>NW_028327180.1:67515059-77515059 GCF_987537825.1 Furipterus horrens
AAAATAAAGCAGTAGAAGGCATTACTGCTTAAAAATAAGAATAGATGATTAAGTTTAATTTATTAATATTTTGTTCATAAAGATACTATTAAATATATATACATATATATAAAACATACATCTTGTTTTAAATATCTACTATAGACATAATTCCTATCAGTATGAATTGATATGCTTGGTAAGGGGTCAGATAAATAAGAATCCAATAATCCATTAGCTTTTTAGAACTAATGTAGAATCAATGGAATAATTTCTCATGGATAAAATTCAGATCATCTCACATTACTTGCCATTTCTAAAGATAACAACATAGTTTTAAAAACACATATAATTCTTTAAAGCTGTGTGCCTGGCAAGATATTTCAGGAATATATATATGTATATGTATATGTACGCACACACACACACACACACACACAAATAAAATCTTTAATACCATATATACATTGATCAGGGGGAGGGAGACAAATCTCTGCCCAGGGTTTTGTGTTGGGTGGCAGGAGGATTAGATTACATGCAAATTGCTTACCTTGGATGAGGCAAAGAGCCAGGGTCAGAAGTACTGGCACTGTGGCTACCTTCATGATGAAGATGATGTAAGTTGGTTACAGGCCTGCTCCGTGCATTGCTCACCAGCTGGTGCTCTAGGACTGAACCCGTGGGGATGTAGCTTACTTTATATATACCTGGTGACACACACCCATAGCAACAGCCAACATTATAAAACCAGTTGTTCAAGGTCCTGCTGGACTTAATATACCACATCAAATTTAGTTTCCATCCTTTAGGATCCTGTCAGGGGGACAGATTTGAACAGATAATGACCATTTCCAAAGTGTTTTCATGATGTCACCTCGAAAGGCAATAGATTGAGTCCAAGGACCTTACCCAAAATTTAATACTCCACAGTCCTTTATAAGAACTAAATTCTTCAGCCACCAAAGACACATTACCTTGTAGACAAACATGTTTCTAAATGGGCTCCCTTCATAAGTGGGAGGGAAGGGAAAAAGAAGACAGATTGGTTGTCCTACCAGTCAGGTAAACATGTCAAGATTTCACCATGTCTAGAGAAAGCTGCTTGAAGTAAGAGAAGCTAGGAGTCTTGGTGCTTCCAACTACAGATGTTCTAAGTGTCCCCGTTCAGTGTCATGAACTCATATAAAAGTTAGAGTTGAGCAATCCTAATAGATAACCTAGCAAACTCCTAGCATTAAACACATGGGGAAACCAAGACTCAAAGAAGGAGCGATGACTTTCCCAAGGATATGCAGTTAGATGGAAGAGGCAGAGGTAGCACTTGAAAGACGAGCACAAGGTCCAGTGTCTCAGCTCCACACACTGCGTCACCATACAGATTCGCAAAGGCAGAAACTCTGTGACGTCAAAGCTTACACACACCTACTTTTTAAAATCCTCCCTGTGAAGGCTATTTTATACCCTAAAGCTTTATCTTAGAATCTAATCACACATCATCATCATAAACATTAGAGACTCGAGGTTTAACTTCCCACGCAGCCCACTGCTCCCCAAGTTACTGTTTGAAAAATGTTTTCCCCTAAATTAAGTTTACTCCTATATTGTCTCATTACTTAGTCTCCCATGAAGAAAACAATGAAGAAAAAAATATTTGAAACTATAAATATATAAATGTAACATTTTTTTTCTAGAGGAAATCTTCTCTTTAGTTCCTTCTTCCATTCTATGAGTAATGAATGCCTTTGGTCTCCCAGACCATTTTACTCTACTAGTTTAAGAGCACCAGAAGAAATGCACTAAGATGACTGATGCCAGAGCCAAAGGTTTGAATCCAGTACTACACAGGGTCTCCACACCCATCAAAGAAAAGTTTTGAACTTTATGACGTCAAAACCCTTTTAAAGATTGTTCCAGAAAAGCTGATCTAAAGCTAAACAATTTGGGGATCATGTTAATATTCTGAATAACATCAAAGCCAAAGTACTTCCTTTGCTTTTCTTCACAAGGTAATTTATTTCTTGTAAAAATATAATAATTAGTTTCAAGGTTAGCATATTAGCTTTGTTTCTTTGCAACAATTTAGTAAAATTAGTGACCTGGAAAGCAAGTTTAAATTGTATTACTGTTATGGGATAGAAAATTGATGTCCATCACAGCTGAAAGCAGTGATTTTTCTACTGATGTGCTGCAAGAAATCTAAAAACCTGAAATACCTGACTATTCAGTCAGGGGCACTAACTCTTTTCCCTTAGGTTGTCAAATAATAAAATGACAACAGCCAACACAACGACAGCTGTCCAGCGTGAATGAATCAAAATTATACTTATTTTTTGTTAGGTTGGCAAAAAAATACATATTTTGGTGTGCTTCAGAATTTTAGTAATTAGTTTATGTGTGCCAAGAGATGAAAAGGGTTGAAAATTGCTGGCTTAATGGACAGATAAGAGGAAATTTGATTTTACTCCTGTTTTTGCAACAACACAGTGTAATGGACATGAACCTGACTTTGGTGTATGATAGAGCTGGGTCCAAATCTTGACTCAACAATTACCAGCTATGTTACCTTGGGCAAGTCGCTTATTTTTTTCTCAGCCTCAGTTTCCCAATATGTAAAATAGGAATACTAAGACTACATTGTACAACTATTGTAAGAGTTAGAAGTAATTCGTATGTACGTGTGTGTGTGCAATGCTTAGAACAATTCCAAGTATGTGTGATGATAAGGCTTCCAGTTAAGGAGAGCTGGTCTTGCATTTTTATGTCATTATAATGATATTATAGTAGGTAATTTCTGAGATTTCATGAAAAATCAGCATCTCTTGAACATGGACCTCAACAACAGATTAAGTTTACGTATCAGGGAATAACATCCCAAATATATTTTAAGGGAAATTACAAAGAGAAGATATAAGTCCTCTTTTTCATTCTGTTATGTTCTAAACCACAGTGCCTAAAACAAATCAAAGCATTAGCCATTTATAACTTGCAAAAGTCACTGCTAGATTTCAAGCATCATTGATTCTTCATCTCCATCTGTAATAGTCTCTTCTAAATATTGACATACCAATACTAATTGTTTATCTTTCATCCGTTCTGTCTGACTATATGAAATGTGTCCCTACCATACATTTAATATTGGTGGCAAGAAAGCTTAATGCCTTATAATAGAATTAGTGACTGGGTAATATGCTCTGATGAACCCCAAATCTAACCCAAATGGATAATATCCCAGGAGTGGAAGTGGCACTAGGGTGGAACAAAAGAACCAAAATATGATTGCATCTCTCAAGAATCTCTGCTATGAGGAAAGGCTGAAGGAGCTGGTTTCCTTCTTACTGGGAGTTTCTCGCTGACACCCAGAACCTCCTGAAATGATGAATAAGAGGCTTGGAACTGATAAGGTGTTCCCAGAGGAGGAGGGAGCTAAAGAAGATTTAGCGAGCACCCCCAATATTGGAAGTCCATGCCAGCCGGCTCATGGTGTCAGGGACTTCTCTCCATTTCTTTCCAGGAATGTCGTAAATCCAGAGGTGATTCATCACATATTCTGTGAATCACTTTTTATTTCAGGAAACCATGGAATTTAAATTCAAATGAATGGGGGCTGAGGCTTTAGAGGATGGGGGTTTTGGTTATCAGTATACTTTCATATTAGGTAATCAGAGTACTTTTATTAAATTCTAAATTTTATATTTCCTTTTTAGCTCTTTCAGTTACTCAACGAACATGTAAAACCCTCTTCTCTCTCATTAAAAAGAAACAGGGCTGAGTTATAAAAAGTATCAACTTTACAATTCAACATATGTACCAAGTGGCCTGGAATCTGTATTCACATCAATGGTATTGATATAAAAAGGAGAGATGAAAAAGTATGAAATAAGGTGTTGTAGGCCAATGATCTTACTGAAGACAAAGGTTATTTCCAAAATTCCAAGTTTTCAGATCACAGTTCAAATCTTCTGTTTTCCTAGGCAGAGATATCCATGCAGATCACAATAATTTAATAAACTACAGTCCCTTACAATGAAATCACCTTCCACATCTTTCCAAACAATCTGCCATTCATTGGTTCTCTAGATTTGGTTACTCAATGCTGTGAGGTAGCAGAGTAGGTGTAATTATCCTTTCTTTACCTGCCCAGAATGGCACTATGAACAAACCCCAGAGCAGGAATTAGGTTGGGTGGTGATTGCAGCCTTGCCACTTTCTCACCTTTTACACACTGTGTGGCTATCTCACAGCCTTCCTGGCAGTTCAAGGGGAATCCAGACATGGAGCTTTGAACTACATACAGCATTCTATTGCTAATATAATTCTTCCCTAAAATCCCCTGCTCTCACACACTCATATACACACACATCCATACACATATATGCACACATACACACACACTCATAATGACGGGAAAAAATAAGTATGCTGTGACCATGACTGAAAAAGTTGTGTCCCAACAGATCTTAGAAGATGAGGCAATTTCTTTTTATTTTCTTAATTTGTAATTCTCTTTCCTATAAGTCTGATGTTTTTCCCTATCAATTCAATGTCTCTACTATATTCTCCTTTACAAAAGACACTAACTAGAGAACAGTCTTTACATACCTTAGTATCTTGAAATGTTCCATTAACAGCTAACTTCATTCCCTCTGAGAATTCCTTTCTGTTTGTCTAGAAAGGCTAAGAAAATATGGAGATAAGCATCTCATTTTGTTAAGTACAGGATGGGATGGGCACTGTTTGATGACTGAGTATACAGACCCTGCTATTTATAGATATAATTGTTGCTTTTATTAGATTAGGATTAAGAAAACACAAACATTCAATGTCTAACTTTGACTATATTAACTTTTACATATTGGATTATATTTGGTTCTTAAATACAATACCCAGCTTCTCCCTATAGTTTATGCTGATTGAACCCTGTTCCATGGCCCCACACTTGCCATCACAGTACATTATCAAGTTTTTTAGGACTAATCTTGACTAGAGAAAACAGAGGTTTGTGGTGCCATGGTCTTTTTAAAATATCACAATCAATTAATTCTTAGCTAGTATACTGAATTTTGGTAAAAAGAGTACTATATATTTGTATGTAAAATATTTATGTGTGTATATACAATAAGCAAGATTAAAATGGTTAAATTTATAAGTAAAATTAGAGAAAAAGTGATCTATATATCTTTGTAAAATGATTTGCATAGAAATATGAAATTTATTAGCATTTATGGTGCACTTACTAAGTGAAAGGCACAATAACAAACCTGAAGGGTATCATTCCATTCTTTTTTAATAGATAAATAAATTGAGGTTTGGTAGGATTCTATAACTTTCCCAAGGTTATACAACCTGTAAGCAGAGGTCTATGCAAATGATGACATCAATGCAAATAAAGGCAGTCAAACTCCAGAGCCCAGGCTCTTATACACCAGGCACTGTAGTGATCACATTACCTACACCTGAAACTGAATTGTGCTCCTCCAAAGTTCATATTGGAAGCCTTAACCCCAGTACCTCAGAAGGTGACAGGCAGGGCCTTTAAAAAGGTGATTGAGTTAAAATGAAGCCGTTAGTGTAGGCCTTAACCAAAACTGATGGGTGTCCTTATAAGGAGAGGAAATTCAGACACACAGAGAGATACCAGGAATGCTGTGCACAGTGACATCCACCAGGCCATGTGGCTTGTGAGTGAGACTTGGTCTGAAGACAAATTTCTATTAAATCAAGTAACAAGTTAAATAGCACTCATCATTGTGTCATACCACAATCTTGATTCATGAGACAAATAAAAGGAATAAGGAATAAGTATGATTCAGGTATGGAACCAAATTACTAAAATGGGATTTAATAAGTTAAAAAATGGAAGTCCAAAGCTATGTAGTATAGTATATCCAATAGATTCCATAATACTCCCTACATGAATACAACAAATATTTACTGAATGACTACATTTATCTGAGACTGTGTGAGAGCTTAGTGTTAAACTTATAAATAAAACAGATATGGTCTCCAGCTTCTAAAAGACTACAGTCTAGTGGAAAAGGTAGAAATTAATCAAATCACTGTTCAACTGAATCTGTGAAAGTGTTTTTAAAGATATCCATCAAGTAAAGCTAGCACATAATACAAATATTTGGCTTCTAGATGGAGAGGCCTTGATGAAATTAGATTCAATTCTGAAAAAACAAACAAACCAGGGATTAAAAAGGTATATAGCCTCACCCATCTAAAAAAATCAGCTAATGGGAATAAATTAATCATTAAATAATTATGAGAACCAGACTTTTCTTCTGATAATTTTTTATCTGGCATTTTTAATTTCCACTATATCTCTAATTAGTTATTTAACACTACCTGGGGTCAGGAGTTGAATTTAAAATTTAATATTGAAGTTAATTTATATTTAGTAGGTTTTTATTTATTTTGAGTGACACCTTCCCATATGATATTAATGGCAGTAAAAAATTTAGATCCATACAAATTGGCATACTGTATTTTATTCACTGAAAGTTTAACACCACTAGGTGATGAAAGTAAGGAGAAAGAAAATAAGGAAGACTGTTCTGTCCTAAAGAATCTAGCAATGTAGTTGGGAAGATAATACTTGTATCAGAAAAGAAAGACTCAATAGCCCCTACAACACAAAGTGTCATAAACAAAGTACAGATGGAGTGCCTTTGAATTGGGCCTTGAGGGTTAAGGATATTTGAATATGAGGGGATGGGAACATGACAGATTTTTCAGAACAGCATAAGCAAGTTCCCAGGAGCAAAATAATGTGCGTTGTTCATGAAAGAACATGTAGTATCTTTTGACTGCATAAATGGAAAAGGGAAAGAGGAGAAGATAGCTTTAGGGCAGTGGAGTATCTGAATGGCTAAAATAAACACTAGTGATCCAGTCAAATGTTGGCAAGTATTTAGAGAAATCAGGTCTCTGTACGTTGCAGGTGGGAATGTAAAATGGTGCAGTCATGCTGGAAAATAGGTTGGCAGATGATTAACAGACTAAATATATGCTTATTATACTACCCAGTAATTGCACCCCTGGGCATTTATCCGAGAAAAATGAAAAGTTATACCCACACAAAAACCGGCACACAATTGTTCATGGTAGCTTTATTTGTAATAGTCAAAAATTGAAAAGAACCAAAATGTCCCTCAATAGGTGACTGGTTAAACAAACAGTACACTGCACCATGGACTCCTATTCAGCAATAAAAAGGAATAAACTATGTCTACTTGCAACAATTTGGATGGATCTCAAGGACATAGTGCTGAGTGAAAAAGCCCATTTCCAAAATCTGTATACTTTAATTTATATAACATTTTCAAAATTATGAAATTATAGACATGGATAACAATGTAGTGGTTGCCAGGGGTTAAGGAGGGCTGTTAGGCAGGGAGGAGATGTGACTATACTTGGGTAACACGAGGGGAATATTTATGGTGACAGAAAACTCTATGTCCTGATTGTGGGGTAAATACACAAATTCATGCATGCAATAAAATAACACTGAACTATACACATGTTTTTAGGGAAAGTCAAGTTGACAGTTTTCATAAAATTATGTAAGATTTAACTATTGGGGGAAACTGAATAAAGAGTACACAGGACCTCTGGTACTACCTTGTGAATCTGTAATTATTTTCCCCAAAAAAGTTTTAAAAAGCCTAAGACTACAAAATCCTACATTCTTTCTGTAAAAGTACACTGACCATATGTGCCAGCAATCTCACTCCTAGGTATTTACCCAAGAGAAATTAAAACAGGTCCACACAAAACCCATAAAAGAATCATTATTGCAACTTCATTCATAATCACTAAAATCCAGAAACAATCCAAATGTGTATCGATTGGTGAATGGATAAACAAACTGTTGTACATCCATGCAACAGATTTCTGTTCAAGAATAAAAAGAAATGAACTATCACATCTGCTACAACATGAATGAACATCAAGAGCATCATTCTAAGTGAAAGTAGCCAGACAAAATATTGCATACCTTAGGACTCCATTGATACATGACATTTTTAACTTATAGAGGCATAAGTTAGATCAAGGTTGCCAGGCTCAGAATTAAGGAAGATTTACTACAAAGGTGGAAATGGAAATACAGAGTGGGATAAAAGTAGGTTTACAGTTGTTCATATGGAAAATAATACAATAATCAATGAATAATAATACAAGAATAAACTCTGTGTTTTGTGTACTCACCACTGCAAACCTACTTTTGCCCCACCCTGGATTTTGGGGTGATGGCCCTGTTCTATGTCTTGATTGTGCTAGTGCTTTCTCAAATGATTATGCTTGTCAAAACTCACATAACTACACACCCAAGGTTTTAAAATTTGCCTTTATACATATTGCTTCAATAAACCTGACTTTAGAAAAAATTCATATTCAATAACACACTGTTTTTTAAAACATTTACACATTGATGCATTAAGAGAGATAGACACAGATTGACCAAAAAATCATTATATTTGTTATTTCTGTCTAGTGGAATTATTTATGATAGTTTACATTTCTCTATTTTTCTTCTTTAATACGTTTTTTACACTAAGTAGGCATTATTTTTAAAAGCAAAGTGCTATTTTCAAAAATTAGTTTGATATTTTAGGGCTAGGTAGGACATTGAAAGTAATCCAACTTTCCTCGTTAGTTTACAGATGAAGATACGAGGGTTAAGGTAGAGATATTTTTTCTAATTATTTAAATGTTAAAATAAGTTACACACACTTTCAGTACCCCCTGACCCTCCAATGATCTAACTGCAAATGTCATCATTTATTTTGATGGGATGAGGGTCATTTTCATCCTTCAAAAACGCCCACTTCATAGTGCCCTAAAGTGAAGTGTTTCAGGATTTCCCTTGACCACCTCTAGCAGGCGGATACAGTGTCTGGACAAAGAAGACCAGTTCTCCAATCTGCACCAATGGAGACCAGTGATTTTTTGGAAATGTGTGACTTCACTTGTGTGAAGTTTGACTTCAGGCAAATCATGATAAGAATATCATCATCCACTTGACAGGGTTGTTGAGCAGATCGAGATGTGTGTGAAAAAGCTAAAGCAATGATTATTATTGGTAATAATGTAAGTCATTTATAGTGAAGCCTACTTGAGAGCCAGAAGGATGATATAACTTAGAAGTTAACTGTTGGGTTTTGAAGTAATGTTACCTGGGTTCAAAAACTGGCTTGTCAGGTAAAGAGGGGCAATTTACCTAGACTGTCACTTCCTTTACAACTAAACTGAGAATCGTAATAGTGATTACCGTGAGAATTACATGGAGCACCTCATGTAAAGCCGTTCATTGATATCTGGTACATAATGCACATGGTTAGTGGTCATTAGAAATGTCTTCTTGTTAGCCTGCTGACTATACTGAATCAAAGATTACAATGGGGAAATCCACTTCCGAGCCTTTTAAAGTATTCAGTGTTTGGTGGGAAGTGGCAACAATCAATGTCTCATTTCAGGGGCACACACTAACAGCCTCCAGGGTCGAGGAGAATTTCCTCATTCTTGCCCCTTCCTTTAGACAGCTTACTGTACTCCAGGTGGGGGCGGGGGGCTTTGCAAGGAACTGGGTCACCCTCAGTGAGCAATAGCCACACATGTCTGGATGGAGTGGCAGGTCATGTAAGCCATTAAAAAAAGGGACATCTTTTCAAATAGGTCAGAAAATCAAACAGCTAATTCTAAGCTCTTAATTTTCAAACATTTCCCCTCTTTAAAAGAGAGAAAATGTCTTATCGTCCAGCCTGGGATGGGAGTAGGGAAAATGCCTTTTCTTACTGTTATCAGTCCCTCTTAAACTCTAACTCATTAGCAAGTTCATGAATGTAATGGTATTTGATGCGGAATTAGGAGGTCTGTGTGTTAATTCCAGTCCCCACCTTTAGCTGAAGCAAGGCTGTGAACACAGATTGAATTTCTAAATTCTCATGAGGTAAGGCACATTGGAAAATGTACTAACAGAACAAAAAAGTAGACCAATTAAACTGTACTAATAGAGTATAACGAACAATGTCATAAAAATATTGCCTTCATAGAGAATTTGGGGCAGTGAAATTGCTCTGTGTGCTACAATGATAGATACAGGTCATTGTATATTTGTCTAGACCAATAGAATGTACAACACCAAGAGTGAACCTTGATGTGAATTATGAACTCTGGGTGATAAAGATATGTCAATGTAGGCTCATCAGTTATAATGAATGAACCACCATGGTGGGGGATGTTGGTAATGGGGAAGGCCATGCCTGTGTGGGGGCAGGACTTACACAGGAAATCTCTGTACTTTCCTGTCAATTTCACCCTGAATTAAAACTGCTCTAAAAAAATTAAGTCTGTAAACAATTTAAAAAATGTATTTTTCAAAGGCAGCAATATCTGGAGCATAGCAGCACTCAATATATAGTGAATTAATTGATGACACTTTTGACTAGAACATTCTACCATTAAGTCACTTAGGGAAGAGCTGTGAAAAATAGTGGAAAAAAACGAGATTTGGAGTTAAAAAACTGGGTCCTCCCTTTTATCAGAGTGATGTTAGACATGTTTATTTACATTTCTGAGCCTATTTTCTCATTTATAAGATACGAAAATGTTGTCATCTACATATCAGTTTTGTTGTGAAAATATAATTAAGCAATATAAGTGAAAGTACTCCACCAGCTATAAGGTGCTAGGCAAAAGCCAATCACTGATCTTGGTCCAGATTGGTACTGTGTGCCACAAACTATCTCTTTATCAGGTATATTCACTTACAAGACTAGCTCATTATATCTCAACATTCCACCTCACCCCCCCAAAAATAGGGTGGGTGTGGGGAACGAGGGAGGGAAGAACTGACAATTTTTTTCTCTTGTCCTTAGATTAATTAATGTGTGTAATTTTTCATTAAAGTTAGTCCTTAAAAACATAGCATTTATTGTCATCTGGGCGTGGTTGCATTGTCAGATGCCACTGCTCTGAGGGTGGCTGGCAGCGGCACTAGGCCAAATCCACTGTGGGTGTGGAGACATCCAGCAGAATAAAGTATCGCTCCACCCTGTTGTCCTGTCGCCTAATTAACTGGTGTGCTCTGAAAACAACTCTTGGGACTTAGTGTAATCTCACCTTAACGTTGTGATGCAATGGAAAAATGGCAACCTATTTATGGCGGAAATACATACTGTCCTCTGACTTCTGGGAAGAAAGGCGGGTGAAGAGAACTAGGCTCTGTGCTTCCCTTGGAAGTCCACCCTTGATTCCCTGCCCACTTAACCTACATTTGTGAGCTCAGCAAAAGTGTCTGCAGAACCAAAATTGTTTGGCCCCAGGCCTCGTCTCCAGAGGGGGAAAATGATTAGCATCTTAAGGCACAATGGATGCCTTTGCCAGAGCATACTTTTCCTTCCATTTCTCGTGGAATTAAGCTGTGAGGGTAGTCATAGGGATGAGCTTCTTTGGAAAGCGGGGAGGGGTAAAAAAAAAAACAAGAGAAAACCTGTCAGATGAGGCCCTGACAAGAAAACACACTCAATCTTGAGTGTACAGTTTTTGAGAGTTCAGTACCCAAAGACTTAGTATATAATTATGAAGTGACAAACTTATCATAGTGTTTGATCTGAAATGGTATATTCTAGTATATTCAAATACCTTCATTTTATCAGTAAGTCCTGATGACGGGAAGCCATAGACTTGAAGACCAATAGCTAGAGAGTAGCAAAGCCAGAACTCATTCTACATCCTGACTCCCAGCCCCTTGTGCTTTTCCCACACCACAGCTTTACACTCATCCACTCATTGTACACCTGAAATTTGTATAATTTTATTTACCAATTTCACCCCAATAAATTTAATTTAAAATGGAAAAAATAAAATTGAGTACTTATTTCATCATTAAAAAAGCTAGATTCTAGGAAAATGGCCCTCTCTGAGCCTCAGTTTTCACATCTGTGAAATGAGGAAGGAGGGTTGGTTGATTCTTCATTACCCGCCCCCCCTCCGCCCCACTTTCATGATGCAGTGTTATGGGAACAGAGCATCAATCAGGGAACCTGTCTGCTCCCTTAAAATTTAAGTAGAAGGGAGTTCCAGCTGCTACAAGGAGCCTGCCCTGTCCACTTGGCTTCTTCCACTGACCTCCTCTAGCATAAACAGATTGACTTGATAACCCATGTGACACATTATTTTAATGTTTAAGTTATGAAGGTTGTAGTTGTTGTTTTCATAGCTATGTATCTAACAGAATAAAGTCCATGTGTTATACATTTCCTTTACCACAATACCTGATAGGATATCTAATGACAGTGAATACTTGCTGATAAAGGAAACTTTTCATTTTTTGTCTCCTAACATTTAAAAAATTTAAATACCTTGAATGTGTTTAAACTGATGAATGTTTCCTGGTCTATGCAGAATAGTTTCTGTCATTAATGTTGGTTCCAGACATTACAGAACACTTTCACCTTAATTATTACATTCGGTGCCTCCAACCTCCTCAAACCTTGCAAAGTGTTGCTTGAGCTACATTCTTATAACACTTTACAGGCAGGAAAGTATGGTGAATGAATAAAATGGGCTTTAAAATTAGACATTTCAGTTTCTGGGTCCTGGATCTACCACTACCAGCTATGAAAGCATCAGAAACTTACTTAAAATTGCTGAGCCTTGGTGGAGATTAAACTATTTCATAGAGTTATCATTAAAATTAATTAGATAATATTTGAGAATTTTTAGGATTTAGTAGGTACTCAATAAGTGGTAACAATTATTGGTTCCTTTAAAAATTAAGAAATGTAGCCCTGGCTGCTGTGGTTCAGTGAATTGAGCATTGGCCTGCAAACCAAGTGTCACTGGTTCGATTCCCAGTCAGGGCACACGACTAGGTTGCACACCAGATCCCCAGTTGGGGGTGTGTGAGAGGCAATCGCACATTGATATTTCTCTCCCTCTCTTTCTCCTTTCCCTCCTCTCTAAAAACAGATAAATAAAATAAAGTAGCCTTATTAAAAAATTAATTTAAAAAAAGATGTTAAAAAATATTAAGGTATGTAGATTTTGAAGGAAATGTAAAACTGTCTTTGTTCACAGATGACATGATATAATTCAAAGGAATTAATAATAAAACTCCTGGAGTTAAATAATCAAGGAAACATGGAATTAAAATTAACATTAATGCCCACAAAAATGAAATACGTAGGTGTATACATAACAAAATATGTACACAATCTCTATGAAAAAAATTGCAAAAGACAATGATGAATGAAATCTCAGAACCAAATAAATAAAAAGATATACCATGTCCATGGATTGAAAAATTTAATATTAACAAGTTGTTAGTTTTTCCCAATTTGATCTATACATTCAATGTGATCCCAATCCAAATCCCAATCAGTTATTTTGTGGATATCAACAAAGTGATTCTAAAGTTTATATGAAGAACCAAATAACCAATATATGGTAGACTTATAGTAATCAAGATAATGTGGTACTAGAAAAGAAGAGACAAATAGATCACTGGGGCAGGACAGAAATCCCAGGTATAGACCTACATAAATATAGTCAAATGCTCTTTGACAAAGAAATAAAGGCAATACAGAGGAACAAAGCCAGTCTTTTAAGTAAATGGTATTGTAACAACTGAACAGACACAGCAAAAAAAAAAAAAAAAAACCAATCTAGACACTGGCTTGACTCACTTCACAAAATCACAAAGAGTAAACTCAAAATGGATCACAGACCTAAAGATAAAATGCTAAAAGCCCCAGCATATAACACAGAAAAAAAAACTAGATGACTTTGGGTGCTGTGATGACTTTTTAATACAACACAAAAGGCGTGATTCATGAAATAATCAATAATCTGAAGTTCATTGAAATCTAAAACTTCTGCTCTGCAAATAATAATGTCAAGAGAGTGAGAAGACAAAACCCAGACTGGGAGAAATATTTGCAAAACTTATCTGATAAGGAACAAAGAACTCTTAAAAGTCAAGAATCAGAAAATACTTTGATTTAAAAAGAACTTAAGGGTAAATACCTTTACAGACACCTCACCAAAGAATATGCACAAATGGCAAATAAGCATATGAAAAGATGCAGCACAGCATATTTCATCTGGAAAACGCAAATTAAAACAACAACAAAATCCCTTTACATTCCTATAGAGCGGCCAAAATCCTGAATGCTGACAGCATCAACTGCAGCTGAGGATGAGCAGCAACACAACTCTCATTCATTGCTGGTGGGAATGAAAATGGTGCAGCCACTTTGGAGGACAGTTTGGCAGTTTTTTACAAAACTAGTCTTACCATACAATCCAGCAATACCACTCTTTGATATTTATCCAAAGGAGTTGAAAACTTATTTCCGTCCAAAACCCTGCACATAGATGGTAGCAGCTTTATTCATACTTGCCAAAACCTGGAGGCAACTAAGATGTCCTTCAGTAGGTAAGTGGAAAAATGAACTGTGGTATATCCAGACAATGGAACATTATTTGGTGTAAAAAGAAATGAGCTATAGAGTCATAAATAGACATGGAGGAACCTTAAACGTGCATCTTTAAATGAAAGAAGCCAATCTGAAAAGGTCAGATACTCTAGGGTTCCAATTATGTGCCATTCTGAAATGACAAAACTATAAAGACAGTCAAAAGATCAGTGGTTGCCAGCTGGTGGGGGATGCAATTAGAGACAAATAATTAGAGCACAGAGGATTTTTAGGACAGTGAAAATACTTTGTGTAATGCCATAATGATGGATATGTGTCATTAACCATTTGTCAAACTCAAAGAAAGTACATCACAAAGAGTGAACCATAATGTAAACTATGGAATTTGGGTGATTATTATGTAGCTTCATCAACTGTAACAAATGTACCACTTTGGTGGAAGATGTTAATAATGGAAAAGGCTGTTCAGGTAGATGTCGGCAGGGGGTATATGAGAAGTCTCTTTTCGCTGAGAACCTTAAACTACTCTAAAAATAAAGTCTTAACTTTAAAAAAAATAATCTTACCTTGTGATTTCCATCCATAAAAATCTTGCAATGACTCCTCCCAGCCACAGAATCCTGAGAGTCTTACTCATTACTGCTTTTCAAAGTCTACATAATACGGTTATGGCTTACCTATTGAAATATATGGAAATTTATGTGAGTCCTTTGACCTTAACAATATCTTGACTTATAAATGTCTTCTTATTCCTCCATTATAGAAAGAGAAGAACTTTTTTTTTAAGATTTTATTATTTGTTTTTAGAGAGAAGGGAAAGGAGGGAGAAAGAGAGGGAGAGAAACATCAATGTGTGTTTGCCTCTCACATGCCCCCAAATGGGGACCTGGCTGGCAACTCAGGCATGTGCCCTGAAGGGGAATCAAATGGGTGATGCTTTGGTTCACAGGTGGGTGCTCAATCCACTGAGCCACACAAGCCAGGGCTAGAGTAAGGATTTTAAAGCCAAAATAAACTGAGTTTGAATTCAGGCTCTGTCATTTCATACCTCTGGGACCTTATTGATTTCACTTAACTTCAGTCCCTCTTGTAGATTTGTGAGTGGCCAACTCCTATACAGGACTGAAATTAAATATTTTTTTTTCAGACAGATCTTTCCTTACAACAAAATCTAGAGCAGACCCCAATTCCAGTCATTTTCATGACACTGTGTATTTTATTTTCTTTGTAGAACAATCATTATCTGGAATTCTCTTGTTATTAATCGATTACTTCTTTACCCTGGGTCTTTCCCATTAGAATATTACTCCATAAAGCAGAGATCTCATCTGAGAATAAACTCTGATTTTATTCCATGAAAAAGTATTTCATGATTATTATTATTGTTATTATCACTATTGTTATTTATTGTCTGACTTGAAAATTTTCACTTGGTTATCCCTATTTCAGAGCAAAAATAAGAGTATCCCTTTACATAGATCTCATAAACATAACAACTTCCACTTATTTATTTTTATATTTCCATTTAAGGCAATAAACTCATTAATTTGGTGCTGAAGATTTCTATTTTTCCTCAATCTTCTAATGATATCATATTTCTATTCTTTTTAAAAATAAATTATAATGTTTATTTGAATTATCATTAAAATCTGTGTCAGTCATATAACTAACCTTATTCTCATTTAAATACCCTCAACAACCTAAAGAGGTAGGTACAGTATCATTATTCCAATTTGGGAATAAGAGCTAACATTTGTTGACTTATTATTCTGTGCCAGGCACTATCAATAGTGTTCTTATGTTACTCAATCTCTGTAACAACTAACAACACATTTTACAGATCAGGAAGCCAAAGAGCAGATAAATTAAGTTCTTTGATATTTTATAGATATTGTTAATAGCAACATTGGGACTCAAACCCAATTCATCTGACCCAGCCTTTTAAAAAATTTGTATATTATATTGCTTTCACACATGGGGAAATTTCTTTCAAAGAGTTTGAGGAATTTGAGAGTAAGTGGCACAGCAGGACTTCAATGAAGAACACAGACTTTAAATCATTAACTGTTTTGTCCATTCCAAAGGGATATAGTTACTACAATCAGATAATGACATATTTTATGACTAACAAAGTTTTTAAAACTTATTTTCCATCCCCCAGACCACTACTTGTTCTTCTCATTGAACTGTCCCACTCCATTCATTGTTAAAAGTTTCCCTTCGCATGGGACTGATTAAAAATTCAGTGGCTATTCACTACTCACTGCTTCTACCCACCTTTGTCCCAGCAAATGCGAGCAAATAGGACTGACAGAGAAAGGGAACCTGGTGAGAAATGGTAGTCACAGGACCACAGGATGACACACTGCTGAAAAGAAGCAACAGCAAGGACAGCTGTCCTTGACGAAGCACTACAGTATTTGTATTTCAGGCACTCTGACACTTTGCATGCATTACCTCGTTTGGTTCTTCATAATCACCTGTGAGTTGGCTATCATTATCTTCATCTCCAGGACAGACTTGGAGAGTTTAAGACTGACTTGCCCAAGGTCACATAGGTAGAAGTGAAGCCCAAGGTCACATAGTTGAAGATTTGAATATGAGTTTTCTTAACACCATGAACTACTCAAACACCACACATTTGGATTCCTAAACAAAATTAGGAGATGCTTTTCACTAGTCCTATTTTAAGTCTGCTTATCAATGGCTTTTTAAATTGTAATATGGGCAATTTGAGTCAGTAATTCACACAAGAAGAATGCTGCCCATGAGGGGGCTCAGACATCAGTGAGGGCAGCCTGAGTCAGAACATAGTTTCTTCCCTTACAAAGCATAGGTGCATACAATTGTTTCCGGCCCAGGCATGCAAGGCCAATGTTCTCACTGGATTACACATTCAAGCTGTCATTCCCAATATTTTTATGGTATCATGGCAACAGATACAGGTCAGAATTCCTGCATTTTAATTCTTGCAAATTAGTGGAAAGAGTGTCTCACTTACTATCACAACTCAAAAGCCCTTTAGAGTTCATCTAGTTCAACCCCTTTCATTGCCTAGATTTAGAAACTGAAGTCCTACTGACGTTAAAATGTAAAGTAGCAACTTGGATAAATCTCAAAGATATTCTGTGGAGTAAAAGAAGCCAGACACAAAGGATTGTATGGTCACTAGGTAATGTTTTAATACAAATAAATAAGTAAACTTAATTAAGCCTGTTAAAAAGAAAAAAAAAAAAGACTACACAGCTGCCTCTATTTTAAGATACCTTTCAGAATCTCATCTTTCATTGAATAACACCTAGAGGCTATTTTGTGATAGGTTCAGAATTACATTTAGGATTGCAAATGTAGAAAACTTCTCTGTGGAACAGGAAATTTACTCAAGATCCTGGAATAAAACAAAAGCTAGGTTTGGATTTTACATTTTATGCTATATCATTTTAGAAATAATTGGCATTATATAAATACATTTCTATAGTACTAATTATATAAATAGTACCATAGAGAAAGCATAGTAGTAAGAGTATTGAGTTTGAAACCAGAATGGGTATACTAACATATTCATCAAACTATTCATTTATGATATGCATACCTTATTGCATGCAAGTTATAAATAATAATATTTAAATATAATGAAAATAATAGAGATAATTACACAAAACTCTGACTCCAAAAAACCTCCGCTGCCTTGCGGCATACCTCTTCAGGGGAAAGGCTAAGGGAGTAAACCCCGACAGGAAATCCGGAGCCGGAGTCCCTAAGGCGGTTTGACGTTGTAGTCAACACCGGCAACTCCTGCGGCGCACCTGAAGCCAAGCTGTATTGACTCCGTCTTTCCCTTGGACCCTTCAGCTGCGAAGAGAGGGGGGGTCTGCTGCATGGGCAACAGCAGACCCTCCATATCACCCTGCCCAGGCTCTGTAGCTTCAGCTTCACTGGAGAGGACACTCCAGCGTCATCGCAAGATGTCGATTCAACACGGGAGGAGACAGATACCGTGTCACTCCTGAGTCGGACTGCACAGCCATTCTCGGCGGTGCAGATAGACTCTTAAGAAGCTACACCATCGTCTCTCGAGACGGACGGCTGCCGACGACGATACGTGTTAAAAAAATTGTCAGCAAACTAGAATCTCATAAAAAATACAGAAAGGAAAGCGAGGTACCATTATTCTCAATAGTGAAATATTAAAACTTCCACTTACAGTAGAAAACGAAACAAAGGTTTCTGTTAACACCATTTGTATCCATCACTGTACTACTACTACTGGTGGTCCTAGTTGATGTAACAAGGTAGAAAAGAAATAAGAAATGTCAGAATTACAAAGGAAGAAATAAAACTGTACTTATTCATAGACAATCCAATTGTGTTCCCAAAAATCCAAAAGAAGTTGCAAGTGTTAGAATAAATATGCCAGTTTAGCACGATTGCTGTACACAAGGTCATTGGGAAATCAATTGTCACTCTGTAAACCAGTAATAAACAAACAAAAATTAAATGATGCCATTTACAATAGCATCAGAAACATGAGAATTTTAGAAATGAATATAATAAAAGATGTGCAAAACCTCCACACTGAAAACTATGGAACATATCTGAAAAAAAAGAATACGTAAAGGCATACTGAGATAAATGAAGAAATACATGTTCATTGATAAAAAGACTCAATATTATAAAAATTTCAAATCTCCCAAATTTAATATATAACATCAACTCAATAGCAATCAAAATTCTAGCAAGACAATTTGTAGAAAATGAGTAGCTGAATTTATATTACATATGAAATTGCAGAAGGCCAAGAGCTGGGGTCATCTTGAGTAAGGACAAAGCTAGCAGACTAATATGAACACGAAGACCTATTTTAAAGCTAAAATAATTAAGACAGAATACTGTTGGTAGAAGAATAGACAAAATGACCAATGGAACAAAACGAAATCCAGAAATAGATCTAAACATAAACAATAAACTGCTTTATGAAAAAGGCAACATTGAACAGTAATGCTATATTGGGAAAGATAAAGTCTTTTAAAAACAGGGTGCTGAATCAGATATGAAAGCAGGAATGAACACACACACACACACACCTACACATACACATTTCATATCACAGATGAAACACCATTTCAAATTGAAGATTAAAATGTGAAAGGTAAAGCAATAGAGCTTTTAAGAAAGCACAGGAAAATCTCCTCTTGACATAAAAGTTTAACTTTTTAAAACTGCTACCCATATATTTTAAGATATAAATGGGAGTATATTAAAATTAAAAACTTTAGATCACTAAACACCTTTAGGACCTGGCAAAGGCAATTGAAAGGGTGTCAAGATATTTGCAATGCAGTTATTCAACAACTCATACACAAAATCATAAATCAATAAGAAAAAATACAGGCAACACAATTTTTAAAATATTCATGAACATGTGTCACAAAAAAAGATATTGAGATGATCGACAAATATGAGAAGTTGTTAATATAATTAGTCACAAGAAAAATGCAAAGTAAAATTGCAATGAGTTATAATTTCATACTACCAGATTTTCTAAAATAAATAAGACAAAAAACTTAGTGGTGATGGACATGTGGAACAACAAGAATTCTTCAACACTGTGAATGTAAATTAATATAAACACTTTGAAAAATTATTTGGTAGCATCTGAATAGATATATACTCTTTGACCTAATAATTCCACTCTTGATTACCAACAAAAGTGCATATATATGTCACTGAAATACATGTACCAGAATGTCTACGGGAACATTATTGTTAATATCTAAAGCATAGAAGCTACCCAAGTGTCCATTAGCTGTAGAATGGATCTGGTATATTCCCACAATGGAATGCTATATTGCAATGAAATGAAACAATCTACAAATATAAGCACCAATTTAGATGTCATAAATATGACATTGAATACAAGATGAAACATAGCAGTTAAATACCATATAATTTCATTTATAAAAATTCATCAAAAAACAAAATTACTCTACGACATCATGAATTAAGAGAGTGATCGCTCTTGATAAAGGCAGCTACTGGAAGATTGTATGAAGAAATGCTGGTTAAACAAGTATATTTAGTTTGGGGAACTTAATTAAAAATCTGTTATATACAAATTGTATGTATTTTAACAGAACAGTAAAAAATTTTAAAGTCAACATTAGTGATGATAAGTGGATTCTAAATTTGGAGGGGCAAGAGTGACTTGACATAAGGGATACGAGGGTACTGTTATGGTGACTGAATCAAAAGTTTAATTTTTCTTTTAGAGCATAATAATTTTTTATAATTTAAAATATAAAAAGAACAAAAGAAAGTGGAGAAATAGAAAACATTGTTAACAAGTTGGACTTAAAATAAAATTAAGGAAGTAATGAAAGTAATAATGGGTACTACCTATAATTACTGTAGTTTATGTGAATGAAACATAATGCTCCAACTCTTAAACTTCAGAATCTCTAAATGTCACCCTTCCTGGTTCAGCAATTTCTACCATAAAATTCCTGATGAGCTTTATTAGATCTATGGGTTTAAAGGTACAATTGCTATAGAATAATCATAAGAAACTCAATCATCCAAACTTCTAATTGACTTGAAGCTCAACATGAATCACCAATGTTTACCCCAAAAAGTCCATGTGACCTTGGGACTATTCATAGTAGCACATCACCGGAACATTGTGCTCCAACCCATTGAATAGAACATGTCTAAAGTGCTGTGCTCAACTGTAGATTCCAAGCTTCAGAGATATGGTTAATGAAATAAGTCAGATTTAGAGGAGGATTATTTCTACAAAAAGAGCCTGAAAAATATGTCCTATAAAATAACAGAAAAAAAGTGGCATTGCACCCAGGAAGAGTTCCTGAAAGTACTAAAAGTTTGCCTAGGGAAAGTGGGTGCTGATTCCTTCACTGTATATGGCTACGGAAGGTGAACTGAGACCCACGGGTAGAAATTAAGAGGAGACCAATGTTAGCTCATTACAAGGAAAAGCAAACAATCCAAGATGAACCAATCTACATCAAAAGGTAATATACTGCTTACCTCTGCAAGGATATTGAGGATGAGATATTAGCAATAAATGGAAAGTTGTAATTGATAATACCTGAAAGTTTCTCCTTCCAACTCTAATACTCCATATTTCTTTAAAAGGATGAAGCCCTTGGGTATGAGATTTGACTCAGAAGACCTGTGTTTTCATACTGGTCACCTTTACTTACTAGAAGCAACAACCTTGGACAAGTCATGTACCTTCTGTCATCAGTCAGTCAATTGAAAATAATTCTAGCTTTCTTACATTGGAGTGAAGAGAAAAGTGTGTTTATGGAAGCATTTGAAAAATACCATACATAGATTTGTTATTGCTCTTATTACTTGAGGAATTCTACTTGTGTCAGGAAGAAGACAGAAAAGTTAGATAACAGAAGATATATTTAGAGGTGTCAAAAATATCTGAGTGGGAAGGAGACAGCTGAGACTCTCAGGTGGAATGTGGGTGGGAATTTCCTGAGATGTTATCTGAAGGAGGGAAGAATTTAACCAACTCGGTAGAAGGGAAGCTCAGTTGAGATATCACCAAAGACCAGAGAAGGTTCTTGGGAATCTGAAAACTCTCGAACCCATTGGCACTAGACCTGACAGATACACACCCAACTTGGCCATGTGTGACAGGAGAATCAGTTAAGCAATTGGGGCCAGCACATTTAGTGAGCATAAAGGTAGAGAGGATACTTTTAAATAAAGTGATATCAGGAAGTCAATATTATAGAGAATGAGTTACTCAATATTGTCAAGATTTCTGAATGATTGAGAATCTACCCTTTATATGTCTTATCCATGTCTGGGGATAAATATTCTAATTTAATCTATCTTGGACAACTGTATAAAATGGTTGTACCCTCTGAATTATATTAAGGTATGAGGGGTTGTTTGTTCTACACTGTTTTATCCCTCAACTTATGTGTTCTTCGAGCATTCCTATAAGTTTTCTTTGTGGAATTTTCTACCTTAGAAACCTACATGACATAGCCACACCCTAGCCCTCCTTATTACATGGAATCCCTCCAGTCCCAAACACAAAACTTGAAAGTCCCCTTCCTGATCAGTTCACCTTTCAATCTTTCCCCCACTCTAACTTTCCCACTTAACTTGCCCCTCACATTCACCACACACAAATTCCCTTCTTCCCTTCCTCTGGTGAAATATTCCCGTTCAGCTTTGCTCACTCTTTATTCCAACCTAAATCAAATGCTCAAATATCTGGTGCTATTTTATCTTCACTACCACATAATCTTAAACTTCCACAACTTCTCTTTGCAAAATTCCAAATCTAATTGATAAAGGTCAGATATTTTCAAGTGGGGCATAGCTTATATTTAAGAAACTAGGCTTGGATTCAGCCACCTGTATTTTGAATTCCAGTGCTTCTACCCACTCTTTCCATGACCTGAGGTTATTTAACTTCTTTGTGCCTCAGTTCTGTGAACTTGGCATATTCACTGAGAATGTCCCCAGTAGAGTGCCTGACAAAAGTCAGATGCAGATGAATATTTATTGAATGAAAATTAACATTACCCTCCTTAATATCATAAAAAAGACAATAATTTTAATTTAATATTCTTTCTTTCCACTTCAAAATATGTCTACAACTTCAGCTGACCTACCCCTTTTTCATTTTGCCCTCAGAAGAAAGATGACTACAATTCTCCACGTCTGATCTCCCACTCTTTCTCTATTTTCCATGTACTCCCACATCTTGAATGCATTACCTTACCAAATTTTCTTATAGTATTGTCACCATGACAGGATGTTTTTTCTTTAACCCACAGACATCGCTTATCTTTCTATTGCAACTTGATCCCCAGGTTTTTACCTACCTTTTATCTTACCAAGCTCCTTTAAAGGGCAGTGTGTATGTGGGGTGGAAGAAGGCAGAAGAGAGTAAAGGGGGGATAAATGGTAATAAAAGGAGACTTGACTTTGGGTGGTGAACACACAATACAATAGACAGATGATGTATTATATAGAATTGTACACCTGAAACCTATATAATTTTAATAACCAATGTCACCCCAATAAATTCAGTAAAAATTTAAAAAAAAAGTAAAGGGCAGTGTTTACTTACAGCTTCTGCTTCCTTGCGTCTCGTTCATTCATTTACCCTTCACCAAATTTAATTTAGCTTCTCTCCCATAATTTTACTGAAAATTATTAAGCATTAACTATTTTTTTAAATTTAATACAATTTCTCATCAAATTAGACATGACTATTACATTTTTCTCTGAACTGTCTCTTCATTTCATTGGTATTACTTCAAATATGCTTGTATCATAAAGAATATTCTTTCTATATCCCATTTACTTGATTTCCTTTCCTTCATGGCCTACCTCTTAAATATGATATGTTACAATTCAATTTCTGACCCATTAAGTTTCAGCTATATAAAGTTAACTCCAAATATTTATCCCCCATTTCAGTTTCCCTCTTGACCCAAACTTCTAACTAACTCTCCATCAATCATTATTACTCACATGTCCAAAAACAAACTCAGTATTTTGTCCTCACACCCAAGTCTCCTCCACTTTTGTTTCCCATAATTAGAGCTTCCCCACCCCAGCAAGAAACCTACAAGTCATTTTTAACATCTTTTTATCCAGCCATGTCTAGCTGGTCATAACATCTTATCAATTCTATTCATAAAATTCTAAGTTTATGCCTGTATGGTATTCATTATCAATGTTTGCATACTTGCTTCCTTGTTTTTATTCATTCAAGATATAATTCTTGACTTTTCCCACCCAAACCTGACCCTCACCTGCAATCTGTCTCTATTACCACTATTCTCCCAATCGATGATGCCAAAAACCTAGGAATGGGCCTTGATTTTTCCACTTCTCTCAACTGTCACATGCAATCCATCATCTATTATTGAAGATCCCCCTTCTGATCATCACAAACAAATATGACATTCTCTCTACCTCCACTATCATCCTTGGGCCAGGCTGCCAAGTTTTCTCACTTAAGTAGTTGTAAGTACTTTCATCCCTAACCCATAACACCCTTTCAATTTATTCTTTATACACAGCAAGACTGCCTTATTAAAAAAAAGTTAATAATAATAAACACATCAAATACATCCACTATGCCCAATACAAACACTATGCAAAGTGCTTTGTACATATTAAGTTCATCTTCACAATGACTCTATGAGGTCCAGAGCTCAGAGAGGTGATAGCTTAAGGTCAAAGATCTAAATGAAGTCAGTTCATGTGTTTTCTTTCTTAGTAACCATCCAACAGATTTGTGTTTCATTTATAATGAAATACAAATTACTTTCTGTGGCCAATGGCCTGTATAATCTCATCTTTGCCTGGCTCTTCATCTCCCTAATGTGCTATTCTCACAGTTCACTTGGCTCTGATTGCATTACCTTTCTCTCTGTTTCTCAGATATCTCAAAATTTTTCCTAACTCAAGGATTTTATTTCTGTTGGTTTCTTTGCCTGCAAAGTTCTTCTACTTGATTATTCCGAGAACTTACTTCTTACTTCAATCTGCATGTTCCAAATTAAATGTCACTGTTTCCCTAAAAATTTTATCTAAAGTAAAGACCCTCATTATTTTCTATCAAAGCACCACTTG
Organism: Furipterus horrens; assembly: GCF_987537825.1. NCBI lineage: Eukaryota > Metazoa > Chordata > Mammalia > Chiroptera > Furipteridae > Furipterus > Furipterus horrens. The sequence goes on from NW_028327180.1 coordinate 67,540,124, forward strand.
AATTTTCTTCATGGCATTTATTATATCAGTAGCTTTTTTGTTAATTCATTATGTACATGTCTTTTGCTAACCTTCCAATTCATTATACATTCTATAAGGTCAGGAACCATGCCTTTACTGCTCAACACTGTAGCTTTGAATTTAATACAGTTCCTAGGACAAGGGATATGCTCAATAATAATAGTTATATCATTTATTTGATAATTCACATTTTAAAAAATCTACATTAGTTTCAGCTATGTTCTGAGTGCTTGAAATACAAAAGTAATCAATGTGATTTGTGAGGATGTATAATCTTATACAGAAGCAGACAAACTAATAATTACAAAAATCAAAAATGTAATTATGGGAAGAGAACAATTTAATCTTTTTAGAGGAGACAAGGAAAGCTTCAATATATTTGATAATATGCTACTTGTTAAGGTAAGTGGTAGGTACATGAGTCTTCATTATGTATTCTTTTTTTCTGTGTAAGCTTGGCCTATGTATATATTCTCAGTATTTCTGTTACCATAATTAATACTAAACATATTGTGGTGATCACATCATAAAAGTATATAAATATCAAACCACGATGTTGTACACTTGAAACTAATATAACATAGCATGTCAACTATACTTTAATACAAATTAAATTTTAAAAATATGTAGTAAATGTTTAAGTTTATGCCATATATTATTTTATGTAATAATAATACTTTTTTGGTTTTTATTTTAGTTCTTGACATCCCTTTTGCCTGAAATGGCCTTGCTTTTTCACCTGGTGAAATATTACTCTTTTAAAAGTACTGTGGAATTTCAGAGAGGGAAACTAACTTCAGGCTGGAAAACCAAGGAAGGCCACAAAGTAGAGGTGACATTTGAACTAGGCTATAAGTTTTGAGAAGTATAAGCAGAGTCAAAAAAGGGGTCTTTCTGAGAAGAGGAAACAGCTGGAAGTAAAACATGGACATTCAAGTTTAAGGATCCCAGTGTTGCTGAAGACAGGAGTAACAGCAAAAAGAGGATAGGTTGAGAATTTAGAGAAATAATGAGACCTTTTGAATATCCTAAGAGAGCCATTGGAGATCTGCACTGTTCACACACACGCACACACACACACATAGTTCTGAAAAAAGAATTATGAAAGCAGAACAAAAGATAGACTGAAATGGAGAGAAGGTTGTGGTGGAAGATATAAGGATCCGGGATAAGACAGTAGCTTGACCAAATTAATTTTTTAGTTCTCCCTGGTCTTTGGTATTATTAAATTATTATATATGGATTAGTTACCAAAACCCAAAGCTGTGCATTAACTTGGGACAAAACTTGTTCACTTACTAATAACATGAGAAAAGTATGGGGATTTTAAAGACATATCTTCAAATTTCTTAAAATTAAGTACCCTATCTAAAGAAATTAACCATAATATTCTGCCATTAGCTAAAGATGTTCTCTGAAATAAAATTAGTCAAAAATGCATTAACTCAGGTCGACAGGATGCCAAATTGGCAATTAAGCTATGTTACTGAATACCTTTATTTGCTGGAAGAAAAAGTTCAGCTTCTCAAGATGCTTAAACAACTTTCCAGAAGTTATTACTTGCTTCCATAGCAGGTCTCAGAGCTGGAAGAGTCAAAGACATTCAAAGCTGGAAAGGATATTAGAGTATAACAAGTTTAAGCTCTTCGTTTTATTGATGAAGAGACTGAAGCCTAGAGAGGGCAAGTGGTACTTATCAAGGTCACAGGACAAGCTATCTCATTCATTTCATTAAGGTAAATATTTATTGAACTCTCATTTGTACTAAGTACTGGGTTGGAATCTAAACCAGGAATAAAATTTAGGTGTATAGACTCCGACCTTTGGGCTTTTGTGCTACAAGATATGTAGCCAATCACTTAACAGCAAAGTAATTCACCAGGGACAAATTTTAGTTCATATTTCTATAACTGAGGTTCATGGTCTGCCAGATTAGAATCCTGGGCCCTATGAGCTAGACCTACTAAATTAAAATCTCTTAGAGAAGGGCCATAAAAACTGTATTTTGACAAGTTGCCCTGGTAATTCTCATTAATACGAAATTTCAATAGCATAGACCTAAGGGAATGGGAAAGAAAAAGTAAGGATTTATACTTTTAACTGAATTTAGAAAGGCAAACAGCTACTATCAGTCAACATAGTCCCAGAAGTAGAAAAGAAATGAATTCTCTCATGTAGATTCATATCTCAGAATCTTACCAACTAAGTAACAATTTACCTAGAAGTATGCTTCACCATTTATAAGTGTTCTTACAAATAACATCTCATTTGATCAAAACAAAACACTGAAATATATTGGCAAAACTATCTTTTCCTTTTTCCTATCAGGAGAATATAGCCCCAGAAGGTTAAGTGACTTGCATGAATGAGGTCACACCTAAGAGGAAAGGTCAAAATTCTTTTTTTCTGCATCACAACTTCTTTGTTTGTCAAATAAATTCTACTTAATAAAATTTAAAATTTTTTTATGATCCATGAAAAATGGGATATGGAATTGTCAGTGCTTGTCTATGTGGTTTAATTAATTGAAGAGTCAAAATCAATATTATCTTTGAGGAAGCAGAGGGAAAATGAAGTTCAAATATCTCTTAGCAAGCTGAGACACTGAAACTGCCTTAGACACAACAATCCAATCTTCGGTACCTCAGGGGCTTACTCCCATGACTGCTATCTACCTATGCAAATCCTTTTCCCACAGATGTTTCCTTGCAGGTGTGTGCATGAAGTCACAGGTCCACTTCAAACTTTGCCAACTATCCTCTTTCTTCCGGGAAGAAACTTGTCCACATTCCTTCTGCTAACACTAATATTGCCTTACATAAATTTAGCACTTTGTATTTTGTAAAAGGTCTTCAAAGACTTTTCATCAAATCTCAGCTAGTTTTGGGTTGCTATATTCTACTACTGGCTGTCAAGGCTTCTAGACTTCTCATTTAGATCCATCCCAGCCTAGGGCTCCAGGACTCTTCACAAGGTCAATGCAGCTAACTTGACTTCTCCTTGGCACCTGGTCTTATTTACATGAATAAAGTCCCAGACTCTTAGAGCTTACCCCCTATCTTCCCACAATCCCAGTACATTAGGTGTAGCCTAGCACCTTGCTGAGAGAGTTCCCTGATGTTGTCACTTGACTGGATGTACATGTAATGTCCTCTCAACTTCCTGCCAGAATGCTAAGCCTCCTCCATGAGAAACAACTCTCCCAAATTTAATACCAAACTCCTTTAATGTTAAAAGCTTATTGATAACAGCAAAATAGTTTACTATCTATAGGAGATTGTTAAGGGATTTATATGTATTATCTGACAATAGTACTATAGAAAAAAATATTACTTTCATTTTACAGATAAGTGAACTGAGCCTCAAGGAGACTAAATACTTATTTCAAGTTAGACAGCTAATAAGAGAAAAGGAAGATTTGAAATAAGGTCTATTAAACTTTAAAAGCCATGCTCTTGACTTCCAGCCAAGATGGAGGTGTAGACAGACACGCTGTGTCTCCATCCACAACTAAGAAGGAATACGACTACCTCAACACTAGAGACAACCAGAAGTTCCAGAAAATCAAACTGCATGGAAGTCCAGCAAACAAAGATATAAAGAAGAAATACTCAACCAGACAGGTAGGAGGGGCAGAGCTGGGGCTGAGAGGATGCGGTGTGGTGGCGGCAGCAGCAGCAGCATAACAGGCCAACAGAAAGCGTAGTCACATGTTTAAAAAGTCAGGAGGGACACCTGGGGAGCATTCCCAGCTCCTCACTGGACCTCACAGCTCATAGTCCCAACACCGGGGAAAATCAAGCCTCATTGCTTCTGACTGTGTAGACCAGTGGGGGTTGGGGCAGAAGCATAAATTTCCCATCTCTCAGCAGAGTCCACTTATTTAAAGGGCCCCATGGACCTAGAATGTCCACAGACCCACCCACTCTGGGAACGACAGCCAAGGAAGCAGCTAGAGAGGTGCCGGTCCAATGTGGAAGTGGGAGAGGTGCCTGGAAAAGGGGCAAGTGATGGGCAGGCAGCATTGTTCCCTCTCGGACCCCTCCCCCATATACAGCGCCACAACGTGGTGAAACAGGTCGCCCTGCACTGATGAACCCCTAAGGCTCCACACCTTACAACATAACAGGAGTGACAGCTCTACCTGGGAGGTGAAGGCAAACACACACAAGAGACTGTCAGAATGAGGAGACAGAGAAGTGTGGCCCAAAAGGGGAAACAGATCAAGGTTCCAGTGGGAGAACTAAGCAACAAGGAGAAAACCAACCTCACAGATGAGGAGATAGACAACCTAACAGATGCAAAATTCAAAACACTGGTGATAAAGATGCTCACAGGCTTGACAGATATGATTGAGTACGGCAAACGCATAAGAGAAGAAGTGAAAGCTATGCTAAGTGAAATGAAGAAAAATCCAAACAAAACCAATGGTGAAGGGAAGGAAACCGGGGTTCAAATCAATTATTTGGAATATAAGGAAGAAAAAAAAAACAGCCAACCAGTGCAGAATGAGGAAGCAAGAATTTTAAAAAATGAGGAAAACTTCCCAAATTTTGCGAATGAGATGGACATACAGGTCCGGGGAGCACAGAGGGTCCCAGGCGAGCTGAACCCAGAGGGGACCACACCAGGACACATCATGACTAAGATGCCAGAGGTGAAAGATAAAGAGAGAGTCCTGGGGGCAGCAAGAGAGAGGCGGAGAGTTGCCTATAGGGGGGTGCCTATAGGACTATCAGCTGATTTCTCAGAGGACACTTTACAGGCAGGAAGGGACTGGCAAGCAGTATTCAATGTGATGAAAGGCAACCTACAACCAAGATTACTCTATCCAGCAAAGCTATCATTTGGAATGGAAGGGCAGATGAAGTGCTTCCCAGACAAGGTAAAGCTAAAGGAGTTCATCATCACCATGCTATTATTATATGAAATGTCAAAGGGATTTACTTAAGAAAAAGAAGATCAAAACTATGAACACTAAAATGACAACAAACACAACTATCAAAAACTGAATCTAAAAAATAAAAACAGAATCCAACTAAGCAAGCCAGGATAGAAACAGAATCATAGGTATGGGGGTCATTTAGAGGGTTATCAGCTAGGAGGCGGAAAGAGAAGAAATGGGGAAATGGTGCATGGATTAAGAAGCATAATCGATTGGTACAAAATAGACAGGGGGAAGTTAAGAATAATATAGGTAAGGGTGAAGCCAAAGAACTTATATGCATGACCCATGGACATGAACTAAGAAAGGTGGGATCGCTGGAGGGAAGGTGGGTACTGGGCAGAGTGGAGCAAAGGGGGAAAAATTGGAACTACTGTAACAACATAATCAATAAAATATACTTAAAAAAAAAAAGCCATGCTCTTAACTCGTCAGCTAGACAGTCTCCCTGAATCACCACCTGACTTTCACCATGACCTTCTAATTAGTAATGAACTGTGTTGGCTGGCCTAAAATTCCTAACTGCACCATCTGCAGCTGAGTCTCTGCCCATCACTGCCCCATCCAAGTGGGTGGATAGAGTTCTGGTTCCAGCCTCTCCCAGGCATTAAACCCAACTAACCAGGCTACTCTTGGAATTATATGACATGTCATCTACTTGCTCCTCCCCCCCCCCAAAAGCTCTGTGAAATTGACACTATATATCATAGATTATAAGTCCCACTGTGTAGATGAGGGCAGCTGAGGCACAGCTAATTTACCTTGAATAATCTGGGTTTACTATGGCTAGCTAGTTGCAAAACCATGACCAGATCCAGGTCTCCTGGGTCAAGCACCAAAGTATACACATTATGTTCCCCTCAAATCCATTTAAGTTAGTTAAGGAGTATGGAAAACAGTACACACAGAGTCCGATTCGCCACAGCAGAGAAGTGCATAGCAATTTAGTTCTGTAGGATTGCTTGAGGAAAAATGTTAGCACCTCTTCATCCTACCTCACCACCTCTATTAACCCATAGGCGGGAACAATATTCCATGCAGTGTGTGAAGCAGTCACATTCAATGACCCAGAGCTTGTAACCCAGTAGATTTGAATGAAATTATAATTAATGGAAGGAGAGGAGCAAGGAATGAAGGCACAGTGAAGTAAGAATCCACGGGTGGATCTGGACATAAATCAGAAAAGATTTTGTTAATGGGATTGAAATGTCACCGTAGTAAAATAAATTTTCCTCCAAGGGTAGCTCAGGGTTCCCAGACTAGTTTTGGCTCAGCCATGTCAACATCTGACATTTCCTCAGAGAAGCAGAAACAATCAACACCATTAAAGGGACTCAATAAATATAAAGGCTTCTATCCAGTTCTGCCTTTTTTTTTTTTTTTTTGAAAGAAAATCATAAGGGGACAAGAAAGCTCCAGAAGCCACTCATTCTTTGCCCTTGCTTGGAGACACAATCACCTCCATTCAGCTCCTCAAAACCTTTGAGTAGGAAGGATCTCAAGTATCATCTCTTGTAACTCCCTCATGTTACAGGTGACACAATCGATGCACAGAAAGAATAAGTAACTTGCCCAAGGCCACACAGGGAATCACTGTCAAAGCTGGGGCATCAACACCTAGTGTAGTATCCCCTCCTCTCAGGAGCTATGTAACTTAAGCTCTTCTTGGTGTTATTTCATACTTTATGTTATTAACATGGCATGAAACCTGATCACATATGAACCTGAAGGATTGAAAGCAAGATACTAGGATGACTGTTGTGTTTTTTAGTATTGTGAACATTTTGGAGGGGATGAGAGGGGATAGTGAAAACTGATACAGCTCTTTGACTATATTTCTATTTTCTTTAGAATATAAAATGGACGAATTCACTACTTAATCAAATGTAGGGTTAGTTGTTAAATTAAAAGTGGGTTAAATTAAATCACTTTAAGATCCCTGGAAACATTTGAGACTTTGATCCTGGATAGAGAGTAGAATGGACCCTGGACTCTGAGTTCAGAAATATCAGTTGAAATTCCAACTCAAACCCTGACAACCTTAGATAAAACAATTAATCTTTCTGAACTTCAGTTTCTTTTTTCACATGACAAGACCGATAATCCCTATCTACTCCTCAGGCTTATGAGGAGAATATGACAGTGTATTTAGCAACATTTTATGTTCTCTATTATTAGTATTATTTACATTAGTCTACAATTACAAAAATTACAGGCACTATATTGTATGCAGGTATATGCACGTACATATGTATGGATACCTGCATGTATATATGAGTATATATATTCAGATATATTTCTGCTTTAGCTGTCTGCGCCCAATATGATTTAGTTGTACCCTCTTACCATAGCAACACCCCTCTAAGGTGTACCAGACCCATGCTAATTTTATTTCCCACAGAGCCATCTCCTTCCCCTTCCTCCTGTAAGCATCTGCCAAGGTTCACACATCTGACATTCCTGCCATCACACTGCCTAGGCCTGTGGGTGTTAAGCCTTGGTATTCTATTTTTCAGTATTCTGTTTTGCGATTTAAGTTTCAATTTACCTTTAAAAACCCTGGCTGGTTTAGCTCAGTGGATTGAGCGTCGGCCTGCGAGCTAAGTGTCGCTGGTTCGATCTTCCAGTCAGGGTACATCAGAGAAGGAAAACTCTGACTCCAAAAAACCTCCGCTGCCTTGCGGCATACCTCTTCAGGGGAAAGGCTAAGGGAGTAAACCCCGACAGAAAATCCGGAGCCGGAGTCCCTAAGGCGGTTTGATGTTGTAGTCAACACCGGCAACTCCTGCGGCGCACCTGAACCCAAGCTGTATCGACTCCGTCTTTCCCTTGGACCCTTCAGCTGCGAAGAGAGGGGGGGTCTGCTGCATGGGCAACAGCAGACCCTCCATATTACCCTGCCCAGGCTCTGTAGCTTCAGTGTCATCGCAAGATGTCGATTCAACACGGGAGGAGACAGATACCATGTCACTCCCGAGTCGGACTGCACAGCCATTCTCGGCGGTGCAGATAGACTCTTAAGAAGCTACACCATCGTCTCTCGAGACGGACGGCTGCCGACGACCTTTAAAAAATAGGTTTTCTTTTTCTTTATTTTCCCCAGACCCACCAGATTTTCTGTAGGAAAATGTGCCTGCATGTTTCCCTTACAGGCTTCAAACACCAATCCTAGATATAATCCCTGTGAAATGAGAAGTCTTTGAACTGAGGTTGTAGTCATTTACTGAGTCTATAGTTTATTGCAGAGGCAGGAAAAAGCAGCTATAATGCTCTGGACATGTACAATGTCTAGCATAAGCTAGGAGTCCAAGATTTGATGAAGTGACATTTTCATGCTGAAGTATTGGCATTGAGAGTAAGTGAAAATACTGGCAAACTTTAAAAGGGAAAATTCCTCAAATGACTACTTGGAAAGCTGTGACCAAGAACCAATCTGGAGGTGGGTGGGACTTAGGGCGCACACCGAATGAATAAATTATTAGTATTAGCAATAAAATCACCTCTTCCATGTGGGATGTTCATTTTTATTTGCAAAACCCTTTTATTTGTTACCTCGCATTTCATCCTCACAACACTGTTAGCGAGACAAGTCAATTATGAATTTTTCTCATTTTACAAACAAGCATCTGAAGTTTGGTAAGATTAGTATTTTCCCTGGGGTTACCTGGATAGGAACTGGGGAAGTCTAGGTTGCTAGTTAAGAACTTTTTCTGAAACTTGAATTTTATTTCCCAGAACTGAGTATTGGCTGTTTTGCTACTCTTTGATGTTCTCAGAGAAACCGATTTTAAATCATCCAATCGTTTTTTAGGGTTCCACAAGCCAGAAGGTCTGTCTTTGTTTGCACTGTCTAGCAGCAATACCTACGGTCCCTATGAGCTCCTTAGCAGCTGGCCCTTCTCACTTGAGTCCCTTCACAGGGAACCACTAAGTTTACAGTTTATGAAGTGGCCTATTTGAAACGAACCTGTCTCAAAGACAAGGACTTACTCTGAAAGGGACTCATTACCACAACAGGAAGTTCAGAGGTGAAGCAGGCTTCTGGACTGCATGACTCACTGGCACAGTTTGTGTTCTGCTCAGGCAGGGGCCAAAGGCTGCAGGACTTCCTGGCATCGAGCCAGAGGAGGAAAGGATCATCCCTCCTTCAGGCCTCCTCCAAGGAGAGAGAAACCTGTTCCAGAAGCCCATGACAGACACTCCATTGGCCACCATATGGCTCAGGTCATTCTGAGCTAATCCCTGGCAAGGGTACTATATATGCCTCACATCAATCAAGCCCAGTGGGTCAGGTCAGCTTCTCTAGAAGCAAAGGGCTCTTGGAAGAGATGGACAGAGAACAAAATCAGCCTTCTGCTAGGAGAGGGTAGAATGCTGGGTAGGGAAACACTATACTCACTAGAAGCCAACACATGGGCATATGTGCAGTGTGGGAAGAGGACCCACATGAAACAATGCTCCAGTGGAAGTCCTCAGATTAGATGATAGAATCTTCTTTATAACTTTATTTGAAATTGAAGCCAATATCTGACATTTTAGAGTGATAATACAATAAACACATTTTCATGGTTTTCAACTTGAATGACAGAAAAATGATCATTTGTAAAAGGATGCAAGAATTATAATAACAGCATATTGTTTTCAGTAATTTATTCAACAATCACTGAGCAAATGCTATATGCTGGATAGTATTCCAGAAATGAGTATGCCAACATAAATTCCTCAATATGTGTTTGTGCTAGGAGGTTGGAAACAGATATGAAAATTACTATAATGCTACATTTTTCTTCCTATTCTAAGTAAAATAGGAGGATGGTCTAATACACCAGGTCAAGGCTAAGGAATGGCTATATACATATATGATGAGAGATAATGAATAAATATAATGAACTTCATGCATATTTTCACCTTAGCAGCAGCAGAATGGAGAATCTTTATTGTCTCTCTGAAAAGGCTACTCTGATCATATAAAGATGAAACCCAAAGTTTAGATAGTAAAATGTCAATAATAATAAATATGACCCCTTGTATTAAGTACTTTAACACTTTACAATTGCAATCATTTTTAATCCTCAGAAAGACCCTAATGTAAGTATATAATTATTATTATTATTACAATTTTACAGATGAGGAAACTGAAACTCAGGAGATTAAGCAATTTGCCCCAAGTATAATAACCAGAGACTGTACTTTTAATGATTCAACCTTCTTTTTTTTTCAAATGTGGTTCATGCTCTATCTACATCAAAATCACCTGAGATGCTTGTTAAAATGCACACTCTTGCCCTGACTGGTGTGGCTCAGTTGGTTGGGCATTGTACAGCGAAGTGAAAGGTTGCCAGTTCGATTCCTAGTCAGGGCACATACTTGGGTTGCAGGTTCAGTCCCTGGTCAGGGCATGTGTGAGAAGAAATCAACCAGTGTTTCTCCCTCATACTGATGTGTCTCTCCCTCTCTTTTTCCTTTCCTTTCCCTCTCTATAAAAATTAATAAAATCTTTTTAAAAAATTTAAATGCACACTTTTTAAGCTCCATCCAGACCCTTAAATCAATATCTCTGAGAGGGAGCCAAGAATTGTACATTTTATAGTGTGTTTTGCCTACTGTCTATTAACACATTGCTAAGCTACTCTGCTTTCTGACATTTAAGGCATCATTATGGGGAAAAGATGAAACTCTTACTAATAAGCACACATGAGCAAAGACCTTCTGGAGGTTATCTCATCTGGAAGCCTTTGTTAGATAGATAGGAAAACCCACCAACAAGAAAAAATAAGGCCTAATCTTTATGCAATAATCCCCAAATTACACCATGGGTAGAGTTTCTGCTGACATCTGAAAATTCTGGAGTTTTTTCCCTCCTTCCTGATTCCAACTTGCTCTGTAATTTTTTAGGGCTCACTTTTTATCCACAGACATCATTCCTATTGGCTTCTGGTGAGCTGGCCTACCCTTCACAAGGATGATTCCCTAATATCTAATCAGGAAAGAAACTTTCCCAGAATCCACAGTTCAACCAAATGCTCTGAGAATTTCAAGCTGAGAACAAAGAAACATTCATCAAGGCACAACATGATACCACTTCTCATGTCTCTATTTCAATGCTCTTGAAAACATTTTCTTATTATTTTCTACCACCCTTCCATTCTTTTGGGAGCAAAATCCAGATGTAAATAAATGTCTCCCCTGATTTCTTCTAGGTGGTTACAAAAAATGGCAGGTTCCACAAAGTTTTCCCAAATTACTTAAATTGATAGAGGTAGAAGGGACCTTAGAAATACTTATTTTAACCCTCTTTGACTTTTATAGGTGATAAAATCAGCCAGGGATTGACAGTGGCAGGACCCAGAGGCAGACTCCTGTGTTATCTTATTATATGTGATGAAGGCCTTGCCCTCTTGTCTCTGCCTCAGCACAGGGTTAGTGTTGCTCTTGCTGCTGCGTGCTTCGAGGACAGTAAACTTAGCCTATGGCCCTAGCTCAGGGCAGGACAGTGTTTCTAAAAGTTTGGGAACCCCTGGTAGCTTACAAGAAGATTTAGCTGGTTTTAGGTAGTGTTGAATCACATAATGGAAAAATAATTCCAATATCAATTAAAATTTTTTTTATTTCCAAGAGAAAGTCTCAGGATGGTGTTTATATAACTTTAGCACTTCTGTTACTTGATAATCTCCATTTTAAAAAAATTGAGAATGGGCAGTTTCATTTTATTATTGTATTTATAGTCTCATGATCACCTTCCCTTTATGGTAAAAAATATGTCTTCCAAATATGATGGTGATATGAATTTTTCTTTGAAAATTAATCAACTTAAAGAAAAATATAAAGTAAATAATAGTCTGAGTGGTATGATAAAAATTCATGGAAATGCTATGAGGATGATTAAAGTAAGGGAAACACTGATAAAAACGGTTCAAACCACAGACTATGGAGTCAAACACACTTGAATTTCCAATCCCACATCTGGATGTGTAAGATTTGAGGTAGCTTATATAGTTTTCAGTGATCTACTTTTACCATTTGCAAAATGGATATATTAGTAGTGCCTACACCCAGCTTGCTGTGAGGGTTAATAAAATGGTCATTGGCAGGCTCTCACCACAGTGCTTAGCTCATAGTGAGTGGGCAACAGGAGCTAGCCGCCCCTTTCTCAACAGTGGCAGCACCAGCATTACCTTGGCTGAGGAATGGTCACATATTTTATCTGCTCAGGACACAGATCATAAAATCTAGAGAATATGAAAGAAAAAACACTCTGAAGTTTATATATTCTAACAGTCCCCACACCCTAGAACCTGAGGCTTAAATTTCCTCTTAAGGAATTTTTAACCCTTAGAGTTTTAACCTTGTGGTTTGTGGCCATTAATAACTTTTTAAAATATTTTTAAATGCCTTCTGTAATCCCAAACTAAAATTTAGTACACATTTTAATTATGGTATAGGCAGTAGTATGAACAGTATTCTGATTTTGTCACCAACAGATATCACAGATATTTTCACATCATATTACTTGAAATATTTCTATTCTTCACTGCTTAGAACTTATGGTAAGTTAGTAGCATACTGAAGAAGCAGATGCATTACTCACCCCCAATTTGTAATATTTTGATAACTGCATTTCAACATACAGTAATTGGTTTCCTTATAATCTTATGCATCTTATGTTATACATTAACAAGCATTCTGAGACAAAAACCACAGGCGTTACCACACCTCTACAGGTCTCCGTAGCACACACCAAAGGTGCAAGAGCCCCGCTCTATAACCTTGTGGGGACATAGCTCTACAGTCTGCTTGCGTACCTTTGGGAGATTTCCCATCTCCAGAGATAATCCTACCATCCCAAGAGTCCAGGTAGATTTTAAAAACCATAAACAACATATTAACTTTGTGGATTCAGAAACAAACCACTGTGCTAATTCTTTCCAAAAAGTATAAACTAATTCTGATACATAGCTTACAAAAGTATATGAGGTACCAGACAAGGAAAATATTAACATAGGCCATGGTGGAAATAGTCACACCGCAGAAATTGGCAAAACTTACACATAAAGGCTTTTCTTTTCTTTTTTAAACAGATTTATCAACATGCCACTGCTCCATACCATACATCATTTAACCACACCCCCTCTCTTCTTTTCAGCCAGCTGACTTGCTTTCTTTTCCTCAGGAAGTCATGCTATTCTTTTGCCTAGAGCACCATTTCCCTTCTGCTCTCCACCTGGCCCTACTCCTATGACTCTTTCAAGTTTCAGTTTTTGTATGACTTTCTTCCTGACATGCATTGCACTCTAACCCTCATCCTGAAAAGTCTGGGTGAGAGGTCCCACCTAGGTCCTCCCATAGGACACCATGTTTTCCATCCCTGAGATAGTACTGCCATTGTCCTGTTACAGGCCAGACTATGACACTTAGCTACAAGTGACTTAGGTGCAGCAACTCATCTTAGTGCTTTCTTTTAATCCCATGTGTTGGTATCTAACGAGGCCTCAATATTTGGTAAATGAGTGAGATGAATGACTAGAGTTCAGAAGGTCTTAGGGGACAAAAATCCTTATAAAATTTGACTTCGAACTCATCTGTATGCAGAGGTCAAATACCAAAAATTGGGAAAATCATTACCAACCCAGAGAAAAACATAAGAAAAATAAAAGACAAAACTTGGGTCTTAAGAGAGAGTATGATCAGTTCATTTACTGTTCTAGCCCAAGGATGACAAATACCTGTCCAGATGACACCACTACCTATTTCCAAGGGCATGAAAAGCTTCCCTGTCTGATCCCTGTGCCCTATTCCACTGAGCCCAGGAGACAACTCCATGCCAGGGCCATTGTCAGCACAGCTGGCATTTATATTGAAACTCATTTGACAACCCAAAGGAGGTCATGAGACACGTAATTCCTGCCTTCCTCCCAGAAGCCTTCTGACCTACTTTCAAGTGTCTTACAAACTTGCTCCCTTTCGGTATCAGGTTTGAAACTGGGAGAAGTCAAAAGGAGAAGGAAGAGGAAGCGAGGAAGCTGTGTGGGAGGGGAAATTTAAAAAGAGGAGGTTAGGGAGGGACATCCATAACCTGATCTCACATTCCATCTTCTCCCCTTTCCTTCCTCTCTTTGAGCTTCTTCTTTCTCCTTCTTGCTAATCCTCTCCGTGATTGCTCTCTCACCTGCACACCCCGTTCCTAGCTTTTGATTCTTTATTCAGCCCAACTGTGCATTGGGCCACAGCTTCTCACTTCTCTATTCCTTTGTCTCACCTTCCTCCTGCCATCCTCTTTATTTCTCAACTTCTCTTTCTCTCATACATTTCTCATTTCCATGATCTCTCTCCTAATTTTTTTATTTTTAATTTCTTCTGTTTCATTTTCACCTCTCTCTCTCTCTTTTCTTTTTTTTTCCAACTGGAGTCTAGAAGAATCTGGACCATTTTCTTCTTTCCCTGGGCCTACTTCTACTTATCTTTCAAGTTTCACCTTCTGTACTACTTACTTCCTAACATTCATCTCTTTCTAATCTTGAGTTTCCAAAAGAACAGAAAGAAATTTCTATAGCGCACATTTTTTTCTAATAGACTCTTCAACTAAATACTGAAATATTTACTCTAAAGGCTATAGATAACAAAACATCATATCACATACATATAACCTTGCAAATTATTTTCCAACTGGTTTTACAAACCTTGCATATCCTCTAAACAAATAACTCTATCAAATGTAGTTCTTTTAAAATTAAAACCTAACAGAAATGGTAAAAAATAATAATAATATTAATAGTCTTATTTCTTAAGAATTTACTACGTACATGTTGCACATTATATCACTCAAGTTCTAAAGTCTTTATTTTTTATCTCTAACCCTACACTTAATCTAATTCCTAAAGATACTTGATGGGAAACTGTTTTCAAATGAGCACAGGCTAATTAGAGCATTTACATTTTTACTGCCCTGTCAATACCCACTGAATGCCTATAGGTGCTAGATGCAAAAATTATGCATGCCCTCCTAGCAGCCTTAATGAGGCTTCCTTAGTGAATGTCCATGCCGTATCTCTCATTAGCTTAGACATATAAAAATGTAATGATGTTTCTTGTAAAGTGGACCACAAACATTCTGCGTTAAAGTGCAAGCAAGTGTCACCACTGGGAAGAGGCAGCCAGGCATGGTCGAGGTGTCTGCAGAGGGTGGGGAAGCTTGGTGTGCCTTGTTTTTAGCAGGGAGGCATCTGTTTCCTTAAAGTCTGTCATTCCAGCAGCTGACCAAGTACCAAAACAAGTTTAGAGCTAACAATCAAAACAAAAAATCAACAAATCTCTTAAGGAAAAGTTGAAGATGTCCTACAGAGAACTCTCCATCAAAAACTTACTGTTGGCTATAAAAGAGCCATTAGGGAATGTTAAGTTCAGATTCACCTCTTTACAAGGAGATGGTTTAGTTATAATTAAGAATAAGGAGCTTTAGACATAAATAGACCTGTGTTTAAATTGTTACTCTGAAAGTCAGAGTAACTGTGCTCTAAGCTAATAATAGCACCTGCATATTGGGCTGCTGTGAGCATTAAATAGATGTGGCCCTAAAGTCATGGCAACATAAGAAATGTTTAATCAATATTAAATATGAGTTCCAGAGAAGGAAAGGAAATTTCCTGAAGTTATATACTAGGCCGAGGGCAGGCTTAAGACCAGAGTACCATCAAATTGATTTTTGATGCCAATGGTCTTTCACTGAAACTATGGTCCATGTGTCAAAATGGACTGCTGTCTGGTTGTATAAACAAAGTTTTATTGGAACACAGTCACGTTCATTCTTTTAAGTATTACCGATGCTTGCTTTGGTACCAAGATGGCAGAGTTGAGTAGCTGCAATCTGCAAAGCCAAAAATATTGGTGGAAAACCTTTTCCAAAAACATTTGTTGAACCTTGTGACTAGGACTAGACTTCAAGTCTAGATCCCTTAGGGAGACTGAGTGAGCTCACTGTAATCCTTCCTGTAACCCTGGGAGTCTTACTCAAAAAGGTAAAGATTTCCTGGTGAAATCTGACCTTCCCAGCCCTTTGTTTTGGTAGCTTTAAAGAAAAACCAAAACAACTTCCATAGAAGGGAGGTCATTTGTTTCCTGTAATAAATAGACTTTGGATTCAGAAATGTGTTCAGAATAAAAATCTTTCTTCATCCTAGCATTTCAGTTCCACTTAAATTTCAAATCTTTACCCCATTTTGCTTTGTACCAACTTGAGAATTCCTAAAAGCATATAACACTGCTAGGCAGTCCCCTTCCCACATGCTGCTATGTTTTTTCCACCAGGGTCAAGGACTGCTGGTTGTTAACTCTGTCCATAGCTCCCTCTTTGAACAGATGAAAAAACTGATATCCAGACAACGTCTAGACCATGGATTTCATGCACAATGCTTTTTTGCATCAAAATGAAACTCCTCACTCCACCCCATCCCCATGATTTACTTAATGTTACTCAAATGTTTAGAGTTTCTGTGGTAGCAAATAAGATAACAGATTTAGAATTTTAAACTAAGAATTGTATCCTTTATTAAATTATTTATCAAACTGCTTTGCTGGGAGGAAGAAAATCAGTGCACCCCAGCCAGGGATGAGAACTAATCACCTCATCCCAGTTCCTTAATATATCAAAGTTATAGGTGTCCTTTCATACAGTTATAATCTAAGTACTCCTTGGGGATTGCCTTTTTGCCAAGAGATTAGAAGAGGCTTTAATGCACTCACAGGAAAAGGAGACCTCACAACACTGAGAAAAGGAAGAGAGAGGTGGCCGATGGAACCATGAATAGCCAAGTCTGAGGAGCTACTTGGAAAGGGTGCAATGACATACATTTGGAAGAAATTGTGAATTTATCTTGTAAAAAAATAATGCTCTATAAAAGGGTTACATTGTATGTGGGCCACATAAAATTACATTTTCACAAACTGTGCATAGAGTGCCTTTATCTTTCATAATAGCAATGAAGAATACATTCTAAGGTAAGAAAATCAAAGTTTCATAAAGAAAATTCGAAGTAGTTTTCAATTTATAATGATTTTATGTAATGACAAAATTCGCATGCATATTTCAAAAAATCTCCCGCTCCCACCATAATGTGTCAGCACAAAATGCCTGCATACAATGTTAAGACTCTATTTTGTTGAGACTTTAAAACTCCAGCCTTTCAAACACTGCCCCCCCCCCCCCGCCGCCCCCCCAGCATTGACATGAGGCACTGTTATATTCTGCAGGGCTGATGGGCTGGTTTCTTTCTCTTTGATTCCCCAGGCTGTAGATAAGCACAATCAGCATACCACATCTAATACCCATGAGGCTATTAATGTTATAGTGATGGTGTAATCGTGGACTATCCCTGTAAGAGGTCATTGGAGGAGATGGACAGTGAGAAGTGAGGGGGAAAAGTCTGCCCTTGGTACTATTCGCTCTCTGGTTTTCCTGATTAAAACCACAAGTCCTGAGGTTATTTGTTTTGTCACCAAACTTTTACTTACACTCGTGTGTGGCCTGCTACAGAAGCCACAGAGTAATAGATTTTCCTTCTAGATTAAAAATGCCTCAGCCAGTAAAATTGCAGTTTCCCTTTTAAGGAATTAAATTAATTTGCAAAACTTGTTGTTCCATATATAAAAGATTTTAAATTAACTGAATCTTTAAAAATCACTTTAATATAGCCTCTGAAAATTAGTTGATCTCTTTTTAAAACTTAGTCAATTAAATACCATAGAGCTTTTAAAATTACATTTATAAACTTAATTTTCTTTTCAAGTAATTGGTTGATTTAACAAATAGGTACATTTTAGTGCTAATGAGTTTTTTATAAATTTAGTAAAACTGACAAATTGATCTATCTTATATATTGCAATACTGAGACTAACACAACAAGATCTTAACCTGAAGAGATAAGTGTAAATCAATTACTAGAATAACCATTTCAAATTTATTTAAAATTGTTATTTCAATTAACTGAATTTCCCTGTTCATTATAAATATATAAAATTACAAATATGCACAGCCCCTTCTTTCTTTGAAATACAATTGACATACTCTAAATGTTTAAAAATATATAAATTCATAACTTTAGACATATGTTTACATACATGAAATCATCCACAATCAATGTAATGAATATGTTCATCACCCCCAAAGTTTTCTCCTATCTCTTTGTAAAGAATTCTCAAAACTCAATAATAAAAACAGAATTTCAAGTCAAATTGAAAAATGGACAAAAGATTTGAATAGTTATTTTTACTAAAAACCAAAAATAACATGAGAAAAGATGCTTGACATCTATAGTAATTAGGGCAATGAAAACTGCAGCCACAATTAGATAAAATTACACACTTAATAGAAAGGCTATAATGAAAAAGACTGACCGTATTGATGTGAGAGAAGACGTGAAGGAACTCTCATATACTGCTGGGAACATTGCAGAGTAGAACAACCACTTTGGAAAATAACTTAGCAGTTTCTTTAAATAGTTAAGCATATCCCTGCTATTCAATCCAGCCATAATGCTCCTAGGTATCAGCCCAAAAGAAATGAGAGCAGGCACACCTCACTTTATTGCACTTCACAAATACTGCATTTTTTACAATTTGAAGATAAGACTCTCCACTAGCAAAAAGATTATGACTTGCTGAAAGCTCAAATGATGGTTAGCATGCTTTAGCAATATTTTAAATTATGGTATATACATTGCTTTTTAAACATAATGCTATTGCACACTTAACCAACTATGTATACTGTAAACGTAACTCTTATATGCACGAGGAAACCAAAAAAGTCTGTGTAAATCACTTTATTGTGATATTCACCTCACTGTCATGGTATGGAACTGAACCCGCAATACCTCTGAGGCATATCTGTATTGTTATATAAAGACTTGTACCGAACTGCTCAAAGCAGTTTTATTGGAATAGCCAAATACTGGAATGAACTCAAATGTCCATCAACAGGTGAATGGATAAAGGCAAGTGTTATATCCATACGACAGAATAGAGAACTCAGTAATAAAAACAAAGGAACTATTCATACCTGCAACAGTATGGGTGAATCTCAAAATGATCATGATGAGAGAAAGAACTAGACAAAAGATTACATAGTGCATGATCTTATGTAAAACTCAAGAAAATGCAAACTACTATACACAGAAATACCTCAGAGATACTGAGATTAGTCATTTAGTAGTCATCTTGTTTATCAGATCAACTGCCAAAGTATCACACTGCTCATTTTTAAGTAATCCTTACTTTACTTAATAATGGCCCCCAAACCATTCACATAACTTCTGTTTATTGTTTTATTTTACCATTAGTTATTACTGATAATCTCTTACTATACCTAATTTATAAATTAAACTTTATTATAGGTATGTATGCATAAGAAAAAACAGTATAAATAGAGGTCAGTATTATCCACGGTTTCAGGCATCTACTGAGGGTCTTGGAACATATTTCATGCAGGCAGATAAGGGGGTATTACTGTGTGTGTGTGTATAATATATATGTATATGTGTGATTATAATAACATGTCTGATTGTTTTTAATTAATTAGAGTTTTCACAGGAGGTTTGTGCTTACAGTGGAACAATTTAACTATATTCTCACTCTCCTGGGGTAAAATGCACTTTCTCCCCTGGCAGAGAATCTGTCTTTTCCACTTCTCAGCATATCAGAGGGGATAACGCTCCAAAAGTATTACTACAAGCAGAGGGAACAGAAGAATGTGTGCATGTGTAAGGAGACGTAGACAAACTGAAGAAAAAACACACTTAACCATGGCAGAGTGTAGGACGTGAAAGAGGAGTGGTACATGGTTTATAATAGCAAGATTATACATATTTCTGGAAAATCCTGCTGGGTAGGAGTTCCACTAGTAACATATATTACCTCACTTAATTAGTACTTATGTATCCTTTGCTTCACTTTGTAATATAATTATCTGCCTGTTCTTAGAAGTTCCACCTTCATCTCTATGAGGGTCTTAAAATAGTTCACAGTAATCCTCATTTATCCTTCATATAAGTGAGTACTACAAAGAGAAAACGACTTTCTGTTTTTGTTTGTCTATTGGCTTTGTTTTGTTTTTCATTATGCTTTGTTTCATTGTTCAGCACCTAAAATCTTCATTTATCGAACAGGACATCCAGGGCCTTCAGGGTTAGTGTTTCCTGAGGAAGAACTGTGCCTCCCGTCCATGGTGCCCACCAGCTTCCGTCACTGATCACATCACATTCTTTCCTTTCATTCACTTCAGACATACCTCAATTTAAAGAAGGCCTGCTCGCTCCTACTTTAGCTTCTCTTTGGAATCCATCACCTGCTCTTCGTTGCCAGCAATACTGCCTTAGTTCACATTCTCATTCTTCTCAAAAACCAAGCCCCTTACAAGGGTCTCGATTCTGATTTCTCAGTTTCCAGTCCCCTTCCTCCTTCTTATCCCACACAGGGCACTGGGGTTATCTATCTGGCATGCACATAGTATTGTTACACTCTTCTCTGAGTGAGTAATAGAGAACTGCAGAGGTCTTTAAAGGAGAGAAAGTTCATGATCACTAGTGTTGCATAAATGTTCCTTCCAATCTAGCCCAGCAGACCTTACCAGTTGCTTCTCCAGTAACCACCCCTCACTACAACAATCCACACTCTCACATCTGAGTCTTTTCCTTT
Organism: Furipterus horrens; assembly: GCF_987537825.1. Taxonomy (NCBI): domain Eukaryota; kingdom Metazoa; phylum Chordata; class Mammalia; order Chiroptera; family Furipteridae; genus Furipterus; species Furipterus horrens. Next base: position 67,560,771 of record NW_028327180.1, read on the forward strand.
CCTGAACCATGATAAATTCTTACAGGCCTCCTTATCTTTGTCTGTGCTATCACCTTTGATTGAAATAATACCCTTCTCTCTGTCCATTTGACAAATTTCTGCTTAACTACTCAAACATTTTCTCTGACTTCCTGAAGTGGAGATATCTCTTCTCATGCTCATATAATTGTGTGTTTCTCTAATGTATTATTAGTCATATGACACCTAGTCATAAGTATGAGTTTATAAAGGGATATTCTTTATAACTAGGGGTAATTAGAGTTAGCTTCTCAAAGCCTCCTCCATGTTCTTTGCATCTTGATATGCCCAATGTATAGAATGTAATAAATATATATCACAGTGCTTTGCTCAGTGGCTAGCAAGAATGCATACAAGATAAATATCCAATGAATGTTTGCAGGATGGAAAAATGGGGTCCATGGCATTAATCAATCCAAAAACAAGTTTTTGAATCATAAAGATCTTCAGTTGCCATTCTAGGAAGTAGTTGGTGTATTCTATAGGTAAAGGGATGCAATTTGAAGTATTTAAGAAGTTTAAGCAGAAAAAAATGCCTGATTTTATTGATTTTTCTTAGAACATTACTTTGGCAACTTTGCCAAATATGTGTTAGAGGGGAAGAGTGAGTCTGGAGACCCAGTTAAAAAAAAAGTAGAGCATATCACTTTCAATTTAGTCAAGTAACCATAGAAATGGAAGAAATGGAAACAATGGTTATTTAGCATGTAAACTTCACAGGATTTAGTGACTAGTTGGATATAGAGAGTAGATGGTGAAAGGTAGATAGGCTTAAGTCCCAGAGTCCTGGTGTGTGAGAGTGAGTAGATGAAGAGCCATCAGCCACACCAGGAATAAAAAAAGGGTATATTCATTAATAATTTTGGATATGCTGAATGAGAAATTTCTGAGGTAGGTCTAGTTAGTAAGTTCAAAACACCCAAATATTACAGGTGCTATACTGGGAACATGAATAAGGAAGTTTTTAGTTCAAAATGTATTAAATATATGGCTAAAAGCATGACATATTTAACGACCTAATACTATATAATAAGTGCTACTCTAACAGAACAAAGTGCAGTAGAAGCAAAGGAAGGCAACAATGAAATCAAATAAAATCAGATGAGAACTTCATAATGTAGGTTAAGTTAGAGCTGGATTTTGAAGAGTAAATTCATCCTTGTAGGAGACAAAGGAGACCTGGTCCCGTCCTCATGAGGCTTGCAGTTGCTTTGAGTTCAAGATAGGTAATTAAACAGATTCTATGTAATTAGTATTATAATACAGTCTTGTGAGCTTTATAATAGACAACCTCAGTTCTAGTTTGGACAGGAGACATTTGTTTTTAAAGATGAACCAGAACAAAATATTATAAGGCATACTTTTCTATGACCATTCATATAAAAATTCAGAAAGAATAAGTCCAAACCCTATATCTACTATTGACACTAATACAAAGAAATGTATCCCATCCACAGAGACAGTTGGGGACTACAGTAAACTGGGAGACTTACACTGTTAGCAACAGAAATTAATTGTTAGACTTTTGCTTCACTTCCAGTCCAACCCACTAAAATAACAGGCACCTGATGAGTTATTGTTCTCGATCATGTGATATGTTCACAATCCCTTCATTGTAATTGCAATAATTATTCTGTGAAAATGGTTTTAATAAGCATCATATTCTCAAGAAGATACTCATCAAGCATTTCTTGAATATAAAGTTGAGAAAAAAACAAAAGTTGTAAGCTGATTGATCATGCTTTATGATAATTTTATATTTTATTTATTTTTTTGATAGATGATTTCTAATACAAGAGTATTTTATGTTTTAAATCCACACCCTTTTTCTGTACCTCACGGGGCTCAATCTGCAAAGGGTACTGAAATTTCTCTTCAACAGGGAAATGATGACACATTTGAAGTTCGTAGTTCAAATTTTCTAGTAAAATAAGGTCTGATTGATCATTCATGAGGCAATCCACTCAAGTGGGGGAAAAGAATAAAAGGACCACAGGGTTAAGTGTCTCATTTGCCCTCTGTCTCACTCTTGTGTTGTGCTGGCCGTCACAGGGGGTGAGCCGGTGGGCTTTCTGCACGAGCCCCCCTTTAAACCTGTATGTCCTGGTCACATAGCTGCTCTTGGGCTTACACTGCCCAGGCTCCGGGCCAGCTGTGGTCCTGGCCCAGAGAAATACGAGACTGAGTGGCCAGGTGAGCCCTCCTGCTTCTCCAACTTTGGCCTCCTCTCTAGTAGAGAAAAATTACAAACAGATTCCGAGCCTTGCACTCGATTTCTGCCAGGGGATGGGTCCTTGTGGAACTTAGGGCAGTGATTTCTGCCTTTGAATTTTAGCTAACTTTTCCATAGAATCAGAAAACTGGATCACATAGCCTCTCAGTCTCTTCTACTTCTGAACATCAATGATTTCATTAAAAGGGGAGGTGTTGCAATAAAAATAAAAGTAATCTCAATTCAAATCTCACTTCTGCTACTGTACCTTGCTTAACGCATCTTTAAAATGGGATAACAATAGTACAGAGTTATTGTTTTGGTTAAATGACATGATACAGCTCTTAGCACAGTGGCTGGCATATAGTAATTGCTCAACAAATATTATAATTACATGTTCTCCAGGAGCTTGCCCCAAAATGTCAATTCATGAGGGTTAGCCCTGTTTTCTGAAGCCACCCCAAACCTGACTATAGCTCTATAGAGCCACCTACACATATCATAGCCCTCTTTCCCGACCTCTGAGGCCCTCCTAAATTGCCTGACCTGCTCCTCACAGGTGTAGCAAGTCTCAAAAATCCCAGCTCTTCCTGCTCTACCTTGTTCTGCTGGGAGTATTAGCCTTGGTTCTGATATAAGTCAGTGAATGATCTATCAGCTGTGCTCCTGGTAATGACTCTGACCACAAATTGGCAGCATCTGTCCTGACAAACTGAGCTTTGTGCAGAAACTCTTTCAGGCAGCTAAGTGGAATTGTCTCCTTTGAACTGAACGAAAGATGAGGGTTCCATTTCATGTGCCCTGAACCATGCATTCCGAGTCACTCCTTTGCATTTCAACTCTGTGCTCATTATCCACCCACTGCTTTCTGATGTTGTGCCATCTGGTTTAGCTCACAGCATTCTCTGTGCCATGGGAACCTTCCGATCAGCTCCTAGGAGTATTCATAATAGGCCTGGCCTCATTATCCATTAAATCCCCATATTTCTATTGCAAAATCCTCCCAAAGGCTGCTTTCCTCTGAGGGGTTGGATTATTGGCACACATTTCAACATTGATATAGTAATAAGTAACTTGAAATTCCTGACACTTTCCTTGTCAGTCTTCACAAGTAAATCTCCCACCCCTCAACATGAAGCAAAGTATAAAACGAACTGTTCTGCTCTGTTTATTCCAGAGAATGTTGACAATAATGATAATAATTATGCTTACATTTTGTAGGTAGTATATATTGAGCACTTACTATTTTTCCTATCTGCCAAACTCTATATTAAGCACTTTCCTTGCATTTTTATTGAATCCTCAAAGAACAATAGGGGATAGCTATTACTTCATACTCATTTTAAGGATAAAGAAATAAAACAGAGGGCTAGTGAGTTAAAGTAACTTGCCCAAGGTAACATGACTAGAAAGTGAGTACAAGGATCCAAACACTGATCTGTCTGACTTTGAAACCCATGAAGCAAAAGGAAGAAAACATATGTGTACATACCCTAATTCTGATTAAAATTATATTGCTAAGAGCCATAAGAGCGATATTCATAGAGGTCTGTGGGGCTCTAAAGGACAGAATCCCTTCCTGTTTGAGGAAAGACGGAGGGAATGTGCACCTTTGGTGTTTGAGTTTAGCTTTGACGGATGGAGAGGAATCAAAGGACTATGAGAGAGAAAGAAGAGCAGAAAGAGAATGGAGACAGGGACCCATTCTTGATTTGAGCCCGGGTCACACATAAATAGGTGGCAGGAAAAAAAAAAACCTTTGACTAGAATGTGCAATACTTTTAATATTCAGCTAAGGATGTGTTTCTGGGTAAGGTTTTAAGCAAAAAAAAAAAAAAATGTAATGCATTATCATGTCTGTGTTTTAGGGAGAGTCTTCAGTTAGTGAACAAATGGTGTAGTTTGAAGAGGGAAAACTACAGGCAGGGGGACCACAGCTAAGGAGCTTCAACAGTGTAGGTAAGAATTATGAGGGTCTAGAGCAGGAAGGGAAATGACAGAGGAGATGAAGAAGAGGGAACAAAGGTGAAAGACGCTTGCTTGTCTTCAAAAACTTCATAAGCTTCTTGGGAAGACAAGATGTATGCAAAACATGGTCAAAAACATTTTAAAACTTGGCGATAAGTGGCACAAGAATATATAAGAATAGATCAACCAGGGCTGAAATTTCTGGAGAAAATTTTAAGTGGACTCCACCAAAGGACATTTGGCAATGTCTGCATGCCAATTTGGTTGTCACAGCTAGTTTAATCCTAGTGGCACAGAAAGGGTAGAGGGCAGGGAAGCTGCTGATACCCTGCATGCACAGGACAGCTTCCACCACCCTTCTCCCACAAAGAGTGACCCACCCCAAAACGTTCTGGGATTAAGAAACCTGGTTGGAAGGATTGCTAGGAACTTTATAGACACTGGGAAATTTACTTGATCTCTCTGACCCTGCTCTCTCACTTGCAAAATGGAGCAATAAGATTAATAGTATCTCCTTCACAGAGTTTGTGACAAGAGTAAATAAGATGCTGGTGAAGTATTTATCATATAGTAAGTGTTCAGTAAATCTCTATGAATATCATTAGTTCTCTCTTTTTACAAAAATGGGGAAATGAAGGGGCAATCACTGAATTCATACTAGAAAATTTCAGCTTATGTGAAGTCACCATCTCTGTGCCTCCCAGTCTAAAATATATAACCTAGCCTTGACCTCTGTACCAGACTCTGCTCCTGCCACACAATAAACTGCCTGCCATTTTCACTGAATTATCTCACCAGTTTTCCAAACCCAACCTGTACAATATAGAATTCATAATCCTCCAGCTAACTCACTTTCACTGTTTCTGGCAAGGACACATTCCCGTAGTCAATGAGTAAAAAAGGACAGTATGTACCACTCAGGAAAAGTGTCTTCATGGTTCCCATATGCTGCTAATATGGCAAATACTGTGCAGTATTGGCAATTGTAGTCCTCTTCTTGCCTCGACAGCCCAACTGTGTAGTTGAAGATGTTACCTGGGATAATCTAACAGGCTCCTTTCAAAACTAATACCTGTAGTGAGATTCTTCCCTCCCTCCACCCCACCATACAATGCCAACAAATAATTTCAATTCTTTTCTGGAAATGCCACTCACATTTGCCCACTTTTTCTCAATTCCAGTGGTAGCTCGCTGAAGCAAGTGCTCAATAGCTTTTAAAAGGAAATTTGCAACAAAATCTTAACTAGTCTCCCTGCCTCCAGCCTTTCTCTTCCAATCTACTCTACATGCCACATGCATCCACTTCATACATGTTTCTTATGTGCCACATCTACTCATCATTCTTCAATGGTTCCCCACTGCATGTCTCATTCACTAAAACTCTTCCACTTAATATCTAAGCCTTTCTATGATCAAACACAATCCCCCTTCCCTGTCCCATCCTCCATAGCTCCCCTCTATATACTGCTTTCTAATCCAGATATACATACCTCATCAACACTCTAGCATGTAATATACATTCTTTGCATGTCCCTTACATTGCTATGCCCTCTGAGATGCTTTTATGCATATCCAACCATCCCACTTGTTCTTTATTAGAGAAATATTAATCCAAGGCCTACACAGACATAGTAAACATGCAGAACACTATGGTGAGAGAGAGAAAAAAAGCATGGTCTCTGTCATTACAGAGCTTGCAGTCTAAAGGGAGAAATGGACATTTATCAAGTAGTCACATAAGTAAATTTGAAATGGTAGCTGTGTTGAGTACTATAACTAAGAGGCTTGTAGTGCTAGAAGAGAGTGATGTGAGATTTGACCTAATGGGGGAGGGGGATTCCAGTGGAAACAATAGAGCTGATATTTGCTATCAAGATAACCAGGCCAGGAGGGAGAGAAAGTCCTTGGGAGCAAGCACAACAGGCTCTAAATGCAAAGGTGACTTTCTTCTTACATATGGATACACCAAAAAAGAAAAACATAGTAATAAGCTCACAGTTACATGGGGTTTGTTTAGTTTATGTGGAAACTTAGTATGTGCTAACTCATTTGACCCTGCTGGGTACTCTGGAGTCATTCCTATGAGTCCATTCTATAGATGAGTGTATTAGAGTTCAGAGACACTAACTAGCTTGTGCACGGGAAAGAATCTGGAGTACAACTCCGTCTCTGGTCATTGGTGCAGGACTTTTTCTGCCTAACTGCAATCACTGGCCCTGCTGTTGGCAAAGTCCATTCACCTCCTCAGCAAGCAGCCCAAGTGTGGCCTTTTTCCCTGAAGCTTTCTCAGCTCTCTTTGAGCCACAATAAAAAATAACCAGGGGCAACAAATGGTATCTTACAAACAAGGAAAATATCTGTAACTTAAATGACGGCAAAGGGTCACTGTAAAAAGAACTCATAAAATTGGTAAGAAAAAAATGAGAATCCAGTGGGACAATGAATAAAATCCATGAAAAAGATAAAAGGGGCTAATCAAATACAAAACGAAATGTCAAACTTTACTAGTAACCAAAGAAATGCAAATAAAAGGGGGTTACTTTTATCCATTAAACTATTTTATCTTATTTTATTATTATTTTTATCCTCACACAAGGACATTTTTTCATTGTTTCTACAGAGACAGGAAGGGAGAGAGAGAGACACATCAATGTGAGAGAGAAACATTGATTGATTGCCTTCTGCACACACCCCAACTGGGGACCAAACCCACAGTCTTTTGATTTATGGGGTGATGCTCCAACCAACAGAGCCACACTGGCCAGGGAAAACTAGTATTTTGTAATATATAATTTAAAAAGCTGTCAAGCTTGCCACAGAAAAATGGCATTAATGTGCACTGTGAGTGGAAGCATAATAAAAATAGCAATTATATAGAATGTACAATTTTAAGTACTTTCCATCTACTGTTTCAAGTACTTTCCATATATCAACTCAACTCTATGAAGTACTGCTGTTATTCCTATATTAGAGTTGAAAGAGCTGAAGCACAAAATGTTTAATAACTTTCCCAATCACTAATTAAATACAACCATCCAAAAATTAGATACTATATAAGAAAATTTAAAGTATAAGTATTTGACCTAATATAATCACTTATTTGAAAGATTTATGGACAAATGTACTCAAAACAGTGTTGACATTCATATTGTTTCTGATTTTTTTTTTCCACTGTTATAAAGTGAATAGTAAAATCAGAGTGAAAACTTGGGACTGGTAAGAGAGAAATTGTAAAATAACTATAGTCTATCTGTATGACAGAATATTATTCACTCTCCAAAATAATATGGGTGAAACACTTTTGACCGGCATACGAATATGTTCTGGAATATTACTTAAAATGTTAAGGGAGAAAATAATACAAAATCACATATAGTATAATGATTCCAACCTTGTTTTTAAAAAGCACTCAGTAAATATTTGAATGCAGCTGCAAGGAAAGTCAGTGCCGTCTGGCTTGGTGAAAAGAAATACATAATCTATAAATAAGGACATGGTAAATCTTTGAAGGAGTAGCTAAAAAGTTAACTATTTAAGAACAGAGAGACCATCTTCTCTTAAAACAAGAATAGTGATTTACATTATATTATTATCTTCATAAAATGGTTCAGAGTTTACAAATTGGAGGAACCTCAATTCTGTTGCCTTTCACCTAAATCTTGTTAAAATGAATCACATCCGTGAGGCCTTTTCAGTATTACAGGAACAAAACTTAACTAATTCTAAGCTACTTGGCTAAGACCCTGCTTTTCAGGTTTGTCCAGTCACCTTGACCCACTGGGATTAGGTCCAGCTGACCCTCTGAACCCAGAAGTCAAATTTAGGTGTCCTGTTGACTCCTTCAAGTGTAAGAGTTTAATAGAAAGAGCCTCACCCCCTGGTCCACCAATGAAAAACCTGCAATGATCTCCAAACTGAGAGTCTTCTGACCACTCCTGAGCCTATTCGGTCCCTGAGATTCCAAAGCTAGCTACTAGAAACCCATTTCTCTTCTTTTATTTCTGAGTAAGAATGTAATCCCTGTTCCTTGGAATGATCCTCAGTGGGGTTGGAGACTGGATTGTATTAATGAAATACTAACAGAGCCAAGTTTAGACCCTAACTCCAGAAATCAAGAGCAAGTAAGAACCAAGTTCCCCTGTGCCCATCCTCCCACTGATTGGAGACTATGTATCTAGGTTCATTTGTTTTATCTATGCGTTTTGACTTTCTCATCTGAAAAATGGGTATAATTATAATACTTTTCTCATCAGACATGTGCCATTAAAAGTTTTTAGCACACAGCTGCCAGGAAATGTTAGCTACTGTTATGTTAATAATGAGGCAATGATCACTAGGAGGAGCTAGCCAATTCCCAGGCAGTCAAAGTAAGGACAGAAATTGAACCAGACTGTGAACTCCTGGCTTTTTGTTTTTACCTAATACAGTATTTCATCCTTAGTACACACAGTGTAGTGAGTGGCACATAGCTGACACTTGACAAATATAGATAAATAAGTGGATAAATGGATCTGACAAATACCTTCCAGCTGCCCAGATTTTAGGCATCCCTGGGGACCAGTGATCTCTCACATACCTGGGTAGAGTGTGGGATCTCTGGGAAAGACACCTCCAGGACCTGTACTTTCCCACAGTGGCTGCCTCTTTTCCTAGACCTCTATATAACACTAGGCAAAACTAAGATTTTCAGTTAAAACTGGCTGCAGCTTGTGGCAAACACGGTCTGGGGTCACTGCCTTGGTTGGGCCCAAACCAGCTGGCACTGTTAGAGCTGGAAGTCTGGCAACACAGACACATCCTGCCAGCCCCTTTATGGCAGTGGAGTGATGAAATGAATTGCTGTGATCCAAGAAGCCACTCCATATAAGAGCCATTCGAGAAGTCCTGCAGCTTCTCTGTATAAGATGAACCTCATTAAACTCTATGAAGTAATAGCTATGGATTCACACAATCAAAATCTTAGGTTTGTACAATGAAGAGCAAGGAAGGGATTGTATGTGGGTGGAGGAGGCTGCTTCCCAAACTGCCCTAGCAGGCTGCCTCCTCCTTCTCTGGTTCTCTTCTCTTCCGTCTATCTCTTACATAAGAAATTCAGTAGCGCAGGCCGGTCTCCCTGTGACCGGACTGGAAGTCTCAGAAACTGGGTTTCTATGCTTCCAGAAGACAAGCAGGGCCACCCTTTAGCATTCCTCACTGCCTAATTTGCCATATTGTTTGTACCATGACAACAGAGATTTTTATGGGTGCAGGTATTTTTAAAAGCAACCTGTGCCGTTGGTTTTCATTTGCTAGCCTCTAGGCAGCTTATTAAAAATTCAAATGCCCAGGCCCAAAACCCAGATATTCCAATTCAGTGGGGCTTAGTTAGGACTCCTTCCTTCTCCCTCTCACTCTCCTTTTTTCCCTTCTTCCCTTCCTTCCTTCCTTCCTTTTTTTAAAAAAACTAACTTCCCAGAAGAATTTGATGCTAAGTCAAGGCTGAATGTCACAAAAATCTTTCAAATTCTTATCTTCTGCCTAACACTTGAATCTTCTCCATAATATTTATAGCAAATAATCAGCAAATCCATGTCTGAGAACTACTAGGAATGGGAGCCTGACTTCTAGAATAAAACCATAATTTTATATAGTTCTGTAATTTATAATTTTGTCCTTTTATTCAAGTTTTAACCCTTGTGGGACCTTGAAAATTTAACACAACCCTTTTACATCCCGAGTTTCTTTATTTGACATGGCTCATTGTAGGAGGGCTAGAGGATTATTTATAATTCAGTCTTTCCCAAATTTTTTTTTGGGTGACAGTGCTGTTAGGATGTGTTCCATGAGAAGGGTGGTCTATCATCAAGTTAGTTTGTTGCCTCTGGAAACAGTAGGCTCCATTCAGTGCCAACATGGGTATAGTTTACAAGCAGAGGCAAGCTGGTGGTCTCTCCCACACATGCACTGGAAGGGATTTTCACAGTGGATAAGAGAATTGACTGTATATAAGTACACTATCATCTCTTGTCCCTTCAGTATGAATATTTGTATTAAAAGGACCTAGTCACATTCCTTCTTGCTCACCATGACCTAGTCACATTTGAAACTTCACAGAAAAGCAAGGAAAAGTGAGCATTCTGTGTGTGATCCGTTCCCAGTCATCACGGGTCAACCTTTGGTCACACCCAGTCAGGAAGGTTTGTCAATTAATGAGTCATCATCTTGAGGGAAGGGCTGAGTCTGTCTACTCCCGATATAATTCACTTAGTTCTCATCAATGGCAACAGAAGATTTCACCCTTCACTTACTAAAAAACTCATCAGATTTCAGATGAAAGAAAATCAGAATTGAGGAGTTCCACACCTACTTTTTCCCAGATGCTGGGGAATCTGACCCAATTTTGTTTCATCCATTGTAGAACATTTTGATAGCCTTAGAGAAATTATTTTAAAATGTACATATATATGTCAGCCTGTTTCATGAACTGCTTCTATTTTTCCATAAATTATTCTAGTCCTATAGCAACCATTTACATATATTACATAGTTTTAATTGAAATACACCTATAATTTTGTGTACCATATTTTACTTATGCTGTACACATTCTTCATACTCATGCTATTCCTATTACCATACAATATATATCCAGGGAGTTCACCCTAAGTGCCTTGTAGAATAAATTAACTTAAAGTTTCTTCAAATGCTTACTATGGTACAGTGTTTAAACAAAACAAAACATTTTTATACAGAAAGATTTCTGCTTGTCTTCGTTTCTTGGTGCAGATTTTTTTGAGTGATATTATTGACCTAAAAAGCATAAATAATGTAAGGCAAATTAATCTTTCTTAATCCTACACTAATTTATAATGATATCAAGAAGTATTAGAATTAGAAAAAATGATGTTTTAGAATATATAATTTATTATAAACTTACTGATATTGTATATTTTTCTCTTATATTCTGCTATATCTACAACACTTGTACAAAAGTTTTAGAGAGGAAGACTATATCACAAGAATTGTTTTCAAATATAACAAAAACTATCCATACAAAAAGCTATCCTCAAGTCTTTAAAAATATTTCTTCAAAGACCATGAAAAATGTGTAGATTTAAGCTGCACCTTGTGGTAGGCAGAATTCTAAGAAGGTCCGCAAGATTCCCACTGAGTGCGGTGCATGCCCTGTGAGTGAGTGCCTTTGAATGTGGCAGATCTTATAAATATGAAAGCAAACCACCAAGATTAGGCTGTGTTATACGGCAAAGCAAGGGGATTTTGCAGGTGTAATTAAAGTCCCTGAGCACATTAAAAGGGAGCTAACCCTAGGTGGGCCTGACCAAACAGGTGAGCCCTGCAAAGAGGGTCCAGAGAAAAGTCAAAGATGGTGGGTCAGAAAGACTGGAAGCCGCAACATACACACTCCTGCCATAGTCTGAAGAGGGCACTCTGTCAGGAATGAAAGGTGGCCTCTAGAAGCTGGAGACATCAGTTCAACAGAAGCAAGGAACGAAATTCTATCAATTACCAGTGATTTTGGAAGAAACCCAGAGCCTCAGATGAGACTTAAGCATCAACTGACTCCTTGAGCTCAGGCTAGTGAGACTGAACATAAGACTTATCTAACCCGGGCCTGGACTCTTGACTCACTGGAACTGTGAGATCATAAATATAATAAATTTGTGTTATTACAAGGCAAGAAGTTGTGATAATTCATTGCTTAGTGATAGAAAACCAATACAAATATAACACAACATATTAATGGAAAAAAAAAAAAAAACTGTCAGGTATCCTTCCTTTCAGAAATTTCCCCAGAGACCACTCTAGATTTAAACACCAGGTTTGTTGAGGGGAAAAAAGGGGGCCAAGGGGCTGGAGAAAAGAGGAAACGCTCATCAGACCGACCTAAGGGCCCAAGAACCCATAGGAGCAAGGGAAGTGGGGGAAAAGTAACTCCCAGTCCACCTCGAGGGGCCCATTGTGGGAGAGGAAAGAGGAAGAGAGGGGAGCCATAGGAATCGCCTCCTTGTGTGATTGCAGGCTCGGTCTCCACACCTTTCCAAAATTCTTTTTCAGTTAGAGTGAGTTTACCCATCGACACATTCGGCAGGTTAATTTCCATATGGTTTATTTGCATACATCATAAGTCCAGGCAGGCAGTACTGCTGCCGCCATGTTCTAACAAAACTGGTGATAAAATCAATCAATATTAGAGAAAAACAAGTAAAACATTAATTGAAAGTAAGAAGAGTGTGAGCTCATAATCATTCCAAATTAATACCATATTTTGGAGAAGTTTAAGTCATAACAACCAATAAAAAATAGTCAAAAATAGGATTTCATTCTTCAGATTAAACAAGAGAAAAACAAGAATGTACCAATAAAAATGGTCTCTTTTCCTATAAAAAAGTAATTAAAAATATATTTTAGATGAGTATAAATAGGTAATTTGATTACAGTGTTTAAAATTACATTAAAAAATAGCATAGTAAAAGAATTTCTCTCCTCACCAACAATTTTAAGTATAACATCAAATAGAATAGTCTATGCACTAATAAACAAAATATAAATAAATATAAATAAATTCAAGAAAGCACACAAAAAGATAACGAAAGTCTAGTTATGAAAAATTATTCAGTAAATATAAATGTTCTAAATTTCCCTAACCAAAGGCAAGGAGCCTCCAACTGTATCTCAAAAGAAATTTAGCAACAATGCCCTTAAAGACATTTCTAAAACAAAATTACAAATTAGTTAATTATGAAATGAAAATTAGTCATGTTTAAACAAAAGAAAAATGGGGTTGCCAATATCAATCTCAAAGAAAAAAAGAAAGAAATTGAACAAAACATAATAAGCAAGTTTTATACACTTATTTTATAATAAAGTTATAATAATATAAATATATACATAAAACATTTTGAATGAAAGAAATGTGTGAAGCAAAACATGTTATACATATTTAAAGAATGATCAGAAATAGTTTTATATTAGTGAAACAACATGAATCTATTGCAAACGAAACAGAAATCTGTGACAAAAGCATTGAAAAAATATTTAATTAAAGTTTAAATCCTACATACTAGAATTTATAGAATCTAATCAAAGAATTAGAGCAAAAAGTAAAATAAAACCACATCACAAGAAAATAAGTATGAGAAAATCAATAATATTAAAACTGTTATATCTAATTTAGAAATTATAAGCCCATTTAAATTTATCAAGCCCAGTACCTTAAATATGACTACTGATATAGACCAAAATCATGGACTCGAATCAAATAAAAAGCAGTAGCATAAACTTTATAATATTGAAGGGAGGATCCATTAGTAAAATGGTCACTTAAAAGAGTATGAGTTTTTGAAATAGTGCTATTAATGATGGATGACTTTACATCAAAAATCCAAAATATCAAAAGTACAATGTGAGAAGGAAGATGAACAAACCTAAAAGTAATACTGGTTAAGGAACACAATAACATGATCTTTTTTTCTTTTTTATGTATTATGAAAGGCAGTTGTCATATTTAGAGACCTTCCTAAATTAAGGAAAGGGCTTTTGTGTGTTAAGCCTTTTATATGGTTTACATTTTTCTCAAAATTTAGTTATGTGCATGTCCTTTTTTGTACTACAAAGAATTTCCATTATTGCCTTGTATTATATATATGTACTAGGCACCAACTGAATAAATAAGGACACTCCAACATTCTCCATGTGACATTTGTAGGGCTTCTAGCATCACGCTGAGAACATTACAATATTCTCGCTTCTTCCATGAAGTGTATTTTGGTAGGGCATCACGTAGATTTTAATAATGTCAAATATACTTTATGCAGCCTACAATAAAGAGCTCCCTTTATTTCTCCTTTGTGTGCAAAAGCCTGTCTCAGCATCACAGAAGCTGGAGGACAGGTCAGGTAATAGCTTTTTTGCTTGTTTGTTTTTCATTTGTTTACAAATACCTCTAGAGAGTCGTACCATCAGGAGCTCAAACTTAGGTATAAGGCAGACCCAATTCTGAACTTTTCTGAGCTTCATTTCCTCATTTCTAAAATAGGGCTTAAAAATAACTTGTTTGCTTTGAGACTTTAGAGAAATAGGGCTGCATCTGGAATAAAATAACCTGAAAAACTGTTTTTCTTTTCTTCAGAATTTTTCTAGAGGGATAATTCTGGTGCTGCCACCTTTCTACACACTTGCTCACTCTCTCGTTCTCTCTGTCTCTTCCCATCCTTTTCTCCCTCCCCCACACAATTCACTCACCATCTAAAGAATAACACTGATGCTTACCTAGAAGTTAATGAGGGGAATGATCATGGATGTCACATATAAGGAACAGGTTTGCAAAATGAGTTAAGTGCCCTTGGTCTGGACTACTTGAGCTTGACTCTTGAGCTTACCAACTCTGTGAACTTTGACAGAGAGATAATCTACCTCCTCTTTGCCTCAGATATAAAAGACAAAAAGTAATAGCTCCATCACAGAGATGCTACGAGGTAACATATGTAAGCATCTGGAAGGGAGGGTGACACAGTTCACGTTCAATAAGTGGCAGCTATTATTATAACACAAGTAGTCTGTAGATGTACATTGAACAAAAATGCTCATTGCTGAGCATAACTCATGTTCCAGGCTTTACCAGGATATGACAGTAAAATAAAGTCATCCTTTCTTTTTATAACTAAACTGTAATAAGATATCCATCCTCCACAGCTCCCTTCACTATTTCTGAGACCTTCCCCATTGCTGCTACTTATGTAATTAGGAAATAGAACTTCTAGTCCATCTGCCTGCAGTTCTCTATCATGCTACCACTCCATAGTTTCTATTGCCAATGACTCTTAGGAATTAGTATTTTGTTGGATACAGATGTTATTCAGAGCAGATCTTCATTGTTTTTCTCTTCTGGCATCAGCTGATAAGGTGATTTTCCCCCAGAATGATCCACTTTTGCTACTCAAAGCATCCCCTAATAAAGGTTCTATGTTTTTGGCTAGAATTTACAGAAGCTTTGTGGGTAAGGAAAGAAAGGTGAAATACAGAGAATAACCAAAGGGTTCTTCCCACAGACAGTTGGGGGGTCATCTAAAATGTTATCTCCTCAAAGCAACCTTCCCAAATCATCCCCTAACACTTATTCCTGTTAAAACTTTCTTCTTCTTTTCCTCCTCCTCCCTTTTATTCTTTACCAGAACCTGAAACTCTCTTCTGTATTTGTTTACTTGTTTATTTATTCCCTTGTTTGAAGAAAGGAATTCTTGTTTATTCCTGCATCCTTAGAGCCTAGTATAGGGCATATCACACTGTAGGAAAATAATACACGTTTGTCATAAAAAAGAATGAATGAATGAATGGATGAATATGCTAGCAGAACCAGACTAGCCTTAGGGTATTAGCTAATATTTGTGCATTTTTTAGATATCAACTTGCCTTCCTCAGACAAGGTCTTCCATGGCCCACAAAATAAGATAAATTCTCCCTGTGACATGATTCCTTTGCACTCTTCATTTATCTAAAATCATCCATTTAAGCATCTGTCTTCCCTGCTTGATTGTCAGGGCAGGAATTCTGTCTATTTTCTCTCACAGTGAGTGTGTCCCCAACTTCTAGACAAGTGCATGCCATATAGTTGGTGCTTAATAAAACTTTTCCATTAAAATGATTCTTTAAAAGAGTATTCAGACTAATAAAATAATATATAATTAAGAAGTAGCCTTCTTATTTTATGGAAAACATAAAATTGAAATTATATGAAGAAATCATGCTCAAGTCAAGTTGACCTGCCCAACATTTTTACAAATTATTTTTTCTTGACTCTTTACACCTCTCACGGATGAGTCATTCTGTTCCCACCATGACTAAATATTACAAATTCTTTCACTGAAATAAAAGGAACCTTTCAGAATACCACTCAGCAATAAATGAACCACTTAACCAATCAAGTTCTAAAGCCAGCCTTCCGTTAACAAATCTCATGACTAAGGAAATAGCTTTGTCATGTGTACTTTCACAGTATTCTGTAAGGGGCAAAAATTGTAAGTCAGTGATTGAATTGTTACATTTGGTGTCCTGAGGAGAAAGCAACATTCAAAGTGACGTGTCATGGGAGTCATCCTGCCTGCGGGTTCTCAGTGTTCAGGATGTGAAGACAAAAGCACACTCCCACCTAAACTTCCACGGCCAAAGCGGTAAAACAGCCTCTCAGCTATTTTGATGCAGACAGTTTAAGCCTCGTTTTCACATAGATTCACACAATGGCAAAGAATGCCATTTAATTAATATTTTTAATCACAATTTTAAAAATACTAAATCAATAAACCAATTATATTGAAATGATATTATATTATTTAATTTTATGGCAACATCTCTCAGGGTAGAAACACACTTTGTTTCTGCCTTGAAAAACAATTCTTTTTATGGTGCCACCATTCCCTTATTTGCAAAGTGGCTGTAATGGCTATCAAGTTTAGAGAATTGCCTTAAGTATGAGGCAGATAGTGATAATGATTGCAGTAATTATAGCTCCTATTTACATTTGCTCTGGACCGAGGACTGTGTTAAGTATTTTATCTGTATAACCTAAATAAACTTTACAAATCCCTGTAATATTGATGGGTTTCTAAAAATAATTAAAAATAAAAAACCAAGGCACAAACGATTAACTAACTGATCTGCCAGTAAGAACCACCACAGTGTAGAACGCTAGTTGGCGCCACTGAGTAACCTGTATGGAGGTCAGCCGCGGGAATGATGACGCCAGAGGCAAGGTTACAGTTAGCTGTGCAATACACGTGGATGTAAACATATTACCTAATATCTTCATAAACAATTATATTAAAATAATTTTATTTTCACTGCTTTGCTTGGAAGAAAGTATGCTAATTAAATGTATTTAAAAGAGAAAAATGACTTTAAATTAACCAGAAACACTAACTCCAAAGAGAGACCGTGTAATCAGGATTAGAAGAATCACCAATTTGACCCAAATAGGGCAGAAGGGAGCAGCTCGCAGGACGAACTTAAATTAGCATGATGGTGCCATTGTTAACCTCATATAATGACCTCTAATTGTGTTCTGTTGGTTCTGAGTACAACAGATATAGAAGCAGCAATATTGCATGTTTCATGCAAAGAAAAACAGAAGTCAAGTTATACCTTCATAAGGATTTGTAGTCTAAAAAGATCTCTACTGTTTTACTAGTAAGCAAAGCTTTTGTAGTCTAAGCTTCAAGAAACTGGTGTGTATTTAAAACAAGTCTTAATACAAATTAAAACAAGTCTTAATACAAACCGAAAATATTTTTATCTCCTTAAAATTTATTCAGAATGATCTAATAATAATAACTATAATACTTACGGATTACAATGTTCCAAACTCTGTACTAATGTTACATTGATTACCTAATCTGAACTGCACAGCTTCTCTAAGAGTTATTAGTATCATTATGATTCCATTTTACAGATGTAGAAACTGAGGCACAAAGGCATTATAAGTGGCCATAGATCACACAAGCTAGTTAAGAAATAAAGCTGATAGTGAAACCAGGTAGTCTAGACTCCAATGACAATACTCCTACATGTAGCAATGTCTTGACAAGGGATTAATTCTACAATCATTCTTGTGGAACTCCTCCACACCAAACTACTTAACTGGTCTGTGAAAACACGCTACACTATTTAGCCTTTGAGTCTCTCTCCACATCATTGTCTCTGAAATTCTCTTTTCACAAACTATTAAAGAACCATATTATTCAAATTCTAGATC
Organism: Furipterus horrens; assembly: GCF_987537825.1. NCBI lineage: Eukaryota > Metazoa > Chordata > Mammalia > Chiroptera > Furipteridae > Furipterus > Furipterus horrens. The sequence goes on from NW_028327180.1 coordinate 67,578,710, forward strand.
CAGGCCACCTTTCTTCATGAAACTCTTCTTCTTTAGGTTTCTTCTCACATGCTGTCTTGTGTTGTAATTATATGGGGACAGAAATCATAGTCCTCTCTGCTTCTTCCCACATCAAGAACTGTCATTGTTCCAATGTCTTCCAACATCAAGAACAAGCAGCCATTTTATATTTTTTGGAACTAATAAAATAAAATGATGAACAGAAAGAGAAAAGCAGCTGATGAGGCTACAACTTATTTAGGTAAATCAGACTATAAACATTTCCAAGATTTTAAACAAAAGGACCATAATCACCTGAAGAACAGGTGCGACTGTTCCAGCAGCTTTGACTTGATAGTTTAGAACTCTCCTTTCCCTGTAGGGTTTTTCTTTTTGATGCCCAAAGCCTGCTCCTTCCCCATTTACAACTGTGGCCCCACTTGGACCCAAATCCTTTTTCTTTGATAATCTTAGTATAAAAAACATGAAGTAGTGTTTTTAAAACAAACATCTTCATCAGTCTATGCCTAACAGAAAAGATTAGATAATTTTAGTGAGTAAAAAAAGTTTCTTGTTCTTAGCTATTAAAAGTAGCAAGCATATGATCACTTTGTCAACCACTTTTCATATATGACCTCATCTCAGTGAGAAAGGTGCTGTTGTTATTTCCACTTTGTATTTCAGAGAATTTAAGTAACTTGCCCAACTACACAAAGTTAGTGATAGAACCGGAATTTGAACCCAGCCTTGCCTGATGTTAAAGTCACTTCTGTTAACCACTATGTTTTACTGAGTCTCCCATCTCCCTAATTCTAAGGAGAGCCCCACCAACGGTCCCAATATGCCTGTGTGTCATTTCTTCTCCCCCTTATTCAGTGCAGTCAGCACCACTGCCTTCCTTGCTGGTCTTGTTTAACTCCATGTGTGATTTCAGAAGAGGGTATAGACAAAAGTTTTATTCTTTTTCTCATTCATAACTTCCAAAATGCATAAGTTTCTTTCATTTCTAGAAGAAGCTAGAGAGAAAGATACTGAGCATCAAATCCCAGCTCCAATTACTTCTTCCACATGCTAGGAAGGTGCGGAATCCAGAAACGATGTTTCTTCCTCACAGAAGTGATCCTCTCTGCTTGCTTGTCCCATTCCAGGGACTGTCACTCAGGCACAAGGCTCCACTCGCCCACACATATACATGGAGTGGGTTTTATTATTACTAATAGCAACAATGACAACTTGCATTTATCAGAGTCCTCATTTTCATCAGTACTTGTGAATGTTTCATATTCTTTATTGGATGTAATTTTCACATCCACTAGATATTACTATAACCATTTTGCAAATGATGAAACTAAGCTCAAATTAAGTAATTCTGTCACCAAGCCTATGAGCTGGATTTTGAACACTGGTCTTTCTGACTCCAAGGCATCTTGCTCTAACCTTTGTCCCATATTGCCTCTGATTCCATCTCATCAAAGCTGAGTTAATAGTTGAGCATAAATATAACACTGATATAATACAGACACACACACATTCATGCACATAAAATCATGATATTTATACATTGTGCAATTCCACACCTACAGGTATTTTCTCACAGTGCTTTCAAGTTTCATTTAGCAGTGCTGTGACCAAGCAAGCCACATAAATTCCACAAATGGTATTGATATAGTCTGATGCAATTCAGTACAGGCATTATTGTTATAGGCAAACTTTCTTTGGCTTTTTATAGTTTTCAAAACTTTCATCTAGTTCTTACTTGATGCTCTCCCATCGAGCATGCAATGAGCAACTATCTTTTCTTGCAGAGGCTGTCCAGTCTCTGTAATTAGATAAGAAGCTGAAGATAGAAGCTAGCAGATGAAAGAGTGGGGAATTGAATCTCAGCTCAAACTCTAAAGCCTGGGCTACTGGCATCACTTAGCACTGCACTCTCTTATGTATTTCCCGGAACCTTCCCTCACCCTAAGCTATTCTCTTCAAAGTGTAGTTGCTGACATTGGTCATCTGTGGAGTCGAACTCTTCCCCACATGGATATCTCCAACCAATTGCATTACATAAGAATGCTTTTACCTGGGTGGCATCCTTAATTTTCCCACTAAGTCTTTTACTTCCCAGTGAAATGCCTGGATACCGTCCAAAATAAAATGGGCTGAGATGGCTCTGTGCCCTCTAATGCTGAGTCAGCTAATGCAGGGTCTGCGTGACTGCCGCTGACTTACAAAGACAGGCCTCTTCATCTTCTCAGTAGCTTCAGGCCTAAGAATCCAATGAGCCAGCAGTTTGTCTGGATGGCTTTTGGCTTCTATACCACAGCACTTTTGTTACTTTCTTTAAGTGGAAGAGAGGGAAGATCAAGGGCCTTCCCCATCTGAAATCCTGCATCTATAGTTTTTCTTTGCTTGCACGTTTTCTGATTCCATATTCCTATACAAATGGGACATTTGGCAATAATTCCAAGCCATGACTTTTTGTGAATTAATGTTAATGCCTACAAGCTACTGTCTATAACCTCATTTAAAGAAAAAACAAAACAAAACAAAACACTATGACCCCAGTCCAGAAGAGAGAAGCCACATCTAGGACATATAAGCAACTCACCATCATGGCACTGCCAAGGCTGCTGAATAGACTAGATAGCATGATATTCTTTATGCCCCCTAAGCCAAACCACATTACAACCTGCTGATACTACGGCATTACCCTCTGTACTATTATCTCTATGCATTCTTGCCCCCCTGCAATCTAATCTCCAAAGGTCAGCCAATGTGATATTGAAAACATAAACCATAGCATGTCACTTCTTTCCCTAACCTCATCCTATGGCCTCTCATTACTCTTAGAATAAAATCCAGATTCCTTATAATGCTTCCTTCTTAGATTTTCTTCAGAGGACATCCTCAGAGGGACTCCTGGCAAATTCAAGATCATCATTCTATGAACACCCAGCAAAGGAACATTTCCCTATAAAATATTTGGATTCAAGGCAGAAATCTAAGAGGAACAAGAAAAAGAGATCTGTACAGTGCGGGCTGACAGACTGGTAATCACCCAAAGAAAAAGATATGTCTCTCATGGGGATCTGAAGAAAAGCTTTCAGTGTCTAGGCTGTGGTTGAATTTTATTAGAAAAAAGATTATCTGGCTTGAAATCAAGCCATGGAATTTTACTCATTTAATTTTTGTTTTTGTTTTTAAATTATCTAGTATTCTTAGGATTATGGTATCTTTAAAGCTGAAATGGAAATTAAAAATCAGTCATTCCAAAACTTAATCCTTAGATATAAGCCATAGGGCCGAAGGCCCCAGATGCTGAGCATTTTGAACAACTTGGAAACACTCAGAATGACAAAAAAAAAAATAATGGTAGATATTTGAAACCTTTTTGATTTAACAAGAATTTCCTCAAACATTTACCCCCCACAAGAAGAATGCTTTAAACATGGAATCAGTTTTCCCAAAATTGCCTTGTGGCATCTTTGTGTTCCCATAAGCACTTCTCAGCCTTCTCCTGCTTCATTTTTTCCCCACATCACCATTCAGCATTCAGCATATCATATTTTATTTGTTTTTTGTTTTTCTACACCCACCGAAAATAACAATGTACACAGCACCTTCATCAGTTACTACCGTAGGAGCTTTATGCACATCCATTCATTTAATCTTTGCAACAACACTGTGAAGTGAGTACTATGGTCATTCTCATTGCCTGGATGGAGAAACTGAGAGAAAGTGCGTGAGTTCAACTTTGATCTTGGTGAGACTGTGAGATATTTATGCACAGATACCCGGGAGGCCACTAGACACAATCCTGGAACTCAGGAAAGAAACGACATTAGCATCAGCTATTAGAGTCCTCAGTCTATGGATGGAAACTAGAGCTGCCGAGCTGGAGGCAGTCTCTTAGGCTACCAGCCCTGTTGTGTGTGGCTGGGCCTTTAGGTGCTTTGAAGGCAGGTGAGAAAGAGTAGTGGAAAGAAAAGCAGCCTGCCAATAGCCATGAGCATAACAGGATGTTTGAGGTTTTCTTGGCATTTTCTGATACATGACACCAGAGAGGGACGATGTTTGGGGATAATAATTAACTTGCTCTGTGACTTTGTCTAAGTCTTTGCCCCATTAAGGGCTTCTATTTCTCTCCGTATAGCATGAGCAGGCTATACAATGAAGTTTTTTTAAGTTTCCAAGCTCCAGGCTCTGACATGCTAAGAAAACAAACTCTATAATACTCAGTTGGTGGGGTTATAAAGGGAATATCCTGTATGGAGGATAATTTGTCAATATTTTTTAAAATTATAAATACCTATACCTGTTGACCCAACAATTGTGAATCTAGAAATTTATTCTGTAGTTACATTTGCATATGCAAAAAATTATATAAATTCAAGGTTGTTCATTGCAGCATTATTTGTATATCAAAGATTGGAAACAGTCCAAATATCCATCAAAAGGGGAACAGATAAATTGTAGTATATCCTTACAGTAGGATTTTATATAGTCATAAAACAGAATATAGATACAGTGTAGTACTATATATAGCCATGAGAATGAACCAAGTAAATGCTACATGCAATAGTGTATAATAAATATCAAAACAATGGAAAGTAAAAGCAGAGAAAAGGAAAGCCAAACACAAACAGAGCACACACTATGAATTTGCTTAATTAAAATGCAAAAACAGGAAAGAGAAATCTTTGGTGTTAGAAGCTGGGATACTGCTTACATTGAGGCCAGAGCTCTGAAGAGCTCCAAATACACCATAATCTGTCACTAAGAGCTTCATGCAAGTACACTGACTAGATCCTTTGTAATGAACTGTTACCAAGAGCAGCTCCCTTTATGAAGAAAAAAAGGGGCCCATATTCCACAACCTCTGGCCTTCAAAAAGAGCAGAGACTAACTGTATTAGAACATGATGTTGATGACTAGAAAGGGAGGGAACTGGAAACTATGCTGGACAGGAACAGCGTGTCCGTGGGAACAATGGAGAATGACGTAGAAACACTCCATCGGTCTACAACCTTCTGAAGGGTTCCCATGGGAGGCAATGGGGACACTTGTTCTTTGTGATTCCAGGAGACAAAACCAGGGCATGTGGATGAAAGCTGCAGAGAAACATATTTCAGCTTGTTTAAAGAAGGATTTTCCATACCCAGAGCTCTCAAGGTGGCACTTGTTGCCTGTTGAGAATTAGACAGGATGGAACCTCTCTGTACCCATGAGAAACCCTCTCCTCCTTTCCCACGGTTGTGAGGAAGAATGTGAAGACAGATTAGTCATTTTCCTGGTTGGACAAGAACTAAGGGACAATAGCCATGTGGTTCTCAGATGGTGACCTGGCTTATGGAAATGTCAAGCTTGAGTCCACAGCCAACAATGCTGCTTATAGAGCAATGGCTCTTTGAGTCCTGATGAGCAGTAAGTTAAGTGTCTACCCAAGATGAAGAAGGAAAACTCTAGTTCCAAGTCCCTCCTGCTTCCTGGAGTTGACCAAAAAGTAGAATTATAGAAACCTCCCAGCATGGCTCCCAGCCATGTACGCATGTCCCCTGCAGTGTTCCTACCAAATTGCCAGCTAGTTTTGTTTGCACACCTTGGATAAGGAGAAGCTCTCTGCTTCACATGGTGTCTTTCCATAATTGAACAGTACTCATTGTTATTGATAAAAAGTAAAGACAATAGTGAACATTTATTGAGTTCTGTGTGCTAGGCTGAGCTGAATACTTTCGATGCACTGAGCCATTAACTCCTGGCTACAGACTTATTGAACAGGTAAGGAAATTGAGCACCATAATCTTAAGAATGTGTTCAAGGTCATGCAAAGTGATAGAGTGAGCTTTAAGAAATATGATGTTCACAAATACAACTTGCGGTTAGATTTGTCCTCTATTATTTTATTGTAATATGTTTGAGAATCACCTTTACTATTATGCACTTGAAGTTTCTCTTTAAATTATCCTGTTACTTTTTCCAAAAACACGTACTTACTTTAACCACTTGTTATCTACTAGCTATGTGTTTTCCCTATTATATGTTAAAATAAATTTATAACTAATAAAAGTTTTCAAATGTTTAATCATGTTTGAAGTAAAAACAACTTTCTTGGCATCATTTTGTATATAACATATTTTGGTAAACATTGTCTTAAGTTATTGTTGCAGACTCAGACCAGCGGGGCCCGTGGCATTGCAGATGAGGGCGAAAAATTCACACGGACTCTATGAATCCTGTGGAGAAAAGGGACAGAGTGGCCACTCTCCAGTTGAGAGCGCCTCTACCCTTGCCTAAACAGGCTTTTATTACTGTTCTCAGCGGATTACATCCAAGAGAGTCATAAATTATCATACTAAAGTTACTTTAAATGGTTATTGCTTACAGATAAAAAAGAAGAGAATGTTGTGTATGCAAGGGGATGATAAGAAAGGGTGAGCTGGCCACATCCTGTCCTTGAAACAGCTCAGAATAAACCTTAAGAAGTTACTTCAAGGTTATACACTAAACATCTGTTGTTCTCAAGTTAGGGTGAAAGAGTTTTAGCAAAAGCAAGTTTTTAAGCAGTCTAGATACAATGCAGGCCTGATTCCCACGGGAAAGCTGATCTGTGGGCGGGGCTCCTGTTGGTTTTACAGATCAGGGCTGAGCTACATTCGCCATTGCCATGCAGACCGGTTCCCTATAACTTATATTACTTCTCATTTTTAAATGTTTATATTTTTAATCAAACCCTGGCTGGTTTGGCTCAGTGGATTGAGCGTCGGCCTGCGAGCTAAGTGTTGCTGGTTCGACCAGGGCACATCAGAGAAGGAAAACTGTGACTCCAAAAAACCTCCGCTGCCTTGCGGCATACCTCTTCAGGGGAAAGGCTAAGGGAGTAAACCCCGACAGAAAATCCGGAGCCGGAGTCCCTAAGGCGGTTTGACGTTGTAGTCAACACCGGCAACTCCTGCGGCGCACCTGAAGCCAAGCTGTATTGACTCCGTCTTTCCCTTGGACCCTTCAGCTGCGAAGAGAGGGGGGGTCTGCTGCATGGGCAACAGCAGACCCTCCATATCACCCTGCCCAGGCTCTGTAGCTTCAGCTTCACTGGAGAGGACACTCCAGCGTCATCGCAAGATGTCGATTCAACACGGGAGGAGACAGATACCGTGTCACTCCCAAGTCGGACTGCACAGCCATTCTTGGCGGTGCAGATAGACTCTTAAGAAGCTACACCATCGTCTCTCGAGATGGACGGCTGCAGACAACGATTTTTAATCAAAAACCTAATTTTTGTAATTAATTTTTACTATTGGTATGAACTCTGCCCTGTGAGCTTACTGAGAAAAAGTCCTGACAATCTTATCTTCAAGACTAGTTTTTATATATCTAAGAAAATTAACTATACCTCCAATAAGGATTCTCTAGGTTGTTCACTTCTTGTTCCTCCAGCCTCTTGGATGGGTTTCTAGGTTCCTCCAGACCCTCATAGGCTTGAAATACCCTATGTTGTAGCCGGCTACAGTAGTTCTATAAGGGCAAATACAACCCTAGTTATATATTGCAGAATCTTTACACCTATATCCAGTAGCTTCTCCTATGTTCAAGTTCAGATCTTTCCAGGACCAAGGACAACCTAATGGAAAGAACATAGTCCCAGCCCAGAAGATGTGAGCTACTTCCCAGCTCTGCCCACCCTTTAGCTATCAGTTGACTTATAGAAGCTTGAGTTTACTCAACTGAAAAAGAAAAATAATAATTTTTGTGTTGCTAGCCTCTCAGATGGCTATAAAGATAAAATAAGATAATTGGGTAGATTTTATAAACTATGAAAGGTCACGGATATTACTTATCACTGAAGCAGGCCCTATGGCCTAAATATCCCATTACCTATACCTTTGAGTAACTTATGAACCCGGCACACCTTACAGCTCTTTTAGAAAACATCATGTTGGAGAAAGTGGTATGTGGACATGACTTGATGACACTCAAGTAATTCACTACATGAGGAACTGCTATGTTCCAGTCACTCTTCTAGGCCCTGACATAGAGTATTGAACATGGGAGACAAGTAGAGATGATATTCAACCAGTACAAACTAGTGATCATACTGATTGCTTAAATGTTAAAATATCTACATACTAATGGGTACTTAGTGACTTCCTTGAATTTCCAAGTTCATATGTATTGCCCTAGTTACTCCAATCCCTCCCTCAGTCAGGACCCCTGGACATACCCAAATACCAGCAACTTAAGGGATAAAGCGCTTCTGAGACTGTGTCCCAAGACTTTGGCCCATGTCAATTCAGACTGTTGGGATCCATGTGATACTGGTTGTGAATCTTTGTAATATCACCCAGGAACAATAGTTTTCATTCTGTTGGGAAGATACAGAGGAAACAAGTGAATGAAACAATGCATAATTCAATTCAGATTGTGATCAATGCTGTAAAGGAATGAGATGGGGCAGGGGGTAAAGGGAGGAACCATCGATAACATGATCAGGAAAGGCCTCCTTGAGAAAGCGAGATTTGAGTTGAGACAAGAATGTGGTTGGAGGGATGAGAGCCAGCCATGCAAATATTTACAAGGAGAGTATTGCAGGCAGAGGAAAGGGTAGGAGCGAGGCCTTAGGGCAGGAATGGGTTTGTCATGCATGAAGAACAGAAAGAAGGCTCATCTGATGAGCATAATGCAGGTTGCCCAAGGTAGGCTGGGGCCAGAGCATGTGAATGCTGTCAGTCTTTGGTAACAATCTGGATTTTATTCTAAATCAGAGAAGTCATAAGAATTTCTTATGTACTTTGACATGCAGTTATCATACTTGCAAAATGTCTCATTTGGAGAAACTCAAATCCTGGAAAACACTCCCTTTTCTATTGTTTCCCTACTAGAATTGGGGAACCTGAGGCTGATTAATGTCCTGCCAGATGTACTATATATGATGGATGACAACGACCCATTCACCAGCCTAGAGTGACCAACTTAGGAGAGTCTGCAAAGACCTAGAAATTCTGTCCTATGAGGTAGAAAGAACAGGAAATTACCAACCTATAGGAATCTTAGTGGGAATATAGTCAATCTTCTCAGACACTTAAAACCCAGCCTTGGAGACAAGCTGTCAATGCATTTTTCTTTGCATCCATCTGATCTTCACAATATCCATCCAGGTAAAGCAGTCCAAGCTCAAGTTATCATTTCTTACTATTTTATAAGTAAAATAGCATCTGATTCTGCAAAGAAAATTACAGAGCCCATGGCTCTGTAGTACATCACCTTTTTTGCTTATTGAGAAAACAAGAGAACTTGCCTGATTTTACATAGAATTATCACAGCGGGGTTAGCACTAGAATAACTAGAATATTTCACTGCCTCCTTTGACATTTGGGGAACAAGAGAAGGTTGTAATTTTGTGCTACTCAGCTGAGGAGTGACCCCACCAGCTCCCCATGTGCTGCTCAGTCCACACAAATGATGATTCTCTGGTCAGATGTTTAGAGAATCAGCATTCTTTATCCAGGGGAGAGAGGGATCCATGCATTCAGACTGGCATACGTACACTTCAGTTCATTTTTATCCCACATTTTAGAAATGGCTAAAACTTACCCAGAAAATAATGTGATTAAATGTCATCTAGCAAAAAAGGAGGAGAAAAAGCTAAGCTTTTAAATTATGAACAGATGACCACAGTTGTATAGTAAAAGGTGGGTGGACAGGAAGAAAGAGATGTGTCTTTGTTTATTTTCCTAGAGGCCTCTAACTCACTGTAGCACTAACCCATGGCAATTTCCCAAATACTAAATAATAAAAGCCTACATTTTCATGGTCCTGATGCATCTCCGTTGAATAGAAGAGTCTCACACAGGGACATAGGGAAAAACTTTGGCCCACAGTATAGGACATGATGTCAAGGTGGACTTTCCCACACCTTTACAATGAAGTTTCCTTCTGAACCCTCCTGCAGACTGTGCAGTTCCAACTCCGTCTCCATTCAGTTTTTTCCCTCCAACTTTATCCCCATTCATTCATTCCCTTTACTTACTTTGGTATTTTCTCTCTCTCTCATTAGTCTCAAATGTTCTTTGTGGACAGGGACCATGTATCCTTTTTTATCTGCCAGAGTACAAAGCTTGGTATTCTTCAGAAGGATTCAGCACATTTTTATTAAATAAAACAGAATGAACTGTGACTACCATTTAAGGAGTAAGATGTGTCAGGCACGACACTAAGGGCTTTCCATATTTTATTTTATTTAATCCTTTTAGCAATCCAGTGATGTAAGTGTCTTCAGTGTTGATTTCTAGAGGAGCAAATAGAAGCTTTAGGAAGTTAAATAACTTGCCCAAGGTCACATAATTAGTAAGTAGCAGAATTGGGACTCCATCCATATTTTTTCTGACGCAAACACTAAGTAACTCACCCACTAAGTAATCTAGGCTGCCTCCCTGCACTGACTACTTCCTTAAAACATTGGAAGAGGAGAGCTGGACGGTTGAGACAAAGTTAGACAAGTAGTCACTTGCATTAAGGAAGCTGGACCAGTAGAACTGCCAAGCAGAGTCCACATTCTTGACTTGTACCTGGGTATTAGAGGGTGGGCAGGTATATGTGGGAAGGAACTCATTTCAGATCTTAAGCTAGTTCCCATCCCCTTTTAATACCAGACAAACAAGTTGAAAAGGAGCTGCCCTGTGCTCAGTGCACTGCATGCTAATCCTATTCTCCCCGGGAGAAGAGAAGCAGTAAGAGATATTGTCTACAAGTCTTTGCCTGAATTTGGAGGCAGTGAGCTGAGTCAGAGAGAGTTGGCTGAAATTGTGGAAAGGCAGACTAGCAGCTTAACTCAGGGTGGTGCAGAGCTCTTGTTATTACGCCTCTACCAGAAGTGGGAGCGCATGATGCTCTCACACAGTGAGAGTGGAGATGTAGTAACAGTGGGTGGTATGTTGGTGAAGGTGGAATACGTCATTGCCAATTTGGAAATCCAAGGTCTTGAAGTTGGTTCTGAAAATTTATTAATATAAGTGAGCTGAGGAGAACACTGAGGGCTGTGGTCCAGTAGAACAAGCATGAGTCATGGACTTAGGAACTTGTGTCTGAATGTCAATGCTGGAACAAATCCTAAAAATTATGAAGATGGATAGTATTTTGAAATGCTAATTAATATGCTTATTTTACAGAATTTGCTTCAATCCTGTTTCTTCCCTCATTTAGTCAGCTAAGCCTTCTCTATCATTGCCTTAGATGTGAACTGACAGCAAAAAGCAGGGAAGGCAATTAGTTGTTGGCTTTTGAGCTTAGTCACCCACATATTCTGGCTCAGTTATAGATACACGAGATTTTGAGAGAATAGATGACATGATGGTGATATGACTGATAAGAGGAAATTATCCTACCTTCAAGATAATAAAGAGTAAATTCCCAAGGCTGAAAAGGAAGAGATGGGAGAGACTTAGTGGTTGTTGGACAAAGAATGAGGGGACACAGTCAGTGGGACCAGGAGGACAGTATTGAGTCAACATCCAGGAGTGGCCAGTGTCCATTTCAGAGTGCGTCATCTGAAGCCACAGCCCAGTTACAGAAGCTACTGCCTTCAGACATGAAGTCTTACATGTCGCCTGTCCTGAGTAGCTATGATGAGGTCATCCCTTTGAAAGAGGTCAGCGCCTAGCCCACTGCTCATCTAGCAAGAATGATAGCCATCCATAGCCTCATTCCTAGGCTTGTTCTGTTCCCATTCATCTTACCCTAAAATAGCGCACTCTTCGTGAGCCTCTTAGGATACCTGTATACCAATGAGATGGACACTTACAGAGGTGGAGGCATAGAAGAAAAAGCTCATAAGTGGATTTAGGTGGGAATGAATGAGATCAACTAGGATTTCTCTGTATATTTTACAGTCCTAATCAAAAAAGTAGGTTACCATCTATGATAGACTAATGGTCTCCCACAGAGGTTCACATATAATCCCCAGAATCTGTGAATATGTTACTTTATATGGCAAAAAGGACCTTGGAGATGTGATTAAGTTAAGAATCTTGAGAAGTGTAGGCTACCGTGGATTATCCTGGAGGGCCCACTATATCACAAGGGTGCTTAGAAGAAGAAGGCAGAGGGTTGGAGTCAGAAAGGGTCGGAGTCAGAAAAGGGAGATATGACAATGGAAACAGAAGTTGGAGTGACGCAGAGCCAGGAACCAAAATGCGAGTGGCCTCTAGAAGCTGGCAAAGGCAGGGAAAGGAATGTTCTCACAGAGCCTCCGGAAGGAAGCAGCTTGTTAATAACAAAGAATCTTAAACTCTTCTCTAGAAATCAGAATATCTGGATTTGGGCCCAGACTTCTGTGTTTTGTAAAGCTACCCCAGGCTATGCGGATATAGCCAGCCTGAACTAGCCCGTGCACAACAGTTGAAAAACATTGAATCATAACTAACAAATCACTTGCTAAGACTACTACCACTTTCAGAAAATTTAATGTTCTTCATCACATTGAGGCTAAGGCAGCCTGGGCGCCACCAACCCACTCCCTCAGCGTTGTCTCTCCTCCATACCTCTAGCCCATGGAATTTTTATTTAGTCTTAGGGAGCGGTACAGCATGACTCCTCCTCTGTATTTCCAAACCTATTGTTTTAACACATGTTTTATGGTCTACTTCCTTCCAGGTGTTCTGGCCTTTGAGTCTCAAAACCAGACTCAAAGTCCTTTTTCTCATACTACTGTCTCAGCCTTAAATTTCTTTTTTTTTTTCTTCTTTGAAAAAGAAAATCAAAACCTGCTTTTATTGATGCACTGGTAGACTGACTGACGATTTGGAAGGGATGGTAAAGTTGATACAATACTCCTCGTCAAAGCAAACTGAAATACAAAGATAACTGAAATTCCTTTACAGGGACATGATGTCTTAATAAGTTAAGGAAACAATTGCTCACTAAATGCTTTCTCATTTCATGTTCTTTACAAACTCTTCCCCTTTCTTGATTGAGGCTTTCAGCTCAGAAATGGCCTCAACTATCATCTTCTCTTCAAAAGGGGAGACTTTTCTGATGCCTAGATTCTTCTCGATTCCCTTTTCCCCCAGCAGCAATGGTGTGGAGAAATAGGGACAGTCCGTTTCTTGGGATTTAACAAAGGAACATTTGACAACTCCTTCCTTTCCATTGAGTGCACCTGCAACGGCAAAGACAAACCGGGCTCCAGCATATGCCATGGACAGGGTGGCAGAGCCTGCTCCAGCTCTAGCCTTCACCACCTCGGTACCGGCCTCCTGGATCCGCCCAGTGAGGGTTGTCAGCCGGTCCCGGGGAAAGCCCACCTTGGGAGTGCACTGAGAGATCAGGGGGATGATGGTCTTCCCAGCATGGCCACCAATGACAGGAACATTCACTCGAGCTGCATCCAAATTCTTCAGTTCTGCAACAAAAGTGTTGGCTCTGACAACATCCAGGGTTGTCACCCCGAAAATCTTATTGGGGTTGTACACTCCATGCCTCTTGAAAACTTCAGATGTGATTGGGATGGTGGAGTTAACCGGATTTGCAATGATGCAGATCACAGCCTCCGGGCAATGCTGGGCACAGGCAGCAGCCAGGGTGGCCACAGTTGTGGCATTGGTGTTGAACAGGTCATCCCGTGTCATGCCTGGTTTTCTCGGGACTCCAGCCGGAATTACTACCAAATCACAACCTTTGAGGCAATCTGGCAGTTGCTCAGGTCCGAGGTAGCCTTTCACAGTCGCTCTGGTCTCAATGTGGCTCAGATCTGCAACAACTCCGGGTGTGTGAGCAATATCGTAGAGTTCAGGCGGCTCACCAAAGGGCTGTTCTTCAGGAGAAGCGAAAGGGGCTGCCCAATTCCTCCGGAAACCCCAAGCACAGCTACTTTAGCATTGTTCTGGGCCGAGGTGCTGAAGCTATGGCGGAAAGCGGCGCCAGCAGGCCAGGCGAGGGCGGAGAGCATGGCTGAGGCGGGCGTGGCGCGCACCAGCAAGTGATGGAGCGGTGGCGAGCAAGTGACTCCAACCTCAGTCTTAAATTTCAAAATCCTAACAGCATAGGCTGGCAGTGGAAGCATGCGGTACAAGAGTGTGTAAGAAATGGGTGAAAAGGTGCTATATAAGCAGTATTGCAAAATAGTATCTCTCTTCGGGACAATAATCCCCAGGGTCATCTATGCAATAAGTGATGAAGCCTGGCATCATCATACCCACATCTCTCTGAGGTCAAGTCTATAGGACCAGTCCATCATTAGACAGCTCTGACTGGTTCATATATATGAACTGCTCTGATAAATTACACCTGATATAAAACATGCCACAAATAAAAGTTTTTAAATAATTAGATTTGTAATATATACGCTTTGCTATCCAGTGAATCATGATAAGCATCTTAGAGCAAGCACCAGCAGACTTTTTTTCGTAAAGGGCCAGAGATTAAATATTTTAGGCTTTGCAGTCTGTACATTTTCTGTTTTAAAGACTAATCTGTCAGCCCTGGCTGGTGTGGCTCAGTGGATTGAGTGCTGGCCTGCAGACCAAAGGGTCACCAGTTCAATTCCCAGTCAGGGCACATGCCTGGGTTGTGGGTCAGGTCCTCAGTTGGGGATGTGAGAGGCAACCACATATTAATGTTTCCCTTGCTTTTTCCATCCCTTCATCTCTCTCTAAAAAATAAATTAAAATCTTGAAAAAAAAGACTAACTTGTCAGATATTAGTATAACACCCCAGATTTCTTATGGTTGCAATTTGCATAATATATCTTTTTCCGTCCTCTTAGTTTTAACCTACTTACAGTTTTTGAATTTAAAGTGTGTCTCCTGGATGCAGAATATAGCTGGATCTTGGTTTTTAACCAAATCGGAATGGGTCCAATTTCTGTCTTTTAATGGACTTGTTTAAGCCATTCACATTTAATGTTACATAGATTTGGATTTAACTGCCTACCATTCTGCTTTTTTCTATGTATCTCTTATCTTTTTGTTCTCCTCTTCTTTCTTTACTGCTTCCTTTTGCTAATGTAACATTGTAATCCCTTTAATAATTGTTTACTTTAAAAAATTTTTAAATTGGTTGCTCTAGGTGTTATTCTATACATTTTAATTGATCATAATCTTCAGAGTTACACTAACATAATTGATGTGAGATAGAAATGTTATTTGTGTAAGTTCTATTCCCTCTTTCACCTTGTAGGCTATTATTGTTATGTGTATCACATCATATCTGTTAAAAATCTAACATTACTTCATTATAATTATTACCTTATACTATTTTGTGGATATTAAAACAACTGAAACACAGAATCTATTGCAACAATCATAGACAATATTCAGCAGGGTTGGCTAAATATATGAATGAACATTGCTATGTTCCAATAAAACCTTATTTATCAACACTAAAACTGAATTTCATATCGTTCTCACATGTCACAAAATAGTCTTCTTTTGGTTTCTTCACAACCATTTAATATGTAAAAACCATTCCACTTGCAGGTGGCACAAAAATAAGCAGGGTGCAGGGTTTTACCCAAAGATGTAGTTTGCCAACCACTTGACTTTCAGCAATGATTTTTCAAAATCTTTAATGTGAGTCCCTGGGATTCCCCAGACATGCCTCTGGGCCTGCCGTGGTGCAAAGGTAAGATCAGATAGTGGGCTTCCACATCCTACCTCCATTTAAAGAACAACTTTCCTTATATTTTGTTTTGTTTTCCAAGCTGGAAAGACTGCATTTAACCAAGTCCCAGGAAGGAAGGAGGAAGGCAGGGAAGGAGTGGAGCAAGAGTGAAGCAGGAGATGCTCTCAAATGCTCTTTCTAGTTCTGAAATTCTACCACATTCCTCTAAAAAGGTACCAAATCATCAACAACTCTGGGACTAACTTCAGTTAATCTTGAAACCTAAATATTTGTCCATTAGGCAGCGTTTTAATTAAGATTTTTCTGAGTTTTGTAATCTAAGTTCTTTTCCGCGAATGGAGGCAGCATTAACGGAAGAAAACAGATTTTCTACACCTGGGTCTAAAGAACCGGAACAGCTATCTTGTAGCGCCCTCTTGTGTCCATAATTAGTGGTCACAACAGCCAACCCCACTAAATACTAGCAAGGTCTAATGCGGCCCAAGGCAGTGGGTGGGAAACACAGGAAACAAAGAAGCTGAGGTAGTGATAAGGGTTTGTCATTTCTTCTTTATACTGATTTGTTCTCATTGAACACATCCTCTACACATAGGAATCCCCTATAAAGAAAAGGTCTTCTTTCTCCTCTTTATCTAAATGCTAAGAACCCTTTGAGAGAAAGTTGATCACCCTTTAGGTTGGTCTTTGGTTCACAATAATGACACTCTTCTGCATAATTTGAGCAGTTCTGGCTATCAGTTTTAACGTCGGGGATGAGTTTGATTCTGAAATCTTCCCTCCATTAGCTGTTTAATTCTTGCTCTCCTAACTACTGCAGCCGTTGATCAATAAATGGGACCTCACACGCTTAAGCATAGTTGCTTCATCTATGATTGAACTAAGCAAGGTCACAACCCCTCGACTGTTAGAACTGGAGGCACAAATCACAAAAAAAAAAAAAAAAAAAAGATATATTGGACTTCATCAAAATTAAAAACTTTTATCTATCAAAGGATACCAGCAAGAAAATAAAAGGATAACTTACCACATGGGTGAAAATATTTACAGATCATAGTCTAGTCTCATTAATAGTGGTATTTATGTTCTAAAAGTCACTGTAAACACTGAATTAGAGAAAACTAAAATATTGCTCATATGTGTTTATATGTATGTATATAATATAAAGAGAGAAAAGGGAAGAAGGGATATAATCACATAGATTGTATTCTTAATCCTGAAAACAAATCATGCTGGCAGATTTCATTTTCTTTTTTTTACGAAGAGAAAAGAAGGTTCAGAAGAGTGAAGTGGCTTATACCTGAGGCCATCCTACTAACAGGTACCAGAGTTGGGATTCAAACCCCGACCAGCTGGATCCATGGGAGCTCCTTGCACTGCACTGCTCTGCCCCTGCGGTCGCCATCCTCTGGTCACCTCCGCACGAGAGCTGGAACAAGAAGGCAGAGTGACAGCTGGGAATGTGCTCCTCTGGCAACTACATTTTTCATGGCTCTGCTTGCCTTCAAATGACCACAAAACTGTTTTGATTTTGGGGTTTTAAATCAACTTTACCAAGGAGGCAAATTTGTAAATACGGAATCTATAAACAGTGAGAATCAACTCTCTCTGATAAAAGATCATTATCCAGAATTATGTAAAGGTTATGACTCAACAACAAAAAGATAAACAAGCAAATTTTTTAAACAGGCAACAGACTTAAGTAAATAGGCATTTCTCCAAAGAAGATATATGTATAACTGGCCAGCAAATACATTAAAAAGTGCTCACTGTTGGTTGGATTGTAAATGGATGCAGACACTATGAAAAACAGTATGGAGGATCCTCAAAAAATTAAAAATAGAACAATCATGTGATCCAGCAATTCGATTTCTGGGAATATATTCAAATGAAATGAAAACACTAATTCAAAAAGATATATGCACCCTCATGTTCAAAACAGTATTGTTTACAATAACCAACCCAAGTGTTTACTGATGGATGAGTAGATAAAGAAGTTGTGGTATATATATCTCAATGGACTATTATTTGGTCATAAAAAATGAGGAAATCCTGCCATTTGCAACAGCAGGGATGGGCCTTGAGGGTATTATGCTAAGTGAAATAAGTCAGAGAAGGACAAATACTGTGTGATATCACTTTTATGTGGAATATAAATGGTATCAGATTTGTGGTTACTGAAAGTGAGGAGTGGGGGTTAGGGGAATTGGAGAAAGAAAGATGATCAAAATGTGGTCAAAAGGTACATGCTTCCAGTTACAAGGTGAGTAAGTACTAGGGGTGTAATGTTCAGCATGATGACTAGAGCTCACATTGCTACATGATACACACAGTAGTTGCTAAGAAAGTAAATCCTAAGAGTTCTAATCACGAGGGAAAATGTTTTTCCTTACTTTTTGTGATTTCTCTTTTTACTGTGTCTATATGAGATGATAGTTACTAATTAAACTTATAGCTGTAGTCATGTAATAATATATAAAAGTCAAATCATTATGCTGCATGCCTTAAAATTATATAGCGATGTATATCCATTGTATTTCAATAAAACTGGGGGAAAATAAGGTGTTCAATATCATTCATCATTAAGGTAGTACAAATTAAAACCACAATAAGATACCACTTTACACCTATTAAGATGGCTATACATTTTTAAAAGATTTTATTTATTCATTTTTAGAGAGAGGAAGAGAGGGAGAGAAAAGCATCGATGTGTGAGAGATGCATCAATGTATGAGATATACATCAATCGGTTGCCTCTCGCACGCTCCCAAATGGGGACCTGGCCTGCAACCCAGGCATGTGTCCTGACTGAGAATTGAACCAGTGACCTTTTGTTTGCAGGCTGGTGCTCAATCCACTGAGCAACACCAGCCAGGACTACAATTTTTTTAAAAAGAAAAAAAAAATTTTGGCAAAGACATGGAGAAATTCAAGCCCTTGTACATTGATAGTAGGAGCATAAAATGGTGTGAGCGTTGTGGAAGACAGTTTGGCTGTTCCTCAGAATGTTACAGAATTAGTGTATGACCCAGTAATTTCACTCCTGGAATATTTTCAAAAGAATTACAAACAAAACTGTAGCACTATTCACAACAGCCAAAAAAGCAGAAACAACCCAAATGTCCACCAGCAGTCGACTGTATAAACAAACTGCAGTATATTCATACAATGAAAATTATTCAGCCATAAAAAGGAATGGAGAACTGTCGCTTGCTATGATGTGCATGAGACTCAAAAACATTTTGCTAAGTAAACGAAGCGAGACACAAAAGCTGATATATTGTATCATTCCATTTATATAAAACATTCAGAATGGGCAAATGCATAAAGACAGAAAGCAGATTAGTGAGGGCACGGCCCAGGGGCAGAGAGATTTGGTGTGACCATTAAAGGGTGAAGGTTTTACGTTGGAGGTCAGAGGAACGGAGAGAAAGCTATTCTGCAGACAAGTAGAGAAGAAAACAAGTATCATCTGTAGCTGGGATTGAGAGAAGAAACAGATGATATTCCAAACCCTAACTTTCTCTTGAGTATTTCTTGAGGCACTTCCTAATCCTTATAATTAACGTTTTTTTCTTAAACCAGTTTTTATTCTACAATTGTAATCAAAAGTGTACTATCTACTGCACTGCACAAGTCCAGCTCAAGGATCACTTCTGCCATAAAACCTACTTCAGCCCAAAGAAATTATAGCATTTTGAAATTTATTAGAGAGACATTGACACTTAAGATAAGAAAATATCTTAATTATCCCTCTCAGTGAGACACAATCCCTCCACTATCTCTAACAAGTATCAGCAGACTCTGTTTAAAAAACTCAAATAATGAAGATTTTATTATCTCCAAAAGCAAGTCACTTCATATTTGAGCCATTCTAGCTATTAAATAATTATTCTGTGTAAATGGGCAAGATTTTCATTGCCCTAAATATTATATCTGGAGTCATTTGGAAAAATATATAGTACCTTTCCCTATGACAACTATTAAACAATTTGAAGACAATTACCATATCTCTACCATGCTCCTTCCTCTTGCTCCCTTTTTGGGTAACACATGCACACATGCACACACAGGTTGTCTTCTCCCTAAAAAATATTTCCTTGCCCAATCCTCTCACAAGCATCTCAGAGCAGTTAAGATGGCATGCTGTATTGTCAGACCTGGAGTTTATATCAACTCTGCCTTTGTTAGGATTTAACTATGGAGAAATCAGTTACCTCGGAGTCTTATTTCCCTCACCTGTGAATTGAGCAGACGAGTTCTTCAATGCAAAGAACTGTGTGAGGACTAAATGAAAGGGTTTGTGTAAAGAACACACCACAGCACCTGCTACAGGTATGTACACGTAGGTATTCAGTAAATGCCAGGCACTGCTATCTTATTAATATTATTAATACTTGTTATTATGATTGCTTTTACCTAGCAATCTAGTCATATTGACAATGCCCTCAAACTGTGATACACAAGGACATTGTATTAATAGCTCTATATGCTTACTATGATACCAGGCACCATAAGATTGGTAGATTATCCCCATTTTCAAAGGAAACTGTGCCACAGTTAGGTTAAGTAGCTTGCCTACAAGCCACACAGCTGCTAGGTAGCAGAGCCAGGATTCTTATCCAAGGATTCTGTTACAAACCAATTACACCAGCGCCGCTCATTATTTATCCACAAGGTGGCGCTCAGCAACAGAGAGCGGCTTGTTCGGCTAAAACCTCAAAACACAAAGGGATAGCACTCAAAATGAGGCCCTGTGGTGGTGACCCAATATTTTTAACAAGAGCATTTTCCTCCAAGAGCAGGACTTTAAATCAGTATTTACATTTACAGAGCCTAAACAAGTCATGGGGATGCAATATAAGGCATAATGACTATAGTTAATAATACTGTATTGCATACAGTATTTGAAAGTTTAGCGAAGAGATTTTAAAAGTAAAATAATAAAAATGAGGAGGAGGAAGAGAGATAGGTGGTTGTATCAGTAACAAAATTTAGAGTACAAGAGAGGCACTTAAATGCTTGAAAAATATATAATGGAAAAACTTACTGTTAATAAAAAAAAATAAGCATCTTTCTACAACTAACTACCCTATGTTTGGTCCCATAATGAATTCCACATCCCCATACCTACACTTAATTCAGTCATTCTCTTGAAGAGATGAAACTAATACTAAATTAAACTGTCTATATTAACTTATGTGTTCATTGTCTTTTACCCTTCCCAAATGTATTCAAGAATATTCTGCATTGTTCTGGGTTTTTTATTAGATCTCAATTCCTCCCCGACTTCAAAGAATTGACTCAGAGCCTCTGGTTCTGCTCCTGGCCCATTTTTTTGAGATAGAATTGACAAATGTGAAGAGAGACAAATGGAGAAGTAAAGAGAGAGGATTTTCATCAAAAAAGTAAATACTTAAGTCAATTAAGAGTACAAAATATAGATGCTAAGTATAAGAAGAGGAGAAAAAGGAAGACTCACTAAGAATCGGTTTTGTTTTGTTTTGCATTTTTATCAAGGTGAGTTTCCTGGAGGACTGATAGTGAAGGTTTAAAACAAAGGCTCTCAGAGGGGCTGGGGTATCAGTAGAGTGTGAGAGATGTGAAGATAGGGAGGGATGGGAGTGGGGGGTGGGGAGAACTGTTGAAGAATTGAGTATGAATTACATCTCTGTGGACATCTGCCAAGAGAGTGAAGTAAAGATTGGAATCACTTTGAATTACTTTAGGATAGTGAACTTGGTTTCTTTGAAGCCGAAGGCACAAAGACCTTCCACCAGCTGCAGTTTCAGGTTAATTCTGGCTACAGTTAACACTCCTAAGGGCACCCATGCTCATGCACCCACTTCGCAGTAATGAGCACCTCTTATCCCATTTGCTCCCCTTGCTGCAAAGCAGAACCAGTCACATAAGTCATTTCCAAAACATCGATAAACCAGTATTAAGTGAATTGTGCTGCCACCTGTTAGCACATAATATAAATACAAATCCTTTGTACACCTGCTGCTTTTTACAGTTTTCAAACTTCTTTTGCAGTTCATTTGAACTTGACAACATTCCTGGAAAGCAAGCAGGAATTATTGTCACCCTTTTTAGAAGATGAGGGAAAGGAGGTTCATAGAAGCAGCAAAACTTTCACAAGTTCACACCGCTGGTAAGTGGCAGAGCAGGATTTTAACTTGGATCCCTCGCTGCAAGTTCACCAGGCTCTCTGAGACTGGGGACCAACTTCTCCACGGAACCACTGTACTTCAGGTACTGCTGTACTTCTGAACCGGGAAAAACCGGTGTCCATGCTGCGTGTCACTACCAGACCCAATGAGCAGAGACAGGGATTGAATCTTTATGGGCGCTTTATTCAGATGGTCGGAGATCTGAGAAGGCAGAAGGTTTGTACCCGAACAGAGTGTCTTAAATTCCATTACAAACAGACCCTTTTTATAAGGGAGAAGAAAAGTGTAGGTAAGGGGTTTGGAATTCAGGGGGAAAGTTAATCCAATAAAAGCTGCAGCATTCTTTCATCTGTGCTCTGGGTGGTGTTCCTTGTGTCCTGGGAGGCAGTCACCCTGGAGCACAATGGCTCAGATACCGTCTTGATTGCTCACAGTCCTCCTGAGGCACAAAGGTGGGATTGCTTATGGTTTCCTGGAGTCAAGGTGGCTCATTCCTCCTGTTCCTGAAACAATAGCTTTTTACATACCTTGATTACTAAGCTTATTAGCTGTTACCTGAAACTAAAATTTTCCAACATTTGGGTCCCCCATCACTTCAAGCAGATGCCAAGCATGTAGAGGCAAAAGCATCTGGCTTTGAGCTTGGAGGCCTTGGATCCATGCCCTTCTTTCTATAATTGTAAGAAGTCATTTCCCACTCTGGTCCCATGTTCATCACCTTTTTTCATCTATTTATATTCTAGAACTCCAGTATCTTACATTAGCAATGATAATGGCTATTATAATTGAAGGCTGATATAAGGCAGGCACTAATAATAGCCAATATATTTGTCATTCATTCGATCTTCCTAACCTTGTAAGGTTTCAGAGAGGTGAATAAAACTTTCTCAAACCAGCCAAGTAGCAGAACCAGTATTTGAACACAGATCAGATAGATTCTTTTTTCCCAGCACTATACTTCGAAATCTCTTGTTGAATTATCAAAATATGTGAATGCCTATGAAAGAAAGAGGCTCCTCCAGATTGGTAGGTGGCAATTTTAATAAGCAAAGGAACTTCCAAATGAGGCTTGTCTTTGATGAAATGAGGAGATTCCAGCACCTGCCCCGCAGAATCTTCAAAGTTTATACAGAGGCTGTGAACAGGGCTCGGTCATGTGTACCGCCCAGGTGGTGGCTACAACAGATGACTCGCTCAAGGATGCATCCTTGAAAATTATCCTAGTGTGGGAAGGGTGGGAAGACTGTACACTGCCGGGACACAGGGTGGGTGAGGAGCCTCCGGTTGCCTGAGGCCAGCTCCAGGGTCAAGCAGCAGTCACATCCTCTCAAGACCTTCTCCAACAGGTTTGGACCTGGCTTTGTCTTCCTCGGAGTCCATATTCTTAAAAATTACACTGTACTACCCAGATAAGCGGGACTTCTCTGTGGTCCTGTACCTGAGCTGTCTTGAATTTAGAAGAACTTCTGCTTTGAATGGACACAAAGCTTCCTGAGTGACCGGTACCCTTTCCTCCACGCTTGTTCCCTCGTCCATTTACCTGTCTGTCTGAAATTGCTGGTGCATCACCAGCTACCTGCCTTCCCCGCTGCACTAAACCATGACAAACAGTTTCTACTTATTAGTATACAGAAAAGTAGACTTCAGGAAGGACAACTTAATAAATGCTTCTTTTCTTTATATTAAAGACTTGGGAACTTTATGTGGGAGAAGAGACAACTTTGAATACCTGTTGAGACAAGCCTTGGGCTCCGTTCTGGATTGTGCCTGTGATTCTGAAACCCACATTCTCTAGGCAAGTGGAGCAGGTCTGGGCACTTACTGTAAGTCAGTAGGCCCTCTTCAAGCCAAATGTAGGACTCTCCAAAAATTCTTACACAGGGAGAGGAAGCTCAGCTTTCACTGGGGGAAACACCGTTTCTAAGTCAAACAACAAGAGCAGGAGAGTTCACCTCTGAACTTCCTGGGCATCAACACGTGGCTCTCTCCTTGCCCAATGGAAGTAGGCCTTTCCGACATTAGGTTCCTATACAGCATTCCAGACCATGACAGAGTCATCAGGCTGATCCCACACCCTGATGGGGACAGATACTGAGGGCCAAAGACTTGCTCAATGTCAGACAACTCCTAAAGACTGTGCTCCTAATCCCCTGCCCTTTACTAAAACATGACGCTTCCTCTTGGCAAACCCCATGATCACAGGGAGTCGTCCTGACCAGCAGCTGTGGAGGGTGGCCCTTGGCACAACCCTCCTTCCCTCCTGCCTTTTCTAAAATAGATCCG
Source organism: Furipterus horrens (assembly GCF_987537825.1). Lineage (NCBI taxonomy): Eukaryota > Metazoa > Chordata > Mammalia > Chiroptera > Furipteridae > Furipterus > Furipterus horrens. The sequence continues at coordinate 67,602,745 of NW_028327180.1, forward strand.
CAAACTATCTGCTCCATAATGGCTTTGGAGATCCAATGTCACTCACCCCAAATTATTGTGACAGAAAGCAAGAAAGAAAGAAAGGAAGGAGAGAAGAAAGGGAGGGATGGGAGAAAGAAGGGAAAGAAAATAGAAATCTGTGTTAGTGTCAGAAATGCTCAACTGTACCAAGTGTAAGAAGTGTTTTATTTGGTACTTCTTGAAGCCTTTAATGTGGTAAAAGAGTATTGTGATCTCCTAATGAGGAAATAAGTTTCTCAGCTTATTTGGCCACAGATATCTTTTGCATTCCCTCCACAGAGAAGTGCAGGTGTCTAGTGTTCTATGAAGCATACATTGAAATAGCTAATGCACTCCAACATTCCTAAGGTCTGATTTGCAGTGTTCAGGATGCTGAAATGACTTGGTTAAGATCTCACAATGTGCACTTAAAAGAAAGGGAACTGATGTTTGACAATGTGGATGAAACTGGAGGGCATTATGCTAAGTAAAATAAGTCAAACAGAAACAAATACTGCCTGGTATCATTTTTATGTGGAATAAAAAACAAACAAACAAACAAACAAACAGCTGATATTGAAGCCCTGACTGCTGTGGCTCAGTGCATTGAACATTGGCCTGCGAGCCAAGTATCGTTGGTTCGATTCCCAGTCAGGGCACATGACTAGGTTGCACATCAGGTCCCCAGTTGGGGGCACGAGTGAGAGGCAACCACACAGTCATGTTTCTCTCCCTCTCTTTCTCCTTTCCCCTCTCTCTAAAAATAAACAAACAAACATAAATTATTTTTTTTAAAAAGCTGATATTGAAACAGAGGCTAGAATAGTGGTTGCTGGGAGCTAGGGAGAGAAGAAAATGGGAAGATGTAGGTCAAAGGACACAGACTCTGAGTTATGAATAAGATCTGAGGATCTAATGCACAGCATGATGACTTTAGTTAATAACATAGTATTGTATCCTTGAAATTTGATGACAGCAACTCTCAAGCATTCTTACCACACACAAAAAAGGGTTAACTATGTGAGGTGACAGAAGTGTTAATTAATTTGATTGTGGTAATAATTATATTTGTATGTGTATAATCATCATGTTTTACACTTTAAATACATACAATTATTCCTCAACAAATCTTGAAAAAAACAATAAATAAAAGAAGGAGGGTTGAAATCCATTTTTTGTACCTTTGATGCCAATTATCAATCCATAACATCAAGCCACCACAGTCCAGAACAGAAATAACTTGGGTCCACAGGATTCAAAAACAATGTAAGCCTCCTGAGTCCAGGGACTTTACTTCATTAACTACTTAGCATCTAGCACCGTGCCCAGCACATGATAGGTATCCATAAGCATTTGTTTAATGAGTAACTGCTACACTTTAGTACAGAATGACTTTGTCTTATTGACTTTCCACAACAACCCTAAGATTATTATTACAATTTTCAGATTAAAAACCTGAGATTCAGAAAGGGACAGTAACTTATCATGACTTTGTACAGCTAGTAAGTATGATTGTATACTATCTCAGTATAGCTCAAATCCTGAGATGCATATAAATCACCTGGGCCTTTTTTGAAACTATATATTCTAATTCTGTGGGGGGTGGGTAGGGTGTACAATTGTGCATTTTGAATCAACTCCCAGGAGAAGGTGATTCTGCTATTCCACAGACTACGCTTTGACTAGCCACGCACCAGTCCAAAACCATAGAAAGCCAGAGTTTTAAAGAGAAAACTTAGGTGATCGAGTCAGAAATATAAAGCCCAGATATTACAAAGTACTCTCTCTTAGGCTAGTTATTTATGTTCTCACATTACTAATCTGCACTAAAATTAGGCCAGAACCCCACTGCACACTGCCATGCACAAGGCGTGGCGTGGAAAGGAGCGGGCCGAAACACCCTACAACACTTTTCTGCTGCTTGTGTTTGCCACCTCTGGTCACAATTAACCAAACCCAACACAAAAATAGGAGTCAAGAAAGTCCATTAATACAACCCAACCAAGTCAGCCTCAAAAGGGCAAACAGCAGAGCAGAGCAAAGAAGGGGGTGGTTTTAGGGCAAACAGACAGTATCCAATGCGCTTGGCTCTGTAGGGACCAGACCAAGTTTACTTCCACCTCCTCTTTCACCCAGAATAAAACAGATGTCAAGAAAATAAAGAGAGCTGGGGGCAGGGTGGGGGTGATGTGCTTTTTATTTTGCGCTTGAGTATTTTACTCCTGTCTGAAGAAGAAATGTGTCTTCATTGGGAAGGATAAACCTTTGCCTGTGCTCTTAGCAGCATCTAAAACACTTCTCACTCTTTTCTTCTAAATAAGCATCCTTCACCTCTTTAAATTCTCTCCTTTCTCAGCCTCTATATAACTAGCTCTCAGGATTCTCCTATAACTTATTTTACTGTTTCTTGTCATATGCATTTCAGTAACTCACCTTAAATATAGTAGTTTTTTAAAATTGGTAATCCAAAATATTTTTTCTGTTCAAGGCTTTAGCCATCCTAGCTTTGGGATGCACACGCGTCTCCATTCCACCAGTTCCATTTGCCATCTAGCTATGGAGGAAACTCCTCCCTTCAATCTTAGCAAGTGCTCAGCTAAGCTTAACTCTTTCCCCTCATCTTCCTCCTTTGCTTCCTTTTCATGCTAAAGTCACTATTGCTCTCCTGCTAATCACCCCGGCTCAAAGCCAAGCCTAACAAATTCTGGTTTCATGATACCTCTAGGATTTATATCTTCTGCTTATTTCCTACTGACAAAATTGTTATTTGATTCTTCTTTGTTTTCTTGCCTGGACTAATAAAATTATTTCCTAATTAATTTCTTGATGTTTGTTTTTAGTCTGTCTAGTCAATTATACACACATGACCACCAGACTAGTATTCCAAAACTACAGCTCTGATCACATTATACCTTATTTAAAAAAACATTCAGTCTCTGAACAACTACTGAAGAGAAGAAACTGTGAATGTGTATCAACAGGGAGGGAGAGGCAAAGTTAGCCTTCTACCTTTTTGGACTCCATTTTCTGTTCTGTTCTTTAACCTCTAGCTTTCTTTTGGTGGTAAGTGATATATTTGTCTTTCTTTTTGTTCATTTCCAAGTCTCTTACAAATTTTGCAATTGAACGTAGTATGAGAGGGAAGACAGAAAAAACATATGTTGAAGTAATAGAGGAAGAGTGGGTAATGAAGACCTTGAGTGACCAAACTGGTCCTTAATAATTGCCAGTCATTAATTGGGAAATTTAAAGCGTAAATAGTTATCTTAAAGAACCAAGATTTCTAAATATGGACATAGTAAAACTAACTTCATTGACCAGTGTTCTCAGTGAAAATATAATTTCTGGGGGTTTGGAAGCACTGGAAGAAAAATGCCCAAATTATAACTACTTCAATCTAAATGGAACCGAAATCAAAGTACTCAGTTCAATAGGTGTTCTGCAAAATATTAGAATATAGAAAATTTATTACTTGCTTAACTATGAGATCACAATCCTAGAAGCTGGGAAGTATTTTTTAACTGCTGTATCAAAACATACCTAGGAGGTTTGATAAGAAAAGTAATAAACATCAACTCTGAAGAGGAAGAATATGAAGATGGAAATAAAGGTAATGAAGATAATGAGAAGGATGGAGCTGGGCCACCCAGAGAATATGAGAAAGAGGAGGAGAATGAAGGCAAAGTGAAGCAAGCTCAGAATTAGGAAATTGAGCAGAGGCAATAGATCTCTCATATTCAGAAAAAGAACAATTTCCAGACACATATTATGATGACTAGGTTAACAAGGAGAGAATAGAGGACAAAGGAGAAGGTCTTCAGTGAAAAAGAAGAAACAAGATGCTAAGGATAAGACAAAGAGATCACTATATAATTCTAAAACCAGACCTCCTAATGCTCCTGAGTTTGCAACAGAATCATCATTAGTATTATTTCTGTAGTAAATAACATGTAACTTTTAATTGAAAGAATGTGTTTTACTATTTCACATTGTCTTGACTCAAAATAACTTTTATTAACAGTTCGTCATTGTCGTCGGCAGCCGTCCGTCTCGAGAGACGATGGTGTAGCTTCTTAAGAGTCTATCTGCACCGCCGAGAATGACTGTGCAGTCCGACTCGGGAGTGACACAGTATCTGTCTCCTCCCGTGTTGAATCGACATCTTACGATGACGCTTGAGTGTCCTCTCCAGTGAAGCTGAAGCTACAGAGCCTGGGCAGGGTGATATGGAGGGTCTGCTGTTGCCCATGCAGCAGACCCCCCCTCTCTTCGCAGCTGAAGGGTCCAAGGGAAAGACGGAGTCAATACAGCTTGGCTTCAGGTGCGCCGCAGGAGTTGCCGGTGTTGACTACAACGCCAAACCGCCTTAGGGACTCCGGCTCCGGATTTTCTGTCGGGGTTTACTCCCTTAGCCTTTCCCCTGAAGAGGTATGCCGCAAGGCAGCGGAGGTTTTTTTGGAGTCAGAGTTTTCCTTCTCTGATGTGCCCTGACAGTTAATGATTATATTATATATGAAAAAAATTTTTAATGCTCTCATTGACAAATTCCATAGAAATTTATTTAGAATCCTAATTTTTTCTAATTTTCTTATTCTTGTAAGTCATTATTAACCATCAATTAAAACATGAATAATTTACTCAGGCTAAATGGTAATTTTGCTCATAAAGTCTTAAACTTATTTTTTAAATAACAAAGTTTCCATTATATAAAAAGGCAACAATTTTTCTTTTGAATAGTAAATTGATTATTTACATACTGATCCAGAGATCTCTAGTGTTAAAGCTCCTAGTTTTTTGTTTGCTTGTTTTGTAAGAGTTTTTAATTCTTTAAAATTTTTGTTTATGTGTTGTTTTGTTACATGGGTAGTTTGGAGAGTAGGAGTAAAATAATAAACCTCAGCCACATGGTTCATGGATTTTATTTTAATACGTTTTGTATGACAGTATAGATATTGTATGTTAAGTTCCTCATGAGTCTTTCCTTAATAGTTTCAAGTCATTACTTTTTGTGTAACTTTTTTTCCCAACATTATTGAGGCATAATTGACAATGAAAACTTGTGTATATGTGAGGTGAACAACTTGATGACTTGATATATATATACATTGTGAAATGAACACCATCATCAAGCTAAACAACATATCCATCATCTCATGTAGTTACCATCGTTTTTGTGTATGGTGAGAACACAAGATCTACTGTCTCATCAAATTGCAAGTATACAATACATACAATACACTATTGTTAACAGCTGCATGTTAGATCTCCAGAACTGAATCATCTTGCATAAATGAAACTTTGTACACCTTGACTAACATCTCTCCATGTCTTCTCCCTCTAGATCCTGGCATCCACCATTCTACTCCCTGCCATGTTCATCAGAGACATTAGCTTGCAGTTTTCCATCCACCTTCTTTCGCTTACTTTGTCTTTTCCACCTGGAGTGCTTTGTTTTCTCTCCTCACATAGTTGAAACATAACCAAGTTTAAATGTCTCCTTTTCTATGAAGATGTTTTGATCACACTCCATAGAACTGTGAACTTCCCCAATGCTCTACTTCTATTGTCTTATTCTTGGCATTTAAAAATAATGTCTTGTAAAAACAAATAATATTATTAAGCATCTGTTTTTAAAAGTGGACAAATGTGTCTGTCTCAATACTGTAAGATTCAGGGGGCGTGACAATGTTCCCGTGAATTGCGTATGTAGACCTTACATCTGTCCCTTTCTTCCTGGTCACAACACTGTTAGTATTGGCCCTCATCTCACACACAAGGACCATCACCTTTTCACTCTCTCTTTTTCCTTATGTCATCCATACATACCTTTCAGAATAATGTGCCAAATGGCTGCTTGATCATGCCTCGCACTCACTCCAAAAACACTGAGGAATCTCTGTTGTCAACTGAATAAAATTTATTCCTTAAAAAGACATTCAGGCCTCTTCCTGATTTCACCCAACCTATATTCTCAAGCTTAATTCCTAACACTTACCATCCCACAGCCTCACTGCAGCTTAACTCTACACCATCTGTGGACGTATCCTGTTAGGATGCACCTCATATCTTTGCTTGCTATTTCCTTGGCCAGCAAGTCCCTTTACCTTTACTCCCCTGACTTCCAACCCCACATCTAAATTATGTCTTTTGTTATTAATAATTCTTCAGCTATCAGATCAAATGCCAATGGAGGAATAGAGACATGCTGGAATTCAAAATACTGTGCAGTGATGAAGAGGGGCTTTAAAAATATGACCTTTGAGGAAAGTGTAAAGAAACTGAGATGTTTACCATGGAGAAGAGAAAGTTTAATGATGGAAGACCTATTAGGGAAAAGCAGATTAGACCTGCTGCTCAGGTCCAAGGGAAAAAACAAGGGCCAATATTTGGGAATTGCAGGAAAACATTTTAAGCCAGAGAGAGAGAGAGAGAGAGAGAGAGAGAGAGAGAGAGAGAGAGAGAGAGAGAACTATTCCACCAGTCAAAGCTGTCAAGAAGAAAACAATTTTTTAAATCTCTCATTTAAAAACATACCTGTACCAGAGGTTATGCTACTTACTTTCCAAGAGACCACCTTTGAGTCTCTTGACACCTCTGAGAGCTAAATATTATAATCTTTTTACAGAAAAGAAAACTGAGATTTAGAGAGTAAGAAACTTGACCAAGATATCATTGGTAGAGAAGCACCCAATCCTAGTCCTGCCTGACTTCGGAGCCTGAGCTATGTAGCACCCACTGTACTGTTGTGAGAACTGCCCATCTTGGGAAATGTAAAAGCCATGTGTGCGTGCAGGCCTGGGGGCCGGGGGAACAATAGACTGAGGCTCTACACACATGACAAGAAGTTGAATGAAACCTTTGAAAACAATTACAACCCTGATTTTAGCTTTTCCAATCATGAGACTTTCAAGTTTAAAACATTTTCTAACATGCAGCGATGAATTCAATAGGACATTTAAGATAGGAGTAACAGAATTAGCAAGAGCATAATAGGATTTCTCCTATCTGTCAAGATCATGACTTTATCATATTCTGACTTACATTAGAGATTTTTACATGACATACATATCTGAAGGAGGGAAGGGCTGTCAACACCCATGTTTCACAGACAACGCACCCAGCCCTGAGAGATGCTTATCCTCATGGAATCTCTCGTCTTGACTCATACCATCTAATAAGGCTTATCGCCATCACACCATGGCACAACACACCAGTGGCATCCTTCTGAGAGTGACTGAAGATGTCTTTGTTGTCAGATTAATAACATCACAATCCTGATCTTCCTTGTTCTCTGAGCAGTGTCCAACAGAGCAGAACAGATCCCCGTCCTTAAAGCCTCTCTTCCCTTGATTTCCATAGTATCTAAATATCTTCTTTTTTCCTTCTGTCTATCCAAAAGCTTTTTGAAACTTCTACAGGGCTTTTCACTTCGTGGGGTCCTCAAATGTTGGCGTTACTCAAGCTCCTGCTTAAGTTCTCTTCTCTTCTATTCTATTCACTATCTTTGAATAGTCTCATCTACTCCTGTGGCTTTATTTTTCTGTGATGATCCCCAATTCTATATCTTATGTAAAGTCCTCTCTTTGAGTGCAGGTCAGGAAGTATTTGTTGATAAGTGAGTAAATCCAGAAATGAATAAATAAGTATATGAAAAGTAACTAGGTTCCCGTATTTTAGACTAGAACCCAGTTAAGTACATTCTTATCACTGGTTTTAGCATCAGATAGAATTGAGTTCAAGTCTAAGTTCTGCCCCTTAATAGTAGAATGACATTAAATTAGTGAGTTAAAATGCCCACACTTCAGTTTTTGTCATTGTTGCTGTTATTCTATGATACCTTGTTCTGGTTTTAATTTGCATTTCTCTGGTGACAAATGGTGCAGCTTATCTTTTCATGTGCTAATTTGTTATCCTCATATCTACTTTAATGAAATATCTGTCCAAATATTTTGCCCTTTCAAACAATCTGGTTATTTTCTTATTAGTTTTGAGAATAATTTATGTATCTGGCTACATGAGTAAAGCCTTTAGCAGATATATGCAAGTTTTGTCCTAGTCTGTGGCTTGTTTCGATTTTTACATATAGCTCTGTGACACATTTTTAATTAATTTTTATAAATTGTACAAGGTATAGATGGAGATGATGGAGTATTCTTTCTTTTATATTTTTTTGGATATGGATATCCAATTGTTTTAGTGTCACACATTGAAAAAACTGTATTTTTCCCATTAGATGACCTTGCACCTTTGTTGAAAATTTGTTGACCATATAAATGTGAGTATATTTCTGGACTCTGTTCCATCAATCTGCCTGTCTTTCTCCCATATAATACTGCCTTAATTACTGAGCTTTATAGAAGTCTTGAAATCAGAGTGATCCCTCACACTTGGTTCTTTCTTTCCAAAATTACTTCGGTTATTCTAGTTTTTTGCCTTTCATATAAATTGTAAAATCACTTTGTCATTTTCTATACAAAATCACTTTGAGAAGCATTGACATCTTAGCAATATTTAGTATCCCAATCGATGAACATAATAAATCTCTTAATTTTTTGGTCATTTTTTATTTCTTGCAACAAAATTGTATAGTTATCAGCACATATAACATGCACATATTTCATTAGACTTATACCTAGCTTTTTGTGTTTTCTGGTGCTATTGGTAATAGTATATTTTAATTTTGATTTCCTTTTGTTTTTTGCAAGTACAAAAGCATGCAATTGATTTTTATGTTAATCTTGTGCCCTGCCTGCATCCTTGTAGCATTTTTGTGCTAATAGCCTTTCTGTACTCTGGGATTTTCTACATAGACAGTCATGTCTTCTATAAAAAGAAACTGTTTCATTCCTTTCCAATCAGTATGTCTTTTAATTCTGTCTAGACATAGTTCACTGGTAAGGACCTCAGTGCAGTATCCAAAAGGAGTAGTGATAGTGAGTATCAGTGGGTTGTTCTTGAACTTGGGGGAAGGCATTCATCTTTCAACATTAAGCGTGATGTCAAGAATGGGTGTTTAGTAAATACTCTCCTTGGCAGGAGGAATTTCCTTTTTATTTATAGTTTGCTCAGAGGCAAATGCATATAATGAATATTAAATTTTGTTTAATTATTTTCTCTATTGAGATGACTATATAATTTTTCTTTTTAGTCTATCAGCACAGTAAATTGCATTTATTAATTTTTTAAATATTAAACTAGGTTTGTATTCCAGGTATAAGCTTAGCTTACTTTACCTGCTAGTGCTTCCTTTGGGGTGTATATGTTGATGCTTCTAAAGGATGTTTTCTATAATTTTCTTTTCTTGTAGTTTTCTCCTTCTGATTTTTGTATAAGGGAAATGCTGATTTCATAAATTGAGTGGTCCATTGAGCACAATGAATGAAAGATGATCAGTGTTACTAGCTATTAGGGAACCAAAATTAGATCACACTTCACACCTACTAGAATGGCTAGAATAAAAAAGGCATAATAATAAGGATTGTTTATGTTATGGACAAACTGGAACCCTCACACATTGTGAGTGAAGGGTAGGGCAGTTTACAATGTAATATAGGTCAATTTGATTAATAGTGGTATTCAGATTTTCTATACCCTTTCTAATCTCCTGCTTGTTCTATCAGCCACTGGGGGACAAGTTTTGAAGCCTCCATCTAAAACTGTTGATTTGTGTATTTCTCCTTTCTTGTCTGTCAGTTCTCACTACACAGATTTGAGGCTCAATTGTTAGTTGTATACACATATAGAATTGCCATGTCTTTTTAATGAATTTATCACTTTATGATTATGCAATGTCCCTATTTATTTCTGGTAATATTTCTCATTCTGAATACCATATTATTTTCTGATATTAATACAACCACTCCAGGTTCCTTTTGATTAGTGTTTGATGACATATATTTTTGCTTCACTTATTTATGTCTTTATATTTAAAGTGAATTTCTCTATACAGTATAATCTAACAATCTGCCTTATTGATATGTTTAGATTGTTTATAGTTAGTAGAATTATTAATATGGTGTCAAAATCCACAGTGTTGCTAGATGTTTTCTTCTGATTATATCTATTCCTTTTCCTCTTCCTTTGTTCTTACTTTTGAATTAAATGACTTTTTTTTATGGATCTATTTTTACCTCTATTATTGACTCAAAAACATAAGCCTCCTTTTAATTACTCTCAGTTTGCCTTCAATTTATAGTTTGCACTGTATAGTTTGACAATTTGTAGTTTTCACATCAATTCTGTTATCTACTATGTCATCTGATACTAGAAAAACTTTGTGGTTGAAGTATTATTATACCCTTACCTGACACAGGTAACTTACATGTGACTGGCATAGAGCTATTTACACTCTTAAGTTTAGTGCTAGTGTTCTCCATAATATAGGGGAAAGTCACCATTTCTGTGTGATTAATTAGTGCTTGATTTTTTTAAAGTTCCCTTCATTCTATCCTATGTACTTAGGTGAGGCATGACCAAGTACCTTTTCTGGAATGTTGCCTCCACCCTCAGCCATAGCTCTAGCCACTGGACTCTTAACTGCCTAAAGTGGTTTATGCCTGATCTATTGGCCTTAGCTTTGCCTTTCATTCCAGTGGGGCTCTGGAATCACCTTCAGCCACTGGCCCCAATTGTCCACTCACACATTTAAAGAGCACCCATGGAATACTCACTGAATTTACTCAGCACTGTCTACTTGACCAGTCATAGTTGTGGGCAAAGTGTATCCAAGGATAAATAAGGCATGGCTCATGATTTATGAGTCTGTAGCTTAATGAAGGTGTTGAATATAAAACAATAACTTATGATTCAATGTAATACATATTCGGCAGCCGCAGTCGGCAGCCGTCCGTCTCGAGAGACGATGGTGTAGCTTCTTAAGAGTCTATCTGCACCGCCGAGAATGGCTGTGCAGTCCGACTCGGGAGTGACACGGTATCTGTCTCCTCCCGTGTTGAATCGACATCTTGCGATGACGCTGGAGTGTCCTCTCCAGTGAAGCTGAAGCTACAGAGCCTGGGCAGGGTGATATGGAGGGTCTGCTGTTGCCCATGCAGCAGACCCCCCCTCTCTTCGCAGCTGAAGGGTCCAAGGGAAAGACAGAGTCAATACAGCTTGGCTTCAGGTGCGCCGCAGGAGTTGCCAGTGTTGACTACAACGTCAAACCGCCTTAGGGACTCCGGCTCCGGATTTTCTGTCGGGGTTTACTCCCTTAGCCTTTCCCCTGAAGAGGTATGCCGCAAGGCAGCGGAGGTTTTTTGGAGTCAGAGTTTCCCTTCTCTGATGTGCCCTGACTGGAAGATCGAACCAGCGACACTTAGCTCGCAGGCCGACGCTCAATCCACTGAGCCAAACCAGCCAGGGTAGAGAAAAATAGTAACATCCAGAATTTAAAAGATTTGACATGCTTAACATGCAAATACAACCCAGAATTTTACAACATACATAGAACCAGGAGAATAGAATACAGTCTCAAAATAAGAGAACACCAAGTAAAACAACTACAATATGACCCAAATGTTGTAATTAGCAAAAAGGAAATTTCTAGCATGTATTATAATAATCTTTGATATAATAAAAAAATATGATCACAATGAAATTTTCTGTTTGTTTTCTCTTTGTCCCCACTGGGTTGTTTTTCCCTGAATTTCTCCTTGCCTGCCTTTTAAGTGCTAAAAAAAATTTTTTTTAATCCTGTCAATCCAGAATGTTAGAACTAATAAAAATATTGTTAAAGCATCAAAGATAAATAAATTTTCAGATAAAAGAAAGCTAAACAAATTTGTCACCAATAGATGCACTATGGAAAATGCTAAAGAAGTTTTTCAGTATGAAAGGAAATTAGGCCAAATGAGAGCTCAGTTCCTCAGAAAGAAAAGATATTAAAAATAAAAATATATATAGATAAATACAAAACTCCATGTTTTTCTTTTAATTTTTTTATAATATATATGACTGTTTAAAACAAAACCTCTATCATTGCCTTGTGTGGTTTATAACATATGTAGATATAATATTTATAATAACTAAAATACAAAGAATAAAGGGATATGAAGTTATAGGGCTGCAAATTTTCTCTATTTTGTGTAAAATATTAACTATATGTAGACTGAAAAGTTAAGGATATATTACATGTAATCCTTAGAGAAACCATGAAAAAATGTAAAGAATTATAGCTAAAAGTATAAGTTAAAATGAAATTCTAAAAATTATCCAAATAATCCAACAGAAGGCAGGCAAGGAAGAATCAAGAAGAAAACAATTCAGTGGAAACAAAGAGAAAACAAATAATACATAATAATAATAATTTGTAATACATATTACAATAGAGATATTGCAGGGAGAGCATATAGCAGAAGTGATTGATTTTGACATGGGTTGGGTCAGGGAAATGGTCATGATGTTTTTCTGAAGGATGTAATATTTGAAGGGTGGGTTGGTCAGGGTTGGACAGTCCAAGCAATGCTAACAAGATGATAGAATAAATAGCAGATATTGACCCTTCATAGTGGATTGGAGAGAAACAACCAGTGAAAGCATTCTAGCACCTACCAGGGAAATACCAGCCCTGATAAAGTCAGAAATGCCATCCAGCAATCTGACTGCAGACCCTGCACTCTAAGACATTCTACACTGTGACTAAGATAAAGCTGGAACTATTGACTGAGAACAAAATATGAATAGCTTTATTTACATGCAATAAGAAGCCATGGACATTATTAGAGAAGGGAAATGGCAAAGGACGTAAATATACTTATGTTTTAGAAAGATAAAAATGACCTCCTGAATCTCGTCCTTCAGTCATTATCTGAGGTTTACTGTAAGAAAACACTCCCAGTTCAGCAAGTAGAAGTGTAGACTACCCAGTTAAATCTCAATTTCATCTAAACAACAAACTTTTCTTTTCCTTTTTTTTTTACTATAAGTATGTCCTGTGAAATATTTGGGACATACTTTTACTAAAGTAATTACTCACTGTTTATCTGAAATTTAAATTTAATCGAGCATCTTGTATTTATTCTGCAGCCTTATCTCCAGTTCACTTTCTGCCAAGGATTAAGAAGGCATTCTGTAATCCACACATTTGATATATCAAACTGAGCTAAAAAAGAGGTGCATTATGTGGGTCATTCATTAAGAGGTCAATGGGAAATCTAGAGACTAATGAAAAAAACAGAGGAGACACAGACTAATCTGTAGGCAAACTGGCCTGACTGCAGGGTTCTTTGTGTGACCCAGGCTTTTTGCCAGGAGCTATACTGAGCATGTGCCCACACAACATAATATAATAGTTAAGAGCACACACACTTTAAAGTCACATGTCCTTAAGTTCAATTCCCTGCTCTAGCTGTACATGATTTGTGACCCAGTAAAAATTGCTTAACTTCTCCAAGCTTAAATTTCCTTATATAGAGTTAGGATAATTATGGCAGCCTCCCTACAGCTTTATAGGTATGTTGCATCTAGTCTGATACTCGGTCACAGTTAACAACATTAGCCTATTATTATTATTATTGTTAGCCCTAATCCTGTTTGCATGGATGTCACTCCCTCCTCTGGGTCAACCCAAGGTAGACAGACAGGACAGGATAGGACAAAACAGAACAGAATAAGTCTACCATTTATTTGTCACCTAGTATGGACAAGGTACTGTGCTGTTTGCATGTATTTTGTGAACCAATCTTCATAACCCTCTGAGAGGCAGCATATTCCTATTTTGTAGATGTGAGAAACACTCACAATAAAACACCGGGACACAGGACTTAAGCAGTGAATGAGGCATTTGTGTATTCACGAATCTGCAAGTCCAGGCGCAACCTAACAAAGGACACACTGAAGCTCAGAGCAGGCTGCTTTTATTCTAGTGCGAGTAAACCCCCCCCCCTTATCTCCCCCTCCCCTTCCTCTCTGTTTTTCCCTACTGGATACTCCAGAGTCATAATCTAACGCGATTGACTAAATCAACTAAGGGTCCTTATCTCGCTGACGTGCATAGTTCCCAGGTGATAAATATTCCATGATGGATGCCCCTAACACTTGGGTAACTCTGACCGTTTATGTCTCCAGCCTCGTTTCCTCTCGAAAGTTTTCTCAACCTGCTTATCACATTTTCCCAGATTATAAATATTATGCCCTTTACACTCTGGGTTAACTTTGACTGTTTCTCAGGTGATAAATATTTCTTAACTCTGACTATCTGTGTCTCTAGCCCTCTTGAAAGTTTTCTTAAGGTGCTTATCACATTTCTCTTCTGCTGCTAATCTTTTTTTTTTTTTTTTTTTTTTACCGGTTTGTCACTTTTATCTGTCCCTCACAATTCCCCCTGTCTCTTTTGGGAAATTGACTACTCAAACCTTTTTATTTGTCCTCTCAAACCTAAGGAGGATTTCTTGACTTTCTTTCTCATAGCAAGGGTTTCCTTTGGATTCTAGGAGAAGGAGATTATGATACGTTGCCAGCATTTGTTTAGTTAGTGCAGTCTCAATCAGCCTTTGAACTAAACCTCTGATGCAGGGAATAATACAACAGCCTAAAGCTGTGAGGACACCTGCTACCACTATGAGAGATACTATAACTGAAGAAATCATTCCTTTCCAATTGCCAAACCAGTTTTCTAACCATCCTGTTATAGGATTGTTTGTACTTGAGTTTTTTGCTAATTCATTTGCTAGGGTTGTCAGTCCCTAAAGAGCTTTAGTGGTAGATCCATCAGGCGCTGTATTATTAGGGATAAAGGTGCAACATTGCCCCTCGAGCATTACACATATTCCTCCCTTCTCTGCCAGCATCATATCCAGTGCTATCCTGTTCTCCCAGACCACTCGACTGGTGGCATTTAGTTGTTGAGCTAGTCCTCCTATGGCATTTCTAGTATAATTGATAAACCTCTGCTGGTTATAATAAATATAGTTTATCTAATCAACATTTTTATTAATGGTCAACCACCAGAAGAGGACTGACTCAAATCCTGCTGCTATTTAATTTCTAGCCTAAACTGATTTGGAACTCCTCTAGGGACCCCAATAACATCAATGTAGATATGAGGGTCAAATGATCCACCAGGCGCCATTGACCTCTTTTTCCTAGCAGCTTTAGTCTGGTCCAGTTTTGGAAATGCTAGGGTAGATGGGATAGCCAATTGAACCAGGGCACAGGTTCCACTCCGCCTGTTTGGCAGGACTTTCCAGAGGCTCTTCTGCCCACAACACCACCAGACATCTGCTCTAGGGATTTCGAGGGAAGAGGAGTTGCCTGCCCCACTGTTGAGGTAGCCCACATTTCTGATATGAGTGCATGTTAGGAGTTCTTCCACAGGGGTACCCGAATTCACTTCCCACCTAGAGAGGCAAGAAGAGTAACTCATGGGTCCCACTGAGTATGAAGAGAGGAATTGAGTTTCATCACTCCTTATAGAGGGAAAGAGAAGAGACAAGCTTTTTTTATTTTAGGGTTTGGGGACCTACACTTTCAGTTACATTTATAATTAGGATTATTGGCCTAACCCAACTCAGGGTGCCCTGAAAGAATACTGTTACCCAGCAGAGCCTTATGAGCTCACACCACCTCTTAGGGGACATCATAGCCTTTTTCTGAGAGTTAATTTTAAAGGATCTTTTCCCTGATTTGAAGTTACTTCCCACTCAGCCCTTGCTTTTTCTTCTAAAGGTCCCTTTACCCTAGTGTTTTGAGTTCACCCCTTTTCAGCAGTTCTCACGGCAGTCTCAGTGGTCAGGAGGACCTGGAATGGTCCTTTCCACATGGGCTAAAATTTCTCTTCTCTCCAAGACTTGTTCAGGATCTTGTCACCAGGCTGGAAGTGATGAACTGGAAACTTGAGTGGTGGAGTCTGGACAAAGAGACATTTCACCTTGAGAGAGGCAAGGGTAGATGAATCAGCCAATATATAATTCTTTAAGAACTGATCCTTAATTTCTAGGGTGGGTAGCTCAGTCCCCCTTCCCAGGTAAGGAAATCCATATAAAAACTTGTAGGGCGATATTCCAATATCCTTTCTCGGAGCTGTCCTAATCCTGAGAAGAGACAATGGAAGACGCTTGGTCCACAGTAGCTTGGTCTCCAAGTTTAACTTAGTTGTTTTTTTAGGGTCTGGTTCATGCGTTCTACTCAGCCTGAGGAAGGAGTGTGCCAGGGGGTATGATAATCCCATTTGATATCCAGACAATTCATGACCCCTCTTAACACTTGGGAGGTAAAATGGCTCCTATTGTCTGAGTCAATGTTTTCATCTAGGCCAAATCTGGGGATTATTTGCGCACGGATTATTTTAACCACCTTACTCGCTGTGGTCGATGAAAGTGGAAAGGCCTCTATCCACCCAGAAAAATGATGTACTATGACCAAGAGCAATTTCTGATTACCTACCTTTGGCATTTCAGTAAAACCAATCTGAATGCTTTGGAAGGGCCTGAGTCCTGGTGGCCTTCCTCCAGTCTGCACCTTGCATAATGCCTTTTTGTTTACCTTCTGGCATACGAGGCATCCATGGCAGACCTGCTTAGCTATAATGTAAATTCCAAATCCCCCATATTTTCTGAGGACTGTATCGCAGAGGGCCTGAGGTCCCCAATGGCTGCCTTGATGCAGTGTTATCATAATTTTTCTGAGGACTTGCTTATTCAGCATCTCCCTCCCATCTGGGAGTTTCCACTTCCTGGTAGCATTCTTTGATGCTCCTACCTGAGTTAATCTCCTTGTTTCCTCCAAGGAAAAGGTGGGAGCTATTGAAACTGGAGGGAGACATGGAACTAGACAGCGGATTTTGCTTTCTCCTTCTAATGCAGCCTGCTTTGCTGCATTATCAGCCAGCCTATTTCCTCTAGCCTCATATGATCACCCATTAGGAAAAAAAATTGGCTTCTTTGGCAGAAGGTGTGCAAGGCATGTCACACCTGTTCAAAGCCCTTTGCCCACTGAACTTAGTTTGGGCTCAGAAAATATTTTAGAATTTCCCTCTTATCAGACTTCTGGGCCCTTTCTGTCCAAGCTATGGGACAGAAAGAGAGAAACAAGTTTTAAAGTGAAGCCCATACACTGCTCCACACTTTATCAACCCATTCACTTAGTTCTGCCTCTGCCAAACCTTTGAGTCTCAGGAGGTGGCGATGCAGATGGGCTTCTTAAGTGAGGCCTATATGTACAGACAAATATTTAGGTAAGTAGATTATAGGCTTATGTCCTATGCAAACAGGAGGAAGCATATACATATTAATTCACACAACATAACCCACAAACCAGTCTCTGAATCTGTAAGACTGTGGAGACATTCAGTTACAGGGCTTTTGCTGGGATGATATTTAACAGTGGCTATTTGACAGGTCCTCCTTGCCTGTAGGTTGAACATTTTTGATGATGTTACAAACCTAGTTTTAACTTTTAAATGAAAACAAACTTTTAAAGACAGTTAGATGTACTAATTTATAGTCTACTACTAAGCATTGTGGTTTTCCTTAAATAATTTTTCTCCTCAAGATTACCCTCTTTGTTATTAAATGGACTGCATTAAGTCCAGTTTTAATTTAGCCCATTTATTTACATAAACACAAAAAAAGTAGCAATTGATTATATATATTATTTTAAAGTCTACTTTGCTGGAACTCACACTAGGAACATTCAGGTTGACTTTCATCTGCCCTTCTGGTCACAAAAGCTGAGCCACGTACTTGCCATCTGGCTTGCCTGTAAAACCCATGCTTTTTATAAGTCCTTTAGGTTTTCCATTGTGCCTTAAGGTTTCTCCTAGCCATCTTTCAGGAAAGCAACCTTTGTTCCTTCCCTAGAAAGACTGCCATGAACCGCACAACAAACCAAGGTGTCAGGTTTTTTCCTTCTTGGCTTTCATCAGCCTTGAAAGTCAATTTCCATTTCTCAGGGCTTTCTGGTAACAACCAGAGCCTAGGCATGCCTCCTTCAGGCATGACATCCCAGTCAAAGCCTCGATTGACAAAATCACCATTAACAACTGGTCTTATTAGTTTTATGCAAAGAAACCTCATGTCATTGCTTACTTCTTTAGAATGTCAAATACTGAAGGGATGAGGTAGGGAGAAAAATATAAAAGCATGAAGAAAAATCCTTGTCCTTCAAAATTGCGTTTCCATTCATTATACCTTCCATTGCTAAAACCATACAATTTTTTTTCAAAACTTTCACAAATTTTTAACAAAACTTCTATATACCTGTCATAAGCCTTCTTTATTTCCATGCCTTACACTCTCCCTTGTTCACTTTCTTGCAGAGTGTGAAGCTTTAACTCTCCCTGGAAACTTCCATTTCCTTTCTAGAGCAGAAACATAAGACAAGAAAATACGCAGCTGAGGTTTCTTTTTCTTCAGGTTCAAACTTTTACATCCTTTTATATTTATCTTTATAACTTTCCACAGACCTTCTGCAACATTCACAAACTTTCTAAATACCCTTTACTTCTTTAGATTTAACCATAACATGCTTCCAATCCTTGTTCTTCTGCACATTGTGAAGGACTATACTCAAACTCAGTATTTGGCAGCTAAAAGTTTCTAGATATGCAGAGATATTCTGCAGCTTTTTGAAGTTTTTGCTTCTCCTCTTTTCTATCCTACACCTTTAAGTTTTCCTGAGGAGTTTTTCAATTGTTCTATCTGGCCCATTTATTTACCTTCTGCGTTTTTTTTTACAAATATCTGGCCAGCCTTTGTTGCAAAGGCGACTTTTAAGAGTCTCTGCCCTACAGTATTCTCTGGATCTAGACCAGAATACTTTCTCATTTGGTCCCTGAGCTTCTGTAGGAATGCTGATGGAGTTTTATCTCTTTCTTGCTGTATTTTGAATGCCTTGGAGACATACTGTGCTCAGGGGAACGGACTCCTTGATTCCCTGATGAGACTCCTAAGGTCTCTCATCTGGGCCCTACCCTTCGGCCTGTTTTTATTCCATCTAGTATCTATATTGGGAAACTTTTGTTTGGCTGCGACAATTCCCTGACCAGGAGGATGCTTGCTTTTCCATATTCTTATAGCAGCCCATCTGATTATTCCTCTTCCTTCCCCACTGAAGAGGATGTCTAGAATGGACATTAGTTCCGTCCATGTGTAACAACACTCTTTCTTAAGATACAGGAATGTGTCCCCTGCTAAAGCAGTGAGGAGGTTGAGGGCCCTCCAGTTACAGCCCTAGAGGTGGAATTGATTGGCAGCCAAGCTGCTACCACTGCCGCTTGTACCACAGTTTGAAGAAAAATGACTTGAGTTTTAAGTGTCACTTTTTTTTTCTTTCTTCCTCTCCGTGTTGGAAAGGCAGACATCCTGTTGTTTCTGTAACCTGTAACAAGTTAATTATCCTATTTTTCTCAGGACCTAGTAGCTTTTTAGGGGACCTAACATTGCCCCTCCTTGCAGCTCTAGCAGGGAGTATTCAGATGCAAATTGAATTGCTAGAAGTTACCTGGGGTGGAAGGAAATGCTGCAAGCAATTTCTTTGGGGAAATTTTCAAGGTCCTGTTTGCACTGCTTTAATTCCTTTCTTAATTTAGAGTAAATTTCTGCTGGTGCCCTGCTGGTTGAGCACCTGTTAGGTGTCCCTGGCCTGATCCATCTGTACTGTCTGTCTGGGTGCCTCTGCCCAGTTGGCCATCGGCTGGCCAGGGCTCTAAGGCAGCGGGACACAGGACAGAGGGCCCAGGCTTTATCTTCTTTCTCTTTTACAGAGAAGAGACCTGCGGACCTGCTGGTAGATGGTGATCAGAAGAGAGCATATTCCCTCTCTTCCTTAAAAGCTGATACTTGATTACTTACATATAAGGCCAGAAAATAGATTGCCCCTTAGTGGGTTCTTTTGGCCAAAGGAGACAACTAACTATATTTTACCATTTTCTGTTTTTTCTTATTCTGGGTCTGGGGATGTTCTCTCCACTAACCCCACCGTGAGCTCAACCCCCCGTACTGGAAGTTTCTTGTCCACATCCTGTACGTTCTCCCTAATGGACTATTGGGCTGAATGTTCACGGGGCCTTCCTTGGCTCCACTCCATTTCCCTAGGCCTAGAATTTTTATTTCCCATCCTCAGTTGACTCCTGTGGCTGAATCCGGTTGTGTTCTCAACCTCCTTTCCAGGGAGTTATTGAACACAGACCCCGTGAGCTCAATCCCCCTATACTGGAGAATTCCTGCCCACGCCCTGTGTACTCAACCCCCCTTACTGGAAGTTTCCTGTATGCAGTCCTGTGTGCTCAACCCTCTTACCAGAGACATTGCACACCGAGACGCTTCATCTATCTCCGGCCGTTTCCCTCGTGGGAAAGCGGAACCGAGGATCAGGACTCCACACGCGCTTAGTATCTTGAGATACATCCCAGCCACACACATTCACTTGACCCTCCAAGGACGCCCAACCACCAAGGCAGTACTTAAGTCTAATTTTCGCACCTTCGCCTGTGCATGAAATTGTCTGGTTGCCGCGGAGCTTGCTTTTGTTTCCCCCCTGCATCAATCCACTGCTGTCCCAACAGGAAGTCTCGTGTCATTTCTGGACACTGAGGCGGGTGGGCCCTGGGTCAAGCGGGCCACCCAAGAATGAGTAGGACGCATCTCCCGGCCTCAGCTCAAAGCCCCTTCCACAGGCGGGGGATCCTAGACGAGCCCCCAAATTTTGAGAAATGCTCACAATAAAACACCAGGACACAGGACTTAAGCAGCAAATGAGGCATTTGTTTATTCACAGATCTGCAAGTCCAGGCGCAGCCTAACAAAGACGCGCCAAAGCTCAGAGCAGGCTGCTTTTATCCTAATGCAAGTAAACCCCCACTTCCCTCACCCTCTCCTTTCTCTCTGTTTTTCCCTACCGGTTACTCCGGAGTCACAATCTAACGCGATTGACTAAATCAACTAAGGGTCCTTATCTTGCTGACCATGCATAGTTCCCAGGTGATAAATATTCCATAATGGGTGCCCCTAACACTTGGGTAACTCTGACCGTTTATGTCTCCAGCCTCGTTTTCTCTTGAAAGTTTTCTCAACCTGCTTATTGCATTTTCCCAGATTATAAATAGTGATAAATATTCCTTAACTCTGACTATCTGTGTCTGTAGCTCCTCTTGAAAGTTTTCTTTACCTGCTTATCACATTTCTCTTTTGTTGCTAATCATTTTTTTTTTTTCGTGGTTTGAGTGTCACTTTTATCTGTCCCTCACAGTAGACATTGGATCCAAGGCATAAAGAAATTAGAAAATATTTCTAAGATCACAGAGTCACACAACTTGTAAGTGGCAAATCTGAAACTTAAAGCTAGTTCTGTGTGATCCCAACACCAAAGCTTTTATCCATGACGCACACATCAAAATCTCTCTATGCAATTCCCAGCCTAGACTGTAGCTCTTTCCCACACTAAGAAAGAACTCTGATTACTTTCAGTTATGCATGGAAATATCCACAGGAATAAAAGCATCCCATATGCCTTTTATTCTTATGTCTTCTTACCAAACTAGAATAGCATTCTGAAAGAAGGTCCTCATCTTCCTCTCCCCAACTTGGGTAAAATCATCTTTTTTAACCTACTTTCCCCTCTACTTTAAGTCAAATTCATTTGCTTATGCCAATGGAGGATAAGTCCCAGCTTCTTAACTTTTATTAATAGTGCAGATAAGTAGGCAGGAAATTATACTAATCCCAATTTTACAGATGAGGAAATTGAGGCTTAGCACGGTCATTTGCCAGTCACACAGATAATGACTGAGGGAACTACAACATTATATGAGTCCAGGCTTCTCTTCTCGAAGCGAGAGCTGTCTCCATGAATGACATAGACCAGAATCCTTCCATCCTGGAATCTGACATCTCTTGGGAAGAGAGACATTAAGTAATCAAACAAAAAAATAATATTTAAATGCCAATAAAGAAAAATACAGAGTGTATAAAAGATTATACTAGAGGGATCTGAGTCAGCTTAGTGGGTTACAGGAGTTTTCACCAAAAGAGAGACATTTTACCTGAAACAGAAAGCTAAAAATAATAAACCAAGGGATGAGAAGAAAATGCAGCAGAAAAAACTGAATGTCAGGCCCTGCCGGTGATTATTCAGGTCACTCAGGAAATCGTGTGGTCCTGACAGGAAGAGAAGCCAGCCATCCCTACCCTCGGGCTGGTGCTATTTCCTGGGCGCAGACCACCTAAAGCACCTGCCTCAGGATGTGTCTGCATGCCACTTCTAGCTGATACCTTTGAGAAGCCACAAGGCCAGAGCTTCTGCCTGCCTGTGCAGTGTTCTTACAGTGAATTAGAAAATATGCCCCTCTAGACTCGTTAAACCCTGAGGGCTCAAAGGTATTGCTACCCTTTCCCAGGTAAATAAAGCCACGAGTCAGAACCTGTGGCTAATAGAGGACACATGACTGTTCTCTACTAGCCCCTTGGACATACCTGGTGCTCCGTTTTAAGCCATAATTTTGATGGTATCGCTCTAACTCACTGAAAACTTCCTACCATGGACCACTATCTCTAGATCACAACTCTCTAGTAAAGATAGGATCAGAGTCTCCTTGAGAAGATAAAATGGAGAAACCAGGAAGGATCCAAGCAGAGCTGCTTGATGGCGTTCAAGTGCAGTTTGGTGCCTTATAAAGAGGACAAAACCAGGAAGAAGAGGGCCATGTTCTAGCCTTGGTTCTGTGACACTAGACAAACTTCCTTTGTCCAGTCCCCAGCTAATTCACCATTTATTAAAAAGGCCCTCTGACAGTCACAATGTATAAGTTTTGGTGAAACTATAACTTTAGGAAGCCCTGAGTTATCTCAATGAACTGAACTGACAGCATTCCTCAGGATAACCAGTATCATCTAGACTTGAAACAAGTTTTATCCCCTGGAGTGTGCAATAACTTTATTATTATTTTTAATGTTTGCTATATGCCTTGAATAATGTGCATTCAACTCTGAAAAAGATAATCCTTGCCCTCAAGGAGCGTCCAGCCTATTAGTGGAGACATATAATCAGGCACATATTAGGCACAGGAGAGAAACACCCGGTTCTTTTTGGAAAAACCAGAACAAGCTTCGCAAGGGAGTCAAAGCTGAAGTCAGTGCCCAGCACAGTATTAGGCTCCTAGAGGTTCCTGGAGTGAATAGAACATTCCAACGTTAAGAGATCCAGAGAGTAGAAGAGAAGAGAGCTTTTAAAGTACTTAGTTCTCAAACAATAGTCCAAGCATTCTATCTGAGAGATGATGGAGCAACTAACTGTGGGGTAGGGTGGAAGAGTCATTATAAAGGTTCACAGAGAGGGGGGCATTTGAACCTGAGGCTCAGGAATAATAGGAATACTCTGAGGGCAGATGATGAGGAAGCTATCTTAGGAAAAACAAAGAGCATGAACAAAGGCATGGGGTGGCATGAGGGTGTGAATGGACGTGCTCATGTAGGGACAAGTTATTAGCTCAGAGCATGTGGAAAGAAGCAAGTGTGCAGGGGTGGGAGGGAGTAGGCACAACTCGCCAATCTGATTTAATACTTGCTTCTTGGCACTGGATAATAACTCTGCCTGATACCCATGGAAACTACCTCCAAAAGAGTTATTGCAATGCCATTTTATAAATACACATTAGAAAAACTAAGAGGGCTTGTCTTTCCCTATGTGAAAAATCGTCTGTTTGAAGATAGGGCAGGACTCGTTAGACCCAAGTGCAAGCGGTGCAGAAATCTTGTGCAACCACATACATTCCGTACAGATGATGTCACCTGTAAATGCCCTATAAATGGAGCAAGGTAGGTTACAGGTGCATTGGGATGCTTTCTCTGTACCAATACCCAGTGCTACAAACATGGCTGTCTCAGTGCTTCGGGTGACAGTTGTCCTGGGACTGCTTGTCTTAATCCTGACTTGCCATGCGGGTAAGTGCTTCCGGTCGCCGCTCGTGCAGTGTGCAGTAGTTAGCCCCAATTAGAGGAAGTGACTCAGCATTGATCCAGAACATAAAGTGCAGAGACGGGGAGGGACCCCTGGGCACTGGAGGCAGATCTTCCAACAAAAAAAGGAGGATTTCTACTCAGTGTGCTTCAGTTACATCTTCCATCCTCAGTGAATGTAGGAAATATGAAATATGAAATGATTTCTTTCTTATATATTTCTGTGATATAATGACACTATTATGTTATAAATTAGGAGAGCCAGGAATGTTTATTTTTGATAATTATAACTGATAATGTTCAAAGGTGAAGAATATATACTCTGGATTAAGACTTCTAGGCCTGACTTCACAACTAATCAGAAATGTGACCTCGGGCATTTTATTTAGCTTCTCTGGGCCTCACATGTAAAATAATACATTAATTGTTAACTTTCTCATAAATTTATAATGAAAATTAAAGAGCCAAAACATTAGAAAAGTATTTGGTCCATAATAAGCCCCAATAAATATTAACTGTTAATTGTTATCATGTATTATCTCATTTAAGTCTCATAATAATCCTTTTATGTAAACATGCAGAATTTTATTATTTCTCAGTTTGCAGGTTAATAATCCACATTTGCAGAGGGAGTTACCTGAGCACAGACACTGGCAGCTGTGGCACACCTGGGACAAAAACCTAAGTCCCTCAGTTCTTTCCATTATAACTCAGCATCTACTTTTATATCTGTTTCAAGCACATAGAAGACCACAGGCAGCATGCAAAATTCTCATTAATTTCTTTTTGGTCTGTAGAAGACAGTGAGCTCCAGACTTGTCTCTATTCAGAATGACAGGTCAGAAAACACAGTGCAAATATTGATTGCCCTTGAAACTGGATTAAATGTAACTTGGCAGAATTCACCCTCAGCCACCCACTGTCCACCAGCACAATACACAGGCAGACCCTGCAACAGAATTAGCATAGAGATGGCCTCACAGACAACTGTGTCCTTACACTCCTAAAGTAATCACCCTGGTAAAGTGAAAGGAGACCAGTACCAGCTCTGCCTCTCATGAACTCTGAAACCGGTTAAATCAGTTCACTGCTCTAAACCTCAGTTTCTTCATCTGTAAAATGAGATAATTATTAATTTCACCAGATCAAATGAACATGCTTATGTAATCACTTGTAAATTATAAAAGCTATACCAAGATCAGCATTACTGCATTTTTTTCAGAACTTTATGATTACCTTGATTAAGAAACTCAACCAGGTAGTTACTGTAAATAAGGGCTAGCTCATATTTGAAAAGAGAAAATATTAAAACTATTGGCTTTGATCACTTGTTTCTAGTAAATCACATTTATTAATTTTATTATTATTTATTTTTGTTTTGTTTTCCAACATTCTCAAATTTCTTAATATTCTAACAGAATTTTCTAATTTTCTTAATCTCTAAAAGTACCAGAGGAGAAAGCTACTATGAATTATTTTGTTACTATTATTAATAGTAGTAATAATACAATGATAATTTATTGTGGGCTTACTTTGGGTCTGGTATTATGATAAGTGATATATATGTATGATATGATATGATATATATATATATACATATACACATTTACACATACATATATGACATAGATGAATGATATATGAAACACCTTTTAGTCCTGACAACATGATGAGGAACTGAGAGTGTGATCAAGTATTGTGTACAAGGTTACATGGCTAATTTTTTGAACAGCTGAATGGAACTCAGTTATGTAGGACTCCAAACTGTATGAGCCACCAGACCCTAATTCTACTCAATACATACATGGTCCAAGGACTGGGGCCAAGGATCTGGTCTTCACACATACTCTCCAATCCAGGGTTCCTTGTATATTGAAAAGCTACCATTTAGTGTTATATTAAAAAAAAAAAAAAAAAAGTCTGGTATTCAATTAGACAGGTAGAAACACAGAAAAAAAGAACTCACTTTTTATGCAAGGAACCTCTGTTTTGCACCAGGTAAATGTCTGCAGGGGTTAATTGCTTGAAGGCAGTATTACACCACATAAATTTCAAGGTCTGTGGAGCTTTAAAAATTTAGGTTAAAACCTGGTTCAGCCCCTTCCTAGATGTGTGATCTTAGGTGAGGTATGTAACTTCTCTGAGTGTCTTGTTTTCTCTCCTGTAAAACTGCAGTATCACCATTGAATTGTATAAGGATTAAGGCAGGCTATGAAAGCAGTATCCCAGGGCCTGGCCAATAGGCCCAGCATCACAAGTATGCATGCTTTTTGCTTCCCCTTCCTGTAATAAAAACAGCTATTCTGGTCACTGTGGTTGCCCTGCACTCTACATGAGGGTCATTCCATATATGGTCATTTTTACCTTAACTCTTAGCATATGTTATGTACATAATAGTAGGCTCAAGAAAAAACAAAAACAAAAACTTGTTGAATGAAAAGAAACCCAATAACTGAATGAATGAATGCTTGGTGATTAATATATAAATTTTGGTTATATGTCCCAGACTGGTGTTCCTATCAAGTCTTCTGTTGTGACAGAGTAGGCAATAAATGTTTGTAGTACTAAAAGCTATATATTTTTACTAAAAGTTTCTATTTTAGGATATAATATAGATGCAAGACTTCTAAAATAATTTGACAGCCTCCACACAAAAAGCTAGTTATAATTTTTTCATTCAGAGTCCTGGATACATTGTCTAAAAGTGGGGACGTCTCAAGTCAAATCATGTAGTGGGGTTGCAGATAAAATACAGGACACCCAGTTAAATCTGAGTTTTGGATAAACAATGAATAATTGTTTAGCTTAAGTATGTCCTAAATAGTGCACAGGTCATTCTTATGCTAAAAACAATTGCTTTTCTGAAATTCAGCTGTAACTGGGCATCCTGTGTTTTTATTTACCAAATCTGGCAGCACTGCTTGTGAGGCTATAGTGAAATAAAAAGATAAATATCATACTCTATCCTGGTACCAGGGTCCAGTGTGGAGGCCACATGTAGCTGCTAACTGCCCCTCTTTCAATTTCTTCTAATCTCCTGAACCATTTAGACCACTAAGTAAAGCCACTCCCCATCCCACCCAAGGGAACTTGCAAGTCAGCAACCTCCAGCCTCACTCTCTGGAGCCTCGGCCTCATTCTAAAGGGCACTTGATTAAGACTCAAGAGTAAGAGGTCTCCAGTTCTAGTTTCATCTTCTCTTGCTATTTGAGAGTTTTCTGCAAGTCATCTAATGTTTTCAGTTTCTTAGTTCAGTGAGCAACTATACATACCCCAGGGTGGGACCTGGATAAAAGAAGGTGAAGGGATTAGCCAAAAGACATACATGCATAACTCATAGACACAGACAACAGTGTGCTGATGGCTGGAGGGAAGGAGGTGGGCAAGGGTAGGCGGAGGGAATGGGGACATCTGTAATAGCATCAACAATAAAATAAAGAAATATATATATACACCCCATAAGATTGATGAAGATAAAATTACACAGTTTTTATAAAATCATTATTTTCAGAACTATCAGATGATTTAAAAGTGACAAAATTTTTCCTCCTCATCATTATTATTATACTATTTTCAATCTTATAACACATTTGTGGTGTAGATCACAACTTTTCTGTCAAAGACTATACAGTTCATCATTGAGTGCTTAAGAATCCAGATTTTAATACTAGAAAGACATGAGATTGCATTCTGTTTCTGCCACGTACTAACTGTGTAATTTTGATCCAGCTTCTAAACCTGTCTCAAATTCCATTTCTTTATCTTTAATCGGGATAATGATTTTACCTATAGGTGTTTTTTTTTTTTTAGAATAAAATGAGATAATGCATGTCAATTTCCTGTCATAGGTATGTGGTCAACAAATGCTGCTCATTATTATTTCATTTTCATTATCATTGGTACCACAGGCCCAGGGATTACAGGGAGAAAGAGACCATGCAATTGACATGAAGCCAGGCGTTTTGCATTTCAGTCCTGGCAATGGTGTATACAGGCTGCTTAACTCTGGCCAAGTTACTTAGTCTCCATGAACTTCAGCCTTCAATTCCAGGAAGGGAAATAACATCTACCAGAGAATCAACGTCTGTTGGTCTGTTTGATTGTTTTCAGGAGGAAGTGATATAATGCACAAAAAGACTTCCATGGGGCAGGCATTAAATGTTGAATAAATGCAACACTTAGGAGGCTCCTAAGTCAGTCTGTGGGAGTACGACGGGCGCTAGGGGCTCCCTACAAAGAAGAGATACATTCCTTTCTTGTCGCTGAGAATCACCTCTGAGATTCTGTTGTGTTTCAGATGACAAACCAGATAATAAGCCAGATGTCAAACCAGATAACGACCCAGATGACTCAGGCAAGGTTCCAAAGCCGGATTTTCCCCATTTTCTACACATCTTGGGCAGAGAGATCATTGAGGACGCAGTGGAGATGGCCCTCCGCTCCATGATGCGGCACGGGTAAGCACTGAGACAAGCCTTGCTGTTGTCTCATTCGGTCTTGGTAATGACCACATTGAGTTAAAATGAATGAGAATCAAAACTGTGGTGCATGCCAATGCATGTTTTAATTGAAAAGCATTGCTCTCTTTTAAGTCTTATTTCCCTGAACTCTTTGGGGTGAGCACATTCCCACTCAGTGGTTCCATAAAATGTTTTCATCTCAGGACCAAGTAAGGTCCAGGAGGAAGAGCACCAGACCAGGAGACAGAAAGCCAGGTTCTGGCCTTGGCACAGGCGCTACTTCACTGGGTGATCTCAGGCAAGATGTTCTCTGTGTGCATCAGTCTGATTATCTTTCGAGTTAAAGGAGTAAAGGACCCACGCAATGCAGACACTGTTAATTCTTTGGTAAAGATGGTGAGTAATGGTGTGTTCAATAGCTATAGTTGTGGTGAGTCCTGCTTTTATTTTCTGATATGAGTAACTCAAAAGGGTTAGAGTCAGCAGCTAATCTCTCCTCAGAGACAATCTATATGAGTGTTTTGATCATGAGGAATTGCCTGGTGGCAGATTACACATCTTTCTACACAGCTCTGATTTTTACTTCTGCTTCGCCCTATTCATTCTCCCCACATTAATCTCCCTAACCTCAGGTCTCCAGCATCCAATTCATTCTGAATTTCTAGGTTCTTTCAATCTCCTCCTCTGCTCTCCAATTCTCTTCTTCATAGACCCCTAAGCAGAGTTTGGAAAAGTGTGCTCTGTTATCCACCTGCTTCAGAATTCCCTGGAGAACTTACACAAAATGCAGGTTCCTTCATTCCACCTCGCACCTTTCTGGGACAAAGCTAAGGATATGCTTTTTAACAAGCTCTCAGGTGATTCTGATATACAATAGATTTTGAAAGCCCTTTGATTATATGTTCTGGGCTACATGGCTCAGTGTTAAAGAGTCGCATAGCCTTTAATTTTTTTTTCATATTTTGGGTAAATGTGACTATTTTCATTTTTCTAGGAAAATGCTTCTAACTTTTGTTAACTCCTCAAAGAGGCCTATGAGCAATACAGACTAAGAACCACGTCTGTGTAGAAGTAATCAGGGGTCACTTTGTAATCTCTGACCTGCTTGAGTAAATAGAGTACCATGTGAATGGGCAGAATTCTGCATACAGTCCTCATGTAGGAATGTTGAAACTTACAGATATTTACTTTTGTATTGTTATTTTTCTATTGTGCCTGCTTTCCCAACTGTTGTGTTCACACAATAGTTAATATAAGCAGGGAGGAAACTGACAAGCAAACAATAAGAATAATAACCATTATATACCAAGTACAGATTATAATCTAGTTGAAGTCATATTGTCATAAATCACAACAATAGCTACGCAAAAAGTTGGAACAATAATAGTTATTTTTATTCCTCCCTCGGGGAATTCCCCAGATATAAAATAACATTTTTTTTCTCAATTAACCCTAAAAGTTCACTATCTGAAATACTGAAGGATTGCAGTCAGCTCTGGGTTCAGAAATGGCACCTCATCTCCTACCATTTTATTTCTTTCATTATATTCTGAGTCAATAATGTTCTTTCTGCTCCTGGAACTTAAAAACAGTTCAGCCCTTCTGTCACTGCTTTCATTTCTGCCTAAAATGCTCTTTCCTTTTCTCATGGCTAATCTTTGCCCTGAAGCTCACCTAAAAGTCACCTCCTCAGAAAACTAATCTATAACCACTTTTATTAACACTGTCTTCTTTTATTCCCTGGTTATCCTACATCACTTTACCTTGCCATAGTGTCATTATCACATATATCACCATCTCAAATAACTTATTTATTTTTAATATAAAATATTAAATATTTTTAACATGAAAGTAGGGATCAGATTGATCTAGCTCAGTGCTATAGCACAGTGCCTTATAAGTTATATCAGGTACTCGGTAAATAATTGTGGAATTACCATATTTTTTGCACTATAAGATGCACCTGACCATAAGACGCATCTCGGTTTAGAGGAGGAAAACAAGAAAAAAAAATCTGAACCAAATGGTGTATTAAAATATTTAATAAAATATAACAATAATGTTTCAACCATGTAAAGTGAACAGCAGTCAACAGCGGTATTAAGAACCATCATCACTGTCATTAACAAACGAGGAGCGACTTTAAGGTTCAAGTACTCTTCTAGTTTTCTGGGAACCCCAGGTCAGGTAATACACATCATGGTCTGTGACGCAATATTTGCCCCATAAGACACACAGACATTTCCCCCCACTTTGGGGGGAGGGGAAGAAAAGTGCGTCTCATGGAGCGAAAAATACAGTAATTAAGGAAAACTATATTAGAGATCAGATCTAAAGCCCATCTGCCCCAATTTGACTGAAGAATCCTGAGAGAACTTTGTTAAAAGACATAGCAGTCCTTGCTCAAGGTAACAAATCTAGCTGTCCTCCCTCTGTCCAAGGGACGACCATAAATATAATTGGAAATGGGAAATGAGAGGAGACCATCAAGAAGTATTCCTAAACACTTAATTCATACAAAGTAGAGGCAGGGATTGTGAAGGAAAAATCTAGACTATAAGTCCCTCCTCCTCAAAGAATTTGTAGATTTTATGGTAAGATGACATGAGCAAATGCAATGATAATTAAAATGCTAAATAAGATAAATATTGCCAAATATTACAGGTAATCTCTAGATGAAAAAAAACAAAATCAAAAACCTGTCACTGCAGCCAAGATCCTTAGGGGAATGGTTCTTGCAAAGGTAAAGTGCAATTTGGACTTTAAAGGGCTTAATAGACTTGATTAGAGAATGACAATGGTGAAACTTCATAAAGTAAAAATTCTGCTTTATTTACTCCATCTTATCTGATGCCTAAGAACTGTGTCAGACACATGATAAAGGCTAGATATGTGCTTCTAGGACAGTGAATAGGCAGCTTGCTCCCTCCATCTGCTCCTCCACCTGCCTTCTGGATTAATTTTAGAGCTCTGTATACTGGATTCTGGCCACCTTTGAGAAGCCTTCAATTCTTGTGAACGTCCCTCGATCCCCTGGGTTTTCATGACACATTTTCTTGGTTCTCTCCCTACCTCTAGCCATTCTTTCTCATTCTCTTTATTTGACTTTTCCTCATTCATCTGCCCCATAAACATCATTGCTCCTTACGGCTCCAAATGTAAGATGCTTGATTTTTCACATCACAGCTTCCCCATTGGGGCTACTAGTTATAATTTAATGAGTTTCAAATTCAAACATCCATTGCACTCTTTTTCCTAAGCTATAGACTAAAATGACTAATTGTTTGCTACAAAACCCCACCTAGGTTTTCCATCAACATCTCAATTCAACTGATCTAAATGCAAGCCCATCATCTCACTTACATACCTGTTCCTTCTCCTGTGTTCCTTATCTTAGTGAGTCACATCCCTCCTCACCCAAAATCCAGAAACTTCAGGGTCTTCTGGGAGCCTTCCTGCTCATCACCAACTTCACCCAATTCTGAATATTCAACCCCTTACTAATTTTCTCCATGCCATTCCTTTTCCTTAACTCCACTGACTTGCTGGCTAGTTGAATCCTTCATCATTTCTACTGTAATTATTTGATTAGATTGGTAATTAATTCATTTCACTGATTCTGTCTATACTCACTCCAATCCATCCTCTACCTACTCCCAGGGTTGTATAACAGAAACACATATTTAGTTCTATATGTTAAGTGCTTAAATCCCTTCCATGAATTTCTTTTGCCTACCAAATCAGAGCAAACATATTCACCTGATGTTTTTGTTTTGTTTTGTTTGTTTTTTTAAAATATGCTTTATTGATTATGCAGTTACAGTTGTTCCAATTTCTTTTCCCTTTGTTCCCCTCCACCCGGTGACTCCCCTGCCTACAGCTGTCCACCCCCTTAGTCCATGCCCATTGGTTGTGCATATAGTTCTTCTCAACATCTTTCTATCTACTCCACTCCCTCCTACTATGCTTCTTAATTCCTGTACCATCTCCCTCCCTTTCCCCCCTTCTCCCTCCCTGCTGACCCCCCCCCCCATAATGTTCCCCATACCTATCATTCTTTTCCCACTCTCGTTGCCTACTTAGTTTGCCTTTGTTTTGGTTTCCTAGCTTCTGTTGTTGGATGTTGTGATACAGTTTTCATTTAAATGTTCATAGTTTTGATCCTCTTTCTCCTAAACAAGTTCCTTTAACATTTCATGTAACAATGATTTGAATCTGATAAACTCCTTCAGTTTTACTTTCTTGGAAGCACTTTCTCTGCCCTTCTATTCTGAATGACAGCTTCACTGGATAGAGTAATTGTGGCTGTAGGTTTTTGCTTTTCATTACTTTGAATATTTCTTGCCAGTCCCTTCTTGTCTGCAGAGTTTCTTTTGAGAAATCAGCTGAGAGTCTTATTGGGACCCCTTTGTATGTAATTCTCTTCTCTCTTGCTGTTTTTAAGATTCTCTCTTTATCCTTAATTTTTGACATTTTGATTATAACGTGTCTTGGTGTGGTTCTCCCTGGGTCCAATATTTTTTGGAAGTCTCTGTGCTTCCTGGACCTGTAAGTCTATTTTCTTCCCCAAGTTAGGAAAGTTCTGCTTCATTATTTTTTCACATAATTTTTCTATTTCTAGTTCTTCTTCTTCACCTTCTGGCAACCCTATTATTTGGATGTTGGCTCGCTTATAGCAGTCCCATAGGTTTCTGAGCCTCTCCTCATTTTCCTCACTTTTTGTTTCCTCTTTCTGCACTGGTTGATTGTTCCTTCCCTATGTTCCAATTTGTTGATTTGATCCTTGGTTTTCTTTCCCCCACCACTTATTTCATATGTATTTTTGTTCATGTCAGCAGGACTAGCCTTCATTCCTTCCCCATCTTGTTTAAGATCTGCTGTTAAATCTGTAGGCTTTCTTATAACCAGAGCTCTGAACTGAGCCTCAGAAAGATTTCCTATTCGCTCATTCAATAAATCATGTATTTGCTCTCTGGTCAGCTGTGCGATTGGGATCGATTGGGATCTCTATCATGATCCCTGCCATCCTGACAGGTTTGTTTACCTTTACTTCCTGGGCAGGGCTGTCACACTCCTATGCTATAGGGGGCAGAACTCCATGCATTCATCACTACCAGGTGACCCTTCTCACCACACTGTGGCGCTTTGTGGGGGGGGCAGGGGTCCAAGATGGATTCCTGCCACTCACTCTCTGCTGAATCAGAAGCCTACTTCTCCTCCATCCCCACCCCCACCCCTACCGGGCCTCATAGTCCAAGGCAATGGGGGTCTGCCTTCCCTGGCATTGGAATCACAAGCTGATGGGTTTGGTCTGCAGCCAGGGCTGCTCCCCAGGTGCTTCTGGCCTCCCCTTAAATATGGGTGTCTGTGCTTACTAGGGTCCTGCTGCCTTCACTGCAGCTGCCACCGCCAGCACAACTTGACCTCTCTGCCTGGCTTCACCCCTCCTACCCATCCGGACGAGCACCACTTCTTTATAACTTCCTATATTGGACTTCCATGTAGCTTTATTTTCTGGAACTTCTCTTTATTTCTGGTTTTGCAGTAGTTGTATTCCTTCTTAGTTGTTGAGGGAGACAAAGAGTGTCAGTCTAGGCCTCCATCTTGCCCGGAAATCCAGCTGATGTTAAAGGTTCTCCCCTGATGTTTATAGAACCTTCAATCATATCTCATTTCTGAATCCAAGCCTCTGATGCCCTAATGACAAATGATTTCTGTTTCAGGGCAGGTCATGTGTGTATAAACCGCCAATATCTTTGCACATGCTTATCTCTCTGCCAGCAATGCCCGCCCCTCAAACCCCAATTCCATTCTCTTCACCTGATAAATTGAATTATTTTCCAGCATCCAATTCAAAGATAAGCTTTCTGGAGACATCACAGACCTCCACAATTAAAAAACTTAGGTGTTCATACTCTGGGATTTCATGATTTATAGAAAACTTCACAACAGCTTCCCCCCCTCATTTTAAGATGCTTGTACCTCAACGTGTCTACTTTCTCAGCTAGATGACAACCTCCTCACAGACCACATTTAAGTCACCTTTTACCTTCTCAGCCACTACCTTGTACCCAATCCTTGAACAGTAGACTACAGTGATTCTGGCATTAATTCATGATCATGGAGATCTAAGTTTTAGACTTTGCTTTGCAGTTTAATAGCTATATGACTTAGATTGTTTAATCCCTTTGAGCTTCAGGGTGTTTTTCATATGTAAAAAGAGATAAAATCATTAATTTTTCCATTCAATAAATATTTATTAATTTATACTACATGCCAGACATTGTTCTAGGTGCTGGGAATATATTACTGAACAAATGTATTAAAATATATGTATATATGGAGTATATATATGAATAGACACCTAATTAATAGATTTGTTTGTATATTCAATGAGATAATTATGCATAAATGGCTTTTTGACTATGAACTATTATGGAAATCTTAGATTTTATTTCTTTCTGACACAGGAAAACCTAGAGAAAAAAAAACACAGCTCAAACGTTGTAAGATGCCCTAGTGATCATTCTAACTTTTATTTCCATTTAGTCTAAGTTATACTTAATTTTTTCTCTTTATTTTTTCTTTTCAAGAGATTTTGTGGAATTTGAAGCTAAACAAGAATCATCAAAGTGACCTCCCAGGTAATTTTAACTTGCAATTTACAACTTAATAATAGTATATGCAACAAAGAAAAAGGACCTAATTTTATTTAATAAAGTTGGACACCCATGCCCAGTTATAAGCAGAAAAGGTGTATTTTGGGGGTTTTCTTTTGTTCTTGCTAAAGTTTTTAAATAATTTTTAAATCATCTTAAAGATAACAATGCCATAAGGTTAAGAAAAGAGGTACCATTGTGGGTGAAACAGGTTAGCACCAGGAGCTAGGAGACCTGGCTGCTGCGCCTCTCTGCTAGGAACCTATGAAATGATGTGACTGTAAGCACTAAAAGCTAAGGGCTCATGGAATCATGCCATTGTCACTCACGAGAAGTCAGATTTGCTGAACCTAATTCTAGGAGGAAGGACTAGCAACCTCTCTAACCCTGCACAGTCAGATTTATGTACAAACAATATGACAATATGGCTTAAGAGCTAAGAAATATTTGCTGCTTTCTTATCCAATTCTCTCCTGAGAATGGATAGTGAAATATAAAAACAGAAATAAATTATATCAGTATCTAGCATGAACTGTGTACTTACTCCATTTTAGGCATTAAGCTAAGTGCTATAAATGTGCTACCTAATTTAATGCTAAAATCCCTATTTAAAATAGGTATTGTTATTCTTAAATTTTATAAATAAGAAAACCAAGGCTCAAAGAGATTCATGTATGAGCCAACTTATAAGGGAGGAGGGAAGGATTTGAACCCAAGCAGCCTGATTCCAGAGTCTTTGCTTTCTCACAGGCCCACGGTGCTACTGGAAACAATGGGAACTCATGTGGGAGAAAGCAGTAGATAACGGTGATGAAGCTGTTTGACTTTAGACATGCCTCAAGGTGCCCATTAGGAATACACACTACACCTTTGGTTAGTTATCTTATTTCCATCTCAGGGAGCCATGGCCTTTCCCAGCTTGCATTTCACATCTGACCTGGGAACACTCCTCGTCCCTACTGCTTGGGTGTGATTAGTGCAAGCTCAGAAAGCCACTATCATGTTATTTCAGAACTTAGCCCGCCTTTTTCCATAAACTCTGAAAGATGGAAATCAGGCTCGGGCATTGGAGTCAAGACGTACTCAACCCTGACACTGCTGACTCTCATCCCGAAGCCAGCTAAGCTCCTACAAACACTCGTGCTTGCATCTCCCCATTCCCATTTGCTCAGCGACAGCCCACCTCTTGTTGCAGGTGTCCCAACCCTTTGCCTTCATTCGGACTGTTGGTACTCCCCTCCATCCATTAGTACCCACCAGCAGAACCCTTGGAGAGCCTCCCTAGAGGCTCAATGTATGAGGCAGTCCAATAGGGAGACCACACGAAGGAGTTAGGAAGAGCAAAAGGCATAAAGAAAAAGTAAATTCAACTTGTAACCTGACACCTAACTTGTTATGTGACCATGAGGAGGTCACTTGTCCTGCTTGAGCCACTCTTTCCTCCTTATTAATATTTAAAATGTAAGGGAAGTAATTGTTCCAGATCTTAATGCCAGATTTTTTTTTTTTTTTTTTTTCTTTCTTAGCTGCACCTAAAAAGCTTTGAGTAGATTCTGGAAACAGTTGGCCTTAATGGGCAAAGAGAAATGGCTCAATCTAGGGAGGTTAAAAAAAATTTAGCCTCAGAGAAGGTAGCCTCTAAAGCAGGGATTAAATTTTAAATGGTTTGATTAGACGTATCTCTTTAAGCCCTGGTGACTGTACATTTAGTAAGTAGCTTTAAAAGTGGCATTTGTATACTAATTGCCTTGCTCTCTAATCAAAAGCAAATTATCACATTAAAAGCAAGTGATTCACAGAAATGTCTGTTTCTCCAACATAAAACATTTGGCTGAAGTTCTAGATTATCTCCTAAATTAAGGTAGATAGATACATAGATAGATAGATAAGAAAGATAGAGAGAGAGAGATAGATAATCCCATCTTTCTCCTACTGCCTACACCCCTTATAATTCTTTTTATGCTTACTTAATCCACATCTACTATGTGTCATATGCCATTGAGAAGTTGGTAGCCTAGACCAGCGATTTTCAACCAGTGTGCTGCCAAGATTTTTTCAAACACACAATACCTGACTATTTAGTCAGGGCACTGACCTGTTTTCCCATGATGGTCAAATAAAAAAATGATAACAGCTAACACAACAGCCATCTGGTGTGAATGAATCAAAATTATATTTTTTTTGTCAGATCATCAAATGGTATATTTTTTGGCGTGCCACAGAATTTTAGTAATTAGTTTGTGTGTGCCATAAGATGAAAAAGATTGCAAACCGCTGGTCTAGGCTATCACCTGGCACAGTGTACCTCAAGAACCATGGAGAAAAATGATAACGCTGTGTATGAAAGTGCCTTGGTCATGCCTTGGAGAAAGTTAGTTTAATAGGTAATTCACATGCAGCGGATGAGCAAAGTGGCACTTGGCATATTGCTCACTATCCACTCTCTAAAGTCTTATGGGAAAAGAATTTTGGATTTTAGCATTTTGAGGGGAAAAAATTGGCTTCCCTATTTGTGTAACTTGGTCTATTTTTGTTCCTGTCTGGAAACTCAAAGTGAAACTGATGATTCAATCCATTCCTACACTTAACCTTTGTGCATTTGCCCTTCTTCCCTGTTGCGGATTCTTGCCTTGTTGTCGGCAGCCGTCCGTCTCGAGAGACGATGGTGTAGCTTCTTAAGAGTCTATCTGCACCGCCGAGAATGGCTGTGCAGTCCGACTCGGGAGTGACACGGTATCTGTCTCCTCCCGTGTTGAATCGACATCTTGCGATGACGCTGGAGTGTCTTCTCCAGTGAAGCTGAAGCTACAGAGCCTGGGCAGGGTGATATGGAGGGTCTGCTGTTGCCCATGCAGCAGACCCATTCTTGCCTTGTATATCTTACATTTTTGTTGTTCTTGCCTATTTCCTCAGAAATGTATTATATTTGATTTCACTATAAGTCATTTCACATTCTAAAGTGCAGAGGCATGAAAATCTGAAAGAAAAGAGGAAAATGTCTTTGTATTTCTTGTGAATCATAAATTCTCTCTAACTGGCTCCAGAATAACCCTGGGCAGCCAAATCCTGCTTTTCCAGTTCTGCTTCCCAAGTCCTCCAGGACCCAGGCCTCAAAGTCCCTCGCGGCAAGTCCTTAGGATTCCGGCTTCAACCAAATGGAGCTTATTTTGAACACTAGGACTTCCCATTTTTGCTTCTAGAGGTCAGAATAAATGTGTCCTTTGGGGGTCATACATCCTAGTTCATTGAGAAGATTTTTATTGGTGGTATTAATTTTTTCCTGAACGTGTTTCAACTTTTTAATGCTGCAAAAATATTAAGTGCATAAGAATTATTACTAGCAAGAATAACCAAAGAATGGTTCAAAGTAAAGAAACTAAATCGCAGACAAAGTAACAAGTCCAAAGCCATAGGGTCAGTAAATGATAAAAAGAGGACTTTAATCTAACTCCAAAGAACACCCTCTTAACCCCTAAAAATGTATGACATTTCAGAGATAAAAGTTTCATGCATCTTTTTTGAAAAGTCTTTTAAAAATACTTGAGCTCATTCTCCCTGGCTAGTAAACGAAAAACTGACCTTTTTATTTTTTACTTTTTAAAAATAATTAACAAGGTTATTGCTGTTCCACAGAGGTTTTATTATCCTCATAGAAGAGCAGAGTGTCTGGCGGGACAGAAGACTCCTGGAAAGATCTCGTGCAGCCCTGTCCGTGGTTCTGTCACCTCCGTATTACACAGAGAGGGGTCCTGGGTTGCCACCACTGTGGTTCTCGCCAATCAGTCATAGAGGATGATACTGTTATACAACCTGACCCAGCTGAGCTGGAGAGGGTTCTCCCCATTATTTACTATGCACAGGAAGACCAGACTGAACTCACAGAGCATGATGACAAGGATGGCAGTGTTCGAGTCTGGAATAAAAGATCTACGTGCTTCTGCTACTGAGTTCTCCAGTGCTGTCCTGAGTCTTCTCCTTGCCAGGCACTTTGACTTGGAAAGCAACCGCAGAGCATTTTCAATAAAGCTTCTGTTTGTTTGACTGTCTTCCTGTTTTTATGCAGCCACAATAGGTTTCCATGCGATGCAAAGACCTTTTAATAATATAAATGGCTAACCAAAGAGTCAAAACCTACTAAATATTGAAACATGCATATTGCTTTCTACAACAAATTCAGACAACCCACACTGCATTTTCCAGAGACTGTACCAATTTCTCCCCTCACTTCCAGCTTTATTGAGATATAATTGACATATAACAGTGTGTAAGTTTAAGGTGTAAAAGTGATGATTTTATATACATATATATTGCAAAATTTTTACTATAATAATGTTAGTTAAGACAGCAATTACTCACATAATTGCCTTATTTTTTTTAATGAGAACATTTAAGATCTACTCTCTTAGCAACTTTCAGGTATACAATACAGTATTGTTAACTATAGTAACCATGCTGTACATTAGATCCCCCAAATATATCTTATATAGATCTTATAACTGAATGTTTGTACATTTTGACCACCTACACCTAGTTCGCTCCACACACAACTCTCTGCTCCAGGCAACCAGGAAGCCACT
This sequence comes from Furipterus horrens, assembly GCF_987537825.1. NCBI lineage: Eukaryota > Metazoa > Chordata > Mammalia > Chiroptera > Furipteridae > Furipterus > Furipterus horrens. Next base: position 67,642,329 of record NW_028327180.1, read on the forward strand.
ACCCATCCCAGGTGGAAAGAAAGAGAAAGAGAAAAGATGTAGTACATATAACTAGAGCCAGGCACTGGAGTCAACTGGCAAAAGCTAGAACCAATGCAGACCTGTCCAGCAGGACCTGGCGGTTCAGACATGATACAGACTTCTTCCAAATAGAGAGGGATGGGAGGCCACACTCCAGCTTCTTCTTTTCCCACCACCTATGTCCTGCATGGGACTCCCAGATGCAAAACAGAGGCCAAGGGTCAGCTGCCCTGGGAACCTGAGAAAGTCAACCTGCAGTAGTCAGCTTCACGCCCTGTCTTCCCTCAACACAGACCCGAGTAGGGGAAGGATAGGGAACGGATCCGAGGGCAATCAGTCCCAAGACTGGCACTAAGGCAGACATTCTGGGTGGGAAAGACTTGCTTTTTCATTAAAGCATAAAGGAGTTAACAGCAAAGAGATTTAGCTATCTTTACAGCATGGCTGGGGCTAGAGCCCACGTGAGAAAGGGATGTTGATGAGACTAGACATGGAAGCAAAGGCCAGACTGTGAAGGGCCTGGCATGCCACACTAAGGAGCTTGAAATTGGTTTTATAGGTGATCAAATAAAACCAAAATTGTGTCTTGAAAAGAAAATTCTGGCATTGTGGTAGACGGTGGCATGGAGGGCAGGAGAGGCTAGGTCAGAACCCATTTGCCAGAGGCTGATGTAATAAAGGCCTAACTTGGTGTAAGGGTCAGTGAGCGGCCCTATCATAACTACAAACTTAATAGAGACTCGCATTCTGGTGGTGTAGACTCCAAACCAATGAGGTTAGTGAGGAGTCCGTGTTGTCAGACAATACTTTGAAAATTCCTTTCCATTTCATGTTTTAAAATTTCTTTAGAAGTAAGGGGATAGAAGCATATGGGGTCTAGAAACACTGTCAGGATGCAGAAGATGGAGATGTTGGACTTCAAGATTAGAAGTCATTATGTCTTACTGAGTTATCTTTATAATGACAGGCTCTCTCGAGTTTTTGACCCCCAGGGAAAATGATCTAGTTCAGCCCCTTCTGAATAGAGTCCCTAGAAATGACAGTAGGACAAACTGAAATCTATTCATTACTTTATTCATTCTTTCTAGTAGCCACTACATTTTAGGATGGACCGAGTTTCAGCCAGGGAGGAAGATCATGGTCTCTTTATCCTGCTGTCACACCAAATGGGATAGGGCCTCCTGAAAGGCAGAAGGACAGGAATACAAATAAGAGCAGCTTTCATGTCAATAGCACATCTCCAAAGATAGTTCACTCTCCTATTTAGCCACCATTCTACTGACAGGAAAACAAAGGCTAAGAGTGGTGAAGATCAATCCAGAATCACAGAGCTGTGAAATGGCAAAGTCACAACTAGAACACAGGTCCCTGTCATTCAAATATTCCTACCAGATGTGTAATATTGCACTTCCCTTAAGAGTCTGGAACACACAGACCTTGTAGGAGCAGTCAGTCAGGGGGAAATGCACGTAGTCAAGTGAGACCGGGGGAGGCGGGCATGGAGCAGGAGGCACGGGCAATTGGACTCACTGAGCACTGCCCTTCGACCAGCTACCCGACAAGCTGTAGTTCCCAGCAGTTTCTTCACAGCCTCACTGGCCTCTGGGCCCAGCTCATTCACACACTTTCTCAGCCCTTCAACAAGATACTCAACAGAAATGCCCAGAGTTTTCAGAAGAAGCTTTAATGGATCCATGGAGAGAATGTTGTCCAAAGGTAAATGTAAGGCATTGTTCACAGGAAGCGGCACCCTGTTGACGAGGAAGGCAGTAACTGCAGAGCAAAAGGGAAACCAAATGAAACAGAACATCCGCTCCTGTCTGTGCCCCTCCGTGGCTCCATTCCAGCCACAGTCATCCTGGGCCTTTGCACCTGCTATCCCATCTCTCTAGAACTTTCTTTCCCCAGATAGCTACATGTCATTCTTCCCCACATGACTTGGTTTCTCCTCCAATGTTGTATTCTCAGAGAGGTATCTAAAGTGGCACTCCGGTCACCCTCTATCTTTATTTTTTCTTACCATGACCTAGAATATTATTTTTTGCCTCCATCCTCTCACTAGAATGAAGGCTCCACGAGAACAAGGAACTTATGTTTCACTCACTACTGTACTCCACACCGAGTGCACCTTACTGCACCTTGGCACGGAGTGAGCACTCAAGAGAGGTTATGATTGACTGCACAGGGATGGACTTTGCATGTGGCTGTCTCCACAGCCCACACATGTGAAACCAAAGCAGAGATGCCGTAAGGACTCTCCACTTGGGGACAGGAATGGACCCAAGCACAGCCCAGGAACTGTTCCCAACCAATTAACTCAATGCTACAAAAATAACTGAACACTGATTCTGTACCAGTTGGTGTAGCTACACAGAAGAGTTAGACAAGAATTCTCCATTAAGACAACTCACAGCCTGGTGGACAGTAAAGATCCATGTATGTCATTGTGCAGCACCTGCTGTGCTAATGTTATAGACTAAGTTCTATGGAACCGCAAAAGAAGGGATAGCTAATTCTAGTGTGGGAGAGTGTTGCAGGGATCTTCCCAGAAGCTAGTCATGTCTTGAGGCAGATGCCAGGATCACAAGGTAAAGAAGGGAATGGCATTTTAAAAAGAACAAAATTAACAAAGGCACTGAGATACTAAAATGGAAGTGCATACACAGTTTGGTGAGCCTTCTGTCCAGAATGTTGGAGTGCAGGATTCTGCTGCAGTGTGCTGAAGACAGATACAGGAAGTGAGGCTGCAAAATTTGGGTGAGGCCAGATTTTTCAAAGCCTTGAATGGCATACTAATGAGTTTCAGGTGTTTGTTTTGTTTTTATTTTCTAAAGGCAATGAGGAGTCATCAAAGCTTTTATATAACACAACTGCATTTTATATCTTCCATTTTAGAAAGGTAACTTTCACACAGAAGATGAATTGGTGCAATATGCTAAAGAATGGAAAAACAAAACAAAACAAAAAAGAATGGAAAAACAGGTATGACATCTTTTTATAAATGTGTGCAGATATGTAAACACACATGTGTATGATTATACATGCAAAAATACATATCTTCCTGCTAGTTAAGACACTGCCATAGTTCATTTTCCTTTGGAATCTTTTTCATTTCCCCACTCAGACCATAAAAATTGAGTCTGCTCACCTGTCTCACCTTCATTTTCTACCACCAATTGTCCCTCCAAAATTCTCTTGCAGAGGGATGGTATTCATTTCCCTCCACCCATCTTTCAGTAGCCACGTCTGCCAACAGATATTTGTCCCTGGACACTAAAGAACAACAAAATAGTTGAAAGTGATGAAGTTACAAATTTGTCAAATATTCTGTATGAACACAAGACAAAGTTGCCAATGTGGGTGTGGGCAGCACCTAGTTTCTCATAATTCACCTCCTTATATTAAACACTTTGATGAGTGTCCTTGTGTGTACTTTTAATTTCAGGGTAAAACTATGTAAAGCTGTCTCTGAATGAGCAGTGACCCAGATGCACCCAAATATCTTCCTGGTGGTTAAATGGCTCTCTCTAAAAAAGAATGGGTCAATCTCCATTGTCCTCCAAGAGGCTAGCTCCTATACCCCACCTAGAAATTGACAGGTTTGGCCCTCGGTTCTCACTCAGAGTGCTAGATGAACACCACTGCACTGGCTTCCACAGAAGCCTTACGTCCCTGGCCGCACCACAGGCACCCTGAAAACAATCCTTACGTCTGATTCATGTCCGAGTCTTCCAGTGCTTAGTCAGTGCCCAACAAGTTGCAGCCATTCAAGAAATGTCCATTGAGTGTGTGAACAGATAAATGTGTCTGTGTCTCAGAATAACCAGCTTAGTAAGCTGACTGATTAGAGGTGGTAGCAAGAATGATGCCATGTAATTTCAAAAGCATAAGAGAAAGAAGTTGCAGAGTCAGGTTTTGACTAGAGATTAAGGAAGATAAGGAAAACTAAGGTGACCCATGTTCAACAACTAATCTTTGTTGCCCATCAGTAGGATTTGACTAACTTCTTATGTAGGATGAACTAGGGGTATTGGGTTAGGGCTTGGGTTAGAGGGGTAGTCAGTGAGATATATCTGAAATCCCTTCCAACCTTACCATACTTTGGCTCTAAAACTCCCTCTACCAAATTCCACTGGGAGCCTAGGCTTACTCGTTGGGTTTCTATTATCAGTAAAGTAGAGAAATATATGTTCCAGGCTACCTACCAGAGTAACTGCATATGCCAATGGTCGCCAGGAGGAGCACAGTGACCAGCTTCATGACAAGTTATCGGTGATGTCTGCCTGGAGTTTAAAAATTGAACTCACCGAGCCAGGGGTTCTACTTGCGGCACCAAGTGGAATAACTGCTTTCACACCCACACATATTTATACACCCATCGAGGACCTGAATTTCAGTCACTACCACTTGACTTGCTGCAGGAAAGAAGACTATGAAGGTCAGGTTTCCTCACTAAACAAACTGGAGGATTTTCCACTTTCCCTCAGGTTCCCATGAGAAACAAAGCCCTGACCTGAAGCATTCTCAAGGAGCTCTTCTTGCACAAGCCCATGCACAGAGACCGCAGAGACGCCAGGCAGAGGCAGAGAGCTCTGAGGGTCCTTCCCTGAAAGAATATTGAAAAAGAAGGGAAGGTTTTACACTGGGATTAAAAGGAGTGAAAGTCCTGTCGAATTCCTCCAGCTCCCTAATTCTTTCAAGTTTGGAGAATCACACGGCCCAGTGAGCTGTCTATCCAGCTGTAGGAGCAGTCTGGAGGTCCTGTCGGCCCTGGTGTAATACAGACTCAGCTAAACGGCATCTAGTCGCATATTTCTCTGGAATTACCTCCGCCCATCCCAATCCCACTTACCCCTCTACCATGGCAAGATCCTTTATCTCTTCTAGTGCCTCAGGGTGTGCCTTCTCTGCACCCACATGTAGAACAATAGGCTCAGGATCTAAAATCAACATGCCTTTTTAAAAATCAGGGATTCAATGTTCACTCTTTGTGTAATCTTGGGTTAGACTTCTTTTTCAATAGTATCGATCTCCTCATCTAAAATGGGGACTTTTAAGATCAGGACAGTCCCAAAGATGTGACCCTAAGAAAAAAAATTTTTTTTTTTACAAGACCCTATCTATATAAACAAGTTGAGTCACCAAAATATTCACTTTAGGACCATCTGGCAGTGCAGTCCCTCATAGCTGTGTGAAAGAAATGCTGTGCTGGCCACAGAAACAAGCTGCTGGAAAGGTCACGGGAACCCAGGATGACCCTATTTGTAAGCCCAAGTCCTGCAGTTCCCTGCGGTACCTGGTGCCTCATGTGCAAGGAAGAGGGGAAAAAGAACCTCAAAGGAGAGAAAAGGGATTGAGATTCCCTGGCCAAATGGCACTGCTGGCCCTACCATCAAAGAGGGGCTCCAAACACTATGAGGAAGATGTAGCAAGGCACCCAGTCCCTGTAAGGTTCAAGACCGGGAGTTGGGGCCCAATTTGAGATTGCGGTATTGGGGATTTAATAAAACCATGTTGACAAAGGATGTAACTGAACCAAACCAAAGCTAACACTTAATAAGAGTCACTTGTTAGTCATTCCTATAAATTACTGGGTTGTCATGGCCGTTTCTTTACTTTTCAGGCACTTTGTAAACTGCACGAAGGAGATCATGTATTACTGCCACTCATACTCAGTCCTACCACTGCTACTGCTTTCTCTGCAAGAAAGCGCTTATGTTTTTCCTGCGTATTACCGTCTCGCCAGGGATGCTGATGTGCCAAAACGCTCCCAAACAAGGTTGTGTGGTAAAATGAGTCTGTGCCATCTGTTACTTTTATGTTATAATCTTTTTAGGGGACTCTAACCAGCACTGCCCTCATGTGCACTTGACATTTGCAAGCTGGCTTTCAAATCCTTTCCCTACACTTCTCCTATACAAGAAGTTGAGCTTGTCACACTGTAGCTTCTAGACCTCTTTGCCAACTATGCCTCATTAGGACCGGATAATGGGAGGTACCAGGAGAGATTGGAGGTGAGGGAAAGGGAAGAGCCCAGCCATTTCTTCCTCCATCTGCTTCAGGAGACACCTTGGGCAGTGACTTCATCTTCTCCATGGCTCCAGCTGCTTCTAAAAATGTCCTTTGTCTGTGGTCCCACCCAAGCCAGGCGGTTCTGCCACCGTTCCGGCTGCTGTTGGGTGGCTCCACCTGCTGGCTCAGCTTCTCACTCTGTCCCTCCAGGCCAAGATGCAGTAACAGCTTCCAGCATTTTGTAACTTCAGGGTTGACTCACCTCCACTGCTACCACCACCAGCTGCATTTCTAACACATTGTAAATTATCCGCCAAGTTAAATTCTTCCTGTTTGATCACCTGGTATGGTTTTGATTTCCTGGCTGGGTTCTGACTAATATTGCATCCTAAAATACTGTAGCCCTTTTGGTAAAAGCAGACCTTTCCCTTTGAAACTCTCCTAAGCACAGCCTAGACACATCCCAGAGAAATAGAGTTACACACACAAAGACATGCTTCTCCCTTCCAACCTCAGAAGTGTATGCTATTGTCTTGAGTGTGTCTGCTGGTCCCAGGGGTGAGTTCTTTCCCAGGAAGCCCCTCAGACCCCTTTGCTAATACATTTCTGATGGGCCTATCAAGTAGTCTGCCAGACATGTAGTCTTGACCAAACCTCATAGTTGACATGGATGGTTTACACTAAAGACAGGAACCTGCTCCCCACAAAACACACACACATACAGACATCAAGCACTACTGTCTTCACTCATATGTTCAACAAGCATTTATTGAGCATGTACTTTGTGCTAGGCACTGTGTCAGGGACTAGGACTGGAGGAGTAAACCAGACAAGGAAAGTCATGCCTTCATGGAGCTGACGGTGTAATGGGATAAAAAGACAATAAACAGGTAAACAAACAAGGACAAGAATTAGTGGTTAGTATTAAGAAAAGGCAAATAGGGTGTTATGCTAGAGAACAGGTGGATGGGGAGTCACGTCAGACTTAGAAAGAGACTTGGACATGGCTACTTCCAGGCTTCCTATGATCTGAGCCATTGAATTAATCATGTCTTTTTATTCTGTATGTTTTGAGGCTTTTGCACCGTGGGACCTTGCTGACTCTGGGGATACTGCCCCTGCCAGGGCTAGCTCATTCCTAGAGACAGCAAATAATGCACCTGGGAGTGCACCTTTCGTATGTAAACCCACCAGTCCAAAACCCACACTGCCAACCACCTCCTTTGTGGGGCTCTAACACTCTAGGTGACTAATCATCCAACGCCAGGTGCCAGACAACTAGGGACAGCCCCTCCACCCTGAGCCCACTGAAATTATTCTAACTAGCCTACCCTCAACCCGCTTACCCTGGCTCCCCGATTCCTTCCCATGGGAACTGCAAAAAAAGTTTTGCCCACTTCCTGCCACACCTCCTGACAAACCTGGTGCTTCCTGTGTGGCTTGCCCCCTTTTCTCAGGATCTGTGATTTTAACAAACTTTTTAATGACAGTCATCTCCAGATCTGCTAGCCCAAATGATAATAAAACTTACATTTTAAAGTAGCCAACTAGCCTGTTCTTATACTGGTACTTTTCCTCTTTGCAATGTAATTATTTGAACCAATGTCTTCTTTCCCAGGACTAATTTGTAAACATCTTGAGCGGGTCTGTCTTGTTCATGTTTGGATCCTACACACTTGCTAATATTACTAGGAACCACAAATCCATGCCAGGCGCTACATTTTGCTTATGATATCCATCTCATTCTCACAAAACCACTGATGATAAGAGCTTTTATACTATTTTATAAATGATAATCTGAAGCTGGAAGCAATGAATTAATTGCCAAGGTCTCCTAATGGGGCCAAGTTTAAGTCCTTTCTTTTCTGATTTGTATTTCTTTACCTTTAAACACTTAATTAATATTTATTTCCAGTAAGCACTTGTAAAATAATTTATGAAGAGAAATGAAAGAAAAAAGCAATTAATGTCAGTGTTTCTAAATTAATTCTGGATGTGCTTTTTGAATGGGTTGCTTGTGGAAATTACATTTATAATCAGGAGTGGAAATTCAATTAGCCATTCAATAACTATTTATTGCACACATTTGTGCATCTGGCTCTGTGGTGATTCTGGGGATTCAACAGCACCAAATCAGGCATGAGTCTTGCCTCATTTTAATTACATTAAAGAAAACTGTAGGAGCAAGTCAGTAAGTCCTTTTTTTTTTTTTTTCTTTAGGAGAAATGACAATTATAAAGAGGTCCCTTAAATGTAGATGCAAGACAATGATCAAGAAAAAGAAAAGAACAAGCCTGAGATTCCATGTAACACTCTGCTTTGTAGCTGAAAAGAGACAGTCATCAGAAACGTCAAACCAGAGCCTGGTCTCTTTTTTACTGGCTTCATTTTGGATGGTCAAAAGTGACCTAAACATAAGCCTATATAAAAGGGAGAAAATAGTCTTAAAATTTGTCTTTAAGAACACGAGCATATAACATATAATCAAATGTCAAATTTCAGTATATCAACATCATAAAGCTTGCATAAACATAAAAATATCTGTTCCTGGCTCCTTTCCATATGGATCACTTCCTATTCAGCGCAAGCAAATCAGTCCATTGTCATTAGAGGGTAACTTTTAACCCCTTTTCTGGCACTGCAGAGAAATCCAAAGGGAATGTGAGCACATGAGGATTTAACACAGAAAACGATGAAGACCCAATTGATGCAAAATCTAGGGAATATCAGAGGGAAGTAACTGATCCATCCATGCTTGATTTTTCAATGAAGAATTCAAGTCGTTCTTGAATTTAAAAATCTGGAGCAGAGACGATGGGAAATAAAACTAGAACCTGCCATGCTTCATTTTGGAAAACAACTTGAAACAATGAGATGGGCTAAAGAGAAAGACGTGTGGACTTTCATCTTTCTGTGCCCAGTACCATTCATTCAGAGTATCTGATCACAGCAGATGTCAAACAAGGGTTTCATTTACAGCCAAACAATCCATGAGTTGTGCCAGATGAGTTCAATGGAAAGGAGAGGCTATAAAAGACTGAACACTGTCTGAGTTTGATCTGGCAAGACTCGATCAGTAGTGACAAATAGGAGTTTTTGAGCAGGAGGAAACCTAGTCATAGGAGTCCTGATGGTTGACAAGTACTTTTAAATATTTTCCTGTCTTTTTTTCCTCATTGGTACTAAGTCTACCTTCTGAGGGTGCAAAGGAAAATATTCTCCCATTTTACTCAATAACCCTTCAGATATATCTGATATCCCCTCACATCATTCTTGCATGTTTTAATTATTTACTTATTTATTAAATGCATTCAGAAAAATTAATTACTACACACTCTATCAGGAGCTATGCTTGGCACTAGCAAGGCACAACAGGAGAAGAAAACGATACAGTCCTTAACCTCTCAAAGCTTACATTATCCTAAGTCTTCTTTATTCCAAATAAAACTTCTTATAGTAGTTTTTGTCAACTTATAGGAACTCAAGAGAAAAACTCCACAAACAATCCAGAGGAACTGAATGGACATTTTCCAAAGAAGATATACAAATGGCCAACAGATGTATGAAAAGGAACTCGATATTATTGATCATAAGGGAATGCAAATAAAAATCACAATGAGATATCACTTCATACCTGTTAGAAAGGCAATCACCAAAAAGACAAGGGATAACAAGTATAGGCAAGGATGTGGGGAAAAGGGAACCCTTGCACACCGTTGGTGGAAATGTAAATTTGCACAGTCACTATGGAAAAATGTATGGAGGTTCCTCAAAAAATTAAAGTAGAACTATCATATGATCCAGAAATCCCACTTCTGGGTATACATCTAAAGCAAATGAAATTGCTATCACAACAAGATATCTACATTCTCATGTTTACTGAAGCATTATTCACAATAGCCAAGACAGGGAAACAATCTAAATTGACTGAATGGATAAAGAAAATATGGTACACAGTGGAATATTACTCATAAAAGTTAAAATTTTGAAAGTAGTTTCAACATGACTCAGTGACTATGTCAGGGGACAAAGGAAACTGAGAGGAGACAAATTACATTGCTGCTAAATGACTAAACCAAGTCATAATCCAGGCCCTCTGCTTCCTTAGAACCTTTAGATGCATAGCATATAGCACATAGGAAAACCATCTGAAAGACCATAGGGCAATAAACCAGGCATGGGGCAGAGTGATGAAATAGGAATAAAAAGAAGAATGTGGATTTAAAAAAATTAACTAGGCATTTGGACTAATTAGACCAAGAGCCATGGAAAAGTAGGAACCAACGACGTTGATGCTCTCAAGAGAGAAGTTTGGAAAAGGAGGACTGATAGGAAAGATGATCAGATTTGTTTTATAAAGTATGTTCAAAATAATGTCAGGGTGTCAACAGAAATTCTCCATAGTAGAATAAAGCCAGGGAGAGTCTGGAGACACCTACCATGTATCTAAGGATGTGAGAAAGATTAAAAACACCATTTTAATTGGCAAGAATTAATTCATTAGTAAAATGTGAAAGGTTAGTTTAAGAATAGTAGGATCAGAATCCACTCCAATTATTTTCATTTTCTTCACACATTCTCTCCTTCTCTTGCTGTGGTCATGCCACACCCATCCTATATTTTCTTATTTGAAATGTGGTTAGTTATATATTGATCTTTTGTCCCAAAATATATACCCCTACCTTTAGCTATAGCTTTTTTTTCTTTGGTTTCATTAGATACCAGACATGGGGCAGGCATGGGGCAGAGTGACTTCCAGTAAACATTTACTGGAAGTGAACATTTGCTTCAGTGAACACGGGAATACAGATACCTTGTTGCGATAGCAATTTCATTTGCTTTAGATATATACTCAGAAGTGGGATTTCTGGATCATATGATAGTTCTACTTTAATTTTTGAGGAACCTCCATACATTTTTCCATAGTGACTGTGCAAATTTACGTTCCCACCAACGGTGTGCGAGGGTTCCCTTTTCCCCACATCCTTGCCTACACTTGTTATCCCTTGTCTTTTTGATGATTGCCTTTCTAACAGGTATGAAGTGATATCTCATTGTGATTTTTATTTGCATTCCCTGGTGATCAATAATATTAAGCTCCTTTTCATACATCTGTTCTTCCAGTAAACATTTACATTTCTCAGCTGAAATACTTTCTTCTCTCCAGTTTGAGCCTTTCGTTAATTATTGCCAGAGAAGGATCGGTGCCAGGATGGGAGAAGAACAAAGTTTCTGAAAAGTGAAACTCAGGGCTCTATCAACAAGGACACCTGGATGGGAGGTGTTCACACCTGTCCTGGGCCTGAAGGAGGTGGTCTCCAACACTAGTGGCTTGCTGTTTTTTTAAAAGTTAACATAAGAGCAGCTCAGAAGTTTCCTATAAATTAAATATATAATATAGGAATATTTTACCAATAAGAGGAAAGAGAAAGGGCCGGAAGTTTACCATGAGCTATGGCATGGCAGCACTAGTAGCGGTAACCATTCATCGAGCTTTCAGTGCCATGGTCTGAGCTATGAGCTTTACCTGCTTCGTCCTCTTTATTCCCCATGACAACTCCATGAAGCAGGTAGAGGTTTGTAGTCCCTAATTCATAATTCCAAACCCCACAGGATTATGAGAACCAGCAGTTGTTGTTTTACTTTGTAATTCATTTGACAGCAAATTCTGTCAAGAGATGATTTAAGGCTATATATTTATATATGATAATATTTCTGTATGTTTGATTAGAGAGTACATCATATGACTTTTCTAAAATTAAAAGAAATAACTCTGAATTCTAAAACTCATCTGGCATTGGAGTTTTGGAGAAAAGATTGTGAAAATTGAGGGTCAGAAAAGTTTAGCTCAAAGTCACACAGGCAGAACTGGCCTTTCAATCATCATGTAACATGCTAGAAATGTTAATCTCAACTGCTGCCATCACAATTTATCTTAGGGGAAGAACTGTCTTTGGGGAGGAAGCACCCTGAAGAGGATTTATTGAGAGTAGTTTCTTAAAGACCTAGGTGTCATTTGGTTGTGTTTTAAACAAAGAAACTGGTGTTTTGTTCTGGGGTGGAGAGGGTAGAAAAGACAAAGAAGGAGAAAGAGGAAACAAACATTTGTGGGTCTGGCTTCTGTTTGGGGAGAAATGACCAAGAAGGACTTCCAAGTGAGAGTGCTTTTAAGGGCTGCTGTGTTGTTTTGTTGTCCGGTGTCTAATGCAATACCTTCCATCATTCCTTTGCAAATTTATCAAAGTCTACTTACTATGCCCACAAATGCATAGAGTTATGCAGTTTTTTTCCATTTTATCAGGTACTGTAGATTAAACAGTGTGCTTAACTCTGGAGGGTTTTTTTTTTTTTTTTTTTTTTTTTGTCATAAATGCAGGAGTTTAGTAGAAGAGAAAATAAAATAAAAACCTAGGATTCCTGGTTTAATGTTCTATAATAGAAGCATGCATACAGGCAGAGTTTGCACCAATAAGGGAGCAACTCTTACTGCCTAGCAGAGTACAATTATCTTAGCTATATATCCCCAGGGCAGCTGGAATAGGAAAGAACATCTTCACATGATACTGAAAAGTGCTTCTTTAATAACTATTATTTGGATATATGTATACTACTAGGGTTCTCAACGCTAGAAGAAATAAAGAAATTTCTTTCTTGAGTTCCATAGTTGCTTTTGATCTTTCCTAGAAGTCCTGTATTCAAAAATACAATTGTTGCCTTAACCAATGTGGCTTAGTGGGTTGGCATCATCTTGCAAAGCTAAAGATTGCACGTTCAAACTGGGTTGCTTGGGGCACATGCCTGGGTTTGGGGTTCAGTCCCAGGTTGGGGTGTGTATGAGAGGCAACTGATCAATGTTTCTCTCTCACAACAATGTTTCTCTTCCTCTCTTTCTACCTCCAATCTCCTCTCTCTAAAATAAATAAAATCCTTTAAAAAATGATTATCTCAAGCGTTCGCTTCCTTTATTTTATTTTATTTTTCAAATACAAGTGAAAGGTTATTTAGAAAGTCACAAAGGTAGAAAAAGTGAGCCAGGTAGGCTACATGGGCTCAGGAAACTCACACAGAGGCAAAATAAGGACTCTTGAAGCTTCAGAGAAAGAAGGGCAAAGAAAACACTCCTAAGGGCAAGGAGAGGGTGAAGGAAAGGCGCAGGGAAGGGGAGAAGAGAGAAAGAGAATTGAGGGCAGAAGAGGGGGAAGGCATGGCACTCCCGACAGAGAGCCCATGTTATCTTCCTTTATTACCCCACAGTAAATACTTATCACTTGCCTTTTATGTTGAATACTGGAAGGCTATATAAAGGGTTTATGGCATTTTTTTCCCCCACTCTGGTAAATGATCAAAGGAACTAAGATTTTTGAGACTGAAGACAGTATTTTTATCCACACAAATCTATATTTAAAGTACATTATTTTCCATCTTGAATTCTTTATGACTCTCTGTCCACTTTCAGCAACAGCCTGTATTTCCAACTGTTTTTAGAGCAAAACTTCCTGAAATGGGTGTGTTTCCTTTGTGTCTATTTCTCACATGCTGTTCACTGTTTAACTTACTTTAAATGGAATTTACCTATTCCTTCTACCAACACCTAACACATAACAAGTGTCAATAAGCATTCGCTGGATAAAAACGGACGTCAGTTATAGAACTTCTACGTAGTGAGGCTGAGGCACTTCCCCAGCTGGTTCCTCCAGGTGACCCGGGACACCGAATGTCAACAAAAGGACAGAAGTGAGAAAAGACGCTTAGCAGCACCAATCAAGGAAAAAGAGATGTGGGCACGTTCTGTATCATAAAGTAAGTACAAGTATAACTTTGAGTTAGCAGCTAATTAGTGAGATTTTGGATGTCACCAATAGAGTTTTGTGCAGAGAATGAGAGAGGGGTAACAGTCCCGTGGGCCATTGCTGTGGTCAAATCGCCGCCATGTAGCATTCTAGCTAGGTCCCTTTACAAAGCACAAAGCCAAAAAGGAACTGTCCTGAGGGAGGAAAACTTGAAGCAATATTAAATGAGAAGCAGTTGATAGGCTATCTCACAGAAGAGAAGATTTAGAGTAGACTATAGTCATTATGAACAACTATTTGAAGGAGGATCATAGTGATAATAAAGCAGAATTATTATACTGAGGCCAAAGAGTAAGATAAAAAGATGAAAGTTCCAGAAGGGCAACTTCCAGCTCCATATAAGGAACTGCTTGATCCCAGCCACCACCTGCAGTATTTAAGCATTGGCTACTTGCCCACCAGTAGACAGATGAAAGTTAAACAACAGATGGGGAGTTGGGAACAGATGATTCTCGTCCTTCCCAATCCCGTGAGGAACATAGATATTTTAGGGAACAACTGCACACATTGGAAAGGTGTGTTGAGACGGCCAGCTGACATTCACTTTGCCTTAAAAAGTATCGTTAAAAATACGATTTGCATTCCCTAAGGTTAACTGTGAGACTTTTATCATGACGATGATGATGTTAAAACAACCGGATGAGCGGCACACTGTAGAGCATCCAAGTCCAGTCTCTCGCTGACAAGGACACAGCAAGTGCTCATCTCCACTCTTTACAACATTCCTTGACTATAAAAAAGCAAGCCCAAGAAAGAGAAGCATATTTCAATTCCAGTTAGATTTTAGTGGTATCAGTTAAAGACCTATTTCTTTTTTCTTTTGTTTCTTTTTTTAAAAAGATTGTATTTATGTATTTTTAGAGATAAGGGAAGGGAGGGAGGGAGAGAGGGAGGGAAACATTGACGTGTGGTTGCCTCTCACACGCCCCCCAACCAGGGACCTGGCCTGCAACACAGGCACATGCCCTGACTGGGAATGGAATTGACAGCTCTTTGGTTCATAGGCTGGCGCTCAGTCGACTGAGCCACATCAGCCAGGACTAAAGACCTATTTCAGTGAGAACAACATAATGGTGAGATAGGTTGGGGTGTTTTCCATAGCCACGGATGGGCCTCGCTGAAGTCAAGAACAGTAGCCAATGGCAAAGACAATACATCACAGAGGGGAAAGGCTGCCATCCTCTGTGCATAACAGTCAACAAGAGTGGTATCTGAGAGGCTGGTAGGTGTTACAGAGAAAAACACATTAGATAAAAATCCAGTGTAGCATTTAAGCAAGGACAGACAAAAGGGAATAGGATGCAGAAACTTACCCACAATCATATAACCATTGCATTATGATGGGGGGAAATGGTAACTTCAATAACTGAAAATGAGCTGACTATCCACAAATCAATGTTGAGAAAGAATTGAATCTTGTCACCTACTTGCATAATTTATAAAAATGAAGTACAACATATTATAGAATTTCCAGAATTATATAGAATATCTTCATAATCTTGGGGCAGGCAACATTTTCTTAAACAGGATACAAGTCTACTCTAAAACATGAACAATAAAGAAAATTGGACTTAATTAAAATTTCAAGAGATATCATTAAGAGGGTGAAAATGTAAGCCGCTCAGTAGAAGATACTTACAATACATACTTCTAAAGAAACTGAAGCTGGCAGAGTAAAGAGACCTTGCAAAACATTAGACTGGTTGCCAGTGGCAACATTAAATTAGGAACAAAGCCCTCCTGAAGTTTAAGCCAGTGTTCTAACCATGTCATTAAGTTTAAATGACTGTTTCAAAGTGAAAAGTAGTGGGACATAAAGAAGTGCATAGGAAGAATGAACAAGAGATATGAAGTAAAGTATATATTATACACACATAGGTACATATACAACACATATGTGTGAATATATACATGTATATATGTATACAGGTATATCTATGCATGTATATACTATAAATATGCATGTGTATATATCATAAATATATGTGTCAGTATTTTATTTCTGTGACCAGGAATATGAAAACTGAAATATCTGTGCTTCAGTTCCCTCCTTATAAAATGGGAATAACAATGCTGTAGGAATTACAAATAATGAAAATAAAGTACCACAGTGCCTGGCATAGGAGCTTTTGAAAATTCTCAGCAGTAGTGGTTATACTTATAGTTATATAATGATGTGATTAACATAATTATTATTTAGTGATACCTTTATGAGCTGGTATAAGAGAGAACATTTTTACTAACTGATTCAAGCACCACAAATATTTTAGCCAAGGTATAGAGGGTGGGTACAATCAAAACCACCAGAACCTGTTTGGAGAATAAGCAGTAGAAGGAAAAGGGATTATTAAGAAAAGTCATGAAGTTCCATAAATAATAAAACATAAGGTTGAATAGCTATGACACGGCTACGTCAAAGATGTCTTCAAATGTCAGACTAAATACATCAGGCTGCATATCTCTAGTTTCTGTCATTTTTCTTACTAGTCAAAACTTGGACACAGGGTGAAAAAATGAAGGGGAATAAGAGGCCTTTATTAGCTGGGCCCCCACTGCTTCCTTGATCTTACCGTCTGTGTTTCAATCACCCTAGATAGCTCTCCAACATGTCAAACAAGTTTCTGTCTCAGAGCCTTTGACCTTCTATTGTTTCTCTCTGCCTGGAGTGCTTGTTCCTGGATGTTCCATGGCTCAGATGTGCGCTTCCTTTGTCTTTCTGTTCAAACATCACCTGATCAGCAAGGCCTTCTGGGACCAATCTAATAATAACTGTCTTCCAGCACACTTATTGTCTCTATCCATTTTCTCCATGATATTTATCATAATCAGATATACTTTAAAATAATTTTTTTATTGCCTGTCTCCCCAACTAAAATTCAATGGAAGCTCCATGAGGGTGAAGACTGTCATTTGTATTCACTGATAGATCCCCAGAGATGAGTACAGTTCTTGACATACGTGAGTATCTAGGAAGGTCTGAGATTTTACCCTACTTGAAAGCTTCCCAATGAGCCTGCCATGGTTAAATGGATGCTGGCAGAAGGCACAAACTCCTAGGTCATAAACAAGGGACCTAATTATTCAATAGCAATAGTCAGAGTGTCAGCATTTGTTCCAGTTTCCCAAGCCCCATTTCCACAGGGTGATGTGAAGAGGGCCCAGTGGTACCTGAACGGAAAGTTCAGTGTTTTACGAGTAGGGTACCAAGCTTTTTAAAAACCCTAATCCTTTTAAAAGGCTACCTAAGCTTTGCCATAGAAGGAGATATTATCTTTTTTACACTAAATATAAACAAACTTCCCTTTATTCCAGAGGGAGACATGATTTCACTTTCCAAGGCCATTTGCTGCACAAACACTCTTGAGAAGATGGGCTGAAACACAGGTAGTCAGTGGCCCTACTCACAGGACACGCAATACATGAGAAAGAATAAAGAATGGTTTCCCAACGACACGTGGTAAACATAATATGTATTTTTTAATGGAAAGTCAACCCTTTGAGTTAGGTACCATTATTATTTCAGTTCTCAGATGAATAAATTGAGACATGGCAAAAGTAAACCACATCTCCAATATCATAGAGCTGGTAAGTGTCTCTGGCAAGCTCATACACGCCGCCAGGGACTGAGTCCTCCCAGTCTCGAGCCCCTCTCTCTGTCAGCTACTTTAGGCTTTGTGAATGGATGACAGAAAAAGAGAGAAAGGACAAAAAAAAAAAAAAAAAAAAAAAAAAAAAAAAGAAAGAAAAAGCTAAAGAAAAGCAAGAAAGAATGAAGAGCGTTTTAAAAATGTTTATACCTGTTTAGATATTCAGAACTACAGAGCACAAAGGACTTTTGAGTTCCCCTTACAGAAGACAAAGCCAGGGCTGAAGAAAGGAAAGGCCTGCCCCCAGACCACAGAGCAGACTAGGGAGAGAACCGACTCACTAACCACCAGAACTCTTTCCTGACAGAACGTTGGCCTTGCACATGCCGGGCCCATGACATTCCTTTCTTCTCTCTCACACAGATGGCATTACCCAAGCCTGGGGGCCAGGCTACACTTCCAAGTCAATCAATAACCAAGGAGGCCTGTGACGCAGGGCGGCAGGTGGCGTGTGAGTTGCCATATATAACCCTTCTGTCCAACTGTTCTGAAACGAAGTGGTAACTTCAGAGAGGTTTCCAGCTGAGCTCTGGACACAAAAATTGAGCCATGAAGGTAATGACCATCTTTCTCCTCAGTGCCTTGGCCCTGCTGAGTTTATCTGGTAGGTGTCTTTGCATATTTTCCTGGTTTGAATAAAACCTTTTCACCTATTGCTTTACCAGGCACATTACCTTCTAGATTTAAGAGTCTCACCTTGAACAGAACTTTTGGTCCCAATGAGGTGAAATAAGATCAATGGATAAAAATTATAGAAAGAGGAATTTTAATGTAAAATAAGGAAAACAATTTTTAAACCTTGCTTACAAAAGGAAACTTAAATGTAATCACAAAAATTAGTTTTGCGTCAGAAGACCTGGTTACCTGGTTGCTGCTAGGTGTAATTATTTTCACAGCTAACTATATAAACTTTACTGCTAAACTGAGATAAATATTCTTTCTATAACACTAATAGTAAGATCAAAGGTCTAAGTAACCTTTGTGGGACTGTCAGTGAGCATTCAGAAGATATTTGCTCAGTGCCTGATACATTTCAAGCAGTAAACACATCATTTCTATTTTCAAGGAAATGGGTTGACTTTTCTGAAACATCAAATTGAGATACTTTGGTCATGATCAAATTTTTGCTTGATTTTTTGAGGTTTCGGCTGGCAGGGAGTGAGGGGACATCAATGACATGTCCTTGAGAGAAAATAGAAAGAAGAAGGAGTGGGGAGTGGAAGAGGCCAGCAGAGAGGCCACAGTCTTAAACAGAAATAGAGAATTCTGAATAGAATAGATCTAGCTTCTCCCATTCAGGACCCAACTTCACATGACTGATTTATGTTTTCTAGGTAATGCTGGGGCTGAAGTCCTGGGAAAAGAGGTAAGGACAATTTTGTAACCTCTCATTTCTCAGGCTAGAGCTGTTTGCTCTGGCCAAAGCACAGTCCAGTGGTCACTTTTCAGTTTTGCCTGAATGCAGATGAGAAGTACGAATGCGAGCAAGGCTTAACCTATTACATACAGATAGTAACAGGAGTTCCCCACAGGGGCTCATAATGAAGGACAAGTTCACTGATGCACAGGCAATTTCTATGCAGTCACATAATGCTTGCTGTGAAGGGGTTTTTATATATACCAGGGCTATTTGGAAGGACAAGGGTGTGGGATTGAAACCTTCTTAACTTCACTCTAAACAGCCCCTCCTCCCTCGATTTCTCCATGTTGGCATAAAGTTCTCCAAATCCCCAAAGTAGAGCTCCAGTTAGTAATGAACAGAGGAATATAACAAACTAAGCTATTCCTCCAGAAAAAAATATTCTATATCCAAATGTCTAAAAATATTCTATATCTATATGTTCTTATTGACAGAGAGGAAATAGGCTGTGCAGACTCTAAGGGTGGAAGGCACCTAGTGTCTCCAAGTGACTAAGAGAAGATGCATGTGAATGGACTACAGTGAGCAAGGAAGAACATGTCCCAGGCTGTGGCTGACTTGGGGGGAGCCAGCACCTGCATTAATGATAAACTTCATAAAACTGTTATGAGATAGATGATATCATTCTTGTTTTGCAAATAAAGCGACTGAGGTTTAGGGACACCAAGAGATTTATCGATGTCAGACAACTTGTTAATAGCATAGGCCTTATTTAAAACCAGGCTGCTTTCTGACTCAAAATCTTTAACTTTTTCTCTTGGAACACTCCGTATCATTCCCCCAGTCACAATCATGCTTCCATCTTTAAGCTGAGCAACTCCAGGATGGTAAGAAAACCATTTTAGAGATTGTGCTGTAAACTCAAGGAATGGAAAATGATTCTGTTTAATTCCATTTTTAGGCAAAATGTAACAGTAATGTGAATGGATGTACCAAGATCTATAACCCTGTCTGTGGGACTGATGGATACACTTATCCTAATGAGTGCCAGTTATGTATGGACAATAAGTGAGTAGAAGCTTAAATTACTTTCAAAATATATTTTAAGCTACTTGTCCTCAAATTGTCATATATCTTATCACTTGAAGCCCCAAATCAATATACAATACCGTCCATTTTACCACGAGAGAAACAAAACATCTTGTTTTTCCAAAAATAATTCTCAATCTTTTTTTCTCCTTATATATATCTGGTATGATTATATATGGAGGAGTGTGTGTGTGTGTACATATGTGTGTTGACAGAAAATATTTTAAGTGTCAAGCTTGTGCAAGGCACTTAATATTCACAAAGAGTCTATGAGGTAAATAATACCAAGCCCTTTCTACAGATGAAGAAACTGAAACTCAGTTACTCTATATAACTTACTCAAGATCACCTGGCAGTAAGTGGCAGATCTGGGACCTAAACCTTGCTCTTTCCACTATGCTTTAAAGTCTAAGTATCTGCGAGATTCAGAATAAAGCCCAGCATGCTCCGTCTCTCAATTTGCTTACACTCAACGCTAACACAGTGTGGCCAATGGAAGTATGAAGCACAGTGGTCTGAGAGCGGAAAATTCAAAACAACGAATTATACCTGCTAGGATTTGGAAGTCTGAAGGCTTTATACTGTAAAGGAGGAGAGAGATAAGAAGGAAAAAAAAGAGAGAGGCAGGAATTAATAATATGGTGCAGCATAAAACTAGTTAAGGACAATCAAATAGAGAAGAGAAAGTGTTTAAACAGTTCTCTCATGAATTAAAAATAAAATTCTCTGTATGAGAAAAACCCACACTTTTATAGCAGAACAGTAGATAGTCTGGATTTTTTTTAAAAAAGCTCATACACCCAAAATACCCTTAAATTTAAAATACCATTTTGGGTGATTGTCATGATTGTGTTTACTAAAACCTCAAATATGCAAATATGAATTATATAGATTAGGCGACCAAAACATATTTTTGTAGCGCTTTCATTTACCGACATGAGAGCCAGCCTCAATGAAGCTCATTTCTGCAGCGGGTATGGGTGGTGGGCGGGGGAAGCCAGCTCCGACACTCAGAGAAAGAGATTTGCCACAGATTTTCTATCTTACTCAGCTACTGAACACTTAGCACGTGCCAGCCATGGTGCTGGTCTCCTCTGCTCTTCTAGTGCTTGTGACTAAGAGGAAATAGGTCACGAGCACAAAGAAAGTAGTTTCTTGCAACTCATGACAAATACCACCAAATGAGCTGTGAGCAAACTGCTCCAGGAGTGAAGAAAAGATACAGATTTCTTCTTACTGAAAGGGTCAAGGAAGGATTTATGAAAAGGATGTTACTGAAACAGGGTTCTGAATTTTGGTAGCATCAGAAAAGTATTCCAGGTTAAATAACAGTGTAAAATGACCAAAACAAAAGGGATTCTACAAGTGGCCCAGAAAACTCAGGTATTCTGAAACTGATTTGGTATTAAGACTTTGATTTAGGCTCCCATGACTACATACATTTCCATCTATTACACTGTATAAATTCCACATAACATGAACTGAACCTCTTCTTGGTCTGCTTTGAATCCTTTCACAAAATTCTCAATGTTTAACAAAGATGGTAGAAATAGGTCCTCAGGGAGAACAAATTGAATATTCTAAAGTTTGAGACTGAAAACATTAGGTCATTAGTTGTTGGCTTTGTGGTGAGTTTATTTCCACATTGAAGACTTGTAAAAGAAAGTTGAAACCACCTGTTAATTTTCTCATGACCTGTGTTATTGACATTAAGGTCAAACATAATATTTCCATCTTAGGGGAGGAGAAAGCAATAGAACAGCCTTGAGACTTGACAAATTTCCAAGAACCAAGACCAAAAGGCTCAATATTTAGAGAGAAACATATTGAGAAAGCATGAGCACAGAGTTGGGACACCACCCTATTCCCTTGGCCTTTAAAACCTACCAGTCCTGCTTGCTCTCTCGTGTCTTTAAAAAATATATGTAAATATGGGAGGAACATCTGATTGCCAGAAAATGTAACTTCTCTTCCTGAATTTGTCAGGTAAGAGAACAGGTCTATAGAGAAAATGTGGCTTTCTCAAATACAACATATTTTTTAATGTACCATATTACCTTCCTCTCTCTATTGTCCATTAAAAGCACCAGAAAAATGTATTGCATACTTAAACAATTTAACCCCTAGGTGTTGGGTTTTGTGATGGGTAAACAACCAGGGGCTTTTATCTCCTTGGTTATTATGTTCTTAGCAGATATATTCAGTAAGGGCTTTTTTCTATTTCTCCTATGCCTTCTTTGGGACTGCATAGTGGCAAGTTCTGTTCAGTGCTCTCCAGCAGAACTTTCTACAATGACGGAAATGCTCTGTATCTGTGCTATTCAAGATGGAAGCCATTAGCCACGCTACTGGCACTTAAAATGTGCTTAATACAACCGAGAAACTGAATTTCAATATCAGTTAGCTTTAACTGATTAAATTTAAGTAGCTCTATGTGGATTGTGCCTACTATACTGAAAAGCTAGAAAAAATAAGTAAACGAGTGCTCTGTTTAGATGTTTGTGTTTGTATATGCTAACTCAGAAATGAGTATTATGAGTGGTTAATAATTATGAAACAAGAAAGCATCAAAAACTCTTAAAAAATCAGCAAGGTCCAGATAAATCTATGCATAAAGATATATAGAAGTCAGCTGTCCTCAAGTAATAGAAAAATGGAAGAAATTTTATAAGTTAGTATATTCAAGGAAAGGCTGGATAGAAAATGAGAGTCTAGAAACAATCTCACAAGGAACAATTAAGGGATTTTGAACTATTTAGCTCAGAGAAGAGGAAACTGGTTTGGGAAAGGTGGTGTGAGGGGGGTTGGTTATCCTCTCTCTCTCTCTCTGAAGTCAATTAACTAAAAAAAATCCTCTATTTTAAATAAAGTTGAAGTTTTTTCATTGTTTTTCTCCCACAGTCACATTTCTTGTTAAAGTTTAAGCTAAAAAATTTTTTTCAATCTCTTCCACAGGGGGCGTGACATACCTGTCCTCATTAAAAAATACGGGCCTTGCTGAGAACCAAGGTTCTGAGATCCTGTAAAGTCACCATTATGCCTGGCTGGCATGATTGTTGAATAAAATGCATCTAAATACTTCCTGGGGTTCCCTTGTGCTTTATTCTCAAAGGCATGTTTGATTACAGTGGGGACAGAGGTCTGCGTTCATAAAGTCCAGCAATCCTGGTATTTCAGAGAGGATTTCCTTCATGGTGTTTTCTTCCTTCCCCATCTACCTCACACCCTGAGGACTCTGTCTCAGGAAATGCGACTGCAGGTGTTAAGAGACAGGACACAGCTGATCATCAAAACATTTAGGATTAGACTAGCATTTTTAGCAACAGTTAGGAAACTAGTCCAGAAACATGTTACCCATCACCTTTTATTACTGAAATATTTCCTTTAGGCTTCCTTAAGATTTAATCGAGCATCTATTGTGCCTGGCACTGGTCTAGGTACACAGGTACACATAGGTAAGATTGCAAAGAGCTGTCTGTCTGGTAGAAGACAAGTTAGTCTTAAGATTTTTCCTCTATCTCAGAGTGTAGATTTCAGGTGAGACAAATTTTTTTTTTCAAGGAGGCTCTGAATCATTCAGGAAACAAAAAAAGCTACATTTCTCAACTAAGCCATGGAGCAGCCTCTGCATTCAGCCTTAATTCTTCCTCAGCAGAGATCATTCCCAACAGTGGCTGAGCTGAGTAGCAGTGATACAGAGCTCTCCGTTTCCCCTGATACCTGAGGTTTGGATGGAGGCCTTCATAGAGCTTGACTTAGAGATGAAGGTCATAGGGCCTGACGGGTTTATGCTGAGATAACCAGAGGAGAAATAAAAACCTGATTCTAAATTAATTTGAGGAATGGTCTCTACCCCCAATCCATCACCAAGGGATGATCCGGCAAGGAAGGGACCATAGACCAGCTGAATTGACTGTGAGGACGCTGTGTAGCTCACTTTGCTTCACATATGAGCCACAATAGTCCTGTAAGGCTATCTTTATCTTGTGAGTACACTTAGAAAGTTAAGTATTGAGTAATATTATCAGCAAATAAGATGGAAGAGTTATGTTTTTAAGCCAGGCTGACTCCAAATCTAATGCTTCTTCATCTAAAGGACAATCATTATTCCTTGTCTATTTCTTCTGTAGAAACTTAAGGTAAGATCCTTGGATGAAAAGTTCTATGTGTTTACATTCGGAGACTACAAATAAGGTAGAAATAAGGAATTACCTCCAAAAGAAGACAGTATTGATAATTACTGAAAAAGAAAAGGAAAAGCAACTGAAATTCCTGAGCTCATGTAGAGAACTGGCCTAGAATGGAGAAATGGATAGAGTTCTAAAAGAGCCTGAGATGCACCAGGCTCCTTGATACATAGGGGGAATAGATCACCCATCGAACCAGAAATAGCCCGTCAAAATCTGTCCCAGGCCTGCCAAGGGCTGACACTGAAGTTTAGGCTTATTTCTTGGGATATTCCGAATATATAATACATGTCTTGATGTCTACATCTGACCACTAGGGGATGCTGTGGTCTGCCAAGTGACTCAGCTGAACAATCTCCTAACAGCTCACCAGATAATATGCTAACAGATGTTACGGATGCAAGATGGCTCCCAGTATCTTTCACTTGACACTAGAGGACACTTGAAGGGCACCCCTAATATTTCAAAACTTTGCCATGGTAAGCAGAATCGAGTCACTGAATGCTGGAAATACTCATGTCTAATTGGACCGTTTCACAGGTCTGGAGAGATAAGGTTTGGAGATTATAGGCAGAAGCAATACATAAACCCAGATTGCCTGCCTCTAATGGTTTTGTGCTCTGTCTGTCTGTCTGTCTCTCTGTCTCTCTCTCTCTCTCTCTCTCTCTCTCTCTCTTTCCCCCTTCTCTCTCTCTCTCCTGTTAAACTGAGGCAACTCACATTTCTGCCTGGCCATGTTTCTGGGACCCCCCAACCTCACTTCACTGTTGACAAGCCAAGTTCTCAGGACACAAAAGAGGACAAACAAGAAGTAAATAACTGTCCCTGGGAGAGAAAGGTCTGAAAGCAAAGTCACAATTCAAAGATCCAATTCTTCCTTTATTTATTTGTTTGTTTTTTTGCCTGTCCATCTAAATTTGGAAAGGAAAGAACAGGGTGAAATTTTACCTTCCTGTCTCAACCAGGCACCACAACTAGAGGCAGAGATGTGCTGTGCTGCCTTTGGTAAGAATTCTTATTTCCACATCTGCCAGTTCCCCCAGGACCCTGACTACAGGCTCTGGAGCATGTGGGGGGGTCCTAACGGGTCTCATCCAAGTCACTACAAAGTGTAGAGATGGAAAAATAATTTTCCATGTTCCCTTTATGTTGACAGCTTGGTTGCAAGGTGCCTTTTTCTCTCGGCTACCTCATAAGTGGATAAACTTACCTAGGTTGAAAGTTCTCCACCATGGCCCCTGTAATTCAAGATTATCTTTGATAAAGGTAGCCTGCTTGTTCAGCCTTCAAACAAAATTTCATTCACCCAAGGCCTCACACTGGACCCAGTCCAGCTTAAGTTGGACCCAGTCTGCCCCTGGATCCAGTCTGGTTTCTAAGTTGGACCCAGTGCAACTACAGCCAGTTTTCGGGCCCAATCTGAAATGCTCAAATATATTCTGGGAGCTTAAAAGGCAAAGGCTGTGAAGCCAGAATACAAGAGGGATTTGGAAGCTCTAGAGGCAGTGAGAAAGCAGCGAGCTCAATGGGCTCACTGGGCACCTACATCTGGCTTCCTGTTCTTTCTGGGGGCCTTTGGTTCTCTCTTCTATCACCAAACCTGTTAAATGATGAACTTGAGGCACATTAAAAATTTTCAGTTTATTTAAGCAAAAAATTGATTTGAATAGTGAGGCAACCAGTCTAGCAGATAGAAAGGAGCTATGAGGGGCTGTACAAAATGAAAGACTTGTTTTTTCCAGAGAGGAGTGGGGATAAGGAAGTTACACTAGACTTAGTTATTTATTGCAAGGTGCCTATCCTTTAGGGGACAGTGGAGGTCTATCAGGCAGGTTACCTAACAAGTGCTGATCAGGCAATTCCTGATAAGACTGACATGAGATTCCAATTCTGAGAGAGCCAAAACTGAAATTAAGTCTTGGTTTGGCAACGTGAGGCTTAGCATAGTGACTCCATTTTGGGCCTGTTGTCTTGTTTTTCATAGACCCATCAGAAAGCATATAAATGACTGTTTTTATGTCTGGTAGTTACATTTTTAAAAGAGATTTTTGCAAACTGGAAATTGTTTAGAGGAGAGAGACTAACAGAATGAAACTTTGTCCTATGATACGTGGTTAAAAGAAGTAGGAAAATTTGAGCTGATATAAGAAAAACTTCAAAATCTGGTGGGTCTTTTCAAATTTTTGAGAGAGAATGTTAACACCATAAAAACAAATTTTTTTCTTTTTGTAAAGCTGTACAACAGGCTTGAAGACTGTATCTAACATTTGGAGGCACTCAGTTAATCTTCTTTTTGTTCCATACGTGAATGGCGAAGAGAAATGAGCATGTTCTGGTTGGCCCCAAAGGGTAGAATTTAGACTAATTGGGTAGGGAGTAAAGGGGGACCAATTTGGGCTGAATAGAAAAGCACACACTATAACAATTAAGATCAAAGCTCTGATTTAAGAGTGCCTGGGCTGGAATGTGGCTTTCCCACCACCTACCACGCGTCCTGGGAGATGTGAGAGAATTTTTCAAAGTCTCAGTTTCCTGACATCTGGTAGGAAGCTAATAACAATTCCCTCATACAATCAGCACAATGCCCGCCATACCAGTAATTACTCAAGAAGTATTAGCTATTATTATTATTATTGTTACTGTTAGCATTCATCTTGTTAACCTTTGAGCTTACTAGCAGGTCTCCTGGTACGTAAACATTTCCCTGATAGGAGGAGTGTTGCTTCTTCAGATAACAATTCATTGCATTACCAAATTGTCAGGGATTTTATGAAAGAGATTCCTCAACTGGGTAGAAGATGAGACTAAAATCTCTCTGCTTTTAACTGTAAAAATCTTCCAGAATTACAAACCACATTCCCAAAGTAGCAACTCAGGAGCAGTGGGCAAGTTTTGTGGCCTGAGAAAGGTTTTGTGGCCCCGGTAGGGCATAGAGTAGTAAGTCCAGTTCCCACTGTCAGGTCCCCATCCCCAGGTAAAGGGAAGGAGTGCAACCCTCATAAATGCAGCAGCGCACAACTGCTGCTAAACTCCCAGAGGGCATGGTCACAGGGGCAAGAGAGTTCTGTACAGTCTCCTTACTGGTTTCAGAATATTTGAAATATGAAGCTATCAGAAGGGAATAATGTGCCAAAAATGTTTTGTCCCATTGAAAATGTAAACTTGTTTAAAATTAAATATTTTTTTAATTAACTATACTGAGCCTCCTGAGAAATAGGAACACAAAATATTAGTATTTTTCTATTAAACCTTTATTTCCATTTCTCTGGCCCAATATATCCCCTATAAACCTTAGCTTACTCCAACAAAGTAAAAATAAAATATATTTGCATAATAAAGGAGGCAATTACACTAAAAGGTACAAAGCTCTTACCATTCAAAGCCTCAGCACTGCCAACAATTTCCTTTGTATTTCTTTTCATTGTTTAAGCAGTAGCTGATTTTTAGCTAAAAATATGGAATATGTAGATAATATGATGGTCACCAAAAAAGGTATACTATAGCTTTTGCTTTTAAACAAGTCAATAATAACTGAAAAGCCAACATACAACAATAACAGAAAAGGCTGGTTTTGGTAAGAGATAACCCATTCTACTCATTGCATGCACAGTCATGAATAAAGAGTGTAAGATAAAATAATGTATGTTGGCTTTTTATTATTCTCTGCTGAAGGAAGAAGAAGAAAAAAGATACTAAACTGGGGATTAGGAGTCAACAAGGGAGGAATTGTGTCAGAAATAGAAACAAAAATGTAAACACAAAGAGAAAACTACAAAAAAAGTCAAGAAAAACACATACCTGTGGAAGCTGGAGGGGAATAAAGCAGAAAGGGTCATGCGTACTATAAATCAAACCAAACCAAAACCAAAACAGAAAGATAAGGACTTGAATAGAAAAAGAATGAGAAGCGAAAGACAGTGAAAATTTAGTGAGTTTCATAGGGAATGTGTGATTCTGGGAGACCATCATCAAAGTTAACGTTATATTTTGAAATGTTCATGCTAGATTTTAGTGTATTTAAAAGCCCTTTTATTTACTGATGTAAACTGTGTGTGCTTTTCTTTCAAATTTGCAATTATCATTTTGAAACACATTTCTTTGAGTTCTAGAGACCTTTAAAATATTCAAGAAGTGCTTTAATAGAAATTACTGCCAAACTTTAAAGAAGCAAATTAGGTCCAGGTGAAAGTTAACAAAGACTAATAAAGATGATAGAAAGTAACCTGTACTGAGTAATTCTGGGTGCCAGACCCGCCATCAAGCACGGTGGCATCATCGGTAGAAGTGCAGTCTCCGGAGCTCCTGCTCTGCTCCGTGGTGTGGGAGCAACTGCAGGAGCAGCAGTGGCAGGATAGAGCTCCTACAGCCCTGCACACGTGCAGGATGCACTTTCAGCATCAATAGCAGCAATTCTGGCAGACAGCTGGCAAGAGCAAGCTAGGCTCCTGTCCAGCGTCTAGTTCCTAGGTAACACTCTTCTTTCTTTTGTTCCTTCAGCCCTTCTAAGACCATTGTAACCAACTCCCTGAATTAAATCTCTCTTAGAAATATTTAGAGTGGTCTCTGATTTCTGGGCATGACAATAACTGATATACATAGAAACCTCTGATCTATAAAATATGGTAGAAAACTATTTCCCAACATTGTCTGCTCTTTCTAGTCACTATTTCCTACCCTAGTCTGTCTGGTATGTTGTTTGGGGAATAAGGCTGATCATCTCAGCCAGGGACACGGTGTGGCAGACTAGAATAGTAGTGAGATCTTGGGCAAATTAAAATGACCTTTCAGGGCAAATTTCCTTCAAAGGGGAATATAATGAATATAAGGTTGCCCCTCCCCCAACTGAGATAACTATGTAAATAGCAATACACAAATTATTTGCTTATGAAATGAGTTAAGTGGTTTTAGAATTTCAAAAAAAATACAAAACTGGAATCAATAGGTGACATGAGGCTATTGGATTGCTATAAGGAGGTGAAATTTCTGTCAGTCTACTATGCTGCTTTTGTCCTTCTGCTCTAACCAGCCTCTCTCGCTCTCTCTTTTTCTTCCCCCCTTCTCCTCCCCTCCCTTCCATGCCTAACCCCATCTCTATCTCTTTGTATTCTTTCTCCTCTTTTCTATACTCATGCTTCCTTCCCCTATTATAGATCCATCCCCAGAGAAACATACATAGTTCAGTATCTTCCTTTCATGTTTAAGGTCACTGACAATGTAGTTGCATAATCATAACATGTGCATCTATATCTAAAACCTCATTTACCAGACATTGCAAGCCCTATTCAATGAACATCCCTCTGCAATGAAGACGGAGAAAAAAGAGGAAGAGAGTTGTCTCAAAGTCTGTAGAACTGCAATTCAGTTATAATTTAGTTAAGCTGGAATTATACCAGGCATAGTTACTTAAAACAATTCTTGGAAACTCTGAAGAGGATGGATAAGCCAAACATTGGTCCAGGCAGAGGGTGAAGGATCAGGATCCTATCCAGAGATGAAGCTGCCATGCTGACAGATCCCAGAACAGAAGTACCCTTCCTTGTTCTGCTGAATCAGAATCCCCTGAAGGAAGGAGCAAAGGGGATAAGAAGTCAAAGAATATGCTGGATCTATGAGCCAGTACAAAGAGATGCCAAGACTGGGGAAGAAGAATGTAGAGGCTGCTGCCTTCCCCTCATCCGGAGAGCCCTACCCCTTCTGCTCCCCCTACTTGTACCCCTGACAGCAACAGCTGAGGGGGAGCCTAGTGTAAGTGCAAAGACCTAAGTGCCCAGCTACTTGACCTCCCCAGGAACTACTACTGATCATAAGCTTAATCGAGCACAATATCCTGAGCATGGAAGACCCCTGAGTGAGCCACTCCTTCTGTTCCACAGATAAAATCCTGTACACACTAGGATGGGAGACAGGGCCACAGTCCGTGGAAAAAGAAAGCACAGCCAGCAAAGGAGGCAAGGCCAAGGGATCAGGGATTAATGCTTTCAGTGAAGCATGCACTGAGTATGGAGTTTCTCAGGGGTCAGGGGAGAGGAACAGGCAAGGCACAGGGGAACTTACCTAAGCTTCCGGGCAAGTTTTCCTCAAGGAAAAGGTCATCACTGTTCTCAAGGATACTGTTCTGTGTCAGATTTCTCATTGGTTTCAGGTGCCTCCCACCAACACTCCTCCAAATTCTGCCCCAGTGGAATTCATGACATGGCTGGCCAGAAAGTATAAGGTAAAAGGCAGGGCAAAAACATCAGGCATGAGGGTAGGGTGTTCAGATCACATCCATATCAAGACTATTTTTAGTGTTCCCTTCCCTTCATCCCAGCCAAGCCCTCTAATTGTCTCTGCCAAGTCCCAGGTGAACCTAGGCACTCACCGACTCAGCTTCTCAATCTTGTAATTACCTGTTTATCCTGCTGTTTTCTCTGTATTTCTGGTGGCATGTATCTGTTGCCCCAGGCAGGCCTGGTTTAAGACATGTCCATCTGTCTCCCCAGATCAACATAATTTAAATGAGCATGTCCTCCTGGCTGCAAACAATAGCATTTTTTTAATTGATGTTTCAGGAAAACTGGGACAGAGTCATTTCTAAGATAGAGCACTGCATTTATTTCCTCGAAGCCACTGGGAAAGAATGATTGATGAGCCACGGTTTGCTTTTCACCATATGTAACCAAAGGAGCCTGCATTAAGCGTTGCTATGTTTCTCAGCACGTAGGCAATGGAAAGTATATTTGACTTGAATAAGAGAGAAGTATTGAAGTGATCTCCTTTATTTTAGTATTCCTATTAGACCACCAATCAATAAAATCTTTTATATAACACCTGGAATTTTCAAAGTCATTAAATAAATGCAAAATTACTGTCTTTCACCACTTACACCAAGGATGATCCATGTATTGAAGCACATGAGAATTTCTGTAATCAGAAATACTGATTCTCAGGCCTAAAAGACTACTGAAATATGTATGGGAGAGCCTGATGAAAAGGCTTCTTTCTGAAGATTTGTCTAATATTTTCAGTCCGATCATCTGGATCCTGTGGTAAACCTGCCATATGTTTAGCTTGTCTTTGCTACGTTTGCTTACTTTGACTTTCTGATTAGTCTTGCTCTCACTGCCCTTGTACCTGAGGCTCCCTTCTCAAATGCTTCATTGCAGGGAACTCTCCCCATTTCAGAGAACACATTCCTAATGCTCTTCACTGCATTGTCCTTGAGGTATTTTCTTTCAGTAACGGCTGGCAGAAAATCACATCAGGACCTATGCAATGAGACCTGTGAGACTGGAGGATGTGAAAGGCGGAGTTTGGCTGTAATAGAGCTTACTCCATTACATAAGTAGACTTGGTAGGGCATTTGAACAGTACTTCCTTGAAGAATAATTACATCATAAAACTGGTCAACAATGAAAATTATAACTAGACGAGGTACAGGGCTGAGATAACCCTCAGACCTCAAAAACTCAACAGCGCACTTCTGTCATGTGAGAACCATGGAGCAGGCCCTCAGGACACAAAGGTAGAAAATAGATGATTGTATGTCATTTCCTACAATGGGCAAAGAAGGTGGGCAAAGAAAGGGCAAAGGGGTCTGAAATAAAACCCAGGCTTCTGCTTTATTTCTCTATGACTCCATCCATGCTGAGACTGACAGTCATGGGAGAATGGGGAGCATGCAGTGGAGGGGCCCACAAAGCTGCATTCCTCCTTATTCCACTTGAGTTGGTTTGTTGTCCATGGTAGGCTATGACCTACAGGAACTGTCCAGTAGTTGAGGCCCTTAGAGGGGACAGTAGAGCAGAGACCCCAGGGAGCTTACATAATCTAATAAGCAAATATCTCAGCCTCAAAGATCAAATTCAGAGAGATCTGGTTATGCTATTAGGAGGGAGAGACATTCAACATGTAATAGAAATACCTTACATTCAATCAAGTCTGAAGGAAAGAGTTAGTTAATCTAAATATTCTTCCATGGAGAGGAGCTCATAATACTTGATTCTCAACTATAGGTCCCGATATTACTGTTGTGAAAAATTGCTGAGAATATTCTAGAAACTTCTAACCACAAGAATAAAGCATATGGCTTACTTCTAACACGATAACAATGTCCCCTTTAAGAAAATGACACTAGGAATTTTGAGCAGTCAGAGGTCCAAGTCCTGCCCATCTGAAAAGCAGCAGGCAGCTCTATCTCCAAGGTTCAGTGTCTTATACTGAAGTACATAACTCAGGAAGGCACCTCCTGGAGAACTCTGATGGGCTAAGACACAAGAAAGCCTGTGTCTAAACTTCAAATCCACCCTCCAATCTTTGATTGATGATACTAGGGCTGAAACTCTGTGAACCCCATTGCTGCTTGACCAGTCAGCCAACTTTGCCTATGAGGCAGGGGAAGAGGGGATGCTAGAGGGGGACTAGACGACTGTAGGGGGGAGAAGGAAATTTTTCTCTCCCATTTATACCCAGTGTGCTTGAGGTTCCTGTGAGCACCACTCCAGCAGCACTGGGGATGGGCGGAGATGGGGGTGGCTGAGAAAGAATCAGTAGAGGGGAAAGAGGGGGAGGAAAAGGAGAAAACCCACAGAAAAAACGTTACAGACATTATGTTCTTTCCCCTAAATACTTCTGTGTGTATTTCCTAAAAACAGGGACAATTTTTTTCATAATAAGAATTCAGTTATCAGTCCTGGCTGCTGTGGCTCAGTGGATTGAGCATTGGTCTGCGAACCAAGTGTCACTGGTTCGATTCCCACTCAGGGCACATGACTAGGTTGCACATCAGGTCCCCATTTGGGGGCGCAGGTGAGAGGCAACCACACAGTGCTGTTTCTCTCCCTCTTTTTCTCCTTTCCGCTCTCTCTAAAAATAAAATAAACAAACAAATAAACAAACAAATATATAAATTATTTTTAAAAATTCAGTTATCAAACAGGAAATTAACGTTGATATAATTCTCTCTACTCTGTCTACCTTATTCAAATATTGCCCAATATGCCATTAATGTCCTTTATGGCAAGTTGTTTTGTTTTGTTTTGGTTCCCCAGGATCCAATCCAAGAATCCATAGCATTTTTAATCTAGAAGATTTTCTTAGTCCTACTTTGCCTCTTACTACCTTGACATTTTTGAAGAGTACAAGCCAGTTATTTTGTAGTGTTCCTCAATTTAGGTTTGTCTGCTGTTTCCTCATGGATTAGAATCAAAGCATGCATTTTGGCAGAAACACCTCAAAAGTGATGTTCTTTTCAGGGCATCGTATTAAGAGGCATGGGGTTTCTTTCTTCTATTCTTGGTGCTAACTTTAATTAGTCAATTAAAGGGATATCAACCAGCTTTCTTCATTGTAAAGTTACTACTTTTCCTTAGTAATTAACAGGAACTTGGTGGGGAAATAGGTTGAAAATCTAAATATCTTAGCCTCCTCAAACTTCTCCTCATTAGTTTTAGCATCCATTGATGATTCATTCATGCCTAAAAATATGATGATGATGTTTGCTAAGTAACAATTTGCCAAATGATGGATCACCCCTTTTATAATTATTAGTTGGCATTTTCCTGTAACAATTTTCCTTCTCTCCATTTATTCTATTTTATTCATTTGTTTGTTTATAACAGTACACTCGTGGAGTCTAATTTTATTCCATGGATTATATTCCTTGACTACCATTATTCATCTCGATGCTCCAACTTTCCCATATTTTGCTAGTGGGAGTCGTTTCAAGCTGGTGCCACTGACTTCTGAGTTGTTCCCATCATTGTTTGAATACTTTCTTACTTTCTGGCATGGCAAGATGTTCTAGGCTCTGTTGCAGGAAGACAGATCTCTGGGTAGGGGCATTCTCATACCCCACCACCCAGGTGGCATCCGGTGACTCAGGAGACGATGAGCAACTCTCGTCTCCGCTTTCGGCTTTAGGCTGTCGAGGCCACTGAGTCGTGGAATCCTGGGTAAAACAGGTTCTGTTGTGTACTCCGTCTGCTTCCTTGTTAATGAAGTCTTAAAATGGAGCTGGCCTTGAGGATTAGTGGATCTGCCTTGCTTCCTTGATAGGTGCTAGCTAAACCAGGAGTTACCCTGGCCGTATTTTACATATTAATGCTACTGTAAGAATTCTTTCACTTGTAAAATTCTACTGTTGTTGGCTGGAAAGTCACACCCCCCGTTCTATTTTTAGTAACTTTTGAAACCCTAATAAAAAGAGGATGAGGCTTCCCGCTCTCCGCTGATGGTCTGAGCGAGCCACAGCCCTCCGTTCGTTACTGGCCAATAATCCTGCCTGCCGGATTTATTTCAGCGTCCGAAATCACAACCAACGCAACAAGGCTCACCTTGTACTTTACTGCCCTGGCCCTGGACTCAGCCATTTCTCCAAGGAGCCCCGGTTTCCTTGCTTTTAATGGAGTGTGGAATTTAGAGTTCATGATCCAGATACTGGTGTGTCGTTTGTGCTAGGCCCTCTTGGTAGACAGAGCCAATGTATATGTGTAAGTATTCTCTCTCTCTACTACATCTCACTGCAAACTTGCATCCATAGAACGATCTGTGAGAGTGTCTGTTTCTCCACAGCCTCACCAACAGAAGCTGTTTCCATAATGACCTGATTTTGTGAGACAGTTTCCAATGGTCTGTTCTGGTCATAAAGGCCAGACTCACACAGATCTGCAATGGGGCAGTGCTCATTGTACACTTTCAAGTGTGTGCTGCCCTGGAGCCTGGAGGCACAGGGTGGTTAGATGGCTCCATGGGGCTCCCTCAGGGTGGCTGGCTATGGCGAAGTGCTATCTGCAGCCCTCAGTAGGAAACAGCCGAGGTACTTCCCACTCATCTCTCTCTGCCTGTCCCCTTGTGTATGGGAAACACAAAAAGGGCCAACGCAAATCAGAGCACAAATTACAGGAGGTACGTGAAGCTCTGACTCAAAATCTGGTCCCTGATATTGGACTTGGATTATAAAAACTCCTGCTAATTCTGGAGACTTTAGGGGTTTCTCCCTGGAAAAGAATCCTTTCTTTTGGCTTTAAAGCCTCCCATAGAAACATGTGATGAAGACAATTAAAGAGTAGAAAGGGATATTGGGAAGATGAATTTGTGGCTAAAGCACAGATTTCTGTTACTCTTTGGCCTGCTCTCAATGTTAAGGTTCTTGCCCAGTAAAAAGTGACTCAATGGAGAAAAAGGATAAGAGAGTTAGCCCGGAGCTCTATTCCATTTGATTCTGCCATAGCAAGTGCATTCACCAAAGTCTGTATGAAAACCAATCTCAGACTATTTTCTAGCATAAGACATAGGCTATATACATAGCTGCCCCATAGTTTCAATGGGGTCCAGGCAGAAGGCATGACTGAAAAGATCCATGTTTGATGGTCAGACCCAATGAGTTTTGGGGATGATTCTAGGAGGAGTGAGTATCAATGTTCTACAGATGAATTTTCAATCAATCCAAGACTGGAGGGAGAATTAAGTTCTAGCTCCCAACTGCAGCTCCTATGCACAGCTCCAAAGACTGCAGGACCTGGACAACGGTCATGGAGTGAGTCCCTTCTCTACTGAGGGGCAGAGGAGGAAGGAGGATGCCCATCCCATGGGGACACTAGGAATGTTGGTGACATATCATTCAAACAGTTGTTAAAGAAAATGGACAGGAACAACATGAGGATTCCTCTCCAAGTTTGGTCTCTCAGCCTAGGCTCCAATCTAAGAGATCACCATCTGAGCTGTACTCAGAATCATTGGTCTCAATCATTATTTTTTCATCTTCTATTTTATGCACTAATCTGTCTGACCTGGGAACAGGGTGCCAAAAGGAGGAAAGTATGAGGACTGAGGACACTGAATGAAGCAAACAATTATTTTGTAATGTATTAGCTAAAGCTTATAGGAACCTGGGAAGACCAGATGTTAGCAGTTGCTTTATGAAGCTCTTTTTCTTGGTCATATACCATCTGCTTCTGAAATCCTGTTGAAAAAGCCTTACCCAGGTTCATCTGAGGAACTAAGGTTCCAAAACTAAATTTAATATCCATTCTAACTTTGGCTCAAGAGCTAGAAAAGATTGTCATTATGAGTTATTTTTAGCCAGGCCTTAATTTAGGTCCCAGAGGCCACAGTTAAGCATAAAATATTCTTTCTGGATTTGATATCCCATACTGAGGTCTGGAACATGAAGGCTTCTCCTTCTTTTAGGAAAGGTACATGAAACAAACCTACCCTTGTCCTATAATATCTCCATATAGATCTCTGCAAAAACCCAGACCTACGTCATTTTTCAGAGAATTCTGGAAATTCAGGACACTGCATGATTCAACGCATTTTGCTCTTCCTCTTGGACATTCTCACTGAGTCAGGTGATACAAAGACCGGTACGAGGACCTACAAAATGGTCAACCATTAGCTGAGTTTATTCAAGGTCACAAAGATCAACCCTGTGTATAAAATTTGTATCTCAAGGTTTAAAGCTCAAGTCAAACTCCATAAGTAAAACCACTCTTGTCCTTTCCTTTATATATTGCCTATAAATATCTAGCTTCTCAAATGTTCTTTGGCCCAGTTTTGACATATTACAGTTCCTCTGATATAAATAAATAAGTAAATAAATAATCTGATGTGTACATTTTGCATTTGCCTGGGGTCCTGATTTTATCATTTTGAAAATTCTACTTCACCAACAGTTCAGCTTTACACACTTATTGGAGAGATGGGTTGGGTTTTGTTAAGGGCTGAAAAACGTATTAGAAGGTGAAATAGATGCTGGGAAAAGGGAAGCAATTTGGACTTAGGGTAAAACAAAAAAGGTTTAAAAAGAGTTAAAACAAAGAAAGCTGCTTTCTTGAAATGTAACTCCCCCTCTGTGGGTTTGGCCCTGCCTTCCTTCCATCATCCCCACTCAGAATCAAATCACTTGCTTCAGGAAGTGGTAGTCTCTGACTCCTCAGGAAAGCCCCTCTAGCCCGCCTGCCCCCCCCCCCCCAGCTTGTATCAGGAGCTAGAGCCAGAAGCATGATGAGCAAGAGTACCCCAGAGGACAAGCAGTAGGCAGATGCAATAAATCTCAAAGATTTCCTTCCAAAGTTTGGTTGTCCTTGGTGAAAGGTGGGGGGTAGGGGAAGCCCCACAAAACTCAAATTTCTTCATTATGCACTTTTCTAACATGAAAGTGTTAGCAAGGTCCAGGCTCCCAATTTCACACTTCAGATCAACTAGAAGAAATAAATCAAAGAGTAATAAAATGGAAATGAAGGATGTAAATATTTAAAGAAAGCTGGCTCATAAATATGAGACCATGAAATCTGTAAGCTCCGCTATCCTTCCCTCCTTTTCAGTCCCTGTGCCCCTGTCCTGTCTGTCACAGGAAAATTATTACTTAGCCATTTGAGGGAACTGAGGAATCATCTGGAGATCTTGAGATGTGAGGAATTAGGGAAATTTTTCAAAAATTTTGGGGCTAGAAGGAAAAGAATGCCTTTAAAGGTATTAATAAGAAAGGTTCAGGTTTGGGGGAGGGGGAAAATATAATATAATAGAACAGCTGAAGTTCATAGAGATCCTTCTACATGCCAGACATGTGCTAAAGTATTTGCAAGCATAATTCATTTAAATCTCCATTTAGTAGGCAAAGGCAACTTTTACTCTGGCTTCACAGATGAAACAACGAGACTGAGAGAAGATATGGTTACAAGGTCTCATGATTTGAAGGAAGTCCTCACAATGCCACCTCTAGAATGCATTTTCATTCAAAACAGCCCAATTTGCTTCATATCCACTGCCACCACCCTAATCTAATCACTGTCATCTCTATCCTAGATGATAGGATAGGATGCAACATCCTAACTACATCCACTTTTGCCCCCCACTAACTTATTTCCCACAATGCTTTGAACCACGTTTAAACTCTTCAATGGCTCTTCAGTGCCTGATAGTGGGCTCCAAGATACTGCGTAATTTTGTTCTTGCCCACCTTCCCAACTTTCTTTCATGCCACTGTTCCTCACGCTCACCATATCCAGCTTTACTGACCTTCACAAATATTTCTCACTCCTGGACTCTCTCCTCTGAGCTCACCCTTCCATCTGAAACTCTTTTCTTAGTTTTTACATATCTGGCATAATCCATACTTTATTTCTCAGTTTAAATGTTACCCCCACAGTGAGTCATTCTCTCTCTTCCCTCCCACCTCCAGTCCTTAACTTCCTTTCAGTTGTTCATTGTTTCACAACACTTGTGAAAATTTGCTATAATTTTAGTGTTTTGTTTTCTTGTTCATTGGCTACTCATCCATTAGATGTTCAGCTCCATCAGAATAAAAGCTATGTCTGTTTTGTTCACTGTGGGATGCGTGTGCTTATTGTACTACCTGGCTCATGTTTTCTACTGTTAGTACTATACATACTAAGACATTTTGAGTTCCTAAGACTAAAATTTATAAAAATGATGGTGCCTCCCATAGATAACTAAAAGAAAGAGCAATACTAAAATTAAAATAAAATTTACAGGAAATGTGAAATTAAACAAACTTATTGTAGACGTTCTAATTGCTAAATTTTGGGAAAAGATCATTGAAAAAGAACTCTTCTCATTTCCTGATTTGCTGGTAATCTGAGCCCATGTGTTTTCTGCTTATATATAATTGCTCAGGACCTGACAGGAAAAACTGTTTCAACATCAGAGCAAACAGTTGTATTACCATATAGATCTTACTTAACAAATCTTTAATGGGACAATGGTTTCTGATAGCATTATGCTTCTTTTCTACCATAAGAACACTGAATCTGCTGGTTTCTCCTTATGGTTTCTCATTCCACAAAGCCCACATCACCTTAGGTACTTACTGACAAATTCTAATCCCCCAAATAAATTAACAGAAGGAAAATATGGAGAAAAGAAGTTCTGTGTTTATATGTGTCAGAAAAGGAAGGCAGAAGATTCTTTGAACAAACCTGTAAGTGGCATATAATGTATGTACATAGTTATTATGCAAGGTAATAGCATTAAGCAAAAATTTAGTAACACGCCATGTTCTTCCATATCTAGGGACCTGCATACATTTCCTTTGCTTTGTCTGAAACCATCTGCCTGCCCCACCTCTCATTCCCTGCAGTAATATTTTCCATGGGATCCCATACTTAGTTGCATCCTCCCTTTATAGGCCATCAGAGCTTCCTGTAGTTCTCTGATGTAGACTCCAACTTCATTTAAGTATGTATGTAGCCTCACTTAGATTATAAGCCTCATGAAGAGAGTGCTCATGTTATCTTATTTACAGCTATGACCCTGCTCCCCAGTATAGTACTCAGTAGCAGTTAGCAAGACATGTTTGTTAATGTATCAATAAATGAATTAATAGACAGTATCCCTGACCTCAGTGTGCTTACAGTCAAACAGGAGAGCAAGACAAAAAATTTCTTTTACTATTCAACATCATAAGTGCAGTAATAAAGACATGGCAGGGAACAATGGGAATCTCAGTTCTAATGCTAACCCTAGTATCACTGAGGATTCCCTGAAGGAGGTGATGGATAAACTTGAAAGGTGAAGAGTTTGGGGAAGAGAAGTGATTTCCAGAGGAAATGGAGTAAGCAAAGGCAAATGTGATCACCTGCTTATTCAGGGAGTTATCATAAGATGTTTGGCCATAGGACTGTAGAATTCATGAAAGAGTTCTAACATACTTGCTTACTGATACTATTGATAAAGGACACGCAGTGGGGTCAAAAGGGCATTATCCTTATTCTTAGTGAACCTAAGAAGATCTTTACTGCTTACATTTAATGTTCTCTGTAAACATAGAATATGTTTATAATCTCTTAGAGAGTAAACAGGGAATAAACAACAATTTCTTTGAATTATTCCCTTTTTGCCTCTTTTTTGGGAGAAATCAGGTCAGTGGCCTATCTTTGAGATACACACCTACAGAAATCCTCATAGACTGCTGAAAACTCCCCTGTGGTCCTAATAGCAAGTTCTGAAAATAACCATGAGTGATCTGAGTGCTTTGAAAATGTATATAACAATGTGCTATGCATAATTATAGTTATTTAAAATTATATTAATAATTATATTAGCTACTGCCCTGACTGGTGTGGCTTACTCGGTTGGGAGTTGTCCAGCAAAATGAAAGGTTGCCAGTTCAATTCTCTGTCTGGGCATATGCTGGGCTGTGGGTTCCGTCCCTGGTTGGGGCATGTACGAGAGGCAACTGATCAATGTTTCTCTCTCACATTGATGTTTCTCTCCCTCTCTTTCTCCCTCCCTTCACTTCTCTCTAAAACTAAATAAATAAAAGTTGTAAAAAATAATGGTATTATCTGCTATTATATGCCAGTTACTTACTACATGCCAGATACTGGTTAACTCTTTGCACACATGAACCCTGATCTTCAAAACAACCCAATGAAGTAGGTATGTACTGCTATTATGTTATACAGTGAAGAAACTGAGGCCCAGAGAAACTAAGCAGCTTGCCCAAGGTCACTCAGAAAACACATGGTGAAGCATGGACTCAATCCAAGCAGTCTGTCTCCAGAGCCCACACTTTGCAGCTTCCTCCCATTCTGATGTGGTTTCTCCTGAAAATGTAATGTTGGTTTTGCAGCCAAGAGCCACACCCTGTACTTTTTCAGGCATCTCATAGAATTCAGAAGTCAAAGTTGGGAAAGTCCCAGGAGATGCAGAAAGTCTGGTTAATGTTAGTACTACTGGAGAAAACACTCAGTACAAAATCAGCATTTCCCAAAGAATGCATGCATACTACTGGCAATATACTAGATGACTTTGAATATGCGTGCACAAACACTTCCATTTTAATAGCTATGTATATTTAAGATGTGGATTAGATAGACATTATGCTAATATGCATGTATACAACTAAAATAATTATTATTCAATACTTTCAAATACATAACTAGAAAATAATATTATAATAACCGTTATAACTATGATTAATGCAGAATTTGTTAATATTATATTTATTTACTGGTTTATTCATTAAAGAAATATTTATTGAGCACTTAATAGGCATCATATTGGTTCACAAATAAACAAACAAACCCTTCCCTCCCAACCTTCAGAGGACCTGAATAGACATTTCTCCAAGAGGACACACTTATGGCCAATAGACATATAAAAAGATGTTCAATATCACTAATCCTCAGGGAAATGCAAATCAAAATCATAATGAGATATCACCTCATGCCTGTCAGAATGGTTATCATCAATAAATCAACAATCAACATGTTGGTGAGGGTGTGGAGAAAAGAGAAGCCTCATGCACTATTGGTGGGATTGTAAATTGGTGCAAGCACTATAGAAAACAGTATGGATGGTCCTCAAAACATTAAAAGTAAAACTACCATATAACCCAGCAATACTTCTGGGGATTTATTCAAAGAAATCCAAAGTACTAATTGGACAAAACAAATGTACCCCTATGTTCACTGCAGTACTACTCATAATAGCCAAGATATGGAAGCAACCTAAGTGTCCATCAACAGATGAATAGATAAAGAAGATGTGGTGCAAATATACAATGGACTGTAGCCATAAAAAAGATAAGATCTTGCCATTTATGACAACAAGGATAGACCTAGAGGGTATTATGCTAACAGAAATAAGTCAGACATAAAAAAACAAATACTATATGATTTCAGTTACATGTGGAACCTAAAAAAAAGACAAAATAAATGAATATATGAAAACAGAAACAAACTCATAGATACAGAGAACAAATTGATGGTTGCCAGATGGTAGGGGTTTGGGAAATGGAGGCTGAGTAATAAAGGGGAAGGGATTGTGATGTACGAATTGCATTGCCAGTTATAAAAACAGTCATGGGAATATAAAGTACATCATAGGGAATATAGTCAATAATATTATAATAACTATGTATGGTGTCAAATGGGTACTAGATTTATTGAGGTGATCATATGTTATATAAACGTCTAATCACTGTGTTGTACACCTGAAATGAAACTAATATAACATTGGATGTCAACTGTAATTAAAAAAGAATTGTTCACATCCCCACCTTTCATAGATTAAATTCTAATGGGGAGAGACAGGTAAAAAACTTTCAAGTACAAATAAATAATAGAGTATATTAGGTGATAAATACTATAGAAAAATAAAGCATGGCAAGAGAGGTTATGGCAATGAAGAGAAAAAAAATTTAAAGTTTAATTTTTTTAAATAAAAATTATTACAAATACAGTTGAAGTCTCTTTTACTTTTTTAAAAAAGTATGGCTTGAAGTTCTTTGGGGACACTCTCTAGCAGTCCTATTTTCATTACTGTTCTGCTAAAACCAGAAACAAATTTCATTTTAGAGTAAATAAATAGTAATAAGTCATTAAATAAAAGTAACTTCTACATAATTAAATATCTAAAATGATTAAGTGATCATTAAGTAGTATTAAATAACAATAACTAATGTACAGATAAGGGAAAGAAGAGTAATATTTGATGTTCAAATTGGGGAATTGTTCAAACAGGGAACACCAAACACTTTTCACTCCCCCATGTGGTTCTGTTTGTGATGATAGGAAGAGAAAACCAGAATCACTCACCCCAACTAAGTCAGCACTGGGCACTCGATGCGATGCTCCTTACAAGGCCCGTGGGGAATTTTTCTGCCACCCTGACAGGTGCGCTTCTACAACCTGCCGCTTTCTGACCCGCTTCCTTTCAAGACCATCTCTGTGAAGACCGCTGAAGATGAATTACAGAGAAAAATACCAGAAGGAGATCATCACAACCCATTCCTTTATGTTACAGAACTTCACTTGGGTGATGCTCACCGTACAGGTACTTCGGCCCAAGGCTTCTTTGCGGCGAGCATTTTCCACATGCTCATTAATTGGCCATAAGGCAATTTTGCCGTAAAAAGATAAAAGAACGACAAATAAAGGAGGGACATGAAAAAGGACATGAGGAAACATGAAAAATGAATAACAAAATTAAAAAGACTTTACTGAGAAATACAAAATATTTGAATACATTTAAAATGTCTGTAGCTTTATGGCAATACTATACAGACAATTGATCTTATTTTGTTGTTTGTACCTAAGAGTGTATATTCGTTCTATGGGAAATGTGGGTTCAACTCTGCCCTCAGGCGCCCTCGCCTCTCTTTCTCCTCTCAATGTAGTGGGTTTCAAAGTTTGGGGGAAAATTCTCATCATCTGGTAGAAATGCTACTTTAAGGCTACCAGCATCATGTCTACTGGTAACTGTATGAGACCATTATGAGAGCCAGCTAAGATTTATATATGATATACAAATGGGAATAACTGCGAGAAATTCATCCAAACTAACAAACAAAAAAAAAAACAAAAAAAAAAAAAAACTCACCCAAAACAAAAAGGCAAACAAACTGTCAAGCAGTTATTTTATCTTTTTGACAGAAGTTGACTTGTCAGTGGAGAAATGACCTCTCTCTCCCAGAACACCCAAACTGTCAATCAGTGCATAGTACCTTTTATGACAAAATCGTCTTACCACCAATTAGTGGTGCTGCAGAAATACTTGTGGCAAAGATGCTTATGGCAAAAATCCCAGACAGGGATGTTGAAGTAGAAGTGAGTGCAGACTGTGTTCAGGCTCAGGTGGGAGACAGCTGATGCCACCTGCACGGGACACAATGCAGCTCTTCCCTTGGAGAGGACCAGGAGGCAATGCCAATGGCTCAGGGTAAGTTGCAACCCTTTTCTTGACAACCTAAATGCCTGTAAGTCAGTTTTGTCAGAATAAGGCCCTGGCATCAAGGCCTTTTTCGGTGCAGGAAAAAGTTCTCTCACATGTTTATATGAATTACATACGAATGAGTAACAAATAATGATAGCTAATATTTATTGAACACTTACTATGTACTAGCTGTGCTAATGTTCTCTGTACATCATTCTATTTAATTATCACGATGACTCAGTGAGGTTCTATGATTAGTTCCATTTCACAGGTAAAGACACATAGGT
The DNA here is from genome assembly GCF_987537825.1 of Furipterus horrens. NCBI lineage: Eukaryota > Metazoa > Chordata > Mammalia > Chiroptera > Furipteridae > Furipterus > Furipterus horrens. Next base: position 67,686,441 of record NW_028327180.1, read on the forward strand.
TCAGGGAAGTTAATTAACATGCCCCAAACCATATTGAGCCCAGCTGTCTGGCTCTTGAAATGTGTTCTAATCCCATTTGAACCTTTCAGAGTATCTCTGTTCCCTGACAGTGGCTGAAAATGTAATGGTTAAACAAAAGCAGATGTCAGTGTTAGAAGAGTCAAAGAGTTTTAATTCTGGCTCTGCCATGTATTAGCTGTGTGAATTCAGGCAATTTCTGAAACTCCTTTAGGACTTAGACTGTCCTCCATTGTCACACTTTAGGGAACTTTTAATCTCTCAGGCCTCCCTGTTTGTGTCATCATTGTTGTAATCATCATTATCACAGGTAAAACGTTTTAAGTGTTTTTCAGTGATTGCCGTGATATTCCCTTAATTTCTTGGATTAAGATGTGGATACAATGTAGTACTACTACTAATAATAAGAGTAACCATGTATTGTACATTTACTACATGCCAAGTGCTTTTAGTGCATTATCTCATTCTATCTTTACAAGTACTGCATGAGATAAATACTAGTGTCATTTATAATTTATAGTCAGAAACAGAACTCACCTAGAGTTCAACCCTGCTGATTTCACTTCCTTTTCTCCCACCTACGACCCTGACTACCAGCCGTTTTGGGACCTCCAAAAGAGCATTCATGAAAGTGGCATGGTGTTTACTTCAGGAAATGAACACTCCAGGAGTTTGACACTAAAAATGTTTGGAAATATCCACCAACTCGTGCTGCTGAGAACCCTACCTGCTCGAGGAGTTTCTGTTTCCTCTGATCCAGCTTCCTTTCTCACAGGGTAGTGCCAATTAACTCTTGGCCTTCTTCACAGAGGGAGCTGGAAAAACAGTAAGACCAAGTGACTCACCTGAAAAGAGCAAGGGAGAGTAATGCCAATGAACCAGATTCCTGTTTTATTGCAAAGCCCAGCCACTCATTTTGCTTTTTAACAGCTTTAAGTGGCATTGACTAAAAGATGCTATAAAGGACAAACATATTTGGAGTGATTATTATTTCCTATTACACGACATAATATTCTCCATACTTATAATTTGTTTCTGATCGCAAATTTAATACATTTTTTTTGGAAAACCATAGAAAATGCACAAATAGTTGAGCTGCTCTGTATGTTAGTCTAGATTTCATTTCTATTTAATTTATTCTCTTTCCTTGCCTATACACCCTTGCCCCGCTTTTAAAGACCCGGAGTCCAAGGTGGGAGAGACCACAAGCATCCCAGAGGGCAGCAGCTCAAATTCACTCCCCTCCGGCTCGGTTCAAACATCTCCCCTCCCCTCCCCCTTAGTCTGGTCGCTCACCATTGGTCATTACCATGACAACCAGCAGCTGCCAGGGTAGGCAGCCTCTACTGCAGCAGGGGTGGGGTTGTGGGGGAGGGGGCAGGAGAGGAGGAGCCAGAGGAGGTGTCTGCTGCAAGTTCCTGGCTGCTTCTGAGCTCACCCCATCCTCCGAGAGGGAGGAGGCCAAATGGTGATGCTGGTGCTGCTGCCGCCTCGACTGCTGATACTCTAGTGGGGCTGCAAGGGTGGTTCCTATTCGCACCGTCGCCAGCCAGAGACGGAGGGAAAAAAGTCCCAGCAGCCGCTGCTGATGTTGGGTTCGGAGGCTGCATCCGACTCAGCCACAAGGAAAAATGGATTCAGTTTGCATCTCTCCCTCCTTTCAACAGCTTTTCCGGGTCTCAGCAGGGTAAGTAGGAGACAGTGGAGCTACCTTCTTGGTTTAGCTTGCTGTTAAATGGCCTGTGTATACATTTATGGCCTGCACTTGAACAATGACTCTCTCAGAGTAGGAGAGGAAGATGTGGAGACGGAGACGGGGATGGAGAGAGAGGACGGTTGCCAGGAAGAGAGAAGTAAGAAGGCGTTCGCTCCTATTTAAAAAAAAAAAAAATGGTGTTCTGATTTTATCTTGAACGGGCTTTGAATGCAGAGGGGTCCACTTGGTTCCTTTCCTTCCAAGCCGAGCAACAGAATCAGGGGGTGGAAAAGAGCTAACAAGAAATGGGTGTTATTGAAAGGAATCGTTTCATCTGCAGCTCCCACATATAGGGCTGGGCCTTCCTCAAAAACACCTTCGGTGCCTCATGAGCTTCCCTGCCTAATTAGAAGATGATTTTGCTTATTTCCTCTATTGCTTAGGAAAGGTGGCCCCATTTAGCGTTCTATTCCATATTCTAATGTACTCTTGTTGAGAAACCATTTGCTGGTTACAGTTTCATTTTTAAGACATAGATTTGATTGTGAATATACAAATATCTTCTCTGTGGATATGCATATCATATATACACATGCTACTTAGCATTTATAGTGCGTTTATGAAACATTTATATGCAGAGCATTCTTCGCAATCATTTTTATGAGTTATGAATGCCCTTGCATGCTTGGAGGTAATTGCATATTTTTGAAACTAAGCTTCTGGTTTGGATTAATGTGAGATTTGTTCTTATTATTGCCCCTTAGTTTTGTTGTGACCAATTAGGACAGACGCCTATCATTTAATCTGTATCATAGCCCTAGATGCAAATGTATAGCCTGCCTCTTTTTTAAATTTTTAATTAGGTTTGTGGGGGGTGATGTGAGAGCCCTGACTTGACAATGATGGGAAAGGGAGGTGGCTTGTGGTATTATTTTGTGAACAGCATTTTGCCAAATGATTGTTGAAACAAATAAGCTTTCTTGAAATTCTACCCTAACCCTTTCATGTCTGTGCCTTGTGTCCCAGAAAGCACAGGTGAGCTGGACGGCAAAATGCATTCATTTTATTTAACAGTGCTGCTATTTTCTGTTCATTCCTTCAGTATCCAGGCACCATATTAGAGTTCTTTCAAATGTTCTATTATGGATTTACTTCTTTAGGTGGTCAAGTAGGAAAATGGGATTGTTTTGAAAAATCTAGGGACTCCCGAAGTACCCTAGCCATTTCCAAATTAGTCTGCTTATACAATGAAATGAAATCAGAAAGAGTAAAGCTCAGCACAAGAATGTGTGGTTTGTAGCCCAATAGGGGGAGGGGGTACATTGTAGTTTACAAATGCTTGCTGGGATCTACTTGACCTTTTATTATGTCAAAGCTTTAAGGCAGCTCAGGACACTAAAGATGCCTGAGATGAGTAGAGTACAGGATACCACCCAGGATAATGGATTTCATTGAATTAAAGCCAGAAAAACCTTTGCAGGTGAAAGTGTTTTAGCAGCATTATATTCATTATACAGACTAGTTTTATCCATCGATGTCATCTCTTAACAGTATTATTGTCAATGCAAACATTTTTTACAGTGTAAAATATCAGTATTTCTGGTTTTAATCTTTCACTTTATTTTACCTGTGGCCCCACCTTCATTAAAATTTATATATATATTTGAATCAGGTTTATAGTTTAATTTCTCAGAGAATAAATGTCTCATTTGTTTATATATGGGAAGGTTCTTCAACGACTTAATGGGAACAATGCATTTAATATACTCATGGTATATCATATTATATAAATTCACAACTCTGTAAAGCCATGCTACCATGTGCCTAATTATAACAACTACATAAAGTCAAGCAAGGAAAGATACTGGGTTTCCATGTCATATCAAAATTTTAATACACTATGTCCTGAATTTTTTAGTGATAACTTTTGACCTCCAAAAATTATAATTTCAGTGTTCACCGGTAAAATAAGCTTTAAAGACTTGAGACATGTTATAGTTGACTCTGTTTTATGCTTTGTTTTATTTCCTTTGTGTTGACTTTTCACTGGGATATGGTTTTATAGGTGAAGTTGGTACAATTTGAGCAGAGGCAAATCACCGTAAGCCATGGCCATGAAACTGATGGTCATATGCTTCAGCTGTGTGGTCAGACCCTGATGGGAATACAGGTCTAGATTTTGGTCCCACAACTTGAGATGATTACATGGACTTTATGGAGGAGTAACAGAAAAGTGAAGTCTGTTTAAAGGATTACAAGTTGAACTCTTTAAGAATTGATAAGGAAACTAGGATTATTTCATTTGGAGAAAACTGAGAGATGACAATTACTTGCTCCTGTAGAGATGAGGGTTTGTACATAGGACATTGCTTCTTGTGACTTTTTGGAACTTAAAATATGGTCAATGGGATTAAACTCCATTAGGAAGAATGAAGATTATGAATACAAAACATAGAATTTCCTGATAGCAAAGTTGAGTTGTCAGCTGGGTAACCAGACATGGATTTATTTGGGATAGACTAGATTCTTTCTCAAAACCTTCTCTTTTTCTAAAGTTAACTGTCCATTTAAGAGTGTGCTTCAGTTGTTTAACATCAGGTGCTTCTAGACCTTTAACAGCAAAACTCCATTTTGTAATGGGCTTTCAAATTACAGAATCAGGACATTTTTTAAGAAATCAATTGATCATCTGAATGGAGAAATTTACATGTCATCTTGTCAGGATCAGGGAACTGAACATTGGCCAATTCACAGGAGTCCTTGCTCAGAAACTATGGAATGTGAGGTCATATTAAATTTATTCCCTTCTGTAGGGCTAATCTTGAAAAATGAAATGGGGTTTAGTGGGATCTACATATAAAATAATTAAGAGCCATCCAGTTGATGTGAGAAAAAACAAAATATAGAAAAGGTACATTCAAGTTATTGTTTAAGTGAGCTGTTTCACAGCAAATTAATTTTATTAAGTATCTTTTTCTCAAGCACTATCTTGAAAATGCCATTCTTGTTGAGACAGAAAATATTTTGACTAGTGTTTAAACTTGGGTAAAACTTGTTTTAATTGGAATAAAACACACTATCTAATTTCTCACTTTATGATAGGATGTTGTTTATTTCTTCAAGTGACCTCAAAACATATTTCAGTTTTGTTTTTGTTTTTTTAATTTTATTTATTTTTAGAAGGGACTGGAGGGAGAAAGAGAAGGAGAGAAACATCAATGTGAGAGAAACATTGATCAGTTGCCTCTCCTATGAGCCCAACTAGGACCCAACCTGCAGCCCAGGCATGTGCCCTGACCCAGAATCCAGCCAACGACCTTTACCTTTGCGGGACAATGCCCAAACAACACTGGTCAGGGCAAAACATATTTCAGTTTTATGTACATGCTTCAAGTCTCCATCAGGGTGACTTAGAAAGTATCTGGAGAGACAAAATAGGTTTCTTCATTTCTCATAGGTTTATCAAAAGATTGATGCTTTTCCCCCTGTAGTTCGAACCTAAAAGAAAAACAAATTTATCATGGAAGTTTCAACATAGCTCGACAGTCAGTTTTTACTGAAATAAATAAACTGGATTTATACTTGGGTATTATTCTGAGAGGTCATTTACAATTCCTCTGTTTTCTCATCTCAGCTATTAATCTTCCAACTAAAAATGTGTTTTTCAAAGAGATGAATTAATCAATTGGAAAACAACTATTTATATAGCTCTTACATGACTTACATCCTAGGAGAATATAAGATGTACACTCATGAAAGAGTTAAGGCAAAAATAATATACCTTATATTAATCATTATACATTATATTAATATAATCTTTTGTAGTTCTCTCTCATTCTGCATTGTTTTATTTTTTACTTATATCCCCCACAATTTCTACCATTATAATTATTTTAAATAAGTGAAAACAAATCTCAGAGAGGTTAGATTTGTTTAGGTTTGAGATGATAAATGGTCTAACTGGGCTAGACTCTAAAATCTCATGAGCCCCAATCTGCCATATTAGAAAATTTAACAAATTATCTTGCCAGTCTGAATTTTAAAATATCAAATATAGTAAATCTGAATTAAGTATGGCTCATTTTTATTTGAACTGTTTTTTTTTTTTTCTCACCTGAAGACTTTTTTTTTCATTGACTTTGAGAGAAAGATAGAGAGAGACAGAGAGGGAAACATTGATGTGAGGGAGACACATCAATTGGTTGCCTTCTCACATGTACCCCCACCAGGGATGGAACCCACAACCTGGTTATGTACCCGGACCAGGAATTAAACCCGTGACCTTTCAGTCTATGGGCAGAATTCCAACCAGCTGAGCCATACTGGCCATGGTTTTATTTGGATTTTTATTTGAATCTCTCAGGTGCCATGATTTGTTCTTTGTTGACACTGAATTGGTTCAATAGACTAAGTGTATGTTTAGGGTTTCAGACAAAAAAAAAAAGTGCACACAAAAATCATTTTGGAGAAAATTTGGGATTCCTGATATTTCAGAAAAGCACAGAAGCATTTGTCTCATAAAAATATCAGAACTTTGTTGAACTGATGTGTATTTATTTTATGACTAACTATTAGTTTTATTTTAAATGAGAGGTTAGGAGATAACAATTTTAGTCTGTCTTTGCACCTTGAAAAAACATAGTCATACCTCCTACCTATATATCCTAAGCACCTCTCCACCTGGATGTTCTTAAAAATAAAAGTGACATTTAATAATAAATAAATGTACATCACTTCAATAACTTCCTGATATTTTCCCTGGACAAATACTTTTTATACTTCTCTGAAATATCAAGAGTGAAATAAGTACCTTTCTTCAGAATTAGCTAATTTTTGGCACCTCCCTTTTGTTTGCAGATGCCCTAGCACATACTGCTGGCCAAAGAGCAAATGGTGCCACCTGAACTATTATTCCACATTAATTAGTTTGCAATACAAGTGAGATCTGTCACACTAAAGGCATTCTGCTTTAAATCAGTTTGCACCAGTACAGTTAAAGTTTGTCTCTTTTTTTAAAAAAAATTTATTTATTTATTTAAAGGTTGTCTTTTAAAGGCTTTTTTATTCACATTAAAAAAAGTACACACTCATTGTGAGAAAAAAGATAATACAGAAATGTTTAAAAAGAAAATTACCCATAACCCTACCATCAAGAAATAATTCCTCATAGCATTCTGGAATATTTCTTTCTAGGTATTTTTTTTCCCAATATGACAGTTTAAACACACTCAGGCATACAATTTCATAAATGGGCCGTACTCTTAAGCATTGTGTGATAGTTCTTTTATTATATCAATGAAATATGTTTCTACTAAAATTTTAATCTTTGTGTGCATTTTTTGATGATCCAAGATGTTTTTGTTCCCCCACTTGGGGCTCTTTGCACTCGCCTTTAAATACTTCTTATGATACAGGTAGATCCTACTGATTTATAGCAGCTGTGAGTCAGGCATTATTTTCAGGAAATATGAGATCTGTTACCCAGACTTGCCACTACCTTTCATAAGGGGCATTAAATTAATCTCAGTCATCTCTTGTCTGCTGATAATAAATGAATTTTAAGCCCTGACAGTCTGTGAAATCCCTGTTTGAAGCACTAGGAATTTCAGCAGGTGTGTGCATAAATAGCAATTAAAAAACAAAAACAACTCTTTTCTAGATGCATGCTATTTTCTCCCAATACGGTGGTGGCATACTGAAATCTTAATCTCTGTGACCAACTCAAATCCTTTATGAAAAAATATGTAAATGATATATATTAGCTATCACATGACTTCTCAGACTTAAATTAAGATATATTTTTGGTATGTGTATTCTTTAAACTGGCATATTTTTTGTTTCTTATACTTTAAATTTTTATTTTTTATTAAAGTATAGTTGACCTATGATATTATATTAGTTTCAGGTGTATAAAATAGCGATTCTACGTTACTATACCTTACGATGTGATTACCACAATAAGTCTATCTATTATCCATCTGTCACCATATGAAGTTATTATGATATTACTGACTTTATTGCCTATGCTGTACATTACATCTCCCTGACTTATCTATGTTATAACTGGAAGCTTGTACCCATTATTCCCTTTCACCTTTTTTATCCATTCCTTCTGCCCCTTCCCTACTGTCAACCATTGGTTGTTCTCTGTATTGATGAGAATGTTTCTGTTCTTTTAAAATATGTATAAAGTTTTTAAATGAAAGCCCACTCAGACTCTTCACTTGTTAAAATATGAATAGTTGGATTCTTCTTATACTATACCTTGGAGCCTTAATATGATGCCTTGTAGTGGTTCATACACACACACACACACACACACACACACACGTTCAAAAAATACTGCTGATATAATTAAACTTAAGTGTGAGGGAAAGTCTTTGTTCCCCTCTTTTTCTGGCATCTACAATATCATTTACTGCATTGCTTGAAATTCTAGAGTCCAACTGTAATTAAAATCTACATAGAAACTGATTCTAAGTTTAGTCGATCCTATCTGGTCAGAAAACAATTCATTGGCATTATTTTCAAGCAGGATATTTTGCTGAGATCATTGTGAATCTTTAAAAAGCCTTGCCAGCATGTGCTTAAGAAAAGAGGGTGGTATTGTCATCATGCCTTCTGTTCCGAATTAGAAGTTTTCCCCTCAAAAATGCTATCCATTATAACTACAGTGAAAATCTAAACCAAGCAAATGTTTCTCACCCACATTTCTTATCTGGCTCTTTCTTGTGCAGCATTTCATGGAGAGAGGTTCTTCCAAAAATAAGCTAAGCTCTTACTCTGTAGTCATTATTGATCCATATTTAAGTTCAGTCAACTATTCATAGGTTAGATTTACCTAATTTGAACACATATTCCAAAACAAAAATTAGTTTTTAAAATGCAAGAATACTGATGGAAACAGCTAGAGAGAATATTTTAAATATGTACCATTCTGTAAAATTAAGGATATGGTGCCATTCTATTAACAAAACATTAAAAGAATAACAAGATAATTGACAATATTTTTATGTAACAATAATCAATCTGGAGAGTTTACATTAAAAATCAACACTGAATTCACATGAGAATTCACAAGATTCTAATTCTGCCAATTGGCACTGACAAGACAGAGAGAGAAGGACTTAGGTGTTTTGAAGATATTACAGATCCCATGTTGCTTTCTTGTGAATTTTCTAGGTGATTCAGATTATGAAAGTGGGTTCTCTGGAATCACTGGGGTTTCTCGATGGTCTGTTCTGCTCCGGTTACCTAGACCAAGAGGAAGGAATTACTCCTACTCCATTGGCTCAGTCTTTATTCCCTGTGTCTCCTAAGGAGGAATTAAGTAGTAGTTACTTAATCATAAAATGAATTTTGAATTTTAGAAAACATGAATTTTTTTTGCTGTCTTAAGGAAAACATTTGTATTATAACTTATTTTTATTTTTAGAACACTTCTTTTAATAAAAGCATCTGCAAGTTTTAGAACTGATAGTATTTTGAGCCAGGTGCCTAAAACTATAGTCATCAGTAAAAATAAACCCTAATTTTAAAAAAATGACGTAACCAGAAACCGTTATCCCTGGTCAGTTTTGTATAAAAGGAACATTTAGCCATCTTGCTCTCTTCTTAGTTAGACTGTCCATATCTGAGGCTCCACAGGGTACAATGCTACACTCTGAAACAAGAGAAAAGAAAATAGCGGCCAGCAACAGGGAAATTGATTGTTCCACCACTGTGTGACCTTCAGGTTTTTATCCTCCATAGAGCCCAGGCTATAAATGCATGCTTAAGCATGCATGATTCATTCTAATGCTCCCATCTGGATGGGTTCGACTACTCAGATTTCCCTGTCTCTTCTAACTGTGGTATATGATTTTATATTTTTCTTCTTTCATTCTACTTCCAGTTTTTGAAATCAAACCTAAATGGCTTAGTCACTGTCCCTTAAAGGTAGTAAAGGGACAGGATTAATATTTCTAGTCAGTTACTGGTCATTTGCTTGCTGAACTTTCACAAACATTTGTATAGTCTGAAAACATGAATGGTCTAAATTTATTTTATAGAATCCTCTTGCTTTGAAACTGATCTTTGGCTGTATAGTGAACAGTGCTCTAAGCAGAATCAATCTGTTCTCAGCTCACATGGTACCATCACCTACTGCTTTCTTGATGTTGTTAAATGCTGTTGGACGAATGCAAAGATCTTTATGACTGAGAGGAGCTGATGAGATACAGAAAAAGCATTTTGTTCAGGAGACAGTAATTTTGCAAAACTGCACTCTCGGGTAAATCTGAAAATTTTTCAGACTTGATGCTGACTCATCTCTATTATTTAGAAGAATTGAGGATATCCATAGTTTCAAGTTTTTTTCATAATTCAAGTAAAGCAATTTTTTTCCAACAGTGAATGGGATAGCTTTGACCTTAATAACAAGGCTATTTGACATGCTGTGGTTATAACAAGTATGAAGAGAAGAAATCAGAATGGCTTGCTTTTTTTCTAATTTATCCAGAAAAAGAGGAAAAGGGCTAAATTCTTTGAGCACCTGTTATATCTCTTTTGTAGTGTTTTCTTCCATGTCCCTTTTTGCAGTCCTAACAAGAGAAGCATTGTTCTTCCCATGTTGCAAGAGGAAAATGAAGCTCAGGTTAAAATATCTGGCCAAAGCCATTCAGTTAGGGAGTTCAAAGCTGAGACTGAAGTAAGCACAGTAGTGAGAGACTGAAGCTTTGTGGCCGGGACCCATCTCATGTGCAAGTGTGTTTGTAAACAACAACATATATGCCTCCAGCACAATATTTTGCCAAACATATTTTTATCCAAAAATTTTGTAATTTTGATATTTCAGAAAGCATCTGAGTTACCTGTCTCCTTAGAAAATAAGAAGACCCAGCATCACTAGGCCCTCATCGCATGGCAAACACATCTGGAGGTTGTAACGGATATTCCTCTGGGTGGCTGTTGTGCTCCACATCAGTGCTTGCTTGACCCACAAATCCCCGGCCCCCGCATTGGATTAGCATTAATGCTGTGGCCCTTGAGACAGTTGGGGTTTTGACCCCCATTTAGCCCATTTTCACTCCACTGCAATCACGTGATTTTCCAGTTAAGCATGGTTTTTGTTCTTCATGGAAACATTCAGATTTCATTAATACAGAGGCTGAAAATTGAACGTAAAGAATAACCCAGTATGTAAGCCTATGGTAAAAATGAGCTATCTGTATGAAATTTAATGCTGCTGATCTGGTTTGGGGGCAGTCACAGTGACATTGTTTGACAATTCGCTTCAGATATTTCCTCTTGTGCCCCATCTATTATTTGTTTTGTCCCTTTTATAATTAGCAAGCTAAGGCATTTTTCACAAGAATTAATGTGTTTAATACTTTATTTTTCAAATTACAAAGAATGTTTGGAATCTCACAAACATATAGGTAGAGACACTCATGTTTATTTTATTATATTACATTACATTATATTATTTATAATTATCCTCCGAGTAAGTAAAGTTCAGAGAGTCTACCTGTATTGGATATCACTTAACCACTAAATGAAAAGTATAGAACGTGAAACTAGAATTCTTTACTTTAGAATTTTTTTTTAGTAAGATGCTGCCCCACACAACCACAGGGATCCATCAGTGATGTGAATCAGAGCCAAATAATTATGACACGGTTCGACCTGGCCTCTAAGTCCTAACCCAGGCTCGAAGCCAACTTGGGTCTTTGGTTATCCTCACCAAGTACTTCCTTTCACATACAACTAATGGGTATGTGGAAACAAAAGCTTTGGTGTGTGTGGGGGGGAGAATAAATAGTTCCTACATCTGTGTCATTGCTATTACCAATTGCATAAAAGCCTAATTAAAGTTCCTCAAATTAGAAGGCATGCATAGACCCAGATTATTAGCCCCACTCCCTGTCCAAAAGGAACTTATATTATTAAAAGGACCAAATTTAACTAGAATATTAACACATTTAACACTTACATAGAATCCATAAATAGCACCACAGTTCCCATCAGAAGTCTTTGTTTCTGAGACTTGACCATTGTGGCTTCTAGCTAATGGACCTAAACTATTAACATGCATGTTGAGGAATATGGATTTGAATCAGTTTCAATTCTTTCTTTTTCCTCCTAAGTTATGCCTTTCAATTGAGGAGCCAAATACAATAATGTTTACATTAGTAAATAGAGATTATTGAGGCATATCAATCTACTTTGGGGACTAAATTCAACTTAAAAAAATACCTAAGAAAAAGTTTTCAAATCATACTTGACATTAATATTAGTTGTTGTGTTGGTTTTTATTTTACTACGCTGCCTAGGTGCCAAGCCTGGCACTAAAATCCTTGCATACCTTGTACTAACACACTTTTTAGAAGGCAATAGTATGCCTATTTTATGTATAGCTAAACTAAGGTTTACTTAGGTAAATCAACTTAATTATTATTCAAGGTTATCTAACTAATAACTGATAGAACCAGATTCTGATCTCAAGTGTGTCTGACTCCAAAGTCACTCTTAACTAATGAGCTGCACTATTTTCCTGTTGTTATGAAAACTTGATTGTGCTCCTGAAAATTGAGGTAAATGAAGAGAAAGCATATATATATATTTAATGTTATTATTGTTAAATGTTAAGACCCCATGCTTGCTAAGTGAAGTATGGCAATACTCTGCTAAAATTTATATTCAAGGACAAAGTCCACATAACCACAGTTTCCTCAGTGAGGAAAAAAAGTAAGGAGCCAAATGAATCCTAGTCCTAAAGTAAGCCATTTGAAGATTTTGTGTTTAAATAACTAGTAAGAGATCATGCATGAGTTATGTGTATTTGTACAGTATAATATATATAGGGTTTTCTTTTTAAAACAGATATTTAAATAGGAATTAAATATATTTTAATAAAAGAAAATTACCTAATTATCTTTCCTACTTTTTTTTAAGGAATAAAAAAGCAAGAAAATATTTTTATTGTGGTTTTGATAATTCATTAACTCTGAACATTTTCTTCATGTTTAAAGAGATTCAGAGAATAGTTTTACTGGAATTTCATCTCTGGAGAATATTCCCAGCTGCAAAGTAGACTGCGCAACACAAATCCCAGAACTTAATGTCATAAATAATTCAGTTTCTGTGTACTTATAGCTTCCATGGTGTTAAATTCAATGCAACTTAAAAACTTTACTGTTTAAATCTTTTACTTTTAGTGAAGAGCAGGAGTTTCTGACAAGAATAGGTTTCATGAGAAAAGGTTGAAACTTTGATTTGTTTTTCTCTGTGTATAGTTCAGCTATACGTGATAAGTCAGTTGTGACCTATCCCAACTTTGGAATACAGTGAAGCCCTTTAGCAGTATGTTGTAGGAAAAGGTTTAGAAACATATGTAAAATGTATCTTTTAAGTTAGGGAAAAAAAAAAGGTCAGAGGTCAAAAGATGTAATTTAATGTCAGTTGTGAAAAGGGAAAAATTACACAAACATGCATTTTTTTAGAAGGACCAAAATAGTGTAAATTAAAATATTAACAGGAATATTTAATTGTGGATGGTAAGTTTATGAGAAATTTCTTCACTGAGTTTTTGATGTTTTTCAAATTTACTAAAATGCATTTTCCTTATGTCATTAGCAAACTGTGGTGAATATTTTTAAAGTAAAGTTTTTGTCATCAAAATTTTGAAATCATCCACAAGCCCAGATATTTAACTGTTTAGAGTGACTTTTCAGGGCTTCTAAAAGGTGCAAGCTTTGCTCTCTGTGTGTCAGAGGTTCCAGTCTGGTTTCTGTAGACAACCCAGAGCTCCCGATGAGCCAGAGAGAGACAGGAAAGGCTGGGAAGGTGGGATCCAGGCTCTTTGTACATAATACGCATTGGATGTCCTCCTAAAGTTTTCAGAAAAAGATCCTGTCATAAAATTGGTTGAAACCCGATGATATAATTGATATCATTAATATTCTATGTGCCAAAATATCTAATTTCTTTAAAAGCTAAACTTTTCAATTTTCCCTTGGATATCCATCATCCTATTTTCATCAGCCTCCAGTGGTTTTAGTTCCCGGTACTTCCTAGGGTCAGGGTTAAGAAGACAAAACTCCCGACTTAACTCCATGTGATCCAGTCATAATTCATTTTTCCTAAAGACCTCACAAAAAGGATAATTAGATGAGAGCAAAAATCTGCACACATTATTCAAAATTCTGACTTTTTACCCTTTCAGAGGTAGACAGTTATCTCATTATGAAGGACTTTAACTCTTGCCATTGGGATGTAGTCTTATTTTAGCTAAATTATAGTTGTCCTTTACTGAAGAAATAAAAACAAAATGCAAGTGACTTTTCAGCAATGATTTCCTGTTGCTGTATATTACACATTTTAATACTGTACATTAGATTGTATATTTTAATACTATTTGACAAAACCCATCTCAATTGATAAATCTTAAGGTAACTCAAATATCTTGCTTCTTGTGTAAATTACTAACCAAAGATGATCTTGTTTTCTTTGTGACATCATCTGTTGAACCTGTTTAATTAGAAACTAAAGAATATTTTAATATTTCAAGTTAAAAGTGTAATGTATTCTTCAAGCCAAATGCAAATGAATATTCTTTACCTGTGTGGCTCAGGTTTTAATACAAAGAAAAATTAAGTTTAAAAGTAATTATAACACCTACACGTCAAGTAGCCTTGCTCTGAAAAACCACCCTGAGACAGCTCTAGGATTAAACAAGTTTATTGAGGGAGAATGGGGAAGTGAGCGGTGGAGGGAAGAGGAAACTCCCAGACCAACTTAAGGGCCCATAGGGGCAAGGGAAGTGGGGAAAAGGTGACTCCTGGTCCACCTCACAGCCCATAGGAGCACGGGAAATAGAAACTCCTAGTTGTTGCAGGCACCCTCTCCACACCTTGCCAAACACACATTTCAATTAGGGTGAGTTTACTCATCAACACATTCAGCAGGTCATTTACATCTCCCTGCTTTTCTCCCATCAGGCCAGTCAACATATCGGACTAGGTGCATCAATATTTCTTCTGGGAACGAGCAAAACCCATTTTCATTTCCTATGGGAGGGGCTAGGTCCAGGTTAATTTGCATACAGGTCATTTGCATAATGCCAAAACATCCAGGTTGGCAGTCCAGCTGCCGCATGTTCTGACACTACAATGTGTTTTTCTGAGTTAGGTGTATGTGTGGAGGAGTAGAGAATGGGGAACAAAGACTCAATGTCAAAGGTACAGTGAGCAGCAGCGTTTAGACACTAAAATTATGCCAGGAGACATGAGGCCTTTATTAGAGAACATAAGGACATTTGCAAGTTGGGTATCAAACATGTGAAACTCTATACAAGAAAGCTTGGCTAGGAACATCAGTCAAGAAATATGAGTGAAGAAAAACAGTAAATTCACAAAAATTGAGTTCATTTGCCTTAAAGTGACTGGAGTGGGGATGGGGGAGAGCATTGTAACCTACCTCACTTTAAAGTTAAAAAAAGAATGTTACCAGTGACACAGAATCAAGCCACAAGTGA
This sequence comes from Furipterus horrens, assembly GCF_987537825.1. NCBI lineage: Eukaryota > Metazoa > Chordata > Mammalia > Chiroptera > Furipteridae > Furipterus > Furipterus horrens. The sequence continues at coordinate 67,701,671 of NW_028327180.1, forward strand.
CCTCCTTTTTCAGAGAATAAAGCATAATGTGGATTTTAAAAATACAGTAAAATGAAACCCCAGAAATAATTCACTTTGCAGCACAAATAGTTTGTTATGCTCTGAATTTCACATGCTTGGGCCTTTATTACTTGGGATGTATTAGAAAACATATTAGATGAAGTAAAGAATGACTGTTAAGTTCTGAAGAGGAAGTTACAAATGGCTTTCTAAGGTTTTTTCCCCTTAAATCCTTCCTAGTATGTGAATCTAATGAGGCCATATGCACAGGAAGTATTGGAAGACGTGTTAGATACATTGATTCTAGTAACAGTCAAGGGATCCTTTCATTATTGTTTTTATTCTGTATTTAATACATAAAAAGTAACTCAGAAAGTGAGGAAAAATATAAACCTGGAGGGGAAAAGGTCACTGAGTGTTTAATGAGGTATTGATCTTGACTTGCCTGCCTTCACTTTGGTGTTTTTCCTTCTTTGAGCTATGATTATCAGTACTCCAGCCTCAGTATTAAATAATCTGTAATTCTGCCCTGGCCAGTGTGGCTCCATGGTTGGAGTGTCCCCGTAATTGAAAGGTTGCAGGTCAATTCTTGGTCAGGGCACATATGTAGGTTGTGGCTTCATCCCTGGTAGGGGCATGGGTGTGTGTAACCCCCAGTCCAGACCCATGCCTGGTCCTGACATGGATCTCTGGTCTGGGTGTGAACGAAGGCAACCAAACAGTGCTGCTCTCGAATCCATGTTTCTTCCTCTCTCTCCCTCTCCCCCGCCCCTCTCTCTCTCTCTCTCTCTCAGCAGATGAAAATGTCCTCGAGTGAGGACAAGAACATAATAATCTGTAATTCTCTCTTTCTCTCTGTAGTCAAATGCCACTGAGGCAAGAAACCTTTAAAACTGTGGCAAATATTTTAAACTCTTTATTTCTTTAAGTAAAAAGAAAGTCTTGGGCTATATTACCTCCAAGAAGGACTCTTCCAGCTGTAAATGCATGCATGACTCTGTGGCTGTCCACCACATTTTCTGGGAGTCCTGTGTCATAATACGTAAATGCTTCCCAAAGTAATAAGGCAATATCAGCTTTTTGTCACTTTTTTCTTTCATTGTGTTTAAGTGTGTGTGTGTGTGTGTGAGAGAGAGAGAGAGAGAGAGAGAGAGAGAGAGAGAGAGAGAGAGAGAGAGAAAATGTTGCCATCCAGATTAGCAAAAGGTCATTAAATCCAAGCCATACATCTAAAAAGCCATGTGATATGGTATACTGATGAATAAATGCATAAAATATTGAGTCTACTTTTTCTTGACTTCAGCCCAGATCCATAAGTGCTGATGTTCAAGTACCACACAAGGTGAATGACTGATTCACAGAGATGTTGTTGAGAGGTTTTCTGGCTAATTTAAGGGGTCATATTCAATCATTTTAAAGGGCCCTTTCCATTCAACATTATGAGTGCATGGTGAGCAGACCCCCATGGCAGGAACATTCTCTACTCTATAAAATATTTGCTCTTGGACATTCAGAAAATCACTTTTTAGACTTCTATTTTTAGAGGCCATGTTGGAAGCCAGCCTGCCATATGTATAATGTTTTAATCAAAATATGAATATAGTTCTGCTTGAAAAAAGAAAAATGAAAGAATACAGGATTCTTTTTTTTTTTTTTTGGTTCTTTCCCATTTGTCAGGACACCTTTTGCTGTTGTATATTGAGTCAGTACAATTTTTCTTAAAATCAGAAAATCCCTTGACTTTTTTAACAGTTATTTTTTGCCCACAGCCTCTGTCTTGGTACCAAATTCACATATTCCAGCTGCGATTTTTTTAGTGTGATCAAGTGTGACACAGTGTGAAAGCACAAAACTGACATTCTAAAATCCTGGGTTTAATGTGAATTAAAATAATTATGAACCATAGTTATATGCAGGAAATGAAAAACCTTGGACTTAGATAAGCTAAATGAAAACAAGCCATACTGTCTTGCCAAGTTTAAAGCTGTAATGAAGGAAAGACACAAAATCTGGTCAAGCAAACCAAAGTGATTATAGTACCACTGTCAATAGGAAAAGAACCAAGCTTTCTTGGTGGTCTATCTACTAATAATTATGCAAATTAATATTGGGGTCATTTCTCTTTTGCAGAATATGACTTATTGTTTTATATTCATGGATCTTTTTCTTAATTTACAACATGAATTCTGATGAATTCTGACAAACCATTATTGTCATTTATTAGCATTTCTTCACTACATATTTATAATGTTATTCTCCTTAGTCATTCTGGTTATTTTCTAATGTACCTATTATGAGCATGAATTGCTCTTCCCATAAATTATAGATCAGTTGAAGAGTTTCATTTATTACTTTTACTTAATTTTATTCGATGTCCTTATCATTTATTTGTGTCTTTGCTCCAGTATTCCCTGTCCCTGCTGACCCCTTTCAACCTCCTTTTTTTCTCAACTTGCTGCTCTATGTTACCCAGGACCCCCCAGAATGTAAAGATGAATCTTTGACTGGCAAAGTAGTCCAGTGCACTCAGATCTCCCCTTGTCTGAATTCCTTTCATATTTGTGCTCACTACTGCACTGTTTAGTGCATAATTGTTTTCCTTGTTTTAAATGTTCTCATTTTGTTTCCACAACTGGATCTAAAGGCTCTCAAAGAATTTAGTTCTCCTTTTCCCAGAAGTGGAAGGAAGCCACAGTTTTATGTGTGAGCCCTGTATGTCATGTACTATGATGGATGTTTTGCATATTATCTCATTTAATCCTGATAACTACTCTTGTTAAATCAGGTTTTATATTCTCTTATGTCGTGGGAGGTCATTAAACTTAGAGAGTTTGCCTATTTTCCTGAGGCTAAACAGCTGTTAGTGTCAAAGCTGTCTACCTCTGGGTCTCTAGATATTTTTTATTTTACTAATTGTCTTAACGACTGATAATAGATCACTTAAATGTGGTAACTCATTTATAATTGCATTTAATTTTCTACTTTTCCAAAGTCTTGCTTTGTTGACATAGTTGAGGTAATGGTGGAAACATTAAATATAATCAACTTTTGGTTATTTGTTTTAAAATGTTCTTCTCTGTTCCTGCCAAGTTTTTCTTCCTCTCTTGGTGTCTTCTCCATGATATTTTTATCCATTCACAAAGACTGCATTAAACCTCTGAGTGCCCAATTCATTAAACTGCTCTTCTATCCTAGAACCAGTGTTAAAGACATAAATACATAGCTAAGTTCTCTCTATTCCCTGCATGAAAAAAGAAAATCAAACAAACATAACTTCTCTCTTTCAATTTGAGATTCCTCTCAGCCTCTAAATTAAAAGATTCTCCCAACTGTGGAGACACCAGGCTCCAGAGACAAAAGGCAATGAAGAGGAAGCAGCGACTCCAGACTATATTCCCCGCAGTGCCTCTAGGATGTTCAGAGGCCCAAGTAACCTGAGCCCAGCAGGAGACAGCAGAGCAGAATATTTATGGAGAGAATGCTGAGTAGGAAAAGGGTCCCCTTCAACTGTGGCAGCTTAGCAGGAAGCAGGAGACAGCCTCCTAGCTGTCCCCAAATTAACCGTATTTATACAATTCTTAAAACAGTACTGACACGTAGAAAGACTGTAGGTGTCTATTAACTTAATGAAGAATTAATACTGGGGCTGGTGTACAGTATTCATCATCAGGAGCATATTGTCAAATACAGTAGCCTGGGTGTTTTGCATATATCAGAAACAACGATATAATTTGTCAGCTCTTTTCTTGCTGTATAACTGAGGAAAATACATTGATTTAAGAGCTTTTGTGAGAATCTGTTACTTTAAAAAAATCTGTTTATTATAAAAACAGATACTAAGTGATAGTAGAGGGAGAAAGATTCCCTCCCTGATTTAACTCTTTTATTACTTATATTTCATTCCAGCCTGCCTAACACATACATGAGGTCACAGTTATAATTAGAATGTATATGCCTTTGTGTAGGACCTCACACTTCTCACAGTGGAGCGGTGTCCCTGTACCTGTGGAGGCCAGAGAGAAGCCCGTGGACTCTGAATCCCATCCCCTTCACCTTCTCAAGGCCTTTTCTCCTGCATTGTATTCTCTTTCTCCTGAATCGTCCATCGCTTTCTCTTAGCTCAATTACTGGCTCAGCCTATAAATATGCTCTTGTATCTCACATCTTAAAAAATTTCTCTTTTGACCTCAGTATCCCCTTTAATCACTCTCCCAATGTCATTCTGCCCTTCACAACAGGGGTTATTGAAAAGCTGTTTCTCAATGCCGTCTACACCCACTCGCCTCACACTTCCTCCTTTCCTCGCTCTAGGTGGGCTTCCATTCCCTTCACTCCACTGAGACTGCATTTATCAAGTCCCCAAGGACCTCCACAATGCCAAATTCTAGGTATTTAGCCCTTTTTTAATCTTGACCTTGTCTTAGCTTGACCTCTCAGATAAGACTGTTGACCAGTCCCTTCCTACTGGTTTTTCCTTCATGGTTTCTATCACTATACATTCTTTGATGATCTCTTCTATTTTACTAGCTTGCTCTTCTTTCTTGTGCCTGGTTCCTTTTTTACTTTCCACTTCTAAGTATTTGGGTCACCCAGGCTCAGTCCTATACCTCGTTAAGCCTTTGTCAGTGTAAGACACGTTTAAACCTGCAGAGACTTTTTCAGTTTACTTGAGCCAAACTGATCACAATTGCCAGGAAGCAAAAGCTCAACAGACTGAGAAAAAGCTCCAGAAAATGGCAGTTTTAGCACTAATGTTACACATCAGAATCAAAGGGGAAAATGGTAGGGGGTTACATGAAATTCATCAGTGATAGATTAAGGAGGCAGGACAAAGCAAAACCTGGGAAATCTCTGGGATTGGATAAAAATTAACAGGAATAGATATATACTTCTTCTACGTTGGTGGATATAGGAAAGTTAACAGTCAACAATTAACACGATAAAAATAATGATGAGGGGTTTGTGTGGATCGGGGGAAAAACAAAAGGACATTACCCTGACATGCCAAAGCATGTTATCTTAGATGCAAAAAGACAATAGGCTCAATTAAGAGAAGGATTGACCTTTGTTGTGAAAGATACCACCCTAGGACATGACTAACTGCAAAGACCTGCTTTTGGTTAGGAAGTTTTGATTTCACACCAGCCTATGTGGTTACATTGGGTTTCTGAGTTTGTAAGGCTGCCATGCAGGCCTGCCCTTGAGCTTGTCAGGTTTAGTATGTGGCCCATTTTTCATTTACTCTCTAGTTACACTGTCCCCAAGTAATCTCATGCATTCTCATCTATAAGGAGACAACTTTCATTTCCAGTCTTGACTTCTAGGAAGTCCAGATTCATACTGAGTCACCTATGTAACATGTCAACTAATGTGTGCACTAGTCTTTCAGACTTAATAGGGACAGAGTAGAACTCCTGACTTATGTGCATGTCACGCTCCGCACAAACTCGTCCTTCCCCAGCCTCCATCTTACTCAGTGGCATTAATCCTCTAACATTTTTAAGCCAGTTTGCTCTTGAGTTCTTTTCTTTACCTGATACCCCACCTCCCATCTATTAACAATCCTACTTTCACCTCAAAACACTCCCTAACTTGATCTACCTTTCTATCTGTTTCTCCCTTTCTAGTTAAAGCTGCCATCTTCCCCTGCCTGAACTACCTCAGTAACCTCTAGAAGGATTGTGTGCTTTGCCCTCTTACAGTAAATTCTTCACACAGAAAACAGAGCAATTCTTTTAAATATGAATCAGATCGTAATTTTCACTTCAAAAACATCTGATAAAGACAAACTCCTCATCCAAGTTTACATAGCTCTACAAATTGACCTACACACCTCTATAATGTCATCTTCTGCTAGTCTCTTCCTCACTTTCTGTTCCTCAGACATTGCCATATACTTTTCTATAACTGTTTAGATAAAGTTGTAAAATTGGGAAATAATGGACAACGTTTGACTGCCCCAGTATTTTTGTGTTTTCATTATTGGTCTAGTGGCATTTTAATTGGAGGAGTCAAATTTCAGGGACCCATATTATTTCCTGAATCTTTACTAAACAGTTTACATGATTGCATCTGACTCTTTTACCTAAATAACATCTATGAGGAAAACTTTTTCATAGATAAATTTATCCTTTAAAAGTTAAATGACATGTGATATAATTTATGCATCAGTTAAAAAAATATGGCTTATATTATCACACATTTCACAGAAAAAGAGACCAGGGTTCAGAGGTTACATGACTAGGCTGAGGTTAAATGACAGAGGCTAGATTTCAATTTCACCCAGGCCATTTGACTCCCAGAACCGCTGGGATGCTATTCCTGACATGGTTGACTTGTCTCATGAAATATGTAACTTCTCAAAGGTCTTCTCTAGATTTTTATAAAAATTTAAAGACCAAGTTTAATCCTGTGGGCAGAGAAAATAAGAAGATGTCTCCCTGATGCCACATAATAGTGCTCTGCTCTGCTACTCCAGTCGAGAAATGATCTGTGGATAATTTATATTCTTTGCCCCAGTGGCTGCTTCTGTTCCCTTGTCTTTTGGGTTCTACATTTTTTGTTGTTAATATTTTCCATGAATGGAATGGTGCCTGCCCTTTTCTTCATGCCTTTTTAATTCACAGGGACTTATATTTTTCTCTGCAAAAACCCTTAATCAAATGGCATAAATTATAGCATTTATGTCAAATTCTACTAGTCTCTTCCTCATGTGAATTAAAGTGGCATAAATTAGGAAAGAAGCTAAGTATTTATTGAGGGCATCTTGCAAATGTGACAGCATCTAGCACAATTACCTGAACACAGGAAGCATCTGTTATTATTCCTTTTTCTTGTCTTTCTTCACCTTCCTACCCTCTGCACTTCTGATGTTTTGTTCACTGTTGCTCATCTGTGTTAACAGATGGCAAAATCTAGGAACAGCAGCTATCACATGGGAAGAGTAGAACGTTGACTATTTATATTGACAGGTCCTATTGAAGGCACATGTGTGCAGCCCTGCACTTCTTTGGTGACTAGTTGACAGTTGGTGCCTGTCTACCCCCCCTTTCCTCCTCTCAGTCTCTGCTCTCTGTTTACCTGTCCCCAGTTTCCACGGAGTGGGGAAGCGTCCCATTGGCAACTGTCTAAAAAAGATTTATTTGATCTTATTTGTAAAGCTTTTCAATTCCTTGAACAAAAAGAAATATAAATTCAACACATTATGCTGGACAAGTTTTTTGTTTAGTGTTTTATAACCATGAGAACTTTCCATGAACAAAGCCTTTTTGAATAGCTCAGTAGGTAAAGCACACAGTAATTCTAATGTTCTAATCTCTGCACGTACCAGGGTAAGGGCAGGGGCTTCTGTCGTTTCTTACTGACCTTTACTGACAGATTATTTCTCCTATAAAGACAACACAATTGCAAATTGTTTTTGATAGAATTCTTCTAACACTTAAGTAACTACATAAAAATAGAAATTAATAGTTTTAAAGCATTTATTTAATCACTGTTGTTGCAATATCACAGTAACTATTCCTTTTTAAAAACAATTAAATATTCATAATGGGCCTGTCCCCTTGCACTGATAGGCATCTATTTATGATACTTCTAGATGGATATTAATAAGTAATCTGTGTTGTTTTCTGTTAAAGCAATATAGAATATACATACATATAAATTAATTAAATGATTTTGGTTCTCATTGTGGGTCCCCAACTGAAATATGTTCAATTTACTGATATGCTAGTATGAGTGAATGCTGAGACTCTCTAGCCATTAAATATTTGTACATGGACTAGTTGTAAAAAAAAAAAAAAAATTACCCAGCCTTGGTTAATTTCAAACAATGAACAAACAGCATTACAGAGGCACTGGGAAAAATAATGTTTCACATCAGGTTAAACTTTATTTTAAACATCCTTGTTGAGTATAATCATTGTTGGTGTTGCTGTTGTGTTTTAGGTCTTTACTTCTCATTCACCCACTTTACCTGGATACAGGTGATCTCCCCTTTTCTGTGGCTCCTTTTGTGTCTTCAAGACAAATTTCTATATTACCAATTATTTCTTGGACTTGTCACTTGAACATTCAGAGACCTTCCCCTTATGTCCCAAATTTCACATCAATGCCTACCCAGTTATTCAAGCCTGAATCCCTAGTGTGACCCATGATACTTCTTCTCATCCCTCTAATTAACCCATTCTAAAATCATGCTGATTCTCTCTCCTTATCTTCCTCTTCATACTCACTACCAGCACCCAAGTTTAGAGCATCATTATCTTATCTGGATTATTTCAATAACTTTTTAACAGGTTCCCTAGCATTTGGTTTCCTCAGTGTTTCTGGATTTATCTAATGAGCTCATTCTTAATAATATTACTCTGCTTCTTACAAGCATTCAAAGAAGCCCTTGCTGACTATGTAGTAAAGCTCCAACTCTGTAGTCTTAAAATCTGGACCCAGTTTACAAATCTTATATTGAAATATTTATAGCTGCTCCTTACCTGCACACCTCCCTCCCCACTGTAATGCACATCAGTGCAATGAACTAATATCTGATCCTCAAACAAAAACATGTATGTCTACATGCTGCTTACACCACCTGATGATAGAGTATGGGCTTAAAAGCCCAGGCTTTCAAGTCACACAGACCTGGGATTGAATACAACTTTTTCCAAAGACTAACTATGAAGCTCTGGCTAAATAACCTTACCTTTCTGTACTTCAGTCTTTTAATCTGAACAATGGGGATTTAAAACAAGTTTAATGTATTGGGTTGTTGTGAAAAATGAACTTTAAGTGTACTCATGGTAAACTTTTGATAGATACTAGCTTATATTACCCAGAATGTACTTCTTCTGACAACTGAATTCTGAAACTCTAGCCATCTTTAAAATGAGAGCTGAGCTGTAACCTTTCCTCCATAGTTTTCTTTGACCTAGACTTCTCTCAGCTCTGCTCCCATGAAGTCATTATTAATCATCTTTTTATTTATGTTCCCGGAGCATTTTGTAATCCTTTTGTTATAGCATGTGTCTCAATCTCTTATTATTTATGGATCTGTTTCCCTCACTGGAACGTAAGTGCTCATGGCCAAGGGCAATGGCTTGTTCATTTGTATCCTGGGACCTAGCACAGATCCTGACATGTAATAGGCATTCAGAAATTGTTGACCAAATTGAATTTGTTAGATTCTTTAAACATTCTATTTCTCTCCTTGTTATACTATTTAGAGTTTGTGCTTAAAATGGAGAACATAAGCCAGTGATGGCATTTTCTAATCTCTCAGTTTTATGAAATTAACTTAAGTAGGAACCATCAAAATGATATCTGTTCTCCAAAAACCAGACTTAATAACAAGAAGTAAATCTTTTTTTAAAAAGGAGGTATTCAGTATCTTTAGCTCTAAAATCTCAGGGCTTGTCGGCACAGTGAGCTCAGTGTAGTTATATCATTGCATTAGGAGGACTACATCTGTTCATTAGCCACACAGACAATATGATTTAGGGTTTTACTCCTGCCATCAAGCAGATGCTCAAACATTAGAGAAAGGCTACAGTGTTCTAGACACCAAAAAGCAAATGCCTAGTGCAACCCTTGGGTACTGTAAGAAACATCTTAAGCAAAATATACATGTGGCTGAGCACACAAGGACAGTGTGTTACACCAGATTCACCCAAAACCGTTACTAAGGAGTAGATTAGTGTTTCTCCCTATTAGAAACATGGTTAGTCTGCAAAGTAAAACATGAGAAGTGCCTGCAATGATTAGATTCTCTAAGGCTTGCTCTAGGACAAGGTCTTTTTTTAATTCGGAGGTTACATATTTATAAAATAAATTGGATTTCCAGATTCTCTTGAAAAATCAGACCTGGCAATATTGGCTGGCTGCTTTTTCCCAGACTGAATCTCAGTGGCAGCCCAAAAGCAATTGCCTACGTAAGGAAGGCTGTCACCCTGCGATCCCCTTCACCCGTTTATATTTCCCAACTCAACTCAGTAGGACAGGCATTGGCAGTTCTAATCTCTTTAAGCCTCAATTTCCAAATCTGTGGAACTCGTATAGCAGCGACTAGCTTGTTGATTTTTGTAAGAATTAAATAACTCATGTGGAGTGCCTCACTGAGTTCCTGATGTGATAGTAAGTTTGCAGTAAATGGTGGCTGAGTGTTTCTTCAGCTCTCTCTAAACACGTGTATTTATTAAGGTTCTACTGTGTACCAGGAGAGGTGTGGAGATATAATGGTGAGCAGTACAGGCCTGGCTCCTGCCTCTGGAGTGTTTACGGTTTAGTTTGTTTTGTTTTGTTTTGTTTTGTTTTTGAGAATCACTGCACTGGACTGAAGAAAAAAAAAAAATAGCAATAGACAGGCTTTGTTAAGAGACATTTCAAACTAAGCATTTCCCAACAGCTCTTCGTTCTCACCCTTCCCATGAGCTGCTCCTCCCCAGAACTCCCCATCTCAGCACATGACCTCGTTATCCACTCGACTGTTCAAGCCAACATACTAGAAATACTCTGATTCTTTCCCATCCTTTTCTTTGTCTCTACCATGTTTAATTTGTCAGCAAATTCTGTCATCTCTTCTTACAAAGCATGTAGAGACTGGCCCACCCCCCACTTCTGTGCTGCTAGCAACCACTCCGGTCCGAGCCACCATCACCGCCCAGAGGATGACTGCACCGACCCCAGACTGCTCCTCCTGCTCCACTCCACTAAACCTCTCCTGGAAGGGGCCAGAGAGCAGATATTTAGGTGCTGTGGGCCATACAGTCTATCACAACCACTCGCTCCCTCCCTGATAGCACAAAAGCAGACATAAACAATACCTAAACCACTGGGCATGGCTGTGCCCGTTCAAACCTTATTTACAAAAAAGGCTGCGTGCTGGATTCAGCCTATGGGTTCTTGTTGTAGTTAAACTCACTTAATTAAAACCTGCAGAGTTTTTCAAAGATCTAAGAATACCTCCTCAGTTTTACCCTGGCCAAGCCATTCTTCATTCTGATTTTTCAGACACACCCAACCTAATTCTTGCATTAGGACTTTGCACCAATTTCCTGAAATCTCCCAGATTTTAGCATGGCCTGACCACAATTCAGACTCATTTCAAATGGCTATTTAAAATCATCCATTATTATTTTTTATGATCTTTTGAATACTTACCCTCATCAAAAAATATTTATTAATTTGGTTAATTTTGGACAGCGGTCTGTATTTACACAATAGTTTGTAAGCTTGTTGGCAGAGACTTAGCTCTGTCCCTAGGACCTTCCCAGTACCAGGTACAGAAAAGGCCTTTAAAAAGACTTTTTGCAAGGAGGAATAAATAAAAGCACAGCACTGCTTTCAGCCTGCAGTCCTTAAAGGCCAGCGGAGCCTTATCAGTCAGGGCAGGCGAGGGCTTTTTCTGTCCTCCTTGATCAAAAAACTGACAACTGGGGCTGGCCTAAAAAGGTACGATGTAAATCCCTTTCAACAAGAGAGAATTTAAATTTCAGGAGGAAAAAGAGTACTGTCCACGTAACAAAGAGCTGGTATCATGGCTAAGTTTACACTGACTTCTGCCGTATGGCTGGTCTTTGTCCACCTTGGGCCCTTTGCCCATGTCTGATGTCTGGAGAGAGTTACTCAGAGAAAAAAAAATCACTAATAAAGAGATACTTCACAAAACAAGTGTTCTGTGCAGGTTGTTAATATTTTTTTCTCATTGTCTGTCATATAAAGGCCAGCAAATCCCAACAACATCTCCTAAATGGACTCCTTGACTTGAAAAGTCCTTTGTTTGATAGGCCATCCTTTTCCTTCATTGGAAAAATATAACTATTACTGTTATAGTAGAACAGGAAATAACTTAATATAAATATTAGACAGTATTATTATTAGTTTGCTCCAGACGTCATACTGGACTGTTGCATACTGGGGTGCCCTAAACAACAGAAAATTCGCTTTCTCATAGTTCTGGAGGCTGGAAGTTCAAGATCCAGGCGCCAACAGAGTTGGTTTTTGGTGAGAACTTACTTTCTGATTTGTGAAAGGTCATCTTCTTGCTTTGCCCTCACGTAGTCTTTCCTCTGTGCATGTTGAGAGAAAGTTCTGGTGTCTCTTCCTCTCCTTAAGAAGGCAGTTGTCCTATTGGATTAAAGACCCATCCTTAGGACCTCATTTAACCTTTATTACCTCTTTAAAGGCCCTTTTTCCAAATACAGTCACACTGGGGGTTAGGGCTTCCACATATGAAACATAGTTCAATTCGTAACAGTCAGGAACTTTCAAATACTGCAGTAATATAGACTTCTTTATTGATTAAAGTGGAAATGTATATAAATTTGTATTTACTGGCAACATGAGTGATATCTTCCTTGGGAAATCTATGTGCTTACCATTTTTACCTTGTCGGCTCTAATACTTTACAGCCAGTCTTGACCTTGCAGCACTTAACACATTGGAGATCAGAGTTTTCAAATAAATGAGTACTATATGTAAAATTTACTCTGTCAGTAAGACTGGAAAACAAAGGAAAACCCTCAATGTGGGGCTTGTATCACAGGTAGTAACAACAGAAAGGCATCCTCTGGGGACTGTGCCCCTTGGGTTAAGAATGAAGCTGTTTACCACAAAGTGGCCTTCCTTCCTGCCATTTCTCTCATGCTTCACCCTTTCAGGGCACCTTTTTCTACAGAGTTATTTCTTTTCCTTCATCTTCACTCAAGTTTATTTCACAATACTTGTGATCTTTCTTGAGGAAGATGTTAGATCTGGGTAAGAGCAATTGGTTGAATGATCAAGAAGCTATTCTTTAATTATTTGACTTTTAAAAAATGTTTTTATTTATCAAGCACATTTGACTGAATGCTTACTATGTACAAGTCACAATGTCAAGTAGCATTTATGAATATTTTTTCTTTTTTTTAAGTATATTTTATTGATTATGTTGTTACAGTAGTTCCAATTTTTTTCCCCTTTGCTCCCCTCTGCCCAGTACCGGCCTTCCCTCCAGCAATCCCACCTCCCTTAGTTCATGTCCATGGGTCATGCATATAAGTTCTTTGGCTTCACCCTTTCCTAAATTATTCTTAACTTCCCCCTGTCTGTTTTGTACCAAGCGATTATGCTTCTTAATCCCTCTACCATTTCCCCACTTCTCCCCCTCCCCCCTCACAGCTGATAACCCTGCAAATGATCCCCATACCTATGATTCTGTTCCTATTCTGGTTTGCTTAGTTGGATTTTGTTTTTATTTTTTAGATTCAGTTGTTGATATTGTGAGTTTGTCGCCATTTTAGTGTTCATAGTTTTGATCTTTCTTAAGTAAGTCCCTTTGACATTTCATATAATAATGGCTTGGTGATGATGAACTCCTTTAGCTTCACCTTGTCTGGGAAGCACTTCATCTGCCCTTCCATTCCAAATGATAGCCTTGCTGGATAGAGTAATCCTGCTTGCAGGTTGCCTTTCATCACATTGAATACTGCTTGCCAGTCCCTTCCTGCCTGCAAAGTGTCCTCTGAGAAATAAGCTGATAGTCCTATAGGCATCCCCCTGTAGGCAACTCTCCGCCTCTCTCTTGCTGTTCCCAAGACTCTCTCTTTATCTTTCACCTTTGGCATCTCAGTCATGATGCTTCCTGGTGTGGTCCCCTCTGGGTCCAGCTTTCCCAGGTCCCTCTATGCTTCCTGGACCTGTATGTCCACCTCCTTCACAAAATTTGGGAAGTTTTCCTCATTTTTTTGAATTCTTGCTTCCTCATTCTGCACTGGTTGACTGTTTTTTTCTTCCTTATGTTCCAATCATTGATTTTAACCCTGGTTTCTTTTCCTTCACATTGGTTTTGTGTGGATTTTCCTTCGTTTCCCTTAGCATAGCTTTCACTTCTTCTCTTATGTGTTTGCTGTACTCAAGCATATCTGTCAAGCCTGTGACCATCTTTATCACCAGTGTTTTGAATTCTGCATCTGTTAGGTTGTCTATCCCCTCATCTGTTAGGTTGGCTATCTCCGTGTTGCTTAGTTCTCCCATTGGAACCTTGATCTGTTCCCTCTTTTGGGACATACTTCTCTGTCTCCTCATTCTGACAGGCTCCTGTGTTTGTTTGCCTTCACGTCCCAGGTGGAGCTGCCGCTCCTGTTACGTTGTAAGGGGCGGAGCCTTAGGGATTCATCAGCACAGGGTGACCTGTTTCACCACATTGTGGTGCTGTTTGTGGAGGAGGGGTCTGAGAGGGAACAATGCTGTCTGCTCAGCACTTGCCCCTCCTCCAGGCACCTCTCCCACTTTCACACCGGACTGGCACCCCTCTAGCTGCTGCCCTGGCTGTTGTTCCCAGAATGGGTGGGTCTGCGGACATTCTAGGACCGTGGGGGCCCTTTAAACAAGCAGACTCTGCTGAGGCCGGCAGTTTCTGCCTCCACCCCAACCCCCACTGGTCTGCACAATCAGAAGCAATGAGGCTTGATTTTCCCCAGTGCTAGGATGGTGAGCTGCAAGGTCCAGTAAGGAGCTGGGAACGCTCCCCAGGTGTCCCTCCTGACTTTAAAACGTGTGTCTGCGCTTTCTACTGGCCTGCTGCTGCTGCCACTGCTACGGCTGCCACTACACCGCATCCTCTCCGCCTCGGCTCTGCCCCTGCTACCTGTCTGGAGGAGTATTTCTTCTTCATACTTTTGTTTGCTGGACTTCCAGGCAGTTTGATTTTCTGGAACTTCCGGGTGTCTCTAGTTTTGAGATAGTTGTATTCCTTCTTAGTTGTGGAAGGAGATGCAGCGCATCTGTCTATACCTCCATCTTGGCTGGACATCTCCTATGAATATTTTTATTGAATCCCATCAAAAACCCTGAGATATTATTCTTATCTTTATTTATAGATGAGGAAACTGGAACTTGTTTCCAGCTCAATCCGATTTCAAGGCTGAACCTCTTAACTAATGTGAAAGTTGTTTCTTATTTTTTATTCATTCTTAGTGGAACTGGATTTAAACCCTTGGTCATTATAACTTCCAGTGTCATCGTGTTTGCAAAATATTTTCAATGCAACATTTGATTCTTTATGATCGAACTTTCAACCTGAGGTTCAGTTCATCCCAAGATTTATCAGGCATCTACTACTGAAGGCACTCTTAGGTAGGCAGTATGGATGGGGCAGGGTCTTGCTTTTGAGGTGATTGACAGTTTGACAATGGTGTCCAACATAAGCACAACTAACAAAGTACCCAGAGTTATGGAAAGAGCTTCCTCTAAGAGAATTAGAAGAAAAGAGGAGTTAGGGAATAATTTCAGCTACAAGCAAAGCAGGATATGGTTTTAGATCAGAGTCAAGGTTTGAGTTCTAGCTCTTGTTACTTATAAGCTGGGTGACTGAACAAGTTTTTCTAACGTACATTACCTCCTCTATGAAATGATGCTAAAGATGGTCTCTGGTTGCTAAGTATTCTGTGACAATTAGTGAGATAATTAATTAGTGTTGAGTACTATGCTTACACATCATAAATATTCAATAGATGTTAGTAGATATTGTTATTGCTGTTATTGTTAAAGCCTCAGTCAGGAAAATCACTAGGTTGAAAAGAGACAACTAGTCTACCTGTATTGCTGAAAATAAGATCACAGGTTTAGAGTTGATGGACTGATGTGCATGTTCTGGATCTGTCACGTATTTGCCATGTAATTTGGGGCATGTTTCAACCTTTCTAGCCCACTTTCTCCATCTATTAAATGAGAATAATGATGCCACCTACCTCGTAGTATATTGTGAGGTATAATGGTAGCAGCATCAGGTATTTATACTGTAGTCACAATGTGTCAGGGATGGTTAAAGGGCTTCATATGTATTATTTTACATAATGCCCATAATAACTCTGTTAGGTCTTAGCTTACACATGAGAGCACTGAACACACAGAATGTAAATAAATTCCGAAGTTCATCAGCAAATAAGCCCTAGAGGCACGATTTGACCACTGGCACTCTTTAACAGTATGTTATGCTTTTCTCGTTTGTTACAGAAGTCTATGAAACCTTCAAAAGAGTGCCTAGTGCAGCATAAACCTTCAGTAAATGTCCCCAGTTATTGTTTATAAGTAGTAACATATGGGAAAATGGCTCCTCAGAAGAGGTAGCATATGAGATGCACTTTGAAGAATACATGTCATCGAGTAAATATTTAAGCAAGCCCAAGCCTTAAGGGAATTTTTGCACTTAGACTTCTAGAGAGAGTAAATAGCTTATGGGCCCTGACTGGGTAGCTCACTTGGTTAAGGCATCATCCCAATATGCCAAGGGTGTGAGTCCAATCCCTGGTCAGGGCACATGCAAGAAACAACCAATGAGTGTATAAATAAGTGGAACGACAAATTAATGTTTCTACCCCCACCTTTCTCTCCCTCTCTCCCTCTCTCTCTCTCTCTCTCTCTCAAATCAATAAAAATAAATAAATAAAAATAATAAGTTTATGCAAAGATCCAGAAGCAGAAAGACACAGGACATATGTGGAGAATAGTGAGAGTTCAGTTTAGCTAGAACATAGGCTGGGGGAGAGGTCTGGGAGAATACTCCTGAGAAAGAGCAGCTGGGTTAAACATTGGAGTGATTTAAATAGAATGAAGGGTTCTGATCAGGGGAAGTCACTTATGATTTTCAGTAGAAAGAGGCGCTCTCAGGCAGTCAGGTTCATGGCACCTTGAATGTGGGTTTCAGGAAGCAGAGCCTGGAAAGGGGGGACTAACAGAAGGCTACTGAATTAGTTCACGCGTGTGTGGTGAGGTCCTGAGATAGACAAGTGGCCATGAGACTACCCCAGAGTCTGTTTATTTAAAGTTATGCTAATTACCAATTTTTATTGCTAGACTCTTTCATGTGTTCAGACCAGCTGTGTCCAGTGTTACAACTTTTACTTTTGAACTTGTTTACTTTATCCCCAGAACAGAAACTCTTGGTGGCTAGGTAGAAGTGATGTTGTAAGCCATTTTTCTTGCAGGGATGTTTATATTTGTAATGATTTCCAACCTTATCCCCAACAGAGAAATGGAGAACAACTCATTTTCCTGTGCTTGACTGCACAGCCTTCTCTGGTTACACCATGGCACCACCAAAATTTATAAGAACTTTATTTTAAAAGACATCCTAATGACTCTACTGGGTAAAAATTGTAAGCACTATGGCATGTGGGCAAGTAAGGGGATATTTGTGCTTACATGAAATCATTTTCATAACCTGTGAATCATAGCGCTGCCTGATTGGGCAGGTGGACAGCTTTTACTGCATGGAGGGTTGGATCTGGTGAAGGCTATTAGGAAAAAACTTCAATCTTCTGCCTTAAAGCAATAACTTGTAAACACTGGTTTAATTTGGTGGCTTTATTTTTTATTAGCAGAATAAGTGGTTTATAAATGTTTAATGATGTAGAAAGCATGAAACAAACTATGCACAAGCAAACCAGTGGACAACCAAGTTACCAATTATAAAGTTAAACATGTAAGTGGCAATAATTCCTCAAATGTATGTAAATGAGAATTTCTGAGTAATAATTATTTTTATAAAAATGAAAGTGTGTATTTTATACTAATAAATGAATTAATAAACATGCATATACAAAAAATTGAGGAAAATACAGAGATATACCATATTTTTTGCACTATAAGACGCACATGACCATAAGATGTACCTAGGTCTAGAGGAGAAAAACAAGAAAAAAAAATATTCTGAACCAAATGGTGTACGAAAATATTTAATAAAATGTAACAGAATATTTCAGTCATGTAAAGTGAACAGCAGTCACACATCAACAGCATTATTAAGAACCATCATCACTGTCATTAACAAATGAGGAGAGACTTTAGGGTTCAAGTACTCTTCCAGTTTTCTGGGAACCCCAAGAACTCTTCATCACTGGTGTCAGAATTTATGAAGCTCACAATCACTGATATCCCTTTTTTCGCTGCTTTCATACTGACCAGATGCCTTGAGATTCAGCAGTAAAGTGGGACATTTAAGCATCCTCAGGGGTTTTGCGTGGGCCCACCACTTCCCCTTCTAACAGCTGTCGCCACCGCTGACAGGTCAGGTAATACACATCACGGTCTGTGATGCACTGTTTGCTCCATAAGATGCACAGACATTTTCCTCCCACGTTGGGGGGAAAAAGTGTGTCTTATGGAGTGAAAAATATGGCAATTAGTTGATATTTTGGAAATATTTAATTCTGTAACACTGGTATTAGGTAATATTTCTATTTTTCTTTTTTCTTCTTTTTCTTTTTTTTTAAATTTAAGCTTTATTGTATTTTTTTCCATCACCATTTAGTCCCCTTATACCCTCCTCCCCCCAGCAATGACCACACTGTAGTCCGTGAGTCCTTTTTCCTGTTTGCTCAGTCCCTCTACCTCCTAACTACCCCACCCCTGGCTCGTGTTTCAGGCTCCAAGATAAATTCTTTGCATATATATAAATTTTTTTACATATAAATTACACTTCTATATTAGTTATATTTACTCATATTCCTGAATTCATATATAAACAATAGTTTCTATAAGGGATAAGGGCACCTAAAGTCTCAGAAGAGCAGTTGGCTCCAGAAAATTGTTCTTCTGACAGACAGGAGGCCTATTTTTCCGTTAATTATGTGCCTATTTAAAGTCATGGCTGCAACTTAAGTTATCAGGCTTTTTCTAGGGAGGATTAGATGAGGAAATACCTCTACCAGGTGAGTCTAAATGAGAGGCCATTAAGCAGTGCTTGACATCTGGTGAAGCCCTGCTAACTGCACATAGCATGGATGCTCCAAAGAACCGTGAGAAGCGTGCCTATTTCCTCTGGCTGAGTCTGATACGTGAAAAAATCCACTTGTTTTAAACCATATATATGTATATATATTTTGTATATTCTCAGTTTGGATCTTATATGCTCAAATTTCAAAATTTGATGTCAACCTTTTCATAATTCAGCTCTCTGATAACCTCATATGTCCTTAACACAACTATTAACAAAAAATAACAGCTATAAGTTCTGTTTACTATAAGGAGATGACTAATATTATACCATGCAACCATATTAATATTCACCAAGATTCTCTGCAGTTTTCTGAAGGATGAATATGAATAGGCCTTTGAATAGGAAACAGCACAAAAACAAATTCATAGAGGGTCAGATACTCAAGTTGATGCCCTATAGCTTAAATTCATAAAAACATTGCCTCAAGGTGATTTGGGTTTTGTTTTTAGACGTAACCAACAAAGTTGGCCCTTTAATCTTTAAACTCTCAGGGGAAAAATAAAAGTACAGGACAGAGGAGAGTCTATTGTTTGCAGGCTCAGGAGCCAATGTGAGGAATATAATGGTTAACAACAAAAGGGGAAGAGTACAAAAGGCCATAAAAATCAAACATAAGAGCTGAAACCTCCAGGGCATCTGCAGCTGTGAGGGAAGGATGGGTGTTTTTGTTCTCCTAGGTGGACAGTAAAGGAATAACTTAGCCTTAACAAACACAGTCACTAGTCATTATAGTGATGATGGATGCAGAGACTGTGAGCCAAGGCTTGGTTACTCTTGGTCATCTCTGTTTAATCAAGCAAGGGGTGCTTAATCCAACAGAATCTTACAAAATCTAAAAGTTTGGGAACTTAGAAGAATAGGTCTTTAGTTATCCAAATTATTTTAAGACATTTTTACTCTTCATTTTCCAGCACTGGCAAATATATTACTGATGAGCTGTTCTCAGGTTATTAGAAAGTATTTGTTAGTGCAAATCTGTTTTATCCCCCAAGACTTGTTTGTCTACATTTTCCCATAGGAGCTGTTAGTTAATCTATAACAGGGGCTGAGGGCAGACCTCATTTCCACATAGAATCTCACATTTAAACTTCAATGTTATTTCCACAGGAGGGTATGTATATGACCACAGGAGGGATACCATGACAGGACTAAAAAACATCCCTCACAAAATGTGACATTTTTGTCCTATTGCAAGCCCTTATGGACTTAGTGAACTGTGATTAATTTTATATAATAAGTATTATAGTTACTTTTGTAAGGAGCACAGTTATTTTGTTTTACATCTTTTGCATTGAAACAGTATTAATGGATTTAATAGGTTTATAATATATAACTTTGGGGGACTTGTTCTGGACTTTTATTTATTTTTTAATATACTGGCCTTTGAGAATTATTGACAAGTTATTTATAAAAATTATAAAATATTTCTTCAGTGAATTTTTGAGAATTTGAGCATATTCTTAGTAATGTCATACAAAAGGTCAGGCTGGAAACTGGTGGGTCCTAATCATAGACATAGTGTCCCCTGTCATTACAAAATATGGCACGACAAGTTGGAGAAGACTGATTTTCTTTGCCAACCATAGTTGGAAAACAATTCCATTAACATCCTAGATCCCCTCCCTTGATGTGTTCAGACACCTTTTTGAGACAGACCAGTTCCCTGTGTTGACTCATTTATTTGCCTTTTTTACTTTGAAAAGCAAATGTAACAACTTGCTTTAAAAAAAAGAAAAATGAAAGAAAGGAAGGGAGGGAGGGAGGAAAGAGAGAGCAAGAGAGAGAAAGAGGGAGAGAAAGAGAGAGGCAGAGATGGCAAGAGAAAAAGATTTGGTGCTACAAAAAGGAATCCTGAATTCAGGCTTCGATTAACCTTGAAGAAATGCCATCCTCCACAGAACAACATAATTTTCAGTTCTGTTTTTTAAGGTGAGCCTTTTGGAAAAGAACATCACTACGAGGTGAAGGGTTTCCAGAGCCTTCTAGTAGCTTTGGAGAATTCACAAGGAAATCAGAGCCAACTCAAATGCAACACCCTGACCAAAAGCAAGAGAAGGAAGATGCATCCTCTAGACGCCCTCCCAACATTCATTAGGTTATCAAGTGCTACAGGACATTCTGAAATTCTGAGAGTAGCATTAGACTGTGCCATTGGGTAGCTTACCCATGAATTATTTTCTAGGACAATGGAGAAACAATAAGGAAAATCTTCTAACCTGGGTTTCTCTCTTGTTCAACCTCAACTTCATTCCATTAGTGAAGAGATTTTTTAAATATCTGAGCTATAAGTTTCCTTTGAGATCAAAGTCAAATGCCTGCATTTTACTGTGAGAGATACACAGATTCCAATATTTTTTAAAAAGGATTCCTCCTCCACATACACAATCACTCAAATACTGTTATTCAATTGCCATCAGGTTGTATCGTTAACAGATCCACCAGCCTTCTACCTGAAAGCTATTACAATTAAATGGATAAAGTAAGGTTTTTAGATAACAAGAGAGTGATGGAGAATGCTAGCTTGGCTCAAAGCAGACAACCTTGGCTCTAAGCCTGTCACCCCCCTGCCCGCTGTGTGAAGCGGAGCTCTTCACCTAGCCTCTCCACCATGATCCCTTCCCGTGGAAAAAGGATCAATGAATGCCTCCCTCATAGTGTTGGTGTGAGGGTTCCTAAAATGAACATCTAAAGAATTGACACAGCAATTCATTTATTTATCACGGTAAGCACTCAGTAAGGTCAATAATGGTTATGATTATTCTTTGAAGGGTTTTTCTCACAGAGAAAAAGCCAAACATGGAGGATTAGGATAGTATGTAAAATTTTAGAGGGAGAATCAACATTCTGTCCTATTTCAGGTTATCAGTACTGTAAGTCACCAAGACTTGTAATGTACTTTCTGTATGCCAAGCATTGTGCTAGACATTTTTCTAAGCCATTAATATTTATATTTCAATAATTAATTTGCTCCTAACATGAAAATAGTGTAGAGATTATCAACAGCTCCAGGTCATCATCATTTGAAGGACTAACTAACTGAACAAATGTAGGGTTGTGTACAGTTGTACTCATTTTCTTAAGCAACAAGAATTTATTGAGCACAGCAATGCACTTTGTTGCCCATGGTGCACAAATAATCCATCATCTCTCTCTCCCTTACCCTGCTTTACTTTCTGTTCTTAGTTACCTGCCATACTGTGTACTTATTCTTGTTTTTCTATTGTCTGGCTTCCCTCAAAAGACTAAGTTCCATGCAGCCAAACTTCATTGGTTGTTTACCTTACACTCAGCAAATAGTAAATGCTCAATAAATGTTTCTTGAATAAATGAAGGAGTGAAGGAATGAAAACAAACTTGCTTCTTGCCACAGAAGAGCTCAAGAAGAAGTTGACATATGCAAGTCAATGTGCTGTGACTGAGCAAGATTTCATAGGGCATGATTTCAGAAGACCAAGGTTGTGGGGAGGGGGCTGCTCTGTACCTTATTTGCTTTGAATAAACAAACATCAGGGTACAATATGCACTTTTGAGCCAGTATTTCAGTATTGACTAGCCCTGCTGTTGTGACAGCTCAGGCTGTCTCCAGTTAGCGTTAAGAAACATGTTGCTATCCTACTGAATTCCCACAAAAATTTACTAAAAATACAGTACAACAGTATAAAGATATATGATCCACGTGGTTTATGGAGAGATAGATATGATCCATGTGGCTTAAGAGAGAAGATCACAGATAATGCAATATCAAAGGAACAATACCCTGTTTGGCACTATAGTTCAATTGTGGCAAAGTGGTTGTCTCTTAATATTGTGTGCCTCTGTGTTTGCGTATGTGCACAAATGCGTGGTCAAGCGAAATTCTGAGCAAGGCCTTTTATAATAAGGCAACATTAATACCATGGTCATCTTGATAAGGTTAGGTGACCTCCAACAGCAAAATCAGTTCACCTTGACTGCTGTATCTTTCAACAGTTTTGCTGATGCACGTACTCACATTTCATTCAAGCTCAAGTATTGATTGTACTGATCACTGATTCTAAATTGGTAGTAGCGTTAATTCAGAACTTAATTATAGTTCACAGGCCTTCCCTGAAACTAAAAGGAAAACATTTTCTTGTGCATGGCTGAAGGAAAATTATTTTCTTTTAATGTTTAGAATAAATATTGCCCATTTCTCTTTGTTTGCTCTATAAGTATTTTCTTTCACCAGATAATAAATATATGACCAAACTCTACAGACAATAACAAAATAAAACAAAGATTTCTTCATTTTCTGGTGAATTAATCAAGAGAGTGAGCAAAATTCCTAGTTTCTAGGAAAAAGTAAATACTTATATAGCTTTTACCTTCTTATATATTAAGTAAGCTATATGTGCTCATTTTTGGAAATTTAAAAAATAAAGTAATAAAATTCAAAGGAATATAGGTACATAATAAACACCACCCACAATTCTACTCTCCAAAGTAGAATTTTGACATTCACACTCTGAAGCTGGAATTGGTATATTTTTCAAAAAAGTTTATTATCTGATTATTTTTTTTATTTAATCTTATCATTTTTTTTCCCATTAATGTTTAGTGTGGTGATTGCTGGGGGGAGAGGAGTATGATGAGACTAAATGATCATTTTTTGTTTTGCAATGCAGTTATCAGAATTATTTTAGACATATCCTGTGCAAATGCTTTTAATTTATTTTTGGAGAAGTGCTGAAATTATTTTAGAATATATGTAAGGTTAAAAAAATTATTTCATGTAGTAATATCCTAACACCTAATTTAGCTTATTACCAAGTTTGTGTTTTAGTTAGTCGGGGTGTTTGTGGCAGGATGCAGCTGTAATGCACTTCCAGGCCTGAATGGATCAACTGCCTCCTAAGAAAGTCGTCCTGTATGAAGTGTTAGTTGTACAGGATACCGTGAGGGGCTGCAGTAAGTCATCTCATTGAGCCTTCCAACTGTAGAGATTTATGATTATATTAAATTCGTCCTCGCATAAAAGGAACCCACAGCTCATTTTACAGACAATGTTCCTCTTCACCAAGCTTATGTGTGAGGTTTGTGCTTCAGGATGGGTTGCAGCAATGATATTGAGACACTTTTTTCTGTCATTTGTAGATTACATACTAAGGGCCAGTCACAGTATTAAGGTCTGCTGTGGAGGTAAAGCCTGATGTCAGGGCCCTAATTTTAGCCCTTTCCTTATGCCAGGGGATTCCTGGAAGATGCAAGAATAACCTTCAAGATTTTGGGATTGTTGTGACCATTGTATGCTACGCTAAGTTGTCCAAAAGTTTTTGGAAATGCAAATGTGCTGAGCACTAAGGGAAAGACTTGGCATTAGAAGAGGGAAGGTTCATCGAGAACTGCCAGGTTCTAGCCTGGAAAGGCACTTAGTCAATTTGCAGAAAATAGGAATTTTATGAAATTTGCTACTTTTTCATAAGACTATGACCAGACCCTTTTGTCATAGCTGTCATAGTCAGCACCCTAACCCCACCCCTTCCCCAGTAATGTTCCATCTGGCTTCACAAAGCACTGGATACACACACACACACACACGCACATGCCCACTCATGCAAAAATACGCATATATATGCATATATATGTAATAGCAATTAGTCCTCAACTTTTTTATGTCTGCGTAATTAATGTGTCTCTTGCATTCTGATTCTATAATTAGGCCTTAGTTCTTAGTGCTACCTACATTCCTGCTTTACATATTGGCCTTATATAACATCATGCTGGAGTATGTATAACAGATCCTTTTTTTTCTGTGGTGACATCTGGCTAAAGCCAGGAAAGCTGGTTTGGTGTGTGACTCAAGATAAAGCACCACACCATTGTGTGGATAAGGGTCTGTTATCTAGCAAATAAATGTTTTCCAGTCAACTAAAGAAAAAAGAAAGAGAGGGAGCTGTTTATGCCAGTAGTCAGTTGTACTTTGAACAAGGACAGCTCATGTAACATAGTAAAACATTTTGCTTTTATTTTTCATTGCTCTCTTTAAAATGTACATACTAGGCATAGTCTATGACCCTGGATGGAAAAGGCAGGGGCTATGAATTTCGTGGTTCATCTAAGGTAATAGAAAGTTGTGTGATCTCTTTAAATCACAGATAGTCTCATTTTAGAAGTTTCTAGAGGATAATCCCAGAGGATGATCACAACTCTGAGCTTGATTTAATTCTGGATTTTCTCCCACCCACAATGCAGCCTGGCCTCTTGCAATATGCGTGTGTGTGTGTGGAGGGATCCTTGTCTTTTTCTAAATCCCCAACTCCCTCTCTGTGGTTGCAACATTGGAAAAAGAGAATAGAGGAGTTGTTATTACTTGAGCTGGTACTGTTTTATAATGACTTCTTGGTCTCTTCTCCTATGGACCTTTGTTTTCCACAAAAGCTGACTCTTTTACCCTGTACACTTCTGGGTTCTTCATGTAGATATTTGATGGGCCCTTAAAGCTGTTACCCCATGAACCAGGCAGTGTCACTCATTTGCCAGGCTACCCCCTCATTCCCCTGCTGGTAGTCTGGTAGGACACTTCACATGAACCCTCATGGATAGGGTCCCATTGCCCCTTCCATGCGGTACTCTTCAGATAAGTGAAAGTGCCCCTAGACCAGCTTCTCCTTCCATGTGGCTTCTACTTGAGGGTAAACTCACATATTCTCTGATCTGTTAGAGGGAATTCAGTCACAGCAGGGACTCTCTCCCACTGTCCAAGTTCGATGGTGGGAGTCATAGACTCACGTCCATTGCCGCTAAGGCTCTGGAAGACCCATATCAAGCTCTCCTAGTGGGCGCATTAAAGCCCCTCACTAGACTTCTGTGGAAAGAACAGATGTCCCCTCATGCCTTCAAGAGTTAAGGAGCAGGTGTGCTATACCATCCTCTGAAGCCTCTTTTCTAAAATCAGCTATATAAAACCCTTTTTCCTTTGCCCTCAAATAACCTGCAACTTGTTTAATGTCTTTGGAGGCAGACCCAGGAGTCATCAAACGTGTTCTTAGGACATACACTGAAAACTTATATTTTGATCTGATATCTCTCTTTGTGCAGCGCCTATGATATCTTTGGCCTTGGTTACAATTTTAACATTAGCACTCTTTTACTTATGATCCTCTCATGATTGCATGATCCTAATGACAGTTATGGGGGGCAGTGGACACTCATCATTCCTTTTCCAATGTGAAGATTAAAACTTAGCAAAGGGTCTCAAGGTCACTCTGGTAAGTGGCAGAGCCAATATTTGTTTCTAAGTTTTTCTCACTTCAAAGCCCACGCTCTCAGTCATCAGCTTCATATTTACAATACTAAAACACTTGTCATGAATCTAACAGTTGTATAAAGGAAGTTCAAATTTTAGTGTTCACTACTAAATAGTTGTCTGCCTGACCTATGCATTGAATTTCCGTACCTTGAATTTTCTTATAAAATACAAACTACTTAAATCCATTATATTTGTGTTTTGTAAAAAGTATATCTATATACATGTATGCATGTATTCAGTAAGATACTTGGATCAGTTGAGCCATTTAAGTAACTTAAATTAATCTGTCAAGAATCCTGACTACCTTCAATGAGAATGTTATTTTCCAATAGAAGAACAAACCTATTTCATGAGCAGAATCTTAAAATCAGTCAGCAGCTGTTGAAACCAGTTCCTGTATAATATTTTCAGTAGCTATACCTAGAAGTCTATTACAGCTTAAATGTATTCTTGGTCAGAATGTATACCTTAAAGATTACAAAAGTAAAAAAAAATTATGGAAAAAGCTGTAACATTTTCAACCTTTGAGGACTTCAGTTCTAAATTTATATCTTCATTATCTCAGTTAAGGGAAATTAAAATCTCAATGCTATTTATTAGTGAGTTTCTTCTTCATTTCTCCCTGCTTCTAGGAAAAACGTACTTCAATGTCTTTGTCTAAAAATAAAAAAATAAAAATTTACATTCTTTTTTTATTTTAGATTCTGACTTATAACACTGAAGGAACTGAGTTACAGCCAGGCTAGAACAGGGCACAAAGAAAAATTTATATGCTTCAGCTCCATAACTAACTTATTAGGAGATGTTTTGACATTAACAGGGGAAGTATTTTCATTCTACAAGATCAGACAATACTTAAATCAAAGAAATGAAAATTAAATATGACATTGAGAATTTGTTATTGCAATGAAATATTCTGGCTTTTTTCCTCCCAGTTTGTGTTCTTCAATGGAAATTGCTGGAACTGACATCAGACACTCAGCAAATATCTTACCTAATAGGACAAATGCCCATTTCTGTAGTAAGAGAGGCAAACGAACACTTACATGGTATTACAAATTAAATACCTCATGCAATAATAGTAACCAGGGACACCTCAGATCTGTCCCTGTCAGGTATAGTGTCTCTTCTAGTAAACTTCTCTTTTCCATTGGAAATTGGAAACACAGTTAGGAAATAGTAATACTCAGCAGATATGTGTGAAGAATTGACCTTAAATTCCCTAAATTGCTGCCAGTTACCTGAATATGTCCAGTATTTTAATATAGAAACAATACAGGGCTCACATAAAATCTGTTAAAAAGATACATATAAATACTTAACATCAGATATCTTTAAAATCCAGGGTTTTGATGACGTGAACTCTAAGATACTCCTTAGTAACTAATGTTCTTTAAATTAAATGGATTTATTTATCTTTTAGACTATTCTTGGCAGTGACTGAAACAAAATTTTAATTTTAATTAATTAGGAAATTAGATGAACCAGAAAACCTTATCTCTTGAGGCTTACAGATGGGTAACTGTTTACTACATTTCTTTCTTAAGCCAGGTTTAGGAACAAGAGGTAGGAAAGAGCATTAGTTTATAGCAATTGCCTCGTTAATCTGCCTGAGGCTCAAGGAGAAGATGGACTTGCCCAAATTGGTAACGAGTTGGACTACAAACTGAGACCAGAAGTATCAAACTCCTGACTTCTAAACCATACTCATTCTAGTCCATGAGCTGACTTCCTTATTTCATAGAAATTGAATGAGCAATAGCAATGATTGCTAGAAAGTACAACAGCTAAAAACATTTAGTACCACCCTAACAGAAATTTGAGACAGCCAATTATTAACCAATGGTAACTATTAAATATGAGAATTTAATTGGTGGAAATACTTGGAAGATGATCCCTGTAATAAAAGGAAGCAACACGTGAAGCAGCTTTACTGTTTGAAGATCACTTTCGTGTTCTGCAAATTGCTGATACGAGTTTTGCACCACACACATTTTTCAAGAGAACTAAGACAGTTTTAGTTATCTATCCAAGGTGACATTGTTGTCATTAAAGTAGAGACACCTGAATAGCAAGGGTCTTGGAGGAGCCCTGCTTTTGGGATGCTGACCCAGCATCCACAGGTCCACGGGAATGCATTTCCAGGGGATTCCCATTGTGTCCCTCAGTATGGAACCTTGCAGACTAGTGGAAGGTCTGCCTAGGAGGAGAGTGTTTGCTCTTTTTCTTTCTGTAGATCATTTTCCTCTCATGCAGATGTCTACAAAGGCCCTTGGGGTGCCCCTGACACCCCCTTCCTTTACACAGAGGACAAATCAGGCTCTGTGTTCACATTCATTAGGAAGAGAAAGCAGTTTATTAGCAGTTTGTTATGATCTGCATAGTTTGTAAATCCTATCCTACAATCAATTTGTCAATAACCTTACCTACAAAGATGCTGAAACAGCAGTGGCAAGTGGAAGAACAGAAAGTACAGTATATCAGGATTGAACAGCAATAAGAAAGGGCACAGGGAACAAAATGAAAAATACCAGCAAGAATTGTAGTGCATAATGGCATAGACACAATGATAGACATCTCCTTCCTTCCTTCCCTCTTTCCTTCCTTCCTTCCTCTCTTCCTTCCTTCCTTTGTCAAATACATGAACTGAAGTTGCCTGTTTCAGTTTTTCTATCATTGATATGCTCTCACTACTGAAGTGAATGATAGGATCATGGGTAAAGTGGTTCGTTTTTTTTTTTTTCTCCCTATTTTATTTGCATCCATTCAGTAAGCATTACCTAGTGACATCTACCTGTCAACTGTTGTGCTCATCAATAGAGATGAGATGTTTGATACCATCTCTTCCCTTAAGATCCTCAGAGTTTAATGGATTTTAAAAAATCCTCACCTAAACCATGATTTAATTATAAGTAACAGTTCTGCACAGGCAGTCCTATCCACTTTAAACCCTATAAGCATCATAAAGATTTTAACTTTAGATATTTCCTTGAAGGTGCTGGGAAGACAGAAGGATTCTAATAAAACATTTGGTATTAGATATGTCAGAACTTCATACTGTGAAAGAGAAGTATCATAGCATGAAATTAAGAGCAAATTTCAAAGGTCAGACAGATCTGGGTTTAAATCCTGATCCCATGAGAAAGCACCAGCTATGTGACATTGAGTGATCTACTTAACCTCTCTAAGCCTTATTTCAAGCAACAGGAGTGATAGTACTGACCTCATCAGGTTTTCGTGAGGATTAATGACATGACACAGGTAAAGGCTTCTGCATTTAGTAAATGTTCAATAAGCATTTGCCATTATTATCAGCAGTAGTGGTAGAAGTGTACTAGTATCTATTATTATTATTATTGTCTGAAAGATCACAGCAAGCCCTGTTTTCTCTTCTATCCACCATCAAGGCAGGGGGGGCGGGAATAGCCACATTTAAATTCTAACACACTCCACTTCTTACAAGAGATGGAGCCATCTCTTTTTTCTGAGTTGATAATAGCAGCTATGAATAGAACTCGAAAGGCCCCACAAACGCATACTGAAAGAGAACATTAAAAATTACCAGAGCAAGATGGGGGAAGGCCACACAAATGTCAATGATTCCAAATGAAGCCACTAATCATTTTTAAAGTTATGTTGGATGTTAGGGGACATATATGGAGTCACATAACCTCTGTTTCTAGTTGCCATTTAATCAAAGCTTTATACAGAGTCAATTAAATGTGCTGAAAATAATTCATTAAACATGAATGGGAAACCTAAGGTGGTCGTAATTTGGAGATGCAAATCAGGATTCTGTTTTATCCACCTTTCTTAGAGCAGCTCAGGGACATGGGAAGAGATGCCCCATGTACGGTGCAATGTAACTTGAAACTGCTCAGTGATGTTTAGTTTTTCAAACCCACATATTCCAAACATGTTGCAAGATTTTCTGTGGTGATGCTCTGTATGCACAACACACTGATCCTAATTGAAATGCTGAGTAGTTTGTTTCTGCAAGGTTCAAATTCTTGATACATCTTCTGAATATCAAATACCCTGAACAATGCTGCCACACAGGCAGATGTACAAATAAATGTGTTTTGTCGAGTTTCTGTCATGATCCCAAGAACAGCTAATTTCAAAATCATCCTCGGCCCCAGATGGCTCAAAACAAAACAGTTTTGAAATCTAGGTGACCTATTTTTCAAAACCATTGATGCAATTAATTTAGGGGAAAATAATCTAGTTTTTAAAAAAGAGAGAAAGAGAGGAGAGCATTGCTGTGTTCTGTGGAAATCTAAATCTGAGGCTGTTTTTCCTCAATGTACATGACCATGAATTTGAGATACAGTACAGACCTGCTAAAGCATACAACATGGTCCTGAAGCATCTGCTGCTTCCTCCACAGCTCCTCTGAAAACCTCTTCCAGACCCAGATGTTTTTAGAGCACCATTAATTATTCCACCAAAGGACCAGGTGTGAAGGATGCCTGTCCTGAGCAAACTGGAATATTGCCATTGCTTTACCCAGAGGCCTAAATTGTCTCACATCCCCAGAAGGATTTGCTTCATCTTTTTTTTTTAAAATATACTTTATTGATTATGCTGTTACAGTTGTCCCAATTTCTTTTCCCTTTGTTCTGCTCCACCTAGTGACTCCCTTGCCTACAGTTGTCCCCCTCCCCTTAGTCCATGTCCACTGGTTGTGCATATAGTTCTTCTCAACATCTTCCTGTCTACTCCACTCCCTCCTACTATGCTTCTTAATTCCTGCACCATCTCCCTCCCTTTCCTCCCTTCCCCCTCCCAGCTGACCTCTCCCTAATATGTTCCCCATACCTATAATTCTTTTCCCACTCTCATTGCCTACTTAGTTTGCCTTTGTTTCGATTCCCTAGCTTCTGTTGTTGGTAGTTGTGATACAGTTTTCACTTTAATATTCCTAGTTTTGATCCTCTTTCTTCTAAACAAGTCCCTTTAACATTTCATATAACAATGGTTTGGATCTGATGACCTCCTTCAGTTCTACTTTGTCCTGGAAGCACTTTCTCTGCCCTTCTATTCTGAATGACAACTTCACTGGATAGAGTAATCGTGGTTGTAGGTTTTTGCTTTTCATTACTTTGAATATTTTTTGCCAGTCCCTTTTTGCCTGCAGTTTCTTTTGAGAAATCAGCTGGATAGTCTTATTGGGACCCCTTTGTATGTAATTCTGTTCTTTGCTCTTGCTGCTTTTAAGATTCTCTCTTTATCCTTAATTTTTGACATTTTGAGTATAATGTGTCTTGGTGTGGTTCTCCCTGGGTCCAGTTGTTTTGGAACTCTCTGTATTTCCTGGACCTGTAAGTCTATTTCCTTCCCCAAGTTCGGGAAGTTCTGCTTCATTATTTTTTCACATAATTTTTTCATTTCTAGTTCTTCTTCTTCACCTTCTGGCAACCCTATGATTCTGATGTTGGCCTGCTTATAGCTGTCCGATAAGTTTCTGAGCCTCTCTTCACTTTCCTTACTTCTCGTTTCCTCTTTCTGCTTGACTGTTCCTTCCCTATGTTCCAATTTGTTGATTTGATCCCTGGTTTTCTTGCCCTCACCACTAGTTTTGTATGTGTTTTTGTTCATTTCAGCAGGACTAGCCTTCATTCCTTCCCCATCTTGTTTAAGATCTGCTGTCAGGTCTGTAAGCATTCATATAACCAAAGCTCTGAACTGTGCCTCCGAAAGATTTCCTATTTGCTGCTTCGTTAGGTTAGATATTTGCTGGCTGGTCAGCTGTGTCACTAAGATCTGTATCATGAACTCTGCCATCCTGACAGTTTTGTGTTTACCTTTGCTTCCTGGGCAGGGCTGTCACACCTCTTACTCTATACAGGGCAGAGCCCTGTGCACTCCTCACTACCAGGCGACCCTTCTCACCACGCTGTGGCATTTTGTGTGGGGGCAGGGGTCCAAGATGGATTCCTGCCATTTACTCTCTGCTGAGATATTGGGAGCTTCTTCCTCTGTCCCCACCCCCTCCAGCTTTTACAGTCCAAGGCAATGGGGATCTGCCTTCCCCGACACTGGAATCGCCAGCTGACGGGTCTCATCTGCAGTCGGGAGTGCTCCCCAGGTGTTTCTCGCCTCTTTTAAAATACGGGTGTCTGTGCTTACCGCTGTCCTGCCACTGTTGCCGCAGCTGCCACCACCAGCACAGCTTGACCTCTCCACTCTGGCTTCGCCCCTCCTACCCATCCAAACAAGCACCACTTGTTTATAAATTCATACGCTGGACTTCCATGTAGCTTTATTTTCTGGAACTTCTGGTTATTTCTGGTCTTGTGGCAGGTGTATTCCTCCTTAGTTGTGGAGGGAGATGGAGCATGTCAGTGTAGACCTCCATCTTGGCTGGAAATCCTGTTTCATCTTTAATGATTTTTTTTCCTAAACATTGTAAGCAATTCCTTTTCTCATCAAACTAGATCCTCGAGGCCTCACTGGCTTCTCTCCATTCAAAACATTAATAGAATCAATATTCTTGTTTCTGCATCCCATCACCTCTGTGCAGTTAGCCTGAGACACTGGCCCGCCAAGTCCTGTTCATTCACTTTGTTCCAGTCTAACAAACTTTCTTTGGTTCTTCCTGTCCCCTCTATCTGCCTGCATTCCTTACTAAACTAAAATGGCCAGAAGTCACACAGGCTTGACCCACAGTTAAAAAAAAAAATACAAGTGCATTGGTAGGAAATCACCCAGCATATCACTCTGCAGAGATCATTTATTGAGCTTTTTTTTTTTTTTTTTTGGTTTTTCAATTACAGTTGTCCCCTTTTCCCCTAATTTCTCTCCCCCCTCCCAGCCCATCCCTTCTCCCACAATTATATCCCTCCCCGTTGTCCATGTCCATGAGTCTTTTATACAGATTCTTTGACTAAAGCCTTCCCTTACTTATCCCCCTTCTCTCCCTCCCCCCTCCCCCCTATTGACTGCTATTCTGCTCTTTGTTCTATTTAGTTCCTTTGTTTGTGTTGTTCTTTAGTTTCCTGTATTAGGTGATATCATATGGTATTTTTCTTTCTTTGCCTGGCTTATTTCACTAAGCATAACTCTCTCTAGTTCCATCCATGTTGTCGCTAATGGCAGGAGTTCCTTCTTTCTTCCTTCTACATAGTATTCCATTGTGTAAATGTACCACAGTTTTTTGATCCACTCATCTACAGATGGGCACTTAAATTGTTTCCAGCACTTAGCTATTGTAAACAGTGCTGCAATGAACATAGGGGTGCATAAGTTCTTTTGAATTGGTGTTTCAAGATTCTTCGGGTATAATCCTAGTAGTGGAGTCGCTGGTTCAAAAGGCAGTTCCATTTTTAATCTTTTGAGGTAACTCCATACTGTTTTCCATAGTGGCTGCACCAGTCTGCATTCCCACCAGCAATGCACCAGGGTTCCCATTTCTCCACATCCTCGCCAGCACTTGTTGCTTGTTGATTTGTTGATGATGGCCATTCTGACTGCTGTAAGATGGTATCTCATTGTGGTTTTTATTTGCATCTCCCTGATGGCTAATGATGTTGAGCATTTTTTCATGTGTCTATGAACCTTCTGTATGTCCTCTTCGGAGAAGTGTTTGTTCAGGTCCTTTGCCCATTTTTTAATTGGGTTGTTTGTTTTCTTGATGTTGAGTCGTATCAGCTCTTTATATATTTTGGAAATCAGTCCCCTGTCTGTGATGTCATTGGCAAATATGTTTTCCCATATGGTTGGTTTCCTTTTCATCTTGCTGCTGTTTTCTTTTGCTGAGCAGAAACTCTTTAGTTTGATGTAATCCCATTTATTTATTTTTTCCTTTATTTCTCTTGCTTTAGGAGATGTATCCGTGAAGAGATTGTTACATGAGATATCTGATATTTTCTTGCCTATGTTTTCCTATAGGACTTTTATGGTGTCATGGCTTACATTTAAGTCTTTGATCTATCTTGAGTTTATTCTCGTGTGTGGTATAAGTTGGTGGTCTAGTTTCATTTTTTTGCAGGTCCCTATCCAGTTCTCCCAGCACCATTTGTTAAAGAGGCTTTTCTCACTCCATTTTATGTTCCTTCCTCCTTTATCAAATATTAGTTGACCATAGAGGCCTGGGTTTATTTCTGGACTCTCTATTCTGTTCCACTGATTTATATGTCTGTTCTTATGCCAGTACCAGACTGTTTTGATCACAGTGGCTTTGTAGTATTGTTTGATATCTGGTGTTGTGATTCCTCCTGCTGTGTTCTTCTGTCTCAAGATTGCTTTTGCTATTCGGGGTCTTTTTTGGTTCCATATGAATTTATGGAGTATTTGTTCTAGGTCTGTGAAATATGTCATTGGTATTTTAATAGGGATTGCACTGAATCTGTAAATTGCTTTGGGTAGTATGGCCATTTTGATGATGTTGATTCTTCCCATCCAAGAACATGGTATTTGCTTCCATTTATTTGTATATTCCTTAATTTCTTTTTTGAATGTTATGTAATTTTCAGAGTACAGGTCTTTTATCTCTTTGGTTAAGTTTACTCCTAGGTACTTTATTTTTCGTGTTGCTATAGTAAATGGTATTTTCTTTTTTGTCTCTGTCTCTGCTATTTTATTGTTGGTGTACAGAAATGCCTTAGATTTCTGTATATTTATTTTGTACCCTGTGATTTTGCCAAATTCACTTATTATATCGAGTAGTCTTTTAGTGGAGTTTATGGGATTTTCTAGTTATACTATCATGTCATCTGAATATAATGATAGTTTTACTTCCTCTTTCCCAATATGGATGCCTTTTATTTCTTTTTCTTGTCTGATTGCTGTGGCTAGGACTTCCAACACTATGTTGAAAAGGAGTGGAGAGAGTGGACAACCTTGTCTAGTTCCTGAGTTCAGGGGAATGCTCTCAGTTTTTGTCCATTGAGTATGATGTTGGCCTCAGGCTTCTCATATATAGCTTTAATTATGTTAAGGTATGCTCCCTCTATTCCCATTTTGCTGAGTGTTTTCATCATAAATGGGTGTTGTACTTTATCAAATGCTTTTTCTGCCTCTATTGATATGATCATGTGATTTTTGTCTTTCATTCTGTTTAGGTGATGTATTATATTTATTGATTTGCGAATATTAAACCATCCTTGCATCCCTGGAATGAAGCCCACTTGATCATGATGTATGATCTTTTTGATGTATTGCTGGATCCTGTTTTCCAATATTTTATTGAGGATTTTAGCATCAATGTTCATCAGTGATATTGGCCTGTAGTTTTCTTTCTTTGTTATGTCTTGACCTGGTTTGGGGATTAGGATAATACTGGCTTCATAGAAAGAGTTTGGGATTTTCCGCTTTTCTTGGATTTTTTGGAACAGTTTGAGGAGGATAGGAGTTAGTTCTTCCCTGAATGTTTTGTAGAATTCGCCTGTGAAGCCAACCGGTCCAGGGCTTTTGTGTGCAGGGAGATTTTGGATTACTTTTTCAATTTCCTTTTTTGTTATTGGTCTGTTGAGACTTTCCACTTCTTCTTGATTCAGTTTTGGAAGGTTGTATGTTTCTAGAAATTTGTCCATTTCTTCTAGATTGTCAAATTTCTTGTCATACAGTTGTCTGAAGTAATTTCTAACTATCATTTGTATTTCTGAGGTATCAGTCGTGATTTCTCCTCTTTCATTTCTGATTTTGTTTATTTGTGTCTTCTCTCTTTTTTTCTTGATTAGACTGGCTAGAGGCTTGTCGATTTTGTTTATTTTTTCAAAGAACCAGCTCCTAGTTTTGTTGATCTTTTGGATTGTTTAGTCTGTATGTCATTTAGTTCTGCTCTGATCTTGATGATTTCGTTCCTTCTTCTTGCCCTAGGCTTTGTTTGTTGTTGTTGTTCTAGTTCTTGTAGCATTATGGTTAGGTTTTTTATTTGAGATTCTTCTATCCTTTTCAGATATGCCTGTATTGCTATGAACTTCCCTCTCAGGACTGCTTTTGCTGTGTCCCACAGGTTTTGGGCTGTTGTGTGCTCATCATCATTAGTTTCTAGAAATTTCTTGATTTCTTCTTTGATGTCATTGTTAACCCATTCATTATTTAATAGCATGTTATTCAATCTCCATGAGTTTGGGTGTCTTTGATTTTTTTCTCTGAGGTTGATTTCTAGTTTCAAGGCGTTGTGATCTGAAAAGATGCTTGATATGATTTCAATTTTCTTGAATTTGTTGAGGCTTGTTTTGTGACCTATCATGTGGTCTATCTTTCAAAATGTCCCATGTGCACTTGAAAAGAATGTATATTTTGCTTCTTTGGGGTGAAAAGTTCTATATATATCAGTTAGATCCATGTGGTTTAGTGTGTTGTTCAATGCCTTTATATCCTTGGTGTTTCTTTGCTTTGATGATCTGTCTATTGTTGATAATGGAGTGTTGAAGTCCCCTACTATGAGTGTGTTGTTGTTGATATCCTTTTTGTGGTCTTCTAGTATTTGCTTTATGTATTTGGGTGCTCCTATGTCGGGTGCATATATGTTTATCAGAGTCATATCTTCTTGATGGATTGTTCCTTTAAGTATTATGAAATGTCCTTCTTTGTCTCTTTTTATTGTCCTTGCTTTGAAATCCGTTTTGTCTGATATGAGGACTGCTACCCCGGCTTTTTTTTCCGGTCCATTTGCTTGGAATATTTTTTTATATCCCTTTACTTTCAGTCTGTGTAAATCTTTTGTTTTCAGGTGTGTTTCTTATAGACAGCAAATATGTGGGTCCTGTTTTCTTATCCATTCCGTTACCCTATGTCTTTTAATTGGAGCATTTAATCCATTTACATTTAAGGTTATTATTGACGTGTATTTATTCATTTCCCTTTGTACCTCTGTTCCTCTCCTCTCTTGTTCTTTTCTTCTTTTTTCTTAGAACACTCCCTTTAGCATCTCTTGCAATGCTGGTTTGGTGGAGATGTATTCTTTCAGTCTTCCTTTGTCTGAGAAACTCCTTATTTCACCTTCTATGTTTGAATGAGAGCCTTGCTGGGTAGAGTATTCTTGGTTGTAGGCCTTTGTTTTTCATTGCTTGAAATATTTTTGGCCATTCCCTTCTGGCTTGTAATGTTTCTGTTGAGAAATCAGTTGATAGCCTTATCGGAGCTCCCTTGTATGTTATTTGCTGTTTTTGTCTTGCTGCTTTTAGGATTCTCTCTTTGTCTTGGAATGTTGCCATTTTAACTATGATGTGCCTTGGAGTGGGTTTTTGGGGGTTCCTCTTCATTGGAACTCTCTGTGCTTCCTGAACTTGTATAACTTTTTCTCTCATCAGGTTCGGAAAATTTTCTGTCACTGTTTCTCCTATCAGTTTTTCAATTCCATGGTCCTTTTCTTCTCCCTCTCTAATTTCTATGATCCTGATATTATTTCTTCTCATGCTATCCTGTAATTCCCTTACATGCTATCCTGTAATTCCCTTACATCTTGTTCATATTTTTTCAATCTTTTTTCATTTTGCTGTATTGTCTGGGAGTTTTTCTCTACATTGTCTTCTAACTCACTAATCCGATCCTCTGCTTCGTTTAATCTGCTTTTGACTGATTCTACTGTGTTTTTCAGTTCAGAGATTGCATTCTTAAGTTCTTCCTGGTTCTTGTTAACAGTTTCTATGTCTTTTTTTATGCTGGTGTAGTTCTCTGCAAGTTCCCTGTAATTTTCTTAGAGCTGCTGGTAACTTCCTTGGAGGTTGTCATAGTTGATTTTAAGGATGTCAAGTATATTGAGCTTCTTTACCACCATTGTTTTGAATTCCATGTCTGACATTTGGGCTATGTCTATTTCATTTATCTCTCTTTCTGAGGATTCCTCTTTTCTCTTAATTGAGGGGTTATTTTTGCGTCTTACCATGTTGGATTCTTTTTGTTTGTTTTTATTTATTTATTTATTTGTTTTTTGGGGGATAGTCTGCTTTGACTTCCCTCCTTTGTGGTGTGAGATTCTTTATCGGAGATCTGGGGGTTTCAGTGGTGCAGTCTGTTTGATATCCTGAGCCTGATGTTCTTGAGTTACCCTTTATGTTGTTTGTTTATTCTGTTTGGTTATATTTCAGATGTTCTTTGATAGGATTTTCCTTCTGGCTAGTTGGTTGAGAGTCACTCTATCCGCTTTGTCTTGAGTTCTTTTGTGGATATGCTGTTAAAAACATAAATACACAGCCCAGGCAGGAGACCCACACCCTCAAAAAGTATCCCCCACTCCATCCTGCTATCGTCAGCCAACGAGCCCATAATAATATAAATGTAAAGAGATTAGAGCTTTTATACTATAAGAAGAATAGATAAGAGTTGTTTTGGGGGAGGAAAAATATAATTTTTGATAGAGGGGGTGATAGATTAATAATAGTTGAGACTGTGCAAGCCAGTAGGTAATATTTACATTGTATGTTAATAAAAATAGAAGAAAAGGATAGAAAAATGCATAATATAGTAAGAAAGTGGGATTGTATTGTATTGGGTTTATATAGTAATTATATTCTATTATTTAGAGTGATAGGGGGGCTAAACTAGACACACAAACGAATAAACAACGATTAAAGAGAAAGGATGAGAAGGAGAGGTTATATGCAACACGTTAGAGATAGTTTGTTATTCTTTTTGGAAGGGGAGAAAAAAAAACACCCCCCCCAAAAGAAACCCAAGAAAATAGAAGAAAGAAAGAAAGAATATAGAATAAAGAAAGAAAGAAGAAAGAGAGGGAAAAAAAAAAAAAACCCCAAAAAAACCCAAGAAAAGAGAAGAAAGAAAAGAACAAAGAAAGATAGAAAAGAAAGAATAAAGAAGAAAGAAAGAAAGGAGAAAGAGAGAAAAGAATTGAAAAAAGAAACCCAAGAAAAGAGAAGAAAGGAAAGAATAAAGAAAGAAAGAAAGAAAAGAAAGAATAAAGAAGAAAGAAAGAGGAAAGGGAGAAAAAAAATTAAAAAAAAAAAAAAAAAGCGATGTTTTTACTCCGTTTTAGCCTTGGTGTGTTGCCTTCTTTTTCTGCGTCCGCTGCTGGTCTAGTGTGGTGGTTCAGAGGTTCTTGTTTCTTGCAGCACTGGTGTGCGCCCGCGGTTGCCGCAATGGTGCGCCCGCGGTTGCCAGCACGGCGCGCTCCCTTGCTGCCCGCTGGAGCCAGTTGAGGTGCCCTTGCGCGCGAGCCCCTGCGCACTTGGGCGGCCCAAGAGTTTGCCCTGCTGTTGGAGCCTATTGTTGCCGGGCCAAGGTGTTTCTGTGTTCGCGCCGAGGTGTCCCTGCGCACGTCCCTGCACGCGCGGGCGGCTCGAGAGCTTGCCCCGGGATTGGCGCCTATTGTCCCCGGGCTGAGGTGTTTACGCGCTCGCGCGCGCGCCGCCCATGCCCTTAGTCCCGCTGAGCCGAGCTCCGGGAGTTGGTCTCTCGCTTCTTAGGGCAGGGCCTCGGATACTTGTGCTCAGTGGAAGTGAGCATCTGTGAGTCGCTGCCGCCCGCTGTTCCCGTGATGCAGCCGCCCGCCTTCCCTCACCCGTCTGGGCAGGCACAAACAGAGCCTGCGCTAGTGGTCTACTTTCCGTCCTGGGGCCCGGCGCCCACGGGAGCTGGCTAGGGGTATCTGGGCATGGTCCTCTGCGTGTTCAGTGGGCCCTCCCTGTGCCCATTGGGGCACTGATCTTATGTCCGTTGGGGAGTGTCCGAGGGACGCCTGGACTCATGACCCCGCGCACCTGGGCCAGTGAGTGAGAGCACTTCCCTATGTGCACCCCCGCGACCCAAGGGTAGGGTTGGGGAGTGGATGAGCGCGCCTCTGCGCCTGCGCTCCTCAAGAATGGCCTACCACCCTCAAACTTTCCTCCCCTCTCCACCGTCCACTAGAGAAAAATATAAAGGAGAATTATGTTCTCACTTGCCCGGCAGCACGCTGTCTCCTGTCCTTCGGCGCCAATGCCACTTGGTCGAGTACTGTCTCTGCCAGCGGGCAGAGATCTGCTCTCCTCCCGACTCCTCTCCGGAGCAGCCTGTGGTCACCAAAAAGCCTTTGTGTGCTTCCCGCCGCAGCTCGGGCAGCCGCCCCAGTCAGGAATCCCGTTTCGTCCCCTTTTCCTCCGCTATCCTCACTAAACAGGTTGTTTCCAGATGGATTTTCTCTAATCCAGCAGTGCCATGGCTCGACTCCTGCCAGTGTCCAGCTGCTCACTGAGGCATTCTGTCTGCAATTAGCCCAAACTGCAGACGGGTCTCGGGAGCCTGAAACCGCAGCCTCTCCTCACTCCTCCGCCATCTTACCTTTTTGAGCATTTTTTATGTGCCAGGCACAATGCCAAAACACAATGCCAAACACTTTGCGTATAGCATTTTTAAGTTTTGCAACCGTATTTCAGATAGCTGGTATTATTCCTTTTTTATAGCTAGGAACGTGAGGCTGAGAGATATTAAGCCACTTCTGTGGTATTGTAGATGATGAAATGGCCAAACCCATAGCAAACCAGGCACAGCCAACCTTGAAGTCAGCCTCCCTGACCCCTATGCTCTACTGTTTCCTGTGCAAGGACAAACCCTTGTGTTTGCTCTGCTGTGTTGGGAAAGGCTTTCAGGGCATAAGTATTCCATAGAACAAAGCTTTTAATTTGACAGTATCTAACCCTGCCTTAACCTTTGAAATTATAACACTTTAGAGTGTCCTGTATTCTACCCTTCCCCCAGTTTTTAATGCTAATACTTGAGTATCTTCTTTCAGTTTCCTAAATGCCATCTCAAACATCCTCTCACTTCATCTTCATGAAAGGGAGGAGTGAAGCTAGACGTGAATGGAATTAAAACTTTATAGATGAGAAAATAAGCATGGGAATGTTAAGTGTACTGGCCAAGGTTGTGCATCTGTGACTAAAGCTGATGTTGGCCCACCCTTAATTAAGGACACCCTGACTTATATGTGAGAGCAACATCTTTAAACACCTACCTACCTACCAGTCTATCTAGTTATCTCTCTATCTACCTACATACTTTTGTCCGTCTGTCTGTCTATCTATCTATCTATCTATCTGTCTGTTTGCCTGCCTGCCTATCTATGATCTATATCTGGACAATGATTAGAAAGGAGAAGAAAACTGCTGATTCAACTCTTTTACAAAAAAGTTTAAACTGCACAGACTTGTGAAGACTTCATGAATATGGAACAAAAACAGGAAAAATCTTTCCTCTTTATCACCACCCCATATACCATACCTGAGCTAGAGTTTGAACTGAGCCTCTTATTTGCATGGTTAACACAAGGAATTTAGTAAATCACTCCAAGTCTCAATTTCTTTACATTAAATTAAAATGATAATAGTTCTTATCTGATAGAGTGTTTTAGATGGATATAAAGAGATTATGCCTTTAAAGCACCTAGCCCAATTCTGGGCACATAATAAGTACACAGCATATTATATGTTTTTCTTTTTATTGTTGTTATTGTTATTGAAAAGCAAGAAAGACATAAAATGATACTGCTAAACAACACCTTGTCTCATTATATGAAGCTGCAGGTGTGATAAGAAACGAGGAAGATGACAGAAATAATGGCGCCAGAAAATGGGGCCTTTATTGATGAGCGAATGACACATCAGATAGAAGGGGAAACTGCCTTGCCTTGTAAGTGCTCTAGAATGAAAAGCTGAATTGAGGTCAAATGTCTTTTACCCCCAGGACCTAGCTCAGTGCTTAAAAAATAATGTGTTCAAAAAAAAAAATCATGGAATTATGAATAAAAACAATTTGTTTAATTTATTTACCTTTGTAATCCTATCATTTTTCAGTGACCCTGCCACAAAATATGTCCTCCATTAAGTTTCTGGTGAAGTGGGTTGTTCTTTATAATGAGT
Source organism: Furipterus horrens (assembly GCF_987537825.1). Lineage (NCBI taxonomy): Eukaryota > Metazoa > Chordata > Mammalia > Chiroptera > Furipteridae > Furipterus > Furipterus horrens. The sequence goes on from NW_028327180.1 coordinate 67,743,489, forward strand.
AATACCATCTAGTTAGTGAGTTGAATTTGACTGGAACGCTTTGGAGATGTGAAAACCCTTTACCACAGATGGTGGGCAATTATAACATCATTTTACCACAGTATCTTCCAAATATGCTATGCTTCTCTTCTTTTTGGTTTTAGACCATTCATTATATATATTTTTAAAGCCAAGGTGTTTGGGATTGCTATCCCCAGGCTACTGTGAAGAGACAACTATGTAGTGATAGTGGGTGGATAAGAAAAAATGAGTAATTTAAAGCTATACAGCTCTTTCTGTAATGTCTAATGATGGTTTATGCAGACTGCATAATGAATGGGATACAGGCAGAGCTGTTATGCTAAAAATAGCTACATCAAAAGGCATGGCAGAGTAAGAAAGAATCATCTTGTGAATATTAAAGCAGATTATCAATTTCTCTTTTTTGATTAATTTTTACCTGTTTTAAAAAATTGCCTATGACTAAATATCCAGCAATGAGAGAAAAGTTATTTTTTAAAAAACAAACAAGCAAACAAAAACCCAAGAAGTGACCAATCTTTACTCCAGGGTATTACCCAAAATTCATGTTAATTATCTAAAGATGACATTGTAATAGAACATATCACCTAGAATGTACTAAGTCATTGTGTTAAACTCTTCCCCAACCCTCTTTGGAAAGTGTTTTAAAATCACACAAATGTTTCCTATTTTGGGGAGAGTTACTTTACATGGTCTCCATGTTACTTTGAAAAGTCTTCCAGTTAATATATGTGGAAGGTTGCTAATTTGTTGTGTTTAATTGTTTTTTATCCTCTATAAAGGTGAAATCTTATCTCACAGGTTGTGTGGGAAATGGGACTATTTTGTTTCTTAAAGATTTATGTAAGCTAGAAAGTGGGTATTAAAATCTCAGTATTATATGCAAGTTTATAAAATGTTTAGCTAGTACATTAAATGCCATGTAAATCAACATGTTTACAAAATATATGTATATCTGGATTTTGTGTGTCTTATTGTGTGTAGTATGTAATACCATTTTTCTCTAAGTCTGATATTGAATAAGAGTAACAAGGCATCAAGTTCAAGTAGCTTATGAAGACTACCCTATGAAAATATAAAATTTATGGATGATATTCTAAAATTCCCACTCTTTCCATTGGATTTAATACTGTGCTAATGATGCATGTACAGTTTTCAAAATTCAATGTGTAATTGCATAATATTCTTATTTTTCCTCTCGCATAAATGCTTTGCTAATGCTGGATAACTAGACTAGCATTGTCAAACTAGTTTAATCTCTCCTGCTATAAATGACGTGAAATGGGGTAGCAGGAAGAAAGAAGTGAAAGATGCAAATAAAAATGAACTATGCTATATTCTACTTGCAGTATTTTAAAGTGGATAATTCTTTGAGAAAGTTAGGTATGATGGCATCAAGAGAGTAGTAAATTATAGATAAATTTATTTATCAGACAAAACACCAAACTTGATATCTTCGGCATCAGATGATTTAGTTTCTTCATTTCACTTGTTACAAAAATACTGTCACCATCTTCCTATAACTAACATTGTCCCATGTTATCCTTTCATTAGCTATACTTTGCTGGAGCTGGTCATGTATTTTTAAAGAACCTCAGGTCAAATAGTCTTCACTCTGTGAGGGAAAAAAAATAAGTAAGAAATTTCAGTTTATGATATTCTGGAGCTCATTGGTGAAAATCCTCCAAGATTTAGAAAATTGGGAAACCACAAAACACAATCAAAAACAGTAAAAAATGAAAGGTGGGTAGGGAGAGAGTGAGAGAAGAAAGGAAAGAGAATGGATGGGAGGAATAACTAAAAAGAGCAAGGACACAAGCCTGAAATCTGTGAGACCAAGTTATAACAGCATCTTTAAAAGATTGCACAGGTATTTCTGAAGCCATTGGGGTGAAAACTGCAACCAGGAGCAAAATACTGAGATTAGCTATTTGCAGCAAAGTTGGAAAGTGAGTGCTAACAGCAATTAGTTCATTTTTAAAAATATTATAGCTATAGAGGGATCTGTAGAAATTTTCAGTTCACTGGCTTTAAAATTTTGAAACATCAAGTGTTTTTTTACATCCCAACAATTCTGTATTACTTTTCCTCTCATTTCTTAACTGCTTTTGTGTTCATAGGAAAATTACAATCAACAAAATTATTATTTTTTAATTGTTAGCGTTTTATTTATTTATTTGTTTGTTTATTTACTTATTTATTTTTAGAGAGAGGGGAAAGGAGAAAGAGAGGGAGAGAAACATCACTGTGTGGTTGCCTCTCACTCGCGCCCCTAACTGGGGACCGGACGTGCAACCTAGTCATGTGCCCTGACTGGGAATTGAACCAGTGACACATGGCTCGCAGGCCAATGCTCAATCCACTGAGCCACAGCAGCCAGGGTTCAACAAAATTATTTTTTATTAATTTAAAAGATATAGATTCCTTTTTTGTTATTTTAGTGTTAACCCTAGTAATTACATTATTGAGTTATCAAAGTCTAACTTTAATCCATATATCTATCTTCTTCTGAGTCCTTAAAACTGTATTTCCTCTTCTTGAATTATAAAATCATATGCTTTTATTTTGGTAAATTTTAATTACATATGTCACAAGAAATACTCATGCTTTTAAATAGTGTTCATTTAGATTTGCCCAGATATTTATCCTATTCCTATTTCCTTCTGCATCATTTTTCTTCTACCTGAAGGATACCCTTAACATTTTTTTCAGTGTGTATCCAGAAAGTCTATTTTACCTTTTTTTAAATTCTATTTTTAAGTATATTTTATTGATTATGTTGTTACAGTAGTCCCAATTTCTTTTCCCTTTGCTTCCCTCTTCCCAGTAACCCCCTTCCCCCAGCAATCCCCCCTCCTTAGTTCAGTCCATGGGTCATGCATATAAGTTCTTTGGCTTCACCCTTTCCTATATTATTTTTAACTTCCCCTGTATATTCTGTACCAACCAATTATGCTTCTTAGTCCCTGCACCATTTCCCCATTTCTCCCTCTTCCCCTCCCAGCTGATAACCCTCCAAATGATCTCCATACCTATGATTCTGTTCCTGTCCTGGTTGTTTGCTTTGTTTGTTTTTGTTTTTATTTTTTAGATTCAGCTGTTGATAGTTGTGAGTTTGTTGTCATTTTAGTATTCATAGTTTTGATCCACTTTTTCTTAAATAAGGCCCCTTAACATTTCATATAATAATGGCTTGGTGATGATGAACTCCTTTAGTTTTACCGTGTCTGGGAAGCACTTTATCTGCTTTCCCATTCTAAATGATAGCTTTGCTGGATTGAGTAATCTAGGTTATAGGTCCTTGCTTTGCACCACTTTAAATACTTCTTGCCTTCAAAGTTTCTTTTGAGAAATCAGCTGATAGTCTAGGCACCCCTTTGTAGGTAACTCTCTGCTTTTCTCTTGCTGCTTTTAAGATTCTCTCTTTATCTTTAACCTTTGGCATTTTAATGATGATGTGTCTTGGTGTGGTCCTCTTTGGGTTTAGCTTCTTTGGGACTCAATGTGCTTCCTGGACTTGTATATCTATATCCTTCACCAAATTTGGGGAGTTTTCCTTCATTATTTTTTCACATAAGCTTTCAATTTCTTGCTTCTCCTCTTCTCATTCTGGCACCCCTATGATTCGGATGTTGGCACATTTAAAGTTGTCCCAGAGGTTCCTAAGCCTCTCCTCATTTTGTTCAATTCCTGTTTCCTCATTCTGCACTGGTTGACTGTTTTTTTCTTCCTTATGTTCCAAATCATCGATTTGAATCCTGGTTTCCTTCCCTTCACCATTGATTTTGTGTGGATTTTCCTTCGTTTCATTTAGCATAGCCTTCACTTCTTCCCTTATGCATTTGCCATACTCAAGCATATCTGTCAAGCCTATGAGGATCTTTATCACCAGTGTTTTGAATTCTGCATCTGTTAGGTTAGCTATCTCCTCATCCATTCCCTCTTTGGGGTGATACTTTTCTGTCTTCTCATCTTGACAGGCTTCTGTGTTTGTTTGCCTCTATGTCTTATATAAAGCTGTTGCACCTGTTACATTGTGAGGGGTGGAGCCTTAGGTACAGGGCTACCCGTTTCACCACGTTGTGGCACTGTGTGGGGGGGAGGGGTCCGAGAGGGAACAATGCCACTTGCTCAGCACTCACCCCTTTTCCAGTCACTTCTCCCACTTCTGAATGGGACCGATGCCTCTCTAGCTGTTACCCTGGCCATCATTCCCAGAGTGGGTGGGTTTGCAGGTGTTCTAGGACCATGGGGGCCCTTTAAACAAACAGACTCTACTGAGGACTGGTAGTTTCTTCCTCTACCCCAACTCCCACTGGTTTGCACAGTCAGAAGCAATGAGGCTTTATTTTCCCTGGTGCTGGAACTGTGAGCTGTGTGGTCTGGTCTGGTGGTGGGAATGCTCCCCAGGTGTCCCTCCCTCATTTTTAAAACATGTGATTGCATTTTCCACTGGCCTGCTGCTGCCGCCACCACACCGGCTCCGCCCCTCCTACCTGTCTGGATGAGTATTTCTTCGTTATATCTTTGTTTGTTGGACTTCCATGCAGCTTGATTTTCTGGAACTTCTGGTCGTCTCTAGTTTTGAGGTAGTTATATTCCTTCTTAGTTGTGGAGGGAGATACATCATGTCTATCTAGGTCTCCACCTTGGCCAGAAGTATTACGTTTATTCTCAAAGGATATTTTCAGTGGATATAGGATTTTAATTTGGCAATTACTTTTTTTTATCATATAGAAAATATCATTTCACTATGTACTGCTTCTCATATTGCTATTGTGAAGTCAACTATAAGTTTTGTTCTTTTGTAAGCAAGCTATCTATAATTTTTAAGATTTTTTATGTTTAATTCTTGCTGGTATTCTAATTAGACTTCTTGAACCTATGTATTGCTATGCTTTATCATTCTAGAAAAAAAATTTAGCCTTATCTATTTCCCTGCCCTATTTTATCAATCGGATCCTTCAGTGACTCCATTGAACAAATGACAGGCTTTCATATAAATTTTGTGTCTTCTTTCGTATCTCAAATCATTTACATCTTTTGATGTAGTCATGCTTTTGACCCATCGTTCAATCACTGATTCTCTATTCTTTATATCTAAACTGTCAATGAAATCATCTATAGATTTTTAATTTTGGTTGCTTTTTTTCAGCTTTATAATTTAAATTTTGTTCTTTTATATTTTCAGGCTGCCTTTCAAATTTCTCAGGTTGATTTTTATCTCCTTGAATAAACTAAGAGTAATTGTTTTACAGGACCTTTTTGATAATTACAGCATTTGAATTCTTGGAGTGTCTCTTGTCTCTGCTGATTCTTAGACATGCTGTTTGGTCTCCTTGTGTGCTTTATCACCTTTGATTGTGGGATTTCAGTCATTGTTGGTAGAAATCACTGGAGCTCTGCAAGTCAATTTTCTTTTTACTCTTCCCAGGATCCTGTGGAAAATAACAATCTGGGATTACCTTAATCTAAATATGGGGTTTGAGAGGCCCTGGGTCATCCAGGTGACTCACAGGACTCATGAGTTCACTTACTTTTGCTTCATCTTTGTCTTTTAGTATGCAGCACTTGGAGGTCCCATATCCAAGCAAGGACTGTTTACCTGGATTTCAATTTTTTTCCTCTAGTCCATTAGTATATCAAAAACTTGTTCAGCATTGTAGTCAGCTCTCCTTGATCAACAAATACCATCAGGCCAAAAGCGCCTGAGTGGTCTGTGTTCTTGGCCCTGGGTTTCTATTTCTCCCCAGATAGCAGCCTGGTTAATTTCTTACAATCTTATTTACTCTTTAGTACTTTCTAAAATTCGAGATTTTTTTTTTAGGTTTTTAAATTGTCTGTTGGTTTTAGTTTGCTCAGAATTATCCAGTCTGCCACTAACTAAGTAGAATTACAATGTATTTAAAAACTTACCATTTTTCCTATTATTAATTTTCTCATAAGTATAAAACGAATTACCTGATTTTTTAAAGGCTATTATAAATGAATTGATGCATATAAAACCCCAAGGATAGTATCTGGTACTTAGGGAATGTTTAAAAACGTTTATAGTCCTGGCTGGTGTGGGTTAGTGGATTGAGTTCCAGCCTGCAAACCAAAAAGTCTCTGGTTTGATTCCCAGTCAGGGCACATGCCTGGGTTGCAGGCCAGGTCCCTGGTTAGGGGTGTACAAAGAGGCAACCAATCCGTATTTCTCTCACACATCGATGATGTTTCTTTCCCTCTCTTTCTCACTCCCGTCCCTCTCTCTAAAAAAAAAAAAATTAATAAATTATATCTTTCAAAGAAGTTTATATAATGTTTCCTTATATTATTGCTGTTTGTTAAAAATGTCTCATGTAAAAATGGAACTTTGAAGTTAATGAAGTCTCACACTTGCACGAAGCCTTCTTAGTTTGTAAACTCTCAAAAAATTGAAGAAATATTAAGCAATTTTGTATTAGTGTAATAAAAATATTCTAATTCTGTATTCCTTGAAGTGAAAACAGATCTGAGCCAGCTGCATTATATCATTCCTTTCTAGAAATATCTTAAATGTCATTAAATTTATGTAGCATATTAATATTCAGGGCATGGTTTATTTTTAGATAATCCCAGTTTTGACAGTTCCTTTTACTCTGCCTGCCTCCTCTCATACACACATTTCTAAATTGTTAACTATATTCCTTAAAGTATCCTTGTCTAACTAGAATAACTTGAATATATGAACTCAGCATAACAAAGAGTATTATTTCAGTCCTTAGCATTCTTAAAAGGGTTATTGTCTAGCGTTTTACTTGAGAAGAACGGGAAGTGTCTGTGTTGCAAGCTGAAATGGATGCCCTTCATTTTTGCTTTTACACATTCATAGACATGGCCATTATTTCCATCAGAGCGGAAGGGGTAGGTGCTAGGTGCTGTGTGGTTATGGTGTGTAAATAAAGATGGATGAGGGAGCAACCAAGTGAAACATCCAATTCCTGGTTTTATAATGTCCTCTCCCTGCCTTCACTGACTGATATTGGCAAGGCAATTCTATAATGTGGGAAAGCCGCACTAAGAGATGAAAATGAAGCCCTCTGAAAGTGTTATTAGTGGAAGGATTCCAAAATTTGTCCCCTGGCCCATGTGCCTACTCTTTCAACACATGTCACATGATTTTAGAAGGGACTATACACAAAATATGATCATTTTCACACTTTATTTCTCAAAGAGCAACATGGCATATATTTCTGAGATCTAAATTATGAATAATGTAAAGTTTCTCAGAATATTCTAACATGACTTAGTCTATTCAACTTGTTTAGAGTTTCATAGCTGGTAAGAAAATCTCTATCAACATCTTAAAGTCAACCATCTAATAAGAATTTACTGTGTATCACACACTGTGATTCATGTCTGTTGTTTCATTTAATCTTATAAAAGACTCAGGGGGTCAGTGATAGTAATATTCCATTTTTATCCCTGAGGAAACCAAGGCTTAATAAAATTTGCCCCCAGATCCCATAGGCATCTGTCTGTTAAAGCCATCTGTATCCTCACCAGTATGCTACCCTGCTTCCATGTTCTGTAACATTTCTTTTTTTCTTTTCTGATTGAAAAGGCTGGGAAGGAAAGAAACCCGTTTTTATTCACAACTGAGTCTCCACTTCCGAGCATAGTACACAATGCAAAATAAATACTTGTTGAATGAACAAATAAATGAGTAAATGAATAGATAGCATATACCATTTTATCATCACTCCTGTAGACTGGAAGTTACCTCATTTTGACCACAGGGACTCTGCATTTGATGTATGGTTCCCCTCGTATTAGGTACAAATATCTATTTCTTGGCAGTAATGGCCATATTCTCTTTTGCCAGTCAGCCCATGTTCTCAGAGCCTCTAATGAAAACAAAAATAAGGGAAGTTATTTTTAAGGCCGATCCATTCATGTCTCTACTGTTACAGAATGCTGCCATTTAACATGTTATCTGTTCAACAGTAGTCAGTAATTTTCAGAAATATGTAAGAGCTTAGAAATTGGGGCTTAAATAAATAGTGTAAAGATTTTTATTTCTCTCTGTTCAGAAACATTTATTTGTTATGTAGGCGTTTTAGGAATGTGTTCCTATAACTGATTCAGAAATCTGCATCAAGATACAAAATATGACCTTACATTTGCATAATGTAATTAAGTTTTCAAAGCTGTTTCCCATCACATCTATCATTTTATTTTTATGTTTCTTTTTAGCAGAGCCTTGGAGCATTTCAAATTCATTGTGCCATAATAATGTATAGTTGAATACCATTAAAACATTGGTACTGAGGGGTAAAACTACAGCCTTCATTTGTATAGTACTATATAAACTGCTTTCACATATATTATCCGAATGGACTTCATAACAACCAGAGACAGAGATAAAGCAAGTATTATAATCTTTATTTTATGGACCAGGACCTGGAGCCTCAGAAGTTAAGTGACTTGTTTCTGAAGGTCACCCAGCCAGGAAGTGGCAAAGCCCCATCTAGATTCTAGGATTTCTTACCATTAAGTGAAATAAGCCAGTTGCAAAGGACCATATGTTGTGTTTTTTACTTCTTGGCGCTCTGCTGTAGGTACAGTGCATACCTTTTGATTTCAGATATTTTATTTGACTTTTCTTTTTTGATAGCTAATATATTTGATGGAACAAATGATGAAACTGTGTATCACAGATATATATATATATATAATATTTATATATATATACATAAATATAAATTTTGGGGGAAATTTTTGATATGTGAAACCTAAAAATCTCTAAGATTCCTTGGAGAATAATTAAACCAATCCTATAATTGTAAGGATGAACAAACTGGGTTCCAAAGAAATTAACTGACTCGCCCACATTTAAGAAGGTAATTAGCAAAAGAGCTCAGAATGGAGCTCATGTCTCCTGACTTACCTATTCATTAGTCCTCCTTCAGATTTTGTTAAGTCTCTGTCACATGCAGGTCACTCTGTTAGGCACAGAAGGATGCAAAGACTAGTAGAATATTATTGCCTTTAAATAGTCTGTAGTCCAAAGGAGACGTGATGCATGCATGTTGATGAGCAAAAGCAAGGCAGAGTGCAATGGGGCCTTTAAAAAAGTACAAACAGAAGAACAAAAGAAAGGCTAGAATAATATTTTCACTTTGCATTTACCTTACGTTGACTTCAGAGTAAGCCATTGATATGTGACTTGCTCAGTTTGTGGGACAGACCAGATTCTCTCTAGCATTGGTACATCCTCCCAGGGGACATGTCCCGCTCCAAAATAGACAGACACACATATTCCACCATGCTTTCTCCCTCCAAATGTTTGACTCAGATGGTGGGTGTGATATGTAACAGCGGACTTGTGAAACTGAAGTTGTGATGAGTCAATGTTTGAAATCAGGTCAGAAATAGTAACAGTCTTCTTAGCAAAAATGAATTGAACAAGAGGTTGGGAGGGAACCATAATCTGAACTGAATGCTTCCACAGGACAGAGCCTGGGCTGCTTTGATGGAGGCCACATGAATTGGTCTAAGAAAAGTCAGAAAAAAAGCTTAAGCCAGGATAATTTCTGAGCAGTCTTTACTAAGAGTATAAGTCAGAAAGAAGGGAGATTTAATCGTATATTATATACATATCCACAAATACTTATTTTCTAAAAATTTTCCTTAGGAGACAATCTTACAGGGTATGGGAGGAGGCCCTGTCACTCTGTCACCATATGGCATTAATCCAGAATTTCTCAAAGTAGAATATTAGATGGGACATGAATGGATTTTTTTCCAGTAGTCATGTATTTATAGTAGCATATACTAGAAAAACATTACTAGCACCCTAAAACTTGGGTCCTACACATATGTCTGCATAGTTTGAAGCTAAAGGAGATAGACTTTAAGAGGAAAAAATTAGTTGATAAAGCAAAATTAAATAATATGAAAGGTGGCATGTGCATACAGTGAAAATTGTGAGGGTGGTAGGAAAATGCCTGAAATTTTACATTTATCAGTAGTGGTTGACATCGACCACGGGGATCCAGAATCACTGAGCACGCAGGTCCATTTCTGTCCTTCCTAGAACTCTATAGCTTGGCTTTGCACAGTGCCTGGCACCTGAGATTAACCAATATGTACTAAATCACAGTGCCTGTATAGAAAGGCTTGGAAGTACAACACAGTAGTAAACACACTTAAGCTTTGACAGCAGAAAGAACAAAGTACTAATCTCAACCTCCTACTAACTGTCATTCTTAGAATCAGTTATTAGATGTCTCAGAGCCTGAGTTTCTTCATCTGACAAATGGAGATAATATTTAGGTAGATCCCAGTTTTTAAGAGAAATGGAAGAATCTACATAAATTTTAGTCATACTGCACAGTAGTTGTAGGTACTTGATACTATAATTGTTATTCTTTTCTTTCTTTTTAATTTTTAAAAAGATTTTATTTATTTTATTTTTAGAGAGAGGGGAAAGGAAGGAGAAAGAAAGGGAGAGGACCATCAGGGTGTGGTTGTCTCTCGCATGTCCCTAACCGGGGACCTGGCCTGCAACCCAGGCATGTGCCCTGACTGGGAATCGAATCTGCCACCCTTTGGTTTGCAGGCTAGTGTTCAATCCACTGAGCCACACCAGTCGGGACTTCTTTTCTTTTTTTAAACGAGATGTCCATAGTGGCTGCACCAGTCTGCATTCCCACCAGCAGTGCAGTAGGGTTCCCTTTTCTACACATCCTTGCCAGCACTTGTTGTTTGTTGATTTGTTGATGATGGCCATTCTGACTGGAAAACAGTATGGAATTACCTCAAAAAATTAAAAATGGAACTGCCTTTTGAACCAGCGATTCCACTACTAGGATTATACCCGAAGAATCTTGAAACACCAATTCAAAAGAACTTATGCACCCCTATGTTCATTGCAGCACTGTTTACAATAGCCAAGTGCTGGAAACAACCCAAGTGCCCATCTGTAGATGAGTGGATCAAAAAACTGTGGTACATTTACACAATGGAGTACTATGTAGCAAAAAGAAAGAAGGAACTCCTGCCATTTGCGGCAACATGGATGGAACTAGAGAGAATTATGCTTAGTGAAATAAGCCAGGCAAAGAAAGAAAAATACCATATGATATCACCTAATACAGGAAACTAAAGAACAACACAAAGAAAAGAACTAAATAGAACAAAGAGCAGAATAGCAGTCAATAGGGGGGAGGGGGAGGGAGAGAAGGGGGATAAGTAAGGGAAGGGTTTAGTCAAAGAACATGTATCAATGACTCACGGACATGGACAATGGGGAGGGATATGATTGCGGGAGCAGGGGTGGGCTGGGTGGGGGAGAGAACTGGGGGAAAAATGGGACAACTGTAATTGAAAAACCAAAAATTAAAAATTAAAAAAAAAAAAAAAGATGTCCATTATATCAGGTGTCCATAAAAGAAAGAGTTAAGAAAAAGAGTTTGGAATATTTATGACAGAAGATGTTAACACACAGGCATCATGGGGAAGAGAACGATGATGGAAGGATAAGCTATAGGAAGAGACCACATGAATGGAATACCTTAGCCAGAGTTCATGTGTCCTGTCTTTGCCAGTGTTGACTGAAGAGTTGCCGGTCCTTTTTTCATTAGAATGTGGTTACTGGCCTTACAGCCATTCCTGACACACAAGTCTTGGGGAAGATGAAAAAAGCCAGCATCCCATTTGAGCATCTCTTTAATCAGTTAGCTAAGGTAATTGATTTCTGCAAGTCTTTTCTCAATATATGTTAAGATCTTTCTGTCAGATCTAATTCTTTCTTTGTAATCACTGCATGATACTCTGCTGTAGAGCTATTCTATTATAGATATGGATATTTAAGTTGTTTTCCAGTGTTTTGCTGCTACAAACAATGTGTAATGACTAGCCTTGTAAAAAAATCATCTGACAAGTGGGCAAGGATACCTATAGCATAAACTGCTAGAGGTAGATTGTCTAAATCAAAGGGTGTGTGCTTTTTCCACTGTTAAATATGGTGCTAGATTGCTCTGCAGAAAGGTTGTGCTAGTTTACACTCCTCCTGCAATACAGGAGTGTTTCCCCACACCCACACCAAAGCAGTATACATAAAACATGCTTTTTCTAACACATAAAACAATAGAATTGTAGTTTTAAATCGCAAGTCCTTAATCGTGCATAAGGCTGAGCTTCTGCTCTCTTTCAATACTTGTGTCAAACTGAATGGCCAACCTCACAGCCACACATGTTGTCCTGAGGATAGAGGGGCAGAGCGTTTCTGCCCTGGGATTGACCTTGTATTTCACTTCAACTCCCTCACTTTGTAGACTGAAGAGTTGAAGCCCATAGTGGAGAGGGTTTTGCCAGAGGTCGTGTAGCACCTCAAATATGTTCTTTACTTAACAAGTGACCACTCACTGTCTCTTGGAATTCTTTTCTAGCTCCAATAACCCACTGCTTAAGTTGCTGAAAGGTAAGTGAGTGTTAGAACTCTTTCGTTTAAATCCAGATTGAGCAACACAAGTTTTTCTATACATTCACAACAGGCTTATCTGATACAAAAGGCATTCCAAGGAATCAAGAAATCAGAGGGCAGCTATCCGTAAGAATAAAGAATACTCTCTTTTGCAGCCCCAGTGAGCAGATTCCAAAGAGATTTCACACATTCTGAGCATAGCAGACGACAAGATAAAAATATCCTGGCTGATTTGTGTGCAGATGTTTGCCTGAACCTTGTTATTCACACTCTGCTATGTTGTTAGTGCTATTTTCTCCCTCCGGCTCCATCTAATAAATTTGGTGTCCTTCAGAAAAGTGAACAAACACACCTCCAGTGGGCCTCTGGCTGCCTTCACGAACAGTCACACTGCAATACTGCCTCTTCAGAGAAGCTTCTCCACTCCACCACAGAGCATTCTTCAAAGTCAGAATAATCAGCAGTAGCAAGTGAAATAAGTCAGACAAAGACAAATACCATGTGATTTCATTTATACATAAAATCTGTTGTACACTTTACTTACACAAATCTAAAAAAACAAAATAAATGAACAAACAAGAGAAACAGATACAGAGAACAAACTGATGCTTCCCAAATAGGAGGGGACTTGGGGGTGGGTGAAAACAGTGAAAAGGGTTAAGAAGTACAAATTGCACCCTGGCCAGTGTGGCTCAGTCAGTTGGAATGTCATCCTATAAACCAAAAGGTCACGAATTCAATACCTGGTCAGGGCACATGCTCAGGTTGCAGGTTTGGTCCCTGGTTGGGGTACATTATAAGAGGCAACTGATTGATATTTCTCTTTCACATTGATGCATTGATGTTTCTCTCCCCCTCTCTGTCCCTCTCTTCCCCTCCCCTATCTCTAAAAAAATCAATAAGCATGTCCTCAAATGAAGATAAAATAATTTTTTTAAGGAATACAAATTGCCAGTTATAAAACAGTTATGGGGTTGTAAAGTGTACAGCATAAGGAATGTAGTCAATAATATTGTAATAATTATTCATGGAGGTGGATGGGTACAAGATTTATCAGAGTAATCACTTCATAAATTATATAAATGTCTAATCACTGAGTTATACACATGAAACATGTAATATTGAATGTCAACTGTAATTGAAAAATAAATTTAAAATTTTTAAATAAAAAAACTTCTATTTTAAATTTTCTATAACAACAACAACGAAAAAGAAAACAAAGAACAATCATCAATATCAAATACAAGTGATTATTGATAGCCAAAGATATTAGAAGTTAAGAAAGCAGAACCTCTGCCAGACTTCACTATTGAGTAAATCATGGTGATTGGATCTCAGAGATTCCAGTTAGTTTTCCATGGAGACGCTAATTGATTATTAATGGATAATTCAGTCCTTCATGAAAATGAATCACTCCTCCCTGGTTGTCTTTCCTCACTCCTTGCTCTACCTCCTATGTCCTCTTTAGGACCAAAATCACCAGTACGGGGAGGCAAGGAGGGAAAGGGAGAGTAGGTACCACAGCACCTCTTCCTGAGCAAAGGAAGTGTGGGAGACCTGGGAAGCACTAGGTCTGCCTTTCACTGACATAGAACCTGGAGCAAGTCAAAGCCTTTCCTGAGTAACCTCTTTGTCTCGAAGGTGCGTCCCTGTGAAACTCCTATTCTATCACAAACAAATTCCATTCAGTTCAAACTTTCCCAAGTATATTTGACAGTAGTTATTTCTTTGCAAGTGAAAAAGACGTCAGCCTCAGTAAACCTCATACCATATAGGACAGAATCTTAAGCATAGCTGTCATTTGGCATCTGCTTACTAACTTTGGCCAACCTCCAAAGGGATATATCTTAACATTCTTTTTGTGATTACGTAACCTTGTTGAGATGAGGAACGTTAAGACAGGTTGCTTACTGGGAAGCTCTTTATAGATCATTGTTTTGTTTTTGTCTCTTCTTTTAAATGGAAGCAGATATCATTGATTATATTCAGATTTTAGATATGGGGTCCGTTGTGGCTTTAAAATGTATTAGATAATTGAAGTTTGTATTATTCAGCATAACTTTGCCATAAAAATGTTTTGACTTACATAACTTATGTCTCAGTCTTAAGTCAAGCAAGTTTGCCATTGTTAGTCTTCAATTCCTATCAATCAATGTGCAGTATGTGAGGGGGAAAGTCTCCAGGCTAGCTGGTTCTCTCTCTCTCTCTCTCTCTCTCTCTCTCTCTCTCACACACACACACACACACACACACACACACACACACACACACACACACCACACCACACCACACCACGCTGCAACTCCACTTCTGTAACAGTAGGGGAAGAAAGACAGAAGCAAGCTTTGCTTTGATGGTCAGAAGTCAGAGAGGAACCTAAGGTCTGATTCAAGGGCCCAGGCTAGGGCTGCAATAGCTGAAGCCATGCTGTTTCTGTTAGGTAATGCCATAAGGAGAAGTTCTATCATCTGGCTCTCCCTACAGAAGAAATGTGGGTACGGTAGCCCAGCAGCAGGCTGAGAGAGGCTGTCATAAATTTCACATCCCTTGAGTCTTTCTTAAGGAGAGGAAGCCTGCATCCTTGAGTGTGTTCTACCTTGCAGAGTGGGTGTGGAAGGAAATTCTTCAACTGGTGCCATTTTGCTTTATGTTTTTATCTTCTCAGCCAATTTATAGGCTTTTCTTTGTTTAAGCTTGTGTGAAGAACTCTTAATTTGGTTGGATAGGTAGCTCTATAAACGGCCACATTTAGTACAAATATCACTCCGTAAGAATCCTGAGTACTAATACTTATGTCCTCAGCTTGGTTTGACTCCAACTTGAACATAAATACTTATTCTCAGTTTAAATTTGAAAATGAGGGGAGAAAATCCTTCTGGTTTTGTATCTAAAAATGGTCACACACAGAGCAAATTGGCTTGCTTGATGTGCTTCTGTTATCATGTGCCTTCAAGCCATTCGGCGTCCTATGTAGAACCTTAAACAAACACAAAATGTATCACAATCTCATAAGTTCTGAACCACATACAAGTATGCATTACTTTGGTCCAAAGGACAAGAGATACAAAATTTAATGTATCTGGCTGTCAGAATTATTTGGTTCTCTATGTTTTGTTTTCCTCATTAGTAAGTAGTTCCCATCTTTACTGTATTTTTTTTTCCAAAGATGAACCCTGGCTCTCAGCAACAAAGAAGAATGAATCTGAACAATACTAAGAAATAAAAAATTGCTTGAGAAAGAACTCTTGTAAGGAGAAGTAACACAAAGGCACATGCAGGGAGGCCTGAGAGGCCACATCAGACTATAAAAGCGGCAAATGGGACTTGCCAGTCCCAGAAAGGGAGGGAGGGAGGGGGAAGGACAAACTGGCTTTGACAAGCATAGTCCATCAATTTTGCTAGACAATTACAGGATCTGCAGGAATCTTGTCGGGGTGGTTCATTTTCATGCACGGCCTCTCCACATCAGGAAGTTCCACCTGGGGTGATTGACGCGGTGGGGTAGACGGCCCCTAACATTACTAGGATTCCAAAATCAGCCACAGAGACAAGATAGGAGACACCGCCTAAAACAACAAGCTGCAGGCACCCCCCCTGGAAAGTGAACTTTTATCTTCTCTAGCCAAAGTAGAACCATAAAGCAATTTTTTAATCCTCTGTGTATTTCCCATGTGGGTGCCAGTCAGTGACTGTCAGGAGACAGTTGAACATTAAATCTGAGATTGAATGACAGTGATCCTATTGGACACCAAGACAACACCTCTGTTCTACCCTGGCTGTTCTGTTAGAGTTTAAATATATTAATTGGCTATAAAATTCTTTAACAAAAAAGTTATTGAATATGTTGTTGGGAGAAATTGTTTCTTTGAGAAGGGGCAAACACCACAGATATACTTAACAGATTTGGTTTTCTCTGAAAATCTGATTGGCCTGATCAGAAGTTGACCCCAAAATTAATTTTAGTTCTGAATCTTTAAACCATTTAAACCACTCTGTTAACCTGAGTTTTTAACAATTCTTTGAAATTTTGACTTGATAGGACTGAAATTAAAGTGTAAAAACTTGAACTTAAAAAAATTATTATGAAAATAAATTAATGCCTTTTAAAAGAATGGAAATAGGGCATTTTAATTCCTTTTTTGTGTGTGACATTTTTAATGCTCCCTACTCCCTTGCCAAAAATAAAAAGCTTAATTAAGCTTTCAGCACATTTTTGTTGCGTAGAAATGTGTTTGCAAAATCTGTTGCCATTCCTAACCTCACGCATATCACTCACTGCCTATGTGTTTCATTGCTTTCTAATTCTGAAAGATGGAAAAGAAAAATGATTTGTAATTTGTAATTATGACATAGATAGATGAGATTATCTCAATGACTAGTCACCATGGTCTCATCAAATGTCAAATGTCTACTAGCAATTACAATGCTAAAATGTATTGAGTTTTACTATGTGACAATTACTCTTGCATTCATTTGCATATATTAGCTCATTTGATCGAAATAACAACCCTATGTGATAGAAAGTAAAAGTTGGGCAGAGAAGAGTTAAATAATAGGTCCAGGGTCACACAGTAAGTGGTTAGAACTGGTCTCTAAGTCTAGGGTCTTGCCCTTAACCATCATGCAACATTATTTTTCTGTAATTTTCAAAATATAAGAGCATATGATTATGTTTATAAACAGCTAATTCTAAAGATAGAAAAACAGCATGACTTTTGCTGTTTTTAGCAAACAAAAATTGTCTACAATTTTTGGTTATATACAAAATTGATGGTACAAATAATGATCATTGTGCTGTTTGTTAAGACAATGTTAAGTAGCATCCAACTTCCCTAACTTATAGAAGGAAATGACTTGTTTCCATTTTTCAGTTTTGTAGCGTTTATCATCAGTGTCAGAGTCGACAGTTTTCCCTGATGTTATGAACTGTTTTGTCAATCTTATTCCCCACAGACTTAGAAAGACAAATGCTCTTAATCTAACTTGACAAAAACGAGAGAACGAACGACCGAATCAGATTGAGAGAGTGAGAGGGAGAAAGAGGAAGGGAGAGAGGGAGGGAGGGAGATGTTTGTTTTGCTTTCAGATGGACCCTTTTTCTATAACCCCCTCTCCCCCAAGGCCAAAACTACAAGTACTGTACTCTTGCCATTCGCCAATCTATTCATTTATTCACTCTTTCTATCATTTAAAAGGTATTTATTACATTCGGTACTGTTTTTATGCTATTCACCATAGTGAGCAAAATCCAACATTTTCTCTGTTTTCACAGGGCTTTCATTTTAACGAGGAGGATAAATATTGATCAAAAATATTTGCGTCAAGTGTATATATAAGCACAAGTTGTGATACAGTGCTATTTATAAAAAATGGTTAATGCTATGAAAACATGTGCTAGAAGAGCCTGGCCTGATCTGTAAAAACAAGGAAGACTCTGTATTCATTTCCTAGGGCCGCTGAAACAAAATACCACAAACTGGGTGTCCTAAAATGACAGAAATGTATTCTCTCTTCATTTTGGAGGCTAGAAGTCTAAGAGCCAGGTGTCAGCAGGGGGTTCTTTCTGGAGGCTCTGGTGAGATCTCTTCCACGCCTCTCTCCTAGCTTCTGGCGGTTTGTGTTCTTGGCCTATAGAGGCATCGCTGCAGTCTTTACCTCCAGCACCACGCGGCCTTCTCCCTAGTGTGTCTGTCTGTGTGTACATTTTCCTTTTCTTAGATGAATACCAGTCATTGGACCAGGGTTCACCCTCATCCAGTGTGACCTCAACTTGAATATATCTGCAAAGGCCCTGTTTCCAAACAAGATCACATTTATAGCTGCTGGTAGTTAGGACTTGACCATTTCTTTTTAGGGAACACAACTCAACCTACAACAGCTTCCTTTAGCCAAGTACATTTGAGCTGAGATTAGAATCTAAGAAAGAGAGGGCCCTGCAAAAGGAATGGGGTCGGCAAAGGCCACCACTCTATTTGACCCAGAGACAGACATACACAGAAAAATACAGAAGCAAAGAGACTCAAGGACAGGTATTCACAGGTGTAGCACATAGGTTCCCATGCAGACTCTCCTCATACAAGGTGAGGACAATCACAAATCTAATGGTCTTCATCCAGTTCAGGTGCCCCTTCTGCACATCACTAATCAACCAGCACTGCCACATGGGTCCTTGAGTAGACAGAGGGAAATTACTATCATGTTCTGGGTAAGACTGTGGGAAAGCAAGTCTCCGTGGTAAAGCCTCCTTCGGGGCCAGTGCTTGGGTTGTGGCATGTGAGCAGAGTCTGGAAGAAGATGACCTAGGTTAGGTGCATCCTAACTTTCTAACAACTTGGGTGAGTGACTTCTTGCTTCTGAGCCTGGTTTCTCATCTGTAAACAGGGGGAGTAGCCTCAGTCTCACTGTGAATATTAAGTGCAATAAAGCATGTTCCAGCGCTTTGTAAACTTATAAAATGAGGAGTAAGAATGTTAGGTGGTACTAGGAATAGAGAAGATTCATGATCCTTGGCCTTCTAAGCCTAGCACAGTTCATGCAAATGCCTTCCCGGTGACAGAAGGAGCAGGGCATGAGGAGGGGGACTTATTAATAGTCTTTCCCAACCTGTATACTGTGAAGGAGGTGGGAAGGTTAATAATAATGATAACATTTAATCTGTGTACAGTGGAGAATGTGGGAGAGTTAATGTTAATTATTTTTAATAACTGAATTTATGTGCAGTGGTTTATGGGTAACAAGTTTCTCATCTACAATCTCATGCAATGCTTGTGGCTCCTAAACCCCTTTAAAAAATAAAACTCATGCATCGAGGGGGTGGGCGAGTCTAAAAACAAACCTTATCTGCCAGCCATTGGCAGGAGCGGATTATCATATGCACCCATCTTGGGAAGGCTGAATGGAGTGAGGCCCTGGGCAAGAAAATTGTGACAAAGGAGCAGGAAAAAGGCCAGAATGGGGCTCTAGTCACCCCCAATCTCCTAAGAGGTTCCTGGGAGACAGGAGAGAAGCTGAGATGTCTTATTTTAACCCAGGCTCAATCCTATCCACTCTAAGGGTTTCAGCTTTTCCAGAGACAGCTCAAAGTCTCTGATCGCCAGAGCTGTCCTCCAGGTGAGCTTTGTGACGCCGAGGGTGACACGGCCACACTGCTGTGGAGAGTGACCTGCAGAATGATCCATCTGAGGAGAGAGGGGTTGGAGCTACGCTCCCCAGAGGGTTTGGAGCAAGCGATAGGAAGCAGCTAGGAAACTTTTTTGATCCCAAATGAGGTAGAACCCGTCATCCAGTATAGCTTTTCAGAATATATTATGGCTTTATATACATATATGTACACATAGAACTGTGTGTGTGTGTGTGTGAGACATATTTTGCACGTCATCCATCATCTTGCTCTTTTGACTAATGTCTTAAAGTACAATTAGTCTCATTAGTTCATCAGATCTACTTATGTATTTTTAACTATTACATACTAATTTGCACACTGGACATACCACTTTATTAAGCCACTTCCTTTTATGTAAATGTTACATTCATTGACTTACTCATAGTGTTGTTTTAGCCCATATTAAACTCTGTAGTATGTGACTACATACTTAGGAGTCCCTAAGGCGGTTTGATGTTGTAGTCAACACCGGCAACTCCTGCGGCGCACCTGAAGCCAAGCTGTATGGACTCCGTCTTTCCCTTGGACCCTTCAGCTGCGAAGAGAGGGGGGGTCTGCTGCATGGGCAACAGCAGACCCTCCATATCACCCTGCCCAGGCTCTGTAGCTTCAGCTTCACTGGAGAAGACACTCCAGCGTCATCACAAGATGTCGATTCAACACGGGAGGAGACAGATACCGTGTCACTCCCGAGTCGGACTGCACAGCCATTCTCGGCGGTGCAGATAGACTCTTAAGAAGCTACACCATCGTCTCTCGAGACGGACGGCTGCCGACGAGTATGTGACTAGTATCATAGTACTCAGAAATTTCAGCAATATACTTCCAAATGTAAGCAGTTTACATGTATAAAACATACTTTTTCCTGACACTTATCTCCTGGCACAGAAACTAGGAATTGCAATGTCTCACTGAAGGTTTTAAACTATTCCTATATGTAGTTTTGTTAGGAAAAGCAGTGTCAAAGGCTCAATTTTTTTTTCTTTTCCACATGGACTCCAAAGGAAGATTCTGAGAACCAATATTTCCTCTTTGCATCATAAGCAGTCTCTGCTATTGCAAAGCTCTGGGGTCCTGGCCTGTAATATTTTAGATCATAATAGCATTTGTATAGATAATTATACTTCATCTACTTCCTCACCTCATACTGTGACAGATGAATACTACCTCTACCACTGATCGTCCTCATTATTATCATTGACCATTTACTCCTGCTGCCCACTGTGCTACACGCCTTATAAGCATTATCTTTTTAATGCTCGGAGATGTGTGTTAAAAGCCATCTAGCCCAGCCTCAAATGTATGATTTATGAATCCCCTTTACAACTCTCCCCACTGGGAAAGACTGACATGTAAATAGTGACTGCAGGCCTAAGGGTGTAGTGAGCGCTGAAACAGGAAGCAAACCAGGCAGTACCAGGCGCGGAGGAGGGCACCTTCCCCCGGGAGGACGGGGACCACTTCTAACACAAGGGACCAGTGAGCTGAGTCTTGGAAGATAAGAAAGGATTTGTTGTGTGGCTGAGGAAATAAGAGAAAATGGAATAATTATCATATTAGAAGATATGATAAAAATTGTGGATGCACCCATACTATTGGTTAAATGGAGTTGGGGGGAGGGAGGAGGAGGAGGAAAGAATTTGGGAAGGGCTTACTTTTATATCTGCCATGAAGCTCATCTGTATTCTTAAACTTCAGGTAAAACATTAAATTGGGGGCAGAGGGTTCCATATTCTGAACTGTACAGTGGAATGAATTGTTTAACAATAATTTTATCAAAATCTTTCTATATATCAAGCACAGTAGCCACCATTGCACATATATTATCTCACTATAACAAATTCTTGGTGTAGATATCATTTTCCCATTATACAATAGGGGAAATTAAAAACTTTAAATTTGCCCAACATTACACAGCTGGTATGTCTATGAGCCCGCCCATTCATTGATTCAGTTGTTTTTCAAGAGCCTATGATGTGTCTGTCAAAATTTAAATTGGGTCAGTGTAATTCACAAACATTTGTTTTAACCAACACACAGCACTTGTCTCTCCTTTAGTATCAGAAAGGCAATATTTTTCTTCTTTTTCATATCTGTCATTATCTTTATAATTCTCAGATGACTCAAAAACAAGTACTGTTCTATAGAAATCAGAGTGTAAGGTTACTAAACTGTTTCTTGTTCTGAGCATGACACAGATTTAAGGCAAGGCTGTGTATTATTATTGAAGCAATGCCCTGAGCACTGATGGCGTTCATCGCTTTCCCTGACAAATCCCGTTTTCCACGGCACTTATGATCTAGCAGTTAACATTTGTCCTGTGTGAAATAGAGTAAGTCAAGGGAGCACTTTATTCTTGCAAAATAATATGCACAAAATAGCTATTAAACCTTAAATGATCAAGGGAGATAGATGATTAAATAAGATAGGATTTAAAGCCTAAATTTAGGGCTGTGGTTGAAATACTGTACTTCTTACAGTGTTGACCTGTTGCTTCATGCTGAATCTGACAAAATACAACCCATAGTAGTAAATAGTAATCATTACTATTTCCCTTCAGTAATCATTACTATTTCCCATGATTTCTTTGAGATGGGGTAATGGGATTTAATGAACACAGATGATTGTTGATCTTGGGCCCAGTGCTGGTAAGCAGTGGAGCAAGGATTTAATCCAGGCTGTCTTGATCGTAGGGCCCATTGTCTTTACTCCGTCATCACAGTATCTTCCTCATGGGGTGGTGGTGCAGAGTACATGGAATAATGCAGGTAAGAGGTTTGGCAGGGTGTGTGTCAAATAAGTGCTCTCTTTTAAAATGTTTCTTTGACAGATAAGCATTGAACACTTAATAGCTGCCAAGCCCTGTTCTTAAATACAACATGCACTTCTGGCTCATGGTGCCAAACTATTAGTTGGAAGAGACACAGGAAGCATGATAAACAAACAAAGAAATTCAGTACTATGCTGGATTATTGCAAAGTGCTCTGGGAAGATCATCATAAAGCACAAAGGTGATAGCAGTGAGATAAGGAAAAGCCTACCCAAGTCGGTGTTACTCGACTAAAGGCTGGAAGGGAGTGAGCCGAGCAGGTACCTGGAGTAAAGCATTCCAGGGGTGCAGGGCAAGTTCACCGAGCTCTGCAGTGAGCACAGGCATCCGAGTTCCAGGAACTGCAGGGAGCGAGCAGCTGGCAGCGCAGCCAAGCTGAGGGCAGGTATTCACGAAAGGGCAGTGTGTGCAGACCATGCTGTGCATTTTAGGTTTTACTGAGAGTCAGGTTCCTTTGGAGGGTTTGACAAGAGGTGCCCCGATCTGACCGAGGTTTGAGCATTTCACTGCAGTGGTGACAGGAGAAGAATTTGTGTAGGAGTGGGAGTGAGGAGACTGGCTTTGAGGCCACTGCAAAAGTCCAGCTTAGGGGTGGCTTAGGCCAGGGCGGGAGCCATGGAGGTGGTGAGAGGAACCAAGTATAAGCTGCTATTAATCTTTTTAAGTTCGTGTTTGGCAAAAATTACCACCAGTCGATTGTTGAGTTGAGATGCACTATACGGTGTGTCTGATATGTATTAAGCTCCCACTCAGAGAAAGGCATTGCGCTGGACACGGCAATAGAAAGACAGTGCCCCCAGTGATTTCCAAAGGACAACTATTCAGGGCTCAATCTAATTGACTACATAGTCCCTTTATGACCAGGGGCCCAGCATCCATTCAGGAGACTGTCTCATCTCGTTGATTACATCTGTCAGGTTTTGCAGCGTGCTCTTTGCTGTGACTTGCTGTGCCTTCTGGCTGGTCTCTTCATCAGAGAGGAGAGACCTTTTAGTCCGAAGCATTTCAGCTTTTGGAGTGAGATCTCTCTGTGTTCCCTAATTCGAACTTTTCAGGATGTGTTGTCAAAAGCATGACTGTGTTTCAGCCATCCTCGCGGCTTCAGTTCGTTGTCTGCCCTGACGTTCTCTCTTTGCTTCACTTCCCCGAGAAACATTTCATTTTAAATGTAGAAGTTATATAACCTTATTATAGAAATCTTGGGAAGGGGAAAGAAAAGCCTTAATAAGTTTAAATGAAGATCTCTCATTATCTTCTATTGCTATTTGAACACCTATCTTTATATATGTATACACATGTACTATCTACTTCATTTTAAATGTCTTCGATCCTGCTATGCTGAAGTACATTTATTTGTATAGAGTTCTTGGAAATTATTTACAAATAAGTTCTGGAATAAATTTTATTAAGGCAAACCAATCAATCAATCAATAATAAAAAGATGGTACTGCTGTCCCTCAAATGTGATTTCCCTAAAAACAAGCTGGATGTTTCTGGTGCAGCATAGTCATTGGCTCTACAGGCTCTGGAGTAAGACTGTCCATGTTATGTCCTGACTTTGCCATTTACCACCCACATAATTTTGCACAATCCGTATTTCTTTGGGGGGCCTACTTTTTATCTGTAATATTTATGATGTTGAGAATTAAATGAGAAAATGACTATATATCATTTAGTACAGTCCCTGGCTTATATTAACCACACTGAAAATATCAGCTCTTATTCTTTCCAAGCACACTCATGATTCCTTTCATCTCAGTGAGTTTCTTAAGGGTACCTACATTCTTCCAGTCCCATGCACAAGGGTGTCACCTTCAACCTTCCCTTCTCTCTTTCGCGACTTCCCAACAATCGGCACAGTATGTGGACTCATCACATATCATAGACCAGCTGGGAGAAGAATTGTGGTTTAAGTCCATAACAAGCTTCAGACTAAAACACATTTGACTCGCCATTTACCTAGCTCCATGACTTCAAGTACAGGAATTGGCCTCCTATCAACTCAGTTCTCCTGTATATAAATAGGGAATACTAACCACATATATCTCATAGTCTTGTTTTAAATCTGGAATGGGAGGGTGGAAAATGCTGCTTATACAGTGCTCAGCACATATATTAAGTGCTTGATGAGGAGGTGGTGTTGAATGATGATGAAGAAAATGATGATGGTGAGATAAGAGTTCCTTTAGCTTACGTAAGTAAAAAGCCCTTCTGCCCTCCATCCTAATCCAAAGTTCATCTATTTATATCTAAACATTGGCAATAGATTCCTATCTGGATCTCTAACCTCTAGTTTCTTTCTGTTTCATCCTATCCAACATATAGCTTCAATATTAATCTTTTAAAGATCATGCCTCTTCTCTTAAAACTGTTTACCAGATTCCTGATACTTATTTAACAGGATGTAAATTCAGTATCGAGGCAATCAAGGTGTGCATAATTTACCTTTACCTATTTTTCTAGCTGTACATCCACTGCTTCCCTACAGTGAACATTCCACATGAGGCTAATGATCTACAATGTATTCCTTGCTCTTACCTTTCATTTCTCCCACCTACTTCCCTTTCCTTGATCCCTCCTGTTGATCCTTCATTGTCTTGGCCTTAACCGTGAGGCCCTCTCTTTTGGTGGAATCATTTGTTTATTCAGAAATTTTTATTCGGAATCTATTTTGTGCATGCACTGTACCAGACACTGAACATCAGCAAGGAGCCAGAGAGACACAGTCCTTTCCTTGATGCTGCTCTTTCTCTTGTTAATGTGTGTGTGTGTGTGTTTCCCCAATCCTTCGGCATGTAGTACATGCAGCTTTGTTTGACAGATACACACTGTATCATTAACTGTAACATAAAAGATTGCACATAATTATGGTTCAGGACATAGTTGGTCCAGTTTTTGAAATGACTTTTCTATAGTGTGTGGTCCACATTGGGGTTAGGTTGCTATTCTCTGTTAGTCAATCTCATAGCCTTGTTTCGAAGATCCCATCAACTGAAAAAAGAAGTGTAATTAGACATTGGCCTCTGCGACAAAATTCAAAACAGAATTCTATATGTTAAAAAAAGGAGTAATCTTTATTGTTCTGTAATTTATTATACTGTACCATACTGTATTATAACAGGGAAAATATTGATAGCTAGTTTTTTGGGGTTTTTATTGATAGCATGTAGAAAATTAAATGCAGTTCTTTATAATAGGACTATATAGTGTATCCAAGCTATTTTATTCAAACTTTATGTGCTTTTACTTAAATAATATTGATCAGTGTAAGTCTTAATACAGAAATTGTTCTGCCTTTTTTAAAATAGCATATACATGTTATGTATGTCTCATATACAGAAATTTGTGCTCATGTTTGACACTGTAAAGGTGCATTTATAGTAGTATTTTTTTTTTTTTTTAATTCCAGGTCTTTGAAAACAGTCACCAAGAAAACAACAGAATAGGTTATACATGCTTCACTTATAAACCTACAGTAGAAAATCTTGGTGTCACTTATAAATATAATTATCTGAAGACTACTTCCTCAAATGATCTGGGTATTTATATGCCAGTTTGCTTTCAAACAACAGTGTCCATACAAAGCAAACTTCTACTTTAGGCAAGGGCTCTGATTCACTTTTCTTGCTTTGTCTGACCTTGAATACATAATTGTTTGTATTCTTATTCTACAATGGCTGTAAAATAATTTGAATTCAGAAAGAAAGGACAATGCACTGAGAGATTTATTTTACTAAACTCATCCTTAGAAAGCCTCCTAAATCCAGATAAAAGAGCACAGTGCAAGGTAAGAGTGCATAGGAGTGAAATTGAGCCTGGGGGTATGAAGGATAGCAGCAAGGATTATGAAATCTCAAAACATGGCTTAAATAAAAATTCGTTTAATTTTATTGTTGACTGAACTGTTACACCAAGCTTTAACTTTTGCCTGAAATCAAAACAGTCAGTCATTCAAGGGCTCCCACAAAGTGAGATCAATTTCTCATAATAAACCTTATTAGAAATAATCTTTGTAGAAATTGTGAAATAAGCTTCTCAGTCTCGGTATTTTCCTTGGATCTGGGTCGATGTTAATTAAATTGAACTTCATGGTGGCCATTGTGACAAGTACTATGAGTACGAAGACAAATAAAGACATAGTTTTACTCTTAAGTGAGACTTGGTCATTCCCCTAAAGGACAACTATAATATAGATGGACATGGCCGCAGTGTACTAACTGTTCTTCCTACATCTGTGTTTACTCATTGAGTCCCGTCCATCCTCTGTTGCTGGAGGATTATTACTAAAACCAAAATGTGATCAAGTCACTCCCCTCTATGAAACCCTTTGGTGACTACACACTTCTGTGGGGATGAAGTCCATGTATTTCAGCATAGTTTACACTGGTCTCTACCAGCTGCTCCCTGCCTGCCTCTCCAAGTTCATCTCTTATCATTTTCTCATTCATTCACCAGACTATTCTCTGTATTTTTCTCCAGAGCATTCTTTATATTCTCTTTTGCCTCCAGACTTTCATACTCAATACAGTATTCCCTCACTTATCGCGGGTATTACATTCTAGACACCGCCCACCCCGTAATAGGTGAAAACCCATGAAGTAGGAACCTTACATTTATTTTAGTATTTATATATATTTTAAGACTTTACAAGTCATTCCCACTCCCTTATTAACCTTTTCCACACTTTTATAAACACTCCTTATGTTCTTAAACATATTCTATACTCTTAAACCTACATAATTTTAACAACATACGTATACAGTACCGCAAAATCCCACAATATAGCAAAACATCCGCGATAAATAAATATAATATTTTTTAAAATCCCACAATACAGTGAGGCCGCAATAAGTGAACTGCGATGTAGAGAGGGACTGCTGTACTCTCTTTACCTAGAACATGTTTTGGTCCCCTCCAACCCTTTGCTGGCTGATTTCTTCTCATTTTACAGATCTTTGAGATATATTATATATATATTTCTGCTCATAGATCTGTAAGATGTGAAGGAATATAACATATATTATATAATAAATATAACAGTATATATGTGTTATACATATGATCTCTATATCACTGTAAGTCTTAATATAGAAATTGTTCTGTCTCTTTTTAAATAACAGGTACATGTTATGCATGTCTTATATATAGAAATTTGTAATATATATATATTACTGCTCCTAAAGTGTCTTCCCTGGCCCACCATGATCGCTAGGATTTTTACAGCCTGGTAAGTGTGATTATCACACTGTATGAAATTGCTGATCTTTCCTCTGGGAAGTCAGGGACCCTGTCTCTCTTGTTTAACACAGACATCTTTTGCCCTCCAGATATTTCATAAATATTTGTGAACTAATGAATGAATAAATTAAAGAATAACTAATGAATACTGTGAGAAGTGCCTTCCAGGACTTCCAGCCATGACTGAGGCGTAGACAGATATGCTGTGTCTCTCTCCACAACTAAGAAGGAATACAACTACCTCAAAACTAGAAACAACCAGAAGTCCCAGAAAATCAAATTGCATGGAAGTCCAGCAAACAAAGATATAAAAAAGAAATACTTATCCAGACAGGTAGGAGGGGTGGAGCCAGGGTGGAGAGGATGCAGTGTGGTGGCAGTAGCGGTGGTGGCAGCAGCGGCAGGCCAGGAGAAAGCACAGTCACACGTTTTAAAAACTCAGGAGGGACACCTGGGAAGCATTCCCAGCTCCTCACTGGACCTCACAGCTCATGATCTCAGCACCGGTGAAAATCAAGCCTCATTGCTTCTGGCTGTGCAAATCAGTGGGGGTTGGGGTGGAGGCAGAAACTGCTGGTCTCAGCAGAGTCCGCTTGTTTAAAGAGCCCGCATGATCCTAGAACATCCACAGACCTACCCACTCTGGGAACGATGGCCAGGGCAGCAACAAGAGGGGCGCCAGTCCAGTGTGGAGGTGGGAGAGGTGCCTGGAAAAGTGGCGAGTGCTGGGCAGATGGCATTGTTCCCTCTCGGACCCCTCCCTCACATACAGCATCACATCGTGGTGAAACAGGTTGCCCATACTGACGAATCCCTAAGGCTCCACTCCTTACAACGTAACAGGAGCGACAGCTCCACCTGGGATGTGGAGGCAAACAAACACAGGAGCCTGTCAAGATGAGGAGACAGAGAAGTATGGCCCAAAAGAGGGAACAGATCAAGGTTCCAGTGGGAGAACTAAGCGACGAGGAGAAAACCAACCTCACAGATGAGGAGACAGACAACCTAACAGATGAAGAATTCAAAACACTGGTGATAAAGATGCTCACAGGCTTGACAGATATGCTTGAATATGGCAGAAACGTAAGAGAAGAAGTGAAGGCTATGCTAAGTGAAACCAAGGGAAATTCACACAAAACCAATGGTGAAGGGAAGGAAACCAGGGTTCAAATCAATGATTTGAAACATAACGAGGAAAAAAACAGTCAACCAGTGCAAAATGAGGAAGCAAGAATTGAGAAAAACAAGGAAAACTTCCCAAATTTTGCAAAGGAGATGGACATACAGGTCCAGGAAGCACGGAGGGTCCTGGGCAAGCTGGACCCAAAGGGGACCACACCAGGACACATCATGATTGAGATGCCAAAGGTGAAAGATAAAGACAGAGTCCTGGGGGTAGCAAAAGAGAGACGGAGAGTTGCCTACAGGGGGGCTGCCTATAGGACTATCAGCTGATTTCTCAGAGGACACTTTGCAGGAAGGAAGGGACTGGCAAGCAGTATTCAATGTGATGAAAGGCAACCTCCAACTAGGATTACTCTATCCGGCAAAGCTATCATTTGGAATGGAAGGGCAGATGAAGTGCTTCCCAGACAAGGTAAAGCTAAAGGAGTTCTTCATCACCAAGCCATTATTATATGAAATGTCAAAGGGACTTACTTAAGAAAAAGAAGATCAAAACTATGAACACTAAAATGATAACAAATACAACTATCAACAACGGACTCTAAAAATATAAAAACAAAATCCAACTAAGCAAACCAGAATAGGAACAGAATCATAGGTATGGGGATCATTTGGAGCGTTATCAGCTGGGAGGTGGGAGGGGGAGAAATGGGGAAATGGTGTAGGGATTAAGATGCATAATTGGTTGGTACAAAATAGACATAGGGAAGTTATGAATAATATAGTAAAGGGTGAAGCCAAAGAACTTATATGCATGACCCATGGACATGAACTAAGGGGGGTGGGATTGCTCTAGGGAAGGTGAGTACTGGGCAGAGGGGAGCAAAGTGGAAAAAATTTGGAACTACTGTAACAACATAATCAATAAAATAAACTAAAAAAAAAAAAAAGAAGAAGAAGAAGTGCCTTCCAACAAAATGGAAACCCAGATGAGGGGATAAGTTATTCTATCATCGGGGTATGGTGAAGATGTGTGAAGGAAAATTATATGAGATGACATTGGATCTGAACCCTAAAAGGTGAGCAGGGGAAGGTTAAGGTGTTGGGGAAGGGAAATGGAAGCCAAACAATGAACTGTGTGATCAAAGTCAAGGAAGGGTTTGCAGAGTAGATCAATTGTGAATGAATCCTACCTGCTTTGGATCTCAACCTCAATATCACCAAGCCTTCCTGACAACCCCCTTAAAGAAGTTAGATGCTTCCTGTATGTGTGCTGAGAGCTCTCTCTTACCATAGACTTCATGAGATGTATTTGTAATGTGAAGTTTTAAATCTGATATCTAAATACAAATCCATCAAGAGGAATACATTTTGGTTGTATTTTTATACTGTATTATTTCATATGAAAAACTTAACATGTTGACTTTAAATAATTTACAATAATTGCTATTCTGATTATGTGATGAAGAGGATATTCAATGGAAGAAGAGGAGAGAGAAAAACAAACATAAAGGGACATACAAGCCCGACACCTTACAGTCCCAAAGATGCACAATCACTATCACACTGAATGTCAGCCTTTCACAGTCATTTTCTTCTGACAGATGCGGAAGGGCTTAAAAGCCCTTGTACTCCATAGCTGCACCCCACATTCTTTTCATATGAGGAACCCAGAACTCCAGAGCTTGCACAGCAGCACCCCTCCTCTATATTAAATGGCTTTGTCAAGTTAATAAATGCACAGAGACATTTTTCCTGAGTAGAGAAGGGTTTACAAAGTGATAACATGGCTTTGCATGTCACCAGGACTAAAGTAAGTTTAATCCACTCATTGTAAACAATAACAAATTCTGAGTCTAAAGCATCAGCTTTGGAAAAGGGGTGGGGTCTCAAACTAACCAACTGTTGTAGAGTGGACATATCCAAATATTAATTGTGGAGGAGTGTTGTAGTCTTTAGCTTTATACATGTGAACTCTAGCAATTTTATATTACAGTGGCTTTTCAAATCATAACTCAAACACCGCAGCCTTATTGGACACTCTAAGGTTAATAATGACTTCATGCAGCTTATAGCTTAGGACAGAACTGGCTGTGAAGCCAAGAGTCTTGGGAATCCTGGTCCTGACGATGCTGCTCCCATTGCCCCGAAAGCATAACCATGAAGTCCTTTAGTCTTTCCAGAGATTTCTGTGCTTTTCTTGGCCTGTCTTTTTAACACAAGTGGGTGATAAATATGTTCCTTTTTTCCTTAAAATCTAAGCTGGATTTTAGTGGATAGTTAGGTCATAGAAAAAGAATAACTATGATATTGGTAATAATAATTTGCTAATCACTGGACATACTTTGGCTAATTTATTCCTCATGAGAGCTCAATAAGGTAAATATATTTTACAGTAAAGAAATAGAAGCTTAGAGGTTTTAATTTCTCAAGAATATGCAGTTAGGAAGTTTGATTCAAGGCCGTGAAGTGAGTGTGTTGCTTTAACCTATGTGGAGTGTGGGAGAAGTGGACCAAAGTGAGTCATATTCCATAGGTAAAACTAACTGGATTTCCTGGTGGGCTAGATCAATGAGTGATAAAGGAAGAAAGGATGATTTCTGCGCTTAAATCTGAAACAGCCAGGCATGTGGCAGTGCCAATTATTTATTGATAGGGGTAAATCTGGAGAGGATAAGGTTTTGAGGGAAAACTAATAAAAACATCTATGTTTGCTAGGTGAAGTTTGAAATGCCAGTCAGATATGCAAGTAGAATTGATAAGTAAGCCGTTGAGTATAAGAGTCTGGGGTTTGGGGAGAGGTCAGGTATATGGATGTGAAACTGAGACTCGTGACTCTGTGGGTGGGCCAGTGGGGGTAACTTGGAGGACGCTCTGGGGACCAGCAACAACCAGGGACCAGCCAGAGGGAGAGAAACCTCCTAAACATGTACATGTGAGTTTCCTCACTGAAGTTAAGTGTTGTCTTCTTTCTCTTTGTGCCTAGTGGTGTTTGTCATACAAATTTTATTTACTTCTTTATTGGAGTGGCACTGGTTAACAAAATTATACAAGTTTCAGGTGCACACGTTTGCAACACATCATCTGTACACTGTACAGTATTGTGTGTTCACCATCCCAAGTCAAGTCTCCATCCATAACCATTAATCACCATTATCCCACCTTTACCCTCCTCTACCTCCCCTCACCCCCTCCCTCTGGCAATCACCACACTGTTATCTGTGCCCATGAGATTTCTCTCTCTTTTTCTTGTTTATTCCTTCTACCCCACCCACCCAGCCGCCCAAACTTTCCCCCAACAGCTGTCAGCCTGTCTCTATAAGTCTGTCTCTGTTCATTGCAACATTATTTACAGTAGCCAAGATTTGGAAGCACCTCAAGTGTTCATCAGTAGATGAGTGGATAAAAAAGCTGTGGTTACATTTACATAATGGAATACTGTACAGCCATAAAAAAGAAGGAAATCTTGCCTTTTGTGACAGCATGGATGGATCTGGAGAACATTATGCTAAGTGAAATAAGCCAGTCAGAGAAAGACAAGTACCATATGATTTCTGTTATACAATTTTTCAATAATGCTTGTTGAGTTCATTTAAATTCTAAAAGCAAAAAGAACAGTGACTTTTAGAAGTCTCCCAGGCATATACTTTAATGATTCGGCATCACTTGCAAAACAAGCATGAAGGACAACTCCAGCATCTAATGTAGCGTGGAATAGTGGTGGAGAGTTTCATGACTATTGGAGACAAACTTACTCTCCCTATCTCCTAACCTTCCCCTTTCCCCTTTCCTGAGGGAAACATCCAAAAAGCATGGTCCTTCACTCATGGGGTGGGTAACAGAAAGCCCAGGATCCCAGCATGGTCCTCAAGGCTGAATACCAGGGGTCCTGAGGGAGAAGCAGCTGCTGGAACATCTGCATGATCAGTAGGATTTCCTCTTAGTCCTGGACTGAGGCGCATCCATGCATGCAATATTCAATTTTCTGAAAGGTTGCATGGCAAACTTGTTCTAGTATGTTGTCATGTTTTTCCCATCGACTTTGACAACTTAGTATTGAAAATTTTCTAACCTCCTTATTCTGATGAAGCATTTAAGAATTTGTAAATCAAGACACATCCTTCTTTTCTCTCTCTTCTTGCTACTCTCCTGCTTAAGCCTTCATTCATTAACCTCCACCTTAGCAAGTTCAGTGGGCAGGCTCCCTACCTCCATTCTCTCCCCACTCTGCCACCAGAATACCCATGCCACAGTGATGCCAAGAATTTCAACAGAGTGCCCATTGCTTATTGGGAAAAAAAAGGATTCCAAAATTCTAATATTGGCATTCCAGGTCTCCCACAATTTGTCATTTCCAGGCAACCTTTCCAACAACCCACCAACCATATCCTGAGTTGTAGTTAATCAGCCCCCATTTTTACCAGCGAACAGTTACTGTGCTTCCTATTTGTTGTAGCGCAGCACCAGCCGTTTCTTTCAGTCAGGATACTTTACCTGTTTCTCCTGTTAACATCCTACTCACTCCTCAAGTTCAAGGCCAATGCAGCCTTCTTCGGGGAGCCTTCCTTACTCAGAAGTCTTACTTAAACTTCTGAAACAACTGGCTTATTTTTTAAAGACAGTTATCAAATAGATGGTGGTAGTGATGATGATGATGATGGTGTTGATAGATAGGAGAGGGAGGTTTTGTGAGGGTTTTCTTTTTTTTCCTTGAAGCTAACTTATTTTTAATTTCAACATATTGTACCGAGCACAGCATATAGAACTCTAACAATATTGATTGAATGAATAAGTATAATTAACCCAGTATAATTAATCCTCACTTCTCACAATTTATTCGTTCTATAATTCTAGGTTTTTATATGTCAGATTTTCTTAAAGCTGGAGCTCTTTATGGGGTGATCATAAGGTCCTTACACAGGTGACTTCCTTACACAAATACTAATTAAGTACCTGGTCTGCACCAGGCCTTACAATGGGTTCTGAGAAGCATGTTGTCCATAAGAACAGCACATTCCTGCTCTCCCAACTTTACAGTTTCATGTGGTAGCCGCAGTTAAACAATAAGGGCGTGGAAGAACCTAGGAGTGTTTCCAGGAGGAACCGATGTAGAAGCAGAGAACTGAAGGAGTCCTAGAAGTTAGTCTAGTGACAGTGTGTGTGGCTGGGTGTGAGAACGGGCTATGGAGGGAGGGGGGACCATGTGAGGGAGCTGGGCAGAGGATGGGGGAAGTGGAGAGAATAGAAGTCCTTATGGGAAGAGAGAAAGAATCAGCGAATTCAAAGGCATTCCTTATGGCTAATGTTATGTGAGTGAAATGGAGGAGACGCGGCGGGAGAATGGGCAGGTTGAGGCTTAAAGAGAGCTCTGAGGTGTGAAAGAAAAACTCCCGGGTCTTGGAGGATTTTAAGCAGGGCATGGACCTAGTCAGACAGGCCCCCTGATACGCACTGGAGACTCCTGTGTGGACTGGGCAGGAGACTGGAGACAGGAGCCCTCAGGAGGAGGCTCTCGCAGGCCGCCAGCTGAGAGTGACTGGCGCTAGCCCAGGTCCTGGCCGCCGCAGTAACTGCTGTCTCTTCCCAGGGTGTCCAGGGCAGCGGCTGAGGAGACCTTACCGAGGAGCACCACGCAGTAGATGCTGAAACATCGCGCTCCGGGATAAGAAACAGTACCATGGCAGCGCCCGTGTGAAAGGCATTAAAAAGCAACAGACTCCATTTAGTAAGGAACAATGTCCAAGAAAGGGCGCAATAAGGGCGAGAAGCCCGAGGCGCTCATTGTTGCCCTTCAAGCTGCCAATGAAGACCTCAGGACCAAGCTCACAGACATCCAGATAGAGCTGCATCAGGAGAAGTCCAAGGTGAGTGAGGCCCCGTGCTGCCATGGTCTGCAGACGGGCTCCGCTGCCTCCGGCCCAGCTCTGCCTCCGGCCCCCTCGGTGGCTCCTTTCTGCTGGTTGCCTTTCTGTATGTGCGGAGATTTTCTTGTGTGTAGCAGGAGGGATTTGAGCACAGGATACACAGAAGGTGACAATAACAGGATCACGAGACTGATCTTGGTCTCCACAGAAAGCCTGGTTCAGGAAACCAGAGAATACAAATGGTGACAATGCCCCCCACTGCCACCCCAGCAAACCTCCCCTCCACACTTACTAGTCATTGACTTTGGCAGGTTCCACCTTCATCCTTGAGAGGTTATTCCCAAAGTGGCATTGTGAGCAATCTTTCTAAAATGCATCACATCATGTCACTCAAAACCCTTCAATGGCTTCCTCTGCCTCTCAGAAGCAAAGTGGTTTTCCTACCACTCCAGGACATTCCTGCAGCTCTCTCTGACTCAGCTCCCACCCCCCACCCCTCCCTTATCATTCTGCTGCAGCCTCTTGGAAGAATCAAGAGCGATGCCAAGCTCATTGAGGGCCTTTGCTCTCGTTCGTCCCCAGCCAGCTCCACGCTCTGTCC
This sequence comes from Furipterus horrens, assembly GCF_987537825.1. NCBI lineage: Eukaryota > Metazoa > Chordata > Mammalia > Chiroptera > Furipteridae > Furipterus > Furipterus horrens. The sequence continues at coordinate 67,778,781 of NW_028327180.1, forward strand.
TCACCTCCTTCGTGTGTCAGCTGTAGTCATTCCTCCAACCACAGACTAATACAGAACATGCCCAGGTACTCCCCACAGCCTGGCTAGTCTTGATTTGTCTCTTAGAAAATTATATACTTATTTATTTATGTGCTTATCTCTCCCCAGTCAAGTGCAATCTCTATGAAAACAGACTTGAAAAGCTCAACATATGTTTTTTGGTTGAGTTGAGGAATGAATGAAAGATGATTTATTCCTTACGCCTCAGTTTCTTCATCAGTAACTGTACTACCTCGCAGAGCTGTGATAAGGTTTAGGGTAGACGCGTACATAAGGTAGTTATGTGGATTCAGTGAGAAAATTCGTGTCAAATGCTCAGAGCTGCCTGGCACATAGTAAACTCTCAAAAATGGTAATAGAATATTATTTCTAATATGTTCTTCACTGAGTTGGTTACTAATTAGACTTAGGAGAATCTCTTTACTTCTCTGAATTTCATAAATGGATTTGCGAACACTTTCTCACCAGGGCTACGTGGATGTCAAACGGGGTCATGGACAGGAAAACATTTTGAAATATCCAACATGCATCAAGACATGTCTGCTCCCCGTACACCAGACACAGCCGTGTCATCACTAAGTTGTCTTATCTACATAATTCTTTGTATAGTAGAAAATGTTTTTGATCAAACTATAGATCACAAACCAACAAATACTCTTCTTCTATTTTACCTACCTCTTCTTTCTACCTCTTCTTCCTTGACATTATTATTCAATTTTAATTAACTACTTTCCCCAAAATCTAATAAATATTAGGCCACCCAGAGCCTTTTGCCTCCTGTCTCAGCAAAACCTTAACATTGAATAAACAGACTCCAGTGTAAAATTTGTGAAGGAAATCTTTTAGTTTCTATGAAAGTAAAAGGAACACGATGTTGTTTTTTAAAAAAAAATTTTGTGTTAGAAGACCAAAGCTTTTTTTTTGGTCTCTCCTTGGGCACAAATTTGGGTGTCTCAGTGTCTTGATCTGTAATTCAAATGACTGAATCTACTTCTCCATGTCTGTGTCTCTCAAGCATCAACGTGCCTTAGAATAACCTGGGGGAACTTATTAAAAATTGAGACCCCCTGGACATTTGAAGGATCCTGATGAAATAGGTGGGGCGAGGACCAGGATTTACAATTCCAACAAACAGTCCAGAAAGTCTCCTCTCAGGTGGCTCTCGAGCTTTGTCTTGACAAATGCTCCATCCACTCTAAGATTCCTCCCCAGCCTCACAGTCTATGAGCATTTCATTGGCTTTCACTTTCCCTGGGGCAACGTAAGCTTTCCAGAGACCAGCCTCCTTTCATTGTAGTAACAACTGGGTGACAGACTACATTCATAGGCAGAAGCTGCCACTGATCCACAGAGGACAAACTCAGGAGATTCCAAGGAGGCAGAGGCAGTGGCCCCCAGGACCCCACCACTGCCAGTGTTCTACACATTCAAGTCCTATAAGAGGGATAACCTGAGCCTGGACAAGGCTATCTGTTCATCCAGGACCTGGCACTGGAGTCTAAGTTGGAAAGGTCAGCATACTGTGCCCTTCTTCTGACAAGAGACTGGAAGGCAGCATCCTGAATAAAAGCACTGCTCTATCTCTCCCCTACAGGCTGCCCCCCTGTCTCCCTCTCCGTGGCAGTTAATTACAGTCCCAGCACAGGGGCAAAAAGCAAAGCCATACCGCCTGTCAGCAGCCTTCCCTGAAGAACAAAGGGAATTTAGAGGGCAAACAAGTCATAAAGCAGTTTTATTAAAATAAATAGGATTGTGTTTCCAAGGCCTAGGCTTTAAGAGAGAGAATATGAACAAGGCCAAGATGTGGATGCAGGCTCTCGGTTTGGTTCCGAGACTGTGATGATAAAATGCCCATTTGGCTCCTGGGGAATAGACTCGTTAGAGAGGGAAGAGCTTTGTGGCGATGGAGCATTGCTCATTTTCCCAGAAAGACAAATCATCCCACTGACATTTACAGAGCACACTGTGTAGAGAGCAGAGTCATAAATGCTTTGGGCTGATAACAGAAGTAGCTACACTTCACTGAATGTTTACTATCTGTCACACTGTAGTAAATGCATTTTCTCCTGGCACAATTCCAGCTCTTTCACCTAGCACGAGAGTGACCCTGAGCAGGTCATGAAACCCTGCAGTGTTTCCCTTTGCTCATCTGCCAAAAGGGAGAATGGCGGTGTCTACTCCATAAGGGTGTGTGTGTGCATGTGTGCGTGTGTGTGTGCGCATGTGTACGTATGTATATGTGTGTATGTGTGTGTTCTTGAGCAGTTAGTTTATGTCAAGCATGTTAGGTATTTTCATTCATTATGGCATTTCCTCCTCACTACCACCTTCTGAGGTGAGCACTGTTGTTATGCCCACTTTATAGATGAGGAAACTGAGGCTCAGTGAGGTAAAACAGTCCACCCAGAGTTGTATGCTAGTAAGTGGCAGAGCTGGTTTCTCAACTCCCCTCCCCTATTCACCAAAGTCTATGTCTTATTTGATATGTCCCCCCCCCATTTTATTGAGATGTAATTTACATATAATATCGTATAAATTTAAGTTGTACAACATAGTGATTTGATATATGCATATATTACAAAATGATCACCACAATAAGTTCACATTCACCACCTCACAGTTAATTCTTTTCTTATACTGGGAACTTTTAAGATCTATCTTTGCAACTTTCAAATACATAATACAGTACTATTAACTAGAGTCATATGGTGTTCATTACATCCCCAGGACATATTTATCATAACTGAAAATTGTGTCTTTTGACCACTTCACCCATTTCCCTCACCCCCTACCTCCTGCCTCTGGCAACCACAAATCTGATCTTTCTTTTGACAAATTTGTGTTTTTAGATTCCACATATATATGAGAGTCTACAATATGCATCTTCCTCTGTTTGACTTATTTCACTTAACATTATGCCCTTAAGGTTCATCTGTGTTGTCACAAATTGCAGAATTTCCTCCTTTTTATGCCTAAATAATATTCCATTGCATGTAGATACTACATTTTCTTCATTCATCCTTCAATGGACACTTAGGTTGTCTCCATGTCCTGCAAAGCCCATGCTCTTAAAAATGTGGAGGTCCAGAGAAACCTGAAAGCCTTAGAGAACAAGAGAATGTTAGAACTGTTTTTCTGCTATTACACAAATTTGAAATGAAGGAACCAGTGGGAGCATGCACATATCCTTCCCCCATAGATGTGTGAGTTCCCACCGCAGGGAAACAAAACACGAATATTGGACACAGTCAACTTCCAGTGAGTAGAACTCATCTAAAAGATTTGCCAAGTACTCCTAGGAATAAACAGTCAGAGAAGTAGGTCATTTTCACTGCTCTCCAGGCATGAGGGCTAGAGGGCAGACCTAAGGCGGCTCTGCGGTAGAGAGGAAGGGCACAATGTGCGACCTTTGTGCCGGACAACTGTGTCCTTCCCGGGCCTGCATCTTCGCATTTGTAAAATGAGTGGGCTGGATGCGGCAGAAAAGCTAAGGGCCTCGCATAACAGCAGGGATTCGTCAGGAAAGGTACCTGTCTGCTCTAGCTCCTCTTCCACCGAATAACTCTTCAGTTGTCATACCTCCCTGACCACCGAGTCTAGATAATGCTGTTCCCCTACTTGCTAGATTTTTATCACAGAACTCTGTACTGGCTGCAGGTACCTTGTTTGTTTATTTGCTTGTTTATTGCCTGCCACCACCCCCCCACCCCACAATACCACATGAGTTTCTGTGGATAAGAGACCATATCTGCTAAAGCTCCCCTAAGTCAGATCTCCTAAGTCAGCTGTCATGGTGCTTATAGTGCTCCCTGGCCTGGAGGAGGTGCACAGGACTACTTGCCAAATGCATTTTCACGATCCCAACGCGCCATGACATAAGGCCTGGCATAGTATTTACTTAGGTGGGAAACCCCTGGCTCTGGGGGAGAGAGGGCGTCCATGCAGTTCTGTCTTGTCCTTGGATCAGCACCCTGAGCATTGAGCTGCAGTATTTTCCTCTGGCCGTCTTGCATTGGACGCTGGGAGGCCATGATCCACTGCCAAGGTTTGTGAGCACACCAGGGATTGCTGTGGGGTGTGAAATCCAGCCCCACGACCCCTGGGGCTTCCCAGTCTGCCTCAGGGGCAGCCGTGGCTGCAGCAGATGAAGGCTCAGTGGCAGAGAGCAGCAGGCTGGAGTGCAGGGCCTAGGAGGAGGCAGCTCCAAACAGGAGTTTCCACCTTGGGAATAGCCCTCCAGAGACTGCACAGCATCTTCACAGTCCCCACGGTGAGCCTGGGACAAAGAGCTGAGATTCCTATTCTGATTTCATTGAGGAAGAGATGGAGTTCAAACCCTTTAACTCATTTGCTACCAGTGACGCAAGTGGAGGAGCCAATACAGGAACCTAGCCTCTCCGAGGCGGTGATGTAGGTAATGATGAAACCTTACTCCACCGTGCTCTGTGCTGCTAGGGCACCCTCAGAAATCCAGCAGTCTTCTCTGTCCTCAGTGAGTGCTTTGGGGCCTCTGGGCGCAGGGCCCACATTTGGGGTGCAGTATTACTGGCTTTTTGTATATTTAGTTTTGTTTTCAAGAACCCTAAGTAGCTAGAATCAAGAAATGAAAAACTGGAATCCTTTGTGCTTCCCCAGGTTGTATAAAATTTCCCGTAGAAGTGACCTGCCACTTTCGCCCCTTTGCCTCTCCAGTTTGAGACTTACTTCGCGCCCATGACAACCCGCACCAGCCTACCGTGAGTTTAGACCTCCAGCAAGATCAGATGCAGATAATCCAAACTGAAGCTTTTGTTAGCTTGTCTTGCCTTGATAACCTCCCAACCCTCCTGACCTTTGTTGGGACTGCCCAATTTCTAATCCTAGATTTCTGAGGTCACAGGAGCACTCATATCACAGCTGTCTTGATCTTGGCAGAATTTACACTGGCATTTTGTGAAGGCCAGACTAGACTCAGACAGAAGAGGAAAATACGTGTGAGGCCTGTGTAAGGAAGTCATAAATTTCCTTCATGAGGGATTAAATGCCCTTACTGATTATTTTTGTCATAAAGCCTCTCAGTGAAGGGATTTGGGAGCTGTATTGTTCAAAGCCTGATCTTGCCCTGTCCCAGCCCACACGCCATTCCTTCTGTCTGCACATTGTCCAAGCGGCTTCCAAGTTAAAATATTCCAAGTGCTCAGTGTGGCCAGTGGCCACCGTGTTGGACACTCCAGCTCTGGAGCATGTGAGATAAGAGGCATCCGGAAAGGGACCTTGGTCTAAGCTGGAGGCAAGATCGAAGGACGGGTGTTTGAGGATGCCTGGCTGCTTGTTTTGCCAAGTCTCCATGGGCCCTGAGTTCTTTCGGAATAACCAGCATGAGGATAATTGCTATGTCTTTAAAATAAAATGTTCATAAAATATCATCTGGACTTAGAAAAATCAGTCCTAGCTGCAGGTAGATAAACTGTGAAGGTAAGTAAAAACTCAGACACTTTGCGTTATCAGTACAGTGGTTTCAATAAGGAGTTTGGAGCTTAACATTTTTCAGCTGAAAAGCCTCTTAATTATTTTATGAAACCTTCCAATTCTAAAAATGGAAGAGACTGAATCTCATTCAACTAGATATTACTCCTGGGGCTGCCTGATTCTTCCCTGTTTCCAGTGTGTGTGTGTGTGTTTGTGTGTGTGTGTGTGTGTGTGTGTACATACATACACATGACAAAGAGGAACAAATATAAGCAGCAGAGATGAGGTGGGGGAAGGAGACAGTAGAACAGGAGGCATGAAGCTTTCTCAGGCTTCAGTTGCTGCAATTTATTAGTCTGGTCATAAAGAACTAGGCACTATCTTGAGACACCCACATTTATCAGTTGGACCTAGCTAGAGACGCATCGTCCAAAAAGCCGTCTAGGTGGTCTGTTTGAACTCCTCTCTACCACGGTGAAAACCATTATGGCACCACTTCCTAATTTCACTGTGTTGATCAATCATCTGGGGATTTGGTAAAATGTACATTCTGGTTCATAGATCTGGGATGGAGCCCCAGATTCTGCACTTCTGACAAGCTTCTGGGTGATACCTGTGCTACTTGTCTGCAGACAACACATTGACTAGGAAGGCCCTGGCTCATCAAATACTTGTCAGAACAAAGGAATGTAAGCATCCTTAGGTATTTTCTCCTTTTACACACTATATTCCCAGCTGGAATTTGAAAAGAGATAGGACTTAAGAGATCATAGGGGCCTGGTAGAAGCACCCCTATCCTTTGAGACTCATTTCTTTTATCCTTTCACCTTTCTGCCTCTAGGTATCTAAGATTGAAAGAGAAAAGACTCAAGAAGCCAAAAGGATTCGTGAGCTGGAACAGCGCAAGCACACGGTCCTAGTGACTGAACTCAAAGCCAAGCTCCACGAGGAGAAGATGAAGGAGCTGCAGGCCGTGAGGGAGAATCTCATCAAGCAGCATGAGCAGGAAATGTCTAGGACAGTGAAGGTGCGGGATGGGGAGATCCAGAGGCTCAAGTCGGCTCTGTGTGCCCTCCGGGACGGCAGCAGCGACAAAGTAAGGACAGCGCTCACCATTGAGGCCCGGGAGGAGGCCCGGAAACTGTTTGATGTGGAGCGCCTTAAGCTCCTCCAGGAAATTGCGGACCTGAAAACTGCCAAGAAGCAGGTGGATGAGGCTTTAAGTAATATGATCCAAGCGGATAAAATCAAGGCCGGGGACCTGAGGAGTGAGCATCAGTCCCACCAGGAAGCCATCTCCAAGATCAAGTGGGAGTCCGAGCGGGATATTCGGAGGCTGGTTAGTAATCCAGTGCAGAAGCATTCTCTTTCCCAGGCTCAGAGGGCCATGGGTTTGCTTTTGCAGGTGTTTCTCACAAGTGGATTATATGCCCACCTTTTGTTTTGTGTTCTATCCAAAATATAAGATAGATCAATAAGCAGGTAGGTAGGCAGGCAGACAGAGTCAGAAAGTGTAAAAGTTTTTGGATCACTTTTCTCATTAAAACTGGATTCATCCAGCCCAATATACATGGAAAGTACCTATTCAATAACTCCTGTTTTCTTGGATGTCTATAACAGTATTCCAAATTATGAGCTTATCAGAAATGAGCATGCTTTCGTGTGCTCTCTATTTATAGAAATGTAATAGGGTTTTTACAGGGGTGAGGAAAGTTTCTGTGGCTTTCAAGGTGTCTGAGAGGGGTAGCTACTGGGACATCCTGCGGGGCTCACCTTTCTGCTTTCTGGGAACCTGTCTGAAAGCAATAAATAGAACTATAAAATTACCAGTCATTTTAAAAATAGATTTTCCCCCCAAATAAGTAGGGGTCATTATAATTTTTCAATTGGATGTCATTCCTAAGTAGCATATTCCTAAGTATGCTATTATCAAGTTCAAAGACTTACTTCAACCCCTATAGATTTCAGTTTTTTTAAAAAAAAAGTATGCCCAAAGCCATCTGTCTCTCACTATGTCTAAAATAAAACAAGTATCACTATTGTGTAAAAGCATTAATATCCTAGAATGACCTTGTCTAATTATTTTAGGAGAATGTTTACATGTCTATACACAGAATGCTTAATATTGGTTATATCTTATCAAATGAACCATCACCCATTAGAATGTACTTTATACTTCTCTAAGAACAATTATTTCTTAGGAAAATTACACTTTCCCTCTTATGTCTGCTAATTCTAAGCAATTATTTTCTAAGAATTCTAATAATATTCCTTGGATTCTATCTCTAGGATTTCAATTTTAAGTAAAAAGTGGTTATCATAGAACATTTTAAAAACTAAACACGTGTAATTTTCTTTGTACTGCAATACACTGTGACTATAAAATGTTGCCTTTGTCCCTTTTCAAATTCTTTATCTGCAATTCATTCTATTGCACTGGTTGACAAAAGAAACCAAACACAGTGTAGCAATACTGGTCTCTGCCCTGCCTTTGGTTCTTGAAACAACAATGGCTGATGAGAAAAGAATCAGACCTATGAACTCTGGAGTCAGCAGGTAGGTAAATGAAAAGGATGCTTTACATTAAATATTTTTGTTTGTTGATGGTTTTCAGTGTAAAATCTACAAGTACATCCACTTGTTGATGTGTAGTTTTGTTCTGTGACTTCCTTTCCCCAGCATATTGCTGAAATAGAGGTGAAATCCCTCTTAATAACAATATAAAATCTAAGCTGCCTAAAGAATGGTTCAAAAATTGGGTGCAAACCAAATAACGTGGTAAACATTTTCAAACATACAGATGCACTTTTCATTTTTACTTTCTTCTTATCCTGTTCCTACTCTCACCCCAAGCTCCATTTTTGGAACTGAAAGGGAAAGAAATGGGGGCACTTCTGTCAAGAAAATTTCCCTTGTGAATTCTGAGATGTTTGTGTGTGTGTGTGTGTGTGTGTGTGTGTGTGTGTGTGTGTGTGTGTGTTTTCAATTCCCGTCTAAGAAAAGAACTGTGGAAGATTTTGGTATTCAGAGTCCACAGTCCATCCTTATAACCTCTGTATAATAGAGCCTCTCGACCCTAATTACTGATATATCCTGTAGAAAACCACTTGGAGAAATGCTAGAAACAATCCTGGAGTCAGTAGAGCATAGAAGCCAATAGAATGGGCCCTAAACAGAAGACTGAGTTTAAAATTAGGCTTCACCAATTAGCCATATGACTATGACCAATATAACCCTTTGAGTCTTCAGTCATCATCTCTAAAATGGTGATAACAAAATCTACATAGAAGGATTGTTAATAAAAATGAGATAAGGTATGTAAAGCTCTGAGTTTAGTGCCATAACTGTGGTGAAAGTTTAATAAATTTCAGTTGTGATGATGCGGATGATGAGGATGATTATATGAGCAGTAAGGGTATGATTTCCCAGAAAATTTAGTTGGGTAGGACGCATCAAGACTAGCCAGGAACATGCATATCTGGAACTATGGTAAACTGTAAATAATGCCATGCTGACAGACTGACAAATGAATGTGCTACTCAGTTAAGAATAACATTGGAGTTGATATTCTACAAGCAGATAGAGATTAAAGACAGTGCTTTTATTCCCAAATTAACAGGACAGTGTTTAATCCCTCACCAAGTTACCAAATGATATTACAGAATTTAGCCCAATTGCCACCCAAAATGGACTTAAAATTTCATCATGTGACTTAGAGGCAACAGCTCACAGATATTTGCATGTGGAAAATACATGACTGCATAACACAGTTTTCGTCTTTTTTTTCTCCACGGAACACAGCAAAGAAAGATTTATACAAAGTGACTTGTAATTATAAGGAGACTTCTTTATAAAGAAAAGAATATAATGTTGCTTGTAGTAAATGTCTTTTCTCTACCTCAAATTTGAATATTCACATAGACAATAATGAAGTGAGAAGAAAGGTTTTACCTGATAGCCATGCTTCCTTCAAAAATTATCTACAGACATTCACTTCACCTGCCCTCATCCAGGAATGGCCAAAACATTTCAGTCCAATGGAACACTGAATAATTGGTATCAAATGCTTAAAGGCCTTTTGTTAAGAAATATTTCTGGCTTAGCAGAAGTGAGTGTTGGGTTCAATAAATATATCCCACAGGTGCAGGAGGGAAAATAGTGCTGCTGTAACCCGGTATTTTCCATCCCTATTCTTGTTCCCACCATGGCTTTCTGACAGGAAGGGTAAATTGGCTGCTCTGAAACATAGATAGGAATGGAAAGAGCTAGATGAGATGGACACAGAAGGGCCTCACTCCCGATTCGCAGCCTGAATGCAAACATATTGGCCTTTGGAAATGACTAGGCCCCTGGGAAGTCGGCAGCTTCTTTAGCTACAAACGCCCTACTCCTAGTGGCTACTGCCATTTGAACTGAAGCCAAAGGCTATTCCTCCAAAGAGGAGGTAATGTCAAAAATTGTTCCAGGAGACATGGTAGTGGAATATTTTGTATCTGCCTTTATTAAAACTAATGGCCCATTTTAAAGTGAATCTTTTCTTTCCATATTTAACCAACTCAGACCATTTCAAACAATATATTGAGTCACAGCACCTACACAGAATACACTAGAGAGAAAAGAAATTCCTCTCTTTGATATCTGATTAGGCTAGGCTAGCCCTTCATTACACAGCATTGACTTTTTTCCATGGCAATCACCAAAAGAAGTTCAACTCATGCCATTGTAAAAATGCATTTCTTCACAGCATGGTTAAGTAACATGTCCTGGGTGTTGTTTAATTCAGATGGATGAAATCAAAGCCAAGGACAGGATCATCTTTTCCCTGGAAAAGGAACTGGAGACTCAGACAGGCTATGTACAGAAACTCCAACTGCAGAAGGAGGCTTTGGATGAGCAGCTCTTTCTGGTCAAGGAGGCAGAGTGTAACATGAGCAGTCCGAAGCGGGAGATTCCGGGGAGAGCAGGAGACGGCTCTGAGCTCTGCAGCAGTCCTGTAAGTCTGTCCACATTGAACTTGATAGCACAGGAGTCATCTTTTATTTAGCTCCCAAGTTTTGCTTTTCACTTAAGCTCTTTTCCTGTTGACTACAAAGAAATCAATTCTATTTCCACTAGAAAACCAGCTACTATCTTGGGAACAAGGCTTTCTAAACTCATAGACAACAATGTGGTTGGTATATGCTGCATTAGCAGATCACAAGAGAATTATAGATCATTTAAAATCCTTCACAGAAGTGTTCTAGCCATTGAAATCTATCCAAACTTTAGCCTATGATAAAGAATCATAAATTAGATGAAAAGGCTTTGCCTCTTGCCAAGACTGGTAATTTTTCCTTGTGTAAACAATTGGGTTGGACGTTGGTAAAGATGGTTGTCATCTCCAGGGGACGAAATGTGTAACTATAAAACGCTAAAGCATTTATATCATCCTCTGAATGCTTCTAGTCTGATTGAACTTGCCATTTAGTTCTGTGGGGTTTCATCATTTTATATAAGAAATTATTCTCAGAAGTGCAGCAATAGAAATCAGCTTATATACAGTGGACTTTCATACCTTATACCTTTCAAATTACTTAGCTGTTAAAAAGATGAAAATGAATTATTTAGGAACAGAGACAGGTTCCAAAGTGGTACTTAGAACCAAGTAATGGATAATTTATGAGTTGATATTTAGGATATCTTTATCCCCATAGGTGGTGGCAAGACTGTGGAACTAGGACTTAGCAGATGTAAACTTTAGTTCTAGGGTTTAGCAGATGGAAATCTTAGTTCTTTCACTGACTATTACCCTGCATACCATGTAGCATAATTGTCAAGATAATGGACTCTAGAGTCAGACCCTTTAGTCCAAATCCTGGATCTGCCATTTACAGTGTGACTTTAGGCAAATCATTCCACTGCTCTGAGCTTCTTCATCTGTAAAAGAGAGACAATAGTGGTACTCCATAGGCTTGTCTGAGATTTAGAAGATATGGTATGTGAAATATTGAAGTCTGACACACAATTAGCTTTTAATGCATATTAACTATTGATACTAGCCGCAAGATCTTGAACAAGTTATGACCTCCTTGAGTCTTACCTGTTCTGTTGAATCCTCTAGGATATTGTGATCTAGGGATATAATATATGTGAAACTGCCTTGTCAACAATACAGCACTAGCAAAATGTAAGATGATAATGGAATTGCAAGTATATGATAATAATGGTCCTGTGGACTCCACAGAATGGAATTAAGCCATGGCTGCTGTGTGTAAGGTGATCTATGACAATTAATGCCAGTTGGCAAGCAAATTGCTCTGGGCAAAATATTCCTTTTATACATGAAGGTCAGACACCAGCCTTCTCACTTTGACCTTCTTCTCCAGGAATATGCAGGAATTTACAAATCCCATCTCTTCCTGGTGTTATATCCCTTCTTTGAATAAGTTTCATAGCCAGGCATCTGTTTAAGCTGTGGGAAGCAACGTGTAGCCATGACACAAGGGTGTTTCTTGAGCCTCACATAATCATAACATGTCTGTGGTCTCACAGCTCACAGATTTAATAAACTGGTCCAAATATTTCCCTGTGCCAGGAGTCAGGGCTCCAGGGAGTAGATGCCACATAAAATCCACCTACAATTTCAACTAGACTTAGTCTTAAACCCAAGTGGTAAATATTGGGGGTTTAAAAGGTGTAAGTATTTGCTCTTCTCTGAATGAGAGAACATTTTACTCTCACCTGTAAACCAGATGAAAGGACATAAGCCTATTACTGTTAAGAACTGTATTCCAAAACTTTGTGAAAAGTGTTGTTGACTAAGTATCCATTTTAACTTCAATGTGTAGGATTTGCGAAGAAATCAAAAGAGAATAGCTGAATTGAATGCCACTATAAGAAAATTAGAAGACAGGAATACCTTGCTTGGAGATGAACGAAATGAATTGGTAAGTTCTAATGTTTTATTTTATTTTTTTGTGGAGCATTATGTTATAGAAGTATATGTGATGTTATAGATGTATAACAAAAGAGAAAAGCACACAAATAAAGGTACAGCTCAATCAATATGCCCAAAGTGATATACCCGTATAACCCCACCCAGACGAGTAAATGGAAGATTACCAGTATCTCAGACCTCCTCTTCTGTGATCCCTTCCAATCATCACCCTTCTAAAGTTAGCTACTATACTGACTTCTATCATAACAGATGTCTATCACCATTTTAAAAATTAGTTGTCAATGGAATTATACAATATTGACTCTTTTGTGCCTTTTGTGTGTGTGTGGCCCAGCATTACATTTGTGAGAGTCATCCATTGCATTGCATATAGTATTCATTCATTTTTGTACTCTAGTATTCAATTAATACACCAAAATTTTCTGATTCTTCTATTGTTAATAAACACGTATGTTGTTGTTAATGGTGCCTGCTACATGTCTTTGGTGAGAAAAATGTGTTCATTTCTGGGAGTAACATACCAAGGAGCAGAATTGCTGGATCAGAAAGTATGCATATAGTTAGCTTCAGATAGTGTAGAAAACTAAACAATTTTCCATAGTTGTTACAAGGATTTACATTCCCACCAGCCATGTATGAGAGTTGTCATTTGTCCACATCTTTGCCAAAACACAAAGATAATTGTTCATTTTAATCATTTTGATGGGTGTGTGGTATATTTTTATTGTGATTTCCATTTTTATTTTTCTTCTTAAAAGTGAGGTTGCATAACTTTTCAAATATCTATTGGCTTTTGGGGTATCCTGTGTGTTTTATTCTTTTTATTTTACTCATATCGTACTGTCTTCATTTTCTTATTAACATTAGGAACTTTTCCAAACCATCTTTTGGCTATTTGTGTTTAAAATATCCTGCTTATATTTTACATTTATTTTTCTTTGTAAGAAATTCTAAGGTCTCAGTCCAGACCTACTAAGTAGGATCTCTAGGGTTAGGGCCCAACAATCTGTGCTTTAACAAGCCCTACAGTGATTTTGATACTCACTAACTACTGAGATACATTGACTAGAAGCATATATGCTACATATCTTCCATTGATCTAGATTGTAGAACATGCAGAGGAAAGCAGAAGCTCAATTAATTAGTGTATGGTCAAGATAGGTCACATATAGGTAACACCAGGTATAGGTAATGGCCAAGTCACTAGGCATTACGTCCTCCATTAAAAAGGCAGCAGGTATTTGAAGGAAAGCAGCCCTCATCATGGCTCTCTTGGGAACACTGCTTCCATCTGGACTATTGTCCTCTAAACCTGGTGCACAATTATTAACCTGGGATCTACCTTCACCATTCCACCTTGAATTTATTTTCAAGTCTCTCCTCTTTCTTTCCTCCAGCTCTTCCCTTTTCTTGATTTACTCTCTTGTTTTGGTGAAACTCGACATTCATTAGTTTCTTCTACAAGACTGCATGGGATATAAAGTTTTAGAGTTCTGGAGTGTCTAAAAATATCTTCATTCTTTCTTCATATTTGATTAATTGTTTGGCTAAATGTAGAGGAATGTTGAAGATGTAGCTGCATTGCTTGTTTTTTTTTTTGTTTTTTTTTTCTCCTGCTTCTGGTGTTGCTATTGAGAAATCCAAAGCCATCTGATTCTTGTTTTATTGTACGTGACCTGCATGCAGAATCTTCTATTTGTCCCCAGAATTCTGGAATTTCACAAGAATATGACTTGGTGTGCATGGGTTTTTTCTTTATATATATGGGATGAAAAAATATTGATTGTGCTATGCATTCAGTGGCCTTTCTAATTTGGAAACTTGTATCTTTTCATCCTGGGAAATTTTCTTGAATTCTTTTGTTGACTTCCATTCCATCATTTTCTCTGGTCTCTCTTTCTGTAATTCCTGTTTGTTTTGGATATTGTATTTCCTAGGTTAGTTGCCTTTTAAATTTTTTATGTTTTAGTTCATTTTTTTTCCCCTTGGTATGGTCTCCTTTTTTATAGCCTCCCATTCTTGTTTCACTAATGCTATATTATCTTTTATCTCTCTGAGGGTATTAATATTTTTGGCATTTCCTCTACTGAATAATATTTGTTTCCTCCAAATTGCTTTTTTATTTTTGTTTTCCATATTTTACCTTCTTAGTGGTGGCTGTTGGTATAAAGAAGTTACTTCAGCCTTTCCTTGTTTCAAATACATGCATTTTATGTCATGAGTGTTTTTCTAAGCATGGCTTTAGCTTTATCCTGTTTTTTTAATGTCATAATGTATTGCTATTTAATTCACATCTTTTCTAATATAATTTCTTCTTTAAAATTTGAGATGACTTAGAAGGTTTTGGCTTAATTTCCAAACATTTGAGATTTTTGAGTTATCTTTTTGTTATTGATTTCTACCTTAATTCTACTACAGTCACAGAACACACTTTGTATTATTTCATTCCTTTAGAATTTTGTTGAGATTTGCTTTATGACTCCAGCATATGGTCAATTTTAGAAATATCCTATGTTCACATGAAAAGAAGTCATATCTGCAATTATTAGAATTGTATTGTGTCAAGTTTATTAATAATCTTATTTTAAATCTTCTATTTTCTTAGTGATGTTTTTGCTTGTTCTTCTCACAGATTTGTCCATTTTCTTTCTTACTTCTATCAATTTATATATATATATATATAAATATAAAATGGTACTAGGTATATATAAATTAAGATTTATTATATATTTTTAGTGTATTGGCCCTTTTGTCATTATGAATTTTTTATCTCTAATAATACTTTACATAACATTTTTGCCTGATATTAATCAAACTATATCAGTCTTTTTCTTCAGTGCTTTTGTGAAAATACATAATGTTCACCCTTTCTCTGTTGTATTTAAAGTATGTCTTTTAAAAGAACCATTTTGTTGGGTACTATGGAACTGTGGTTATTGATGTATGCTACGTTAGAATTACAGATATTTCCTTTTCTTTGTGTTGATGTGCACTTTCTATAAATAGCATATACAGGTAAATATAAAATTTTTAAACACTTGTCATTAACCTCCAGAAAAGAAGCACAGGTTAACATAGTGAACCTAGGGGAATAGTTTATTGTCCTTATATGTGCTCAATATTTAATATTAGTGCTTTAGGTACTAAAGCTCAAAACTGAGGATTAAATGAGATTATTTATGAAATATAAATTCAGTTTTGGCCCTTGATATAAAACGGGAGTTTTCAAATGGCAGTTAGGATAGAGTTGGAGAATACTGTTTTAGAACCACAAGAACTTTTTATAATACTTATAGATAGCTATGTCTCCTACCCCAGCAATCCCCCAAATAGTAGGTTCTTATAAACAGGAGTGAGTACTTTAAGCAGGCTTTCCAGATATTTCTGATACACCCCTCCACTTTCCTTATTTTGGTATCCGCTCCCCCAGTACATACTCACATTCAGAACCATTAGCGTGACATGAATGAAGCAATCATGGGAACTTGAACATGGAAACTCCTTATGAATAGGGTGACCCTAACATATGTCATCCAAATGGGAGAGTTTTGAGAGTAAAAGGAGGGATTGTTAATGGTTATCCTATGTCAACATTTATAAACATAGATCAGTGTTTTTCAACTAGAGACAATTTTGGCAATATCTGGCATCTAGGGGGCAGAAGCCAGGGGTGCTGCTAAACATCATACAATACACAGAACAGAAGAAAAGTCTGGCCCCAGATGTGTGGTCTGCAGAGGCTGAAAAACTCTGCCTTAAACTAAGTAGGCAAACCTGAGAACTGTGGGTAGGTAACAAAACAACCATAGTTTTCCAAGGCTTGGTGAGAATTAATTGTTTACTTAAACACAAATATCAATAGAGTTTCAGAGGTATGTTTTGTTTTGCTCTTCCTCCATAAAACAGTCTTTAAAATAAACAGCTTTAGTGTGAGTCAGGAGGCGTGGCAATATTTCTGATGGAAAGAATGAGCTCTGGGGACAACCAGGTTTGGATTTGGGCCCTGGTTGTGCCACTGAAGAGACTCTATGAATCCCATGAGGTGCTTTATGTCTTTGAGCCAATGGGGCCGTGGGGGCTTGGGGCGGGGAGGCAGGGGGCAATTGGGCCTGAGCTGTGTGTGTGTGTGTGTGTGTGTGTGTGTGTGTGTGTCCGCGCACAGGGAAGGGATTGGGCCTGAGCTGTGTGTGTGTGTGTGTGTGTGTGTGTGTGTGTGTGTGTGTGTGTGTGTGTGTGTGTCCACGCACAGGGAAGGGATTGGGCCTGAGCTGTGTGTGTGTGTGTGTGCAGGCGCACGTGGAGGGGGCGATTGGGACTGAGCTGAGACGTGGGGACGTGCATGTGGCGGCGGGGGCAGGATGCGACTGGGCCTGAGCTGAGACGTGGGGACGTGCGTGTGGCGGCGGGGGCAGGATGCGACTGGGCCTGAGCAGTGCGGGGGACTGGGCTGGAGGAGTTGAGTGGGACAAGGAGCACAGTTGCTCTTCCCGAGCCTCCCCAAAGCAGGTTCTCAGGAGCACCTCCTTTAACATAACCAGCTGTTGGAGGGCTATGAAGAATTTGATGAAGAGCCCTTTGAGGAAACTGTAACTTGTGTCTTCTCAGTTAAAACGCGTGCGGGAAACTGAAAAACAATGTAAACCTCTTCTGGAAAGGAACAAGTGCCTCGCCAAGAGAAACGATGAACTCATGCTGTCTTTGCAACGCATGGAGGAGAAACTGAAAGCCGTTACCAAGGAAAACTCAGAAATGGTGGGTGTCACAGACTCTGCAATACTGCGGCTTCCTTTCTTATGTTACACCAATCACCTGACTTATTGCTCTTTCTCAGGATTTTTTTTTTTTAAATACAATGCTATGTATGAAAGTTTGGATTTTTCCTTATGTAAGCAAAGAACCTTGAAAGGTTACTGGCTCTGGGTTTTGCGGAGCTTCTAAATTTGCAGAACAGCAGGAGTGCTTCCAGGAATGTGCACTCTCCAAAAGATCCAAAATAGAGAAGCAAGCTTCCAGCATAGTTCTCAGCAGCAGGCAGCTCCTTCCAAGAATTCCTCTAAAGTGCTCTTTACAGAGCTGTACAGTGGGTATCCCTCATCTTCTAAGAACTTTCATGATAGCTGGGAATAGATGCCATCTTTTGTATTGTGTGTGGTTACGTCATATGCTAATGCACTCCTTAACAGGCTTTCAGTACTGCTATCCGGCATTCCCAATGATTCCAACTCACTCCAGCAGAAAAAAATGTATTGTATTTGAGAGTTTTAGTTGGGATGTGTGTGTATTGAAGCTGGGCAGTTTTCAGATTTAGCTAGAGCCTCAGAAACTTTCTGCCAATATTTTATGTTGACTGCTAAAGTTTGAGATTTTTAAAGTCTCCACCTGTACATTCTTCTTTTCCAATCCAGAGAGAAAAAATAACAACTCATCCACCCCTGAAGAAATTAAAATCTCTGAATGATCTTGATCAAGCTAATGAAGAACAGGAGACAGAGTTTCTAAAACTTCAAGTCATTGAGCAACAGAACATTATTGATGAGCTCACCAGGGTAGGTCTCGATCAGTCTATGAATGCTAGGCTATTCCCACGAACAAGTAACCAAGACATCAACTCACACTGGAAGCACTTAATAATTTTGAATTAGCCCCAAAGGCCCAAGTTCATATGTTCAATATGTAAACAAGTTTAAGAGACTCTATTCCAAAAATACTTTGTATCATTAAATTAATTTACACCTTTTCAATTATAATACAATTATCAGTTATTATGATAAATTAATTTGTTAACTAATCTGGTAACACAAATAGTAGTTGCAAAGAACATTAAACTTTCAACTGCATTGTAATGTGAGTAGGTAGGTCGTGTGGGTGTATCTTATGATTGCCTTCCAGTATCAAGATTCTGAGACTCAGTGATTAAATATTTCACCTACAGTAGCAGAACTATATGCTTCTTGTTTCCAAACACCTAATTCGGTGCCTATCTAGCACATAGTTGCAGTTTAATAAATATTTGTTGATTACACAACAATATCCTAAGTCACAAGAGAGCTGAAACTGCAGTCTAGCTCTTCTGACCGTGACTTCAGAACCTGGTGAAACAGGTAGAGCAGTTAGTACTCCCGTTTTCTTCTGGCTAAAGTCTGTGTTACCAACAGTTGTGGATTAAGACCTTTTGTGCCTTTGGGGTTCCCCTTTGCCTCTCTGTCTTTATACTGTGAATAATACCTCTGGTCACTCTCACTTCTGGAGCAAGCCCAGACCTAGAAAGTTAAGGAACTAGTGATGGGGGATTTAGGTAATAGTCTCCAGAGTAGGGGGAAGAAGGTGATTTATCGCCAACGAGGAAAGAAAACAATATAACTTTTGTTTATAATTATTTGTGGTTCACCCTTTTAAAACTTTCTATGTTGAGTATATGTTATAATGCACATACTTTATTAGGAGGGTAATCTAAGCATAATTTTTAAAAAAGTTTCAGATATATTGATGTTGCATGATTAAAACATTTTTACATATAAAGGTGAGAAATAGAAAAGATTAACACCCCTGGCTTAAACCGATTACCAAATGTGGCCTTCAAAGTGCTGCACCTCCCTCTTCACTTCCACACCCTTCATAACACACAAATCTCACACAATCATGAGTCCAGGAATTTGCTGAAGTTTAGGGATCCTGAGTTTGAACTAAATGTTTCTTACAGAATTTTGACATGTTAAGGCATGTCCACTAGACTCTCAAAGAGGCATAGGTATCCCTTATTGTATCTACCTTTAAATTTGTACGGTAAATATCTGAAGTACTTAGTAGATGAACCAGATTTTCAGGATATCTCTATTCACAAGTATGAGTCACAAAGTCATTATTTCTAAATATTCTTTGAGTTTCCCAGAAAATCCCAATGAGTACTCTGCCACCCACCTCTGCTCCTAAATAGTCACTAGATCAGCGATTTTCAACCAGTGAGCCACAAGAATACTTAAAACATGCAATGACTACGGAGACAGGGTCGCTGACCTCTTTTCCCTTAGATTGTCAAATAAAAAAAATAACAGCCAGCACAATGATAGCTGTTTGGTGTGAATGAATCAAAATTATACATACTTTTTTTGTCAGAGCAGAAAAAAACATAATTTTTGGTGTGCTACAGAATCTCAGTAATTAGTGAATGCATGCCATGAGATGAAAACGGTTGAAAATCACTGCACTAGATGATTTCAACCAAGGTACTCTTCTCCCATCTTAAGAGGCTGCAGGTGAGAACAAGGACCCAAGAAGAGCCAAAGGTAGCTCTCTCTGTGCCTTTCAGATGATTAAATGAAAAGAATATGGCTTTACTAGATTGCGAAGGGACATTTTTTCAACACAAAGTAATTTTGGGTCTGAGAAAACTAAAGAATTGTGCTTGGAAAGAATATGAGTAAATATTTTCAGAGCTCCTTGATCTTCGAGCATAAAACAAAGGATTCCGATAAGAAACACAGTGCACATCTTGATTGTGAGGCTCTCAGATCCACATAGATGATCAGGAAAAGTTGTAGAATATTCTTACTTGGAAAATGTTCAAGCATCAAACCCAAAAGTTGCTAAAATTTACCAAATATAATCTTATTTTAAATAGAAATAAATAATGCCTCTGGGGAAAAATAACTCTGTGGAAAACAAAACAACTACTACAAAACCTATAGGGGGAAATGTACTAACTCAAGGTCCGCAAAGTCTTTTTCATTTGTTTTCCAGGACCGAGAAAAGCTCATCCGCAGGAGAAAGCATAGAAGAAGTTCCAAGCCAATTAAGGTAATGAGGAAACTGGGTTGGCAGGCTTTTGCCACAAACAGCGAAAGAAATGAGGCGTGCCCAAAAATCTCCCTGCAAAGATGTGATAAACCACATGTTCCTGAACTTCAGCAAACCATGGGCTTTATTTAATAAAAGAAAATCTCTTCTCTTCACAACTCACAGAAGTCCAGAAATGCTTGTGTGGTGCATTTTAACCTGAAAGGGTTCACTTGCATATGACTTTCTCTCAGTTAAGAAGCCACGAGGTTCAACATAGAAAGGGTTATCTGACCAGGTGGAGAGTCACGCTCCAGGAACATACAAGTGACACGTGATTTTATGTCTCCCGATGAATAATACTAGCATCTGATACCTACCCTATAATCGATTAATATATTCTTATTATTCACTTGGGCAGTATTATTGATAATGATATTTCCAATTCACCAATATCTATATAGCCTCTTATGAAGTAATAAAACACAAAATTTTATTACAAGTATTGCCTATTTGTTTGGTTTTTGTTTTTACCAAGTACATCATTTGATTTGGATATGGAATTAGATGATAAGACTTAAGATCTGATGATCCTCTTTACATAGATGCCTGGACTTTTAGAGACCCTTGATTATTTTTAAATACTGGAGGAGTAAGTTGCGCAAACTCATCATGATATAAAAGTACTATAAAAGAGGCTATGGTGTTTCTATGAAGAGAGCCAATATTATTAATTAAGCTCCCCAAAATATCAGAAATGGAATAATATGGGACCAACATTTATTGGAATTATTATGATTGCATCCATATTTGTATTCATCAAAGAAGCATTAAAGGTGCCAGCTCATCTGTATGCATTTGCATGTCTGCCAGGTGATGGTGCTTAAATGATATGTCAGCTTTTCCCAGTCTTTCTTGTGTTGCTAAATATGTACTTGTCCTCCATTAGAGGCCTGTTTTGGACCCATTTATTGGCTATGACGAAGACTCCCTGGACTCAGAGACATCATCCATGGCATCGTTCAGAACAGACCGAACACCAGCGACTCCTGATGATGACTTGGATGAAGTAAGCCTTCCTACACCTCTCATCCTGGTGATGTTGTCACCAGCGCTTTCCTTTGAGGGGGAGAAAAAGTATTTCACTTCTTATCTCCCTCGGGAACAGCACAAAATCATCTCATAATAGTGGCCCATTTTGAGACCACACTTTGATACCTCTTAGAAAATAGTTCACCTGTGTCATATAGCCCTTACAGAAACTTCTCTAAAGTTCAGCTCTGTAACCTGAAGACTTCTTTCAAAATAAAAATTCTTCATCTAGGAAACCTATGAACCAAGGAACAAGCTTAGAAGAAAAAGTTTGGAAATATAATGAAAGATAGTATGTGCTGTAGAACACCTTCATTAGAACTACCTAGCGAGTTAAATCACAGTGGAAACTCCTAGACTCTACCACACAACTCCTGAATCAGGATCTTTAGAGAGGAACCCAAAAATCTGCATTTTTTCACAGAACTCCATGGTGATTATAAAACTATGTTTTTTCATAATTTATCTGGGGAAGAAGTTGTTGGATATGAATGTATTGAAAAAAAAGTGAGAGTAAAACTCTGAATATCATTTCCTCAAATTTGGGTTCATAATCAGCATATAAGTTCTTCTCCTTTGGATCCAAAATTGACTGTAATGCAAGCTCAAATAGGTAATAATCAGAAATGTATAAACAAGTGCTTCTTTTATTAAAATAAATACCTAAGTGTTTCTGAGGTATCCACCCTGAAAATATTATAGTATTTTTTAATTTTATTTTTCAATTATAGTTTACTTTCAATATTATTTTGTGTTGGTTTCAGGTGTGTAGTATAGTGGTTAGACAATCATATACATTACAAAGTATTCCCCTGTTATTTTCAATACCCACCTGGCAGCATACATAGTTATTACACTATTATTAACTGTATTTCCTATGCTGTACTTTACATCCTGTGGCTGTTTTGTAACTGTCAATCTGTATTTCTCAATCCCTTCACCTTTGTCACCCAGTCCTGAACCCCCTACCCCTCAAATATTATGAAATTTTTGTTCATCCACATTTTTTAGAATTAAGAATATATCATACAGAATTGAAAATCAAACAAACCTTTAACTTCTCTTTAAAAAGTGGACAAATGTTAATATTTCACCCTGAACACAGGACCTGAATGTAACATAATTATTTTTTGACTTTTTACTTTTCCACATCAAGAGTTTGGCAGCTGAAGAATCTGAGCTACGATTTCGACAATTAACGAAAGAATACCAGGCCCTCCAAAGAGCATACGCCCTCCTCCAGGAGCAGACTGGAGGCATCATTGATGCTGAAAGAGAGGCCAAGGTTAGTGTGTGTCTCCGGACAGTGCTTGGAATTGGTTTTCTTCACGCAGCGGTCTCAGCATAAAAGAGTGTCGGACATAAAAATACCAGTAGGGTGGCTTTCCATGTACCCTTCTCTCCTCTGCAGCTTTTGAACTATTGTATCTTTTATGTCAACAAACCTTGAATCTAGAGACATTAGAACTAGCTTAGATCAATGCTTTTGTTCCTTTTAGATAGTTGAGTATCTTGCTATTTGAAAACATATATTTTTAAAGCCAGACAATATTGAATGTTGATAAAGAAACAAAGAAAGGTTACCTACCATTGCTGACTTTATTCACATTTGTAACTAAGAACCTATCTAGATCATGAGAGTAGAGAAAAATACGTGTATGGACAGAAAACAAACAAACAAAAACCATAACTTTGAAAAAAATAGGATCGTATACAGAGAGAGTACAAGAGAATCTAAGAACAAATTACTAGGCTAAATGAAGTAAGGTTGCTCCATACAGGATCAACGTTCAGAACTATTGATACACACACATACACACACACACATACACACACTTGATAGATATATGCAAATGCATGCCCAAACATACATACATAGATTTAGATGTAGATATAGGGCACAAAGTTGTCTCTGAAAGAATGAAAAGATTTTGAAGGAACAAAATGAGACAAGGCTTTTCAGAAGGGGAACTCGTTCAAACAAGAGAGAAGAGGGGAGTAAGAAAGCACATTTAGGAAACGAGGAGGTCACCAGCAGGTCAGGGGTGAACTTTGTGGCATTCATGAATAGTGGGAAAAGATTGGACATATAATGGGAACTCTTCAAATTCCAAGCTAAAGAGTTTGAATTTTAACCCAATGGCAAAGGGGGCCATTGAAAGTTTTAAGCAAGAATTTAGATAATAAAAAATAGTGTTACGAGATTCTTTAGTTATAAATTTTTGTTTCTCTCTTTTATTTATTATTATTGTTTTTTGTGTGTGTTGTTGAGTTCTAATCAAGGAAGGTGAGGGAAGGAAAAATATTGAGTTACCATTTAACTTACTGAGTTCTGGGATTTTGATTTCATTAGGCTCAAGAACAGCTCCAAGCAGAGGTGCTAAGGTATAAAGCCAAAATTGAAGATCTGGAAGCAACTCTGGCTCAGAAAGGGCAGGTAGGCATTGGGTTACTGGCAATTTGATCTGGCCTTCCTCTAGATCACCCCGTGCATGAGCCACACCCAGGACATGGCTTGGCTCTCCACAGTGACCTTTCTCAAATGGTGTCAGAATGTCCAGCTCTGTGTTTCTGTCCCTGGTGTTTTTCTGGCCAGAGCGTGAACCCAGCTACAACAGCGGATGGGTTTGGGCAAGAGAGAGGATGCCAGAGGAAGAGGAGCCCTGTACAAATAGCCTAGGGTGGTTATAAACTGCTGAGACAAAGGCCCACCCCTCCAGCTACGTTCTTTGCCTCTATGCTGCATTTAATTTACGGTTCTGCATTTTAATGTTTTCCATCCATATGTATCTAGCCTGTGTGCATTCTGACCCTTGTCACTTTCTGCCTGTGTGGTCACTTCTGAGTCCCCAAAAGGCTGGTCCTGGATTATTCAGACTGAAAAGGGTAGAGGTAGTGAGTGACAATGAAAAGAGCGTTCAATTTTCCTGGCAACTTTTGGCCCCAGTGTCTTTGAATAAGGAGCTGGCAGGGGTGGGTATCACTTACCAGCCGTTGGCAGGCAAACAAAACCAGGTGAAAAGAAGACAGCTCTGGCAAAGTGGTTTGACAACACAGGCTCTTCCGTGCCACTCTGAAATGCTGACTGCGCAATATTCTTTGTCAAACAGGATTCACACTGGGTAGAAGATAAGCAACTTTTCATTAAGAGAAACCAGGAGCTTTTAGAAAAGGTATGTCGGGCGCGACACCCTAGTGGGCAGAGGAGACAATGATCAGAGATCCAGGAGCAGCAGGGGGTCCTCTCAGGAGTGGCACAGGGGCTAGGGGAAGGGGAGGTTTTTCGGTGCTACACTTTCTCTGCTGCGTGCTTGACCGCATCCCTGTCACCGCCATTGCCATCCGTGGAGTGAGTGGCACATGTGCATGGCTCTGTGCTGGGCATTGCGCCGACTCGGAAAGATGTGATCCTCTAAACCTATTGATATGTTAACCATATATATATATATATATATACTGTATATATACTGTACATACATACATATATATATACCTACATGTGCGCACATTCTATGTGGTTGTCCATCTACAAAAGACACACTATGAATAGGACTTGTTATTTTGTGCAAGGAAGTGACAGATTATGACTCCAAGACCATGCTTCAACGCATCACAAACTGTATTCTCACTTTAATCTTTTTGCTAAACTTGGCTCTGCGTGTGTGTGTATTTTCTTTTTTTCATAAAAGAACTTTTAAAAAGATGCCTCCAGAGCACAAAACTGAATGTCCAGGATTTTGTTCAACAAATCACAATGCAAAAGCGTGGTTTAGCCCCAACAGATATGTTATTTTGGTTATCTGAACATAGGTTTTTGACTTGGGACAATGAAATATAACAGAGATTGTTTTAAGTTGAAAGATGGCTTTTCTTTCTTTTTTTATTTTTTTGTATTTACCTTCCAGGAGTCTAATTAAAGATTACAAAATAATTTTATATTATTCTTGACAAAACAGAATTTGAAAGCTCATTGAAATAAGGGAAATAATTCTGTGGGTCTACCCAAAATTATGTGGAAATTATATTAGAATAATTTCTACCAAAATTTTCTAGCTTTGACAAGTAAAAAATTATGGCACCCTTATAAGCATGAGAAGAGAAAGAAAATACGTGTTCTCCCTCTCCTCTGGTCTGGCAAAGTGAGGACATCCTATCTCACTTTCTGCGTGTTGAGAGACAGAGCTGATATATGCAAAGCAGGTGGGTGTTCCAGGACTGAGAACTCTGTTCTCAGAGAGGTTAAGGGTCCCTAAAAAGAAACTGTATTAGACATTGGATCTGGTCTGTGAATTACAATCTGTGAACCAATGATCTAATTGAGAGCACTAACCCCCAGAACAAGGAATTTCCCCAAATAACCCCATCTCTGATCCTAGCCCAATATGCTAGGAAGTAGAATCTCTTTTTGTGATCTAAGTAACTTCTAAAAACTTCCAAAAATCATTAGACCACAAAAAATCTAGTGTAATAAACATGATTTGACTAGTTAATGTCATATGATATTTCACTATTTTCCCATCTTTATTTTCCTATATTTTTGTCTATCATGAGGCTATGAGAAAAACAGGATTTTAGTAGTCTCAGAGATGCCCAAGTAAGATGTGTTATTACATCTCTTTATTATCTAAAAAAAATTTCCATTATTTCCTTCATCTGATTTCACTTGGTCTTGATTTCTTTAGGCTAAATGCAGAATTTTGAGCTCAGATTTTTAAGAGTTAAAAAAAAAATGACAGTAGAGTAAAGCATCCTACTTCAAGTGTGCAGACTTGGGCAAATAAGATTCATCCTATGTTAAAAACCCTGTTTTTTTTTAAATTTCTAACTTCAAGATTTTAAATAGTTACTATGCATAAGGCCCACTCACATAGCTAATATCAAAGGCAGACTCAAACCCTTTGCAGGTCATGAAACTTTGTTGATCCCTTGGGAGATACAGACCCTGTCTATAGGGTGAGACATGTTTTGTTTGGACGTGGCTGGTAAACTCCATCTAAGGCTAAATACTGGCATGAGACCGATGGTCAGCAAGCACCATAAGGGAAAGTTGAAGAGAACTTTAAAGAGAAAGTTCAAGAGGGAATTCAGCAAAGTTTGTTTATGATCAGAGATGTTATTTATTTTTTAATTTTTTAAATTTTTTTCGGAGATTTTTAAAAATTTATTTTTCCAATAACTTGTAATTCCAGAAATAAGAGGTATAAGCATTAAATCTAGTTCGAGGACACTGTCCCTGACCGACAGGGCATAGAGTACCCTCAGAGTCACTATTCACAGGGTCTCTAGACTTGTTCTCAATGAATGGAGGTGTGTGTCCTCCAGCATTTTCCTCCATGACCTGAAAAACCCAACTGAGGGATAACTAGAAGGAAAGCCAAAGAGTTACCTTATTCACATCTACTTGGGATTTTTTTTCATGGTCTAAATTATTTATTCACTGAATAAATAAATGCTATTCATGCTTGCTTTGCATGGGTGTATTGGCAATGTTCACCTAACTTGAGGATTTACTTTATTAGATAGAAAAACAGGAGGCAGAAAATCACCGGTTACAACAGGAACTGCAGGATGCCAGAGACCAGAATGAGCTGCTGGAGTTCCGAAACCTAGAGCTAGAAGTAAGGAAACGATGATGATAAATAATCATAACAATTAACACACACTGCACACCTCCTTTGTGTGAGGTGCTGAACTAAGCATTTCAGCCGCGTACTCTCGTTGGACCTCACAGCCACTGTCGAGATTTTATGTGAGGCAACTGAAGTTAAAGCCCTTCCTGGGATTAGTAAGAGATGAAGCATTGCTGCAACTCCAGATTGTCTGCTCAGACACCTTATTTTTCAACACCCTTATTGCCTTTGTAAACAAAGCCAATGAATAGTTTTTAAATAATTTAAATAAGAGATTGCAAACTTCATCAATAATTCATTGCTTTTAAATAATCAGTTCCATCCTTTATTGAATTCTGACTCAAAAAAGTCACTTTAAGAATTATATTTCAAAATGTGCTATATACAAAACTATTTTATCGTTAGACATTTGAATTTGTCAGTCAACATATTTTAGTCTATAATGCATCTATGCCAAAGGCTAAGAAGAAATACTTTGGTCAAGCAGACATGTTTCAAAGTTTTCTTTTTTGTTTGTTTTTTAAGTAACACATATCAACCAAATCAGATTTTGTTGTATCAGGCAGAATCTGGCTTAGTGTCTGGTTGAATGTATGTTGAAATTTAAAGGATAATAAAAATCCCCATTCTTATTTTGCCAGCGATTTCTTCTTGGGTTTATTTCAAATTAGGTTTTGATAGAATTAGCAGTTGCTGTGCTTCAGTAAAGAAGAGTTGTCTTTGATAGCCCGCATACCTGACTCATAAAGCTTGAGTGGGTTAGCTGCCATAAAACTTCATGGTCAGAAGATCGCTCTTTGTGATACCTAAACTAATATTCATATAGTTTCTATTGGAACTTCACTTCCCACATTTTTCTGACCAAAAAGTCTGCAAGATTGGATGACACTCTATAAATTCTCTTCCATACCTTTGTTGACTAATCAGGACTTTCCATTAAATTTAAGCATGAACATCTTCAGGGTTTTTTGTCTCTTTGTTTGTTTTTTGTTTTTTTGTACCAAATGTCATCTTGATAAATTGCAGAAGTAACAGACCACTGGTTTAGTGTTTAATCAGTTGTTCCTTTTTTTAAAAAAAAATCCCCTTATATTCTTCACTATATTTCAAGGAAAGAGAGAGACGGTCCCCTCCATTTAATCTACAAATTCACCCATTCTCAGATGGTGTGAGTGCTCTGCAGATCTACTGTATGAAAGAAGGTGTCAAGGTAAGTAAATATTTAATGTTTTATGTTTGTAGAAAGTAGAAAAACTGGGAACTGGGAAAAGGAAGGTTGCTCACAACTGTTTTGTTTTTCGGTCACTGGATGCCGTTTTGATACAAACTGCGCAGGAATTCAAAATAGTCACGTCCATTGGAAAATTGATAGAACATGAAATAAATGTGTGACAGATGTGTGAATGATGACAACACAGAGCACAGGAAGCCATGATTATTTAGAATGTAGTAACATGAAGAATGGTATGAAATAAAAATATTAAGATAGTTATCCTTAATTATCTAGAGGAAATATTAAATGAATTCAGTACTTCAGTAAACATATTTCAGGTGTGCCAGATAAAAATGTATTTGCTGAGTCACTCTGTTGTGGTGTTTGTTGTAAATGCTGTGGAATTCATAATCTTGGAATTTCAGCATTAAAAGAGACCTTGGCATCATCTAGTCCACCATCTCTTTAGGTATGTTTAATTTAGGGAAGATTTCTCTTTTGAAAGGTTATAACATATTGCTCAGTTAGACTAAATATAATTCTATCTGTAGTAGTATTGGAATACATTCTAAATATGTATTCGGGTTGAATGGAGGTGGCTCCATCTCCTAGAATCAATATTGTCCTTCAGTATAATGAAATCACATGGCGAATATCCTTCCAGAGGTAAAGCTGGGAAGCCTCCTGCTGTTTCTGGCCCATCTTTCACCCTCTGCGTGGCCCTTCCTGCTTCCACTCTGAGCTGCCAAATATACCTGCTTTAGTTGTCCCCTCTCTCCCAGTGAGGTTGAGCTAGACCTTCCCCTGTGTTAGGATCTGCTGTACTGTGTCTGAACATAAGGAAAAGGAGAAAGTGATACTGATGAGATAAAAAGTTGGGGAGGGGATTAGGTAGTAAAATTGCGCTTCCTCTACTTCTATCTTCAACCACTTTCACGATCTTTAAACTTCTGGCCTTCCTGGGCTGTATGAAAATTTCTAAAGCAAAGCAATTTTTTAAATTCAAGTCTAATTAAATGAAAAGCACTTTACTTCATCTTTTCTTTAGATGCTTTTTTCTTTAGCTAAATCATAAACAACCTAGTCCAATGGACGGAATTTATAAGAGAACTCTTACTAATGGAGTTAACCTGCTTTAAACCGATTCGAGGAATATAGTAAAAATCAACTGTTTCCAAAAGATGAAATTAATGCTCAATACCAAAAAAATGGAATTGCATTATAGGTTTTGATGTGTCAGTCAAAATCTCTACCAGGTCAGAATTTTGTTAATTAGAATGAAATTGGTTCATTATTTATATTTATTAGGTATTACTTTTCTTTATACCTGAAATGTACCATAATTGGAAAAATATGGACAGCTATAAGAAAAAAGTTAATGAGCTAATTTCAGTCTTTACTACATTCTAGACTCTTTTGTACATAATCCTATTGTCCTCAAGATCAGCCTGTGAAGCCCTGGCTGGTGTGGCTCAGTGCATTGAGTGCTGACCTGTGAACTGAAAGGTTGTTGGTTCGATTCCCAGTCAGGGAACATGCCTGGGTTGTGGGCCAGGTCCCCAGCTGGGGGCATGCGAGAGGCAACTGATGGATGTGTCTCTCACACATCAATGCTTCTCTCCCTCTCTTTCTCCCTCCCTTCCCCTATCTCTAAAAATAAATAAAATATTTTTTAAAAACTCAGATTATGAAGGCGGTACTTATTATCTCCGTTTTGCAGTTGGCAAAATTGAGACTGAACTGTTAAGTAGTTTTCCAAAGTTAACACTGCTTATCGGAAGCAGAGTGGAAACATTGAAAACAACCCAAGGACCTACAGTCATTAAGATGTCTTCTCCAAGTCAGGGTTGAGGAAGAGTGGTAAGCCACATTGGTCTTTGACGTGAGTTTATCTCCTTGATTTTGCAGGATGTGAACATCCCTGATCTCATAAAGCAGCTTGATATCTTGGGTGATAATGGAGTAAGTATGAATTAAATAAGTGCAAGAAAGATAGACATTTATCTAAAGAGAGGCAAGAAATACTTGCCAATGCACCACATGTAAAATAATAGCAGGTGGGAGGCCACCTTGCTGAAGGATGTATCTCCCTGGAGAGAATCAACAGTTTTATCAGACCACCTGGCTGTGGGGTTGTAAGGATCTCTGGAAGGTAGCGGCAGAAATGGGAACTGGGAAAATGCTTTCAGGAGGTTTCTGATTCGAATGCTGGCCTCCTGCATCTGCGGTGATTAACGCTAATTGCTTTCTGACTGTTGCTTGGAGGCATCTGGCATGAAATTAATCAGTCATGCAGTCGCAAACACTGCTAAATGGTAGGGTTGGTGGCAGCCCCATAAAAACGGACTAGGAAACTATAATCCCTTTTCTTTCTAAAAACACCTTCCAGGCAGGGTCAAGGCATGTTAATTCAGTGGGAGGGTCATCATTGAGATATTAGAT
Organism: Furipterus horrens; assembly: GCF_987537825.1. Taxonomy (NCBI): domain Eukaryota; kingdom Metazoa; phylum Chordata; class Mammalia; order Chiroptera; family Furipteridae; genus Furipterus; species Furipterus horrens. The sequence goes on from NW_028327180.1 coordinate 67,809,355, forward strand.
GAATGATTCATGTTGGTTGAGGAGTCATACCACTTTTTCCCTTAGAAAATTGTCAAAAGAGAGAAAAAACAGTATCAATTAAATCACATCAAACTGCTATGCAGAGATTACTCTTCATTTTATTTCCGTTTATGCTTTTCTTATAACATGACTATTAATGAAGTATGCTTACACATTAAACCAAGTCAATATTAGAGTGATATAAAAAAATCAATATGCTTTTTACAGGTTTTGAATGAACTCTTTGTTAAGAATTATTGCTAAATAGAACATTTATTAAGGTTCCAGACAGCTGTGTCTGTGGCAGGCACTTAGGCAATATTTTCTGATCATGTAAATATCTTAAGTGTCTTTGGCTTATTTTCTTTCTTTCTTTTTCTTTTTTTTTCACAGAATTTGAGAAACGAAGAACAAGTGGCCATTATTCAGGCCAGCACTGTGCTGTCCCTGGCGGAGAAGGTAATACATTGTACTAACACTCAATCATCCCCGTGTCTGGTTAACATCTGAAGTGTAGGATAGGGTTAAAGGACATTCTCTTTGCACATAACTTTGCCTTCTCAAATACCTAATGAGTATTTTATTTTTCAGGGTGATATAACCCAGATAGAATGAGAACACACACCAAAAAAGTCTACACACTGATTTGGGGTGGGTAGGTAATTCTTGCTTTAAAATCTCTTAAAAATGTAATTCTTAAAAAACTGGAAACCTCCTAAATTACAGTATTCAAGCAATGCCTACCAAGCTGGGAAACCAATAAAGATTTTGTTGTTAGAAGAAAATTCAATTGTGTAAATTCGAAGGTCTAATTGGCTTTAGCAAGCAATTCATGAATTGGGCAGCATTCTGGCTAGCAACTAGAAGGGTGCTCTTAGGAGCTGTACAAAATAGAAAAAAAATAGAACGTTTTTCTAGGAAGAAGGGTGAGGCACAGGAGCAGTTGCCAGAAGAAAATAAATTATTATTGTTCAGGCCAGGGCATCTTTTGGGAGGGGGACAGGGAGCAGCAAAGTTTTTATCACACAGATCACTTCTTCTTCCAATGGGGAATGGAAATGGGCCCATGTGACAGATCACCTCATTGGTGACCATTCTGGTAGATTTACATTACATTTCTGGTGAAGGTCAAAAAGGCAGTTGTCAGATATTAAGTTTCAGTTTGGTATCATGGGGTTTAGTGCAAGTGATGCCATTTGGGCCTGTGGTTTTCTTTTTAATAATTGAGAGGCGATAAACTGGAGCATGGCTCTTTTTATAGGCTTTTCCTTGGCTATGTACAAACAAATTGTTCCCAACTAGTTCTGTGACTTGGTGGCTCACTGCAGTCTCATTCAGAAAGCCCAACCTGGGGACTGTCAGGAGAGCAGCAGAGTGTGCTCTGCCCCCTTGTGTGCAAACCTGGTCAGTGGCAGGAAGAGGGAGAAGAGGGAAGAGCAAGTCTGATTCTGGCTGTACTCAGGGTGTCTTGAGAATTGGCACGCCTTGAGAGTCACGTATACATGGATAAAATGAGACCTGTACAAGTTCTTTGAGATGCTTTCTTAATTCCTAAATGCATATAAAACTTGTTATAAGTTAAATGAAACCATGAGCACGCACTCAGCTTACTCCAGTCTGAGATGAGGGAATTGTATAGGTCAAATGAGCCAATCAACTCACTGAAAGAAAACAATGACATCAAGAAAAAAATGACAGAGGGAAAGGGAAGGACTGCTTTAAAGGAAAAAGAGACTTAAGAAATAGGGGAGATAATCTATTTCAGCAGCTAGATTCAAGCAAACCAAGTTGTTTGCTGACAGCTGGGGACATTTTAATGCGAACCAGGTGTCAGACAAGCAAGGGAATTAGTGCTAATTTTGCAAGAAGTGGAAATGACCTGGGGTTATGCTTCAAAAGAAAAAATGCCTTATCTGTTAGGGATGGGTGTTGAACAATTTACATGTGAAATGATATCTGGGATTGCTCTCCCTAGTGACATGAAATACATCTTTTAATCTTCACATTATTATTAATCCCATTTTTACAGATAAGAAAGTTGTGGCTTTTCAAGGCCACAAACCCATGAAAAACTGGAATTGGGATTTGGCCCCAAAGCAGTCTGCCCTGAGAACCCACACAATTATTAGGCCCAATTACCTCCTGAAGGGATAAGCTGATGTTTGACTTAGTAGAGACTCACTATAAGAGTTTGTTTCTTTAAGTCATTTACGTGGTGGACTCAACCCTATAATATTCAAAGTCTAAATTTATTCAGGGTATTGATCGATGCTAATATCAATGCCACATAACAGAATGATATATTTTAAATGTTGGGGAAATTTTCTACATGCTTTTGATGTGATTTAAAATGTCTATACTCAACAAAAATGATTCTTCAAAGCCTTAGCTGTATTGTTTTATATACTGAAAAATTGCTATTTCTCTAGTCTCATTTTGTTTCTTCATGCTCCCTCCAACCATGGAGCTTTGGACATCTTTTCTGGTTGGAACTTGACCCTCGTTTTTGCATAATCTATCACCTCTGACCCATTCTTCAGATCCCAGTGCAATTGTCACTTCCCAAGAAAGCCTTTCACGGTGTCCTCCAGTGAGGGCAAAAATGTGATGGATACCATCACAGCTAACACATTGCCTGACATATGAGAGACATCAACAAATACATTTGTTGAATGAATGAACGAATGAATGAAAAACTGCAGCCTTGTTTCTGAACTAAAGAGATAAAATACAGCAGGTTCTTCAGTTCTTCAGTTCTTAGTCTGTTTCCTAACATACCAGGGAAAGCAACTAAGCGCCTCAGTAGAAATAGAAAGCACTGTTTACACCGTATCAAGGAATCATGTCGACCCTTTTGTCTTGTTTAGTGGATCCAGCAAATCGAAGGAGCAGAGGCGGCCCTGCACCAGAAAATGATGGAATTGGAAAGTGACATGGTGAGTACAAAGATGAGGTATTATAAAACTGAGGAAAAATTAACAAGGCGAATGGAAAATGTGTCCCACCAGGTTTATTTGGCACTGATGAAAGTTTGTAGCCTTCCCATTATTTTGTGTACAGACTGTGGAACAGAGTTCCCAGAAGTATCCAACAATTTCAAGTTGCGTTGTCCAGAACAATCATGTTGTATTTTTGTAATATTCCCAAAACTAATGCTGAAGAAAATTCAGTTAGGTGTTTTCTCTCTTAGGCTAAGTCATTTTTTTACCGTGTGTAATTATAGCAAAAATTACAGAAATGATGGGTGTAACTCTGATTTAAAAAATTTCCAAGCCACTTCACACCCGTTAGGATGGATACTATCAAAGAACAAACAGAAAATAACAAGTAGTTGGTGAGAATATGAACAAGTTGGAACCCTTGTGCACTGTTGATGGGAATATAAAATGGTACAACCACTATGGGAAACAATATGGTAGGTGCTCAAAAAAAGTACCAAATAGAATTACCATATGATCCAGCAATATTACCTTTGGGTATATATACAAAGTAATTGAAAACAGCATCTCGAAGAGATATTTGTACACCCATGTTCAAAGCAGCATTATTCACAATAGCTTAAATGTGCAAGCAGCCCACATTGATCTATCAATGGATGAATGGACAAGCAAATGTGGTTATTCATACAATGGAATATTAATAACACATGCTGTGATATTGATGAACTTTGAGGACATTATGCTAAGTGAAATAAGCCAGTCACAGAAGACAAATACTTTATGATTCTACTTATATAAGGTATCTAGAGTAGTCAAACTCATAGAGACAGAAAGTAAAATGGTAATTGTCATGGGCTAAGAGGAGAAGGAAATGGGGAGATGTTGCTTGATGGATATAAAGTTTTAGTTTTGCAAGATGTAGAGAGTCTAGGAGATCGGCTGCACAACAATGTGAATATACTTAACACTACTAAACTGTACACTTAAAAATAGTTAAAATGATAAATTTTGTCCTGGCTGTTGTGGCTCAGTGGATTGAGCACTGTCCTATGAACCAAAAGGCCATCAGTTTGAGTCTTGGTCAGGGCACATGCCTGGGTTGTGGGCCAGGTCCCCAGCTGAGCACATGTGAGATGTTTCTCTCCCTCTCTTTCTCCCTCCCTTATCCTATCTCTAAAAATAAAATAAATAAAGTCTAAATATATATATTTAAAGGATGGTAAACTTTATGTTGTATTTTACCATAATTAACTATTTTTTTAATTCCCAAGCCTAGGAATTAGCCATTATTAACTTACAACAAAACATAATAGAATTTTATAACTATTCTGTCATTAATGTTATTATTACTAAAACAATGTTATTATCACAAGTAGTGATTCTTATCAGGTTAGGGAATCCTGTAATAAGACCAGCTTGCATTTATATAGCACGTGACAGAGTATAGATCATTTGCTTATATTTTACATAAGGTTTAAATATTACCAAGAGGTTCATTTGTAAATTCAAAACACGTAAGAAGAACTGTTTATATTGCAAATACCCTAGAAAATGCTTGAAATGCACAAATATGAGTTACACATTCAGCCTATACCCAACACTGTTCTAGGCGCTGGAGCTGAGAAGGTCATAGGGAAAGTCGCCAGCAAAGTTATTCACGCAGGCAGTTACGGACTGAAGGCAGTTATACACACAAAGAAATAATTGACTGACCTTAGGCTATATTATATACAAAGATATATCCTTACATGCTAATGGCAGAATGTGCACAGCAGCTAGGAGCGGCAAGGGAACGTCAGACTGAAGTCTCCAGCTCACACGGGTTCTGCAGCAGGAGCAGAGGCTTGTTAAGCTGCACTGTGGGCGGAACCACTGCGCTCTAAGTTCTAATCTATCTTTGTGTTTGCTGATCTTACACAGATGACTTCGATGGGTGTTTCATTATACAGCTCTGCTGTACTACGTTTCATAACAGTCTTAAAAAAATACAGGATCATAATATATTGGCACAGATATACTTTTTTGTTAACATTTATCTTGTCGGAATCTAACCTTGATCACATGCTCTTGAATTGGCAAACAAATCCTTTAGAGCTTTCTGTGTGGATTGTTCATTATGTCTTTTATGCTTCTTCCCATTGATTTTCACATTCTCTGTGTAAGACGATGGAAGTTGAACTATTTCCCTAACAGACAAAATCGATGACCCTACAAATACTAGTGATTTGTCTTGTGCTGGAATTAGAGAAAACATTGATCAATATGATTATATATCACTTTCTGGTTAACAAGGCTGACTCGATGTATCAATGTGGCCCTTTTTTATAGGAGCAATTCTGCAAAATCAAAGGATATCTGGAAGAAGAACTAGACTATAGAAAGCAAGCTCTTGACCAAGCATATATGGTAGGTACAGCAAGCAATCAAGACACCCAGAATGTTTACATCGTACACTATGGAGGAAAGCACCCTATTTAATTTGTCATGCTTGTACTCGAATAGCCCACAATATGGAATGGCATATTTACTCAATGGTTTCCATTTCTTATTTTAGAAAATATATCTCTAGCTCTTTACTGTTATAATATTCTTATAATATTTAATAAATATTTAAATGAACTTTAAAATTTTTTAATTAAATGCATATCATTATATAACATTGTAATGAAAGACAGACTGCGTAGCAGTGGATGTTAAAGAGGAAATGAATTTAATCCAATTGGGAGCCTAAACTAGTGAGTGATAGAATCTTTAATGTTTGTTATATACATTTTTAGTTCACTTCTTTCTCACAACAACCCTGTGAGGTGTAGGTGGTAGTATTCCTGTATTATGCATGAGGACACGAAAGCTTAGAGGGAAAGAACTCTGCCCACATTGGTAAGTGGGTGGTGTTTAGATGTGACTGCGGACATTGTGGCCTTAACTACCGTAATCCGGCCTCCACAGGCAAGGCTGTGTCGGTTCCCGGGCTGCGCGTTCTTCTCTCCCGTGCGGACTGAGGAGCACACCTGGTCCATTCCCCTGTACAAAAGTCATAATAAGCAACTCCTGCTATTGGACTATAGCCTGCATTTCTTCTCTCCGTAGGCACTGCCCCCACCCATTAATTCACAGTAATGACTCAAGAGAAAAAGAGCAATCTTAAAAGAGGAACATTCCAAGGAGTTGCTTGGAGAGGTTTTTATAATGCTTTCTTTCCTGGAAGCAGCTTGCGTCATTTTTGGGAAAAGAGTGAAGCTCTTAGCTTCTGCTTATAACAAAGATGAATTGGTATTTCCCCTCCAAAATGAATAAGAGGTTCTGAGCATTACTTGATGAGGAAAAAAGGGAATGAGTTAGTTGCTAGAGAATAAAGAGGGAAATGCTTCTTCCTGTCCCTTCCTACCCTTTATCCTTGCCTCCTCTACCTATACTTAAAAAGATGAAGCTGTGTGTTTGGCCCATCTTGTTTGTGCATTCAGACAAGAATATTTAACTTCAAAAAGATGAGATCTGCATAGTCCAGGACAAGACCTAGGCCAACATGCCTCCCCCAGGCATATGTCTACCTACCTCTGTCAAAGTCACAAGGAGCAAGATTGTAGATTTTGACAACTGTGTCTGAAGCATGTTTAACAAAAAAACACTCAGATATAAAGAAGAGCAGGCTCTTCATCTAGAAAAGAGAAGACTCAGGAGGCATTTTTATAGCTAGAGCAACTGTAAATATCAGAGTTATAATTTTTAAAAAAGACCAATTCCAGAGACTCTAGGCCATTGTTAGATCAGATTTTCTAACTTGTATTTTAAGAAAAAATATAGAGGTTGAAAGCCACCTTTAGGTACACAGGTGTGTCACATGGAAAAGAGGTGGTATTTTGTGAATGAAATTTAACTTTAATTTCAACTATTTTGTTCCAACTTTGACCACTTTTCAATATTTCTCTCTAAAAGTATGGCTACCATAATAGATGTCTTTAAATATCTGAAGGGCTATCAAATGAGAGAGAAAACAAACTTATTTCCAGCTATATTTGAGAATAGAAGGATGTGTAATTATTATAACAAAACAGGAACTTTCTAAAAATAAAAGTTGTCCCCCCCAAAAAGGACAAATTTCTCGTCATCCAAGAAGTTACCATATTGGCTGAATGACTCTTATGGAATCTTGTAAAGGGGATTTACTAAAAGGGTAGTTAGTCTGGATAAGCTATGAAACTGATTTTATTGCTGTGGTCCTGTAAAACTAACATAATACACCCCTTCTCAAACACACACACGTATGTACACACTTACCCCACACATAAATAAATACTAAGTTCCAAAGTTAGACTTTTCTACTTTTATTTGCCAGAGAATCCAGGAACTAGAAGCTACTTTGTACAATGCTCTGCAGCAAGAAACTGTTATCAAGTTTGGTGAATTATTAAGTGAGAAACAGCAAGAGGAGCTGAGGACTGCAGTCGAGAAGCTTCGGCGGCAGATGCTGAGGAAGAGCAGAGAGTATGACTGTCAGATTCTTCAGGAGAGAATGGAGCTCTTACAGCAAGCCCATCAGGTGAGGGTTGAGTGACGTCGGTGTAGAGTAGCAAATGGAACTTCGTACTGAGTTCATGCTATTGAATATGGGTGTGGAGCAGTCCAGGAGCAAGAAGCTATTTTCAGAGTAAAATAAATAAATATTGTTTTCTACATACATTCAGATAAGGGATGACTGTTTTTGCAATGATTCAGTCTTTAAAAAATTGGAATTTTAAAGGCACTTCCTATTGCTATGATTTTTGCAACTATTTGGCCATGAAATAAGCTTTGAATCTCATGGAGTCTGATAATCTCTGTTGTGCAGGAAAGCAGAGACATTGTCCAGGAAAAACGCTTTCCTCCTGTTGCTCATCCCAGACTGTAACCTAGCCTGATCAAATAACCTGAATAGGGTAAAAGAACACCAGGGCCTTTCTCTTTATTCCCAGAACAAACAGCAACAACAACAAAGCTTGGGAGCTGCCACTTACTTCCTGGCATTTGCTCTATGTCAGCAAATAAACTAAGGTCTCTACTGACATCATTTCATTTAATCTTCACAAGAGCCCACTAAGGTGAGTATCCTTATTATCCCAACCTAGGAGCTAGTGATACGGAAGATAAGAGTGTTTTAATGATTTGCCCAAGACAACACAGATAGTAAGCAACAGAACCAGGATCACAGCCCAGGTCCATCTGACTCCAAGGCCAGTACACATAACCACGCACATACTGTCCAATGCAGCTTGAGTCATGTGTGATTTATATGATTCATCTAGACCAGCGAGGCTCAAATAGACACACAATATCAAGTTGTAGCCCAAATTTTTCATCATGACATAGCTTGGCAGGCGAAGCAGATTCCATAAGGCTTTCATCATCGGAAGTGCCAAGCGTTAGTACTTGGTACTCAGAAGTTGTCATGAGCAACTGGTACAAAACCCAGATGGGCTATACAAGAAGTAAGAATCATGTGGTCAACAGAGATCAAGGTGAGTGGAAAAGGAACAGAGGTTATTTTATAAAATCAATAAGAACAGTGTATGGGCAACTTGACACTTAGACCACTTCAGATGGAGCCAGGAGCTTTATGGATCTTTATAGGCTAACGGACTCCCCAAATTAACAGGGAACGCTGAAGCCATTTGTCCCAGACATGATAAATGCATGCATGCTTGTTTCAATGCCCCTTTAGATTCCTTCATAAAGGTTTAGGTTTTGCCCCTGAAAAGAGTTTTTAAAGCCTTTAGTAGTAGATTCTATGGCATCATTACATTATCACAAGCATCCTTTCCTGTTATCTTCTGCACAAATTTCTTATGCTACAAAGCATTTTATTTCAACAAATCAGGAGTTGAGATGTGGAACCACAGAAGCATTTATTCTTAAGATGACGTGTAGTTATCTAAATTTATGTATGGTTAAAACCTTATCATCTAAGTCCCTTTTTAATCAGCTAAAGTACTTCACTCACAAAAGAGATGGGTTATTTTGTTTTGTTCGTCCTTCCTCCCGATGAAGAGGGACAAAGCAATAACACAAATCAGCCATGACTGAGGCAATTTCAGAGAGTGGCGAGAGTGCTATGATGAACATTATACAATGTGTGTGTGTGATAGAGAGTTGGGGAATGGAACGGCTGCTTTAGATGGGCTAGTCAGACAAGACCTCTCTGAGACATCTAAAGCCCAAGCAGCCAGACATTTGGCGCAGTGTCCCAGAAGATTGGGACAGTAGGGGCTGGGTGGGGGTGTTTGGGATATTCAGGGAACACAGAGAAGACAAGTATGGCAGGAGCACTCAGAGCCAAGAGGTAGTTGATATGAGGTGAAGTTGGAGAGGTAAGAAGGGACTAGATCACGTAGGGCCTGAGTGCAACTCAACTAACTCTCTCTTCTTCCGCTTCCTCACCCCCTTAAAATTCGTGGAATGCCATGATATGTGCCACCTTAATAGTTCACACTGACTGCCATACATGGTTGTAGATTGGACTAGAAGCAGGAAGAGCTGGCAGTGAGCTGTCATTCTAGTCCTGATGAGGGACAGCAGTGACTTGGTGCAGTTGGTAGCAGTAGCGATAATAAGAAGTAAGGTAGAAAAGGGATGTATTTTCAACCTGACAGCATTTCCAGCTGGATTGGACGTCAAGTGGATGGGAAGAAAAAAGAAATTAAGTGAGCATCACACGATGTGCCTTAACTAACTCATTTAATAAATATGCAGAGGCAGCTTCTTTGTGCTGAGCACTGTACAAGGTATTGGAGATTGGTGATGAAGTTATATGTGGTTTTGCCATTGATTATCTCTTCTACTTAATTTGTTTTGTCCTGTGTTTTAAATTTTGCCTCCCCACCAGAATCTGATAGTTCCTTGAGGTCAGGAACTAATTGATGCTTTATCTGTGTTCTCTATTACATCTGGCACAGTCCTGAACTTGAAAGAAGTTGCCCAAGAACCACAGACTTAATAGTCAAATAGATACTGCAGTAATATCACATGTATCTGATTATATTGATGTAAATTTGTCTCCACATTCAGTAGACATACCTCAGAATTATTTGTGCACTCAAGGTGGAAATGTCTATCAATTTTGTTCTTTTACTGTGTAGTGTTGGAACATGCAATATACATAAGCATGTGCACATGCGCACGCATGCGCGCGCACACACACACCATCGGCATTCATTGTTGTATCATTTCAAGGTCAGCCTTGATAACCTCTCTGACCAAAACCACCATCCTCTCCTACACGCACCTTAACCCCTTTCCTTTAAAGAAGGAGTTTTCGGTCTCTGCACTACTAATGTTCTAGGTCAACAGTTCTTTATGTGGGGGCCGCCCTCCTATATTTGGGCGTTCAGCAGCATCCCTGGCCTCTGCCCATTGGGTGCTTGTTGCACCAGCACCCATTTCCCCCCACATTGTGACCAGTAATCATGGGATTTTAAAATGTCCAGGCAACTGGGTGTACTAAAGCCACAGAACTCTACATGTTAAAATAAATTAACTACCTAACTACTTTAATATGTACAGACATTGCCCCCCTGGCTGGTTTGGCTCAGTGGATTGAGCGTCGGCCTGCGAGCTAAGTGTCGCTGGTTCGATCTTCCAGTCAGGGCACATCAGAGAAGGAAAACTCTGACTCCAAAAAACCTCCGCTGCCTTGCGGCATACCTCTTCAGGGGAAAGGCTAAGGGAGTAAACCCCGACAGAAAATCCGGAGCCGGAGTCCCTAAGGCAGTTTGACGTTGTAGTCAACACCGGCAACTCCTGCGGCACACCTGAAGCCAAGCTGTAGTGACTCCGTCTTTCCCTTGGACCCTTCAGCTGCGAAGAGAGGGGGGGTCTGCTGCATGGGCAACAGCAGACCCTCCATATCACCCTGCCCAGGCTCTGTAGCTTCAGCTTCACTGGAGAGGACACTCCAGCGTCATCGCAAGATGTCGATTCAACACGGGAGGAGACAGATACCTGTCACTCCCGAGTAGGACTGCACAACCATTCTCGGCGGTGCAGATAGACTCTTAAGAAGCTACACCATCGTCTCTCGAGACGGACGGCTGCCAACGACAGACATTGCCAAATGTCTGTAGGGCGGCCAAATCATCTCCAGTTGAGAACCACTGTTTTAGAGAAAGGAAAATAAGATTTCCAAATTCAAGTACTCTTTGTTCTAGCTTCCCTTTTTTCTCTCTACATTGCATTATAAAAACCTCTTCTTTTATATTATCACGCCATTTCACTGCCAGTGTGTTCTCAGTCTGCGGTTCTCCATTTTCTGATTATTCTGAAAAGAGGCGTGAAATAACAAGCCTACGCTATGGAACCATGTGCCCTAATTGTAAACAGCCTTTAGATTGCGAGGTAGAAATTTGAAAACTTTTCACTTGCAAAGAATTGTCTATATGATGTTGATTTCAAATCTGCTATTTAAATTACTGGAATTTTATTGGAGAGTTACAGATAAATTTAGAAATAATCCTGGAACATTTTTGTCTTCAGGATTACTTGTATAATTTTTATGCTTTTTTTCCCCAAAATTTATCAGTTCCCTCCTTGACATTTTTATGGAAGTGAAAACTCTGCTTTATGAGAACTGGCCAATCATGCTTTGTGAGGAAATTCCACCCTGAAACAGTAAAATAAGGTTGTAAAGAAAGGTGAGCGAAAAACAACGGACTTGTTTACATTCGTGTTAGTCAGCTTCAGCCATTTTTTACTGTAGTAACAAACAGCCAAAAATCTTAATCCACATGGTTTACAATGACGTTTGTTTCTTGTTCACTAGTTCTGATTCACACTCCTGTCTCTGCTAGGATGTGGCATTCCCACAAGTCACATCCCACAGACCAAAACCGGTCCCACAGCCAAGCCCAAGGACAGTGAGTGGGGTGGGGACTGGAACTCTCTCACAGGGAAGGGGTCTGCAGGGACAGACCCAGTAGAGAGGGCTAGTAAATATATTTTTAAATATAATTGATGACAATAATTTTCCTCCATAAGAACAGGTAATTTTGAAAATGCGACGATGGGTGTGGAAAAATGTGTATGTGATGTTTCCAGGTGCTGGTACTAATAATGTTAATGTCTTTATGGAAAGTTGACTGTTTTAGGTTGGTGAACAATCTTTTTGTTCAACTTAATGCCTATTAATGCTTTTCCTTTTTCTTCTTTCTTCAGAGAATTCGTGACTTAGAAGATAAAACGGACATCCAGAAAAGACAGATAAAGGACTTAGAAGAAAAGGTACGTGTTAAGTTCAATATCTATTTTAATTGTATTTTTTAATCAGAAATTAATGTGTCACTCATGTGTGTTCTTTCTTTACTCTCAGTTGCTGTGTATTTTGCCTAGGCAGGTGTAGTATTAGGTTGGCCAAAAAGTTTGTATGATTTTTTCCACAAAATAAAAGACACATTTTTTATTTTCACCAATAACTTTATTGATTTGGATATCTTGAGTATGACAGCTACCTCCCGCTATTGGCTTCTAGTGAGTAGAGGTGCTGCTAAATATCTTCCAATGTATAAGACAGCCCCACAGCAGAGAATTATTTGGCCAGAATGTCTATAGTACCAGGAAACTTCAAACTACTTGTGACACATTCGATCAGTCATGGCACCTCCTCCAAACACTGTACAAATCATTTTGTATTTCAGTTGTGTTCTTACCTTTCTTGAAATAATAAAGCATAGTGCACTTAAAATGTTGCTTATTTCCTTCCATCTTCAATATTAAAATGGCTGCACAAAAGTTCACCAACTTTGATACATTTTAAAAAATTGCGTGCTAATACGACAGCTGTCTCAATGCAATCTAACAAAATGGTTCGAATGAAACAAAGACAACTAAGCACTACTAGAGCCATCGTATGGAAAAAATGCAATGGACTTTTGGCCAACCCAATAGATGTAGCCTTCACCTTTGGTCAGGGACCAGGATTCCAGCAAAGATTCCGCCTTCAGTAACCTGGCCTTGACATCCTTGCCTTTTGTGTTGATTCCCATTCTTTTCCACAAGTGTTTTCTTTCCTCAGTTTTCTCTTCTTTATCTTTTTTTCCTTTTCAAAAGTTTCTTTTACATTGTTACTCTGCTTTCTTTTTAAAATCTTTTTAGCACCTTCTTAAAAAATCCCTTTATTATTCATTAAAGCCCTTTGTTTCTGACACTGCAGTTTTATCTTAATAATAAGTACAAAGCTTTAAATTGATATATGATCATTATGCCCTCATATCACCTCCTCATGTCATTGTCCCCAGTGATCTGAGTCACTGCTTCTTCCAACCAAGTGAGCCAACACTTTTTGATTTTGTATACAGCGTAGTAGTTCTTAAAGAGCACACTCACAGAGGTGTGTGTGGTGGGAGCAGGGAGGGGGCTCGTGCAGGGATGCTGAACAGCTGCGTTGAGTTAAACAGTCTTACACAACAAAAAATGATCCTGCCCGGTGCCCAGAGCTCCCTGTGGAGGAACACAGCAAAGATAGCACGAGGTTTTCCTGAAGTTCCAGTCTGATTGACTGGAAGTAGGTGTCTGATCCCTGTGTTGCAAAATAATATGGTTGTTTTCAGTATCTTTCATGGTCACCCAGGAAGGAAATAGCAAACCATCTTCCATTTCTGAGACAGTGGTTAGAATTTGCTTCATCCCAAACTGCTTCAGTAGTTGTTCATGTATATGGGATGAGACGGGGCTGATGGGGGCTGTTAGCCAGACCACAGCCACCTGGATTCTTATGTAGGCACTTATGTGACCTTGGGTAAGTGGTTTCACCCCCACCCCCCGCCCCCGTGTCAAAGCCATCTCTACAAAAGAGGGATGATAACACTTGCCTTCTCCTCCTCTCCATGGGGAACAAATTAGGTCCCTTAGGTGAATATTAGAAAACGGGAAGAAAGTGTAAGTCAAATTTAAAAGCATGATTTTTAAAATTTCCGAAGAGAAAGCATACTTCTGCAAAATTTTAAATTTGCTGTTTCCTCCTTTCAGAAGTGTGCTCTTTAGTTCTGCAGGATTGAATGAGGCAAAGTTAAACTAAGGACTTAGTCTACTTTCTGAGGTGTTTGGCAGGAAGACCCACAGAAGGCGGGGACTGCTCTACAGCTCCCCTGGTTGTCAAAGGACACGCCAGGTCTTCCATTTACCACAATTTTTGAATGACGAGGTCTCGACTCTAGTTGTTCTCTCTGCTCATCAGCCCTGGGGCTGTCTCAAGCAGAAAGTGACAGTAAAGACAGTTCTGCCCCAGAGACATTAGTTCAGTTCAGTCCCCATTCAACTGAGGAAAACAAACAAACAAAGGATTTTTTTTTTTTTTCTCAATGCTCAGATTTTTTTTAATCTACTAATTTTACCACCCCAGCCATTCCCTTAATAAACCTCATGGAAATGTTGGGAAGAGAGAGATTTAGATTATGTTGAGTTCAGAATTCCATGTGAGCTTCCGATTTCACAGATTTGACCTGTTTTAAACATTTATGATAATGAGATAAGGTACTTAACAGAAAATAAGAATTCTTTAGCTTTCAAAGCAACATATTCTACATGTTGTATTACGTTAAGCCACTTAAGAAACGATCCAGTTTGCTTCTGATTAGAGATTTGAATGAAATGAGCACCTTTTATTCTTCTGTTCGCTTGACCTCAATTCTACTCATCTACAAGTCTAGTAAAAAAGCTGAAGATCACTTATGCCAGAGGCAGTCTTCATTCTCTCCCCTGGGATACTTGAACACCCTCTCAGGGTATATAATATATTCCTTCACTTTGTTCCTAATTCCCATGCACACAGTTAATATAAATCACGTGATAACAACAAACAGCATATTTGCCCAAAATGTGCAGCATTCTACCATATCCAAAGCATGTCCATTTCCATCATCTTGTTTGGTTCTCATAATTATTCTATAATTCAGCCACAGCGAACATTATGGTCTTCTTTTAAACAGATAAGAAAACAATAGCTCAGCATTTAAACCTCTTGCCCAAGATTTTTCCAATTCATGGCAAATCAGGGCCAGAGGTCTGCCTGCTGCACTGCATAGACGAAGAATCTCATTACAGACTGCGTGATGGGCACCTCCTCACTCAGGCCCAGAGAGGTAGTGCTGGTGTTCGACCTTCTCCTGGGAATAGTGGAAGCCTTCCATTTCACTCCTCCATCTCCTCCTGCTACAGGCGCCATCATGTCCCCCTCCATCTTCAAGGAATGAAATGAAAAGGACAGTTTCTGCATTTTAGACAACAGAGTAGTCACCAATACCTTGGTCTTAGCAACATATTTATAACTTACTCATACAATATTGCCATGGTGAAGCAAGAGTCTATAAGCCATGGCATGAAAGGAAATAGGCAAATAATATGCCCAATCTGGGAATGTTCTATACGCCATAGAAGCTGTCAGGTGCAACAGAAGGCCCCTGAAGAGTGATAACAAAGCAAAAGACTTCCTGATTCTATAAGAGTAAGTCACCAAAGAAATCGGTATTTGAAAAACTGACCTGACCTGTGACCTTTGATAATCAGTATAGAGGTGGTTATATACTAGTGCAACACAGGCATCTGTTGGTCCATCCAAGTATCTGCCTCTCTAGCGAAGATTCTTGGTGAAGAGAAATAAAATCAGGCTTCATGTATCTCCCATAAGTCAGGTAAGGTGAGATCTATCTCAGAAGCACGACAGGCTGGAATAGCATTGTATATTCATTATCCAAAATGTCCACTGACGTATGTGCATATTTCACACCAACAGGAAGGCCACACAAACTTGCTTGTGCAGGAGAGACCTGTTGCCCTGGTATAATTACAGATAGTATCCCATTTCCCTACCTGGGGTATCCCACTCTGGATAATTTGTCATATGTTTACCTGCATATTAATATTCTTCGTGCTGTGCCTCAGTCCTAAAACCTAACACATTAACCAAAGACTGATAGCATTGAGTGATTAAGTGTATGCTCTGATTATATTGTATCTGCAATAACCTCCCACACATTAAAAATGGAAACAATGACATATAATACAGTAGGACTTGGGAGGTCTAAGCTCTAAACTTCACTATGCCTTGTAATTATGTGAAATTAGTCAATTGATTAACTTCTTTGCTTATTTTTCTCACTTACAAAATTAGAGACTTAGATCAATTCTCTATAAGACACCCCCCACCACCAGAATTCTAAAATGTATGACTCAATGTTAGTTGAATACCAGTTAGTGGTTCACTGCATTGCTTTGCCAGTAGAAAAATAAAAGGTTATGTTATTTTTCTGAAACAAAAGGTACTTGGTGTTATATGAGAAGTGGTCAGGCGAGCAATGTGGAAAAGCTGAGGTTTTGTACTACCTGAATGGCACTACAGAAATTCAGATTTACATAATCTTCTTCTTTTTCTTCTGCAGTTTCTGTTTCTATTCTTGTTCTTCTCTCTTGCCTTTATTCTATGGCCTTGATGTCAAGGTGCCTCTTTAAGGTAAGATTCCATTTAATTCTCAAAATGTGGTTCTGATAGGTATTTGATAAGAAGGATGATACATGTAGTTACTGTAGTTACTATATGCTTATGTTTAAAAAATACACTTGGTTTGATTGGCTTAAATGCCATAAAATGAGAAATAGAGCCAATCCATTTAGGTGTTTATTGAAGAAATAAAGAAATTGTGAAGTATAATGAGAATCAAGAATTTTTTTCTAGTTAACAGTTTTGCTTTAGGAAGTCACAATGTCTATGGATCTAAGTATCCTCATCATAATCATTACACAGAGAGAGTTGCTTCTATATCTGAAAAATGAAGAAATATATTTTTAGTCTCTTTTCCAGCTTGAACATTCTGATTTCTGTGAATCTTAAGAAGCTAACAATGACTGATTTTTAAAAACTCTTTCTTCCAATCTGTCTTCACCAGAACTCAGGAAAGCAAGAAAGTGAAACTGGATCTTGGGTTTTCAAATAAGATTATTGTCAGTGTCAATTTAGAAAAAGAAGCAGAGTCTTCTTGCTAAATTAAGTCCATGTCTCATGAGTACATAGATAAATAATCTTAGACAACAATTCCCAATGCTATTAAAAATAAAAATTCCATGGCCTTCCTTGGACTTAACAAATCAGATTACTGGATGTGAGGGTGAGGTAAATGGTGGGAAAGACAGAGAGCAAGGACTGGTCTGTACTTTTAACAAGCATATCCGGTGATTCTGACGTCCACCCAGGTATGGAAACCACAAATCTCCTTACCATTATTTAAAAATGAGAAAGGGCTAGCTGCTAGTCTAAATCGTGGTCTGTCTCAACTTTGGTTATCCTATTAAGCCATATTATTCAGGGATCTTTCCTGGACCACAGGTTATTTAACATTTTCTATAGCAAATTGACAAAAATGGAAGAGAGACACTTTCTCTTTCCATGGGGATCAACTGTTACCTGCAGGTGGAACTTACAAGCAGGCAGTCTCCAGCACGTACAAGAAGTTAAGCAGATGTGCCCAGAGAGCTATGTCTTCATATAACCAACTCTCTGGCTTTATGCCTTCCAAACTATTTTCTTTTCAGACTGACAAATATCCTTTATGTGGTAGCCTTGCAGCACATAAGGAAGAAGACTTAGTCTCTCAAATTGAAGGAGAATATCTTAAGTGAAATGGGTGAGGTCCTCTAAGAAAGGATTGCAATGGTTAGAGCATCAGAAAACAAACAGCCCTCCCCACAAAGAACAATAAATAAATAAACAGGGCAAATAAAGTTCATCAGACACAATTACTATGTGGTGGTTTAGGAAAGAAAAGTCCAACTTCAGAAATAAATACTAGTTTGAAATGTGTAGGTCTGATTATTAACATCAATAATGGCTAATATTATGTGTCAGGTACTATTTTAAGCAACAGATACACGAATCCTCACACCGCCCCCCATAAAGTATTGCTTTTTTTAAAATGGCTAGAGGTATTGTAGCATATGACTTTCTCAAGGCCACACAGCTACAATTCTCAGAACTAGGATTTATGCCCAGACAGCCTCACTCAGGAGTCCACTTTCAGCTACCACACTGCCTCACAAATGGAAGAGGACATTTCTCTCACATTTTGAGCATCATTTATGTTTATGTCTATATCAGCAGATATCTTCCCAATTTGTTAGTGCCCCTTCCTTATTGGGTTTTGAAATTACAATGTCCCTACCTGTTCCCATTTTTTTAATTTGTAATTCCTTGAGGGATGTACAAAATTTGATTTGCTTTTCCTCCAGAGTAGCATATAATTGATACTTAGTAATTGTATGTTGAATGAAAAAGGTTATTAATGTACAGCAAAATGGCTTAGTAGTTTAGAGCCTTGAAGTTAAATAGACTGTGAAGTTTGAATCCTGCCATTTACTAGCTATGTCATGGTAGAGGTTTAATCTACCTGAGATTAGGTTTTCTGTTCCATAAAATAGTTGTAATTATATTACCTATAGTACAGTATTATGTTAAAATAATTAAATTAGCCCTGGCTGGTGTGGCTCAATGGATTGAGTACCAGCCTGAGAACCAAAGGGTAGCCGGTTCGATTCCCAGTCAGGGCATATACCTGGGCGCATGCCAGGTTCCCCAGTTGGGGTTGTGCAAGAGGCAAACCACACATTGATGTTTCTCTCTCTCTCTTTCTCCCTCCGTTTTTCAAAATCTTAAAAAAAAAATTAAATGAGGTTATCACATTGCCTGAAATGTAATTCAATAGTCAGCAACTCTTTGCTATTATTTTTTTTAATAAAGCTATCATATTTACTGAGTTTGCAAATGTCTAAATTTGAAATTATAACCTCTAGTGTTGTCAAGTGGTTTACCACCTAAACCAAATCAAGTAGTTGCCTTTTCATCTCCTCTTTTCAGGGAAAAATCTGGATTTAAATAATTCAAGGGAATAAAACATTACTGAAAACTGATTCATGCCACTCCTATCTCCAAAGCAGGCGAGAAAGGCATAGGAAGAAGTTAGGAAGAAAAATGCTTGGCTTGTTGGCAGGTAGTAAAAGCATACTGCAAATAGTTATAAACATCGTCGTCGTCGTCGGCAGCCGTCCGTCTCGAGAGACGATGGCGTAGCTTCCTGAGAGTCTATCTGCACCGCCGAGAATGGCTGTGCAGTCCGATTCGGGAGTGACAATCCCTGCCGCACTTGGTACAGGTGAAGGCAGATGGCCGTTGTTGCTGCTGTTGACGCTGCTTCCGCCTCGATCTTTTCTGGACCGCCTCCTCGTTGCGCGCAGCCTCTGCCCGTGACGTACCTTGCCTGACCGCGAGCCTCCAGGCTAGGCGGTCGTCTGCTTGAACTTCCCATGTGTTGAGATTATTGTCTGACTAAATTACTAATGTATATTCAGCTCTTCGACCCAAAACTAATTTAAATGATATATAAAGATACCCCTCAAATGGACGGACTTGTGCTATTATTTTAGCAGTTACCTAAGTCATTTTGTTGGTGATGATCTAAAAGCTGCTGAAGGCTTCCGAGAAGGCACCCTTCTGCTCTCAGTGGCTGCTGACTGAATGATTGAGTTCCATGGATTATATTGGGACCTTGACCGTAAGCAGGGGAACCCAGTGGTTTCATCTTCCTAGGCATTCTGCATATTTATTTCAGATAAATGGTGTACCACCAATTTTTTCACATTAGTTACACAGGGAGACAAAGGGAAGACAAAATGAGAGGAGTCCAAAACCAAAAAGAGCTCTCACCAGGTTACTTGTTATATTCTGATACACCGACCCATTGAAAATCCTCCTCTTCGGGAGAGAAATGGATCAGTGAAGACAAGAACAGCCCCAGCTTGTTCACTATGAAGTCCGGAAGGCCAGACAGGGAAGGCGACCATGATTCTTTATCCACATGCTCTAACCTAGTTCATTTTTTAAATTAAAAATTTTTTTTTCAATTACAGTTTACATTCAGTGTCATACTTTGTATTGGTTTCAGGTGTCCAGCATGGTGGTTGGACAGTCATATACTTTACATAGTGTCCCCTGATATTTCCAGCACCCACCTGACACCATAAGTAGTTATTCCAATATTATTGACTGTATTCCCTTGCTGTAGTCTAGTTTTTTTCATGAAACTCCTCTAGTTGTCAACCTGGAGTCTTGATCTTGAGAGCTCAATGTTCTCACTTCTTGCCTAGTAACATTAAACATGTTAAAAGGCCCATAATACCATATTATTATGATGATTTTAAAAAACATTAAAATACTTTATTATAAAAACAGCAGCCATGTTTGATTAGTTTTAAATTCTCCATTAAAAATATGCCAATGTTTATTTCTTATTGCATTTATAGTTTATCAGTCTCTGCTCCCACCAAGGCCTGTAGGTGACCTATGGAAAACAAATGACAATATGACCTATCTCTACTACATCTCTCTGTAGACTAGGAAAATTTTGCTCCTTATTCTTTTATATTGGTAAAAGAAGCCTATGAGATGAATCATTTGGTTTACCAGTTAATCACTCCTTCCTTTATGCACATATATCTATTAGCCTTTATGCAGCCATATTAAAACTGTTTCCCTGTCCGTCTCATACGTTAGACTATCACTGAAGCATAGAGCGGGGCTTGTGCTTTATTCATCTTTGTATCCTCATCGTCTACAGCAGCACCTTCCATGGACTAGATGCTGAGTACATTTTAAATTGACAGACGGATCGAAGGGTGGATGGATAAGGAGGCAGCTGGTTAAATGAATGTGAAAGTAGATTTGTGATGTGTTAGATCACAGTACCGAGATGATTATCCAGTTTTTTCTTTACATGTCATTAGGGGAATAACTGAAAGACTGAGTGAACAAAGAGAACACAAGCAAACACACTACCCCCAATTCCACAGTGGCGACGCCCTATTAACTGGGCTCTGTACGTCACTCCTCTTATTACTCGCTCTCCACACAGCAGCCCGAGTGAGTTTTAGGAAACACACATCGAATCCTGCCTTCCTCCTAGGAAAGCACCAGCATCAGGGTAGTATCCCAGCTCCTTAATGTGGTCCGCCCCTCCCTGCATGTCCAACGGCAGACAATGGCTCGGGCTTCCTGCTGTTCCGGGTGCCCTGCCCCCAGTGAGCCACGTGCGCTCCTGCGGTTCACGGCGCTGCCCGCGCTGTCCTGTGCACAGAGCACCTGCCCTCCTGCTTCAGTCAGGAAACACGTCCTCACCCCCCTGCAGATCTCAGTTTGCTTAGGACTCACTACCACAGGGAAGTCTCCCTCCACCTCACTCCTGGCCAAATTTTATAGACATCTGGGTCCTGGGTGGTTTTTTAAATTAATTTCTCCAACCCTCAGTGTAAGTAATGTTCATGAAGGCAGGGGCCATACATGTTTTCTTCATTCTTGTATCCTAGCTACCTGGACAGTGTCTAGGATTTAGCTGTCAACCAGTAAATACTTTTATAATGATAGTGATGATATGATTAAAAAAAAAAAGGACCTCCTGCTTTAGAGCTGAACAAGTGCATTTTTTACCCATCATTTTATTTAATACTTACAACAATGCTACAAAATAGATACTATTATATATCTCCAAATACTCATTTCCTAATATAAGAAATTAGCAAATAATGGCATCTATTATTTTTCTAAGGATTAAGTGATTTTCTGCATATGCAAGCAACCAATGTAGTGCCTGACCCATGGAAAGGCTCATTTAAAGCCAAGTTCCTAGGACATAACATGCATTCTGCCTTGGATCACACGTGCTAAGATGTGCTTCCGTCTCCCAGACCACATTCCCCACATCACTGTCTACTGGTCAGTAGCCAATTATCCTTCCCATCTCGATGTAAAATCAGGGACTCAGGGAAGCCTACCCTGATCCTCCAGCTTTAATTAAGTTTTACTCAATATTCTCTGTCATCCTCCCTCGGATTCTCATAGACCAATTACCTAAGGATCCTCAGCGTTGGTTTCCTCACCTGTAACATGGAAGTGACAATAACAGCTACCATGTATGAAATACTTTACTACATGATAGGGTGCCTAGGAGGGCTGACTAAATGAATGGGGTTAGGAATAGGCCTGAGGGTTCCGGACCATGTAACTGGTTGGATGGGGGTGCCCTTCACAGAGACATGGAAAGCTGGAAGAGGGGAGTGCTGCTGTTCATGGTTTTCAGTTATTTGTGGTAACTAGAGAATGGGAGTTTCCTGTAGCTGTTAATATACCTCTAAATGTGTGTCTATAAAGGACCCAAAGAAACTTCTAGCAGTTATAAAACCCTAAAGAATAGTGAATATCAGTAACCTTTCAACTGATCTCGACAAGTATCTACTGAGTGTGTTCTGTGAACCAGGCGATGTGGCAGGTACTTGGGTACTAGAGTCACAACTCTGCAGTGACATCACTCATTGACGTAGATCCTGGTGGCATGTGGTCAGCTCTCAAAAGGGATGGCTGCACTCAGTGTTAAACAGAGGAGGAAACTAAATCTCAGTGCTGTTAAGCAATCCATTTATAAGAATCTGTGATATCCAGAAGGGCCTTTGAAATTAAAGATGAATTTCTATTCTCCACTGTTTCAGTTTTAATGTACTGATCTTTAGCTCATTGAAAATTATTGGTCATCGATGGCCACCTGTTAATTCAGAATACCAATTTAAATAAATCTCGCTCTGCTGTACAAATCATCCTCAATTTTATAGATACTCAGTTTACAGAAATTTAACATCTGGGAGACTGCCTTTATGTACATTTGTTTTTTAAAGCCAACATGATTTTATTCAAATGGGCTTTCATGACAGACATGAAAGACAGAAATGATACACACGTTCTTTGAAACAGAATCTAGGATTTATCTCTGAGAGTGTGTAAATTGAAAGTTTGCAAGTAAAAGACTTTTGTATTTACACATTTATTTTAAATATACAAATACACACTGTATATATACATGCACATACCTTCAAATGGCTGGTTTGGCTCAGTGGATTGAGCATCGGCCTGCGAGCTAAGTGTCGCTGGTTCGATCTTCCAGTCAGGGCACATCAGAGAAGGAAAACTCTGACTCCAAAAAACCTCCGCTGCCTTGCGGCATACCTCTTCAGGGGAAAGGCTAAGGGAGTAAACCCCGACAGAAAATCCGGAGCCGGAGTCCCTAAGGCGGTTTGACGTTGTAGTCAACACCGGCAACTCCTGCGGCGCACCTGAAGCCAAGCTGTATTGACTCCGTCTTTCCCTTGGACCCTTCAGCTGCGAAGAGAGGGGGGGTCTGCTGCATGGGCAACAGCAGACCCTCCATATCACCCCGCCCAGGCTCTGTAGCTTCAGCTTCACTGGAGAGGACACTCCAGCGTCATCGCAAGATGTTGATTCAACACGGGAGGAGACAGATACCGTGTCACTCCCGAGTCGGACTGCACAACCATTCTCGGCGGTGCAGATAGACTCTTAAGAAGCTACACCATCGTCTCTCGAGACGGACGGCTGCCGACGATACGACGACGACGACATTTGGATCAGTTTTCTTATTTACCAGGAAAGATGAGAATAGCATAGTTGTAACCAGATGTTTAGGCCTCTCATTCTAGTGAGATGTAAATATGAACATAATATATTTTTCTCAAACCGCAACTTAAACTCAGGTTCTGTCTTATTTCCCTCTCTCATCCTTAAGTTAAATTGTAGGTTGGTTCCAAAATTTTTTAGTCACTTTCAGTTCTTAGAAGTCTAGCTCAGTTTTAAAAATTCTATCTCAGACTCTTTGAATCTCATTTCTTCTTATCCCCAGTGGAAGAGGAAGTTCACAGTCTGGCTCTGAGGGATCTCCTTCCCTTCCTCAAGGCTCAGCCCCTCGGGAGGGCCAGGAAGAGGAAGAGGGGAAGGGAGACATGCCTCTGAATTCCAATGGCAGACATTGTGGTCCTCTCCCTGCCGGTTGATGCCGTTCCTCTGGATAGTACTGACCAGGTCTCAATGTCTTCTCAAAGAGAACTGATGAAAGACTGACCACTGGGGGACCTATGTATGAGTTCCTCAGAGGCTATGCAGGACATGCCCACTGCACTGTTCCCTGACTGATGAGGCCCAAGTTCTCCCACAGCCACCCCGCATCCCCCCATGGGTGGTCCCAGCCTCAGCTTCTTGCTGGGAAGGAAGCTGCTGCCCCTGTCTCTGTCCGCCACCACCTCCAGTTCTCTGCACAGACAGACACAGGAAGAGGAGAGCATCGCTCTGTGCTTGAACAACAGGATGGGAATCTCTAATTATGCCTTTTGGTCCCTTCCCCTGCCTCCTTTGCACAGCGTGCTCTTATCCCAACCACTGCACTGCCTAGATACGGTTCTCCTCTGGGACTGTCACTCCTTCGTCCCAGTGTAACCTAGCCTTTTGGAGCAGACAGAGTGGCTCTGCAAGTATGAATTCCGAATGGTGGGAATTTCTTTGACTCTTTACTTTGCTTCTGTACCGCTGACTGAGCGTGCCCTTGGAGTCCTAAGGGCCTCCTTTTCCATCCCATTGGATCTTGGTCACCATTCCTGGGGCACCAGGAATCCTGCTACAGAATTAGTCTCTTTATTATACAGATGGGGAAATTAAGGCTTAGAGAAGTTCATTAACTTGTCCGTAGACATACAGTGAGAGAATGGAAATCCCATTTCTCCATCCATGTGGTTCAGACTGAAGACCATGACCTCAGGCAGCATATCCTCTTCACCATTTCCAGCTTTTCCTGGAAGAGAACATTATGTCCTAAACGTCTACCCACATGAAACACAGACACGTGCATTTAAAGAGGAATGGGGCTTCGAGTCCTGACTGGCTTAGCCCAGGGAAGGACCTTTTCAGGGACATCTCTTGGGTCAACCAGGAAACTGTGTGACAAACGCCCTAGGGACACAATTGTTGGGGAGGAAGTGGGACATAAAAGTAAGTCACTGAAAGGCACAGACAGACCTGCTTATAAAATAATATCTTAAATTAATATTTGAGGGCATGATGATTTGATTGAGCATCTTAAGACCTCACCTGAAAAGGCCCTGGAGGAAAGAGTAATAATGATAACATCTAATATTTTAGACCACTTACTATGAGGCAAGAATTGTTCATTGCTTTAGATGCATTATGTGGCACAACCCTTGCAAGAGATATTTTCTAATTTAAAATTAATGTCATTAAGCATAGACACTTTATGTGACTTCCACAAGATCTTACAACTCAAAGAGGTGGTAAAGAATATTTTTTTTCTTTAAAAATAAGCATTTTGTTTTTTCTTCTGTTTCAGCTATTGACAGAAATTGTGATTAAAAATATTCCCTCTGTTTTACAGAGTAACCGAAAACACGGATAAGACCCAGAAAGACAGATGCTTCTAAACCTTCAAAGATGGCGGACATGTTTACAGCAGGGAGAGAGAGATCAAAATCTAAGAACTACCCTGTAGCCAGGACTACAACTGTGCATTTTAAAGCCATTATTCAAGGTTTCTTACTTGACAGTTCCTACACGACCCTGTTGAAAAATCTACAATATATGCTGCATTTAATGAAACATGTATATGTCGAACCAGAAGAACTATAAACATATATTGTGTAAAGACAAAAAAATCAGCACTGGAAACAGTTTCGGCAGCGAAGATGTGTCTTGGGCATGGAACCAAAGTTACAAAGAAACATTCTGCCCCTGCTGTGCAGGGGGGTCATTTTAATGTAACACCACACCCCGTGGAAACAGTAGTCCTGAAATAAACGTCCTTTTAAAAATCAAAACAAAAAACGAAACAAAGGTGGGTGGGAATGAAGCACGAGGAATACCTATGAGGAGCTATTTACAATAAAATGTTTCATTTGAAAAGTCTGGTTTCTTACTACAGGGATTTGCTTTTCTGTCTTTGTTATTGTTTAAAACTCAGGGACAGAGAAGTCTGCAATGTGAAGGGGAGGAAAGCGCTCCACGGTCTGCTTTTCTGCAGAAGGTGCAGCGGGTGGAGTGCATTCCACAGATGACAGATGAGAAGTGGACCACAGTGACCCCAGCCACGCTGGCGACCAAGGCAAAGGACCCAGGCGAATGTCACCTGAGAAACGGAAGGAGATTTGATGCTTCCTTGACCTTCTGTCACCTCTGTGTTGCTCCATGAAGAAGAGACCTATCTCATTCATATTGAAAATACAGGAGATGATGGTCTCAATCACAAGCTTCCTGACTTAGTTCTATTTATAATACAACATCTATAGGGAACATGGGCCAGAGAGCGTCTCTGAATCTTTCAGTTTCTAAAATACTGGTTTTCAAATGGCTGCTTAAAATTGCCTGCAAATCAATGTTATATGATTTAAGAAAAAACACCATAGAGGCAATAAGTAAACTTCTTCCAACTGTTGTTTGCCACAGAGATGTGACTATTCAATTAAATTATGATTATTTTTTTAATGTCCTGATATGCCTAGAGCACTTGGATCCCTTGTCATTTAAACTGATCACGTTTTTCCCCCAGGGAGCCGATAGCAACAAGATCGCTCTACTTTTTTATATGAAAGTACCATTATGTTACTGAGAAAGTCGTTTTCTACCAGAGACAATTAAAAGCCTGGTACTTTTCCTAAGCTATGTAATACCAAGTCTTGGATTCAGGTTTGAGAGCAAATAAATGTTCCTGAAAAGCTAATTTTACACCTCATTAACTGTAGATAACAAAACAGCCTCAATTTTTCAAATTGTCAAGATATTCTTTACAGGGCTAGAATCCTCATACATAGAGAATGTGTGTAGGGATCCAGAAACTCTTTCTATGAAATGCCACCCAAGTCCCCCCATACGTGGGTTTCGTATCTTGTTCTTCGGTTGCAGCCCTGGCATTTTCAGAGCCAGCACAAGGACTGAAGAGTGTTCATGGAAAGCTATGATGCTGGGGTCCGCTTTTTGTTGTTATAGTTACTGCTGACACGGGCATCTTTGGCCCAGTCGCTTAACCTCTCTGTGCCTCAGTTTCCTCATCTGCAAAATGAGGTTAAAATGCTTTTTCATAAAGTCTTCTTTCTTGCAATTCTGGAACAAGAGGTGCTTTAATGTAGCACGAAGTGCTTTGTAATTACCATGATTGCTATATTATTTGACTTTCTTGTATCATTGAGAAAGAGGCTCCTGTGTAATCAAATAGTGCTTCAGTTTGGTGGAATCCAAGCAGTGCAGCACTGAAGCTTTCCCGTCCAACTGCTTGGGACGTCACTAGCAATAAAGATTGAGAGACCCAGAGCCAGGATCTCTAATATTCGATAGTAAGTAGATCACCCCATGCTATTGAGCAAGATAGAAGAATCCATCATTTCAGCAAAGAGCATCCTCCAGCTCCCCTCCTTGCTTATGCCTGCCATGATCCAAAACTCCACTTGATCATCAGAGAGCCAGATGTAATAAACTGATTACATCCCATAATTAACCTGATCACCCCTTTCATTTGGTGGGAAGATCCAGTGATGTGTCCCCCTGGGAATATACAAAATAACTATCCTTCTGCCTGAGTCTTTGTTTAGTTGGGTAGGTTACAGATTGAATATGAGTAGCAGATGCGTCATGCAGGCGGTATGAACTAGGGCACCACCACAGTATGGGACGCCACCCTTTCAAATCCTGGAAGAGGATAAATTACTCTTCCATATCTTCAGTTTTTCTCTTTCACTGCTCTTTGTTGTCAATCCAGGGTCCAGCTGAGCAAGTTCATACTCCTCCTCCACCAAACCTACTTGCCTTCTCTTCATCTTGCTTTCCTCACCAAGAAACTTATAGTTGAATTTTATATCCAAGCACCATGGTTTAAATGATTAAAAACATTTGTAAAAATAGTGTAGTTGAATCATATGTTGTCTTCTATAAATCACTGCATCACACACAGATGTCATACAAGAGCAGTGACAGCTAGGATGGCTCTCAGCAGCTTTAGATGTGTTTAGGAAAAATGCAAAAGGAAGGGTCTCTCATTGCTTAACACCCAGGAGATTAGCAATCTTCTCTAGACTTTAGGCTAAGAGGTGATATTTTTACCTAATCTTACTTATGATCTTCAAACTTATTATTGGCTAAGACCAAATATTTTTATAGGCACATTTCTCTGTTATCCATTTTGACAATTATAAAAAACATTAGCAAAATTGTAAATGTATGTCACAGTCATGCATGGATCCATGGCAACTGACCGTATCTAAGTGAATGCTGCCCTAGCATATGATGTTCAGCGATAGTAAAAGAGCATCTCATGAATGATGGAGTGGTTTACTGTGGCTCCACCTCTTACAAAGAGCAGGTAATCCCCACTCTGATCTTTATTTCTGCACCTTAACTAACCTGCCACATTTGACCAATGGGTTAGCAATCAGAACAGCACTTTTCAGGGTCCATTTACTTAATTTTTCTTAAAATCTTCATCTCTTGGAAAGTAAAGACAGCTGACAATATTAAAAGATGGTTTGAGATAAAAATAAAAGCCCCAATTTAGTTTTTTAAGACAGGAAAAGTTTTATGATAAAAAGGAAAAATGGAAGACTGTATTTGATTATAATACTATTGGGTATGATACTAGAAAGCATCTATTACTAAGTTGACTTTTTAAGATGCCACCCAAGTTTTATTTTTGGAAACACTAGAACTTGCTGGAAATAAGTATAAGATCCCTTTCAACCTATATCATATAAGTAAAATTATTGCAAATAGTGAGATTTTAGAAATGAAAGAATACATTTTGCTTTATTTTACTTCCACTCACAAATAACTTCATGCATGTGCCGTGGGTCTGCAGGAGGGTAAAAATGATTTAGAGGGCAGGTGGGTAGAGAGCCCCTGGAGGAGAAGGGACATATGTTCTCCACTAGTAATAGAAGAAAAAAAGTTTTGCCAAATAATTTTTGCTACAGTATTTTATTTTAAGTTATTATGTTTTCAGTTTAAAGTAAATCTCTGGCAAACTTGTTCCTTTTTGCCAATTTATTGTCAACTTTTTCTGTAAAACCATTGTGTAATTTATATATATTCAGTGTCTTCAATGTAATTCATAAGTTTATTGTTTTAAAGTGAAGCAAGTCTGTTTAACCTACCTATGTTTTTATGGAAACTAAGAATAATATTCATCAGTTTTGTGTTGATGTTCAAAAAATTGGATTATGTGTGTTGTGTTTCATGAAAATAGATGGAAAGCATAGACATTTTATTTTTCAATCTTTAATTGCATTTTTGATATGTCAAAGAGTGGCACAGAATATATAAGATAAGAACTTATCTACTGTATTGAAAAAGTTCAATATACATTTTAAGAGATCAGAAATCAAAGCAAATCTTAGATTACTGTGTATGTAATGAGTTAATGTGTCCAGAATGGGCCCAAGCCTTTCCTTAAGTGGACTTCTACTTTCTAAAGAAAAAAAGTATGTCACATGGTGTTGAAGCTGAAAGCTTCATTCTGTTCAAAAAGTAGGTCATATGGTGTTTAGGGAGGAAAGCTTCCATTCTGTTCAACTGCCTTGTCATTTTTATATAATATATTGTCTTGAGAATGAATTTCAGGCATATCGGCAAGAGGATTCATACATAATGGAAGGCTGAACCTCTATGATTCCATCTGAGTACTAGGTAGGGCAAGATTCACATTCCATTGCTGCCTTTAGTTTGGCAGTTTAGTTCGTCCTAGATAAATCTTCTATTGTTGAGTCCAATGTTTAATTGAAATTGCTAGAGATATACTTCAGGGGGCCATGTGGCAAAGATAAGGATTATCGTTTGCTGTATTCAACATAGAATATCAAACCCAGAAGTACAAGTGGTTGATTGGGTGAAGTTCCTATTTTTTTGGCTTTTATGTTAATGCATTGAGGTCTTTGTAGCCATGCTTATATTTTCCTCCTTGTTACATCAAAGTTATGTAGGGTGGAAGTGGTATAGATAAATGACTTTGAGTTCAACTTTGCCTACAATCAAGACTCCACAAACTTGCTAAATTGTGAATAATGCAATTTCTCAAAAGCAGCTCTCCAACATCCATTAATAATGATCACTTATATTTGATTGACAGCTCACAAAATGTGCCTATTTCCCCCCATTATCCATAATAGGCAGATCAAAGTCTGAACACTTTTATAAATATATGATGTACATATCTACACATATATATTCTGTACATAATATGATGGTGTGAGTACTTACTAAATATCTACTTCTGTCCTAGGATTGAGGACTTAGGGGAGGGGTTTTTCCGAGGCTGCTGGGTAACTCTTGTTTTTGTTTGACATCTAGTGTCTGCTCTTCCCCTCCTTGCCTGTCTCTCTTCCTCCGCCTCCCCTTTCTTTTCCCCACTGCTATTCCCTGTTGTTGACCGAGGCAAAGAACTACTCATTGGTTTTCCAATTACTCAGACCCATTAACCAGCCTTGCAGTGATGCCAGTGGCTTTCTGGGAAGAGCAACAGTAAGTCTAGCACAATCTACAGTATTAATATTACCCAAAAGTCTCATATTTTTATTAGCTAAAAATCCCATTTGCAGGCGGGTTCATGCATGTTTTAACCTTCAAGATCCAATTCTGTGGGAACTCAAGTAAAGAGCCGATGCATTGGAATACATAATTCCCCAGAAGTCTACTCTATACACGTAGCCAGGGGGCCCATTTCTCAGAGCTTCCATCCGACCACCGGCCTCAGCTGGGGTTCTTTCTCTACATTGCATTAGCATGACTCCATATATTGCTTCAGTGCTTGTTTACTAATGGAAGAAAAATATAAATGGACTGGGTTTCACCAGAATGATCCTCTGAAGTACACTGAACATGTACATATATTGTATGTAATACCATAGAGATTGGAATCAACTTATTGTATGTAAAGTTTTATGAATGGTTATTTTATAATTTATGTATTTAATATAGGAATCAATCATCTCTGGTGTTTTAGTTTATATAAAATAAAACAAACTGCATTTTTAAAAACTTTATCTTGTATTGTTCATAGGTTTTTGTTTTTAACTGAACTCTTTACCTACTTTCAAAAAATAAGGCAGGAGGCAAGTCAGGACTATCTGTATAGTGTCAGGGAACAAACTCTACATAAAGGATAGTAAATAGGTTTCTTCTCATCTATCCACTCTGAAATCTTTATTCTGCCTGCGAGGGACTCTGTGGTGAGGAGTCCAAGGCAGAGTTTACACTCAGAAGGAGAGAGTGATGATCATTAGCATGCCTACTCTAAGGATAGTTCGGGAGAGAATCTTGCCAGCTTTGGGCATCCTTATTCTAGATATTAATTCTTTTCCTTTATCCACCAACTTTTTTCCCTCTACCTTGTAGAGCCACTAGATGTAAAAAGTTAACAAGTACATAAGTATTCATTATCTGTGTGCCCCTTCTTATGGCCTGGAATGTACAGGTCTTCCCTCAAAGAGCGCAATGCAGAAAGCAACCTCTGTGTACATTAGACAAATTAAGAACAGGATGAGGTACAACTTTGTAAGTCACTGTTAATAACTATTAAAAATAATTACAGTATTTGGCAGTGGGCTTGAAAAATCCATGCAAAGCAGGTGCTTCTTTCTATTGTAACCTCTTATCTTGAACTAGCAAAAAGTGTTGCTCATCAGTTCATTACAATGTTTGGTTACCCATTTATAGGAACCAGCTTCATGCCATGTCAGATCTGTAAAACAGAGATGAGTAAGACTTAGCTCTGGTCCTCAAGACACCACAATCTACGCCATTGGATGAAGGTTTACCACTGACTGAGTCTCTGTGAGAAATGTACCAAGTCTATAAATATATCACAAAATGGGCCATTATTACTATGAATTCTGTCTAATTTTATAAATGAAAAGCTCAGTTTTGATTAACTCCAATTATGGTATAAAACTCAAATATGCTATCCAGTCAACAACTCCACTGGCTTCTTCTAGCTCCAGAGGGAAGTACCTCAGTGACTTCTGGAGATGCTAAAGGGGGTGAGGGACACCTTCTACTATATGGCAGTGAGACTGTCAACACCCCAAGGTTCAGACAAAGCCCACACAGAGGCTTGTTCCTCTGGGCTCAGGACACAGCTCTGCCTCGGCCCTACAGGGGAACAAGGCAGTCACGGAAGTGCAGCTATGTTGTCAACTGTTGACCTACCCCATAAAGAGCAAGGATGCAATCTTTAATTACACTCCATAAAAATTTGTGCCAAATGACCAATGAAGAATTCTCTTTTTATTTAAGCAACTTTGTAGTTTCATATGACATGTGAAGGTGAATTGGGAAGGCGTTTTTCTCACTGAAAATGCTCCAAATAAAAACTTGTTCTTAACAAATGCATTTTTTTCACATGTAGATGCACTTATGAATATGAAGTCTTGGGTTTTGATCAAAAATTTCATAACAAATAGTCATTGGTAATCTTTCCCTATAAGTATTATACCATAAAAATCTTGAGAACAAGGGCCATGGCATGCATCTATTATGTGAAACTCTGACACCTTTTTTTTCTTTTTTAGAATTTAGGAGGAGGAATAAACAAAACAAAATACCAACCACCGCAGAACACGATGTTTATTCCTTTATGATAACAGATAAATAATTTACTCTGTAAATGATTTTTCCCTGACTGCCTAGAAATGCATGAATAAATCTAAAATTTAATTATGGCATCTTATCATTTTTTTTAAATTTCTTTTTACCTTATTGATTTTATTATTTTGCCTTTGCTTTACTTTAATTTTCCCTTGAATTTAGACCACCTCAAATCTATTTCTGTACAGCCACAGGATATAAATGCAATATTTTAAAAATGCACATTAAGTATTCTTAGAGATCCTTTAGGAAAGTACGTAGAAAAATGTTTAAAGCTTGGAAATAAGGCAAAGTGGTGAGTGTGTGTGTGTGTTTACCTTTATGATTCCACTTCTGAGTGCTTTCTAATATGTCAATTGGAAAGTCATTTGATCCTTGGGAAATATAACAATTGATGAGAGCCCAGATATTTTACAACTCTGTGAAGTCAGAGGCTAACTTACAGAAAATTGGTAAGGTGTGATGTATTTTTTGTGTGTGATAGAGGGAAAAAAAAAACAAAGATTATGCTTTTATTCTATATACCACTTTGGTTTCTAACATATTGCCCTCATATCAGCATATTTTTGACATCCTTTAAATCCTTCTTAAATAGGCTCAGTTGTTCTACTGGTCGCTTTAATTGTGAAGTACATAAAACATTGAAACATGCTCATTTATTTTTACAAGGACATTTTTAGCAATTTGTTAAGAGTGCTTTCTCAAAAGGGATCCTAGAAATATGGAGACAAGATGTGTTCCTTGCTCTCATGAACTTAAAGCAAAATAAGACAGGTAAGGCCCTGAAACAGTGAAACAGCAGTTAAAACAGGAGGTTAAATGCCACCGGATACCACCAACCACTAAGTGTCCTGGGTTCAGCTTTCATTTCAGACCTGCTCCTCTTGTGCTCCCCAACTCGGTGACAGATGCCAGATGGAATTATAATGGACTCATGAGCTTCATTCTCTCCCGTGTTTTCCTCACTCTCCATGTTGAGTCCTTCACAAGTGCTATTGATTTTAGTTCTCCAACCTGTCCTCTATTCTCCATCACTTGTAAGAGCATCTCACCTGAACTCTTTCAGCGGCTCCCTCATTAAATGAACTACCTCCAGCTGTGCCCTCTTGAAATTCAGCTGGTTCCGGACTTATCGATGGTTTCACTTACGCTGTTTTGATTTTACGAGGGTGCAAGAGTAATATGCATTCAGGAGAATCTGTTCTTGGAATTTTGGATTTTGACATTTTCCCAGGCTAGTGATATTGGGCCACAGCAACGAACCTCAGCTCCCTGTCAGCCACAAAATCACGAGGGTAACAAGGTGCTGTGTTACCTGCGCCTTTCTGACATCGTTGTATATTTTGACACCCCCCTCCCGTCTGCCTGTCTGCGGGCCAGTGTGCTGGCCGCTGTGTGTCGGTGGTGAGTACGTATACAACATTTCTGTTTTTCGCTTTCAGCACTGTATTCAATAAGGACAAGAGCTATTCAACGTTGTTATGAAATAGGCCTTGTGTGAAATGCTTTTGCCCAGCTGCAGGCTAATGTCAGTGTTGTGAGCACGTTTAAGGTAGGCGAAGCTGAACCATGACGTCTGGTAGATTAAGTGTAGTAAATGCATTTTTTACTCACAGTGTTTGCAATTTACAGTGGGTTTCCTGGGATGGAATCCCATCACTAAGTTGGAGCTACTTGTTGTTTCCAGCTGGATTTAATGTGCAGACTGTACCAGGTTGTTTTTGTCTTTAAAATTCCTCCTTGGTTTCCCATGCCTACATGACGTGAACTCTCAAATGGAACTAAAGACGCAACAAACATAGGATTTGGGAGTGGGTAAGGCACTGCAGCCAACACCAGGCTGTTATTTCATCCAGCCCAGCTCTAGAAGATAATATTCAGAATCTCTCCTTAGCATGGCCATTTATGTCCTGAATTAGTCTTACTCATATTGAAGACTCAACTTAGCCAAAATTTTCTTCAAGAGTTGGACAAAATATCTTTTGTCTCAAAGCATTCTGTGTACCTGTCTTGTAATTTACCCTGTATAGTAAAATCACTTGTTCTGTTCACTCCCAGTTATATGCCCAATTAAATCTGAGTTGTTTTAAAGCCTGCAAATACGCCCTTTTCAGTTTTCAATCTTCAGCATCTAACACAGTTCCTAGTACCAGCAGAGTCTCACTGAATTATTCCAGTTCTGTTGCTTATGTATTGGACCGTGGAGGGAGGAGTCACTCCTTGTTTGGATGACAGAAGAAGGCTCTGTGGCCCCGATGGGTGTGGCTCAGTTGGTTGAAGTGTCGTCCCCTAAACTTTAGGGTCATAGGTTCAAGCCCCGGTTTGGGGATGGACAAAAGGCAACCAATGGTTCCTCTCTCACATCGATGTTTCTCTTCCTCTCTCTCTCCCTCCCTTTCCCTCTCTCTGAAATTAAAGCATGTCTTTGGGTGAGGATTAAAAAAAAAAGAAAGGGCTCTATGAAGGTAGAAATAGGACTTTTTTGAAAGTTATTTTGTTGTTTCTGGGCTTTTGTTTGTTATTTGCTTCATTTCTCTTCCTTCCTTCCTTATTTTCAAGGAGAGTTTCGTTCTGTAAACCAAAAGCTCTCCGAGAAACATACAAAAAAACAAACACAGCCCCTAATGGCTTCACGGTATCTTCCTGGTAAAGGTCTCTATTCTCCTGTATTCTACTATCTGACCACAGGAGGGCAGCATTTATCCAGAAGTCCGGGGAAAAGTGTCAGTTCAAGGGAAACCCAAAACCGATTTTATGGCGTGTTTTGTGTCTCTTGGTTTTGTGTTTCTCTTCCACACATCATATGAAAGCAATAATCTAAATATAAGCACTGCCTGGGCCGCTCTTCTGGCATGATTTTTCACCACCTTGGTTTTTGCAGCCTCTGCTTATTTCAGGGAGGCTGGGTGGTTGTCTTCAGCCAGGCAGCAAATTCATTTGCAAACACAAAGCCTCAGGGAATCATAGCAACCAATTATTCAGTCTCCAAATATTCCAGACTCTCTCAGCCGCCAGACAGAAGGGGTCAAGGCAGTTCATTAGATTCACTCCCTAATTGTCTACCTCCAAAGCAAGTCCTCCCCAGAGACCAGACAAGGGACGGTCTATTATTGTGTCTAGAGTTTCTCTGATGGTGTGAATGCACTTGAATTTTTACATGTGCTATGTTTTAAACAGCTTTGCCAAACATATTATGTTTCATAAAGAACTTTTAAAAGAAAAATAGGGGTCAGTCCTTATAAAAACATTTACCTCCCAAGAAGTACAAGAATGAAAACAGCAATAATTTCTTGTTGTTTGTCCAAATCATCAGCTAGATAAGCTTTTTCCCATGAGTCTGCCATTCGTAACCATAAACGGCATTTCATGTCCCTCTAACTGACACAGGATCCTTGTTTTTCAGTGCTGGCATCTCCCCAGGTATATAGGTTATGGTACGGGAAGGCCCAGTTCAAAATTAGCCAGGTGCTTTGACTTCATCTTACGTGATCACTGATAGAAGTAAAGCAGGCACCCGGTTTATCTTGGCCATTTCTTTTCTGACCTTTTTTTTTTTTTTCTACTCTGTTATAAAAGGCAATATGTGTATAAAAGACAGTCCAGGTCCCAGTCCTATCTCTAGCACTAGGTATGTGTCATGAGTGATAGCTGAACCGTTTGAAACCTGCCCTTCTTTATTTGTCAAATAGGACAGTAAGTTCATTTCCTTTGTTGGGATGCTGTAGGAAGTAAATGAGATACATAGCAGGATTGCTACAAAAAGTTTTCATGGGTGGCTGGTATATAAGGGTTCACTCAATAGACTTAATAAATCACATTTTTATTATTCGTTGTTTTCAGTTCATTTCTGAGTATAAACGGATACAGTACAAAAGGTTAATATAAGGGAATAAAATATGAGACAGCAGGTGTGGGCTTCTTACCCTAGACATCCTTGCCTTCACAATCCAGCCTGTCTCCTGGCACTTTCTGACAAAGCCAAGCAAAATGTATTCAGCCAGACCATTGCAATGTTAAGTGAATAAGCAGTGATTTATGTGGAGGACCAAGGAAAAGTCTTCCTGCTCAGGCCAGGGTTGGTAGGCGGTAGAAGAGGAGCAAACAAGTAGCCGGGAAAATCCCGGGCCAAATGCCAGCACCAAGCCACTTCTGGGAAGCCTGAGTGACAATTAATGCAGTACCTCCTATTACCACAGGAGGCCGCTAGAAAGCCCCGCTGTGGTCACGTACCTTGAGCATGAACTATTTAATTTTTAATTTGTGTACACCACAAGAGTCATTTTTTAAGACCTGGATGGGACCTTAAACATAATTTGTTTATTCGTTTGTTTATTCCTTCATTTTTTTACTAATGTATTGAATGGCTACCACGTGGCACGTGTGGCTGTGTCTGAAAGAGAATGACTGTGAAAGTGACTCACTGCACTATTGTGGCTTACGAGCTATTCGGTCTTCAGCCACAGTTGCTGGCTCACAGGACCCCAAACCCTTGGAACTGCCTAAGTGTTGTGAGTGATAAATGTGTTTTGTTACATTAAGGAGCCGACTTTTGGACCCCACTCAGGGTAGGGGCCAGTTACCAGGAGAACCACCCATGTGATTAGAGGTTTGGAACTTTCAGTCCGACCCCCACCTGTGTGGGAGGAGAGGGGAGAGGGGTGGGGATAGAGTTCAATTACCAGTGGCCAGTGACTTAGTCAATCATTAGGTGGACAAGATGCTATGTGGCTTTCTGTGTAAATATACAGGTGGAAGGGAAAAGGTTGAAGCTACTTGTAGGGAAATGGAGTTCTATAAGAGATCTTATTTTTAAATACATGCGAGTAATTTCAGTATACTTGAATTTAGCAAAAGAACCTGATGCAGAGGGGAGAAGTGTTCAGAAGCTGGGTGAAAAAGGGGAAGGGATTGAGAAGTATAGATTGGTAGTTACAAAATGGTCATGAGATGTAAACTATAGCATAGGAAATATAGTCAATAATATTGTAATAACTATGCATGGTGCCAGATGAGTACTCAAAATATTGGGGGGAACACTTTATAAAGTATATGATTGCCTAACCACTGTGATATACACCAAAAACTAATGCAAAATAACATTGAATATAAGCTATAGTTGAAAATAATTTTAAAATTAAAAGAAGAATCTGACACTAAAATGTAAGAATCAGTGAACTTAAAATGCTTGCTGTTAACACACACACACACACACACACACACACACACACACACACACGAGTATCGTATTTCTTAAATGACCAGACCAGAGCCTGTGGAATAATTTCTTTGGCCCTAAAATTAAAGCCCTTAAAATTATAAGTCGAGTTCATCTATTTCCTGTTCTCAAAGATCGGGCCACTAAGAAAGAAAGCATTGAGTGAGCCAGCCCACTAAGGTTTCAGAAAAGAAAGCCAAAAAACGATGAGCAATAACCCTTCAAAGCATTTAAGAATCTTGCTGGAGAACTATGCTTTCTGTATTTGACTCTCTGCTTTGTTTCATAGCCAAAGCTTTTGGCCATGCCATGTTAACTATAGTACAATATTGATGAAAAATAACCAAAAATTAATTGCTATTTGTCAAAGAGCTCACTTTGCTGTGTATTGCAACAAAATAATAAGATCATCTTGCAGATGTAGCAAGCTTTATCATTTTAAAAGCTATGCTTAGCTTTTACCACCTTTGAATGTCAGAGCAACTCTGTACAACAGTCCTGGCTGATATTTTACCCCCATTTTTACAAGTGATGACTTTAAGGCTTACAGAACGGAAGCAACTTGCCTACAGTCAGAGGCAGTAAGTGGAAAGGCTGTGGAGTTTTGCAGATTCCTGGACTTTTGCCCTTTCCAGCACATTTTAATAACTAACTGTGACTTTAGGACCCTTACAACTTCCAAATAGTAAAAGTAATTTAATACAGCTTGTAATACACTCAGGAAATGAAAGCATAAAAGCAATCGAAATCTTCCTTATTCCCCCAAAAGAAAAAAATTTCAAACCTACTAAGTGGCAGGTAAGATTTTTTTAATTTAAAATCATATTAGCAGATTATCTCATTTTACAGAGCAGAATCCAAAGGAATAGAATACAGGACAAGTTTGTATATTGGATAGAGGAAGTAATAATAATATTTTAATATGTATGGCACTGTGCCATTTATTTGTATTTTGTAATACAATAATCCATTAGGTAGCCATAATTATTATCCCAATTTTGCAAAAGAAGAAGCTGGAGTTTGAAGAGATCAAACAGGTAGGAAGTAACAAAGGTCTGGTATATAAGTCCATGTTTGTCTGATGCGAAGTCCTGCATTTTTAACCAAAATGAGGCTATATTCTCTGGAGAATAAAGGGAAAACAAACAAACAAAACCCCAAACTAATTAAAGGCACAACTGAAAAAAAGAAAAGTTGACCTCTAGGATTGTGATGTATCCCTGCCTCTTTTTCTATTCCCCTTCTCCCCTGTATTTCCTCTCATCCATACATAAAGTTACTCTAAAAAGTGTCTGGATCTCATTTATAATACAGAGCAAGTGACTCTTCACAGATTTAAAAGTTGTAGCTCCTAGAGCTTTTGTAGATCAAGTATTAGCTAGCCATTTGGAAGCTTAAATTGCTTAATTTTCAGGAACTGAGATTTTGGATAGAAAAAAAAACAAGTCTAAAATATATGGCAAACAGTTCATTGATTTTTTTATTTGAGTGCCAAGACAATTCAATGAGAGGAGAAATGTCGTTTTAACAAATGGTGCTGGGATAACTGGATATCTACATGTAAAGGAAAGAAGTTGAACTCCTACCTTACACCATATATAAAAATTAACTCAAAAATGTATCATAGACCTGAATGTAAGAGCTCAAACTATAAAATCCGTAGAAGAAAGGTGTAAATATTCATGCTCTTGGATTAGGCAGTACTTCCTTAGGTACTGCACCAGAAGAAAAAAGACTTAAACTGGATATGATCAAAATTAAAAACTTGGGTGCTTCAAAAGACACTCTCAAGAACATGAAAAGACAACCCACAGAATAAGAACATTTGGAAAATCATACATCTGATAAGGGACATGTATCCAAAATATAGAAATAAATGTTCAAACTCAATAATTATAAAAAGCAAATAAAAAGTAGGCAAAGGTTCTAAATGGTTCACTAAAAGAAGACATGGAAATGGCCAGTTAGGACATAAAACGATGCTCACTATCATTAGATGTCAGGGAGATGCAGATTCCCATGAGATACCACTGCACACCCAGCAGTAGTAAGACTAATAGAAAAGAAAGATAACTGTTGACAAGAATGTGGAGGAAGTAGAACCCTTATATGCTACTGGCAAAAATGTAAGCTGGTGCAGCTGTTTTGAAAAACCATCTTTATTTCCTCAAAAGGTTAAACATCCATTCACCACATGGCCTAACAATTCTACTCCTTGGTGTATACACAAAACCGCTAATAACATGTCTACCCCAAAACTTGCACGTGAATATTCATTGCAGCATTTATTAATAAGAGCCAAAACAAGTAGAACAACCCAAATATCTTATCAACTGATGAATGGATAAGTAAAATGTCCATACATTAAAGTATTATTTGGTAATAATGAAGTAATAATACCTGCTGCAACATGGATAGATCTTGAAGACATTAGCCTAAGTAAAAGAAGACTGTCACAAAGAATCGTATATTGTATGATTCCATTTATGTAAGAAATCCAGAATAGGCAAATCTATAGAGAAGGTAAATAGATTAGTGGTTCCCTAAGGCTGGGTGGAGTGGAAGGTTGTGTAACAGAACCCCTGGGCTGCTCTGATTGAAACAGAACCCACGGGCTGTTTAGTTAGGGGCCCAATTGCCCACCGCCAGAATCATAACTCTGAATACCAGAGTTTGGTGAAAAGAAAAAGAATTGTTTATTTACACAAAGTCCTGCTTCCCCCTCCCAGACCTGGCCAGTCTTAGGAAAGTCAGAAACACCATTTCCCTACTTCCTAGGCACAGGTCAGCTTTACCAGTAGCTGCCAATCACTCAGTTCTGATTGGGGAGGTCCTTTCTGTGCTGTGGTGCCCTCCAGCTCTCAATGCAGAACTTCCTGGATTCTCAGCCTCCTTGTAAACTGTCTCAGCCTCCTTGTGAACTGTCTCAGCCTCCTTGTAAACTGCCTTCTTCCTGCAAACTGCATGGATCTCCTCTCCTTCTCAAAGCAGCCTGGCAACAGCCTCTTCTTAAAGCAGCCTGGAGACCCCTTCTCCAAGCCAGATGGAGGGAGCCCACAAGAGCCAGAGACTGAGGGCGTGAGGGCCAGAGAAAGCCTGAGAGAGCGAGCTTCCTAGAGCCAGAGCCAGCCCAAAATGTCCGCAGCTCCTTCTCTCTTACTCCCTGCCTCCTCTCTCTCCCTGCGTCCTCTCACACAGTGGGTGTTGCAAACAGTTCTGACCATTCACAGAACCCTACGTAGGCTCTGTCTGCTTCTTCCGTACCAGCCCACAGTCCAAGATCCCTCCCATCTTCCTGAGTCTTGGAAGTAAAGCGGATCTTTGCAACAATGTTTCCAGCCCCTAGCTCCAGGCATGCAAGGGCATCCTGAAAGCTGCTTCCTGCTCCCTATCTCCCAGCCGCAAACTCTGGGGTTTGTTTTTGGACTCCCCTGTTTCTGTAACAGTTGGAGGGTAAAGGCTAAGGGATAAGGAGTTTCATTGAAGGGTTATAAAGATGTTCTAAAATTGTTTTCCATGAGCAATGTAGACTCTGTGAATAAACTAAGAGCCATTACATTGTGCAATTTAAAAGTGTGAATTATGCCCTGGCTGGTGTGGCTCCATTGATTAGAGCATTACCCTGTTCACCAAAAGGTTGGGGGCTCATATAGGTCAGGGTATATACCTAGGTTTTGGGTCTGATCCCTGGTTTGGGTTCAATCCCTGGTCTGGGCTCATGTGGGAGGCAGCTAATCAGTGTTTCTATCTCACACCAATGTTACTCACTCTCCCCCTTCCTCTCTCTCTCTGTCTCTCTAAAATTGATAGACATATTTAAATTTTTTAAAAATAAAAGTGTAAATTTAGTCCTAGTAAGGTTATTTAAATTTGGCAATGCAACTGGTAGAAATACAAATTAAGGGTCTAAGATGCTACTACTTACCTATTAACACAGTTAAAATAAAAATGGTGATAATACCAAATATTGGCAAGGGTGTAGAGAAACTGGATCTCTCATATGTTGGCAGTAGAAACGTACAGTGGACCACCACTCTGGAAAGTACTTTGGTGCTTTCTTAAAGATAAAACTATATATGTACTTACCATACGACCCAGCATCCATGCTGCTGGACACTCACACAGAGAAAGGAAAACTTTCATCTAAGCGAACCCTGTACCTTATTGTTCATAGCAGCTTTGTTTGTAATTTCCTAAAACTGAAATAACCAATATGTCCTTTCAAGAGGAGAGTGTGGTTAAACAAACTGTGCAACAACCATACCATAGGCTATTGCTCAGCAATAAAAAGTAACGAGTTACTGATACATGCAACTTGGGTGCATCCCAAGGGCGTAACACTGAGTGAAAAGGACCAATCTCAAAAGGTCACCTACTATATGATTCCATTTCTATAACATTCTCAAAATGTCAAAATTATAGAGATGGACAACAAATTGGTGGTTCCCAGGGGTTAGGAATGGTGGAGGAAAGGGGATGGGTATCTTTATAAAAGGGTAGCAAGAAGAAGATCTATGCGACATCAAAATAGTCTGTATCTGGAGTTGGGGAGTGGTTACTCCAACCTATACATGGAGCAAAGTGACATAGAGCTGTACATACCTGGTAGAAATAGCGGTTTCCTGGTGTTGATATTATACTACAGTTAGGTAAGATGTTGACACTGGAGAAAACTGGGTGATGCGTACACAGGAACATCTCTATAGAAACTTTGCAGCTTCCAGTGGATCTATAATTATCTCACAATACCCTGGCCAGGTAGCTCAGTTGGTTAGAGCATCATCTCAATACACCAAGGTAGCGGGTTCAATCCCTGGTAAGGGCACATGCAAGAATCAACCAATTAATGCGTAAATAAGTTGAACAACAAAGTGATCTCTCTCTCTCTCTCTCTCTCTCTCTCTCTCTCTCTCTCTCTCTTTCTCTCTCTCTCTTTCTCAAATCAACTTAAAAATTTTTAACTTATTTTTTAAAAAATAAATAAGAGGTTAAATATATGTATATATTATATGTATATATTTATAAATTTCCCCTGGCTGGTTTGGCTTAGTGGATTGAGCGTCGGCCTGCGAGCTAAGTGTCGCTGGTTCGATCTTCCAGTCAGGGCACATCAGAGAAGGAAAACTCTGACTCCAAAAAACCTCCGCTGCCTTGCGGCATACCTCTTCAGGGGAAAGGCTAAGGGAGTAAACCCCGACAGAAAATCCGGAGCCGGAGTCCCTAAGGCGGTTTGACGTTGTAGTCAACACCGGCAACTCCTGCGGCGCACCTGAAGCCAAGCTGTATTGACTCCGTCTTTCCCTTGGACCCTTCAGCTGCGAAGAGAGGGGGGGTCTGCTGCATGGGCAACAGCAGACCCTCCATATCACCCTGCCCAGGCTCTGTAGCTTCAGCTTCACTGGAGAGGACACTCCAGCGTCATCGCAAGATGTCGATTCAACACGGGAGGAGACAGATACCGTGTCACTCCCGAGTCAGACTGCACAACCATTCTCGGCGGTGCAGATAGACTCTTAAGAAGCTACACCATCGTCTCTCGAGACGAACGGCTGCCGACGATATTTATAAATGTATGTTTACATACATGGCAATATACACAAACATTTTGCCATAAATATACATATTTATATAGGACAATGTAGCTGATGGACACTAAATAACTAGTAAATAAGCTATTTTTTAGGGCAAACATTTAAATGTACTAGAAATTCAAGAAAATGTATAAAAATTGAGCACATTGCTCCTTACAAGTCTCAGACCATAATGCCCCAGATAAAAACCAATGATTGAGCCTCTTCTGGAGAAATTATAATACCTGAGATGTCTTGTCTACATTGAAAATGTGTTCAAATGACAAATAAACATGACACTCCCTCAATTATGCCATCTTCTAAATATTCATCCTCATAGTGGATTTTGGTTCATAAAGATCTTGAAATCATGGCTTCCACCCCCCAATCTGGAGGAAATGCTTGGAGCCATGACTTCATCTCTTTCCACAGCAATTTTCCCCATTTCAGGTTTTTGCTCATGTGAAATCCTCGTCTTTCCCTCCATGGGGCAGCTGGGTCCCAGCCTTGGAGTCAGCTCAAACACTGGCTCAGAATATGGCAGCAGCTGCCAGCAGGATGCCTAATCTCTCAGTTGCTGGACCGTGGTGAGAAAGGGTTT
The DNA here is from genome assembly GCF_987537825.1 of Furipterus horrens. Taxonomy (NCBI): domain Eukaryota; kingdom Metazoa; phylum Chordata; class Mammalia; order Chiroptera; family Furipteridae; genus Furipterus; species Furipterus horrens. Next base: position 67,853,207 of record NW_028327180.1, read on the forward strand.
GGGGCCAAGGTAATCAGAGGCTGACTCTGCTTTTCAACACAAGCCAGACAGCCAGGGCGGAGGGCTTCCCCTCGGGAGCTGGGCTCAGCTTCTCCTCCATGCACGCTCCGTCCACAGGGTCTCAGCTGCGTGAGCTCACCCTTCGTGGGCGATGCCCCTGCCCCTGGAAGTGAGACAGCCTGGTTACTATTACTTGCATAATGAGTATTATTAGCATTATTACTGACAGCCACTATTTCACAGAAACTTATGTTCCAGGGCTTTATACATAGTATGTAATTTATTCATGTCAACCATAAAAGGTAGGCACAATGATTTTCTCCATTTTCCAACAAACTAAAAACATCAGCAGCAGCTGAGGGCTGTATATTCCCAAAGTCCTTGCTTTTAATGCTGCCACCAGCGGTCTCGATGCTGTATTTGTAGTTCCAGGGTTAATGTTGTGACCTTTGAAACATGAGACATCAAGTAGGTGACTCTCGAGAAGCGGCACTTGCATGATCCATAGCAATCTGAGCTATAGTCCCTCATTTGTGAAAACTGGGGATGAAAATAATGCCTGTCTCATTAAGCTGTTCCATTAATTAAATGAAATAATAAAGTATTTAAAATACTCAGCATGATACCTATAGCAATTAGCATGAAGAGAGGAGAGAACAGACTAGAGACGCAGAAAGTGCCAAACAGCGACCAACAGGCCATTGGTGATGTCCGGCGTGGTGATGTGGCCAGAGACGGTGGGAGGAGAGAGACCGTGGCTCCCTCCCAGTTCTACTGGCTGTTGCCGGCTGTTGAGAAGTTCAGTGGCACAGAGGCTTCAGATGGCAGGTCCACACTCCTGTGTTCACTTCACCTTGATTTGATGGGCACCGATGCCATCTCTAAGGCAAACATTCAAAACCCCTGTTTTTGAGAGACACAAATCCAAAAACACCTACATCTGAAGAGTGCTGTCTTTCCTGCAAGACAGAGGGATGCCTTCCTGCAGAAAGCAAAACTCATATGAACACCGCCTCGTATCTGCATCGGACCCAATGTTTCTCCATCTTCGGCTCATCTCTTCCAGAACTCTGGGGTTGCACCTACTAGTAAAACAGGGGAATAAACAAGGGGAAACTTTGAAAGAAATTTTATAAGATAAAGGAGGTTTTTGTTTTGTTTTTTTAAACCAAAAGAGTAGAAGAAAGTATCTACATTTTAAAAACTGTATGAAACTTGATTAACGTTCATTACAGTGATTTTATTTTTATTTTACTATATGCTGGTAAAAACTTTGTTGTGTAGCTAACCCCAATATATGGATAGGTTATTTGGGAATGACTTCTGTATCCTGCTTCATAAAAACCTCAAAACCCAGTTATTATTTTCAGTTTACAGTGGAAGAAAGTAAGGAACACAGGAGGTAAGAAGATGTTCCAAAGACACAGTGCACTGGGTGGGCTGAGACTCCCAAAGGGCTCAGAATCAGGAAGTTCCCACGATTCAGTGCCAGCAACCTATGAGATGCTAAGTGATTCATAAACTCTTTGCATAGCCAATTTTAGGCTATAGTTATATAACTGTTAGTATATAAAAGAAAGTAGAAAATCCCATCAGTTCTGTTTAAGGTCTTTCCACTCCCACACAACCCAAACTATATCTCTAGATATATCTAAAATATGGCTACTGCTTTATTATAAGAATAATACTTAATCTATGTATTGCATATTGCGAAACCATAGCTTCAGCACGCTCTCTTCCTTTCTTGCCCCACCTTTTTTTCCCCAACATCTAACACATATTCCCCTACATTCCCAGTCCCGTCCAATGCTCTGCCTTTTCATTATCATCTGTTTATCACAGTAGGAAAGCATTGGGATATAAAGATTTTAGAAACAAGTCGATACTGCAAACATCTTGGAAACTCAGCTATTTAAAAACAAGTTATACTTTGCTGGGAAGTCCCAATATCATGATCAAGTATTTCCCCTTGAGATAAGGCTGCCTGGTTCTACCCGCTAAGACTTCTCAGCTTCTTCATCTTCAGAATCATGACCCCTTAGAGCCACTACTTTAGAGGAGAGGCCTGGTGTCACCATAATCCTTGCAAAACTTTTTTTTTTTTTTTTTTTATGGACTGAACACCCTGCACGGAGACACTTGATCTTACAGCGCACATCTGGGTGAGCCAGTTCACGGCCAACCCCGTTCTCAGCAATAAACAGTGAGCCCAGCCCCCAAAGGTAAGTCCCATGGGCTTCTGCTCTTGGGGAAGTCAATACCCGCAAACTTCCGTTTCCTTACTCCAAACAGCAGCAGCAATAGAACCAACAAACATTTCACATTCACATTATTTGGTTAACAGTAGATTATGTTATTTTCATATGGACCTGCTCCAAGCCTTCATCCTAATGTTTGTTAGGAATTTCCAAATAGGCTGAGCTTTTCAAATATATTTGACCAAACACTCTCACACCCCGCACCCCGTTTTTTAAAGGGTTGAGGGAGGTAGTTTAGGAAAAATTCCTATTATTATGTGGGAATGTGGTTTGGGAAATTATGTTCAAATGTCAATGTGCTAAACCAGTGTAGCTTACTTGAAACCTTTCAGATTTGTGAAATGTTTACTAACTTTATACTTTAGAGTGAAAAGACAAATTGCAGATGCCTTTAATCTCCAAAATCCATGAATCCCTGGACTCAGGCCTGACGCATTCTATAATTTTCTGCTTTCCAAGACCCATGACCACCCCTCTCCATAAATCTATCCTCAACTGTAATTATAAAAGCAAAAAAGTTTAATAAAAGTTTCAAATATGCCCTTAAACATGGGGCATCTAATATTTCATTTAACCCTTTAGTCCATGCTATAAAATACCTATAATTACTGTCCCCATTTACAGATGAAGGATTTAAACCATGCTAGGTTAAGACATTCTTCAAGGTCACTTGGATAATTACTGCAACTGTGAGGTGCACTCTGCAGAGCCGGCATCTTTCGACACCTTTTCCTTCTCTGCTGTGTGAATACTATCACCTCCCCTGATGTCCTTCCCTAATTTTATCATACTTGACCTTGTGAAAAACTTGCATGTGGCTCCTCCTACATCTGCGGCCCCCACTGCCTTAATGGTGCATTGGGTGTTTCATCAGCTCTTTTTTATTTGAATAGAGATAGAAAATAGCCAAAAGGATCAAGACATCTGCAAGGAGGCAAAGGGGACTGACTGGCTGTCCCCTCCCTGACAAAGGTCATGTCCATCTCATTCCTTGGTGAGCTGTTCCACACTTGAGGGGTCCTCAGGGGACACAAAAGACTTGTGAAATGGGAAGCACAGTCCAGCTGACTGATAAAAAGCCTTCTCTGTGTCCTGTTTCTCTGGCTTGGACCCCAGTGAATACATTTGTTTAAATAATGATCACAACAGAATAGACACAATGAGGTTGCCAAGAGCCCATCCATTCATCCCTGCTTGGTTAAGGGGAAAAAGAAAGGAAAGGGAAGAAAAAAAACCCACCCTAATGTGACCATGACGTGCTTCATTGGGCTCAGATTTCTGCACAGTGAAGTTTGAACTGAAATCCCAAGATCTATCAGTTCTAAGGAATAAAGAAGTTGGCAGACACAAGGACCTTGGCCCCCTCACCCCCCAAAAAACCCCACAAAAAAACAAAATGAATGGAAGAGAGAAGACTGGTAGACCTTAGTGACATTCCCTTCCTGTCACTCCCTCAGGTGGGATCGGGGTGGGTTAATGGGTAATGTATTTGGGGTAGCAGAAGTGTGCAAAGGGAAAGAACAGGACTTTGGGTGTCACTGGATTGAGGTTTGAAGCCTTGCTCTTCCTTGCTCATATCACATGTTCTTGATCAAGCTAATATTACTTCTTGGAGACCTGGTTTCCTTAGTTGAAACAGTGGAGAAAATAGAGCCACCAAGTTTTATGAAAATGAAATTATTTACTCTACCTAAGGGCTGTGGAAATGGAAAATTCTTGCTTGCCATTGGAAGCAGAAACAACACCACCAAAACCATGGATGATACATTAATTACTGTGCTCTGAGCTCCACTCTCACCCAGGAGCTCTAACCTCTCCTCCTCCCTCTTTTAGCTATATGCCACTTAAATGTTTTAAAAGGAGCATGAAGGCCAGGTTAGTCAATAATAAAACAAAAAGAGATGCTGGTGAAGACATGATGTTCTGAGCTTCCATGAGAACTAAGTCACCTCCAGGGAAGGAAAGTGTTGATCGGTGCAACTCATCATACACCAACTTCACAACCATCCCTGGTGCACCCTGAAGCCCGACATTCTAACTTACAGAGGCATAAAGACACTTCCCTGACCTACAGAAGGAGTTCAGCACTGCCCATTAAGGAATGGCCACTGAATATTGTTTCTGCAGGTAGAGACCTTCGAAGTCCAGATTTCTCTGGGCATGAATGCTTTAGCTCAAAAGGCAAAGCTGTCTCATAGTATTGCCAATTGTATTTCCTTTCATCCAGTTCTCTGAGTAACCAAGGCGAGGTGCCAGATCATGGTGATAATCTTATCCATTGATTGGAACCCTGCACACCTAAGAAACAACATTATCTACATAGCAAGTGCTCAATAAATCGAAGCCACTTGATAAATATAAGACATGATGAGCAGGGTGAGAAGCTCCCTCCCAAGATGGGAAAAAATTATGACCATGTACAGATTATCATTAAGGTGAATCCAGAATATTATCCTTATGATTCCTGAAATATCTTCTAATCTCCATCAGTTTTACCCAGACTTTCATTTTTCTTTAAACTCAATCTCTATAATCTATTTCCTAATTAAGTTGTCATCCTCCAAAATATCAAAATACAGTGTCTTTGTTGTCAGCTTCCCCCTGCCATCATTCTTGTAGGGGAGAAAATTAATTTTTCCTCCACCCTTTTACATTCTTGGCTGAGACCTCCCTTCCTAGTAATAAAAGACAGAGAACAGGAGAAAAATAAATAGAAGTTCAATAATGTGCACCTCCTGTACACATGGGAGCTAGTCAGGAAAACTGAGGAACTTCTTGAAATGACACCAGCCAACACTTTAAATACCTTCAGCTAAAGACAAAAGATAGATGTTGGATGATGAGGGGGGCTAGAGAGTTGGGGGGTTAGGAAGGCCAGGTGTGGGAGGTTTTCAAGCAAAACACAGCAATGGTCTTTACGCAGATTTAAGTTTATGGATTCTCCATCAGTAAGAGTTTCTAGAGATTTAGTCGTCATCCTCTTCATGGTACAGAGATGGAAATACCCTTACAGATGGATATTTTTCTTACACAGTAGCCCCCCCCTCACCCACAGTTTCATTTTCTATGATTTCAGTTACCTGTGGTCAACCATGGTCCAAAAATATTAAATGGAAAATTCTAGAAATAAACAATCCATACAGTTTTAAATTGCATGCCATGCTGAGTAGCACGATGAAATCTTGCACCGCCCGCCCAGTCCTGTCTGGGGTGCCAATCATCCCTTTGACTGGCGTGTCCACACTGTTATGCTCCCCGCCCAGTTGTCACTTGGCGGCTGTCTCAGTTTAACAAATCATTACGAGAGAGAGAGACCCTATTCACATAACTTTTCTTCAGTATATTGTTATAGTTGTTCTGTTTTATTATTTAGTTATTGTTGTTAATCTTCTGTGCCAATTTATAAATTAAACTTTATTGTAGATATGCATGTGTTGGGAAAAAACATAGTATATATGGTGTTCGGTACTATCTGCAGTTTCAGGCATCTATGGAGGGGGTCTTGGACCTTATCCAGTGGATAAAGGGGGACCACTCATAGTACATGTAAAATTTTCTTACAAAAAAGGTCATTTCAACTTGATTTATTCTCCTGTATCTGTAGACTCTCAAAAATTATTGTCCCAGAATAATCAAAATGCCAATGAGGCCTATTTTGAGGTGGTACATTTTGCTCCCCTTCACGTATTCTCTTTTCACTGGCACATCATCTTCCTTTGTATAAGTGGAGTATTTCTATCAAAAGTATACCCAAATTATTCTAAAAAGGATTTGCATAATTTCATATGTATTTAAATCTAATCCCCCATCACATACACATAGAAAAAATTATGTAAAAATATGGGCTGTAAGATAGAGAAACCATCCGTACACATCCCCTCCTGAGCACTGTGGGCTCGTAGAGAAGGGTCTGCAACCCTCACTAAGAGGCTGGAGAGTCTGTTAGGCTTCGTGAGATAAACAAGAAAATTGCAACAGAGTGAGTTAGACATAACCACATAAAAATTTCAAGTAAAGGACAGCATTGCTCATTAAATTGCTGGACATGGAAGCCTCAGAAATTTTATCTTAGCCTGATTTGGTCAATTAATAAAACTGTTTTTGTTCCGTCTTTCTCTTTGTCTAGCTATGACTGTTCCCAAACTGAGCCCACCCAGGGTGGTATTTCAAGAGAATGCAATCCCCCGATTTTTATCTCAGTGTGAGGCCTTCAGAACTTAATCACAGGAATTCAGACTCCAACTGCACTTAAGAAGCAGTTCTTCCCGTTTTCATACAAAGAACTTCCTGGGACCCAGGCAAGCACCTGACTGACTTAGCCCAGAATCTACCCCACCCATGAAACTAAACAGACATCCCTTCTAGTGGCTTCCAGAGCAGGTGAGTGAGTCCTTTCTCCCAGGACAACCATGCTCTCTCTGCTCCTTTGTAAGGGAGGCCAAGCTGTGATTAAGGGTCTATTGTTGTATTTTTAAATAAACAGTATTATCAGGAATTACAAATGGTTTAGCTGGCAAGTTCTCTAGCTGAAAAGAGAAACACAAAAGTCTCATTCTATGCTCTTCTGCTCTTGAACCCATGTAAAAATAAGATTCAAATGATTATATCAAGAAAAACAAAAGGTCCCACCAGACTCCTGGGGAGGAGCCTTTTGTTGAGCAGAGAAATGCATATGAAGATACAAACTAAGAGCAGCCAAGAACTTTGCAAGGAAAGGAATGTGGAGAGTCCAGAGGGGACGATCTGGGAGGGAAATGAAATTAAAGCCTGCAAGCAGGGAAGGCCATAGAAAAGGATATTTGGGGGAGAGAAAGAACATGTCTGGCACCTAGACAGAAAACATAGAAAAAGAACAAACATGGAAAAAGTGGATTTTGTGAACTCTGGACATCTATTTGAGATGTTAGTATATTTGTAATAGAATTGAATCAAACTTCAAGCTGCTGATGGTGAACAGAGACTGTGCTAAGGGGTCTGGTCACATTTGAGTTATGGGTCCCTTTTTATTGAGTACTTTGTAAAGGCAACATGCACCCATTTATCTCTTATTAAAAGATCAACTGAGGCATATTAAAATTTGAGCAAAAATCCATTCAAATAGGGCAGCATCGAATCTAGCAGGTAGAAGAGAGCTCCAAGGAGCTGTACAAAATGGAAGAATTTTATAGCCACAAGGGAGCAAGGACAAGGAAGTTATACCTGACAAAAAGCAGGCATCTATCAGGCATCTATCAGTCAGGTGACCTATCTAGTGCTGACCAGGTGATTCCTGATGGACTGGTGCAGATTCCATTTCTGAGAGAGGCAAAAGTGTAATTAAGCTCTGCTTGGTGATGTCGGTCTGAGCATAAGTGACTCCATTTTGAGCCTGTTATCTTGTTTTTTAACATTCTCTAAATTCAGTGCCTCAGACTTTTTAAAGCATAAAAGCCATTTAATGAATATCCTTTTCTATGTTGACAGCAGATGTTATACTTTTGGTGAAGTGGGAGGGGGAATAGGACATATGAGATAAAAGAGTTCTGCTTCTCCCCTCAACTAGCTTTGATGACCTGATTTCGATTCAACTACACTTCCATATAATGATATGCACATATAATTATTCTATACAACCATGAATCTGTATTTTATGCTAAGCATTTTCTGGTTGTTATGATTCCTTCTTTATACAAGAGAATTAAAGTTAAGAGATTTAAGAACTTCCCCCCAAATCCTTAGCCAAAATTTGAAAACATTTTTTTGACTCCTAGGATGGAGTTCTTCTCACCACACCTCTGTGTTTGTCCAAGTGTGGGCCATGACAGCAACATCACCGGGGAGCACGTCAAATGCAGCTGGCCAGCTAAGGGAAAGGAGAGGAATGCACAGAAAAACCATGAATTGGCATGTAAGAGCCCAACAGAGATGCGGAATCTCACGTCGTGCTCGAGACGTCATGAGCCAGAATCTGTGCTTTAACGAGATCCTGGGTCACTCGTAGGCACAGTTCAGGTGGAAGAGCTGCCAATCATTCCTCCGTACCACCTGTGCCACACGGAGGGCATGGGTTTCCGACTACAGAATTACTTGGGATAAAAAGTAGAAAAGTTCTGCATGAAACTTGAAAGTTCTATGCCATTGAGACACCTTAGGGTATTACAAAGTAAGCTACGAAGTAGTTTGTTTAGGATAATTCTATTTTAAAATAAATTGTATATAACTAGGCTTAGATAGCCACACAGAGAATAAAGATGAAGGATTTTAATGAAAATATTCTCTCTGGAGATGGGATTATGGGCAATTTTGTCCTTTTTCTTTTTTAGTTTTCTTTAAGAAACACCTATTAGTGTCTTAAAGTTAGTTTTTTGGTAATCACCGAACCTGGTCAGCTACGGGGGGGAAAGGAATATGCAGAGAAACTGTAGAATGCCACTACTAGTTTTCTGGGTTGCCAGCCAAGCACCAAGGGAGGTCTCACGAGTATTCTAGAACATCAACCACTCCACTCCCGGCCTGGGAGGGGCTCCTGCTTCTGGCCCCCAGGGGGCAGCCCTGTGTAGGTTACATGAGCCTGCTCTTCTCCCCCAGTGTGAAAAATCAGGTCTGTGTTAGCCGTAACTCATCTACACCCAGGGTCTGAGACATTCCGGGCACTTGAACAACAACAGATATTATAGCCAGAGAGATAATATTTTATAAACAGAGGCAACACCTCCCCCCGGCACCAATAAACAGAGAAGAAAAAGAAAACAAACCACCCACACTGCTCAGCATAGCACCAAAGAATCCCTTGTCATCAAAAGAAACATTCAAATCAGTAGAGAATTTTTGTGAGTTTATTTAAGCCAAACTCATGGCAATTGCTGGGAAGCAAAACCTCAATGAGCTGAGAAAATGCTCCAAAAAATGCCAGTTTTGTACCTTATTTTATACATCAGAATCAAAAGAGAAAGTGGAAGGGGGTTACCTGAAATCCATTGGTGATGGATTAGGGAGGCGAGAGGAAGCAAAGAAGGGAGACCTCTGCGATTAGATAAAAAGTAAAATGATAGACGCATGTTTCTTTTACACGGGTGGGTACAGGATAGTCAACAGTCAACAATGAACATGATAACAGTAACAATAGGGGTTCTGTGGTCTCCCCGTGTGCCATGCCTGTACTCTGAGGTGGCTGGAAAAGTGAAATTTGACCTTCGAGAGGTATGTTATCAAAGATGCAAAAGGACAACAAACAGGCTCAGTTAAGGGAAAGACTGACCTTTGTCAGGAAAGGTTCTAGCCTTGGACATGACTACCTGCCATGACCCACTTTTAATTGGGAAGTTTGATTTCAGACCAGCCTATGTGGTTGCGTTAGGTCTCCGAGTCTGTAAGGCAGCACACAGGCCCCCTGTGCCGGGTTTTGCATGTGGCCTTCTCTTCCACACGCGGGCTCTGATGACGTCCGTGTTCATGACAGGTGCGGGGAGGTGGGAAGCATAAACCTGACTGAGATACTAGGCAAAGTTCAGTTTGCTTAAGGAAAGGTCTAGTTTCATTCCTACTAGCTCCTAGAAGAGGAAGCACCCTGGGGTATGACTAAGCTGAGGAGTCCCCACACGTTGGTCACGGCCCGCTGGTACCCAGGGACTGGGGAAGGGAGCACCAAGTGTGTGTGCTGGGCTGCAGCAGGATCTGCAGGGGGAGTGAATCGTGTTGCACACAGAAACTCCAAGGGTATCTAGAGAGAATCATGACAAAGTGCAAACCTAGTAGAGACACGGCTGAATTCCCAGGTGCTTGTAAATCATGACATACTTTCTCAATGTAATTAGAAGTATAATTACCATCATGGAAGACATTTTTTAATATCAAAATTTGGAAAATAATTTACATTGACTTCCAATAAATTCACTCTTTTTATTGTTTGGGGTTATCATCTTGTATAAATTACTTTTCCTTTCCTTGATGCATTTCACAAAAACTAATTGAGTTCCTCGTGTATGTTCAACATTGAAGTAAATAAACATTTGGGTCCCTTTGAGAAGTTAAAGGACAAACACCATCTCATGGACCTTATGTTTTAGAGAGGAGGAAACTCATTAGCAAATTATTACCCAAAGATTTGTTTAGATTACATTTGTGACAAATTCTATGCATGACAGTTTTGGGTGAGAGAATAGATATATCAGGGAACATTGTTCAGTCTAAAGTGTCAGGGAAATCCCTCCTAAAGGAGATAGTTGAGATTTATTAATACTCTTGAAGGAAACCACTTTGCCATACTATGATCTTCACTAAGCCAGGGAACACCACTCAGGACTTACACACCAAGTATACCTTATATTTGGCATTTTAAAAAGAATACTTTATAATTATCAATATATTTGTTTGCACTCTTGTTACTAATGTACATTCTACTTCTTGCCATGCATATGTTTTTGAAGATACTCATTTTAAGGCCATTCATGGAGAAGTCTTATTATAGTGACTTGAAGCATTTTTCTTTACTATTGGAAAATTAACCTGGAGCAGATGGTAAATGTAGATATATTTGTTTAATTTATCTTAGAAAATATTCTGGGCTATATTGAATATATTCATTAGCTTTTGATTCTCAGGCTAGTTTCTTCAGACTTTAAGGGGCAATACATCATGTTGGCTCAATCTGGCTCCAGCTTGTGCTGTGGATATTGTGATTTTACAAGATTACCTTGAACTAGGAGACAGGGAGCTCTTACTCTGCTAAATATAGAGTTGTCAAGGCTATGAGATTTGAACTTAAATTACTCTACACTGGACTTCGAATGATTCTTGAAATCCTCTAGTGTTCGGGGAAATGAAAATTTATGTATATTGAATAATGTTAAATCAATATTAGCAAAGAACTTGAAAATACCCCTATGAATCCTGAGTGAATGCAATCACAGAAAGAGTAGGGAATTGATGAAATGCGACTTGGTCGGTGCACAGCCTCCTGGCAATCGTTGAGACAGCGCTATCTATAAAGCAAAGCATGAGGGTGGAGTGTACTGGGTGGGGAATGGAGGGAAGCCTGTTTGATTCCCAAGAGAGCGCTTCTCAGCTACCTGCCATGCTGGTTTAGAGGTTCTGGTACCACTTTTAATGCGCGGGAAGGCTGTGCCCCACACCACCAAGCAAAGTTCCAGACACCAGCTGGGTGTCCTAACAGCTCCACTCAATTCTGACATGATCTACCCAGAGGTAGCTCCAGATCCCACGGTCTAAGGCTTCAGTCCTACGAGAGGCCCCTCCCCATATACACGCTTCAGAAGTCAGTCCCAGTAGAGACCAGGCTGTTACCTGTGATCCTGACTGACCAGCTATAGATCAGAGGGCCCCATGGCGCCTCCTCCTTGGGTTTGATTAATTGCTAGAGCAACTTACAGAACTCAGGAAAGCCATTTATTCACTAGATCACTGGTTTGTTATAAAAGGATAGAAGTCAGGAACACACAGATGAAGAGATACCCAGGGCGAGGTACGGGGAAAGGACATGGAGCTTCCATGCCCTCTGTGTGCCCTGTTCCCTGAATCTCCACGTTCACCCACCAGCAAGCTCTTCTAACCTGGTCCCTTCGGGTTTTCAAAAGATAGCGTCAGTGATATGACAAAAGACATTATTATCATTCTCAATGCTCAGGAAATTCTAAGAGTGTTGGGAGCTGTGAGCCATGAATCATGGAGAAAGACCAAGTATATATGAGAAATATATGTGAGTCATCTGAATGACCAAATATATATTTTTCTTATAAATCACTATATTGCAGCTGGGAAGGGTTTTAGAGAGGTATCTGGTCGAAGGTATTAAAGACTGATAATTCCTATCTCACTGTTAGCACTAAGGAACAAAGTGCCTAGTCTCTGCCCTTTCAGAATGCCAGTGGCCCTTCTTGTTACTCCTCAAATCACACCACGCATAATTCCCTGATTATCAGTGGGCTTCCATGCTGGACAGTAAAGCCCCAGCTTCCTCATCTATGCAATTAGGATAATACTAATACTTTCTATGATTGCTGGGAGGTTTAAGAGGGGCAATGCACTTAACAGACTCACCACAATGGCATGCACATAGCAAAGATTAAAAAACACTATCATTGCCTTGACCGGTGTGGCTCAGTTGGCTGGGCATCGTCCTGCAAAGCAAAAGGTCACTGGTTTGATTCCTGATTAGGACATATGCCTAGGTTGTGTGTTCAATCCCCTGGTAGGGGCATGCATGAGAGGCTGATGTGTCTCTCTCTCATATCAATGTTTCTCTCCCTCTCTTTCTTCCTCCTTTCCCCTCTCTCTTCAAAAAAGAAAAATACTGTTATAGTGGTAGTTTGAGGAGGGGCCATGTACTCATCTCTGTATGCTTAGTACCTACTAAGTGTCTGGCATATGGAAGGTGCTTAAAAATTGTGGAATGAGTAAAAATATTTAAAAAATCAAGGATACCCAGAGTTTAGAATTCAGAATGATGAAAGGTCTCTTTTCACTTCTTTTATAGCTCATATAAAAAATCCAGTTAGAGAACACAACTTGGCTATGACATGGAGAAAAATAAAAATTCATGGTTTAATCTCAAACAACAGAAAGAATGTGTTTCCAGTTGAGGGGGGCGGTGGCAGGTGGGGATACCTTGACCACCAGCTTCCAAACACTGACTTCCTGAAAGAAAGTGGAAAAATCCAAATCTAAATAAAAATCTACAGCTTCTCCAAAACCCATGCTCAGGGCCAAATCAACTAATACTCCAGGGCGGAGTAGCTTCCATCCACCAATGAAACCAGCTCCCTTTGTAAACCCCTTTTATAGGCAGAATTCCTTGTCTAGTTCCTTGGGGTTTCATTTCGCTTTGTGGCCTGCTTGCAATATTCTGGTTTGAGGGAGCAAAAGGAAGAGAGGACGCAAAAATGCAGGGTGAGGTCCTCCAAATGTCAGGCAGGGCAGTGCCAGGCCAGCTGGGCCCGCGGCCCTGCCCGCGAGGAGAGGCACTGGTGTGGCGGGGAGGATGTGAGCTCAGCCTCATCTGGTTTCTTTTACTGCTCTCAGCAAAAACCCTGAGTTATTGCATTCTTTCTCGATGTCTTACAATCAGATTATTAAGTGCAGAGACAGTCAACTGTTCTCTGTCCTCCTGGCTAGCTTTCTAGCATCACCATAGCAATATCCACAAACAGAGAAGTAAATGAACCTCTGACGAAGTCTGCTGGCTCTAAGGTTCAAATTGCTCTCAGTTTCGCTGCTTAAACGTGTACGCAGATGCAAGCACATGTGTGCATGCTCACACGCACTCTTGCTGTTACTGTTGTTTCCCTTACTGTTAGATCTATGAGCTATTTGACCCACTGGTGACAAGACCTAAAATCACAGCTTAGTTCCCATCACTGCTTTGTTTAAAAAACCTTCAATGCCTCCTCATTGCCTGCAGAACGAAGCGTGACTCCTTTGCACAGTGTTTAAAGTTCTTGATCTTTTTTGAAGCCACATCTTCATCATTATTTGTCCATGGCCACCATGAGCCATTTGAGGAGAAAAAGCTCTTTTTCCCTTCTAGAACTCTGTTTTTGTCTGATCTTGACATTTCTGTCCAAGGCCCCCTGCTATCATCTCAGTATGATCAAAGCAACCTTCAAGTCCGCCTCTAACACTGAATCCCAAACCTGCTCTCGCCTGTTTCTGCTGCCACCGGCCTAAACCCAGCCATTCTCAAGTCCAACCTGGATGACATCTTCACGAGCCTCTGGACTTGTTTGGTGTTTCTACTCCTGCCCTGCATGGTCAGAATGATCTGTTTTAAAAAAACTAAATTCTATTAGTTCACTCTCTTGCTCAAAACCCTTTTGTGACTTTCCTGGTACATAGATCATGTTCAAAGGCCTTACAGTGCCTGCCGGGGCCTGTGGGACCCGGCCAACGCCCATCCATCGACTTCATTTCATACCCTTCTCCCACCCTGGCTCTTACTCTCCAGAATCACTGGCCTCAATTCTGTCCCTTAGACACGCCAGTGCTGGCCTTTGCATTTTCTCTTATTCTGGAACAGTTTCCTCTGATTGTCGCGGGGTTGGTAACCCCTCGTCGTCAGTCAGGTCTCAGCTTAAATTCTCCTTAGAGAACTTTTTGACCACCCTCTCAGCAGTTCCCCACCCTCATCCCATCTCAGCAGTCTATCAGATTGTCCCATTCGATTTGTTGATAGCACTTAACACCATCCGATGTTATGCTGTTTATTTATTTGATAAATTAACTGCTAAGTCATCATCCATGCCTCCCCCTTAGAGTGCAGACAGGGCAGGGACCATTTCTGTTGGTTCGCCACCAAATCACTAGCACCTAATAAAATGCCTGGCACACAACAGGCCAAAAATACATATTTTTTGAATGAATAAATAAATAAACCTCATTTAGAAGACCCAGTTTATGTGACCTTTCTTGTAAAGGCTTTATTACCTATTGCTAAATAACCTTCTCTCCCTCCCATACGTGTCTCCTACACATCATTGATCAGTTCTTTTCTTTTAGAGAAGTGATTTCTACAGCTGCTGTATTGTCGCCATTAAACTATAGCTTCTTAAGGATTGTTTGATTCATTTTTATAACTTATCGCACATATCCTTATATATCATGGCTCCTCCATAAAAGAATATGTTTTGCATTTTACCCCTGTAGTCACCCACAGACACAGCCCTGATCCTACAACTGACCCTCTGCTAAATGTTAAAGCAAACAATGTTTATTTCCTGGTACCTAATTACAACAGACACTTTCAGTAGCCTGTATTCCATTTCTTAGCCCACGTCTGATGTGTGAGCTGTTGAAAATGGTCTTTGTGAGCTGAGGCATGATGGTCAAAGTCTCTGGGTGGGTACCACACATAGGAGCTGCCTTTGAAGCCCAGCAGGCTACTCCCCCCACACATGCACCCTAGGGAGTTGCCAGAGACCTATGACCTCCCATGGTAACCCTCAACCAGTGGAGACAGAACCTTAGGGTAAGGCCTCATTCTCTTGTTCTTTCGATGGGCCATTTCAGGAGACAGTCTAGATAGTTTTCAGATGTCCTGGCAGAACGGAGCCTCTGTCCCTTATGACAGCGACATCCATCATATACCTTTATACTCAATTTTTGTCCTTCCCTGCATCGGTCTCCCCTTTCCCTCACTCTTGCTTCCTGTGATCACCTCCAAAATGAACTATCTGTAAATAAGTTCTTATCACAGGCCCTGGTTCAAAAGAACCTGAAATAAAAGAGAAAAAATAAATAACCCGGCTTATATCAAAATATAAAACATTTGTGCACCAAAGGACTCCATCAACAGAGTAAAAAGACAACCCATGGATTGGGAGAAAATATTTTTAAATCATATATCTGATATGGTGTTAATGTCCAGAATATATAAAGAACTCCTACAACTCAACAACAAAACCAAACAATGCAATTCACAAAAACAGGCAAAGGACTTTAGAATAGACATTCCTCCAAAGAAGGTATCGAAATTGCCAATAAGCACATCAAAAAGATAATTAATATCACTAGTCATTAGGTAAATGCAAATTAAAACCACAATGAAATACCACTTCCCAGCCACTAGGATGCCTATTATCAAAAAACAGAACCTAAGTGTAAGTAAGGATGTAGAGAAATTAGAACCCTTGTACATTGCTGGTAGGAATGTAAAATGGGGCAGCCTCTGTGGAAAAAAGTATAGCAGAAACCTAAATATAGACTTACCAAGTAATCCAACAATTCCACTCTGGTTATCTATACAAAAGAACTGAAAGAGGATCTCAAACAGATATTTGTACACCTATGTTCATAGCAGCATTGCTCACAAAAGCCAAAAGTTGCAAGCAACCCAATGTGTATTGACAGATAAATCCGTTTTAAAAATGTGGTATATACATATAATGGACTATTATCCAACCTTAAAAAGGAGAGAAATTCTGGTACATGGTACAACATAAATAAAACTTGAAGACATGCTATGTGAAATAAGCCAGTCGCCAAACAACAAATACTGTATGATTCCACTTATATGATATACCCAGGGTAGTCAAACTCATAGACACAAAAAGAATGATATTTGCCGGGGGCTGGAGAGTAGGTGGAGGAGTTGCTGTTGAGTGGGGACAGAGTGTCAGTTCTGGTGGATGAAAAAGTTTTGGAGATGGATAGTCATGATGGTCACACAACAATGTGATTGTGCTTAATGCTATTGAACTGTATGTACACCTTGAAATTATAAAACAAACAAACATAACCTCCTTGGCTGCAAAAGTGTTGAGACGGAGAATAGATCAGTGGTTGCCCAAGGCTGGAAGGGGGTGGGGAAAACGGAGAGTAAATGCTAATGGATTAAAAGGTCTTTGGGGCATGATGAAAATGGTCTAAAACTCATTGTGCTGATGGTTGCACAACTCTGTGAGATACTAAGAACCATTGAATTGTATATTTTAAAGTATACTTTAATTGGGTAATTTATATGAGATATGAATTCTCTCTCAATAAGGTTGATATACATAAAAAAACCTTTGCCACTTGACGATTCCTTTACTTAGGCAAATAATTCTTGACCTTGGCTGTCCATGACATTTCTTCTCATTATATCAAGAAATTCAATTTTTTCTTCTTCATAAAAATTAGTTAACCTCTGCCCCATTTCTTTCGCACCCTGCTGCCAAAAACTAATATATACGTTTATGTTTTTAATAAGGTTTAATGAGTACCTATGATAAGGAGCCTTTGATATGTAAAAGGTTGAGCTAATGTGGAAAATCCAGGGAAGCTGGCAGGGCATGGAGGATATATTTAGACAGGTGTCACGACAGACACAGTAATAGCTGCCCATGACCTTTTCTCTTTCTGCTGCCAAGAGGGATAGAAACCATCAGTTACAGGGCTAAGCTTTCACCTTCCAGAGAGGAAGAGAAAACAGGGAAGAGCTTCCTAGCAACCCAAGTCATTAGACTCAGTCAATGTTGCAGTAGTTCCTGGATGGCTTTTAGTCCCTCAAAAGATAAAAGCCTGGGTTTCATTGGAGAGCTCAGGATTAGAAAGGGTAATCTGGGTTTTGGAACAGCCCTGTTCCATGTCAAAGACAAAGCCAGACAGTAGTTGAAGTGGTAAGGACAGATTTTAATCATTGCAATAGGAAAAGAGCTCAGAGATCAATGGGGGGAAAATGGGACAACTGTAGTAGAACAACAATAAAAAAATGGGGGTGGGGGTGGAACAGTCCAAGCCCAGTACCTTTACCAATAGCCCACCCCTACCATAGACATTTGCTGTACTGACAGATAGGGGGGACTTGGGATTGAGTCTCGTTTCAGTACCTATTAGCTATGTGACCTGAGAAGGTCCAATAGTCGTTGGGTGTGTGTCCACACCCTTAAAATAACAGCAAATGAGCTTTATAAAGATTGGAATCTATGACTTCTGCTTCATTACATTTCCTTGAGTATATCAAAAGTGTACGTAATCCTATTGGAACTCTCACTATTTTATGTGGTAAAGTGAACATTTAAAAATAACCCAATGTCCTTCAGTAGAAGACTGGTTAAGTAAATGGCACATTCATACACTGGAATCCTAAGAAAAATTTAAAAATAGATCTTTATAATAAAATAAAGGCCAAAAAGCATGAAGTGAGGGGAGAAAAATAAGTTATAGGACAGAATGGTTAATTAGATCTCATTTTAATTTTTATTAAATAAAAAAGCATATAAATAGCATATGAATATGCACATGTACATGTTTATGTGTACAGAGATAAAAGCTTGATAAGATACACACCGAACACAAATATGCCTTATTGTAGGCTACTGTGCGTTTGTTATATGTGTGGGTTTATGTGTGTGGGTGTTGGGGAGTGAGGGATGATGAATTATGAAAGAGTAGAATTCATTAGTGAGGATATCATTTTGCCCCTTATAGAACAGGTACTTTGTGCCAGCCTCCTGTGCTAAGCATTTTATGTTTAGTAGCTCATAATCATCTAAATAACTGGAGAGGCAATGATGACAATGATGCCAACAATGACAACTGTTATTATTTCCATTTTACAGATGAGAAAAGCGAGGCACAGGGAGGTAAAATAACTTGTTCAGGATCACACTATTGTAAAGTGCCACAGTCGCAGTTCTAACTGTGCACTGACTTCAAATTTTCCCCTCTTAACCAATATTTAGCTTTTTAGCTAGTTGCTTTTGAAATAAAACATAAAATATATGCTTATCACAAATACTTTTTAAATTCCAAGATGGCTGATCTCTCTTCATCACAAAGATGCCACTCCCTAATTTCTCCGTTTTCCATTTAATATGTGGAAATATTTCCGACATATGAGTGTATATAGGCAAAGGAAGGCCTTTCTATATTATATGAATATGCATCAGTAATAGTTATTCTCACCAACATGTAGTTTAAAGTCTTCAAACTCTCCTGTTGTTTTCTCTACCTTTATAAACAGTCAACAAATTGAGTGAGGGGAAAATTCCAGCATCTATTAATATAAGTACTGAGACTTAAGAAAAAACAATGTCATTCCCCATTTGCTTCTGCTTGTTGCCCCTGCCTCTAATCTGAGGAAGAGCGAATGTCTGTGGCTATACCCATAAACCAAAGAACTCATGACCTGAGAGTAGAAATTGAAATGAGAAAGAACAGAGTAATTTAATTGAAACACAATTTGCTAGTTATC
Source organism: Furipterus horrens (assembly GCF_987537825.1). Lineage (NCBI taxonomy): Eukaryota > Metazoa > Chordata > Mammalia > Chiroptera > Furipteridae > Furipterus > Furipterus horrens. The sequence goes on from NW_028327180.1 coordinate 67,872,131, forward strand.
CAGCATGCTCCAAATAGAAATAGTTTGGGAAAACAATGAAAAAATGTCAATTCTGTCTCATAAACTTTCTTTTTTTTTTTTTTTTTTTGCCAATCCAGTCAGCTTTCACAGCAGAGCATAGAGGTGGGGTTGAGCAATAGAGGGGAAAGAGGAAGGTGGGAGCATCAAGCATAACCTCACCCCTCCCCAAACCCAGACATGGTGTTTAGCAATGACATTAAATGAACAAAGAAGTTCACATTATTGCCCCAAATTCCTTATTGCATGACTTCAACTTTTCTGAAATACCATTTTCCCCACCTGTGGATTCACATCCTTCCTACTTCATCTCTCACAGGAAACAATGGCAAAGTATCGATTGTTGAGTACATTGAACATGAGGGATTTATAAATAGAAGACATGATTAGTGCAAAATAATAGCCTGGGCCAGTGATACAAGTAAACTGCTTTTCTCTTTCCCCCTTTCCTCTTTCCGGTCCATATGAACCTTGGCCTCTTGCTTGTCCTCCTGTCCTTGTCCCATTGCTTGTGAAGCTGCCCAGAGCCTATTTCATAGGCACATTCCAATTGTGTATTTCATCAAACATGTTTACTAACATGTCAAAATGATGGAAACTAGTTTTGTTTCCAGGGGAGAACAGAGTTCCATATGGCTAGCGGCAGAGACCAGTAGGCAGTTACCAGACGCATATCCTCTTCTTCCTGAGCCTACAGCCCGGATACGTTTCCCCTGCTGCCTGTGGTTGGATGTGGTAGGTTCATAAAACTCTCCGGCTCTCATCCTCCATGCTCTTTCTCCTTCCCCTGGCTTGTTGCTAAAAAGGGTAGCAATCTGAGCAGCTATGTGTTGAAGGCAGTAGGGCCATGCATGGATGAACCTAGACAGCTGTATTGCCCAATGAAGCAGCTCACCAATCAGGAACATCTATTATGGGTCTTGTATAGGCAAAAAAATAAATGTCTCTTGTGTTTGAGCCATTATGCATTCTGAGGTTTGTTTGCTACAGCAACTGTTTTCATCTAATGAATATAAGTTTTCTTCTACTGAAAAAGAGACAGACATGAAGAGGCCATGGCTAAAAATTTGGGCAGATTGATGAAAAGGCTACAATATCAGCAAAACACCATGATCATCCATTATTGCTGAGAAAACAGAGGCCCCAGGGGAAGGACTGAAAGGCCAAAAAATTAGATCAAAAGAACTAAATAGTTCAATATAACCAAATAAGATTTAAAAAAAGTTTTCTAGAGTAATTAAAGACTGGTGAGGACACTCTAAAATGCTTATATTGGTGTTGAATAAACAGTTTGGAAAGGTGAAAGGAAAATGAAAAGGACTAATAAAATGGCACCAGTGTGAGCACCTGCAGAGAAATCAACCAATGACAAATGCTCAGTGGTCTGGCAATAGAATTTTAAATACATGAAAAACCTTATATTAAATTTTATATATTAGCTTTGTTAGGATGTGACATAAATCTCTTCAATTAATGTAATGCATTTCCTTGTACTGGAATAGTTTAAGGAAATCAAGAAAAACATGATGTAGGTCACACCTAGCCTATGGATTGAAAGTTAAGAGTGACAGTATCTACTCATCAAAAGCCAGCCATATGAAAAAGAGAAAGAAAAAAAAAAAAAAACCATTTGAGGAAGAAATGAATAGGGAAAAAAATGTAAGCCCCCAAGAATTTGGGGGGATAATGGGAGGATGCTGGATTTCCTACTACATGTGAATATGTGGTGATGCAAAGTATTCTTTAATACCAACTCTGAACTTGAACTGCTTATGACTTAACCCAAGTGTCATCAATTACTACTGGTTACAAGTCAGTTTATTTTTCTGGACCCTGTATAAAAAGGATAATGCTGGAACCGATCTCCTAGTGATGTTACAAGGAATAAATTAATTAAATAATGTTAAGAGAAATAAATAGTGTTCGGCATATAATAAGCCTTCAACAGACTTTATCTGTGGTTATTATTATTATTACTGTATATTGCATGTGGAAGATCATGGAGCAAAGTCAGGAATTTGTGAAGACTAAAGCTTTTAGAGTATGTAGTTTATATGGTGATTTATGACATTTGTGCACAACTATTATAAGTGAATGTAAAATTAGCAGACAAAACAAAAAATGATTGCCTAAAGAAACATTATTAACCTGGCTGGTGTGGCTCAGTGGATTGAGCACTGGCCTGCGAACCAAAGGGTCACCAGTTTGATTCCCAGTCAGGGCACATGCCTAGGTTGCAGGCCGGGTCCCCAGTTGGGGGTGCACAAGAGGCAACCACACATTGATGTTTCTCTCTGTCTCTTTATCCCTCCTCCCCCTCTCTCTAAAAAATAATAAATAAAATCTTTAAAAAAAAAAAGAAACATTATTAAAATAAGATTATTTTCTGACAAAGTGGCTAAAATTGAAAAGATTGCCCATTCTTGAATTTAAACTGGATTTCCTATGTATTGCCAGCAGGAATACAAAAGGGTAGAACCACTTTAAAAAACTGTTTAACATTATTAATATTGAGCAAATACAAACCCAAGACCCAACAATTCAACTCCTAGGTGTATGCTCAGTAAAAATACAGTATTTCCTCTCTAAAAATGATTTTTAGAACAATGTTTTCCCACCATTATTCTTGATATCCTCAAACCAGATTCAGCTCCAATGTCCATCCGGAGTAGAATGGATAAATAAATAAATTTATACCATGGAATACTACAGAGCAATAATAATAAAAAGTAAACTGCTACATACAAAAACACGGGCAAATTTTTTCTTCCTCCATACCATTACTCTTAGAATCCTCAATGAAAATGCTAACTTTTCTTCCTTTGCACTTTTAAGTTCCTAATTCTTTTTAAAACTGAAGTTTATAGCCTTCCAATATAACAGAATTCATGTTTATTGTAAAACATTTGAAAAATAAAAGAAGGGGGAAAATGATTAAATTCTTTCTCCCCAACACAACCATATTAATTTTCTGCATTATTCCTATATATTGCCTTTTAAAAATACATAAATATAACTGTGATCATACTGTAGATGTAAACATTGTATTTTTCTTTCCTTTTAAACATTATATTGCATTCCATGTAATATAAACCTGTTCCTATGCCATAATACAATCACCATAAATAGTATCTTAATGGCTACATTATTTAAAGAGGATGAGCATAATTTATCTTACTAGGCTCTTGACTAACTTTCAAAAGCAAAATAATCAACTAAATGCTAGTAGATCATTATGAGACAAATATCCCCAAAACATAATCTGGACAACAATCGCTACCCTGATAGTTCATTTACAACTGAATATTTCTTTAAGGTTAAAGAATACATCCTTTTTTTTCTTAGGAATATTTCTTTATTCTGGTATTTTGTTAGGGTGTTTTTTAATTTAGATGCTAGAAAAGCTTCAGGTGAAATTTGAAAAAGAAAAAAAAATCATCCATGATTTTCTCTGTAACACAAAAGTACAGGCATATAGATTTTTATACAGCTATAATCATGCAATGCATGCAATTTTGTGTTCCTTTTTTCCTACTTATTACATTATAGCTGCCTTTCCATGTTATTACATAGTCTTTATGATGATCACTTTTAATGGTCGAGTAATCATCCACAAGTTATTGCTTGTGGAAACACAATTCCTATGGGTTGAGAACAGGTAACAATTATGTGAAATAACTGAGGAAGAAAAAAATAATTTAAGTACATTCTAAAGCAGTAATTTTCAGATTGTAATCCTTGGCATACCCGAAAGGTTACCATGGTATAGGAGATGTTAAAAAAAATAATAATAATAACAGGCAAAAATGGAGTCACTTTTGCTAAGCCACATCTCTAAGCCAAAACTTAATATCTAACCTAATTGCAGTTTCAGCCTCTCCCAGGAGTGAAATTTTAAACCAGTCTGGAATGTCCTGACCAACACTAGTGAGGTCATCTGCCTGATAAGACCCCTGCCTGCCCCTAAGGAAAGGTGTCATTGACTGAAATAATCCACTTTTTTAACTTCAAAGTCTCACGCTCTTCCCACTTATAAAAACTTTCAATTTTGTACAACTCATTGGCGTGTACTTCTAGTTGCTAGATGGGATGCTACTAGAATCATGAATTGCTTAGTAAAGCCAATTAGATCTTCAAATTTACTGGCTTGAATACTATTCTTTAAACAGATATGAGGAGAAATCTGAGATGGCCCCATCTTCCTTCTATAAAACCCCTTCTCCTTTAACTTTTCTTTTAAAATATGTTCTTAAAAAAAAAAATGCAGTAAGAAAAAGTATAATAGATGATATAACTTTTGTGGTAGAGCCTGTCAATGGCGAGCTGTGTGACACTGGGCAAGGTGCACAAATGCCTGAGTTCCTTATCTATAAAACAGAGATATTAATTTTACCTAACCCACTGGGTTGTGGTAAAGATTAAATATATACATGATATGATATATAGATTGCTTAGAACAATGCCTGGCATCTAACTATTGTAAAAGTGTTAAGTAAATAAAATAAAATACTGGAAAAAACAGCATCAGGCCAACAGATCTTGGATGTATTCGTGTGAACTTCGAAGCCGGAAAAAGAACAATTAGACCGTGACAGACCTGTGGATGGTTGTGGTAGCCCCCCGTTAGGAAAAGGCTTACACACAGGCTTGGGGGGTGAGCTTGCCAAAGTGTATGAATGACTTGACTGTGATATTCTTTACCTTTGTGACTTCAGGCCACTGACTTACCTTTGCTAAATCTCAAATTTGTCTGTTGAAAAGTGAAATCAACATCAACTGCATCATAAGGTTCTTGTGAGCAGTGATATTCCTTGGCCCATTCTGGGTCTTCAACAACAGAGTCATCCCAGGTACAATGTATTGCTGATCACGTACTGAAAGTTTCTGGCACACTCACAACTTGTTTATTTGTTGAAGTGCCAAATATGCTACATATGGTATCCAGATGGTCAGGATGGAAATAACTTTGGTTTCAATTTGCGAATAGACAATGGAAGAAGGAAACTGACACTGATCTCTTTGTGGATGTTAATGTGCCAAGATCCTGTGTATGAGATTTTTTATTTTTCCATAATTGCAGGCATTGCAGGCAGTGGAGTTCAGGGAAGCATGGAAACAGAGTGAAAATATTTAGTCTCAGGAGCTTGGTTCCACTTTTGTCCTAAACTTATCCCATGACCTCAAATAAGTCAGTTTTGTGCTTCACTCTTAGATTATCTCCTGTCTAAAAGGTGATAGTTGAACAGGAGACACCCTCAAAGATATCTTTATCTTAATTTTTCTTATGGAGTAAAGAGGACTGGACTATTTTTAGAATCTGTGGGGCATCATGGTTTTGTGGACAAGAAGGTGTTATATTTTGCAGAGTGGCAGGAAGTTTTGGTGAAGACTGCCATTTGTAAATTAGTCATATTGGCTCCAACTTTTTTCTCTATGGGGGAGAAATTATCACACAGATAACCAAGATCTGCTGGATAAATTCCTGGAGAATGTGAGTGCTGTGGTAAGTATCTGCTTTTTAAAACATACTTTATCCAGATATTTGTAGTTGGAATTATGTATTTAGCTTAAATACTCCCTTGTCTGTAAAATGAAATGAATTTCTACCCTGCTTTCACATTGTTCCTGGCTCTTAGCAGAGGCTAAAAATTATATTTTGGTCAGCAATCCAATAGAATTAGAGAATGTTTGCCTTATTTAGTCATGGTGTGGCTGAGTCATTCCAACTGATATTGTTTGGAATGAAAACTTGACCAGATGTTCATTTAAATGAACCAGAGAGATTAATTATCAGCCCTACCATATTATCTAAAAGGGTGGGTATAATCATTTCCTAAGAATTTCCTGGAGCTACCACAAAGGTGGCCGATAATAGCTACAACCAGCACTGTGTTAACACACAAGGTACCAGGCACCTCTCAAAGAGGCTCCCATGTATTCAATTATTTAGTGGCACAATGCTCCTTGGAGGGAGGTACCATTGTTACCTTTCTGGTATGAACGAAGGCATGAGTCTCAAAGAGGTTAGGTGGCTTGCCTAAGGTCACCCTGTTAGTAAGTGGAAAAAGTTGAACTTGAATCCAGGAACTTTGACCCCTAGGCCTATGCTTTTAAACCATGTTATACCTATTACCTTATACAATTCCCTGTTTTTGACCCAAGATACTATTAAAACTTGAATATATTAGGCTCACCATTAATCTACAAATGAGGGAAGAGGAATTTGAACCACTGTGAGTAGGAAAAAATATAGCGCCTGACCTGAGGGAAGGAAGAATGCTAAATTTTGGAGAAAACATTTATATACCTGATTAGAAATCTCCTGGGTTACCAAAACAACATACCCACTGTTTACTCATCTTTGAAAATAATTTTAGGAATGTAAGAGGAACTGAAGTTTAAACCTCAACTCCTTGTCTGCATAAGATATCTGGAATGTTTTGTTGTTATGATCAAAGTCAAGAGGGTAATGTTGGTTGATGCTTCTTGGTTAACCTTAAGAAGCAAAAAGTTGGATTCACCTCATTTACAATGGAATCCCAAATATTTTTTTGTTGTTTTGGCCTATTGGAATTACTCTACTGGTTGACATTGACATTCTTCTGGGCTTAACTTAATGTCTGAGAGCTCCCTTATCTTTGTTAGCATATACTCTCCAACAATATAAAGAAAGCATAACACTTATGTATCCATTTAGGGTTTGAAATAACAGAGTGGTTTGAAAAGGGGGTTGGTTCTGGATAGGAAGATGGGTAGACAGATCTTTCAAATCTGAAACTAAGACCTTATATTTGAATAGTGTAATTTCATCTCAGACTCAGTCTCCCATTATTTTTTCTCCTAAGGACTGTGTTAAAGATATTTTTAATACAGCATAGTTTTTCCATTCCTCTCTCCATGAAGGTTTTCAATCCATTTGCATGTAATGCAAGCTTTCATGTACATAATTAGGATCCCAGAAGCTTGCAACAGTTGGCCATGACATCTGTATATGTGCAATTTTGTCGTTGAAGCATTGTGATACGACATGTGAATTAAAAGCTTCAGTAATGGAATAAGAAAGACTGCAAGGGAAGCAAGGGAAGCAGCTTTGACACAAGTTTAAAATAGTATGTTAATCACAAGCAACCAAATAAATCAGAACTTGGAAGTCTTTGATTAGATAAGATATAGTCTATCCTAAGAGTGAAAGAGCCCTGGCTGGTGTGGTTCAGTGGACTGAGTGCTGACCTGAGAACCAAAGGTCACCGGTTCAATTCCCAGTCAGAGCACATGCCTGGGTTGCAGGCCAGGTCCCTGATTGGGGGTATATGACAGGCAACTGATTGATGTAACTTTCACACATCAATGTTTCTCTCCCTCTCTTTCTCCCTCCCTTCCCCTCTCTCTAAAAATAAAGATTTTTTTTTTAAGAGTAAAAGAAACAATCTCTATTTTGCCTGTTAGTAAATAGAGAATTTCTCCAATAGGGAATAATTCTGCCTTCTATCATGTGAATTTTCTTCCTTTTAAAGAGTTTATTTTTCTACTATTAAAAAAATTATAAACAATCAATGAATAAAGCATAGAAAAATGGAAAAAGTACCTAGGGTCTCACTTCCCTCACACTGCTACTTAAATGTTGGTACACTTTCACTTGGTTATAATTATGCTCTGCATGTAAATGCTACATCCTTTATTTTAAATGATAAACATTACATCTGTATTTTCTTTGTGTATGAAACCATAACTTCAATGTTTTTCATAATAGTCTTCTGAGTGGATACACTATAGTTTTAATTACATATTCCTAGGTTCCTAAACAACTAAGATGTTTCCTACTTTTCTATTCTAATAAATAATAATTCAGGGTTCTTCATGCCTAAATAATTTTCATTTAAGGATTATTTCTTTGGGTTAACATTCTTCAAGCAGAATCACTACTCAAAAATGTTGTACTCCTACAATAAACTCACCCACACCCACTGTTAACTGGTTTGTCCAATTCCAGAAATAAAGTTTGGAAAGCAGAAAGTCACTGTTCCTCAAAGGCATGGTGAGTTTCTCTGGTGCTTTAACTAGAGTCTCTGAATTTTCCTTATGTGATATTACCTTCCTGCTTTGGCATGTATTTCTGCCATGAGCCTAAGTTCTCGAGTTAATTTGCGGGAAGGCCCTGGCTGTGACCACTGTTTTTTTCCAACTAGATGAATTCTCTCTTGTGACCTCAGTCTTCCACCTTTCTCCTGGTGAAGGTGGATCCGTGCTTATTTTCCCACATCCATATACCTATGTCTTCCCTATGTTAATCCATTGAGGGAAGTGGCACTACCACAGATGCAGAGGTCACCTCTGACTTAACCTAATTGACCTTTCACTTGCCTGCCACCCCATTGAAACTGCCCTGGTCATGTCACCAATGACCTTCGTTTGGTTAAATCCAATAATCAGTTCCCAGCCCTCGCCTTATTTGACCTCTCGGCAGCATTTCACACAATTCCTCCTTCCTCCTGGATATACTTTTGTTACTTGGCTTCCAACACCTACTCAAATCAGCATCTAATCAAGAATACAGAAACTATTATTACTTGGCCAGAGGGAATTTAATTCAGGGTCTTGATGACACAGAAGACAGAAGAGATGAAACGCAAATTAAGAGAGAGTGAGGAGACCAGAGATCCGCAACGACACAAACACAGAACCAGCCTAGGCTGGAGGGACAGGGAGAAGAGGAGGTGCCCATGGGCCTGGGGGTTCCCAGGTGAAGCTAGAGCTATAGAGAATTTGGCAGAATAGAGTCAGGAAAGAGATACGGTCACAAGCAGAGACACCCTGTGAGAGAAGGAGAGAAAGCCCCTGGTTTCTCTTTTTCTCCCTCCCTCCAGATTCCCATCAGTGCCTTTCATAAACTAACCCCAGTGGAAACAAGTAACATCAGGATCCTGGAATAGCAACCTGCAGTGGTCAATCCCCCTGCAGTCCAGACCTGAGTCAGGGAAGGTTGAGGGACTGCTTGAGGATCTCCAGGACCAAGTCGGGCACGAGGGACTTGCTTGATCCCCTGTGTGCTGGGCACCCCTTCCCTGTCTCTCTACTGGCTCCTACTTTTCTCTATGTCCACTTAGTGTGGAGGTGTTCCAAAGCTCAGTCCTTATTCCACCTCCCCAACCCTGCATTGTTTACAACTACTGTTTATTGTCTCCGTATGAATTTGGGGGTTGACTGGGCTCAGCTGTGCTCTTTTGGGATCTGTCATGAAGTTTTGTGGTGAACGTTGTGATGTGTCCATCAGATCCTCCTTCAGGAATGAAGGACATACCATATTAGTTGCTGGGAGTGTGGCTGACCGTCTCCTCTGCTGTCAGTCACCTTCAGCCATCTTGCTATATAGTATTCAATGCTGTAGAGTCATTACATATTCATAACTCTGTATATTTGTTACAGAGCAAAAGGGGGTTCTTTCACGTGGTGCCCTGGTGCAAAACCCAACAACTAGTGTTGAGGAAAACAGGTTATTTACAGTATTCCAACCTGGGGAGGGCAGTGAGGAAACACTTCAGCTCAGAGCCCTGTTCTCCCATGGGACCCAGCACTTCCCCTACTCCCCAAAAGGCTAGAAGCCAAAAACATTCCCAGAAGTTCCCCATCCCTTATCTGTCAGCTCTGTCTTTCAGGATCTGGGGTACGATGTCATCAGCCTCCCTATAACAATCCAGGAAAACATGTGCCATGTTGCACTGGATCACACATGGTTCTCCCTTTGCCCTTTCAAAGCCGCATGGGGTTTTCTGTCCTCCTTGCAAACAGCGTAGGATTCCTTTCCTCCTCTTCAAAGCCGCATGGAACTCTCTTTGCTAAAATGTCTGCCACCTATTTTTAAACCCCTGACTACGTCTTCTGATGCAGTGGGTGTGGTAACCAGTTTTGACCATTCACAGAACCTTGTGCAGGCTCTGTATGCTCTTTCCACACCATTCCATGGTCAAAACCCCTCCCATCTCCTTGGGGCCTTGGAAGAACAAAAACATTTGCATAACTAAGACACTAGCTACTAGCCATAGTCAGGCAAAAGCATCTTAAAAGCTGTTCCCTTTTCCCCATTCCCCAACCCATAGGCTCTGGGGATTTTTGGAGACCCCCCACTCTGTAATATATTCATTGTATGTAAATAATTCCCCCTCCACAGAGGCATATCTTGGGGTGATTCGTTCTGAACCCCTACAGCAGAAATTGTTCAGAGTCCCATTTCCCATCTCTCCCTCTATGGGGGATGGGAGATTGGAGGGAATGGAAGATCATCCAGCCTAAATGCAGTCCTCAGATTTATTTCTCAAAGCTACTTAGGTACCTGATGGGTCTTGGGGTCTTGGACAAAAGTCAGGTTTTTCTTTTTTCTTTTAAAGTCATGCACCTTGTGAAATGTTAAGTCTATAACAGGCTCTCTTTTCAAAAAAGACATTTGTTTTATTTTAAAAAACAGTTCAATGTCAAAGACATTGCAAAAATTAGAAAAAGAAAATATTACATTGATTGCATTTTCCATTTGAGACCAATGCAAATAATTCTACTTAAGAGCTACCTGATAATTTTTAGAAACTCCTAAACTTGGCTGGTTATCAGAACAACCTGGGAAGCTTTTGAAAATAAGAGGTGCTTGGGCTGGCAGGAGATTATGCCTCAGTAGACAAAGGATGGGATCCTCTCTGGTTTATGTAAGTAAATATCTATAACTAGCCCCCCTGCAAAAAAAAAAAAAAAAAAAAAAAAAAAAATCTGAGGGTGACCAGCTGTTCAAATTTTAGCGCTTGAAGTCCTGTATCCCAGGAAACTCCTCAGTGCCAGGCAGAGAGGGACAGTTAGCCACCCTAAATCATCTTTCCAGACTTAACCAAACCTTAACTTAATACCTAACCTAACTGAAGTTTCCAGCCTCTCCCAGCAGTGGAATTTTAAACCAATCTGTCTGGAATGTCCTGATCAACACTAGTGAGGTCATCTGCCTGCTAAGATCCTCTGCCTTCACCTAAGGGTAGGTGTTCTTGCCCAAAATAGTCTGCTCTTTAAACTTCTTAGTCCCATTCTCTTTCTGGCTATAAAAACCTTCCATTTTGTGTGACTTAACTCATCGTGAGCCCTTGCTAGACAGGTTACTGCCGAATTCATTAATTGCTTAATAAGGCTAATTAGAACCTCAAATTTACTTGGTTGATTTTTTTTTAACAACTCAAATCACTTTTAGTTATGGTACAAATACAGAAAAATGAAAACCAGAAAGAATGGAATAAAGTCTTTGAAATGCACAAGTCATCTTTGCTGGAGTGTTGGAATCATCAAAATGGTCACATTTGGAAAAAGAAAAACCACTCCGATTTTTAATCTTCTAACTTCCTGAATATTTCTCTTTCCCAATGAGATTTTATTTAAGAGCATATGATAGGGATTCTTAGTTGTTAGAACTCCAATCTAAAATGCCACCGAGGAAAAAGACAAAGACAATTTTATCTAACATGTAGGTCCAACCCTCAAAAATCATAGATAAACATTGTCTTTATTTTTGTTTCTTCTTTTTCCAACTTTCCAATGGTAAAATAATAAACTCAGACATTAACAAGAAGGTTTTCTTTCAAAATTTGGACTGGAATTAAAGTGTTTGTGTCGTTTGGTCCATCTGTTAATGTTGGAACAGGGTACAGTATAATTCTTGCATTGTATTACTTTCTTCATCCTTTATTCACTAATAATACTTTGAAGTATGGAATAAGAACTCCTGAGCATTAACAATGGGAGGAGTGATGTTTGTTATTAGAGATTTATCCTATTATGAGGAGCACACATTGAATCATGGGAAGTAACATAAAGCAAGCCTCTTACAAATGTCATGAAAAGGGACTTTTTGCCCTTTCTGCATCAAATCATAGTATAGGGGCAAAAACTAACCAAACAGTACTTTTTCAATCATTGTCCCAAGTAAAGCTATGTTGTTTACTCAGTAAAAATAAAACATCGTTATTTTTACCTTTCTCAACTCTGTTAAGGAGAAACAAATTATATGGAAGTTCTAAAAGATATGATTTCAAAACAAGTCCTTTTGACATTCATCGCTAGTGCAGGATCTTAGGTAAAGTTGGCTTATAACATTGTAATAGCTTTGGCTGTGCTTTTAAGTATCTTATTTACTTTTTATTTATTTATTTATTTATTTATTTATTTATTTATTTATTTATTTTACTGTGTGGTTGCCTCTCACTCGTGCCCCCAGCTGGGGACCTGACGTACATCCTAGTCACGTGCCCTGACTGGAAATCCAACCAGCGACACTTGGCTCGCAGGCCGATGCTCAATCCACTGAGCCACAGCAGCCAGGTTTATTTACTTTAACAACAGGCTTCCTTACCAGAATCACAGAGTAAGTAGTTTATTGTTAAATCAGCCTGTCATCCTAGCTGAGGCCAAAAACAAAAAACAAAAAAAAAACAACAACAAAAAAAACAATCAAGAGATGGTGATACTTTGAGAGTCTGAGGCGACTGGTGTGCAGTCAGCAGACAGTATTGGGGAGAAGCTTAGCATACTGGCCCTGGAGGCAAGCTGCGTCCACATCCAGCTTTCCCTCTCACTAGCTCTGCAACCACAGGCAAGATATTTTAAATCTATGCCTCAGTCCGCATGTGTGAAACAGAATGATAACAGTGACCCCTTAGTGCTTTTCTATGGCTTGAATGACAAAACAAACCCTCAAGCACAGTGTGAGAAGTGAGGTGTCTGCTCTGGACACGCTGGCCCCTGATGTAATTCTCTCTTCCTTGTTCTCTGCGTTCCAACCACCTGGGATATATCCGTTCCTAAAATGAGCTACATGTTCAATGTCAAGCATGGGGATTCACAGATGCCATTTCACCTGCCCCCCTTGACCTTCACCTTACTGAATTTTATCATCCTTGCATCCTCAGTTCTTCAGGGAGGCCTTCCCCAGCCACCTAACCCATAGGCTGGTCACAACACCTGCCTGAAATTTCCCTTTTTTTTTCAGAATCCGCATATAATAAGCACTTAACCTGAAAATTGTTTACTGATATCATTCTTATTTAGAAACTTAATATCGTAAATCAAGTAAAGGGGGAAGGAGATAGCTTTACAAAATAGGGGTGTTTATAGCCAATGGATCCTCCCACCTCTTGTGAATAACCAGGTTACAGCGGAATGTGTCACGTAGCATTTGCCAACCTTCAGCAATTCCTAGATCTATCCAATATGCATACTATTTTCCCAGATTTTTTTATATTGGTTCGCTTTTGTGTTTAGATTAATTTGTTCAGAGGAAATATTAAATCACAACCATTAATGAGGAACCAGCCTTTGGGGGCCACTAATCTATTTCATCTCTCCTTTTCCGTATCAGGGAACTGAGGCCTAGAGAAGGGAAGGAAATTTTCTGCAGCCTCTTCTAGGTAAGTATCAAAAACCAAACAATGGCAGTTGTTCAGATCTCCTACTTCTTAACCTGAATTCATTGCTGTATTTCAGTGGCTTGTGTGAGTTTCATTCCAGGCAGTTTTAGTTTGATAGATACATTTGGAAGAAACTGACAGAATAATCCATGCTTATTTTTGATAACTTATAAAGCTGATTAAGAAACCACACTAGTGATAGCTGTCTCTATCAAAAAATAATGCCCTAATTCAAAGGAGAAATTTATGTTTCAAAAACCATGACAGGCAAGTGACCGTCTTTCCTATCTCTTAAGATCCACTCCAATAGCTTCTACTTAATTTACAAGTAAAAACAATAAAGTCAATGAGAACAAATTTCATTATTGCAATTACAGTGTTGCAATGGAAAAGCTGTTTCTTTATAAGCAGCTTTATTGAGATTAATCTTCATACAATTAAAATGTACAATTGAATGTTTTAGTGTATTCATAGGGTTGTGTGACCGTCACTTCAATGTAATTTTAAAGTATTTGTTTCTTTGTTTTTTGCCTTTAAAAGAAACCAGTATCCATTACCAGACAATTCCCATCACCCCTCCTTCCCACTCTTCAGTCCCCTCAGCACTAAGTAATCACTAATCTACTTAACCTACTTTCTGTCTCTGGATTTGCCCAGCCTGGACATTTTTCATGTAAGTGGAATCATACAATATGCCGTCTCCTGTGGCTGACTTCTCTGACTTAGCGTAAGGTTTTCAAGGTTAATCATGTTGTAATGTGCATCAATACTCCATTGTTTTTTATAGCTGAATAATATTTCATTGTATGACTACACATGTATTAGTTGATGGGCATTTGGGTTGTTTCCACTTTATGGTTTCTATAAATAATGCTGCTATGAATATTCATTTACAAGTTCTTACATGAATGTATATTTTCATTTCTCTTGGAAATAATACCTAGGAGTGGAATCTCTGGGTCATATGGTAATTCAGTGTAAAGCTACCGTTTTGCCTGCCTAAAATTGTTGAATCCCCCTTCTAGTAACAGTTCTTCCCATCTCTCTTCTATTTTGCTGTATAATTTCTTCTACTTTGGTTACAGTCTTGGTGGAACTGTCAATCAACTCATTAGAACTTCCCCTGATCAAGGGGTGAGCATGTGATCTAAGTCTTACCAACGAGATGCCCTCTCCCTGGAATGTGATTCTTTGACTGAGTAACAGAGAGGCAGAAAGGAGTAGAAACTCACTCATCACTGTCCATGAATATTCCACCATATACGTCTCAGAGTTACACTTATACTTTAACTTTTTCTTCAAATATTCAATTATACCATGTCCTTCCAATAAAGTCTGTGATTTTGTTGTTTTTTTTTTCCTTAAGCAGATCAGAGGTAGCTTTGTTGCTTGCATCCACCTTTAACGATATCTTGAATACTGTCTTTGAATAAATAAAAATGTGTGTCTCTTTTTTTCCCCAGAACTGGTCTTTTCTGTTTGATGACATCATTTAGTCAATTCACATCCCACCCCGCAACCTCAGTCCATTATCCAAGAGGAAATGGAAAAACACTCTCCATTGTAAGCCCCGATTCCCAAAATGAGGAGTTCAAGCAAGTCCCTGAATTCACCCTGTGTCTGGAAGGCAAAGATGCAAATGCCAAAGCCACCAGCAATAGTTCTTTCTTGGTCAAGTTATAATCTGAGGCCCTTACAGAGCACAGTCCCTGCTCTTTCATGTATATAAAAAGGATGCAGTAAAAACAAATTAAAGGCTTGCATGCCTTCATCCTGTATTAACCCACAGGCCCACAGAAGGGTTCTTCAAACCCAAAGAACTGTCATCTTTTTAACTGTGGAAGACAAAATACACAGAACAATTAAAGAGATGATTTTGTCCAGGCTGTTGCAATAAGAAAAATGTTCATTAATAAAGAACATCTCAAAGGAAAAGATGGGGACCTGTGGTTTTATAAAGAGGAGTAGACAAGGGAATCATGAAGCAGAGAGGAGGCATGGCTTAACTGAGTCCTATGGGAAGTGTGGGTTTTTGTGGTTAGCTCTTTCCTGAAGCAGTAAAGCTTGGGCAATTTCCTTTTGGGAGCAGAGTGCTTAAATAAAATTCAATCTTTCTACCTTCCTTCCTTCCTTCCTTCCTCCCTCCCTTCTTCCCTCCTTCCCTTCCTTCCTTCCTTCCTCCCTCCCTCCTTCTCTTCATTCTTCTTTCCAAACTTTTGTTCATTCAGGAAATATCTACTGAGTATCTCTTTTTATACTGGAATCAGGGCCCTGAGCTTAAGAAGAGACCCCGCTGTCAAGGGTCCTTGTGAAGGGAAGCACAGCTCAGCAGGTGTCTTGCCCTGTGTAGGCTGAGGGAGCACCTGGGTGAGAGGCAGACTCTTCTTCCTACTGCTTTCTTCTATTGCCCACTCCCATGCCTCCTGCCCTCTCTCAGTCTCTGTGCCTTGGATCAAGACGCCTCTCTGTCTAGATAGCACTTTTATATATTCCTACTACTCTAGGTCAATCTAAATACCTTTTACTCCAAGGAATGTTTTCTAGGTTTCAAATTAAGAATATGGAATGGCTATGGGAGGCTTTCATGGTTCCTACCAAGGTCATGGCATTTTTAAAATAGAGTCTACTTTTCTTCATTTTATGCAAAGTGTTATCTAAAAGAAGCTTCAGGATAGCCTTGAGTTCCCTCTTCCAACTAGATTGCCTCCCATAAATGCCTCATGTAGAAATTTTAATAGGTTCCCAGAGCTGAATGAGTCCCTCCTTCCCTTATTTATATTCTTTAATAATCTGTCTTATTGAAATTATTTATTAATGTCTGTTTTGATAGTATTTTTGATCATGTCTATCTCCCCAAATGCCTTTTATACCTATCATGTGTGAAGTTTTCTGGGTATAAGGAGCAGGAGTAAATTGTAAGTATTATAGGGAAAATTCTGTCCTTCAGTGGAAAACCCCTCATTGGCTAGACCACAGCCTTCCAGTGTTATCTTACCCTGATTCTATGGGAGCTACAGTTCTGTAGACTGTAAGTAACTGATAGCAACGGAAAACAATTCTTGTCTGTAGATGTGCCAATTCTATCCACTGGCGGTCCAACTGACTTCTGTCCCCTGTGTGGAAGAGTCTAGGTTTGCCTCCATTTCACATTCTCTTCAGCATTCTTGATATATAAATGTATGTATATAAATATATATATAAAATACACACACACACATATATAGTTAATACATCTCTAGTTTTCTCATTAATGAGTTAATAATATCTTAGGCCCATGTTCATATTTATTTTGATGTGAGAGTTATGATTTTAAAGTTATGTTTTAACAAGTTTGGATTTCATTAAATGGCTCAGATCATTGAGGCGAACTGAGGAAATTCCTGATGGGCATGGATTCAGGGGAAATGGAGTGTATAGTAGTTAAGAGTACAGGATTCACAGTAGACTCCATTATTTTAAGTTCTTCCCAGATCCATCACTTTTTCCTCCAAAGCTCTGTGACCTTGATCATGCTACTTATCCTCTCTGTGCCTCAGTGGAGATAACATTACTTATTTTACAGGGTTGTTGAAAGGATTTCATGAGCTCATCAATGTGCGGCAGATAGTGAGAGCTCAATAATACCAGCTTTTACCGTTAATACTTAATAAGGAAACATGTAAGTAAATTTTGGGTCCCATTAAATCTGAGCAGGTTAGAGACAGAAAGTAGAATTTCTCCAATCACATGTCTCAAGTATTCACAGCCACAGTTCCATTTATAGAAGGACAAGTAGAGATGATAGGAAGGGAGAGAACCAAGCTCACGTGAGATATTCTGCAGACTTGTCCCACTTGGCAAATAAAAATTTAAATGTTAGCCCTGGGATTTTCAAACCAAGGCCTCTAATTGACAGACAAGGGAGCCTTTGTGTTTCTCTTTGTCACTTTTAGACACCACCCCCGCCCCATGCCCACTCTCCCAGGACTTCTCACAAATCTCTCTTCTGACTCGAACTTGAAAGTGGGGTGGCAGCACAGTTATCAGGCTCATTTTTCTTAGGGACCCCATTTTCGAGGTATCAATTTAGAATCCCATTTTACCAATTCCTGTTGGAATATTTTCTGAGATATTTCTGGGTCCTTTATGAACTTATGTTATACCATCCCCCTTTGTGGCCAGATGACAGCAAAGCTCCTTCAGGGGTATCTGTGACTGGATGTCTGGCAGATAAGGATAAAGAAAAAGGAAAAAGAATACCCCCCCCCGAAATATTAGAGGTAGAAAACGGAAGTATCAAAGTGACCTAGGAAGCGATGTTGAGAGAAGTAGCTTTTGTACACACATGGCAATTTGTGAACTACACTCAGGAGGAAGAAATTATATCTGAGGGAAACAATCACAGGGCTCAGTGTTTTTTTGTTTGTTTTTGTTTTGTCTATATCAGAACAAAATTTAAAAAATATGTTGACATATAGTTTAGCTTTGAATTGGTTTTCTACCAATTTCTTTGAATTCACTTCGAATCGGGTTTTCTACTATGGTGCCCATCTCCCTAGCTAAAAGATGAAAACCATATTTATTTTTTCCTGTAGTGTCAAGTTTCTTAATTATGAATTCATGAAACCTTTTAGAGGTCAAGATAGGTAAATATTTGAAGCATATATATATAGCTTAACAAATTCTTTGGGGGGGGGGTCTTACTTTTGTTAGTTATTTAAACAGTATCAAAATTGTCCTGGCTGGTGGGGCTCAGTTGGTTGAAGTGTCATCGCATACTCCAAAAGGTTGCAGGTTCAATTCCTGGTCAGGGCACATACCTAGGTCGTGGGTTCAATCCCCAGTTGGAGGCAACCAATCAATTTTTCTGTCATATCAATGTTTCTTCCTCTCTCTCTCTCTCTCTTTCTCTCAAATCAATAAACATTTTTTTTTTAAAGGGGATCAAGATTAACCTAAATTTAAGACCCACTGCTCTAGAGGATTTTTAAAAATGGAATACAGTAGTCCCTCTCTATATCACAGTTCATGTATTGTGGCCTCACTGTATCGCGGGATTTTAAAAAACTAATTATTTATCACGAATTTTTCTCTATATCGCGGGATTTTGCAGTACTGTATTGTATGTTGTTAAAGTTACATAGGTTTAAGAGTGTAGAATAAATGTAAGGTTCCTACTTCGCAGGGGGGTCTGGAACATAATACCTGTGTAAGTGAGGGAATACTGTAATTTTATCATTTCTTCCAGTCAGCATGCAATAGGAACATGCAAGTGAAAGGATTCTGACTCAGCCTTTGTTCCATCTTTGCTCCACCACCAGCACTTGTGAGTGACTGTGTAATTCAGGGAGGGAGAGAATGCTTGCAAGAAGCCACAGAGGATTTCACAGAGTAACAGGAGACTGCTTTGCCAAATTCTTGCCTCTTTAGTGCCATAGAAAATATAAAGAGAAATGGGTTCATCTTTTATTTGGAGAAGTAAGCCTTCAAGTTCAACTGGTTAAGTGATATGGACCAAGTTCATTCAAGTGTTAGATAATGTTCTGAGTATTTGGAATGTTTGGAGGGATTTGTTCTCTGATGAGACTGAAAAGTCACCACTTTAAGGCTGTCAGTGACTCATCGCAAAGGTCAGGAGGGAAAAACTATTCCCCCCAGGACAGTATAAATGATTGAATTCATTCTCCCAGTTTTACAACCCGCTTTTGAAAAGTACTGAACTGGATAAAGCGGGGTGAGGCAGCAGTTGCGGGGGTGGGGGGGTGTCCATTCATTGTCCAGTTTGGCCCCTCAGTGACAGCAGCATATTTTAAATGCTGAAAATCATGTATTTAGACAGCCTTAAAAAAGAAGTTTGCTTTTGACCAAGGAATTTCACATTTAGGAATTGGTTATCTCTGAACAACACCATAAAATCTCTAGGGGTAGACCGTGGCCATCAATAGTTAAGAAAGTTCTTCAAGTTATTCTAATGTGCAGCCAGAACTGAGAATTATTGGTTAGAATCAGAAACATCTGGACTTTAAACACCATTTTACTACAAATGACTTTAGATTCAAAGCCTGTTTCCTTATCTGCAACAAATATATTAGGCTTCAATAAATACAGAAAAAGGAAAAAAAAGGCCACACTCAAAATTATTTGTTAATTCTTTTCCATCCACAAAGAGTTATAAAAGTGACTAATGCATCATTACCATATTCAAATATAATGAATTTAAAATAACTTTTTTTTAAAGATGATTAATTCTGACAAAACATTTTCCCTCTTTGCTGAGTGAATAACAATAATTAATTTACAGTAAGCAGGTGATTCACATTCTCCTCACACTCAGAGATTTCTTGGCTCCAACCAATGTGGAGGATCAAGCCATCTTGGCTGGCTGCCTATTCATTTGGCGGATTATTCTTCTTTACAAACAGTCCTGGCCACAGCAAGATCAATTCATGCCCAGCTGAGACAGTTGTCCTTATCACCAGACATCTTCTCAGAATGTCCCCAATCCCTGCCACATGTCCTGCGTCTCCTTTTGTGGTGGTACAAGAAATCATTTTTGAGTGCTTTCTCTGCACCGGTCCATTTGTGCTATATTTTACATATATTATTGCATTTTATCCTCACACCAGCTTTGTGAATGAAGTGTATTATCTCCATTTTACAGATGAGGAAATAGACTTAGAGAGGTTTATTAAACTTTGCCTGTGGACACACAGTTATTTAACTCCTGCATTTAAATTCAAGTCTGTCTGGTTCTTAACCATTACATTAACTTCCTTCTTGACCCACTCAGCTTCTGCCCTTTGTGCTTGGCTCAAATCAGAGAGCAAATAAAGTATCCATCTCAGAAAAACCTGAACTTAAGCTTTCTATTACTATAACAACTAACATATAGATACATTATATGTCTTCTTCTTTCTTTTGAACTACTTCATCTAGACTTTTCATATACAAATCTTTTGTTAAACTGATGAAATATTTTACATGTTGAAAATCATGTGTGTGTACTTACAAACATATATTATGTGTTCCCACTTTATTTCTCATACTCTTTTGTCCTCCCCCCTCTGCTCATAGGAAACTATTTAGTTTCCAGAGTCAGCCAAGCTATCTCTTGCCCCTGTTCTTTTGCATATAATTTTCTTCAGCTCTGTGCTCCTTCAACACCACTTAGTTCTTCCCTACTCATTCTTTAGAACACAGTTTCTTTTACCCTCCAAAGATAGCTTTATATGGCTCATGTCTGAGCTGGATACATTTTCATTTGCAATTTAATTGGTCTCCTTCATGATGTTGGGAGCCCTTATACCACAATAACTGATACATCAACAATGTCTAACAAAGTTCTCACATATGGTAGACCCATGGGAATTTTGTTTTAAATGGAGGAATTAACTCATATTGCTGTAATCCCTGCTAAACCAACCTAGGCTACACCTCATGTTATATTTTCAGTCCCTGCCTTGCCAGCCTCTGTGAAGTGGAACCAAAAGCTATTTGGCATAAAACAGCAGGAGCATGTAGAACTGAAATGACTTTCTCTTTGCTTTTTCAACAATTAACTTTTCCTGGGCCATCATCAAACTGTACCTTTGACAGACGTAGAAACATTAACTAAATTATCAGTTTGTTTCAGATTTAGAAACAGGAATAGGGAGCAGTTGGATTCATTAATTTGCTTACCACAGTCCTTCTTGACACTGGCAGAAAATTTTAACACTTTGCAATTAATGTTAAAATTTAAAGCAAAGTGTTCTGGCTTAAAAAAATAGCAACTATGAAGCCAAAGCAGGATGCTATACCATAGGGACTACATGCAGAATCTTTCTCTTGACTGTAAAACTTTAAGTATTTTCTTCCACAAAGAGTCAAAACACACTCTTCATTAAAAACACAAAAACAAAACAAAAACAAAAACAAAAAACAGCACATTCTAGGGTATTAGGAAAAACCCCAAATTGTGTGACTTGCAAACAATATGAGACTATTATTGTAACAGTGTGAAATGCTTAGTCTCTGACTCTATCCTGTTCAAGCCTTCTTTATCCTCAGGGCCTTCGGGCTAATGGCTCCTGCTTAATCTTGCATATAGACATGCTAATCATTAGAGGAATTCTACTTGCAGCTTGAGGAGATAAGGAAGGATGGATTGTTTATCAAAGGTTTGCAGGAACCTCACTGACCAGACTCACATCAACTAGCACAGTCTTCCTTGGACCCCAGCTGGTGCCCAGATGTCTGGGTGGTCAGTCACCTCTTGCCCCTCCTATTCACCCTTTCCTTGGCATAAAAGTCTGACTCTACTTCCTTAAGATGAATCTGAGGTACCACTAGGGCTCCTACCTTCTTGGTTGGCAGTTTCTTGACCAGTAGAACTTTCTTTGCACCAAAATCTGACATTCTGAGTTTTGGCCTTTTGAAGCACTAAGCACACAGATGTTGGTCCAGTAACATTAGTATTTAAAATAGGGAAGCCCTGGCTGGTGTGGCTCAGTGGGTTGAGTGCTGGCCTGCAAACAGAGAGGTCGCTGGTTCGATTCCCAGTCAAGGCATGTGCCTGAGTTGTGAGCCAAGTCCCCAGTTGGGGGCAGGCAAGAGGCAATTGATAGACGTTTCTCTCATACATTGATGTTTCTCTCACTTTCTTTCTCCCTCCCTTCCCCTCTCTAATAAAATTAATAAAATCTTTAAAATAGGGAATCTTGGGAATTATGAAGATTTGCCCTTTGAAGGGTCCATCAGTCACAGTCTGCATTCAGGTGTGTGAACTGCATTTGAGAAGACTGGTGGGTTGTGGTGCTGAAAGAACAGTTCCTACAGAAGCTTTCCACCTCCACCAGGACAGACAGGAAAGGGAGACCTGGGAACCCTCTCCAAGTTAGGCAACATCAGCAACACAGAACAGGAAAGGTTTCAATAGAGATGTTCTCAGAGACACCAGAGAACACTGTTTCTGAGATAGTGCTCTGGTCGAGAACCACTTGTGCTGCAGAAATAACTGGCAGAGGTGTCTTAACAGGCAGATTTCTTGAATATTTTCAGACTCTTGGTATCTATTGCCAAATTGCGCTCTAGAAATGCTGCATTTTATTAACAATGCCAGAAGTGTTGAGGTCCTATCTTCCTGCACATTGATCCACCTGAGCACATTATGGGTCAAGGTTGCGCAAAATTGTGGTGTGAAGGGCCAGATAACAAGTATTTTCAGTTTTCTGGACTTTGCAATCTCTGTTGCTATTACTCAGCTCTGCTTTTGGCATGTGAAATCAGCCATGGGCGATATTTAAACAAATGAGTATGACTCTCACCAAATAAAGCTTGATTTACGGGTATTGAAAATGGAATAATAAAATGTTCACATGTCATGAAATATTTTCTGATGTCTTTTCAACATTTAAAAATCTAAAATAAGAAATTCCAGTTTGAGTGTCACAGAAAAATAGGCACTGGGTGGCATTTGGCTCATGGGCTGAAATTTGCTGATCACTAGACTAGATGCCACTAAGTCAAGTCGGAGTGTAATTACAGAAATTACTTCTGGACTAGCACTTAACTTCCATATGGATAAAAGATAAAACTTCTGAATGTTCTTTGTACTTTCATTCATTCCCTTTTAAAAAGATATAGGAAGAGAAGAAACTTTACTTAGTCATATACACACAAATTAAGTTCTCAAGTCTCCAGCTTCAGACCACTGCTGAGCCTCGCTGATGAAGTTTGCACAGCTGGGAGAATTATCTTACCGTGGCCACATGAGGCAAGAGTCTGCCATTGTTCTGACTCACAATACTTGGCTTCTCTGGCTTAAATATTTGGAGGAGGTCATGCCCAATGAATAACTCATCAAGGTTTTGCCTAAGAATTTCTCCCTAAATTTCATATAAATTTTTACATTATATACATTTCTACCACTACTATTGTTTGAGCTTTACAGCCACTTTGCTTGATCCTTATAGCAACTTTGCAAAATGGATATCTCTGTTAGGTTTATTGTCCCATTGTGCAAATTGTCAAGATTCAAAGGACTGGAGGGGCCTATCTGGGAACCCCTTACTTGTAATTGATGCTGCCTGAACTGGAATCTTGATCCCTTAATGTGTCTGCCCCACAAGGACTCTCAAAAAGTCACACTCAGGAAAAAGATAATGCATTGTATTTAATTTAATATATAGTTTATTGCATAGTACCACGCACTGTCTCATTGTTTTATGGGTTTGTGCTGAAACCTAAATATTATTTAACAAAATTCTATTAATAAAATATAATTTCAAATCATATGATCATATCTATATTTTCATTCTCAAATACATGCACAGATATTTTGATACTTAGTAAATCCTTAAGCTCTAAGTACTAAGCAATGGAGGGAGTTGTTTAGACATATAAGAAATGGCTAGGGTGACCCCCTTTTCAACAAGTTTCCCCATGGAATAAAAACATTAATATGGAGTCTCACCTATTAATGATTCTGGTATATGTCTCTCTGTGACAAGCAGAATTCTAAGATTACCCTCAACAGTCCCACTACCTTGGTTGTATACACCATCTCCCAATTATCCAAACAAATATTAATCTAGGTGCTGCTCTGAAATAATTTTGCTGGTGCAATTAAGACCCTTAATTTTAAATTAGAGAGAGTATCATGGTGACCTCACCCAATCTGACAAGACTTGACAAGACAGCAAAGCCTAAAAGCAACAGAGATTCTCCTGCTGATATTGAAGTAGCAAATAGCCCTGTTATAAACCCCTTATAAAGGGGGGCAGTGTCACATGGCAAGGATATGAAGGTGGCGTCTAGGAGCTGGACATGGCCCCTGGCTAACAGTTAGCAAGAAAAAGGCTGGTAATGTTGCTACTGGAAAGAACAGAACTCTGCCACCAATCAATGAGCTTGGAAGAGGACCCCAAGAGTGAGGTAGGGTCTCAGGCTTGTCTGACACGTGAGTTCCACTTGGGGATAACTGAACAGAGGACACAGCTAACCTGAACCCAAATTCCTGCTCCCTGGAAACTGAGATTATATGTTTTCACTGTTTTAAGCTGCTAAATGTGTAGTAATTTGTTATAGAAGAACAGAACACTTATACACTCTCATGGAGAGAATCAAAACGTTTCTTCAGGTGCCTGGATGTATTATTTGATTTTATGTTTCACACTGCACCCCACCCTGAGTATGACAGAAGTCAATTCATCTCATCAGTCACAGCTCTGAGCTTTCTGCTCTGTGGCCAAATCACTGGTTTTCCAACAATTCTCTACCTGCCACCCTCGACAAAAAGAAATCAACTCTCATCTTAAATACACTGCAGACTCATATGGAAACTTTTCTTTCCATGGTAAAAATTTTTCTCCTGATTCTAAACCTTTGTCCAAACACTCCTTGCACCATACCTTGAGATTTAGCAAACCCACTCAGCAACGGGATGCAACATCTGTAATACTAATAGCTGAAAATGTTGTCACTGTCAGGAGAATTTGTATTTATGAAAGCACTGAAGTGTCAAGGAATAGAACAAAGGTCCTAAAAATGATTTTGGATAGCATTATGAAGACAGGAGAAATTTGGGTGGAGGGCAGACGTAGAGGTGACTGTTACACCTGAAATCAAACCCAGACATTCATGGCTGCTGGTGAGGTTGGTATTGCAATGCAGGTATGGCCCAGGGTACACTTATTTTCCTAATCAAAAAGTCTCTCTCTCCCTTTCATTCTTGATCTCCCCTGCTCAATCCCCATCCAATCTTCCTGGACTTATCCATTACTACCCTGCAAGCTTTGTGCTTTCCAGCCAAGCAAGATTGCTCACTGTTCTCCCTGGTTTTTCACTCTGCCAGGAATGACCTCACTCAAATTCTGCTTTGAGACCTATGGTTTGCTTTTCCAAAAACCTTTACAGATCTACACTTTTCTTTTCCTAGTGACACTTATCACAGTCTGAGAAGCATTATATCTGAATAGTTGTCTTATCTCCTGCATTGTAAACGCCCACAGTACCTTGAATATCCCCTGACACAAAATAAGTGCTCACTAAATAAGTCATGAATTAAACTGATTAAATGCAGACACAGAGTTGCCCTCTCCCTTTAGCTCAGGGAGAGTGTACTTGGCTCAGATATGATCTCTCCTGCATTTGAACTATTTGAGGATAATAAACAAAACTGAACTTTGAATACAAAAAAAAAAAAAAAACAGAGAGAGAGAGAGAGAGAAAGGAATAAAGGAAGAAAGAAAAGAAAGAAGAAAGAGATAAATAAGGGTAATTTAAAAATTCAGTTTTTTAAATTAAAACAAATTTCAAAGTGATATTTTTTAATGTATAAGAGTTTCAGTTGCTTTACATTCTTTTTTAAAATTAATTAATTAATTTGTTAATTTATTTATTTTTAGAGAGAAGGAAAAGGAGAAAGAGAAGGAGAGAAACATCACTGTGTGGTTGCCTCTCACTCACACCCCCAACTGGGGACCTGACATGCAACCTAGCTAAGTGCCCTGACTGGGAATCGAACCAGCGACACTTGGTTCACAGGCCGACGCTCAATCCACTGAGCCACACCAGCCAGGGTTTCAAAGTGAAAACAAGCAAATTTGATTTCTTATCACAAGGTACACTAGAACTTTGGAAAGACTGCTTAAAGATCTACAGAAATATGCACTTCTGGCCAAGAGAAAGACCTAGACAGATACACTGCATCTCCCTCCACAACTAAGCAGGAATACAACTACCTCAAAACTAGAAACAATCAGAATTTCCAGAAAATCGAGCTGTTTGGAAGTCCAACAAAGAAAGATATAAAGAAGAAATAATCATCCAGACAGGTAGGAGGGGCGGAGAGGACGTGGTGTGGCAGTGGCAGCAGGGGTGGCGGCAGCAGGCCAGCGGAAAGCGCAGTCATACATTTTTAAAAGTAGAGAGGGACACCTGGGGAGTGCTCCCAGCACCAGACCAGACCAGACCATGTAGCTCACGGTTCCAGTGCCAGGGCAAGTAAAGCCTCATTGCTTCTGACTGTGCAAACCAGGGGGCATTGGGGCAGAGGAGAAACTGCCAGTCTCTCAGTAGAATCCACTTATTTGAAGGGCCCCCACTGGCCTAGAATGTCCGCAGACCCACTCACTCTTGGAACTAGGGCCAGGGCAACAGCTAGAGGGGTGCCCAGTACCATACAGAAGTAGGAGAAGTTCCTGGAAAAAAGGAACAAGTGCTGAGCAAGCAGCATTGTTCCCTCTCAGACCCCTACTCCACATACAGCACCAAGACATGGTGAAACAGGTCACCCATACTGACGAAAACCTAAGGCTCTGCCTCTTACAACATAACAGGTGCGACACCTCTACCTAAGACACAGAAGCAAACAAACACAGAAGTCTGTCAAGATGAGGAGACAGAGAAGTATGGCCCAAAAGAGGGAATGGATCAAGGTTCCAGTGGAGAACTAAGCGACGAGAAGATAGCCAGCCTCACAGACAAGGAGATAGACTACCTAACAGAGCTAGAACTCAAAATGCTGATGATAAGGATGCCCACATACTTGACAGATATGGTTACGTATGGCAAATGCATAAGGGAAGAAGTGAAGGCTATGCTAAATGAAAAGAAGGAAAATCCACATAAAACCAATGATGAAGGGTAGGAAACTGGGGTCCAAATCAATTATTTAGAACATAAGAAAGAAAAAAAAACAGTCAACCAGTGCAGAATGAGGAAGCAAGAATTGAAAAAAATGAGGAGAGGCTTAGGAACCTCTGGGACAACTTTAAAAGTGCCAACATCCGAATCATAGGGGTGCCAGAAGGAGAAGAGGAGAAGCAAGAAATTGAAAACTTATATGTGAAAAAATAATAAAGGAAAACTTCCCAAATTTGTCGAAGGAAATAGACATACAAGTCCAGGAAGCACAGAGAGTCCCAAACAAGCTAGACCCAAAGAGGACCACACCGAGACACATCATCGTTAAAATGCCAAAGGTTCAAGATAAAGAGAGAACCTTAAAAGCAGCAAGAGAAAAGCAGAGAGGTACCTACAAAGGGGTGCCGATAAGATTCTCAGATGATTTCTCAAAAGAAACTTTGCAGGCAAGAAGGGACAGGCAAGCAGTATTCAATGTGAGGAAAAGTGAGGACCTACAACCTAGATTCCTCTATTCAGCAAAGCTATCATATAAAATGGAAGGACAGATACAGTGCGTCCCAGACAAGGTAAAGCTAAAGGAGTTCATCATCACCAACCTATTATTATATGAAATGTTAAAGGGACTTATTTAACAAAAAGAAGATCAAAACTATGAATATTAAAATGACAACAAACTTACAACAATAAAATGAATCTAAAAAATAAAAACAAAATCCAACTAAACAAACCAGAATAGGAACAGAATCATAGGTATGGGGATCATTTGGAGGGTTATCAGCTGGGAGGGAGAAAGGGGAGAAATGGGGAAATGGTGCAGGGATTAAGAAGCATAATTGATTGGTACAAAATAGACAGGAGGAAATTATTAATAATATAGGAAAAGGTGAAGCCGAAGAACTTATATACACGACCCACAGACATGAACTAAGGGGGGTGGGATTGATGGAGGGAAGGGAGTTACTTGGTGGAGGGGAGGAAAGGGAAAAAAAATTGGGACTACTGTAACAAAATCAATAAAATATACTTTAAAAAATCTACAGAAATAGTTATGTTTCTTAAAAAATTGGATCTGCCTTCCCTATGGGAAGTTTTTATTTATGTCTTGTCCTGAATGAATTAAAGACTTTTCAGGATCTAGATGTAAAAACACTGGTTATAACCCAAATAGTGAAATCTATCATAATTATATGATTTAAGACATTTTAATTACTGATTATTAAATTTTTAAATAGTGATTATCGCTTGCCAGCCAATGTCAAAAATTATATCCATAACAATGAATAATCCAGCTAACAATATTACATCCTTATTATATTTTGTTACAAGAGTAATTCCCAGGTTCTGCATGTTATAAATCCTATCTAGGTCTTAACTCATTCAAATTTTTAAAAATAATTTTTAGCTAAAATTCAGCCATAAAATAAATTATTATATTAAAAATAAAATACTTCACTGTTTGATTCATCTGCTATAATTTTTGTATGGTATTTAATCTTAGATCTTTTTTTAAACACCTTCCTGACTTGAGAATTTTAGATTAGTTCATTTTTATGTACTCTAATTATTCCTAGAACTGATAATTTTATTGCCAAAGTCTGTAATATGTCATTTTGTAGGTTTAAATTTTATAGCCAAAAAATCTTTTGTAATATAACTAATGATCTTATAGTATATTATTTGAGCATATACTAATATTGACTTTTTTAATAAGAAATAAACACTTTAGCAAGTTAATGATGTACTTCCAATGTTAATTCCTAGTGACAGCAAACATTAAAAATTGTTGACAACATATAGTCAACACTGAGAAAATTTTAATGTGAGATTCATTAAAAATTGTTGAACGAGTTATTAGACAACATATAGTCAACACTGAGAAAATTTTAATGTGAGATCTGTTTTAAAATTTCAATCTTTAAAAACATTCATCTGTATCTTATTATTTTTAATGTATTTTTATGTAATAAGTTACACGTACACATCTGACTATACTTTTGATCTAGGATACCTTTAGGAAACAAATCTCTGAGGGTTTCAGGATGGAAATTGCAGGTGGTCTGACTTGGTTTCCCAAAATATATTTTCAGTCTGGTGATGCCTAAGACTAATTAGTAGTCATTGGCTATATACTACATACAGTTCTGTCTATCGTTGAAAAACAAAAATCCTGGGTAACATTAGTAATTTAAAATGTATTTTTTGTTTACCTGTTTATTGGGTCACAGCAATTGGGATGAGGCTCTGAAGAAAATAAAACAATAATATTTGTACAGAATGGTTATAACTTGGTATGCAACATCTCGCTTTTATTTTTTCCAGCACCACAGCTTTTTATTCCCATTTTGTTAATGAGGGAGCAGAACTAGAAAGTTCATGCAACTCCCCCCAAATTCACTCAGCCAGTGGGGCACCCACAATTAGAGTCCAGATTTTCTCACATCAAACCCCATGTCTTTCTCAAACACATCGCACTCCATATAAATACTCTAATATTTCTT
Organism: Furipterus horrens; assembly: GCF_987537825.1. Taxonomy (NCBI): domain Eukaryota; kingdom Metazoa; phylum Chordata; class Mammalia; order Chiroptera; family Furipteridae; genus Furipterus; species Furipterus horrens. The sequence goes on from NW_028327180.1 coordinate 67,901,682, forward strand.
AATAAGAAATGGAAATGGGGGCTATCTGATTAAACTAATTGTCTCTCTTTATATATTCTTCATGTTTCCCATATAAATTTCTATAAGAGCTCGAAGCATTAAATAGATCCTGTTTCCTATTTGTCTTAATTATGCAAGATCTGGAGAAATAAGGCATGCCAGGGAGCTGCCTAAACAAAGAGTTATTTATTAATAGAAAAATGAAATCAGACAAAATCATTGGGACACGAAGGCATTACTGATGCATTTATGTTTTCTGAATCTATACATGACTATAAAATTCTCAATGAAAGTAATATTTGCCATGTTTCCATCCTCTTTTCCCATATCTTTTGCTATCTGTCAATCATACTCTTGCCTGGTAGCTATTTATGTTGGAGCCAGGATGTGCCTCCGCCTTGTGGAGCCAGCAAGTTTCTGTCTGGGATGAAAGAAGCTTCTCTTTTCAGGTGGTCATTTTATTTGCCTACCTTTCTTTGGGTAGCTTATGTTCAAGGGACTACTAAGATAAAAGTTTTCTTTTTAAATGTTAAGTGTAGAGGGTGGAAGTGGGCAGGGCAGGGGAGAGCAATGGGGGGAAAATGGGGCAACTGTAATAGAACAACAATAAAAAAAATGAAGAAAAAGTTAAGTGTAAGTTTCATGTCCAGGTCCCTTGAGCCACTCCAGCTATAATAACACAAAAATATTCCCTATCACAGCAAAATGATTGGATTTTGAACTTGTTTTTAACAGAGTTGGTATTGTTTGATTCAGAAACCCAGAATTCTGAATATATTTTCACTTTGGTCATTCATGCCTAAGACTAATTAGTAGTCATTGGCTATATACTACATACAGTTTTATCTACTATTTAAAAGCAAAAATCCTGGGTAATAGTAGTAATTAAAAATGTGTTTTTTGTTTACCTATTCATTGGGTATTACCTTCTCTGAGAGTTTGAGTGGGACATTTTCTGCCACAATAATGAGTTATAATTACCTTAATTATGTTATTGCTGTAAGCCTTTGATTTCTAGGAGCAAGGGGCTTCTGTATATCAAACATATGATGGTTATTCTTAAAAGCAAACAATTAAACTAGGGCATTAATTTATTTAGCAAGAGAAAAGGGATTAAAAATCCCAATTAAAGGATCAGGTCCAACAGATAATAGAGAGGAGAATCTGAAAGATTAATATAGATTATTGGTTCTTTTTCAGAGGGAGGAAGAGAGAACAGAACAGGTAGGGGGTACTTAAACTCTATTATAGTTTATTGCTTAAAAATGTGAATAAAATGTGATGAAAAGTTAACATTTATAAATTCTAGAGAGTGAGTATGGGGGATTTTGTTAAATTAGTCTCCGCTTTTCTATCATTTTGAAATTTTCACTGAAAAAGAAGGAAAAAAGGGAGGGAGAGAGAAATAAACAAAGGATTTATTACTGTTATTTTTACTCTGGATGGCAAAAAAGAAGGGAATTATTTTTATTTTACATAATCAAAATGAGACTTATAACAATAATGTTAAACCAAAGAGATTTTTTTTGTAAATGAACAAAAAACAGGAAAAGTAACTGGAAAAATAACAAATAAGCGTATTTTAAAAAACATTGGAACATACTGTGTCATAGTGGCTGGTGAAGAGGCTGGACAGGTTTGCTTTTTTTCCTTTTTTTTTTTTTTTTTAATTGTTACATCCCGTATCTGGATTTACTGTCTATTCTTACTCAGAGATTTTCATTTAGAAGATTAAATTGCACCTGTGAACTGGCACCAAGGAAACTAGAGCATTAGAGTATTTGAAATGAGTATCTGCTTTATCATATTCGTCAGCACTTACTTAACATTTGTCTCCTTCTCACTTAAGGCAAAAGGATATTCAGTGATTGACATTGGCCTTGGAACATTTGAGAATAGTAACATCAAAGAGAGATGCTCAGTGGATGACACTGGGAAAGAAAGTAAGAATAAAAAAAGAAAAAAGAAAAGAAAGAAAGAAAGAAACTGGGAAGGAAACCCTAATAATTCCCCAGTAGGAAGGCGATTATGTCGTGTCTCATTAAGTAACCCTTTGGTGGAAAGGATTTGCCTCGAGGACATTTATAAGCCCTCATTTCACACCCTCATCATAATGATCATTTTCTCACTCAGCTGTCCAGCTGCTGAGGTGCTTTGCATGAGGTGACAACTTGACTCTGATCAAGGGGTCTGATTCCCTTTTATTTGTATTTTTCATTTTAGATAATAGATCTTCATAATGGAGTAGGGAGCAAACAGCTTGGTTCAATAATTCTCCGTCAGAGATTTTTGACATGCCCAATAAATGTATTTTTATGTAAAAAAAACATCCTGGACACCCATTTTAAAATAGCACACACTTTTTAATTATAAAATTAATTCAAACTTATTATAAATATTTTGGAAAATATAAAAATGCATAAAAGAAGAAACTAAAAGATACTCATAATCTTACAATTCACCCCATTAATATTTTATATACTATGTTCTTATAATTTTTCTCCTTACATGCATATATTTATTAAATAGGGATTTTTTCTGCATGCACACTTGAGATAATTAAAAATATTTTATAATCTGATTTTAAAATTGTGGATATACTTGATAAATGACCTGTTTTCAGGTTTCTAGAGAACTTTGTTTACCAATATTGAACTGTAACTCAGCAGTAGTCTGTTGAGAAAATTCTTAGGGTTGCTGGAGGTGTGTTGAAAAGAGTAGGTGTTTTTATTTATTTTATTATTTTGTTTTATTTTTTTTAAATACATTTTTTTCATTTTTTAAATTGTTCTATTACAGCTGCCCCAGTAGTTATTTTAAACATATATCCCAAACATTATTATAGTGTCAATTTGCCTCATAAACCCTGCAAAGCTGAAGTCATAGGACATTGTCAAGCTCATTATTGCAAACTCTGTGTGATATTAATGACATATCTAAATATATTCTGAGGAAATGAACTAATATTTATTAAGTACCTACTATGTATAAGGCAGAAAGCTGACTATTTTGCAGATTGCCTCATATATACCATCTCTAGGATAAAAAATGAGGTTTCTGATCTCTCCTCCCGTAAAGTGAGAAAGAGCTAATGTAGGTTCAAGTTCCACAATTCAAGGAAGAAAAAGACAGAGAGTGGGTTTTGATCAGAAATATTTCAATTCCTTATTGAGTCAAGGTAAAGTGTGGAACTCCTCTATTTTCTCCTTATTTTGAGCATGGAGGCACAGGCCTTAGTGAGCATTAAGATTTTATCTTCTATTGGGTAGAATTTTGCTTTATTAGAATGCAGTGCAATTCATTTTGCATAAAAGGTATTCTATGGGCAGCTATATTGGGATTGTTTTGTGCATGTCACTGCTGTCTAGCAGTGTCTCCTTCCGCTGATCTATAGGTAATAGAGACACCTCCGGAATACATTTCCCTAAAGTTAAAATCGGATATGCTATGGGCTCACATCACAAGTCATCTCAATGCACAGTGGCAAGTCATTTACTGCAGAGTTACAGGAAATATAAATCTGATCTGGTGTGTAAAAAGTGGAACACTCTGCTTTGTTGCCTGTGTTACAGAAATAGCTGGCTGTTTGCACAATTCTGGATAGTCTCTTCTCTGGGACGTCTGACTTAGGTGGCCATAGACATAATGCTGCTCTTATGCCTCTTACTAGGGAGAGATGTGACAAAATCACATGTTCATGGGCCTAATGCCTTTGTTAGGAGGACATTGGTAGAATATTTCTTTTTGTCTTGATTAAAGTTAACCTTTGGCCAAAAACAATAGGCCACTCTGGATTATTTCATTGGTAACACCTTACTTCTGGTCTTCCCATTTATTATCTCTTTGGATCCTTAAAAAGAACTCTATCATGGGGTGATTTTTAAGAGCACAGCCTTTGGAACTAGTTAGTAGAGTGCCTGAATCCCAGCTTGAAGTGCTAGCTATGATACTGTGGGCAATGAACTTACTTGTCTAAGTTCTCCCCTTGTAAAATGAGAATAACAATCACACCAAAATGTATGGGTTGATATGAAAATTAAGGCAATGTACCTGAAATTCTTAGCACAATGTCATAGTCAAGGAAACGAAGTCCTTCATTATCCTGTTAGGTGGGTGAGGCAAGTCTAAAGTAGAAAGACATCATCAAGGAGTTAACCAAGGCTACATAGTTACAGAACTGAAGTTAGATCAGCCTTTTCCATTCAGTTGTCTTTCTTAATGAAACACATATGTATACGCACAGCTCTTGACTCTAAATATGATGTTTCATCAACACACGTAATTATTGAGCATATACATGGCAGCATAATGGTGAGGCAATGTAGCTATAACGATGAGGCTGATCTCGGCTCCTGAGCCCACACGCATGGGCATACACATGCAAACATCTGCATTCAAAATGTGCCCCTCTCAAAAGAAACAGACTGTGCATACTGCTTCCCATTGTGATCCTGTCAAAACGTGGGCATTTATTCTGAGTCTCAGCTTCCTCAATAATAAGAAAGGGAATAATACTACCTGAGTGTTATTAGGATTAACCACCCTGGCTGGTGTGGCTCTGTGGATTGAGTGCCAGCCTGCAAACCAAAGGGTCGCTTGTTCGATTCCCAGTCAGGGCCAGGTCCTTGGTTGGGGGCGTGTGAGAGGCAACAACACATTGATGTTTCACTCCCTCTCTTTTCCCTTTCCTTCTGCTCTCTCTAAAAATAAATGAATAAAATCTTTCTAAAAATTAAGGTACTGTATGGGAAGTCCTCAGCACTGAGCATTGCACAGAATACCTTCCTAATAAATAGTAGCTAATATCCTTATTGTCCTCGCTGACAGTGTTTGTGCTAGGGGTGCTTACTGAGTCAAGGGACGAAGACTTAAAAGTCTTCCCTGACCAGCCAATCTAGATATTGACTACTTTATTTTCTTCATAGCTTATGTGACTATATGTCCTGATCATTCTTATTTACTGTCTGTTTCCCTCCACTAGAATTATGTTCCACAGAGGAGGGAACCCAAGACAGTGCTGGACATATAACAAGTGTCCCCCTAAAAGTCTGTAAATGAATTAACGAGTGGAGAAGAGGTTGACAGCAATGGGCAAGAAGATGGAAAGAACCTGCATGAGCAAGAGGGAGGGAATGACCTGTTTCACTGATTGCTCACATGAAATGCTGGGTTCATCACCAATCTGCATTTGCCAAGAAGGAGCAGCTGCCCAGAGGAAGTCAAGTTAAGAATCATGAATAAGTTGAATAGAGCACAGACAATTGAGGCAAATACCTTTCTTCTTACTGGGGGTGAGTATAACTTTGTTGCAACATGACTGTCTTAGAGCCTAGTTAAGGTCTCCTTCCATCTCCCAAACCTTCAAGGCTGTCACAGTCCTGCCACCGAGATCCTGTTTTCCAATACCCTAATTATCCTCCCAAAGTGAAGTTCAGAGTTTCAGGTCATCAAATTCAGTGCAGGTGCCTTCCAAGATTGTGTCCCTGTACATAAAGAAGCCTGCCATATGCTTATGAGCACTAAATGAGTCAATACCTGTGCAACAATTTCAATAGTGATTGGCACATAGCCACAGCTCCTTAAGTCTTCCCCGTTGTTGCTATTATTATCATCATCACCATTACCCATTTATGCAAAAAGGATTTATGGACTACCTATGATATGCCTGTCAATGTTCTAGGATCAAGATATTCAAAGGTAAACTAAACAGATCAGCTCTCTGCCTTTATGGAGCTTTTGATGTGGTGGGGAGTTCAGAGAATAAAGTCTAGCACATTGAGCAGAATGGTGGAATACTCTGCTGCCCAGATGGGTGGCTGTGGGCCACGCTCTTGGTGAGGACAGGCCCCCATCCACCTCGTTTAACACTGTCATTCCAGAGTCTTGTGAAGAGCACAGAAGGCACTCCACTCATGTTGAGTGACTACATGAACGAGTGAGTCAGCTTCTGCGAGGAGGCCCAGTTTAATGTGGGCCCCACAGTTTCTGGGTTTAGGCTGTGGGTGCAGCTCCACAGCAGCTCCACAGTTTGTGGGCCCTGTGTAGGGGGTTAAGTCTGGGTTAGAATATATGTGGGGAGGCACAGGGAGCAGGGTGAGGTTGTGAGAGAGTGCATGTATATAAGCAAAATCCTCACATATCTGAGGTAGCATGGATGGCAAAGTCTTGGGTTGTGCTTTTTTTTTTTTTTTTTTTTTTGAGGTAACTCTGAACTTGAGTCAATGTGTGAGGTATTAGGCTGGGGTTGTTGAGAAGGGTGTATGTATTAGCAGTATTTTGCAAGTATTTTACTAAGGAAAATATGCCAATCACTATTGCAATTGTCTCACAAATATTGTTTCATGATGCCTGCCTGTGAGCTGTAATGTAGTTGTCTGTGAGGCAGATTAAGGGTTGGAAAAAGCAAACTCTGGGGCGCTGTATATGTAGTAAGTGTGGATTTGTCTGTGAGTCAATTATAGGCTTTTGTGATTGTTGTCAATGAAATAAGATATCTCTCTGTATCTCCTCTCTTCTACCCCCCACTCCCAATTCAGGAGTTTTTTAGTTGAGGGTGCAGGTTTGTGAGATTCTAGAAAAGGGAGCAATTGTGAGACAATCCTAAAATTAGGATGAGACCAGACTGGGAATACGGGAAACCCAAGGCTAGGATTGTGAGTCTGATGAATCTGAGTTGTGTGTGTGTGGTTGTAAATCAGGATTTGACTTTGAAATAGACACCCCTGAGCCAGCTAGGTTTAAGAGCATGACCGGGGCACAAAGACTTGGGTGTGTGAAGCAAACTCAGGAGTTGGTGTGGATATAGCAGCATTTGTGTGCACGTGTGAGCGAGGCAAGTTCTTGAGTGTGAAATCTGGGGCTTGCTGGGCCAGCAGGAAGTGTGTGCACGCGCTCGTGTGTGCACGCGCGCGTCAAGTTGGGATTTCTACTTTCCATGGGCAACAAGGACCTGAAGCCGGTGAAGCCACATTAGGGTTTAGGTGCACGAAGAGGGGCGGCGACCCGGCGGGCGAGGGGTCCCGAGAGCGAGAGAGGAGCGCGCCCTGCTCCGGCCCCTGCGCAGCGCTGGCTGGCTGGGGACTGGCAGCCACGGGAGCAGCACTGCCGCCTCTGGCGCGAACGCTCAGGCGCCTCCTCCTGCTCCAGTCACTGTGTCTCGGCGCACGCTGGCGGTGGCTGCCCTTTCCGCCTCGAGGAAAGAAAACCCGCGGGTCGCTGTCGCATTAGAACCATGGCCTCTGGCCGAAGAGGCTGGGACAGCTCCCACGAAGATGATCTGCCCGTCTACCTGGCCAGGCCGGGCACCACGGACCAGGTCCCGCGGCAGAAGTACGGCGGCATGTTCTGCAACGTGGAGGGCGCCTACGAGAGCAAGACGCTGGATTTCGATGCCCTGAGCGTGGGGCAGCGGGGCGCAAAGACTCCCCGAAGCAGCCAGGGCAGCAGCCGTGGCGCGGGGAGCCGACCCGGGCCCGAAGGGGACTCCCCGCGCAGGGGCCAAGGCCGGGAGGAGAGCCGGGAGCCCACGCCCGCATCGCCTGCGCCCGCAGGGGTGGAAATCCGGAGTGCCACAGGCAAGGAGGTTTTGCAGAACCTCGGCCCCAAGGACAAGGTAAGGGGTCCCGTACTCCCCTCCATCTGCTGTCCTTCGCTGTGCAGCCGGGGCGCCATGGTCCGGCCACAACTTTCTTTTGCTCACTTTGCATGGGGATCAGGGACTAGGAGGAGCAAAAGGGCATCCCCCCACTGAGCATAGTGTGACCTCTCAGCCCGGACCTGGATTCCCTCGTTTCCTCAACTGCAGCATCTTCGTGACCCCGGGTTCCCCTGCCTCCCCGCCGCACCCTGGGGCCATCGGTCCCAGGTGGGTGTGTCAGCCCAGCCAGTCCAGGAAGGCTGAGTGATTTCCAGTCCTTCTCGCGTCTGAGTTACCGGACACAATGGTCTTGGCCCTTAAATCTCAACCAGGTCATCAGGGCAAAGGGCAGACTGGTGCTGGAAAAATGGGGTCATCTCCATAGTGCCCGGATGAAAGTACAGAATGGGTGGTCCCCGCTCTCACTCTCGGAACATCAGCTCTGTCCCTGAAACTTTTGGGTATAGAGCCACTAGACTAAACAATCGAATCTCCATGCCTCACTTCTGTCCTAAATGGACACTTCACATCTGTGTTTGTAAGTGTGTATTTGTGTACAGAGCTTGGCCTGGGTACCGCAGGGACCCAGCTGTCTCTGGGAGAATATCATTGTATTTTTGAAAACAGGCGAGAGTATTAAGGGGGCACATTAAACTAGCACAGGCTGCAAGTTCCCTGCTGCTCTTACATGTGCTAAAGCCAATTTCTTCTGTCCGTAGTTTTGAGAAACTTATGTCACACTGAACTAACTGAACGAAGGCCTCGGCATTAAAATCCACCTTGCCCTGATTGAGTTATTTCATAGAAAAATCAGAACCATAGTTCAGAAAATTCAGGGCCTGGGCACGCTGGAGTATTCAAAGTTCAAACCGACGCTTTTCAGTTGGGGGACAATAGTAATCAGATACGTCACCCTTGTCTAGATAATGGCTGCAAAATCCAGCCGCATATATTATTCTGCACTAATACGGTTATGAATAATAACCTGAAATGGAAATGTCTGCCTCAGAGCAATTACAGTTAATGCTTACCCAAGTTTTAGATGTTTTTCCATTAAAATGCAAGGAGTCAGGGAAAGGACAGCACATCTCTCTACACTGTTTGATTTTTTTGAAGTTTAAACAAGCAAACACATTTTTAACTATTGATGCCACCCAGTAAAAGCATGTCCTGTTTGAAAGTGCCATTGGGAAATAATGTCAATGTCTCTTGGAATCACTTAGTCTGTGATTTTTGCCTCATCCTTAGAATATGGGATTTCTCTAGGCCCTACTCAAATACTCTTTTTAGGGAAAACTTCAGATCTTTTGGAAAGGCTTGTAAACTCAGGAATGGCCTTACCAGGATGGTGATTGCCTGTCTTCTAGTCTGAGTTGATCTGTGTTACAGTGTTCCCTTCCTGAGTCTAAGGGGTGGGAGAAAGGATGGGAAAGGTCAGTAGCAATTGCTGTGCCTCAGTGCCGTTCCCTTGGCCGAACCACTTCTGTGTGAGCCAGAGAATTTGCCTGGTTTGCAAGATTTAAGAATGGTAATTGAAGAAAAGGAAAATGTTCCTCCTTTAAACCCAGCAATTCTCTCGTTTCCCTTCCTTTTGTAAACCATATACTTTGGGCTTCTAATTGAAAAATAATAATACAACCTCAGCATCAGCAGGATGTCCAGTGCTACATGCTGATTTGTAAGTTCGGCCTTGCTGTCAGCTCCATCCAGGCCATGTTATTATCTCTAATTTGGTTGAATAACACTGTTAGGAGAGACAGTGTAGGTTATCTACTTCTGCATTTGATGTTTATTTCCTGGAGTATAGGGGCTGTGTGTTTGGATTTATCTTTGTGACTGAACTACCTGGCACATTAGAGGTGCTCCATAAATGTTGGATACATTAAACCTCCTGAATGAAGCCATATATTTTGTTACCTAAAATCCAGATTATCTGTCTAAATACTGCCATTTTACAGGGTGCTTTCTCCCTTATGAAGCAACTTTTGGACAATTTAAGAAACTTAAAATAAGCCTACATCTGCCTACTTGTAGTTTCTATGAACTAGCCTTAGTTCTGACCTTTGGAAATAGAAGGCTAAATATGTTTCCTTATTCTGAAGTATTTCAATAATTTTAAGCATCTGGGCTCATGTGTCTGTCAGCAAAGGCTGGGTAATGCTAGTAACAAGCGGTCTCCAAATCTCCATGCCTTAAACAATAGCAGTTTATTTCTTGCTCTTGTGACTTGGCCAGCATGAGTCAGGAGGGCAGCTCTGTTCATCATTGCCCCTCAGAGACCTAGATGGATGGAGGCTCCATGTCCACACAATCATGGTGGCTCACAGACTCTTAAACTCCCACACTGAAGTCACAAACATGACTTCTGCTCACGTTTCATTGGCCACAGCAAACTTTAGTGCATATCCAACTTCAAAAGAATTGGAAGGGTGAAATCTTACCATGACCTGTAAGACAGAGAGTAGAAATATTTAGAAAATAGCTTTACTGTCCCTCCCAGATCTGGGAATGGACTGCTGGGATGAAACCTGGCTCAACTTTTACAAAGTATGTGACTATTGCCGTATGCCTTGGCTCCTATGCCTCAGTTTTCTCATCTTCAAAATGTGGATAACCTAATAAGTACTCAATACATACTACATGTAATTACTATTACTCTTAGATCTTTACTGCCTTTTATATGTTTGAAGACAATGATGCCATTCTCTCTAAAATTCTCTTTTTTACTCTCATCATTTCTAGCTTATTCAGCCCTTCCTTATATGAGTTTTTCACCATTCTGATTTCATTTTCAGTTTAGACTATATTTTATAAATATTTTGCTCACAATACAGTGTCCAGAACTGAACACAGTTCTCCAGATGGGATGTGACTATGGCGAAGTGCGTTAGGCTAGTTAATTTCCTTGACTTACACACAACATATGCTTCTGTAGTACAAGGTCCTGCCTGCTCATTCAGTGTCCATGTCCTGCTGTTGTCTCCAAGTCCCTGTCATTCAAGCCTTCAGAGCTTTTTCACCCAAGCTTTCCATTCTATGCTGGTATAACCGGACTTAAAACCAAAAGGAAAAAAACAAAACAAAACAAAAAAAAACAGTTTTACTATAGGATTTTATTTTTCTCCCTGCTTTAATATTCATTACCAGCTTAGCTCATCTTTCTATTCTGAACTTTAATTCCATGATATAGCATCCTATCCCCAGCTTTGGACCCCCTGCAGATTTGATAGTACCTCTTTCCCAGCACTTTCTGTGTGCCTAGCATAATATATATTCTTGCCCCCCACCCTTTTTCTTACAGCATAAAGATAAGGAAATTGAAACTTGGGTACTCTGAATGGTAGCCACAAATCACAGATAATAACTGGGGAGCCAGAATTCAAACTGATCACTCTAATTCCAGAATCTATCCTCCTTGCAGAAAGGGAGGCTGCTTTTTATTTAAATTCAATGGCCTGACCATTGTGTCTGCTCCTGACATGTTATCACAATGCAGGTCAAGGACAGATCTTCCTGCCACACCTCTGGAATCCTTCTTCCATCTTGCCACCAGCCCATTATTCAGGATGCTTAGGGATCAGTTGCTCACCCTTGAAAACAGTAGCTATAAAATCCTTATTCTTCCAAGTTCACTGCATAGTTATCAAAAGAGATTTTTAAAAAATAGTTCAATAAACTCAAAATAGAATTTTTTTAGCATACCTGCTCATTAACCCCACTATAAGAAAATGAATTTAATTAATTAATGAATAAATAATAAAGGAATTAAATGATTGTTTGGCAGAATAAAAGTATAAAAGTGTTTCTGAGTTATACTCCAAATACCAAATTCCAGGTTTGATATGACTAGGTATTCATATTGTGGTTCTGTACTGACCTGTGAACACCTTGTTAAATTTTGTTGTTAAATTCTTCACATGATAGGCATTCATATCGCCAAAATCCTCTGTGGGTGGCTCATACAACTTTTTGTTTATCATTTTTGACAATAAGTTCATGGAAGGCAATTCTATGTGAAATGTAAATATTTGCCACCATTTCTCAAGGTGGTTTCCAGAATTGTTCTGGCAGTGAAGAAATTACTAAAGGGAGGAGAATTATGATAACTATACAGCCAAGAACAAATGATACTGCAAAGACTGTGTCATCCAGTGGAAACAGTGTAATGACATTATGATTCCATGTGTGTACTGGCAACTCCATGCCAGAAGCCGTGGGTCACTTCCCACATGAGCCACTTTTGTGCAAGATGTTTCTTTCCTTGGTGAAGTCAGCAGCAGTTTAGGGTGTTGGAGGAGAGAACTTAAACAAATAAGATGTAGCTGTTAACTTCCTACCATTTGTCATTTGCTTTTTGGTCCTGGGCAATAAGTTTTCAAAATGATTCAGACATTGGCGTTCTCTTCCTTCCCCTGCACAAGGGAAGATGGCTGGAAAGAGAAGTCTAGGTTTATAAAGGCCTCTCTAGTCCTCCGAATCCAAACCCTGGAATGTAAATTAATTTTACAAGGCTGCTCTGACACGTGAGAGTTTGCACTTAAAGCTAGGAAAAAAGGGCTCTTGCTTACCTGGCCCTCAGGCCACACTTGAACCTTGGAGTATGTTTACTTCTCCCGACTTGGAAGTGTTTGAAACCTTTCAGAACTTTGGTTTACTTTGACAGTAGGCATTTGAGGAACATAAAAATGTGCCTTCCAAGTAATGCTGCAATTGGCCAGGTTCCCTCAAAGTAATGGTCCCTGGAGACAAGGTTTTGCTGACAGCTCTTGTAAGTAAAGTTTAAGGCAGCCAGAGACCGTCTGTGATGCTTCTGTCAGTGATTTCTGTGGCTATTCTCCTCATGATTTATTTCCACTGGGCCTTATCCGTTTGGGCAGTGTTCCTGGGAGACAGTGGACAAAGCTTCCTGGGAACTGAAACTCTGGCTGAGGACTACCTGGGCCCGGAAGCTCAGCCCTCCACTTTTGAGAGGACGCCGGAGGAGATCCATATAGGTGCGCAAGCACTTTTTAAAAATTAAACTTCTAGGAATGTGATGTTAAAATTTATCTGTACTCTTTTAAAATTTTTATTTATTTTTAGAGAGAGAGAGAGGAAGGGAGAGAGAAAAACATCAATTTGTCACTCCACTTATTTATCACTCATTGGTTGATTCTTGGATGTGCCCTGACCGGGGATCAAACCTGCAGCCTTGGTGTATCAGGATGATGCTTTTACCAGCTGAGCTACCAGGCCAGGGTATAACTGTACCCTTAACATGAACTCACATGGCATTAAAAAAACAGTTCTACTCTGCCAGGAAACAATGAGATGAGGCAGAAAGAAAACAAAAATGAAAATAAAATAACTGGATAAAGCGTTAGCGGTCTCAGCTTTAAGACTCCAGCTTTAACCAGCTGTACCTCTTGGGCAAATTACCTCCCTTCTCTCTGAGCTTTAGTTTCCTCCTTTCTAAAATGAAGGGGTTGGACCAGATGGTCACTATGGCAATGGTCTAGAAACATTTTGTGTACCTCTATGCCATTTTTTTTGAACATGCTCTCTTTATACATATATATATATATATATATACACACACACACACGTGCATCTGTATAAATTACATACACAAATAATGTATTAATATCTTGTGTATTCTGTCGTCGTCGGCAGCCGTCCGTCTCGAGAGATGATGGTGTAGCTTCTTAAGAGTCTATCTGCACCGCCGAGAATGGCTGTGCAGTCCGACTCGGGAGTGACATGGTATCTGTCTCCTCCCGTGTTGAATCGACATCTTGTGATGACGCTGAAGCTACAGAGCCTGGGCAGGGTAATATGGAGGGTCTGCTGTTGCCCATGCAGCAGACCCCCCCTCTCTTCGCAGCTGAAGGGTCCAAGGGAAAGACGGAGTCGATACAGCTTGGGTTCAGGTGCGCCGCAGGAGTTGCCGGTGTTGACTACAACGTCAAACCGCCTTAGGGACTCCGGCTCCGGATTTTCTGTCGGGGTTTACTCCCTTAGCCTTTCCCCTGAAGAGGTATGCCGCAAGGCAGCGGAGGTTTTTTGGAGTCAGAGTTTTCCTTCTCTGATGTGCCCTGACTGGAAGATCGAACCAGCGACACTTAGCTCGCAGGCCGACGCTCAATCCACTGAGCTAAACCAGCCAGGGCAATATCTTGTGTATTAATACACAAATAATGTATTAATAAAAAAAGTACAAACTAAAAAGGAAGAGATATCATAATAAATACAAATAGAAATCTTAATTTTTTTTTCTCGTACCCCAATAGGTCCTCTTGCCCACCCAACAGGGTGAGTGCTTTAGGCCAAAGCCATAACAGTCAGTGGTTGTAATATAGTCATTAATAGCCCTTTTAGATTGCCTTCTTTCACTTAGTAATATGCATATACACTTCCTCCATGTCTTTTCATTGCTTGAGAGCTCTTTTTTTTTTTTTTAGCACAGAATGATATTCCATTATCTTGATGTACTACAGTTTATCCCCTGACCTTCTGAAGGACATTTTGTTTGTTTCCAAGTTTTGGCAATTAGGACTAAAGATGGTATAAGTATTTGCATACAGCTTTTTGTGGGGACATAATTTTCAGTTCATTTGAATAAATATCCAGGAGTGTGATTTCTGGGTCACATGGTAAGAGTATGGTTAGTTTTTTAGAAATTTCCAAACTGACTTCCAAAGTGGCTGTGTCATTTCACATTCCCACCAGCAATGAATGAGAGTTCCTGTTGCTCCACATTGTCACCAGCGTTGGTGTTGTCACTGTTTGGGATTTTGATCATTCTTATCGATGTATAGTGGTATCTCACTGTTGCTTTAATTTGCAATTCCCTAATGACATCCAATGTGAAGCATTTCTTTTATGCTTACTTGACACCTGTATACCTTCTTTGGTTAGCTGTCTGTTCAGGTCTTTTGCCCATTTTTAAACTGAGTTGAGTTGTTTACATTATTTCACTCATGGATTACACCTTTGGTGCTGTATCTAAAATATCATTGCCATACCCATGTTCATCTAGGTTTTCTTCTGTGTTATCTTCTAGAAGTTTTATAGTTTTGCATTTTATATTTAAGTCTTGTGATCCATTTTGAGATAATTTTTGTGAAGGGTATATGATTTGTGTCTAGATTGTTTTGTTGCTATGGATGTCCAGTTGTTCCAGGATCATTTGTTTTAAAAAATTATATTTGCTACATTGCATTGCCTGTGCGTCTTTATCAAAGATCAGTTTACTATATTTATATGGGTCCATTTTTAGGTTCTATATACTTTTCTATTAACCAATTTGTCTATTCTTTTGCCAATACCACATTGTCTTGTCTTGATTAGTGTAGCATTATAGTAAGTCCTGAACTTGGGTAATATCAGTTTCTTTGAGTTTATTACCATTAAGTATGATGTTAGCTGTAGATTTTTTTGTAGATGTTCTTTATCAAGTTGAAAAAGTTCCCATCCATTTTTTGTTTGCTGAGAATTTTTATAATACATTGGTGCTGGATTTCGTCAAATGTTTTCTTCTGTGTCTGTTGATATGATCGTGTGATTTTTCTTCTTTAGTTTGTTGATGTGATAGGTTACATTTATTTTCTAATATTGAACCAGTCTTGCATACCTTAGATAAATCCCTCTTGGTTGTGGTGTATAATTCTTTTCATATACTGCTGGATTTTGATTCGCTAATATTTTGTTGAGAATTTTTGAACCTATGTTCATGAGAGATAATGGTCTCTAGTTTTCTTTCCTTGTAATGTTTGTCTGGTTTTGGTATTAAGATAATGCTGGCTTCATAGAATGTGTTAAGTAATATTCCCTTTGCTTCTAATCTTCTGGAAGAGATTGTAGAGAATTGGTACAATTTCTTCCTTAAATGTTGGATAGAACTCACCAATGAACCCATCTGGGCCTGGTGCTGTCTGTTTTGGAAGGTTATTAATTATTGATTCAATTTATTTAATAGATATAGGCCTATTCAGGTTGTCTGTTTCTTCTTGTGTGAATTTTGGCAGATTGTATCTTTTAAGGACTTAGTCCATTGCATCTAAGTTATCAAATTTGTGGGCATAGAGTTGTTCATAATATTCCTCTACTCTCCTTGTACTGTTTATTGGCTTGTAGAGATGTTTCCTCTTTCATTTCTAACGTAAGTAATTTGTATCTTCTCTCTGTTTTTATTTTTTTTTCTTAGTTATTCTGTCTGGAAGCTTCTCAATTATTGGTCTTTTTGCAGAACCAGCTTCAGGTTTTGTTAATTTTCTTTATTGACTTCTTGTTTTCAATTTCATTGATTTATGTTCTACTTTTTATTCTTTCTTTTATTCTTCTTACTTTGGGTTTAATTTAGCTTCTTTTTCTAGTTTTCCAAGATGAAAGCTTACACTATTGATTCTAGGTCTTTTTTCTCTCTCTCTAATATATGTATTCCATGTTATAAATTGCCCTCTAAGTATTAATTGCATTCCAGAAACTTTGGTAAGTTGTATTTTTACTTTTATTTAGCTCTAAACAATTGAGCTATCTGGCCAGGGCAGGACAGGGAACATTTTATAGTTCCATGATTAGGATGGAAGTCTTTTGGTGTGCTCACGCCCCTGGACTGGAGACTTCGCCATGCTTCTCCGAGTTCCCCCCCCCCCCCCCCCCCCCCCCCCCCCCGCACTCCCTGAAGGTGGGACAGGGTGGTTGGAGAGCGCTGGAATTGTTTATTTCCCTTCTCCCACAGGAAAGGCTAGAGGTGGCTGATTTGGATGTCCCTCTCCCCCTCAGGGGGTTAGATTCTGATAAAAGCCCAGCAGGTTAGGCTCTGGTAAAATAGCTTCTCCTGAGGGCAAGCCTTGTTGAGAAGAACAGAGTGATCTGGTGTATTTTAAAATGGTTCTGTTTTCCCTCCCTCTGCCAGAAGCAAGAGGGGATTTTTCTCTGATATTCACCAGGAGGACCTAGTAGAGCTCTTGGAGACAATGGTCATAAAACTGTGAGGACCCTCCGATAACTGAGTCCTCAGGAGTTTTTAGCTCTTAGAGGTGTCCCAAATGGGTCTCCAGCAAGTTTTCAGCTACAGTTCACGTTTTCCAGCCCTCGCTGGTTCCCATGAAAGTGTTTGCTTATGGGTTTCTGCTCAGGTAAATTGTGATGTTTTGCACCCACCTGTCTCTCATTTTGGATGCGGCAGTGACCTCACCTTTCAGCTAGATCCATGAAGAGCTGTTGATTTGTGAGTTTGCTCAGCTTTTTAACTTGTTGTTCCGATGGAGTGGCAATTTCTAAGCTCCTTAATGGCAGACTGGAAACCCTAAATTATATTTTTATACTTGAGTTATTATGGCATCTTTACAGAGAATCAATGCTTTTCTAAAGCATAATTTAGAGTGGGATGTCATTATTTAATGACTAATTCATTTTCGTTGTTTTTTTTTTTTTTTCATTTTGATTTGAGTTTTATTTTCTCTTTTTTTGCTATTGTAAATAAGGAGGTGACTGGCCTCCTTCCAGCTAAATCTTTGTACATATTACATTTGACAATGGAAAATTCCTAGAAATGACTGTGTGTGGTGTGGTAATTTTCATGCAGCGGGAACGCTGAGCATGGGGTGTTTTCTTCCCAGGCCAGACTCCAGGTGTTTAACACCAGGAAAGCCTTTTGTGTAAATTCTGTAAGAAAGTGGGGTACAGCCTGGGCCACATAGCTCAACAGCAGATGAGATTATTGAGCCACAAGCTCCAGGTAAGTGGGGACAAAGTAAAAGACACAGGAAGAAGAATATTTTAAATCTTAGCTGCAGATAAAAAATAGAAAGAAAGAAAGTTAAAGTTATGAAATGGAGGCCCACTCAAAGAACAGAATTTTCTTTACCAACAGAGTTCACATCATACTCTCTTGGAATTTTAACTTTCCTTGGCTTTGGGGCACAAATATGAGGTTCTTGGTGTGTTCTAACAAAAAGTTTAATTTATGGAGTACTTATTTATGCAAGGCACTGCTGTCTTAACTCTACAAAATAAGTGTTGATGTCTATGTAGTTGGGAAGAGACACTGAATCTCAGAGAGGTTACCGAATTTCATATAATCACACAACTAGACACACATCAGGGTATAAGCTCTAGGACTTGTCTGATTGCTCCTGTTACACCACGTTACTGTTCTCCTTTTATGTGGTGGCAGCTAAACATCAGTATTGAATCAAGGCCTAGCACCTAAAACAGACGTGGCTGAGAGGATTATTCATAATCAATGTCTACTTGTAGGACTTTCTGGAGAGGAAGAGGATGGGGCTCACAGAATCAAACCAGGAAAGCAGAATTTGGTCAAGTCCAAAAGGTGAATGCAGTAGCTAAAGCAGAAAGTGTCAGAAGCTATGAGGCTCTAGAAAACGTCCAGGAGATAGAGAAAGGGAAAGAAGAAGTGGAGAGGCACTAAGAGAGTTGTCATTATAAGCTCCAAGTGCCTCATGATTATTTTTATTGGGTGCTATGGCTTGCTGGAGGGGTGGGGTGGGGTGGGGGAAGGGTGTTGGCCTGATTTAACGGCACCTACCAAGGGCAGATAGTATTCAAAAGATGGTGGCAGAGATCTGGCCCAAATCCTAGTCTATAAAACCCAGGAGCCCACACATGGTCCATTCTGAACAGTCTCTCTCAAGCACAGAAGCAGTTGGCTTGTTTTCAGGCAGCTAGCCTGAGTCCAGAGAGAAAAGATGCAATGACTACTTTGCATTGGAAACGGGAGGGGCTTTTTTCCTCTCATATTCCTACATCGTGTCACTTAGATAGAAATAAATAAAACCAACAAAATGGAAACATTTGTGATAAATGGATATTGAGTGAAAAGGGGAAATAATACAGTTGGTGAATGATGGTATTGCACACAATTAGCAGGGAGGGAAAACCTTTCCAGAGATAAAAGTTTTCTCTTATACACCACCAAGCGAGAATCAGGAAGCCAGCCAGTGGTACACTTAGGGGACTTTTTAGTGAGATTACGGGGTGAGGAGCAGGGGGTTTGAAATGCAGGTGGGCGATTTGAAATGAAGGCATTATCTGGCAGTGCATGCTATCAGCTAAGAATTTGCAATTAAAGAATGAGATGTCCCTCAAGTGTGAACAGGGAAGTCTGTCAACTTTTTGTGTAAGGGTCCAAATAGTTAATATTTTAGGCTTTAGGGGCTGTAAGGTGTCTCTCCCAACTAGTAAACTGTATACCAAAAGCATGGATAGACAATATGGAAATGAATGGGGTGACTTTGTGTCCATGAACCTTTATTTACAAAATCAAGTGTTGAACTGGATTTGGCCCAAGGGCAATAGTTTTCAGACACTGGTCTTGAATACAAGAAAAGCCCCCCCCCCCCCCGCACCGTATATGTGTGTGTGTGTGTATGTGTGTTTGCATGTGTGTTAGAGCGGTAGAGTGAGTCCTAGCAACTTTTCAATATGAAAAGATTCAGGCATTTGAAGAAGGTATGGTAACTATGCAAAACAATCTAAAAGACTTAACCAGAAGCACTGGTCCCTCCTTTCAGGATGTCTGAGACTGGAAGAGGAAATTAAAAATAAATAGAGATCTGACAATGTAGAGAACAATGCAAAAAAAAAATATATATACAGAGCATATCTATGAAGTGGAGGCAAGTCTTTGTAAAGAACAAAGACAGGAGAGAGGGGGAGGTTGAGAGGACAACCTGGAAATGACAGTGGGGAAAGAATAAATAAAGGAAGTCTGGGTGATGAGGAGAAAGGAGGTCAAGCTTAAAATGAGGCTTTGCTGGAGTGTAGGGTAAGGAGAGATGTGGAGGCAGCAAACAGCTTGGAGTTGCAAAGAAGAGAAGTAAATGTGGGAAAGAGCCTTTCTGGAGTGTTGACAGAACGGGACATGATTAGAGGAACATGGTGAATGCTAGGTTCACTCACTCTTAAGACATGTCTTACACTGTGGAGCTTTGGGAGCTAAAATAATGGCTTGTCCAATAAAAGTGTGATTAGGCATTTTCAGAAAAAAAAAGAGTGGGTGTTCTTGGGAAGGTGTTTATTACCTTTTGGGAGGTGTGTGCTCACTGCAGGAAACCTGGCTTAGGGGCTAGTGAGTCAGCAATTCAGCTGGGGCAGGAGGCGGGCACTGAGGATCATCGGCTATGTGTTCACTCATTCATTTTTTAAATTTTAAAATTTAAAAAATTTAAGGCAGATGCGTCCATCTAGACTGTAGAATCTTAGAACTAGAAGCAATTTCAAAGATGATTTTGTCCATTTCACTTTATGAACAGGAAAACTGAGACCTTCAGAGGTCAGTAAGGATGAAAAAGAAAAATTATTGTATAAAATAAAAATTATTATATGCCAGGGACTGTTTTATTTTATTGTTTAACAATACATTGTGGTAAAATATATATAACATAATTTACAGTTTTAATAATTTTAAAGTACAATTCAGTGGTATGAAATAAATATATAGTGTTATATAGTTATCATTATCTTGTTCCAGAATTTTTCCATGACCCCAAAGAAAACTGTATCCATTAAGCAGTAACTTCCCATTTTTCACTCCCTCTGGCCCCTGGTAACCACTAATCTACTTTTTGTCTCTATAGATTTGCCTATTTCTGGACATTCCATATAAATGGAATCATATAATATGTGACTTTTTTTGGTCTGACTTATTTCATTTAGCATAATGTTTCAAGGTTCATCCATATTGTAGCATGTATCAGTACTCCATCCCTTTTTTGTGGTTGTATAATATTCCACTGTAGAGCTACACTTAGTTTATCCATTCACAAGCTGATGGTCATTTGGGTTGTTTCTACTTTTTTGGCTATAATGAGTAGGGCTGTGCCAGGCACTTTTTAAAGCACTTTACATGTACATTTATTAATTTAATCTGTTCACAAAAAACCTTGGAAGGAGGAACTATTTTACATATGAGAAAAGAAAGATTAGATCACTTGCCCAGTTACACAGTTAAAAGAAGAGAGTTGAGAGGTTGGAGCTAAGACCCCAATTTCTTGTTTTGCAGCCTAGGGCTTCTTCCACTGTCCCCACTAGTTCAGCTCTGTAAGGGCACTTGTCACTTGCTCCTGACTGCTCTTCCCTGATGTCCAACCCAGTCACATGTGTTCAGGATATCTGGGGTAAATTAGTAGATTTAAACCCCTTTGCTGAATAGTAGATAAGAAACAAAAGGAAGGACGAGAGATTATTTATAAAAAATCACTCTATGTATTATAATAGTAAATATAAAAAACAGCTGATCCAATAACAGGGTATTATAAGTAATTTATGGCATGTTCATAAAAAATAGTGTAGAGACATTAAAACTGATACCGTAGAAGAATAATGGTATGAGACAATGTTCCTGGTTTATTTAGTCTCTCAGCCCTCTGAAGGAAGGTGGCATCTACTCCTTGGGTAGGAAACCTGAGGCTTACAGAGGGGGAGTAGCCTGCACGAGCTCAAGCTGGGATTCTGTCTCTATCCCCAAACCCATGCTCTCAGCCACAATAAAAAATTAAATGGAAACTTAGCAAAATCTTAGCAGTGGTATATTTCTGGGCAGCGGGATAATGGGTAACTTCTGTTTTCTTCTCTTTCTTCAGCCACATTTTCCACATTTTCTACAAAGAACTTGCATTGCATTTGACATTGAATAAAGGAATTGCATGTTCTGTTACAATGAATAGACTCCTGCTCAAGTTAACCTTAAAACATAGTTGATTAAAAAAAGAGACTAAATTTTCATGGGAGAAAATATGGGTCACAGCATAAGTAAGGAACAGTGCTGGAGAGAAATCCTCATTGGAGGTACAGTTCTGTGGTTACTTTCTTTACCCTCTCCACATTTGGGAACAATAAATGGGTGCTGACCATTTCTCTTCCCTAAATAAGTATTTCTATTTCCCAATTCCTTACAAAGTTCTTGCATTGAGTTGACAAACCACACCAAATCACATGCCTGGTCTTGTGTGACATGGTGGAGATTTGAAGCATTCAGTTAGTTAAGTTATACCCCTCACTTCTCTAACTTCTATCTAAAATTTTACCTTGCTTTCCTTAATTTAATTTTATTATTTTATTTTATTTATTCTTGAGGTTTAATTGACATACAACATGACATTAGTTTCAGGTGTACAACCTAATGGTTCAGTCTTCATATATATTGCAAATGCATCACCACAATTAGTCTAGTAAACATCCATCGCCATACATAGCTATAGAAATTTTATTGTGATGAGAACTTTTAAGATCTACAATCTCAGCGACTTTCAAATTTGTAATACAGTATTATTAGCTATAGTCACCATGCTGTATATGACATCCCCAGGACTAATTTATTTTATGACTAGAAGTTTGTACCTTTTGACCCACTTGGCCCATTTCACCCACTCCCCACCCCTCCCTCTGGTAACCATGAGTCTGTTTTCTGTATCTGGGAGCCTGTTTGTTTGTTTTGTAATCCCACCAATGAGTGAGATTCCCATTTCTGAGCATTGCCAGGGAGCCCTTGCTTGGGGCCTGTGTAGTCTCCCATCTTTGCATTGTTAACATAAGGACAAAAGTTCTTTGTTATTGTTTTTATTGTTGATAGGAACAACATTACAAAAAAAGTCATTATCTCTAAGGACAAATTGTTGATATTTAATTCCAAATTTTCCCTTTTAAGTCCAGGCTCCTCATTCAGTGAGCAATGATGTGGCTCCACAGTAGCTCTAATATTGTCATAATTTCCATAGAAACCTTCTGTAAAGCCGCAAACACAGGATTACACCCTCCCTGCAGGCTGAGGCAGGAAGGCCAGATGGGCTCTGAAGGGGAAAGGCCCTCAATGAGACATAAATCACCTGGTGCCAGGGTAGGGGTGGGGGAGTGCACTGGGGGAGGGGGAGAGGAGGAAACCACTTCAGGAGGAAAACTGGGTTTGGTGCATCTTTGCCCTGGGGTAAAAGTCCCAAATGCAGTGGCCAGCAGTGCATGCTCCTTTCCAAGGCTAGTGTCTGGGCTGGTTACTTCCTTGGACACTGAGGCTAATGAGGCTGGAGACAGAGATGTCTTCATATGTGGTTGCTGACTTCATTGGTCATCAGCCACAGACAGACATAAGGTCCTGGACAGCTTCTGAGTGTATGAAGATAGGGACAGGAAGTCACATAAAATGCCATCCCTGTGTGCCAGGCTGGACACATGAATACAGTAGTTCCCCACCCTACCCCACACCTTATTCGCACTTTCAATTTCCACAGTTTCAGTTCAGATCAGCTGTGGTCTGAATGTACTAAGTGGAAAATTTCAAAAATCCACGATTCACCTGTTTTATTTATTTATTTATTTAAAGTATATTTTATTATGTTGTTGCAATAGTCCCATTTTTTTCCCCTTTGCTCTGCTCCCCTCCACCCAGTACCCCCTTTTCTCCAGCAACCCCACCCCACTTAGTTCATGTCCGTGAGTCATGCATATAAGTTCTTTGGCTTTACCCTTTCCTATATTCTTAACTTCCCTCTGTCTATTTTGTACCAACCAATTACGCTTCTTAGTCCCTGCACCATTTCCCCATTTTTCCCCCTTTCCCCTCGCAGCTGATAACCTTCCAAATGATCCCCATACTTATGATTCTGTTCCTCTTCTGGTTTGCTTAGTTGGATTTTGTTTTTATTTTTTAGATTCAGTTATTGATAGTTGTGAGTTTGTCATTTTAATGTTCATAATTTTGATCTTCTTTTTCTTAAGTCCCTTTGACATTTCATATAATGATGATGAGCTCCTTTAGCTTTACCTTGACTGGGAAGCACTTCATCTGCCCTTCCATTCTAAATGATAGCTTTCCTGGAAAGAGTGATCTTGGTTGTAGGTCCTTGCTTTTCATCACCTTGAATATTTTTTGCCAGTCCCTTCTTGCCTGCAAAGTTTCTTTTCAGAAATCAGCTGATAGTCTTATAGGAACCCCTTTGTAGGTAACTCTCTGCTTTTCTCGTGCTGCTTTTAAGATTCTCCTGTTATCTTGAAACTTTGGCATTTTAATGATGATGTGTCTTGGTGTGGTCCTCTTTGGGTCTAGCTTGTTTGGGACTCTCTGTGCTTCCTGGACTTGTATGTCTATTTCCTTTACCAAATTTGGGGAGTTTTCCTTCATAATTTTCTCATATAAGTTTTCAATTTCTTGCTCCTCCTCTTCTCCTTCTCGCACCCCTGTGATTCGGATGTTTGCACGTTTAAAGTTGTCCCAGAAGTTCCTAAGCCTCTCCTCATTTTTTTCAATTTTTGTTTCCTCATTCTGTACTGGTTGACTGTTTTGTTCTTCCTTATGTTCCAAATAATTGATTTGAACTCTGGTTTCCTTCCCTTCACCATTGGTTTTGTGTAGATTTTCCTTTGTTTCATTTAGCATAGCCTTCACTTCTTCCCTTATGTGTCTTCCATACTTAAGCATGCCTGTCAAGCCTGTGAACATCTTTATTACCAGTGTTTTGAACTCTGCATCTGTTAGGTTGGCTGTCTCCTCGTTGCTAATTTCTCCTACTGGAACCTTGATCCATTCCCACTTTTGGGCCATACTTCTCTGTCTCCTCATCTTGACAGGCTCCTGTGTTTGTTTGCCTCTGTGTCTTAGGTAGAGCTGTTGCTCCTGTAATGTTGTAAGGGGCGGAGCCTTAGGTATTTGTCATTACAGGGCTACCCGTTTCACCACATTGTGGTGCTGTTTGTGGGGGAGGGGGTCTGAGAGGGAACAGTGCTGCTTGCTGAGCATTTGCCCCTTTTCCAGGCACTTCTCCCACTTTGAATGGGACTTGCGCCTCTGTAGCTGTTGCCCTGGCTGTAGTTCCCAGAGTGGATGGGTCTGCAGACATTCTAGGACTGTGGGGGCCCTTTAAACAAGCAGACTCTGCTGAGACCAGCAGTCTCTTCCTCTGCCCCAACCCCACTGATTTGCACAGTCAGAAGCAATGAGGCTTTATTTTTCTTGGTGCTGGAAACATGAGCTGCATGGTCTGGTCTGGTCTTGTGCTGGGAGCGCTCCCCAGGTGTCCCTCCCTAATTTTTAAAACATTTGACTGCGCTTACCACCAGCTTGCCACTGCCACTGCCGCTGCTGCCACCACCACACCGTGTCCTCTCCGCCCTGGCTCCGCCCCTCCCACCTGTCTGGATGAGTATTTCTTCTTTATATCTTTGTTTGTTAGACTTCCATGCAGCTCGATTTTCTGGAACTTCTGGTTGTCTCTAGTTTTCAGGTATTTGTATTCCTGCTTATTTTTGGAGGGAGATGCAGCATGTCTGTCTAGGCCTCCATCTTGGCTGGAAGTCTCAATTCATCATTTTAAATTGCGTGCTACTCAGACTATCGAGATGAAATCTTTTATCTCCCTGCTGTGTCCCTCCCAGGAGGTCAATCATCCCTTTGTCCCCTGTGTCCACACTGAATACGTCACTCACCCATTAGTCACTTGGTAGCAGTTTGGGATATCAGATCAGTTATTGGAGAGAATAAGAGACCACATTCACTTAACTTTTATTACAGAATATTGTTATTATTGTTCCATTTTATTATTGTTTTTAATCTCTTACTGTGCCTATTTAAAAAAAGTTTTTTTATAGTTGACACTATTATAGATGTCCTGCATTCCCCCCACCCTTTGCCCACCGCCGCCCAGCCCCTGCCCCCCTGCCCCTGACCTTCACCACACTGTTGTCTGTGTCCATGGGCTATGTGTGTCTGTTTTTTAGCTAATCCCTTCACATTCTTTTATCCAGTCTCCCCACCCCTTTCCTAATTTATAAATTAAACTTTATCATAGGTAAGTATGTATAGGAAAAAACAGTATTTATAGGATTCCATACTATCTGCAGTTTCAGGTATCCACCAGGGAGTTTAGAACATAGTCCCGCAGATATAGGGGGACTAATGTGTCTTTGGACCTTTATGGTATCCTTGAGAGGAAGACATGATTATTCTCATTTTATAGAAGAGGTAACTGGACTACTCTCACTCTCTTTCTCCCTCAGATCTCAGCTTTATCTCGAGAGTTTCCAGGAACCTTTTCCTGGGTTCTCACAGTCAAGTGAGGTATATCTTCTGCTTTCTAGTACACCTCTGTTTGACACGTATCATTCTACAGTATAGATTCTTGTTTATCTCTTTTCAACTAACCTGGGAGTCTTTGGAGGGTATTGCCCTTAGTACCTAACACAGCGTTGGACATATAGGAGGTGCTTGATACATATTTTGAATGAATAAAATAATAAATAACGTTTTAGTAATTTATTCAAAATCTGTCTTTTTCACAGTTATATCCCTGGGTATTAGCACAGTCCCTGGCATGTAATTGACCCACAATGAATACTTGAATGAAATAGTGAATGAATGAACACCAACTAGCTCATTTATGGGTAATGTACCAGGGAGCCATGCCAAGCTTTTCTGACTTCAGGCACTGTGTTGCATTAGCTGGTGGGAAAGACCATTGTCATGTCTAGCCAGCAATTCAAAGTGCATCGCTTCCTGATAGTGGCATGGCACTGTCTGCTTTGTGAAGCACATCTCATTATATAACAGCTCCTGCACTTATCTGAGGCTGCCCCCAGCCAGGCGAAAAGAACATTTGTCTGAAAGCCAGGAGAACAAAAGTGAGAACTGGTCCTGTTACCCATTGTGTAGATTTGGTCACATCTCTTTATCTTGGCTTCTTCATCTTTAAAATAAAGATTTAGTTGATTAAATCTGAGATATTCTAGGAGTATAACTTCTCTTTAAAAAAAATCCAAAGTAGTCTTATGACTAACCCCAATAAAAGGGGAGCTGCTTAGAGGTCTGCCCACCCTTCCCTTCATGTGCCGCACTGCACCCTTGGTAGCCTCTGATGAAACTCAGTAGACAAAGTCCCTGGTAAACACAGTTTGGAAGCCACTAAACTAGATTATATTTAGGGCCCCTTTGGTTCTAAAGTTCAAGAATCTAGAAATCTGCAAACTATGTAGCCATTCCTGGGCCAGTGGCATGTGCCACTTATCCTTACAAATGGGCATCTCGGTGGAGAGGAATGGGCATGGAATTGGAGGTCATGATTTCCAATTTTGGGACCCAGAACCATCACATCCCCAAAGGGTGTTACCATTGAGCAAGTCAGATCACTTCTCTGAGCCAGTTCCCTCACCTATACATTAGTGTCCTTTTGTGACTGGATTTTATGGGATTCACACTAACTATCATTTACTAAGTCATTTATTGGGAGAAGCAATACACCCTGGGCCTTGAGTGTCCCTGCATGCTCTTGCTGGTTATTATCCTCCAAATGCAAGGCTCTAGCTCCTCTTTACCTGGATTATTTCTCGTGGTTATGTTTTCAGTGAGCAAGCTTGACGGATGGGGCAGCATTTCTCCCAGACATGCGGTGGACTTACCTCAGCGTACTATAAAAATAGTGACTCCCCAAGCACAGTGTTCTCCTCGAACACAACCCACTGTGTGTGCAGGCATCTCTGTTGGGCCCTTTGCCTCATCTCTGTGAGACTTGGGAAGCATGAGCAAACAATGAAAACCAACATGAAACTCTGGCTCATGCTTTTGTCATGAGTAATGAAGTCATTTGTCTCTGACCCAGGAATCTCCTGTCTTTTGTCAGCATCCTTGAAACAATGATAAGCTAACTTGTTAGGCTGGAAGTAGGATAAAATCTTAGCCCCTACACAGTTCTTGACATGATATATATTATATTACATGAAGGTAAATGATCACAATGACTATTTGAGGTAGGCATTTCTAGTAACCAGATTTCATAGATGGCAATACTAAGTTTCAACAAGGTTCAGTAATGTGCCAGAGACCACCCAGCTACTGTATGGGGGAACCAAGATTAAACTAATGTGTACCTCACACCAAAGATTATACACTTAACTATTTTTCCTTTCTGAATCAGATGAAGTAATGGCTATGAAATCTCTTCCAAATGGTAAAGCATTATACACATATGTTATTATTGATGAAAATATAATTAATGTGATACTTAAGAAATTAGTTCATTTCAACACATGTGTACTGATTACCTGCTGTGGCCCTAGCTCCCGCCACCCCCCGCCCCAGCAAAGAAATCTGCCTATTTAAACTTGTGTGGTAAACCTGGGCTGAGTCATCACCATGCTTCTTATAAGCAGAGTGACACTGGACACGGTATTTAACATCTTTGTGTGAGTTCACATTCAGTCATAAAAGTAGACACCATCTTAGGTACTTCTGATAGAGGGGTTTAATACAGAGAATTGAGTATGTTCTGAAAGAGCAAGAAGAGGAACATAGAGGCAAATCTAGAGATATTAATTAGAGGAAGCAGCAACCATCCGAGGCTGAGTGAACACAGAGAGGGGGTGCTAGAATGGAGGTGCCCAGAGGGGCTGCCCTGCAGGGTTGGTGCTCAGATTTCTGGAGAGAGATCTCTACCTGGCTGCTCCTGATATTCTTGAGAAGGTGCAGCATAACCAGGAGTGGAAGTGCCCGAAGAAGCTGGAGTCTGGAGACTATAGGAGCGATGCTTCTGGAACAGGGAAGCAGGAAGGAGGTTCTCTCTTCTCAATTCTCTGCCTTTTCTACTTGCAGAACTTAATAGGAAACTAGCCAGTTAAGGATGCTGGGTCATGTGGTCTGCAGAGTTCCAGCTGAGTAGAGGGTAGAGAACATAGAATATATAAGATGGGCTTGGAGCTGAAATAGTAGGCAAGTAATAGGCACAATTGTTTTCCCTGGGTCCCATGTCTGTAATGCAGGGATAATGTCTATCTCATTATATTCTTTTGGAGGATTAAATGAAATAACCACTCAGTTGCTTATGACTGATAGCAAGTTCCCAATAAATGTAAGCTTTCATTATTCTTATTATGCTAAGCTTGCTTTCTATATAATCTGCTGCCTCTGTCTGTTTTCCAGTGGGACTTGGGTGTTAATGCTTGCTTCAGGGATTATCAGGCCATCTGGGAAGCTGGTTTTGCTAAGCCCCATGTGGAGAACAGGCTTCAGAACTCTGCACGTGCCCTTGTGAGTCAAGATGGAACCCCTCTCCTTAGAGATATTTAATTAGCTGGTTGTCAGAATGAGGCTGATAGATGAGATGCCTGTCTTAGATGCGGTCTGTTGTTGCTCTGATGCGGACTCTCAGTTCATTTCATTTGTCATCCTGCTTCCTCTCTTTCCCCAAAGAAAGACCCCCTAGCCTTTCACTTTTCTCTCATTGCGTGCTCTCTTCAAGCAAGATAAAGTGCCCTTCACTGAGTCGGCAAGACTTGTACTGCCTAACAGCTGTTCAGGGTTCTGAAGCTTCACGCTGCCACCCCCTCTCAGAACATACAGCCAACTGGAGTTCAGCAACACAGCCTGGTAACTAAAGGTTTAGATTGCAGAGTAGAAACGACTGGGGTTCAAATCCTTGATTAGTGTTTTATATAACCTTAGGTGAATAGCCTCTTTGAGCCTCAGTTTCCTCATCTGTAAAATGAGCACGGTAATTGTATGTACTTCGTAGGGTTGTTGGAAAATTAAAAGAAGATAATTTGACTAAAGCTCTAAACCCAGGATGCTTCACATTTCATAAACATGCAATATAAAATAGCTATTATTACTGCCTGTTGGCACTATATTTTTGTTTTATGAACTCCTGAAATAGTTGAATTTATTCCACAAATGTTTACTGGTCACTCATTAGATTCCAGATAATGTGCAAAGAATGGCAAACCGTAAATGAGCAAAATGTAAACCTGACCTAGTGAAAATAGATTCGAGTTTCCTCCAAGGTACTAACAGTTTAGGAAGGAGCAGAGTGCTGGAGGTTGGCCAGGTTCTTGTACACACAGTACAGTGTGATAGGTGTTACAGTAGGATTACAGAAGGCCACAAGGGCTAAGAGACCAGATCAAGAGCTGAACCTAGACTTGAGGGACAGGGACGTCTTCCCATGGCCTCAATGCACGGTTGAGTTAAGCTGTCAAAATAGGCGTGCATAGTATGGTGATAAAAATGAAGGCTGCTGTGTGTATGTGTGTGTGATTGCAGGGGGGTTGGGTTTGTGGTGGTGATGGTGGCGGGTGCATGTTTCTAGGAAGATGGTCTATAAAATAGAAAGCATGGCATGCTTAGGAACCTGAGCTGTAGAGAACGAGGGCATTAGTTGGGCAAAAGTTAAAGCCCGTGAGGTCAGCCAGGGCCACACTAGGCAGAGCCTACGGAGCAAGAGCAGGGTCACAGACCCTAGGAGCCCTCTTGCATTCTATATGCTGCCTCTTCCTTTCGAAAGGTGCCATCTGCTTCTCAGACTGCAACTCTTAATGTATGATGGCATTGTCTAACCAATCATCGTCTCCTTTTTTATTAAGACAACCCTGATTTAGTTGAGGGTGGCAGTATGTCCAGCATGAAAATCTCCATTTTCCTGCCTCTCTTACAGATAAAGTCATGCAAAGCTGAGTGACCATCCAGTCACTGATGTGTACAGCCTGGAGGCACAATGAAAGGAAAAAGGCAGAGCTGTCTTAAGATCTGTGCAACCCCCTCTAACTGACCAATGCATACAAAGGGAATGTTAAAAGCTTTGAGAGATGTGTTATCTTACGTAGTGGATGACCCAGGATAAATCCTTTCTTGAAAAGCATTTTTATAACTGAAATAATTAGAAAGAGAGCAAAAAATAGTAGAATACAAGAGACATGAATTCTTGTCCTAGCTCTCAGAAGTCTGATTGTGATTCTGCATGAGCAATTAACTATCAAATAATACAATTCCCTGGGAAAATGGAAACAAAGCCTCTAATGCAGTGCTATTATGAAGATCAAATGAAATATGGTGATAATAATAACACTAGCTAATGTTCACTGAGTGTTTCCTCTATTTCAGGCACTGTTTTAAGCAACTTACATATATCTTTTCACTTAAAACATAAACATTGTGATAATCTGTGAGTGTTCCCTTTTTATAAGTAAGTGAAATGAGAAACAGAGAGGTTAAATAACTTGCCCAAGGTCAGAAAGCTTCCAGTAGGAGGAGTCAGGGTTAGAATCCTTTTCAACTGACTCCAGAGCCAGAGACTCATGTTGTGGTAGAGAGTTTGAAAAAAAAAATGTGTTACATACAAAGGGAAGATTATTATCATGTCCACATGTGACTTCCATGGATTACTGAGAACTACAATAAATAAAATATGCTAAACACTAATCCTGTATTGGGTGGTTTTTAATATTTCTATAAAGGCTCTTTCAAAATCTGATGTGGTTTCAGAATCAACATTCCTTTGTAGGTAATTTTTTTTTTCTCTCTCTGCTTGCCTTTAACATCTTTTTGTTGTCTTTGAATTCTGCAATTTTAGTAAAGATTTAGGTATTTTTGTTTTTCCTTCCCTGACCTGAACATACTTTTTGAATCTGAGGATTCACATCCTTCAACAAGTCTGGAAATGTCTTAGCTATTCCGTCGTCAGCAGCCGTCCGTCTCGAGAGACGATGGTGTAGCTTCTTAAGAGTCTATCTGCACCGCCGAGAATGGCTGTGCAGTCCGACTCGGGAGTGACACGGTATCTGTCTCCTCCCGTGTTGAATCGACATCTTGCGTTGACGCTGGAGTGTCCTCTCCAGTGAAGCTGAAGCTACAGAGCCTGGGCAGGGTGATATGGAGGGTCTGCTGTTGCCCATGCAGCAGACCCCCCCTCTCTTCGCA
This sequence comes from Furipterus horrens, assembly GCF_987537825.1. Taxonomy (NCBI): domain Eukaryota; kingdom Metazoa; phylum Chordata; class Mammalia; order Chiroptera; family Furipteridae; genus Furipterus; species Furipterus horrens. Next base: position 67,932,989 of record NW_028327180.1, read on the forward strand.
GCTGAAGGATCCAAGGGAAAGACGGAGTCAATACAGCTTGGCTTCAGGTGCGCCGCAGGAGTTGCCGGTGTTGACTACAACGTCAAACCGCCTTAGGGACTCCGGCTCCGGATTTTCTGTCGGGGTTTACTCCCTTAGCCTTTCCCCTGAAGAGGTATGCCGCAAGGCAGCGGAGGTTTTTTGGAGTCAGAGTTTTCCTTCTCTGATGTGCCCTGACTGGAAGATCGAACCAGCGACACTTAGCTCGCAGGCCGACGCTCAATCCACTGAGCCAAACCAGCCAGGGTAGTCTTAGCTATTATCACTGTGAATATTGCCTCTCTCCATCCCCTCTCCTTTCCTATCTGCAATTCCTATTAACTTAATACTGAACTACCTGACCAGTGTCCTGGTCTCTTCTCCTCTCTATTGTATTTCCCATTTCTTTTCATTCTTGGCTGCAATTAGAGTTATTTGATCATATTTATATTCCAGCTCACAAATTCTCTCTTCAGTTGTATTTAATCAGCTGTTTAACTGTCTATTAAGTGTTTAGTTTCATTAACTATTTTAAAAAAATGTCCAGGAGATGCATACCCTTCCCCATTAAAAAAAATCTGCATTTTTCTGTTTTGATAGTGTCTTATTCTGTTCTTACATTTAAATCTTATTTGTACTACAAATTTTGTCAATTTAAACATATTGATTTTATTTTATCTATCTGATTCTTTTATTATATGAAGTTTGGAGAGGACTTCGTATACTTATCGTGTCTGCTAAATCTTATGAAAATTATTTTCTTATATGTTTTGTAATTTCTAATTATGAGCTCATAGTAGATGGTGCTGTTTTTTGAAAGAATCTAATGAGCCTGAGTCTAGTGTGTCTCTTGTAAGTGGTTTTGCTTTTGCCAGACACCCCAATGGTGCCTTTGTCATAACCATTTTTAATGTTACTATCTCACTTTAGGAATTCCTAGTCGTTTAAAATAAAACTCAAGCCTGTGTGAGGGTCCTCCCATTACTAGAAATTCTGAGGAGACCCACCCTGCAATGCCCCATCAGCAGCATGGGCCAAGGCTAACAAGTTCCATGTCATCACCTTTTATTAAAAAGATTTTCCTAGTTGATTTTTTTCACAGAAGGATCGACATTTATATTGAGTGTGTGTGTGTGTGTGTGGAGGGGGTGTGTGTCTGTGTTTCAACCCTGTCTACTTTGGTGTGGACCACAGGGCCTCATTTCTTGTCCTCTCTGGAGTTTTAAAATCCTAACCAAAATGGGCAAATTCCCATAACACAGCCAAGGATTCAGCTCTCCTGCTTACTTCTATATGCATTTATATATTTTGTGTTGGAAGAGCTAAGTTATCTAATCTACCACATTACCCTACTCATCACTCTGGACATCAGTTATTTTATAGTCATAAAAATTGTCCTCTGAGTGGAACTTGGATAACTAAAGGTTCAGGTTAATTTGAATAAAATCAGTTTTTTTAAAAAAAAATTAGGTGATTGAAAGGTTAATTGGCATTAAGGCTTAATTTTCCATTCTAAAGTTATAGATTAATTTATATCCTTTCTTTAATTTTGAATTTCAAAATGAGGTTCCCGGCCATTTGGAGCTACAGTATATGAATTCCAGCTCTGGCTCGACAACTTACTTGCTTTGTGAGTTTGGTCAAGTAACATAAAATCATGTGGCTCAGTTTCCTTCTGAATAAAGAGCCACAGTAATAGTATCAACATTGGCAGGTTGTTATGAGAATTAAATAATATGTGTAAAACTTTTGGAAAAGTTCCTGGGAAGATAGCACTTAATAATTTTACTCTTGTTTTTATTATTACTTTTATTATCCGTACAAGCAGTATAATGATCACACATTGATTTCTGAGGGTGTGTTTATTGGCGCTACTTTGTAGTCTTGTTCTTAACCCAAAGAAATTCACTTCAGATTTTTTTCACTATAATTTCTCCCTCTAAAACCCTCAAGAGTGTGTTTTCAAGAGTTTGAGTCATCTTCCTCATTATTATAACATGTTAAGACAATCCTTTACATGGGACTACTCCTGTAGTTTCTAATTACTTGGGTCTTTCCCCCTTTTCTAAAGTATTTTTTACTTATTATCTAATTTACCTTATATTTATAAATAGCTTTGAGGCTCTGCTTTTATCTGTTCTTTCAAGGCGTTCTTGCCATTCCCTTGAATAATTTTCCATTTTGAGCAATTTGTTTTGTGATTTCAATCTTTCTGTCAAGTCTTTAGCAATGATGATTAAGTGTTGTCAGTCTTAAGAGAGGTCTCAGAAACCACATGACAGCTTTCATGTCTGGGTATCCTCTTCAAAGCTCCTCTTAGATTTCCTTGTGAAATGGCCTTATTTGGACTTTTTGTTTTGAAATGATTATAGGCTTATAGGAAGTTGCAAAAATAGCACATAGAGGTCTTTGAATGCTTCATGTAATGTTCACCAATGGTCACATCTTATGTGGCAATAGCACAATGTCCAAACCAGAAAGCTAACACTGGTACAATAATGTTATCTAGACAGCAGGGCCCTACTCAGATTTCACCAATTTTTATTTTCACTTGTGTATGAGTGTGAGCATGTGTGTGTGTGTGTGTGTGTGTCTGTGTGTGTGTAGTTCTATGCAATTTCATCCCAGGCATATTTCTGTAACCACCATTACAACTAAAATGCAGGTATGTTTCATCACTCTAAAGGAAGTCCCTCATGCTACTTAAAGTTTTATCATTTTGAGAATATTATATAAATGGGATCATACAGTATATTTGTGAAATTATTTTGTTCACTAAATATAATACTCTTAAGATCCATCCTACTTTTACATCTATGAATAGTTTGACCCTTTTTTAACACTGAGTAGCATTATGTTGTGTGGATGTACCAGACTATTTACCCATTCACCTACTGAAGAACATTTGGGTTGTTTCCACTTTGGGCTATTATGAACAGAACTGCTATGAACATTCTTGTATATGTTGTTTTGTAGGATGTTTTTATTTCTTTGGGATAAATGCCCAAGAGCATAATTGTGAGGTTGAATAGTTAGTGCATGTTTAGTCTCATAGGAAACTGCCCAATTATTTCCTGGAGTGGCTCTACCAATTTAAACTCCAAGCAACAATGTATGAAGACATGACATTTTTTATACAATTTCTCCTCTAAGAAATCTATGAAAATTCAGATTTAAAAAAATAAGACTTTTCTGGTGATAAAAAATGTCCTACCTTTAAATTGTGGTGATGTTTGTGTAACTCTGTGAATATACTAAACAACATTGAATTGGAATTTTATGGTATGTGATTTGTATCTCAATAAAGATGGTAACCATAAATAAAAGGATATTAAAAGAAGGGATATAATTATATTACAAAAATATTACTTCACTAACTTTTTAATATTAAGAATTTACATGTGGAAGACATTATATATACTGCTTTATCTTGACACATCTACTGATTAGCATGTCATTGAACCATTTGGAACTTCCTCATCCTTTTCTGTAAATAGGAACCCTTCTGTTGTGAGGATTGAATGGAATAATGCACATAAAGCATTTAGAATGATGCCTGCCTAGTATCATTATCCTTATTATTAAATTCATGAAGACATTTTCCTCTTAGTAGTTCAAAACTGCCTGATAATTGTGTTATGAGAAATTGAGCCACATGTATTATTAAAAGATGACAGATTTTGCCATTGTATTTATGGAGGACAAGGGAAGCAGCTGACATTGATCACCTGCTATGCACCTGACACTGTATTTATTATCCACCATTTTGCTCATTTAATCTAAAAACTTTCTCCATAGCAGATGTAGCATCATTCCCATCATATAGAAGAAGAAACAAACTCCAAAAGGTTAAGAAAATTTCCCTGTTTTGTAAAGCAAGTATTTGATATTGCCAGGATTCAAAACCAGGTCTGTGTCCCAGGTTCACACTTTTCTACTTTCACCAGTGAAAGAAATAGATATAAATTAGACTTTTCTTCAGACACCACAATTAACTTGGGGCAGTGATTTTCAACCAATGTGCTACAAAAAATTTTAAAGCACACAATACCTGACTATGTAGTCAGGGCACTGACCTCTTTTCCCTTAGACTGTCAAATGTAAAAATGACAACAGCCAACACAACAGTAGCTGTCCAGCGTGAATGCATCCATCTTACACCTATTTTTTATCAGATTAATGAAAAGTACAGTTTTGTTTTGTTTTTTTTTTCTGGTGTGCCGCAGAATTTTAGTAATTAGTTTATGTGAAAAAGGTTCGAAATCACTGACTTGGGGTATCAAGATACTTGTAGTTTTTCTCTCCTCTTTATTCAGAAACGAAGAGTTAGCATTTCTAAGGTTACTCTATGTAAAATGTCTTAAATACATTATTAAAAGACATTGAAAGATCCTTATGGTAGTTCAGAAAGAGCCCCAAGGTTTTACTCATCCCAAATTTCCGGGCTTGAGCTGAAAAAGGCAAAATTGCTGGTAGGAAGTCTGTTGCCAGAACTGTTCAGTGAGAAGTGAATGGATATATTCCAGAGATTAAAAGAAGACGAAGTACCCCACGTGGAACTCAATTAAAAAACAAAATAAAAACTAATTCCAAGCTAACAAGAAAATTGTCTGGGATAATGTGTCATCTAAACGACTTCTCAAATTCACTCACCCATGGATCAGTCTTTGTGTTCTTTCTCTTTTTCCAATCCTTTCTCTTTACAAACTGCCAAGTGTTGTAATGGAAGCAAAGAAGAGACTCTTAATGTCAGCCAAATTATTGAGAAAAACAAGGAAAATTTTCCTTTGTACTGAGCCTCAAAGATTATGCACCCTATTCCTCAGGTTTATAGAGGAACTTGGCTGCAGGTTTTCACTGGAAAGAAATACAAGGATTTGGAACTCCATTCGGAAAACATAGACCCTCCTGATTTCTGGATCCACACAGACAGAATCATGGTGAGCGCCCTCCCATTGATGTGAGACAGGAGAAATTGGAATGGAACCCACGGATTTAGTCTCATGTGTTGGCATGTTATACCTTATTTTATTTTACTTTATTTTATTATGATCAGGAGAAACAAGGTCTGCTTCCCATATGACTAAAACCAAACCAAACCAAACCAAACAGTCTTTGGTTGGGTTAGGAGGTTTTCTGAACCATGAGAAATGACCTCAAAACTGGCTAAAAAAAAAAAAGCCCAACAAGAATGAAAAATGGTAGGCTGCAAGTCCCAGGAAGAGGCTGCAGCAATCAGCTTCAGGCACATTTCATTTTGCATTGTTATTAATGGCTTGGAAAGAGGCTATAAACCTATTATGGTAATTACCTCTGCAGATGAGGGTAAATAGAATGGTGCTATAGGCTAGCGCACAGAGCTACCTTACAGAGATTAGAAATATGGACAGGAAATGAACAAATGAGATCAGCTTGGAAAGTAGAAACATGCATCTGGAGAAATACGTGATTTGAAAAACAGAGAGATACTTAACGGGAGGGTCATACGTGGAAACAATGGTGGTAAGTAGGGCTTTGAACGGATATCAGTCCTGGATATGTTTGTAACATGGTGGAAAAAAAAAATACTTAAGGCCTTGTGTTCAAATAGCCCTTCTGAGTGCTTTTTATTTTTATTTTTTTCAAACAGGGCATTTTCATGATCTCATTGATCATCAACCCAATGGAGAATACATTATTTGCAACAATTGGAAGCAAATAATGTATTCTCCAATGAAGATATGAGGAGAGGTCAAGGGAATTGCTGAAGGTCAAGCAATCTGTTGGTAATATAGACATGGCTAAGATGTGGGTCTCTTGACTCTATTCATTTTCTCTTTTTCACAACACCACCTTTGTAGTATGTCTTGGATCTCAGAATAAATAATAATTGTTTCTGATTCAGCATTTACCCACCTCTTTCTGATATTGCACACAATTTCATTTCATTTGAGACTTAGTATTACTGTAGGTTTGAGCAGGGCATGAACCTCCTCTGCCCCTACACCCCCTATACCTGGGATGAAGTGAGGCAGTGTGTCATGGATAGTGGGGGGTCTCTGGCGTAGGAGTCAGAATCCTACACTAATCACGTCACTGACTGCGGGGTTAGGGGTAGACAAACCATATGCCTTCTGTAATCTATAGGATCAAGTGGGTTGATCTCTATGGTCTCGTGGACTCGATCCTTTTAAAGATCTAAAGAAGTAATAAAGCTAGAGCCAATAGACAGAGACAGAAACCAAGAAGCCTGGGAGATGTGGCAGGGGGGCGGGAGAGACACACACGGATACCTGGAACACCTGGACTGAGAACAGTATTAGCATATGGCAAGCAGGCAGATTTACATTGTCAAGGATCACACTTGCAAAATATATCTTAATCTATTCTCTCCAACAGTCATTAGAGAGTTCCTATCTTAGACTTGACATGTTTTTCTTTTCCTTGGTGATGATGGATGAGTTTCTGTGCACCGTCATCTCCCCCTTGTGTGGTCAGCAGATAAGAATCAGTGCATCAGTTCTCTTATTCGGTTCTGTCAAGATCATAATGGGTCCCATTTCTGTCCGTCCACATGGGTGGGCTCCTGGCAGTCGCGTTTATGTTGTGATTCCTTCATCCCTTCAACATAGGTGATTAGATTGTAGGTGTACAACAGACTCCAGCAGCCAGTCAAATTCTTTCCAGTTGAGAACGGGAACCAAGAGAGTCTCGTTTTATTCTCTCAGTGTGATAAGAGCGAAGAAATACAGAGCAGCCAAATGTTTAGGAAAAAAATGTAGCTCATGTAAATAGAGTTGAGTGAATGACCATGGGGCCTCAGAAGGTAAAAGGGGACTGGCTGACTGGTCCTCATTCCAGCCTGGCTGGATACCTACATTTGACCCTTTTCAATAGGTGCAGTCCCTCTTCTTTTTTAAATTTTTATCTTCTTTTTTAAAAAGATTTTATTTACTTTTTAGAGAGACGGGAAGGGAGAGCAGAAGAGAGGGAGAGAAACATCAATGTGTGGTTGCCTCTTGCGCGCGTTCAACAAGGGACCTGGCCTGCAACCCAAGCATGTGCCCTGACTCGGAATTGAACTGGCGACCCTTTGGTATACAGGCTGGTGCTCAATCCACTGAGCCACACCAGCAGGGCTTTTTTTTTTTTTTTTTAATAACTGTTTTACTGAGATTGTTATCTGTAACTTTTTAGCAAGGTGTTTTCACTAGTAGTCTACCTAAATGATATTCTGTTAACATGCAAATGAGTTCATCCAAACCTTTCTGCCACCCCAACCAGCCCATGAGTCCTTCATGATTCTGCTCTCCAGTAGAGTTTACATTTGGTTTGAGTTTGTTTATAGTGTACATATGTGTCCGTGCATATACATCTGTATGATGTGTATGTTGGTATGTGTTCATCCAAGGCATTCAACGCACATCTCATGCCTGCCTTTGTTTACATGTAAGACACCATGCTGGCACTGGGGAGACAGTGAGGAATAAACACAGCACCACCCCCAAGGACTCTGAGGACACTGGGCAGCCAAGCAGATGATTATAACTCATTCTGTAAGTGTAATGTTGGAAGTCTGCCCTGGCTGGTTTAGCTCCGTGGATTGAGCGTCGGCCTGCGAGCTAAGTGTCGCTGGTTCGATCTTCCAGTCAGGGTACATCAGAGAAGGAAAACTCTGACTCCAAAAAACCTCCGCTGCCTTGCGGCATACCTCTTCAGGGGAAAGGCTAAGGGAGTAAACCCCGACAGAAAATCCGGAGCCGGAGTCCCTAAGGCGGTTTGACGTTGTAGTCAACACCGGCAACTCCTGCGGCGCACCTGAACCCAAGCTGTATCGACTCCGTCTTTCCCTTGGACCCTTCAGCTGCGAAGAGAGGGGGGGTCTGCTGCATGGGCAACAGCAGACCCTCCATATTACCCTGCCCAGGCTCTGTAGCTTCAGCGTCATCGCAAGATGTCGATTCAACACGGGAGGAGACAGATACCATGTCACTCCCGAGTCGGACTGCACAGCCATTCTTGGCGGTGCAGATAGACTCTGAAGAAGCTACACCATCGTCTCTCGAGACGGACGGCTGCCGACGACGACGAATGTTGGAAGTTGGCAGAGGCTCAAGGAAGCAACAAGGGGCAGTGGATGGGTGTCAGGGAAAGGGCTCTGGAAGAGCGAATGCCTAGAGTTTCCTAGGTTAAGTAGGGGAGCAATTGTTTGAGGTCTGACATAGGCAAGCAGTTGGATGTGAGAAGAACTCATGCGTGCTAGGGTTACAGGACCAGAAAGTACACCCAGGAGTGAAGCGAAATGAAGCCACAGAGATGGGCAGAGGCCATGTATGGGGAATTTTGTGTCATATTAAGAATCTTAGGCCCTGGCCAGTTCTTTCAGTTGGTGGGAGCATCATCCCACACACCAAAAACTTGCAAGTTTGATTCTTGGTCAGGTCACATGCCTAGGTTGTGGGTTAAATCCCTAGTTGGGGTGTGTATGGGAGGCAATAGATGTTTCTCACATCAATGTTTCTCTCTCACATCAATATCTCTGTCTCTCCTTTTCCCCTCCTCTTGCTCTAAAATCAAGAACTATATCCTTGGGTGAAGATTAAAAAAATAACTTTGACTTTAATCTCAGAGTTCTGGAGAATGATTGGAGACTCACAGACAAGTGAGGAGGTGACATTTAAGATGAGACCTAAATGACCAGAAGGACCATTTTTCATTCTGTCTACTTTGGGGATTTGCTTAGCGAAACTGCGACTAGACCCTCAGGCACATTTGTCTGCCATTCTTTCCTCCCTGAAAAGATAGGGAGCCAGAGGCTCACAGGCCTCTGTGGCCCGGAGCATGTGCTACACAGCTGAGTTCAGGAAACCAGAGGAAATAAAACAAAGGACATACAGCCAAAGTCTCTTCCTGGAGACGGATGGGAAACCTGGGAAATAGAAACTGGGGTTGCAGCCTCACACCGGGGGGGTGGGCTTGCTCTTCTGAGCCTCCATCCAAGAGTGAGCTGTTGTGCTCGACAGTCCACAGGGAGAGATCTGAATCCAGTCACACGTGTTCCCGTTCAGCCCGAGGGTGAAACTCACTGCACTTAACGACAGATTCAGCAGCTCCGGTGGATGTTCTCAAGCAGGGTTTTAACAGCCGGTCTGGTGGTGCCAGAACTCAATCTTGTGATGTAGGGCCCATTGGGGGTGGAGTCGGGGTTGGGCTGGGGAGGAGGTAGTTCCCTGGAGACAACTCACAGCTCACTCAATTCTGAACAGGCACCCAACTGCTTTGGAAAAGAACAACCCCCATCGTTGAGACACAGTCCCTATCCTTTAAGGCCTGAATAACTCAAGGGTCTCCAAATAGTATGATGTCAGACATTCAAATGACGATAGCCAGGCAGGTGGCATAAATACATGGAAGCCGACCCTATGTAAAGGAAGAAAAAGCAGCAGGCGTTATGGCTAATTGGAGAGTACATGTTCTGTCCAAAAAGCAGCCAGTATTCAGTTCCAGCTGACAGGCACCAATATGTGCCTGTGAGCCCAGAATTGCTAGGTTTCTAATTTTTAAAGAAATCTAAATCTGAGGGCAAAATAGATGCATTTTCAAATATTGGCTAAATAAAAATGTCACACCATGTAAATGTTCATTTAATATCAGCCTCCCTGTTACAGGTTGGGTTTCCTGGAAAGCAGATTTTGAGAAGGAGAATGGGATGTAGGAAGTTTATTAAGGAGTGTTGCAAGAGTCAACATCTGTGGGAGGAGAGGGGAGGGGGAGGGCAGTAGAGGGAAGGGGAGGGGAAGGTAAGGGGAGAATTGGGCCCAGGGAGAAGTGAGCTGTGATGCGGTCTTTAACAAAGGCCTAAGCTGATCTCGTCGTCGGCAGCCGTCCGTCTCGAGAGACGATGGTGTAGCTTCTTAAGAGTCTATCTGCACCGCCGAGAATGGCTGTGCAGTCCGACTCGGGAGTGACACGGTATCTGTCTCCTCCCGTGTTGAATTGACATCTTGCGATGACGCTGGAGTGTCCTCTCCAGTGGAGCTGAAGCTACAGAGCCTGGGCAGGGTGATATGGAGGGTCTGCTGTTGTCCATGCAGCGGACCCCCCCTCTCTTCCCAGCTGAAGGGTTCAAGGGAAAGACGGAGTCAATACAGCTTGGCTTCAGGTGCGCCGCAGGAGTTGCCGGTGTTGACTACAACGTCGAACCGCCTTAGGGACTCCGGCTCCGGATTTTCTGTCGGGGTTTACTCCCTTAGCCTTTCCCCTGAAGAGGTATGCTGCAAGGCAGCGGAGGTTTTTTGGAGTCAGAGTTTTCCTTCTCTGATGTGCCCTGACTGGAAGATCGAACCAGCGACACTTAGCTCGCAGGCCGACGCTCAATCCACTGAGCCAAACCAGCCAGGGGCCTAAGCTGATCTCCGTCGTCGTCGGCAGCCGTCCGTCTCGAGAGACGATGGTGTAGCTTCTCAAGAGTCTATCTGCACCGCCGAGAATGGCTGTGCAGTCCGACTCGGGAGTGACATGGTATCTGTCTCCTCCCGTGTTGAATCGACATCATGCGATGACGCTGAAGCTACAGAGCCTGGGCAGGGTAATATGGAGGGTCTGCTGTTGCCCATGCAGCAGACCCCCCCTCTCTTCGCAGCTGAAGGGTCCAAGGGAAAGACGGAGTCGATACAGCTTGGGTTCAGGTGCGCCGCAGGAGTTGCCGGTGTTGACTACAACGTCAAACCGCCTTAGGGACTCCGGCTCCGGATTTTCTGTCGGGGTTTACTCCCTTAGCCTTTCCCCTGAAGAGGTATGCCGCAAGGCAGCGGAGGTTTTTTGGAGTCAGAGTTTTCCTTCTCTGCTGATCTACAGCGCTGAAATTGGGATAATCCTTCTAGTTGTTGATCCTCTGTGACTAGAAGGCCAGGCCTTGATATGCTCACATTAACAAATGACTGGACCAGGCTGCCCCTGCAGGGGTAAGGAGGGGCCTTAAGCAAGGGCAGCCTCCAGAAAGGGCCGACCTCTGAGGGTTGTGAGGTTGTGAGGTTGTGAGGTTGCCAGCACCTGGGGGACTGAGTCCTTCAGTCCTGAGCTGGAGCACGGTGAAGCTTCACAGTGTCACCTGCAGACCCCTCCTTTCACTGCTCAGATTCACTTTTCTGTGTATGTGCTTAGTGCAGCAACTCCAGGGTCTGGGGGTACCTCTTCTCTTGGGGGCTTGAGGGCCTCTTTTCCCATAGCTGGTCCTAGGGCCACAATAGTGTTCATTATTGTCCTTTACTAACTATTCTAGAATCTCTTCATTCTTAGCTAACTCCTTCACTGGTCCAGGTGCTTTACTTGGTGTTGGGACATGGACCCTCATCCCAGAGGGTTCAGGGCCCCCAGTCAGCATGCCATTTTGGGGGTACAGCTGATGTTCTTGTCCATTGACTTAGCAACATTCGGAAGATTATACCTAAAAAACTTACATGGATCTCAAGAGTGACATACGTACTTCTTTCTGCCCCTCTGTGTAACAGCCCTGTCTCCTGATCAGAGTCCTACAAGGATGCTGACTCAACATCTTGTCTGTTGAATCCCTGGGCACAAAGGGGCCCAAGTGCCCTATGACACCATGACTTATAGTTCAATAGGGCTCTTGCTATGCCCCCAGGGGAAAGCACCTCCCTTTGGGGGAAAAGAAAACAATCCAGAGTTGCAGAGATGTAAAGCACATATTTCCCAGTTGTGTCCTTGGGAGTGAAAGCAAAAGGAGTCACTCCTGCTTCTCCTTCCCCTTGGTTCTTGGATCCATGTATTCTTCCTTTCTGGACACAGCACCGTATAGAGGGCATTGATTTAAAATGCCCAGCACGACTTGGAGGACAGTACTTTATCCTTGCAAGGGATCATCTTGGAATTGGTATTTCAGTTGTGCCTTCAGCAGGCCATTCTTCCACACTCAGGGTGGCAGCATCAGGGTGATGTGGTATTTGACATAACTAGTAGATCCCACAATCATGTGGCCATCCCTGCACCTCATTTGCTCTTGAATAGGCCTCTTGATCTGATTTGATATTATGTGGGATCCCATTTTAGTGGCTGAAACACTTCAAATATTAGTGTTGACTGAAGAAGCCCTAGAAGCAGAAAAGTCAAATACATACCTAATGTGTGTTCATTTCTGTAAAAGTGAATCACTGTATCTCCTAGTATGAAATGGGTCTAATGTAGTCAACTTGTCACCAAGTGGCCATGTGTATCTTTGAGGATGGTGCCATATTGGGGAGGTAGTGTTGCTCTCTGTTGAGAGCAGGGTGGGTATTTAATAGCACCAGTAGCTGGGTCAGCATTGGTGAGTAGGTGTTGGCTCCCTGCTAAGCCTCTTTCCCTGTCACTGTGTCTACTTCATTTGTGTGCCCGTTGTGCCAACACTGGGGTGGTTAATGATGGAGCCTGGCTGATATCAACTGACTGAGTCATTTTGTCTTCCTCGTTGCCTGGTGTCTCCTCTGTGATGAATGCTCGCTGTGGAGGGCATTAATATGTAATTTTTCTATCTTCACTCTTCATGCCCACTTCCATACATCCACCATACAACTATGCTCCTACCCATGGCCTCATTTTCCTTGGTCTTTCCATCTTTCCCCTTTCCTCCTAGGAACACTTCAACACTGAGGAGTCTACATACAACCTTGAGCCATTTTTTCTTTCTAGAGTGGATGAATGACTAAGTGTATTGTCTGAAGCTCTGACCATCGGGAGGAGATGATCTTGCTATTGTTTTTCAAAATCACTCCTGATTGAGAATGTCATATGGTCATGGTCTATTTTCAATTTGCTCTGTGTACCAAGTCAGCCTATTTGTAAACCAGGCTCAGCCATAGATGCGTGCTAAAAGCAGGCTACTGGAGCAATAGTAGTGGATGACATGGGAGATTGGACCACCTGCTTGGGTAGTTTACTTGTGCCCTTCAGCCTCCTCACGGTCAATCTTGGATGTATCACTTTCACTTTATAATGAATTGCTGCTAGGACAACTTGACCTTATGACTTGTTGGGTGCTATAGAACACAGATCATGATGGGCATCTCTGGCTGCATGGCCACTTTGTGACCCTGGTTCTGCCTTCCATCTTTCCCGGGCTCCAGTAGCACTCAAGAACCTATTTTTTCCCGTGGCTGCTGTGTCTCAGTGGATTGAGCGTCAGCCTGCAAGCCAACTGTCGCTGGATCGATTCCCAGTCAGGGCACATGACTAGGTTGTACGTCAGGTCCCCAGTTGGGGGCGCGAGTGAGAGGCAACCACAGAGTGATGTTTCTCTCCCTCTCTTTCTCCTTTCCCCTCTCTCTAAAAATAAATAAACAAACAAACAAATAAATAATTTTTTTAAAAAGGAAGCTATTTTTTAAAACTAGTGCATAATTCTCTTGTTCCAGAATCCTAGGTGTGTGAATCATGATACTCCTAGTGGGACTTGCATAACCTCCTTGTGGTGACTTTTCCCACCACAGTACCTCCAATGCTGTAGAATTTGTTGGGCCATATGGCTGAAGTGGTAGGGCTTTTTGTGCTGAAATGTGCATCTGCTGCCAAGCTCTTTCCTTCCCCAGGAGCCACTTAAAGCTGATAGCCTTTAATATATATGAGCTGTAAAAGTATTTCCAGGTATGGGATGAGATGTCTATAAAACCTAAAGGGGCCTACCAGGCATTGTGCTTCCTTCTTTGCAAGGGATTTGCCCAATGCAATAATTTGTCCTTTGCTCCGAAGGAAGTATTGAGGTGTCCCCTAGTCCACTGGGCTCCTAACACTATACTGAAGTATCCCTGAATCTTTTTTTTAAGTATATTTTATTGATTATGCCATTACAGTTGTCCCAATTGTTCCCTCTTTGCCCCCCTCTGCCCGGTACCTCCCTCTCCTCCAGCAGTCCCATTTCCCCCTTAGTTCATGTCCATGGGTCATGTATATAAGCATCTCCCACTGTTTAGAGTTCACGTGTCCTTCATAAATGCTGGAGAGCTCATGTGTCTTACCAAAGCCTCCAACATACTTGCCACTTCTTGCTCATCTAGTAAGATGTGCATGATGTCATCAATAGAGTGTACCATTTTCTTCAAGATGTCCAGATAGTCTAGATCTTTTGAGACTTTATTTGTGGTGGAGAGAAGGATAATTAACATAGCTTTGGGGTCAAGATTATTCATGTGTACTATCGTCTGTCCCAAGTATGTACATACCGCTTTTCTGATACAGATGAAAAAGAACTCATTTGCTGGATCAATGACTATGATAGTCTGCTTTAGAAAAATATTACAGCAGCTTCAATTTGGGCTCTTACTTGATTGAGTTAGACTTTGGGATTTGTTTGGCTTTTGCAGTGTCCAAACTAAATGGCAATAGAAAGGGGACTACCAGCCCTGCATCCTTTAGGTCTTTAAGGGTGTCACTAGTTTCTGGTATTCCCTTAGGAGGCAAACATTTTTTAAAAAATTTATTATCTTAATTTAACATCTTTGGGTAGGAGTAGGGGTCAGTTATAGGGCCTTCTACTTGGTCTTTCCTACTTAATAACTCTTACTCCACAGGCTAAGGAACCAATGTGGGAGTTGTATTAATTGCCATATTTGTCTAGTCCATTTAATTAATGAAAGTATGTGAAAATGACCACTAGGTGGATCTGTGGACTCCAAAGGCCAAATGTAAGCCAGATCTAGACCAGAGGTCCATTTATTACCTGCCTCTACAGGCCTCCTCTCTACCAGAGGAACTATGATGTTGCTTCAAGCCTCTGGGCATCAGTGTCAACTGGGAACTTGTATCCATTGGTCCTTAAGATGTGTAGTTAGTCCCCTTTCTCAGTTCATAGTGGCATTAGAATATGGCCTTAGGACCCCTTGGGGAAGGAGTAGAGGAATCATCATATACAGTAGGCACAGTATTTCAGGCTCCTTCCTCCTGATGACCCAGCTTCTCCTTCAGCTAACATTTTGCAAGCCTGAAAATGAGATCACATCCAGAAAATGGGCAAAAGAAATTAGCCTCCTGATCAACAATCCTTGATTTTTACCAATTTTTAGTTTCTTATTACTGCTCTGATAAGTTACCAGACACCGAGAGGCTTAAAATCATAGAGCTGTTCTCTTCCAGTTCGGAAGTCACAAGTCTGAAATTGGTTTTATGGGGCTCAAATCAAGGTGTCAGCAGGGCTGTCATCCTTCTGGAAGCTTTGTTCTGTGCCTTTTTCATCTTCGAGAGGCGGACCGCATTCCTTGGCTCATGGCCACATCATTCTGACCTTTTCTTCCATCATCACATCTCTCTCTTGACCCTTTGCCTCCCTCTTATAAGATCTTTGTGATTACACTAAGCCCACCTGGATAATCCTGCCTGTGGCTTTGACATGAGTTGCCATTAAAGTTTATAGAGAAGGCCAGAGGTCATCAAAATCATTCTCTACTAAAGAACGGAATGAGAAGCTTCATCCAGGGAGAAGGCGATTTGCACACCTTGCTCACTCTAGTGTAAATTTGATTTTGGGATTAGCCCATGGGAATGCTACTTTGTGACTATAATCTTTTTTTTTTTTTTTTCTTTTATGGCTTATGTATATCAATGGTAGGATTGTTTGTCAGGTCATTTCTGTGTATTTAATAAGTAAACATCTAATAATCTAGGTGAATCACTACTTTGATTTTTAGTCTGTGACACTGGAATTACATGACTAAGACTTTCTTTGTTTGAATTGTAGGTAAAATTAAGACCCAAATGATTCAACAAGTAGTTCTGAGATTAACTGTTTATTTATTCACACTAGAATTGCCTATGTATTTCACAAAGGCCCGGTGTGTGGCTTTTGCTCCTCCACAACTCTTTGATACGGGTTTTGAGACTGCTTTTGTTCTCCACCTTTCAAACCAGGACAAGGTGGAAATGTGTCCCTATATTAATATAGCACAATATGATTGTTTTTAAAAACTAGAAAATATTTTCAATAGTGAAAACTCTGTACGTGGCTGCACACTCATTTTAGATATGTTGGTGATTAAAAGGGAGACAGAATATTCTTGATTTTCCCCTGTAGTCAATTAAAATTTCTCCCCATTGATTCTACTCTATTCCAAGCCTTATGAAATAGTTGGAGACTGCAAAGATAAATAAGACATAGTTCCTGTCATAAAGGACTTCAGCAAATAATAATCAGAATGTTAAAAATAATGGTAAGTCCTGAAAATAATATAAAATAACATTGAATGTCAAAATAAATGTAAAATTTACAAAAAGATACAATTGCAACAGTTTTATTAATTGTTTTAAAGATTTTATTTATTTACTTTTATAGAGAGGGGAAGGGAAGGAGATAAAGCGGGCAAGAAACATTGATGTGAGAGAGACACATCAGTCAGCTGCCTCTTGGATGCACCCTGACCTGGGACCGAACCTGCAACCCAGGCATTTGTCCTGACTGTGAATTGAACCTGCAAACTTTTACTTTGTGGGATAATGCCCAATTAACTGAACCACACAGTCAGGGCAGTTTTATGAATCTTTTAAAATTGCCAATGATAACTGATATTTAGCTTTGCATATCCTCTCTATTGCCTACTTGTTTTTCTTTAATTTGATCTTATTTCATTAATAAGATAAATAGCATTAGGTTCTATTGAAAAAAATAATGACAGGAAAAGCTGCCACATAATTAACTTATTTTGTTCTAAGAGCTTGACATAAATAATCTTATTTAATCTTCAACACGTTCACTGTCCTTTACTTCCTTATACACTCTACCTTCCCTTTTCTTCTAACTAGCTTAGATCCCGCACCTCATCCCAATTCCCTTCTCAGCTCTCATCTAGCAAAGCCTTTGTTAGGTTGCACACCCTCCTTACCCCATGTTTGCACATACACAGCTGTATGTGGCTGGAGGAATATCCACAAACATGCTTATGAGTCTTTCTTTATAGTCCTTAGTCCAGATAATCAGACCATGTTTCCCTTGTCCCTTTTCTCTGGTGGGAACTTACTTCATACCAACTCCTCACCCCTCTAACTCCCAACACCCTTCCCTCCAGACTGATGACAGAGGCAATAGACACCATCACATGAGAACCTTTGTAAGTTCCCTCCATGAAATGTACCTAGCCCCATGTCTCTCGGCCAATATGCTCTTCCCTTCAGTTACTGGGAATAAGCCATCTTTGCTCCTTGCTAAGGAGCAAGCCCTCCATTTGAACACTAGATGTCACCTGTGTTGCCAATTCAAGAATGACAGAGCATTTGTCCCCTTTCTTTCCTGAATCAGGAAGTTCCCTCTCCTTACTGAATTAGCCCCTTTGGCATACAGCCATGATATTATTTCTCTCATATAAATTTCCACTTCCTCTGCTAGTTCCTGATCCATTTGCAATACAATCCCTTGAAAGAGTTGCCTGTTTTAGATGTCTACAATTTTCTCTTTGATTTTCATCCCACAGCTTCATTAAGACTGCTCTGGCCCACGTACACACATAGTTGGTATTCAGTAAATACCCCTTGAATAGTTTCATACGTGCTCACAACAACAACAACCACGGAGACATGGGTACTAAGATACCCATTTTACAAGTGCTCTCATCAAGGTCCTTGGTGACCTGGGCAGTGTTTGCCGACACTGATTGATTCTCAGTCCTCATCTTCCCTAACCTTTCAGCAGCAATGAAGGAAGTGAACACATTCTCATCTTTGAAATAATTTTGTTTCTTGGCCTTCTGAGCACAACACTTGCATGGTTTTCTCTCTCTCATGGATCACTGTCTCTGCTTCTACTCATTTCCACTTGGGATGCTTCTTACCTTCGATTTCTTCTCTTTCTCCGCTCACTTCCTTGGTCATCTCACCCAGCATCATTACTTTAAATAATACCTAGAGGCTGTCCACTCCCAAACTTGTATTTCTCTCCCTGCTCTTCCCTTAGATTTCTAATCTCAAATGTCTACCTGTCTGTTTAACATTTCGCTTGGATGTTTAATAGGAATGGCCACAAACATATTCCCGACCTTCCTCCCCACTCCCATTCCTTCCACACCTTTCCCTCTCTCACCTTCATCTTTGGAGTTGCTGAGGCCAGCAAATTTAGGGTAATTCTTGATTCTTCTCTCTCCCATAGCCCAGGCAAATCCTCAGCAAATACTGTTGGATTTACCTTGAAATCTACCCAATATCTAACCATTTCTCACCTCTTCCACTGTTACCATTTGGTCTAAGCTACGATGATCTCACCTTGCCTTCTGTGACTCTTGTATGTAAAATTCAGCCCATCCTCAAGACTCTGGAATGACTTTCACTTTGCCATCTTGCTTTAGTTATCCCCAATGCACTTGCCATCATTTTAAAGACTAGATATTTTAGTTTTTTACTCTTGATTTGTTCCTTCCCTAGAATGGAACCTTCAAGAGCATAGGTACCTATAGTAGGTACTCAATAAATATTACTTGAATGAATTAATAAATGCATAATCAGAAAAGCACTATAAAGTTGGTAATAATAGATGCTCAGTTTGAGATGATGAAACCAATGGTCAGGAAGCTGAGGTAATCTAGAGGTCATGGAAATAGGAAGTGTATGAATTACTAAATCCAGATCCTTAAACAGTATGCCATTCTGGGTTCAAGTCCATAGTTTTCCCACTGAACTTATCAATTTTTATTTTTGGAAATTCTTTAAATTACCACAAGGCTTTTGATCTTCTCATACACGTTGATGGCAGTTCCTTTCAAAGCCATGGCTTTATAATGAGGGCTCAAGTACCAAACCTATTCTACTGAGCCATTCTTTGGTCCATGTGTTGCCTTGGAATTTTGTGACTGTATCATATTAGCAAAGTGATTCCCTACCATCTTGAATTTATCTGTTCTCTAATCTAGAATCAGGAAACTCTAAGAAGCTTATGAGAAGCAAAAGTATTCTTAAATCTAGATTCTAAGTATATGTCCCTTAATGACAGTTCTTTATCTATTTATTCTTTCATACAGAATTTAAAACATTCTTATATTCACTCACCTAATGACCTTTGAGCAATTTCTATGGGCAACACCCTATTTCATGCCCTCAGGACACAGCAGTAAATAAAACAGACACATTTCTTGCTCTCAAGGAGTGACTATTCTAGTGATAGAAAGAAGGATAGTATCCAATAATAAATTAATATGTCATGTGGTGAAAAATACCAGAAAGACAAATAAAACACAGAAGGGGGCTAATGAGGGTGTAAAGTCAACTCTGTGAGATCTGGGACATTATTATTATTATCCACCTCTAAAACACTAGTCCCCAGAAAAATAATAGTGTATAGTAAGCACAAGCAAACATTGTGTGAAGTTGTGGGAAGGAATGAAAGGATGATGGTTGTAAGAAACAAGGAAATAGTGACTCCCAAACCAGTAGAACGATAGTCATCACCAGACAAAGGGAAAATGGGAGAATATAGCTGACAGTAGTAACATATTTACAAATCACAGTAGGGGCATTTAGATAATCAAGTTCCATTGTAACTCCGGAGTAACCAGTAATAGAGAAACTGGGGAGAAGGAGAGGGGTGGGGGAGCTAATCACATTAGGGAGGGGGAGCTAATCGCATTACTATAAAATCAGTTTTCTTTGTCTACTTGGGGCACACATTCTCCTGGCTGTGGGTGCACTCGACTCTGCAGACTCATGAATAAATGCCTCGTTTTGCTGTTCAAGTCCTGTGTCCCAGTTTTTATTGTGAGCGTTTCTCACAATGGTGAAGAAGAAAGCCCAGCTAGGTCGTTACAGCAGGAGTCCAAGTAAGAGCTGACAGCGGCTAGACACAGACAGCATCTTTAGATGGAAAGAAGAGGTTATAGTCTGGATGTATTTAAAAGGCAGAACCAATAGTGTCTCTTGATAGATTGGGTAGGCAGTGCAAATTGGACTGGATTGAGGGAGAGAAGTCAAGGTTTGGATGATGCCAAAACTTTGGCCTGAGAAACCATATGTTCTAGTTTCTCTTGATTGAAGTGTAGAATTGTAGGGGTGTGGTTGGTTTGGTGGCCAAATTAAGTTTCTTTGAGACTAAATGAAGTCTCTCTGTGTCTCCCTCCCTCCCTCCTTCTCTCATAGTTTCCTGAGATACCTAAAATCAAGTACTGCTGTGTATCCAAGGAAAACCATTCAGAGTCATTCTACCGTGGAAAACATCCATGCTGCTTCCACTCGTCACCCCTTGGCCAGACACAGAGGCATCTTGTGTTGATGGCTGCCTTTCTTCTTCCTCCTTGAATAAGAAAGGCAAAGCCAAGGAAGGCTTTTTCCTTCAAACACATCTCAGACACTTGATTTTGATTTAAAAAAAGAAAAAGATGATTGAAGGGGATGCAAGAGGGGAAAAATAGTGTTTGCTTTACATTTCTGATGATGGCAACAGCTTGAATCGATTAGCTGGTTATTATGCATTCCTGCACAAGGCTTGTCACAGCTGTCTGATCTGGAGAAACACATCTCAGGTCCTGTTCTGCATGGCCCCTTGCAGGCCAACCTGACCTCAAAGAGTTTAACCAAGTCTTGTAATTTGAAACAACACACAACATACACACACAAATCAAATGACCAAAAATATGGTATAAATCTCTTTAGTGGAGAGTGTTCTGGATTATAATGACTGTAACAGAGGAGATAATTAGGATGCAAAACAGGCAAAGAAATCTAAGGGATAAAAGAAAAGAAAAGGTAGTAGTATTTCTTTAGGATTGTAAATGCCCCCTATATATTTTTGCTTTTTTGAAGGGGAAGTTGTAGGATCCCTTCAAATAAGTTAGGGGCAGTAAAATCTTTGGGAAAGAATCAGAAAGACCTCCGCAGGGTTTCAAAAGATGTAGTTTAATTCTCTTTTACTCTGTTCTAAATATAATCCTGCTTATTTGCATGCCAGTCTCCAGAATGCTTTGTAATTTCACAACTCTTGGCTAGTGGTCTCAGCACTTAAGCTGTAAGAACAAAGCAAAATGTTTAGGGCGTGCCTTTGGCTTCAGAGTGCAGGGGGTGACCTTTGTCTGGCATTCCTTGTCCCAGCCAGAGTCAGACAGAAGTGAAGTGGAGAGTGCTGTGGACTTTCCCTGTGAAGACCGCTTCAGTAACTACCCAGGAATGTACCAGAAGCTTAGATTACCTTGAGCAGGGAGAGTTTCAAGGGGGCCTTAGTCTTCCCCTTGATTTTGTGACCAGGCTGGTTCATTTCAGCTTTCTGGAAAGCCCAAGCTGAGTATTCTGTGCTCTCTTTCTGTGGATGCTTTTTACAGCATCTGCATTGCAAAGTAAGCCTTCAATTTACTGAAAAGACGTCCTGAAGTGTGATCAGTGTTTTGCTTAACAGAGCCATGAATTCAGGATCCCTAATACAGACCTAATTATGCTCAGTGACACCTAAAGAATTTGTTTAGTATGGCCTTAGGATCCACAATTGAGGGGTGGGGATGATAGGAGAGTTATCTTGAGAGGGTTTATAATTTTGCATAACAAGCCGTTGTTATTTAAATGCTATGACTGGTATTGTTTTTCAGAACTGGAAGCTCCCTAGCCAAGCTCAGCCCTCAGCTCCCACCCACAGTGGCCACTCCAAATTTGCCTCCTTTTGAGGTCTAATTTAAGCGTGTAGCTAAAGAACAATACATTCCAGCACTGAAAGGGCATGTTTTTGCTTCTAATAACAGTGACTTCTATCCGTCCTGTTACCTAAAGAAAACTCAGAATGGTGAAGAGTGCACATGGTTGACTCAGAGTCCATGGCTGCGCAACAGTGCCAGGGCTCTGCCTTCCCCTACACGTGTTTTCTACTTTTTACTCCAACAACGTCAATGCTCTTTATTCATTTCTGAGAACCAGGCAGTGGAGTTCCTTTAAAACATCTTATTTTGATACTATTTTTTAAAATCCTGACACGGATTTAGCTGACACGGTACCCCCGTAGTGGGCTGCTTAACATTTTCTGATACCTATTCTCTTGGTAACATAACAGCGGCCGGGCCAGGCTGCACCAGGTCTGACCAGCTCGCGGGTTTTGAAGGCTTTGCGCCGGCTGTTTACGTGCCCAGCGCCCAGCAGAGGCGGCGCCCAGCCCTGGCTGTAACAAAGGCGGCGGCCGCCCCATCCAGCCCGCGCGCCGGCCGGCCGAGGACGGCGGGTTCCGGGAGGGACGTCCGGAGCCGTCTCCTTTCTGAGATGAGGGTGGTGATGGGAGAAGCCGGACCCGGGGCTGGTGGGCGGCGTTGGCGCTTTCCGGGGCTTGGCCCCCGAGGCCAGGGGAGCGACCCGGGAGCTTCTCTTCCTGCACCGGGACTGCAGCATCCCCTCCCGGAAAAGTCCCTCGCGCCCCCTGGTGGCCGTGGAGCGCACTGGCTCCGCCGCACTCGCAAGTCACCAAAAAAAAAAAAAAAAAAAAAAAAAAAAGGGAAGAGAAAGAAAAAGTGGGTGAGGCAGATGCAAAGAGGAAAATCAATAGGGATAAGAGAGAAGAGGGAGGAGTCGCAGACCAGCCATTCTTGTCTTACGGGGTCCCAGCTGGCATCTCAAAAGAGAGGGGAAAAAAAAAAAAAAAAAAAAAAGCCGGGGCGTGAACGCGAGTGGAGGAGGGTGTGTGTGGCGGGGGAGTCAGGGGTGAAAGGGAGACCAGGGAGATTTACTATTGTCTCTGGCAGCCGCCGCGGGAGCCCGGGAGGGGGGCGGAGGCGAGGGGAGGCGGCGACCGCGCACCATTCGCTCCACCTGAGCTCCGGGCGCTGTGCGCTGAGGAAGGCGCGGGCAAACCGGAGCCGAAGAAGGAGGGAGGGACGCGGCTGCTCAGCCACCGCCGCCACCATGTCCTACCAAGGCAAGAAGAACATCCCACGGATCACGGTGAGTCCGGGAGCCGCCGCCTCCCTCCCTCTCTCGCCGGTCCCCTGCGCCGCGGGAGGGGCGACTTGGTTCCCTGGTCCCGTCCCCGGGGAGGGTCGGGGACCCAGGTCTGGGGGTGGAGAGCGGCGGTCAGTCCAGCCGGCGCGGCGGGCGCCACCGAGACGGAGCGACCCTGGGGTTTGGGGAAAACAAAACAAAGAGGAAACCCAAACACTGGCGCGGAGAACTTAGGGTTATGTAGCCTCGTTTCCCACCACCCGGTGGTTCCCGAAGAACGCTGGGCTCATGGCCCTTCCTGAAACCCCGAGTCTCCTGGGGTGTCGGTGTGTGCCGCCCCAGGCCAGGGATGCTTTTTGATTAAGGTGCTTTTGGCGGGGAGGGGTGTGGAGAGTGACACCTTGCCCTGGGGATACTTGGCAGCCGGGCCGCGCCCCTCTCCCCGCTCCAGCCCCGCGCCGCTAGGGCGATGGGGTGTCTGGACCTTCCGTCCTCACCCTGTGTCCCCTTCTTGCCTGCATTCACCCGATTCGTATTTCAGTGCGTCATATTTGGGACTGGACAGCTACTGTGGTTGTAGCAGGAATGACAACTTTTATTATTATTATTTTTGCCCTCGATGTATTTTACATTTTTCGCGTCCTGTCTCCTCCTCATTCCAAGAAAAGGCTGAGTTTTTAGAGCAGATTTTAGTTTGCAGTCGCAGGCGCACGCCGTATGCACGCCGTGTCCAAGTGCCATTGTGCACAAGACGGAGCCACCCACGGCCTGCGGATGTCAGAGGCGCTGGGCGAGCACCTTGGGGTGGGGAAGGGACCTGCCTTTATCAGGTAGAGAAGACAGTTACACCAGCGCCCAGCAAGATGCTCTCGGCAGAATACCGCGCCCTGGGCTGAGATTCCTCCAGGATGCCCTGAAATGATGCCCCCAAATGGAAGGGACATACTACAGGCTGGGATTGGCATTTAAAGAAAAAGCAAAACACCAAAAAATCCACTGGCATTTGTTAGTTTAGCGTGAAACAGTGCAGCTGTGCTTTGTCTGTAGTGAGGAGGTGTGTGTGGTGTGTGATGTGTAGTAAGGGAATGGGTGGCTACTCCATCTTTGCAAGGCGAACAAAGGAAGTGATCAGCTGGCCCCTGGGAGGCTCTGCAGCTGCCCGAGGGCAGAGCTGTACCTGCTACCTTGGTTAATTTGCCCAATTCATTAGGTTTTGCTTTGGGCATGAGTCTGTTTGCACTTCTTTGGTTATACTTGGAACACCCTGTGCATTTGCCATGCAGGACCTTCCCCTCTGTAGGCTGGAGGAGGCTTTTCTTTCCTCTGG
This sequence comes from Furipterus horrens, assembly GCF_987537825.1. NCBI lineage: Eukaryota > Metazoa > Chordata > Mammalia > Chiroptera > Furipteridae > Furipterus > Furipterus horrens. The sequence goes on from NW_028327180.1 coordinate 67,957,173, forward strand.
TGCACTTTGTCAAGTGGTTTATTTCTATTGCAGCATCCTACCGTTCTCATGCACCTGAGCTTTATTCCACACACCTACCTGCTATTTATCTGGTCCCAGGGAAGAAACCCACCCCTGGGGTGGGAGGGTTAGTATGGGTGAGGATCCTTCTACAGGTAGAAGCAATAGGTTTAAACCCATTCTCCTTTACCATTCATTACCTGATATCATTGACTTCCCATTGTTAAGGAAACATTGTGGGTCTTTTATAAGGCACAGTTATTTTCTCTGTGCAATTGTCTTTGCAAAGAGCTGTGGAAGGTATCATACAAAAAAAAAAAAAAAAAGAATGATTAGGACAAAAGCTTGATTTTTTAATACTTATCTCCCTAACTCAAGAGAGATGAACACTAGCTCTCATGCTATTACATGCAGGAGGTAGGCTGCATATGTGCCACTTCTTTTACATCCAGCTTGTTTTTGCCAGTTCTCCTGTTTGGGGTAAGCAGAGAACAGATTATCTTTTCCTTCCTAGCCTGAACATTGCAATGATTCTCCCAATGGGACTTAGCCTGTGATACAGCATTGAGGGCCACACCCATTCTTGTAGGTGTCACTTAAGCCACCTTTAGGGAAAGATACAGATATAGCTCTGAGAACTTACTTGCCTTAAAAACCACCATATATGTGGCTTTTTAATTCCAGGGCCAGGTTAGCAAGAGGTTCCCTTTTGTTCTTGTTTGGATGCTCTTCCCTGGGGTGCATCCTTCATTTTCCGCGTGGCTTCCATTCTCTCTCTCTCTGTGTGTGCGGGGCGTGGTGCTGCGTAACAGCCTCTGCCTGAAGCTGGGGCTGCGTCTCTAGTAGCTCTGACAGGAATGTACAGTGCTTGTGAATTTCTTGAAGCCACACTGCCTGATACTCATTGTTGCAAAGGGAGGGGGATAGGGCAGAAGTGTGTGTGGGGGGGGGTGTTTGCTGGTCTTTGGGAGCGAGAAATCCATTTGTAGATTAAAAATGCTTTGTGTTTGTATTTCCATGAAGAAGAATTCTATTTCAGAATAAAATACTTTTGTACTTTGCATGTATAGAGATAATCATGGTTATCTACATACTGCATGTGTTCAGATATTTATCTTCTTAGATACAAAAATATGGAAACAGATATGCAAAAAATGTGATTAAAGATTTAAATATAACATATGTCTCACACTGTCAATTCTAGTATATATTTAATGGTAAGATTGTAGAATTTGAATTACTTTACTATCTTCTCCATATTCCTTCTGGTGAAGGCTGCCCCACCCAGTAGTTAAAATGTCACTAGAATCCGTGGACCGATGGGGGCAGTCTTTCTTGGCCCTGTACCCATTACCTTTCCAGGCACCACCCTCTGCCATAGTTTTGGGGGCCACTATAAGGTTTTGTTTGTTGTCTTTCCTTCCACCTATTTGTGCTGCCTTCCTGAGATGAAAGCCTTCTCACTACCCTGTGTTTACTGGTTTCCTGGAGGGGGTGGGGGTTTCTCTGTGGCTGGTAGAATTGGCTGGGGCTTTCCCCATATCCCAGGCCTCAGATGTCATTGTGCCTTCTTAGATCATCTACATGAATGACCTGAACCATCTACCTCAACACTAGCCCTTGCTGCCCACCCTCCCCCCCTTTTTTTAAAGATTTTATGTATTTATTTTTTTAGAGAGAGGGAAGGGAAGGGAGGGAGAAAGAGGGAGAGAGACATCACTGTGTGGTTGCCTCTTGTGTGCCCCCAGCTGAGGACCTGGCCTGCAACTCAGGCATGTGCCCTGACTGGGAATCCGAACCAGTGACCCTTTGGTTTGCAGGCCAGGGTCAAATCCACTGAGCTACACCAGCCAGGGCTAATCCTTGCTTCTAAATGTCAGAGGCTGGCATTTTAGAGGTGGTCCAGCAAATCAGAACAGGAACCTTGTATTGTCATTCACCTCTGTCTCCACTCCCTAGCACAGTGCCTCCTCGTACCTAGATACCTAATGATGATTCAGTAAATCAATAGATGAATTTAAAAGTGTTCCTAATAAGAGTAGCTCACACCCATTAAGTGTTTATTACATGCATTGTCTTATTTCATCCTTGAATCAACACTGAGAGGTACTGTAATTATCCCAGTTAAAAAAAAAAAAAACAACCCTGAAAATCAAATGCATTTGGCCCACCTCAGAGGCAGGACACAAACCTACACACCTGACTGAAATCGAAGGACATGTCTCTGACTCTGCCATCACATGACTATGACATGGAGTTGGTGAGCAGATGGTTTAGAAGAAATACTCAGACAGTGTCTCCTCCTGGTAGGATCTGGGAGGCCACTGTCAACCAATTCCATAACATGGTCCTTTTTACTTTTCCTATTCAGTGAATATAAATACCAATTTTAGGAATGGTAGCTACCATATCAGACCCTGGCTGGTTTGGCTCAGTGGATTGAGCGTCGGCCTGCGAGCTAAGTGTCGCTGGTTCGATCTTCCAGTCAGGGCACATCAGAGAAGGAAAACTCTGACTCCAAAAAACCTCCGCTGCCTTGCGGCATACCTCTTCAGGGGAAAGGCTAAGGGAGTAAACCCCGACAGAAAATCCGGAGCCGGAGTCCCTAAGGCGGTTTGACGTTGTAGTCAACACCGGCAACTCCTGCGGCGCACCTGAAGCCAAGCTGTATCGACTCCGTCTTTCCCTTGGACCCTTCAGCTGCGAAGAGAGGGGGGGTCTGCTGCATGGGCAACAGCAGACCCTCCATATTACCCTGCCCAGGCTCTGTAGCTTCAGCTTCACTGGAGAGGACACTCCAGCGTCATCGCAAGATGTCGATTCAACACGGGAGGAGACAGATACCGTGTCACTCCCGAGTCGGACTGCACAACCATTCTCGGCGGTGCAGATAGACTCTTAAGAAGAAGCTACACCATCGTCTCTCGAGACGGACGGCTGCCGACGACGGCTACCATATCAATGCTACAGGTAGAAAGTTTGGATAATTACAGTCACTGTTTCCCTCTGATAGAAGCTACAACTTGAAGCTGACCACAGGAAAGGGTAGGGACTTAATTAGCACTTAGGTTCCAGTGCTTTATATGTATTCTGTTATTCTGGTCCCCGCAAAAACCCATTTTACAGTTGAGGAAACTAAAGCACAGACAGATAAGGCAAAGTGAGTTTTCCGGTGTTACACAGTGAGAATTTTGGGGCAGTGCTGGAGATAAAACCCAGGTCTTGTCTGACTTCGCAGCCTCAGTGGAGCGGGTACAGCCACTGCCTCCCAGAGGCACGGCCAGTGGAGGTTTTGAAAGGTGTTTCTAAAGAGCTCCTGAATTCCCTCTAGGAGACCAATCCAGGAGAACTGGCATTTTGCAAATACTAATTGGATTTCCGTAAATACTGCCTGGCTACCTTGGAGGTTGTGTTCTTTGTGTGGCACCTTTGGGAATTGCTGGAAGACATCTCCAGTCAGGAATGGGACCTGGAGGGTTTGGTCTAGGGCACTTCATCAGGGGCAGGGCATGATTGTGAGTGTTGTGGGTACCATGGGGATTTTTTTTTTTTTTTGAGGGGAAGTAAGAAGGGCCTATAAACTTGGGAAACACCCAGATCTCCGCAACACTTGAGCAGGGGGACGGGCAGCCCCACCCCTCAATCTTGCCTTCCTCTTGCTTTGATAGGTGTCATTTTGGATTGGGAGAGGTATGAGGAGATGGAGGACTAGGGCTTGGGAGACAGAAGGAAGAGAAGTCACCCCAAGCCTACTCTGCCCTTGTAAGGCATCTTGGAAGGGCAATTCCAACATAAAAGACCGAAAAACTAGCAAATACATAGGAATGGAAAACATCTTATATAACGGACCATGGAAATCTCAGCCTGGGACCTGCCTGGGGTGTTCATTTTGTTACTTTATATTTTGAGCAGGTATGTGTTGCTTCTCAGCCGGGTTGTTCCTCTTTCCCAAATGGCAGCAAAACGCCTCAGGTCACTAAAGAGCTATGCGTCACTGTGGAGCCAGCTCAGGGCTTGGGGGAATTCTAGAGAAACTGATTTCCTGAGGGAATTCAAGTGTCTGTGGTAGAACTGCCAGTTTATATATAAAAATCCATCCTACTTATCTCCCTGGGCTGTTGAAAGGTTCAAATGAGGGAGTGAGCCTGAAAGTGGTCTGTGAACCCTGGATGTATTCAAGAGAGTAAACAGTAATTTATTTATAAAATCTCAACTGCTTTGGAATGTGGAAATTAATAAATGAAGACTTGACAAAGGTCTGGAGTAGAAAGAGACTACTTAGAAAACTTTACTTTTTTAACACAAGTTTTCAGAAACAGATAAAAAGTAGCACAATGTTATATAAAAAAAACATTTTTTTCTGTTTTAGTTACGTTACAGTGTTGCTCAGAATTATGCCTGTCATTCATTTGTGACAGTCTAATAGAGGCCATTAAGACCTAAATAAAGGACACTTTTCTTAGTTGAACTATATGGTTTCCAGTCCTAATCAGCTTCTAGCCTAGAGGGACACAGGTTACAAATACCCTTTCTAGCAATTTCTTTACAACTCCCTCCCTGTTCAGTGGCTTTTTTCTCTGTCCTTTCTCCTCAGCTGAAGAAAAGAAAAGAAAACTGAATTTAGAAAAGAACAAAAAAATCTCTTCAGATCCTAACAGGCCCTCTGTTCTTAATGCACTGACATAACTCATAGAGCTATTTATGTCTGCTTATTGCACATGAGAAATTACACGATGTTTACAGTTGTAGGACTGTCTTGCTAGGATGCAAATGTTCATCTCTTTGATTAAATCAGTGCTTCTAATCATAAGGGGACTGGATATTTGAATATGTCTTCACCTCTGGGGATGGATGTTACTAAGAAGCCTGAACTACTCCCTGCTTACTCCTTCCTCGATTTAATGCTCCACTTCACCTTTTCTCCCATTTTCTGTAAGCCAGAGGGAAATAAATGAGAAAGACCCTGGACAATCCAGACAAATAGGTTCCTCTCTTTTCAGACTCTTCTATTGTGAAATCCCTCTCTCATCAAACTCAGTATGTATCTATTTCAATATATGAAGTAGACCAAAAAAATAGTTTGGTGGAATAGGATGAGCCCCTCTACTTGGCATCTTCTAGTCTAGGTCATAGGGAACTCAGTGACTGGACACACGGGACTAGGAATAGTAGAGTTATTGTCAATAGCTACCATTTATTCAGCGCCTTAGCACATACTACATGGATTATCTCATTTAACCCACAACAACTCCTGTGGTTACAATTATTAACCATCCCTTTGTGGTCCGGATAGAGGCTCAGAGAGAATAATTAACTTGACTCAAGTCACACAGCTGAAAAGCAAGATCTTGGGACCGACCTCTCCAGAGGTGAGGAAGTTTCACAGGCAGGAAAGCAGTAATTCCATATCTACAAGTGACAGTCCCCACCTCCCATCACCTCCAGCTGTCCACACCTGTTAGCTCGCAAATGTGTTCACAGGATAGAAGGAGTGGGGATGGTCTGGCCAAACCTATCACATCACCATTGGAACAACAACTGAGTGCATGTCTTCCTAACAGTGGTTCATGCATTGCTCTGCCAGCTGTCTGAGTTAGCTTCTGGCTTTTGCCCAGGAGCATGTATGAGTGGAAAAGGATGGAAAAGCAGATGCTGTTTTTTTTTGCCTTGCCTAAGTGCAGATATGGGCCTGCGGCCCCTTTTCACTCTGTGTCCCTGTCTCTTCCTGGACATGGAAGGACCCGGGCTCCCTGTTCCCATTCAGCCAGCCAGAGAAACCCAGGACACACCCAGCACTCTAAGCCAGATTGGGGGTGGGGGTGGGGATTCTAGAGCGGTCCAGGAACCTAACCGTGACATCTGGAATTCAAGGACACATTTCTTATGGCTTAATCAATCTGTTTTCCCCTTTGGAAGCACTGGACAGTGAGATTTGAAGGATAAGATGAGATTTTATTTTAGGAGAGGAGCCCTCTTTTTGTTTTTAATCAGATTTCTTTTAAATTTACTTTTAATTAAAAAAATAATTTTAAATAATTTGTTTGTTTGTTTATTTCTAGAGAGAGGGGAAAGGAGAAAGAGAGGGAAGGAAACATCACTGTGTGGTTGCCTCTCACTTGTGCCCCCAGCTGGGGACCTGATGTGCAACCTAGTCATGTGCCCTGACTGGGAATCGAATTAGTGACACTTGGCTCGCAGGCCAGTGCTCAATCCACTGAGCCACAGCAGCCAGGGCTTTAATTTAAATTTTTTGATTGATGTTAGAGATAAAGGAAGGGAGAGGGAGAGAGAGAAACATTGATTTGTTGTTGTACTTATTTATTCATTCATTAGTTTATTCTTGTATGTGCCCTGACCGGGGATCGAACCCTCAATCTTGGCATATTAAGACAATACTCTAACCAACTGGCTAAGGCCAAGAGGAGCCCTCTTGTTTTAGGATTCAGGATAAGAAAGAGAGCCCTGGATGGAGTGTCAGCACATTGTGGTTTGGTCCTGCCCTTGCCTCTGATTTACGTGTGACTTTAGGCAAACCCTTATTATCCTTCTCAGATTCTACACCAGTCAAATGTGGGCCCTGAACTAGATGCTCCCTAAAGTTCCTGCTAGTGCTAATGACCCTGTGAGCCTTTATTGTGTCTTCTACTTTCTATGAGATCAGGGTCAGCCCCTCCTCACTTAGTTCCAAATTCAGAGAAGAGTTCTAAGCCCTCCCTGTGAGAGAAGAGAGAGCAGAGACAACATGGATGAGAGCAACAGTTGTTGGCTTTAACTCAGCGGGACCAGCCAACATCTGTGTTGGATATAAGGGTCTTTGGTTACTTTTTACCCTTAAAATCCCAGTCTTCTTCTCATTGAGACAGTGGACTTGATTAATAGACTCTGTGCAGGAGAGAAATGGAATGATTGAGATAGATCCTTTCCTTAGCAGAGTGTTGGTATTAATTTAAATGAGTATTATTATTATTTTTAAATCCTCACCTGAGGATATGGTTTTATTGATTTTATAGAGAGAGGAAGGGAGGAAGAGACAGAAGAACATTGAACACACCCTGACCGGGGACCGAACCTGCAACCTTTTGGTATATGAGATGACGCTCCAACCAACTGAGCCACCAGGCCAGGGGTAAATTAGTATTATTAAAATGATACCATGATCCATTTGCTGGCACATACAGTCTCTCTTTTGGAAAGGGCTACCATTGATAAGAACACAAAGGTGACAAAGACCTGTCAAACAAACAAGCAAACCAACAGAAAACAACTCCCAGTCTGCATCTACTCACCAAGGTCTGTTCAGTTGCCCTTGCCAATATTTTAGCTGTGATGGCTGACATCCAATAGAAATAACCTACCCCTAAGGTCCTGGATGCTCCATGAGGTAGGGGTGAAGTTTGTTCTGTTACCTCTGAATCTCTAGTACTTAGTCTTTGGCTGGCACATACCAAGCCCTCTGTAAATGTTTGCTGAATGAATGTATACCTTTAACTTTTCAAAAATAATTTCAAGGGAGAAGATGATCAGAACATGCATATATTTGTGCTTGTACACCATCCTCCCTTTCCCTGACAACTTTCTAAAATATTAAGTTTTACAAGATAAGACCTGACTCTAGGAAACTGGGCCAAGAGAAATGTGACAGTCCTTTAGCAGAAAGAGCAGAGTTAACTGTAACCTGGGACCTGACTTGGGCAGATGTACCAGAGAGGCCCTCCGTGCCTCTTGTTTCTTCTGGCCTCCATCCATGCCTCTTCTCCTTCCAAAGTCTGCATCTGGCCCTGTTCTCAGCCTTCTTCAGGGACCTACCTGGGTACTTCCTGCTTGCAAGCAGAACCATCATTCCTCTAACTGAATTAACGGGGGCCTTTAATGTCTTTGTTCAGATGAAGAAAACTGTCACCATGACTTCCTGAACCAGGATCTGACATAGACCTTAATGGCCTCCTTTTGCTTTTGCGCTGAAGCCACAGTCATTAGAGCTATTAGCTACAGTTAGATAGGCCAGTCTGCGTGTCTACAGCCAACTCTGCCATTCAGAGAGCTTGGCCAAGGAGCAGCCCATAGTTCTTTCTGTTTCCCTGTTAGGGTGGGCTGTTTAAAGGGAATGTTTTTATGGTTCTGTGTTTGTTTTCTTCAAGATTTTTAGTCCCTCACCCTACGCATCTGTCAGCTTTCTCTGGGCTTATATTTGAAGCTTTTCATGTTACTGGCTTATATTCTAAAATTCATTCTTTGGTTTGAGAGGTGGGAACAGTTAAACACATTTTACCAAACTCACCTCTGTAAACTATGTGTACTAATAATCACTAGATCCTTTAAAAAGGAATATCTATAAGGGAGGGCAAATGAAGAGTTAAAGTATATTAATTCATGGAACCTAAAACCTTAGATCAGAAAGCATTCGAAGTTACTACCTATTAGAATGTGTCATATACAATAAATCAGGTGTAATAACAGCATTTTGCTATTTTTTTGATTGAATAAATACTGACCATCAACTCTGGACCTAGCAATGTGATGCTTATTACCTTAAATCCTACCTTCTCTTACCTTCTCCCACTTCCAGGGTGATGAGATGTTGGTTCAAGTTGGAGTTCACTTACTTCAAGTCCAGGGTTAAGTTCTTCTCTGTACCTATTTCCCCTGAGGCACAAGTGAGTAGTTCTCGTTATGCTAGCCACAAAGTACAGCCAGGTGGTGCCCTCCTCTGCGTGGGGTTGGACTCAGGAGCACTGCCTGGTTCTGGAAGCCTTCCAGCCCTCCCATTAGTGGCAGGGGCAGCCTTGCTTCCAGGCAGCTCCACACTGCTGGTCTTACCCAGTCAGCTTGCTAGGGATGGACCCACCACTCTTAGCACCAGAAACTTTTGCATTGAATGAGCAAAAATACCAGTGAAGGATTCTTCCTAACATAGGTAGGAACACCACCTTCTCATCCCACACTCCACGCTGCAATCGCCAGCTTCCTGATAAATCCTAAGCAAGATTCTGCTGAGGTTCTGACTTAATGTGGCTCTGTGAAATTCATACAGTCAGGAGCCTCCTTAGCAATGATTTTAATTCAGCCTTCCCTTACAGATGAAGAAACTGAGACCTAAGTGGGGCTGAATGAATTAGGGCTTTTTCTAGTATCTGGTTTACTATAGGGTACTGAGATTTTAAAATCGAGTTGAAAACATTTTTTCAATTACAAATAAAGTTTGGTGGTTATAGAAATATTTACCAAAAATCAAACAAGATGAGGACAATAAAAATAAGCTAACATGAAATTAATCAGAGATAGGCGTTTTAAACTTTATGAATATACCCATTTAGGATTTTTTTATGACTATATATGCCATTTATTAAAATGGTACCCTATAGTGTTCATGTTGTTTTATGCCCTGCTTTTCATTCCACAATATGTTATGACATCTTCCCATGTTTTAAAAAGTCTTTCATAACATAAATACTTACATATTATCCCTGTGCTTGGAAATCTGGTTAAATTAATCCTATTTTGTTTAGTTTTTTTGGTGGTTTCCAAGATCTTGGCATTAACAACAAAAATGAAATGACGGATTCATTTTCAGATGCTGTTTTTTAGTTGAAGTTAAATTAAAAGCTACCCCAGGATGAGAGGTTGAAGAAGGCCCAAAGTTGCTCAGCTCATGAGTATCAGATTATGGATTTAAATCCCAATTTAAAAAAAAAAATTATTGATTGATTTTGGAGAGAGAAAAGAGAGAGAGAGAAACTTGATTTTGTTGTTCCAATTATTTATGCATTCATTGTTTGACTTTTTAAAATTTAATTTATTTTTTTATCCTCCCCTTAGGACATACATGTTCATTGATTTCAGAGAGAGGGGCAGGGAAGGGGATAGAGGGAGAGAAACATTGATGTGAGAGAGAGACATTGATAGGTTGATTCTTATACATGCTCTGACCGGGACCAAACTCACAACCTAGGCATGTGCCCTGACAGGGGATGGAACCCTCAACCTTTCAGTTCATGGTGCAGCCTTTCAGTTCATGGGACAATGCTCCAACCGACTGAGCCATACCAGCCAGGGCCATTGGTTGATTCTTGTATGTACCCTGACCAGGGATTGAACCTACCAGCTTGGTGTATCAGGATGACACTCCAGCCAACTGAACTACCCTGCCAGGGCTGAGTCCCAAGATCTTTAATCTTAGTCTTATGTTTTTGTTATTGCTCCAGTTGCTTCAGCAGTTGTGCCATTTTCAAGGAAATCTGTTTTACCTCTTGAATGAGCATATTTGTTTTCTCACCATCATCCTTGCTTGCCTCCCTGTCTCCTTGAGGCTGTTGACATTTGTAGAGGTACACCGTATCTTAGGACCTGAAGCTACACAGCTGGAAAGGAAACATGCCCAGTCCGTCCCTTCCACCCCCACCCCCAATGGCTTAACCTATAAGCTTGGAAGCTGGTTTTAATTTGACATTTTCAGTGTGTATATGTCTTTGTTTTAAAACTAGCCCCACCCCTTAATTCTTTCAAGGAGATTTTTGTCTGAAATCATACACCCTCCCCCTCAAAGCCAATCTGTGCCCCAAATCTTGATGAGATTACTTTGTTTGGGGATATTGATACATTCAGGGTGGAGTTCCTGGTTTATCCAACTAACTTGGTTTAAATTATGGCTGTAGAGTCAGGGCTTTAAACAGCCTAGGAGGTTTGAAAGCAATTAAATATCCTCTGCTTCTAGAGACTTCATCCTGGGTTTATTCCACAAAGAAGGTATGTTTTTGTTTTGTATTGTTTCAGTAACTTTATTGCATGCTGTATCTCAGCCCTTTTTTGCTGTGAGAAATTATTGGAAAAGCTTAGCTTTGTTTGGTTAAAGCCAGGGAGAGAGAAATATGGAACCAGTTATTCTAAACCCTCTCATTTTAATGATTAAGAAAATAGGGGCCAAAGAGGAAAAAAATTTGCCAAAGGCCACACAGCAAAATAGGTGTGTTTTTGTTTGTTTGTTTTGTTTTTGTTTTTTGTTTTGTGTGTTTCTTAATGAGGCTTAGGACTCATTTCTCTTGCTTTGGTTCAGTGTTTTTCTTACACTTTTTTTGAGGTGGGGAATGTGAGGAACTGTAATGGGCTGAATTTGACCCCTCAAAATTCATGTGTTAAAAGTCCTAATCCCTGGTATCCCAGAATGTGACTGTATTTGGAGATAGGATCTTGAAAGAAATAATTAAATGAAATGAGGTCATAAGGGTGGGCCTCGATCCAATATGACTGGTGTCCTCATGAGAAGAGATTAGCACACAGACACACGGAGCAAGACCATGAGAAGACGCAGAAAGGAGAAAGGGGCCGTTTATAAGCCAAGGAGAGAGAGAGGCCTCAGAAGAAACCCACTCTGCTCACACCTTGATCTTGGTCTTCTAGTCTCCAGAGTTGTGAGAAAATAAATGGCTGATGTTTAAGGCCCCCAGCCTTTGATACTTCGTTATGACAGTCCTAGAAAACTAATATGGGGGCAGGAGGGAGTTAAGAACAAAGACATTTAAAAACTCAAAACTTCAAAAGTTCTTAATGAACATAAAAGGGAATCCCAGATAATTAATATTTATAAGAAATTATGCCATGCTGGAGCCCATGCTAACTGATTTTCAGTCATGATTTTCTATGAGGCATCTCATTCCATCCTGATAGCATGCCTGAATTATAGTTACTAGACCGACTTTACAGAAACAGAAACTGAGGCTCAGAAAGTTAGATCATTATTAACTAACTTGGTGGAGCTAGCTCCAAGCTCACCCCATTGTCTAACTTTAAACCCTCCCTTAGTGCACTGCTACTTCCCAGTAAGGAAGGTAATCCAAGCTCTTTAGTAAACATTGTTATCAAGTTTTTAAAAGTTAGTAAGACATAAAAATGGACTCAGTCTCAATGACTTGTAATCTACTTAGCTGATTGGAAAGGAGATTTTTGGTCCTTGATTTTAGAATGAAAACAGATATCGGGGAAATTGAAAAAGATAATGAAGGTATTTGAATTTCACAGCTCAGTCTTCCCAGTGGCTTACATCTTTGCTTGTTGAAATGGGGCAGCTACACATCATGAAGAGTTGATCTTCGTAGTGATAGACCCCAGGCCCTGAAGGAACAGAGCCCATCAAAGGGGCATCTGTTACCCACACTGGGCCATATTTGCTGAAGTGGAAAACCAGATCCGAACGTCTGTAGCATGGGCAGATGTGGAAGCTTATTTAAGAATAAGACCTGAGAAATATACAGTCAGCCAAAAGAACATTCAAATTAACTTGAGCTGCTGGTAAATCCAGTTGTTATGACAGGAAAAATAGGAGCTGCTTTAATATCGAATATAGATCGCTGTCTTCCAGCTGCATCCTCCCTGTTTCAAGGTCATGTGGTCTCATCAGTGCCTAAATGTGTAGGTTTAAACCTACTTGGGCTTCATTAGTAAGAAAGCACAATCAAGGTAAGATTTCAGGGGGCTTTCTTTTCAGCACATGCTGGGGTTCAGGCCCAGTTAAGTCAGCATAGACTAGCTCTACAACTTTGTTGCGTCTGCCTTTAGAATAGCAGATTAATTGAACCACTTCTCACCATTTTTCATCACTGCAACCATCACTGTAGCTCAAGCCTCTGCTAACTGACTGCAAGACACCCCTCACTGAATCACTGCCATAAGGTTATTCTCCATGCCTAACCAGGGTGATCCTTTAAAAATATAAGTCAGATCCAGTCACAGCACTGCTAAAACTTCAATTGCATTCGGAATGGCTCTCGGTTCCACTGGCCCGGCCCAGAATAGCCATCTTTTCTGACTCCAGTCCTGCCTCTGCCCCTCCGTGACTGGGCTTCAGCCACGCTCCCCTCTTGCGGTTTCCTGGATGTGCCATGTCCATCTCCAGCTTGGAGCTCTGCACTGGCTGCTCCTGTGACCGGGAGCAGTCTTTTCTAGGAGCAGTTCATTACTTGACTTGCTCCCTCCGATCATTCAGAGTGCTGTTCAGCAGACCACTTCTGCCATGCCTTTGAAACCCTCATCATCAGTTGAACCTTCAATGAATGGAATGATGAATGGAAGATGAAATGACTTGGGGTAACAGGGACAAAAGTGATAAAACCTGCTGTGTCTGAGATGACTTGAAGAGACTTGCAAGGGTTGGAACTTGTCTGCTGTTTTTTAGGCACAATTTAGGACATGTCACAACTTGCTTTGATATGTGTGGCACACCTGCATCTATAAACTTCAGTAGTCGTAGCACTTTTTTTTAAAATCCTCACCCAAGGATATATTTATTGTTTTTAGAGAGAGAGGAAGAGAGGGAGAAAGAGAGAGAAACATCGATGTGAGAGAAAACTATCAGTTGCCTCTGGGATGCGCCCAGACCAGGGATCGAACCCACAACCTTTTTGTGTATGGGACGACACTCCAACCAACGGAGCCACCTGGCCAGGGCAGTCACAGCACTTTTTTGGGACAATTCTGAGCAGAGAAGCAAAAAGGACACGTTTCGGAACTATTCTAAAAAAGATGATTCTGCTGGTGTAAGAATCTGTGGTATGATGTTAAATAGTGACTATTGGAAAGAGTGCAACTTCCTGTCTCTGCAGGTAGGAATGAAGGCAGCAGGCCTTCAGGAGCAGGGAATATATTCCTGTTTTTTCAGTGTGATATTTGCAAATAAAAGCAGTCTTTAAAATTTTTTTTTATTCTTACCCAAGGACACTTTTTTTCATTGCTTTTAGGGAGAGAGGAAGGGAGAAAAAGAAATATTGATGAAGAGAGAAGCATTGATTGGTTGAATCTTGTACACGCCCAGACTGGGGATCAAACCTGCAACCTAGGCATGTGCCCTGACTGGGAATCGAACCCACAAGCTTTCGGTTATGAGACAATGCCACAACCAACTGAGCCGCACTGGCCAGGGCAAAACAGTCTTGAGTACATTCCAGGAGGTGCCTGTTGTATACAGTCTTAGAAGCATTTTGTTGTAGGATTAACTGCCCACTAGTCTCAATTTTAAATGGAGCCTCGATTGCATCTATTTCAAGAGTCCTTTTCCTCCAAAGTTGGCCTGACTTCTTGAAGTCCTTGCTTTCAGACCATCTGTAGTTTTCTCTGTCAACATAACTTGGAGAAGTTTGGGGCCCCAAGAGTCAAAAATGGCCACTGCTTTGATAACTACTCATCTAGCAAATGAAAGCAGAACCGTGGGTATGCAGGTTTCTGGGCAGATAGACAGCCGTGACTGAGAGAATCAGGCCTCACCATTGTCGGCTTCTTGTGTGAAGAAAGAGCCAGAAAAAAGAGTGATCTCCTCCATCTCTTCTGCCCCCCCCCATACTCCATCTTAGTAAGTGTGTTTGGTCTCTTGCAAGGAGATAGTTAAAGAAATGAAAAGTTCAGCTACTTTTTAGAGATAGAGGAGAGAGTGGATAGGCATCCAGGTGAAAGGAAGTGAGCTGAGAAGATTTGGATCCAACATTTTTTGGGAGGGGGCATATGAAAATTTAATGCTGTTTTTTGCCTTCAGAACTTATTATGATCTTGGTCTTTCCTTCTTTGTCTACGGCCAAAAGAGAGACACTGGTTACTCTGACAACCTTAAAGCAGACTCTAGGAATGTCACCAACAGCATGACCTTTTACAACCAAATTTAGCAACTGGGACTTCATCATTTTCCTCAATAAAATTCAAACAACCATCACTGGGTACAAAGGCTGTGCTTTTAATTTTTTTTTGACATTCTTGATCAGCTGGATCCTGACACACTTCCTGATGACAGAATTTGGCTGTTTGGCTTCAATCCCTCCTTTTCCCCTTCTCATGGGAGGAAGTGCCTCCAAAAGGGCGGGCCTTCAGGGCTGTGCCCAAATGAGATTTTTTTTTATACTGTTTATCATGCCACTTATGATCTTGTCAGTGACTCTGGAGCTTCCTGGCAGTACAAAGGCTGTGACGCTTGTCCATCCTGCGGGCACCATGGGCCTGACCAAAAGAGCATTTGCATCCAGCTTTTAAAGAAATGCGCATTTGTCGAAGCTACTATGCGTCAGAACCAAGGCTTTATACTCATGTCAGTCCTTTGGGGCAGATGAAAGTTCTCTTGTATAGCCAGGACTGTGGCTCCAGAGCCCCGTCTTCTTCACCATTTCATCAGGCTGCTCAGGCGTTTTGGTTCTTTGGCCACAAAGTGCATTTGATGAGACCTGGAGAGACGGGGACAGTCTCCTGTACAGAGCCATCCTCTGGTGTCTGGACTCCAGAGCAGAGCGAACTGGGCCATATCTCTGGTCTTTGAAACAGCCCCTTCCTCCCACGCTGTCTCTCCGAGGGCTCTTTCCACAGCGGCCTGGTGCGAGTTACAACATTGCAGCTGTATGTTCTCTTAAATGCATCCACCACGGGCCAGTTTTAGGAAGTTGCATAAGCCAGTGGTTTTGTGTGCTTATAACCACAATCCCCGGGCAGCCCCCGCCAATTTTAAAACTCTAAGGTCAGACTTGGAGAAGAATCCCTGTGGCCACCACAAATAGATGGGGAATAATTGCCTGTCATTTGAAGGTGCCGCTCACACATTCCAAGCCCAGAGCCCCCATTCCTCCTCTGGGAATTGCATCTTGGCTGGCTTTCAGATTTAGTGAAAGAGTTTCTTGTTTCTAAGGAGCAATTGGGTGGGAATTCACTAGGTTTCCCTGTCATTCTAAAGGCTCAGTCAAAGCCAGCTGCCAGTCAGGAGTGATCAAAGGGGAGAAACACTTCTAAAAGAGGGAAGTGGGTACCATGCATTGGCTAGCAGCCCAGAAAGGCTAAGTGCCTTGCTCGGGGTCACAGAGTTATGACCACAATCTAGGGCTCTTGACTCCCATTCCAAGGGCTTTTCTATTATCCTCTGTTGCCTTTCAGTTGGTGTAGCAATTTTCAGTGTGACAGTAACTCAAGTTCATCCACGAATACCTGACTCTTCTGCTAAATCACAGGCTTCCACTTCTAGCTATCCACTGCCTGGTTGTGCGGTTGATCAGCACATCTAGATTATTACACACAGTCTTGTGCCTTAAACTTGTTACTCTCCTTTCTGTTCTCCTTTTTTATTATTGGGTCCTTCCTACTATCCTGCCTCGAAACTTAAGTCCATTTTGACACATCACTTTCTATTCCGTTTTTAAAAAGAATTGACTTAATAGCCCACAGTTCTATATTAAGGTTCATTCGTTTTGTTATACAGTTCTGTGGGTTTTGACAAATCCACACTGTCCCGTATCCACCATTAAAGTATCTTAGGGAAGAATTCCACTGTCCTAAAAATCCTCAGTGCTCCATCTGGTCCCCTGTCACCCCTCCCACCTCTCTCCCCGCCTCCCCAAACCACTTATTGTTTCACTGTGTCTATTGTTTTACCTTTTGTTCTTCTTTTTTTTTTTTTACTGGCTTATTTTATTTTATTTTAAAAATATATTTTATTGATTATGCTATTAGAGTTGTCCCAATTTTTCCCCCCTTCCCCCCATCTGCAGTTCATGTCCATGGGCTGTGCATGTAAGTTCTTTGGCTTCTCCATTTCCTATACTGTTCTTAACAGACCCCTGTCTGTTTTGTACCTACCAATCTGTACTTCTTAATTTCTGCACCTTTTCCCCCATTCTCCCCATTTCCCCCTCCCAACTGATAACCCTCCAAATAACTCCATATCTATGATTCTGTTTCTGTTTTGCTTGTTTGTTTAGTTTGTGTTTTAGACTCAGCTGTTGATAGTTGTAAATTTATTGCCATTTTAGTGTTCATAGTTTTGATCTTCTTTTCTTAAATAAGTCCCTTTAACATTTCATACAATAAGGGCTTGGTGATGATGAATTCCTTTACCTTTACCTTGTCTGGAAAGCACTTTATCCGCCCTTCCATTCTAAATGATAGCTTTGCTGGGTAGAGTAATCTTGTACCCTTTCTTTTTTTATTTCACATTATTATTGGTGTCCACGGCTTACTTTTTCCTACTGTCTCATCTTCGCTTCTCCGTAAACCTAACATACAACTTCACAGCCAGTAGTCGCACAGGTGTTTGTTTCAGGAATGAATTATTAAACCTGGTTATCCCTGGAATCAAGGCCAGGGTTGAAATTTCAGGCCCTCCTGCCTGGTGACGCAGGCATTTGGCTTTTGCACAGGCCCTGGGACTCAGGAACGTGAGATCCTGTTGGAACGAAGCTGGAGCCCTGTTTTCTAGTCTGTATTTGCACAGAGAGCTTGCACCCATTAGAGGCCTAAAAAGGAGCAGTGCAAAGTGAAACAAAAAAGTAATACAACACAAAACTATCATCTAAATCCAGACCAAGGGTGTCCATGAATTAGTTGTTGAAAGCACTGACTTTTCTTTAATCCGTGCTCTACTTTGCATTTGGGGCCTGAGCCACGCGTTCCTCAGGCAGTTTGTTTGTAATATTGATAGCTAACTTCTCTCTGCACTGTAGTTTGGATTTGCCTTTACCTGTGCATCTATATAATGAGAAAGTCAAACAGAGATGGTAGAGTAATGGTAGTAGCAGCAGTAGTAATATTTATAGTGCTTACTACTTACGGAACCTTTTCTAAGCACCCAGCCCTGCAGTGTGACATTTCATTCTCACAATAACCCCTGAGGTTGGCATAATGATCTGTGCTTTAGAGCCACAGAAATGGGCCTCATCAGCAGAGGAGACCGAGGGCCAGAGACACATCAAGTCACTTGCCTAAAATCACACAAATAAGTAGTTGACAGAGATACAAATGTAGCTCCAGCTTCCAACCCCCCTGAGTTGCTAGCTAAATTCCGAGTGGCTCTGCAGGCCACTCTCAGGGCTGGTCTCCATCCCAAGCAGCATCCTTTCCACGTCCCCTCCCAAAGGCCCAGCTAAACACGTGCCACATTGCCTCTTTCACCCGCACCTTCTACATCCTGTTTTCTGATTAGGCATGTTTGCTTCCACACTCGACCTCCCCCACCTTGCCTTCCCCTCATTCCCCCATCCTCCCCAACCTCTGACCCAGGGATCCTTCATGGTCCCCATAGTCTCCTCCGTCTGCTGTGCTGCCCAGGACCTGGCAGGTCCCTGTGACTCTGCTTGGGGCCCTGTTTTGCTTCTGACAGGCCCATGTCAACCCACGTTGGACCACACTGGTTTGTGTTCCAAGAGCAAAGTTGGTGTTTCTGCTGTTCCGTTAGCTCATAGTAGGTGATTCTGGAAGAAGCCATTCGTTTACACTGAATCATGTGGGAAATTTTGTCCCCTTACTAATTCTTTCACAAACCTTCTGAGTAGCTCAAGGAAAAAGTCTCAGGGTAGTGCCAGTTTGTCTTAAACACCTCCCTGATGCTTGGTAACCTTCCTTTTTAACAAAGGTAGCAGATCTGAGCTCAGCTGTGAGAACCCTTTGGAAGGCAGCAAGGATATAGCCAATATTTGGCAACGTTTTTATTCCTAGATTTAATGTCTAGTTTTGGTAAGTGATACCAGCTTAGAACTTATGGGAGGTAGGGAGTGTTTCCTCATTTAAGCATGATACTAAGATAGTAACAGTTTGTACCAGGATATGTGAAATATCATGGAAGTAGTGTACAAGTGACTGAGGGTTGGGCTTCACAGGCCCAGGTGCCCTTCCTGCTAGAGAATGGAAAGGCGTTGGGGCTCCTCCTCTGCAGCGTTGGGTTGTCCCTCCCCTCCCCACTCCCAGTCCCGGGGTCCTGGCCTGGTTATCCACTTGTGCTTATCACTGTCTGGAACCCTGTTTAGGATGGAGGGACTGTTATCAGGGTCTGGGATTAAGGTGTCCATCCCCCCCACTGCACTCTGACTTAGGGCAGGCCTCATAACTTGGCTGGCCCTTTGGTAATTGCTTCTCTGGAGTGGTGAACGGGAAGTTCGCCATTCTGAGAGGGAAGAATGCATGTCACTAACTTTGATGTTCTTTTCTATTAAATTTTTTTAATATAAGAAATTGTTATTCTTTTTTAATAAGATTTTATTTATTTACTTTTAGAGAGAAGGGAAGGAAGGGAGAAAGAGAGGGAGAGAAACATCAGTGTGTGGTTGCCTCTTGAAGGCCCCCAACCCAGGCATGTGCCCTGACTGGGAATTGAACCAGTGATCCTTTGGTTCACAGACCGGTGCTCAATCCACTGAGCCACACCAGCCAGAGCTAACTTTGATGTTCTGGCTGAGAAGACTGAGCAGCCTCCCTGTTCTAGTCCATACTGCCCTCAGCTACTGCACCCTTGGCTTTCTGCTTTTTCTGGCCTGCCATCTGTTCCTGTAGAGTGAAACCAGACATGATCCAGTGAACAAGTGCTTCTTGTTTGGTATGAATTCTGCTTAGTGGGTTGTGTTTTGAAGGGAGTGGCCCTGGTTAACCTCCACCCAGGACACTTCGATGGTCATAGTACATTTGGATGATGAGAGAAAGGAAGAATGTTTTTGAGATTCATCTGTAGCAGTTGAGAAGTTTGGAATAGCCAACCAACCCTGCCAAACTATGCCCTGTTGCAATTAAGACTTATAGCCAGGGAACTGCATTGCTCTTCAAGGTGTGTATTTTCTCCGGACCTTTCTCTTTCTCTCTATGTCAATGGCATGTTTGTCACCAAGGGCCCTAGAAATGATCCATACCTTGGGCAGGGTGTGTGGGCTTGGGAGCAGGTTTAAGACCTGTCCACCCACTCTCCATTCCAGCCAGAAGAGAGCAAGATTGTCATCTCCTAGCGGAGGCTCATTTCCCGAGGAGCAAGGACCTGGAGGGGCCCTGGGAACTTGCTGGGTTGATTTGGGGTGGGGAGGTTAAAAGGAGAAATCTTGGCTGACCTTGGCTGCTGGTGGCAGGAGCTGAGAACAGTTGCTCTGGGTTGGCTGGGGACTGGCATCTCTGGAATTCCCTTTATGGCAAGGTCTCTAGATTTTGATGAAGAAAATGTTAGTTCAGTTCCTCTCAAGCATTTGTGAGAGGGGAGTTTATAGTGGCCACTTACAATGATAAGGAATAATAATATTGATGGTAGCTTACATGTATTAAGCATTTATGGTGTGCTAAGTAGAGTGTAGTCCTTTACATAGAGTATCCCCATAATCCTCACCGGCACCCTAAGAGAGAGTTATCATTGCCCCCATTTCACAGATGGTGCGACTGAAGCCCAGAGAGGTGACGTCACTTGTCCTGACACAGGTAGTATTAGTGTTAGAATTGTGTTATAATTTAAACTCATGCCACTGAGTCTCACCCAAGGTGCATATAAACAGCAGAACCCGAATGAGATCTCTGGTCTCCAAAGAGCCTATTTGGTACCTTGTTCTGAATGTCATTGGACTATCTTAGAAAACCTATTCTCTCTCTTCTTTAAATTATGCTGCTTTGGGGAAGAAAGAAGATTTCATCCCTGTGGTCTATCCGTCCTGCTGTATTTCTTAAGAGTAGAAGTGTTCTTTGGGAGTCAAATCTGAATCCCCAGAAGGGAACTTATTTTGCATAGCCGCCAGCACCTTCACCTGCAATTTAAAAGGACCCTGAGGTCCCGCGAGGGCCAGGGTCAGTGTTCTGTGATTTGAGCACAAGTAACAAAATATTTGATTTTGGAAAACTCATGCTCTGTTTTACATCCTCTTTTTCCATCCTAGGATTCTAGTTTTTACTCGGAGCTGCAGGAATGTCTGCAGAGTGTGGGACAGAGGTGCCTTAAATACTGTTCTCAGGCTGACTTTATTGACGGGGAAATCCGCAGAGGGCTCTGGTTTTCTGGGGGTGGGGGTGGTGTGTGTGCATATTTTCACCACTTCAAATAGATGGAGGTGATACTTTTAACTTCTTTAAGTTGAAGACTAGATGATGAAAATGAAAATGGGAACCAACATCTCCAACAGGCTTGAGTTCAAGATTCTGTTCTTTCATTTTCTGTTCTCATTTGACGCCAGCCATTCTTAACAACCTCCCTTGTTCACACAGAGTTTATTTCCTCCTCCTACTGTCCCTCCCCTCTGCTCTCCCTCCATTCCTGCCTCCTTGGTCCTCTCTCTCTCTCTCTCTCTCTCTCTCTCTCTCTCTCTCTCTCTTTCTTTCTCTCTCTCCTCTCCCTTTTTCTCACAGACTTCTAATTTTTTAAGAATAGTTTGTCTTAATTATTATTATACCCCAGTGAAGAAAAAAAGATTGAACTTGATCACTTGATCAGACTTCAATGACCTGTGCTACTCTGGATTGTAAATCAGGTCTCTTTATGAGCTACATTGACACATTCAGGCCACAAGGGGCAGGTTTACCACCCCGGTTTTATAAGCAACAAAGGAAGTTACTGGATTTTTACTTAACCTACTGCAGAGCACCGGTCAGCAGTTTCAGCACTGAACAGTCAGACTCAGTGTTAAACAGAGGGTCCTGTCAAAAAGAACCACTTGTTAGCCCTGGCCAGGTGGTTTATTTGGTTGGAGTGTTGTTTCTTACACCACAAGGGTGCAGGTTCAATTCCCGGTCAGGGCACAAACCAAGGTTGTGGGTTCAAATGCTGGTCAGGGTGCATACAGGAGGCAACTGATCAATGTTTCTCTCTCACATCAGTGTTTCTCTCTCTCTCTCTCTCTCTCTCTCTCTCTCTCTCTCTCTCTCTCTCTGTCTCCCCACTTCCTCTCCCTCTGAAAAAAAAAATCCTTGGGTAAGAATTTAAAATAATTTTTTAAAAAGAATAGGTTTAAGGACAATTTGGTACAGTGGCTTCAGTGTGGTCCCACAAGGTAGGAGACCTGGGTTTGCTTCAAACTGAAACTAATCGACTATGTCACTCAGAGCGTTACTCACCACTTTGTGTTTACCTCCCCATTTGGAAATGGAAACAATCAGCCCTTCTCAACATACTTCTTAAGGCTTTAAAAAATTTTTCAGTACTGTAAGTAATATAAATGCATTAAATAGAACTAATATTTAGTGGTGTTTACTTGTGTGCTGATATTTTATACATGTGTATACAGTCAGACACACACACACACACACGCGCGCATGCACACACACACTTTTTCCCTCATTTATACCTGAAAGCCATCTGTATAATGAGCTAATATTATCTACTCTTAGCTAATAGAAAAACCTAGGTTCTGAGAGGTTAAGTCCTAACTTGAGATCACACACCTAGTTAAATGGTCTGCCTGATTCTCCCACTAGTGGGAGAATCCAGCTGCACCCACACTTACAGGCTGGTATGCCTGGCACTCTGTGGGCTGCAAGACCTCACCACACTCAACCCTAGGAGACTATGCAGAGCCTAAGCCAGGCAGAGTCCTCGGCTGATTGCTTTAGGTGCTGAATAGCTTCATTCTGCATTCCAGGACCCTTCCAGATTATCCCGATGTGTTCTACCAACACCATCACCCTCTAGTTCTCTCATGACCTGAGAAACATTGGTAGGCTCCAAACTAGACCATTCTTCCTCTTTGGGCACCAGCTCATGGATGCTTGACAACTTCAGCTGCTGGGAACAGAAAGCAAAGAGCCCACAAAGCCACGTTCACCTGTCCTTTCTAACTTCATCCAGGATGCCTTTTAATCTTAGATGTCAGATTTGTTTGTCTTGTTGGTTTTTGACCCCGGCATGTGCTCCTCTATAAAGCTGGTTCAGGAATCCACAAACATGCGTGTTCTGTAGCAGGTGAGGTTTGGTTTTAGGTGGCGTGAGAGTGGTCAGTGGTTATGTGATTCTTCAATGACATGCCTTAGACTGGCTTTTCAGACCCTTCTGTGTCTGATGACAGTTTGCCTGGGCTGCTCTTTTTTCATCCCACATGCATGGAAAGAGTTAAAATTAATAAAGCAGTTTTGTTAACCCCTTGAATAAAAGTTAGAGGGACAAGCTAAGGATCCCAGGGGCAGCCTCTCTTGGCGGTCTGTGAGTTGAGGTTTTTGGTATTTCTGTTTAGATTCCTGATTATTGAGGCAAAGAGGGTTTATTTAATTATCATTTGAAGAGTTTCCAATGACTACATCTCAGTGATGTTAATTCCCTTAGATCAGCTCTTACTGCTGATCCTCTAATACATTGGGCCTGAGGTAGCTTTTGCCCCTGGCTGATGTCTGATACTTGTTGAAGGAAGTGATGATCATGACAGTGGCTCAGGGCTGGATGTCCCTAGGCAGGAGGATGGTCATATTTCATAGTTGGTCTCTGTTCAGGCAATAACTGGCTCCTTTCCAAAAACCAGCTTACTTCAGTTCTTTGCTAGAAAGATAAAAGAACATCAGAAAACTACTGAGCTATGAGAGGGACCTCATAGTGGTTGGCCAAAAAGTTCATTTGCTTCATTCCATCTGATTGCTCCAGTAGTGCTTATCTGTCTTGAACTTCATTTGAAACAATTTTGTTAGATTGTATTGTGACAGCTGTCATATCTGCATGCATTAAAAAAAAAAAAAAAAAGCTCATCAAAATTGGGGAATTTTTGTGTAGCCATTTTAATATTGGGGATGGAAGAAAATAAGCAACATTTTTGGCATATTATGCTTCATTATTTTGAGAAAGGTAAAACCACAACCAAAAGGCAAAAAAGATCTGTGCAGTGTGTGGAGAAGGTGTTGTGACTGATTGAATGTGTCCAAATGGTTTGGAAATTTTGTGCTGGAGATTGCTCACTAGATGATGCTCCACGGATAGACCAGTTGAAGTTTATAGCAATCAAACTGAGACATCAATTGAGAACAATCAATGGTCTACCATGCGGGAGATAGCCAACATATGCAAAATAACCCAATCAATAAAGTTATTGGTAAAAATGAAAAATGTGCCTTTTATTTTATGGCGTAAACTAAATAGACATTTTGACCAACCCAATATTATTACAGGGCTCCTGCTGGAGGTGCTTCTGTACCCTCCTAGACACACAGAGTTGTGCCTGGGCCGGTGCTTTCTGCTCCTGGTCTGTGCCTTGGTCCTGGGCTGGCTGATGGCTTCGTAAGAGTTGTGGATGGAGCTTATAAAATGAAGGTGGCCAGAGCAGGCTGTGGGGTCTGCATTCCTTTGTCTAGGCAGCACAGTCCTAGGACAACCTCATACACATTTTCAGTTACTGTTAAAACGGTAGATTATAGTAGCCTTCAAGTATTTTTCTTAATTTTTCTTGAAGCCCAATTTTTTTGGCCACTTCCCAGAATTTTCTGACTCAGCTGGCCTTCCCATCATACCAATAGAGTGCTACTTCCTGTGTCCCACCCTTCACTCATTCATTTGACCAATATTTAACAGCTGTCAAGGATGGGCTGCAAGAACTAATAAAAGAATCAGAAGGCACGAGGTTTCAAAAGTAAAAGAGTCTTTGGCCAAGTCAGGAAACAATTGAACAATAAACCAGCTCTTGTAGAACATTGTAATTGTTTGAACTAAATTGCAATGGCAGCAGATGGAATTTGCTAGAAAGT
Organism: Furipterus horrens; assembly: GCF_987537825.1. Lineage (NCBI taxonomy): Eukaryota > Metazoa > Chordata > Mammalia > Chiroptera > Furipteridae > Furipterus > Furipterus horrens. The sequence continues at coordinate 67,981,569 of NW_028327180.1, forward strand.
CAGGTGGTGTGTCCTAGGGAAGGAAACCCTTTGCCTGGAGGTTGTCAGATGCTGGGTAAACATGAGAAAACAGAGAGAACATCTTTGCAAAGGCTTAGTGGCCCGAGAGCCTAACATGTGGCAAAAGCTACATGTGTCTTAGTTTTGCCACTGTATAAAATATGAGGCGATACATGATAGGAAGGAGGGTGGATGTCCTGACAGAGGCTAGGTCACGAGGGGCTTGTAGGTGATGCATGCTGGGAATTTGTATTCGACCTCATTAGCGCATCTTCTTGCCACATACATAGGTTCTTTCTAAGTGCCTCATTGATCTGCATCTTTGTAAAGTCCTCTCCCCTGCCAATACGGCATGATGAAATTTCTTGTTCCCGTGCAGTCTTGGAAGTAGGAGAAACTAAGTGGTAATTTGCTTTCTCTCTCATGGATCCCTTGTTTTAATTCTCATTTTCTGGCTTGACAGCTTTTATGTCTGAAGCCAGAAATCAGCTTAAGTGTGGAGCTTCCTTCCCCATAAAAGCTATGTCTTCTTTGAAAGCCAGTGCCTACCTCGTCAACTTCATTTCATGCCCCTTTCCTTCTTGATCTTTTTCAGGTTTCAAAGGAGCAGAACTTACTCCTACGTCCGGGCTTCTGCCCATTATGTTCCATCTCCTCCCCCATCTAAACTGATCTTCCCCAAAAGGCCTTTTCCAGCCTCTGTTTAAACAAGCTCCACTCCTTTATATTTGGGGACACTTAATACACTTTTACATTTTATTTTTATTTTACTTTCTTTTTGATTGCCAGACTTTTCTTTTAAGATCCATGAAAGCTATGACCTGATGTGACTCGTTCACAACTGTACCCTCCCCACCTATTTAGTAACAAATATTAAATAATTATTTGCTGAATGAGTGGATGGATGGGTGGATGCATGGTTGGATGGATGGAGTCCTTAACTTGAAATCTTAAAATCCAACCTGCTCTTCTTTTTTTCTTGCTCTAGTCCACTCAGCCAGACCCCTAAGAACTCTTGTCCCCCCTGAACCTAACACAGCTTCATCCATCCCTCATGCTGCAGTCTAAGCTCCATGCATTTAATGAAATCTGTGAAAGCTAACACTGATTTAGCTCCCCTGACTTAAATGGAAAGCACACGTTTATATTTTGTTAATAACCTTGGAGTCCATGTGCATTGTTTCCAGTTGGCTTACTTATCCAAACTGCATCTAAGTTGTAATTGTTAATGACTTTTTTCCTAAGAAAAAGCACTTTTTAATAATAAAAGCAATAAAAGAATGTATTTCAGAAGATGTGAGAAACACTGAGTGTAATTAAGCAAATATGAATCCTGCATAATTTTTCACCCTGAGTTAAACGCTATAGCTATTTTGTCTTCTTTCCCCCATCGAATGCTTTTCTTGTACCTTCCACAACTCCATGTACATGTGTGCATGCATGTATAAGAATTCTGAATTTTAAATATAGCATGACTACCATGTCATTGTAAAGACTTTTAAAGGCTCTTTCCTGGAATGCCTGATCTAAGCTCTATTTTTGAGTATCGCTCTGGAGTGACAGCAGAATACCAGACTGGGTGCTGGACACTGAGGTATAAGTTATCCCATTTTAAATATTGACTCCTTGCTGAAGTAGAAAAGATAATAAAAAAGTGTTTTTCCCCTGAGTGGCTGTTTCTGAGTGGCTATGATAGGTTGCTAAAGCAAGAGGTGGAACTCCAGGGAAATTTGAATTAGAGGAAAATGAGAAAGACCGGATACCCCAAAAATACACGCCATTCAAATGCTGAGTGCACTGAGCACACACGTGTCTTCAGTAAACGTGTTCTTGCTGGACTTACAGAGCAATGAATTGGGAGGGCTTTGCAGACCACTCTTCTTTGAAAGCTGAGCTGAAAGAATGACCCGTGTTCTCTTTTTCTTCTAGAGTGACCGTCTTCTTATCAAGGGAGGCAGAATCGTCAACGATGACCAGTCCTTTTATGCTGATATTTACATGGAAGATGGCTTAATAAAGTACGTAAATGGAACCCTTCTCTCTATCTCTTTGTACTTAGTCTCTTCTTCAGAAAGAAGGTGGCTCCATTTTGCTCACTAGTCTTATGATTCCCTGCATTTCACTTTTTCTTCTTGAAAATGAGTCTTTATTTTCACCTTTCAGTCTGGAGATACATGATTTTTCAAAAGCTGGAGCTGCCTTGGTTCACTTGGATTACATGGATGAAGTGGCAAATCTGAATTCAGTCTCTCAACTGCCATTGAGGGCCCTTTGTGCAAGCTGCATTGAAGGGCTTCTGTGTGTCTTGGGGAAGTGGAAGATGTGACTACTCTCCTTAAGGATGCTGAAAAATGTGCACAAATTATAGCATCCTAACAGATACCAGAGGAGCGCAAATGAGGACAAGTAATTTAGAAGTGTCCACAGGAAGGTGTTGAGGGCAGAGGTCATTTAAACTGAACCTTGACTTAGGTCAGATTTAGATGGGCAGAGCACAGGTAGGGCAAACATTTCAGGCGAGATTTCCAAATAGATAATTTAGGAATGTATAATTAGGTTACAGAATGGTTTGCCATTGGATGCCTGTAAGCAGCATTGCCAGGTAACCTTCCTGTGTAGTTTCCTTACCTAGTGACTTTTAAGAAAGGCCTTTATGTACACATAGCCTTTCGTCACGTAAAGCATGGTATGTCCCCACAGTGATAAAATATTGTATGGAACTGATGTATTCAGCTTATCCTATTAGCTATCTCTGACCTCATTCAGTTTTATATTTATATTATTCAATATCGTTGGCTAGTTTAAGATTCTGGTTACAGGAGACCTCTTACTTAACTTTGAAAACTTGGCTTAAATATAACTTTTTCTAGTGGACATTCCTTACCAGCCCCCAAATATGTTAGCTTTGCCTTCTATGAGCTTTCAAAACATCTTGTGCTTTTATTAGTTGTAGCAATTCTGACACTGTTAGGCCCCCTTGAGAGCAAGGATCTTACTTGTTCATCCCCATATCCCCTGCACTTAACCCAATACTTAGCACATAGAGCACTTGGCACTTTTATAAGAGCTACCTTTTATTGAGTCTGTAGTACATGTCAGGCACTGTTAAATGTTTTTATACCTTATCTCATCTAATCTCTCAGCAATCCTGTGAAGTACTATTATTACCCTCTTCTCAGATGAGAAGAAAGAAGGACAGAGAAAGTAAAAAACTTAATGAAGATCAACATATTAATCAGATGCATCGAATGAATGAATGAGCAAATGCCAGACGCTGGTGTTTAGTTGCCTTGCCAATTTCCATAAATACTTTTTCATATTAGAAGTAAAAAATGAAAATGCTAGGCAAGCTAACCAATATAAAACAATAATTTTGTCAAGATATGACATGATTGATTTTATATTTTTTATTACTAAAATTATTATATGTAGTGGGCTCTCTTCGGAGGTAGTGAATTCCCTCATTTAGAGATTCAGAGATGGAAAAAAATTTAGTAGCTAATGTTTCTTCCTTATATGATGCTCATGACAGGCATCAGTAATTGATCACAGAATTTTTCACAGTTGAGTCTTAAATACAGGCTCAAGCCATCTTCGCACACTGATTTAGGCTTCTGCTCCAGGGCTGAATGTGCCAAATGAATTCTCTTTGCTATCTCTATTAGATTGGCCTAGAGGCCACTTGCCAAGGATGTTATAGAAAGAATCTAACCATCAGATGTGTGTGGAGACAAGGTTGAATAAACACGGTCTTCATCCCTTCCTGAAATTTTGTATGTCTCTAACACCATACTTAACAGAGCATAAAATCAGAAATACAGATGGTCCTCAATTTAGATGGTTTGATTTAGGATATTTGTACTTTACAGTGGTGTGAAAGTGATATACCTTCAGTAGAAACCATACATCAAATTTTGAATTTTGATCTTTTTGTGGGCCAGTGCTAGATAGTACAATACTCTCATGATTCTGGGCAGCAGCAGCAATATTATTTTTCCCAACTCTAGGCTAATTTAAGCATTCTCAGCATGCTTAAGGAAGGCTAGACTAAGCTATGATGTTTGGTAGGTTACGTATCTTAAGTATATTTCACCTTACAATATTTTCAATGTATGATGGGTTTATTGGGACTTACAACCCCATCATAAGCCTGGGAGCATCTGTTATTTCCTCCAGCTGTTGCCTGTGGATATTTATGGGGTGCCTGCTATATGCAAGGCAGTTTTCTTAAGTCACTGGACATATGCTGTGGTAGGTACCATTGGGACCCAAGTTGTCATGTCGTCATGCTCTCTTCTCCTGGGGACCTTACAGATTTTAGGGGAACTGAATTATCTGTGTGTGTGTATGTGTGTGTGTGTGTGTGTGTATGCAAAGAACATGTAACATTACCAGATATCATAAAAATCAAGTAACTAAATTGTGGAATGGTGAAATTCAGAAGGAGAGGGCTATATGGGACTAGTGTGGTTATTAATTATGATACCTGATATTTATCAACTTCTTATATACCTAACATTTAATCTCCACAACAACCCTGTGGAGTAGGCATTTTTATTACATTTTACAGATGAAGGAACTGAGACCTGGTGAGGTTAAGTGACTTGGCCAAGATCATAAAGCTAGTAACTAGCAAAGCCAAATCTGTCCATCTAGATACCCCATATCCAGAGCCGATCCACAACTTTCATTAGACCTGGCTGTCAGTAGAAACTTGACTGAGGAGGGGACATGGAAGCCGAGCCTTCAAGGATTAGTGTGATATTGATTAGTTGGGTGGAGGGACAAGGAAGGCATTTCTGTTTTGGATTTGCTGCTACACTAGTCATCAGAATGGTGGAAACACACACACACACACACACACACACACACACACACACACACACACACACACACACACACACCAGGCAGCTCTTCTTGTCCTTGGTTCTCAGTTTCTCTCAGAGGACGATCAGTGAGGAGAAAAAGCAGGAATACTGCAGAGCAGTATCTGGACCAGACTGGGGTTACAACCAAGCCTGCAATTTTTCCACAGTGTGTTTTGAATTGTGGTGGCTCTGGAATGGCCTGGTGGTGATGTGGTAAAGTTGAACTCTTAAGAGATGTCAGAAATACTTCAGTGGCAGAGCTAAGATTTTGGCAGGTCAGTGGTGGACTTCTAGTGTCCCAAGGGACTTTCTTGCTTGGCTGGCTATGAACAAAGAGGAAGCATTCATGCTATTGGCATTGGGGCTCATGTGTCCTCAAGGTCGGGAGACATTTAATGACAATGTAGAGGCTTATGAATCCTACTTCTACCTGGAATCCATATTGGACAGATTTAACTGGGCACTGAAGTCATGAGTGTGAAATCATCTGTGAGGCAGCATTGTTCTAGGAGTAGTTTGTTCCTTGCCTTGTGTAATGTGCGTTTGACACTCATCAGCTTCCTCCCCACCCAAGTCCCCTCTCTTCCTCCCTGGGATACTCTGAAGCTTCCTGGGTGAAGGTGTGTTTAGTGGAGGTTGTCATAATCATCCTCCTTGGCTTGAAGCTTCTACTGAAATTCTGACCCCACAAAAGTAGCTGCAACTGAGCATGTACATCGGTAACTTCCTCCCTTTGAATCTGTTTTCACATGTGATTGACAGATAAATGATCAGAGAAGGTGGGATTGGGAGTGAAAACTGCGGTTCAAAAGGACGCAGACAGAGCCCTCTTTTGTTAGGAACCCAGATGAACCCACTTAGAGGACAGCTAAGTTCACATACATGTACTTCAGATGATTCATTACCTCCTGCAATCTCTCCTAACAGTTCTTTATTTTGCACTCTTTCACTTCCCTTTCAAATCTTATTCCTCACCCTTAATTAAAATAACAAAATGAAAGGGATAAAAAAACACTGTATTTTCAAAAAGTTATTTCACACCCCATATTCCAGACACTCCCAAACCCCTGGTGGGGTTACAGTACGAAACCAGGACACGTGTTTCTACCAAACAACATATTGGATTGTTTTGTGCCTATAAAAACTGTGTTTTTTATGTATACCTGTCTTTATTTGTTTCTAGATTGCCAAGTTTGTGAATCACTTGCAAAAATTATTCTGATAAAGAAGCATTTTGTTTAAAACCCTTATAATACTGTTTGTTTTTGAAGTCACTCTTTTAAATTACCAGTTGTTTCACTGTCTTACCAGGCAAATTGGAGATAATTTGATTGTTCCTGGAGGCGTGAAGACCATCGAGGCCAATGGGAAAATGGTGATCCCCGGAGGCATCGATGTCCACACTCACTTCCAGATGCCCTACAAGGGGATGACCACAGTGGATGACTTCTTCCAAGGGACAAAGGCTGCTTTAGCCGGTGGCACCACCATGATCCGTAAGTACCCCCCAGTGACACATTCCTGTTCCCAAATGTTAGGAATGTGTTAATCACTGGGATTGCTGATGGTAACTTGTCCACTTCCCTTGAGACAGTTTGTAGGCTTGATGCCTGATGGGACCTGATAAAAGCAGGTTGAGTGGGGCCATGGGCAGCTCACTGTAGCTGCAGAGAAGAGCTTCATGAGGCTCAGGACCACGAAAATAGCCATGTCCCCTGTCTGCCTGAGCATCAGGGGCTGGCGTGCAGGCAATGGACAATCAGAAATGACCACCTCGGGGCCCATCACTAGGGAAAGTGGACTGAAAAAATGTGGCTAGTAGGCGAATGATTACTGCAGAACTTCCAGTTTGGGTGTCAGGCAGGAGGGGGCAGAGAACAAAGCAGAGCGTGCAAACGGCACTAAGAGACATCCTGGAGAGAATGACAAAGGAGAGTTGAAGTTCTGGAGAAACGCGTGGGCTTTGGTCCATTTTCTGGTATCTGGTCGGTGCTGTATTTTGACCACTTCATATCTTGAAGATTAGGTAAACTGTGTATAGTTTCCTTTTTTCTTTCCTTTTTCTGGTAACTACAGCAGTTCCAAAGAAGCCGAGGGAGTTGCATGCCACTGGATTACTGAACAGAAAGTAGCCCAGGGCAGTCCTTCCTGTCCCAAGGGAATCCCAATGAGTTAGGTCCCCTCCCAGCCCCCATCCCAAATGGGTCAGCAAGAGCACTGTGTATTTCAACATCATATATACATCCACCTGAGAAAACAGGACAGTCAGAGCTGTAGAATTATTCACTTTCTTTTGCTTCTTTTCTATGGGAGCCCCAGCAGGCTTCAGCTAGTGGGGTGGGGGATGGGGGGGAAGCCTGGGAAAAGTGCACCGAGGCCATAAAAGGTGCAAGTCAGGGAGACCAAAGCTCCTTCCAGCCAAAGGGAGGAAGCCAACTGACTTCCCAGCAAGCTGCCTGCCTGCGCGGCCCTGGTACGGCTCCAGACATCAGTCATGGAGCTCCGTGCGTTTGCTTTCCGATAAGTGCACTTAGGCTGCTGCGACGGAGGGCTGAGGAAATGAGTGGCCTTGGTTTGGCTTCCTGCCGTCTGGGCATGGAGTTGAACTTGTCAGCATTCTGAAGATGTGGATGTTGCTTAGTCTTCTGCATTAGTGAAGGAGCAGGAGGACAGTCAGAGTTCCGGATGAAAAGGGAGAAAAGTATACGAAGAACCACACAAGCATATAGGCCCTTCATAGATCATTTAAAAACCCTGGGCACGCAAAAGAAAAAGAAAACTCACAAATCCCATATTGCTATTTCAGTTTGCCTATATATTTTTTCCTATTATTTAACAAAAGCAGGATCATAATAGACATATGGTGTTTTAGCCTCCCATTTTCACAAAATGAAGTATCAGAGATGTCTTTCCATTCATTTATTTTTATTCTACCCCAACACATATGATGGATGCCAAATTATCTGTTTTATGAAGGTATCACAATTTATGTATTTAATCAAATTTCCCTATTGTTAATATTTTAATTTCCAGTTTTCCCTTATGTATCTATGTGATAATGTAGACTGATGAAGATCTTTAGAACCCAGATTTTGCACACAGCATTGTTTATTTCCTTTGGAATAATTCTGAGGCACAGGAATCATCAGTGAGTTAAGGTATAAAAAAAATCAAGGTTTTTGATATCTATTTTTATTATTGTTTTTAGGAAAGTTGTACCAATTCTCTCTTTTTCTCTTCTGCCCAGGCGAACTATAAGGGTGTCACTTTTGCCTTATCCTCACCAACTTAAATGTTATTAATTAAAAAAATATTATTCATGGTTGCAGGCACTGCATGAGTACATTTGGGCCTCAGAGGAACCAGATACTTGACAAAGAATTCACACAGATATGAGATCTGTGCGGCTAGTGTCAGGTTCATTTAACTGACACTGGCTCTTTGCTGTGGCAGTAAGCATGAAAGTGTCACTCTTCTGTCCCTTCTCCACCCTTACAAGGGAGTTGGACTTTTATCTCTTCTGGCAACACCCTACAGTACTGGTAATAATGGCACATAGTCTGCATGCATTGATATCCAACATTAATTGAGCACTTACTATGTGCCAGGGGCATCAGGTTAAGCACTTCAGTGCATTTTCCCATTTCATTGGATAACAACATTAGAAGGAAGGCACTATGGTATCCTGTCTCCCACCCTACTTTGGACCCATTTTCAGGATGAGAAAAATGAGGTATAGGGAGATTAGTAATTGGTCCAAGGTCACATAGTTACATGACAGTTAAATCATCAGCACCTCTTTCCAAGGTTCATTCCATGCTCAGGAAATAGAGGTTTTGCAGTCATGGCTCAGCAAGCAGGAGCAGGCCTGTGCAAGGGAGCATGAAGGCTGTGTCAGTGAGTCACCCGTCTGGGGTCTCTGTCACTCAGTTGACCACGTGGTGCCCGAGCCTGAGTCCAGCCTGACGGAGGCCTATGAGAAGTGGCGAGAGTGGGCCGACGGGAAGAGCTGCTGTGACTATGCCCTGCACGTGGACATCACCCACTGGAACGACAGTGTCAAGCAGGAGGTGCAGAGCCTTATCAAGGACAAAGGTGAGCCTGAACCTGCCCTCCTCCCTTCTGCCCCTTCTTCCCCGTCGCCACACCTGCCACTCATTTCAGTCCCTTCTCCTTGCTTGGAGCCTGGAACCTCAAACATGCGTGTTGGGTGGTAGGGGCACTGCTCCATCCCAGGCACTTCATTTATTCCATTGCTCTTACTTCTTCCCAGGTCCTGCGAGATCCTCACATGGCAGGTAGGGAACCTGAGGCTCAGAATGAATAGCCCAGGATCACAGAGCTAGGGAGCAGTAGGTCTTCCCACAGGCTGTGCTCTTCACCTCCACGCAGTGCTACCCACTTGACAGAGGAAGAAACTGAGGCCAGGAGAGGTTAACGTCATACTTAAGGTCACACAACTACTCGATAAGAGATTAGGAATTTTTAAGCTCCATCATTTTCACTCCAAAGATCAAACCCATCACTATGATATATCAACAGTATCCTCAGAAAGGCTAAGACATTTCTGGGAGCAAAGATGTGTTTGTACTCAGGCTAGGTGCTTAGGGCATGAACACATGTTCGTGTGTGTGTGTGTGTGTGTGTGTGTGTGTGTGTGTTCTCTCAGTGAGTGCATGACTTAGGTTCCCGTTGTCCTCTTAGCCTCTTTTCTTCTCCTTCCTGTGTTTCGATTGCCAGGAATTTCACACATGTGCACTGCCCCTCCCCGACCCCCTGCCCCGCCCAGACCTGTGACATGCTCGGGGACTTAGGGAAGTATAAGAAATGGCCTCTGCTGCGCATCCAGGGCAGAAGGGGACAGGCCAGTGAAGAGCTGCAGAGTCAAGGCCACAAGATGTGGGACAGTTATCGGATGAGCAGTCTTGATGTAAAAGCCAGGCGTGCAATGGAAGGGAGTGTGTTTTGGGTCGGAGGGGAGAGGAGGACCTCCCAGAAGACAGCTTTTCCTTTCTCTTCCCTTCCTCACCCCACAAGCTCTGCCCCAGTCCTTCCTGGTTCAGAACGAGGGGTTACCCCTCCCTTCTTTCTTGTATCTCCTTTCACACTGGGCATCTGAACCAGGGGTGGGAAATTGAATGGCTTTAACACCACTTTCCTTTCCAAAGGCCTGGGTCATTCCACAGACAACAGAGAGGCTGAGGGGAGGGCAGCGTTGGGAAAAACTGCCCTTAGTTGCGCCACTCGGGGTGGGAAGCTCTCAGATTACAGCCCACTTTTGCCCTGGAACACTGTGGACTGAGCTGGCCCCGATGGCTGGAGACCAAACTTAACCTCTTTGTTTCAGAGTGATTCTGTTCTCCAGTCCCACCTGTTCTGTACATTGCTGTATTAATAGTTTATTTGAGGTGAAAAATTAAATAAATGGCTTTTTTATAACCCTTATGACTTAGATATTTAAGCGCAAGAGGATGCTTGACGTCTGCCCAGTAGCTCTGTAGTGCGGGCACTTATTAACTAGTGAAATAAACCAACCCCAGGAGAACCACTCGTGGAGACCAAGTATGTGCCAGGGCTCGTGCTAAGAGCTTGGCGTGTATCTCATTTCATGTTTCCACCAATCTTATAAAGCAGGCTACGGTATTTTTCCATTTTATAGATGAGGACACCAAGGTAAGAGGTCAGGTGTTCTAAGCTCCTGGAACTAGAATGTGGTGCAACCCCCAGTGTGTGAACACAACCAGTGTGCTACAGTGATTTTCAAGGATACGTATACTGCCTGAAGCAATAGCGAAGCTTATTGACCCTGTGGACTGGGGAGTGCTGGGCGGGGGCAAGAAAGGGGTGCAGAAGGAGAGACCATTCCCTACGACATTCCGTAGGAATTGCTGCTTTACAGAGTGCAAAGGGAATAGGAAAATGCTTCTGGAGAATGGGAAGCATCTGCGTTGCACTGGACGGGAGCCTATAATGTACTCAGGCCCCATGGGCCATGGAAGTGGAAATCAAGGATGGAGAATGGTCGTGATAATGCTGTCTTCTCCTGTCCCCCCACTCCCTTCTCTCTCCTGCAGGGGTTAACTCCTTCATGGTTTACATGGCCTACAAGGATTTGTATCAAGTGTCCAACACAGAGGTAAAGGCGCATTGCTGTGTGGCTTGGGGTATCTGGATGGGTTTGCTATTGTTGCTGATGACCTTGGCTCCTTGAACTTGACTCACTGTGGGCACTGGGAGAGACTGCCGGGCCAGGATGCTTCTTGAAGCCTTTGCAGTCCATGCTACAGTTTCAATCATGTAGCAGGGAGGGTGCCCACAGCAAGGCAGACAGGGAGCTAGAATTTCCACCGGCAGAAGCTTTCTTAAAAGGACAAGAGCAGGGGCATGCCTAAATTTCCACGTGCCAAACAAACCCAAACCCCTTATGTGCTCGGGCACATGGGAGGTGCTCAGCCTTGTAAGATTAAGGATGGCCTTCTGCTGTTTGGGGTAATTTTCCCAGCTTGCTTCTGACTCTCTCCTTAAGAAATCCGTGAAGCATGTTTGTTTGAGACACATCTAAAGTTTTCAGTAAAATACAATAATTTAATTCCCATAATTCCTGGTGAGAAGGCCAGGGAGGTCTGTCTTGAGAGGTTGAGAGAGAGGGGTTTCATCTCTTGTGTTAGCTTCTGGCCAGGCTGCTGTGGCTTTTGGGAGCCCTTGTTGAGAAGGATTCTGAAACTCTGTCTCAGCTCAGTGGGAAAGAATGCCGTACAAATGCGTGTGTGATGGGGGATTGGGGAGAGGGGTTGGTGGCTGTTTGTTATATATTCGTCCTGTCTGCTTAGGCGACGTAAAAAGTTCTGTATATAGTTTTCTGGAGTTTCTTCAGACTCGCACTCTTCTTGAGTTGGGCATGTTTTAGTCTGTATGTCTGCCCTAGTCACTGATTTCCTCTGGTTTATCTCATCCTGGCTCTGGTAGTCGGTCCTTGTGTGAGGTTGCTCAAAGCATCGGTGGCATGTGAAGGTGACAGAGACTCATTTCTGTTTCAGCTCTACGAGATCTTCACCTGCCTGGGAGAGCTGGGAGCCATTGCTCAAGTTCATGCTGAGAATGGGGATATCATTGCGCAGGTAATGGTGTGCCACTCCCCGGCGCATGCTGTTGGCTGGGGCTTCGCTCTGCGTCCCATCTGCTTCCTCATTCCTTCACGTTGCTTCAGCTCCCACTATGTGCAAGGCACCTTCATAAGTTCTCCACTAAAAACCTGCCCTAAAAGGTCTCACTGTCTAGGAAGAGGAAAGAAAATAAATGTAGACAAGTGAGGGAGAAAGCAGAAGCTGTTGGAAAACGGGAAGAGATCTGGCCATTCTGCTGAATCGGAAAAGGTTTCCTGGAAGAGGAGGTTTTCAAATCGGGCCATTTATTACAGCAGCACTGCTGATCCTCTTTTCAAAATGAGTCCAAGCTATGTGCCGTTCTCCATCCTAAAGAGAAACCCTAAGGCAGCACTTCTTGGAAGCCAGAAATCCAATATAGGACTGTGGCACTCACAGCCTTAGATAATAAAGAACTGAGGTCTTGTGGGGATCAGATGTCCCATTGGTTTCCTGGAAATCACACTGAGAAACCTGAGGAAAGCAAGGGAAGTGAGGGTCCCAAGGCCCAAATTGATCATTTGCAAGGAAGCAGAAAGTGCTTCTCTCCCATCTCCAGGGCTCCTTAATGGGCTAGATGCACAGATGTGTCTTAGCCAGGGTTCTGTTTATCCCAGGGCTGGCCTCCGCTAGGTGGAGGCTGCCAGAGAAGAGTGTATGCTATCTCTTAGTCCATGCCATAATATTAATAGCAAGAAACCATTATTCATTCTTTCAAAGAGTATTTCCTGAGCGCTTTGTGCCAGGCATTAGGCTATGTAGAGGTGAGCCAAAACAGATGTCTTGCATAGCTCAGAAGTGCTTGGCTGTGCCTTTATTCTAGAAGTTGTCCAGGATTTGGTGAATGTGATTGTCAGGGGTGTGGGAACAATGTTGAGGCCAGACCTGTTTGCTTCCAATGACGGGTACCATTTTGTGAGCACTTACTACCATGTGCCAGACTCTGATAGGGCTCTAGTATGTTTGCATTTAATGTTCACCCAACCCTTTAAAGATGGCTGCCACCACCCCCCTGGACCCCCTCCCCCCCACTATTTTATAGATGAGAACATTGAAGCACAGAAGGATTGTGTCACTGGTCCAAAGATCGTAGCCAGTAACAGAGGAACAAAATCTTAGTCCCTGAGGTGACGAGCCTCGGTGGGCATCTCACCCAGAGGTGGTGCGTCCAAGCCCCTGTCCCACCCGTCCGCCAGCAGGCTCTGGGGGAGGCAGTGCCCCAGCTGTGCAGGGCTCCAGCTGTTGGGAGTGTTGTCTCTAGAGGAGGTGAGCTCAGCATGCAGTTTCCTCTTGCTTGTGACCAAGGGGGTTAATTAGTCAGGCCCCTGACAGCCTTCTCCTACGCCCCCCACACACCCAGAGATAATGAAATCATTTTCCAAAGAGGGTCCAAATTCCTTGCTCGCAGGGGAAGTGTGTGGTGGTGTTGGAGCTGTCACTCCTCCCCCTTCTCCAAGTATTCGGTGCAGCCGCCAGAGGTCCCAGCCCTCCCTCCAGATGCCTGAGAAACTGAACTCCCTGCTTCTTCAGGCTGGAGCCCGCAGAGGCAAACGAGCTCCAACTCTAAACCCCTCCTCCAGCTTCCTCCATGGCTCCTTGGCACAGAAGTAGCTCTGGCTCCCCTGACCCCCACCCTTCGCTACCTTGGGAAGATCTGGTCTCAGTCAGGAAAAGGATAAGGGCATTTTTCCATTTGGATGAGTTTTCTTGTGTCTGTTTATTGAATTCAGCTTGAACTGAAAGATTTGATCACATTATCTAACTGAAGCAGCTGCTGCCTTCAGATCTCTGGCTGCTCTTGATGCCAAAGTGACTGAAGAGGAAGAAGGAATCTTTTCCTATGGGCCCCAACTAGGAAAATCTTCAGAAGGACAATCTGAGAGCACAGATCCTTAACCGCTCATCTAGCATTTATTGAGCACCTACTATGGGTAGAACATTAGAGAGGAGAGATGAAAAAGACAGAGTCCCTTTCCTCATGGAGCAAACCGAAACTGTGCCATGACCCAAACTGCCTGAAAGTGCCACTGCTCCCCATCTGTGAAAGGTGGCACCAATGGCCCTTTACATATCATTCTTTAAAAATACTTGTTTTTATTGATTGGTTTTAGAGAGAGAGAGGAAGGGGGAGATGGGGGGGGCGGTGAGAGAGACAAACATCAATTTGTTGTTCCACTTATTTCTGCACTCAGTGGTTGACTCTTGTATGTGCCCTGATTGGGGATTGAACCCATAGCCTTGGTATGTCGGGACAATGCTCTAACCACTGAAATACCCAGCCAGGGCTTGCATGCAATTCTTCCAACTCTCGGGGCACCCTGGCTTTTGGGACAGGACTTTCCGGCATGAACAGTGCATTAGAATCACCCAGGGAACTCAGAGACTGACTTCTAGGATTCTCCTGGTTCTGGAGTTGCTGATTGACTAGGTCAGGAGTAGAGTTCAGACAAGTGTTTTTGAAAGAGTTCTCCTGGTGAGCTTCATCTGCATGTTGTCCCAGAACTCTTGAACAAGATAAAGGTGACTGTGTCTTGTCAGACAGAAGATATTTCCATTGGAGACCTTAACCCTTGTGTGAGTGAGTTCAGGACGCAATTCAAAATGGAAGCTCGCCAGATTTTGGAAGAAATTTTATTCAGTCCAAATTTCGATGCATAAAATAATAAGAATGAAACATGGAGGTGCATTGCTAGAAAAATCAGCCTCTGCCTTTTTTCAAATTCTGTAGAGCTGGTAACTGACCATTTTACTTACTGTGGTTGCTTATAGTAGTATCTTCCTTTCTACTCCTTTTAAAAAATATTATTAAAAACAAACAACAAAATAGTCCTTTTCAGGGTGGAAGGTATCCCTTCTTTTCTAAACATCTCATGGTTTCAGAGTGAGATGTAGTTTGGTCTCTCTCCATCTCTCACATCGCCAGTGCAGAGGTTCAGAGGAACTGGCCTTTGTACCTTGAGAGTGAAAGCCACCAAAACTGTAGTGATGGTGGCTTGGGATTTGTGCCAGCTCCAATTAGCCCTTGTGTGTGTTCACTGCCCAGCCACCTGCTTCTTCCAAAAAGCTGGCCAGAAGTCTGAGGAATTTAGCCATCAGCCACGAGAGGTAGGCAGTTCTGACTCATCTGAGATCTAATTAATTAGAAATTGATCAAAAGACGAACTCAAGTAATACTGGGTAGAGGCACTGTTTTATCCAATTAAATTCTAACCCATTCATTTATATCATAAAAGTAAAGCGTTAAAAAGCCTGATGGGCTTACTAAAGTGCAGACTCCTTGAATTGAACCACAGGCATTCTGATCTGGCCGACATGGATACGGCCAGGCACCTGCATTTCTACAAACACAACTCACTTCATTCTCCCATCGGTGGTGGGTTGACCAGACTTTGGGAAACGTTGGACTGCACTGTAAGTCCCATCAAGTCAGGGGGTCCCACTGCCTTGGTTCGAGTACCTAACCTGGAGTCTGGCACGAAGCAGATATTCAGTCATTGTGTTGAATGAGTGAGTGCTAAAGTACATGAATGAATGAAAGAAACGAGTTAAGGGACAGTATTCTCAGAGGCCTGCATCTGAAAGAAATGAAGTGTAAGTGATTGTGTGACCGCTGATGCGTAGTGTAGAGAACAACCGGTACTCT
Source organism: Furipterus horrens (assembly GCF_987537825.1). Lineage (NCBI taxonomy): Eukaryota > Metazoa > Chordata > Mammalia > Chiroptera > Furipteridae > Furipterus > Furipterus horrens. Next base: position 67,997,222 of record NW_028327180.1, read on the forward strand.
TTAATGGACTTTCTTTGATAAGCAGACCACTCTTAAATGTTTTTTCTCCTTTTAGTTAAGACTACCCTATTTTGCAATTCCATATACAGAGTTAATGGATTTTTTTCAACACACACATTTTATTTTTTTCCCTTGAACACATCTTCAGTGTAACTTTTCCAGATCCTAGTTTTTAAGACTTAGGAGTTAATAGCATCATTATGTTTTTTAAAGTTTAAGTTCAGGTATTGATATATTATAAGAAATTGTAGGAGTACCTTTTTTTGTTGGTCGGAATGATTTCAGGCTTTGAAATAAATCTTGACTAAGTAATATAAGTTTTTAAAACAATAAAAAAATAAGAACTATCCTCTATCTTTTTTCTCCTTCCAGGAACAATCCCGGATGTTGGAAATGGGGATAAGTGGCCCCGAAGGCCACGTACTGAGCAGACCAGAGGAGGTGAGTTGCAGCGGGGTGGTGGGTGATGTAGGGGGAGAGGCAGAGAGCTGTAGTAGCACTGTGGGCTTTCTTTCTTACCAGCATCTTCCGAGAGTCTCGCATTGTCACAACCCCAATCTCAGCAGCTTCCCTGATGGCCTGTCAGTCGCTTTCCATTTGCAGTGTTAGCGTGCGGCCTCCCGTCCCTAGGTGCGTGCACACACAGTGTATGAACAAACGTGGTGAAAGGTGCTGAGGCTCTGTGAGGACCAGGCAATACGACTGGAACATTTCTTCCAAAGACCACTTTGAATGACTGAACTCAAGGGCCCCTGAGAAAATTAGAAAGGAATGCTTACTTTTGACCCCTAATCCCTCCAAAGACAACACCAGCTGGGGGGTACTCTGTGGTTATTCAGTAGGAGAGGTACTTAGGTAAATTCTTTCTTAATCAATGTGAAATTTGGAGACATTGCTACTTATTCCCTTATTCCACACTATATTTTGAGTCCTGCAAAATATTGGCTGTATGGATAGGAGGCTGAATGGGTTTTTAATAGGCAATATGCCTATTGATTTGTGTAAGGGGATGATTGCATCTAGGTATGGAAGTTTCCCACATGTAAAATGAATGCTGATTAGCGACTGTGCTTAACAGCTGGAGAGCAAATGAAAGGGAAGTAGGGGCTGATTTCATGTCTCCGGGATGTCAGCAGTCTCACTTGCTGGCACAGGGCACAGCTGGGACTTGGCTGCCCATATGGCTGAAAGCATATTGGCTTTGGAGGACAAGCCTGGGTCTGGCACCTGGAGCCAGTTCAAGGTTCTCCATGTCAGCAAAGTGAACCGCGTTCCTGCTCTGTCATTCCAAGCCGCACACTCTACAGCAGGTAGAAGAAGGAGTCAGAACCAGAAATGGTTGCATTCCAGTTGCCCATCTTCTTAAGAATCTTTTTAAAAATTAAATTGTAACACACATAGAGAAAAGTGTTCCTGTCCTAAAGGTACAAGGAATTTTTGCAAATGGAATACACTTAGGTAAGTGGCCCCCTCTTGGAGAAACAGAACATCATCTGCATCCCAGAAACTCCTTTGTCAGATGATCTTTTTGTTACCAGTTGAAATAACTTATAAATTTGACTGTTGGGAATATAAATTGGTGCAGCCAGTATGGACAACAATAAGGAGGTTCCTCAAAAAATTAAAAACAGAACTATCAGCAATTCTTCTTCTAGGTATTTATCTGAAGAAAATGAAAACACTAATTTAAAAAGATATCTGCACCCCCATGTGTATGTAGCATTATTACAATAGCCAAGATATGGAAACAACCTAAGTGGTCTATTGATGGATGAAATGGATGAAGAAATGTGGTGCATGCACACGCACACACACACAATAGAATATTAATTCAGTCATAAAAAAGAATAAAATATTGCCATTTGTAATAACATGGATGGACTTTGAGGGCATTATGCTATGTGAAATAAGTCAGATAGGGAAGGATAAATACCACAGGATCTCACTTATATGTGGAATCTAAAAAACAAAACAACAATCACTACCGTCCCCCCCGCCCCCCCAAAAAACCAAAGGTCATAGATACAAAGAACTGATTGGTGGTTGCCAGAGGTAAGGGGCAGGGAAATTGGATAAAGATGGTCAAAAGGTACAACCTTCCAGATATAAAATAAATAAATCACGGGGATGTAATACACAGCATGAGTGACTATAGTTAATAATACTATACTGCGTATTTGAGAGTTGTTAAGAAAGTAGATCTTGAAAATTCTCATTACAAGAAAAAACTTTGTAATTGTGTGGGATGGACATTAACAAGACTTATTATGGTGATCATTTCACAACAGGTACAAATATTGAATTATTATGTAGTACACCTGATACTAACATAGTGTTATTTGTTAATTACACCTCAATTAAAAAATTTGTATTGGGGTTACAGTCACAGCATCCCTGTAAAAGTCTGTGTCCTTAATGCCAGGTCCCTGCTACAGGACCCTTGCTTTGTACTCAGTACCATGCTCTGTTGTCACAATTGTCCCTGCTGATGCTCTGGGTAGCTGGTGTTATTGTGTATAACGAAGCTGAAGATCAGAGCAGTCAATGCACTGACCCATCATTTCTGAAGGATTGGAAGGTTGTTTGCACAGTGCAAGCAGGCCAGGGTGATCAGCGCTATTTGTGACACTTTTTTAAATGCTGGTCACTGTTGAGATGTGCTGGCAAGATAGAGCCTTCAGCAGCAGCCAGGGGATTTCTGAGCAAAGTCTATTTTTGTTCTTTGGTTTATTTGTTCAACCCCCCCATACTCCCCTGTTCCCTGTTTCCGTCTCCTTTTTAGTAGAAAGCCTTGTGGCTGCAGATCCCAACAACCCTCGAAGCCCTTTTGGGTGAAGTCGGAGAATGATGTAACCTTCCAAAGATAGTCATGTTGTCAAGGTGCTGAAAATCCTGCAGTGCTGTGAGGGATCGAGATCAAAGGGGCCTGGGCAGAGGTCATGAGGCAGCTGGAGAGGTCAGGATAAGTGTGAAGAGGGGGGATGGGGCATAGGAGGAGCCAGCCTCTCTTCAGTTCAAAGCACAGCCAAATACCATCTCCTGTGAGGTTGTTAGAGAGCTGAGCCCAAGGCCCAGAGACACCACTCCAAGAGTCTAGGTATTTCCAGAGGGTGGTCACGTTTCCTTGTGGTCAGGGGCCTCCAGGGTCTTGTCTACATGGAGCAAAGTGCAGCTTGAGGGGCACCAGCTTGACCGGCCAAATTCTTAGAGCCTGTCTGCTGAGCCACTCACCATGGGCAGGAACTGGTTTGCCTCGGGCTTCTGCAAGCTATTTTTGGTCTTTTTTAAAAGGGTTGGGCTGCATAGGCTAACCAGAATGTCATATCCATCCAAAAAGGAAGTGTTGCTGATTGAATGGAAAAATGCCAGGATCTCTGCTTTGGGCTGCATGGGACTAACTTAGGTGGTAACTCTGGGTAGTAACGCAGGCTCTCCCATGTGGTCAGAGGCTGCCATCAGTAGGAAGACCAATAGCCATCCTTCAAGGAACGCTGGCCTGGGCCCAGGAGTGTGGGCTGATTGCTTTGCACAGATGAACTTTCTTAATCCTCAAAACAGCCAAATGTGTCAGATCCTAATATCCCCAATTTATGGACCTGAGGCTTTAGGAAGTCATGGGAGGCACCTGACGTCAATGAAGCTTCTAAGTGGCAAAACCGGAAGTCAGACCCAGGCCATTGGAGGAAGCCTAAGCTCTCAGACCCTGCTTTGTTAGTAAAATAAGGGAAAACTCCCCCTTTCTTACTTATGAATTCAACTGAGCTGGCTAGCATCTTTGAAAACATGAATGCTACATTAGGGAGACTGATAACAAAGGAGTCTGTGTGTGGACAAGCCTGGGACTCATTAGGATAAGATGTGTCTGACTGCCTGTTGCTTCAGGAAAGGGTTAGGAGAAACAATGTCTCATTGGCTCAACTGGTGATTTCAAACATGCAGGGGTTGGGGTTGTGTTTTGCCAGAGAAGCTGCCCTGGGGAGACTGAGAGCAAAGGCTTCCATCACATCTGCCCTCCCTGTGATGATCACAGGCCGAGGAGAATCTCAAGCTGCGTAGATGTAGTGTTTGCTCTGTCCCAGGCCCTGGTATCACACAGCAACCCTCTGCTGTCCTCTCCTGATCGCCATCCGCTGCCCAGGGGAGGGGCAGAGGTGAGAAGCCCAGGAGAGTGAGCCAGCCAGGCAGTGCTGAGGGCGTCCAGCTCCAGGCCCTCTTGGCTCTGAACGTCTGCCCTGCGTTCGTGTGCGGAGGTAGGGGGGCGGTGGCTTTGAGAACCTCCTGTTCCTATCGACTCCTGGGAACTTGTTTTTTTTTTGCAGCTGGAAGCGGAGGCTGTGTTCCGTGCCATCACCATCGCCAGCCAAACCAACTGCCCTCTCTACATCACAAAGGTCATGAGCAAGAGCGCGGCTGACCTCATCTCACAGGCCAGGAAAAAAGGTGATTCGTGCTCCCAAGAGCTCGCAGCCCTGACGCCGCACGTCTTCTTTCCTCCCTAAATATCGAGTGTAAATGGTGCCTGGTTTGCTCCTTGCCTCACTCTCTGGGAAGCCCCTCATCCACGGTAGCCCATTTGATCCTTTCCGCATCCTAGTGGAGCATAGGATCCTGGCATTAATCCCATTTGGCAGATGAGTAAACTGAGGCTCAGGAAGGGTTAGTGGTTTTCCTGAGATGACACAGCTTGAATCAGATCTTTGGAGACTTGGTTCATCTTTCTTTCTCCCTTTGATCTTTTAGTGTCACTTCACATTATCTGAGCTTTATAAATGGACATATCCGTCAAGATTATATTGGGTACAGAAGTCAAAGATCTGACTCAAACTGACCTAAGCAAACAAAAGTAAATTACTGGTTGAAGGTATTTCAGGCGCGGTCAAACCGAGGGGCTTAAACAATGAGATTAGGGTTCTGTCACTCTCACTCCTGTCTTGAGTCTGCTGGCCTCTCTAGGGGCCTCATGTTCAGTATGAACAGTGATAATAAATGCCGAGAGGTGCCTGTTGTCCTCCACTCTTGGTGGGGGTGGGGTGGGGCATGATGAGGAGGGAAGTACATCTTTTCCAACAGCTCAAGCCCAAGTCCCCAGGAGGGCTGTGACAGCCTTGGCTTGGATCATGGGCTCATCCCTGAACCAGTATCTGCTCTGGGGATGGTGTAATTGATTGGCCAGGGTGCAGGGGCAGGGTCCCACCCCCTGAGCCACACAGGTTAATACAAAAGTTATTTTAGAAAAGGGATTGAATGTGTTTCCAAAGTGCGTCCAGTGGCATTGGCCTTCGTGACCTGGACTCTGTCCCCACCGGCTTCGGCCGCATTCCTCCATTACTGTTAACTTGGGCTTCATTTGCTCACCTTGTGCTAAGCCAAAGTTTCCTCTCACTTAAAAGCTTTCTTTTCTGCTTTTTGTTCTTGTTCCTAATGGAAGATGAATGGGCTCACTGGTGCACAATGTGGCCGAGAAGCTGGAGGCGTGGGCTCTGTGTTTGGTTGTGTGACGGGACCCCTGTGTGTCCGTGGCCATATTGGCAGGGGAGGGACCCACAGGGAGTGATTCATCAACCAAACTCAGAACTGGTCTGTGAAACTCCAGATGTGAGTAAGTGACTGGGGTGGCTAAAAATAGTTCCAGCTGCCTCTGATGGCTGCGGTTCAGCTGCCTGGCCTTCTGGCAGTGGGGACCCTTTTCTTACAGGAAGGGCATCGTGCGAGTTGTCTGGACAGCCTTCCAGCTGGCGGAGTCCAGGGCTCTTCCTGCCTTACGCTGCTCACAGTGAGCCTGCTGTTTTCTCGCTCAGCTTTTCAGGGTGCAGCGTGGCTACTGGGTACGATTCATGGGCGAGAACTGGGAAAGTGGCCCCGTGTGCCTTACCCATTCTTGGAGAAAGGCAGAAAAAGAGAAAGAAAGGAGCATAGGAACCCCCACACCTCTTTCCATGGCAAACTACTATGGTCCGCCTCTGGTGCCTCCTTCTGGGGGCCCATTCTCAGGATGACCTGGGGCCTCAGGACAGAGTGTTTCAATGGTAGGCAGGGTCTTACTTTAAACTTCACGTAGAAAAATTCCTCACCCTTCACTTTCTGACTCATGATCCGCCGGCAAGGATGAGTACAGCTGTGCCAGGGTGGCATTATTTCAGTGACAAAAAATGAGCTGCTGAGATCGAAGCCAATGAACTGCTCATGAACTGCCATTCTTTGGGAAAGAGTCAAGGGCATTCAGATGGGAAGACAAAGTGTAGCAGGGTTCCCTCCTCCCTTCTGAGCAGGTTATTCTGTAAGTCCTCATGAGTTTAATCACCAAGTGCTCTTTAGCAGCTCAGCATGGCTGCTCAGAATGGAGATTAGGAATCTACAGTTTAATGAAGACCAACTGTATACCCTGCGCTGAGATAAATACAGACATATCTCAGAGATATTGCAGATGTGGCTCTGGACCGCCACAGTGAAGCAAGTATCTCAATAAAGCAAGTTAAACATGAGTGTTTCAGCTTCCCAGTTATGTTTATACTGTAGTCTATGAAGTGTTAAATAACATTATGTCTAAAAAACAATGTACATTCCTTAATTAAAAATACTTTATTGCTAAAAAATGCAAACCATCCTTTGAGACTTCAAGTCATAATCTTTTTTGCGAGTGGAAATTCTTGCCTTTGATTTGTAAAAATCACAGTATCTGCACAGTGCAATAAAATGAGGTGTGCTTGCACTTTAAATCTATTAGTACGTAGCATTCTCACAGAACCCTGAGAAATAGGCGTCATTTCCCCTGGTTTCAGGTGAGGAAATTGAAGCACACCTTGTCCAGATCTCTCCCAGCTTGGAGAGCTAGTGTTAAAACCTGGTATAATGACAATCTTTGCTTATTCTGCTCTCCCATCTAAAGATGGTCCAGAGAGAGAGCTCTTCCACTTTCAAAGTTGTAATTTCTCTTAATGGGACTTGAGTTTCTCCACTTCTTTGTGACCTTCTATGCTTTAGTTTGGTAAATATTTTTGGAGAACCCTTGAAATTCTCATTAGTCATGTGTGGATCCTTTTTTACTGTCATCCCCAAGAGCAGGGCTGTCATATATGAATCGTTGCCATTGCTTCCTTCATTCACCCATGGCAGACATCACAAATCAATCATGAATCTTTTCCAGGGAAGCCAGAAGAATTATTAGAATTCTTCCCCACACAGAATTTCAGGCAAAGAAAATCAACTGATAGTGGTTGGAGCAAGGCAAAACCTATTTATAATCCTGGTCATAGAGCCTTCCTAAATTTTGACCTTGGGCGGAACTTCACTGTGGAAGATGAAGGGCTGAAGTTGAAGAAGCCCAGGGCAATACAGGCCATTTCTAGCCCAGGATTCTGTCACAGAGAATCTGGGTACCAAACCTATCTTCTATGAGAGAGCATTTGCCTTCTGAATCACTATCTCGTCTTCTTTAAGATGCCCGACAAAAGCTTAGATCAGTGTATTTCCTAATATCTTTCCTTGATTTGGGCATTTAAGTCCCTAATGCCAGACATAGGGTCCGAGAAGCCAGCCTCATCTTTGATGTGGCCCAGGTTACTGAGTGTCCTTGAGCGTGTCACTCTTTGCCTTCGGTGAAGGAGTAACAAACATGATGGAAAAGAACGTGAGAGCCTTTCATCCATGGGAGTGGATTTGACTTTGTGGAGCCAAAGCATGTCCTTGAAACAGCAGGATCTAGCAGTTCCCAGTGACATGGGCTCACCTGGGACTTTGGAGCCCTCCAATGGAAAGGAGGAGGGAATATAAAGAAATTAGGTTTACTGAGCATCTCCTTTGTGCCAGACACTTTGTACCTGCCACATCCTTTCATTTCCACAAGCCTGATTTGTTTCATCAATTCCAGGACAGATCTATTCTATATTTGAACATTTCTGAAATGAGGGTGAATCTTGAAATCAATGTATCAATTTTTTTTTTTTCCTTTTGCCTCAAATTTTAGCTGGCCTCAAAACTTGAGAATTAATACCATATCTTGTAAGCAATGGCTTCTTGTGATCTGAGGAATACAAATTTCTTTTTTCATTTAGCAGCTAGAAAAGCAGAGGCTTGGAGGAGGTGGGAACATGGACTTGAACCCAGGCCTCTCTGACTCCAGAGCCACAGCCTTGAGTAGGCTAAAGGGCTGTGGTATCTAAACTGGGCCCAGTACAGCAATACTTGATGAAAATTCTTTGTCTGTTTCCGACCCCTTGCAGGAAATGTGGTTTTTGGTGAGCCCATCACAGCCAGCCTCGGCACAGATGGAACCCATTACTGGAGCAAGAACTGGGCCAAGGCGGCTGCATTTGTGACATCCCCTCCTCTGAGTCCTGACCCGACCACTCCTGACTACATCAACTCCTTGCTGGCCAGGTCAGTGCAGAATGACAAGCAGCGGGCATTGTGTGGGAACATCCAGGGGCCCATGGGATGGGGATTAGAGAAGCCCATCCATCAGCTAGACTTGGGTCTGCAGTAAGGGAAGACATTGAGAATTCCCCTACAATCTGGAGTGCAGATCACAGTAATTAGTATTCATATTAGTGATCATATTAATAATGGTAATAGCAGTGAATGCATATTGTGTGCCCAGCCCTTGGGTGAGACTGCACACATGATCTTGTTGTTCTTCATAACAACTTGATGAGGGAGGGACTTTCATAACCATTTATAGATTAAGCAGCTAAGGGCCAGAAAGACTCAAGTATTTCCCAAATTTTGAACAGCTGGTCATGATGACCACCTAACCAAAATTAAAGAGGACTCCTTTGCTGCTGCCCACTGCGATCAATCCCATCACTCATTTGGGTCCTTTCTATTTCGTTATACAAGAGATGATCTAATCCCACCCCCTCATTTTCCAGATGGGGTAACCAAGCCCCAGGGAGGGAAAGAAATTCACCAAAGTTCACATAGTTGGCAAGAGGCAGAGGAAGGATTCCAAACTCAAGTCACAGCACTTGAAATGCTGACACTAGCCACTTGAGTATGGGCCCCTGAGGTGCCTCTAACAACCTCTTCCGTTCACCTGGAACTTTCCTCCTTTGCCAGCGGGGACCTGCAGCTTTCTGGCAGTGCCCACTGCACCTTCAGCACCGCCCAGAAAGCCATCGGGAAGGATAACTTCACAGCCATTCCTGAGGGCACCAATGGGGTGGAGGAACGGATGTCTGTCATCTGGGACAAGGCCGTGGTAAGGATCAAGGTCATGGGAGAGTGGCCAGGCTGTACAGGTGATTGTCTATCAGTGTCTTCTGGCACAGGGACCTGGTTTTATTTCCCTTGTTAAAATCCCAGAAGCTGCCAGAGGAAGATAAAAACAGCCATGCAAATGAAGATTCTCCCTAAGATTTCAGTAAAATTAGTGATTAACTTATTTTTAGTTTTATTTTATTGATTATGCTATCACAGTTGTCCTGATATTTTCCCCTTTGCCTTCCTCCACCCACCCACCCCCACTCCCTCAGGCAATCCCCCCACCATTGTTTATGTCCATGGGTCATGCGTATAAGTTCTTTGGCTACTCATTTCCTACACTGTACTTTACATCCCTGTGGCTATTCTGTAGCTACCTATTTGTACTTCTTAATCCCCTCACCTTTTCACCCCTTCTCCCCATGCTCCTCCCATCTGGCACCATCAAAAGGCTCTCTGGATACATGATTCTGTCTCTGTTCTTGTTTTCTAGATTCAATTGTTTACAGATATGTATTTTTGCCATTTTGTTGTTCATAGTTTTGATATTCTTTTTCTTAAATAAGTCCCTTTAATCATATAATAATGGTTCAGTGATGATGAACTACTTTAGTTTTTTTCTTGTCTGGGAAGCTCTTTATCTGCCCTTTGATTCTAAATGATAGCTCTGCTGGGTAGAGCAATCTTGGCTGTAGGTCCCTGCTTTGCATGACTTTGAATATTTCTTGCCAATCCCTTCCATCCTGCAAAGTTTCTTTTGAGAAATCAGCTGACAGCCTTATGGGAACTCCCCTGTAGGCAGCGAACTGCTTTTCTCTGGCTGCTTTTAAGATTCTTTTTATCTTTAAACTTTGGCATTTTAATTATGATGTGTCTTGGAGTGGGTCTCTTTGCATCCATTTTATCTGGGATGCTCTGTGATTCCTGGACTTGCATGTCTATTTCCTTCACCAAATTAGGGAAGTTTTCTTTCACTATTTTTTCAAATAGATTTCCAATTTCTTGTTCTTTCTCTCCTCCTTCTGGCACCCATATGATACAAATGTTGGACCTCTTGGAGTTGTCCCAGAGGCTGCTTATACTATCCTCATTTTTTTGGATTCCTTTTTCTTTTTGTTTTGATTGATTGGTTTTTTTGTTCCTTATGTTCCAAATCATTGATCTGATTCTCAGCTTCATCCACTCTACTGTTGTTTCCTTGTAAATTGTTCCTTATTTCAATTAGGGTATCCTTTGTTTCTGACTGGATCTTTTTTATGCTGTTGAGGTCCTCACTAAGTTCCTTGAACATCCTTATAACCGGTGTTTTGAACTCTGCATCTGATTGCTTATCTCCATTTTGTTTAGCTCTTTTTCTGGAGTTTTGATCTGTTCTTTCATTTGGGCCATTTTTCTTTGTTTCCTCATTTTGGCAGCCTCCCTGTGTTTGTTTCTGTGCATTAGGTAGAGCTGCTTTGACTCCCTGTCTTCGTAGTGTGGCCTAATATAGCAGGTGTTTCTGTTGGGTCCAGTGGCATAAGCTCCCCTATCACCAAGCTGGGTACTTGAGATGTGCCCTTCGTGTGAGCTGAGTATACCCTCCTCTTGTAGTTGAGCCTTGGTTGCTGTTGGCAAATCAATGGGAGGAATTTACCCAGGCCAGTCTGCAAGGACTGGCTGTGACCACCACTGACCCCCAACCTCTTCCATCTGTGAAGGATCAGCTGTGCAAGGGCAGGGTGGTGGTGCTCTAACATGGTTTGTAGCTGTCCACTGGGAGCACTGGCCCTGGGATTTCCCAGGTGGTGCAGGCCAAGGTCAGTCCCCACCTGTGTTTTGCCTGGGGCACCCTGCCTCAGTTATAAAGCAATCTGAGATGGCTGTTACTTGTGCTGGGCTTGGAGATTCTCAGGCAAACCAAGCTATGGATCTAAGCTGTCTGCTGGTAGTGCCGGGCATGGAGCTCACTGAGGCCAAGCTGTTGTTTATTTGAGAGGATTTAGGAAGTTGTGAAGCATGAGCCAAGACCAGCCATTCTTATGGAAAAGGAACTTGGGTAGGGCAGAGTCTCTGGGGATCTCCAAGGGAGGTCAAACAGTGTTACCCAGGTTAATGGAGTCTCAGATATGGCACTAGCTTATGGGCTCTGTTGGAGGGGGGTTTAGAAAAGGGACAATGGCCTCTGCTTGCCTTGATGTCAGACACTTCAGTGTCTCCCTGTATACTATTGGTGCCTTTCAAGCTGCTACATTGGTGCTGGAGCTAAGAGGGAGTGAGTCTGAGTATGTGAGTCCACATGTGTGTTCTTTAAGAGGAACTGCTTGGGGCTCCACCAGTTTCTTCCGCTGACTCAATCTCCGCTTGTTTTTGCAGCCAGAAATTATGGGGATGTATCTTCCTGGCACTAGAACCCTGGGCTCGGGTCCTGGTATGAGGCTGGGACCCCTCGCTTCCAAGATATCCCTCCAAAATTTTTACCCACCACATGTGGGTGAGGGACCAGCCCATTCTGTATCTGCGCCCCTCCTACCAGTCTGGACGGATATGGTTTCTTTAATGCTATGGTAGTCACATTTCCATTCAGCTCGATTTCATAGTTGTTACATTTCCATTCAAATCGATTTTTGACAGTCTCAGTGATGGTTGTTCTATATTTTAGTTGTAATTTTTTAAAAAAATTTATTTGTTTATTTAATTTTAGAGAGAGGGGAAGGAGAAATAGAGGGAGAGAAACATCACTGTGTGGTTGCCTCTCACTCGTGCCCCCAACTGGGGACCTGACGTGCAACCTAGTCCTGTGCCCTGACTGGGAATTGAACCGGCGACACTTGGTTCGCAGGCCGACGCTCAATCCACTGAGCTATACCAGCCAGGTGGTTATATTTTAGTTGTAATTTTGATGTTGCTGTGAAAAGAGGCAAGCCATGTCTGCCTGTGCCACCATATTGACCAGAAATCCTGATTAAACTTATTAAGTTGATCATGTCCATCTGTTTTATTAAAAAAAAACCCTAGAGACATTCATTTCAGAGCCAAATACAATATGTATGATGTAATGCCTCATTTAGTTACATAGTGTAATCCACCAAGTTTCCCTTTTCTTCTTGGCTACCAGGAAGCTCAAAGGTAGATTTTAAACTAAATTGTTCTTTTCTTACCTGGGCTTTTTGTTTTGAGAAGAGGGAAAGGATAAATATTTTTGTCTCTTTTCTTAAATACTTAGATATCTGTCTTTTTTTGTTGCTGTGTATTTATGAATGCATATACATGTTTATCTTGACACTATCTGAAATTGTTAAAAAGTATTTATTTATTTATTTATTTATTTGTTATCAACATGGTACATTCTCCATAAAGAACACTTGGAAAGCACAAAAAAACACACATGAAAGAAAACAAAAATTACTCATAAATTCCACACCCCAGGAATAAACATTATTATCCTTTGGGCGAGGTTCTTCCATGTTTATCCTATTCTCAAAGCAAATACAAACACATATTTTAAAAATGGGTTCATCATGACATTTGTTTTTCTTGTGAACTCTCTATAATCCTTTCGGGAATTAGAGGGGTAAAAGTAAGTACATGTATGCATTTAACCAGAAAAAAATGCATGTATTTCAGGAGCAGTACCTTCCCTCCTGAGCCATGTGTTCCATCGCTTTGCCTGAGCGACTGTGAGGCTTGATTCTGAGGCTTGCTGGGTGGGGTTCTGTGCTCACAATCTCAGAGGTTCCTCTGTGTATTGTGGGGCCTGTGCAGTCACCCTGCTCTGAGGTTAGAAGTCCTGCATTGACAATGTAAAACAATGTTTATTCTGTTTCTGTAGGCCACAGGGAAAATGGATGAAAACCAGTTTGTGGCCGTGACAAGCACAAATGCTGCAAAGATCTTCAACCTGTATCCCCGCAAGGGAAGAATATCTGTGGGTTCCGACAGCGACCTGGTGATCTGGGATCCAGATGCTGTGAAGATCGTCTCTGCCAAGAGCCACCAGTCGGTGAGGCTGGAGCCCGCAGGCGCGGGTCAGACGGGGAATGCGTAGGAGGGACTTGGTCAGCAGAGATGTGTGTATGTGGGTAGTTAGACAGGGACGTGTTCCAATAACAAACCATCCCAAATGGGCAGCAACTTCAAACCTCCACAGCTTATTTCTCACTCCTGCTTTCCAAAGCAGGTGAGCAGAAGGGCCCTGCCTATGACAGCCGCTTGGGTGCCTCTCTACACAGGCTTCTGTGACTGTGAGCCCAGGGGCCGGACATGGTACATGGCAGACTGTCTCTCAAAACTTTCCCAGGAGGTCACTTCCTGTCACACGGCATTGGCCACAGCCAGTGCTGTGGACATATCTTCCTCCAGGAGGGCAGGAAGTGCAATGGTACTTTGTGCCAGAAGGAAAAAGAATGGGAGAATGGGAGAAGAAAGGGTGACCAGCACTGGTGACTTCCTCATGAGGTGTTTCAGGTGGAAAATAATAATGAAAGCCCAGTACCTAACAAACAGGGGCTAATGCTTGTTAATAAAAATAGTTAATATATTTTTAAAGATTTTTATTTATTTATGTTTAGAGAGAGGAAAAGGGAGGGAGAAAGAGGGAGAGAAACATCAATGTGCAAGAGATACATTGATTGGTTGCCTCTCGCATGCCCCCAACCAGGGACCTGGCCCACAACCCAGGCATGTGCCCTGCCTGGGAATCAAACCAGTGACCTTTTGGTTTGCAGGCCAGTGCTCAATCCACTGAGTCACACCAGCCAGGGCTAAAATAGTTGATATATTTTAAGCACCTGTGTTTCAGGCACTGTGCATGTAACTCATTCAATGTCCATTAACAGTCTTCCACGGGCAGGCACTACCATTATCCCCATTTTACAGAGAAGCATATGGGGGTACAGAAGGATTAAATGATTCAGGAAGCAAGGAACTGAAGCTGGGATTCAAACCCAGACAACCTGACTCCAAACGCGCCTCCTTAACCATTTTGCAGGGATGATGTGCACTCGTTGAATAAATGAAGGAGGCGGGGAGCAATGCCATTTTCTGGTGGGAATAGCCTTTGCGCAAACATTGTGTCACATCACATTATTTAATTTCAAGGTAGTAGGGACCCAAGGGCCACGTAACCCACCTACCTACCCTCCCAATACCAGACTGCCAAGGATAGCATCGCTGACAGCTACCCGGCTTCTCCTTGGACACCGACAGTGACAAAATTTACTTCCCTGTGGGGACCTTACTAAAGACTGGGTGCCTCTCTTTGCCAGGAACTCCCGGGCCTCCACCCACTGGAACCGGGTAGAAACATTGTAAGCTTTTCCTGACTTACCTGGTGAGTCAGTCCTGGTGATTCTGAAGGCAGGATCCCAAGCACATGGGAAGCACATTACTCCTTCTCCACTTCCTGCACCCATGCCCATGGCTTAGTCCCTCCCCCCTGTCTCCAGGCTGCAGAGTATAACATCTTTGAAGGGATGGAGCTGCGTGGAGCTCCTCTAGTGGTCATCTGCCAGGGCAAGATCATGCTGGAAGATGGCAACCTGCACGTGACCCAGGGGGCGGGCCGCTTCATTCCCTGCAGTCCCTTCTCTGATTACGTGTACAAGCGCATCAAAGCCCGGAGGAAGGTGAGGGGGCCCGGGGCGGGGCGGGGTGGACAGGGCTGTGTGTCATTCGGGCACAGGGATGGTGGCCGTGGGTCAGGTGGGGTCTTTGTGCTCTGGACCCCACCAAAGAAATTCACAGCAACGATCTCTTCCAAAGGATAGTCGCACAGACTTAAGGTGGTAAAAAGGGGTTTCAAAAACATTTTTGGTTGAAGAGAGTTTTTTTTTCAAATGCTTTCCCCCCCATTTTATAGTGCTTTGCTTTAAAATAATTTAACATTGTGATCATTCAAATAATGCCAGTATATATATTTTTAAAAATAAATTAACTCTTTAAGGCTTACAACGAGAACCGGACCCACCCCTCCCTGTCCCATTCTGTCTAGTGCTGGGGCAGATATTTGTAATTTTTTTAGCTAGTTCTGTGAGTTGAATAAAATCTTGTTTCTGACTTCATGGACAGATAGACAGACAAACAGGCACATGTATATCTACCTACCTACCTCTCTGCCTGCGCATTACAAACAGAGCAGCTCTGGTTGACCTAGGGGTGAGGCCCAGAACTCTGTCTTTTCAGCTCCCTTCCTGCCCCCCCACCCCCTTACAATCTCCAGGTCACTTTCAGGTAAGGTTAGGGCTCCACAACACAGGGTTAGAGCAGTCCCGGGATCCTGGAATTTGAGACCTGTTCTTGGCCTCCTCTGCTAGAAGAGACCCATCGTCCGTGCACATGGGATGGAGGAGATCGTGGGCAGAGGAGGAAGGAGTCTCACTTCCCAAGTCTCTGTGGATCAGTCCAGGGCAAGATGATGCCCACCTCAGTGCCTAGACCCCCCTCCCCAGGGCCCCCAGCCTCCCTGCAGGTCAGGATGGGAAAGCGTGTCTCAGCAGTTTCCCTGGGAAACAGGCTCAGGGAGGGAGATTTTCAAGTAGGCAATCTTCTGGGGGCTGCTGTCAGGGTCACCCCCTGCGACAAAATGAAGGAATCGGGATGGAGCTGAGGAGGAAGTTAGATCCACGTGCAGTCGTGACAAAGGCCTCAGCTCATCCCCAGCTGGGCTGGTCCTCCCTCCTGCCCAGCCCCAGCCTTCCCACCAGCCTCTGGGTGAGGAGGATCTCTGCCGCTGAGCACAGCTCTTGGGAGGGACTCAGCTGAGAACTTCCTGCTGCTGACACCCCCTGCAGCTGGGAGAACAAGTCAGTCACAGTGACGACGGCGAGGTGGGGGGTTGGGGATGGGAATCTGAGTGCACACTGCAGTGTCTCATTAAAGAGAGACTCACAGAAACTCAATACCCAAGTGTTCCTCCCGCTCCTAGACCCCCAATGGTCCCAGTAATGGATCATCCAGCCTCTATGTGCAACGCAGAGAGTTCTAGGGCAGCTGACCATCTCTGTCTGTAACAATGAATTGCTTTCTGCTGGGCTGGAATGGACCTCCCTCAAGTCAGCCAGCCAGTTCAATTCTGCTCCCTGTGCCCTCAGAATACACTGAACCCATCTCTTAGAGCGTCTCTGTGTTTCCAAAGTCACCTGTCCTTTAGTCTAAGGATCCCTGTAGCCACCCGCTATTTATTTTATGACAACGTTGTAAATCCCTTCACCATTCTTATCTCATTTTCAAGTTAAGTGGCTGGGAGTAAAATTCTACACTCCAGTGCTTGCCTAATAGAGAAGAGAATGAAACTCCAACTTTCAGTATATCAGCTCTTAATGTAGCTTAGATTCTGGACCCAAAGAAATGCTGAGGACCTGGAGTATCAGTCACGGTTTCTTGGGGAGTACAGACAGAGTCGTCATCCTGCCTGGATCATTAATCTGCGTATTTAATGAGAGAGAACTCTGTGCCTGCTCCTGAGTCACTAGCAGAGGAGGATGGCTCTGTTGCAGAGAGCCTGGGGGTCTCATGATGGCCCAGCTGGAACTCTCACCCTCCTGGCAGCATCCGTCCCCTGAATCAGGTAGAGGGTGGGTGCCACAGGCTTGCTGCTGAGGGTGGTCTTGCAGCATTTGTCTCATAGACTGTGAGCCCCTTTGGGGGATACATCATGTTTCACGGGTCCCTAAACCCCAGTGTCTAGCACCAGGCCTAGCACAGAACATCACTTGGGTGACATTGCTGGTGGGCTGCACACTCAAAGAGCAAGTTCACAGCCACAGCCAGAGGTCAGTGGGTCAGACCACAGGATACTCATTTCCAGGCCCGCCAACTCTGATCTGTGCTGAGAAGTCTGGGGGTGGAGCCACCATGGGATCTTGGCTCTGGCCACGCAGGCCGTTCCCACCATCAGTTTCCCCTGCTGGGAGTGCTGCCACCCACAGCACCCCTCCACGTCCCAGCCTCCTCCCTCCCGAAGCCCTGGTCCCATGACAAGCTCCTTGGGTCCTTAAGATCGAAGCTCACCTGTTTGAGAAGCCTTCACCTACTTCCTTCATCAGACCCTACCATAACACCCCACTTTATTTTATACCTCTCCTTTCCTTAAAATAACATTATTATTATTTTCTGACTGCCACTACACACACTTCATTTATTGATATATTTGTGCTACCTAGAGCAGACCCGTAATTGTTAAAGAAATAAGCAGTGACATTCCTTTTCTGCCGCAGATGGCGGACCTGCATGCAGTCCCGAGGGGCATGTATGATGGGCCGGTGTTTGACCTGACTACCACACCCAAGGGGGGTACCCCCGCGGGCTCCACGCGGGGCTCCCCCACTCGGCCGAACCCGCCCGTGAGGAACCTCCATCAGTCGGGATTTAGCCTGTCAGGTGAGTCGTACAAGCTGATGGCGACCATTAGTGAGAAAGGGCGGGAAGGGGGGCGGGGTTCGGTGCTCCAAGCTGGCAGCCTTTTAGCGAACCCCTACTGGGAAAGAAGGATGGTTTGCTGAATCAGAAAGAAGGCCAGCTGAGAAAGCAAGATAACCCTCAGGCAGGTTGAAGATCAGGCTTAAATGATGACCAGTTCTGCTCACCTGGCAGGGGACGGGCAAGACACTTCCATGATGAGTTGATAGTGGTTTTCCACACTAGATTGTGAGAGCTGTGCTCGGTGTTGTGTTTTCTTTGCGTTCCAGGTGAAAAGAGAGCTCGCTTGATTCTTTGTACGCTCTAATTACAATAGCTTCTTCCAACCTAGGATTTTTATCATAGTCTTCCCTTGCTAGTAATAATAATCAAGCCAACAACAGCTACTGGCAATTTGACATTTACTGTGGGGTAGCTGTATCGTGAACCTTACTTATTCTTTAAGAACTACCTGAGACAAATAGGCAATAATTATCTAATTGCTCCATAACCAGTAGCCTTAAGTTGGGGAAAAAATTAATGCAGATTTGCATCTCTATGATGAATCATTTAAATGTGAGGGAAGCCAGATAAGCAGAAGGAACAGAGATGTGTAAAGAGAAAACCGTGGGGGCAGGAAGAGGGGTAAGGAATAGGAGCAACAGGACAGTGGGGCGGAAAAGCTGTAAGGGGGACAGAGGGGAGGAAGACAAAAGGAAAGGGCTAAAAGTGTTGAGGTGCCATGGCCAGAGGTCACAGTATGTTCTTCGCAGAAACCTTTGTCAATGTTTTTGCCATGTTCTGTTGCTCTCTGACTCCCGTAATCCCTAAGCCTTTTGCGGGTCCTTCTGAATGGACAGAGGGGCCCACAGATGTTTTCTTTGGGGCTGTGGCTGCAGGGGCCCAGCCATCACCATGCCCAGCTGTGACCTTGGGCACATGACCTTGCCCCTCACAGCCTCAGTCACCTCCTCTTTTAATGGGATAATAACAGTATCCTGGAAGGATAGTGGGGAGGGTCAACTGAGGTAACCTGAGAAACATTGCTTATCACAGTGAATGGTAGGGGCTAGTTTTATGACATTTCCATTGTTTTTTATTATCATTATTATGGTGTGGAGGGTCTGATGAAAGCCAGGCATCAGCCTGGTGTTTCCTGGCAAAGGGCGATATTTCAGGAGGGTAGGTATGAACAGTCTGGAATCCTTGACAAACCAGAATGGAAGTTTCTTGGGAGATGAAGCCAGGAAGGCATGTAATATCTTACACTCTTAAAATTAACCCAGTTTCTCTCTTGTCTCTCTTTCTTCCTGGGGACTTATTGCAGGCACCCAAGTGGACGAAGGGGTCCGCTCTGCCAGCAAACGCATCGTAGCACCCCCTGGAGGCCGTTCTAACATCACATCCCTGAGTTAAGCAACCCCTCCTCAAAGAGAGGGGCAGAAGCAAGAAGAGATTTTTTTGGAAGCCAAAATGGTACACCAATATTTAAGAAGGAAAGCGAATCCAAACAGTTACGATCTAAAGAATCAATAAGCCTCAAGCCTTATGTTTCTCCAATGTTATGCTCGCTTGCCTAGCTTTACGAATATTGCTTTGTTTTCTGTTTATGCCTAGCCTTCCCCATTTCCATGCATGCAATCAGGCCACTAAGGTAAAGAGTCTGCTATATAGTGTTGAGAGAGTGTGTAGTGCTGCATCTTAAGACAAGGGGACACACAGAGCTGGATGTCAAGGAAAATGAACAGAAAGGACACAGTTATTTGGGGTGAGTGGGTGGTGGGAGCCCAGAGCCAGGCAAAGGGCTCAGAGGGATAGGGTGGGGTGTGTAGGGGGGGGGAGGGCAGGGGGGTGAGCATAAGGGGTCTTGCGTATTGTGTTAATGCCATACATTTATTTCTATGGACGCTGGCCCCTGGGGGCAGCTGGCACTTCATCACGGTCCCCTGGGGTCTGCGGAGAAGGCAGGCAGGAGGTCTTCAGGTTCCAGGTTTTGTCTTATCCTCTCTTAGTAGACTTTATTTCTTTGAGCATTTTAGTAAAACACCAAAACCCAACCATTGCTTCCTCTTGGTCATGCCCACATTTAGTGGGCCTTTTCCTTATCATTTCCTGGCTGGGAAGGAGGCGAGAAGGGAGCAAAGACACTTCTCTTGTCTGGTCCTGCCCACCTCTTTGGTGCTCTTTAGAGGCAACAGCTGGGAGCAGAGCACAGGCCCTCGGGGTGGGGCTGCCACACTCAGATAGCACCTCCCTCCAAGCACAAGCTGCGGCTTCCCTTACTCCGGTCTTTGCAAAAACCAAGAAGGGCAGCCGAGTGAAGAGCTCGTCTTGCCAGTGGTGAGTGTTTGATTCTCTTGATCTCCTGCAATCCAGGCACAGCCATGATTGAATACGATTTTTGTTGCTGTTGTTGAAAATTGATTTTCTTAGGTGTTCCTTCACTTTTCCTACTAACAGACCATCTCAGCTTAATGGGAGTCCAGTAAGGGTTTGGGAAAGCCAGTCTGGAGCAGAGAGAGCACATGTCCTGTGGCGGTGGTTCTAGTTTCCAATCTAAGCCATCTGTTCCCTTTCCATGAGCACAACATCCTTTGGGGAGCTTTTGTTTTGGTACCAAAATCTCCCAGGGTTGGTGGCAGTGACATGCGTCCTCTGGACAGGCACAGAAAATAAAGTTAGCAAGGAGCATTTGCACCTGCCCTGTCTGTCAGAGCTGAATGTCCATTTTCTGTCCTGGCCCCTCTAAAACTCAATTTTGGAACAACTTCTCTGAGCCAGACAATGACCTGTAGAAGTAAGAGGCCCGTATGCAGGAAAAAAATGTATTTAACCTGTGCTGGTGGATCCAGCTGGTATAACCCTGGGTGCTGAATACTTTGAAGAGAAGAGCAGGCCGCCAACACCTTTCAGGTGCTTAGGAGAAACCATTATCTCCACCTGCAGGTTTTAAGATGAAGGCCAGAGGAAAGAAAATATGGGGCTGGAGAGGTGTTTGGAAATAGCCAAGGAAGAGGATTTCCCTTAGCAGAACTAACTTCTGCTCTAATCGTGAAAAAGGCGATTTCCTCTCCAAAGAAAGAAACTTGGTACTTTCAGGCTTTTTCATGGTGCCTTTGTTTTAAAGAAACGGATGTGAAAGTGGGGATGTATCCCTTGGCTTATAACTCAAAGATGTGGGAGCCTATTCCAAACTCAGAGCAACAGTTTTGCAGACAGAGAGCTTGTCCTAGCAGGAGCGTGTTCTATCTATACACCTACCTCATTGGCTGGGCTGGGATTTAGGATATGTTGCAGTACCAGTCACAGCCACCAGATGGAGGAAAAGACACATAACTGGTACCTTCTGCTGCTGTTACCAGCTTTTGAGTCCAGCTCATCCATCATGACCTCATGGTCCAATTGGTTGCACTTGGGACTACCGAAGGCAACATTCAACCAGAACTTTATGTTATTCTACACAAGTTTCCATGCGGTAGGAACAGCCCCTTCAAGCCTTGCTGCCGGGCAACATGATCTGAGGAAGGCCTCCCTTTCATTACTATTAGTAACTTTCCAAGCATAGAAATTCCTGAGAATTCCAAGAACTGTCCCACTATTTTCTTAACTGGTTTCTGGCCGCTTGTTACTTAAGTTAAAATTTATACTCAAATTTGTCCTGTTCAATAAGAGCCCTATACACAGGGTTTAGGAAGAGATCATGACAGTGAGTTGGGGCCCTCTCCAAATTCACTAGCACCTCGTCCAGCTGTGGGGCTGGGTGGGCGGAGGAGGGGCACTTGCTGGATCTTCTGTCTTCCTCTTGAGCTTTCTTCTGCTGTCTCATGTCTTGGTCTGGCCCCTCTCTAAGGACACCCCGCCTCCTCCCCTATCCCCAACCTGCTCCCATTGCCCCTAAACCCAGATGGCAGTCAGCTAGTGTTCTGTCTGGGCGGACCCCAATCTTGGGTAGTTGAGAAGGTATTTGTGGAACTGTTAAATCAGCACCCCAACAGAAATACTTCTGTTTCTAAGTTTTCTAAAAATGGCATGGTTGTAGTCATCTTGAAAGTGGGTTTCCTTCCAAGTCCAGTCAGGCATCCTTTGGCCCTTTTCTTCGTGACTCTGCCCAGAGAGTCCCACTCTGCTCCGAAGGCCTCAATGCTAACCCTGGACCTTCACTCGCTTGAGAAGCCATTCCGAGCAGGGTGACGTGTCCCGCCAGCCTCCCTGGCCTTCTCCCCTGGATAATCCAGCTAGAGTCCCCGAGGTACACATGGGCTGTCCTCGGCAGCCAGCTTGCATTGTACGTTCCCTCTTTGGAAAACGATGTGTGGGTGTTCAGTTCCGTGTCTGGTGACTGTGGACAGACAGTGACTCTCCTGTGACCTGTGGTAGCTGTGAGGCAGCTCTGCAATGTGGCGAGCTGTTTGCTTTGAACCGTGAAGAAAATTGTGTTTTGAGTTTAGCTGAGATTTAAAAAAAAAAAAAAATTCATCACGTGACTGTTCATGTAAACCTGGTTATTAAAATAACTATAAAATCACAAATGTCGTTTAGTCTTTCTCTGTGTGTGATATGCCATTTTACCTAATTATCAATATTGGACAATAAAACTGAAATGGTTAGAAAGGGGGGCAGATCTGATGAAAACAGACATCTGGAGAAATTGTTGGGGTGTTCCTATCCTTTTAGTTGAGGTTGAGATTTTGGTCAGCTACAGAGTTTGAGAATGAGTATTGAAACTTTGGGGAAAGACTGAAGTATTTTTTTCTCCTATAGATCATCCAATTAAGTATTAGTGTAAAAAGCATTGCCTTTTGGGGTAAATCTGAGTCCAGAACAGAGCTAGAAAGGTTTGGTTTAATTGTTTTTTGTTTTTTCCTCCCTTTAGAGTGTTGCTTCTTCATAAAAACCTGGACTTTCAGAAAACAAATTGAGAATGTTTCAAAGAATTGTATATTCTTTAGCAAACTGGCCCCAATGAGTCTCATGAGTGTTAGGAAGGATTATTTGCTATGTCTGCTTCTCAGAGAGATTTTACATGCGTATCATCAAAGCGCTGAGAAATCCCGTGTCTTTCAATTTTGTCCAAGTCAAGGTTTTCAAACTATTTATTAACTACTTATTTTCTAACATTCCACCAAACTCATTATACTAAACCCTTTTGGGGAAACACTTCTGGGTCTAATTACAATTTATGTAGGACACTCTTTGTGGTAAATATTAGGCTATTGTATGTGAAAAAAAAAGTTTTTTTGAAGGATAACTGAAAACTTCAGGGGTAGATTTGAGTAGATTCAAGCAAAGCTGCATCTAGAATGTTGCTTCTTTTCTTTTTAAAAAATACGGAACACTTCACGAAGTTACATGTCATCCTTGCGCAGGGGCCGTGCTAAGCTCTTATCGTCCCAACTTTAGCACGTGTGCTCCCAGAACAGGCACGAGTATTGTTTCTTTCATCTCTTCGTCCCACTTGCCTTCAGCAGGTGCTCCATTCTTAGGGAAGCTCTTCGCATGTGGAAGCAGAACTGGCCATCACCATCTCTTGGTGTTCATTTTACCTGCTTAGTAATTCCAGGAGAAGAAGGGAGGCTCCCTGAATAGTTCAGCCAAAGAGACCGACTCTGATTGGTCCTGCTCAGGTCATGTGTTTTCACCAGGGAACTAGTCTCTGCGGCGGGAGATTGGCCACACCTGCGTCCATCCCCCGCCCCTGAGCCACCGCAACCATGTGGACTCTCACCAACTCAAAGAACATTACTTTGTGAAACCAGAAGAGGGAGAGAATGGCTGCTGGGCAGGCAAAAACAGCAGATGCCCTCCTGCTGTTCTCAAGTCTGCAGGGCACTATAATGCTGCGCTCAGGAAAGTGTCTGTGTTTAGGTTGGGGCAGGTGGAGAAAGGGATGGGGAAGTGATTTTTGTTTTTAAGATTTTACTTACTTATTTTCAGAGAGAGGGGAAGAGAGAAAGAGGAGGAGAGAAATATTCAGTTGCCTCTTTTACCGGCCCCTACTGAGGGCTGAACCCGCACCTAGGCATGTGCTCTGATGCGGAGTCAAACCGGTGGCGACCTTTCGCTTTGCGGGATGATGCCCAACCAACTGAACCACGCCAATCAGGGCCAGGGTGGTAATTTCTGATGAATTGCTTTTCTGTGTGATGAAGCATTTTTGGTTCGTTAGACCAATGCTGTCAGCATGGGAGCTCAGGGCAACAATGCTTTTTAGCACAGAAGCTCAGAAACCATATTATAAGCCCCTCTGAGCACATAAAGAATTATTTCAGCTTAAGGTTCAAGGTCTGATGATTAATAAGCTTTGGCCCATAGTCCCATTTTCTGGATCAAACCCAGGACTGGAGAAATGCCTCTCTGCTCATGACCAAGGTAGCAACTGAGCTCTGTTTAGGATGAGCGTGGGTTTAAAGGTCATGGCCAATGCTTAATGTGTCCTTAGGTTGCAGAGCTCTAAATGGGATGGGGCAGTTTAAAAAAATATATTAGTGAAATCTGCACACTGACTTTCACATGTCTGTGGGCTAGAGGTCTTCTGGGCTGAGTCACATTGACCAGGTGGGGAATGAGAACACTGAATAGGATTAACAGGATCCCTCTGGTTTCAAAGAACTTTATGGAATCAGCGTTGCTGCCATCAGGCCATCACAAAGGGGATACTAACCGTGAAGAGGACATAGGCTATGAAAGGGCCAAAGCAACCTGCAAACATGACATCACTTAAGGCTGGCACGCTTCAGAATCAGAAGAGGTCTAGATCCTGCCCTGTGCTCAAGTGGCTGCTGAGAACATGACAGGTGACTTAACATGACCTGGACAACAGGGCACCCAGCATGCAGGACTTTAGCACCCACAAGACTTACAGGAGCCTCTTTATTTCAGGTGAAGCCTAGAGAACCAGCTGGCCTGGCTGCTAAGCGTCATGGGTCTGAAGTTCCCTTTATTCTCTCCTAAAGCAGAAGCTGCTTCGAACTGCAAAAGTTCAGAGCTGCTACCTCCTTCCTCTCCTGGAGGATGGGCCTTGGAGCATCCACCTGCTGCCTTAGTGGATGGAATGGAACAGAAAAAAGATACAGAGGTAGGAAGGCAGAGTGCTAGACAATGGTGCACCAGCTGACCATGGACTTAAGGTTGTGGTGAAAGGCAAAACATGGAATCCTGGGTTGTGTTCCGTAAGGAGTGAATTCCAGAGGGGTCAGGTTTTTAGTTTTTATATGTGGGGATTAAATTATGTCGTAGTCCATAGTTTAAAGAATACCATGTCTATCACCAGCTTGCATGGTAAAAGGCCTCCTCATAGCACGAAATGGAAGTAAGAACTGGCGACTGGGCACCACAACCTGTCTTCTAGGAAAAACCATCACCCCCCCCCACACACACACACACACAACCTGTCCTCTAGGAAAAACCATCACACACACACACACACACCCCCACAACCTGTCCTCTAGGAAAAACCATCAAACACAAACACACACACACACACACACCTGACAAAGAAGGGTCAGTGTCTTACTGTGTTCAGGTGACATTTTAATACACAGGCACATTTACATTGTAGATGCTACAGCTGAACAGACAGTGCGTTTCCCATCCAAGGGCCTCCTGTTAAGAGCACAGATAACGAGTTTGGAGGTTTAACAGCAATATTTACTGTCAGACAAACTGAGCTTGTAAGAAGCAGTAATCACAGGCAGACAGAAGGAAACAGGATTTTGTGTAGACACAATGCAAGGACAACTGGGTACTGAAGCAAACCTGCTGTGCTTTTCATGCCTTTTTGTTCAGCTTTGAAAGATGTAAAGCCTTAGAGTTACTGCGTCAGCCCAAAGCAGCAACACTGGCCCCTGCTAGCTGTGTTACCATCCTTTCTCCAGTTACTTATTTGTCCATTCAATCTAGACAACCTGTGATCTAAAGTCTAGTCATTTCTGGTTAAAACTTTCCCGTCAGAAGAAGCCTAACCACTGATGAACTTAATTATCTTGATTAACTTAGCACGGCTCTGTGCTGCTTGGCGTTCATTCCTGCCCTAGCAATGGCCTCGGCCCAAATCAGTGTTGCCAGTAGCAGGGCATTTTCTTCCAGTTAGGGCTGTGGCCAGTGTCACTAGAGGTCACTGTGAATGCATAGGGGTGGGTGGCCAGCCGCAGTGCCAGTGTTGTACCCTGGAGGCGTCTGGTCTTCAAAACCTGCTCAGACTTTTTAGATGCTCCACACAGATAGGGGAGGAAACTGTTCAGAGAAAAGGATTCCAGGAATACCAGACAGAAAAATGCAATAGTCACCCTATTTTCTAAAATTCTTAGCCCTGAGCCTCAAAATATAGATGAGATGTGTTCCACCCAGTAGGATAGTAACTTTTAGCCCAACTTATAGGAAAAAAGCAGAGGATCCGATTTCAGTAAGTAGCAATTGTGGTAAGGGTTTAGGCATCCTTTTGGTTTTTGGAAAACTTGTTTGTCCAGATGTTTAAAATGTAAGTGGTAGAAGGTGTTTATAATCAGTCATTCTCCGCTGATGGACACAAGCTTTTTTTTTTTTTTTTTTTTTCTAACTGAAAACATATTGTGGGTCTGTAACCTGCATAGGCCTGGAAATGCCTGTTACCTCTCTAAGGCTGAGTCCTCTAGTCAGCGTGTGTGTCTGCAGCTCCTGAACGCCCACAAAGATGCTCCAGGCACAGACACAGTCATTGGGACCCAGCGTTTGCCTTGGGTTCCCAACCCATTAAAAATTGTATATCTGTGAAATGGTACAAATGATTAGCTCCCATCCCAATGGAGACCCTAGGAATCCCATTACAAGAAGAAGGGACCCGACTAGGGAAGCAAGTCCACAGCACGTCAGGTCTTGAATCAAGACAGAATGAAAGAGGGAAGTTGGTAAACATGTAAGTGGACCATGACACCCTGGAGCAGAATCTGGTCATCTTGTCAACCCATCCACCTCTTTGTGCAATTGAGTCAGGGCAAGCACTTAGAATTTATAATGTTTGGAGAAAAAAACAAAATAGCATAGATAATGTGTGGAGAATATAGAGAAAAGGAATATAACAACAAAGGAGCTGGCTTTAATTCTTAACAAAAGTGTGTTTGCCCTTCAAGTCGGTAGACACTTTGACAGCTCTGCTTAGTGAGGAGAACACTGTAAACACCGAGTTAAAACTCAGCACTGGCCTCTACCCAGGCCAAGGTGCCCTCCTGCAAATGCCCTCCTGGCCAAGTCTGGTGTAGAAGGCGGCCGCATCTGTTACTTCTGTCTATGCCCATCTGTCTGGTTTCCCAGCTGGTCTTCCCTGTTGCCAGCTTACTGCCATCTTGGTGAGGCCCACACTCGCCATAAGGAAGGTCAAGGTTTAGGTGATCTCAGTGGCTGAGAGGTTCCAACAGCCACCCCTGCAAGACTATTCACTTCTTGCCCCTCTACCCAGTGGCACCTGTAGGTGCCCCCAAACAGTTGCTCTGCCTGCAAAGATCTCCAGGAGAGTGGAGGTACATTACATGCACATCTCACTTAGGTGAATTAAACTCGATGCTTCCCAAATAAATATTTTAAAAAACGGTGAGACATCAATCATACGTTAAGTAATGAGGCGATTCTGTCTGCCAGTCTTGCATTAAGCACAGGCAGGTAGACACAATACTACTGTTCTCTTGGTTTCTGATTCTAGCCTCAGACGTGAGAGCATCCTGTGGTCGTAAGGGTAATTCTACTCTATAAAGGCATATGTGAGTCATTCAACATTTTGATTCATCTGCTATCAGCCAAAAATAAAAGTAAAAAAATCAAAATGAGCCAAAAACAGTGACTTTTTTCATTGGCGAGACAGGTAGCCCACTGTCCTGGACCTCACTAAGACAAGATACCCACCCAACGTCATGGGTAATTTAAGGGAATTTTTGAGGGCAAATTTTACTTTCATCCAAATTCACCTCACATTCTAACTTAGCCTGCAACTCCTGCGAGAGACACATCAGCGTACTACAGGGTGGACATGCTTTCAAGGTGACAAAGTCTTTCCTGATTCCTCTCTAGACGCAGGTCTCTGATAATCTTAAGAGGACAATTAGCTCTCAAGGAACGTGATCCCTAGAAGAAAGCAAGTGGTGCACGAACAAATATTTAACAGCTGGCTTGCCGGGCGTGGGAGAGGGGAACCCTGATTTATAACACTTGCCAATTTCCGTGGTGTAAACGCCCCATCATCACCCATCGCCACCTCCCAACTTCACATCACTGCACAGGGCACTGGGGCAGATGTGCACAGCAGGCTGTTGCTCACTGGGACAAGCTGATGTGGTGTGTGACTTCCGCACACCGTGGAAGGCCCAGGTAAATCGGTGTCACTTTAATCTGCTCCCATTCGTTTCTTCTTGACCAAATTTCTTATTCTTATTCAATCAGGCATGGGGACTGTGACCTCTTTATGAAGTCGTCTAGCTCTGAAGAGCTGCCCTCAGTCACGCCCCAAGCACCTGCCTCTATCACGCACTGGTGTCTGTCCGTCCATCTAGCACAGTGTAATTAGAAGGAGTGGGAAAATAAATTGACATCCAAATATTCCTCTTGGAATAAAAATAAAGGCAGTTTAGGATAGTGGAGTGGTGGCAATAAAAAGGCAGAGTAGAGCTCATCTAGTGTAACCTCTCGTTTTAGAAGAACAAACCAAAGCAGAGAAAGTGGTTAAGTGACTTGCTCAAGGTCACGTGATTCGTTAGTGGTGCAGCCGGTTCCCAGGGGCCCGGGGAAGTCTTCGCTGTATCATGCTGCCTCATCAAAAGGTGGGCATTCACATGTTCTAAGGTGTGTGAGGTGCGCAGAGAGAAGTCGGCTCGTCCTGCTGTCGAAGTCAGAACCCGCCGGCCCAAGGTGCCAGGAAGTGTCCCAAAAGATGCTGACAACTTCACAGGTTGTTATTCTGGCCATTTTCTTCTTGTGAGTCTTTGGTTTGTTCGAAGACTAGATTTGCTTGTCTTTTATTAAAGTCCCTTTTTACTCTTAAAAAGAAGAAAAAAAGAAAGGGGGTTTATTCACTGAAAAAGAGATTTAAGCTTCTGAAGTGAGAGCATTACATCTAACAATTTATAAAGAAGTCAGGGAAACCTTTAAAACATCCTTGATTTTAAATATTTAAGTCCCAGTTTTCCTGCCCTTCCCATAAACAGAAACGTGGAGCTCATTTACCTAATACAATCTTTGAAATCTCTTACAAGAAAAAGGTTGCAGAAATTTTCAATTGTTCTATCATGGACAGCCATCATTTTTGTAATTAGAAAGAAAAAAAATGTTAAAAAATATATTAAACCTTTGCAAATAAAGTCTATTAGAAACTATCATTTGCTGGGCTGCTGTTCTTCTAGGAGCTACTTACTTTTCTCTGTTGAAAATGATGAACTCCTTTTGCACGGACTCAAGATGCTCTTGAAGAAGGCATGTCTTCCAGGTGAACACCGGGAAAAAAAGAGTTATAGTTAGCAGATCAGTGAGGATCCTCAAACAGTCAATAACCTATCAAGTGTCTGAACACTGAACGGCCCAAATCGAAGAATGCATCTCCCAAACAGTTGCTATCTCAGAGTCTGAAGCAGAAATGAGACAGCAACCAGGATAAGAGGGGAGCAAATAGGGAAGAAATAGCAAGAGAACAAAAGACATCAACCTTCAGCTCCCCACAAGGAAGACTTGGGTTATGGTTTACAAACATGATGTCTTTCAGCCCCTCAGCCAGGCAGAAACCATGGCTTCCCGATGGGTGGGGACAAGGGCTTATTGAGCTGGTTAGTTACATGCCTCTCATAGGCTGGCCCTCATGTGAAACGTTTGGAGGTTCACCTTGAATTTAATGAAGACCCTAGAAACATCTCCTCACACGCACTGAATCTGTAAGGAATGCTCCCCTCCACAGCTGTGCTGGGGTGGATTAACTAGACTTCGGGTGCCAGGAACAGAGATGTCTTTATCTGTGACTTCCTCACAGATGTGCAATCATTTTCTTGGACGTTTCACTGTCTAGCTTTCAACACCTATCAATGACTTTGCCATCATGAGAAAATTTAACCTCGAAAAAATGATACTCATCAGGCTCAGGACAGTGTCAGCCCCAGATCCAAGGCTTTACAAGGAAGTACTTCCAAATTAGCCCAGATGAAAAATATTCTTCTCTAAGGAAAAACATCATTCATCCATTTTCTTAAGTCTAGGAATTAGAAAATGCTATGTCCTTAAGTACAGGAGAGGTTTCTTTTCTGAGCAAATGGTTAAGGGATAAGAGGAATCTATGAAAAGGAAAGAAATTTCAGAGCAAGGGGGAGGGATGCAGAACAAAGGAGAGAGGAAAGGTCCCACTGCTCCTCACTCTTCGCCTCAATTGTGGGTACTTGTAACCCGGAGGGTTTCCCGTATCATGGGGGACTATCGGCTGATGGATGAGTGGATGAATGTCTGTGTGGGTGATGAGTGATCATTAGAGGCAAAGCGAACATTGATTACTTCACCATCATTATAATACATAGAATTACGTGTATAAAACCAAGCTGAAACCAAGCTGTATTGACTCCGTCTTTCCCTTGGATCCTTCAGCTGCGAAGAGAGGGGGGGTCTGCTGCATGGGCAACAGCAGACCCTCCATATCACCCTGCCCAGGCTCTGTAGCTTCAGCTTCACTGGAGAGGACACTCCAGCGTCATCGCAAGATGTCGATTCAACACGGGAGGAGACAGATACCGTGTCACTCCCGAGTCGGACTGCACAGCCATTCTCGGCGGTGCAGATAGACTCTTAAGAAGCTACACCATCGTCTCTCGAGACGGACGGCTGCCGACGATGACGACGTGTATAAAATCCTGTTGCGTCACTCTAAGGTACTGTGTAGAGATCTGAGCTCTAGCTCTGAAAAAATAATACTGTTACCAAATTTACTCAGCCTAAAATCCAAAATTAGTGCTTGATTGTTTTGCTCTTTACTTCTGCTAGTCCTGCTCTCATGGTTGCGTGTAGCGACGAACAGACACCGCCTCTAGGGCTGGCTGCTCCCCGTGGGAGTGAGGTCTGCCTGCACCCCAGAGATATTGTGGGTGCAGTTCCAGATCGCCACAATAAAGCGAATACCACAAGAAATCGAATTGTAACTATTCATTTGTTTTCATCACTCATTCATTCATTCATTTTTGCTGGTGGGGGGTCTTGCCTTCAATTTGTAAAAAACACAACATCAAAGCAAAAGGCCAATAAAGCGAGGTATGGTTGTCGTTTGAAACACGCCTACTGACCATCCGTTTAGGAGTAAGTCACCTGGCCTAGGCCAGTTAGAGTCTGTCCCAGGAACCTGACAGTTTTGAATTGAGAGCTGGGAGAAGGTAGTAACTGAATCAAGTCTATGACAGAGCCAGAAAGTCCCGCATGAACTGGGGCTGCGAGGATGCCCCGGGCCGCTGGGCTCAGCCCCTCCGCACTCACAGGCAGCAAGCGCCGGTGCTGAGGTGGCCTCCCAGCGGAAGCCCCCTGAGGAACCGCAGCCACCGAGGTCCCCGAGCCCGGCAGACACCTGCTCACCTGAGAGGGCTCACATTTCCGCATCTCCTTCTCCTTCTTCGCCAGCCGCTTCTTTTTCTTGTGAAGAGGTTTGGACTCCAAAATCATTTCTTCCAGTTCAAAGCTGGGGTCGCAATTCAGCCTGCCCTTCTGCAAGGAGACAGGGTGGGTCACTCCTTAGAAACCCGCGCGGGCTGAAGGGAGCAGCCCAGGGTAACGAGCTGGGGTCCCCACTCCGGGTCTGGGATAATGCTCTGCCAGCACTGTGTTCCACACTCTTGAATTGTATGTTCGGTTTATTTTGCTAAACTCCCAATGAGCCTTCCGTGGGTCGAAAGGAAATCAAATGACAATTCTTTTTCTAAAATTTGTGCTTTGAGGTTAGGTCCCAAAGGATGTTCTAAAGATCACGTAGATTGTTAGAATCACTCGTGCTACTTGCTCAGCTTCCCAGTTCCCCAGCCAGCTTTCTCGAATCCGTGTCTGTGAACACGAGGCCCAGGAAAGTGCAGCGGAACCAGCCCCCCAGGTCATTCTGGTCACGATGACGTTGGAACGTGCATGGAGCGTCTCTTGAAGCTGCACTGATGCTTAACTGTGGGGCAGGGTGCGGAAGCAGCCGGAAGTGTCACCTAGATCTCACCATCGTCACACATCAGCCTGGTACTAGCTGCCCCTACCACAGCCTGTCCCGTGGCCAGGTGAGCCCGTGACGCCACCCTCTGGTCGCGGTCACTCCCTAAGGTAGAGCTTCCCCACCCCGGAATTCCAGCACACCGCCTTTTGACCGTGCACTTGGACCCGGATGCCGGCTTTTACCAGCAATCCGCAGGAGGCCACAGGGGTCCCCAGGCCAAGGACTCATTTAGTGGGACTTACTAGGTCTCAGTCATTGCAATACAAGAGGGATAGATGCTAAAAATAAATACCTTGCCCAACTGTAACCATTTAGAACTCTTTGACTCATAGAACCCCAAGGGATACAAATTCCTACATCTCTGGGATCAGAGAAAGCATTGTTTTCAAAAATGAGCGGATTCCTGGAAAGGACAATAGCAGGTCCTTGAGGTTTTGTTTTATTATAATGTTGAGGAATTGTGTGGGAACTTAATTCTTGTTTATATCAATCAGCCAGTGATAAAATTGGATTAATTCTACTCTGTTTCTCTTAAAGTCACAGAACCTCCTGATGACATTAAGTGAGGATTATATAATAAGAGTGTTAGGGTTTCTTTCTTTAAAAAGCATGTTGCAGAAAATGGTTAGGCTCTGAGTGCATTAGCTCAGTTGGTTGGAGCATGCTCCCCTACACCAAATGTTGAGGGGTCAAGTCTCGGTCAGAGCACATATCCAGGTTGTGGGTTCGATCCCTGGTGGGGGTGTGTATGGGAGGCAACCGATCAATGTTTGTCTTTCACATCATGTTCCCCCCTTCCTCATTCTCTAGGGTCGGTGAATATGTCCTCTGGTGAGGATTAAAAAAAAAAAAAGTAGAAGCTACAACTTGAGACACTGATAGACCTGGATTAGAATTCTAACTTGGCCACTTGCTAGCCAGATTACCCCTCTGTGGCCAAGTTACCTGTGTGAGCCTCTTTTCTCACCTGTAAAATAGGAATTTGGGTTGTCTTACAACATTGGTGTAGTTAGCTGACAAGACCAGGTGTGGGTCTGACACATGGGGTTATATGCGCTGAATGAGACTTACAGGTTTGCTAGGATTGACTTACACTGGGAATGAAACTCGGAATGAGCCTTTTCTGCAAAACCGCATCCCAGTTCACATCATTCATATATGGGAAGTTCTGAACGTCAGACAGGCGAGAGAACCGTTGGTCTGGATTAGGTTCAAGTAGCTGCCAGTGGAACAGACACATAAGGATCACGAGGGAGGTCAAAACAGGGCAAAGAAATTCAGACAAATTCCCTCTAAATGTTTCCAAATGCAGGATTAAAAGAAATAAGGCAGTGTTCCCCTTGCCTAGCCCCATACACAACCATACAGATGATGCCCAGTTAGAATGAATTGTAAGTCGGTGTTTGCAAGGTGGGGAGGGAAAATCGCTGTCCCATTGAGTCAAACATATCTTGGATGGCTGATTCTCCTAGTTGCTAACTATGGGCAAGTTTGTTCTCTGAATCTCAGTTTACCCATCTGTAAAGAGGGGATAACCACCTATTTCACAAGGCTGCAGCTGGGCTTAAAAATGAGGCCATATATATAGTGCTTAAAAGAAGGTCTGTTCTTATTAGGTGACAAATGTGCATCCACTTTACAAATGAAATTCATTTCCCACTTACCATTTTAGCTGTTTTTACAACTAACCAAAATAGGTTGGGGGTGACACAGAGAAGATATAACTAAGGTGGTTACCATTGTCATTCTGGGTTTTATAAACTGGGATTAAAGATTGCTTCACTCTTTACCCATCCAGAGTCAAAAATATCCCATCAACCCTGTGGCTCAAATGGGAAATGTCAATTCCACTTGAGAACTGTCCTGGAGGCGACACCCTGGTATCACTAGGGTGGAATTTGGGGGTGAAGAGGGCTGTCGTGGAACTGAGGAATATTTGCTCATGAAGTGACCACCCTATTCATCTTTGACATTCGCAATGGCAATGTCCCTATTCCAAAACAGGGGACTTGACCCTCAAGACGAGAGACATAGGTTTGCACTTGAAAAGAATGTATATGCTGCTGCTTTGGGATGGAATGTACTGTAAGTGTCAATCAAATCCATCTGATCTAGTGTGTGGTTTAAGGTCACTTGTTCCTTACTGGTGATTTTGGGTCTTGGTGATCTATCCATTGATGACAGTGGGATGTTAAAATCCCCGACTAGGACACAGACAACAGTGTGGATCTGATGGCCAGAGGGAAGTGGGGGCAGGGGCTGGGTGGGGGTGGGCCAAGGTGGGGGGGGATGGGGACATCTGTAATAGTATCAATAATAAAAATCAAGAAAGAAAAAAACAAGACACAGGTTTGAATCCTCAGCCCCAGAAGCTCTTTTCCCTGACCACCCCCCACATGCATAATTTTCTTTCTTGAAAAAAGCCATGCTCATCCTCTTGGGGTCCATATTCTTTCTTTCACGTAATCCTTCCATGCACAGTGCTGAGCTCCTGCTACAACAGTTCCTAATCTTTTTGGTGAACAGAGGCACCTTGAACATCTGCTGAAAGCCATGGGCCTTGTTAATTCAAATACCAAATTTTACCACCTGTCAGGCTCTGTGTTAGAGGTTGAGGATACTATGGTGAACAAGTCAGACGTGACCCCTCATGCAGCCTAGAGGACAACGGTCATAAACCCAAGAAGCACACACATGCATAGTCAGAAAAAATGCTATGCAGGAAAGAGTGCTATGTGAGCTTACCACAGAGCGAGGCTTCCTGAGGAAGTGCTGTTTGAGCTGAGATCTAAAGCTGTCCTTCTCAAACTGTGTCGAAGGGCCAGTTGTTTGTTCATTTGTTTGTTTTAATTTCTAACCCACTAAAACCAGTATGTGGTGCTCATGTGCATGGCTCATATGCAACTCCTCCTCACCACGTGGAGTTGGACTTGATTTGAACCCAACATCACCAAATAGGCCTGTACCCTGTTCGATGAGATGAGTCCATTGGTCATGTGCTTAGAAACGTTAGCAATATCAAATTGCTAAAAGTGTTCCTAAATGTTTCTCTCAATTGCTATGCTTGTCATGAACCTGGAAGAAACAATTCATGGACTTGAACCAACCAGTGAATCACTGAGTAGTACTGGTCTAAAGGAGGGAGCTGGAAGAGTTGGGGAGGTGGGCAGTGTTGTAGGCAGGGGGACTAGTGTGTGCAAAGGGCCTGTGGTGACAGACTGATGTGTAAGAATGAGGAGGGGGAGGGGAAACAAAAAAGAAAAAGACTAAAGCAGTTTATGTGTAATCAAAAGGTGGACCAAAGTCCAAAATAAGGCTTGAGAGGTACTGAGAAACTTTATATCATGCAAATTATTTTGATTTGTATCCTAAGAACAATGGGAGCACAACAAGGTCTGCTTGAACAGATCGCTGTGGGGCAGAATGGAGAACAGGATGGAATGTGTAGAGTACACAGGGGCAAACCAGTTACAAGACCTGATGGCAGTAGCACCGGGAAGACGACCATGTGATGGAGACAAGTGACAGATTCAGAGACTATTTAAAAGGTCAAATTGCAGAACTTGGTGATGGAGTAGATATGGGGATGATGAATGATTTCTGATTTCTGGCTTGCCTAACTGAATGGATGGAGAGGCCAGTCCCTGAGACAGGGGAGCTTGGAGAAAGTCCAGGAACTACAGAGAGATCAAGAACTCCATTTTGGGCACACTGAGTTGAGCTGGCTTTGGGACCTGCAAGAAGTCACATGCATTGCTTAAAGCAGCCGCGCATTTGAAAGCTAAGCGCTGCAAAGTCAATTCTGGAAATGTACATTGTCATGACTGCCCCAGTATTGTATACTAATCTCTAACCAGAGAGCATGCTTCCTTTTTATCATTTTCTTTTGTCATTCAACCCTCTGTCTTACCTTTTTAAGAAGTGACACCATTTCCAGCGACCAGGCAGAAGGGTAAGTCACAATAGCCATCTCAAACATGTGTGCAATTTCCTTGCTGGAAGTACTGGAGCGAATATGATATGGTCTCTTAAGGGAGAGAGGAAGGAAGAGGCTTCATGTTTATAGGGTAAAAGAAAACCTCACTGCTTTGCGAATGTTTCCAAGTTAAATTTTCAACCCATAAAACCTGTGTCGTTTTCTTATCCCTTCCAGCTGGTTGTTGTGTTGATATAGGCATGTATAGTCCAGTGTTCCAGATCGCCTGCTTTTTAAAAAAAGACACCAGAAAATCTATGGTTTCTTTTAAAAACTCAGAGTTTTTAAAAGTTGGTGATTTCACTGAGCCAAACAGAACATTCCTGAGAGCTAAATCCCCCTCTGAGAGGCTAATTTGGAAATGTTTCGGAAGGTAACTTATAGATATATTTTCATAAAATACTGGACACATGTCAGGAAGTTGAACTTTTATACAATTGTTATTTAGTTTGATTCTAAAGAGATCCAGAGTTTTACCACACACCTCTTTTTACTTATTTGAATTGTAATGAATACATTCAGGACAGAGTGTTACTCAGAAGACTTCAACCCTGTCCTGAATGTTATGAGTCCCCGGTTCCGTGGAATGGGGTGGCAAGTTTTATAATGAGGCAAAAGTACTTTTACTTTTGAGAACCAGATTCTTCTAGAGTTTTTAACTTTTGCAGGGAGGAAAAAGGAGGAACTTTATTACAGTTTTCATAAATGTCCACAAGAGGGCAGCCTTTACCTATCATAATTCTATTATTTAAGGTCATCAACACTGGGGTTTTATCTCTTATGTGAACACATGGAGCTAACTACTAAAAAACAAAACAAAACAGAGATTATACCATAGCCACATTTTGCCCATGGGATCTAGTGCCTAATATGTGCTCATTACATGTTTGTTGAATGAACAAAATTTCCATATTGGATTAACCAACAAGAGGACAGTTAATATAGATATGTGTATGTATCAAGCGTCTGGCCCTTTCAAGATATTTGGTAAATGATCATAGACTAATGAACTAAATTGGAAGAAATGGAGTTTATTTTTTCTCTGTTGTAAATCAGTATTAAAAGGTAATTAAGTGTTCGAGTTGTAAAGGCAGAAGCATGAGAGGGCTAAACAGAGTCACTCGATTTGAGTTTCAATTCCTTCATCTGTAAAACAAACCACCTCATGATATTGTTGGGAAAATTGAATAACACCTGTAAAGTTCCCCATAGTGAGGCTAATCTCTGTTGGACACATTAAGGAGAGGCACTTTTATTATCACTGACACAGGATGGAAAAGGTGGATGTAAATGTGAACAGTGAGCAGCAAGGGAAGCCATCCTACAGGTGAAGAAAGGCTAACACTGCACCCGGTTTGTCAATGTCAGGGACACAGGGTGCCAAGAGATGCTGGGCGTTCACCCCCCCCCGCACCCCCCCCAAAAAGATTGGGAAAGCTTCATTTCTTAAAGCAAGGTCTTAAAATACCTGTCACAGATTTTCCTCCCTCAGGACTGAGTAAAGGCCCAGTGCTGATTCTGGTCTCAACGACCCTGTCGCGGAAATAACACATGTAACTCCCTATCAGAAAAGGGGAGCTAGGCACCTGATCACTATGATCAGTGTTTGCCAACTGTTTACTAGCACGGGCATGGGGTCACTACCTGAGATCATTCCATGGATTCCGTTAAGAGCTGGGGCAGCATGGGTATCCCAAGTGTCCAGGGTTGTATGTGTGGGCATGTAAAACTTTTTTCTAATTTCCTTCTTTGACTCATTGCTGATTCTTAGCCTACTGTTTCTTAGCCATTTCAAAACACAAAATGATTTGATAAATGAATAATTAACAATGAACACCACAAGCAACTGACTTAAGAGTGTTTTCATTTGCTTAGAAGGTCATATGACTGAGTTTTAATATTTTTTAAAAATTCTCATAGCCTATAAACTTATTAAATATAGTCAAACTGTCTGCCTTACATAATGACTTATTTTTCTCATTCATTATTAATTCATCAACTACTAGAATTATATATTTACTCATTTACCAAATATTTAATAAATGCCTACTATGTTCTAGCACCCCTATTAGACATGGGGGATGAAGAACAGTAAAGAACAAGAGGGATGCAATTTCTGTGTTGGTGAAGCTTCCAGTCTCCTTAGGGAAACCACCAACAGTTATATTGACTGTACACACACATGTCAATAAATGGAGTTCATGCTCTAAAGAAAAATGACAGTGTACATGACAGGAGACAGCAAACAATTCCAAGGCAGCATATAAATTAAAAGGGAAAATATAAAGAATGAACAAATCGGAAAAGGTAAGATGCAGATGGGAGAAACTGATACTCTGTGATTATATCCTATTTCAGGAGTACATAAACTCTGTATGTCCCTATGGCAAGCTAATGCTTATGGATAATAAGAAACTTGAAAAGCCATGGGCCTTATCTTTACAATGACAGTGACAGCTGGGAGATAGAGATGACAAAGCAGGTCAATGGCTATAGGACCCGTTCATCAAGGCCATGATCAAGGTCAGAAACCATAGGCATGTTCAAGCACACTTGTAAATGTGGAGAAATCATGGTTGAGCACACTTTCTCTGTGGTTCAGTGGTGTTGGTAGTCGTAATTAAATGTTGTGTTTCATTTCTTCAGATTAGCTCTATTTTACAGCATAATTGCCTGTGGCCTGCTTGGTGATTCTTTCCTGAAATGTGTCAGAATTGATTTGTAATGACTTGTTCCTCCATTCATTCAGTACAAGTATATGCACCTAGTTAAAGTTAAATACTGTGGCTATTATTAAAGTATGTAAGATACACGTTTCACCTTTAATGAATTTATAATTTCATCACATAGAAGAAATAAAAAAGGAAAAATGGATATACTTGAAAAATTTACAGGGCAATATATTTACCAAACGGATTTAATCCTAAAAAATTGAAATGGATTTAGGTATTCTGTTGTAGAAAGTGCTACATTTTATCTTTAAAAAAAATCTCAACAGAAAGATAAAGCATATTCTTTTGCTAAAACAACAACAATAATGTATATGTGTGTATGTGAGGGAACCAGGTTCTTCTAGTTTCAACTTGGCAGAGGATGGAAACAGATTATTCTTATAAGAACAGAAAAGGTGAGACTTCCAGCCCAGATGGAGGCATAGAAAGACACGCTGCATCTCTCTCCACAACTAAGAAGGAATACAACTACCTCAAAACTAGAAACAACCAGAAGTTCCAGAAAATCAAACTGCATGGAAGTCCAGCAAACGAAATAAAGAAGAAATACTCATCCAGACAGGTAGGAGGGGCGGAGCCAGGGCAGAGAGGATGCGGTGTGGTGGTGGCGGCACTGGCAGCAGCATCAGGCCGACGGAAGCACAATCACACATTTTAAAAAGTCAGGAGGAACACCTGCAGAGTGTTCCCAGCTCCTCACTGGACCTCATAGCTCATGATCCCAGCACCAGGGAAAATCAAGCTTCATTGCTTCTGACTGTGCAGACCAGTGGGGGTTGGGGCGGAGGCAGAAACTGCTGGTCTCTCAGCAGAGTCCACTTGTTTGAAGGGCCCCCATGGTCCTAGAACATCCACAGACCCATCCACTCTGGGAACAACAGCCATGGCAGCAGCTAGAGAGGCACCAGTCCGGTGCGGAAGTGGGAGAGGTTCCTGGAAAAGGGGTGAGTACTAGCAAGTGGCATTTTCCCCTCTCAGACACCTTCCCCACATACAGTGCCACAATGTGGTGAAACAGGTCGCCCTATACTGACAAATCCCTAAGGCTCCACCTCTTGCAGTGTAACAGGAATGACAGCTCTACCTGGGATGCGGAGGCAAACAAACACAAAAGCCTGTCAGAATGTGGAGACAGAGAAGTATGGCCCAAAATGGGGAATGGATCAAGGTTCCAGTGGGAGAATTAAGAGACAAGGAGATAGTCAACCTCACAGATGCAGAATCCAAAACACTGGTGATAAAGATGCTCACAGGCTTGACAAATATGCTTGAGTACGGCAGACACATAAGAGAAGAAGTGAAGACTATGTTAAGTGAAATGAAAGAAAATCCACACAAAACCAATGGTGAAGGGGAAAAAAACGGGGTTCAAATCAATGATTTGGACCATAAGTAAGAAAAAAACAGTCAACCAGTGCAGAAAGAGTAAACAAAAAGGGAGGAACATGAGGAGAGGCCCAGAAACCTCTGGGACAGCTATAAGCGAATGAACATTCGGATCATAGGATTGCCAGAGGGTGAAGAAGAAGAACTAGAAATTGAAAAATTATGTGAAAAAATAATGAAGCAGAACTTCCCTAACTCGGGGAAGGAAATAGACTTACAGGTCCAGGAAGCACAGAGAGTTCCAAAACAACTGGACCCAAGGAGAACCACACCAAGACACATTATAATCAAATTGTCAAAAATTAAAGATAAAGAGAGAATCTTAAAAGTAGCAAGAGAGAAGAAAAGAATCATGTACAAAGGGGTCCCAATAAGACTGTCAGCTGATTTCACAAAAGAAACTCTGCAGGCAAGAGGGGACTGGCAAGAAATATTCAAAGTAATGAAAATCAAAAACCTACAACCATGATTACTCTATCCAGCGAAGCTGTCATTCAGAATAGAAGGGCAGAGAAAGTGCTTCCAGGACAAAGTAAAACTGAAGGAGTTCATTAGATCCAAACCATTATTATATGAGATGTTAAAGGGACTGGTTTAGAAGAAGGAGGATCAAAATTATGA
Source organism: Furipterus horrens (assembly GCF_987537825.1). Taxonomy (NCBI): domain Eukaryota; kingdom Metazoa; phylum Chordata; class Mammalia; order Chiroptera; family Furipteridae; genus Furipterus; species Furipterus horrens. Next base: position 68,037,675 of record NW_028327180.1, read on the forward strand.
ACATTAAAATGAAAACTGCATCACAACAACCAACAGAAGCTAGGGAACCGAAACAAAGGCAAACTAAGTAGGCAACAAGAGTGGAAAAAGAACTATAAGTATGGGGAACATATTGGGGGGAGGTCAGCAGGGAGGGGGAAGGGGGAAAGGGAGGGAGATGGTGCAGGAATTAAGAAGCATAGTAGGAGGGAGTGGAAGGAATAGACAGGAAGAGGTTGAGAAGAACTATATGCACAACCAATGGACATGGACTAAAAGGGGGGGACAACAGGAGGGAGGGGAGCAGAGGGAAAAGAAATTGGGACAACTGTAACAGTATAATCAATAAAAGATATATTTTTAAAAAGCCTAAAATGGAGGATTACTGTGGGAGAAGGGGTGGGCTGGGTGGGGCAGAGCAATGGGGGAAAAAGTAGGACAATTTTAATAGAAAAACAATAAAAATAAAATTAAAAAAAAAGCCCAAAATACCTCAAGAGAGGAAGAAATCCAAAGAGGTCAAAGTGACTTAATTGAGAGTCTGGGTCAGTCAAGTCGAAGTAAAATCTGAAAAGTTAACCTGGTTCTAAATGACAGAGGACACCAAGCAAAGACATGGGAATATTGTTTGTTTGCTGGGGATGGAGGGTGTGTGGGTGGGTGTGTGAATATGTGAAGCAGTGGGAGCAGCAGCATTTGTGTGTGTGTGTGTGCGTGTGTAAGTTCACATCTGTGCTTTAGAAGAATGAACTGCATGCACCCCCATGTTCATTGCACCATATTCACAAGGGCCAAGACATGGAAACAAGTCAAGTGTCCACCAACAGATGAATGGATGAAGAAGATGTGGTATAGATACATATCAAAGTACATGCTGTCTGCAACAACATGGATGGACCCTGAAGGCATTATACTAATTAAAATAAGTCAGAGAAAGATAAATACTGTATGATCTCACTTATATGTGATATCTAAAAAAACAAACAACAAAAGTTAAACTCATAGAAACATAAGGAAAGAGGTATCCAGGGGCTGGGAGCAGGGAAGCAGGGAGAAACTGGAAAAAGGTACAAACTTTCAGCTGTAGGATTAATAAGGTCTGAGGATCCAATGTGAAATAAAACATGATGACTAAAGTTGACAATACTGTATTGTATAATTGAAATTTGCTAAAAGAAGAATTTAAATCTCTCTCCCAACCTTTCATCCCCACCCCCATAAGAACCTGACAATATTGCCACATCAGATAGATAACAGTAAGCTACCATAGAGGTAAATATATACACACGCCATACATACATACATACTTATGTGTATGTATATATATATGCATATATATATATGAAGGAGAAAAATATTGCTACATAAGATAGATAACAGTAAGCTACCATAGAGGTAAATATATACATATACATATATATACATATACACACACACATATATATATGAAGGAGAAAAATATTTTTTAGGAAAATTCTTCCTAGACATTTTCCTAGTTTAAGAAATGTTTCTTTTAAAAGTAAACTACTGCAATTTGCCACTGAGCCCAGAACCCAGGAGCCAAATGACAGACAAGAATCCGACAAGACAGGGCATGAATTGTGTTGTATTAATAATTCACACTTGCCTTGAAAAAGTGTCAGAGTTAGAGTCCTGTACTGTGACTGCAAGCTGCTTTTCTTTAAACACACAAATATATTTATATAAGATATTTAGTGAGGCATATTGATCTTCCCTCCCTGGGAGTTTCTAATCTCCACATTATTCATTGAGTTGTATCTGCATAATTTAACACACACTCACATGCTTGGCCTCATAGGTAGGAGAATGAATGAATGCAGAAATCCCATGGGCTGTTAGCAGCATCCCAAGCCACAGTTGCTTTCACCTCTCAGACTGCCTGGTTTTTAGTAAAAGAAAGAAATCCATCTTTTTCTTCTAAAGATGGAAATTGCTGGAAGAGGAACCAAAGAGAAATGCAGTTCTACTGTACCCGGCCTCTCAGGAGCTCGTACGCTGTCACCCCCAGGGACCACCAGTCCACAGCAAAGGAATAGCCTGCTTCTCTTCTGGAGTTGAACATCTCCGGTGCTGAAAACACAGAGCAGTTGGGTCTGTTTTACTTCCCAAGACGTTAACAAACCTGTCTCCCCAGCACCGGGGTAAAGGGTAGGAACACTTCGAGGTGTGTTTATCATCCATTACTGCATTGCTCACAGCAGGCAACGTTTCCAATTTTCTCGTCCCTCTCAGAGGTCTCATTCATCAGCCCATCCAACAGGCAGGCACAGGCTTGGTGGACACATATTCTCTTAGTTAGAACATGCACCCATGAAAAATGAGATCCCATCAGCCTCACACATGTGGCTGACCCTGAAACCAAGAAGGCTGAGATGATGTTATGGGCTGTCTTGATTTGGCAGGTTTGGGCTAAAGGGCTAAAATCTGTATTCTGGCAGCAAACAATGCTCAGAAGTTGGAGCAATGTATGCCAGATGGGCTCTCCATCTCAGTCATCTTGAAGAGACAAGGGCAACATTTCAATCCTGCTGTTGAGGGGGAGGGAAGGAAGGAAGGAGAAAAAAGGGAGTAGGCACTGAGTTTAATATCTGAGTTGATATTAATGTTTAACATTAACTGTGGGGCAGTTACACTTTGTTACCTACGTCTTTGAATAGACTCCAATGGAAGGCAGGGCTATAGTCATTTTTAAGGCCAATGGAAGCCCGCTTTGGGCATTCTCTAAGCACATTGACCGGAAGTGGACCTTCTATTGTACAGTCTACATACTCTTCCAGAATATGTAGGGATGGAGAAGGGGGACTGAAGCACAAAGCAAGAGCAAGTATCTTCTCTGCCTGCTCACCACTACATTGCTAATGTCCGGTATTGAACCTGGCATTTAGAGTCAGTCAAGAGACTTCACTGAATGAATGAATGAATGAGTGATGCTGAATCACTTAGTCAAGGAATGGTTGCAATCATTAGCTCTAGAACTGCACTAAGTTCAAAAGTTGCCTTCATCATCGATTGTGACTGTGAAGAAGTCCATGACTGAGCTTGAGAATCCTCACCAGCACAATCAGAATCACCTCTGTCTAGTGGTGAGAAATTAAATGAGATAGCACATGCCAACATCTCAGCACAGTGCTTGGCACCTGGGAAGTGCTCAAATAATTGGGCACTCTTCCAGAGAGGCGAGCATCTATAACAATGCGGATTTTACTTAGCCGACAGCTACACACACTTGACCCATCCTCTGGTCAGGAGGTGTTGGCTCTGGACAAAGAATATTATTGGGTCGTGGGGTCTGAATACTCAAGCTCGCCCTACCTGGTACACTTCGTTCTAAGTAAAATTCAATGGATACCGTCCAGTTAGAGGTAGAACGTTGACATCCCAGTGCCCAGCACGGGCCCTGACTGTAAGAGCCGGCTGCAGCAGGACTAAGCAGGCCTCATTCCCTGCTGGATTTGCCTTTCATGCATCACTGCATGCTTTCCGTGAATCACAGGTCCCTGTGCAAGTGGGGAGGCAGTGGCCCTGACCCCAAGGCACCCGCAGACTGGATGGAATGGACTAAACCCTGCTTCCCCTTCTCGGAGTCCCACAGCAAGTCATCTCAGTCCCCCAGGGTGACAGACAGCTCACTTAGAGAAGCTGCGCAGAACTCTGAGGAGTAAACAGACCATCGTGCTAAGAAAATACCTATCAGAATAAATGTCACTCTGTAAAAGCTGTGGATTCTGTCATCTTGGATCGTCCTCGAAGTTTACAGGAGCATCTTTTTTTGCTTCTTTTCTACTTATGTTTTCCAGCATGAAGGCATCATTCATCCAACGAATATTCTCTGTGTGCTATGCATTGAGGAATTTTGATAGAACATGAAGAAAAAACATCATGCCAACGTACAAAAGGACAACAAGTGAGTAATTCTTTGAGCCCTCAAAGAGCTGAAAAACCACAGCAGGGAGTCCACGAGGGGTTCTTGTCAGCACTTCAAGAGCATCCCCTGCCCTGAGGGTGCAGATAGAGGTGGAGAGAAACTTAAAAAAAGCCATTGGGTGTCTTGTTCGGTTTTTAAAATGTTTCAACCTACATTCAGAAAAGGAGGTACAACATAAAAGAACAATTTAATAAGTCGTCGTTATGAGCAAATGGCCAGGGGACCATTACACAGGTCATAAAACAGACGCTTGACTCCACCATTGCTCATATCCTATTCAAAACCTTAGGAGTAATCACTATCTTGAATTTATGTTAGCAATTTTGTTCCCCTTCTACATAGATTTACTATCTACATATGCATTTCTAAGCAATACTTCAGTTTTGCCTGTATGTTATATATGTGTACACATATATGTATAGGGGTGGGCAAAAGTAGGTTTACAGTTATGAGTACCTTAAGCAAAAGAGTTTATTCTTGTATTATTAATTATCATATTATGTATTTGTGTGTAAACCTACTTTTGCCACCCCTGTATATATAACATGTATATATGTGTGTGTGTATAACATATATATATCTCATACATGTAAAATCCCACTCCTTGTTTTCTTTGCTGTCTTTTATTGCTCAAGATTATGTGTAATCAATGCTTTATGAACATACTGTAATTTACCTACATATCTTGTTGTTGATAGCTATTGGGAGTGTTTTCAATTTGGGAACATTGTGAACAACCCTCTATGAACACTGGTGTACGTTCATGCAAGGGAAACTGCTGGGCATGGAATATGTGTCTTCACGTCCACTAGATAACGCAAAACTATTTATCAAAGGGGTTGTACTCATTGACACGATGACCAGCAGCATTATCTGGCTTCTTTCAGCTCAACTTTTTTATCCACGCATGGTATTAACTAAGCTTTTGATTTTTGCCAGTCTTGAGAGTGTGTTATTATGTTTCATTGTGGTTGAAACTGACATGCCCCTGATTACTAATAAGCTTGGCCATATTTTCATGTGTTTATTAAACATTTGGCTTACCATCATTGGGTTTTCATATATTAAAACACCTGGAGCATAGATTGTGGTTAGGATGTAAAGAAAGGGCTCCAGAGAAAATCTATAATATAACTTTAATGCAATAAAAATAATTGATGGAAGTTACAAAAGTGATTCTTAATTTTATCCGCAAAAAAAGTATAAGTATTGGTTTTCTGAAAAAGCATAAAGAGACTTGGATCTCATGTAGTAAACTATATAATAAAGCCACAATCATTAAGATTTGAAAGCCCTAGCATATACATGCTAGTACATAAATTACTTAGTTTATGATGACTGTATTTCAAATAAGCATGGAAAAGGACTTATTTAATAAATGATCTTTAAACAATTATTTAATAATCCAACAAAAAATAAAGTTGGATCCTTACCTCATATTGTCAGTCAAGATAATATATAGCTGGATTAAATAAAAAAGAAACTATAACAATAATATAAATATTAGGTAACCATATTGAAAATCTGGAGGTAAGAAGATCTTGCTAAGAATAGCATAAAAATAGAAACTATCAAGTAAAGAAAGTAATTTGCTGATGTTAGGAAAACAGTTCATGTCAAAATGCCATAAGAACAATAGCAACTAAAAAGTAGGAATCATATTTAGAACACATATGATACACTAAAGTTTAATATTCCCAATATATAAAGGGCAAGAACTCTCTCTATAATTGTTAAGAAACATCAGTATAAGCAAAAGGGATTAAAACCCTAATAGAAAATGGGTGAAGAACATAAACAGGCAATTTACAAAAAAGTCAAAGAAATGCAATTTTAATACCATAAGGAGGTACCATTTTCACTGATATTTCTGAGAACAGTAAGAAATTGATAGTACAGCCTGAAACCAATGTGAAGTTTCAGAAGGGAATGCATTAACCATATATACCCTCTGACCAGGAATTCTTTGGGAGTTTATTACAAGGACATAATTAAGTCTCAGGACATATTTCTGCTAACAGGATTTTAATCATGAATTTATATTTCAGAATGAGAAAAACCTAACATTCAGTGAAGAATAGGGTAAATAGATTTTGATGCGGCCCTGTTTTGTAGCATGTGACCATTAAAAACAATAGTTACATATATGGGCTTGGAAGAATAAGGAGTGTGAGTTGTCTAGGCCCAGCCCTGGAGTCAGAGAAGCAGGTCTCAGTTTTGGCTCGGGTATGCTTGTGGACTCAGGCAGGGAGGTAGCACAGCAGGGTGTGATGTCAGGGCTTTGATGTCAGACCCCAGGGGCTATGCCTATAGCTCTGCTTGGGCAGAGCTAACTTCTCAGTCTGCAAGTCTGAAGTGGGAATAACAATAGTACCTGCCTCATAGAATTGTTTTTATTTTATTTGAAACAGTGTTGGGCACATAAGAAGAGCTCAGTAAGTGTGAGCCATTATACCTCCACCACTATCACCATCACTGTTTGAGACGCTTTTAGACTTTGATTTAACCAACCTTGGGCTCTCTGCCACTCATGTGCTGTGTTAGTATGACCATGTCAGTTTCTCTCTAGCCCTAATTATTCTCTTCTTTCTTCTTTCTTTCTTTCTTTCTTTCTTTCTTTCTTTCTTTCCTTCTTTCTTTTCTTTTTTTTTTTGTAAATCTGTGAAATCAGAATAATAATGAAACCTATTTCATAGGGTTGCTTTGAGAGTTTAATGACACAATAAATGTTATAAACTTAGCAAAATGCTTGGGTTATAGTAAATGCTCACTGTATAATGCCTGTTATTACTGTGATTGTTTTATAAAGTGAAAATTCTAAGTTACAAAAATTCAGTATGATCAAACTTGAAAACAAGATATGTTTGTGTGTGCATAAACTAAAGGTCTGGAAGAAAACCATAACTATCTGTAAGTAGAGGAATTAATTTAATGTCCTCTTTGCTTATCTGTATAGTATATATTTTCCATAGTGAAGTTGTTTGTTTATTTCTGGGAGAGAAGAATATTTTAATTGATGTAGCTGTAAGTGATCTGGGGTAGTCTCCCAGACCTAGGAGGAGGGAGAAGGAAGGATTGGAGTGATGGGAGGAAGCATGCAATTAGAAGATTATGAATGAAAATTAGTTAAGAACTGGCAGACTGCTCATCTTCTCATTTCCAGAGCCAAGGAACTGCTTCATAATATGCTCAGCATCTCATATTAATAGCTATTGTATATTCCTTTAATCTTCATTTGGTATTGAATTCAAGTTTTCTTTCTTTTCAGAATTTTCTTTCTTTCTGGTTAATTGCTGGTTAGTTCCCTACAGGAATGTTATAATATGACTGCTGGTGTCAGGTACATTTTACCGATTTACTTGGAACATAATTTTTTTTTAAAAAAAAGATGATTTCCACCCATAATTCCTCTTAGAAAGATTCCCATCCAAAAATCAAAGCTAAGGGCAACTTCTGAATAAAAAGGTAAGTGATGATAAATACTCATTTTTTAATATAACAAACATTTATAATAGTTTACCCTACTTAAATTGTCTTACAATCATTTAAGAACCACAAATAACATTTAAAAAGTTTCTCTCAGGAAGAAGCTTGATTTTCTAAAATCAGAGCCTGATTTAAATCTAGGTTATTTTCAATTACTAGCCATGTGATCTTGGACAAATTACTTAGCTTCTTATTTTCCTCATTGTAAGATGGTGATAATTATCGCCTGCCATATAGAGTTGTTGAGAAAAAAAATAAATGCAAAACATTTAACACATCTGGTCCACAGAAGGCTTTCAATAAATATTAGTAATTGCTCATTATAAGCGTGAAGACAGTGAGGCATAGAGACCACATTACAATTTCCAAGCTTTGTGTTGTGAAAAGACAAGAAATGCCAATTTTGAGGAGAATTAAATTATATAGACCTTATTTAAAATTACCAGGGAGAGAAAATGAAGGTGGCCTCCCTTTCCTCCTCTCACCATGGAAACCAGACCTAGATAACCCAGATGCACATTTTCTGGTTTGGCTCCAAGAAAATAGTCCTTAATATGGAAACCCAGGAAACCTGCAGAATTAAGCCCATCAGAACAGCAGGCTTGGGCAGTCCTTTGTATCATTTGAGTGCCATGGGTTTTAGGCAGAAAATAGGCTGAATTATATGTGTCCATTATTTTAAAAGTGCCCAAAGAGATTTATTCCTCCACTGATCATTGGAAGTCAGAAAATTTGCAGTTGTTCAAATACCATATAAAATAAGGCTAATTTTCTGCTGTAGATTTTCTTTCTCTTAGAAAGTGAGGTGGCCCTGCATTCAGGGGTTCTCTTTTCTTTTCTCCCTTCAGTTGCACGAAGAAAAGAAAGAAATATTAAAAGAAAGTGGCATTGTCCTTGCCCTTTCAAGTACAAATATTTCACCTGTGGGTTACTCTGACCACATCTAGCCACTACAATTCATTCCGCTCTGACTTAATTTAACCCCAGAGGTTTAACCAGACACCATCCCAACTAATTAGGGTTGAAGCATGTCCTTTTAATCTTTCCTCATCCATTAACAACTGTACAGTCTTCCTTTATGACTGAGTATGGGCTACCTTGGTATTGGCTCAGTCTGTTGCCTAATAAATGTAATCCTCTTCGCTTCTTAAAACATTTACTTTAGATACTCTAAAACTCAGTCCTGTGAATTTTAAAACCAATCCCATATCCGATTCAAAGCTCCGCGACACACCAGGCTGGACTCAGCCGCCTTGGTGTGGAGATGGACGATCACTCTGGCTGTCACCGAGCTCCTGCTCTCTTTTCCAAGAAAGTGTCGTTTGTTTTAGACACAGAGGAAGTGCAGAGGCGCAGAGATTGGAACACAAACGCCCTGCACTGCCTCGGGGGTGATTGCTCTCTAGCTGCACCTGAAAACTAACAGAGCTCAGGGTCTGCAGCAGAGGTTCTCAACATTTAAGTGCATGTTACAGTTACGTGAAGGGCTTTTACACCACTCTCTGCTTGGCTGTCACCTCCAGAGATTGCCTGAGTTGGGCTCTGTTGGGATTGTTGGTGCCTCCAGTAAGCCACACTGGCAGGAACTTCCCCGCCTTCCAGGCTGCACCTGGCTGGCCCTGGAGGGGCCTCCCTGAAGCTGATTAACCCCATCCTCTGGCTAACACCCTCCTTTTGCCGCCACAAACACTCTCTCTCTCTCTCCCCCGCCTCCCCCTCCCTCTCTTGCATATCTCTGTCTCCTACAGCAGTAATTCCCAGAGAGACTGGACTCCAAACTCATTGACATTCCATGGCCAACTCAGCTCTGTTAGCACACTTATGTCGGAATGGTATCTGCAGAGAGATGGCTGCTTCCAACAACAGAATGCAGAATTTGTATTAACTTGTGACAGTTAGCACAGTTAAGTGGGAAACCTAAACGGCAACTTTGGCACTATCTCCTACTCTCTAGACACCCTCTGGGTAAATTTTAAATCTTCAGGCCAAAACCCAGCTCCTTATCTTTATTCAGGGCGAACTCATGGTGTTATGATAAAATGAAAGCTAAAATTATAATTGTAAGGCACTCTGTAAGCTTTACAACCTCTGCATGTAATGCAGTATTATGTAAATAATGGTTATAATAGTACTTGTCACTTATTAGCATCCTACTTATTTCTGTGTCTTCTCTGCTTGATTCTAATGTTAAACTCCTCTCACTAGAAGGTAAGCTCCATGGGGGGGAGCCCTCATCTGGGTTATGTACTGCGGGGTCACCAGCACCTGACACGGTGCCAAGCACCCAGAGGCAATTAGTAGACATTTACTGAATTAATTAATATTTTTTTGTTAGGAAGTAGATGCTGCCCTAAATAACTCTATAAAGTAGTATTTTCAAAATGCAATCAATGGCCCTCTTGAATCAATATCAGACAGGGTGTTCCCTAAATGGAGACCCCTGAGGCCCCCCTGAGACCCATGAAATCAGAAGCTCCCCAGTTAAAGTCAGGGGTTCTTGTCATTTCTAGCTATAAGTCCCCACACATGATTGAACCCATAATAAATGGTGTCCACAGGAGTGAAAGACCGAAGCCTTGCTGTTAGTCAAAACAGCTGCCCCAAAGCCCGTACCCATGTAAGGCTTGGTGCCGGCCACGGTGCTGATCCGCGCCTCCCCGGGCAGCATGGCGGCGATGTTGAAGTCTGTGATGTGCGCGTGCCCTGGCAGGAGAGAAGCACCACAGAGAATGATAAGTTCCTTCTGCCCAGCGGCACAGCCGTGCGTCTACACCAAGCTTAGTCTGTAAATTCTCCTATGCTTCGGGTACTAGCAGTAAAAGCTCAATTATTCTGTCCTCAAGACCAATATGTCCTGCCCTGGCTGGGTTGCTCAGTTGGTTGGAGTGTTGTCCTGGTGTGCCAGGGTTGCAGGTTTGAGCCCTGGTCGGGGCACATATAAGAATCAACCAATTAATGCATAAATAGATAAATAGGTGGAACAAACAAATCAATCTCTCTCTCTCTTCCTCTTCCTCCCTCCCTCCCCCTTCCTCTCCATCTTCCTTTCTCTCTCTCTGAAAATCAATTTAAAAAATGTAAAAATATACTAATATGCTCTTCAATCAGCTAATCCTCCAGCAGCCAGAACATGACATGCAAAGATGAATATCTGACTGTATCTGTAGTTCAACCTCAGGAAGTATTCACTTTGGAGGTTAAGAGCTCATGCTCTTGTAATTCTGTTAGGCAATTTTTGTTTACAGCATTTTAAGTTGGTCTAACCTGAGAGTATCAATAGGGACCCAGGAGCTATTCAAAATATCCAATCGCCAATGCTGTCTTATGAGACTTTTTTTTTTTTTGTAGAGACAAACATTGTGACTATAAAGCAGACATGAATGCGGATACAGCAGGTCTTCGAATAATGCTGTTTTGTTCAAGTTGTTTTGTTATAAATATTGATAGAAAAAAAAACGATTTCCTGCAGGAGCCACTGTTTGTGTAGAATTTGCATGTTTTCTCTATGTTTGCACTCCAAAGATGTTCATGGGAGGTGGACTGGCATGTCGACATTGTCCCAGCATGTGTGTGTGTGTGTGTGTGTGTGTGTGTGTGGCACTGTGATGGAGGGGAGTCCTGTCCAGGGTTGGTTCCCACCTCATGCCTGGAACTGCCAGGATAGGCTCTGGCCACCCAGAACCCTGAACTGAAGTGAGTGGGTTGGAAAATCATTCCCTCATGTATTTTTATTCATCCTTCTTAAATATATATAGCTCACACTTACTTCAGTGTTTAATATTAGAAGTGTTTGGGTCTTCATTTAGAAGTTTGGTGATGTTTTTGTGACCTGAAACTTACCTTTTGTTTATATCAATTAGCCTGTGGTGAATATTGGCTTCCTTATAGTATGTTGTTTCGCTTTAAGTCAGTTTTCAAGAACCTACTGACGACATTGAGGACTTACTACTTCTGTTTCTCTGCCAGGAATGAGTCCTTGTTTTATCCTTGTTTTTCTGAAATAACATTAGTAGATTTGTCTGTTAAGTCTGCTGTCCCCTAATGGTTCTCGATAGAATAGCTCACCAAGGAAAGCAGGGGAAAGTTGAATTTTACTTATAAAGAGATTGTGTGACGCGCTCTAGGCTGGGAGCCAGGAGACTTGGGTCCTACCCTGAACTCTGCCCCTAACATATTGCAGACTTTAGTCCCATTCCTGTGTTGAACCTAAGCTTCCCTTCATTTAAAAAAGGATTGGGTGGATGACCTGATCTCTAGGGTCTCTCTCAGCTCTAAGGCTCATGGCGTTACTGCGCAGGTCTCACCACTCAAGTTAAGCGGGGGGCGCACGTGCACCGTGCATTAGCATAGTCACATTGATAGCTGGAAGGAAGAAAGAGGTAGCTCAGGGGCTCAGGCAGAGAAGCTAGTTGTGTTAGTAGTTGGCACAAAAGTCACACGCTTTTGGAGGATCCTGAAGCATTAGCATTTCTATGCTTCTGTGGTTGTGAGGAGCTATGGCTGTAATTGGAGGGGATGTCATCTGATTGTTCTTCCTGGTCCCTCCCATCCATGCTCCTCCGCTACCCCAGCCAAACTCTACTGTCTACTCGAATGGCATTCAGCCTGCAGCTGAAGATAAATCTCATTGCCTTGACTGCCAGGGGTAGTTTTGTGCCCAAAGTGTTTGTATTTGTTTATGTGATGACATTTTAATACAGTCAAAGTAGCACTCATCCAGCCTAAGGTAAAGGTTGTCTTGCTTGAACGGTATCATGGGTGTTTTCAATAATTCACCCTACCATGAGTCATGCTCAGAGCACTGGATCGGTGTTCACAAGGTGTGATATGAAGTAGGTGAGCCAGGAGATGCTGCAGTTAAGAGCTTGTTCTCTGAGGTCAGACTATTTGGCTTCAAGTCCAGGTTCTATCACTGACTGTCTAGGTCACCTTAAAAAGGTGGCTTATCTCTCTGTAAAGCTGAGATAGGATAATAGTCTTCTCATGAGATTGCTGGAAAGATCAAAGAAAGTAATGACTGTGGGAGGCAGCTCTGCCTTTGGCAGGAAGTGAGTGTTCAATTTTTGCTTTTTGTCATGATAAGAAACTCCAGAGTTACAGAGGGCACAGGTGTGTGTGTGTGTGTGTGTGTGTGTGTGTGTGTGTGTGTGTGTGTTTTAATATGATGCTCACTTGATTTTTAGGCACATTTTGGGACTTTGCAAGGCAGGAGCTGTTACCATAGAAGGCTTAGTCCTTCTTCACACCCCCAGACTGTTTTTGCCTTTCTCTGTTCCCTGTGACTGGGGATGATATTAAGAAACCTAAATTACAGATGATGCCATAGTTGTCATTTTCCCAGATATAGCAGTCAGATAGTATTGTTCCTCTGGATACAGCGTTTATGTCCTGAATAACTTAAAGACACAAGAATTCTAGACACTATAGAATTGATAGAATTGGATGGGGCACTTACGGTGGTAGGATATAAAAATATATATCAAGACAACTGGTGTTGTGCCATCCAAGATCTAATACCTTCTTGGACTCTGAGCTACTGAGTGAGATGTCTGGGGAGAACAGTAGCAGGTATGCTCTAAATTAAAAGGCCTTTTTTTAAGTCAGATTCTGAGGTATGAAGAATGTTTATTCACACCATGGGAAGATTCTCCATTTTATGAAAGGATTTAGCTACTTCAAATATTAATCTTTTCTGATGAACGTGAACCAATATGAATCAGTAGGCATAAAACAAAACAAAGCTTGTTACTGAATGGTGCTAAATGAAACATATAAATAATGTGGTATCCTTAGAGGAACGGGTGTGGGAAGCAGATAGTAATACATAATTATCCTTCACAGTTGCTAGGTATCCCCAGGTAAGAGGTGCGTGTGACAGCCCATCAGGGGTGAAATACTATAAATGTTGATGGAGAGAACAAATGAGGGTTTAAAATAGAAAACAGGGAAAATCACACCAGAAGACCCTCCAAAATGCAGGCATTGGTTTGTGGTTCAGTTAATTCTCCCAACAGCAACTCTATGTAATGAGCTCAGGGTAAAGGTTACCAGGAATTGGTTCAGCAAAAAGTGGTTAATTATAGTCCCTGAACAATGCCAGAGCACCTTCGTTTTTCAGAATCTGAATAAACATAAAGTAAATAACCTCAAAAATTATTTTCCCCAGAAAGGGACCCCAGGAAAATGTATAGAGAATAGCTCTCAATCCTTTTTGTTTGTTTGTTTGCTTTTATTCCATTCACATATCCAATCCTTCCCAAAGCAATGTTTCTCTTATTAACTGAGTGATTCTCAAGTTAAATTCAGATTGGGAATATAACACAGAAGAGCCCTGTATCAATCCATTATCCAAACCCAAAAACTTGAAAGAGAAAAGAGGTCATTGTATATAGTACACCAGACGGCAGGTGTAGTTGGTTGGGACTGTTTCCCAGGCCAAATGGGGTGACTACTTACGGTCCTTAAGCAACTGAGCCCCAGCCCCACCAAAATAAAAGGCCCTGAAAAGCGGCTTTAGTTCCCTGCACACATGAAGGAAATCAGAATGGACCACGGACAATGTAGATACCTGAGAATTAGGGTTCAACAAAATTGTTTAAACACAAGACCTAACACACAGACACACAGAGTCTTTGGAATCAAAATAAGTACCCAGCACTGGCTATCTGATACAGAGACATAAAACAAGACAAAGTGGTCTAAGTTTCCTTCCCTAGGGAAGAGACCCTACTAATTTATGGAATCATACTAATATCTCATTTTTCATTGAGTGATTTCCTTCTGGTAGATTTTGCCATCAAGCACTTTATAAATAGTATGTCAGTTCATTTTTACAATGAGCCTAAGAAATAAATATTCTTTTGATCCCTGGAGAAACTAAGGTAGCAGAGAAAGTGTAGGCAGCTTGTTGACACTCTCAGAGCTAGAGATTGGGTGAATCATTTCTTTTTAAACTTCTATTAAATTTATTGGGGTGACATTGGTTAATAAAATTATATAGGTTTTAAGTATACTGTGCTATTGCATTGTGTGTTAGCCACCCAAGGTCAAGTCTCCTGCCATCACCATTTAACCCCCCTTTACCCTCCTCTACCTGCCCCTACACCCTTTTCCCTCTGGTAACCACCGGACTGTTGTTTGTGTCTATGAGTTTTTGTGTGTTTTTTTGGTCTGGTTTGTTCATTTGTTGCTTTTACTTTTATATCCCACATATGAGTGAAATCATATGGTTCTTGACTTTTTCCATCGGACTTATTTCGCTTAGTATGATATTCTCAAGATATATCCATGCTGGCACAGATGACAGTATTTCATCTTTTCTCATGGGTGAGTAGTGTTCAATTGTATATATGTATCACATGTTCTTTGGTTTTGAACTCAGGCAACCTGGCCCCAGCATCCATGCTCTTAAATATGATATTACACAGTTACTCTTTCACAAAGGTAGTTCCCTAAGAATGGTTAAACTTGCAGATTAATTTATTCCTGGACCTTTCTCCTAATCTACAACCACCAAGTGGGAAGTTGAATGAGAGAGTACAGAATGGCCTCAGGGTAAAATGAGGATAAAAACCATGTTTGAGATCTAAGATTAAAACATGGTTCTCTGAAATGGAAGGTAAATCTTGAACACGTTTTGGTCGACAGGACCTGCATGTCTCCATTCAGGGCCTCAGTGAATGGTAGAGCAACATACGGTCAGCAACAGCATTGGGTCAGTGGCAGAGAAGCCCAGCCTGGGTTCCGCCTGACCAGCTGGCCGTGCGCCTTCATGAGACTTTGGTGGGCAGCTGGAGCACCTTTTCTAAGTTGTGCCAAGGTGACCTCCATTGGCGAGGGGAGGCCCTATCACGACGGTGGAGCTCTGTGGAGTTTATATGCACCAGGTCGAGAGAGGATCCTACTTCCTATTTAAGGCAGGGCCAGCTGGTGTGTTAACGAAAGTCACCTTCATGCTAAGTCTCATCATTGCTCACATTTTTGAAACTCAGAGACTCTGTTCCCACATGTCAGAAGCAGTAAAGGGAAGGAAGAAATAAGGTGTTGAAAGAATGGGAAAAATCTTTTTAGACAGTCTGTAAATAAAAAATGACCCTGTGCTTTTGCAATTAGAGGTCACATGCAAAAGGGTTTCTTAGCCCTCTGAGCACAGGTGGGGTCTGGTAAGTCACGGTAAAATGCAACTAGGTAAGTAAATCAGGAGCAGTGGCTGGTACTTGGAGTTTCAGTCCCACTTGCAAATCCCTTCTGTTAAAGTCAAATAAGTAAGGAGCTTTACAGATTTACGACTCACCTAGCAGCTTCCTGAAAAGAACAAGGCTCTTATTGCCACTATTAACACTTAGAACTTATAGGCTGTGTGTCCTACAGGTCTACTCCGGTGGACCAATAAATCCAAATGTACATTCAAATAAATTTTAGAAAGAGATTAGATACATTTAATCATTGTGGCAAAGCCTGTTCTACAGGATATCTCTAATCAATGTTTCTTGAACTGCAGGCATTCATTTTTCCCCTTCACGGTTCTTCCCATATCCCCATGTGACGTTCCTATCTGTGTACACATACACTGCCACCTACTTTCTATTTTTCTTTAAGCTGACTGATTTTTAAAATCCTCACCCAAGGATATTTAATGATTTTAGAGGGAGAGGAAGGGATAAAGAGAAACATACATCAGTTGTTTCCCGAACATGCCCTAACCAGGGATCAAACCCACAACCGAGAGGTATGTGCCTTGATAGGGAATCAAACCTGTCACCTTTTGGTGGATGGAATGATGGTCCAATCAACCGACCTACCTGGCCAGGACATAAACTGACTAATTTTAAAAAACTGAAATATCTTTGAACAAAAAACTTGATATCTCCTCTGCAAATGTAAACCCAGTTTGTCCTTCTAAGGAGGAAAGCATAAAAGTAGATGCAATGCCAACAAAACAGTGTCCCTGATATCTAGGAATGTACCATTGCCTGTCAAAAGCTCAAAGCTTGAGGCCTGTTCTGTCTTTACGAAAGTAGGAGATGCTAGTTATAAAGATACTAAGGCAAACCAGCACCAAAAAAGCTGAGATGGTTTTACTGAAGAAATCAGTAGGTGTGGAAGGACATTGAAAAGAGAAGGACTTTCTCATTATGTAAATTCAATGTTATACTTAAGGGTGTGTTGGTGTACTATGCGGACTGCCCCCTCACTTATAAAATGAAGTTTGTACATATAACTCAAGTCAATCAGGCAGGACGTCTTCTCTGTGTATTGCTCCTTCACTGGGGATCGTCATTTCTGTTCTATATGCAAGTCATGTTGGTTGCAAACACATCATTTACTCACCATGTTCATCAAGCAAAATGTTGTCAGGCTTCATATCCCTAGGGAAGTAAAAAGAGAAAGTTGCTCATGATAAAACAAACAAACAGAACTAAAGGGGAAAATGCTCAAGAACCCGAAATAGGGCTAAAACAACGTACTGGCACTTCATCACTCACAAAGTTTTTACAGTGATTCTAAAAGATGATTGCCGTGAACACACCCAATTTCTAGATCAGAAAACCAACGCTTAAAGAAGTTAAGTAACTTAGCCCAGGGTCAGAGATAGTAAATGGAAGAACTGGGCTCTGAACCTGAGTCTCTCTTGTTCAGAAGCTCAGACTCTTAATTCCTATAGCATATGATATCTAAACATATAAGTGTCGCTCTATAGGGTCAGTCATATGAGACATTTAAATAGTCATAAGGTAGTAGTACTAATTATAATTATCATTTCATCTGTGTAAATCTGGAGTGAACGTAAAGACTACAAAATAAGAAAGATGGTTTGTAATGCGATTTCATTTTAAACTTGCAGAGGTTACTCTTTAAGGATGATGTTATAATTTTATAGTTACAGGTACTTGATAAATACTATTCCTGGGATGGTTAATTAAGATGTGGACCAGTCTTCCATGCCTTGGTGAGGTCCTTAACTTTATAGGAAGGAAAAAGACTCACCTACTTCCAGTAAAGAGAGTAGTTTCATAATAAATACTTAGAGAACTGGCCTATAGAGTTTTCAAAATTCTCCTGAAACAAATATTGTAAGCAGTGCCCCTCAATCGGAGAACAGCATTGCTGTTCCTAACTGGCCTCATCCTCCACTCTCAGGTTTTACTGCCCTTCAATAACGTACCATTAAAACCCTTCAACCTAAATTCACAAAAGCCATTAGGGAAGAGATTCTGAAATAGGTTTTGGAAACACATTTTCAGCCTAGTCAAGTGGCTTTTATTTTGCTTGAATAAGATGACCTTGGTCTTTGACAGACTGAGGTGGTCAGAGTCCTATTTTCTTGAAAATATTAATGAATAATAAGCCTTGACCTACAAACAGAACCACGTACATGCCACTCCCAATATGCAGTCTCATGAACTTTGAGTATCATCTCATTTAGTTTGTTAGGGTCTTAAAGTTAATTCTGGATTCATAAGCGATCCTCTGTAGCTGTGGCAAATTTTTCTCTTACAGGGTATGCTTTGCTAAAAATATAGAGTATAGGGGGTTTTTCAACTGCATAATTCTATGGCTGCTCACTCTCTCTCAATATTGCAGATCCCATGAAAAACCCTTTGATGGGTCCCTTTATTTCAAGAATAACCAAGTTCAAACTCACTCATATAGAAGAAAGGCCCTTTTATCATCTGGCTCCTGTCCTCCAGCCATGTGGAGGCACATGGAGTCTCCTAAATCCTCCCTGCACCAGCCCACCTTCATCTGTTCCTTCACCAGAATTGGGGCCCCCCACCAACACTATACCCAGACAATGCGGATTCATTTCTCACCTCAGAACTCAGATGTCACTTCCTGCAGGCAGCCTTTCTTGATTTTCTGATTCTGAGTCAATGACCTCTTCTATGTGCTCTGCAGAGTATGCTTCTCCCATCATAACATGTTTCATTTATATTTACTTCTTTTCCCAACTGGAGTATGAGCTCCTCGATATCTGGGATGGTTTCTAGATTACTGTCATATTTCATCACATAGGCTCACAGAGGCTGGTGGGCACTATTGAATGACTCAGTGATACCAGGAGAATGTCTAGTGCACTTAAGGTTGGTTAATCCTAACAGTACTATCGGAGCACTGTGGGGCACCACCAAACACTCTACAGTTGAAAGATTGGAGTAGACCAGGTGTTAGGATCCTACCACCTCTTTCAGACTTGCACCCAGTGAGCATCAGTTAGTGTTTGCCAAGCAAAAAGGAGAGCCTGAGCAGCCCTGACAGGAAGAAAGAGACCTGGTTGCAGCAAGACCAGCACACTGATTCCGTGGCCTGAATTCATGACTGCTTGCTGGGAAAAATGGATGGCTCTGGTTTGACACTTCATGAGCTTCTATAAATTCCTCAACATCACTTTTAGTATTTATTAAAGCTACATATCATTATGCCCACTTCTCCCCAAAGCTAAAGATAATGCTTAAAGAATAATACAGAGATCAGAAAGCTAACAATTACTTTAATGTGACATGTCTAACTTCAATCTCATATTCATTTATTCATTAAATATTTACCTATTTTGATAAGTCACTATACGAGGGCTCCAGAAATATAAAGACAACTGAGATACAGTTCTTTTTAGGCATGGAGAAGATAAGAAAGATTCACAAGGAACTATGCCAAAAAGGCTTAAAGTGGTGTTACTGTGTGTTTACTGCTAAATTCAGAGGAATAATATGAAGAAAATCTAAGACAATTATAAAAGAAAAAAATGGACTTTTAACATAAAAATAAAGATTTAGGCATAGATTCTAAGTATATAGTTTTTCCAAAATGTTGATGAGGTAACTTCTGAGTCTCTACAGGGTCAACTGCAGAATGATAACATTGTTTATTCATACAGCAGGAGAAAAAAAATGAAAATAAGCCCAGTGTGCTATATAAAAACTCCTGCTAGAGCGAACTGAGATTTTTCTAGTTATGAAACTTAGCACCACTTTCTTATCCTTTCAAATAAATCCTAAATATGAACTAACTTATGCTAAAATGTTTCTCTCATTTAAGGCAATCTGTAATATGGTTTCATTTAAAGTGATCTATAATATGATTTAACTTGGTGGTAACCAAACCTGGATATGTTAAGAATCACAATGTGAGCTTTAAAAAGCATAGATTATGTGACCTATCTAGCTCAGTCCTGTGATAGCTAGACTAATTGTCCAAACACAAACTCTTCTAGGGACTTTTTATGTACAGTCATGTTCAGAAATACCATCCAAGCTCAGTTCAAGTCCAAAAATATCAATCTGATTTTAAGATGCAGACCTTCACATTCTAGACAAATACTTTGCTCAAAATCTATATAGAAGTATATAGCTAATGAGTTCCCTCTCACTGTTATTTATCATTCTTGGTGATGACAATGTCTGTGTGGACATTCTATCTAATTCCTTAACCTCTCACTTCCCTGACTTTCCTGCAATAATCTTTTCACCTGTCCCACCTAGTTGTTTCATTATCCCCATTTCCTTAATCATTCCTTTGTTGTTATGACCTTCTATCCAAAAAAATTCCCAAACTGGCATGTCTAACATGGAGACCATCAGATTCTCAGACAAAGGACAGCTTTTCTATAGTGTTCAGTACTGTAGCTGTCAGGCTCCCCAAAGTGCCCAGAACACAAAGGAAGTGCTTAAGTAAATATTTGTCATAAAAATGAATGAACCTGGATCCTTGGTTCTCAGACTTCTGGAGTAATAAGCCACATATTCTTTTTCCCTTAAGAAAAAAACAAAAAGAAAACAAAAGAATAGCCCCCTCCAAAAAACACCCCACTCCATCTATGCCAGATGTGCTATTTACTGTTGGCCAACTAAAGACTGGATTGTTTTAGTAAGTGGATGAGTATATATCAGAGTACAAGTGATAAAGAAGTGATGTCTGCAGTCCAAGCCTGCAGTTTCAGAGGGGATGTTAGTGAATTTGGGGAGTGGTAAAGTACACTTCTAAGCACATACACGATGTAGAGACGAGAAGGCTGCGTCCTGCTGAGTCAGCAGCTCCTGCACTGGGAACTAGAAACCGTGTGGCAATGCAATGCTCCCCACGGCACAGTCCCAGGCGGAACTGATACAGCTGCCATTCTCGCTCGAATGACTTCATGGGACATTAGCAGAACTTAATAGGCTAATTACATCCCTCTGCTGTGTCTACCCTGGGATCAAGTCACTCACCCCGCAATCCGATACAGGGTGTTGTGAGAACAGGGAACAAGAAAATCAGTGTATCCAAACCAAAACCCACGCCATCAGCTTCCTGACAGGGCCACAGTTTGGGTTTAACTCCGTGTTACCTAATGTTCTCCTAGGATTGGGCCCTCTCCCAGTTCTTGAGAAGGGAAAAGAGATCATACGTAGAATTCTATAGTGTATTATTTAGGGCGCCGCACAAAGGATATCGGTCACGTAAACAGGTCTATGTTAAGAAAAGAGTTGGGTGGGATGAGAGAGTGTGAGGGGGAAATTGTAAGAAAAAAACCCAAACACATAGTTTGGAATAGGAGGCAGAAGTATAAGCTGCCAGGATTGGATTATTACCTCCCGGGTCTCATCTCTTTTTTATCAAGTGGCTGCTTTTTTTTTTTTTTTAATTGGTTCAAATTGGCCTGTAGCAAATTTAATTTTCTTCTTTATAGTTTTTATCGCCTATTCAAAAATCATGTAGATTTTGCACCCTATCTATAATATATCCATGTGCCTTTTAACATAAAAGTTCCAAATCTCTTGCTGTTGCTCGAGAAAGATGAATCACGCTCTTCCAACAGAGAGTAGCACAGAAACCCTGGTTTGAGAGATATGATTGAAAACCATGATCCCAGCGACTTGAGATTTTTAACCATCTTGCAATCTCTGGGAGCAGAATATTTAGATGACAAGGCTTCCTGCCTTACAGTATAGGAATAGTCAGATGCTCATTCATTACCATTATTTCCTTTAATCTGAATTCACACGGATAGAATCCTAGGTCACACATATGCATTCTGTCACCAGGCAGGCAAGGACACAGAGCACTGAGGACCCAAACCACATCACTCAGCTGCAAAGACCAGCTGGAACGCAGGTGTCCTGGGTCTCTCACTCAACACCACAAGGTTTTATGGAAAGAAATGAACCGGTTAGAGGAAGACAAAGAGTCTATAAGGCAAGGAGAATGAAAAAGGAACAAGAGCGAATGTGGACTATCGATGGTAACAGTCATGGAAGGGTTTTGCTTTTTTAGATTAAGTACAGGAGAGGGGCATTCAATTAGAGGTGAAAAGTAATTTGCTGCATTTCAACTCCAGAACTGAAAGTATCTTCTCAAGCAGAAGAAAGAAATTTGTCCCTTGAAAATGAAACAAATGAACTCTCCTAATCACTAAGAGAATTAAAAAAAAAAAGAATATCTGAGTCTTTCCAGAGTCATGCATGCACTAGCTTCTGAAAGGTATCAGGTGCTGTGCTTGACCCCCCAAAAGTCACAGAATGAACCCAATTGGTGCATACACTAAGATGTGTTGCTTTGATATTTTACAAGGAGTACAAACTTATAATGAAGTGCCAACATTGAGGTATCATGTGCCACAAACAGCGCTAAATGTTTTATGTGTATTACTTCACTCAGTTCTCCCCCACCGCTTACCCTGCAGGTAAGTATTAATATTTTCCTAATTCTACTGAAAATGAAACAGATATAGAGCAGTGATTTCCAATCTTTTCAATCACAAGGCACACATAAACTAATTATTACAATTCTGCAGCACACACACAAAAATGTATTTTTCCTGATCTGACAAAAAAATAGGTATAATTTTGATTCTTTCACACTGGATGGCTATTGCTTTGCTGGCGGTTGTCATTTCGTTTAAATTCCACAGTCTAAGAGAAAAGAGGTCAGTGCCCCTGACTAAATGGTCAGGTAGTGCATATTTTAAAAATTCTTGCAACACACCGGTTGTAGATCACTTTTCTAGAGAGATCTGGGGACTTTCTAAGTCATCTGTATAGCTCCTGACTAGTGGCCCCAGGACTTGAGCATAGGCTGTGTGAACGCAGACTTCGGCTCTAAAGCCAGAGAAGGAGACACAGTGATGGGATTGTAGGTGGACAAGTATGTGGCCATAAAGTCTAAAACAAACAGATGAAGGGGACCAGAAATGGGAGACCTTATGTCAAGGGCAATAACCCTGTTGAAGAAAAATAGAAGCTGGTCATGGGGCAAAGCAATTAAAATCAGCAAGTAAGTTTTCTTGGCAGATGCTATGATCAAAGAGAGCTTGGGGAGGAATGTGCTATAATCTGTCTGTTCTTTTTTTTTTTTTTTTTTTTTTTTGAGAGACACAGACATCGGTTTATTGTTCCACTTGTTGATGCTTACATTGGTTGATTCTTGTATGTGCCCTGACCAGAAATCAAACCTGCAACCTTGGGGTACCCTGGTGACACTCTAACCAACTGAGTCACCCAGCCAAGGCTAGGAATGTGCTACTATAAATTGCTTACATGAGCAAAACTACAGTATGGGCATGGTTAGTTGGAATTGGTATTAATTAGTGCATTGGTTAGAAATGGGTCTTGTGACAAGTGATGGAAAGCCTGACTTCCATTGGCTTAAGCAGAGAGTATGGGAATGCACAAGCAGCCTCTGCCAGCTGTCAGCCGGGAGCTGCTCTGTTGCAAAGATCTGGACTTCGCTGAACACCGACACTGGACAAAGTCACTCAGTGATGGTAATTGAGAGGACAAAACAACCAAGTGATCATGGGGTCATGTCTAACACAAAAGCAAGAGCACCGTATAAACTATAAACCTGACTGTACACTCCCACCCCCGACCCCTGACCCCTGACCTGGCTAACAGGAGTGATGCTGTCTTGACCAGTGACTGCGCTGGCCCACTCCTTTCCTCCTACCTCCCACCTCTCAGACAAAACTATTAAGATGCTCAGTCATAGAATTGCCCCTCTTTCTGATAGCACCCAAATCTGAGGAAAATTATGATGTCTCAAACCTTCCCCAAACCACCTATTAGCACCCCAGTCCTCAGCAAGGCCTTCCTGACACGCTCTTCTGAGATGCCCCACAGTTCACTATGTATACAGCCTGTCTTTGGGGACAAATACCAGTCAACTTCGCTGGATTCCAGCTGTGTTCCTGGTGGTCTTTGGCAGGTGGACATCAACAAGTGGTGTTTTCTCATAAGCAGTCCATAGGAGAACAGGGCAGTGCAGGGACCATGCGGTGGTTCCACACTGTCATCAAAGAGCCAGCCCCATTATGTCTCCACTCCACCACCTTGACAATTTCATTTGTTATCTCATGGTCTCAGAATACTTGCTCCAGCTCCAGACATCACATAGGCCTTTAGGGCAGGAAGAGGCTGAAGAGGGCAGCACCAGCTGGGTTTATAATCTTTTATTCGGGAAGCAAACGTTTCTCTAGAGGGCGTAACAGTAGAATCCCCCTTAGGTCTTACTGGCCTCACTGGCTCATCCCCCACATTAAGGAGACTGTGATTGGGGGTGGGGGGTGGGGCAGGGACTTTCATGATTGACTAAGCCAATCATCCCCCAACCTGGGACTGGGTACCTTGCTGCCAAATTGGGGTTCTATTACCAAGGAAGAAGATAAGGTGAACTTCAGCATCCTATAGCTAGGCAGTCAGGGAGCATAAGTAAAGAGCAGAAATGCTGGCACCAGATGCCCTGGTATTGGACTCCATCCTGGTCACGTTTGAGCTTGGCTAGTTTATAATATGGGGATGATTCTATTGGTACTTACCTCATGGGGTGGCTGTGAGAATTAAGTACTTACAACAGTGACTAGTGTATACTAACATATCACTAAGTGAAAACTCTTACTAGTAAGAGTAAACTATACATATGGTATAGTATACTCTCTTTTAAGTATTGTGGGCATATATAGTATGTATATAGATAGTTAGGGGTGATATTCATTTAACAACCAGCACAGCACAGTCATCAGCTAATTAGAATGGGCAATGGTAGAGGCAAAGTAGCAGTCCCTGAGGGACACCTTTGGGCCAGGAGGTAACACTTTAGCTGCTGCACCACAGGAGGTAGGAGTGAGGTAGGAGAGAAAAAGATAGGGAATGGGGGAGGCAGGAAAGGGACTGGGGAAGCAGGTGGCTCAAGCAGCAGCTCTTTATCAATCAATGCAATGAAATACAAGAATTTCAGTATTTTTACAACTGATATGGCCATACCAGCATATGGACTAAACATGAGCCTGGTATATGCTATACTGTATTACACTATGTAGTGTGTGTATATACATACACCATATACATGTATATATACACATATATGATCAGATTTAGGTCATATGAATATATTAGTGCATAGAATAATGTTCATAATAGTCTCAACAACAAATGGTCCTTTCTAACCCCAGGAATTACTAGATTTATTTAGGAAGCAGTAGATCCTAGATTTAAGTAGGTGGACTTTCAAGTCAGATGACTCAGGTTCAAATTTCAGCTTAACACTTATTATTTCTGTGATCTTGGGCAAGTTACAACCTTATGTAATGTGATTGCCTTACAAACATAACATTCTTCATTCCCTTAATGATCATTCTGATTGTCATTTGGACATCAAATCTCTCTCTCTCTCTCTCTCTCTCTCTCTCTCACACACACACACACACACACACACACATACACTTTGGGGAAGCCTACTCCACCCCTGACTTTAGAGAAGGGTTCTGTGACTCAGGCCTAAGCTACAAAAAGTTGTCCCATCCCACAGTCCTAGTTATTGGTTCAGGGATGGGCCAAAGACCCAAATTAAGCCACTGACTAGGAAAAAGAGTTATGCTACGGGCTCCTGAGAAAGAAGTTTCTTTGTGTCCTGAGCAAAGCTTCCAGAAGAAATGTGTACCTGGCATATAAATAAGTGAGAAATACTAGGTTCATTGCAGCATTATTTACAATAACCAAGATATGGAAGCAAACTAAGTGTCCACCAATAGACAATTAGATACAGAAGATGTGGTACAAATATATAAGTGCCCCCCATATAACACAGTGGTTAGGTTCCTACAAATGTGAAACTGTGTTATACAAAACAAAGAACTAGTAAAAAAGGGGGGGTGTTTAGGTTCCAAAGATTAAAAAAGCATACTATTATATATTTATAATTAAGAGAAATATCTTTATTAAAGCAATTTTCATCAAAAGTATTACATATTAATATGAATTAAGTAATGTGTTCTTTGTCATCACTACTAAGTTCCATTAACTGAATGTGTTTTTTGACAAGATATCCTCATCCTCTGAACTTTCTTCAGCATTATCTTGATTTCTATGCTCTACTTTTTGTAAAAAATCTGTTATTTTAAATTGCTTGCTTTTAGCTGAGAGATCTTTATAAATTTCATTACATGGTGCTAAGCATTTTTGAAGTTCTCTCTTTAATTTTGTGCTCCTTTCAGTATAAGGATCTTCACTTAAGAAATATGACTCTAACTGTTCAGCTAAGTCTAGGCCTTTCTTTATGTTTCTTAGAGTAAACTGATATGAATAAAAAATTTTAAATGAGTTATCTTCTGCTCTTAAAAGCTTTTATCATGTTCAGTATTATATGGGGATTTCCTTAGTTTTGTGTTATACAGGAGTTTTCCCCAATTCTCTAACCATGTTAGAGTGAAACTGTGTTGTAGAAGTGCCATGTTATACAGGGGTTACCTGTACAATGGAATATGACTCGGTCATAAAAAAGAAAGAAATCTTACCATTTGTAACAGCATGGATAAACCTAGAGGATGTTATACTAAACGAATGAGTCAGACAAAGAAAGACAAACACCATATATTTTCACTTACATATGGAAACTTAAAAAAATAAACAAATGAACCAGAAACAAATTTATAGATACAGAGTATTTTCATGGTTGCCAGATGGGGGTGGGGTTGGAGGGATGGGTACAAAGGGGGAAGGGATTAAGATGGGCAAATTGGTGGTATAAAGTACAGCACAGGAGAGGAAGTCAGTAATGTTGTAAAAACTATGTATAGTGCCAGCTGGGTACTACTAGACTTACTGTGGGGAACACTTTGTAACATATATAAATGTCTGACCGCTATGCTGTACACTTGAAACTAATATAATATTGAATGTCAACTGTCATTGAAAAAAATGTGTTAAATGTCTAACCCTGAAAGAATGACGTTTAATCTTTGTACTAAGATGTGTGCTAGGCAAAGTAAAATTTAATTTGAACCAAGTCACAGGTTGCATATTAATGAAACTCTTAACCTTATAGCAACTGTCAAGACCTCAGCACAGGCTGTTAAATGTTAACCTAGAAACAAGCAGTTTTTTGTCTTTTTCATATGGGGTTTTACAAATGGGTGGCCTTGTGTGAAAAGCACAGCTCCAAATGGCCTGATGCATAATACAAAGAGGGCAGAGTCTCCTGTTTTCACAATGTGTAATTCATGCTCATTCATTATTTGGTAGCTTGGGAGCAGGTGCTGAATAGAACCTATCAACCTAATACCCTCATTACTGCACAGCCGTTTTGTTTTTCAGGCTCAGTTGCCCTTCTGCTATGGGAGTTAGAAACAGAACATGTGCAAGGGCTTGTGAACTACTGAGGAGAGGATTTATCAAATCAAAGAGAAAGGGCCTTTCCTCAACCACTCCAGAGAAAAGAGTAGCCTGAAACCAAAATCTATTACCCTCTGCAATAAACAGAGAACATTATCAATATACTGCAAGGAAGAAAGTCAACACCGAGTGACACATGCATTATATAAGTAATCAGATAATCTATAACTATTTTGGGACTTTTATTTTTCTCATACTGGATTTGCTGCTTTGATCATTTGGAAAAGATTTACATTCCCTTCTAGATATTTGAAAATAGAACACAATATCTTGGGCCAGAGAAATATATATATATTTTTAAAGCAACAAATAGCTAAAATATCTCACCAAATCTAAAATACAAAATTAAGCAAAGATAGTCTCTGGGCAACATAAAATAGGTTACCATATACTCAAGCTAATGAACTGGACTACCATAATTTTACACATAATTCTAACAGATTTTGTTATCTGGTCTCCCATCCCATAATATAGTTGAAGACAGAAGAGATCCGAGCAGCACCTGCTAAAGAAGCAAAAATTGAAATCTTAGCAGCTACGAAAACTGTTAAAACATACACTGTGTTAGTTTGCTAAGGCTGCTCTGATAAAGTACCACAAACTGAGTGGCTTTAAAAATGAACCAGAAATACATTGTCTCATGGTTCTGGAGGCTAGAAGTCCAAAATCAAGGTGTCAGCAGGGCGCTGCTCGCACTGTAACCTGTAAAGGAGGATCGTTTCTGGCTGCTTCCTGGCTTCTGCTAGGTTTCTGGCCCTCTGTGGCCTTCCTCCCAACCCTTCATTTTCACATAGAAGTTTTCCGATGTCTCTCTACATCACCTTCCCTCTGAGTAGGTCTATGTCTGTGTCCAAATTTCCTGCTTTGATAAGGACACCAGCTACGTTGGATTACGGCTCACCCCAATTAACTAATTTTTACTTGATAACCTCTATGAAGATCCTAGTTCCTAATAAGGCCACATTCTGGAATACTAGGGGTTAGGACTTCAATATGTATTTTTTGGGGGAACACCGTTTCACCCATAACACTAACCAACTAAAATATATACTTAAACAAATGTTTGTTGTTATTGGTTAAATAGCACTAAAGAGCTCATCTGAGCTTGAGGATGTCTATTATTTCATAGTAGTGAAACTAAAGGAGCCTAATATGAAGAGTCTTTGAAACAGATGATCCTCCTTTTGAATCTGGCCTTAGTATACTAACTGTATGACACAGGACAAGTCACATAATCCCGTTGCGGTATTGTTGACCATCAAAATAGGCAGTGTGTGCAAACTGCTCATTAGCTCAGTGCTTGATATGTGCTTAATAAATTATAGCTCTCCTTGAGTCATTAAGAAAATGATATATGTACTTTGTAGTATAAATGTATAAATGAAATGGTTAAAATGTTGGTGAGCAGAAAGGAGAAACACCATCAGGAATTAGCAAAACATCTCTCCAGATGACTCATCCCCACGTACTTCTGAAAGCTGGGGTGTCACTGTGTTGAAAAGTTCATTTTCCAGGAGCTCATCTGTCATTTAATGATCATTGACAAAAATGACTAGCTGCAGAAAGATCTTATTTTTTTCCCTCTGAATTATCATCTCAGGAAAATAAAATGTGACTTCCAAGATACTACATTGTGTGTGAGTCAGACAAAAAGGTCAAACTCAGCCTCCTAGAAGGTCTCTGCCTGTAACAAACTAAAGACCTTGGCTCAAACAAATAATTTTGGCTCACAACGGAATTGCAAATAAGACCTTGAGTAGTGAATGTGCTAAAAGCTGTTTGCCACGCCTCACTGTCACATGCTCTGAAGACAGTTCATTTCTGCCATGCAGCCTTCTGGGGGAAATGGGTGTGTGGTAGGAGCAGAGGAAAAAGGAGATCATACACTGAAGAGCATCCCACCAGCGCTGAGAAGAAATTGTTACCATCGGTATTCAGCTAGAAAAGTGGAGCAAAGAGACTTAGATATTGAGCTTAACACGCTGTGTACCAGGGAATTTAAATGCCTTTTAGAAATGACGAGAATTCTCGCCTCCCATACACAATGTGTTAATAAACTGGGGAACATAAGCCTGTTTGCTTCACCAGGAGCTACTGCTTTTCATAGTCCATGCTCCACCAAGGCATTAACACTCCTCCTTTTCGCCCTTCTGGCACTGGATTGTTGGGGGCCCAAGGGCAAGGTGCTGGACCAAAGAGACCTGTCATTCTAACTAGGGGGTGTAAACCTATGCAAAACCTGTGAAAGCTTCGGAAGTTGGTTCTTCTGACAAAGCACCTGATCTATGCCAAGCCCAAACTAATATAATCCCAGGGGAACAAAGAAGCTCTCCCCTCCCTCCCCCAATGACCCTCACTCACACGGTACACACACCTGTTCTCTCCATGGCCACAGGGCCCATGGCCATGGGGACTCCACATACTGGCTCTGGGAGGGAGCCTGAATACCGCAGCCCAGCAATGGAGTGCAGCTGGAAACACACGCTAAGCTAGCTGGATGCTGAACTGGACTGTACTTCATTATTGAACAGAAACTCTGGACATTGGCTTTTGTCTTGTCCTTGCTAAAGATAAGACTGGACCTTTTCCATGGTAAGACAGAAAGACATAGGACATTGGGAAGTCAGGAGGGGAACCCCCTTAATTTTACATCATCAGTAAAGTTCACCATGAATCCTTCCATACAGGTCTCAGGAAATTCTTTTCCTTGTAATACACAAAAACTCATTTTCCACCAACAACAAAATCACCCTGGACTCTTAGGTATAAAAAAACTTCTTGCTCATTTGACTTTTTCCTTAATGGAGATGTTCAAAGCTGTTTAAGGTCACAGAGAAAACTGGTGTCAGAGTCTGGTGTAGTACTTCTTTAGAGGAACACTTCCTGGTGTTCATGTCTTGTATAATCTCCAGCCCCTGAGTTGTATGGCTTGCTTCTAACCAACATTATATGGCAAAAGTTGATAAGAGGTCACTCTTGTGATTGTGGTTTATTATATAATGTTATTCAATGATATATACTCTGTCTTGCTAGCCGACTCACTCCAGAGTCTTGCTCTCCTCACTGAAAAATTTGAAAAAACAAATTGAGTCCTATAGACACATAGAAATGAATTCTGCCAACATCCTGACCAAACATAGAAGTGAGCTCTTGTCCATCCCAGTTCTGGCCAACACCTTGATTGCAGCCTTGCAGATAACTCAGCTAAGATGTGCTCGGACTCCTGATGCAAAGGAATTGTGAGATAATCAATGTGTAGTAAGTCATTACATTTGTGGTCATTTGTTACACAGCATAGAAAACTAACACAGCATGGGGAAAAGTCCCACACACCATGGATATGCCATGGGAAAATGGGGGATTTTCCATAGCAACCTTTACCATCTACCTATACACTGCCCTCATTCATTTGTTCAGTCATTGATTTATTCGACAGCCACTCTGGATTAGATTACATGCTGGGGATTAGAGCCCAAGTGAGGTGTAGTCTCCACCCATAGGGGTTAAGTTTAGGAGGGAGAGACAGTTTTTTATTAAAAGAAAAACAAAAAACAAAAAAACATTGTGATCCAGGGGCTACAATTAAGAGTATGATCATGACCATTGTGAAGATGCAATTGAGTGTGAGTGATGTGTGTGTGTGTGTGTGTGTGTGTGTGTGTGTGTGTGTGTGGTTCAGGATACACATACAACTGCTTGTTTTCTTTATAGTATATGCCACCAAATTATTATACACCTTTCTGAGACCAGTGTTGAAGTGCTTACTTGACTCTCTTTCATACTATAATATTATCAATCTCTGACGATGGGAGTTGTCTGTCCTTTCACCATTGGAGGTCAGCACTGAGAACATTGTTTGGCAAAGGAGCCCAAGAATCGGTTTTTGAATGAATATTTATGATAGAAGCATTATTCCTAAGTTTTTTCTTCCACTATCAAGATGATGATTTCTAGGAAAATGGTAGAAACATCTCACAAGCAGTTACTGTGGATCAAGAGGGGATATGCAAAGACAACTTCCTGCATGCTTCTTACAGAAGCTCTGGGATGAACCGGGTGTTGGTATTGCTTCCTGTGAGCACAGCAAAGCAGACAAAGGTGATGCATAAAACCACCATCTGTCTATTTTTTGACAAACATGCATTTTCTTATTCCTACTTCAACATATCTGTAATCGATTGGAAGTAAAATTGTTGCAACTCTCTCTGCTGTACTGTAATTACTTATACAAATTTTCTAATTAGATATTTATCCCATGCCTATGGGAATGTAGAAAGCAGTGAGTTAAAACTTCATTAGAGTGGAGGTTATTCTTAGAAAGATAGAGAAAGGATCATACATCCTCTCAACAGGTATTTTGATCCAAGATTACTTACTGTTTAACTATTCCATACAATTCATCTCATTTGCTTAAATTCATAATTGGGTCTTTTTTGACACCTGACAAGGAAGTGAATACAAATTCATCTCTGGACTGTAATAATTACTTTCCATCCCATCATTCACTGGAGAGATATGGCAACCAGCAAACAAATACTGGTATCTGGTAGGAAGGATTGTAATGAGTTTATTTTTCTTATTTTTTTTCTTAACAAAAACAACTAATCACTTTGTCCATATTTTAAAATCTTTGTTCACTGACTTAATGTAAGTAAAGGGGAATATTGAATTAGAATCTGGCCATAATTTGGAAAGTCAAGCTGATTTTCAAAGCTGTACTCATAGAAAAACGTTTCACTCCTTGACTAACGAGAAAACTGTAAAATGGCAAATTAACGGTTATTAGGCAATCCAGTGTCTTTCACAAGAACAGAAAAGAAAATTCTAAAATTGAGAGAAATTAGCTAAATAGGCTACATACTAAGGAAAGTATAGAAAAATTTCAAGTCTGTGAAATTTTTAAAAATCCACAAACAAAATAAAACTCTTCATGTCTCACTTGGAATTTATGGCAAAACCAGGGCCTGTGGTGTTTTTAAAATGGCTAGACATTGCTGCCAGGGAAGTCAATGCAGAAAAAAATATTAAAGCAGCCCATCTGAGGTCACCACAGAGAGACAAACGAGTGCTTTCACTCATTCAGCTGCCAGTACAAGGACTTGATTTTTCTTCCTTCTTTGGCTATCAATATCCTTTTTAAACTCTCTG
The DNA here is from genome assembly GCF_987537825.1 of Furipterus horrens. Classification (NCBI taxonomy): domain Eukaryota; kingdom Metazoa; phylum Chordata; class Mammalia; order Chiroptera; family Furipteridae; genus Furipterus; species Furipterus horrens. The sequence continues at coordinate 68,069,874 of NW_028327180.1, forward strand.
AGCTCTCAAGAAACTCTGTTTAGTTACTCCAAACCATTTTCATCTCTGAAGTATTTGGGTCTTTTCTTGCACAATTTAACTTCTAGTTTTAGGTCATTCTGTCTTCAGTTGGTTCGCTATGTATCATCTTCACGGTACAGCCAGACCGCGGAGCCTGAGGCAGGTGGTCCTGCCTCACAAGCCATGTCCTTGACCCTGTGCTCAACATCGACATGGCTGGCAGTGGCTCAGACCTCTGCACTTCTATCAGGTGACCCTCACCTACTTGTTAGCTAAGTTACTTTCTGAACCAGAGTTTCATCAACTGTAAAACAGGGACAATGACACCATCAACCTCCTGGGTTGTGGGCAGATTGAGTGAAATAATTCACAATTGCTTAGTGGAGTGCCTGGTGCCCAGGAGGCCCCCCAAATGGCAGCTTTCTGCTCCATGGGTTTGCTGACTGCTGTGGATAGTCCTGAATCGTCTACCATATCCAGAGACAAAATGTTTCTAATCTAAATTTAGGAAGTCACATACTTGGCAGCTGCAGATATTTGCAGATGGTCTTTCCTTGTCTGGGGAATCCACTGTATTTTTTATATTCTTTTTTTTTTTTTTCACTTAGAACTCAGGAGGTGTCTTACGATCCAGTCTTCCAAGTGGCTGAAAGATGTTTTGTTATGTTAGAATCAATCAAATCCAGCATGAAGTGGTTGATTCTCCTTTGTTCTTCCTCACTCAAGAGCATGCTTATTGATTGTATTTTATTTTTTTATTTTTAAAATATATTTATATTTTAGTTTTTAATAGTTTATTTTTATTATATTTTATTTCCATTACCATTTACCCCTTTCCATTACACTCCCTTCCACCACCGCTCCCCCCTTAAATCCCCTCCCCAAGCCATCACCACACTGTTGCCCATGCCCCTGAGTTCTTTCTCTTTTTGCTCGATTCTTCCACCCCCTGACCATCCATCCCCAACCCGAGCTGTCTGGGTGGTTCCTCTGAAGAGAAAGGTTTTAGAAAGAGAATTATATACTCAGAAGCCTCTCCGTCCTCTGTGTTGCTCTTCATGCTTTTAACTCTGCCCCGTGAGTCTTACCCTCAGAGAGCTGCCATTACCCTTTAAATGTCACAAAGAGTCACTGCTAATTTTACCATGTACATGTTTTTTAAGCCACTTGACACCATTTCAAATTGATTGCACTTCAAACTGATACCCATTACTTTGGGGCCAGAAAGTTACGGTTATTAGGATTCTCTCACAATTAAAATGTCGATTTGGTCACTACTGTCTTGGAAAGCCTTGCTGTTACTGATATGATATGTGTCCAGATTTTCCCAGAATATTTTTGAGTTTTGCCTGTTGTCCTAGCATAATAAATAACGGCAACTCATTTTGTCCTCAGGTGTACTCTGGATGGGTGATGGACGATATAATTGTGAAGACCCAATGTGAAGACCAAGGTAGGTCTAAAATGTTTGGCTTTCATGTCCAGTATTTTCATTTTGTCTTTGTTATTTGTAACTTGTAACTTGGGTCATTTGTGCAGTTCAGGCGGTGTTCATTCCCTCATACTTCTGCTGCGCACTGATTGTACAATGAAAAGCAAAACACATGTGGCCCTAACTCATGGAGTTTACGGCTTAGTAGAGCAAACAGACATTATTTAATTGCACACCATAAGTGTTACAACTCCTCAAGAGAGGTACAAGATGCTCTGATTGCTATGCACATGAGGAGACAGTGAGCCTTGTAGGCAACAGAAATTCACCTGAATTGTTTTTTGATCCCAGAAGGATGCCACTCATTTTAACATAGTGTTCAAAAAGTCATTGAGTTTGGCTTCCATTCATTTGCTATGATGAGGAGACATTTCAGTGTAAAGACGTCTTTCTGAAGAGAGGCACAAAGTAATAATTGTGGGTGTATAAAGGGCAAGGAATAGAAAATTAATCCTTGGTTTCTTATTAAAGTGGCAAAATTATGATGGAAGCAATAAACAGAGAGAGAAGGTCAGAACAATATTTGGGATTAGTAAGCTCCTTAAGGGTACCAATCATATCAATGTTTCTCTTTAGTTCTGGTTTGGGATTTTCCCCCTGGAATTCCTTTAGGAACACAGTTCTAAGCATACAGTGGAAATGCTCAGAGCATCTTGACTTGCAATGACAGGGAAAATGAACCACAGAGAAAGAAGACACAGGACCCAGACTGAAACAAAGAAAGGAGAAGGTTAAAGGCTTGGTTTCCTGCAGCTCCTTCCTGTCTCCTCTCTGAGATCTATAACATCAGCACCCAAAACAGACTGTGGGGTGGTGACTGGGGGGAGGATGAGTGAGCATGGAGGCTCTGGGCGGGACCCCACAGGCTACAAATATGAAAAGTTCTCGGAAAGCACTGTGGGAGACCAGGAACCAGCCTGGCAGCCAGTCTGAGAGAAAGCTCGCTGGGGAACAGGACTCCAGTTAGTGACAAAATGACAGGTGTGTCAATTTACTTCCAAGAGCTTACATCATGATTCACTGGTCTGCTTTCCATTTATCTGTTTTGCCAAAGAGCACATTTCCAATGCAAATAGGCCCTTCTAAAGACAGGAAATTAAATGATAACTGTATAAGTGTACAGAGCCAAGGCACAACAAAAAATTGATCCATGGTGCCTGCGCAGAGAACCTATAAATTATTGTGTTACCTCTTCATCCACAGGCTCTGCACTAGTGCAGATAAATTCTACATAAATGTTAACTCCTATTGAGCAAATATTTTATCTAGTCAATTTTTTACTAAATGAGACATAATTATACTTAAAACTGCAACAAATTCTTCAAGAATTAGAGATGACAGTGACAGTCACAGGCGTTGATTTTTCATTTATGACATGTAATTAATTAATGCATATATTTCATATGTGTAATAAATGCAGGTTGGGGTTGCAGGCAAAGCTCTGACTCTAGGATCACAAAGAACTGGGTTTAGATCCTGGCAGTGTCATTTGTCAGTGGTTTGTCCTTGGCAACTCTTTGAGCCACATTATTCTCATCTGTGTAATGGGGATACTTTAATGACATGCAGAGTCCTCTTTCAGTTTTGAGAATTTAATAAGATAGCATATGAAAGTCCTTCACAGTGCCTGGCATGTCATCAGAAAATAGTACCTGCTTTGATGGTAATTAGGTTCAAAATTTTTATCAGTAACCTGGACAACAATTTAATGTCCCTTATGGTTTTCTCATATTTAATACTGATCTAACTATATGTGCTCTGATCACTTATCATAAATTATTACAGAGATCAAGTGAAATACAAGAAATCACCAGTTTCTTTACAAATGTAAAGTACTATCTTTTTCCCCTCTATTGTCTGTTTGGTTTTATGGCTGCTTTATTACAGTTGGCCCTTAAACAGAATGGATTTGAACTGCACAGGTCCACTTACACATAGATTTTTCCTAATAAATACCCAGTTGGCCCTTCTTATACCCGAGTCTGGCACCTGTGCATTCAACCAACCATGGATCGAAATAGGATTTTCTGTCGATGGTTGGGAATCCTTGGATACAGAGAGCAGGCTGTATGTGTTGTTCTGTATCATTTTATTTAAGGGGCTTGAGCATCTGTAAATGTTGGTATTCATGGTGGGCAGGGCCTAGAAACAATTTTTACCCCCTTTCCCCATGCCAGAAACTGAGAATACTGAAGAATGCCTATTAAGTTTTGGGGGAGTCAAAGTTAAATGCAAATTTTCAATTAAGTAGGGGTCAGCAACTCTAACCCCCTCCATTGTTGAAGGCTCAACTGTGTTTGTTTGTCTTTGTTCAACACAAATGTCCCCAGTGAATGAGACACATCACTCCTGCTGACATCTTTGCAACACACAGCTGAGACGCAATCCAGTCTGGATGACAGGCAGATGTTAGGACTAAGACTTTCTTCCCAGAGAATTTTCTTCCTTCCCATGAATTTCCTTCATTTCTATTTCAGTTAGTTCACTTAGTATTTGCTAAGCTCCTATATGGTCACCTCTCTCTCCTTTGCCTGAGCTTAGTTATAAAATAGCATCAATATTCAGTTGATTCTGGTCTTAGACACAATGTTGTTTTGTGTTTTTAATTTACAAAATTAGGACAAAAAACCTACCTCAAGGGACTGTTGTAAGAATTAGGTGAGGGTTAAATGTCATGTTCAACAAGCCTCTGCTGAGTGCAGCAGGTTGTGAATTCTCTCCTGGGTACTCAGTACAAGACTGTCCTCTTGGACTTGACTGACCTGTGAATGATGCGCTGGTTCTGCAGGTAGTCCAGGGCCATGGTCAGCTCACAGATGAAGAGCTTCACGGTGTCTTCCTGGAAACGGACATTCTGCTGCAGGTGATAACGTAGGTCCCCGCCCAGCAGGAGGTCTACTACCATGAACATGTCTTCTTCATCTTGGAAGGAGTACCTTGAATAGAATTAGAAATGAAAATGTATATAATACAGTTACACACTAAAGAGTCGCAGAGGCAAATGATGCCCTACATATCAGAGCAGAGTGTGTTGAGCTAAGAGGTCAGGCTTTGGGAGTAGATGGTCTACCACTCACTTTATGACTCTCGGCCCTCAGTATCCACATGTATAAGATGGGACTAAGAATATCTACCATGTTTGATCATAGTAAAGAATAAAGTAAAATATCTAAGTCATGCCAGGCATATAGTAGGTATTCATTAACTGTTAGCAAACAAAGCTATTAAGCCAAGGAAATAAAGAAAACCTCACTTATTCACTTATCGTTAACAAGCATATCCTAACCACACTGTTGCAGGAGGTCCATAAAATGTGGGTTATGAGGCCTCCTTGAAGCATTATCATGCTCATTTTTCCAGGCTAACAACTTCATTGCCCAGCAACATTATTAGAAATCGTGTACCCAAACTAATGATAAGGAAAAAGATATAAAGGGGGCAATAAAGAAAAAAGTGCACAGTACAAGGAAGTAATTCACCCAGTCTTTGGAATGAGAAGGTAAGGGAAAGCTTCTCAGCAGAGGTAAAACCTGAGCTAAATCCTAAAGGATGTTGACAATAATAATAACTAAAAAATAAAGCTAATATCACTGATATTTCTACCAAGTGACTTCCCTAGGGCAGGCTCAGAAGCACTCAACAGTGTTACCCTCATCGGCCCCACAATGTCGCTCTTATGCTCCCATTTTACAAATGAGGAAATCAAGGCTCACTGAAGTTTAAGTAACTTGTATTAGGCCAAGCACCCAATAAATAGATGGTTGAGCAGAAGGGTTCTCTAAGTCCAAAAGTCAGATTCGAAAGAGAAAAGTGGCATGTGTTGAGCACAGACAGGGAAAGAACAGAGTGTGAGTGGGGAGAGGAAACAGTTGAGTCTTCTGGAGTAACAGGTATGATGGGGGAGCTGGAGCCTGGAGAAGGAGGGCAGAGGGTAGGTCCCAGAAGAGGAACTCATTCAGAGTCTACAGGCATCCAGGAGACACCGAGGGGTTTGGGGCAGGACAGATGATCAGACATGGGCTTCACACGTGAAGGAGCACAGACTGGGAGGATGGATTGGAAGAGGAAATGAGCCACAGGGGAGCAGATCTGGCCTCTGCTGTTTGCATAGAACTTCCTGTTAAAATGCATTCCTGCTGCTTTGATTCGTTTTGTTTCTTTCAAAGCAGAGACACAAGTTCTGATCACAATAGAGCTCTCAGTATCAACACTGTTTTGACATGTTTCTTTTGACATCATGTCACTGAAATCACACTTCAGAATTTTTTTGAATCCAAGAATTAACTGCCTGCAAGCTAATGAGTCCAGAGATGCAAACCAATTCCTAGTGACAGATATTTTGCTCAGGAAACAAATGTAGAATATCAATGATGGGAGAACTGTTCTTAGTACTTTTCTTCTTTATAATGATCATTGTGCTGAAGGATAAGGAAGAGATTTGAAAACACATGAAAGAAAATTCTAAGAAGCATTAATCTGATGCAGTTACATTCTAATGAGGAATAACTTTCCTGATGTTTACTTGTTCAATAGATAAAATTGTGTTTACCACAGAAGACTGAGTCACACGGAAGATGTCAGAAATTAAGCCCTTGGGGCAATTGAGACAGAAACACAGGAAGTGCTTTGTGAAAATCTGAGAAGCACATCTTTGGTATTGCCTTTTAGGAAATGATATTCTTCATCTTCATGCGATGACTGGCTGGTCATGTCTGCTATTGGTTTAATGGGCATCAGGAAAAGTGCCTGAACCTGGGCTATTTTTTTCACCATCTTTTCAACTGTACCACTAAAAATTATATTTGTTGTGTTTTACAGTTCTTTCAGGAAGCAGCAAGGTGCTAATTAGTAAGTAACCATGCCTGGGACCTGTTGTACTTTAGGGTCCTCTAGGCTAATATAGTAGAATCCATGATTGCTCATGGGATGTGAGCAGTCCTTGGGTTGGCCAGTGTATTGGGTAGGGATGGTGAGGTGGACAAGGAGGGTGGGAGTAGCTGTTTTTAATTACCATTCTCAGGAAATTTTTGTGTACATTAGACCAACATTTTTTTAAGTAAACTATAAATGATTGTCTGTAGTAAATATATAACAAAAAGCAAAAAACAAAAAAGTTAGTGCTAGTGATAAGCATATCTAGATGCCAATGGAGGCAGCCTAGGCAGATGGGGTTGGCATTCGGAGCAGCTGTGATTGCATTCAGCTCCCACTGGAAGCAGGTGGAGGGCAGAAATCAGGTGACAGACCTGAGGACTCTTTCATGATTCTACTTAACTCAAAGGGGGGGCAATGGTTTTATCAAACTCACCCTGAATGAACAACCTTTTTTATTGGGCCTTGGGCTAAGCTATTTTTACTCAAAATACAGACTGAAAAAGTGCCCATGTGGCAAGATAAGAACAATGCTCAACCATGCGGGGAATTATGACTCAAAGTAAAAAGAAGCAAGGCAAGAGGCAACGTGCTTCCCTTGCCCAGTATGAGTATAAGTTTATTTAATCATGGTTTGGCTGTTAAAATCATCCTTCTCCTTCAGCACATCAGACCTGAAACTCTCTTAGATTTGAAACTCTCAGAGGGAGGGAAGATAAGTATTTTATTTTTCAGAACTGTACCCAGTAAAATATGTGGGTCTAATACAGTTTCACAATAACTAGAATATGCAGTTCATATCATACTCTGATTTTCTTTTTAAAGAAGAGTAAGAAGATTTTTGTATCTCCACCATTTATCACACAGACTCACTGTTACATTTCCATGACTTTGTTTTTGGTATGCCATTTCATGGCTTATTTCTTTCTTAGTTGTCAGCTCCAGAATGAACAACTCCAGTCCCAGGGAACATGAATGGCATTGCAAAGTGTGCTCAGTAAGAGGAAATAAGTAACAAAAGACCACCACCCTACTGCACTTTTCTCTACCAAGCTTGACCCCGACCTCTGTAATAGGCTATTCATAGCTCCCTCCAATCCTTTCTACACACCACAGTTATACTTTTACAGACTTATCTCAAACACCTTTTCCTTTCATTTCTCAACCAGGGGTTCACACCTTCCTCTAGCCTGAGAAGCGTGTGATGTGGGGGGGCCTGTGCCACACACACAGTGCCGTCCATTGCCTGGTTACGTTCTGTTTATCTTTCAGTCTCATCTCAACGGTTCCTTCCCACAGAGACGTTTCTCACAGTCCATGTTAAATCCTGGCTCACAGACAATGCCACATTCTTGTTCAAAGAACTTATCATGGCTTAAAACTATTTTTCTGTGTGCTTTCAGATGAACTACCTTCATTCTCACCATCCTAAGAGAGCGTATGCCTGCTCTTACTCATCCTTGAGTCCTCAGTACCTGTACAAGGTCTGAAGTGTACATTCTACAAACAGCTGTAAGAAAAAAATAAACGAACGAAAGAAGGGAAAGAGAAAAACAAGGTTAATACACCTGACAGGGATTCAAACCTGCAACCTTTTGGTGCACGCGTCAATGCTCCAACCACCTGAGCCATACCAGCCAGGGAAACACACAAGTTTTAGGTGGGTCTGTGATACAATACATTCCCTAGGTTCTATTGTTAGAAATTAGCATGTTTACCAAATTAAGTTCAAAGAAATCAACATGCTTAAAGCTGTCTCATGGAGGCCGTCTTGAGATTAGCCTGAATCTGAACATTGAAAGAGATCGAGAATATTATCCACTTGTTTTTCAAATTGTGAATCATCACCCATTAATAGGTTGTGAAATCAGTTTGGCTGTTTGCTGAAGAAATGAAATAGACTGGATAGCATAAAATAAATGTTATTTACATGTAAGGCTAAATATTGTTTACAAATCTTTGTTCTTGTGAAAACAATGTGTGTCTCTGTGAGTATATCTACAGGATTGTGATGAAAAATATCTTACTTTCTATGGGTTGTAGTAAAAAAAACCATGACCCAAGGGAAGCTGCTGCCCATTGCAGAAATATTGTGCCAAATCTTAATTTAAACTCTGCCTAGCAAGGGCCAGTTCTTATATCTCTATCTAGCAAAGGAAGGGAAACACATACCTGATATTTGTTATTGCTTCTCAAAGCTTTTAGACATTGGAGAAAAAGAAAGACGTTGATTGATTCTAAAGATGGAATCAATTTAAAAACACACTGAAGAAAAATACAAGTGGAATATGCACAGGCTTCAGGCAGGCCTGGGCTAAATATCACATGTGAATTTAGAGCAAGTTCTAAAATTTATGAGAAAATGCCAAACACCTAGAATAGCCAAAATAATTTTAAAGAAGAAAAAAATTGGAAGACTTTAACTTTCCAATTTCTAAATGTCCTATAAAAGCTATGCTTATCAAGACAGTGTGTCACTGACATAAGGACAGACGTATATCCCAATGGAACAGAATTTAGAGTTTAGAACTAAATCTTTTTATTAACAGTCATTTGATTTTTGACAAAAATGCCAGGAAAGAATAATCGTTTTAACAAATGGTGCTGGGACAATTAGATAACCACATTCAAAAAATGATGAATTTAGATCTCCACACCATATACAACAATTAACTCAAATGAATCATAGGCATAAATGTAAGTGCAAAAACAATAAAACATTTAAAATAAAATGTAAGATAATATCCTTGATACCTCAGAAGAGGCAAAAGTTTCTAGATAGAACACCAAAATCAACATCCATTAAATATTTTTAAAATTAGACTTTATCAAAATTGAAAGCCTTTGCACTTCAAAAGACACTATTAAGGAAAATGAAAACTCAAGCAACAGACTAGGAAAAATATTTATAAGATGTATAATCTACAAAAAATTATATCCAGAACTTACAAAGGACTATTACAACCCAGTAAGTCAAATACCCCAATCAAAAAACAAGCAAAGGTAGGAACCTAGATTTCACTAAAGATATATATGAAAAGATGTTCAATATCATTAATCAGTAGAAAAATGCAAATTATAACCACAGATTTCACACCCATCAGAATGGCTATAATCAGATAACAACAAATATTGACCCCAGGATAAAGAGAGTAGTGATTGTACCATTTACATTCCCCACCAGAAATGTATGAGTGTTCCTTGTATTACTAATGGGAATGTAAATAGTATAGTCACTTTGGAAAACAGTTTGTTAGTCTTTCAAAAACTTAAACATAAAACTACCATAACACCCATCAATTCCATTCTAAGTATCAACTCAAAAGAACTACAAATATAGTTCCATGCAAAGACTTATACATGAATGTTCGTTGCAGCATTATTTCTACTTGGCAAAAACTGGAGACGAGCTAGATGTCCATCAGCTGGTGAAGACAGACCAAATGTGGTATCCATACAGTATTCCAGTATTCAGAAACACTGAACATTCTACTATTCATGGAGCACCTTTTGGCACTAAAAAGGACAACAGTATTAACACATACTACTTACTATACAGCATTGATGAACTCTATAAACATTAGGCTAAAAATAAAAGAAACCAGACATAAGAGATTGCATTTCCATAATTCCATTTGTATGAAATCATCAGAAAAGGCATATTTATAGATACAGAAAATTAGTTGCCTGGGGCTCAGGTTGGGAACAGGAATCAACTTTAAAGGGGTACAAGGGATCTTAGTGGAAGGAAGAAAATATTCTAAAGTTGATTTATAGTGATGGTTGCACCACTCAGAAAATTACTAAAGATCATTTGGGAATGGGTAAACTGTGTGACATATAAAAATACCTCAATAAAATTTTATAAAAAAAGAGGATATTAAGTAGAGAGATACAGCATTCTAGTGTAGAGAGAGGATAAAAATACATTTGCTCTAGAATCACATGTTAGGAAATTGTGGAGGCCAAACTGCGTCTGACTCCATGCAGTTCACACACACACTGTGTGCACAGTGCCCAGTCAAGTTCATGAGAGAAAAAACATCCAGGGCTTATAAGAAAATCCTGCCAGGATAATTATTTAAATGTCCTTCAAGTCTTATTCCAATGCTGGGACATTTCTATATTCAGCCAGGGGCCTTTATAGAAGTTTTAAGAACTGATGTTGTCCTGTGCGCTGAAACGATAGAACAGTTATCTGTGATTTTTAGACTCTGAACCGCGGTGCTCACGGCAGGCTTTTCAGTGTAGGAAAGGCATTAGCCCTGAGAGGAGTTCCCTGAGGAACGGGCAAAGAGGAGGTTAGAGTACAGTCTCCTGTTCGTTCAGTACAAATTTGAATTTTAAAACCTTCCTTTGGCTCAACAGCCCATCACATGCCTCCTCTTGTGGCTCTGGAGTAATTTTCCAAAGTGTATCTAATGTGAGATTCATAAAAAAGTAAAACCAAACTAGTATTATTTCACTCAATTCATTTACCATGACAACATTTAAAAACCAAGGTTAGTAAAAGTCCAACTTCAACAGTTTATCAAACTGTACCCAATTTGTGTGTGTGTGTGTGTGTGTGTGTGTGTGTGTGTGTGTGTGTGTTTAACTGATATGCCACAGCCTGCAGGACAACTGAGGTAAGAGAAAGGTTACTGGCTTAGATAACACTGGAACCAAGTCGGCACAACTTTTGCTACTATAAATCTAGAGGAAGGGATTTTATAATCTAGATAAGTGTGTCATGACTTCTACTCATTAAAGAATCAGAGTCAAGCATTTCCATCAAGGCTTGATGAGCGCCGCTGTTAGTGAAGACATGGAGAAAGGGGCATTCTCATGTGCTCTGGATGGAGGTTAATTTGGAGATACCACCATTGGAGAGAAGTTGGAAATACCTCTTGAAAAAACACAGGGTTTTTGAGCTCATAATTTCAATGCTAGGAACTTCCACTATGTATACACTTGAAAAATTATACCAAGATGTACTTATAAGGATACTCATTACATTATATAAAATCAAAAACCCTGTTCATGTCCATCAATAGGAGAACTTGCAAATAAATTATGGTGAATTCATATTACAGATTATACAACATTTAAAAAAATGAGGCCGATCCGCCCTGGCTGGTCTAGCTCAGCGGATTGAGCACTGGCCCGAGAACCAAAGGGTCGCTGGTTTGATTCTCAGTCAGGACATATGCCTGGGTTGCCGGCCAGGTCCCTAGTTGGGGCGCATGTGAGGGGTAACCGTACCTTGATGTTTCTCTCCCTCCCTCCCTTCCCATCTCTCTAAAATAAATAAATAAAATCTTTAAAAAATACATAAAATATATAAAAATAAAATAAAAATCAGGCAGATCTATATTCTGATATAAAAAGATTTTTAAGAGATATTATGATCAAAAAGTGAGGGAAAAAACAATGTTTATACTATAATATGCATTATAGTATGTTCTATGCATTATAATATATAGATGCAATGTTTATACCATAACATACATTACAGTATATAATATATAGATGCTTAAAATATATTTTAAAAGAATACACATACAAGCATAAAAGAAAATAAACATATTTATATATATCCCAATATATACATGAAATTTTTCTGAAAATAAGATAACAAGTGTTCTAAATGGTAAGATTATAAGTAATTTTTTATTTATATTTTAAAAGCCTTAAAAATATAACAAAGATATTTCTTTCTACTCTGGCATATCTATGTTGTCTTATTTGGCATGAATAGTAAACAGTATAGTGAAGATAGACAATACTGTATTATAATCATCAAACTTACTAAGAGACTAGAACTTAATGATTCTAAGCACTACAAAAGAAAAGATCATTATGTTCCATGGTAGAGGTGCTCATCATCACTACAATGGTAGTCAACTTACACTATATAAATATATTAAGCTAACATGTTGTACACCTTACATTTGCACAATGATATGTCAAATGTATTTCAATTAAAAAAAGAATAAAAATAATATATGTTGTCTTATCAGGAAAGGAACCAACACAGATAAGGCAGCTTCTAATCTATATAAAGTACCTAGTACTTTTCATCAAATATACAATGTTCACATTTCCCTGATTGTTCTTTAAACCTTCCTTTTAAAAAAGTGGATAGGATACTTGGGTCATCTAAATGAATTCAAATAAGATTCATACATTTCCTTTGGCTTATATGTCTTAAAAATCTTTTTTTTAACTCCATACTTTACCTGGCCAATTCTCCTTCCATTCCTAGCAATTTTTTGTTGAAGAAACCAAATCATTTCCACAATCTGAATTTCACCGATGCGTTCATGTTATGTCTTTTCTATGGGTTCCACAACTCCATATTTCGTGAAAATTAGTTATATCTTGAGGCTTGTTTAGATTCAGGTTGGATTTTTTGGTGGAAAGACTACATCACAGATGGTGTGTATTCTTTGATCAGGAGGTGGAGAATTAATAAGGATATCTTTTCATGGTATTATGAGCGATTAATCATTTGAATGCCTATATCCAAAAATTCCTTAGGGCTTGTGATATTTCAGTTCTATCATTTGTCCTTGGTATTTTAGCTGGAAGACTTTTATAAAGAAAAATGGGCTTTCATCAATTATTTGGTTACTCTCAGGTACAGTTCCTATCTGAAAAGGTAAAACAATTGTTTAAGTCTTTATTCGCAACTTTCAAAATAATATGTTGGTTTCCTAGAATCCTCAAAAAAATTAAGTTTTTTTCAAATAATGAATTCATAGGTTTGATGTTATTATCCTTATTGACATTCAGTTCATGTCTATTCTTTAACCAATAGAAACATAGTTAAGTTGGATCATATGTTACTTTGAAATGGCCCTAGGAGGTTTTGATAACTATGACTTTCTGCTGTGAAAAGATACAGTACTTCTGCCTATCTTGTATATTTCCTCTTGACACTACCTGGGAGGTAGGAGTGTTTGCTGCAATCTGGTTGTTATTGTTACTAGGATTTCTCAGTGAACAGATACAGAAATAAAGATTTTTATTATAGGTAAAGGTATAGTGTACATACGCATACACAAATGTAAGCTAAGAGAAAATATATCCTAAATTCATAATGAGGCTCAACCTGTTTCTAGTCTTTTGCTATTACTGATGACATAAGAGTGAAAATCTTCAAGCACATGTTTTTTGGTATTCTGGCCAGCATAACTGTGGTGTAGATTCCTAGAAGTGGATTCCCTAGGATAAAGATTGTTAAATCAAAAGGTAAAGGCATGTGTAATTCTTGCTCAATATTGCCAAATTAATCTCCACAGAAGGTGTATCATTTTGGATTCTCAACAGCAATATGTGAGAGTTCCTATTTCCCCACATCCTTTCTCTAGAGTATGTTGTCAAATTTCCTTAAGTCTTCAGAAAAACCCAGTAGTAGAGCAAGAACATCTGAAACTTATATAGCACTTTGTCTCCTAAGTAGCCTTATAAAGTCCTGAAGGAAAAGTCACACCTTCACTGCCGCCACGCAGCACACTGATGACCTCATTCACTCTTGTGTATATGTATGGATTAAACACCCATATACCTAAAATTCATAAACATGGATACTTTAGAGCTTATGTAGATCGCTTTGATCACGAGCAGACTGGATTTGAGGAAACTACAAGAGTTACAATATATGGTCATTAAAACTTTCTTTATAGGCAGAAGAAAATTTGGTGTAAATTTTAAACTAAAAAAACTTGTTTGGCCATGGCTAATGTGGCTCAGAAGATTGAGTGCCAGCCTGAGAACCAAAGGGTCACTGGTTTGATTCCCAGTCAGGGCACATGCCAGGGTTGTGGGCCAGGTCCCCAGTTGGGGCCTCATGAGAGGCAACCGCACATTGATGTTTCTCTCCCTCTCTTTCTGCCTCCCTTCCCCTTTCTCTAAAAATAAATAAATAAAATCTTTAAAAAAAAAAAAGAAATTTGTGCATTAACACCTTTGGTCTAAGTTCATCTTTTCTGTACTTTAGTCTTTCCTGACTTAGTCCTTACATTATTAATATTTTTTCAAAAAGAGACATGAAAGGAGAGCAAGAGAGAGAGAAACATCAATTTGTTGTTTCACTTATTTATGCATTAATTGGTTGATTCTTGTATGTGCCCTTACCAAGGATCAAACCCGTTCCTTTGATGTATCAGAATGATGCTCTAACCAAGTGACCTACTAGGGCTTTCCTGACCTATTCTTGCCAAACACAAGTTGCATGTTACCCCTTTGTATTTCTCTCTGCACTTCCACAGCACCCAGTCATTTCTCTGTTATAGAACACTCCAGAAACCTAGCTGTATAGATGGTTACCTTACATTATATTGCATCATGACCATTAATACTTTTTGCCTGAATTCCTCATTTGGCCAATGATGTGAGGAATTTGTGCTTGGCTTATCTCTGCATCCATCAGCAACCCCCGCCCTCGAGCTTGGTTCATAATGAGCACTTGTTTATTCAATGGCCATTTGACAAATATTTATGGTATATTTATTTACTTGTACATGGTGCTGGAGATAAAGGAATAAACCAAGGAACATGGTTTTCATCTTCTTAAAGCTAATCATCTATAACACATAAACAAATATTTACGCAAGCAAATATGTAGTTATAACATGTGCTAAGGGCTGTAAGAGAGAAGTGAAGAAGACCATGATAAAGACTCACAGAAGAATCATTTTTTTTTGTCATTTTTAATTTTTTTTAAACTTTCAGAAGGACGTGATTTTGATTGTAGGGGTTCATGAAAGCCTCAGAGAAAGCAATACACATACTTGCCTGATTCAAACCATAAACTATAGCCTAAAATAAAATGAACAAAAATCCATGATTTACACAATGAAAAATCTGTGGGTGATTTTTAAAAAACTACACATAGCAGGTTACCAATTTATTTTCCTGACATTCTAATGTAGTCATTGGTTTTCCTTCAGCCCTGACCTTTCTCTGGCCAGAGCTCTGAAGGATAGTTTGCGACCTGTCAGCTCATCTGTACTGGCTCTGGAGATGTTATTTATGAAGCTTCTCTGGGGAAAATTTGGCCATGATTATTTTCTACAGAAACTCTTGAGACCGTTAGCTCAGAGAATAGTATAGCCAGTCAACAGGCCAAGGGGAATAAAAAATGTTGCCACCCATGTAAAAGGAAAAGCCAAGACTCAAGGTAAAATGATAATGAGGAACAATTAAATCACCCTCTTACCCATAGTGTTTATCAGGGGTTCAGAAAAGTCCATTTTAGAAGTTAACACTTTTTGTGCTTCATGAGACTCATAGGCTAATTGCAGAGAGACAGTCTAAGTGGGAAGAGTTTGGGTCATTGATGGGATGACAAATGATCACTTGTGATTCTGAGAATGGCTAGGCAGTGCCAACTGGGCTCAGAGAGGTTTAGGATGTGCCATTTTGATTGGCCATGTCTGCAGAGTAGATGGAGTGGAGAGGCAAAACGTTCATTTGGCCCCAGTTCTGGTTTACCCTCTGCCTCTGTAGGAAGACTCAATTTTCTTCCTTTCTGGCCAAGTTGCCACACCAGTCTCAGAATTTCAGGGCAGAGAGAGGTTTCCCAGCATTGCTACCAATTACAGAAATTCTTATTTTGTCCTTCAGGCCCTCCTCCTTGCCTCTTCATTTTTAATGTACCCACTTCCCTTCACCTGATTAGTGTTTAGAGTCAAACTAGACCAATTGCATCTTCAGGAAGGTTTTGATCTTTTCTGCCTCTGCTGTCATCTCATGGGGTTCTTCCACCCATCTCTGTTTCTGATACCCGGCAGTCAGAACTCTACCAGGGAAGTGGGAAAAGGCATAATGATTTTTCTCAAACTGGAGTATATTAAGTTATAAGAGGGGATTTTATTTCATTAAAACATTATCATGAGTCATTTATTTATTTTAAATAGCTCTTAAATTTTTTTTATTGATTTTTCACTTGAATTTAATTTTTTAAAGTTTGGTTTTAGAGATTTGGAAGTAATAATACCTACTTAAGTTAATAAAATATCAGTTAACCCTGAGGATCTTAGAGAATTTGGAGGGTGAGATTTAGAATCCAGATTTGGTATCATTTTCTGGTTTTGTGATTTGGGCAAGGAATCAAACCTCTCATCTTTACCTTACTCATCTTTGTAAGGGGACATATGCTATCTGAGGATATATGAGATAAATATTAATATATGAAGATATATGAGACAAATATATGATGATATATAAGATAATGCATGTGATATCTTAGCATAGTACCTCAGTACTATGAGTGATTTAACATATGTGTGATTTCCTTAAGTTTCCCCCGATAAGCTACTTCTTTAGCCCGCTTCCTAAAAATATACTTTTCAATTCATTAAACTTTGTCATAGTAGGAATACCTCTCCCAATTAACCCCCGATCCTGATCAAACCCACCTATATTCTTTAAAATGCAACAAAAAAATATCATCTATTAAGTGTACTTGAAGGAGAAAAGCACAGAACAGTGCATACTGGATTCACTTGAAATTTACAACCGCAAGTTTCAAGTAGATATTTAAATAATCCCATTCTAGTTCTGTATAACAATCAGCTAGCACTTCTCTCCCTAAAAGTTCATAATCTGTGCCCACTCTTCATTCTCAGCTGATGAACTCATATGTCACAGAGGCAATGACATGAGAAGTACTTCACTTGCCCACCAACAAGTCTACCAGCCCACAAACACATGCATTCTCTGTCTTCCGTCCTAGTACAGTGCGAGAAGCACCCGCACTCCCACCCAGGGAAGCTTGTTTCCCGTGCTCTGAGCCACGTCCCTCTCACCAGCTTCGGGACCTCACTCTGGCCATCTCCTCCTCTCTGTCCTACACTAACAATTCTGTCCTCTCAACGGGCTCATGCCCTCTGCATTCAACCTGGCGAATGCACCTCTTAAAATATATAATAAAATAAATATTTATAAATAAAATAAGTTAATATATAAATAAGAATAAATATTTATATAGTATCCAGTGATGTATATATACAAAAGGATAATAGAACATAACCAACTAGAATTTATTTTAATAGACCATGACCAGCTAGGGTTTATTTTAAGAAATCAAGGTTTAAAGATTTGCAAATCGATGAATCTGCTACTCTACATAATAGAAATGATATCAATATAAAAAATGCATTTGATAAAATTCCTGGCTGTGTGACTCTGGAAAAATTACTCAATCTCTCTGAGCTTCTGTTCCTTCAAGTGTAAAATGGGACTAATATTCCCTATCAACCAAGATTGTTAGGATGAACAGACTATGATTATTATTGATGCTGTGCCTCGGAGGCTACCCTGAGTTCTAGCCTGTGATTCCCTGAAGCAAAGCTGGTATCTGAGTCACAGCTGATGGAGGCGTCTGCCAGGGAACCCACTTCGTCAGCTCTCTTCAGCCATCAGACAGGAACCCCTTTTCACACTCTCAGTACAAGGGATCCTTTCCACTGAAAACCAGACCCTTTCTGTTCACAGGAACAAGAGAAGTGGGTGAGGAGAGAGCTGGGCTTGGAAGAAAGTGAAGCCCCAGGGAGCTGTGTGCAGCTGCAAGCTTAATCTCAATTAACAAAAGCCACCTGGGGAACCCGCCGTGCTGGGGACGGCTGGGGCCCTTTGTTTGCAGGCTGTGGGCTGCCGTTGCCAGGGCTTTGTTAGCAGCCCCCAGCGAGGCGCGAGGCACTCTCAGGAAAATTGTGTTTGCTTTTCCTGGATGCCAGCCCTGTCGGGCAGCCTTCACTTTATAACCTGGCCTGCATCTGAGGACTGTGTTTAGAGGGGCCAGGTTCGGAGAGGCTGGGAGGTTGAATTTTAACTAGAATATTCTTTCACCCTGAATACGGTTGCTCCCTGAAACCCCTTAGCGCGCGCGCGCACACACACACACACACACACACACACACACACACGCATTCCTCTTTACACTTAGTCCCTTCATGCACTTCTCACAGTCCATACATTCACGGGCCACTTGACTGAGTCACCTCTCATGGGTAATGGGAATGTAGGGCAAATCAGGAGCTCTGTTCACTCTCTGACCACTGCGTCCCCACAGTGTGGGCCCCTGTGACAGTTACGTTGCCAGATTCAGCAAGTTGAAAATACAAGATGCTTGCTTAATTTAGAAAATCAAATAACAGATGATTTTCAGTTAAAATAAGTCACCGGCAATACTTGGGGCATATACTAGAAGTTATTGGTTATTTATCTGAAGTTCAGATGTAACTGTGCATCCTGTATTTTATCCGACAGCCCTAATTACAACTTGTCTGTGATGCTCAGTAAATAGGTACATGAATGAAGAAGTCAATGAGGCTAATGCATGATCCAAAACAGTAAACCAAATGCAGATATTTTAGTAGAAAGTACACACCAACACATTTGGGGTGATTATTTCATTTTTCTATGTGATTTTCTATGTTTTCCAGTTCGCTGCAATGAGCAGAAAACTTTTCAAATATCATATAGGTATGTATTTATACCTATATATACACACACTGACTTAAAAAAATAATAAACCTGCTTAAAAGAGAAACAATTTGTGTTT
The DNA here is from genome assembly GCF_987537825.1 of Furipterus horrens. Taxonomy (NCBI): domain Eukaryota; kingdom Metazoa; phylum Chordata; class Mammalia; order Chiroptera; family Furipteridae; genus Furipterus; species Furipterus horrens. Next base: position 68,088,791 of record NW_028327180.1, read on the forward strand.
TTCCTCAGCCTGAAACCCAGAATTTTATGAACACATCCCCACAACAAGAGACATTTTGAGTATCCATGGGAAAATTATTGAAAGCAATATTGAAAGGCCTCCATAGGATATCAGTAAACTAAAGTACACAAAGGGGTACAAAGGAGTTCAGAAAATATTGCTGCTATTTTATTTATAACTTAAGAAAATTGGTTCCTGAAACTTTAGGGAGAAAAGATATATCTTGTAAACCCAAGACACAAATCTTCATTAAATTGTAATGTACTGGGGCTTATTTGATGTCTTTCTTTGATTTGCAGAATGAGGGTGGAACACAAAACATAAGCTGTTCTCAAAAATGAGTTGAACACCTGTTCCGCTTCCCCATGACACACGTAACTTTGCATTATGCCTGGGGTCAAGCACCATTCCAATTTGTCTTTTGGGCATTCGGTGACAGGCACGTTCAGAACGCTGTACCTTAACGAAGCAAGAAAGGAAAAGAACTAGAATGTGTAAGATGCTTACCATGTGCTGGGCACTGGGCATAGCACCTGGTCTCGTTTCATTCATAAAAACAACACAAGGTATGCACATTAACCCTATCTTAGAACAATGTGATTTAACAATGCTAAGTCTGCTCACAATCACACCTCCAGAAGTATTGCAAGGTGCTTAATAGTTGTGAGAAGAGTCACTTACACTTCCTATGTTGTAGCTACTAAGTCGGAAAGCACTTATTAGAAGGAATTAATATGTGATCTGAAGATCTTCAGCTCAGGGTTTGAAAGACAGAAGGGTTTTCTGCTGTACTCTTAGAAATGGTACCCCTGCCAGTGTTCAGTTCTGAAGGTGGTGCTAGAATCATGGGGTGAGTGGTGGGACGTCAATCCACTCTCTTCTATCCATATTAATGGTGCCCAATGTCCCACTGTGAGAGGTAGTATGAGAAGATGGAATGGACACGACACATGTCGTGTTGTCACCAGGTCAGCACGCGTGGAGAACAAAATGTCATCTGGAATGACACCGTGGAGCAAAGAGCAAAGTCTGCAGACTTGGGTCAGCTTAAAGTCTCATAACACCTCTGTTGTAGGAGGGAAAAATGGGACTAGAATGAAATCACTCTTGCCTGCTCAGCGATGAGAGACAGGCAGAAAGGGTAAAATGCTAAGTGTCTTTATGAAAGATTCCTGGTCTTAAAAAGAGAAAATGAGTTGGTTGAACTTTAGGAGAAGGAAAATGTGACTTTGAACAAAAAGAGCCTGTACAGTGAGAGCCCTTCCTCATTTGCAGGGTGCAGAGAGAGGGAAGAAAAGGCAATTTGATGATTGCTAAGGATGGGGAAGAAAGAGCTGCCTCTACTTAATTCTTTATCGGGCTGCATTTTGAATAGACCACTCTCAACTACTGATTAAATCCACTGAGCCTGAGCCAAAATTAGACTCTGCCATGCCTCAGTAGTGCATAACCTATAACAGACCTGTTTCCAAGTCACACAGAACCATCTTCTTTTCAACAGCAGCGTAGTGTTTGAGCAAATTGTCTATTAAGTGGAGTGTGTTAATTAAAGATGGAGAGAGATGGGTTTAATGCACTGATTCCTCCAGAGGAATGTCCCTAAACACAGTGGCATTTCAATTATTCTTCCATTAGTAGTCTCTAAATAAAGACCTTTTTTCTTACCTTTGCTAGTCAGTAAGCACTGCTTGGTATGCCTATTTAAATTACAGTCATACTGAATTAGCTTTAAGAATTGGTTCTCAACATAATGACTGCATTAAAATGTAGAACAAAATGAGACAGAAACACCTCCCCACACAAGAAGATAGCAGGAAGTGAGAGACAATGCAAGCTTCATCATCTTCTAAGCCCTGGATTATGATCACGGCTTTGAGAGCAGATCACATAGTTAGTTAGCTACAGCTCTGTTAAAACCTGTTTGGTGAGACAGACAGTACCTATCTTTCTCCAGCCCACAGGTAGATAGTTGGCTGCTTAAGAAGCTTGCTACAAAGAAACCCATTTTAGTGCCAATTATTTAAAGAAGAAAGTGCTTTGTGCAAGTTCTGAAGATCAACCTCATGTCAGCCAGTGACACCATTCTTTTTACCTACAGTCTCTGCCCCATGGTTAATGGGGAAAAACTATCTAATGAGGGAAAAGGCATCTGAACTCATTCCTTCAACCTATTTAATTACAGTGCTTTAAAAAAATAAAATTTGGCTCTGACCAGCGTGGCCTAGTTGGTTGGGCATGAACTGACAAAGTGAAAAGTCACCAGTTCAATTCCCGGTCGGGGCACATGCCTAGGCTGTGGGTTTAGTCCCTGGTCGGGGTGCATATGAGAGGCAACCAATCAATGTTTCTCACATCAATGTTTCTCTTACTCCCTTCCCCTCTCTCTAAAAAATAAATAAATATTTTTTTAAATAAAATAAAATTTGACCTCAAGGGCCAGAGAAGCTGACAACTGGACTAAGCAGTAGTTATTGGTGACAACAAAACAATTATTTTGTTTCATTATCAACTCAAAGACACACAAAACAAAAGTCCTTGAGGAAGATCCTAATAATGACTTTGCAAATGCACACCTAGGAATCAAGATACATTTTTTATGCCACAGTGTTGGGGGTGCAGGTGGGAGTGTCTCCATTCAGAGGAGCAGTAAAACCACCTACCACAAATTAACCAGGAAAGGATGTTCCAGACCCTGCATGATCTGGAGTTCCTTGAAGACATTTCTCACTTCATTGCGCTCGACACACTTCTGTTTGTTCATGTATTTCATTGCATACATCTTCTTGGTATCATTCTTCTGAACGATGCAGACCTAATGGGGCAAATCAGAGTGAGAAAGTGGTTGGGGAGGTGACGGGTCACAGTGATGAGCGACAGAACAAGACTCGTTCTTCAGTGAGGCTTGGAGGCCTCATCATTTGTAAATTATCTGATTCTAAAGTTGCTACTTAGTTCTGATGTCAGAGTCAAAAACTTCATTTTCTTCCTCTGCACCAGGTCAATTCCTAAATCTCTGCTTTCTCAAACAAGTTTGCCTGGTTTGGCTTTGGGGATATTTATTTTAAACAGCATTTTAGAGAAAATAGCTGCCTCTTTGTCAGGAATCTCCCCCTAGAAAATGACATCCTTATTCTGTTTTGAGTGACTTAAATGAATGGACTAAACTGTCCAGTTAAACGATATTAAACAAAGACTTTTTGTTTACAACCATAGATGATATAACTAACCAGCGCTGGGATAACATGAAATGTAATGTCCATATTTTAAAAAAATTGTTTAGAGATTTATATAATGCTTGATAATGTAGACAGTGAATAATTTTAAAGTGCAAGTTCAATATGAAATATTCTCAATATATATCTCTACTAAGAAACTAATAACCAGGATTTGAATCTAGAAGGTTCTTGTGAAAAGTTAGATATGTATATTTTTCATGATCAGTTCTCTCTTTTTAAATAAAAGCATGATACAACTTGGGAAAAACAGAAACCAGGTGACATCTTTCCCACATGAAAAGATGCAATGCTTATGTTGAGAAGATACCTGTGATTGAATGCACTGGTAACAATTTGAAAGTGATTCTAAAACCTTCTTCTCTCCGTTAGAGTAGGAACTCTCAAATTCCAGTGAGAGGAAACAAATTTGACTTTGAGATAATTCTGAGATGTTCATTATGTACCTGCCTGTCTCATGCTTTCCTCAAGTTGTAGTGATGACTTTATAAAAATCTATTATAGAAATGTCTCTGCATGATCATTCCTTGTGGGCCTGATAACTCAGTACCCCAAACATCGTACTCTGTTCCCTAAGCTATGTGACCCTGCTGATGGTTAATCATTTGCATTCTCACCTTCCCAAAACTGCCTTTTCCAATGGCTCGCAAAATTTCAAAGTGGTCAAAGTTGACTGCAAGACAAACAGAAGAACATTGTGAGTGATTAATAGTTGTCCTTTAGTAGCCAATAAAAAATAAGTAAAAATGGGACTAAACTGAAGTACCCTGTTTAAAACAATATTCCAGACTACTGTAAAATTCCCATTCACTCACCCAATAAACACTTCTTGAACCTGATCTTATATTATGCCTTAATCACAGTGCTTAGTACAGGAGATATAGTAATAATGGAATAGAAATCTAATCTCTATGTGTATGGAGACTGTAGTCTAGTGAAAGCTCCACTCTGAAAGAAACCCTTAAGGATTAAATAGTCAAAAAACAAGGGGACAATTGAAACTGCTGATGAATGTTGAGGATAAAGTTATGAAGGTCTAAGAGCATGTAATGGGATTTCACATAGGTGGCAAGGTCGGGGGCAGCATCTCTGAACAGAAATGATTACAGGGAGGTCTGGTCCTCTACGGATCTGGCTCTATTAAGGATCAGCACTTTAAATATCTTCTCCCTGCCTGCTTTTCCCTACAACCACTCTTGTGTATCTTAATAATTCAATTTTCCCAAGTATGAAACTATTATACTCGTACATTCATAGAATGAACTGATCCCCAAGGTACATATCTAAGAGACTATCATGAACCATGTGTACAGAGGTCTATTGAAGGGTGCTGTGGAGTTGAGATTATCTCCTCCAACTGCTGTTTTGACACTTCAGCTCTGAGAAGTCAGAAGTAGTAGGTGTTTACAGGTAGCTGGGTCTCTTGGGTCAGTGATCATGAAGTACTTAGTGAAGAGAAGAGCGAAGTACAGATTCCCTTAGAGGACAATCTTTGGTTTCTTGCCTCAATGACTCAGAAAACGTTCCACTTTGTTTCCTGCTTTTTGAAATAAGGATTTAGATGAATAAAACTCCAAATGAGTGATTATAAGAGTTTATTCAGAAAGGGTTGGGAAACACCAAAAGGTACCACTCTTCTCTTTAAAGATAAATTTTTTTCTCCCTTTCTCTATCTCTTTTTAAAAAGAATAGTTAGATGAGCTCTTCCTGAAGGAAAGAGAAATGAATGAAGGGACCTCTAAGATTTTTCCAAGCTTTCTGAGGATCAAAACATTTTTATAATATGACTTGTGGGTGAAAAAGGGGCCACATAGTAAACCTGGCACGCTCAGGGGTGGCCTGTGTGGTAACAGTTACAAACTCAGAGACCTAAAGTAACAGCATAGGCTGGTCTGAAGTCAAACTTTCTAACTAAAAGTAAGTCATGCTCGGTGGTCATGTCCTAGGCTAGAATCTTCCGTGACAAAGGTCAGTCTTTACCTTAACTGAGCCTTCTATTGTCTTTTTGCGTCTATGACAATATAGCTTTGGAATGCCAGTCATCCCCTTTTTCCAGACCCCTCTGAGCATAATCACTGCATCAGGGCACAGACCCCTCATTGTTATCTTCTCCCCCCACATACCATCTCTACGTGTTGTAAACATCAATTGTTAACTATCCTCTACTTCTTCTATAAAAGAAGTTTGTGTTCTCTCCATTTCAATCTCAGAAATGTCCCCACTTTGCTTTCTCCCGTCTCCCTAAACTATCACCAGAGGATTTCTTGTAACCCTCCTATGTCTTCTCCTTTGATTGTAACGCATAAAATAAGAGCCAAAGCTGCCATTTTCTGGAGCATTCTCTCAATCTGTTGAGACTTTGCTTCCCGCAACTGTTGTTCAGTTTGGCTCACATAAACTCATAATAATTCTCTACAGGTTTTGACATTTCTTATGTCGGAGAACTTAATCATCACTTCCTTCCCTGAACTCCCAAATCACTTTATTTCTAGCATAAATGCCATTTAATCATGTGAGGCAGTATGTATATTACAACTAACCCTGGATTTAGACTCAAAATAATGATGTGACTTGTGGTAATGACAGACTCTCTCAGTCTTCATTTCTTCATCAGTAAAAATGGGACTGACCCTCCTACATAAAACACCTTTTACTCAGAAAGTGCTAATAAAGTTGTTTTCTTACTTAACATAGTCAAGCGAATGACTTATCTTCCAAAACTCCCTGAGTTCTGAATTTCTTTCATCAAGGAGAGCATAAGTCCTATGAGGGCAGAAATAACGTCATTTTACTCATCCTGGTTTCTCTGGCAACTCAGAAAATTCCTCTTTTTATTTATTTTCCATAGAGCCTAGCACAGGATTTACATGTGGTTCTCAGCAAATAAATTGAACTAAGCTGTCTGGTGCACAAGAACCCCCAAACAACTGCATCTTATAAAAAATATAAGCAGTGTGAGCATTTGAGTTGTCTAAGGAATTGTTTTTCAAACTGAGTCAAGAACTACTAATGAGTTAGAAAATAAATTAGCCATAACGAGAAGCATTAAAAAATAAAGTAGAATAGAACAGATTGAAAATACCAGCGCACTACAAATGTACAACAGTATGTATGTATGTAGAGAGATACAGACTGGATCATGATATAATTTGGGGGCTATATTTCCTACTGTGGATTATGGTCAAAATAACTTAAAAACACTTCTGTAAGTTTTCTCTTGAGTTTCAAACTGACATAACCTGAATAATGATTTTCTCACACTCATTCCATGAGGCTGAGTCATATATTATGTACCGTGGAAGTGTTAAAAAAAATGACCAGTATTTATTTGCAAGTCCAAGATTTTATCATGAGCAAATCCAATAACTCGCTGTGATTTCCCCACTAGCAGCCTGGCTCTAGAATCTCTGCGCCTACATACAGCAGGTACCGAGAAAGTATGAAGCTCAACTGTGACATTAATTCATTTCATGAGCCACTCTCTTTAGAAGCCATTTTACGCTTGGGTGAAAAGGATAAGGGCTAGATGCCAGGTTACTGATACATTTCTACTAGCAGAGCTGCCTTAATTAACATCAAGTCAGGTCCCTGGAAAGAGAGAGGCCTGCAGTTTTAAGAGATAATGCACCTTCCTTATGCCTTTATTTCAAGTCAATCAAAGAAAGAACAGACTCCAGTCTATTAGCATAGTGCCTAAAGTCGCTTCTAGGTACAGTACACCTGAGGAGAAAGCCTGAAACAGATTAAAAGTGACAGGAGAGGAGCCCCTCTTCACCCTTACAGTCCCTTCTAGGGACAATAATACACCCCAGCAGGCAATAAAATCCCATCACCGAAGTTTTACAGAATATAAATGGTATTGGAGAAAAAATTCAAAGACATTTTCTTTCATGTTGATTTCCTAGCTTGTCATCATTTATAATAGGTATGGCCTAAGAAATGTCTTAACAACACCTTACTGTCAAAAACCTTCTTAATAAACTGGGCAATAAAGTGGGTCTCCATTGGAATGTTGTTACAGTGTTACAACTTCAGGATCCCCTGAAGACAGTGAATTTACACCTTAAAAACCTCCGAGCTTGACTTACTCATTTTCTGAGCTCAGAGCATGGAGAACTGCCATTCTCCACCCCACCAACTTCACAAGGAGCAACTGTCTTAAGTGTGGACATGGATGAAAACTCCCGGAACTGCAGGACATTTAGCAGCAGGAGTCAGAGGGTGTTTGCTCTGTTAGCCCTGCAACATCTTTGAACAGAAATCAATGTATCACACTACGCAACAGAAAGGTACCACATTAAATGACAATCTTCCATTTGCCTCATTGGAATGGAGATGGAATCGTGCCCCTTCTAAGTCATGTCGCTTTGCCCATTTTTAAGGATGGGCGTTCCATAATTTATTTGCCAAGTGTCTGCCTTCAGGGAGGTGATATTCTCAGCAATGTGTCCTGTTGGAAGTCCTAACATCATGTTTTGCCAAATGATATTCTGACATGATGAGTCACATAGTAACAGTAATAAAAAAACAGCTTTTTAAAAAAATTGTACAAAATTATAATAAAGAATATGCAGCAAAGACCAAAATATTTACTAGCTGGGCCTTAATAGAAAAGTTTGCCCCCCAAAAAGAAAGAAAAGGGACAGAAAAAAAAATGAAGGTTTTATTTAAAAATATAGTTCTGGTGAATTTTACAGTTTTCTATTAATTGAATGAATGTTTGGTCATCACACCACATTCCCAAATGGAGGCCGTTACAAAGAAAGCCTGGCTTATGCCCTTTGAAGATAGTCACAGTAAGAGAGGAAAGAAGCTGAAATCACGACTGCAGAAACCATAGCTTTGCTAGCAAGTTGAATCAGAAAATATTTATTGGGCATCTGTGTGCCCAGGACTCTGCAAGGCACTGAAGAGAAAACAAAAGGTGCCTGGGACTAAGTCACGTACTCAGAAAAGTGAGTGTGACTCATTCAGCAGTGTCTGAAAGAACATGAAACCTGAATCATCAAATACATAGTACTGCATTTTTATTTATTTTATTTTTCTCTAGTATATAGTGTACGTATCTTTAGAATCCAGTCTTTCCACTTTCTGAAATTAGGTGAGTATAAATAAATAGATATATAGCAAATAAGTGGACAAATAAAAGCAATAGAGTGTTAATATTTGGTGTAGAAAGTTTCTCTGGACCTTCAGAGAGGGGAAAGAATACTGCAGCATGAAAATTTTGCTTCTTGATTTTTTATGAAGAGAGAATGCTTTGATGAAAGATGAACATTATTTGGGTCAGACAGAACTGCATTAGAATCCTAGCTCTACCATTTACAAAATAAATAAAATTAGGAAATTTATCTGACCTTTCTGAGCTTCAGTTTCTTGTTCACAATTAAGACTATTTTTAATATAAAACTAATTTTCTTTTGGTATACAAAAACAAAACAAAACAAAATCATAGAAAAATAACCATGATTAATATTTTTATTAATTTTTCTGTCATTTTAATGTTCTTGTTTTTATCAGTTATATATCTACATTTATTTACAGTTTAAGGAGTCAAATAATTCTAAGAGGTTTATTATAAAGCATTGTATTAGTTCTATGATCCATCTGTCTCACTTTTCAATCTCTCCAAGCCAAGAAACTAACATTTCTACTTCCTTTTAGCTGAGAAATTAGGTAGCTTCCACCATATCCTCTAAATAATATAATTTTGTTGTTGTTTCTTTTCAGTGTTATATATTACTTACTGAATTTCCAAGATTGCAGGAGAGGATTTAGCTCACTTTCCTGGTCATTTAGTCTTACCCCAATATAGCTATATCTGATACAATAATTTCAGTTAGATGAATATTCTCATTATTATGAGTATGGAAATGATATGTGCACCTGAGTGGTTCACTATTGGTTTCTTTTTCTTGCACAATATTTTAGGTTCCCTGTTGTTGATAACTGTCCTGTTTATACCTGAGCTCATTTTTCTATGTCCTTTTTCCTAATTCAATCTCATATTCTTCCCTAGTTTTTTAAATTCCCTTTCAGCATGTCCAAGCACATCAGTCACATCGTCATCTTCCTGAAAAGTTCTGTGCCAGAGCCGTCTGGCCTAATCCAATCTGGACTGTTTATCTTTCTTGCTTTGTAGCTGTCATCCTGGGGCTCCCTTAACCATCATTCTGGGAATTCCATTCACTTCCCTTTAATCCTGGATTCCCTGCTGATTGCATGTACTGGCTCCTTCCTTCTTGTTTTACTCCCCTGTTTTTGTGGAGTACATCCTGCAACAGCTGTGTAAGAAAGATTGCCCAGGAGGCGAATTCTGGAAGACTTGCATATATGAAAAATGTTTTTATTTACTCACATTCAATTGGAAGTTTGGCTGACTGTTGAATTCCAGGTTGGAAATTACTTTCCCTCAGAATTTCCAAGTACTGGTCTCCTTTATTTTCTAGCTTTTTGTATCACTGTGAAGAAGTCTAAAAGTACTTGAGTGTCAGACCCTTTGACGAACAGTTTTCTTCTCTGGAACCTTGCAGGATCGTATGTTTGCGTTGAACATTTTGAAATGTCAGGATGATGTGGGCTTGTTTTATTCACCATAGTGGGTCCTGGACAGGCTCATTCAGTCTGGAACTTTGTGTCCTTAAATTCTGAGCTTCGCATTTTCCTTTAAATTATGTAGTGATGGCTTCCTCCCTTTTGTTTTTTCTTTCTCTATTTTTGCACCTCCTACTATTTAGAATTAGAACTCCTAGGCTGGCCCTTAAATTTTCTTATATTTACCCTTCTGTTTTCTATCTATGTCTGTTTGCTGATTATTCTGGGAAGCTTCCTTAAATTTATCTTCTAGACCTTCTGTGAATTTTTCCATTCATACTGCAATTTTTTCCCTCATGCTGATTTTTGCTCTTTGAATGTTGCTTTCTTTGTTTCCTATATTTTTCTATTAAAATTTTTTGTTTGCTTGTACACCTAAACCCCCCTACCCCCCTTTGGAAGTTCTGAGCATGTGAGTGGATCTCTGAAACAGTAAGCTTCGCTCTAGAGAGCTATAGATAGGATGTTGAGTTAAAACTCTGATGTTGATAACTTTAGGTCTTCCTTCTTTCTTTGGTCAAAATCTGCAGAAAAAACTCTATCATCCTCTGTCTGGAGGGTAAGGCCCCAGCTGTCAGTGTCAACTGAGCCAAATGGGAAAAGAGGGCTGAGCACGCCATATGCATTCATTTACCTGGTTTTCCCATTTTTCACAAGCCACCCTCTGCCCTCAGAATGTCAAGGTCTTTCTGGTAAGAGACCCTATTTCTGGAGTATAAACCACAGCATGGGGTAAAAATAGCATTTTTTTTTTCTTTTGAGAAAGTGGTAGAAGGAGCACGACTAGTTTATACTACTTTTGTAATTAAAAACTTGCTTTTAAATATATATTTAAATGCACATTTCTTAAAAATAGCTACAATAAAGTTCATCTACCTTCATATTAGATAACCCCCAAATACACAAATATTAAGACCATAGTCTTCAGTGGAAACCCACTGAAGAAAGCAAAAAACCAAATTCTAGTTACCAATGATGAACATAAGACTTCAGCAAAAATTCTTTTTAATACTTCAGTCAAGTCTTTGTCTAGAACATTTTTCCTGGTACGGTATACCTTGGACAGAAAATGAAGTTCTCAAAGTGGAAATGATTTCAATATTTTATAAAAGTAAATCAAAGTCCCCCCATAAGGTATCATACAAATTAGGTTGATCTAAAAAAGGTTGAGGAGTGAATGATGATGATGATGATGATGGGAAAATGAATTGTGAAAGACATAAATGCAAGTCACTGTAATTGTCCTTGAAATCAGAATGCATAGAGGAAGCCAAGCAAAGCTCAGGAATACTGATGAACTGTAACTCCAGGGAAGAAAAGGTATTATACAGCTAACCCCTAACACTTCAGTAATATGTGTCTAAGGGACATGCCTGTGAGTTACATCACAAGTGAAGATGAATGTCCCTGTGAAATGAAATGACTCAGCTTTCTGAGCGTGAGATTCAAAGGTAGGCACATAATGGGTGTTTGATGTATTCCTGTTGAAAACCAATCGCCTACATGTATTTAACGTTATAATCCATCCTGGTTGGCCATCCTGGGAGAATATCTGTAACTGAAATAAAGAGGATTCATTTTATAACAAGATTCAGGATCTACCATGTAGCTATCTGATTTCAGGTCAGTGGCCTAATCTTCCTATGCCTCAGTCTTGCATTTTATCTGAAGATAAAATGCATTATGGTTGTTGGATGTCTCTGTCACTAGCCCTAACTAAATGTTACTGGGTGGTCAGCACATCTTCACGTCATTTGCTTCCAGATGGAACTCCATGCATGCTCCGTATCTAGATGGGAAGGTGAGAGCCCAAAAGATAGTTGCTATCTGGCCACCCACCAGACAAACTGCCATCCTTGGGCAATGATGGCAACCATCATGCTCTATCTGGGGATGTCACAAGGGTGTTCACCCCCAACCATCGCTGCAACCAACTTAGACTCCATTCTGGGGAGGTGGCAGTGTGTGAGCCCAGGCTCCAGCCTGTGGGGCATGATCCACTGTCTCATCAGACCTCACTTACAAACAAATTCAAAGATAATATTAGTAAAAATTTAGAGAGCACCTGCAGGTCATTAAAGCCAAAAGAGAGGGCCCTTCTGAATGCACTGTACTGTGTGCGTGCATTGGGTCCAGCCTGGTTCCTGGTCAGATGATACATTAGTGTCTCCCTTTTATATTGGCTAATTCCCACCAGCATAAACTTGCTCTAGTAACTGCTCTTTTAAAAAAAGAGAGAAATTTCTCCCTTAATATCATATTCAGCTTTAGCTATTGACTCATTTCTCTGCTTCTCTTTAGATTGAACTTCTTGAAAGAGGTGACTACATTTGCTTTGTCTATGTCCTTAGCTTCCAGACAATCCGAACTCCCTAAAGTTTGGCTCAGAGCTGTAAAAGCCCAGAGCTTCTTTTGTCATAGCCCAATCCCATAGAGTTCTCACTTTATGCAACCACACAGGAACATTCAATATGAGGAACTTCACCTCCTTTCTTAACCCTTTGAGTGCCATGTGTAATTCAAAATTTGGATCAACACAAGAAAAAATTATATCAATATACAACCTGAAGTACACAAAAAAGAGAACAAGACATAAAATATGAATTATTCCATTGTTATTGACATTCATAGCCATCGAAAAAAAGAGTCACTGGGAGTGACACTGGCACTTCTGGGAAAATTTGTCAGCATCACTCACAGTGATGTTGGCACTCAAAGGGTTAAAGCACCCTTCTCTTAAATTTCAGGACAAATGTATTTTCTTCCTCACTGAATGTTCCTTCTCAATTTTCCTTAGGTGAATTGTTTTGCTCTGCCTGACTTCTAAATATGAAGGTTTCTCTCCTCCTTTGTTCCCACAGTCTTCCCAAGGAAGACTCCCCAATCCCCATGTCTTTCCATCTGCAGCCCCAACTCTTCCACTCATCGCTGACCACTCAAGCACAGCCTCCTACTTGACATCACCATTTAGGCATCTCACGGTCATTTTATGCATCCAAATCAGGACCCTTGAGACATCCAAACATGTCCCCAACCCTTCAGCACCCCCTTTTCTCCATCTCAGGAAGTGTCACAGCCATCTATCTACCTGACTACTGAAGCAAATATCCATGGTTCATTCTTGATTTTGTTATTTTCCTCTTACCCCACAATCAAACCATTACTAACTTCCTATTATTTTATATTAAAATAAATGTTGAATAAACTCTCAGCTTTCCATCTGCATTAGCCCAGACATGATCATGTTTCACATAAGTGAACAACTGTCCTAGTTAAAAGAGGCACCTTTGGGTTTCCCCCCCATTTCAGATACCTTAGTAAGTTATCTATGTAGCACTTACTGAAAATTACAGTCAAGATTTAACTTTCTTCAATCAGAAAATCCTATCCCCCTAAAAATAAAATGAGGGGGAGAGAAGGAAAACCAACATTAGGTAGCTTTTATTTTTTTTACTTGCCAAGTAAAGACATTAAAAACTATGATTGTGATAATGGTAGTAACAACAGCTAACATTTATTGAGCAATTCCTCTGTGCTAAGCACTATGCTAAATACTTTTTTATGGATGATCTCTTTTTATTCCCACACAAAGTATGTGAGGCAGATACTATTATGAGCTCCCTTGTTACAGATAAAAAAACTGGGGATCAGAGACACTTGGACAAGTCACATGTCATTCTCACTATGAAAAAAAATTCTATTTCCATAAATCTTAAATAGTAAACACACACAAGAAAGGATATAATCATAGAATTAAAATTTTTAATAATTTTTGCTTTATGAGAAGCTTGTTACATTGTCCTCCTATTTTTCTTTTTACCACAGACTAAGTGAAACACAGCCATTGTTTGGCCTTTGTCTACAGAGGGTATCTGGGGACCATGGATTTACCCTCTCTGACCCTGTGTTACTAGTTAAAGTTGGAGGTCAGCTCGAGAGCATATCACTTATCCCCTGGTGAAGAATTATTTAGCTGGCTCACTAGCCCTTTATTATCCCAAATAGTTGGCAGTAAATGGTTGCCCATAATACATGTGGGGCTTGGCAAGTCTTTTAAGAATATATTTGGAAATTCTCCAGAAACACGGCCTCCAGAGCCAGTTGGTGGCATCACTTTGCATCATCAGCACTTCTTTTTATGAAACACGGTGCCCCAGGGAGTCTGGGATTTATTGACATCCTTTACTTGTGCCAAGACCAACCAATGAGCACCAACAGCTTCTTTTCCTGCTGCCGGGACCACTATTCATGAATTTGCCCGGAAGTCAGAAATACACTGACTATTTCTTTAGAACAAATTACAAAGTAGAACAGTGGGGTGGGATGGGGGAAATTAACACCCCCAATTGTTGAATGTCCCTAAGTTGAATAAATTCCCCTGTAGGAAATGAATTCTACCCAGTGATATTTCAGATGAATTATAGGTTGTACCCACTTAATGAAACCCAGTTTGTATGGCTTTCAAATAATATATATATTACAAAAGTAATATATTTTATCCTCTAAAACACTAGATTTATTCGTCCCACTATTTCCACTGGCTCACTATGATCAACCAAAGGAGGGTCAGTGAGGAGTGAATATGTAGTATTGTGATGGCCATGTATAATGCCAGGTGGGTGCTGGAATTGTCAGGGTGGAGGTGGGGTAGTCACTTCCTAAATTGTGTAGCTGTCTGGCCACTGTGCTGTGTACTTGAAACTGATGTGGAATGGTGTTGAATGTCAACTGTTATTAAAAAAAATTTTTTTAAAGTTCAGGTTAGAAAAAGATTTAAACATCAAAAAAAGAAAAAAAGAGTGAATTTAAGCATCTACAGAGAAGAGCCAGTCGCCTTGCCCAGTCTCTCAGTTAAGGTTAGAAGGTTATGGGCGGATACCAGAGAGGGTCCCAGCACAGGTAAATACATGCCTGCAAGATGCTTTACAGCAGTGTTGGCAAAATATGGTCCATGGGCCAATTCCAACCTGCCATCTATTTTCACATAGCTCATAAGCTAATAATGGCTTTTATATTTTTTAAATGCTTGAAAATAAATAAAAAGAATATTTTGTGACAGGGGAAAGTGAATGTGAACTTCAAAGTTCAATGTTCATAACTAAAATGTTATTGGCACATAGCCACATTCATCTGCTTCCTCATTATCTATGACTGCTTTCCTTCTACAATGGCAGAGTTGAGTAGTTGTGAAAGAGACTGTATAAACTGCAAAGCATGAAATATTTACTATCACAGCCAGTGCAGAAAAAGTATGCCAACCCTGTTTTAAATCATTCTCAGAAGTAACAAAAAACATAGGCTACTCAAGTATAAAACAAGGTTAATATTACTTATTTTACTATACAAGTGCCTCCAGAAATGGAAGAAGAAATTATGCAGGAGGAAAAAATACAGCCTGTGTCACTCTTGAATTTTCAAAATCTATGATCGTAAGTTGTGCAGTCCTTTTACCATATACAGTATTCTCTCACTTATCATGGGTATTACGTTCTAGACACCCCCTGCACCCCCGCGATAGATGAAAATCCGCAAAGTAGGAACCTTACATTTATTTTAGTAGTTATATATATTTTAAGACTTTATAAACCCTTCTCACACACTTATAAACTGTTCCCAATCCCTTATTAACCTTTCCCACTCCCTGATTAACGTTTTCCACATTTTAATAAACACTACTTATGTTCTTAAACATATTCTACATTCTTAAACCTACGTAACTTTAACAACATACGTATACAGTACTGCAAAATCCTGCGATATAGAGAAAAATCCGCGATAAATAATTAAATATAATATTTTTAAAAATCCCGCGATACAGTGAACCATGATACAGAGAGGGACTACTGTAAACTGTACTTAGGGTCCTATTTTGACTAGACTATTATTCCATCATTGACTTTCTGTGTGTGTTTTCAAAGGAATTTCCTTTGGCGGTCACATAGCAATGCATAGTTGAAATCACTGTATATATATTTCTTAGGACTTGAATGGGTGAAATGATGGCCAAGAGGGGTTTCTATAATTAACTTTCCCCCACAAGGTCCTACGACAGAAAACGGATCCTGCAAAGGCCTGCACATCCTTTCTCATCAAAGACAGTAGGCTTGGAGTACCAATGACATTGTCTGAAGGTGAAGCTGGTTTACAGATTTCATTTCTTAACCTAGGTGGTTTCCAAAATTTCCCAAATCTTGATCCACTGAACATTATATGCCATAAGGTTGTCCATAAAAATGTTTTTATTTTGAAATAAGTTTGAAAAATATCAGAATACTGAAATTTTATTACTGTAGGACAGTTCAGAGCCTTTAATATGCTAAGGAGCACTGTGAAGCTTCAAAGGCAAGATGTAATTTTTTTATTTTTTAATTGTATTTCTTCCATTACCATTTATCCCCCTCGTACCCTCTTCTACCTCCAACACCCCCCTCCAACCTCCTGCAATGACCACACTGTTGTCTGTGTCCATGAATACTTTTTCTTTCTTGTTCTATCCCTCCACCTCCTAAGTTCTATCACCCCCAGAGTTGTCAGCCTGCTCTCTATCGATGAGTTTGTCTCTATTTTGCTTGTTAGTACAGTTCACTCATTAGATTCCACATATGAGTGAAATTATATAGTATTTGTCTTTCTGTGGCTGACTTATTTCACTTAGCATAATATTCTCCAGATCCATTCATGTTGTTGCAAAGGGTAAATTTTTCTTCTTTTTTACAGTTGAGTAGTGTTCCATTGTGTAAATGTACCATAGTTGTTTTATCCACTCATAATATGCTTGGGTAGATTCCCTTAAATATGTATTGAGAACTCACTGCTCAAGGAATTTGCAAGTCAGAAGCACTAGCTCAGTCTTTGAGGTTGTTTTCTTAGCTGTCTAGTTTTTCTTTTGAGTCTTCCAAACCCCTGGGATGGGGTAAATAAAGCCCTCACAATTTCATTTCTTCCTTGATGTCATTGTTAACCCATTCATTATTGAACAGCATGTTATTCATTCTCCATAAATTTGAATGTCCTTGAGTTTTTTCCTTGAGGTTGATTTCATTTTAAGCCATTGTGATCTGAGAAGATGCTTGAAATAATTTTAATTTTCTTGAATTTGTTTAGGCATGTTTTGTGTCCTATCATGTGGTTTATCTTTGAAAATGTTCCATGTGCACTTCAAAAGAACCTATATTTTGCTTCTTTGGGGTGAAAATTTCTATATATATCAACTAAGTCCCTTTGATCTAGAGTGTTGTTCAATGCTTCAATATCCTTGGTGTTTCTTTGCTTTGAAGATCTGTCCATTGTTGGCAATGGGGTGTTAAAAGTCCCCTATTATGAATGTGTTGCTGTTGATATCCTTCTTGTACTCTTCGAAGATTTTCCTTATATATTTGGGTGCTCCTATGTTGGGTGCATATATGTTTACCAGAGTTATATCTTCTGGATGGATTTTTCCCTTAAGTATTATGAGATGCCCTTCTTTGTCTTTTTATGATCTTTGCTGTGAAATCTGTCTTGTCTGATATAAGCATTGCTATCCAAGCTTTTTTTTCATGTCCATTTGCTTGGAATACTTTTTTCCAATCCCTTCACTTTCAGTCTGTGTAAATCTTTTGTTTTCAGGTGTGACTCTTGTAGACAGCATATATGTGGGTCATGTTTTCATATCCATTTCACTTCCCTATGTCTTTTAATTGGAGCATTTAATCCATTTATATTTAAGTTTATTATTGACAGGTATTTATCCACTTCCCTTTGTACCTGTGTTCCTATCCCTCTCTCTCTTTCTTGTTTTTAAAGCAGATCCTTTAGCATCTCTGGTAATGCTGGTTTGGTGGTGATGTATTCTTTTAGTCTTTCTCTGTCTGGGAAACTCCTTATTTCATCTTCCATTTTGAAAGAGAGCCTTGCTGGGTAGAGTATTCTTGGTTGTAGGCCTTCGTTTTTTATCACTTGAAATATTTTTTTTTCATTCCCTTCTGGCTTTTAGTGTTTCTGTTGAGAAATCAGCTGATAGCCTTATCAGAGCTTCCTTGTATGTTATTTGCTGTTTTTCTCTTGCTGCCTTTAGGATTCTCTCTTTGTCTTTGAATGTTGCCATTTTAATTATGATGTGCCTTGGAGTGGGCCTCCTTGGGTTCATCTTCATTGGGACCCTCTGAATTTCCTGTACTTGTGAGACTTTTTCTCTCCTCATGTTAGGGAACTTTTCTGTCATAACTTTTTCAATCAGGTTTTCTATCACTTGCTCCTCTTCTTCTCCTTTTGGTATCCCTATAATATGGATATTGCTGTGTTTCATGTTGTCCTGAAGCTCTCTTAAGCCCTCTTCATTCTTTTTAAGTCTTTTTTCATTTTGTTGCACTGTCTGGGAATTTTTTTTTACCTTGTCCTCTAGCTCACTGATTCTATCCTTTGCTTCATGTAGCCTGATTTTGATTGCTTCTACTGTGTTCTATAGTTCAGAAATTGTACTTTTCATTTCTTCCTGGCTCTTATTGATAGTTTCTGTGTCCTTTTTCATGCTGGTATAGTTCTCAGTAAGTTCCTTGTAGCTTCCTTGGAGTTCTTTGTAGTTTCCCTGGAGTTTGTTGTAGTTTTCTCTGAGTTTGTTGAGTTCACTGAGGTTCCTCATTACCATTGTTCTGAATTCCCTGTCTGATAGTTTGCTTGCCTCTGTTTCATCTATTTCTCCTTCTGGGAATTCCTCCTTTCCTTTTGTTGGGGTGTTATTTCTCCTTCTCCCCATTTTAGGTGGCTCTTCTTGTTTCTCTTCTTAGATTGACCTGCTTTTATTTCCTGCCTTTGTGGTGTGACCTTCTTATATACAGCTGTTGATCCGCTGCCTCTAGTTGATGCCACTTGGAGCGGGGTAGTTTGATTAAGAGATTTCTCCTGTAGCACTGGGAATGATTCTGCACTAGAATCCAGTCCACTGCTCTCCCAGCTCTTTCTCCAGGGCCAGCACCCAAAACTTTTATGTAGCACCACTAGTTCACTTCACCCTCTTTTGGCCTCAGCCAGGGGCAAGTGCGCACCCTCGCACAGGCCAGGGGTGGGCGGTTTGCAGGCTCTTCTGCATTCTCACCCAGGGCAGGCCACTGGTGGGCTCGTTCCACACCTGCGCTGGCAGACCCCCAGCAGTTCTGTGCACTGGCCAGGGTGGTCCTCACAAGTTCAAAGTGTTTGTTACTATAAACAGTTGGATCTGAAGTTATTTATGACAAATGTTGTAGCTAAATGTTAGACCATTCAAGATGACTTAAATTTTTAAGAAGCTAATACTTGTTAGAAATGTCTTCCTCTTATTCTCTCAATCATTTTAACGCAAAATAGTAAATAATATCAGACAACATTACTCAAGTTTGAGAGGATGAAGTCTGAAATTTGCCTGCCCAGTGGGTACAAAATAACAAAGGAGATTCTCAAAGTCCTTCCTTACTGGAATCAATTCAATAACATTTCTTTTCTTCTGGATATTAAATATGTGGCCAATTTTTTTGGCTCAACATTTTGAAGAACCTATTGCTCCTGTCATCTAAAATGGAAAGTAACTGCAAACAGTCACATATCCTGGGAGACAAGCATTGCCAAATGAAAGAAGAACATTAAGTTTTAAGCAAATCCAAAGAATAATGCAATAATTGAGCTCTCTCTGCAAACTCAGGGCATGGATGAACGCTTTTTAGCAGCCTTTTAACTTAAGGCCAACTTTTCTTAGCTACAACACTTCAGAAGGAAGTTGTTTCTTGATTAACTAAACCAATACACCTCTTTATGTTTTTGTATATGCTTGAAAACACATGCAGCTTATGATTGCAAGACTCTCTTCTGTTGTCTAGTCCCTGAATTATTAACAGGTATACTTTCACTTTCTTTTTTCTAAATTAGCATGAAGACCTCAATGATTGGACTTGTAAAATGTTGATTAAAGAAAAAAAGAGGTCCAAACCACACAGAACAAACAAAACCACTGCATTCGGATAAAGGAAATAAAACAGATTAAAGGAAAAGAATTATAAACATTAAAAACAAGTATCACTTGCACTCTTTTTACTTCAGAAAACTTAAAATGTCTTTCTGCATCATTCATTACTTTTCAGGGGTTCCATATGGTAGTTGGTATGGGGGTGCAATTGTCACTGTGTCTGTTGATCCAATGGGATTACTTAAATAGGCAGCTTTGGGTTGAAAGCAGAAAAAGTGAAATTTATTGATTTTTAGCCCAACGAGTTCTTGATTTTGCCTTAAGTAAAAACACAACGACCTCAGCGGGGTAAAAGGGAAACCAGATGAGACCGTGTTTTTGTGCAGTCAATAACTTGGCTTCTCTTTCAGAGGGCTTTACAGAGGTTTTCTGCCATTCTGTTCATGTAGTTCCATGGAAAGAACTGTGAATAGGTCATATTGGCTATGGCATCTGCACAGTTGCATTCAATCTTGTTTCTTTCAGAAGTCAAAGTAGTTCAAAGCATTCATACTAAGAGACTCTGATGCTAATAAATAATATTATCATTAGCATTAATCAAATTGGGTGATTAGTTTATGTGAGACACCTTGCTTTATTTACTTGCATTATTTTAATCTTCACAATGACTCAGTGAAGTATACCCAATTATTACTTGCTGATGTATGAAGAAACTGAGGAGGTTTGATATCTTACACAATAGAAAAAAAATTTTTTTCAAACAAATTCACTAAAAATTGTTTAGGCCTGTGGACTTTTTTCATGTGTGGAAGGGGCACATACTAAACCCAACAATCTTATGGGAGGCCTGCATGGCGGCCTTACAAGCTCAAGAGACCTAAAGTGGCCACAGGATAGTCTGGAATTAAAAACTTTCTGACTAAAAGCAGGTCATGGCAGGTAATGATGTCCTAGGCTGGTATTTCTCCCTAACGAAGCTCAATCTTTACCTTAACTGAGCACGTTTGTTATATCGTTTTTTCTTTTTGTT
The DNA here is from genome assembly GCF_987537825.1 of Furipterus horrens. NCBI lineage: Eukaryota > Metazoa > Chordata > Mammalia > Chiroptera > Furipteridae > Furipterus > Furipterus horrens. The sequence continues at coordinate 68,109,561 of NW_028327180.1, forward strand.
TTAATCTATGATAACATACCTTTCAAATGTCAAATTTCCTTTTTCTGAACCCCTCAAAGCACAGGCACCGCACCAGGGGGAGACCACAGAACCCTAAGGCGGTTTGACGTTGTAGTCAACACCGGCAACTCCTGCGGCGCACCTGAAGCCAAGCTGTATCGACTCCGTCTTTCCCTTGGACCCTTCAGCTGCGAAGAGAGGGGGGGTCTGCTGCATGGGCAACAGCAGACCCTCCATATCACCCTGCCCAGGCTCTGTAGCTTCAGCTCCACTGGAGAGGACACTCCAGCGTCATCGCAAGATGTCGATTCAACACGGGAGGAGACAGATGCCGTGTCACTCCCGAGTCGGACTGCACAGCCATTCTCGGCGGTGCAGATAGACTCCTAAGAAGCTACACCATCGTCTCTCGAGACGGACGGCTGCCGACGATTAACTATCCTGCACTCACCTGTGTACAAGTGTCTATCATTTTACTTTTTAATCCAATCCCAGAGGTTTCCCTGCTTTGTTTTCTTCCGCCTTCCTAATCTATCACCAATGGACTTCACGTAACCCCCTTACGCCTCCTCTTTTGAAATTGTGATGTATAAAACAAGGTGAAAAATTACTGTTCTCCGGAGTATTTTCTCAACTTGTTGAGGTTTTGCTTCCCAGCAATTGTTGTCAGTTTGGCTCAAATAAACTCATAAAAATTCTTACAGGTTTGGGCATTTCTTATGACACATGATATTGCAAGTCTCTCTAGAACACTTCATAATTAGTCAAATTAACTTTAGTGTTTTATGATCAAGCTATGTCCCCTTTGATTTTTCACATTGCTAGCCTGTGGCATAGGTGAGATTTGAACCTGTGTATATCTTTCCAATACCAGAGCCCATGCTTTCAGCCCCCTTTTCTAGGTGGTTTTCTATTGCGAAACACTAAACATAATTAAGTAGAAGACCATCTGGCAGTTCCTCAAAAAAATTAAAGCATTGCCATAGGATCCAACCATTCCACCTCCAAGTACATAAAATTAAAATAATTTAGAACAGGGACTCAAACAAATATTTGGTCACCAATGTTCATAGAAGTATTGTTTACAATAGTCAAAATATGTAAACCATCAAATGTCCATCAATGTCTGAAAGAGTAAACAAAATGATGTATATACATACAATGGAATATTATTGAGCCTTAAAAAGGAACTAAATTCTGATATATGTTACAACATGAATGAACCTTGAAAACATTAGATGAAGTGAAATAAGCCAGAAAAACATTATGAGGTACCAAGAATAATCCAATTCATAGAGACAAAGTAGAATTGTGGTTACCAGGGCCTGGGGGGAGGAAGAAATGGGAGATATTGTTTAATGGGGACAGAGTGTTAGTTTGGAAAGATGAAAACATTGTAGATGATGGCAATGGTTGCCCCCAAATGTGAATACACTGACTGCCACTGAACTGCACACTCAAAAATGGTTAAAATGGTACATTTTGTTATATGTATTTTACCTCAGTAAAAAAGTAATTAGGACCTAGGTTTGCAATAAATTTTAAAAGCTAGAGCCACAGAATAAAATAATAGTATAATTTAAGATCTTCTTTGTAAAAATTGACTTAACATTAATCAAAAAAGCAAATCTTATTGTGTCCAACAGTACTATAAATCTTACACTTTGTTTTCACTAAATAAAGATCAACATAAGTAACGAAGAGAAAAATTATTTCAATATCAGTATCAGATAGAACACCATGAAATACAAAATATCAGGATGAATTCTAGCAAGAACAGCTTATCTCAAGGCACATCCAATAACATCTTATCTTATTCCATAATTACCCTCAAAGTGAACCAAAACACTTTCCATGAGAAAGAAATCTTGAGATAGTACTCAGGAAAATTGGTTTGAATTTTCTTCAGACCAATATTGGGAACAGTAAACAGTTTGAAGGAAATATTAGATACTTTTTCATCACACATTGGGATTCTCTTCAGCAATTTTTAAAATAATTAAATTGACTCATTTTGGTGTCCTAGATTCTGGCCCAATTCGATTATTTATATTAAAATATGGAGATCAAAATGATATAAGCATTAATGTTAATTGATTAGTCAGTGCTTTTTTCTTTGTTGGTTTTGTTTCTTGGTTGGAAGCTTCACAGCAATCAAATAAAATTCTACCTTGTGCTCAATCCAGAGCTATCAAAGGAGTCAAATCAACTTTATTATAAGGTTTATTGATTTTAAAAATATTACAGTTTTATAATATACAAACTCATATTCATCAGAACGTTATGATATAGGCAACTCTTCATTCCCAATTTTGTCACTGTTTGGATTTGCTTTTTTCCTGTGCCTGCATTTCTTCTCATGTCATTGCTTCTTGTCATCTTTCTGACTCCAACCCAAATGTCACCTTCTCAGAGAGGTCAACCCCGACCATACCCTATCTGAGACGGTCTCCACCATCACCCTGTCACACTTCCTAAGATCACTCAGAGTTACTTTCTTGGTGGCGCTTTAAACATTATCTGAAGTTATCTGGATTTGTTTACTTGTCTGTTGTTTACCTTCCACCATTAGAACATGAGCTCCCCAAGAGCAGGGCAAGGACCGTCTTGTTTCCTACTGTACTCCTCAGTCTAGCAGAGTGACAGGCATAGTAGGTGGACGTGTCCTACTGTTTCTGCCTAGCAACGTGTATGTAAATGAACTCAGAGCCTCGCCCCCCTACCCCCCACCCTCCCGGGAAGCACAGATGGACTGTTCTGCTCAGCTCAGCTCTTCTCTTTCTGGGTGCCACAGTGGGATCACCTCCTTGGGCTGGGCAGTTGGACAACAAAAAAGTGGCAACCTAGAGGGTGCTAAGAATGAACTGCTTGCTCCTTAAACCTAACTCTACCCTGACCTAGTTCTTCCAGTTTCTTGAAGGTACTTATTTCTTTTTTTTTTTACATTTGAATATTTTTTATTTATTTAATTTTAATTTAATTTAATTTTATTTTATTTATCTGTTTTTAGAGATAGGGGAAAGGAGAAAGAAAGGGAGAGAAACATCAGTGTGTGGTTGCCTCTCATGTGCCCCCAACTGGGGACTGGCTTGCAACTTAGTCATGTGCCCTGACTGGGAATCAAACCAGTGACACTTGGTTTGTAGGCCGACGGTCAATCCACTGAGCCACAGCAGCCAGAATTTTGAAGGTACTTATTTCTCATTGGCCACCCAGTGCTCTGTAACTTTCTTGGGCACCCCGTGAGAGATGGGCTGGTTGAATTAAGGAAGATTTAGACATTTCTATGTTTTCTCTTTCTAATCCTATTTCCTAATCCCTTAAAACGACACATGTCCTCGGCAAGTTACAAGCATGAAGCTGGCCTCTCTTGCCTACTATGCTCCCTGAGGACCAGCCCCGTGCACAACACTAGCTCTGAATCCACAGGAAGCATAGTAAACCAAATAAATGAAACCCAGGCCTACTTGCCTTCCCATTTTTAGAGACAGTAGAATCAAGTAACATTGCTGGTCTCTAGATCCTTGCCTTTACTACTTAATAAAGCAAAGCAAGGCAATAGAAATAAGAGTAGAAGAAAGGTTTTCTTAAGACCATTTTCTAACTACGTAATTTCAGGGTTCTTACACAATATTTTTTATAGGTAGTAATGGGAACAAGGCATAGTGCTCAGTCAGATCTTTTGTTTTTAAGAAGATCCAACCAAAGTCTCAAAAACTAAGATCGTAGTAGGCTTCCAGTTGGCCCCATAACTATGGCAAACAACTGATTCTTCTTTGATAACAAAACAGAACTCCTTATCTTTAGAAGGCTCACAGGCATTCAAGATAACAAACTAATTTCCCCATGTTCCTTGTATGTGCATGTGAATGAAAGTGACAAGCTACAACAAGATCATGTGCTTAAAAGGAGTGGTCACTGGCTCCCTGCCCCCTCCCCCCTGGTGAGAATTTGGAAGTGGCTGCAAGCCATACTGAGGCCAGAGGGGGAGAGCAAAGAGAAGCCGCTAACCTTTTGGAGTCACATATTGCCTGTTTCTTATACCTAGATTGTTACATGGGGAAGAAAAACATATCTATGTTCTCTAAGCCATTGGCATTTCTGTTTCCGTTTCAGCAATCAAATGTACATTCCAACACAATCAACTTTTTTTGATGATTTTGATGCTGCTTCACCATTTTTGCCAAGTGGCTTTAGGATATCAAAATGATTAACCTTTTGAGTTAAAAAAAAAAAAAAACCTTCAAGGTTAGCCTATCCTTCACTTTATTGATGAAAAAATTGAAGATAGAGAGAATAAATCGACTTCTTGAGCCACTCAGGTGACTTATAATAGACCTGGTGCTCAGATCTCCTGGATTTTAGTTCCCTGTTTGTTTGTTTTTTTCCTTTAAGGTCCAACTAGCAGAACTCCCTTAAAATGACTCAGAGCGTTCCCTCTGGGAGGCCTGGACAGCTTACTACCTGGGACCTGGGACCTTCTTTTCCCAGAGAATCTATGAACACAGCTGCTACCCTGCATAGCTGGTGAGGCTGCTCCAACCCCCACCACGGGAAGAAAGAGGGGCGTGGGAAGGCCCAGCCTAACTCCAACACACCTCACTGAGGGGTGACAGGAGAATCAGGATCCATGCTCTATTTCCTTTCTTGCCGAGCCTGGCCTTGAAAGTTTCCCAGTGATTCTTTTTTCCTATGACCTAGCATGTGGAATTTGTCTAGGACCCTGGATCTTGGCAGCTGGGGGCTCAGAGAGCACCTACTTAATGACTTCATTCTCTAATATTATGAGTATCCATTATCATTCACATGCAATTTGATAATATAAGACATTTTCTGTAACAACTAGTAAGGGTAAAAGGGCCAAAGGAACAGCTCAGAGATCAAACAAATCATTTAATTTCAAGGTCTTCCATTGATCAGGTGCCCAAGAGACAGGTCACTTTGGACAAAGGGCATTGGCATAGTCATGGTTCAGACAGCTGCCCAAAGTCCCATGGAATGTGGAAGGTAAAAGCCAATTATTAGCATGCAAGGTCTTCGGACTTAACTTTGCAGTACATTGCAATATACTTAAGAAACTAAGAGCTTATATTTGGATTCTGCAAAATTACATACTTTATGTACAATCATCATACATTTCTTACCATCTTCATTTTCATCAAAAACTGGGGGTTTGCTTGAAGTGTTGGCTCCCATGGTTGTCTGCCCAGACCTGGATCTTCCAGTTACATAATTCTGGCAGAAACATTCATCTTCACTCAGAAGAGGACTGGAAGCCTCAGCTATAAATCAAGGAGAAAAAGAAGTGATAGCCTTCCAGTACTTGACGGAGGGCGTACTCAAGGTACCCTGAATGCAGACTGGCTGAAATGTTAATTTGTACCACAATGGCAGAATCTTGTTGTGCTTGAAAATGATAATGTCAGCAATAACAGGACATCAAGCATCTGGGGAACCCATTTCATGGCCTCATTACAGACCTAGACTTACAAAGAAGGAGAAAAGCAAAATATTTCTAAGTATGAATACAAGCTTAGAATGAGGTCAGCAATACTGAACAACTATCAAATTAAAATTTTTTAACTATTTTTTTGATGTGTGATCAACTTTAATTGTTTTTAGTTATAAAAATACATTCCACATCCCTTTTCTCCTGCCCCACAATAAAAAAGGAACAAGGTCTGAGTTTAGGCTTTACCACGCCAACAAGTTCCTAAATTTTGCTAAACATGTTTCTCTTTTTCCTTCTCTGAACTTGACAATGGTCTTACTGCAAAGACAGATTAAGTATTATTTAATGAGATAATATGTAAAGTATTTTCGCTGCATAAGTGCTCAATAACTGTGAGCTGTTTTGAAGCTCAAATTAAATGATATATGTGAGAGCTTAAAAAACACTGGAAAAAATATACACTGATGGCTTTTTTTTTTAAACCTAATCATAAAGAATTTTACTTTCCCTGTAGTTGGTAAGAAAAGGCAGCAAACCAGAGTCCTGGTTCTAAAATGGACTCTGATAAATGGCTTCTGGCCAGTGGCTTCACCTCTCACCAGTGAAGCAGGGAAACCACAGTGCCTTCCTTCAGAATCACAAGCTCAGATGTCTGCAAGAGCCAGGCAGAAATGCAAACGAGTGAACCAGACCAGGCAGAAGACAGTAGTGCCTGGTGGGGACGTTGGTGACCCAGAAAATCCAGGGTCCAGCTAAAAGAGGTCACTGCAACCTAAGAGATTGCTGCCAAGTAGAAACATGGGCCCAGGAGCCAGATCTTCAGATCTACCAAAAATGGGTAAAGATCAAGGTTTTATACCAAATACTTAAAAATTCATTTTCAGCTATATGGCCTGAGTTATTCTCACACATGGACAAATACGACCCATGGGATAGATATAGTTCATGAGACAATGTATAGAAGGCAAGTAGCACAATGCCTGGCACATAACAGGCAAAGAATAAATGTTAACTACTGCTATTTTAATAGTAGTGGTATTTCCTTATCATATATGTATATATATATAGTTTTTATTTATTGATTTCTAGAGAGAGGAAAAGAGATACATCAATTTGTTGTTCCACTTATTTATGCATTCACTTAATTTGACACCTGTTGACTGATTTCCTCTTGGACTTCTTTCACACGCAGGAAATACAGATTAGAGGCATCATTGAAGAAAGTGTCCCAAGGGAGCCTGGCCTAAGGATGTTATTGACAGAGAACTTGAGATGTCCCTAAACAAGCCTAGAAGAAAAGATTATTTTCCTGTTAGGAAAATGTAAGTAAAGCCTTCATTTGGAAGACAGACTTCTTAAGGAAATGCTACTTTTCAATCTAAAAGCCAACTGCTGGCAAATTGCCTTAGGAGCTTTAAAAAGAATCCGGAAACAGAGAGCAAAGAAAGAGTCAACAGTTAGGAAGCAACCAAGTAAATGATACAGGAGAGGGGTGGGGAGGGGCAGGTGGTAACAGGTGGCTGGAGGAAGCCCAAGGGCATTATTGCGATCAGGAAGACAGAAAGAAGTCAACTGTCTCTCCAGGCTCAAGAAACAAAGGGCTTTTAATTCCAGCAGAAAAGAGGGTAGGAAGAAGCAAGTGGGATGCCTCAGTATTTCATCATGGGTCGGGAGAGGTAGATTGGGGTTTCCTGTGTGTTCCATTATTGCATTTACAGTCCAGAATGAGTGGGGACCAGTGTAAGGGCTGAACCACAGACAACATTACAGAGGATTGGTCCTAAAGAGAACAATGATTTTAAGGAATTGAGATTGTGCACACAGCAGCTGGGGATAGGGGGAGGGGGTACATTCCCTTTTATTTTGTATGTTAAGCCTCTCAGTACACAGAGTTTTCACACCACACCCCTATCTTGTCATTCTTATATATTTTCTTCACACCTCAGGCTTCTCTCAAGTAGCCTATCTTCCTGCAGCACAGCATTGACCTTGCAAGTTGTCAAATTGGAAAGAGAAAGAGAGAGAAATATTACCGCAATTTGCCACATTTCAGAATTTCATTTTGATGTGCAGGCTATTTTGTTCACCAAATATCCAGTGATTTTGGGCATGAAGAAACTATGTGGACAGGGGAGGGAAAGGTGGAAAGAATTATTAGGCCATGGCTTCTCCACTGCACCTGTCACACCCAGTTCAGTTTAGAATTGTCTTTCACTTCTTCTCCCCTGTGTGCATAAGCAAATTAGACAACTTTTGCTCGTAAGAAATCAACCTTCCTCTGTGAGGAATGAGGAGACACATGCTTTCCATTCTGCTGAATAGGGGCCAGAAGAGCTATAGGGCTCTCTTCTCCAAACCTAACACCCTCCTGACCTCCTGGTATGAAGTCTGCAGTGTAAGAGAAGCATCATTTCAAGATGGCAAGAGGACAGTCACCACCCATGGAAATGAACCTTCTAAACATAGAAAATATAAAAGAAAGAACAATGTGTCTTGCACCAACAGAAAATTTTCCCATTCTACCCTGACCTTAGCCAATTATCAGATTCACTGCTGACTGCTTCTCTAATGCCAATGTTTGACCTTTGGCCTACACTTCGGGGGCTTTCAATCCATGACCTTTCTAAGCAGCAAAGGCTCCTGAGGTAAAGTAGGTGTCATCTTCAGGAATTGAAGAACCTAAGTTGTGGTGCAAGAAAGTTGCAGCTTTTGACAAAACTATTTACATTTAATTGCAACACCATGTGCCCAGGTATAAAATATTTTGTTTGCATTTGAAAAACAGAACTTAAACTGGGAAATATTTAGAACCATAGGGAAGGAAGAAAATATCATTAAAAATACCCAAGTTAATACCATTCTCAGTTATAGTGTTTGTATTTCACCATCTTTGCTTCATCATTTTTTATGTATTCAAAATTATAGGTTAACATTCTCTCCATCTTAACCCTCATGCCAAATTCAGTCCCTTTTCATATAGAAACTTCTCAAAGACAGCCGTAATCGTGAATCTAGGACATATTTTACAGTTCACTTTCTACGATTTTAAATGTGATGTGTTTTAAAGTAAGGCACCTAAATGACGCTCTGAAGCAGGTATGTTTTGCACCTGATTTCTGCTTGTTAAGTGCTGCATAGTGGACCATTGTGTGGATACAACACATTTTATTTATCTGTGTTCAAATCCTTCAGCATTGGGGAGAAAAGTCCTTGTGGAGATAAAGCCAGCCATCAAAGGCAGTTTTTGCTTGTCTATAAGCTGAGTAGGAGAAACAAGCATTAATACCTCCGGCACTTACTGCCACCCAGCAGTTATTTGTTGAAGTCTGTGTGTGTGTGGACCTGAACCAGTGGGAGGCTGGGGGGCCAGGTCGGGTACAAGCTAGGGTTGCTCCCAGTCCTATCGGGTTATCTGGGCCGCTGCCTTTGTCTTATTTCTCTTCCCTTTTAACTTCCTAGCTTCCCAAAAGTGTCCTTAGTATGCAGGTTCTTTAAAAAGAAAAAGAAAAAGAAAATCTAGGCCACCACTCACCTAGATCTTGATTCTCCCTTCACGCCTTCCAAGAAGCTTCGACTGGTGCTTCCACCCAGGGAGGGGAGCGGAGCTAACGAGGGAACTCCCAGAGATGTGGAGAGAGAAGAGGAAGGCACCCACCAGCCTGGGCGCGAGGGCGGGGCGGGGCTGAGCAGCAGCGGGCGGGCACCTGAGGCTGCCGCTGTCCGCCTTCCGAGGGGTCCGAGCGCCACCTAAGTGCGCGCTGCGCCAGGGTCTGGCAGAGCGGGAGGAGGCTGGGGAGTAGAAGGGAGAAGGGGAGCGAGCGGCTAGCCAGCGGGGGTCCTGGGTCGGACCCCTCTCCGGAAACGGTGACCAGTCGCGCCTTCTGTACGCGCCGAGGACAATGCTGCTGGCGCGGCTTGGAGCTGGTGGCCGGGATCCCACTGCGCCCTGGCACCTTCCGGAGCTGCCGGGACTCAGAGAGCGCGACTTCCCGGACCGAGGCCTCGTTCCCCTGAAGTGACGCCCTTCCCCTCCAAGATCTCAGGGCGGTGGCACCGAGTTCGGTGGCTACAGGGGTGGCGGGTATGAATGAGCCTGCAGATCCGAGATGGAGAAAGGCAAGATTTCCTTTAAGACTTTCTCAGGGTATTACGGGAGATCCAAGAGAGGCTTGAGAATTGTACAGGTCCCGACAAGAAGAATCTCTTAACAATTATGACCTAACGGACTTCTTCGTTTTACTGCTGGAGAAACTGGGCAAGAAGGAAACTACTTGCCCACTGTAGCAGAACAATTAATGGAGAGAACCTTGTATGAACCCAGATCTCCCGGCTCCCAGCCCCCATTTTCCCCATGCGTCTTAGTCACCCACATGCTCTGCCGTGGAGGAGGGGCGGAGGACCGTGGCTCAGAGATGAAGGCAATCTCACTGGAACTTTCTGTGTCCCCCCCGCCCCCCCCCGCCCCGCACCATGGCAGCTCTTTGTGCTTCCGCGTTGTAATAACAAACACAACTGAAATAACTTCTTACTGTTCTCCTCTATCTGGAGTCACACACACTTAAGCCACCAGAGAACTAGCAGGCAGGTTGCTTACTGGAATGACTGAAGTCGTATGATAGTGGGCAGGGTGGGGACAGCTTCTATTCAGCTCCACATTTCCCTGCCTTGTGGAAATGCCAGCTCAGTGTTGCCAAATACTCAGATTTTAGGAGACGCTGGAAACAAGAACCTTTGTGTGAAATCTCCCATCATTTTTAAACATTGGCAAGTTTTAAAAATGTTAAAAACTGTTATTGTCAGACAGGATGTGTCCAAGGCTGAACCATCTTTTTGAGGCTCCCACTTTTTGATCTAAGCATAGAGTTCCACAGAGTGCAGAAACTAGACTGGCTTTGTTCAGCATTTTTAGTACCATACAGTGATGTCTGATGCATCTCAAATACTACGGTCAAGAGCCCCATATTTTACTCATTAAATATGTCAAAGGAATACTCCTGTTATATTATGACCTAGCCCCTTCCTTCTTCTTTCTCTTATCTCAACCCTGGGTAACATTCTACCCTAGTACTGTACAATTGCAATGACCTTGAGCTTCCATGAACTCACTCTTTCATTTTGCATTTGGGGTCCCGGGGAAGGGATTTTTCCAAAGCTACACAGTGAGTTAGTGGCAGAACTCAGTAGAAACTTGCCTTAATTTGCCAACTCCTATCTGAGAGAAGATCAAATGAACACTTAATATGAAATTTGGATCAAGTACCAAAAGATGGTAACCAAGTTCTTCTTTTTTTTAAAAAGGAATTTTTTGGAATTGATTTTGGGAAAAGGGTATCCTTTTCAAGGCAAAAATCAGGAACTTAGCTGAAAAGACATTGTTTTTGTGTAACCTCTGGTAGTTTACAAGCATTTTGATTACCTTCAGCGTATTGTGAATGCTCTACAGATTGGTTGGACGTGTGTTATCTCCCACCTCTCCCCCGAGGAGATGATGATGTCCATTTCATCACTGAGAAAATACAAATGGCAACAAAATGGGCAGAGACTAGAATAGAAGTTTCTGGAATTCTCTTTATTTTAGTGTCTGGCACAAAGGGCAGTCTCTCAGGCAAATACCAGCCCCATCACTTAATACTGCTGAGATGTTTGGCAAGTCACTCACTTCAAGGCCTGGAGCCTCCGCTTTCCAACTTCAGTAGAGGGAACAGAGTCATTCCTACCAGCTTTGATTGATGGAGGACTCAGTGAGATAGTGTTTTTAATAATGAGTGTACTTAGCATGGCGCTTGGCAGCACAGAGCAAACACTCAGAAACTGTCAACGATGAAGGTTGCCATTAATTAACAGGTTACTTGGCTCTGCCCCTGTAATTCTCACATCTGTTCTATAAATTTTCTTCTGTTTGTACAATCACTTTCACTTAAAATAACACTACTGATCCATCCTACCGTATTTAGTCGTGTAAAGGCTTGGCATCCCATAGGTTTTATGGAGAAATAGTGATTCTTATTACTGTGTCGTATGCAGTCTATAAAAAGCAGACCTGTTTCAAAGAGATGGTTGTGTTTTCATCTTTTATTTGTTCAGTTGTTTACACTCTCTTGTCAGTATTCCTTTCTTAAACATACCTTTTCAAGGAACTCTGAGGAGACTGCCACAATGAAGTTACTTGGGCGACAAACCAGGCCTGATACTTATGGCTATCTCTGGAGCCCCCCAGTGGAGATGAGAAGAAAGTGAAAAGTAAACCAGTGAGAAAGGCTTTTGTCCTGATACCCTAAATTTTTAAAAATTAAATAACAATCGTCTTATAGCATGAACATTAATGTCACAGCAATCCAACCATACTCATTTGTGGCTTGACATTGTCCACTGGGTTCCACTATGTTTAGAATAAAGTGGCACTCATTACTCCAGCCTTATACTGTCTAGTCCCTGACAACTTGTCCAGCTTCATCTACAGTATCTCTCAGCCTACTCCTCTCCAGTCACGCTGGCATTGTGCTCTTGGCAGATCCTTCTGGCCTTGTCCCCAGCCCAGGACATTTGAATGGCTCTTCTCTGTGGCTGGACATGGTTCCAGACCCTCCGTCATTCAGCTGTCAGCTCACATTTCTCCAGCTCAGAGACCTTCCCCCAACACCTTACCTGCAGTGACCACCCCACCTCTTCCCCCGCATGTTGCTGCGTGCTCTCAGTTCTTCCAGCTTACCACTCATCATAAACTATAATTAATTTGCTCACATCCCTTCTTTGCTGTTTTCTACCATTGAATGTGGGCCTCATGAGGGCAGAAATGACATCTCTATATATCCAGTGCTGAACCAGTGTTTGGAGCATACACAGTGTTTAGTTAGCTAAATAAATATTTGCAAGTTCCATCATTCTTATCATCTTTTAATCCGTGAGGAAGTTATAAAGAAGACATATCCCACTTCAAAGTGGTAACCATTCCAATGACATAAATGAACCTTTATCGGCCTATGTTTAGAGGGGGCACAGATAAGAAAATGGTCATTGTACATTAGGAGTTTGTGGTCTGGGGACAGGCAGTCATTACAGACTGAGGTTGGTAGATGCCCAAGTGGGAGCCCCGGCAAGTACTGGCTGACCCAGTGAGCTCTGCCTCAAGGAGCCAGAAGCTTTAGTAAAATTTGATCAGGGTCTCAAAGGATGCATGGAGGGGCACTGGACAGAGAGCAGGGCAGGGTGTTCCAGATCTGGAGACAGGAGGCACACAGAAGTGTCATATTTGGGGAGAAATATAAGAAGTTTAGTGTGACTAGAGTATAAGGAGTATAGTGTGAGCAAGAGAGGATGGGGGAAGATTGAAGAACCAAAGATGTTATGGCAAACAACTTAAAGTTTCAGCGTAATAACAAGGGGAAGCCCTCAGACACGTGAAGCAGGAAAATGAACCTCATTAGAGTGGGTTTAGTAAGATCCCTCTACCTTCCAATGTAAGACAAAGCTTATGTTCCCTTGGTCTGATATGCAAATTATTCTCAGTTACTAAAATGCTAACTTCTCCTTTGTAAAATAAGAAAATTCTCCTTAGTTATAAAATAACTAGTCAGATTCTAACACTATGTTTCATATGTAGCAAGTTTTCAGATATTTGTTGGATTCAAGGCCATGTACAGTTTTACCTGGTGGCTTACTCCTTATACCAATGCAATCACTTTTAGAAACTGCATACCATGACGTCCTGAAGTTTTCTTTTAGCTGTTATCTTTGCAAAGACCGTCCGTTTATTTTTTTCTTCAATTTCATCAAATAATTGCTTTTTAGAGTTTCTAAACTGCCTTTACACATTCTGTAACCTCAGGTTCATGATTTCTTTACTAAGCCATTCCCACAGTGTTTTCTCACTTGTCTGTAGTGGGGACCGTACCATGAGAGGAGCCGGAGACACCAAGGTACATAACCGAATCCCAGCTCCCGAGGAGCCAGCATTCTCTCATACATCCTTACTAAAAATAAACACCTGAATAAGAGTAACAGGAATAACGTGTATGAGTTAAGGCACAGATGACATGAACATTTATGGTGCCTACTTTCTATCTACATACATGTGCTCATTTATTCCACAGCACTCACTGAGGTGTGAACTATTTAATTGCTCTTCAGAAACCTTGCACAGTAGAGCGGTGTTGTTAAGAAAAACATTGTTAGCTTCAGACAGCCTTGAGTTTGTTTCCTGATTCCACCACCTAAAGTTCATGCCCTCATGCATGTCGTATTGACTCCATCTATTTCTTGCTCAGGACAATGTGGGTACTAGTCGTTCATACTCCCAAAGAGTGTTGTGAGGATTCAATGAAATAATGCAGGAAAGCACTTGGTGCAATGCTTGGGACAGTGGGATTACCTAATAATTGCATTATTATTATTAACCCAAACATCTCTCCTTTGTACCAAAATTGTGAAAGAATGCCCATGTCACTGCAATGTTGACAGCACTGACTGTTTTCAAAGACCATTGTTGGAGACCTGGTTATGACCCTGAATGGGGTAGACACGTTGTTAAAGAGCTCTTCACCTACTGAAAATTCAGGCAAGTTAGCTGGTAATTTCAATACTGGGTGACAGGGCCTAGTACCAAAATGCAGGGTGCTTTGTGAGCACATAAAGTACAATCTTGTCTAGGGGTCTCAGCAAAGGTGTCACAGAAGAATAGTATCCAACTCAGCACAAGTTGGTTGTGCAAAGGGAAGGAGGAGAGAGTGTTCCAGCCCAAGGGAGCAGCATGCGGAAAGCTGTGTAGTCAGAAGGGAGCAGGTCATGTTCAAGGAAGCCCTGGGGCTTTAGCGTGGCCAGGTTGTGGAGGAGGAGGGCACTATACACAGAGAAAACAGCACATGTAATGTCCTGGATGTGACAGAGGCAATGTGTACTCATGTCACTTTATCTAATCTGCACAACAAACCCATAAATTATGTGGTGCTATCTTCTGTTTTCAGAACAGAAAATAGAAAGTCCTATGGTGTAGGTAAATTTCCCAAACTCCCAGCTCTGGATTACTGCAAAGTCAATATCCTTTTTATTATACTACATAGGCTTCCTTACTGCATAGTGTGTGTGTGTGTGTGTGTGTGTGTGTGTAAGTGGGTGTGATATAATTTTAATCCCTTATTCTATATCATAAATATAATGATTAAAAACACAACCTTAAATAAAGGAAGCAACACATAAAGTTGTTTTAAAGCCAGAAGATTTAAACCTGGCTTATCCAATGTCAGCTCCTCATATTATTTGACCAAATGATCTATGAATGACAGCTCAAAATAGACAGTTTAATTTCTTCAACATTTTCTGCATATATGAAAAAAGAAATTGCATACTCACATCAACTATTCTGTATGTCATTAGTTTACATTTCTTATGAGAGATCGACTAGAGAAAGGTGTGAACTTAGTCATCTATCAACAATTTAACTTGACTCTTGAGATCACTTGTTCCCTCCCCAGCCCTTTACTCTCAGCAGACAAAGACACACACACATACACACACACACACACACACACACACACAGTCATCTATCAGCACATCTAGGACCATGTAGAGGGAGCAGGCTGTAGACTTGATATTTACCTGGATAGCACAGCAAACTATCATAATAAGTGCTCACCTACCATTTCACCTCTCCTTCCTTTCTCCTGGTGTTTTTTAAAAATCCTCACCAAAGGACATGTTTGTTGATTTTTAGAGAGAGAAGAAGGGAGAAAGAGAAACAGAGAGAAGGAGGGAGAGAGAGAGATGCGACAGAAAAACACTGATCAGTGTATACAACCCAAGTGGGGATTAAACCCAAAACCTAGGTATGTGCCCCAATCAGGAATCAAACCCGTGTATGGGATGATGCTTCAATGGAACCACCCAGCGGTCTCTTAGTGTTTTTTGTTTGTTTGCTTGTTTCTTTGTTTGTTTTTTAATATATGTGTCTTTATAATGCACTGATCTTACATATGACCCAGCAGAGAAGGGACTGATGTGGAGTTGTGCTCTGACAATGGAAAATACATCTGATAATATTATATTTTAATTGTTTAGGGAGTTATTTTAAAATATATGTCTATATTTCATGTTTGAGATGAATATTAAGTTTCTTTGAGTTATAATGTATGTTCTTTTTTTTTATTTTGGAGTCCAGTTCCTAAACTTGTGACATTCTTGGGATAGTGGGGTATTTTTTTCCCTAAAAATATTGTTCTATTTAGAACCCAATTGTTTCTCACTCTAGCCTATCTATGCTGTAATTAGAAATATTTCTTTTTAGGCAAATTTTTCTATTTTTGGAGCATGTTTCATTGAAAAATTTAGAAAAGGCATATGTGAAATAATCCAGGGTACCAGTGAAACCAGGAAGCTGTGGATATCTTAGTGTCCACAAAATTAGAGAGAAATGCTGCCTTTCACTCCCATCAGAGCACATCCCCATCGGATGCACATCTAAGGTGCCGTGGTCCGCAGCAGACTGGTCTGGTCTTCTACAATTCCGTTTAATCCATCATTATGTACATTGCTGGGTATGGAAGTGACTTACATTTTAACAGATTCCTATACTGAATATTAGAAGAGGAATAAAAGAAAGAGAAATTGTGCATTCTGCTTTTCTATATCCGAAAGTAGGCCAAATCTTCTGAATACTAGTTAAGTCCATGAAGCATTAGTTCTGAATCAAAACATTCTTCTGCAAACCTTGTTGCTGTGTAATGGGTTTTGAAGCCATTTCAAATGTACTTTATTTTGGGGTGCCTTTCCTTTGGTGAGGGCTTTTAACAATCTGGCTTCTACAAAAAATAGCTCAGGACACACAGGGTGGTGGTAGAGATCCAGAATTTTGAAAGAAGATTTTTAGAAGAACCAAATTAAGTACCTTGAAGCTGTATTACCAAAGTAATTGAGTATACTTTTCATAGTCCAAAAGGCATTTTTCAAAAAGTATCTGTAATTTGTTCAGATCAGCATGACACAGTTCACAATGACTTATTTTAAGAAAATTCCACTAGAAGACACTGTCTTTTGGTATACTTAAAATCCATGTGATTTTAATTATAATCCAAGAAAGCGTCTTACTATCCCTTGGTGGTATCTCCCTTACTCTACATAGCAAATAATAATAATAATAATAGAAGAGAAATAAATGCACCCCCCAATACTAACTACTCATTGCCTTTTATGTGCCAGAGACTGAGCCCAATACTTTATTTCCACTTGTCTGGTTCAATCTTATCAATACCAATTTTCAGTCAAAAGTACCAGGGCTTAAAGAGGTCACATAGTTTTCTCAGAGACGCAAGATAGAAGCGCCAAGCCCAAGTTCAAGACCAGCCCTTTCATCACTACAGAATTGTTTCTCCTGTTATGACATGCACAGATCTAGAATTAGAATAGTGGGGTTCACCTGTCATCTGAAAGACTCTTTGGGTTTAGCTCTGCACCTGTGAAGATGCCATTAGCTCATACCCAGGATATGACTTTCCATCTGTTAAACAACCTGGGTGGTTTCTGTGGTCCCTTCTATGCTGCTGTTCTATGACTCTGGAACATGTTTTATGGCCTCAGGTTAAGATGGGCAACCATCTCTGTTTGCCTGAGTGTGGGACTTTCAGGGCTAACATGAGGACAGTCTGGAACAAGCCTGGACTGTTGGTCACCAACCACAACACCCCTGATACGTTTACCTCATTATTCTGGGTACAACCCTTCATTGAAAAGTTCTTGGAACTCCTCTGACTGGAACTACAGTTTCTTGGATAAACTCTTGAGGAACTGGAGTGTGGTGTAGATTATTTGAAGGGACCTGGCATGCGCTCTGCCCTCCCCTTACATGTTATGCTTGAGTTTTTGGGATAGTTTCACCCTTGTTGCTTTCCCTCCAAAAGAGTGGGCTGGTTTGTTCTTTCAAATATATCTTGACACTGATACTTGAGAAATACGCATTGACAGTATCATGGCAGTTGTAATGCATTTGAAATGATGTCCACTGATGAAAGAAATGGTTATATAGTAACAATTACTTCATTTCACTAAATACATACTTTTTAAAAGACACTTTAGCTTCACTCACTGAATTTTGACAGAAGTGATTCTGGGTAGCAGTTATTATCCACACCTTAAGAATAAGAAACCTGAGACTCAGAGAAGTTAAGTAATTCACTGAATCCCCTAAACTGGGATTTAAACCCTGGTGCCCCTATTTTTCCCATAGAAATGGTGACTTCGCAATCTGAAACAGCTATAATTCCTAGTTTAAGTATGAGGACGTCTTATGTTCTTGAAGATTCCATTGAAAACACATTTAGATGCCTGGCTTTTTGCTTTCAAATCCTTTCTTCCCATGCAGAATAATGAAATAATTTCAGCTATGAAGCAAATGTCTTATGTATTGCTTTGTATTTTTCCCTACTTTGTAAGTTCCCTGTTTCATTTGAGCAGAATTTTATTTCCCGAGTAAGTAAAGATGTATTTTTATCACTAGAACAAATAGAAAATGTCAGTAGAATGTTTTTCCAACTATTTCCACGGATCTGGGTAGTTTCAATCAACAAGAAAGAACATTTCAATGAATCTCAGGTTGAACAGCAAGTATGCTTTACCCTTCTGATAACTTTATTGAATGACCATTTGTTTACCTTGGTTGTTAAAATGTTTGTTCTAAGTGTTCACCCTTGTAGCAGCCCTACAGAAATGGGGTCAGACAAACAAGACTTCAACCAATGATCCTGAACTCCAGCAATGTGAACTCAGGCTCTTGCCTAGGATCAACCTCAGTCTGTGTCTGGTTATCAGCCCATGACCCTAATGATCACAACTGATGTGATCATGAGTTACGCCTGCTTCTGTCCTAAGAAAGTTGGTTCCCAAGCAGAGATGGAACTTATACAAAGGCATATTAAGAATTCTAAATAGTATCCCCCTCCTTGTTCCCAAATTTAGATATTTCTGCAAAGCCTTTGAAAAGTACATTAGTAGCATAACCAAGTAAAAAATGGAGTATTAATCAAGGATTCAATGTACCTGGTTTTTATTCAGGCTCTGCCTTGGGTGTTGGTTATAGTCAACATCTCATTCTTATCTGTGGTATAAAGAAAGTATTATTTCGGTCTCCTTTGGTACCAGAGAGCTACAAGAATAAATGATACACTGTGCTTCAGTATAATTCCTTAGTTAATAGCAACAGTACATAAAAATTATGATAATAAATGTTATTGGACAATCATGATTATTATTTGTGGTTTGTGGCGGATAGGCTTATTTTCCCCAATCAGTTCTGATGGACCAACAGATACCCCTTTCTTCTTACAGCCCATAATTATCTGCTAATTACATTCTTCCAAATTATTGGTTGGGTAAGAACAAAATATCCATTGCCCTTGCTGTCTATTAACTTGATAATATGGCACAAATAATCTTTGTGTTATAAATAGTTCCCTTTCATCCCAGATGCAACTAGAAAGTCAAAGGAAATGATGTTAGAAATGAAGAGAAGCATTCTTTCCCTTTTCTGGCATGAATACAGTACTGCCAGTGTTCAATTCCTCCCTCCCTCCCCTGCCTCCCACTGACACTGCCTCATTGTGCAGCCCTGATGACTTTCCACAGAGGCTTGGTAACACGTGAAGGGTCATATTTTTCTAGTGATAAAGAGACACAACAGCTCTCTTTACAATCCTAAAAATTCAAACATTCCAGATTTTGGTTTTTGGAAAGTTAATGCTGTAGGTGAAGGTGAATGCCTTTTGGAAACCTTAGTTTGTTTGTTTTTTTTAATTGTGGTAAAAAAAAAGTAACACGAGCTCCACCCTCTTAACACAGTTTTAAGTGTGCAGTACAGTCTTGATAGCTCTGTGCACAATGTTGTACATCAGAATTCTAGAACTTTTTCATCTTGGATGACTGAAACATTGAACAGCAACTCCGTATTTTTCCTCTCTCATCACATGGTGACCATCATTTCACTTCTAGCTTCTATGAGTTTAACTAATTTAGATACCTTATAAAAGTGTCTTTATTTCACTTAACATAATGTTCTCAAAGCTCACCCATGATGTAGCATATGAAAGGATTTCCTTTTTATTGCTGAGTAATATTTGATTGTATGTATATACAACATCTTCTTTATCCATTCATCTGTTGGTGGACATTTAGACTGCATTCATTTCTTGCCTATTGTGAATAATGCTGCAATGAACAAGAAGTACAGATATTTATTTAATCCTGATTTCAATGGGAATTGTTGACTCATATGGTGGCTCTATATTTAATTTTTTTAAGGAAATGTCATACCATTTTCCATACTGGCTGTTCTATATTACATTCCCATCAAAAGAGCACAAGAGTTTCAGTTTTTCCACATCCTCACCAATACTTGTTATTTTCTGGGGTGGTTGATTTTTTTGTTTGTTTGTTTGCTTTCTCTATCGATAATAGCCATTCCAGCAGATGTGAGGTGATATCTCACTGTGGTTTTGATTTTTATTTTCCTGATGATTAGTGATGTTGAGAATCTTCTCATATACCTGTTGGCCATTTGTATGTTTTTCTTTGGAAAACTGTCTACTTAAGTCCTTTGCCATCTTGTAAAACCAGGTTATTATTTTTGCTTTTAAGTTGTAGAAGTTCCTTACATAGTTTGGATATTAACCCTGTATCAGGTAACTGATTTGTAAACATTTTCTCCTGTTTCATAGGTGGACTTTTCACTCTGTTGATTGTTTCTGTTACTGTGCAGAAGCTTTTTAAAGTTGATGCAGTCTCACTAGTCTATGTTTGCTTTTGTTACCTGTGCTTTTGGTGTCATAAGCAAGAAATCATTGCCAAGGCCCATGTTATGTAGTCTTGTCCTTGATTCTTTCTAGGAGTTTTATAGCTTAAAATCTCAAATTTGTCTTTAAGTTTGAGTTGATTTTTGCTTATAATGTAAGGTAGTGGTCCAGTTTCATTCTTTTACCATTATTTGAAGAGACCATTTTTCCCCATTATGTAGTCTTGGCACCCTTGTTGAAGATCATCTGCATGGGTTTATCTCTGGGCTGTCTGTTTTTCCTCCATTAGTCTATATGTCTGTTTTTGCCAGTACCATATGGTTTAGATCACTGTAGCTTTGTAATATGTTTTGAAATCAGGACACGTAAGGCTTCCAGCTTTGCTCTTTCTTAAGATTTTTTGGTATTTGGGGTACTTTGGGTTTTAATATAACTTTCAGGATTGACTTTTCTATTTCTGTAAAAAATAGTACTGAGGTTTTGTAGGGATTACATGGAATCTGTAGGTCACCTTGGGTAATGTGGCCATTTTAACAGTATTATGTCTTTCAGTCTCTGAACATGAGGTATATTTCCCTTGTGTCTTCTTTAATTTCTTTTAGCAATGTTTTATAGTTTTCAGTGTATAGGTCTTTTGCCACCATGATTAAGTTTATTTCTAAATATTTTATTCTTTCTGATGATATTATAAATGGAATTGTTATTCTTAATTTCATTTTCAGATTGTTTGGTGCTAGTTATGGAACTGCAACTGATTTTTGTGTGTTGGTTTTCATTCTACAGCTCTGCTGCATTCATTTATTAGCCTTAGCAGGCTTTTTGTGTGGAACCTTGGGGTTTTCTACATATAAGATCATGTCTTCTGTAAACAGAAATAATTTTACTTCTTTCTTTCTGATTTGGATATATGTGTGTGTGTGTGTTTGGTTTTTTTTTTTTTTTTTTTTTTTTTTTTTTGCCTAAGTGCTCTAATTAGTACTTTTAGTACTATATTGAATAGAAATGGTGAGAATGGGCATTCTTGCGTTATTTTTGATCTTAAATGAAAAGCTTTCCACTTTTTATCATTGGATATGACATTAGCTGTGGACTTTTCATATACTGACTTTATTATATTGAGGTAATTTACTTATATTCTTATCTTCTTGAATATTTTTATCATGCAAGGGTGTTGAATGTTGTGAAGTGCTTTTATGCATCTATTGAGATGCTCATGTGATTTTTGTTCTTCTATTAATGTAATGTTTTGCACTGATTGCTTTGTGTATGTTTGACCATCCTTGCATCCCTGGAAAAAATTCCACTTGGTCATGGTGTATGATCATTTTAATGTGCTGTTAAATTCTATTTGCTTGTATTTTGTAGAGATTTTTTGCATCTATTTTATTCAGTGATATTGCCCTGTAATTTTCTTTTCTTATAGTGTACTTTTCTGATTTGGTATCGGGGTAATGTTGGCCTCATAAAGTGAGTTTGGAAGTATTTAACAAGTATTTATTTTTTTTAATGTTTTTTATTGATTATATTGTTACAACAGTTCCAATTTTCTCCCCCTTGCTCCCCTCCACCCAGCACCCCCCCTCCCCCAGCAATCCCCCCCAAGTCCATACCCCTGGTTCGTAAAAATTAACTATCCCCCCCCCTCTCAAATATTAGGACCCTTTGTAATCTTGTAAAGGACAATGGGCGAAGGTCTCAAGCTCCTCTAGCTGCTTCAAGCTGGACATGGTCATCGTCCTACCTACCCTTGGGTCCAGAAAACCCTAATAAGAGTGGGGGTGTGGAGGGGAGGGTGGCCTTCCCACATGGGGAAGGATCGTGCAGACTCCAGGTCAGTTGGCTGTCTCCGGTCAACGGCATGCTTGGTTTAACAGGCTAACAAGGATTTAGAATGAATTCTTCTTCAATTTTTGAAAGAGTTGAGAATGATTGCTGCTGTTATTTTTCTTTAAATGTTTAATAAAATTCCCCAATGAAGTCATGTGGTCTTGAGCTTTTCTTTGTTGGGAGGTTCTGATAACTGATTCAGTCTTCTTACGAGTTAAGGTCTGTTCCATTTCCTATTTCTTCATGATTCAATCCTTTTGGCCTTCTAAATATTTTTATTGTTTATGTTATTACAGTTGTCCCAATTTTCCCGCTTTGCCCCCCTCCTCTCACCCCTCCCCACACTCTCACGGTCGCTTCCCTATAATTCAGTCTTGAGAGGTTGTGTGTTTCTAGAAATGTATCCATTTCTTTCAGGTTATCCAATTGGTTAGTATGCAGTTATTCATAGTAATCTCATAATTCTTTAATTTCAGTTATAACGTCTCCGTTTTTATTTCTGATTATACTTATTTGAATCTTCTCTCTTTTTCAAAGTCTAGTTTAGGGTTTGTTAATTTTTCTAATCTTTTCAAACACCAACCCTCAGTTTTGCTGATTTTTTCTACTATTTTTCATTCTCTGTTTTGTTTATTTATGTTCTAATCTGAATTATTTCCTTCCTTCTGCTAATTTTGGGCTTAGTGTGTTTTTTCTAGTTCCTTGGGGTGAAAAGTTAGATTATTTGAGACCTTTTTTCTTAACATAGGAGTTTATTGCTGTAAATTTCATTCTTAGTGCTGACTTTCACTGTACTGCTTGAGTTGATAGTTGGTTAGCCTGAGACTCTCAATTTTTTTCAAAGCTTCTAATGTCTCTAATAGAAACTAGCTAGCTTCACAATTCTTATAATGACTATTCTTTTTATATTATTCACCTACACTACTACCATGCAAACCTATGCTTTCCCCACTACCTTCATGTTATCCTTGTCTACCACGGGGAGAATCTTACTGACTGGCAGATAGTTCCTGCCAGCGGTTCTCTCCACCCACTCACCAGCAGCAAAGAGATCCTGATTGCTGTCTGACAGGTGGGTGATCCAGTTGTAGACTCTCGTTCTGAGGGTCTGATTTCTAGGGCCATTTTTCATGCCAAGTGACTAGCCTGGGTTCCCTGCAAAAGCAGAATCTAAGGTAAGAGTTTGTTTTCAGGCCATTCATTTTGGGGAGTGACTCCAGGGAACAGGTATAGGGAAGAGGAAGATTGAGAAGACTGAAGCAGAGAAAGGGGGGAAAGTAACAGAAGAGGGTATTATTGAACTGTCTTACTGCGGCCAGTTGAGTTTAGATCTTGCAGGAAGCCTCTGAAGAGTCTGTAGAATATTCCTCAGAATTGTCTACCTGAGAACGGAGGAGGGCAGCATTTACCACTACATGCTTCTTCAGGGTTTTATCCTCCCTACTAATTTCATGCCCTTGTTAGAACATTCCTTAAGAACATGGCCAAGTCTTAGCTCCCCAGTGTCTACTACAATATTTTGAACACAAAAGGTACTTAATAGTAATTATAGATAATTATTGAATGAATGAATCAATCAATGTGCTCTGCTCAGTAGTTATTTGGAGCAGAGAAGAGAGTTACTGATATCAACAGTGTGCATTGAACCTTTCCCTTAGGCAAAAACTATGACAACTAACTGTCTTAGTTCATATGGGCTATAATAAAATACCACAGACTGGGAAACTAAAGAACAGCAGAAATTTTCTGATCACAGTTATATAAGCAGGGATGTTGAAAATCAAGGTGCCAGTATAGCTGTCTTCTGGCAGGGGTCCCCCTCCTCATTCAAAGCCATCACTTTCTTGCTCTGTCCCCACAGTTCATTTGGTGGAAGTGGGTAGGTAGCTTCCTGGAACCTCTTATGTGGCACTAACCCATCCACAGGTGCTCCACTCTCATGACTTAAGCACCTCCCAAGGCCCCAGCCTGCTGTTACCATCACACTGGGCATTAGAATTTCAACATTTAAGTTTGAGGGGAACACAAACATTCAGACCATGGCATTAACCTATGTCTTAAAAAAAATGTTCAACTTCCTTTTGACCTCTGACAATGACCACCATTTGTTAAGTGAGAGTTTCAATGTCTTTCATGCTTTCTTTTTTGACTCATGAATAGATAGCCTTGTTATACAGTTCCTTATTTACTTTCAACAAACACAATACAGTACATGCACATACACATATCCTTCTTTCCCTGGAGTTAGACTGCCTGTGTTTGAATCCTGATATCTCTACAGATTCTCTGTGTGACCTTCGGAAAGTTGTTTAATGGCTCTGATCCTCTGTTTCTACACATATGAAATGACAGTAATTCTATTAATACCAGCCTCATGGGACTATTATGAAAATTATAGGTGATAAACCATGCAATGTACTTCACAAATGGATACAAGCCCTCCCCCCATGAGAAATTTTATTGAGAGTGTATGGTTATAAAAACACCATTTGGACAATAAAAATATCTTCTGTGTATCTCACAGCCCCTGGCGTCATCTGAGCATATCATCAGAGGCAATACTGACATGTTTAACAATTGCCTGGCATGTGCACTAACCAGAGTGGTGACTGCTCATTAACAATCGTTACGGCCATACTGGCATGTACAGGCTGAATATAAGCATGCAGCCCACTCAGAACTTTCCCAAAGTAGAGGACTCCTCTGGTGTTCTCCTGACTATACTCCCACATGCAGGCTTATGGGGTGGTTCAGGAGTATGCACATGTCTCTGAAGGCAGATTTGGATGGGAGAGAGGCTGCTGAGAGGTTGGCACCAGGTGAGGGATGGCTGCTTCTGGGCAACTGTATTGACTGTGGTGAGGAGAAGCTGTCACATGCCATCCTTCAACATTCCTCCCATGGTGTTGGAGGGTCAGGTGCGCTCTGCTGTTGAAAGGACCTGGGTCTCTTTGTCCATGCCAGAGCCACCTGCAGTCAACTGGCCAACTCTGCTCTCTCACTGTCTACTGGGCACCAGCAAGCCTGGGAACTTCCACCTCCTGGCTGGATGAGGGCCAGGTATGGAAGCAGCTATCAGGCCACTGCCAGGACAGTTGACTTTGCATGGCTTCAGCAGAAGAAGAAAGGTTTATTTTTGTTAACCAAAGCAGTGACTACAACGGAAAGCTTATGGACATGTGGTTTCTGCAGAGTGGCAAACTTTTATCCACTGCCTCAGCTTAGAAAACCAAAAACTAAAATCTAATGAATCCCTACTCCATCACTGCAGAGTAAATGAATACTTTTGAAAAGGGAAGAGACAAACTGATTTTGTTCAGTCTTTTTTCAGTACATAACATTAGAGGTGCTCATGCATCACAGAAAAATGGAAAACGTGACCTTATAAATGTGAATCTCCAAAGACCACTCAGGGTCTGTGCTGCTGAATTTTCTAGGTCTCCTTGCACATAGCTTATTGCACCAAGAGAGAGAGTGAGATGTGGTGGAAAGGACATGAAATTATAAGAGCTGATTTTGTCCCTGAGTTGCTGTGTTCTGACTGTGGGAACATCAGCAAGGCATGTCACCATTCTGACAGCATCTTCTTCTTCATCTGTATCAAGATCTTCCTTATAAAGTTTTCAGCAATATATTCCAAACAGTGCACCGAGACGCTCCTGAACATGGCCACGAAGGGTTTGGGGACACATCAAAATGTACCCCTAGCCCCGTCCCACTCAAGGCAGCTGAGTCAGTTCTGGGGTGGACAAAACCTCAAGACTGTCTTCTCTGAGCACAACTTCCCATTGTGGACAAGGAGCAGATGGGGGAGTTTGTGTTCCAGTTGTCCAAAGAGCATGTCTTAAGGCCAGTGGGGATGGGGGACTAGAAACCTGGACAGGGGACCAGGGAGGTTGGATACAAAATTTTCTGTCTTCCTACATATAGGGTATGTCTATACTTCTGCAGTAGAATGTGCCCCTTTAGTGTTGTTGAAACTGGCTTCAAAATATCTCTAACCATACATATGAGTTCTACAGATGAAAATTTCATCACTCTTTTGAAACATTTGATATGAAAAATTGATGTTTAAAAATCTAGTTTCGTTATCATGATGTTTGTCAATAAAAGATAGAGGCACTATTACTAGTGTCTTTTTCACAAAATCAATTCTTGAAAGTAGTGGAATACTGAAGACTATGTTTGTTTTTAAATCATATACTTAAGCAAATAGGTATTTTATGGGTAATGTCTAACCTGAATTTAAAGAGCCAAGAATTATCATATCAAATTATACAAATTCAATATTTAGGATAATCTCTAACACTTTGTATTTTATTATTATAATGATATAAATCGGATGTAATAAAATTTCCTAAGTCCATATAGATACTCTCAAACCTCTCAGTTTGCTCCAGTATTCTGTATAAATGTCTTAATTTTTCTGTTTTCAATAATAGGCCAAGTTTGAGGCTCTTCTGAGAAAATTAATAAGAATAATATATTATTATACTCCTAAACTGTGTACTGGTTCCATCCACTTCCCTCTCCTTCCATTCTCTCCATCTTCTCTTGTCACCTCATTCTAAGCCATTATCATCTGTCACCTGGGCTACAGTAATAGTCTCCTAACTGGCCTCTGTATTTTGATTCCTTACAAAGTACTCCCCACATAACAGCCAGATCCTATCACTTCCCTGGTTAGGATCCTTCAATGATTTCCTACATCACTTGGAATGAAATTCAAAAACTTAACCATGGTTTATTAGAATTGATGTGATCTGGCTCATTGATGTCACCTTCTGCCTGCTTCTCTGTGCTGAATGTGCTTCAGCCACCCTGATCTCTTTAATTTTTTTAAAAAATTCTATTTTTTTTCAATTGAAGTTTACATTCAATATTATTTTATATTAGTTTCAGGTATACAGCTTAGTGGTTAGACAATCATATATATATTTTCAAAGTGATCGCCCTGATATTCCCAGTACCCACCTGGCATCATACTTTGTTATTACAATATATGTGACTGCATCTCCTATGCCGTGCTTTATATCCCCAGGACTATTTTGTAACTCCCAATCTGTACTTGATTCTTGAGCCTGTCCAAGCTCCTTTATCCCTCACAGCTTTTGTATTTGCATTTCTCTCTGCCTAGGATCTCTTCCCTTAGATTCTCACACTGTTACCTGCTTCTCATTCTTCAGCTCTTGACTTCCCTAATTAGAAGGAACGTGCATGGCCATCCTGATTAAGGCAGCTGTCCATCATGGGCCACATTCACTATCCATGGACTTGCTTTCTTGTTATCATAGCACCATGTTTAGCACTCATTTAAATTTGGGACTATATTGCTTAATTATTTGCTTCTGCATTTATTTTCAAACTTCTTCAGTGAAAGAGAAACTCCCTGAAAGCAGCCAACTTGACTCCTTTTTTCACCACCACACTACCAGCTAGTAGAGTACATGCTCAATGATTATTTGCTGAATGAAGCAATGAATGAATGAATGAACTGTGCTGTACCAAGCATTCTGAAATAGTTATAACAAGTTATTGGGTTGGAAGATCCTGCTGGAAAGATAAGAAGGAAAAAAAAATTCTAAAATTCATGCATTCAACATGATAATTCTTTGTCAGTTGGAAGAAGAGGCTATCAAGAGAAAAGGAGGTAAAGCTAGAATTCAAATCTAAAGGTGTCTGATTATAAAATGCATGGTCTTTTTACTGCACAGCACTGGTCACCAGTGGCCAGATTCCTTTAACTTACGACATTCTCTAATGGCAGAGTGATTACTATTATTACATAGTTATTTAAAATGTCATCAAGCCTCAATGGAATATTCATAGTGTTTGAGAACCACATTCTTTCTTATAAATGTTACCTCTCTTCCTCTGAGATGATTCCAAGAGACTTGCTAAAATGTGACTCAGCAGTTTGCTTACTCCCTAATGAAATAAAGCCATGACTGCAGTAAATGTTTTATATTCTGGACCACAAAGACATGCATGGAGAAGATAGATAAAAAAAATGCATATGGTTGACAATAAGAAACTAATTCTGGGAAACCAATCTAATCGCTTCATTGGAAGCTATCCCAGAGTTTTCTAAAGTTACTCTTTAAAAAAAAAGGAAGGTACTCTAAGAAATTAAGTGGCTACATAGAAACCACAAGATTTTCACCTGCCACCTCAGGAAGGACAGGCTTTGTTGTAGAAGAGGTCAATTCTCTCACTCAATCTAGTAAATTCTCATTTCAGAATCATAGCCAGGCAAGCCATGTGTCAAAGTCTACAAATGAGTCCACTTATTATTCACTGGGCAGGAACTGTCTTCATATATTCTATTTTTCATATTATCAGTCCTAGTCAGTTCTGTTGTGCCAAATATAATTACTTCATTTTGTTCTCACTGCAACCATATTTCTCCTATTTAATTAATTCTGAAATTGAATCTGAGAGAGGAGAAGTGACTTGTCTAGGTCATGAAGCTAATAGATGTTAGGGTGGATACCTTAGAGATCAAACTAAACCATTCCATTCCATTCCCAACTCTTAAGGAGCTCTGAAGTATAGAGCAATGTTCTTACAGTTGCAAAAGAAAGTGCAGACTCTTTTCAAATGAAGAAAAAAATTACAGTCTGCTAGTTTACTTAATTTATTTTTATTATAATATTGCTTACTGTAAGTACAGATGTAAATCTATGTATATATTTATTTTAGTTACAGTTCATATAAGACAATAGACCAAAATATATTTCTACATTAAATAGAAGCAAAGAACAAGCCAACCAAATTCAAGTTAGCGCAATTTAATGGGGGAAGTGAATCTTGCTTTACTGAAACTAAACTGCCACTCCTAGCAGAGACATGGGAGTGACTCTGGTGGGAATTCTTTCTGATTCAGCCTGCTTCTAATACTCAATTCTACCACCACTTTCTTCTTTAAAAATACCATGACACTGTTGTGCGTGATGATCATTTGGCCTTCACATGGCTTGAACATGACATTGATCGACTGGATCTTCCTCTGTTCTCTTCTCATTAGCCTGTGACAATTGAAACAATGCTGCCAAGTGCCCATGTGAGCATAAGTACAAATGTGAATATAGGCACTGAACTCATGCAGCAGGACTTACTAACCTAAAAATAAAAAGGCCATTCAAAGTGAGAGGCAACAAGCATTTACTTGCAATTAAATAAGAACCACGCAGGAATCATTAATTCAGGCAGAAGCCCAAATAATGTTACAATTTGAAGACAAAGGCAACGGGTATTTGTAAGACAGGAAAGGGGAACAATTACATCAATGAAAGAAATACATTTCTAGTGCTGCAGATAACACCATAGTGATGTTCAGTCTAAATAATGTTTTTAATTTTCAGTTCAGTATAACTGCAGTCACCATAATTGCTTCATCGCTATTTTTGCACACAGTTTATCAGGAAACAAGGTTGCTTAGGCCCCGTCCAAATGTTATTTTGCCCTGTTTTTAACACCCCAAGGTTTGAAACTTAAGGCATGCAAGGCAGTTCCTCTGGGGTGGCAGCTCTGGTTCCATTTAAAGTGGCTCCGTTTATGTTGTCATGTACAGTGTTCATCCACGTATTTTAAAAATGCCACTAGTAAGTGTTTAGGACATCAAAATTAGTGCAACATTTAAAATTTTTTAGAGAACTTGAAGATCTCAAAAGGGTCTGTACACCCTAGCTGAGTAACCTTGCCTGCAGGCCAGTCTATTCAAGGTTGAATGATGATACCAACTTACTAACTGTAAACTGGGTTCAAGTAACTTAGTCCTCTGGGCTCTGTTTTCCCATCTATATAAAAGGAATAAAAGGAAGATTGTTCTCCTAGACTTGTTGTGAGTATTAAGTGATACAATACATGTAAATTGCCAAAC
Source organism: Furipterus horrens (assembly GCF_987537825.1). Taxonomy (NCBI): domain Eukaryota; kingdom Metazoa; phylum Chordata; class Mammalia; order Chiroptera; family Furipteridae; genus Furipterus; species Furipterus horrens. The sequence goes on from NW_028327180.1 coordinate 68,139,490, forward strand.
TCTTAGATAAAAAGTAAGATAAAAACTTTATAAATATTTTCTAGTACTGTTGTTATTAGGTGGTCATGGTATATAGAGGAGAGCAGATATGCACACAATTAATATAACCCAGGGAAAAATTGCCTTGTATCTTGATACATAGAGTGCTCTTTTGCATGCAGAAGACAGTGACAATAGCAAATTCACACAGTTGATAAATGGCAGAGATGAAATTCTAACCTGAAGAGTCTGGCTCCAAGGGTTGTGCTTGCTGAGTTTTGAAAGAGATTTAAAGTTAAAGAGAGTGAGACATTGGGAATCAGCAGAGCTGGTCAATCCAACCCTAAAATCCACACTCAAGCCCCATTCACTCTTGGGGTATGTTTTCCCTCTTCCTGGCAAATACAGCTGTTGCTCTGGGGTTCCTCCTACTTTGTGCGTCATACATTTTAAAAGGAAGCTAGTGCTCCCAAGTCCCCATTGACATAAACCACTTAGTTCCAGCAACAGTGAGCTTGAGGACTCAGACTAATCTTCCACTGCCCCCCGCCTAGAAGAGTTTGCTTGCTCCTATACAGCTTAGGAAGTTAAATTAGTTGCCAGCAGTTAAATACCAAGAGATTTTATATAACAATTCAGGTTTCTGCCATCTCATGAAAAATCAGAATATCTAGAAACATTGACCCTGTGTTCCCAGTGATGGCAACTGAGTGGAGCCTAGCAGTGAAATGGGCATGAGAGCTTCATTTCCCTGTAAGTCCCCTCCCTAAAGTCATCTCTTGCCATCAGTAGTAGCTTGGTTCCCACAGGGCACTGAGGTGTGACATTGAAAGCACTTGATGTGTGTCAGCTACTATTTTGAGACTGTTTGGTTGTCATTGACTGGCCTATATTTCCCAGCATTTTCTTGAAACTCGGGAGGTGTGGTAGATGGCAAAACAATAGCCACTAATTTCCTGCAAGCTAGTGTGCACATTCCTCTGCTGTAGGCCTTTGCTGCTCCTCTGAAAAAGACCGGAGCCCATCTCTCCACCCTGGGGTAGCTGGGCTTGGCCATGGGACTTGCTTTGGCTCATGGGCCTTGGTGACTGTGCTGAACAAAAACAGAGGCTTGAAAAGTGCTTGTGCATTGGGGTCCCTCCCCTCTTGCTGCTGGGAACCCTTGGCCGCCATGTAACAAAGCGCAGAGGTAGCCCATTGGAGGATAAGTGACTGTGTGGAGGGAGGTGCCCAGCAGGGAGGAAAGACAGGTGGGTAAATGAATAGGTTGCTCAGCTCAGGAGAAGTAAGTTATTATTTAGGACACTAAATTATGGTTTGGCTTTTATACACAACAGCTAACTAAGAGGAGAACAAAGGCTTAGAATGCCCCATACACAATAGCTCTTGCAGTGATTTTCCTGAGGTGAGGGGGGTTCTTCAAATTCGGCATTCTCTCTCCACAAATAAAGCCTAAAGCAAGTGACACCTCTGCTTTAGTTTATATTCAACTGTAACTGAATAAAAAAGGACAGAACTAAAAATCAATAGTGAGAGCATATTTAGGGTGCTTTTAAAACTGTGGAATGAACATTAAGGTAAATATGCAGAAAACCAAGGTAAAGGCAATTTAACCAGCTTACAGAAATCACAGAACATGTTTACAAATATTTTAAAATGCACATAAAGAAACCACTCTAGGATATTACCTTGATGATTTTTCCTAATTGTCAAGATTTTATGTGCATATGAGTTTATTTTTTCAGTTATCAATAAACATAACAATAAGAAGAAAAATAAGAATAGCTTCTATACAGGGTGGGGCAAAAGTAGGCTTACAGTTGTGAGTACATGAAACAGAATTTATTCTTGTATTATCATTTATTAATTATTGTATTATTTTCCATACAAACAACTGTAAACCTAATTCTGCCCCACCTTGTATTGAGCTCTTACATATCCAGCACTTTTCTAAGGACTGTTATGAAGATTTCCTTCTTTAATACTCACAGCACCCAATAGGCGATGTCCTATTACCATCTCCACTTTACAGGTGAGCAAAATGAATCAGAGAGACTAATTTCTCCAGAGTTCCAGAGCTGGGACTAAACCTTCAGTTTTGCTATAGGCACATGTTATTAATGTCTACACTTTACTATTTTTCTTGAGACAATATTCATAGTAATCAAAGGATTTATAACTATAGAACTGCCCACAGACGACCTGAATTTGAACAGGAGGATTTTCCACCCTATTAAGAAAAAAATTTAACAATTTCAAGTTTACTTTAAATTTACCTTCCTGTCATGCTGAGCAGAGACATTTTTATTCCAGACCACTTGAGGGCAGTGTGAGGCAGAGTTTGCTTCTGAACGCAACTTTGTCAGGTCTCCACCTTCATTTCTATAGTTTTTTTGTGTTGTTTATTTTTAATTTTAAAATGCTTAGAGATGCCCCATATTTTCAGAGCACTATTCTTTTCCAACTAAGGAGTGTGATGCTGTGAATAAAATGCCAGGATACTTGTTTAACTCGTGGTCCTGCCTTTGTGATTTCCTGATCTTTGGAAATCACTTGGCTCCCTGGATTAGATTCATTTACATAATGAGATGATGAGGTTGGATGAGTTTTAGGGATCTCTCTTTCACATTCTACTAGTTCTAATGTAGAAAGCAATATGAGTCTTACTCAGCACTGTACAAACACGGGTATGTAAGAAAAGTCACATATGTTGTTATTTTTGTGAATAAATAAAATTAAATATAAATGAGTTCTCACCCTACCAGACTGATGAGAAATGTACTCTGTTATTATTGGGGCTCTGCCCCCAACTCCCATTGCCCCCAATTGCCTAACAGACCCGTGAGCCTTACAGAGTGTCAAAGGACTAAGAAAATGCCAGGTCTTGGGGATCCTGGCAAGTAGTACTTGTGTTTTGCTTGGAACCCTTGTTTAGGTTGGGAACTTGGCACCCTGCTTCTCTGGGTAAGTCTCAGGGAAGCCTGTGACCTACAACATGAAAGTTGTGTGAGAGATCGAGGCCCTTCTCTGGCTGCCCGCAAAGGTACACTCCTTTCTCCTCTCTCCCTACCATGATTGTTTTCATGAGCTCAAAGTTTCACTCACAGGAGAGAGAGGAGAAAGGGAGAGCGAAGAGGGGCAGAGAAGAACACAGCTGTCTTCCATTGACCTCCACTTTACCCCTGCAAAAAGTCCTAGGAAGAGGAAATACAAAGGTCCTGGCTATTGCCATGGTCAGAGGGTGGAACCCCACATGTTCCTGTTTAAGTAGCACCCTGCCATTCTATAGGACCAGAGCCTTGACGGTAAGAGGGACATAGAAGAAAACAGCCGTCTTCTATTGACCTCTACCCCTGCAAAAAGTCCTAGGAAGAGGAAATACAAAGGTGCTGGCTACCTCCATGGTCAGGGGGTGGGACCCCACGTGTTCCTGTTTAATAGTGCCTTGCCACTCTATAGGACCAGAGCCTTGAGGATAAGAAGGACAGTATCTAGAGCTAGATTATATTCTCTTCAGTGTCAGAACTAAGGAGTCGCTCAGTGAACATTGGATGGCTAATTTTTTCTTCAGTCTGAAAGAGAAGAGAAAAAAGGAGGAAGATTATTTTTGAAACAAAATGACAAGTATTTAACCATGACCCAAGTTTGGCTGTGAATCCTGACTTCTGGCACCACCACGACCTGGCTATGGGACCTTGGAGAAGATTAATTCTCCAACATGGAGATATACAAATTCTGGATCCAGTTTAAAGAAAGTTGCTGGTTGCTTGAATTGGCTTCCTATTCTCCACCCTTGGGAGAGGCTGCAGACACTTTTGTGGAGTCCTGTAGCCACCCTGGCGAGAGCCTTGGAAATTCCCTCCTCCTTTTGGGAGAATTGTTGGCTCTGTCTTTCTTTTCACCTGTCTAGATCTCTTGGACTATTTCTGGTCCTCAGTCCTCTGTAGAGCCCTGGAGGTTGATGATCTTCTCAACAGTCTTTTTCCTAGACCCCCGTTTTACCTCTGGATACAGCTCTTTCCATCTCATATGCTCTTCACTTTGTAAAGGGAGATCATGCTCTAGATTTGAAAACCCGAAACCAGATTCACAGCCTCAGGGCCCCAGAAATGGTCCATTAATTCAGTAAAGATCTTTGGTACCAAAGCACATTCCCATGAGCAGTGCATGCAAGTTACCATTGCCCCAGCCTCACATGATAGCTGGTGTACGCAGATTTATATTGTTTCCCATTGTGCTGGACATGGTACTGCTTTTCATTTTGTTGTTGTTGATTTTGGTTTTAAAAAAGCATAACATGAATTCTACACTCTTAAACCTTTTAACAATGTGCAGTGCATTTTTATTGTATTTTTATCATGCATATCCTGATTACTAAGAAAATTTAGCCTTTTTAGACAGGTTTATTAGGTTTCCTCTTCTTTGCATGCCCTATTCAAAACTTTTGCCCACGTTTCTGGTTTTTTTTTCTTCTTCTCTTTTTATTGATTTATGAGTTCATTATATGTCCTAGATATTAGCCCTTTGTCAAATACATGTGTGACAAATGCATACTTCCAGTTTATGGCTGATCTTTTCATTTTGTTTATAGAAGCAATTAATGAAGTTCAATGTGTTAAATCTATCATTCTTTTTGAATTGTGCTCTTTGTAACTTGTTTAAGGAATCCTTTTATTCTGGAAAATTGTGTAGGGACCAAATTTTATTTATTTATTTAGTTTTTTAAAAGATTTTATTTATTTATTTTTAGCGAGAAAGGGAGGGAGAGAGGGAGAGGGGGAGAGAAACATCAATGTGTGGTTGCTTTTTGTGCTCCCCCAAGTGGGGAACCAGCCTGCACCACAGGCATGTGCCCTGACTGGGAATGTAATAGGCAACCCTTTGTTTCTCAGGCTGGTGCTCGGTCCACTGAGCCACACCAGCCAGGGCTTAAAGAGCTTTGACATGTATCTCCCCAGAAAATATTTCTAAGATCTCTTTTAGGTATAAAATTCCAAAAATTGGCAACACTCACCTTTAGGCTACTAATTGGTAATATACCATTGGGACAACTCGTTACTAGTATAACCTACAATCAAGTTAAAGATTGGTACTACACACAAAAATCAATGCTAGGGACTTTAAAACAGTATGTATGAGAAATAAAAACTTATTGGGAAATATACAGAAAAAATATTTCATTGAAAAGTTTTTCTTTTAAAATTTGGGCCCGCTCTAGTTTGTCAGTGAGCCAATGTTGTAACCGCAGTGAATGCGTGCAGTGGAGCAGAGATTTGGCCGTCCAAATCCTGAAGGGATTACATAGGAGAGTGATGGGATGGCCAGATTTGCCTTCAGAGCAATAGCTTTGGTAGCAAAAAGGTCTAGAAACTGGTGGGAGAAACAGGGAAGAGGGGTAAATGGTGAGAAGGCTGCTGCAGTAATCTAGGTGGGAGGCGTGGAGGCTTCAGCTGGGGCTGCAGTTGCTGTGGAGAGTGAAGACGGAGTGGACTGGAGAGCACTTACGGACACGTCTTCTGGGATCTACTTAATGTAAATTAGCTCTTTTCCTGGTTACAAGAACTTGGCCACCTGGAAATACAAAATTGCCTGGTGGGCAGAGGGCACGTGGAGAAACCCAATGTCCATGTATGGGGTAGAGGAAACAATGCCTCGTTATCCATTCTCCATATCATCACTCCTCTTTGAAGAGGAGAATTGGTGTACAATTCTTTGACAACAGCATGTTAATACTAAAAAGCAAATTGTCTGATTTTGATAATATTTCTTATTTTACATGGAAAAAAATAGAGGCTTGAACACAGTGGCACCTCCCAGTGAAGGAAAAGATACTTTGAACTTACAAAGTCAGATGAAATTTAGAATAAGTCAGTTTCAGGAAAACATGCTTAACCAATAGTAATCTGTAAAATGCACCTTAGTTCTTCACCTGCAGTTGGGATGACTTTTCCAAGAGAAAAGAGAAGTAGGAGCTCATTACCTGTTCCAGGAAATGCTGCCTCCAACCCCACACTGCCTGTAGCAGGCATAAAGGGTCGGTTATTGCATTATTAATTTCTGACTTGTTCTTTTTTATGGTTTTTATCTTTACTTTTATGTTTCTTATCTCTTTCTTAAAGTTCTCACTGAGTTCACCTACTCTTCCCTTAGGCTCCTTGAGCAGCCCCATAACCAGTGTTTTGAACTCTGCATTGTGTAGATTTCTTGTCTCCATTTGTTTAGCTCTTTTACTGGAGTTCTGTTTTGTTTGTTTCATTGGGACGTGCTTTTTGTCCCCTCATTTTGGCTGCCTCCCTGTGTTTGCTCCTATGTATTAGGTCGATCTGCTACATCTCTCAGTCTTGACAAAGTGGCCTTATGTATTCAGCATCCTGTGGAGCCCAGTGGCACAGTCTCCCTGGTCACTTGAGCTGGGTGCTCCACATGTGTCCCTTGTGTGAGTTGTGTGTGTCAACCTTGTGTATTTCGGCCTTGATTGCTATTGGCACCTCAGGCTGAATGGTTGTGAGGACTTGTTGCAACTCCAGTAGAGGAGTGGGTCTGCAGGGATGAACCCCACAGGGCAGGATTTGCTGTAGTGGGACTTTGGTGCCTGCCAAGTCTGCCCTTTGAATGTGTCATTTCGTGGAGGTGCTTGGGTGGTTCTCTGGTGTGGTCTGAAGCTGGCCACAGGGTGTGGTGGTTCTGGGACCTCGTGGGAGGGGCTCTGATGTGGACCAAAGTCAGACACTACCTGTGCTTAGCCTGGGACCACTGGTATGTGCTACAAATGATCTGCAGATGGCTGCCACTAGTGCTGGGCTTGGGACTGCTTAGCAAGTGGTATGGGGCATGCCAAGGTCAGTTGCTGCTTGTTTGGCATTTGTGAACATTTGAGAGATTTTAGGAAAGTCTGCAGCACCAGCCAAGGCCACCATTTTGTGGAACTGCTGCTAAAATAGGTTCCAGCTGGAGTGGGATCTCAGAGAGTTGGGTGTTATCCAGGTTGATGGAGACTCAGATATAGCACCCACCTGCCAGATCTGTTGTCAGAGGGTTCAGCAGAGGAATATTGGCTTCAGCCAGCACCTTTGTCTTGAAGAAAACTGTCCCTCCAGCTTCGTCCTAATGCCAGGCAACTCAGTTCCTCCCTGTATGTCCCTGGTGCTTTCTGAGCTGTTGTCTCAGGGCTGGAGTTCAGAGCTAGTGAGTCAATCAGCAAGTAAGGCTGTGCACAGGCCCTTTAAGAGCAACACCAGGGTCTCCAGAGCCTTCCATCTCACGCAGTCACAATCGCCACTGGTTTTCACATGCAGAAGTTATGGGACTTCTCTTCCTAGCACTGGAACCCTGAAGCCCCTCCCTCCTCAGGGGGGACTTTCCTCTTAAGGGGGGACCCCCACAGCTGAGATATCCCTCTCGATTTTTAACCGCTGCAAGGTGGGTTTGAGGCCTGCTGGTCTGTGTCTTTGCCCCTCCTACTAGTCTTGAGGCTTTTTCTTTATATCCTTGGTTGTAGGACTTCTGCTAAATTTCAGGTGGCTCTGAATGATTGTTGTCCTATGGTTTAGTTGTAATTTTGATGTGGTCATAGGATGAGGCAAGAACATTGCTCACTTGCTCTGCCATCTGGGGAATGTGCTATCACTCATAGCATTATAAACACAAAAGGGAGAGATTTGGCCTTTTCTAACAGTAGATACCTGATAAGGAAACTTAGCTGAAATATCGGTGAAAATCTGACTTCCGTATGTCTTTATACTTTTCAAAATCCTTTTACACTGAATCATATCTGTGGCTCATAAAAACCTTGGAGGCTTTCAAAGGCAATAATACGACTCCCTTTTATCTTGCAGATGGAGAAGCAGATTCAGAAGGTAGAGAGACTTGGCTGAGGAACTGCACCTTGGGTGTGGGTTCGTGAAGAAGAAGGTGACCTCATGTTGAATGCCTAGATGTTAAAGTTAGATAGCTGTGGCTGTTTGGGCCAAGTTCCTTGACCTCTCAGAGACTCAGTTACTTCATCAGTAAACAGGATTAAAATATCCACCATTAATAGTTACTGGAGAATTAAAATGGATCCTGACTCATTGCATAATTCTGAAGACAGGTGTATAGACGTTAACAGTTTGGGCACCCAACAGGCCACCTGGGTTCTAATGCCATCATTTACTAGTTTCATGGGCTTGGCAAGCCACTGAACTGCCCTCTGAGTGTCAGTTTCTCTTCTGTGACATGGGGCTCGTAAGATAGAGTTCATTGAGATGATGAATATAAAACATTTAACACAATATTGAGCCCAAGTGAGCACCAAATAAGATTTAGGTGTTGGATGTCAGTCATGTGTTAACAAAGACCCCAATACTGGTGGTGTGTATTATGTGATGGTCAATGCCGCCGAATATTTACAAAATGAACAACCAGGCCAACAGCTATTTCTTTAATTCCAGGACACTTTCCTTTACATAAGGTAGGATACCCTTTAAAATTTTTGTGTTGTTAGAAGTTAAATCCTGCAGGAAAATGTGCAACATTTTTTTTATTTCTGTTTGATCACGGGCTGGACTGGATGGAAATTTTTGGAAGCCCTGCACACCCACACCGAGCCAGCTGCTCTGAGGAGAGGAGGCATCTTCACTAAGGAGGTGAGTTAAAAACACAATTCCAGCACAAATCGTGCTTTAATTATATCCACGTCCCATAGTCAGGGAAAAGTTGTGGTGCTATCTTTTCCTTGTTTGAAGAAAGAAAGTAGAACACTTGGGTGAAAAAGGCAATGGCAAAAAAGACACATTTGGCAGCTCTTTCACACTCCTGTCAGACATTAGCTCTTCTCCAGGACCAAAAATGCAGGGTAGAGACCATCCATCTGTCTAAGAGTTCAAAGAGCACTGGAAGTCAAATGCAGTTTTTTTATGCTCAATTTAAAGGTCTGTTTCACATTTTTGTCATCTGGTTTTAATTGGTAAGCTCGCAAAGGACTGAAGTATTGTCCTGTTTTAAAGTTCTTTTCTCAACTATAGCGAATAAAATATTATATGTGTAAGTATAGCCTGAAGCATTTTTTTGATTCCTTTGCTTTTTAAAGATGTATCAGACATGTCAGTACACTGACTGTCAGTATTTATCACAACTGACATTAAAAACTGTTTATTAATTCAACAGATGGGTTAAGAGCTAAGTATGTTTGCTAGAAACAATCAAGGCGAAAACACAAATAAATAAGCCAAAAATAATCTGAATCATAACACCAGGTGCTAACTACTGTTGACATAATAGTATATATATATTTCCACTCTTATTTTCTCTATATGTTTTCATGAAGATTGTTTTTTTTAATGGGTGATGTATATATGTAGGTATTTATATGTTCGTTGTTTGCGTATAAAGTATTCTAAATATCTTTTCCTGATTGTATGAGATTTTTCTCTACTTAAAAAGTATTAATTTAAAACATTTTGGAGATACAAAAATGTATAAGGAATAGAATAACAAACACTAAGTATCTACCACTGCTTAAGATGTCATAATCAATCTGATTGAATGACCTCTTATACCTGAAATAGTTACTAGAAATCTAATTTGGGGATTTATTATTTTTACTTTTTTTACTTGTGGCCCTTCAGTGGTTTGGGGGTTGACCTATCCCAATTTAGCAGCTCCACGGGAAAGTTTCTTCTTTTCAAATTCTCTGTGAATCACAGGATGTATCCTGATTGAACCAGGTGGAACTACTTGATCATCCATGAACCAGACAAGGACATGTGCTTAGTCTTGCGCTGTTTAATGTGGACAGAGCTAACTTGTGTTCTAAGTGGTCAAACCAAAGTCACGTACTCACGAATGGAGTGAAGTAGGGGAGGCGTGGTCCCCAAGAAACAAGGGAAGAGAAGTGATCTCCTACTAGTAAAAATGGAAAAGAGGCTAGCTAGGCAAAAGTAACCACTGTCCACAAAAGGAACTTCTGCATATATCATCATATATGATCTTCCCAGCAACCTTCTGAGATCGCAGAAATACCATGTACTCTAGCGTAATAGATAAAGATCTGTGAATAAATTGTTCCCAAAGTCTCCTAGGTGGTAAAAGGCAGAAGTTGGACTAGAATATTTTTTAAGCAGCTAATTCCATTTGACTTAGATGAATGGCTGCATCTTTTTTTAATTCCCTGAAGTTTGATTTTCCACAATTGTTTCCTCACCTCATTTGGTAAGTATCCTAGCTTCCCAGGCAGTCAGAGATTTCCAGGGACTCCAATGACTAACCAAGACATTTTCCACAACTTTGTTAGCAAGGCGCTCCAGAAAGCTGCCATTATCTGTTTTATGAAACTGTCTGTTGGTCTTCCACACATCTTCTCTTTGCTATCTCATACTTTAGCTCAGGGTGTCCTCTCTCATTGTGATGTCTCCTTCTTCCTTAGTCTAGCTGTTCTTCATTTTTGTAGATGGGTCACTGTTTCCTCTTACAGAGTTTTTCTTATTCATCCCAGACAGGATTTAGGTAACCACCCCATGCTCTCTGCAGGCCTTTGGCTTAACATCTATCACATTCGTTGACATTTTCTTTCTCCAGCAGGCATTGACTTTCTTGTTAATTACAAGGGACTGTCACTGGTTTTTCACTGAATCTCCAGGTTCCATCTCCATGCCTGGTTTATAAGGGACCCTCAGATACTCAGAAAATGTTTATTGAAGGAATAAAAGGCTAAAGATAATGGGTAATCTGCCAGAAAAGTGAGATGATAAATAAATTTGAAGGAGATAAAGAAGGATTGGCTTAATAAAACAGGTTCACAGAAAGGTGATTTGTTGATAAAATCTGGGGAATGGTGATCCAAGTAGCAGATAAAATATGAAGAACAAACAGGTAAGTATCACTAGCTAGAGAAAGAAAAAGAGAGAAAGAAGGAAGAAAGAAAGAAAAAGAAAGATTGTTTTAACTTTTTTTGGCAATCAAATGGATTATCCATTTAGAATTTGTCAGGCAGAAAACTATCACCAGAAGTTTTTACATCATCTTCAGTAAAAGGCTCACTTATCTTGTAAATAACACAAGACAGCCTTTGTTTAAATAGCACTCTAACATTTGAAAAGCTCTTTGGCTCTATAGTTGAAGAGACAATATATGTAGTATAGGGGCAAATATGACTGCCCTGCTTCAATATGCTCATAGCCTAGTGATAGACAGGGGAAGGAGTTATGATATATGAGGGACAAAAAAAATGTTATTAAAGTGGCTATGGACTCAGAATATGGCCCAAAAGAAGTGGCCAACACACCTACGTGGGAAGGAGAGCAGAAGCTTTGTAGTGGGGGTGTGTCTCGGAGGAACTGTAGAGCTTGGTAGAGAAAGAAGGGAAAAAGGATATTCTAGGCAAAGAAATGCATCCTCAAGGGCAAAAATTATTGAAACGGTGGGTGTGTGTTTACAGAACAATAGAAAATGACATGGCTACAAATTTGATCCTCCTCTGTCCAAGGTGTCCCCTCCTCTTGAGCCTGGGTAGCCTTGTAATCAGTAGAATGCAGAAACACGACACTGTGTGACTTCTGAGGTTGGGTTAGGAAAGGGGATGCAGCTTCCCCCTTTTTGCTGGGATGCCATTGCATGGAGCCCTTAGCTCTAAGAAGTCCATCTGCTTGAAGGTTCTCATGCTGAGGAAGCCATGTGTAGGCATTTTGTTGACAGCCCAGCTGAGCTTCCAATAGACAGCCCTCTTGTCAGGGAGCTACATGGGACACCCAGCCCTGCTGAACTTTCAGATGTCTGTAGCCCCAGAGACATCTCACTGCAACTGCATGAGGGCCCCCCAAGTTGGAATGGCCTAGCTGAGCTCCGCCCCCTAATTCTTGAGCTCCTCAAAATCATGAACAAAATAAAATGGCAGTTTTGCATCACTAAATTTTGGAGCCTGGAGTAGGAAAGACATTCTTGAGGGTAGGGATTATAAAATAGATGTTGTTTATGACAGCCTAATATTTCTTTCCTTTTGTTTTGGTGATAATGATCTGATATTTTTGTGGGTAACACTATTCTGACGCCACATCATTCAGGTGGGTATGCCCTACCCCCAGGCTCCAGGACATGCCTTCCTCATCACCGTATTCCTCCTAGCTCCATGTTTAGCAAAAGATTGGGCAAATGACCCAAAGCAAGACCATTGTGGCTTTGCCTCATGATTTTTGTTGAAACTCATGAGAAAAAGATGCTCTCGGGTGGTTGCTAAATAAGTGTTATGTAAGCCTGAAACTTCTAGGGGCAAATTTGTTATTTATTCTCAATCAAGAATAAAGTCAGGTAGAGAAAAGCAAAGCCAAGGATGGTGAGAAGTAGCATCCCAATGAAACTGTGGAAGCCCTTAGACTCAGGTGGACTTGGTCGGCCCTAGGCTTTTTTAGTTTCATAAGCCAGTAAGTTCTCCTTTGCAATTAAGCTTCTTGGAGAAATGTTTCTGTTAGTTGCACCTGAAAGATTCCTAACTATTGTAGGTAGATTAGATCAAAGTTATGAAGGACTTGGGACCCTGGGCTGGCAAATGTGTATTTTATAAATGATGGAGATTTGTATAACACTTTTGATCAGGATCAATATGGTGAGATGTGCACTTCAGTAAGATAACCTGCCACCAGGAGGAGAAAGACTTGATGGTGGTGCCACACCAGGAAAGGGACACAGGCTGGGGGGTTTAGCATTAGCTTAGCAAGGTCATCGCAATGCCTGAACTAAGCAGCTGATGGGAGTGGAGACAATGAGATTGGAGCAACAGATTCAGAGACAGACTGGCCCTTGGAGGTAAGAAAGAGAGAAGAAACAAAGATGATGTTGACATTTCTGGCTCCTATACAGACTGGAAAGGATATTATTTCCATATGATGCCTGAGGACGCTAAGACTGTGGGATGTTAAATGACCTGCCCAAGGTGACAGAGCCAACCAGGCCTTCAGGCTCCCAGACTGCTCTTCTGTCTGCTGTACTTGGCCTTTTCCTTTGCATTCCTAGGAAATAAAGGAAGCACCTGGAGCTGCCTGTTTCAGCACAGCAGGAGAAAGGTGATCTCATTAATGATTCACTGGGTGCCCCTTGCAGCATCTGTGTTGCCACCAAATCAAAGCTCAGCAGCAGGGTCCTCCTAGCACTCAGGTGGCAGCTGACTTAGTCATGTGCGAAAGGTCCAGATGATTCTGGTACCAGCCTATCTGTCTTTGAACTTCTGAAGCTGACACAGACATGGAAGTGTGAAGGGAGAGAAAATCTCTTCCCCAGCATGGACTACGGATTTGTACTAAAGACCAAAAGAGGTCCAGGGGAGGAGGGAGAAGGCAAGGAGTCAGCGGGAGGTTGAGTGGGAGTAAAGGCCTTGTTAAGAAGAGAACATTGGAAGGAGATCTGGTTTAAAGACAGTTATGGAAAGAAGGTTTTGACTTGATGAAAGGGCATCAGAGAAGGAGAGTGGTGGATGCTGGTTCTCATGCTTTTCTGCTTTGCTACTGGGTGTGGAGCCCAGGCCCACCTGCCTTGAGCTGGCTTCACAGCTGAGTGGGAAGCTGGGTAGTGTATGGTTGTTACAGATCAGACTCCAGACTTGAACTTGACGTTGATTCACATTTGGATCTGCAATTCACTGGATGTATAAACTTAGGCAAATGGCTTTACATTTCTAAGGCTCATTTTCCTCATCTGGAATATGTAGACCATAATAGCAAAGTAGTCCCCTGTTATCCACAGGGGATGTGTTCCAAGACTCCCAGTGGAGGCCTAAAATCATGGTTAGTACTAAACACTACATATATTATGATTTTTATTATATGTACATACCTATGATAAAGTTTAATTTAAAAATTTAGGCACAGTAAGAGGTAACAACATTAAATAATAAAATGGAACAATTATTACAACATATGGTAACAAAAGTTAAGTGAATGTGGTCTCTCTCTGAAAATACCATACTGCACTGTACTCACTATCCTTGTGATGGTGTGAGATGATACAACACCTACATGATGAGATGAAGTGCGGTGAATGACATAGGCATCGTGACATAGTGTTTGGCCACTACTGACTTTCTGAGAACAAGGGTTACTTGAACACAAGCTCTGTGATACCTTGATAGTCAGTCTGGTAGTGGAGATGGTTACTAAATGACTAATGGGTGGCTGGCATATATATACACTGCGGATCCGCTGATGATTCAAAGGGATGATTCAAAGGGATTATTCACGTCCAGGTGGTCCCGAGTGTATGGCACATGATGTCATCATGTTACTCAGAACAGCATATAATTTAAAACTTATGAATTGTTTATTTCTGGAATTTTCCATTTAATATGTTTGGCCCACAGGGAACTGAAGCCATGGAAAATGAAATCACAGATAATGGGGGACTATTGTATAAACCTCAAGTGATCTGCCCAGTAGTGATGCCCTTAGCCAGACATTATCATCCCCTTAGGACCAGAGGAGGGGTAAAACACTTTGTATAATTCTTTTGTGGGGGGTGCCAGGGAAGGGTGAAGCCCAAGGAGATGAGAGGGGCTTTGAGCATGGAATGGTGATGAAAAGCTTATGGGCCTTCATAAAATTCTACAAGTGGCCGTAATTAGTCACCCTGCCCACTGCGTCACATAACACAGTCAGGGACTTTAAAATAAGGCAGCAGGCATTCTTGGGAGAGAGAGAACCACGCGGTTTGCAAGGAGGTAGAGGAGGAGAACCATGCAGCTTCGAAAGGGGAGGGAGAACTCCATTCAGTTTATAAGGAGGCTGGGAACTCCATGTGGTTCTGAATTAACAGCTGGGGAGCATCATGACACAGGCAAAACCTCCCCAATGAGGCTCAAATGATTGGCAGCTGCTGGTAAAACTGAACTGTGTCGGGAAAGTAGGAAAACAGTCTCTCCGACTTTTCTAAAACTAGCCTGGTTTGGCAGGGGGAGGCAGAACTATATGTTTGTGGGTGTTTTAAAGAGAATAAGACTTAATGGAAGAAACCTGCCATTAATCTAAATCTGTATAACCTTTAAATAAACAATTCCTTTTCTTTTCACCAAACTCTGGTATTAGGGTTATGCTTTTGGTTGCAGGCAATCGGGCCCCTCATAACTGAGCAGCCCGTGGGTTCTGTTACACTTTGACTAATAAATGTCAGCTGTTCATATTATATTTAGTGTCTTCATTCTTTTAGTTATCTTAATAAATAAGTCATGACTTCCAAGAATATAATTTCATTTTTATTGCATCGATACTGGTATGAATAACAACGTAAGTAATATTAATATCATCCTACCCTGAGAGCAGTTACATGGATCCTCTATGTTGAAGATGTTTTCATGCCTGCAAAGTAGAATGGCTGAAATTTTAATGAGTAAATCATATTTCCCCCTGCACAAGAAAATTCCATTTTGTTCAATCAGTTTCCGTTCAGTTCAATGCAAGCGCTCTGTTAGGTGCTAGGTAGAGAACAGGGAACCAGCTCTGCATTTTATCCTATAGAAGCTCACGGGGCAATGTAATCCCAGATCTCTAAGTAATAGGGAGGTGATTATATGCTGTCATTCTATGCTGAAAGTTATTTGTGCAACCCAGAGGAATAACATGCTATTTTTATGTACATGTCTAGTATAATATTTGATTCTCAACTTCTGGAAGGAATTTATGAATCTGAGGGATATCTGATTGTATGGAACTCCTGAAATGCATCCAGACATTCATGGTTAGATTTCTTGGTTTCATTCTTCACAATTTTAAAAACACTGATGTATTTCTATACATTTAAGAAATACCTGCTCCTTTTTAATTATGCCGTGTTTTAAGTTCTTTACCATCTTTGAGCCACAACAATATTACTAATACTTTGCCCCATAAGATTACTCTGAGTGTTAAACAAAATTATGACATGGATGTGTTTAGCCTAATACTTGTTATGTGGAATCTCTACAGTTGATGCTTGTTGCCTATAAGACTTTCCAACCTCCTTGGTAAGTTTTTATTTAACAATGCAATTAGGAATGCAAAACTTCTGCCAAAATAATCAGTGTTTATTTCACAGACATTAGGGAGACAGGACAGCCAACATTATGTTCATTTGAAGAAGAAATAACTGTGACTGATTCAATGGCTCACCACAGGTTGCGCAGGTAGCCAAGGATGGGAGGTGGGGGCTTTCTCCAGAGGGCCCCAGGTAAGATGTGCAAGTGTTACCTGAAGCCACCCCACCACCCCCCGCCGCCCCCCGGCCTTCTTCACTTTACATGGTGATTTTTTAAAATAATTAAAAATTTTTTTCAATTACACTTGACATACAACATTAGTTTCAAGTGTACTACATAGTGATTAGACATTTATATAACTTATGAAGGTTAGTACCCACCTGAAACCATACATAGATAATACAATATTACTGACTGTATTCCCTGTGCTGTATTTAACACCCCTGTGACTGATAACTTGCACATCTTAATCCCATCCTCTTTTTCATGCACCTCCCCCAACTTCTATCTGGCAACCATCAAAATGTTCTCTGTATCTATGAGTTTATAGCTGTTTTGTTTATTTTTATTTTTTTTAGATTCCACATGTATATGAAATCACGTGGTATTTGTCTTTCTCTGACTTACCTCACTTAGCATAATTCCCTGTAGGTCCACCCATGTTGTTGCAAATGGCAAGATTTTATTCTTTTCTATGGCTGAGTAATATTACATCACACATATGTACCACATCTTCTTTATCCATTTGTCTATTGATGGACCCTTAGGTTGCTTCTGTATCTTGGCTATTGTAAATAAAGCTGCAGTGAACATAGAGGGGCATATGTCTTTTTGATTGGTGTTTTGGATTTCTTCAGATAAATAAATACACACAGTGATTTTTATCAGGTTAGAAAGCTGATACCCTTGACACAAGAGAATGCTATACAGGGTGGATCCATGTCAGGTAAGAAAGAAGGAGTCCCTGTATGAGGCTGGGAGGATTTAAGTACGACTGTGATGTCATGGATCACAAGGTCATGGGTCATGAGGTCATGAATCATAGGAAAGGATCAGAAGTGGGAAGAGTGTCTGTGGACTAGTAGAAAGTTCCCAAGCTTTGGAATTTGTGCTCTAATATTCACTCCTCCACTTACTACCTGCGTTTGAGTTGCTTAACCTCTCAAAGCCTGTTTTTCCAGCTCTCAAATGGAGATAAAAAGACCTTGTTTGATTATCAATGTTAATATAAAATGTGGCCTGGTCTTAAAGCACCCATCCCGTTCAATTCCTCAGGAGATGCTCAATACGTGAATTACAGTTGTTGCTATGGATTTTATTTTGAAGCAAGTCTTACTTAAGTAAACACTTCACTTGTGAAATAAAACTGCTTGCCTGGGCATTACCCAGCCTGGAGGGGTTTATAACATTGCTAAAAGGCTGTTTTGCAAATAAGAGTCATTTGAAAAGGTCTGAGAATCAATCCATGAAAGGTTCAGCTATTTTGGATGAGAAGGTGACGCAGGTGGCAGGAACTTGCAGCCCATCCCCACTCACGGTTTAGTCCTGAGCCAAGGCTGAGTCTTCAGGGGAAGAGTAGAAACAGGGCAGTTGGTGACTGAGATTCAGGGCTGGGGTAAAGTTCAGAAATATCTTGTATAATGAGTTTTGTGTACTGATCAGTTAGTAAAGATGTGTTTTTACATTTAGAAGCAGCTGCACCCTGATTTGTCTAGAAGGCTCTAAATTAAGAATCACACATTGGCGGTAAAGGGACAAATGATTAGGGACCATTTGTTCTATCCTCAGTGAATTTTATGTCTAACTTTTGTGTGTATGTGTGTGTGTGTGTGTGTGTGTGCAGGGAAGGAGAGAACATTTGCAAAATTTTATTCTTAATGGGTTCTGGGTACAGAATAGCTTGGGTTCAAGTTTGCCATTATTAGTGTGTGACCTTGTACAAGTCACATAAATTATCTGCGTCTCAATTTTCTCATCTATAAAATGGGAACAGTGATAGTATCTTGTTTGTAGTCTGTGTGAGGAATCAATTCAGTCATTTTGTAACATGCTGAGACTAGTGTTTGACATTGAACATGTACGTGCTCAGTAAAGATTAGGTCACCTTTAAAATTACTGTCTCAGAAAGAGAAATGAGCTTCAGCATAAGCCCATGTGAAATCCCCTGTTGATTGTATTGATTTCCTGCTTTCTGCTTCCTGCCAAACATTTGAAAGGAAAAGATGCGCATTACGGACCCTTGTCTTCAAAGCAGCCAAGAGGGGAAAACTGATATCAGAGGATGACCTTTAGGAGGTAAGACCCCACAGAAGAAGGGGTAGGATGGCAACCATTGAGGAAACAGGCTTGGGTCAAAAGAGTGGGCCTGGAGGCTCCTCTAGTGGAAAAGTGACTCCACACAAGTTCAATGTCAATTTCAGGGGCAGTAAAGTCTACTCTCTGCCCCTTTTACTTCTGATGTGTAAAGAGCCACTTGAAACATCCCTTGATCTGGTGGCATTTCACCTTCTGTTGTTTATTTGTTTCAAAGAAATTGTTTTACAGGAAAGTTGCAAAGACATTAGAGAGAGTATACTTTGCACTCAGTTTCCCCTACTGTTAATCTTTTACTTTAGTATGGTACTTTGGTCACAGCTAATGAACCACTATCAATATGCTATTACTAATTGAGTGTTTGTATTTCATCCGTTTTTCTCTAATATCCTTCTTCTGCTCCAGGATCCCATTCAGGAGACTATGTTACACTTCATTGTCATGTCTCTGGAGGCTCCTCTGGCCTGTGACTATTTTTCAGACTGTCCTTGTTTTTGATGAATTGACAGTTTGGGGGAGTATTAATCTGGTATTTTGTAGAATGTCTCTCTTATTGGGATTTGTCTGATGTTTTTTTCCTTGTTATACTGGAGTTGTGGATTTTTTGGAGGAAGGCCACAGAGGCAAAGAGCCATTTCCATCACATCATATTGAAGGTACATGCAATCAGCATAACTTATCACTGTTGATGTTGCCCTTGACCACCTGGCTTAGATAGTGTTTGTTGAGGTCTCCGTTGTAAGGTTTTCTTCCCCTTTTATAGTGTCTTCTTTGGAAGGAAGTCACTAAGTGTAGTCCGCACCCAAGGAACGGGAAAAACAACTTTTGCAATAAGATGGCAATAATATCAACAACAACAAAAGTATTAATATGTGTGAACATGTATTAAGGGATTTTATATGCCAATGGCTATGTTAAACCCTTCTTACATATTAACTCATTTCATCCTCACAACAGCCATGAGCAGAAGTCAAGGCTCAGAGGAGTGACCTGCCCAATGTCATCCAATGTCACCCAGCTAGTAATTGCAGGAGCTTAGTGTAAAATGCAGGTCACCTTGATTTGAAATCTGTAGGATTTCTAAATGCTTTCCTTTGATCCATAGTCTGGTGGTTTTTTTACCTGATGAATCAAAGAGTCTGATATAGTCTCAATAACCAGGTATATTCTTGCTAGGTTTATCTGTGAGTTTGCTGTCTGTCCTTGTCTACTCTCCAGGCCTATGGTGCTCATGATGAGGCCTCTCAGCCATGAGAGGGGCATCTTGCTCCTTCCCTCCTCCCCATCCCATCGGCCCCTCAGCTTGGCTTGGAATGACCTTGGCCTTGCCTTTCAGCCAGGCTGTTTACAAAGACCCAATCCATCCCCCCATAAACATGCACTTTGTAGCGCTATCTTTTGTCAGCTTTTATCTTTCTTATATATCTAGTGTTCTTTTGCAGTAAGGAATATTTGGCAGCTCTTCTTAAAAAAAAAAAGAAAGACTACCTTTCATCAAGAATGTTTATTCTATTTAGTTCTGAAATCCCTTGAGGGAAAAAGAGATCAGTTTTTTCCCTGTGAAAATGCTACAATGAACCTCCTTGGAGACAAATCTTTGTACACTATTAATGACTCTGATTATCTTGTGTTTTTATTTTCTGTTCCCCTTAATTTACATTGGTAATTGAGAAGCGACAGCAGCCTTAACTGCAGCAGACAATCTCTCACTGAAGAATAGTGATCCTGCCTGGCCCAGGTTGTCTATGGCAGGTTCATTGTTTTTCAGACCCCAAGTGACACATAAACCAAAAACCCTTCGGTGTATTTTCATTATAAAACATAAGTGTATTTTCATTATATATCATAAGTTGGTGATGACCACAGAGATTGCCAGGCAAGCTGTGAATTTAAAAAAAAAATAGCCTGGGCTCTGGGACTAGACATCTAGTCTAGAGTTCTCAGTGCAGCCCCTGGCTCACCCTGTGACTTCAGTGAAGTCACCTCTCTGTTTCTATGCCCATCAGGAGTGATCCCTTCTGGGGAGAGCGATGGCTGCTATGAATGAAACCACACTTCTAGGGCTCTGTGCGGCCCTTTTGAGTATTAACACCACAGAGATGGATGTATCCGCTGTTGCTGTGTGCTCAACTTTCAGTAACAGTACAGGTGGTTAAAAAAACAAACAAACCCCACACTTTGGGAGGTAATGAGATGGCCTGCTTGTGGACGAAAAGGGGGATCTTAACCAGTAGCTATAGCTTCCTCTTGGCAATCACAGTTCATTTATTATGAGAATTATGTTTCCAGATCTGACCTGGGTTATTGTAATGGGGCAGGATTCATGTTGCGTTTCTCATAAAAAATAACAAGGCTTGTAAATGAGGAAAGAAGTTCCCTGATGAGGACAAGCCAGGCGCTGCCAGCCTCATGCCGGGAAGTCAGAGCTGCCCAGCCCAAACTGCCCTCAGTTGCTACAGCTACAGAAGTAAAAGCTCCAGTTTCCAGGGAGATGAATGTTTAATGATAAAGCGAAGCACTTGAAAGAGTAGTTTAGGATGCACTAAACACTTCACGGAAGTGCGTTTATTCCCCTCTGGTTTTTCCTTTTATTTCAGAGAGATCCGTTGGAGCCAGATGTACAGTCTCCCCCCACCCCCCCACCCCCCGCCCCCTCCTGCTCCCCAGGCCTCTTTCATTTCTGAATTTTGCAATCACTGGTTTGAATAGAAGATTCTGCCTTTGAATCCCCCTGTTGGTTATTCTATGGTTTCACCTTTTGCCAACACATGTGTTCCAGGTGTGTGGATATGCTCCTGACAGACCACTCATCTATAGCACTGCCACCTAAGGCAGTGATGATGTCACACTCCGAGGGCTCACATGCTTCATGGGGCTTAACTGTTATTGCATAAGCATCCCAAAAGCCTGGAGAGCAAGTGCACAGAGGCCTGGGGTGGGGGGTTGGGGGAGTTAGGAGAGGAAGGGAAAGAAAGGAAACACTCTTTGTAATACAGGTATCAGGTTTTGAATCATAACCCTCTGAGGGTCTTAAAACACATATTTTGATTTTGTTGTTCTGCACAGCCTACATTTTAACCATTGAAGAGTGCCTCTCAAATGCTCGTGCAAAGTCCACTCTTTGTAGATGGAAAACTCAGAGGAAAGATGATTTGCACAAGGTCTGACAAGTCATCAAATCTCAAGGCAGAAAAAAGCGTGGTTTCCAGATTGAGTAGTGCTGAGTGAGGCGTCTCTGAGGCGGCAGTGCGGCCTCTGGCAGTGAAACCCTGTCCTTGCTGACTCTGGGACAGGGAGACCATCTGGAGGGCATGCCCAGCACCAGAGCTCAGGCTTTCAAGGTGAGAAGGACGTGCATGCAGACCTTAGCTTTCCCACATCCTAGTGGCAGCCCTGATATGTTGCCAAAGTTCTCTGAACTCTGGTGGATAATAAGGCCAACCTTGCAGGGATCCTGTAAGTGGCCATAATTAATGGTGACTTGAAAGAAAAATCACATTGATTTGCCCTGGCTGTGTAGCTCATTTGGTTAGAGGTTGCGAGTTCAATCCCCAGTCAGAGCACATGCAAGAATCAATGAATGAATGCATAAATATGTGGAACAAAAAATCAATGTTTCTCTCTCTCTCTCTCTCTTCATCTTCCTCCTTCCCACCCTCCCACTTTCCCTCTCTCTCTTGCTCTCTCAAAACAGTCAATCAATAAATAATTTAAAAAAATATATAATTTAGATTCATTATGGGTTTTCATTTGGTTGACGCAGTATGAAATCTAAAGGACAGACCTGGATTGCTGGACAACTCAATGAGTATTTTAGAGGTTACAGGGGGAACGTAAGAGGAGTGACCAGCATCACGGAAGACAAGTAGAAAAAATTTGGGTAGAGGATTAAATGTTTAATTGTGGACTTGATTAAAATGTTGCTGTATGGAACAAGGTGTAGCACTCTTCTATATGAAACCTTCAGTAAAAAAAAAAAAAAATTGACTGCTAATACTTTTGCAGCTGTGTGTGTGTGTGTGCGTGTGATAGTAAGGGAAGCACAGCGATGTTCTGAGACAGGGCAAGACTCCAGGCAGGCATGAGGAGAGAACAGTCAGGATCCAGGAAGACTGTCCATAGTGTGTATAAGATGTGTGACGGCCCCCACAGGAAATGTTAGCCACTATTACTATCATACCCAATGTGTGGTCCTGAATTGGGAACTATTCAGTGGTGGGGGAAATTCTGTGGTTACCCTTTTAATAGATTTGGACAACAGTATGTATCAGGTTTACCATGTGCCTGGCACTGTCTTAGATGCCATAGTGGAGACAAATCCACATCTACCTCTGCATCTGTCTGTCTCCATGGCCCTACTCTTACACACAAACCTAACTTGCCTTTAAAGACTTGACAACCTTGATATACAGAGACTTATGCAGCAAAAGGGAGGCAAGGAGAATCAAATGAGGGATGTGAATAGCTATTGTATCTCATACAGAGAGGTCTCCCTAGTGCTATCATCCTCGGTCATGTTGGGAAGCCTGCTGACACTCCTCATCTTACCTAGTAAAGCCAAAGTCCTTTCCATTCAACACAGGTCTATACGACCTGGCCCTTGGTGACCTTCAGGACTTCATCTCCTACTCATGCCCTCCTTATTCCCTCCATTTCAGCCACCCTGGCTTCCTTCCTGCTCTGTTTTCAGAATAGGAACATAGTAATCCATATTACCTCTGCCTCAGGACCTTTGTACTTGCTGCTCCTTGCATGGAACGCCTTTCCCTCCATATCTAAACAACTCACTCTCTCACTTCCTTCAAAATCTTCTCAAATGTCATCTTATCAGAGAGCCCTTCTTTGATCAATGTTTAAAGCAGCAACCATGAGCCTTATCACTCTATACCTTAATCTTTAAATTTTCACATGAAACTCCTATGTGAACAGGCAGTCTTTCTTTTACTGCTGGATTACAAGCTTCCAGAACAATGCCACTTCAATGTTTCAACCACATGCCCCAGCAACACCCTGAACCTGCAATCAAAGGGTTATATAAAACTGAAAAATGTTTCATGGAACAACACTCTTACTACCTGTGATGCACTGTGGCATTTTCTATTCTATTTAATTCTAGCTCTTTTTAAAAAGTCTTGGCCATGACCCACTAATGGGTTACCAACCACAAACCTAAGACAATTCCTGGAATATATTAGGCACTCAAATAATAGAAGCTAAAGTTTTGTAAAAAGAATTCTACACTCGACTTCCGGCCAAGATGGAGGCTTAGACGGACACGCTAGGTCTCCCTCTACAACTAGAGAGGAATACAACTACTTCAAAACAAAGGATAACTAGAAATTCCAGAAAATAAAACTACACGGAAGCCCAACATATGAAGTTATAAACCAGCGGTGCCATTTGGGCAGGTAAGAGTTAAAGAGGGCAGTGCTGTTTGCGGTCGCACCCGGAGCAGCGGGCGGCGAGGAATCCCGGCTGCGCAAGCCCCTGGCGGTGCGCGACTCCGGCGCTGGGGAGAGCGGCCGCCGCATCGCCTTGAACAGTGAGGCCCAGGGGGGCGGGAGGACGGATCCCGGTCTCCTAGCTGAATAACTGTGTGAATCCATCTTGGACCCCCGCCCCCAAAGAAAGCACCACAGGGCTGTGAAATAGGTTGCGGACAGGCGCCAGTCGCTGAATTGTGACGCGTACACAGGCACTGCCCCCGACAGCCGGCCCAAGAAAACAAAACGCATCTGTCAAAATGAGGCAGACAACTATAGAAATCCCGGTGACACAGCTCACCAGGCAGCAGATAGAGAACCTGACAGATGAACAGATAAGAAACCTGTCAGAGGCTCAGTTCTGGGCCATTGTTAACAGATGGCTTACAGAATTCACAAAAGAGCAGGAAAAAGATATGAAAGAAGCGAAAAACTTTCATAACGAAAGGAACAAAACCGCATACGAGACAGAAGGAAAGGAAATAAAATCCAGAGTTCATTTCAGCAAACTGGAATATGGAGAAGGAACAAGCAGTC
Source organism: Furipterus horrens (assembly GCF_987537825.1). Classification (NCBI taxonomy): domain Eukaryota; kingdom Metazoa; phylum Chordata; class Mammalia; order Chiroptera; family Furipteridae; genus Furipterus; species Furipterus horrens. The sequence continues at coordinate 68,163,769 of NW_028327180.1, forward strand.
AACCAATGCAGCGAGAGGAAATGGGAAGCAACAATGAAAGGATCAGAAACCTCTGGGACAGCTATAAAAGGCCCAACATAAGAATCATTGGTTTGCCAGAGAATGAGGAAGATGAACTAGAACTTGAAAAATTGAGTGAAAATATAATAAAGGAGAACTTCCCAGACTTGGGGAAGGGAATAGACTTGCAGGTCCAGGAAGCAAGGAGAGTTCCCAAGAGACTGGACCCAGGGAGAACCACTCCAAGACACATTATAATCAAAATGTCAAAAATTAAAGATAAAGAGAGAATCTTAAAAGCAGCAAGAGAGAAGAAAAGAATTATGTACAAAGGGGTCCCAATTAGACTATCAGCTGACTTCTCAAGGGAAACCCTACAGGCAAGAAGAGACTGGCAAGAAATATTCAAAGTAATGAAAATCCAAAACCTACAACCACGAATACTCTACCCAGCGAAATTGTCATTCAGAATAGAAGGACAGAGAAAGTGTTTCCAGGACAAAATAAAACTGAAAGAGTTCATTAGATCCAAACCAGTGTTATATGAGATGTTAAAGGGACTGGTTTAAAAAAAAAACAGAAGCTAGGGAGATGAAACAAAGGCAAACTAAATAGGCAACGAGAGTGGAAAAGGAACTGTGGGTACGGGAAGCATATTGGGGGGAGGTCAACAGGGAGGGGGAATGGGGAAAGGGAGGGAGATGATATAGGAATTGGGGATCAAGGTAGGAGGGAATGGAATAGACGGAGAGAGGTTGGGAGGAACTGTATGCACAACTAATGGACATAATCTAAAAGGGGGGGACAACTGGAGGGAGGGGGGCCACTGGGTGGAGGGGAGCAGAGGGAAGGGAAATTGGCACAAATGTAATATTTTAATCAATAAAACACATTAAATCTGAAAAAAAAAAAGAATTCTACACTAGTAGGTCCATGCAGAGAAGCCATTCTTCAATGAAAAGAGGAAAGAAAGGTATGGCTGTGTTTGGCCAGGTTTGGGGACAGTAGTTACCCCAAGTCTGGTTGGCACAGAGAACCCCAGATATATTGGAAATATGCTTTGAACCCCAATTGTCTAAGATCAGACACATTAAAAGAGCCTTTTTATTAACTCCAATATTAGTAACAGCCAGTTTCTGCATAAAGGCTTAAATTCACAGACACTAGAAGGTTTGACAGAATTTCTTATTTTATCTTTATCAGTGCATCCAAAATAATGGTAGAAAGTCAGTTGCATAGAATAGTCTTTTATTAAAAGAGAGCTATTTTTGTTCCAGTTGCTAAAAATAACAAAAACAAACCAAGAAAACTCCTTTTAAAAGAAGGTACTTATTATAAGCTTTAAGTAGGAAACTGACTAATTAATCTGAAGTGAATGCTTGTTAATTCTATAGCTTAATAGTGGTACTATGTTAAATCATTTTAAAATACTATTTATTATAAATAAGAAAAACTATTAATAATGTCTTCTGAGAAAAAAGCTAACAACATCATACTAATTGTCTACATTGATTGTAAACCTCTTCTACTTTCAGAGGCAGTTAGAATGTGAAAAATGTCTATGTTAATATGAGGAAAGGTGGTAACTAACATTTATTGAACATATGCCAGGCAGTGTGCTACATGCTTTATATAAATTAATCTTTTTGCACCACTGGGGTACAAATAATTGGTTAGAAATGTTTTGGCTGCAAATGGTAGGCTCAGCCACATAAAACTGCTATTTTTATAAGTTAAACATGCTTACCTATAGACAATTTCACATGGTTGCACATAATAATGGAACATTAGACCTCAGTATCTTAAATGTATTCTTTTCTTAACAAGAAGTTAAGAGATAAGTAGCTGCTACTTTTGGGTAAAAAGCTCACTATCAAGACCAGCAGCTCAGTGACTATCTTGGTCTTACTCTCATTTCAGTTTCCTAATAGGCAGAAGATGGCAGCTATAGCTCCTGTCATTTCATCTTCACTTAAAGCAAGAAGAAAAAAGGGAGGCAGGTGGTCATAATAATTATTATTATTACTTTTTTTTTGAGTGGAGGATTTACTTGGTATTCTCTAGCAGTTTCCTACTTTTACCTCACAGGCCAGAAATCTAACTTCATCTCTCCTGCTAAGCCTAGCTAGCTGCCAGAGACACTGGAAAAGTAACTATTCCTGGGTGGTGTGGCTGGGTTGGAGCATTGTTTTATAGACTGAAATGTTGTGGGTTTGATTCCCAATCAGAGGCACATACCCAGGTTGTGGTTCAATCCCTGGTTGGGACGTGTACAAGAAGGCAACTAATCTGTGTTCTCTCTCACATTAATATCTCTCTCTCTCTCTTTCCACCTCCCCTCCTTTTTCTCCCTTACACTTTCCCTAAAAGCAATGAAAAAATGTCCTTGGGTAAGGATAAAAAATAGTTTAACAAAAGGAAAGTAACTTTTCTGTCTCAAATAAATATGAGCAAAGGACAAAGTTTGAAATGAGTTATATTAGACAGCCAACTTATTTACTGTGGTAAATGTTATTTGTACAGTCTCGCTTTGGCAGAGGAAGAAACGGGGCCTTAGGATGGAAATATGACTTGTCTGTAGTCACAGACACAGTAATGTCAAGGCTGGTGTTTCCGAGTGTGTTCTGCCTCTTGAGCCTGGGCTGTTAATTACTGTAGTGCACTAGATAATTTCACCAACGATTACCATTTACTCAAGGTTTTGAAGTCATAAAACCTTAATAGAAGTTTATTGTGTAGTCATTTCTATCTCGAAGGCAGATCCTCAAGAAAAAAACGACTTATTGATTAGCTGATCAAGTTTCCCTCTCCTGTCCATCCTTCTCTGAAGAGCTTAGAAGCAGTGAAATATTCAGAGGTATATAGGTGCTGAAACCAAATCATGATCAAAGATTATGGAGGGAGGTGTTACTAGATGAAAGGGGTCTGTTTATCTGTGCGTATCAGAGCCCAATAAGACATAAGCAGGAGCTTGCAGCAGAAAAAGTAAGAGTATGTTTTTAGGAAGTAACCTACACCCTAAGACACAGGTGAGCTAATACTCAAAGACCTGGCTCCCACTGGCTTCCAGGGGTTGAGTTATATGGGGAAAATCATTAATCATGGAGACTAAGGGAGTTGGTGTCCTAGTCAGGGTCATGGTCTCTGCTGATTGGCCCTCACTAGGGGAGGGGTAGCTGATCCATGCACCTGGTCCTGATGTCAGCCACGGGGGCACCTCATCTGGTTTCACCGCTTCTCTGGGCCTGGAGCTGAAACACAACTGAGGCCTAGATGCTATCTCTGGTTTGAGGGAAACTCTTTCTCTGGGGTCAGCAAACCAGAGGCTTTGTTCCTAAGATTATCTGATGCTGACCAGAACCTCACTGGCCTAGGGGCTTCATGATTATAGGAGTGGTTGTGTAAGGGAGGAGTCAGGTGAGTCAGGGTGTGTGGTGAGGCCAGTTTGAATTTTTTTTAAAAAAGGAGAAACGGTCATATTAAAGAAATGAAGTTTCTGCCTGGTTACAGAGGGAAGAAGAGAGTGGGAAGGAAGAGAGGCAGCCAACCTTAGGGCAGTTACTAATTGAATGAACACCTGTGCTTGTTCAGGATAATTTTCAAGCTCAAAAACTCCTAAAAGAAATGGGAAAAAAAGTATTGAAGCTCAGTCCTTTTGCCTCATTCTCTCCTATTTCCCTGCCCAGGGACTGGCGTGAGGCATCAGCTAAGGAGTCCAAGCATCTCATCTCACATCGCATCTATGGCTGGAACAGCACCAAGCTGCTGACATTGGCTTCTAACTCGGGGCTCTTTCCCTTCCTTCCTTCCTTCCTTCCTTCCTTCCTTCCTTCCTTCCTTCCTTCCTTCTTTCCTTTTCTTTTTCCTACCTTCGTTCCCCCCTCCGTATTTCTTTCTTCAAGGAAAACCACCAATTTGGTTCCTAAGTTTTATTCAAGAACTCATGCAGAACGTTCCAGATAAATTGACTTTTAATCCTCATCTTCCTCCTCTCCTTCCTCCTGGTCAATTTGGAAGTAATGCAATTCGTAACTCTTTGCTGCTAGCAACAATGCACAACCAATCATGTCAATTATTCTTCTTCAGATACTTTTGGTAAGATATTTCAGATACCTTTTGGGGAAAAAAAAGGCCCCTCGGAAGGCCCCTTGCTCTTTTCAATGATTCCAGCCCCTCTACTGAGATCACCAGCTTTTCCATTCACTTTGATTCTTTCCTGAAGACGCTGCTGAAAACTGGCAGCACCATGATTCATTATTCTATCTTCTACAGGGCAGGTGCAGTCAAGAGGAAACTTCAGAACTTTCTTTTCCTCCTTTCACCACAAGCTGTAACTCAGGCACTATGGCAGTCGCAAAGGCAGAAAAGGGCTGTTGGGTACTATTTTGATAGAACTTCTTCCATTATCCATCAATTGTCTGAAAGGCAGGACCTTCCTCCAGGGTTAGAAATAACCAGGAATAATGAAAATAGGACTGCGCTGAGGTCCAACAGGGTTTCAGTCTCAGTTGTTACTATCAACAAAAACAAAACCAAAATAAAAAATCTAACACAAAAATCTTTTTATTCTTTGGGGCCAAGTTTCTGCATCTATGAAATAATGGAATTAAAAAAGATGACAACAAAGATACTTCTAGCTCTCATATTCTTTAATCAGATGGAATTGTTTGTTTTGGGGGAACAGAATGGAAGAGAAAACTGAAGAACCAGGCCTTGGAAGGGACAAAATTTGCAGATGTTTTTGGGAGCTGGGAGCAGTCCCTGCCATCCATTTCATTCCTAGGCCAGCTTTCACCCTTGGCTTACCATCTAAAGAGTAAGCATCATACTGGCCTTGCTGGGTCTTTAAGGCCTCTCAACAGAGACAGGACAAGGACCTGACTGACATCCCCCCAAACTGTATAATTGGGAAGGAGTCAGTTCCAAAATAGACTTGATAAGTAATTAGCAGAAGGAGGACTAGGCACTGGGCAGATTGGCCACGTGGTCTGAATCTGGCTCTTGGTTGGTCCATTTTTTGTTCATTGATAAGAACTAAAACTTCTGTTTATTGAGCACCTTCTATGTGCCAGAAATTTTGTGGGATACCCTAAGCCCATTTATTTTTAATGTCACCAACTAGGTGTTTACTGTCCACATTTTTCAGTGGAGCAAATGAGATTAATTTATATGCATATGTCCATGAAGAATTAATCAGCAAGTCATGTCATGGCAGTTCTGAACACACCTTTTCCCATGCCCCCATCCTTCTTCCTGGAAAGTCCTCTTGTAACTGCTTATGTGCTTTGCTTTGGCATTGTGCAATTAGAGTATCAGGATAGCAGTTTTTGGGAAAATTATGACATTATTTCCTCAAGGAGTCAAGTCATTGATACAAACTCTAATGCTTTTGTTCCCCCATTACCATCACAGTTCCACACTATGAAATTCAATAGAGACAACAATAATAGCAGCTCTGTGAGGCAGAGAATAAGTAGAAATTTTATTATTTAGCCCTGAAGTAAGGATCTATTAACACTGAAATCCAGTCAAATCGACATTCAAATGCACCAAGTTAACACAGCATTTTAATAATTCACACCAAGTTCTCAGGTGTTTTGTCCAGGAGAGTAATTAACATCGTCTACATCTGTGCACTTGGCAGTCCTCTCCCACAGCCTTCTGATATGAATTGCAGAAATACATTTCCTTGAGCTCTTTGCCAACACAGGGCTATAAAATGCATCAGTAGAATTTCAAGCCTTAGGCTAATATTAGCATCAGCTTCTCAGGATCCTCCTTATCCCTTTGGCTTATCACAATGATATTGTTCTCTGTTGTTTCCATGAGTCTTAAGAAAAAACTCATTGCTTTACTGCAAGGCTGTCCAGTCTGTGTGACTCTCTACTTCCCTATAGAATATGAAGACACTAGAAAGGAATGCAATGGAATTTTAACCTCATCAATGATCTTGGCTTAATGATCTGGCCCTGCCAAAGAGAAACTCCTGCCAAAATGAATGGCTTAATATTCCCAAGTACCATTACCTCCTTCAGCCTTGGTACTTGCTCATGCTTTTCTCTGCCTCTCGTGGACTGCTCCATTTTCACAAGAGAGCTTGCTTAAACACAGATACCTGGGTCCCAGCCTAAGACATTCTGATACAGAAGTTCTGGGACAGGGCTCAAGAATTTGCATTGCTAACAAGCTGCTAGGTGATGCTGGTGCTCCTGGCCCAAGGTCATAAATTTGAGTGGCCTTGCCCCTGCAAACATCATGATAAGAATAATTAAGATGTTGTGGAAGTCAATTCTGGGTTATAATTTTAGGAGGAGTTTTTTAATTACATTTAACCATTCTGGAGGTGGGAATAAAGATTTATACATATGCAAATGTGCAATATATCACCACTTTCTCTGCTGGAGTAATTGCAAGTGCTCTATAAACCACGTGACGCGTGGAAACTGCAGAGGGAAAAATGAAGATAAACAAGAGTAATCCCAGAAGACATCTTCAGAAAAATGATGACACTGAGCTTCCATTTTGAAGGTTACACTAGGGACAAGTGGAAAGTTCTCCAAGCCTCCCAAGGTTGGGAATTTAATATAAGATCTCCACTCCTGGGATCCCCAAAGGGCTATAGCTTCCAACGAAGGGGAATGAAAAATAAACCCACTGCTCAGTATGGAGCAGCACTATAGGAACGGGGAAAATAGAATACACAAACATTCACCTGAGATCTCATAACTCTCGTGTTGATCCTTATGTGGATTTGCAGCCAAATTCACATTGCCTGTAGGGTTCAAAATAGCTCAAAAGGAAAATTTGATTAAAGTCCCAAATTGTTAGAGTCCCCAGGTGATTACAAGAAGAAATGCATTTTACTTTTGAAGGAATGCAACCTCAAGTCCACCCCTCCCCAAATTTCTTTGGATGAATTTCCAAGGAACAGGAATTCACAAACACACATGCCATTACACATGTACACATATGAAATACACAGGGAGATACAGCCACATGAAAAAGAACCAGAAGAAAAAAAAGACAACAAAATCATACTTGTAAAGACTTATGTGATTTTGGAATTATCAATTTGGCAAATAAAAAGGAACTCTTTAATATGTGTAAAGAAAAAGCAGTTGAGTAAATCATCTTTGTATTTTCCAAGTGCTTTTATGTAGTAATTACTCAAGCAATATTAGTTGACCAAATGGGAAAAAACAAAAAACAAAAACCCCAGATAGTTGTAATTGAGATCATCAAAATTAAAGGATTAAGGAATGTTAGAAGACAGTAGTCAATTACATTCTCCCAGCAACAATCAATTGGTATCAAGGAGTATCTTACCCATAGACCTTACTAGGTTAGTAATCCTATACTCTGTCTGAGACTGCTAGCATAGCTCTTCTCACTGAAAAGGTTATCCCATCACAAAATTAAATATTTAAGGGACATTCTGAAGGATCTAGGTTCTTTGTTAGCCATGGGTGCACATCTATTAATCCTAAACACTTTTTCTAGAACTTGGACACAGCTGCTAAGTCACTTGGCAATTGAGAGCACAAATAGATGGCTGCCTAGGTATATAAGAAATCCAAAGCTTTAGGAGTGTTAAAAATAACACAACTTTTTTTTCCTGAAATTGAATTTAGAGATAAATTAGACTAAAGTCTTTGAATTTGGGATCCACAATCATATGGGGACTCATTACTGGGTTTCCGTGAAATGAGTTTCTCATTAACTGGGTAAGAGAGATGCAAGTAAAAACCACAATGAGATACCACCTTGCACCTGTCAGAATGGCCATCATCAACAAATCAACAAACAACAAATGCTGGCGAGGATGTGGAGAAACGGGAACCCTACTGCACTGTTGGTGGGAATGTAGACTGGTGCAGCCACTATGGAAAACAGTATGGAATTACCTCAAAAAACTAAAAATGGAACTGCCATTTGAACCAGTGTTTCCACTGCTAGGATTATACCCGAAAAATCCTAAAACCCTAATTCAAAAAAACCTATGCACCCCTATGTTCATAGCAGCCCTGCTTACAATAGCTAAGTGCTGGAAACAGCCTAAGTGCCCATCTGTAGATGAATGGATCAAAAACCTGTGGTACATCTACACAATGGAATACTATGCAGCAGAAAGAAAGAAGGAACTCCTGCCATTTGCAGCAACATGGATGGAACTAGAGAGAATTATGCTTAGTGAAATAAGCCAGGCAAAGAAAGCAAAATATCATATGATATCACCCAATACAGGAAACTAAAGAACAACACAAACAAACGAACTAAATAGGCAAAGACTAGAATAGTAGTCAGTAGGGGGGAGGGGGTGGGAGAGAAGGGGGATAAGTAAGGGAAGGGTCAGATCAAGGAACGTGTATGAATGACTCATGGACATGGACAACGGGGAGGGATATAATTGTGGGAGAAGGGATGGGCTGGGGGGGGAGCAATGGGGGAAAAATGGGACAACTGTAATTGAATAACCAAAAAATAAAATTTAAAAAAAATTTATGTATCATAAAGCTTCCTCAGTAACTTGTCATTTTGCAACCTACTCATATAGAACATGTTCATTTTCTTCTTTGTAAGGACATGACCATACTGATGCAGGGTTTCTCCAGCAGACCTGGATTTTTCTACTTCAGACACCGAAACCTTCACTCCAGACACATCTTAAATCTCCAGCCTCTAGCAAATACACTCCTTTTCTCAGAATTTGCCCAGAAACCAAGACAAAGGTTTTATTTTGGTAGCTTTTCAGAGTTGGTCTGACAAGAGTGAAACACTTATTGAGGATGTTGTGAATCAAGAACTGTCTTTCCAACCTTGAAACACCAATTCAGAAGAACCTATGTACCATTATGTTTATAGCTGCGCTATTTATAATAGCCAAACGCTGGAAACAGCCTAAGTGCCCATCAGTGGATGAGTGGATCAAAAGACTGTGGCACATTTACATGATAGAATACTATGCAGCAGAAAGAAAGAAGAAACTCCTACCTTTTGTGACAACATGGATGGACCTAGAGAGCATTATGTTAAGTGAAATAAGTCAGTCGGTGGAAGAAAAGTACCGTATGATCTCACCTAATACAGGAGCATAATGAACAAAACAAACACATGAGGAAAATAGAAGCAGAGGCCTGGAAACAAGAAACAGACTGACAGTGATCAGAGGGAAGTGGGGAGGGAGGGGAGGGAGGAAAGCAAGGGAAGGGTCTAGTCAAGGAACTAATGTAGATGATAGCTGTAAGGCAGTGAATAAGTTGCAATAACGGAACCTTTCCTAAGGTTGGGCTGAATTTTAGGTATCTTTATATCCAGGCTCTACCAGTTGCCTTTCAGGTGATTTGGGATGATTTACTGAACCTCTTCATGCATCACATTCATGATCTATAAAATATGAATAGTAAAAGAATCAACCTTGGACAGCCGTGAGTATTAAATGAGTTACTAAATGTATTGTGCTTAGATCAGTGGTAATTTCTCAAAAAATATTCATTTTATTATGACCATTATGATTCATGCTCATAATGCCTATTATAGGCCCTGATATTTATAGATGATCAATGGCATTTTTAAAGTTAATTAATATTGAACAACCAGCTTAGCACCCAAGCACAGAATAGGGGCTCGGTAAATGCGCCTATTGATTGAGAGAGTAAGGTAATTCAGTGTTGGCACCTGGTAGGCACATGACAACCGTAGGTGGGTCTGAATCCTGTTGAAGTTCTGAGTCCTCCCCCTTGCCTACCCTTTGCTTTCTAATCCCTCAGAGGACCCAGTGACAGAGGGGACTCCTGAAAACTACCAAAGCAAGTCTGCTCTCAACCCTGCCTTTGTCAGTGAGAACTCTTTTGGCAAAATGAAAGGGCACAGCTGCAGGAAATCGAGAAGGGGAACCTGACCCCTGGACCCAAAGGGAAAGCGTGAACATACCTCTGGTGTGGGCAGCCATGAACCCGGGATCACAGAGGCAGGCAGATTTCCATCGCCAACCTCAGGCAGCCATCTCTGGGCTCCGCAGGCTCGTTCTGGTGAGCTGAAGGTGGAAGAGCCCTTTCTAACCACAGCCTCCCACCAGTTCTCAACCTCATGGGAATGGGAGGAGGGGAGGACTTAACATGACCATCACTGTTTCCCTCAGTCACTATATAAACTCGGGCAAGTACTTTCAAATCTGTGTGCCAGGCAATCACCTGTAAAGTGGGACTAAAACTAATGCTACCTGTCCCCAGGCGTTGTTGTGACTACTGAATGTTGTAACATGTAATGTGCTGATGAGCACAGTGCCTGACACAGTAAGCGGGTAATACTGGTCGCAGTAAACATTGGCTGTTACTAATACTCTGTTTAGGATGTAGGATCTTTAAGAACAAATGGGGATTGCACCATCTTTTACTACAGAATAGTTTTAATAGCTTGGAACTTAGAATTCAAAGTCTCAGGTTCAGTTCCTGGCTGTTCCACTTGCCAGTGAATTAACTTTGATCAAGTGGCTACCCTGTCTGAGTTTCAGTCTTACCGTAATACACTGGCAAAGTCAGGAGCTTCCCTTCCCCATGGGGCTCCTGTGAATACCAAATACAACAGTGGATGACAGGTGCCTTCTAAAGGGTGAAGGGCTAGGCCAATGGCATTGCTATTCCCCAGTTGGCTGTCCTTACTCCAAATATCCCTGCTTTGTCATTCAGGGGATGCTGTGTCAGTGATTCAGAGAAGACAGACCTCAATTATCCCTCACAGCCCTGTGATTCTGAGAAGAATGCCCCGGCTCTGGGCTGGGCATCTTTGCCCATGTGGAGTCAGCATGTGCTATTAGCCTGGCTTTGGAAAGGGAATATTATTTCCTTTGAAAAGAGTCACTGGCCGGTCTTGGAATCAGAGCTCATTGGACAGGCTCATATAATGGAGTCTCTTTCATAAAGCAAAGGAGCCTATTAACTCTCCTGGTTTAACAGCAAGAGCACATATGCAATTTATCAACACCTACTGTGTGTCAGGCACTGCTCCGGGTACTAAGTATTCAGCAGTCTCTGCATTCTGGAGGCTCAGCTTCCCTTTAGAACCCCTTCACCTCAAAGGTAAAGAAACTGAGGCCAGGGGCTCAGAAGTGATGGAACTTGTATACATCACATGTTCATTTTGCACTTGAGCTGGATCCACAGCCCAGGTTCTCACGGGCAGTCCAGACTTACTTCCCTAAGTACCATCTCACAGCCTGGGCAAATTATTTCTCCTTTTCCTCCCTCCAAAGTTACCTGGCAACTCCCAGCCTCAAATGAATGTGGCAGGCAGTGACTTCAGAGAACCATGTGCCTTTAGGGGCGAAATGGAATCATTATTTTGCATTGGGTTTATTTTCCCCTACATTTTGCTGACAGCATTATTTTTGCCAGACAGATTATTAACAGGAGAAGTGATGCTGGGGGCCCAGCAGATAAAATTACTGAAAACTTGCTCATCATTAGAGGTGATGCCACAGCCCCTTGTGTCCCCTCCTTTGCTAGATTCAGCCGTATCTCTTTCTCTGGTTTGTCACCGGGCTCTGAAAAACTGCTAAACATTCAGGAGCTTTGTGAGCCCACCTGTACTCTCTCCATGGTGAGGGATGGTTCTGACCGTGGACATGCTCCTGCCACTAATGGAAATGAAGTTCCCCAATACAGATACCAACTCCTCCTAATTAGGAATCCTGAAGGCCTTCAGCAAAGCATAAAAGTAACAGAAAATAAACTCACATTGGACAATTTAGTTTTTTAAAATTTTAATAGTTTTCTTTTTTAACTAGGTATTTGTGTTTAGATTTCTCAGTTGAAACTATTTCTATTTGAAAGATATTTCTTTGGTAATGGCTACAATATTGAATTTTTTTTATGGTCCAGGCATGGTGCCCAGTGGTTTCCCTGCATTACATTATTTAATCCACACAGACCCTAAAGAAATCAACACTATTAGCCCCATTATACAAATAAGAAAATGGAAGCATAGAGGGGTTCGAGATAATATGCTCAGTGAGTGTCAGGCCTGGGACTGGAACTCAGATCTGCCTGACTCCAGAGCCTGGGTTTCTCATCACTAAATGGGGCTGCCACTCTGCAGATTTCTCATTGGAGGAGCTCAACAAAAAGAAGTAGCAAGGCCCTTTCATGCAGTCTGTGCCTTAGGAGTCAACCTACTCACTGAGTTCCTATTCTGTTGCTTCTGGAGTTCTGTTCTTCTAGTAGAATGAATATCTACTGTAATGAAACTTTATTCTTACTTCACGGAAAGCCCAGGCTGTATTAACAAAATGCAGCCTAAATATGAGATCATTATAAAAGGAATAATGATAATATCTCATTCTTCCCTATTCTTCCCAGTTTATGGAGTGTCACTGCATATACATATGTAATCTTCCTATATCTTCTTAAGAACCCACAGAGGTTGACAGGATAGAGGTCAAGGTGGCTTCACTCTGAGTCAGTAGCTAAGGGGTTAAGGACTTGTACTTTGCAAGCAAGTAGAAGTGAATTTAAATGACAACTTCCCTACATACCAGTGTGGACCTTGAGCAAGTAACTTGTTAGAGCTTCAGTTTCTTTATCTATAAAATGGGCATAATACCCTTTGGGAGGGTTCCTTAAGATAATGTAAAGACATTTTAGTATTATGCTTATAAAGAGTAGACACTCAATAAACCTTGGCTATTAATTACCTGTTACCATCTATATATCATGCACATTTTTATACTGAATTAATACCAGCTATTGAATTCGATGTATCCCATGTCATCCCCCATAATTAGCATAACCCTATATTAATAATAATACTACTACTAATAATATAAAGTCACTAGTTATATTACTTGAATAACAACAATAAAAATAATGAATATCATTTTAGCATTCCACCTCTGAACTCAAATGTATAATTCTAGGAGACAAATTGCTGACTCCAAAGTATAAGATAATCATCATAACAATTATCATTTACTAAGCCTCTACTCTGTGGGAGGTGTTTTATTATGAGTTGAAATATAGTAGCTTATCAATTCCTGCAATCAACTTACCAGCTAGTCACTATTTTCCTACTGATGAAAAAACTGAAGTTCAGCAAGGTTATGTAACTTGCTAAAGTTGCACAGCCCCTAAGTAGCAAAACTGAACCTGTCAGATGTCAAAGCTACTATACTACCAATTACCCTAATGTGGCTCTTGTGATCTCTTAAAATAAAGATCACTTCTTTATTAGCAATGGCAGATGGCCTTAAATAACAAGCTAAAGTGGGGTGGATAGTGTTTAGTCACCAAAGTCAGTAGTTAGAATAGGTTGTGCAGTAAACCCTAAAAGAAAAGAATGTTGTTGACCATTGTTGTTCCTCCTTATTTTTTAACAGCCTCTTCAGTCTGTTCCTCTACACACAATTCATTTATCACTTAACTTCATTCAAATTAATTTCTTCTGTGTAGTAGATCAAGGCAATTCCAAATCTTTGCTTTGATTTATTTTTCAGTCAGATCTCAATGATGGAATATTAGTCCCATCTCCACAGCATCAAAACCACTTCTGCTTGTCTTCAACCATCTGGAACAATGGCAAGTGTGTATATAATGGTTTCTTATCTCGATCTTCTCTGAGAAGAAAGATGAGCTGCTGGAGATAGTATTTGAGAGTTCAACTCAGTCCTGCTATTCAGTGTGTGGTGCTAGGCTTGTTTCTGCATAGAACAGGATTTACAAAGAGGAGAAGAACCCAAGAACTCCTATTAGGAGTATATGATCTAAGCCTAAAGCACAAAGAAACAGAGAAATAGCACTAGTTACTCACTCAGAGTCATTTTTCTTACTAAAGATGGCTGAGAGCATTGACACATAGATCTACATATTTAGGAATCTAAAAAAAATTATTCCCATTTTTATTTGCCTCTCTTTTTGATCTCTGTATAGGTACTTTCAAGAAACAAAGCACATGCATTCTCTGCAACAGGGTAAAGTCCTCCCATATCCTGTCTCCATCACTTCCTAATCATTGGGTTTTGACAGTTATTTAGCCATTAAGGCTGTTGCAGAGATTCAGAAAGAAAATGTTTAGAAAGTACATGGATCATAAGGAATACAAATGTTTTAACTGCTATTATCATCATCATTATTTTATTATAATAATGAAAAAGTTTATCTGAAGCAGCAGATCAAATTATTAAATTATACGTGTCCTCACTCCCTCTTCGTCATTTGTAAATGTTATTGTTTGGGTAGCTTTAAACTTCTAAAATACATCATGTTATTCCCCCTTTTCATCAGTTAAATCCTTCTTGGCTGAATCACTTCTATATTCATGTTTAGGCTCACTCAGACTAAATTAGTTTCCACTATGAATAGAATTAAATAACATGTGAAAATTCCTGCATTTCTAGTTTCCCTATTAGTTATATAATGTGACATTTTAAAGAGCAAGGACTGGATTCTTTTTTTTTTTTTACATTTTATTTTGTGCATTTCAAAATTACACAAACAGCATGTGGATTTATGCCTTAACTATAAAAGCTTTAGTGGCTCAGAATATGCAATATTTCTCAGCAACACAATTTTAAGTTCCATAGGAAAGGCCTTGAAATGTCTGTCTTTCCTTTGTCTAGAGGCTGATACAATTTTTTGTATCCAGAGAGGCTTAACGTTTACACACAGATTTTGTAGCTGAATAACTGAATAACTAACTCATTCCAATACTTTATAATGGGGGTCTTAGCACCTAGTTAGGCAGAGCTAAAAAAATTCCAGACTTACTGTGATTCTTTGTAGGGGCTGGACAGTGTAGGACCATGATGGCTTATTATTGTTATTCTTAACAACAATCACCTCCTTATTCCAGCCCCTACTGCCTACCAGGTATGTGCTAGAAGTTTATGTATATTATCTCATTTAGTCTTCACTGGAACTCTGTGAGGTTGTTAGTATTGTATCCATTATCCAGGTAAGAAAACTGAAGCTCAAGGAGAAGCGACCTCTGAAGTCACACAGCTGGTAGGGGCTCAGGCTAGAGTCCTAAAGCCAGCCTGCCTAACTTTGAAACCCACGTTCCTTCCTGGAATATCACAGCCCATCTGCCTGTGTCAGCTGGACCTTTTCTGCACCACATTTCAGATCTAAAGGATCTCTAGGAATACAGAAAAGCTAAAAATATCCAACTCTCCTCCTCTTTGACCTGCCTGGGAAATGGCTTCTGGACTTGCCAGAAAATAGCATTAAAATCCCATCAGCCCCCTGGAACAACCAAGCCTGAAGACATATTTGATCTTTGAAAAAGCTCCTTATAGACCTGAATGGAAAGACATTTAATTTGCAAGCCCAAGCCAAGTTCCATGAGATCAAAAAAAGAGAGTGTTCTCTGGTGGATTTGAAGATACATTAAATGCATGCAGTTTAGCTCCCCCTCCCCTTTGTCTTGCTTTTTGGGTCAAGAATCAGTTTTGCAAAGACACACTGTGGAAACTCAGATGGAAGGTGTTGTCCACGAATAAGGCTGCTGGGCTGCATGTGTGGCCCACGGTGCCTTCTGAATTTTAATCAGGAAGTTTGGAGCTTCTGACCGTTATTTCTTCCTCTGTGCTCCCCTTACTTACAGTTAATTAAGTCTGCTGTTCTCCGGATGCTCAGCTCCCAGTGCTCTGAGGAAGGGAAGCTGTCTGTGTGTGAAGGCCCTGGGGCTGACAGGAAGAGTCACCAGATTGTTATTCAGCTTCAGGATGGACTGGCCTCCTAAGACCTTGCCAGTGTCCCCACAGCTTGCCACTGAGGAGCCTCTCACTGCCAAGGACACAGAGAGAGTAATTCTGTACTCTAGCCTTTCATATAACATGGCAGAGCATTGACTCACCCCAAGAGCCAAAGCACCTATGGCATGAGTAGTAAAGCTAACATGTGCCAAGCCTTTCTTCCATGCCAGACAGTGTTTGGCCTGTGAAATGACTCACGCAATTAACTCTCTGCCTTCCTTCAACACTCCTATGCAGTAGGTTTTATTATCGTTCTCATCATATGCTTGAAAAAACCAAGCACAGAGGCTAGTGCCTTTCCCGTGGTAACACAGCTAGTAAGACATCTGTCCTTTGACCCAATCAGCTATCCGTTGGTATCCCACATTGTAGCACAAACACACACAGAAACTCAAACTAGATTATTTTGTTCCTCTCCACTAGTGGCCTATCCAAAGTTAATACAGAAAACCAAAGAAAGCAAACCAAGAAGAATGCTTTTGCGGTATACTTCCAAGTTATCTAATTATAAGCAAAGGCTTACTCAGAATTCCCTGGGCTGAAGGTAATGTTCTAAATGTTGATAGGGTTTTGGGTTATACAGGTGTATGAATCTCTCAAAGCTCAGCAAATGTATAGCAAATATTTTTGCACTTATAATACATTAAGTTTTACATCAAAAGAAAAAACTGAACAAATATTGAAATTTAGTTAATGATGTACACACTGAAGTATTTAGGAAGAAGTGTTCTAATATTGGCAATTTATGTTAAAATGTGTCAAAATGAAATGGTCTGATGACTGGATAGAGGGATGATAAGTTAAAGCGAAGATAGCATTTAATGTTGACGGCCAATGGGTGGTCATATGGGTGTTAACTGTAAAATTCAACTTCTCTGTGTGTTTGAAAATTGTTATAATACTGGGGAAAACAGCCTTGAGTTCCTATTAGTAGTTTTAAATGTGGGGACAGCATTACCAGTCCCTGCCACCATTGTGCTGTCTTACAATTCCATGCAGTAGGTTTCACAATACAGAATTGGAGAATATTAATTTTTAGCTAAGCAAGGAGTATGAAGAAGTGACTACATGTGGACACTCAGGAATCTGTTACAAACTCACAATAAAGGGCTCTTACGTTTTAACCCTTAAAGCCATTTCTTAAGTCTTTACTTGAAATAAAAGAATTATACATTGTGGTAGAAAAGTTACCATAGATTCTTCTAGTCAGTTCACCTTCTTGGTTTTCACTTCTCTCAGCCAAACATGGTATAATTCATATACTAAATCTACATTTTAGGTATCCTAAAAGTAAAAACAAAAACAAAAACAAAAAAACAAACAAAAAACAGGAAACAGAAAGGAAAGTAAAAGCCTCCTATTATCAGAAGTATGTAAATTCAGATAAATGAGAGATGGGAGAGACCAGTTTCATTAATTCTCTGTCATGGAGACATTGATGTGTCTGAGGTCTGTCCAGAAAGTATCCAGCCATGTAATAAGAAAAATAGAGACATTTTTAAAAGAAGAGACAAGACACAAGAAACATTGTACATAAGACAATGGCACCTCAGTCCTGTTCAAAGTAGGCATCTGGGGACCTTAAACATTTCTCCCAGCATCTCTTCAACTTCAAAACACTGCAAAATTCTTTGTTAGAATTGCCTTCAGCTGCTCTGTTGTATTTTCCTGAATGTCATCAATTGTCTGAAATCGCTCCCCTTTTAAAGGTGATTTTAGTTTGGGGAAAAGCCAGAAGTCACAGGGCACCAAACCTGGACTATAGCAGAGCTGAGTGATTTGATGTTTCACCAAAAAACTCTGCATGAGACATGATGCATGAGCAGGCCCATTGTCATAAAGCTGCCAACCACCAGTTGCCCATAGGTGCAGCCATTTTCATCATATTGCATCTCTTAACTGATGAATAACATTGAGGTAGTACTCCTTATTAATTGTTGGGACTGGAGGGGCCTACTTGTGATGGACAACACCTTCCCAATCAAAAAGACACAGTTAACATGGTCTTGATCTTGCTGTGACTTTGAAGTATTTGTGCCATGCTTTTATTTGTTCTGCACTCAGTGCATTGTCTCCAAAAGCCTTCCGAATCATCCAAGTAGTTTTTGTGGAGGAATGTTCAACCTTAATGCAAAGTCTGATGCAGATTCGTTGCTCTACTCACTCAGTCATTTTGAATGCAACAGCCACACAGTACACATGCTCACTCAACAGCATCTGACTAGTACAGTGAAGTTGTCATTGTTCATGTATGCACATTCCAGTCCACCCTTATTGTCACACAAACCTTTCTCATTACATTAACAATGGCTGGACTTTTTCTGGACAGACCCTGAATGTACACATGAAAAGAGCATACCAAGTCTATCTGATGATCTGTCTCTTTCAAAGGAGGAAAAAGGTGAGATATCTAGAGTCAGAATTATGCAAGAATATGCTAATCAGGAAAGCAAAGTTCTACATAAATTCTCTTTTCTAAGGTAGCTAGTGTCACAGCAAGGAGTTGTTGATAAAGGAATAAGGTTCCTCTTCTGCATTTTCAGGGGAAAAACAATCATTCTGATTAATAGCAACCTAACAATTCTTAATTTAAGATCCTGGCTATCTACTCCTTAACAGAAGGTCAGTGTGTCCCTGATAAGGAGGGCTATTGCAACCTCCTCCTCTCTTGATGACGCTAAGATCCACAATATTGCCAAGGAAAGCATTTGCTTAATGCAAATTAGCATTCAGTCCTTTAAGTACGTCCATTATTCAACAGTCACACCCATGGAGATTTCTCCTTATGAAAGATCTTTTGGGAGAAATATTTGTTTGCAAACTGTTGATCAGTTCATCATATCAGATATAAAATATCATGGCACCAGGTACTTTGATCCCATGAGTTTCCCATGTGGAGACGGAAGAGTTTCATTCATGGTGGCCAACTTGACAAGTGAAGATGAAGAAACATATCGTGGTATAAATAGCTAAACAATTCTGCTCCTTTAAGTGATATTGTCTTAAAGCATCAATTGTACTGCATTAACTTTATAGGTGCTTATGTAATCCATCTGTCTTAATTTCACTTTGGATTTCTTAAAGAAACATTATGACTTTTAATCATAACAATAAAAACAACAGTGATTTTTCTCTCATTCCCATTACAGGCTGCAAATTAAACACATGTATATAGTTTTTAGCCAGAGCAGTAATTTTTAGCTTAAAAATAGAACCAATATCTGTATCTAATATGCACTCTCAGAACAAAAGTTGACTGATGGCTAGAAATAGAGCTCACTTAAGACATGAAGTCTTTTCATCTCTCAGGGATTCAGTGAAGATGGCTTAATGAATTTTCTGCTGTAAATGATACCCAATTCAGAGTCTTTTAAATATTTTTCAAAATTTATTGATTTGCTTCAGGATAATAAATATCATTTTCATTTCCACTCTTGTTCACTATAATGTTGACAAACTTTTATATTCATCTATCGATTCAGTTATTCATTTTGCAAGCATTTATTGATAGCTCAGTGTGCTAAGCTCTGTGCCAATAAATGGGGATTTAAAAATGCATAAGACAGCGCTGGCCAGTGTGGCTCAGTTGGTTGGGTGTCGTCCTGCAAACCAGGTCACAGTTCAAATCCCAGTCAGGGCACCTGCCTGGGTGGTGGGTTCAGTCCTCAGTAGGGGGCATGCAAGAAGCAACTATTTGATGTTTCTCTCTCATATTGATGTTTCTTTCCCTCTCTTTCTCCTTCCTTCCCTCCTCTCTGGAATCAATAAAAATGAAAAAAGTAAAATTGCATAAGACACCACTCCTGTCTCCAAGGAGCTCATATTCTAATTTTGGAGATGACACATAAACAGTTAACTATAATAAAATGTGAGGCTTATACATTTCATGTGGCATTTTATACTTTTCTAAATGTTTTCAAGCAGCCAAAGAAGCAATTTTTAGTCCAACTTTATAAGTTTATAACACACTGAGGCCCAAAGTATGACTTCCCCAGAGTCACACAGCTAGTTAGCTAAAACTAGAAGCAAAACTCAGGCCTTTTCTTGCTAACCAAGGCCTTTTTCTGTCAAAGCCCACAGTCTATATTTAGTGCTTATGCTCACTGCTTTAGTTAACTTTGAATATCTACTTTGTGCTTTAAAAGGAACCCCAAATCACTTTTGCTTCAAGAAAAGAGCTGACTTTCCTAATTGCAAGTTAAACCAAGTACTAGAGTATGTACGCCTGTGTATAGATCATTACCAATTAAAGTTTGTACAAGCAGCTGATGTAGCTAATCTTGAAGGAAGTAACATGGATAAATTGAAGCTACTCTGCTCTGAGTATATATATATCTGTCAAGTAACATGGCCAGTTTGTCTTGAAATAAAGAACATACAACAGCATCTAGAGTCTAGGAAATACTGGTTTCTCATTTTCTCCAGAGTGAAAGCTCTCTGGGTCCAATGTTTAGAACAGAGCTAAACCCTGCAAACCAAATCCAGCCCATCTCAATTTGTGTAAATAAAGTTTCATTGCAAATAGCCATGTCCACTTGATCACAGATTGTCTATGGCCATTTCATGTTTAAACAGTGAAGTTGAGTAGTTGTGACAGAAATCACATGGCCCACAAAACCTAAAATGTTTACTCTCTGGCCTCACACAGAAGAAGGTTCTCAAGTTCTACTCTAGAATAAAAGGTTTGCTCATCTTTCACGCTAAACAAATGAGTGTAAACTGGTATATACTTTCTGGATAGCCATTTGGGTCTTTTTATTAAGGAAATAAAAACACACATGCTCTTTAGTGCAGAAACTCCTCCTCTGTACAACATAAACTCTGGTTGACCAGCAATAAGGGGATGCAACTATTGCTGTACACTTCCTGCATGCCAGCCACGGTACTAAGCATTTTCCAGGTATAGTCTCATTTTAGTCTCCAAACTCAGTAAGATATGTATACTAAAGAGGAAACTCAGTTTTGCCAAGTTTCACTTTTCAAGGTCGCATCCTTAATAAATTACAGAGTGTTTTGATATCCTGATTCTAAAGCCAAATAATCTTAAACATCACGTATCATCACCTATGGACAAAAAAGAGAGGTGTAATTGTTAACTATTGCTGTGTAACAAACAACTTTGTGTTTAGTGGTATGATCAATCATTGTATTGTGCTAAAGACTTTATGGTTTGGGGAGTATAGTGAGAATGGCTCATCTCTGCTTCACAGTGACATCAGCTATTTTTCTCAAATGGCTGGAGATGTCAGGGAAGGCTTCCTTACTACCATGTGTCAGTGGTCTTGGTTCTAGCTGTTGGCTTGCTTCCTTGGTTTTTCTTGCACTTGCTTCTGTTGGAGCTCCAGTCTCCAAGATGACATTATTGACATGTCTGATGCCTGAGCTGGGGTTGTGGGAAGAGCTGGAGCTAGCTGAGCATCCCCCTCTTCTCACACAGCCTCCCCACTGGCTAGCTTGGGCTCACAGGGCAATTACAGGGTATTCAGACCACTTACATGGCTGTTGGGTTCCCCCAAAGGGAGTGCTTCAAGAGACTGAAAGTCGAATCTGCCTGTTTCTTCAAATTTGTGCGAGAAACTGGCCCAGCACCATTTCCACTGTATTCTGATCAAAGCAGTCCCAGAGCCTATCCCGATTTAGGGGGTATGGTGGAGTAGAGCCAAAGAATTGGGAGTTATCTTTAATCTGCCACGGAGCTTCCCAGAGAAAATACATTTTGGAAACACTGATTATATTATCACCTCTGGTGATTCACAATGTACATTTGTCTACAAAAACTAAAAGAATTCCCAGAATGAACAAAAAATGGCTGAATGAATTTAGCCATAGAATTTTATTTTCATATTACAACTGTTAATATCCTATAGCACTCGATATTTAGGCAATATGTTTCTAAGGACATACTCTGAAATAGGATAGTTTTATGCACAAAAGTCTTTGCACTATTATTTGTGATAAGTAAATGTTGCAAACAGCTCTAGGTTAAATATTCAATACCAGATAAATGCTTGGATAAATAATGTTTCTATAATAGGATATTATCTCAGCATTAAAATTGTATTTACAGAGAATTTTCCTATTTAAAATTATGTTTACATGGCAAAATGCTTATGCTATGTTTTGTTTAGTTTAGTTTTATCTTTTAAAAATTTTTCATTGAATTTATTGGGGTGACATTCGTTAATAAAGTTATTTGGGTTTCAGGGGTGCAATTCTATAATATATCATCTGAATATTGTATTGTGAGTTCACCACCCCAAGTCAAGTCTCCTTCCATCACCACTGAACCTCTTCCTTTACCCTCTCCTACCTCCCCCACCTCCTTTCCCTCTGGTGACCACCATACTGTTGTCTGTGTCTATGAGGGTTTTTGTTTTAAGTTTTCTTAGTCCCTTCAACCTTTTTTCACCTAGCCCCCCCAATTCCTTCCCCTCTGACAGCTGTCTGTCTTTTCTCTATATCTATGAGTCTGTTTCTATTTTGTTTGTTAGTTTATTTTGTTCATTAGATTCCACATATAAGTGAAACCATATGGTACTTGTCTTTCTCTGGCTGGCTTGTTTCACTTAGTGTAATGCTCTGCAGGTCCATCCATGCTGTTGCAAATGGTAGGATTTTCTTCTTTTTTACAGCCCAGTAGTATTCCATTGCGTAAATGTACCACAGATTTTTTATCCACTGTTCTACTGATGGACACTTGGGCTGCTTCCAAATCTTGGCTATTGTAAATATTGCTGCAATGAACATAGGGGTGCATAGGTTCTTTTAAATTAGTGTTTTGGGTTTCTTCAGATATATTCCCAGAAGTGGAATCGCTGGGTCATAAGGCAGTTCCGTTTTTATTTTAAGGTAATTGTAGGTTCATATGCAGTTGTGAAAAATAATCCAGAAAGAGCCTGTACACCCTTCACCCAGTCCCCCGCTGGCAGTTTCCTGCACGACTGTAGTACCATAGCACAGCCAAGAAGTTGGTATTAATGCAACCCATTGACCTTACTCAGCTTTTACTCGTTGTACATGCATACACATGCTTGTTTAATTCTATGTAATTTTGTAATGTGTTTACATTCATGTAACCACCACCACAGTGCAGGTACACACTGGTTCCATCACAAGTATAATAGTAACCCTCATGCTACCCTTTAAGATTGGCTTTTTCCACTCAGCATAATTTTCTTGAGATTCATTCAAGTTTTTATATGTATAAACAGTTCTTCCTTTTTATTGCTGAGTAATATTCTATAACATGGATGTACCACCATTTGTTTAACCATTCAGTCTTGAAGAACATTTGGGTTGTTTCCAGCTTTTGGCTATTACAAAAAAAGCTGCTAGGATATTTATGTATGGATGTTTATATGACTATAAGTTTTCATTTCTTATTATAATAACTGTTCAAAAGTGGGGCTACTAGGTGGTATGGTTATAATTTTAAAGGAAAACTACCTGGCAGAATTATATGTGCAAACTGTATAAAAATATATACTAAGATACTGGAAATAAAGATATCCAAAATATTAAGAGTACTTACTGCTGGCTCACAGACTGACAAGTAATTTTAGAACCTTTTTATATTTTTCTAATTACCAAATATTTCCTAACAAATATAAAATATTTTTAGACATAGAAAAAAGGTTTAAAAAAAAGGAAGAAAGAAATGCTGGTAAAACTGGAAGGAAAAATAATGAAATACTTTAATCATTTCTAAATAAATGAGACTAGATAATTTTAATCTTCTTTACAATGTTAAGAATCTTCCAGAATTTGTTTAATGAGCACTCTTACCCTTAAAATTAGAAAAATATGTTATCTGTTTTAAATGTTGAAATTATTGTTGTATACTCTATTCAGATTTTAGTCTCTGAATTACCTACAGATCCATATATGCTTGTAGCAATTTTCAGAATCTGATACTTTGAAATATGCTTATATTACTTCCTGCTGCACCTGGAAGCTGATATTTATACAAAATTTGTTAATATTTCTTCTCTTTTAGTGGACAGCTCATGGTACTTATTGCTCTTTTCAATTCTCCACATCAAGTCAGAAATAAACTTTAGATCTATTGAAAATTAATTACACTGGTTTGGTTCAAACTTCTGCCCCTTAACATTGATTAAGAAATGTGACTCTTTACAAAGATTCAAACACAGGACATCTCTCTGTGTCTCTAGAGTTAATAGCTGATAACCTCCTTTGGGGTCTTTTTGTCATTTTTCTCTCCCTATTTCCCACCTGTTTATCTTTTGTTACCACATGAACAGGCTGGCCTTTTTACTTAGGACCCTGTCACCAGACCATCTAGTAACTAATAATAATTTGGTAGTTACCTTAAAATAAAAATTCATAAAAATATGGAGTACCCATGACCAAGATTCTATAGTTGAGGTTTTTGTTTGTTTGTTTATTCATTTGTTTATTTTTATCAAACAAGTAGAATATTTTACCTACCAGTGACATGAAATTCTGCAATATCCCTTTTTTGAATCTTCAATAATGGGCCTTCTCCTAGCTTCCAACTTCATGAAATAGATAGATTTCATTCAAGATAATTTTAAATAAAAAGTGTACTCACCATGGGTCAGTTTCCCTTTAGAAAAACTAATGTTGATCTCACAAGAATTCAGACTTTGAAGGAATTTATAGGTATTGAATTCATCATTCTCAGCAGAGGACCCTGAGTGCATCTCTCCTTTGTAGCTGATGGAAGAGATGAGCAGTGTGGTGAGGAACCCAGGAGAGTTAAGTGGCTCCGATAGAGGTATAAGAAAAATCAATGGTTGTGAACTTGTGATTTTCAGTTCCCATGTTCATGCTCAGATAGCCTGGTCTTTGAGGAAAGGTGAGAAAAGAAGGAGCCTCCATTTATACTAATCTGCTTACAAGAAGCAACACTGATGCTGGTTCAGTTTCTATGCTCATTGTGTGGTTCATCCCTGTGCATAGATACCATTATTGCCATTGAACTTGGACTGAAAACATAGCAAAGCTCAGAAGGTAAGGTAAATGACCTTGTAAGGCAGACTGATAAATCGCTTTACCAATCCTCTAAGTGGCAATGCAGGATTCTTTCCAAAATGGACAATAGTTTTTTCATCATGTGGCTCCAGGGCCCAACTTGTAATTTCAGGGGCCAAAAGGTAAGAATTCAATGTCTTTAACACATGAATTATTTTTTCTTGGTGCTTCTACCAAGAAATATTTCAAGTAAGGGAGCAAACAGCTAATGCTTGTGGAAAACTTTTAGTTGGCACAGGCTAGAGCTAATTAAAGTGATGAGAAACTTTGTACTTTATCACCAGATTCTGAATTGCATTTCAAATATGCTTTCCCAAGGAAAATGGTATTTTCCACAGCACTGTGAAAATGTTAGAAATGTCTAACCAGTGGTTCACATCAGTTTTATATCTCTTTTTAGTAAACATTTATTAAGCATGTGTCCTTCACTATACTACACATTGTGACTAAGTGAATGAATAGATACATTTTGTAAAAGGAGCACCAGAATTGATATTGTTGTTTTATGGTCCATGTATGCAATTTTCTTCCTGTTCTCAGATTGAATATTCCAGTGAATGATCCATTCCTTCCACCTTCTTAGATGTGCTTTTGACTCCACAGCTAGTCCTGGGATGGAACATATGACCTAGACCTAAAGTAATTAGGGTAGCCCATTACTTTGGGCAGTGATTGGCTCAGCAATAAGCATAATTCCCCAATTAATGCCCATGAGAAGCAGTAAGATTACCATGGGACTCTTGAGGAAGAGCGGCTGTCTCTTTTCATTAGAAGTGAACAAGAGACAAGGGCTGGCACTGTGGCAGCTATTTTGTGAGTAGTGAGACTGAGAATGGAATAAATATTAAGGTTGAGGTAAAGAAACAGCAAAATCCCATCCTGCTGACATCATATGAACCTTGGATAAAACCATTTTTGAAGGAGAACTATTCTTAAGCTGTTCAGTTTTGTGATCTGATAATCTTGTTTTTTTGGAAGCCTTTTGAGTTAGGATTCCTATCATCTAAGTCATCTTGACTCATGTGCATAAAAACAAAGAGACCATATGACAAGTACCATAGCAGATATATGGGTTAAATAAAGCAGAAGTTCAGGGGATAGAGGGATTCTTCTGCCCAAGGCAAGGATGAAAAGGGACAGTGTACTAAGCAGAGAGGATAGCACCAGTCTTTTATGGACCCCCCACCTCTGAATTAATCTCACCTTTGTAACGATGTTGATTTTGAGTGAACCATTTTCATATTTTTAGCATCTGGCCAACAAGCGTCAAGAGGCAGAAGGAAAAACAGATGAGGGTTTAGGTTGCTGCTGTGGCAGCTATTTTATGAGCAGTAGGACAAAAACACATCAATCTCAAAATTCACCTTGAGTACCTACTGTCGTGGACCTCTGACAGCAGAGTCCACGGCGTTGTCGATGAGGGAATAAATGTTCAGTGACTGCAAGAATCCTGTGCAGAAGAGGGGACAGAACTGGCCACTTTCTAGAGGAGAAAGCACAGTTTGCCCTTCCCTGAACAGGCTTTTATTGATTTCTTAGGGGCATTGCATCCAAGAAAATTGTGAATCATTGTGTCAATCATTGCCTTATATGATTATTACTTTTACATATTAGAGAAAAGAATGTTACACATGCATGGATGATAAGGATAACTTGTCTAGCCACATCCTGTTCTTAGAAATTGGCCCAGAATAGGCTCTAAGACTGGTTCAAGGTTACACGCTGATCATCTGTTGTTCTCAGCCCAGGATGAGGGGGTCCGTTAGCAGAAAGCAAGCTTTTTAACTATTATAGAAATGCAGACCTGGTTCCCCACGAGAAAATTGGTGTGTGGAGTGGGTCCTGCGTGCCACCATGCTCCCAGTGGTTTTCCACTCTGGGGCTGAGCTACATTTGCCACCACCAAGCACCCTGGCTTCCCATAACCTACTATGTTTAGAGCTAAACAAGTGAGATATTTATAAAGGTTCCCCCCCATCTAATGCCCATTCCCCTTATGCTAACATTTCTTCATGGAAACCTTCTCTCCCCTTCACCTAGCTCAGATGGTTGGATGGAGCTGACTGCACACCTACAGCTTCAGGGTGGGCACATGACTGGAGCCTATATGTCGCAAAGCCATCTACCCAGGGATAGACATAGGAGTGGCTGGAAAGGGCAGTCTGTTTCCTCTGGGCTTGTCATTATGAGGATGTGAACAGTGAGCTCCCAACACAAGGGATGGAGGGAAGCATATCTGAGAGAGAGAAACTGGGCACTCATGGAATCTTTTGAGTCCCTGGATCTAGCTGTCCCTGATCTCACCCTGGACTCTGGGTTACATAAGCAATTCAATATCTTTCTAGGGTTCAGAATCTTGGTTTATTCAGCACCATCTTCCTATACCCATAGTTTTGGAATGCTTACTATGTTTTTGATACTGAAGCCTGACAACAGGGAGCTTATTAATTAATTAGCGAGAATTAGAGAACATGACCATGGCTATTTCAGAGAAGGGAGACACCAGTATGAGCCAATGGCTTTGGGGAGGAGGTGGGGCTGGATCTGCAGTGTGAATTTATGTATTACCCAGACTTCACTTTTTCATGAAATATGTAGAGCATGCTGGGACCTTTGATTCAGAGCAACACTGACACACATCTGTTCAAAAAAATTAATATTCAAATTCTCAAGCAACTCCTTTGGCAGGAATAACAATTTTGTTCCCCATATAAGTAGAAGTAAGAGAACACAGAGAAAGGGAGGACAGAAAAGATAGATTTTTTTTCCCATCTACTCAGATACAATAGTTGTAGTAATAGTATAGTTGTAAGAGCAGTGGTGGTACTAGTTGGAGGAGGGGGGTAATAGTATTAGTAGTAATAATACTAGTAATGACAGTAGTAATATGGCAGCAGTGGTGGCAGTGACAGTGATAACAGTGCTGGTTCTTATTCATTCAGTTCACACTAGCTGTCCAGTGGCTTTGGTAATGATGGATATGCATTCCCTTACAACAGCCTGGGACACGGATATCACCATTTTCTCCATTCTGTATATGGGGCCCAAGACTTAGAGAGATGCAATTCTGGGGTCAAGGTCACAGAGCCTGGATTTAAATCTATAGATGTCTAATCTCAGAGCTGTGTGTTTCACTAATTATACATTCTGCCCCATTTCTAATTCTAAAAAGTGAATATCCAGTATGTGTATACATGCCTATAAAAGTGTGCAGAATATTCTGGACCTCAACTTGCAACCACCTGAGGTGGCTTCTAAAGGCTGCATGTGAGGCAGCTACTAAACCAGCCACCAGACGGGGCCCTGGGCACACCGGACTCAGGGAGTAGATCCCGTGAAGTGAAACATGCTAGTGACAAGCAGTTCAGTCTCCTTTGCAGAATGGGTTTTCAGGTTTAATTCTTTCATTTTAATATATGCATTCAATTCTTTATGAGAATTGTCTATGTAAAAGAAGTTTGTGTAGAAGTATCAGAGAAATGGCTCACCACTTATTTTTTCTTTAAATATAAATGTTTTCCAGGGCGCAGTTTATGTGCTTTGCTTGGTAAATGCCCCTTGGATAGGGAAATGGTGTTTTGAAAACATCTCTTACCCAACCATGTTTATAAAACATAATTGAATTGTGCCTTTTGAACTTTATTTTAGATCTTCTGCTTATTCAGCTTTTCCAATTTCACATTGACTTTGAGGCTCTAAATCCAATCCAAGTATGTGAGAGTAAAATCTGAGAAATGTTATTAAATTGGATTTGTGGTTGCCCAGCTCTCTCAGTGGTTGTCTCCTGAAATCAGATTTTATACTAAGGGTCAGTAATGAGACTGGGGTCTGGGAACCTGTTCCCCTCTATCGTTTCTCTATTCTGCTGGTTGTGGGGGTTTTCACATTGACAGACACCCCCTCCCTATCCCCTATGTATTTGCCCCATCTTCATTGTGTGGAAAACTTGGCCAGTCAGAGCCCCTATTTCTAAACCCAGGAGTTAGAAGAATACAATAGGCGATATTTCAGGGGGGGGGAAATGACCTGAGCAGAGGTTAAGGTACAATGCGTACGGCTCTATTGGTCCCCAATTTATTAGCTTTGTATGACCTTGAGCAAGGCACCTAGCCTCTCTAAGTCTCAATTTCCACTTCTGCAAGATGGGGGATCATAGTACCCATCCTTTAGGGTTGCTATGGGGATGAAATGAAATGATACCTAGTACACAGTGATTAATGCAGATTAGTTGCTGTTATCATCAATATTATTTTTATTCCAGGGAAATGGGAATGTAAATTTTTCAGGTTACCACTTAATACAAAAATGTGGCCTTTGCTTCTGCTGAGGCACCTGAAAGCCAAAGCCAACTGATGACTCGGTCATGGTACCCAGCATGGGAAACCTGGGAGGGTGGAGAAGGGAGAGTGACTAAGGCAATGAAAGGTAGAACCCCAGAGGCAGAGGCCTACATTTGTGTGACTAATGGTAGCAACTGCAGCAATGAGAACAACTACCAGGAAAATTACCCTGTTTTCCATAGCCTGGGAGCTCATGTGTCCTTGTCAGTATTTCCTGTGATAGTTTAAAACTTCCAGAAGACATTATTATAGTCTACTGTTTTGAAAGCAGACCAAGTATAAATAGAAAGTAAATAGTACTTTGGGTACAGTGCCCAGCAAACAAGTGCTAAGCCAATATCTTCTAATTTTTTGAAAGACTTTTGCCAAATGAAGTGAAATAGAGAACATTTTAAGCTAATTAGCAGGGGCTATGGAATGAATTATGTCCTCCCAAAATTCGTATGTTGAAGCCCTAATCCCTAGTGCAATGTATGTAGAAATGTGGCTTTTGGGGTCTGTGGGTACCTGGCTGGTGGCAGCTAGACTTGGTCTAACCTGGAGCATTTGCAGAGTGGCTTCAGACCCAGCACTTGCACTGAGTTTGAACCTGTAAGAATCTGATGAATACCACCCCTACCTGGTGACTCATTGAGAACCTACCTCATGCAACTGGAATACTGCCAAGGCTCTTCCAATGACTAAGTCTAACAAGCAGCTGGCAGGTTGGGGCAAGTGGAGGTGGATCTCAGGGTGCCTTGGGACTTTTGTTAACCTTCCCCCTGGCCCGGTGCTGGTAAAAACCAGCCTTGGAGTGCAGCTTGGTTTTTCCTGCACACACCCAAGCCCAACAAAGGCAGCCTTAAACTGTGGATCACTCTGTAGCTCCAAACAGATGGCCCAGGGCCAGTCACCTGCATTGCCTGACACCAGAGTTCCTCCCAAGAAGGTCCAGAACCAAGATACCCAGTGCCCAGCTTCAAACAATGTCAGAGCAGGATCCAGTTAGCTTCACAAATGGCATGTCTAAAGGGAGGCCTCAGCAAGTACCAGATCTTGCTGAGGCAAATTTTGCTTTATGTGATCAGCACCTGCATAGCAGCTCATACGCTGTGGCCAGGGTCAATCCTCACAGCCAGCCAGCTGAGGGTCAACCCCATGCATGAACAGGCCAATAACAATCAGAACTCAATCATCACGTGTAGGCCCACATAACCCACAAAAAGGACATTCCTGGAGAACCCAGCTCAGGTGATCAAGGAGACTGTGCCACTTTGTCCCACAGGACACCTACTACATAAGGCCAACTTACCAAGCCTGGGAGTCATAGCCGATGTAACTAATACATAGAAATACAGTATTTCCTCACTTATCGTGGGTATTACATTCTAGACCCTCCCACGATAGGTGAAAATCTGCCAAGTAGGAACCTTATATTTATTTTAGTATTTATATATATTTTAAGGCTTTATAAACCCTTCTCACACACTTATAAACCATTCCCAGTCCTTTATTAACCTTTCTCGCTCCCTTATTAACCTTTTTCACACTTTTATAAACACTACTTATGTTCTTAAACATATTCTACACTCTTAAACCTATGTAACTTTGACAATATACGTATACAGTACAGTAAAGTCCCATGTATAGTGAAAAATCTGTGACAAATAATTAAATATAATATATTTTAAAATCCCGTGATACAATGAGGCCGTGATAAGTGAACCGTGATATAGAAAGGGACTAGTGTAAACACAAATAGGCAGGCAAAATCGGGAAACAAAAAATGCTCTAAATAAAAACAGGAGAAAGCTCCAGAAAAAAAGAGCTAAATAAAATGGGAGCAAGCAATTTATCAGATATAGAGTTCAAAAAAATGGTTATAAAGATGTTTAAGAAATTTAGTGAGAACAACAACAGCATGAAAAAAAGACATACGACCATAAAAAAGTAATAAATTAAGAATACTATATCTAAAATGAAGAATATACTAGAAGAAATAAATAGTAGAATTAAGCAGAGGCCCCAATGAGTGATTTGGAAGACAAGGTAGCAGAAAACACACAATTGGAGCAGCAAAAATAAAAAAGGAATTAAAAAAATAAGGATAGTTTATGGGATCTTTGGGGCAATATGAAACATAACAAAATCCACATCATATGGTTACCAGAAGGAGAAGAAAGAGAGCAAGTAATTGCAAACCTGTTTGAAGAAATAATGACTGAAAACTTCCCTCACCTAGTGGGAAAAAAAAGACACAAAAGCTCAGGAAGCACAGAGACTCAAATAAGATGAACCCACAGAGGACCACACCAAGACCCATAATAATTAAAATGGCAAGGTTAAAGACAAAGAGACTCTTAAAAGCAGCAAGAGAAAGACAGTTAGTTAGTTACCTACAATGGAGTCCATATGTCTGTCAGCTGATTTCTCAATAGAAACATTTCAGGCTTGAAGGGGTTGTTGGCATGAAATATTCAAAGTGATGAAAATCAAGGATCTACAACCAAAACTACTTTACCCAGCAAGGCTATCATTTAAAATTAAAGGAGAGATAAAGAGTTCTCAGACAAGAAAAAGCTAAAGGAATTTGTTACCATCAAACCAGGATTACAAGAAATATTAAAGGGTCTCTTGTAAAAAGAAGAAGAAAAATAATCAGAGGAACATAGTTATAAAGAATAAAATGACAGACTTCCAGCCAAGATGGAGACCTAGACTGACACACCCCATCTCCCTCCACAACTAAGAATAAATACAAGTACCGCAAAACCAGAAATAACCAGAAGTTCCAGAAAATAAAGCTACATGGAAGTCCAACGTATGAAGTTGTAAACAAGTGGTGCTCATCCCGACAGGCAGGAGGCGTGATACCGGGCAGAGAGGTCAAGCTGTGCTGGCAGTGGCAGCTGGTGGCAGCAGCTGTGGTGACGGGCGGCAGGACTGCGGTAAGCACAGACATCTGTATTTAAGGGGAGGTGAGAAGTGCCTGGGGAGCGCCCCTGGCTGCAGACCAAACCCGTCAACTCACAATTCCAGCGCCAGGGAAGGCAGACCCCCATTACCTCGAACTGTGAGGCCCAAAGGGCATGGGGGTGGAAGAGGAGGCTCCCGGTCTCTCAGCAGAGAGTGAATGGCAGGAATCCATCTTGGACCCCCATCCCCACACAAAGCACCACATTGCGGCAAGAAGGGTTGCCCAGTAGTGACAAGTGCATGGGGCTCTGCCCACTATAGTGTAGGAGGTGTGACAGCCCTGCCCGAGAAGGAAAGGTAAACAAAAACTGTCAGGATGGCAGGGATCATGATAGAGACCCCAATCACACAGCTGACTAGACAGCAAATACATGATTTATCGAACCAGCAGACAGATAATCTTTCTGAAGCTTAGTTCAGAGCTATAGTTATAAGACAGCTTACTGAACTAACAGCAGATCTTAAACAAGATGGTGAAGGAATGAAGGCTAGTCCTGCTGAAATGAACAATAACACATACAAAACAAGTGGTGAGGGAAAGAAAACCAGGGATCAAACCAACAAATCGGAACATAGGGAAGGAACAAATAGTCAACCAGTGCAGAAAGAGGAAACAAAAAGTGAGAAAAAAGAGGAGAGGCTCAGAAACCTCTGGGACAGCTGTAAGCGGGCCAACAACCCAAATTATAGGGTTGCCAGAAGGTGAAGAAGAAAAACTAGAAATTGAAAAATTATGTGAAAAAACAATGAAACAGAACTTTCCTAACTTGGGGAAGGAAATAGACTTATGGATCGAGAAAGCACAGAGAGTTCCAAATAAACTGGACCCAGGGAGAACCACACTAAGACACATTATAATCAAAATGTCAAAAATTAAGGATAAAAAGGGAATCTTAAAAGCAGCAAGAGAGAAGAAGAGAATTATGTACAAAGGGGTCCCAATTAGACTATCAGATGATTTCTCAAAGGAGGCTCTGCAGGGAAGAAGTTACTGGCAAGAAATAGTCAAAGTAATAAAACGCAAAAACCTACAGCCATGATTACTCTATCCAGGGAAGCTGTCATTCAGAATAGAAGGGTAGAGAAAGTACTTCCAGGACAAAGTAAAACTGAAGGAGTTAGTTAGGTCCAAACCACCATTATATGAGATGTTAAAGAGACTTGTTTAGGAGAAGGAGGATCAAAACTATGAAGATTAAAATGAAAACTGTATCACAACAAGCAACAACAGAAGCTAGGGAACTGAAACAAAGGCAAACTCAGTAGGCAACAAGAGTGGAAAAAGAATTATAGGTATGGGGATCATATTGGGGGGAGGTCAGTGGGGAAGGGGAAGGGGAGAAAGGGAGGGAGGTGGTACAGGAATTAAGAAGCATAGTAGGAGGGAGTGGAAGGAATAGACAGGAAGAGGTTGAGAAGAACTATATGTACAACCAATGGGCATAGACTACAGGGAGGACAACTGGAGGGTGAGGAAGGAAAGAAATTAGGACAACTATAACAGCATAATCAATGAAACATATAAAAAATAAAAAAGAATAAAATGGCAATAAATATGTACTTATCAATAATCACTTTAAATATAAATGGCTTAAATGCTCTACTCAAAAGACATAGGGTAGCTGAATGGATAAGCTGCCTCCAAGAGACCCACCTCAGAATGGAAGGTGCATACAGACTAAATATATTTAATGCAAATAAAACTAAAGAAAAAGATAGGGTAGCAATACATATATCAGGCAAAGTAGCCTTTAAAACAAAGGCTATAGCAAGAGACAAAGAAAGACACTGCATTATGATAAAGGGAACACCCAACAAGATGATATAACCCTTGTAAACATGTACGTACTCAATATAGGAGCACCTAAACATATAAAGTAAATCTTAATGGGCATAAAGGGAGAGATGGATAGTAATACTGTCATAGTAGGGGATTTTAACACCCCACTGACATTTTTGAGACAGAAAATCAACAAGGAAACATTAATTAGATTAATGTAATTGGTATCTTCAGAGCATCTCGCCCTAAAGCAGCAGCATATATATTCTTTTCAAGTGCACATGGAACATTTTCTAAGATAAATCACATGTTAGGACACAAAACAGGTTTCAACAATTTAACAATATTGAAATCACACCAAGCATCTTCTCCAACCACAGTGGTGATGGGGTTAGTGCCATAATACGAAGAAATACCAGAGTGTGCTCTCCCCACCCCAGCATGTGAGTGCACAGCAAGAGGCAGCCATCCAAAAGCTAGGAAGAGGGTTCTCACGAGAATGCAACCACGATGGCACCTTGATCTTGGACTTTCAGCATTCAGAATTATAAAAAATAAGTTTCTGTTTCTTAAGCCACTCAGTCTATGGTATCTGGTTATGGCTACCCAAGCTGTGAGACAGGAGTGTTCTGTGCAGTCTTTGACAACAGGCGCACTCTCCCGCACGGATGGGGCAGAGGAAACCTAGAGCCTGAGGTGGTGGCACGAGCTGGGGCAGTGGACCCCAACCTGGCCCTGCAACAGCCCAGTCCTGGGATGGGGTCAAAGACCCTATATTTTAAACAAGTTACCCAGTGGCTTCTGCTGTGTGCCCAGGTATGAGAGTCATTGGTCAGGTGCAAAGAGCCATCAGACTCCGCCAGTCTTGTAGCCTCAGGCAATCCATCCACTTCTCTGAGGGACTCAGTTTCTTCATCTTGAAAAATAAAGGATAATAGTAATGCTAAGACTTTTAAAGCCTACTCCCCTCTAGGTGTGGTGTAAGTGTTTACCAGACATTAAGTGGTTTACCTCATTTAATTCTCACAGCAAATTTTATTTTTAAAGTGAGGAAATTTAGGGGGAGGACAAAGAAAAAGAGACTAAATGCCTTATGGGAAATCCACAGCTGATAAATGCAGAGTTAGAGGCAAATGCAGGTTCATCAGACACCAGGGCTACAGTTTCTGTGAGGTTTTATGTTAATTTTAAAGTCCTGAGATTGATCATTGACATTGTAATTGTTCACTAAATTATTTTGGCTATTATCCCCTCTGTTGAGTCTGTATCAGTTATTTTCATTATTATCATTTAGAACATACATGTTACAGGCTGTCATGGGTTTTGATGTGTGGCTCTAATTTAGACCAAAGTATTTTCCAGGAAAATGGGCAATTCTGACTTTTCTCAGTTAGAAACTGACTTCTACAAAATGCAACAGAGCTATCCAAAATCTTCTGGTTTTGGAATCAGAAGACTACCAGCTGCTTGTGTGATTTGATCAAGTCACTTAACCTGTCTGTGCCTGATTTCTCACTTGCCAAGGAGGCTTATGTAATGGTTAAATTTTTGTGTCAACTTGCCTGACCTAAGGAGATTGCCTGGATCACTAGGAAAACGTTATTTCTGGATGTGTCTGTGAGGGTGTCTCTGAAAGAGATTGTTACTTGAATCAGTAGCCTAAGTAAAGAAGACCACCCTCCCCAATGAAGGTGGACATTATCCAATCTTTTGAGGGTCAGATAGAGTGAAAATTTGGAGGAAGGACAAATTCACTCTGTCTGCTTGAGCTGAGACATCTTGGCCCTTCAGAGAGAATTATACCACCAGCTTTCCAGGTTCTCCAAATTGCAAATGGCAGATCATGAAACTTAGCCTTCATAACCATGTGAGCAAATTCCTATAATAAGTCTCTTCTTATACATATATCTATCTCTATATCCTATTGGTCCTGCTTCTCCGGAGAACCCTGACTCATACAACATGATAATGATTTCCCTCTAAGTGGATGGTTGCAGGAATTAATTAAGACACTCAAATATGACAATTCTCATAAAATATTAAGAGTGGTGCCTGATATAGTGAGTGCTCAATATGTGCTAGTTATTATTTTTTTTTTTTACTTTCAGTAAAGTTTTTTTTATCTCTTTGGCTGACCCTGTTATACAAATGACAAAAATTTAGGCTTAGAGCCATCCAAGTCTGCCTTTGATTTCTGTTATAGAATAGCAGAAAATCTGAAACAGTTTGCATGGCCTTAGGTTATGTGGCATGTCTCCCTGAACTTGGGCAGGATGGTGTTCAGGAAAGATTAAAACAGACACTCTACTTATCTATCCAGAGGGCTATTCTCACCTTAAAATTCTGATCAGTGCCTACAGCCTTCTCAAGCTACACATTCTGTTGGGTTAAAACTGAACCAGATTTTCACTATATTTGTGAATAATGGACTTCATACACTATGTGACAGTCCCTATATGTAGACTTATACAGATACATAGGTACCTCTCAGTGAATAGAAATGTTCACCACAGATTTTGAAACTGGAAACATCTATGAATTAAATTGGACAAGTAAGAGCTCAAAACCCATAGAAGGTGAAGCCCTGATAGGCCATCATCTGGAATGCTAGGCTTTCCATCATTAGCTTTTATAACTTGAAACATAAGTCTTTTTGTTCATAATTCATAAACAGCCACTGCTCATTGGCAATTTACTATGTGGCAGGCACCAGGCTAAGTTCTGTATGTATATCACTGTTCTGTCTAATCATCACACTTTATGAGTAAATGTGATTACCTCCATGGGAGAAATCAGGAAACTGAGACTCAGAGAGTAAGTAATTTATACTAGGTTGCACCATGAAAGTATGGCAGAACTAGGAATTGAACCCAGACTGTTTGGCTCCATACCTATGAAACATTAATTATATGAGGTCTGTCCAGATAAAGCCCAGCCATTGATAATATAATGAGAATAGTTTGTGAGATATATCTGGCAGCCAAAGAGAGTGAACAATGATGACTTCACTGAACTAGTCAATGGGGGCAGTAGACGCCCCTTGAGTGAGCATGGGTACTGTGTGGCCAACGCATTTAAAGTGACTGAATGAGTAGAGCAATGAATATGCACCAAATTTTGCATTAAACTTGAACATTTCTCCATGGAAGTTATCCGAATGATTCAGAAGGCCACTGCTATGGGCAACGGGTGATTGGCAGCTTCATCACGACAACATGCCTGCTCATGCATCATGTCTCATGCAGTTTTTTGGTCAAACATCAAATCACCCAGGTGACTCTGCCCCCATACAGCCCAGATATGGCACCCTGTGACTTCTGGCTTTTCCCAAAACTAAAATCACCTTTGAAAAGGAAGAGGTTTCAGATCATCCATGAGATTCAGGAAAATACGACAGGGCAGCTGATGGCAATTGGAGAACTGTGTGAGGTCCCAAAATGCCTGTTTTGAAGGGGACTGAGGTCCCATAGTCCTGTTTACAATGTTTCTTGTATATGGATCTTCTTCAATAAATGTCTCTATTTTTTATATTACATGGCTGTATACCTCATAGTTTTCTTAGAAAGAAACCCTCATAGTTTTCTTAGAAAGTTTTCAAATTCATGATTTTAAAAGTATGCTTTTGCTAAAGTGGTAATTTTTTATCATATCCTGAGACCTTTCCCCCCACTATTGCAACACCTCTCATGTTTATCATGAAAGCCAATGAGTTTATTGGAGTCACTTAACAAAAATCTGTCTTGTAGACAAGTCTTGCCCAGATTCATCTATTTCTTCCAGAGAGGGCTATCTGAAGTGCCAACGTCTAAGAAGATATCATTTCTCTACATGGGCAAACTAATGGGAGTGCTGAGCAATTACCTGGAAAATGCAATCGATGCCAGCAGGCAACACGAATAATTTAAACCACCGAACTCTTTCCCCTTGACTTCAGAGTTCAGGGTAGGGTTTTCTTTTTCTGTCTTTTTGTTTTGTTTTCCATTGGCTGAGCTTTCCAAATAATTGTTCCATCTGTCCACTTCACTTTGGCTGAGTAATCACAGCCCAAGGAGAGTTAGAAGTCAAATGTCAGACATGCAGGGAAACTAATGTGTAGGAGGCTGTGGGAAGAGACAACATTGTTTGTTCTTCCCACAGCTGGGCCAGGGATCTGGAAGTAAATTACTTATAAGCATCAGTTGCCTCAGGGAGGAAGCTACAGTCTGGAAAAGGGAGTGGGGAGCAATTTGGGAGACCTCATTGTCAGGACCATTGGCTACCAGGATCAAATGCAATTAGCCTTGGGATTTAGGAAAGAGATCATAGTTGAGCCAGAGATGAAAAGTGTGGAGACAGGAAATAAAACCCAGAACAACTTGCGGCAGCTCATTACTGTGCCATTTACTCTGTACTAGGCTGTTGGCTGGACACTCCATGTACTTTATTATTTTGATCCTCCCAACAACTGTTTCACAGATAAAGAAACTGGGGTCAGAGAGGTCAAGTAACTTTCCCAAGATCACACAGCTAGTCAAGAGCAGAGCCAGTATTTGAACTACGTATATCTTAATCCAAATCCCTTACTCTCAGCCACTGCTCCTGGCTACTCTAAACCAGGGGTGGAAGGGAGTCCTGGAGAAGACAAAGATGAACCCAGATTATAAAAATATGGCTAGTACTTATTCCATAGCAAGATATTTTACATTCATTAGAAGTAAAAAAACAAAAAAATTAGATCTTTAATTTACAGGGGTACAGAAAGGTAAAGTAACTCACTGAGGCCACAAAGCCAGTAAGTAGGTTAGTGAAGGATCTAAACCAGGGTCTCTGAACCTGGTCAAAGATTGCATTCTTCAGTCTGTTAAGTAGCCTCTTTTCTTTCATACTATTAACTTTCAGGAAAATCAAGTTA
Source organism: Furipterus horrens (assembly GCF_987537825.1). NCBI lineage: Eukaryota > Metazoa > Chordata > Mammalia > Chiroptera > Furipteridae > Furipterus > Furipterus horrens. The sequence continues at coordinate 68,202,498 of NW_028327180.1, forward strand.
GCTCTGTGTCTTACAAGTTATGTTGCACAGAATACCCTGTCTCTGAAGATGTTTAGCAACAAATAAAAACAGGTTGGTCAAAATGCTCTATTACACAAGATTGAACAGGTTTGTAGAACCTGAGACTCCTCCTAGCATCTGTCCCGCTAATACCCATTGTAAATATCTAAGAAAGGGACATGATAAGCAGAATGTCCCCAACTTATTTGACTATGGAACTATTTTTTTCTCAGATAAAGTTTTGCCAGTGGTTGGCCAATATATCTGCCATAGATGTGGCTTTTCTCCTGTGCTCTGGCCTCTGGTTAGCAGGACAGGGTTATTTAAAACATCAGTCCTCACACTGTTGGTTGCCTAACACCATGATTTATGTCCACTGAGCTGCCATTTGGGGAAATGGTAAAGTCTCTCTTTGTTGTTCCCTATCTGCCTCTTCAGAATCGCACTCCAAATCCTATCTTAAATGTCCTTATGTGATCCATCCCCTCTCAGGAGCCGTGAGTCACATAGAGACCATTCTACCCTGATAAAATAGTGATAGAAAATAATAGCTTTCTTTGTTAACCCACTTTATTGAAAGGTTCATGGAGAGAAAGGAAATGCAGATAAATGGCTCTTAGTGGTGGAATTTTAAGCACAAAATCAGCTTGTGCCTTGGGCAGTGAGTTGTGGGGTCTTCCTGGGCTAAGGTGTAGGCTACAGCCTTCTCTGACTGAAAATAAAGCCAGCACAAGGATGACAGTTTCAGGGTGTGATGTCAGGGGTGCGAATTATATGGCTAGGATGTTGTGGTAGATATGGTGAGACCACAAAGTTTCAAGTTGACATGTATGGAAAACTTAAGAATAAATAGCCGTAGTGCCACTTAAAATCAAGGAAATATCTACAATATTTTTTTTGGAAATACATTTTCTCTGTATTCTTTTAAATTCTTAATAGTAAAATAGCACCAGCACTTGATAACCTGGAGTTGAGGTGGAAGTATGACTGGAGCCAAAGGGGAAGAGAAGGCATTGCCTCCAGTGGTATCTGCATGGAGCCTTCCCCTGGTGTAGTTCTTTGGCTCTCCGGCCTGGTCCAGATGGGCTCTGGAAGCAGAGTTCCCATTGGTCCAGTTCCTACCACGTGGAAGTGTTGGGAGTACTCACTCCTTCACACTTTGATTCATTCACCCACTCACCCATTCACAGGCCTGTCACCGTGCTCGGTGCTAGCAAAACAATGGAGAGAGATAGCCATTGTCACAACTCTCAAGGGACTTCTGCAGTGGGGAAAGCAGATGTCAATCAAATTCATGCAGCCTGTTAAATAAGTTAGCATTGGTGTAAAGTAAGGGGGTTGTAGTAAAGGAAGGTATGTAATGCCCATTTAATATCTAAGAGACATCTAAGCATAACATTCAAAACACTTCCCAACCTGCTCCTCCCAATCTCAGTTAATGGTAACTCCGTGCTTCCATTCACTTAAGCCAAAAACATCTTGACATCACCCTTTAGGACGGTCTTCCTTGCATACCCAACATCCAGCACTTACTACCTGCATTCTGGTCTATTTCTCAGTTAAATCAGTGCATTGGCCTCCAAAATGGCTGTTTTCCTGTCTTCTTTTCAATAGTTCAGCCAAAGTTTCTTATTTGCTTAAAACCCTCCAGTGGCTTCTCATTTCATTCGGAGCATAAGGTAAAAGTCCTTGCAAGGTCCCTAGCGTTTATGCCCTGTATGATCAGCCGCTCTGTCCTTGTTACTTACTACTCCCCTCTGCAGCCACACTAGGTTCCTTGGTCATCCCCCCTTTCCACCAACACAGCAAGCACTTACCAGCTTTAGGGATTGTGCAAAGGCTGCTCCCTCTCCCTGGAACGAGCCCTCCTAGCTGTCTGACTCACTCACTCACTTCTTTTAGGTTTTTGTTCACACACCACTTTGTTAGAGGGACTTTGTGACCTTCTTATATAAACTAGTGCCCCTGTAGCTTTTTATTTCCTGTAACCAGCTTCTTCTTTCTTCATAGATCTTATCAACACTTAACACATGATGTATTTACTTATTTTACTTATCTTCTCATCTCCTAGAATATAAATCTAATGAGAACAGCAACCTTGCTTTCCATATTCCCACAGCCTGGGGCATAGTCAGCCCTCAATAAATACAGCATATTGGTTTGAATAAATAATGTAATAAGCAACAGCATCACACCAGCCATAAAGGTGGAAGAAATGGCCCACTCCCAGTGACATTCAGCTCCTTCGTTCCTCCTGCCAATGTAACTGTCCTTCTCACTATTTATTATTCATGCATCTCCTTTTGCACAAAATGGTAGTAGGCAGCAAATAGCTTATGCTCTGCAGAATGGCATTTCCCTAGGCAGCTCCTCTGCTGATGAAGCTCCTACGTCTAGTTCAATAGGGTTAGTTCAGCAGGTGAGCCACTTGTGTCTAGTAATTTTGGAGCTCTCCCCACACCTGTTTTTTTCAGAAGACACTCCTTCTAGTAGCCTGGGCTCCAGCCAAAGAAGAGGTTATCCCATATATAGGAACTGTGTAACCTCAAAGAGAAAGCTGGAGAGGGGAAAAAATGAGATCATCAAAAAGTGAATCATAGCATTCATTACCTCTTTATTGCCTCTCTTCCTGCCACCTTTTGTAGTTGGCGTGTATGTGGAGTTTTTAAAAAATCTGATTTTACTAATTTTCCATTACTAACAGATGCTTTCGTTTAACCAGCAAGCTTCCTTTGTACATGCAGGACAGAATTTGGGTTGCAGAAATTCCATCTGCCTTTTATAACAGAGGCACATAAGGGAGATATCATAAGGAGGGAGGCCTGAATTCTGATTCCAGCTTTGCCACACTTAGCCACATGACCTTAATCCCTTAGCGCTTTAATATCTTTGCTTAGAATCACTTAATCTATGGGGTTGTTGTGAGTTATGAGTTTTGCTTCTCTTGGTGCCCAGCATAAAGCAGAACCTCAACAGATAGGAAGTACTAGCTCTAGGGCAAGAAAGCCATGTCTAATGTGTAAAGAGAATTCAGTGGTCGTGTTTATGCATTTCAGTATGCATGTTTCTATTAGGGGCAATTTGTAGCTTCAGTGTTCAGGATGCCAGTATTGGGCAAACTTACTGAGCTCTGGCGGCTGCCAGGGGCTGCTCTACGATACTGGAACACATTTTAAATGACCATTTCTTGCAGTGTTTTTCATGCCTGTGGATTCTAAGTTTTCACTTTCTGTTTCCGTTTGCTGTCAGAGCATTATTTTAGCTTCTAACTTTGTAGATTCTTGGGTCATCTACCTTTTTCCGTAGCAAGGAAAAAATGTTGAGAAAGCGAGTCAAGGACAAGAATAACGAATAAGGTTGTATCTGCTTGGCTGGATTTCCTTCCTTTGTGTGGCACTGTTTGAGTGCCCTGTTTGCAAATGTGCTCTTTGCTTTCCATCTTGCCAACTTTTTGATTATTTTCTTCCTTCAGGAAGAAAACAAACAACCAGCCAAACCTCATTTGCCATATAATTTAATTAAATTTATGGCAGCTGTCACCAAATAAAATAAAAACCTCACAGACACAAATACAGCAAATCCTAGGATTAGGTTGCCTCTGAAGATAAAAAAAATTCTTCAAGGCATTTATTTGCAAAGTGGACCCCATCTGCATATTACATAAGCATAATAAAAATATATTATTTATCAGGTGGTCTAGGCATGCCTGTTCAAATGAATAGCTGCAAATTCAACCTTCATTTAAAAGCCTTTAATGTAAATCAATCCTCCAATTTGCAGTAAAGATGAGCTTTTCAACCCTGCCTCTCCTGATCTATTCAATAGGCTTAAGGCTCTACACTATGAGTGAACTTTCTCAGAATTGCAGGCCTGCAGATTTCCATAGAATGGCTTTCACTATATAAAATTAAAAAATAATTTGCAATATCAAAATTGCGTGCTCCCATTGGGCCACATCTTATCTGTTGTTTCCATCACGTTGATACTTATCCCAAGGATGGTCTTGCAAAGCCTTCCAAAGGAAGTGTGATCTTACACTTAGGCAATTCCAGGTTTCAATGACTGGGAGACTAAAGAGTCTTGTGCCTTGATGACTTACTTGTCCAACCTTTGTGTGCAGCCCTGGGAAGAAATCCAATTTAAGCTGGTGCTGGTTCCCGTTGGTCTCAGCTCCCACACCTCCCAGATCCAAGGCAATTGATGAGTGAGTAATTGGCACAAGAGAAAACAAAGTTAAATGAGCAGGCCATTGTTTGGCTTTTAGCCACTGTGATTTATAACTCACCACCCATTTTAAGTGACTAAATGCAGTAAGTGTGATAGCTATTATTTATTTATTTTTACCAATTTTAAAGAGATTTTGTTTATTTATTTTTAGAGAGGGGAAGGGAGGGAGAAAGAAAGGGAGAGAATATCGATGTGAGAAAGAAACATCAATCAGTTGCCTCTTGAACTGCCCTGACCAGGGACCAAACCTGCAACCCAGGCATGTGCCCTGACCAGGAATCCAACCCCAGAAATCTTTCAGTTTACAGGTGACACCCAACCAACTGAACCACACTGATCAGGGCTATTTTTACATTTCTTAAAATTGAATTTATTGGGGTGACATTGATCAATAAAATTGTGTAAGTTTAGGGGTACAATTCTATAATACATCATCTGTATATTGTATTATGTGTTCACCACCTCCAATCAAGTCTCCTTGCATCTCCATTGATTCCCTCCTTTACTCTCTTTTACCTCCCTCACCCACCTTTTCCTCTGGTAATTACCATACTGTTGTCTATGTCTTAGTGTTTGTTTGTTTGTTTGTTTCTTTTGCTTAATCCTTTGCACCTTTTTCACCCAGCCCCTACCCCTATCCCTCTGACAGCTATTAGTTTGTTCTATGTATCTATGAATCTGTATTTTCTTTTTGGTTAGTTTATTTTATTCATTAGATTCCACATATAAGTGAAATCATATGGCATTTGTCTTTCTCTGACTGGCTTATTTCAGTTAGCATAATACTTTTAAATATGATTGTTCTCTTGGTGAAATGTAATTACAGGCAAAAAATGCTGAGAATAGGGGAGTATTTGCTAAAGGTTTCGTGTGTGTGTGTGTGTGTGTGTGTATGTAATGTTTTTCTTCAGGATGCTAGAAGACACTTTGTCCTTGTAGGGCCACATGATGTTCTCTCTATTACAGGGAGTTAGACGTAGTATGGGGACAAAATGCTGGCCCTATATTCTGACTTCTGTATGCTTGCTTATTATATCATGTACCCGAGTACTGATTTTTTACCTGTGGGAACAACTTCTACCATGGGATTAATGAGCTTCTTCTTTTATTTATTTTTCAATTATTGATATTCTAATGGGTGCCAGGAGGTGTTTAGACTCTCAAACTAAAAGGATGACTAAGGCATAAGTTCTACCTTCCAAGAATTTAGAGTCTATAGCTTTGGCCAGTGTGGCTTAGTTGGTTGGGTGTCCTCCCACAAACCAAAAAATTGCTAGCTCAATTCCCAGTCAAGGCACATGTCTGGGTTTGGTCCCTGGCTGGGGAACATGCAGAGGCAACTGATTGATATTTCTCTCTCACATCAATGATTCTCTCTTCCTCTTTCTCCCTCCCTCTCCCCATCTCTAGAATCATTTCTTTTTAATTTTAAAAAAGAACTTAGTCTATAAACAGAGATGTAAATAATTATAGAACGATACACCTGAAACCTATATAATTTTATTAATCAATGTCACTGCAATAAAATCAATTTAAAAAAGAAAAAAGAATTATAATGTAGTGTTCTTTGTGCTTTGATACTTGACATTTTGGCTAAAGGTTGAAAGTAGTGAACCAGAAGATGAGTAAAATGGATAGTTCTGACATGACTTACCTTTAAAAATCTAAAAATGGCTGTTTGCTTTTTATTGCTAAAGAAATAAAAATGATTGTGTAATTATGCAGAGATAACATTGCCTTTTCCATTTGTGTATGAGTGATTAGATTCAGTTGTTACTGAATAAACAGTGACTTTAACAAATTAAGTTGGATTTTTTTTTTCTTCCATGAAAATCCAGGCAGTTGCTGTGTTGTTTCAGTGACTGAAAACACCAGGGCTCAGGTTTCTGTCTTCCTTGCTCTTTGGAAGGTCAGGATACTGCAGTAGCTCCTGTCATCACATGTTATTTCAGAAAGGAAAAAGAGGAGTAATGGTTATGAGGGAAAAAGTAACATCTGTGTCATGAGATAAAAAATGTTTCCAGATACTCCTAGTGGAAGCAGGAGTCACATGGCCAACCCTAGCTACAAGGGAGTCTGGGATTATAAGTGTACTTTTGTAAAGACAGTGCAATGTGTAGCTATGAACAAAATCAGGAACCTCTTAGTAAGAGAGAAGGAAAGCATGGCTATTGCATAGTCAGTCAGGAGCACGTGACACACACCATTTACCATAAGTAAAAAGAAAGGAGACAAATAGAAAGAAGCACAATTAACTATCTAAGGAGATACTCTGTTACTGGAGCTGGGTTTTTGTGTATAAATAACAGTCTTATTAGAAGCCAGAACTATATTAGAAATGGTTTTGATTGTGTATGTAATTTCAAAGTTAGTTTTATAGGAATAAAGATTCTGGTCACCTGACAGATATAATATAATTAGAAACAAAATACTTATTGTCTCTAGAAATAGCCTTCTAAAGTGATTTAAATTTCTACTCTCAGGAATTCTTTAAGAACTTTTAAAATAATCCTTTATGCAGCTATTAGTTAGAAGTAATAAAATAGTAACTTGTGGCTTAGGGCCATTGGTTTCACAGGTTAATACTGCCTTTTGCAGAAAACACGGTTTAAGGGAGTGGTACTGAGGAAAGATACATTTGCAGTCACAGCTTTGCTGGGATGTCACATTGGGAAGCCAGGAATGCCTTAAGGCCAATGAGTGTTTTGATTGGATAGAAACATAGGCCAGCAAAATAATTCTGAAAGCACCTGAAGAAATGGCAAAGGGTTGTAGAATGTAAGCGAAGCCTAATGTACTTTTATTCCACTAAGGGCTAACTCTATGCAAGAAAAGATCTAATGGTTAAAGAAGAGTGGAGGGAACAGGCAAACCCAGTCCAGATATCAGTTTAGTGTCCACTGTAGATCTACTGAAGTGAGATGCTGGGGCCTAGGGGAGCATTTTAAAAAATGTTCTTCTAGTTTATTGGACTTCAGCTGTGACCAAGATGGAATAACAGGCACTGGGCTTACCCACATTTCTGTAACAAATAAAGACAAAAATGAGACCATAGATGAAGCAATGATTTTCAAGACATTCAATAGCAGACTCTGAAGGCCCATGATCTCGGGGAGATGGAGGAAATGATGCCATTGCCATAGCCGCCCCCATCTTACTGCCTTGAGAGGTTCTAGGCCATGGCATAAAAAGGGGAACATAGGCAGATCCCAGAAGATTCCTTGAGTTGAGGAGATGGAGCCAAGAGTCAGACCAAGGAAGCTAAAGTTTGCAAGATCAGGACTGGAGATAAGAGATCATCACAGAAAGAGAACTCCCGAGATGTTTAGAGGCTCCACATGGGGTATTCAGCAGAGTACTGATGGGTGTATACATAGGAGAAATCACAGCAGCCGCCCCAGAGGATGAGAATGAGCAGACGAACAGTGCCCAGTGCTCACACAGGGCCAGGAGTTGTGCCTGTCCCCGTCCCCCAACCTCATAATCCATGGGACATCCAATAAGGTATGTAGAAGAGTGTGGCCTCAGGAATACAAATAATTAGCCCTGCACTAAACTGAGGTCAGTTTCACTTAATTTTTAAAGCAAGCCCTGAAGAGATCACCCTTTTTCCAAGTAAGTCAGTTGCCTTCCAGACAAAAGATTTTTTAAAAATTATAGGAAAACAAATACATACAGCAGTTAACAAGGTAAAATTCATGGTGTCTGTCATCCAATAAAAAATGACCAGGCATGCAAAGGAGAAGGAGAATATAACCTATAATGAGGAAAGAAAAATCAATTGAAACCAACCCAGAACAGTCACATGTTAGAATTAGCCGACAAGGACATTAAAACAGTCATTATAACTCTATTACATGCATTCAGAAATTAAGCTGAGACATAGAAGAAAATTTTTAAAAGACTCAAATTGATTAGCAGAACTATTTTGATAGTCATTTTAGCCAATTAACAATTTTCTTAATTGTCAATGGAAATGATCCAGTGAGTTGAATGCAGCAAAACCCATCCAATAATGATTTCACTGTAATATCTCTAATGGTTGATTCAATCCAGTGCAAAGGAAAAGTCTGACTTCTGAAACTGACATACTTATCTTCAATGCTTGTCTTCACAAGCTCACTGGTCAGTTGGGGCCATATAATTGACCTGTCTTTACTAAGCACAGTGGCAATTGCTCTAATCAAGTGATATGCTAGGTATTGAGGTAGCAAGTAAAAAAAAAAGAAAGAAAGAAAGCCCTCTCTTTCATTACTTTAAGTCTGGAGTCCCCTTATTTGTAACTGTCTCTGGAGCAGCTGTGTCTCTCCTCTTTGAGATCTGGCGTCTTAGACAGGAAGACTTTTACGCCCAGTTGGGGCATGTGTTTTAACAAGACAGCCATTCACACTGAGTGCCTGCCTTAAGTGATCGTGGCATCCTCGTAACAACACACTCAGCGAGGATTGCACAGTTGTAGGCTCTTTCTGTGTACTTGAATGCACATCATCTACAGCCTGTATCTTAGCCAATTGCAAAATAGATTCTTCTCAGAGAACACTTCTCTGGGCAAGAATCCTCTCTCTCTCTCCTTCTCTCTCTCTCCCTCTCTCTCTCTCTCTCTCTCTCTCTCTCTCTCTCCTTCTCCCTCTCTCTCTCTCTCTCTCTCTCTCTCTCTCTCTCTCTCTCTCTCTCTCTCTCTCTCTCTCTCTCTCTCTCTCTGCAGTGAGATACACACTGCTGATGCCAAGTCCATGAAAATAACTCTTTACAGCAACCTCCCAATCAATACAGAGCTTTATTTGCTGCATGTCACACCCTCTGTTCATTGTGCTCACACAGCCCAGTTAGCTCAGAGAAAGGCAGCACAAAGACCACAGGACCCTGCAAGGGAGAGCCTGTGCTGGGCATATGAGCTTGGGGATCTGGCTCCAGCTCTGCTGTTTACTCACTGTGTGGCTGAGCCTTCTCCGGGCCTCAGTGTCCTCTGCTTTTAAATGAGACAATTGGAACAAATGATCTCCAAGGGCTGACCACATTCAGAAATCAGCTATTACATTACCCTAGAAAGAAGACAGGCATGTGTCATCAGAGAGCTGGCCTCCTGGCCTTTCAGTAGATGAGACTTGGGGTCTTTCTGAGCCAATGTTTTGGGGAGAGAGGAATGAGCCTCTTACAGGATGTTTGGCCACTGGATCTACACTAGCCTCTTGGTAGAAAATGTTCCTTATTGACATCGTTACCATAGCAACTGGAGTGTCTTTGGCACTGGTGTTTAGGAAAGCTGTCAAGATCTGTAATTTAAGAGAAACAGATTTTTCTCCCTCCCTATGTCCTCTAATACTCTCAGTTATCTACTTTAGCAATCACATACACTTCCCTAAAGAGCATTCATTAAATCTAGACAGATATCTCACCAACACAGCATGATGAGAGGTAGTCTGGTGGTATAAGAATTGGAATTGTCAATTGGAGTCCTAAGTCTGACACTAACGTAACTCTACTGTGTTGTGAGTTCTTACTGCTATTAGGGCCTCACTTCATGATCTGCCCAATGGTAAAGAGGGGCAAAGTGTTCTCGAAAGTGTCTTTCAGTTCCAATATTCTAGCCAGAAGTTTACAAGTTGTTGGCACAAAGACCATATTCAAACTGCAGATGTGATGTGTTTGCCCTGTCTTGTGTGAGCCATAGAGTGTTCTAATTCAAATTGATTGACAAGATTTTAAAATTTGGAGTTTTCACATAATGATCCAGATTTCCGACTTCTTGTGAAAAAATAAATCAGTCAATCTGATGACACTGAGCTGAAGTCCTCCATGGCAAGCCTCAGCTGGATCTGAGTTGCTGCTGCCTACTTTAAACAAGGTCTGGGGCTTCCAGCTCGCCATCTCATTCTAGAGCTGATCATCAGCTCAAGTCAAGTGTCAACTCCAGTGAGCATCTTAGGCCTGGATGGCTTTTCTCATTGACATCCTAACCCATTTAGGCATTTGTGGGTTTTGAGCTGATGTTTAGCCCTATTAGGATAGAGAGTGAATGGTCCAAACTCTCTTTACCTCATTAATGTTGTTATTTGACAGTGATCTTGGTGGAAGACACAAACTGGGTCCAATCTTCCCTGGACAAGAAACTGACAAAACTTTGGCTGCTTTGGTCTCTAATACTAACCAATCAGGCCCAGGCAACTGCATCTAGGGGGGATGGTCAGAACTCTCGCTGACAGTAAATTGGTCACATGATCCCCTGCTCTGTGATTCACAGCACATGGGTAATTTTCTACAACTTGATTTTACAAATTTGAAATAAGTTGATTCCACACAAGGTTCCTTGTAAATTCCCTGAAGCAATATGAATAACTCTGCACAGGCTCAGATTTAAAGCTGTTAGGTATGTATGTGTGTGTGTGTGTGTGTGTGTGTGTGCATGTGTGTGTGTGTGTGTGTGTGTGTGTGTGTTTCAGAGTTGTGTATGTCTGTTTATTTTACTGTTTGGAGATAGTAAGTACAAAGTCTACACCCAGAGTCATAACTAATGATATAAAACTGTGCCAGGACAAGGCTCAGAAAGGACTTCATCTGTAGCTGAGGCTCCCTGAGAGACAGATGCAGGCCCATATTCAACAGCAAAACTGATCATTTAAAGAGAGCAAGGGACAACTCACAAGGAAAAGTAAGAGCTTATCAAAAAAATGTCTGATTCTGAAATCCAAGGCCAGAACAAGTACAAGAAAGGATCAGCAATGTGATTGTAGGTGCGGTCTTTCTCTGCACTAACAAATGCTGCCAAAGGCCTTTCTCTTTCTCCCCAGATGCTGTTTTTATTGGGAAATTTTAGCCCTGTGTGGTCTTAGAGGAGACATAGGTGCTTTAATAATTGACATCTGAAACTGTGTTCCAGATCAGTCTCCCAAATGAGGCTCTAGTTCAAGCTGTGTAGTTCCTCTGGGCCTAAGGGCCCTCACTGTTGAATGAGCAGGTGGACCTCGGCACACTGGGAATACTGGGGTTTCATGGGCAAGCAGACCTCAGCTCACTGGGAATACTGGGGTTTCATGGGCAGGCTGACTTTGGCACACTGGGAATACTGGTATTCAGACAGCCTTCATGGCTATCCCAGCTCTGCCATGTCCTAAGTATAACCTCAATAATTTGCCAAAGCTTGCTGAGCCTCAGTTTCTTCACCTATAAAATTGGGGTTATAACAGTACCCTCCTCATAGATTGGTATGAGAAAGGTATAATCCACATAAAGTGCTTAGCATGATGCCTGTCTCATAGCAAATAACTAACAATTTCTCAGCTTGAGCCCTGGCTGCTATGGCTCAGTGTATTGAGCTTCAGCCTGCGAGCCAAGTGTCGCTGGTTCGATTCCCAGTCAGGGCACATGACTAGGTTGCACGTCAGGTCCCCAGCTGGGGGCGTGAGTGAGAGGCAACCACACAGTGATGTTTCTCTCCCTCTCTTACTCCATTCCCCTCTCTCTAAAAATAAATAAATAAATAATCAAACAAATAAATAAATTTAAAAAAATTTCTCCGCTTATGTTCTTTTTTCCTACTATTGATAATTTCAGAATCTTTGCTAAGCACATTCAGGATCAACAACAACAGAGATGGGTATTATAATTATTACCATTTTAACTGGGAAAACAGTCTCATCCTGTTTCAGAACTTGTCCCAGGTCCGAGCCAAACTATAACAGAAACTCTGTCTGATTGCAAAGAGGATGCTCCTAAAGATGCCCCTGTGCGACTTTAGCTCAGTGTGCCATCAACAACAGTGGGGAAGAGTAGGGACGGCAGCTCTGCTCTTGAGTGGCTGAATGAACAAAGGTTTCCTTAAAGAATTTGCTGGTAGTGAGGATGGCTACTCAGGTCTGTGTATGTTTTGAAAGAGTTGGTTTGGTTTTGCTATTTGATTTTTTTCTACTAATATAATCATCCTTAAAGTTGTGCCCTCTACCAACATTTGACTACGCGATATTCCCCTTACTTTTAAAACTTACAAGAATTAAAGAGAACTTCCCTGCTCTTCAGAAGCAAACTGGTACTAGTACCACCCAGAAGTGTTCTGAAAAGGATTTTTCTGACTTGAATAAATATATTATTAGTACATGTGCTTGTATATATATTAGTATATGTATTAGTATTGGATGCATCTATTTGTAGAAACCAGAATCATAATAAGCCAGAAAATTTAAATCTGCCAAAGGTCCAATTCAAACTTGAAGTAGAAATCGCCATGGAACAAAATGGACCTTACTTGTCAGAAACTGACCCACCCCACCCCCACCCGTGTTAACTACCCCGCCCCCATCTCCAACCTTGTTTTCTTTCCTCTGCACTCCAGTAAGCTCTGACTTGGGCAAGCAGTGAAGAAGTGAACTAGGGATATGGAGGCTCTCTGAGTATCTGACCCCTTACCGGCCGTTCAAGCATACAAGCTGTGAAACCAGTTTAAACAAAAACGTTGCCTTTCTTTTCCTCTCGTCTCTCTAAGGAACTGCCTCTTTCTCCTCCCCAGCACCACAGAAAGGAAACAATCACAAGCATTGGTATTCCCATGAAAAGGGGCAGTCACACGGGGTGTGACAGCAGGCTCTCTCTAGGATGCTGCCAGGGGCTGACCAGGGACGAACTCCAATTGCTCCAGCTCAGACTAGCCCTGGCATGGTCAGACGGAGGAGACAGAGCTGTGTGGGGACAGACAGGACGTGGGACTTGCAGCCCGACCATTCTCCCAGGCTTCACTAGGGTCTCCTCTGTGACGTGATGATACCAGGTGTGCGAGTCTCCTATTAGAAATGCATCGATCACACTGAATAGTTATTTTCTTCTTGCCATTTTCAGAACAACGGGGAACTCTTACCTAACCTGAGGTGGCTCCTTGTGTTGCTTTCAGGAATTGGGACACTCAGCCAGGACACCCTATGGCGCTTCAGCCAAGTGAAAGGCACTATCGAGATCGGGGCCACTGAAGGTAAGTAGCAGCTCCCCTTATCCCTCTCTTTGCCTCCTTGGGGTTTGTGCTGGTTCTAGATTTGAAAATATTCATTTTTATGCCCATAAATGTAAGCCATCATGCATTCCAGAATACCAGAGTTCTTTCTACCATTTTTTCCTTTTGAAGTTTATTGTATTCCCACTGAAATGAACTTCCCATGAAATAGGTTTACAGAGAGACTAAAATCTAGGCAAGTCTCCTTTCAAAATGGTCTTCAGCTCTGTAAAATTCTGGGTCCAAATCTTTCAAGACGGTCAGACAGATGTTAAGTTCCTCCTTCCATTCTATGTTGAAGATCACTTGCTGCTACATGTGAAGCACAGGGTAAACACAGAATTCAAGTCTAGTCCTGTGACTTAGGGGCACTTTGGGTTGACCCCATATCAGTATACTATTGCCTTTCTGGCGCTCAGGAGACTTTCCTATTCCAGGGCCCTTTCCCTGGGATAATACATTCCTTCTCCTCCTGAAGAACTTGCCTTTAGTTCTCTTTGTTTTCTTCCTTTCTAAGCCTGAGCTTGGAGACCTCCATGACTCCCACAACGGATGTCTGCATTTCAAAATAGCTGAGTGATAGGCAATTGGAGAGTACTAGAATAGGACTTCCGGGTGTTTTAAATCAAGGTTTAGCTGTTCTAGTGGAATGCAGTAAAGATTGTCTGAAACAGATCCTCTGCCTTGGCGGTAGGTGTAAATACCAGATGTGGTATAACACGGGTCTCAAACTAATTTTAATGAGTGAGGAGGTGAACAGTTGACAGGGTTGAACTTTAATTTGGAAACTAACATGCATAAATGCATGTAGACTTTGGAGTCATTCTATAGCATTGTAATTCTGAGTAAACTATAACTTGCATAAAAGCTATTTTGAGTAATTCTAAAGATGTATTTTATCTGCAATCTTGTTGTAATTCATTTTTAGACACTCAGAATAATGATGGATTTCCCAAAATCAAATGATTTCTATTTCAAGAGTGGGAGAAAAACCACTAAAATTAATTAATGACAATCTATAAAATTATACTTTTGTATGACATCTATTTTCAGATGCGCTATCAATGGAGTTTTATAAATAAATGGTTCTCATAAAGCCCCTACAAAGTAGACAGAGCAGGCCTTATTAGGCCCATTTTATGCTCATCTAACCAATAATATTTTTGAGTGTCTTCTACACAGCAGTGCCATAGGTTTAAAGATAGAAATGGAAGGAAAAAAATGACTCCCAAACCTCATGAATCTTAAAAAATAACTGAAGCTCCAGCCATTCCGTTGTTTTAAATCTTGACCACAGTTCAAAAATCACTTGTGCTTTTTTAAGCAATAGAGACTCTCAGGTCCCTGAAGAACCACTGAGTTAGAGGTGTGAGAACCTGGATGACACAATGTGTTTGAATGGACTACCCAGGTCATTCTGATGTTGTGGACTGGCTTTGCAGGCCACCAGGTTAGATGACTTTTCTGGAATATCAGTTATTCTCAGATTCTGGACTTAAATCTGGTCTTGGTGACTGGCTCACTACCAACTATAAGGATTCTGACTGTCTACTCCAGCTATATTTCTTATCAACTGAGGACTTAACATATGGTAGGTGCTCTCCTAAGTGCTTTAGACAAGTTAGTAAGATAATGTAGGCACAGCATTTACCACAGTACTTGACACTTTATAAGTACTCAATATTGTAAGCTATTATAAATACCATTATAATTATATCTTCATTCTATTTAATCCTTGCAAAAACTTCGTGAGAGGTATATTTATTCCCACTTTACCTATGAGGATATTGAAGCTAACCAACCAAACAAACAAACAGAAGAGTAAGTTTTTTTGCCAAAGACTCCATAGCTAATAAATCAGTGAGCTAAGCTTCAACTCCAGCCTATAGGACCCTAGAGCTCTAACTCTTTGAACATTGTTTTGAAGACAGATATTCTCATTTAGTAATATAGAAGGAGGCCCAGGGATCTGCATTTTTACACATGCTCTTCAATAGTCCTTATGGATGAACTGAGGATGGGTTTACATGTTTACTGCACACAATTAATAAGTAGCCTGATTGAACTGTTAATTGAGTCACAGAAGCAGAGTCAGAGTGACCATCAATCCAGAATTTGGAAAAACCAATTCAAAGAGGTGAATAAAGGGAGCCTTTTTTTCTAAGATGGGAATGAGGTTGCAAACCAACACACTGCCAGCTGGCATCTAGAGTTCCTGGCCAACACACCTCTGATGTTACTTAACTGGCACTAATACTGTCGCAGTGGCAGTTGAATATTTGTTAAGTGGATTAATGAGCAAGTTTCACGTGGTAAAAAGCAAGGTTTTAAAAATTATGTTCTT
Source organism: Furipterus horrens (assembly GCF_987537825.1). Classification (NCBI taxonomy): domain Eukaryota; kingdom Metazoa; phylum Chordata; class Mammalia; order Chiroptera; family Furipteridae; genus Furipterus; species Furipterus horrens. The sequence continues at coordinate 68,218,043 of NW_028327180.1, forward strand.
TTTAAAAATTGGCCTGCTTTACCCAGGTTGGTTTTCTTCACTGATCAAGGTCAATAAAAATTATTCAACTTTATCTTCTATTTTATTTATTTGTATTAATGACCTTCCCATTCCATTTCTACCCCAGCTGTTGACCTTGCTCAAGTCACTTATTGTCTCTGTGCTGAAGTTTCCTTGTGTGCAAAATGGAGATAGTAATACAGGTATCAATTAGGATGGCTGTAAGGGGCAGGTGAATTTTTTAACACACACACACACTCTACACAATATCTAGATTGTTATAAGGTGCTCAAATTGCATTTATTATATTCTAAAGGCAGGGATAAGACAGCTGACATGACAAAAATAAAGATAACTATTTTAAAAATAAAAATTAATGCCAAGAATCCACAATGGACAAAATATCAAAATGTTAGACAGAGACAGGATCAGTACTACTGATTTATTTTTTTCTTTTTTCAGTTTCCAGTATGGCCTAGCATGGAACTGTTACTACTAATTTACTTAAATGAGCATCTTGGGTATCAGCTAGTAAGCTAAAATTTTTCACATTCCAAGTTATTCAATAGGATATTAGATGAATGATACAATAAACATTTGGTGAGGGCTTGTAACATCCAAGGCATTTTCCCAGAAAGTGGAAGAGTTATAAAGATAAATAAAACACAGCCCAAGCTCTCAAGGAATGTACCATTTAAGGGGAGACAGAAACTGGGATATAAGAATAAGCCATTATATCAATAAACATAGTACAAGACGAGGTGAGGTAAAGAGAAAGTATTGACAAAAGGCTAAGGTTCTTTAAATACAGAAGAGGTAGAAATTTCATATATTTGGGGAGACAAAGATAGACAATGGCAAGAAGACATGTAAGATAGAACTTAAATGATTTTTAAAAATATAATATTCTTTTCCTTTTCTGATTACTAAAATATGATCTCAGTGTAAAAAAATTTAAACATAACTAAAACAAATTAGAAAATAATTTCAATTGTTACCCCATAACCCATAGATCAATTATGGTAAAAGTTTTTGGTATATTTTTCTAACTTCTCCACTGTGCGTATATTCATCAATTAATTCAGTCAACAAACAAGTACTATTCTCGAGATACTGTGAAAGGGAGTGGTTAGTTTATCATGGATAAAGTCAACATGATTGTTTTGTTTTCCTTTACCCAAATGGAGTCATCTTAGAAATATTATTCTGTAAATAAATGTTTTTACTTAACAATATATAGTGATCATCTTTCATATTGTGAACAGCAGGTATTCTAATTTATTTACTCAGGTTTTCAAGATTTATAACAATACTGTTAAGAATATCCCTAATAGCTATTTTGTATTTATCCAGGAAAAGATATGCGATAGAGTGATTAAGAGCATATGTTTTATAATAAAATGCCTGGGTCAAAAATTGGCCTCACTTCTATTGAAACAAAGCAAGTTACTTCAAATTTTTCATGATTTTATTTCCTGATATGTAAAATTTGGATAATAAATTTTACCTTGCAGAACTGCTATAAGAATATAATTAGGTATTTTAAACAACACAGTACATAGAAAATATTCAGTAGTTATAATTAGTTACTATGATTAATTATATTATTGGGAAACACTCCCAAGAACAGAATCCCTTAGTTAAGGTTAATGCAGGTATATTCAAAGATTTTTTTAAAATTTGAAGTATCAATGGTCTTTTAGAAAAACTAATGACTAATATATTCACGTCACTTTATAACAGTGCCCACTTCCCAAACTCTCCAATTTAAGGCATTTAAAATTTGGATTTACAGTATTTTTTAAACTGACACTTATTTTTCTCTTCTTTTTGAAATTAAGATATAATTTACATCACATTTTGTAAGTTCAAGATATACAACATGTTGATTTGATACATCTACATAATTGACACTTCTTTGACTACTCAAGTGTTTCAGAAAATTTCAGGAAGCAAAAAATTATGAGGCATAAAGAGGAGATCAGTTGAAGTGGCGTGAATAGCATGTGCAAAGGTCCTATGGTTTATACACTCAGAAAGAGAAAGGACTTTATTTTGCTGGGGCATATAGTACCTGCAGAATCAAAGTGAAAGACTAAACTGAAATCATAGGTGGGACCCAGGTTGTGATGTGAATGAATTATAGTAAATGATACGTACGTCCTGTGCCATTGAAATTGCTGGGACCTGAAAAAGTTATTGCTGTGTCACACAGACCTAACTGAAGTCATGTCAGCTCATTTCAGACGATGGCAATGAAAGTGATTTATTGGTAGATAGAAATATCAGTCAAATTCATTCATTCATTCACTCATCCATTCATTTAAATACTCAGCAGGAATTTATCAAATAGCTTCTAGATACCAGGCACTGTGTCAGGTTAATAAAACATTTGATATACAAGTAAAATAAAATGTTTTATAATGAGAGACTTGGCCAACAAAAAGAGTAGAAAAATAGGTCATTTGAGGTTTTGATGAACATTAATAAAGACATAAACAAGGTGGCGTGAGACAGTTCTTGGAGGAGGTCACTTCGGTGTGGGGCACAGGAAAGGCTTCTCTGAGGAGGTGGCACCTGAGCGAAGGCCTGAAGGATGAGAATGTGCCAGCAATCAAAGAACCATGCCTCAGTCACGGCAGTTAAGCAATAAAACAAACCCGGTGTAGGCTCAGTGCCAGGGGAGAAGGTGGTATTTTCAAAGCTCATACAGGAGCCGAGAGTGTCTTGAGTTGGGTATGAGAGAGCTGAGTGGTCTTAAAGGAGATAGAGAGGTAGGAAAGGGTTAGATCAGTCTGGACCTTTAGGTCACTTTACAGAGTCTGGATTTTATTTTGAGAATTATGGGGCTCCTTGCCATTGAAGGAGTTCAAAGGCTAAATGTATACCATTAAAATAAGTTTTTATCAGAATTCTGATGAGAGAAAACATGGCTCTATTTGAGTGGAGAAGGTGCAGAGATAAGAAAAGCAAAGACTACAGACATATTTTGGAGATAATGCCCTAGATTATAGAGGAGAGGGAACATAAGGAATTAAGATGGCACCAGGTTTTGGCCTTGAACAATTGGATGGTTTGTGGGTACCAGTTACTGGGGCTGGCAAATCTGGAAAAGAAACATATTTGGGGTGTAGAAGAGAAGTCATTTCCTCTACCCTCCTAGGTTTGATAGCTGGGTCTATGAACTAAACTGACAACAGGCAGATCAGCTGGAGAAAAGGTATACAGATTTACTCTTTTTAATGTTATGTGTACGGAGGCATCACAGGGAAACCAAGTAAATACTTAAAAAGGCAGTGAGATCTGAGAGCTTACCGTAGCATCTTAAAAAGGGAAGGGAGAACAGATGTAGGCCTCTTACAAGGAAGTCAAGGATATTTAGGAAAGACAAATGGACCCTTAGAAAAATAGATGGGTGATATGATTGTTTGTAATGAAGTTTGTGAGGATGTGGTGCCTACCTCCTGTCTCTTCTCCTGGATAAAAGTTCATCTTCCCTGGTTGATGAAGTTCTGGAGGAGCGAAGTGGTAACAAGGGAGTTCCCTTGGAGGATGTGTCTTTAGGCAGGTGAGGGGAAATTCAGAGAATGCTTCTCCCTGCATTTGCTCTTTTACAAGTGTCCTCAGCTCTGCGTGATCAATATGCCAAAGCAGCATATTTTGGCGTGGCCTGTCCTGAGCTCCTGCTGGGAGAAAAATCATGAGCTTTATTTTGAGCATATTATGGGTGAAATGGCTGTAAGATACAAAGGTGTAAATGGTAAGCAGGAAGCTGTATAGTATATATGAGTGTACAATCCTCAGAGGAGGCATGTGAGATGGAAATAGAAATTAGGGGTGGGGACTGGCTGGGTGGCTTGGTGGTTGGAGCACCATCCGGTACACCAAAATGTTGCAGGTTCGATTCCAGTTAGGACATACACGCAGGTTGTGCTTTAGATCCCAGGTCAGAGCATGTATGGGAGGCAACCAATCAATATCTCTCTCACATTGATGTTCTTCTCTTTTTCGCTCTCACTCTCTCTCTCTTCCTTTCCTCTATCTCTGTAGAATCAATAAGTATATCCTTCAGTGAGGATTAAAGAAAAAGAAATGGAGGGGCATCAGCACATAGATTGTATTTGGAATGAGTGAACAGGATGGGATCACATACGTCATTCAGACCATGCTCACTGGAAGACACATATTAAAAAGTTCCCCATGTATAATTCTTGTGTCTGATTTGCCTAGCATGTACATTTCATTTCACATGATACATGATTTTATCTCCTGCAGTTTTATACTTTGTCCTCACAGGAGCACCACGCGTTGGAAAGTGCCCACTCTGAACATCAAACACTTTCTTCAGAGATGGTGTATGATTCCATGCATGGGAAAAAGTCAGAATTATCTGATGAGATTTTTTTCTTTCAGCTATAGCATATAGTCCTTTTTCCCCCCAGACACTACAATGTCTGTCCACATACACATAGTTCATCTCATCTTACCTGGGGGCATAACCGTGCCGTGTATTCTGTTTTCCTCTGTGGGCAAACCTTCTTTTCTTTCCCTCCTGCTGAAAAGATGACTCATGTCCAGGGAAGCACGAGGCCTTCTACTGATTCAGTTTTCTAATGAGAGAAAAAGATCAATTTGGTCGTGATGTGAGGCGTGTTCCACACACCCTGAACTTAAAGCTGATGACAGCGAGTGACTTCCTAGCAAAGAGGAGACCTCTACCTAAAACATCGGCAAGGCTGTCTGGTCTTTGCACTGATGTTTGAGAAATCTGGGGGCCCTAAGTAGGATTTTTCAGCTTCCATCAGTGATTGGCTCTTTGTCATTACCAAAATAAGAAATATATGGACTGGGTTGTCTCAAAGCAGTTTAAAGACAATGACCTTCTCATTTATCATTTCGTAGAAGGAAGTCAGCGAATGACAAGTAACCTTTCTTAGACGTTTATGTTACATAAGTGGCACAGGATGATTTAACTTCACCCCACAGATCTTGGACTGAGCTATAAAATGGAGTCTCCCCTGCCTCACTCTCATGGGATAGTGGGTGTGGTGGCTGTGATAAAGAATTCCAGTTTCAGAAAGAAAAAATCTTGTCTTTGGGCAGAAGTTTTCTGGGTTAATAACCTCAAGCCACCAACATAGGATTATTAATCAGGCACTAAATCGAAGTCAAATTATCCCTAATTTTAAACTGCATTCAGCTACCCAATTAATGACCTTAGGTCTCCAGATGGTTTTCAAACCTTATTGTGCACACAAATCACCTGGGGAACATGTTAAAATGCATATTTCCAGATCTTACCCTCAGAGAGTCTGATTCAGAAGGTCTGGGATGGCATCAATGAATTTGCTAATTTCATAGGCATCCAAAATAATTCTAACATGGGTTGATCCAGGAGATACACTGAGAAATTCTGTTCTTTCTTTCCTTACATCAGAGGGCTGTGTGAGAGCAGACCAGATAAAACATCTGAGCGCGTTTTGAGTGTTTTTGTAGGAAACCAGAAAGCCAGCAAACACGAGATACTATGCAGCCCAATTCTCCGCTCTAGGCACTGAATGGAGCAAGTGGAAAGCTTTCCTTTGTGTATCGAAAGGAAGCCTGAAATCTCTTTGCGTCCAGGCATCTACAAAGGGATTTCCTCAGCAGCTTGATTTTGTATAGGGCTCCAGTCTGCTAGAAGCAAAATTGGTCTGATTAGGAAGAAGTTGCTGGGAAATGAAAGCATTTCTCCCAGCTGCCATGGGGGCATGCCTTAATGTGAGAGTCAAGGGCAGGTGTGCTGTACTCTGAATGTGGCCTGGTAAGAAGTGGACGCCCAGGAAGCTTGCTGCGCTCGGGTTGGGAGAGGGGATGGCAACAGTAGAGAGGCAAGTTCTGTGTACAGCACTGAGGTCAGACATCCTGTTCTCCTTGTAAGCATTAGGTAAACATTTCCAAGCCAAGAAAGAGAAGAAGCCCCAGGGCTGTTACTGCACCCTTGCCCTTATCCCAATCACTTTAAATGTGTTTGATGAGCACGTATTTATGGGGCACCTACTATGTGCCAGGCACTGGATTGGGTAAACAAGACATTGTTGTTCCCTTCCCGTAAGCATTTACAATCTTCCGAGGGATATCAATAAGGGGATGTCAGTTACAATTTAGTGTGAGTGTGGAAAGTGCTAGAAAGAGAGTAAGCCCCCCAACCCAATGTGCAGTTGCATAGGGGTGCTGGGAAAGCCTACTAGAGGAACTAACAACCAGCTTGAGACCTAAGGAAGAACTAGGAATTAACCAGGCATTTTAGTCCACAGACCCAAGTTTTACTTAGGATTCAATTGTTCCTTTGGGCAAATTAGTCATCTTCCCTGGTCTATTTTGAGATGAAGTTGAGAGGCTTTGTGAACAAAATCTGAAAACAAAAACAAAAACACAATACCTGACTATGGTAGAATAATAATAATGATAATTCTATTTAATCAAACATCACTGGACCAGATTCTATACTAAAACATTTGAGCCTATTATCTCATTACATCTTTGCCACAACGTTAAGATGTGAGGCCACGTCACTTCATTTTACAGTGGAGGACATTGAGGCTCAGGAAGTTTGACAGCTTATCTCAGTCACACACCTGTCTGACCTCAGACTTTGCGTTTTAAACCATGAAAAGTAGGACTCAGTGAATAGTAATTGAATGAATAGCCTTCAATAAGCAATAAGTGCCAACAAACTAAGAAAATCATTATCATTAATATATCAACAATGAATTTCTTAGGAGAATAAAAGAATTCATTCAAAACAATCTATTACAAAATATACATAGAACTTTTCTGCTTTTAACATATGTGAGTCATTAATGTCCTATAGCCCCACTGGGAAACAACCAAAATAGGTTTTATAATTCTATGATACAGATACAGAAGATACTTTAGATATTATAGGTAATAGATAATTACATATATTAGATATTACAGATAATATAGATAGATTAGTCCTCATGAAGATGAGGAGATTAAGGTAGAGACCTTTTCTATTTATAGTACAAAATGCTTAATTTATAAGTTGTATAAAATGACCATGTTTTATTTTTATAAAAAGAGATCATTTTAAATTGCCCAAGGTCTAATAGAGACCAGAAACCAAACTTCTGGATCCTAGATCAGAGATTTTCCTACTGCTGACCTTCCACTCCACAACATGGATTGATGGCGCTGGGGTGGAGAGAATTCTTCTCTAGAAGCACGGACTGTGAATTTCAACCATGGTCGATAATGCAGGGTACAGGTCACAGGGGAATCCATCACTCAAGATGCTTTCAGCTGCAACAGAAAGATTTATTTTAAAATATCTGAAACAGTAAATTCTTATCCCTTCCATAGTTCCACAAACATCTAAGTAAATGCTAGGCATTCTAAGCATTGGAGGTTCAATAGTGGGTAAGATAGACAACAGATAAAATAAATTAGTAGAATATACAATATAAAGATATAAGTGAAATAGAGGAAAATAAGGCAATAGAGGGTGCAGGAGTGTGGATATTTTCTTAAATAGAATGGTCATGACTTCATGCCAAAAAAAAAAAAAAAAAAAAAGACATCTAAGCAGTAACATGAATGAGGCAAAAGATCAAGTCATGTAGGTAACTGGGGAAAGAGTTCCAGGTAGTTAACAACCAATGCAAACGCCCCAAGGCAACAGCTTCTCTGGTGTGTTCAAGGGCTAGACGTGATGCTAGTGTGGCTTTTGTTGAGTGAACAAAGGGAGAAGTTGTGAGAGATGGAGACAGAAGAATGATGGCAGGTGGATGGATGCAGGAAGGAGCCTCATAGACCATTGTAAAGAGCAGGACTTCTGCCTAAAGGAGGCAGAGAGCCACTGATTATATAACATTCTTTCTAGCAACAGGATGATCATGAATGATAAGGCACCAAGGTCAAAAGCAAGAAACCAAATAAAGCAGTCATTGCACTAATCCAGTACTTCATATAATAGGTCCAGAGGCAGGGAGTCCCCCCAAACTGATGAATTTCTAGGCCTTGTAAAATCCTCCAGGGTGACAGGGAATTTCTCTGGTCCTGCAGGGAGTGGCATTTTGATCTATTTCTTCCTCTGGAAGCCTCCCTGGGTGGAGAGTGAGGTAGAGGAGCCTCGTGACTTGGAGACTCTAAAGGGAATGTCAGAGGGTAAGGGTAGCCTCATCTTCTCCAAGGAGGATGGTTCTGGGTGCCCTTTCCTGATGCTGAGGTGGTACTAAGGAACCGCTGTAGGCTCGCCCTACCCTGAGGTAACTGATACTCACCTTGAGGATTTCCACCAGGGAGTGAGTCCAAGAGGAAGGGGCTTGGTCCCCAGGACCTCTTTTCAGGAGAATTTTACAGGCAAGTCTCTCGGAGCCCTGAAGTCTCAGGTGGGGGAAGGGGTAGTATGAGGAGATTTCCCCCACTTTTTACTCAAAGGCATTTTTTGCACATGACTCAAACAAGTCTAAACTTTCCTGAACTTCAAAGTCTGCCCATGGCATGACCTCAGAGTGGAGGGGTAAATGTTAAAAAGGAAAAGAGAAGTGTGTTAGCCAGTTAAACATTGTGTTTTTGCTCTGTAAAGGAATTGAATTAACTTGTTATATTACTATTAGTGTCCCATTGTGAAACCAGGGTTGAAGAGAGGCTTCTCCTCTGAGTGATGTGGTCTCAAGGCCGTTGCCAGGTTTGGCTCTTCACCCACCTGAGATTGTACAGGGCATTACACAACCTGTGGGAAGAGAAAGGAGTCCCCATGGCAATAGGCCCGGCTCCCAGGGTCATTTTCAGGCTTCTGGCAGGAACCTGGTCTGGGCTGGGGGGGGGGGGGTGCCCCAAGTGCCTGCTGTCCTTCCCCCTAGAAGCCTTTGCTGTGGGCACTGGGAGGTCAGGGCAGTGGGAATGCTGCTGGCATGTCTCATGGTGCCATGTGGCTCTCTCCACCTGCCTGTGACCTAGGCACTGAGCATGGGTCACAGAGCTGCAGGGACTGTGCTGGTCCCTAGGCCAGTGATTGGCCTTGAAGAGGCCCTTTCTCTGCTCTCTATCCCTTTTCCACATCTTCAGCAACATCATGGAGCTGTACTTGAGTCTGGCTCTGGATCCCCATGTGCATAGATGTTCCTAACCCTGCTCTACTTCCTAGTTGTTTGACTTGGACAAACAGAAATAACTTCACCTCTCTGTTCCCTGCAAATGAAGATAATAGTAGACCTGCTTCATAATGGTGTTGTGAAGAATTGTATATCAAGAATATAAGGTTGGCTACTCTTACTACTGTTTTCACTGCCTTGACTCTCTGGTTCAGGCCGTCCTTACCTGACCCGCAAAATATTTGGGTCCTCGCACAGAGTCAACTCTAAAGAAATAGTTAAGGGTTGGCCTGCTTAAGTGGGTCACTGGCCTCCACTCTTCCCCTTTCCATCCATCCTACACACGCCAGTCAGATTAATTTTTCTAATGCACATGTCACTTCCTTCCTCAAAAAAACCATCAGCGAATTCCCCTTATTTGCTAAATAAGGTCCCCAAGCCTCAGCCTGGCAGCTCGAGTGCACCTCTGGCCCGCGCACGAGCAGTGTAGTTCGATGGTGAAGAGCACGGCACTGGTGAAAAGCGGCTGCACCGTGAGTCCTGGCTCTGTCACTCCCAGCTACGCGACTTTGAACGAGTCATGTCTTCATTCCTGGTTTTGTTCCGTCTTCTCTGACAGAGATAATGATCGGACCTACCTACAGGGGTGTTGTGGAGACGACAAAAGATAGCATATAAGGTTCTCAGCACCGTTAGCTTTACTGAGCGCCCAGTAGGTGTTTGCTGTATTAATTACTGGTAGCTTTCCGCATTTCCTAACGTAATCCTGGTGTGCCCTCATCTCCTGGGTGAGCACCCAGGCAATTCTTCCACTAGGGCTTTGCCGTATCTCACCCTTCAGAACCCTTCACCCACTGCCCCCTCTTTGAAATCCTCCCCATCCTTAAAGACCTTCTCCAAGCCCCGCCTACCTCAGCCCTGTGGTGTACCCCTTGCCTATGGAGCATGCTCATGCCCCCGTGAGTACCCCTAGTGTTTCTGAGTCATATCATGCATTGATACAAGCCCTGAGCAGTCTTGGACTCCAGGAGAGCTCTACCCAGGACATGTTACAGTGTTCTCTCACTTATCACGGTATTACGTTCTAGACTACCCCCACGATAGGTGAAAATCCGTGAAGTAGGAACCTTACATTTGTTTTAGTATTTATATATATTTTAAGACTTTATAAACCTTTCCCATACACTTATAAACTGTTCCCAGTCCCTTATTAACCTTTCCCACCCCCTTATTAACCTTTTCCACACTTTTATAAACACTACTTAAGTTCTTAAACATATGCTACACTCTTAAACCTACATAACTTTAACAACGTACGTATACAGTGCCATAAAATCCCACAATATAGCAAAAAAATCCTTGATAAATAATTATTATAATATTTTTAAAAATCCCACGATACTGTGAGGCCGCAATAAGTGGACCTCGGTATAGAGAGGGACTACTGTATACTGATTGAAAGCACAGATTTCAATAAAGCAAAAATAACCTGTCATTCTACTACCCATATAATTATTTATTTTTAATGTTGGATATTTGATAAGTTTTATAAATTTGTCTCAAAATGTTCAGCAGACCCATGGGTTTACTAAAAAGATCACTCATACCTGGGTGCATAGACAAGCCTCATCTTTGGAAGAACAAGAAACATCCATAGAAGATTCTAGGCTCAGATTCTACAACAGAATGCCAAAGCAGTTGAAAAAAGTTGTAGATAGCTAACTGCCTCTCCATCCTTAACAAACATGAACAATTCATTAGTACTCATTACTCCTCATCAAAAGTATCCTTTGTCCATATGATGTTAGTAAGAAAATAGGTAACTGTATTTTTTGGACATTTAAATTTATAGCATATTGGAGTTCGGAGGAAATGGGAAGATTATTTCTAATCTTCATATTTTATAGATGGAGGAGCTGCGGTGCAGAGGGGAAAGGACACAGGGAAAGCTACAGGTTTACTCTTCCATGTTACCATTAAGGTCTCCCCAACCTGGGTTTCCCTGTGACGTCATGGGGTTACATAAGCCCTCCGGTATCATTTCCAGTGAAAAGCTGCTGTGCCTCTGTGGTCCCTGATCTTTGGCCACCACATATCTGTTAGATCTTTCTGGCTCCATTGTATTAGCCAATGGTTTTCTTCCACCTAGACTCTGAAATACTTCCTCCTTGCTTACAAATGGTGTATAAGCATCAAAGGAAGGAAGGCAGGAGCCCCTCCAAGGGCATCGTGTGGGCTTTTACCTGACACTCAGGTTGATGACACTGGTAGTGTAGCTCAGGGCTCTGTGGTTCTTGATGACACTGCCCCCCACCCCTCAGCATCCTCAAAACAGTCCACACGTTCCACTGGCTTGTCCCAGCTTCTCCCGGGCAGGGGTAGCTTGACAATTGAAAAGAAAAAATCATTCCTAGAAGTGGCTTTCTGGAATTCCAATGAAGGCTTCAGGATAGGGGTCATGTCTGTCTCGTTTGCCTAATTGAGTGCCTGGCACTTCCTGAAAATGTGATCAATTTCACATTGCATAAAATGGTAGCCAGCACCCAGCAGGTACTACATTCCAGGCTCAGAGCTCTGGGTCTGTTGGCTACTTTATAAAACCTCACTCCTTAGGTGAGGCAGCACAGGCTCCAGAAATACGCAACTCTGAGTATGACATTTAATCTATCTGTGCCTCAGTTTCTTCATCTATAACATAGGAAGAATCATTGAAGCTACTTTAAGGGCCCCTGTGAGGAGGAAATTAGGTAATATATATAAAGTGTTAGTTGGCATTCAACAAAATACTTTCTCTGTCATTATTAGTATTAGTGCTAATTTAATCTTTAGACTAACTCTGTGAAGCAGGTATTCTAATACCCAGGTTTTGGCTGAAGAAACCAAGATTCAAAAAGCTTAAATGATTTAGTGATTCCTCCAAAGCTATGATTTAAACCTAGAAGGTAAACATTAAAGAGAATTAATGTTTATACGTGGCGGTTCAGAGAGCGGGCTTTGGAGTCAGGAAGTTGAGTTTGGATCTCAGCTGTCATTTCCAGTTGTGTGCCCTTGAGTGGGTCATTCTGAGCCTTCAGGTACTAAGAATAATAGGTCCTATATCACAGGGATGCTGCAAGACTTAAATGAGGTAGTGTTGTTAGTAGTTAGCTCAGGGATTTCACTCAGCAGGAGCCCCAACAATATTCTTTCATTTTTTGTTACTAGTAGTAATGGCCTTAGTCAACTCCAGTTACTTCCTCCAGAAGCCAACGCAGTCACCTTACAGTCTTCCTTGAGTCTGGCTTCCTAACTTTCTTCAACACGCCCACCCATTTATTCTAAGGCCTACGTCATTCTTCTCAATAGCTCAGCCTCTTGAGTCCCTTGACTTCTCTCCAATCTCATTGCCATGATCCTAGTTTAAATGCTATCCTCTCTTCTTTGCGTACTGAAGCAGCCTCCGTGGTTTTCTCCATCCTCCTCCTTGTCTTGCCCACCTCCAATCTGTTCTTGATACTGTACCTACAGTAATATTTCTAGTGTGCACACATGTCACTTGCCTTCCTAAAACCTTCAATGGAGTTCATTGTTCTTATGATATTCCCAGCCTCACTCACGGTTTTCCTTCACGTATTCTGTGCTCCTATTCCTTCTTGTGCCCCACCCCCTCATCTCCAGCCCTACATACATGTTGTCTCCTTTTCCAGAAATATTGTTCACTCTCTCTTTCCCTGGCAAGTCCCTACTCACATTTATATCTGAGCTTTGGTTTCATTTTTCCTAATAAGGCTCCCCTGACCCCGAACTCTAAGCATGGTGGCCCTCCTAGGAAGTCCTGGATGTTATCCATCATAGCCCTTTCCAAATACATTATAATATCCTTACTCCTTGTATGTCTCCTCTACTGGAACATAATTTTTATGAAGGCAGAGCCATATGTGATGTGTCCACTGCAGCTACATCTCATTATAACGACAAGGTATAAGGGCCCACAGCGGCCAGCACAATGCCTGCCGCATAGTGGAACTTAGCAAATATTCCTTGAGCACATTCATGCACGAATGAATGAACACCAGCTTTCCAATCAGCAAAGACTAATAAGACAGAAGACTAAGAAAGTTTATTCTAGTGGCAAGAGTGACGTTTATTACTGCTTCGTTCAACTCCCTGTCAGAAAACTTGGTTGATGGGATTCCTTCAAATTTAAATTATTTATTGCAGAATAAAGCTGTCATTTTTCAATGTGCCAGTGTCACTGACTGTCTAAAGATCTAGGCTAGACCAGATGGCAACAACATTAGATATTTAAATTTTTGAAACACTTATACAAATATCATTTCATAGGATTTATACACTGGATCTATGGAGAGTGGGGTGAGGAAACTGAGACAGGAAGAATTACAGTTAGAACCTAGTTCTCCTTACCTCTAATCAACGTACTACCTGCTTTCTTATGTGCAGTGAATGATGCCATTACCCAGCCCTGGTCTCTGAGGCCATATTACTAGAAACAGTGGTTCTCCATGTGTGGAGAGTGGGGGGGGGGGATTTTGCACCCAGGGCATATTCAGCAATGTCTGGAGACAGTTTTTATTGTCACACTGGGGTGGGAGGACTTGCTATTGGCATCTAGTGGGTAGAGGCCAGGGATGCTGCTAAACCTCCTACAATACCCAGGACAGACTCCACCCAATCCTCACACCCCCCCAAACACACACCTGAGCCCTACTCCCACCACCAACAAAGAATTATCGAGCCCACAATGTCAATAGTACTGAGGCTGAGATACGCTGCTGTAAAGCAAAACTCAGGGACTGAAACAACCAGGAGGCACGCACCAGGGTCAGCCTCTCCAGCTGTAGACACTAGTGAGCACATAGCCTGTTTAAAGGCATGATCTTGAATTTAAAAATAAATACTCTGCAGGCTGTGTGTGTGAGTGGCACTCCTGGAAATGTCTTCATTGACCAAACAGGTCCTGCTCCAGACCATAGGACAACAAGTAGAACATGTCCCCACTGCTGCCTCCTGAGAGATGTACTCTGATTGTCTCAGAATCAAGGGAAAACTGAGGTTAAGTGTTTTCCAGAGAAGGCATTAAACCCAATCACTCAGATGCCTTTTCTTGTATCTCTCAAGGATAGCTGAAGGGTCAGAAAACTAAGATCTCGACCACCGGATTCATAGGCTGGGTTGCCTTAAAATCCTCTAATGTTGTCATCTGTCCAAAACGAAATAGCTGCCAAATAGTAGGGAATGAGGCCAGAATAGATATCACAGTCAGAGAAGTCCTTAAAAATATATTGTTATTGTCTTGGCATATTGATTCCTTTTCCTATCATTCATGGTTTAATTAAAACCCAGAGATACACAAGAGGAAAACCATGGGGAGCATTCCTTTTAAGGAACTGGAAACACATTCTGGATTTACTTTGAAATGTTTTCTTCTTACAGAGGACTTGAGGCATTATTCAGCTTGGACAAGAAAGGTGCAAGTCCACTTTTTCCAAAATGAATGCTAATTAGTGCATAGCTCAAGTACAGATGCAGAAATCTCCTTTATATAGTTAAATTTATTTTATAATTCCCTTAATTTAGAGTAACAGGGTAAAAAGTGAATTTGGGTTGTGAATAACTATATGGTAAAAACTGAAGGAAATGTAATACTATTTCTATTTTTATAAAGTGGCACAAAGAAATATCTTACACATGTTACATAGACTGACTGTACCCACTATTCCCCCAAATAATTCTTGAGGTTCCTCTATTTTTAAACTATTGCTCTAATTGTTACTTCCTACCAGAATATTCTCCCAACTCATATCTCCACAGATTCAAATTTTTCCTGTCCTTCAAAGCCTATCTCAAATGCCACCAACTCCAGGAAGTATTCCTGGAATCTGACCCAATGTCTCATTTATTTCTTTATTTCTTACCTCCCTGCTCACCTTTTGACTCTGTGCCTTATACATTTCTCCACTCCCACAGTCCTTGGCACTGTGTCTTGGAGATAGTAAACCTTCAAGGCATAGTGAGTCTTTAGAGGCATTGATGGGTAGGGGCATCAATTTGGTTAGGTTTCTCCCACATAATTATCCAAGTCATTAGCCAATTCTTTCTTCCCAATAGTTCAGAAGTAAACTTGAGCAGCCCTGATCCAATGCCCACAGTTCCAAAAAAGTAGACACAGAAGTGTAGTCTCATTCTAGGTCCTCTGTCCTGCACTAGACTGCAGGGGACAGAATGTCAAATTCCTGAAGCCCATGAAGCAGCCCAGCACCTGGAAAGCATGGGGACAGGAATGAAGTGTCTGCACTAAAATACTAGCTTCTTCACTTCCTTGAACTTGACAAGTGAATTAACATCTCTGGACAAATTTCATCATGCATAAACATATAAAATAATATTTATGTAATCTAATTATAAGTTTAATGAGAGCATCAAATGAGATCTTCTGGGTATAGGGGTTAGCAGAGTGATTATACCTAGTAAGAACTCAGATTTAGTAGTTACTGTTATTGTCATTGTTATCATCATCTATTAAAATCAAGTCATGTTTCTATGACTTAGAACCTAAACAAACATATTGTCTACTTGCTTTGACATCTCTTTATAAATTAGGAGAAGTTATTTGTCTACTTTTTGAGGTACTATGAGAGTTAGTATATAAAATTTGGTTGAAAATGTGCTTGGCTTGATGATGGTTTCCATATTACAGTCTTTTCAGTGAGAGCCAAAATCTGTTGTAACCAATCAGGTTTGGTTTCTTCCTTTGCTGCATGATAGCAGCCGCTCTACGTTGAGTCTGTTCTTCAGCTTCAAAGTCTCTTTAGTCTTATCTGTAGGTGCCCACCACTCATTTGGTCACAGGCCGGGGCCAGAGCCAGGGGAGCTGGCTGAGACACCGGTCCAGACTGCCAATCAAATATGCAAATCAAATCTTTGCTGACCTCCCAGACAGGTCGGGGGGATGCAGCAGTGAGCAAGACAACACAGTCGATGCCCTCATCGAACTTAGAACAAACATTGAGTAAATTATTACTGTGAGATGATTAAATCGTTAATTAAATTAGAAGAGGAAATTGCTCTGAAGGTCAATTGCAGGCTGCAGTGGGGTGGAGGACACAACCCAAACTGTTTCTTGGCCAGCAACTTATCTTTCAGGCTGAAATGTCACCTCCTCAGGGAAGCCTTTCCTGGCCATCCAAGCAAAGCAGTCCCTCTCTATCACATTTCTCATTTTAGTATTTATTCTACTTTTTTTTTTAATTGAGGTATACTTGACATATAACATGATTAGTTTCAGGTATACAATATAATGAACTGATGTTTGTATATATTGTGAAACGGTCATCATGATAAGACTAGTTAACATCCATCATCACTTATAGTTTTTTTTCCTTGTGATGAGAACTTTTAAGATCTATTCTCTTAATAACTTTTAAATATACAATATAATTTTATTAACTATAGTCACCATTTCATACATCACAAGGCTTATTTACTTTATAACTAGAAGTTGGTACCTCTTGACCTCCTTCGCCCATTTACACACCTCTAACTGCTTCCTCTGGCCCCCACCAATCTGTGCTCTGTACCCATGATTCTATAGAAAGGTAAGGTTTTGTGGTATTTGTCTTTCTCTGTCTTATTTCATTTAGCATAATGCCTTCAAGTTCCATCCATGTAGTTGCAAATGGCAGAAATTCTTTTTCTGGCTGAATAATATCTATCAATCAATCTATCTATCTATCTATCTATCTATCTATATATATATATATATATACATTTTTGTTATCTATTCATCCATTAATGGACACTTAGATTTTTTTTCCCATATCTTGGCTATTGTAAATAATGCTGCAATGAACCTGAGGGTGCATGTATTTTTTCAAGTTAGTGTTTTTGTTTCTTTTAGGTAAATACCCAGAAGTTGAATTGCTGGATCATTATTTTTTTTGATCCTCTGAAAAAGCCTTGTTGATGTGTATATCCTCTTATAAAATATAAAGTCAATGAGCAAAACCTCAATCTATTATTTACTACTGTATCTCCAACATCAAAAAGCATGCCTAGCCTTTAATGGCTGCTAAAAACATTGTATTGTATGAATGAGTGGATGAACTAATCAAAAAGAAGTTCCTCTTTCTCCAGATCAGAATGTACCAAGTTGTGAATTTCACACATTGGCTGAAGAGTGTGGGGAGCATGTTGCAAATAGTATCAGAATTCTTCTTGTTCAGTTCAACTCAATTCAATCCAGCATATACTTATCGAATTCCTATTATGCACCAGGCAGTGAACCTCACACTCACAAATCAGCAGAGAAAAATCAAAGCTCTACCCTCCTGCCAATTAGAGTCTGGCATGGGAATTATAGTCTTATCAGCAATTATCACAGTAATTGAATAGCACTTACTTTATGTCACACAGAATTCCAAGTATTTTAATGAATTACCTTACTTATTCCTCACCACACCCCTACATGTTAGGAATGATCACTATACCCATATATGAGGGCAGGTATTTTATCTATCCTTTTTTTAGATTTTTATTTACTTTTTCTTTTTTAGAGAGAAAGGAAGGTAGGGAGGAAGAGAGGGAGAGAAACATCAATGTGAGAGAACATTGATTGGTTGCCTCTCATACGCACCCCAACTTGGGACCTGGCCCGCAACCCAGGCATGTGCCCTGACCGGGAATCAAACTGGTGACCCTTTGCACCATGGGGTGGCGCCCAACCAACTGAGCTACACCGGTCAGGGCTTATCTAATTTTTCACTGTGAACTGCTTAGCACCATGTATTTTTAAAATATTTTTATATATGGGTTGCTTAGCACCTGGCCTAAGTAGATACTCAATAAATAGGTTCAATAATAGATGTTTTGAAAGAGGAAGATACTGTCTGAGAGTGTAGCAGGGAGATTGAACCAGTCCCGAGGCGTTAAAAGATTAAGAAGTATGAATTGGTTATTATAGTATAGTATTGGGGGTGTAAAGTACCACATAGGGAATATAGCCAATAATATTCTAATAACTATATGAGGTGTCAGATGGGTACAAGATTTATCAGGATGATCTCTTTAGTACACCTAAAACTAATATAATATTGTATGTCAACTGTAATTGAAAAATAAAAATGATTTAAAATAAAAAAAAAACAAACCTCTCCCTGAAGATGTGAGATTTTATCTAAGACTTGAAGCATGAATAGAAATTTGCTTTGCTTTGATGAGAGTAAACACCTGGGCAGGCTTATCCTGACTGATCTTACATAACCTATCTTTCCCTGCCTGGGATTTAGTTTCCTTCTTAGCAAAATGAAAAATGGTAACGATGAAACTTCCCCAAAGCAGGAAGAACTGTCAAAGTAACTTTCCCAAAAGAGTCTGGCTTTAAGGAGAGCAGGCAACAGGGATGGCATCAGTGGGGACAGGCTATTGGAAGACCCCCAAGGCCATTGTCCCCAGGGCAAGGGCTCCAGCTGGGACTGTTAAGGACAAAAGGGATTGCTTCTGATCTCCCAGGAGGTCAATCTAAAGAAAAGCTTGGAGCAACATGGTCCATAGTGCAGCACTCAACCGTCTCCGGGATCTCCCAATTTATTGCTTGCTTTTTCCTTTTCCTTTTTCTTTCTTTCTTTTTTTCTTCCTGATGTTAAAACCTGGCATGTGGAAGTCATCTGGTGAATTTCTTGTCTCTGGGCTCCGCCCCGCCAGACTCCAAGGCCCTTCTCACATAGCACCTAAAATGGGTCACCTTTATCTTTCCCTCCTCCTAGGCTTCTGGTTTCCCTTTCAGAACCTCTCTCTGCTGCTGGGCCTCCCTGCTGCACGTCTGCCATTGCCCCAGAGCCTTCCCTCTCCTTAGAAACACTCCTTCCTCTCCTGCTGGCCCTGCTCTTATCTGTGATGACATTAGGTGTAGCAGAGTCTAATTCCACTCACGGAGTTAACTGCTAACTGTTCATTTGCTATACCTCCTAGGAAGATGACTGCTTTTTAACGGGAGCTTTTTTGTAAGTAACGCCTCATGCCAAAGCATGCTCTCCAATGATGACCCTTTGGGGGTTCTATAATCCCAAAGCATCTTTTCAGAAGCTCTTCCTGTTCTCATAACCCTTCTGCTGCTGTATTATACTAGTTTATTAGTACTCCTTTTTTCTGCAGTGTGCACTTCTTAGAGCAGGGGCGGAATCTTATATTCTGTATCCCTGTCACTCAATGTAATGCCTAGTAACACATCAGGGTGGCAAAAAATTGTTGGACACAAGTGATGAGATGACAAGGTATTTGGAAAACTTTGTTACCCTGGCCCTTCAAGCCAAAGCATGAAATTAAATACCTTACTCCAGAGGTTCTCAAACTTTAAAGTACAAATCTCTTGAATTGTTATATATGCAGATTCCTTGTCTATCCCCAGAGATCAAACCCGCAACCTAGGTACCTAGGTATGTGCCCTGACCGGGGGTCAAACCCACAACCTTCTGGTGTATGGGACAACACTCCAACTAACCAAGCCACCCAGCCAGGGCAGGAAATGCCACATTTGTTCTTTCTGCCCTTGCCCAGTCTGCGTCCAGGTAGATAGGGTACCTAGGCCTGGCACTAAGTCTGTCATTTGGAATTGAGATTGGAGATGTTTTCATTGAGGCCAGAAAGCACTGGCTGCTTTAGAGCAGCCCTAGGAAGCTGGGCGCTAGCCCCCTCACTCTTTTCTCTCCAGTGGAGGAGACAAGGTTTTTTTTTGTTTTGTTGTTTTTTTTTTTTGTTTTTTTTTTTAAGATTTGGAGATCCCCCCCCGCCCCCCTGAATTCTCTGAGGGTAATTGTGAGCAGCATCATCACTAATTTTGTTTTTCTTTCAGAAAGTACTTTCTCCTTCAGGAAGTATTTACTAAGTGCCTACCATTGACTCAGAAGGGATTTACTAAATGCTTACTGTTTATCTAAGACTAAAGTTGAAACATCTCTATTCATGAGTTCCATAATATCTTTGCTTGAGTGATATATTATTTTTGCTAAAAGGGACCTTCACACACACAAAAAAAAAAAAAAAAACACAAAAATCATCATTCAGAAGCTGCCTCCTATACATTATATCCATCCATTTATTCAATCACAAATACTGGCTGAGTACCTAATTTGTGCCAGGCTCTGGGGGAGGCACTTGGGGTACAAAGGTGAATTAGGCACTGATATTGCCCTCAGTAAGTTTACAATTATTTAGACAAGATAGGTAAGTAAATGCAATAAGATACTGTGATTAAAGGCTGATATTACTGTTGTAGACAATAACAAACAGTTGAAGCACTTACATTATTCTAGGTACTGTGCCAAATCCTTCATACGAACCATCCTATTTTGCCCTTAAATTATCATGTAAGATTCTATTATTATCTTTATTAGATACATAATGAAGCTCAGAGATGGTAAGTAAATTGCCCAAGGTCACACAGTAAGTCAGTATCAAAGGCAGGATTAACCCCTGGCTGGATAATCGCAGTCCCACCCGCTTAACCACACTTTCTCGCACTCTGAGGTTGGTATATGACCATAGCTCAGAGAAGCCAGCAACAGTAAAAACAACATTGATAGTGATAGTTTATCAAGTGTGTGCAATGTGCCAGGTGCTTCATATACTTATTGTCTTACTTCATCCAAGAATACAGGAGGAAAACCTTGTTGTTCCCATTTTATAGATGCAGAAACTGAGGCTCACAGGTATTAAAGTTTTATTCATATCTACCCAACTGGTAACTGAATGCACTGAGATTTCAAACTTGGGTCAGAGCTACCCCAAACCTCCCACTGCTCCCACTTTGACTGTTGATCAGGGCCTGAATGTTCAGTATCTCTCAGAAAGACATCTCTGGGTATGTTCTTCTGTTGGGAGTTTGAGATTACACAATGAAACAGACCACTTAGGCATTGTTTAAACAGCACCTTACTTGGGATGGCCCACCCTTGCTAGGTCTCTGGATCTAAGGAAGTGATTATGTGATTATTGTTGGGCTAAATGTCCTCTCCTTGCCAGTAGTTGTCATCATGTCACAACGATCCGAAAGTCAAAGAGAGAGTACTGTGTATTGGTGGAACAGTCTATTTACATTACAATGGCCTCGACTGTCATCACCATAATTATTTCATGGCTTTAAGTGTTTACTCTCTTGGGCAGACCAACACATGTCTACCATGTTGTTAGGAATTTTTTGTAAAGAACAGAGCCCATAAAGGCTTAAAAATTATTCTACCAGATTAAATCTACCAGATTTATATTAAATCTTATTTTTAAAAACCCCACCCCAGGGGATATTGGTTTTCTTTTACAGACCATTTAAATCATTTCCTTGTGGCCCTGAATGCAGCACAAAAGCCATTTGCCTCTTTCTCTTCAACATATACAATAGTGGCTTAGAAAGAACTGACAAATCTCAAACTGATGCCTGGTGCTTTGCCTTCTAGTGGTAAGGTTTCCAAAGTCATTACTCTTTCATGGGTCAAAACCAAACCAGTTCCTCAATCCAAATTACTTTCATTTGGGGATGGGTCATGTTTTTCAATATTCTCCCTCCCTCTCTGTCTCTCTTTCTTCTCATTTGAAATCTCAGTGAGAGTTTGGGTAAAGTTGTGTAACCCTTGATGAACTTACTTTTCCCATGTTTTCATATGCCATCAGGGTGCATGGGTTGTGTGAAGGGTCAGTTTCCTTGGGTTCAAACTCTATTGTTGTACCGTGGCTTTAAACTTGTACAGCACATAACTCAGAACCAAGATGTTGCCTCGGTGTGAGGGCCAGCAGGAAGAAAAGAAAAAAAAAGCCGAAGTGGAACACAGAATCTGTCTGTGTTAGTCCTCTGTCGCCGACTGCTCAACCCAGCGTTAGACTTCACCTAAATGATAAATGGTCCTATTGTCTGGGTTTCGTATTAAAAAAAAATAGAACTAAATCTAGATTAAGCAAGGACAGAGACCCACTTCATTGCACTGTACTTTAATATTCCTGAGACCCATGGCATTAACGGGTGGCTCCTTTTAACAGCCATCGCTCTCCGGGGCAGAACACTGTACTGTCTTTGTTTCATCTGATCTTTCCGCTAAATAAGAGATGGTCACTTATCCTCACGACTCCCGTATCCTGCTGGATTTCTATTGCTAAAAGAGAAACTGACCACACGGGAAAAGGTAAAGGTTTCAGGCAGGGCAGCTCCGCGTGTTTACAGGCAGGACCGACTTACTCAGCAAATCCTGCTCGGAGGAGCTGCAGCCAATGAAGAGCCTATATCCTGGCTTGCTTGGGGGCTTCTGAGTTTGAGCTGCATGCAGAAATGTAAGGCAGTGCTTCCTGGCGCTGATGGCAAAATGGGACCCAGCTCCAGCTATTCCTCAGGCTCCCCAGCTTTGCAGATCTGGGAGAGAACCAACAGACACATATCGGTGATGTAGCCAGCTTTCAAGGCCACGAGAATCCTTATGGATTCAGGAGACTGGTTTGTTATTTAGATTTTTCTTTTTTCTTTTTTTCTTTTTTGGAAGATGAAATGCTTCTCTCGTTACCTGCCTTACATCTTCAGACCTCCGAATACCATCCTCTCTTCCAGCTGCCACACAGAAGGTACAGACCAGAGAGGGAGCGTGTCTGGGTGGGTGGGCGAAAGTGGGCTGGTGCATGACTTCCCACCGGCTCTGCTGATACTGTTTTCTGTAGCTCCTGGATGACTGTTGTTCCTGGCAAAAGCTGGGATCTGTCAGCTTAGATCTGTTTCTAGAATCACTCTGTGTCTTCTTACAAGGAAAGGGAAGTATTATCTGAAAAGCAGGATAATGTTGCAAAGACGATCTCAAAGCTGCTACAGCTGATGAGAAAAAAATTCAGAAATATTTTGCCAGTTTCCCTTGCTCTCCTTAACATGCAAACAAGTAATTGGAACTAATGTTAAGGGGAAAAAATTGCCATGGGTGCTGTCACCTACGTTTATCCAAGCTCTCTGTTTTTGTCACTGTCCGTTTAATAACTTGGTGCCTGCCCAAGAAAGCAATTAGCAGAATAGAATTAGCTCACTCCGCAGCGGCGAGCGCCGATCGTCGGGTGGGTTTGCCCCAAGTCTGTACGTGGGCTGCAGAGCTGCAGGAATGCAGCTGACTTTCAGCACTCACTGGCAATGTGGTCTGTGGGGGTCGAGAGTCAGGGCCTTAATATGGGGGGGAGCTGAGCCTTGTGCAGATGGTCCCCCGGACCTGGTCCTGCTGCCCTCTAACCCAGCCTGATATGCATACGTGGGTGTGCACTTTTTGTGTGCGTGTGCGCCTCATGAACATTCTGGCCACTGCAGGTGTCAACATTTCTAGTGTCACCAGCTGCTCATGCATCTTCTGGAGGTGATTTGCCTGTTTCTTTAGATCTAACACGTCCCTGGGATAAGAGCAGTTTCAACATAAGCAACTGGTTGGCCGTGTTTCAGCCTGAGGGGCCGTCACACTGGAGGTACTGAATTGAAGAGGACTGAGGATGGCGAGGGGCTGCCACACACACACACACACACACACATTGGTCAAGCCACACTCCCCTGGAACTGAACTTGTGTTTCTCATCCACAGAGTAGGAGCCTGGGAGCGGGGCCTGTGTAAATAAAATGAGAGAAACATTTATCATACCATAAGGTGATTTTCTATCAGTACCCCCAGGAAAAGGGAGTAGACATTTGGGGTCATCCTTGAATTGAGACCGAGGATTGTACTCTTCGTAGACATTGATATTTCATAAATTGTTTTCAATTGGATACTTCCCTTAACAATTTTATTGGTGGCCACAGGGGATGACCCATTGAGAGATCTTTCTCCCCGCAGCCCCAGAGAGAAACTTAGTGAGTCTCTATACATATTGGGGAGGTGGGGAAGGGTGGCAGGGGTAGAAATCTCCAGGGGAACTTTCCAAATGCAAATGATCTAAACTCATATAGGAAGCTGCCTAGATAACTGTTCTGCTATTTCTGGTTGGTCCCATCTTCTCCTCCCAGTTTAGACTTTGAGAACCCAAACCCTTAGTCTACTCAATTGCTATTTTTATATTGATCGAACTAAAGATTTTCCCTCATAGAGACAAAAACAGCACAAGAACTTTCTTGAACTGTTTTTCAATCAAATTTAACTGACTTACTCCATCAAAATAAAAATTCCATTTTATTCATGCCAAAACAAACAATCTCTGATTCATCATCTATCACCAGATTTAGAAGTGGGGGTGAAAAGATACATCTTTAAATTTGTTGTAAACCCAGTAAAGGCCATGGGCAAGGATAATAGCATCTGTCAAATGCTGACTTCACGTGGGAGTAGTGGAGTGGCATGAGTTAAATACCAAGAAATCAGGGCCAAGCCACTTAATGGCTCTTATGTCCAATTCTAATTTTATCTATAAAATGAAAATAAAAAGACCTACTCTCAGGATGTTGAGAATTAAATGTGATAATGAAAGTTCTCCATAAAGCTTGGCATATGAGAGAGGCTATTATTTTTGAGTCCCTTGCCCCATGCACTTTCTTAGACATTTGTTTTCTTTGTTTATTACATACCTTTAGCAATGAGCTATTTTCTTAAACACACCAGTGTCACTAGAAACTAGTTATACTTATTTAGAGTTTGTCTGAGGAGGAAAATATGTCAGAATGAACCTGAGTTTGTGCTTTCCTTTTGATAATATTAGCATCATGTCACCCTGTAGTCTATTTTGGAAAAGGCTGTGAACTTCATGTTTTATTTAAGTGAAAAAGTGAAAAATGAATAATTTGTGTATATCCCTATGAAAATCAAATAAGTACAAATGACTCAAACAATCCCCTTGAAAGTAACTCTAGAACAACTTGAAGAGCATCAGTCAATTCCTGGGCTTCTTAGTGGGTGGAACCATCCTACTAAAAACACTTGCGTTGTCCTCTCAGCTTAGTCTTGACATTGTTTTTCTCAGTACAGAAAGATCACAGACTTTGAATTCAAGCTCTGCCACATGCCACCTGGGTGGTGTTTGGTAGTTATTTAACCTCTCTGTGCTTCAGTTCCCTCATGTGTAAAGTATGGGTAATGATACCCCCTGGGCAGTTGCAAAGGAATATATTCAGAATGCCATCCCCCAGGTAGTGATGGTGATGATGATAGTAATAATTAGCCCCCACATGTATTGTACTTACCATGTCTAAGACATTATCTAAGGATTATATATATATAGTGACACGTTTGTATATAGGGTAAATCAACAGTATGGAGTCTACAAATATTAGTTCTTTTTCTCAGTCCTCAAACCTGTTTCTTCACCCATCAGATAGAAATTTGGTTCTCCATATTATAGTCAAATAAGTGTTTCAAATATGATCATGTTACCACCACCCCACCCCACCCCGAGACACAAGCACGCTTGCATTTAAAACCTCTCAATGGCTTCCCACCGCCTACCAAGCCCTGCGTCTTCTGGCCCCTGCCTGACCTCAGACACATTCAATCTCTCCTGGTCTCCAGCCACGCAGGCCTTCTTTGGTTTCTCAGTGATTTCCCTCCAACCACCGTGTTTGGAGTTGTTTCTGTATTCCCTTGGCCCCATTTCTTGTTCACTGTAGCCCTCAACTCTCAGCACAAGCTGAGAAGCCATCCCTGACCCTCAGCTGATCACAGTTCTTCAAGACCTGGGTTACTTTACATCAGAGGACCTAGTGTAGTTTATGGATTGTGAGAAGACTGATGGAACTCTTTTGTTAAAATCTGTGTCCCTGCTAGACTGAAAGCTTCGTGGGAGCAGGAGCCACATGTAATTTTGCTCTCTCTCATACCCTCAGCACCAGAACAATACCGGGTACTTCATAGGCACTTCACACATTTTTACTGAATGAGAAGATGATGCATAGCAAGGCTGTTGTATAGATAAATTTTAAAAACACACGTGAAAAGCATTCTGCAAAGCATTAACTCCTATGTGACTGCAAGTTGTTTTCACCATTGCCAGTTGGGAGCTCTCTGTGGCCATGCTCAAGAACACTGGTTTTATTACCACACTCTATTTTAACTTGAAATAAGAAGATGCAAACAGGAAAAAAAAAAAAAAAAAGACAAATAAATCATGCAGATGCACAAACAGGGTTTTGAGAAGACAATTGGCCTGTCCTCCCTTCTCTGTGGGCCTCATTAAGGGAGCACAGAGCCTCCTTCTCTGTGGTAGGGAAGGATTCAACCCGCAAAATAATTTCATGATTTGAGGAACAGAATCCCAATTGCAAACCCAAAGGAACCCTTCCAGACAGGACAGAGGGCATGGGGGAGGAGAGGGCTGGTGAGAGTGAGGAGCATTGAGCAGTGGACCTCCTTTGGCCCCCGACAAGGGAGGCTGTCTAACAAATGCATGGAGGCACCTCCTTGTCCTCTCCATGAGTTGTCTGTGTCACGTGTCCAAGCTGCCAGCCCCTGCTTGACCTTTGAAACTCAGCTTAAGTCAAGCCTTTCTAGGAAGCCTCCCTCAGCAGCTCCAAAGATGGAGCTGCGATGATGAGTCACACTAGCCCCAATCTTAGTGGGAAGAAGAAATGTGTGTGTGGGGGGGGGGTGAAGCAGAGAGGCAGCACCAGGCCTGTGGCTCTCTGGCCGTGCGCTGCGAGCCGTGCCTGTATGATCTCATTCACTCCTTACACTGCCTCTTGTACCAAATGCTATGATCTCCACGTTACAGGTGAGGAACTGACACACACCTGACTTGCCAGAGCCACAGTGAGTTAAGTGGCAGAGCTAAGACTCAAATCCAAACTATCTGAATCAAAAATCAGTGCTCTTAACCTTTACTTTGAACATTTATTTCTGACTATCAGTGTGAGAAAGCCTTCAGATTATAGTGAAACAGTCTCTTAACATGTCTGTCTCCTGGTGGCCGGGAGCAGCTTGGGCACAGGGAATTCTGCCCTGTTGGTTTTCAGTCTCTGCATCCTGCTTAGCACAGAGCTAGACTGAGTAGAAGTCCAAGAAATTCTTCTTAAATGAAGGATTGGGTGAGAGAATGAATACACAAATTCATCTTCTCTATCAATCATGCTCCTTCCAGAGGAGGAAAGTTCTGGAGTCAGAATATTTTCCAGTGACACCCAAAAGCAGGCTTAATGGAAGTCTACAAGCACACACACACACACACACACACACACACAGAGGAAAAAAATACACATTTTTCTAACCAAATGTCATAAGTACTAATAAGTAAAACATGCAATGCTTACTATTTACTAGGCACAATTGCACTGTGTGTATATAGGTGTATGTACAGGTGTGTATGTTCCTCAGAACAATCCTGTAAGGTCAATACTGTTATTATCTTCATATTATCTATGAGGAAACCAAGACAGAGAAGTTCGGTGACTTGTCCAAGGTCACACAGCTGTTAAGTGCAAGGGTTAAAATTAGAACCCATGCAGTCTGGTTCAGAGGTGAATATTAAGAAAGGATTCATGAGTATATTTTGTGCCTTTGTACATATTTATGGAATTCTTATTTTTCAGGTTTTTGGAATTTTCTATTCAGCCCCTTCCCCCTATTTAGAACCAATCCACTCTTCGGGCCCACATCAAATGCACTTTCACCCACAGCTTTCCCCGATGACTCATTTTCTCATCTTCACAAATACACACCAACACTTAAGGTCTATCCTAAATGCATGTTGTGACTTGCTGTAATGGAAATAATATTATACCACTGGAAGGGGTTATTGTAAGGATTGCCATAAAATCTCACTTTGTTTGACACTGCTTTACATTTACATTTTTTTACATTTTTATGTACAATAGCTGGATTGTCCCTGCTTTCATCTAAGGCCAGCCCTTCACCTGTAAGCTAGACCCCATGTCTGACCCTACTCAAGCCCCTCAATCTGCATTTGTCCCCTCTCTGTGTTGGCACCAAGTCTTTCCTCTCTATAGGATCATGTTTGCAGTCCACAAACATGCTGTCAATCGTGTCATTTAAATACTCGTCTTATGCTCCCATGTCCCTCTCCATCTACCGCCATTGGCACAGACGATCGCTACTTCATTCTTGAGTTTCTTGTCTTGGTCTCAGGGCTCACACTTTCTCTCTGTTTCTTTCTTCCTCACTGGCTAGTCTGTCTCAGACTTCCCTGATTGTTCCTTACCATTTTCCTTAATTGTACCCTATAGCCCAGGGCTCAGTCCTCTCATTCATCTATGCTTGCTCCTAGGTGATCTCAGCCAGTCCCATGGTCTTAAGTATCATTTATTCAATCTATATCTCCAGCTTCAACCTCTCACCCAAAATGCAGACTGTATACATCCAACTGCCTACCCAACATTCCCACTGGAACGCATAACAGAGAGCTCAAAGCAGGACTCCTGGTTTCCTCTCGAGAAAAACCCTGTTTGCCCAGAATTCACCTCCGACTCGTTAAATGAGAACTGCATTCTCCTAGTTATTAAAGGCGGAGACCTTGGAATCATCCTTTATTTCCTTCTTTTTCTCATATCCTTCTTCCAATTCTACAGTTAATCCTCTGGGCCTGACCGCCTAAAAATATCCAGAATCCAATTATGTCTTATCACATCTACCACTTAAATGTTTCTTTATCAGAGAGGCCTTTCCTGGCCTTCCTATCTAAAATCAATCTCTGCCCCTCCCTCTCTCTTTCCCTCCCTCTCCTTCCTCAGTTACCTTTATCCCGCTTTTTATTTTCAGCCCAAAGCATGTATCTTTACCCAACGAGTTATATATCCATTTACTTATTTGTCGTCCATCTTTTCACACCATAAAATGATAGAAGACCCATGAGACAAGGACTTACTTTGTTTTGCTCATTGCTATATCTCTGATACTTAGAACAGTTTCTACACATAGAAAGCATGTAATACATACTTGTTGATTGAATGAACGGATATATATATGAATGAACATCTACATTAAGTCAGTAATAAAGTGAAAAGAATGGACTCTACAACCAGATGAACCTTGAGTTCCAATCTAAGCACTGCTCATTAATTGCTGGGACACCTTCAATTACTTCATTGATATATTTCCTTCTCTAATAATAATATATCAAAGTATTGTTATAAAGTATTGTGGAAAAATAGTATTTGTAAACCCCCTATTATAATGCCTGTGAATATCCAATGAATTGGAGTTAATATTTCTTTGTATCCCCACTGCACTTAACCACAGCAACAGTTGCCAATAGGCACTAATAGTTCCATACTGATTGAATTTTTTGCCCACCGACATAGCTAGCACTGACTGTAGGCTCATTATGTGCTAAATCGTGTTGAATATTTTATAGTTACTACTTCATATAAATCTCACAAAAACATCACAATATAAATACTTTTAACTGTCTTCATTTTATAGATGATACAACAAGGCATAAAACGGGGCAGTAACTTACCCCAAACCACACAGTTAATATGCAGTAGAACAGGGTTTGCACCCAGACCACTTGATACTAGTCCAGGTTCTTACAGGCCCGCAACATTCTAGGTATTGTTCTCAGTACATGGAAACTGAAAAGATGAAGAAGACTCATTCCTGTTTTAAGAAGCTACAGTCTGGCAGGGGAGAGAAAGGCATGCACACACAACTCTGCAAGTGGACGTTAACCCTGGCTGTGCGTGAGAGTCAGGCGTGCCCAAGGCTGTCCTCACCACCACCCTAGGGAACTAGACTCCCTGGAAGTGGTTCCCAGCGATCCCTGTTTTAAAGGTTTCCCAGGTGCATCCTATGAGCTGTCAGAGGCAGGATCTGAGGCTGTGATAAACAATGTTCAGGGCTGAGGCTGTAGTCAAAACTCAGAAGACCTCTGGGATAGATCAACTGTGGGTCCCATTGAAATGGCAGAGTTGAATCCTGCAACTGAGAAGAGGTTGCTTTTGGTCAAGACCTCTCATGGCTGGCAGATAAGTGGCTGTTCTGGAAAGATTCAAGGTCAGTGTCATCCACTTACACATTTACTGGAACTCTATTGAGCATTCATCTGCTTCATGGTAGCTATGAGTTTGCGTCAAGATTTTATATTCAGGTACTGGCTAAAATATCTACCTACTATAGGAAAATTCATTCAGTGTGTTGGCTTTAGCTTTGTCACCTATAAAAAAAAAGGGATAAAAACTATGCACATGTATCAGAGCTGCTTTAGTAAGTAAATGTGGTAATTTATGCAAAGTATATAGTGTGGTACCCAGAGTGAGCTGTGCTTATTATTAATGTGATACCCGTTAGTGGAAGTGTCATAAGTCAACTATTGCCTTGTGTACCTTGAACAATGCAGTGATGGAAAGAATCCTGGGCCAGGGGAGAGGTACCTAGATTCTGGTTCTCTGCTGACGTTGTTGTCACTTGGGAAATTGGCTAGTCCTGCTGTGCCTTGGAGTTCAATGGGGCTATCAGAATACCTGGTGGTGTTGGTGTGAGTTAAGTGATAACCTTCTGAAGTGTGTTCCCTCCTGAGTTTCCTATATTAAATCAGAAGCTGGGAGTGGTAACCCATTTTTTAAAGGTCCTAGATTTTTACTAGTAAGGAACTTAGCAGCTGATTTGAAATAAGGAAGCCAGCTCTGGTCTGGTGGTTCTGTTGGTTGGAGCATTGTCCCATACACCCCCCCACCCCCCAAAAAAAGTTTGTGAGTCCCTGGTCAGGACACATACCTAGGTCGTGGGTTCGAGCCCTGGTTGGGGCATGTACAATTTCCAGTCCGGGCGCTTAAGATCCTTGGCTCCCACACGTACGGGAGGCAACCAATCAGTGCTTCTCTCTTCCATCGATGTTTCTTTCTCTTCCTCCCTCTGCCTCTGAAAGCAATGCAAAAATGTCCTCGGGTGAGGATAAAAAAGTGTTTTAAAAAAATAAGGAGGACAGAAAATAATGTCCAAAACAGTCAGCTGAGAGCTAGGTACTCTCCATGCATTATTATCATCACCTGCAGATAATTATGGCAACAGTTCTGTGGTAGCAGCCACAGTTTACAGGTGAAGATGCTGAGAGAGGACTGGAGAGACACAATATCTAGTTAGAAAACACTTTAGCTTTGGCATCAGATAAACCAGAGTTCCAAATATGACTTAGTTATTTAGCCCCTAAGTGTCTGTTTCCTTGCCTATAAAATTGAAGTAACATTGCTTTGTTTTTATGCTTATTGTTTGGATTAAAGGCATTCATCGAGTGGAGCATTCCTTGTAGCCACTTACTAGGCAGTATCTGTATGTATTGTGATAATATCTTTGTCCGGGTCATATAGCGGTAACACCAAGCTGGTCTGGCTATAATTCCTGGTTTCCTCCCATTCCACTGTGTTCCCATCAAAAAAACATTGTTTGTTTGTTTATTTGTTTGTTTTTCATTTCATTCTTTCAACCTCTATCACCTTTACTGGTGCTTACTTATAATGTACACTGGTCAGTGCTGTTCTGATTTGTGTTCCTGAATTCATTGTTTGTCTTCAGTACTTGTGCCCCAAGGCAATTCCTTCATTTTGACTCAATTTTATAAATCTAATAGAAAAATCACTGGCAGTAAAATTATCAGCATCCTTAGAGCAACTGGCCCATTAGTTTTCTGAGTCATTGTTTCTTCACTGGCAGGTTGAGGTGGGGGAAAAGATGGGCAAACCAATGCACGGTTTCAAAGACGGGCATGAACACCTTCTCTGGATTCTATTGCTGATACATGAGAATGTCACCTTTCTAGAAGTTTTAGGAGCAAATTGAGTAGTCAGTGAACCCCCTTGCAAGAGACATTATTAATTTATTCAAAAAGTACAAACACATCTACAGAACATCTCTGGGGTGTATCACATATGGGCTAGGCAATGAGATCAGAATGGATACGGTTCCTGCCCTCATGGAGGACAAATAAATTAATGTAAACTGTGGCAGGTGCTGCAATGGAGAGACATGCTGTATACTAGAACAAGGTCTGGTAGGGTTGTGTAATGAATAGGAAGATCAGGACATCTTCTCCGAAGTGTCATTTGAGCTGAGATCTGAAGGATAAGTAGAACCTAAGTGGGCAGAATGAGAGACAGTTTTCCACATAAAGGGGAGTACTTTTGCAAGGCCCTGTCACCAGAGGGAAATGGTGAATGACCGGTCCTGAAGGAAGGCCAGTGTGGCTGGAGCATAAGACCAAAAAACACTGTAAGGAATGAGACTATAGAGTGGTGTGACCCTACATGTCACTGTGATATGGTGTATGGAGTTTGGTCTTAATCCAAAGAGCAACTGGAAATTATCAAAGGATATAAATTTGGTGGGGGGTGGGGGGATTGACCACATTTGCAACATGAAAAGATTGTTTAGATTACTGTGAGAATACATTAGAAGAGCTAAGATGTGGATGGACATATTTCAAAGAGTCGGCCACTGAAAACAGAGCTAGGTGGTTGCTAAAAGCAGTTCTTATTAAATTACAGCAGACTTGTAGGTGGCTCTGAGTGTGCCCCAAATTCCTCAGGTGTATGTGTGTCTGAATGGAACAGTCTTATAAACATGGAAACCTGTCCATTTTCTTGACATCCAGACAAAGAAATTTTTCTTCTCAATGAGCAACAGCAAGAACACTCTATGCTCTGTTTTGAAGATGCAGTAAACATTCCAGGCATTGAAAAATAGAGTGAGTTTGCTCTTTCAGATACAGCACTTGCAAAGCATGATATTTAGAAGAAAGAGAAAGGCTGTCCTAGGAAAAAACCACTAAGAATGCTTTCATATCATGTTTATTCAGCAAGAAATAGCTGCTGTATCAAGACCTCTAGATAGAATGGTACATGTGCTTCGTGGCGTATATTCGTATAGAAGCAGCAAGGTGGCCCTGTCAGGGGAGAGTTGATCAAAAGTCAGCTTTGCCCTGGCCAGGTAGCTCAGTTGGTTAGAACGTTGTCCCAATGTGCCAAGGTTGCAGGTCTGATCCCCAGTCAAGGCACATATAAGAAACAACCAATGAATACACACATAAGTGGAATAACAAGTCAATGTCTGTGTATCTGTCTTTCTCTCTCTCTTTCTCTCCTTTCCTCTTCTCTAAAATCAATTTTTTTCTTTTTTTTTTATTTTGGTTTTTCAATTACAGTTGTCCCCTTTTCCCCTAATTTCTCTCCCCCACCCAACCCACCCCCTCTCCCGCAATCATATCCCTCCCCGTTGTCCATGTCCATGAGTCTTTTATACAGTTTCTTTGACTAAACCCTTCCCTTACTTATCCCCCTTCTCTCCCTCGCCCCTCCCCCCTATTGACTGCTATTCTGCTCTTTGTTCTATTTAGTTCCTTTGTGCTGTTCTTTAGTTTCCTGTGTTAGGTGATATCATATGGTATTTTTCTTTCTTTGCCTGGCTTATTTCACTAAGCATAATTCTCTCTAGTTCCATCCATGTTGTTGCAAATGGCAGGAGTTCCTTCTTTCTTTCTGCTACATAGTATTCCATTGTGTAAATGTACCACAGTTTTTTGATCCACTCATCTACAGATGGGCACTTAGGTTGTTTCCAGCACTTAGCTATTGTAAACAGTGCTGCAATGAACATAGGGGTGCATAAGTTCTTTTGAATTGGTGTTTCAAGATTCTTCGGGTATAATCCTAGTAGTGGAGTCACTGGTTCAAAAGGCAGTTCCATTTTTAATCTTTTGAGGTAATTCCATACTGTTCTCCACAGTGGCTGCACCAGTCTGCATTCCCACCAACAGTGCAGTAGGGTTCCCGTTTCTCCACATCCTCGCCAGCACTCGTTGCTTGTTGATTTGTTGATGATGGCCATTCTGACTGGTGTAAAATGGTATCTCATTGTGGTTTTTATTTGCATCTCCCTGATGGCTAATGATGTTGAGCATTTTTTCATGTGTCTATGGACCTTCTGTATGTCCTCTTCGGAGAAGTGTTTGTTCAGGTCCCTTGCCCATTTTTTAATTGGGTTGTTTGTTTTCTTGATGTTGAGTCGTATCAGCTCTTTATATATTTTGGAAATCAGTCCCCTGTCTGTGATGTCATTGGCAAATATGTTTTCCCATATGGTTGGTTTCCTTTTCATCTTGCTGATGTTTTCTTTTGCTGAGCAGAAACTTTAGTTTGATGTAATCCCATTTATTTATTTTTTCCTTTATTTCTCTTGCTTTAGGAGATGTATCCGTGAAGAGATTGTTACGTGAGATATCTGATATTTTATTGCCTATGTTTTCCTCTAGGACTTTTATGATGTCACGGCTTACATTTAAGTCTTTGATTCATCTTGAGTTTATTCTCGTGTGTGGTGTAAGTTGGTGGTCTAGTTTCATTTTTTTGCACGTCCCTATCCAGTTCTCCCAGCACCATTTGTTAAAGAGGCTCTTCTCACTCCATTTTATGTTCCTTCCTCCTTTATCAAAGATTAGTTGACCATAGAGGCCTGGGTTTATTTCTGGACTCTCTATTCTGTTCCACTGATCTATATGTCTGTTCTTATGCCAGTACCAGACTGTTTTGATCACAGTGGCTTTGTAGTATTGTTTGATGTCTGGTATTCTGATTCCTCCTGCTGTGTTCTTCTGTCTCAAGATTGCTTTTGCTATTCGGGGTCTTTTTTGGTTCCATATGAATTTATGGAGTATTTGTTCTAGGTCTGTGAAATATGTCATTGGTATTTTAATAGGGATTGCATTGAATCTGTAAATTGCTTTGGGTAGTATGGCCATTTTGATGATGTTGATTCTTCCCATCCAAGAACATGGTATTTGCTTCCATTTATTTGTATCTTCCTTAATTTCTTTTTTGAATGTTATGTAATTTTCAGAGTACAGGTCTTTTATCTCTTTGGTTAAGTTTACTCCTAGGTACTTTATTTTTCTTGTTGCTATAGTAAATGGTATTTTCTTTTTTGTCTCTGTCTCTGCTATTTTATTGTTGGTGTACAGAAATGCCTTAGATTTCTGTATATTTATTTTGTACCCTGCGATTTTGCCAAATTCACTTATTATATCGAGTAGTCTTTTGGTGGAGTTTATAGGATTTTCTAGGTATACTATCATGTCATCTGCATATAATGAAAGTTTTACTTCCTCTTTCCCAATTTGGATGCCTTTTATTTCTTTTTCTTGTCTGATTGCTGTGGCTAGGACTTCCAACACTATGTTGAAAAGGAGTGGAGAGAGTGGACAACCTTGTCTAGTTCCTGAGTTCAGGGGGAATGCTTTCAGTTTTTGTCCATGGAGTATGATGTTGGCCTCAGGCTTCTCATATATAGCCTTAATTATGTTAAGGTATGCTCCCTCTATTCCCATTTTGCTGAGTGATTTCATCATAAATGGGTGTTGTACTTTATCAAATGCTTTTTCTGCATCTATTGATATGATCATGTGATTTTTGTCTTTCATTCTGTTTAGGTGATGTATTATATTTATTGATTTGCGAATATTAAACCATCCTTGCATCCCTGGAATGAAGCCCACTTGATCATGATGTATGATCTTTTTGATGTATTGCTGGATCCTGTTTGCCAATATTTTATTGAGGATTTTAGCATCGATGTTCATCAGTGATATTGGCCTGTAGTTTTCTTTCTTTGTTGTGTCTTGACCTGGTTTGGGGATTAGGGTAATACTGGCTTCATAGAAAGAGTTTGAGATTTTCCCCTCTTCTTGGATTTTTTGGAACAGTTTGAGGAGGTTAGGAGTTAGTTCTTCCCTGAATGTTTTGTAGAATTCGCCTGTGAAGCCATCCGGTCCAGGGCTTTTGTGTGCAGGGAGATTTTGGATTACTGTTTCAATTTCCTTTTTTGTTATTGGTCTGTTGAGACTTTCCACTTCTTCTTGATTCAGTTTTGGAAGGTTGTATGTTTCTAGAAATTTGTCCATTTCTTCTAGATTGTCAAATTTCTTGTCATACAGTTGTCTGAAGTAATTTCTAACTATCATTTGTATTTCTGAGGTATCAGTCGTGATTTCTCCTCTTTCATTTCGATTTTATTTGGGTCTTCTCTCTTTTTTTCTTGATTAGACTGGCTAGAGGCTTGTCGATTTTGTTTATTTTTTCGAAGAACCAGCTCCTAGTTTTGTTGATCTTTTGGATTGTTTGTTTGGTCTCTATGTCATTTAGTTCTGCTCTGATCTTGATGATTTCATTCCTTCTTCTTGCCCTAGGCTTTGTTTGTTGTTGTTGTTCTAGTTCTTGTAGCATTATGATTAGGTTTTTTATTTGAGATTCTTCTATCCTTTTCAGATATGCCTGTATTGCTATGAACTTCCCTCTCAGGACTGCTTTTGCTGTGTCCCACAGGTTTTGGGTTGTTGTGTGCTCATTATCATTAGTTTCTAGAAATTTCTTGATTTCTTCTTTGATGTCATTGTTAACCCATTCATTATTTAATAGCATGTTATTCAATCTCCATGAGTTTGGGTGTCTTTGATTTTTTTCTGAGGTTGATTTCTAGTTTCAAGGCATTGTGATCTGAAAAGATGCTTGATATGATTTCAATTTTCTTGAATTTGTTGAGGCTTGTTTTGTGACCTATCATGTGGTCTATCTTTGAAAATGTCCCATGTGCACTTGAAAAGAATGTATATTTTGCTTCTTTGGGGTGAAAAGTTCTATATATATCAATTAGATCCATGTGGTTTAGTTAAAATCAATTTTTTAATAAAGACATAAAGCAAGAAAAACAAAGCCAGAGCAGGCCTTTACGCTGCCTGTTTCCATCCCATTGGAAAGAGTCATAGAATTTCTATCTGGGAGAAGAGGCCTCTGAAACCAACTCACCCTGCTCTTCAGAGGGTCCCTAACTCCCCTGGCAACATTCCTGAACAAGATAGTGGTGGAGAGCTAGCTCTCTGCCAGAGGTGGCCATTCTACCTCAAGGCAATGCTGACTCTGCCTAGATCATTAATCTACTTCTTAGAATGACCACATCATAAATCAGAGGCTGTGTCCTCCTGATAATCCTACGTGTGTATGAGAACAGTTGTCATGTGCCATGTGGGGTCAAGACCCCAAGTTCCTTCTAGTAGCCTCTTACCGACAGTCGGCGTGATAAGAAGAAGTATTTAGGGGCCAAGCCCTGTTTCTAAGTGTTCTAATGTA
Organism: Furipterus horrens; assembly: GCF_987537825.1. Taxonomy (NCBI): domain Eukaryota; kingdom Metazoa; phylum Chordata; class Mammalia; order Chiroptera; family Furipteridae; genus Furipterus; species Furipterus horrens. Next base: position 68,255,174 of record NW_028327180.1, read on the forward strand.
TTAGCTCATTTAGTGCTCTTAATAATCCAGTGAAGAGGATACTTTTCTTATCTCTATTTTACAGATGCAGACACTGAGGCCCATCAAATGAAATAACTTGCCTGGAGTCACATGGTTAGTAAGCAGCAGAGGTAGGATTTGAACCCAGGTAGGCTGGCTCCAGGGCTTTGTTCCTTCCCCCACTGGTATGGAGGGAAAAGCACAGGCAGTACTGTCACAGTTTTGTCTTTGAATCCAAGTCCCAAAATTGAACTGGCTGCTCCTGCCTGAGCCTCTATTTCTTCATCGACAAGGTGATGATCATGGGCTGTACCTCAGGATTTCCAGGAGAGCGAATAAAGCCATGTATGAAGAGCATTGCCTTGCCCATGCTGCACACTCACTTAAGACTCAATAAGTACACACGTGAATAAATAAATGAAGGCTTTCTGGGCCTGCCAGCCCAAGCAAAGCTTCCTTGCTCTTTGCCCCAATCCTCAAGGAAAATATCTATTTTATGTCACCCTCAGGAGGTCAGCCAGGAACAGGGAGTCACAGTGTAAACAGAAGACAATAGATTGGAATGAAGATAATAGTATAATATTTTATCTCCACAAAGCATTGCTTCCCTCCCTCCACTCCAGACTCAATAGAGTATGCACAGCCTAGTTATTGTAAGAATGGTGTCGCTCAGAGAACCATGAGGAGGCAGCGAGCAGAAAAAAGAGGTTTATTTGAGGGAATTAGGAAGCAGGAGGAAGCCGTGTCATGAATGGCCTGACTCCAGGCTCCTAAGGAAGGAGGGGGTTTAGTTTGTAGGTGGAAGAAAAACGGCACTATTGAATTCGGTCGTTATCTTGCAGCTGTGAGTCTGAGGGCTGATCAAGGCCAAACGGAGCTCGGGCTGATGTGCCCCACTATCATGGGAAACTCCCAGGCAGCTGCAAGCAGGCAGGAGGTGGGGGGCATGGCATGGGAACTGAGGCTGTTGGTTATAAAGCAAACAAGCTGCAAGATAATGGCTGTGAGAATTATCTGATGTCTCTGTTCAAACCCCCTCCAATGGCTTCCCATTTTCCTCAGTAAAATCTAAAGTTTTTCCATGGCTACAAGTCCTACAGGATCATCTCCTAACCTTCCTTGTGACCAGCCACAGCAGCCTCCTCACCGTTGCTCACACACACACACCAAGTGCATTCCCTCTGCAGGGCCTGGTCCTTGTTCCCTCTGCCTGGAGTGTTCTCTCCCCAGCACATGGTTCCCTTCCTCACTTCCTTTTAGTCTTTGCACAAATACTCCCCTCCCCCTAGGCCTCCCTGCCTACCTTTCCTGAAAGGGCGCACCTTTCCAGCACAGCCCTTCATTTTACTTTGTGCATTTTCTCACTGCTTCCTATATTCTACATATTTGCATTTGTTTATCAGCTGTTTCCCCTTGCTAGACCACGGGCTCCGGGAGAACAGCTGCTTTGACCTTTCACTCACCATTGTTCCAGGCCCTAGTAGGTGGCAATGCATCTTCGTTGGCTAAATGGGGAATAATCATGGTTCATAGCAGCAGCAGGCAGGTGGAGGGACCTGCATCATTTTTGCCTCTTTTCTCTTAGGATAGTGTTTCTCGTGGGTTAGCATACACAGGGATTATCTGCAAGGCTTGGTTGAAAATGCAGCTTTGGGGGCTCACACACTGTCCTCTAAATTTTTTAATCAGTACATCCTCAGTGGAGCTCAAGAACACCCATTTTCAAGAAGCACTCCAGTGCCCATTGAGGAAAGAACACCAAGTGTAGCATTCAAGAAACACTGTCCTAGGATAGAAGAAAGTAAAAAAGATATCAGCAACAGTGGTGAATTTTGTATGGTTTCCTTCCTCCCTCCATGTCTACAAGGTAAAACTCCAGGCATAGCACCAGGGATTGATGCTGGTGGCGAAAAGGGGGTTAAGGGCACTGTTCATGAACACCCTGGTTTTAAGTCACCAGACTTCAAGGTGAACTCAGGGCAACATGAACGTCCTCCCTTGCCTATGCACAGGGCAGTTTTCTGAACGGCTGCTGCAGCCTGTGAATGGAGGAGGGCGCCCCGCTGGTCCTGGCTATTTATATCAAACCAGATAGCCAGAATCAGAAGAAACATTAAAGCCCTGTTCAGAGCCCTGCCCTGTGTAGAGCAGAGAGAGGAAGTGTACCACAGAAAAGCACACAACTAATAGGTGTCAGGGCTGGGATTGCAACCCAGCCTGTGGTTTCACTGTGGCGTTTTGGCCTCTGTAACCTTTCAAAGTGGTCTGACTGTTCCTAACAATCCTGTGAATAAGTTCTAATAAAATGCAGACCTCAGTGAAGATTCTTTATAGAAGATTGGGGGCAGGGGAGCCCTCAGAATACATTGTAAAGAGTTTGCTTCCTGTTGCTCTGCAGGCGAGTGTCTTGATAAACCCTCAGGAGAGAACTGGCTTCTCCTCCTTTTAAATGGCTGAGCCAAGTATGGGTAATGGCACTATTATTTTACAGTTTTTAAGAGGAAGCTCATTTTTCTTTGAAATTGGCCCTATTTACACACAGAATGAGCTTGAAAGACTATTATCTGGTATTAAATCCTCAAGAATGTTCTCGTAAGTGCTATCTTTCACACATTGGGTACCTAGCAAGGTGATTCATGACCAGGGTATATAATACACGTATCCCCACATTGTGCCTCTTAAATGCCCCTAAACAATGGGCCAGCCTTGAGATTGCAGGGCTGGGGATCTGAGGCAGTCAGATATTGCCTGAACAGCTTCTCCCACAATTTCTCCTACTCCAGTCTCAAACATGCCACTGTGCCAAGTTGTGTTTTCCTCTTCCCTGTCTAACTGGCCCAGGCTAAGCTTGCTGTGCATGCTGAGAACAGCCTCCTCCAAGTTCACTTCATTTGAACTTATTTCCAGTCTTGTTTGGAAATTGTATTTTCACCTCCGATTCAGAGAAATTCAGACTGTAATGGCAAAGGGAAACCATTATACAGATGAAGCAGTGGCCAGGGCTTTAGTTACACTCCTCTATTGATCCTCAGCTGTGCTCTGGGCATCATACAAAGATATTTATTGGATACAACACCTTTGGGTCATAGCACAGACCTCAGTGAATTGATTCAAGTTTGAGGCTCCCAGTGATACCCAACCTTCATTGAAAGAACCACCTCCCAGGAAAACCCAATTTTATAACATGGAAGAAGAAAGGAATCGTCCACTCTACTGATTTTAGCTTCTTAAAAATTAGGCTCCCAAAGCGTGCAAATTCACAGGCAAACTAAATTAAGTAAGATATGTTTGGGCAGCTGGATCAGTGCCTGAGACTTAGCAGGAAGTCAGTAAACATTTGCTCCATTCTCTTCTTCCATTGGCCTTGAGCACCTGCGATGTGTTTAGCAGGGCTCTAGACAATGCAAATTAAGAGATGTTTATTGTTGGGTGAGTATACCCAAGCAGGGTATTGGTAGTATCTGCTTAGAAGGTTACACTGCCAGTTTTCTATTTTAGCCTGTAAATGCTGCCCTCAAGACTGTAAAGGAGGAAAGAGGAAGGACATCTCTAAAATCAGAGAAGGAAAACTCTGACTCCAAAAAACCTCCGCTGCCTTGCGGCATACCTCTTCAGGGGAAAGGCTAAGGGAGTAAACCCCGACAGAAAATCCGGAGCCGGAGTCCCTAAGGCGGTTTGACGTTGTAGTCAACACCGGCAACTCCTGCGGCGCACCTGAAGCCAAGCTGTATTGACTTTGTCTTTCCCTTGGACCCTTCAGCTGTGAAGAGAGGGGGGGTCTGCTGCATGGGCAACAGCAGACCCTCCATATCACCCTGCCCAGGCTCTGTAGCTTCAGTTTCACTTGAGAGGACACTCCAGCGTCATCGCAAGATGTCGACTCAACACGGGAGGAGACAGATACCGGTTATAAGCTCATCTGATTGGCGAAGGAAACGAGCGCCAGGGGTCTCCTCTGACGGTGGGAGAGGTCATCGCACCTCACTGGACAGCTACCGTCTCGCCATGGCTCGCCTGCCCCACTGGGTGCGTGGGGATCAGAGAGGCGCCTCTTGAAAAGTGGGCCACAAAACACCCGCACCAGTTAATTCCAAGCAAACAACAAGAAAGAAGCCTCCGGCTCTTCGCCTCGCTAGCTGGAACATCAGGACCATGTGCCCCGGACTTACTGCAGACCTTCCGTGGATCAAGGGTGCCAGGAAAACCGCTGTCATCGATAGGGAACTGGCACGACTAAACATCGACATTGCGGCTCTACAGGAGACCCGGTTGGCCGACAACGGAACTATCAGAGAAACCAACTACACCTTCTACTGGCAAGGGAAGTCTCCGGACCAACCAAGACAGCACGGTGTTGGGTTCGCTGTGAAGAACACGCTTGTTAACTCCATAGAGCCACCCACAGGAGGCACAGAGAGATTACTTACCCTCCGATTGTCAACAACTTTCGGCCCAGTCAGCATTCTTAGCGCGTATGCCCCAACCCTCTGCGCCACCACCGAAGAGAAAGAACAGTTCTACCATGCACTGGACGAAGCGTTATCCAAGATCCCCAGAAGTAACGCTCTCTATCTCCTTGGAGACTTCAACGCAAGAGTAGGAGCCGACCACATGGCCTGGCCCACCTGCCTCGGAAACTTTGGGAGAGGAAAGATCAATGAGAATGGTCAGCGACTGCTTGAGCTTTTGTGTCACCACGGCCTGTGCATGACAAACACATTCTTCAAGTGCAAAGAGATCCACCAGGTGTCATGGAGGCACCCCTGCTCCCGTCATTGGCACCAGCTTGACCTCGTCATCACCAGAAGAACGGATATTGGCAGCACCCTCCTCACCCGCAGCTACCACAGTGCAGACTGCGACACGGACCATGCCCTCGTGGTAAGCAAGGTGCGCATAATGCCGAAGAGGTTGCACCACTCCAAGATGAAGGGTCGCCCACGCATCAACACCAGTTGTGCCAGCAACCCAGTTAAGACCCAGCAATTCATCAACAAGATGGAAGATGCACTCGGCGAGGGAGTGGCGGCAGATGACATTATCGAATCCAATTGGCCACGTCTCCGCGACGCCATATACAACTCCGCCATTATTGCTTACGGGAAGAAAGAGCGGAAGAACGCTGACTGGTACGAGGCTCACTGGGAAGAAATGGAACCCGTGATCGAGGCTAAGAGGAAGGCCCTACTGGCTTACAAGGTCACGCCCACTCCCAGTACACTTCAAGCTCTACGGGCTGCCAGGAACAAAGTCCAGAAGACCGCCCGCCACTGTGCCAACACCTATTGGCTAAACCTGTGCAGAAGCATTCAGGAAGCCGCCGATATAGGCAGCGCACGAGGAATGTATGAGGGTATCAAGAAGGCAACAGGCCCAATCCCCTCCAAGATCGCCCCCCTTAAATCCAAGACAGGTGAGGTCATCACTGACCAGGAACAGCAAATGCGGCGGTGGACCGAGCACTACCTCGAGCTGTACGCAACGAAGAACACCGTAACAGACACTGCTCTTAAAGCCATCCCAGACCTACCAGTCATGGAGGAGCTAGACACCCCACCTACTGCGGCAGAGCTCGGCAAAGCCATCGACCGCCTCGCTTGCGGGAAAGCACCAGGAAGCGACGGAATCCCTCCAGAAATCCTAAAGAGCGGGAAACCAGTCCTGCTACAGCCGCTCCACCATCTACTCTGTCTCTGCTGGAAGGAGGGTTACATCCCCCAGGATATGAGAGACGCCAACATTATCACCATGTACAAGAACAAAGGAGACCGCAGCGACTGCAACAACTACCGGGGCATCTCTCTCCTCAGCGTCCTCGGCAAAGTATTCGCCCGGGTCGCTCTTGCCCGCCTGCGTGGCTTCAGAGCTGGCCGATCAACAGTGGACATGATCTTCTCCCTACGCCAGCTGCAGGAGAAGTGTCACGAGCAGCATAAACCACTCTACCTCGCCTTTATTGACCTCACGAAGGCGTTTGATCTGGTCAGTCGAAGCGGACTCTTCAGCTTGCTACGGAAGATTGGCTGTCCACCACATCTGCTTGCTGTGGTCATGTCCTTTCACGATAACATGCACAGCACGGTGTCCTACAACGGCGCAACCTCTGAGGCCTACCCAGTCAGCAGCGGAGTAAAGCAGGGCTGCGTCCTCGCGCCTACGCTGTTCGGAATCTTCTTCTCCATGCTCCTCCAATACGCCTTTAAGGACTGCAGCGAGGGTGTCTTCATTCACACCAGATCCGATGGCAAGCTCTACAACCTGGCCCGTCTACGAGCCAAGACCAAAGTCAAAGAGGTGCTCATCCGTGAGATGCTCTTCGCCGACGACGCAGCTTTGACATCACACTCCGAAGAGGGACTCCAGCAGCTAGTCACTTGCCTTTCCCACGCATGCAAGGAGTTCGGACTAGCCATCAGCCTGACGAAGACGAATGTTATGGCTCAAGGCACGGGGACTCCCCCATGCATCACCATCGACGGATACACCCTGGAGGTTGTCAACGACTTCACTTACCTCGGGTCCACCATCTCGAGCTCTCTGTCAGTCGACTTGGAGGTCAACCGGAGAATCGCCAGGGCAGCCACAGTTATGGCCAGACTGAACCGGCGAGTGTGGAACAATTCCAGCCTCACTGAGAAAACCAGACTGCGCATCTACCAAGCCTGCATACTCAGCACTCTCCTCTATGGCAGCGAGACGTGGACCACCTACGCAAGGCACGAAAGGAAACTCAACAGCTTCCACATGAGGTGCCTGCGACGCGTCCTGCAGGTCGCCTGGCAGGATAAGGTCCCCAACACCGAGGTGCTGAAGCGAGCCAATATGAGCAGTTTGCATGCAGTTCTTAGCGAGAGACGCCTCAGGTGGCTCGGCCATGTCAAAAGAATGGATGCAGGCCGTATCCCCAAAGACCTCCTCTACGGCAAGCTAGCAGAAGGCAAGAGGATGACAGGGCGCCCAAAACTGCGGTTCAAAGACATCTGCAAAAAGGACATGACACAATGCTCCATCAATCTCAACACATGGGAAGTTCAAGCAGACGACCGCCTAGCCTGGAGGCTCGCGGTCAAGCAAGGTACGTCACGCGCGGAGGCTGCGCGCAACGAGGAGGCGGTCCAGAAAAGATCGAGGCGGAAGCAGCGTCAACAGCAGCAACAACGGCCATCTGCCTTCACCTGTACCAAGTGCGGCAGGGATTGTCACTCCCGAATCGGACTGCACTGCCATTCTCGGCAGTGCAGATAGACTCTCAAGAAGCTACGCCATCGTCTCTCGAGACGGACGGCTGCCGACGACGACGACGAGACAATGCAAATCCAGGTGTATAAAGACAGATAGATCCTTGCTCTGCGCTCAGGCACTTGATGTTCTTCTGGCAGAAGACAGATGACAAACTGTTATGAGCATTCCATCCAAAATTAGGTGGAACCAAAATAAAGTGACCTACTATATAAGGAGGTTTATTTAGGTTTAAATGATGACCTTGCATACTCCTAACTACAGAAATACCCTCCACGTTGGCCTTTCAGCAAATAAGTTGCATACCTCTCCACATTGGCCTTCCAGCAAATAAGTGGCATACCTGGCATTGTTGGCCACCCTCAGAGCATGCACAGCACATTTGGGTGCTTATTGGCAAGTGTTCCTCAAGCCTCCAGTGTAGATCTCTCCTCTCCCATCTGGCGCTCTCATTCTGCACAGGATGGTGGGAGGAGTTGCCAGTAGCCTGCTCCTCTGCAGAATGGAAGCCCTTTGGTTGCTGAGTCCGCCGGCCCCAGGGACAGCATTCATTCATTCCAATGTTTTTAAAGCCTCTGTGAGATACCAGGGTCTGGAGAAATGTCAGGAAATAAAGCTACCCCTGACCCTGACCTTGTGACACTCTCATTCTAGTAGGGGAAACAGAAACCACAAGTGGACATCAATAACCAGGAACTCTCAAATAGTGGCTAGGGCTGGAAAGAACATAAAAACAGGATAAATAACATAGCAAGTGACTTGGGAATGGGGAGCTACCAGGAGTAGGGTGGACAAGGAAGTCCTCTCCGAAGAGGTATATCCCAGCCGAGACTTGGCTAATGAGAAAGGGCCAGCCATGTAAAGGTCCCAGGAGAAAGCATTGGGGCAGAGGGGCTGCAAGTGCAAACACCTAGAGGCTAAAATAAATCTAGTGCACAAGGCCTTGATGGAACATCATATCCTCTTGTGGTGCATTGTTGTAGCTTTGTTTTTTTTAACCCCTTGAGTGCCATGCATAACTCGAAATTTGGATCAACATGAGAAAAAATTCTATCAATGTATAACCTGAGGTACAAAAAAAGGAACAAAACATAAGATACGAATTATTTCATTGTTATTTACATTTATAGCCATCAAAGAAAGAGTCACTGAGAGCAATGCTGGCACTTTTGGGAAAATTCGTCAGTGTCGCTCACAACTACACTGGCACTCAAAGGGTTAAAAATTGTCTGAAATAATTAAACTCTATTATTTATTATCCTTTTCAAATATGAAGTATATATTAGTAGTTAGAAAACTTGGATGCTAGAGACAGCAGACTTAACTCTAATAAGGGAATAATTGAATGATTTAGCCATGGAGTCAGACTGCCTGCGTTCAATACTGGATTCTCCATCCATTCGCTGAGTGACTGCTGGCAACTGAACCTGTGCCTTGCTGCCGTCAAAGGGGGATAAGCTCAGTGCCTGTTGTATGGGAGCTTTTTGGTGATAAATTGAGACAATGAACATAAAAAGTGCTTACTAGTGCATGATTAAGTGCTCAAAGCATGTTGGCTATTATAATCCCTCCATTGTTTCCTCTAGAAGTTCTTTCTTGATCATTTTTACCAGGCTGGTATCCCACCAGCCACTCATTGAAAGATTTCTGAATAATCAAATAGAAAATAATTTGCCCAAATCTTTATGAGTTGGGACCATTATGTCCTTATAATTTTTAAGTGTAACCTAATAGAGGCAGGTCTCATATTATCCTCATTTAATTGATTCTAGGCCCTGGACAATGCTTTCCCCAAGGGAGGTGGTTAGGACTACATTATGTACAGAGCGCTTCTCTGTAACTCCTTTTTTCTCCTTCCCCTGCTTTTCCTTAGCATTTTTTAAAACCACCAGTCATGTTAATATTGTTTATTGATGAGAGAGAAAGAAACATCGATTTGTTGTTTCACTTATTTATGCATTCACTGGTTGCTTCTTGTACGTGCCCTGATGGGACCGAACGTGCAACCTTGATGTATGGGGATGACACTCTAACCAACTGAGCTACCTGCTCAGGGACCACCGGTCATATTATACATTTGTTTTTATTGTTTAACCTACAAGAATGTACGCTTTCTGAGAACAAGGATTGATTTGCCGTCTTCTGTGCCTCATCCCCAATTCCCTCTATTAGTATTCAAATCATAAACTAAAAAAATACTTACTGAGTGAATTATGTTTGTACTTATTGACTGAATTATAGTTCTACACACTCAGGAAAATACCAGGGAGCAGGACGCTGATGAGTCAAAGAGCCCAGCTTCTAAAAACATCCCCTAGTTTGAATGCAATCTGAGATGCCAGCTTTGCCATGACCCAAGGGAGCAATGATTTACTGGGAGGATCTAATCCAATCAATACTAAATATTACTTTCATGTATTATTCATTTATTCATTGGACAAATATTTACCAGGTCCTGACTCCATGCCAGGTAGCATACCAGACAGCGGTGCACACTGATGACTAAAACTGCCATGGTCCCTACCCTCAGGGGAGTAGAGTCTGGTCATTAATCATTCTAATTCTTATAAAAAGCATCTCATCATCAGCTTCGGCAATTCCTCTTTTCATACGGATCTGAAGACTAGAACCTAGAGAGCCAAATAAAACCTTCCGGCAGCGTGCCCGTGAGGGGGCAGTCCGGAAATGCTATTCCCAGCCTGACTCATCCCATCACACCGCTCCTGGGGACTGGCGGTGTGCAGGGCGGCGCCACAGATGGCCACGCGGCTTCCGCCCTCGCGCTGCACTCACGTGCCCCCCGGTTGGTGCACACACACGCCGCCCAGTATAAAATGCCTTCTGCACCGAAAAGCCACCGTGAAGAACTAGAAATAAAACCCCAAGAGGCTCCCAGAGCCTACGGTAGCTAGGAAGAAGAATTTGCCAACCTTGATACCTCTTTCCAGCATGCAGCATCGCGCCCTCAGTTTGCCAGCTGCTAGTTTGTAAGACCGACGCGATTGTATTGAGGAGTTTTTATTTTAAAAAGGAGGCATAGGGATTTCAGTGTTAGGTGGCACAGAAGCTGTGTCCCTGTATATAATCTCCCAGGTTCAAGGACAAGTTCCCATCCTACTTCTGCTTTTGTGGACAGCTGACCCACATGGAGCTCAGTTTCCCTTGGGTCCCAAAGTCGGGAGTTAATTCTGTCTTGAGTCTGGTCTGATTTTAAACCAAGTGAGCCTGTGGTATAAACTCATTCAAACAGTTAATACTTTTGTTGTGATTTAACTGTTTCAAGCATAAGTGGTGGTGGTGGTGTTTCTCGCCCAACGAAAGTGTCAGTTCTCTCAAGACTTGTGCGTCTGCATGCCTGCGTTCTCTGGTTGAACTGCCCGGGCTCCTCTGCCTCTAGTGCTAACTTGAGGCAAGTTTCTTATCCTGTCTGATGTATGGTTTGCTTATCTATAAAACTGGGCTCAGAAAAAAACCTTCCTGGTAGGGTTGGTGTAGAATTAACTGAGCTAATTCACAGAGTAGTTAGCAAAATTCTCAACAGTTAATTTGCATAATAATATCTGCAAGTGGTTTTTTTTTTTGTTTTGTTTTGTTTTTGCTATTACCTTCCCCTGTGTCCACTGCTGGCTGGTAGAGACCGAAAGTGAGCCATCAAGAAACTGTCACTGATTCAGAAGACAGCCCTCTGAATGACATGATGGATATTTAAGCTGGGGTGATTCCTCCAACTACATCACAATAGCTACTTTTTATATTTTTATACCTCAAGATATGAATATGGAAAACTAAAGTTTTAAGGAAACTTGTTAAACAGAAGCAACAATTATTAAAATACTTTGCAAAATAAATATTTCAATGTGATTATATCTTCATGATGCCAATAACCAGATAGGAAATTAAAATTTTAGCCTATTATTTAGCTATCTAAACTCTCCATTTTCTTCATGTTTCACCAAGACATTTAAGGTTGCATGGGGACAGTCTGTTGGTCTGCATGGTCCTTTACCATGCTAACATTTTTCTTAACTATATTTTCTCTCTTTCCAGTCTCTCCTATTTCAAACTGTACACTTCTTGGAAGTATGTAATTTTGTTTTGGAAAACAGAATGAATTGGTCATGCTAAGCCCCAAAACTACTTGGTCAAGAAAAATCAGCCTTTCTGAACTCAGTGCCTTAAGAGTCCACTAATTAGAGTTGTTCTAATAGAAGAAGAGATTCGCAGACAATTATCTATCTGTCTTTGGTTTGTCCTTCCTTCTGGGGATGATGCTAAATTAGCTGAGTTCAGAGTTTGCTACCAAGTTTTATCCTGTCATCATGATATGAATTCTGTTCTGTCTCTGTCTGTCTGGCTGTCTGTCTGTCTCTTTCACATCAGTGATAATGATAAGATTGTTGAGAGAGAGGGAAGGTGATCCCAAATTCCTTGGTTTCAAACTTTGCATTTATAAAGTACAGCATTGATTATAATAGGATCTAATGCAGATGGTTGATGTAATAAATAAATGAGATAATGTAGCACATTGTCTGGCACCAGTAAGAGATCAAAATATGTGAAATCATTTTTATTACATGAATTTAGTAGTAGTTCTGTAATAAGAGAGAGGATGCAGGCAAGGGGGAAAATAATGGATTTTAACTTTACTTACTCTATTTTCTTTAAAGTAAAGAAAGAATAAACAACTCATCTCAAAGAAATAACATTTAGAATTGCAATGGTGTGACAGATTGAGAGTATCTCCCTTTCATTCATTCATTCATTCATTTATGTATTCCACACATAATTCATGAGCACCTATTGTGTGTCCTATATTTTTTAGACACTGGGGAACTAGTAGTTAATAAGACAGATAATCAAAACAAAAAAAACTAAACTAAATGTTTAAGATAACTGCTGTTAGCTATAAGAACTGTGAAGAAAATAATACAGGGCAAAGTGACAATGAAAGATTGAATGGCTACAGACAGGGTGGTCAGGCATGCTTGAGACGTCAAGGATGTGAGGTCATCAACCACACAAAAATCAGGGAAGAGGATCCTCCAGACAGAGAGAGGTCAAGTAAAATGGACTAGAAGCAGCAATGAGCTTGCTATGTTGCCATAAAAGACAGCAGGGGGATGTGACCAGAGCCTAGTTAACTAGGGAGAGAGTGGGAGGACCCACAGTGAAAGAGGAAGGCCAGGACCAGATCATGTAACAGCCTCAAGGCTATGCTAAGGAGCTTGGTTTTATTTAAGTGTAATAGGAAATTTTGGACAGTTGAAACAGATCAGGGACATAGTATGCTTTGTTTTTCAAATATCACTTTGGCTGCTGGGTGGAGAATGTAGGGAGGCTATCACAGCTGATTGAAAAGAGAGGAAGGAGGCTTAGATGAGAAGGCATGGAGGCGATGGAGAGAAAAGAATGAGTTTAGAATAAATTATTTTGGACATAGAGTTGATAGGATTGTGAGTGGATTGGGTAAGTTAGTGGAGTGTCAATATGAGGGATAAGAGTGGCATCCCCATAATGAATAATTGACTTGCTATGTAGGATTATATGTAGCAAAGAATGAGGATGAAACATCATATCTCAAACTCATACCCTTTATTTCTCCACTCTGGCCAGATGTCATCTCAACAAAAAGGGGCACCGTCCATCTATGGATATTGTCTCACATTTATTCTACAAGTAGTCACTCAGTTTCTATTACTAAGTTCTGGACCAAGTTATGGGTACTGGTCAAACACTAGTGAGAAGGTAGTCATAATCTCTGTTCTAATAGAACTTATGTTCAGATGGGAGGAAATAAACTAGAAATAATAAGTAATTATAATAAGATATCAGATACCTTAAACAACTGTTGATAAAATAAGAACAGAATAATGTGTTAGTAACTATTGGGTTGCTATATTAGCATAGTTGTTTGTCTGGGGAGGAACCCCAATATTTATAGACTGTACAGATGAAGAATCAGCAAAAGAGGCTGAAGCAGCCAGATGTTAAGGTAAAAACAGGTGATTGTGGCACTGCTGAGTAGATAAGCTGAACCCTCTCCCCCATATTCTTCCCTTTAGCCCTTCATCCTTGGGGAATTCCAGATCATGACTTTATGGAAACTTAGGTAGGTTCCAGCACTGTGACCCTGCCCTTTGCTGATGTAGAGTGGTACCCTCTTGATCAGAAGTCATCCAGCCCAAGTCATCTAGATGAGTAATTGCTTTGCTGTTGGAAGAAGGAAAAGGCTCTGCATTGTGGGAGCTCTGACATAAATTCTGATCTTCTCTCTTTTAAGCCAGTAGACAGTTGAATCAGTGATAGCCTCCAAGGCTGGCAGAAAGGTATTTGATATGCCAACATTATCTAATTACTTCAACCAGACCACATAATGAGCTCTTTTCTAGGGAAACACAAACAACATGAGAAAGCTCCTAGGGACAGTACAGCCCTGTAGAATCTGGATAATCTCATTCTTCCTGAAACAGCACAAATAGTATAAGAAAAATAAATAAGACAGATGGGTTGGTGGAGGGGAGAGGGAAAAGGGGAAAAGGAAGGTCAATTCTGAGGCTATGTCATAGCAACAGATGAAAATATCAGGATAAAAAAATAAAGCATTCATTAATTCAAATTAAAAACTTAATGTATTTAAGAGCTGCTATACGAGAGCAGTAGAGGTGATAACTGCCAGGAAGTCAGGTCAATTAAAAAAGTATCCAGACTTAAACAATTAAGTAAAAGAAAAGTATAAAAATAATAAAATAGCCTGAAAGACACATAGGATATAGTACATAGGTCCAACATTGATAATTGAATTTAAGGAAGTAGAAAAGAGAGAAAGAATGAGCAAAATCAGTACTTGAGAAGACACTGGCTGAAATATTTCTAAAATTTATGGAAGTCATTTAGCTACAGATTCAAGGAGTACTATTAACCCCAATCAAATAAATAAAAAGTAAACCATAGTTAAGTACATCACAGTATTTGTACTAAAAAGTAAAGACAGAGAAAATCTTATAAGCAGACACACAAACATCAACCACAAAAGACCTTCTCAGTAGAAAGAAAAGACGAATAATAAAAGGGATATATAGTTTTCACAAATTAGAAAATTCAGCATTGTAAAATTGTTAAGTCTTCCCCAAATTATCCTATAGAGAAATGCAGTCCTCATCAAAAATCTAGAATTGTTTGTGTGAAATTGAGAGTTGACCTTAAATTTGTATGTAAATGCAAAGGGCGAAAGTGACCGACACAAGTTAAAGAAGATTGGAAGAGTAACCATTTATCAAGATCTCTTATAAAGCTACAGTAATTAAGACATTGGGTATTAGTCACAAGGGCAAACAAAAAAACCAATGGACTATATTAGAGTCCAGAAAGAAATCCTTACTTATATGGATTTCTAATCTATAAAGAGATGACACTGCAGAGCAATGGAGAAAATGTGGTGTTTTTAATAAGTGATACTAGAAAAATTTGATATCACTTTTGGGTAAAAAAGAATTTTGACCCCTACCACATACACATAAAACAATTCCAGATAACATGTTCTAAATCTGTAAAATAAAACAATACATTTTTTAAAGCTTTTACATATTTATTTTTAGAGAGAGAAAAAGAGAGGGAGAGAAACATCAGTATGTGGTTGCCTTTAGTGTGCCCCCAACTGGGGACCTGGCCCATAGCCCAGACATATGCCCTGACTGGGAATTGAACCAGCGGCTCTTTGGTTTGCAGGCCAACATTCAACCCACTGAGCCACACCAGCCAGGGCAAATAATACATTTTTAATATCACCTGTTAAAGTTGTGGTTACCTTTGGGTAGGAGTAAAGACTGGGGCGGGAGTACAAAAGGCATTTCTGGGGCATTGGTTTTACTTCTTGATCTAGGAGATGGTTACATGGGTGAAAAATCACCCAGCTCTGCACTTTCTGTGTACATGTTGCTCTTGAATAGAATAAGGGTAGTGCAGTAACTGGGGGCTAACCGGTTATTAGCCCTCGGTGCTTAGGATTAAGGAGGTGAAGAGGTTATTGAAACCTAGAACTTTTTATTGAGTCCTCTGCTTCGAGAGAAGCCAAAATATCCTGTTAAGAGACAGCCAACCACAGACCTTACAGGAAAGTATATATGAATATAAATTCTCTGACTTTACTAACCTCCTTTCCTCTTACCTAAACCCAAACAATTTAAAGGAACTCATCTTCATGAAGGAGGAAAACTCAAAAGCCCATTTCAGCTGAGTTGTCTCTGATTAAAATGAGATCCTAGAGCCCCACCCATTGACCTCTGCTTATCTGTCATTGTCCTAGACTAACACTTGAGCCCCCATAATTGCAGGAGAAACCGAAGAACTGTATTTTAAGCAGTTTTATTGAGACATAATTTATAAGCAGTAAAAATTTCTCCATTTAAGAGTTTGATTCAAGGAGGTTCAACAAACATACACTCTCATTAACTATGCTCACAACCAAGATATTGAACATTTCTATCACCCCAAAAGAATATTCTGTACCCATTTGTGGTGAATCTTTCCATTTCCTACCCCAGTCATACACATAGGATTTTTTTAATGCAGGTAAAATTCACATAACATAAAATTAACTGTTTTAAAGTGAAAAATTCAGTGGTATTAAGTACATTCATGGTGATATAAAAACACAGATTTGATTTCTATCACTATAGGTTAATTTATCCTTATAGAACTTCATGTTTATAAATAAATTTGTATTTTCTGCATTCTCTTTGTTTGTTTATCTGATTTCCTTCAGCTCAGTGTTCCTATGATTCATCCACATTGTTCCCTATATCAGTAGCTTCATTTTATTACTGCATAGCACTCCATTGTGTGAATGTACCAACATTTATTTGTTCGTTAACTTGGTAGATATTTGTGTTGTTTCCAGTTTCTGGCTGTTTAGGGCATAAAGCTACTGTGACCACTCTGTTACAAAGTGGGCACGTGCTTTGATTTCCAAAGTAGCTGTATCATTTCACACTCCCACCAGCAGCATGTAAGAATTACAGTAGCTTTACATGCTGGTCAGCACTTGCAATTACCATTCTTTAATTTTAGGCATTCTAGTGGGTGACTAGTAGTAACTTATTGAGGTTTTAATTTTTATATTCCTGGTGGCTTAAGATGTGAAAACTTTAATTATGTGCTTATTGGCAATTTGTGCATTTTCTGAGAAACATTTATTCAATAGGCATATTTTAACAGCCTTGATGAGGTATAATTGACATACAGTAAATTATATATTAAAACATACAATTGAATAAGTTTTGACATGTATACAGTCATGAAACTCTCACCAATGAAGAGAATGAAAATATCACGCCCCCCCCCCCCAAATTTCCTTGTGCCCCTTTGTAACCTCTTCTTTTTCCTGACCTATATTCTGCCATGATAGGGTAGTTTGCATTTTTTTAGAATTTACATATAGAATCATACAGTATTTTTTTCTGGTTTCTTTCACTCAGCAGCATCATTTTGAGAATCATCAGTGTTGGTGTATCATCAACAGTTCAATACTTTTAACGTTGAGAAGTGCTTCAGTGGATATACCATATTTTATTTATCCACCTATTGATGGACATTTGAGTTGTTTCAAATTTGGGATACACGAAACAACTGTGAACATTTATGAACAATTCTTTCTATGGATATGGAGATATACTTTCTTTTTTTGCTGGTAAATATCTAGGAGTGGGAAGACTGGGTAAAACAACAGGGGGATATTTTAAGAAACTACCAGCAATGTATGAGAATTATAATTCCTCCATATTCCCTCCAACACTTGGTAAAGTCAAACTTTTTAATTTTGCCATTCTAATAGGCATGTAGTGGTATCTCATTGTGGTCTTAATTTCATTTTTCTGATGACTAATGAAGTTGGGCACCCTTCAGGGTACTTATTTGTCACGCCTATATTTTCTTTAGTGAAGTGTCTGTTCAATATTTTGCCCATTTTTATTGGATTGTTTGCTTTCTTATAATTGTTATTTATTCTAGATAAAGCCCCTTATCAAATATATTATTTGCAAATGTTTTCTGTCAGGCTGTGGCTCATCTTTTCATTCTTTTAACAGTATCCTTTCAAGGACAGAAGTTCTTAATTTTGACCAGGTCGATGTCCTTTTTTATGACTTGATGTCAGGTAGTTTTAGTCCCCCAACTTTTTTCTTCTTTTTCAAAATAATTTTCACTCTTCTAAGTCCTTTGCATTTTTACATGAATGTTAGAATCAGCTTCTGAATTTCTACAGTAAAGGCTGCTGGGATTTTGATTTCATGTGCGGTGAGTTTGTAGATCAATTTGAAAAGAATTCACATATAAACCTATTGAATCTTTTTACCTAATATGGTATATTTTCTGATTTGTTCAGGTTTCTTAAATTCATCTTGCAAATACTTCTGCTGACATTATAAATGGCATTAAAATTCTTTTCTTCTAAATAATTTTTGCTAGTGTAAGAAATAAAGTTAAATTTTATGTTTTGATCTTAAATTGTGAGAACCTGCTAGATTCACTTATTAGTTCTAGCAGCTTTTATGCTAGGTTACTTAGGGTTTTCTATATTGACTATCATATTAGCTAGATTTTAAAAAGAAACAATTTTATTATTTCCTTTGAAATCTTTATTTCTTGTTTCTTTTCATATTGATCTCTTCTATGATGTTAAGTACAAATGGTGAGAGTAGATATCCTTCCCTTGTTCCTATTCTGCAAGAAAAAATAATACCTCACTGTTAAGTGTAATGTTAACTGTAGGTTTTTATAGATATTCTTTATTTCATTGAGGATATTCTCTGCAACTCAATGTTTTTTTTATCATAAATAGATGTTGAATTGATCAAGTGGATCTGTTGAGATGGTCATATAATCTTTCTCTTTTATTTATTTAATGTGATGAATTAAATAGATTGATTTTAAAATCAACCTTGCATTTGGTCATGATTTATTGCACTTTTCATGTATTGGTTGCTTCTATTTGCTAGTAATTTGTTATGGATTTTCATACCTGTGGTCAGCCCGATGCTGGTTTTCAGTGTTATTTTCCTGTAATGTCAGTGTGATTTCAGTGTCAGAGCAATGTGACCTCATATGACAACTTGGGGATTTTTTCTTTCTCCTCCATTTCTTCCTTAAATATTTCATAGAATTTTACCATTGCAGCCATTTGGTCCCAGATGATGGAAAGCTTTTTATTTACCATAAGTTCAATTTCCTTATTAAAAACTGAGATTCTCAGATTTTCTGTATCAGCTGTCATCTGTTTTTTTGCTGTGTGTCTTGCAAAAATTATCCATTTCATCTAAATAGAAAAACTCATGGGCATAAATGGTTAACTTCATTCACTTCCCTTTTTAAGTCTGTAAAATCTATTATGAGGTCCTTTCATTTCTCATCATCTTCATGTTTTTCTCTCTCCCTTTTTCCTTCTACCTTCCAACCAAAGGTTTATCAGTTTTATTGTTTTGTTTTTCTTTTCAAAGGACCTATCCTTTGTTATATTTTTGTTTCCTGCCCTTAATTTTAGAATTTCCTTTCCTCTCACTTTGGTTTACTTTGCCCTTCTTTTTTTAGATTCTTCAGGTATAACAAATCACTAATTTTAAGGCTTTATTCTTTTCTAATGTAAACATTTATAGCTTTAAATTTCCAAGCACTTCTTTATTTCCATGCTCTGAATTTTCATATGTTGTTTTTCACTGTTGCTCAGTTTTAAATGCTATCAAATTTCTCTCCTGATTTCTTTAAGCCACGGTTATTTAGTTGTGTTTAATTAATTTTCAATACTTGGGGATATTTCAGATCTATATTTGTTATTAATTTCAAAGACCATTTTTCTGTATGATTTCAGTCCTTTTAAATTCATTGAGACTAACTTTGTAACCCAGTACATGATCACCCTTGGTGAGCATTCCATGTATACTTAAAAAGAAGGTGCATTATTTTTAGGCATTGGGCGTTGTGTTTTTTTAATGTCAATTAAGTGAGACTTGGGTGAAAATATTGTTACATCTTCTAAGTTATTACTGATTTTCATTCTATTTGTTCTATCAATTTCTGAGAAAAAAATGTTGAAATTTCCTAGTATAGATGTGGATTTGTCTATTTTTCCCTTTGGTTCCATTAGTTTTTGCTTCATATAATTTGAAGCTCTATTTTAGACCTTATACACATTTATATTTTTATGTCTTTCTGATGTACTGACCTTTTATCAGTATAAACTGTCCCTTTCTGTGCTGGTAATATAGCTTGTTCTTCAGTCTGCTTTTTCTGATATTAAGTAGTTCTCTTATGCTTGTTTGCATGATATGACTTTTTCTGTTCTTCACTTTTGACCTATGTTTTTATATTTAAAGTGCATTTTTATGACAATGTTTAGTTGTGGCCTTGCATTTTTTTAAATATGCTTTATTGATTATGCTATTACAGTTGTCCCAATTTCTTTTCCCTCTGTTCCCCTCCACCCAGTGACCCTCTCCCTCCAGTTGCCTCTCCCCTTAGTCCATGCCCATTGGTTGTGCATATAGTTCTTTTCAACATCTTCTTGTCTACTCCACTCCCTTCTACTATGCTTCTTAATTCCTGTACCATCTCCCTCCCTTTCCCCCTCTCCACTGATCTCCCCCCAAAATGTTCCCCATACCTATAATTCTTTTCCCACTTTCGTTGCCTACTTAGTCTGCCTTTGTTTCAATTCCCTAGCTTCTGTTGTTGGTTGTTGTGATACAGTTTTCATTTTAATGTTCATAGTTTTGATCCTCCTTCTCCTAAACAAGTCCCTTTAACATTTCATATAACAGTGGTTTGGATCTGATGAACTCCTTCAGTTTTACTTTGTCCTGGAAGCACTTTCTCTGCCCTTCGATTCTGAATGACAACTTCGCTGAATAGAGTAATTGTGGTTGTAGGTTTTTGCTTTTCATTACTTTGAATATTTCTTGTGAGTCCCTTCTTGCCTACAAAGTTTCTTTTGAGAAATCAGCTGATAATCTTATTGGGACCCTTTGTACATAATTCTCTTCTTCTCTCTTGCTGCTTTTAAGATTCTCTCGTTATCCTTAATTTTTGACATTTTGCTTATAATGTGTCTTGGTGTGGTTCTCCCTGGGTCCAGTTTTTTTGGAACCATCTATGCTTCCTGGACCTGTAAGTTTATTTCCTTCTCCAAGTTAGGGAAGTTCTGATTCATTATTTTTTTACATATTTTTTCCATTTCTATTTCTTTTTCTTCACCTTCTGGCAGCCCTATAATTCGGATGTTGGCCTGCTTATAGCTGTCTGATAAGTTTCTGAGCCTCTCCTCATTTTCCTCACTTCTCATTTCCTCTTTCTTCGCTGGTTGACTGTTTGTTCCTTCCCTATGTTCCAATTTGTTGATTTGATTCCTGGTTTTCTTTACCTCACAACTAGTTTCGTATGTGTTTTTGTTCATTTCAGCAGGACTAGCCTTCATTCCTTCTCCGTCTTGTTTAAGATCTGCTGTTAGGTCTGTAAGCATTTTTATAACCAAAGCTCTGAACTGAGCCTCAGAAAGATTTCCTGTCTGCTGAGCCATTAGATTAGATATTTGCTGTCTGGTTAGTTGCATCACCGGGATCTCTATCATGATCTGTGCCATCCTGACCATTTTGTGTTTACCTTTGCTTCCTGGGCAGGGCTGTCACACCTCCTATGCTATAGGGGGCAGAGTCCCATGCACTCATCACAACTGGGCAACCCGTCTCACCACGTTGTGGCGTTTTCTGCAGGGGGTGGGGATCCAAGATGGATTCCTGTTGTTAACTCTCCGCTGAGAGACCAGGAGCCTCCTCCTCCGTCCCCATCCCCTCCAGGCCTCACAGTCCAAGACAATGGAGGTCTGCCTTACCTGGCTTTGGAATCGCAGGCTGACAGCTGGGGGTGCTCCCCAGGTGCTTCTCACCTCCCCTTAAATAGGGGTGTCTATGCTTACCGGTGTCCTACTTCCATCGCTGCTGCCACTGTGGACAGCACCGCTTGAATTCTCCTCCCTGGCTTCACCCCTCCTACCTGTCCGGACGAGCACCACTTCTTTATAACTTTATACATTGGACTTCCACTTATTTTCTGGTACTTCTGGTCATTTCTGGTTCTGCGGCAGTTGTATCCCTTCTTAGTTGTGGAGGGAGATGGAGCATGTCAGTCTAGGCCTCCCTGCCTTGCATTTTTATCCAATATGTAAATCTATGCATTTTAAAATTTACTGTCTTGCCAGTTTTCCTTTTTATCTGTTCTTTGTTCATTTCCTATATTCTCCCCTCCTTTGTATTAACTATTTTTTACCATATTATCTCCTCTATTGAGTTATTATTAGCTATAACTCTTCATTTGATTTAGTTGTGGCTGCTCTGAAATTTATAATATGCATTTAGCTTATCACAGTCCCAGTATTATACAACTTATATAATGTGTTTAGCAGTATTTCTTTCCCTTTCTGACTTTTCTGCTACTATTTCTACATAGGATATATATATATGTGTGTGTGTATGTATGATATAATACAAATTTTGGCAGTTTTTTGTTTTAATAAGTCAAATATCTGGCTAGTGAGTCAAATTTTAAAAAATTAAAAATGAGGAAAGCCTTTTATAGTTATTCAGGTGTTTACTGTTGCCAGTCCCCCTCATTCCTGTATAGATCTGAATTCACATCCATAATTATTTTCATGGCAATGAATTCATCTTTTTTTCTTCTCTGTAAAGTTTTCTAATGTGCCTTCATTTTTTAGAGATAAGTGGATATTTTTATTGGTTATAGAACTCTAGGTTAACAAGTCTTTTGAAAATTATTTTAAGATTTTAAAGATTCTGTATCTGTTACTGTTTTTTGCTAAATGAAAATTTTATTATGTTTATTCTAAGTGGGCTATATTGAGTTTCTTAGTTCTGTGAATTTATATTTTTAATCCATTTTGGACAATTTTAGCTATTACGTTAATAAATACTTTGCCCACCTTTACACTCCTAGCGCTCCAGTTACAGTGTTCTGTGGCTTGATATTTCCCCCACGGTTCACTAAAGGTCTTTTTGTTTACTTTTTGTCAATTTTTCTGTGTTTCAGTTTAGATCATTTTATCTCTGTGTCTTCAATTTCAGTGTTTCCCGCCCCCCCCTTCTGTTGTGTTTAATTTGCTTGGAAGCCCATCCAGCGAACTTTTCATTTCAGACCTTATATATTTTAGCTCTAGAAGTTCCATCAAGTACTTTTTCATAGACTTCTTCTCTTTCCACATTATGTTAATTTTTCCTTTATGTTCTCGAACATATTTTAATGGATTTTTAAGTCCTTGACTGATTAGAGCTATTTCTATTGACTGAATTTTCTCTTGGTTATAGGTCATATTTTTCAGCTTCTTTACACACCTAGTAATTGTTATTTAATGCTGAATATTGTTAATGGCATATTGTTGAGTATCTACATTTTACTGGCTTCCTTTAGAGAATATTGAGTTTTATTATGGCAAGCAGTTAATAAGCTTGTCCTTTTAAGGTCTGTTTCAAACTTGGCTTGGATGAGTCTAAATGAGCTATTACTCTATAGCTAGTTTAGCCCTGGTACTGAGGCATGCATAGCCTTTACGAGGTCTCTGCAGAGTTAAAAAATCTCCTATGTGGGGGTAGTTCTCATAGCTGTTCAGGTTTAGAACTTCCCAGTATTTTAGGCTCACTGGTCATCATTCCTAGACAGGCTTGTGAAGTTTCACACTGTGTATATATCATATTTTTTGCTCCATAAGATGCACTTTTTTCCCCAAAACTGGGGGAAGATGTCTGTGTGTCTTATTGGGCAAATATTGCGTCACAGATCATGCTGTGTATTACCTGACCTGTCAGCAGTGGTGACAGCTGTTAGAAGAGGAAGCAGTGGGCCCACGCAAAACCCCTGGGTATGCTTAAATGTCCCACTTTACTGCTGAATCTCAGGGCATCTGGTCAGTTTCAGTCCATCTCTGCCCATCACCCAGGACCTGGGAGATGGGCAGAGAGCCACCTGACACTCCCACCTACAACCGCTGACCTGTCAAATCAGCTAAGGCTAATAACGGGTATGAGGCAGTGCCAATGATCAATTGTCTTTGACACTGGCTGGGGACTATGTCAGTAGAATCGCCTTCAGTCACCAATAACTGTGTCTTGAACTCTGCCAATCATGAGAGGCAGATGGGTGGAGCTGATATAATAGTTTCTCGGCTGGCTACTGGTCTGTTAGATATTACAGCTGTCTCATCTACCTCCATACTGTTTCCAGTGCTTACCAGATTTCTGTGTGAGGAGGCCAGCAGTAACTGAGTGAGCAGCCATAAATGCTGAAGTTTGTGGTATATAAAGGCAGTTATGGTGGGGTCACTATTCTAGTAGTAACACAGACACTGAAGGGATTAAGGGTATCACTAGCCGTAACAGGCACTGGGGCTAGTCTGCCAGAACCTGTAACTAGGAGAGTGATACTCTCAGTGACTGTTACAACTAGTGATGCCTCTTAACTTCCTCAATGCCTGTTATTAAAGACCCCCATAAATTCTGACACTGGCGATGATGAGTTCTTGAGGTTCCCAGAAAGCTAGAAGAGTACTTGAACCTTAAAGTCTCTCCTCATTTGTTAATGACAGTGACGATGGTTCTTAATACCGCTGTTGACTGCTGTTCACTTTACATGGTTGCAATATTATTCTGTTATATTTTATTAAATATTTTAGTACACCATTTGGTTCAGAATATTTTTTTTCTTGTTTTCCTCCTCCAAACCTAGGTGCATCTTATGGTCAGGTGCATCTTATAGTGTGAAAAATACGGTATGTCTTAGCATTCAGTGAGAGACTCAAGGAGACTTTTATTGAAAACTTCTTGAACTTATTCTCTGCTCTCTAGCACTCTGCCTCCAAATCCTGCTGACTTAGATTCACTACAACCTTTGTCTCCTCTGCACAGCAAGACCCTCATGATTTGCTTGGATTCCCCTTTCTTACCCTTGGGTTCACCAAACGCCTCCAGGCTGAAAGAGCAATTTTTAGGCTTCATATGTTGGTTTCCCTTCTTCTAGGGATTATAATTCAGTCTTACTTAATTGTTTTATATTGGAAAATATTTTTTTTCCCCTCAACATTCTGTCAGGTTTTCTAGTTGTTTACAGTAGATGGGCTAGTCTGGTACCAGTGGCTCCATCATAACCAGAAACCAAAGTCAGAAATTATTATTTTTAGCTCTGTGTTTGATGCATCACTAATTCTGTGTGCAGAAGGGAGCTCACTAGTTTTACACAAACTATAAGAATTAATGACAATATATCATTAGGAAGATCACAATACCCTGGAAACTTTTAGTTACATAGCCTTTCCTAAATTCTCAGTTTTCATGAGAATTTGCTTGACTTGTTTTGGAAAATTTCTTTCTCTTTCAGTTAGGTACACATATGTCTGAACTTCAAAGATATTACTAATATCAACTAGGCATCAGGTCTAGAAGACTACAACATAAGTACTTGAATCATTAGGAATTGGGACTTGAAATAAGTGTATTATTACCAGATTCTGCAAGTCTGAGCTCTTGGGTCTTTGTACTATTGACTGCACCTTCTCTCTCAGTCCCTGTCAAAACTCCATAGGTAGAAAGATAGAATTAAGTACATTTGTAAGTACTGTTGGCTTATTTTCTAGCTTCCTCCTATCTCTAAACCCTGCCTGATTTTCTTCTCTTGCCAAAGTTAATTGTTAATACTTTGTTCCACTCTCTTTAATGCAGCCCCCAAATCTTCTGTGATGTTAGAGTTCAATCACTATTTTTTTGTTCATTTTTGTTTACTCGATAAATATCTATAAGTCACTTGTGATTTTTAGGTTGTTTGATAGATTCTAGGAATAAAGTAGACATGTTTCTTACCCCTAATGAAAATCAAAAGTCCTATGAGAGGAGAATCATATATCAAACACCTACATAAATAAGAACATAGTGGCAAATATGATGTGTGCTTTGAACAATATCACTGGGTATGTCATTTTGGGTTCTCCAGGAAGCACATGCCAAGACAGAATTGAAAGAGTTAAGAGATTTATTAGGGGAAATACTTATGGAGGAAAATGGAGAGATAATTGGAATGAGAGTAGTGTCGACAGTGATGCAAATCTGACACCTTTGTAACAAGGGAGTGAAGAAATAAATGTTGGGTAGATGGAGCATCAGACTGCAGTGAGCTCTCAAAAAGCCTTGGTCAGACTAATGGGGGCATCAGAGCAAAGATTGCTTTCTAGAGGAATCTTCTGTTGGTTGAGAATGAACAGATGTAGTATCCAAGTTTGGTCGCTGGTTGGGAGCATCTCAGAGGGATCCTGACTTTGGTGTCGATGCTGTGTTGGACCCTGAAGATGTGGCAGCTGGGGGACTCATCTTCTTGACTGCCTCCTGGTACATTATCCCTGAAGGGAGATCTGAGCAGAGCACTGCCACAGCTGCCATCCAGGACTAAAGGACCTAGGCTAGGAAACTGAGGAAGGCTTCTCTACAACACTTTTAAAGCAATGTTTAAGTGACGACTTAAGGTCACATAAGGAGGATATTTCTTAGACTGGTTGTTAAGACAAGAGCCACTTTGCTCGATCTTGGTGTTAGACCTTGGGTTTAAATCACTCTGTGCTTTTGGTGCATCTCCTTTCAAACTAATAGATTTTTTTTAAAAAAGCTCAGTAAAAGTAGGCAGCATTAGATCTGACATCACCATATTTTGCAGTTCCATCATTTTAGTCATTGTGAAAGCTCAAATTTCCCTTCTTGTCCATCCCCATTTTAGTGATAAATACCATTAGGCATACATCTCATTCCAAAAATATGTACTGAGTACCTAATATATTACAAGCATTATCTTATGAACTTTCTTTTGTTTCAGATGCTAGAACAGAACTGAGTCATAATTTACTTTAAATCTTTTCTGTTTAACTTGCTTTTCTTGAACTTGACCTCAGCAAATCACATTTGAATCTTCCAACAGCCACTGTTGTAAGTAGCTTTGATTGTTGAACAGCAGTTATTTAAATATTTATGGTCAATCTGTTCCAAAACAATATCAAAAGCAGCAGTGCACAGTTTAAGAAATACATAAAAATCAATGAGGCAAATTTATGATTCCAAAGATCTACATTTCTAACTATGTGCCAGATTTCCCATTTATAATTCTTGCAAATGAAACACTTTAGGTAGTCATAAATACTGACCTCTCTGAGCCTTCCTCTGTGAATTATGGTCTTGCAGTAATAAATAGAGCACAGTATTTGATTTGTAGGCTGAACTAGACAAAGCGAGAGCTCAATGCTGATGCCTCTGATCATTGTAACTCATTGTAACTGGCAAGGAGGGAGAAGGCAAGAAGTCTTACAGCGTTATCACCTTCTGTTCCAAGTGTGCCCAGTGTCTGCCATGACACATTTTCTCCACAGTAGTTGCACCTAGCATTGTGTCTGGCATTGGGAGAACATCACTAAATATTTGTTTATAAATCTGATAGTCAGAAGCCAGTGTGGAACTCTGCCTAATCCAACCCACAACCTTGGTTCCCCTTTAAGAAGTCCCATGAGAAATGAAGCTTAATACAACACCAACTCCCATGCTCCTGGTCTCAAATAATTTTATTAACTAATCTGTTTCTTTTTTATCATTATGTCAACATTTACTATAGTAGAAACTACATGTACTGTAGTTTCTAGAATCTAGATACACGAGATTTCCTATTTAGAAGGCACCTTAGAGGTAACATAATCCAAGGATGACAAATATAATTTATTTTGTTTTCTGAGCCCAGCAGGGAAAAGTGCCTTTTCCTATAAATGATGTCTCTTAAAGGGGGTGAGTCCAACTGTCCATCCTGACAGATGACATCAATCCCAGTTCAAACACTTCTAAGCCAGGAAAATGCTGCTTTTCGAAGTGGCCCATGTCCCTGGATAATGAAAGTCCTTCTATATGATTAGCTGAAATCTACAGCTATTTTTGATTTGAGTTTTTCCTTTTGGAGTCCCACAAAAATAAATCTACTCTTTCTTATTCTATAGGATAGTACTTTATCTGTTTGAACACAATTTTCTTGAGTTCTTTTTTGTTTTTGGTAGCCTCCAGTCTTTTAGCATCTTTGATATTCTTACCTATGATGCTTAAAGTTTTCCAACAGAAGTTCTAAAGTCGAAACTGTGGGGCGTGTGTGTGTGTCTATGTGTCAACTGTGTGCGTTTGTGTGTGTGTACTAGAATATAATCCATCTACATAAAGCAATAGTATCCTATCTTTGCTGTATTCTAATTTATCTTGTACTTTAATTCCCTAGAAAAGACATTGGCTCCACCTTTCCAATTTGAAGATCACTCTCCTTGACAGGACAGATAAGCAATGGAGATGCTAGATGCCTCTCCTCTCACTGTCATCTGTTACCATTACATCATCTTTCTCGGGCAGCAGGCTTAACCCTTTCTTGGTTTTCTGCTTGCTCCAAATCTAATTTAAAATGCCTTTGCCAAATCAAAGAAACACTAAAAGTCTTTATCTTATTTTGCATTGCAGCTGCATTTAGGACTATTGATCGTTGCTTCCTTTCTGAAATGCTTTACTCCCTTAGCTTCAACAAATTCACTTTCATTTGATTCTTTTCTTCTCTTTCTCTGTACATTCCTAATATGCTTCCTCCATGGGCTCCTCCTCCTCTGCTTTCTATGCTGTGTTCCCCAGGACTCTGGTCTCTACGTAAACTCTACCCTTGAGTGAGGTTATGTGCTCCCCTGGTTTAACTACTCTATATTCTGATGACTTAAACATTATGTCCAGCTCAGATTCCTTCCCTAAGTTTACAGCTGTGAACACTGGTGTTCCAAGGCGACTAACACCAAACTCATCATCTTCCTCCCACATACACAGCCCCTGCTCTGCTCCCTGTCATCAATGTTCCATCTCAGTGACTGGTATCATATTCTGCACAGTCATTCAGACAGAAACCTAGGTTCTTCCTTCCTCCTTTCCAATCACCAAAACCTACTGATTTTATTACTTACAGTTTTTTATTCCATTCTGTCTTTATTTTGCCCTATGTCCTTGGTTAAGCATTCCATTTCTATAGCTTAGAGTTTTTCAATAGCCTCCTTACCTGGTTTTTATTTTTTTATTTTTTTATTTTGTTGCTTCAATTTTTGTGTTCCTCAGGTCCAGCCACTACCTCTAGCCAGAGAAATCTATCTAAACATCAGTCTGATCATGTCCCTTCCCCATTTAAAATCCTCTAGATCACCTCTCCAGTGGAAAAATAAAGCTCCAGAGCACAACACTGAGGGTATTCCATGACTTGACCCTCAACTCACTTTCCAAATTCATACTTTCCTACCCCTGCCCTGGAATAGAAGCCAGAATGATGCCAAAGTGCATGTAGAATTAGCATCTCTCATACCATTTCAGGCCTTCTTACCTTTGTTTATATCATGGTTTCTGCCTGGATGGAATGCCTGTCACTTTTCTCCCTTGACTATTTTTCACTCATCTCTAATAGTTTAGCTGAGATATCATTTTCTCTAGGAAATATTCCCCAAACAACCAAAGGACTGCATGTGCTCCCCTGTGTTTCCACAACACTGAGCTTGCTTCTATTCTATCATCTACTCTGTATAATAGCTCTGCAGGATATCTGTAGGTGTGACTGTCTCCCAATGGCAGGGACCACATCTTACTGAACTTTATTTTTGCCCTTTAACTTTCTTCCTTGGGCTATTTTAGAAATGTTTAGGTCCATATTTTCCTAACCAATAAATTATTTATAAACACTGAGAAATATAAGAAAATCTAACACTGGAGCTTCAGAGTCTATGCTAACAATATCTGAGAACTAAAACAAAGTCAGGTAGGAATGGATTTGTTTGCTACAAAGTGATTGCCAAAAAATGCTGTCATCTTTTTAGCACGTATCTTTCCTTTAACTTAGAGGACAAAGTCATGGTCTTGATGCTCAATTTACTCAACAAATATTTACTGAGAACCTAGGTATGTGTAGAGGTAAATTAAATGTTCATTCTGTTTTCAAAAAGCTTACGGCTTAGCAGGAAGAACAGCATAACTGTATTTCAAGGAGGAAAATATGATATTGGTGATGATAATGATAATGGCTAACATTTATTGAGAAAATCAGACTTATTTCTTTTATCTTATATAATCTGTTTATACTGTAATAAACTACTGCCATCCTCATTTCATGATGAGAGAACCAAGACTTAGAGGGTTAAGAAACATGCTCAAGACTGCACTCATGGATTTGAAACTCTTAAGCCTATGTTTTACTCTTCAAGATGTAGTAATGTGTCATGAGAGTCAGCCAACAGGAAGACTCAAAGGAAGGTGAGGTATATGGCTTCCTGCTGGAGGGAATCAAAGAAGTCTTCATGGAGGAGGTAGCACTCAATCTAGGCATTAAAATATGAGTAAAGTTTGGACCTTCGGAGAGGCAAGGAAAGGACATTCCAGGCAGAGAAAACCAAGTAGTGAGAATGTCAATTGAAATGAGAGTAGAAGGTCACACCATTCTTACTGTGCAATGTGAACTTCACTTTGGAGTCATGGAAAAAGCCAATGAGAATTTTAGAACAGAACAATGATATGAGAGGATTAATCCCACCGAAGCCTATAAAATTTGTTGGAGGAAAGAAGGTCTGGAGATGGTTTATTAACTTACTCAACAAACATTTATTAAGAACCTTCTATGTAACAGGTGACATCAGTGAACAAAACAGACAAAAATTTCTGCTCTCATGGAGTTCTTCTAGCTGGAGGAGACAGAAAAATAACAAATATATACATTTTAGATACAAATACATAATTATATAAATACATAGTTATATAAATGTATATAGTTTGTTAATTGTTATATATAGCTGTATATATAAACATAAACAATTCATATATATGTATAGTATATGTGTATGTATATACAAGCTCTGTCCAGAATATATCCAACCATGTAATATGAAAAACAGACATTTATTGAAGAAGATACAAGATACAAGAAACATTGCACATAGGACAATGACTCCTCTGTCCCCTTCAAATCAGGCACCTTCAGACCTCACACAGTTCACCCAGTTGCCATCAGCCACCCCATTATATTTTCTTAAACCTGGTCTGAAATCTCTTCCCTTTCAAAGGTGATTTTAGTTTTGGGAAAAACTGGGAGTCATAGGGCGCCTAATCTGGGCTATAGGATAGCTGAGACACTTGGGCAATTTGATGTTTCACCAAAAAGCAAGGTGTGATACGTGAGGGGGCATGTTGTTATGGTGAAGCTGCCAATTACAAGTTGCCCTTTTGAATCATCCGAATAGTTTCCACAGAGGAATGCTCAAGCTTAATGCAAAATTTGTTGCAGATTCATTGCCCTACTGGCTCAGTAATTTTGAATGCAACAGTCACACAGTACATATGGTCATTCAGTGGCATCTACTGCCCCCACTAACAAGTACAGTGAAGTCATCATGGTTCACACATCCACATTCCAGTCCACTCTCCTCGGCTGCCAGGTTACATTGATGTCATACAAACCACTCTCCTTATATTAACAAAAGCTGGATTTTTTTCCTGACAGAGCTCATATATACATGAGAGAGAGAAAGAGAATGAGAATGTGTTAGAAGGTGATAAAAGTTATGGACAACAGCTGAGCAAAAGAAGAAGATAATAATTTCCTAAGTAGGGATGGGAGGGCATTTACAATTTTATAGGGTGGTAGGTAAAGCCCTTACTTTATGTTGACATGTGAACAAAGACATGAAGTAGTGGAGAAATTGATCCATGTAGAAATTTTGGGTCAAAGCATTCTAGGCACGAAGAAAAAAAAATCAAAGCCCATTAACTTGCCTGTCCTATTTAAAGCACAATAAAGAGGCCAAGAGATTAGCATGGACTGAGGAAGGAACAGTAGTAGGAAAAGTGTCCCAAGAGGTTATAGAGAAGAAGCATAGCAAGGACTTGGGTGTTTTCTTGGTGTGACATTGGAGGCCAGTAGAGGCTGTTGTGCACAGGAGTGACATAGTCTGACTTACCTTTCCACAGGAGAACTCTGGCCTCTGTGTGACACATCTGAATGGGGACAAGGGTAATGGCAGGGACTTGTGTTGGGAGGCTGCTACAATTGTGAAGGTTGGTGGCTGAGTCCAGGGTGCCAGCGACAGTTAGTTGGTGGTGACTAGATGTGCTGACCAACTGATGTGGTATGAGCATGAGAAAAAGCGAAGGGTCTAGGATGACTCCAGAGAGTCCAGAATGATGGTTACTTGTTTTTATGTGCCGCTGGATTTGTGTTGGTATATATATATGCTTTTTATATACTACATATATAGCCCTCTTATAATAGGCCACAGAACTGGAGTTTCCTTTTGACAGATAAATGCACGTTCCAGCAAAGTATGTGCTTATGAATAAATACATATGCGTGGATTTTTAATTGAGACTTTTCACTTTACAAAGTGCTTTCTCATCTCCTTTTTATACTCAGAATATTCCTGTATTAGGATGGCTACAATGAGTATAAAACAAGTGCATTAAATGATCTCCAGGTTCAATATCTTGAACCAGAAGAGTACTTGTACACAAACAAGCTTTAGAAAGTTTGGCAATAATTTCTTTAACAATAACTTCACAGCTGGGGAGGTTGTTAAATTGGCTGTGTCTACATATGCCAAATATCTGGATACAGCCTTAAAAATGATCTGTACAATATTAAAAACAGTTGGAAACATTCACATCAATATCTTCAGGTTTTCAGACATTCTAAAATATTTGGTGTGGCTTGCATGTTCTAAAATATTAACTTGATTTCACTGTTCACCTGGATGTAGAGTAGAGAGTAGATACTCTACTACCAACTTTAATTTTTCCTTCCCCCTCTAATCCTCCTCCTTTTTCTCCTTTAAAAAATGCATGCAAATATGTCAAGTTCTAGGTTAAGTACTGGAAATTCACAACAAATAAGAGATCTTATCTGCTTTCAAGGAAATATTCATGATCTAAAGATCCATCCTCTATCTCTTTTATAAAAGGATTTTAAGTGTCTTGTAGGAGTATACCAACCAAGAGGAAAACATTAAATAACTGGTGGTAAGACTTAAAAATAAAGTTAGGAAAATAATGTGAATGTAGGAGTAGAATCAATATAAAAAATGCATAGTAAAACATTCTGTACAATGTTCAGCTTTCTCCCAGCCAGGGCAAAAGAGAAAACAGGACAGAATTCACTACTATCAGCAAGATCAAAGCTCACCAGTTGCTCAGAAGAAATACATTGCCCTAACCCTCAGACATGGGAACAATTTCTCCAGTAGGTAATATAAGCACACTGCAGGTTTTGTTGAAGAGCTTTCTAACAGTAACATAGCAGTGGGTTTCACCGGGATCATTCTTACAACATTTCTTTGTTCACATAGATTGCACATTAAAGCATAAATCAGTAAAGAGGCCTAAACACTGTGATCCAAGGATGCATCCCTTTGGGATCTGACCTATAAATACAATTTACCATGCTTTTGATAAGAACTGAACAGCAAAATATATCAAGTTAGCTTTTCTGGTTAGAACCTTGCATTACTTAGGTTGCTCACCAAAGTCTGACCATTGACCAAAGTTGCTTTGACACCAAGCAAATAGAAACTAGAGTTAAGTGCCTCCTGTGAAAGACCAACAGCTTACCAAGGATGGTGTGCTGGAATGGAAAAAGCCCAGACTTCTGAGATGCGCTCTGACTGGGGCTGACAGGAACAATTCCAGGGACAAAGAGCGTGGTGGAGTGTGGTAGCATCCTTGGGGGAGGTGATGCTTGAGCTGAATCTCAGCAGATAAATAGGATTTTGATATGGAGAAGCAGGGAACGGCAGGTGGATAAACAACTTGATCAATGCAGGAAGGGGCTGGGTTTACATAATGTGTGGATGCACAGTGCAAAGTCCTGTTTGGTGAGGACAAGTGGTGGGCACAGGCAGGCGTGGGGCTGGAAAGATTGTAGAGGCTGCTGCATGAGGATGCCCGCGTGGGCACTGCGTGGCCTGGGTTTTCTCCCCTGCAAACCTCTCCCTTTACTTTTCCTGGCTCTAAAGAAACTCGAGCCCTGCCAAAAAGAAAAAATCTGTCGGTTGGGAGCACTAAATTATTACAAACTTTGACAAGTATTCACTACATTTATAGAAACTGCAGCATCCCTATCAGGAGACAATGACTGTCAGAGTCTCCATTACACAAATAGTTATGTCCCTCCCTGACTGGTGTGGCTCAGTTGGTTAGATGTCCCGCCAAGTGAAAGGCCATCGGTTCAATTCCCCAGGTGGGACACATGCCTGCATTGTGGTTTAGGTCCCCGTTTGGGCATTTACGAGAGGCAACCAATCTATGTTTCTCTTTCACATTGATGTTTCTCTCCCTCTCTTTCTCCCTCCTTTACCCTCTCTCTAAAATAAAATAATTAAAATCTCTAAAAATATAGGTATGTCCTATCACATAAATGGGAGGATTCCTGTACTCTCTGGAAGGCACTCACCATTTATTTTATTGATGTTCAATAAATAGTGAGTATCAGTCCAAAAGAGTTATTTTGATTTTTCTAAAATTTAAGATGCTGCATTTCATTATATTAACCACATGTATTATCTTTTTGGAATAAAGAAAATGCAAATTCACAAGACACATTGGGCAATCATGAGAAACAAGAAGTTACATGATTTGGCCTCAGAGAAGTCAGGGTGAACCTCATCAGAAGAGCACCTTCAGAGGTGATTAAACCAAGAAGCATTTGCTGACAGTACTGAGGATCTCTGGCTATGCTATGTGCTTTACACATGTTATCTCAAACAGGTTTTATAAGCCCCTGTGATCAGTATTATTATCTTGACTTTGTGGGTTCATAAAAATGGAGGCCCAGAGGCTTAACACTTCTGGAGATTAAACAGCTTGTGAGTGGAGAGCACAGGCATGAACACAGGATGTCTGGGTCTAAAGTGCCTTCCCTTGGCCTCTACTGCCCCTCCGTTTAATGAAACATTAGAGCTTGAAAGGCCCTTGGACATCCTGTAGTTCAGTGGTTCTCTGCATGTGGTCCTTGGCCAGCTGGGGTTAAAATCAAGTAACTTGACTTATGTGAACAATGTAAAGGGGCACCCCAAAACTCAGTAATCAAATAATATTTTAATGCAATAGTTTTTGAAAAATTAATGCAAATTATAATTAATAAAATAACAAAATGGCAGTAAAAACAGGATCCCTGGCTTAAAGAATGGATCTCTCTTGGGTTCCCTCTCTCTGCCCGTGGCACCTTCATCCCACCTTTGACCCCTGGAGCAGTGCCAGTGTCAACATCACATGGGAGGTTTGTAGTCATTCGGATCTGTGGGCCCCGCCACAGAGCTACTCAATGTGACACGCCAAGTATAGGGCTCAGTCTGTGATTGAACCAGCCCCCAGGGGATGCTGATATGAGTTCAAGTTTAAGGATCACTGGTCTAGTCTCATGCCTTCATTTGACAGATGAGAAAGTTGCCGTTTAGTGGCAGGGCTTATGACTTCTCTGTGAGTTGGGGTCTTTTCTGCTTTACCGCACTACCCTTGAACATGTGTGGTTAACTACTTCCTAATCTGTTCTTTGCCTTATTTGCCCTGCAGGCAAGCCAATCTTGGCTTTCTCACATACAATCAAATAGAGAAGAACCACATAAGATCCCCTGGGTGGATGGGTAGATCAGTGGTTTTTAAACTCGGTGGCATATCAGAATCAGCTTAGGAGCATGGGAAAAGTACCAATGCCCAGTCCTCGCCTCTACCAAGTGAACCAGAGTCTCTGGGGATAGGCTTGTCGGTGGTTGTGCGATGTGCATCCAAGGTTGGGAATCTGCCAAATGTAGAAGGAGCGAAACCCGGTCTAATGCAATAGTCTCTGTCACTGTTCATGAACCATAAACTAGGCATCATTCTAACCACCTTCCTTGACCTCAACCTGTGTCCCCTCCACACCCAAATCCTGTCCACATCGATGCATGCTTAGCTCCTACATTCATCCACTTCCCCATTCCGAATGCCGTCATTCGGGATCAACCCACCGTTGCCTCTGGCTCCCAAACTGTACTTCCTGTCTTCCCTTGAGCACTTCTTCAACTTATGTCCCATCCTGGAAGCAGAGAAATCATTTTGAAACAACAATCTGACTACATAGATTGCCCTCCTCCCCCACTTGAAAAACTTTTCACGGTCTTTTATTGCTCTGAGGATAAGACAGACTTTTAAATATGCTCACCATGGTCCCGGGTGGTCTCGGCCAGCCCCACTCTCCCTTGACTCTGTGCTTCAACCATGCTCTCAGTTTGCCATACTCTTGCTACATGGCCTTAGCACATGCTGTTCCCTCTGCAAGATATGTTCTTCCCGCCCCCCTTTCCCTTCTGAATCACTAATCATTTAAATCTCAGTTGTGGTTTTACATGTTCTGGGAAATCTTCCCTGCCTTCTCTGGCAAAGAAAAATCCTCCTGTTGTAATTTCTATAACTGTGTTGTACCCTAATGAACAATGAAATGGAGAAGGGAGCTGAAATTCCCCTGGCACATGCACATTTCTTAGAGTACCCTCTGCTTCCCTTTCACAATGTAAGTAACAGTTACAACTTTACATTTATGTGTGTGCCCATTTATTGGTGTATTTATCCTGCAGTAGAATGTGTGAGGATGGGACTCATCTTCGTTGGCTTACCACCGAGTCCACAGCAGCCAGCCAGTACTTGGAACATAGCAAGGGTTTAATAAAGATTTGGTCAGAGAATGAATGAAGGAGTGTCTAGAAACTGTGCCAGTTGAAGCAATGGCTTTATAGCTGAAAGAATAACTTTATAGGCTTGATGGATTGCATAGAGCAGAACTCAGAAGGAGAGATGAATTTTTAATCCAGGCTCTGATTCTTTCTAGCCCTATGGCCTTTGAAAAGGCCTTTTGCTTCTTGGACTCAGTCGCTTGCAGCAGCATATCAGTGGGCTTAAGCTAGGCTTTGCTGCAACCCGGGCTCGGTGGGTGACAGAGGAGAACAAGAGGAAGGCGCAAGGGGTGAGGGGGAGGCACCTCCTTTTTGTCTATTTCTGGGTAACATTTATTGCAAAGAAAACCTTAGTTCCTAAAAGAAAAATAGTTCAAACACAACTGTAGTCGAAGGTGTCTGATCTTCTTCTGGCTGAACATTTCTGTGCCGCTGGGAGGCCCTGAAGGAGACTTGACTCACCCCAAGTTCTGAGGCAGCTGAGTGGCTGGCTCAGTCGGGCTTCTGTTTTCCTAGAAGGCTGCAAATGTGCACGCAGGTACAGGTGGGCTGTCCTTTTTAGGAACAGCCTCAGAGAAAGGACGCCTCTGTCACCAGCCCCATCTGCCCAAGCAAAACATGGTGACAGGCACTCCCCCTTCCTGGGCTGGCAGTTTAATAGGCTTCCCAGATGATGGGGCTCAGTTCGGGCTGTTTCCTGGGAGCGCATTCCTGGGCAGGTGGTTCTCTCTCCTCTCTGCAAAGATGTGCTTACCTTGTCCCTGGAAGGGCCTCTCCCAGCTGATGTTCCCCTCCCTTCTCCCCATCCTTGGTCTTTTGGGAAAAACCCGGTCACAACAAAAACAAATTTTATTTTTGCATTAATTAAAATGCCTGTCCCAGGAATATGATAGAATTTCCCTGAGGCCTTTGCATGGGGGATGCAATGTGAAGAGGGAATTCAAGCTATTTTCTGCAGTAATGGGCCTTGCCTAGAATGCTGTGGGCCACTGGCTACAGGGGGGAGGGAGCGGGGAGTGGGTGGGGAGGGGTAGGGAAGAGGGAGATGAAGAAGGCAGGAGGCTGCTACAGGAGGCAGATAAGTGACTCTTTCCAGTTCCCTAGTGTACAATGCAATTATCTGTTTTACGTTTGGGGTTTCACTTTAGATTTCATTTAAATCAAAGGTTATATAGCTTTTAAAATGGAAAAAAAAAAAGTAGGGCTCAGACCTATGTATCTTGATGCTGCAAATATAAACCCAGCACTTATTTGCCTTAATTAACTGAATTTCCTGGACCTCAGGCTCCTGAGTAATTTCTTCCTTTGTCCATGGGATGTTGCAAGGTTTCACTAAAGTGTCTACTTTATTCACAAAAATTATATTCCATCCATTCTAGAATTTTTACTGCATTATATTCCTGAGTTTGCCTTCAGCTCAAAATTATGAATATATTCATGTATTATTTAGGCATAGCAAAGCATTTCTCTTTTTCTCTCCATCTTTCAATTCATTAGTTCTCAAATGTTAGCATGCACCAGAATCTCCTGCAGGGCTGGTTGAAAACAAGGATCGCTGGGCCCACTCACATTTCTGATTCAGTAGGACTGGGGTGGAGCCTGCGAATTTGCATGTCTGATTAGTTCCTAGAGTTGCTGATGCTGCCGGTCCAGGGTTCACACCCTGAGAAGCCTGTTTTAATTCAAAGTGGTACTAGAAATGGAGGTGTCCGAATGTGGAAGGTCCTGGTGGAAGTCCACAGCTTGGGGACCAGTGTGCATGGTTGCTCCGTCTTCTGCCCCACCGTCCATCTGGAGGACTGATTGCCTTGAGCAGACAGTGGTCAAGTTTGACGCCCTCGTTCCAGCTAAGTCATCTGTCGGTGCTGCCGGTAGACACAAGTGTCTCTACCAGGAGCCCGAGCAGGAAGCAGCTAATGAAGGGAACTGAGAATCAGAATTGCTCCTCTAGACCCAAGTGACCCTTTCCCTTCCAGACTGGCCTCTGCGGATGCTGCTGATTGGAAGTCCGCCGTGACTGCTGAGTTTCTACACAAGGCACTGTGCCTGGTACAAATCCCAGTCCCTGGGGGGAAGGGGAGAAGGCCCTGAAAGTTC
This sequence comes from Furipterus horrens, assembly GCF_987537825.1. Lineage (NCBI taxonomy): Eukaryota > Metazoa > Chordata > Mammalia > Chiroptera > Furipteridae > Furipterus > Furipterus horrens. Next base: position 68,293,317 of record NW_028327180.1, read on the forward strand.
AATAACTGAGTGATTTGGTCCTGACAGAAGAAGTAATTGGGAAAAATATAGAACTTTAGAGGTGGAGGCAATCCTGTGTTTCTCATTTGAAAAGGTGGAAATGGAAGTATTTCCAGTATTTTTCCTGAGGTCATAAAGCCAGGCTGTCTAAACAATGGGGGAAAATAACTGTTCCTGCCAAAATAGGAAAGGCCTGGAGAGGGATCCAGGTGGGGTCTAGGACTTCGGGAGGAGTGGGGTAAGGGGAAGGACGAGCCTCCTCCCTATCAGTGCCATCGTCAAGTTGGCCCCAAACTGGAAACTTCAGCATCAAGTTAACTTCTCTTTCAATGTCCACATTGAATTACTGTATCTTACTAACAGTCTCCTTATCAGTAGCTCTTTCACTGCTGATGTCCAGGCCCATTTTGTTGCTATAATTCATCTTTATGCTCCTCCTGAAAGCAATCTTCCATATAGCCACCAGCGCTCTCCAAGGTCAAACCATGCTTCTGTTTAGGAGTCTTCGGTAGCTGCCTACCACCAACAGGCAACAACCTCATCCTCTCAGTATGTTGCTTAAGTTGTCCCGTTCCCTGGTTTTATGAATGGAGGACAGTTCTATCCATCCAACAGTAACTTGAATGTTTTTACATTCTACAATGCAAACTATGCCCCAGCCATATCACATAACCTAGAAGTCCCTAAACATACCCTACACTTCAGCATTCTTGTGTTTGTGTAAACTACACCCTATGATTGTCTCCTCCAACAGCCCAGATTCTCCCCATCATTTAATGCCAAGTTCAAATCTTCCTCAGTGACAGCTTCCCTAGTTTATAAGTTAGACTTGATTTCTTCCTCTCTTTGTTGATCTAGGAGAAGCATCTCTATTTATGAACGTGTCATAGGTCTAGCTTAACGCTATTCGTAATGAGGATGTGCTTAGGAGCTCACCCATACACACATCCTACTGTCCCTGGTCCTGAAAAATAACCAAAGGTAACAGTGGTGGTTTATCCCACTCCTGTGATTCCTGTGACTTCCGCCCAGACACTTACTAAAGTTGCCATTGAGTGATTCCATTGTTTGTCATGATGAAAGAGTGGCGATGTGAACCTCACCTCAGGACCAAATGACAAGACATACTTCACACTTTATATTGCTGATTTTATGAGAATATGGCTGTTCTATCCATCCAACAGTAACAAATCATTCCTAGCACTTCTAGAAAGCCAGAAGGGGAAGTATTGCCCTCCTGTACCCCTGCCCATCCTGCATTTTGCTCATGATCCCTGACATCTCCTCTGGCCTGGCCTTAGTTCTAATATCTTTGGCATGTGTTCTCTCTCCTATCTTCTGGAGCTCATAGTCTTGCTGAGTAGAATGGACACAACATTTTCCTGAGTCCTCAGGTGATCCTTGGCATGTAGTAGCTGCTCAGTAAATGTGGAGTTGAACTTGTGGGAAGACTGGTAGGTAAATAACAAACACAGCCTTCATTTCCCTTCCCCCATTGGGTAGGGTATAACCATTTGTTTCAGTGAATTGGAACATGCCCCCATGATCTCTGAATTCAAACCTGCACGGTCAGCCTTAGAGAATTTGTTCTCAGATGGCCGAGCCCATTATTGGTTGCACCTCCAGTTATAGCAACTATTTACTTGTGGCCCCAGACTCAGCAGAGAGTGTGGCTTTTATTATATTATAGACTCATCATCTATTCCTTCATTCAACACATAATGGTTGGCAATTACTATGTGTTAGAAACTAGGCCACGCTCAGGGGATACAATGAGGAAAGCATGCAGTCCTCCTATTTAACATTAAATACTGATCACCAAAGAAGCATATTGCTGGGAAGTAAAGTCCAGTGTGGAGATTCTGAAAAACCTCTCTGTAGAAGTAACATGTAAGTGGACATATGAAGAATGTGTAGGAGACACCAAGCTGAACACAGAGGAAAGAGTATTCTGTGCAAAGGGAACAGGAGGATGGAATCTTCAGAGTCCAGAGAGGGGTTATTTGAATCATTGAGATACCACTGCCTTTAGGAAATCTCCTCTGACTCCTCAGTTTTGGGATGGGGGCACGTGTCCCCAGGTATTCTACACTTCGGTTATCACAGTCCTTATCACTCTGCATTATCATCATCTGTTTACTTTTTGGTCCTTCCCACTACATAATAAATCCACAAGAGCAAGAATGATGTCTGCCTTGACCATGACTACATCCCATGCAGTTGGCACAGTGCTGGGTATGGAATATCTGGATGTAAATGCCTGGCACATGGCCTTACCACTCACGATTGCCATGTACATCTGCCCACCTGCCAACCGTCAGTGCCTTAGCTGTGGGCAGAGCAAGCACCTCAAGAGTCACAGACTCCAAGGCATTAACACTCCCAGGGGCTCCAGCCAAGGACTGTTGGGCTTGGTAGCAGCTCTCTTGCCCCTCAGGTGGGCTAGCTTGGAAGTCAGTGAGTGTGCTCTCCAGCGGGATTAAGCTTCAGTGGTCCCAGCACTAAATTGCTTGAAAATGCATTTATTGACTTCCTTTCTTTTCTTTCTCACTCCTCTCTCTCCCGTACCAAAGTTTCCTGGGATCGCCTTTCAAATAAGCTACTCACAATTAGATCCTTGGTTCAGGGTGGACTTCTGGAGGAACCCCAACTAAGATGATCATCGTCGTCGGCAGCCGTCCGTCTCGAGAGACGATGGTGTAGCTTCTTAAGAGTCTATCTGCACCGCCGAGAATGGCTGTGCAGTCCGACTCGGGAGTGACACGGTATCTGTCTCCTCCCATGTTGAATCGACATCTTGTGATGACGCTGGAGTGTCCTCTCCAGTGGAGCTGAAGCTACAGAGCCTGGGCAGGGTGATATGGAGGGTCTGCTGTTGCCCATGCAGCAGACCCCCCCTCTCTTCGCAGCTGAAGGGTCCAAGGGAAAGACGGAGTCAATACAGCTTGGCTTCAGGTGCGCCGCAGGAGTTGCCGGTGTTGACTACAACGTCAAACCGCCTTAGGGATTCCGGCTCCGGATTTTCTGTCGGGGTTTACTCCCTTAGCCTTTCCCCTGAAGAGGTATGCCGCAAGGCAGCAGAGGTTTTTTGGAATCAGAGTTTTCCTTCTCTGATGTGCCCTGACTGGAAGATCGAACCAGCGACACTTAGCTCGCAGGCCGACGCTCAATCCACTGAGCCAAACCAGCCAGGGTCAACTAAGATGATACTCACCAAATATGTGTTGAATGACTGAATCTCCTCCTGACTCAGCTGCCTATTTGCCCTCTAGCCTTCACCCTTGTTGCCCCTCCCCTGCAAAACGCTCTCCTAGCTCGCCAGGTTGTTGCTCAGCTCCAGAGGCATGTGTTGCCTGGAAAGCCTGCTTGAGCTGTGGTGACTTGTCTGCTGCCCTGTCACATGCCAATTCAACCGGCTGGCACACAGCAGAGTGAGAGCGAAATGGCTGGAAGAGATATTCTGACTACTGTCTTGACCCCAGAACCCCAAATCTGCTCAGTTATTCCCAAAGTGGGTCCATACCCAGAGGGTAAACACAGTGCTTTTAATGAGAGGTAGTTCTCTGCCAGTCACACATGGCTCAGGGCCTGTTCCTGCCTTCCAGTGTAAATAGAAGCCTGGATCCCTAGAGATTGGCTACTAACCATTCCAGTGTTGTCACCTAGGGGGCGGAATTTGGTTACATGTGACTTATATTCCTGCAAAACTGCGGTATATATTTCTAGTTAGTGTGACAATGACAACAATGACATTAATGATAATGATAGCAAGTGTCATAGTTTGAACCCCTGCTATGAGCTAGGGACTTCATGCATACAACTAACCTGGAGCCTCCAAACAGTCGTATAAGGCCATTGTTGTTCTCCCCTTTGTGCAAATGACAAAGCTGAGGTTTGGAGAGGCTGAACTGCTCAAGACCCCACAGAAGCAACTTGCAGAGTTAACTCCTGTTCTAAATCCCATTCTCTGTGTAATCCTTATTAGATGCCCCATCATAAGAACAGACCATGAAAAAGTTCCTGCAGACAGAGGTGCCACACCTCTTCTTGGTCTTACCTCCAAGTGACATTATCGTCTATTATGGAACTCACGTCAGCAAAGGCTGAGAGGGGGAGCCCAGACTTCTACCCTAAAGAGTCTGCAATGGAGATTCTCCACATCCCCACTGAGGTGAGGTCAGAGAAGGCCAAGGAGGTACCCGGGACTTTCATCCCCCCAGGTGGTAATGATGACCCCTGGACAGCAGGGCCCGTGGAGACCACCCAGGGTGCCCGGGATCCCACCCCACCTGGCAGTGATGAGGATGAGTCAGCAACCCTCCACAGGGGGTGGGTCACAGGATGCCTAGTGAAGAATCAGGACTTGCACCATTGCCCAGCAGAAATAAGGATACACATACAGTGTCACTGAAGGGAAGCAGGAACAAAGAACTCCTCCCCCTCCTACCTGGGGAGGTGTCATTGGAGACCTATAAGAGTCAGATCCTCCTCTCCTGCCCAATAGTAATGAAAAGTCCTCCCTCTCAGCTGTCAAGGCAGGCCAAGTGAGAAGCATAGACTTTTACCTCAAGAGACAGTCCCAAGGCTGTGCCCCTCCCCCTTTCCCAGAGCAATGTCTAAGAAAAGACAGCTAAAACAGAAGGTTTAAAGAATATCCAGAGGCTCATAACAAACCACCCAAATGTCCAGGTTTCAATAGAAAATCACTCCTCATACAAAGACCCAGGAAAATCTCACACTGGGTGAAGAAGACAATACCTATGAAATGGCTCTGGATCCCATCTGTTCTCCAGCCCCACTGCCACCATGCAGGGGACCTTATCACTCCTACATCGTGACAGCATCCTCCGCCCCTGCCCCCATCCTGCCTCTTTCCCCTACTGCAGGCAAGTGAGATTTTCAACAGGAAATCAAATCACGGTGTCCTCTTATATACAAGCTGTCAACAAGTACTCACTAAGCTTAGAACAAACTCACTTAATGTGGCTTATAGGTGCTGGCTCTGTACTTCCCTCCCTGATCTTATTTCACATCACTTTTGTACCTTGAACACTTGATTCCAGCCACAATGAAATACTCCGTATTTCTAATTTCACTCAAGACCTTCTCACAAGTGGCTTCCTCCATCTGGAACCCATTTCCCACCCTTTGCATACCTAATGTGTGCATTCCTTTAGGCCTCAGATTCAATGTCTTTGCCTCAGGTTTCCAAAACCCAACTCTTGGCTGGATCAGCCTCCCAAATGCTCCCACAGCACCTGGTGCTTCCTTATCACAAAGTGTTTCACACTCTTTGCTAGTTTTCCCCCAACTCAGCCACCAGCTTCTTAAATTCTGAGACTATGCCTGAGCAGTGGCATCCTGGGGCTGACAAGCACCACCTTGCAAGAGCCAGCTGTTCAATGTGTGAGATTGTGGCAAGCTGGCGGTAAACACTGTCATTATCCAAAGTCATTACATAAGCTTAGCATTAAGTATGTTAATTTTAAAATGAAAATAAGGTACTAAAACTCATTTCTTCCTAATCACTTTACCACATTGAACTATAATCTAGGTACTATAGACTATATACCTCTAAATTATGCATCTTTTCCCAACTGCACGCTCAGTGACATAATATTGGTGCCTTGACATTGGCCACGATGGGCATATTCACACATGAAAATGGCAGATGCTGCAACCCAGGGCTTGGTTTATAGTTTTGACAGTGAGTCTGCCACCTTACCTGAAATAGAGGTGGTATTTAATAGGTATTTATTGAAAAGGTATAAATATATGAAAACATGAATGAATGTATGTAAGGAGGACTAGAACTTCCTGTCACTACCTGGAGCTTTGGAGGAACATTTCAAGGAAAAGTGGAAGCTATCTGAATTGAGACCCATGGACTGACTTCGCTCCTCTACTTGGGGTGTTTGTTCCCTGAGCCTTTTGCCCGGGACTGGTGAGCCAGGACACACAATTCAATACACATAGGGTCGTGTTTCCCAAAGTGCCTGTGGATGGTCCTTAAATAACTTTCCATTAACACATATTGGCAGGATTGTTCCTGGCACTGGGGCTGCATTCCTTAGTGGGGAATACTGCTTACAGAAGCTGAGTGGGTTGTCTTTGAGAAACTTCCACAACTGGGAGGGGATATTTGCACTGGTTTACTTGAAGCAGTGAAGATAATTTGGGATTTTGGCCAAACTGGTCTCTCCTTTTGACCCATGTATCTGTAGGGAATTGCTACACCCACAAATAGCAGCTAATTGAGGAGTGACCGTGGGTGAGGCCTGACAACAGGAAGGGGTGGGGGAGCTGCAGGGCATGCTGGCGTCCCGGTCTGTCTCAATGTCCACACACTTTCTGAGCTGACATGTGCCAGGACCCGCTGTCCTGGGGGAGGGGCCCTGAGGTTTTCCACAACAGAGGAACCACACCAGGGTGCGTCCTGATGGCAAATGGCCTGGGTTCAGGTCAGAATTCTGTCTTAGAACCTAGGTGATCATGGGGAAGTTCCTTCAGCTCTCTGTGCCTCCATTTCCTCATTTGTTAAATGGGCATCATATCAATATAGCCTATCTTACAGGGCTGTGGAAAGATTAAATGAGATCATTCGACCCCTGCCTGACATATACTAAAATCTTGATAACTCAGCTAGCGATTATCTTTGAATGGAGGCTACAGGAGACATCAACGGCTACAGAAAAGTCCAGCTTGAGACTTGGCTTGGGAGCAAGGCTTGTTTTAAAATACTTGCCCCAAACTCTGGGTTTCCAGGATGGAATTAAGACAGCCCTTTCATCGCTGTGTCTAACAGCAGGGCAGTGTGCTGTACAGATGAGAGCAGGACCTTTAGAATTAGATAAGATCTGGGTTTTAAATATGAGCTGGATAGCTTTGGGAAAATGGCTTCATTTCTCTGAGAGTCAGCCTTCAAGTCTGTAAAATGTGTGAAACTATAGTACAGATTACAGAACAGAGGGGATTAAGTAAAACCTGGCATTGTAATGATGAGCTATGACGTGCTATTGTTATTGAACTGGAAGGATCACTCCTAGGCCCCCAATATTTTTTATTCTCTGTGGGGGGTACCATTGCCCCCGACCCAGCAAGGTGATTATAAAGATTAAATAAAATGATCTATGTGCAGAGCTCAGTTGTGTGCCTGGCAAATAAAGAAAGATGCATAAACAGTAATGCTGTGATTATTAGTTTTCCTATTGGCTCTATTTTTTTTTCTATAAACAAAATTTTTGAGTGCCTACTATGTGCCAGGTCGTGTTTGGTGTCAGAGAGACAGAGAGGAATACCCTGACATGTGGCCTTTCACAGGAAGCTTCCTTCCATTCCAGCTGGGGGGGGAGGGGTCGGGATATGGAAACAAATAAGTAGTTTTAGATAACAATATGCTTTATGTAAGAAACAGAGGTACGATGGGTTAGCTTGACAAGAGAGGAATTTACTTTAGATCCTGTGGTTATTCTGACCTTCAGTTCCGACGCCAGCCTCAGTGATGGACTGGAGTTCTCAGCCTTTGTCTCAGTTTGACAGCCGCATGAAGACTTTGGGGGTGTCTGCATAAGCAGGAATCCCCGGAGCTCTCCCTGGGCGTGGCTCCAAATCAAAAAGCTGCGACCAGTATGGACGAGGTGGGCAGGGTAGCCTCGTGCCTTACCAGGCGATCTGACGTAACCTCCGCGATTTCCTTGCCTGCAGGTGGTCTATTCTTCCACCAGGTGGCAGTGTTCAATAATGAACAATGAGAGTATTAATTAAAGATGGCCTCTGGCCAGCCCTAATATTACAGGCCAGCTAATGAACATTTGCTAAGAGTACTAATTACAATTATCCTTCCTGATGGCTGTGTGGTATTCTTGGCCTGTGTATGGCAAGTGTTTTCCTTCTGGATCTCCTTTCATTCTGAGTCGAAATAAATAGAGAATGTTTTTAATTGATATCACTCAGCACACACATGCCCAGGCACTATACAAAGAGCTTTACAAAAATTATTGCATTGCATTGCATTGTCACGCCAGCTTTGCAGTGAGTCATGTTATCCCCGCCTTGCAGATGAAGACTCTGAGGGTCAGGGAGCAGCAGCTTGCCCAGGGGTACACAACTAGTACATGGCAGTGCTGGGTTCAAACCTAGGGTTGTGTGAAGTCAAAGTGCAGCGTTGACCACCACGCTGTCCTGTCCTGTATCTTAAGAGAAGCATGATTATTACTAAGATAAGTTTCCTTGAAGCAGAGTACATTGTCTCCACATTAAGTTATCATATTCTCATCCACACGAGACTAGCGTTAATACTACCAAAGGGCGTATTGATGTAGCACCCATCCAGTGCTAGGAATGGCTGGGAATGGAAGGACAGGGAGTGATATCAGACATGCTTTTGAGAACACATGACAGTGGCAGGCACACAGAGGAAGAGTGTTTTTACCAGGTCCTCACGAGATGTCTTGAAGGAATGAAAGGCAAACCCTCACTGTTTTCTTTGTGTGGATGAAGAATATAAGGACAGAGAGGTGATGGAGCTGCCCAAGGCCCCGTAGCGTTCATTAGAACCACCCTGGAGATCCTGGGAACTTTCTCATTATCCCAGAAACTGGCTGATCAAAAAGAACCCCGATGCTCTAAAAAAGTAAATGACTGTGTAATTCCAGAGAATATGTTACTTTTACTTTCTGTGATTGACTAGCAGATCAGAGCAAATTAATATTTAGATGTTTAAGATTTCTATAGCTTCAAAAGATCCTCATCATTTTTGTCTTTGGGTGACTGACTGAGATTAAAGAGGTATAAATATACAGTTTATCATGACATTTTGATCCGTGGCCCCACCAAGTCCAGGTTTAGGTGCTGGTACGCTAGACTGGAAGGAAAATTTCAGACGATCTGGGGCATTGCCTTCATTTTACAGCTAGGGAAACTGAGGAATGATTTAATCACTGTCACCCAACCAGCTGATGGCAGGATCAGGCATAGATTCCCAAATAAGGACCCTCCACCAGTTCCCTTCAGGATTCAAACTAGAGGCCTGTCCAGAGGGGGCGTCTTTTGAACTGCTCCTGAAACATCAACAAAGGCCCTGAAATCAAATAAATCTGAGAAACACCAAGTCAAACAAAATTAAATTTTAACAGGACTTGTCAGAACAGTTAATGTACTGATATTTACCCTGAATCTCCAAAAAGGAATCAGAATAGAGTTTGACAATATTATTTACCTTAAACTTTTTTTTTCTACCACATCTATTAACAGCTCATACAACAGTGTTCAACACAACTTGAAAACAATGACTTAATTTTCATCTTGGTTTCCCAAAGTATTTGGTCATGAAACCCTGTGTTTAAGAATATGTCATAGAATAAACGGGAGCTCACTTAAGAACTGCTTCACTGGGTTATACACAAGACAAAACTGACTTTGGGTCCCGGTGTCTAACTGGTTTAAAGGCTACTGAGAGGAGATCAAGCCTTATCAGTGGACATTCGACCTCCAGAAAGAAAAGTTACACATAGCAGAAAGCTGTCTGGGGGATGTCTTCTGAATGAGATCTGAAAGGTGAAGCCATTTTAATTGTTCTTTCATTGGAAGACAACCCCTTCATACAATATTTTGGAAGTCAGCAAAGATGTTAAGATTTCAGTGCCTTGAGTTAGGGAGTTAGTGTTGGTAAAGGAAGAATTTTGGGAGTCAGATAAATAAGGGTTTGAATTAACACTGTGTAACGTGTTGGCAGTGTGACTTTGGGCACATCGTCCTCATGGACCTCCAGACTCTTTAAAATGGGAATAAGCACATTATGTAAAACTTGGGATAATCTCATTACCTATGGGAGAAGCTAGAAGAAAAAATGGAGTGTACTGTATTTGTTCAAACTAGTCGTTAATAAACCACTTGGGGAGAAAAGTGGGACCTCAAGAAAATGCTCGAGTAACCAAATACTGCTGGTTGACTGCTCTGAATACTAAAAAATAAGGAAATCCAAGTGTGGGTAGAGAACTGACCTGGGAGAGGAGTTAGGAGCCAGGGAGCAGGCAGGAGGAGGGGAGAGAGGGAAAACCTCACTCAGCCCACTGGATGGGTCCCCACTCCCTGTGCTCATGGGTGGAACTCTGGGAAGACCATGTGTGGGAGGCATTTTCCCATGAAATTCCCTTCCTGATGTGAGCTGCAGCTTTAGCCCCACAGAACTTTGATGAAGACATAGCTCTTGCCCAGCGGTCCCTTGCTTCGATTTTGATTTGAAGGCAACTGCCACTGTGTTATAAGCTCACAGAGGGTTGCTATAAAGACTCAGGAAACACGGAGCTACGCAAAGAGCATGGCACTTAGGGTGCTTTCTACAACATGTTCTTGAGTGATTGCCCCTGTCCAATCTGTACACATCTACTGTTTTCTCATTAAAATGCATCCTCGTCCCAACGGCGAGCAGCACAGTGAAGGGGACCAGCTGTGGCCTGCCGGCCGGGGCCTACACCCTCCACTTAGCTGTGCCCAGGAAGTCAGAGTGCTTTCGGCCTGTTGCTTGGTCCACTGGGCTGCAGTTCATTCACCTGTGAAAAAAAGGGAACAGGTGTGGTGATACAACAGGCCCAATAGTGGGTTTGGAGTCATTCAGTCCCAGCTCTGCCACTCCAGTGCTGTGGCTTCCAGCAAGTTCCTTACCATCTGTGAAGTGAGAGTGATCAGAATCGAGGTTGTGCTTGTAATGCTGAGACGGTATGTCTGACTGGGTCTCCAGTGGTTCGACTTCTAAGACTTTTAGCTTTAAGTTTACTTTTTATTCTTAAAGATCCTTTTCTGTTACACACACACACACACACACACACACACATGCGCACACACACTTTGCTAGATTCTTCTCCCCCTCAAAAACAAAAAACAAACAAGAAAAGGATTGAAAGGAAAGTGAAGAGAAGGGAATGGAGAAGGGTTGGCATCAGCAAAGCCCTGGACTGACCCCAAGGAAAAACCCAGCATAATGCTCTTCACATCTCTCATGCTTGCGGGGCCAGAATGCAAGAGAATAAGGAAGAACCCCATCATGTGCAGGGTTCTAGGACCAGGTTAAAAAGACCTGGACTGGCAGTATGGTGCTAGGGTAGGGTGGGGTTATTTACCCTCTCCTTTTTCCTTGAAGCTTACAGCTGACTGTCTAAGTAAATGAATCTCAAACTAGCTGAATAAGCTTTTGCCAAACTTCTTTCCCTCAGACACACCTCAGATGGTGTCTCCGTAATTCACCCAGTTCTCTAGGGACACACACACACACACACACACACACACACACACACACACACGGAGGAATGATCAGAAATTGGCGAAGCTAAAGTGGGTCGCAGACCAGATCATCTTACTAATTGGGCCACCACAGAAAGTCCCTTTGGGCTTGTGTTTCATTTCCTTTGAAGAGCTGCTCCCTTTGGGACTAATGCCTTCCTGGCTGAGGATTGTTAAGGTTTAAACATCTAGTACTGACATCAGACAGGGTTTAAGCTGAAAGTTATCTGTAGGTGACCGGACCAAATTAGAATTTTCTGTCTACAAAATGGGTTTCCGGTAGGTTAATGGTCAATATATAAAAAGCATTCACAACAGAAATATGAGCAAAAGACAAGAAAATACACTTCATAAAAAGAATAAATTCCTAACAGTTATATGAAAAGGTATTCAATGAAATATAAAGCTTAAATAATGATTACATTTAAATTAAAATGTGATGATAATTTTTACCTATCAGGTAGGCAAAGGTTAGAACCAATGAAAATACCTAAAATCGTGGTTAAAGATGGAGTAAAACAGACACCTTTGTTGAGACAATACCTCGATACCACCCTCCTGGAGGGCAGTTGGGCAATATGTAGCCCAAATTTTAAACATACCATTTGGCTCCACAATTCTACTTCTTAAATTTTATTTGAAGTAAATAATCATAGAAACCCAAATATAAGGAGATTTTGCTACATGGTTGTTCATCACAGCCTTCCCTGTCCCTAAGCTCTTTGTTTGTTATTATGAGTAATCCAAGTGTCTATAAAAAGGATATTGGGAAAATTATAGTATATTCAAATATTTGAACACTCTGCAGGCTTTAGAAATCACAGTGTAAATATATGTTCACTGTATATTAAGTAGAAAAAATCAAATTGTGCAAATAATATTCCTTTAGAAGACCCCAATAAAAATCAATAACAATAACACTGTGGATACGGAATGATGAAAGCTGGGGCAGGAGACACACCAGAATGCTGCACCTGTTGACTCTGGTTGGTGAGATGAAGACTAATTTTTACGTAAGGCTCTTTTTTCTATATTGTTGGAATCTTTACAATGAGCGTAAGTTGCTTTTATTTTTAAAAATAGCAAATAATGCAGGAAATAACAGGATATTGTATGGGGGGGACCTGGAGGGACCACTCACAATGACAAAGGACTTGCAGCTTCAAACATGCTAGAAATAAAACCTGTCATTTTATGTAAGAAACTTACTACTTATCTTCCTCAAACATGTGAAAAGCTGTCACCTGGGATTCAGGGCTGATATCCTGCCTGAAAGATATTGACCTGAGCTTTGAGTCTGATTTGTTTAAATTTGGCTATACTACTTGCTCCATTTCCATTTTGGTCCAATGGCCTTCTATTCTAATGACTAGTCCTCTCCTGTGGTGCTCAGAGTCTGGGTGACTTTCATTTAAAAGAGTGTGTGCTTGTCTTTTCTCCAAGTAGCTTCTGTAGGTATGGGATGAGGTCATATCTGATACACAGAATGCCCTTTGTAGTAGAAAAAGCCTTGGGATTATTCTGGCTACTTCCAACAGGAAACCTAGAGAAGTATGTAGGAGGGAGATTTATAGTTAATCGGGTCTAGAACCTGGCTGGAGGTGACAACCACTGCTCATTAAGTCCTTATCTAACAAAGCCATCCCTATGGAGAGTTAGGAAAAACTTTAGCAGTCAACTAAAATTGATCGTGACATTTTCCTGCTGAAAACCTGTCAGTGGCCCCTCCGTGACATTCAGTGTCAGGTTGAAAATCCTTAGCTTGAGAAACACAGCCTGCTCCAACTGACTTCCTGGGCTCTAGTTCTCATTGTTGCCTCCACCCTCTGCTTCTTGTCTTCCTGGTTCCTCCTGGGTATGTCAGCTGGGTACTAGCTCTGTGGGTCTCCCAGCCCATCATCAGCATCACAACTCACAGTGCTCCTGTCCCTTTGTCTGGTCCTCCAATCCCTCTCTCCCCATCCCTTCACTTGCCTGACTCCCTCCTGCTAATTCTCCAATTTCCAACATCCAGTTTAAGTACCACTTTTAAGAACCCAGAAGCCAGGCCATGGTCCTCTCTGCCCCTTCTCCATCTGACTTAGCTGCTCCTGCTTCTCGTGACCTCAACACAACCATTCTACATTTGTTCATTCACACACACATTCATTTTGTTACTCTCTGCCATGACAGGGTCAGGAGCAGAACCAAAGCAGAATAAGGCGGAGAGCCTGTTCTCAGGGCACTCCCACTCCATCGCAGCATTTGACAGCCATGCTGTAATCACTGGTTTCCTTTTGAGTCATGTCAACCAAACTCAGCCTCTTGAAGTCAATGATCATGTTTCAATCCACTTTGATTTCTCAGTCCCGGGAATTTCAGGCACTCAGTCGTCGGCAGCCGTCCGTCTCAAGAGACAATGGTGTAGCTTCTTAAGAGTCTATCTGCACCGCCGAGAATGGCTGTGCAGTCCAACTCGGGAGTGACACGGTATCTGTCTCCTCCCGTGTTGAATCGACATCTTGTGATGACGCTGGAGTGTCCTCTCCAGTGAAGCTGAAGCTTCAGGCACTCAGTAAGCACCTTCTAATCACTAAAATATTGAATGAAGAAATGAATGCCAACAAGACACATTAGGTAGGCAGATTTTTGACTATTTGCTACAAAATTTGATTTAGTTTCCCAGGGTTATATTGAAGGCAAAGACCTTTAGAATTTCTAGTATATTTTTCTAGATGTTTGTTAGAACACCTTACAAATGTTGGAATAAGTTGGGGTAAGGCTGTTAGGTAAGAACAAAATACAAAATTGGGGGAAGTTTTTAAACAATATCTCAACAGCTATTGTGAATGATTTGGGTCTCACCTCCGACCACTTATTCAATACTAATTAGATGATCTTGTACCTTGGTTTTCTCATCTCTGAAGTAGAGATAATAGAATCTACCATAAAATGTTTTTGTGAGGTTTAAATAAGCTTGTACCTATAAAGAACTTAGGTCATAGAAGGTTAGATGCCATGGTGATAGTGATGATATTAGCTCATTATTTTAAGCAGAGGGCACAGGGAAAGTATTATGCACCAATTAACAGTGTGGCCTTTGGAGGCAGAAAATGCTGAGTTTGTGTCCTGGCTCTGCTATTTATTGCCTGTGTGATTCAGGATAAGTTCCTTAACCTCTCTGAACCATGGTGTTCTCTGTGCTAAATGGGATTTAATGATAGCTACATCGCAGGATGGTTGTGAGGATGAAATGAAAATCTCAAATATAAAGACATAAGACAATTGATAGACACATGGAAAGTGATAAATAAATGTTGTTTTTAGTAGTTATGAAGTAAGATGGTAATTTTTCATAATCAGGAAGCAAGTTCAGGCTACTGCAGTTTCCTCAGCTCTCCTTAGGAGGAAAATACAGCATGCCTGGAAAGTGCTCATAGAAGGCAGACCAACTAGGTGATATTCCCTTCAAAAATGAAATGACACCAGCTCTGGGACTAAAGTCTTTGGAATAAATATGAGGACTCAGTTCAACAGAGTGAAGGGCTGGAAAAGATCCAGGTGAGAGCTAGTGATGGGGAAAATTAGGGGTTCACATGGGAAATGAAAGGTGCACTCTTTATAGATGGTGTCTGGAATTTGAAAGGGTGAGGCCCCCAGGAGATCTGTAGCTAATGGCTACTTAGTGTCTTGTCTGAGGACCTCTGGATATTGATTATTTGGTTAATGTATTGACACCAATATTTGGAGAAAGAAAAACAATAAGTAAGAAGTTTGATGATCATCTCCTCGCTTAACTTCACCCACTTCTCCAATTATTGACACTTTCCCCCACTCTAAAGTTCACTTTATATTTTGAGCAGGTATGTAAACTTTGACATGGAGTTGTAGCCTCCCATCCAGGATTTCCTGTGTTCCTTCTCCAGTGATATGTATATCTTTGAACCTGAAAACTAGTGAACAATAAATATTCTAGTCCTTGCATTTCCCTTACCATTAGCCCCACCACTAGACCATTGGTCTTTACACAAATAAGAAATACCCTTTCCTCAAGATATTTTGTTGCCATATGTCAGACACTTTAGAATAAATTCACAAAATTGTGATGATTATAATATGATTGGTTCTCTCTACCTTCTCTCATTGCCCCCTAACTTCATCTTCACCAATCAAACCACACACTGTGTGTTTGCTTATATCCCATCAACCAGCATGTGCTAAACTTACTGCAGGCATTGAGATCTCAGGCTTGTTTTCTACTTGAAGAAATTCTTGGCCATTTATGTCTTCCCAATAATAACTGTATTTGAGTCTCAACATGTATTAGACATTCTAGGATATATACATATGTGTGTCTGTACTGTCTTCTGGAAATCGGTTAACTCTAAAGTCTGTGAACTGATGTGTCTGTGTATCTGTGTCTGTGGCATGTGGGGAGTTAATGAGAGGAATGGAGAGCCCTCAGAGTTTGAGGTAGTAATCCAAAAAATTAAGCATAATGACAATGTCCTGAGTTATTTTAAAAGCTGGCTGGCTGAGTTGGACATATTTTTGTTTCCAAGATCAAAAGACTAATCTTTGGTCAAATAAAGGTTGATAAAATCATGAGCAAGCTCTGTGGGGAGTGACCAGGGAAATTCGTTTTCTGTGATGACAGCTCCACATAGTTGTGGATCAGATAGGAAAGGAAGAGCACAAGTCAAGAATTCAGGCAGAGACTTGCTATTCATGGCATTAGATGCTCCATAGAATATGGATTTGTGCAAAGACCTTGTAATAAATGATATGGAAAATTCTGAACAAGAAATACATGGCATTTTCCATGCCAGAGAATTGGTTTTATTTGAGTTATGTCATTTTGTAAATCCCAAAGAACACATGTCATTTGCCTTTGTTCTGAGTTCTAATGACTTTGTTGATGTCTCTTTAGAGTCCACTTTTCCAGGACTCCTTAGAAGGGTAACTACTGTCAGTGATAACCTGTCAAGTGACCAGATACAGGAACAGAATCTATAACCTCTTCCATGCATAAGTAAGTCAAGGTACTTGCACTCTGAGAGCAGGCTTCTTTGTGCCATTTCATTTTATGTTGAGTTTTAAAAGAGAATGTTTCTCTGAACAATTACTTAACAAGCATTTGTTGAATGGTTTTATTTCTACAGGTCTAGCCCTGTAAGGGGTAGAAGTACTTTACAAGATACTTAAGGTATACACAATTTATCTGGGGACACAAGAACTCGCGATCTTACTAGAGCACAACATAAAACATTGTATAACTTGGTATTATGCTCCACTGATTTGCTGTTCAACATGTGGACCAAAGACCAGCAGCACCAGCCTCATCTGGCAAAGACTCAGGCCCACACCCAGACCTAACGAATAAGTATTCACTATTTAATAAAACCCTTAGGTGATTTATATGCTCAGTAAAGACTTAATAGTGGCTTCTTTGACTGGTATTGAGTCAGATGCATAAATCACCTGGAAGCTTTTAATTACTCGGATTCCTAATATCCAACAGCTAGTAAATTTTAGCATAATGAGTAAGAGTGAGAGTTCTTGGTGAAGACTAAGTTTAAATTATGATTTTATCTCCTACTGGATGTGTTGCAGTCAAACAATCCAGCCCGACTGCGTCTGTTACCTCATCAATGGACATGGGAAATGATACATGTTTGGTAGGACTATTGGGAAGATAAGATATTTATCACGGTTCTTGGTATATAGTAAGCAATCAAAGAAATTCTGGCTGTTTTCACTCTGATGGCCAGCAAAGTTTGGGAACCACTACACTGTGGTGATGAAAATAGGTCTCCCTGGGTGAGATCTGAGTGAAGGAAAGAGTAGTTCCATCGCTGCCACTCCCTCAACACTCGGATGCACCGATGCACCTGGTGCATGCATTTCTCTGCAGGTCTTTTCATCTCATAAGAAATCCCAGAAGTCAAACTCATCTGCTATCTGAAAAACTGACATCATTTCAACGTAGGTCACTTCACATAACTAAGGTGTCCTTATATGTGGGGGGTTCTAGAAAATTAAAATTAATACCAAGGAAATGCTTTCCAGAAGGAGTGAAGTATTCAGAGAAAAGAAAATTACACACATATCCACACCCTAGTTAATGCCAAGATACTGTTAGTAGAGCACACATTCCCCAATTTCAAAAGACTGAAAACTTAGTCATTTCCTAGTGGCTGATTAAACTTGTTGGTGCTATTTTTTAGAGCATCTGCAATTCTCTCATAATTCATCTCTACCTATTTTCTAGCTCTGAATGTCTGGTAAAAACACCCACACTTGTTTCTAGATGTATGCATTCTTGCATAAGGGTTCATCACTGGACACACTCTCAGGAACTGTTGTCATCTAAGCCTGTTTTTAAGAGTTAAATTGGAATAATAATTACCTGTAGGATTATTGTAAAAATAATGGAGTAAGTGTTTACTAACAGGCTCAGTACAATGTTAAATATAGACTAAGGACTCCATAAATGGTGGCCATTATACTAGATTCACTCTTTCTTTACGTGGGATTCATTTCCTTCCAACAAATCATCAAATTCACTTTTGTATCACTTTTTTATTTAAGTGGCAAGTATTTTACCAACTCAATTAATACATCTGAATTCATTTTTGCCTTTCCCCTTCTTAATGATATGAAGTCCCCCTCAGTTGAAAGTAAAATGCTTGTTCTACCATAATACATGGCAACTCAATTGAGCTGGTTGTTCCCATTGTTCTCTCAGTGATAAAACTATACCAGAATGCCTTGGTTAAGAGTTTGCAAATGCCTTGTAGTATTGCATTTCAGGCCTATTGTAAATTGCAACTATAAATATGTCTGTGTAAGTATATGTGTATGTATTTTTAATGCAAAAGCTATAGATCAAGGAATGAAGGAAGTAAATACTTTATCAGAAGCTATATTGTCAATTTATTCATAATTGATACCTTTCTTCACATGTGAGTTCATGAGCATCATTTATTGTATTTTCTAAGTCATAACTCAGTGATCTGTCTCGATTAGTGGGAAGCCATGTAACAGTTTCTGACTTATCAAGTCAGAGCTTCTAAATAGTTTATTTTTTATTGATTTCATCTGTTACTTCAGGTATGAGATTTTAAAAAATCTTTTCAGCTGTACCCCCAAATGTACTGTGATTACAGTCTCCTCTTCCTCTCACTATTATCTGCTGGTTCCTATTCATTTCCTAACATTGTGTCTGAAGTAGATAACCATCCAACCCAACCATTTTCTCAAGATGGTGATTCACAGACCTAACAGCCAAGGTGTATCACATAATAGATGCTCCCTCACACTGTCCCTCCACCCTGGCTACAATCTACCACCAGGCCAGATGACAAGGACTGCTTGGAACATTGTACCTTGTAGAGATCTTCAGTTGCAAGCAACAGAAACCAACTCTGGATAACTTTAGCAGAATAGGAAGTTCTTGGCAGAATGAGGGTAGTTCCACAAATTCAAAGTCTCACTGAGAAAGGACAGGAATCTGGGCAGCTCATGGTGTCGAGGTATCTAATTGACTGTATCATCAAGAAGCTATTCAGAATGAATCAGCCCCAACCTGATTTTTTTTTCTGTTCTTGCATTGCTCAACTCAAGGTCCAAAGTCTTAAGAGAGAAAATGTGATTATCTTAGGTTGAGTCACATGCACTGTATCTTGATAGACATCCCCACTGAGATCAGAGACAATGGCAGAGGTGTCCCATCAGGATAATGTTACCAGACACAGAAATTGATGAGGGAAAAAAATGTCACCACCAGCACTTTATGGTGTTGTTTTCTTGGTTTATAATAATAAATGATTATTATAAAAAATATAAACACCTAAGAGTAGGGGAAAATAAAACTAAAGGGCAAAGAAAAAAGAGAGAGAGAGAGAGTTATCCCCTTCCTCTCTTGGAAAGATAGTGAAGATCATGATAATAATATTTTTAGTTTACTCAGGGAGGCAGTTTTATCTCTAGAACTTCAGGATTAGAAAAGTGCTAAAGATGGTACATTTCAGTGATTTTCAAACCACAAGGTGGACCAGCTGTGTTAAGTCATTAGGGAGCTTTAAATAAATAGTGATTCCAGAGTCCCACTCTCAGAAACAGCATTTTATTTGAATCTGGAATTCATCCGCAGAAGGAAACCTGAAAGACTGCCAAGCTGGTGAGTGGAGGCCACAGATAGAAGGGCCATTCACCTGGGCTCACAATCAGGAGCACTCTCAAATTTCAATGATCAGCCTTATCTCCAAGTGAACGTGTATGTGATTGGAGAACTACACTACCAGGACTGAAAGATGACAGCATCCATGCCCTTTAATGTTGCATCCATACCCCCTAAATATTTTGGCACTGAGATTTAACTATTTCTTTTATCTGATTATTCTGTTAATTATGTGGCACATGGCACGCCTATGTAGTAACATGGTTTGCACTAAAAGCATTAATTTATTAAATGTAAACCTTTAAATATATTATAACATTGGTCACCCTCTTTTGACATATCTTCAAGCAAAAGGCCTGTCCTCTCTTGGTGTCTGAGGGACACGGGCCTAACTCCCACAGGGTACACACATCTCTGATGCTGGACCCAGTACCTAGGGTCCTCCTAAGGGTGCATGGCCCACAGTGCATGGGGAGAAGCTGAGTTTACTTGTGATGGTTCCAAAGAAGGAAATGGTAGATAATCAGATGGGCAAAGGCAGTGGTGAGAGATAAAGCAGGAAAAGTGTGCATAGCCTTTAGAGCTCTAGCAGGAAGTCCTACTCAACCTGACATAAGCAACAAGAGAACGATTGTCCCCTTAAACACAGTAACGGGTTAGAGCATAATGGCATAAGGCTTTGAACCGCGTGCATAGGCACATGGTGTCTTTCTCCTGATCGCTCCACTTGGCTCCTGTCTGTTGGCTCCCTTTGCTGGCTTCAGCTCCAAGATGCAATCAGTTCACACTCAAAGCACTGAACTCAGCAACTGAGAGTCTGCCTCTCCAACGGTTCCAGAAAACCCACAGAAATGAATTTCATTAACTCCCATTGCCCATGTGGGTCCCTGCTCTTCCCAACCCGATCACCACAGGGTGAAATGCACAGATCGCTTTAGCTTCAGTCACATGCTCCGCTTTTGAAAGTCATGAAGTTTTCACAGAGTACATGGGCAGAAAATAGAGAAATGGTATGCCCCAAAGTAGAATCAAGGTGTCATCTCCACAAGAACAGGGAGTAAATGCTGGGCAGAAATATAGTAAATGTCCAAGAAAGTAAAACTTCAGATTTTGAGAGGTCTTGATTGTTATCTGTAAACCAGCCAAGGCTTTTTTGCATCATATAGAGAGTATTTTTCTCAGCCTCAAGCTATGAGTTTTGTCTGGTCACTGGCTATGCAGAGAGCTCTGGTTTATTCTTTTGGGCTCAAATGGAGTTGAAAAAAAAAAGGTTTCTGTCCCTCCTTGGGTTGTGAGGATGTGCAACATGAAACATGATGCAGGATCCGCAACCATGCTTTGGATTTTTAGGGAAAATCTTTTCTCAGGCTCTCTTTGCTGAGTAGTTGCCAAAGTTGCCTGAAACACCACACCCCCACTCCTAATCCCCATCCTACTGGCAGCCACTTTAGAGGGGAAGTGCCTGAGATGGGAACTGTTTAGATGGAAACAATTCTTGTGTAATGGCTTTGGCCTCCTCTGGCATGAATGGAGCATTTACAGTAGTGAAGCCATGTTTTATTAATGCTATTTCCTCAAGACAACTGGTTAACTTCTCTATTTGCAATGCAAATCAGACATAGAAAAGGTTTTATATATTCCACATACAATTCTCCATACATCCACATTCAGTGACAAATTGTAATCTCTTGGCCTGGCAGTTCTAGTGTGAGTTTGGATAATAAAAATACTTACCATTTGCAGTTCTAGTTTATGCAAATAGACTCACGGTCATCTGAGATGCTGAGACTGAGCAACAGACTTCAAGTTCAGAAAGGAAAACTATTGATCACATTGTTTTTTTGAAGGGACAACTTTGAATTGGATATACTAATTTACGCCTTAGAACTAGGAAGGAAGGAACAAATTGCCATATGAATTAAAGCATCACTTAGCTTGTGAGAGTTTGCTTTTGCTGGTGTTGTATTAGACTCCAAGCAGAAAAATCCAGAGACACCCCCGCCCCCCGAAAGAATAAAAAAGGGACTTGTCTCTTTGCATCTGGTACCGCCTGCACGTTGAATGCTGAAGTTTGCACTGGGGGAGTTGTGCTGTCCCAGCTATTTGCTAATGGTATGCTCTTCTGTGAAAGGCTGTTGCTTAAGTGGCTACAGTTTAGGAACTGGAATACAAGAATAGAGATTGTAGATGAATCACTTTATAGAATCCACATGACTAATGATTGCATTGCCTCGAAAAGTAAATGATGGATTAGAATTAACAGCCCAAATGCAAGAAATCTCACTCAGCCTCCTGGTCACCCTCCAGCCACTGCACAGTCCCAAGAGCACTCATCTTCATATGATAGTTTTCAGCAGCTGATGACTCTTTGGTCAGAAGGCAGGGGTCCATAGTAACCTCTTGTTACTTAAAAGACCTGACACAGGTGTGTGCTTCCTCCCTTGCTAGCCCTCGGCTCCTTAATGGAAACAATGGTTCTTCTTCCATTCTATTAGCAATATTCTTTCCCAAATTAGATTTCCACGCATGATTTTCTGTGTTCTCAAAGGAGACCTGTGTGTGCATAATATTATACCATCTTATCCATGATGACAAGGCTGAAAATGCCTCCCTCACTGTCTTCTAAACTTTCAGGAAAACAAATTGGTATTTTTCCCCATTGGGCCTTCCAGTGGGTTCACCCTGGAAACACAGCAGTGGCAGTGGCACAACTTCAGTTCCTTGTAACTAGAAGCCTCTGGGTTGCAATGGGAAGCAAGGTCATGAATGCATCGGACTTAAATGTACCCATACAGATAGTGTAATTCAGACCATGAATTCTGGCCTAATTCTGGGGAATTAGTCGCTTTCCAAGATAGAAATCTGTTTGGCAGAAAAAGAAATGTTTGTTTTAAAATGAAATCCATTTGGTTAATCATTAGCCACCCAGTTGTATGTTGCTTTCTACAATTCTGTAAATAAAATTTCCTGCATTGCCCTTCCCAGGGATTGATGAAAATAGAGTTAGCCTTTGAGGAAGAGATCCTAAGAATTTAGCCAAGGTTTTGTTTCCCTGGAAGTAATGGTGACTGTGAATGGTTTCTGACTGTTTTTTTTTTCTCCTGAATTTATTAAATAGTATGGTTTTCAGGGAGCACTGAGGTGGGCATCTAACAGGCGTTAGAAAGATTCCACACGGTCACTAAGGTGTTGTATGTTGGCCTATTCTGAAGAGAAATTCTACAAACTATGGGCAATGTATATTAGAAGTCAGGTTGTCTGTCTCGGTAATCGGGTTTTCATGAATCCTACATTGCCTATTCAAACATTTCTGTCAGATAGTTGAAGCAGGAAGTTACACAAGGGCACTTCAGGTTAAATAAGAAAAACAGATCTGATCACCAATTCTCAGTGTCTTTTAAATGAAAGCAAAATAGTAGGCTTCTCTGAGAAACCATACCAGACATTTGGGTTTTTCTTTATATCATCCACATGCCCCCTTTTCTCCACAATATTTTTTTACCCTTTAAATAATTTTTTAAAGACTACCAAGGATAGGAGGAGGGCAGAGAAGTATAACTGAAAATCCATTTTACTGACAAAATCAGCCTTTTCAGTATAGAATTCCTATACTGTGTACACAGCCTCTTGCCTGTGTGAGTATTCTTCCTTTTTGCACCTTACATCACAGGATACAGTTCTGCTTTCTCAGGAGACACACTGAGTTTCAATTCAACTCTATAAAAACCCAGCTAAATCACACTCAGTGCAGGTCAATCACTGTACTAATGTGGAAAGGCTAAGAAAGCTGCTTTATTTAATCTTATTATTTCTTTAAATCTTTCAAATAATTTGGAGTTTCTCTCAGTTGCATAATTCAGTAATAAAAAGAACACAGGTTGTGAAATCTACTCTCTCTCTCTGATCTACAGCTTGGAAACCTCTTTTCAATCTCTTCCCTTCAATTAATGAAATAGTTTCCAACTCCACTCCCATCCTGCCCGGAGACACCATTGCCATGGTTACCTGGATACCTGTTTTCAAAGAACATGTGTAGTAGCAATTTGGCAATCTCAATGTCTCAGTGTGTTGCACTTAGGAACAGTAATGAGACCATTATGAAACTACTTGTAGTGAAAATACCGTTGAAGTTATAGTCTGAGATTAAAACTTTAATTTGTACTCATTTACCCATTTAAAGAGGTAAGGTTGATCAATGCAGCTAAAGAGCAAGTCACTGACATAAAATGCTCTCCATCTGAGACAAGGTATTGGGGCTGCCTCTCCTTGAGAGAATAGACAGAATGACCCGCCAACCCAATGAACAGTTAATGACAAAGAGCCAATAATGAATGCATGTGAGGGTACAGAAAAAGAGAGAGGGACTCAGGAATGTTGTCTTCATTTTATCTGACACCATTCTTTAACTTTAATTTGGGACTTCTCATATGGGTCCCTACAGATTTCCTCTGGGGAAAAACACACTTGTCTGAACGTTATTTTTTTGCCATAAAAAATTTTCAGTGTCTCTCTGAACCAGGGGTGTTAACCTCCAGCCCATTATAGATAGTTGGGAGATGATTTGCAACTAATTCAAATTAATGGTAATTTAAAA
The DNA here is from genome assembly GCF_987537825.1 of Furipterus horrens. Taxonomy (NCBI): domain Eukaryota; kingdom Metazoa; phylum Chordata; class Mammalia; order Chiroptera; family Furipteridae; genus Furipterus; species Furipterus horrens. The sequence continues at coordinate 68,317,349 of NW_028327180.1, forward strand.
GACCCAAGTTTGCCGATATTGCAATTTAAAGAAAATGAATTAGAGCAAATGAAATATTAACCCGATAGTGTCATCTACTCTTACAATCTCATAAGCTTGTTTGAGTGGGAGAGAAAGGGGTTATTTATAGCAAGAGTGCTGAGAAATTCAATTAACTGTGAGTATCAAGGCTAAAAGTACTGCTTATTACTGTGTGTTCAACATTATGCCCAGATCGCTTTTTGAAAATGCATTTTTCTGTGAATTAGTGTAAGGCCTTTTATTAAATAGACCTGACCCTTGGAAAGGGGAGCAGCAAACACATTGAATTTCTCCATTGACATCCCTAAGCAATACATATTTTAAAAGTGAATTAAAAATCAAAACAAAGAAATGAAATGCAACTCCATCAGAATTTCTAGATTTCAACTCTCCACTACACACACACACACACACACACACACACACGAAACATACAATAACAACAACAAAAAGATCACACTGGATTGGTCAAAGCTGTAAAGATTTTAAAAATCAGTTTATGAAAACACTAGATAAAATTATGGACTCATGTTTGTTATCTAAAAATAAAGAATGATGTTTTAGAATTTCATGAGGAAGGACATATTTATAAATATTCATAAAGTTAATACTTTAAACATATGTACTGATAATACTTGTAATCAACAGGACAAAGCAGGAGAGAAAAGCCAGAATTCTCATGCATTATTGGTGGGGATAAAAGTTGGCACATCCTTGCTGAAGGATAATTTGGTGATATGAATAAAAATGTATATTTTCATTCTATTTAGACATTTTATTCATAGGCATTTATCCCAAAAATGTAGTTGCACAAATGCGACCCCCCCAAAAAAAAGGAGAGGTTAAAAAGGCATATCACCACATCATTTATTATAATTTGCATGAAACTGCAGACATCTTTAACTGCCTCTGTCCTTCATCTTTACTTGTTTCTGGTGGTAAATAAACCATTTGGTTTGTATGAGGAATATTTTTAAAAATGTTCACCACATTGTTAACATTCTGTATACTTCTTTTAATAATTTTACTATGCTTGTGACAAGTACATGTTAGTGTTATAATCAGGGGTAACAATAAAGCTGTTGTGGGCTGAACTGTGCTCCTCAAAAGATATTTTGAAGTCTTAACACACAGTACCTCAGAATGTGACCTTACTTGGAAATAGGATCTTTGCAGATATAATCACATTAAAATGAGGTCATACTGAATCAGGGTGGTCCCAAATTCAATATGACTGATGCCTTTATAAGAAGAGGGGAAACACACAGGCAGAGGTTGGGAGGATGCACCAACAAGCCAAGGAAGGCCAAAGGTGATCAGAAACACTGGAAATTAGAAGAGTCCAAGAAAGATCCTCGCCAAAAGGTTCAGAAAGAGCGTGTCCCAGCTGACACCTTGATTACAGACACCTAGCCCCTAGACAGTATATTTCTGTTGTTCTAAGCTACCTAGTTTGTGGTACTTGCCTGATGGCCCCAGAAAACCAATAGAAAAGCTGTTTTAACTTCAAGGGGCAATTCCATGCATTCTGTGAATGGAGTAAGAAGATTCATCATTCTACCATGCTGCATGTGCAATTGCAAACTCCACTCTTAACTGCATCCAACATACCTGTCTAGAACTGAATTCATGGTACGTAGGCAAATGAAGTGAAATTGTCCTCCTCCTTAGAAGTTATACAAATGACACAAATGCTGACGTGGTCCTGAATACCTTCCCCCAACCCCCAGGTAACAGAAACATCACTTTTGAAGGCTCTGTCTTCTGTGAACCATCATAAATATCCTTGATTAGCTAGAGAGCTATCTCACTGTTGGACTACTTTAAAGAACTACAAGCCTGCTTATTATAATATTTACTTTTTTTTACTCGACCATATTAAATATGACTCTAACAATGAGCTGAAAGGAAAACTAGGTCCCAAGTGTTCTGGCATCTTTTCAGTATGGAAGGTCAATCACAAAACAGTGAGCCAGAATACACTGTGAACAGACATATGGCATTTGTTTGGGAGAGGACAGTGTGGGCGGAGGAGTGGCCTGTTTTCCAGCTGCCTCCGAAAGTCAGCCTGAATGTCTGTAAAATCTCACTGCATCTTATAAAACCTCTTAATCTTTTTTTTTTTTTTTTTCCTAAGTGGTCTTCGATAATCTTAAGAACCAAGAAGTCACAATCCAGGAAAACCATGTCTTCTGAATTGTGCTGGATCTTTGGCAAGGTCAAATTGAGGGTCAAATTGCATCAGGATTTGGCAAATGTACAAGTTCAGGACTTAAGTCTGAATCCAAGGGCCAGGGATTCAATGGACTGGGCATATGTCTATGATAGGGCCACAGTTTAAGGGAAACATAGCACTGGGCTGAGGTCACTCCTAGTTCCTCTTAGAGCAACCATGCTCTAATACTAGTTTACTAAAACTATGCTTATTTGGATGCTCTTATGATAGAGAATTCAACTGGGTACAGCCAATTCTACAGGCATAGAGAGTGTGTGTATGTACCTAGTGTGATTTGGAAGGTAATCAAAGACTAAGGATCAGTCAAGAACTGAGCAGTTGCAAATTATAACAATGCAACTCCAATAAGCTTATGTCAAAAAAAAAAAAAGAAGAATAAGATTTTGTTGAGAAACCAAATGATTGCAGTGGCACCCTGTCTCTAAGGACTCATCATCAATGTGTCTGTCACTATGCTCCCTTTTAGCTCTGGTTCTTCTTGGGTGGCAGCCTTATTTACCCTCCTGCTAATAGGCTTCTCCCACATGGCCAGAACAAGTAGGATTTAGCTCCAGACTTGTGTTCCCATGGCTTGCAATCCAAGATGTAAAAGAAGAGAAAAATTCTCCTTCCTCAGTGTCCACAGATAAATAATTCCAGAAAGTTCTCTGATTGTTAGGTTTGGATTAGATGCCCATACCTGAGTCAATTATCTTAGTGAGGTTGATGGGATACACTGATTAAGCCAGACCCAGACGTGGAGCTGCAGCCTGGAAGGTGAGGCACTGGGGTTGGCAACCCCATTAAGACAACATAGAGTGGAAGGTTGTTCCCAACGGAGAGAGGGTGCTATTATCCAGAAGAGAAAAGTAATGCAAGAAAGACAAACAGCAAATGTCTATTAGAACACCCAAACATTCCCCAAATACTATCCCTTTTCCCCTTGTCCGAGGTTTCCATGTCACTAGACCTCTATGTTTTACATTTTTAGGTTATATCTGCCTGATATCATGTAGAAGAAAGATAGATGATTGATAAACAGTTAGATTGCAAACGGATCAAACCATGCATAGCTGACAAATGAAATGACAAACCTAGGTCTATAAACAAGTAAATAAAGATTGAATGCAAAATAAAACTTTTATATACTGAGCTTTACATTAAGGAAGAGTTAGATACATAATGTTGGAAAGTATGAAAAGCAGCTTATTTTTTAAAGCAAACTATAAATAAACATAAAGCTATATTGAAAAAATATATCAAAAGGCAACTCATGTGGTTGGGCATAAAATACAGAAGTTGAATACATCATTACAGTCTTGCCTATTCAAGCAGGAGCTCTGTGATTGGCCACTCAAAGAAAGTGTCTCCTCGGAATTCTGGGAAGACCAGTTCACTTCATAAGTAGATACTGTCTAATGGTCAGATTTTATCCTTCAGATAGGATCTAGGTGACCAAAACTTTATCAGAAAAGTGACTTCATCTCTGAAAAATTATAAATAACTTGCAAAAAATGTAAATTTGTTAGCAGCTGTGGTACTTAGAGACTGATGTGGAGAACTTACCGTTTTAGCCCCAGTAAAAATTAAGGCCTGACCTTGACTATGGCCATCACCCTCTCTCCCAAGTGTAGGCCCATGGCTTGGCTCACCTGAGCTCCGGGTCTCATACTTTGCCTCAAACTAAGATTACATTATGAATGTGGAGTTTCCCAACCCCTTTGCCATAGTTGTTGTCTGTGGAATTTATTGTTTCATTTTAGATGCCAACTTTTGAGGGTAAACTTCAGATGATAAATCCTTGTCCACACCTTATAAATTGGGACTTATTTGGAACCACCTAGATATAGCTGGACCCTCAGTTGGAACCATCCCAGCCAGGGCAGTTTATGGAATGGGATAGATTTAGGAACCTACTCCTTAAAAAATGAAATTGCTAAGTCAAAGTAGTTAATTTTCCAGTATCCACATACATGTTAATTACTTAAAAGTCTGTCTAACTAGTGTTTGGTTTTCCAATTTTTGAAAAATTAGAACATAGAGAAAATAAAATGATCAACTAAATTACCTACAACTCTTAACATTTAGCTCTGTGTAATTTGAGACTTTATTCCTAAGTAAATATAAAATGTAAATATATTTTTCTTTCGCAGGAGTAATTCTGCCCTATAACAAATGTTTTACTACCCCATTTTTAAAAACTAAATGTATTATAAAATGTTTTCCATTTAAGTAGATATTTCTCTATTACCATTTAAATTTGTTCTATAACTAACATCATATATAGTATACGAAATGAAGATTTTAGATTATTTCTTCCATTTTTATGACTGTATATAATTCTGTGATGACATCCTTAGAAACTTTTACATTTATTTCCTTAGGTTCAATTCCTAGAGGTGCAGTTGCTGGGTCAAAATGTTTGCAGAATCTTTAGGGTATTGATTGTTAGACAAGGTGCCATCCTGGAGGTGTAAGAGTTCTCATTACCTTATTCAGTATTTCCTACTATTGGGGGAGGGATAGCATCATCACCATGTAGCATTCCTCTAAAGACACACTTTTTTTTTCATATTTTAACATACCTGAAATCATATTGCATTTCACACTGTGTTATCATTTAATTTGCAACATTCTTTTCTTTCTTAATAACCTATAAAGTAACAGCATGCCCTGTAATCAATGGCATCTTAGATTCCATGAAATTCAGTGTTCCATCAAAGCAATCTTAAGTTTGGGCCCAGCTTTTCCTGCCATCCACCAAGCTCCTGGGCCCAGTTGCCCTTGCTAACTACTTACAGTGTGCTCAAGGTATGTAAATTCAATTCAACTTCTGTGCACGTCCCTCTGCATATGGCTCAGGGAATACAAAGACGAACATGACAGTGCTGAGAAAAACTTAATTAGGAAGGTCACTGCATAAAAACCACATAATGAATTTTACCTCAAAACCTTTGTGGAACAAGGCAGGATATAAATAAATAAATAAACTAGTCATACAGAGGCCAAGTAGACATGAATTTCATATCTTCTCCCCCACGTGGTTCCTTTACTGACCCAGATAATCCAGAGTCTTCTGAACTGCCTGTACTGCCTGGAAGCCGCCCTCTTCTTGACACGCTGCTCACTGTAATTCACAGGGAGTCTTCTTTCCTCATGCTCCTTACCTGGCCAGTTCCTTCTCAGCCTTCAAAACTGGGTGCAGAGGCCACCGCCCTTGGGAAGTTGCCCTGAGTCTGTCTCTCCCCCCCCTCCTTCTGTCATTATTGCTTCCACAATACTTATCACATAGAATACCACACAGCGGGGTGACCTATTTTCATGCCATAGGAATGAGAGGGTTGGTATGGCCCAGCATGCAAAATTCTGGGGAAAGACAGGCCTGGTGCAATCCCGGCTCTGCCGCTTGCTTCCTCTCTCTCCTTGGATGAGTTCTGAGTAAGCACTCGCATATCTGAACTTTCTTACCTGCAAATTGAAGTCAAGATCACCTAGTTCAAAGGTTGGTTGGAGGACCAACTCTAATAAAATATATGAAGCATTTAGTAGAGGCGCTAGACATGAGAAAACAATGAATTTAAAAAAAAAACAAAAAACACTAGTGCTACCTAAGACACGGAGGCAAACACACACAGGAGACTTCCAGCCAAGATGGAGGCCCAGACCGACATGCTCCATCTCCCTCCACAACTAAGAAAGAATACAACATACTTCAAAACCAGAAATAACCAGAAATTCCAGAAAATAAATAGAAATCCAACGAATGAAGTTATAAAGAAGTGGTGCTCATCTAGACAGGTAGGAGGGGTGAAGCCAGGGCAGAGAGGTCAAGTTGTGCTGGTGGTGGCAACTGTGGTGGGACAGCGGTAAGCACAGACACCCCTATTTAAGGGAAGGTGAGAAGTGCCTGGAGAGCACCCCTGGCTGCAGACCAGACTCGTCAGCTTGCAATTCCAATGCTGGGGAAGGCAGACCCTCATTGCCTTGGATGGTGAGGCCTGGAGGAGGAGGGTCTCGGTCTCTCAGCAGAGAGTGAATGGCAAGAATCCATCTTGGACCACCACCCACACAGAAAATGCCACAGTGTGGTGAGAAGGGTCGCCTGGTTGTGATGAGTGCACAGAGCTCCACCCCCTATACCATAGGAGGTGTGACAGCCCCACCCAGGAAGCAAAGGTAAACACAAAACTCTCAGGATGGCACAGATCATGATAGAGATCTCGGTGACACAGCTGACCAGACAGCAAATATCTAATCTAACAAAGCGACAGATAGGAAATCTTTCTAAGACACAGTTCAGAGCTTTGATTATACAAATGCTTACAGACCTAACAGCAGATCTTAAACAAGACAGGGAAGGAATGAAGGCTAGTCCTGGTGAAATGAACAAAAACACATACGAAACTAGTGGTGAGGGGAAGAAAACCAGGGATCAACTCAACAAATCGGAACATAGGGAAGGAACAAACAATCAACCAGTGCAGAAAGAGGAAACAAGAAATGAGGAAAATGAGAAGAGGCTCAGAAACCTATGGGGCAGCTATAAGCAGGCCAACATCTAAATCATATGGTTGCCAGAAGGTGAATAAGAAGAACTAGAAATTGAAAAATTATGTGAAAAAATAATGAAGCAGAACTTCCCTAACTTGGAGAAGGAAATAGACTTCCGGGTCCAGGAAGCACAGAGTTCCAAAAAAACTGTACCCAGGGAGAACCACACCAAGACACATTATAATCAAAATGTCAAAAATTAAGGATAAAGAGAGAATCTTAAAAGCAGCAAGAGAGAAGAAGAGAATTATGTACAAAGGGTCCCAATAATACTCTCAGCTGATTTCTCGAAAGAAACTGAAGGCAAGAAGGGACTCGCAAGAAATATTCAAAGTAATGAAAAGCAAAAACCTACAACCATGATTACTCTATCCAGCAAAGCTGTCATTCAGAATAGAAGGGCAGAGAAAGTGCTTCCAGGACAAAGTAAAACTGAAGGAGTTCATCAGATCCAAACCACTGTTACATGAAATGTTAAAGGGACTTGTTTAGGAGAAAGAGGATCAAAACTATGAACATTAAAATGAAAAATATATCACAACTACCAACAGCAGGAACTAGGGAACTGAAATAAAGGCAAACTAAGTAGGCAGTGAGAGTGGGAAAAGAATTATAGGTATAAGGAACATTTTGGGGGGAGATCAGCTGGGAGGGGGAAGGGAGGAAAGGGAGGAAAGGGAGGGAGATGATGCAGGAATTAAGAAGCATAGTAGGAGGGAGAGGAGTAGACAGGAAGATGTTGAGAAGAACTATATGCACAACCAATGGGCATGGACTAAGGTTGGGGGGGACAACTGGAGGGAAGGGGGTCACTGGGTGAAGGGGAACGAAGGGAAAAGAAATTGGGACAACTGTAATGGCATAATCAATAAAGCATATTAAAAATTTTTTTAAAAAAACACAGAACAAAACATTAGCTTGCCCTGGCTTGTGTGGCTCAGTGAATTGAGCGCCAGCTTGTGAATCAAAGAGTTACTGGTTCAATCCCAGTCAGGGCACGTGCCTGGGTTGCAGGTCAGGTCTCCAGTTGAAGATGTGCAAGAGGCAACCACATATTGATGTTTCTCTCTTTCTCCCTCCCTTCCCTTCTCTCTAAAATAAATAAATAAAATCTTAAAAAAAAAAAAAAAAGAACAACAACACCAAAAATAAAAAAAATACACTAGCTTTCTGGCTGCATCCCCTGCAGAGCAAGGAGCACTGGGAGGACTTAAGGTATATGCTTTATCTCTGTGACCCCCCCAGGGATCTGGCATGGAGTAAATTACCAGTACCGGAGTGCTCATGCAAAAAACAAACAAACAAACAAACAAAAAAAAAAAAAAAAACCAAGCCCTTTTCCATAGAGGCTAAAAGAAATTAGACAACAGACTTTTCTTTCTGCCTCAGAAAACGCTTTTTTGTTTTGTGAGTGCCCTCCTTTCTATCAGTCTATAGAGAGAGATTTTGATTGTTTGAGCCTAGTGATGTGAAAAGCAATCAGGAGGACTGTAAGAATATCAATAGAGCCACCTTTTTTGTTAGAAACCATCCATAATAATAACTGTCTAGGGTTGGATTTTTTTCCCTCTTTTTTTTTCTTTTTTTAATCCTGCTTACCAGACGTCTTAAGGTTGATAACAACAAAAGGTATCTCATGTATTAGCAAGTCTTGCATATGGTCATGAGTTTATTTTATTTGCTTCCTGTGTACACCCTCAGGGGATGTGGTGGTAACTTGAGGATAAGCAGCATGCATGACCAGGACAATGAGTGTAACAGTGGATGGACACTGTCTAAAATGACATTTTATCAAGTGACTCCACTGCTTATGTTGGGAAATCTTTGCTCTCTTGTGTGGTATTTAGATAAGATTAACTGCTCATAGAGACTAAGTAACTAAGGCCTAGCAGGAAGTTACCTCACCCCAAAATGCCTGCCTGGTGAGCCTTGTTGACACACAAAATGATGGCAATAGAGTTTATTTCCTCTGAGATATTGTTTCTTGGTGGAATGTCAGTGTATTTGGCCATCATAAAAGGAATGGCTACAACTCCTATTTATTGAATCCTCTGATCAGCCAGGTAGAAACATATTTTGTCTCTTAACTTACCAAGCAATCCCATAAGATAGGTACATGCCCATTATACAGACAAGGAAAATGATGCTCAGAAGTTAAGTTACTTGCCCAAGTTTCTGGGAGGGATCGGATCTGTGAATCAAGCCCAGCTCCATCTGATCTAAGCCTATGCAGGCCTCCAAAGTCAGGTCTCAGATCAGTGTAGCTCTAAGATTTGCTCACTTCTCCAGCCATGCTTTCTACCACCCTCTTCCAAGCTTTACACCAAAGACATACCAAATTTCTTTTAGTTCCTCCAACATACCATCAGAACTCTTTGTTTCTCTTCTCCCATCCCTTTTGCCTTCAATTTTCTTTATCTAGCACACACTTTCAAGCCTCAAATAAAATGTCACTTCCTCAGAGAATTCATCTGCTGACATGTCCACACTACCCCCAGATATTGTTGGGTGGCCCCTCCTGGTGCTCCCAGAGCTGCTTGGCTTTCCCCTGCAATAGTGTGGGTCATATGCATAGTTATGTCTTGTGTAATTATGTGCATTCTTCACTCGTCTGTAAGTAGCCTAAGAACTAGGTCTAAAACTGTCTGGTTTACTATTGTATCTTCAGTGCCTGGCAACAGGTAGGATTCAATACATAATAATGGAATGAATAAATACATAAATGAATCAACAGTAATGGATAGAGTAGGAATGCACTGCAGTAGGGGAGTGCTGATTTCCTATCTATTTTCCCACCTTCTCCATAATTCTGTATGCAAGCCAGCCCTGCCAAAGAACCAACATCACCATTTAGCCATCTGGTTCACCTTAACAGCACCTTTGTTTCTTAAAAAAATGTTTGTTCTCTTCTCCAATTTCTCTTTCAGCTTTGAGAAATAGGATCCAAGTTTCAAATATTTGGTTTTAAAATTTGAGCAACAGCCAGGCCTAGGAAAGACGTACATATATTCCTGGAGGCCCAAGTCTCCCCTAGTCACTCACCCCCACAAAAACACATACAACCCCCCCATTTGTGAGAGATTTCCTCTAATTCCTCATGGGTTCTGTTTGTCTCAGTAAGCTATATGCTCCTAGTTAAACTGTTTCATTTTGCTTCTATGTGGATGCTTGGAAATCTGCCTGACGTGGAAATATCAGAACAAAACAAAGTGATCATTAACATCATCACAAGTCTGGTTGATAACAGGGTTTTCTTTTGTTTTTTCTCAAGAATCGGGGGCCATAGCCAAAATGCTTATCTGATTGAGAATGGGGAAAAAACCCACTCTCGAAGAATCATAAAACAGCCTTTGATTTTTAAAAGAAATAATTAAGGTGAGTTTTGACCTGCTCACTAATCAGAGGATCGGGTTCCCTGAACACAGACTCTGTGCTGTTCTACTTAACCAGAGAGCAGCTTGGGCATTTCTCCAGAGTACTCCTTAAGGATCTAATATGTTAATTGGAAAAAAAAAATTCCTAGGAAATAACTTTACAAGCAAACAATTCATCCAATTGGAAACATATGGGATTAGTTTCTAATCCCTTTTCTTTGAAATCTCAGCTGCTGAAGAAAAAAAAGAAGAGCATTTTAAAAAATCAGAATTTTCAAAGAACAAACAGAATTAGTTACAATTCCAAGGTAGACTACCATTGGGTGTAATTAAAACAGTGTACACTCTAATTCCCACATGGATGTTTAGTGTGTCTAATGCTGGTAGAAGAAAAGACACCCTGTTTCCTAGGCCGTCCTTCCAGATTCCCAAGGCGGCTCTCACCTCCACAGCTGTACTCTCTCTGATGGATGGAGCTTTCTCTACCTCCCTCCTCCTCGCAGTGCTCCCCTAGTTCCCCTTGATACGCTTCAGCGTGAGTTACCTCTTGGCATGCATTAGGCATCAGTTTTTCTCTTCTCACTGTTCTGTCACGTTTATCTCAATCGCAGATGCGATGTGCATAAAGAAACCCTAAGCTGGGAGGACAGGAGTTAGCCAGCTGGACCACTAGATTCTTCTGTCTCTTCATGGCATCTATGGTCCAAAGATTAAGTATGTTAGGTAATTCAATCAATCCCTTAAAACCAGGAGAGAAAACTGAGGGGCAGGCCGATAGCTTGATAAGCTCTAGGGAAAAAAAAAGGACTTGAGTTGGAGAAACCCAATTCCCTGGAGATGGTCACGACATGGTGTGAATAGTTACTGAGTGAGGGGTTGAGCCAGTCTCAAGAGTTGATGACAAGGGTACTAAGGAAGGTCCAAAGAATTGAGGCCTCTCCTGTTGCCTAGGGAAGAATGATGGGAAGCACACCAGATTGTTGCTGAGGACCAGACCTGGGTAAGCTGCTGGAGGCTGGGGAGAAGAGTTTAGATTAATCCATTCATGTCCTCATTAAAAAATGAAAATCACACACATGTGCATACACATACATCCAGAGGCACCAACATGTGTACCCACACACACAATTCTCTCATAAGTTATGGTCTACATTAAAGATTTGAGGAAGTAACTTCTTTATTAGTCAGTCATTAGATAATTTAGGCATGTTTATTTCATCTATGGTCCACATTCAATGACCCATGAAAGACCAAGCTAAGCTGGGGGCTAGTGAAAACCTATAGAGAATCCTCAAACTGTACTTCGGACAATTTCAATCCTTTCTACCACCCACCCAGGCTTTTCCCATACCTGCTAATGAGGAACTGAAAGTGGCCTGAATTTTGCCTCCCATGCCTCTTGCTTACCCCCTACCAGAGTTGCTAAGAATAATGAAATGCCTCAAAAACCAAGAATTTGAGAAAGAAGGAAGATGGCATCTGAGTGAATCCCTGTAGGCAAACAACCCTTGAGTATGTGAACAGTTCCACAGGGTACCTTTGACTGCGCTTAGGTCAGTTGAGATAGTGCTGCCCATATGGCAAGGAGGGATGAGTGGGGGTGGGCACTACTACTGGACATTTCCAAGGAGGCCTGTTATGAACAAGCTCTTGTTACAACATTTCATCTTGAGACTGCAGTGTGGCCAGCCATTCTCTCATATCCCTTTCCCATTGTGTAGCAGAAGAATAACAAACAAGGTGGTTCCATGTTTGGAAACATTAAGATAGGCAACAAAAGCATGCACCCATAAAATAAATCCATCATGTTGTCACTTGCCAATGTATTATTGCAGAAGGCTCTGGTTTCAGTTACAGAGATATCACTTTCTCCTCCTGTCAACTGTAGTCATTGAGAAAAGCCCTAAAAAACTACCTTTGGCACAATAGGGGACAAAACTTTCAGGCTATTTTGGCAAGGTCAAATGAACACCAATGAAAATTTATATTCTCCAAGCATGTGGGGGCATGGGGTATGTTTTTAAAATGGCTTAATTATGGCATGGTGAGTAACTGGGCTTTTCCAAGTTAAAAGTAATAGCATGTGGTGTTTGTGGAGCACTTTCTTAGATGTTTAGTTATAACCAAGAAATTGGTTTCTGTCCTCCAAAAAAAGGGAGGTGGATAAAAAATACACAGAAGAGAATTTTTAGACTAACATGTCAACTGAGAGAAATAAGCGTGGGCTTTGACAAGAATGAGAACGTTAGGGGTCAGCAAAACCCACAGTACTGGTGATACCCATGTATGGACCTTTTCCTCTGCATTTTTAGTTCATGACCCTTTGTCCTCTGAGTTGATTATTCTTATCTCTCTTAACCTCACTCCCCTCCCTTTCTGTGTAGGTAGTAGAGGCAAAGATCACAACCCCAACCTGGAACATCTATTCAAAAATCCTTCATGTCTCTAAGCCTTGTCAATTCCCCTCTGACTCTCAGGACTCTGATATTTGCATCTTCCTTCCTCTCCATACCATGGAGTCATTGCTAGAATCCCTCTAGAATCATTCTTCTTTCCCACAAAGAGGACTGGACATTGAGAAGTTGTCCATTAAATAAAGGCCTATAGGTGTTGGTGTTATTGAAAGCAATACAGATGCTATTTCTCTCCCATATTTCTCATGACCAGCCACCTGACCAATCCAACCTCATTCCCACCTTCATACCTCTATCCTTGTTGATCCCTTTGCTGGGGTGCTGCTTTTCCAGAAAGGTATTTGCTTGGCTCGTTCCTTGCTGTTCAGCCCTCGGTGCAATTGTCTCCAACTTATGAAAAGCTTTCTTGACTATCCAATCTAAAGCCACCCTGCATTTCCCACTCTCTGTCATATAACCCTTATTTCCTTTATCTTTATATCACTATCATCAGAAAACTTTCATTGATTAGTTTATGTATTTCTAGCTTATCTTCTGCCTGTAGAGCACAAGCTCCATGAGGGCAGGAACTTCTGTTCTCCATCTCCAGTGTCTAGGATAATACCTGGCAGGCCATAGGCATTCAAATAGTTTTCATTTTAATAATTGTGGGAGTGTTTATTATGTATTGCACTCTACTTCTTTTCTTTAATCCTACCCAAAACTCTGATACAGATACCACCCCTGTTTGACAGATAAAAGAGCTGAGGCTTAGAGACGTGAAAGAACTTTTATGAATAGCAAAGCCAAGATAGAAACCCAGATGGTCTCTCTCCAGAACTTGCACTTACACCACTACTCATTTTCCTTATACATTGTGATATAAAAACCTTTTTGGAAGTTTGAGATTTGTGTCCACAAAAGTTAAGTTTTCTGGTTTCTTATAAGGAGCTTGGAAGTAGCCACTCCATCCTGACAATATGTAAAAAGTGGTACAGACTAAAAATTAACAACTTTTCTTGGACCTGTAAGAAAGGGGAGGACACAGAGTGAACTTCTGCCCCCAAGACTGGGGAGACAGACAGGCAAATGCAGGGTGTCATGCTTTACCAAAGCAGGCTCATGACGGAAACTCCTGTGGGAACAATTGTCAGGGAGGAACCCCGAATTGTAGCTGACAAGTCACTGAAGGCTTAGTGTGGATAACTCTGAAGTTAAAAACTCCAAGGAGAGCCAGTCACAGGGGGCCGGAGACCATGAGTTCATGACATTTACCTTCAGGAGCCCAACTAGATTCTCATAGTAAATCCTGGAGAAAAATTTGCTGTGCTTCCAGCAGGAACAGAGGAGAGGGAACCCTTTTAAAAATATATACCAAAGCATTCTGTTCTTAGCAAGGTCCGCCCTCAGAATAAACTGGTTAACCGGAGCCTAGCTGACCTTGGGGAAGGGAAATTGTCAACTACAGTCCACTCTAGCCATCCTGTCTCACCTAAGGATTGGGTGGGGGGTGGAGGAGCTGAGAATCACCTGTGAAGCTCACAGCCCAGGGTCACAGGTTCACTAAAAGACTGAGACCAGATTATCATAGGACTGTAGAACATTTCTTCTCCCTCTGCATTTTACTATCATTTTTTTTTTCTTTTACTGTAAGATGTTTATTGTAAGATAATTTACATGTATCTTGCTGTCTTTAGTAATTTAAACAATGGACCAAAAATTTCTTCTGACCAGGACAGCAGTAAGCTAAAAACAAATCAGCAGGCTGAATTTTCCTTCTTTACCTCTTGTCTGAGGACGAAACTTGATTTTCATTAATCCAGAGCTGCAGCACCAGAGATGATTTCAATCAACTCCTTTGTGATGACAGCTTGGCGGGTGCGGTTGAAGGTCAAAGTCAATTTGTCAATCATCTCAGAAGCATTCTTGCTCGCATTGTCCATGGCTGTCATCCTGGCACTTTGCTCACTCGTGGTGGATTCCTTCAGCGAGTAGTAGATGATGTTGGCCAGACTATATTCCTGGTAATTCTGCAGCACGTCAGCATCAATGTCGTCATAGATACTCATGCTCTCAGCACTTGCAATGGTATTAAGAGAAAAGATGGGCTTTTCTTCTGTCTTGTAGGATATGACAGACCTGAATCGATTAAAGACGATAGATCCTTCATCAAATTCATATCCAGAATTTAGTAATTCCAGGGCAATGACTGATGCATCTCCAAACGTAGGGGGTTTTCTTCCCACTTCTTTGAATGTCACCAGAAACTGGTCAGAATGAGTCCTATGAAGTATACCCCTAATTTTATCTCCAATTCCAACAATCTTAACTTCTTTCCCGGCTGCTGTAAGAGTAGCCACCTCATTTTTCATCTGTTTAGCAACTGAGGAATGGATAGCACCACAGAGCCCTCTGTCTGAGGATACGCCAATAAGGAGATGCTTCTTCTTGTCTTCAGGCGCCTTAATATCAGCCTTTTCATACAGAGCCAAAGATCCCACTCCATACACTCGAGCTGGTTTCAGCTCCCTTTCAGCTCGGGCATATTTTGCTGCTGCTACCATTTTCATAGACTTGGTAATTTTCTGGATGTTTTTGATAGACTTCAGCCTCCTGGTAATATCTTTCAAAGTTGCCATATTTCGAACCTGGATCCATTGCGGCTGCACGGCCCAGGCCGAGACCCCAACGACGCCCGCCCGAGAAAACATGGTGGTAATAGCCCTGTTGAAGGTCGGTCAGACCAGCCTGACGGCGCATGTGCAGGAGATTCCTACTATCATTTTTAAAGGACTGTTTATTGTGGTTCCTTTTACCCAGCACATCATGCCCAGTTATCAAGAAAATATTATGAGGCATACTAAAAGGCCAAAACGATACACAGTTTGATCAGACAGAGCAAGCATCAGAACCAGACATGACATGGATGTTAAAATTATCAGGCTGGGAATTTAAAACTATGACTAACAGGCTAACACTGCTAATGGGCAAAGCATGTAAGAACAAATGGTCAGTGTAAGCAGAGGAATGGAAACCTAAGGAGGAACCAAAAGAAATGCTAGAGATTAAAAAAAAAAAAAAGCTGTCATAGAAATGAAAGATCCTTTTTAAGGACTTATTAGTAGACTGGACACAGCAGATGAAGATCTCTGAGCTAAAGCATATATCAATAGAAGCCTTGAAAACTGAAAAGCATAGAAAGCAAAAACTGAAAGAACAGAACAATATCCAAGGATAGTAAAACTAGCAAAGGTGTAAGACATGCATAATGGGAATACTGGAAGGAGCAGAAAGAGAGAAAGGAGCAGAAGAAATATCTGAAACAGTAATGATTGAGAATTTTCCCAAATCAATGTCAGACACCATACCAGGAAGCTGAGACAACAAGAAGCAGGATAAATGCAAAGAAGGTAAAACTAAAGCAAAACCCACTCTACCTTGGCCCATTATTTTCAAACTACAGAAACTCAAAGGTAAAGAAAATGATCCTGAAAGAAGTCAAAGAAAAATAAAGTTCAGTCCATTTCTTGCCTGGAGGACTTCTCAGACTTTTCATATGCTAATGTACCCTAGGTCTGGTCAAGATGAGAATATAATATCCTCATCCTGTTTTATAAACCACTCTCTCCATTTTTTTTCATGGAGATTATCTTGACATTTCTTTGAACTGTGCTGCCCTGAAGTTTCTTTGGGAACTGTTCTCACATTCAGCCCATGTCTTTAAAAGCACCTACATGTATCAGAACCATAGATCCACCACTGATTTGTTTATCTAACAATTGTGGGTTTTTTAAAAAAATGTTTTATTATGCAATAAGTACTCTTCTAGAAACTGTAAGATAATATGTTAGCAAGCAAAAAATAAAAATAAAAAAACAGCAAAAAAGAAATCGTACCCTTTTTGAGTTAGGTTCTAGAGAGGAAGACAGATAATAAATAATAAGGTTAATAAATAAGTAAATTATATTATATAGGAGAAGGTGATATTCTATGAAAATAAAAGAGAGCGTGAAGATGGGTGAGAGGGATGTGGAAGAAGTGCAAGATGGGATGGCAGTAAGGGAGACGGAGATGGGAAGATAGGGTGGTCAGAGTGGACTTTATTGAGAAGGTAGCATTTAAGCAAAAACTTGGAGATGAGAGAATTAGCCACATAGATATCTGAGGGAAGAGCAGTTCAGAAGGAAGGAATTTCCAATGCTAAGTCTCCAAAAAGCCGGCATAGTGTTTTTAAGAAGTATCCAAGAGATCAGCATACACAGAAAAGATTAAGAGCCATCTTTCACCAATATAGTGAAAGATGAGTTCAATGAATTAAAGGGAGTGGTAGGACATACCATGTTAGTTGTCCTAAGTCATTGAAAAGCCTGTGGCTTTTATCCTAAGGGAAATGGGAGGCCATTGGCATGTTTTGAGTAACACAGTCCGCCTGACTTTTGCAAAGGACTCTTCTGGCTACTATGCTGAGTATAGAATACCAGGGATCAAGGACCACTCTGGATGCTATGTTGAGTATAGAATATAAAAGAGCAAAGTTGGAAGTAATGAAATCAGTTGCAATAATCCTGTGAGAAATGTTGTGGCTCAGACGAGGTTGGTGGCAGTGACAGTGGTAAGAAAGCATACAGTCCTAATTTATTTTGAAGATAGAGCCAACAGGATTTCTTGATGGTGTAGGTGAATGAGAAGATCAAGGACGACTCCAAGTTTTTTTGGTCTGAGCATCTGAGAGAATATCAATCAAGATAGAGGAAACCTAGGAGGGGTGGAAGAGATTCCAGGTGGGAAATCAGGACTTCATTGAAAACTTCACAAGAAGAGGTGCTATGTAGAGAGTTAAAGTTTGGGGCATAGATTCAGTCTAAAAATACAACTTTCAGAAAGGCAAATAGGTGGATGGGATTTTAAATCATGAGAATGGATGAAGTCACTATGGGAGTGAGTATGGAGATTCAAGGGGGAAAAGAAAGAAAGTGAAGAAAGTGAAGCAAAGGAGTAGAGCCTGAGGCCCAAATTAAAAAGAACATGTTCCTCAGGAAGTCGGATCCAGAGCCTTGGCTGGTGGGTGGAAGCAGAGCTGGTGGTGTAGAGAAGTATAAACTTCAGCTCTGGGGACTTGAAGGTGCAGCTAAGAGTTCTCCTGGACCGCAGGATCTGCCTGGAGGTCTGCTTGAGGATTCTGGGGCCATATCTGGGCTTAGCGGCAAAGAAAGTCACAATAGATTAGTGATGTCTGCTACCATGTGGAGCACTGAGGGACAGCATGTAGGGCAGCATTATATACTTGTCATTCTTTTCCTAGGACAGTGATTTTCATTTTTAACCAGTGAGCTGTGAGAATTTTTAGTCAGGGGCACTGACTTCTTTTTCATTAGGTTGTCAGATTTTTAAAAATAACAACAGCCAACACAACAATAGCAATCCAATGTGAATGCATCAAAATTATAGCTATTTTTTGGTCAGATTGGCAAAAAATATATTTTTGGTGTGCTGCAGAAATTTAGTAATTAGTTTATATGTGCCATGAGATAAATCTCTGCCCTACAGGAAAGACTACATGACTAGGAGTAGACAGCAGGGGGTGTTTGGAGAGTTCAGTGAATGTTTTCAACTTGTTGCAAGTCAATTTGTGTGATCTGTAGCAATAGCAATATATAATTTGTTGCTGCAATTATTTCACAAGTGTAAAAGAGATTTTATTACTCTCGAGCCTTTAGCCTATGTTGGACTTAAATGTATAAAAGAGGATCCATGAAAAAACAAAGATTAGAATTCATGGGAAGAGTCCAAACCCAAGGCTTAGTAGAACTTTTAGCTATGGCTCTGTGAGGGGACTGGGCAAATTTGCTCCCCAATGTACAACCATAATGCTAGGAAGATTGACAAATACCACCACTGAGTGCTTTGAAAACCAGCCAAAGGCATACAACAATCCAAGAAGAGTTGATGCTTTAAGAACCACTGACCTTCATGAAGGAAGACTGAGAAACCGGAGTTGTGGCTTTTCCTCATTCACCTCATCCCAGCCGAAGCCTGATGACCATCAGCAGCCTCTCTGCCAATGTTGAAGAGACTCACCCAGTTTGGAGAGGTGGGCCATGCACACGAGCAGCAAAGGGTGAGTGGGGAGAGCCAAGGTCTCCGTCAGCCTAAGGCTGCAGGTGTGGTCAGGGATAGCACATTCCTGGTGGGAGCTCTGTCCATGAACCATGGAGACAGAAGATGGCACAAGCCCTTCACAGAATTCCTAGGTCTGCATGCATAGACGATTCAAAAGGGCCTGGTAGATATTAAAACCCAGGGAGGCTTGAAAACTAACTGACTTTTCAGTGTGCCCCCCACCCACAGCCCCAAAATGTATCCAGCAACAGGGGATAGCAGCCTTACTGGTCGGAGGTATTTGGACACAGCCTGTACAATCATTCACTGACCGATAAGCCATATAGACACAGGAGCAATCTCTAGCAAACCAGGTTTTAAGATAAAATAAAGGACATATATTTAAAATAACAATAACAACCTAGCAGAGACATTAGTGGCCACAGGGGATACATATTTCACAATCTTAGCCCAGGCAAGTTACTAATCAAACAAAACACCAGTACCAACCACCTTCAAGAGAAAAAATTATCAGAATGCAGAGTAGCTACAATATATAATTTAGAATGTCTCATTTTTAAGAAAAAAAAAATTATGAAGCCTGCCTAGACACAAGAAAGTGTGACCTGTACTTACAGGGGGAAAAAGCAGTTAATAGAAACTTTCTTGGTGTTACCAGATATTTGTAGACAAAGGCTTCAAAACAGCTATTACAAATACTTTAAGAATTAAAGCAAACCATATTTAAAGAATTAAAGTGTGAAACAACAGAGCAATAAATAGATTACTAATAAGGATATAGAAATTATTAAAAGCACCAAGTAGAAATTCTGTAGCTGAAGAGTACAGGGTGGGGCAAATGTAGGTTTACAGTTGTTCATATGGAAAATATAATAATATACTAATAATCTCTGTGTTTCACATACTCATAACTGTAAACCGTCTTTTGCCTCACCTGTATAATAACTGTAAAAAAATTAACAAAACAACATGTTCGAGAGAACAAAAGAAAGAATCTATGAACTATGAATCAATAGAAATGATCTAGTCTGAAGTACAGAGAGAAAATAAATTGAAGTAAGATGAACAGAGCCTCAAAAACCTGGGATAAGATCAAGCATAGCAACATTTATGTAATGAGAATCCCATGCAGAGAGAAGAGAAAGGAACAGAAAAATAATTTAAAAACTAATGACCAAAAACTTCCTAAATTTGATTTTTAAAAGTACTAATATACACATCTAAGAAGTTTGAGTAATTCCATATAAGGTAAATATAAGTACATTTACACCTTGACATATAGTCATACTGTATAAACCTAAACCAAAGACAAAATCTTGAAAGCTGCAAGAGAAATATTATACATAGACAAAACATTAGTACAATTACTAACTGGCTTCTCATCTAAAACCATGGAGGCCAGAATGACATATTCAAGGTACAAAAAAAAATATTGTCAAACAAAAATTCTATAGCTAACCAAACTATTCTTCAAAAATTAAGGCAAAAAAAAAAAAAGACATTCTGAGATAAACAAAGACTGAGTAAATTTATTGCTAGCAGATCAATCTTATAAGATATACTGAAGGTGAAAGTCCTTTCTTCAGGAGAAGATACCAGAAGGCAACAAATCCACAAGGAAAAAAATGAAGAGCATTGCAAATAATAAATATTTGGGTTAGTATGAAAAATTCCATAAAGATATTTTCTCATTTTTTTCAACTTTAAAAACTATTATATGAAATAATTATATTAACACTATATTGTTGAGTTTATAACATATATGTAGATTTAATACACATGACAATAATATACAGAGGGAAACATGAAATAAAATTATATTGGAGCATATTTTCCAAAATTAAATTAGCATTAATCTGAAGAAAGCTGTGATGAATTAAAATGTGTATTGCATGCTCTAGAGCAGTTACTAAGAAAATGACACAAAAAAATATAGTAAATCCACAGAAGAATTACAGTGGCATGCTAAAAATACATTTTTTTTTTCAGCTCAACTAAGGCAGTCAAGGAGGAACAGATAGTCAAAAAAAGACAGGAGACCTGTGGAAAATCTAAGGCAGGTATTTGGTAAAAATTTCTATTCTTTTTGCCGTCGTGAGGTTTTAGGAGCGGGAACTAGGTCTGCGAGGAGCAGGGTGGGCTGTAGAACCCGTGGAACCAAAGCACAATGAAAGTGCAAATTCCCCGCTCAAAAAAATATTCAGAGTTTCAAGAAAGTGAAGGTAGGTTATTAAGACAAGCAAAGGCTCCTTTTGAGCACAGGGCCCTGTGTAACTACAAGTTACTCATCCATGAAGCTGGCAAGATGAAATCATATCCAATTATTTACTCTTTCAATAAACCTCTGCCAGGGATCCAGTGCCTTCTGGCTGAGTCTCTCCCTGTTGTCTTTTTTCCCATCCTTGCATTGGGGTTGGTGAAAAGTTTGCTTTTTTCTTTTTCTTTTTCTGTAAGGTAGCTCTAGTAGTACTTAGTTGGCTTTAACTTCCTTCGAAACAGGTTTGTTAGATCGTATTATGACAGCTGTCACATTGGTGTGCATTTTAAAAACCTTATCAAAATTGGTGAATTTTTGTGTAGCCATTTTAATGTTGAAGATGGAAGGAAATAAGCAACATTTTCAGCATATTATGCTTCATTATTTCAAGAAAGGTAAAAACACAATTGAAATGCAAAATAAGATTTGTGCAGTGTATGGAGAAGGTGGAGTGACTGATCGAACATGACAAAAGTGACTTGCAAAGTTTCGTGCTGGAGATTTCTCACTGGACAATGCTCCAGTTGGATAGACCAGTTGAAACTGATACAGATCAAATCGAGACATTAACTGGGAACAATCAATATTATACCATGCAGGAGATAGCTGACATACTCAAAATATCCAAATCAATAAAGTTATTGGTGAAAATGAAATATGTCTTTTACTTTATGAAAAAAGCCATGAGGACATTTTGGCCAACCCAATATCAAAATCTTCAGCATTTGGGAATACCCATCCTTCACAACTAGAAGTCCAAGAGATTGGATTCAAGTTGTCATATCAACATGAGGCAGCTGTGATTACACTTTGCTACAGATTGTTTTGCATTCAAACCTACACTTTCCTTATTTATGCTGACATTATGGTTTTCAAGGGCAGTTGTCCTTGCAAGCAAAGGTGGTATGGCAGTATCAGAGAAGAATATTATTCTCTAATACATAGCTGATATGTTTTAATTTATTCAAATGTGTTTAATATATATATGAAACCCAAGAAGGGTCTATGGGGAATTGTGCTGGAATGAGCAGACCTGCTTGTCAGAGTAGCCATTACTTCCTGGTCCTGTTGTTTGGGGTTCTCATCATTCTTCATAATTAGGTTTTTTGATGGTCATAGAAAGAATTGACTGGGACATAGTTCCCTAGTGTCAAACATACTTGATGGACTTCATGGCCTAAATCAGGCAGGCCAGTTCTCTGCAGGTTTCAACAGGTTTGTGATAAGCTGTTAGCTGGTCTCCTGTGGTCCTTCAGACCACTGTCTTACCTGCCGTTTGGAAAAAAAAGGGAGTATGACAATGAACAGGTTACGAAGTTGTCACCCATATATATTACATATCTTTTAGTTTCAAATCAGAGAAAATCTGGCTCAAAACTAGCTTAATCCAAAAAGAGAATTTGGACTCCCATGTAGCCGAAGAATCCAGAAATATTCCAGTCTTCGGAGCAAGGCTTGATATGGTGCCTCAATTATGTCATCAACATGTCTTTCCATTTTTCTTCTTGGTCTTCTGTGGCATCTTGCTTAATTCTAAAGCTAGGTTCCACCATAGTTCCAGAATGATTTCTCACACCATCTGGATCTTTCTTGTTCTGCATAAATGCTCAGCAAGGAAAGAGTTTCTTTCCTCTCTGAGCCAGGAAGCATTTTTCCCATAACCCCAGCAAATATTTTCTTGTGTCTCACTGTCCTGAATAGCAGGGTTCTCAACAGCATCTTGAGACTTGCACTAGTCATTGTGGCAAGGCCATTGGGATGTGCTGAAACCAACCAGAGTTCTGTTCTCACGCTGAGAGTAAAGTGTGTTTCCTCTAAGCCTGTGGACTACATGCTAGAAGCACCGTTCCTAGATGGAGGGAGAATAGTATGTGCTAAGAGGGTTAAACCAGCAGAAGCCCACTACCCCCACCAATGAGAAACATTGACTATTGTGAAGTCAGTAGCCATCAGGCCCTGAGTTACACACCCCCATGCGACTGTAGAGCCCAGGATGTTGAAGAGAGCTGAGAAGAGGTGCCAAGAACACTGGGCTGCCTCCTACCGTCTAACTCACAGTCCAACATGTGACTAACACCAGTGCGAAGGAAAATCCATTGAATGTGCCCAGTTGTGAATATCCTGGCACTGAACTAGGAGGTAGAGTCCTGGAGAGGTGTTTATTTTCTAAGGTAAAAAAGGTAAGGGGTCAGGCATTTACTGACATTTTTTGATACCCAGTACTAATAATAACCCATAACATCATGCACACTTGGGAAAAATACAGAGAAAAGCAGAAACTGCAAAGATTTGACCTTAACTACTAAGGGGATGTGGGAATGGATTGCTATTAAGATATTCCTTTATTCCACTGACATTTAACAGTGTCTGCTATGACCTGACCCTGACCTAGGAACTGCATGGAACAGGTATAGCTCAGCATAGTGTTTCAGAACACAGGCTTTGGAGTCTTTTAGACCTAGAAATGAACTCCAGCTTTGTCACTCAGCCTCTTCAAGTCTCGATTGCCTCATGTTTGTAGATGAGGACATACCTACTTTAAACAGCTGTTGTAAATCTCAAATGACAAAAATTAAGTAAATTGGAGCACTCACCGAAATGACTGGCACATTCATGTTCACAAGAAATAGTAAACATCTTAATCACAATTATGATTATTAGTTGCTATTATTGTCATGGTTAGACTTGAAAAGGCTAGTAAGCCATAGCTTGTTACTTAGATGCTTGTCTAGGCAAGAAGATGTGAAATGTATACCAGTAATGAGTGTTGGAAACATTGCAGGAAGATGAAATTCTTCTCTGTATTGGGAGCTGAGAAGCCTCAGCAATAGACATTTTACATGCAGAAGCTAGTGGGGTTGTGTTTAACTTAAGGTTATATCTTTTGCGTCTTTCCTCTTATGTCTTTAAAAAAAAACAAATCTTAAGTGTCAACAGAAAGGCTGCAAGAGAAAGCTACGTGGGTAGCACTGACACGTGTATAAGAGGGCATTCTCTCCGGAGAGTGAGTTGCCAGAGTTTCTACTGCTCTGTCCTGTCTCCCAGGGGAGATGGGATTGCTGTGGTTTGTCCACATGGCCAAAAGGGTGGCTGCTTGATTCATAGCTTTGTTGGGGCTATTAGATTATACTCCCAAAGGCATTTGATAATCTGTTTAACTGAGCATGCTCATTTGTCTTGTTTGCTGACTACTTAGCAGATGGATTTGTGATTTTGGTAATTACTATATTAACATTAATAAGACATGATATCTTTTATTAATTAGTACTTTGTGTGGTTTGTTTTTCCAAATAGCAAAAACTAGATGACTTAATGAGTCACGAGGGTGAGTTTTGCAAAATAAGCATTTGGAAGTTATTCATTCTAGAATGGCTTTCCTCTCTCAATTTTTTACTCAAGAACAGAGACCAGAGTCATTGTCTGTACTCTGCACCCTAGAAAGGGCTCATGGTTCTGCTCAGCCAGAAACTCTTTCATTTTGGGGAAGTGCTCATTTACACATTTTCAGTTTACTTCTCTCCAAAGAGGTTTTGGTATTCAAAGGATAAAATACTTTCAGAGACTCCAAGTTAATGCATAAGGAAATTTTTCTAATAGAATTAAATGTTTTTCAGAGGTAGATGAGTACTGCTGATGTATCCACTCCCCACCACACACACACACACACACACACACACACACACACACACACACACACAGCATGATAGGACACACAGTGGGCAAACTGCTGGGAGCAGGTTGTAGAAATTTCATCCTGCTCCGTGGCTTTCCTCTGTGTGGACAGCCCCTTCCTTTGTACACACAGGCAGCAGCAAGCCATCATGAAAAGCCATTTTATAGCAGGGATTGGCAGTCATGCAGTTATGTAGCAAAGAACAGCATCTTTTCTGAGGTAAATCAGTCGGAAAGTACTTCTGAACAAAGCAATCAGGTGGCATGTTGTTACTGCCCTCTCTGAAGAATTCATTTAATGACTCCTAGAAGGGTCTGGTTTCTTTTCAGGAACCAGATGCCCACGGTGCTTTGAACTGCCCGCACACCCTATATTGACAGCTTCAACAAGCGTTTTCTGAGCACCCACTGTGTGCCTCCCAGTGTATTAGGCCTGGCGAAGGCTTCATAGTGCTTGCTGCAGACAGCTTGTGCCGAGAGGGGTTTCTAGCCTATGTTGCCGATTATTACAGAAGCCGGCATGCTGCTGTCTTGCTTTTGCATGAAACTTAAGCCAGCAAATAGGCCCAAAGGAAGAGACTGCTAATCTCTGTCCAACCACCTTTTCAGGAACTCCATAAATCCTAATCATTACTACTATTAACTTTCATTTATTAGGTGCTGATTATGAGCCACACATTATACTAAGTATTTTAAATACATTGTCTCACTCTTCACAAGAAATCTGTTGGTAATTATTTATATTTATGAGCCCATTTTATAGATGAAATTTATAACTAAGATGTTACATAACTTAGCAAAGATCCCTTGGCTATTAAGGGACAGACCTGTGTCAGAAGCTGCCATTGTATGCAAAGTGGACTAATTTAATTTTTAAAAGCAATGTTTAATTCAACTATTTTTTAAATCTTATTACAAGCCACAAAATTGGGACTCCTGACCTCTCTCAGAGTTGGTGTCCTGGCATAGTCTACAGGTTAAACATTGGGCCTTCTACCTGACCACATAACAAGAATCTGGAGATATTGGGTTGCTGACCATGGAGACACCACTGCAGACTGTGTCAGTTGGGACAGGCGAATCTTTCAGTGACAGCTCATTAAAAGGCTGTGCGAACACAGCTGGCCACTGCCCTGCAGACGTGGGCATAGGTCTAGGAGAACGTGAGGATGGCCACAGCACTTCTCAGCTGGGCAGTCTGTGGCTCTGGCTCTATCCCTGTTGCCTGGGCAACCTCTCTTAGAATGTGAGAAACTCACTTTCTCTTTCTCCATGTCGATCCATGGGAGGGACTGAAAGATGGAGCTGTACGTCTTCTGTTAGCCACTCCCACTCCTAGCTGAGGCACAGAAGCAATGTTTTGGGAAACCACACCATTGTTGCCCAGTGAGATTCAAGACCACCCAGCTTCTCTCATGTGGCTCTGAAATCAGAGGGGAGAAAGAACACTTCCCTGGACCCCAGCAGCATTTTCTACTCCTTTTTTTCCCCTAATAGTAATATTCTATAGTAATTGTCTTTCTTTGTCCTGTTAGTGCTGGAGGACATGGTGAGAAGGCCATGCTGCAGAGTGATTGTGAACCTGGGTAGGGAAATCAGTCTTGGGTTCAAACCTTGGCTTCACCATTTGCTAACTATGTCTTTGGGCAAGTTATTTAACCCCTCTTAATGTTTTTCCTTATCTATGAAATGGAAATGCTCATCTATGGATTTTGCATATGATGATTTCCATTCATTGATTCAGGAGCTCCTCATGTGGCAGGCATGCAGTGAGATGCTAGGGAACAACTGGGAATAAGGAGGCCTAGTGGCAGCCAGCCTTCACTGAGGCCAAATCTGGCAGGAAAGGTACATAACTCACTACAGGTCACTACAGGTATGGAGTTACAAAAGAGGTTGAATGAATCACGGAAAGCAAACAAAAAAAGTTATCTGACCTGATTTAGGTGGAATTGGAGGTGAGCCTCCCCAGAAAAAGATATTAAAGATTTGAAGGAAAGTTCAAGTTACCCAGGTAAAGAGTGGAAGAGATGTGATTGCAAGGGAACATATTTGGAGGTCTGTAGAAACATAGGAAGAACCATACGTGTTTACATGTAGATGAGACCAGGCCATTTTAGAGAGGTGCAGAGTGTACAACATGAGGTCGAGGGAACAGCAAGGATTGATAAAGTCTTAAGAGGGTCTTTCTTGTGAACTCTGTTAAGACATTTGGACTTTATCCTAAAGGAGATGGAAAGTTTTTAAAGAATTTAAATGGAGCGATGTGTGGAGGAGTTGTGAGGATTAAATAAAATAATGTACACAAAGGCTTAGCATAGTGTTAGTACCAAGTCACTGCTCGAAAAAGATACATGCTATCATCATCTTCTTCCTCTTCTTTGACTTCTTACTCTAAGTATTATCAATTTTAGTTAAAAGACACAAACTCTGCTGTGTACTACAGAAAATGACATAGGTAGTTTGTTATAAAGCAAATATTAATTCAGAAAGGCCAGTAAGACCATCTTTGACAAAAGACAGAAGACATGGGAAGCCCAGAGGCAAATTTCTCTTCATCTCTGCTCTCCTTCCTGTTTCTCTGCTCCTCTGCCTTGCTGCCTCCTCAGTGAATTCACATGCTTCTTAAGCAGTGAAGTCATCATTCTTCCTGGCAGTTCTGTCATTTTCATAATGGTTTCTTTGCCAGAGCCTAAATACAAAAATGCAGGTGGACCGGATGATATGTTTTTCAAGAGCAGGCGGGGAGGGGGTGGCATTCTAAAGCACAGAATTTGAGAGAGCACCTGTGAAAAGCACAGGTAGGTGGCCAAATGACATGGCTTTGTGTGTGTTTGAGGTGAATAACCTCTGTTTTGACTGAGAGGAGGTGTTACATTGCTTGGTGCTTTACTCGTAAATAATCTGCATCCTTGGGTAGCAAATGTAATGACAGGGCTCAGGAAAAGGTGAGGAAAGAAGAACCTAAGAGTTCTAAGATCATTTGGCTGTTCACTTTCCTTCTCCTCTGATCTTGCTATGTCTGGGCTATGAACTAAGATTGAGCTAAAGAACAGAAGTGGTTGATGTTGGCAGTCGCTGTATTAGGGACAATATGAACTGGGAGCCAAGAGAAAGATGATTAATTTGTAACCCTCCTCATTCATAAAAGAGTGTGAAGGGGCCAAGTCAATTAGGTTTTGAATTGTATATCCTTGGGAATAACTTTGAACCTCTCTCTTATGTAAGGATTCTTATCTGTAAAATGAATTTTTTAATTGCATGCAGAATAATTGATAGACACCAGTGAGCAGGACACTTTTTGGGCGAGTAGCTCCGAGGAATGTAGTACTGTACTAGCAATGACCCTAACCTGAGGCACCTACTCGCACTTGGTGAGAAAAACACAAACACAGATAATGACATCTAGGACAGTATACAGCTCAAAGGATGACAAGGACAAAAGAGAGTCAATACAATTTAGCTGTGGGACATGGGCTTGTAATCAGACAAATCTGGCTTAAATCACTGGCTTTGTCACATACTAGCTGCGTGCATTCACTCACTCCTTCCTTATACTTGGATGCCAGTCAAATGTCAAATATTAGACTTGGCTGTGGGTGTGCGACAGCAACCACTACAGAGAAAGAAGAGAGGAAGCAACTTGCTTTATTTCTCTGTTGCTCTCTGCCAAGTGTGCATCCTTGTAACCGTCTGATTAACTACATATGTAATGAGACCACACTACCCCCTCAGAGAGGGAGAACATTCTCTGAATGGTCAAAAAAAAAAAAATAGGTGACATCTGGTTAGAATTTCCTTTTGTATTCTTCTGAGTTGGAAAGAATTTGAAAAACTCAAATACCTTTTGAAAATATTAACCCTTTGCATCTTTCTCTTGTGGATAATGTGGTGATTGTAACAGATATTTGAGGACCAACTATGGGCCAAATGCTATAGAAACCATCTCAATGGGAAAAATTATTGATTGCCATTAAAAATGTTATATTAATACACTGTCTTCAACGAGCTTTCAATGGGGAAAGCATGGTTGGCCCCAGAGTGAAAGTCATGTGTCTGAAAAGTTCAATTTCTAAAAGCAGGACTTCAGCACCATGCCTAGAAGGGTGAAGGGCATTCGGGGTAGTGAGGTGTAAGTTTTCCTAAAAGAATTTGATTTTGATTGCAAAAAAAGGGGTGAGAAGAGAAATATGTAATAAGAGTGTTGAGATGGAGGTTTCCTTTGCTCTGGTTTTCTGTTAATTGTTTTTAAATACTCACAAGGAGATGGCAAGCACAAGAATTTGGGAAGAGGGGAAGAAGTCAACAGAAGTTGCTTTTTGCTATAGTGGTTCAAAATATAGTATAACATGTGGACCAAGGAAAATGGTATCCTGGCAGGAAACAAAGGGCACCTACTCCATGAGTTAGTCATTAAGGAAGTATAATGACTAGTGTGGATTCCTTCTCTCAGTCTATACCTGGAGGGGACAACTAAACTCAGGGTAGAGGAATAGCAGCTTCGTGACTTAGCTTCAATGTCTACAGTGCTGAAATATCACACAGTAAAGTTGTCATTTAAAAATAGTAATGGGGGAGGAAGTATGTATAGTGTGTGTGTGTGTGTGTGTAGGTAGGGAGGGAGGATGAATTCTTTAGTTTGATGGGATGGGAGGGGCAGAGATGAATGAGGGAGGGCTAGGTATACAAAGCACTGTGGGAAGAATGTTTTCAGATGAATGCCAAGATAAGCAATTTGGATTTTTCTTGAAGTACAAAGAAGAGACAGTGGCGAATTCTAAGTAGAATAGCATGATTTGATTCACAGTTGTAAAAATGCTTTTCTCTAGCTAGCTGACAAAGTATGGATTTCAAGGAGCAACAATAGAAGGAGGAAAAGGGATGGAGGTGGTGATGGTGGCTTGGACCAGAGTGGTGGCAGTGAGAATAGATAAGGACATACCTGAGACCTATGTAGAAAGTAGGATCTGCTGATAAAATAGATATGGTGGAAGAGAAAAGAGGAAAGTGCTGCCTCAGATATTAGTTCATTGTAACTGGGCCATCCAGATGAAAATGGTCTTTGTGGAAGCCACTGTTGATTCTAGTGCTAAGAGTGGTGGAGTAGTCAAGAAGATACTTTTGAGCTAGAGAGGGCCTTTAAGTATCTTGGCCCCTAACTGTATTAGTACACAAGATATACCAGTTCCTACAAGCTCTCTTTGGAACTTGCATCTGGGATAGTAAACCTGCTTTCTGCATCATCATGTAGCCAAAGAAGATGGCTTTGTTCATAAAAGCCAATCCTATAATACTGCCTTTGCCCATTGTCCTCATCCACTGGTTTTCATCCTTAGATTAGAGTCAACCTGGTCAACAGCATCTATTTGCAACAACAACAGTTTCACTACCTTATTTAGCTGCCTAATTGGTTCCCAAATGAGGAGTACTGTGTTTTTTATCCAAGGTCAGGAATCCATGTATGCAGAGGGCTGACTTAAGTTACACACAGATTTTCCACTGCATGGTGGGTCAGCGTCCCTAACCTAGACATTGTTCAAGGGTCAACTATACTTTGTTTAGTAGTTTGTGACATGAGATTAAATTTGGAGATCATTGTGAATATATTCCAATGCTGGAGGTCAACAGATTTTAGAAATGCACCTAGAAAAACATACAGATCATTTACTTTTGGATGTGACCTTTATACAGGTGATAATGAGGTACCAGGATGCAGTCCACTGGGACAGTTGTGTCAACTGTCACCACTGCTTCCTAGAGGACCCCATGGGTGGTCTCCTCTGAGCCCATGTCACACAAGCTTGATGAATAAAAACCATGTGGCTTCTTTTGCATTTTATGTTGCTCACGATGGAAGGTCCTCTTTAGGGGACAAAGAAAATATACTGAAATAAATCTTTCCAAGTATTGTAACATTCAAAATGTCAATATTGGTTTAAAATGATTGCATCATTTTCTGAAATAATGATTTGTATGAGGAATGTCATGAATCATAATTAATTTACATATGCATTAAAGTTCACTTTCAAGGAAACCCTCTTTTCTCTTTCAAACATTAGAAATTAAATATTTATACTTGTTGTGATTTCATATATACATAGTTAATATTGCTTCTCAAAGCCACCTGCTCTCCACTGCATGTCATTTTCTCTGCTGATTCTTTATAACCCATAGATTTGGGGTTAGGTTGGCCCCAACTGAAAATCCTCCCAAAGACATTGAAAATGGAGAGTGGAAATTGTGAGCTAATTCCATTTCCGCAGAACATAGAAGCAAACGAGGCATAAATAGTCCCCTGGCTTTTATGGATCTCACCTTACAGTTTAATTCATTAAAGGATTTTGGGTTTAGCTTTTAGGCCTTGAACTTGAATTACTGAGTGGTAACCAAAATAATATTTATTGTGTTCATTTGATATTATGGCCTAGTTCCTGCAGCTCTCCATGTCTCAATTCAATGTTCATCTTTTCAAAATAGAGATAATCATACAAGTCAAGGACCATGTTCTGTGTGGGGTCTCTGGGTAAAGGTAAATAGAAGATTGGGAGGCTAAAAGAGTTATTTTAATGCAACAGATTTAGGAAACTCATTGAAAACCAGGAAATCAGGAAACACAGAGACATAAGTTGCAAAGAAAAGTTCAGTCTTCCTGAAAATACATTGGCTTCTATTTGTTTCCATTGTTACTAAGCAGCGATCTTTCTTCAATGTTTTCTGCCTTGCAGACAGGGCTAGTTTGAAATTTTGGGCTAAAGTGACCGGTCACTCTAATGACAGACAGTCAACCTCCCTGTCCTTCTCAAACACAGGGGCCCACCTCCTGGCCACTTGCATATGAAGAATTTTTCTAAAATACCCATCCTTTTTTCCCTCTGCCTTCTCCCAACAACCTAAACAATGATAACAAGAACAAGCATTTCTTTATTGTTATTTTGTTTTAACTGGGCTCTCTCAACACTTCTGAATAGAAAAGTAGACATTTTTAGCCAAATTTAGACTCAGTCTTGCCTCCAAAACAGCTTAACTTCATGAGCAGTCTCTCCATAGGACAATTGCATTTTAAAAATGGCCTGAAATGAAGCATTACACAGGTATCTAATGACAGAGCTGAGTATGTGATATTTTTAGCAACATTTTCTGCACATTAAGTCATAGTTTTCTGGACACAGATAAGATTTAAACATTCCAATATATAACCCGCAAAAAAGCATGGAACCTGTCTGTCTCTTTTCCTCTGATATTTCTGTTCCACATTAGTACTTGGAACATTGGGGGACTTATTAAGTGTTATGAATGAGTGTTTGTTGAGAATGAGTGAGTGAATGAATGAGTAAATGAACAAATAAAGATGGAGTTGAAAGAACAAAAGAGCCCTGGCCAGGTTGCTCGGTTGGTTGGAGCATCACCCCTGATACCAGAAGGTTGTGGGTTCAATTTCAATCAGGGCACATACCTAGGTTGCAGGTTTAATCCCCAGATGGAGTGTGTATGTTTCCTTCTCATCTCTCTCTCTCTCTTCCTTCCTCTCTCTCCAAAATTAATAAACATATCCTTGAGTGAAGATTTTTAAAAAAGAAAGAACAAAGGAGATTGTGGACTGTATCACCTCTTTGCAGATGTGCACAATACCTCAACATCTGTTCCCTATCCTTGCTCTCAGCCATTGAAAATATTGGTTTTCTCCCTTTCACTCTTAATGTGTAGAAGTCCTACTCACTTTCTAAAAAATCCCTGCATTCAGGAAGTGACCACTGATTCCTCAGATGTTAAGAGCACTCTCCTTAAGATATCTTGTACATTACCTCTGTGAGCAAACCCTGAGTGCAGAGAGTGTACCTTTATCCTTTATTCGTTGCATACACCCAGCCATTCTAGGTGTGCTACCCATTCTAGGTGCTCAACAAACACTTATGAACTGATAAATATGCAAAGAAGGTGGCTGCATATAAAAGAAAATAGGACCTAGACATGGCCAGGTCAGGAGAGGAGTCATTTAGGCTCATTATCAGGAAAAACAAGTAATAAGAACTTGTGATATTGTAGCATAAGTCTTCTCCTTATAAAATAAGAAATATATCTTTGGTCTTCATCTCCATTGCTAGCACAGAGCTCTTAAACCCTTGGAATTTTTTAAGTAAAGAGAGCCATAAAGGTCTTTTACTGTGTTAATGAGGTGACTTTTGAACTGCACCTGAGGATCGGGGGTTGTTGCCAGTGGAGCCAAGTATGTGATTAGACAGCTTGAACTTCCAGTCTCCTCTCCTCTACCTCTGGAGAGAGAAGAGGACAGAAGCAAGAGATTGATTTCAATCACCAATGGCCGATGACTTAATCAATCATGCCTTTGTAATGAAACTTCTGTAAAAAAACCCAAAAGAACATGGTTTGGAGAGCTTCCTGGTTGGTAAACACATGGAGATTTGGGGAGAGTGGCTCAGTTGGAGAGGGCATGGAAGCTCTACACCTTTGCCCTATTCTTTGCCCTCTGTGTCTCTCCTATGGCTGTTTCCAAGTTATAATCTTTTACAATAAACCAGCTGTCCAGTAAATAAGATGCTTCTCTGAATTCTGTGAGCTGCTCGAGAAAAATTAATAGAACTTTATGAGGGGTCTTTGGAATCTCCAATGTCCAGATTGGTCAGAGGCCCAGGTGACAACCTAGACTTGCAATTGGCCTCTGAGGTGGGCGGAGGGGCAAAGCAATCTTGTAGGTTAAGCCCTTAAACTGTGGAATCTGATGCTTCTCTAGGAAGACAGTGTCAGTATTGAGTTGAATTGTAGAACACCCAGCTAGTGTCCAAGAATTCTTGGTGTGAGGAAACTCTTTACCCCCTCCACACACAAGTTGGAATGAGTCCCAGAACATTTCAGAACTGTTAATACAAAGGCAATGGTCTCCCATAGCAGTGGCAATGTTATTTGTATATTGTTGATTAAACAATTAGTTAGGGAATAATTGATTATAAGCTACTATGCTGAGAACAAATTAATTGCCAATCAAAGCAGAAGGAGTCCATGTCCTCCTGGAATTTGGTATATAGTGAGCAAGGGAGAGAGATAGTAATCAAATAGTCAGACAAATAAATGCATAAGTGCCCAACTGTGATTTATTTTGAAAACCAAGAAAGCATCTGCCATATGTAATCTGGGCCATAAGGAAACAATTCTTGAGTATAATATAAGGGATGAAGTAGAGTTAATGATGTGAAAAGGGGTGGTAAAACATTTTAGATTGAGAACAACCTATGCAAAGGTACTGTGGCAGGCAGAGGGATATGGAGTGTGGTGCATTCAGTAACTTGAAAGAAGACTATGTAATTGATGTACAGTTTTCAGAAGAGTATTAGAAGATATTACTGGAGAAGTATGCAGGGACCAGACCATGCTGGGCTTTGGGAACATGTTAATGATTTTATACTTTAAAAGAAGCATAAGAAACTAATAAGAAGCATAGGACATCTTTATGGCTCTCATCCTCAAGGATAACACAATCCAACTGTATAATACAACATCATTGTTTTAGTCAGCTCAACGGTCACAATAAAATACCATAAACTGGGTGGCATAAGCAACACATTTATTACTTGCAGTTCTGGAAACTGAAAGTCCAAGATCAGGATGCTGGTGTGATCAGGTTCTGGTGAGAACCCTCTTCCAGGCTTGTAGACAGCTATCTTCTCACACTGTTCTCATGTGGTGGGCACAGTGTGAACTCCTCTCTCCTTCTTCTTCTTCTTCTTTTTTTTAATGTACTTTATTTATTATGCTGCCACAGTTGTCCCAATTTCATTTCCCTTTGTTCCCCTCCACCCAGTGACACCCTTCCCTCCAGTTGTCCCCCCCCCCACTTAGTCCATGCCCATTGGTTGTGCATATAGTTCTTCTCAACATCTTCATGTCTACCCCACTCCCTCCTACTATGCTTCTTAATTTCTGCACCATCTCCCTCTGTTTCGCCCCTTCCCCATCCCTGCTGACTTCCCTCCATAATGTTACCCATACCTATAATTCTTTTCCCACTCTTGTTGCCTACTTAGTTTGCCTTTGTTTTGATTCCCTAGCTTCTGTTGTTGCTTGTTGTGATACAGTCTTCATTTTAATGTTCATAGTTTTGATACTCTTTCTCCTAAACAAGTCCCTTTAACATTTCATATAACAGTGGTTTGGATCTAATGAACTCCTTCAGTTTTACTTTGTCCTAGAAGCACTTTCTCTGCCCTTCTATTCTGAATGACAGTTTCGCTGGATAGAGTAATTGTGGTTGTAACATTTTTTTTTTCATTACTTTGAATATTTCTTGTGAGTCCCTTCTTGCCTGCAGAGTTTCTTTTGAGAAATCAACTGATAGTCTTATTGGGACCCCTTTGTATGTAATTCTCTTCTTCTCTCTTGCTGATTTTAAGATTCTCTATAATTTTTGACATTTTGATCATAATGTGTCTTGGTGTGGTTCTCCTTGGGTCCAGTTATTTTGGAACTCTGTGCTTCCTGGACCTGTAAGTCTATTTCCTTCCCCAAGTTAGGGAAGTTCTGCTTCATTATTTTTTCACATAATTTTTCAATTTCTAGTTCTTCTTCACCTTCTGGCAACCATATAACTCGGCTGTTGGCCTGCTTATAGCTGTCTCATAGGTTTTTGATCCTCTTCTTATTTTCATTTCCTCTTTCTGCACTGGTTGACTGTTTGTTCCTTCCCTATGTTCTGATTTGTTGATTTGATCCCTGGTTTTCTTTCTCTCACCACTAGTTTCATATGTGTTTTTGTTCATTTCACCAGGACTAGCCTTCATTCTTTCCCTGTCTTGTTTAAGATCTACTGTTAGGTCTGTAAGCATTCTTATAACCAAAGCTCTGAACTGAGCCTCAGAAAGATTTCCTATCTGCTGCTTCATTAGACTAGATATTTGCTGGCTGGTCAGCTGCATGACCAGGATCTCTATCATGATCTGTGACATCCTAACAGTTTTGTGTTTACCTTTGCTTCCTCTGTGGGGCTGCCACACCTCCTAAGCTATAGGGGGTGGAGTGCCATGCACTTGTCATACCAGGTGACCCTTCTCATCACACTGTGGTACTTTGTGTGGGGGCAGGGGTCCAAGATGGATTTCTGTCATTCACACTCTGCTGAGAGACCAGGAGCCTCCTCCTCCATCCCCATGCCCTCTGATCCTCACAGTCTGAGGCAATGGTGTCTGCCTTCCCCAGCACTGGAATCACAAGCTGATGGGTTTTGGTCTGCAGCTGGGTGTGCTCCCCAGGCGCTGCTTGCCTCCCCTTAAATAAGGGTGTCAGTGCTTAGCACAGTCCCACTGCTATAGGCACAGCTGCTGCTGCCAGCACAGCTTGAGCTCTCCACCCTGGCTTTGCCCCTCCTACCCGTCTGGACAAATACCACTTCTTTATAACTTTGCATGTTGGACTTCCATGTAGCTTTATTTTCTGGAACTTCTGGTTATTTCTGGTTTTGCAGTAGCTGTATTCCTTCTTAGTTGTGGAGAGAGACACAGCATGTCTGTCTAGGCCTCCATCTTGGCCGGAAGTCTTTCCTTCTTCTTATAAGCACACTAAACCCATCATGGGGGCCCTACTCTCATGACCTCATCTAAACCTAATCACCTCCAAAGGCCCTTCTCCAAATACAATCACATAGGGAGTTAGGGCTTTAACATATGAATGGGGTGGGGTTTACAAACATTCAGTCCATAACAGCAACATATTATTTATAGCAATATCGTTGAATATCTAGTGACAGGCAATATCTTCCCTACATCACCATGAAGAAGGTTACTAGTCTCATCATGCTTTTACAGAAAAGGCAACTGATGTTCATAGATCAGGACCAGGACTGGAGTGAAGCAAGCTAGGATTGAGATCCTGCCTTGCAAGGTCATGCCACAACCCTGAGAGGGAGCACTTTAAATTTCATGCACGGGGCACCTCGCTCGTCTTGCCCTGTCTCAGATCTGGATTAAGGAACATGTCCTGGATTACTCTGCAGTTCATAAATGATCAAAGCAGGTTTTGAACTGAGAGCTGTAGAGCTCTTTAAATTATTTTCTATCTCAAAAATTGTCTAAAGTTTCCAGTGAACACTCTGGTGCCCTCCTCATTTGGGGGCTCCCATAAAAATGACATTATTTGTGATGAAAGATTAAATTAGGCTTCACAGAAGAAAATAGATGGACTCAATTGTAATGAATTCAGAGAATGAAAACTGATAAAATATAGGGTTCATCCCATAGAACAGACTGTCTCAACATTATTCAGAAGATGAGAAAGAATGAGTCAAATATTTAAAAAGTAAACAGGTTTTTTCCATTAATGTTAATGAAAATTAAATCTGCTAGCTGCAATTAAATAAATGGATGTGAATCAGATATGAAAACTACTAAAGAAATTAGCCATCGGGTAGTCCTTAATCTGTTTGGGCTTTTTTTTTTTTTTTTTTTTCTGGAATGGTGGAAATGTAATCTGTTATCAGCACAGGTGTGATTAAATTATTAATAATACTGTGCAAGGCCACCTCAAAACCAGAGCTTGGGGACTTTTAAATCTATTCTAATTGAAACAGAGAATCAGCAGACTGGAAAGGACCCTGACTCTTCTCAAGATATGTCACAGCATGTGACACAGAGGACACGTGGGGTTTGCAACACAGTGGCAGCTGCAAGCTGACCTTTTGGCAAATTTAATCTACAAATGGGCTCCTGTTTAAGGTACTTAATGCCTTCCATGATTAAGGAGGTTTGCTTTTATATTTTGGGGAACCTAGTTAAAAACATATCATGCCAGAGTATTGTGCAGACTGTCCAACTAACAGGAAGATTAAGGATGCAAATAAATCAGATTTTTAAATGATTTTACTGACCTCTTAAGAGGATAGTAATACATGCATAATAGTGAGGAAAATGCTCCCAGATCATCAAGATCAGAAAAGGGTCACATTGTCATTCCTTCAAGTGTCCTGAGGTTAGAATAAAAATCCAGGAACACCCCAGAAGCTAATGAATTCAAGAACTACTCCACTTAATACTAAGTCACTCATTTCCTCTGGTTTCCATGGGGGTAGGACATCATACTCTAAGAGAATGAATGAGTTCCTCATGGGACCCCGAGTAAGTCACTTAATCTCTCAATGTAAATTTTTGATTGTGGGAATAGTTGGTGGTTAGAAACAGCTGGGGTCACTGACCCTGCTTTTTTCTGTGACCTGCCACTGCCCTCTCTTACCCCCAAGGGAACCCTTCTCCCACTATTACGTCTCATGGGCCATCTGCTTTTTCTTTGGTGACTGTCTTCGGGAGCTAAACTGAAGGATCTTAAAGTAAACTTAGAAGATTAATAGCACAAGTTTCACATTGGGGCGGGGGCTGGGGGACCTGGAATTGAATCCCAGGTCTGGTACTCACTAGTTTGTGCCCCTGGGTAATTCCTCTACACTCTAGGTTACCAGCATCTTTGACTACAATGTGGGAACAATGAAATGACTCTTATCGGCAGAGATGTCCATAATTCATGGAGTCCTGATTGTGTTAGTAATTGTTTCTCAGAGACTTTGTGCCAAAAAAAGTAGCCAACAGATCCTTTCTTGTATAGTCAGGTCCCAACAACCTAATACATATTTACATACAAAGTATTTAGTAGAATGTTGGAAACATAGATATTGAGAGGAAAAATATTTTAACTTAATGTTTAAGTAACCACAAGAGCTTGTTAATGCGATGTGTGTGCCTGTGGAGCACTACACAATTTCTTGACTCTCGGAATCTGATTTGCTCTTCCATGTGGATTTTCCCACAATACTTGGTTTTAATCACAGCAACCACTGACAACAACCAAGCTTTGCGAGGATATGACACATCGCACAATCTCCTGTTGAAACTATGATCTGCTTCAAGCTAATAGTTTTCATGGTGTCTGAAAGGTGTGTTTTCCTCCAAAATTTAAAGTCCGCCACTGCACCCTTGTGAGTTTGCTGCCGTGCCTTGGGGTACCTCATGTCCCCTTGGATACCATGGTTTTAGAGATCATATTGTTTGATTTTAGAGGACAAAAAATGACTTAGGGCAAGTTCATAAAATGCTACCCAGTGCTGTTTGCTCTACAGATTTGCTCTGTGATCACATAGGGAATTGAATGTTGCGAACACCTGATTGTTCAGTTTGAATGCTCAACAAACTGCTGCACACTATGGGGATGAAACGTGTGTCCGCAGGAACCTCACAATGAGGTTGGACAGACAGGATAAACACAGATGCAGCAACAGTGAACACCTTGCAATTGCTAATATTTAAAGTCGGAGGATTTCAAAGGAGTGGAAAGTGAAGGAGGTGTGGAAGGAGAAAGGAACTGAGATGGACTTTGACAACCCAGCAACATTAGATAGGGCCAGGGAGAAAGGGGCTCCCCCCAAGTAAGGGAAGTTGGCACTCACGAGTCTGGTACTTCAAACACAACAACCAGGGGACTGGCTTCTGCAAGAGCGTTTAGACTCTCTTTGCCCTTAGTGCCTTCTCCAGCTTTGTGAAGACAAGACAGCATATACATGCTGCTGTAGACTTGGCCCTTGTGGAATGACATCAATTCCGTGAACATTCTTTGCTTATTTGCTACATGAAAATCCCTGTAATAGGAACATAAGCCAATCTTTTCCAATAATATGGAAAACTCTCATTTTAACTATTGTCCTGGAGAAACTCAGAGAAAGTGCTGCTTGAGCAGGGACTTCAGAAAAGGGCAGGTAAATGGCTTAAAATATAGTCACGTAGTCTACCAACTCACTGGCACAAAAGACAGCTTCATTTCCAGTTTTTAACTTCCAGTTAAACTGATAGCCCAAGATGCAGTCTTGCAGATTCATGGTAATCCAATGACTTTCAGATTTAAACTGATAATTTAGGACTTAAGCATTCAATCACACACACCCCCAAGCCTCTTTAACCTTTCTCCTATATACCAAAATGACGCCCCTTGTGCCATCCTCTGTGTTCATGGGAATCACTGGAGGAATACATTACCTTTTCTGGTCTTCCACATGGGCCTCTATCCTTGTAGCACCCCCTTCAGGGTATAACTCATCTTGCCCCTGACTCCAGAGTTATCCCCAACCGACATTAGGCAGCTTGACCTACCCAGGTGTTACTCTCCTACCCTCTAGGGGAAATTTACCTTCACTGACTGGCCTATCTCTATGGTTCTTCCTTCATGTGAATTGTCCTTTTTGTTTTAACCTATTGTGTGAGGTATAATCGGGCATTAAAAATTTGCTAGTTTAAAAATATTGTTAATCCTCACCTGAGGGTATGTTTATTAATTTTAGAGAGATAAGAAGAGGGAGAGAGAGAGAGAAGCATCCATGTGAAAGAGAAACACTGATAGGGGATCGAACACACAGCCTAGGTATGTGCCCTGACTGGGAAATGAACCTGCAACCTTTTGGTGTATGGGGTAATGCTCCAACCAACTGAGCCAAATGACAAGGGCTAAATTTTTTTATTGATTGATTTTTCTTTTTTTTTAGAAAGAGAGAGGAAAGGAAGAGAGAGACAGAGGGGGAGAGAGAGAGAGAGAGAGAGAGAGAGAGAGAGAGAGAGAGAGAGAGAGAGAGACGTTGATTTGTTATTCCACTTATCGATGCATTCACTGGTTGCTGCTTGTATGTGTCCTGACCAGAGATCAAACCCACAACCTTGACGTATCAGGATGACATGGTACCGGGCCAAGGCCAAAATTTTGCCACTTATAAATGCACAGTTCAGTAAGATTTGACAAGGGCAGACAATTTGTAACCCTCATCACAATTATTATATAAAATGGTGCTGTACAATAGAAACATAATGTAAACCACATAATATAATTTAAAATTTTCCAGTGAATTCATTTTTTTAAGTATAAGGAAAAGGTCAAATTAATTTAATAGTATTTATATATTTTATTTAACTTATTATATGCAAATATCATTGTGGCATATAAAAATATGAAAATATATTGAGGTAGTTTACATATTTTTCACATTAATTGTTTGAAGTCCACTGCATATTTCACACGTACAGAATATTGCAATTCAGAGTAAATTTTCATCAGAAACTTGATTTGCACTTAATTTTTATAAAATTCACAGTTGAAAAAATAGATTAAAAGGCTCAAGTTAATCCAAACATACTTAAACGTTTCTATTATAACTTTTAATTTTATTTATATTTGATTTAATTTAAATTATATGTAATTAAAAGCCCAGTCCCTCAGTCATATCTGCATATGTCAAGTGCTCAGTAGCCATATGTGGCTAGAGGTACCATATTAGACAGTACAGAGAAAATTTACATCTCCCCCCAAAGTTATCTTCTGCTCCTTTGAAATCACTCCCATCCTACCACCACCTGGCACTAGCAACCAATGATCTGCTATTTGTCACTATAGTTTTGGTTTTTCTGTTGTAGAATGCCACACAGGTGAAATCAGACATCCAGTAGCTTTTTGTTTCTGACTTATTTAACGTAACTACATTGACTCTGCAATGTTTCTATGTTGCATTTATCAGTACTTAGTTCCTTTTAATTGCTGAATAGTATTGCACTGTGCAGATGTACTACACAGCACTCACCAGTTGGCAGACATTTGGGTTGTTCCAGTCTTGGGCTGTTATGAGTAAAGCTATTATGAACATTCAAATACAAATATTTGTGTGGACATATGTTTTCATTTTTCCCAAATAAATCTCTAGCAGTGGATTGAATGGTGTGTGTTAAACTTTATAAGAAACTACCGAATATTTTCCAAAGTGCCATTTCACATTCCTACCAGCTGTCTATGAGAGTTCCGGTTGCTCTACATCCTCACCAACATTTGATATAGTCAGTCTTAGCGATTCCAATAGGTATGCAATGCTTTTCCTTGTGGTTTAGATTTGCATTTTCCTAATGACTAATAATATTGAGCATATTTTCATGTGCTTACTTGCCATTTGTATATTTCTTTGGTGATCCTTCAGTTGAAAGAGTTGTTTTAAATAGGCTACATACAAGTTCTTTATCAAATATGTTTAGTTTACATTTTCTTCCAGCCTTGCTGGGGCTGTGATGTTAATGCTTTTATCTGCGGCTGCTGACTGTGGTCCTGCAGCAACCTCTGATCCAATGTGCACACACTCACTCTCTTTGACTCCTGGCCCACCAGCATGCGCTTAATTATTTCTGCCTTCCTTTTAGAGAGCTGTAGGAATTTCTGGCAGTCTCTTTCACCCAATGTGGAGGTTGCAGGACTCTGAGCAGATGCATTCAGCCAGTCTGCATGAACCGTTGTTGCAAATGTCACGCAGGCACCACAGTGGTTAGACATGAGGTTTTTTCATCTCTGAGAAGCTTACAACCTCTCAGGGCTCTACTTTAGAACTTGAGGCACAAGTTCCCACTACTGTC
Organism: Furipterus horrens; assembly: GCF_987537825.1. Lineage (NCBI taxonomy): Eukaryota > Metazoa > Chordata > Mammalia > Chiroptera > Furipteridae > Furipterus > Furipterus horrens. Next base: position 68,359,369 of record NW_028327180.1, read on the forward strand.
TGTGATATTTCCCACCGTCTCTCTGATTTCTGTCACTCATCTGCCTACCCCAGGACTGTGCTTGATGAGCCTTGTCAGAGACACAGAGGACATCCAATTTGGAGACTTGCCCTTCTGATCTAATTGCTTCCTGCCACTTGGTCAGACTTTGGCCTCCTTTCATAATCATGCTCTTATACAATGAACCTGCATTCTTCCCTTTTTTTCTTCCTTATAGCATAAAAACAAAGCCCTCAGTCTTCCAGGCATTGGTGCTCAGTATTTAAAGCCAAGCTTTTGAACTTCAAAAGTCCTTTTTATTCTCCACTCAAGCATCAGACTCTAAGATTAATATCCCTGCTATAAGTTATAAAACTCTAGTTAGAAACTAAGAAACATAGAGAAGGTGGGTGAGTAAGGGAAGGGTCTAGTCAAGGAACGTGTATAAATGACTCATGGACATGGACAACGGGGAGGGATATGATTGTGGGAAAAGGGGTGGGCTGGGGGGGAGCAATGGGGGAAAAATGGAATAACTGTAATTAAAAAACAAAATAAAAATTTTATATAGAAAAAAAAAATTAAGAAACATAGAATACAACATTGTGGTCTTCCTGTTTCTGCCTCCACTCTGAGTTGAGTGCACAGAGAGAACCATCCTTTTGGCCTAAAGGCATGAGTGAGAGTTATCTCTTAATTCTATAAAATATTATCCCATGGCAGTTAGCTCCTAGTAAGTCAAGAAGTCTCCAAGAGGACCATCTTTGCAGAGACAAGAGTATCACTAATAACTCAGAGACAGGAAAGCCAGGCACATTTGGAAAATGACAATAAAAAACGATTCTTATGTTGGTCATGATACTGGAACCATCTACCTTTCATTGTGGGTGTACTGCTGCCAACTCTGGCTCAAGCATTTTGCTTCTATTATTCTATAAGGTTGATAATTATTATCCTTGTTTTTGCTATTGAGGAAACTGAGAATTCTGATGCAGATTGAACTTTCCTAAGGTCAGAAGTTAAAAATGTCTCCAGGATTTTCACTCCAGGCATATCTGATTTTTAAACATTAGAAGACCCCTTTACAACCTTAAAAATTATTGAGTATCCCCAATGAGCTTTATTTTATGTAGCTAATATCTATTTATATTTACTTTATTAGGCATTAAAACCAGAAATTTTTAGAAATATTTAATCCATTTTAAATCTACCATATATTAATATCAAGCATGCTTTTATGAAAAAATTACTATGTTTTCCCAAAATATTAGTAAGAGGAATAGTAATGCTTTATATTTTGTATATCTCGTTAAGGTCTGGCTCAATAGAAGACATCTGCATTAAGTCTGGAGTGATATTGCATATCAATCACGCAGCTTCTGGAAAATGCCACTGTACACGCGTGAGAGAACGAGAGTAAAAACTGGCAATTATCATGTAGTATGATGAAAACTGTTTTAATCTGTGGATCCCCTTAAAGGAGATTCGGGGTCCCCTAGAGGTGCCCTGACTGCTGTATTTGGCATAATTACAAATATATTGATTCCAGCGTAGCAAAAATCTATTGTGTAAGACATAGGAGGTAGGGTCTGAATTGGGAAAACCAGATTATGAGAGGGCGACTACTAATTAAGTTAAAGAGTTTGGATGTTGTTCTGAAAGCACTGCAAAACCATTGATGGCTTTTATCTTGATCAGAGCTTTGGTGGGGCTGGGGTCGGGGGTTTGCCAATAAAATGGGTAGAATGGATTGCAAAGAGTAGAGAAATGCCTACCAGTAAGAACTCTATGAAGAAACAGTGTAATATAGTGTATCTGGAGAGCTCTTAGGATTTTGTAAAAAAATAAATAAATGTATTCATTTATATAAAATGCAGAGAACAAATCCTGCTCCAAAGTAGCCACTGTGTTAGAATTTATACTAGTTGTCGTGGTAGCAATAGTACTATTGCTATTATTATTCATATTAATGAAAAGTGATAAAAGCCAGAACTTGGCAGAATTAGAGACATTTTGCAACAAATTTCATAGAATGCTGTTGCCAATTGGATGTGGGTATGAGGAAATTGAAAATCTTAAGATACGGATATTTTGCCATTTGACTAATATAGGGACCTAGGAAGAATTTTGACAAAGAGTTGAACACACATGCAATGAGGTCCTTAAACAGGTAAAACCCAAGTCCATACATCAATTCAGGTCCCTCCTGTGTTTTAAGTTCTTCAGAGATTTTTCATCACACCTTGGATTTGATTTTGTTTTAATTTTTTTCCATAACCTACAAGACCAATGTGTTATAATTTTAATTACTTTTCTACTTTTATCTTGGGCCACCTTCCTTTGCCATTACTTTGGCTCAATATTTTAGTGCCTTGAATCTTCCAAGCTGTTTCCCACATTGGGGTATTTGCACTACTGTTCTTTTTCTTGTAGTGCAACCCCATCACACCAATCCTTCTCATGGCTGGATCCTTCAAATCAGCTGAAATGTCACCTCCTTGAGGGCCTTTCCCTGACCATCCTATCCAAGTCAGCCTCCCTCCCCCCTTGCATTCTTTTCTCTCACCACATCCTGTTCATTATATTCCTAGACAGGACATTTCATGAAGACAGAGACTTTGCATTTCTTTCATCGTTATCGACATGTTGCCTAGGGAAGGTCCTCAGATATAATGCATATTTGTTTCATGAGTGACTAAATGGGATCCAGAAGACAGGTTAAAAATAGAAAGAGGGCAGTAAAATGTAGGGGAATCAGTGCTTTGGTCTGAATTTGTTTTTATTTTAAGTTAGCACCAATAAGCCAGCTATCTTTAATGGGAGCTTCTTGATCATTTTTAACTTCAAAATATTATGTGCCTCAACTTTTGAAATCTCTTCAATTATGTTTACCCATGTTGTCAATGGGAACTCTAACCTTTGAAATTTGCCAAGTTAGCAACAATGGCATAATGCTCCTTTACAAATGGCAACAGCTTACCCCTTGCCCCAAGACCTAGTAAAGGATGACTCTCTCTGCTTCCACACTGCAGCTTCTTCATCCTACATGTTAATCTGCCTTTGTGCATTCAAAGGACCAGTAATGTACTCTAGAAGAAAAATAGCAGGTGATTCAGGCATTGAGTGAATGATGAAAACAATACATTGTTTTAAGAAAAGTTGATATTTCCAGTAAAGTATCTAGCAAAAGAATGGCATCGTTCAATAAATTTTGATTTTCCCAGACATTCAATCACTTAACTGATAGTATAGAGCTCTTATTTGAAAATCATTCTCTCTTGGAAATTTGACATTGTTGCTTGATTGTTTCTGGGGAGAACATTCCAATGACAATCTGAAAGTTATTGCTATATGGATGGGCTGTGTTTTCCTCCAGAAAACTTTTCAGATCTTCTCTTTATCCTTAGTGTTCTGAAAATTCACAATGATAATGTAGTTGTCAGTCTTTTAAAAATAATTAGCATAGGTGCCCAATGGGTCCTTTCGATCAGGAAGATTCATGTTCTTCAATAGGGGAAAATTTTCTTCAAGTATTTATTTGATAATTTCTTTCCTTTTGATTTCCTAATCAAAAGGGAGCTTTCTCGTATTTGTATTAGCTGGCTGTTGGGCTTATAGAATAATTTCTTAGTTTTATTATCACTAATATTTTATCTTTTTGTCCTTTTTTTCCTCCAGATTTATTGAGGTATGACTGGTGCAATTTTATTTATTTAAGGTGTACAATATGATAATCTTTGTAAACATATACATTGTTAAATGATTACCACAATCAAACTACTATTAAACTAATTAACATACCCACCACCTCACAGAATTACTTTATGTGAGAATACTTAAGGTCTATTCTTCTAGCAAATTTCAAGTACATGGTACCTAATTATTAACTACTATAGCCACCATGCTGTATAATAGTTCTCCAGAACATATTTATTTTATGACTGAAAAATTTTACCCTTTGAATAGCATAATATCTCTTCTTGTCTCCCAGTTTCTGGTAAGCACTATTCTTTCTATTCTCTGTTACTATGAGTTTGACTTAAAAAATATTTTTTCCTATATGACATTATGCAGTATTTATCTTTCTGTGTCTGGCTTATTTTACTTAGAATGTACTCTAGGTTCATCCATGTTGTTTCAAATGGCAGGATTTCCTCTTTTTGTAAGGCTGAACAATATTCTATTGTATATGTATATAAAAACATCTTCTTTATCCATTTATTCATTGACAGAAACTAAATTGTTTCCATATCTTGGCTACTGTGAATAATGCTATAATGAATATGGGACTGTAAATATCTCTTAGAGATAATGACTTTTTTTCCTTTGTATATATACACAGAAGTGGAATTGCTGGATCATATGGTAGTTCTATTTTTAATTTTATAAGGAAATTTCATACTGTTTTCCATACTGGCTGTATCAATTTACATTTCCACCAACAATATACAGGGATTCCCTTCACATCCTCACCAACATTTGTTATCTTTTGACTTTTTGATAATAGCCATTCTAACAGGTATGAGGTGATATACCACTGTGGTTTGATTTGCTTCTCCCCATTGATTAGTGATGTTGATATTGTCATATACCTGTGGGCCATTTCTATGTCCTCTGTGGAAAAATGTTTAGTCAGGTCCATTGCTCATTTTTAATTTAACTATTTGTTACTTTGCTATTGAGTAGTATGAGTTACTTATATATTTTGAATATTACCCCCTTATCAAATATATTTTTGCAAATATTGTCTCCTTTTCACATGTCACCTTTTCATTCTGATTGTTTCTTTATCTAGGCAGAAACTTTTTAGTTTTATGTAGTCCCACTTTCTTATTTTTGCTTTTGTTGCCTGTGCTTTTGTGTCATATGAAAAAAAAATTATTATCAAGGTCAATGTTAAGGAGATTTTCCCCTATGTTTTCTTCTAGGAGTTTTACAGTTTCAGGTCTTATGTTTTGGTCTTTAATCTATTTTGAGTTCATTTTTGTAAATGATGTAAGATAAGGGTCCAGTTTCATTCTGTTACATGTGGCTATTCAGTTTTCCCAGTATCATTTATTAGAATATACTTTCCTCATTGTGTATTCTTGACTCCTTTGTCAAAAATTAGTTGACCACATATGTGTGGTTTTACTTCTAGGTTTTCTACTCTGGCCCATTGATCCATTTCCTAGGCTATATCTTTTAATCTTCTAATGATTTGATAACAAATTAACCATATTTTTAATTCCATGAGATCTTCTTATTCTCTACTTCTTTCTTTGTAAAGCATCTTATTCTTGATTTGTAGATGTACAATATTCTTTTAAAAATATTTTTGCTTGCACTAATTAGGATTTATTCATTTATTTTTTAAATTATATCTGCCTCCCAGTATGTTTTTGTTCATCTTAATTTTTTTAACATTGTAGATTTTACTTGATCATCTAGCTGATCTTACATTGGTCAGCCATATGTGAGAATGAATCAATAGAACAGTCAAATGAATATCAATAGATAGGGCGTATCACTGGCTGGTTGCACAGTAGAGTGAGTAGACAGGAAGATGACTTTGCATTTTGAATCTCTACATGTCAGAATTCAGAGCACTTCACTTCGGAGACCCATCTTCCACACTCAACACTGTCGTCTACCCAAGACTGTGTACATTTTTTTGCAAAGGGAAGGACTTCCAATTGTATACTTCCAGGGTGGTGTAGGGAGAGAAGTTCAGCAGTGGAGATGATGAGCAAGTGAATCAATATTTCTTTCTGTGGATTTCACGTTAGCACCCTCTCCATTTTTAGTCCCCATCTCATGTCATTTTTGGTGCCTCTAAGTCCTGAACCTCTCCAGGTTTCTGCAGGTACATGAGTGCTCTCTTTGGCTCTGCCACTGCTCCCCTTCATTTGTTATCATCTGTCCATTAGTTTTTCTCCCAGAAACACATGAAATCTATAGTCCACTTAATGGTTGCCCTTATAGTTTCTTTATTGTTGTCAGATTACATCTGCTTTGCTCCTTTACCATCATTTTAAAGAGATCTTGGGAAAAAAAGATAATAAATGTATATTTAGTTCACTATTACCCTTAATTTTCTTTTTCTGCTTGTCCTAAGTTAAGGAGGACCATTACCTTCTTAAGAGGCAAAGCAAGCCTCTCCTAGTTGGTTTACTTCTATATCATGGAAATCAGTTTTCAAGTAGAAGAGCTATCTTCTTTGACAATTTGTGCTTCTGCTTCTTCCCAATTATACCAAGTTTCTCTGCTTTGAGGTATTGACAACTCCCTCTTATGCCTTTAAATCTTGGAATATTCAGTTTTATTTAATGTGTAGGTGTATAATATTCTGAATAATAAAGAAGTGAATCATCAACAACACAGAAATTGGCTTAAAATTTGTTTTTTCAACAAAAAAGTCCAAGGATTTCTTTGTATTTTCATAAGCTCTCACCATCATAGGCCACTCTAGACTGAACAAATGTTTTGAGAGAAAAATCATTCCAGGGACTGTCTAGGTATTTTTCAAAGAATTATGGGAACTACTGTTCTGTTATTTTTATAAATATATAGTATATACTTACTGGGTAAAGGGCCTTGAACAGAACTTTTCAGAGGAAAATCCAATAGAACCATTATATGGAACATTAAGTGAGCTTAGTTGGTTAAGACTCAGGTAAAACTGGGTTCAAGTCCAGATCTACCCATTCTACTTGCTCTAAGACAATTAACATTGCTGAGTCTTGGTTGCCTCAGTGATAAGTAGTAGTAATAATCTTTCCCTTATGGGGTTCATCATGAGAGAGAAAAGTAAGTCATGCTTAAAGAAACAAGCACAGTACCTGGCAGTTTGGTAGGCACCCATCAAATGGTAGCTGATTTGATTATGAGGTAAACAACCTTTATAATATCACTGCTTACCATAGTCTTAAAAATATGGGGGGGGGGGGAGCACTTCTTCCTAGATACAGCGAAGGTTGTTTGACTCCACAAGGCTTAGACTTAGCTCTCCTCAGAGTCTTTCAGTCTGCCTTTGTACAAGCTCGTTCTATTTTGCTCAACCCTGAGCGCGTTAGAACAGTGAGCTGTACCATCACCTAGTCATTATTATTTTGCCCAATGAATGGACAAACATAGTTACTCTTCGAGATTGTTTGTTTTGCCATTTCAATAATTACTTATTGAAGAATCACTGACTAATCTGTAACATGACAGGTTTTGACATCTCTCAATTATATGCGCATGGGAATCTACAAGTTAGAGCTGTTGTGCTTTTCTATGGTGAAGATGGGGTTTGCAATTCCTAATTTGCCTAATAAGATGGGTCCAGAAACTGGACAGGGATGGGATTCTTTTGACAACATTCACATTGGTTTCAAGGGAAGCTACAAGCATATTGCAGGGTGGTGTGTAAATGTGCAAATGTTGCTGAATTTGTAGGAATGAATTTATGTATTTACTTTGAGCATACTAATTAACAACTATTTATAAACTGGGAAAGGAAAGTCAGTTCCATTCTTTAACTTAACAAACAGCTATTACTATTTACCCTTAAAATATACACAGTGCTGAAATGACCCAATAAACTGATGAGGCACTAAGTTTTAAATTCATGCAGCCATTTAACAAACTTTTATTTTGTATGCCAGGCCCTGTCTTAGACACTGGGAATCAATGGTGATGTGAAACTTCTCTTTGTCGAGTATCTCCACACTGTAGACACATCCCACCCTTTAGTCACTTAGGAGCCATATCTGTTAGGAGATCAACTGTCACAGTATCACAATGCTTGTAACCTTTATTTTACTTATTGATGGCCCCAAAGTGCACAAGTAGTGATGCTGACAATTCAGTTATGCCAGAGAAGCCATCATGTACTTCCTGTAAGTGAAAAGTTCCGTATGTATAGGAAAACAATAGCATATATAGAGTTTGGTACTATCTGAAGTTTCAGGCGTCCACTGAGGGAGGGTCTTGGAAGGTATCCCCTACAGATAAAGGAGACCACTGTACAAACATCCAAAGGCAAAGGAATGGTTAGCAAGGGGGGAAACTTTTAGAGATAGACTGAGGCTCTGTATACACTGTGAGGTTCCTGATTTTAACACTTAACTCTGTAATCAAGTTGTGAGTTCCTTACCAGTACCTAAAAAGGCTAGAGCTAAACACATAGTAGGTAGGTAGTAGATGTTTGATGTTGAGTGCATATATGCCTTTATTATGAGCCTACTGACACAAACAGTGTCATACTCTCTTGTAATGAAACCATGTCTTTGAGTTAGATTTTTTTTTTAATGGTGGTAGATAAGAAAAAAAGATCTGCCAAAACAATTCAAGAATGGACACTGGGAAGGTAAGTCGATCTGGCATCCATGTGAACAACAACAGAGCACATGAAAATGACAGTGTGTAGTCCCCATGCTGACAGCTTGCAGTGATTGGGTGGGTATTAGATACCACGGACTACTTTCAAGATTTCATGTAATGTTTACAACAATGCTCTGAAGGAGATACCATTGTTATCAGAATTTTGCAAATGAAATTGAAGCACAGAGAGATTTCAAAATCGCCTAGCATACTGCTAGGAAATATCACAGCCAAGATTTGAACTCAGTCTGGTTCTCAAAAATCATGCATTTAACCACTTGCCTAGTACACTTAACTGACCCATCTTAGAAAGGGAGCTTACATCTGGCCTTACATCATTAAGTACTACATATGTGATAGTTATTATCATTCTCCGTATCAGAACACGCATGGGAGATGGTGGCACTGTAATTCTAAATTGGCATTCAATTTTAGACCTTTATTTGGTCCCAGGTCTTCCACTCAACCCACCTCCTTTTTTTTCTGCCCATGAACTAGACACAATGAGTCAGCATTTGGAGGCAGGAAGTACTCTAAACTATGTTTGTTTGTTTGTTTGTTTGTTTTTCTGGGGAGAGAGTCCAAAACTTTCATCAGATTCTCAAAAGGGTCTGTGACCCTAAAGTGTTCAACTCACTATTCAAGGCCTGTGCTAATTTTCAGATGTAATTTCATAAACTTGGGTTATAATACTTTGTTCACCCTTGTAATGCTGTTCAATGCCAAATGGAAATTACAGAGGTCTCTACTTGAGGGATGTTTAATATAATGATTTCACTCTTAATTTATGCCACTCCCACTTATTGAGTTTTAAAATATATACTGCCTTGCTTACAAGTTCCAGGTCCATATAGCTCTTGAATTCTGGCTTCTGTAACCTATCTCACTAGAATTGTAACTGCCCGGGTGGCAGCCTTGCTTGCATGGTACCTTGAACTTGTCAAAACGTTTTCCCACCTAATGGGCTCTGCTTACTATATGATACGTCCTGTAGCTTCCAAAAGTGCCTGTGCTTAGAAGTTTCCCTCCGAAGAAAGCGACAGGGACAGAATGTGGTGGTGTAGGGAGAGAATGATTTGTGCCAATTCTCGGTCATCACAAAGGCTTCCTTCCCAGACCTCTGCAGCTGTGGGTCAGGGAGATTGGTGCAGCCATTCCTCATCCACCCTGGACTACCTCAGGGCAGAAAAACAGAAGTGAGGGAGAGGGGAGGAAATCTGTTACCTCTGTTTTATCTAGGGATGGCCCCCACAACTTTTGAGAGAGGTCATTTCTCCCCTTGATACTGACCTTTAAATACTAGGAAGTTAAGCTAACTTAATTGTCCAACAACATTTTATTTACCCTTCTAAGAAAAAGTGATGTTTTAAAATTTTTAATTGTCTAATAACCTTCTATTTATTGTCTTAAAAAACTATTGAGTAGTGTTATGGAAAGGGCACTGGTTGAGCACTGGAGCCAGATCACCAGGGTCCATAAAATGGGTCTGTCAACATATCACCAAGTTATCTGGGCATTTCTTTTTTTCTAGACCTCATCAGAAAAAGGATGAGTTAGACCTAATGATCTTTAAGCCCCCTTTTAATTTGAACCTTGTTGGATATGTATTTAGCATTACCAGAGTTCGTCAAAGTGCAAAGTTTAAAGGAAGAGTGTCCAATATTGTCCTTGCTTCTGACATCAACTATAAATCTTGGGGGCTTCCAAAACTACCCTCAGTTTCAATAACTCTCTGGGACACACAGCACACAAGAAGTTATTGTACACATAGTTACAGTTTATTACAGGGAAAGGAGAGAGGTTTAAGTCAGAGAAAGGCAGAGAGGCCCAACACAGAGTTGAGGAGGGTTCCAAACTTAAAATTCCCATTGTCTTCAGAACACATCACCCTCTTGGCACTGATGTGTGACAGTATGCATGGAGTATTGCTAAGCAAGGAGGCTTACCTGAGCTTAGTGTTCAGAGTTTTTATTGGTGTTTCATTATAGGCACCACTGATTGAACTTAGACTTCAGGTCAACTGACACTGCGTGATCCAAAGCCCCATCCTAAATCATATAGTCTTTCTGGTGTGGGCAGCCCTCACTCTAAACAAAGACAATGCTGCCAGATATGACATAGATTACCTCCCAGAAGCCTAGGGCAAAGGCCAGACCTCTTCTGGGGCAAGGACAATGGATGAACAAGCATCCTAGGTTTATTGTTCATTAAGATTCCCTCCTGAGTGAGCTTCATTATTAAGCAAACATACATTGACTCTTATTCTTTCAAAAGGTACAGTAGAGTAACCAATATGTGCCAGGCACAGTTCTAGGTGCCAGGTATAGAGCAATGAATAAAAACATTCCTGTCTCCCTGAAAATTCTGGTCTACTGGTATAATAACCCAAACCAGATAATATAAATATATACTGTCAGGTGGCAATGCAGAGATGAGGAGTGATAAGGGAGGAGTGCTATTTTATTTTATATAGAGTGGGCAAGGGAGACAGCTCAGGAAAGTCAATACTGGAGCAGACACCTGAATAAGGGGAAGCACTGAACTATGCTGCTATCTCAAGGAAGGCCCTTGGGACAGAGGGAACAGCACATGCAAAGGTCCTAGTGTGTTTGGCAAACAATAAGGATGCCATTGTGTCTATGTGTAAGGTAAGAGGAGCAGGTTGAGACAAGAATTGAGGATGCTAGAGGTGAGAAGTAGAAACAAAATAAGGACAGAGCTATGGCTAGAGCCAATCTTTCCAGCATTTTAAGAAAGTATCACTCTTAATGAGTAGGAAGCCAATAAAGGGCTTGGAGTGATTTGCATTTAAAAGGACCATTCTGTCTGCAGGCATAGAAACCATTCTGTGGGAGCGTGAAGGAGGGATCAGACAGACACTGGTTAGCATATATTGAAACAGCAAAGGTGAGATGTGGTGGTAGTTGGAACATGGTAGGTGTATCAGGAGAGGGGGTTGGATTCTGGATGCATTTTGAAGTTAGAGATGGAAGGATGTGCTGATGGACTGGAAGGATGTAGAGAATGAGAGAGGCATCAAGAAACAGGAAGGTGGGGAAGGTGAGGGGAGGGTGGCATGAAGGACTGAGATGCCTTGTTAGATTCCCAGTGAAATGTCAGGTCCCCTCTCTGTAATGTTACTTTGAAGGTCAGGGGAGTGCTTTGTGCTTGAAATTCAAGTGTGGGGTTTTGTGATCATATGTATGACAAACTTGAGACTGGATGAAGTCACCATGGATGGGACTGTTGATAGAAAAGTCTGAGACTTTTAATGTTTAGGTTGCTTGTACAGTTAGAGGTCAAAACAGTGAGGAAGAGCCAGCAATGAGCCTGAGAAGAAGCATGCAAGGAGGTAGCAGGAAAATCAAGACAGAGTGCTGCTGGGAACCAGAGAAGAAAGTGTATTAGGAGAAAGGGAGTGAGTGCTCAGCTGCGTGCACAGAACTATTCACCAGCACATGTGAAAGGCCGTGGTGTATCTCATTCGGTAAGTTTACAGAAATTAATCTACTTGTCATGTGACCATAAACTTCTACTCTTTAATTCAATCTAAAAGACTAGTAAGAGTTCTCAGCCAGATTACTATAACTGTACCTTTAAATTTCTCTACCTTTAGTGGCCATAATAGAATCCAGATGCACAGCTGTGAAAATCCTTTTTTTTTTTTTTTTTTTTTTTTTTTTGGCCGTGATGTCTGGCTATCTGGCTTCTTCTCCTAGCTGGAATTAAAGTCATAGGTGTTGAATTAACAGTTGCCCTATTAGGGGGATTACTATTACTGTGACTGGATTATATCTTTCTTGCTATCTTTTATATATTGTTATATGGTGTCGCCTTAGCAATTTTAGAAATTTTGATTTTTAAAAAGTCTATTAATTTGGCTTATAAGTTTTAGGGGAAATGCAGATTGAGTACAAATTTACTATTATATGTGATGTATGTGTGTCTATATATGTTAGTGTGTCTATATATTTTCATATTCAGTTTGTATTTAAATAGTTTTGAAGTTCATCAGATTAATGTTGCTTAGTCTGGTTTAACATTACAATCTAATTCAAGTCTTTAGTAGATAGAAATTTCACTTTGAATGAGTTTATAAGGCTCATTTTGCAAATGAAATAACTCACTTGGAATAGTTCCTCTATGCTATAGTTATAAGACACATGTGGTTATTGAGTCCCAGAAATATGGTTAGTTTTGAAAGGTGCTGTAACCTTAAGATGCACACCAAATTTCAAAGATTTGACATGTAAAAAAATGCAATTAATAATTTTATTTTGCTTATATATTGAAATTATATTATTTTGGGTATATTGGATTAAGTATTTTTATTTTCAAAACTTATAAAAATATTTTTTAAATTATTAAAAGTAATTTCAACTCTTTCTTTTCATTTGTTAATGTGGCAACTTGAAAAATTAACAATTACATGTGTGGCTTATGTTATGTTTCTATTGGAGAAAGCTGTTCTATCATTTGATAAACTATCCATTTATATTAGTGTCTCTTGATTTCCTTTTGAGAAGAAAATAACTTTTGATCTTTTCAATGCATGGTTTCATCCTAAAAAGTGCATCATAACATAAAAAAAAACCATAATTTTTCTTACTATAACAATGATACATGTTCTAAGTTTTCTTTGACAAAAATATGAACAAAAAAAGACACACATAATTATTGTAAAGTATTTTTACACACATTTTTTAAAACCAAAAAGTGGGACCAGTCATTGTATATTGTTTTATGACTTTTAAAAAACATAACATAAATATTTACCCTTGTCATTAAATACTTTTAATTTTTTTCTGCACTAAATAAACCTGAAGGATATATCATACTTCCAGAAGTAACAGTGGCTTATGATAGCAGTGATTTTTTTTCAATTACCGTTTACATTCAGTATTATTTTGCATTAATTTTAGGTGTACAACACAATGGTCAGACAATCACATATTTTATAAAGTGTTTCCCCAATATTTCCAGTACCCACCTGGCACCATACATACTTACTACAACAGTATTGACTATGTTCCATATGCTGTACTCTACATCCCTGTGGCTATTCTGTAACTGTCAATTTCTCCTTCTTAATCCCTTCACCTTTTTCACCCATCCCCCAACTCTCCTACCTTCTGGCAACCATCAGTCTGTTTTATGTACCTATGATCCTGTTTCAATTTTGTTTGCTATTTATTTTGTTCTTTAGATTCCACATATAAGTGAAATCATGTGGTATTTGTCTTTCTCTGTCTGACTTACTTCACTTAGCATACTACCCTCTAGGTTCATCCATGTTGTTGCAAATGGTAAGATTTTTCTCTTTTTTTATGGCCAAGTAATCTTCCTTGCTTATATGTACCACAGGCTTTTTATTTACTTGTCTATTGCTGGGCACTTGGGTTGCTTCAATAACTTGGCTATTGCAAATATGATAGCAGTGATTTTTTAAACTCATAATACAAGCTTTGTTGAGATACTATACCATAAAATGTCATCCTTTTAAAGTATACAATGCAATGGCTTTTAGTGTATTCAGAGATGTGCAGCTATTTCAGAACCTTTTCATCATTCCCAAAAGAAATCCCAAACTCATTAGCAGTTACTCCCATTCCCTCCACCCCAGACCCTAACGACCACTAATCTATTTTTTGTCTCTACGGATTTGCCCTCTGAACATTTCAGATAAACAGAATTATATAGTCTTTTATGACTGGCTTCTTTCACTTAGTATAATATTTTAAAGATTTATCCATGTGGTAGTATGTATTAGTACTTCATTCCCTTTCATAACTGAATAATTCATGGTGTAGTGATGATATGATATAAAATGGACATACATTTGGTTCATGTATATCACATTACACAATGGATGTATCACATTTTGTTTATCCATCTGTCAGATGATGGATATTTGGGTTGTTTCCACCTTTGGGGCTATTATGAATAACACTGCTAAAAATATCTATGTACAAGTTTTGGTATAAATACGTGTTTTCAATTCTCTTGGGTATATACCTAGAAGTGAAATTACTGGGTTGTATGGTAACTCTGTTTAACATTTTGAGGAACTGCCAAACTATTTGTGCTGCTTACCCCATTATGCAATCCCACAGTGTGTGAGGGTTCCAATTTTGCCACATTTTACCAATACAGCAGTAGTGTTGCGGGAAATTACCAGTTGCGAGAAACTTAAGTGGCACTTGGAGAGGCAGAGGAACATACTTTTACGTTGTCATGCATGCGGGCTCAGAGGATTAGTCTCCAAAGGTCTGAGCCCCAAGCTGCACATCTTGCAGGCTTTTATGTCATTTTGCCAGCAAGCGTGGGACTCAATGCTCATTGGCAGATTGTTCACGGTCAAACTATTCATTGGTGGATTGTTCACAGGCAAACTGTTCAAAAGTTTTTCTGATGCAAATACAAGCACAGTTACAGAAATGGAACATGGCAATTATTCTTCCTATCATTCTCCCCTTTGATGACGTTACTTCTCTATAAGGCATCACTGATGGCTAATAGGTGATATCCCCTCAGGGCTAAGATTTTGGTGGTCACCCTTCAGGTGACTGTTCTACAAATCTTATGAGGGCATTAACCAGGCAAGGCCCAATAGTGGGAAGTAATAAGCTAGTGATGAGGGGTCCCACCAGGATGACCATTGTTCTAGACCCCAGTAGTCCCCTTCCTTTAGCTCTTCCCTTCTTCTCTGGATTCTGTCTCTTAGCTCCTTTACTTTGGTAGTTACTATACCAGATTGCTTTACATAGTAGCAGCACTCTTCTCCGAGGAAAACACGGGGTCCCTCCCCCCTTTTCTGCTGTGAGCAGATCCAATGCTCACCTGTTCTGCAAGGCTACTGCTGTTGAGGAGTTGGAGGATTTCTTCCTTGTTCTTGATTTCCACCACCCACAGTAAAGAGACCTCTTTCCTTGTACATAGCCCTGTGGACATGGATGGTGGTGAAGGCATATCATGAGTCCGTGTAGATGTTTGCCATCTGTCCTTTTGCTAATTGTAATGCCCACCCCAGGGTCCACAGTTCTGCTCTCTGCCCTTTCAAAGCCACATGCATCTCTTCTCTGTCCTCCTTGCAAATCGTGTGGATCTCCTCTCCTCTCCCTAAAATGGTTGCCACCTTATTTTTAAATCCCTGATCATGGCCTATGATGCAGTGGGTGTGGTAACCAGTTCTGACCATTCACAGAACATTGAGCAGGCCCTGTATGCTCTTCCTTCACCACTCTATGGTCAAAACCCCTCCCATTTCCTTGGGGCCTTGGAAGAACCAAAGCCATTTGCATAACTAAGACACTAGTTACCAGCCATAGTTATGCAAAGGCATCTTAAAAGCTGTTCCTTTCTCCCTACCCCCCAACCCACAGGCTCTGGGAATTTTGGGGCACCCCCATTCTATAACAATTCCTCCCTCTCAGACTTAGAACCCTTTATAATCTTATAAAGGACAATGGGCAAAGGTCTCGTGTTCTTCTAGCTGCTTCAAGCTGTGTATTGTCATTGTCCTACCTACCCTGGGGTCTAGAAATCCCTAATGGAGTGGGGATGTCATGGGGGAGGGTGGCCTTCTCACATGGGAAAGGATCTTGCAGAATCCTGGTCAGTTGGCTGTCCCCAGGCATCAGAATGCTTAGTTTCTAAGGGCTGGCACTCCTGGACAAGCTGGCATCCTTGTTGTATTCTGGAGGCAACAGATTTGGCAACAGGGTTAAAAGACATCGTTAAAACCATAACCATTAGATAACAAAAGGCAGGGATTAATTTTCAATGTTCCCACATTAGGAAAAAAAAAGGCTTCTTTGGAGGAAGGTGTGCAAGGCATGTCACACCTGTTCAAAGCTCTTTTGCCCACTATACTTAGTTTGGACTGAGGGGAATATTTTAGGATTTCTTCCCTCTCAGACCTCTGGGCCCTTTCTGTCCAAGCCATTAGGACAGAAAAGAGAGACCAGTTTTAAAGTGAAGCCCACAGACCACCCCATACTTCACCAACCCAACCGCTTAGTTCAGCCAAACCATTAAGTCTCAGGAGGCAGTAATTCAGACAGGATTAAGTGAGGCCTATATGTACAGACAATCACTCAGGTAATGAGATCATAGGCTGATGCCCTATGAAAACAAGAAAGAACACACATGTTAATTCATATGACACAACCCACAAACCAGACTCTGAATCTGCAAGACTGTCTTATTGGGAACACATCCAGTTGCAAGGCATTTGACATTCTCCTTGCTGGTAAATTAAGGCATCTTTCATAATGTCACAGACCTGGTTTAACTTTCAAATGAAAACAAACTTTAAATGAAAATGAACTTTAAAGACAGTTAGCTGCACTACTTTATAGTCTACCACTGAGCATTGTGATTTTCCTTGAATCATGGTTTTTCTCCTTAAGATTACCCTCCTTGTCATTAAAGGGACTGCATTAAGTTCATTTTTAATTTAGCCTCTTCATTTGCATATACACAACAAGAGCAGTGATTGGTTACATATGATCTTTAAGTCTGCTTTGCTGGAACTTATAAAAGGAAACTTCAGGTTGACTTTTAGTCTGCCCATCAGGGAGGGCACAGAAGCTAAGCCGCACAACTGCCACTCAGCCTTGCCTGTAGACATCTGCTTTTTCCAAGTCCCTCAGGTTTTCCACTGTGCCTTATGGTTCCTCTTAGCCATCTTTTAGGAAAGCAACTTTCATTCCTTCCCTGGCAAGATTGTCATAAATCACACAACAAACCAAAGTATCAGGCTTTTTCCTCATGGGCTTTCCTTAGCTTCAAAAGTCAATTTTAGTTCCTTAGGGCTTTCTGGTAACAACAAGAGCCTAAGCATGCCTCCTTCAGGCATGACATTCCAGTCAAAGTTTTGGTTAACAAATACCGCTATTAACAGCTAGTCTTATTAGTTTAATGCAAAGAAACTTTACATCATTACTTACTCCTTCAGAATGCCAAATTCTGGAGGAATCAGGTAGGGAGAAAAATATACAGTATAAAGGAAAATCCTTGTCCTTCCAATATTTACTAAAATTGCATTTCCATGCCTTATACTTTCTTTTGTTCACTTTCCTACGTGTGAAGTTTTAACTTTCCTTGGGAAACCTCAATTTTCCTTTCAGAGCATAAACAGAGCAATGATCTAAAAACACAGAAAGCTAGGCACTCTCTCACCAGTAAGTCTACTGGCATCCTAGAGAGATGTGCCCTTGGCAGAGACATGCTCACTTGCCCAGGCTGAAACACTCACCAGCCCTGAATGACCTCTCCTGGGTCCCAGATGGCAAAAGCATTCTCCCCAACAAGTTTACTGATGACCTTTCCTGGGTTGTATTGGCCAAAAAGAGATACAGAAAATTTCAGAACAGAACAGAACAGAGGCACCTTTTTGCCTACCAGTTTACTGACTGGTCTCTTGGCAGAGGCGTGCCCTCTCACCAGTCTATAGATGACTTTTCCTGGGTTTTATTGGCCAAAATAGAGAATTACAGAACAGAACAGAACAAAATTCAGTACACATTATATTTCCATAAAATCAGACCACAGGCAGCTGAGGTTTTCTCTTATCCAGGTTTAAAAACTTTCACAACCTTTCTATATATTTACACATTCAGATTTAACCATAACCCATTTTCAATTCTTGTTCTTTTCCACACTGTGAAGAGCTATACTCGAACTCAGTATTTGGCAGCTAAAAGTTCCTAGATTTGCAGATATTTTGCAGTTTTCTGTAGGTTAGACCTTGTAAACACCCTGTCATACAGCAATGGCCTGAATGTCTAGACATATACTATTTTACTAACAAAGCACATCACCTGAAGAGCACTCCTAGCCCACCATTTTACCCACTTCAAAGATGGCAGCACCATCACATGTGGCATCTTCAAAGATGGTGGCTCCCTTTGTGTGGTGCCATTTTCAAAGATGGTGGCACCCTTATGCACCACCCACAAGATAGTGGCACACTCATGTGGTTTACCCAAAATGGCAGTACGCCCATGCGGCTCAGTGTCCAATCCACAACCTGCATGTGGGTTCAATTCAAAGAGCGTAGGGGTTCCCTCCTTTCCTGAACCTGTTTTCTTACACCATTGTGGCATTCCTGATGACTGGCACCTTGAGCTGGGCTGCAGAGTGGTTCCCTGATACTGGGAAATCCCCACAGCCATGCTCCAAGGTTCAGTTTGCCCCATGTATCTGGGGCCTGGCTACAGATTCCATTAGTCCCATCTGGGCTCGCCAAAACTGTTACAGAGTGAAAGGGGGTTCTTTCACATGGCACCCAGTTGGGTGCAAAACCCAACAACTAGTGTTGAGGAAAACAGGTCTTTATTTACAGTATTCCAACCCGGGGAGTGTAATGAACACTTCATTCAGCTCAGAGCCCTGCTCTCCCACGAGACCCAGCACTTCCCTTGCTCCCCCAAAAGCTAGAAGCCAAAAACATGCCCAGACATTCCCCATCCCTTATCTGTCAGCTCCCTCCTTCAGGATCTGGGGTACGATGTCATCAGCCTCCATATAACAGTCCAGGAAAACATGTGCTGTATTGCACTGGATCACGCATGGTTTTCTCTTTGGCACCTAGGGTTTGCCAGTTGACTTAGCCTTTCCCTTATTTTGAGCACAGGTCTGGAACCATGAGGAAATTTCCTGGACTAGCTCCTGCCACTGATCTGTAGGAGTATTGATCCTGGTGTCCGGAACTCACGGTAACTACTCAGTGGATGGCACTGACAATCCGCAGGGCCAGTGTCCTTTCTGAGGGCCACCTGACTCCAAAGGTCAGCCACTCAGCCTCACAAAGGGTCTGAAGAGTTTCCGGACTCATAGGAACCCCTTAATCTGTCCTAAACTTACTGAAATTCTTGATCATACATCTTAACACTGTGTAGACAGACTGTCCCCCTCCCATCTCATTAACAGTGTCACAAAATGAACAAGGGAAGGTGTCTCTGGATAAGGAGACCTCTCAGATGCCCACCTGGCCCCTCCTCTCTTGAGGACTTAGGCTCATCTTGACTCAGGCCGCCCATCTGGGTCGGCTGTTAGTTCATATGATGTAGCCAAGGACTCACAGAGTAGGGCCCACTCGGATTCCATAGTCGAAACTGTGGAGCCACAAATCAGAGCGCTGGAGGCAAGCTTTCAGCTTGCCACAGTCACACCACATTCACTCAGGTTAAACAGTCCACCCCCCTTTTGGGGGGCATAGCCCTACCTGGAGTCCAACTAGGGCTCAGGAGGTGATCAGTCTCCCCTTTCATCCAGAGACAGGCCTGTCTTGGGTGGGCCCCCAGGGACTTCCCAGTTGGCGACTTCACTGGCAGGCAGTTCGGTCCACCTCTTCTCTGAGTCAGGTTCAGACGCAGATGCGGCCCCGGGGGAGGGCTCATCTGAGAGAGGCCTCGTCAATGGGACAGGTGGCGCCACCTCAGTTGGTCGGTTGGAGGTCCCCGCGAGTCACAGCTGCCGCCCCAAACTAGTGGCATAAGGGACCAGTGTGGTTGGGTTTCCCGGCCAATGCATCAAATGTTGCGGGAAATTACCGATTGTGAGAAACTCAAGCGGTACTTGGAGAGGCAGAGGAACATACTTTTATTCATGCGTGCGGGCTCAGAGGATTAGTCTCCGAAGGTCTGAGCTCCAAGCTGCGCATCTTGCAGACTTTTACAGCATTTTACCAGCAAGCGTGGGAATCAATGCTCATTGGGAGATCGTTGGCGGGCAAACTGTTCATTGGTGGATTGTTCATGGGCAAACTGTTCAAAAAGTTTTTCTGATGCAAATACAAGCACAGTTACAGAAATGGAACATGGTGATTATTCTCCCTATCAGTAGTGATATTCAACTGAGAGGGTATTCATTCCTAACAGGGACAAATCAGAATCTAGCGGTGAGTGGTTTGGAAAAGACCTCCAAAGATCCTGCTGTGACCTCAGTGCACACACACACACACACACACACACACACACACATCCACAGAACCAGGCTCCTATTTGGTGGACTTTGGGTATATTATTTATTTCTAAATATTAGCCTTAGTAACATGGAGGTAATAATGGTATTTACTTTATAAGGGCTGTTAGAATTAAATGAAAAAATGCTAGTTAAAACCCTTTACTCTGTGCATAGCACATAATAGGTCTCAACAAGTGTTAGCTACTAATATTATATCAAAAACGCAAAAATTTTCTTTTATATAAACACACCATAACTTGCCTAGCCAATTCTATTGTTGGACATATGGTTTGTTCTCAGTTTTTCATGATCATTAACAATGCTCTGAAAAATAGCTTTGTGGCTAAATTTTTGCCCACATTCATGATTGTTTTCTTAGGAGGAACTCTGTAAAGCATTATTGTCTGGTGCATTTTAAAGAAACTTGAAAGTCATTTCCCAATATATATATTCCTGTTTAAATCATACTGAAATTATACTTTGAGAAGTATAATCAGGTACTAAACAATATTGTGAAACCTAACAAACATAATGCAAATTTAGGACAGCCTAAATTTAATTCTAAAACCACTGAATGAGCAAAGGTACAGGGGGGTATTTCCTCTCAGGGTCTCTGATTTGGATTCTTGAATTTTTGTACCTTTTCTCCCATTGCATTAATATCCAAATAGAGAGGTAGAAGAGCTGTCCATGATATCAGGCATAGTGGAGGGTTTTGTTTTGCATTTAGGCAAATCAAGGGCAAAATTAAGGTGACAAAAGAGCTTGAATGGAAAAGAATGATTCGTCAAGAGTGAGCTCTATGCCTGCTGGCCAGTGTGGCTCAGTAGGTTGGCACATCATCTCATAACTGAAGGATTGCAGTTTGGATTCCTGGTCAGGGTACATGCCTAGGTTACAGGTTCCAACCCCAGTCCAAGTGCATATGATCCCCAGTCCCAGTGCATAGACTAGGAAACCAGTGAATGTTTGTCTCTCACATCAATGTTTTTTTTCTTCCTTTCTGTCAAAAAGCAATGAAAAAATGTCCTCAGGTTAGGATTTAAAAAAAAAAAGAGAGAGTGGGCTTGTTAGATAGGATAGATAGCAAACCAAGGCAGGGAGGAGGAGGGATACATGTCCCACCCACCAACTCAGCAATCCTTGAAATTCTGTGTATCTTTTCCATTATCTGGGAAAGAAAGCCTTTAAATGTGTGCTTTCATCCCAGAAGCTGAAAGGTGAGAAAGGGCCCATAGTGCCTAAAGGAGGAAGCCCATTAACACCTTTGGGTATTCACGACCCAGTCCTGGAAAGTTTGCATCACCTTTACCTGTCAATCAATATGTAACTTCTTCACCCTCCCCCATCCCACCAACTATGTAAGTCCTCAGAACAAAGGACTCGCTCTCTCTGGCAGCAGAGCCTCAGGCCACCCTGGCTTGGGCTTTTGCCACCCCTGCCCTTGCCACCCTTGCCTTTGCCTTTATCCCCCACCTTGGCAAGTCCCGTTCTCCTCCATGAGAACATATTGCCAATAAACACTGCTTGCTTGCATGATAATAGACTCACTGGTGTGTAATTCTTTACTGTGTTGTGGAGAAGAACTGAGTTTCTGGGAGTTTCTCCTGTAGCAGATGTAGACCTAATGTTTCTTATGTTGTCAGGCCTTGGAGCCTTTTAGAAACAATTACTCGCAGATCTACCATGGCAATTTCATATCCAACCTGGGAGGGAATCAAACAAAGGCATCAGGTTTCCTCTGATGGATATGGGAAAGCTTTATGGTAAGGGCAGGATTTTATTATTTAGCATTATGGCTGAAATTTGGTTGGATAGTGAAATGCACTGGAGTTTGGGAGACTTAAGTGTCATGAAATTGAAGGAACTACAGATAACAGGGACAAATAAGAAAGTGCATCAGCAAGTGCATAGTGTGTTTCTGTGGGTGTACTGGTAAACATCTAACATCCAGCTCTCAAAACAAACAAAAAAAAAGGCCTGATTTTTAATTTCCAATTTAGAACTATGCCCCTGTGGCAGGTTTCAGATTTTAAGCTACCAACATGATGTCACTCGAAGCAGAGAGAGAAATGAGATGTGTACAGTCGTGACAATTGGCTCCCAGCAGCCAGTACAGATCAGCTGCAGCACACCACTGTGTATTTTCATAAGTTGCTCTATTTGGATAATTGAGGGGACATTTTACTAGGTAAAATTCATTAAGCATCTAGAATCTCAAATTAATACACTAAGTGAAGGGCAAGATGTTTTGTTTCCTCTTCCTAGGTTAAATGTCATGTTAAGGATCACTCATGTGGTATTACTGCAAACCTTGCCAGAAATCCCAGAGGTTATCCTCTGGGCAGTCAGTGCAAAGCCAACTCAGAGAGGTGTGCATTCCGTACTTAGTGATCCCAGAGAGGGATTCCATGTGATTCCTCTATGTAATTCCTCGATAGAGAAACATGATTAGTTCTGCACATGCAAAATATGAAAATCAAGTGAGGATAATCCTAATCCCTTCCATTTGCACAGGACTTTGTGGTTTACAAAGGGCTTTTTGCAAAATGGTAAAATTCCCTGCATCCAGTTTCTAGCTGCTCATGAAGAGGTAGTAAAACTCAGGTTTCTAGGTCACTTTTATTCATGAGTGATTGATTTGTAGTGCATCTCTCCATTTCTCTGCAGACGGAGACCCCCATGAGCCACTGCTAGGATGAAGAAGTGACGTTTTAGTGAGGACCGGCAATGGAGAAAGCACTTTCCTTACATTGTCTCTGAAGCCACTCAACAACCCTATGAAGTAGTTTCTATTAGTTTCTTCCATTTTGCAAATACAGAGGCTCAGAGATGTTAAGTGACCTGCCAAAGGTCATGAAATTCATAAATGCCTGAGCTGGGACACAAACTAGGACTGTCCAACACCTAAAGCCTATATTAAGAATCTCCAGAGTGACTTAGGTCAAGGGTTTTAATAAAATTGTAGATATTTAATGTGCTAATTGGACAGGATGACCTAAAAGGTTCCAGGGTAGGCAGCACTAACCTAACTTGGGAAAGGGTACATTGGAGTGATGGGGGGAGGGGACCATGACAAGGGTGATAAAAAAGAATGTGTCCACATGCTGTCATGCTGAATTGTGTAACTTAAGAAGGCTGTGTATTTGCAATTAGCCTTTTCTGTGTCAAGTACAAGTCTGAATTAGGTCAGCCTTTCAGAGCGTCTCTGCAGACCCTTTTGTAGCCTGTGGCCCCCTTTACAAAAATTGTAAATGAGACACTAAGTTCCATAATATAGCAGAGGCTGACTACACATTTTGTGCATTGATGTTGCTCGCATAGTAGGCGCTTAAACATTTGTTCACTGCTGATGGTGGTGATGATAGTAAATACTCAACAAGTAAAAGCAATGTATTCTTTCCAAGCATTATCTCACTTAATCATCACAATAATTCTTTGAAGTATTTGTCTTTCTAATTTATAGATTTTAAAAAAAATGCATGGCTTAGGGAGATCTTATAACTTGTTCACATTCATAATAAGTGGCAGAAAATCAGCTTTGCCAGGTATTGGAGCTTGGTAGTTAACACTATGCTATAGTAACATATAGCTATAGTTATTGATTTATATGCATTTATTATATCTCTAAGAAACACATATAAAAGTCAGATGACAGGATTTAAGTTTTGTCAAGAAAGGAACTTTTTTGTTTTAACCATATCCCCAGCACCTAGAACAACTCTTGGCACTTACTAAGTGCTCAGTAAATATTTTTGGTGCATATGCATACAAAAATGGGTGGGAACAATGATTTCCATAGGAATAGGAGTTACAGGCTAGAAAATGAGTGGCTCACAACATGTTTTGTTGTCAACTTGGGGCTTTTATTGTTTGTTTGTTTTTGGCAAGCATTTTAGTAAGGGTAGAACTATAGAATCTAAATATCACTGAACAAATTTAGTGATTTACTCATTCATTGAAGAAATATTTATCTCCATTCAACATATCTATATATGTTTTTTTTAATCCTCACCTAAGGACATGCTCATTGGTTTTAGAGAGAGGGGAAAGGAGGGAGGAAGAGAGGGGAAGGGAGGGACGGAGAGAGG
Organism: Furipterus horrens; assembly: GCF_987537825.1. Taxonomy (NCBI): domain Eukaryota; kingdom Metazoa; phylum Chordata; class Mammalia; order Chiroptera; family Furipteridae; genus Furipterus; species Furipterus horrens. The sequence continues at coordinate 68,383,755 of NW_028327180.1, forward strand.
GAGGTAAACATTGATATGAAGGGGGCCTCTCTTAGGTGCTGGAACCTGGGTATGTGCCCTGAATGGGAATTGAACCCCTGACCTTTTGGTCTACAGGATGATGCTCCAACTGAGAGCCACATCAGCTAGGGCTCAATTCAATAAATATAATCGCACATCTATCAAGTGCCAGACACTTACTATTGGAAATATATTGGAAATGATTGACAGTAATAAGGAAACAGCTATGGAGAAAACCAAGAAGAGAGACAGACAGAAAATACCAGAGGAAGAGATTATGGTGTCAGAATTCCTCAGTGAAGTAGGAACAGTTCAGCTGAGATACTTTGAAGAAGGCCAAGAACACAAGGAACAGGTATAGGAAATGACATGTGCAAATGCCAAAAGCTTTTAAAAGAACTTGATGTGCTGGTGGAACAGAAAGAAGGTCAGCAAGTCTTCTGAAAAATGGGCTTTGTAGTCCTCTAACCACCACAGGATTGTGCAGGGTTTCCTTGAGTCTCTTACCCCCTTTACTACACATCATTGTGTTAAAGCACCAAGACAACAGCTTTGTTTTGCTTGGTTTTGGGTGGAGAGGATAGTTCCTCATTGTTCATAGTAGGAAAGTGTGATCACAAAGAGAAAACGTGGAATCCACTTAATCCTGAACTTGTATCTTAGAGGAAAACAAGTCTGTACTGTTGAATATAAATGCAGGAAGAACTTTGAAAGAAACCAAGAAAGAAAATTGAGTGAGCCCAGAGGCTTCATCTGTGGAGGGGCCATTCCTCTTCTTGGTCACAGGGGAAGATTCCTCAAGCACAGCCTGGGCCTACCTGATTCATCTTGCAGCGCTGCTCCAATCTAGCCCACATTCCAGGAAGATAAAAGGGAGAATTTCCCAAATGCTATTTTTCCAAGGCCTCCTGTTGCAACTTACGGTCATTTCAACTGAAAGCAAGATGCCTTCTCACCACTCGTAGATGAACTAGCCTTTTTCTCCCTCCACCCCTTCTCCCGTTCCCCATCATGGCAATCTGCAAAAGAAGGTAGACTGTCTAACTCCAGATTAGTTGACCACTGGAGCCTTGCTGACAGATGCAGGTCATCACATGGAAAATCCAGCTCAGCAACTGCTGCTGAAGAGGATTGAATGAAGTCTCACCAGTCTTCATCTGTTACTGGAATTTCATAGATGGCTTTTAAACAAAGTGTCAAACAAGTGCATAAGACTTCACCACCAGATGAGAATAACATGGAATCTCTTCTAAGCTAAACAGCCCCCCCCCCAATTATATCAAAGAATATTTCTGTTCTGTCCTCCTAGAGATATGCTGTCTCTTTCTGGAGAAGGGGACAATGCTATTTTTCACCTGCCAGAAGCATCTATTCTTAATGGAACTCTAATGGCAATTCCAAACCTCAGCTAAGGACTTGTTTTCCCATTTATTTGAACTTCAAGTACTTTCTAAATTGTGTGATCCAAAACATTGTATGTATATAATTAACTCACAGATCCCTCTGGGCTCATGAAGCTAAACTCATGGAGCTTAACTGAGCAAGACATTTGCTGATGTTTCCTCCCACAGTGACACCCACTGAAATGAGTCCCTTCTACAAGAGGGAACCGGGGAAATGTCTTTTCCAAATAGGCTTTCTAGTGAGTTGGGTTGCTTTATAAGTGTTTCTTTTTGTTTGTTTGTTTCATAACAATAATGATCTAATTTTATTTCAAACACAGAATTTGTAATTTGGGGAAACACGGGGGTGGAGGGAGTAGGGAATTCGGTATTTTCCTCCTGGTTGAAGTAAGAAGACAGGCCTCTCTTTTGTATTCACTGGATCTTTGAAATCCCCTCAGGGTGGCAGCGGCTCTCTGTGGGCAAAGGGCTACCTGCCTGTTGAGAGAAGTGGAAGCCAGCCCTGCAGTGTCCTGTCTTCACGGGCAAAACCCACAGGAAGGCCTACAGCACTTGGTCCAAAACAAAGTGCAAAGGGCTAGGAGTGGACCTGTTCAGACTGACCGTGTTGACTAAATTCATACATAACTCGCCCTCTGAATGCCTCTGCCTGTGTAGTCATAAACGCCTACAGTTAGATGTGTATGCCTCTGTTTGAAGTAGGAACTCGGTTGTGATGCCAGAAAAGTTCTGGTCCCTGTTGCCCCTTCTATTCCTAGCACAGAGGGCTTAAGCGAGGCGCGGAGTAGCTCTTGTCCCATTCTGTGCTCTCTTTTGGGGGCTTGGAACCCCAGGCCTTATCCTTTAACTCCACTAAAGGATTGCATGCATCACCAAAGGGTGAGCAAAAGGGACCAGGATGTCCACTTCCTGCCTACCTAAGCAAACCCACTTCCCTTTGCTGTCCTGAAGCGCAGGTGTCCGGAAAAAGGCCGCACGCTAAGGGCTGTGGGTGCCAGAGTAAACCCGCCCTCGGCTGCGTGGCACGGGAAGAGGGAGGCTGGGAGAGTGCGTCTCCGCTTTTTCACCTGAGCCTGCACGCCAGCGGCTGGCCGCCCAGGTGCCGGTTCGCGGCTGCATGCGCCCCACTGCAGCAGAGAGCAGCCGCGGCCGGAGAAGAGTCCTGGGGCTGTGACGCGGTTGGGAGGAGCCTCGCCGTTAATGCACCAGCCGCCTCCAGCCTCCTGCTGCAGCAGCAGGAGCAGCCGCAGCAGCTGCGAGTGCGCGCATGTGGGCGTGAGGGTGAGTGCGCTGGCGCCCGCCGCAGCGCCCTGCCCAGCTCCCCGTCGGCTTCCTAGCCCCCGCCGGCCAGAGCCGCCCTCCCGTGGGACCAGCACCCTCCCCCGGGCCGGGCCAGCCTGAATCCTGCCCCTGCCATCTCGCCACTGCAGCTCGGGTCCGGAAAGGCACCATTTTGTCGCGGCTGCGTGCTCTCCCAAGGGGAGGAGGGATCTTTTTTTTGTATTTCGGAGCGGATGCCAACGAGGGGAACCTGTTGGGCATCTCCCCAGCCCGGCCTGTGAGCGCCTCCGGGGCGGCGGGCGGGACCAGACCCCTCGAGGCACGACGCATCTTGGCAGCGGAGGCAGGCGCAGCATCCTCGCTGGGAACTGGAGCTGGAGTGAGCGCACCGCGGGAGGAGCCGCCGCAGCCTCGGAGATCCCGAGTGGAGGAGGTGACAGCTCCATTGCCGGGTTTTTATTTTTTTTCTCTCCGCCTCCCCGTCTCCTCCTCAGGCTCGGACCATGGTGCAGTCCCACTGGCTCCCCTGCCCCCCTCTCCTGTGAGACTGGCTGCGGGGAGGGATCATGGATACTTGTCTGCCGGCTTCTGGTTCCCACGCAAGTAAGCCTGCTGTCAATGGAGGAGGACATTGATACCCGCAAAATCAACAACAGTTTCCTGCGCGACCACAGCTATGCGACCGAAGGTAACGCCAGCCCCGCCGCATTCCGCCGCTGGGGCCGGGCGCAAGTTGCAGATCGCTGTGCTTCGCGGGCTGCTGGGCGCGTAGTGGCGGAGACTCCTCCCGGGCTGGGGCGGGGATCGGCTCTCAGGGGCGGCCGCCGGTGCGCCCCACATCCATCGGGCTGCACGAGGCGAGCCCGGCGTTCAGCAGCAGGTGGACCCGGCGCCCACGGGAGTTAAAACGGCCCTCGGGGATTAGGCTTTTCGGGGTGGGGCTCCGGACTGGAAAAATGACCCCCAGAAGGCAGATGACCCCTCCCCCAAGATGTTCGCAGGGGGATCTTGCGGGGAGAGAAGAAGGAAAGGGCCCAGTAGGACAGTGGGTCCTCCCCTCCCTGAGCGGAATGGTGCCTCTCTCAGCGGCTATAGGGAGGGCATGGTTTCATTTCCTGCCGGTTCATCTCTCTGGCCCGGTTACCTGTTCAGACCATCAAACCCCCAAAAGGCGCTTTGCCGAAGGGCGAGCCCCTGTCCCCTTGTAAATGCATTAGCGAGAATTGAAAAGGTGGTGGGGAAAACGGTGTTCCCGGCGGTGAGCGAAGGAGCCAGACACGTGGGGCGAGCAATGCGATCAGTGGAGTCTTTAAAAATCACCATTATGAATTCTGCAGCAGTAGTTTCTGCTGAATCAACAGCCAGCGGAAAGCAAGAGGGTTCAGGAGGCTGAGCGTTGCCAGGAGGTGAAATTGTCGTCTCTCTCTGTTCCCCAGCTTGTTCTGGTATCAGCCTGAGTGCGGTACAGGCAGGCAGGCAGGCAGGCAGGGAAGTCAGCAGGTGGAACCCATTCCGCCTTTTGTGTGTCAATAGAATGGAGGCATTATTTTTAAATACCAAAACTTTTGTATTTTTGCTTTCATTTTGTACCTGTAGACCTTTATCCTTAACCACTCATATGAAGTGTTGCATTATCACATGGTCATATCCACGTGAGAAAATGTGGGGGGAAATGCTTTAGGAACATGTAGCAAGGTATGTTAATTTAAGACTATTATTCTTGAATGCTAAAAATTCTATATTATTTTAAAAATCAAGATTACTAGAGAAACATTATGGGGAAGTAAAAAGAAATAAAAAGACATAACTTGGGGCTGAACCTGACATCTTCTATAAATATTCCTGGAAGTTTTAGGTAAAAAGACTGCCTGGCACTATTGAAAATGTATTCTCTATCATCATTATTGCAGAGCAGCAAGCCTAATATGTCCATGGTATTGGACAGATTGAGCAGAGCTCTATGAGCTCTGGCCTCCAGGAGCTTAGAGATGGCTTTTAAGATGTTCCACCCGTCCCTGCCTCATCCCAAGCACCAAACTTGCTGATTCTCTTTATTTGCATGATAGCCATGTGGATGTAAGATGTTCTTCCTCAGTCTTAGTGCTTTGTCACTACTCAGGTACTGGGTAGAATATGACTAGCTCTCTGTCTGAGCATGGTATTCAAGAAAGAAGGTGGCTTTGGGTCTAGTGGCTTTTGGGGGGGGCGATACATCTTCTGTTCATGAGAACAAAGAAAGAGGGGGCTCCCTTCGTATTTTCTTGTATATTGCCTTACGCTGCTAAGTGCAGGCAGAGGAAACTTACTGAGGTGATAAGATGGGCAAATTGGGGCTGTGTGTACAGAGATGTCATCAATGGAATAAATAAATGAGTTTAAAATGGCATTCCTTGTTGCTTTCAGGGCCCTAGATACTACCTAATCTTTGTTCCTATTTTATGGCATTTTTGAAAACTGATTCTGGATGAAATATCTAGATTTACATAATCAAAAGTGAGGCAAAGAGCTTTCTAAAATCTTTCTAAATCAATCCCCCAGACACTTCTCTGCCTCTGTCTCTTAGACAATGTAAAAAGCAGGATTTGGGTAGAGTCAGAAGTTGCCTGTGGTCCCAATCTGTTCATTTTAGGGCACATTCCTGCAGTCATTCTGGCCAGAGAGGTAAGTCCCTTTTCTCTTGATGAAAACCTTACAACTACTGGTGCAGCTTGAAAGAGCACCAGATCAAAATATTCTTTGTTAAAATCTACTTTATTGGGGGCTTGCTCCCAAAGTTCTCTTCTCCTTTGTTAACGTAAACCCACTTTCTGAGGAATTAGCTTCTAGGTCCTCTGTAGACTTTCCTTTTCCTTTTGTCTCCTTTAATAATTTCTGCATTTTGCCTACCTTCCCAGATAAGTCAGATTTTTTCCCCCTCCAAGATCTTCTTCCCATTTATCCCTGAATTTTTCTTCCCTGTGCTCAGATCATTCCACTGCAGTATTCTATTTAAAGCTGGAAGGATTTTGCTGTGTAGTTAGTGTGAAGGACTCTAAGCTCAATTTGCATCGTAAGTGGTAGCTGCTGGCAAGTTTATTCAGCTAAGAGCAATGCAAATGCTAAAGGACACTTTTACCCAAGATCACAAGGTTCTCTCTGTGCCCCCCTCCCGCCCCTGCCTCAGATCTCAACACATAATGTGTATATGCTAAAGGCATTTCTATGACTCTTTTATTCTGGAAATTAAAGTTACCACCCTCCCCTACCTTTTAAAAATTACCAGCTTTGAATATCTTGTAAGTTCCAAGCACTGTGCTGAGCTTTTTATAGTAGCATTTTAACATATCCAAAGGCTGGTAGGTGGGTGTTGCTATTCCCATTTTCAAATAATGAAACTGAGCAACAGAGGTCCAGAGATGTTACTGATTTATCAAGGTCACACAAACAATCGAGGCAAGAGCTTGTCTTCAAACTCAAGACTGTCTGAAGACCTGCCACAGTCACTTCTGCTAGGAAATTCTGCACTGCCTCGTTTTTCCTTAACCATGAGCTACTGTTATGGGGATGATCACAATGGTTTTTATCTTGGTATATAACTGTATTCCCATCTGGGATCAAATTCTTTGCAGGGATCATTTGAAAGTGTGTGTTTAGGGGGGGGGATATATATGAGGAAAATTACAGTTGGGGTTGGAATAACCATACACACAAAAGTGGTTTTATTGTTTTCTTTTTCCAATATGGAACTCTTGAGTTTTCTAACCAATGGCTTCTCTCTCAAATCTTTCACATCTACGTGTGGATTTCTTTCTGTTTTTAGATTTGTTAAAACCATCTGAAATCCCCTCTCCATTAGAGTAATCTGAAAGTTTTCTAGATTAATCTTCCTACTCACAAATGAGGCCTCAGAGAGAATAATCTATATAGGTAGAGTTACAGGAATGGCAACCGAGTTAGAAAAAGAAGTCAGAGAACATGTTTTATTCTTTAATTTAATCTTTATTGTATTTTTTCATTACCATTTAGTCCCTTTACACCCCCCTCCCCTCAGCAATCCCCACACTGTTGCCCATTAATCTCTTTTCCTTTTTGCTCAATCTCTCCACCCTATACCTCCCCACCCCCAGCTGTCATGCTTCTCTCCATCTATGAGTCTGTCCCCATTTTTTTGTTAGTTCAGTTTATTCATTAGATTCCACATATGAGTGAAATCATATGGTATTTGTCTTTCTGTGACTGGCTTCTTTTACTTAGCATAAAATTTTCCAGTTCTACCCACACTGTCACAAAGGGTAAAATTTTCTTCTTTTTTATGGCAGAGTAATATTCCATTGTGTAAACGTCCCATAGTTGTTTTATCCACTCATCTACTGGTGGATACTTGGGCTGCTTCCATAACTTGGTGATAGTAAATAATGCTGTAATGAACATAGGGGTGCTTATGTTCTTTGGAAGTAGTGTTTTGGGTTCTTTGGATATATTCCCAGAAGTGGGATCACTGAGTTGAAAGGCGAATCCATTTTTTATTTTTTGAGGTATCTCCACGCTGCTTTCCACAGTGGTTGCACCAATCTGCATTCCCGCCAACAGTGTAAAACCGTTCTCCTTTCTCCACATCCTTACCAGCATTTGTTGTTTGTTGACTTACTGATGATAGTCATTCTGACAGGTGTGAGATGATATCTTATTGTGGTTTTAATTTGCATTTCTCTGAGGATTAGTGACAGTGAGCATCTTTTCATATGTCTATTGGCCATTTGTATGTCCTCTTTGGGAAAGTGTCTATTCAGGTCCTATGCCCATTTTTTAATTGGGTTGTTTGTTTTCTTGGTGTTGAGTTTTGTAGGTCTTTTATACATTTTGGATATTTAACCCCTTATCTATCAGTGAATATGTTCTCTTATTTTGTGTGTTGTCGTTTTATCGTGTTGATGATTTCCTTTGCTGTGCAAAAACTTTTTAGTTTGATGTAGTCCCTTTTTAAAATTGTTCTCTTTTGTTTCCCTTGCCTGGAAAGATACATCCAACAAAATATTGCTATGAGTAATGTCTGAGATTTTGCTGCCTGTGTTTTCTTCTAGAATTTTTATGGGTTCAGATCTAACATTTAAGTCTTTGATCTATTTTGAATTTATTCTTGTGTATGGTGTAAGAAGGTGGTCTAGCTTCATTTTTCTGCACATATCTGTGCAATTTTTCCAACACTATTTATTAAATAAACTATCTTTAGCCCATTGTATGTGCTTGCTTCCTTTGTTGAACATTAATTGACTATAAAGGTGTGGGTTTGATTCTGGGCTCTCTATTCTGTTCCATTGATTTATATGTCTTTTTATGTCAATACCATGCTGTTTTGATTACTATGGCCTTATAGTATAGTTTGATGTTAGGTAGTGTGATTCCTCCAACTTTGTTCTTGTTACTCAGGATCAGGATCACTATTGCTATGGGGGGCCTTTTGTGGTTCCATTTTTGAAATATTTGTTCTAGTTATGTGAAATACATCATTGGAATCTTGATAGGAATTGCATTGAATCTATAGATTGCTTTTGGTAGTATGTACATTTTTTTTGATGTTAAGACACTGAAGAAATTGAAGAAGATACAAATAAATGGAAGCACATACTGTGTTCATGGACAGAGAATGCATTTTAAAATAACTACTTTGTTCTCAGTTTCCTTAGCTGTAAGATGGTAATAACAATAGAACCTATGCCACAGGAAAAAAATATTTAATATAGGAAAAGTACTGAAGATACTGCCTAATATTAAGCCAGACCTCAATAAATGACCTGAGTACATTGTAGCTGTAGTTATTACTTAAGCTGCATTTTCATAACAAGCACTGTTGTTCGTTGAATTGTGTTGATTTGGGTTTATCTTAAAGGGAAGGACTAGTGGAGGTAGGGGAGAGGTCACATTAAAACCCACCACAGCACCTTCTTGACTCAGCCACTAGCCATGGTTCTTGTCATTTATTAATTTGCCTTAAGGTACCTGCTGGTTATATTCTGGTAGCAATTAAGTACTATGTTCTTTCAGAGGACTTAGAAACCCGTATTGTTTGTATGTATTAAAGGAAGAACAAATTTACCTATTCCATGTAGCTCTGTTCAGTCATTGATTCATTCTGCTTTTAAGCCCTCAAATGAATGTTAATTGACTTTCTGCAGAGGTATTACAGCATGTTCCAGTATAGACATGGTCCCTGGGCTCATGGTGCCTTTAGTCTAGCAGAAGAGGTAGATATGAAATAATATTGCAAGTAGATATATAGTTACCAATTGTGGTAAGTGATATTCAAGAAAAGCACACGATGCCTTGAGGTCAGATATAAGGCAGGAAGGCAGATCTTATTTATTTATTTATTTGTTTGTTTATTTATTTATTTAATATTTCTGTAATGTGTGCTTTTAGGTTATTTATTTAAGTTTATTTTATTGATTATGCTGTTACAGTAATCCCAATTTTTTTCTCTTTGCTCCCCTCCACCCAGTACACCCCTTCCCACTAGCAACCCCACCCCCTTTAGTTCATGTTCATGGGTTGTTCATATAAGTTCTTTGGCTTCACCCTTTCTTATATTATTCTTAACTTGCCCCTGTCTATTTTGTACCAGCCAATTATGCTTCTTAGTCTCTGCACCATTTTCCCATTTCTCCCACTGCCCCCTCCCAGCTGTTAACCCTCCAAATGATCCCCATACCTATGATTCTGTTCCTATTCTGGTTTGCTTAGGTGGATTTTGTTTCTATTTTTTAGATTCAGTTGTTGATAGTTGTGAGTTTGTTGTCATTTTAATGTTCATAATTATGATCTTTTTCTTAAGTAAATCCCTTTGACATTTCATATAATAATAGCTTGGTGATGATGAACTTTTTAGCTTTACCTTGTCTTGGAAGCACTTCATCTGCCCTTCCATTCTAAATGATAGCTTTGCTGGATAGAGTAGTCTTAGTTGTGGGTCCTTGCTTTTCATCACATTTAATACTTCTTGCCAGTCCCTTCTTGCCTACAAAGTTTCTTTTGAGAAATCAGCTGATAGTCTTATAAGCACCCCTTTGTAGGTAACTCTCTGCTTTTCTCTTGCTGCTTTTAAGATTCTCTCTTTATCTTGAACCTTTGACACTTTAATTATGATGTGCCTTGGTGTGGTCTTTTTTGGGTCTAGCTTGTTAAGGACGCTCTGTGCTTCCTGGACTTGTATGTCTGTTTCCTTCACCAAATTTGGGGAGTCTTCCTTCATTATTTTTTCACATAAGCTTTCAATTTCTTGCTTTTCCTCTTCTCCTTCTGGCACTCCTATGATTTGGATGTTGGCACATTTAGTTGTCCGAGAGGTTCCTAAGCCTCTCCTCATTTTTTTCAATTCTTGTTTCCTCATTCTGTACTGGTTGACTTTTTTTTTTTTCTTCCTTATGTTCCAAATCATTGATTTGAACCCTGGCTTCCTTCCCTTCACCATTCATTTTGTGTGGATTTTCTTTTGTCTCATTTAGCATAGCCTTCACTTTTTCCCTTATGAATTTTCCATACTCAAACATATCTGTCAAGCCTGTGAGCATCTTTATCATCAGTGTTTTGAACTCTGCATCTGTTAGGTTGTCTATCTCCTTATCGCTTCATTCTCCCACTGGAACCTTGATCTGTTCCCTCTTTTGGGCCATACTTCTCTGTCTTCTCATCTTGACAGGCTCCTGTGTTTGTGTGTGTGTTTAATAACTGATTTTATTGTGGCATAATTACATAAAGTAAAATACACAAATTTTATATATATAATTTTATGCACTTTGACATATATATACAACATCTGAATAAAGACACATGACATTGCCATAACTCCAGAAACAGTGTCCCTTTGTAGTCAGTACACCTCTGCCGCACTACCCCAAAAGTAAACACTAGTCTTTCTGTGTTTGTTTGCCTCTGTGTCTTAGGTAGAGCTGTCACACCTGTTATATTGGAAGGGGTGGAGCCTTAGGTATTCATCAGTACAGGCCAACCAGTTTCACCATGTGTGGCGCTATGTGTAGGGGAGGGGTCTGAGAGGGAACAATGCTGCTTAGCACTCGCCCAATTTCCAGGCACTTCTCCCACTTCCATTTTTCTCAGCACTTGCCCCTTTTCTAGACACTTCTGCCACTTCCATATGGGACTGGCGCCCTTCTAGCTGTTGCCCTGGCTATCATTCTCAGAGTTGCTGGGTCTGTGGATGTTCTAGGACCATGAGGGCCCTTTATACAAGCAGACTCTACTGAGAGACCAGCAGTTTCTTCCTCTGCCTCAACCCCACTGGTTTTACACAGTCAGAAACAATGAGGCTCTATTTTCACCAGCACTGGGACCATGAGCTGTGCAGTCTGGTCTGGTGCTGGGAACTGGGAACGCTCCCCAGGTGTCCCTCCCTCACAAATTTTTTAAATATGTGACTGCGCTTTCTGCCGACCTGCCGCTGCTGCCACCACACCACATCCTCTCCACCCCAGCTCCGCCCCTCCTACCTGTTTGGATGAGTATTTCTTCTTTATTTCTTTGTTTGTTGGACTTCCATGCAGCTTGATTTTCTGAAACTCCTGGTTGTCTCTAGTTTTAAGGTAGTTGTATTCCTTCTTAGTTTTGGAGGAAGACGCAGCATGTCTGTCTAGGCCTCCATCTTGGCTGGATGTCTCAGATCTAATTTAGATTGGGGGTTCAGAAAAAGTTTAAGCTGAGAACTAAAGGATGAGTCAAAAATTAGCAAGAGCTGAAAGTCTTTCAGGTAGAAGGGACAATCAGTACAAAGTCCAGAGATTTTAAATAGACAGATTCAAGGAATGGAAAGATGCCTATGGCTGGCAGGTAGGAACCAAGAGGAAGTGTTATGAAAATGTGACTGGACCTTGCAATTTGCACCAAAACCAAGAAAGATTAAGACTAGAATAGAGAGATGGATAAATGGGTAGATATATGATAAAGCAAGTAGAAAATGGTAAAGTCTATGTGGTCAGTCAGTGGAAAGTCACAGTAATTTTTTTCAACTTGGCTTTTTTGGGAAAATTTACAATAAAATGTTAGAAAAAGAGACTGAAGATCTATTTAGGGACCTGATCATATTGAGCCTTGTTGAACATAAGGAGTTTGGGCTTTATCCAAAGATGGATCAAAAGCCATTAAAAGATTTTGATCAGGGAGGAATATGATAAGGTTTGTTCTTTCAAAGCTCATTCTGGCTGCTCTGCATGGTGGGGTCATAGGGCTGGGCAGCAAGTGAACAGCAGTGAAAGCAAGGAGACATTAGGAAGTCATGGCTGTACTCAAGGGTTGTGGCAGCAGAGAGATGGGGAGAATTAGATATGTTAGAGTAACATTGTGGAAGGTGAATGGATAGGGCTTACTCGATATGACAGATTGGGTAGGAATCTATCATATAGTGTCAAGAATGACTCCCAGGATTTTGCCATAAGAATGGATGCATAATGGGACATTTCACCAAAAAATGGAAAAAGACTTTGGAAGTTGATTAGTTTGAGGGGCACATGAGACATCTAGTCTCACAGTGAGACTCTCAGGTGAGTAGTTAGATAGCTGTCTGAAGCTCAGAAGAAAGATCTGGACTAGATATATAATTGGGGACATCATGCATATTAAAGATATTTAAAACCGTTAATAGATGAGATGACTGGGAGAACAGCACCCATGGCAGAATTTGAGTCAATGAATGAAAAATTACAAGGAAATTGATCTTGGCTTGATATGAAGAAATTGTTACAAAATGTATCTTCAATGGAATGCCTTGTTAAGCATAATTAACCATGCACTGAAAGTATTCAAAATAACTCTATGTGGCTATTTCTCAGCAATGTGATGGATTATGAAGAGTCCCGTCTTGGGTAGGCTGAGTTTAGAGGGTCTCTAAACTTGAGCTCTGTGTGATCTGTGAAATGTTATAGCTTCTTGGGGGTTACAAGAATAAAAAAGAGGAAGTAAAATTCTCTCCCCCACTGCCCCAACACACACACATTCAAGAAAGAGAGAAGCTATGATGAATAATACTGGGAAAGTATGTGAAAATGGCTTTTGAAATGGGGATTCATTAGAAAAATAAATGGAGGTAGTATGATGATGGAGAGCTGCCTTGTAGTTTCTGAAGTTGCTTTATGTATTTGTATGCAAATGCCAGGTCCGAATAGTATTTCCAATGCATATGGATGAGTGTTTGAGTTCTCTGGTGTTCTCAGAAAAATATGAAATGGGAGGTGGGCAGAAGCTGCTGAATGCTATTGTAAATGACCTTTCTGGGGACGGGAAATGTTCTGCTACTAAACGTAATAACCAGAGTGCATTGAAAATCACTAGCAAGTATTCATTATTAGCATCCAGGTCCCCAGGGGCAATCCCAAGCCCTTTATGAGGGCTGGTCAGAAACTTACCAGTGAACCTGGGATGAATAATATTAGGCCAGTCCTGTCAAAATATTGGTAATGCTCTCTGAAAAGAGCACAGCTGTAGACTGACATTCCTAGACTCTGGCATTTGCATTTACGAGGAAATGAAGGGTCCAATTTACACACTTCGCTTAGGGTAAAGAACAAAGGTTTCTTGAGTACTGTCTGTATCCCAGGCATTTTCCTAAATGTTTCTCATGAGTTTACTCATTTCATCATCTCCCACAGGCCTGAGAGAATGGTTTCATTAGTCCCATTTTTTCAGAATAAGAGATTTTGAGGCTTGGAGGGACAAAGAAACCTATGTTAAGGGGCCATACTTGTAAGTGGCAGAACCAGATTGTAAGCCAGGACTGCCTGGACTTCAGACATGTGCCCTTTGCCCATCCCTGCTGCCTCTTGTTGGATTTGGTGGAGAGGGGGGGGTCAGGTTGTGTCCTGTCCCCTGCACCCAGCCTCATCTCTTCCCAGTACCACAGTGCACATGTCTGCACTCCCCGCTTGTCCATGGGGAGGGAGCTGAATTCCCCCACCCAGCACCTGAATCCACAGTTGACTTACACCCATAGATTTATTCTACTCTATAAGAAAAGAAGGGAAATATTTATGGACTCGAACAATCAAAATGTGAAAATTAGCTGGGTTTTTATAGCCTTCTCCATGTCCCTCACATCCAGTGCAGTCCCCAGGCTGAGCTGAGGTGGTCCCACTGGGCAATGTAGGCACCCATTCTGATGAGTTGATCACAACAGATAGAACTTCCTGGAGCAGAGCACAGGAGTGGGATGAAGGCAGCTACATGGTGGCTGATCTTCTTCTGCACATAAATGTGGATGCATCTGAGGTCCCATTTTGGCCAGAGCAGCTCTCTAATGCTGCTCCCCTCCTCCCCCATTAATGAGTTTGCTTTCACCAGGCTTGTCATCTTTCCTAACAAATTTCCTTCTTTTGCCTGTCCAGTAGAGCTCTAGACTCAGGCTGAAAATCAGCTCTGCCACACCAGTTCCGACATAACTATCCTATTGGAAGCATGGATTCTTTTTACAAGACCCCTGATAGCATTGTCTTAAATAATATAAGAACCCTTGAATTCTTATGCTCCAAGTTCACCATTGAAAGAGTTAGGAGTGATGATAAAATAGGCTTGTGTGAAATTCATGGAAAACTAATTAGTACTAATTGGATTTTTTGGAGAAGGGGACATGGTGAGAGCCTCCATCATGCATTGCTGATTCTACTGCTGTAAATCCATGTTTAGAAATGAACCTGAAGTAGTTGGCAGAACAGCAGGCGACCTCCTCCACTTAATGGCAGGAGATCAGCTTTGGGACCCTCAAGAGATGCACAGTGCACAGGAGGTGGGAAAGCTGGGAAGGGAATATTGCAACAAGATGCTGAGCACTTGCGGGTGGTCTGAAAGACGGAACTCTTGGGTCCCTAAGTACAAAAGGGCACCAGGAAGCATTTCACCAAAATGAAGAGCTATACAAAAAGCTCAAGGAGGGTAACTGCAGAAGTCAAGTTGGGGCCAGGGACACCCAACATAGATCTGTTGGTTCACAACAGCTGTGTTGTTATCATTCACATTTCTCTCTGCTTTTATGTCTTTAGTTTTAAGGCAAATAATACATAAATGCCTTTTTTAACTTGAAAGGATTTGAGCATTATACAAGGAGATAAAACAAATTATGAATCACCCTCCATCCTCACACCCCTCCTGCTCCCTGCCCAGGGGCTACCATTGTCAGTAGTTGAGTATGCATCCTTAGAGCCACCTTTGTACTCATTTAAATATCCAGGAACAGATATACACTGGGGGAGGGATGGTTTTTCTGTATAACTGAATGCATACTGTTTATTGTGCTTTGGATTTTCCTCCCACTCAATGATGTAAGTCTGAAAATCTTTTCATGTCAGGACATGTCCCCCTTCCTTCTAATGGCTATGTAGTGCCCATGCTGTGACTGTACCATAGTTACTTCAGTAATTCCCTTGTGGGTGGATGGAAAATTGTTTCTAGCTTTGTATATTACATAAGATGCTGCAGTGATTACTTATGTATATATGCTTTTGTTCAAATGTTCTCCTTCCTGATTTTACCATCTTTAAAGTCATGACATGGCTTCGCATTTCTTAGCAAAATGGCAAGGGGAATGCTCTGCTCCTCTATTTATTCTCTAAGTAACTTGGATAAGTCATTTAATCTCATGAACTTGAATTTTCTAATGTAGAACACGAGAACACCTTGCATACCTATTTACCTGTGCATGGTACTGTCTATACCAAAAACATTGCAGATTTGAATGTTAGTAACAAATAATGATGATTGCCAGTGCTTGTGGAAGGCTTACTGTGTGCCAGGGATGGCCTTTGGGTTTTAAAGAGTTTTTTCCATTTAGTCTTCACAACTCTAGGTTGATACTGGCCTATACCCCTTTAAGTGAGAAGTTGAAGCAGGAGGCGGGTTGCCCAACGGTGAGTGGCAGAACAGAAGTCACTCCGAGCTCTGTCTGGTTGCTAAGCCCATATTCATAAACTCTGTCATCTCAATGTGGCATATATGGACATACCTGTTTAAAACAAAAGTCATGATGTTGACACAGAGCAAAGATTTAAAAAAATTTTTTTAAAGAACTATGTTTTTGAATCAATACCAACACAAAAGTTCCAATTTTTATAAAGACTTCGAAAATGAATGGAGGGAAAATTGGAAGGCAATGCAGTATTCTAAGTGCTTATGTGGATTATATTCTAAGTGGGTATTTTTCCCAGTCCTGCCACAATAATTAGTCACTTTTACTCTCTGGGGTTCAGTTTCCTGATCTACTAAAATGAGATTGAAGATGGGGCTAGGGAGGCGTGCTCTTTATAGATCTTTCTGGTTGGAGGTTTCTGTGATGCACCACATCTGTGTTTGTGACCATCTAGGTAGATCTCCTTGGTGTGCTCTGATGTTGTGTCCAGGGGCAAGGCTGGGGGACACGGGCATAGGCTTTAAGTGGTCCCAGAATTTCAGGCCTGGCTGTACTTACTGCAGGGTCAGATCATCCTTCTGGCAAGAAGGCTCTGGTGCAGCCAAGAGGCGGAGCCAGAAAGGGAAGCTTCTCTTTGCCAAAAGCTGCTGCAGATGGAGGAGCCAGACTGTCTGGGCGGCCCATGACTTTGAGAGGAGCCATTTGGCAAAGTTGTTGGCATGAACTGCCTTGCAGCATGAATGCTGGAGACTGTCCTGGGTGGAATGAATCAGGGACACAGCAAAGGTGGCTGGTGGAACAAATAACCATCTGGTGAGCTGGGCGCTGCTCATCTTGCGGCACCAATAGGCAAGAGCAAGTGCCAGTCGGTGAGACTGAGCTCTCAATGACATGATCTGACAGGCACAGTGGACTTTCTCCCTTGCTATTATTGTGTACACCATGGAGGGGGTTATAAACCCCATGTGAACCTGGCTCCTTCAGAAATCAGGAAGGCTCCAGTTTCTTCCACTGTTCCAATGTAGGAAAGGAAATTCATCAATTCAAACAAAACCCATGGATTGTATTTATTGCCAGGTGCTATGCAGATTGTGCTGGGGACTGCAGTGAAGTTTAAGTTCTTGTTCTCAAGTATCTTCCCATCTATTCAGGCAGATGATGCTCTGGCCTTCTCAAAATGTACTTCACCTTGTGCCAGGCTGAGTGAGTCTGTGCTGTGTTGGCCTGTCTGATATCACCAGGTGACTGAGGTGGCAGAATCAGAGCCTGCCTGGCTCTAGACCGACTTCCCAGTGTTAGCTCTGTGGTCTGAACAGATCATGCCGCATCTCTGTTTTCTTTTTTTTCTATCCAAAATATGTTTCTTCTAGATGCAGGGTGCTTCCTTTTGTAGGCTGATGGAGGACCATGGAACAGCCAACACACAAAACAACCGTTTGCATGTGACTAAAGACAGTGGTGATTTCCTAGCACCCTGGGCATGCAGCACCCATGAAGTAGGGACTGGAGCTCTGCGCCAGGCACTTCTCCTCTTCTGGAGAAGGATAGGTGACGGAGATCCTTTGCAAGAGGCATGGTCCCTTTGGGTGGCTGTCACTGCCAGAAAGGCTGATTGTTTTCTTACCTATAAAACATGGCAGCAGATGAGGCAACATGCCCCCTGTTAACATGTTATTGTTTATATATGAGAATTAAATAAATACAGAAGAATATCTCTCTTGCTCCATGCATTTGGGACCAATGGTTGACAGTAATTTGGAAAAGTTAAGGCAGAGAATTCTAAAAAACGGTATACCTATTTTTTTCTGTAGTTTTCATAATCAACTTTATGGACAGAACTACTGATCTTTTATTGTATTTTTGCCATTACCATTCACTCCCCCTTATACCCTCTTCTACCTCCACCTCACCTGCCCACAATCACCACATTATCATCTGTGTCCATGAGTTCTTTTTCCACTTTGCTTTATCCCTGCACCCTCAACCCCTCGCCAAGAGCTGTCAGCCTGTTCTCTAGTTATGAGTCTGTCTCTATTTTGCTTGTTAGTTCAGTTTGTTCATTAGATTCCACATATGAGTGAAATCATATATTTGTCTTTCTCTGACCGGCTTGAAGGGTTTGTTGATGAATCAAGGCTTAATCTTTCAGTATAGGTCTGCTGATTGGGGGTTATAATATTTTTGTTATACATACCACACCCAGAATGAGAAAAACTATGTCTGAGTTTGGTCCTTGAGGTTGAGTAAGAGCATAGATCCAGAGAAGCAATCTTACTACAGGCCCATCTGGAATTTTATTGTTGTCTTCAATATTTAATCTCTCCTACATTTAATTCAACAATTTGTTTCAACTTTTGAAAGCATTCGACTTAGTTTTCTTGTGAAACAAATATTATTTCTTTTCACGCCATTCTTTTTCATACCTTCCATAATATTTAATGAAATAACAGGTATAACTGAAATCAGGAGATCTGGGAACAAACACACTGACTCAGTAAACATGCAGCTCCAGCCAGAAGAAGTAGAAGTGTGCCTATGTGTCAGAAATTGGCCTACTAATTAGAGTAGAGGGCATGCTGTAGACCCATTTTACAGAGAGAATGGATGGCATTTTTTTCATCCAGTGATGAGGTATGTTAAGAGAGTTTCTGTTGTAATCATAATTAGGAGGAAGATCTCCCATATACTGAGTGCTTGCTGTGAACTAGGAATTAGGTTAAATATTCTATATGTACTATATATTATATACTCTATAGTTATCTGTGGTATACGAGATTGATGTGTGTGTGTATACACACACACACGCATATATATGATTGCAAATACATGAATGTGTGTGTATATCATTTAATGCTCACACCAACCATCAGAAGTATCTACAGTTAAAGCTGAATTAAGTGAGACTTTTAGGATTTTATTTTACTATTGTTTGTCCAACTTTTTATATGGTGCCTGCCTGGCAGATAGCACACATTACATGGTTATTAAGAAAATAGGGAAGTAGGTTTCTATTTTACTGTTGTTGAAACTGAGGCTTAGAGAATTTAGGTAATCAGCAGACTCAAGACTTGAATGTGTGCAGGTATGTCTGACACAAAAATGTATGTTCATAAGAACAAATTTAATCTATTACAATAATTTTTTTTTTACAAAGCTCTTGGTCATATATTTTTGATCCCATATTGCCCTATGAATGACTTTCTAATAGGATAAAAATTTGGTATTTCTACTTTGTACAGGTATGTAAATGTTCTAAAACAGGGGTAAGGAAACTTCCTGGAAAGAGCCTAATAGTAAATATTTTAGGCTTTGCTGATCATGCAGTCTGTTTCCCAGCTACTCAGCTCTGCCATCATAGCATGTGGGTATGGCTGTGTTCTAGCAAAACTCTTTATTTGCAGAATCTGGTGGTGACCCATGGACATTAGTCTGCTGATCCCTATTCTAAAAAATTGTTTGAAACACAGTAGCAGTTTAAAAAATCTTCCTCTTCCAAGTGAGTGTTTGCAGTCTGTGCTAGAAGGTAGTTGCCATGAACAGGAATGGCTTAGTGTGGGGCAAGGCAGGCTTCCTGGGACTCTGGCAGGAGGAGAGGTGTGGCAGAGGCCCTCCTAATGCAGAGTGGAGTCTTGAGTGCTGATAGGAGGCACAAGGAAGCAAGGAAAATGCTATTGGATTGGCCAAAAAGTCCATTTACTTTTTTCCTGTAAAATAAAAGGCACATTTTTTGTTTTCACCAATTACTTGATTGATTTGGGTATTCTGAGTATGTTGGCTATCTCCTGCTATTGCCTTCTAGTGGGTAGGAGCCAGTGGCACTGCTAAACATCTTCCAATGCATAAGAGAGCCCCACAGCAAAGAATTGTTTGACCAATATGTCAATAGTACCAAGAAACTTTGCAAACTACATTTAACGCATTTGATCAGTCACAGTACCTTTCCCATACACTGCACAAATCTTTTTGTGTTTCAGTTGCATTTTTACCTTTCTTGAAAAATAAAGCCTAGTACACCAAAAACGTTGTTTATTTTCTTCCATCTTCAATATTAAAAGGGCTACCCCCAAATTCACCAATTGTGATTTTTTTTTTAAATTACACAATACAGTCTAACAAAATTGTTTCAAATGAAGTTAAAGACAACTAAGCACTACTAGCGTCATCATACAGAAAAAACTAAGCCACCTCTTTTGTTGTTATTGTACCCAGGATGCCTTCGCAGTCACCCTGCTCTTTGCCACTTTTGTTTGGTCTCTGTGTTGCCTCTACCTCACCATGGAACGTTACTTTGATCCCATTGCCCTTGTTTTTCCCCAAAGCCCCAGGTACTTTTACCTGTTCTGAGAGGGAGGCAAGCTCAGTTCTCAGCCTTTGCCATTTCAGTACATGGGTGAGTAGCTTATTCTCTGGGATTTCGTGCCCGCCTGTATTAAATATTATGACCTTCGTGGTTCCAGGGCATCATCTGTAGATAAGTATATGGAACATAGTAGCCCAGAAATGTTAGTTTTCCTCAAACTGCTGAGTAGGTAGTTTCAAATAATGATTGACCCAGCGGGACAACTGGTATGGGGGGAGGAAGGGTTCAAATTTGGCACTTCTGAAACCTATGCTAACTGGTTTTTTGTTTTTTTGTTTTTGTTAGTACTATGTATGGTTGGATGCAATTTTAACCCAGGGAGATCTGAGCAAAGCAGACATTATGCTTGGCTTTATAGTTCCAGCCATGTCTAATTTTCTCTAAAAATTGGGAGCATGATTTAATGGAAATGAAAAGTGCAAATCTTACAAACTACTACTGGGATTATATTTTTAGTGTATAATTTTTAGTCCCTTTTCAAAGTATATTTGCTGTCTGCATTTCAGCAATCTTTGGGGATTATAGCTGGGAGTTAATCTGTAGTCTCAACTCATTTTGCTTGAGTATCTGGAGGCATATTTCTCCCTCTGAAGTGTCTTGAGGCATTGAAATGAGAATACTAAGTTTTTTGAGACATTTTTATGTAAAAAATTCATGAAGTACTAAAAACAATACACAGATTAGGATCTAAGCATTCAGTAGATAAAATTTAAAGGATGCATGGATGAATGGATGGATGGACAGACAGCTGAATGGATAAAGATTTGTAGTGGTTCATAAGAGATCCAATTGCTTCCTCAGAGGACTAAAAGTGCTAAAGCAGCTTCTAGAAACATGAAGTTTAATGATTTGGGATTATAATATTAAAAGCTACCTCTCATTGCCTGTCTCCTCTGTCTGAAAGGCAAGGGCGGGTGGGACGGGGTGAGAGCATTTATTAGGGCAGTGCAGATCCATAGGGACATGTTCCTAGGAATTCATCAACTGGGCTAGTTTTAAAAAGGAAGATGTGACAGAGAAGAGGAGAACTCACCTGAAACCTTGAGCCAACAGAAGAGACATGGGGACAGTTCAGTGCTTCCAGCTGACATCTCTGGCCATGAGCAGTGTCTCATTCCGTTCCAGTTCTGTAGGATTAGCCTAGGTGATCCTACTACTGATACGATGCTTTGGAAGTCAGAACCCTCTGGTCACTTCCTAGGACACGGGGGAAAGTTTTGGGTGCAGTTCTCTCTGTGAACAAGGTGTATTTTCCTACAGGTTGTCTGACCCCCTGCAGGGTCCGAGATCAAACACTTGCTAAGGTCTCCCCAGGACCTGAAGAACTCTGTGCACTGTGGTGAAAAAGGCAAAAGCAATCTCAATATCACACAGTGGCTGCCAACATGCTTACTCAGTCCCTAAGCTTCCTCAGCACAATTTGAGATGGAAATTTTCTGATTAGAATTTTTCCTACAAGTCTCAGAAACTTGGATTGGAGCCCGCTGTGCAGGCCAGGTTTTCCGCTTTTTCCTAGTTACTTGACAAGCAGGTTGCCTTTGAGTCACTGACATGATGGCCTTGATCTAGACATTGGCACTTGCTGAAATGGCAAAAAATATTTTCCTACTCTTGTTCGACCCTTTAAGAAAATCAGTCTGTTCATAATTTTCCCCTGTGTTTATCAACCTTACTGTTTTCTGCCTGTCTCCTCATCTCCTGAGTCTCTCCTAACTGATCTTCAGACTAGTGAGGCTGGCTTGGGCTGGATCCTCACTATCCCATGCCATTCCTGCTTCCCTGCCCTACACGTACTGTTTTCTCTTCCCTCGGACCTCCAAAGCCTGCCTCCAGTGCACATTGTCCCATGACGTTTTTCCTTAATTCCTCAAGTTTTTACCTCATGACAACAATCCTATGAGGTGTAGGTATTATCCCTGTTTCACAAACGGGCAAACTGAGAGCCAATTTCAGAAAGTCATCCAGAAAGAGGCAGACCTGAATATTGTTTTCCCAACTAGAAAGAAACTCTTAGAAGGCAGTCATCACATTTTCGCTTCTCCTAGAGAGGACAGTGCAGTGCTTGGCACACAGGTGCTTAGTGAATGGTTTTTGAACTTGAGTTTGAGAATAGAATGGCAATGTCTCTGTAGTTAGGACAGCAGCCAGTTACATATTCTTTACTTGGGAATTTAAACTTGTAGATACCTCTAAACATGTTGAAACCAGGTTCTTTTACCCCCGCTACAGTTTAAAGATATAGGGGAAATCTCAGAAGATGTGCTATATTATTTTTGCAATCACTCGGACACTGCCAGCTAATTAAAAGCATAACCTATTATTTATCCTGTAGCTCATTCATTTGTTTATGGCTTTTTTTCTTTTACTGTACTCTTTAACCATCCAGCAAGTATTGATTGAGCAACTGAAGCCACATTTATGGTATGAGTTGGTATATGATGACATCAGTATGAAAAAATATATAAAAGTTTATTATTGGTTATGGGGGAGGGGAGAAGCAAGCAAAAATAAGACTGTTAAAAAACTTAAAGATAATCACATCCATGATAAAAAAAGAAGTATGAATTCCTCTTATACAAACATCTATGTATTTACATAAAGAATTCCATGTAAAGAATGGCTTCCAAAATATCGATGGTGGTTATCTTAGACTGGTAGAATTTTAAGTAATTTTTACTATTTACATTTGCTATAATGTATGGAAGTTTTAAAATAACTATATAATTGCATACTAAAAAATAATTAAGCTGTCATTATGGTGAAAATAATTCATGAACATGTACTATGTGCAAAGAACTCATCTCTGGATAGCAATGTAATTAAGTGTTCGTGTAAGTCCTTCCTTTTACTTTGACAAAGTAACATGAATAACTTTTCAAATGAAAACCCGTTTGCACCCTGGAATAGCAGTGATTAGTGGACACTACTAACTGTCAAATTCTGTAACAAGAGTCCCTTTCAAGCCCTTACCTGTAGGTCTGGGTGAAAGGGCTTTGTCAATGAGCCTGGCCCTATGTCCAGAGCCCCTTCGGTCCCCGTGTCTTGGCTAAAACAATAAAGGTAAGATGATATCTCTGACCTCAGCCAATCATTTCAGAAGGGGGCTCAGAAAGCATCTGGATGAGTCAGTAAAAATTGCAATGATGGAAAAGCCATCTAAGAAAAAATGTCCTAGAGCCCATGGGTCAGGCCAGTCCCGCCACACAGGAAGGATCTCACAGTCTGTGCTTATTGACACAGAAGGTGGTTCTAATTACCCTGAAGGAATTCCTGGCATGTTTTGTCAAAGCCAGTCTTAAGATGTTTAATCAGTGGATTAGTGACAGCCAGACCAACTGGAGAGGTCTGTACATGGGGGCAGCTGGTCAACTATAGTACATTGCAACGTGACTCTCAGTGACAGAGCATAGGTATGTTTTATCAGAGTTAAACAGGCAAGGAAACACGACCGTCCACTCAAGAGATGCTCTTGACTTTGGAAAATCTGGCATGTTTTATGCTTGAGAAGCCTTGGTTTCCTTTGCAGTCATTGGTCATGGTCTAAGCGACCTTCCTAACTTCTGTTTTTCTATTTTCGGTAAACTTTCAAGATGATCTAGAGTCAAAGTCTGAGTGGTTAACCAAGCAATCAGCTTTCTAGCTACACAGCTAGTGACTTGAAAGAATGAATATCACTGTCCAAATACAGGCTCAAGGAAAACTTGTACTTATGATCTTTAGTCTTACATGTTTGTGTTGACCTACAAAACATTGTAAGAAAAGAACTCTAACAGGAAAAGCAGGATGATGGTGCCACATCACAAAGGCATTTTAATCTGTCAAATAATCTGAGGGGAAACCATAGGCCAAGATGTATGTAAAGGCACCAAAGAAATTCTTTTCTTGATTTTCACATCTTTGCTTTTGAATCTCTTGGTCATATCCTTCCAATGAGATGTAAAAACACTCAACAGCAATAAATGCTCTCTTTTATTGATCTCTCCGAGTAATTTCTTTTTTTCCCCTTCCTGCATAAAAAATGTCCTTCACACTATCCCCTTTCACTGCTCTCTCAACTAATCTCCCAAATTCTGCTCTCTAATGTGGACATGCAAGGGAGAAAAACATGGCACCATGAAATCTGAACAGCAATCCAAAGGCGTCTTTAGCAAAAATACATTGAGCCCCTTTGTTGAGCTACTGAGAGTGCCTCTGTCCTGCTTAGTAGCATAGCAGTTTGATGATACTCCTTTTTGCCTACACAGGAAGGGTCTCAGGCTATTTCATACCAACATTTACTGGTCTACAGCTTTGCAAGGCTTACAAAGAAGTAAAGTCATTGGAAATAAATCCCTTTTAACTGTCAAAACAACTGAGCAAAGAGTTCTATGGGTGTCTTTGGTAATTATCAGTTTTAAATAGTCCCCTTTCCTCTTGCCTTTAAAATTAGTCTGTCAGTAAACCAATTTGGCTGACCAGGTTGAAATGTTATCAGTCAATTTTTAAGCAAGAGAGAAGATACATAAAATAGTCATGCTGTCTTATACTTATGAAGGGGTTGTATATTTTTGCAAAGTATTTTCACAGCTCTTATCTACTGTGCGTAACAAACTTGGAGAATAAATTTTATTTTCATTTCCTCAAGAAGGAAACTGAGATCCAGTAGAGTTGATCAACTTGCCCATGACCACATGGCTGATTTGTGGTGGAGACAGGACTGAGGCCCAGACATTCTGAGTTCTAGAATAGAGTTCTTCCCATGATACTAGAATACTGAATAAACCAATTTTTTTTTAAATTTTATTTTTCAATTGCAATTTACATTCAATATTCTTTTGTATTAGTTTCAGGTGTACAGCTCAGTAGACAATCGTATACTTTACAGAGTGGTCCCCTTGATATTTCCAGTACCCACCTGGTACCTTTCATAGTTATTGCACTATTATTAACTATTCCCTATGCTGTACTTTACATCCCTGTGACTATTTTGTGCCTACCAATTTGTACTTGTTAATCCTTTCACCTTTTTCACTCCTTCCCCTGTGACAACCTGTTCTCTGTGTCTATGAGTCTGCTTGTATTTCCTTTGTTCATTTCTTTTGGTGTTTAGATTACTCATCTAGGTGAAATCACAGCCTTTGTCTTTCTCTTATTGACTTATTTCATTTAACAACACCCTCTAGGTCCATCCATGCTGTCGTAATTGGTAAGATTTCCTTCTTTTTTATGGCTGAGTAATATTTCATTGTGTGTATGTAGCATATCTTTTTTTATCCACTTATCTATTGATGGACATGTGGGTTGGTTCCATATCTTGGCTATTGTAAATAATGCTGCAATGACATTCTCACCAATGTTGAGCATACTGAACTAATTAAACTCTGATAATAATAGATGAAAACAATGCTGCAATGAACATAGGGATGCATATATTCTTTCAAATTAGTGTTTTGAGTTTCTTGGGATATATACCCAGAAGTGGGATTGCTGGGTCATGAGGCAGTTCTATTTTAAATTTTTTGAGGAATCTCCATACTGCTTTCCACAGTGGCTGCACCAACCTACATTCCCACTGACAGGACATGAGGGTTTCCTTTGCTCCACATCCTTGCCAACACTTATTTGTTGATTTATTGATGATAGTCATTCTGACAGGTATGAAGTGGTATCTCATTGTGATTTTAATTTGCATTTCTCTGATGACCAGTGATGTTGTGTACCTTTTCAAATGTCTATTGGCAATCTGTACATCCTCTTTGCATTTTTTTTTTTTTTTGGTGTTGAGCTGAATAACCCATCTTTCATTGAACTCCCAACTAGGTCATATCTTGCGATCTTAGAAAAAAATGTTGATTCTTGTTGACTCTCTCTACAAGGTGTTTGGCACCTACATACCCTGCACAAGGTTCTTTGGGTAGAGCAAGTACCATAGCCCTTTGATTGTTGGGCTTGGGTGTGAGATGTGTCTCATTCATAAGGTCCATTCATTGTTACTGTTGTCAAGTGGAAGGGTCTTGGGGCCACACTCCTGGCCAGTGATGCAAGCCTCAAAGAACTAGGGTTTGTTGATTTTAAAGATGTGCAAAAGCCCAGTGAACTTAGCTTCATTTCACAACTAAATACTACACCCAAATATCTAACTCACAAATATCTGTCACATGGAACAAGTACAAAAATAGGGAAGAAAGACAATGGATTGATCATCACCAGCAGCCCCATTGTTATCTCTGGAAACATAATATGAAAGCAGGGAAGCCAAATTTTCGGAGTGGTTTTTACACACTATATACATCTTTTGCTTCACTTCTAGTTACATGGGCAGTTGAGTTCTTTACCAAGAAGAAGGGCTTATTACTTAAATCTTCTAACTGTAATTGCCCGTGTTAAAATTGGGACAATAATAGTAAGCACCTTCCATATTGTTGTGAGGAGTCAGTGAGAATAGTTGTACAGTGGTTAGTTCAATACCTGACATAGGTTGAACATTCAATAAGTGGTTGTTAGGTTAGTATTTCTAGAAGCTATTATTTATAATAGCTATTATTATAATATCATAAGATTTATTTGCACTAGGCCGTACATTCTTTCTGCCCTCCAAATTCCTAGAGTTCAGGATCACACTAAAATATATACAGGCATACCTCAGAGATATTGCGAGTTTGGTTCCTGACTACTTTTGCAATAAAGGGAGTCACAACCTTTTGCTGGTGGAGGGTCTTCAATTTGTTAAAAATGTAACATCTTTGAAGTGCAATGAAAGCAGAATGCAGTAGTTGGGTTATGCCTGTTCTTAAGTGGTTAAGAACACTGACTCTGGAAGCAGCTAGGTTTGTATCCTGGCTCCATCACTTGCTAGGTCTGTGACCTTGGACAAGTTATTTGACCTCTCCAAGCCCAGGTGCCTCCTCTATAGAATGAGGATAACAATGCGTAACATCCTGAGCTGGTTGTAAGTGTAGGCATACCTCATTTTATTGCACTTTGCTTTATTGAGCTTCATAAGTGTTGCATTTTTTACAAATTGGATGCAAGACCCTCCACCAGCAAAAAGATTATGACTGGTTTTATTGAAGTTATCGCTTTATTGCAGTGGTCAGGAAGCGAAACCACAGTAGGTTCGCTTGTATTAAATATGACAGAGTATATAATGTGCTCATTCAGAACACTCAGGTACATAGTATGCAGTAACTGCTCAATAATGTTAGGCTCTATATGCATGAATATTAGTCCAGTTATCTCTACGTCCTAAAACATAATCATTACTTTCAACAGACAGTTGTTTTGATCACAAAACAAAGGAGAAATAAGATAACACCCCAACCTTAATCTTTGATCCATGATCAGTTCTGGCTAATGGTGATTGATTCCCTTTAAGTAATAAATATGATCTCAAATAATAGTAAATGAAATCTTGAGAGAGCCTAAGCCAACTGCTGCCCTCTTCTGAGTATGAAACAAAGGTTTAGGAAACTAAAACCAGTTATCCCCTCTAGGCTCTACCAGTAGGACAGTTTTATATATACATTTTTAAAGATTTTATTTATTTACTTTTAGAGAGAAGGGAAGGGAGGGAGAAAGAGAAAGAGAGAAACATTGATGTGTGCAAGAGATATATCAATCAGTTGCCTCTTGAACACCCCCAACTGGGGACTTGACCCACAACCCAGGCATGTGTCCTTACCAGGAATCAAACCGGTGACCTTTTGGTTCGCAGGCAGGCACTCAGTCTACTGAGCCACATCAGCCATGGCACAGTAGGACAACTTAAAAAGATAATAGCTTTGAGCTATTAAAAAAATTAATGATGACAGGTTAATAATAAACCTCTCTTTCTATATTTAGTGATATGTTGAAACCTCTTGTGGTTTTTTTAATCTTGCATCTTTATTTTTGGTAATTCTTTTTGTATTGCCTTATTCATAGATTCTCCTAGACTATAATCTTATCCCTCTGAATACTTCAAGAGAAAGGGAGACACATCTAGCCCGTTGAATGACCTGCTCCTATTTCTGAAGTGTTCAGATTGCTTCATAGTTGGTCTGTGTACCAGAGCAATCTCCCCATTTTACCCTTTGCCCCTAGCCCTACACTATGAAGCTTTACCTCAAAAACTTCATATCCTATACACATGGCCTCTCTTTGTAATATATGAAGATCAGTCTCCTAATCACTCCAGCCTCCTGACATCTCCCTAGAGGCCCAATCACAGTTGTTCTCAACTGTAATGTATGTCAGAATCATCTGAAGTGTGATTAAAGAGAACTTGCTGAGCTCCTCCCAGAGTTCTTCGTTTAAGAGGTCTGGGATGGGGCCTGCCAGTTGGGTTTACGTCGGTTTCACAGGTGCTGCTCAGGCTGCTAGCCCTGATAGCACTTTAAGAACTGCTGCTCTCCCAAACCAGAAGGCAGCCCCCTTTCAGTGGAGGAGGCTGGCGCACAGAGAAGTGTTGTAGCACTGATTGCATCACCTTATTGGCCTGGATGTTGACGGGCCACGAGCCACCTCCTGCCGAGAGACAGGAGGGGGCCTGGGGAGTGTGTAACACACCTGTATGTTACCAAAAGTTGAAGCAGCACTACCTCCTGGAGTCTGGATCTGACCCCATGTTTGTCACAGGAGCTACGGGAGAACCCAAGACAGAGACTAGTGGCATAATTATGAAGCATGAATTATCCAGAGGAAAGCACCTATGGAAACAAAGTTATTATTATTGTTATTTATACCTGCTGTTCTTAATGAAATAGCAATGTGAAAGTGTTGGCTAGTTCCCGGTGCTTAAAAGTTGCAATTCACATTTTAAATAGAAAGTGTAGGTAGGAAACATCCGTTGACATACTGTTTTAAGAACTATAAACATGTTTTGATGAAATGTGTTGGTACACAACAATGACAAATTATGACTGGTTGTAAAATGACCAGGAGAGAGAGATTAGGCTAGACAACAGTGGACCCTGCTTTGTAGATACCAGCAAGATATGTGGAATAGATTAGTGGAGCAGATAGATATATTAACTCCTTTAAGAAAAAGGGATGGGGGTCAGAAGGTGAAGGAAGAGACCATATGGACTTCTTACTTTGTGTATAATGAGAAATGAAGGGTCTTACTACCTGGGTAATTTTGAATTAGCAAGCAGATCTAGAAATCTCTATGTAGGAAAAATAGTAACCTCTAATCTGTATAAGATGTCTGGAAGCCTTTTCAATATAACCCTTAAGTAATCCCACCTGATTCAAAAGGGGCACCATGAAGAATTCTGCAAGCTTTTTACAATTCATTTATTGAACCTGTGTGGTGAGCTACTTAGCTTTGTAGCCTTTACATTTGGCTATATTTGGGGGCCCTGGAAAATAAAATTTAGTACACGAGTATATATTGTCATTGAATAAGAAGACTCATCAGAGATCCTTCTTTAAGGTGGAGTTTGTAGCAGAGGTAGGTAAGAACACAGAGACAGATCAAAGAAGAAGACAGTCAGAAAAGAGGAACTTCTTTTAAAGAAAGGAATGGGGAAAGAAACATTTAAAAAAATATTCATCATAGGGAAATTAAATTAAAAATGTGGACAAAGAGTTAAAGGTAGACACAAACAAAGGTCAGATGTTTATATTATGTAAATGTATATATATATGTTTATGTATGTTCTCTATCAGCCTATGGATATGGATGTGTCAGACACTGGCATCCCAAGGGGACATGGAAACCTTAGCTTTTATACATCTATAGACTCCATACAGGTTATATTTCTTAATGTGTTTTTTTTATTATAAGAGAGCAGGGTTTGTTTTAAATACTACCGTGCGGTGTTTGTGATGTGAGGTAGAGTTCAGCTCTTTCCTTGCTATGGAAAATCTTACATTTTTCTGTCTAACCTATTTTTTAAAAAGGTTTATATCTGTTGTAATTCCAACATATCTTTATTTCATTCTTTTCAATGAAATAACAGGTTTAATGCATTCTAATGTGGTATTGATTGGTGGCCTGAGTTTGATTGGGTTTGCCTTCAGTAATACTACTTTAATGGGCGGAAACTTCTAAGGAGACTTTGGATGGATTTCTGTGGAGTTTACAACTTTTATGCCCTCCTTACCTCCTCCAAAAGGGAGGGAGAGGGGAAGAATTGAAGTAATTGTCATTTGGTCTTGTTTTTCTGGCCTGTCATATCTGACTCAAAATTACCAAAAGCACAAAGCTGCAGGTGAGAAGGAGCGTGTTGTGAGAGAGAATGCCAAGGATGAATACCTGCTTTTCCTGATGCCTCATCAAGGGCAAATGTTCCCAAAAAACATTTTGGAAGTACAAAGAGGATGTCCTTTTCAAAATGTGAAGGGGTTGGTAACTAGGTAAGCGTTGTGCACAGCTTTGTGAGTAAGTGTGAGGTCTAGAATGAATGTGTGTGTGGTAACGTAATGTGTCACTTCCAGGCCTTATTTCCACACATTACTTTCTTCAAGAATGGAACTCACTAGAATTTGGTTAACATTGCCTTGAGTTTTCAACCTGAGGTTAAGATTACTTAATAGTACTATAAAATTTGAAGCCACGTGTGACTCTCTGATTTCCTCAAGTACTCCAATGAGAAATAACATTTTACTGTGTGGCTGCAGCTATTTGATATGAAAGGAGTCTGTCATCCATCCTTTTATTTAAGTATTATTGGAGCACTTCCTATGTGCCCAGTGCTGTGTCTGCACTGGGGATGCAAAGGTGTGGAACAGAGACCTGTTCTCTCGTTAAGAAATGCATTGCCTACTGGGAGGGATGCAGGACAACAGGTGATTATACTGCAGTGTGAGAAGTTCTGTGATGGGGAAAGTACAGGGGACCGTGAGATAATGTAAGAGGGCTCAGAGGGGGACTCATGAAAGACATAGCAAAGCTGACACCTGGAAGAGGAGGAAGAGGAGGAAGATTTGGTCAAGGAAAGAAGAATGAAAAGCACTCCAGGTAGGGAGCATGGTAGAGTTAGAAGATAATGACTTCATCCTACCTGAGTTATTTAGTAGTTAAGTGACTTCAGGAAAAAGTCTACCTTGGAGATTTAGTTTTGTTATCTTCCTGTGATGATTGGTGGGTGGTGATAATGGTGGTGGCTGAGATGGTGGCCATGGTGGGTGGTGGTGGTGAAGGAGGAGAAAGATAATCAATAGCTGTTAATATTTAATGAATACTGATTATGTACCATGTATAAGTATACTATGCATTTTTCACACGTGAATTACTATTAGTTTTACAATAACCTTATGAGGTAGGCACCATTGTTATCTCTGTTTTACAGATGAAAAAAGTGAAGTTTAGAAAGGCTAAGAAGCTTGCTCAAGTCGAGCCTACTAGTAAGTGGAGACACCAGGATTTGAAAACAGGAGTTTAGTCTGGAACCTGCATTTGCCACCATTACTATGCTGTTAATAATCTAATTTTTTCATAAGGCTGATATAAAGATGAGTGGGATGACTCATTTGAAAGAGCCTTTGAAACTGCATGGAACTCTTCACTGCCATTGCGTGTGTTGAGCCGAGGCACGAGTCATGTGCTCAGTAACTAGCCTAGAATAAAACTAAAAATGCTTTCAGCCATCCATGGGCAGCCATTACTAGACTTGTTAGCAACCCCTCTAATTCGGTGGCCTCAGCGTGTTAGTAGTCAAAAGTAGTATTCCCTGGGAGATGGTTTTTTTTTTTCCCTGAAGCAACAGAACATTAGGTGAGATGGACTATGGGTTTGCTCCCAAATGGCAATTGCTATGTTAGAAAGTCCTCCAACATTTCTGAGACCGTTAATCTCTGTTAATCACTCCTCGCTCCACCGTACCTGCTCAGCACAAAACAAAGGTGAGTCTTGGCAATTATCCAATTTCTTTTCAAGAATCTTGGTTTCTAACATGGATCAGCCAAAGCTTCAAATGGGCTTAAAATTCTAGACTACCCACTTGACCTGTACGTATCTATGATTTCTATCCTGCCTCCATTCTTATTTATTTTTTTTACCAAATAGATTCTGTTCCTGACACCTCACTATTTCTGACATTCCCCAGCATGTTCCTTGCATTTATTGACTCTCTAATCAGCCAGTGTGTCACGAATTTAGGACTGTCTTTGCTGGTATCACACAAGCAGGTCTGCATTGCTAGCCAGTACATTAGCACCGTTAGGAATACGTAATTGACTGTTGATAGAGAAGTGGTTGCGCGCTCTCTGGGCACAAAGAGCATGTCTCCACTACAAAGGGAATGGCAGTTGGACAATAGGGAGATCTGCAGTGAACTAAAGTAATGGATTCTTCTGCATCATAGTTCAATTCTGGAGCCTAATTGTTAGTTTGTTTAAGTCTCCCTTGAGACCTGATTGGGGGTGGGGGTAGGGGTCCCTTTGGAGGCTTGATTGACCTAATATGAGAGGCCAGACTGTAATTCAGACATATTAGTGAAATGCAGTTTCATGTATTAATGGCCACTAATGACCTGTGATCAAGCTATGATTTCTTAAGTGAAAAACAAAGATGCAATTAGTTTATTTGCTCAGGAATGTAAACAGAGGAATAGATCAATCCGCTGATTCTACTCCATTGCAGACAGTAGGCTGAAGCATTCACCTTGAGCTGTGGCACCTCTGGGGCTGCCATTGTAGGTTCCTGAGATTCTCCCAGCTTTTTGACCAACCCCTTGGATGTCTGCGGCCTTCATGAAAAAGGAACCAAGAGGATACTTTTCTTGGTGCCCTTTCTCTGTGGCTTTTCCTCTTGAGAAGCAAGACACTTCGGGTTTAATTTTTCTCTTTCCGCTCTACTCTGGTCTTAATGCTTCAGTTGGCTAATATTCTCACAGTATCCCCATTCATTCAGCATATAGCACAATTATTGGGGGCCAGTCATGCTCTGAACACTCTCCTAGGCCTTAAGGTTTATAAGGGTTATCAAGTGAGTCTTGACTCAATCTTTGCAAAACATACACTCGCCATAGATGTCTTTAAGATGTTCTCTCACACTAACTACTCCTTGCATTCTTTATCACTAAAACCAAGTGAAAAATCTCTTGGCATGAAACAGATACTGTTGAAATATGCATCTTAGAGAACAAGGCACTTTGGTCCTTTGGAATACATCAAAACTGGCAGTGGAGATTTTGAGGGATTGTCATGACTCCTTAGGAAAGTTATACCTGTGTTTTGCCTAGTCTTTTATTTAATTTGAGGAAGTAAATACATTTAAATCCTTATGCGAGAGCATGACATGAAAATATAAAATCCTTTAATCCTTCATCAAGTGAAAACACTGTGATCTGTGTGATACCTCAGAGCAGTGATGCTACAGGTTACTCTGGTGAGGCATTCGGATATAAGCTGGTGCTGAAGCAGCGCGCGTGATCTCATTCACATGGAACGTAGCTTCTCCCCTTCCCAGCACTAATCACATGCTTCTGAAATTCACTGATCTGAAAGGGCTGTCAGTCTGTGGTGGCTGTCCCCTCCACTCGAAGGTAAGTGCATCTGTCTCTTGCTCAGCATGTATCCTAAGGTCTAATAGTGCCTGGCATATGATAAATACACTCAGTAAGTATTTGTTTAGTTAAATCCAGGCATAATGATTAGAGCTTGAAAAACAATGGAGTCACTTGGGGTATTATAAAATAAAGCAAAATTACTTGATAACAGTGATTTTTAAAATAAAACTTTTTAATTGAATTTATTGGGGTGACATTGGTTAATAAAATTAGTTTCCAAAGGTACAATTTCATAATGCATCATCTATGTATTGTATTATGTCTTTACCCCCCCAAATCAGTCTCCTCCTGTCTCCATTTATCCCTCTTACACCCTCTGCTACTTCCCCACCCCACTTTCCCCCTGGTAATCACCATATTGTTGTCTGTGTCTATGAGGGTTTTATTTTTAATTCCTTCACCTTTTTCACCCCTCCCCTCTAACAGCTGTCAATCTGTTCTCTGTATCTATAAGTCTATTTCTATTTTGTTCATTAGACTCCACATATGAATGAAGTCATATGGTATTTATCTTTCTCTGCCTGGCTTATTTCACTTAGCACAATGCTCTCCAGGTCCATCCATGCTGTTGCAAAGAGTAAGGTTTCCTTTTTTTATTTTTACAGCTGAGTAGTATTCCATTGTATAAATATACCACAGCGTTTTTACCCACTCATCTACTGATGGGCACTTGGGCTACTACCAAATCTTGGCTATTGTTAATAACACTGCAATGAACATAAGGGTGCATATATTCTTTCAAATGAGTATTTTTATTTTCTTTGGATATATTCCCAGAGGTAGAATTTCTGGGTAATAAGACAGTTCCATTTTTAATTTTGTAAGACAACTCCATACTGTTTTCCACAATGGCTGCACCAGTCTGCATTCCCACTAACTGTGCACAAGGGTTCCCTCTTCTCCACATCCTCACCAACACTTGCTGATTTATTAATGATGGCCATTCTGACAGGTGTGAGGTGAAATCTCATTGTGGTTTTTATTTGCATTTCCTTGATGATGAACATCTTATTATATGTCTGTGGGCCATTTGTATGTTCTCTTCGGAGAAGTGTGTATTCAGGTCCTTAGCCGATTTTTAAATTGGATTGTTTATTTGTTCGGTGTTGAGTTGTGTAAGTTCTTTATAAATTTTGGATAGTAACCCCTGTAACAGTGATCTTAAGCATTAAGTCTAGTAGATGATCAGCACCATAGCTGATTCTTCTGGATAGGTGTTTTTCATGGCCCCTTCCACATAATATTTATTTCTATGCATTAATAACCCATATGAAAAACAAGATCTCCTGTTTCTTTGGACATTACTAATGCCTAGCAGTGATATTTCTTATGATTGTCACAAGGGTGACCAATCCAATTTCTGGTGTGAAATGACGTGGTCTTCAGAATCCAAAGAACTTTAATGTTCAAGAAAACCTTGACAATAGTTGGGTGGATGGTGCAGTCATTTCACATTCATTTATTCAATAGATATTTATTGGGCACGTATTGTGAGCTGAGGGTGGGGTTAGGTGCCCGGAAAATGCAGTAACAAGGCCTTCGGGGGGAATACATTCATCAAAGAATAATACAGACAACTGTACAATTGTAACTGTGACAAGCACTGCAAAGGGAGAGTTTGTGGTGATTTGGGTATGTAATAAGAGGACTGGATCTGAAAAGCTCCCCTGGTGAAGGGGTGATGGGGCTGAATCATGATGTCATTGTAAGTGGCGATGGAAGGTTGAGCCAAGCAGAGAGAGAACTGAGTATACAAGGGCCCTGTAGAGAGTGTGTGTTCAGAGAAGTGAAAGGTGACCTGTGTGACCTGCGTTACCCCAGGGTAGGCATTAGACAGAAGCCACACCTTGCAGAATCTCCAGGGTCTATGAGCCCGTTATGGCTTTGTACCCAAGGATTAAAGGTAAACTGCTAAAATGTTTAAATGTGGGGGAAGATGGGGCGCAGCAACCCAATTTGTTTTCTGAAAAGCTCATTCTGGCTGCAGTGTGCAGAACAGATTGGAGACGATCCAGAATCGATTTAAGGAGACAAGTGATTTGTTCACAAGAAACTGTCACAAAGTCGACATAATATATGCCCGTGTGAGGCCGTCCCTGGATAAAGCACGTATCTTTCCCCGAGATTCAAGATGAATTCCTCCACTGTATAATAGAGACCTCTTCAGATTTCCTCTGTGGCATGCACACACGCTTACCCAGACATAAATTAGCATCATTAATGCAGAATGTCACGTTCAAGCCCCTTTCCCCTTCCAACCAGCATGTCACTTTAGCACCTTCCCCTTTGTGCTTTCCCCTTTGCCTTCAAAGGCTGCTCTCAGGTTTCCTGTCCCTCCCCAGAAGCGTGGGATTGGTTTTTCTGCTGTGCTTTCAGGGATCCACCGCTTAGGGTCTAACTGCAATGGCTCTGCCTGTTTGCCAGGAACTTCGAGAATATATTAAGACGTGCAGGGTGGAAGCTCTATTTTGACAATGATTATGCCTATTATCTAGTTTAATAAATGCAAATTGCTGTGGAGAAACAAGCCATTTGATGCCACTTAAATCCTTGTCAGGGAAGCCTGAATCCCTGAATCCTTCTTGCGTGGCTTTGATTGTATTACTATTATTTTCCCTTCACAGAGTTGAATAAACACACTTAAATCAGACCTTTGTTAGGGCATCCTCTTGTACTGTTGCCCTAATAAGCGGCTGAGGTTTTAGTATTTGAGATCCATATTGGGTAACATTTACAAATTTTCCTGTAGTACCTTCTGGAATTGAAATTAGTGGGAAACCTCAACAGTCAGTCAACATGGGCGTTTTCTGTGCCAAGCACTCACTGCGGGACACAGCTGCGAATAAGGCGGGGATGCTGCCTTTTGAGAAGTTTACAGTCATTTCCCCTGTGTGGGAAATTTGAAATATAAGCTTTTAAACTTTTGG
The DNA here is from genome assembly GCF_987537825.1 of Furipterus horrens. Classification (NCBI taxonomy): domain Eukaryota; kingdom Metazoa; phylum Chordata; class Mammalia; order Chiroptera; family Furipteridae; genus Furipterus; species Furipterus horrens. The sequence continues at coordinate 68,420,078 of NW_028327180.1, forward strand.
GGGGTGGGGTGGGGTGGGAGAGAGGAGGCCTCATGAAGTCCCTTGGAAATTTGATGAAAGCGAAGGCTCCTGTCCAGAGGAGGAATATGCTAAGAAAGTCATAAACATACAATGGGACATGTAATTTCAGAGAGGTCATATGTTCCCATCTCTGAATGGTTGATCGAGCATCTCTAATAGAAAGTTAAGGTACACAGGTGTGCAGAACATAACCGATGCATGATTATGTGGTGCTTTACGGGAGGGTATTGTATTCCAGGCTAAGGGTAGAGTGTTGGTTCTGGCTTCAGAATGATGTGAGTAGGGAATAGGGAGGAAGCCCTGACCCAGGGGGCTCACCTCTGAAACTTCTACCATCCAAATAAGTTTAGAATTTTAAAAGCTTTCTAATATCAAACCTCTTCATTATAGACTGATCTAATTCCATTTCTGGCCAGGAGGAGGGGCAGCACCAGCTGTTGGGGCTGTGATTTCCTCTTGCCCATAGGGAAGTGGGGGGATTCTCACAATTAAGAAAACACAAAAATGCATCAGACCTGGGTTTTTCTTCTTTTTTCCCTTCCCTCCCTCCCTCCCTCTCTTTCTCTCTTTCTTTCTTTCCAGTGGAGTCAGTTGGAATGAATAGCTCCTTTAAAAAAGCTACAGTGATATCTAAACCCATTCTCTTCTGCCCAGAAATAGTTAATGCTGCCTTTTGGTTGGCCTGGAACCCAGGTAGAGTTTGTACTGAATAATGAAGGAGTCAGAGAGGATTATAGGCATTCAGAAAAAGCAGGCAATACATTATTACAGCTATTTTCTGCTTTGAGTTTTGGTGCATTCCATCTTTACGTACAGAAAGAAGAAAGGACCTTGAATAGTCCACCCTAACCTTCAAAAGCTTCATCTCAAAGCCACTTTCCCCCACCAAAAAGCCTCCTTGATGGTGGCATCTCTCCTGAATCCCTGCATTAGAGACTTTAGTTCCTAATTTAATGCTTATGCAATAGCATTTTGGCCACTATTATTTAGTTCATGTTTGTCTTGTTTTTTTCTCCTGCTATGGCCCTCTCTGAGGGCAGACATTACATCTGCCCCACTAGAGAGTGAACTCCATCCATCAGATCATGTCACATTTGTTTCTGTTATTTACTAATCTCATCACAATGTCTCACACATTACAGGCAACCACTAGACAATTTTAAATGAGCTGTTTTAATATTTCAGCATTATTTATAGCTCTGATTGCTATGCTACATACACCATACCTGCTGGTAATTGAGAAGAAAATCAGTTTATTTTTGTTTCACATAAAACCACATTGGAGTCAAAGTGGGACTATTTGAAGTGGTAGTAGCCAAGACTGAGTTTTAATAGCTTGTTGTCAGAGTTGATGGACTGCCAAAAAAAACTTGGGGTATTTGGGGAACTGTCTAGATTCACAGAACTGTTTGTTGGTTTTCTTTTTAGTTATGTACTAAAGCTGTACTTATAAATCACAGTTTAACTCAAAGGAGGGATTAATTTGGTTATTCTAAAGACAAAAGAAACTATTTGTTAAGCAATGACTGTGGGCTATGCACTGAGCTTTATAATTTTACACGTTATTTCATTAATTATTCTAAGAGCCCTGCAAGTAGTAATGTATATTCTTTTAGATATAAAAACAGATTCAGAGAGATAACTAACTTAGGTTAAGCTCTGTGAGGGCAAAGTGCCTGTCACTGAGGACTCATTCAATTAAACAGTTATTGAATTAAGTGTATCCAACAATACTTAATGAGGCAGCAATTGATCAAGCCTAAGTATGAACCTCAAGCTGTTTGTACTTAAAACTCAGCCTCTGAACAGAAGTTCATGGAGAGAAAACACTACCATCGTTAGCTTTTCATTTTAGATCTTTGCTCTTTCAGCTTGGGCTACACAAGGCTCAAGTTTTCAACATTTGGCCCCAAACATCATTTTCCTCTGTCTGTGCTATTTGCCCAGAGATGATGCTAAAGATAAACTTGACTTCCTGACGATAATTCAGAACAATTGTGTTAGAACATGCTCTTCCTGATACCCTAAGGAAGCAAAAATAAACATTTGGAAAGAAGGGTGAATAAAGTTGCAGAAATAGTGACATTATTTGCATTTTATTCCCTTTCTCCTTCTCCCCCTCTCCACACTGGGGTGCAGGGCTAGCAGCTGTTCAAACACAGTGGAAAACTCAAGTTAGAACTTTATCATGTTTTAGCATTCTGGTTTGCAGACTTTTTAAAATTATAGTTGGCATACAATATTAGCTTCAGGTGTACAACATAGTGGTTCAACATTTATGTATCTTACTATGTGGTTAGTACACTAAGTACAGTACAAGCAAAATAAAACAAAAATAGACACAGAAACAGAGAACAAACTGATGCAGACTTGTTTTTAATAGAATCCTGGCTTTCCAAGTTAGTTATGTCCATTTAGCATCATCAGCAGATTTAAGAACTTTTTTCCCTAAGCTATAGCAAACATGAGAAAATATCAAGTTTTTATAGGGAAAAGTTCTAGTTTTTATACTTATCTCCCCACCGACACAAATACATGGCTTTTGATTTTTTAGAAATTGTATCTACATTTTAGGACTCAATTTGAATCTCTGCTATTGGGAGGGTGGGGCACTGCACCAAAGTAATGTTTGCTTCTCTGCCACCCTCACTGGCAGCAAAGAGATCGGTATTGTGTAGAGCAGGGTTAGAGGCAGCTTCTAATTAGAGGTTATAGGGAGGGAAACTGAAGACCAGGAATCGGGAATAATCTTCTGGTGTCCAGCCTATCAAGGAATGGAAAGGATGCTCTCGGGATATGGTCTGTTCACAGGGAGGATGGATACCCATTTTTCAGGAATTTTGAAGAGTGTAGAGTGGAGAAGAAAGGGCTAAATCTCTAATGCTACTTCTGGGAGTTTGTCTGATGCTCATTTCCCAAAATGTCCTTTGCCTTTGGAAACGAGTAATCTGATTTTGTTTCTAATCTCAAGGAAACTATATAAGGAGAGACAGAATGGGGGTCAAAGGGAAGATCCATGATGAACAGTTCAAGATTTGTTAAACAATGTACGATCATAAGTACATTAGTATATATAACACACATATGGGATGGGACAGAGGGCAGACTCTACGTATCTGGGTCCTGTTCCCACACCCACCTTGACTCTGTGCGGTGGCTCGCCCTTGGTGATCTACCCTCATCCTTCCCGCTGTGTGTTCCCCCTCCTGTTCTGACTGTACCTCCTTATGCCCCTGCCTTCTTTCCAGCACTAGCATCTTGGGAAATCACTTCACTAGCTTCCTCTCCTCTAAAACAGAGATATTAGTGGCTCCTTGCAATCTCATTATAAGTGTTAGAGAGGAATGTATGCAGATACCAAAATGGGGTCTGGCAAGTGGTAGGTGGTTTTTTTTTTTTTTAATTTTGCATATGTTTATTCAACAGATAAAGACTGTAACACCAGGGTAGGGGTGTGCAAGTCTCACTTTTTAGGGACGTGAATATAGAACCTTCTCACCAGGGGCTCCTAATAGACGGAGAAAGAGTCTGTGACTGCAGAGTGGGACATGGTTCGAAAAAGCAAACATACCCCGGAAACCAGCTCAGAAATCCAGATCCCTCGTAAGTCAACTCCTCACATTCTATTTTCCTCTATCCTAGAAGCAATCATTCCCTCTTTTGAACTTCCTAGAAGTGTGCTATCCAATAAGGTCACCACCCGTATGGCTACTGTGCACTTGAAATAGGGCTAATTCATTTGAGATGTGCTGTAAGTGTAAAATACACACCAGGTTCCAAAGACTTAGTACAAAAAAATGCATATCTCATTAATCGTATCGGTATCGTATCGGCAGCCGTCCGTCTCAAGAGACGATGGTGTAGCTTCCCAAGAGTCTATCTGCACCGCCGAGAATGGTTGTGCAGTCCGACTCGGGAGTGACACGGTATCTGTCTCCTCCCGTGTTCAATCGACATCTTGCGATGACGCTGGAGTGTCCTCTCCAGTGAAGCTGAAGCTACAGAGCCTGGGCAGGGTGATATGGAGGGTCTGCTGTTGCCCAAGCAGCAGACCCCCCCTCTCTTCGCAGCTGAAGGGTCCAAGGGAAAGACGGAGTCAATACAGCTTGGTTTCAGGTGCGCCGCAGGAGTTGCCGGTGTTGACTACAATGTCAAACCGCCTTAGGGACTCCGGCTCCGGATTTTCTGTCGGGGTTTACTCCCTTAGCCTTTCCCCTGAAGAGGTATGCCGCAAGGCAGCGGAGGTTTTTTGGAGTCAGAGTTTTCCTTCTCTGATGTGCCCTGACTGGAAGATCGAACCAGCGACACTTAGCTCGCAGGCCGACGCTCAATCCACTGAGCCAAACCAGCCAGGGTATATCTCATTAATAATGTTTTAATATTAGTTACATGTAAATGATATGTTGGATACATTGGGTTAAATAAAATGTAAAATAATTAAAAGATAAAAGGTAATATTAATTTCACATTTTTAAGTTTTTTAATGTGGTTGCTAGAAGATTTTAAATTGCATATGTAGCTCCTGTTTTATTTCTACTGGAAGTGTGTCCTTGTGCTTTGCCACTTGATAGCCACATCATCTTCTCCTCCCTTCCCCATATGACTCTAACGTACTGTATTTGTTATATGGATTATGTTTGTTTCTAAATGATAGACTCCTCCAGGACACTATTTCCCATTATTATTGACACTATTTGTTGCCATGTCACATCACACCAAGTCTTCCAAATATATTAATTGGATAGTTGGATGGGTGGTTCAATGAATGGACAGGAGCTATATTCTGAGTCCTTGTGAACTACAGAGGAACATGGTCTGGTAATGTCTTTGAGGCAGAAGGCATGTTCAAAAACTGCAAATTGTCAAAAATTCAATTTCACCAATTCCACAAGAGAGGCTAATGAATTATGTCCTAATACTACATCTGTGTCTGTGGCTATATCTGACTTTTGACAATAACTTATCACTACAAGGAACAGTTCTCAAGAGTTCCAAAATGTTTTGTTTTGTGGATGACAGTGATCTGCCTGTCATTAAGCAAAGTCATAGAACCCCTGAGGCATCTGCCTTCTTGCAAAGTAAGAGTCTAGAAAAGAGAGAGCAGCAGTCTCTAAAGGTTCAAATCAGGACAGCAGGCAAACAGCCCTCCTCTAGGAGCTGAGCATGGTCCGCTTAACTTTACACGATATAAGTGGAGTCCAGTTAGCTGGAATTTGGAAGTGTTCTCTCTCATTCTGACTCAGCACCTTAAACAAAGGACATAACAAAATAAATGCAATTTTTGCCATGCATCCTGATCCTATCATCGTGACAGAATACCCTTGTGCAAGCTACTTGCCAGGGCATCACTACCATATCGTTATGGATGGGCCTTTCTTACCATATTAACTAGACACATCTCCCAGAGAAGAGCCTTGAGAAGTTGGTGGTGGGCCACAGCCCAAGTACACACTGTACGTGGTTTCATAGGAGTTCATACTTCATCTGGGTCAGGGGTATGGGTGTGGTGAGGGTGAGGAGTCAGTTAAATTTTTTTCATCTATTTGAGAATTTAGCAAGTGGTATATTGACTGCAGTGCATTTGTTGGCAGGGAGTAGTGGGCAGAATTGCTTGTAGACCTAAGAGTGAATTTTTTGTCACAATTTGGCAAAATAATAGTTATTGAGTATTTATTATGTGTTAGACATATTGTTGAGTAGTAATATGAATTATTGTGCTTATACATCACAACTCAATGAGATTGGTGTTGTGACCATCACCTTGTTACCCAAGCTTAGGAAGGTTTATAACTTACCTAAGGTCGCACAGCTTACAACTGGTGGAGCTGAAGCTCCAACTCAGATCATTAGGCTATAATGAACATAATACACTGGATACCTTCAATGCCCAATTAGCATCTTTTTTTCTTACAATAAAGCAGTTTCTGGATAACAGCATTAAGAAGAAAGGACATTCTGCCAGCCTCACTCACAAATGATGAATCTTTGACTGGTTAATCTGCACCATGGAGCCTAAGTTGAAGTGGGGGTGTGGGATGGTGGAATATGCTTAGGACTGGCGCTGAGACCTATGCCAAGGCCAGGCTCTGCCAGATCGCCCCCTTTCTGGACCACTCTCACTCCACCTGTAAATTGTGAGAGCAGGAAGACGCTGAGTTCTAAGGCTTTATGCAGTGTTCTAATTCTCTAAGTCTTGGAAATCTGAGGAAAGGGAGGGATGTGAACAGTGGACATCCCACTCTAGCTTTAGTGTGGATAGTTGACAAACCAAAGATGAACATCTTCCCTAGAGCTAAACCTGCCATGTAATTGGAGGAGCCCAGGTGTGCTCACCTGCTGACATGGGCTTGGTTTTAGCTCATAAAGTGATAGCTAGAGCTCAGTCGAAACTTCTGGTTGACTTGGCCACATTTTACAATTTTCAGTAAGTTTCTTGATATATTCTTAGTTTATATATATATATTTTTTTAATTTATGTATAGCTATTTTAATATATTTTATAGTTCATTTTATTGTATTTTTCCATTATCTCCCCTATACCCTCCTCTTGGAGGATTTCAATGTTTATATATATATATATATATATATATATATATATAAAATACATGCAAAAATAATATAATAAATTGAATTATTTTTAGTCATTAAATTTTTTCTGGCAAATAGAGTCTTAAAATTTTTGAGATCACCTTTTATCCTGATTTCTAAAATCTGGTTTTGGATCACACATTAAAGGGTTTGTTTGGCCTTTCTTAAAAATCATACAGGTTTATGAATTTTTTTTTTAATTTTTTTATTTTGGTTTTTCAATTTCAGTTGTCCCCTTTTCCCCCAATTTCTCTCCCCCACCCAACCCACCCCCTCTCCCGCAATCATATCCCTCCCCGTTGTCCATGTCCATGAGTCTTTCATACAGGCTCTTTAATTAAACCCTTCCCTTACTTATCCCCCTTCTCTCCCTCTCCCCTCCCCCCTATTGACTGCTATTCTGCTCTTTGTTCTATTTAGTTCCTTTCTTTGTGTTGTTCTTTAGTTTCCTGTATTAGGTGATATCATATGGTATTTTTCTTTCTTCGCCTGGCTTATTTCACTAAGCATAATTCTCTCTAGTTCCATCCATGTTGTTGCAAATGGCAGGAGTTCCTTTTTCTTTCTGCTACATAGTATTCCATTGTGTAAATGTACCACAGTTTTTTGATCCACTCATCTACAGATGGGCACTTAGGTTGTTTCCAGCACTTAGCTATTGTAAACAGTGCTGCAATGAACATAGGGGTGCATAAGTTCTTTTGAATTGGTGTTTCAAGATTCTTCGGGTATAATCCTAGTAGTGGAGTCATTGGTTCAAAAGGCAGTTCCATTTTTAATCTTTTGAGGTAATTCCATACTGTTCTCCATAGTGGCTGCACCAGTCTGCATTCCCACCAACAGTGCAGTAGGGTTCCCGTTTCTCCACATCCTCGCCAGCACTTGTTGCTTGTTGATTTGTTGATGATGGCCATTCTGACTGGTGTAAAATGGTATCTCATTGTGGTTTTTATTTGCATCTCCCTGATGGCTAATGATGTTGAGCATTTTTTCATGTGTCTATGGACCTTCTGTATGTCCTCTTCGGAGAAGTGTTTGTTCAGGTCCCTTGCCCATTTTTTAATTGGGTTGTTTGTTTTCTTGATGTTGAGTCGTATCAGCTCTTTATATATTTTGGAAATCAGTCCCCTGTCTGTGATGTCATTGGCAAATATGTTTCCCCATATGGTTGGTTTCCTTTTCATCTTGCTGATGTTTTCTTTTGCTGAGCAGAAACTCTTCAGTTTGATGTAATCCCATTTATTTATTTTTTTCCTTTATTTCTCTTGCTTTAGGAGATGTATCCGTGAAGAGATTGTTATGTGAGATATCTGATATTTTCTTGCCTATGTTTTCCTCTAGGACTTTTATGGTGTCACGGCTTACATTTAAGTCTTTGATCCATCTTGAGTTTATTCTCGTGTGTGGTGTAAGTTGGTGGTCTAGTTTCATTTTTTTGCAGGTCCCCAGGTTTATGAATTTTTATATAAACATTGACATCAGTACTACACGACCAACTAGACATTTGAGCCTTGAAAATGAATAAAACCTAAACCATAAGGATGTTAGGTGAGTTGACACAAGAAAAATGTTTATAGCTAAACCAAACTAAAAATGGTCTGCAATAATTTAATTGACCAAGAAAGGCATGTAAAATAGTAATTCAAAGACTTTTGATTCTTAATTTGGATAGACCAATTTTAAGTCCTAGTTCTGCCACTAATTAGTTATGACCTTAGTATAATCACCCAACCTAACAAAGTGTCAGTGTTCTCATCCGTATAAGACGTGAATAATAAATAATGGGACTTACCTCCATACAGAGTTATTATGAGAATGAAATGGATTATGTGCGTAAAACACCTAAGACCTTGCCTAGTGCATTGCACACTGTCAATAAATGTTGGCTGTTTCTATTATTAGAAGACAAGTAATTTACCATGTATAACAAGTATCCTTTTAAGAATGTCATACAGTATATTTTACAAAGGAAACCGTTAGGCAGTAGATAAATGGAACCAGCGATGTAGTAGGAGCATTTCACCAGGGCTATTTTAAAGTTATATTAGTTAAAACCCTGAGAGGTATATAGAAATGGCAGTCACTTATTAATCTTAAAGAAATAAACTGATTCATATAAGCATCATCTCTAATTTCCCTATGGTCGTCGGCAGCCGTCCGTCTCGAGAGACGATGGTGTAGCTCCTTAAGAGTCTATCTGCACCGCCGAGAATGGTTGTGCAGTCCGACTCGGGAGTGACATGGTATCTGTCTCCTCCCGTGTTGAATCGACATCTTGTGATGACGCTGGAGTGTCCTCTCCAGTGAAGCTGAAGCTACAGAGCCTGGGCAGGGTGATATGGAGGGTCTGCTGTTGCCCATGCAGCAGACCCCCCCTCTCTTTGCAGCTGAAGGGTCCAAGGGAAAGACGGAGTCAATACAGCTTGGCTTCAGGTGCACCGCAGGAGTTGCCGGTGTTGACTACAACGTCAAACCGCCTTAGGGACTCCGGCTCCGGATTTTCTGTCGGGGTTTACTCCCTTAGCCTTTCCCCTGAAGAGGTATGCCGCAAGGCAGTGGAGGTTTTTTGGAGCCAGAGTTTTCCTTCTCTGATGTGCCCTGACTGGAAGATCGAACCAGCGACACTTAGCTCGCAGGCCGACGCTCAATCCACTGAGCCAAACCAGCCAGGGGTATTCCCTATGGTATTATATGAAAATAAATACAGTTCTGCACACTGAAGAGTATTTGGTTCTCTGATTGTTAGGAGGCAAGGAGGTTAATATTAATAAATGTTTGATGTTGTCAGCTGTGCTGTTAGGGGTAGGAGGTAGGGAGGGAGGCAGACAGACAGATGGGACACACACACCGGTTGCAGTCACCTCAATACTTCCCATTACTATGAAAATGCCTGGGAGAATAGAGAAACTATTTCAGCCCACAGTCCATGAGGCATCATGACTTCATAACCATTGAATGGCCGGAAGTTGGACACCACCCCACCACACTGAAGGCCAAGTCTAGGTGGAAAATACCATATTTCCATTGCCAGTGTTCAGGTGGGCTGGGGGAATTTGGGATGACTGTCCAAATAGATTTTGTTTCAAGGTAGCCTAAGAATTTTGCTCACCTAGATCTTTGTATGCACTCTTGCAGTGACTACTGCAAGGCTTAAAGAGACAATGAAATTATTAGCTAGTTAGTGAGCATTCCATGAGAGGGAAAGTAGCAGAAAATCTCTGCCAGTTAAAGTGTAGATAAAGAGCCCTTTCTAGAATGTGCTCACTCAAAGTCCCACATGCTGCACATATAGGTAAGGTTTTCTATTTGAGGATGAGCTTGATACATCAGGACTGAAAGCATCTTAAAGTGATGAACTAATGTGGAAATTTCCAAAGTGATAATTCCAGAGATGAAGTAAGGCTCAAAGCAGCCTACGAAGTGTCTGCTAGAAGTATCTGAAAATGTTTTATGTAGCTGGCACTCTCATATTAACAAAAATGTGAAAATGAGGATGAATGTGCCTCCCTGGTCCAGTTTGCAGAGAGCATGTGATACATGTATCTCAATTGCTTTGTGAAATGACCTTGGAGACAATAAATATTAAAGCTGACATAGAGATAATATTATTGATTGGTTATAATACATATGTGAGACATGCAGCCTTGCTCATCAGGCTGGGAGAAGGGTGAGCTAGTAATGTTGTCAAGGTCCAGGCACTGCAGTTGTTGCATTTAAGTGTTGCCCTCACTGAGCAGATAGGATTATGATGATGAAATCATAATAGTTAATTTGCATACATGAGTTAGCCTGTGTCAGAGTGTGTTAAGCATCTGACATAGGTTATCTAATTTAGTTCTCACATTCTTGTAATGTAGATATGATTAGCTCCGTTTTACAGATGAGTAAACAGAGAACTGTTGATCAAAGTCTCCCATCCAGTGTTCAACTCAGATCTTTCTAACTTTTAGAAGTACTGTGCATGTAGAAGTAATAAAAGTAAAATATAAATTAATTTTTTAAAAAGAAGGATGAAGAAGAAGAAACGTCTATTGCATAATTACTATATGAGGCACTGGCCTATATGCTTTGCATAGAATATCCTCTATATCCCTCATCATTGTACTGTACTTACTTTTAACAGTGAGAATATAGAGGCTTATTAGGTTAAGAACTTGCTCAGTTTTAGGAACTGGTAAGATGCAGACAAAGACCGAGACAGTGCAGTATAACTCTAGAACCTAAACTGTTAACTAATTTGCCTGTAACAAAGTAGATCATTATAGTTTTAGGAATTCCTGACTTAAAAAAAGAGAGAGCTTCCCTGTAAAGTAAGGATAGTTACATGAATAAATGGGGGTTCTTGGGGTAGACCCTGGGTGCTATGTGTAGTTGAAGACATTGCAGATTCCTCATCCATCTCTTTGAACCTGTCACCTTTGCCTCTTTTGTATAGGTGGTTTTTGTTTGATTTGGGGGACTCTTTATATGGTATCTCTATGAAATAAGTCACAGGTACTTAACACACCACCCCTTGATGTGCCTGACAATTCTTTTATGTGTGAGAGCAGTTTCCATAGCAGCCCTTATGACTTAGCTGAGGCTGTACGTCTCCCCTTCAGCTGTGCTTGGCTTCCCAGGAGCAATGTGATTTGACTCGTGTTCCAGACCAAACAGTAAGATATGCTGGTCCCTGGCCCATGTTTAAATATTGTTATCCATCACAGACAAGCATTCCATGAATATTTCTATGCTGAAAAACCATAAAACCCACATTTGGGGCAACTTACAAAGGGCTCCCCACTGAAATACAATTAGCCATTCAGTTTCATGATGAATCACATATTAAAAAATAGTCTTCCCCTTATTCACCTGACAGGTGATTATAAATTAAAACAGAAGAAGAAGGGTTGGTGTTTTTTAAACTCTGGCTCAAAAGAATCATGACATGACATTAATTATAGCTGTGTCACTCTAGTCTTGCAGGATATTTATTATTCTTACTCTCATTATAATAAATATCAACTAAGGCCATCATCGTACTAAGTCACATTAAATAGACTTTTTTCTCTTGTCTAATGTGTTAATTAGTTTATTTTTTGTTCCCTTCTCTCTGTGTTAGGGAAAATATGTCTGATTAAGGAGACTGCCCAGTATCAAAGTTTATTTTTCTCCTTGAATAACTGCCAAATTATCTTACTCCTGATGTTCAGTATCAGGACTTGTTTTACTAAATCAGGGTTGTTAACCCATCAGTATGTCTTGTCTTTGTAACATTTTTGAGGAGTTTTTTAGACCACAGAAACAGGGATAAATCACATCGATTTAGAACTAGACCTGAGAATTCCAGAGGAAAAAATTTTTTCCCTCAGAACATCTAGCTTACAATAAAACAGGATTATTGTGGTTTTAGTGTTGTCTGTTTTGTGTTGGAGAAAAAATGTAGACCATCCTTTTGTCCATATAGTCACTCTGTGATATTATCTCCATCTGGCTATCTCTTCAGCCCTGTGCTTCTTAGCTCTGACTAAGTGTGTACCAGCAGCTATTAATAGCTGAATTCTACAACAGTCTGCTCTCTCAGATGGAATCTGAGCTTCTCAAGACTAAGACGATAAAAACCCATTACAAAGAAAGCAGTACATTCTTTGGCATTTAATGCAATTAAGCTATCTATAATTAAGGAACATTTTAAAAGCAATACACCAGCCCCTAATGCTAGTTGGTGGACATCACTTATTGATTTGGTCTTTGATACCTAAGGTTATCTTGATGTTGTGTGGATCTGTAGCATCAATCCAAACACTATATGTAAAATTTCAAGAGAATGTCCTGTTTTAGAAAAAAGTAGTACTTGACTTGAGAGTATGATAGAAAATTCCATCACAACAAAGAAAAAGGAAAAAAAATAAAAAATATGCATCATGGATCATAGAATCTATGAAGCTATACATGTCCATCCAGGATAGGGCTGCTCCTTAACTCCTTGAACTGTGACCCCCACCATGAAAGAAGGCATCCTGGACTATTATACACACATACTCATACACTAATTCACTCCACACATATCCCGGAAAACTCTTAATATTTTTTCCCCTAAGCAAGGTAGAGATTGGTCCCTCTCAAGGAATTGTCTTAGCATTTCTATCTAAGTGTAGAAAAAAGATGGAAAAAGGGATTAAAGTCTATTTCTGGAGCTCTTTCTCCATGATCCCCTTGCTTCCCCAGTATTTACCAAGAGAATTAAAGGATTTATTAAATCAGATTAACTGCTTGTGTCATCTTTTCTACACTCAGTATTATCAGAAGTGCAGTGAGGCCAGTGTGGTGCATAGAATTGATTCTTTATCAATACTTACTGTATAAATAAAAGGGAGAGAGTTCCTTTATTTTCTCACTTTGTTGGGATGTAGGTTCCATGAGGGCAGGGCCACATTGCTTTTGTTCACTTCTCTAACCCCAGCATCTACTACAGTAAATATTTTTGAATAAATATATAAATATACTGAGTTAAGGTGGCTTGCATGCTTTTGAAAAGGAGTCATATAAATTTCTTTTTAGGTCTGCGCCCTTCCTCTTTTATTCCCATGTAAGTGTTTATGATCCATGCTGCCTTCTTTTTAAAATATACCTATAAACAGAATTTCCATATACAAATATTCTATGGTACTTGGAAAGTAATTCTCATAGCAAATAAAATAAATTCATATAGGAATATAGTTTATCCACTTGAACTGGACTTCAAATTTTCTACCAATAGCTGTTGGAGTAGGGATGGGTGTGTGAACAGTTATTTAATTACTCCCAAGTAAATTATTTTATCTGCAAAATGAGCCTGTTCAGGAGAAATTAGATAATCTGTATATATATATAGCATGCTGACTAAGGTACTGTTTCAATGAATGCCAAGAACTGAAAGAAGATGACAAGCCCGGAGATGATTTAGAGTTTGGATCTTAGTTCTTGGTGATTTTGTGGATCTAAATTTCTCAGTTCCAAAATTTCTCTGCATTCTTCCAAGTCAATCTCTCATTACAATAATAACCTTTTAAGATTCCCTGGGCATGAGATGGGTTCTTAATTTTTTTAGGCCTGTTCTGAATTGAAGGAGACAACAAAAACTTTAATTATGAATACTGTATTAAGAATATCTTACTATGTGTGATATAAAAACAGTCAATGTGATAAATGCTTACAATTTTACAGCATGTTTGAGTTGTCAGACCATTTTGAAATCTACCATTGCATTTGTCCCTCACCCAAAGTTAATGACTGGGTGGTAGTCACTTATTTTTGCTGATAAGAAAACTGAGGCAAAGAGAGTAATTTGACTCAACCAGGTTGCCCAGCTAATACGTGATGGAGTCTAAATTTGAATCCAAACATTTCAACAAGTTCATGAGTATTTCCACACTTCTTAAATTTCCAGTCTATTTTAAGAGCTAGAACAGTTATATTACAAAGAAAACTGAAAGCAAGTGCAAATTTATATACCTCAATGTGGTAAGAAGTATCTGAAGGTATAAAGAGTAAAATGAGAGACTTTATTGAGATAACATAACTAAACTAAAGATTTCTAGAAAACCAGAATATTGAGAAATTCTATGTGGTTTTTCCCCAAATAAAAGTGTGGGTCACTCACTGCACTATGAGATACCATGTCATTTCTGAATGTGTGTCTCCTGAACCTAAGGAGAAAGAACTGCCATTTTCAGCACCATGGACAGCTCAGCAACTCTCTAAAGGGTTGTTCTATATACAGCCTGAACAAAGTCCTATTTGATAGTATCAGCTCTGTGAAGCTCAGGGGACCTGACCTGACCTTGTAATGTTCACTCAGAGAGAAACGTAAATTTAAAATAGCAGTGGAGTTGCATTAAATGATTATTCAGAAGGTTTCATCAGTGTCAATAAGTATGACACATTCGAAAGTATTGATTTTTTCCTTCTTCTCAATTTAGAACTAGGAGAGGCCCAATTAATTACTGTGAAGTGCCTTTATACAGCTTTCTTTATATCTCTGTTAAATCCCATTTCAATAATTACCACAGTTGAGTTTCATGAATCTAGTTTTCTTTAGTGCACACCCCTCCTCCCCTAGTGCTTTTTCCCAAACTCAACTATTCAATGTATGGCTAACCCTCCTCTGTGAAGATAAGGACCAAATGGAAATCCATAGATGTTAATCCTGTAGCTACTGAAGGAGGGGCCCTAGGGAGTCAAAGAGCTGACTCATGAATTGGAAGGAGTAGAACTCTGCTCTTGTACAAGCACTATCTTCCCTCATTGGCCTTAAGACCAAAGAGGTATCGCGAGGAACATAAACTGAGGCAACCTGAGTTCTCGGCACCAATCTGGGCACCTTTTCTACATTTATTTTTTCATACCATGAATCTCTGATTTTTAATGCTTGGGTGGGAGGATGAGACTAACTCAACGGTCTAAGCTTTTGTAATAGATATAACCTCACATTCAATAAGCCTTTAGATCATCAGTAAATTGTGCTGTTATCAGATTTTACATAATTACATATGGCCAATCCAAACCCTGCTTTCTGTAACTTCCTCTGGCACCTGATAAAAGGGAATGTATGGCTCAGCTGTTTCAAAATGAAAATGAGGAAAGTGGACCTCATTGGAAAAGAGCTTAGAGTTTGTGCCTAGATTTGCTTTACATGCACATCAGCCTGCAGAGCCAGGAAGAAAATCAGATGGTCCTTGCTTACTTACAAGTGTAAATTTGATTGAATCTTTTCCAACTTTGCTTTCTAAAATTAACCTGAGCCCTGACTGGTGTGGCTCAGGGTTGGGGTGGATGGGCATTGTCCCCCAAACTGAAAGGTCATGAGTTCAATTACCAATCAGAGCACATACCTGGGTTGCTGGCCAGGTCCCCAGTTGGGGGCATGCGAGAGGCAATCTATCAAGGTATCTCTCCCTTTCTTTCTCCCTTCCTTTCTCCTCTCTCTAAAAATAAATAAAATCTCTTTTAGAAATTAACCTGAAATCAGGCAGTTGGGACTATTATTCTGCAGGGTTTTAGAGTCACTCTGCTAGATTACAGGTGGACTGCTGGGTGCTGTTATTGTGTCACATTATTAAACAGAAAATTCAGGAGAATAGGAAATAAAACTACCACAACCTTCTGCTTGAGAAGAACGTGTATTTGGCATGGCTGATTGATTCAGTTTTAGGATTTTTAACTATAAATTAGGTACTGTGACATGAGAAACAAAATTTCCAGATCATTTTGAAGTTAATCCTGGAAATTAAACTACTTGAGAGATTCCTTCCTCCTCTCCTGAGGCACAATGTACTCTGTATGTGTATATTTTCTAAGTTAACTCTCTGGCAACAGAGCAAGTCCACCATAAGCAGTGACATGCAGGCTGTCAGATAAAATCTCCAGATTGAAACCAGAACAGAGGGCTGAGCTCCAAGTTGGAGGAGCATGTGTGACCTCTTGGTTCAAATGGAAAGAGTGTCTGAAAACAGTCCCCTTTGCCAAAAGACTCAGCTTTCCCTGGATATAAATAAAAATGAGTCCTTTGTTCTCAAAGATGTACAAATGATGTTTAGTGTTGACTCACTTCTTCCTATGAGGTCTAATTTGGGGGCTTGTATTGCATTTAGTTTCAAGGATATTCTATCAGTCTAGACTGCAAATGCATAGGCTTTTTCTGGGTATTTTACTGGTGCTGAAAGAAGCTTGTTCATTCATCCATTTAGCAAATGTTTCCTGAATGTCTACCAGGCACTGTTTTAAGTGCTAGAGATAGAGCATTGAGTAAGATCAACAAGCTCCCTCTCTGTTATCATTGACATATTATCATGGGAGGAAGGAGCCAAAAAACAAGTAAGAATTTTACATGCTGATACATGGTATGAAGAGATCAGCACAAGTTAATGATATAATTGAGAGTATGGGCTGTGAGGAACACACATTAAATAGAGTAGTCAGGGGAGGTCTTGACACCAAGACCTAAAGGACAGAATGTCACTAAGATCGGGAAAATCTGGGGAATGAGGACTCTCAGAGAGGAATCAGCGCACGCAGAGGCCTTGAGGCAGGAACGAGCTTGGAGCATAAGGAGCGTAGGGCAAGTGAGACTGGAGCATAGTGAATGAAAGGAAGACAGAGTGACAGGAGGGGCAGGCAGGACCCAGACCGCACAGAGGCTCAGGGGCTGTTGCAAGGAGAGTGGTTTTATCTCAAGGGCAGAGTGAGCTTATTGGAGGGCTCAGAAGCAAGGAAACAACATCCTCTGATTTATGCTTTTCAAGAGATCTCTTTCAAGTTCATGTTCTCCTTTGCAAGGCTCCGCCCCAAGTTGGGGGTCCTGTCCTTGTTCTAGCATATGACTTATTTGCTATTTTACAAAATTCTTTTCTTATAAAACAAGAATATTTTTTAAAGTACCCAGCACAGTGCAAATGATTGGACAGCCATACCATTTTTAGATGGACTCATTTCTAAAGTGTGAAGTTTGATATGTTATGGAACATTTGAAGGCCAGGTTTCAGTCTAACCTGGGCCACTGACTTACTGTGTGTCCTGAGCAAAGTTATGTAAGTTTTCAATTTGCATTTCTCTGTTGGTAAAATGGGAATATTAGTACCAACTTGGCTTACCTCACATAAATGTTGGGAAGGTCTGGTGGGATGTATACTTGAATATGCTTTTTATAAAATTAGAGGGCCCAAAAGCTAAATCCATTTATGCAATAAGTATTTGTTGTGTGTGGGCTGCAAGGGATCTAAATAGGTTTAATAATGATGGCTGGCATTTAACTGGGTTTTAACTAGGTGTTAGGTACTATGCACTTTTTCATTTACTTTTGATTCCGACCCTATCAAGAAAGATGGGAATATCTCTGTTTTTGATGAGAAAACAGGGGCTGAAAGAATCTACTTTTCCAAACTGGTAAGAGATGGCTGGGATTGCACCCCACATCTCTTTGCCCCCACAGCCCATGCTGTGCTGTTAAGTTCTGTCTTTCAGGATGCCAATGCCCTCTGGGAAGGAAGGCAGAACTAACAAACCCTGATAGTACATTGGGACATGTGTGTGCAAAGTGATCTGACAGACTAGAGAAGGGAGGAACAAGTTCAGCTGGTTTTATAAAGGATAGTGCTTTGAACTTGATCTGGAAGGATAAGTAAGAACTTCAAGGTACATTACTGGGTGGTATGATGGGGAGGGGGGGAGTAACCTACACAGAGATACAGAAATGGGAGAGGCAGGTATGGAATAAGGAATGGCAGGCATGTTAGTGTGACTTGAAGATATGTGCTGTTGACCTGTATGTGTGTGTGTGTGTGTGTGTGTGTGTGTGTGTGTGTGTGTGGTCTATGGATTTTGGGGGGGGTGTTGAAGTATGTGTGTATTTGTACATGTTTTTCTGTCTGTGGGTTTTTCTGTTTTCCGGGTGCGTGGAGAGGTGGTGTGTGTGATATGGTGGGAAGGCAGGGTGTGGTTGGAATAGGCCCCTGTCAAGGAGCTGGAATGACAGAAGGAGGGAGACCTGTTAGGAGGGTGTGGGCCAGCATTAAGGCAGTATAGAGGGAGGAGACTTATTAAAGTGACCTTTTATAGATAGAATCAGTAGGGCTTCTGCCTACATCAAGATGCAGTTGAGAGAGGTGTTCAGAATGAACCCTATGTCTCCAGTTCAGCAGTGGTATGGATGGAGTCCTAGGAACTCATATGAGGGAAGTGGGAGCAGAGGCAGATTTGGAGAGAGGATGAGGTGGAGGTAAATTTGGGACCAGTGAGTTTGAGCCGCCTGACATCCTGGGGGAGAGGCCAAGGGTTAGAAATATGGCCCAGAGCTCAGAGGTGGGTACAGCCTCAGGGAGAATGATGGGAAAGAAATGTCCCCACACAGCATGGCCCTTCTCATCTAATACTGCAGTGGTCTTTTGTGACTGCATTGCTTTCTTATATAGCATTTAACCCCCCCCCCCCCCCCACTGATCATAGGAGGTTTTCTGAAGGAGTGTTTTGTGCCCCTAAGAAAGCATTGGCCAGTTCTCAATTATCCACAAGCGAGCATCTATGGCTGTTCCATTCTACCCAGCATGTTTTTAAGGATATCTCCATTATTTCCTCAAACAAACTCATTTTAATATATATGTGCCCAGGAAACACATAGATAAATCTTATAGAGAGAGTTACACGCATTCCAAAGCTAACTGGAGCTGGTTTTTTTTAAACAACTCTAGTGAATGTACATTTTCTGGAAGTTTTCTTTGTCTCTCTATTCTCCTGTTAGTCAAGACAATCACAGATTGACACTTTCGGCATCTCCGTGGTCAAAGGCAGGTACCACGTTGCAATTTATTTTGGTCCTGCTGTCTTATGATTGTGTCTCTACCCACACACCCCCATCCCACCCTAGTGTTTTATTGGCTTAGATTTATTTCTTGAGGCCCTGCCAATCCTTATGTTCTTAATCTTTTGTGAAGAATCTTACTGTGACCACAGGAGACCTCTTCAGAGAGCCCATGGAAAAATTATGTCTTTCTCTGACAAAACAGGAGAGGCAGAAGAGCGAGAGCCTGGTGCTCAAAGTGATGAATCAGCTCAGATTTACAGATTTTGTTTGGCCCCAAAATAGTTCACTTTCAAAATATATTATTCAGAGCAAGGCCTGAGCAAGAGAAAGAATTAGAGCTGATTTCCAGCTGGAGATTTTGTGCAGGAGAAGAAAGCTGACATTGATTTGCAGGCTAACTGACCTTGGTAGGAATGGTCGATTTTCAAGTGAAGAGAAGCCATCTGTGGGCTCCTGAGGATAGGGGGTGTGGCGGGCTAATCGTTCTCTGTAGCAGGCTATACTTGGTTCCTGTTCAGAGACCGTTGAAGGTCTGGTCTCAATTCATCCTTAGATATTATCTCCATGTACAGGTAACTCAACGCTCAGAGATTACATGATTGGCTCAAGGTCACCCCAGGAATTATTGGCAGAAAAGGGACTAAAATTCACATCTCCTGACTTCCAGGCCAGCCTCTCTTCTGTCAGCTACCTGTTAAACAGTGTCAAACTGCATCACTTGCTCTATGATCTTGGCCAAGTCATTTAGTCTCTCTAAGTCTCAGATTTCTCATCTGTAAAACAGGAATAATGAACAAACGTTGAATAATCTGAGATGCATGGGGACACTATCTGCACATAGTAGGTGTTCAGAATATGTGAGTTCCCTTGAAACAGTGGGGCTGATATTAGTGATGCTTCTCTATTTTCAATTAAAGCTTAGTGTGTTAGCCAAGGTTGGGTGGCTCAGTTGGTTGGACTGTCGTTCGGTATACCAAAAGGTGGTGGGTTCAATTCCCAGTTAGGGCACATACCTAGGTTCTGGGTTCAATCCCAAGTTGGAGTGAGTACAGGAGGCAACTGATCAATGTTTCTTTCTCTCTCCTCTTTCTCCTCCTCTTTCTCTCCCTACCCACCCCTCCTCTCTTTCTAAAATCAATTAAAAAAAAAAAACATATCCTTGGGTGAGGATTTTTTAAAAAGCTTAGTGAGTTGTAAATCTCAGGAGTCTCTATGTGGAATGAGGATGAGGAGAAAGTCTAGACCATCAACCAAATAAGGGAGTAGAGACAAAGCTGGGAGCACTGCAAAAATCCCCATGATATTTTTTTTTAGCACAGATGGACAGCCTTAGATTTCAATTCATTAATTCATTCAACAGGTATTTGCACATTTCATATGCCAGACATGATTTTGGGTATGAGGGATATATAGCAACTGAACAAGACAGCTTTGTTCCCTGCCCTCATGTAGTGTAAAATCTATTGGGAGAGATAAACCTTGATCAAATATTACAGAAGGAATATAAACTACCAAGTGTGAAGGCTTTTTTATAATGGAGTCGTCATAAGCTGGGTTGGGATAACTGGCCTAGCCTTGTGTGTTCAAGGAAGGCTTCCCCGAGGAAGTGACCTTTAAGCTAAGGCTTGGGGTGCAGCAGCGATGCCAGTCAGGGAGAGGGAGCAGCGTAAATCAAGGCCATAAGGAGAAAAGCCAACCATCCCTTAGGAGCAGGGGTGAGTAAGAGGGAGAATAGCATCAGATGAGGCCAGGAGGGGAGTCAGGGCCAGATCAGGCAAGACCAACCAAAGCTCAAGAAAAAGCTTTTGTGGAGTTTTAAGCATGGTGTAGACTTGTCAAACTTGATAATGGCAGAGCCACACAGAGGGGCACATACACAACTTGAGTTGCTCAGTCTGGGAGCCCCACACTCTTCTTGTATCTCACTTACCCTCCAGGCAATAGTCTTCTAACTCCAAGGCCATGGGGAAAGGTTGAAGAAATAATAAATCTGAGTTAGCAGCAAAGGAGATGAGTACAGTTCCTTCAAGGTCAAATATGCTGATAGGAACCCGCCAGCCAATCTGTGCCTGTGCATGTGATAGGCTGGCTGCTGGTGGATTTATATGCTTTTGATATTTCATTGGAAGCAGTAGGGTACAGGTGAGATCCTGCTATTCTTCCACAGTTTCCCCTGTTTATATGCTTATATGTGGGCTCACTTGTTCATTCATCCCACGTATATTCATAAGTTAACTTATGATCTAGTTGGAGATATAAGATATATTCAATAAAAATTACAGGGTTGAGAGAGGTGAGTGCCCTAAAATATAAGAAATGGAGTAGAGGTTTCAGAGAAAGAGAGAATCACTTCTCATTTTTGTTAGGAGGAGGCAAGAGGTGGACAGGGATCAGGAAAGGATTTATGGGTGAGGCTGTATTTGATGTGAACCTTGAAGGATGTGGGAACAAACAGGCAGATGTGGGGAGTGCAGGGGAAAGGAAGGGGAAGGGAACAGTGAGAGGGAAGGTGGAGGAAGCATAGGACAAATGGAAGAAAAAGTCTGGTTGAATTTTAACCTGTTTGAAGGCAAGTTCTTAGATGATAGGTGAGGGTCAGGTATGAGAAGCTACAAAGGCTTCTCAACAGAGCTCCTGGATTTCAACAGTGGGGAGCTATGCAAAGTTTCTCACCTGGGAAGTAGCGTGATTAAAAGGTGAGGAATCAGCTGGGGGTGGGGTGGGGGTGCAGGATGCACCACACCAGGGCACCAAGCCTGTGGCCTCAGGCATGTTAGCCTAAGGTCTGAAGTCACTGGGCCCAGATCTTGCCAACCATCAGTATAGCGTTGAGTATCAGTACAGTCGCTAGTCCCACTCCAACCCTACTGTGTGAGACTCATTGGGGAGCATATCTGGGGCAGCTGGTTTAAAATTTTTTAAACCTCCCTAGATGATCCTAATGCAGCCAATATTGGGAATCCACTCTTCTGTACCATTCCACATGCCAGCCTCACATCTAGGCCAGTAAGGTTGCTGAAAGGAGTGGCCAAGTAACAAGCTGCTCTGCCTCTCATGGTTATGAACTGGGCCGCTATAGATGGTGCTTTTGGAGCCAAAGCCGTGGTCTGAATTGATCACTTAAAACTGATGCTAAAATACATTATTACTATGAAGCAGATAGCAGAAACATTTGACTCGGTGTTAGGGAGATGAAACCAAGCTGAGTAGAGAGCTTTACAAAGAGCCTTCTGTATACACCAAGTCATTAATAATAATCACCTTGGAAAAGTGAGCTTGGAGATAGGGGGAATTTTTATTTTGCGTGTTTCCATATATTTAATAGTTTTACATTAAGCAAACATTACTTTCATCATTAAGAAAAATACCTAGTTAGAGACTTTTAAGCAACAGAAAAGACCTTTGCAAATCATGTTCCAATATCTAGATAAAAGGGAAGGATAGCCTCTGTCCTCAGTGGCGACTAGGCTACATCAGCATCACAGGATGTCCAGGTCAGATGGTGAAGGAAAAAATGTCTTAGCTTTCTGGTTAATGACACTGGGAATGTTTACCTTGGGAACAGCAACGTTTGCAAGATAAGTACCTTAAATGTCATTCTGATTGAGTTTTCGGATGACTCACAGCTGAGGGGAGGAGCCAGAACTGAAAGATCTTGACAGTCTAGATTGATGTGCCAAATCTAATAATAACACAAGTACAGGGGATCAATGTCAATACCTTCCCTGAAGTCTGACAGAGCAAGCCACCTGCATGCTGGCAGGGAGGGGTGTGGCCCTTCAGAGCAGCTCATCAGAGTGAGCCTTCAGGGTCTTAGTTAACTAAGAGTGAGTCAAAAGAATACTGGGGCTGCTGGAAGAAGGGGTGTTGGACAACATTAACAGAAATTGAGTGTCTACATTTGATTCTTAACTGGTGGTATGCATCAAAGTCACCTGAGAGTCTTTTTACAAATATGCTCAGCCCCCACCCCCAAAGCTGACTGTATTCCGCGGGGACGAGGGTTCAGGACTAAGCTCGTAGAATTTGAAAATGCCGCCCTGGTACAGGCCTCTGATTATTTTTTTAGCTGATCTAGATCAAGGGAGGAGCATCTCGGCCTCTTCCATGTTAAAGGATCTACAGTCTGGAATTTTTAATGAATTTTTGAAAATCATGTTAAAAGAAAATAGCCTGTGTTTTTATTTCTGATTATGGAAGTAATTTTTGAACAATATTAGTTTTCATCCCAATTTACCATCTTATTCAAATTGGCTTTGAGTAAAATTAGAAGCATGTTTTATGCAATGTATTGTAATGCAACTTCATTTAATATTCCAATAGGAACATTTTTCTCTGCTCTTCAGCGTGATTTTTAACAGGTGCATAAACTGTCCATTATAGGATTAGGTACCAAAGTCTACCCACTTCCTATTGTTTAATATGGGTCTTTTGCAAAGTTTTTTACTATTACTAAACACAATGTACATGTTGTGTTGTACTATACTTTGAAGAGTAATACTGACTCCATGGAGCGGTCAGATTAGTGGGAGTTTTGTGATCCTGACATACAGAATAGCTGAAAACTAATCTGCATAAGATTTAGTGGGGTTGGAGAGGGTGGTAAATATCTTCAAATATTTGCAGGGAAATCAAACAGAAAAAGAATTCAATTTGTTTTGCTAGCCTCAAAGGGACAATTGGGTAGAATTGCAAGGAAGCAGCTTTCAGGGGAAGGTAATGAATTTTCAAATAATTAAGTTTCGAAGGTCTTGCCTGCCCCATCCTTGGGGATGCTGGAGGGTGAGTTAGCATTTGTAAAGGAAGTAATTGAGGAGATTCAAATTTCCAATGGGGAGTGAGGTAGTGGATTTAAAATGGACTCACAAACTCCAATGGCCCAAGCTACAACCCCACTGTAAGTGAGTTTGTTCAGCTAATGGTCTTTGATAAAACAATTTGAATTCAAATGCCTTTAGGCAGAACATTTGCTCCTTAATTAGCCACAAACCAAGTCCCTTCTCATTTTTTTTTTTTAACCTGCCTGGGCTCCTGAAGGCTTTTGTGTTTACCACTCTCAGTGGATGCTCTTTAAATCCTTTGATACTGTGATGATCATTCGTTCATTTAGATGCTTATGGAGCACCTCCTATGTGCTGAGTATTGTGTGAGTTGCTAGAGATAGAAATGACCCCCAACAGCATCTTTGCCCTCAACAAGCATGCCGTGAGAGCTTGTGGGAGGGTGTGACATTGAAAGACTATGGCAGATTAGAAATGGACTACAGGAACTCATCGACAGAAGCTCAGGATTAGAGCTGGTGGTTGCTATGAACAGCAAGGTGTGCTTTGAGTTGCTAAGATGAGGCACTGTGATAGCCAAGTTCTTAAAGAGATGGGACCTTCCTGAAGGCACTGCTCTCCCAGCCAACTGGCACAGGCAGAGCCAGCTTGCATACCTGCTAGGGATGGTGTGGAAGAGATTCTGGTCCAGCAGAAGTATAAATGGCTTCTTTATCCCCTCTTACCCTAAAAATGGATCTTCCATTCAATGGAAGCGAACAGCATTTGAAAGGTTGGTAAATTAGAAAATTAACATTATTCCCCAAAAAAGGAACTGAAGAATGTAGAAGGCTTTTTTTTTTAGCAATTTCCCTTTCTTTCAGTATATATTTCAGGAGGGATGTGTTCTACCCCCATTCTGTTACCCATGATCTATTGAAAGCACTTACGGAGTGTATGCTTTGTACTAGACTCTTGCTAAGTGCCCTGTGTACAAGTCCATTCATCCTCATGGTACTGTCCATTTTGTAGATGAGGAGACTGAGGTTCAGAAAGTCCACACTTCACAAGTGCTGGAGCCCAGTTTGTGCTCTGTGGGCTCCAAGTCAGAGCTTTAACCACTACAGTCTGCTGCCGTCCCCTGATTGTCATGTTCTGTCTTCTCTGTCCTTTCGACTCCAGTTCCATCTATTCTGGTCATTCTACCAGGACTCTTCCCTCCGGTTCTCCATTCCTGTCCCTACCCACTCCTGGATTCTGCTCTTCTTGCAGCTGTCAAGGCACCCTTTGTCCCACCCCTCCTTCATCCTGGTTAAACAAGGCCCCGTATATTTTGATTATTTGGCTCTGGGAGCCAAACACATCCAGGTCCCCAGATTTCTAATACCAAAGTAGCAGCAGAGCAGTGGAAAATAGGAGGTTTTGATTTTCAAATAGGAGGTGGATTTTTTTAAGGCAGTGTTTTATTGATGTGAAGAAGTTTTAAAAATTGTCTTCCCATATGGCTTATTTCAACCCACTAAGGACTCTGCAGTTGCTAGTTGGATTTGTCCCGCTGCCCCCAGCAGAGCTGCCCAGGGATTCTTGCCTCCAATCACGCCTGCCACTTGACTCCCACAAAGAAGGCATCTCATTTTTGGAGTGACATGCTACTTGGTACAAAGTTATAGGAAACCATGCTTGAAGAAGCTGCTCTTGAGGTCAGATATGACATAATATTCATCCTTAGTGACATTTTCAAAAATATATTTGCAAATAATTTAACCCCAAAATTTTTCGTGTTGAATTTGAGTTGGTATGTAGGTTCTGAGTGTGTGTAAAAGAAATTTTTTTTAATAATAATAATAAAAGCTAGATGTATTAGGGGTTTCCTATACACCAGCACTGTTCCATGCTGTCTCTCTGTATCTACACACACACACACACACAGCAGTGTACTAGAGTTTATTTAATCCTCAGAAGATCCTGGTGAAATTAATGTTGTTCCCATAAGCTCAGTTCCGAGAAGATGACTTACCTAAACACTTATAGTTCATTATGAGAACCAAGGCTTCTCAGGTCTCCTGGAGTCTGGAATCTTAACCTCTGGACCACAAGGAGGAAGATGGTGTTATTTTGATGTTCTAACAAGGGAGACATCCCATATATAGTTTTTATATCTTTCAAGCCCTTTCACATAAATTTGGATTTTATTCCCACTTGTGAGGCCAGAGAGTCAGATTTTGTTTGAGCTAAAAGAAAACTAAGATCCAGAGAAGTAATGAGACCATCCGGACATCACAAAGCTAACTAGGTTCCAATAAGAACCTAAACTTAGCTCAGATCTCCTAAGTCCCAGTTCCTGGCTTCATGCTGATGAGAAGGCTAATTCTGGCTCCTCATCTTTACAGTTAAGTTGGACAATTCCTCATCTCAACTTCGCCAGTGACTAGAAATTCATTTAATACATATCCACTGAATTATTACTGGATAGTTTCAGGAACGGCGCCAGGCTTTAGTGGGACAGTAATGGACATTGTAGATATGTCCTGGGATCGTAAGCTTGCAGTCTAGTGGTAAAATTAAACAATTGGACACGTAATTGCTATAAAGTCTGATGGACGTTAAGGAAGCAGATAGCAGGAAGATGGAAACCAAGTCTAAGATTCTAGAGAAGGAGAAGGGGTAGCCAGGTGGGAGTGGAGGTAGAGGACAGAGTTTTTCAGACAGAAGGGATATTTTGAGCACACAGATAAGACAAGGACAACACTTACTATGGACGAACACACAGGAGCCATAGAGATTTGAGGCCAGCAACTGAGACATTGTGGTGACTGAGCAGAGAAATCAAAGGAAAGAGTACACCGAGCTTTGCAGGCTGCTGCAGGTTCAAGTACTGGCTTCACCATTCACAGGCTGTGCAACTTTGAACATGTTCCTTGGTGTTTTTGAGTTCCCCCATTTGTAAAAGGAGATGTTACTACAAACTGTTGCCAGGGTAACCGTCAGGCTTGCAAATAACGAACACACAGCATTCATCCCCATCCTCGCAAAAGGCACCACTGCCCACTAGCTGCTGTAGCCTGAAACATGGGCATCACCTTTGAATCCCCAACCCCACACAACAGGTCGGCTGGCAAGTCCTTTCTGTACCTCTCCAAAACACCCTGCAAATTCCTCCATTAATCTCTATCTGCAAGCCACCCTGATCTCCCACCTAGACTGAGAATATAGCACCTGCCACTCTCCCTGCTCCCACTCAGGGCCCCACCCCAACCTCAGCTTTTACATATCAGCTAGAATGATCTTTTAAAAACACAAAGTACATATCATGCTGCAGCTTCGAACCCTCCCTTGTTCTTAGTGGAAAACCGAAACTCCTTATTCAGGCTGGCCCTGCACTATCTGGCTTCCGGCCTCCTGGCTTCATCTTCCACCCCTCGCTCACAAATCCCTGCCCGCCCTGGCTAGCTGCTTCATCCTCCCGTTCTGGCTGATATACCACCTCCTCTGAGAGAGGGCTTCTCTGACCACTGTATTCAACAAAGCCTCCTACGTTAACTTCTACCACTGCTTCTTATTTCTTTCATTCCCACCTTTGTTACAATTCATCACTAAACATTTATTTGGATGCTTACTAGCATTTATTTGTATAGCTCCCTTGCTAGGCTGAGAGCTTGATGAGACTGAACTGTTCAGGTAGGGGTCTGGTGGATTGGAGCATGTGTGTGACACAAAACAGGCACTTGGTAAACATTGGCTAAATCAGGGAAATGGAAGTGGGCCCTCAATAAATAGTAGCTATTGTTGCTCATTAATACCCATCAGAGAGAGTATGTCTGGTTATGAGCATTTGCCCAGAATGTCTTTCTGTCCCCATTATTTGCCCCAATCTCCAAGGCTGACATCCCAGCAGAAGGCTTTATGGCTGATGGAAAAGGGGATGGTCATTCTGTGTCAGTGAGGTCACTGAAGGAAACTGCCCCCAGAGCCCCTTGACATTGGATTTGTACAAGGCACAATTTCCAAGCAAATCCCTGCTATGTTTTTTGCTGAGACTCTGGGACCCAGGAACATCCATCACTGGAAAAGTGGGTGCTCATACACACTCGTATGTTACCAGCTGGTATTTCTGCCTCGAGGATTTTACATTTACAAGGTAATAATAAAAGTGGTATTAGAAACCTGCAGATGGTCGTCCAATAGAGATAAATGTTGATTGCAAACTCCAACATGGAAGTGGGATTGACGAGAAGTGTTTCTCGGTAATTTAAGGCCCCATTGCAATGTCCCTGGAGATACCTTGGCCAGCCAGTTCTGTTTTATTTCAAGGAGGAAATAAAACTCTGCCTGGCTGGACTTTTTTTTTCCCCTGACAGTAAGGAGCTGTCATGATGAATCATAAAGGCCAAGGCTGCAGGGCTGGCAATGCATGCCAAAGCGTGATTCTCCTCTGTGAATGTGGCCTTTGAACTTGAAATCAGGGTCAAGTTTTCGGGCTCTCATCTTGTTGGATAGACAGGGGCTCTCAATCCTTGCCCAGACAGCCTCTTGCCCTTCAGTGGAGGAATGCTGAGATGGCTTTTCTAAGAGTGTGCATTAAGAGTAGAGTCATCAATTCTGAGAAGTAGTAAAATAAGGGACAAAGCCCATACTTTCCAGCAATTTGATTCTCTACAACAACACTATCCAATAGAACTTGCACTGATGATGGACATATTCTATAGTTGAGCTGTCCAACATGGTAACCACTAGGCATGTGTGACTACCGAACACTCTAAATGTTGCTAGTGTGATGAGGAACTGAATTTTTAATTTAAGTTCAAATAGCCACAGGTGGCTGCTGATGACCACACTGGACAGCAGAGCTCTAAAATATTGTCTGACTGGAAGAAGAGTAGCAAGAATGATGTGCAGGACACAAAGGTTGAATGGGAATACCTAGGAGAAGGTGCCTCTAAGGTTTTAACCAACTGGCTGGGAGGACATGTCCCATGGTGGCTGAACATACATAAGCCAGTGTGAGACAGATCTGGGTTCAAATCCCAGTTCTGCCAAGTTTTAGCTGTGTGATCTTAACGCAAGTTACTTAACTTCTCCAAGATTTACATTTCTCATCTGTAAAGTGAAGATAAAAATAGGACCTACTTTCCAGGGCTCCTTTACAGCTTAAATGAGATACTCTATGCCAGCATCATGTATGTCTTAGAAAATTTGGTATAGTACTTTTTGATAGGAAATATGATCCTCTTGGGTATCTAAACCCATACTGGATAGCAGTGTTGGTGAGTTTCATGATCAGAGATAGAGGAGGAACTGATTGGACTCATCTGACTAGGCAAAACTATACTTCCCAACAACACAATACTGCCCTGCCTCCTCAGCCATGAATAGCAAGTTAGGTGACATCTAATGAAACTGGTGTTCTGTAAAAATGCAGGACACTGGACCATTTAGAGTGGGCCTGAAGGTCATGGTAAATGCAGTTCTGATTTAGTGGATGTGGGTGGGGACTGAGCTGCCCCACAGCTTCTGTCCCAGGCTCTGCCCCAGTCTCTGTACTTAGAGTATCAAGGTTGTTAAATTCCTAGAGTGGAGGGCATAAGACCAATACCCTATTTATCTGACAAGGAAATGGAGACCCAGAAGGGGAGGAGAGCCAATCTAAAACTAACTTGACCTGTTGCCTGTGTCAGTGTCATGGGCACTTGCGCAATGTCCCCAGGCGGCTGTGGTCTCTTGCATTACATGACAGCAGTTCGCAAAATGTCCTTCTGTCCTGTACTTCTGTTCCCATTTGTAGCCAAGGATAGCAAAGGGTGATTACTCCACTTGCCCCGACTCTTCCAGTTAGTGACTGCCTGGTAAGCTGGAGATGACATCAAGATGCACTGCCTCTTATCCCGGAGTCCTTCCCAGAGTGTATCTGCCACGCCATCTCCATCTCCAGGAAGCTTCAGGCTGGGTGGGGTGATGGCTGACAACAGAAGTCCTTGTGGGACTTAGCAGTCAGCCTGCATTTAGGAAGCCATCCGGAAAAGAAGAAAAAGAATGGCAGAGTGAAGAGAGTCAAATGGCTCTCCTTTCTTTTTTTTGATGTCACACAGGAGTCTAGAGCAATTATTCCAAGCTGAGCAGTAGCAGCGTGCCTAAAGCCTTTCCTGGGGTCAGATGTTGTATCCCCAAGGAACCTGGAATGAATGGCAGCTCCAAGTGGGAGAAGTGGAAATGAGGCACCAAGCAGTCAGGGAAGAGAAAATGTTCCCTGGTAGGCACGAACCGCCCCATTTCTTAAAACCATTAGGTGAGAGAGATTGAAAGTTAGGACAGTTATGGTCATTGTCACTGACTCCAGGTGACCTTGGCCAAAGGTGTGTGTGCACGTGTATCTGCATATATGTGTGTGCGTATTTTCCCATGTGTGGTGGCATACTCAGGTTGTATCATCACCCACCTGATTTCACAGCTGTGTTGTCAGGGTGAGTGCAATGGCACCTGCAAGCCTCCCAGAGAGCCCTGAAAGGTTTGGCCTTTTTCTCAATATCCTGCTTCGGTGGCCACAGTAGAGTCAGTTTTCTAGGTCTTTGCCGTCATGTGATTTGGATTCTGAGATAAATGTCAAGAACTAAGAATTCAGACTCATTGAGCTGCTGATAATTAAATGAATTTGTGGCCTCTGTCTGTCAGATCCAGGTCACAGATAGAGCTACATATTTTGGGGTCCAAGCTTGGGTGAGCCAGCTGACAAAGCTTTCTGCTTTAGCTCCGGCCAGGTGGCTCAGCTGGTAGGAGCATTGTCCTATACACCAAAAGACTGCAGGTTTGATCCCTGGTTGGGCAGTTGGGGTGCATGTGAGAGGCAACTGATGCCTTCTCTCTCCCTCTCTCTCTCTCTCTCTCTCTCCCCCTCCCTCCCTCCCTCCTTCCCTGTCTCCCTCCCTGCCTCTCCCCCACCTTTCTCTTTCTCTCTAAAATCAATTTTTAAAATATATCCTTGGGTGAGGATTTTTTAAAAAGCTTTCCCCTTCAGACACATTCACTATGCATAAAATGTTTGTTGGAATGCTTTGCGAGCCAGTAAGGTATCCTTTAAATAAAATACCACGTTCAGATCAATTTATTTTCTCCAGTCCTATCTATCTTAACCATATTCCATTGCTATCAATGAATTCCTTTCAAAGGTTAACACCAACACAGAACTGATTGAATAGGGCAACTCTGGTTAGTGCAAAAACTGAAGTGTTTTTATTTTTATTTTTAGATGATGTCACTTCTCCCTCTTCCACTTAAATATCTTCTTAGATAAATGGAAAAGATGTCCCTGCTTTCCATTTTCAAAGCCATTGATTTTTGCTGCAATTAGAGAATGAAGAGCTAGACCAGGCAAGATTTTTTCCCCGCTTTTAAAAACAGCCTTTGAGAATCCCGGCTGTTTTACGGGCTTTCTCCAGTTCCAAAGGTAGAGGCAAATGTTCCTTCAGTCAGTGTGCCATTGCTGCTGGGTGCATCTGTGGTCTACTGAAAGGTCTGCAGATGACTTTGTGCTCAAGTGGCTTGGGGTCTCCAAATGGTTTCCCGCTCTTCAACTTGCCCTGTAATGAGAGCTGTGGATGTTTCTGAGCACAGTTTGACC
This sequence comes from Furipterus horrens, assembly GCF_987537825.1. NCBI lineage: Eukaryota > Metazoa > Chordata > Mammalia > Chiroptera > Furipteridae > Furipterus > Furipterus horrens. The sequence continues at coordinate 68,451,375 of NW_028327180.1, forward strand.
TGCATTCTACTGATCTAATCGTTTGGCTAATCACTCTCTGCAATTAAATATTTCTCCTGGCAATAAAGTTAATCTCTTCCCAACACATAAAATCTAACCCCACGGCTGGAGCAAGGAGAATGGCTGTGGTTTCTGCTACCTTCTTGGGACCTGACAGCTTTATTCTGAAGGCTGAAGCAACTCCTGTAGCTTGGGAAGTTGCACCCTCCTCGAATTCAAGTGCAACAATGCTTTTCTTTACTTCTAGACGCCCCCACTAAGCTGTCTTGCTCCTGATCAGCCTCGGTTCTTCCCTATGGCCCAGCACATTAGGCTTTTCCTCCAGCAACCTGCTGCTGTGTGTGGCCAAGGCGCTTACCACACACTTTGCAATTCTGCTAGCAGCTTTAGGTTCCAGCTTGAAGAGATTAGTGTCCATCGCATAAAGAATTCATTTCACAGAATCCACAATCTCTGCCCTACCTTCAGCTCAGTCTTTCTAAGGGACTTCTTTTGCTTCTAAACAGAACCTGATTTTGTCTTTCTAAACAACATTAGAAAATTCACTCATTCACTTTGCAAATATTTATTGAGCAACTAGTCACAACCCCAGCTGTCAAGGTGTTCACTTTAAAAGGCAAGGATCAGGAGTAGGAGCGGGGTGGGGTCAGGGAGGAGGCAAGCAGCAAACCATGAACTTAGTACACAAGTGGACTTGGGTTCCAGTTTTCAGTCTGCCAAATGCATTATTATAATGACACCTTAACAACTTACTGATCTCCACTAAACCTCAGTTTCTTCATCTTTAAAAATACAGATGCAAATGCCTATTTCATTTGGGTTTTGTGAGGATGAAGTAAAATACCGTACCTTAAAATGCCGATAATACTTGGCACATAGTAAATGCTTAATAAACGTTAGCTATAATTGTCACCTTATATAATTCTCACAACGGTATAAGCCACGTCCTGCCTCCCCCCGCTCCCCACTTTACAGATGGGAAAACTGAGGCAAAATAATTTGCCGAAGAACATATAGTTTACAAGTGGCAAGCTTAAACAAAGGCATGCACAACACCATCTTTCATCTCCCTACCATTACCCCAGGAAGACTGAGTTAAGATTTCCTTATATTTTCAGAAGTTACATGTATCATGAGCTTTTTGAGAAAACTTGCTAGATCTGTTAGTGATGACTCAAATTAAGCCACATGACTTAGCTAGAACACAGCATTTTTCAAATATCCATTCTGTTGTGGTTTTTTCCTCCCGACATCCAATGAGTATTTCTCTTCACATACAGAATTTTTATTAAATGCCTAATTAAAACTGGTTGGATTCTCACTTATAACAGTGCTCAGTTCTGAATTTAAATTTAATGATGTGTTGAAATATTAATGACCTTTATCTTTAAAAGTGTCTCAATTGCACTAAAGTTAACGAATGTAGCTGATAATGCCCAGCACCGCGTTGGAACGTTCTCCCACACAAGACACTTGCTGGGATTTGCATCATTCTAATGTGGATTTTGTGCAACCTTAACAAACACACGATGTAGGAAAATTTTGCATCGCAAATTGCCTGGGGATTTGGTCTCCTAATAAATACTTGAAAAGTGCTCCAATGCATGCCAAGTAATAAGAGCCATAAAGCATTTAGGGGGATTGACAGTGTTGGGCGTGTGCTGTGGAGTAAACATGTTTCTGAGAAGTAGCATTTGCAGCATATGGAACTAAGTTCATTCCTACTCTGTGTGTCCTCCCTCCTATGGCATGAACATTCCTTATGGCTCAGGACTTATTAATGTTGATAGTCAAGGCAGGAGTAAAATTTACCTGCGGCTTCATTCTAATAGCCAGGTTGGGCTTCTTCCAGTTTCTCGAAAATCCTTTGGGTTCAAAGCACTTGAAGAACTCATGTTGGTTTCTGAGCCAAGGAAGGTTGGGTCTCTTTCTGTGTGTGTCCTTCGTGGAATGACTTGATACATCCTTCTGTGTCTCACTCCCACCATGACTTGGAAGTGTCCGAGCTGAGGGACAATTGTTTAGCAACCTGCTGACAAAATCCTACTTGTAGGAAATCCCATGTCTTCTCTGGCTAAATAACTTGGACCATATGTTTGGGTCCCAAAGCTTGGGATTTTTTTCAGGGCAAGTTCAAATGTGCATATTTGCATCACCTGGGGATATTGAAATTCCAAACACAAGTTTATTTTCACATAACTCATTATCTTCCCTTGGATTTGGTACTTAACGTGAACTTTGGCAACAGATGGAATGAGATGATGTTCCAGGAGCATTCACTCATTCTTTTGTGCTTACAAATACACACACATAGTGATAATTTGCACTCAAATGAAACTTCCAGAGCCAGGCAGTGCCCTCAGGTATTCATTTGCCACCCCCTGTTGAGTTCTTGGGTAGAATTTAATTATCCAGCAAATTTGGGGGTAGCTATGCCAGATGTTGGATACTGACCCAGACATCTCAGATGGAAGGATCTGATGCATTCCAGAGAGAACAGGGAAAGCATATTTGGGAGGTGGGACTCCTGAAGGGAGAGAAAGGGGCATGAAACCGGGGGGGCTTGAAATTTGTGGTGATTTCCTCACAGCCAGATGGCCTTCCTTAGCCACTAGGCCTTTGTCAAGGTCATTCAGGAAGGTCGGGGAGTACCCCTAACCTCTGTTAGACACAAAGAATCCAGCAGTTTAGAACCAGTTGAGGGGCCAGCTTTTGTCTGTTCACAATAAAAACAGAATTACCCCGTTGACTTGAATGACAAGCACATGCAGCTGCTCCCTCCTATTCCAGCATGGTTTACTGGGGCCACTTGGAGCACTAACTAATCTTTGATTTTGCCCTCATGTACAGAGGAGTTATTGTAATTCTAATGTTATTACTAAAATGTGTTCAGAGCATTAGAATAATAGAGAGCATGGATTCCGTGTGCATTCTCTCCCAGGCACTGCGCTGAGCACCTGCGCGTCCCTTTCCTTCTCAGAGCAGCCTTACGAAGTAGGTCACCACAGTTTTCCCATTTTGGGGAGGGGTGAATAAAGCTCAGTCTTACAACATAACTGCTTGAGGTCCAATAGCAAGTAGGAGGCAGAGGAGGATGGCCTGGCTCCATAGCCATGCCTTTTCCCATCATCCTCAGGGCTGGACTTGACTTCCCCACCTGAGAGAATCTGCTCTGCTCCAGTCTCCATTCAAAGGGGTCACAGTGGGACCCAATTTTGTGTCCTGTTTCATCCCCACCTCGGCCAGTCACAACTAACAGAAACACAGCCAATCAATAGGCTGGCTTGTGACCTTTGATATGGACTAGGACCACTGATAGATTAGATTGATTAGGTAGATAGATGAATAGATAGATGCATAGATAGATAGAAGAGTTAGCTGAGCCTGCCAGATTCCTTCTCTTGGGAACTTAGATTAGAAAATACCAGCAAGTTATTTAGCTTTGAGAGCGTAAGATGAAATGAAACCATGAGGTCAAGCTGGGGCTATGAAGTAATGAGCAGCAGTGACTATGAGTAAGCAGAGAAGTTCATTTTGTTGAGAAGGTCTCAGAGTAAACATGTAGAGAAGCAGAGGAGTCATGAGAAAGAAAAAAAAGTCGCCAGTAGCCAGGGATGCCCAAACATGATGCCTTTCTGGTGCCAGCCAGTCCATGGGGATCCTTACATTATCCAGTTGTGAGGGTGGGGTGAGATAATTTATGTAAATCACTCATCAGACTGCCTGATGCATAGTTAAATGATGGTTGATATAAGTCAGCACTATTATTATGTTTATTATTATTAGAATTTTAATGTGATTTTTCTTTTATTTGTAAGATACAAAACCATCTCTCCTTGCCAGCTTACCAAGGTGCATACAGCTAAGGTTATGAAAAGCCATATTCTTTCTTTCATCATTGAATTGGATTCCTTAATTGTTATAATTTATAATTCAAATTTTACCTTATGATTATCTTAGTTTTCTTTGGGATCGAATCCACACCCACTAATGAACTATCATGTTGAGCAATGGGGAGCTATTCCCATAATCTGTTTTCTTCCAATCTGCCTTCAGATGCTAATGAGGAGTACCATGGAGACATCAGCCATTAGTATACATGGGCTGATATAAATCATGGATTATGGATCATTGAGCATCTTTGTTGTAAAACAAATGGCCTGTGGTCAGTTAATCATACAAAGAAACATCTCCAGGGTTTCTTGGATTTATTCATAACCCCTAAATTCGTTCGCAGTTTTATAAACAGAACATCTGTTAAAATATGCAGAAATTACAGTCACAGTCATTAGCAGAGAGCTATGTAGCTTTGGCAGATTTTTAAAAAGCTTTTGATGGTAATCTTCCCTCTCTCTGATTTATGCTTTATTCCCATTCTTGCTGAAACTCCTTTGTTCCCCTCTGTTCTTTTGGGTTACAACACTTTTAACCCAAAACTGGGAAGTGGTCTTGTGTTGTGCCAGGCTGAGTTAGCACTGTGCCATTCTGCAGCGTAGCAGAGTACCTGCAGCCCAGCTGTATTCCCTTGCACAACCCTGTATTTGGGGTATGCAATATGCATAGCCTCAAGCAGCCAGAAGGTGAGAAACCCTAACTGGTTTCACACCTCCTTTAGGGACCTTAGACTGTTGCAGTTCTGGCATTTAACCAAAAGTAAGTAGAGCTTGCCCTGGCTGGGTAGCTCAGTTTGTTGGAGCATCGTCCTGTGCACCAAAAGGTTCCAGGTTCTATTCCTGGTCAGGGCACATATCTAGGCTACGGGCTGATCCCAGGTTGGGATGTGTACGGGAGGCAACCGATCAATATATGTCTCACAGGGATGTTTCTCTCTCCCCAACTCCCCGTCCCTCTTTTTCTCTCACCGTCTCCCTCACCCTCACATTCCCTCTCTTTACCTCCTTCTATCTTCTCCCTTTCTCTCTAAAGTCAAGAAACATACCCTTGGGTGAGGATTTTAAAAAGTAAATAAAGGTCAACACTAGCACCACCACAAATCTTTCATTCATTGCTCCCCTCCCCCCACCTCTGTTTCTCTTAAACTTTTTACTATGTTCATATTTAAATTAGGTTGGTGCAATTAACCTCTAAAACAAATACCAGGAGAAATATGGAGGTTGCCAGGTAACAAGCTTTGGTATAAGAACCTAGAATAGCTGCCACCTTGTTTAGTGAAGAAATCATTATTCCACTTAAGAACTGGGAAGTATGTCAACTTCCTCCAGCCATAGCTTTGTGTTTTCTGCCAAGGAATGGGAGTCAGGAAGCATGCCTCAAAGAAATTGCAAAATCATCTCTGAGTGTTCAGTGTGTCCATCACTCTATTCTTATGCATGAAGTTTTGTGAAGTCTCAGACAGTCACTCTGGTTGTGCCTGAGTAGGGCTTTCTATGTGAGCCCACTAGGGAAAAAGAAGACTGTGCGATAAAGTTTCCATGAGACAAACTCGGGGGTAACACAGACGGGGGCCTGCATCCCAGATCTGCCCACAGTTAGCTGTGTGCCCTAGTAAATTAACTCTCAAACCTGCAATTTCCCATCCGTAACATTAATGCCTGCCTCATAAAGATACTGAGAGGGTTCAAAGAGAAAACCCAAGCAAAGCTGCTAGCCATACCTGGCACATTGTTAAGTGCTGCGTAAATATTTGTTGTTCCTGTTATGTTTATTGCTTTTGTTTTTAGGACGAGCGCATGGTTAGAACACCTTCGGTGTTGATTCTTAACATCAGTGGAACTTTCTTTGTTAACTACTTAAATAATGTAATTCGAGCATTGGTTTGTTTAAGAATATTTCCTAAGCACCCGGTCTGGGCTCAGTACTTTGCATTTCATATGGAGTGTGAAGATTTCTCCTCCCACTCGTCCTCATCAATAAGGAGCTCAGGGGTACAAATCAGCATAGAATGTCTTGCAGGGAAGATACAAACGGAAGACTGGAAGTTGTGGGTAAAGAAATAAACGACCCCTGGGGAAGTTGTCATCAAGGAAAGGTAGGGGAAGCCAGGGCTACAAGAGGCTTGACAAGGTTAAATTTCATTGGAAGGTGACAAACCAGGAGCCAAATGAAGGCGACAGAGTGGAAAAAGTTGGGATAAGGCGGGCAAGGAATCGACCAATTTGCCTTCTGGCGGAATCAAGAAGGTTGGGAGGGTAACAGCCAATTAGAGGATCAAAGGCAGACTCACCAAGCCCCTGAAGAAACCAGGGATAAAAAAAGGATAGCTCCTGAGAAGGAGACTGAAAGCAAGACCCACCTGTCCAGGATGGCGTGCTTATTGGGAAGGGTGACTTGGAAGGAAGATTAATGGCTTGTCCGTCCGCTCCCCAGCCTGCACCTGAGACCAGCTCCGGTGTTCTTCCATATTCGGGGCACTTACGGGCACTTGTGGCAGTGCAGGTCCTGCCAGGCCCTGAACTCCAGGAGCTAAACTGCCCGTGTTCGGGCAGCAGCTCTCTGAGCTTTCAAACGGAACACTGCAGTTGTGGGTTGGAGTTCCAGTCAAGTGTCAGGCTTTGAAACAAATGCAGATAACAAAGAGGGGGATCATGTTTTAAAATTAGGTTCTCGGGAGTCCCCCATTAATTTGGAGTCACAGACAGTTACTGCATGTTTAGTACTGCCTGCCCAGCAAATAAGTCTCTCTAAGCACGCAGTTACAAATACATCTTGTTACACTCAGCACGGAGGCAGCGTCTTTTGGCTTTGCAACCCCGCCAGAGGCCAGAAAGGCAGTGTTACCACCCTCATGCTAAAAATAGAGAAAAGAAACAAAGCAAGAGAGCTGGCTTTAAAAATCTGAATGGCGGGGTCCATCTACCCATACCCACTGTATAACACTCAGTACACACAACACTACAGCATAATTAGATAAACTGTGTACATACCCAGAGGTTGTTAGTGGGGTTACTTGTGGAAATGAAAAAATTAGCAATAGTGGCATGGACTTTTCAAAAAAGCAATTATTTACTTTATGTGATGACAAGAATCCACAAATGGTGCATCTCCAGTTCTTGTCTTGAAAGCCTGAAAGCAGGATTGTATTCACGCAGCAAATAACAGCCGACAAGTATGTGTGCAGGGGCACTTTATTCTGTATTTTGCAATGCAACAGGGCCTGTTACTGTATACATCATGGTGGATTTATACACAGTGGGGATGTTGAGTTAACAAAGAATTAAGTCCCAAGTTTTTCAGAAGAATTCAGCTAATTCCATACTTTCACCTGTGAGATGGAGGCATGGGCTGGTGAAGTCAAATGGATTTTTCCCATTGCCAGCTGTTCTATATCAAGTCACTATCTTCCACCACAAAAGGCCAGAGAGCACCTTGAGTAATGGCAGCAAGCACAAGGTGAGTGTACTCACCAGGAATCAATGGCCTATTCAAGTAAAAATGCCTGTGCTTCCTGGCCAGGCTTAGAAACTGCAAGACAAAGAACGCCCTTTGGTAGCAGTAGCTTCCAACAGGGGCCTCCTAAATGTGGCCTGATTAGCTTCAGTTTTTTCACCCTGGGCTTGTTGCTGAGACTGTCCAAATTGTACATTTGTTCATTCATTCAGCACATCTTTATTAAGCCTCAGTTATGGGCCAGGCCCTCTACTAGGCATTTGCTGGAGAAATAGTGTGTTCCACAGGCTATCATTACCTCTGTTTTCCCCCAAGGCACTTGGCACACAGTGTATGGCGCATAGGGGGCATTCCATGGATGTAACTGGGTGAAAAAGGGAGTGGCCTGCCTTTTGCAGCTACCAGAGTAGTCAGATGCCAGGGAAGTTGCATTGTACCTAGTGAGACCAGGCGGGTAACTTCAGTTCTGCTCACTCCATTCTTTGTGATGACTCTCTCTTAAGGTGACTTGGCGAAGAGACAGTTATGTAAACATAACTGGAAGCGGATCACCGCAGTGCACCCACTTCACCAGCACATGTCCTTTCTTTATTTTCATTTCTCAAGTTAATAAGGTGATGATGCCACTGCATTTCTAAATCCTTTGTAGATAGACGTCAGGTCCTTGCAATGCCATTCTTAGGGGAGTCTCATCACTCATTAGTGTACCAACATTTGAGTCAGCAGCAAAAACCACCGAATGAATGGCTGCAGGGGAAGAGGTCAAACAGAGGTGCTTCTTAGGCAGTAACTAGGCAGCTGAGTGCAATAGTAAAATGCAAAGTGGCAAAAAGCGTGCGTGTTCATATCCAGATGAGCTTGTGCATAGATAAAAATACAATCACTAACAGTGGCAGAGCATTTATTGGGTGCTAGACACTATGCTAATAATTTTGTATGTTATCTCATCTGATTTCCTTACCAGTCCTTATGAAATGGATACCCCACTGGCCCCATTTATAGATAAAGAAACTGAAAATATGCCCATGACCATGCTACTTAAGAGTCCATGATCCTAATCAGTAACACTACAGTGCGATGTATATTTAACACAACGTGGTTAAGAATGGATGTTGGTGGACAGTTGGTTGGATGGAAATGAGAAATTATTTCTTACTGCCATACTTTCATTTGCACAAAAATGTGTAGGGAGGGGGAAATAGAAATCACTATTTGTTTTCTTGGTTTTCCTGCTTTAGAAATTATTTCAATTTCATTTGTTAGCTGCCCAGTGAAACCAACAAATTGGATGAGTCAGTGGTTGTGAAAAAAAAACTCTGAAATGAAAATGAAATTACACCATATTAATGTGGTGTTTGGTCACATCACTAAAAGACAATTTGTAAGGACTGTTTTCAAAACCCTAAGTAGGAACAAAGCGATAGGCTGTGCAAACATTCAGCATTTGGTAGTGGAGGGAATCATTTATGCAGTTACCCTTTGATTCTAAGCAAATTGGAAACAAATATTAACTATGTCCCTTATGTTTTTCTGGGTTTACTCAACTACTGGAATATGAGTTATGTACATTTCTGAGAAGCTCTGTACTTGTCTATCTGATTAAAACTAGAGAGGAAGTGGGCTTTCCCACAAACCCACTTTATTCATAGCTCTGTTTTGGTGGTTTTCTTAAATTGAAATAAAGACTAGTCACTCACTGGCTTAAGTTAAATGCTATTACACTTTTTCTGCAACTGTCCTTGGGTAAAGATATTCTACTAAGTGTGAGTCTCCACTGAAAAAATGCAGGACATAAATTTCTTACACGTCTTACCTTTTTAATGAGTATTTAGTAAAGACCCACTAGTTGCTATGCAAAGTTCAAGCACCACTTATTTACTAATATAAATAAGATCAATTTATTTTAAGTAAGAAATCAATTACTGGTTAACAAAAGAAGACTGAAGATCTTTATGAAGACTCTTTTTTTAATAGTTTATTTTTACTGTATTAAGAATCTCAAATTATTTTTTCAAGGTAAGCTGTAGTCATTAGCCATATACACAGATCTTCCTTTTGACTCAGGCCTATCTGTGAAGTTAAGATAAATTAAAGTCCAATTTCATCATTCTTTGGGGTTGAGGGCTATTGGACAAAGATAAGCCAAAGTAGATATCCTATGGTAGTATTTTGCAAAAGGGTGTTCAGAACTTCCTAAAACATGTGTCAAAACAAAATTCCCGAGCTCCATTCAGTATCTACTGAATCAATGTCTAGGATGGTTGCCTCAGGGCCTGCAACTTTTAGTAAAATCCCCAAGTGAATCTGAGGAAGTATGAGGACTGCTGAGCAAGCTGGTCTTCCTATGTTTGAGTACAATGACTTTAGTTCTTACCTTTGGGCATTGTATTTGTAGCCCAGGCTAGCTCTGGCAGGAAACTGAATTCTTTTAGCTCAATTGGCCACTTATATCATGAATACTTTCCTTATCATTAATCCTAAATATCCATCACTTGATTAAACAGACCCACTTGGGAACAGTCAGAAGTATTAAGTGATACTTAAGAGCACAGACGCTTGAGCCAGACTGCCTGGGTTTCAGTCCCAGCTCAGATACTTCTGTGTTTATACGCAGTTGAACATGTGTACTCTTGAACAAGTGGCTGTGTGATCTTAACAACTCTTAAGCTTTGATTTCCTCAAATGTAAAATTAGGATAGCAATCATAACTGACCTCATTAGGTTATTGTGGGGATTAAGTGAGTTGACTGAATGAATCAGTCCTTAGACCCATTCTTCTTACCTACAATTACTTCATTATTCCATCCAGTTTTGTGACTTGAAACACTGTCTCTATGCTGCCAACTTTCAAAATCATATTCTGAATCCAGTCCTCTCTCCTGAACTCCAGAATTATATTGAGTTGGCCAAAAAGTTCATTTACTTTTTTCGTATGATGGCTTTAGTAGTACTTGGTTGTCTTTAACTTCATTCAAAACAATTTTGTTAGATTGTATTGTGACAGCTTTCATATCAGTATGCATTAAAAAAACTTAGCAAAATTGGTGAATTGTTGTGCAGTCATTTTAATATTGAAGGTGGAAGAAAGATACATAACATTTTTGCATATTATGCTTTATTATTTCAAGAAAGGTAAAAACACAACTGAAACACACACAAAGATTTGTGCAGTGTATGGAGAAGGTGCTGTGATCAAATGTGTCAGACATGGTTTGCGAAGTTTCTTGGTACTATTGACATGCTTTGCTGTGGGGCTGTCTTATGCATTGGAAGGTGTTTAGCAGCGCCCCTGGCCCCTACCCACTAGAAACCAGTAGCAGGAGATAGCTGACATACTCAAAATAACCAAATCAACAAAGTTATTAGTTAAAATTAAAAAATGTGTCTTTTATTTTACGGAAAAAATCATATGGCCCTTTTGGCCAACCCCATATATTCAACTGCTTCTTCAGAAGCTCTGCTCAGATGTTCAGTAAAACATCGCAGACTTGATATTTTCAAACTGACCTGATCATCTCCTGAACAAACATCTTCTCCCAGCAACTTCCTCCTTAGGCCAAAAGCCTTGTAGTCATCCTCGACTCACATTCCACGTGTAATGCATCAGGACATTCTATCAGCTCTAGTTTTAAAATCTCTCCAGAATCCAGTCTCTTTTCACCATTTCCATTACAACCACACTGCTCCAGCCACTGCTGATATGCATTGTTCCAACAGTCTATTGCTGCTGCCCTTGCCTCTGACCCGCAAGTCTATCCTTCATACAGTAGCCAGACTAATACCTCTAGGGATTTAGGTGAGATAGGTCACTCCTCTGTTCAGAATCTGCCAGTGACTCTCCATGTCACTAAGTGTAAAGGGTCATATGGTGGCCTGTAAGGCCCTACACCATCAGCCTCTCAATTTCCTCTCCGATCTCATTCCTACGCTTCTTGCTGCTCAGCAGCCTTCTTGCCAGTGCTCAAACTCCCCCTTCCCCCAGGCCTCAGCACTTGCTCTTCTTCTGCCAGCACTGCTCTTCTCCCTGCATAGCCAATTTTCTTCCTTCCTTCCAGTCATTGTTCAAGTATTTTCTTTTCAATGAAGCCTAGACTAACTAGCTATTTGAAATTGAAGTACCCTTTTGCCTTTAATCCTTCTGATTTGCTTTTATCTTGCTGTTTTCTCATTATCATTTTCTAGCATACTACATATGAGGTCTGTCCAGCCATGTAATATGAAAAATAGAGACATTTATTGAAGAAGGTACATACATGATACAAGAACATAGGACAATGATGCCTCAGTCCCCTTCAAAGTAGGCACTTTGGGACCTCACACAGTTCTCCCAGTCACAATTCGCTGCCCTGTTGTATTTTCCTGAATCTCATTGATGGTCTGAAATCTCTTCCCTTTCAAAGGTGATTTTAGTTTTGGGAAAAGCCAGAAGTCACAAGGCACTAAATCTGGGCTTTAGGGGGGCTGAGTCATCTGGGTGATTTGATGTTTTGCCCAAAAACTGCACAAGACATGATACATGAGTGGGTGTGTTGTCATGATGAAGCTGCCAATCACCAGTTGCCCATAGCTGTGGCCTTCTGTATCATCCGAATAGTATCCACAGAGGAATGTTCAGGGTTAATGCAATATTGGATGCAGATTTGTTACTCTAATCACTCAGTCATTTGGAATGCGATTGCCACACAGTACACATGCTCACTCAAAGGGATCTACCGCCCCCACTGACTAGTACAGTGAAGTTGTCATCGTACACATGCGTGTTTCAGTCCACTCTCCTTGGCTGCCAGGTTACATTGACATTGCACAAACCATTCTCACTATATTAACAATGGTAGGACTTTTTCTGAACAGACCTCATACTTTACTTATTTATCAATGTTATTGTTTATTATATCTCTCCCCACTAGAATCTATGCTCTAAAAGGCTACTTGAATGTTTTGTTCCTTGCTATACCCCTAAATTCCTAGAACAGTACTTGCTGTAGAGTAAGTGTTTAAATATTTGTTGAATGGATGGATGAATGCATAAACAATTTGGAGTTGACTTATAACCTAGTTTATAATTTCCCACAGGTTTCTGTCTTGGCTCTTGAGTTGTTTAACATATTTTGCTCACTGTATTTGTCAGTGATCTTTCATGTGAAGGGCTGAACTATTCTGCTAAAAATTTGCTTAATAAAATATTTGACACACACAACATAGAAGTTCAAAAGAACACTTGCTTCAGGCAAGGCTTGATGCAGAGCACAGCTATGTCACCCTGGTTTGACAGTCTCTCTTTTCTACTTTTTATGTAGACCCATCTGCCATTCTGGGCTTCCTATTTGCAGAGGAAAACTAGCTCCATAGTGCAGGGTTTCTCAGCTCTTGAAACCCTTAGAAATTATCTCCTAACCTCTCATTAGGTTTATGTAGGTCTATGCCCACTCCCAAATCTATGTCTTGTACTTAGTGAGATAGAATACCTAAGGGACTTAAGCCAATTAGGTCCTAACTCTCATGTTGAGGGAGGAATCAATGCCACCCAGATTCTACTGGAGGATGACAAAGGGAAAAATCAGGGGACTGCTGGTAGAAGAAGGGAAGAGACTTCCGGCCAGATGGAGGCCTAGACAGACACACTGTGTCTCCCTCCAAAACTAAGAAGGAATACAACTGCCTCAAAACTAGAGACAACCAGAAGTTCCAGAAAATCAAACTGTATGGAAGTCCGACAAACAAAGATATAAAGAAGAAATACTCATCTAGACAGGTAGGAGTGGCGGAGCCTGGGCAGAGCCAGGGCAGAGAGGATGTGGTGTGGTGGTGGCAGCAGCGTCTGCAGTGGCAAGCGAGCAGAAAGCGCAGTCACACATTTTAAAAAGTGGGGAGGGATACCTGGGGAGCATTCCCAGCTCCTGACCAAACTGCACAGCTCACGGTCACAACAACAGGGAAAATCAAGCCTCATTGCTTCTGACTATGCAAACCAGTGGGGGTTGGGACAGAGGATAAACTGCCATTCTCTCAGCAGAGTCCACTTGTTTAAAGGGCCCCGTGGTCCTAGAACATCTGCAGACCCATCCACTCTAGGAATGACAGCCAGGGCAGCAGCTAGAGAGGCGCCACTCCCATATGGAAGTTTGAGAAGTGCCTGGAAAAGGAGTAAGTGCTGAGCAAGCAGCATTGTTCCCTCTCAGACCCCTCCCCCACATACAGCGCCATAACATGGTGAAACGAGTAACCCTGTACTGATGAATCCCTAAGGCTCTGCCCCTTACAACATCACAGGAGCAACAGTTCTATCTAAGACACAGAGGCAAACAAACACAGGAGCCTGTCAAGATGAAGAGACAGAGAAGTATGACCCAAAAGAGGAAACAGATCAAGGTTCCAGTGGGAGAACTAAGCAACGAAGAGATAGCCAACCTAACGGATACAGAATTCAAAACACTGGTGATAAAGATACTCACAAGCTTGACAGATATGCTTGAGTATGGCAAATGCATAAGGGAAGAAGTGAAGGCTATGCTAAGTGAAACAAAGGAAAATCCACACGAAACCAATGGTGAAGAAAAGGAAACCAGGGTTCAACTCAATGATTTGGAACATAAGGAAGAAAAAAACAGTCAACCAGTACACAATGAGGAAACAAGAATTGAAAAAAATGAGGAGAGGCTTAGGAACCTCTGGGACAACTTTAAGTGTGCCAACATTCAGATCATAGGGGTGCCAGAAGAAGAAGAGGAAGAGCAAGAAATTGAAAGCTTATGTGAGAAAATAATGAAGAAAAACTTCTCAAATTTGGTGAAGGAAATAGACATACAAGTCCAGGGATCACAGAAAGTCCCAAACAAGCTAGACCCAAAGAGGACCACACCAAGACACATCATCATTAAAATGCCAAAGGTTCAAGATAAAGAGAGAATCTTAAAAGCAGCAAGAGAAAACAGTGTTACCTACAAAGAGATGCCTATAAGACTCTCAGCTGATTTCTTAATAGAAACTTTGCAGGCAAGAAGAGACTCACAAGAAGTATTTAATGTGATGTGAAACAAGGACCTACAACCAATATTACTCTATCCAGCAAAGCTATCATTTAGAATGGAAGGGCAGGTGAAGTGCTTCCCAGGGAAGGTAAAGCTAAAAGAGTTCATTATACCAAGCCATTATTGTATGAAATGTTAAAGGGACTTATTTAAGGGACAGAAGATCAAAACTATGAACACAAAAATGACAACAAACTCACAACTATCAACAACTGAATCTAAAAAATAAAAACAAAATCCAACTAAGCAAACCAAAATAGGAACAGAATCGTAGGTATAGGTATCGTTTGGAGGGTTATCAGCTGAGAGGGGGAAGGGGGAGAAATGGAGAAGAAGAATAATTGGTTGGTACAAAACAGACAGGGGGAAGTTAAGAATAATATAGGGAAGGGTGAAGCCAAAGAACTTATATACAGGACCTATGGACATGAACTAAGGATGGTGGGATTGCTGGGAGCAGGGGGTAACTGGGCAGAGGAGAGCAAATGGGAAAAGTTGGGACTACTGTAACAACATAATCAATAAAATATACTTTTTTTTAAAAAGGGAAGAATATATGCTGATGAGACAGCCAGTGGTCTGATATAATAGGAGTGAGTACATGATTATTAAGTTGAATATGATAGCATAAGGTTTGGGAATTCAAGCCAAAATAGCATATGGAAGAACCGGTGGATTTTTTCATTCATTCAAGAAATGGAATAGCATCTGCAAAAGCACAGAGGTATGAAAATGTTTGACATGTTTGGAGAGTTGCAATGAGTTGATGTGAAGGGAACGAAAGAGTAATATGTTGGTATCTTCTCAGTGTAGCAACAAAAGTCTGGACCTAATTCTTACTGGTCCAAATTGAATTTTTTTTTTTTTTTTTTTTTTTTTTTTATGCCTGAACCAATCACTGTGCCAGAGGGATGGAGTATGCCAAACAGCTCAGGCCTTAGATACACACACACCCCAGATTAGACTAAGAAAAGGGAAACTTAGGGTTTTACTAACAGAAAGGGGTAGAATAGATGCTGAGGGGGTACCAGAGTAGAAGATCTGTCAATCATCTCAGGATAGGTCAATGGAGTAAGATATAGCAATATGATGTAATATAACTTCAAAGTTATACGACATTGACCATGGTGATAAGGTGAGATATGGTGTGAGACTTTTAAAGTTCCCTGCCACATCTTCCGGGAAGCACCCATAGCATTCCTGTCATTAATTTTTGAGTTATACATGTGCCCCTCCAGAGGGCAGAGAAACAAGTCCAGAAAGACAGGTGACAAACCATAGTTGAGTCATCCGAATGCAGGCAGCCTTTTCTTCTTTTTCATTTTTCTTTGGGGTTTCAAGAATACCCTTTGGAGTGGAAGAAAAAAAAGCATAAAAGTTAATTGATTTAAAGCAACGATTAAGACCTTTGTCTTTGCTGCTCTGCTTGTGGATCAAATCAGTGAATTCAGAATTAAAATCCGAAGGCCTGACCCTTCTCCTAGAGTTCATTTTATTCAGTCCCCCACCCCAAACACCACTCCACTTCCTTCTTCTCTTCAATTCCAAGTGGGTTGGGATATGGGCAATCATAGTGTTTTATTCTTCTTGGCATTGGCAGATTTCTGGAGAAGAAAATGAGGCTTTCCAATGGAAAGTGTTGATGGCCAGAGAAGTGGGGAGCATGAAGATGAACACAATGACCCTGTTCTTGGGAGGGACATTCAGGCAAGGGCTGCCTTACAGCTCTCAGTGCATGTGTGCTTGTGAGTGCAGGTAGACATCAGGGAACCTTCCTGCGCTTGTCCAGAGACTCCTTCCTGTGCTCACCCCCCTTTGCATGCTGATCTCTGTTGCCTTGCTGTGGTAATTAAGCTCTCCCAAGGCTGCTGCCCCAGTTTCTAGTCTGTGGGTGTGGGGAGCTGCCCTTCCAGTGCCAGCCCCCCAGCATGCTCCCTTGTTAAATTATGCATATGCTAATGAAGTGTGAAAATCAGCCAAATAACAACTCTTTCTAATCACTTAAGGTCCCGAGAGCAAAGGGGCTTTTTATTTTTTTTCTGTTCTCTTGATTTGGGGGTGATTGTTATGATTTGCAAGCCAATCAGAAGCACAACTCTCTGGGTGTTTCTCCTCTCCCAGTTCCCTTCCCCAGAAATGAGAGTAATTGGCATTTTAGCTCCAGTGAGAAGTCTTCTGGAAAACCAATGACCCACTGTGCCCTTTTCATTTGCATCTGGGTCTGGATAATCCCTAGTTTTACATTCAGACACAGAGCAGTCCCAAAGGACAATTAACCAGACTACATTATTTTCTGCCCCCTAGAGGGCCAATGTTTGCGAACAGCCCCCTAGAGATGGTGCAGGCAAGGCCCTTGTGTTGTGATTACATTTTATCTTGGCGGTTCACTCATCCTGAGTCTTTGCAAGTCCACCCATTCACCTTTCAGACCTAGTAATGTTCTCTGTCTCCCTGATCTGGTCCAGGCCTGCCTCTCTGACCCTCTCCTACACCCTCCTCCCCATCACTTGTCTTATACCATCTTGGGCCATTTGCATGTTGGGAAAGCTTTATCCACAGATCTTCATATAGAGGTGGCCTCTTTCCCACCCCTTCGGGTCTCAGCTCACTGTCAGTCCTCAGAGAGGCCAACCCTCACTACCTGGTTAATGTTGAATCCCATCTGCCCTCGTGATATATCACCCCCTCTTTATTCCCTTCAAAGCTGCCATCACTGATCCCACCTCATTCCCTAAGTTTATTCCCTCTCTCTCCTCGATGGCAGGGACCTTGGCTGCCTTCTTTGCCACCACATCACCAGGGCCCAGCGCATGCCTGGCACACAGTACCTGCGACACATGTCATTGCATAAATCAGTGGTGTTTTGCAAGTCCCTTAGACCAGTTTCCCTGTTGTAGCATAAGATTTTGTTTCTGTGGCTGTTTTATTGTCTGCCCCTCCAAGGAAGGCATTTGTTGCATTCACATTTGCTTTACATGTTGAACACACAAGCTACCTATGCTGTTAATACCGACTGTGTAGCCGGATTCCCAGATCATTAATGAGAGTGAACATTTTACTGAAAGTTTTATGGAGGGACTGGAGGTAGGCCACACACTCATGGTCTTTTTCTCCAGTGACTTGCCTGCTTGTCCCCTCACCCCCACCCAAGTTTCAGGTATTCCCTCCCTCCTTTCCATCCACACACCCACTTAGAACTCCTCTTTCCCCCTCCTTTATTCAGAGAAAATCAGCTGTTGCCCTCAGATTCCACCCTCCAGAGCCAAACAAAAGTTCCATAGTATCTGAAACAGCAGCTACCTTTTGTTCCTCAGGCTTGCTCCTTAGGGACCCCAGTTCATTCCAACATATTTGAATGAATAAATCACAACATAGATATTATCTTCATCCCAACTGATCTGAGCCCTTCTTTTACTTTATTCATGCATTCAACAAGTACTTATTAATGTTTGTGCCAGGTGCCGGGGATACAACAGTGAGCAAGGCTGTTTGGCTGATGCTGAGGTCCTGGGAAGAACTCAGGGGGGTGAATGAATGGAGAGGTCTGTGTGAGTCTAAGCCCCCGAAGCAGAGGTGTGCTTCTGTTGTTGCAGGGGGTCTAATGGGAACCCAAAGACTGTACTGAAAGGCTACCCCCTCCCCCTCAGATTTTGAAGTGCTTTTCCAAATTACCTAATGCTAATATTGTAGGTTTATCTGCCAAACTCAACCTCCCTACTTTGGAAAGCAATTACTTTTTTTATTCTTCTTTTTAACCAGCGTAAGCTAAAGAGAAAAATATGGATGGTGTGTGTGGCCTTTTATCATCGTTTGTAAAATTTGGGCAGAGAACGTTGAAGCTGAACTATATTTTTCTGAGCTTCGGAGGGATTTTTTCCCTTTCTCCTCCAAGGTACTATAGCTAGATTCAGTGGAAGCCAGTTTGTAGCTGAACCACGTAGAAAGCCAGAGGCAACTCCAAACGTGCTAACACAACAGCCTGGAGGGGAGGAAGGGACAGATTCCCATCACCAGCTGGAAAGTCAAGCTTCTCTCACGCCTGCTCAGTTTTAATTTTGCCTCCTAGGGATGAGATGGGAAAAGAGTTTGCTACGCAGCTCCTTACCACAGTGGATGAAGAGTAGGAAGAAATTTAATGACTGGCTCAGAGATGTTTTGCATTACTGAAGCGGGATGTTATCACATCTGGCAAGGTTTGGCCCCTAAACTGACCTCTGCCTCAAGATGACTTGTTTGGCAAGTCAAGAGTTGGCCCAATGTTTAAAGGTTTTTTTAATGAGTTGCCAACATTTAAAAATTAGATGATTTTTTAAAATATCCATATTTCCATCTTCTTTGAAAAATCTGTTCCTCTGGCCTCAGTGAGCACCTAAGTCCTTAAGGTCACCGCAAGCTGGTGTGGGGCAGCGGAGACCCTCAGTCAATGACATCAGAGAATTCCAGAGCCCCCACAGTCCCCACCCAGCCCTCTCCCCTCATGGAAGTGACCCACCTGCCACCTGAGTTAGCAACCCCCAGCATAGACCTTGCGAAGGAAAATAACTGAGTGGTTCTAAGTCCTGCTGTTGTTTGTCTGATTTTTGTTTCCTGTTTGCAGTTGTAGGTTGAGTTTGGGCAGAGAAACCTACAATCTGAGCACTAGGTAATTCGGGGAACATTCAGTCTTCCTGAGGAACACTGCTTTGAATGATCTTTCCACCAGATACTGGTGTGGATGTGATTCTTACTTAATTAAAACAGGTCTGGAAGAATTTTCATTCACAACAGTCTTTCAGGGTGATATGGAAACATCCTTGACAAATAAAGTAATGACTATATTTCTTATACAGATATATCAAACTTCATTCTATTAGGGGACTGAGACTGTATTCTTCTCACATTTTTAGTTACTGAGATTTCATGTGGAATTCCAGATACATGGATGGGTGGATGGATGGATGGATGGACGGATGGATCAATCTCCAGTGAAAAAACCTTCTCTGCACATAGTTCCATAATACAGACAAAACTAGGAGTTGGATCTTATTTCCATTTAAAGAAGGAAAGGCTGATACATTGTTAACCAGCCTGTTGTTCTCCTGATATCTTGAGGCGTTCCAATCAACCCTTATCATGGCAGAATGTCTTCTTTCTTTGTGGACCAAATTCTATACAGCCAGAAATTGCCTGCTAAACACACACACAAACAGGCACACACAAAAAGGTGCACACACACATATCTATCTTATTTCTGCCTGATATTCTCTTGATGTGATAAGTTACTAATATAGTTCAGTAACACAGAAACACGGCTTCTTGCCTCTCCTATCACACAACCAGATAATGAAAAAATTTCTGCAAAGTGCTGACATGGAATTAATGTTTAGTGATTAAAGTCCTTGGTTCTGAAGCGTGGTTTTCTGTTCCTGGAAAACCAACCTACCTCTTTTTTTGGACTTGCATATGTGTTGTCTGCAGTCCTATCCTTTCTTTTCTTGTCTTTTCTTTTTTTTTTTTTTTTTTTCTTTAAGAATATGGAACGCTTCATGAATCTGCATGTCATACTTGCACCAGGGGCCATGCTAATCTTCTCTGTATCATTTCAGTCTTAGTACGTGTGCTGCCAAAGTGAGCGCTGCAGTCCTGTCTTCTGAGTGGCAAAGAAAGGCAGCCACCTACCAGAAGTTTCTTTTGAGTAAGGGTGTCTTTTTAAACCATTACAACTTCTGACATTGTTTTAAAGATAGCATGATATTTAACTAATTATAAAAATTATATGGACTGTGGAAAATAGGAAAAAGGCAGAAAAGCATACATGGAAACAATTTTTAATTACTTATGCTATTTAAGCAATAACTAAAGAGAAAATGATAGGTCAGAAATGAGGGATCCTTTAGACACCCTAAGATACATCTGAGAAACATCTTAAGGGAAATTTTTGTGTCTTTATTCTATGCATATATCTTTTTAGCTAAATTGGGGCTTATGCTACCCTATAGTACGCCTTCTGCAGAGCCTATAACATTTACAGTGGTAGCATCTGAAACTCTCCATTTCTGTCCAGCTGATTATGCAGTGCAACCTGAGCCATAAATTAAAGCTGCGGATGAGGCCGTGGCTGCGTGTGCATCTGTAATAGGAATGGATTACAGATACGTCATTCAATACTCTTCTATCAAATGACTTTCAGTGGCTGTATAATAACTTACCATATAAACGCACCTTAATTAATTTACCCTAGCTTCCATGCTTAGACACTTAGTTGTTCCCACTTTTTCGCTATCTTTTTTTAAGGTTTTACTTATTAATTTTTAGAGAGAGGCAAAGGGAGAAAGAGAGTGAGAGAAACATTGATGTGTGAGAGAAACATCAGTCAGTTGCCTATTGCACGCCCCTGACTGGGGACCTGGCCTGCAACCCAGACACGTGCCCTGACCAAGAATCAAACCAGTGACCTTTCAGTTCACAGGCTAGTGCTCAATCCACTGAGCCACACCAGCCAGGGCACTGTTTCAATATCTTAATTATGCTCTACATAATTTTGAGTATAGGAAGGAAATTTCCTAAAAGTCAAATTTGAGTCAGAATTTGTGGTGGCTATTTTAAGGAATTTTTTTGAGATTAATACATTTTTCTATGACACTGTTATATCCATATTTCTATCCACACACATCTTTTCTGCCTCTTTTTCTTTCTGCCTCTTTTCCTCTCCTTACCTCTCTCCCCCTCCCTAGCATTTATGCTAGCTAGTATTCTCCCTCCCTACTTCCCCCACTCCTGTCTGTTTCTCTCTTTCACACACACACACACACACACACACACACACGCAGCCATGTCAATTAAGTCAGGCATTTGACAAAATGTAGTGATACTGTCAAAGGGAGTTTTGAAATCAAAGTGGTCAGCATACATGATGCACAGGTTGGAAAACTATAAAGCAACTCACCAATTGGAAAAATAAAATATGCAAGAAAGAAAACAGCTATTGATTAAGCAACCTGTATACTTTGTCTAAATTTTTTGTCTTGTTTTTCAATTTAGATTTCTATGTTCTATTTTCAGAAGGAAAAAGTGCCTTGCCTAGGTATTATAAGGGACCAGATAAGATTTGAACTGTTTGCTTGAGCATCAATTTCCCAAATATCCAGATGTTTGTGTTCATGGAGACTAACCATCCAGGTGATTGCATGACTGCACATATTTGGATAGCTGGCATCAGACAAGTAACTGTAGTACCTAAATTTTCTTCTTTCAGCTTGTAACTCAGTAGACACAGTTTCACATCTGTTTACAATGAGTCAAGAATTGAGAGAGAGGTAGAGTACTGTAGTGGCCAAGAGCAAAGTTTTAGACCTGGGTTGACACAGTGACACTGACATTACTAGCTGTGTGACTTGGACCCTGGCTCACTTAGTGGGTCTGTTCTAGTTTCCTCACTTATAACATGGGGATAATAACATGTATATCATATAGTGGTGTTCTGTGTGTGAGTGAGGTAGTTATACATGAGGAGGTTAGCACAGTCCAGAGCAAATAATAAAATAGTAAGTGTCTGTCAATAGTGTTAACTGCTCTCATTATCATCTGGGATGTGGATGAGAATTGGAAGGAAGGTGGTTTGCTTTGGCACTGAACACTAGATCCTCATGAAACCATAGATGTTCCTATTCTTCCATGCAATTCAACCAGCATATATGATGCCCTAACCATTTTAAATGAGACGAGAAACTCATGACTGAATGAGAGAGTGAGTAAATGAGTGAGTGAATGAATGAAATGGATACCAACAATGCATTCCTGTGTTCTTGATGGTATTTAAGGTAGACTCATAAGAACAGGTAGAGAGAAAGTTTTAATGGACCATTAGCTTGGAAATAATACATAACAAAAGAGAAGCCAACAGAAAAGGGGTTTTTTTTGTATTCCATATAATGGTTCAATCTAATTGCTTTTAGAAACACAAAATTGCAAAGAATGATGTAACTGGGGGGAAATTTTTCTCTCCTGTGGTAAAACACTTGTTCCTTTAATATGGAACTACAATTTATTTTGGACTAATTATGTGCCGAACACGTTGTAGAGCTTTGGAGGAAACAAAAACCTTTTACCCCCCCAAATCTTAATTTTCTCTGGGATCCATGCCCTAGCACAAAATCCAAGTAACAGTACATGTTTAATAATTATCTGTTGAATGAATGAATCAATGGGCTATTTTATATTTTGAATTATTGAAAACATGGATGATATTTATATAGTCAAAAAATAACAGTGAAATCAATTTAAAAGACAGTCTCTACCTTCCTACAATTGAGAACCAGTGATTAATTCTCTTTTTATTTTATGCATTCAACAGACATGCGAGAATTCCCATTGGTGCCAAGCATAGAGACAAGTTGGGGTGTTGGGAGAAATGAGTAATCTGGTCTGGCTGTGGCGTAGGGTGGGGAGAGCAATGTGCCAAAGGGAAAGGCAGAAAATGCCGTTCTCAGGTTTTTTGAGTGTGGGTTTTATCCTGTAAAGTTCTTTAAAGTCTGAAGCAGCGCATCCTGCAGCGTCCTTCATAGCCCCTGTACCATAGGGCCTCGCAGCGGGCAGTCAGCAAACACTGGTTCTCAATCGTAGGGAAGTAGAGACTATCGTTTTTAATCTATTTCACCGTTATTTTTCTGACTACATAAATGTCCATGTTTTCAGTAATTCAAAATATGAAATAGCTCATTGATTCATTCATCCAGCAGGTATTCATTAGACGTGAACGGTTCCTCGGATTTTGTATTAGGCACAGGTCCCAGAGAAAATTAAGATTGGGGGGGGGGGGCGAAAGATTTTCGTTTGTTTCCTCCAAAGCTCTACAAAGTGCTTGGCCCATAATAGGTCCACAATACATAGTAGTTCCATATTAAAGGAACAAGTGTTTTTACTGTAGGAGAGACCCCCCCCCCAGTTACATCATTCTTTGCAATTTTGTGTTTCTAAAAACAATTAGATTGAGCTGTTCTGCGCTATACAAAAAAGCTACCTACCTCAGTGTCCAGACTCTCAGATTCTAACAGAAACCAAAATGTGTTCCCTGCATCTCAGAAGCAGACTTCACCTCTATCCTCAGCTTTGTCTGTCATGTGTATTACTCACTCAGGAAATTATACTGTCTATTCCAGGCATGGGACTGAACAGAGGGACAGGGGCCGACACCCCCTGCCTAATGCGGAGCCTGTAACATTCCCAGCAGTAGCATCTGAAAATCTTCATTTCATCTAGCTAATTATGCAGTGCAACCTGAGCCATAAACTGAACCTGGGGATGAGGCTCCGACCAAGCGCGCATCTTTAACGTTTATGAGCTCTAAGGTCATTGAAGAAAACAGCAAGGAACATAGTCATAATAGACTGTTGGCCTTTAAGGAAATTATTAATTAAATTTTATCTTCTCCCCGGCATGCTTCGGTGCCACCACTATGAGTCTTTAGACCTGGGGAAGCTGCATTTTGGTAATAACTGGCCTTATCATCAGACTAGCAGTCATTTAATACGCTCCTTTGTCTGACACCACTCATGAACCGCAGAGTGGGACGTTGAGGTTTCTGCAAATGCCAGTGGCATGCCTCACTGTTATCAGGCCCCGGGTTCAGATCTCATGATAGGAAATCCAAGAGTCAAGGGCAAGCAGAGTAATCCACTTTCTGGAAATGAGAGGTGGGCACAGTCCCATTTCCTGCCCTTTCGGTTGCCAGCCTTATCCCCAAAGAGCTAAACTCTCAAAAGACCAAAGGAAAGGAGATTCGGGTGGCCCTATGTTTCCACCTTCTAGAGGGACTGCTATTTTTGAGCCTCTGGCTTCAGGTGCAGACTTGACTAGGAAACTCAGAGCTGAAATGTCATTTCCAGCTACTTTCTTTGCAAGATTTCCCAGATGGATTGGCTCAGCGCATGAAGCAAACGGCAGTTTTGTTGCTGGGAACGGCTTGCTGTATCAGCCAGCTGTGTTCACCCTGCCCCACACTGGGTCCTCCACACTAAGTGTTTTCTGATCGGCTGGCTGCCATTCTGAGGACCCACTCAGCAGATTGGAGTCCAGCTCCGTTCTTCCATAGATGGGTGGCCCTGCCATACTAATGAAGATTTAAGCATCTTCATTGCAGGCAAGACAGCAGGTAGAGGATGGAAGGCACAGATGTGTCTGATGAGATTCCGAGTTTTCCAAATCATTGCTTGAACCTGCCTTCTGTGGCCTGACTCTGTATTGTGATGACTGGGCTATTTGCCCCTGTTATCTGAGTCCCAGTCACAGTCCCATCACCTGGCTTCACAGCCCTCTTTGTTAGAGAACGCCCGTGATAAAGTTGTGCGGAAGGGAAAATTCAGCTGGAGAGATCTCGACTGAATACCTGAAAAGGTGCTGCTGTGTGCCATCAGTAAGACCAAGAATGAGTAAGACACAGCCCCAGGAGGAAGCAAATCAAGAAGTGACAACATTGACAATAGCCATGACAATTTTTACTCAAATTGCCTCCGAGTCGGCTGCATAGTCGAGGTTGGCAGCACGTGTGGAAATTATACTCGCATCTTTATTATGGCCTTCCTAGTCATGTCCTGTCCCTGGATATGCTCATTTAAACATGCAAGCTCAGGCAGTTCGGGTTAGAAGAACTTTATTTTCAACATTGCGCTTTTATAGAGGGACTTGGGCTGCTCTGAATTTAAAAACTATTTTAAGGTGATCTGCTTTATAAAACCTGATAAGCTCTATGGACATGTCGGGCAGGAGATGGATACAAAGAATATTTTCAGTGGGGATGTCATCAGACAGGGATAATAAAGTGTTGTTAAAATGCTAGAACCCAAAGGTTTGCCATCACCCAAGGAAGAAAAGAAACGGCTTAACCCTGGGAATGTGTCTGGGTGTTGCAGTTCTCACGGAAGCTTAGACTCTTAAAAGTGAAAGGCAGTTTGGACTCTTATCTTGTCCAACATCCTTACATTAGTATAAATTTCTTAGGTTCCCTGCTGAGTGAGCATCCAATTTTTCATGAATATCCGCAGTGCTGAAAAGTTCAATCCCTCATAGCAGTCGGTGCATATATATTTTAATACTTATATGCTTTTATTAATATATTAGGCAGAACTGGTGAAGGCAGTTTAATCAATTAAGTTTTACGTGTTCTAGCTGTGGTAGCCAAAAATATATCTAAATTTCAACATGTAAAGGGCACTTTTTCTTTTTGAAATTATGCACAGAAAAATTTTGAGTGGTTTTATGTATGTAATAGCATGGTACAATTACTAATTTCAACAATGATACTTGTAAATTTTATTTATCCTTATTTTGATAAAATATGTGTAACATAAAATTAGCCATATTTACCACTATTTCCAAAAATGTTTATTGCCCCAAACAGAACCTCTGTACCAATTAATTAATAATTCTTCTTATTCCCCCACCCCCAGTCCCTGGTAGCCTCTAATCTATATTCTGTTTCTATGAATTTGGCAATTCTAGATATTTCTTATAAGTGGAATCATATAGTAATTGCCCTTTTGTGTCTGATTTCATTCACTTAGTGTAATGTTTTCCTCTATGTTGAGATTGTATAAGCTATAAAATTCTTTTTTATAGCTGAATAATATTCCATTGTACTAGTCTTCCACCTTCTTGGACAAGTTTATCTCTAAGTACTTTATTATTCTTATACTATTGTAAAAGGAGTTGTTTTTTTGAATTCCCTTTTTGGATTTTCACTGCTAGTGTATAGAAAGACAACTGATTGAATTTTTGTGTGCGTGTTGATTTTGTGTCTTATAACTTTGCTGAATTCATTTAGTGGCTATAACATGTTCTTTGTTGATTCATTAGCTATTTTAAGTATAAGATCACATCATCTTTAGATATATTTTTGCTTCTTTTCCACTTTGAATGCCTTTTATTTCTTTTTCTTGCCTAATTGTACTGGCTAGAACTTTCCATACTATGTCAAATGGAAATGATAAAACAGACATCTTTGTCTTATTCCTGATCTTAGGGGGAAAGCTTTCAGTCTTTCACCGCTCAGTATGATCTTATGTATGTGTTTTTAACATATGGCCTTTATCATGTTGAAGTTTTTGTATCTTCTATTCCTAATATATTACATTTTTTTCATTATGAAAGGGCCTTAGATTTTGTCAAATGCTTTTTCTGTATCAACTGAAATGATCATGTGCTTTTTTCCTTCATTCTATTGATGGAATATAGTATATTGATTGATTTTCAGATACTGAATCACCCTTGAAATTGGAGAATAAATCCCACTTGGTCAGGGTATATAATCAAAGATTTAGTTTCTTAATAATTGTTGAGGATTTTGCATCAGTATTCATAAGGAATACTGAGCTGTAATTTCTTACAATGTCTGGCTTCAGTATCACAGTAATGGTACTCACAGATTGAGTAAGGAAGTGTTCCCACCTCTTTGGGTGTCTGGAAGAGTTTGAGAAGAATTGATATTCTTCTTTAAAAGATTGGTAGAATTCACCAGTGATTACATCTGGTCCTGGGATTTTCTTTCAGAGGTTACTGATTCAATCTCCTTATTTGTTATAGATTTATTCAGATCTTCTATTTCTTCTTGAGTCAGTTTTGATAATTTGTGTGTTTCTAGGAGTTTCTCCAGTTCAACTATGTTATGCAGTTTGTTCATAGAATTCTCTTATAATCCTTTTTATTCTATTAAAGTTGGAGTGGTGTCTGTGCATTCATTTTTTTAAAAATATCTGCTCACATTAGGGAGTTTTTCCTTGACTTTTACAAAATTTTGGACCCAAGAAGCTTTCTGCTATTTGATCTTGGATCTCAGATTGTATTTTTAAATTCAGCTTAAAATAAAAATGTATTGCTGATGGTGATAATAATAACAGTAACAATAGCTACCATTTAGTAAATGCCTTCTACGTGGCAGACACTGTGTGTGAAACTGTTTACAAGTATCATCTCAATTAACTCTTATAACAACTCCATGGGATGCCTATTACCATCCTATTCTACTAGTTTTCAGGAAAACTGAAGCACAAAGTAGTTAAGACACTCATCGAGGCCGAGTATCCGAAGAGCTGAGATAATCAAGAAGATTAGGTTTAGTCTAGTGTTTATGTGTCTATAGAATTCACCAAGTCTATAAAATGTGAGCTTCCTTTTATATTTTTTTCTGTAAGTACTAAGATATTTTATTTCCATTTATGGCTGACTTTGCCCCTTACCACAGGCTACTACAGGATCATCTTGGGGTGGGGTAGGGGAATGTGGAAGGACGAGATATTTGGAGGAAGAGATGGTCTTTGTAGGTAGGCTGTACTAGGTGCTAGAGAAACAGGTTATTTGACTGATTCACATTTAAAAAAAAAACATTATATATATATGAGCCCTGACTGCTGTGGATCAGTGGACTGGGCACCAGCCTGCAACCAGAGGGTCTCTGGTTCAATTCCTGGGCTGCTGGCCAGGTCCTCAGTTGGGAGTACATGAGAGGCAACCACATATTGATGTTTCCCTCTCTCCCTCCCTTCCTCTTTCTCCCTCTCTTCACCTCTCTCTGAAAATAAATAAATAAAATCTTTAAAAAATAAATAAAAATTTAAAAAATTTTAAAATATCACAGCTATTAAAATTGGTCTCTATGGTTAACTATTTCAGGGAAACCTGGATCAATGGAAAAACAACTTTTCCTAAAATACATGTTTAGTTGCTTCATTTAATATACAAGTTCTGTCCAGAAGGTATCCAGCTATGCAATATGATAAATAGAGACATATATTAAAGAAGATATAAGATACAAGAAACATTGCATAGGACAATGAGGCCTCAGTCCCCTTCAAAGTAGGCACCTTGGGACGTCATACACTTCTCCCAATTACTGTCAGCTGCCCCATCGTATTTTCTTGAATCTCATCAACAGTCTGAAATCTCTTCCCTTTCAAAGGTGATTTTAGTTTTGGGAAAAGCCAGAAGTCTCAGTATGCCAAATCTAGGCTGTAGGGGGGCTAAGTCACCTGGGTGATTTGATGTTTCACAAAAAAACTGCACGAGATGTGATGCATGTGCAGGTGTGTTGTCATGATGAAGCTGCCAATCACCTGTTGCCCATAGCTGCGGCCTTCTGAGTCATCTGAATAGTTTTTGTGGAGGAATCTTCAAGCTTAATGCAATGTTTGGTGCAGATTTGTTGCTCTACTCACTCAGTCATTGTGAATGCGATGGCCACACAGTGCACATGCTCACTCAACAGCATCTACCGCCCCCACTGACTAGTACCATGAAGTCATCATTGTTCATGCGTATACATTCCAGTTCACTCTCCTTGGCTTCCGGTTACATTGATGTCACACAAACCATTCTTGTTATATTAACAACAGTTGGACTTTTTCCGGACAGACCTCATATACAGTGTAAAACAAAACTTAGACTGCCCAAATGTAGTAACAAACTGAAAGGAAGTTTAAAAAAAAATAAAAAAGGAATGAACCTTGATTACTTCTGGCTTCTGTGTGCCATTCAATCCACTCATTCTGTATATTTTCAGACAGTTATTTTTGGTGGCTGTGCTAATGGGAGAGCATGACCAGGTTTCCCTTGTCAACCACACACTAGGCAAGGAGCTGTAGAGGTGTGAGACCATTTCTGTGGCTTTCATTCAAATCCAGATCATGTAAAACTGCAGTCTGAGAAAGGAGCCTAATGCCTGGCTCTGCTTTGCACAAACCTTTTGAAAACATGAAATGAGAAGTTAAAGGAGGAAAGACACCACCTCCTCAGAATTATATCAGACATATTATCATGGAAGGTGCAAAAGGAGTTCCTGGAACGCAAACAATAGGGTGCCTGATGGTCATTTCCCATAATCCACCGTGTTTTCAAGTCTCTCTCCATCAGTTGGATAATACTGTTTAATCCCTTATGCTGATTTAAAATTCCATCAGAGAGAAGTAATGTGTCTGTTCTGGAGGTTTACTATGGTAAATGCATTACTGGATTAACTTTATCTTCACTATTACAGGGGTCTTTTAGGTGCTAACACAATTTTAAAATAGAATAAGACAAAAATCTATGTGAAGATGTGTTTTTGACATCATAACTCTTCTGTGATGTTTACTGCATGCTCATTGACATCTGAAAAGCTAAAATCTTGTTCTTTACAAGCAAAAGAGCCTTAGCAGTAAAAGAACTAGATCATCAAAATCTTTAAATGACTAGGGATCAGTCTAGTGTTATGCCCAAATGAGGTTTTGGTCCTTATTCTTTCATGTATTTTAATTTTCTAATAATGAGCAAAGTTGGTTGTTCTTAAACTGTTGTTGCCACAGAGCTTTTGATCCAAAGAAATCTCACTTGTGAGTACAAATAAAGTAGATGGAGCCACTGGTTGAGGAAGTGGGAGGAAGGCCTTATTCTACTCTGGCAGAGGTTCTTAAGGGGTTTAAGGCCAGGCCTCCACTAGAGCAGTTTTCTCTTTCCATTAATGGGATGCATTTCACTAAAGAGAATCCAATGCGCAAATCCATTCCCATAAAAAGAATTCTGACAACACAGAAAAATATAGACGCAAAAGTTCCCATCTCCTCTTTTACCTCCACTCCTTCAGTGATCACGGCCATGAACAATTTGGTGGGTTTCTTTATGGATCTTTTCTTTATATTTAGAAATAAATACATGTATGTCACTAATTAAATATACGACTTTAGGGTTTTTAAATATGCATCCTCTGCATTTAATTTGCATAAGGGCAAGAGTTTTTGCCTCTGTTGTTGACTAGTTTATCCTCAGTGTCTAGAACAGTGCCTGGCAGGTAAATCCTCAATAAATGTTTGCTAGATTGGAGACTGAATTATTGCAACTTGCTTTTTGTGTTTAGCAGTAGGTGTTGGCAATCTTTCCATGTCAATATTTTTAAAGGTTGTGTTGTGTTTTATAGTATAGGTGTTTTGGAATTTATTTAACTTTTTTCCTATGGATATAATTCTAGGTGTTTCCAGTTGTTTATTATGATCAGCAAAGCTCCAATGAATGTCCATATAAATGACTTTGTGTATGTGTGGCAGTGCTTCTGCAGGATAGCTTTTCTGACATGTGATTTCTGGGTCAGAGGGTATACACATTCTGACTTTGTGTGCATAGGGTCTTGAAATCCTTTCTCTTCCCTAGGCCAATGAGAACAAAAATAGAATTCAGCTTGGAAGTGTTTGATAGGCCAGGATCTGGGGTATATCATTTCTATACGCATTCCATTGGCTAGAACTCAGTCACTTGTCCTCTTAACTGCAAGGGAGACTGGGAAATATTAATTAGTTGTGTGCCCAAGAAAAATGGAAAGACAGTTTGATGGGCTTCTTGCATGTCTGTCACAGGAAGGGAAGCTGGAAAATGTTTGTACCTAATCACGTGCTGAGCTAAAATTTGATTCGTATTTGAGAACAGAAGATCTGATTTTAGTAGACAATGCATCATCTGCCACTGCTCTATTGACATTTGAGTTTATATCCCCTGATATAAATTATCTTTGGGGCAATCCTCTCTATTTAAACAAGGAACTTGCCCAAAAATTTATATTTGACTGAATTTTAGCTAAATTTGAGTATCCTTCTGGTCAACACATTCTCATGTAATTGACCTGAGAATGATTGACAGCACAAGATGAATCTTTAAAAAAAAAAAAAAATTAGTAGCACCTGTTCACAAGGGATTTATTGTGTTTAGTGATCAGAAGCTGAGACCTTATCATCTGTCTCCAGGTTGTCAGGCCACTTATCATGGCCTTTGAAATTTCTGTACTGATGCTGAGCGATGAATGAGCATCAAAGAGGAATTTTACTGCCCATTCAGTAATCTTGGCCATTGACGATGGCCAGACCATGCGATTAAACCTGCCTCTAGGATTCTGGAACTGGGAGCTTTAGGTCTAAGATAGGAGGATGTCTTTGAATGTCCTCATTCTTCCTCTTCCATCTGATATTATCTCATAATCAGCCAGCCAGAGTGAAACCTTGGTATGGTTTCTATTTATTTGTATTATCCTTTACACAACGGGAAAGCCATCTGTGGATTTTCAAAATGCTGAAAGAGAGCCTTGTGGAGTGTGGATGGCCCATCATGCATTAGTACACTCTGATTTTGATTAATAAAGAATGCCACTGCCCATATGGGGCTTTGTTTTCCTTGGAGAAGGTAAACAAACAGCTTGCTCTCTGTAGGCTAAATTCAGAGGAGAGTTGCACACCCCCTGCCACTGCTTCAGCCTCACCGAGCTGCTCCTTGTCCCCTGAACACACAGCGCACTTTCCTGACTCCTGCGGGTGCCGACACCTTTTCCTGACACTAGCCCCTATGCGTTTTCAAGTCCCAGCTCATATGACACCTCCTCTGTGTTGAGACCCTCCACTCCACATAGCAAGTGTACTTGCTTTCTCTATTTTGACCTGTTGCCTTTGACATTTTCCTCCAACTATAATAGTGTAGAAAATTTGGAAATACAGAAAACTATAAAAGAAAAATTAAATGACCTGTTATCATACTACCTAGTAACTTCTGTTAATATTTTTGTATATGTCTTTCCAACATATTAAAGTATGTTTCTGTGTTCAATATATTAAGCTTATTTATACATATATACACACATATATACACATATACACAGTATATATACTATATAAAACTAATTTATACAGTTTTTTACTTAACAGTATATTATGAACAATTTTATATGTCACTAAAAATTCTCCTAAATGATCATGTTTTTTAGTATTCTATCTTAAGTGTAGGTTAATTTTTGAATTATTCTCCATACTTTTAGATCTAGGTTGGTTCTGATTTTTGTTTTTATTTTTGCTAGTATAAATAATACTGTGATAAACATCCGTTCTGAAAATTTGATACATTCCTGGTTATTTTCTTAGGATTAACTTGGAACTGAAATAACTAGGTCAAAGACAAAAGTACATGTATATTTTTAATGCTTTTGATGTTTTTTGCTAGGCTTTATTATAACACTTATGAGAATGAAATAATTGTGTGCTTACCTGTGCTATCCTACTTAGCTATAAATTCTTTCCAAACAAGGACTTGCTTATGTTTGAAATTATATTGTCTGAAACAGTGCCTGGCCTTTAATAGATGTCAATAAATATTAAATCAATGAATGGAGGGAAAATATGGCATGTGGCTTGTGACACTTGAAGTTTAGTGAGCTAATATAGATCTTATTTAGAGCAGTGTTTCCCCAGGTGTGCTGTCTGTCATGCACTCATTCAGGAAGTCTCAATCAACCTCCGCTCTAGTCTTGAACTCCAACAGTGATTGCTGACAAAAAGTACTATCTTCACAGTGCTTATGGGTCTGGTGAGGAGTTGGACAAAACACTAAACAAAGGAGAAAAATCCGGTTTGCGGTAAACATGCAGGAAATAAATAGGGTACTGTCATAGAACAGTACAAATTGTAGCATGTATCAGAATCATCTGGAGGGCTTATTACTACAGGTGGCTGGGCCCCATCCCTGGAGTTTCCGATTTTAGCAGGTCTGGGGCAGGGCCTGAGAACTTGCATTTCCAACAAGTTCCCAGGTTCCTCTGGGGCCCGCATGTGCAACCCTCTGTGCTGAGGGAGACACAGGTAAGGGAAGGAGGAGGCAGGGTTGCTGTGCGGGTGGTTACAGACGCTTTGTCTGGGGAGAGAGGATAGCCAGGCCGAGACCTGAGGGTGAGCAGCCAGGAAATATTTCAGAACCAGTATTTCAGGCTGAGGCCAGAGCAGATGTCCAGAAACAGGAATGGCTTGGCTTGTTCAGTTGTCGGGAGGAGGCTGGTGAGGCTGGAAGGTACCGAGGAAGAGAATGGTAAGAGGCGAAGTCATCGGGTGGGCTCGGGCTCAGCAGGCGTCGGGCCTCACCGGCCGAGGGAAGGCGTTTGGATTGGACCTTAAGGCAATGGGAAGCCAGCAGAGCAGGAATGGAAGGCAGTTCCTATTTTAAAGACATCAGTCTGTCTGTTGAGAGGAGAAACAACAGCGAGTTAGCACGAGTGGTGTGGAGAGCCCAGATTTGGAGGCCATGACTGTGGACTTGAGTGAGAGATGAGGTTGACGTGAGGTCAGGAATGACAGTGGGTGTGGAGAAGGGGAGAGCAGGTGGCTATAACTGTTTCACAACACCCCCACCCCTGAAATGTTCCTAAAGCACTGGCTACCACAGACTTAGAACCAGTTTTTAACTGCTGGACTTTTCAGAGCCTTTAAAATGAAAATGTTCATTGTAACTCTCTAAGAAGATATTTTCCCCCAGAGCACCTCCAGTGATTCATATTTCAGTGGGGACTAACAGTTGAAGCCCACCCCCCACCCCTCACCCCCAGTTTGAAGGCTCTGGCCCTGCATTGGCCTCAGTGGCAGAGTACGCTTGCGGGAAGGCTCTCTCTGCCCCACGTCAGAATGAGCGCAGAGCGGGGCAGCCATCCTTTTCCCAGCTAACGGTGAGCCCATCTTGGGAGCCTGATGCCAGGAGCACCTGTGACAAGGACTGCTGGCCCCAGGCCAAATGTCAGTTCAACGAAAGGTGCTTGCAGACTAGATGAATGAAGAACCAGACAGGTTCTTGGGCTTCCTTGAACAGGCAAGAGTAGAGGCACATGTGAGTTCAAATTTTGAGACTAAGGGACACGTTCCTACACTCTCTAATGTCTGTTTTGCAGCTGCCGCCTCAACCTAAATATTCAGTCAAGTCTTGATCTATGAAAGGAGACATTCGTTTATAATTTGTGCTGTCACCACTTCTGCTAAGCTTTTCCTAGGTGCTAGGGGCAGAGAGGAGACAGGAGCTTCCACCTTGTTGTTCTACAACCTGCTGTGTGTATGTGTCTTCCAGGATTTAACGTGACTGAGCCTCAGTGTTGTCATGCAGGAATGGAAATAATAGCCCTCACCTCGTGAAGTGCTTATGAGGATTAATGAAATCAATCAGCTAAAGGATGTAGCACAACATTAGTGACCATAATAGCTTGCTATTGTTATTAAACGGGATGATGTGTTTTTCACCTCGGTTTTGGTCAGATATTAATAACTTGGCTCTTTTCAGTTGCTGGAAACCCCAGGCCCTCTCTCCCCTCTCCCACCCTCTGCTTGTTGAAGGATTTATATATACACAGTTCTGCCTACTTGGGGTGGAATTTTGCAGGGAGTGATTTCTCTGGAAAATGGTTCTTCTTCTAACCACATGTTAATTGAGAGAAATTTTCTCTTATATCCCCGCCCCTCCTCAGGCATCTTGTTTAAACCTAAAAATACTGGAATGACATTTTTGGGAGCAGGAAATAAAATTTGATTGTTTCTTCATCATCAGTAAAATACATCAAAGGCTACTGAATATGAGGTAGAGCAACTTTTCCTGAGCATGTAGAATTAGTAAAGACATTCTTCTGCCCTTCAGTGAGGAATACACCTCCGGAAGGCTTTCAGG
The DNA here is from genome assembly GCF_987537825.1 of Furipterus horrens. Lineage (NCBI taxonomy): Eukaryota > Metazoa > Chordata > Mammalia > Chiroptera > Furipteridae > Furipterus > Furipterus horrens. The sequence continues at coordinate 68,486,195 of NW_028327180.1, forward strand.
AGACTCTTTGGCACTTTTTCCTTCATTTTATTATTACTGACTTAATAATATTAATTTTATTTAAAGAAAAAAAGGGAGAAAGACACATTTAGGGATCACCATCTTAACTTGATTCTTTAATCAGATTATGACAAATAGAGAATCTAAAAAGATCTGTCCAAAACAGCTGGTCTAAGCACTTTCCCAAGGTGATTGCTGGACTTGAAAGTTGCGACATGAGAAATGGTGATCCAACAGAGGCCATTCTGTGGGTCAGGGTGACTTAATTAAAGTCCTCCTGATGGCTGTCTGGGAGAACTAATGAGTTTTCTCTTATCAAGTTTATTCCCAGCACTTCCTGTGGTGCAGAATAGCAATTAACTATCTTCTCTATAAATCTGATGAGGAAACCAAGTTCAAAATTAATGTATCCAGGGCTGGAAGAATCTGGACAAAAGCTGAGAGAGGCCAGCACACTGGATGTGGAGAAAGACTTATGGGCTTGGGGTTTTCCAGTTGGGCACCATTCAATTACTTTTTACAACTTAGAGTAGTGTGGATATCATCAGTAAGTCAGATGCCAACAGAAAGGGTTTGTGATCACTTCTTGTTGTGCAAAGTAGATGTTGTTCCCTCCATGTCCTCAGTACTGCTCTTCAAGTTCAGTCCTGACCTTAAGGCTCAGAGGAATAAAAGCAAATACATTTACTTTGTTTGTCTTATGATGTTAAACTTCCTTATGACACTTTTCTTACCAGAATGGTAGTAATTCTGAAAATGATCCTAAGATGGTGAGGGAACACACACATGATCCTAGACGTGGGTCTTCTATGCTCACCCTAGCTAAGGATCATGAAAGCCTTCAGATGCCACATAAAAACGATGTCTTTTAATTTATAAGTGTGGACATAGGCAGGTGACATAGTTATTACTGATATTTATGTGTGTGTGTCTGAGCAACTTTAAAAAAAATGTTAGGTTTTCTACAACATTAAAAAATCATCAGTATCTATTTGGAACTTAACAAAGGAGATATATTTTTGTTACAAAATAGTGTGTGTGACACACTTGGAACAAAATCTACTTGCTTCTTCTCAAGCCTCTATTTACAAGTACGTGTTTTCTACCAAGAGTTTAATCAGTGGCTTCATTAGCTCTTCTCATGTCTGAGAAGAATAAAATTCTTAATGGTGTTGCAATGAAGTTTGTGATTAAGTCAAGAACGTTAAAGTAGTTTAATATTTTATTAATGACTGAATATCTTTATTAGGTTTAGATAGGGCAGAGTATAGACATGTATGTGTGTATGTTTATATGTATGTATATGTTTATATATGTTTGTTTATATATACAAACACACATACATATTTTGTTTTTGTCTCTTTCTTTAGAGGGATGGGTGGTCCATACAAACAGACCTCTTTTGCTGGCACGGTTAATCACCTCTTGAGATTAGAGGGACTTCAGTTATCTTAACCTTAGCAGATCCCAAAAGGGCTGGCATTTGTGACCTCCACGTTGAGGTCACTTACTGAGTGGAGATGCATAATGGAGAGTAATGAACTCAATCTTGCAGACATAGCAGAAGTGGACAAAGATGTGATCAAGGAATAGGGACTCCGGGGGAACAGGGGAAATGAGAGCCCAGAGATGCCTACTTGAAACAGTTTATCTGTTAGGTGTTCAGAAGTCAGCCTTGGTTGTATAAGCACTGCTTTGGACCACCCAAGAGAGGCTATCAACTTGTGTATTTGTTTGGAAACAAATGAACAAATAATACCCTAAATACTTTTATGGAGCAGAAGCTTTTTCCATTCCATCCTGAAATCAGAGTTACTACTTAAAAGCCTTTGGTGGCTCCTCTCTTCTCGGGGACATTGCCTCGAAAGGTGAGCCACAAGGCTTTGTCCCCTGGCACCTGCCCATGGCACTGGCCTCAGGTCCCTGCACGCCATGTGCTTCATTTTATTTCTGACCGGTCTGTTTTCAGTGTGGTTCTGTTAGCCTCAAACACCCTCCCTACCTTTTCTCATAAGGCTGACTCTGTGCTTATCCTTCAAGCTCTAATCAGTTTCCATCTTCTCCATGACAAGCCAGTTGCCCCACTGTGTGCATCCTGTTGCCTTATATGGTCTCTGTTCCATAGAGTCTCCCTTAAGAATTATATTAAAATCGTCACTGTTCCTGTAGGGAAAGTCCCTTGTCTTATTCACTTTTGGCCTCCAGCCCTTAGCACAGTATGCAGCACATGATAGGTGTTTAGTAAGAACTCTGAAAACCTGCATTGTTGTAGCATTTGTTCGAGCGGTTAGTATAAATAAATGATTTTCACTGCATTTGGCTCCCCTCACCCCCTTATGAGCAGCAGAAAAGCTGTTCTAATAAACTACCATTGATTGAGCACCAGCCAAGAGCCAGGTTGTGTGCTGGGTGCTTTACGTGCATTAATGCTCCCTCAATCGCCAAAACAGTCTCACCACTCTTAGTTACTATGCTTTCCAACTAAGAAAACCAAGGTTCCAAAAGGCTGAGGAACACACCCAGGGCTCCTCAGCTGGCAGTTAAGCAGCCTGTGAGTTCTTGCAGTCCAGCACGCTGGGAAGCTATTGCTGTGTGTGTTCCCATGTCTAATCCAGCACAGTTCCCTGCCTGTGCCCTGGAGCCGTCTCCATTTCTTCCTTCCCATTTGCTTACTAAACTCTGAGCAGACCATGGAGCAAAAGCACTTTGGATGTTAGTGACAAGAGTGTGATTCCAGAGTTCAAGGCCGATGTTTCAAGGGTGTGTTCAGTTCAGGTTATATTGATTTCTCCCCTCTCCATTTGATTACGGCCAAGTGCTCATGGCAGAAATGTAACAAAACAGGTTCACAGAGCTGTTCCTGGGCCCAGCGGGTCACAGGTCACTGCACTTATATGTGGGGAACATTAGCCAAATGACAGAGGCTCAACTAGAGAACTCCTAAGTGACTACAGTCAGATGTTGGTGCCATTGCACACATGTTACTTATTACCTTGCCAGCCTGAACTTGGTCTGGTTTGCCTCTGGGACAATGATGCTGGTCACCCAGGCCTTCTGTGGACCCAGAGTGCCTTGACCACAGCAATTACACTGTATGATAGTTTCCTGCCTACATGTCTCTCTGACGTCTTATGAGTTTCTTAAATGCAAGGATTGGGTCTCATGTACCCATTTATTCATTGATCCAAGTCACGATTATTAAACACATATTGTGCTTCAAGTTCTGTGCCTGACTCCAGAAACAGGGAGATGAATAGAATAGGTTACACAAGACCTCTGTCCCCAAAGAGTTTGCAGACAACTGCTCATAAACAGTTATGAGAACTCTTAGGTATTTTATTTATCCCTGTTGCCCAAAACCTTAAAATAATAAGAGTTCTGAGCACTTCTTGAGTGCTATGTACCTGGAACTGTGCTAAGTGCTTTAGATTCATTATCTTATTTCATCCTCACAACTGCTTCCTGTGGAGCTATGGGTACTATTATTATCCCCACTTAATAAATGGGAAACTGAGTCCTCTAAGAAATGTTTGAGTGAATTCAGAAAGAGCTATTGAGCTCACATTGTTCAGAACTTTTTATTATCTCTTAAAATCTTTCATATGAAAGATTATTTCATATCCTGCCATAAATTGTTCTTCTGTCTTAGCCAACATCATTAACATTTTTTTCTTTAACATTTTATCCATTCAAGGAATTCTACCATTCCCATGAGCATTTTGTATGAAATCACACCATTCCATTAAGTTTAAATGGCCATGTGGAGTGAGAGCTGTTTAAGAAGAGCCATCAGCCTTGGATGTCTTTAGGTTGGAAGGTTTAGGTCCCAAGATAAATTGAAAACATAGCTTGTCAGCTCCTCCTCCATCCCTGCCCTGCAATAGGTCCAATGCCAGCTCTTCACAGAGAGAGAGCTCAGAGCAGTTTGCTATTTTGGCATATATTTTAGACCACTTTCCTCTCCCTCATCCAGCCAGGGAAAACTACAAGCTTTAATTATCACACATTGAACATTCGCTGCACACGAGGCCTCATGCTAGAGGCTTTATGTACATTTCCTCATTACTTGTCATTATTATTCCCCATGGTATGGATGGGAAAACTGAGGTTCAAAGAGAGACTGGATGTGGCCAAAATTTGAACCCAGACAATCTAACTGCAGAGTCCAGACTCATAGTTACTAGCCTCCAAATATTTTCATCAATCCCCATGGCAGACTTCAAGATTAATTCTTTTAAGTATGAGTATTACAGGTGGGAGGAGTGAAGTTTAGAAAGTCCCCATGGCAAGGTATGCCCAATACATCCCTTACCCACAAAATGACAGCAAGCATGCAGACTGTACAGAGAGTTTCCAGTGCAGCTGAAGTTCTGAGGTCTTGCTTACCCCTCCAGCCCATCAGTCCTTTCCTCCGTTCAACCCAGAGCATATTTAGTTTAGTTTAAATACTTAGATGACATCGTATCTTACTGCCTCTTGTCTTCCACTTGGGTGTCTCACCTGTCCTTTCTAACTAGACTATAGAGAGTTCATTTCATCCCAAATAGCAGTGGCCTAACCTGCTGTGGGCACAAAGACACTTAGTAAATGTCACTTGTTTGCTTACAGAGGGACAGGGTAGCTTATGTGAGTGCGGAAGCAGATAGACTCAGTTTCCTACTTATTAGCTGTGCAACTCAGTGAAAATACATTCCATATACTTCATCTGCAAAATAGAGATAAAACAATACCTTTTGGGGTTGTTGGGACTATTAAGAGGATATGTGTAAAGCACTTGGCTTAGTTCCTGGCAAATAATAAGCACTCAATAAATTGTAATTATTAATGTTATTGTTATCGTAGGATAGCTGGATTCATTGGGGGTTTGCTGTGTTCCATGCTGTGCTAAATGCTTTGTATGCAATTATCTCATTTAATTTTTACCCAATATAGAAAAGGTTTGTCAGCTTCAAAAAATATACCTTCCCTCTTTTTACCCCAAAGTTATTTAATAATGCTGGCTGCTCTCACAGACTTTAGGGTCATGCTGCAGACCAACCAGGAACAAATATGATATTGTCGCACACTGCTGGTATGTCATAGTAATTGTTAGATTTATCACAATAATTAACTATTAACGGCAGCTAAATCGCTGGAGTTGACAGATGTTTTGCTTTTTTATACAAACTTAAGGATAATTCAAGACCATTGTGATAGCCAGCCTCTCTCAATTCTGTCCCTGTGCCCTCTCTCAAGTGAAGGAGAAAAGCGAGGCTTGCCAATCAGTGCACCCATGTCGGCATCGTCATCGGCAGCCGTCCGTCTCGAGAGACGATGGTGTAGCTTCTTAAGTGTCTATATGCACCGCCGAGAATGGCTGTGCAGTCCGACTCGGGAGTGACACGGTATCTGTCTCCTCCCGTGTTGAATCGACATCTTGCGATGACGCTGGAGTGTCCTCTCCAGTGAAGCTGAAGCTACAGAGCCTGGGCAGGGTGATATGGAGGGTCTGCTGTTGCCCATGCAGCAGACCCCCCCTCTCTTCGCAGCTGAGGGATCCAAGGGAAAGACGGAGTCAATACAGCTTGGCTTCAGGTGCGCCGCAGGAGTTGCCGGTGTTGACTACAACGTCAAACCGCCTTAGGGACTCCGGCTCCGGATTTTCTGTCGGGGTTTACTCCCTTAGCCTTTCCCCTGAAGAGGTATGCCGCAAGGCAGCGGAGGTTTTTTTGGAGTCAGAGTTTTCCTTCTCTGATGTGCCCTGACTGGAAGATCGAACCAGCGACACTTAGCTCACAGGCCGACGCTCAATCCACTGAGCCAAACCAGCCAGGGCTGGCACTAGCATAGAATGTGCACACACCATTAATGTGCATTGCTGTGCAAAATGGGGGCAACTCAGTGGTCCAGACACTACGTGTAGCATTAACTCTTTAAGGATCCTGAGACACTAACAAGGCAAATAGAGTAGAAGCTCTTTTATTCAGTGTGATCTAGACCAGTATGAAGCATAAGTTCTCTGTGTACTTTACAGAGAAATTAGAGCAGATTGGGTTGCAAAAGCCTTGCCCTGTAAATTTTGTTTTTTAACCAGTTTAGTGATAAATTATTAGCTCAGAGTCTTCTAGCTGTACTGTAAAAAGTGTGCTTTGATGATTGAGAAAGGGATCTTGCAGAGCACAGAGGATCTTCAGGGCGGTAAAACTACTCTGATACTACAGTGGTGGTGGATACATGTCATTATACATTTGTCTAGACACATAGAAAATACTCCACCAAGAGTGAATCCTAGAATAAACTGTGGACTTTGGGTGATAATGATGTGTGCATGTGGATTGATCAATTGTAACTAATGTCCCACTGTGGTGGGATGTTAATAATCAGGTAAGCTACACATGAATGGGGTTAGGGAGTATGCTGGAAATCTCTCTACCTTCTGCTCCATTTTTCTATAAACCTAGCACTGATCTAAAAAATAAAGTCTATTTAAAAAGAGACAGGAATCCTGTCCAGCTAAACAAATATGTATTGAATATCTGCTATATGCCAGATAATAGAATAGATTCAGGGGACACTAAAATAATTTATGCATGTCCTCAGGGAGAAAAATGAGTGCATATTCTATGTGAACCAAAGCCTAGGAAAAGAGATAAGCAAAAATACACACTGCAAAAATATTAATGGTGTATGAAGAGACACACTGAGGATGTTGTGAGTAGAAAGGAGCAGGATGCATCTTTGAACCTGGAAGGTAGAGGTAAGGGAGGCTTTCTAGAGGAGGCAGTGATGCCTGAGCAGGGTCTTGTAGAATGAGTAGGAGTTTTCCAAGCCCATGGGGACGTGGAGTGAAGGTGTTCATCTGTGATAGAATAGAGCAGACACAATTCTGTTGCTGTTAGCTAACTTGAATAGGTCACTAAGGTGACTTTAGACTTGGTCTTAGTTTTCTGCAGTGGATAAATTCCTTTTATTTATATTTTTTAGTGTAATGAAGTAGGCTTAATTAATGTTTGTAAAGCTTTTTCAGTGATCTTTGTGAAAAGGTGAGGCAGAAGAGGAGTATATTACTTATTATCATAGCTTTACCAGCATCAGATCACATAAGGAAAATTCCCTGAAAGGTCATTTCTAAGAAGCAGTATTAGTCTGGTGGCTCTTAAGCCTTATGTAACTTCCTGGAACAACGCAGTAGCAAGAGAAAGAAAATGACATCAACGGGGAGATAATAATGAATTTAAACTGTAAGCCTTATTGCCTTACTGCAGCTGCTGAGGATGAGACAAGCTGGGAGCTTCTAAACTTAACTCTGCGACTGCCTGGAAGCTTCTAATTAAAAGTTTTCAAATAAAATCAATACATTCTGACAGATAAAAGAGCAGATGGCTAAGGAAGAAAAGCGAAAGACTGCCTTAGGAAAGCACTGGGCTGTAAAGGGAAAAGCACTCCATGTAGATGAAAGCAGGGATTGCAAGCAGACAGATTTGAGAGACCGGGGAGGCAGGAGTAGGTCCTGTTTCACCATACATTTCGCTGTGAAGTTTTAGTTGGCGGTACAACTAAACCTGTCTGCTGCGCAGAGACCTGTGAAATGGGAGCGATCGTCTCTCCTTCCGCAAAGAGGTTTCACTAGAGTGGTTTTGTTGTTCTTCCTTCTTTCTTTCATTCAGCGTGTGTATTGAGCACCTACTCAGTACTGGTACTTTGCTGGATGTTGAGGATTCAGGGTGAGCAAAAATCAGAAAGTTTTCTGTCTCTCATGGAGCCAATTTAGTGCAGAACTCATTCATTGGGAATTAGCTAGTTAAATACAGCAATGCAAATATTTAAACATTTTTAATTGCTAAGTAAACGTTTGAAGTTATGTGATGATGCTAATGCCATATTTGTATTTAATTTGATAAAAATCTTTGACATACACTATAGTTATTCTTCATGACTACTCTTTGAGGTAGATGTTGTAACTTTTAACCAAGACAAAACTGAAATTCAAAGGACAAGGGTGCTTGTCCAGAGTCACAAGGCAGGTTCAGGCAGAGCCAGGACTTGAACTCAGCTTCTCTGAGGCTAGTTTGCATGTTCTTTGCTGTAGCAGTTTGAAGCTCTGGGGCAGTCATTTGGAATTGCAGTCACCTGACTGACCATTCTCCAAAGAGAATGCTTGCTTGAGCAATTTCAGAAAATGCTGCCATCACTGATTTACCATGGAGTGGTGGGGGCAGCCTACCAGGCAGAAATACTGAGTAAACAGAGTTATGATGTGGGCAAAACAAACTGTGGAATAGTGTCATGTTGCCAGCCCTTTGTTTGCACACGTCTGCTGTGCTGCCACTGGGACTTCCATGTCCTTCCTTGATCATTCTTATTTGGATGCCAGGCTGCCTGCATTGACACAGCTTCAGCTGAGTACATTGAAGGGCTCTGTTTTACCCTGAGGCCTTGTGAACAATGGAAGTCAGATGCTATAGGTTTCCTTGACCTTCACAAGCCATGGCAAGATCAGGACAAAGGGTTCCACTTGGGTACAGATCAAAGTCATGGTTATTTGAGGAACTTGCTTGCTGCTTGCTTCCACAGAGTAATCTAAGTACCATTGCAATTTAGGATACAGGAGATATTCTAACTTCCCTCCCCCATCACACCTAGATGCATATTATGCAGATTTCAGAGATCCATACATTAAATTTGGGACACTCAAGGGAAGATCAAGAATGGCCCCTTTGTAAGACATACAACATTAGTGAAACCACATGTGTTTTCCAGACACCCTGCATGTCTAAAAGCAATGCCCTCCTCAAGGTCACCCCACAGGGAAGCTCCCTTCTCTGCTGCTCCACATCTTCCCTGAGAACCTCAATGGCACTTGATAGTTTTCTGTGGGCATGTGTCTCTTCTATTATTATGTTCCTGCTCTAATCACTCCATTCCACAATCCTCACCCCACATGACAGCCAGTATTATCTTTAAAATAAATGTGTATGTGTGTGTAATAGATATTTATATATATGATACAATTATATATACTAAATGCGTACTAAAGGTCACACATTTTTATAAAACCACGTTTACTTCTCTGCCTCAAATCCTTCTATGGCTTCTCTTTGCACACGGGATAAAACCATAGCCCTTGACTATGGCCAATGTACCCAGCCTCCCTCTCTCCCCCATTGTCCCTTAGTTTCTCAAAACCCCCAAGCTTTTTTCTCCTTCATGACCCTCACTCATCTAGTTAATTATTATCAGCTTCACTTTTCATATGAGAAAACTGAGAAGTTAAAGAATTTTAAATCTGTAACAGATGAATTGCTCAAGACTGCAGTTAGAAAATGACAGAGCTGGGATTTAAGTGCAGGCATCCAGGCTCTGGAGCCCCTGCAGTCACTTCTAACCTTCCTGCCTTCCTGGACAGAGAGTCGCATAGACACTGGAATTCATGGAAGGGAAGCTGGACCCCAGCGTGGGGAAATTAACCAGTCTAATACCTGCTGCAGGGTACTCTTTCCCAGCCTGGAGAGGCTGGGGCAGGCCATCATCATTTCTTCAGTGCATCCATATAAAAGGAAAACCAGCATAAACTCTGCAGATGCTGGGATTGAAAGAATCATTGTCCCCTCATCAGAAAGCATAATTAAGAGTCCCTCTGCCCGTTAAATGAGGCAATGAATGCTAACGCACTTTGTAGGTTGTAAAACACTCTATAAATGTTAGTTATTCTTATCTTTGAGCTGCGTGAGACAGTGGCTGGTTATAGAGCTGCTGGTTCAGAATCTTCCAGAAGCACACATACCCAGTGCTCAAGGAAAGGAAACGCCTCAGGTTGATTCCCTACCATCATCTGGAAAACTAAGCAGAAATCCATTCTTTTCCTGTGTTTCCAAAATCCAGGGTCAGATATATGCAAATTTAAATATGCAGGCTGCTTGCTTTTAAATGATACATGAAAGGGATTTTTGAAATGAATGCGCTGTGATTGAATTTCTGGTCAGTCACCCAGAAGGCGTTCTGTGCTAAGCTCTGGACCCAGTTCCACTGAAAATGCACGAAGCCTGGTGCCTGCAGCCAGTCTGGCCGGAGCCGGCGGCCAGGGACCTTGCCATAACGCTTCCCTTAAGTGAAGCGCCCACCCAGGCTCAAAGTTGAGAAACGAATAGGCACAAGCCTAAAATCAATCCAATACAAAGTTACATTTAGAAATTCTTTTTCCCGGCAACAAAACCTCTTTGATTTTTAAACTACTTGATAAGACCAGCACTGCATTAATATATAACTTGGCTTTTTCAAAGAGGCTTCCTTTGTCACTTTCAAAAGAATTTTGCTACTCTTTGGAACTAAGGATATTGCTAATCTGTGTTGTGTGACTGAAGGTCTCTTTGACCTGCCTTAATGAATAGATAAGAAACATGAGTAAAAATAATCACTTATTGTAAATGACTTGTGCTGAGGTTATTTTTAAGGAAGAACTGGCAGGCGTTGGTTTTCTTAAGTTGAAGAGTGTCACTGATCACCTTGTTTATTATTAAACAAGTTTGCTAGGCAACCCTTTTGCCTTGGAGATGATCAAAGGTAAGCCTCAGCCTTATCTGAGATACCATGAAATTTCAGAATAATAGAATTTTGTGTTTCCTCCCCTTTAGTGTTCTTTTTTTTTTAATTATCCCAGGAACGCATTTATAAAGTCTTGTACAACAAAAATAGAGACAGAACACATGGAGCTAATATCGCCTTCACTCCCCACCCCACTCCTCAGACGCAACCATTACAGTCACTGTGTTACATCTCCTTCCAGGCCTTTTTCTGCATATTTGCGTGTGTGTATGTATGAGATTTTTAACCTTTATGTACCTGTAAATGTATACTAGTTGTCCATTGCTGCCACAAGACTCAGTGGTTTGGAATCACAAACCTTTATACCTCACACGTTTTCTGGGAGTTGGAACCTAGGAGTGGTGGCCCTGGGGGGTCTGGTTTGTGGTCTTTCCGGAATCTGTAGTCAGAATGTAAGATGACCGAAGTCATCCAGGGGCTGGATGGGCTTGGGGGGTTGCGTCTCTGATGACTCATGCACATGCTGTGGGCAGGCGGACTCGGCCCCTTGCTGGCAGGAGGCTGCCACGTGGGCTTCTGCACAGGGCTCCATAGGTCCTTACAGCATGGCAGCTGGCCTGCTCTAGAGCAAGTGATGAGGGAGCGAGGGAGCAAAAGGGAGAGGTCAAGGAGGAAGCCACAGGCCCTTTAATGACCCAGTCTTAGAAGTGACACATTGTTATTCCTGCCATGTCCATTCACTAGAAATGAGTCACTAAGTCTGGCCCTCATTCAATTGGAAGTTCATCGAGCTCCAGCTGCTAAGGAAAGGAGTATTACAATTTTTCTGGAAACATATTAAAACCACCACTTACAGCATACTACACCTATAGTTCTGCAATTTGCTTTTTTCACTTAATCTGTCTCATTATGGACAGACAGATTGTTATAGTACTGGCTCATTCTTTAACTGCTGTGTACTATCCCACTACCTATGTAATCATTTCCTCCTGATAGATAAAGTTTGAGATTGAGCTCAGATTTTCACTCCTGCAGATAACACAGTAATGGGGGACCTTGGCCTCTTCAGCACATGTACCAAGAATTCTTTAGTGAAAATACATTGACAGTTACTGTCAAATTGCCCTCCAAAATGGCTGTTCTAATTTCCAGCCATTCGTTCATCCCTCACCTGATGCTGAGGAGACTGTACTAGATCCTTCCGTCTTAGGTAAAATATCTTAAAGGATTTGCACGTTATTTTAGCCCTTTTCAAGTCTGACTTTGTGAGAGGCCTGAGAATGATCCCTTTGGACACCCATTTTGCTCATGACTTGCAGCTTGATCTAAGCAAAAAAAAAAAAAATGTTGGTGCTCATCCCCCTGGAGACAGAAAGGCTTAACTGCTGTTTACCAAGGACTCAGCTTCTCAGGTACAAGGTGCCCCTGGAGAGCCAGGTTGATTAGTGTTCGTTCCAAACCACTTCTTCCACTGCAGTAGCAGCTGAGAAATCACATGCATGAGTCCGGCATGTGGCTTTCAATGCAAAAAAAATACCATTTTAGTAGCAACTATTCCTGGTCCTTGGCTGTGCCTTCCTATTGTGAGTTATTGATTCATAAAATCACTGAATCCTCAGGGCCCTCCCACTGTATAACTTATCCTTACTTTAAAATCAATGCTTTAAAATCAATGTCCAGACTGGTTTTCTTTCATTCAGGCTGCCAAGTGTCCTTGGCTGGCAAGAATCATGAACAGCAGCTGCCAACCCTGCGACAGTTGCACCACTCAGAAGGATAGGCCTGATTTATTTCTATTTATTCACTGTGCCCATCACCAGTGAGAATGGTTGGCCAGATCCAAAAGAGCGTCATGGAGGCAACCATCATTCAATCATTCCACATACATTTATTGAGCACCTACCATGTGTAAGGTACTATGCTGTTTGATATGTTTGTGTGGAAAGAATATTAGCATGATCAATACCATCAAGAATTTGAAATTGAATGGTAATTATTACTAAGTATTTAGCACTTCTTGCATACCAGGTGCTGTGCTAAGCTGGTCATAGACAGTAATAGTTTTCATTTTCAAAGCAGCTCTGTTAAATAGGGAGCGTTACCATCTTACAGATAGGCCGTGATACATGCAGAACCCTAGATCTGTCATGAACCAGCTGCTTATCTTCAACTTCTTAACCCAGCCAAGTCCCCAGTACTTGAGAAGGCTGGACTAGTCCAGCTTTTGCCAAAATGTGTTTCTACTCACAAAAAGCGCCATGATCCATAGTCACAGCATACACCCCTCTCAGAGACACCTATAGCCCACGGTGGTGATTCCTGTGGATTTGGGCTCCCTGACAGGGTTGGATCCCCAGATCCCACGGTCTCCACACTCTCCAAACCTTCCCTTCTGGATTCTTGGCACGGCAGAAGCCCATGTTTGTGAGATCATTTACTGGGGATCCACAAGGGTGCTGTAAGCTCCTTGGGGGTGTAGACTGTGCTTTTTCTGCTCACTTCTGTTTCTCCAGAGCCTGGTACAGAGCTTGGACTAGACAATCAGTATTATTTAGTTCATTAACTACTTGCTTTGTTAAAGGCTCTAAAAAGAACCACAGGAATGATACTTGGAGACTTGGTTAACTGGTCTTACACTCAGCAAACCTCATTCAACAGTCTTTATTTGACCATATCTTACGGAGCAGGCACTGAATCGGTACTGAGGATATGGCAATAAGCTAAGTAGACATGGTCCTATTATTTTGGGACTTGCATTCCAGTGGGGAATCCAGATGATAAATTGGTTAAATAAAATGAAGAAGATAATTTCAAAATTTTTAAGTCTTAAGAAATAAACTTAAACCAATAGCTGCTAATAGGATGAAGGGTGGTCAGAAAAGGCCTCTCCAAAGTGGAGACATTGTACTAAGACCTCAGTCATAATAAGGAACTAGTGTTGTAAAGTTGTTAAGCACAGATTTTTCTTTTTTTTTTAAGTACAATTTATTGATTATGTTATTACAGTTCTCCCAATTTTTACTCCTTTGCCCCCCTACACCTGGTACCCCTTGCTCTGCAGCAACCCTACCCTTAATTCATGTCCATGGGTCATGCGTGTAAGTTCTTTGGCTTCTCCATTTCCTAGGCTATTCTTAACTTGCCCCTGTCTATTTTGTTCCTACCAATTATGCTTCTTTTTTTTTAAGTATATTTTATCAATTATGTTGTTACAGTAGTCCCAATTTTTCCCCTTTGCTCCCCTCTGCCCAGTACCCCACTTCCCCTAGCAATCCCACCCCCCTTAGTTCAAGTCCATGGGTTGTGCATATTTTGGCTTCACCCTTTCCTATATTATTCTTAACTTCCCCCTGTCGATTTTTTACCAACCGATTATGCTTCTTAATCCCTGCACCATTTCCTCATTTCTCCCCCTCCCCCTCCCAGCTGATAACCCTCCAAATGATTCCCATACCTATGATTCTGTTTCTATTCTGGTTTGCTGAGTTGGATTTTGTTTTTTATTTTTTAGATTCAGTTGTTGATACTTGTGAGTTTGTTGTCATTTTAGTGTTAAGAGTTTTGATCTTCTTTTTCTTAAATAAGTCCCTTTAACATTTCATACAATAATGGCTTAGTAATAATGAATTCTTTTAGATTTACTTTGTCTGGGAAGCACTTCACCTGCCCTTCCATTCTAAATGATAGCTTTGCTGGATAGAGTAATCTTGGTTGTAGGTCCTTGCTTCACATCACATTTAATACTTCTTGCCAGTTCCTTCTTGCCTGCAAAGTTTCTTTTGAGAAATCAGCTGATAATTTTATAGGCACCCCTTTGTAGGTAACTCTCTGCTTTTCTCTTGCTGCTTTTAAGATTCTCTCTTTATCTTGAACCTTTGGCATTTTAATGATGATGTGTCTTGGTGTGGTCCTCTTTGGGTCTAGCTTGTTTGGGGCTTTCTGTGATCCCTGGACTTGTATGTCTATTTTCTTAACCAAATTTGGGAAGTTTTCCTTCATTATTTTCTCACATAAGTTCAATTTCTTGCTCCTCCTCTTCTCCTTCTGGCACCCCTATGGTTCAAATGTTGGCATGTTTAAAGTTGTCCCAGAGGTTCCTAAGCCTCTCCTCATTTTTTTCAATTTTTTTCCCTCAATCTGTACTGATTAACTGTTTTGTTCTTTCTTATGTTTCAAATCATTGATTTGAATCCCGGTTTCCTTCCCTTCACCAATTGGTTTTGTGTGGATTTTCCTTCGTTTCATTTAGCATAGCCTTCACTTCTTCCCTTATGCGTCTGCTGTACTTAAGCATATCTGTCAAGCCTGTGAACATCTTTATCACCAGTGTTTTGAACTCTGCATCTGTTAGGTTGGCTATCTCCTCATCTGTTAGGTTGTCTATGTCCTTGTCTGTTAGTTCTCCCACTGGAACCTTGATCTATTCCCTCTTTGGGTCATACTTCTCTGTCTCTTCAGCTTGACAGACTTCTGTGTTTGTTTGCCTCTGTGTCTTAGGTAGAGCTGTCACTCCTGTTATGATGTAAGGGGCAGAGCCTTAGGTATTCATCAGTACAGGGCAACCTGTTTCACCACATTGTGGCTTTGTTTGTGGGGAGGGAGCTGGGAGGGAACAATGCCACTTGCTCAGCACTCACCCCTTTTCCAGGCACTTCTTCTACTTTGTATGGGACTGGCACCCCTCTAGCTGCTGCCCTGGCTGTCATTCCCAGAGTGGGTGGGTCTGCAGACATTCTAGGACTGTGATGGCCCTTTAAACAAGTGGTCTCTCCTGAGAGACCACTAGTTTCTTCCTCTGTCCCAACCCCCACTGGTTTGCACAGACAGATGCAATGAGGCTTTATTTTCCCTGGCGCTGGAAACATGAGCTGCATGGTCTGGTCTGGTGCTGGGAGCACTCCCTAGGTGTCCCTCTTGGGTTTTTTAAATGTTTGACTGCGTTTAATGCCAGCCTGCCACTGCCGCAGCTGCTGCTGCCACTAACACACTGCATCCTCTCCACCCCTCCTACCTGTCTGGATGAGTATTTCTTCTTTATATCTTTGTTTGCTGGACTTCCATGCAGCTTGATTTTCTGGAACTTCTGGTTGCCTCTAGTTTTGAGGTAATTGTAGTCCTTAGTTGTGGAGGGAGACGCAGAGTGTCTGTCCAGGCCTCCATCTTGACTTGAGGTAGATTTTTTCTTGATCTCAGTAAATGCGTTAGTTGCTCAGGGCAAAACCTTTGGAGTCACTGTTGACTTCTTTTTGTTGCAGTTCTGTCACCTCTGTCTTTAAAGTATTTCACACCGGCCAGCCTCTCCCCACCCTTACTGCTGTTGTACTGGCCCAAGCCAGCACCCTCTCTCACTGGGATTGTTGTAATAACTTCCTCACAGGTGTCTTCACTCACTGTCTGTTCTCTATAAGTCAGGTCATGTCCCTTCCCTGCTTAAATATTCCAGTGGCTTCTCCTTACACTGAGGATAAAATATAATGTGAACCAGGCTCATGCCCCCTCATGGCATCTGGTCTCCTCTCCAGCCCCATTTTCTGCCAGTCTTCTGCTCCAGGCACACTTCCCTACTTTCTACACTGCAGACAGGCCAGACATGTTCCTACCTTAGTCTCTTTGCTCTTGTCATTCTCTCTTGCTGGACGGCTCACCCCCCTATACTTTTGTGGTTGGCTCCATCACTTCATTCAGGTTCTGTTCAAATATCAGCCAGAAGCCTTCCCCTACCCCCTATCAAAAATGGCAGTCACCATTTTTCCCTGTGCCTTAACCGTGTCTAACTTTTCTTTATAGAACTCCTCACAGCAGGCATAATGTTATATGTGCCTGTCTTCTCTGCTATCAGGATATAAACTCCATGAGGATGGGAACTGAGTCAGCCTTCTTCACTGTTGTTATCCCCATACCTGGAGTAGTGGTCCTCAACCAGTATTGCTTGGATGGATGGATGGATGGGTGGATGGATGGATGGATGACAAAATGCAAAGAACTTAAGTCTTGATGTGTTGGAAAACAGAAAGAAGAAAGGAGTAGGGAGAGAGAAGAGGAGGCCAAAGAGACAGGGTGGGGACAGACTGCATAGAATGTTGTAAATGGTTTTTAGAATCTCAGAATTATTCTAGGAGTATCAAGAAGCTGTTCACCACTGGAAAGCCTTTGCTTCATAATTCCTCCTAACAAGTGACATGACATTTGGAGAAACCTTGAACTCTATGACCTCTTCTATATTACTTTCTGTGATGCCCAGAAAGAGAGCTTTGCACTGCTCTTTGATGTGATCAGTATTTGCTTGAGATGCTGTGGATTAAATAGCACATATTGAATGAGGTACTTTGAGCTGCTATGTAAATTCACCTCCCTGGGGAGCTGTCTCTGACCTCCCAAAGCAGGGTTCAGGGTCCTCTCATGTGCTCCTGCAGCTCCCACTGATACCACAGCATGCAGTGCTGCTTTGTAATATCTGTCTGTGGTCCCCCTCCCCCCAGAGTATAAGATCCTTGGGGCTGGGGACCTTTTCTGGATCCAGATGACCACAGAGGGGCTGTTGTCATCTGGATCCAGCCCACCAAGGTGTGTGTTTCACCTGCGGTGCATGTTAATTCAAAATAGCTGCCAATATCATAGGTAAATGAATTTCTGGCTTCTGTTGAAAATTTATAAGACATAGTAATGCTTTTCCCACAGTCTCAGCAACTAAAAGAATTGAGTAGCAGCTATTCTGTTCATAGGGGTCATGTTTTCTCCAGCAAGCCACAATCCCCACCACTCCCTATTACTTTCTGATGCTGAGGTTGAGAGTATCTTGTCATTTAACATCTGACTGAGTTATTGTTTACTTACAGTCGTCGGCAGCCATCCGTCTCGAGAGACGATGGTGTAGCTTCTTAAGAGTCTATCTGCACCGCCGAGAATGGTTGTGCAGTCCGACTCGGGAGTGACACGGTATCTGTCTCCTCCCGTGTTGAATCGACATCTTGTGATGACGCTGGAGTGTCCTCTCCAGTGAAGCTGAAGCTACAGAGCCTGGGCAGGGTGATATGGAGGGTCTGCTGTTGCCCATGCAGCAGACCCCTCCTCTCTTCGCAGCTGAAGGATCCAAGGGAAAGACGGAGTCAATACAGCTTGGCTTCAGGTGCACCGCAGGAGTTGCCGGTATTGACTACAATGTCAAACCGCCTTAGGGACTCCGGCTCCGGATTTTCTGTCGGGGTTTACTCCCTTAGCCTTTCCCCTGAAGAGGTATGCCGCAAGGCAGCGGAGGTTTTTTGGAGTCAGAGTTTTCCTTCTCTGATGTGCCCTGACTGGAAGATTGAACCAGCGACACTTAGCTCGCAGGCCGACGCTCAATCCACTGAGCCAAACCAGCCAGAGTGTTTACTTACAGTAGGAAAATAGAATTTCATATTCAATTCTCCATCAGAGAAGGCTACATGTTAAACCTGGTACATGGAGTCCCTTTGGGGCAATTGAATTTGTGACCCTTGTCCCAAAATAAACATGTGTTGTGCTTGGTGTTTAAAAGCATTGGCCTTGACTACTCAATATAGTTGAGATGTTAATTCTCCCCACATTGATATATAGATTTAATACAATTCCTATCAAAATGACACAAAGATTTCTTTGTAGATACAGACTTGATTATTAAAAAATTTATGTAGAAAGTCAAAGAAACTGTAATAGCTAAAATGATTTTTAAAAAGAATAATGAAGTGAGAAGAACCAACCTATTTAATTTCAATATTTATTATACAGCCACAGTAATTAAGACTGTGTAGTATTAACAGAGGGATAGACTCCTATCAGTGGAACAGAAAAAAGAATCCAGAAACAGACCCACATAAACATGCCCAAGTGATTTTTAAAATTTATTTTTACTAAATGTATTGGGGTGACATTGCTTAATAAGACAATATAAGTTTCAAGTGTACATTTCTATGATATGTGATCTGTACATTGCATTGTGTGCCCACCACCCAAAGTCAAGTCATCTTCCGTCGCCATATATTTGATCCCCTTCATCTTTTACTACCCTTCCACCCCCAAATGTTTTTTGACAAAGGTACAAAAGCAATTTAATGGAGGAGAGACAGCCTTTTCATCAAATGTTACTGAGCAACCACACATCTATAGACAAAACATGAACTTCGATCTAAGTCTCACAATGTATAAAAAAATTAAATGGATCAAAAACTTAAATGTAAATTGTAAAGCTATAAACTTTTCTGGAAGAAATATAGCAGAAAACCTTTAGGATCTAGGCTAGGCAAAAAGTTGTTACTCTTGATTCCAAAATGCAGTCCGTAAAAGGAAAACTAGATAAATTGAACCTCATCACAGTTAAAACTATTTGCTTTGCAAAAGACCCTGTTAAGCTACAGAGTAGGAGAAAATAGTTCCAGTTCACATATCAGACAAAGACTAGTCTCCACAATATATAACAGACCCTCAAAACTTAGCATAAAAACATAAAGTAATTAGAAAATGCAAAAAGACATAAGATATTTCACCAGAGGACATACACATCAAAAGGTGTTCGATATTATTAGCTATTAGGAAAATGCACATTAAAATTACAATGAGATAACACTACATATCTATCACAGTGGCTTAAATAAAAAATAGTGGCAGCACCTAATGTTGGGAGCATGAGGAGAAATTTGATCACATATGTTATAGGTGAGACTGTGAAATGCTACTCCCACTCTGGAAAACAATCTGGCAATTTCTTTAAACGTTTAACATGTGGCTGCTATATGGCGCAGGAACTGCATTCCTTGGCATTTATCTTAGAAACATATAAACTTATGCTCACACAAAAACCTGCACACAAACTGTGTGCACTGTGTGTAGCAGTGGTATTCATAAGTGCCAGAAACTGGGAACAGCCCAGATATCCTTCAGTGAGTGAACGGTTAAACTGTGGTACGCCAATACCATGAAATGTGACTCAGTAGTAAAAGCGAATGAACTAGTGATACACTCAACAATCTACATGGATCTCCAAAAGATTGTTGAGTGAAAAAAAGCCAATCCCAAAAGCTTATGTACGTATGATGTACTTCTCCTTAACCGGCTGCAACCACGAATCTGTTCTCCGTTTCTGTACTTCTCCCATTTCAAGAACGTCATCTAAGTGAAGACTACAATAAGGTTGCCAGGGTTAAGGGGGCAGGGGCTGGAGAGAGTAGGTAGGCTATAAAGAGGCAATGCAAGGGATTCTTTAAATGATAGAAATTATCTGTACCATGACTATATCAAAGTCAGTATCTCAGTTGTGATATTATACCATAATTTTGCAAAATGTTGCCATTGGAGGGAACTGGGTGAAGGGTACATAGGAACTCTCTGTATTATTTCTTAAAACTGCATGGGACTCTGCAATTATCACAAAATTAAAGTTTAATTTAAAAATATATATATATTTATATATTGGCCTTGGAAATCAGAGAGCCTTGAAATCCCTGCTTCAACATTTACTAGCTAAGTGACCAGGGCAGCTTATTAGCCTCTATGAGCCTCAATTTCCTCATCTGAAAAATGGGGATCACACAAGTTCCCCACTCACGTCGTTTTGGAGGTTAGATGAGGTCTGGCAGTGACTGTGGCTAAGAGCTGGCCTGAGGCTGGCCAGTGGTTAGGGCCCAGGGAGTGGGAGCTGCTCTTCTCGCTGCTGTGGCTGCAGGGGGGACGCGGAGTCGGGGTGGGCCCTGGGACACCCCAGGGTAAGCCAGGACTGGTGTAGAGCAGCAGTTCCCAAACGACCTCAGTTCATGTCACCCTTAGTGTTGCAGGACTTTTTTTTCATATTGCTCCTGGGCCAAGAGAAATACATGACACATTCGTTTATTACTAATGATATAGTAACTGTTAAACAAAAAAAAGGAGTACACATAAATTGAAAGAAATCATATTTTATTTCATTCTGAACTAGAGTTAATTACAGTGAAACCTGAGTGCCTGTGGGGCTCTGCCTAGTATCCCAAACCTTGGAGTCAGATTGGATACTGTCTCCCTCATTGCCTCTTCCACCTTGACTCTGAAGCACTATTTGTTTTTAATCACATTAACTGCCAAAACAAAGAGGCAATGCTACTAGAGGGAATGAACCATACTGGTGTGGAAATGCTGAGTTCCCTGGTGCTAGAGCTCCCAGTAGCTGACAAATGTTGAATCTCGCTGTTTTTACTTCAAAATGTTAAACATCCTGCAGCACCTCTGTGAGTTTGCTGCAATATTAGGGGGACATTTTGATGCAGAGATTGGGAACTGCAGGTATAATGGCTCATTTGGGTCTCCTTCAAAGCAGAACAGAGTAGACCCTATTGGAATCTTTCTAGTTGCAATGATCCACCTGCTGCTGGACATACTCGTGTCCCCAGGATGGTCTCACAGCCAAACTGGCCTCATTGAGGGGACAAGAGTCATTTCTTCTGGCTCAGCCAGGGTGGAGGAGATGATTGGGCATGGATGCCGGATTGTTAAAATGCTTTCTATTTTAGATGCAAGGCTCTTATGCAAGGCTCACTCCAGGGGACAGTAAGCAACTCGGAAGTTCCTCTTCCTCTCAAATTCTACAATAACTATTTAGAAGGTGACAGGCACAGTCCTAGGTGCTGGGGTCACAGAAATAAGTCAGGCCTGGTCCTCAGCCCCTGAGTAATGGTCCTTCCACAGATGACAAGCAGCTTTTATTGTGGAAAAGCAGCAGTTATTGAAGTCAAGAGACCTGAATTTGAGTCAGGACTCTGCCGTATGAACTTGTTAGTTCAGTCTCCCTGAGCCTCAGTTTTCATATCTGCAAAAGGGGAGTTCAGATGCCTGCCTAGCACCTTTATCTTGCAGGATCAAATGAGGAAAGCGCATGTAAACTCAGAATGTGATGATCACAAAGTAAGCATTTGTCTTTGCAACCTTTTTAATCACTAATTATCAACGCAGGCTGCATTGCCCAAGGGTGAAAAGAAATCCAAAGAACAAAATGTTATTTCCCATGCTTCTCAGAAGACACTGCCCTACCAGGAAGAGAGGGAAGAAAGAAAATTCCCGAAGATTCTGTAATGTCAGTGAGACGCTTAGGAGCTGGGTTGTACTGTCCCAGAAGTCTCATTCTTCACTTTCTTTTGCAGACTAAAAAATAGATGCTTGGAGAGCTAAATTGATCTGCTTATCCTCCTGTTCCTCTTTCTCTCAAGTATACTTGGAAGTGATCAATTTCCTCCCCACCCACCCATTCTGGCTGTCACCCAGGGGCTGTTGAATCCAGAGAGCACCATGTGTGACATTTTAGTTTTTCACTCCCAGTCCAAAAGCCATTTCAGAGTTAATATTTCTTCACAGATGTGTGTCATTTCAGGCACCAGTGATAGATGTTGCTTAGTCGAGGTGGATCTGACTGGGATCTCTCTCCAAGAAAGTGAGATAATAGGAGAGACCATAAAGCAGCTGTTAATTTCCCTCTCACAGTGAGGAGGATAATGCACAGAGATGGAAATCCGTTCTCTGGGTCCCTAGCCTAATGGTCTTGATGAACAAGCCGCACGGCCATCACAGGTGTAGCACATAATAGCTCTGTAAGGTTTTCACATCCAGGCCAATTAAAATCTGTCATTGAGCCAAGAACTAACAGTGTGTGCTTCAGAATGCCAAAAGTCAAAATGAGTTCTCTAAATAATCATTGCTTGCATTTCTAGGACAATTTCTGGTTTTTAAGCACATCTGTATTTCCTTTATCTCATTTTATTTTCCTCCTGTGGAAAGCAAGCTGTTTAGCTGGGGGAACCAAAGTTCAGAGAGGATCAGTGGCTTCCCAAATTGAAGGACCCCAATAATTGTGTCAACTACTCATGATAAAGATAAGTCCTAAAAGCAATTTCTGCTGTCCAGATGGCAGTAACTCACATTTATTAATGACTTAACAGCTTATAGAATGCTATTGTACTTATTTTCTTATTGCATCTTCCCTGGTAGCTTTGTGAGTCAGATCTTTATTCTCCCATTTTTATGCATAAAACCTCCTCAAAACCTTGGAATATTATTTGAAATCCTGCATCTCATTTTAGAGTTGAAGGAGCTATGGCTTTGGTGGTGTGGTTACATCACTTAGTTAAGGACCTATGGTGACCATGTGGTAGAATCAGGGGATACAAGAACCCAGGCCTGCTGACGCAGCCCATCAATCCATGCTCTGCCGTGTCTCCCATGCAAGGTGCATTTTAGAGTCGTGGGCAAATGAGGCAGTGCAGCCCACCCTGTGCTGAATGGCACAGATATCTCCTGTCAACAGTGCCCAGCTTTAAACAGCTGAAGGCTTTGGGTCAGTGATTTATTTTCCTACTGAATTGGGAAAATGGACAGTGGTGATTCTAAACCAAATATGAACTTGACCCCTGTTTCCTTCACTGCCTGATCTCCATGATGCTGACCAGGTGTGTTTGATGAAGGTCCTTTTGTTGGCTTACAGGCCACCCACCTGAGGACCGGTGCCACATTTAAAGGGCCTGAGGGGCTGTGGGTGGCCAAGAAGGCAGAGGATAAACACCTTACAGGCCTGGCAGGCTCAGAAGTAGATAGACAGCCGGCCTAAAGGAGAAATGAGCTCTAAGCTATTGACCATCAGATCCACAATTTCTTGCAGTGAAATATGTTGTTCTTTGTTCCTTGGAGACAAGGAATGAGGAGGAACTCTCTCTGGTTCTTCTGGTGATTGTTTTAGGCTAAGGCTGGGCCTCTGGGTACCAAGGATTTGCCTGGCTGGTATCCCAGTGCTGGTGGCATGCGCAGGCTGGCTCCCAGTGACACATGTGAGGGCAGAAGTGGAATTTCACATTTCTCACTGCGGGAAGGGCCAAGCTTCCCACCCATTGTTCATTCTGAAAGCCCTCCTCAGTCCCAGCTTGGGGTTCTCACTGGAGGAGGGCAGAGAATGGATTCCGGGTCCCTGCGGTGCATCGAAGCCTGAGGGCTGGGTCCCTTTCATCCGCCAAACCAAGAATCATGATTTCCTCCAGAGCACGTGGCTTCCACGGCCTCTTTGGCTGCATACTATCTGGATCTGCTCTGCCATCCTATCCCGAAATCTGGGGATGCTGCTTGAGTAGCCAAGTTGACAACATCTCAATGCAAATCACTTCTTTCATTTAAAAAATTGGAGGTGGGAGGAAATATAGGAACAGCTTTATGTTCTGTACTCTTGTTTTACATGTTTAAGTATTACAAAAAGGAAGAAGTGGGTATCTTTATGTAAATCTATCAATATTTATTTATGAGCGAGTATGTATATCTGTATATAGACTTTTAAAATTTCTGCCATTTTTATAAAGATCTTTCCAAACAGGGTATGAATAAATCTATACTTGGCTTAGCTTAATGCAGTTGAATTGATTTCTGCCTGCTAACCTGTGATTCCTGCTCAGTGGGGAAAGATCAATAAGATCAGTCAGGACCACTTGTGAATGTCATTGGTCAGTCCTGGTTTTAATCTTAGAAATCCTGGCTACACATCCCTCAATGCAAAGGAAGGGTGACCGGCAGTGATATTTGCTCAATGATTTGTGGCCATATTTAGAGCGCGTTTTAACTTACAACTTGGTGTTCAGTTCCTTCTCCTCTGGGCTTCATTGTTTGGTGTCTTTTTACTTCCTTATCCTGCAAAGGGCCTGTTGGAAGGAAACAGGGAAAATCACCTTGCCAGGGAGGAAAATTTAAATAAGTTTTAAACAGAATCAGAAAAAGAAAGAAAAAGAATTAAAGCACAAATATGTTTGAGAGAGGTTGAATTGGATTAGACTGGGGGAAGGAGGGATTTTATCCCGAAGTTAAAATGCCATCAGAGTCACTGGGCTAAAATTAATGCCAATGCCTTCTCACCAGCACATAGGAGCTACATCACCTTTTTCTCTTGAAAAGACCTCTCACAGGTGCCACAGCTGGGGAGAGTCCTATACATAATGCCTTCTAAGAGCCTCATGTGATGGTTTTATAATGTTTTGCCAAAGTCACATAAGCAGAGAACATATGAATCCTACATCATTTCCCAAGTGCATTGAGTCCAGCATCCATTGAAAACGCTATTAGAATGTCCTTTGGGTGGCAAAAAAGGAAAGAAAAGTAATTCTCCCCCCATGCACCCATTCATTTCCTGCCAATCTTCAGCACATAAGACTGTTAACAAAGAGGATTAAAAGAGAATATGAACAAAACGCATAGCATAGAACCTGGCTCATGTATGAGTTTACCAGAACTGCTGTAACGAAGTACTATGCATTGAGTGGTGTAAACAGGAAGTTATTGTCTCACAGTTCTGGAGGCCAGAAATCTGAGGTCACGGTATTGGCAGGGTCGGGTCCTTCCGAGAGCTGTGACAGAGAAGCTGTTGGTGCCTCTTCCCTAGCTGCTGGCAGTCTCTGGCGCACTTTGGCTTGAAGGTGCACCACCCTTTTCTCCGTGTTCATGTTTGTATGACATTTTCCATGTGCGCATGTCTCTGTGTCTCAGTTTCCCCTCCTCATAAGGACACCAGGCGCATTGGATTAAAGTCCACCCTAATGACCTCATCTTAACGGATTACATCTGCAATGATGCTGTTTCCAAATTAAGTCACATTCTGAGGTATTGGGGGTCAGGACTTCAGTGTATGAATTTTAGGGGGACACAGTTCAACCCATAGCAATTGCTATTACTTATTTTTGTTATGATGATGATGTAATTCTTAGCTTTTCATGATTTCCTCTTCACTGTGGACCTACCCTCTCTATCCTGCACATTAAAATTTGCACCAAAAAAGGTGGGGAGAATGAAGAAATTGGAATATTGTTGTATAGTGTGGATATCTTCAAGTAGCACATCGGCTAAAAAATTGTAGTACCTGTCCACAATCTCATGGCCTTTGTGCCCCTGGTAAAGGGAGCTGGGACAGCTGGCCAGCCCAATCAGTGAGGCAGCAGAGCTCGTCATTCGTTACACCCAGAGCCATCCAGAGCTTTGGCAATCACTCCGACCTTAGGATTCTGGTGTCCTCCCACAGCGAGCAGGCAGGCAGCAGCCTGCCCAGCCTCACCAGATGGTGTGAGTACCCCCGTGCCACTGGCGTCATTCGCATGTTAGATTTATTAAAACACCCATGAAAAAAAAGCAACACCCCTTGGAGCAATCAAGTCCCCGATCCAGCAGTTTTCTGCAGCATCCCAGCACAGTCCCCCTGGCTGTTGTTGAAATGGTTAGCTAGTAAGTCTTCAAAACGGTTTTCTTCTGACACATACACAGCATTTTCCTTTGTAAGAACGTGAAGGTTTGATTCCTCCAGAGCCCATTACACAGACAGATTGGCCCCTGAGATAATTACAAGGAGATAATCTAATGGGCTCGATTAAGGAAATCCCATTACCTCCATGAAGAATCACCATGAGGTGCAAAGCTCGGTAAGTCTCCCCCCAACAAAAGATACAATTTCTTACCTAGAAGCATGGAAACAGTATTCGGTCCACCTGTTTATATTTGGAAACTAGGCTGATATCGATCTGTCAAAACAGGATTGTTGAACTAGAATATTTTTACTCCATGCTGTTCCCAAAGAATTTAGGATGACATACAAGGGCGTATCAACTATGACATGATAGAATAAATTAAAAGTTAGGTGACCTAAAATCACGCTCTCTTGGTATTGGGAGCCAACTTTTCAGCACAGGCAGGACTGGCCTCTCTAGAAATCCTGATACAGGGCAACCCACTTCTCCCTGATGTGACCTGATCCTCAGGGCCTTGGGAATGGCTCAGCACCTCTGGAGCGAGACAGCCCCCTGCATGGCTGCTGTTACCCCTGGCTATTGATTCCAACCTGGCCTCCCAACAGGTAAGAGGGTCCAAATAGACTCAGGTGTCCAAAAGGAAGGATGCAGGCTCACCTTTCGCTCCCAGAGAATTGGGAGCTCTATGGCTAAGCAACACTGTCAGCTCCTGATGAACACTGGCACCCTGCCCCTTCTCCGGTTTCAGATTATAAGAACATGTTTTAAGGATATATAAAAGTGTTTGGGAAGGTGAAGAAAAAAACTTTCACTGAATGGAAGTCAAACAAGTGTATTTAGTTCATGTCCGTCCCACGCCCTCTCCAAGTTCCCAGCGCACACTGGGTGGGGCAGAACAGTCGCCTGCTGGCTTCGAACCCCCTTCCTGAGTGTGCCTCATCCTTACCGACCACGTCTTTTCAAAGTCCCTGTGGGGAGCTTCCCAGTTACCTGAGGAGTTTTTAGAATTTGAGGGTCTCAGGTCCCCTTCCTAAAGATTCGGATTCAGTGGAACTGGGGTCAGGCGCAGGAATCTGCGTTTAATGGGTCCTCTGCTGATCATGAGCTTTGAGTCCCGTGGAACAAAATCTGAGAAGCACTGCGCTCTTCTGTGACCTTTCCTTTAGAACACTAATTTTTGCATTTTTGCCCTATCGTTGTTTCTTCAGAGTGGATTTTTTTCATGTGCGGTGCCTGTAAAAGCGAAACATGCTCATTGTTTTGTTTTGTTTTTCTAGTAAGACAGTGTAAGTAAAAATCATCCATTTTCTACTATTGAGACAGAATTATAAATACTTTAATGACTATTCATCAAGAACTTTTTTCTTTCTCTCTCTCTGTATATATAATCTCCGTCACTTAATATTAAGTTTACAGGCCAAATTCACAAGGTCTTTTTTTCCCCAATGATAATAACCGATAGTAACCTTTTCCTCCTTGGGTTCTGTGACTCTAAAGCCACTTCATTTACCAAGGCTTCTTCTAGTAGTGATTTCCAAGCTCCTTATAGCTCCACTTAGGACACATTTCTTTAAAGACTAAGTAGCTATTAATTAGTTACCAACTCAGGTGACACCACCTCTGAGGTTTTTCCCTCTTGCCGGCATATCCTCTCCACCAGAGGGCTGTTGTCTTTCACCACCTCTCAGTCTCCTCCACTTAGAAATCTTAGGTCAAATGCACATCTGACAATTCATTTGCTACCTTTGATGTGGACTGTCCTTCTATGTTTTACGTCTGAGAGAGCCTCGCTAGCTAAGACAGGATCCCAAAACTAGATTCCCCAAGGATCCTCCTTTATTTAGTGCTTCCTAATCATTGTAAAGTCTTAACTTAGATCCCTTTGAAAATCTGATGGAAGTGATGATTCCTTACTCCTGAAAAATGCACATATTTACACCCCAGTTTTTGCATGTAATTTCAGGCAGTCCAAGGATTGAAGTTTAGGACCTCTTTGGTAATATATCCTCAGCAGACTAACTCCCCTCACATCTACTAAGGATTCCCACACACACCATTCATGACAGGGTGGATTGAGTGTCAGTTATCCAGCAGATACTGCACTGGGACACTGGAGATACAAAGAGCAATAAGACAGGAGCTCAATCTTATGGATCTTAGTATAGTGATAGAGGTAGATAGAAAAACAGTGGCCACAGAAGCTAAGAAGCACCATAATGAAGCACAGCCAGGGCTACAATAACCTGTTCTTAAACCATCATTCCCACTTCTTTCTTTAAGCCACTGATGTCTCCTCTCACTATTATCTATGATGACCTTCATCATGAACCTCAAGCTTACTTCTCAAGTGTCATCTGAACACGCCTCTTTCTCTTGCCCAGCTCTGGCACTTCATGCCCCTACCATGTTAAAAGTCTCTTTCGGTCCCCAAATGTGTCATACTCTATGGGTCTTCTCATAAGCTGTCCTCTCTGCCTCTTATACCTCCCTTCCCGACTCTTCACCCTTTGGTCAGGCTGACTTTCATTTGTCCTTAACAATAGACTTAGGATACTTTCTCCAGGGAGCTTCTCTTGATTTTTCCAAGTTCAAGTTAAATGTTTCTCTTTAAAGTTACCATAATACTTGGTACTTATCCTTATCTTAGTTCCTATCAGACTATATCACACTTACCTCTTCATCTTTAGGACAGGGACTATCATGTTAACAGTACTAGTCATACTAGCTAATGCCTAATAGTTAATAGATATTTGAATTAATTTTCTAATTAATTTAATAAAAACCCTCAAAAGAATTACTTTTAAGCCTTTCAAATATAAATTATAACAGAAAGCCCTCCTCCTACCTCTATATTCTCTGAGAATTGTCCATAATTAGAACCTTGACAACGTCTCTTCAAGCTGCTCTTTGCCATAACAAGTCCCACCCTCAGTTACTTGTTACATACAGAAGCAGAGACAGGGCCCAAGCCAGTTAATTAAGAGATGTTTACCTGCCACTTGCTTAGCAGTCTGCCAAATACTTTGAGTAGTAAAGGTATATGAATTTCCTTCTTCAAGAACCTATTATTGGGAATACAAGGGTTTCCCATGTGGAATCTATTGTGGATAGTATGTAATTCACTGCCTAGTGATGTAGTAGAGGCTATAACATTTATAGTCTCCAGATTATGCTAATTCACTTGAATTCGCATACCACTTGTGAAATGTACCTGAGTATATACCTAGGAAAAGGGATAATGCTGGGGGGCGGAAACTAGCAGAGATGTCCTCACTTCTCACTATAGGCTGCTATGTTTTAGTTCTTCATTTGGAAGCCATGTAACTTATCTGGGCTTTATACAAATGGGGTTTAAATATCTCTCTGAGCATCAGTTTGCTCATTTATAAAATGATGGTGATAATAGTAACTATTTTAGTCTGCTCTGGCTGTCATAACATAATGGCATAGACTGAGTGGCTTAAACAACAGGTATTTATTTCTCACAATTCTGGAGGCCTGAAGTCCAACATCCAAGTTCTGACCAATTCAGTTCCCTAGTGAAAACTTTCTTCTGGCTTCTAGACAGTCAGCTTCTCACTGTGTCCTCACATGGTGGAGAGAGCAAACCCTCTGGTGGTTTTCCTTATAAGGATGCTAATCCTAACACCAAGGACTCACCCTCATGACCTCATCTAAACCTCATCACTTCCGAAAAGCCCCATCTTCAAATACCATCACATAATGTGGGTTAGGACTTCAACAGATGAACTCGGGGTGCAGGGTGAGACACAAGCATTCAGTCCATAATGGGAACTACCTCATTAGACTGTTGTGAGGATTGAAGGAGCTAACATATGCAAAGAATATGACCACACAGTGTAAACAATTGTCACTTGTCACCACCACATCTGTTTTGTGTAATAATGTCCCCTCAGTTCTAGAACAATGGCTGGCACATATTTGGTACTCAGTAAATATTTCTTGAATGAGTGAAATAATTCATCATAAAAGGAAGTAATGATTGATTATTCTAATTTCTGAAATTCCAGTGCTATCGGGTAGGATTCTGCCTCTGCCACCCTCTAGGCTGTGTCTCTGAGTGTGGGTGAGTCCTGTTAGCATGGACTCAGCTGCTGAGAACGGGACATTCTCATGACTAAAGTGTCTCTTGCTTTGACATCAGTATCCCTCAGAGTTGACTCCACCCTCGGGCTCCCTTAGCCACCCAGCAATGTCCATGGCTTTTTTTCCCCTACTTTGCATTTTTCAGTCACCCGCAACTGTGAGACTCTTCCTCCCCACCCCCCGCCCACCATCCAACTTAATAGTATAAAGCCTGCTCTGATTTAGAATCTCTTTTGCGGCTAATTGAACCCTGCAGTGTTCTATTAGCTCTCTGCATTTGCTCTAAGCCCAACCTGAGGCATCTGGGATTATTATATAATAACTTGGGTTCATTTCTTGTCAGTATATACCATCCCTTTCATTCTGAATATCCCCTCTGGGTTCTCTTTCTGTTTTCAAGGGATGAGAGAAGGCATTACGAGGACTGTGGTTGAGGTTTTGGGAGAGGATGGGGAGTGCTTGCTATGAGTTATTACCCCACACTGATCAGTATTAAACTGGATTTGACAACTCATAGCCTAGGATTTAAATGGCCTAAATTCTCCATTTGGCAGCCTGGTTTCCCCATCATTTATTATGCTACCCCATTTATTATCATCAGCACATTCAGAGGCATGGCCTCTGGTGCCTCCACAGTCAAGTGATTTATACAAATAATAAAAAAGATGGGGGTCCCCGCAAGGACATCCAAATCAATCCCCCCTCTCCTTTTCCTCTCATCTGACTCAGTTCATCTCCTCCATGTGAACCCTCAGCCCTCTTACTTCTTCTCTTAGGGAATTCATCCTCAGCTCCTTTCTGGGCCCAGGAAGGAAATGTAATGGAGAGGGGGGATAATGAGAGCTGTGATCTAATTCCAATAATGGGTATCAAGTCTTTATATATGGGAGGCACCATAGAAACCTTTTCCATACATTATAGGATTTCATGGCCACACCAGCCCTTTGAAGTAGGTATTGATTTCATTGCCTTTGATAGCTGAGAAAACCGAGACATGTTGTGTCTCATTCTCACTAGAACAGCCAAAATGGGAGAAGGAATGATCAGAGCCTTAGCAAAGGGGGTGAAATATGGACATAGTGTGACCAGAGGGAATACTGGTATCAAACGTGTGATGTAGCAGATAAGAATGTGAACTCTGAAACCAAGCAAACCTGGAGGCAAATGCTCACTTTTACCTATGAGCAGTGGCAATGGGAGCATCTATACAACCATTCTGTGCCTTGGTTTCCTCATATGTCGTCGGCAGCCGTCCGTCTCGAGAGACGATGGTGTAGCTTCTTAAGAGTCTATCTGCACCTCCGAGAATGGCTGTGCAGTCCAACTCGGGAGTGACACGGTATCTGTCTCCTCCCGTGTTGAATCGACATCTTGTGATGACGCTGGAGTGTCCTCTCCAGTGAAGCTGAAGCTACAGAGCCTGGGCAGGGTGATATGGAGGGTCTGCTGTTGCCCATGCAGCAGACCCCCCCTCTCTTCGCAGCTGAAGGGTCCAAGGGAAAGACGGAGTCGATACAGCTTGGGTTCAGGTGCGCCGCAGGAGTTGCCGGTGTTGACTACAACGTCAAACCGCCTTAGGGACTCCGGCTCCGGATTTTCTGTCGGGGTTTACTCCCTTAGCCTTTCCCCTGAAGAGGTATGCCGCAAGGCAGCGGAGGTTTTTTGGAATCAGAGTTTTCCTTCTCTGATGTACCCTGACTGGAAGATCGAACCAGCGACACTTAGCTCGCAGGCCGACGCTCAATCCACTGAGCTAAACCAGCCAGGGCCTTTCCTCATATGTAAAGTGGGAATAATAAAGTACTTACATAGGTAATTGTGAGGACTGAACGAGCTGTCACACATGGGGCACTTCATACATTTCTCTATCTGAAAAAAGGAACAATAATAGTACCTAATTTATTTTACCTTCACAACAACCCCATGAGGTCATATGTATAAAGCACTTCAAATAGTGCCTGGTAATGCTCACAAATGTTAGCTGTTGTTACTACCACTCTTGCAACCTTTATTGTTGTCATGACATGAACTAAAAGTTAATACAGAGGACAGCTACTCTCCAACCAGTGTGTTGCAAAGACCTTGAGGTAGGGCCCTGGTAAGCAGGAATCACCCATGGTAGTGACTAGAGCTTGTACTACTGTGAAAATGACATCTGCTTCCAGTTCCCTGCCCCACATCTGCCCATGCTCTGCTCAAACTGGACTCTGCTTGAGGCCTGCCTGAGGGAGGTTTGGTCTAACACTCTAGCCCAAGCTTAGAACAAACAGCCTTCACTCAGAAACTCAGCATCCAGTCGTCTTCTCTCTCTCTCATTTCAAACCTTAGTAAGTTTACTTTATGAGGCCATATGTTTCTTGCTGGAAACCAAATGTTGATGGGTGGGCTCTAGAGATCGTAGTCATGGACTTAAAATATGGAGCAAGGGTAGTTCTGTTGGGAGCATCTGCTGCCTTGAAACTAGACACAAATCCCTCCCCACACACAGCTTTATGTCTTGCAAAAATATTTCTGTTGACATTGACCTCAAGTATCCTTTAGCAACCCCATAAGTGCCTTTTCTTTTTTTTTTAACCACCCAGCTGTGTGCTTTGGAAATACAATAAATTTTATCTCATGTTCCCATGTAACTTGCACCAAATGTGCTACTTGACTGTCTTGTTTAGAGTTTAATGTAAGAGTCTCTATAAAGCAACCCTGCTGATTTACATTTGTAAAGGAGGTGATGCCCAGAGTTCACAGTGGCTTAGAAGTCCAAATCTGGCCCAGGTTTGCTCCCATAGCCTATGCTTATTGCCAAGAGTATGTTGAGTACTTCACATAATTTTTGTAGTGTGTGTGTCAGTAATTTATAGGCAGTGGATAGCACTGTTTTCAACACAACTCCTCTTTGCTTAAGCACCAATAGCAGAAAACGGGCTTTAGAATCCTCTGTCTTCTCTAACTGTGTGGTCTTGAGCTAGTTGTTTACTTCTCTGAGCCTTAAGTTCTGCAGCTGTAAATGTGTATAGAAGTAAAACTGATCTCATAGTTTGACCATTTGAGGATTAGATGGAAAAAGAAAGTTAGACTTTGTAGCCCTGTCCAGTGTTAGCTCTTAGTATTTCCTCCTTTATTGATTTGCATCCTTCTAAACATCTTGCATTCAGTAAATTTTATTGATGTTGTCTTTGTTGGTGACTATAGTGCGATAGTGATGGTCTTATTATTGTCCATAATCATAATTGTAAATTTTACCTTTCGTGTTTTATGAAACTTTTTCTATTTCCTTGTACACTTCTGCAAGGTTGCCCTTTATTCCTAATTTCAAGGCCACAGTCACAGTGGAAATTCCAAACCATGCCTCCTTTCTATTTCTGTTCGACCTCCCTTTCCATCAGCTGTCACTTGGTTTTCACTTGCTCTGTGCAGGACCAGGAGTTGCTGGGAGTTTGGAGCTGAGAGCCTGAGGCATCAGGCAGAATATTATCATTCAGCGATGCTATAGCATGTCTATTAAGGAGAAGTTTGCAAATATTTTTTACAAGTGTATGTTTGTTAGAATTTTTTTTTCCTGTGGTCAAGAAGGTGTTATTGAACTTCTGCTTCTCATACTCAGCCCTGTGCTGAGTGCCTTACCCCTGACCTTTCATCATAACTGAGGAGCAGAATAAATAAATGATGTTTTCAGCTGCCTTCTTCCCTCCCAGGGTAACGGATGAGTCAGCATCAGGGACTTTGCCAAGAGGCCTGAGTCATAAACATATCTGCCATCCATCAGAAATCACCACAAAAGGTTGTTTTTAAACAGTAAATGAGGAAAGAGTCCTTGGATCTTATCTTAATCATCAAATCCATGGGAGATATTTATGATTCCAACATTTAACTTGAAAAGAAAAGCCATAGCCAACAACATAGATAAGAGAAATTGATTGGAACTCATTGTGAGATGACAAACTTCTCATAGAGGAAAGACAAAAAAATTTTCATAAACATGCCTACTCTGCCCCCAAATTCTTTTTTTTTTTTTTTTTTATGTCCTCAAGGATATGTTTTTTGATTTTAGAGAGAGAGAGAGGAAAGGGGGGAGAGAGACAGATTTCAAAACACTGATGTGGAAGAGAAACATCCATCAACTGCCTCCCATACATCTCTTGACCGGATATTGAACCCATACCCTAGGTGGGTGCCCTGACTGGGAATCGAGCCTGCAGCACTCTGGTGTGTGGGACAGTGTTCCAACCACCTGAGCCACCCAGGCATAGCTGCCCTCAAATTCTTGTAGTCATGTCCTATTTGCCATCTTTCTAACCTTTGTAAAGGACATATCAGATGCTAGGCCTGGTACTTGCTCCTTGCTTTGCATTATCTCCTCACGTCCTCACAACTAGCCTATGAAAAAGGAAAGATTTCCTTCACTGTTTTACAGGAGAAGAAATTGAGAATGAGAGGGACTGGCTCTCCCAAGATCTGTACCTAATAGGGGGCAGAACTGTGCTTCGAGCCCAGATCCATCTGACTTCAAATCCTGAGCCCTTAATTATTCAGTTATATCCACTCTATGCAAGGTCGGGGAAACTGAAGAAGAAGAGGAGCAGAACCTACAGAAATGCAAGTTGACCTCACTGCTGCATAGATGCTGATTATTTAACAACAGATATGGTACAGTATTGGTTACAGTCTCTGGAAAAATTATTTTAATGTTCTGCCCAGTACTATAAACAGGAAGCTCCTAAACAGATATCATAAGACCCTTTGAAAGTCCTAGCAGCAGATTGTATTCCTGGGGATGTGCCCAACATCGGGAATGCAGCAGTACTGCAGGTTTTAAATGCCAGTAATTGCAATAATTGTATATACTGAAAATGCCCCATTTTCGTCTTCATCCATTCTTGCTTACTTGGAGCGCAGTCTGCCATCAGGAATGTCTTCATGATGTGTGTGATATTTTATTTATGAGAAGATTAACAAAATATGAATGTTGGATTTGCTAATGAAGAGGCGATTGGAAGAGGAACCAGCTGGCATGCCACATGGAGCTTCGGCAGGAAGATACATCTGATCTGTGTTTTTCTCTCCCAACTCACACCTTGTGGATGCCTAGAGCTGCCCCCCTCCTTCTTTCCACTGAGTGCCTCAAAGACTGCATCCGTTTCTTCTGTGAGAATATCTTTCCATGTTTTCTCATCAGACTCCCCATGACTATTCAGCTGCTCTTTCCTATGATGTGTGTGTAATCTTACCCAAATGCAGGAGCACTGCTTTGTTCGGATGGAAAGGGCAGGAGAGCCGTGTTAACCAGCAGACTTATGAGTCCAAGAGACCCTCAGGGATCAGTGAACTCTGTGATCCTGGAGTGAAAAGAACGTGATCCCTTGGGGAGACAAACACTTGGGGGTTTTCACTACTCATTAAGTAATAATTCTTATTCCTAAGTAGGGACGAAGGGTCTTCTTTAAAATAGTCCATTAATAGGAGTCACACAGTAGGATGGATAATGCTGGAGATTAAACCCTTTTTTTCCTTCCTAATTCTGAGCTCTGATAGAGGAACACTTACTATATCAGCATCTCCCTTGTTCCTGTCTTTGCTTTCCTTTTATTGAAGAGTCATAGCATTGTTTCAAAGTGAGTTGTTTTGTAATATTATACACGCTCCTCACAGAACACTGAGAAATAGAATTATCTCAGTGAAGCAAAAGTAAAATTTAAAGCCTCATAATCCTGCCCATAAGCCTTAATACACTTCCTTTCTGTCCTTTTTTTTTTTTTTTTTTTTTAACACATGTGTCTGACAATGTTAAGGGGATTCATGCTCTTCGAAATAAAGGGAAATGCCACTGTTTTCCATGGAATGAAATTCAACATCCAGTTGATGAATTTTGAATTTCCTGCAAGGTGATTTAGAAAGTGAGTTTTAAAAGAGCCTCTCTGCAGAGCTGCCTCAGAACACTGGAGTGTGCCAATTCCATAGGACAGGAGCTCGCAGCCCCTGTGGAGTGTCTGTATGAACCAGAGGTGGTCCTGCCATCATATACGTCATAGTTAGAGGGACGTGTAAGTCCCTCTGTTCAAACATCTACTTAGCCACAGAACTGGTTTTCCACTTGGAATCTGGAATTTTTTCTGGCCCCCTCTGCATCCTGAGGATAACCCAGAGGCATTTATGAACCTACTGGACTTTGAGTAATTCACACAGCAAAGGAGACTATGGTCAATGATTTGTACAGTAGTTCTCACCGATGAAATCCCATAAGCTTGAGATTCAGAATTGTGTCCTTGCTAAGATATCAACTTAAGTACCAGGCTGCATGGGTTTGAGTCTTCGCTCTTCTAATGACTGGCTTTAGGATGTTAGGCAAGTAACCTAGCCTTTGTAAGCCTCAGATTCTTTATATGTTAAATAAAAATAATGAGTAGAAAGAAAACGGAACTCTTCTTCATAAAAATATAGCGTGGAGATGGTATTGCGAGTATGAAGATTTTCTTCTATACAATCTTACATGTTCTTGCTGAGAGGAAGATACATTAAAAATCAGGTTATTTCTTGTAACTCGGTGTTTTATGGTCAGCCTATACCACCTTCAGCATATGGAGGAGTTAAGATCGTTTCCTCCAAGTCAGACTTTCTAACATTTAGATCCACGCATGCGGACACATCCTAGCTGCCGAAAGACACCTGCACCTGTCTCCCTACTGCTGATTCTTCTTTGCCTCTGAAGTGCTTTTCTTTTCTTTCTGATATAGTGTAGTGGCAAAAAGATATAGTTTCTTTATGCTGTGTTTTTCCCTTCCATTTTCCTGAAAAAACTGTGTCACTGCATGGGAAATCAAATCTGATCTTCAATATATTTAGCATGAAAGCAATAAAAAAGCATTAATTCACTCCAGAAAGAGTGAAATACAGTCGGGTACTCAAAGGAGGAGTCACCATGGAAACTGTTTTCTTGAGATCCTGTGCTCTCCAGGCTCCAGGCATGACTAAGTGAAGAAAGGAAGGCAAAGGGGAGAGACGAAATATCCTGCCTCTTCTGTTGTCACTGAACTGCTGCCGAGGAATTGCCATGAATTATTGATTGCATGAATAGAAGTGTATATGAATTAGAATTATTAAACTGTTGTCTTTTAAATGAGAGTGTAAGAACACACTGTGAGCTTGTTCCTCGGTGTTCGCTGTTCCTCCCTGTCAAAAGCCTATTGAGTAATCAAAGAGCTATCCTAAGGTCGAAAGTTTTCAGAGAAGCACCAGGAATTACGATGATTAAAGAATTCTGTCAGCTAGAACTAAAGTAAAATGCCTTTGCACGTAGCTCCCAGATACACTTGCCTTTGTATACCATTGCAAGATGGTTATGGATTCTGAATTTTTGCAAAGATATTAAATATGTAAAGATCAGAGGCCAGCTCTTGCCTTTGGGACCGTGTTAATGGGATGTGATGGAACTTCTCTGAGGAGTTTCTTATGGATTAAATCATTCAGGGTGTATGTGCACATGTACATCTCTCCAAGATGACCACTCTTTTGTATTTCTACATTTACACCAATTCATAGGTTTTTCTCACTGAAACTATAACCTGTATCTGATAGTTCTGATCATACTATCTACCATGTGTTAAGTGTTTCCTGTGAGTGGGTCACTGTGCTGAATCCTTTACATGATAATATTAAGAAAATGGACTTTTATTTGGATATGATTATGTTTTATTTAGCAAAATGACTCATTCAATAAGTATTCACTAATTAAATTAAAAATTAGGTTCTTATGTAATCCTTACAACAGCCCTATGAGAAAGTCTCCATTTTACAGATGAGGAAACAGAGTTTTGGTGATGGCAATTCATTGCACTGGATCATGGATCCAGCGAGTTCTAAAACCTGGATATGAAACCCCATGTGAATCCTAAGTCCATGGCCTTAACATTGATACTGAGTTTCCATCCTAGAGGACATAGACAACCTGTCTGCTCAATCTCTGTACCAGTCCATAGCTGCCAAGAGTCTGGGCACATAAGTAGGCTCTCATTATGTTCATAACAAATACATAGTCAGAATCTACCATTGTAATAGCACTATGCTAAATATAACAATTGAAAAGGAGATGAAGTCTTTGCTTTTCAAGGAGCTTACAGTCTTCAAGAAATGTTGGCATGAAAAAGTGAACCAGACAAAATAGGGTTCCAAAAAGAAAGGTTAATGAGATTAATGGTCATTCAAGAATGGGAGGGAGCCTCACACAGTTTAGAGAGAAAGGACTAGAAACTTGGGGTAAGATAGCATAATTTGCGGCATAGAGGTGGGAACCAGTGAGAAGAGATAAAGGACCATGAGAAGATCAGAGCATGTGTATTAGAAAAGTGAGTTTGAACAAGTAAGTTGCCAAGTGGGTCAGTGAGTGAAGAACCTTGAACTTGGGGCAAGGAGGTTTAGATTTTATCCTATCAACACACATAAGCCTTCAAAGGATCTATGTATTTATATCAAATTATTAATTAGAGTAAGGTGCATTTTTTTCTCATATCCAGCTTAATGATTTTTACGTGTGTATACATCTAAGTCACCGTTACCAAGGTCAAGTTATAGGACACTTTTAGGACTTCATGCTCCCTGCCACTTAATTCCTCCTCACCCCTCAGAGTGATTCCATGTGAATGTTCAAAGGGAAGTGATAAGAAGGCAAATGACATGATGAAAGCTTAAAGCGAAGTTTAATGACTTCTAGGGTGTAACACAGAGAGTGGCGATGAGAGATTTTAAATGGGGAGACCAACCAATCCCTCCCTCTGTTCACTCAGTGAAAAATGCATTGGACACCTGTTATGTACCATACCCATACATTGGGGATACATACAACAGACACCAACAACATATGCTCTCTCAGTGAGGAGACCCACAAATATACAAGCAGTTACTTTACATTGTAGGAAGTGTTGAAATAGGGGGAGACACAGGTTCAACTTAAAATGGGCCCCTAACCCAGAATAGGAAAATCAAGAAAGGCTTCCTAGAAGCAGATGGCATGGTCATGTTGAGTAGAGGCTTGGGCAAGGGAGGAATGGAAGGAAATAAGGGGTTTTTCAAATGAGACAAATCCCAAGACTGGGTAAATGGTTTTATGCCATAGGAACCATGGAAAACCAGGATTTTTCAATGCTAGCAACCTGATTGTGCAAAAGTTGGCATTCCTTGTTCAGAAAATTTCAGGTGTTCTGTGAGAAAGGCGTTTTCATTGTCATGTTTATTGGAAGCAGCCCACCTGGTTGTCAGTCATTTATCTTTGAACTTGAGCCAGAAAAACCAGTCAGGGAATGAGATTTCCAACACCTTTCCCCTACCTCTTTAAGATGAAGCTGTTTTCTCATTCTTTGCACATTCTCCCTTTTTCTGGACTGTTTCGGGCAGTACAAAGCAGCCAGGGCACCTCTCTCTTCTGATTTGTCCAGCAGGTTTTCTGGTACAGCTTTGAGAAAGCTAGGGACTTCACACTGCCCCTTTTTGTCAATAAGCAGAAAACGGTCTTTGCAACCCTGCAGACCTGTGTTAAGCCCCTGCTGGCCCTGTTACTAACCCTCCTGGTAACCTCCATAAGCTCATGTTTTTAGGCTCCAGCTTCCTTATCTGGGAATAATAATACCCAGGGTATAAGGTGTGAATGACTGAAACACAATGCAGCAAATCCCC
This sequence comes from Furipterus horrens, assembly GCF_987537825.1. Taxonomy (NCBI): domain Eukaryota; kingdom Metazoa; phylum Chordata; class Mammalia; order Chiroptera; family Furipteridae; genus Furipterus; species Furipterus horrens. The sequence continues at coordinate 68,525,716 of NW_028327180.1, forward strand.
TAGGATAGCACCTAACATCTAACAGGTCTCCCCTAAATGTGATCCAGCAATGGGAAAGCAGAGTTGTTAAGAGCAAAGGCTCTCAAGGTAGACTGCCTATGTTAGAAGTCTGTGTCAAAGGCTGGCCAAGCTGAGTTACTCTGGGCAAGTCACATAGGTTCCCAGGACCTCTATACTGTCATCTGTAAAATGGGGTGGTGATAATGACATCTACCTCGTGGTTTTATTGTGAGAGTTAAATGAGTTAACACATGTAAAGTGCTTTATTAGAGAGTTTGGATGTGTGTGTGTGTGTATGTGTGTGTGTGTATGCATGCATGTCTGCCTATATCCTTTTTTAGCAGTGTTCATATTAACGTTAATGATTATTATTTTTGTATAGTACTTAGCCATATCTGTGAGTGGGGGAGCAGTGCTTGCCTACCTTGTAGGGTTGTTGCCAAGAGTAGCTAATGAAGAGGTGCACGTGGCTCAGTGCCAGGTACACAGTGGGCCCCCAATAATGTTTGTTGAGTGAATGAGAGCCAAGTGCTTCTCTCTAAATGTTTTCTATAAATGTTTCATCTTAATGATCCGTGGGAGCTTCTACAAGGAAGAAAGTGCCAAGGAAGTTCACAGGATGGCAGCCCGGGCTCGGGCCTGGTGGCTTCTGATTATGTTGAACAAAATAGATTCAGATCAGTCTACTCGGTGCCATTGAAACTGTGCCAGTGAGCAGCAAAATGTGATTAGTGTTGGGGGGCAGCCAGGATCCTGGTTTAGAAATCAAAGCAAACCCTACCTGTCTCCAGCAGCCTCTCTTCCCCCTCAATGGGCATTTCTTTCCTCCAAAAGAGCTTCTGGATGTTTCACAAATCCAGACCCCAGATGTTTGAAAGGCTTTTGCAGACAAGGTAATCCATCCATTTGGTGGCCAGATGCTGTCTGAAATTTTCCCTGCTATAGCACTGTGAGTTTCTAAATTCATTAGAAACATAAATTAATTAAACCTAATCAACAGTAGGTGATGCAGAAGATTAAACAGTGAAAAACAAATACATTTCCAACTGGGTCATATTAGATGCAGAGAAAAACAGCTCTACTTTGGAGGTGAAAGTCAAATGAAACCTTCTATGTTATTCTCAGAAACCTTTGCCAACCCTGTGGGTTTTTTTCCCCAAACAAAGGCTCACTGACTTTTGAAGAGGTCAATTATGTTTTTTCTAAGAAGGGTTCTGGAATGGTCTTATTTTGTTTTGCCCTAATTGAGGGGATCGCTGTCATTCTTTTATCATGAAGGGCCTCTGGCAGTACTGCACCGAAGCAGTATTTCCCTGTAGCATTATATAGTCAGAAATTTAGAAACATGGTAAAGCATTCCCCTTTATTCCACACTAAAGTAAGTTAACAGACTTCAGCATTCTTATCTAGCAAAGCTGAATTCCCAGCACCTAGAAGAGTGCCTGGCATACAGAAGGTGCTTAATAAATATCTGTTGAATGAATTGTGGGTGAACTTCTTCCTTACAGTTTTTTTGAGACTTTAATTTGCCCAGATGAGTCCCTAAGATGGGAGATCATGTAGAAGCTATTTCCAAAAAGTGACTTATTTCACCCAAGGAACAGCATCTTGAGGGACTGGTAATTCATAGGTTATAGAGAACTTGGCTATAAAGCTAATTCATAGGTTATATTTAGAGAACTTGGCTCTAAAGCATTGTTGTGTAGCATGCCTATCCTTTGTCCTATATCCTCTACCCTCAGATTAAATAAACTGGAGAATTGCAGGGCAAGTCATGAATTTATGGGTTCACTTTCTGGTGAGAGGCTATTCTCCAAGCATGTGCTCAGCTCAGCGGAGAGGCCAGTCTTTAGCTGTGAAATTGACTCATTTGACACTTCCGTTAGCCAGTGCAGACAAGTGGCCTGAGGCTGCGTGGGTAAAGGGGTTGCCTTTGCATGCTGCCTTGTAGCAGTATCAGTTTCCAGGGTATACCAGCAAACAGTCAAGACCAGCAGCTGCTAACTCAGATGCCCCCAGAGGCCAAGTAACATCACAGATGACGGCAGAGAGGTAGAGGAGAGCCTCAGGAGGATGAATGAGAACTGACATTCAGCCTCAAGGTAGGGGTACAGTAGGGAGCAAAGGAGTTGAGGGAATTTCAAGATCTTGTGCCCTTCTAAAAGGGGCAGCCCATCTCAAGCCAAAAGTAGCCATGTGGGAATGCCAGCCCAATGATGCCAATCTTTTTATTTTTCTAAAGAAACTGAAAATCTTGATTTTTAAAAATCCTCACCTGAGTATGTTTTTATTGATTTTAGAGAGTGAGGAAGGGGGAGAGAGAGGGAGACAGACAGACATTGATGTGAGAGAGAAACATTAGTCAGTCTCCTCCCATATAAACCCCTACCAGGAATCGAACCCACAACCTAGATATGTGCCCTGATTAGGAATCTAACCTACCGTCTTTTGGTATACAGAGCAATGTTCCAACCAACTGAACCACCCAGCCAGGGAAAAATAAATCTGGATTTTCTTTTTAAATATGAAACTTCATAACTTTTAAATGTTGGAATCTTATTCAAGAACAAATTGGAAAACTTGGTATGGACTAACTTTATGATTCCAAATAAACCAACTCCGCTGGTCAGCTATGACCAGTCTTTGCAATCCGTGTCCCTGGGCTATGTGGTCCTCTGTGGTAGAATTGTGAAGACTTACTCTGCCTCCTCTGGGATCCAAAGGAGTAACTCATTTGTAGAAATAACAAATTACCATATTAATTGAGAGTCTACGATGTTCTAGGAAGCTCCTTACCTTCCTTATCTCACTTAATCTTCATAACTCCTCTCCAAAGTGGTACCATTATTCTTATTTTCCAGAGAAGAAAACTGAGGTTCAGAGAATTCAAGTAACTTGTCCAAAAGCACATCATTTATAAATGGCAGAGCTGAACAGCACCTCTCTGACATCTAAAGTGACCCTGTTAACCATTCACTATATTACTTCTAGCTAAAGCAGTAGTCTAACACTTACTTTGTGCTTATGTGTGTCAGGCACCATTGTAAGTGCTTTGCATAAGTTTCCTCATTTAATCCTTGGTATAATATCCTCCCCGTTTTACAAATTAGGTAAGTGATGAGGAGAAAGAGGTTAAGAAATATAACCAAAATGAGCCAGCTAGTAAGTGGTGAAGCTGAAATTTAAACTGTGATTTTTGGGAGATGGCTATTGAATCTTTCTGAGAATTATCTCTTAAAATAGTACCCCAGCTTAGGCACAGAGAAAATGCTCAGCAAGTGACATTCTCAAATGACACCAAAGCTCATTTTCAACTGTGGACATTTCGGGGATCCTGAACCTAAGAGTGTGGTTGGTGCCTCTGGGTAGCTGCTATTTCAGCCGTTATTCCAAGTGACTCACAGATTCCTGTCACTCAAACAGCCTTCGCTGTGTCACTTTGCTAACTCCAGGCATGCAGAGCAAAGACCGACAGTCCCTAGAAGCTGGCTCAGCCACTAATGAACTGTCTAATCCAGAAATCCTTTTTCAGCGATCCGGCAATCCAATTCAAACTGTGCGTTTGACTGAAATAGTTCACTGGGTCAGACTTCTTGGCGTAGAAAGATCTTCCCACCCAGTCTCTGGTGTTCTTTCTTCCTGAAAATTGAAAGGGTGGAGACTGGCTGAGACAAGGGCTTGAATTTAAGAATCAGAAGGGTGTGTATACATTTCACAATGCGTGCGTTTTCATGTATAGGATTAGCTATGGAGGATTAAAAGAATAAGGTAGTCTTCATTGGTTTTTAAATTTTCATTATCTCATATGTCTGCTACACCCAGTTTGACTAAAAGCCAAACATGTGTGAGAAAGAACAATATTAGAAAGAGGATATGAACCCAAGTGATCAGGCAACAACTACTAACAAGCATTCTAGAAAACTATATTTTCATTGAACATTGATTGCATGTCTACTGTGTTGTCAGACCGTGGACTGTGGGCCAGGAGGAAGATCACGGTGAAAAATTCAGCCACAATCCCTGCCCAGGTGAATTTTACAGTCTTATAGGGAAGTATAAATGAAAGTAAACACACAAACACATAATGATGAATTTTGATAGATGCTTTAAAGGAGTAAAAGAATAGGGTCCTGTAGAGAGCAATACAAAATGACTTTCGGGAAGGCCTTGCTCAGGGAGTGATGTTTAAGCTCATACTCTTTTTAAAATGAAGAGATGTTAGCTAAAGGAAAGGGGGCAGGGGGAGTAGTTTAGGCAAAAAGAGAGTAGCATCTTTGTTTTCCAGACCCTGAACTTGGAAAAGGCGTAGCGTTTTTCAGATCTATAAGGCAAACTGGGGTGAGAATGGACAGAAGGGAGGGAAGGGACGGGATTTAAATGAGGTTTGAGAGGTAGGAAAAGGCCGGTTCACAGCATTTCCTTAGTAATAAATTACCAAAAAGTTGTATTATCCCAAGACTTCCTCAAACCAGCTTTTGGTACATTTCACCAGGAAGAAGAGGCTGTGAATGTGACACTGTTGGCCGTGTTGTGTCTATACCTTTAGTGTCTAAAGGTTTTGGTCCTTCTATTTTTTGATAAAATGTTGACATTTAATCCCTTCCCATGGACTTGGCAAGAAATAATGCATCACAATCAAAGCTAAAAACTGGCTATGGTGTGGGTTGGAGACAAAGAGATTTTGCTACTACTGTTGTTAATACAGGGTGGGCAAAAGTAGGTTTATAGTTGTGCATATGAAAAATGCAACAATAATTAATAATAATACAAGAATAAACTCTATGTTTTGAGTACTCACAACTGTAAACCTACTTTTGCCCCACCCTGTAGTTCTGGGCTTTCTTGTGCCCTGAGTTTTCCTATACTCTCCAAAGGCAATACCTTGGGTGGTTGGAATCAGTACTTACAATGTCTCTGAAAATAGAGTCCTTAGAGATGTAGAAATATAACCCAATTTTCACTCCTCACCCATTGTGCTTTGTATGGAGGAAATGCTTCTGAAAATGATCTTGGTACTTGATTTCTCCAGTACTGGTTTTATCTCAGAGATGCCCTTGGCCAGGAGGCTCTACAGTAATGAACCATTGTTTAAAAATAACCTGTAGATGAAAATGGAGCATGTGTAGCTTTAAGTTTAGGAGAGAATTGTCATATGCATTATACAGGCCAACAATCAGCTGTCCCATGAGAATCCTAAATCTCCAAGTGGAGACCATTTATATCATGTTTGCTCTGCGCAGAGTGAGGTCCCAGATACTGATACAGATGCTCTCTATTAAAGAAATAAATATGATTTGTCTTCAGGGAACTTATAATCTAGTTAAGGAGACAACACAGATACACTATATTCTAGCTGTCTGTCAACATTTGTGCCATAATCCAATATAAATGAGTCATGTCTCATAAGAAGGTGTCACCTAGGTGAGTGAAGTTTCACATAGAAGAGACCTTCCTTACTTGGTTTCTAGAAGAAACTAATTTCCAACTAAATTTTCCCTTGAAAGGGAGATGAAAGAGGATAAATACTAAGAGAGCAAATGCCAGGTTGAGGAATTTATTGGTGGAGTTGAACAAGGACTCTGGCCCTGGCTGGTGTGGCTCAGTGGATTGAGTGCTAGCCTGTGAACCAAAGGGTCACTGGTTCGATTCTCAGTCAGGACCCATGCCTGGGTTGCAGGCGAGGTCTCCAGCCGGGTCCTCAGTTGGGGGATGATGAAAGACAACCATGCATTGATGTTTATCTCCCTCCCTTCCCCTCTCTCTAAAAAATGATAAACAAATTTTAAAAATTTTAATAGGGACTCTGCCCTTAAAGAAATACATTTCAATAAGGAACATGGAGCAAGTATACACAAAAGAAAAAAGTCACAGGTAGCATGTGAAAAGCATAAAGTATTGTAGGACTGTGAGAAGGGAGGGATTTTTTTCAATCAGGGGAATTCATAGAAAGCTTCATGGAGTAGTGGCACTGGCCTTGAACTTTTCATGCATTCATTTTTTTTAAATTCAGCCATTCAACAGGAATTTAGGAATTTCTTCCAAACCTCTTAAGTGCAAGTTTCTATGCTAGATCCCCAGACTAAAATAGGAAAGAAGATCTTGCGCTCAAGGAGCATACTCTCTAGAATAAGATGTCAGCACACATAAGTCTTAAGGCAGAATATCTTAGGGGATTGAAATGGCAGGAAAGTTGGCCAGCAAAGATCATATTTGCTTAGGAAGCCCAAAGATTTCAACTTGGCTAAGGTGTCAGGTGTGTGCTAAGAAGCACAGACGATAGGATGGAAAAGTCAAGGTTGAACCCAGAAGACCTACTCTGCCATGCAAAAAAATAAATCTTGTAACTATGAATGAAAACTTCAGAAAAGATCAGAAAAAAAATAGGAATGATAGATGAAAGAGAGTGGGGACAAGAAATAATAGGAGGCAGAGGAAAAAGAAATGAGACCCAAGAGAGGCAGGTCAAGAGCATGGGCTGTGAAATTAGAATTGAATTCCAATCCCATCTGCACTATTAGCCTCTGAAACTTAGGCAAGTTATTTAACTTTTCTGAGTCACCATTTCTTCATCAGAAAAAGAGGGAAAGATACTGAAATCATGAATTTCAATGACAGTTCAATGACATAATACAAAGCACAAAGCACAGATCCTGGCCAAAGTAGGTGTTCAATAAATGAGGATGATAATGTAGATTTAGGAAGAGAGTATATGTTAAGGTTTCAGTACTATGTGTGGCATGCAGTAGGCCAACTCAATGAATAGTCATATCAAAGAAATATTGTGCTTTTCTGTTTATCCAAGATCCAGCATAGTGTTCAGGAGTAACTAGGCGCTCAAAAGAATTTGCCCCATAGTGGATATACTAGTGTCCCATTAAGAGGAGTCATTTGGGCTAGAGATTTGAATTTAGTAGTCATTAGCATATTGATGGTACCTAAAGCCAACGAGCTTCCATTTTAGAAATGGTCCTGAAATGTGTGTAAAATATTTGTTTTTGTAAATTACCTACTTTGAAAGCAGTTAGAGAACTTGTCATTTTCAAGGCTGTTGTGAATCATTTTGTAAGGAAAATTAGATTTTATCTTTTGAGTAAATCTCTTGATCCTGTGTTAGAATTACTTCATGTCAAGTGCAGTTATATCAGGTGAGTAGAGTCATAACTAAATCACAAAAGAAAAACAAAAAGAAAAAGAAAAATTGTGCTTTTCTAAGCATTGCAACCATGGTGTTCTTCTGAGACTGAGAAATCTTGAGGCCAGGTTAATAGTGAGCTAATTTCATGTGTCTTCCTCAGGACAGCTGTGATATTCTCCCCATAGTCACACTTTAATAAAGGAATGTGCAGCTAGAAGACTTTTCCATTAAGGACTGACTTCCTGGAAGGGAGAGCTACAAATCACTTGGAAAGTTACTGGCACCCTCACCTGGGTCTGGCCATTTGCAAAGTGTCTATAAATCTTCCACCAGGCAGGATGAGAGAGGAGGTACTTTTTCCCCCTCTGACAGACTTGTTTCTTTCTGTAATAATAATAGGAGTGATGGTGCAAGTTACCCAAGAAAGGCCGTAAGGAGGTCAGGCTGCCCGTGGGGAAGTGATCTTGTAGTAGACACCTCACCATTTTTAAGTGTAAACAGGTGAGCAGCCTTCTACCTGGTAGGCAGATAGGAGGTAATGGACCTTGCTTGACCTGGGAGCAGAAGGAAGAGAGTCCTTTCTGCTCTCAGCTTCAAAAGAAAAAGAAATCAGGGAAGGAGGAAAGGATGGAGACGAGAGAGAGAAGAAAGGAAGGAAGGCAAGAAGGAAAAAGAGAGAAAGGGGAGAGAGGAAAAGAGGAACGAAGAAACAAAAAAGGCGCTGAAACGTTTTTCATTCATAGTGATCACATGGATCTCTGAAATACCGATGTAGGGGAGAAACTCTTACTAGATATTTTGAGAATTTTGTGAAGATAGGGCTTCAATAGCATTTTCCTTCCTATACCTATCTTTTGACTGAGGGTAGCAATTGAAACTGTATAGATTTTGTTTTAGCTATTAATGGCGGACCCATCCTGGTTACGGGTTTATTTATCCACTCATGTATTTGTTTATTCATTCACTCACTCATTCATTCATTTAGCAATTCCACTCTCTTTCTTCTTCTTCATTATTTTCCCCTGGCTGTTGAAACTTTCTCACTGGCATATACACATGCTATTGTTTCTGTGATCTTATAACACTCCCTTAACCTGACTTCCCTTACCATCTTCTGCCTCATTTCTTTGTTACTCTTTTCAACAAAACAGCTTAAAGTGTTGTCTGTACTAATTGTCTCCAGTTCCTCTCCTCTCATTTGTTCTGAAACCCACTCTAGTCCTTCCACCCTGACCCTTCCACAGAAACTATACTTGTCAAAGTCAAGTTACATCCACGATTCAGATCCGCAGGCCACAGAAGCCTTTCCGCACCTTTCGGCAGTGTTTGACACGCCGGGTCATGCTCTCCTCTGCACTTCACTGGGCATCCAGGACTCTACGCTTCCTTGATTTTTTCCTCCCACTGGCTGCTCCTTCTTTGTTTGTTTTCCTGATTATTCTTCTTCCCCCAGCCTTTTAGATGTTGGAGTGTCCCCAAGTTCACTCTTTGTCCTCTCTTCTTCTTTTAATGCACTCACTCCCTGAGATCTCCCCCAGTCTCATGGCTTTACGCACCACCTGAAATGACAGTAATAGCTCCCACATTTACATCACCAACTCAGACCCTTCTCCTGAACTCTGAACTCTTATTTCCCATTGTCTGTGCAACATCTTTACTTCCTCTCATACTGCACATGCCTGAAACTGAATGTCTGGTCTTTCCCAAAAACACCCATTTCACCTACAAACTTCCAGTCTCAGGGATGGCAACTCCATCATGCGAGTCACTGAAGGCAAAAACCTTGGGATCATTTTTTATTCTTTTCTTTCATACCCCTTAATCAATCCATCAGAAATCCTGCCGGGTCAACTCTCAGTATGTGTCCAGAATCTGATGGCTTCTCTCCACCTCCACCTCCACTGCCAATGCCACAGTCTGAGTCACCCTTGTCTTTCACCTGGGTTATCTAAACACACTCCCCAATCCCACCTCAGCCCTCTGCAGTCTGTTCTCAACACAACAGCTAGACAGATGCTTGTAAAATGCCAAATTCCATCATTCCTCTATTTAATACCCTCCAACCACCTTCCATTTCAATTGTTCTCACTTTTTAAAACTGTGATAAAATGTGTACAATAATATGAAGTTTACCATTGTAATCATTTTTGAGTGTACAGTTCACTGATATTAAGTACTTTCCCATTGTTGTGCCCACTTAACTTTCAGTAAAGGCCAAGCTGTGGTCTACAAGACTCTATGTTTATGTGACTCTCATTTCTCTTACCACATTTTCCCCTGGTTTGCATTCTCCAGCTCCCCTCATCTGCTGACATACACATGTTTCACTCTTAGGGTCTTCCCCTTAGTGTCTAGAGTACTCTTCCTATGGACACTATATAGTGAGTTCCCTCATCTCCTTCAGATCTGCCCTGTGACTGGAAGGGCTTTAAAATCTAAGCCTCCCTCCTCCCTCCAGCACTCTTAATCTCCCTTACTCAGCTGTATTTGTTTCCCACAGTACATAACATATGATGCCGTTTATTATGTTCATTGATTATCTTTGCTCCACAAGTAGATACTTTGCCTATTTTATTAATTGGTATATATCCAATATCTGGAATAGTGCTTGACACATAGTAGGTGCACTCAATGAATATTTGAGTGAATAAACAGGACTATGAATGAGTCTATCGACATATAGTCATTCCTGATTTTTCTACATTTTATATCATTCATTGGTATCTAAACTGCTATATGAACATGAAAGAAACATAATTGATTGCCTAAATATTCCATTTTCAATGAATAGAAAAAGAAAAGTAAGGGTGTACTATAGTGCCTTTGCCCAATGAGTATTTGTTGAAGGTAGGGTCTGGCTGGTGATGAAAATCAACAATAATTTATTCTATCTTTTATTGTTTCCCTACTATAGGTAAAGTATTGTATTTAGTGCTTTAAAATATGCACATTAGCCAAAGAAAGAGGGGGGTGAGGGAAGGAAGGCAGGAGGGAGGGTGGAAAGAAGAAGGGAGACAGAGAGAAATACTAAGTGATTCATAGAATTGTAAATGGCGCATTTGATCCTAATTCTTCCTGATTTCTTTGCTAAGACCATTGAAAAACTATCATAGCATAATACCTGTGAACTGTCAGCAGCATCTTTTCTCCTGTATTCTTCGTTTATTTCTTTAGGCCCTTCAGAGGTTAGCAAGGGACATGTTGCATTTAGTGTTCAATTCGTCCTTTAAAGATACAAGAGATTTCTTGACTGCCGGGACCTGGATAAGATGTGACCTTCAGTTTCCATAAGTCAAAACTAGGATTCTTATTCTGTGGCTGAAAGGTTTAATTACAAGGTCTTTGAACAAACTGTTCTCCCACATTCTGTACTGTACCCCAGTCTATCATAAATTCCTAGTCTCTATATTGAAAGCTCCTTGAAGGCAAACACCAGATGTGTTTTGTTCATTAGCATATCCCTGGCACCCAATCCAATGACATGCACGTCATAGGTGTTCATTAAAGAGACCCCTTGAATCACAGGCCTATTTGCTTAACATACACTTTGGATTGTCTCATTGCCTCTTCCAGGCCCACTCGCAAGAAGCACCCTATTCTAGTTCCCTCTCCTCATCAGCCCCGCTGCTCTTTTCTCTCTCTGTGATTCACAGGACCCTTAATTCTTTGCCAATTCTGCAAAGGCTTTTTAGGATAAAACCTGTTATTTACTGGTCACTCTATCTGGTTCTCAAGTCATAAATACTCTTTCAAACAAGAACTTCCCCTGGCCTCACACCCCTTAAAATATATTTTTTTTAAATTCAACCAGCATAAATATTTTGTTCTTCCGTACTTTGTTTAGGGTAACCAATCTGAATGTGTTGGTCAACTTTGGTATGGGATCTCTTTGGCTCTTAATTAATGACACACTGAAGAAAAAAAATTAAGAAGCATCTGTTATAGCCTAAGATACTCAGCTAGGCACTGAAAGCTAATGATGAATACATTCTGTATGGAATTTATGATTTAAAGACTGAAAGGCATTTAAACCAATTCTGTTACCTCTGGGCTAAGTGCTAATGGTAAGTGATCACTGTGGTGAAGGAGTGTGGGGCAGTCAGGCCCATGAAGGGCGTTGTCTGGGTCTGGGGAGAAGTCACTCAGGACTTCCCTAAAGAAGTGCTACTGGGGCCAGGCCACAGACAGGGGGGATTTTAGCTTCCACAATGCAGGTGCCATGTCTCGCTGACCTCCAAGCATCTGGCACCACATTTTTGACCAAGGACATACCAAACAGATCCATGTTAAGTGTGCCTGGGCCTCACACTGCCTGCCTGAGAGCTTCTATTCTCCTGCAGATGTGATGAGATTTCCCATTTTGGACCTGACATCCCACTGACTCTGGGGGTCAGTGGTAGATGCCCCATGTTGTGTAGATAATAGATCTGAATGACTGGCAGAGTTTGCATTGCCCGAGCACTTAATTACCCCTCCGCTTTCTGAAAGAGTGGGTGACAGATGGCAGACACCTTGACAGCAGATTCCACTGTAAGCCTCACAGGTTTGTGGTTAGTAGGCAAGTCTGGACTGCAACCAATTTCCCACTAGATTTTTCTGTACTTAGATGACTTATAATTTTTAAGACTCCTTTGCCCTTTAGGCAAGCCTGTTCCAACTAGGGTAAAATTCTCTCTTCTCAGCTTCGATGTTGCAGAAACATGTTTTGAATGAAAGGCGATCTCCATCTACTCACATGGCCTGGGTTGTCTCAAACCTGGTTAGTGCAGGGGATTTGGTCAGCACGGAGAAGCTGTGTGCATTTTAATGGAAACAGCATGGCATTCATTACTCACCTGCTTCCTACCATCTGGATTTTCACAGCTCAGCAAGCATGGTGGGCTTCCTGCACACTACCAGGGAGAACTTGGCTCCTAAGGAGGGCAAGAATAGGTCCCTTTGAAGTCATAATTTTTATGATGGACACCATGATTAATTGGGAGGGGGGCATGCTGTCCTGAAAAGCTGCTTTCATATTCGAATGGCCAAAGAGTAATGCATCATTTCCACACGGTGGACGGGAGATAAACCACCTTGATACCTGTACTGGGAACCAATTAAGTGCAAAAAGAAATTGGTTGGGTGGTAAAGTGAAATGGAAATGTGCATGCGAGAGTCTGTGTATGGAAATTCCAAATGAACATGTATTAATAATCTGCTCCTGTGCAAAGAGCTACCAGAAAAACAAAGATGGGAATGCATGTATGTTAGTATGCGTTTAGATGCAAATAACAAAACACCTGTGATTTAGCAGTAGCTGAAACCACAGTTTATCTATTGTTTAACAAGTCCAAACATAGGCTGTCTCTAAGATAGGTTTTTGTAGCTCAGTGCTATCATCAAAGACATTGTCCTATTTTTCCATGTCATACTCAGCCTCTTGGCATTTTAAAGTCTTGAGACTTATCACCTCATGGTCACGTGATGGCTCCCACAGCTTCACATATCCTGGCCACATATGATCATATACAGAGGCAGGAAGCAAGGAATAGTCAGTGTGGCCAGAAGGCATTCCCTTACGGGCTTCCTTCCTTTTATTCAGGGAAGGGAAATCTCTCTTGGAAGTTCTGCCTCCTTGTCTCCCAGAAGACTTTTCTACATGCCTCATTGGTCAGATCTGGGTCCCATGGCAACTAGAAGCCACAATGGAGGTTGGGAAGCAAATATCTGCATTTTTAGCCCCTACAGTAGGAGGTAGGCAAGGACAAAGGGCACTGGCTGGAAGTAACCAGCCAAGAGCATCTGCCACAACACATTACCTGCCCTTAGTGAACTTGGTCTACAGGGGCAGACTGACCTGTAAACCATGCCCATTTGCTAGCACTGTGCTTGTGGTTCATTAGAGAAAAAGCCGTTGTGATAAGATACGGGGAACTGGGGCGTTGGCCTCTTCTACCTCCCTTCTTTCATATCAGAGGAATACACCACCAGGTTCAAGTTAAGAGTACTCAAATGAAAGGAAAAGGATTCAATTTCTAAATCCCAGACACTGGTTAGATGACAAAGGAATAAGTCTGAATCAGAAAGTGTATATTACTCACAGGACATCAGAATAGCAAGCACGTGCCATGTGTGCCACCTAGCTCCATGCCCGTGGCAGACACAACTAATTGATCACTACACTCTCCCATCAAGCCCAGCTATGACCTCAGAACCCCTCAACAGACAGCTTCTCTCAATAGATCGAAATTGGTAAGCAAGATTAGATCTATGTATTATCACAACTCAGAACTTTGTATTGACCACTCCTGTCAGCAGGACCAAACTAAATGAAGGTGAGAAATAGGATCAAGTTAAGAAGTGAATGCTGCTGAACCAAGGACTCAGACATAGTCCCATTTAAAGACAAAGGGCAGAAAGCTTCATTCATAAACCTACATTGTGATTGGCAAAGGTAAAGTGATGAACTGAGCTTCCACCACTCTAAAAACAGAATGGTGATCATATCTAAACAGTAAGATTTAAAAAATAAAATATTTGACTCTGAGTAGTGAAGAAATGACCACTGGCTCCAAACTAAGTTGAGACATCTCTGTAGAGACCAGTAGTATTTAGGCTCTCTATTTGCACAGGCTCTGTATTTTTAACTTTTGGAAGCTCTTATGTTCCTATCAGCTCACTTTCTTTTCACAATTGTTTTCCTTTTGAAAAATTATTTACTGCAAAGGCACATTTTGGGGGTGGTGAAACTGTTCTATATCATGATAGTGGTAGTGGATATATGTCTCTGTGCATTTATCCAAACGCATAACATTGTATGCCGCCATGAGTGAATATTACCACATGGAAATTAAAAAAGAAATTCTTAAAAGTTTAAAAAGTCACTGAGATAAATGCTAAAATATCTTATTTTGTTTGAAAAATCAACTAAAGGTGTTTACAATAAAAATTATGCATGTATTTATGCTCATGGTAAAAATAGAAAATACTGAAAAAAATTTAAAGACTATAAGAAAATCAATTAACCATCCACATTCTACAGCAAAGTAATATTATTTTGGACTCTCCTTGACAGATCTTTTCCCTGTAAATATTTGTGGATTTTCAGGAGTTAACTGTTATGTCCAAGGGAGTCAGATTGTGAGGGAAATTACATTTTACATTTTAAGCACCTTCTTGGTATCAATGGAAGTTTTAGTGAGTATATATTACTTTACCAGTAAAAAAAATATATATTTTGAAATGAAAACACTTCAAAAAAGTTGCCATCATCTTATACTTTAATTGCCTGATTCTTCTTTAAATTTTACAATACATTAACATCAGCAAGGCTATTTTGGCACAATCCCAGTAGCAGTATGTGTGCACATCTTACTTGGCCATAATCAGACTTTTTCCTTCGCTTTGGATAGAAGAATATGTTCCAACACACAATTTCAGTTGCCAAAACTTACCAGAGAAAGAAATTATCTAAGAAAACGGGTGCTGACTTTGAATTGTGAACAGAATCCAGAAAGGAATCCATAGTTTTGTGTAGGTGAAAGGAGTATTTTTCATTCCCCCTGGGAAGTCTAAGAATTCCATTTGTTTAATCCACAAAACCATTGCCAATCTAGCTAGAAGCCCCTCTGTAGAGATGACAAAGGACAGACATGCTACCTCCCCTCATGGCAAGACCCGTCACCAGTTAATCACAGCACTTCAGGCTGGAAGGGACCTTCCAAGTCCTTCTCAACACAAACTTTCTGGCCACTACCACCACTTCACCATTGCCATCTGCTATGAAACCTATTTTCTGTCCTTACTAATATCCCTTTACAAGCTGAAGAAACAGAAAATGACCCAGAGTCAACCTGACCATCAGGAAGAAAGCCAGGTGTTGAGTAGGTGGAAATTAGTCAGCTGATTCAAGTAGGGTAAAAGACCTTATAGTATTATCTACGAAATGTTTCTTAGATGAAAGATAAAATTTTTTAATGGTTTATGAAGGCTAAATTGCCTTCCCCTCTCATTTCAATCCCTCTGCCTAGGACTGATGCTGAGAAGGCCAATGCTAGTGACCTGGACAGTAAATTCTTGTCCCATTACAAGATTTGGGTTTAGGTCCTCTTAAACTTTCAACTGAGTCACCATTTGGTCAAAACAGTCACCCTGCTATTTGAATTGTATATTGCCTACTAATCCAGGTGCCTGCCTCAGGCCAGTGTTCTGGCATTACACAGACTCCAGCTGAGCATGGCACTGTGGGCAACTAGGGCATAGACTAGGGGACCCCTCTTTCTCCCACCTCACCATCACAGGAATAGAATGGCCAAGTCAATTGCTATTCTTCAAGTAAATGGAGACTTCATGTATGGAATTACCAGTCTGGGACTTTTGTAGGATGCTGAGATTACTTTTTAAAAATTAAAAAAAAAATGGTCTTAGTCATGCCCATTGAACTAGAAACGGGGTTACTGGGCCACCATCTTGTGGAAATTAAATCAACACAAATAGATGTGGAACAGGGCAAATGTCCTACTTCCTTTAAAAATCACGTTAACTACATTTGACCTCTATAACTGCTTTTGGCTTCTGTTTTTTTTATTTTAGTCAAAGACATGCACTTGGTCTGCAAGTCTGTAGAACAGAAGGAAAACACTCTGCTTATAGTTTTTTGTTCAACAGTGTGAAAGGCTGGGCATTTAATAAAATTGTGTCATATGAACTGGTCATTTAAAGGCCAAAATCATGTTGACCTTGATGAACTGGTTTCTGTTAACCATGATTTCAGATGAAGTTCTTGTCTCTTAAGTTTGTTAGTTTGTTGTTCTCCGCATATCCTACTTCTATAAAAGTTGTCAGGATCTTGAAATTGAAATGTGGGATGATTCATGAGTTTTGCATCAATTATTAAAATCATAGATGAAGATATGCAGAGATGGATGGGGCAGTAACATCTTCTGGTTACACCTACTGGCTTAGCTACGATAAATGAGTCAGGAAACAAAGTTCAAAGCAGGCTTTAGCTTGAGCTGCAATGCAATGGCAAATGATCTGAAGGAAGGTAGACAATCACTAGCTATATATGACCTAATATTTAGACCAATGGGCTGGCAGGATTAAAATAAAAGTAAGGACTTGCCAAGAAGACTAAGAAATTTCAGAATCCTGCTGTGCCCATCACCCTTTTTCTTACAAGGTTCTTGAGGGAAACATACCACAAATAATGATAACAGTTGGGAAGCGAAAGGGACATTTTTATTAGCTAGGATCATGCTTGATGTCCCATCATGAAGAGTTCTAATAATACTGACTTGGGTCATGTGGCTTAGACTTGAGCCGGAATCCTACTCTCTCTCTCTCTCTCTCTCTCTCTCTCTCTCTCTCTCTCTCTCTCTCTCTCTCTCTCTCTCTGTGTGTGTGTGTGTGTGTGTGTGTGTGTGTGTGTTGATTATTTTTCTTTCTCCTGTGCCTGGCGATTCCAAATCCCCATACCTGGTGCCTTTGTGTTAGGTCCTGACAGGGTCACAGACCCCACTGCAGCATCTTACCTGGACATGTACTCTCTAGTAGGCATTATTCCTTTCATCTTTCTCCTTCCATAATGCAATTTTTTGTTCTTGTATATGACCAGTATTCTATGTGCATACATATGGTTGCTCCTGATTTAAACTGTGCTATAGCTTCCAAGGAACATTTGCATTTAAGAAGGAATTTGGGGACAATGCCTTAACCTAAAGGGGTTACTCTAATGTAGGAGCTATAGGTATCACGGTATTTGGGGCATGGTGGTCTTCTCTAACAATTTTTAAATAATATGAATAGCATGAACATGTGAAGGACATTTAGCAAATACAGAAGAAAATGTATTCCTTTACAAAGGCCAAGGGAACAGTGAGTAAAAATAGATACAACAGGCAGAATTCATTGGTAGAAGCTTGAGTGCAGGTGAGCAGATGCGTTCTTTTTGAAGACGGTGAAAGAAACAGGGTGCTGTGGGGTGCGATGTAGTGCACATTTTTAGTGGAAACAACTTGGAGGGCAGGAACCTTTAAGTGTGTGTGTGTGTCCTCCACGGAGCCTGGAAGGGTGCTTCACGCACCTGTGTGGAAATGAGTGTTTAAATAAACGAACAGAACCATGTCTGAGAATTATTGAGGTTTAAAAAATCCTACTTTGTTTTTACTTGTGTGGATCTTGAAGGGAGAATGAAGACATTTTCTCAGAGAGCCTGGGCAAAAAGATAATGTATATGGCATCCTTAAGAAAGGGAGTTTTGTTTTCCTTGGAGTAACATTTCCGTGGAAACTGAGCCATAGGCTGCCCTTGGGAAAAAGCTACTTAAGTCTTCTGATACCCAGCTTCACCAAAAGGAGAGGCCCATCTTTTAGTTCCCAGTGTGTGGACTCCAGAATCTGTGTTAAAATTGCCGGTGAGAGAAAGGATGTCAGCTGCCCGTAAACATCTTAGTCCTGCGGACAGGAGTGCAGCGTTGTGAATCCCCAGGCCGGGCCTGCCCAGCACCCTCCCATCACTCCCCACTACCCTCTTTCTCTGGAAGGCATGTGTGTCGTCAGCGGTCTGAGAGCTTTGACTCACTCCTTAGTACCTGACAGAATTCTGATGGTGAAAGGACACAGCCACTTCTTCCTGAGGTTCCCCCGACTCAGGAAGCTCCTTCCGTGAATAACCCCATAGCGAATCGCTCACTGAAGAGCGGGAAGCAGTAACTGAGAAGTGTATCCTAGAACTCAAGTGCCTTTCGAGCAGTGCATTCTGAGGCTGCTGCAAACATGAGACAGCCGCCTCCTCTCCCCCGTGCGTGAGAGGGCTTTGCTCAGATGCACAAGCTATAACAAAGAGAAGCAGTCAAATAATTCACTGGATGTGGTCGGCTTCCCCACCCTGCTGGGCTTTCTTTATCTGCAATGGGCACTTGTTATAGAAATAGGCCTTCTGAACTTACCTTAGAAACTGAATAACCACACGGCTTATTTCGTGTTTCCCTGGGGTAGTGTGCATTTGGAGAGCTCTTCCTGGGGGAATGGACTAGATTTCGGCTGAGTAAGGAATGGGGTGAGCTATTCTGAAGGAAGGCTGTAGACCAGACATCACAAGAAGTGACTCACACACCATCTTCAGCCCATAGACAGATTTATGTTTTTTTTAATATCTTGGTGTTGAAAAAAAGAATCAGTTGCCCATATGTAAACCTTCAGAGATTTTGCATAAAAATCCAGATTTCCAACTTCTTTTTTATTTTATTTTTTTATCCTCACATGAGGACAGGCTTAGAGAGGAGAAGGAAGGTGAGAGAGAGGGAAAGAAACGTCAATTTGAGAGAGAAACCCTGGTTGGTTGCCTCCCCTCCGCACTCCAACCAGGAGCTGAACCTGCGACCTTTCTGGGACGGCGTTCCAACCAACTGAGCCACACCGGCCAGGGCCTTCAACTTCTTTTAAAAATATCAGACTATCTGGCAATGCTCTCAGTAATAGTTCATGGCCACAGCTGGCTTAAACTGAGCAGCCATTTGTCTCTTAAGAGGGAACACAAGTTTTCTACTCAGCCTGTTTCCCTTCACTCCATTTTACCTGGTGGCCCTGGGAAGCTTTGAATTTGCTCCCCTGGGGTCATAGAAGAGGCCCAAACAAGGAATCATGAATTGCCCTTTAAAATGTGTCTTGCTTGAAAGTGACTGTGGCTTATGCCTTACTCTTTTTTCCTCTGCACAAAGAATGACCAGTAGGAACATTTTCATATATGGAGAAGGACAGTGATATGCAAAGTGGAGAATCATACACTACTTACCTGAATAAATCAGGCATACAAAGAAAATCCTGAAATGATGATATTAAAGTAAGATTTGAGATGTGATTTATTCAGGGGTAATTGCCTTAGTTTTCCAGCTCACTGTTTCCCCTTTGCTTTCCTCATGTGGACATAATCTTCAGAACGTTCCTCTATCAAAAGCCATAGTCATAATTCCCTTGCCCCCCACCTTTTTCAAAAACTTATTTGAACTCTCAGTAGCAAATGTGGGAGCCCTGCAGGGCAATAATTGCACAAGAATTAACCTCTGACATTTTTCTAAAAATAGCCCTAATAAATCCAATCATAGGTAATTTACCTGTCCATATTCCTCTGGGGTTAACCAATGTTGAAGACAGACTGGGCAGGCTGGCATGCCTCCAGCAATTATCTGTGATCTCAGTTCCTGGCGCCTGTGCATTTTCTCTGTTTGGAAATACAGGGGACAGATTGCCCTCTCCCCTCTGACCTCATGACCCTGTTTTCTCAGCACCTTTTTCCTGGGGTTGGAAGAAGGCCATGGTCTCCCAGAAAGGTGTGTTGGGCTCACCAAAAAAGAGGGAGCAAGGGTCAAGCTGGAGCATTTGTGGGGTCCTTCCTTGAACTGTCCACTTGCAGAGGTTGCCAATGATTTTCCATGTCTGAGCTTCAGGCATCCCAGCCTGGTTTCATCACAGTCCCCAGCCCTCATTTGCATAGCCACCACTCAAACCTCTTGGGGGAGGTTCCCTGGTATAAAAGAAAGGGAAATACAAAAAGTCTAGGAGTGGATACAGGCTCTATGGCTGGTAGAAATTATCAAAGAAAATTGCGATTTCCCTCAGCCTTAAAGAAATTCATTTTCTCTTGCCCAAAATAAAAGGGTCCGAACGTGCTTTTTCCTTTTGTTCTTGACAGATGTTCCAAGAGACCACAGAGCAGTGTGGGCATCTAGGAAATTTACTTTCCCAAGTGCCACTTCTAGCGGCACTTAAAATACAGAACATAAAACCCTTGTAAATTCCACGGCAGAGACAAAGCCCTAAGCCCTTAAATGCACAGAAAAGTATGCCTATTATCTATCGTTTCAAAGTAAGTGTGCAGTTACTTAAATTGCCTTTGTCTTCTTCTTTGCAGCTGACATTATCTCTACGGTAGAATTCAACCACACGGGAGAATTACTAGCGACAGGGGACAAGGGGGGTCGTGTTGTAATATTTCAGCGAGAGCAGGAGGTAAGTGGCAAGTGAATGCAAAATGCCCATTTTCTTCGCTTTTTAAAGGAGGCCTCCTACTGCTCCTTAATCCTCACCTGTCGCCCTTAACCTTGGTGCTTTGCTCGAAAACTAAAAACTGCCAAAAAGTCATTAGCATCTACAGTTCATAAAAAGCACCTGAAAATAATCTTTCCGGGGCATGGTCTTATCTTTTGAAACCTGGGTATTGCACATTCCAGGCGACCTCGAGTGTCATCTGAGCTGCAAAATGCCAGGGGTGCTTTCTGAGCATAACTCCTTTGGGAGTAAAATTTATCCTCAAGTGATTAAAATTAAATGTCCCCTATTACAGGTTCTCCTACAGCATATGTAGGGGAAAAAATAGTTTTTTGCCAACAGATGGGAAAGGACAACTTGCATCGGTAGAGAAGAAAATGATAGCTCACCCCACCAAAGGGAGTGCAACCCCACAAAATGACATCTGAGCAGTGCATGGGGCACATGCTTGACTGTAGGGGACACGAAGGTCCCTGGAGCTGAAGGCTGTATGCTTTCTGAGCAGGTGTTCTAACTTCCACTGAATCTCAAAAAGCTCATTTATTTTCCCTGGGACTTGGGTTCCACTAGGAATTGTTTCTCTTTTTCAAATAAATTGAGTTGTGGCAGTGTCTGCTTCTGTTTTGTCAGAATGGAATGATGGCCCGATTTGATTCCCTTGGCCTCCCCTCACACGGTCCTGGAGCTTCCAGCAGGCCACTGCGTGTTCTAGTAACTCTCCCATCTGCTACGATCTGCCTCTGAGCTGCTCCCAGCACCTTGTCGGGAGGCGCAGTGCAGGGGGAAGGTCTCATCAGAGACTTCCTTAGCAATTTAAAGCCTGTTTTGTGCCTCAAAGCCATTTATGTTCCACCTCCCCTCAAAAAAAGGAAAGCCTCATTTAGAGGTGATATATTTGGTAATTGCACATTATTTGCAATTAATTTCTATAAGGGCATCCTAATCCCTCGGGGTTCTGTATAAATTCAAGTGCTCAGCATTAAATCAGGCACCCAGCCTATTCCATTGGCCCTGGAAACACGGAAATGTGGTTGGCAAGTAGGAACTAATAGCTCTTCATGACCTGGAATTTTTCCTGCTTTTCCAGAGCTGCCGAGTGCTAATTGGTCTGGCACATACTACACACACTGACAGTCTGATTTGGATGGTACCAAATCAGCACTCGTATGAATTTATTGTTAAGGTGGACTGGCTCTCTCTGCAGTAGGCAGGCTAGTCACAAGTATGTCAGCATTGAAAATCCTCTTAAAACTGATTTTCAAACCTGCATCTTCAGTTTTTTTTTTTTTAATTCAATTAAGTTCATAGTGATGATAAAGAGGAACTGGAGAAGCTATTTAGCATAAATGATCCAGGGCAGCATGTTGTCAGTAATATTCTGATCCGTGCTTTTCCATTTGCTATTTACAGGTTTCACTTATTTTAATTGAGTGAAACATTTGGGGAGCCTGATGCATTAGTAGAATGAAGGGGACACATTTTCCAAAAGAGGGTGGTTTGGTTCAATTTTAAAAATAACATAAAGATCCGGGATCATAACATGCAGTTAAGTGTTTAGCTTTGTGGTGAGGCTTGGGGTCGAAACAGACGCTAAGCCTGAGAATCAAAGCCACGTGACAACCCCTAGGACAGGGCCTTGAGTGTCTTCCCGGGCAGCACACCCCTGCAGAGCCTGCTGTGGGAACAAGCCTCAGTGCCCGCACTAATCACCTTTAACCCCCGGGTGTTAGCACCTATAGAGGGAAGTTGGGATTTGGGTTTGGATATTTATTGTCCATCCAGAAATATGTATACATATTTTTTTAATTGAGCCTTTCAGTAAGAGTCAAACTTTTATGACAGATGTCTAAGAGACCTGGATTTGTATTTTCAAACACAGTTTTCCAAAGCCTGACTCTTGACACATGTCAGGTTCTCAGAGGCTGAAATAAAACCTCCCTCCCCGCTTTCCTTTTTTCTCTTTGTTTCACACCCTCTTTTCCCCTCTCTCCACCTTTCTTCTTTCTCTTGACCCTTTCTGCAGACCCTTTTCCCTTGTGTTGTGTTCTCTCATCATTTATTTAGTTCCTGCTGTTTGCACTTTGCATAATCAGAGCTGGAGGAGAGCCAGAGGTAAAGTCTCCTCGCCTCCCAGGCAGATAGATGTCATCTCTGCTCCTGTTTTTTTACCCAAGTTAGAAAAAAGGGCTGGGATGGGGAAAAGATCTGATGCCCAAATCTGATGCTATTTAGAAGTCCTGTGACCTTGGAGAATATCTCTGAGCCCCTTTTGTTTATTTCCGACTACCTCTCAGAGATTCTGTGAGGAGCTGGCGAGATTTTAAATGGCCAATGAAAGATAACAGATGCTATAGTTTGTCCTCTTTGTAAAGGATTGATAGGAGTTTGTGTGGACATCAGCATGGGATAGCGCATATCAAAGGGTATGCAAGACATCCATTAGGATGCAGAAAGAAAATATTAGAACTTCTAGTTATATTGATTGTTAAAATTTATATTGATTTTTAAATTATATCCTCTTTTAACTTTTAGCCTATGTATATGTTATCATGTATACCACATACTAGTACAGAATTTCATGTATATAATTTATAAATATATGTATATTGAAGGTACTAATATTCACCAACAAAGGTACAAGATCAGATACTTTGGAGGCCTCTAAGCTAAGGCAAAACTTGAAACTCTCATGGTCCTGCCCTCATCCCACCTTGACAAAGCCCGCCCATCCCACTCCTAATGATTCTACTCCAAAATAAGGAGGGGGTGGAGGAGAAGAGAGAGAGAGAGAGAGAGAGAGAGAGAGAGAGAGAGAGAGAGAGAGAGAGAGAGAGAGAGAGAGAGGAAAGAGAGAGAGAGAGAGAGAGAGAGAGAGAGAGAGAGAGAGAAAGAAAGAAAGAAAGAAAGAAAGAAAGAAAGAAAGAAAGAAAGAAAGAAAGAAAGAAAGAAAGAAAGAAAGAAAGAAAGAAAGAAAGAAAGAAAGAAAGAAAGAAAGAAAGAAAGAAAGAAAGAAAGAAAGAAAGAAAGAAAGAAAGAAAGAAAGGAAGAGAAATTGGTGAATTTGGAGATGGCCCATGTAATTTCATCTTTGGTGTATTTTTTCCCCCTTCCTACAGAGTAAAAATCAGGTTCATCGTAGGGGTGAATACAATGTTTACAGCACATTCCAGAGCCATGAACCCGAGTTCGATTACCTGAAGAGTTTAGAAATTGAAGAAAAAATCAACAAAATCAGATGGCTCCCGCAGCAGAACGCAGCCTACTTCCTTCTGTCTACTAATGGTACGTGCAAGTGACTTCTCCTGTTGGGTATTTGCAGAGCTACAGCCAGCTAAATCATGTACTTCAATCTCTCTTAGGTTCCATTTTCCTTTGTAACCTTGTGGGCTGTCAAAAAACTTAAGAACAATATTTGCAAGAGGCCTAGCAGATAGCCTGGCACAGAGTAGGCCCTCATCCACAGCAGTTATTCATTTCAAATATCACAAATTTCTGCCTGAATTACGTGAGACCTGTTATCTGCAGTTTTCAATTAATGCAAATTATTTCCAGGTGCTCTTGTACCGTAACTTCCTCTCTTGATTCACTGAATGTTATTCTGGGAACACATTTCAGGAAACTTGCATTCCTGTGAGTTTGGCATCCTGAGTAGAAGTTATTAATCCCTGGATATATTTTGGGGTTTTTGAAGCACATGTCTGTGTTTCTCTGACACAATCAAGTTCTCTCAGCACAGGTCAAGAAGAGAGAGGGACCTTACCAAAGAACTGATGAAGAAATGGTTTCTTTCTCTTTCTCCCTCTACGTTGTTCTAACACCATTTTTTGGTTTAGGGAGAGTTGATATAAATAGGTCAGAGAGAGATGATGTTGGGAGCTGAAGTTAAGTTCCATGTTAATTCAGTAAGCCTTTATACAGTGGAATTACCTACTCCAAAGTTTCTTAATGTTCTTGCTGAAAGAACCCATCTATGCTCGAAACAATTTAGAATGAAATCATATATTAAAGGGTGCTAAGTGAATAGCATAATAATTAAGTGGATTAATGAATAAAAATTAAACACCCTCTCCCAAGCAAATCAGCTGGAGAGAGTGATTCACTTCATCCTGTATGTGAGTCTATAAGGAATGTACTTTTAAATAGAAATTAAAAAGCTAGGGATTTGCTATTTGCCTAATTCCAACATTTACAAAGAAAGGGAAATGCTCATGTGTCAACTGAAAAAAATGCAAACTATACATATATTATGTGATTAAACATATATTAACATTTTTAAAGACTAAAAGGAAACACACCTAAAGGATTATCATGATTAATTTTTGATTCTCTATTATGGGTGACTGATAAATTAGTTTCTTTTATCATTTTTATTTTCTAAGTTTGAACAATGAGTTTTAATTTTATTTTTTAAAAAGAGAAGGGGATTTTTTTTTAATGCATATGAACCAAAAATCCCTCAGCTATAAAGCCAGTGTACAAATCGAAAAAATGACAATTCTGAAACAGCCAGTTTAGAGTTATTCAAGCATGGCTTATCTCAACATGACCAGATTTCCACTCATCTGTTTTTCCAGATTCCAAGTAATTTAATTCTTTCTCATAACTGTATTTATTGTTCTATTTTTTGACTCTGTCTCCTGAAAGCCAAACCACATGAATTTGTTTCAGTTTCTTCCTGCTTAGTTTTACTGTTGAAGTTTCACTCAAAGGCTCTGCAGATTCAACACTACTTAGAGTACAAAAGACTTCTGATGATTTTGTTTGACTTAATTACTTCAGGCAGAGAAAGTATCTGATTATCTGCTATAGCTAGCTTACTTTATATTATGAAATTTAGCCTATTGGTTATTACAATAAAATTCAAAGACATATTAGCTCCTTTGTGGGGGTATGGGGGAAAATCAGTGAAAGTCAATGAAGATTAATTATATAGCATAATGTTCTGTTAATTGAGTTTTTAAATAGTTTTTTGATTAACAAGGATATTATCTTCCCATTTGGGATGCTACTTCATATGCCAAAAGCATCTCCAAATGATTCTTATAAGAAAAATTCCCATGTTGTTCTGTGATTTTCTTTTTTACACTAATATTGAGGCTGAGAATTCCCCTTAAGCCAAATAGGTTAACATGCAAAAATTAATGGAAGACAATTGGAATTACTGTATAAAAGAGAAAATGAAGATAGATGATAAGATTGTGTTTAAAAGCTGCCACAAGTAATGATAAACTACTCAAGAGAGTCAGCCAGAAGACAGAAAAAGTCATTACTCATAGTAACAGCCACATGTTCCTCAGACCTTTTTTTTTTTTTTTTAATCCACAAGCTTCAAGATAGGGAGTCAAGAAACGGTGTGTGATAATAAAGTCAAGCATGACTCCAGGCAACCTGACCATGGGGAATTGGATTGAATTCACCATCAATTATCTTTTTTAAAAACGTGCTTATCTAGAATATATTTCCAACTTTACAATTTTTAGGGAAAAATAAAACCAACATTCAATTGTGAATCTAGACCTTGAATTATTTGCAAGATGAAAACACTGCTTTACCTAGCTTCCTACTTCTATCTTAATGCCGATGAATGAGAAAGGAAGATATTGTTTGATTTGGTATACATGGTATGGAAATAGTTATGTGTTCATTATTTAAAATTTTAGAATATAGGTAAATAAAATGAAGGTAATAAAAGTTTCCCCATACAGAGAAAACCATTGTTAATGTCTTTAAAACAAAACAGGAAAGAGGCATGAATAAAACTTTTTTTCATAACAAAAATGTGATATATTCTGTAAACTGGTGGGCAACCAGATTTTTTACTTAATAACATAACTCTTAACAGGAATATCTTTCTAATTGTTGAATATTCTTCTAAAATTCCATAACATTTTCAATGACTGTATAGCATTCCCCTGTATAATTCTAATACAATTTACTAATAAATCTCTCATTATTAGACCTTTAATAATTAAGTTCTCACAATTATAAATTATGTATTTATAGGAATAGATATTGGAATAGCTAGATATGATTAGGAAAAAGCATTCATAATCTGTGTATAGCATGTTATGTCTATTTAAAACAGTTATATAATTGCACACAGAAATATAATGAAAGGATATATGTAAAATTTTTATAACAGATATCTGCTTAGTGGGATTGAGGGAGATCTTAATTTTTTTATTTTTATGCTCATTTTCAGTTTCTATAGTTATATATACCACTTGTATAATAAAAATAAATGATAAAATACAAAATCTAAATATGTAATATTACTATAGGCTTTTATTTCTCCCCCCAAAAAAGTGAATAGAAAAAAGCACTACAACATTTTATCCAAAATGTTACCAGTGATTGTCCCTGACTCGAGAAATTATAGGTGATTTTTTATTCTTTATGCTTTACCTATGATTTCTCCATATAGTAATTTATCACTCGTTAGAATAAAAAGATGTAAGGAAAGAGTTGTCTTGCAAATGGGATGGATGCATTGCAAAGCTAAGCAATTGAAAATATTTGGTGTTAAAAGTCACTGGTTTGGATTCTTCTAAGTCACAGCTGATCAGTAGCTAATCCAGTGACTATATAAATAGGGCCCATGTTGCATTTTTGTCACAGTTCCGTGTAGAGCAGGATATCCAGAGAGGGCAGGCCCAGAGGAGTGCCAGCGTGTGCACAGAAAGCGCTAGTCACCCTAGCGCCTGGGAAGGGCTTCCTCACACGCTGGGCCAGGACGAGCCCGGATGAGTGCACAGACCTTACCCTGGCAGCCTGACTGGGCATGGCAACAGACATGGCTGGCCAGAGTGATCCCCAGATTTTAGGAAACAGCTACTTACCTCTGTTAAATTATCCAAGTTGTTGCTGAAAGCCCACTTCACAACGGGGTGCATTCAGACCTCTGAGGACAAGGCTTTAGGTGAGGGCAGATGGAGGAAGGCGAGGAGGGGGCAAAAGAGAAAGGGAATCATAACAGCAGCAGGGTGGGGGTGCTTCTCTCCCCCAACAGCCTTAGAGAGAGGAAATGTGATGTGCTAACACCGTCCTGGGTGAAGCTACGCTGTCAGAGCGACATGTTACCACTGCAGAAGAGTTGCCCAGTTTGCTGATTCTAATAGCTGCCATTCGTGAACCACTAGCGGACCCCAGCGCTGTGTCAAACACTGTCTACAGAGTGTTTCAGTTAATCCTCAAGAACTCCGTGAGGAAGACACAGTTTTCCTTAACTTACAAATAAAGACACTGAGGCACAGAGAAGTTACGCATTTTTATTTGTAAGGTTATAATATTTGGGACATATTTATATTTTAAAAAGTACTCATTGTTTATCTGTAATTCAGCTATAACTGGGGGGTCTGTAGCTTTTTCCCCTGCTCAATCGAGTACTCCCAGTTGTTTGTCTCTTAAAATATACTAGTTAGGCGCCTACTGTGTGGCAATCACAGTCCTGGGCCATGTGGCTGGTTGGAGTTGGCGTTGAGATGGGCCCAGGGGAGTTTAGTTCCACGCTTACCTCACGCAGGCATAGAGGAAGATTTGGAAAAGGCAACCAATCCCTGCCTTCCAGAAGAGAAGTTAGAACAAGTACAAATCATGAGTGCAGGTCTGATGAGGAGGGCGCCCACAGGCCTGCAGCCACAGACATGATCCGTTTGGCCCGAGCACGTTCCCTTATAAAACAGAATTGAATGTCTGCAGGTGGGACATGCTGTCTCCAGCTCCCCAGAGCCCCCAGCCCCTGTCACTCACTCCCCTGGCCTGCCTGACCCCCTGTAGGCATTGGACTTCTCACCCCGTTTTATTGCCATAGAGAATGACAGGTGTCAGCAAGTCAGTATAAAGCATGGGGACAGGACAAAGGTGAGAAAGGCAGTTTCCAGGTGGGGACTCCAAGGAGACTGCAAGGGGAAAAAAGCACTTTGATGGATCACCTCTTTTATTTCCCCAAGTATTGCTAGCACTGTGTGCTGTGCAGGTGAGACCCATTCATTCACCCAACTCATGGTCATTAAACATCTGCTCTGTCCCAGGCACTGTTGTTGGTGCTGGAGGTAATGAACAAGACAGCCAGAATCCCTGCCTCGATATTGATTTTACATTCTAGTGAGGGAGATGTAATCAATAAGTTGTCCAGTAGTGAAATCACATGGAGGCAAAATAAAGAAGGAAGAAGGGGCTCCAGAATGATGACGACAAATTTTTCATGTAGGTTAGTTAGGAAAGGCCCCATGAAGTTGGGACTTAGGGAGACAGCAAAGTGAACACACACAAAAAAAAATCACATAAAAAAGAGAGTAAAGGGCTCTGCTGGCAAAAGGCACAGCTCATGCAAACGACCTGGGACAACAGTGGGATTAACATGTGCAAGGAGCTGTATGGAAGCCACATGGCAGGGGCACAGGGAGTGGCGGGGAGCAGGGTGGATGGTGAGATCAAAAAGGGCGAGGGAGTAGGGGGTGCAGCTCATGGAAGGCCTCTCAGGCCATGCTAAGGGCAGTGTTTTGTGAGATGGGACACAAAAAGGGAAATAATAACAGTACCTACCTCTCAGGGTAACTGTGAATATTAATGAATAAATTCTCCATGCCAAGTGCTCACGCAGTTAATTCTATACGTGTGGCTACTCTTATGATTCAGTGTTCAATAAATATTTTTATGGAATGAATGAAATTAATGTATAAGCTGTAGATTTAACAGCCCGCTCTCAGGGAGACCATTTGTCTGTACACGATACCTGTTTTTGTTTTGAAATGTGCACTCTGCCTTCCAGTGACGCAAGATTTATGCACCGCAGCCCTGGACATGAGCCAGCTTCTGTGGCTGTTCTTTCCGTTATTACCCCCACCTATCCCAGTCCTGCCCCCTCCCTCACCCAGAAAAGACCTTCTTCCCAAGCTTCCCTTCACTGTAACCCTGGTGTCCTCTGGCTGCCCTCCACAGACAAAACGGTGAAGCTGTGGAAAGTCAGCGAGCGTGACAAGAGGCCAGAAGGCTACAATTTAAAAGATGAGGAGGGCCGGCTTCGGGATCCCGCCACCATCACAACCTTGCGGGTGAGTCCAGCGGCTGCTCTTTGCCGCCATCTTTGTGCCTCCTTGGCCACCAGGGTCGAGGTGAGGGCTCCTAAGGTTGGCCACATGCTGACTCTGTGTAGGTTGCAACTCTGATGGGACAGAGAGGGCAATCCAGCAGAGACTCGGCCTACCCGAGACCCTGGTGGCCACCGAAGGAGCCAGGCAGGTGCCAAGCTCCACTGACTACAGAGCCATGCATTTCCGGGTGTCCACAAGGTCACTGCCATCCATTACTGTCCGCTTTGCCTCTCTGCCTGTTCACATTCCCTGAAATGTCTCAAGCATCTTCTGTACTCGAGGTACAGGGGATGGGACTTCCCAGATGGAAAGTTGGAGACGTGATTCAAAACATGAACTTCTGAATCTAACAAGACTGGGTTTAAATTCTGCCACTTACCAGACTCTCCCCTAGTCACTTAACCTTTCTAGGCTTTAGTCATGCTGGTTATTTTTAGTTTGCCCCTCTGCAAAATAGCCTGGTCCTCACTGCCCATGAATTTATGAGGGTAAAACGCAAGGAGGGTGGGAAGCCCTTATCCACGGCAAAGAGTCAATAAATGATCTCTACTATTAGTCTGAGTAGCTTCCTTCCTGCCCTCCAGAAATGCACAATCTGGTAAGGAAAGAGAATTCGTGGGACTAATATACAAATGATTTTGACAGTAAATAGAGGGAGGTAAATGCCGTGAGAGTCAGAGCGCGTTGCTATTTGATCAAAGGAGGGGAAATTACATTGGTTCTGGGTGACCAGAAAAGATCTCACAGGCGAGTGGTGTTAAAAATAGATTTCTAAAAGTGGACTTCTGAGGGAAGGCTCTCCAGATATAGGTGAAATTGGTTCAAGGCTGGGTAATGAGTTTAGTTGTGGGTGTGTTCAATGTGAGCAGGAAAGCAGGCACAAGGTGGGACCAGCCCTGGCCCCAAGGGACTTCCCAACCTGTGTCTAACATGCACTTTCAGACAACAGCTGCACTCTGGAGACCAAAACCTGAGAAGGGCGATGGTGCCAGACATCTGGGGAAAAGAGGGTGTCGCCCCAGGTTTAGAAACAGATACAGGAATTGAGCGATTGTTGTGTGTCCGATTAGCTCGCTTGTTTATTTGTTCATTAAGTTGTGTGTTCATGTGTTCATCTGTGTATGGAGTGGATGCTGTCTGAGCAAAGACTCTTTGCTGGCCACTGTGCATGGCTGTCATGTGTTCACGTAGTGTGGGTGGGTACCTGGTCTTCATCTGAGTGCCTTCTGAGCCAACAAGCATCTCTGCTTTGCTTCCTCTTGTCAGCCTGTGCGTTCAGCCTGGAGGGCCGCCACAAGTCCACCCCCCTGGACTGCGCCGATGCTCCAAGTGCTCAGGTTCTGGAGATTGGAGGGTAGAGCAATGAGGAGTGTGCATGTTGAGTCACTCTGTCCTGGGTTAGAACTGTGGCTCCATTGCTCTGTGTCTGGTGACCTTGCACACAGTACTTAACCTCCTTGTGCCTCTAAGGTCGCATCTGCATAACAGGGACAATGACAGTCACTGCTTCCTGGGACCCTTTGAGGATTCAGTGCTGTGTTTTGTGCGATAAAGAGCTTAGCCCTATGTCATAGCTCACAGAAAACATTCAATAATGTTAGTTCCCCACTGTTGTTTTTGTGTTACTATCATTATTATGGTGGCTGTTATCACCCCCTGCTGTTAGTAGGCCTATGTATATGAGAAAAGTTCATATTCATTTTTCTTGTCATATGTTTTTTATACTGTTGTATTCACTGATCTCTACTAAGCAACAAGCACTATGCTGGCAATACAAAAGGAATAAGACAGCCTTTCAGCCCTCGGGACTTTATAACCCTGTAGAGAAGCAGGTGGATTGGGTGCCACGGGGAAGTTTACAACATGAACTTCTGCCCATGCGTGACCTTGCCCTTGTTTGCTATGTGGAGGGGATTTCTCAGATGCCACCCGCAGTCCGTGCTATGAGCCCGCTGTCCACGACATCCTATGGGATTTCCTGTATCTGTGGTTGTCCCTGGAGGTACCACCCCCATGCTCACAAGGAGAGAAGGCCTCTATTTAAGTTTCCACTAGAGCAGATCATGTCTGTCCCCCAAGTATGACAGTGACGTTGGGCAGTGTACTTGTTCGTATCATATACAGAAGGAGGTACTGATGCGGGGCTGAGTTAGAAAATCCCGGTTCTGGTTCTTACTTTCTTATTAACCAGCTGGGTGACCCCGGCCCAGAGAATCCCATTTGCTCTCTCCAAGTTCAGTTTCTAAGTGGCAGAAGACTGGATGAAGTTAGTGGTTCTGTGACCATGGTCTTAGTTACACATACAGATTCCCAGGACCCAGCCCCAGGGATTCTCTTCAGCAAGTCGAGTAGTCCAGAGGACTCTGCATTTGGAATACGAGCCCCTGATGGTGGTGACAAGGGTGTCTGTGGTCCCTGGACTCTGTCATCTCTAAGCCCCCGTCCAGCCGTTGTTTTTATGAGCCTCTGTTACCCACCTATCATTTCAACAGTTACTGGACCAACTTGGGAGATATATTTGCTATAATACTGTAAATAACTGTATCTGATTTCACCTCCACTGCCTTCCTGGGCTTTCAAATATCCTGCTTCTCAGGGTAAATAGCCACACTCCAGCATTCTCCCAGAAAAGGCCAGCCTCCTTTCCTTTTTGATCCCAGTAGTAGAGGAAGAAAAAAACAGGCAACCGTGAAGACTGTAGATTCAGAACAATGACTCCAATCAGAGAATGAGCTGACGTGATATTAATCAGACTATAATTTACTAACATGCTCTGCTCTTGAAATTTGCATTGCCAGCAATTGTGGCTTTTTTTCTTCCCTGTACTACGATCACCTCCCGCTCCCTTTCCGAGTTTTCAGTTCTGTGTGGATCTTGAAAGTGAGAACGTTTAATAATACCCGACAGCTAATTAATCCTCCCTGAGTAATGAACCCATTCTGTTTCAGTGCTGGGAGGCTCAGCTTTTCAATGTAAGATGGTGGCCATTTTTCCCCCTTTTTAGACAGAAGAGAGCCTTTCAAATCCAATCCCTCATTACCCAGAGAGATTAGGAGGAGCACTTCTATGAAAACTATCTCCTGCTCGGTATCATAATACTCAAAACAATCGTCATGATGGTAATTTAAAAATAACACCTGATAGGTGTAATGCTGTTTACGTCACAAAGTGTTTTCTTACCTCATCCCTTGATTCATCTTTGGGACAGCCAGTGAGAAGGGCAGGACAGGTATTTGGCAGGTAAAAATGCTGAAATCTAGTAATTATTGAGCATTTACTATATTCCATGCACCATGCATTAGCTACCTCATGAGGTATAGTTCACTGTTAAATAAATGCCCATTTAACCAAAGAGGCTCAAAGAAGTTAAATAACAGGCCCCAAATCATGTAGGGCTAAGAATCAAACCTTAATCTACTTGGATGCAGACCTAGAGAGAGACTGTGACTTGCCCAGTGGCTGTTAACTGCTGATTCTAGAGCTGGGACACATTTGGAATGGTGACATTATTATTCCAAGTCAGGATGTCTCTCTCTCTCTCTCTCTCTCTCTCTCTCTCTCTCTCCTGCCCCCCCTTCTCTTTCTCTCTCCCCTGCTCCCCCACTCCCCTCCCTATTTCTCTCTCACCCATCCATTCATACACATTGATCTTCCAGATCCTTGACCTCAGCACGGAGAAACAAAGACCTTGAGTTCCACTTAGCAAGATTCTTTTCTTTCTCCACCTCTCTACCTAGGTGTGAGTAGCTCTCAGAGCTCTTTCTAGGCAAGGGAAACTTATAGTTCAAGTCATTGAATCAGCCTGGGCAGGAGCTGGGTGCTGGGAAGTTGCACTTAGCGTGCTTCTCCCTGCTGGAGGGCCCTGGGGTTATTCTGTCCTTGGCTGTCGTTGGCTGCCAGTGCCCTGGGAACCTGGGCCAGGGGGAAACTTGCCTTTTAACCAGCTGTAAATATATGGAGTTCAAAAGGTGTGAGTGCCCAAGCTGTGACATTTCATTACCTCCCCCAAATAAGGGGCATGCAATGAGCTCGTTTTCTAATGGATTTTATCGAAACATTCCTTACAGATGATGATGATGATGATGATGATGATGATGATGATGATGATGATAGTCACCTTTATTGAGTGCTTCCTATATTCCAGGTGCTGGATTTTATATCCTTACATCATTTTGCCCTAACAACTCTCCCAGTAGGTTCTCTTACACTCTCTGGATCATGCTAGGTTTTACCCCCTCCTTTCACTTAAGTGTCTGCTCAAGTGCCCCCTTCTCAGAGAAGCTCTCCTGGAATGCCGAGAGAAACAGCACGTCCAAATCTCCCCGTCACTCTCGGTGTCCCTACCCCGCCCCTTCTCCTTAGCTTTATCCCTTGCCTGACAGAGCATTTGTCCATTGCATGCCCCCCACCAACTCCACTAGATGTCAGCTCTGAGAAAACAGGAGCCACACCTAGAATAGCACGTGGCACCCAGTAGGCACTTGGTCCATGTTCATCAAATGAATAGATCTCACAGAAGTTCAAACCAGTTTAGAACAGGCAAGGGATCTGCCTCATGACTAGAAAGTGGCAGAGCTGAGATTCACACCTAGTCCATCTGACCCAGATCAGATGCTTTTCATGATGACTCCCTAAAGCATCGGCTTTCTAAAAAAATAATACTTCATGGTGGCAAAACAGGGGAATTGTATTGCTTGTGACTCTTGGAAATGTCTGGCCAAGCTTTCTTGCTGTGTGGGCTTGATTTGGAGGATAGTAGAATGCAAGGGGAAGGGCTTCAGAAGCCTTTCTGCCCAGGGTGGGCACACAACGGACACACTGTTTTTAGAGAAAAAAGTTCCATTTCATCATGTTTTCCCTCACCTGCCTTCTGCTGGTGACTGCCTCTGTCTTCCTCTCTCTAATCGGGACACACACATTCCTGTGACTTTCCTGAACTAACATGTTTCCACTTAGAATAACCCTGATGTTTAAAAACCCCACTGGTAGCAATTTAGACACCCCCCATGTCTAAGACACCACGGCAAATTGGCATGAGTATTGACTGACTCTAAATTCTGAAGGGGACTTCCAAGGATTATTGTTAACAGGTCATAGAATTAGGCAGGTTGACTAAAAAGACTAGCTGTTTTCCCCAAAGTGAAACTTTTAATGAAACAACAAGTTTAGCCACCTGATCTGTTTTCTAAAGAACTGATTAAACAGACCATTGGTTTAAGTCCACCTTAATAGCAACTATGTTTGGTCAGCCCTCCCTAGTGACAGGCTCTGGGCTGAGCGGTTTTATGGACATTTTACAATTATTTCTTCATTGCAATTCTGTGACTTCAGCATCATGCCCATTTTACAGATGTATAAACAAAGGCTCAGAAATATAAGTACTGGCTTAGGGCCTCACCAATAATAAGAGGCAAAACCAAGCGTGGAGGGAGTCCAGGTCTGTCTGATCTCACAGTCCCTGCCCTTCGCCCTTACAGAGGACTATTTGCTGTATGCTCCCTGACCTAGGAAACAGTGAGGTAATTGTGTCTGACACATAGAACCTGTCAGTGCATTTCTTATCTAATTCATTCAGTGTCGACTATGTGCCAGATACCATGCTAAGCGTGCACTACAAAGTATATCTTACAAAGGTGAGTGAAATATACTCCCTGTCCTCAAGAGGCAAGGAGGGGACAAGTTGCAAATGGCTGCAACATGACTTTAATTTAATCGGTGGTTCTCAAACAGTGTGCCTCATGGTGCCCTGGAATGCTTTCTAGACCCTCATCACTGGCCTCATCGCTAGGGATTCCAGTTTAAAAGGTCTGACTTGTGACACCTTGAACAAGGCCTCTCCTGGGAAACCCCCGGGTGATGCTGCCACAGGCGGCCCCTGGGCCATGCTTTGAGACACTGCGGATAAGGGTACATGTCCTGAGACAAGCACAGAAGATTGTAACACCAGTTCAGAGGAAGAGCAGCAGAGAAGAGACACACAGGGGGGTGGGAAGGAGTTTTCGAGAAGCATCTTGAAGGATAGACGGTCTTTCATGCTGGAGGTCTCATCTGATGCTCCCAAGGGTCCTGGGAGGCAAGTAAAACATGCATTGCAATTTCCCTCTTTCCAGTGGTATGGATGTGGTTATCCCTGGTATAAAAGGTGCAAACCGAGGCTCTGAGGGGCAGAGCTGAGAATCGAATGCAATCAAATGCTTTCTGTCTAGATGCGGCCTGCAGACTTTCTTGCTGTCTCTGGGTGGCCATATGTGATACCACTCCAGGAGGGTGGGTAACCCCAGGCCAGTTTCAGGGCAAGTTACTGCTTGAGTCCGCAGTGTCCATGACCGCCCCAGGTTTTCATTTTGAGTTTATGCTTTCATAACCAGGGCCTCTCAGGACATAGATACCACCGACCCCTACCATTTTTAATTTTTCTCGAATTCATTTTGTGATTTATGGCTGCTCTGGGGGCTTAATAGCCAATCCTCTTACAGTTTCATCTTTCCTTATATTTGTTGCAAATAACAATGAAGTGTTTAGCTACCGCAGTGAAAAATCAATCAAGCCCGTTCCATATTCACGGGCTTGCAACGGCACCCGGATGGCCCCCTGGATTAGATTAACTGGGCGAGTGTGTCATTCTGGTGTGGGTAATTTCTCGACCTCCGCTCCCTCCCTGCCGCTCCTGCCTCGGCGGGTGGATATTGAGATCTCCCATTGATTGACTGCCCCAAAAGGCAAAGCTGGCATGTGATGTGTGTAACCCAGCGGGGCGCGCGTACTCTGTGTTTATGAAAATAAATAATAATTTCTGTTATTGTTATTGATTGCCATCATTATCTGATTGTATCTGTGTGTCATGGGGTTTCAGTTATGGGATAGAAAAGCACTCCACAGGAGCCTCAGGCACTACCCTCACCAACTAGCCTCAGTGTGGTGACATGTTTTGCCTCTTAGGGGTGAGGGTTGTGGATGTCCCCATCCTGCTCTTTGGCTAATGTTCAGTGAGACAGTGTCACTTGTGTTCAGTGTCAGGCAAAGGAACTAATTCAGTTGGAATAATAATAAGAGCCGCAAACATTTATTGAACATTTGCTGGGTTCTGGGGACACTGGGCATATATTGGCTGATTTAATATTCAAAATAAACCTATAATGTAGGTACTGAAATAAACCTCATTTTAGAGATGTGCGACGTAAAGCCAGAGAGGTTAGGTAACCTGGCTGAGGTCTGATGGCAAGCAAGTGGTAACGCTAGGACTTGAACTCGTTTCTTTATGATTCTAAAATCCATGCTACTGTTCTGCAAAGAGAATGTCTGGTACATTCATCTAAATATTCATTGTAAACCAGAATATGAGTAAACAGGGACTAGAGAACAACTTGTCAGGCAAACGGTAGTCTCCTTTGCCTTGGGCACAGGTAGGTCTTCCATTTTGTGTGGGGGATGGTGGGACAGAGGATGCATGGAAACCAGGTCACAGTGTACCACACCTGGGTGATCACAGACTCTGGGAATGTCTGAAATCACCCCCAGCTGACTGACTCAGAATCTCCAGGAGCTGGGCCAAGGGACATACCTGTATTTCCCAGCTGTGTCCCAGGCAGCTCTGAAGGCCAGCTGGGTTTGTGGGCCATTGGCGTGATGACCTCAAGGTACACTCCATAGTGGACCTTCTCTGACCTGATTTTGTAGGTTCTTTCTTTGTCCTCTTCCTTCCTCCTACCTCAAAGTCCTATACAGAATAATCTGAAGGCAACTTTATTATCAAAACAGGGTTGTCTTTCCACAAAGTGGCTAATTTGATGTAGAGTGAGCTTCTGCAAGCCAGTTATGTTTATATTGTATGTGAGTGGATCTGACCTTTATAATGCAAGTTGTTTTTCCTTCTTATTCCTAATCAAATAAGGGAGGCAGCCCACCCAATGGCCAGTATGCTGTAACATTAACAATATTGCAGACATCGGTTGAACACACACTATGTGCCAGGCCTCCTGCTAGGCACATTACAGACACCATCTCTTTGTAGCCCGGCCGCAGCCCTGTGGGGTGGGTACTGTTTTATCCCCCTTTGACAAGTGAGGACATTTGATTCAGAAAGCTGAAGTGACTGGCCCGAGGGCTACAGCCACTAAGGGGCAGAGTCACATTTTTAACCAGATTCAATCTGACTCCAAAGTCTGCAACCTTAACACCATGGTACGGTCTCCAGAAAAGGACCAGGTCTCTAACAGCATTTCAACATCACCTGTAAAATGGAAATCCTCATCCATTCTTCCCACAGAGGTCAGGCTAACAAAATAGGGTGCCATGCTGACGGTATCTAGCATGATGCCTTGTGATCAGTAGATGCTCAAGATGTGTTATTATCATCTTCCTCCTCTCGCTTTCCATCTTGTCTTTCACCTGGACCCCAGGAGTTTCAGGAAAGCCTGATAAATATAATGAAAAGGTTCAAATCTGTACTGTGTTTGGGGACCAGCAATCCATTCTGCTTTGTTTCGAATGAGTGTTTGTACTGGCTCCCCAAAGCTGCGCTGGATTCAGAGTGTACGCACTGACATGAAATGTTTCCCTCCATCTCAGAGCGACCTTGCTATGCTGCATGTACCATGTGGTGATTACATCCCACATAAATGGGAATATAAGCGGAATCCTATACCTGGTTTAAGATCGAGTTTCCTTTGTCTCTTGCTCCCAATGCCTTTGGAAGGCACCACGGCATCTTGAATGTGACAGGAACTAGTAAGGGACACTCCCTGCGTGTGCACTCAGTGACAGTGGGAAGCTGAAACATCCACTGGTGTCAGAAAAGGAAAAGAAGCGTGTGAGAGAAGGAACTCTCGATGTCTCCCTAACCTCTGGTGCAATTTCTTTTGAGATTCCCAGGTCATGAGACAGGACAGCGTTCTCAACCATTCTCTTTTCCTAACCTTGGTCATTAAATGGTCTGGATTTCAGAGATGGGGGGGAGATTGACCAGGCCAGGGCAGGTGGCTGGCCCTTTCCAGGCTTTGCAAGTGAGGATCTTGTCACTGTGTCAAGCCTATTTCACACTGACCCAGATGGGTTTTTCAAAATACAATTTATTAGTATGATTTTCCCTGCCTTTTCCTTTCAAGGGCTCTCTGTGTACTTTTAAAGTAAGTGAAGAATCCAGGCTAAATGGGATGGTTCGAGGGGCAAAAGTACCTCCATTTTTTGAATCTTTCAGGTGGAATTACCTGAATTATGGGGGCAAGACATTGTCCCCAGACAGGGTTCGGCTCTGAAATGAGAGCTCGCTGTTGCTGGACTTAGGGTGTGAGTTCCAGCCCCTGAAACTACATGTGCACGTATGTAAATATGTGTGCAGGCATGCACATGGCACGCAGTTTCCAAGGAGTACATTACTCAAGGAACCTTAAGATGTTAACAAAGCCTAGAACTAATTTGCATTTGCTTTTCCATTAGACTTAACAGATCAAAAGCATGTGGCTAGATCCCTTTCACTACCAGGTTATGCAAATAACTCATTTGAAACCACAAGAGAATTCTAGGGCCTTTGCTCATTATACATATGACTTTTTGGTAGAAAATAATTAACATAAATGGATTTAGAATCAAATTCAGTAGAGGAAATGATCACTTTGATCCTCATACCTTGCAAACCAGGTTTCAATGATGCATTGATATAAGCATTTTAAATACCCCCATCTTTACCAGAGAAAAAGATTTAGATATTTCCCTAGAAGTTAGTATATAGGATGATACCGTCTTTTTTTCTTTTGCTCATGAAAAATAAGAAACATGTTGGAGGAAAACATTTTATGTTAAAAGAGATTGTTATCAACAGGAAGAGTATTTAATTCTCTGATTTCCTTAGAATGATTGAGCCAGCAGAAAAGGAATTTTCTAACTAAAAGGTGTTATATTTATATTTGTTTGAGAGGAGGGGATTGGGTCACTCTTATTTGTTGTTGTAATCAGATGATCAGTTTGGCTCAGTTCTTTACCAGAAAATTGTTCAAAGGAGTGGCAAAAACAAACACACATTCACATACCTGCTCACAAATGTTTCTTCCCCAAGAATATAGAGGAAACCCCATCTTAAACACATTTAAACAGATCCATTTACATCAGGATTTCTCAGGACCTTTAATATACTAACATATGATACCAGAGTCCAGGAAAGATATATGGCATGCAATATCCACCCCCCCAAACTTATTTGACGATGAAAAGCCCTTTTCTTGTGGGATTACTGATCTTTATAACATTCTACTCAAAATGTGGTTCTTGGCCCAATGCCGGTCTACAACATGATAAGGAGCTTGTACCAGAATATGAAGCGTCCATATCAGTAAGCCGCTGTAAAGTTCAGCTGACACTTTTATTTTTCATAACAAGACTTTCTCAATAAATGAAGCAATGCATTGAATCTGGCTTGAGCTCCTTATCTTTTCATGGATCATTAACAAAGAGTTTGTGGATCTGTTATTTTGAGTAGTGTAGCTGGAGACCTCGCTTTGGAAAATGCTGGCTAAGAGAATTGGGTCAGGGAATAGGGGTTAAGCCTGACAGCATTGTCCCTCTGCTCTTGCTGCCTTCCAGGCACAGAATCCCGCAGCAGTGCAGGATCCTTCTTAGAGCCTCCCTCTTGACGTTCAATTCACATGAACTGAGAACTTAACAGTGTCTGACACTGTTCTGGGCACTCTGTATGCTTCCTTATTCAATTTTCACCTTAACCCCATGAGCTTAAAACTATCACCACCATTTCACAGACGAGGAAACCATGCTCTGTATGGAGGAAGCAATCTGTGCAATCTGTTTACTAGCAAGTGGCAGAAACCGAGTTCAACCCTGGCTGTCTGGCTGCAGACCCCCCACTCTTAACCATCGTGCTTTCTGGCTTCTCAACAGCAATGGTGTTCAACCATCAAAGCCAACGGAGGCTTGGTCCTACTGTCTGAGACTTCCAGAAGCATATACTCCCCACTAGCCAGCCTAAAAACTATCACCATTTCTGTTTTTGTCTGTGTGGCCTAACATCTATCTAATCTGCATTTATAAAAGGCAGTTCCATACATATAGTCGGGGAGAGACATGTGTGGTTCCTGCCCTCGTGGGGCTCACAGTCCAGTGAGAAACTAGCTGGTTAGGAGCTTTTGTTTGAAAATAGTAATAGCACCGACTTCAGGTGCCCATGGCAGACATCACAGTCAGTCCTGCTGTGGTTGAAACACTGCCTGAGCTCCTTCTCAGCATTTTCTTCTCTGCTCTGTGATCTCACTTTCTCTAATGTTCTGGGATTGAGAGCTCTGTGACTTTGAATTAAATAAGGACATTGTTTCTTTAATGTCCAAATATCCAAACACAGGTGAAAACTTCATTCAATTACCCTGCTATTTCAATACCAAACATGCCAGTGTTTAGAAACTTCTGAAAGCTTGATTTAAAAAACAAATCATTTGTTCTACAAATTCAAAGAGCATCCCAAGAACCTTTCTGTGGGGGAAACATGAGCTTATCAATGCAGACAAGAGAGCAGGAGTTCAGGAGGTATAAGGTTAGGTGGTGAGATGGAGGTGACAAAGGAAGGCCACACTTGGTTACTGTCATTCCTTCCCAGAGTAGAGTCATCTCTGTGGATGAACTCACAGAGGACTGTCACAGCAATCCTGACTCATTGTGCCTTTGCCCTACTTGCTGGTCAGATCAGTTGAGAACATAGGCACCTCTTAGGTCTCTTATTCATTTCTTCACTAATTCCACAAGTATTTATTGAGGACCCACTGTAAGCCAGGCTCAGTCCCTGGAGATAGAGCAGTGAGTGTGAATGGCATGGCTCCTGCCCTCACAGAGTTTACAGGCTCTTTTGGTTGAAAAGGTTATGAATCAAGTGCCCTAATACCACTTGGCACTGGGACGGGGACTAAAGAGGAGAGGTGTGTGGTGCATAGGAGAACAGGTGATCTGATTCACTCAGGGGAAACAGAATAATTTTGGGAGCAATTAATAATTGAGCTTAAGCAGGAGACAGGTTAGGAAAAGAGTAGGAGGAGCATTCCAGGCAGAAGAATTGTCATGGACTAAAGCCACAGGGTGGGAAGTCACACAGGAAAATGGGATGGAACAAAAGCCAGAGCCACTGGAATGCTAGGCCCAGGGAGTGCTGGTGACAGGCAGGCAGGTTATGGCCAGATCATGTCAGGCATCGTGGACCTTCCCAAGAGTGATGTGAATCCTTTCTTCTCTGCAACTGGTCATGTTTGAAACAACCCTCTTTGCTCAGACAGCTACCTGTTCTGCACCCAAGACAGGATATACACCAGGACAGAAAAGCTGCTGGCACAACCTAAGATGTTCCCGGTGGACTTGAAGAGTTTAAATTGAGAAAGCAAATGACATTTGTCAGTGTGGCCATGTTGCCCTCCAGCCCTTGACTGCCACTGTGTTGATACATGTCAGGGCATGGCCTTCATGGAGCTTCTCCAGTATCAAGGCGTCCTCCCTCCAAGGTGAATCCTCCCATGAGTGACTGAATTGTTTGGAGGGTCATAGAACCTGACAGCTCCCTATTACACAAAGGAAAAGATAAGCTTCCGATTAGTCCTGGGGCTGGAGGGAGCCCAGATAGAGTGCACCTGTCAGAACTGCTTACGACATATAAATCATTACCTCAATTTTCCATGCAGGAATGGGGCCAGAGAGGGAGGGAAAGAGAAGTCGCTGAGATTGGTTAGCAGTGCAGAACCATATTAAAGAGCCCAACCTAGGCTCCAAAGCAGGGTTTGCTCTGCTATCCACGCAGAGAGAACAGAGCCCCATGCCCAGAGGAACAACAGAGACAAATGCCCACTGGTTCCAGGAAGGGCCAGTCTGTTTCCCTGGCATTTGCCAGTGGGCTTTTACCACTGATCTAACAATGGCAGCCCCCAAAGCTTTCCCAGACTCCAAAGGGGAGATGTTCAGTATTACGCTTGCTGCATGTGTGGTTGTAGATCTCCCCATTGTGTAATTGCCATAGTAATCGTTACTACTGTTGCCACTTTCCATCCACTCATGGGGCAAAAATCTCTGGGATAGCTAAGGCCCGGCTGTGGCTAACCTGCTATCGCATGGATGAGGATATGAGGCTGTTTCTGGGAACAAGAAACAACATGAAACTGGAAGAAGATTGCATAAAGGACAGCAAGTCAGAAGATGTTCAGTAAAGGTTTAAAAGCATAAACTGATTGCACAATGCCCAAATTTTCATTGCATTTTACTGATTTTATTCCACAAAATAGCAAGTAGCTAGGAGAATGTGAGAGCCTGGGAATTGCCATTAGGAGCAGCGAACTGGCTCATTCTCCAGGACAGACAGAGGTAAGCCCAGTTCCCAGAGCCTTTGAAAGGGACTTTGGTCAGTGGCACCGGCATTAAAAGGGAACCATGTGTTTCTCTAGTGTTTGTCCAGTGATGGAGCAGACTGTCTTCTTTTCCAACTTCTTGTATTTCAAAGAGAAGCATATCTTTGAAGTTACAACATGGGCCAAGATATGTTGGCTGACAGTTAAGATTCCCTAGTAGAGAAATACAGTATATTTTATATAAACAAACCCAGAATCTTGAGTCAAGATGGTACACAGTGATGTGGGCACCAAAGGAATGAGTCACGTGGATACTTTAAAATAAAACAAAATAATTGCCTGTTTATTCAAAAAGTGTGAGCAAAATGTTCTTATTCCTGAGAGAAATGTGAGGCTGGCTTGTTTCTCCTTGTCCTCAGGTAGGGAGGAAAGCCCTCAGTTGGGACCTTTCTGGCGGAGTCTAGTGTAGTGGTTAAAAGGCTTTAGTGTAACCACTCTGGGTTCAAATCCCAGGTCTGTCTTATATGACTTTAGGCCTTTTATTTAAGCTCTCAAAGTATCATTTAATCATCATAAAAGTACCTGCATCGTATGACTTGTTTTCAGGAAAAATACTAGCCCAGTATCTGGTTTTTAGTACTAAGCATTCAACAATAGCTAGCTAGCTTCAATTCAAGCTGGGAATCAGGATTGCTTAGCGCAGAGGGGTAACTGGTGGACCCCAGCTGCTGCTTTTAATGGAAGCATGGAGTTCTGCGAGGACAGGTGAGAGAGAAGGGACTCATACAGCCAGAGCTAATTTGCCTAAGACGCATTAACCCTAATATTGAAGACTCTTCAGTGAATGAGTCTCTGGCCTAAAGGAAATGCCTATTAACAATTCTTAGTAAAATTCTCTAAGTACAGACAAGGAGATAATGGAAAATAGACCATCAATTTGAGTCTCTGTGCATACCTACCCTGAAACACCTGTTTTTGACAGACCAGTGAATTCTCAAGTTCTCCCTGAGCTGAGAAAACTATGTGCTTAGTAATCACTCCTTGTAGGGAAGAGGCTGTGGCCAAGTCTCATGTGAGTGGCCTCGGGATGATGGCATTAACAGTTGCCTGGGAAACTGTTAAAAGTTGACTCTGAA
The DNA here is from genome assembly GCF_987537825.1 of Furipterus horrens. NCBI lineage: Eukaryota > Metazoa > Chordata > Mammalia > Chiroptera > Furipteridae > Furipterus > Furipterus horrens. The sequence continues at coordinate 68,569,423 of NW_028327180.1, forward strand.
CTCTGGTTGCAAATCTCCCTTTAGACTTTCTGCCTCCAACCACTGGCCATCAAAAATTCAGAATTCTCTGCCTAGATCAAAGGATCCACTGTCAGCTGTCAGACCTTCTGTCTTTATTTTCTATTGGCAATGAAGCAAAACTATCCAAGTAGGTCACTGTTCCTTAAATAAAATCAACCAAAAAAGTTCTCTTGCTATATTCTCCTTTGTCTTCACAACTAAGAAAAAAGTCCTAATTTTGTCTTCCAGCACAAGCTCATTGTTAACCGGGCTGACATTCGCAAATGCAGACACAACACTGGACAGTGAACCTGACTTCCCAGAAACTCTCCCTTTAATTGTACTGCTTTTCTATAGAAACCATCCTGCCAGCCTCTGTAGGGAGGTAGATTCTGGAAAAACAAGGTACCAGGCCAGATTATCAGGTGCAATTAGCTTGCTCTCGATTTCTGTTTGGTAACGACACTGTGCCTTCGCATAATTTCACTGATTATCAGAAGGGAAATGAACAAGAAAGTATTCATAGAACACTCCCAACTGCGCAGCTGCTTGTTCTGCTTATGTAGGAAGGGTGGTTAGTCTGACATCTTTCCTTGTTTACCTGCTGAACCATAATATGGTTTCCATTTTCCCTGGCTGTTCTTATTCATCTCAGTTTCTGTCTGTGGTTTCCCCTCTCAAGACAGATAATATAGCCCTGACCAGTGTGGTCAGCTGATTGGGCATTGTTTTTCAAGGTGAAAGGTTGCTGGTTCAGTCCCCCATTGGAGCATGGGCAAGAGGCAGCTGAATGGTGTTCCTCTCTCACATGGCTGTTTCTCCCCCTCTCTTTCTCCATCCCTTCTCCTTTCTCTAAAAAATAAATATTTTTTAAAATGATAAATAATGTAACTATCCTCTGTCATGGATGAACCCTGCTTACTTTTCTGCCTTTTGGGGCATCCACCCAAGCACACTCCAGCAGCATCCTTGTTGGGAAGCTAGTCCTTTGCCTCCAATGCTAGGCGCTCCTCCATTCCCTAGGAGAGCCCACAGAAACCCACTGACCCCAGGGCTTGAGCAAATCTCTATCTTCTCCATCATTAGGAGACTTAGGAATATTTAGTCCCAGCTTCCTAAGCCCCAAACAACTTCAGATATCTGACAGTATCAGGGGCCAATTGTGTGGTTTGATCCTAGCTTAGCACCAAAATCAGTGCTTTAAAAAAAAAAGGAAAAAAGAAAGAAAACAGTGCTTTGCTTATGAGGACTTGAAGATAAGAATCTTCATAATCTTCCCTTGGGAAATTTACATCTCTTGCCTCGTTGGCCACCTCCCATTGTGAAAACTGCAGCAAACAATTTTCCTCCTCTATGTCTTTCTTTTTGGCGCATTCTTACTTGTCGATCAATAAATGACCCCCTGCCAAGCTCCAGCAGCTTGGCTTCCTTCTTCACCATGGACATTCTCCTTCTGTATTTAAAAAGGAGCTCATTACTTTTCTCTTAACCTCCAGTGAAATCTTCTCTTTATTCTCTCCCTTTGTTTTGCTTATTGTTTCACTCAATTCTTAGCCCAACAGTCCCCATCTGCACCTGCCCCCATCCTCTGCATTTCCCCTTGAAATAGCCATAAACTGATGAGACTGCCATGGGAGTCACATGATCCTTTTCTGATCACACCAGGATAAGCAAATGGGATTTAAATAGCACGGTCAGGTGATACAATGGAAGAAAAGCCATAGTAGGGGTCTCAGCACATCAGGTAAACAGAGGATGCAGTTTTGTGCTCACTGGGATGGGTAGGGGCCCCTGTCAGAGCTATGTCTTATGTTCTCATCTGAGAAATGGGGTTCATCATCACTTATGCTCCCTGCTTCATGGTGGTTGTGAGGAGTAAACACAAGATGGGTAATGCCGTGTGCCTGAGTAGCAAGCCCTCCGAAAGCATGAGGTACTATGTGATTATAGGAAGCAAGGGTGAAAAACATTATCCTGCACTTTCCTGGGTTTGGAAGCTGCAGGTAGGCTTGGATGAAAAAGAGATGCAGTCAGTGACCAGCCAGGGATGCCAGATACCTATTTGTTTATGCAAATAACTCATCAAACCATTTAGCAATTCGCAACTGTGAAAAGGCACATTAAATAGCATTGAGCTAACTAAGGACAGAGACTTGTCTTCTTTGTTGTCCTTTTCCTGATACCCAGTATTGTGGCTGACACAAAATAGATTTTCTATAAGTATTTGAAATCGACATAGATTAATTCCCTAATGTGTCCCACATACTATGCCGATCATCTTCACATGTCTCTGTGGTCCCCAAAGTCTGGGCTGTGTGTTTCTGTTGGTACAAGACACAGTTTAAAGGTATAAACATTGACTCCCAGAACTGAGGAAGTTATTCCCTTCTTATTTCTTTTTAAAAGCATTCTGATTACATCAAGCCCAAAGTCTTATTTGGATGTTAATTATTTTTAACCCTTCTAATAACACTTACACATCTTGATTTTTTAAAACTAAGAACTGGCCATAAGCTCTAAGTCCAGATCTAGATGGGATCTAAAAACAAAAATTTAACTGTATTTATTTTTATAACATTCTGTTGGGGGGGTAATTCATGGAAAACTATTTTTCATGGATTGCTCTGATGTAAAGTTTCCTATCAAAATTAATGTAGCTAACTAAGAAATGGATTTGCTTGGAGAAAATATGAAGTAATAGTCCAGGTAAAACAGATATGGTAAAAATTTTGAAGGGGTTGTGGGCTGGCCAGGTGGCTCAGTTGGTTGGAGTGTTGTCCTGTACACCAAAGGATTGGGGGTTCAATTCCTGATCAGAACACATACCTAGGTCGCAGGTTCAATTCCCAGTCACAGTGTGTCCAGAAGGCAACCAATCATTGTTTCTTTCTCACATAGATGTTTCTCTCTCACAGGGATGTTTCTCTTTTCTCTCTCACTTTCTCTCTCCCTTCCTCCTTCCCTCCCTTCCTCTGTCTATAAAATCAATAAACATATCCTTGGGTGAGGATTTAAAAAGTTTGAAGGGGAACCAAAAGAATGGAGGTTTGACAAGTGTGAGTATATCTTCTTTCAGTTATTTGTGTCAGCCTCATAGGCCCACATTTCACAAAACTAGGGGGCAAAGAAGAGATTGAGTATAAGTAAGGAAATGGATGGCATGCTTGCGAAATTGAGGGGAACAGATAGGATATAGAATTCTAAAGGGACACAGCATAACGCTAGTGCGTATGGGGAGAAAATTCATTCCTGTGTGGAATGCGGACCAAGGAATGTGCAGAAAAAGGTCCCAGAGTCTTACTGAATAATAATGTAAAAGTGTTATTTAAAACTAGACCAGGGCCCTAGCTGGTGTGGCTCAGTGGGTTGGGCGTCATCCTGCTGACTGAAAGGTTGCTGGTTCGATTCCTAGTCAGGGCACATGCCTGGGTTGTCGGCCAGGTCCCCAGTTGGGGGCGCACAATAGCAACAGATCCATGTTTCTCTAGCACAACGATGTTTCCCTCCCCCATTGCCCTCTCTCTAAAAATAAATAAATTTTAAAAATAAAAAAAAAAACTAGACCAGGCATGTCATCCAAAATGACATTGCCCAGAAGAAGTAATTACCAAATGTTATTCAATTGAGGATAAACTCTTATTCTAATACAGTTTAACAATCAAGTCTAAAAAATATATATGTGATTATCATGGAAAAGTCTCATAGAACTTGTAAGGTTGACAAGGAAGTGGGAGGAAATTATAAGAGAACACGGAAGAAATGGGTTTGTGGCCTGAAGAAGATGGAAACACAATTATAACAACATTCCACACAAAATAAAATTTCTACCCAGGGAATAGTGACCAATTTGCTTTACTCTCCTGGAACAAGAGATGTTAGGAGTCTCAATTACAACACTAGCAACTCATGTTAGGAAACGATTCCATGAAGGTTGTTGAAATAGTGGCAGGTTGGAGAAAGAAGCTAACAAATTCATTGTTTTCTTTAGGGCTTTAGAAATATCCGATTCTTCTCCACTGTACTGGGCACATACATCACGTGAGGAAGGGAGAGTTCCGTGAATTGGAGGGATCAGGATCGGGGAAGACTTAGGGGCAGGGGGACATGGAAGTGGAACAAAGAAGGGAGCATTGTAGGAAAAGGTGTGGAGGTCATGATGAACGTGGTGAGTTCAAGGGCAGGGATGAGACTTCATTAGAAGGGTCTGCCTCTTTCATTTTTCCTGCTGTTTCCCTCCCCGCATGCTCTCTTCTCTCCTTTTGAACAGTGATAAGTGCTTGGGTCGAAAGTGCTATGGAGTCAGAGCTAGAGACTCTTGGGAGGCATGTTCAGCCTGATAAATAGACTCAGTTACCTGTTGTTGGCACAGAGAGTAGGAAGGGCTAAGATGCAGAGAGAGGTTGAAGAGACCAGGTTGTCCCTGAGAGACAGACCAAGTACAGGTCTCCGGATCCGTAACAGCATGCCAAGTCCCTGCTCCTTTTCAAACACTCCATCTCCAGTCCTAATTATCTGCAAGATTTTTCAATCTGTCAATAATCCTTTTGTTTGGGGGGCATGGGGGATTAAAGTAAGTTTGAGAAGGTTTCTGTTTCTTGACATCTGCAGAGTCAGAGTAGAATATTAGCACCCCTTGTTCCCCACCTCTCTTTCTTTCTCCCCATTTCTGTCCCTGGAGGCTTGGGTTCCTTTTTCTCTTTCCAGGCCCTTGTGCCTCTGCTTTTCTCAGATGCCCTCTTTTCCTTCTTGTCTCATTCCATCCCCTCTGTTCTCTGCCTAGTCCTGCTCTCACTCCTTGAAACTAGCAAACCCTCCCCCAGAGCTCTCCACACCCTACTTCATGTATCAATTTTATTGAAAGTACCTTCCACCCTCAAGCCAGACTTCAGAACATTGTCACTGTCCTCGCCATAGCCTAACTAATTCATCATCGTCTGACCCATCTTCTTCATTACAAAGAAAAAATCCAATTACCTAGAATCCGTAATTTATTTTATTCCTATCACCGTCTCTCATGTTCATACACATTCTATTTCCCAGCCCTGTATTTCACTTTTAAAAGAACAGAATAAATCCCAAGGAGGAGAATTTAGCAAATCTCATTCAAGTTCAAAACAGACAGTAGCATGCAAGAGATTTGACTTGACTTTAAATTATTTTTAAAAAGACCTGGGAATTTTAGTTGACAGTATGACATGGACTATTACAGAGGTAAGTCACTTTTAAGCTACAGAAGTAGAAAGCACCTATCTGGTATAGAAGAATACAGGTCCGTCTGTGTCCCGAACTGGTGGTTTGTGTTCAGTAAAGCCAAACCTCAATAGAAGTGAAGCAGTCTGAACATTAGGGAGGTGTGGCGATTGGAGACCAAGTCTTGGTATCCTTTGTTGAGTGGGGAGAGGGAGGGTTGAGAACTGTCCTCAATTATCTGAAAAGCTTTGGAGGAAGGGGGTGGTCTGGCTCTGTCAACCCAGGGAACAAACAAAAGAGGTGGACAGTTCAGGAAAACAAACCCAAGCTCACAGGAATGAGAAAGCCAAGCTCGTTAAGGCTGCTCGAACTTTCCTGGGAAGAGTTCAGTACAGACTGAAGAATCTGGCGGGACATTAGACGAGAGGACTTCCCTGCTTTTTCTTTTATATCACAAGACTAATGCATGGTTATAGACATAAGTCAAACCCTACTATATTGTGTCCCCACATCTCAAGGCAACTCATGTTTAGTTTGGTGTGTGTCTTTCCATACCTTTCTCTATGTGCACACAAACATATTAACATTAATGGATGACTATGATTTTGTTTAATTTATACAAAATTGAGATTACACTATACAAATTTCTCCTCAGTAATATAAACATCCCTCCAGATCAGTTCATCTTCTTCGAAATCACTGCAGATATTCTAAAGTATGGGAATATTAGAACTTCTTAAATCATTCCCCTATTTATAGACATTCAGGTTGTTTTCAGATTTTGCTACAGCTCAATTGTAACTAACAATGCTGCAATAAATGTTTTCAAGCATGTATTATCACAAAATGCTGCTTTTTTTTTGTAGGATAGTTTCCATTAATGGAGTATTTGCTTGGTTAAAAAATATGTACATTACTTTGTTTTAACAGCTACTTCCAGGCTACCTTCTGAAAATCTTGTTGTGGTTCATACTCCCACCAGCAAATGCCCATTTCTCAAACTATGTCCAGGGTAGAGTGTTATCAGTCATTGTAAATGTTGCCCATCCAAGTAGAGATAGTGTCGTGGTGAGAGGTAAGGATGCCCTTGGCTGAAATACCCAAATACCGATCTTAGCTCCAGCAAGCACTGCCTGTGCAACTCTGCTAAGACATGTAACTGCTATGTGTCTCGGTTATCCTCATTTGTAAGAAGAGGGATAATATGAGTCCTGACTGGTCTGGCTCAGTTGGTTGGGAGTTATCCCACAAAGTGAAAGGTTGCCGGTTCAGTTCCCAGTGAGGGCACATGCCTGGGTTGCAGAGAGACAACCAATCAATGTTTCTTACATCAATGTTTCTCTCCCTTTCTCCCCCCTACTTTCCCCTCTCTCCAAAAATAAATAAATAAAGTATTTTTTATAAAGAGGTAATGAATACCTTTCTCATAAAGTTGTTGTATTGAATGAGTAGTTATAAAGACTTAGAACTGTCCATTTTTTATAAGTAAAGATAAAGGATGAAAAGATTAATATAATTAAATTAATCTTCTGTAAAGTTAAAATGAAAAAGTTTTGTATCCCCTTGACTACAAATAAGGTTGGGCATATTTCTATATATTTCTTGGTCATTTGATTTTTTACTTTCTTTACATTTCTTTTTATATCTTTTGCCCATGTTTTTATTGCACTGCCTTTTGATCAATTTTAGGAACTCTTTGTATATTATAAATAGTAACCTTTTTCCTGTCATTTTTATCTTACCCAAATGATTTCCTTTTTATGTTTATTTTTTAAACCTCAATCAAACTCATATAACCTCATACTCCAAAAGATATCCACTGTTAAAGAGTTTGTGTTATGGAAACCCTCCCTAGATTCGTTGACTCTCAGCCTTGGCTCTTTGTCATCTAGGAGGCTTTCAAAATAGTATCAGTACTCGGGTTCCACCTCACAGGCCTTCTGACCTCACTGATCGGTGGTGGGGCCCAAGCATCAGTTTTTAATAAGAGTCCTCATTTGATTCTAATGTGCATCCAGGGATGGGAACCAGGCCAAGCAATCCTGAAAGGTACCTCATATGTCAATTTGGTCCTAAATTGAGTGTTACTGATAATCACTACCGCCATCTGTTGGCAGGAGGCAGAACTGACACCGTTTAGCTATGTAGATTGCTTTGTTCATATCTATAAAGGGTCGTGTTGCAATGTTCTTAGAAACAGATATATCTTTGTATGCATCCACACCTTTTTAGCTCAATAACTTCTCAGGTAACTTGAACACTAAGATTCTTGAAGTTGATATCTACTTTATTTTCTTGATTCTGTACATTCCACAGTGGAAAAAAAAAGTGTAATATGCTACTCCTGGGGTCTTGTTGATGTTTGGTCATCAGATTTTCAGTGATATTTATATTTATCCTGCTCATTCTAGGAAAATGTGTGCGAGCATATTTTAGAAATGCTTTCATCAATAGCAAAACAAAAACAATTTTTGTGATCAGTCTTAACCAAGCTAAGCAGAAATTAAACCACTGTCTTCCTGTGTTCTCCCCCCTTTCCCCAACTATACACATTAATAAGAATTGTCCTCTGCTTGGATATTTTAAGACGTCTCCTTCTTTTGTGTGGAATCACACAACGTGAAACATCAAGGGAAATAACAGGAAAGGCTGCGAACAGGGAAACACGTTTTGAGAAATAACAAAGTTGGCAGAAAAATGGAAGTGTCTGGGAGAAAAAATAAGATAAAACTGGCAGAATTACAGGCTACTGCGTGGGGCTGCTAATTAGATAGTGAGTTTATCTTCTGAGGGAAAGATATTTTTCCTCTTTTTCCACAGAGAGGCCAAAAGAAGTCAAAGACACTGAGTATGAAATTGTTAGTCTGCCATGAAAAGCATCTGCATTGGGGTTTTAAAATATATGTTAAGTCCCTAGGCAGTTTTTATGGGTTGTGTGTATTTATTGTAGCTGGAAATAAGGGGTAAGTCTCTGCCTTTCTCTGTCTCTGTCTCCCTCCCTCCACCCTTTCTCTCTATCTATCAATGTACATATACACACACTTTTAAATCCAGAACATTTTTATGATTATGAACTGGAACTTTTTGCTACCTTTTGTTGAAGTTAATACCGGGTTTCTTTTATCAACCCTAAATTTAAACTAGCTGGGTTTCTCAACCTCAGATCTGTTGACATTTTAGGCTGGATGATGATGATGATGATGATGATGATGATGATGATGATGATGATGATTTTAGAGAGAGGAAGGGAGGGAAAAAGAAAGGGAGGGAAACACTAGTGTGAGAGAGAAACATCAATTGGTTGCCTCTTGTATGAACCCCAACTGGGAACCAAACTTGCAACCTAGGCATGTGCCCTGACCAGGAATTGAACCAGTGACCTTTGGCTTTGTGGGACGATGTCCAACCAACTGAGCCATACCAGTCAGGGCAAGGTTAGATAATTCTTTGTTGCTTGAGGCTATTCTATACTTGGGGCATTTAGCATCATCCTTGGCCTCTACCCACTAGATGCCAGTTGCATACCCTCAGTAGTGACAACCAAAAGTATCTCCAGACTGTCACATGGCAACATTTCCCCCAGTTAAGAGCCACTGATTTAGAGGAAGCTTCTGGAGGTGAGTTGTCACTTCTTCCAAAACAATTTACCCAATTCCCCAATCTCAATTAGAGCCCCTACTTTTTAAAATGGAACAGTATTTTTCCTCTGTTGAAACCATGTACATCAATGACAGTTTATAACAATATATCCACCTTGAGATATTAATGTCTTTCTTCCCCATTAGACTGTGAGAGCCATGCTAATCTTGTTTTGTTCTTTCTGTAATGTACCATCTAGAGCAGTAATTGGCCCTTAATAAACGTTTATCAAATGAAAGAATATAGTTATAAGATGTTTAAGAATCTGGAGCACAAAGGCTGACTTGGTCTGAAGGGGTTTTCCCTTTCATGCTTATTTCAATCTCTATGACAAAGCCAGTAACAGAAGAAAACAAGGACATATTGAGGCTGTTGAAGGGTGTGATCAGGGAAATCTAAAAATTATATTATTTGGATAGAATTCCCGGGTGTTTTGGCGGGGTGCTGTTGAGTGGCAGTTTCATTCTGAACAGCAGCTCTGATGTGCCGCAGGAAGCCCAAGCCAATGTATCACTCCTGCTTTTTGAACTCTGTCCACCATTGACTGATCCATGGAGAAAGCAAGGCTTTTGGTGCTTGTTAATTCCCTGATGCTTCATTAATTCCCTGAGAGAAAATGCCCCACAACCAGGAGGGTTGTGCCTATGGAAAATAAACCTAAGTACAGACAGCACAAGAGGCATTTAAACACATCTTTTCGCGCTTTTTAAAAAATGGAATGAAGATGCATATTTTTAAAAATGAAAAATGACTGTCATTCTTCCCACTGAAAATGGGAAGTAATTTAATTTGTTAGTGGTTTATTTTATTTGACAGTCTTTGTACATAGGCGATTTGGTTTGTTACACTGAATTACCCTTTAATAATGGGTATGCGTAATGCGAGGCTCTGCCCCCGAGGGTGGTTTGATAATTGGATGAACGACCATATTGTTCAAGGTTTTCATAACAATGTGGACAAAAACTATTTTCCTAACCAGAAAAACCAGCACTCCCCTCCCCCTCAATGTAGTTAATTGCTACCTAGTGACCTATCATTCTACTCACAGCTTTTGCTGAAGGATGATGTTCTGAGGCTGTGTTAGAGATGCTGTTATAGAACTTAATGCTAAGTCCTGTGATCATGACAGAGTTCCCTGGGTGGGTGGATAGAAGGGATGCCTAAACCTCATAGGCAATAGAAAAAATCAGAAAATCTTCCTTAGGCCATCTCTCAAAATAGACCATTTTTCTACAATGGGAAGTTAACGGTAAAAAATTGTAATAACAGCTATCATAGGTGCTGGAGCCAGATTATCAAGTTCAAGGGCAGCTCCATGACTTAGTGGCTATATGACTTTGAGCAAGTTTCATGAGCTTCTTTGCTTTGGGATCCACAATTGTAAAGTTGGGAACAGTATTAGTACCTACCTTTTAAAGTCATTGTGAAGACTCGATAACATGGTAAAGTGCTTAGTATAATTCCAGCATAAAGTAGTTCTTCATAAATGTGTCTTTGTTAGATGGTATGTATTAGGCTCAGTACTGAGTTTGCCCAACAAAGCTGCTGAGGGAGTTGCTCTCTCTAACATTGCAGAAGGGATCACTGACTTGGAAAAAGGTAAAGTGACAAGCCCAAAGCCACGTGCCAGGTAAATGGCACAGCCAGGATTCAAGCCCAGCTCTGCATGACTCCAAAATTTCTCTTACACCATAACAACTTCAAATTTTGTGCTTGTGTACCCACTATGAGATTTTTGATAAGCCATGTACCTTCCAGAGCATTTTTATTTAGATAAGTGTTTCCATTCTAATGTTAAATAATTACAAAGAATATGATCTCAGGAGTATATTGAAAATAGGCAGTTTGGAATAAAACTGTTTGACTTCTGGCCAAGATGGAGGCATAGACAGACACGCTGCATCTCCCTACACGACTAAGAAGAAATACAACTACCTCAAAACTAGAAACAACCAGAAGTTCCAGAAAATCAACCTGCATGGAAGCCCAGCAAACAAAGATATAAAGAAGAAATACTCATCCAGACAGGTAGGAGGGGCAGAGCTGGGATGGAGCTGGGGCAAACAGGATGCGGTGTGGTGGCGGCAGCTATGGCAGCAGTGGCAGCCGCGGCAGGCCAGCAGAAAGTGCAGTCACACATTTTAAAGAGTCAAGAAGGACACCTGGAGAGCATTCCCAGCTCCTCACAGGACCTAGCAGCTCACGGTCCCAGCACTGGGGAAAATCAAGCCTCATTGCTTCTGACTGTACAGACCAGTTGGGGTTGGGCGGAGGCAGAAACTGCCGGTATCAGCAGAGTCTGCTTGTTTAAACAGCCCCCACAGTCCTAAAATGTCCGCAGACTCACCCACTCTGGGAATGACAGCCAGGGCAGCAGGTAGAGGGGTGCCAGTCCGGAGCAGAAGTGGGAGAGGTGCCTGGAAAGGGGGCGAGTGCTGGGCTGGCAGTATTGTTCTCTCTCAGGCCCTTCCCCCACATACAGCGCCACAACGTGGTGAAACAGGTCACCCTGTACTGATGAATCCCTAAGGCTCCGCCCCTTACAATGTAACAGGAGGCACAGCTCTACCTGGGATGCGGAGGCAAATAAACACAGGAGCCTGTCAGAATGAGGAGACAGAGAAATATGGCCCAAAAGGGAGAACAGATCAAGGTTCCAGTGGGAGAACTAAGCCACGAGGAAATAGCCAACCTAACAGATGAGGAAATAGACAACCTAACAGATGCAGAATTCAAAACACTGGTGATAAAGATGCTCACAGGCTTGACAGATATGCTTGAGTATGGCAAAGGCATAAGAGAAGAAGTGAAGGCTATGCTAAGTGAAACGAAGGAAAGTCCACACAAAACCAATGGTGAAGGGAAGGAAACCCGGGTTCAAATCAATGATTTGGTACATAAGGCAGAAAAAAAACAGTCAACCAGTGCAGAATGAGGAAGCAAGAATTGAAAAAAATGAGGAAAACTTCCCACATTTTGCAAAGGAGTTGGACATACAGGTCCAGGAAGCATGGAGGGTCCCAGGCGAGCTGGACCCAGAGGGGACCACACCAAGATGCATCATGACTGAGATGCCAAAGGTGAAAGATAGAGACAGAGTCCTGGGGGCAACAAGAGAGAGGCAGAGAGTTGCCTACAGGGGGTGCCTATAGGACTATCAGCTGATTTCTCAGAGGACACTTTGCAGGCAGGAAGGGACTGGCAACAAGTATTCAATGTGATGAAAAGCAAGGACCTAAAACCAGGATTACTCTATCCAGCAAAGCTATCATTTGGACTGGAAGGAAAGATGAAGTGCTTCCCAGACAAGGTAAAGCTAAAAGAGTTCATTATCACCAAGCCATTATGGTATGAAATGTTAAAGTGACTTATTCAAGAAAAAGATCAAAACTATGAACATGAAAATGACAACAAACTCACAACTATCAACAACTGAATCTAAAAAATAGAAACAAAATCCAACTAAGCAAACCAGAATAGGAACAGAATCATAGGTATGGGGATCATTTGGAGGGTTATCAGCTGGGAGGGGGGAGGGGGAGAAATGGGGATATGGTGCAGGGACTAAGAAACATAATCAGTTGGTACAAAATAGACAGGGGGAAGTTAAGAATAATATAGGAAAGGGTGAAGCCAGAGAACTTATATGCACGACCCATGGACATGAACTAAGGAGGGTGGGATTGCTGGAGGGAAGGGGGTTGCTAGGCAGAGGGGAGCAAAGGGGAAAAAATATGGAACTACTGTAACAAAATAATCAATAAAATATACTTTAAAAATTGTTAAATCACCTTTTTAATGCATCCAACGAAACTTAAATACTGTCATAACTGGATAGCCACCAATACCCAATAAAAGAATATGTGAATAAATTATTTAAAAGCCATAACTTTATTTGCCTCTTTTTCTTCTTTAAATGTGTATTTCCACTGCACATCCTCCAAAGAAGTGGTAAACGATTTTTGATCATTTCTATAACAACAACAGATTTTCCTCTCTGTATTTATATGACTCTAAGAGTTTAATATTTCTATTGTGGCTATAATTGTCTCTAAAGTTAATGGAATATACTTGATCAAAATAACAGCATATAATTCTGACAAGTAATGATTAGTCATCAATAAAATTTTATTAAAAACTCATATTATAGTGAACTGTGGGTAGAGGCATTTGGGGGGCCTTAATTGAAGGTATTGTCCCTCCCAGAAGTGTTTATTCCTTGGACAGTACACCGCAGTAAGATTTGGGATGGGTGAGTCTGTCTTCCGTCTTTCTTTTGCAAAGGGGAAAAGAAGAACCTAGGCTGTGGGAGTCTCCTGAGATTATTTGATTTTAGGAAGGAACTTGTCTAGAAGTTAGAAGTGGGGAAATTTCCTTAAAACTGTTCCAGCCAGTTCTTAGGAAGTCCTGTTGGAAGCGGCTGCTCTGCGCCACTCAGCTGTGTTGCTCACAGGCCCAACCCAGTGTTTCTCCCATTTTCAAGATGACTCATTCTCTCTTCCTGGACAATGAAGTCTGGGTTTATCCCAAACCTACAGTGACTGTCATTGGAGAGTCACAAAGGATGTTCCTTGAAGGAAGCCCAGGGAAAAGCAAGATGGAAAACTTGATGTGAGGCTGGAACCTGGAACTTTCTAGCCTCTCCACCCATTCAGCCATTTAGCACTGGTAGCTGGGATGCTCTAAATACCCCATAGTCCCCACCAGGCCTCAAACTGGTGGTCCCAGAGCAGCAGCTCCAGGGGTTTCTTACATCCAGGAGGAGGGGGACACTTCTCATCTGTTTCTTTTCTAGATCAAGCAGCCACAGTTTCAGCTTCCCCGAAGGGCTGGTTATGAGCAAGAACAAGAGGTGTGCGGTTGTATATTGTCCAAGCTTCTTAAGGCCAGTCTGTAGCATGACTGCCCAGCATATAGTAAATGCTCAATAAATGTCTACTGAAGGTTTTATCTGGTGTCGCTGAGCGGTCATGCATTCCAATATGTATTTCCTAATTGATGACATGGAACCCACCTAACCCCATGACCTTCATAGATCCTGTTAGTCTCAATATAAAACAATCTCCGTTACCCTGACAAGGAGATATGGTGCAAACATGGATCTAAATTGGTAGCATTTTTTTTAAAGACCTCATAATGTTGATGATACTTAACAACCAAGTTCAAGTATTTGTCTGCCGAACCCAATCTGAGTTGCCCTAAGGTTACTGAACAGCTAAAAATCCACCACATGCTTTTATAGTCATCTCTCTCTTTTCCTTTTCCATGACCCATCTTCTTTCTGTTCGTTAGCTCCTATCTGGCCACTTCCTCTCTGAATTTTGCCTTGAATCTGTGGACTCACTGGGGCGATGGAGGTTGCCATGGTAAACACAGCTGTTGTTTTTCTCTGTGAAGAGTCAGTATGTGAAGGCATTTGAGTCTCACCTCTCGCATGTCCCTGCTGTGCATTATCACAGATGTCCTTTAAAATGGGGGCCTCGGGAGCATCCAGGATCCAGCTCAGCTTTCACTGTGTGTTTCTTAAAGGGGTTTCTGTGACCCACGGTGACACTGACACCCATGTAGCTGCTGTGGAAGATTGTGAAGAATCGCCAGCGTAGTCACCAAATAAGCCATGTGACAGCAACATTCATTTTGTTAGTAAATGGGTTCTGGGACATGAAAGATGATCTTGTATTTCCCAGGAGGGGCGACAGTAAAGATAATAAGAAAGAAGCTGAGGGAGGAAGAATGAAAGGGGTGGGGAGAGATAGGAGCAGAGAGGTAAGGGAGAGAGTGCAAGGAGGGGATGTCTTAACAGGAAGGGGAGTCAGTAATGGGAAGCTATGTGTGCCTCCCTGAATCTTCTTTATTTTCCCAATAACATCTGTGATCCAGCCCTGACTGTGCTCCCACACCTTCTCCTCCCATGATCCTCCCTTACTCATGCCTCTCCAGTCACCAAGGCACCTCCGTTTTTCCTACACTCCACGCATGCTCCAACCTCAGGGCCTTTGCACTTGCTGTTTCCTCTGCCTGGAATGCGCTTCCCCAGAGAGCCATGTGGCTCCCTCCCTCACTTCCTTCAGGTCTCTACTCAAATGTCATCCCCTGAGAGAGGCCTTCTATGACCACCCCACCTCAGATACAGAGAGCACACCAGCTATTCTCTACCCCTCTTTCCCAACACAGGTTTTCTTCATGTCATATACAGGAGGTATTAAATAAGTATTTATTGAATGAATAATGAATTGCCACTTCCATCCCCAGAACACAAGGAATCACACATTTACTCATATATACTTTGCACGTGCTGGTCCCTCAGATTAGAGCGCAGATCTCTTACCTCCCCATCCCCGACTTCTGCCTGGGAGATTCCCACCAACCTTCACGTCCTGCCTCATTTAGTTGCTTCTTCTTTTTGAGGTCTCCCTCAACCTCCCCAGGTAGACATAGGACCCATCGGGCCAACACTGCAGGGGCAGTGCCTCCCGACTCCATCACAGCCCCAATCCCGTGCACCGAAAGGTCTTTACTCTTGCCCACATGCCCACGTGCACTCCTCCAGGGCCTAGGACACAGAACAACTAAGGGTTCAGACCCAGAGTCAAGGAGTGCCAAGCCTGAGTACTAGCTGTGTGACTTTACAGGAGTTACCTAACCTTTCTGGCCTCGGTTTCCTTATCTGTGCAACAGGAGCAAGCAACATCATAGGATATTGATGAGAGTTCACTGATGAATTGCCTAAGTGTTTACAACATTCTAAGCAGTCCCCTGGGCAAGACAGCAAGTGGAGATTGTGTTGTTTGAGGTGGGGTGGGCAGGGAAGGCCTCTCTTGGGGGGGGGGGGTGGTAATTGAACAGAGTCCTGGCAATCTGAGGGAGAGAACCATACATCTCTCTGGGCCCTTTGCATCCCACCGATATTACAGCCGAGATATACCTGTAAGTTTTATAGCAGGTGAGACTGACGCTGCTCTCTTGAACCCTGGGATGTTACTCAGCTGATGTTCTAACGTGATGCTGGTTGTCTGGCCAGCAAGGCTGGGGTGCTTGTCCTTTAGAACCAGACTTGGGAGCACAAGCTAAAACTGAGTCAAGGTCAGGGAGGAGCCCAAGGTGCCTGAGGGACACCGTACAATCCAGAACCACCTGTCCCCTCTGAGGGCCAAGGACTGGCCCCTGGGCTTGCCTGCAATCGCGGTGCAGCACCTGCCTTGGCTCAGCGTGGATGCCGGCCTCAGGAACCACTGCCGGGTGGCTCAGAAAAGAGGGCTTGGGCCACAAAAGTGGGCTGGATGCTGGGTTTTGTCTCTTTCTGTTGTTTGGCAAGGCAGGGGTTCTGGGCCTGTGGAGAACAGCTTGAGTAGACAGTGTGGGGGCAGAGGAAGAGGCTCTGGGAGAAGAGGTGAATCCCAGGCTGTGCCGGCAGCCCCGCACGGGGGCCACGGGCACTTCACCTCTCGGCGTCTTGATTTCCTCATTCGCAGGCTTCAGGAATTGCCCAGGCCAGTTGTTTTCAGACTTCCCTTATCCACAGGAATAGTAATTGGAGTAAAATATGATTGTGAATCCAAACGTATTACCAAGAATGATGAAGGGGATAAGACCTAGACACCATAGCCTCCCAGTACATCCCTCTCCACCAGCATGTACACACACACACACACACATGCACACGCATGTGTATGCACGCACGCACACACATGCGTACACATGCACATGCTCACACATGCAGATACACCAGCCCTAAGAGGCTCTGCGGGGCCCTTCCAGGATTTTCCGTCCCATGATTCCATGTCACATCCATGTGGCACAGAGTCCTTCCAAAGTATTGAGCTGAACCACATGAAGTCACTGCAATTTGAGCAGTATTGAGTTGCAAAATGGCAATTTCATATTTGAACCTAATAGTTTCATTTGCAGCCGTGGTGAGGGGCGCCCACTCAGGAACCCACTGCCCGGGTGCAGCCCCTCAGCTCACTCTCGGTGTGACATCGGACAGGACACTCACCTCCCCACCCGCCCCTGCAAGAGCAGTGAACAGAGGGTTCTTCCTGATGAGGTGGGCTCCTGGGAGGGGGCAGAACAAAATGCCTGGCACCGTGGAGTGGGGCAGGGCAGCACCAACGCAGTGACTGGCACAAGGCACCGAGCCCTCCGGGAATGCCCACAAAGCCCTCGTGATTGCCCATGTGCTGAACTCGGGAGCAGCAGCCCCCTCTTCTCCCTGCCAGGCCCTGAAGGGAGAACGTGGCCAGGGCCCATGGGAACTTCAGCCCCAATGGGGCTTCCTCATCAGTCATCCTGTGCAGTTTGACCTGCCAATCCGCCTTCTTCCTTCTTGTGAGGGGCGTCGCTGGGCAGTGGACAAGCCTTGACCTGGGCCCGGCAGTGGCGCTGGAATCCCGTGAGTGACACTCAGCCCCCTGCCTTATCCGGGCAAAGCATTAGAGGCTCCCTCCCCAGATACCTCCACAGAGCCTTCCCCATTAAGTGGAACATCATGGAATGTGTCAGCCTGAATTAGCAGGCAGGCCCGTCACATTAAGTGGAAGCTGTGGGCTGGCAGTTCCCACTTTGTAATGCCTCTTGATCCCGGCTGTCATGCTCTCTTCCCCGCCGCCACAGGCATGGCAGCCTTGCACAGTAATGCACAAGGGCCAGAGAAACATTTAGGAGCAGCCCCAGAAGTCCTCGCCAATGCCCTGTCTTCGGTGGCCCTGAAGAGGCTGCTCGGAGCTCTGCTAGCTCTGGGGGCAGAGGAAGCAGGTAGCACTCAAAAGCTCCAGGTGGGGAGCTCCTTTATGACTTGAAAAGCATGGCTTGGGTTTCTGAAAGCACACAGAATAGATGCTCTATTCAAATACCATGAATACCATGAACACCTGAACGAGGTTTCTAGAGAGAGCTCAGCCGCAGGACTCTGAGACTACCACCCCCATTATTACCATCAACAATGTGATCTCATACGTGTGTCATTTACAGAGCATTTGTCACTTCCTGCCATGTATGATAGTTGAGCATGGTGCGATACAGTGCAAGGGGTACTAGCTTTGCAGATGAGTCGACTGTGGGATCCAGTAGCTGGGCAACCCTGGGCCAGTGACTTAGCCTCTCTGAGCCTGAGTTTCCTCTTTGCCGTCGTACTCTGCACTAGTAGCTATCTCACAGAGTCATTGAAGGAATTACCTGAGATGATGTGTAAGGAATGATTGGGAAATAGTAAAAGCCCAATGAATATTTGCAGGAAGAATTCCTGAGGGCAAAGTCACTTTTTAGTCTATCCATTACTGCCTAAACTCAAGGCGTACCCTCCCTGGTGTTTGATAGAGTGTCATCTTCTAACAAATTCTGCCTCCTTTGTCCTCTCCTTGTTCTCCAGTGAATACCAGGAATGATCCGATGAAAACTTTGAATGTACTCATAGTACTGGAATTTTTTCCCCCATTTCTCTTCGGGTAATAGCAGAAACCTTTCTCAGGGCTTGTCTCTTACCCTGTCACATAACTTCCGCCATGATTCCCATCACTCTCTCTGTCTGATATGCTGACCTATTGACCCTTTGCTCTTGCCTTCCTCAACCCCACCACAGGACCCTTGCACGTGATCTTTCCTATGACCGGAACGTTCTTCCCCCTTCTGGCCTAGTAAACCACTTCTCATCCTTCACAGTCGTCCAATTCCTACTTCCTCAGCAAAACCTCTGCAGACTGCCCTGCCCATGTTAAATCCCCCTTTGCACTACAGCCTCTCTTTTTGAGCACTTAACAGCATTTTATTATGAGTGATTTTGTATCCACCTCCTCCATCTACACCATCTCTCTGAAAGCAGGAGCTGTGCTGGTTTTGCTCACCACTTGAGCCCACCAAGGCCAAGTAGAGAGCTCAGTAAATGTTGTTGAAAGCATGATTTGGAGGGCATACTGGAGGGCATTATAATTCATGATATGAATGAGTTAGATCATGAATGGAATGATAATTCTTCATAATGAGGGCACAGTGGGTATTGTCCCTGTTGTTCGGCTAGCATAACCAGAGCCCAGAGGGGCAGTTTAATTGGTCATAGTCACACAGCCATAGGTGAGTGGTGAATCCGTGATCAGAGCCCAGGTCTCCCAGTTCTGGCCATCCCTGGGATTAGGCTGTAGAACCACTATCCGTACCTGGGGTGTGGGGTTCACAGCGTCTTTTCATTCCCTCCTTTCCCTGGTATTCAGAGGGCACCGGGCTTGCTCTCTGTCCCCCTCTCAAGGCACCTCTGATTTCCAGGAGATCCAGGACTACATCTGTATAGGATGCTGCGATTCTTTTGAATTGTTTGTTTTAATTTGAAAACTCCCTCAAAAGTGAGCTAAACACCTTCAAGGCTGGGCTGACGATTCTGTTTTGTGAAAGTTCTAGAGGGCACCATCCTTCACAGATTGTAACCTTGTTTCACCTTCTGCCCCTCACCCGCTGGATTGAAACAGATCTGGAAGAAGTCTTAATCAACCACCTGGCATCACATTTAGGGCTTAGTTGTAATAGAGGACTTCCCTGAAAGGGAAAGACTTCTGGTCCTTTTATTTCCTGGTTTCTGTTACAGGACCACACCTATGCTTCCGATCTGTTCCCCTGTCAGGCACAGCGCTCGCACTCACTTTCTCAGTGGCCAGTTCATCCACGTGTAGTCAGAAGTGTCCTTGAACTCAGAGGCAGTCAGAAGAGTGGTAGGTCTTGGGTCACTTTTGCCAGGAAGAGCTTCATGTGTGGGAAATTATTTCACTGCCTGACTCTCTGTGGAGAAGAAAGGATTTACTCCCATATTCCTATGCACTCATTCAACAAATAGCTACCAAATACCATATATGTGTACACACACACACACTTGTATATTAGTGTGATGACCATATAATTTACTGTCCAAACTATAGGACAGTAAAGGTGTGAAAGTGGACACAACCAGGTACATCAAGACAATAAGTAAAAACCAGTATTCTCCCAGGTATAACAGGATGGCAACAGGTGCCCTATATGTTAGTGGCTGGATTGGGGCTATTAGAATCTTGGGTGATGATGTGTTTTCCCACAGTGCTCTAAGGATTGAGGACCAAGCCAGGATGGGATCTAGACCTGCCAAGCCATGAAGGATCCATTTAAATCTAAATTGATCAACACAGTTCTAAAATTTTCCCTTATGTTACTTTTTAAAACAGTTTTCATGTTAAAAACAATCTGGAATAACAGCTCTGGATGCCAGGGACCAACACACACACACACACACACACACACACACACACACACACACACATATTCTGAGACCCTCTGAAATGAGGCTACCTAGAGGGTCCTGGAAAAAAGCTTAGAATTGATAAAGGGCAAAATTAGTTATCAAGGCTAAGTGATGGTGATGTTTTTATAGAAAGGAGTAAAACTAAAAGGCACAGAAGGGAGTAGGAACAGCGTGATTTATTTCTCCTTCTCTTAGGGCTCCTTTGCCATGGTTTTCATTTTATATGTGAAAATAAAGGACATAAACACACATGCTCTTTTCCCAGTGCAGAGCTCTGGTCCTAAAAGGATGTGTTTCTCTTGCATCCCAGGTTCCTGTTCTCAGACCCATGGACCTGATGGTGGAGGCCACCCCACGGAGAGTATTTGCCAACGCACACACGTACCACATCAACTCCATATCAGTCAACAGCGACTATGAAACCTACATGTCAGCTGATGACCTGAGGATTAACCTATGGAACTTTGAAATAACCAATCAAAGTTTTAGTATCCTTTCCTTGGGGCCAGTAACCAATTGGCTTGAATCAGAGTATTCAGGTAAGCACAAGCTTGGGGGAAAGTGGAATGAAGGGAGTGGTCATAACTAAACATCTAGCCCCTGTGGAGAACTGTTTTCTTTTAAATTACATGGCCACCTGTGACACTCCTTCATCCTAACAAAATTGAGGAAGTATTGAGTTACAAGTTCTGGGCCAGGACAAGCTCTGGATTGAAACTGAAGCAATTCCTTCATGCAGAGGCATTTGTGTGAACTGAGTTAAAACTGTAAGCTAAGACCCTAGAGTTCAGTTAAGGGCTTCTTCCTCTTGTTAAAGGGCTCTTAAATGGCCTGTGTGGACTGCATGGACCACGGGTTCGCATTACATGGTTTTTACTGTATCTTAATGGTGAAAATAATAATGGCTGCCATTTATTGAGTTCTAAGCACTGTTCTGGGGACGTTCTGCATAGAATCTCATTTTGAGATATGCACATACCATAATTTTACATCTTCATGAGTTTTCACAAAACACACATGTGTCACCGGCATCCAGATCAAGAAACCAAACTTTATTTGCAAACCTCAAGTGCCCACCACTCTTCTCAGTCACCACCCATCAAAGGAATATTTGATGTAACAGCCTCGTAATTTCAGTATTATTATCTCATGTTGACCTAAAATTCAGAGAAGGCAAGGAAATTGCTGAGTGAGTGTCTGAGCCAGTAATTTTACTGTAGTATATTGACTCCTATTTAATAATACAAATCAGACATCTATTCAGTACGTATCACATGGTCCAAACCACCACCCACCTGATTCTTGAAATCCTGGTCTCAGTTCATGGTTTCCCCACCCAAGCAGCTGAGCAACTGCTATAGAAGTCAATATTCTTTTTCTCACTCACCAGGCTTCTCATCCCCAACCCAATCTACCCCTGAGCCCTGCCTTTTCTTCACCCAAAATATATCTCAAATCAACTCATTTCTCTCCATCTGCACTTCTACTGATCCATGCTGTTGAAGGCCAGTTTCCTAACCTGTGTGACAGAGTGGACCTTTCAGCACATAATTCAGATACCATTCCTCCCCTGTTTAAAACACTCTCGTAGCTTCCCAGTGAACATAGAAGAATATCCAGGTGCTTCACCTTGGACTGTGAGATGCCACACAGTCTGGACCCTGCCTCCCCCTGTGATGTCCTGTCACATCTCTGCTCATTCACGCTGCTTTAGCCAACTAGCCTCGCTTCTGTTCCTGGGTAACCTTTTCACTACTTTCATGCTTTGCATTTACCGTTCCCTCTTTCGGGCATATTCTGTCCCCCCAGAGCTCACATGACTAACTACATGTCATCATTCAGACTTCAATCTCAGGTCACCTACCTCCTCAGAGACACTTCCATTACTCCCAAGTAGCTCTCAAATAACCCTTTATACCTGTTACCTTCATAGAACTTATCGTTATTTGAAATTGTTTCTTTATTTGTATATTTTGGGTTCCCCCTTATTTTAATGTAAATTCTACATGAAAAGGGACTTTAGATGATCCATTTCTGTATTCCAGTATCTAGGACATTCTGACATATAGGAAGTACCATTTGGGTTGAACATGTCAAGTCTGAAGTACTAGTAGGTCTTCCAAGTGGTGATATTTAGTACATAGTTGATCATGAAATCTAACCTGGAAAGTTTACTTTAAGAGGATATTAGTTATAGTAAAGCTTTGAATGTTCTGATATAAAACAGATTCCATAATGACTCAAACACATAAAAGGTTTTCTTGTAAAGTCCAATATTAATCATCCCTGTCAGCAAACTGACTTTTCCAAGTAAGAGGTTAAGGTTCCTCCCATCTTGTCATCTTGTTGATCTGCATCATGATGGCAAAAGGGGAAGACTGTGGTGGACCACACATGGGAGACTTCTATGAGCCAAGCTCTAAAGCAGTGTGCACTCCGTTGGCTAGAAGTCAGTCACGTGGCTACCTCTAATTGCAAGGCAGTCTGGGAAATGTAGTTTAGCTCTATGTGCATAAGAAAAAAAGACCTGGTTTTGGTACACAGCTAGCTCCTCTGCACCACAGAAGAGTGCTCAGTAGCTCCACAAGGCTTTTCAGGGAAGAAGTTTTAAGCAGGTAGAGGTGATTATGGAGACTCTGAGAACTGACCATCAGGACCATGACTGACAGCTTTTGTTGCTCACAGAGCCGACTCCGCTTACTGTCTGAGCCTGGGAGAGCCTGCCTACAGATTTTGCCTGATGTTGCAGCTGCGAATAGAATGACTGTGGGTGGTGGTTCCCTTTCTCCCTTTACATCTAATTCCAGAGCCAGGAATCTGCTCAGACTCAGCTGCTGTCACTCGGAGCTGCTGCTGTCCCCAGTTTAGATGACGTGTTTTCTGAATTTTGCCTTTAGGCCTTCATGGGAAGGGAAGTTTCTTTAGGCATTTTGGGAGACAGATGCCTTGGGGAAAATGCAAAGGGGAAATATTAATAGCATGATTTAGATTATATTCTGCAGATGTCAGACAGGGTGCCAGATGCTAGCATACAAATGAGACTGCGCCATTCACCCTTAAAGAGCCATATGTAAAATAATCATTGTCATCATGAGAATGATGATAACTGATATCTATATAGTTATTTTCAACCAGACCACTGTAAGCACTGAGCAGAGTGTACAAACGGGGACCCTTTTGCTTAGCATCACTGATGTGTAGCCTCCTCTGGGGTAGGAAGCGGCCATCTTTAAAAACAGCCTCAGAAAAATACCAACCTCCAGACAGTTCTTATTAAATCTCATGTTATTTAGTTCCACTTCTATAATGCCTCATGGTTCAGGATAGAGCAATGCGGGGTTCCCAAGGCATGGCATGAGGACCCCTGAGGTGGTAGGCAAGGTGTTCTAAGCACTAGTTGGATGTTTTGTTTTCATGATTATGTATTTATGACAATGAATACTATAAAATACAACTATCAATCCTATGATTTCACAGGTACTGAAAAATTCACTTAAATTACAAAGTATGTTTACATAAAGAGAATTACTAAGTGAATAGTAAGATAGGTGGTCTTGCTTACTCTTCACTTAATAATTCTTAATAGTAAGATAGGATATGGTTTTTTAAAAAGTCATAACTTCCCATGACTGGTGTTTGGGGTGACATTGGAATTATGGTTGAAAACTCAGGCTTTGAGTCCAACAAGCCTGAAGTTCTCACCCAGCTCTGCTACTTGCTAGCTGTGTAAACTTTAATGTGTGTCTTAATTTATTCAAGCCTCTTATTCATGACATGTAGGGCAGATGATTATCAAACAGGAGTGTGAGGATTTTTAAGTGTTTTTTTTAATTGACTGACTGATCAATTGTGTGTTTATATATGCATGCACCTGTTTATATGTACACATGTACATATATATGCACACATACATGCTTAAGGCAGTACTTTGCTTAGTAAATGATCGATAAACAGGGACCAACACAATCCTAATTGTTATTAAAAGGACAAAGAAACTAGAAAAGTCAAACATTGGGATGGTGAATTCTGCTGAATTCATTATCTGAGTCAAGTTCTCAATTCTAGACTTTTCCTTTGGTTCTGCAGTTGGGTGCTCTTTGTAAGATGTTGCTCATCATACCACATACTTGCAGGATCTCTGAGGTTTGGGCCTTGTGCTTAGTGCCATGTCAAAGGGAGGCATCCTTAGCCTTATGGTATCTGTTCTTGAATTCCCTCCTTTCCATCCATAGTCAGTCTGTCCCTGTATTGCATAACAGGTTCGGGTTTAAAGTGGTCCACTTTGACCTCACTTGGTTAACTATATCAGGACAATAATAACTCATTTTTAGATAAGTGATATTCTAGGGCAAGAACCAGCCCTAACTTTTCAATTCAGGAAAGTTGCTATAAAAAGATGTTGCTTCTTTATGAAAACTATGCTATACCTAGGATCCTTTGAACTCTCTTCTCAAGACTAAGAATGAGTTGACCTGGGCTTTTACCTAGTCCCATGTGGGACCTAATCAATATACACATGTCAAGTAAAAGTAAAGATACAGCCCACAACAGCTATGTCCTGAGCACCTAATTTGTGGCAGACACTGCACTAAGCCATGGGCATATGCAAATGAAAAGAAACTGTCTTGTGTCCAATCATCACAATAATGAGGATATAATTACAAACTTAGGTCCTGGAAAGAAAAGAACATGGTTCTGTGAATACATTTTTGAAAACCTGATACAGACTAGGGAATTAAAGAAGCCTTTGCTAAGAAACTGATTACTGAGTTGAGATCTGAAAGAGGACAAGTGTGAGTTAACATAGCAAAGAGGTTTGGAGAGATTGGTTCAGCGTGCACAAAGGTCCCGTGGCAGGACGGAGCATGGTGTGTTGGAGGAACTCTAAGTAGACCACTGTGACAAGAGGCCACAGAGTGAGGTAGAACATGGTATAAGCAAGGCTGGAAAGATCAGCAGAAGTCCAGTCTATGGGCATGAGAAAAGATTTCTCTGGAAGAAGCCAACTGGAGTACTATATCTTTGACCTTGGTTTGAGCATCCCAGTGCATCAACTTTATTTAGTCAACTGAGCTGAGGCCCTTTGTGAATTGATTCCATGATCAAGGGGCCACATAACCTCAACTCTGTCACTCCATAGTACCATGGACAGCAGCCTTTTAATCCAGTTGGAATTCGCCAGGCAGGCTTTTGGGGAATGTTGTAGGGCCTAGCACAAGTTTCTCTCCCTTGTGGCTCCTGTGCTTTGATACACAAGTGTACATATCGATTTCAGAGTGGCATTGAGCATAAAAGGAGAGCATTTCTTCCAATGACACATCCAGCATTGGCCTGTGTGGGCGAGGGCAACCCCTCCTCCCCATATTCAGTGCAGCCTTGATGGGTTTTCCCAGGCCTGGTGCCTTGCTTATGTGACTGCTGATGCTCTATATTTGAGGCCAAACCTAGGGCTCTGTGAGACTGGGGATTTCTTCCCTCCCTTCCCCGCCCCCGACAAGATCAGCCCTTTGACCTCAGGGTGTCAGGGGAGAGGGCAAGAATGCAACTCTGCAGACTTCTCCTGGGCTCCCTCAGAGTAGTAGCTGGGAATGCAGATTCTGGAGTCAGGCTCACTGTATTTGCAACTAGATTCATGTCCTAAAATCTGTGAAACTTTGACAAGTTGCTTAACATCTATCTCTCTGACCCTCAATCTCCTTGTCAGTTAATGGGGATAATCCCACCACCTATTTTATAAGGTCGTTGTGAGGATTAAATGAGATAATCATATAGAGTATTTAGCAGAGTGCCTGGCACGAGGGAAGGAAGGCATGGTAATGGTAATTACTGTTATTTGCGACATTTCTCTAATCCCCTTATTCTTACCATTCTCTGCTAAGAAAACCACAGGTAAAATGATTCACACTATACAGGCCTGGGATCTTGGCCTATTGACCTACTACATGTTTTCTGCATTTTTACATATGCCTATGTAAGGCTGCTGAGTCACAAGAAGTTAAAGTAAAACATATAAACATTTACTGAGCATTTACTATGTGCACTGGATGCCAAGATATAAAATTCCATCTCTGTTACTGTGCCCTGTATAATCTTGAGGGTGGACATATCAATCAGAGTTCAACCAGAGAAGCAAAACCTTGGAGGTCAAGAGAAGAAAGACATAAACCCAGAGAAACAAAATGACTTTCCCAAGTTCTCTGAGCAAAACAGATTTGCAGTCACAATTTTATCCAATTTTCCTGACTCCATTTTGTTACTGTCACAAGATGAGGGTCCTGGTGTCCAGTGCTCTCACGATGGTTCTAAGCCAAGGAAACTACTTTTTAATGTTTATTTTCTTTGTTTAATAATATGTATTCACTGTAGAGATTATTAAGTGACCTGTAATCTCATCACCTAATTTTGGTGAATATATAGAGAATTTTTACCACAATTTTAACTTAATGCTAGCTAACTCAACTATAAGGGCTCAGAAAAAATAAATACAAAAATAGAAGAAAAATATTTAACTCTTGGTTTCTCCCGGAAGCCTTCTCCTCTTCGATCTAGGACACACAAGCACACACACACCCTGCCCACCCACACACACATACACTCTTCCCTGCTTTATCTTTCTGTTTAGCAATCATTACTACCTAACATACTGTATATGGTATTTATTTACCTTGTTTAGTGACCATGTCCCCTACTAGGTTATAGGCTACAGGCTACATGTATCAGGCTATGTTCTCTGCACCCAGAAGAGAACTGGCAGATTCTTTGTGAACATTTGTGGAATAAGTGGAGGAATAAATAAATGAATGAATCGAACTCAAGCTAGAGTTACTAATGGGTAATTTACATGCTTATCTTAGACTCTAATTCCCCTGTAAGATATAAGTAATTTTCTTCCTGTCTGCTTCCCACTTCTCCCTGCCCCTCTCTCCCTCCCTCTCTCCCTCCCTCCCTCCCACTTTTTAATCTGGCTGTGATCAGACTGTGTATATTTAGTATCTAATACCCCTCACCTAAAATTATATACATATAGAGAGATAAGCATAGAAACTACCTTTTTCCATCCTAAAATAGACCCACTGAGATAGAACTATCGCTAACATTTATTATCTTGCCTTTTAAGTCATTATTTTCAGAGTATAAGTTTTAAATAATATTATGATCATATTTTAGATAGAATTTTTCATACTGTGTTTTAGCAGACCTGGAATTTTATTACATAAACAATTTAATGAGATGAATCAAAATTTACTTACTACTCCACTATTTCCGTAAGTGTGTGTATGCCTGATGTTGTCCGTCTTTTATAATGTTGCATGGCAAATGTAGACTTTTTTATAGAAGGTCTTTTCCAAATTTGGAATTAAGAACATGACTTCTGCATGGCCCCATGCTGCCCCTTAGTGCCTTGTCATAACCCTGTTCGTCCCCTCAGCCCACTGCCGATGCCATCTCTAGCTCTGGCTTATTTGTTTGAAGCTGATCTCTTAAGGGGTGACCTCCCAGTGTCTTCAATTATTATTTAAATGATGCCTTAGGCCACTGCCTGGCACAGTGGTGCCCTCACTTCCCCTGCTTCTGCCTTCCAAGCATAGAGCTCAGCTGCCAAGCTGGCTGTGCCTCTCCTGTCCTCAGAGCCGCCTCCGGAGTCCTAGCAGTGAGGCAGATTAACCCCTTTTGTTAGCAGAGATAATTTGCCTGGGCTCAGCAATAATAAGGAATGCCATAAGCTGTCGGGGTCAGGAAGAACAGATCTGTCAAGCCCCAGGGTTAATTTAATAGCAATCTGTTGGCTGTCTGCCTTGTATATTATCTGTGAATCCAATGCTATGTTTTGCTTTTGCCATTTAGTTCTTTGGGACAAAAGGGAAATAATTTGGATAGAGAGCTCTAAAGGATGGGCAAGAGAAAATTGACTGTCAAAATGTATCATTCTATTTTCAAGATAATACAGGGAGCCATGCATTGCTTATGTCCTTTCTCCTTCCTTCCCAACATGAAGGGCAAAACCACATGGACTGGAGGTATGTGTCCCCCTTCATGACAGTGTAAGGGAAGAGGCCTGGGTTTCTCTATGAAGCAGATATGAAATATGCTCTACCGTCATCCCCATAAGCCACTGAATTTTTGGTAACTGGATTGCATCTCCCAATGTTTCTAAAACTGAGTAAATGCTCCCTCTGATCACAATTCAGAAAATTCCTCATATCTCTGTCCTAACTTCTGGCTCAAAAAAAAAAAAAAAAATTTAACTCATCGTAGAACACAAAAAATTCAAGGTCAGATACTGTGTCCCAATTGTGGTTCTAAAAAATGGGGCTCCCAAAGTGGACAGTGAATCAACAGAGCACAGGCCCAAAGCAGAGGAGAGCTGCCTCTTGGATTAGCCAGGGGCAGTTCCGAGAGAGCCAGACTTAACCACACTCATGGGGGAGAATGGCATCTGGTCAAGAATCTTGGCCCTGGAGTTGGACAAACTTGGGTTCAAATCCCAGCTCTGCCCCTACTGGTCACATGACCTTGAGTAATTTACCTGCCTTACTATTTCCTCTGCTGGAAGATAGGCCGGTTAATAGTACTAACCTCATGAGACTAAGATGAAGGTCAAATAATACATGGCGACACTTGATACCCATTAACTGCAAGTTATTATTCTCTTCTTCCTTATCCTTATCATCATAGTTCTTATAAAGAAGGGTAGATGCCCTGGTCAGGCGGTTGAGTTGGATGGAGCGCCATCCCATGTACCCAAAGGTTGCAGGTTCAATCCCTAATGGGAGCACATATGGGGACAACTGATCAATGCCTCTCTCTCTCTCTCTCTCTCAGATCAACGAATGTATCCTTGGGTAAGGACTTTTAAAAAAAGGTGTAGAGTCACAGTTTATCCCCTGACACTCATAGGGTCAGACCCAAACAAGCACTCAAGTGCTAAGGGAGCTGCTAGAGGAAGAGGAGTGATGTGCAGACAGAGAGGTCCAAGATTGGGGGTGGCCCAGTGGTCACCTCCCATGGTGGCGCTCTTGATGGCAGTGGATGTTGCTGATTTCACAGATATGTCAAAGCACTTCATTTTCGTGCATTCTGACTTTGGGGCTTTATTTATAGGTGAGGACAAAATAACCACGGATGTGGCACCTCCCCCTCCCACACAGCGAAGATCCCTTCCAGTTAATCTGGTGTTTAGAGCTACGCTGTAGAGGCTGAGAAAGCTGACAGCAGATTTTCTTCCCCTATTTTGGGAAAAGAGAAACCTGCTCACTGGCACAGTAGGGTACGGAGGCTCTTTCTGGAAGGTGATGAAATCTGACAACAGCTAAACACTGACCTCTGCTTACCCCACCCCTTGTTGTGGCCACCAGCCCAAGACATGGGGCAAGGGGCTGGCGAGAACATCAGAGCTGCAGCTGGGGTCCTTGTTCTGGGGTGGCAGGGGTTCTTGCTCCCTGGGGGGTTGCTATATGCAATAATATTTATGACTCTGGCAGCAGTTGAGTTGAAAGGCAGCATTTTATGAATCCAGGGGGTCCACATGCTCTGGAGACCCAAGTAACAGTTGCCACTGGGTTTGGTGGTAGCAACTGTAGTAACATGTAATGTTAGTTCACTCTCAAGTTAATTTGAGAAAGAACCCAACAGGGTTTAGAAGAGGTAGTGAAGGGTACGGCCAAATACAAAGCCCTTAATTACAGCAAGTTGCATGCTGGAATCGTCATAGCGGGAGCCGAGGAGGTGTTTAATAACAGATGAACCTGTGTGGGTGCTGGTGTAACTAAAAGCACCAGTGCATTTTCTTGTACTTCATCTAAACTCTAAGGAGGAGATCATGCTAATGACCACGAAAATCACGGAGGTCTTTCACCCATCCCAGTCTAATAGGACAGTCAGTGTCAATTTACTGCTTGTAGGTGCAATGCAGTGGTTTTCAAAATGGGATACATAAACTCCTGGCACATTGCAGAAATGTTTTGATCTTCATTGTTATACAGCTATTATCATGTGTGTTATTAAAAATGTAACTAGCTCATTACATCCATGATTTTATGAATATTGGATTAGTGTTTAGAAAAGGCTATGTAAAGAAAGGTGAGTCAATTTCAGTTGACCTGAAGGAAAAAAAATGTGATGTAAAAAATACAACCTGATGATTAACAAGGGGAGTAAAAAATCACAGAGGTGACTCAAATGTTGTAAAGCCTTGGAAAAGCGGGAATAATTTTAGTCAGCTTTCCCATATAATAGCATCCACATCCCGAGGCCTGTTCCTCTGCAGGAAGTTGCTGGGTCCTCAGGCAGCACCTCAGCCCCTGCTGGGTGCCTCCCCACCTGCACCCAGGTCCTCTTGAGATTGCAGGTGGGGTATAAAGGGATCCGCCCAAACCCACGCCTCTCTGTATATACCAGACACCCCACTGAAGGTGTGGTTTCTAAGTCCTCTTCATAAGTGAAAGGCCAAATGATCCATTGCAGTATACAAGGATGTGGCCTTTAAAATACAACTATAATAATTCTTGATCAGAAAGGAAAAAACTGAGAGGAATAAAAAGCAGCTGATACACTAAGGGTATATTTCACAGCAGGCTAAGCTATGTCCCCGTACCACTGAATGGCTTCTTTCCAATACTTCAACTCCCACACAAGCTCTAAAGCAAATCACAGCTTAGGGAGACTTCAGTCCCTATGTACCTTCAATACGGGTAGTTTGCATACTCGCTGAAGAACACAAATTTCATGCATGCAGTGAAGTCCTAGAGCTGTCACCCTTTAGCCATGTGACTTGGGGCAGGTTACTTTGTGTACTCTGAGCCTCCGTTTCCACCCCCTGGAAAAGTGGGGATCGTAAAAGTAGGGATTATAGAGCTGTTAAAAGGATTAAATGAGATAAAGGACATGATGTGCTTTGCACAGTTATTGACCTAGAGTTGGTACTCAATAAATGGCAGCAGCTATTAGCATCATCATCATCATCATCGACATATTAAAGAAGATCTCAGAAATTTCATGGTAGAGGATTTACAGTCTATTATAGATATTATTTATCAACCCAGGAGCCTGCATAAATATTCAAATACATTGAATTATTTAGTTGGAATGGGACGGGTTTTGTATCCGCTGTTGTACAATGGGAAATGAAAGTCTGTGCAGCTTGGCACAGTGTACAGGCAGGTTTGGTGGGACTTCCACATGTCATGGAGGGTGAAACACTTATGGAAAGGCGCCAGGGAGACCCGAGTTCTCATGCTGCCTCTGACCACTGGGTAACCATGGGACTAATGATGCCTGCCTGATTGCCCATGGAGTTTTATGAGGACCCACCACGTATGGTCAATGCTAACATGTCACAGTAAAATGGCGGCGCCATTCCTCGCCATCCCCAATTTCTGCCCCATCCCTCCCGATCCGCTCCTTGACTCGTCTGTGCCAGATATCGTGGACATCAAGCCGGCCAACATGGAGGAGCTCACGGAGGTGATCACAGCGGCCGAGTTCCACCCCCATCACTGCAACACCTTCGTGTACAGCAGCAGCAAAGGGACAATCCGGCTGTGTGACATGAGGGCATCAGCCCTATGTGACAGACACACCAAGTGTGAGTAGCAAGCAGCCCAGAGCTGATAAGGGTGTTGTGGGGGGAACTGGCCCGACACACGGGAGGAGAGGGCAGCACCAGGAGGGTTTGATCTCCTTCCCTACATTAGACACTCCGGGAACAAAGATACTAAAGTGTCCGCCTGACTCGAGATTCTGCTCCACGTTAGTATTTCCATGAAGATGAAACCTGCCGTTCAATGCCACAAACATTCGCTGCAGGCTGTGGAAGGCAGAGATGAATAAGGCATGAGCCCTGTCACAGAACATTGTGACATGATCTGAATTATGTTTTAAGCTCAGTCTTGCTGCTGTGGGGAGGAGGAACCGAGGGCGAGAAGGGGGGCCCTGGTGGGGGCTGTTGCCACACCCAGGCAGGAGATGAGCAGGGCTGGGACGAGGGCGGGGGCAGGGGAGTGGGGAGGAGCAGGTGCGTTCAGGGCAGACCTTGGCAGGAGAGCTAACGGGACCTGCTGGCCTGTGCGGGCGGCTGAGAATGCACAAGGAACCGAGCATGTCATCTGGGGATGGTGACTAACGTACTCACACTGTATTGTATATTTGGAAGCTGCTAACAGGGTAGATCTGAAGTTTTTAGCATGAGGAAAGATGTGTGGTGATGGACGTTAATTAGACTTATTATGATTATTTTACATGATATATATCAAATCTTGTTGTATACCTGAAATTAACATAATGCTGTATGTTAACTATATCTCAATATGTTTTTAAAAGAATAGTAGCCAAGGGGATGGGTTTGTGGCTTCTTGGAGAGATTGCAGCTTTGGGAGCAAGCACTCTAGAAGCCCCAATGGTTCTAATGGACTCCAGGGAATATTTTCAGAGACGGGGGGTGGTCAGCAAGAGTCACAGGCCCTCTGGTCACGCTGGAATTTGCAGGGCCTGGACGGAGCAAAGCAGCTCCAAACCAGTGGGGGCTGGGCGCCTGGAGGGCAGAGGCTGAGCCCCGTGTCAGCAGGGGAAGCAAATATTAGCTGGTCCTCACAGCAAGGGCTGTGGTCAACAGGCTGGGCTGGGGCCAGCAGGAAGGCTTTCCAGAAAACTCCCCAGAGTCAAGGTACCTGGGAAGCAGTGGTCACCCATGCCCAGTGTCGGCCTGCATCAGATACAGCTACCAAGACATTCGTGAGCAACTCCAGCTGTGTGCGTCAAGCCAGACCCTCTACAAGGTGCTGCTTGGCCACTCCAGTGTGCAGAGGAGAGTCAGAAAGGAAGACCTTTGTCTCTCATGGACCCAGTTTTCAGTTGTAATTCCTATGTGTCAGGAACGATAGCAGGACTCTCTGTGTAGATGTATAGCTAGGAGAGGGGTGCGTAGCTGGGTGATTTTGATGATTTTTGATTGCTCGTTTGTTATGAGGAGTATCGCACAGGGCAGCTGGTGTGTAGTGTTGTGATGTGTAAGTTGTGTGGATTCTAGACTCCCACAGACCCAGGTCAAAACCGAGTTTCACCCCTGATTTTCTGTATGACTTTATCCAGCTTCCTTTAACCTTGCTGAGTCTCAGTTTTCTCATATGTAAAATGGGTAGAATAGTAATATCCACCTCATGGGTTTGTTTTGGGGCTTTGATGAGATAATAATTAAGAATGTTAATGAGATTTTTTTTTATACTAAGTCTTCAAAACATGATTTTCATTCAGATTATCTACACTTCAAGTGATCAATAACCCTGTGTGGCTAGTAGCTACCATACTGAACAATGCAGATTTAAGACATTTTCACCATTGCAGAAAGTTCTATTAGAGAGCATGGCCCTAGACCATCAGCTTCTTGAAGGCATTGACCTACTCTGTTTTGTTCACAACTATTGCCCCTGCACCTAAGACAGTGCCTGGCCCATGATAGATGCATAAGTATTTGCTGCTGTGTGCACTGGTGTTGATCTTTAGGCAGTATTTACTCATAAGCCAACAAGGGGAAAAGTGTTCAAGGCAGCAGAGCCAGCATGTGCAAAGGTACTGAGGCATGAGAGATCATAATGTTTTTGGAAGTGCAGGGTGACTAATGTGGCTGGTATGTGGGGAATGACTTAGAGAAGGAAGAGAATCCAAACTCAGAAGGAATGCAGGAGCCTGGTCATGATGACCATGATAAAGAAATTAAATTTTTTCTCAAAATCAGTGAACAGCCATTAAAGTAACAAGGAAGTAATATGATCAGAATTCATTTTAGGGAAATTTCTTCAACTGAAGACAAAAGGACAGAGGTTGGGTTCTGACTTGGAAAATAAAGAAATGGGGAACAAGTTAGGAAGATACTCTCTTGTACACAGGACTTCTTAACAGTAGCACTGTTAAATCTGGGGCACACAATCCTTTGTGGGAGGAGGCTCTTCTTATAGGATGTTTAGCAGCATCCCTGGCCTCTACCCACTAGATGCCAGTAACAGAGACAGGTTGTGACAACCAAATAAAAAATGTCATTACCCCCAGGGAGAAAATTTTTCTTAGCTGAGAACCACAGATCTGGATTAAAATTAATTATCAGTCCTTCAGCATGATTTTATTATATCTGTGATATAGCTGTTGCTATTGAGAACTCTGAGGGGTACGATGGGAAGATAAGACATCTCCTATACTCCAGGATTTAAAATTTGGCTGATGAACTCAGGTGCCCAGGAAACATTTCAGGAACAGTGTATCTGGCAGTGCGTATATTAATACCCAAATGAGTGCTGGGGACAACAGGGGGTTGGGATGTTCCGAGGAGTGTGGGACTCTCGGGCTAGACCTCACAGGGCTGGCAGAGGCTGAGCAGGTGAAGCACAAGTCGGCTTTGATTTGCTGAGAAACAGAGAGAGAAGGGTCCCTCCAGCAGCACACACAGAAATGGGCTGAAGTTAAGAAATTGCATGGAACCTTTAAAGAGTCTTAGTAAGAACTCTCAGGTTTTGATGAAAGGAGAATATTGAGGAAATGAGGTAAATATGAGGTGATGGTTCATATCGGGTTGGTCCTTAAAGATCAAAGTCGAAAGTTGATGCCTTCACGTACTCATCATCCATTCATTCATTCACTGAGTGCCGACTCTATACCCAGTCAGGCTCCTGCGGTAGGCAGCCAGTCCTGCTTAACTCTGTCCACCAGCCACAGCACTGCTGAGACCAGGCGTGAGAAGACCTGGGAGGTGCTGCCCACAACAGATTTTCTTCGAAGTCTTATTTTTTTCATCTTAAAATTTCACCTGAATTCTGTATTTTATTCCCATAAAATGTCTACTTTCTGTTTAATTTCATAAATACATTTCTATTCACCCCAAACTTCAAGAGAAATTGATGTGCCCAAAAGATGCAGCACTTATCCTATGGCCCCCAGGACCACTTCATGCACCCCCTGACCTCCTCCTCCATGAACTTCAAGGACACTTCCATGTGCCCCAGTTCCTAGTATGTGGAGAGCAATTTGAGATCATTTGGCTGGAAAACAGGGTTATAGAGTTCCTGTTTTATGGAAAATTAACACAGAGGTGATAGGAAGAAGCAGAGAAGAATCAGAAGGTAATAAATGGAAATTTATAACCTAGATAAGGATGGTAGCTGTGGAAATTGAAAGGGAGAGGAAAATAGAGCGTTTTCCTGTAAGATGGCCATGGATCATTTTAGAGATTGGCATTCACCACCCATGGGTATTAGTTCATGTTCAGGGTCCATCCCCTCTGGACTATGAACGCTCTAAAGAACTGACTCAACTCTGTTTCACTCACATCATATTGCCAAGACCTGACACTAAGTAGGTGCTCAGTAAATATTTATTCAATACATAAATTTATGCCTGAGGGCTTACTTAATGGCATGTGGAGTGGGGACTAATCAGAAGCCCTGGAGGAGAGGGATGGGTCGGGGTTCAGTTTGGAACATGCTGTGTGTGAGGTGACACAAGCTGACTAAGAATGTAGGGCCTCTCTGGTGAGCACAAGTAGAGCCGGGCACAACGGGCCACCAACCCACCGTGGGGGCCAGAGATGGCAGGAGAAGCCCCGGTGCTCACAGCCTGTGTGGCGGACACCAGCCTGGGCTTCAGGGTCACACAGACCCACACGAGTGCTGGGTGTTGAGGAATAAGCTGAATGAGAGGCTTGATGAACCCACAACTCAAGATGGAAAAAGGATAAGGCCTTAGAAACTTCCAGAACTAGAATGGGTTAGAGTAGAAGCTTTGGAATCAGCACTGGGCTGTGACACTCAATGGCTGTGTGGCTTCAGGCAAGTTATTTAATCCCTTCGAGCCCAAGCTCCTCACTGGAAAGTAGAAGTAATAAAGACAGCCTCCTCGGGCTGGCTGTTCACGATAAGTAAATGTCATCATATGGTGACCGCCTCGCCTGGGTCCCTAAGTGAGTACAGCAGTAATTGTCACAATTATTTCTCCTGAACTCCCTCAGTGCTGGGCCTGCCACTATTAGGTATTTGAAACTCCAACTCTTTCCAGATATACAAAGTTCACACGTTCATTTATTTAGTTAGTGTTTATTGAGCACATGCTTCATGTCAGGTGCTGTACCAGACTCTGGGATGCAATGGTGAGCAAAACCAGGTCCAGTGTCCTCCTACTTAGAGCTCACTATCTGTATTAGCAAGGCTTCTCCAGAGAAACAACCAACAGGAGATACTCATATATATATATATATACATATATATATATATACATGTGTGTATACATGTATGTGTAGGAAAAAGCTGTATGCTAAGTATTTGGTTCATGATTATGGAGGATGACAAGTCCCAACATCTGCAGTGGGGCTGCAGGAGGCCCAGGAAAGCCAGTGGTCTAGTTCCAGTCTCAGTTTGAAAGCCTGAAGCCCAGGAAAGCCAACCATGCAGTTCTAGTCCAAAGGCCAACAGGCTCATTACCCAGGTAGAGCCAATGTTTTAGTTCAAGTGCAAATGGAGGGGAAAAAAACACTGATGTCCCAGCTCAAAGGAGTCAGACAGAGGTACTTCCTCTTATTTGGAGAGGTGCACCCTTTCTGTTCTATGTAGGCCTTCAACTGATTGGGTGAGACCCACCCAGATTAGGGAGGGCAATCTGCTTTACACCGCCTCTCAATTTAAATGTTTAATTTATCAAAAAAAGCCCTCACAGTAGTGCCCAGAATAACATTTGACCAAATATCTGAGCATGCCATGGCCCAGTCATGTTGACACATAAAATTAGCCATCACTGTATCTAAGGAGGAAAAATGCATAAACTGCAAGTGGAATAATTGTAATGACAGAGAGGTGCATGGTGCTAGGAGGGGATGTGGCGAGGACTGTATAACCCAAGGCAGTGACCACTGGCTGGGACCACTGGCTGAGAACAGGAAAGGGTCATGGTGCCCACAGAAACAGGAGACCTGCCAAGCGGCACACTCAGGGACCCCCAGAGGCTGTTCCTGCCTCAAGCCTGGGTCCCACACAACTCTATGCGCTGGGGACAGCCCCTCGTGAGATCGGAGAGCTCACTAGTGGCCTACAGGCCTCCTTCCCAGCCCTGCCTCCCACTCCCCATCCCAACAGCGGCAGGGCTCTGAATTGCCAGCCGCTAGCCTCCTAATCTAATTAAGAAGCAAATAAAATTCATTTTCCTGACTTGTCCGAAGTGCCGACCTTCCTTGGTGCACATCTCCCTTTGTTCCACTCACGTGGTGGCAGCCCCGGGCTCCTGCCAGCTGGGAAAACAAGTTCAATCTGACCTCTCACTTGACATTTCATATTGCTTTTCTCCATCCTCCTCCAGTGCCAGCCTTCAGCCAGCCACGGTTCAGGAGAGGTGTGCGATCGGAATTGAGACAGTTCATCAGAGTTTAAAATGAAAAGCAACATTGGCTCTCGGAGATGAGCTCTGAGAAGGAGGGTATTTAATAACCGTTGGCGTTTAATCAAAATGCCGAGGAGATCCGTGTTATCAGAGCTGCATATATTAATTTCCATATGTCCCTCACTCTGCATACTCAGCAGGGGGTGGAAGGGATGATTCTTTCCCTCGTGTCTCTTTTTTTTTCCTATGGCTTCTGGCGGTAGTGGCAGGGTGGGTTTGCAGTTTGAGATTCTTATGCCTGAATCAATAGGGTGCTGATGGCAGTGGCGACAGGCTGGTCCGCATCATGCTTTTCCCTTTCGATGCATGAGTATTGGGAGTTGAGTGAAGATACTGGCCAGGTGCCGTGAATGACAACCTATGGAATAAAAGAGGGATTAAGTCTGAACACCTTTCCAAGCCCTGCTTGAATCTGATCCCTACCCCTTTCTAAACTCAGTTCCATGTGGTCTTGCCACACAGGTCTGCTTCCTGCACCTCCAACACACCCAGCCTTTTCCTGCCCCAGGGCATTTGCACAGGCTTTTCTTCTGCCTGGAATGTTCTCCCACTTGTCTGGACAGTTCTCACTTTTTAGATCTCTGGGAAAATGTCACCTCCTCAGAGAGGACTTCTCCCATCCACACCCTTTTCTATCTTACCACCAAATTTTATTTTTTTCGTAGCACTCATCTATAGATGCTTTCTCTTCTTCCTCCATGAGGGCAGGAACCTTACTTACTTTACTCACCACTGAATTACCAATACTTAGCGTAGTGCCCAGCATGCAGCGGTGTTTCACTGAACATCCGTGGTAGAAAGGCAGGCAGAGGGAAAAGACAAAAGACAGTGCATTCATTGACTGGGGTTGCTGTAACAAAGTGCCACAAACTGGATGACTTAAATGACAAACCTTCACAGTCTCACTGTTCTGGAGGCTAGAAGTCTGCGATCAAGCTGTCAGCAAGGTTGGGTTCTCTGAGGGCCGTGAGGACAGGGTCCATTCTAGGCCCCTCTCCTTGGCTGGCTGATGCCCGTCTTCTCTTGTCCTCACATCGTGTTCCCCCTGCACATGTCCGTGTCTAAAACTCCCCTTCCTATGGCACCAGTCATATTGCATTAGGGCCCGCCCATTTTCATTTGATGACCTCTTTAAAGACCCTAGCTTAAAACATGGAGACATTCAGAGGTATTGAGGGTTAGGGCTTCAACAGGCAAATGCTGAGGGACACAGTTTAGCCCTAATTGCAGACATGAAAATAATCCAGAGCACAGGTCCTGGAGCTGACAGTTCCTCCAGGTGTGGACAGCAGGCTCACTCACCTCAGGCTGCCTGGGCAAGGTGCCACACTCATACTTTCCTCCAGGTGGCAGCACTGAGAAGTGACCACAGTGCTCTTGGCTCTCACAGAAGGTGGTAGGGCCCTGGCCAGGTGGCTTGGTTGGTTGGAGCATGTCTGCGCACCAAGAGGTTGTGGGTTCAATTCCCAGTTAGGTTGTAGGTGCGATCCCTGGTCAGGGTATGTAAGGAGAAAACTGATCGATGTTTGTCTCACATCAATGCTTCTCCCTCTCTCTCTCCCTCTCCATCTCCCATCCCACTTTCCCACCCTCCTCGCCTTCCTCTTTCTAAAATCAATAAACATATCCTTGGGTGACAATTTTTTAAAAAAGAAAATGGTGGGGAACCAAAGGACTGGGGTGATAGGAGGCTATACATGAGTCCCTCCAGCCCCCCATTGTTGTCTGTATGCTTTATAGTGACAATGCCCAGATATTTTCTTACATTGTGGAAATACTTTTCTTTCAACAAAGGGAATGCTGAGGAGCCTGTTTCCTATGCAAAAGCCACCCTTGAGGGGAGAGCGTCCTAAAGAAGCAGAATCTGTGTTCACAGCATAGAAGCAGCAGGTGAAGTGCTCACGGGAGTGGGTGCAGGGAAGGGGTGCTGTGAGGGCCCTGGAGATTTCACTCACCAACAGCCAGTGGGCAGGTAAAGATGGAGCAAGTGCTAGTGACCAAGGTGGAAGCAGGACGCACAGGTACAAACCCACCACGAACACCGCAGTGTGGAGACGAGGGCGCAGGCAGACTGGCGGCGACTGTGTGAATGCCGTGATGTCCGGATAGC
The DNA here is from genome assembly GCF_987537825.1 of Furipterus horrens. Taxonomy (NCBI): domain Eukaryota; kingdom Metazoa; phylum Chordata; class Mammalia; order Chiroptera; family Furipteridae; genus Furipterus; species Furipterus horrens. Next base: position 68,609,025 of record NW_028327180.1, read on the forward strand.
AGGATGCGGCGGCTTCCCTGGTTTCCAGGTTCCCTCCAAGGCTGTGGTTTTACTCCTATGATCGGGAGAGTGTGGGTGTCAGGGAAAAGTGTGAGCACTTTAGGCCCTAAATTCTCAGATATCTTAGTAGATAGTGTGGTCATTGGCAAAACAGCCTGAAAGCCAATGTGAATGGGGCCAAGTCTGATCGAAATCAGAAACTTTATTTTCCTCCAAAGGTGCGTGTAGTGGTGGGAAACGGATGTTATTCCTGAGCCCTTCTGTATCTCATTTAAGCCTCACAACAGCCCGTGAAGACTGGTCTCGGTAACTGCATTTACTGAAGAGGCGCAGACACTGCCGCACATCACAGCGCAAGAGTCAAGATGTGAACCCAGGCCCATCTGCTTCCAAGAGAAGAGTTCGTTCTTACTCTTCTGGGTCTTTGGCATCAGGAGGAAGATCATGATCTGTTTCTAACATCCAGAAGGATGATTTCATGAGGCTCCATTTTATATAATTCCCATTAGCTAGATCCACTGGCCCAACAGTTGCAAATGCCGAAGCAACCCTGTCTCGGGCGATGTTAAATCCCCTGTCTTCCTCTTCACCCTCACCTGCAAACAGAACTGCGTGTCCTGCTTCCACAGGCCACTAGATCCCTTAATAAACCTATGGCTCATTCACCCAGGCCTCTGATGGAATGTGTCCAAAGACATCAGCTGAGACGGCAACTGAGTGAATCTTAACACCTCCAAGGTTTGCACAGCGTCCAAAAGGAGTACAATCTTGATCGGGGGCATAATTAATAGTGTTTATTCCAGGGGAGCTTGATTAGGTTTAAAAGACAAAGCTCTTAATGAAAATGCTTTTGGCTGATGATAGGCTTATAAACAGATCCAGACACCCACTCCACCCCCACCCCCATCCTCCTGGAGAAAAGCCAAAACTGAGACTTGTTGCAAGGAGCAGAATTCACTGAGCCCCTCCCCCTCCCCAGTCCCATGACTACCCGATTCAAGCTCAGCAGCAACTAACAGCAGAGCAGGCCCAAACTGTGGAGTAAAAACAGAATTCCTCTGTCCTCATTTCCATCTGTGATTAATTTAACCAGTCCTGTCAATTAGTCATCCTGGAGACTCCAGTTGAGTGGGTTTTTCTAAGAACTGGAAAGCATATTCATTCTGGAGACTAACACCATTCATCAGCAGTTGATACCCGCCTAGGCCCTGCCCTCTCCCCTCTAGGGCTCTTGGATGAGAAGGCTGTGGAGGCTGAAACTGGCTCAGGCACATAGCTGTGTCCCCCAGAGACACAGAACAGGAAAGGTTGGCCATGAGCTTAAAGGTGGCTCTGGCTGCTCTGGCTTTGGTACATTTCAAGGCTAGCTTGCTTGCCATTATCATCCATGGCAAGCTATCACTGGCAAAGCAGTCCTGGGCACTGGGTGAGCATCCTGAATTTGAGGTTCAAGACAACTGCAGTCAAGGGAATACCTGGGAGGAATTTTCCCCAGGGAGGGACATTAGCCCACCAGAGCCTCAAGAGGGTGCTGTCCCCGGGCAGGATAGGTCTTACAGTTGCCTGTCCCTTCCCACCAGAGGTGACATCAGTAAGTTTACCCCTTCCTCTTTGTGTTAGTTTCCTATGGCTACCGTAACAAATTACTGCCAACTGAGTGATTAAAAAAAGCATAAATGGATCATATTGTTCTGTAGGTCAGAAGTCTGACGTGGGTCTCACTGGCTAAAATCAAGGTGTTGGCAGAGGCGTGTTCTGGAGACTCTAGGGAAGAATCTGTCTCTTACCTCTTCCAGCTTCTAGAGGCTCTGCCCACATTTCTTGGCCTAGGGCCCCTTTCTCCATCTGACAGCCAGCAACAGTCAGACGAGTCCTTCTCACAGAGCATCTCTTTAGCTCTCCTCTTCTCCCTCCCTCTTCCCCTTTCGGGACCTTCGTGATCGCACTGTGCATACCTAGGTAATTCAGACTAATCTGTTTTGAAAGTCAGCTGATGAGCACCCTTAATTCTATCTACAATCTCAATTCTCCTTTGCCATGAAAGGTAACATACTCACAGGTTCTGGGGATTAGGACTTGGACATCCTTGAGTCATTATTCTGCCTACCATGCCCTTCATGTGTCACCAAGTAGGACTTAGTGCTCTCCATCGGAGCATCTGATACTATAGGTTGAAATGATCTGTCTCCATTTCTGTCTCTCTGGCTAAATGGTTCTTCCATTATGGCAAAAGCTCTTATTTCCCCCTTCTGCACCTAGCATAGTGAGGGTGCTATTAAATAAATGCGTGTAGGGCAGTGGTGGGCACGCGGTCTGCCAAATCCGCGCCTGGTAATTCTCTTTACAAACGAAGAGGCTCACACTAAAGAGTGGCTGACCCCATTCTTACTCTCATTTCTAGCTCTGGGAAATGCACTGGCATGTGTAGGCAGAGCAAAGGGAAGAGGAATCTGTGAGATGATGGTAATCAACCTTCTATTTGTTGATTTAATAGATATTTATTGTTGTGGTATCATGTGCAGGCGCTGTTGCAGACACTAGGAAGATGGTACCTCCTGCCCTCATGTCACCCTGTCCAAGGAGATGGAGACAGACAACAAATGCACAGGCAAATAAGATAATGTGAGACTTGGTGACAAGTGTTTCTGGAGAAGCAGCCACAGCAAATGCTGAGGGTCTGAGTCTGGACTGTGCTTGGCAGGTGGGGGGCAGAAGGAAGACCATCTGGCTTTCTGTACTGTCGGGAGAAGGAGCTGCTGAGGGGAAATGGGAGGACTCCATACTCAGGACAGTCCCTTTGCACAACCCCGGACCCAGTTCCCATTGTCTAGTATGCAAAGGCCTTGGGGGTTAAGCAACATGGTAGCCCTGTAGACAAAGGAAGTTGGCTTTTACAGTACTTATGGAAAATCTTGGATGGTTTTATGTAAAGGAATATGTGATTATACTCATAAACCTATCCGTCTAAGTATGTAAAGAATGAAACCTCAGGAAGAAGAGTGAATGCCGGGATAAGAGTTAGAACATAGCAGTCCAGGCCAGAGATGATGGTGGCTTAGCCTAAGGTTGGGCCAGTTCGGGCAACGCTTTGAATGTCAAGTTAACAGGACTTGTTTAAACACTAGGTGTGGAAGGTGAGGTAAAGGAAAGAATCCAGGAATACTCGCAGCTGTCTGACCTGAGCACACGCCTAAGTTGAAGGGCATTGAATGAGTTGGCAAAGATTAGGGGATCCACAGTTTGGGGAGGAAACTCACAAATTCTATGGACTTGAAGACTTTTTTTTTTTAAGCATAAAATGGTTCAATTGATACCTTTTGCTGTTTAACACGTTGTCATTTTCAGAGCTCCTTCTCATCCATTCTCTTAATTCATTTTCACAAAACCTTATAAGTTCAGAGTATTTCTTCCTTTTTGCAACATGAGGAAGCCAAGGCCCAGAAGAGATAATCCCAACACACTGACAAAGATCGTGGGTTTATTTCTCACTTCATGTAATGGACACGGCCACCTTCAGTACCACACTAGAGGACAAAGAAGGGAAGGGGGACTCTCGCGTGTGTAATTGACCCATGTTTAAGTATATCGGCTCATTTGAGCCCCCTGTGCAGTACGTATAATCCCATTTTGACAGCTCGGTAGGTGGTACGAATAAGTGAGTTGTGAGAGCTACTGCCCACTCCAGCAGCTTCCAGCCCTTTCAGTGCAGGTCCCTTTATCTGCTGAATTACTCAAAGCACCTGCTGGCCTCTCAGCAGCATCGAGCACAGCCCGGAGGCAGCAGAGGGCAGGAGAATGCCACCCCCGCGAAGCTTATAATGATACTTGCTTTTATCTTCTCTTATATCTTTAACCTGAACATAAGGATTTAAATAGGATTTATCTCATGGACAGGCATCCTTCATCCCCGGGTTGACTAGTTCATCCTGAAAATTTGGTGTCATTTGAACATCCCTATAATGGAATGAAATTGCGACTGAAGAGTTACCTATGAGGAAATGGAGTCAAGCTTAGGAAAATGGTGAGACCAAAGAAAGCAAGCAGCCGGCCAACGGAGGCAAACAGGTGCTGCGCTGAGCATGGTGGGGAGACAGACGTATGAGACGCAGTTTCTGCCTCGGTGTACTATCGTGGTGGGAAGAGAGGCTGTGAAACTATGGAATGTTTCTAATATAATGTGTATTTTAAATCAAATGTGAAATTTACATTCCCAATATCAAAGAGAAAATGCTGACTAAATAATGTTTATGCCGAATATCATGTCAGCCTGTTAAAATAAACTGTGGCGGCAAATGTCGTCCTTGGTGTGACCTAGTTGTCCCTGGCCCACTGTTCTGATGCATAGTATTTCTCAGTCCCTATTTGCTGAGAATATTTCATACTCATGCCATTATAGGGCTATGAAAGTACAAATTTGTACTAATTATAACACATGGTTGCTAGCCCCTAGGGCTAAATAGTAGAAGTGTTCCTGGGACAGTGCCTGACATATCAAGGATGCTAAATCATAATGAATGGAAGGAGGAAGAGGGAAGGGATGAATAAATGAATGAATGATATGAGACATGCTTATCAAAGATCTAACATCAGATAAAATCCAATGTGTCTCACAGTACACTAGCACTGTGATTCTTAAAACAACTGTATAAATGAATAAAGACATTGGGTATTAGCTTTTCCAAATTTCCAGGAAACTCAAATAAGCTAAAACTCAGATTTTGGTTGATTTTAAACTTTTCCCATAGAAATTTTTCTGAAACATTTATGACTATTAATAGACTCTAGTACAAAATAATGTATTTAATACCAAGTTATATATAATAACTTACTTAAAGGATATCATATTTTATGGTGTGCTGCACTATGACATTTGTGTCCTGACTGGAACTCAAGAACTCTACTCCAGAAGTTCAGAGAAGGAAGTGATTACTTCCACATCAGCTGTCCAGAAAGGATCTAAGGGGCTGGTGGGGATGAGAGCAGTGACACAGGGGAGCGATGAAGCAGGTGCTGGGGAAAAGGGAAGGACTTGACTTTTTAGACAATGTTGAATCTTACAGAACAACTGTCAGCACGTTTTGAGAGCTACTTAGTGGCTTTGAGATCAGACAGTCCCAGCTCCTTTGAGGTCCAAGAAGGTAAATCATAAAGGCCAGTTACAGGTATTTGTGCAACCCTTGTCGTTGGAAACTTGCTCTGAGGATGAAGAAGAGTCAATGGCGTCAGTTCTGGGGTCAGACAGAGCTGGTATGGGGAACTTGAACTTAACTTGTCTAAGCCCGTGCATCTCCTTCTATAAAATGGGGACAATAATGAAGCTGCATTATTGCATGCGGTGAGGATTCAACAAGGTAATGCCTGGCCTGGAGTAAGCACTCAGTATTGATGCGTATTCTTCTCTCAAAAATCTATGAACTCAGACTTATAGATGAGAAGATGAAGACTCAAAAAGCAAGTAATTAACACAAAGTCAGAGACAGAATCATAGGTAGAGCCTGGACTCAAACCCACGGTTGAAGCTGTTGATAGATGATGCCTAGAAACAAGTCCCATCATCTCCCTGCTAGACCTCAGGGAGAGGCACCAGGGGGGACCAGGTGCTGGGGAGAGAGGAGGACAAGACATTTCACTGGTGGAGTCTGGCTCTAAGGAAACCAACACACTATACTCCCCGTGTTCCCCAAGCACCTACCAAGGGCGCACCTCACAGGCACGGCACCAACAACAGTGGAGATGGGGAAATCTTACTCGCAGCCAAATTCAAAATGGAAATGGCACAGACTGGCCCTCCTTCCCATGACCAGGTCATTAAGCACAAGTGCTTGCTGAAGGATAAAGCCTTTATTTTGTCATGATTGCAAAATATGTCCTCTTTCTGCTTCTGAGCACAGAGGCTTCGTGGTCCCAGAGGCACTTGGAAGGTTGTGGTATCTCTGAAGCCAGTGGGAGGACCTAGCAGGTTGTGACATGCTCAGTCAATTTGGTGACTGTTATCTACATTGCCTTGGGTGTGTTGAGCTAGGTCCATAAAGAGACATCTCCACCCTGGTTAATTCTCTGAGGTTGGTGAGAGCACACAGCTTCTGAAGCCCAAGTCAGGGGTTTCATCATTGGAGTTCAGTGATTTTACTGGGACCATGTCCTCAGAAGTGTAAAGCTCCCTATATCTGTCAGCAGCAGCTGGAAGGGGTCTCATTTCTAATTGTGCGCCCGGAGAAGAAATGACAGAGAATGGGGGCAGCCGTGGGCCACAGAGCCGGAGCGGGGCCTACATCTTAGCCCTGCCCCTTCCTGGCCTGTGGTGAGGGCAGATGACTCTTGAGAGCCTCATTTCTTCATCTGTAAAAGCAGCCCACAGTGTGAGAATGGAACGGAACGTCACTGGGAGTGTCTATCCAGGATGGTGCCTGGCAGATGTGAGGCTATTACTCCATCTACACTCCAACACGGTAGCTATTACTGCTCCATGTGTGCAAGTCCCAGGCACAGCCAGGGATGGGCCTCGCTGTCAGTGGGTGAGGAGCCAGTGCTGGGAACACGGGCATAGCCCCAGTGCCAGGAGAAGGCAACAAGCAGTGACCGGTCTGTATGAGGGTCCCTCTCCAACCAGGGCATGGCCCGTGTCAAGATGGACCCTCCAACTCCGCCAGGAACCTCTCCCCTTGTTCTGCAAGATGACCGTCAGCAGGGAGCTGCTCCTCTCACTTGCCCTGTGTGCCTCCTGCTGCCGTGATTGGTACACAGCCTGGAAAACCGGGACGTCTTAGGAGTGGCCCCCGGCCTCTGTGGCGCCATGACAACCAGCTGCCTGCAATCACCCCTAATAACAGCCTCACACTCACAGCCTTGTCCACCAGGCTGAGATTCCCTGGGGAGTTTCAGCTTCTCTGGGGGAAGAGGCAGAAAGCTTCCTACTGGGAATAAATACAGAGAGGGAATGCAGGAAGAGAGAGAGAGAAAGAAGTGTCTAACCCGTGATGCACACAGTGGGCCCAGGGGCCTGGGGACTCTGCCCTGATGTCCCCAGAGCGTACTGGCTATAGGAACGTGGCATTTCCACAGGAGGAGGCCTAAAGCCACACACCTTACACTCACCACCTCACAGAGACACGGATATAATAGAGTGAAGACCAACTATGAGTGCTTGCAAAGCTGGGGCTGGCTGCTTTGCTGCTACCAGATTTCTCCATTAGGCTCCTGTTGAGACCCCTGCTGCCAGCTCATCCTCTCGTCTGGGCTGGAGCCACCTCCCTTTCCAGCCGCTGCCTGCCGGAGAGGACCTGCCCAGAGGTCGCCCTCAATCAACATCTTTCCAGCTCTCCAAAAAGACACCGGCCCAGTTTGGCTAATGAATGATGATTCTTCACAAATGAGGGACACACAGGCCCCCCCAATGAATAAACCTGTCTGTGGATGTTAACCCCAAGTCAGGTATGATTGACAGGTACATCCTCAGCCAAACACAGGTTCTCATGTCCCCTCTCCAGACCACAGATTCCAGCTGAAGCTCCTTCAGGAGAAAGGTCTAACCCCAGAGCTAAAGAGCCGGTCGGATGATGCTGTCCTCCCTCGGGGAGCAGGGGTCCTTCGGGTCCGGTGTCTCCCACCTCCGTTCCCTCCGCTGTGAAGTGCAGCTCGTTCCCACCCTGTACAGCGCCAGGCAGCGAGCACAGCGTTCTGGGCAGCCCATTCCCTGCACTAGGATTGCTTAGCTCCTTGTAAATTCTGAATGATAGATATATTTCGTAACAGGGAGAAGTATAGAGGACGGCCAAATTAACCAGGAAGAGGAAGGAAAGGACGCAGTGCGCTGAGGTGGGCAAAGTCTCCCTGGAAGAGGCAGTGGACTCTGAAGGTTGCCTAGGAGTCAGAGAAACAGCGGAGCAGGCACAGGGGTATCCTGGACTGAGTATTTGTATCCCCCAAAATGTATACATTGAAACCCTAACTTGCAGTGTGATGATATCAGGATGTGGGGCCATTGGGGCTAATTAGCTCAAGAGGATAGAACACTCACGAATGCGGTCAGTGCCCTTATAAAAGAGACCCCAGAGAGCTCTCGTGTCCTCTCCGTCTTGTGGGACCAATGAGAAAATGGCCACCTGCAACCCAGAAGAGGGCCCTCACCACAACCTGTCCCTGCTGGCTCCCTATTCTCAGCCTTCCAGCCTCTAGAACTGTGAGAAAACGATGTTGTCTAAGGTGCCCAGCCTGTGGTATTCTGCAATGACAGCCAAAACCTGCTAAGAGAGGAGGGGACGAGTGTGGACTGAATCTTAGCACCACGCTAAGTGCTCCGTACACATCGGCCATCAGGATAACAGGGATCACAAACTACAGCCTGCGTGGCTTACAGATCATTTATGTTTGACCACACACTAAAAAGAAAAAAAAAAAATTAGTTGCTAACTTTGAAACATCAGGGTTTCTCAGAAAAATTCAGACTTTACAAATGAGACCATCTGGCTATGCAGCAGTCAGCTGTTGCTGAGTGAAAACTGCCCCCTTTATAAGGCGTGGATGCTCTAGTTTGCTGCAGTCCCCACTACTCCCTGCAATGCACCTACGCACTCTTCATCTAGTTCACGGTCTTCCTGGGACCCAGAGGCAGGAGTTCTCTGACTCTGGGGCAAATGACAGGTAGGCCAATCAGGCCATGAGCCAGAGAGCAGTGGGCAGTCCACTGGAGTAACAATCAAAGGGCGCCGAGTGCCGGGTCCGGGTGATGGGACCGTTGGTTATTGGCAATGGAGAGAGTCCCTGTAGGTGTCTGAGCAAGGCAGCAGTGCCACTTTGGGAAGAGTTGCTCAGCACACAGCAGGATGACATGCAGTCTTGTGTTTTGCTAAATCCTGATTATCTCTGAGCCACTCGGCTTGCTCTGTCTTCGCAGCTGCCAGTTTCTGGTTTCGCTGGATTGTGGCAGCAGGAGCCCTGGGAGGGAGGGTGGCTGAGCTCTGGGGGTCCACAGGCCCCTTGGAAGCAGCACACCTGCTACCGCCCATGCCCAGAAGCAGCCTGGTCTGGCTGCCTTCCCAGTCATCTGTGGACAAGCAGGTGTTGAAGGGGGTGGAATCTGCAGGGACCTGCTGGGAGAGAAAGCTGCCACTGGGGCCCAAAGAAATAAGAGCACTATCCCAGACACTCTGTCCCCTCCCTTTGTTGGCAAGATGGGAGGAGAGGGCTATAATTTCCTACTGCTGCTATAACAAATGCTACAGACTTAGTGACTTAACACAGTACAGAATCACCTTACCGTTCCAGAGCTCAGGGATCCAAAATCAATCTCACTGGGCTAAAATCAAGAGCTGTGTTCCATCACGGAGGCTCTGTGGGAGAATCTATCTCCTTGCCTTTTCCAGATTCTAGAGGCAGCCACATGCCTTGGCTCCTGGCCCATTTCCTCCATCTTAAAAACCACTGATGGCCATCAAGTCTCTGTCACACTGTGCCGTTCTGACACTGACCCTCCTACCTTCTTTTACTCGTAAGGACCCTTGTCATTCCACTGGGCACATCCAGATAATGCAGCATAATCTCCCCATTTGAAGTTCAAGTAACTTGCAACCCTAAGTCCCCCTTTCCGTGTTACCATGTAACATATTCAGAGGTTCTGAGGATTAGGATGTGGGCAGCTTTGGGGGAGAGTGGTGCTTTATTCTGACTACTGCAGAGGAAATGAGCAAATTTTCTTCCTTCAAGAAAAAAAAAATAGCCACCAGTCATCATAAGTAAGTGCGCCGACTCTTAGTTGAAGGAAGTACCAAAGAGCACAGGGGCCTCATCCATCTTGCTCACTACGAAAACTCCAGTACCTACGAGGCACTCAGTACGTGGGAGAATAGTCTGTGACCCTAACACCTGCTGACTTCCGACCATGTGCCAGGCACTGAACTAGGTGTCTCTATCTGGTTTTATCACATTTGATTCTAATAACCATGCCAAATGGGAATTGAGATATGCATTTTATTTCTTAAGTATATTTATTGATTATGTTGTTACAGTAGTTCCAATTTTTTTTCCCCTTTGCTCCTCTCTGCCCGTACTCCCCTTCCCTCGAGCAATCCACCCCCTTAGTTCATGTCCAAGGGTCATGCATATAAGTTCTTTGGCTTCACTCTTTCCCATATTATTCTTAACATCCCCCTGTCTATTTTGTATCAACCAATTATGCTTCTTAATCCCTGCACCATTTCCCATTTCTCTCCCTTCCCTCTCCCAACTGATAACCCTCCAAATGATCCCCATACCTATGATTCTGTTCCTATTCTGGTTTGCTTAGTTGGATTTTGTTTCTATTTTTTAGATTCAGTTGTTGATAGTTGTGAGTTTGTTGTCATTTTAGTGCTCATAGTTTTTATCTTCTTTTTCTTAAGTAAGTCCCTTTGACATTTCATATAGAAATGGCTTGGTGATGATGAACCTCTTTAGCTTCACCTTGTCTTGGAAGCACTTCATCTACCCTTCCATTCCAAATGATAGCTTTGCTGGATAATCTTGGTTATAGGCTGCTTTTCATCACACTAAATACTGCCTGCCAGTCCCTTCCTGTCTGCAGTGTCCTCTGAGAAATCAGCTGATAATCCTATAGGCACCCCCCTGTAAGCAACTCTCTGCCTCTCTCTTGCTGCCCCCAGGACTCTCTTTATCTTTCACTTTTGGCATCTCAATCATGATGCGTCCTGGTGTGGTCCCCTCTGGGTTCAGCTCACCCGGGACCTTCCATGCTTCCCAGACTTGTATGTTCATCTCCTTTGCAAAATTTGGGAAGTTTTCCTCATTTTTTTCAATTCTTGCTTCCTCATTCTGCACTGGTTGACTGTTTTTTCCTTCCTTGTGTTCCAAATCATTGATTTGAACCCGGGTTTCCTTCCCTTCACCATTGGTTTTGTGTGAATTTTCCTTCATTTCATTTATCATAGCCTTCACTTCTTCTCTTATGCCTTTGCCATACTCAAGCATATCTGTCAAGCCTGTGAGCATCTTTATCACCAGTGTTTTGAATTCTTCATCTGTTAGGTTGTCTATCTCCTCATCTGTTGGCTGGCTATCTCCTCATCGCTTAGTTCTCCCACTGGAACCTTGATCCGTTTCCCCTCTTGGGCCATACTTCTCTGTCTCCTCATTCTGACAGGCTCCTGTGTTTGTTTCCCTCCACGTCCCAGGTAGAGCTGTCACTCCTGTTACGTTGTAAGGGGCGGAGCCTTAGGGATTCATCAGTACAGGGAGACCTGTTTCACCACGTTGTGGTGCTGTATGTGGGGAAGGGGTCTGAGAGGGAACAATGCCGCCTGCCCAGCACTCACCTCTTTTCCAGGCACCTCTCCCACTTCTGTCATTCCCAGAGTGGATGCGTCTCCAGATGTTCTAGGACTGTGGGGGCCTTTTAAACAAGCAGACTCTGCTGAGACTGGAATTTTCTGCCTCCACTCCAAACCCCACTGGTCTGTACAGTCAGAAGCAATGAGGCTTGATTTTCCCTGGTGCTAGGACCATGGCTGCGAGGTCAGATGAGGAGCTGGGAATGCTCCCCAGGTGTCCCTCCTGAGTTTTTAAAACGTGTGACTGCGCTTTCTGCCAGCCTGCCATTGCCACCAGTGCTGCTGCTGCTGCTGCCACCACACTGCATCCTCTCTGCCCCGGCTCCGCCCCTCCTACCTGTCTGGATGAGTATTTCTTCTTTATATCTTTGTTTGCTGGACTTCCATATAGTTTGATTTTCTGGAACTTTTGGTTGTTTCTAGTTTTGAGGTAGTTGTATTCCTTCTTAGTTTTGGAGGGAGACGTAGCGTGTCTGTTTACACTTCCATCTTGGCCAGAAGTCCCATTGAGATCTGCATTTTAAAGATGATGAAGCTGAATCTTAGAGAGGTGTGGAAAATTGACAGAGACAATCCAGCTTGCAAACTGTGGAGTCCAGGTTCTAACCCGAATATGTCCAACTCCTAATCCATTTACGTCACCTGTGCCAGCCTGAGATGTGCCGGGGATAGTGCTTGAAGTTTACTGACCAATGATCTCTCTGAGTCCAGCTGAAGGGTCCACTGTTCCCTAGAAATGTATCACCTCAGGCATTGACTCATGCTTATTCCCCTATCTAATGTGCAAGACACTCCTCCTACCCCCCAAACATCATCATTAGGGGTCAACATACTATGGTCTGCAGGTGACATCTGGCCCACCACCTGTTTTTGCACAACTCTAGCAAAGAATGAGGTTGTGTCCCCCCCTTTTTGTACTTAGATATTTTATTAAGAAACTACGCATATTCATTTACATATTTTTGTTTTTCAATTACAGTTGACATACAGTCTTATATTCATTTCAGGTATACAACATAGTGATTAAACATTTATATACCTTATGAAGTGATCACCCCAATAAGTCTAGTACCCCTGAGATACCATATATAGCTATTACAATATTATTGACTATATTCCCTATGTTGTACTTCACATTCCTGTGACAGTTTTTGTAACTGACTATTTATATTTTTCTTAATCCCTTCTTTTTCACTCATCTCCTCAACCCCCTCATCTGGCAACCACCAATTTGTTCTCTGAATCTGTGAGTTTGTTTCTGTTTTGTTTGTGCATTTATTTTCTTTTTTTAGATTCCACATATAAGTGAAACCCTATGGTATCTGTCTTTCTCTGTCTGACCTTTTTCACTTAGCATAATAACCTCTAGGTGTATCCATGCTGTCACAAATGGCAAGATTTACTTATTGTTTTATGGCTGAGTAATAATACATTGTATATGTGTACCATATCTTCTTCATTCTTCTATCCATGGACACTTAGGTTGCTTCCATATCTGGCCATTTTCAATAATGCTTCAGTGAACAGAATGAGGTATATATTGCTTCAAATTAGTGTTTTGTCTCCTTCCAGTAAGTACTCAGAAATGGAATTGCTGGGTCGTATGATAGTCCTAATACTTTGAAAAACCTCCATATTGTTGTTCATAGTGACTGCACCAGTCTGCATTCCCCAACACTGCACTAGGGTTCCCTTTTCTCTACATCCTTGCCAACACTTGTTTGTGGACTTATTGGTGATAGCCATTCTGGCAGGTGTGAGATGATTAGTGATGTTGAGCATCTTTTTGTATGCCTGTTGGCATCTGTATGTCTTCCTTGGAGAAATGTCTGTTCAGGTCTTCCACCCATTTTGTAATCAGATTGCTTTCTTAGTGTTGTGTTTGTATGAGTTCCTCATATATTTTGGATATTAACCCCTTATCAGGTATATCATCGGTGAATATATTCTACCATTCAGTAGGTTGGTTTTCATTTTGTTGGTTTCCTTTGTTGTGCAAAAATGTTTTAGTTTGATGTAGTCCCATTTATTCATTTTTTTCTTTGTTTCCCTTGCCCAAGGAAACATATCCACAAAATATTACTAAGAGCGATGTTAAAGAGTTTATTTACTGCCTGTGTTTTCTTCTAGGAGTTTTATAGTTTTGATTCTTACATTTAAGTCTTTAATCCATTTTGAGCTTATTCTTGGATGTGGTGTAATAAAGTGATCTAGTTTCATTTCTTTGAACATATCTGTCCAGTTTTCCCAACACCATTTATTGAAGACACTGTCTTCGATATTTTTATGTTCTTTGTCATAGATTAGTTGAGTATATAGACATGAGTTTATCTCTGGGTTCTTTATTCTATTCCATTGATGTATGTCTTTTTATGCCTGTACTATGCTGTTTTGATGACAGTGAGCTTATAATATAGTTTGATATCAGGTAGAGGGATTTCTCCCACTTTGTTTTTTCTCAAGATTGCTGTGGCTCTTCAGAATGAGATGATAACATTTTCAAGTGATTAAACAAAAAAAAAATTTTTTTTTAAGCACTGGCTGGTGTGGATCAGTTGGTTGGAGTGTTATCCCATAACCAAAAGGTAGCACATTCATTTCCCAGCCCAGGTGCTTACAGGAGGCAACTAATCTATGTTTCTCCCTTGCTTCCTTCTTCTCTCTCTTCCTATCTGTGAAAAACCAATGGAAAAATGTCCTCGGGCAAGGATAAAAAAATTTTTAATTAAACAAATAATACTGTTTCATGGAATGTGAAAACTAGATGAAATTGAAGTTTCAGTGTCAATAAATAGAGCCTTATGAAATACATGCTCATCTGTTTACATCTTGTCTCTGCTGCTTTCACACTCAGAGCAGAGCTGAGTAGTTGCAACAAGGACCAAATGGACCTCAAAGCCTTCTCTTTACAGGAGAAGTCTGCTGACCACTCATCTATCCCGAGCTTACTGATCATTCAGGGTTCAGCATGTTCTTACCTGGTCACCCCAGCCCAGTCTGTCTCTTCATTTCTGTACCCAGGAAATTTTTGGTCCTTTTTTCTGTCTGAGGGGTAAAAAAAAAGCTTTTAACTCATTATTTTTTAACTTTCAATGATTATTTAGAGATAATATTTATGAAGCATAATGTATGTATTTTGAAAACACTTACACAAAAGTCAGGAACCAATGTAGTATCTTATAGCTTAACTGCTCCTTCTCCACGATGCTCTGCATTGTGTTGCTACAGCGTTCACTGTTGACAAGTATTTGCAGACTTAATGAAGGGCTGTATGAAAAGCAAACGGCAAAGGTTCAGCAATGAGGTATCATTGTTTCACAATTCAGAATCCTCTGAGTCTTATATGATCTTAGGTCCCAGTCTCCAGCTCATGTGTGGAGATAATGTCATTAGGCCCATGGTAGTACAGTAGCCACTAATTAAATCTTAAACTTCTCTCACTGTCCTCAGCTGGATAGAGGCCAACATTATCCATGGGAGTTCTTACTCTCCGTGGGAAAAATCATTGGGCGATTCTCTCATTGGGCAAAATTGTTGGATGTGTCTTCTGTGTAGTAAAAATTGCTGGCTGCATCTCAACTGCCGAGCCTTTTCTCTCCAGGGGCAAAAACTGTTGCCTGCCTATCTCTGAAGGAAAATTGCCATCTGCCTCACTCTATAGGAAAATTGCCATTGTGGGGAAATTGCCGACCACGTCTCCAAGCAGAAAAGCATGCCCGCTTCTCCATAAAAGAAATGTCGGCAGAACTGAGCAATTTGAAACCATGTGCATGGTTTCTGTTTCAAGAACAAACCTTCCCACCCCACTCCCCTGCCTAGTTTCCTGTACTCTCCCTCTCATCTTCCTGAATCATCAAAGCCAGGGTGATGGTGACATTGTTCAGCACCAAATGAAAGACACTTGTACCAAGAAAGGTGAATCTCAAGTGATAGTCCTGGGATAAGCCATTGTGTGTCTGTGTTACAGCCCCATTGGGAGGCCTAGAAATTGATGTACAACTGTGGCTCTATGATCTGGCCCCAGTGGAAAAACAGCTCAGGCTTCTGGACTCGCTTCCCACCAAGCGTGCCTTAAACAGTGCCCATTTGTGCATTGCTGCTGCCTTCCCTGTTACTCTGGGCCCAAGCACAATGCTGAGTGCTGGACATGAAAGAGCTCATCTGTCCCATGACCACCCCAAAAGGTAGGAACTCCTCTGATCTGTACTTGACAGATAAGGAAAATGAAGCTTGGAAGGAGTCAGGCCACTTGTCCAAGGCCTCGTAATGTATAAGCAGCAGAGCTGGAGTTCAAGCAGAGCCTGCTGGGCTTGGAACCACCGGTAGTCTTAGCCACCACACTGCAGAGGGTGGACAGTGAGGAGGCTGTCAGGATCAGCTGATGACCTTGGGTCCCCACCTGGCCTTTCATCGTGGGTATGAGTTCTGCACAATGTCCAAGGGGAGGTCCAGAGACAGGAGCCTCCCACAAAAACAGCCTCTCCTTATGGTTTCCCTCCATTCTCTCATCCCCTGTCCCAAGACCACGACCAGCTAACACACTGCTGCTTTCTGGCTGTTCTTGCCCCGGTTTTAATGAAGGTAGTTTTAGCTTTAGGGTTCTCTAAAGTCAGCAGTTTTCTTTTTAATACTTCCTCTGTCTGGGACCTGCTTCATTGAATCCATCATCTGAGCTCTCTCAGGTGACTAGCCCTGTGCCAGGCACCCTGAAGGATAACACCAAATACAAGATGCTTTCAGCTCCATGGAGACATATTCATATCTGCACATGTCTGCTCAGGGCACTTAATATGGCATTCCCCTTCATGCTCAGTTTTGCGTTCTACAGTTTTGGTTACCTGCATTCAACTGCAGTCCTAAAATATTAAATGGAAAATTCCAGAAATTAACAATTCATAAATTCTGAATTGTGCACTGTTCTGAATTGCGTGATGAAATCTTGTGCTGACCACTCCATCCCATCTGGGATGCGAATCATCCCTTTGTCGAGCATATCCATGCAGGATGTATGGTACAATATTGTAGAAGAGGGACCATATTCACATAATTTTTATTACAGTATATTGTTATAATTGTTCCATTTTATTATTGTTGTCAATCTCTTACTGAGCCTAATTTATAAATTAAACTTTATTATGGTTATGTATGTAGAGGAAAAACCACAGTATTTGCAGGGTTTGGTGCAATTTATGGTTTTCAGCATGCACTGGGGTTCTTAGAACATATCCCCTACAGACACGGTTGGGGATGGGAGGGCTACTGTTTAGTCTGAGGGATTTAAAAGGAAGTATCAGTTGCTTTGGACTATAGCATTATAACCCAAATTATGTTCTAAGCAACTCTGTACTAGAGAAACACTGAGCTGCAAGTGATTTTCAAAAAACAAATAATAAAACAAATGGGACAGTGGGGAGGGAGGAGATGAGATCCAATGAGATTGAAGGCAGGATTAAAGCCAGGGGCAATCAGGCCCCCCAGGAGACATTTGGCCATATCTAGAGCCACATCTGGTTATCACAGTTTGGGATTGCAGATTTGGTGGGTAGGGCCAGGGATGTTGCTAAACATCCTATGCAATGTCCCAACAATAAAGAATTGACCCAAAAATCAATAGTACAAAGGCTGAGAAACATGGAGTAAAGAATGTTAATTTTTCACCTGTAGGACTTCTCAGCACCTTTAATAAGCAAATTGCATTCTCAGTTCCCAAAACTGGGTAGGAGTTTCCCAAGCTCGTCAGTGTCAGAATCTGGATTCCTGATGTGTCGTGGGCTGGGCAAGCTGCTGACGTCCCTTTGGGAAGGCGCTCTACCCTAAAGTAACAGGGATCAGTAGAGGGAGTTGAAAGGGAAGACTAGCAGAATTTCACAGGCATAATAATCTAAGGGCTGGGAGGGGCCTGGTTGGCAATCCTGCCTCCTTCATATTACAGACAAGGAAATGGGCCCAGTCAAAGAGAGGCAGTAGGACAAATTAAGAGCGTAGACTAGAAGCAGATCCCGACTTTGCCTCCTACTAGCTATAGAACCTCTGTGCCTGAGGTGACTGATTGGACTGATTTGTGGAAAAGAGCAATAATAATATCTATTAATATTGAATGAGTTAATATATGAAAGACGCACAGTCTAAGTGCTCAACAGATAGTGTGTATCATTAAGAGCTAGCTAATTTGTGTCCAGTGTGGATTCCAGCCCAGCATCCCTGACTCCCAGGAGGGTGTTCTTTCCAGTGCCCTGTAATGGGCACAGGAGGAGGCAAAGAGGAACTGAGGCATAAAGGTGGGAGTGCCTGGGACTGAGGGAGCCCAGTTTCACAGATGATATTAGCAGAGCAAGGAAGGCCCGGTTGTGGTGGCAGCACAACAGGCAGACAGATGGTCAGGCAAAAGCCCATCTCTACTACTCTTTAGCTGCATGATCCTGGGCAAGTTACTCAGCCTTTCCTGGTCTGAGTACCTTCTGCAGAAGTTTGAGCATTAAATGGGATAATGTATGCAAAGCCTGAGGACCAAGAAACGGTGCAGATGTCATTATCATTTTTGTTGTTGTTGTTATTGGGGCCTCCAAGATACAGGCCCCCTTATGGTGAACCTGACCCCTCCCACTGGCTACATCTGGACTGTCAGGCTTCTCATCAAGACGGCTTCCCCACAAAGGGGACCAAGCTCCCCTCCCCTCCACTGGGGTCCGCTCCCTTTCTCCTCCTGATATCTTTCTTTTCTGGAAGTTAACTGGGAACCCGTCAGGTCAGCAGGGTCTCTAATGCCAAGCAAAGGGTCTCCAGGAGGAATACCAGTTTTGATTTGTGTAAAGATCTGTCACTCAAGCAGTAGATACTTTGGTCCCACCCATTCAGCAACTTACCTGGGACACTCGGTGGTGTTCCATTTGCATTCCACTCGCTCGTTCCCAGCACCTTTACTGCCCTCTGTTAATGCGGTAAAAAGGCCACTTATTCATGCTTGTAACAGAAGTTGTGTAATCGTTTAACATTTGTCTCTTCCTCAAGCCAGTGAGTACCATGAGGGTAGGACTGGATCTGTCTTGTTCCTTGTCTGTTGCACTTAGGACAGGGCCTGGCCTGCGTCCATCCAACAAATACTTTTTATTTGTATATTCTAGGTAACGTACTAAGAGCTGTGCATGTATATGCATGCACATAAAATACACTTAAATAGCTGACCAATGATTGCCCAGTCCGAATTAGTAAAAACCTTGAAATAAAGATGACTTCCTATGGAACATATTTTTCCATACTTTTCAAGGACCTAAAAGAAAATAATTGGCAGTGAATAAAGCATTGCTCAGATAGGTTTTTCTTCATGACCTATTTAATTAATAAAAACATATTTAATTAATAGATAGATATTCTTTTCTTTTAATATATTTTATTGATTATGCTATTACAGTTGTCCCAATTTTCCCCTTTTGCCCCCCTCCACCTGGTACCCCACTTTCCTCCAGCAATCGCTGCCTTAGTTTGTGTCCATAGGTCATGCATGTAAGTTCTTTGGCTTCTCCATTTCCTATACTCTTCTTAACATCACTATTTTGTAACTACCAATTAAGCTTCTTAATCCCTGCATCTTTTTCCCTATTTTCTCCCTTCCCCTCCCAACTGATAATCCTCCAAATGATCAACATATCTATGATTCTATTTCTTTGTTTGCTTAGTTTGCTTTTTAGATTCAATTGTTGATAGATTCAGTTGTTGGTTGTTGTTAATTTATTGCCATTTTAATATTCAGAGTTTTGATCTTTTTCTTAAGTCCCTTTAATATTTCATATAATAAGGGCTTGTTGATGATGAACTCCTTTATCTTCACCTTGTCTGGGAAGCACTTTATCTGCCCTTCCATTCTAAATGATAGCTTTGCTGGATAGAGTAATCCTGGTTGTAAGTCCTTGCTTTTCATCACCTTGAATACTTCTTGACAGTCCCTTCTAGCCTGCAAAGTTTCTTTTGAAAAATCAGCTGACAGTCTTATGGGAACTCCCCTGTAGATAACTAACTTCTTTTCTCTTGCTACTTTTAAGATTCTCTTTTTATCTTTAACCTTTGGCATTTTAATTATGATATGTCTTGGCATTATTTTCATTTAAAATTAAAATGGCTGTCAATATTCATTCATGTCACATATATTTACTAGTACCTCCTCTGTTCCAGGGAATATAACAGAACAAAATAGACAGGAAAAAAAAAAAAAATCCTGCCCCTGTAGAGCTTACATTCTATTAGGGGAGACAAATAAATTAAGTGTCTGTGTACATGTTACAGAACCCCTGGGCTGCTCCAATTGAAAACAAACCCACAGGCTCTTTAGTTAAGGGACCAATTGCCCGCCGCCAAAATTATAACTCTCAGTACCAGAGTTTAGTGAAAAGTAAAAGAATTGTTTATTTAACAATCCTTAACAAAATTGTTTATTTAACTGATCCGCAAATTAGTTATTTGCGGATTTCTGTTGTTAAGTCTTATGTTCTTTAAAACACCCATAAACACATATCCTTGCCTCCCCCCTACCAAAGCAGGCTAGTTTTAGAAAAGTTAGAGAAACCGTTTCCCTACTTTCCAAACACAGTTCAGCTTTACCAGCAGCTGCCAATCATTCTTCTGATTGGGAAGGTCCTTTCTGTGCTGTGGTGCCCTCCAGCTCTCAATGCAGGACCGCCTGGATTCTCAGCCTCCTTGCAAACTGCCTTCTTCCTGCAAACTGCATGGATCTCCTTTCCCTAAAACCGCATGGCAAGAACCTCTCAAAGCAGCCTGGAGACTCCTTCTCCAAGCCACGTGGAGAACTCAGCTTCTTTATTCCACATGGAGAAGGCCCCTTCACCAAGCCGCATGGAGGAGGCCAGAGAGCGAGAGAGTGAGAACAAGAGCGAGCTAAAATGTCCGCAGCTGCTTATATATCCCTGACTGCGTCCTCTGACGCAATGGGCGTTGCAAACAGTTCTGACCATTCACAGAACCTTACGTAGGCTCTGTGTGCTTTTTCCATACTGTCCCCTGGTTCAAGACTTCTCCCATCTACCTGAGGCTTTAGATGCATTAAAGCCATTTTGCATAAGAAAGACAGTAGCCACCAGCCTCAGGCATGTGGAGGCATTCTGAAAGCTGCTTCCTTCTCCCCATCCCCCAGCCGCAAACTCTGGGGATCTTTGGACTCCCCTGTTTCTGTAACATACATAAACTGAGGGAGAGGGACAGTCAGAGGAAAGGTGGCCTCATTGCTTAAAGGCCACAGGGATTAGGGGTGGGGGATGAGTCAGAGTCTCAAGAGGGTCATCCAAAGTCCTGGGGTCCCCACCTTCTGCTTGCCAGTGGTGTTGGATGACTCAAACTCATGGGCGCCTGGTGTAGAAACCATGCTCCTTAGGCGTTTGAAGTGGACTGTGTATAAAAAGGACAGTTTAGGACTAGTCATCTGGAGCCATTCCAGCTTTATAATTACATAGTTCTATGTAGATTCTATCTGAAATCTTACAGCTCCTAAAATAAGATCTCCATGGTAAAAGGCAGAATTCCATCCTGATTAAGAACAAAGACTTTTAAGTCAGATCTTAATTCAAAACACAGCTCAAGCTGTGTGTCCTCCAGCAGGTTACAAAACTTCTCTATGCCTTAGTTTTCCACATCTATAAAATAAGAAAGCATCAGTTCTGCTTCATAGTATTGTTATAAGGATTAAATGAGATAAAACATGTGAAGTACAGGACCTAGAATATAATAAGCTTCCCATAGATAGTACAATAATTATTAACACTATTAAATGTTGTTGCTGAATGAATGAAAAGAATTCATGGAGTTGATATTGAAAATTGAACGGGGAAAACCTGGTTGCTGTGGCTCAGTGGATTGAGCGTTGGCCTGCGAGCCAAGTGTCGCTGGTTCGATTCCCAGTCAGGGCACATGACTAGGTTGCACGCCAGGTCCCCAGTTGGGGGCACGTGAGAGGAAACCGCACAGTGATGTTTCTCTCCCTCTCTTTCTCCTTTCCCCTCTCTCTAAAAACAGATAAATAGGCCCTGCCTGTGCTGGCTCAGTGGATTGAGCGTTGGCCTGCAAGCCAAGTGTCACTGGTTTGATTCCCAGTCATGGGCACATGACTAGGTTGCATGGCAGGTCCCCAGTTGGGGGAGCAAGTGAGAGACAACCACACAATGATGTTTCTCTCCCTCTCTTTCTCCTTTCTCCCCTAAAAATAAACAAATAAAAACAGATAAATAAAGTAACCTTGTTAAAAAATAAATTAAAAAATACTGTATTCCCTTACTTAATCATGGGTATTACGTTCTAGACACCCCCACCCCTGCAATAGGGGAAAATCCGCAAAGTAGGAACCTTACATTTATTTTAGTATTTATATATATATTAAGGCTTTATAAGCCCTTCCCACACACTTGTAAACCATTCCCAGTCTCTTATTAACCTTTCCCACTCCCTTATTAACCTTTTCCACACTTTTATAAACACTATGTTCTTAAACATATGCTACATTCTTAAACCTATGTAACTTTAACTACATATGTATACAGTACTGCAAAATCCCACAATATAGCGAAAAATCCGCAATAAATAATTAAATATAATATTTTCTTTTAAATCCCGCGATACAATGAGGCCGCGATAAGTGAACCGCGATATAGAGAGGGACTACTGTAGCAACGGACATTTGTTGAGAACCTACCATGTGCCAAGCACATGTGCCCAGCCACATGCGTGCCCTTTCTGCAGCTGAGAAAACTAAATCTCAGGGTAGTAAAGAAAAAGTCAACCATTGGTAAGTGACCAAGGCAGGAACTGACAGACTCCAGAGCAGTTTAAGCCCTTCCCACTTACTGACTCAAGCCGTTGTTGCACGTACACCAGGTGATCAAGCCTCTCTATTAAGATGTGTTTTCATGGAGTGTGCTTGGTGTCTCTAAGTCCCCAGTCCTAATGAGATTGCCCTAAATCAAAACTAACGTGAAAATGTAGTTCTCAACTATGAGGGTAACTACCAATCAGAATCCGGAATGGGGCCTTCATTAATGCTTGACTGAAATGCAGAAGATAAGGCCATTGGCTGAGACTTTGGATCAGAACTAATGAGCTCATGTTTTTCTGTTTCAATGGGGTTTTTTAATTCTCAAGTTCAATTCTGATCGATCAGTTGTTTTGTTGTTCTCTTAAATGGTTCTGTGAAAATAAGTATTTTTGGTTTGGATGGTGGTTGAATTTAGCAAGGTTTGGAAGAGAACTCTGCATTCGTAGGTTCTCTGCATGGACTTTGATAGCAGGAGTGCACTGAGCAGGTAGGAAAGAGGGCACTTTGGAGGACAAGTTAACCCAGAAATCTGCACGCTGGTGTTTGTATCACAGTTTTGTGCTGAACCAAATACTTATTAAGTAGACTGTATTCAATCGCCATTATAGGGAGTCAAAAATAATTAAACATTGGCAAATATGTATAGCTTGACATCATATATGCTAAGAACTCAGGAGACAAAGAATTAATAATTTTTCTGGCCTTGGTTCTAATCAAGCAGCAAATATTTATTGAACATTTGTGCCTAAGACTGTCAGTACAAAGATAAGAAAAACCAAAATCCAACCTTCAAGCTCATGTCCTAGTTGAGATAAGACAGACCTGTGGATTATTAAATAACAATGTGAGAATCCCTGAGCACACGCTAAACAAAGGAACCAGACCAAGCATGATGGGACTTCCGAGAAAAGAAAAGGTCATTTGGGGCTAAAATAATATGTAAAAAGATGAGGCATTTGAATCAAGCAGAATTTGAATCAATGAAGAAGGGATGATCAGGCAGAGCACAGATCTGGAAAACATCAAGATATTCCCTGTACATTCAATTTGAACCAGAGAAGTTCAAAATTAAGGTAGAAAGACAAGGTAAGGCAGCTTATGACAGGCTTGACATCAAACTGCAGAACCATGTCTTTTATTCCCATCAGTGGAAATTAGCTGATGCTATTGAGAGAGATGGTGAGTACCTGGGTATCAGAGCCAATGGACACTGGACTGGTGGGGCAAAAGTAGGTTTATAGTTGTGAGTAGGCAAAACACAGTTCATTCTTGTATTATTGTTATTTATTAATTATTGTACTTTCCATATGAACAACTGTAAACCTACCTTTGCCCCACCCTGTATGCAAAAGACATTGTAGCCACTATTCACGGTGAGACTGAGGCCCAGTACAGGTAAGTAACTTGCCCAAGGTCACACAACTAGTAAATAGCAGACTGGCAGCAAGCCCCACTATTAAACACCATGGTCCAGGAGATATGAAAATGTATGTCCACACAAAAACCTGTGCATGAATGTACAGAGAATGTGGTATATCCATGCAATGGAATACTATTCAGCCATTAATACGAATGCAGTACTGACCCACGCTACAACATAGCTGAATCTTGAAAATATGATGCTAAGTAAAATAAATTAGACACAAAAGACCACATATTATATGACTGCATTTATGTGAAATTTGTAGAATAGGCAATTTCAGAGAACCAGAAACTAGATTAGTGGTGGCTGAGGGCTGTAGAGATTAGGAATGGGGAGCAATTGCTAATGGATTTGGGGCTTTATTGAGGTGGTGGGTGAAAATGTTCTAAATTTAGAGTGTGGTGGCAGTTGCATGATTATGTGATTATACTAAAAACCACTGAACTATAATCTTTACATGAGTATATTTTATGCTATACAAATTGTACCTTCATAAAGCTATAAAAAAGAATTTGTATTTAAGCATCTAAGGTGACTACAGGTTTTGGTATGCACAGTGACACCCAGAAACAGGGGAAACTGTGAAACCAAGTCAGATCGTAGACCTGGAGCTTGCAAATGGTCAGCGCCAGATGAATGGATGAGACCGAAAATACAGAAACCAGTAACAGCTTTTTCTGCTGACAGGTCTCAGCAACTTATCCAGCAGATGCCAGCCCTACTGCAAGTTAGATTGCCAACTTGCTAGCTGGCCTGAACATGTTCGAGTTCATTGATAAGAATGTGCTCAGTTCCTCTTGTTTTGCTTTTGTTCCACAGTTTTTGAAGAGCCGGAAGATCCAAGCAACAGGTCATTTTTCTCTGAAATTATCTCTTCGATTTCGGATGTGAAGTTCAGCCACAGTGGGAGGTATATCATGACCAGGGACTATCTGACCGTTAAAGTCTGGGATCTCAACATGGAAAGCCGCCCCATCGAGACTTACCAGGTACAGACCACCCCCACCCATAGGTGTCCCGCACACTTCCTTTGTGGGCTTCCAAGTCAGCCAACTCCCTCAAAGGCTCATTACAACCCAGAAAAATCAAAAGGGCACAGCTTGCGGGTGCCATCGGTTTTAAGACGAGGGTGCACATGGAGGGGCTGGGGCTTAATTTAATCTTTATCTACTGAGCACTTACTGCACGCTGGATACCACAGATTCAGAGGTGAGTGAGACAGACACTGTCCTGCTCTCCTGAAGTTGACAGTCCGATAGAGAAGTGAGGTGACAAGCAGGGAACTGAGCGTGTGGTGATGAAAGAGATGATACTGAGGGCCATGGGAGGGCCACCCTGGTGGGAGAGGCTTTCCGGAAGAAGTGACCCTTCAGCGGAGTCCTGATGACCATGAACTAGCCAGCAAAGTTGTACTCTTACGAGAGTGTGTTGAAAGGCCCAGAATCAAGAGAAATGCGGTGTGTTCAGAAGGGAGCTCTGTGCACCTGGACCAGGGAACACAAGGGCAGGAGGAGGAGCTTGGACACAGAGGCCCTGGTCACATAAGTTAGGTTAGTCTGTCTTCAGCCTGGGTACAATGGGGAGCTATGCAAAAGTCTTACCCAGGAACTGGCATTATGCATTTCTTTGTTTTTACCATGTGTTTCACAGTGCAATTTGCCAAACTGATGAAAGCAGTGTAGGGCGGAGGTGATGGTGGCTGTTTGGTCTGGAATGGCGGCATGCAAGGGAGAGACAGGGAGGATGGAGGGTCCGGAAGGTTTGCGAACTGACTGGGTGTGGAGGAGAGAGGAATCCACAGTACTTTGTGGAGGTTTTGGGCCTAGGAATCGCCCAGGTGGCTTGCAGACTTACGGACAAAAGGACAAAGGAGAAGGCATTGTTTACAATGGTTTGTTTCTTGAAGAGGAGGGCTAGACTTTGAGGTAGAAGGGACTTGAAGAAGCTAATTCCAGGCAAGAGTACCATGAAAGCAAAGGTCAAGAGGCAGGAATAAACTAGTAATTTTATTTTACTATATCTTGGGTTAGATAAAACAAAGTAGGGAAATTCTAGACAGAGGAATATGGTTTATATATTTCTTCTTGAGATATAATGCACATGCCATAATAGTCACCCTTTTTTTTAAGTATATTTTATTATGTTGTTACAGTCCGAATTTTATCCCCTTTGCTCCCCTCTGCCTAGTAACCCCCTTCCCCCAGCAATCCCACCCCCTTAGTTCATGTCCATGGCTTGTGCATATAAGTTCCTATATTATTCTTAACTTCCCCCTGTCTATTTTGTACCAACCAATTATGCTTCTTAATCCCTGCACCATATCCCCATTTCTCCCCCTCCTCCCTCCCAGCTGATAACCCTCCAAATGATCCCCATACCTATGATTCTGTTCCTATTCTGGTTTGCTTAGTTGGATTTTGTTTTTACTTTTAAGATTCAGTTGTTAATAATTGTGAGTTTGTTGTCATTTTAGTGTTCATAGTTTTTATCTTCTTTTTCTTAAATAAGTCCTTTTAACATTTCATACAATAATGGCTTGGTGATAATGAACTTTTTTAGTTTTACCTTGTCTGGGAAGCACTTCATCTTTCCTTTCATTCTAAATGATAGCTTTGATGGATAGAGTAATCTTGGTTGTAAGTCCTTGCTTTTCATCACCTTGAATACTTCTTGCCAGTCCCTTCTTGCCTGCAAAGTTTCTTTTGGGAAATCAGCTGATAGTTTTATAGGCACCCCTTTGTAACTAACTCTCTGCTTTACTCTTGCTGCTTTTAAGATTCTCTCCTTATCTTTAACCTTTGGCATTTTAATTATGATGTATCTTGGTGTGGCCTCCTTGGGTCTAGCTTATTTGGGACTCTTTGTGCTTCATTATTTTCTCACATAAGCCTTCAATTTCTTGCTCTTCCTCTTCTCCTTCTGGCACCCCTACGATTCAGATATTGGCACGTTTAAAGTTGTCCCAGAGCTTTCTAAGCCTCTTCTCATTTTTTTCAATTCTTGTTTCCTCATTCTGTATTAGTTGGCTGTTTTTTCTTCCTTATGTTGCAAATCATTGACTTGAACCCCAGTTTCCTTCCCTTCACTTTTGGTTTTGTGTGGAACTTCTTTTGTCTCATTTAGCATAGCCTTCACTTCTTCCCTTATACGTTTGCCATATTCAAGTATATCTTTCAAGCCTGTGGGCATCTTTATCACCAGTGTTCTGAACTCTGTATCTGTTAGGCTGGCTATCTCCTCATTTGTTAGGTTGGCTATCTCCTCATCACTTAGTTCTTCCACTGGAACCTTGATCCGTTCCCTCTTTTGGGCCATACTTCTCTGTCTCCTCATCTTGACAGGCTCCTGTGTTTTTTTGCCTCTGTGTCTTAGGTAGAGCTATGCCTCCTGTTACATTGTAAGGGATGGAGCCTTAGGTATGCATCAGTATAGGACAACCTGTTTGACCGCGTTGTGGTGCTGTATGTGGGGGAGGGGTCTGATAGGGAACACTGCCACTTGCTCAGCACTTGCCTCTTTTCCAGGCACTTCTCCCTCTTCTGTATGGGACTGACACCCCTCTAGCTGTTTCCCTGACCATCGTTCCAAGAATAGGTGGGTCTGTGGACGTTCTAGGACCATGGGGGCCTTTGAAACAAGTGGCCTCTGCTGAGAGACTGGCAGTTTCTTCCTCCACCCCAACCCCCACTGGTTTGCATAGTCAGAAGCAATGAAGCTTGATTTTCCCTGGCGCTGGGACTGTGAGCTGCACTGTCTGGTCAGGAGCTGGGAATGCTGCCCAGGTGTCCCTCCCCACTTTTTAAAATGTGTGATGGACTTTCCACTGGCCTACCACTGCTGCCACCACCACACTGCATCCTCTCCACCCTGGCTCTGCCCCTCCTACCTGTCTGGATGGTATTTCTTCTTTTTATCTTTGTTTGTTGGACTTCCATGCAGCTCAATTTTCTGGAACTTCTGGTTGTTTCTAGTTTTGAGGTAGCTGTATTCCTTCTTAGTTGTGGAGGGAGACCCAGTGTGTCTGTCTATGCCTCCATCTTGACCAGAAGTCCTAGTTACCCTTTTGTAGTGTACAATTCAGTGGGTTTCAATCTGTGTGCCCAAAGCTGTGAAGCTATCCAATTCCATAACATTTTTATCATTGACTAACATTTTAAAATAAACAGTCTGGCTGTGCTGGGGGTGGGGGTAGACAATAAGGGAGATATGGCAGGAGACACAATAGTTATGAAGTCATTTCAGTATTCTGGCAAGGAGTGTTGGTGTTAGTAGCTTAGATAACAGTATTAGCAGTGGAGGTGGCCAGAGTCTTGATATATTTCCAAGGTAAAACCATAGGATTTGATGTGGGATGTAAGAGGAAAAGAAGCACCAAGGATCACTCCCAAGATGTTTATCCTGAGCAAAGTCAAGAGTCTGGTTTTCGACATGTTTAATTGACTCAATATCCAGAAATGGCAAATAGACAGCTCAGTGTGGGTCTGGATACATCTAACCTGGAGGAAAGAGAAGGTTGGGAACTGTGCCCGGGGGCCCAGTGTTCACATGTTTGGTAGACAAGTGGATTTGTCAAGAAAGCTTGGGAAGAAGTGACCAATCAGGTAAGTGGAAAACAGAGGAATATCCTAGAAGCCAAGTGAAGGAACTGTCCCCAGGAGGAGAGTCATCAGTGGCCAAGTGCTGTTGTTGAATCAGGTAAGTCGGGATGAGACTAGACCACTGGATTTAGTTACATTAAGATTCTTGGTAACCTCGGTGAAAGAGGTGTAGGTAGGGTGATGAATGAATATCTGATTGGAGTGCGTTCAAGACAGACTGTGAATAGGGAATATGAATATAGTGAGTACAGATAACTCTTTTAAGAAATTTTGTTTTGAACGGGAGCAGAAAAATGGGTATAGGCTTAAGAAAGTTTTATGCTGATAAACAGCAGCCAGTGGAGAGGGAAACGGCTAAAGGAACACAGTCCTCGAGGAAAACAAGTTCATTGCAGAATGGGCCTTAGATCGGAAGAGAGACAATTCATGAAAAAAGAGGAGTGTGTAATTACAGGTGCAGAAGGCTTATAAATTATGTGATGGGAACATATAGACAGTTTCTTCTTCTTATGTTGACTTTCTCAGTAAAATAAGAAGGTCATCAGCTGGGTCAGGAGGAAGAAAAAGTATAAAATGCTCATCAAAGAGAGTGAATTTGCCAAAGAAATGTAAGGTTGCTCGGGGATCCACTTGAGTTTTATGTTACTGACTTAAAGTGAGACTATCTAGATGATTATGTGTTTCTTCTTAGCCATGCTCACTTGGTACAGGTAGGGAAGGGCAGAAAGTTAGATTTAACCAGCGATGGGGTTTTTGCCGAATGAGTACAATGAAAAGAAAGAAAAAGGCAAGTTTGTTGCAGGTATATAATAAGGGAATGATTGTAATGATGGGCCACCGAATCTAAGGTAGGTAAGGAGAAAAATAATGGGTAAAGTAGTCAGATCAATGGATCTGAAGAATTGATTAAATCAGGAAGTAACAATAGAGCATTAGTCATTAAAGGGATACAGTCATAGGAATAACTGAATGACCAAGGAAAGCAAAGGACAAACTCATTGAAAATGATGAGGTCAAGTAACTAGAGACCAGAGTATTTGAATCACTAAAAAATGATGGCAGGAATAATGACAGAAGAGAGAGCGAGGTGCTGGAATTGCTTCAAGGAATGGGGCAGAGGTACTCGGAGAGCTTTCGGTGACTGTAAAAAGGATGGGTAGCAGGAAGTTGAGTTTGTTGGCATGACTTCAAGGAGCTGAGGACTATAGGCAGGAACAATCACCTAGAGCAGAGGTCCCCAATCCCCAGCCCTGGACCAGTACCAGTCTGTGGTCTTAAGGAATAGGACCGCACAGCAGCAGGAGAGCAGCAACGCTTCACTGGCATCACTGCCTGAGCTTCGCCCCCACCCTGTCCATGGAAAAATTGTCTCCCATGAAACTGGCCCCCGGTGCCAAAAAGGTCGGGGACCATTGATCTAGAGCACTAAGGAGCTCACCCTGTCACAGGAGAGCAAACGTCCAGCCACCACGTAAGGAACCGCAGGAAAAGCAGATCTTTTCATCTGGAGGAGGCTGAGGACACCCAGGGCTTTGATGACTGACTGTGAGTTCCAGAGAGTCTGGGAGCCAGAATTCAAGACCACCTTTGTGGTTGACATAGTTTGGTTACCCCTGAGGTTCAAAGAACATCCCCTGTACATTGGGGATCTTATTGTCCCCCAAAGTATACTCAGATGTAAAGGTCCAACTCCACAGCACCTGCCCCAAGCTCGCTCACAGTCCTTCATCTTCGCCCCAGAGCTACAGCCAACGCGAGTGCCATCTTCCAGCCGCACAGACCAACCCTCCGGTGCTGCAAACCTTGACACGAGAACGAGAAGCTGGCAGGGACATGGAATAATCAGTGTTTTAAGGTCATGGCTCTCAAACCATGTTTAGCTGGTGGCAGACTTGGAAATCTATTTTGTCGAACACTAAGAAATAGGTGTCATAGCACATGTATTGAAATGAAATATGGCCAAATTTTATTTTAACTTTAGATGGCATATTTCAAAGCAATTTAGTTAAATTTAGAGACTGTTTCAAAGCAGGCAAATAAGTGCTGATTGAGTGTCTAGAACACTGTTGGAAAAAGACTGTGAGGCCTGGTCCCAAGGGAAAGAATCTCATAATCAATTACTGAGGCCTGCCCTGGCCAGGGAGATGGGGAATATTTCTGCTGTGTGGTTTCATACATCAACTGAGCTCAGCATGTTTCCACAAATGAGAAGCTGTAGACTTAAATATGACTAGCTATTTTTAAGATTTCCTATAGAACAGGCACTGGCAAGGGGTAACTTAAAGGCTAAATCCAGCACCCTCCTCTGTTTTTGTAAATAAAGTCTTATTGAAAAACAGCCGCACCCCATTCTTTAGCATAATGTCTATGCTGCTTTCACGCCACAAGGACGATATTGAGTGGTTGTGACAGAGGCCGTGTGGCCCACAAAACCTAAAACACTTACTATCTGACCCTTTACAGGAAAAGTGTGTCAACCCCTAAAGTAGAACCAACCAGTCGAGCTTACTCTTGCTAGGCGTCATGAGCAGGCCACTGAGTACATGACTGAGAACCACTGTGTGGCGTGACTCAGCTTAGCGTCTAAATGGCCAAACACAAGCTAACAGGGACACAGAAAATAAATAACATTCGGGACATGAAGGGAGAAGCATCGAGTAGGATGTTTTAAGTTCTCTCTTGCTCTGTTTTCTAGATGTTTCTCAGGTATGTATCTTACCTTATTCTCAGCTCAGACAGAGAAAGGTGCACCTTGTTTGCCTGAGAGTTTTAACAATAGAACATAAATGCAACATACCTTTCCTAGTAGACCTTCTTTTCCTTCAGGGCCCTTAGTGGGGGGCAGGCAGGAGCTTCCCAGAACTTTGATCCTGGGGAGGAGAAAACAATGGTTCAGACCAGGTTTTGCCCTGAATCCTTCCTGACTTGTGTCCTTCGGGAAGTACTCATGGGTAGTCACAGGGTTGCAAAGGACAGTGTAGGAAATACAGTCAGTAATACTGTAATGACTACGTGTGGTGTCAGATGGGTACTGCGCCCATCGGGGTGATCACTTCATAAGGTTTATAAATGTCTAATCACTATGTTGCACACCTGGAACTAATATAATATGGCATGTCAACTGTAACTGAAAAATACATTTTTTAAAAAGCACAATTTGTAGAGTTCTTGGTAGTGTGGTTCCTGCTAATAGGCCCACACTTCTAACGCAGGCACGTTTTGACACTCATTACTCACCTATGGCTTTTCCGTAAGCACAATCCCGAAGGTGAATGGGGAGGGATCCGGCCAGGTTCATCAATCAGAGGAGAGCCTGCATCAGGCCTTAGAAGGCCTTCCTGCTTTGTCCTCTCCCTACCTATCAGAATCCTAATTATTGTAAATACAAATATTTTATACTTCTCCAAAAAAAGAAAGTTGGGTGATCACAGTGAAGTAAAAGAATATTTTACCCCCTTCTTACAATGTTACCATTCTTTGACCTCCGTGGGACTGTGAGAGGTGATGCACTACAGACGCCTGCTTCACAAAGGGTTTTCAAACCTTGTTTCTGCTGCCTTAGCTTATGCACCTGTGTGCCTTGCCTTAAACGTGCTCTGCACCAGATAAGAGGGAGGAGGAGAGGGAGAGAAAGCTGAGGGTCTGTTTGGCTGTCTTTTCCCTCTCATAGGAGGAGAACTGGAGGACCTCGTAATGCATACGGCTTCCAGTGCCCACTGGACTCACTGCCAGCCTACCACCCTCCCCTTCAAGCCCAGCTCCCTGCCCCCCCAACCCCCGCTCCATTACACACTGCCCAGAAGCAAATCAGTGATAAAGGCAAGAAAAAGCCAGATTAAGGCTTTCTTTCTAGAAAGAAGACAAATTCTTGACTTCAAGATCTTCTAACCATCAGGAGAAAGGCTCACCCCTCAATCCGTGTTAACTCCATCACCTTCCTCCGAGACAGTAGTCCATCCTACTGTGGGGGTGGGGGGAGAAGAGTCCAGACCAGCAGCAAACAAAACTGTGACCCAGAGGCCAGTCCTGTCTGCAGCCACCTGTAGTCTACAGAAAGTTTTCCCAGAACACAACCCCTACTCCTTTGTCTATGTATTACCTGTGGCTACTTTTCCATGACAAGGGCAGAGTTGAATGGTTGCAACAGGGGCCACATGGCCCATAAAGCATAAGTATTTCCTCTTTTTCCCCTCAGACGCTCTTCTGCTTTTATGCTCAGAAATTCTCAATGACCACTCAAGATTTTCACCCCTACAAACAGAAATGGCCTTCTGAACCCCTTCTGAGATGCCCAAAAGGTGGCAAGAAAGGAAGGGGAATTGATTCACTTATAGCAGAGAGAGGAAGTACAGAACACAGCCTCACCCTTGCATCCCCATCCCCATCCCCATCCCCCACCAGGAGCCCTGCCACAGACAATGTGGCACCACAGCACAGAAGCAGATGCCCTGGCAAGGCCCAGAACCAGGGGGAACAAGAGAGCCAAGGTGGAGGAGATTAATTTGCAGAGTTAGGAATACACTGTCCAACAACTCAGCTTTTAAATACCCCAGACATGCGATGCAACATGGAATGAGCCTTACCTTCTTTGTCCAGTACTAAGCACGCAGCTGAACCTCTGAGATCAGCATCCAGCAAACTCTGGAGTCAAGAGAGAAGGGGCCCCAGCTGCAAGAGAAGGGAGATTGAACCATCACTAAATCTAAACAAAGTGAAACAAGGCTTTTCATAACATCCCTCTACCTTTACCCAATTCTGTCTCCCTCTTGGCCTCATCTCTGTTCATTATCACGGCTTCTGTGTAGAACTGAGACCCCCATGTAAGGTGAGGCTAATGAGACAGAACAAGCGGGGGAGGCAGATCACTAAGCAGTAAAAAGTGGGTGCTCCGGTACCCAAATACTGGCATTCAGTTCCCATTCTGTCATTTTCTCTCCTGTGTGACCTTGGACACATGACATCATACCCAACAGCTCACACTCCATTAAAATCAAGCGAATGATAGTCCCTACATGCTAACATGTTTTAGAGATGAAATGAGATTTCGTGGATAAAGTAGCCTGCTAATCACAACGAGCTAGCATACTGTGTGCACTAGGTATTATAATCACTCCCTCCCAGTGGGCTCGGGATGGCTTGCCCTCAGAGAAAAACTGAACCCAGGGTACTGTCCTCTAAGCCTTATTCGTCTGCTGTTGGCATCTACACCTGAGTTGCTAAATGTAGCGGGAGAAAAATACCCAGCCCTGCTAACCAGTTCATTAAAATTCATATCCAGCAACTGCAAGTGGCCCTCGGTGCCTCCCAGCAATTCGGCGCTGTTTCCCAGCCACCTGCCCCCTTCCTCCCTCTCACCTTGCTTTGTGTTTCACTGAAAAATAGAAACATCCAGGGGAGAGTCGCCACACACTCTGGGATGGCACCTTCCCATCAGGGTGTGCTTGACCGTCCTGCTCACACAGACCTCTCCAAATCCTCTTACCCAGGAACGAACATGCAACTCCAGTCTTCCACTTGCTCCAGAGGAAGATCCACAAGCCATCCTTGACTCCTGCTTTTCTCTCCCAACTTCACAGTTGATCCATCCACAAGTCCTATCAATTCTCCCTCCAACATGTCAAGGATCTGGTCACTTCTCACCACCATGGCTCTCGCCCTGGTCCAAACTGCCATCAGCCATCCATCCAGGTTATCACTGGTCTCCCTGCCTTTGCCCTCACCCTCTGACATGTCGCAGCATGGCAGACACAGGGATGCTCTGCATGAGGTCTCTTCTCCATCCTCGGAACAAAGGGCCTGTGTGAACGGGTCATCTACCCCACACTGGGTAGTGTGCCAAGGGTATTTTGTTCACTGCTCTATCCCAAGCACATAGCAGTCATTCGATAAATATTTGTTGCCTGAAGAGGGTCCTCTAATGCCTATTAACCATAGGGGTCTGCCCCTTAATGGGCCCTGTCCCCTGCCACTGTGCACCTACACAAGCTTGTTTGAGTCATCTAGCTCTATAAGCAGCCCACCAACCCATCCTAACATCCCACAGCTGGAAAGGGCTGAGCCTGGATTCAGACAGGGGCCATCTGGATCAGGGCGCATTTGCTCTAAAGAATTAACAGCTCACATCAAAAGAACAAGTATTCACAGAAATAATTTTTTTAAATAACTGACCCTGTTGACGTATTTCTTCCTCAGGTCCATGACTACCTCCGCAGCAAACTGTGCTCCCTCTACGAAAACGACTGCATTTTTGATAAATTCGAGTGTGTGTGGAATGGGTCAGACAGGTAAGGAGGGCTGTGGGGCTGGGGAGCCTTCCTAAGGTAGGCTGTCTCCTGGCAGAGGCCCTGGGGGGGGGGTATTTTCAGTGGGGTGCAGCCAAAGTGTGTCAAGGTCAGGTACCAAGGCCTGGCAGGGACGCCTTGGTCACTGGATGACCCTGTGGTCAAGCCTGGAAAGAGGGGAAGCATATAGTGAGATCCGTGAGTCCCCTTTTAGGACAAGTGCACCTGACCATGTGACATCAATAAGAACATCCTATGTTGTACACACAAGACAGCCCCAGAGTACGCTGGGCCGACATGCCTAAAATGAAGATTAGTACTAATCCACAGCAAATTCCAGCATGAATACTTTGCATGACTGCAAATTTGCTAGATCGAACATTATTTCTTAAAGCCGCTAGTGTAGACTTGGCCAAAGGCCCCAGTGGTTCATTAGCTGGTTTCTAGCTGGCCCCATTTATCACACTCCCTCACCGTGATTTATTACTGTTTGAAAGCCTTTGATTTCAACAATACTTCATATTACCTCCCAATAGTTCATTTTTAGTTTGACAAATACAGATGATGCTCTGCTTCCCTGGAGAACTCAGCACAGGCTACCAGGGGGTGGTCCCTGATGAAGGTGGCCCCAACAATACAGAGGTGCCCAGAAGCACAGAAAAATTTGATCATGGCAAAACACTCAGAGATCGTGCCTTTAGTGAGCACGAGTCCTCTCTGTCCCTTGTTTTGTGTTCTGTGCCGATGAGCCAAAGAGCCCTCCATTTAGCAGGCCCGGGAGGAATCACCACGTGGCAGAGGACCCAAGTCACACCATCCGATTGGTACAGGATGGAGAAGGAGAGAGCAAAGCCATTGGGATATGTGAACAAAAGCTCCCACGGGGAAAAGTAGCTCGCCCCAGCGCTGTCATTTCAGTATTTATTGTTTACTATTGGTTATGGATATTTATTATTATTTGTGTATTTGTTTGTCATTGCTCTCACTCCCCCTGTTTCTTAGCCTAGATTCAAAAACTACCTTATTAAGCACCTGTTATGTACCAGGCACCTTCACACACACTCTTATTTACTTCTGAAAATGATCCGATGGTCGTTTTCAACATCCCCATTTTACAGTTGAGGAAACTGAGGCTCGACAAGGTACAATAACCTGCCCAAGCTCATAGACAGTCAGTAGTAGAGACAAGAGTAGCAAGTTCTGAGTTTGAATCCTAAGATCAACTTTCTGTCCATAAAATCACAATTGGAAAATGTTATTCTTGGTTCAGATAAGGATGAGGATTTTTTTTTCCCCAAAAGACTTTCCCTTACTGTTTAAGAACAAGCCGGGTCCCAGCTGGGGGAAGCGAACATGTGTGCGTGGGAAGCAGTGGGGCCGGGCAGCTGACTGCGTGTGTCCTGGCATCAGGCAGGTGTGGGTTGGAGGCCAGACTCTGTCACTTACTAGCAGTGTGACCCTGCACCACGTTCCCCACTTCTCGGAGGTAACTCTCCTCTGTGGGATAATGGCAGCTGAAATGAGATGTCAGGGCTAAGGCAGCCAGCACCCCGCCTGACGAGAGAATAACAACTCACTCTGCTACACAGGCCAACGCATCAGCTTCCTGGGCCAGAGGAACAAGATTTAACCCTTGGTGAATGTGCCTGGCACAGCTGACGGAGTGCCCCAAAGCTTACCCCAATCCTGTCACACACCCAAGTCACAGAAATTGATGAGCCGCTGGGCTCTGCCATCATAGCCAGCCCGGCAGAGCTTCAGCAGCCTCTCCAGGGGCAGCCACCCAGGAATGTTACACCAGGAGCACCTGTCACCCCGCAGCCTGTCACCACGTCCGAACTGTCACCATTAACAATTCAGTCCCTTGCTTCCTGAGGCTTCTGGCATCCACTCCTCTCCTGATCACTTATAGATACACCTGAGAATGGGTAACTTTTGCATTATGTAGAAACTGTCCATCAGTCTGCTATGAAACCTTATTTTCCCACCCCAAATCTTTTAAAAATGGGAATGTGTTTACTCTCTTCCCAAGTGAGACCATGATGACACCCATTATTTCAGATAACTTTTCTGCAGAGGCTGAATTTAGAGCTGGTGCTTAGCAGGGGGAGGACATACCTGGGTCAGTGAGCCACACTGTCAGCGTTTGTCCCATGTGCTGGCGAGAACGACATTGCAGTCAGCCTTAAATATGCACAATGCATCATCGTTTTCAAAGTGCTCCTGCTTTTCCTACCTTGCTCCAGCCTCACAGTCCCTTCTGTCAGGTAGGGAGCACTGGGAGCATTCAAACCACTCATTGACTGAACCCAAGACCCAAAAGGAATCTACATTAACAAGGAGGGTTATCACAATCTAGCCTTTTTTCCAAGCCCAGCCCAGCCCAAGAGTTTGTTGCTCTGACTCCAAAGGAAGTCAACAGTCACACCATAGGACCTGTTTGGTTGGCTGTTTTTAATAAAGCATATGGTACCATAAGCAGACCATGGAGCGGTGGTGTTTGCTCTAGAAAGACACCACAGGGACATGTTCCTGCCCCTCTCCATAGCACTCAGCGGCTCCCTCTTTCCTCTCTGCCTTTGCAGTGTCATCATGACTGGCTCCTACAACAACTTCTTCAGGATGTTTGACCGGAACACCAAGCGTGATGTTACCCTGGAGGCCTCGAGGGAGAACAGCAAACCTCGAGCTATCCTGAAACCACGAAAAGTGTGCGTGGGGGGCAAGCGGAGAAAAGACGAGATCAGTGTCGACAGTCTGGACTTTAGCAAAAAGATCTTGCATACAGCTTGGCATCCTTCAGAAAATATTATAGCAGTGGCGGCTACAAATAACCTATATATATTCCAGGACAAGGTTAACTAGGAGGACAAGTTATTATTACTTAATAATCTCACATACTGAATACTAGTCAAACATGTTTTTAAATGTTTCTTTGGGTCTTCATTTGATGCATTGACTTTAATTTCCCTACACAGAAAACAACTGGGATAGAATTAAAAGGAGTCCAACTTTCCCAGATTCCCGGTTCTAAGAAACTTTTGTCCAACCCACTAGGTCCCGGGACACTTCTGTTTAGAATTGAGCTGCCAGCTAACAGTAATTCTTCCATAGTTGACCTGAATTTCTGATGCTTTTATTGCCCAGTTTTCTCTGGTGGGTCCAGTGTTTTGTTTCTAGGTGTCTACTGAGATAAAATGAGGTTGTCTGTAGTATTTAAAGAGAAAAGAGATTTTTTTTTTAATTAAGCAATTCCCTTTGATTGAAAAATTCAACAAAAAATAAACACTGTTTACTCTACTCTTAGAGAAATGCTCCTTGTTTTGTGTAAAACCAGAACAACTCAGCATCTCCTGCCCCAGAGCACTATTTTTTTCCTGCCATTTTCTTTTTAACAATTTCATTTGAGCCAGAGATTTATCTCACGAGGCTGTGAAGGAGACACAGAATGAGACGGGAGAGACCACATCAACACGCTACACTCTTTTTTAGTAAGCACCATAGAAACAGCCTGAGAATTTGGCTAGGAAACACCGTGAATACTTCAGGGGACAGAAGGAGACCACTTTCCACTCAGTGCTTCTCAGAGTTAGCTTGGCAAGGCCACGCGGGGCCAGATTCCATCTGCTGCTCTGTTACTCTTGCTTTTTGTCATTTTAAATGGCTCCATATAATCCTCTACTTACACGCCCTCTGGCTTTTTCTCGTCACCCTTTTCCAGCTTATTTATTCCACTGACTTCTAAAGGCCATGTCCTGGTTTTTTATTATCTCGTTCCCTGAGCAAGGCTAGTCTGTCCTTTTTGGGTGTCTCCCTCTTGCTGGGTTTGGTAACCAAAAGTAACCATCCATCTCCGCTATAGCTAGAACAAACACAGCCAATGAAAATGCCAATTTGTAAAGTCTAGTCAAGCACTTCTAACCGTCCCCAAGCTTGCCATCTGGAAAAACAGACCAGAGGGCTCTCTGGCTGCAAAAAATAGAATACGGGGGAATAGGGAAGCTTTGACCTTGGAGTGACATCTGCTTGAACCTGTGGAGGCTGGTTCATCCTTCCCCCAAGTCGAAGATTCAGACTTCAAACTTCCGGAAGGTTCTACGTGGCACACCTCTAAGAAGGCAACACAATGAAGTAAAAGGGTGGATAAATTTGTAGAGGAGGTGGGAGGTACCAGAAAGCTGGGTCTCGGCTCAGTGTCAAGGTACCTGTCTTGGTGACTCATTTCCCTGAACTTCCATTTAGTGGGTAGGAAATTGCTTGACATGAGGATTTTTTCTTTAAAAGAGAATTTTCTTTCAGTTTGTATATTTATTACAAGTCCCAATTTTCAGGTGTAATTAGTTTTAGAGGAGAGAAAAAATAGTAAAAGAACCATATCCCAAGGCTTGGCTACAGACCATTTAATAACAGCTTTGGGGCAAGGAAGTAACTATCTATTCAAGTGAACACAATTTTGTAAGATGCAGCCCAAGTTCAAAAGCAGTAAAATATGAAAAAGTACATCTCAAAATGGAATGAGCATGCAGCTGAAGATATGACTAGCTTCCCAGTGTTCCTCAACTTCCTGCAAAGAAACGCTCTGTGCCGGCAATGCAGGTAAGCAGCCCAGGTAGACTCTCTGAGCAGGATTTTGGCCTGACTAGGGCAACCTTCTTGGAGGAGACCTGGACATATGTCAGAAACTGCTACAACCCATAGAGAATTGTGACACTGGGATACACAGTTTACTGTCAATTCCCTCAGTGGCCTTGCCCCCGCTTCTCTGAGATTCAGCTCCTGTGGGTACCAGGTGGGGATTGGGATGGGTCATGGTTTCTCAAACTTGAACATCAACCCACCTCTGTACTACTGCTCATCTAACATTTCTCCAAGTCACTTTTTAAAAGCAAGACAGCCTCCTTAAAAAAATAAAAATAAAAATAAAACTATTCAGAAAACACCAGTTTCAATGTAGCACTTATTTCTTCCAACATTAAAATAACCACATAACCATGACTATAACAAACATGCACCCATGCACCATGTACAATCATTTTGTGAACACAAGTGGCACGCTTATCTAATGGTGGGATTCTACAGAGCTGACCTCACTGGCCATTTAAGCTATGGAGGCATCAGAGTCTCAATGGACAGTGGTCCTTCACATACTAGAGTCAAGAATGCTCCCCAGAACACATACATCAAAGATTGTGGTCATGGTTTCATGGGGTCCACAGGCCCCCTGCAATCTGTTTGTGGACCCCCAAGAAAACCCCCTACCCCAGTCCTCCACCCTCAGCACACAGATGTACAGTGAGATCCAGAGGGGGAAGAATTGCTAAAGACCTGGGAACTGCCCTCCTCACCTTCACCTTGTACAAAGGACATGTGGGAACCAGTAAGCTCAGGCCTCAGGCAGCGGTTAAGCACCCCCACGTTCACCAGGTCCTGCTCTGTGCCAGAGACCGGCCGGGGCACTTTAGAGTTGCCATCTCCTGTCCAGTGCTGGTGACTTGCTTAGTTGGTGGCAACTAGAAGCCAGTCTCTTTTCCAGCTGACACTAACAGCTACTTAGAAGCTGACTTGACACCTTTCCAACAGCTTGTTGGACTCTAAGAAGCCCACACTGCTGTGTCCTGCAAGGCGTGCCGCTCAGTACAAGCCATCAGCCTACCCGGAGGATGTCACTTGACCACAGGGGAATGGGAGCCGCAGCTTCCTCGGGTTTTATTAAAATCACACTAAATGCTTTGGGGAAAGAGGTCATACTCCCGAAAGGCGGAACACGTGAGTGAATGTTTAAAGGACCCTGACATTAAATGCTGAGGCTTTAATAAAATATACACATTTTATCCCAGGTTTATAATGGTGGCTTGAAAAAGGCACCTATAAATAAATCAGCATTTATGACCAAAAGAAAAATAGTCTTGTCTTGGAACTTTATTTTTAAATGGGAAAGTTGTAAAAAGTTAGGCCAAGTCTACTCACAAAGAAAAAAAAAAAAAAAAGCCTGCTCCAGCTGGTGTGGCTCAGTGGACTGAGCACAGCCTGTCAGCTGAAAGGTCACAGGTTTGATTCCCAGTCAGAGCATATGCCTGGATTGTGGGCCAGGTCCCCAGTTAAGGGTGTGCGAGAGTCAACCAACTAATGTTTCTCTCACACATGGATGTTTCTCTGCCTCTGTATCTCCCTCCCTTTCCCTCTCTTTAAAAATAAATAAATAAAATCTTAAAAAAAGAAAAAAATGTTCTTATCCTTTATGGACAGCCATGTGAAATCATTGTTTGTTGGCACAAAGAAAGTCTGACAATAAAAGATATCAGCTTTAAAAAAATCACCCTAAAATGCAATAGTCAGTCAGTCCCTGTCACTCAAAAACAAGCAATTGGAAAGCTGAACTCTGGAAAATATACATGCTTTCTTATCCAGAGAAAGAAGATGAGTTGGAAGAAACAAAGAAGGAAAACAGCTGGCATGAAGAAGTAAGCCATACAGTGAAGGGGCAGTAGGAACCCATTTGCTTCTTAACGCCTTAACATCTGGCTCCTGCCTTTTCTATTGAAAAAAAAAATTCATCTCTAAACCTCTCTTTGGCCTTCTAATTAACCACATTAGTGTGTATGAGGCAACCAGCAAATGTAAGGCTGAGCAATTGTCAAGTGGAGAACAAAGATGAAGCTAAAGTTCTTTTAGCTCAGTGACCTGATGAAAGAAGTCAGCTGTCTTCAATGTATCCCTTTAAAGCATTCCAGGGCCCATTATGGTAAAAGTTTGACCCTGCAATACTCAGTGGCTGAGAACATGGGAGACCATCATTTCCCTTCCTTCAAATTTGCAAAGAAATTGCCTAAAACTTACCTCCCTCCTACCCACCCACCGCCACCCCCAATTCCTTTTTCCACCCCTCTGCTGACTACCTGCAGAGCTCAAGAAAGCCCTAGAAGGCCTATGACAAGGCTTTAGGGCTGACATAAGAGTCCACATCCAGAATGAGGGAACCCTTCCTAATTTGCCCTCTTCTGGTATGGACATGTATAGATGAGGCTGGTGGGTTCTAAACAATGCCCCCCAAAGCACAACAATCCCCCAAGTCACCACAGGGAACATTCACACAGCAGCCTGATTCTTGGTGCACCACCTTGTCCCCTGTACTTCTAGGTCAAGTCCCAGGAACTGCTTTCCATGGAAGAAGCTGGCTTGGTCAATGGAAAGAACATGGAACTAGGAGATAGAAAACTTGGGTCCTGCTCCTGGCTCCACTATGTCACCAAGAAACGTGGGCAAGCCACTCAGTCCCTACATCAGTCATGGCACCTATAAGATAGTCAGAAAGCGTCTTTCCTAAGCTCACAGAATTATCATGAGGGTCACAACTTATAACTGCTTTGATACGTTTAAAGCACCATAAGGTAATAGCAGCAACAACACTCACTGAGGACCTATTGTGATTTCTCATGATCTGCTTCCCTTCACCCCATGAGGTCAATGCCAGCATTAGCCCCACCTTGTAAATGAGGAAATAGACTCATGTGGCCGACCTGGCCAAAGGCATATAGCCAGTAAGAGATGGGATCAGGTTCTCCAACTCAAGGTTTCTGACTCTAGAGTTCTTAAAATACTGTTTCTAATACATAAGAGTAGCTAATACTTAATTGAGTGATTATTATGGGCCAGGTTTTGTTCCCACAAATTTCACATGTATTAATTCATTTACCCTCAAAACTGTAGATGCAGATGCTATGGTTGTTCCTGTTTTGTAGATAACAGGGTAATTACATAACTTCATTAAGTTTACACTGTTTGCAAGTGACAAAGCCAGACATTTTGGTCAAAACTCTTATCTTCTATCCTCTATCTCCATTTTACGGATAGAAATAAACATATAGATATAAATATAAATATAGCTAGAGAGAGGGAGAAGGAGAGGTGATAAAGATGGAAGTTACTGATTAGAAAACAAGTCCCAGTAATGGCCCTAAGTTCATCAGCATCAAATATCTGTGGAGCATCAGGCAGCCAGGCCCTGGGCAGGACTGGCATTCCTGAGATGTATAAGCCGCTGGCCCCTGCCCTCCAGGAGTGGACAGCATATAAGAGCCCGTATATGTTGTAAATATTCCAGTGCAATGAGGTTTGTGTGAAGTGCAGAAATAGTACAGAGAAAGAAATGGTTAATCAGGATTGAAAAAAGATTTCTCAGAATAAGTGACATTCTAAGCAGAGTTTTTAAGCTGGTCCCTCACGAGACAGAGCCTCACGGGTGAGGGCTGAAACAGTAATGGGGACATGGCACAGCAGCAGAGTGAATGCTTATCTAATTTGGTTAGAAACATTTTTTCAATTTGCCAGAACTGGCCTGGCCCCTCTTTCATTCATCCAATAACAAATATTTATGAAGCCCCCATATTCAGGTACTGTATTTAAATATAAAATAAGTAGAGAGAGTAAAAGAACACCATATAACTTGTTATGTGGCAGGCATTGGGTTAGGCACTTTTTTCATCATTATAATCACCTGATGGACAAATAGATTATTCCATTTTTCTAGCTGAGAAACACTCAAAGGGGTTAAATGATACAGTCGCAGTGACATAGGCACAAGTTTGATCTAGTTCTGTCCTTGCCCCGATCCAGTATTTCTCCCATCGCCATGAATGGTAGTGCATAGGTACCATGTCTCTTCCCATGATTGAGGATTCTCACAAACAAACCATCTCTCTGTGATCAAATATTACCTGACAGCTTACCAGAAATACAAATCGGGTTTGTCACTACAGCAGACAGTGAAGTCAAGTGGCTCGCAGAGGTCTCCAACCCCTGACCCTGACCTTATTATTAGTGTTTAACCATCTCCCAATTTAGATCTTCCACACTCCATTGGCTAAACCGCTGGTGGCCAAACAGGGTGATCTGCCATCTCTACCGATTCCTGCCTTCAACACTGTCAAAATAATGATCACTGCCAGGCCAGAACCGGGGTTTAGCAACCACCAGCTTCCCAATGCACTCCCTAACGCTAATTTCCTGAAAAGTTAACCTTGGTCTCTTAGATTGAAGCTGCCACAGAAGCCCTTCCTGCTGACCATCTCAGAGCCGCTCACTTGGTCTGCTGTATTTGCTTTGAGCGAGAGTAGACAGAGTGTTTCTCCAGAACTCAGCCTTGTGCCAAAACCCAGATACCACAGGGAAGTGGGGTGCCACTTGACTATACATCTAAGAGCTGTAATATTCATAAAGCTCTTAGATTCTTGCTCTGGTTGGCTAGT
This sequence comes from Furipterus horrens, assembly GCF_987537825.1. Taxonomy (NCBI): domain Eukaryota; kingdom Metazoa; phylum Chordata; class Mammalia; order Chiroptera; family Furipteridae; genus Furipterus; species Furipterus horrens. The sequence continues at coordinate 68,652,703 of NW_028327180.1, forward strand.
AATACTAGGCCTTCCCACCCACAGCAGTAAATGCTTGTGGGGGTCCAAGAGGATTCCAGGGAGGCCAGAGTAGAAGTGAGAGGATGGAGCTGCCTCATTAGTCAAGGAAGGGCTGTACTTTGGCACTCTAAATAATCGCTCAGTTGGGTAATATTCATGAATGCATTCATTCATTCACCCATACACATTTAATGATTGACCATGTACTACCTGCCAAGCCCTGTGCCAGGGTACTGGGGAGGCAGGGAGAGTCCCTGTCCTCGCAGGGCTTACACATCTTGGGGGATACAGGCAGACTCCCAGGTGATGTTAGCACTACATGTGATAGTGCAGAGCCCAGGGTACTGGCCTAGGTTGAAATCTAACTTCTCTGACTCTCAATTTCCTTATTGGTAAAAATAAGGATAAAATTGGCACCTAGCTCATAAAATTGTTGTGAAGGTTGAGTGATTTAACATAATAAAGCCCTTAGAATGGGTCGTGGCCAACTGTAAACACCCCATGCACGTTCCGTTGGTTGTTCTCCTAGTTCTGTACAGCAGCATGGTACGCACTCCATGGCTACGTCAGGATGGGAGAATAGCCAGAGGCGCCGCCTCGCCCAAAGGAGGTAAACCCTGAAATATAAAGTAGCGAGTGAGTTATCCAGGTGATGAGAAGGGAAAAGAGAGTGCCCCGCATCACGATCATAAATGAAAGAGCAAAAAAGCACCTGGTGTGTTTAAGAAATCTACAGTATTCTTGTACAACTGACTAATAAACAAACAAACCAAACCAAACAGGAATGCAGACCAAGGGAAGTAAAAGGGCATAAGGTAAAGGGACAATAATATATGATATGAGGAATAACATGCATGGCCTTAGTGAGGTTCACACATCAGGGTTCTCCGATAGCAAGGCTAGGAGCCACTCAATTGAGAACTTATAGTTTCCATAACTTAGCAAGTCGGTGTGGTCCAGACACAAAAGGATATAGCAACAAACTTGGCTCAAGTGTCATTTTCTTCAAGAACCCTTTCCTAACCACCCTAAGTTCCATGAGGCCCAAGGCATTTAGTCTGCTCTTGTATCCTCAGAGCATAGAGAAGTTGCCTGACTCATAGTAGGTGCTCAGTAAATACTTGTTGAAGAAATGAACACACAAATGAGTGAGGAAGACGGGCACAGCCTCTGGCCTCAGTAAGCTTACAAGATGAGCAGGGTGCAATGTGGAGCTGGAGTTACGGGGAACCGGGTGTATGGTATCACAGGACTTCCCAGAGGAGTCAAAGAATTAAACAGAAAAAAAAAAAGGAGAGCCAGTGAGCCGAGATATGTTAAGAGCAAGCGAGGGAGCTCAGGTTGCAGCCATAGTTAATAGAGCACGTGTCCCTGCTGATGCATTACCCTCCCAGCAGTAGTTAGTCTTCTGGGACCCTGCAAAGCATGCAGAAAGGTTGACAGCTTACAATCAATACCATGTTCACTGGTGCAAGGAGCAACATTATCACATCCAAGATATTACCCCCACATCTCGCTCCAGCACTAAATATTCCCCGTAACAAGGCTAAGGGGAGTGACAAGAGCTATTATTTTCAACCCTCCCACTTGAAAGCAAGAAGTGAGGCAAACCATTTCCCGGATGTTCTTAGGGGAAAGCAAGCCGGTTCCCCCAAGAAATCACTCAAAGCTGAGCCCAGGCCTTACACAGCAAGACAGGGATGCAAGAATATTGGCACTTTCACTTGCCAGGCTGTCCACATAGAGAAGGGGAGGGTCTGTGGGCGGCCGAGAGATACCACAGTAATGAGAGGGGGGGTGGATGGTCCCCCACACACACCCAGGTTGGCAGGGAATGCGTGAGGGCTGGATGCTGGATTGTATTCTATATGCCCATGTCATTCTAATAAAAAGAAACTTGACTCCCCCAGTTTAGCTTTCCCATTTCAGCTTCTCTGACTGTGGCATAATTGAAAGTCATATTTCATCTAAGGCGACGGTTTCCAACTCTAAGTGCAGGTGCCTTGTGAACAGTCAGCTGAATTTATCAAAGAGAACAGCAAACAATTGCATGGTAAACACCACCCATTTTTCAGTGGGGGAGGGGCGGGAAAGAGGAGCAGGTCATATTGCACACCAGCCGCAACACAGTACTGCCACTGAGTCCACTGTCACGTGGTTCTTTAGCCTATGACCGGATTTTGGCAGGAAGAAGGTGGGGCCAGGATACCAGGGTGGTTTTGTGTGTATTTAATAACAGGCTTTACTCTTCAGCCCCTCACTTCCTCCCTGACAAGATGAGGGATATTGCTCCTACTTTTCATAGTCTTTTTGAAAAGGTACAGTGTTAGTTATATTTGTAATGTATCTTGATGAAAGAATCAGCTAACACTCAAAGATGGGTATATTCACTGAGGATATTACAAATGTAAAAAACTCAGAAAATGTTTATCATGGACCAAGAAAGTTCAGTTCAAAACCTAAATTTTTTAAATGTACAAAATAAAAAGGCCATTTCAGGAATGGATCACAGCTGGAAGTGGCTCTTCACCTGGACCAGCACGGGGATGGTTAACTGACTCCATTAGTCTCCGCCGGAGTCTCGAGAGGGACATTGGGGAGGCGCCTACAAGAACAGCAGCGATTATAGCTTCCCCCTGTTCTTCAACATTAAATACATGATGGATTCTTCTTCACATGACATCGTGCACATACACACTCATACACACACACACACAGCCTCAGTGCCCGACGTAACAGACCCTCCTTTCTCAGGGAATCATTCCTGAATCTGTGACTCCTTCTGTCTGAAGTACAGCTGCTCTTCCAGCTGTTTAAGGACACAAACCGGGAACAAAGGTTGTAAATTTCTCATTGCATTTTATATCAGGACTGGGGATCCATTTACAAATGAACACTCTGCTGGCTTGGTGGATAATAAAGTTATACGACGCCACATAAGATTGTCATGACTTCCTTTCTCACCTGATCATTACATTGCTCACTCACAATGACACTTTGGGTGGAATAACTGTCCTGGTGATGAGCAATAATTGAACACTATCCTTCATGGAGCCATTTGAACTTCTTCAAGCACTTTCATGACCAGACAGGTACCACAGTCTGCACAAGGTTACATGGAGTTACTCCAAGACCAAGCCTGAAGCCAGGTCTTTCAAACCTCTAAGATTAGCTTTATTTCATTGTTCGGTTTCAGTTTTGTTGTTGTTGTTGTTTTTCAATCTTTTTCAATGTGCCTAAAAACCAGTCACTTTTAGGTTGAAGGTCTTGATAAGAAGTGTTAATTCTGACTCAGAGAGCACTCAGCACTTCTGTCTGTGGTACCAAAGACAGTTCCGCCAGGGTCTGGGAGGACCGTCTCAAGCCAGTACTCACTGGGGTCCCCATTGGCACAGATCCACACAGGTGGGCCCATTGAAGTTATTCAGCACATTCAATGCCATTGACTCATGAGATTAAATGCCATTACTTATTTACCTTCCTACAGAACTCTCTGCCCAACACTTATTCATGTCTGATCATGTGCCACACAGTAAGCTACATAGATGAACAAGGCAAAAGAAGTCCTGCCCTTAAGGAATACAGTCTAATAGGAAATGCAGTCCCAACAGGTGGTTTCAACCTAACATGGTTAATGCAGTGGCAGAAGTCTGCATAGGTTATTATAGTTAGAACATCTGACTTCCTGGAGGCCACGAAATGAGTTCAAACTGAAAGGAACATGGGGTCCACCCAGGTGAGCATAAACATGAGCAAAGGCATGTGCTGAGAAGCCCCTGACCCCCATGTCTGAGAACTACCAGCAGTTTGCTTTTGCTGAGAGACTCAGCTAGGACCGGCTCAAGTGCTGGCAAGGGAGCAGAGGGCCATTTAGTGAGCTTAGGCGTCCCTCGAATACCCCTGGAAGATTTTTAAGGAGAGAATTGACAGAGTGGGAACTACATTTCCAAAGATTGCCCCTGGCAACTGTGTAAATGACACCTTTGAAGTGGATAAGATTGAGAGCAGGCAGTCCACTCAGGAAGCTGTTGAAGTGGTCCAGGAAAGAGAAGCTGAGGGCCTGAACTGGGGATAAAGGAAACGCTGAAAAGGTTCAGACCTATGAGTATGGCTGAGAGACAGACTTGTAAGAGCAAACAGAGGAGCTGATGAAGATACCCAGGTGCATAGTTAAGCTGATAAGTGACATCATGAACATCGATGAAGACAAACAGGACAGGAGAAAGGTTTAGGGGAGCAATTTTTAACCTTTTCCATCTCATGGCACACATAAACCAATTACTAAAATTCTGCAGCACACCAAAATATATATTTTTGTCCATTTGACAAACAAGTAGATATAATTTAGATTCATTCACACTGGACAGCTATGGTTGGCTGCTGTCATTTTTTTTCATTTGACAATCTAAGGGAAAAGAGGTCAGTGCCCCTGACTACATAGTCAGGTACTGTGCGTTTTTAAAGTCCTCACAGAACACCAGTGTTCTGTGGCACACCAGTTGAAAATCACTGGTTTAGCGGGGGGAGAGGGGGGGAGACATTAGAGGTCTAATTTTGGACATAATGAGTTTGAGGAGCCAGTGGGGCAGCCAGGTGGAGAGAAATGCCCAGCACACATCAAGATTTTTGAAAAATCAGTGACCAAGATGTCACTAAACATAATGGAGAGTTAGTCATCAATTTGTTCTAGCCTTCTTAGAGGGGATTACAAGGGAACACAGAGTAAGGCTTAAGAGCAGAAGGGTGGGGGGACACCCCAAGCAATATAGAAGGAAGCACTGGAATCATGAAAAGAACCATGGGCAAATGATATCATGGTGATACAGGAGTAGAGTTCCCACTAAAAAATATAGTTCCTACAAATCTATACTTAAAAAAAAAAAAAAAAAGAAACTCTGTAGAAAGTAGGTAATGGGCTGTAAGGCAATTCACAAAAGAAGGTATTCAGAAAAATCAATGAACATAAAAAATGTGCTCTAATTAGTAACTAGGGAAATGTAAATAGTACCATATAGCCACAAGATGAATTCAATTAGTATGTTGGACACTAACAAGTGTTGACAAAGATACAGCACAACTGGAACTCTCATGTACTGCTGGTGAGATTATAAATCCATCACTTCGAAAAACAGTGTGGCTCTATGTACTAACATTGGAGATATTTATACCTATAACCAGAAAAGTACTCTTACTTCTAAGTACGTACCCAACAAATTTGTGCACATGTATCCCAAAAACCAAGTTCACAGCAACACTATTTGTAAATGCTAAAATTAGAAGGTATCACCAATGGAACAAAACAATATGTTCTTCTCATCAAATAGAACACTATGAGCAAAAATGAATGAGCTACAACTTTGGACAACAACATGGATGAATGTTACAAAAATGCAGTTAAGTTAAAGAAACCAGACAAAAGAATATCTGCTTCATGATCACAATGCCATAAAACTCACATGAGGCAACACTGAACTATAACGTTTAGGATGCCTGCTTAGGTGGTAAAGCTGTAAGGAAAACCAAGGAGATGGTCCCTGTGCAATTCAGGATGATGGTTATGTTTAGGTTGAACCATTTAGAGGACTTCTGGGAAGATGGTCCAAAACCAATTTACCATTTAAAGTACTTCCCTTGATAATAATTCACTAAGTTCTACATTTGGTCTATTCAGTTTTCTGAGCATTATATTTCACATTTTTAAAGTTTTTTTTCCCCTGACTAGTGTGGCTCAGTTAGTTGGGCATCATCCCACAAAGCAAAAGGTTGCTGATTCGATTCCCAGTCAGGGCACATGCTTGGGTTGCGGGTTCAGCCCCGGTCCAGATGCATGTGAGAGGCAACCAATCGATGTTTCTAACATTGATGTTTCTCTCCTTCTCTTTCTCCCTTCCTTTCCCTCTCTCTAAAAAAAAAAATAAAATATCTTTAAAAGATTTGTTTAAGGCTAAGAGAGGGGCTTAACCCCCTGATGATATGAGGCTATTTTATGTTGGGGAAACAGGCATCATGGCACACAGGAGCCCTGAAGGGCATCTCTGAATTGCAGCACAGGACAGTGTGTTTATAATGATTGTGAATCATCAAGAAAATACCAAATTAATTCTGTATTTGCTGCTGGACAAGGCAAAGTAGCCAGAAAGAGAACATGACTTGGGGTGGTGAATACACAATACAGTATACAGGTGATGCATTATAGGATTGTATACCTTAAACTTATATAATGTCACCCCAATAAATTCAATTTAACAAAGGAAAGAAAATGACCTCATCCCTAGCTCCATCCTTGGAACCTGAGCCAAGTCTATGATCCCTTGCCACGATTTATAGATGACCTAGCTCAAGCCAATCAGGGCCCACAAGACTTGGTTCTAGGGTTTTGTGTGAACTATGGGGGAATTGGAATTGCTCTTTCTTGATGAATATGAACAAAACAGGATTAGAAATAGGAGCAGCTCTAGCCATCTCGCCACACCATCTGAAGCCTGAGAATGATAGAACTCACCAGAGCAGAGTGGTTTCAAGCAGCACTCAGTCAATGCTTCCTATAAAGGGCCAGTTAGTATGTATTTCAGACTTTGCAGACTGTACGGTCTCTGTTGTAACTACTCAACTCTGTCATTGCAGTGGGAGAACATCCTCTGATAATACACAGATAAGTGATACAGTGTCCAGTAAAGCCATGTTTATAAATATAGGTGGGGGCAGAATTTGGCCCACAGGCCAGAGTTTGCCCGCCCCGGCTTCAGAGCGCAGACTCTAGAAAGATCACATAGGCGCTGTTGCTTGCACAGTCCTGAGCACGTTACTTAAACTCTCTGCACCTCACTCTCCTCACCTGTAAATGAACATTATAATACTACCTACCTCATAGACTCACTATGAGGATTAAATGAATTAGTAAATGTAAAGTGGTTAAAACAGTGCCTGGCACACTGAACTGCTGAGTGTGAGAGCTGCTTTACCATCATCATCATCATCATCATCAGTGGTGCTGAGAAAGAAACCCAGTCTTGTATCATTTGAGCCCAAGATAAAAATAGCCTAAAAATCCTGAGCCTGGGCTATTCAGTGACGTAAGGTAATTACTTTCCTTTTTTTTTTCTTAAAGCAATTTGAGCTGGTTTTCTCTGATAACTAAAATCATGTCATCTGACAAAATAAATGAACTCAGGATAGGTATAATTACAGAACACACCATTTCTGCACCCATCACAGACATCACCAAACTCAGTCACTTCCCTCACCAAGCCCAGACATTGCTATGGACCAAATTATGGCCCCCACCCTCAAAGGTATATGTTGAAGCCCTGACCCCCTCAGCATGGTGGCATTTGGAGACAGAGTCATTGGGAGGTGACTAGGGTTAGTTGAGGGCATGAGTGTGGGACATCCCTCATGATGGGACCAGTGCCTGTATAAAGAGAGGCATCAAAGAGCTTGCTTCATCTCTATATCTCCATCTACACATATCAACAAAAGGCCATGAGAGGACACAGTGCAAAGCTGGCCATCTGCAACCCAAGGAGAGAGCTCTGACCAGATACTCACCCTGCTGGCACCTTCACCTTGGGCTTTCAGTCTCCATAACCATGAGAAATAAATTCCTGTTATTTAAGCCACCCAATCCATGGTATTTTGTTATGGCAGCCCAGGCTGATGAAGACAGGCATGTTCCTCTCCCCCCGACAAAACAGGACCCCAGCAAGCCGTCTCTATCCATCCATCAAAGTCACCATGTGAAACAAAACCTCTGCATCCTTGCTTTAGGTCATGGATTCTAGGAGCTGCTCACTAGTGATCTAGGCAAGATTTGTAAATATTCTCTAAATGTATGCTTGTGACACAGAAAGAAATTTGCCAAAAGACCTATACATTTTTAGATATGTGGTCTCCCTTTCTAGCTTCTCATGTATGAATATTCATTTTAAACTACCTGCAAAAAATGTGAAATCCTCCCACATTCTGTTTTTCTTTTTCAAGTCCCTTTTCTCTTAAGAGGGTCAATAAATGCTGTTTGCATGAGTGAAGTCACAAAGCCTGCTAAATAAAAAGTTTCTCCTCTAACTCAGGAAGTAATAAAATTAATAGACTTTAAAATGCACAGTGTCACTGATGAATGTAAGGTCCTTAATCTACAGTGGAGAAAAAACAATGGCATAATTAGCTTGATTTGTTTTACACTCATAGAAAGAGAGCTTTCTGAATTCATAATGCAAAAGAGCCAAGACCCTGAATGCTTTCTCTTTTTTCTTTGAAATTTAATTAGCCTATTGCTAGCAATATTTTGTACTTCCCACATTCTCAACACATGGTGGGAATACTATTACTACCTCCTGGAAAAATTACTCTGATGCATTCCTATTTCTCAAATAAATGGAGTTACCATCAGTTTGTTAAGAAAGAATTCCCTAGTAATTCTACAGCTATCTATGAACTGTTGAAAGCAGTGGTTTTTCAAAGTGGACTGTACAGCTGAATCACCTGGAGGGCTTATTAAAACATAACACTGGGTCTGTCCCCAGAGGGTCTGATTCAGGAGGTGTGGGTGAGGCCACCCACAAGGGTGGGTGCCATGTTTTTACTCTTTGCCCCCACCTAGCGGCCACAGCTACAGAGACCAGAGCATAGTGCAAGACCCTTAAGCAAAGCCTGACCCACACTTGGAAGCTTGGCGATCACAGGTCAGCTTGGTCTGGTTACTTGGAGGCTGGGGCAAACCTAAGAGCTGAGGGGCGGTGCTCTGCAGTTGCTGTGTCAACACCAACCGTACCTACTTACAAGCTGTTACCAGTCCATGAGGGATGAAGCACAAAAATTAAAGGTACTTGGGAACTCTTAGAGCACTTTGACAGAGTAATTCTATGACTATGGAATCTAGTACTAGAAATTAGGTTTTATTTCATTTTGGTATAAATATCATTACTGTGTTTTAGCAGGTAGTTTGAGAAACACTGGATTTCAAAGAGGCAGGGTAGATCCACCAAGAAAAAAAGGCAGAGGCAGGTGTCTGTGAAGGGGTCCCTGGTTCCAGCCCACTCCTGAAACCCAGTGACATCCGTGCCCTTAGATTCTAAAAAACATTCCTGAGTCCTTATGAGTGTTGCTTTTTACTGAAACTTGCCTGATCATGAGACTTTAGGGGACTTGAAACTAGAATCCTAATGAATATACTCATACTGGCCTCTGAGGGAAAAATGCCCTCCTAGTCTTCATACCAATTGCCTAATAAATCCTAACCTGTGACTTTCAGCCAATCTATCTATAAACAGTCACCTTTTCCTTCTCATCCCTAACTAGGCCCTCAGTTCTAAATTAAGAAGGTTCTTTATGTAGGAATCATGGAGAAGGCAGAGAAGAGGAATGGCTGAAGTCGATGAGAGTTGACAAATGCCTACTGCGTGCACTCAGTGAGGGCACACTGTGTGAGCCGATGCACACAGGCTTGCCACACGGAGCCCCCATCCCAGCGGGAGGAAGACAATGGACAACTTAATGCATAAATCCACAAACCGGGTCATTTCAGAGAGTCATACGTGCAAAGAAGGAAATGGTATATGACGAGGAAAATCAACCAGCTAAGGCAAGGAGGAAGGTGAAGCAGAGACAAAAGCCTGAGAATTATAATAAATGTCATTTATTAAAGCCCAACGCTGTGCCAGACCTGCTAAATATTTTAAATACCCTCACCACAACCCTAGGAGAGCAGTTGTTATCCCCATGTTAGAAATGGGAGGGGGAGTAGTTCAGAGAGGCTCCCTAACTGGCTGAAGCTACAGCTGGAAAGACATAAAGGCAGACAGGAATGTAAATATATGTTCCTCCAAAACCCAGGCCTTAATGCCCATGGGAAGTAGCAGAACACAAAGGTGGGCCTCAACAAATGAGTATCTTTTCAGTCACCCAGAAGAGTTAGGCTCCCCCTTTCTTCCTTCTTCATATCAAGGGCCACAAAATCCCTTCAATTACATTATTCCTGCTGTAAATTCAATGCAAAGGCCTCCCGCTCAGTGAGGCCTGCCGGTGTTGCTTAGTAGAAACTGACAGTAGCCAAGTGCTCTGGGCCACACAAAAGCTCTTTTTGCAGGAAACATCTCATAAAATGGAGCAAGAAAGCAGGTTGGAGATTATGACGTTATTTCCCCAAGCAGCAGCAAGGAAGGGCTGTAAAATGTCTCATAAGATGCCGTCACATGGACAAATGGCATGGACTTGGGTGGAACGATTGAGTGAGTCGTTGTATATCTGGATGGGATTTCCCACAGCCAGAAGAGCCCTGGGCTCAGACCCTTATTTACAGGTGCTGAGCAATCCGTCACCATCCCCCAGTGAAGCAGTGCCCTCCCTCTCTCTCCAGGGCAGACAGCCCTGGAGGTTAGTGGACGAGTTTTCTAATAACACTTTCAGGTGACTGAAGTCATCCGTCTTCCTGGGCCTTGTGGGCAGGCAGACTCTGCACTTAGGCCTCCATCCCCAGCTCCAGGCTGAGTGCCTGGCATCCACGCTACAGACAAAGTAGAAACAAGAGCACTGGGTGCCTTGAGGTGAGGGAGGAATAGATTTATGGAATGGTGGCTCCAGGGCAATGAAAAATGAAACATCCATACCAACCCCGCTATTCCAGAATTCCCAACAATCTGAGATCATTTTTATTGGCTTTACCTGTCTGCTCCCTATGAAATAAAAATACACTAGAGCAATTTATATTTTCAATCACTTTAAAGTAGTTTTCTGCAAACCCACCATGTGCTATTCACCTATGAGTTATAGGTTGACCAGATATCACTAATAACAATAGTAAGTGCTCAATAAATATCAATTATGTGTCAGGTCCCATCAAAACAAGTATCACCCCAACCTTATGGTGTAGATAGTATTATCCTCATTAAAAAAAAAAAAAAAAAGAATAAAACTGAGGCTTAGAAAGTAAGTCTGACAGCTGAGGAGAAGGCAGTGACAGCAGGAGAAGGACCGAAAGGAGGCTCCTTTGTCTGCCCTTCTCAATTTTTGTAGCAAAAGAGATATGCCATGGATTTACAATGACCACTATTAAGATGTCTAGATTTCTATAGCCCTTTAAATTGTTCACAGTACTTTCAAATACACTTTCTTTACTAGAGCCACACAGTAACTGTGTGAACTAGGCAGCTACGTAAATATGGAGACGAAGGCTCAGAGAACTCACGTACTTGGCAAGGTCACCTGAAAGAGGAAGACCCTTATCTGTTCACTATGTTACTTTTTACTAAACCCATCCAGAGAAATTCAGACAGTTAAACTTAGAATAAAATTATTTGGAATTCTAACATTAATGAAGTATTTGGATTCTTCATAGTCACTAATTTAAAAGAGTAGAATGGTAGAGTTGAAATTGTGAAGGCCCTGGCTGCTGTGGCTCAGTGGATTGAGCGTCAGCCTGCGAGCCAAGTGTCGCTGGTTTGATTCCCAGTCAGGGCACATGACTAGGTTGCACGTCAGGTGCCCAGTTGGGGGCGCGAGTGAGAGGCAACCACACAGTAAAAAAAAAAGAAAAAGAAAAACTGGCATTACAAATAAACTTAGTTGCCAGTTGCAAAAAAAGAAAATTAAGGTGCAACAATCTCAGCCTTCACCCTCAACTACTCTACTAGACTGTTCAGACATCTGTTTCATGAAACTGTTAGCAACAACTACTTGCAAGAAACAAAATATTTTTCAAAACCATCCTGCCATCCACAGCAGATGGATTTCAGGAAGCAGGAACAGAAGCAAGGTTGCCCTGGCTCACCTTCAACAAACACCATCTTAGCACCAGGCCCCGGGGCTGTAGTCATCTTTACCTGGGATGCGTAGGCCCTTCCTGGCCCACATTTTAAAGAAGAATCTGAAAGTAAGTATTCCAGCCCTTCCAGGAAACAAATTCCAGATTTGACCTAATAGGAGATGTAGGGTCTATGGTCAATATAAAGTCAAACCTTGGGACCTTGGGAAGAGTGACAGTAACAAAAGGCTCTGCTCATACCAGGAATTCAAGTATTGAACCAAAGCCCAGAGGCTGAACAATGGTTCAAACCAAAACCCGGAAGCTGAACAACTGCTCAAATCAAAACCTGTGCAAATGCCCTATTTTTACACTGAATTACAGTCTACCTGCCTTCTCCTCACCAGAGAAAGACAGAAAGAATTCAAATTAGAACCTAATCTTATTCTTTATGACTCAAAGAGCCAGAACCAATATTCAATTAGTAAAACCTGAAGAAAGGGAGATTTCAACTCAATATGTGAAAGAATTTTCTCATAAGTCATGGTATCAAGCATAGGCCGGAATTCTAGAAGCATCAAGCATCAAGCCCCAAATGACTGAAACACCAGGCAGGCATGAGGCAGAGGAGGGTCCTGTATGTTAACTAATATCTCAGTATCTGGTAGAACGTTAGAAAAAGTTTGATACACTCTTACAGTCCCCCATAAACATACACATATGTGTTCATACACACACACACACACACACACACACACATGCAATATCACCTAATGTCTTGGAGACTGGGCTCTGGAGTTGGAGAGTTCCAGTTTCTGCCACTTCACAGGGTATCTGACCTTGAGCAAATTACTTAACCTCTGAGACTCAGTGCCCTCATCTGTCAATGGACAATAACAATGGAACCTGATTCCAGGAGCTGTTCTGAGGATTAAGTGAGATACTGTACATCAAGAACTTAGAATGTGGTAGGAGTTCAATACATCACAGTTACTAATATGGCTGGTCCCCTGTAGTTCTCCAAAACGTTATATTCATTCCTAAATCTAAGTCTTTATTCAAATTGTTCTCTTCTGAAAATTATGTTCACATCCCTCATTATCTTATCCATTCTGCAAAGCCCAGGGCAAACACTGATTATGACCATAGACCTAGGTAGAGAAATATAATGCTAGCATATTACTTCATTCTGTCAAAACCTAAAATCTGCATTCTGTTTGACCCATAAATTTTACTTTTATCAATATATATTACACAGATATACTTGTATGGGTATATAAAGACATATGTTCTGTGATATTTATAACAGCACTGATTTTAGTAGTGAAGGACTGGAAACAACATCCATGTCCATCAAGAGGTAACTGGAGAGGTGTGACAGCTCTACCTAAGACAAAGAGGCAAATAAACACAGGAGCCTGTCAGGATGAGGAGACAGAGAAGTATGTCCCAAAAGAGGGAATGGATCAAGGTTCCAGTGGGAGAACTAAGTGATAAGGAGATAGCCAACCTAACAGATGAAGAGTTCAAAACACTGGTGATAAAGATGCTTACAGACTTGACAGATATTCTTAAGTATGGCGAACACATAGGGAAGAAGTGAAGGCTATGCTAAATGAAACGAAGAAAAATTCACACAAAACCAATGATAAAGAGAATGAAACTGGGGTTCAAATCAATGATTTGGAACATAAGGAAGAAAAAAATAGTCAACCAGTAAAAAAATGAGGAAACAAGAATTGAAATAAATGAGGAGAAGCTTAGGAACCTCTGGAACAATTTTAAATGTGCCAATATCCAGATCATAGGGCTGCCAGAGGGAGAAGAGGAAGAGCAAGAAATTGAAAGTTTATGTAAAAAGATAAAAGGAAAACTTCCCAAATTTGGTGAAGGAAATAGACACACAAGTTCAGAAAGCACAGAGAGTCCCAAACAAACTAGACCCAAAGAGGACCACACCAAGACACATCATAATTAAAATGCCAAAGGTTAAAGATAAAAAGAGAATCTTAAAAGCAGCAAGAGAAAAGAAGAGAGTTACTTACAAAAGAGTTCCCATAAGACTGTCAGTTGATTTCTCAGAAGAAACTTTTCAGGCAAGAAGTATTCAATGTGATGAAAAGCAAGGACCTACGACCAAGACTACTCTATCCAGCAAAGCTCTCGTTTAGAATGGAAGGGTAGATAAAGTGCTTCCCAGACAAGGTAAAGCTAAAGGAGTTCATCATCACCAGCCCTTATTATATGAAATGTTAAAGGGACTTATGTAAGAAAAGGAAGATAAAAAATATCAACAGTAATATGACAACAAACTCACAACTGTTAACAAAGGAATCTAAAAAACAAATAAAGCAAACAACTAGAACAGGAACAGAATCATATGGTGGTCATATGGAGGGTTTTTAGCAGGGAGGGGAAAGGGGAAGAATGGAGGGAAAGGTGCCGGGATCAAGAAGCATAACTGGTAGGTACAATATAGACAGGGGGATGTTAAGAATAACAAAGTAATTGGAGAATCAAAAAGCTTATAGGCATGATCCATGGACATGAACTAAGGAGGGCGGGATTGCTGGAGGGAAGGGAGGTACCCGACAGAGGAGAACTAGGGGAAATATTATTGGGACAATTGTAATAGCATAATCAATAAAATATACTTTTTAAAAAAGAGGTAACTGGCTTTGGCTGCTGTGGCTCAGTGGATTGAGTGTTGGCCTGAGAGCCAAGTGTCGCCGGTTCGATTCCCAGGCAGGACATATGACTCAGTTACATGTCAGGTCCCCACTTGGGGGCGCAAGTGAGAGGCAACCACACAGTGATGTTTCTCTCCCTCTCTTTCTCCTTTCCCCTCTCTCTAAAACTAAATAAATAAACAAAACAACAAACAAATAAATAAGTTAAAAAAAAGAAGAGGTAACTGGAAGATCATTTATGATATTTGCATATAATGAATATTCAGTGGGTGTTATCAGAGTGGAGCAACTCTACCTCTATGGAACATAACCAGCAGTCAAATATTAGCCTTTTGAGTGCCAACGTCACTGTGAGCGATGCTGACAAATTTTCCCAAAAGTAGTAGCGTTGCTCCCAGCGACTCTTTTTTTGATGGCTATAAATGTAAATAACAACAGAATAATTTGTATTTTATGTTTCATTTTCTTTTTTTGCACCTCAGGTTATATATTGATGTAACTTTTTCTCATGCTGATCCAAATTTCGAATTACACATGGCACTCAAAGGGTTAAATGAGGGACTAGATGAAAAATAGTAAATGTAATACATTTGTGTTTCAAAAAGAAGAGAAAAAAGAAACCTACACATATATGTTCATGTAAGCATGGAATACTTCTGGAAGGATGCAGAAAACACTAGCTACCTATAGGACAGAAAACTAGAGTAACAGGTTTCAAAAGAAAGAAAAAAAAATTTTTTTTTTTTTTTTACTGAATACCTCTTTGTAGTATTTAAAATTTTGCCATGTGTATTAATTTTAAAAAAATTATTCAAGGTAATTAAAAATTGTTCAGCTCATGCCTCTCCTCCTCAATGAAGCCATCCCAGTCTACCCCAGTCCCTGGTGGTCTCTCCTCCCATCTTCCAGAGCCTGGTATGCTCCCTGCTCCCCTCCTGATGCCATGACCAACGACCTATAGAAAAAGTCGCTTCCTCTAGATTACAGTTCACAAAAGTGTAACACAGAAGCACAATGCCATATGAAAAATACTACAACAAAGATCCATGAATTTTGAAGTGTGGTTTCTAGCAAGTTGAAAAGCCTATGGATTTAAATGGTTGCACCCCTAAGCTCAATTATTTTGCAGACACTCTAAGACTTTATGAAGCATAAAGTGGTGGCCCTAGAGAAGTCAGGTCACTCCACCTTCCTTTATGGGCCACTAGCTGCAACCACACTGGGGTGACTCTCTCCACTGCTCTGCCTGTTGACTGGAAACAGACCCCTGGAGTGAGAAGAGGGGCAGTGAGTTTCAGATCAGTAACATGCTTAAGAGTTCAAGCTTCAGACTTCCAGCCAAGATAGAGGCCTAGACTGACATGCTCCGTCTCCCTCCACAACTAAGAAGGAATACAGCTACTGCAAAACCAGAAATAACCAAAAGTTCCAGAAAATAAAGCTATAAGAAAGTCCAATGTGTGAAGTTATAAAGAAGTGGTGCTCATCTGGATGGGTAGGAGGGGTGAACCCAGGGCGGAGACGTCAAGCTGTGCTGGTGACGGCAGCTGCGGTGATGATGGCAGTAAGCACAGACACCTGTACTTAAGGAGAGGTGAGAAGCATCTGAGGAGCACCCCTGGCTGCAGACCAAACCCCTCAGCTCATGATTCCAATGCTGGGGAAGGCAGACCCCCATTGCCTCAGATTGTGAGGGCCGGAGGGTGTGGGGATGGAGGAGGAGGCCCCCGGTCTCTCAGCAGAGAATGAACAGAAGCAATCCATCTTGAACCCCACCCCCACACAAAATGCCACAGCATGGTGAGAAGGGTTGCCCAGTAGTAAAGAGTGCATGGGGCTCCAACCCCTATAGCATAGAAGGTGTGACAGCCCTACCCAGGAAGCAAAGGTAAACACAAAACTGTCAGGATGGCACAGATCATGATAGAGATCCCGGTGATGCAGCTGACCAGACAGCAAATATCTAATCTAACGGCTCAGCAGATAGAAAATCTTTCTGAGGCACAGTTCAGAGCTTTGGTTATATGAATGTTTACAGACCTGACAGCAGATCTTAAACAAGACAGGGAAAGAATGAAGGCTAGTCCTGCTGAAATAAATGAAGACACATATGAAACTAGTGGTGAGGGAAAGAAAACCAGGGATCAAATCAACAAATCAGAATATAGGGAAGAAACAAACAGTCAATGAGTGCAGAAAGAGGAAAGGAAAAGTAAAGAAAATGAGGAGAGACTCAGAAACCTATGGGACAGCTATAAGTGGGCCAACATCTGAATCATAGGGTTGTCAGAAGGTGAAGAAGAAGAACTAGAAATTGAAAAATTATGTGAAAAAGTAATGAAGCAGAACTTCCCTAACTTGGGGAAGGAAATAGACTTACAGGTCCAGGAAGCACAAACAGTTCCAAAAAAACTGGACCCAGGGAGAACCACATCAAGATATTATAATCAAAATATCAAAAATTAAGGATAAAGAGAGAATCTTAAAAGCAGCAAAAGAAAAGAGAATTACGTACAAATGGGTCCCAGTAAGACTCTCAACTGAGTTCTCAAAAGAAACTCTGCAGGCAAGAAGGGATTGGCAAGAAATATTCAAAGTAATGAAAAGTGAAAACCTACAAACACGATTACTCTATCCAGCAAAGCTGTCATTCAGAATAAAAGGGCAGAGAAAGTGCTTCCAGGACAAAGTAAAACTGAAGGAGTTCATCAGATCCAAACCACTGTTTAGGAGAAAGAGGATCAAAACTATGAACATTAAAATGAAAACTGTATCACAACCAACAAAGCTAGGGAATTGAAACAAAGGCAAACTAAGTAGGCAACGAGAGTGCAAACAGAATTATAGGTATGGGGAACATTTTGGGGGGAGGTCAGTGGGGAGGGGGAAAGGAGGAAAGGGAGGGAGATGGTACAGGAATTAAGAAGCATAGTAGGAGGGAGTGGGGTAGACAGGAAGAAGCTGAGAAGAACTATATGCACAACCAATGGGCATGGACTAAGTGGGGGGACAACTGGAGGGAGGCGGGTCACTGGGTGGAGGGGAACAAAGGGAAAAGAAATTGGGACAACTGTAACAGCATAATCAATAAAGCATGTAAGTTAAAAAAAAAAAAAAAAGAGTTCAAGCCTCAGAGCTGATAAAAAAAAATCTCTGCCCCCTGGCAAGGCGTCTCTTTGTGGTAAAATATGAGCATGAATCAGAATCCTTTTCTGGGATTGTCAGCTCTTTCCTGCTGTCACCATGTGACAGACCAAACCTCCAAAAATGCTTCCCTGGACCATAAGAAGGTGACACCCAACCTGCCAGATTATTTTCATCTAAAGAGCTTGTCTGTTTACCTCTCAAATGATTCTGAATTTTCATCATTTTTTATAAAGATTTTATTTATTTATCTTTAGAGAGATGAGAGGGGAGGGAGAAAGAGAAGGAAATAAACTTCAACGCGTGGTTGCCTGTCCACACCCCACAGCCTGGGACCTGGCCCGCAACCCAGGCCTGTGCCCTGACTAGGCATCCAACCAGCAACCCCTTTGGTTTGCAGGCCAGCACTCAATCCACTGAGTCACACCAGCCAGGGCTGTTTTCGTCATTGTCAAAGGATGAAAATTTCATCACTTATCCCATTTCTGTAGCTTTTTGTCTTAGTTTTCAACTCATCTTTCCCAGCCTCCCAGCTCCCCGGCCCCATATTCTCCGGCTGATTCAGATGACAGTTCTCTGAGCCCAAGGGCAGGGCAAAGAGAAAAGCCGCGGGATGAAGCCCAGCTCAGGGAGGGCCTCTTGACTGACATTCACCCATCCACCTATGTGGACAGATGGCACATCCTCATCTGTAAACACCCCATGGAATTCTTTCCAGCTAAGCCCCCACTGTTCAGAGCTCGCTGAGAATCTTCATGTCCCAGGTAGGTAGCCGTCTGTCATTCCATCTGGGATGAGGGCTCCATGAGAACAGAGCCTTTCTTCTTGTTCCCAACTGTTCCTCCTCAGCACAGAGAAGGAGCTCAAGGACTATTCACTGAGTGGAAGGATGGCTAGATGGTCCCCATGCTGCAATTTTTTTGAGGGGTTGAAATAAGGGAGTCCCACGGGCGTGGGAAGGAGTCTGGAAGGGAGAGCGCACCTGCCAGTCCAGGTCCAGGAGAAGCCGTCCAGAGCACGAACCCTCCCGAGACACATAAGCTTCCCCCCGGGAACCTTCAGAAACTCTGAAGAATGGCTTGGTGGCTCTCCCACAAAGTGTGTCGTAAAGAAATGGTAGCGCCCTGACATTGTGGGACTCAGGAATTTGTGAGGTGGGTTATCTAATTTAATCTTAATCACCAGCCCTGAAACTAACACGATCCCTAAACCCACAAAATGAGGAAAGTCGGGTTTGGAAAGGTTGGCCACTGCCCCGGGGGCACAGTCCTTGCGCTCACACCCACATTCTCTCCGTCAAGCACCCCGTACCTGGGGTGAGTTATATTTGCCTTGTGGCATTTGCTGTCTTCTGAGACACCCATTTTTTTTGTATAATCTGAGGCTAAAAAAAAAAAAACACTTCATTGAGGAGTCAACTGAGGAAAATACGCTTTTCAGACAGCACGCGGGCGGTGATGTCCGAATGCAGAGGAAACTTAGGAGTGCGGTGTTTACAGATATAGCGGCTCTCCTTCCCTCTGGGGGACTGAGTCTCTGCCTGAGGCGGGACAGGGCGAGCCTGGGGAAGAAATGTCTCTGAAGAAGGTCTGAGGCTCCTGATTCCAACAAGACCACAGAGGAGCTGGCACTGAAGCCACAGATGCCAGTGACTCTGCCGGGCTGGAATTTATAACCTTTCGTTTACCTGGCTCCTGTTAATGTGCTTTTTCCCTGCAATGATATCTCTGAGTGATGAATAACTGACATAATATTCAACACATATGAAGATCGATGTGATTGCAAGGCTATCAATCTAACTATTTTAATGCTCCCTTTGCCCACATCCCTGATGGGCTAGAGATGCACGGGGGAGGGGAGGTCCTGCAGAGTCTGGGGGTGAAGGTGATACAACAGCTTCAAATCATAGTGTTCCCAGGATTGTTGGGGGTGGAGAAGAACCTGGACTCAGCAGCACCTTGTTAAGACTCCCTAGGGAGCCACTAGTCAGGCAGAGAGGCGGACCCCAGTAATGAATGTATTTCTTGTGTCTTTCTGTCTTAGTGTCCTTTCTCAGTCGTAAGATGATGGGGAACGAATACAGATGCAGAAACACACATGGAAAGATACCCACATATAAACATAGATAACACAGAGAGATACATACACACATGGATACATATACACAGAGATACATACACACACAAATATACACATAGTTTCATATACATGTAGATACATAATACACAGAGGGAGATACAAACACACACATATAGACAGACACACATAGAGAAACATTCACACATGGATATATAGATAGAAAGAAACATACAAAAATAAATACACATATGGATACATATACACAGAGATACACACACACACAGAGGCACATACAACCTGTGCTTCGCAAAAACCTGCTTAGTTTTCAGAGGGCTTGCTAGGCTGCTCCCTGTTTAGGTTAAAAAATAAGTAAATAAATGGATGCCCCTTTTAATTCTCAAGGACCATGATATAAACTCAAGGACAAGTGTACGTTATAATTTTAGGAAGTTTCTCAGCTTGCTTTTGTGAACAGGATCCATTTAAACTACTTGTTTAATAGTAATGATAATAAAATGTTTCTTAGCAATGAGAAGACCAACATGCATAAATACACGATACTGAGGTTACTGTTAACATAATTATTCGGTTCCATAAACTTTATTTCACATTTCTGGTATCCCCATAAAACCCATTTCCCCAAGTGGCCAAGAGCTCTCCATCCACAAGTTTCTAACTACAGTTTTGCCACTTGACAATCCATGGTCTTGAACTTCTCAATTAGTTTCAAGGTGATGAGATCACTTAAAATAAGGAGAATATGATAGAAAGTCATCTTCTTTTTCTGTGTCAACTTTATTTTTAATTGGATTTATTTGGGTGACATTGGTTAATAGAGATTCATCTGATACAATTTCAAAATATTAAGAACTTCAGTCATTAGAGAAGAATTGACAGATAATATTATCTGAACTCTTCTTCATGCCAGACACTATGTGTATAGCTTTACATTATCTCCTGTAATCCTCACACCATGCCCTGAGGTACATACACTGTGAACCCTCCTTTACAGATGAAAGAAGAAAGGTTGAGAAAAAGTCAGTTTTCCTGTACTAGGTAAGTGGCAAAACAGAGTGTGGATCTTGCTCCCCTGCACCCTGGCATTCTGACATGAAGCCCCTGCTCTTAACAACTGCATTACTGTACGGCATTTCTACTAAAGTGGCTGAACTCAAACACGTTATCTGGGGGCAAGAGGAATGATGGGAGGAAATCATTTATAAACTAATGGATTCTAACATGTGTGCCCCGCCCCACAAAGTTGCAATCAACTTTTTTTATTTACTATGGTTCCCGCAATCATTAAAATGATAGGCTCAGTGCTCATAGTCCCAGGGGATCATCAAACAGCACAACACAAACTTCCTTTACTCCCCGGCCAAATCAGAGTTGACTTTGCTTTAGGAAATTGCCACCGATGAGCTTAGCATAGTCTATGAACCCCTGAAGTTGAGTTCATATTCACCTTTACCTACGGAGGTTTTTCTGGGATAAAAATTCCACAGCATGGATGAGTTTCTAAAAGGGCTCCAGGGCTGGTACGCTGGAGACAGATAGTATTGACATACTGCCCCAAGAAAAGACTCCTAGAATTTCACCTTCCAACAAAGTAACAACATTTAAAGGAATTAGAAAAACTAAAGATGCCTGATTTTCAATGTACTATGAACTGCATACCTTTACTCATGGAACAACATACCTCTGTCTCCTTGAGTCCCTTCAAGCAGTATTTGAGACTCAGCATATTTCAGAGAGTGAAGATTCTTCTGAATTATTCTCGGCCTTGGGCTGTTTTGTTGGCATTGTAGCAACACTTGGTTTTCCCTAGCTCATACCTGTCATCCTGACCATTTTGACCTACTTTGGGTGGAGTGAATTTTCTAAGTAGATTAAGTGGAAAAAAAAAAAAAGAGTATTGATCTGTATGCCTCATGTGCTTACTTTTTTTTTTTTAAAGAAAAATAAGAGAAAGAATAGGTGGTATGGAGAGAAGATAAATATATTTGCTTGTTTTTGTACAGAATATGTAAAGTTCACCAAGAAACTGCTAACACTGTCTACTTCCATGCAAGACAATAGGGTAAGATGAAGATATTTCACTGTTCACTTATGTAACTCTTGAATTTGAAACCATGTAAATGAATAATTTTTAAAAACACTTTCAAAGAAAAATCAAAGAATAACAAGGTTTCATTTTCATTTTGGTCAAGCTCATTATTTATATTTTCCTTAGTTGAAATATATGGCAAATTAAATAGCATTTTTTTTTTTTAGAGTTACAGAATATTTATTTTCTTTTGATGAGAACTTTTAAGATCTACTCTGTTAGGAACTTTCAAATATATAATATAGTATTATTAACTATAGTTTCCTGCTCTACATTATATGCCTACATAAATAGCTTCCTTCTAAAGCCAGTCAAAGGAAATTCAAGTAAATTAATTGTCATTACAACTTAGAAAACTCTTTCAACTATTCCAAGGCAGTTAAAATATCTGCTGCCTTTAGTTGCAATATGTGGCAATCTGTACATACAATAACTTCTGTTTCAATGTTGCATGATAATATTATCTTTCTAAAGACATTTTAACCAACAAGAGTTATCCACATCTCATTTAGAATACCTTAAATGGTGCTACCAACACATCTTGCAGGTAAGCTGGCAATCAATGAGATTCCTTCCTTCTATGAACACTAAACCTGAATTTAAAGTCAACCTCTGATCTGTCACTCCTCATTCTGCTGCCTAGTAAGATTCTTTTGATATTAACTATATAAAGCTGTTCAAGTTCAGGAGTGTTAAAATGGAAAGAGGGAAGGAAGAGATCCCAACACACCCACTAAAGTAGCTAAATTTTAAAAGACAGGCAATACAATGTGTGGACAAGGATACAGAACAACTGAAACACTCACACTTTTCTGGGTAGGAAAGTAAAGTGGTATAACCACGCCTGAACACGGTTTGGCAACTTCCTACCTTATGACCCAGAAATTTCACTCCTCAGTATATTTCTAAGAGAAATGAGCACATTTGTCCACAAAAAGACAGGCACATGAATGTTGATAGCACCTTTATTCATAATAGCTGAAGATGAGAATGATCCAAATATCCATTAGCAGGATGGTTGAGCATATTCACAAAATAGAATACTTCCCAGCAATGAAAAAGGATTACTATATGTATCAACTAGGATGAATATTAAAACCATTACACTGAGAGAAAAAAAGTCAATCACTAAAGAAAGGAGTGCCTACCATGGTATTCCATTGATAGAGCATTCAAAAGTAGAAAATAGTAATCTCCAGTGATGGAGATCATAATAGTGATTGCCTCCCAGGAGGAGGAGCGGTTGCTGAGTTCATGGGAGAGTTCTGTAGCTTAATCGGTGCTGATTCCACAGAGGTGTATTTGTCAGAATTCATCAAGCTTTACTCTATGCAAATCTTTCTTCAATGAAGCACCATTAGCATTCACAAAGTGAAGAAAATCAACATTACAATTGAGGGAATGGATTGATGATATGGTTTTGTTGATACAGAAACCGGGATCTGTGTGGTCCTGACAGCAATGAGGTGGGGACTCCGCAGATGCAAACTCCATCTCAGCTCTGAGTGCACGGCCTTGGGCCCAGGCACTCGCTCTCTGCGCTGCCTGTGGAGCACCTGGATCACATCAGTGGGCTTGCTCGCAGGTCTTAGTCTTCAAGAATCTGATTCAAGGGATGAACCCAAACTCCAGAAAAATGACTATCATGACGCCATTTTGCACAGGTGCCAGGGGGTCATAAGTGACCTGAAGGCCACCACAGACAGCAGGGTAGGGAGCCCAGGAGAGATGTTTTCCCAGACTCTCTTCAAAGCTCAGAGGTTCTTTGTCCAATTATAAGCTCTTTTCTTCTAAACTAAACCAATGACCTCTTGGACTTGCAAATTGGTCCACTGAGTATGGAAATATTTATTATTTTAATAAAAAATAAGCACTTGTGCCTTACTAATATTTAATCTACATGGAATCTGTAAGAGATATGCAATTTGTAAACAAATATACACAAGCTAGGCTTTCCTGCTCAGAATTTTTATTTAGAAAGAGATACATGACCTAAAGAATGTGCAGCCCCTCTCCTATTTTAGACCTTTGAATTTTTGAAACCTTTGAGTTTCATGAAATCTACCCACCTAACCCGAAAATGGAGACCTATATTTTTTGGATTTGGGGTTTGTTTTTTTTTTACCCTGTTGCCTTAAAGAAAAGGATGATTACTATCTTTATTATTACTTACAAAACAAAGACAACAAAGGTAGCAAGGACAGTCTCAGGATTTAAAAAAACACCCTTTAAAATGGAATAAATTCAGCTTTATGAATAAGGCAAGATATTATCTTGATTTTTCAAACTTGAGAAGGAAAATTATTGCAAAGCAGTTCTAGTTTGTAGTCTTAAATGCTGGACTCCTTGACATCTGTGCCCTGTTTTATTTTGCCTCTACCAAGCTCACGTATGTGGAAGAGGAAAAGCTCAGAATTCTTTTAATGTAGCATAGTGATGTCCCCTTGCCGAAGAAGAGGAATTTTGCTTTGACTACAGTTAAAAGTTAGATCAGAGTAGATCAAAGGGTCCTTGCCTTCTTCCTTCCACCTGTTGCTACTCAGGAGACTCGCCGGAAGGCAGGAAAATGGTTGGCGAGTGACTGGAGAGTCCTACAGGACTTGCAAAGCAAAGGCCCTGTGCTGGGGTGGCCACAAAATGCAAAACTGCTCTCAGGCACTTGGAGCTGAGTATTGCTCTGCTCCCAACATGTGAGCAGTTGCTCCTCACCAAATGCCCCACAGACTGCCCTACTGCCCCCTTCTCTGGGTGGCATATGAGACAAGTGTGGCCATGAGAAAAATCAAAGGGCTGGGGACACAATGTTTGTTTTTAACCCATAGACCAGGGATTGGCCAAACCCATCCTGCTGCCTATTTTTGTATGGCCTGCAAGCTAAGAATATGGCACCCCGGAGTCCCCCACACAAGGGAGAGTTGTGCGAAGATACACACAGGGCAACTCTCTTCCAAATGAGAAATATCTATGACAACAGGACAGGTGTGGAGAATAAACGACAGCTCGCACAGAAAGCCCTTAGCAACCTACTTGATCGCAGCAGATGGCCAATACATGGCAGCTATTATTATTGCTATAATTGGCAGTATTTTTAGCAACCACCACTCTGACCAACAGGGCTCATATGGGCAGATGATAAAAATAGACTCATTTCAGATGAATTCATAATGAGGGATCACGGGGAGAGGGCAGAACAATAGACATTGACCATACAGGCCAACACCTCTGAGCAATGACACCTAAAAACATCAAGGCCACTGGTGAACTACCCTTGACTTCGCTGTCAGCCTGGACACTGGGGACCATCCCCTGCTCTGCAGCAGAACTGGCGCTGTCATGCCAGGGCCTCCCTTCCACTCTCCAGATTTCACTCCACCACAAGCAGACTCCTTACACAGGAGGGTTCTTCCATTCTAACGACTTGCCTTGAGTCCCAGGTGTAGAAAAAATAGATCTGCGGTCCTCCCGAGGTCAACGTGCAGGGCCAAACCTTGTCATTTAAAAAGGACGTGAGCATGCCTGCACATTGTTTGCATCAAAAATACGACTGAGTCTAAATATTAGCCCAGTGTAACAACAGAAAATGAAGCCTGATGTGGCAAGTAATTCTTTGCATCCCTCTGTCATGTGCAATGGGGATTTTTGGTTCAAGGGCACAATTCTCACTGTAGGATCAAGTCCTATTAGTCAGTGGCTGAGAGCTAAAATTAAAAGTGGAATATGCCTTGGAAACTGTGGCCCTGAGTCATTCTGACATTGCAGGAGCAGAGAATTTTCTCTTCAAAATGTGTGGAGTGAGTTACCTCAGGCAGTTCTAAGCTCACTTTGAATTGCTTGGCCCTTCCTCACAGTCAAAGTGCAGGACAGTGTGCAGTTCATGAACCTGAGGCCTTGCCTTCCTAGTAAAAGAAAAAAAAAAAAAACATATTGGATATTGGATAAAATTTAATAAAATTAATAGAACATTCAGTACTAGGTTTAAAGTTACTGTAATCTGGAATATATAATTATTTAGAAATACCCCACTCCGCCTCCCCACCATGCCAAATCTTTCATCCACCCTAAAGTAGTCACGTTGTAATCCAAGGTACGACAGTGATAAGCTAAATGATGGGGGAGTAACTCATCAAAATTTAGTTAAAAGTTAATGCGCAGGGTGTCCATTCCTTCATCCAAACCATCTCTATTCAGTGCCTGCTAGATGTCAGGAAATGTGCCAAGTTCTGGGGCTGCAATAAAGAGCAAAGGTAGTCAGGGACCTTAGGGAGCTTCCAGGCTAGTAGAAGAAACATAGGGTGATTGTACAAAGGAATGCAAAGTAGTGAAAGTTGTCAGTGCTGTCAGAAGGGGAAGCGGCCTGGGTAAGGACGTGTGGCAAACAAGCTGAGACCCAAAGGCCATGAATAGGCACCTAGGTGGGGAGTGCAGGGGCAGGTGGGGAGGAGGACATTTGTCAGGCCATCATCCAGCTCGGCCTATGTCCGCTCCTTCCTGGGAAACTCAAAGGTCTCTGAACAGCATCATTAACAACAGGCAGGAAATAGACTCAGACACTGGGAGTAGACCCACCCCTGTCCTGCCCACAATCCTAAGGACAAAAATTCTCAAGTCAAACACTATTGTTTAAGCCTCTGTGAACAAGACAATGCAGATTATACAAATGAGAACAAGGTCTGGTTCATCCCTGTCCTCCACAGTACCCAATCTATTTCTGAAGATAAGACAAATGCATGAACAGTTTTTAAAAATATATAGGTTGTTCAATGCCATGATAGAAGGCATATTCTTTCATTCATTCAGCATTTATTTAGCAATTATTGTGGACTCAGCATTGTGTGGGAAACAAAAATGACTAAGACTCATTATTTGGATCAGAAAGATAGGGTTCATTACACACCTATTAGAATGGCCGACATCCAGACCAACATCAAATGCTAACGGGGATGTGGAGCAATAGGAACTCTCCTATGTCACTGAAGGGAACGCAAAGCAGGATAGCCGCTGTGGAGGACAGTTTCTACAGTTTCAAAGAAGACAGTTTATTACAAAGTTAAACACGTTTTTACCATATGATCCAGCAATCATGTGCCTTGGTATTTACCCAAAGGAGCTGAAAACTTAGATCCACATAAACCTGCACACGGATGCTTATAGCAGCTTTAGTCAGAATTGCCAACAATTGGGAGCAACCAAGATGTCTTTCAGTAGGTGAATGGACACATACCCTGTTATATCTAGAAGATGAAATTTTTCATTTGGCACTAAAAGAAATGAGTTCTCAAGCTATGAAAAGACATGGAGGAACCTTAAGTACATGTTACTAAGTGAAAGAAACCAATTCAAAAAGGCTGCGTTTTTAAAAATCATAGTATGTAATTCCAACAATACAATGTTCTGGAAAAGGCAAAATGTGGATATAATAAACATATCAGTGGTTGTAGGGGAGGCGGCGGGGTGTGTGGAAAGGCAGACCACTGAACATCTTTAAGGCAGTGAAGACTCTGCGTGATATAATGATGAATACAGGCCTACACATTGGTCCAAACCCACGGAGTGTACAGCTCCGACAGTCATCCCTCAGGGAAACTGCAGGCATCAAGCGGTTATGATGGGTCAATGCAGGCTCAGCCCTGGTGAAAACTACCATTCCGGTCAGTCACGTTAACCATGGGGGAGGCTATGCCTACGTTAGGGCAGAGGGTATGTGGAAAATCTCTGTACCTTCCTCTCAGTGTTGTTGTAAACCTAAAAATTCTCTTAAAAATTTGTCTGAAAAGAAAAAAGAAGAAAGGTAGGGTTTTCACTGGGTCTTTAGGGGAAGTAGAAATTGGATTGGTGGGAAGTGAAGAAATACAGCTCCGGGGGATATAACAGAGGAAATGAAGTCAGAGAAAAGGGACAGAATTTTCAGGTTGGTTGTAGCTGAGGAATCGATCAAGTTGGCCAACTCCTGTCACCCTGTACCCACAGTGGACAACAGAGTTCAGGAATTTTTCTTTTCAGGCAGCCCACTCCCAATAAGTCAGAATACAAAACTTGTTCAGCAAAAGGGTGGCTCCTTTTGCAGAAAGAAGGAAGGGAGTAAAGAATGTTGAGCTTTGTGGAAAATGGGAAATGTCCATTTAATTTGTTGGTAAGGATGTGTCTAGGGCCAAATGAGTAAAATTGAGCAAGACCTATTAATCTGGAAATCAACCTCAGAAAGGTACTTCTTGATCAGCATTCACTCTCTTGAGCCTCTTTGCTCCTTTGGATGGGTATGAATAGCTCTTCATTGAAGATGCACCATAATTTTAGATGCCAGGGTGTATATTGAGTGATTTCAGAAGTCTGCAAATGGACTGAATCAGGGTTTTTTAAACTTCAGTTATTTGTGCAACTCCTGTTAGTGAGTATAAAAGAGCTGCTAACAGACATACTAGCAACTAACCAAGATGTTCTCCTTGAAAGATAAAAAGAATTGAAAGAGGGTATACCTGGATGAGTTAAATGCCACCTATGTTAGGTCTGTGTGACACACATGCACAAAAAAAAAATTTATTGCACCATATAGGCCTCCAATTTTTGAAACCCTGAATGATATGTAATTGGCTAAAATTTACTGAGCATGTACCAGTCGCCATGCTAAAGCTTTATGCTCAAAACAATTCTATTAGGTAGAAAGTATTATCTCTAGTTTACATATGAGATAAAATGAGACATGGAAGGTTAAGAAATTTTCCAGGGTCATAGTACCAGGAAATGGTAGAACTGGGACTCAGACCCAATCACCTCAGTTCCAGAGGCCATCCTCTGTTATTATACGATGCTGGCTGGCCAGAGAGACGGCAGCATCTCTGCAGGGCAATGTCATGGAAGGTCATGGACAGAGAGGAAGGTGTTTGGAAATGCATGCAGAGTTTTGATGGGTGGTATATCCCCCATAGTTATGTGAACATAGAGAATAGCATTTAACTAATGGACAAGGTTAAGGTGGGGTCTCTATGTATGAGAACACTATGGGATTAAGCATTTTCAAGATTGTGTATGTGTGTGTCTGTGTCTGTGGCGAGGGAGAGGGAGAGGGAGAGAGAGAGACATTGAATAGGTCTGAAGTAATGTTTATGTACTGGTCAGAGTTTAGCACAGGACACAAAAGCCACTCTAGATAGTTTGAGAAGAATGGGATTTAATTCGGAGATTAGATGCTTGCAAAATCACTGAGAGAGTTAAATGAATGGAATGTAAAAGACTGCCTCCAGGCTTCTGTGGGCGTCATAAGTACTGTTCACCAAGGATTTCCAGCTCTCCACCTTCTGGGAACACTGCTGACCCCTTTGTGGTTAGGTGGGACTTGTGACTAGTTCTGACCATTGATTTTTGAGAGTAAATAACATATAATGCTTCCAGATGAGAGCACGTAAGTGCCAGCGCAATGGCCCTCCACATTGCCACCCTCTGCCATGGCACCCAGCAAAGACTGCGTTGATGGCCATTCCAGCAGCCCAGACCTTAGAGTGAGGAGACACAAAGCTCAGTCCCTTGGCAATCCACCATGTACACATAGCATAAACAGGAAATGAGCCTTTGTTGTCATAAACCACTTAAGATTTTGAGGTTTCTTGTTACCCCAGCAGACCTCACCTATACTGACTGAAGCACATTCTGACGTCAAGATTATAAACTTCCATAGCCGCAATCCAGGGAGTGGGAACTATTACTGCAGGTGAGATGTCAGGCTATTGCTGTTTCCATGGCTACAACCACTGCTGAAGCCACAGCTTCCTCAGCCCAGGAAGCTAAGAATAAACAGTGAACATGAGTTCGGCTGCTGCCAACATTCACATATATTGGCAGCACAAAAGTCATGAGGTGGGTAAAAAAAAAGAATGGCTTCTGCCTTTTACCTTAAAAATATCAAGGGTGTCTCCTTTCCAGGGCCTGTTCCATCCAGAATCCTAATAACCAAAGTTAGGAGAATGTGATTTTTAGCCTTCTGTCCCTGTGACAGGGGAAATTGATGGGAACTTAGAAGGTGATAGAAACAGATACTAAGTACAAAACACACATCTAGCACAGCGTATCAAGGCATGCTCCAGAGACCCTCTGCATCAGAACCACTGGGGGTGCTACCATCAGGTGCCAAATGCACAGGTAGAATTTCAGGGGCCTGGGCACCTGCTTTGTGACAAGGGTCCAGGTAATCCTTATATACACTGAAAACTGAGAGCCTTTGGAGTCTGGCAAATGGGGGGTTTGTCTATTTAAGAAGGAGAAAAAAGGTCGAAAGCAAAATGGCTCCTACATGAAAACTGCCTTAATATTTTAACACCCCCTTTAGGATGCATGTTTTTTGCATAGCGTGAAGTCACATTAAAGTTGTGGATCATAAAAGTCAGAGTTAGACTTCAGAGAAACTGAACCAACTCTATTATTTTAAAAGCAAGGAGCCCTAGAAGGTGGCTCAGTTGGTTGAGGCATCATCGGGTACACCAAAGATTGTGGGTTCTATCCCCAGTCTGGGTGCATATGGGAGGCAACTAATCGGTATTTCTCTCTCACATCAATGCAACCCTCTCCCCAAATAGATAAACATATAGTTGAGTGAGAATTTGGAAAAAATTTAAAAAGAAAAATGAAGCACTGGCAGGTTAAGAATTTTACTTAAGATAAAACATTTTTAGTGACAGAGAATTTTATGGATCAAAGAAAGGATTGAAAACCAAATAAATTCGATTTAATCTCAGAAGACAAGTCTCTTCACCAGCCACCTGAGCATTACCCACAGAGAAAATAGATCTCTGGAAACCCTTAATCCAGAAACCACCAGGGGGTAGCCCACAAGCCACAGACGTCTTTTTATTATACATTATGTATTCTTTTAACATTTGAGCTAATGTTTAAGATTTGGGAGGTTTCACATTAACATCCATATATGTGCTTTCTCTTGAAAAATTAGAAGAACTGACCATTTGAGGCCTACTGGGAGGCAGCAGCCCACCTCCCCCCTCCTTGCCCCCGTTCCCCATCCCCCACCTCCCCTCCAGCACACACTCTCCAGTTTGCCTCAGTCCCCACCACTCCTGACTGTCTCCTGGAATTTCGGGCTGAGGATTAATGTCCATTTATCTCCATGCCTAGAACAGTGCTTTCTACTGTAAAAAAAAGGTTTCTCTTAACTACATACGGATCAAAAGTGCAAAAGCAAATACAGACCAATAAGGCTGTGTTAGTTCTTAGACCTTCCCATTTTATTCATTTTTATTGCCTGCCTGGTCCCTGGGGACAGTTTGCCACTCTGACCTTAGAGTACTTGGAAGTATTTTTTGGTCCTGGGGACAGGTTTGCAGCATACAGTCTGAACCCTAATGGAGGAGAACCCCCACCTGGTCACCTGCAGAATAGCACCCTGGAGAGCTTGCTATTTTTATATTCTGGCCTGCCCTGCAGGGAAAGCTCCTCTCTATACAGGATACCAGAGCACTGTGTGCCTGGAGGTAATTAGTTTGGCTCTAAAATTTGCAGCTAAGTAAATGTTAATGAACAGCTGTTCCCAATAAACAAGATAAACTGAAATTAATATTTGCTGTACTCATCCAGCAAATAAATTGCCCACTTCTTAAATACACCGATGTAGCACGTGTGGTCTCCTGCCGAGCTGGGCCAGCCTTAGAAAATGTATTTAGTAGTGAAACAGGGCAACCGGGGAGCTGAGCAGGACAGACACTGTGCCACCTACTCGGAAGACACTAAGAAAACAAATTAGAGTATTTGCAAAATATGGAATACTATGCAACAGTGAATGAAATGCAGTAGAATTATATGTACCAACATGCTAAGATCTCTAAAATAATTTGTACTAGGGAAAAAACAAGTTACAAAGTGATATGTGTGGTATAACAAAAATAATGCAATGTGCTTTGATACACACGTTTGCATGGCAGAGATTGCTAGATGCCTTCTCCCTGGTCCCCCTGCTATTTAATAATAGAACTATGGTTTTATTTGGTGTATTGTAGTAATGAAGTCAGCTGCAAGACTCCAGTTCCCAGCATCTCCTAAAGCTAAATATAGCCTTCCAACCAAATCCTGGTCAATGAGATGTAATCAGAAGTGAGTGCAAACATCTGCTGTGGGATGAGAGAATGAATGGCGGGTGCTTTTGCAGCCATATTGGACCCAGAGGTAACCTTGAAAATGGAGACAGTGGATAGAAGATGGCAGGCTAGTGTCTGGATGCCAGCCCCGGCCTATTTGCAGCCAGGGCTGTTTTCGTAAGTGAGAAAAAAACTTCAAATTTGTTTAAGCTATTTTTATTTTGAGGTTTTCCTTTCCTAGGCAGCCAGATGTAATCCTAAGTCATACTGCAGGAAAATCCAACAGTCTGCAAAGATACACACTAAACTAATTTCAGTGATCATCTCTGGGGAAAGGAGGGGAAGAAGGCAATTACAGAGAAAAGTCCAAGGAAAATACAGCTCTTCCATATTTAAATTTTTAGAACTCATCCATGCACTTGTAATCTAAAAATTGATTTTAAAATAAAGGGAAAACATCCATGTTAAATTAAAAGGAGAGAGAGGAAGACTGATGAAGCAGCAGCCGGCAGGACTAAGGGCCCCAGGTGCTCCAGAGCTGCCTTTCACCAGGCTCCCCGCTGCAGCTGCGGGAGGCCTGGGCCACTTCACCATCACCTCCCCAAGGGACCATCAGCTGGGGACCCCGTCAGGGACACTGCACCTGGGAACTGACCACCAGAAACCATCCACAGACAAAGCCCGGTTCCCTCCTGCTGAGGACGATCCCAGCTGTGATATCTGCAGGGCTTCGTAGTCACCACGTCCTCAGGCCCCAGATGGTAAGGGCTAGGTCCAGTTACTGTCCGTGTTGGAGAATTGTCTCTCTCATGATCACAATTTCTAAGTCAAGAGGGGGACATGTGGGTGTGACAGAGGTGATGCTGTGTGGTAGAAGTGATGCCATCCAGTCCCACCCTGCGTCAGCCAGGGGCCCAGGAAGAAGGCTTGATTGACATATTCTGCTGTTCTTAAGGGATCCCCTCAAACAGCACTATAGGAAGCCAATTAGCCAGAGGTAGGAGGCTATGGGGCATGTCACAGAGATTTTAAGTCTATATTCTACTCACAGTCACCAACTTCAGGTTATTTGCAATATCAGCAAAAAAAAAACCTCAGAGGAGTCGACCATGGGGCAAAAGCAGAGAGCACCCTTTCCTGATTCCAACGCACCTGTCCTCACTTGTTCCCAGATTTGGCAGAACCCTGGCCCTCCACAGCCCCTCCACTCCCGTAAAGCTGGGGTGGGCGGGTGTCATTATCCATCAGCATCCCGAATTTCAAATAGGCCTTCGACCAGACCCAGCAACTCCGCTGTTCAGAGAACCGGGATTTATCCTAATTCTCGACCTTCCACTCTCTGTCCCCTGCTACTTATGGGCCCCAATCATGAAAACAGGAGCTGCTACCTCCAAGTGGAAAACCGTCCCTGTGTCTGCACCCACCTGTCACTTCCACCTCTTAGCACAGCTGAGGACTGCCCTCCTCCTATTTAAGCCACAGTACACCCCCTGACCACCTCCCACTCCCCAGCCCCCCAGACAGGGTCTGATCCCCCCCCTCCTTCCCAAAGCTACTGACACTCCTCCACTCCTTGGCATGATCCATCTTCCCTTTGCCTCTGCGTCACTCCGTACAACACGTCTGCTTTAGCGATGGAAAGGGGCCTGTGCTGTTAATAGGACACTTGATCTGATAAGAAATATCAGGAAAGGTTTTCCGGAGGAAGCCATGCTTGAATAAAGATCTAAAGGATGAGGAGGAGTTAGCTTAGAAAAAGACTAATATCCCAGGCAGTGGGGCCTGACATGCTCATAGACTCTATGGGAAAAATTAAGAATTCACATGGTACTTGGAAAAGTAATCTGTTAGAGTCATTCATGTGTTTTTTATTCACAAAAAAAAAATTCTGAAGAAGGATCATCTTTCATATACATTCTTAATAACCAAGTAATCTGTATCTGTTGGCTGTCTTAGTCTTCTTGGGCTGCTATAACAAAATACAGGCATACCTCACTTTCCCGGGCTTTGCTGCATTTCACAGATGTCATGTTTTTTACAAACTGAAGGTAAGAACCTACACCAGCAAAAAGATTACAACTCACTTTATTGGGGGGTCTGGAACCGAACCTCTAATATGTCTAAGGTATGCCTGTATCATAGACTGGGTGGCCCATAAACAACAGAATTTTATTTCTCACACTCCTGGAGGCTGGAAAGTTCAGGACCGGGTGCCAGCATGGTCAGGCAGTGGCTCTCCTCCTGGTCACAGACTTCCCATTCTATCCTCACACCTCAGACGGTGGCCTCTGCAAGGGCACTAATTCCATTCGGGAAGGCTCTGCCCTCATGACCTCTCCCCTCCCCAAAGCCCCACCTCCTGACACCAGCGGCCTGGGGGTTAGGATTTCAACACATGAATGGGGGGGGGGGGGGATAAACATTCTAACTATATTAGTAGCCAATAACCACATGTGGCTGTTTTCATTTAAATTAAATGAAATTACTATTGCATTCCTCAGTTGCACCGCCGCCTCCCATGTTGAACAGTGCAAAGGCAGAGTGTTTCCCTCACCGCAGGGAGTGCTGTTGGGTATGGCTGATCTAACCCGCTGGAAGCAGGCAGGTGGATATGACGACATCCACAACAACTGGGGTTTTGTTTGATTCTATTTTTAAATATAGTGCTTGGGTTAATTATAAAAAGATCAATAAGCAATGGTCTGTGATCATTTGGTGATCAATATTCTTCAACAAACATCTTAACAAATGTTGTTTTCCTTATAAGTACAAGTACAATAGCATCAAAGTTACAGGTCTACAAGCCTCAGAAGATAACTATTAATGCCAACACTATTACCAAAAAGTTCTTTGTCCTATTTAAGTGAACCCTTAGAAATTCAGCTTTATCGTCGTCGGCGGCGGCAGCCGTCCGTCTCGAGAGACGATGGTGTAGCTTCTTAAGAGTCTATCTGCACCGCCGAGAATGGCTGTGCAGTCCAACTCGGGAGTGACACGGTATCTGTCTCCTCCCGTGTTGAATCGACATCTTGCGATGACGCTGGAGTGTCCTCTCCAGTGAAGCTGAAGCTACAGAGCCTGGGCAGGGTGATATGGAGGGTCTGCTGTTGCCCATGCAGCAGACCCCCCCTCTCTTCGCAGCTGAAGGATCCAAGGGAAAGACGGAGTCAATACAGCTAGGCTTCAGGTGCGCCGCAGGAGTTGCCGGTGTTGACTACAACGTCAAACCGCCTTAGGGACTCCGGCTCCGGATTTTCTGTCGGGGTTTACTCCCTTAGCCTTTCCCCTGAAGAGGTATGCCGCAAGGTAGCGGAGTTTTTTTGGAGTCAGAGTTTTCCTTCTCTGATGTGCCCTGACTGGAAGATCGAAGCAGTGACACTTAGCTCGCAGGCCGACGCTCAATCCAGCTTTATACTGATAAAATAATCCATACATACGTAACGCAAATGTTGTGGTTCCCAATTTGTCCATATGCTCCATCCCTTTTCCTGTGTCTCTAAATAAGGGACAAAGAATAACCCTACCTCAGAACACTTACATCAGTGTCACTTTTCCTCAGTGTTTCTTATCACACAGAACTTGTTGCCTGTGGCTTCTGCTATGACTCTAACCAAAGCTCTACAGGGGGATTTAAAATATTGGATTGGCCAAAAAGTTCATTTAGTTTGTTTTTTTTTTATGATTTTATTTATTCAATTTTAGAGAGGGGGAAGGGAGGGATAAAGAGAGGGAGAAAAC
This sequence comes from Furipterus horrens, assembly GCF_987537825.1. Taxonomy (NCBI): domain Eukaryota; kingdom Metazoa; phylum Chordata; class Mammalia; order Chiroptera; family Furipteridae; genus Furipterus; species Furipterus horrens. The sequence continues at coordinate 68,688,271 of NW_028327180.1, forward strand.
ACCAATATGTGGTTGCTTCTTGTGCACCCCCAACTGGGGACCTGGCCTGCAACACAGGCATGTGCCCTGACTGGGAGTCGAACCAGCAACCCTTTGGTTCATAGGCTGGCACTCAATCCACTGAGCCACGCCAGCCAGAGCTTGTTTAGTTTTTTCCTGTATGATGGCTCTAGTAGTGCTTAGTTGTCTTTAACTTCATTCAAAACAATTTTGTTAGATTGTATTTTGACAGCTGTCATATCAGTGTGCATTTTAAAAATACTTGTCAAAATTGGTGAATTTTTCCACAGCCATTTTAATATTGAAGACGGAAGAAAATACACATAACATTTTCAGTATATTAGGCTTTATTATTTCAATAAAAGTAAAAATGCAACTGAAACACAAAAAAAGATTTGTGCAGTGTATGGAGAAGGTGCTGTGACTGATGGAACGTATCAAAAGTGGTTTGTGAAGTGTCTTAGTACTGTTGATATTTTGGCCAAACAATTCTTTGCTGTGGGGCTGTCTTATGCACTGGAAGATGTTCAGCAGCACACTGACCTCTACCCACTAGAAGTCAACAGTGGGAGACAGCCAGCATGCTCAAAATACCCAAATCATTAAAGTTATTGGTAAAAATGAAAAATGTACCTTTTATTTTACAACAGATTTCTTGGCCAACACAATAGTTTTGTTCCAAAGCTTGAGGTGAAGAAAACGTGGCCGTGACAAGGCCAGGGAGCCTTGAGTGAAAGAGAAGGAGGAGGTTAAGATAAATCAGAAGCGGGCACAGGCCAGGTTATGGGCAGTTCTATCTTTAAGCTAACGAACAATAAGAGGCCACTGAAGGATTTTAAGAGTAAAAGGGAAGCACACGGAAGCAGGAAAAAGTTGACCAAATTTGAGTGTTTGAAAGATGGCTCAGGTTGCTGTGCAGGAATAAAAAAGAAACAGTGTAGAGGGGCAGAGTGAATGCAGACAGAGTATTGCAATACTCGTAGTGTGGCAGCCGTCCAGGAGGGCAGGCTCTGGGTCACCAGCCAAGGTCACCACGTTCGCCAAATCAGAAGTCAAGACACCGTACTGAGAAGTGTGGAAGTGCTCCCAGGGAAATGAGGCCCCATAGTTAAAAGTCAAACAATCCTGCAAAACCTGGAGTGTGTGGTCATTCCCGAAGCAGGAGGCTTGTTAGGAACACTGATTACAAATACTTATGATAAACACTCAAAAACGTAATTTGTTTTGAAGGAGCATTGTCTAACGGTAAACTTCTATCTAAGGATTTCACAACAAAAATGTATTACCACCTTGAAATTATAATCGCAAAGGAGATTTTTCCCTTGAAATGTTAAAGCCACTCTACCTTTGTTCTTTATATTGCACTCTTCTCCCTTTTAAAGAAATACTGCAGAAATTTCCTTTTATAAATAGAAACAAACAGTCTTGGCCATTTACAATCCTGGGATGCTATAGGTCTAGGCAGACCACAGGCCATATTCAAATAATGGGGCTTGGAGGGGGTAGGGGGAGAGGGGAGTGAATGGTGCCTTAAAAGAAATTAAGCAATATTTCAAATCAGAACATTTCACAGAAAATCTGGAAGGCTTTCTTCTCCTGAAAAAAAAAAAAAAAAATCAGAGGGCCTGGCAACACCGGAGCTTCCTTCCACAAGGCGGCCGTGCGCCAGAATCCAGTGCGTGCAAGCTGGCCTTTCCAGACCCGGAACCCTTGCAGTTCACGGAGATCTCCGCTACCCAGCACGATCTCTTCATTTGAATTCACACAGGTTACACTGCATTTGTGTTATCAGCTACGAGGTACTTCATTCCATCGCCCTCTGCTGGCAATTTCATGAAACTGCACAAAACTACCAGATGATTCCAGCCCGTTACCACCTACAAGTGGGACAGCCACCCAAAATCAAAATTCATTTTACCCAGATTCCTCCCAGCATCAGATAATACGTATTCAAGAAATGCAAACTGAACTTGACATGAACAGAATGCTGAATGCCTAACACAGCTACGGCTCTCACTACGGCTGCAATTTAATTGTGAAGAGAATTCAGAATTGCTTCATTTACACAACAAAACTTTAATTTCTCCCAAAAAATAGTTTATGAAATAATTTCCACCACATTTCTGAATATTATTTAAGCATATAATTTGGTTCTGAAGTTTCCAGAAGCTACACTGCACTTAGCCATCCCAAAGCTTGTGATGCATTCCCAGTAGCCATCATGGGGCCCAAAATAAGTCTCTTTGTCCCTGAGCTACTGCAAAGTGCAACCCTCCAGCAGCAGGAAATCGCCACGTTGCCAGGTATACCCAATCTGCATGCAAAGATTTTACAGCCCTACTCCAGCTTCATACACATTCAAATAGACATTTTTGCTTTATTTTTTTTTACTACCATTCTCTTCTCTCTAGCAGATAAAATGGGACATGAAAGCCAAGCAATGTTTTGATCGCACCTGCAACTTAATCACCACATTCCCAGCTAGGAGGAGCAACAGCCCAAAAATGCAAAATGCCCAACTTATTTGCAGCTGAACTGGAAACCAAAAGGAAATTGCCCAGTGCACCTAATCAAAGGCTATGGAAATACAATAAAAACCACAGGTGGGTAAGAGCAATCCAAATAAGCAAAAACTTAGAATTTTTATAGAAATCCTGTTTCATGCATTTCAAGTACATCTTGGAGTCCCCCAGAGCACTGTCCCTTTAAGCAACTAAGTAACATAGAAGAAAAATAGTTTGTCTTCAATGACATATATTTGCTTATAATGACTGTACTTGAATCTATTAAGCCACCATTTTCCTGGGAATCCCAGGGACCCTCTCAGGGTGCCCACAAGATCAAAACTATTTTCTGATGATACTAAAATGTTATTTGCCTTTTTCCAATCTCATCCTTTGATGAATATACAGTGGAGTTTTCTAGAAGCTACCTGATGAGTGATACTTCAGCAGATTGAATGCAGAAGCAGATAGGAGAATTCAGCTTTATTATATTGAGCCAGGCACAAGAGAGATTTGCAAAAACATAAAACCATACCATTCTTCTCATAAATATTTTTGCTTTAAAAAGTGTAGTTATTTCTAATATTACTTATTGGGGGAGAGGGGTATAAGAAGGATAAATAGAAACAGGAAAATATAATTTAAAAAATAAAACCAGCAATAGATAACTAAAAAAAAATTACTGAAGGTATCATGTAATTGTTGATTGTTGTTATTTTTAAATAAATAAATATTTTAAATTTTTCTCAGATTTATTTTCAAATAAGGTAAATATTGATAGATATAATGAACATAAACCAAAGCTCTTTGGGATCCTCAAAAAGTTTGAGAACCGCTGTCTTAAACATTTTCCTGTTGTTTACAAGATTAAGCAAGCTCTCTGAAAAGCGGTTTTATCTTAAATGATTCTTCTTGCATCACTACTCTACAGAGTGGGTCAAGGGTTCTGAATCCAGCCTCAACGCTCCCCACAGGCTTCAGGATCGCCACCCCCACTTGCCAGACCCGCAGCCTTCACTTGTTCACTGGGGGCATCCCATTCCATCCAACATGTTCAAGACCATGTCTTATAGTGATGATAATAATCACAACCCATCACTTTTTTAATCTGATGAGTATTTACCACTCTCCTGGCCCACAGCCTTCATTATCTCATTAAAGTATTAATAAAACATGCTTAGAACACTTGTCTGGACTGTGGCGAGCCCTCATTAAATGTGAGTGATGATGCTGATGAAGGCTGCCTTGCAATAATCCTCTGGGGGACCTACGATATTGTTCCTCAATGACCGATGAGGAAACTGAGGCCCAGGAATGTTACCTGGTCAAGTTCACACAGCTAATAAATGACAGAGCTGGGATTCTAACCCAATTCTAAGTCTTAAGTCCATGAGGCAAACGCTTTCGCTGTTCTGTACTGTACACCAGCATTTCTCACTCTGCTGTGCAGATGAAGCAATCATTTGCGGTCCTTGTTAAATGCAGGTTGTGATTCAGGAGGAAGGCTAGGGTAGGACCTGGGACTCTGCATGTCTAACAAGCCCCCACGGCAATGCCCACGCTGCTGGTCCTTGATCTAGGCTTAGGAGAAGATTCTCCCCTCACAGGCATTGTGAAGCATTTTTTATCTATGTGTTCGTTTTCCTCTGTCTGTACTCAAATATCCTTTTCCTAATTAGAAGCATTTTTATCCACATCCCATTCAACAGTAGCCCCTAATCTTTATTCAGCCTATATTTTTTGCTTTTGGAGTCACAGCCACCAGCCGAACGACTGGTATCTTGAGCTATCACCAGGGGACGCTGCCTGCTGAGCAACTGTTCGGGTTCAGAGGCGGTCTTTTTCACAGTCCTGCGATTGTGTGAACACATGAACGTATTATTAAAGATGGATGGTAACTGGAAAAATAAAATTGCAGGTGGTGACCAGAAGTATAGTTCTCAAACATAACACAACTGAAATAGCAAGAGACATTATGAAGCATTTCAAAATGAAATAAAAATAAAAACAATTTGGCCTTAGTGGAGGCTTTATGGCAAACAAAAAAACTGTTTATGAAAAACAAGAATACAATTCAGGACTCGTCAGATTCCAAGAAAGAGATCAAACACTCATTCTAAAGGCAAGTTATCATTGGGTATTTTATCATATTTATTCATTGCACTTTGAGGAGAGCTCTGCCTTCACCTCCACACCCTCCCCCGCCCCCAGCATTGAAGTCTCTTAGGCCACTGCATTACACACGTTACACACTAAAAAAGAAAGTGGATTAATTTGTGATGGAACCTAGTAGAATCCCATTCAAAATTACATACTGTATATAATTTTTGTAAACACGCATAAAGAGATAAATGGAAGGGAGCTTACTATAAGACCCCCGTGAGGAGATGTCTGGGTTCTGGTCAATATCACAGGAGAAACAGCCATACCAGAAACACAGATCGTGCCTATTATACACATTTCCACCACTCACCAGGGCTGGTCGCATGCCTCCCTATGATAACTCACCACCTAGCATTATAATTATTGGGAAGAAAGCCTATTTTGGAAGCCAGTCAATGCTTTGCAGCTCAAGTGCCAGAGCCAGACAGCCTGGGTTCAAATTCCAGACCTATCACTTACTAGTCTTGTGACCTTAAGTCAGTTACTTCAGGCACAGAAAGGCTCAAAACTGACAGAAAAAGACCTTTAAGTAGTCACGTGAAGCACTCAAGGACTTAACACGATTCAATTATCCATGTAATCCCTGTGCCCACATACCACAGGAATACAAAAGACTGCAGCAAGATTTAACACCAATTCAATTATTCCCAGTGTCACTTGGCGTGTATAGGCCAGGATAGCTTTTTCTAAAAAAATAATTGCTAAGGCTGGTTCTGAGTAAAGAATATGCCCAAGGTTGATGGCCTGGCTCAGACAGTAACGTGACGTCCTAAGGACACCCCTTCCTCCCCAGTTTATACCCTGTCCCATACAAATATAAAAGAGAACACTTAACAGCCATTTAAAGATGTAGATCTGTTGATAACACAGAACAGTTACCTATGACATAATATGAAAAGAAAAGGCATCTAGCAGGATCCTCTCAACATTATATCCACATATAAAGAGTATTTGAAAATACACATATAGAGATATCTGGGAGGTATTACAACTCCCATTTCCCATGAAGCCTTTTCTGAGAAACCCAGAAGCTCTCCTTTCTCTGAGCTTTGAAACTATCTTCTAGATTCCATTGTGATTTATAGACCCTAGAGTTTCAGTGAGATACCTCAAGGTCCTCAGCAATAAGTAATGGGGGACAGTGTCTAGGAAAATAGGACCACGATTCCACCCAACACTGCTTCAAAAACACAGGCTTCCCTTTTACCTGTTCCAGGTATTGAGCTTCTACCTAAGATTTCATAAAAGTGGGAACACCACTGGCCATAACATTAGGTTGGTACTTGCTTCTATATTTCCAGTGGGATAGTCTTATGTAACATTACAGATTACCTTTTTTCACCGAAACACATGCTATTTCCCCAAATAGTGGCTCGACAGGTCCTTGGTCCCACTTTCTTGATTTTTCCACAATTTCTAGAATGGCTTCATAGATTCTTGCTAACTGTTTGAAGAGTTCCTCAACTAGGACATCTATCCTTAGCTGAGATCATCAGACTCTAACCAACACCCCAGATAGTTCCATCAAAGTCTAAGACCCAAGTCTACAAATTCCCCTGGCAGCACCCATGACTCCTGAAGTCCTGGTTTACATTCTCTCCCACTACAAAGGCACATCCTTTTCAGAAGCATTTTCTAAGGCTTTTAATAACCATTCTTCAAATGACATTTGATAGTAAGTAATTGCCAAATACAGCACTACACTCAAAAACAGAGCAACCACGTGGGCCGGGGCTGGACTGACATTAGGACATGACAGGATGAGGAGCTGTGCTGTCCAGTGGGCGCCACTAGCCACATGGGTCCATGTGACAACTTCGATTTAAATAAGTAAAATTAAATAAAATTTAAAATTCAGTCTCCGAGTTGTCCTAACCCCATTTGAAGTGGCCACGTGGTCATAGCCACATGTGGCTAGTGGCTCCCTTGCTGGAGGTGCAGCTATGGCACACTCCCATCATCACACCAAGTTCTGTTGGATAACAGACATAAAGGCCACCAAGTTTATCACTTCATAAAGTTTTTCTTTTTCTTTTTTACTGAATTTATTGGAGTGACATTGGTTAATAAAGTTACATAGGTTTCCAGGGCACAGTTCTATATAATACACCATCTATATACTGTATTGTGTGTTCACAACCCCAAGTTCATAAGAGCACTGGCCTGGTGCAAGGCTATGATCCTGGCTAAATTAATCTGAAAAATTGTGCATTCTGAACCCCCGGCCTTACATATTAGAATATTAATATTACGAATCTCCAAGACTTAGGTTCTAGCATCTGATAAATCCAAGTTTGAATCCCAGCCCTGCCACTGAGTAGCGGTGTGACCTTCAGCAAGTTACTTAACTTTGAATCTCAGTTTCTACATTTGATAAATGGAAATAGAACTCCTGTGCATTGTCATGAGAACGAAATGAGATTGCATCTGTAAAATGTTTGAAGTGCTTTGCAAATACTAAATTTTCGACACATGTAAGCTACAGTGATTATTTTTTTAAGGTGCAGAGAAGTCCTGTTCTACTTTGTTTAGTCTAGCTTTTCCCAAATTCACTACCGCAGGCTTCTTTAGAATTCAGTAAGACAGTATAATAGCCCCTCCTCCATGAAGTCCGTGTCCTAATCACAGGAGCCTGTGTCTATTGTGCAGCTGTGATTAAGATAAGGGTTTCGAGATGGGAAACTACCCTGGATTATCCAGTGGGCCCAAGGTCATCACAAGGGTCTTTTATAAGAGGGAGGCAGGAGGGTCAAGGTGGGAGAAGATGTGATGATGGAAGCAGAGGTGGGGGAGAGAATGCTTTGCAGGTGGAGGAAGGAACCATGAGTCAAGGAACGCAGGCGCCTGTAACCTCTAGAAAAGGCAGAGAAATGGGTTTCCCCCTAAAGCCTCCAGAAGGCATGCAACGGGGCCAACACCCTGATTTTAGGATGGTTGATCCCCAGGACTGTAAGAGGATTTGTGTGGCTTTCAGCTGCTCAGGTCTCGGTATTTATGACAGCAGCAACAGAAAGTAATACAGGACACCTGAAACCAGCTCTCTCGGAGGTGGGAAGAGCTGGAAGCAGAGCAGAGACCCAGGGTCTGGGTCAGTTTGGCACCTAATTGGTTGTGTGACCACAGCAAGTCTAAACCTCTGGGTGCTTAGGTTTCTACAAAATAATGACACTATCATCTCCTCTACCTAAATTTTAAACATTTTATGAGAGTAAAAATTATAGACATACTTCGTGAGAATAACTCAAACTTCTCAATTACAACAACTGAGCAAAGGGGTAAACCAATGCATAAAGTAGTTTTAGAAGGAAAAGAAATAGAATTTCCTTAACTTTTAACGAGTATTTGTAATGAGGGACTGAAAAGTATTAAAAATAATTTTTGTTGTTGTTTTTTTAATGCACTCAGCAGAAAAGCTGATTGACAAACATTTTGTACATGAGTTGAAATATTTGTAGCCTTTCTTCCCTTGCATTCAAACATCTTTCCTTTCAAAGAGTCAGAGTATGATACTTTGTTATTGGAGAATGATTTAAGACAGTTTTTAAAACTCTTTTCCTCCCAAGAATTACCAGGCAGTTCAAAACCTATAGACCACAGGCACCGTCTCTACCATTTGAAAAAGGAAGACAAAGTCTGGGACTCAGGGATGGCAATGTACTCGCCTTTCAAGCCACCAAGCAATCAGATTGACCCTGAGTCTCTAAACCCTGAGCTCCTTCCCGGGCTCCTCCAGTGCTGGGATGTTTGAATCCTGTGTGAAGGTGCCACGCCACCTGCTGGACTTGGCAGGCATAGAACCAGCTCCAGTCAACTGAACAGAGAGCATTACATCCCTACACTCAGGATGGGCAAGAATGTGGAAAGATTCAATACCCAAAACCACTGAATTGGCCGCTTTAAATAGGGAGAATTGTATGGTATGTGAATTATATATCAATAAAGATGCTTTTTAAAAGAATGTGAAAAAAGGTGATTGTGGCAATGGAATTTTGGTTTAACACCTAGATTTTCTTCTAAATGGTGGGACATGTTGTTGAGTAAGGTCCCACAGCAAATGATAGCCTGCAGAACAGAACAACTGAAGCCAAGAAAGGGTTTATCACGTCCAAAGCGTGATTTTAACCGTCTGGAGCCCATCTAGATATTTTAGTCCTTTCCTTGCTGAAAAGGCTCTGTTCTCTTAGGATAATATGTCCCTACAAAACAGCAGCCGGTGTCATTTTCATCACGGTGAAATCAGTCCCTGGGAGTCTCTCCAGGTCTTTTTGGTTGACCAGGGCCTCTCAGTGCATTATAACAACATTCATAGCTGCCATTATAGTTGCATTGCAACAATGTAAACAATAAACAAATTCTTCAAAAGAAAAAACATGTCAAAGGAAATAACAGCACAATATGGACCACAGCTTTGTTTTGATAGGAACATGAGTGATTTTTTTTTTTCAAAAGTTGAAAATTCTACATAAGTTGACACAATGCAGTCACCTCCTCAAGTTATCATCTTCCTGCTTTGCAAAGGGCTTCACACCTATGTCTACATTTTATCTTCCACACAGTCAAAACTAAGTCAAGTCGCTACAGAGGCAAACAACCCAAGCAAGAAAAAGGTGCAAAACGGCATGAAGAACAAAAAGCATCACCCTGGCAGCTGAGACTCCTGGAGCCTAGCTGGAGCCCTGCTCCCAAGGATCCAGTGACTGAGGACAAGCCACTTCCACTTTCTGAGCATCTGTCAAAATAAAGGTTCCACCCAGACAATCCAAAAAGTCCCCTTTCAGATCTAACAGCCTCATCTTTCAGGAACAAGGTTCAGCTCTGGCTCCCAGTCTGGGGCGTTTGAAACACCCAGGATGGCCATCAAGTCTGGAAACATACAAATACATACGGTTACAGACATTAAATAACAGGACAAAATAATCATCTGTTTCCAGACTTGGTGACCACTTTGTAAGGAACAGCAGTCTGTCTTCTTCCATCATCTTTCTCCAGAGGTCTTAACCGCAGAAAAGATGGGGGAGGGGGAGAGAGAGGGGACTCTCTTGTAGGAAGGGCCATTGAGACCCAGCAGGACCCAGTCAGCACTCACCTTAGCGACGGACTGTCAATCAGCTTACACCTGCAGCCTGGAACGACACTCCGTGACACCAGACGTCAAGTAACGGGGACACGCCCCTCAGGAAGGCGCCGCGGCAGAAGACAGTCCACCAAAACAGGGTGACGACGGGAGGCCAAAAAAGAGCACAGCCAGAGGCCTGGAGAGAGGAAGCCTGCGAAAGCAAGATCGTGGAACGGAAGGAAACACCAACCGTGGGAAACGGCCTTCCGGCAGCGTCGGGAGTGGGCGTGAGGGTGGCGAAGCGCTTGCAGACCGGGGGCCGCCTGGAATCGCGCCTGGGCGGACCGAGCGCGCGTGCTCAACACGCTCAAGGCCGCAGCCGCGCGCGACAGCCCGCCCTGGGCTTCACCGCTCTGTTGGAAGCCTGAAAACCTGGAGGGAGGAGGTCAGCTCTCAGAGACCTAAGTAGACCACGCTAACGTGTCTGATGAGAAGCAGCTGTTCTCTGGGGTGTTTAATACACCCCCAGAGCCTCAGGTGCAGATGAGCAGGCAGGTGCGTGGCCAAGTCTCAGCTCGATTTCTTTCTCCAAGGAAGCCTTTGCCCGACTCACCCTTACCGAGTCTCCGGTTGCCCCAGGTGCCCCTTGTCCAGGCATCATCAGCCAGGATGGTTGTAGTGTTGCTGAACTTTCTTGGTTGGTCATCTCCTCAACTAGATTATAGCCCCTGAAGGAAATGGACTCTTTGCCACACAGGGGCTGGCATCGTGTGTGGTGAGGAGGAGGGAGGGGCTCGGAGCTGCGCGTCCCGTGCCAAAGGGCTCAGCATACGCTCGCTCGGCTGAAGTCTGCCAATCTCATAACCACGGCGCTTAGTCAGTGGCCTACAACCTCTCAGTGGGGCAGGAGAGCAGACTGCTATAGACGCCAACTCTGGGGGGAGGCCCACGGGGTCCCTCTCTCAACTCTGTCATCTGCAAGCTGTGTGGTCGTCAGACCCACAGGCAGGTCATTTCACCTGTCCGTGCCTAGATGAGGTCTTTAGCAGGGCTATTAACAGTACCCTCTCCGGTTGTCCTGAGAACACTTAGCACGGTGAATGGCAGTTAAGAGCACACTCACTATATAATGGTTATTACAGGCAAATACCCTTTTGATTGTGTGCCACATCTTAAACAAATTGAAAGCCAAGACTCTCCACCAGCAAAAAGATGACAACCCCCTTTGCTGTGATACTTGGCTGTGGTGGCCTGGAACCGAACCTCACCTCGGAGGTATGCCTCCATCATTTACCCTTTCCTGGAACTGAGCTACAGGGTAAACTTTCCCTAGCCCTGGTAAGAGATCACACATAGCTCTGCTTTTATCAGAAGCCGCTTAGAAGCTTGGCCACCGATTTGGTTGGCCTGGGTTCTTTTGAAAATTAAGCTGAGGTCCCTTGCAACTTGAAATTAAAAAATAAAATCTACGGCTCAGATTTTCCAGTTTTATTAGTGCTTCTGAGTTTCCAGGAGCTACCTGTTGGAATTGTCACTATGGGTGGTGTTCCTGTCAGGAAAAGCAGCCTGGGACCCAGCTGAGGCATTTGGGGTGACAGCTGCACTGTTGCTGGGGTCTTAGCATGAGTGTGGAAACCCATTCTCAGGCCAGAGCCACCAAGCGTCAAAGGCAGCAAATTCTGGGTCCCAGCATCTTGTGTGCCCTTTCTCCCCACTGCCCTCATCTGTCCTCCTTCCTACCTAGGACTGACCTTTTTGCCTTGATCCTTCTAAGCCACAATCTCTCCCTGGTTCCAAAATTTTGTTTTTTCAATCACAATCTCAGAATAGAATAGTCCCTCTACAGAAGACTGCTCAGCATTCTAAGAGCAAAGGAATGCGCTCTCACCTACACCGGATCCGCTGGATCAAACTATCCAGGTGATTCCGGTGCATGTGTAAGTTTCAAGGATGTATGTTTACTGAATTACAGACCACAGTCATGATTTCAGAAACAGCTGGTTGAAAATAATTGCCTTGATTGGCTCTGGTGTCCCCCCCCAGGAACCTATTCCACTTACATGTTGTGTTCTCCTCATTTATCATTTATGGGTACATTGGGGCTTTTTTTCTCCATGGGCTGACACCTTGATATTAGACTTGCTAATGAGCAACAACCATGCGCCCCTGCTGCCTGTCACTCAGTGCAGCCAATGGATTTTCCATGCAGCAGAGAATAGCTTAGCAGATAAAATAAGCAAGGGGAGGGTCCAGAGGTGTCATTGGACACTGACAACAGCGTATTTATTTCCTATGCAAAAGAGCCAAGGCAAAAAGATAAAAAAGGAGGCGAGGATGGAAAAGATGATGCTGGCAGCCACCCTTGCAGACGCCAACTCCAGCACCATGAACGTGTCCTTGGCTCACCTCCACTTTGCCGGAGGGTACCTGCCCTCTGACTCTAAGGACTGGAGGACTGTCGTCCCAGCTCTCTTGGTGGCTGTCTGCCTGGTGGGCTTCGTGGGGAACCTGTGTGTGATTGGCATGCTCCTTCACAGCGCTTGGAAAGGAAAGCCATCCCTGATCCACTCCCTGATTCTGAACCTCAGCCTGACTGACCTCTCTCTCCTGCTGTTTTCTGCACCTGTCCGAGCGACAGCATACTCCAGAGGTGTTTGGGATCTAGGCTGGTTTGTCTGCAAATCCTCCGACTGGTTCATCCACACGTGCATGGCTGCCAAGAGCCTGACAATCGTTGCAGTGGCCAAAGGATGCTTCATGTACGCAAGTGACCCAGCCAAGCAAGTAAGTATCCAGAACCACACCATCTGGTCAGGGCTGGTGGCCATCTGGGCTGCGGCTAGCCTGCTGTCCCTGCCAGAATGCTTCTTTAGCACCACCAGGCTTCATGCAGGTGTGGAGATGTGCCTTATGGATGTACCCACCGTGGCCAAAGAGTTCATGTCCATGTTTGGGATGCTTTATCCTCTCCTGGTGTTTTGCCTCCCATTACTCTTGGCCAGCTTTTATTTCTGGAGAGCTTATGGCCAATGTCAAAAACGAGGAACTAAGACGCAAAATCTCAGAAAGCAGATGCGCTCAAAGCAGCTCACAGTGATGCTGGTGAGCATTGCTGTCACCTCTGCTGTGCTTTGGCTCCCTGGATGGATAGCGTGGCTGTGGATGTGGCATCTGAGGGCTGGGGGCCCGGCCCCTCCACAAGGTTTTGTAGCCCTGTCTCAAGTCCTGATGTTTTCCATCTCTTCAGCAAATCCTCTCATTTTTCTAGTGATGTCAGAGGAGCTCAAGGAAGGCTTGAAAGGCTTATGGAAACGGATGATAACCAAAAAGCATCCAGCTTCCTCTGAACCTCAGGAACCACCAGCCGGTAACTCAGAGGTCCTTCCTGACAGTGCATCCTCTCCAGAGTCCCCGATAACCATACCAGAGAGAGAGGAAGCTGGCTCTCCCCCCTCCAGAAAAGAGAAAACTGAGAAGGTAGACATTCCAGTCCTCCCTGATGTAGAGCAGTTTTGGCATGAGAGGGACACAATCCCCTGTGTACAAGACAATGACCCTATCCCCTGGGAACACGAAGATCAAGAGACCGGAGGTTGTGATAAATAATTCAAAACTAATTGTGATTATTGTATTTACTTGTACTGCTGCTTATCAATATGCCTGACATGATATATATAAAACACAGAATTATTACCTTTAGGAATTATAAAAATTGCTTCACGGTCTGCCTTTTCAGTGTGCAATTTGGTAAGTAGAACACCATGTTAGGAGCAGTGATTGTTTCAGAATTACAACCAGGCTGCCCAAAGAATCGTTAATATGATGTGTGTGCCACAGTGATCAGAAATCCCAGCTTAGTCTGTCATTGTTCACAGTGGCTGTTTTATTGGCTGCTCTTTAGGACCAGCCCTGTATGCACTGGCTGGAGTGTTTATCCGTCAAAAGCTGAATCCCTTTACCTTTAGTTTCATCCTGAACCTGCTAGCCCTAACTTAACCTATCAAACTTTATTTTACATAACAAAAGCTCAAAATCTACATCCATACAATGAGATATTTTTCTTTAACATACTAATGAATACATTCCAATAAATTATCTTCATTTGCTTAAAATAAGTAAATTTACTTGGAAATCTATACAGAATGTCTAAGACTAAAAGTTACAGAATAAGCAACATCACCTTATTCCAATTCTGGGCTAATTTCAAATCATAGCTTATTTTGGCCAAGTTTAAGTAAATTCAAACTTTGCCTTATATTAAAACCTGTTTTGCTGAGCTTTTTAATGCCACCTCAGTGAGTCTTCAGTTTTTAAGTTTAAGGATTTTAGCCACTTACCATGTGTGACATTCTATACTGAAATGGAGAAAGAACTTTTAAAAGCTACCCTTCTATCTTCCCATACACAGGAGATAGTTACTGTTCTACAAGCTGAAACCAATCTGTTTCGTTTCAAGATAAATTATAAGCTATAGCTAATAATATAGGTACTAATTAACAAAGATAATCATCAAATATAATTATAAAAGGGGGATAGAAATGGACTTTCTTTTTAAGTAGCATTAAACGTACCCATAACATTGAACTTGAACTCCACTCAACTTTTAAAATGCCTCAGTTTTTGTTATAAAGATGATCAAGAGAAACAAGGAAAAGGGGGCGGGGGGGGGTGGGCAATGCAGAAAGAGAAATAATAAAATTTTGTGTTCCCAAACATATTACCAGTGTAACTTGAACAGGTAACAACTAGTCATTCTACAGCAAGTTAAAGCATACTCCCATATACATGATTATGATCATTTCTTCCACTATTAAATATAATAAGGATATTTATTTATGGTTCTTGATTACGCTGTAATGGAACTCTGGGGTATTTTCACTGAAGGATTCTCTCAAGGGGGAAAAATTATCTTTACGGCCAGCAATGAATAACTTGAAATATAATAAAATTGCTGTGGATGGAATTTTTATTTTTTAAAAAATTGTTTGGTCTGGATATTTTCGATTTTGTTTTTACAAATAGTCATGGTTTGTTTTAACACAGAAGATAGGGCTGTTTTCTTTTTACTTGGTTCATTATAAATTTTATTCCAAGGCTCACATGATCACATAAAGTACAATTTAACCTAAGTAACCAAAATACTGTTTTTCTGGTAAGTTATACAAAGGGATTACCTTTAAAATTGTATGTGATGAAATATCTGAATTAAAGTTTTATGGACATTATATGTAGTAAATGTAGGATGTAAGATTCCAGTGTTTGATATTTTAACTTATAAATAAAAACTGTTTCACTTCAGATAATTTTGGAGATTTAAAGTCTCTGTCTTGAATACTCCTTTCAAAATCATCACATGGCACAATGAGGCTTTATGGGGAGGTCAGACCTTAACACAGGTCTCAGGGTACACTGACTCATTTATTTTTAAAGTGTTTGCTGAAAAACAGCATATCAAGATGCAGAATTGAAACACAGTGTAATTACAACAACCCCTTCATTACGAACTGAACACATAAAACCCTGACTGGATCTCTTAAAGAAATCTGCATACTTAAATGAGCAATCAATAACAAATTCTTTATAACAAAAGCAGGAAATCAGATATCTCCCAACCATTTTCTTCACACATTTCTCTACTGTGAGAAGAGAATGTGGTGAATGGGCAAACAATACAATGTGGAATTCAAAATAACCACTGCAGAACTCTCGCCTTGGCCAGCAGTCATGTTTCTGTAACAGTTGTGCCCCCCTTTGTCAAACACTTCAGTTTCACTCCTCATAAAATTCTAAAATCATTCAACTAATTTATAGAAGTAAACTTTAAAAAGAGAGAAAGGGGAAGAAACGAAATCCATTAGCAATTTTACAGGTTAAGACCTTAGTGAAGTAATCAATTCCAGGACACTACACACAGAGTTCACGGGAGTTTTGAGGAACATATTTAGGCTAAGTCCTAAGGAACACAGATGTGAATGTGTCTGTGTATGTGTGTGACATGTATCTGTGTGCACGTAACAGATCTGTTAGTATTCCCTCTTTTTAGGCTTTGTTACAATCGTAATGTGAATAAGATTAGAAAATAGATTATCCTATTTACATGTATTTTTCTAAATATTTTTTTATGTGGCTCTGAAACTAGAAACCTATGAAGGAATGAAAGAGAAGGATCTTTTTAATCTGAGGAGGTAAAGCTACAAAGAGCAGCTGGTAACCAAAGGTTAAGTTTCACTGCACAGTGCGCAGGACACCTTGAAAGGATGCCAAAAAAGCAATGTTAATATAAAAGGCAAAATTAAGAAAACAAAAATCAGCTTCTTGCTATAAAGCAGTAAGACAGATACTGCTAAGAGACTGAGCACCAAAATGGTTCTTTACAAACCCCATCCCTTCTGAACTGCAAACAATTTATTGTTATAGTCAAGCCTTTCAAAATATGTGATATCCAAGACTTAAAAGTCAACTTCTTTTTGTACCAAATTACATTTGCTGCTGCTTTTAAGAACAAGTTTAAAAGAAGTTTCTATAAACTATGTAACATAATCATATACAATCCATATATATAAAAAGGGTTGGTTTATTATAGTCCAAATACATAAACTGAACATTCAAACATCATAAAATTAAACTTCAGAAACAAAAGTTGGACATTCAAACAGGAGTACAGTTTACAAGGAACACCCAGAAAGGTAACCTGTTGTCTAATCCAGAATATTGATGAAGATCATTTAACAGTGACTATGTTTAACCAGTACTTCTATTCTGCCCAGCATGTTAGGTTATGACTGTGGTTCCATACCTGAGAAGAAATTACTAAACAAATCTTCTCTCAGGCTAAACAAGACTTGGCCTATACTTCAGAGGGGATAATCAAAGCACGTAAGTGAACAAATAAAACTAAAGTGTTCTTTACAGACAAAGGTAAAATTATACCTTATAATAATCTTAACCTCTGGAAGATAAGAATTCAATTTTCAGTGTTTTCTCTTTTACCCGCTTTAAAAAACATAATCAAAACAACACAAACCCCAATTTAGGTTTTCTTGGAGTCTGTGGTATCTGTATCTTGCAAGTTCAAACCACAAACGCTTTATGTCTTCAATGTATTAACACTGCTCGAAAGAATGTCACCAAGTCACTGACATCCACACCTCATAAAGGGATGATTTTTAGCTTCAAGATTTTAGATGTACTAGGCAGTCTACTTTTGAGTATGTATGTCAGTCATGCCACACAAAAAAAGCATAAATATTTCCAAAGTGTTCTCTGCTCAGCAATTGCTCATGAATGCTTCTCCTTCTGTCCATCAGATGGTTTTGCCATAGTTTGACTAATGCACATATATGTAAAAACCTGAAAACTGGCTCATGCAAGCACTTTGAGTTAACAGATACCGCTGTGGAAGTGGGTGCGGATTTATTTTGTTGACCGTCGGGTGGGCTCTGACGCTGTGGGAGGCGGGGGCGGCCCCCGGCGGTCCAGGTCATCCACGTACGCCACGATCAGTTTCCGCCTCTCCTCGGGCACACAGTCTAGCACAAGGTACCGTTTGTCATTCTGCAAAATTTTTTCTACATCTTTCAGGTGCTGATCAGATTCCTGGATTAGCTTTTTGGATCTGAAATAAGAAAAGAAGTCCAAGAATTACTGACTGCTGTTCATAGGTCTTTCAGATATGAGCTGGAAATGTCCATCTAGTTCCTAATTGTGTTTCCATTTTTTTTATAAAGAAAAATTTCACTGCAGTGGTCACCTTTGTAAGTTGCCTCAGCAAAGACTCCAAGGAATGAAAGGGCCTCAGAAGCTGAATTACCCTCCCACCCCTACTGGCGGTCCCTCCAGACCGGGGCTGAGGGCGGGTGGGTAAGTCTTGCCCGTGCTGTACCTGTTCTGTGGATGAACAGAGGACTTCAGGCTGCGGGGCTGCCAATCCCAGCATCTTTCACAAGCTTTCACTTTCACATCTGTCACTAAATTAACTATAAGAATGTAGAAAGAAGTCTTACTTCACATCTAATTTAAAAGCTCAAGCTGATGCAAAACATTAAGGATCCTGATCAAAAAATCCAATGACAAAATACCTAAAAACCACACCCTCAGCACTATCTATCAACCCGTGCACACACCCTTCATTAAGATGTTCCAGATTTCTCTTTTAAAGGAAGAAAAGCTGGAGCATGAAACAACCACGGTTTCCTGCATAGATTACTGAGCAACGTCGAACTGTCCTAAGATCAATTGTCGGGGCTGGGGAATGACTGAGTACGTTACAGAGAAATCTTGTTTTGAAGCTCTAATTTTAGAAATTAAAATTTTTATTTAAGTAAGTATCCAGCAAACTGCTTTGCTCTGAGAAAAAATGTTTTTACTGAGCTTAAATAAGATGATTTCAAGCTTAAGAATGGTGCAACAACACTGAATAGTCTTCAGAGGAGGCAAAGATAATTGATAGTGAAGGATTATACAAAAAGTCTCTTCAAGAAATACAACTGTTATATAGTTGGGGGTACTCTTAAAAAAGCAGTGAAGTAAAAACAAAAGTCTGTTTAAAAAAGTGGATGGGTGGGTAACACAAAACAAGAATTGACATCTGGGCCCTTTCTTCAAAAAAAAAAAAAGTAAGGTAGAGATGGGCTGGCTGTCTTTGGCCTTTGATACAAGTTGGCTTCTTCTTATTCTTATAAATTAATAATGTCAACATGTGTGTGAATGCAAAGTATGCTCTGGCCATTAGAGTAAGGACTAGGCAAGACAACAACTGTCGACATGGAACATTTCACTGCACACACCTATATGTTATAAATTTGGTCTCTTTTAACAGCGTCCTGAAGTCAGCTTTGGCAGTGATGTATTTGTCTCTGATGTATTCTTCAAATTCCCTTTGTTTTTTCTGGGGAAAACAAAAAATAAAAAAAAGTAGGATTAGAAAAAAAAGTCCACTAATTCCAAAGTTAGAATCAATTATTTATTAAAACCGGTAATAAGTCAGTCGTAAACTAAAAAATTCAAAAGAAAAAGGCAATCAGGTACATTTATTTTCTAACAAGTTATGATAGATATAAACTCTCTGGATTAAAAAAAGAAAAACAAAAAAAACCACTTTATTATCAATTCTAAACAATCAGAAAAGTTAAAAACTGAGACTGGACCTCTCAGCTATCAGTCTGCCATGCTAACTCAGCCTTGTCTATTTTGTGGTCCACACATCTAAAAAACACAACTTAGTAAGAGTATTATGGTTTCTGGACAATGCTGGAGAAACCAACCAGGAAAGGAGGATGATGGGATAAAACGGACTGTAGTAAGCCGCACTTCTTGACATCATTCACTATTTCAGACCCTACCTGAGTCTGTTTCCTACGTAGGAGTCAGAGAGCACCAGAACAGGGTTCGGCTCACAAACTTCACACATCTGAGGTTCCTCTACGCCAAAGTCTCAAGAGTGCATAAGAACTAGAGATCACATTACAGTGTTCTACAGGCATAGCTTAAGTCCTGTGCTTTGACGGTCTGGTGCCAACTGCCACCTGAACATGTCTTATCTAGTGGAACCTGGCTATACAATAAATTAAAACTGTGGCTTCATCAAATCTCTGAAATCCCAAAACACACGTTTAACCCCAAAGATTAATTTTTTAAAAATTTTAAATTGATTTTAAAGAGAGAGAGAAAGGCAGGGAGAGAGAGAAATCAATTCGTTGTTCCACTTATTTATGAACTCATTGGTTGCTTCTTGCATGTGCCCTGACTTGGGATTGAACCCATAACCTTGGTGTATCAGGACGATGTTCTAACCAACTGAGCTACTCAGTCAGGGTTCCAAGGATTCATTTTTTCCAAGTTTCTATTGTGCTGTCTTGTTAATATATCATGAAAAAAAAAAAACCCTTAAAATACAGATTTATTTCTCATACACTTAAAAGTTATTCACATAAAACCAACAGCTCAATTTTGGTCAAGATGCTAGTGTTACTGATTAAACACCCAATTAATATTTATAAAGTGATGAAAAATAAAATCTCAAAGTCCTCTTACCCTGTCACTGGAGGAGAACTTAATGCACCGAGGATCTTCCTTAATGATCTTTTTTACTTCTTTCCATGTGGATGTTAAGGTAATCTTTGAAAAGACAGGGTAATGAAAAACATAAGTACGGCGTGCTTTCACCAAGGGCTCAAACAGCAGCACACATGGTATTACACACTGACCTGTGGGCTCCCAAATGCCAAGCCTAAGTGGGCTAGTTAGGGACAGGGAAGCAGCTTTAAGCAATCTCTTTTTGTTGCCTTGCCACAGTTATTTTCATGACCATACTTTCAAGGTAGCCTAAGACAATCACCTGCAAACCCTGCATCTCCAGGGGCAAAATCATAACTTTGGAAGAAATCATCACCAAAACAAAGCAGATAAACAGGAGCAAAACCTGGACAACAGTGTACACACACTGACAAACACGGGGGTATGCACCATGTTGGAAATGGAACAAACAAAGGAATTTGCTAAATTTATTATCAGGAGTGATCAATGATAACACATGCTAAGGACACTCTGAATAGTAGCCACGGGAGCAGATATGAACTTGAAAACCACGAAAAGTAGTAAATTTTAAATAGTAAGAATATCACCAACATTTTACTACAAGTGTCAGAACCCAAGAATTCCAGTAACAGATCTAAAGACCAGGACACTAAAAATATCAGCATTTTACTTTTTGGAATTATTAACCAAGATTCGTATAGGTCAAAATAGGAAAAATAATAGACTCTTACTGCAGAAGTTTCATCCAGAAGTTGCCTAAAGTGCTCCCTTTTCTTTTTGGTAAGTGCTTCAATGTGCTCATTGAAAAGCTTCTCTTTCTCCTCTCTTTCCAACAAGGACCCGGATTCCCAGCGGTGATCTTTCCGGAGAGTCCTCCGAGTATCAGACCAGGACACATCTGAAGAACGTACCTAAAACAGAGAACTGTATCTATCACCAGACTTAACTTTTCATACTTCAACAATTAAAAGCTATATGTTTAGATATGATACATTTAATAAAAGAAGCTTCTGGTGATTTCACCTCAGTTAAGCAGTCACTGAAAATCCACTTCTGTAAGCCAGGAATCTCACCTCCCAGAGCTCACCTAACCTACTGAGTATGTGTTTAGGGGTGAGGAAGGATGACGAGAAGATATCTTCCATCAACCATGGTTTCTGATCACTTTAGCAGTACTTAGGTACTCTAATTAACATCTAACCAACCTCTAATACAAGAGATGGACACAAATAAAATAGGAAATACATTGTCTTATTATAGCACCAAACAGCTTACACACACACACACACACACACACACACACACACAAACCACTCAATAAATCTTGAGCTCAAATTGCGACTTATCAACTACAATACATACTGGAAGTGACACTTCCAAGTATAAGCAAGAATCGACATGGCTAAGATCAGATAACAGGCAACCAGACAGATCTAGCTGGTTCACCTGCCAGAAGAAAAGTAAGGTTCGTTGCTGGTACTGGCATTAGCAGTTAGGTTACACTGCTGCAATGCTAGGAAACAGGGGAGGCTGGAAAGACAGAAAGGTAAGAAAAAAGAAAAATATAAGAACATTTATTTAACCAACATTTAGGAAGCACCTAAATACGTGTCAGGTAAATACTGTGCCTGGCATTGGGAACACAAAGTCAGATGCTAGCCCTTCCTGGGAAGGGCTCAGGTTTTAGGGAAGGCAGGCACGGTACGCCAGCAAGTGCTGCGGAGGCGTGAGCACAGCCGCGCAAGCAGGTCGGCCCAGGGGGCTGGGGTCAGTGTGCTCCTGGGGAATGAAGAAGTTTGCCGCTGTGCTGGGAGGCTTAAAAGCATTGTAGGTGGAGGGCCTAGCATGAGCAACGGCATGATTCTTTAAATGCAAGTACGGGTCATTCAAGGTTAAGTTCAGCAAGGCTAGTGCCTAACTAGGGGGCAAGAGAGGAAAGCAAAGCAGGGACAGTAGTAAGAAGGGGGGGAGTCAAGGTATGACAATCTTTTGTATCATGCTAAGGAGTCTGAGGCTGAAATGCAGGCAAGTGCTAAGGGGTGGGAGGACCTTAACCTGCAAGCACCGGAAGAGACACAAAATCAGATCTGCCTTTACAAAGGTTTCTGTGATTGCAATGAAGATGAATTTGGAGGCCGCAGAAGCAGAGACAAACGAGTAAACAAGTCCATCTGTCTGAGAAGCAGCAGAAACGAAAAACTGATCAGCAGAAGCAAGGGAAGAATCCAAGGACCTGACAGAAGTGATCTGAAGAGCTGCACTGACAAGAGAGAAAGGATCAGCAGGACAGATGACAACAACAAAAGGGGAAACCCGGAGCACAGGAGAGCGGTCTGGGGTCTTCACTGCAGGGACAACATGCCCTACATACTCAACAGCCCTGGGTGACACAGAAGTAGTTTCAAGAAAGTCCCATGTTACTTCCTAGGACCAGGACCCCTCCAGCCCTCTTCCCCATGCCATCTCCACAGACGACACCTGGCCATCACAATGCTGACCCCAAATCACCAACCAAAGGGTTCCGGTATGCTCAGCACACTTGTCTCTTACTACGGCCTGTAAGTGTGTAATAATGTAGGATGACTCCCTTCAAAAACAATGAAAATACAGCCTTGACACTAAAAGATGATGCATTTTCATACATACAAAATATTTAACTTCTGAAAATGTTAAACACCTAGGGGGGTCTGCCTAGTCCAACAGGACTAATACAAAGTACTCAATTTTAAAATAGCTTACCAAATTATATCCCTTAATTTAAAGAATATTAAGATGTTCACTATGAGGTAATGAAATGGACTTCTACACCCAGGGCTTAGCAGCAGAGCCGAAGAGCCATATATATATACCATGTCAGACAGAAGCGCCTTGAAATTCTGGATGGCTTCCTCCCGCTTGTGCTGCTCCCTCTCCCGGTCTATTTCTTTCGTCTGTTCTGATCGAGCCTTCTGAACCTCTCGCTCCCGTTCTCGGAGGCTGGCCTCAATGCGGGCTTGTCTTTCAAGCTCCTTTTCTTTTTCGGAATCTAAATTCTGTAAAAGTGAAATTACATTATCCTTTTTACCAATTGCATCAAAATGTTTTCACAAAATAACTAAGTTTGCCAGGTACAAAATTTCAAACCTATTTTTCACCAAGAATACTGTATACTGAAACTCTACCTCATTTCCAAATCAATTACTAAAAATTCCTATATTAAGAATATCAATCAGAAAATTTCCAAGCCCGCAGACAGCAGCAAATACCTTTATAATGTAATTAAGGATTTTATTATTGCATGGTTACAGCACAAGTGAACACAGTGGTTACCTTGGCTATTTTTTCAATGTACTGTTTGAAAAGGTCTTCTCTCATTGAAGAACTATCCACTGCTTTGTAACGTGGATCACTCTCTACTTTGTCTTTTACTTTGCTCCATCGAGATTGACTGTCCAGGTGATGATTAGATAATAGTTCAAAGAAATCTGATTTAATCTACATTTCAAAACAGGATGAAGGGAAAACAGTGAGAAATTCCTCATATCTAAACGCTTACAACTAAAAAAAGAAACTTCAGTTACCTTAAAAGTGAAAATAACTTTTGAAACACTTATTTAAATTTTAGTAAGACTATAAGAATTGCTCTTTCATGAGAAATATAAAAATCAACACACATACAGACTGTTACTTAGAAAACACACCTAATTCAAGATAAATCATATTCTCCAATGAAGTTATTCAGATATATAAAAAACTTTTATGTTGTTTATAACATTTGATCTAAGAATTGTCATCTTTTCATAAGGAATACAAATTTGCTTTTATTTTTAGCTAAGAATCAGCTTATAAACGGACAGTAAAATCCTTTAACATAAAGCTGATAAGAATGACTTATTTTAAAAAGATGAATAAAATGTTTGTTTAAATTAACGGGAATTTAGAAATAGTTGAGCACAAATAGCAAGTCTTATTAAATATCTAAAAACAAAAAATTAAATTTTTATATTTTAGTTTTAAAAAAGAGCAATGTTTTTATCCTTATATACAAGAAAATTATAGATTTTATGCTGGTCATAATTAATTACTCATTACTAAAAAAGACTGCCTTCAGATTTTCTGTACTTTTTAGCTGTTAAACATGTCTGTCCTTACCGTTTTACAACTAAGAATATGTGTTAATGAAATAACACACTGAAGTACCAAATTAGTAATATTATACCAAAGGTATTAAATAATATTAACCCTTTAGTATCAACATATACAATACTTAGAAACCCTCTCCCAAAATGTATCTATAAAGTTTTTTTAAGAAGAGAAAAAAGGCGATAAATGAAGCATTTATTTGTATGCACGTTTAAGGACCCGTTTTAAAATTTACTCTCATCTCAATTATTTTGTATTCCTCCCTGGGAAGACACCCAATTAGCCAAGTCATTTCAGATGAGGATTCTGACCATGTCAAGAACCTCTTCTCCCCACAGAAATTAAAATGCTGCCTCCCTCTCACCAAGGGAATGAGAAATCAGGCGTGGAATCAGAATTTTAAATGTGCGTGCACAAAATAAATGAATCATTCCTTCTGCCTATTCCAACCCTCTCATATCCTCCTATAACCTCATTTTTCCTGTTAGATGATTACAAGGGAGGTCAATGTCCTTTCTGGAAAACACTTGTAAGGTTATAAGAAACTGTTTCTACATTAGACAGTTTTTAAAAAGACAAGAGCTAATCAGCTGTGGACTTCTGCACTACTCGACCTGGCTCTTAACTTTGTTTGGATTAATGAGAAATACTCATAAACCCAGAATTCCCAGACGGTGATAAAGAAACTACTTGATATAGTAATGCAACAAATTTATTGCTCATCTTGTCTACCTTGTATCTGACAACATGAACACCAAATCCTAGATGTCCATGATAACTAGAAGGCAAAATTTATAAAATTCATATTAAATAAAAACATGTAAGCTTTACCAAATAGGAATCTTTCTAAGCCACAGGAATTTATATTAACTCAAAGTAATTTTTAAATATTACACACAAAGCTTATGAAGTAAAAATTATCCAAGTTTTAAAAATGTGTCATGTGTAACTTTCTCACCAAACATGAAAGTACCTTACCATCTATGCTGTTTAATTTAATAGAGAGAAATAAGTCTCTTTAGCCTTATTTTCTATAATAAAAACACTTAAATTGTTCAGCAGGAAACTTAAAAGAAGGGAAGAAAATGCCAATTTCATAAAAGGACTAACTCCATTGTGCTTAATTTCAAATGTGCTGTTCCAATAGGTAAATTATTTGAACCACAATTTTATAAAAATTGGTTATAATAATAAGGTATAATAAACAAAAACTTAAGGGTAGCTACTCTGGCAAACAAAATAGCCTAGTAAAAATGAACAAGAGTCCTGGAGGCATTTTTTCATAAAATGGAAAATTACCAGTAAAGGTTAAATGAAAATGACTATACCCTTTAATCTGAAAATGCCCACTGAAAGAAAAAAAAAAAAGGATTTCACCAAAAGTCAATGTCCTTCACAGGCCTTTGATTCAGCAAGTAATTACCTTTAAACTTTTACTATGCAGCTACTGATTCAATTAGAGAATTACAAGAACAAGGGAACTCCAACATATCAGGATGATACTGGTACTGATCTTCCTCTTCAATTATACGTAGTTAAAATGTGATTAAAAAACAAAAGGTATAGACAATATACTTAAGATAAAGTGAAAGCCATGAAGAATGTGATCAAACTTCATTAACCAAACACTATACTGTATTTAAACCCTTACTTTAAAGATGGTTTATGCTTTCATGGCCTAGTGATTGATTTTGCATTCTTTAAATTGGCTGAGAAAGTTTTACTTTTTAAAAAAATGTAGTAACAGTACAAAAGACAAATCTGTAATTTAAAGAATTAAAATTCTGTAATCAAAAGAAAATAAAGCTGAATATATTAGGTTTATTTAGATGTAATGCCTATTTAATTTATTTTAACTTACTCATTCTGGGCACAACTCTCATCACTTCAAAAGGAAAAACACTAAAGAAATGTAAAGTACCAAAACTGTGGGAGGCTAAAGTCACCACACAGAGAAATACCAATTTTTTCCTCACTAGGGAACCCCATAATACTTTGTGTATCAGTGATTGACAGCTGTCAGACTGAATTGACAGGCTGCATCGCACAAAACTGTAAAGTCTATCCACTTGTTATAAAACAGAATACATAAAATAGTTACATTAAAAGTGTTTAGGAAAAGTTACAAATGCAAAGAGAAAAACATTCAACTTATATAAAAGCAATCATACAAATCAATCACTTGTTTACTTTTTTTTAATAAAAAGTTATTACTAAGTTAAAAGTAGCAAATAATTCATTAACATGCTTCTACTACAACACACAAAATGTTTAGGTAGAATGTAATTTTGCACATTTCCTCTGAAAACCATAATTATTTTACAAAAAAAAGTTAATACTGAAATAATTCTGGAAAAATCTACTTTTGAGTCCCAAATTCAGGTATTTCAGACAAAAGTTATTTCACCTAAAACTGTTGCTATTTTCAATGAAAGAGGCTTTCTTCCCAAAA
Organism: Furipterus horrens; assembly: GCF_987537825.1. Lineage (NCBI taxonomy): Eukaryota > Metazoa > Chordata > Mammalia > Chiroptera > Furipteridae > Furipterus > Furipterus horrens. The sequence goes on from NW_028327180.1 coordinate 68,714,603, forward strand.
AAGTGGTATTACTTCCTTTAATATAACTTGTAATATTTTAACTTCCCGGAACAAGAGGCAATTTTAAATGTCAGGAATGATTAGGCTCCCAAGGTTCTCTTTCTCCCTCACAAAGCAAACAGGGACACCAAGGAGAGCGGCCGCGTGTTCTGATGGTCCACACACACCACTGGTGCCAACCCCCGCCCCCTCAGCCGGCCTGCCCAGCGGTGCGCTCCTCTCTGCTCCTGACACTGCTACCAAATGACATTTGGATCTCATTAATCTTTAATAGCTGACCTTTAATTCTGATAGGCAATAATTCATATGTAAGACATGTTTACTGAAAGATTAGAAAGTCACTAAAATGCTTTTAGAAGGCAAAAAAAAGATAAAGAAGCTTTTGAAATTTAAATGTTACCACCTATAAAGAATCTTGAAATCTTAGCAGACACTTTGCTGGTCAGTGAACAGACAGGCCTAACAACCAGTTCTGGAGTTACAAGGCAACTCAGTACTAATAAAATTTGAAGCAAACCTATGCTGTTCAGTGAAGCTACTAAACTAAGTATTATGGAGGTAAAGTGATAGAACATATAAAAAATTATAAAGTTAACGCGAAAGGCTAAATGGTCAGTGTGGGTCCTGTTACTGATGCTCACAACCAAGGTTAGAAACACCACACGGCTCAGTCCCTGCCCTTTCACACTCCCATCGACCTACCATTGGAACTAACACCTTCTTACCTTCTCACCTCTGGTCTTCGAATCTTCTTTCTCTTTCTTCCTTGCAGCTGCCACAAATTCATTAAACAAGGCTTCTCGATCTTTCATCTTTTCAATTGCTTTGAATCTTGAGTCTTTAGCATGCTTGGCTGCAAATTCACTAAAAGTAGCTCTGCAACAAAAATGGCAAGTGTGCTAGATTTGGTAGAGCTATTTCTGCTTGTAGAAAGATATCGCAGTCATTTCTCCAGCAAGAATGTGTGCCAAAGAGACACTGAGTCCCAGCCTCTGCCTAAACAGTGAACAATGGATCTACAGAAAAGAGTATAAAGGTCTAAAGGATGAAAATGTAATTAGAAATGTGCTTACTATGAGAATGGGGGTGGTAGGAGAAGCCACACATCAGAGAGCAAAGAATATAGATGCTTTATGAGCCTTTAGAGCCCATCTAGTTCTATCCCACGAGGAGGCTAAGTCCTGCTTCCAGCCATGGTGGAATACCTGGTATTGAATTAGCCCTCCTTCCATAAGCAACTATAAAACAGGACAAAATACATAAGGCAACTGATTTCAAGCAGTAGGCAACAAACAGGTCAAGTAAGACTAAGGGAAGGCCCATGCCGTCTGCCTTGGGGCAATTTCCCAAGGTGTAGAGGACGAGTGTCCAAGCAGAGTACAGTGGTCCCAATGAGCTGGAAGCAGCAAAGATCAGGGTTTGCGTGCTAAAATGCTAGAGAAAGAAGCTATAAAGAAGGTGCCCCAGAAGAATACCACATAGGATTTCCCATGAGTCCAGAGCCAAGGCCAAGCTGTACAAGAGCAGAAAAAAGCCACTCCCTGTACCAAACTGCACCACAGTTAAGAGCAAAAGAGACACTAGAGACTGAGAAGTACTGGGGAAGGGGGGCAGGAAAACAGGACAACAAAGATCAAAAGACCCACAAGGGAGACAAAGTTGGAAGGTTACGAGAAATACTTTCCAGTTTCAGAGATCCACACCAACAAAGCATAAAATCAAACCTAGAATTACCGTGATGAGCCAGTAACTGAACTGCCTGCTAAAACAAGAATTCACACTCTTCAGTGGAAGATAACAGACTTGAGTCTCTACTCATTAGTCACAATTTCCAATATTCAATTAAAAATAACAGAACGTACAAAGAACACGTGATCCATAGAAAAAAACTTAAAACCAACAGACACTGAACCCAAGGTACCCAGATGTTGTTCTAGGCAAAACAAATACTTTAAAACTATTTAATTATATTGAAAAAATTAAAGTAAAATTGGGTCAAAAAAATTGAAAACATGGTCAATGAACAAATAGGTAGTTTGAGCAGAGATATCGAAAATATTAAAAAGAAACTGACAGAATCACTTGGTGGGCTCAACATGAGAGCAGATAGTAGAATAAAGCACCAGTAACTACAAGTTAGAGCAGTAACAATTATCTAATCAAATGAGGACACAGGCAATCAATGTATACTGTAGATCCAAGAAGCTCAGCAAACACCAATCGGGCTAAATACAAAGATCAGGTGTATGAGGGCTAATGAGGAAAGATAAAAAAAGTTTCCTCATGAATAAAGGCATTTACAAAACTTTCATATATTTGGATATAACTTAGTATTTGAAGTTTTATTTTATATAATAAGAATTCACTCATATAATAAACACTCCCACATTTATCATGTTTTTAGAGGGAAAAAATAAAGTAAATTAAACAGATTACAGGCTTTAATTATAAAGAGACTGGCTGGTTAACTTCAGAATTTAAAACTTTATCTGAAGACTAGGAATACCCCTCACAGCTAACACTTGCTATTTTTAAGTTTTGCTAACCAAAGTCAGAGTCTAATAAGCTTTTATATGGAACTGATATTACTCATAATATCCAATTCTATTAATTCAATAATTTAAACAGGATATATCACAAAGCTGGTTTGAACAATGGATATGTAACCATAATAGAATTCTACAGTAAAATAAAAGTGTATCCCAGAAAAGGCATGACGTGTAGTCCATTAAATCTGTTCTCTTTTCATGATAAATCAAGTACCTTGCTTTATAAATCTTAGGACAGAAGAGCAATATAATGATTAAAGAAAAAAACCTTTTTAAAAATATAAAATATGCAAAAATGTGAATTCAATTATTTTACACTTATTTAATTTTAATAAGTAAATAATTGTTTATACCAGAACAGACTAAAATGAAATTTTAGCATTAAGTTCCCTCAGAAATGTTTTTACTTGACTCATCTCTTCACTCCAAAAAAGCACTACTTTCTAACATACATGGTATAAGAATCCTTTCTTTTGGGGGTGGGGGGGGTGGGGGGGGAGCCGAGGGGAATGGGCACTGGTGGATGAGAAAGGATCAGGAAGATAACAATGATTGGGAGTTAAGGTGGAATTTGTATTTAAAAAAAAAAAAAAAAAACGACATAGACGAGACAGGCACTGAAGTTAAAGTAATTCTTCCCAGTCACTTTTTCCCTTAGAATAAGGGAAAAATAAGGCTTTGTATCTGCAAACCCTACTGCAGAGTTTTGTGCCAGTAGTCTTTTCCCAATTCAAAGGGAAATTTAGGTCAGTGGACAGTATTTTCTCAATTTTAAGTTATTCCTCCTCATTTTCTGCTACTTACAAAAATTGGTTCTAATCTCTAGGCTAGCATTCAATGTACTGATATAGCAATACATACAGCACAGGGCCCCAAGTGCTAAGACTTCTAGTTATGTGCCTGACTTGCTGACTTTCTTTTCTTAATAACCTGCATAATTCAGATCATTCTAACAATTCTAGTTGCTCCAAAAGAAAATCAGGAGGGTACAGAGATACAGTAAGACTTAATTTGTCAAATCCACACAAGGAAAACACCTTTGGAGTCTCAATTATTCTCAGATCGATAAAGGGTTTTAATAGTTATGTTTTGCTGAATCATTTGAAAATAAGCTTCAGACACCATGGGACTCCATCAATAAATATGTCAGAATGTATCTCCTGAGAGTAAATACTTTTTCTCTATAACCACAACAGTCAAAAAAAAGTACTAATTCTCTAATATCATGTCATAACAATCCATATTTAAATTTCCTCAACTGCCTCTAAAAATGTCCTTTACAACACAGTCTCAACTACTGTGATCCATGAACTCAAACTCACTCTTTGGATTAAGGAAAGGCCAGCGCCCCACTGGAGAGTCTGAAATACCCCTTGAAAACTACTACATAAATCCGCTATTAGCTTTATTTTCTGAAATTTGTATTAATGCCACAGCAGGTTTCTCTTCATATTTCAAATATAAAATTATAATACCAAATATATTTTCTCAAACAACATAGACTCCACTGACAAAAAGAACTGTTTAAAACAAGAGGAACTTTTATAAAAAGTGCTACTTAACCCAGAGACTCCATGAGTCTACCCTATAGTTTTAGAAATTCTCCAGGTTTTGAGGTGTTCACAACCACCTAGTACCACAACTAAGGCAAAACAAGGGAAGTATTCTCCCTGCATGAACTACCTGTGTAACACCGGGGTCTAGCTGAAATCCCACATTCACGCAGGCAAGTTACTTAACTTGCTTGGCTTCCTTCCCTAATCTGTAAAACAGCTATGATATGGGTACCTAAATCATAGTGGCTGTTTTAAAGATTGAATGAAATATTTATTAAATGAAATATTTATTGTGTGTGTACACTTACACACACAAGAACTTTAGGTGCATACGTATACATATATCTTTAAATGCACAAAAAGTACCCAATAACTGATGCTATTATTGTTATTATAATGCTAGGCACATAAGTTTAAAATGACTCATTTTCTTCAACCCACTACTTATATTCAATACATATTGACAATTAACAACACTGGACAAAACTATAATCTAAATACTTAGAAAACTGCAAGGTCCTTCACCACTGCAATCAAAATAATATCCCTGCTTCACAACTTACTATGTGTAAAACTCTAAGAAGATAGGGACAGCCCTGGCTGGTGTGGTGCAATGGATTGAGTGCAGGCCTGCAAACTGAAAGGTCACCGGTTCAATTCCCGGTCAGGGCACATGCCTGGGTTGTGAGTCAGGTCCCCAGTTGGGGGCATGCAACAGGCAACAGACTGATGTTTCTGTCCCCCTCCCTCTCCTTTCCTTCCTCTCTCTCTGAAAATAAGTAAAAATTAAAGAAGAAGACGACGACGATGACAGGGACAGATTTTCTGATTTACCAGTTTCAAAAGAAAACTTGTTCCCACAGGGAAACATTTAAAAAAAAAAAGGCTCCTTCTGAAAATCAGTGCCTCTCATAGAGCACCAGGGATTGCTCAAAAGGACAAAGATTAGAAAAGCAGAAATCAATGATCATATCCAAATCTCCAAAAGATCATACACATACATATATATATATATATGTATATGTATACATGTATATATGTATGTAAATAAAATCTTTAACTGACCTTAGGAGAAAACACATACACTTTGACAGCTGGCAGTAATGACCACATACCTTGGATTAAATTTTGCTTCTTCCATCATTTTTTTGAAATCTTCCTTGGCTTGCATTATTTTGTTTTTCTTTTCCCTGCGTTCTTCCTCCGCCCTGGTCTTTACATACTGATCAAATACCTATCAGGAAAATAAACCAATTTGACAAGTTAGCCATTCACATGGGTAATTTAACTACCAAATTATGGAATCTATAAAAAAAATACTAAGTCATTATTTCTGCCCAATCTATAATAAGAAAAATACAGGTAACTCAATTATATGCAGATTATCTATAGCAAGTCTCACTTTAAAGCTTCAGTTGACAGTATCACAAAAGCACACAACTCTCTGCTTAGGCTTTCAGAATAGAAAAAAGTTAAAAGCCTCTTTAATTTTTATTTTCTCTGATTACATATTGAGTACACATTTATTTTAAAAATTTCAAGCAATTTAGAAATGTTTAAGAGACATCACAATATCCCAAATCCCTTCTAGGAAAAACATTTAACAGTATGGCACCTATATTTAATTTTATTTCTCTGCTTCTCTTTGAGACATAATTATCACCAAAATAACCATGCTTTAACATCTGTTCTATAATATTTACCCTCCTTAATATTTTTTAAAAAACTTTATTTATTGAGAGGAAGGGGGAGAAGGGGAGAAAGAGAGAAACAGACACACACTGACTTGTTAGAACCATCTGTACATTCACTGGTTGATTCTTGGATGTGCCCTGACCAGGGATCAAACCTGCAACCTTGACATATCAGGATGACGCTCTAACCAACTGAGGTACCTACTTAATAATTTATAGTCAAGGATAACTGGGTATGCACATCTATTTCCTGCCTTCTACAAACACTAATAAAATGACAGTAGAGGAATTTCTTTTTTAAAGTCACAACCAGAACAAGGAAACAGGAGAAAGAGAAACAGTAACTCTGAAAGCTGAAAAGCAGGTAGACAAGTGGTAAAGGATCTGGCAGACATGAGAAAGCTGACCCTAAACCAGCAGTGAAGAGAACAAAGGAATTAATGAAAAACAAAGCGTTTCTCTTAAAGACCAATAATCTATAAAGAATCTGCCTACTTTTATTGAAGTCAGTGGATCAATACTCTAAAAAAAAGAAAAGGAAGAATTTTTTAAAATTAAAGACTCCTTACCAACTCAGGGACCGGCGGCACCGGCACAAGGAGAAGTGGGGGTGGGTACCGCTACAGGGAGTCTTGTTTGGGATGCAGTACAAGCACTAGGCCCTCTTCACCAAGTTTAGGTATCTGGGGGCACTGCCGCTCCTGAACTTCAGTAAAAGGCTAAGTGTTTATTCACTAGAGCAAGGGGTGGCAAATCATGATCTGCTGGCCCAAACTAGCCTACTGCCTATTTTTATACACAGACCAAGAATAGTTTTGGTATTTTAAAGTGGTTGTTGGATAGAGAAATAGAAAATTTCATAGTATATGAAAACTAAATGAAACCCAAGTTTTAGCATCCATAAAGCTTTACTTGAACATCATCATGTTCATTCCCTTACATGTATCTATGGGTGCTTTTGCACAATAGCATTCACACAATTGTGACAGAGATGGCATGGCCTACAAAGCCCCAACTGTTACCTGACCCTAAGGTAAAATAGTATCTAGGGACTTGGGGGAACATGAATTAGGAATGAGGCAGACCAGACTGAGAACACAGGGAATCACAGAAACATCTACACACCCACTTCATATTATGACAAAGCTCCTGAGCTCAAAACCAAAGCAGCAAGAACCATCCCTCCAGCCAGATGATCAGAAGTTCTTCTCCAGAATCTGGCCAGCCTAAAAATGACTTGCTCTAGGGCAGTGGTTCTCAACCTTCCTAACGCCGCGACCTTTTAATACAGTTCATGTTGTGGTGACCCCCAACCATAAAATTATTTTCATTGCTACTTCATAACTCTAATTTTGCTACTGTTATGAATCGTAATGTAAACATCTGATACGCAGGATTTATTTTGTTACAAACTGAACATAATTAAAGCATAGTGATTAATCACAAAAACAATATGTAATTATAAATGTGTTTTCCGATGTCGTCTTAGGCGACCCCCAAAGGGGTCACGACCCACAGGTTGAGAACTGCTGCTCTAGGGGATCCTTAACAAGCCAGCCTGAACCATCCTATAGCACGAATTTTCCACCTCTGTACTTCTGACAGTTTGGGCAGGACCAGTGTTTAGCAGCAGCCCCTCTGCTGTGATGACTGAACTGTCCCTGTCCAAGAACCCTGCTCTACAGCAAAGCCCAAATCAGAAAAGCCCAAATAGGTGGTACGATCACCCAGTGTTTTAGCACTTCATTCCCATTCTGGAGCAGTCAGGGCCAACAAGACTTCAAGGCAACTCTCCAACTTGAAAAACAGAAAAACCCTGGTGGAAACAAAGACTACGCAGAAAAATGAAAACTTAAAAAAAAAAAAATCATAAGCCATCTCAAAGAATTAAGATTGTGAAACCATAAATAAAGAAAAACTCGAAACAAACACAGGAGCCTGTCAGAATGAGGAGACAGAGAAGTATGGCCCAAAAAGGGGAACGGATCAAGGTTCCAGTGGGAGAACTAAGCGACGAGGAGAAAACCAACCTCACAGATGAGGAGATAGACAACCTAACAGATGCAAAATTCAAAACACTGGTGATAAAGATGCTCAGACCTGACAGATGTGCTTAAGTATGGCAAACACATAAGGGAAGAAGCGAAGGCTATGTTAAGTGAAATGAAGGAAAATCCACACAAAACCAATGGTGAAGGGAAGGGAACTGGGGTTCAAATCAATGATTTGGAACACAAGGAAGGAAAAAACAGTCAACCAGTGCAGAATGAGGAAACAAGAATTGAAAAAAAACGAGGAAAACTTCCCACATTTTGTGAAGGAGATGGAAATACAGGTTCAGGAAGCACGGAGGGTCCCGGGCGAGCTGGACCCAGAGGGGACCACACCAGGACGCATCATGATTGAGATGCCAAAGGTGAAAGATAAAGACAGAGTCCCGGGGGCAGCAAGAGAGAGGCAGAGAGTTGCCGATAGGGTGCCTATAGGACTATCAGCTGATTTCTCCGAGGACACTTTGCAGGTAGGAAGGGACTCGCAAACAGTATTCAATGTGATGAAAGGTAACCTGAAACCAGGATTACTCTATCCAGCAAGCAAGGCTATCATTTGGAATGGAAGGGCAGATAAAGTGCTTCCCAGACAAGGTAAAGCTAAAGGAGTTCATCATCACCAAGCCATTATTATATGAAATGTCAAAGGGACTTAAGAAAAAGAAGATCAAAACTATGAACACTAAAATTACAACCAACTCATAACTATCAACAACTGAATCTAAAAAATAAAAACAAAATCCAACTAAGCAAACCAGAATAGGAACAGGGTATGGGGATCATTTGGAGGGTTATCAGCTGGGAGGGGGGAGGGGAGAAATGGGGAAATGGTGCAGGGATTAAGAAGCATAATCGGTTGGTGCAAAATAGACAGGGAGAAGTTAAGAATAGTATAGGAAAGGCTGGAGCCAAAGAACTTATATGCATGACCCATGGACATGAACTAAGGGGGGTGGGATTGCTGGAGGGAAGTGGGGTACTGGGCAGAGGGGAGCAAAGGGGAAAAAAACTGGAACTACTGTAACAACATAATCAATAAAATATAATTAAAAAAACAAAAACAAAAAAGAAGAAAAAAACTCAACAAATAACTCTTAGAAACTGAAACATGACAGAAGAAATTTAAAAATCTAATTAAAGGGTTAGACAATAAAGGTGAGAAATTTATCCACAAGGTTCAAACAATAGGCAGAGGTAGAAAAAGATAATGAACTTCGAGGACTAGCCCAGAAGGGCAAAATCTGTCCTAGAATAAAAACTGTCAGTTATAAGCAAATCAAAAACGTAATGCAAGAAAATCTCACAAAACTGAGATACTGTGTTTCCACACTGAAAGAGCCAGCATGTGCCCAGCACAACAGGCCTTTCCAGCAGGGCACAAAATCACCATGAAATTTCAGAACACTAAGGACTAAGGAAACATCCTACACACTTACATAAGAGGAAAAATAAACAGGTCCATACACAAAGGAACAGGTCAAAAACACCATGAAAACTAGAAGCAGAACAATGCCTTCAAAATACTGTAGGAAAACATTTCCAACCTAATTCCTTAGCCAAACAATTTCAAAGTAGGATACAATAAACACGTTGTTAAATATGTAAGGCTTCGAGTACTTATTTCCTATGCATGTTCCCTCAAGAAGCTACTATAGGGATGGAATGCATCAAAAGGGAGTAAACCAAGAAAGAAAAGACTTATGATATAGGGAACAGGTAAACTCCCTCTAGTTCCCCTACCCACCCCCCCAAAAAACCCAGAGGTGAAGGAAATCCCCAAGATAATGGTAAAAAGCTGTTCTCCTAAAAAATTACAGCTGTAGATCAGGTACAGAGGGAAACCAGTGACTGAAGCCAAGTCAGAAGGCTCTGGAATGTCTTCAGGAAAATAAAACTGGGGCAATACTCCAGTATTTTTCCTAACATATCTTACAGAATTATTTGGCTCTTTAAATATGTACATGCATATATCTTTGGAAAAGACAAAAAATGTTTTCTTTAAAATACCTTGACACTTTTCCAGGTCAGTCTATATGTATCCACCAGTCTTTGCCAGCTATACAGAAATATCTGTAATTATCTCACCAGTCCTCTGCTAGGCATGTAGGTCATTTTCAATACCTTCTGAATATAAGCCTTACAACAAATCACGAAGTATTTGCATGCTGATGGCAGAGGGAGAGTTGTTTCCAATCCCTCTCTCTTTTCAGTATATACTGTCCTACTTGAAAAAAGTATTAAAAAGTTTCTTTTGAGAAAGTGGAGAAAACTTCACATCCACACCAAGGCTAGGAATCATTCTCTGAGAACATCTCATAGAAAATTAGGAGTTCTGCTACACTTCCAAGTTTCTCCTAATTATTTGTTCATATTTCCCAATACACTTGGCTTTATGTTGTCCATTTTAAGCAGTTATTTTCTTATAACATTAACTTCTGAACAAAACATCATAAAAGTTAAGTTTTAAAAACAATTTCTAGTTCACTTTTATAGGCATAATCAAAAAATATATATACATACTAGAAGAGCTATATTGTTTAATCCTTCAAGGAAGGCAGCTTCTGGGGTGCTGGTAATAATCCTTTTTTTTTCTCTTTTTCTTAAAGCCACTTTACTGAAGTATAATTGACCTACAAAAAGCTGTACATATTTAACTTGATGAGTTTAGAAATAAACACACGTCTGTGGAACCATCACCACAAGCTGTGACATAAACAGTCCCATCACCTCCAAAAGGTTCCTCCTGCCCTTTTTATTATCATTTTGTGTTTGTTAAGAACATTTAACGTAAGATCTATACTTTCAGCAAAACTTATGGTATATAATACAGTATTGTCACCTACAGGCAACATGCTGTACAGATCTCTAGAACTTAAGTCATCTTTTATGACTGTTTTTATTTCCTAAGCTAGGTAATTACATGGTGCATTCTTCGGGAAATTTCACTTACAATTTTCCAACTTTTCTATATGTATATTTTTCTTCACATTGTAAGTTTACGAATATGGGTGTGACATTGTGATATAAGAAAATACATAGATTTGGTTTGTCTGAGCTCCTGACCAGTGGTCCTAAAAACCCTTGTAATTTCCTAAGCAATCTGGTTTTTGTCCTGTTCCTGAAATTGATAAAGGTGAAACAAAAGGCCTTTGTTACTCATAACAAGCCTCTTTTCACCATACCTAAATCAACATCAGTGAAGTGATTTTGGGAAAGCCTCTAGATAACCACAAGATGGGGGGCTGCAACTGACTGTGTGATGAGAGGGATGGAACCTTCAGGCCATCCTCCACTTGCAGGGAGGGGAGAGGGGCCAGAGATTGCACTCAGTCACCAATGGTCAATGATTTAATCAATCATGCCTATGTAATGAAGCCTCCATAAAAATCCTAACCAAAGGGGATCAGAGAGCCCCTGACCTCCTGGTTAATAACAGACACACCCACGTGCTGGGAGGATGGCATACCTCAACTCCGCAGGGCTGCATCTCCTCCTCTGTATCTCAGCATCTTGCATCCTTAGCATATCCTTGATTATATAATAATCAAGTTAAATAAAAGTGCACATTTCCCCCGAGTGCTGTGAGTTGTTACAGCAAATTAACAAACCTGAAGAGAGGGTCATGGGAACCCCTGAAACACAGGCAAATTCAACGTAAGTGTAGTAAGCCGGGGACCTATGATTTGTGACTGGTGTCTGAAGTAGGGTCACGCTTGTAGGACTGAGCCCTCAACCGGTGCAATCTGATGCCAACTCCTGGTAACAGTTTCAGAATTCAATTTAATTGCAGGATACCAGCTAGTGTTGGAGAACTGGCTGGTGTGAGAAAAGTGTACACACTGTTGTCCAACTATTCAGTGTACAGAGAAATAGTTTTTCCTTTTCAACAGGTCTCCGTTATGGGATTCTCACATCGATGTAATAATTTGATACTGATTAGGTAAACAATGGCCTAGATGAACAGTTGACAATCATGAGTAATTATATTGGTAAATGTATTACCATGCTGAAGTACCGTCAATCTTATAAAGCTTTGAATAATGTACACTATATGAAAACACTTTTATGTTAATTTTTGAAATGTTAGCATAACTCCTCCCTACATCAGAGCCTAACATCCTGCAGGGAAATGGTCTGGTTATTCTGAAAATTTGTCATAACAAATAAAAATGTTTCTGATCCCTTAAGTAATCTTTTATCAAAAACAAAAATAAGAAAAATCAGTAGTTAAAATTTATGGTAATAATTACATAAAACACATCTTTTATAATGATATGTGTGTATTTTATATATATGCATATATATCTACAGATAACTAAATTGAGAGATGTAATTTTACATTGAGGCATTTTCAATAAAATTATTTTTTTAAATCAAAGCATAAATTTCAGATATGAGTTATCATGTGCAAATATGTAATCAGCACTTAATTGGCTTCTCCTTGACTTTATACTCCCAAGACAATACTTCACACAAAGTACTGAAAAAATATATATATTAAACCCAAATGTTGACTTCTCCTTTCTCTCATTTCTTACACTCAAGTTGTACAGTAAGAAAAGACTTCTAATTGAAAGACATGAGAACCTTTAGGTAGAGTTTTTATTTAAAATAGAACAGTGCTTAATACTCTTTCTCTTTTTAAGTGTAACTAGTAAGGAGGTAACATCATCAGCTTACAAAATGTTTCCAAACCTGCCCTGGCTGGTGAGGCCTGGTGAGTTGAGCACAGGTTGCAAACCAAAAGGTCGCCAGTTCAATTCCCAGCCAGGACATAAGCCACGTCCCCAGTTGGGGCATGTGAGAGGCAACCAATTGATGTTTCTCTTGCACATCCATGTTTCTCTCCCTCTCTTTCTCCCTCCCTTCTCTCTAAAAAATATACAATCTTTAAAACGTTTCTAAACTTCAGAGATTTTAGTTCTCAATATGCACTTATAATTTCACTCAGTCAGAAACTGTAACACTCAGTGCCATAAATAATGAAATCACAAAAATCGTAAAGTCTTCAATGGCATTTAGTTTAAGCACTGTTACAAGAACTACACTTAGGGCAATGCATAAGACAAAGTTCCTCCCCTCACAAAATTTATATTCTACAGAAGGAAAAGACACATTATAAGATAACTTTATACAGTAAGAGCTTTGAATGCTATGAAGATGGTAAAGAAGGCAAAGAGATAGGTTGATCAGAAGCATTTGGAAAAACACCTGAATTAAATGACAAGCCTGTATGCAAACACCTGGGGGAAACCATTCTAGGCAGAGGGAACAGAAAGTACCAGAATGTGCCTGACTGCCTTGATCAAGGCATACCAAGGCCAGTGTAGCTAGAATAAATAAATTTAAGAAAAGAACTTCAACAAGTATGCAGGCATAAGTGTATGTAGAATCTTACAGGTCATACAAAGAGTTTCATTTTATCCTAAACGATATGGAATCACCAGATTTCAAGCAAGGGAACACTGCCTTAATTTGTCATTTAAACTTCAAAATGAGTCTAGCTGCTGTGTGGAAAAAGAACGAGACTATGGAACAGCAAAACTGCAAGGCAGCAAGGAGACCCATTAGGGGCTACACAACAGATGACACTTGATCATGGTGGCTTGAATTCAGGTGTCAGTGGAGAAAAAAAGAGGTTGGATTTATAAGTTTTTAGAGGTAGATTTGCTGACAGACTTGAAATGTACTGTGGGGAACACTCAGGAATTAAGGCTGATATAAAGGTTCTGATAGGGCCATCAACTCAGGTGAAAATAAGACTATCACACACAAATCATTTGTTTTTTTTTTTTCTTTTTTTAAATACTTTGCTTGAAACGCAGATGATGAAAATATATTTGCAAAATCATTTCTTTCTATTACAAGTACTAAAATAAATGTCTGGCATACTGTAAATTTCCTCTTTTCATAAAGTCTACAATTAGACTACGTGCAGAATCGTTCCAACCACTGAATTATAAGCATGGAAGATGGACACCACTGTAACCAAATGCAATCTTGTAGCTCAGCAGCCTTACAGCAAGTGATTCAGCATGCTCACCATTTATAGTGATCAGTGGGGAGCAAAACACGTTGGAAGAGTGCAGTGCTTTAGAGGAAGAAGCCATCACCGTGAGATGGTGTGTGTTACTGAATCATCACAGAAATAAATGGCAGCAAAGCAACTCTAGCTCAGCAGACTCCGAAGCATCCATGATTTCTCTAAGCCTATACTGAAAAGACATTTTAAGAGATGCCACACAGATAACGAACTTTGTGTGTGTAGTGTGTGTGAGACATAAACATGCCTTGAGTATTTTCTATCCAACACACACACACACACACACACACACACACACACACACACACACACACGGGTACAGACTGTCAGAGGCTATAAACCAAATTGTTCAATGCTGGTCTTTTCTGTTGTGTAGAATTTTAAGTGGTCTTCCTTCCCTTTCTACTCATCTATATTCTGTTATTTTTCCACCCCAAATTTGCATCATTTTCAAATTAATAAATGCATTTGAAATGAATTTTGAAACCTTCTTAGATATAATCTCAGTGTGTACGAGGCATAAGGATAAAATATTTGTGAGGCAACAGCTATGTCCATGAGGGCAAAATATCCAAGTACTTCTGCAGTAGAAATGTCCACACAGAGGAAGGATGATTGTGTTCTAAGAGATGAGACTGTGTTTTTTAAAGTACTGTGTTAGGAAAAGGAAAAAAGAAAAGTTTATACTAGCAAGTGATACACATTTCTTAGATAATTCCTTTTACCTGTTTTCTCTCTTTAGGGTTGAGAAGTAAGTACCGAGGATCAAAAACTATCTTGTGCAACTCCTTCTCCCATGTTGAAAAAGCAGACACCTTTAAAATAAAAAATGTATGGCCCTCCATAATTAAGTTGGCTCTAAAAACATAAAGGTCATGTAATTTTGCTTGAAATCTACAGGACATCTGCTTAAAAAGGAGATATAATAAAAACCATCCTTAAGTTTCCATCACTAATAAATGGCAAGCAGTGGGAGGTGAACAATATCAAATTTCCACACTAATTGGCTCTGAACATTTCTATATTATATAGAAATAACATACACTTAATTACTCATTAAAATAACCACTACTGTGTGACATTTCAAAAATCAGTACATCAGAAAAAGCCTTGAAGATTTGTATTTTGATTTCCCATGCTTGCTCCAATCTTGTGAACAATGTTGTGATTTAAAATTGAATAATTTTACTTATTCAAATACATCTGTGAATATAACAAAAAGAAACCCCTTCTCAATTAAGCTTCATTAATAATAAGATCATAAAGTACCAGTTCTCCTTTAACCAAAAGCCATTCTGAAGATATTAAAGGAAGAATCGTATATACCTTACCTATTCCGAGTACTCCGCCATTCTGCAATGTTAATATTCGTCTTACATTACTCACCAAAATTTAATGACCCAATAAATGTTAATGTTATTTGTACTTAAAAGGACAGTAAATGGCATTATGTTAAACATGATAAAATTAGCCAAGAAAAAGGTTGTTTGAAAAGATACAGTAATTTGATAGGCTTCCCTTATACCCCCCATAGCATGAGCACTAACCTTAGATTTGACCTTTTAGCAAGACATATTTATATTACTTATACAAAACAGAAATATCTCCCCCAAAGATTGTTTTCTGACCCCTCTCTCTAGCAGCATGTCCTTGAACTGCTTCATTCGGGCCTCCAGAGGGACAATGGCCCTTTCTCGGGCAGCTTTAATTTCAGCTTCCATTGCAGCTTCTTTGTCTGAATCAATGTCTTTATTATCGTCTCGCCTATAAAAAATAAAATATAAGGCATCAACTGACAAAATAGTAATAAGAAATCTTACTAAAATATTAAAATAAATGGAATATTCAAGACTCACTACTGAGAAGCATATTTTTGGCAAAAACAAATTATATTGAGGGTATCAAATGAACTCTAAGGGATAAGCAACTTTCATTTTATAATAATAAAGTTATTATAAGCTTCTAATGATGTTACAATGGCTACATTGTAGGAACAAATACATACTTTTACTCTCCCTGGCACTAGATGATACACAAAATGAACTACCTTATTTAAAAAATTAAAAACTTATCTCACATTGCAGTAAAACTGTGTGTTAAAATTAAACAGCACAGGATATAATTTTTAGTTCTTGAAATGATATAGGAAAAACAGTATTTTCCAAAATGTTTTATAGTATAAATGCATAAACTATTTTTAAACACTAATAAAAATTGGTATAAATCTTAGTCATCTCAAATTATTTATTGTGAAAATAAAATTAAATATCTGCAAACCTGGCCAAGTGGATATGTGCGATATATACCTTACCTACCTGACATTTCTTTTACTCACTTTCTGGGTGGTAAGTTGAGAGTTAAGTTGAAGAACAGGTCCCAAAGAGCAACATAGGCCCAGGAGCAGTTAGGTGGAATTAGAACTGTTCAATGACTAAACTACTTCTTGTTCCTCCAAAAACGCACCTCAGGGCTAAGGGCAACCCTGCTGCTGTCTGGTACTCAAGTGAGATTGTGAACATGAAATCGAGTATCCTCTCAAACACCTACACTATGAAGAAGGCCTGTTTATGTCAATAATCAAAAGAAATTAAGTAACTCAATAGTAGTTTGTGTTTGAGCAGATCTTCCTTCTTAAATATGATCTGCTAAGTATAAAAATAAAAATGGCTCCTATTACCTTCATAAACTGAAGGCAATTAGGAAAACAGGACATTAGAAAATTCAAAAGTAAAGGGAGCCCAGGAAATTTAAATGAAACTAAGGCTAACAGACAAATATGGTAAGTGAGGGGTAATTAACAGTTTAGGAAATGAACAAAAAAAAAAAAAAAAAAAAAGGAAAAATAGAAGACACAATCCGTGACCTGCAGGAACTTAGCGAGATAGTCTGTGACCTAAGATATGCACAAAACAAACAGGTAAAAGCAATTTGCCAAACAATATACCCTCTTATAATAATTTACTTAAGAACTACTTAAATAGTTAAGACATCCAAGAAATACAACTAAGAAAAACAAATAGCCTTTATAGAAATACACTAAGTAAAAATGTCACAATACAAACTATCACTATCTATCTCAATAAAAGAAATAAATACAGAAAAACTAAGCCAGAAAAAATAGGCTTTTAGCTTTGTACCTAAATAGAGAAGCTCGGGCAATCCACATAAAGGACTTCTTTGACATTCTCCTGATAAAAGCAGTTAAAAACCTTACAGAGTTGTCTATAAGAACAAACAATTAAAAACAACCTAAAAGTTTAACATTGTAGAACATCCAAAATTATGTTACAAAAACAGAATGAATACAGTCATTTATAATAATAAAGAAAACAATTTATTCTAGATTTTTTTTAAAAGAACACAAAATCAGTTGATTACAATTGTAAAAATACTTATACATTTGGTCAAGAACTAAAAAGTCAACTGCAAAAATGAAAATAGCTGTGTTATTATGGTTACGAGTGACTCTCTAATATTTTAATTTCTTTAACGTTGTGACCAATAAAGACATGGAAAAAAAAAAAAAAAAAAAAAACCACTCTTGTTAGGGGTTGTCTTACTGGGTTTTTCTTTGCCATGATTTGGCTGCATTCAATCTGTCCTTTGCAGGTAAGGACATGATAAACCAGTCCTTAATGTCTTCAAACTTCCCTTTTTTCGCTGCTCAATAACTGTTCCATTCTCCCCGCCCCACCCACACAGAAACGCCCCCTGCCCCACTCTTCCATCCCCCATAGTTAGTAACATTCAAGCTTTACTCCACTCCAGAGCATTGGCCAAGTTAACGCTTCCCCTTAACAGCAGTCTCCCTCCCTCAGAAAACTTCCTAAGCTCACAGGTTCCCTCTTCAGCAGGCGAAATGACCACAGACTCAAGGACTAGGGAAGTGACAAGCATGTAAAAGAGAGAAGTCTGTGTCTGTATTTATGAGATCTCTGGAATGGTGTCCATTGGGATCTATTTTAAGGAGGAAATTACCTTTTTATAAAACCCAGGCCTAATTAATGTCTGAAAATAATTTGTCAACTAACTCCTAAAATGTCATTTGGCTTCATAATACATAATTGAATAACCAAATCTTTTGCAAATCTAGCAATAGAAGGGACAACATTTCTACATTCTAAAGCAAAGCTTTTAAATATCAGGCCTAAGAGAGAGCAATCCACACTTCTTTCTCCTAACAGCATACACATTACCTGCCCCCGATCACAGACTGACTGCAACCTAATCAACTTTTAAAAGTTAAAAATCTACCTGAATTACATAAACTGTATTACTTACTTCCGTTTTTTGGCTTTAACAGGTTCATCTTCATTAATTTCTTCCATTAATTCATGTTCTTCTTTAACTGTAAGATAAAATTTAATTAACCTCTGTCAGAATAAAAATAAGCAAGTAACAACTGAAATAGTTAGGTGTGAACCCTTCTGCTAACCACTGCCAGAATACTTGCTTTAATAGTTATCACAGAAAAGCTGCAATGCAGTCAGTTCACTTACTCGCACTCATAGAGAACTGCCACTTCTGGATGGACAGCATTGTCGGGGTGGGGTGCCCTGGCAAAAGTAGTTCAAATATTATGATGAAGAGTTATATGCATATATTACACAATCTTCTTTTTAAAAGTTAGTTTATATAAAATATCCATCCCGTAACATAACACTCCTTTATGAAACATTAAACAAAACATAATAATTCTATACCTCCACTATTAAGCCTCCCTTTATTAAATATTCACTCCATTTTGAAATAATTCTTTGATGTACATACTTATCAAATAAATGGACTGAATATTTGAAAACAAAACTTTCTTGGCATGACTCAATACTTAATAGCTATACAACAGATATTGCTAAAGGGGAAAAGCTGGTGCCTAGTAAATTTAGCACCAGGTACGCAAAGTATGACTGATTTAGAAATCACTTGTAAGTAAAAAACGTTAGTACCACCTATACAAAATCCATGAAGATTTCTCAATCATTATAAATGACACATATTAGGGTTTGCTTCATTTGAAGTATGAACAATATTAAATGATTCATTTATCATGCTTCTATACTTCATGGGAGGATTCTATACAAACACAATCATATCAATACAAAAGCAAGCTACTGATAAAAATTTGCAATAAAAATTATTTACAAATCTTTGTCTTCATTATATATACTGGAATGCTATCTGAACACGAGGTAAAGATACTATTTTAATAAAATTTATGTGTTTCTATGTCCTCAGGCATAAAGCTTACTTTCCCTAAATCTCACCTAATTTAAAAAACTAATAATAAGCTTGTCTATTTTCACAAAAATCTTGTTTTTGTATTTTACAAAATTTTAACAAACTATTTTAAAAATAGTAAACAATACTTTTAAAATATAGTTTTGGTTAGTTCAGAAAATATATTACCAGTCACAAAAGGTGCTCAAAGGCTCACTGAGGATCATTTTAGTATTACTAGTAAGCACAGAATTTCAGTGGTACGAAAGTATCCTATACGAAATGAAATCTTGACAAGGAAAAAATTACATATACAAACATTTTACAAAAAATAATTTCATGCAAATTCTCTATTTTTTATATCTCTACTACTGAAGTCAAACTAGCATTAACAGTCTAATTTCCATTTCTCAAGTTTCTTATGTCCCTTGAAAACAGAAAGTTTTCCCAAATGATGACATTTTCTATTGAAATAGTAAATCAGTGTTAATATTGGAGGACAGATTCCTAATTTAAAACTTACTTAGTTTCCTCATTTCTTCCATTCCTCTTTTATGAGGGGGCTCCTGAATAATTTTGTCAACATCCGCCCTTCCAATGAGATCATCAGGTCGATCCCACATAGAAAGACGTGTGGTAGGGTTATAAAAGAAGACCCGCTCATCACCAGTCCAGACAACACACCTAAAAATTGATTCAAATACCGTTAGCTTATGTTATGGAACACATTTTACAGCTAGGTCTTTTACTGTCATCCTGTCAAAATGGATGGTGGTGGTATAGGGGAAGGACATGTTTACATTACTAATAGTTATTTATAAAGACCAAACACAGCTTTTATGAGCAGGGGAGAGCTAACTAAAACTAAGGTTGAAACAGCAGCTTAACATACTGAGAAAACAAGGAAAAGCAAAGTGATCTGTGATCAGTTTAAAATGTTCGGGAACTTGGTCTGGCACACTAAAATTGAGAATGTTACATTTTAACCTGTCATAGGATGTGTTTCATGGCAACAACTAATAATGTAATAACTCAGTTTTAAAGCCCTACCTATTATGTAACACTTCTTAATACTTCTTCCCAAATCAGAATTACTCAAATGCAATCTTCTATAAAGCCTTTGTATCTGGTATAAGAAATAAAAAGAAGTACTGATTGAACAATGGCATTGTACCCTGCTACAGCTCACTGTTCCAGTTAATTAGAAAAGAGAAAAAAATTATGTGAGGACTCTATAAATTTAAAAATAAAAAAAGAGAAGTATGGAGGAGAGTCAAAACTTAGAAAGCAACTGCAAAGGTAGAAACATCTCATTTCTCCTTCCTCAAATCTCTGCCCTTTGGGTGGCCCTAGTCACATAGTGGACATGACAACAGTAGTAAAAGCAGCTGGAACTCCTATGAAAACCAGGTCTTTGTTGGCCAGAAAATCAAGTTAATCAACAGCTGCCAAGCCCAAGGTGACATAGGTGTTGAAATTATCAAAGTCTATATTGTTGAAATAATAAGACAAAGGCTTTAAAGCAGCAATTATAATTAGGCTTCATGAGATAAATAAAAACAAACTTGAAATGAATGAAAAGATACTTCTCAGCACAAGAAACAGGAAATCTTAAAAAAGAGAGAAATTTTAGAAATGAAAAATACAACTGAAATTAAATTTCTCTGGATTGGCTCAAAAGCAGAACGGTGATAATACAGGCAATAATCAGTAAACCAGAAGATAAATCAATAATGATCCTATCTGAAGACCAGGAAGCATGCACATGGCCCAGGCATGAATAGTCTCAGAAACCTATGGGACAATATCAAAATACCTAACATATATGGCAGTAGGATTCCAGAAGGAGAGGATACTTGGCAGAAAAAAATCTGAAGACATAATGGCAAAAAAAAAAAATCAAAAAATCCAAAACCCAAAACTCAAATTTGGCAAAAGACATAAATATTAAAGAAGCTCAGTGAACCCCAAACAGGATGGTGCAAATAGAACTCTCATACAATGCTGAAGGAAATTTCAAAATGGCAGGACCACTTTGGAAAGCAATTGAGCAGTTTCTTAGGAAGTTAAGTATATATACCAAATTATCCAGGCATTTCATCCTAAGAGAAACAAAAACTTATGTCTACACAAAGACCTGTACAAGAATGTTTATAGCAATTTTAGTTGTTATTTATTTGGAATATATTCACTGTAGGACTTCTACAAATAGACAAATATCTAGGCATGAAGGGGCTGAAGACTGGAAACAACCCACAGGTGCATCCAGTGGTGAACGCATACACTGTGACACAGCCGAACAAAGGCATGCTGCTCAGCCATAAAAGGAGCAAACTACTGATGCGCATTCAATAACATGGATGAAATATCCAAATTATTATTGTTCAGTGAAAGAAATTACACAAGCCAGTGACAAAAGGCCACATAGTCTATGATTCCATTTATACAAAATTCCAAAATAAAGAAATCTAGACAGAAAGTAAATGACGAATGCCTATCGCTGAGGGATTGGACAGGAAATAGGGAGTGACTATCAGTGAGCATGGGGTTTCTTTTTGGGGTAAACACTCTAAAACTGACTATGGGGATGGCTGCACAACTCTCTGATTATAATAAAAATCATTAAGTTGTACACTTTAAATGAGTGAACTGTATAGGATGTGAATTATCTCAATAAAGCTGTCATATTTTTTAAAAAGACACTATACAGGAAAAGTATATACTACATGATTCCTGATACAAAATTACAGAAAATGCAAAAGCAATCTATAATAATCGAAAGGGTGATGCTTAGGGATGGGGAAGGAGGGAGGGATGGACTACAAAAGGGACACAAGAAAACTTTTGGGGATACTAGAAATGTTTGTCCTGATTGTGGCAATAAACTTTAAATATGTGCAGCTATACCTCAATAGCACAAATAAAAATAAATAGGTAAGCACATAATGTAGTACTAAACCAAAATGTTTTGTAGAAATAGACTGGATACCCTTTTTGTTCTTTTATGAAATTTGGACAAAAACTAAGGCTCAATGATCCTACAGAATAAAAAATGCGCTAAGTTTGACCTCTGTTTGCACTTAATTTAAAAGCAAGGGCATTAGGGGAGGCAGAGATTTTCATGCAAATATTCAACACAGAATTCTCTTCAAGAGTTTCCATTAGAACCAACGTGAGACATTTATGACATCTTGTTAGATAGTTTTCTTTCCCAATAAAGATAAACAAGTCTAAATTTTCTATAGTTTGTTTGATCTATGCTAAGAGCGGTGACTACTTTAAGATTAAGATGCTCTTCTAACTCATGTTGGCTTCAAAATACACAAGTATGTTAATACAGCACCAATGGTATTGGTGGTAAATGTGGAATGTGAAGCTGATAGGACATCAGAATTAAAAGAAAAACTATGGAAAAAGAATTACTGTGTCCCAAAACTGTCATGTGCTAATAATGTGTATGATAAAGTGCCTAGGGGTGAAGTGCACTGATATGTGCAACTTACAATTATTAAAATAAAAAACAAAAAACACTGATGGGGAGATGCACTTAGGGATGGGCAGATAAGTGACAAAGTAAATATAATAAAATATTAACTGCAGAATCTAGGTAGCCAATATGTGGTGTTCACTGTTCTAGAAACAATTTTTTAGTATTAATGTATGTTTCTATTTTTTCATCATAAAATATTAGGAGTAAAAATTGGTGGAAATAAATATAAGCACAGTCACACATTTTAAAAAGTGGGGCGGGACACCTGGAGAGCGTTCCCAACTCCTGACCAGACTGCACAGCTCATAGTCCCAGCGCCAGGGAAAATCAAGCCTCATTGCTTCTGACTGTGCAAACCATTGGGGGTTGGGGCAGAAGAAGAAACTGCTGGTGTCTCAGCAGAGTCCACTTGTTTAAAGGGCCCCCACGGTCCTAGGATGTCTGCAGACCCACCCACTCTGGGAACAACGGCATGGCAACAGCTAGAGAGGCGCCAGTCCCATATGAAAGTGGGAGAAGTGCCTGGAAAAGGGGCCAGTGCTGGGTAAGCGGCATTGTTTCCTCTCAGAGCCCTCACCCACACACAGCGCCACAGCGTCGCCCTGTACTGACAAATACCTAAGGCTCTGCCCCTTACAACATAACAGATGCAACAGCTCTCCCTAAGACAAAGAGGCAAACAAACACAGGAGCCTGTCAAGATGAGGAGACAGAGAAGTATGGCCCAAAAGAGGGAACAGATCAAGGTTCCAGTGGGAGAACTAAGCAATGAGGAGATAGTCAACCTAACAAATGAGGAGATAGCCAGCCTAACAGATGCAGAGTTCAAAACACTGGTGATAAAGATGCTCACAGGATTGACAGATATGCTTAAGTATGGCAGATGTATAAGGGAAGAAGCGAAGGCTATGCTAAATGAAACGAAGGAAAAGCCACACAAAACCCATGGTTAAGAGAAGGAAAGTGGGGTTCAAATCAATGATTTAGAATATAAGAAAGAAAAAAAACAGTCAACCCGTACAGGAGGAGGAAACAAGAATGGAAAAAAAATAAGGAGAGCCTTAGGAACCTCTGGGGAACTTTAAACGTGCAACATCTGAATCATAGGGGTGCCAGAAGAAGAAGAGCAAGAAACTGAAAGCTTTGTGAAAAAATAATGAAGGAAAACTTCCCAGATTTGGAGAAGGAAATAGACATACAAGTCCATGAAGCACATAGAGTCCCAAACAAGCTAGACCCAAAGAGGACCACACCAACACACATCATGATTAAAATGCCAAAGGTTCAAGAGAAGGGGAGAATCTTAAAAGCAGCAAGAGAAAAGCAGAGTTACCTATAAAGGGGTGCTTATAAGATTCTCAGCTGATTTCTCCTCAAAAGAAACTCTGCACACAAGAAGGGACTGGCAAGAAGTATTCAATATGATGAAAAGCAAGGACTTACAACCAAGACTACTCTATCCAGCAAAGCTATTATTTAGAATGGAAGGGCAGAGAAAGTGCTTCCCAGACAAGATGAAGCTAATGGAGTTCATCATCACCAAGTCATTATTATATAAAATATTAAAGGGACTTATCTTAAGAAGAAGAAGATCAACACTATGAACATTAAAATGACAACAAACTCACAACTATCAACAACTGAACCTAAAAAATAAAAACAAAAACAAACTAAGCAAACAACCAGAACAGGAACAGAATCATAAGGGTGTGGATCATTTGCAGGGTTATCAGCTGGGAAGGGGAAGGGGGCGAAATGGGAATATGGTGCAGAGACTAAGCATAATTTGTTAGTACAAAATAGACAGGGGGAAGTGAAGAATAATATAGAAAAGGGTGAAGCCAAAGAACTTATATGCACGACCCATGGACATGAACTAAGGGGGGGTAGGATTGCTGGAGGGAAGGGGGTACTGGGAAGAGGGGAGCTAAGGGAAAAGAAATTGGGACTACTGTAATACTGTAACAAGATAATCAATAAAATATACTTAAATAAATAAATAATACTCTTTTAAATAAAAGTCTCCCATGTATCATTAAGAAACCTAGGAATATATTCTTTAAATACAGACTGTTTTCATAACTTTGATTTTGGAATCAAGTACCTATTTTGCAGTTATATTTTTTTTAATGAGCCATTTATCAAGTTGGTGAAATAACTACATGGAAAACAACTATTCCAAATGTCTTTAAAACACAACTTTACCATACAACCCTAGAGTAATACATCCTGAACAACAACAACAAAAAAAAAACTTGGAAAAGAAAGCTTAAACTGCCTTCAGTAATGACACTGTTAAGAGTGATACTGTTGGTAGTTATTTTGTGACTTGTGTGTGTGAAAAGCAAATGAGTAATTAGAATGAAAATAAGACTTTAAGTTTCAGTAAAAATCTTAAAGTAAATCTGAATGAAATGGCATGAACTCATTATGTATCTTTCAATGTAGTATCTTCCAGCTGTGTCTACCAAAGAGGTAAAAAATAATGACTAAGTCAGTAGTAACAACTACCTCTAGATCCCACACTGAGGCCTGTTAGTGCCACTTCCACAAAAAGAAACCAGGGCTCCTTGGGAAAATGGCTGAATCTAGGTCTGAGACAGGAAATACATGAGATAAGTCAGGAACTTCGTGTAAGAGCAGAAAGCAAGGAAGGTATCAGATAGGGTTGTAAGAAAACAAAACAAAAACCTTCAGAAGTCAACCTTAAGAGGCTTCCTTACACCTAGCCAAAGATGAAACAAGTAAACATCAATAAGGACAATAACTGCAATGGACAGAAACATAAAATATATTTAAATCTATGAATTTGTGATACCCAAACCAACTCATTCTGGAAAATGGTATATCTGTTCTTTCCTATGCAATTTGCACCTCTGAGTAACCAATGTTAGTAAGGGGAAGCATCTCTAAGGATTCCAGTTAATAAATGGAAAAGGAATGATAGGAATACATTACCAGCACTTTCAACCCTTAATGATTTAATGGATCTTATCTTTGGTCTCTTTACCTACTAGATGTTAAGACACTATTAACACCTCCCAAGTTATGACAAGCAAAAATGTCTCCAGACTTTACCAAACATCAACTGATGGAGGGGCTCGGAGGGGAGGGAAGAGGAGTGGCAAACTTACTCCTCGTTGAAAACCACTGATCTAGGCCACAATAATAAGCAATGGATGCTAACATCACACAAGAAAAGAAACAGCTAGATGCATCCTGAGGGAAAGGCACATCATCACTTACAAACTAGTCTTACCAAAAGGATCAAACCTGAATATGATCACATCTCTGTATCTGCTTGTTAGTTTAGAGGAAATTGAGAAATGGAGCAGTTTACTACACAATATCCTGGGGATGCAAATATAAAATCCAGAATGGAACTCTAAAACAAACATACTTACTTTTTCTATAACAAAAACAAGGAGGAGAAAGCAAGAAAAACAAGTTGGAGATGCTATAGATAAGCAATTTTCAACTGGTGTGCTGCAAGAATTTTTAAACATGCAATACTCAACTAATTAATCAGGGGCACTGACCTATTTCTGCTTGATTGTCCAAAAGGAAAAAAACAATAGACAACACAACAACAGCTGTCTGGTGTGAATGAATCAAAATTATAACTAACTTTTTGTCAGACTGCCCAAAAATATATATTTTTTGATGTGCTACAGAATTTTATTAGTTTATGTGTGCCATGGGATGAGAAGGTTGAAAATCACTGCTATAGATTATAAATCAGCTTACTGCAGTGTGTGGACTACAGATGGATTAAATGAGTTGAAGCAGGAACAGGGGAGAAAGCACTGACATGGGTAAAGGGAAAAAAAAAAAAAGAAACAACCAAAGGAAGAAAAAACAGACCATTCAACAATTAGATGAAAGACACAATTTCACATAGTTCTAGAAACAAATTCACATGTGGTTATGTATACAAAAGCCAATTTTAAAAACGCTGAACAATAAACAAGAGCCAGGATCTCACATGGTTCAAGGCTATAACTATGGACAATAAACATGAACAGAAAGCACCATGAAGGGAGAAAGACACTACAGCAATTGAGTTTTAGGTTTGAACCCCCAAAATACAACCAACAAAAACCAACATGTTCAGTAGATAAAAATATATATTTGACATATACTTTCTAAAAGTACCTTCTATAGGATAAACCATGTGACAGAAAAGTATGGCAAATCAATAACGACTGCCTAATCAAAGCAAATACATACATACCACGGGGTACCAGGAATAGGGGTAGTAGCTACTGGCTTCGCCTTCTGGGCAGCCTTTTCTTCTTCAGTCATCTCCTCTTCTTTGGGCTCCTACAGGAAATATTACTTCCATTTAGTCAGTATCATAAGAGGATAACAGAATGTTCCACAAATACAAGTATTAATGCAAATACCTCAAAGTACAACCACCATCCGGTCTATTGCTAGCACAGGAAGGGGAGACTCTGGGTAGGAATTTCTAATTAAGTTCTAAATCCCTGACCTCTAGACAAACCCAAATTCCACCATACCAGACCCTGGCAACAGGAGATGGTCCTCTCTTACAGATTCACTAACCATTTGCTTAGAAACAGAAATGGGGAATACAGTTTACAAAATTAAAGGCAAGTTCTTCATTGAAGGTCATTTCTTTTTTTGCTAACTTCCTTACTAATAAAACATGACTGCCATTGTTCCCTCACTGAATCAAGGAAGCTTCCAAAGAATAGAGCTCTTTTAGTGCTATATGGAGATCATTCCAAATCAGGACAGGTAAAATAGAATGAACAGTCTCCAAATGTGAATTTGTACTTATAATTTTAACATGTACCAGTCTGTTAATCAGGAGGTTGAAAATCAGGTCCAAGCTCTGGTCTAAGACCCTTTCTTTCTAGGGACCTTGATTTACTATAAGAAGTAACTTAATGAAACTTACAAAAGAAAAACTGAATTAGAAACTCCCAAGGACCCTAAATCTCAGAAATCAGATTTATAACGATTACCTACAACTATTTCAAATGGATCTTCAGTTACAAGCAACTGGTACCCATCACTCAGTGTTGGCTACCATGAGTCCCTTTACCTCCTTTATCTCCTTTATTGGCTCTTCTTTAGGATCCTCCTCCTCTGTCTCCATTGGCAAAGGTTCTTCAGAAGGTTCCTTCATTGGTTCTTTAATCTTCTCTTCCAATTTTTCTATTTAAAACGTTAAGATAATGTCACTCCATGGTTTTGATATAATTTTTCAAAAACTTTCAGAGATTAAGCAGTTAAGATATTCCATAACTAGAAGTTACTAACCACAAAAATAAAACATTCATCCTTAATATTAATTTGAATCGAATGTAATGCTCAACTTCAAATATCTTGCTGTAACAATCAGGAAACTGCCATTGGAAAGAACTACTGATTTCAGAGGAACACAACGTCTTTCAGCTCATTCATGTATCATTTGCACAATAGCAATCATTCATTTTGCTAAAAGGGAAAATATATTAAGATACTTAGGAACAGAAATAGAGACTTTGTGGTATAGAAAATTACGAGTTTTCTTCATCTAAGACTCCAAGGTCCTAAATTTTTTACTTCAGAAGATATACAATACACACATTCCTTTCTGATCAGTATTATCAATCTTAATAAGGATACCAATAATTATTCAATAGAATTATGCAATTCCCAACAATAGTAATTTGTATGTACATATAATGTAATTTCTCCAGATGGAAAAATGATAGGGCAAACATGTAAATTTGACTCTTTAATTCATAGGAATAAACAATCCAACAATGTAATTAGAAAATCCCTCAACTGTGTGAAAAAGAAATTAACTCAGAATTTCAAATAGCCTTCTATTTATAATATCATAGTTTACACTATCTCCCACCAAGTTATTAAACTATACCTTTTTCCTTTAGTTCTTGGGGTTTTTCCCAGGTTGATTCTAATGTTCTATTATTATAATAATATGTCTTCCCATCTGCTGTTTTATATTCAGTCCACTCAGAAACTGCTGTTGCTCCAGCTAAGGTAGCAGGTGAAGCTGCAATAGCAACCTGGGGATGTATCATGGGTACAATAGGAGGGGCCATTCCTGGCAATACACCTAAAAGAAGAAGAATAAAAAGTTAGACCCAAGTACCAAATTGCAATTCAAAATAAATCTTTAACATATGAGCTAAATCTATTAAATAGTAATAAATGAATGAATCAGTTGGAACGAAAAAAAAGGTCAAATAAAATGTGGCTTAATTACTCCCTGCTTTAGTTCTAATGCCTAAGTTCATAAATTCAACCCAAGAAGTACCTTAAGAACAGCCAGAAATTTGGGTCACACCTATGAACTCTTAACATAATAAATTATAAAAATCAGACTGTATTCTCTACTTATTAACAGAAATATATTTTATAAGGATTTCTCGAATTATAATGAAATCAAGGCAATGAGCATATTTCCTAAGGCAAAATTATTTTCTAGTTCTAAGGTACCTAAAAGCGTGTGAATAAAATTCTCAGTTTTCAAGTAAATGACTGAGTTTATAATCAAATCTACTTTTAATACTAAATGGTTAAGTCAGATATCCCTGTAAACTCTGTAAGTCAGTTTATAGTCTTTTCCTAAAAGAAAAAAAGTTCCTCCTATTTTTTAAAAGGTAAGCCAGGATTTTTCTTTTTTACAAGATAGCTAAAAAAGCTGATATTACATAAATAAAATAAGAATATGTGCATTAAAATAGAAATACCCTCAAATCCCCTACTAGAATTTAAGTTTTAAGTAGCTATCATCATTTATTTTAAAATGTAAACTTATACTATACACACAAATATTCACACACATATATTCACTAGCATGCAAGCATAATCACAGCACTTTACACATGGAAATGATTTTTTTATATTTAACTTAAAAACACACATCAAAAAATAAAATTAAATGTTATGAATATGAGAATGAAGTTGTTTACACTTATAAAAATTAAGATATAAAGAGATCTGACCTTATTTGCTTTTGTGAACCAAAGAAGCTAATACTATAGGCAATTGGGAAAATTAAGTGTTGGCCAAATGACAACTGCATTTATACTGCTCATTAAAAAGAAAAATATTTTAAAATCCACTCACTTGGGCAAAAATAAATAAATAAAAGAATAAACAACAACATTCACTACCATGCCAACTTACAGACAAAACAAACTAAGATGGTTTTAAAAATTACCGGTCTTGGTGGTAGCGACTGTCTTTACATACGGGCAGCTGACTATTTGCATCATTGCTACACCTGTAAAATGGATAAGCAAGCATACGTTGGAAAGCTGCCATTGTATGTCAGCTACCACTGGGATTCAGGAAAATAATTTACCACTACAATTTAGTATGCTATTTCCAATGAAAAAGACCAAGAAAGAAATAAAATTTCTTTTTGTTTGACATTTTGTGGGAAGTGGCGCCAAATTCAATGATAACTAATTCTAAATTAGAACATCGATTACCTTTTTATCAAACCAACTCTGATGATGTTGAAGGAGTCACAATAGTTTAAATTCAACAAAGTTCTCATGTGGGACGTTTTCTCACAGGACATCAAACCCATGCTGCTGTTGCTTAGATACCAGTGAAAGGCAGATGCAGCATGACACTAAGACACTTCCTCTGTGCTGCTTCTATGTACGAACTACATGCAGAAGCTAAGGCCTGGAGCATAACCATGCAGAAATAGAAAAAGATAGGACAAAAATGTGGGAGGGAAAGGGAGAAAAAAGGTATGAGATGGATCCAAATATTCCACTGTAAATAAAAGAAGGGTAGATGAAGAGGAGGGTAGCATTCCACTAATGAAAAAATATGCATGTTTTTTGTCTGCCTTGTTCAATGCCACAGGCTGGGAACACTGTGAAAGCAGCTAACAACGTTAAGAAAAAACACAGCCCTTGAATCTCATTAATGACTACATGTGCTGATTTGCCTCAGAAACCTCTTATCATTTAATCCAGCTCAAAAGGTAGCACTTGTATTACAGAATGGAGCCCTGGCCAGTGGCTTAGCAGGTTGGAGCATCGTCCTGTACACCAGAAAGGATGCAGGTCGACTCCCAGTCAGGGCACATACCTAGGTTGTGGGTTCAGTCCCTGGTTGGGCACGAAAGGGAGGCAACAGATCGATGTTGCGCTCTCACATCAACATCGATGTCTCTGTCTCTCTCACCCTTCCTCCTCTCTCAATAAACATATCCTCAGATAAGGATTATAAAAAAACATGGAAATTACATACAGTTCTTAGAATGAAGAATCGTTATGATGCATTACAATGGTGACATAAAGAGAATGAAAGGAAAAGCTGGAAACTAAGACATTAATTGAGGAAATTCAAAATCAAAGAGTCAACTTAAGAAAAAGTTTTAAAGGAAAAAGCTGAAGGATGAAGGAAAAGGGTGGGAAATTAAATTTCATTTTCCATTTGTTTCAGCTAAAAATACTAAACCTAAGCTAAAGTGGTACCGATAAAATAAAAAATTATAAACTATTTTCCTTACTAAAGTACAAGAAATTTCTAATTCAAAGACAAAAATTAAACCCCGGGTTTGTACATATTGTATCTATGTCCACGCACACACACACAAAAATACAGCCAATTTTTAAAAAGTGCCTTTTTTCTTTATTACTATTTTAAATAAAGAACATTAAAGCTAAACTTTCTATTAACTCTGAGAATCAAACAAAAGGACTTATCATAAAAGCATGCTGAATCAAGTTATGTGTATAGTTTCATTTTTCCTAATGTTTAAAGAAAGCAATGGAAAAATTCATTTGGCTAAGGAAGTTACAGCATGTATGAAGTCTGAATTAGTTTAAATGATGCCATCTGCGGGACCACGGAACCTATTAAGTCAGCACTAGAAATTCAATGCCTAGAATAGAGGGTGGGGCAGAAGTAAGTTTACAGTTGTAATACAACTAATACAATGATTAATAAATATAAGAATAAGCTGTTTTGTGTACTCGCAACTGTAAACCTACTTCTGCCCCACCCTGTATTGCGTTAGCCAAAAAGTCCATTTGGTTTTTTCTGTATACCATGGCTCAAGCAGGAGTGCTTAGTTATCTTTAACTTCATTTTAAACAATTTTGTCAGATTGCATTGTGACAGCTGCCATATCAGGGTGCATTTAAAAAATCATCAAAATTGGTGAATTTTTGTGAAGCCATTTTAATACTGAAGATGGAAGAAAATAAGCAACATTTTTGCATATTATGCTCTATTATTTCAAAAGTAAAAACACAACTGAAACGCAAAAAAAGATTTGTGCAGTGTATGGAGAAGGTGCTGTGATCAAATGTTTCCAACATGGTTTGCGAAGTTTCTTGGTACTATTGACATTCTTTGCTGTGGGGCTGTTTTATGCATTGGAAGATGTTTACCAGCGCCCCTGGCCCCTACCCACTAGAAACCAGTAGCAGGAGATAGCTGACATACGCAAAATATCCAAATCAATAGTTACTGGTGAAAATGAAAAATGTCTTATTTTATGGAAAAACACCATACGAACTCTTCGGCCAACCCAATATATAAACTTTATCCTCAAAGACTGTTCTCCAAAATAAACCCCAAGAGAGATTTTAACTATATGGCCTAAACAGAAGAAAATCAAATCTCTTTGTATTTAGACATAACTGTCATTGTTATATACCAATTGGGGCAACACAGAACTCTTGTATTTGACTATCAACATGTAGACCACACTGAAAGGTCATATGTGTTTCTTCTCATGCTAAAAGACTTCAGGTTTTATCTTTGGGTGATTATTACATACATATCATGAAGACTCACAAAATGACCACACATCTAAGTTTTTAATCTTCTTTTTAAAGGGAGCATTTGTTCAATTCAGCTACAACTCTATCCTCAAATTATTTTGTATCAGGAAATTAGAAAATTCCATTTAGCATTTTGGATAATTCTTATGTCACTGACAATAAGTTTCTTAAAATTCCAAGATTTTAGCCTTAGAAGTAGAAATCCTATAATTCTAATCCAATTTACTATGCCCATTACCACCTCTTATGCCAGTATTTTACCTATCTTTTTCTCACCTTTTCTTCATCTTGTCTGACTGTCCCTTCCTTAATCATACCCATTAGAACCACACACCATTGCCTATTTCAAAAAGAATTTAAGGCTCCAAGATAAACTGCATCCAAATCCCTCCTGTTCACCTTAATGCCAAATTAATATAATTAATGTTATATACAATCAGATGGATCTCATTGTACATAAAACCAAAGACTTGAAAAAGAGAGAAGTCTTTTTCACTAAAGCACGTTGGAGGACTGAATTGAAGGGAAAATGAGAAAATAAATAAACATAATGGCTTACTATATAAATAAATATTAATATTTCTTTCTATAAA
The DNA here is from genome assembly GCF_987537825.1 of Furipterus horrens. Classification (NCBI taxonomy): domain Eukaryota; kingdom Metazoa; phylum Chordata; class Mammalia; order Chiroptera; family Furipteridae; genus Furipterus; species Furipterus horrens. The sequence goes on from NW_028327180.1 coordinate 68,747,599, forward strand.
ACACTAGCTTCTTCTCCAAAGACTCTTGTTGTCTTAGATAAAATTTTACTGCTGAACTCGAATTCCCTTCCAAATGATCTACGAAATGTCATTAGTGGCTGCCATTTATTAAATGCCTTTTACTTCCATCTTGCTTCATAACACCACTATCTCTTCAAACATTTGATGAGTAGGGTCACAGAACAAAAACCATACATCAAAATGGTGCTATAACTGAAGGAATTTCACTGTGACAAAATTTCACTTTCTATACAAATTTTGCTATTCTGTGCCTTTCAAAACCCACTGGTCCTATTAAAAACCTCTAAAGCAAAATACAAGTCTTTTCATAGATAGCCTTCCAAATACTTTAATAATACTATGCTACCTCTAAATTTTATCTCTATAGAACTAACAGCCTTAGTTCCTTCATAACACTCAGAATCCAGGATCTGGTCCTAATACTGCCCTTGACCCTAAAGCAGACCAAGATTGCAAGATGTTATCAAGAACATCGAGCTATCCTGCATCATTTAGTTTTCTACAAAAAGTATATCCAAAGAGGAAAGTATCCAACTACTTGTCTTAAATTTAGTTTAGAAAAAGGGCAATCCCTATTATGAGAGAAAGCATTTTTGGTTTCCTAAACTTCATACCAGGCATTTAACTATCAAACACTATGTCAATGACGTGTAAAAGGTTTTTCTACAAAAAAAAAAAAAAGTAATTCTTGAAAAATTTTGGCTTCTTTCTTGCAAGGTACAGTATCTGAAAGTGTTCATTTCAAAGTGGCCACAGGAAAAAGTGCAACAGTGAAAATTAAGATGTGTGTAAATCTGAGAAGCAGCAGCATCACAACCCTATTCTTACACAGAAACTAGTACAAAAGCGGCAGTAACAGACAGTGGGAGGAACATAAAACTGGGAGACAAGAGGCCTCGGTTCTATTCATCTTTGCTACAAACTAGTCCTGTGTACTCGACCTAAGGTATTGATATTTTCAACTAGAATACTAGGAGAACAGACCATGGGTTAAGGATTAAATGTGTTCGACAACAGCAAATGCACTCAAATTAAGATGCCCATCATTATCACTGCTTAATCCCTACAAGCAGAATTATATTCCACAATCTCTTAATTCCTTCTCTAGACCAAAAAAAAAAAAAAAAAAAAAAGAATAATACACTATAATTATCTAAATATTTAAATAGTGCATGTTATACTTCACAATGGTTACAAAGGAAAGTTCTAATTTGTTTTAAATACTTTCTTTTTATAGTTAATGACTCACACTTTCATTCTAGTACAAACAATTATTAAGAGCATGGTATTTGGATCTGAAATGCTCAGGCTCACATCCCGGCACCATGACTTATGAGCTACGTGACCATCAGCAAGTAATTTAACCTGATTCTGTAACCTACCTCATAGGACAGTTGTGAAAATTAAATGAATTACATGTAAAGTGCTTAGAATCATGCACAGTATGTAATAAATCAATTAGCTTGTTTTAACTATCAATGACTTATGGTCTCTCAACTTCATAGACTCAATCCCTTTAAAATATTGCACTTAGAACATATTTACACAAGATAATCATTTTTAATTCTTTGAGGCCACTATCCAAAATGAGTGTAGCTTTAAATGTGGCTCTAATTTAAAGACATGTAAACAACAACAAAAAGGACATTTACCAAAACTGAAGAGAAAATACTGCAGTTAGCCATGAATCGTTCCAAAACATTTCAAACAGGTGAGATTCAAGGCAAATTTCAAATGCAACAGACACATGAGAACAAACTGACAGTATGAGAACATAGCTGGAAAGACTACTATAATCAATTGGTTTACCTGGAAGTGGAATTGGCATGCCAGGAAGAGGAACACGAAACGGAGGTACCATTACAGGTGGAAAAGCAGGTATTGCTGCTGCTGGCTGAGGTACTGAATGAGGGACAGCCGGAGGTAACGTCTGGGGGTGCGGCTGGGGAACGGTTTGCACAGGTGTGGCTGTAGGAGCAGGAGTTGAGACACTAACTGTAGGCGTGGCAACTGAAACAGCAGAACTGGGAGTCTGATCTTGTGTTGTGGGTGCTGATAAAAGAACAAAAATAGGCATCACTCCTTCATAAAACATTTCACTATAGCCATTCATCATTCACTCATTCAGTAAGTATTTTAAGGGCCCATTCCATGCACTGCAAGAAATTTGTAACAAGGTCTCTGTCTTCAAGAAGCTTGGAAATAGGTAAATGAAATATAAAAAATAACTAAAATCCAAAGTGAAATGGGATAAATGTATAGGAAGGTAAATCAAGACCCAAAGACCATTTCTAACTAAGAGAGGGTACAGAAAATTTTATGCTGTGATGGCAGGTCTTGAAAGATTAGAATTTCAACAAGAAAAACGACAATGTGGAAGGAGAAAATAAGCAAGTAGTGGGAAAAGTAAGTATAAGCAAAGAGCAGGCAACAACCAGGAACTGTTTAGAAAACAGAAGGCAAGTGGTCAACTTGTAAAACACGAGGCATACCATCAGAATCAGTGAGTTATGGCTGGGAAGGTAGGCCAGAGGCACAAAGTAGAAGGCCTGAACAGAAGACTAAGGAGTGTGCATTTTACTGGGTATGTAAATGTAGAATGGTGGAGAAGCACACATTCTGAAATATGTATATTAACTCATTACACTTGTGTATGCCTTTCACTTTGTATTACATGTGTTTTGTTAAGAGTTTGAATTTTTAATAAGAATGCGTTCACATTTATTTGTATGGCTTCATGAATGTAAAAGGAGTGTGGGAAGGCTGATTTAAGGTTTCTGTATTGAAGTCTTATAATCAGTGTTCACTTGTTGAATTAACTTGGCAGAGGCATAGGAAGAAGAAAAAGAACAGAGGTGGGAAAATCAACTTCAACATATCTGGAATTATCCAAGCAAAAAAGAACAGAGAGAAAGAGATATGCAATATCTAATGACTGACTGGATAGGAACAAATGGAGCCAAAAACAACAACCTGGATTTCTCTAAAATTATTTCAAAAAAAAAAAAAAAAAAAAAAGAAATGCTTAGGTTTCCAGTACAAGAGACCAAGAGAATGAGAAATTAAGACTAATTTGGTTCTCCTAATATGTTATTTTTAAGTATCAAAAATAAAACATTTCATCTTTAGTAATCACATTTAAAATCAAATTGTGACCTAAAAATAAAATTCATATTTCAAACTTTTTAAAGTTTCAGTTCTCAAATATTACAAAATATATTTTTTATTCATTCATAATCCATATAATTCCAAAACAAAATTCATTTTGGTGATTCACTGGTAAGAAATACTTCTCCTTGTTGTAAAGAAAAATGTCAAATTCTACCTATATTAAACTAAGAATGAATTTACCAAATTAAATAAAACAAAACAGTGCTTTCCCAATATTTAAGCCAATTACATTCTAAGGGAAAACACACTGTTCAGTACAAACCACCCAGTACTCCAGCTGACAACAAACTTTGTCAGCATCCTTTTTCAGTGTCTGATAACGAAAAACTCACTTAGGCTGGGGAGATGTGAGCAATTTCATACTTGTTAATAAGGGACTCACCTTGGCTAAATAGACAGCAGGGCCAAACAAGTATCTTCAGGGGCCCAGGAATGAATTGTTGGTCTAGCATAGACCTAGCCTTAGGGTACAGTATCATATTAATATAATTTTATAACAGTGTGAAAAATACAAATTACATGCAACATTTGCCCAGTCCCATACATATACCATTAAGCATTTGCAATCTACTGTAATGGCTGAAAATACATCTATTTATTCTTTCCAACTTCTCTGAAAAGTAGGATTTATCAGCATTTTTCACAAACTTGCACAGGATTAAATGAGTTTATCTCAACTGGAGTTAAAAATATAAACATCTTAATTTTTAGTCCCATATGCCCAGGTCTGTACTACAGTTCTCAGAATTACATTTTTAAAGATATTATGGTAATAGCATTTAGATAGAATTACCAAAATTTTGATACAAAGTACTATAATTAGGAAAATAAAATGAGTTATAAAGGCATCAAATCTCAAGTGGAAAGGAACACCCAATGGGGATGGCAAAAAGTATTCACGCAACCCATTTCTCTAGCTGACACAGGATTTTCTGATTTGATAAGTGGTGAAAAGTCATGAGAGGAAAAGGATAAAGGCAATAAAAGAATTAAATAGAAACTGGGACAATGGCAGCTAGGATTTTATAGGGGGTAAATTCCTACTAACTCCATTTGCTAAAATAACTAGTGAATCACTATGCCTCAAAATATACTACTAATCCAGCCTTAGATCTCAACTACAAAAGACAAGTGACTATAACAGATGGAGAAATATTAAGACTGTAGCATGATAATACTTCATGACACTGAATCAAGTGAAATAAAAACAGATGTAAGGAATACTCAGAAAGACATCAAAATTGATGTTTAAAGGCAGTAAAAAGAACATAATTTTGTTCTTCTGTTCTTAGAATAAAGGCCTCTCAATCACTGAAGGGCAGTGTGAAAAATGACAAATGGGGGTTCTGAACAGAACAGTTGACAATCACAAGATAGCAATGAGCCTGAAGATCCCCCTGATATAGAAATGGAATACACATTAGCCCTGGCAGGTAGCTCAGCTGGTTAGAGCATCGTCCCAATATGCCAAGGTTGTGGTTTTGGTCCCCAGTCAGAGCACATACAAGAGTCAACCAATGGATGTATAAATATGTGGAACAACAAATTGATGTTTATCTCTCTCTTCCTTTCTAAAATCAATAAATAAGTAAAAAATTAAAGAAATGGAATACACATAGAACAGTTAAAGTACTTGGCTATCCACCTTCCTTAAAACAAGGTATTTCTCCTTCCTAAGAAGGCAGGGAACAAATAGAGAACCACATTGCTTTTGTTAACCCCCCCCTCCCATTACCACAACAGGTACCCCATAAAAACTAAGTTTTCTGCCTTGTCACACAGGTTTTAGAAGCACTAACCTATAAAACAGCAAAGACCCTCAACCAGCTAGCTGTTGACTTCCATATCAGAATTCACTGATATATTTCCATATCAGAGTTTACCTTAGCTACAAAAGAAAACAGACTTGTAAAGCATTTATATCTTCCTATTAAGTACAGTTTTGTCTAAAAAATGTCAAGTAGGGCCTTAAAAAAAACTGTCTCCATACACGTACCTTACTTCTTAGATTACTTCTTGTATCAATAAAATAAGTTAAATTTGAATCTACTATGATTCAATTTCTCACATACATATTCCTTACAATGTAATTGACACTAATAAATCCCAAGTCCCTGAGGCAACTGAAGAAAGAGGTACTTTTTTTTCTTATTATCATCTCTATTATCCATGTAGCAAAATAATCAAAATTATAATCACCCCGTTGGGATATGTCTTTTCGTAACAGTATCATAAACAATCAAACCAATAAAATCATTATTTAGCCCTGGCCAGGTGGCTCAGTTGGTTGGAGCATTGTCCCATGCACCAAAAGGGTGTGAAGTTGTGGGTTTGATTCTCGGTCAGAGCACGTACCTAGGTTGCGGGTCTGATCCCTGGTAGAGGTGTGTACAAGAGGCAACTGATCAATGTTTCTCTCTCATATCAATGTTTTCTTTCTCTCTCTCTCTCTCTCTCTCCCTCTCTCTCTCTTTTCTTTTCTCTCTCTCTAAAATCAATTAAAAAATATCCTTGGGTGAGGGTTAAAAAAATATATTGTAATCATTATTTAAATATTCTGGGGCTCAATCTCAGCCTGCAGAGTAAGTGACAACAACAAATAAAGGGTAGTAGTATAAATATTAATGACAATCTTCTAAGCAAATTAATAGATTCTTCTTTCTTCATCCCTGAAATCTATTTATCACCTCTCATCATTTTAGAGAAGACCTAACCTTTGGGCCTCTGTGACTTTATATCTGAAAATTCTCTTACCTGTCTCACTGCTTCTTTTTCAACTCCTCACTTCATCTGCCTACATACCATTCTAGGATCTAACCACCTCTAAACACAATTATTGAAAACCTCCTAGAAAGTTCCCAATTTCAACACTACCCAAAAACTGAGCACCAAAAAAATCTTCCAGAATACTGCATATCTACAGACTCCCTGGACCTGCCTGATTCACTGATTCACCCACTTGCCCGGTTCTTAAAACTCTCCATAACCTGAGTTCACACTTATTCAATATATTCACCAATATATACCTTCCCACCTCAAGGGTTCCTTAACAATCCCACAAATATATTTATCCTCATTTCCTGAACTTTATTGATGCTGTTCTCCTCTAATTGAAATACATCTCCTTACTTTTGAACATACTCAAATTCTACCACAAATCCTTCATGATCAACCTCAATACCCACTTGTCTCTCCATTTTCTCAAACTGTTCCATCTTCTGTTTTCACTGTGTAATTCTGCACACTACAATGTTTTTATGTGCATTATGCTGGCCCCCTCAATTAGAAAAACTGGAAGTTCTATAAGATAGGGACCAAGACTTCCACTTATTTCACAAAGCGCACAGCACCCAGCATTCAACTTGTTAGCCAAGTTTAACAGATTAACTAACTTTGCACTTTCCCTGTTCAGCTTCATGAATTGCAACTGGGCATATCATCTCTTCCACTAATGTAAATTTCTGTTCTTCTTAAACCCAAAGTCTCATGTCAAAAATGTTTTTAAAATAACATCAAGGATAATACATGAATCATTCTGGAATACAGTGCCTACTTATCCATTTCCCTAGCCCCTAAACGAAAACACATACTGACTGGTACTCACTTGATACTGTCTGCGAAACCGAAGAGGCAGTTGTTGTGGTAGAAGTGGTAGAGGACGGGGTCGACGATGATGCTGAAGTGGATACTGCAGGTGCTGGGCTACTGGTCGTAGGGGTGGAAGCTCCTACTGCTTGTGCTTGCACTTGGGCCTGGGCCTGGGCCTGGGCTTGCGCCTGAGCCTGGGCTTGCGCCTGAGCCTGAGCCTGGGCCTGGGCCTGAGCTTGCGCCTGAGCCTGGGCCTGGGCCTGGGCCTGGGCCTGGGCCTGGGCCTGAGCCTGGGCCTGAGCTTGTGCTTGGGCCTGGGCCTGAGCCTGGGCCTGGGCCTGGGCCTGCGCCTGGGCCTGCGCCTGGGCCTGAACCTGCGCCTGGGCTGCAAGCATAGGTGTCAGTTCTGACTGCTGAATGACCTTAACTCCATCTGGCTTGCTCCATGCAGATTCACGTGTCCGAGCATTATAATAATAAACCTGCAGAGGAACCAAAATCACTGGTATTACAGAATCTGTCAACTCTCATTAAAAAATAATAATGCAGCTATATTTTCTCTTAAAAATTATTGAAAAAAAAATTTAGAGGAAACACTTCAAATTTTGCTATTTGTACATCAGAAGACAGTAGGTAACTTTTCCCTCCTTTCTCCCCTTCCAATTTTCTATAATGAGCACATTGTATCTTTAACACACACATAAAAAGGAAAACCAAGATTATTTTTGTGCAGAAAAGTTAACATAGCAGGGCTGATTGCTAACCTCGAAAAGCCCTGCTTGGCTGGCATCTGGAAACATGGATTTGGGGAGGATTACCACCATTCTCTAACTGGTAAGAATAGCTCACTGTGCACAAATAATGCAGTTTATGCTAAATACCTGCTTTCCCACTGAGGGTTTGGAATTTTGGCATGTGCCAGGTAGATGGTGCCAGTCCCCAATGAAAAGACTTGACTCCCCAGCTCAGGTAAGCCTCTCTGGTAGACAGCCCTTAATGTATGTTGTCATAACTCCATGCTGAAGAAAATATACACATTCTATACGCTTCCACAGAGTGGACTCTAGGAAGCTTGTACTTAGTTTTCTCCAGATTTCACCCAGTGCACCTTTTTCTCTTTGCTGGTTTTGCTTTGATCCTTTTACTGTAATTAGTCTCAGCACTCCATTCTGTGCACAGGTCCAATCCAGTGAGCTTTTCCTGAAGTCCTACCCCACGCCCCGCTTACCCCAGGCTCATTCTTATAACTGGCAAGAATACTGTCACTGATCTCAATCTGCCAGAGCTCTTTAAGTTTTACTCTTCTGTCACTAAGGAGTTAACAATCTAGATATATTTTCTAATTTACCTTCCCATCTGGAGTTTTATTTTCAACCCATATCTCCTCAGTAGGAGGCAGTGCTGGAGTACCAGGAGCAGTCACAGGAGGCATTCCTGGTGGAAACATCATACCCGGAGGAGGAGGCATGGTTCCCATGGGTGGAGGCATGAAAGGTGGTCTCTGTTAATTCACAAGAACAGTAATGGTCACTTGCATTTGACTTTTTTCCTTCAATTATCACTAAATTTTACCCAAAAGTAAAGCACTATAAGAGAAACTGAACTAGTGTTATAGTCCAATCAATATATTCATCTAGGATACAGAAGCAAAGTTTCTCTGTAACAAAAATGGTTGCTAAACAGACTGGAAAGAAATACATCAACATATAGCAGTTACCTCTGGGCAATAGCATTATGGGTGAATTTGGCTTTATTCTTTATACTTTGTCTGCAATTTTTATACACTAGGCACTAGATTACTTTCAAAAGAAAATAAGTGGTTTTTGTATCTTTTTAAATACTAGGCACACCAATGCCTCCAGACTTCACTTACAGTAAGAACCAACCAAGAGAGAAACAGAATTTTACAAGTAACATAGAAATAAAATCAGATAAAGTTAATCCTTCCTTTTCCTACAAGAAAAAATATATTAGCTAAAAAAAATTCATCATTTTCTATTTTTCAAATAACAGTAATGTAGCTCAGCAATGACATGAACAATTAGTTAAATTTAGAAGACACAATAAAAAAATTATCCATTTTATTTTTAGTGGAAAATATGAATTTAAATGGTATATATTACATTTTTTAATTTCCTGGAGTCAATCCTGTCTCTAATAATTCTTCACTGTCATTCTTTCATGACTGCCAACACAACCTAAAATCCTGAGCCACACAATTCAACTGTAACTGCTATACCTTACTTACTAAAGCAGACAAATGGTCTAACATTTTAACAGATTTTGAACAGAGATTAAAAGATGTCCTCTATAATATATAAGTAACACAAAAATTCAATATCTAAAGCATCTTAATCTGGATAATGGGATTGACACTATCCTAATGATGTGAAAATGTACTTCGTTTTCTTAAAAATTTTTCTCATACTCCAGGTTTTTTTTTTGGATTCACTTTAGCATCTTTCAAGCATCAGCACACAGACTCATGTTCTATATAATATCTACCTCAACTATGTCTCGTGCACATTAGCTGGATATCACCTGGATTTAGTATAAAACCACACAATTATCTATCAAGACCAAGAAAAGCATCACAACACCTGATACATATCTATGAGGGTTATATTAATCCATTGCATTTTATAATATTCTACAAGTAGCTTTAACTCTTAAAGGCACAAATTAGAATAAATTCATATGCAACAAATTATACCAGAGTCAATAGATCAAAAACCTATTTTTTATTCCAAGCTTGAAAAAAATATAAAACTTTTTAACAATCTGTTTAAGGGGATAGAGGCTATTCATTACCAGGAAGTTAATAAAATTATTAAGCAAGGTATTAAAACCTGTGTCTCTTCCATAAATATTACCCTATCTAAAGAGTTAACATTATTTAATCAGTACTTTATCTTTTGCTAATTTTAGGAAGTTCATTCTTGATTATCTGAGTTAATGAAAGGTGGGTAATACCACTATATTTATTTGGTTTCAGAATTTTATAGGCTGGATAAACTAAGAAAACAGAGATATATACCCAAGCCAAAAAGGAAAAAGAAAAACAAATCTCAAAAGTAGAAGTTTGAGATATGACACCTTCGTAACTCATTTCAAACACTGACTCTATGTACACTAGAGAGGGATATATGCCTCAGGTTAAAATACCAGAAAAGTTTTTATTTAAAGAAATCTCACAATAATTCTATTTCTAAAATTATAAATTAACCCTATTTTTTTTTTAGGGGAGAAAAAAATCCAAACAATGTGCTTACAAAATGTGTTTGTTTATCATTCTAGATTCTATCCTAGGCTTCACTTGTGGCAAGAAGTGCTCAGAATATACATACGTATATATTTATACTTAACAACAAAATGTATTGTTGAAAATAGCAAGAAGTAAAAAAGTTATAAATTTCAAATTTCATTTCCCACAGATAAGACGAATTACTAAAGACAATTCTCAGAGATAAAGGCAGGTAAGAACTCCTCTGTTTAACCCTAGTTCCCTATGTAGCATATTTTTCTGTCTGAATTCCCATTTTGCATTTCTATTCAAATTACAGTTATCACTACTTTTGGAGCAACACCTTAATGTGTGGATTACGTTGTCCTATAAAGTGAAACTAAGAACACAGTGTTTAAGGCGAAACTGATACATAATGTTGATACCAACACCAGTGGAGAAAGCAACCTCTACATTCTTTACCTGAAGGTGTGGAGGGCCCATCGGTGGAGGGATCCCCCCTGGGGGAGGCATTGGCGGCATATTAGGATCGAAAGGAGGGCGTCCAAAGGGCGGCCGAGGTGGTGGGGGAGGGCCTCGCATCATACCAAAAGGTGGAGGGGGTCGCATGAGGGGTGGTGGGCCTCGCATCACTGCGTTTGGTGGGGGAGCTGGGCCTCGAAACCTCAAGGCCTGCTGTTGAGCCATCCTGTGTGGAAAACAATGAATAAATTTTTCTTTCCCAAGATTACAGAAGTATAGCTACTGATCTCTAATCAGCCCCTGGCTGGTTTGGCTCAGTGGATTGAGCGTTGGCCTGCGAGCTAAGTGTCGCTGGTTCGATCTTCCAGTCAGGGCACATCAGAGAAGGAAAACTCTGACTCCAAAAAACCTCCGCTGCCTGGCGGCATACCTCTTCAGGGGAAAGGCTAAGGGAGTAAACCCCGACAGAAAATCCGGAGCCGGAGTCCCTAAGGCGGTTTGACGTTGTAGTCAACACCGGCAACTCCTGCGGCGCACCTGAAACCAAGCTGTATTGACTCCGTCTTTCCCTTGGACCCTTCAGCTGTGAAGAGAGGGGGGGTCTGCTGCATGGGCAACAGCAGACCCTCCATATCACCCTGCCCAGGCTCTGTAGCTTCAGCTTCACTGGAGAGGACACTCCAGCGTCATCGCAAGATGTCGATTCAACACGGGAGGAGACAGATACCGTGTCACTCCCAAGTCGGACTGCACAGCCATTCTCGGCGGTGCAGATAGACTCTTAAGAAGCTACACCATCGTCTCTCGAGACGGACGGCTGCCGACGACGAATAGGCACTTAGGAGCAAGTGTAGTTGGAAAGTCATCATTTTGCAACCATCATCTAAGAAGGGCCTCAGTAAAAACAATCAATGGACACCAAATCTGGGAGGATATCTGGATGAAGAGGATGTCTGGACAGTCTTAAAATCTGTCTCCCCACATGCTGCTTATGATTTGCAAGGGAAAACAGAAAAAAATGCTACGTAACAGGGAAATCACACAGTACCTTGATCAGGGGACAAAAAATAATATCATCTAAAAAAGACAGATGGCTATCATTTGAATGAGAGGGACACAATATTATCTATTTCAGGCAAGAATGTGTAACCTCAAATTAATAATGAGGAAATATCAGACAAACACAAAATAAAAGTTCTATTTAAAAGGGGGGAGCAGAGGCTATATTGTTCAGAAATGTGGGTGTTATACATAAAAGACAAAGTCAAGCTGTGGAAATGTTCTACGTGAAAGGAGCTAGAGAGACCTGGCAATAATACAACATTAATCCCAGACCAAATCCTGTTACCAGAGGGAAGAAATGCTGCCTCAATGGACAACACTGGATACAAATAATAGACTCAAGTATTATATCACTGTAAACTTATGAAGTTGGTTAACTGCGCTGCAGTTAAGCAAAAAGAACCTCTATTCTAAAAAATACACACCTAAGTATTTAAAAGGAAGGGCCTTGGTATATGCATCTTACCCTCAAACGGTTCAGCATAACAGAGCATACAAACGTGCAAATAATAAAGCAGAAGAGGTAAAATATTAACACTAAGTGTACAATCTTTATTTTCGCATGTTTTTGTAAGTTTGACATTACTTCCAAGCACAAAGTTTTTACAGGGGCAGAGGGTAGCATCTTAAGAGATGACTATAATCTCTACCTAAAGGGAAAGGTTTTTTCTCACTGCACCCAACCTCACCCTTCAATTTCTGGCTAAACACCCTACTTTATTCTCCCCATGGTATTTAAGCAGATATGTAATATCACGTGTTATTTATTATCTATCTCCTCTCACAAGTGCTTTCTCAAAAAATAAAAATTATTCAGTCTTAACAGTAATTACTATGTGTCAGGTTGTGCTCTAAGCTCTTGTTAAGTCATTTAATCATCATATCAACCCTATGGGGCAGATACTATTATCAACCTTGTTTTACAGATGACACTAAAGGCACACACAAGTCAAATAACTTGCCCAAGGCCACACAGCTGGTTCAGTGGAAAAGCCAGTACTCAAACACAGGCAAAAAGCTCCTAAACACTCCATCACATTGTGTATGTAAGCCCCTTTGGGGTAGGAATTCTGTCTGTCCTATTCACGCTTATACCACCCAGCATATAGTTAGGCCTGCACAGAGGCCTCAATAAATATTTGTTGAATGAACAAATGAATACCTACCTAGGTGATACTGTACCTACGCAACCTCACAAGTAGGGTTGGTAGAATCTCATAAAATTTATTCTTACTATAATTTGCCATAGTCAATTTACTGAGCACCTATCAGTCTTCCCCAGCAGCTACTATAAATCTCTCCATTATATGTGAAATTTACATTTCTGTGCTCAAGGAATGATTAAAAATTATGTTCCTTATGTATATTTGAAAATAATCATTCTTATATTCTCTTCTCACCAGGCTCTTCCAACTTCCCTACATTTTCAACCCTCTGCTTAAGATTATTCTTTGAACTTTTTCTAAATTTTCCACATCACAGTTCAATTCTGACACACACACACACCAAAAAAAAATCCCAATTTAAAAAAAAAAAACAATTTTCCTTCGAGAATACTAGGGTTGTAAGCACACCCAGAACTGTATAAACCAACTGTATTTAACCAAATTTGCAAATGATCCTATAAAATTAGAAAATATGAGTTAGAAACAATGACTGTAAAGAGTATAGGTTATGTCAGAACAATCCATCTTTTTCAAATTATATGTACTTCCAAAAGACGTATGGCCACTGTTACTGAAGAAATGACTTAACCTTTAGCCCAGAAACAAAGTTAACCACCAAGAAAAGACATTCTGTTCCAGCCTTGCGCTAACAATGTACCTTAATGTTATATTTCTTTTGAGTCTGTCTCTCCCCTTTCAAAAAATCTACAGTATCTTTCTTTAAAATATCACACTTCCTAGTTATGGCTTGAAGTTAAGCGTTCAGGCTCTAGAATCATGAAAAAGTTAAATCAGGGCTCTGCCTTTTGCTGTCAGACTAGTTCCATAATTTGAGCCTGAGTCTACTCAGATGTAAATGAGCTGGGGAACAGAAATAAAACCTATCTCATATCCCTGTTCGATGAGATAATCCCTGTGAAACACTGAAGATGGTACCTGACACACACCAAACCACTTTAATGGTCACTACTCTGAAATTCCCCACACTGTATTCTGCCTATAAAAGGCACTTTGTTGTCAATTTGACAAGATGGCTTTCAAAAGTCTGCCACTAAGATAGTGACACAATTCACCTAAAATCCTGTTGGCAACTTAAAGCTGTCTTTTTCCAATGCCACGTAGTATAGCACCTGTGCTGAGCTGTTCTTACACACTACTCCATCACAACCCACTTACCAGAACCTGCAGTGAGGATTAAGTGAGCTAATAAAGTACTTGGAACAGCACCTAGCACATCAGTGTTCTCTAAGTATAGCTTTTACTACTGTTGCTATAATATTAGTATATTAACAGTATTAGTGTTAATGGTATTGTTAGTAATAGTGTTAGCTATTATTATTAGGCTCTACATAACCTGCCTCTTGTTGACCTCTCTATAGACTCCAGTCTCCTTTTTATAATTGAAAACCTCAAATTTATTATCTTGAAGCCTCTGCACTTGTTTGTTCTGCCTGGATCTTTACATAACTGGCTCCTTTTCATCATCAGTCTCAGTCCAAATGTCACCTCAAACTCTTTTCCCACCTCTAGCTTCTCCAAGACCTTCTCTGGCTCCTTACCCAATTTGAGTTTTCATTATGATAAATGCTATGAAGAAATCTCTCACTTGCTTACTTTTGTATTATACCCACTGGTATCTAGTTTTCCCTTAGTACATACACTACTGCATCCCAGTGCCCAGGACAGTGGTGTTCAAACATTATCGTTTTAATAATGACAGTGGACGCTGGGCACTTCCTATATACCAAGCACTACCTGTACTAACTCTTTCAATCCTCAAAACAACACAGAAAGTTTGGAATCAATTTTGCACCGGAAACTAGAGCAAAGAAAAGTAACTAGTTTAAACTATGTAGTCAGTGGTAACACCAGTGTATACTTAATTCCTGTTTTACCATTGAGGGAATTTAGATTTCAAGTACCTTGTCATAAGGCCCCAGGTAAAGGATCTATACAAGCCGGACTCTAAACGTTATCTTAATTACCCTCAACTGTAAAGGGATGAATGGCATTTCGATCTCCAAATAAATTTTGTCTGTTTTAGGCTATTTGCATTCCTACCACTTTCAACCTTTTCAGAAAACAGAAGACTACTTGCAAAAATAGAAGCACAATTTTTTTTTTTTTTTACAAGAACAAAACGTGTTTCTCTAGAGGTACTCTATCCAGATATGCAACCCCCCCAATGGTGAAGACAAGACTGGAAACGCTTTGATAGGAAGGGTAAAATTGAAAGATGCTATTTGATAATATGGGAGAAAAATCCAGACTTGGACAATGATTCAATAATCCAATGATCTTGTGTAAGCCATTTCACACTTGCAGTCTGATCTCTTCATTTTATGTGGTTAGTTTAGTTCAGAATTTAGAACAATCTTAATAAGCATGGATGCTCCTGGAGGACAAAGGATGATTCTGGTCAGGTTCAAGGCTCTACTGCCAGCACCTAGGTAAGTGACTGTCACATAGCACACACTCAGTAAATGTGGGTCTAGTAAGTGAACCATCTTTAAATCGCCTATATTCATTTATTACCATACATCCACCAAATACCTTACTTGCCAGACAATGATACAGATATACCTCAGGATACACATACAAAAAGCCCCAATTTCTGCCATCAAAGAGACCACATAAACAGCTAATTTATCTTAGATCACGAAAAGTGCTCAAAAAAAGATCTATACAATATGCTCTGGACTCAACTTCCAACCCACGGGTCTAGGTATAAAATTTTTGCTAACACCTAATTTAAAGCCCTATTCAAATTAGTTTTGCACCAACATATAGACTACTGTTAATAAAATTTAAACTCATTGTAAAGCTTTCTTAAACACAAAGTTACGTTCCCAAATAAATACATGTGAGATTAAATAACAGTCTCTCCAGATCAGAATCAGGAATAAACCTTCAATATTGAAAGACCCTGGCAACGCACTTTGCTCACTCATTACCAAAGTGGACATATATATGAGGTTTTAAAGGACTTGAAATGATCTCTGAAATAAGACAAGATTTTATTCCTACCAAAGTAAGGATTTTTGTGTGTGACAATTCAGAATCTAAAAGACATTTTTGTTTTTCCCATCTAAAGCCTGGAAAAGCAATACCCATTTCCTAACACAATTTCATCTTGAGCTCTAGATAATACTAGACTGCTCATAACCCACAACTGCTCTTTTGCATTTTCTAATGCTGACAATGGCACAATTCAGAATGGGAGCTAAACATCTGAAATGACATTTTTCCCATTCAGGAAAAAAAAAATGTATCAAATACAAAGAAAGCGCAGTGCCCCCTTTTCCGCAAAAACCACTGACTATAAAGATTTTTCCGACACTTTCACTTTACCAAATCTTAATTACAAATTCCATAGGCAACGAGACACCCGAAGAAGAAAGGTCACCGTACTGGTGAAGGCAAAGGCTCAGGACCCAGTCTGTCTGGGGTTCAAGCCAGTGCCTGGCGTTCCAATTCCACCTTTGCGGCCTTGTTCTACCTCCTCAACCTCTCCCTGGCTCAGTTTCCTCATCAGTAACGTGGGCAAGTAACTAAAGATGGCTCTGGTCTGTTACCTGCAAAATGGTAAAAGTAATTGCTCTAAAGGATGACTGTGAGGATTAAATAAGACAACTCTTAAGACTCACTGGCACACAGAAGTACCTAACAAATGGCCGCTGCTATTGTTATTATCCACAAATACAGGATAAGGGATAAGAAGATTAGAGAAAGAGAAGCCACAAGAAGTTAAGAAAAGCAAGCGCCGTGGGGAAGGAGGAACGGGGCAGACGTGGAGACCCCCAAGGGCCGAGGGGCCGAGGCTGAGCCCGGAGTGGTCAGGGGTGCCGGGGAGGTAACTGCGGAACGGAGGGGCGGCCAAGAAGAAAACTGGGCCCGTAGCGACGCGCAGCCAGGAGAGCAAGGCTGAGATCGGTCGGGGCGGAGGCGGCGTGCGGCCCAGGCGGGGCCCCGAGGCGGGAACGCCCGGCCCGGCCCAAGGGCCGCAGCCTCGAGGGGCACCGGGCCCTGCAAAAACCGCTGGGAGCGCCCCGAAAACGCGCAGGAGGCCGCGGCCCTACCCCAGCCCAGCTCTCTCATTCAAGCCACCTTCCCCTTCCCCCTTCTCCAACCCCATGAGGTCCTGGACCCGAGCCGCCGCGGCTCCTCTACCCGCCCTCCACACCGCATTTCCGCCGCAGGCCTACCCCCGGGCCTCCAGCACGCCGAAAAGTAATGAAGAGCAGCGCCCTTTACCTGAGCTCCCCCGGGTTGAATCGCTCACCGTCCCCCCCGTCCCCGCCACGCTCCGCCATTACAGAGAACCGCGTTCATCCACCCGCCGACCGGGCGTCTTCTATTGGCCAGACAGATCATCAATCTCGTGCTAGAGAGGCGGAGACAGCAGAGACCTATCAGATGAATGGTGAAACTTTCCATCAATCGTCGAACTGAGGGAGTCATCTGCATTACTATTGGTGAAAGGGCCCGCCGACTTTGAAAGCGGTATGGAGACAGCCAGTTGATTGGTCGCTCAGATGCTTTATGGGAAATGAGACTTCAGCAACACGGAACCGCCGGCGCCCTCTCGCGGTAAGCAAAACTAGGTCCTCCCACATACTGCCTGGACTTGCGGTAGCCACGTGTCTGCCAGCATCCAGGAAGGTCACTTGTGGAGCCATATTGGCCACATGCTGGCTGTATTAGCTAAGTCAGAGACAATTTTCATTGCGTGAGCCAATCAAAAATCGACCTGAGTCGCGCTATAACCAATCACAGAGTTTCTGTGGAATGAACTCTTTTCCAGCTTTTCAGAATGAGGAGTCTTGAGCCATGACTGGATTATAGCCATGTTATTCGTCGGCAGCCGTCCGTCTCGAGAGACGATGGTGTAGCTTCTTAAGAGTCTATCTGCACCGCCGAGAATGGTTGTGCAGTCCGACTCGGGAGTGACACGGTATCTGTCTCCTCCCGTGTTGAATCGACATCTTGCGATGACGCTGGAGTGTCCTCTCCAGTGAAGCTGAAGCTACAGAGCCTGGGCAGGGTGATATGGAGGGTCTGCTGTTGCCCATGCAGCAGACCCCCCCTCTCTTCGCAGCTGAAGGGTCCAAGGGAAAGACGGAGTCAATACAGCTTGGCTTCAGGTGCGCCGCAGGAGTTGCCGGTGTTGACTACAACGTCAAACCGCCTTAGGGACTCCGGCTCCGGATTTTCTGTCGGGGTTTACTCCCTTAGCCTTTCCCCTGAAGAGGTATGCCGCAAGGCAGCGGAGGTTTTTTGGAGTCAGAGTTTTCCTTCTCTGATGTGCCCTGACTGGAAGATCGAACCAGCGACACTTAGCTCGCAGGCCGACGCTCAATCCACTGAGCTAAACCAGCCAGGGCAAGCCATGTTATTAATATATTACTAATTAAACAAATTTCTTATAAATTGTATTAAATAATTAGTTTCAGGCTAATGAGTGTTATAAGTTGCTGTATTAAGTAATTGGGGGAAGGCAAACCTCTTCACAATTTAATATTTGAAGCATCTGTTCAATTTCAAAATACACGTGTCTGAAATTAGCACACTAATACTCAGAATGAATTCTGAATATCAATTTCTCTTTTTATTAAAGGGGGAAAATAAAACATATGTTCTAGGGTTTCAAAGGTACGATGAAGGTGAACTCTATCATTAAGTTTCTCAAAATATTAAAATAATAAACTTTACTCAGACCTAACTCTACATACCAGGCACTAACCTAAGTACTTTCCATGTATTATGTCTTTTAGGCCTCATAAACACTAAGAGGTGGGTACTGTGAATAGCCAGTTTATAGATTAGACTGAGGCACAGAGAAGTTAAGTAACTTATCCAAGTTCACACAGCTTGTGAATGACAGAGCCTGGCTTTAAACCCAAGGCAGTGTGGCAGCATAGCCACATTTCTTAACACCATGATCCAAGAAAATTGGGAACACACATTCCCACAAAAACTCATACACTGTATGATTCCATTTCTACAAAATGTCTAGAATAGACAAATCCCTAGAGACAAAGTAGATCAGTGGTTTCCAGATGGAGAGAGTGACTGCTAATGGGTATAGGATTTTTTTTTATGATAATAATGTTCTAAAATTAGTGGTGATGATTGCACAAGTCGGTGACTATACTAAAACCCATTGAATTGTACACTTCAATGGATGGATTTTATTGTATGTGAATTATATTTCACTAAATACCATGCTATACTGAATCCCAATTCAATATTCAAAATTATAATATGTGGTAAGGACTGAATACAATCCTGAGCATAGTCAATTGGAAAAGGAAAGCATGGTTGAAATTTCACTAAATATGTGACATTCAAACAAGCTGGGGTCTAAGAGTGGAGGTTAGATCCCTTTTTCAACATCAGCATGCATCCCCAAGTGCTGTCAAACTATGACAAAAATAATACTGGTATAGATGGCTCATGACAAACTAATCCCCTGTTCTGGAAAAAAAATCAAAATGGATACTTAATAGGAATCAAGTTACTGACATATATAAAAGAGGAACACAAACTGTCAGTTTGAATGAATGGAAGAAACTCCTTGCAGATTTAATACAAGTTTTGTTATTTGATATTTTGTTGTATTGTTTATATATTTTTTAAGATTCTTTTTTCCTTTCAAAACCACTCAGACTGCATTCTCTCCCTCTTACTCTTCCAAAGGAAGAGAGGAATGATCATCAATGGATGTTAGTAGTTGCAAAAGCAACACCCAAAGGTGGCTTCACCCTCAGGAGAGGACACTACACCTCCTCCTCATGGTTTCGGGTGCTCTACATGTTCAGAGAAGCTTCTCTAGTAATGAACTATAGAAATATCTTTGAAAGTATAGTCTTTATTTTAAGATATTTATATCTTACTGTATTATTTTTAAATGTATAAAACAGTATATATGAATATACATGTATCATATATACGATATATATATATATATATATAATCATTTGATTGTTTCATTGCTATAGTTTACTCACATAAACATGCTCTTGCAAGTCAGGTATTTTGTACTCAATAGCTATATAAAAATACTGCAAATATATAATCTGAGCTGTGTCTGCATAAACCATTTTATTGAATCAGTGCAAACACTGAATTAATAAGACTCAATGTATCTTTTAAGAAACCTGTAGTCAAAGCTTGATAACTCCTAAGACACTAAAAATGTGCATAACTATACAGAACAAAAAAACAAATACCACACTTAGCCAAGTGGCAGTAATTGAATTATAGAACCTAAAACTTGGTATATCAAAATGAGGTGAAGAAACAGTATTGGCTTAAGTCTACAAATTAATAGCATCAGGACTCTAAGCCCTGGCCATGAGGTCACTCTTCAGAAGTGACTCTTGAGAGGTGGTTCCAATGCAGAATCAGGCATTTCATTTTCATAACTACTATTTTTAAACAGCTATCTTAACCCCGTGGTAAATACTTTACATACACTATTTTTATTCTAAACAGCCTTGCAAAGGAGACGTATTGTCCCCATTTTACATATGGGGAAACAGAGTCTCTGAGATTACTTGACTGGTGCAAGGCGACATTCTCTCAGCTGGTAAGAGGTGAAGCTGGGACTCAAGCACAGGTGTATCTCACACCAAAGCCAGTTGGGGACCGCTAAATCCCAAGTCTTCCCCAAGTCAGCAAGGTAGTAGAGCTAATATATCCTTTTTTTTTTTCTCTTTTCTCTAGACTGCAAATATCTGAGAAAGACTGTTTTCCTCACTGAATCCCAGGCCCTTTGCAGCTTTATTGTTCCTCACTAGATATCTGGCCTTTGAAACACTTGAAGAGATCTTAGAAATGGAGAATGCCTGGCTGGATACTTGCTGGCTACCTCACAGGCAATATGGTAGCAGTTGCTAACAGGCTTTGGAGTAAATGAGATCTGGAGTCTAGTCCTGGCTCTACTGTTTCCTGTGTAGTCCTGGGCAAGTCAGTGATTTGTTTTCTTATAGCTTTGGCTTCTTTATTGGTAAAATAAAGAGTTTCTGAGAGATTCTATAAGCAATTACTTGCCATGGCCTAGACAGAAACTAACAAGCCTCAAAAAATAATATTTGTTAATTGAGTTGATTTGGGACATTTTGCCAGCTAGTGCTTTACCTACAAGGTCAAAATCATGATAATATCCAGATTTTTTGCACATGTATATGTGAAGACAATGAGTTTTGAGTCTAGAAACTAGAATTGCCTAAACAATATTAATTATGAATAGTAAACATCATACTAAATCAACATATGGGATCAGTGCAGAAAATATTAGTAGCTTACATTTGTTGTGTTCCTAGTATGCTGAACATACTACATAAGCATCTCATTTATTAAGTAACATTTGTCAATTATTTCTTATGTGTTAGACACTATTTTAAGCACTTGAAATGCCTTAAAACATTGGAACCTTTATTAAAAAACTATGAAGTAAGCATTGTCATTATTTTTATTTTATAGATAACAAAAGCACATTGAGTTTAAGTAATGCACCCTGAGTCACACAGCTAGTAAGTGATAAAGCTAGAATTTAAACCCACACTGTCAGGCTACAGAATCCATGTTCATAAACACTGTGCTCTACTCAAAATCAACAGTTAGAGTATAAAGTCTCCCCTGGGCTACTGCTATCCCAGGCAGACATCTCAGGGCAGCAGGCAATACTTTTCCAGCATCTCAGTTGCATCTACCCTCTAACTGTTACTTCGTCACCCTGAGACCTCATTATGGAATTTGAACAAAAAGTTCTCATCTCCATTGGATCTCAGGGCACAAGAAACTCAAAAATTATTGTTGTATAGTCAACCATTATGTAATATCAGCACTTGGGCTGCCAGGATGGGACTGAGAGCACCTGAAAGGAACCAAGCGCACCTTTATGAATATATTGAGTTCAAAGACGTGTCTTCAGTAATTATGCAAGTGTTCAGAACAGCAGAAGACAGAGCATTTGTATTCTATACCCACACAAAGACACACATTTTTTTAACCTATAAAGGTCAAATTATTCATTCAATCATGGTGTGGATATCTGTTCTTCTACTCAAGACATTTTTGAGGTTACAAGGAAAATAATTCCACTAATCTATGGACGGGAAGGGGAGTTGCCCTGACCTTCCCAAGGACCTGAGGAGCTGCCCTCCCTTTTCCATCCCTTCTCAGGAGCCAAATGCCTTCTCCTTTCCAAATATTTTTGCCTGTTTGTTCTAGTCTCTTCTTTCTGCAAACTCACGTTCTCCTCTCACTCAGTCTAGTCACCATGCATGTAAAGCCAACACCCTCCCTAGCATCTCAACATCACTGTCAAGTCTCTGGTTGCCTGTAGGTTCAAATTCTTCAGAAAGGAAATCTGATTGGTCACTGGCTGGCCAGCACATTAGCTGGTGTGGATTCATATGTCCATCCCTGTACCAGTTTTGTGTAACCAGAGTCAAGTCACAGGGTAGTGCTGACCTTTTCAAAGTCTGAGTTGAGAAAGGCAACAGCATCTGTTTTCTCTAACCACACCTGGATGAGTCAGCTCTTCTCCCAGATTAGCTTCTGCCATTGCCCCCTCTATTCCATTACCTGGGAAGCATCCAAATGAACCTTCTAAAATGTCCTTCACTTAAATTCTTTCTTCAGCTCCTCATTGCCCTTGGGACAAAGAATGGACTTGATAACAGAAACCTTCATGTTTGACCTTATGTCGGAGAGCTGACAATGAATGTACTTAAATGCCAAAACTTATAGAAAATCTGGTGATTAGAAGCCTGTGACTATATTCCAGAAGAAAAGATAATCTCAAGAGGACTTACACAAGTTGACCAAGTTGAGGAGCCAGGTCACAAAACGCACTGGGGTACAAATAGATATCCACTACAAATATTGTTTTGAATAACTGTAGAAGATCACCCTTAGAACACTGCAGTGATTATTGCTGCAGCAAAATCTGCTGATGCATGCTAAATTTAGTGGGTGAAACTTTAAGGAGAAACAGGATATTGCATAGGCTCAAAATATCCCCACCCCAAATCTATAAAACACTGTGGTGGTTTTAATATATGTTCATGAATTCTTTGATATTCCTTCCTCCAGAAGGTAGAGCTTAATTTCCTTCTCCTTGAATATGAGTTTCAATTGGTGTCCTGAGATCTAATTTCCATGTGTGGAGGAGGGGGCGGGAGGGGTGCACACCAACAAACAATTCTCAGGCACTATAGCAGGGTGTCTGAGAATTCAACTCAATTCTGACACTATCTACCCTGGGGCCACATACTAAACCTGACAAGCTCAGGGGAGGCCTGCATGGTGGCCTTACAGTCTCAGAGACCCAAGTAACCACAGATGATGGCTTCAAATTAAAACTTCTTAACTAAAAGCAGGTCATGGTGAGGAGTCACGTCCTAAATGGGTATCTTCATTGACAAAGGTCAATCCTTACCTTCTGTGAGCCTGTCTATTGTCTTTTTGCATCTACTATAATGACAGAAAGATCCCCTTTTTCCAGACCCCTCAGGTGCAGCCTCCCACCAGAGCAAAGACCACAGAGCCCCTCACTGTTATACTATTCTCCACACATTACAGGTATGTGCTGTGGACGTTCATTGTTAACTATCCTATACCCACCAATGTAAAAGGAGTAAGCATCTCTCTGCTTCTTATCCAATCCCAGAATTCCCAGCTTTGCTTTCTCTGGCCCTCCTTAACCTACCACCAGTGGAGTTTAACCCTCCTTGTATCTCCTCCTTTGATTGTGATGCATGAGACAAGCTGCAAAACTGCATTCTCTGGGGCCTTTTCCTCAATCCGTTGAGATTTTGCTTTCTAGCAATTGTCACCAGTTTGGCTCAACTGAATTAATAAAATTTCACGTATCTAGTTAGTGGCAGAGACAGGACTAGAACCTCAGTTAAATTTGACTGAAAGCTCTGTCCTTAAAATTTACAGAACCCCACACCTGCAATGTGTCATTAAGCACCACAGCAGCCTCGGGACTTGGGGTGAGGTAATAACTTTTTATTGCTATAGCAATAACTCACCATTTTAGAGGTTACTTGAACTCTTTGCCATTATACAATCATATCAGACAAAGTGTTCTAAAGTTGGGTCCAGAGATCATTCACTTCCTCATTTGGCAAATCCATGTACTTGTTCATCTGATAAACATTAAATATCCACTGCTTTCACACCAGGAAGTGTAATAGTTGCTAAAGACACAAAAGTCACTGTCATGGAGTTCACAGTCTAGAAGAGGAAGTAGATAAGCCAAATCTTAGCCAATAGAAATGACTAGTATTGACTAAGTGATTAGCATATATAAGCATTTTACATGTTAATTCTCATGTAATTCCTCATGACAATTATATACAGTAACTATTAATTATCCCCATTTCTCAGATGAAGTAACCGGGGATTAGAAAGCTAAAGTAAGTTGCCTGAACTCATACCACCTAAATGGGAGTCAGGCAGGTCCACACTATTGCATTTACTCGGAATCTTTATGCCATACTGCTTGAAAATCAGGCAGAAACACAGGAGTGACTGTATTTGGAAGGAGACACCAATGTGGAGGTAGAAACCGAGGAAGCAAACAAGGACGAGGAAAGGATTCATTAGGGGTGAAGTTTTAGAATTAGTATTAGGAACTCTACAATGAATGTACAGGGGAGTGGAAGAAGATGGGGCTAGAAAAATGGATGGAGTTATATTTTATTCTGTAGGTGATAAGAAGTTATTATTTAATTATTTCAAGTGGGGGAGTGACAGGATTGGCTTTGCTTTTTAAAATGATTTCTCTACAATGAGAATGATGCTTGCAATTAGGGAAACAGTAGAAAGCTATTAGGACTGACCATGAAGGGACCTTGAGCTGAGACCATGACAGTGAGAGAGGACAATGCAGGAGCTAAAGGGTAGAATCAACAAAACTTGATGATCGATTGCATTTAAGTGTAGAGTGGTTGGGGAGTTTTAGGCAACACTACAATTTGACTTGGGCAGCTTGAGTTAATAAATAGGGATTATTAACATTATAGATCAAATTATAGTTATAACCACAGACATATATTCTATATAGACTTTTTCTGCTTTTGGAACTTTGATTTACCCTATATTATATCCCATTGCTAATAAGCTCTGTATCACCAGATACTATAGGATTTTTAGAACAAAATAGAAAGTGGAAGAATGTGGAAACTGAATCATTTAATCCACATCCCAGTCACTCACAACAGAACATCAAAACTTCATGAGCTTTGAATTACAGTGTTTCTAGAACTGCCATGAAAAGTCACAAGTCCCCTTATGCAGAATAACTTGTTAGGCCAAAGCAAATAATAAAGCAAATGGCTGTTAGTGGAATTCATCATTAGTGAAATGACACAGTCATTCAAGAATTTTCATAGCCCTGTAATACCCAGCTCCTGCCCTGACGGAGCTCATGGTCTAATGAGGAAGACTGAGAAGCAAAAATTGAAGCAGAGGATAAGATCTTCAGCCAGGATTAGCTCAGGCGCTTGGAAGCCCAGCCCCAGGGCAGGAAACCCAGCCTGGTGGTGGGCAGTGGGCCCCTCCTCCCAGAGGTCAGGCCGGCTCCCATGAGGGAGATATGATTGCATTAGGCCCAGTTGACATGGAAGAGCATTTCAGGTGGCAGAAAGTCATGGGATGGAAGAAAGACATTATGACTCACCTCATCATCTTGTTCCAGAGGATGTTTTGGCACTGCATGTCGAGAAGTAAGCAATCGATATACTCAAACAGCTACGGCTTCTATGTCACAGGCTGCCTAGGTTGGAATCCTGGATCTTCCTTTACCCGCTATGTGATTTCGGAGAATTTATTTCCAGCCTTTGCGCTGTAGTTCCCCCATCTTAAAATGAAAATAATAATTATATCTCTGCAAAGACTTGTGAGGGTTAACTGAACATAAGCCCATTTAAAGTGTTTAGAATGGGACTTAATAAACATAAGCTATTACCATTACAATATATATAATTTTTCTTCTTATTATTTGATCTCCTTTTGCTGTCTTCTTCTCTCCACATCTGAATCTTTGTCTATGTTTTACAAAGCCCTCTCTTTTGCACTAAGTGCTCTCCATTTTCTCATTGGCTAGCTAGGAAATAAATGCAAACTATTAGTCTACTGTCCAACTCACAGTGAACATTTCCGGGAAAAATAACCAATGCAAATTAAAACTACAAATGGCAAAGAAAAAAAAAAAAGAAACAAAAATACATCGGTAAAATTATAAATTAAAAAAAACTGAAAATGGCTATGATTGCATGTGGTAAAATGTGGTATTGTCTAAAAGGACTGAAGATCAAATTTTGAAATGCAGATCTGTAAAATTTGACTCAAGAAAGTAGGATTTGTTAGAAATAAGTTATTAAAGAAACCTCACACCATGTAAAAATCAGTAAAACCTGATGCAGACAGACTTTCTGGATGATTCAAATCTTCAGCCTGAAATTTAAATGAAGAGTTAATTCTGTTAGAAATAATTTTAGTAAAAAAGAAATTAATAGCAAACATTTAAAAAATTATAATATAGAAAATTAACACTTGAAACATATATAATTTTAAATTCAATAAAATAAATAATAAAAAAGAAAATTGATCCAGAAATTTATTGGTGTTTTGGGGAGGTTACATATTTGGGGTGGGGAGGTTATTGGGAGTTGGTGGGGTTGTTGACATTTGCTTCTGAAAATGCTTTCTCAATGAACATGTCACAATGCTGATATCATTCTGACTCAATGTTGAAGTGCCATGAAGGTCCAAAGGATCAGGATGGGGGTAATGGATGAGAGTGTGTGTGTGTGTGTGTGTGTGTGTGTGTGAGAGAGAGAGAGAGAGAGAGACAGACAGACAGACAGACAGACAGATGAACTTAGAAAAACAAAAAGTAGCATGGCCTCAAAGCAGGGGAGCAGCCTGCTAAATAAACCTCCCCCATCTCCCCACCACTATTAGGAATCTCATGTTATCCAACCAATAGGCCAGAGACAGAGACATGCACAAGCAGGACCAGGATCAGGCAGACGTGGTTTGAAAAAATTCTATCACTCACTGGCTGTGTCGCCCTGTGAAAGTCACCACCTACTGAGCCTGAGCTTCCTCATCCGAAAATGAGAATGGCAACAGTACTCCCCTCCTGAGGTTATCATGAGGCCACCTGGACCTCGGCCTCCACCAGTGCCCGGCGTGAAGCCGCCGTTAGTTGTTATTGTTCTACTTTTCTAGTGCGTATGTGCTCCCAGAAGTTTTCACCCAGCTCATGACCAGCTAGATGAGTAGCTTCTTCTGAGTAGGGTCTTCGTATCCTATTTCTCTATCCCCCAGCCCTGTTTCCAGGACCGCAGCACAATGCCATGCTTATCATGTGATCCCAGTTATTTTTAGCTGTATGTTGAGTGCGTATTTGAGAGAGAGAGAGAGATGAAAGGGGAGAGAGAAAGGGAGTTGGGGCTCAAGGCTGTTAGACATATGGGGTGCATCAAAGGATTGCCAGACAGATGGTGAGCAGGGAAGCACACCTGGGTGCTATGTACTAATTAGCGGACAGGTGGGGTCACGGCTGGCGACGGTGGCAAACAGCATGTTGTGTATTCCCTGAACTCAGCGGCTGCCTGGGGCCAGGTTCCCTAACACCCCTACTGCTCCCCTCCTGGCTGAGTTAGTGCAAGTGAATATGTTCCACTTCACCTTGAAAAAGCCCTGGGCCAGGTGAAGGGAAGCTTTGCAGACAGGTTTGATAACTGATCCTTTCAAGAAAGACTCTGAGCCATGTTGGCCTCAGCAAGCACTCCACACCCTCTGGTCATGGCTCCTCTGAAACTAAAACGCGACTTGGAAAGACAGCTCGGTGCCCTCACAGTCGCTGTGGCTTCCTCAGGCCACGACACACCCTCTCCTTGAGGAGCCTGTGGGGCTATAATTCTCATCACCTGATGTTTATGGGAGGCTTCACATTAGCAAAAGGCTTTACAGCCATTTTTATGAGGGATGCCTCCCTGAGACCTGCCAGATGTAATCGCCCAGACTGCGCCGCAGGAAAGCGGGCAAAGGCCCCCAGGTGCATGGCCCTCACCCACAAGCCTGCAAGGAGCCAGGAACAGAGCCTGCAGCTGCCACTTCTCCTCAGCCATGTGTCAGAGCTGGTTTTCTCACCCGTGGAGCGCTGGCAGCTGTCCCTCACTCCCAATCTTCTACATCCAGCCTATCAGCAGGTCCTGAAGGTGCACCTCTGGGCGACACCTCAAATCCACCCATTTCTGCACATCTTCACGGCGTCACTCTGGCCCAGCCTGGCTCCCACACAGCCCCATCTGTGTCCTAGTCCTGTCCTGTGACTTACCTTCCATTATCCACACAGGAGTCAAAGACATTCTTTTCTTAATGTCAGCACCTTTTTAAACTCTCTGATATTTCTAGAAAAAAATTTATTGCTATCCTATCATGAATAGGTATTTTTGAAAAGAATAATCTTTTTGAAATGTTTATTGATTGATTGATTTTGGAGAGAGAGAAAGAAATATTGATTTATTGTTCCACTTATTTCTTCATTCATTGGTGGATTCTTTTTTTTTTTTTGTATATTTTATTGATTATGTTGTTACAATAGTTCCAATTTTTCCCCTTTGCTCCCCTCCGCCCAGAACCTCCCTTCCCCCAGCAATCCCACCCCCCTTAGTTCATGTCCATGTGTACAAGTTCTTTGGCTTCACTCTTTCCTGTATTCTTCTTCTTTTTTAAAATTAATTAATTAATTTTTTATAAGAATAAAAAATAACAATTCCCCCCTCTCAGACTTAAGACCTTTATAATCTTATAAAGGACAATGGTTGAAGGTCTTGTGCTCCTATAGCTGCTTCAAGCTGGACATGGTCGTCGTCCTACCTACCCTTGGGTCCAGAAATCCCTAATAAGAGTGGGGGTGTGGAAGGGAGGGTGGCCTTCCCACATGGGGAAGGATCTTGCAAATTCCAGGTCAGTTGGCTGTCCTTGGACCACGGCATGCTTGGTTTAACTGACTGGCATCCTTGTTGTACTCTGTCTGGATGAGTATTTCTTCTTTATATCTTTGTTTGTTGGACTTCCATGCAAGTTGATTTTCTGGAACTTCTGGTTGTTTCTAGTTTTGAGGTAGTTGTATTCCTTCTTAGTTGTGGGGGGAGACAGAGTGTGTCTGTCTACGCCTCCATGTTGGCCGGAAGTCCATTGGTGGATTCTTATATGTGCCCTGACCGGGGATCAAACCCACAACCTTCGAGTATCATGACGATACTCCAGCCAACTGAGCTACCTGGCCAGGACTGAGAATAGTCTATTAAAAACAAGAAGAGCAACATTTCAGTCGCTTCTTCCCAATAAGGTTTATCCAGAATAAAGTCCAAGCTTATTAGTGGACTGCCTCTCCAGCTTCCCTACCACACTGCCCCTGGTCCTGCCCTGGGTTCAGGGACCCACCAAGCTCTTTTCTGCCTCCACGGGTGACACCCTCTTCTCCATCTGCCTGAAAAGCCCTTGGCCCTGCTCTCAGGACAGCTGGCTTTGTCTCACCTTTCCAGTCTCAGCTCACATGTCACTTTCCAACCCTCCCAATCTTGAATTGGCCCCTCTCCCATGTTACCATGTTAATTGCTTTCAAGAGTACTTGGAACAACCTTAAAATGTTTATTTGTTGACTTATACTAAGTCTGTCTTTTTGTTAAAATGTATGTCCCATGAGAACAGGGAGCTTGTCTGTACTTTTTGTCACTGTACTTAATACCTAGCACAGCATCTGCACAGGGGTAAGCTAAGTAAATGTGTGTTGAAAAAATTTAATGAAGAAATGAAGCAATCAACTGAGAAGTCTCTCTCCTTCTCTCAACCACCCTGCTAATCCCCATTATAATCAGTAGAGGGCAGCAAAGATCCTGAGTTATCTAACTCTTGGGCTTTATGCCAGAAAATGTACTCCCCCTTGCGAAATAGAAGGTTCAGTTCATCAGAAATTTCAGGGAAGTAGCCAACCATAAAACTCTCTCCTTGTTCCTGAAGTCTTCTCCACTCTGAACCATTTACAGATTAAAAATTTTTTTTTTTAATGTTTTAAGATTTCAGGCTCTCAATGTGCCTCACAAAATAAAAGCAGATGTTGTATTGGCTAAGCCACAAAGAACCCCAGTGGCCTGGAGCTGTTCCTCCCTGCCTGACAAGTTAGTTTGGAAAAAAGACACCCGTCACAGCCAGCAGCTTGCTTGGGACTTAAGGACTAACAGCTCTCCCTTATGGTGTGCAGGATGAGCAGGCACCAGCAAGGCAGCTGTTTGTGTTTTCAGCACTTGCAGGAACAAGTTTTGTGTGTTGATGATAGTTCTGTCTCCCGCTTGTGTCTGTTCCTGCTTATTTCATCCTCTCTTTTTGTTTAACGGTTTCCCCCACCCAGGGCCAAACTTCGACAGCATCTGCCTTTGTGGGCTCCCTCCCCGAGAACGCACACTGAACCAGGGCGATCAGCATCCGCACACTCAGAGAGTGGTGTTTCATTCACCCGCTGCCTCACAAACAGAGTAGCTGAGTCTTATGACCTACCGGGCCTGGGCTGGTGCTCTGTGGTAAGATGATCCATTTGATTGAGAGAACTGTTACTAGAATCAAGAGACAGATAGGATTTCTCAGCCTCAGCGCTACTGACACTTTTTACTAAAAAATTCTTTATTGTGGGAACCTTCTAGTATGTTTGGCAACATCCCTGTTTTCTACCCATTAGATGAGGGTAGCATCCTTTCCCCAAGTTGTAGTAACCAAAAACGTTTTTAGACATTGCTAAATGACACCTGGGGAGGGTCAAATTTCCATCCCCCATCTTGAAAACCACTATTTTAACCATCATGGTGGATACTTTTGGGGATATCTTTCCAGCCCTGAGTCAATGACTCCTGTCTCCTATCCCATGCTTATTATCTCTGTGACCTGAAGCCTATGGACTTGGTAGATTGGACGTCTGACCAAACTTGGGCCTCTCAGCTTCTTTCTTCTGGGAATTTGAGACTGGGACTGGAGGACTGACTACATGTGTTCTTTGTGGGGTCAAAACCTGAAGGCAAATTTAGAAGGTGTGTGCAGATGTTTGGTAACAGGGGCACCAGGAAGCAGTGACATCCTACTGCAGAGATAAGAATGAACTAGACTATAGAGAAACCCAGATGGCCAGACAAGTCACCTAGTTCTAGTCCTTTCTGGTTCTAGTACTTCCTAAGGACAAGCTAAACTTCCTGCCTTGGGGAGATTAAGCCATCCCTGTACCTTTATAGCTAATTCCATTTTGTGTGCTAGAGCAGGGGTTTTTTTCCTGTTATTGGCAAGTGCATTCTAACCAGTACGTTTTTATCTGTGGCCTGTAACTGAAGTTACAACCGGAAAATAGCAGGGATCCAGGCAGTTGAAGGAGCAGTTTCTAACACTCCAAGGCAGCTCCACCCACCTGGGCACATGGGTGCTGTTCTCCTTTCTCTACCCAACGGCTTTCTCGCCCTCCCTGTAGAGTTTTTCTTCTCTTAACTTCGGCTTGTACCTGGATGCCGTGCCATGGCCTCAACTCAACTTCTTGTTGCTCATTTACCATCAATTTGACTGCTAACAACAAGCCCAGGCTGGGTTTCTTGGCTCAGATTTCTGAGCAAGTGAGTCTCATTGGCTCACATGGCAAACACCGTTGGCTGCCTCCACCACCAATCATCCATCCCGATCATTTTTGTTCAGGTGAACAACCCCAGGTGGTGAATCAGAACTGGTTTGTAAGGGGAGTGAGATGTAAAAGGAATCTTCAGACAGTGGTGGGCGTGGGGTTGCTTATGGAAAAGAGTTTTAGAGTTTCATCCTTGATACAAGAAGGTAAAGTCTGAGAAGGAGATAGCCAATCCCCCTGTTTCCTGATTTGGATATGTCATGTGAGGACATGATAGATGGAGCCATGGTAGCCATTTTGCAACCATTAAGTCAAGCCCACAGAGAAATCCATGGAAGAGGGAGGGCTATAATATCCTGGAACTGATGAATTAACCAACCCTGAAGCCATTTGCCTTTAGACTTCTTGTTACATGAGATAATTAGGTGTCCTTACAGTTTAGGCTACTTTGACTCAGGTATCCTGTTACCTGAAGCCAAAAGGATCTTGACTGATACAGTATAGCTCATCTTTTCTGGCCGGGTCACTCAGGTCCTAGGTCACTAGCTTGGCTACTTGAGAGATTGATTGCCTTGGAGTCACGCACCTACCTGTGGTCCTTGTGTTTGTTCCCCTCCCCTGACCTTGTATTATGCAATATTTTTAAGACTACAGAAAAGTTGAGGAAATAATACCAAGAACCCTCAAATCTCCTTCACCTAGATTCACCACTTGTTAACATTTAGTTACATGTTCATTGTACATATTTCCATATATATGGGGGTATTTTTTACTAAATTATTTAAAAATAAATTAGAGATCTTATGAAGCTTCACCCCAAAGGACTTTAGCCTTTATCTCCAAACGTAAGATACAAAAGTTACACAATTTTGGAAGAATGGCAGGCTTCTGCCTCAGAGCTCTAGAACACCCAAAGAATAAACCTGCCACCCTCTGCCAGGCCAGCCCAATCCTAGGCTGTGCCCAGAGTTCCTACCCATCTAAAATATCACTCATTGGGAAACACAGGCAGCTGCAGCATGATCATGCAGGCATCCTTGAGGAAGATGAGCCTGAGAGCCAGAGATCTAATTTCTTGGTTTTTTTTAAAAATGTATTTTATTCATTATGCTATTATAGTTGTCCAAGTTTTTCTTCCTTTGTCCGCTCCTCCTGGTACTCATATTTCCTCCAGCAATCCCCTCCCTTAGTTAATGTCCATGGGTTGTGCATATAAGTTATTTGGCTTCACCCTTCCCTATATTATTCTTAACTTACTCCTGTCTATTTTGTACCAACCAATTATGCTTCTTAGTCCCTGCACCATTTCCCCATTTCTCCCCTTCCCCCTCCCAGCTCATAACCTTCCAAATGATCCCCACACCTATGATTCTGTTCCTGTTCTACTTGTTTGCTTAGTTTGTTTTTTAGCTTCAGTTGTTGATAATTGTGAATTTGTTGCCATTTTAACATTCATAGTTTTGATTTTCTTTTTCTTATATAGTTCCCTTTAACATTTTCTATAATTATGGCTTAGTGATTATGAATTCCTTTAGCTTTTCCTTGTCTGGGAAGCACTTTATCTGTCCTTCTATTCTAAATTATAGCTTTCCTGGATAGACTAATCTTGGTTGTAAGTCCTTGCATTTCATCACTTTGAATACTTCTTTCCAGTCCCTTCTGGCTTGTAAAGTATCTTTTTAGAAATCAGCTGACAGTCTTATGGGAACTCCCCTGTAGGTAACTAACTTCTTTTCTCTTGCTGCTTTTAAGATTCTCTTTTTATCTTTAACTTTTGGCATTTTAATTATAATTTATCATGATGTGGTCCTCTTTGGGTCCAACTTTATTGGGACTCTGTGCTTCCTGGACTTGTATGTCTATTTCCTTCACCAAATTAGGGAGGTTTTCTTTCATTATTTTTTCAAATAAGTTTTCAATTTCTTCCTCTTTCACTTTTTTTCCTGGCAGCCCTATGATTCAAATGTTGGTACATTTGGAGATGTCCCGGAGGCTCTTTATTCTAATCTTGTTTTTTAATTTGTTTTTCTTGCTATTCTGATTGAATGTCTTTTTCTTCCTTATGTTCCAAATTGTTGATCTGAATCTTGGCTTAATCTGCTCCACTGCTGGTTTCCTGTGTATTTTTCTTTATTTCACTTAATGCAACCTTCATTTCTGCCTGGGTCTTTTTGACGTTGTTGCAGTACCCAATGATTTCTTTGGGCATCCTAATAACTAGTGTTTTGAACTCTGTATCTGATAGGTTGCTTACCTCCATTTTGTTTAGTTCTTTTTCTGGGGTCTTGTTCTGTTCTTTCACTTGGGCCATATTTCTTTGTCTCCTCTATTTGGCAGCCTCCCTGTGTTTGTTTCTGTGTATTAGGGAGAGCTGCTTTGACTCCCTGTCTTAGTAGAGGAACCTATTGTAGAAAAGGCACCTATAAATTGTGTGGGGCGAAGCCTTAGGTAATCGCCAGGGTGGGGCAACCTGCTTCATCACTGTGGCTCTGTGTGGGGGAGGGTCCAGAGAGGGGATAATGCAGCTGCCTGGCCTCTAGAGATTGCCTGAGAGGACGCTGTCTCCCCAGCACTCAGCCCACCAGTCACGTCACTTGCTCCCCTTCTCCCTGTATAACTCTTGTGCCCTTCCAGCTGTAGCCCTGGTGTTGAATTCCAGAGAGGGTGGGTCTGTGTGAGTCCTAAGACCACTGCAGGCCCTTTAAAAGAAGTCTCTTCAGAATTCCACAGTTCCTTCTGCCACCCCTACTCCTATTGGTTTTTGCAACCAGAAGTTATGGAGACTTATCTTCCTGGCACTGGAACCCTGGGCTGGGTGGTCTGGTCTGGGGCTGGGATGGCTCACTCCTGAGATATCCCCCCTGATTTTTATCCACCACACATGAATGTGGGACCACCTATTCTGCCACCTCTCCAGGCTTCTCCACGTCTCCACCTCTCCTACCTGTCTGGATGAACGTGGCTTCTTTAAATCCTTGGTTGTTGGTCTTCCATACAGTGCAGATTTCTGACGAAATCTATTTTGTAGTTTAGTTGTACTTTTTCTATAGTTGTGCGCAGAGGCAAAAGCATGTTTACCTATGCCCCCATTTGGCCAAAAGTGTGCAAGTCTCACTAGTTTTTTACTATGTGATCTATCTATTTTATTTGCTCTCTCAAATATATTTGGTATTCAGGAAAGTTTTATTTTAGTGGTTATTTTTATACTAATGCTTATAGACTAATAACCTTAGTCCCCTTTCAGCTTATATTTGTTATTTTCTATTCGTCTCCCAATAATATTGAAATCAGTTAATTGCTGCTTTTTTCCTCTCTCCTCCCTACCCACCAGCACCTCCTTTGAATACATATCCTTTTACCCCATCAGTAATTATAAAATAATCAACAAGTATATTTTATTTTTATCTCTCTTACCATTCTCTCTTTTTAATTATTGTGTAATATTTAATTTGCCTGGACATTTACTCTTCTTATAACATTACGGTTTTATGGGTAAACACATAGTTAATGCTCGCCATCAGTCCTTATGTCAACATCTTTCTATTCTGGTTGTCTAAGGAAAAAAAAAAAAACTTTCTGTAGTAAATTTCTCAAGAAGAGCACATGGGAACAATATTCTTTGGTTTTTTTTCATGTTCATAATTTGTGGACTTGTTGGCTACATATAAAATCCTTGGTTTGTATTTTCTTTCTTTGAATCTCCCCAATATGTTACTCTACTTCTTCTCCTGGAACAATATCCAAAGGCAATCTTACTTCCTTTCCCATTCAGGTGACTGGATATTTTGACTACATGTTTAAATTTATTTTTTTGTAAAGTCTAGAAGCTTTTTTAAGAATATATATTGACAATGATTATTCTGGATTGATTTTCCGAGGTATTGGTGCCAAATTTCTTTATTTCCAGAAAGTTTTCTTAAGTGTTAGCTTTTTAAATTTAAATTACTTTTAAAGTTTCCATTACTTTTTATTTTCTTCTTTGTGGGACTTCTATTTTATATGTATATGGCATATAATATATTATATTACCCAATTATATATTATAAGTTATAGTTTATTGTATATAATTATGTTATAAAATTAAAATATATAATATGTACTTATTTTAATTTTATGTTATACAAATATATTATTACACAACACAATATTTATTACACTATAATATTATACATAATAATTGTGTTATAATTTATCATTAATATTATAATTTATAATTATATAACATAAAATATGTACTATAATATATAACTTAATTATATATTATATGTAACATAATATAAACTATAATTGACCATTTTATCTATAATTAATTCTTTTTAGGTATGAAGTTAAATGAGTTTTGACATATATATACATATACAATCAAGATAAAGAATATTTCAGGACAACTGTAATAGAACAACAATCAAATAATTAAGAAGATATAGAATATTTCCATCACCCAAAAAAGATCCCTTATGCTGCCACTCTATAGTTATTTTCCCTTCTTTAACCCCAGCAACCACTGATCTGATTTCCATCTCCATAGGGTTTCCTTTTCGTGAATGTTATATAAATGGAACCATAGACTATGTAACATTTTGAGCCAGACTTCTTTCACTCACTTTTGTGAGCTCCTGTGATTCAGACATGTTGTTGCACATATCAGTAATTATTATTTTTTATTGCTGAATTGTATGCCATTTAACAGAATGAAAAAGATTAATTAAAGAACATATGGGCTCAGGTACCCATTGCTGACACAGAGCAGCATAACCCTAGATACACACACTGGTGACTAAAACCACTCAGGCCACCAGAAAAGCTTCTCCACATCTCTTGACCTCGGTACTGGAAACAAAAGGTGACTGTCCAAATGTGATAAAGACTTCTGGCTTCAGCTGGTGTGGCTCAGTGGATTGAGTGCTGGCTTGTGAACCAAATGGTTGCTGGTTTGATTCCCAGTCAGGGCACAGGCCTCGGTTGCGGACCAGGTCCCCAGCTGGGGGTGCATAAGAAGCAACCACACATTGATGTTTCTCTCCCTCTCTTTTTTCCTCCCTTCCCCTCTCTCTAAAAATAAGTAAATAAAATCTTAAAAAACAAAAACAAAAAACAAAAGAATCATGGCTGTCCTGCTGCCAACATCATAGAAGGACACTGCTCAGAGTGTGAGGAAGATTTGAGCTGTGGGAGCATTTGGGTAAGAGGAAAGACAAATTAATTAACTTGTCAGATCCTTCCTCGCAGATGGCATGAATGCTATAGATTCTTGCATAATAAAGTATCATTTCCCAGGAGTGCTGAGCATCTATTTCTTCCTTTCTTTGAGTTCCAGTTTGTGGACCTGTAAGTGCTGCAGTATTTGCAATAGTTACACATGGCAGTGAAAGGACATTTTGCAATATTAAACAACATTATTTTTAAATCTTTTTCATACATAGTCTAGACATAGCATATTTAAAGCATAATATCAATTTTTTGCATTAGCAATAAATGAACACTGAATGCAAGAATTGCTAACAATTTTGTTTATAAAACTATTTTATAAGGTATACTTAAATTTAAAAACTAAATAACTCAGTTTTATTTTAATATTTCTGTTTAAATTTTAATGTTCATTAATTATTCCTATTTTGCTCTTTAATAGATACTTTCAAATATTTTAGGAAAAAAAATGACTTTCTGAGATCACATAGGAAAAATAATTTTAATTTTTTAATATTTTCAATGTTTATTTAAATTACACATTTAATGAAGTATATGCAAACTTGGAACCTTTGGGATATGGTTACATTTTATCTTTTAATTCTAAAGATCATTGAGCATGAGAAGAAGTTGAGATTGGAATAAAAGCACAGAATATTAAAATGGAGCTCAGCAAGGAAAGGGCTGAAAAGAAAAAAGTAGAACATACAGGAAGGGGTGATCTCTTTCCATTTTTAAGATTGCAGACAATGAAAGGAAGCACATCTCTGCTAAACATGATTGACATACAATTCACAAACAGGCCTTAAAATTCTTTATTTAATGAAGATGTAATTACTGAGCAAAAAAAGGAAAATAAGGAACAAAAGTAGTCTAAGCAAATCCACAACTTGAATAAGTCAGATGAAACATCTGTAACTTTTTTTCTTTACTAATTAAGTTATTTTCCAGACCAAAAGAAGACAATGAAAAATATTTTTTTATATAAAACTCACAATTCAGAAGGAACAAATGCAATTTTGGCTTGACATTAGAAGATAAAGAAATTATGAGAAAATGGGCAAACTGGTTGAGAAAAATGAAAACTTTGGATCTTTCCTGTTTAGTGGAAATTGATCCTGGAAAAAGTCTGTCATATCTTCTGAAATCATGGGAATGCCTCTGGAAAAACATAAGTTGATCCAAATTGTGGCTATGAATTTGCCATTGAATAGACATGGCAGAAAATGTAATACTTCATATTAAAGTAAAATGTTTTTCAAATGGAGAAAGGAAGTGTAGAAACTTTTTTATATTTTAAGTTGAAAGACACAGTATTTTGTTACTATTATGACATATTTCAGTCAGCTTTCACAGTCAGCTTTGGCCAGGGGAAACCACCTCTGACTGAAAAGACTTAGATTCTTGAGTAAAAGGATATAAAATGTTACTTGCACCAAAAAATAAAAACAGGGAAACAAAACCCCCAGCATATACAAATACTAGAAATGAAAAAAAGAAAAAGCCTCAAACATGAGTGAACAATCATGAGTTCACCAGTAAACAGGTGAACACAGATACAGAATGTTGCTGTGATATTTTTTGGTTTTTGCTGCAATGTTCTTAACGGAATAGTGAGAGATAGTCCATGCCTAGCCAAACCCTGTGTGACAACAATGGTGCAATATTCATGGAAAACAATGGAAATTTTCTAGTATAGTAGAAAAGTAACTTTCATATTTGATGACAGAATAGCCAAGCATATAACATGGATAAAAACTAATTTTTAAATCATATAAAAATAGATAATTTAAAATAGTTTTTTAAAATGAGAAAAAGTTAAACAAACAAGTTTAAAAATTAACTAATTTAACTAGATTATATTAGGAAAAATTATATTAAACAACTCACATTTATCATATTGTGAAACTAAAAGGAGATAAAATATCTTATTGGTTTTATACCCATTGTTAAAGGTTGAGCTGCAGAAGTAACTGAACTTTTGGCATTGATTTAAAATAATAATGAGGGTAAGGTCCTGATAATTGGTGAGGAACAAGCATTTTTTGTGAGCCATAGACAATGCATCACTTGAATTTCTTATTAAGGGAAATGCTTTCAATTGTGTCAGTTCAATGATTACATAGGGTATGTATCTGGCTGAAGATAAGACATCTTGATACTTTTTTTAATGTCTTATTTGCCACTATAACTACTTTTGGACACTCACAGGGAGTGCTGAGTAAATGCCATTAGAGCAGTAAAAGTTAATTTACACAGATAACAAGATGCACTAGAATTGTACAAGAAATAACGTAATATCTAAGTAAAGAGAATTGTGATCTTTGACAGAAAATTATTTTTAAATTTGTTCGGTCCCCAGTTATCTGGTGAGAACTGTTGCTTGCTATTAGCCAAAGTTTGCAGGACTCCAAAAACTAGCATTGCTATGAGTGCGGCTAGTCTGTCTTCTTCTCTCAGTTGAAATAAAGCTGTATGTGAAGTATGTTAGAAATGTGGCATTCCTGCAAAATATAAGAAAACCAGAACAAGTAAACAGAAATGTTTACATTACTTTAAAGAATATTTACACACAAATAATTTGCAAACTAATTTCTACTGAGTCAGTTTTGGGGTTACTAAAGATCAAGGGATAATATCAACTAAAGAGAGTTGAATAAATCACAGAACATATTGCTATGTTTTTGTCTTTCTTATAATATTCCAGCCTTGAATTTGGGGGGAAAAAATAACTTAAATATTTTATGAATCTAGATATTGCTTTTAGAGAAAGTGAGAATTGCAATATAAGTGATAGTGATTTATGCAATAAAGTTAGATTATTTTATAATATTTTCTATGGTAATTTATGTAAGACCCTATCAAACAATTTGAACTATATATGTAAAATCCAGTGTCAATTTCTAAATGTAAATGGTATCACAATAATTTTATTGACAATTTCAGTTGCTATTGGCTAACAACAAGTTTTCTCCTTATTAAAAGCAACTTAAAAATAAAAGTACAATGACTTAACAAAGGTTGAATCATTTGGCATTACTGTCATTAGAACTCAAAAGTTTTGATTACAACATAATTAGTAATTTTGCTAAAATGAAGAAAAATAAATTTTATGTAATAAATATGTGATAATGTATGAATGGTACATTCTTTTATTACTCATTCACACATCAGCCAAACAACAGAGCTCCCAGATATGTGCAAAAAGTTAAATATCAATCAACTTTAAAGTTTGCTGATATTCAGTCATATAAAAATGTGTTTTGTAGATCTCATTTTAAGTGTTCTTATCACAATAAAATTTTAAAATGTTTAAAGGACAATATAAGGCCAGTATTCAATTTTGTTTCAAAAGGTAAAAGAACAGAACATATTTTGTTGTGTTTAATAGTTTAACTTGTTTATAACTTTTAAATATTTTGACATACGGTTCTCCACTTGTACATATTTTTGCCCTAGGCCCACAAATTCAGGGGTGGTTCCAAAAGCTCAGAGGAGGGGCACCAAACCTGGAACAGTGGAGATGGATCCTGGTAGGCTTCCAGGAAGAGGGGATGTCTAACCTGATGTTTGA
Source organism: Furipterus horrens (assembly GCF_987537825.1). Classification (NCBI taxonomy): domain Eukaryota; kingdom Metazoa; phylum Chordata; class Mammalia; order Chiroptera; family Furipteridae; genus Furipterus; species Furipterus horrens. The sequence goes on from NW_028327180.1 coordinate 68,787,762, forward strand.
GAAATGAGCTTGCTCAGGTCCTTCTGAAAGCCTCTGGAGTTGTAAGTTGGGTTTAATTTCACCTTGTTTCAGGTCCCTTCTCTGCCCCACTACATTCTGTTCATGCTGACTTTTTAATTATCTGATGTAAGTATAGAGGAGGTTACAATAATATAATATACAATAAGTGGTCCACCCCGTTTTACAAAACTACACCAGATTCCAGGTTTTTGGCATCGAAGTTACGTACTGGGCAGGTCCTAAACTCAAGGTTCACAGCTGTTTAACCAAGGGGAAGGGAGGGGTGAGTCTCCGCATTTGCCTCCTGGGCTGTGAACACAAAAGAAAGAAAATATTGTTAAGGGAAGAAGCAGGCTCCTCCTTGCAGTAGTATGCTTTTTTCTGGTCGTCATGCAGTAGACAGCAGAGCCAATAATCTGGTCTGCAAAATTGCTGGCTAATAAAACCAACCCCATTGAAGTGGCTAATGAATACATGCTTTTTAACTTACTCCGATCTCATCGCTGAGAGCGGCACGGTTGCTCCTGGGTAGAAGTTTCACTAATGCAGGGATGTTGACTGGCCACTGCATCAAATATTTATTAAGTCACAGATGGGAATCTACAAAGAGTTTGCAGAGAGGTTTAGTGTCTTTCTTTGGTTCTAGGGAATGCACTTCCGCAATGCCAAATGCAAGTCCACATATACACAGCTCTAAGCTTATGCCTGTGGTCACGCCCCATTTTAAATAGGTTAAATAGAGCCTGATTTCGAGAAATCACTTTTTCCCTTAAACCAAAAGTTGTACATTTTCACCGTCAGCATTTTTACAAAGTACCTTTGCACAAAAGAAGAGAACTCATCCAGATGTATCATACCAGTCTTTTAAATAAAAACTCAGTCATACTGTATCCAGTGTTCTCCACATTCACTCTTCTGCTTTTTTCATTTAACAGTGGATTTGTAACATCTTTACACAACATTGAATGTATTTAATGTATTTCACAATATTATAGTGTATCAATATGCCATGATTTACCTGATCTATTGGATATTTAGGTTTTATCTTTTTCTTTTCACTACTATAAGTGAAGTTTTTGATGAGAATCCTTATAATTAATTATTTGTGCCCAGTGATGATATTTTCTCAGGCAAATGAATAGAAAAGGAATTGCTGGGTCAAAGAGTTAGCCTGTCCTACCAGTTTGCATTTCCATGGTCAGAGTCTGGAGAGGCTGTGGGGTTATCATTTGTAATGGGCTGTCAGCTCGCCCATCTCAAGTGAGATCGTGTGTGAGGTCACTGAAGCTACGTATTAGTCTAGGAGTCTGGGGGTTGGTTGGTTTGTATATTTCTTTGTTTTTGTAACAGCCTCCTTGAAACTTGAACTTTTTTCCTCTTTAATTTAACAGCTATCTTATTTCACTAATCTCCTGTCTTTATTTAGTTACACTGGAGAGAAAGAAGGATCTCTTCAATGATAAACAACAGCGCCTGGGTTCAGTAAGGATTTATGGTTTGCCGTTCTGCATTGCTAGTGACCACAGTTCTAATGCTGGGTCTATCAATAGAAGGCAAGCTGTTTCCTGCCATTGAAGTCTCCTGGAACAGAGGTTCAGTGATATATAGAAGAAGAAAAAAATAGAGGACAGGGTGGTTAAGATTGCCACCTATTTGTCTTGCCCAGTAAAGATATTGGAACAATCCAATAAACAATGCCATCTACTTTAATCAATCAAGTAATCAGTAAAGAATGAACACTTATTTATTTTTCAATTACAGTTTACTTTCAATGTTATTTTGTATCAGTTTCAGGAGTGCAACATAGTGGTTAGACAGTCATATACTTTACAAAGTGCCCCCCCCCAATATTTCCTGTACCCATTTGGCATTGTACATAATTATTAAAATATTGACTGTATTTCTTATGCTGTCCTTTATATCCCTGTGATTATTTGTACTACCAATTTGTACTTTTCAATCCCTTCATCTTAAAGAGTGAGCGTTTTAGCACACATGCACGTGTACCAAAAAAGAAAAAAAGAAGGTAATTCCAGAAAAAAAGGTAACTTTTACCTGTGAAAGAATAATTGCATTCTTGTACTGACCTACACATTGTCCTTATCTTTTTTCTCACAAAGGAAGTGGGAACATTTTGGACTGGCATAGGCCTGCAGCCCTGACTTGAGAACTGCTGCCTGACACAGGCCCGTGGCCACACCTCCCACATGCAGCAGGATGTGACCTAGACCGGGTCCTCCCTGGACAGGAGCGAGAAGAACCTACTCCCGTTCCAGGCATCTCTTGCTCCTTGCTTGGTCTGCACAGGGCTCCCAGGTAGCACACATGTGGGTGCTGTTTTTATGATACGCACATACCAACAAACCACCTACATTATTTATTTAGTGTTTGTTTTAAATCAACAATTTTTACTTCAAAAATAAATTTATTTCAAAGGAAAACTTAGTATCTCTAACGTAAGTGGAAAAAACACTATCGCTTGTCATAATAAAGCAAAACAATGTTCTTAGATTCTAGATCTAGTTTACCTGCTAAAGGTTCTGAGATGTGAGTTCTGCACTTTCTTGGTTGAGAGAGAGAGAGAGAGAGAGAGAGAGAGAGAGAGAGAAGAATTAGCAAGTGAAAAGTGTTAAAGATGCACTTGAGGGCACAAAAAGAATTGAAGAAGAATTGAAAGGACTGAAAGGGAAATAAACTTCTCACTGTGTGAGGTCATTTATTCTGATGCTCTCTGTGTGCTACTGCTATTGGTGGGGGAGGAGGATCTCACTGTTTGGAAAGTTCCAGTAAAGAGGAAAGGGAACTGGACTTGACCATTTGCTGATTATAAATCCTCAGGCAAATCACTTTCCTGCTTCTTAAAATCTCAGCTTCACCAGCTGTGAACTGAGATGATAATAATTTCTATCTAATTTCTATCTAGTGTGAGGAATAAATGAGAATAGTTAAAGCATTTTGTAGTCTCTAAAATGCCATACACATCCTGAAGGCTTTTCCATGCTTGTGGGAGTGTTTCTATTTATGAGAATCACATCTTTCCTCCACGGGCCCAAAATATACTTCCACGCCAAACACCTCACTAAAACTTAAAATAAATAAGTGGATTAAAGCCTTAAAAATGAATTACTGGATCCCATTACCATGTGGGATGGGTCCTGGCAGGATTGAAATAAGCAGTCTTAAGGATTCTAATTATTTGATCAATGACTGCAATTATCAGGAGGACAGGAAGCATGTCTGGTTTGTTCACTTCTATGCCCCTTTTAGTTAGTTCAGTGTGGGGCACATCAGAGATGCTCAATAAATATTGGGTAAATAAATGAATGAGTGAATAAATGAATGGCTAAATGAATGAAATGACATCCCTATGTTAGACTTTGGTCTTTGTAGTCAATATCTGTGGCTTTTTGCCAACCAGTACTGTATTAATCATGTTGTTAACTCCCTGTCCCTTATGATGCTTTGACATCTTGGGGCTTTGTGGGCCAGGGAAGGACTGCCCTTTCCAGGGATAGCTAATTCCTAGAAATAGAAAACAACTTGGCTGTGTGCACACCTTCAATATGCAAGCTGATCAATCCTGAATCCATACCATCCCCCACCCCCGCCATCCACCTCCTTTTGTCGGGCCCCTGCAGTCCTGGACACTATGCACCTGTTCTAGTCACCCCAGGGCCAGGTACAGACAATTAGGGACCATCTCTATATCCCAGAGCCCACTACATTATTCAGATCACTCAAACTATCCAATCCTAAACCTGCCCAGCTCCATACACTTCCTCGCCTGCTCCTTCCTGCGAAAACAACAATAAGGGCCTTTGCCCATGCTTTCTCCTTCTGTCTCCTGGTGCTTCCTCATGTGGCCCTGCACAGTGTGGCATGTCCCCTCCCCTTGGGAATCTGTGGGTAACCATCTTCTGAATGGCTATGGTCTCCTGATGAGTTGGCCTGGCCAAGCCTGAATAAAAACAAAATCCCAGCTACAACTTAAAACAAGTATCAACCCAGAGAATGAACATCAACTCGAATCTCAATTCTTGATGAAAGGGGGGTAGTGATCATCTCCACCTCAGGGAGGAGAATATAGCTCAGATCTAAGCCAATCAACACATCACACCATGATTGGCTCAGATGGCGGACACATGATCACTTCAAAGCTGCAATGAGTCTTTTGCTGGGACAAACACTCTGATTCTTTCCTTGCTGGATTAGAAACTGGGGAACTTATAAGTCTGGAGCTCTGCAGCCATTTTGCTAGCCAGAGGCAAAAAAAAAAAAAAAGCCCGTTGAAATGGAGCCTATCAGAGAAAGCAACTCCAAGAGACAGAAGGAGTGAAATCAGGTCCTGGTGGCATCAGCTGAGCCAACCCTACTCCCAGACTTTTCAGTTACCTGTGTTTAAGCCAATTTAGATTGGGTTTTCTATACTTACAAGTTAAAGAATCCTAACTTACAGGGTCTCTTTCCCCCTTTTCTTGATGCCCCAATCCACATTGGGAGTATTTAAAGCTACAGTTTGAATTAATTCAGTTCTACACTTAGGCTGTGCCAGGCACTGTGCGGGGCTCCTAGTGAAACAACATCTAAGAGGCTTGAAGGGCTCTGGGACGTATGGGAAGACAGGCATGCCAACGGCCAGGAGAGAGTGGAATCAGAGCCTTCACAGAGGTTCAGGCAAAGGCTGTGGGGCAGGGAAGGAGCCGGGAGGGGTCTCCCTCTTCAACCCTGTTAGTCACAGCCTTGACTCAGTCTGGTCCTGCAGGGTGTCTCTCCCATTGCAAGGAGCATCAGCGATATAGAGCGCTAACCTGTAGTGAGGGCGTCCTGTGTCTCTGGGCCCGTGCTCATTCCATGCTCTCAGCTCCTTTATAAGACAGATATTATCAATCCCAGGGCAGAAGTGAAGACTACCCTATTCAGAGGCTCAGGAAGGATAAACACGTTACTCGGCTCCACAGGAGACCCTGAACCCCAGTGCAGCGTGTCTGACTATGACCACGAAGGCCATGCGCTTCATCACTAGGCCACTCTGCGGCATTTGCCAAGTGCTCCTTGTTTGCCGGATCCACCCCCTAACTGTAGAAGGGGAAGGAGCTTTCTGAAAGCATTTCACAACAGAATTTGCTGTAGGATTCTTTTACCCTACGGTACCTGGAAAGCAGTGGTCCACTTTTAACACACGAGCTATTTTGGGGATCACAGCTAGTGAGTAAAATGAAGGACACTGTGACTGGGCACCCTTGCCCAAGATCCCAGACTCTCATTTGAGGCATCTTCAGCTGGCGGCCCTTGGACAAATGGAGTAGCCAGATGCAGCATTTAGTAGAAAAGAACCTCCTGGGTCCCCAGATCAGGATTGCCTGCAGTTGGAAGGGGCTAGGCGAGATCTCTGACTGACACTGGTCTGTGGATTGTGCCTTCATTTCCAGCAGAGTGTGGGGACTTCGGAGAATTTCACGGCAAGTGATGGAGGCACCAGAGGCAGCATGAGCCCCAGGCATAGCGGCCTCCTTGGCAGATTTCCTTTTTAAGCTTCGTGTTGCCTTGTCAACCTCATCATCCCAAACCAGTTAAACAAACAATTTATTAGACTGGCAGCCCCTCTGGATGCTACAACTTTTATTTAAGGGACTGTTGGCTTTTCCATTTTCAACTACACTTTAATGATTTTTCTTTCCAGAGGAGAAAGGGTGCATCTTCCAGCTTTGGGAATGAAGTGTATTTATTATATGGATATGGACATGTAGTTTGTGTAGTGGCTATGAATATTCATAGGCTCTTTTAAGCATCTCACATCAAATCTGTATGAGGGGATCAGTATTTCATTTTAAAATCAAAGCTGAATAGGATGCATTTAAATCATCATTAGGTTTTTATTATAACTGAATACATTTATATTAAATTTGGATTAGAATTAGATATAATTCACATGATACATAATTAGATAACTTGCTTTCTTCCCTTAATAGTATTTCTCAAAGATCTTTTGATAATCATTTAATTTTGAGGCTTTTGAAATAAATGTGAATAGACACATTTGATTTTGTAACACATTACTGTCTCCTTTATTTCAAAATTACTATTTTAGGCTTCTTGGCAACTAAGAATGGCCTTTCTTCCTAGCACTTTTTTCAATGATTGGTTGTGAAAACTGGGATTTTACCACCCTGTTGTGTTTTATTTATCCATTTTAGATTATTTTTACTTTTTTATTTTTTATTTTTAGAGAGAGAGGGAGAGAGAGAGAAAGAGAGAGAAATATTGAGTTGAGAGAGACATCAATTTGCTGCCTTTCATAGGTGTCCCAATGGGGAGCAAACATAAATCCAGGCATGTGTGTGCCCTGACCAGGAATCAAACCAGTGACCTCTCTGTTTGTGGGACTACACCCAACCCACTGAGCCACACCAGCTGGGCCTGTGTTCTTTGTTTTTTGTTTTTAATTCATAATCTCCTTGGAATTTGGTTTTTATTGTTGTAAAATCCCCCATTTATTCATTTGTCATAAAAAAATACAAGTCTTTATTAGTGATAATAACTACCATTCACCAGTGCTTACTCTCTTCACTCAGCTTACATCATAGCTTGTTCAAACCTCAGAACAAACGTAGGAGGCAGATTCTTTTTTTTTTTTTCCTCACCTTATAGTTTGAGGATTCTAAAGTTCAGCAGGTTCAAGATATCTTGCCCGAGAATCCTCACTAAGGAAAGGAACTGGATTCTCAGCTGACTCTGAGGTCAGCACACTTATCTTGCCCGTTGATTCTTTTATCCCAGAAACAGCTACTGAGCAAGCCCCCCCTTCTAGGTACCAGTCACTGTTCTGAACACTGGAGATACAGTGAGGAACAAGACAGATAGAGCCCCTGTTACCACAGAGTCTGCAATGCCCCCAGCTTCCCCATCAGGCCTGTGTCATAAATCTAGACTCCCACCCACAGGGGTGATGGAAAGCAACCCCCCTCCCCTGCCACACACACACACACACACACACACACACACACACACACACACGGTCTTTGGCACACCAGGATTCCCGGGCTGGTTTGAATCCACTTCTGAGCATTGCTCAGTTTGGGGCTCAGATTTCTTTCAGTGTCTGCTTCAGTGTTTGCATCATTATTAAGTTCTTAATAACTATGTGTCATGGTTGGACATTTAGGCCTCCACAAGCGGGAGGGGTAGTTGCTTCAGATAGAAAACATTTCACGTAAATATCCCTCTATAAACGCTGCTGCTTTGATTTTGCTCTTGACCTAAATATTTCCTGCTTCACCCTGCACTCGCCAGTGCCTGATGTAGCCCTGAGGATGATGCCGGAGGGAGGGACGGCTCAGGCCCACACGAGCGTGCTTATCCTTACTGAGAACCAGGGCTAGACTCCCCTGGCCAGGGCCCCTGCCTCTTGAGGCTGCACCTTCCTAACAGCCTGAGTCTGGCTGGCTGCCCTTTCCCTCCCATCTCCACAAAACAGCAGGGGGATGAAAAGAGAGTGGCGACCATTTCCGACCTTTGCCTCGGATTTACAGCACCTGCCTCTTGATCAGCAAAAAGTTGGGGGGTGCCAGTAGTGGGGAGGATGAAAAAGACCTGTCAGCCCCACCCGCTCTCTCTTGTTTTTGTCAAAACTGCTTCTTCAGCCCCCAAAGCAGTTGGCGCTTTCTCATGGCATAAAAACTGAAATGTTTTTTTTCCAGACGTGAGAACTTAGGTCCTCCCCAAGCAGTGGGGCCTGCCTTCCACTGGAATCTTTCACCTTCGTTTACATTCCCTGCTTCCAGGCCTCCCTCAGTAATTGATGGAGTTCTGAGTGGCACATGGGTGACATCTGCGTAGTTGAATCAGGGTGGGAAGGACGGGGAAAAGGAAGGTGACCCTGCTGGGGTGGGTCCCTGCCTCAGTGGTGGCTTCTGTTCTCCGTTTCCCCTCCTCCTTCTCCCTCACCCAACACTGGGTCTGTGGAAGAGGTCTGTCTTAGGTCAGGCTCTCCAGACACAGAGGCTACTAGGGGAATTCTTGTGCAGGGGATTAATTGAGGGAATGCCTTCAGAGGAAACCTGTAAAATGGAGGAGGGCCACAGAAGAGGGAGAGAAGGAAGATGGGGCAGGAGAAGGAGCTGGGCAAAGATGGCGTTAGGGAAAGCCTGGCCTACACCGGATACTCCTGGCAGCTCTGCGGGATACATTGCACCTCAGAGGTGGCCTGTGCAGGTAAAGAAGCTGGGCAGTCAGCCAAATGCCATGCCATGCCCACCCCTGGTGGGAGCACCTCCTAGGCATCTCCCACCAAAAAGCTCTCTGCAACCAAGGAGAGGCCTTTCGAGAAGAATACAAGTATGTGAACCAGTATCAGCCAACCTCTGCAGCAGCTGGAAGAAGAGGTTCTCATGTTCTAAGAACGGATGTAAGGTCAGAGATGAGTTGGAAGGATGTGATGGGGCCCAGGTGATTCTGAGCCTTGAAGGTCAGGGGCAAGAGCCTAGATTTAATTTATCCACAATAGGAGACCTTACTCAAAGCACTCAGATGTGTAAAGGAAATATAATCTCGACTTTGCTGCATGGATCCACTCTTCAATGGCTCCCAAGTCCAGCAGAAACTTGACTTTTCAATACTTGTGTTTCAGTCACAGAAAATGTCAGGAGGATCTGGTCCATTTCCTCCCCAAGACAGCCTGTGGGTGATGGGGAGCTTACACATGAATCCTGTGGTGGCCAGGGGAGGTCCTTAGACCTACGTGTGGGTCCTGGTGGAAGGTCTCAGAGGCCCTCCTAGCCCCTGCAGCAGGAACATGCCCTTGCTCTTTTCTCATGACTTCCCTGCTGCAGAACATGAGAACCGGTGAGCACGCCTGTGGTGTCCCTAGCAGTGTTCCCCAACCTCCAACACCCACCCCATTGCCTGGCCCCAAGTGTGGCCTAGCTGATGCTGCAGACCTGCAGCCTGCCATTGCCCCCCATTAAACGCTGGGCTTGGGGACCAGCCTTGCCATCCTCAGCTTTTCCATGGTCAGTAAGCTTTCCAAAGAGCTCTGCCACATCCCTCCACAGAGCACAGGGGAACTTCTGGATACGGTACTTGCCATACCACAAGGGGCCAAGGACAGATTTCTCTGTGACTTTACTCATGTCCTGCCATTAGTTTGACCCTGATGTGGCTGTTTCACAGTTGCCTGAATGGCACCCTGAATGGCGGTCTCCTCTCAGAGTCCAAATCAGAATCAGAAAGCTGGGTGGTATGTCTCCCTTCGACTGGCCTAACAGGGACAATGGAGCATGCCCGTTTTACAGCATTTGTCCCCAACCTCTGCCCACCCCATGCCCCCTACCGCAGCCCCTGGAGTAGAAGAACCTTTTCCTTTCTCCAGGAAATGACATCACCAGTCACTCTTACCAGAGGCTGCAGTGGTGGATTAACTGTTTGAGACTTCTGGATGCGCAGAAGGATGGTAATGGTTTAATATGTTCAAATTCTTATTCCAGTTACAGATTATAGAAAAAAGACCCCTGCAGTTGCAGTGTGGAAGCTGAAGGGGTCGGGGATGGAAGCAGAGGCAGCTGGAAGCTGGTCTGCAGTTCCCCGTGGGAGAGGTTAGCACTCTGACCAGAGCTGCAGCACAGTGGAGAGCAACAGATGGATTTGATACATCTTTTGGTTGTAGATTTGGCCAACAGTCCATTTAACAAGCATTAAGTGTGTCCTCTGAGCAAGGCTCTGGAAAGATACAAAGATGAGGAGGACATGGTCTCTGTATTCAAAATGCCTACAAAGTTACAGTTAATAAAAGACATGTAAGCAACTAAATTCATGCTAGGTTAGCACTGGTTTATGTGCATGGGAGATGAGAAGTAGGAATTACTCAAGGTAGACTTCCTAGGTCCAGTAATGGTTAATGGGTATTGATAGCATCATTGCCACAATATTTGTGTGACCTTGGGTAAGTTACTTAAATTGAGGCTTAGGCCTCAATTTCCTAAAGCCCCTCTCCCCCCCAAAAAGTCCACAAAACAATGCAATAATAGAGCCTACTTCATAGGATTGTGTGAGGACTCAATGAGATTATACGTATATAACCCACTTTAGATATGTACTGGCTCCTAACATATTTGTTATCATCCAACCACTTATTTTGAACACCTGTGTTAGCCTCACGGGCTTCCTTCACTTCCCTGAAGTGCGCTTCCCCCCTAACTGTTTATATATTTCTCTGCACCAGGAGGAAGGCCTCCAGACCGTGCAGTGGTGAAGATTATGTCAAACAGGTGCAAGTATCCACTCAGTGCTGTCTGCCCGACACTTGTAGAGAGGATGGGAGCTGACCCGCACCACTGGGGAACTTCTGATCTTATTGGAAAGGTAAGGCTTAAATGTATGAATAAGGAACAACACGAGGCAGCATTTGATTTAGTGATTCATTCAACAAATAATTATTGAAGGCTTAGAGAGTGATAACAGGCTTATTCAATCCTCAAAACTGCCCCCTCCCCACAGAGGTATAACCAATCCATTTCACAGATGATGAAACTGAGGTACAGACGGGTAAGTACTTTACCCAAGATCACACAGCTAGTAAATGGTCGATGTTGGTTTGACTCCAAAGCACACACTTGTATATAAGTGTTATCAGCCAACTAATAGCTACCTATTGAGTGTCAGCTATTTACCAAGACACTGTTCTGAGCTCAGGGTACTCCATTCGGGCTGGTTTCAGATTGTGATACAGAAGCTCAGAAGACAGAAGTTTAAATATGTGCCACTGGAGCTGGGAGGAACGTTGGGCATTGAAGCAACACAGAACAGCATGATTCTGAAGGTGGGAAACAGCGTGGCTTAGAAGCAAGTCTTTGGAGTCAGACAAACGCGGTGTAAATTCTTGCTCCATCACGTAACTACCTGTGTGCCTGTGGACAAATTTATTTTATGGCCCCGTGCCTCAGTTTCCTCATCTGAAAGTGGAAGGGAAAATCTACTTTTTAAGGTAACTGATCGCATCAAATGAGATGATGCATGTGAAGTGATTTGTTAGTACCTAACACAGAGTCAATGCTTTAAAATGACAGCTGCTCTGGTGATTTGGATGGAACTGGGCATAAAGGATGCTGAGCACCACAGTTGCAGTGTTTCAGTGTTTCTTGGTGCAACCCTGACCCCATGAAAACATACATAATCATTTTGTTAAACAAGCACTTCTCATGGAATATAATCAGAAAGCAATTTAGTTTTTGCCCCTCTGTCCATTTAAATCTTCCCTGTGGGAAGAGTTCTGACACTGGCTGAAAATGTAGGCAGGTCCCACGACTTCTCTGTTTACTCTTAAGTCACTTTCATTCACCTTAATTCATAAAACATTGTCTCCGTTTGGTAATTAAGATGCCCCATTACCAATCTAATATGACGAAATTAAATGTTCACTGCCCCTGCCCCCTTGGATGTGAAGTTGGAAAATGGGATGTAACTGACCTCTTATGTATTTCTAATTCTCCTCCCCTGTCCCTCATTCTCACAGAGCTGGGTGGGCTGAGGAAGAAGACGTAACAGGAGCATGAAATTTTCTACAATAATAATGTATTAGACTTGGCAGAAGTGTGAGGCTGACTTCTTTTTTTTTAAGAGAGAGAGGGAAAGAGAGGCAGAAAGAAAGGAAGAGAAACATCAATGTGTGAGAAAAACATTGATTGGTGGCCTCTCCCACGCACCCTGACTGGGGACAGAACCTGCAACCCAAGCATATGCCCTGATCAGGAATTGAACTGGTGACCTTTCACTTTGCATGACAATGCCCAACCAACTGAGCCACACCAGTCAGGACCTGACTCTTTCTTTTGAGGGGCATTCTTGGGTTCTTTGGAGACCCCCATCAATGCCGACTGCTCCTTCAGTTTCCTCGACGTGGGTGGATTGATTCCTGTGCTGGCTGACGGCTCATGACCCACGGCTCCTCCCATAGCCTCTGTGCATTTTGGGTTCCAAGTTTTTTCCTGCCAAGGCCCCCTCACCTCCACCACTAGTTCTCTTGAACAGCATCTAAGGTGGCCCACACCAACGTTCCCTTACACATGGATCACATCCGATCACGGAAACACTCATGTATCTTTTGCGTCATTCAACTCTAGAAGAGCAATTATTTCCTAAGTTTCAGCCTTCCACTGAGCACCAGAGGTCACTCCAGCCAACCTCACACTCCTGAGATTTCTCAGACACAGCCTCTACCTGTCCACCGTCCACCAGAAACAGCAAAGGGCTTGTTTTAAGCTCTTTGAGTGGGCTCCTTGGAGTGTTTTTCCTTGAGCTTGGGGTAAAATACAGCCCCCACCTCTCCTCTTGGGGTGAAGAAATCCTCTAATCTGCCGCTAATGGCCCTTTTATGCCCTTGAGGTGAGTGAGGGGTTTCTCAGCCACCTACTTTGAAAATACTTGTATCTTGTTCCAGCATCTCACTTTAGAATGTGTCTCAGCCAAAATTTCCCTTTTAATGTCCTATTACACTTACAACTCAGTGAATGAGCTAATGACTCACTGTCCCTTGGGGTGTGTGGGAAGACACCCTTAAACAGCCATTACAAGCCCTTGGCTCTTCAACCTCAGCCCAGCTTCTCCAGGCAACCTTGGAGCAGCCCCTTCATTGCTCTGGGTCTCAGTTTCTCCTCTCAGTGAAATGGAAATCAGATCTCTGTTCTGGCCCTCTCTCCAGGGAGGCATTGTGAGGAATAATAAGGCAAAGCCTATAAAGTGCTTTCAGTACTTCGGGGAAAGACATTGGCTAAATACCAAATGATAATAATAACACAGTCATCATTGCACACATTATTATTCATGGGTTGAGAGGAGAAAGTGGTTGCTGATGGTGTCTTTGCTCTGTGGGAAGGAGGACTCCAGGCCCCAGGATGTTCTATCAATAAGTCAAAGCCAATAAAGACAGTGCACTGGAAGCGGAAGTTATCTAGCCATAAAGGCTGAACGCACATGCCCATTTGTACTCGAAATGACAACAACCAACTCTGTTTCTAATTTTTTTATTTTTATAGTCAGTGCTCAGAGCACCCAGAATTGAGGGGAAATTGCATCCCTTTGCTGGGAGATGAGGGAGCAAACGGATTAATAATTTTAACATCTCAGATTTTATCACCCCCCCCCTTCTCAGTGTACCTTCTTTTCTATCCTTTCTTCACCTCTCCCCTCCCTTCCACTCCACTCATTTCCAATCAGCACCCAGGGTGTCCATCTGGAAGGCGATGAGTAGCAGAGAGGGACATTGGTGAGCCACGTGGTAAACCAGATTCAGTTTGGGCAAAGGAAGGAAGGTTGTCCTTTCCCTAAAGCTCTGATTCAAATTCATTCATTCCTTTGTTTGTCAAAAAAGAAGGTCACACTGTGTCAAGCATGGGCTAAAGAGGCAACCCCTGCCAAAACTGCAGTCCCTGGAAATCCTTCCAAATCTTCATTGACAGCCAGTGAGCTAACACAATTCAGAACATCAAGTCTCTATCCAGCAATGCAACTAACAAGGGTTGATCATGTAGCTCCTGTGGAAGTCTTTGCCCCGAATTATCCCCAAGTTGACACTTCTGGTTGTAGAGGGACGTTTTTTTCATCACTCCCCAAAGGAGCAGGGAAGGCTAGGGATTCACAAAACTGTTCCCGTGTGCCCACACATCTTAAGTACCTGGCCATAAATGCTGGGGACTTCAAGTCTGAAGACAAGGTTTCAGTCCCAGACTACTGCTTACCTCCTAAGTTTCTCTGAGCCTCAGCTTCTTTATATGGAAATTGGGGAGAGGAGTGGCTGCTCAGTATACTTCCCAGAGGTGCTATGAGGTCAAGTAAGACCGTGAAAATAACCGTTCTATTCAAGTGGAAGCTCTTCATACTGAACTCTTGCTCACCTTGTGCCAAACGCTGTGCTGGGCGAACTAGTGTAACTAGACAGAAACTTCATTTTTTAAATATGACCTTTTCTCCTTTCTTTCCTTTTTATTCAAACTGGCCTCACCATGCACCCTGACTCACCTGACTCCTCCCTTGCACAACCACTCCAGGACAGTGAAGCCCCCAGGACAGTGAGGTTCTGGTCAGCATCAGATAATCTTAGGAACAAAGCCTCTGGTTTGCTGAACCCAGAGACAGAGTTTCCCTCAAACCAGAGATAGCATCTAGGCCTCAGTTGTGTTTCAGCTCCAGGCCCGGAGAAGCAGTGAAACCAGATGAGGAGCCCCCGTGGCTGACATCAGGACCAGGTGCACTTATCAGCTACCCCTCCCCTAGTGAGGGCCAATCAGCAGAGACCCTGACCCTGACCAGGACACCAACTCCCTTAGTCTCCATGATTAATGATTTTCCCCATATAACTCAACCCCTGGAAGCCAGTGGGAGCCAGGTCTTTGAGCATTGGCTCACCTGTCTCCGGGCATGAACCACTTTCTAAAAATAAACCTTTCCTTTCTTTGCTACAAGCTCCTGTTTGCATCTTATTGGACTCTGAAGCATGCAGGCAAATGGACTCCTTTAGTCAGGTAACACTAGCCCCCTGACTCTGTAGCTGAGATCTGAATGATAAGCCCAACTCTCCGGGCATTGGCAGACTTGCTGTTTTCTGTTTTGGAATCTGTGGGCACTGGGTTGGGGCTGGTGGTGACAGGAAGCCGGCTTGGTTATCTTTTGTGTATTCAAATTGTATACAGATCACATTTTTATGGTTATAAAAGTAATATACTGGGTTTGGGGGGGGAGCAGACAGTAGAGAAAGCTATAAATAAGAAATTAAAAACATTATACAACCTTAGATATATGAATCTCAGGGGTACAACCTTTCAAACTTTTTGCTGTGCCTTCATATAACTATTTTTTCTCAAAGATGGGGCCTTTTTTAGATATAGTTTTGCAACCTACCCTTTTGACTTAAAAATATAGCCTTCATTTAAAAGGCTCTGAACTATTTGGACCTCTCTTCTTGAGACATAGCTTTCCCTTTGAGCTCTTCCAGCATCCCTTAGGGTCCCTTTAATGGGGTACAGTCACTTTCCATGGCCACAAAAAAACAAGAAACTTCTCCAGCTCAAAGCAATCCAGACTGGGTACATTTACAAGCCTTGCTTGCTAGGTTCCGAGACATTGACATCTTGTCATTTCCCCCCTTCTTTGTCAAATTTCAAGTTGAAGTTTGATGTTAAATTAAAAATGTTGCCAGAGGCTGCCTGCAGGGCCCTCAGGCTAAAACAGTGGCAGCATCTGCCAGGGGAGACCCACAGGTCCTTCTTTGGACCATGGCAACGCACAGCTGGCATCTGAGCCCAGCCAAGGAGGAGATAAACATGCATGTGAAAGGAAATTCAAGGATCACTGCTTTTTAAAAAGCCAACCTTGGCAAGTGCTTATCCATTTTGTTGGGGGTTTATGACCAAATACCAGAGGGGACATTCTGTGTTCATATTTTTCCAGTGGTGGGGGAAGGGGAACGGCTACTTTTGGGAGAAACACCAGACCCTGTTCAATGTCTCAGGACCCTGGATCAATGTCGTGAAGGGGACAAGCGTAGAGCTGATCAACAAATTCCTTTCACTCAGTTGGGCTGGTTGAGAGGATCAGAAGAGAAGATGCAAGTGGATGTGCTCTGGAAACAGGAAAACCCTGTGCAGCCCTGAATTCAACTACATGCCTGTCTTTTTGTTGTTGTCATCGTTAAGATTTTATTTATTTATTTTTAGAGAGAGGGAAAGGGAGGGAGAGAGGGAGAGGAATATTAATGCATGCAAGGCCCCAAACTGGGGACTTGGCCTGCAGCCCAGGCATGTGCCCTGACTGGGAATCGAACCAGCAACCCTTTGGTTTGCAGGCCAGTGCTCAGTCCACTGAGCCACACCAGCCAAGGCTACATGCCTGGTTAAGCAGAGAACTGGGAAGAGTCACACAGAAGAGAAGACAGGAGTTGACTCTAGGGAAAGGAACGGGGTGACTGGAAGAGAGGAGAAGAGGGCAGGCTTACTTTTATTCCAGATTCTTCTGTTGTTAGGTTGGTATGTTCTTTTTTTAAGTTTTATCATGTGCATGATTTACCTTTCAATATAATAATAAACAAACAAATGCAAAGAAATCTTGGCTCCTTCATCATATCCTCTAGAAAAAAAACAGTCTTCAGTCATGGTGGATATTTCTTATCCCTCAATTCACTAAAGCCCACTGAGTTGTCATGGAACAGAACTTATGGGCTCACCTTTTCCTACAGAGTATTTATTGCTTGAAAATACAAAAGAATATTCAAATTGAAAAACCAGCAAGTCTTAAATTGTTACCATCTCTATGAGTGGTATGTTGTTTACTTTCTGGTTGTGGAAAAAAGTGACAGCCTCAGATTGCATATGTAGCTGTCAGTTAGTGGGACTGACTTTTGCATGGGTCTTAGAATTACACTATCTTACTTGCTATCCCTGTTACTTATAAGTAATGTTATATATAATATATTTAAATTAATATACAACTATATTAGTGGGGCTGACTTTTGCATGGGTCTTGGAATTACACTATCTTACTTGCTATCCCTATTACTTATAAGTAATGTTATATATAATATATTTAAATTAATACACAACTATATCATTCTAGCTCTGTCTCAATCCCAAGTGTGCTGCCTTGGACACTTACTAGCTGTGCTATCTTGGATGAATCACTGAACCTCTCTGAGCCTCAGTTTCCTCATATGTAGAATGGGGGCTAATAGTAGGACCTGCCTCACAAGGTTGTCGTGAATTAAATGGTAGTGTGTAGGTCTTGCCATATAAGTGCTCAACAAACCTTAGTCTTATTGTTAATATTACTTTTACTGCTACTATACTTGAAGAAAACAAGATACTGACACCTTAAACTGACTCAGATATATTGAGGAGGAAAGATGGCTGCAAAAGGGAATGAAAGCAGTATGGAAAAATGATCCGAGTCTCAAGAGCTATATATCCTACTCAGCAAATCCACATAACTCTTATACGCAATACTTGCCTAGGCAGCATACCTCTCAGGGTGTCTTTATTCTGATGCTGCATTTTATTTTATTTCCCTTAACTTTACACTTTTCTCCCTCCCCCCACCCCCTGCAAGTTGCCTTACACAAAAACAATAATAGAAACAGTCACTGTGTCCTATGAGTGCCTAAGAGTTAGCTTCTACTGCTCTAGACCAAAGGCAGCCCCTAGTGACAGTTATAGTAAATTACGCATTCTGGGAGAATCCATGAGGACTAGACAAACCTAAGATTGCTCATTCTTTTTTCCATTTCTTTCCACAAATACTTATTGAACATCTTTTAGGGGCAGGCAATCTTCTAGAACTGTTGTTCTAAACTGGGGACTATTTTGCCCCCCAAACAACATTTAGCAATGTCTGGAGACACTAGGAAGAGCTACTGGCAACCAGTGGTTAGAGGTCCCGCAATGCAAAGACCACTGCCCAATCACAAAGAATTATGCAGCTTGAAGGTCAAGAGTGCTGAGGATGGGGAACTTCTGGCCAAGATGGAGGCATAGACAGACACGCTTCGTCTCCCTCCACAACTAAGAAGGAATACAGCTACCTCAAAACTAGAAACAACCAGAAGTCCCAGAATATCAAACTGCATGGAAGTCCAACAAACAAAGATATAAAGAAGAAATATTCACCCAGACAGGTAGGAGGGGAGGAGCCAGAGTGGAAAGGACGTGGTATGGTGGTGGCAGCAGCAGGAGGCTGGTGGAAAGCCCCGTTACACATTTTAAAAAGTTGGGAGGGACACCTGGGGAGTGTTCCCAGATCCTCACCAGACGGCACAGCTCACGGTCGCAGCACCAGGGAAAATCAAGCCTCTTTGCCTCTGACTATGCAAACCAGTGGGGGTTGGGGTGGAGGCAGAACTGCCAGTCTCTCAGCAAAGTCCACTTGTTTAAATGGCCCCCATGGTCCTAGAACATCTGCAGACCCATCCACTCTGGGGACGACAGCCAGGGCAACAACTAGAGAGGCACCAGTCCCATATGGAAGTAGGAGCAGTACCTGGAAAAGAGGCTAGTGCTGGGAAAGCGGCATTGTTCCCTTTCTGACCCCTCCTCCACAACGTGGTGAAACAGGTTGCCCTGTACTGACAAATCCCTAAGGCTCCACCCCTCAGAATGTAACAGGTGCAACAGCTCTACCTAAGACACAGAGGCAAACACAGGAGCCTGTCAAGATGAGAAGACAGAGAAGTATGGCCCAAAAGAAGGAATGGATCAAGGTTCCAGTGGGAGAACTAAGTGACGAGGAGATAGCCAACCTAACAGATGAAGAATTCAAAATACTGATGATAAAGATGCTCACAGGCTTGACAGATATGCTTGAGTATGGCAAATGCATAAGAGAAGAAGTGAAGGCTATGCTAAGTGAAACAAAGAAAAATCCACACAAAACCAATGGTGAAGAGAAGAAAACTGAGGTTCAAATCAATTATTTGGAACATAAGAAAGAAAAAGTCAACCAGTACAGAAGAGGAAACAAGAATTGAAAAAAATGAGGAGAGGCTTGTGAACATCTGGGACAACTTTAAACGTGCCAACATCTGAATCAGAGGGGTGCCAGAAGGAGAAGCGGAAGAGCAAGAAATTGAAAACATATATGAAAAAATAATAGAGGAAAACTTCCCAAATTTGGCAAAGGAAATAGACATACAAGTCCAGGAAGCAAAGGGAGTCCTGGGCAAGCTGGACCCAGAGGGGACCACACCAAGACACATCATGATTAAAACGCCAAAGGTGAAAGATAAAGATAGAATCCTAAAAGCAGCAAGAGAGAAGTGGAAAGTTGCCTACAAAGGGGTGCCTATAAGAGTATCAGCTGATTTCTCAAAAGACCCTTTGTAGGCAAGAAGGGACTGGAAAGCAGTTTTCAATGTGATGAAAAACAAGGACCTACAACCAAGATTACTCTATCCAGCAAAGCTATCATTTAGAATGGAAGGGCAGATGAAGTGTTTCCCATACAAGGTAAAGCTAAAAGAGTTCATCATCGCCAAGCCATTATTATACGAAATGTCAAAGGGACTTACTTAAGAAAAAGAAAATCAAAACTATGAACACTAAAATGACAACAAACTCACAACTATCAACAACTGAATCCAAAAAATAAAAACAAAATCCAACTAACCAAAAAAAAAAAGAGTGCTCAGGATGGGGAACCCTGTTCTAAAGACTTGGGACAGTCAGATCCCAAAACAAAGATCCCTGCTCTTGTAGAATATACAAGTGTATACATTTATATTCTACAAGGAGTCAGAAAATAGACTGTAAATATAATAAGCAAATTAGAAAGTAATAGATACTATTTTAAAAGACAAAATTAAACACATTCAGGAAAATCAAGAATACTGAGCATGGGAAGTAATGGATAAGATGGTCAGAAGGTGAGTGGGTAAGGTCTGAGCAAATACTTGAGGTAAGGGAAGAAGATGGGCAAATAGTTGTCTGTGGGGAAAGCATCCCAAGCAGAGGAAACAGCTACAGGAAAGACCCTAAGGCAGAGTGGCCTGGAATGTTCACATAACAGCAAGGAGGCCAGAGGGTGGAAGAGAATGAACCAGGATTGAGCAGTCTTGGATGACATCAGAGAGGGAGCAGAAATCTAAGTCGCGCATCACCTCGTGAGCTGCTGAAAAGACTTTGATATTTACACTGAGGCAATGGTTTTGAGCATAGACATGGCATGATCTGACTACATTATCCTCTTTGTTGAGAACAGACAGATGAGGGGCTAGGGTGAAAGCAGGAGGAACCCATTTGTCAGGAGGCTACTGTAGGAGAGGATGATAGCCTGGGTTAGGTGGCAGCCATGAAGACAGTGAGAACTCAGTAGATATACTTTGAAGGAAGAGCTAACAGGATTTGCTAATGAGTTGAAGTGAAGAATGACTCTGAGGTTTTTGGCCTGAGCAACTGGAAGAACAGAATTAAAATATAGTGAAATGAGGAAGGCTGGGGCTAAAGTAGATTGAGTGAGGATGATCAGAAGTCCAGTCTTAGATAAGTAAGTGTCATGCATCTGAGGATGTCAAATCAGCAGTTGGATATACAGGTCTTAAATTCAGGAGAGAGAGGAAGGCTGAAAGTGGACGTGTGTGACCGACAGAACTGAGATGAAATTTGATGAGATGGTTAGTAGTGTGAAGACAGAGAGGAGGTCTAAGCACTGAACCTGTGGCACTGCAATTAAGAGCTCAGAGAAAAAAGGAAGAACCTGCAAGGAAGAATGTGAAGAACTGCCAATACAGTAGGAGAAAATCTAAATAATGTGTCATCCTGAAAGCAAAGTGAAAAAGTGTACCAAAGAGAAGGGAGTAATCAAGAGGTCATGCACCTCTACTGGTTTAGGATGCTGAAGACCATGATTAACCATTGGATTTGGCCAAGTGGAGGTTCTTGAAAAACATGACAGAGCAGTTTGGACGGAACTGGACTGAACTGGGTTCAAGAGAAATTAAGAGAAGAGAAATTGAAGACAGGCAGAATAGGCAACTCGAGAAGTTTTGAGGACAAGGGGAGTAAAAAAATGGGGTTATAGTCACTGATGAGGGGAATAGGGTCAAGAAAAAATTTTTGTAAGATGAAAACAATCTGCTATAGAGAGCAAAATGTTGCAGGTTCAATTCTTGGTTGAAGCACCTATGAGAGGCAACCAATAGATGTTTCTCTCTCACATTGATGTTTCTCTCTGTCTCTCTGAAATCAATAAACATACCCTTGGGGAATGATTTAAAAAGGGGAATGGAATTGTTCCTTTAAAAATATGTTGGGGAGACTTCCGGCCAAGATGGAGGCAAAGACAGACATGCTGCGTCTCCCTCCACAACTAAGAGGGAATACAACTACCTCAAAACTAGAAACAACCAGAAGTTCCAGAAAATCAAACTCCATGGAAGTCCAACAAACAAAGATGTAAAGAAGAAATACTCATCCAGACAGGTAGGAGGGGTGGAGCTGATGCAGACAGGACTCGGTGTGGTGGTGGCAGCAAGGGCAACAGCAGCAGGCCAGCAGAAAGCACAGTTACGTGTTTTAAAAAGTCAGGAGGGACACCTGGGGAGCATTCCCAGCCCCTCACCAGACCACGCAGCTCACTGTCCCAGCACCGGAGAAAATCAAGCCTCATTGCTTTTGACTGTGAAAACCAGTGGGGGTTGGGACAGAGGCAGAAACCGCTGGTCTCTCAGCAGAGTCTGCTTGTTTAAAGGGCCCTCATGGACCTAGAACATCCGCAGACCCACCCACTCTGGGAACAATGGCCAGAGCAGCAGCTACAGGGGCACCAGTCTGGTATGGAAGTGAGAGAAATGCCTGGAAAAGGGGCAAGTGCTGGGCAAGCAGCATTGTTTCCTCTCAGACCCCTCCCCCTCATACAGCGCCACAATGTGGTGAAAGAGGTCATTCATTACTGATGAATACCTAAGGCTATGCCCCTTACAACATAGTAGGAGCGACAGCGCTCCCTGGGACACAGAAGCAAACAAACACAGGAGACTTCCAGCCAAGATGGAGGCCTAGACTGACACGCCCCATCTCCTTCCACAACTAAGAAGGAATACAACTACCGCAAAACCAGCAATAACCAGAAGTTCCAGAAAATAAATGGAAGTCCAACATATGAAGTTATAAAGAAGTGGTGCTCGTCTGGACAGGTAGGTGGGGCGAAGCTGGGGAGAAGAGTTCAAGCTGTGCTGTCCATGGCAGCAGCAGCGACGGAGGCAGGACAGCGGTAAGCACAGACACCCATATTTAGGGGGAGGCGAGAAGCATCTGGGGAGCACCCCTGACTGCAGACCAGACCCATTAGATTGCAATTCCAAAGCCTGGGAAGGCAGACCTCCATTGCCTTGGACTGTGAGGCCCGGAGAGGGTGGGGATGGAGGAGGAGGCTCCCGGTCTCTCGGGAGAGTGAACAGCAGGAAACCATCTTGGACCTCCATCCCCACAGAAAACGCCATAGCATGGTGAGACGGGTCATCGGCTATGATGAGTGCATGGGGCTCTGCCCCCTATAGCATAGGAGGTGTGACAGCCCTGCCCAGGAAGCAAAGGTAAGCACAAAACTGTCAGGATGGCACAGATCATGATAGAGATCCTGGTGACACAGGTGACCAGAGAGCAAATATCTGGTCTAACGTAGCAGCAGATAGGAAATCTTTCTGAGGCTCTGTTCAGAGCTTTGCTTATAAAAATGCTTACAGACCTAACAGCAGATCTTAAATAAGAAGGGGAAGAAATGAAGGCTAATCCTGCTGAAATGAACAAAAACACATATGAAACTAGTGGTGAGGGCAAGAAAACCAGGGGTCAAATCAACAAATTGGAACATGGGGAATGAACAAACAGTCAACCAGTGCAGAAAGAGGAAATGAGAAGTGAGAAAAATGAGGAGAGGCTCAGAAACTTATTGGACAGCTATAAACGGGCCACATCCAAATCATAGGGCTGCCAGAAGGTGAAGAAGAAGAAATAGAAATTGAAAAATTATGTGAAGAGATAATGAAGCAGAACCTCCTTCACTTGGGGAAGGAAATAGACTTCCAGGTCCAGGAAGCACAGAGAGTTCCAAAAAAACTGGACCCAGGGAGAACCACACCAAGACACATTATAATCAAAATGTCAAAAATTAAGGATCAAGAGAGAACATTAAAAGCTGCAAGAGAGAAGAAGAGAATTACATACAAAGGGGTCCCAATAAGACTGTCAGCTGATTTCTCAAAAGAAACTCTGCAGGCAAGAAGGGACTGGCAAGAAATAT
Organism: Furipterus horrens; assembly: GCF_987537825.1. Lineage (NCBI taxonomy): Eukaryota > Metazoa > Chordata > Mammalia > Chiroptera > Furipteridae > Furipterus > Furipterus horrens. The sequence continues at coordinate 68,810,529 of NW_028327180.1, forward strand.
TTAAAGGAATGAAAAGCAAAAACCTACAACCACGATTACTCTATCCAGCAAAGCTGTCATTCAGAATAGAAGGGCAGAGAAAGTGCTTCCAAGACAAAGTAAAACTGAAGGAGTTCATCAGATCCAAACCACTGTTACATGAAATATTAAAAGGACTTGTTTAGGAGAAAGAGGATTAAAACTATGAACATTAAAATGAAAACTGTATCACAGCAACCAACAACAGAAGCTAGGGAATTGAAACAAAGGCAGACTAAGTAGGCAACGAGAGTGGGAAAAGAACTATAGGTATGGGGAACATATTAGGGGGAGGTCAATGGGGAGGGGGAAGGGGGGAAAGGGAGGGAGATGGTACAGGAATTAAGAAGCATAGTAGGAGGGAGTGGAGTAGATAAGAAGATGTTGAGAAGAACTATATGCACAACCAATGGACATGGGTTAAGGGAGGGGGACAACTTGAGGGAGTGGGGTCACTGGGTGGAGGGGAACAAAGGGAAAAGAAATTGAGACAACTGCAATAGCATAAACAATAAAGCATATAAAAAATGTGTTGGCAGGTTTGGGTTTAGTTGCTGATTAGTACTTCAGTTTTCCCATTGGTAAATCTGACCTACTGGTTGGAAGTGAGAATTGTGGAGGAGGTATTAGAGACTTGGAGAAGAAATGTGTGAATTGTCTAGGATGTAAGAGGATGAATGAACTGAAGATAAGTAATATGATTGCCTGGTAGGCGCCACTTGAGTTTCAAAGACATTCTTTAAGGTGATGTGGTTATGGGATTTCTCCAGGACATTCAGCTGTTGGATACAGGTTTGATTGAACCAAAGTATGGTTTTCATTGAGTATGCAGTGAAAGAAGAACAAAGAAGTTGAGAATATATGAAAAGGAATAATTATAATAATTCCTCTCAGAAGTTAAGCTAATTATATTTTAATAATGTACATTTTCATCACGTAGGTGTAAGCAAATTACATCTTGTAACAGAACTGGGTAAAAAGCACTGTGTTGAGTCAGCCAGATCCAAAATTTGCCAAGCTTTACAGGAATTCATAGGACCAACATAGGTCTGGAGACGTCACCTCATCCCTTCTTCCGTCTGCTTTTCTGAACAGGAGAGATTCCCTTGCATTTTGTGTCACCCACAGAGATGCCACCATTCCCACAGGAAAAGCAAGACTAATGTCAAGTAACCCAAGCGTACAGAAATATTTCCCAAATAGCTTGATCACACTTCCCTTCTCCCACTTAAATATGTTCTCTTCTCGCATTTTTGGTAGTAATTAGGAATGACTTGCTAACTTTTCTTATATTCTTTAATTAATTAATTAATTCAAGAAACACATAATGTGCTCTATCTCCCCCCCCCCCCCCACCATGTGCCTAGTATGAAGAAGTTATTCTCTTGGTATGGAGGCTCTTGGTACGGACTTCGAAGACTGGTGCAAGACCTGGTGCAAGACCTCTCTCCCTGGGATTTTGGCATTTGGACACTGAGCCTCTCACCTGCCTCATGGTATGGACGGGAGTGCTCATGGGACCAGGAGATGCGGGGCCCACCAGGGGCTTAGACCCCGCAGAGGGTGGGAGCTGCTATTAGATGCAGAGTCCCATGCTGAGTCTTATGCCTCCCTGGGCTTCAGCCTCTGGGACAGTATATCACAGCACACGGGTTCCTGGACCACTACATGGAGACTGAGAACATTTTGATTGTAATGTATAAAGTAAGGTGTAAAACCGACATTTTCTGGAGAGTTTTCTCAATCCATTGAGATTTTGCTGTCCAGCAGTTGTCATCAGTTTGGCTCAAATAAACTCATAAAACTTCTTACAGATTTCAGATTTGGATGTTTCTTACATTGACATTTTAAATAAAGTCAACTCAAATATGAAACTAATTACAATATGGTACAATTATAAAAATTAAAATATAAAAAAGGGAAAGAAACAGATTAAGTTCAGTCTTGATTTAGAATCAACTTTGAGGAAAAGCAGAAGACGTGATCTTGATTCTAGAAAAATTCTCCTTCAAGTGCTCCAGAAGTCTAGACATATTATCCATAGGAAAAAAAAAAATGAATCCCCAGAAACCTACTTGACCAATAACGAAAACTAATTCATAATCACAATAAGATAAATAACAAAAAAGAAAGAAGTACATCACGTGTACTATCTATGAACGAGGTACTAAGTATAGAATAGTGGGTAGCCATGGTCCTTTATCTCCTAACTGTACAGCCATGAGCTAAGCACATGTGATTTCAACGTGCTGTGATAAGGATATAATGGGAGAGGAATAGAACCTTATATGAACACATAACACTGATTTAGAGGCACAGACTCAGTTGATGGGGAGGAGGAAGGGAGGGGAAGCTCATAAAAGGCTTCAGGAAGGAAAGATATGGAAGTGGAGCAGGAGTTGAGTGGAAAGCAAGAGGGACAAAAAGCATCCCAGGCTCTGAGAATATGTGTGAAAGGCTGGTGCAGAGAGGGAGCAGAATGTGAGAGCCAGGAGCATAGGGAGGCAGGAGAAAACCCATAAAGATGAGGCTACAGAGGCTGATAAGAGAATGTTAGGAAGGGATGACCTTTTATACCAAGAATGTAGGCTTTATTCAAGGACAGTGGGAACATTGATGGGATTTAAACAGAGCAGTGAGATCACTCATTTGTACTTTGAAAGACTCACTCGGGCTGCGCGGTGTGAGTAAAGAGATGGGGAAAGCAGAACCGGAGAGAAGGTTGTTACAGCCTCGGAGTGAGAGGTGATGGTGACCTGAACTAGGAATGTGGCAATGGAGCTAGAGAGAAATGATGAATTTAGATGTTTTAATTGGTTGAATTGACAGGTCTTGGTGATTGATTGGCTCTGGAGAATCAAAGAAATGGAAGATTCAATGAGGATGCTCCAGTTTCTGAATACGAAAACTGGTGGCTGGTAATGCCATTTTTTGAAATACAACACACAAGGGAATAAATTTGGTTTAAAACATTGGATTTGAAGTGTTCGTGACGTATTCAAAAGAATATTCTTGAGGGCTGTTGTACACAGGATCTGGCACTCAGGGGGGGTGAGAGAGAGGGAGAGAGAGAGAGGGAGAGAGACTGATGTACATTTAAGAGTTATCTGCAAATAGATAGTAATTGAAGCCTTGGGAGTGGATAAAGTGACCTGTCCTCTATGTGGAGTATGAACACAGGAAGACCTAAATCAACCCTGTAAAGAACACCAGTGTCTAAAGAATGAGCAGAAGAAGAAACTTCCAAAAAAAAAAGCTGAGAATAATCAGCCAGAGAAGTAGGAGGGAACAAATCAGGAGAATGGGCAATCATCCAAGCCAAAGCAAGAGAGTGCTTTAAAAAGGAAAGTGTGGTCAACAGCATCAGATTCAGCCAAGAGGCCAAATAAAATGAGATCTGGGAAAGGCCCATTGAATTTGACGACGGCAGCCTTGAGGGCAGAAACCAGACTGCAGTGAATTGAAGAATGAGTAGGAGATGAGAAAATGTAGACAATAGATATAAACAATTCTTTGAAAAAGTTTATGCCTACATGTAAGAAAAATACAGAGAACTGGGTGCATATCTTCACAAGATTACCTCTTAAAAGACACATTGGTTTTAGGCAGCAATGTATCTCAGGAAAAACATTTTCACATGAGTTTCCAAGATCACTTCCTCAATTGTGCATCTATGTGAGAGCATAAACTCAGCCAGACAGTTATTCTAACTCAGCTCTAATTTCCTTTCTTGGGGAAAAATTCTGTTTCTTTAGGTGTGCACCACAAATCTACCACCTGCTAATCATTTTTGTGACTATCCTCAGAATGCTCTCCAATCACTGAAGCATCATGAAATGGAGAGTTTACATAGTAGGGACTCATCATCTAGGTGAAAGAAACTGATTGACTTAAGGGAGAAAAGAGGGGGGTTCATTAGAAGGCTATGAAGGAATTCACACAAACACACAAAGCTAAAGAACCAGAAAGGACAGAAACCAGTGCATCTTGGGGCATCTGTGTGGCAGGAATTAATAAGAACTCTCTTGAGAGTAGCATTCTTGGGGTACAACATGCCCTTTTTGGGTCACAAACCTACCTTTGGCCAGGAGAGAGAAGGAAACCTTGATTGACAGTCACATCAAGAAATGGAGTGGATGATCCTCAAGGAACACTAAGGTGTCAGAACAGGGAACAGAAGCTGGACATTTACCAGTGCCCCTAAGAGGGTCAAGTCCTGGAGCCCCCGGTTTCATGCAAGGCCTCACATGGTTGAGCCTTGAATAATACTCATTCAGATCAAGACTCCCTGCAGTGTGGCATTCCTTACCAACACTCCTTTGGCTGCAATTCCTACCTGCCTCTTCATTCTCTGTCCCCTTGCTAGGCTTAAACATACAGGCAAATCTTCATGCACTATGGCATAACATGATGTTGCCACCTTTCTGGCCAATCTTCCTCCTGCCTCCAAATTAGTGTCAAATCCCCAAATTCAGCCTGGGACATTGATGGATGGAGAATCTGAGCTCCACACTTCCCTTACCAGGCCCATTTGATTAGTGGAGACAGCTGAAATAGAAAATTCAGACCCCAAAGTATGTTTTGAGTCTGGATGATTCCATTTGGCTAAATCCCCAGACAGAGGAACTGGAGAGCTATCAAATACCCATTTTCCTTTGCACATGCAGCAAGCTGAGAATTCTAATGCCTTTGTAGGAAATAACCTCACACATCCACTGTTATCCTAGACTATAATTGTCTTTTATGCATCCCAATCATCAAAAAATGAAATGTCAAGATCTTTCTTATTTTAACTCAATCATGAAGAAATAGTTGCTGAGCAACAAGGTTACAGGCCAATATGACTCTTCTTAAACAGGAGACTTATTTTGCAAAACAGCCATGTTTCTGGAAAGATAGATGTAAATGATTTGGGAGTTTTTTTGTTTTGTTGTTAGATTAACTAACACCCATTTTCCCATCGACCATTGAGTTCAGGATGGCATTTTTCTGCCTAAACTTCTAAGTCTCTAGACTCTAGAATCTAGAAGCATGATAATGTGAAAATAAAATGTTCTTGCTTTGGAAGTAGCCAGGACAAGTTTGAATTCAACTCCATTTTTATAGTTATATTCCCTTCAGCATGTTACTTAATGTGTTCAAATCACATTTTCTACCTTTGTAAAACAGTTTGTGCTTGTTTTAGTGCTTAGCACAAGGGAAACAGCTAATAAATTTCAACAGTTATATTACTTTTAGCTCTTGTTTAACTTTCTGTGCTCTCCAGCTGTGTTCAATACCACTTGAAAACAATTCTTAAAAGAACATTTTTATTGTAAAATTAGAAAATGTTTATTATAGACAATTTTGAAAAAGAATAAAGGAAAATATAAAAAAGTGACCCCTCATCCCATCTCTGAGAGACAGCTACCCTTAACATTCTAATGTTACAGATGGTATGCCTTTTTTTGCACTCAGTTATTCAAAGTACTAAGAAAAAACTGTTCATTAAAGGAACTCTGTTCATACACGTGAATCCTTTTTTTGAGATGTAATCCATAAAACACACCCTTTTAAATTGTACTATGCAGGGGCTTTTAGTATGTATGCAAAGTTGTACAACAATTAGCGCTTCCTAATTTCATAATATTTTCATCATCCCCAAAAGAAGCCCCACACTGATTAGTCATCAGTATCTACTCTTCACTCCCCCCAGCCCTTGGTAAACTTTTATCTGTAAAGACCATTCTAGACATTTCATATAAGTAGAATCATACACTATATGGCCTTTTGTGTCTGGCTTCTCCCATTTAACAGTGTTTTCAAGGTTTATCCATGATGTAGCATGTATTAGTACTCCATTCTTTTTCAAGGCTGAGTAATATTCCATTGATAGGTATAACACAATTTGTTTACCTTTTGATTAGTTGATGAAAATTTGTTAGTTGATTTCACTTTTGGCTATTATGAATAATGCTGTTATGAACAATCATGTACAAGTTTTTGTGTGGACATGTGGGTAAATCCTTTGAAAAAGCAAAAACTTAAAAAATTTTTAATATATCTCTAAAATGCTTTCCTTAAAGCAGTTTAAATGTATTAGTAAATATTTCAGTCATAGAGAAAAGCACAGAGAATAATATAATAAAGCCAAGGACCTATCACACAAATGAATAAATCTTAATATTTTAACATACTTGTCCCAGACCAAAATATTACTCTGAACAAGACCTTTGAACCCAACTCCCATTCCATTTCCTTCCACCCCCCATGAAGTAAGCCCTATCTTAATGCAAATTAAAAAGTTAATTCTGCTATATAAGTATCCTTAACCAGCACTATATTTTTTAGATTTATCTGTGTTGTTACATGCTGCTTTGGTGCATTTATTCAATCTGTTGTACAAAACCCCATAATAGACTTACCCATTCTCTTACTGCTGGAGCTTTAGGTTGTTTCCTGGGCTTTAGTAATATAAACAGTGATGCAGTGAACATCTTTATGTGTGTCTTCCTGTGACTCTAGGCTGGGTTTTAAGATATACACATCTTCAGCCTCAATAGATTTTGCCAAATTGCTCTCACAAGTCAGATTTTCTTATTTGAACCACACTTGTTTGTGGTCCTGCTGTAGCAATATTGTTTGCTTAGCTTGTAAACTCCTGACTGTAGAGCCTACAGAGTTTCTATCATGGACTGAATGGGAAATTTTGGTTTGAGCAAGTATCAAAAGAACACAATTTACACTACGTTATGGCTTGAATTGTGTCCTCCAAAAAGATGTTGAAGTCCTAATGTCTAGTACCTGTGAATGTGACCTTATTTGGAAGTATGGTCTTTGCTGATAACCAAGTTAAGATGACTGTGTCCCTATTGAAAAAACAAATCTGGACACAGAGACATGCACATAGGGAGAATGCCAAAATAAAGTCAGAAATTGGGATGCTGCAGTTCCAAATCAAGGAATGCCAAAAATGCTAGAAAATCACCAGAATGTAGGAGAGAGGCCTAGAACAGTCTCCCTCACAGCCTTCAGAAGGAACCAACCCTATTGACACCTTAACCTAGGACTTCTAGCCTCTAGAACTGTGGGGCAATACATTTGTTATTTAAATCACCCTATCTGTGGTGCTTTGTTACAGCAGCCCCAGGAAACTAATACACACTGAAATGAGTCATCTTGGCACCCAAACCAAAGAGCATGTATGCATAGCCCATGGACATAGACAACAGGGTGGTCAAGGTCAGGGGAAGGGGGTGGGGCTGGGTGGAGGTGGGCAAAGAGGGGAAAATGGAGGACATCTATAGCAGTGTCAACAATTAAAAAATAAAATAAAATAAAATTTATGACCGTATGATGGAAATATAAAAAAATAAAATAAAGATCAATAATCTGAGGTTAGTGGATATATGCTTTAGCATCGATTTCTGTTCCTTTTGCCACCCTCGATATTTCTTTGCTGTTGTTGTTGTTGTTTGTTTGTTTTGCTTTATCTTTTATAGCTCAATGGATGGAGCCCTTCAATTTCCTTTGATCTTAAAACATTTACACAGCCATTTTGTGATTAGCTATCATTCCATATAACTGAGAGCACTTATTTACCTTTCCCTGCTTACTATGTAAGATTATTTTTCCCATTTTGGTATTCAATGGCTCAAGCTGCTTATAAAGAAGATACCTTATTAGGCTTAAGAGACATCCTGGATTCCAAGGAGTTCCTGGGTTCAAGGGGAAACTCTTACAGAAAACTTGCCTACAGAAAGTGTATAGGAAGAAAACATTGATAAAGGACATTTTCCCCCTACTTTTCATGCCGAACATATGTGGATCCAGTGAGAAAGACCCTTCTGGGAGCATGGTGCAGGTTCCTTACTAGAAAGCCAAGTGGCAAGTGCATAAAAGAAAGTGTGGGGGAAAACTCACACACAGCAAGAGCTAAAGCAATGAGTAAAGCAATGGAATTGGAATGGCATCATAATTATATATCTTGAATAGCAATTGAAGAATGAAAAACATCAGTCATGGGATTCTGTACAACAGAGTCATAAATGAACCAGAACTACATGTAGCAACATGGAAAATCTCAAAGACATGAGCTGTGTAAGGATACTTAAATAGCAAAACAATTTTTTAATGTGAGTAAAATAGCCATAAATTTAGCAAAGCAGTCGCTTCTGGGAGAATGTGAATAGCAGGAAAAAACAAGATTAAATTTGGAAACACTTAGAAAGTGTTAAAAGCTTTATGCTCACTAACAACCCCATACTCTGTTGGGTAGGTTTATTGACATGATCTCCAAGTCACTCCAATATTCTCAAGTGGTAGATAATTCTGTTACCTCCATTTTACAAGTGAAGAAACTGAGGTATAGAACAGAGTAAGCAGGTTCCAGCTCCAGAGCCTTCACTCTTCAAATCTTCACTGGAGGGGGTCTTCCACAAATGTCACCAATACTAAATTGCTGGTGACATTACCACAAAGATATGACAAGAGAACAGAGCCCGTTTCAATTCTGCTAGAAACTCCTTTAAAAAAGCAGGCCGCTTTCCTGGAAGGATCAGACGCCCACTTAAACCTCAAAAACCACACCTGGCTTATAGGACAGCTAAGTTCTTCCATAAAGCTGGGAAAGGAGGTGTAAGTGGCAGCATTTAGCTTCTGTGACTGAACTGGGGGCCCTTGGAACCCTTCCACCCACTTGAAAAACGGTCACCCATCTGACATTAATAGAACAAGACCATTAAAAAGCTTTATGCTATTCTGTTCTCCTGGTTCTGGTCCCTCTTTGCCTTTGTTGCTGCTGGCGTTTTATAAATTATGGATGCGCCTAGGTGCTGCTGTGCCCCCGTTTCCTCTGTAGTGCCGCACGCTCCCCCGGCCTCCGTCGCATCCTTCCTCTGAGCCACGGACCTCGCGGCCCAGACCCCACATCAGTGTAATTAGCGCGCTGCACACCGCTCGGGTGTCAGGACTGCTTCCACTCACTGCCAGCCCTTCACCAGCCCCTGTCACTCACGCAGAAGTCAGCCAGGCAGCGGCTAGGCCACTGGCGCGGGCCTGGCAGCCGAGAGGGGATGCTCGAGGTGGCAACTCGGGGTGCCCTGCTAACCAGCAGGGGCCTGGGGACAACTCTGGGTTTTGGCAGCAGCCTCAGACAATGTTTGCTCACAAAGGCAGACCATGTGTAGAAAGAAGGGACATTAATACCTGCCCCTTGACTGGCTACCGAGGAAGGGGTAAATAGAAGGTGCTGGAAAACGTCAAAGGAGCCTAGAGCTGGATCAGTTTTTGGGGAACCACGAGACCTGTGTTTCCCCAAGAATGCTGCTGGTAAGAAGTGCAGTTGGGTGGTAAGCGAGTATTTGGCGTGGTATACTAAGGGCACATATTTATTTTTATGCGTTACTATTTATTTTAAAGTTAATAGATGGATATGGATATAGATATATAGATATCAGTATGAAGATATAATCTTGTTTATCAAACCCACACTCACAATTTTATGAGTACTGTTGTTAAAGTAGATATACTCCTGCATCCAATTTTATTTTAGAGAAAAACTAAATTATGCACAGGTTCATGCAGACACAGCTCAGTTGGTAAAGGGCACAGAGATGGCAGGTTTGGAAAACTTGCAAGAGGGCTGGGGATTCTCTATTGTTTGGGGGCTCGTGGATACTTGTAAGAATGATCAAAGCAGACGAATTACCTCTTCCCTCAAAAAAATATACATACTCACAAATGTAGGGTGCAAATGGAAGGGTTTTGTGGGTGCCTTGAAGGGCATTCCTTGATCTCCAAGGGATCCACAGACCACGGACTGAGACCCTCTGAGTTATACTGTGAGTTCCTCAAAGGCAGAACCTGTGCCTTTTTCCTCCCTGTATCCCAGGCACACAGGAGATGCTAAAAAATGTTTGCTCAAGAAATCAATGAACTGTATTCAAATCCTCATATTTTTTCCCTCAGAGGGCCTCTGAGAGATCAATGGATTTGTTTGAGATCACAACTCTAAAGCAAAATCCCATGTCTCCTAATTTCCAGCTACCCCACTAAAGGTTCCTGTCTCCTCCCGCCCCACCTCTATCTCTTTAACCACTCCACAACTTCTGCCTCTTGCCTGCATCCCTTCCCAAGAGTCCAGGACTTTGGGATTCCAGAGATGGAAGGAAAAGTAGAAGGTAAGAAAGAAAGGCAATGAAAGATCAAAGACAATGTCAAGTTTGGCCCTGAGCCCTTCCTCCTGACTCTCCCAACCCACCTTCCCCTGAGCACTCGTGGGAGGGCTGCTCTGGTCAATAAAAGAGATACAGAGAGGGTGGTGACCCCAAGGCAGTCCTCTGTGCCATTTGTCAGTGATGGCATGGATGAAGCAGACGGGTATATAGATCTAATTTGCTTTGAGTGTTCCACCTAAGACTCCTTCCCAGATGGTTATGAGATACACAAAGTTTACATAAGAGACCGTTAATGCTTCATCTCTGGGGTTAATATTTAATTAGACAGCTAAAAAAAAATGCCTATTATTGCCAGGGAGTCTGCTTCAGTGCTTGTCTCTTTCCTCTGAGCTGCAGTGTTCAGGCAGAATTCTGAGTCCTTCATAGTTCCCATGGAAACCCTCCCCACTGGTGACTCCAGACCGGGCACAGGTGTAGAAGACTTAAAAAACTCTTGAGCTCTGGCTGGTGTGGCTCAGTGGATTGAACACGGGTCTGCAAACTGAAAATCACCAGTTCAATTCCAGTCAGGGCCCGTGTCTGGGTTGTGGGCCAGATCCCTGGGTTGGGGCATGTAAGAGGCAACTGATAAATGTTTCTCTCACACACTGATGTTTCTCTTCCTCTCTTTCTCCCTCCCTTCCCCCTCTCTAAAAATTAAATAAATTTTAAATATATATATGTATATATGTGTGTGTGTGTGTGTATATGTTTGTTACTCAAAAAAATTTTTTAAAAACACAAAAAAACTCTTGGATTTCCTCCAAGGGGTTAGTCAGAGACCACCTGGCTGACTACATACATCTAATGTCATGGACCTCACTATTCTGAAGGCAGCCTATCCAATTTTTGGACCATTATGATGGTGCCAGAGGCTTTTTGTAGATTAAGGTTAAATCACTAGCTTCTAATGGTCTTGGTTCAACAACTTGTGGCCACAGAGACCAAGTCCATTATGTAAGTTTCTAGCTATTGTCCTTACTGGAGCACTTATATGTGGGTAGGTACTATGCTAAGCAATTTACATACACATCTCCTTTAATCCACCGCAACCACGTGGTGGGAGTATCATTAGTGTTCTCAGTTTACAAATAACCTGACGAAGGCTATACTACAAGGAAACGTCAGAATGGGATTCCAACACACCCAAGCGTCTGACTCTATAGCCCATGTGCTCTACTATAACGTCCCACAGATTCTCACTGCTTTCCCTCAAGAGCCCTTGAAATATTGGAAGATAACACTCATGCCTGTCCTCCCCTCCGGCCTCCCTGAGGATTCTCTTTCTAGGCTAAGCATCCTCAGTCCCTCCAGCCCCAAAGTACATGATCGATTTCTGCCTCCCCTTCTGTAGGGCCCAACACTGGTGATTCTCCTGTACCCATGTGCCACTTCAAGGGGGTGTCCATAACCCTACCCCGCCTTCCTACTGGCTGGTTCAGAATACCATGGGCCTCTTATTCCCCTACTCAGTGAGATGGAATGAAGTTTCTGTTCATTCACATTTCATGTTTAGGCTTAACTGAAATCCACATGTATTTTGTTGCATGATCTTTTCTTTTGTTAAACCATGTTTTCCAACGCTTTGCCTTTGCAATCGTGTGTTTGGTATAGACATACATTTTAATTTGCATTTCTTATTATTTAAATTCCATCTTTAAATCTGGTCCTTCATTCCAACCTCTTACGACCTTCCAGAACTTGGTACTCGTAGAATTTGTTCTCAACTCCCAGCTCTGTGCTGTCCCCAAATGGGATAAGCCTGCCTTCCAGGTTTCGGGATCGTTGGCAAACAACAAAGAGAAGTGAGGAGAGAGACCCAAAGTGAGACGTGTTTGGCTATTACAAGGGTTTTTTGTGTCCTGCCCATGTCTTCTGTCCACCTGACTTCAGTGCCGTGATAGACAGCTGGGTGCTCATGGTCAGAACCTTGTGCCTGCTGTGGTGTCTCTCTGCTCTTCTGCTTCCAGCCTTTCTCCAAGGCCAAGGCACTGCACATCCTAAAAGTTGGGGAGTGTTAAAGCATCCAAGAGCAATCCTCAATCAATGGGGCACAGGAGTCAATGGATAGATGCCCAGCTTCCCATTTTACAGAGGAAAGATTCAGCTAAGGCACACATTTCATGGTTCCTCAGTGGGTCTCCAGGGAGGCTGGGCTCCCACTGCTCAGTGGTAAGCAGCTCACGGATGCACCCTTGTGTATTAGCTTTCCTTCAGTGTGTCTCGTTCTCCTCCTCCTTTCAGGGAGCCTTCCGGGCTCACCTCCCAGGGTGCGCACCTGCACCCAAGTCTGTGTCTCAGTTTTTGCTCTCAGAAAATCTAGGTATGAAGCTGGAGGTAGTAAAGAGATAGGAGGTGGGTCATTTCTGTTTGATTCAGGACATCTTTTAAAAATATTTTATGCTTAAATTTTTTATTTAGAGAATAAGAAAAAATTTAAAAACTAGAGAACTGAAGGGAGAAACCTAGTCATAATACCACCACCTTAATAAAATTACTAGCCAGCATTTTTATATGTTGTATTTCTTTTCAGTCTTTTTCTAGGCATATTTTGATATAAAGAGAATTACACTCTGTATGCCACTTTAAATCTTATATTTTTAACTTCTTGCCTCCTATTATTTCTTTCGATGTTATTGATACTCCTAAAATCATTCCTTTCAATAGCACTGTTTAATAATTAACTCTTTATTTGTCAGTCTCCCCAGGAGTCCCTGATGTCTTGAAGGCTGGGTCTAGGTCTTGTTTATCTTCTTCTTCATAGCACTATCTCAGAGCCTGGCACACATTAAGTGTTCATTAAGGTTCATTAAATTGATGGGCAAATAAACCATAGTTTACTTTGGCATTTTTGTGTGGGTCCATGCAAATTATTTCCAAATTTTCAAGATTGTCGTTCATGCTGCTGTGAACATAAGGCATTTAGAACATCTGAGAGCTTGTATGACCCCTTCTCTCCCTGCATCTATGTTGGTATAAGTCATATAACAAACTTTAGTGACTTAGCACACATGAAAAGTGGTAGAGCAAACAACCCAGAACATGTCACCTATTCCACGGGCTCTGTAGCTTACCAGCAGGAGAACTTCAACTCTGATAAACAAACCAGGCAGGTAACCCTAAACTTGCCATGCTTATTGGAAATTTCCACTAAGGTTATTCCATGCTAAGTGGAACTCCATGGGTTCCTAGAGAGGGAACATTTTCATTCCTTCCACTGATCATGGGCCTGAGCATTCCAATTTACTCTAGTTTTCAAACAGCTTCTGAAATGAGTAAATGATCATTCAATAATGGTAATAATAGAGCAAATGTCCTTCTCACCTCTAAGGTGCCAGAAATTTTATGTGTGTCATCAATCCTATGCCATTGTCACAGTATAATTCTCTGAGGTAGCCCCTACTATCATCCCAATGGAATAAATGTAGAAATGAAGACTCAGAGAGGTTAAGCAACTTGTCTGGGATTATACAGAAGAATATGGAGTAAAATATGTTCCATTTTATAGAATAAAATTATTTTTCTTACCAATAATTAAATATTAACTGCCAGTACTGGTTTTCTGCATAGCAGGAAAAGTCATCTGCTTGAATGGTATGGCGAAAAGGAAATTATAATATTGTCCTGAGCCCAAGACTCTATCTATTACTTTATCCTGCCACAGAGCCTGGAGATGCCATCATGAATTTATTTTCTGAGCCAGGGTATAGCCTGCAAACAGTCTTCATGAAACAGAAATAAAATTGCCCTAGTTGGGGCAGTACATTAAGATATTTGCACCCTTTGACTTATCAACTTAAGTTAGATCAGCAGATTAGATAACTTTCTGGTTCTCAACTCTGACTGCACATTATAATTATTATTTCTGGAGAATTTTAAAAAACATACTGTTGCCCAGACCTCACCCATCCCCTCTGAGGTTTTGATTCAATTGAGCTGAGCTGAGGCCCAGGCAGACTTGAGAATCCCTGAGCCATTCGATAAGACCCTGTGAGAACAAGTAAGGTTTGTTGAGAAGATGATTATGATCCCAAATAAAAAGGCAACTCCCAGGTTCTATATGTAATTGGAAAATACTTAACAATAACAAAATGGGAGTGGGAAGACCCTGAAGATAATTTTCTCTATGTGTTTGCCTTAGACCAACCTGATTTATTAGAACTTTATGTTGGAATTCTCAATGCTTTCTTCCCTCTCCTACATAATCATTTATATTTTTTGATGATGGCAAGTGGGGTCTTAAGCTCCATGCTTAGTACAGGGTTCCAATGCCTGGCTGGATATGTGGGAACAGAACTGGCCAAAAATGAAACTGAGATTAAGCCAAGCAATTCATTCTGTGTGGGCCTCACCATGGCAGGGGCAAGCAGAGAATCAGAAATTTGGCCTGAAACAACAGGATAGAAAGTGTGGAATCCAGGATTGAAGTAGTAGGTTTTGAATGCAAGAGAGAAGGAATGGCATAGAAAGGTCCCTAAAGTACAGGTACTTGGACAAGGTAGGCTTTTATAGACACTTGTGTTATGACCTCAGGTAGGGACAGAGCCATTGAGGCCAGTGAGGATATTAAGGCAGGTAGAGATTTCTCCAAACCTTATAGGAAAATTTGTTTGGCATCTGAAAAAAGAATGATTCCTTCTGTTCACTTTTGGAAGATGAAGCATTGAATTTCACTGTAGTAATAGTATTAAAAATAATTGATTTGACTGCCTACTTTTTGCTAGATAGTGTTCAAACTATTCATCTTATTTAATCCCCATATTAACTCTAATATAGTTACTACCATTTTCTAGGTGGATATGATCAGTTGGTACTCAACATAATTTTCATCCTCTTTCAGGTATACCTTACTGTTTTTGAGAGGCTAGAAAGCTATCAACTCACTTCCAGACTCCCTTGCAGCTAGGAGTATAGATGTGAGATAAATTTCATGAAGTAGACACACTCAGGTAAGATTTAGATGACAGAAATAAAGTAAAGGGAAAATTCCTGCTATATTTTCTGTTTTCACCTGGCAAGAAAACTATATAGATATACTAATGTCACATCTCCACCTTCCAGAGAGAGCTGTGTTGGTAGAGGCAGCTGGTTTCAATGGTCCAGTGTCCAGACTATTGCACTGGCAAATGATACCTTCCCGATCTCTGGAGAGCAGCCAAGATGGTATGTTCTAGACCTCAGTTGTTCCAGTGGTGAGTTGATGGTTTCTCAATAGTGACAGAGGTCAAAGCTCTCATAACATTCTAGGGTCATTCCTACACACCTAAACTACACCCCATGCCTTCAGCCCTTCCAACATTTTTTTATGTTTTTAATTCCCAGTATTAAATCCCTCTGTGCTTCAAAATTTCTAGGGTAATTTCTGTTTCCTACACTAAAACTTTTTTTTTACAGATAAGGAAATTGAGTCTTAGAGCCTATAAATAAATGTCCAAGGTTGTATAACTAGTAAAAAAAAAAAAAAAATCCAAAATTCTATACTTCATTGGACAAAAAGTGCTCCAGCGTTTAGAAGAATAAGAATGAAGACTCCACAGGCTATATTTCTAATAGATTTGACAAAGCAAAGCACTGCAAAGCCAAGTTCACATACACTCTCTTCCCACTTTTAAACATATGAGTTGCACTTCTGATTGCGGTAAGTGCTTAACTTAATTGGTTTGCATCCATGCTGGGACCTCTGGGATGCCACTTACATAACTCATCCACAGGAGTCTGTCTTGCCAATAAGTACTTGCAGAGGCCCTCACTCAACAGCCACATTAAATACAGGGCTCTGTTCTCTGTAACTAGCTACTTGCCTCCCCTAATTCTTGGGGATCAGAGGAACTAAGGACAAAGGAATAATAGCAGCTGATACAATCTGAGCACTTGCCATGTGCCAGGCATTGCTCTGAGACTTGACATTATTGTCTGCTATAACACTCACAACAACCCTAGGAGGTAAGCACAATTATTATCCACATCTTTTACAGGAAACAGGGGCACATAGAGATAAAGTCACCCGCCCAAGGTCACACGAGCAGGAAGTGGTAGAGTCTAGTTACCCACCCAAGCACTCACTCATTATAATGCTATTCTGCATCCCACTCATACACAGAATGCTTTGTTTTAATTTAGTGTACCATGGTAAACTGCATGAAATACTCCCCATAGTGAGTGCAGATATAAATAAACCAACAAAAAATTATGAATGATGGCTTTCTTTAGGATCAGCCCTCCTGAGTCCCACCTCAGCCCTGCGTACACCCTCCCCCAGGCCTTGTTAAGAGGGTGTTTCTGACTGCTCTGAACAAGCCAGGCCAGGACATGATCAACTCACTGCAGCAGTTCATGGGACTCCATTTGTTTGCTCCAATCTTTTCTGTCAACATGTTACAATCACCTCTTGTACAATAGCTTCCCTTTCCAGAGGCACACAGGGCAGACACGTGTAGTTAGGGCACAAGTCGGCAGGCGCAGAGAAAGAAATCAAAGATATTACTAGAAAATGGCTAGACCTCACCCTCAGCAGGTTCATGAAAGTTTAAAATCAGAGTAAACACAAGGCTCTCTAATTAGGCAGTCCTCTCTCTCCTGCCCGGTGTTTCCACCGACTTCCACTCTTCCTAGAAATAGACCTTCATGGAGGTGAGCATCTTTTTAAAATTCTGTGCTACAGAGAGCCACACTAAGATGGTTCTGTTGAAATTACAAAACACTATACTTTCAAATAGCTGCTGAATTATTTAGTGACTTTACACTGTCCAAATGCTGGGCTCTTTGGGTAGACAATGTCTTGGTTTCCCTTCTATCTCTTTTGTTATGACATTCAGTAAATGGAGAGACATTGCTCTTCTTAATAATTTATAAAATAATAATCCACATTAAGAATCAATCTGCTCTGATAGGTTTGGGGTTTCAAATCAGATAGAGAATGAGAAGCTCAAAATTCTCTTCCAGTTCAGTTAAGTGATGGCTCCTGGCACAGTGAAGTTTAACATTTTTGCATTTGCTTCTCTCTCATGACACCATTTCTCCTGCCTACAACTTTTCCTTTATTTCATTATGGTTTCTTGAACTGTAAACTGTATTTTTCTGCCACCTCTTGGCATCTATCTGATTCGGTCTTGCAGTGAAATAGGTCCGCTTGGAGGCAGAAAGCAGGACACTATGTTTTTGTCATGCACATGACATTTCAAAGTTTTCTATTTACTTTGTCAAAGTCACTTTTTCCTTGCCTGTTTTAGAAGGGAGGGAGGGAGAGAAGACAGAAAGACAGAAAGGGGGAAGAGGGAGAGACAGAGAGAAGCTTATTTAAGATGAGCATGGGTCTGTGTGTGTACTCTTCCCCCCGCCCAGGGTGGCACACACATTCCCTCCCCTTTCTGTACAGTTCATTGCAAGGTTCATGTGAATTCTGTAGTCACAGAATTAGTAAGATGGAAATTATTAAGATGAACAGATATCTGCTTATTCAGGACCAGAAATTTCTAATAAGCTCTACAACTGCCTCAAGAGCAGAGGTCCTGATTTTTCACTTGTTTCTCCAACAGAGTTCAGTACAGGACCTTTCACATCTGTTCAGTAAATATTAACTTAGCACTTAAAGCTCTAAGGGTACAGTGCTGAGTAAGACCTGGAGCGTCGGTTCATAAACACATGTGACATGTGTAGTAAGTGCTATAAAAATGGCATGTACTCAGTGCTGGGGGAGATCAGAGGAAGGAGATACTGACTGGCTCAGCCTGGGGAAGACAGGGAAGTCTCATAGTGGAGGTGGCATCTGAGTAAGGACTTGAAGGCTGAATGAAATATTTTAAGATTTTATTTATTTATTTTTAGAGAGAGGGAAATGGAGGTAGAAAGAGAGGGAGAGAAGCATCAATGTGAGACAGAAATATAGATTGGGGACCTTGCCCACAGCCCAGGCATTTGTTCTGACCGGGAATAGAACCAGTGACTATTTGGTCTATGGGATGACACCCAACCCACTGAGCCCCACCAGGCAGGGCAGGATGAATGGAATTTTGCCAGGCAGGGGGAGAAGCATGTGAAAGTTATGGCAGCAGCAAAGAGCATGGCACAATATGAACACATGACACCGCTGAACATCTGGAGCAGAGAATCCATGCAGAGTCTGGGTACATGGGGTAGAGGCTCAGAAGACAGGTAAAGGGACTTGTGTGGCACATTGAAGACATGCTGGGTATCATGCTGGGCGTGGTGGCCAGAGCAAAGAGAAAGAAGCACTCTCTCGCACTGCTGTTGGGTGCATTCAAGGCATAGTCTTTATGGACAGCAACATGGCAATGTCTATCAAAAGCACATCCCCTTGACCCAACAATAACATCTAGCACTTTAGCATATAGATACTGTAAAGCTCCATATGCACGAAGTTACTCATTCTAGTGGTGCTCATAGAAGCAAAAGACTGGGGAAAAAATCTTAATTCCATCAACAGGGATCATGGTACATCTCTAGAATGGAATACAATGGTCAGCTGCAAAAAAATTAGAAAATAAAATAATAAAAAGCACACACCATTTTATGTACTGATAGGGAATAAGCTCCGAGACACATTAAGTATAATTTTTAAAAAGTGAAACGGTATAGTATACATAGTTTGCTACCACCCTGAAAAAAAAAAAAAAACACATGAAAACATATATACATAAATACACACTTATACACACATACCTACACATATATGCAAGTAAGTACATATGCTTATAATTAATGAGATATCTCTGGAAAGATACATAAGAAATTGACAACAGTGCTGGGTGGGTGAGAAGAGGAGCAGAGGGGGAATTTTCTCTCAATACCATTTTCACTTCTTCAATTTTCAACCATGTGAATGTACCATCTGTTCAAATAAACTTAACAAAACTAAATTTTTTTAAAAAGAAGTACAACCTAATCAACATGTTTTTTAGGAAGGTGAGGACTGTGAGGAGCAAGAGGAAAGAGACCAGAGGCAGGGAGACTAGTGAGGAGGCTACTGCACCATCCAACCAGGAGGCAGTGAAGCACTCAATTCGGTGAAGCCAGCGTGAAGGGCACAGAATTCAGGGGTCATTGGGAGCGATATTGCCGACACCATATTTTGAGTACTTACTATGTACCAGGCACTTTACATACATCGCATCATTTAATCCCCCTTACTAGCATCAAAGATTTTATTTGCCCCACTTTACAGATGAGAAAATAAAGCTTAGAGAGGTTAAGTGACTTACCAAGAGTCACATGGGTTGAGTAAATGGTAGAAGCAGGATTCAGAGCCCTACCCTTGGACCACTCTGGGGGCTTTTGTAGCATCCGAGCAAGTGACCAGATCTGGGGGCAACTTGCTGTGAATAGAAAAAGGGAGGAACCTCAGAGACAGCATGGAAGACTTATGGCATCTTGAAAGACCTTTTGAGCTCCTGGGGCCATGAATGGCTCCTGCACCCCAGTCTGTGGGCTGGAAATCAGGGTGATCCTTGAGGGAGAGATGGTTCCAATGTCCTGAGACTGACATTGAAACATTGGGAGAAGCCCAGGCCTCATTAAGACCCACTGAAGCCAGAGGCTCCAAAAGACACAGCTCCCCCAATCCTATCTCTGTCCCCCGGGGTTCAGCTCACTGGTTCCCAGGGGCCTGCTACGGTGAGATGTGCCCCTCCCTCACCAGCAGAAAGTGCTAGAAAGGGGTTCCCCAGGGTGCTGGTTAGCTGCACCCGGCTCCATATCTTCCTCTCCCATCTCCCTGCGGTACCAAGTGTGTGACTATTGATTTCCTCCTGCATTTGTTTTTGTTATCCATTATTTATGGGATCATTTTCCATCCTTCGTGCATGAAGGCAAATTTTGTGTAAAAATCAATTGAGTGAGTGCCCCCGATGGCTTGCTGTGTTTTCTTGCCTTTCATCTCTGAGGCCCCAGTTCTCGGGAGAAGCAGAGCAGAATATCAGGGAGCACACCAGAATGGGAAAGGGAAGTGAGGGGCGGTACAGGGTGCGGAAGCCTCCCTTATGAGACCTCGCCTGTCCATCACTTTGGGTCCCTGGAACAGTCACACTTGGTTGAGCTCACCTGGGAGTCTAGACAGGGATTAATGTCTTCCTGACCTGATCTGACCCCTTCTTCTCTTGCCCATGTGCTGGACTACAGAATGGCTAACGGTTCATATAGATTTATTTCAATGTAGAAATCCATAGGACTCTCCAGGATCAAGGCTTAGGGACCTGCTCTCTAGTGGATTCACCTAAGGACCCCCGGGGAAGGCACTCTGAAGGATTAGATGTGAAAGACTGTGATTAAGGGCAGGGCTGACATTTAATAATCACCTGCCATTATATGGAGTTGGCCAAAAAGTCCATATGGTTTTTTCCATAAAATAAAAGACATTTTTCATTTTCACCAATAACTTTATTGATTTGGATATTTTGAGTATGTTGGCTATCTCCCTCATGGTATAATGTTGATTGTTCTCAATTAATATTTCAATTTCATTGTTATCAACTTCAATTGGTGTACTGATCATGGAGCATTGTCCAGAGAGGAATCTCCAGCACAAAACTTCGCAAACCACTTTTGACACATTCAGTCAGTCATAGCACCTCCTCAATACACTGCACAAACCTTTTTGTGTGTGTGTTTCAGTTGCTTTTTTACCTTTCTTGGAATAATAAAGCATAATATACCAAAAATGCTTATTTTCTTCCATCTTCAATATTAAAATGGTTGCAGAAATATTCACCAGTTTTGGTAAGTTTTTTTTTTTTTTAATGCACACTGATATGACAGCTGTCACAAGACAATTTAATAGAATTGTTTCAAATGATTTAAGTGCTACTAGAGCTATCTTACAGAAAAAAAACCAAATGAACTTTTAGGCAAGCCCAACATATGTCAAGCTGAGCGCTTAACATATATTCTCTTTTTAAATCCTCACCCAAGGATATGTTTTTATTACTTTGAGAGAAGGAGAGAGAAAGAAACATCAATGTGAGAGAAACACGTCAATCAGTTGCCTTCCATATGCACCCTGACCAGGGCCCTAGGCATGTGCCCTCACTGGGAATCGAACCCAGAAACTTTTGTGTATGGTGTGATGCTCCAACAGAGTAACCCAGCCAGGTCACATGTATTCTTATTTGAGCTTCAGCACACCTGGAGAGGTAGGAAGGGTATAAAGGAAGGAGCAAGGGATTTGGTGTCAGAAAGTCCTAGTTAACATCCCTACTTGGTGCATTGTTAGCTGTGTGCTCTTGGGTAAGCTTTTACCTTCTCTGTGCCATAGTTTTCTCTCCCATAAAATGGGGATTACATTAGTGCTTATCTTAAATGAGGTCCCGCATTTAAGGCTAGGTGACTGACTCATGGTAAAGACTCAGAAAATAAAAGAGTTGTCAGCTTAAATGTCACTTATACAGAGTTGGAAGTGGGTACTTCCAACCCCGGCAGTTACTGTCCATCGTGGGTGTGTCACACTTTGCTCCTAAGTTACCACATGCGGCCTGTCTCTCCCCACACCCCAGTTTCTACCTCAGCATTTTCTAGGACTGAGATATCGCCCAAGTTCACCCAAAAAGTTATATGTGATTCAAGGAGCAACTGGCAAAGCATTCAGGAGGCCTTTAGAAGCCTCGAGAAGATCTAAGAACTGCCTAAGATTTGGAAAGATCCAGGAAAGGAAAGCCCTAGAAAAGATCCAGGAGACCCTAGAAGACATCTCAAGCCAAGGGTTAGCAAATGACAGCCTGCAGGCCAACTCTGGCCCACTGCCTGTGTTTATCGGGTGTTACGGCAGCACAGCCATGCCGCTTGTTTGTGTGCTATCTATGGCTGCCTCTGCACTACGGTAGCAGAATTAAGTAGTCGCACCAAAGCCTAAACTATTGACTCTCTGTCCCACACAGAGAAAACATGCCACGTTGTTTGCAAACTGGGTTCTAAGAAATAGTAGCACCCCTCAAGATGATGGGGGCCAACACAGAAAAAACAGGAGAGGGGCGATTCCTTGGTCAAATATGTTTGAGAAACGCCTCCTTCTAGATTTCTGCCCTAGAAATTGATGTTAATTTTAACATATGACTCCAGAAAGTTCTGCAGTTAAAACAAAGAGCAGCAACAACAATAAAACCTCTTTGAAAATTTCCCAAACTGATTTTGCTTGTCAGTGAGGTACTTTTTATGATGAAACCAATATTTCATGGGTTACTAGTAATGTGTGGTTTGCAATGACAAATATCTATGTAGCTCATTGCTGCCCATTTCAGCCATTTGTATGATCTTTATATTTGCCATGTGTATATACTACCCATATACTACTTATTAAATGTAATTATTAAAAATGTTTACTAAATCTTTCTTAAGCTTAATATTTTTTAAATTCTTTTTCATTGATTGATTTGAAAGAGAAAGAGAGAGAGATTGATTTATTGTTCCACTCGGTATTCATACATTCATTGGTTAATTCCTGTATATGCCCTAATTGGGGATTGAACTGATGACCTTGGCAAATTAGGACAATGCTCTGACCAACTGAGCTACCCAGTCAAGGCTTTAATTTAATCTCTTTTAAAACTTGGTCTCAACTAGGCAACAATATCCATGAAAGCATGGGCTTTATGTGCCTGTGTGTGTGTGTGTGTGTGTGTGTGTGTGTGTGTGTGTGTGTGTGTGAATGTGTGAGTTGGGGAGGTATAGCTACAAAAATAGACATATTTTCCTGTGTACCCACTTAATTGTTCACATGCTACCAATGGAGGAAACTATAAGCCATTTTGGCTTATAGTGGTTTATCCTACTAAAATGATTACAGTACCCAATTCCAGTGGGCTGTGGGATGGGGTAGGTCCCCTCACACCAAGCAATGCTTTGATAAGAGCTGCATATAATACAATTCAACTCGATTCTGACAATACCTGGAAATAGCATCAGATCCCACAGGTTAAGCGCTCAGTCCCACAAGACTTCTCCACCCCACTTCAGTCACCTGTCACAAGTCCAGGTTGTTACTTGTGTTTCTGAGCAGCTATATAAATCAGGAGTTTTCACAACCCCCTCCTTGGGTTTGATTCATTTGCTAGTGCAACTCACAGAACTCAAGTTCTTCAGTCTCATTAACCACACCGTAAATGTGCAAGCGCTCAATAGCCAGGTGGAGCTAGTGGTTACCAGACTGGGCACTGCAGATATACAGCCTTTCCATAATTGCAGAAAGTTTAACTGGATGGCACTGGGCCTTTCTAGAACCTTTTAAAACTACTCAACATTGTTGCCTCAGTCACCATCCCCACCCCTACCCTGTTTTGTATAAGTCTCCCAGTAAACTGGAAAGTATAGCTATTGGGGTTAAAGCTAACACTGTTTATCTTCTCCTTACTCCTCATTCCTCCCACAGTCTACCCCTCTTACACACACACACACACATGCGTGCACACACACACATAGACACTAATGCCACCAATTTGCACCCTTTCATTTATATGCAAGGATCCAGGTTTGCCCTCAGGGATCCAAGGACCAGTCTAGAAACTTACTGGGCAAAAAGAGTTTTCTATTCTGGACCACAGGCTCCCAAAATGCAAAAGAAGATTGAATTTGATGAGCTATCACAAATTGGTGGCCTGTGAACTCAATCTGGATTACAAAGGTGTTTAGTTTGGCCTACCTGATTTTTTAAAACTTTTCTTTGAAAGAAGGAGACATAAAAAGATAATGCATTTTAGAAATTTACATTTTCAGCTTCTCTTGAAAAATCAGATTTATTCACCTTGGAGCTCATTGTCCACCTGGCAGTGACTGGCTGATAATGAGTAACTTCTGCCCCTTGTAGGCCAGGTATGGACCCTCTAATTCACCACAATGGGCACCATTCTTCAGCTGTGTGTGTGGCTCACTGTTCTCATTTACATGATCTTCTGGCATTTGAGTCTGTTACCCTGAACTGGATAATCTCATAAGTTCCATCAGTTATTTTCTACCTATGAGTGTGCTCTCCTCAGAGGTAGTGCAATGGTTCTTGGGACCAAGGAGAGAACTAGGTACTATGTGGAGTAATGAATAGAAATGCACTTGTTTTCAAGGGCTGTTCATTCCCTATGATTGGAACCTTTATCTAGTAATAGGGTTGAAGAGCTGGGACTGGCCTAATATATTCCTAAATTTAGTATCTTCAAACCTATGACATCTTATTGCCAAGGTAATACATACTTGGTGTCTATAAACATAGTAGTTAGATTTTGAAGAGGTCACAGATCACTTTGAGAATTTGATAAAAGCTGTAGACTTAGTAAGGTTGGGAATATAAAAATAAAGAGACACCATTTTGCATATAGTTTCAGGAGCATACAAAATCTCCCTCCATTAAATTAGAGTTCCTGATCTGGAGCTTTCCAGTCAAAGCAGGAGACTGGACCCATGCATCAGCTTCGCTTGCTCCCAAAACCAACCTTAAAACAACCATTAAAGGGTATCTAAAGCATGACCCTACAGGGACAAAGAGAATAAGAAAGGAGACAATTGAAAAAAAGAAAAATGGGACCCTGGAAAGCAAACAAGTAAAAGTATTTCATTTAATAGAATTCAAGAAAGCTGCAAACTTCTGGTCAAGATGGAGACATAGGTAAACATGCTTTGCCTCCACACACAACTACAGAAAAAATTAGAACAAGCTCTCAAAACAGATAACATCCAGAATCATCAGAAAATTGAGCTATATGAAAGTCCAACAACCAAGGATGTAAAGAAGCCACATTCATCCAGATGGATAGGAGTTGGGCAGAGTTGTGGAGATAGGCAGAGAGGTTGGGAGACTCAGTGTGGTGCAAAGAGGCAGCAGAATGGGCAGTCCCACATCCATATCTGATGGATGAAAATCAGGAGAGATAACTTGGGGGTGAAGGATCCCACCTCCAGGACAGACCATAGAGCCCAGGGTTCCAACACCAGGAAGATAAGTCCCCATAACTTCTGGCTGCAAAAACCAGTGGGGGTTGGAGCGGTAGAAGAAACTGCTGGATTTTCAGGAGACTCTGCTTAAATGGCCCACACACACTTAGAACTAACACAGCCCCTCTGGGATTCAGCACCAGGAGAGCAGCTGGAAGGGCACCAGTCACATACAGGGAGTAAGTGAAGTGGCTAGAAACAGGGCAAGTACTGGGCAAACCTTCAGAAGCCAGGCAGCAGCATTGTTCCCTCTCCATATCCTCTCCCCACACAGAGCCACAAAGCCATGAAGCAGGTTGCCCTGCCCTGGTGATCACTTAAGGCTCTGCCCCACACAATTTACAGGTGCCTTTTCTACAATAGGCCACACTACCTAATACACAGGAACAAACACAGGGAGACTGCCAAACTGAGGAGAAAAAGGAATATGGCCCAAATGGAAAAACAGAACAAAACCTCAGAAAAAGAACTAAACGAAACAGAGATAACCAGCTTAACAGATACAGAATTCAAAACACTGGTGGTCAGGATGCTCAAAGAACTCATTGAGTATGGCAACAGCATAAAAAAGACCCAGGAAGAAATAAAGGTTACATTAAGTGAAATAAAGAAAAATCTACAGGGAACCAACAATGGAGGGGATGATGTCAAGATTCAAATAAACAATTTGGGACTTAAGGGAAAAAAAGCATTCGATCAGAAAAGAAAGAAGAAATAAGAATTCAAAAAAAATGAGGATAGTATAAGGAGCCTCTGGGACATCTCCAAACATACCAACATCCAAATAATAGGGATGCCAGAAGGAGAGGAAGAGCAAGAAATTGAAAAGTTATTTGAAAAAATAATGAAAGAAAACTTCCCTAATTTGGTGAAGGAAATAGCACAGAGTCCCAAACAAGTTGGACCCAAAGAGGACCACACCAAGACACATCATAAGTAAAATGCCAAAGATCAAATATAAATAGAGAATCGTAAAAGCAGCAAGAGAAAAGCAGACAGTTACCTACAAAGGAGTTCCCATAAAATTATTAGCTGATTTCTCAAAAGAAACTCTGCAGGCAAGAAGGAGCTGGCAAGAAGTATTCAAAGTGATGAAAAGCAAAAGCCTACAACCAGGATTACTCTAACCAGTAAGCTATCATTTAGAATGGAAGGGCAGATGACATGTTACCCAGACAAGGCAAAGCTAAAGGAGTTCATCACCACCAAGCCATTATTACATAAAATCTTAAAGGGACTTATTTAAGAAAAAGAAGAAGATCAAAACTATGTTCATTAAACTGGCAACAAATTTACAACTATCAACAAGCTAAGGAAACAACCAGAAGAGACAGAATCATAGATATGGAGATCATTTGGAGGGTTATCAGCTGAGAGGGGGGCTGGGGAGAATTGGGGATTAAAAAGCACAATTGGTAGGTACAAAATATACAGGGGGATGTTAAGAATAGTATAGGAAATGGAGAAGCCAAGGAACTTACATGCACGACCCATGGACATGAACTAATGGAGGAATTGCTAGAGGGAATAGGGCTACCAGGTGAAGGGGTCAAACAGGGAAAAATTGGGACAACTGTAATAGTGTAATCAATAAAATATTTTTTAAAAAGAATTCAAGAAAGCTGAATCCTTAGGCAGCAGTGGGAAAAGCTGATAAGCAACCAGAATTGCACAGAAGATTCCCTAAAATACTTGAGAAGTGGTAGTCCCACATATTTCTGGAAGTGGGACTTAAGGTAAGGGTGTACATGGGAGGCTTGTTTGGGAGATTGTTGAAAAAATAGTAATGTACAATAATAACAATGTATGGTGTCAGATGAGTGCTAAACTTATTGGGGTAATCCTTGCTAAGTTATATAGATATCTAATCACTATGCTGTATACCTGAAACTAATATGTATGTCATCTGTAATTAAAAATTAAATAATAAAGATATATAAAAGAAGCAGTTAGATTCTCACATTACCTCACCCACTTGACACAGGTAGGCAACTGCTTCTCCCAAACCTGGCAGAATACTGGTAATTTACTCACTGGAAAAAGGATTTTAAGTCATTGTGTTTGGGACACCAACCATTTAGAAAACAGAGGAATTAAATAAGATTTTACATTTTAAATGTTAAAAGTCCCTCTCATTTCCCTCATGTGGCACCTTAAACATGGGCAACTACACATATATCCTCCAAACAGGAAATTTAGGGATTCTTCTCTGGAAATCTAACCAGTTAAAAAAAAAAAAAAAAAAGCAAACAAAACGAGAACTAGTATTAGGAAACTCTAAGGAAACAGCCCGGCCAGGTCACTCTAATAGAAAACCAAAGTAAACAAGGCCAACTCATGTGCACAGAGTTTTCATTGAATTTTTTTACCCAGTTAACTCACCAGAACGTAACACAAGGCACAGAGACCAAAACAACCAATAATATTGAAAATAAAAGCACCTTGGGGGAAGCAAGCTCTGAGGAATCAGAAATTTAGAAGACATTATTACTAATATTTGGGATATAACTCAGAGATATAATAAGAGATTGCATTCATTAAACAAAAGAAAGTTTCTTTAAAGAACAAAGAGATTTTTGGATTGTGTGTGTGTGTGTGTGTGTGTGTGTGTGTGTGTGTGTGTGTGTGTGATAGGAGCAATAAAAAACTCAATAGAACAGTTGAAATATAAAATTTAGGAAGACAGCCATGGCATAGGAGGACTTGCCCCCTCCCATGAGTAAACTCAAATAGGAATAGCCCACTCAGTACAGACAACTGAGGGCTGAACAAAGAGCTTCTGACAAGAGAAAGAGACCAAATAGAGGCGAGGCTCTATCCTGGGGCCCTGGCCTACCTGCAAGATCACAGCAGCTTGTTCCCAGCTACACAGCCTGGAGCCTTTTGCTTTCAGAACACAGAGAGCAGGTGGAACCACGGGTGGTCATTGCAGCTTCGTGGCCTCCCTCCAGGAGTGCTCTAGCCCAGCAGGCCAGTGCCCCAGGGTCCCTAAGTAGCTGCCCAGCTCCCACCGGCTCCCCAAAACTACCAGGCGCAGAAAGTCTACACATCTACACAGATCCACTTGCTCTGCAACAAACAGCAGAGACTCAATAGAGAAGCCTGGGGAGCCACAGGAGCTTTCTGGAGACTGTGGAATTATCTGAGCTGGAAGTTGCGGGTAAGCGCCATTTTATTTGTGCCCTCCACCTCCACGGGTGGATTGGGGCTGTATCCTGGTGCTCTGGCCTACCTACAAGGTCACTGCAGCTTGTTTCCAGACTCATCTCCTGAACCCAATTTGGTCCCAAACAAAAGGAGCAAGCAGGATCAACAGGGATTACTCCAGGCACCTGGCCTCCCCACCTGGAGCGGCTCTGGGCTCTGTGGGCCGATGCCTGGAACCCTTGACACCCACTGGGCTCCTACCAGCCTGCCCAAACCACTGGGCACACACAGCCTACACAGGGGCCACTTCTACCTAAGGCCACTGCTCCAACGCTGGGAAAGACAGCTGTTTTGTCTAATTCATATAAATAAACATAGAATGTCAAACAATTAGTTCAGCCGGAAGTAAGTCAGAAGGCTCCAGGAGAGATTTCTTCAGGAAGATTAAAATTATAGAACACATTATGTGTTTGAAAGTTGGGAGAGAAGGTTTACATAAATGAGAATTTGGGGCTTGTTAATTAAAAAAAGAAACAGTAAATGAAACAAAGGAGAAAAGTAATGATTATTAATGATGCAGAAAGGAGAAGTAACAGTACTTTTTACATGGTTAGGCACTAAATGTTATTTGAGAGTAAAATATATGAACACTAAATATTGATCTAACCAGAATTAAAATTTAACTATATTAGAATGGCAAGGAGATGCAAATTGATGTTGGGAATGAGTGGGAGCTAAATCCTTATCTCATTACAGGGAAGTGAACAGATAATGCCTACAACTGAATGATCAAGAGGCAGCAACATAAACATGGTTTTTAGAGATAGTGAGGTAAGTACCCAAATGCTCAGCTACAGGGGTTGAAAGTGCTTGCCCTGGGGAATAGCTCTTCATCATACGAAGCCTTACTAAACTATCCAAATTGTTAACTTATGGACACACACTAACTTTGATTTTAAAAATAAATTAAAAAGAAAAAAAGTCCTGCTCTGATTCTTGGGAATAACAAAAGCACTGCCTACTTCCTAATTACCTAACCTTCTTGGTCCTAGAACCCAACCTGTGCTCCCTTGCAGGCATCCAACCTCTCATCCTCAGGAAAGCAGCAGCTCTTCTTATACTCCCATCCTATGAAACCATTAAAAATGTGTTTAAACTCTAAAGAGCCCAGCTACATACAGGCCAGCCGTTGGTTTGTTCTGGAGAAGATGTGTCTATCTCAACAGCTCATGTACAGAGAGAAGGGCCACATGCAAGCTGGGTCCATGTAATTCACAGCCAATGGGGAGACAGAGAACGTGGGTCCATCAGTATCATGATCTAGTATGGTTGCCAGGGACATGCACTTTCTTCTGCAGTTGACTGTTACCTCCTCCTGTCATTAAAAAAAAAAAAAATCATAGTCAAGTTCCATAACTTGGTGCCAACAAGTGTTAAGCTAAATCTAGGGCTTTGCCCTGACTGGTGTGGCTCAGCTGGTTGGGTATCATCCTGCAAAGCAAAAAGTCACTCATTCAATTCCTGGTTAGGCACATGCCAGGGTTGCAGGTTGGGTCCCTGGTCCATGTTTCTCTCCCTCTCTTTCTCCCTCCAGTCCCCTCTCTCTAAATATAAGGTCTTTGAAAATAAATAAATCACAGGGCTTTGGAGGTTATTATCTATCTCTTCAGCTTCCATGACTTTTCTCTCTGAAGAGGAGAGGGGAAGGAAAAGAACAGTATTCATAGGTTATAGAGTATGCTGACAGAGATATTCAGGAAGGTTAGGACTAGCTCCCAAACACTACAAACAGGTCAAGGTCAGGTTAACTCAGTCAGCACCTAACAAACAAATTGGTCGTGAGTCCCAGGAATGAGATGTCACTAGTGCTCAATTTGAGTGTGAGCTCCATAGGGGCAGGCACTGAGTCCCAAGTTCAATGCTGGGCCTGTCACAGAGTAATAACATCACAAATATTTGTTGATTTAACTCATTGTATTTCCAAACCTCAGCTATTTCTGATAAAGCCAGGCACCTACACAGAAATCAAGAGACCCCACGTTTCTTCAGTTTTTTTAATTCAACCTGAGCTAGAGAATGAGAAATAAATAAATAAGCAAAATTCAGGCTATTCAGAATCATTTTTATAATTGAATTTATTTTGTGTTGGATCAAATGGAGGTCTTTAGAGGCTTTAAACACTGAATACTTTGTGTTACTCCTCCTATATGAAATTAAAAACACTATCTCATAAAATATCTGAAAGGAAGTCTAGCACAAGTCTGAACCTGACTACTAGGATGCTTTTTAAAATACCAAATATTTCTTTTGTTATTTGAGGGGGATGTCTTTGCTTTGTGAGTACTCAAAGTGCATGTTCAGTTTGCCTTCTGGCAACGGAGCCCTAGCTTAGTGCTTTCTACACAGCCTGTTGCCTCTGCAACACCCAAGGATCTAAATGAAAAACTTCGAGACAATAACCAGTCCTCCCAAACACTTTGACAGTGTGATCAGGGAAGAGGATCATTAGAGGAAAAGAACTGAAGGAACAAAGGAAAAGAAATGTGTTTGTATGTTTGGTTGTTTGTTTGTTTTTAAACCATATCAGTAGGCAGAAGGCAGTCTGGGCCCTCAATCTAGTCCGTACTTTGCAAAACTGTTTTTAAATAACAACCCCCAAGTGACGTCCCACTTCCCCCTAAAGTCTCTATGACCATTACACTAACACCATAGACAATAGAGTGTTTTTGAGTCCCACTAAAACACTAAGTTGATAAAGGAGCAGAACCTAATGTTTTCCCTATTAGTAGTTTGAAGTATATATCTTGGTAATCCAAAGGGCAAATGCAAAGATAAAAATATTAAAATAATATTTGTTTTCCATGCTCCTTTAAGGAAGTTGTAAATTTTTTGGATGAGATGGTTCCTTTATATTTTGCACTGGAGGGATTTAGAAATGAGTAGCACCAGCTCCCTAAATCTGGGCAAGACATCAGAGTCACATGGAGAGATCGTGAAAAATAGAAATTCCTGAGCCCCTAGAAATACAACTTCATATTCTTCAGCCAGAGGATCTCTAAGAACATTTCTCTGTGCCTATATCATGAAAACTCTTCCTTGTGATAGAAAACCCCCACTGTGACAGTCCAGAAATATAGGTCTTCCTCTCAGTGACTTAATAAAAAGAATAGAATAGATAAGCCACCATATATGAAGCCATAAGCAGTAGTAAAATAATATAAGTGAAAATATCAAGAAGTAAAAACTACAGAACAGAGGCATTAGGTTAGGGTGGTCAAAAGGTACAGACTTCCAGTTAGAAGATAAGTAAGTTCTGGGATATAACATCCAACACGGTGACTATAGTTAACAATACTATATTTATATCTGAAAGCTGCTAAGAGAGTAGATCTTAAAATTTCTCACCACAAGGAAATATTTGTAACTATGTAAGATGATGAATGTTAACTAAACCTACTGTGATACACACTTTGCAATATATATACATATGTTGAATTATGATGTTGTATACCTTAAATTAATACAGTGTTATATGTCAATTATAGCTTAATAAAACTGAGTGGGGGGACTATAGAATAGATAACAGGAACTCTGGGAAGTTGAAGACAGAGGAGTTGAAAATGGTCCATCTTCTAATCATTTTACCTCAGCCGACATGATCAGTAATGCACAACCTCAAAGGCTGAGTGAACTCACAGCTACAAGCATTAACCCAGGTCAGAAGGGTAGAAAGATGAATATCCAACAGC
Source organism: Furipterus horrens (assembly GCF_987537825.1). Classification (NCBI taxonomy): domain Eukaryota; kingdom Metazoa; phylum Chordata; class Mammalia; order Chiroptera; family Furipteridae; genus Furipterus; species Furipterus horrens. Next base: position 68,842,561 of record NW_028327180.1, read on the forward strand.
AGAGAAAAAGAGTTCTGGCCAGTGTTCTCTTATCTATGGATTCCAGTAGGAGCTGGGATCAGTTTGAGTGCCCGGTACTACCCTGCCCTGCCCCAGTGACCTCCAGTTCCTCTGCTCCCCTCTGAGCTGGCTCTCCCCAGACCTGCCAAGGAACTGGCTTGGCTGAGCCAGGACTATTTAGTCTAACAAAATGTTCTCATCTCATCCTGTCTCCCACACCCACCTGCCTTTAATTTTTAAACTTACAAACTGTTGGTGTTTTTATTTTTTCATTAGGAGGTGGGGGTTGTGTTTCTGCCACACGGTTTTAGAATCTTCAATGCTAGGAACCCAGGAGATACCACATTCAGCAACCCCTTCTCCCAGGTCTACTTTGATTGCACAACTACCTGTTTAAACACAAGGTAGAAAAATAAAATAAGCCCCCAAAATATCAAGTGGAAGATACGCCAATGCCTATATACAGAAGCTCACATAATGTCACAGCTGGCACCTTCGGAAGTCATGTGTTCCAACCCTCTCATTTTACTGATAAGAAAAGAGGGGGCCAGGGCAGGGAAGTCCCCTGTTCAAAATCTCAATTCTAGTTGTTGGTAGATGGGTTTAAAAAAAAAAAAAAAAACCTAGATTTTGACCTGTAATGTAGTGTGTTTTTCACTCCACCACACTGTCTCTTGGGAGACTGACAAATGATCTGAAAATATAATTTTGCCAAAGCTATTGAAAGTCTTTGTTAACAACTGGCTCAAGTCTTTATTTTTGTCTTCAGTAAAGTTCTTCCCAGTTTGCTAACTAGATTCAGTGCTTATAAGTATTCGACCATAAATTCTGATAGTCCCATGAAAAATAACCTTTAGACTTGGTCCAGGAAGTCTTAATCTGAGACCCATAAACTCATGGGTTGAACCCAGGTAATCCATAGTTGAACTCCAGATATTTAGCAAAAATTTTGAATGCACAGATGTACCTTTTTTTTCTGGATTAGGAAAAGTATCCTTGGATTCTCAGGGGAGTCCATGAATCCTATCAAAATTGAAGTACTCTCTAATTCAATTTCCTCAACTTGGAGTTGGGGAACTGAGGCAATGTAAGTGAATAGAACTGCCAAGGTCACAGACAGAGGAAGGCCTGGAACTCAAATCTCTTTGTGCACATCCCAGGTTCTTTCCCCTGCACCATGCAATGCATCCTGTGCTCTGTACGCTGACCAGAGATGATTCCCATTCTCCCTGTAAAGTCTCTTCCACTCCATGCTTTCAACTACAAAAAGAATTCACTGATAGAGTATGCAGGACTCAAAGCAAATCAGTCCCACCCTGTACATCTCACAGCAGTCTGTCAGGATCACCACCTTGAACCTCTCTGGCAGAGACAGAATTGACATTCTGAGGCTCTCAGCTCCCTCACATGCAGGAGTTCAGCTGGAGTTTCTGCAGTCTGGTGTTCAATACCCACCACTGGGTGGATTATTAAATGATGTCACCAGTGTCTTCTGGAGTCCCATCATAGCTATGTATGCCAAGAAGAGTCATCTTACTGCAGAAATGGGCAGTAAAGATAGATTTTTTAAAAAGCATAATAAAAGCAAGGGCTATAGGAACCAAAGTACCCAATATGCAAAGGTAGCTCCATTAGAAGTATAATATCTAATTCCATGGTAATAACAGATAGACTGCCTTAAGTTCTATTTGGAATGAGGTAGGATAGAGCTCAGATCAAGCTATATGTTTGTGAGTAGGCAGTTTATATCCAGAATGGTGTCTGCACCTCCAAATTAATTCTTGGTTAAAAAAGTTGAATCAGAGTTTTCAACTGCCCATTCAATTTATATTCTTATATTGTTGATTTTATACAAAACTTCCTAGGATTCTTGATGTGAGAAGATTATTCAAGATGATTATATCTCTAGTTCTCTGATATCAGAGCAAGAAGTTCATGCACAACGACTAAAAATGACAAATCAAGAAATGGCAACTAGTAACATATCTCTGAAGTAGACACAAGAAATCGATAATGTTATTGCTCTTGGACAAAGGCAACTGGATAACTTGGGCCAAGGATGGGAAAAAGACTTTTCACTGTAAATCCTCTAGTTATTTTGACTTTCAATCATGTATTATTTCATCAGAATATTAAGAAATTATCCCTGAACTTTAAAAAGAGAGAAATACTATGCTGCACACCTGAAACTAATACAAAATAATGCTAAATGTAAACTGTAATTGTAAAATAAAATTTAAAGTTTTTTTTTTTTTTTTTAAAGAGAGAAACCAGGTCAAAATGTATTATTTAGACATGTAAGTAACTTCTACAGGAAACAGCGAAAAGTGGCTGAGGGCGGTGGTTGGTCAAGTTGCCCTTCTGCATTCAGTTTTTACCTATATGTATGACTTATTTTGACAAAATGTAAAACTAATTAAAAAAAATAAAATTACTCCAAGCAACTTGTTTTACAGGTAGGAAACTGAGGCCCAAGGGTGGCAGAAATCAGTGGCAGAGCCTGTATAGGTAAACACTCAGGCTGCTGTATCTAGGGCCAGAGCTTTCCTTACCATGGACAAAGACTCTTCCTGTGTCTAAATGCCTTCTAAGTAGTTATTATTGTTGTTGTTATTATTATTAGATTGAAATATTTTTAGAATATTTGAATAAAATTGACCTCTCCTCATTTTGATCCTCTGTGCTAATAATTGTCCCCCTTTTTTATTCATTCAATTACAAGCAAATCGACAGGAGACATTTATATGAGGCAGCTTAAACCCAAGCTAATGGAGTGCCTAATGACTAATTGATCAGATCCCAGCCCAGAGAGCAGCTCTGAGTGGCCTAAAGGAATTTATGCAATTAGTTTAGGTTTGGTAGAAATTGAGTGCATATGAAAGTAAGCTTTTTATGGTCTTGATTTATGAGAGCTGGACATTAACTATATCTGCCAAGAGGTGAGCCTTCTAGCAAGCCCCAGGCACTGGGGGACTCTCTGGCAGGCCAGGATGCGGGGTTCTGAGCTGATGTGGGGGCAGAGGGGGAAGACTAGAAGAAAGAGAGTAATTGGGATTGGGACTGGAATTCCGCCAGAGACCTCTTAAAATTATGGTGGTTCTTCCCCCTCATGTAATTCAAAATAAAAACAAGATTAAATCTTAAAATATATAAAGAAGTCTCACAAAGGCCTGATTTTCCCAAGATATACACTAGGATTTTTTGTGTGTGAAACTCTAAAACTAAAAGGAGGAGGGGGAGGGAGGGGGAGGAAAGAGAGGGGGGGAGAGAGAGAGAGAGAGAGAGAGAGAGAGAGAGAGAGAGAGAGAGAGAGAGAGAGAGAGAGAGAGAGAGAGAGAGAGAGAGAGAGAGAGGGAGAGAGACAGAGACCGTTGAGACTGTTTCGGTTCCAGGGCTGAGCTACGGGAGGCAGAGAACTGCCGTTTTATGGAGACAAGTACTCCACGCGCGCGCCGGTGACATGAAGCCACGGGGGAATGGATGGCGAGGACTCCCAGGGCGGAGACGGGCCTGGCCCCCCAGGCCTCTCTCCGGAACGCTCCTCCAGAAGCCCAGAGAGCTCCGGGCCCGCAGCACGGCGGAGGGGAAGCCCCCTCCAGGGGCGCCGGGGAGGGGCGGGGGAGAACCAGGCGAACCCTGACCCCGCAGGGGAGCCCCGGGAGCCCCGCGGGTGCGGAAGCGCTGTCGGGAGGGGCGGAGGGAAACCTGACCTAATCGGAAAAGAGCGATCGAAGGGGAGATTAATTCATCCGCCGGGGTCCTCGCGGCTCCGTCTGCCCGGGGCGGGGTTACCGCGGGGGCTCCCGCAGCTCCACGGAAGAGAGAAAGAGGGGCAGGGGGCTCCTCTGCAGCCCCACCTCGCTCCTGTACTTTGGGGTCAGAGTTTAACTCCTGCGAGGTTGGAGAGAAGCTAAGAGCGGGCTGCGTGGGAGACAAACAGACCGACGCGGGCGGGGGCAGAGCCGTGAGGCCCGCCGCGATGGAGCGCCGTGCGGGCGAAGCCCAGCGAGGACAGCGGGCATCCCGGGCTGCCGCCCCCAACACCGCGGCTCCTGCGGCTTCTCCAGCCACCCCTGGCGCGCCTGCTGCGCCCCCACCCCAGACGGCCCGCCAGCCCAGCACGGGCGAGGCGAAGAAACCAGCGGTCTGTCAGGTTTCTCCACCGAACTGTTGAGTTTAATACTTGACCTGGGCAAGTTACGTAAACATTCTGCCTCCCAGTTCTCGTCTGTAAAGTGGGGTTTCAAATGGTATCTCCTCGTTAGGCTCATTGGGGCTGATCACTTCGAAAGTTATATGGACGTCTAATCACTATGTTGTACACCTGAAACTAATATAATATTGTATGTCAACTAATTAAAAATAAAAATTAAATGGTACCTACTCATAGTTTAAGGATGAATAAATTAATGCACATAAGGTGCTTGGAAGAGTACCTGCCACGCAGGAAGCCCTCCGTACGTGTTAGATATCATTATTCTGTTTAAGCAGCAAACATTTGTGAAGCACTCACTCTACTAGACCCTCCGCTGGGTTCAGGGAGGCAGGCGGGACTGGGCAAGTGTGGTGCCTGTTCTCCTGGAGTGCATTTACTGCTAAATAAATAAACAGGGTGCTATCAGGGAGTAAGAAGGACTACTAGAGAGATAAAGTGGGGTAGTGTGATGGAGGTGGGGGGAGCAAATTTAGGTAGAAGGATCCGCCCTTCTCTGGGCCTCAGTCTCTCCTTCAGTAAAGAAAAGAAAAGAAAAAGAGGCGCTTTTAAAAAGATGCTCTGCCCTCCTGCTGACGCATTCCTGCGCCCAAAGGTGCAAGCTGGGCGGGGAGGAAGGAGCGGAGACCCCATCCTTCGCACCTCCTCTGCCCCCTAGAGCCCCGCCCCTCTGCAGGGAGCCTGCGCTGTGTCTGCAAGGCTGAGAGATGCTCGATGCTTGCCAGGATTCTGCAGGGGAGAAAGGCTGGAGTCGACGACTGGGTCAGCTTCTCACAGGGCACTACGTATTCGCACCATGGACTCCTGGAGAGCGAATTCGTCGTCCCTTCCATAGGTGAGATTCACACTGTGCCAAGAGATTTCTTTTATACTTTCCAGCTCCCTTCCATAGGTGAGATTCACAGTGTGCCAAGAGATTTCTTTTATACTTTACAGCTTGTCCCTGACAACCGCGTCGCAAGCACTGCTACTAACCTTATTTTATAGATGAACAGACTGTGTGGCCCACAAGATGGGAAATGTTGACCCCACACCTCTCCAAGCCCTGAATTTGCAACACTGCATCTTTCTTTTTCTGAGTATAAATAATACTTAAAGAGACCAATTATTCATTAATGCCTACTGTGTGTCAGGCCCTGGGCTTATGTGATTCCATTTGATGATCAGAGCAATCCTGAAAGTTAGTCTTTTTGTTCCAGTTTTAAAGATGAGGGTACTGAGGCTCAGGGCAGTAAAGTCACTCACTCAGGCAAAAATGGAGTAGGTATTTCACCCCAGGTGTGTTCACTCTAGACATGGAGCTGTTTCTATTTCAGCAAGAAAATAAAAGAGCTCAAGCACCACTGCAGGGTCATGAGAAAATCAGACACACTCAGTGGGGGAGAGGTCACCCCCTGATCCTCCTCCCTGATTCCTCCTCTAGGTACCAAGGGCCCATGTCACAGAGCACCCCTTCTGCACCCATGATCACCACAGAGCGAGGCAAAGACTCTTCTAATTTAAACAGGAAGGATCTTGGCTACCTTTGAATGGAAGCTTGAGTTGCAGACCACCACCTAGACTCTGGCCCCACCCCCAGAGATACTTGTCTATTCTTGATGGTATCTGTTCTCCCTTATACTCCTTAGACTCTAGAGAAGATTGAGTTGGAAGGGGTCCTTTCATTTTTCATTCATTCATTCAACAGATAGCCATCATCTGCCACTCTGGGCAAGATGTTGAGCTGGGAACTAGGCTTGAAACAGTGGACAAAACTGACACTGCCTTAGGCACAAAGAGGAGACTACTGGCCAGAGATCACATGGCTCAGACTCTGGAAGGGCAAGAATTTTGCCTCCAAATTCTGCCTGCTGGGGCTTTAGGCATGCTGGTTTGTGTATGCCTAGCTTAGTAGGGGTCAGGCCCTGGTTCCAGCCAGGCACGTGCCTAGAAGCCTTTGCCCTGGTCCACAGATGACTGTCGAAGTCCCACCTTGAGAGGCACAGTGCAGCTTTCCATATAAACCACCGTGAACATCGACCTCAGTCTCTCTTGGGACAGCTTTTAAAAACTCCCAGGTGGGCCTTGACCAGTGAATGTTGCAAGTTTACAGGATTTGAGAAAAGAATATCTGTTCTAGGGTGCTTTTCAATGACTTAATATAATTTGTGTGAGGTTTTACAGCCATCAGCAGAGGCTTAGAGAGGTGGTGTGACTTGCCCAAGGTCACACGGTTAGGCAATGTAAACCCCAAACCCGCTAGTACACCTCACCTCCTCCAACGCTCTTGAGAGGTTTGTGCCTCCAACTGACAATGGCAAAGGCGACTGCACAATTCCAGAGAAACCACAGCTCCCATTGCTTCCTGCGCGAGCCCAAGTAGAAAGGCAGCGGCGCCGTGCCGGCGCACTCAGGGGATGGAAGAGAGGGTGGCCTGGCCGCAGCTCCCGCCCTCCGGTAGAAACTGGATAAAATATTCGTGCGAGCTTGCAGTCCCCGGCGCCTGGACCCGACCAGGTGCAGAGGCGAGGTTCCCACTCCTAACCCAGCTTGGTCTGTTCTGACGCAGATCTTGCACTCAGGAGACTCATCTCGCCCTCTCCAAAAAAGTCTTCTAAACTTTTGATATTATTAATTAAAAAAAAAAAACTAAATAAATAACAGCAAGAAACTTTTTGAAAAGGAGATGAAGGCGAATATCCGGTTCTTTCCCTGGCCAGAAAAGCCAAAGGCTCTTACCTGAAGGAAATCTCACAGCCAGCAAAGACGCATCTGTCTGGAGCGCTTCGCTCCGGCGCGGGACGCTCGCGGCCACCTCCTCTGCAGCCCGGCTGGGCTCCGGCCTGTGTTTTATACCACTATAGGCAATTAATATTGCATCAGCCGTATTTTAAATTTTCAAAACCCACAATATAATGTAATGGCATAAGGGCATTTATTATTAAAGGACACCCGATGGAGAGGGGGTGGAGGAATCGCTGGGGATGTTGCACAAGGCAGGGGCGAGGGGCTGAGGCCTTGAGGCTGAGGGCGATCCTCAGGTTTGCTTTTGCAGTGCAGGGTCCGGGAAGGGGGCGCACTGTGCGGAGGGGAGACCCGTTCTGCTCTGAATTTTGAGTGGAAGGTCTGATGATCCAGAGCTCTTTGAAGACACAGTGTGGAGAAGTGCAGACGACTCCTTGACTTGGAGCATTAATTTTTAAACCATGAAGGTGTTTCTGCGGTTCACAAATAAAAAGGTTTCCTCCCCTTTTAGAGAAAGTAGAAGCGAGAGAAGGCAACTAGCGTCTGTTGAGCACCTATTATGCACAGGGCACTACACTAGGATCTTTGCAGCAGATACCTCATTTAGCGCCCCACACAGAAGCCGAGATAGACCATGGAGTGAGTAACCTTTTGGGTGAAAATTCCAAACGAATTTCTAAAGAGACCACCAAGGGGGCCCAACGGATTTTGTCCTAGCAAAGAACACCTTCTTCCCTTTTTGCACTCATCGCCTCATTTCCTATGTAGCTGTTTGAATGTATTAAAATAATAATGTTTAAGTGCCAGGCCACTATCAGAAGCCTTAAATAGTCTTATTTAATCCTGGCAATATTAGCATCTTCATCTAGAAGACAAACAGTAGAGGCTCAGAGAAGTTAAGAAACTGGCTTTAGGGTCATCCAGCCAATGAGTGGAGGCATTGGGGGGAGGGGAGGGCGTACAGCAGTCAGGCTTCAAAGTTTGCGATCTGAGTCAAGTTGAGCGAACAAAGGCTGACAGATTCGCCGGCACAGGAACTCGTGGAGGGAAGTGATTTGAAACACTGAAGTTTGGGCACCAGCGGCAGGATCTCCCTTGAGGAGGTCAGGGCGAGAGGATGAGGCTACCAAAGAAGAGAAAGGAGAGTAGATGGCGGGAGACTGGCTGGCCCAGAAGTAACCACCCAGGTCTTTTGGGCTCTCCTTTTTAAATCCTTTCCAAACCTAGTACTCCTTAGTCTCTGAGAAAAAAAAGAACTGCGATTCGGGTTGAAAAATAAAGGATTTATTTTAGAAGGTAATTGAAAGGGTAAAGAGAGAAGAAAACTTAACATTTATTTGCATCTACTTAGAGAACGAAACCAAAGATCACACAACACACAAATTACATGAAGCAACGAAAAATAAAATGTGATGGGACAAAAGGGAGTGAGGTGAGAAGGACCCAGGCTGGCAGTCTGGTCCCTCTTTCCACCCAAAACTATACGTGAACCTCCACCCAGAGGCATCCATAAAAGGGGGGTGGGAAGAAATGACATTAAATAAATAACAGGAAACAACAATGCTAACAATAACAATAAAGGAACGATGAGGTTAGATGTGTTGGAAGGACTTTGCATGTGATTCAGAGAAGTTACAATTACTTTCGAGAAGCCGCCTCTACAGTGCGCTGGGAGTCTGGCTGGAGCAGGGAACTAGGGTCTGAGAGTTCTCTGTCAGTTGGGAACACTGTCAAAATCCATCGCTCTCCAGCAGGCGGTAATTACCACTTCAATGCCAGCAGAGAGTAGAGGATGGGTGAGAGCAGGTGTCCACTGCTGCTTGCAAACAGCTAAGTGATCCAGCATGTGGGCCCTTTACTGGAGTCCGACCTATATGGAGAAACGCTCAGAGCCCGCAACTCCCTGCACACTTTTTCTGAACTTAATCCATGCTACCTTAGAGAATTTACAGCAAACCGAAGAATGAGATGGATAAAATTTAGGCGGGCAACGGAGTATAAGGCTATCTTTTGGAAACATACATGAGTTTATATACTCTAAATAAATCTCCAGTACATGTTTGTTCCCCAGTTAGACTTTGCATTATTATTTATCACTTTCTTCCCATCCCTTCATGCCTTGCCTAATCGTGCTTAGCAAAGTGGCCCCTTCACCGCAGTTGTGTGATCGGGCCAATTCACTCTCCCCTTCATTTGGGCTCCTGCCCTGAGGTCGCGCAGTCCAGCGCTCCAGGGAGATTTTCAGCACCATGGACAGCACAAGTCCCTCCAGGCCTGCCCTACATGAATTTTTCCTTAGCGCCAAAGCTTTCCTCGTGAGAATAGAATGGAAAAAAAGAGGAAGAGAAAGCCGGGAGACAATCAGGTGGGATAAAGGGGAAAGCCTGTGGCTTCGGGGAAGAGAGCCTGACCTGCCAGAAAACGTCTTGGAGTCCCCCATAACCGTCCCCCCGGGACGTACACTCAGCTTTCCCGGCCCCGAATGCTGCGCCCTGCCGCAGTCAGTGGACAGCCGAGTACTTCATTCGTTTCTGTTTCTGTCTCTGGTTGCAGAACCAGACTCTCACCACGTTCTTTTTAAGGTCCAGTTTCTCCGCGATGGCCGCGATCTTCTCGGATGAGGGCCGCGGCTGAATGGCGAAGTAGGCCTCGAGTGAGCGCTTCTCCGGCGCGGCGATGGACGTGCGTTTGCGCTTTCGCTCACTACCATTGAAGAGCTCCGGCTTGCTGTTTTTCTCTCGGTAGGCAGCCTCGGCTTCCTCTAGCCAAGCCTGGAGCACTGGCTTGAGCGCGATCATGTTGTTGTGGGAAAGAGTGAGAGACTCGAACCTGCAGATGGTGCTCTGGCTGAGGGAGCCTACGCCCGGGATCTTGAGGTTGGCTAGAGCCGCGCCCACGTCCGCCTGAGTCACCCCCAGCTTGATGCGTCGCTGCTTGAAGCGCTCTGCGAAGGCCTCCAGCTCTCGTGGGTCCGACTCCACATCGCTGAGGCATGCGGGCATAGCACTGTGAGGCGCCACGGCGTGTGGGTGACTCATGCCCATTGCCTGGTGCAGGTGGCCCATGGCACCCAGGTGATGCGGGTGGATCTGCGCTGGCATCACCGAGTGCTCGGGGGCGCCCAAGCCGCTGACGCTCAGCGTGGGCGAGATATGCTCTAGCAGGTCGCCCTCGAGGCCCTGGTGCACCGCGTGGTGCGGGTGGGAGGTGAGCGCGGCTGGGTGGGAGATGGGCACGGTGGACGAAGTGGACGTGCAGGGCACGCTACTCATGGTATGGTAAGTGGCGTCGGGCTTGAACGGATGGTTCTTGCCGTGGGAGACGATGTCCACCGCCGCCAGAGCTTCGGCGCGTGCCAGCAGGCTTTCATCAAAGCTTCCAAATATATTACCCTGCAGCTGCAAGCGAGAAGGCGCACAGCACGGTCAGTGGGGAATACTGTCAAGTCAGGATTAAAACACATTTTCAAGCAACCGAGATGCCTCTCCTCAAAGCCCAGGTCATAAAAATTAATACGGAAACAGAGGCTCTGCTGGAACAGACGTGTGGATCAGAGACATGAATGAGAGAGAGAGGGCGCCGGGAGAGAGTGTGGGGGAGACAAGAGAGGGGTTCAGACAGCGGCGATTGTTCTGGGCGACATGAAAAAAACATGAAGCCAGTGCCTGTCAAAAAATGTGCCTTAGAGCGGTAATTATGCTCCACTACGTACCTGCGGGGCTGGGAGGCAGACTCGGCGCATGGCCTCGGAGCCGGAGTGCAGGCTGGAGAATTTGGGTTCTTGAAGCACCGGGTGCATGCCGAAAGGCTGCTTGGTGTTCATGGCCATCATCTTCGCGCGCCTGGCAGGGAGGCAGCGAGGGACATGGATCAGGCTCGTCTCGCTCGCTCGCCGCGCTCCAAGTGAGCGCCGCTCAGCGCCCGCTCTCCCCTCGCCCTCTCGCTCGCTGCCTCCCCTCTCCCCCACCTGCTTCTTCACTCATCTTACAAGCAGCCTGCCAGGAAGGGCCCGGGAGCGCGCAGGCGTGCTCACGCGCCCGGGACTCGCAGGGGCCGCCCGGGAGGCAAGGCCAGTCAGTAGCTCTCCGCGTGCCTCCTGCGCCCGCCACAGCTGCCCCCGTCACGGCATTTATACCCAGACCCGGCCGGGCCTTTCCCGGCCTGCCCCGCCCCGCCTGGCTCCAACCCCGCCGACCTTCCGGATTCTCTCTTCTTCTTCGTGGACTACTCCCCCAAAGTCCCAAACCTCTCCGTCCTGTCCCAACTTGCATTGCCCAGATCGAAGGGCAGGCCGGGCTGATAGTGGCCCAGAAGCTGACCCTACTCCAACTCCGCATCACACACACACACACACACACACACACACACATACACACACGCACACGCACGCGCGCGCGCGCGCGCACACACACACACACACTCCTCGTCGGACCGGCTGCCGCCAAACTGCCCATTTCCAGGGCGCTCCTGGCCCCACGCCCGAGCCGTCCACTAGAGTCCGGCCCCGCGGCGCAGCTAAGAGGCGCCTCCAATCACCCAGACGGGCTCCGGGAAGGGTGAGGGGCTGCCATAATGAGCCCCAGGTGACCCCCATACCCCAATTGCCCGGCATTGTGGAGGTGGGGGAAGTAACTGCCTACGCAGTCGAGGAGGCCTGTGGCTTCCTCCCCACGCTTGCCTTTCCTGCCTTTGCTTAAGACGACTTGGCCTCTTCCCCCTCCTCAACCCTCCAGCCTAAGGAAGCTTACTAAGTATTTTTTAGAACGGTGAGTTCAGGACTGCCCGGTGACATTGGGAATCAGTCAGTGCACTTTTGCCGGGCCGCCAGCGCATACAAACGACCTTCCTTATAACAATAGCTACCATGTTTGAGCTCCTAATATGTGCTAGGCAACTTCGAGTCAGCTGGTGGTGTGCTCACACCCTGTGGAGTAGGTACTGTTATTCCGTTTTACAAACGAGGAGAACGATGGTCAGAGGGGTTAAGGGTCTGCCCAAGACAACATCGTTGGTTGGGATCGGCCATACAGTCACTCGATCGTTTCGCTGTCCATTACACAAATATTTACTGGTGGCCTACTGTGTGCCAGGAGCCAACGTTGGGCTTCCCAGGCTATTAACCATTTACCTGCTTTGTTTTCCGAACTGAAATATGGGGACCGAATTGCTCGGGAGTTACTACTGCCCCGCCCGCGCCTCCCCTCTGTTCTCATCCGGTCTGCTTTCCTCCTCTCCTTTCCCTGCGCTAGTAAACATCGTGAATAATGCATGGGGAATCCTGGGACTGTGGTCGCTCCGCCCTCCGAAGAGAGCAAAACCGGGTCCAGAGAGAAGCCCTGAGCCCATGTCTCGGAGGCTGAGGCCGCCGCCTCTACCCGTGGAGAGGTCTTGGGGGTTTCAAGGCGGCCCAACATGCGGCTGAGCCTCGCGCACCGCTGAATGGGGGGCCGGGTTTCCCAGATGTTAATATAGTGGGGCGAGGGGCGGAGTGTTGGAGGGGACCACCGCTTGGCCTAAGAGGAAGCCCTGCCTAGATCCGGGGGGCTACCTGTCCCCAAGCTTCACCAATCCTTCTCATGTCGGAGCCCTTGCGTGGGGCGAGAGAAGGGAACACGTTCTGACCTGCGACTACATAAAACGGCCCAAGGCAGGCGCAGGAGGTCAAGCAAGGCCCTTTCACTAAACCTCTCTGAGCTTCCGTTACCTGGGCTCTAAAGTGGGAATTGCAGTAGAGCTTGCTTTCTCGGGTTCTGGTGAAGACATTTTAAGCTAGACTAGAAAGAAAAGCATTGAGCATGGATCCTTAGTGCTCAGTAAACCTCCTCACAACGTGTTGCTTTGGAGGGTAGGCCCTGCCCTCAGATTCAAAAGCCACCTCTGCCTCTTGCTGCTTGAGAGGCCATGAGCCACCTCAACATCTCTGTACTACAGTTTCCTCATCTGTTAAATGGTGATAATAGATTTTCCTCCACTGATGGCTGTGAGGAATATGCTGACATAAGCCATTGGCGCAGTGCCTGGCACACTGAAATTATGGAATAAATGTCCCTCTCTTCTTTCTCCTTCAATTTAAAGAGAAAGCTTTGGGGAGTGGGAGTGGCCTGAGTCATCTCCCTAGAGAATGGCAGGTCTGGGTGTGCAAACTGGATCCTTGGTCTCCTCCATTCATTTAGCACCTGCCTGGTGCCAGACCCCACGCAGAGGGCTGGGACAGAGCTGTGGATCAGACTCCTTCCCCACCCTCACAGGGTCACCAATCTAAAGTCCACTGCAGAAAACTGACTGGAAATTGCACCACAGTGGAAGGATGTAGATTCATGTACAAGACACAGAGCAGGGCTGGTGGGATTCTTGAAATAGAGACTATGCATCAGAACTGTGGGTCCCTGGAAGGCTGGGTTCTGACCAGCATTCTACTACTGGGCCTATCCCACAAGGAGAGGGCTGGACTAAATGATTGCAAAGAACTTCAGTCCTAGCAAAAGACTATTATTCTGGTTAATTTAAGTGAAACATTATTAGGAGCAAATCAGAGCTTCTTTCCAGGGATGCTCAACTCCCCTGAAGCTGCATGTGGTGTTACTTTATCACTCACCGGCATTTAGGACCACTCATTCTTGTTTTCTGCCTAAAGCCACAAGAGAAAAGGAGATGGGAAGCTGGGGATACTGCATCCTCCTTAGAGAAAATTCTGTAACTAGCCTGGCCCATGGTGCCCTGAGACCCACACCCACTCCATAATACCCTAGTTGTCTGTGAAGCTGAACCTCCAGAAACAGTGGGAAAGGCCTGCTTTGTCCTCTCAGGGGCCTGGGGAATACTAGCCAGGGATGAGGTCAGGCAGGGGTCAGAGACAGAGCGAGATCAACTGGCCCCGTTAGGCCTCCCATGCTGCCTTCAGCTCACCAGCCTCCACTCCAGCATCCCAAGGCATTAGGATCACAAATCAAAACCCAAGCTTGCATCTGGCAACCTGTGTTCCCTGGATTTTTCCCATTCTTCCTTTTAAGAAGGTCTACTATCAGCTCTAGGCAGCCAGTAGTAAGATGACACCCATCCTTAGGGACCAGTCTTTCTGAGAAGGCCCTGGAGATGACAGACTGGAGAAGAAAGGAGGAAAAGACCATGCAGAAAGCAATGGAAAGGAAAGCCTTAGCATACAGTTGATCACATTCTGTATACTTTACAGGATTTGCAAGCTTAAATTCTGTTAGGAACAAATCTAGTAAAATAAATAAGCTGGATGTGTAAAAAGGAAGATTGAGATTGTGGTAAACTGGAGAGCACGTGCCCCATCCTTTCCTTAAATGGATAAATTTCATCATAATTAAACTACAGTTAAAACACACACACACACACACACACACACACACCATATAGGCCAAACAAAATCTGTCTGAAGTCCAAGTAAGAACCACATGGGCACTTATGCAAGTGTCACTAAGGGGGACAATTTTTCATTCTACAATCATTTCAGAATATCTACTGACAGCTGGGTCTTATGATGAGTTCTGTAGGGATAGCGCACACTGTTTCAGGGGCTCACAATATAGCAGGTATATAAAATTGCCACATGGAAGTCGAAATCAGGACACAAAGCACTATGTTGTCTAGAAGGACTAGCCCTGTAGGGATGCTGGATGAAGCATCACAGGACCACAGAGACTGTGACCACAAGGACGAAGGTGATTTTTAATAGACATCCATGATTAGCATGCAGGCGATCTGGACTCAAAGAAACAGTTTCTCTTTTTTGAGTTTTTTTGCATCATTCTCTATTATCTCCTAGTAAGAATGTGCCATTTTATGGTCTCTGCTCCTTCAAGGACCCTGGGACTTCTTTGAGGATGAGTTTTATCAGTCCTTGTGTCTCCAGTGCCATGCCTACAGGCTAGGTGTCATGTAGGAGCTTAATACAATAATTTGTGCTGAATGAATGCATGCATGAATAATATTCTCCCCAGGCTTCTGACCGATGATGTAGTGACAAGAAGAAGAGCCATTTAGGAGTGGTTCCTGATACACAAGCTCTGGGCTATGTGCATTAGGAGTATTGTACACTGAATCCCCACATCAAGCCTGTGAAGTTGATATTATTATCTCCATCTTACAGATAAGAAAACTGAGGCACAGAGAGATTGAACAGCCCAAGGCCACACAGTTAAGCATGGTCAAGTGAGGACTCGAACTCAGGTTTATCTTAACTAACACCCTGGACTAACGTCAGTTTCAAGGCCTCCCAAGCTCAGAGGCTAAAGAAGTGGGGTGACCCAGGTTTCACTTCTCTCCTAGAATGTCCCGCGTTCAGGGGTTCAGAGGCTGGCCCTGCTCCAGGCATACTTCCGGAGGAGGTCACTTGGAGAAGCCAGCAACTACCCCCTCCCACCTCCATCCCTGGCCAAGCTCCACCTCGGAGGGTTGGGGGGGGGGGGGTGGAATGGGAGATGGCTCCGATAGGATGATAGGATGGCCGGACTCAAGATGCCATCGCGGGGAGGCAGCTGGTGGGGCTGCCCGGCCAGGTGTTCGCAGCCGGCTGCCTCGCCTTCCTCTCCCTTTCTCTCGTCTCCTTTCACAAACTTCTCACATATACGCGCCGCCTGCGCAGCTGCTGCGGGACTCGCCTGTCGGCCGCTTGCTTTGTATTGTCTGCGCGAACCCAGAGGATCCGAGATGCCCAGAGGGACTCAGGAGCTGGAGGAGGCCGAGCATCCGTGGGGGATCGGCACGTGCCAGGAGCCCCCCTTCCCCGGAGATTCCCCTACTCAGGACCGAACGCAGTCACTCAGGCAGTGGGGCTCCAGGCAGGTCCCTGAGCCCTCATAGCCTCCATTTCCTCACCTGAAAAATGAGGGGACCAAGGCATGGGAACTCCAAGAGCTTTTTCTCCATTATGCCTATTCGTTGAGCAACTATTACATGGCAGTCAGAATGTTAGGAGACAGGAATTCAGCTGCATAAGACAGACATCCCCCTACTCCCACTTACCCCCTACTCACCTCCACTCCCCAGGATGCACCTACCCCTACTGAGGCTTCAGAAGATGGTGAGCAATAAAAAAAAAAAGAAACCCTCCAGTAGGGATAGCTGCCACAGAGAAAATCAACTGGGTGATGGAATAGAGACAGTGTGGGCAGAAAAGGAAGGAATTACCTTGGAGTCAAGGCCTGAAGGATAAAATGGAAGGCCAGGGGAGCAGGGTGCAAGCCTTGAGGAAGGAGCAAGCAGGTTGGTCAGAGCAGAGCAGGAAGACTAGAGTGGTGGGCATGTGCTGAGGAAACTGTGAATGTGAGAAATGATGGTCCAAGGGCAGGCCTGGGATTGGGGATGGCCTCAGGGAGCCGCCAGAGTGTAACCAGGACAGTGTTTAGATGTGAGGTCTACTTCTGGTGGCTGTGCAGGATTTGGTTCGCAGTGGTCCAGAGTGGACAAGAAAGACCCCAAATGTTCTGGGTTTAGTCTTCTGCTTCTTAGAGAATCAGGGTCAGTAGTTTGGATTTGAGGTGCCATTGTCCAGAAGACATCCCAATAACCTCCTATGGTCAGTGCTTGGCTCTTTCCTACTCCCACCCTCCATGTAGTTCCCCCCACCCCGTGTCTTCATCTCTGAGCTCTAGACTTTAGAATATCTGTTTCACCAGCAGCATGACCAGCTCTTTGCTCATCCTCAAGAATCTGGATAATACATGGTCCAAGCCCTGGCTGGTTTAGCTCAGTGGATTGAGCGTCGGCCTGCGAGCTAAGTGTCGCTGGTTCGATCTTCCAGTCAGGGCACATCAGAGAAGGAAAACTCTGACTCCAAAAAACCTCCGCTGCCTTGCGGCATACCTCTTCAGGGGAAAGGCTAAGGGAGTAAACCCCGACAGAAAATCCGGAGCCGGAGTCCCTAAGGCGGTTTGACGTTGTAGTCAACACCGGCAACTCCTGCGGTGCACCTGAAGCCAAGCTGTATTGACTCCGTCTTTCCCTTGGACCCTTCAGCTGCGAAGAGAGGGGTGGTCTGCTGCATGGGCAACAGCAGACCCTCCATATTACCCTGCCCAGGCTCTGTAGCTTCAGCGTCATCGCAAGATGTCGATTCAACACGGGAGGAGACAGATACTACCATGTCACTCCCGAGTCGGACTGCACAGCCATTCTCGGCGGTGCAGATAGACTCTTAAGAAGCTATACCATCGTCTCTCGAGACAGACGGCTGCCGACGATTTCTGGCACATGAGGACTGGTTTTGCCTTCTGCTCCAGGTCAAAGTCATAAAGTCAATCCCTGTGTGGCCGAGTTTGTTGTCATCTCTCCCATGGCCAAAGGATTAGGCCATTTCTTTTATCCAGCAAGCTTGGTTGGGAAGAGGCAGCAAGGGGGAGTGGACAGAGCACAGGAGGCCTGGATTCAAACAGGAACACATAGCTAACCTGCTGTGTGTCCCTGGACAAGTCACTAAGGGGCTCTGGGCCTCAGATTTCTTATCACTACAAGGCAGACAGGCTCCATGGGCCCGTTCAGTGAAAATACACCAAGGTTCTAAGTGTAAAGGGTAGAAAAAGGGTAGAGGCCAAATCTATCACCATAAATGGAAACCAGGTTCTGGTGTTTCTGCAGGGGGCTCTGTAGCTTCATGTATTGACCAACCGCTTGCTGAGCCCTTCCTCTGTGCAGGCACATGCTAGGTCTGAAGGTACAAGAATAAACAAGGGCTTGGTGCTTCCTGCTTCAAGAAGCTAGAGTCTGTGTTGTCTTATTCAGTCTTCACAATAACTCCCTAGAAGTGAACATTATTCCCCCACCTTTTCTTTACAGACAGAAAAGGAAACTGAGACTCAGAGAAGCAGTGCACAGCTCATTGTTTCTTGAGCTCTTATTCTGCTTGGCTCTGTGCATCCTTACAGATGCCATATCTGTGAAGTAGGTACTATATTTACCTCTGTTTCACAGATGGGAAGACTGAGGCTCAGAGAAGTTAAGTGTGCTCCTTGAGGCCACACAGGAGTAAGTGGCAGAGATACTATTTGAGCTCAGCTCTGATACTGGAGACCACAAGCTACCCCCCCCACACACACACACACACATACACACACCAGGCAGCCCCCAGAAAGAGGGGGTGAAGCTTCCTGCCACTTGTTCAAGTTCCCCTTAAGCTCTGGAGCAGCAAAGAGAAACAGAGTCATTAGTCAGCTCTGCAAGTTAAAATAAAATAAAATAAAAAGCAGAGGAAAAAAAGGTAGAAAAGAAAAAGGAAGAGGGAGAAGAAAACAAGTGAAGGCTCTGCTCCCATCAGGGGGGAAATCGGCGTCTTGTCGCCTAGCTCCATGCCCTGATTTATGATAAAAAATTTAGAGGAAATCATTTATATTTTAAAGGATCTAAATAGCTGCATGAAAGTTTTATCTAAAGTGCCACTGTATTTATAGGCAGTGCTTCCATGCTGGAGGTAATTAATAGATGTGTAAATCGCACGGGCTATGGCTCTCCTGCCTCCAGGGCTAGACGGCGTGGGCCTGGGCACTTGTGGACTGTTCCGGAAGGGGCAGGGGTGGCATCAGTGTGAGACCAGCATGGCACCTCCTCCCTCCCCAGTCCCCACCCAGCCCAGGCCGCGTGGTTTGTGAAGCCTTTGCGGGGACCCTGGAGATAATTTATAATAGACTAGCGGATCCCCCCCAAGCTGAGCTGCGGTTCCCAGCTGCCTGCCTTCTGCTTTCTTTCAGGAGATGTCAGAAGAGGGCTCAAGGGGCGGTGCTCCCTTCCCTCCTTCTGGCCCTGCAGCCAACATCAGGGAATCTACCGCTCACTCGGGCTGGTTTATAACCTGGGGAGGTTCTCATCAATGAAATCCTGGGCTCCCCTCACTCCTCCGCCCCAGTTTAGCCAAACTCCCCTTTCTCTCTCAGTGCCCCTGCTTACGGCACCCATGCCGGGTGCTTGTTTTGGAAAAGGAACCAGTTGAGAGGCCAGCAGCTCTCTGCTTACTTTAATTAAAGCTGTGAAATATTGATGGTTTTGGCTCTCTCTGTGGCTGCCACACCTTACAAGCAGGGAGAGAAGCCCGGGGATGAACAAGTTAAGGCAGGCCAGATGGTTTCCCTTCAGAAACGCCGCACAGACCTACAGAGGTGTCACTGCCTGAGAGCATCACACATCCTTAAATTATTGATGGGTCTCCTGAATTTGAAAAGGAGAAAAAGTCCACCAAACTGGAAATAACCATGATGACTCACTGGGGTTGAGCCTTTGGAAAGGAGGAGAGGGTGTGCGTACCTATGGACTCAGGGTGGACAGGCTGGGGCACAAACGGCAGCTTCCTTGGCCTGCTTCCTTCACTGGTTCCTTCCAGCAGAGCCCTGTTGAGTGGCTTCCTGTCAGAATCTAGGGCAGAGGCAGCCTTCCCCATCCAAACATGCTCCTTTCTCTTCCTTGGGGGACCAAAGGCAGGCGTTTCTTACAGAGGAGAAACTCCCTTTTAAAGTTCTTTAATTTACCATGCTCTGGTCATGTACCACCAAAAAGTGGGTTTAAAAGAGACTTGCATGATCCCCTATTTACTCCACCATTAAATTTGAACTGGAAGACAAATGTGTGTGTGAGACTGTGTGTGTGCACCTGACTGTGTGTGTGTGTGTATATATACACACATATATATATTAACTTGTCCCATGACCCCAAACACAGCAATATCAATAGAGTTGCCATCCTGGGGCATCCAGACCTTCTGACCTTTGACCTAGTGGATTTATTTACAGGACCTGGAAGGGGAGTGGTGTTGATGCTGTTGGTGGGGATGGAGGTGGTAGTGGTGGAGACCCTATTTTCCAAGAGCCATGTCCTCTGTCTGATCAAACCCTTTTCGGTGAACTGCGGTAAAAGATTATTTCAGCTTTTGACATAAATTTGACCTTGCCCTTGATGTATTTTAATATATTAGTCCAGAAGTTTATAGACAGTGCTTTCTTTTTACTAAAATTCATCAGTTTATAAACCAAACAAAATAGTATAAGACACTATCCCATTCCATTTCTTCCCATGTATATTTATCTATAGTTATTATATTTATCAAACACTTTTAAAATATAACAAATAGGATATGAAGGTCTGGCCCAGTCATCAGGTTTATCATTCAAGTTCTAGTTGGTTAGAAATATAAAAACCCTGGAAGTTTCTCTGCTGCTTTTTCAGACATTTTTTTCTTTCTGTGAGAATGGCAGTTTATCCATTTCTTCTGCTCTGGCATCCTCCTTCCTGAGCAGTGTAGAGAGTCCTGTGTGCATCTGCAACAGTCTTTTAAAATTTAAAATCAGGTCTGGTGGTAAACAGAAGGACCTGGAAATGAATGTCAGGTTGTAAAGACTGTAAGCGTCACAATATGGTAGGTGGATACTCTGTTCCATTTCATTTCACATGTAAAATCACCTTTCTCCAAAGAGAAATGAGTCAGTGTCCTGCAGAAGGAAATTACTGCATCCTTTGTGAATAAGTGATGAATCTTCCTGATTGGTGAGTCTTTGATAACTGCTCGGGGCTCTGTGACAGGGAATGGCCACAGGGCTTGAGGGAATCAGAGAAGCCTTCTCTGGGTTGCTAAGACCCAAGTGAGGAGAAGGAACCAGCCATAGGGCAATCTCTGGGAAGGGTTTCTGGGCAGAGAGAATAGTAACTGCTGTTCTCCAAGCTGGGAATCAGAGACCAGGAACAAGGCTACTGTGTCTGGAGCCAATGAAACAAGAGGAAAGGGAGATGAGGTCGGACAGATGAAGGGATCAAACAGGACATTATAAACCCTGGTAAGGAACTCGTGCTTTATTCTAAGTGCAGTGGAAGATTTTAAGCAGGAGCGTGATATTTTGATAAAGTCTCATAAAAGAGGACAGCCACCCAGGCTGGAGACAGGCTGTTGGAAGGGAGGTTTAAAAACCAGAATACAAAAACCATGGTACTGTTGCTCTTTCCTCTGACTGGCATGCTCTTCCCGCAGAGAGTCACATGACTCACTTTGACACATCCTTTGTCCTTTGGGGGTCAGCCCAGGTGTCAGTGAAGCCTACCCTGACCATATAAATGTCAACTATCTCTCCCCCACCTCCATTTCTTATTCCTCGCTTCCGCTTTATTTAGCTCCATAACACTCACCATTTTATATACTTTACAGTTGTATTTTACTTATTAGTTTCTTGTCTATTTTGCTAATAGAATGTGCATTTGATGAGGGCAGGGACTTGGTTTTACTCACTTCCGTGCACCTAGTATCACTGCCTGGAGCTCAATAAATATGTATGGAATAAGATAATTAACCTGAGCTGGGTTTTGACATCGGATTTTCAAATGCAAAGAGTGACACCACCTGTACTATTGATTTAGCACCTATTTTGAAAAGTTTAGCTCCATCTATATCCCCTCATTCAGACCCCCATGACCAAGTGGAGGCCACACAGTGTGTGCGTGTGTGTGTGTGTATGGTCTTGGAAGATATCAGAGGTGAGCACCCAATGTGGTCATCAACCTCACATTGTACTGTGCTCCCCACCATTCTGATCTCACCACATGGTCCTCAGACATGTGATGCCCATAAGTCCATTCCCATCTCAGAACCTTTGCCTTCCTGTTCCCCTTTCTGGAGTTTTCTTCCCTCATTTCTTCATCTGCTAGCTCCTTCTTGTCTTTCAGTTCTTAGCTCAAATGTCACCTCATCAGAGAAGATACCCTTGACCTTCCCTGACTGCCCAATCAAAATTATTTCCATCTACCCCATCTCCCCATGAGTCACTTTCTATCCCATTATTACATTTTAATTTTTCTACCTAGTACTTACCCTATTTGGAAATTACTTGCTCCTTTACTTGTTTATGTGGCTATTACATGCTTTCACTAGAATATAAACTCCATAAAAGCAGACAAGGTCAACCTTGCTTTTCGTGGAATCTCCGGTGCCTAGAACGCAGCAGGTGCTCCAAATGGGTGCTGAATGAATGCATAAATGAATAAATAAGTCAAACAAGCTAAGGTTGGCCTGGAGCTGCAGAGTAAGTGATTGGCATTGCCCAGGAAATCCAAGTCCTGGTTCCCTCCTCCCCTTTAGACCACATTGCCTTCCCGATGTATGTGGGAAAAGATACCCGAAAAGATAAACAAGAGGAGCTGAAACTTTCTAAGCCGAGACTACAGGGGAAATGCTGAGCTCTGGTGGAGGAAACGAGAAGCGTGTCGCAGCTCTGGGGGGATCACTGCTTCCATTGTTCACCTGAGCCTTTGGGTCAGGAAAGCAGATTTCTGACATCATAAAACCAATGAAGACAAAAAAAAAAAAAAAAAAAAACACAACAACAACAACTCGACACTGGCTATGACATGACTGTTCCACTGTACAATCTGATCGAGGAAATGTATCTAGGATTACCCAGACAGTCAATTATTCATGAGCTAAACGTCCAGGCATCAATTACCTGGCTTGATGCTCTTATTCATTAAGAAGATTGAACAGCCCAACTTAACAAAGCAGGAGAAAGTTGCTAAGTAACAGAAGTTACCTGACCAGCCCACAACACTGCAGCCTCCACAATATGAGTCCTTTCATGGCAAGAGAGGGCCCGGGGATCACCAGCAGGACAGATCGAGTGGTAAGCCCCACTGGGGCTGCTTTCAGCTTTGGCCAAGGGAAGGGGGCTGAGGGTAGAGGGTCTGGATTTACAGAGAGCAGAAGGAATGGACAAGATATAAGCTAAACCTTTTCCAAATGAGGTGGGCAAGGTAGTTACCATAAGGAATATGACTATTTCACAACACGTATTAGAAAATATTTTAAATAAGAGTCAAAGACGCTTATCTGGTATATAACTGAGCAAAAGTGAATTACAAGTATAACAGGAATACCCTGGGTGATACAAGTCCTTGGATTTTTTCTCTTGAGGCATCCATCTGAGAGTGAGTCTAAAAATTATTCTAAATATAGGGAAATTTACAAACAGGATACAAAAGTTTATATAGAGGACACAGGATTTTATATATTAACATAACTTTCTCCTTATAAAAACTTGTTCTGCTATACAATAGTCCCTCGCTATATCGTGGTTCACTTATCGTGGCCTCACTGTATCACAGGATTTTAAAAATATTATATTTAATTATTTATCCTGGACTTCTCGCTATATCGTGGGATTTTGTGGTACTATATACATATGTTGTTAAAGTTACGTAGGTTTAAGAGTGTAGAATAAATGTAAGGTTCCTACTTAGCTGGGGGTCTGGAATGTAATACCTGCGATAAGTGAGAGAATACTGTACATGAAACTATAATCTCCTTGACTATTTCTTTCAGTACATGTCTGTTTTACTTTAATAACCAGAAAAATATTTTCAGATTTGACATACAGATCTTGAGGAAAGGAGTTTGTGTTTTAGGCTTCAGTGGACACGGCAGTTGACACAGATTTATCAAAAAATCAGGATGCTCACCATTTCCAATGTATTGTTATGACACATAGCGTGACATAGGCAGGACCAGTTACAGATTGGGTTGGCCAAAAAGTTGTATGGTTTTTTTCATACAATGGCTCTAATAGTGCTTAATTGTCTTTGATTTTTGTTAGATTGTGTTGTGACAGCTGTCACATCAGCATGCATTTAAAAAAAACTTATCAAAGATGGTGAATTTTTGTGCAGCCATTTTAATATTGAATATGAACGAAGATATGCAACATTTTTGGCATATTACGCTTTGTTATTTTAAGGAAGGTAAAAACACAACTGAAATGCAAAAAAAGATTTGTGCAGTGTATGGAGAAGGGACTGTGACTGATTGAACCTGTCCAAAGGGGTTTGCAAATTTCTTGGTACTATTGAAATTTTGGCCAAATAATTCTGTGCTGTGGGGCTGTCTTATGAATTGGGAGATGTTTAGCAGCACCCTTGGCCTCTACCCACTAGAAGCCAATAGCGGGAGATAGCTGACATTCTTAAAATCTCCAAATCAATAAAGTTATTGGTGAAAATGAAAGATATGTCTTTCATTTTACAGAAAAAAAATCCATATAGACATTTTGGCCAACCCAATAATTTGCAGGGCCCAGCGCAAAATAAAAATGTAGATGCCCTTGTTCAAAAACTGTTAAGAATTTCAAGATGGCAACAGCAGAGTATTAAACCAGGCACCACTTCTAAGCACTAGGCCTTGTGCCACTACACAGATGACACACCCAGGAAGCTGATCCCCAGTTGCAGGGCTAAGATCACAGGCTTCGAGTGAGAGAGACTCCGTTATGAGCCCTGGCTTCACCTTTACAAGCTGCAAGGCCTCAGTGAGTCTCTATTTTCTTGGAGATAATAATAGGAGAAGAATGAGACCATGCCTGGCACATGCTAACCACTCCATGGGGGATAATTATCTTTAATGCTTTGGAAATGTTAATGACAAGTTCATGACAATGGAATGGGCCACTCCAGGCCTGGTGCTAAGTGTCTGCTTGGGGTAAACTTACAGAATCATAACAAACTCCAAAAACAAGGCAAACCACTGTCTCTCTGCCCTTGGGTATCACCTGGTCGCAGGGTTCAGTGGAATTCCTTTCTTCCCAAGCTATTAGCCCCTGAGTAGGGCCTGATTTGGGTTGATGTGAATATTTCATGTGAGGTGAGGCTGTTGCAAGTTTGATAACTGAGGTTCATTCTGAGCCAACATAATTTGGCTCATTCAATCATTCATTCAGGAAATACTTTGATGGTCATTTGCTGGCAATAGGGAAGCAGAAAATCATAAGCAATTCCTAGCATCAGAGTGGAGGAGGGGGCATGAGGACATGCATTCTGGAAAATACTGCCACAGGGCTTCATGTGACTGATTGGCTCACCTCTTTTTAGGTCTCAGCTCAAATGCCAGCTCCTCAGACAGGCCTTCCTCCACTCCCCTGCTTCGCGAACACTGCCAATAACTCTGTCCCCCAATCCATTTATTGCCTGCATAGATCCTGTTGCCTTATTTGTAAACAACAGGGACAGTGTCTTGTTATTCTGCATCTCTAGAACACAGAGAAAGGCCTGGCTCATAGTAGAAGTGCGGTAAATATTTTTCTTTTTTTTTTTAAGTCCTCACCTGAGGATATGTTTATTGATTTTATAGAGAGAGGAAGAGAGAGAGAGAAACATTGATGTGAGAAAGAAATATAGATCGGTTGCCTCTCATATGTACCCCAGCTGGGGATTGAACCTGCAACGTTTTGGTGCACAGGACAACACTCCAACCAAGTGAGCCACCTGGCCGAGGTGCACAGTAAATATTTTTCAGTGATTTAATGAATAATATACTATAGAAGTTTGATGGTGCTGTGGAAGCGTAAAGGAGAAGCACTGCATTCTGCCTGCAATTGTTGCTGACGGCTTCCCAGAGGAGGTGCCCTTTCAGATGTTTCTAAGGGATGAGAGGTAGTTTGACAGGCAAAGGTAGGTGGGGAGATACACCAGTGGGAGGGGTCAGCATGTGCAAAAGCAAGCAGCCCAAGAGACTGCAAGAACCGCAAATGTTTTAGTGGGACAAGGCAGGGCACAGGAGGGCAGGAATCAGGCCCAGAGATTGAATTGGAAACCAGGTCGCTAACTACATTGCATGTGATGCTAAGGAGGCTGAGTTTTCCATCCTGGAGGCAGTGAAGCCAGGCACCAAACTGAGTATAGTGCATACAGCAATGAGCAAGTCATACATGATCCCTGACCTCAGGGAGCATACTTTCCAGCAGGGAAGAGAAACATGACCTAAATACATAATGCTTCATTATTTAATCATTACAAAAATAATTACATGAGTTGTAATTAAATGTTACAGAGAAGAGGAGGGTATGAGAGCCCATCCCAGGGAGTGTAACCTGGTCTAGGGATTGAAGAAGCCTCCTTTCTCTGACTCTCAAATTGATCCTGGAAAAACCCATTGCTAGATGTCAAAAAGTAACTTAAACTGCATGTACCAATGGGAAAAGAATATCTCACATATACGAGGTCTGTACAGAAGGTACCCAGCTACGTGCTATGAAAAACAGAGATATTTACAGAAGAAGATACAAGAAACAAGAAACATTGTACCTAGGACAATGACACCTTAGTCCCCTTCAAACTAGGCACCTTGGGACCTCACACAGTTCTCCCAGTCATCATCAGCTGCCCTGTCATATTTTCCTAAATCTCATTGACAGTCTGAAATATCTTTCCTTTCAAAGGTGATTTTAGTTTTGGAAGAAGCCAAAAGTCACAGGGCACCAAATCTGGGCTGTAGCGGGGCTGATTTCACGTGGGTGATTTCATGTTTCACCAAAAAGCTCTGCACGAGACATGATGCATGAGCGGGCATGTTGTCATGAAGCTGCCAATCACCAGTTGCCCATAGCTGTGGCCTTCTGAATCATCCAAATAGTTTCCATGGAGGAATGTTCAAGCTTAACACAAAATGTGATGCATATTCATTGCTCTACTTGCTCAGTTATTTTTAATTCAATGGCCACACAGTACACATGTTCACTCAACAGCATCTACCGCCCCCATTGACTAGTCCAGTGAAGTCATCATTGTTCATGCGTGTGCGTTCCACTTCACTCTCCTTCGATACCAGGTTACATCAATGTCACGCAAACCATTCTCATTATATTAACAATGGCTGGGCTTTTTCCAGACAGATTGCATACACTCATGAGTACAAGAGGTCTATTCTCAGAAAAATATATTTGGTTTGATGTCATTTATATAATATTTTAGATCATGAAAAATATTATTTTCTACTGACACAAACATATAGTAAAAGACGAGCACGGAACAGATAACACCAGAGTAAGTATTGTGGTTCCTTGGGTGGAAGGGGAGGTTGGAATAAAGAATAGCACTGGGGAGGTTGAACTGTATTCATGTTTTATTTCTAAGCTGGGGATAGATACAAGGGTTAATTTTATTCTCTGTATCTTCTCCTATTTTGGAAGTATTTCTCTTTTAAAAAAATAAAGTTAACTGAAGTCTTTACTAAGTATTTTTTATTAGCCATTATTACCATTAAAGAGATTATAACACATCTGTTCTCCAAGAGAGTACAGGAAATGGAAACACATATGTGGTACCAATTCTGTCATATATTTCAGGGTAAATAAACTCCGAGCCCATAAAAATAGTATTAGGTTAAAAACTTTCCCCTGTCCTGTATATAAAACAAGAAGGAAGTAAAGGAAAGAAATGTTGTTTCTTCTCTCTTTCTTTTTTAAAAAAAAAATCTGTCCTGGTAAAACCAACTCTTCTTACAAACCAGGACTCTTTGGTGACTGGCTGAGCCTCTTTGCAAATTCTCTTTATCTTTAGTTGGGAAAGAGGCAAGTGAAAAAGGAAAGCAAGCCAGGGAACGCAGAAATGGCTGGAACCTCACACTGTCAACAGCAATGCCGAAGTCTAGGCATCAGGGGACGGCACCCTGATCAATGGCTAAGTGCATGGGAAGAGCTGATTCTCTGCCCCATCAGAAATGGCTTTCAGTGGTCCCCCTGTGGAGGGACTCCCGGACTTCTGGGCCTCTCTGGACTCTGTGATCAAGGTCAAAACAGGGCTTCCTCTTTCTGCATCTTTTCTCATGAGTCCATGGTGGGTCTCTGGGGTGGTCCTTAAAATAGCCAGCGAGGAGTAACTGGACTGGCAGCCAGTTATTGATCACTCAGCAAAGTGCTAGCAGTTGTCATCAGGCCAGAGTAATAGAGAGACCATGTACCTGCCCTCCCCTGGCAGAATACATTTCCCCAAATCCTTATCACGGACCCAGAACTAAAAGCCCTAACCAATTTGCTACCTCAGCAGCATGATATCTAATAATATCCTCTGATAAATGGAGATAAATAGTGTTTGGAAGGTGGACAGTACTCTCCAGATTGACAGCCCAGTCCTTAGAGACACAAAGGCGTCAAGCCATCATCTGAAGTGAAAGTCTATACAACCATCAGCAGTGGAGGCTCTTTTCAACCCTGGACCCGTTGCTTCAGGCCTGTTCAATTGCTAACTCCATCCATTCATCCATCCATCAAGACATGGCTCGATGTCTTTCTGTGTCAGGTTCCATTCCAGGTTAGGGATATGAAGATGACCAGGATTCTGGCTTGGAGGAGCATTGATCAATGTTGACTCTATGCCCATGGGAAATAGGACCTGGCATAAGATTTCTAAGGAAAAAATCCTCGCTCCAGCTTTGATCTGCCAAGTGAAGTAGATGATGAAATCAATGAAGACAGCCAGATAGTCTTGTCCAGGAAGAGCCAATGCGTTTGTTACATTCCTGTGTCGTTTACACTTAACTGGTGAAGGCTGTCCAGAACACTGGGATAAGAATGATTCTGAGCGGGTCAGGTGCTGGGGAAGAATATTGTGATTGCCTCGTGATGTCGGTTACAAGTGAAGGACGAGTGGCAGCACAGATCTGCTTTCTCCGGTGCAGTGAAAAGCCATGGGCTGGAACCTTGTACACAGAGACTCTCATTTTACTTTTATCAATAACTGTACCTTAGACAAGATAGTTGCTTCTCTCTCTCAGTTCCCTTATCTACAGAAAAAGGATGATAATATATGCTCTGCTCTATCTTCCTCCCAAGTTTGCTAATGAGAATTGAATGAAATAAAATATGAGAAAGTACTTATTACCATATCCTTATGATTATATTGTAGATTAAGAGTATACTCAAGAAAACTGAGTAGGCTTTAATCTGAGGGGGAAGAAGAACTAATCAGCTTGTTGCTCTTCTTTATGGATTTAATTTTGTTTTTCTGTTCTGTCCATACTTGCGTGAAGTAGGTCTTTTTGGAGGAACATTCAAAACAGGAGAAGAGTATCAAAAGCTTTCCTTTACAATGAGGGGAACAGAATTCTCACAGAAAGCCAGGCATACTGGAGGTTAATGAAGACCAGGCACCAGTTCAAGGCAAGGGGGTAGTTTTTGATCAGATGTAGCCCTAGGACCCTCTCCTCTCAGCAGCAGGAGTCTAATCCCTGCATTGTGATGTGACACTGGTGACAATAATAATGATGGAGTTGAAGGTAGTTATTGGTGCTGTGTCAGGCACTTTATCAAAGGCTTTACTGCAATTTCTACATTTAATCCTCACAATAGTCCATGAGGCATTCTTATTTTAGAGATGAGTTGAACAAAGTGTTAGGAGGATAAAGAATACCCAAAGTCACAAAGCCGGAAAGGACCATCTGACAGCAAAATCTGATGAGGTCTCATTGACTATACTCTACTATCATCCATCCTGGAAGTCTCCAAGAGAGATGATATAACCACCTAACAAAGAAGAATTTGTGCCCCAGCTAGGAGCTATATTAACAATACTGAGTCCTCAATAGTGGGGAGTTCTGTGATTCCAGCCCCATGCACACTGGTGGAAAGCACCATTGTCTTAAGTAGAAAGGTTACTTTTCAGGAACAGGTAACCTGATGAAGCCAAAGTGGGCATAATTAACCCAAGAATGTTGTAGTTCTATTATTCATGATTTTTTTAAAAAGTACTTTGGATTAACTTCTAGCAATGCAGCAAAAATTAGAATTTTCTCCCATTTCACTCACATTACCTGTTTCTGTTCCCAGAACTCGTAAAATTTCCATTTTCTAATATCACATTTTACAGAGCTCTTGTCCATAATGTAGATAGACCACATCCTTTTACCATACATCCTAACAGGTAAGTAACATTAATTTTAAGAAGTTCCCATCACATGCTTCTGAAGAACTAGCTGAAGTCTATATATAGTACAAATGTTTGGGCCTGTCTAGACCACCGAAAGGAACTATTCTGCCATAGAACATTGGATAAAGTTTGTTGACTTGACAGCCTCCTTATAGTCACTGCTTTCAAAATATCTTGTTGAAATTTCACATTTAAAGTTGTGTCTTACAGATTACAGGGACAGAATGAACAGATGGAACTCAGCTATTCAGCCCAAAATTCAGCTCAAGCTAAGGGGCCACAAAGTCCTACTCTTGGGTAGGAAAGTTTCAGAGAGTGGTTTATCTACATTTAGAGTATAATATTTGGTATATCATCATAGAATTGTTTCAAGGGGTAAAAATAAATTAATATGTACCAAGTGCTCAGTGTCTGAAACATTTAGGCCCTCATTAACAGCAGCTGTTAACCATTGCTGTGGTGGTGGCAATGGTTACCATATCTATTTTTCCACATCATTATAGAAATCTGTCTCTCAAGCTTTTCATGACTGCATAGTATTCCACTGAAAGAAATATATATAATTTCTTTATTCATCTGTATTTTCTGAACTTCTTAGAGTGATTATAATGTATCACATAAGTAATAAGAAAAATATGTTTGAAGACTGATACTTGCAGTCACTTGTCCTTGCTACTAAATAATCAGATATTAAAAGTCCTCATTAAACACACACACACTTGTAAGTGCAGTAATATTTTAGAATTGTTAAGGAAAGCCTCATGTAGCTAATCTTTAAATAACAAACACAAATGCCCTCATGTTATTACTAAGTAAAAGAACTATGTTTCCCAGAGAAACCTGGTGCATGGTGACACCCCTCTAAACTAAGAGAATGAGATCTCTATTTGTTCTTTGCAATGTTTAGCAGGATTCAGAGTGCCAACATTAATGTTATGGTAAGCTAGTTAACTCATTTCATTAAGAGCCTGAATATAAATTTTAGCCCCAATCTATATAAGCATGGTCCTCAACAGTGTCTCCTTCTGTAATACTGGATTGGGCAAGTGGGCTGGTTAAGAATCCACAGATAGCCCTGCCTGCTATGGCTCAGTGGATTGAGCATCGGCCCGCGAGCCAAGTGTCGCTGGTTTGATTCCCAGTCAGGGCACATTACTAGGTTGCATGTCAGGTCCCCAGTTAGGGGCGTGAGTGAGAGGCAACCACACAGTGATGTTTCTCTCCCTCTCTTTCTCTTTTCCTTCTCTCTAAACAATAAAATAAAACAAACAAATAAATAAATAAATTATTTGAAAAAAAAAAAAAAGAATCCACAGATAGTCGTGACCGTTGTGACTAGTCAGTTTGGCATCATCCTGCGAAGCAAAAGCTCACCAGTTCAATTCCCAGTCAGGGCACATGCCTGGGTTGCAGCTTTGGTCCTGGTCAGGGCGCGTTCGAGAGACAACTGATCAAGCTTCCTCTCTTACATTGATGTCTCTCTCTCTCTCTCTCTCTCTCTCTCTCTCTCTCTCTCTCTCTCCCTCCCTTCCCCTCACTCTGAAAATAAATAAAAATAAAGCCTTTTTAAAAAAGAAATCTACACATTACACAGTCATTAAGTACAACTATGCGCCACCTTCATTTTGTGAGTTATGGGAGCACTGAAGGGACGTTCCTATGTATTTTCAATGTGTGCATTTGAATAAACACACATTCAAAATATCACAAAGTTTTTAAAGGCATATAATAAGTTCAGACCTATTGTAATGGATTGATATATACACACATGTATGTGTGTGTATATATATGTGTGTGTGTACATTTAAGACAAATGAAATGTATTACATAGTTGGTTCCAAAATGAAGCAAAAGCCTTTACTTTTTTATTGGAGGTTTGAAGACTTTCTCCCAAAATCACTGTAATTGGGATCAGGATAACTGTTTCTATCTCAGCTGCGTGACTAAGTTACAGCTCTGCTATACATTTTATTGTGTCTTCCCATTCCTTTGGCTGTGGACTCTCTGCCTTGTTCTATAATAAACACATGGTTGCCCCACAGCTTCTGGTGGCAGGATTGTGGATGAGAGAGGGTTTATCAGGCAACTCAACCAACACTTCACAAAGGGCCATTTCAGTCCACGGAGGGGCCATGAGGCCAGGGGAAGGGTTTGTGAAATCCACGACCACCCATCACAGCCCTTCCCGAGGGACAGGCTCTGCACTTTCCCGAATGAAAGCATACATACAGTTGGCCCACGGCATGTTCGACTCGTGTCTGTGAAACCCTGAGCGTGACTTAGCTCTGTCTGTGTCATGACGTGGTAGTCATGTGCGGTGTGGCTCCAGTCTGTTCCTTAAAGAACAGCATGGCAGAGGATTGATGAGTCTAACTCCTGAAAAGACCTTGCAATATGCTAACCGTCTTTGAAAGTCTCTACCTCCACAGGCTTGGGAAACACTGTTGGATGAACTGCTCTCAGCAGTTAAGAGTTGGTCCCCTAGGGACACCTCACCCTGCTCAGCCCAACCATAGGTGCAGATAACAGTGAACTTTCTGTCAGGCTCTGGCCAGCACTCCTAAGGTTGGGACATGCCACGTCAGGATGTGTTCGCAATAATCAGAATGGCAGATGGGTAGCAAGGAACGTGCCTGTCCCAGCAGGCACATGCAAAAGACACAGCGTGCACAGGAGGCACTGGTTCTGCGGGGAGACAGTGTGAGATATGGCTTAAGAGCGGCGGTTCTCAAATCTGAGGGACAGGAGCTCTGTGACCTGGGGCAAATTACTTAACCACACTGAGCTTTAATTTCCTCATTTGTAAAATAGGGGTACCATTATTACCTACTTCCCAGGGTTAGGCGTGAGTGCTCATTATAATTGGTGCAATTAAGCAAATCCCTCTACAAAGAGGCTATTCTATCATTAGTCATGCTCGCCCAAATCACACCTGATGACAACAATGACAGCAACACATGGGATAAAAATGACAGCAGTCATTGTAGCCAGCATTTGCCAAGCCTTCACCATAGGCAGGCACTATACTCAGCTTTCACGGACACTCTCAAATTTGACCCTTACAACAAGCCAAGACGCAGGTATAATTTGCATCCCCATTTACCAGGGTGAAAATAGAGGCATGGATTCTTACGTAGCTATACTAATGGAGCTAAGAAGTGTCTGAACCTGGACTTGACCCCAGGTCTGATTGACTTCAGAGGCTGACCTTCTAAAGATGCTGCCTCCAGCACCTCTTGCCTTCTAACTCACTTCCTGACTGCTACCTTTATCTCCCAGCTCTCTAGTCAATTCTCAAAATAGCCAAAGTGATCTCTTTAAAAGAGTTTTGTACTGGTTGGTGTGGCTCAGTGGATTGTGTGCCAGCCTGTGAATCAAGTGGTCGCTGGTTCAATTCCCAGTCAGGGCACATGCCTGGGTTGCAGGCCAGGTCCCTAGTTGGGGCATGCAAGAGGCAACCGATCTATGTATCTCTCACACATTGATGTTTCTCTCCCTCTCTTTCTTCCTCCCTTCCCCTCTGTCTAAAAATAAATAAAATCCTTTTTTAAAAAAAGTTTCATCATATCATACCCTTGTAAAAACCTTCTCATTGCTTACTATCACACTCAGAATAAAATCCCAGAGCTTTCCCAGGCCCACAAAGTCCTACATGATCTACTCCCCTCACCAACTGTCCCCACTGCCTCTACATCTTATCTATCCCAACAATTCCCACCACCCACCCCGCTTCCTGCACCCCAGTGTCTGGAATAGCAGGACTCCACTCTAAATTTACCTCTCTGTCTGGAACCCTCTGCTCCCAAGTTGTGCACATGACTTGTTATCATGTACATCTCAGCTTTATTTGTTTATGTTCTGTCTCCCTCACCAGGATAAAGTCCATGAAAGCAGGGGACTTTGTTTACATCATTCACTGATGAGGTCCCACATTCTATTACTGTGTCTGTCAGCTAAGAGAGATGCACCATATGTAAGACTAAAAATTACACTATCAAATGTAAAACTACAACTGTGACAACTGAGTGTACTAGTCAGGATAGGCCAGGTTATGCTACAGTAACAAACAACCCCCATATCTCAGTGTCAAGTAACAAGAATTGTTTCTCTCTCACAGTACAGGTCCATCATATGTCAGTGGGGATGAGAGGTGGTCACTGCCCAGGTCACCTGAACTCAGTGATGAAGGCTGACTGAATCTCTACCATTGGATAGCACAAGTCCATGGCAGAGAGAAGAGATTAGAGCAAATTGGACTGTTTCTTAAAGATTTCTATAGGTAATTTATACTTGTTGTTTCTATTCTCATTTCTCAAACCAAAGCAAGTCACATGGTCATTCTTACCTCCATGGAGGCCAGGGATGCATGATCCAATCATGTGTCTCTACAGAGAGGAATCAGAAGTACAGTGTGTCCACAAAACCTAAAAACATAGGCAAATACATAATGAATACATTGTAGCTCATGACAGGATTGTACTTTCTTTTGTTTTAAGGATTTTATTTATTTATTTTTAGAGAGAGAGGGGAAGGGAGGAAGAGAAGGAGAGAAACATCGCTGTAAGAAAGAAACATCAATCGGCTGCCTCTCACATGCCCCCAACTGGGGACCTGGCCTGCAACCCAGGCAAGTCCTCTGACCTGGAATAGAACTGGTGACCTTTTGGCTTGCAGGACAATGCCCAACCCACTGAGCCACACCAGTCAGGGAAGCATTATATTTTTTTGTTTCTAGACTTTTGGATACCCTGTGTTTGGTCAGTAACACTATCCACTGTCACAGTGCTGTGCAGATAATGTCTTTCTCAACTATCGTGACACTAAGAACACCAAACAGGAATGTGACCCCTATTTGTGGGAAATGATGTTTGAGCTGAGAGCTGAAGGATGGATAGATAAAGGGCTTGTGGCAAAAGAGGAGAGGCAGAGAACAGCTGGAGACAAAGCAAGAGAGGCAGGTATGACCAGGGCTCTGTGTGCCTTTGAGTGAGGGTTAGGGTGTGTACACTAGTACTATTGTTGCAAAGCTAGTATCAAACTCAAATTGTTTTATAGCCTATTTTTTCTAACTTGATCTTTATATCATGAACAACTTTTATTGTTCTTATAAACAGTAATACAACTTATTTTTAATCACAGAATAGATTATTATATAACCAAATCATAATTCATTTAATCAATCTATTGTTTAGCTTTAAAATGGTTAATTTTTTTTTTTAACCACTGTAAATGATGCTACAGAGAAGATCCTTATCATTCAATCTTTGCCTTCTTCCACCATTTTTCACTTTGGATAAATTACACAAGGCACGACTGCTGAGTAAATGGATATGCACATTTTTTAAAGCTTTTTAAAAAATAAATTGACAAGTCATCCTCTGAAAAGCTTCTGTACTCACACAATTAATATGGCTTTACTTTCAATGTTAAGGCATTTGAAAGTTATTTTATTTTACTCTTTTATGGCACAACCCATTATACCAGAATCTACGGAAAGAGCTGTGAGGAGAGAGATCTCCAAGTGCACAGGGATATTTCATTGAGACAAAACAGCAAACCTCATATATCAGGCAATAGTTTCCAGTAAGTACCCATCACCATATCCACAGTATAGATCTCTCTGGCAGCAAACATTTAAGGGCCATATAATTCAAGAGTCATTGTCGAAAAAGATCAATGGGTGCTGCACGTGATAACAAGCTTTCACCCGCAATTGAGAGCAGGGGAGTCTGTGCCTCTCTTGACAGAGCAACCCAGACGTGAATGGCAAATCACCATTCAGCTCTGGGTGGGCGTGGGCGGAGGGAGCACTTTCCTCACCAAGTGCAGCCCTGCAGCAGCGGAAGGGGAAGCAGTGTGGCTTTGTGGTTTGCTTAGAGGACTGGCCCATTAGAACTTTCAGTTCTCTTTGGGGCTCTGTCAATGACTTCTGCCAGGGCCTTGTGCTGTCTCCTTTTCCTTAGCGGTGAAATGGAGACAGCACTGCTCACTTCTTCCACATAAAGTGTACATCCAAGGGCTTAGAGCCTCTGAACCCTTCTGGGCAACCATAAAGGAAACTTAGTTGCCCAGGACAATTAAAAATTTTTTAAAAAATCATTGTGTCAGAGATTTTGTTGTATCACTCCAGAAAAATCTCAAGTTTTATGGTCACATTAAGAGGGGTGATAACTTTGTAAAATAAATAATTATCTACCACTATGCTATATACCTGGAACTAATATAAATGTCAACTGTAATTGAAAAATTTGGAAAAATAAATAAATAAATGTGGTAAATTGTCTTTGTTTCCACAAAGACTCAGTAAGCAAAAATGATTTTAACTATGAAGCTTGTTGGAAGTATTAAAACAATGTAAAAGAACTATTTTTATAATTATGGAAGATAGCTTATTGTTGAGTGAACAGGTAATAAAAGCAATATGATCAACATGATTTTGTTTCTTAAAAATTGTGAGCATATATACTGAATAGCTAATTACTTTAAACACAGAGAGAAAAAAATGTAGAGATATATACACAAAAACTTACTATGTGGTTGTCTATAGATTTCTTTTGTCTTCTACTTGGCCAATTTTTATTTTCTGATTTTTCTACAATGAATATAAATTACTTGTGTGCTAAAAATTACTTTAAAGTAAGTGATGAATATTTTAGAGGACAGTGATCTTTGTGAACCTAAATAGAGAACTAAGCGGGAAGCTTTCATAGTATATATACATTTGGACACAATCCA
This sequence comes from Furipterus horrens, assembly GCF_987537825.1. Classification (NCBI taxonomy): domain Eukaryota; kingdom Metazoa; phylum Chordata; class Mammalia; order Chiroptera; family Furipteridae; genus Furipterus; species Furipterus horrens. The sequence goes on from NW_028327180.1 coordinate 68,878,904, forward strand.
AAATTGAGTAAGATGAAATATTTGTATTCATTGGAAAGAAGTAAATAAATTAAGGGGAGGAGGCATTCCCTGACTTGAAGTGGACATAATCAGGGGCCTGATTAGGAACAATTATTGACTTTTGTATCACCATTTAGAAAACGCTGTCTCCAAATGCTGTTACAGATCAGATGCTCCTTGTCCTCTGCAGATGATGTAGACTTCAACACACAGAGCCAATCATCACCTCCTATTGCTAGTAGTCTCAACTCAACACCTAGCACCGCGCAGCCTCGCATAAGTCTGGAGGGCACACCAAGTACAAGCCTACCATACCAAGTACCACAGAGCTAGGTGGGGTTGCTCCATGAGTATGAAGACAACAAGCCTACATATGGCAGCTCTTCTCAGAGACTGCATGCTCACAATACCACTCTGGGGGAAAGATCAAGTAAATGTTAAAAGAACAGAATAAACAACTATTTTTAACCTATCATCCATTTACCCTTCTACTGTAAACACTCCAATTTTGCTTTGGGGAACTAGCCCTTCATGAGTGGATGCAATCTTGGCAGGACTGTCGATTAATCAAGAGTCCTACTCTCTTCTGGGTAATGGTGTTGGTGTATGACTCAAGGTAGGCCAGGCACGTGTCCTTGACATGGGCCCTGAACCCTGAATGAACTGTAAAGGACTGTAGGAGCTCATTCACAGCAATTGCAACAGCTGAAAGTATGGTCCCTTCATTCCTGTTGCCTTAGAACTGCCTTGTTCTTGCCATCCCTTGAGATTTTCACACTTTCCTTCTATTCTGTATGCTTCTCTATATTTAATTACATTTTTTTTTGTTTAAATTATCAACAAAAAAATTTTATTGCTCACAGCCAAGGAGTCCCAAGAGCTATAAAGTCGCCTTGTCTTGGATTATATTCACATTCAGTCCTTTGAGTCTCTGCAAGGTCATCAGATGGTACTGCCTGGAGTCTGGTGCCAAGAGGAGAAAAAATAGCTATTATTCCCTAGAAATAAAAAGAATACAAAGCAATATATATATCATACTATGGTGCTCTGAAAGTAGCATGTTCTTGAGATTGTGATGAGTCCCCACGACAAGTATATGCTATAAGAAGAAAAAGTTTATAAGCTACAACTAATGCAAAATAAACTGAAATGCTGGGAAACAGAACCCAAAGCAATGATGATGTAGCAGTGAAAGTTTTTAGTGACCCCCAGGGAAAGAGTTCTGAAAGGGGGGAGGGGAACACAAGAAGCAAAGAAGAGGCAACATCACAAAATGCTCTAGGCTGAGAATCAACAGAGCTCAGCTTTAGAAAGCATGATGAAGCTGGTGAGTCCAGGCATTTCTAAATGACACCGCTCAGATCTAGAAAGGAGACAGCGTTATTCCTTGACCTTCTCTCTATCCAAATTCCCAGAAGACATTCTGGCTGATTCTGCCCACCAATGGCTGCTTTTCCCTAAGTTAGGTGTCCACTCTTGGTTCAACCACTTGAAGGGTGACAGAAGGACAAGCTCATGTCATCTGAAAAAGGATGCACAAACACAGCTCTGGGGAGGAGGGGACAGTTATGAAAGGCAGGGGCAGAGCTGGGAAAGAGTCTCCTGCAGGAAGGCAATGTTAGCACAAGATGGGATTAGAAAGCTGGACCATAGTTGCCAGACTGAGGCTTTAACTACATAATCACATCAGTGCTTAGAATACAAGCTTTATGATAAAGGGTCACATTAGCTACTTTCCAAAGCCCTGCCAGCAACTGAGCACCATGGTCAAGTTCAAGTACAATTTGAAGGTGACTTTGCTAGTAAACAAAGAATGTTCCTTCATGCATATGTTTCAAGAGAGGCAGGTATATTGCACAGTGATAGACATAGATCTGGGAGTGGGACTCCCCGCATTCAATCCTGGCTCTCAGTGTCCCTCCCATTTCACAGGAGCTCTCCAATGCCACCTTGTATGCTTATTACGGGGGAAACACAAAACAGTTGAAGCAAAGGCCTCATTGCAAGGCCTGGCATTTTATTTTTATGATATAGGGAAGTTCCACTGTTATAGAAACAAACAAACAAAAAAGGTCTGAACAAAAGCATTTCTTTCTCTCTGCCTAATTTCAGTTTTTAATCCATGATAATTTTGTAACCTGGTATCAACCTTTTGCGATACCAATCTGATCTCTGAAATAATTCTTTATTATAGATGACCTCTTAAGATAAAGTGGAAGAAACAAAACAGAAATTGCTCATTTATCATAAAAGCATTGATAATTGTCTGTTGTTGTTTTTTAAGTGATGAGAGAAAAAGAAGAACATTACTCACTAAATCCTGGTTCACACAGTGAATATTAACACTGACACCTCTCCCCCCAGCCTCCGCCCCCCCTCCCTGGATCTGCCCCACCCCCTCCCTCCCTTCATCCTTCCTGTTAGCATCTCCCTGGCATTGTCCTAGCTCCTCTGATGTACCCTCCCAGGACTATCTTCAATAGAAGGGAAAAAAATACACTTTTTATTGATTTCATTTCATATATATTTATGCTGTTGGTTGGCTGCTTTTATGTTACATCCAACCTTCAGAATTCAGGTTGAGTGTGTCATGCCATGGTTCACAGGGGGCTTGCCAAGAGCGCCCCTGGACTTTAATGGAAGCCAAGTACATTCAAAGGAAGAATTTTGCTTTCAGTGTATTTAACACTGTTTGCCTGGAGAGCCATCTCCACAGGGGCTAACATCTGTGTAAGGCGGCAGGGAGAGGGGCTCCTGGCCTGGGTCCTGCTGAGAACAAAGCCAGGCTACCTGGGAATTAAAAGGCTCTCCCATTCTTCAAAGACTCCTAAGAACTGTCATCCCCAGCACAGCCTGACACTTCCTACCTGCGTAGGCATCACTAAACGATTCATAAACAGCAGCATTGTGCAGGTTTATAAACTGGATATAAATGGCATCATAGTGCATGCATTCTATTGCCATTGGCTCTAGGCGATCGGCATCATGTTTTTCAGATTTATCCACATCGCTCAAGCTCATTCATTTTAATAGCTGCAATGCATTTTATCTTCTATAATGCTTTATTTCCTAAGCTGAGTGGTGGAGATACCTTTGGTGCTTCTTACAGTCTTTTTCTAAACGTTATAGGAAGTCTGAAATATCATGATTTAAAAACTGAAGCATGTGTCTCTTTCAGATTTTCCCAGATATATAATGCTTCTTGCAGCTACGCTCGGCGGTCCTGGTAGGCAGCAGAGTGCAGCTTTGCACTCATCCACGTTCCTGGCTCTGTAGGCTTGAGCTCAGCAACGAATAGTTTTATAATAATACCTAGTTGTGTTTACTTAACTTTTATGCTGCGTCAGGCCCGGTGCCAAGTGCTTTGAGAGAGTGGTCTCATTTAGCCCTCATAATACTACTACATGGAGGGGGGGTGTCATTATTACCCTCCAGTTATAGCTGAGAAAGCTGAAGCTCGCAAGTTTGCTAACATGGCCAATATCTGACAGCTAGGAACATGGGGAGCCTGTATTCAAAAGCAGGCCTGACACCAGGATGAATGTCCTCACCACTGCACCGCATTCTGCCGTAGCCGGGGGAGGGAAGGGTTCCTTCGGCCTCATCTGAACACTTGGTTTACCTGTTCCCTCCATGAGAGCTTCTTATCCAGACACCTCCCAACCCCTCCTTCACTATAGTAACAGTGAAGAAAACACACTTTAGGATGGTTTGATCTACATATTAAAATGGTTTAAAGGTCCAGATATTGCCCCAGCCCCACTTCCACTGAACACAGGCATTTGCCCAGGGTCTGCCTCCCACGCTGAGGCTCCTTTGGGTGGGACCTTCAGACCTGCAAGGTTTTCCTCCATGTAAGGTTATTATACCTAAAGTCATTGTAATTCTTCTTTTCTCTCTTCTCCCTTCTTTCTTCCCTTCTTCTTCTTTAAATGCTAAAAGCACTTATACTATTTAATGTGAAGATTTTAAATATGCCAGTTCCATCCTCTCATTTTGTTATTTCTTTTCCTTTTTTTTTTTTTTTTTCAGGGTGGGGGATAGAAAACAGAAATTTATTTCTCACAGTTCTGGAGGCTGAAAGTACAAGATCAACGTGTGAACAGATGCAGTTTTTCCTGAGGCCTCTCTCCTGGGCCTGCAGATGGCTGTCCCCTCCAGGTGTTCTCCCTTGGCCTTTGAGCACATGCGTCCCATGTCTCTTCCTTGTATAAGGAACCTAGTCGTATTGATTTGGTGCCTCATCCTTGTGACCTCATTTAAACTTAATTTTTCTCCTTACAGGTCCTATCGCCAAATATAGTCACAGCGTCAACATATAAACCAGGGAGAATTCAGGCCATAACATTTAGTAAAATCCAGGAACTGGTTTCATGGGCACCTGCTCTTTCAAAGAGTAATCTTTACTTTGTACTTATGCATTTATATATAAAATAGGTCATACATAAAAGTATTAATACATTTATGTACATAAGTATTAGACTTACGATTCTGAAATGAATCTCAAAGTCAGTATATTGCTGTAAAGATTACATAGCCAACTCATCTCCAATAGACAGCAGTATGTTGTTATTTTAGGAAAGATCTAGATCTTAAGTGGAAATAATATTTTATTTTAATTTAGTTTTTTTTCCATCACCATTTATCCCCTTGTACTGCCTCTTTCACCACCTCCTCCCCACCCTCTCCCACACCCCTCTCCCTGCAGTCACCTCACTGAGTCCATGCTCATGAGTCCTTTTTTTTTCCCTCAATCCCACCCCCCACCCCAGCTTCCCCAAGAGCCTGCTCTCTATGAGTCTGTCTCTATTTTGCTTGTTAATTTATTTTGTTCACTAGATTCGGGGTGTGTGTGTGTGTGTGTGTGTTTTACTGTTATCAGGAGCCTTTAAAACCTGGCAGTGGCCTGGACTGCTAAGAAGTCTTGCTTGTGTTTGGGGGGGGGGGGGGTGCAGGGACTTGTAGGTCATCCCCCTGCATGCTGGGACACCCTCTGGTGCCCAGAAGAACTCTCAAGCTGTTGCAACAACTGGACAAAATGAAGCCTTTCTGTATTCACTATCTGTAGCAGGCCTAATGAAGGTAATACAAAGGGGATCAGGTTTTGTTTGTTCGTTTTTAGCATACATCCAATCCAAATTAGCACTGATTGCGGATGAGTAATTGTTGCAGATTGCTGTTGCAGGACCACACTGACAGGTAACACCTCTCTCACCTGCAACCTTCTCCCAAAATCTACTCCAACAGTCCCGCAGCTATTTATTCTGCAGCTGTCTACCAAAATCCAAACCAGTGGGTGGAAAAGAGAAAGAAAAAGAACATTATGCTTCTGAAAAAATCCGCACTTCATTCATCAGTCATCAGACAAGATTGCTTCCTAGTCAGAGGTCTGATCTGCTGTTTTAATAATTCTAAATGTTCTGAGGAAGACCACTGCTCCTTTTGAAAGACTGCGGTAACTTCGGGCACTTGTGACAAAACCTAGGTGAATTATTAGACAGTTTCATGCTGGGCTGCAGAGTGATTAAAACAAGAGGCCTTGAATGAAGAGTCTATGTTATAAAGCAATGGAGCCTTTCAGTTATAAAAGATGTATCAATCAAGAGAAAGAAAGTCCAAATTAAAGTTTGATGAGCAGTTGGATATTAATTGGTACTAACTCCGCTTTTTATGTCACTTTGATGTGGAGTGGATCATAAACATGGTAAGCAATACTCATAATGTATAGTCACTTCAATACAACTTTATGGCACCATTTATTAAAGAAACCAGTATTGAGATGGCGTTGTGAGCACACCGGTTTGCACTTGGCCATGTGTGTCTTCACCTAACTCTCACCATGTGGGCTCTTGCACAGCCTGGGGGGGGGGGGGGGGTACGCTGCCATTGGTTAGATGTATGAGAGTCATTGTCTAGCTGTTTCTTTATGGACCAATTCTAAATTATAATGGAAATTAATCTTACAATGAACTAGGGCTTTATACTTTTTTCCAGAGTCATTTTGTTTGTTTTTTTTACACATGGTGTGCTCTTTTCTGAAGTTAGACACCAAGCTCAAGGAAAGAAGGCATTTTAAGGTCATTGAGTCAACATGAAATAGACATGGAGTGTAGTCATATTTAGCCAACACACACTTATGTCAAATATAATCCCACATCTTTATTTCAAATATAGAAGTATTGATCACTACTAAAAGAAAAAAATATAATAAAAATGTCTTCTAAAAATTAAAATGGCAACATACTGGGTAATCAGTTTCATAATGTCCTTTTCTCCTTTAGCAGTCAATTTGGACAATTTTTAAATTTCATCTCACCTGGATTCACAGCCAAGTTCTGCCTTTTCTTCAATGTGTGATCCTGTACAAGTTATTAAGTTCTCTGTGCTTTAGCTTTTCATCTGTAAAATGGGGATAATAATAGGTACCTTAAGGATTATTGTAAAACTAAATGAGGCACTTTTTAAGACATTCTGTAAAACTATTATTTAACACTTAGCACTATGCCTCACATGTTTAAAAAGTTAGCTATTTTTATTGTGACACTATTATTTATAATGGGTGGGGTCTATTCAGCTGTATTGCCAAACTATAATTTATTAACTCAATCTACCAATGCTGCTCTTTCAGGCTGATATCAACATTTCTCATTAATACCAACATTTCTCATTAATACTTGACATCATTAGCTAGGGACAGAGCTTCAGGAGCCAGCATGGCTAAGAAAACACCTAAGAAATACAGCTTCCCTTTGCAATGGTTGCCATTACTTAGAATTTTAGCACAGCCATGTAGGTGATATAAAATATATCACTATGTTGGAGGCACTTATTTCTGTATTATAAATTTATTCTACTAATTTTGTTGTTTCATTTTGAAACCAACCACAATTTGCTTTTGGTTGGGTGAAGTGCAGCTCAGCATAGAGCCAGGCTACACATTTCTTGAGATCCTTGGGAAGTCCAAAAGGGTACGTTGTTGACATTGGGGGGCATGGGGAGCAGGGTGCGTGTAAGCTTTGCCAACCCTGGCAGTCAGAACCAGGCAAATACTAATGTGCATTTAATTTTTTTCATAGAAGGAAATCTATTAATTAGGCTAAAGCTCTTAGGGAAGCATTTCACTGGACTATTTGCTTCAGAAACTGTATATTTTTTTTATTGTTTGTCCATTAATATGAACAGCTTATTTAAAGGGGATGTGTATCAATCAATAGCAAGAGAGGGAACTAAAAAACGAAACTGGGGTAAGGATTTAATGGTATGTACATGAACTTAGAGGCAGCTCCCAGCAGGTAATGAAATGGGGCTGTTTTACACAGGAAAGAGAGGAAAGGGGTCAAGTGCAGCAAGAGAAGAGGAATCCATGTGTTTCGGATTTGTCTGATTAAAAGGCACACTTTGTAAATATGTCCATACAATAAGTAGTCACTACTTGTGTAAATTGGGGGGAAATGGCAGGTTTGTGCGGAAGATTAGAGAACAAGATCACAGAACAGACACCTTGTGATGGAAGGCCCTTAGCAAACAAAAGACACGTGTTGCATTGTATTAAAGGGGCTTCCTTTTATTGCCATCGATAGACTCTGAAGTCATCATTTTCCCTAAAAAGTAATGGCTTATTTTCAAAATAGGCAGTCCCTGCTCCGTATATCTGCTCTTAATTCAAGAAATATATCTGACTGTAGTCTAACAAGAGTCAGTTTCAGAAGAAATTAATGAGGGGCATCCATTAATTATTTATGCTTTGAAACAGTAGGTCTGCTAATGTTTCTGCTAATCACCAAAGCTAAACAGATGTATCTTCATAAAGACAACCTTGAGGAACAGAATGAGTACAAAAGAGGCACAAATAGAAAAAACATGAATATGTACAGCGATGACAAGAAGCAATAATAGTGGATGGATAGCTGCCCTCCAGACAATATTTGCCTAAACGGCAAGGCACAGTAAAATCGTCCAAGCAAGTTCTGTTCACATTTTCCAATATTTAAGAATTATATTAAGCAATAATAATACAAGTTGAATATATAAAGGCTAAAACTAATGTTAGAGAATGAAAAGAATGAGATGCTAATCTCTAAAACAGCCATTTAGAAAGCTGCTCGATTTCCATTAGTATTGTAAACTCAGCTTCTTCCCTGGATGTTAAATGAGCGGTAAAGTTGTCACTTTTGAAATCAGCATATACAAATCCAAAATGATTCAAACCTTCATTTTTGCCTCATACAAACTTGCAGAATAAAATCGATTGGTTCCTTCTTTGAGTCGCAAAGGTTGTGCCCTGTGACCTGTAGTGTGGGGTAGCTGTCAAGTGGGGACATTTCCGAGAACTGGACCATCTCGATTTAAATCCACGTACTAACTTTGTAACATGAGGAAGCTCACCTCCCAGAACCTCCCCTTCCTCGTTGGCAAAAGGGTATAATAAGAGGACCCATCTTAAAAGGTTATAAATGAGCTCTTAGGACAAAGTATGTGCTCAATTTTTGTAAGTTATTATATTATTTCCAAGGTAGTTTTGTTGTGGTTGATTTATGAGTATGACAGTACTGGATATTTTATATAGAATTCACATTCTGTACAGCCACAGTTACATGACAGATGACAGTGACAGGCTCCATCTTGCCTCCTAATTCATATTCTCAGTCATGATTATGTGTCTCCTGATCCTCCGAATAGAACACAATTCCCTGTATGCTCCAAGGAAGATTTACAGGATGGTTGGTATCAATGCACTGACTCAATTGGGAGCTCTTGGAGGCTGGTTTGCTCACCCAGTCCTTTCCCAGTGCTCGCTTCTGACCCACGCCAGAGACTGAGAAGTAGAACCTTTCAAAGGCACTTGTGGGACTGAGCTGTGGTAGCTGAAGAGTCACAGGGTCCCAACCTTCTGTTGGGAAAGTCACCAGTGTCCAGCCTGCTGAATTACATGCCATCAATATATGCAGTGCTCCTCAGAAGCACCTCTCCTGCCACATGCCAGAATCCCTTGGGGAAATATTAAAAATCATACACACACACGTGTGCATTTTTATATTTTGTGTGCATTTGTGCATGTGTGTGCATGTGTGCTTGTGTGTACACACTCAAACTCCTCTATAGGACTACTGAATTAGAATCTTCATAGCTGGGACCCAGTAACCTGCAGTTTTAAAAGTTCCCTAGAAACCTTCTGGTGTGCAGTTAGACTTTGGAGACACTATTTAAAGGCAGGAATTCTCAACATCCTGCATCATGATGTGTTTGTGTGTCTCACATCATCTGCTAGGATTTAAAAAGTGTTAATGTTTATGAAGGATCCGCTGTCATAAATTAGGGTGGATTTGAGGTTATCCCCATAATAAAGTCACTCTCCCTCACTCTAATGCTTCCTTGCATGGTGAGAAGAGGGAGTTATATTGCCAGCGCAAAACCCGGCATCCTGTCTAATCTCTGCGGGAGTCTGGAATGAGTGAATGCCAGCTGATGAGCTGTTAGTCCATGTGGTTGAAATATTGCTTTACTAACCACAAAATATTCAGGGGGATGGGGTTATTTTCAGTAGCTAGTACAATACACCCATGAGGTATACATCCCCCACCAAGGGGGCAGGACAGACCCTGCCCTAGTCTACAGCAGATAAAGGCACGTTCTCCTAGGGCCAGAATGACCATTTTACCATTGAAGTAAGAGCCCCTCCCTCACTGGCAAGAATCCACTCGCACTCCACTATCAAGCTCTCTTCATTGCTTCTGTAGGCTTTCCTCTGTGTCTGCTCAGCTGGGGTCGCTTCAGCCAAGGATCCAGAGGAGATGGAAAAGGAAATAGATGTGAAACAATACAAGAACAATAGATTCCTTTAGTGTGTCCATCCTCCCCTGCTATCTGCCCCCTCTGCAATACTCCCTTTGCATCAGCAATCCCTGGACCAGTAGTTAGGGTGTGAAATTAAAATAGAAATACCACAAAGGGAAGAAGAGAACCTATTACCTAAAACCAAGCCCTCTGGAAGTAGCTCATTCGTCCAAATTGGGGAGTGCGGGGTTAGGCAGGGGCTGAGCAACACATCCATGCCATCAGCTGTACCAACAAAATCAGACTCAACGTGCAGCCAAAGCTCTCTGTGTCTCTTCAATGTTTGTTAACCACCACCACGTCAGGCCATGGAACTGGCGCTGCTTGCTGTACAGAGACCAAGCGAATTCAAAGAGCCACTCAGGTGTATGGCAACAGTCTATTTAGGTCTTTCTACTCACACTGGTCATGTTTGTAGGTCCTTCTCCACACATTTCTTACTCGAAGAACATGCTTATTTGCGATGTGATCTCTAAAATCACTTAAACTCTCACAGAGCAGAATGCAATTAGTCTAAAGTACAATCACACACTTTATAAACCAAAAAATAAAAAAGGTGAGAAAGTGGAGAGATAGGTTGCTGATTACCCAACTGGTTATGTGTTTTGTACTGCATTGCAGCAAATTTTCTAACGTGCCTATGAAGGTGTTCAAAGTTACAATTTTCAGACCATTCTTTGATTTAACAGATCTGCTCAAACTTCTGCTCAGGCATTTACTTTAGGGCAGATTCTATTATCACCTTAAAAAAGCAACCTCTGTAATTGTACCCATTACCAAAATATCTGTAGTGTATTACAGTAACGATTAAACCAGCTAGGGGGAGAAAGGAAGACAATTAAACAGCTATTCCAGAAGTCTCTTCTTCCCAGTGTTGCCAGCTTCTTACTGCTTAGAATGAGGAGATTAATTCTTATTTAAAACCTGAGCTTATTAGCCTTATTAGGTAATGCAAAACCACTAATTTAGGGGAACATGGCAAGGATGTCTCTTCTGTTTATAAAATGTAATATAGCCCTGAAACAAACAGGCAGGAGACACTGTTTCTGATGCAGTAGTTCTTCAGAAAGATGTTCAGTACTACTGCCACTGCAGTGACAAGAGCCAATGATCTTTTCCTACATGAAAGCACCAAACTCTCACGTAATCCGTGACCCTGCGTAGAAAGTACTATAACATTGTAAAGGTTTGAATGATTCCATGATTCTTAGGTTTGTTGCCTGAAGAAGGCACTGTGTTAGAAAATAGGCTTTATGCTTACCGTATAGTGTTATTATAGAATGGAATCCACAGGTAATATTCATTACAGTGGAAAAGGCCCCTTCACATAATATTCCAGATGTAGTCCAGATAAAGCCATTATCAAAATTTTCACACCTGTTACACCATTTTGATTTTAAATTTGAAATGCAACTTCGCCTCTGGCTTCTGGGTAGTCACATTAAGTTAATCACTCCAACAGTAAGAAAGAATAAGGTAGAAAACAAAGAGGCCCGGTGAATTAAGCATAGTGCTACTGCCCAATCCTGATGGACTCATGTGGCCAGACACCTTTCTCCCTGAAGGGGAGCCCTTTGCTACAGGGAATGGGTTTAAAAAGGGAAAAGTCTTGCAGTTTTATAAATAGAAAGATGATGTCCTGAGAAAATGTAAAATACAGATAGAAAAACAATCTCAAAAAAAGAAAAAGTTTCCCTCTGGCCACTCTAATAGTGGGGTAAGTTAGACAGAAGGAGGGGAAAGGTGCCTCCTCTCCAGACAACATGTGTGTCTATTTCCAAGTGTTAAAAACATCGTTATCTTTCAGAATGTTCAATAAATCAATACATTTGCTTAAATTGTTACAATAGAATCAGACTAAAAAAAGAAATGCTTAATAGTTTTTAGAACATGATTCTTTTCACTATGTATCTTTGATACTTTTAGAGAGATGGAGAAAATGACAGCTTGTTTTTAAGTATTTTTTCCTGCCTTTTACCTAGAAACACAAAATCCATACACAATTTGTGCAGTTACTTTACATACATGTTACTAATAATATATCTATTTAATAGCTAATTCCAGTGCCCCCCAAAACTATCCTATATGCAAAAGTCTCATCAATTTTACTTGTTTCCTGATGGTCACACTCTAAAGCATAGTTCGTTGACAACCACTTTATATACAAGAATATACACTGTACAGAATTGTTAATGCAAGGAAAAATCTCATTTTACATAACTAAGAGATTTACACTAAAGGACTTATCAGACTGGAGCAGATCATATGCCAAACAACAGAACAGCCAGGGAATGTGATTCTGAAATATGAAAGTTAAATAAATTCCCAGGTCAAAGGGCTTGAGACTTTGGGGAAATATTGATGCTTTTCTGTAGTAAATTACTTAAATCTGTTAAAAAATACTTATGTTCTTCTGTGTAAGATTGGTAAGGGGACTCTGGTCAGGAAAGAGACCCCTTCAACCATTTGCAGTGACTTGACTCACCTCATGGCTAGATGTGATATACACTTTAAATTGCTAAGGACTAGAAGATGTCATTGGTTACAGTCTAGTTGCCTTTATCTAGTTGATTAGTGTGGCATATTAAAGAAATAGAAAAGTGCAAACTCGTGTTTGAAGTATTCCTTTCTCTTTTCTCCAACACTGTTAAACACATTTAAGCAATTCCACAAGACTTAATATCCAATGTAGAAAATTCAACTGTAGATAAGACCAACTCCATTCAGACAATTCAATGAAGATTAGAAGGTTTGCTAATAGTGGATAACATTGCAAAGAGTACTTTCAGAAACATTAACTCATTTAATGTTTATTGCAATCCTGTGAACATTCAATGGGTACTAATATTATAATTCCCGTTTTTTATGAGCAAACTCAGCATTCAAAGCACCAATTAACTGCAGCTCACACAGGTAGCAAGAATTGGGACATGAACACAGTAGCAAGCAATGGTTAAAAGCCTTACTTTGAAGTCAGATATAAGGGGGCTTCAATTGTTGGCTTTGCTGTGAGATTGTGACACACCTGTCTGAGCCTCATTTTCCTTTGTACAAAAAGGGAAAACTCTTAGTTAATACCTCAGAGTTGTTGAAAGGACTAAACAAGTATGTCTGAAAACACGCAGCACAGTGGGTCACGTAAAGAGCACTGCAATGGGAGACAATGCTATGTTGACCCTAAGATGGGAGATGAGCTACCTGCATCAGCCCTGTGAGTCCTCAGAGTTCTGCTTGCCCTCCCTCTTTCAGACTAGGAACACTGACACTGTACACAACAATGGTACCATGTTTAAGGAAAACAAGACTAAAACTTAAAAAAGAAAGAAAAATCCTCGTAGGGAATACATTAGGAAATAATAATAGTCTCACCGTAGTTGTGGCTCAGAGGATTGAGCGCCGGCCTGTGAACCAAAAGGTCAACAGTTTGATTCCCAGTCAGAGCACATAACTACCTGGGTGGCGGGGCAGGTTCCTGGTTCTTCAAGCCATTTACTTGAGCTATTCAAGAGCTTCTGTGAGCAGAATATTTTACCTTATGTGATTTGTTTTAACTATTTATTTATGGTACACACACACACATTTCTGGGCAAAACTGGTCAATGACAGTCTAACTAAAATGTTGGACAGAATCCAAACTCTATACTTTTCTCCTATTTTAAGTGCCACATTTTCTGTGGGTTCTCACTCTCACAGCCACAGAAGAGAAACAAGTGGAACCACCTACGTAACCCTTCCCCCCGCCCTATGTCTACGAAGCCTAAAGCCACCACCACCAGTGACGATAAACCTCAAAGTGAATTAAAAGTCAATCCTCCCGAGCTGTAACAAAGGAGAGGCAAAATATGCCACGTACTGTTTCTACAGACAATGTTCTCAGCTTTCTGAACATCTGAATGTATACCAGTTAGGTTCTGTTTTTTATTTTTGAAGATACAGCCATTTCTGAGAAATAGGTAAGTGCCCAAAACTCATAGCTTTCTAAAAAACAGTAAGAACGCAGCACAGAAGCTTGTCATTAAAAAAAAAGTCCTTACATACATAAGCTCTTGCTTCTAAGTAGATTTCAATCATTCACTTCAATCTTTCAGCTTTTGGTTTATCGATAGTAGTCATTTGAAAACATAAAACAGAGTGGATGAAACTTCTCTGACATACTCGGGGCTCAGGAGACCACACAGCACAGTTCTATAGCAATGACTCCAAATAATTTTCACACGAATGGCTGAAGTGCAGAAATGTATGATTTATTAGGATTTAAATAAATCAGAGAGAAGTGCTTTAAAGTTATTGGTAAGACGTTTTCAAAAAATAAAAATTACCATTCTAAGAAATTATGTTCTATATATAAAATTCTTCCCACTTTAATATTTCAAAGGAAAACATGTTAATGCTTTAAAAACAACCCACATGCGTCTTAAGCACCTGATGACAGAAAAATAATTTTCAATGACACAACCCAAATTTTAGGGATAAACACCTTTCTAGTAACATGTACTGTTGTCCTGGCTGGTGTGGCTCAGTAGACTGAGCGCCAGCTTGCAAACCAAGGGGTCATTGGTTTGATTCCCAGTCAGGGCACATGACTGGATTGTGGTCCAGGCCCCCAGTTGGGGGCGCATCAGAGGCAATCATACATTGATGTTTCTCTCCTTCTCTTTCTCCCTCCTTTCCCCTCTCTAAAAATAAATAAATAAAGTCTTTAAAAAAAAAAAAATCACGTACTGTCACCAGGAGAATATTAGTCATTTTGTCTCAGCAATTTTCCTGATATATTTACCATATTGGAAATATTCCCAATGGCCACTAAATTTGTCAAGAACAAAAATCTTCTGTTGAATGTATTAGAACATGCCTAGTTTTCTCATGGGCTGTCAGAGAATAAAAGTCCCCTTGCTCCCAATGGTGCTTACATCTTTGCCTTTTTTTTTGGCAGATGACAATTACTACTACACCATTAGTAGTCAATAAACATTTTATAGTTGCCAAAATAGCTAAAATTAGAACTCCACAAGGATTTAGAATGACATTACTAAGATAAAAAACCTGAAAATGTAAAAGTCAAATAATTCATAAACAATAGAACATGAACATCAGTTTTATTCACTGAGAATATATTCTTTTTAAAAATCTATGGCATAAATATAACTATAAATGAACACTGCTATTCTCAGCACTTTCTGCCTAGGAAATTCAGTATACTATATGAAAACATCATTAAATTAAAGCAAGTAACTTATTTATGTACAACATGATTTTTTTAGTGCCAAGGTTAAAAGGAAGAAGGCACTAGAAATATTGAAAAACACAAAGAAACAAGGTAGAAATACTGCAAGATTATCATAATTCAGTTTGCCACAGGAAAAATATTTAAGATAAAATTGAAAATAAAATAAACATAGGTTATGATACAGCCAAATTATTGTGAAATGTATGAAACTGGCTGGCTGTACCTTACGGAGGTCACAGAAAATTACTTTAAAATGTTACCCCACAAATTAGCATAATAAACACTGTTTGCTACGGTTTCCAATATGTTACCTAAAAGCACAGTGTTGCTCCCCATGGGAGCCTGGTTCCAATCCGAGGCAGGTGAAGTAGATGGAGCCATAATCGCAGTGTTTGACAGACACTAATAAAAAGACCAGTGACATTCTACAGACTTGCAATATTCCATTTTATTAGAAACAGCAGAGCATGAGCACTGGAGTCAGATCTGTGTTCAAATCCTAGTCCCACCACGACAGGCTGTGTGACCTCCAGGAACCACTTAATCTTTCCAAAACTAAGTTCAAAGCTGGACAATGGAGGTTAGAGCTTCTTCAAAGGGCCGCTGCAAACACAGGATGGATGCAAACTACTGATCCCTTCCCAGGACACCGTCTGCATTCAGTACACTCCAGGTTGTCCTTTTGTTTTTGTTTTTTTGAGTACTTTAAAATTATCAACCAGTTTAGCTGAAAAGATTGACTCAGCATCAAAGTATTACAGGAAAGTCAGGTTTTATTGCTTTAAGGAATCCCAAAAGGAATGTACATAGATGGAGGACAAATACTAAAATGTACAAATAACTTACATTTCCATGATTAGGGCTGATTTCATTACTTTGCACTTAATGGTTTCGTTTGTGGATTTCTGAAGATATGGCAACATTCTCATTAACATGTTCCTAATCTTTCTCTTTACATTTTTTTCTCTATATACATTTTAGAAACTGGAAAAGCTCAGACATGTAAAGATACAAATGACACACTTGTCCCAGATTAAAAGTGGCAAGGATTAGGTAATTATTCTTTATATAGGTGTCTATCAGTATCTCCTATTTCTTATACACCTACAAGAGAATGTGTTTGAAAAGGGTGAAGTGCAATGGCACAAGGCTGAATTGTGTCCAGTTTTCTCCTACATCAAACTTGGTTCGTTCTGATGGCTGAGAGCTAAGATGACTCTAAATGCAAAGCTCAAAGCCAAATAATCTTTTATTGATTCAGACACTAAAGACCGACAGTTGTATGGACTTCACACACAGGTCTTTTTTTTTTGTTTTTAAACAAATAATTTCTGGAAAGTGACATGAATTTCATAAAAAGTAGCACCAATATACCAGTATTCTACTCCCTTCCCAGGACAAATAATGACACAAATATAAAAGTGGAGGCAAGCTTAAAAAGTCACGCGTTGTTGTCTATCTTAAAAATTAAAAACTATAAAATACCTTCACGTTCCAGAACATAAAGCAATTAATAAACATTGATGTTTAAATTTTCACCTTTAATTTCAGACTCTAGACTACTTTTCCAAGCAAAATAATGTTAAATTATATCATTTTATGTTCAAAATAGTATTGAGACAATATCACAGCACAGAAGAGAGTGACTTAAAAATGTAATTCACCCTGTACCTCAATAGCTAGTGTTTTCCAAACTGCAGTTTTGAAAGCCAAATAGTGGGTCCTGACAAGAATAGAATAAAATATATCAGGTGCATATCGAGTAATAGGGGTATTGTTTGGTAAACTCTTGTTTTTTTGTGTGGGGGGCGGTATATATGTTGGATTGCAATGCAAAATGTTTTTCCCTGTGAGTTGCCCTTAAAGAAAAGATTGTCACTGCTCTAGGTTGGACTAAGTTTTGCCTACTAGAGCCCTCTACAGGCTTTAAATGCTGAAAACTTGACTCCTGCAATAAACACATCTTTTGCTGGGAGGGTGGTTCAGGAACTAGATGTTTACACAGATAACTAGGCAGTGTTTGGTCTAAGAACTCAAACTAATCATGTGCACAGCCTCAACCTTGAGGCCAGAACATCCTCAAGAAACCAAAATAATTGGGCAAGGTCTCTATTAGCCCTTATTATCCAATTTAATTTAAAATTGGGAGAAATATATCAGTATCTCACACTGATAGTTCTCTGGGGCAAACTAAGAAAAGATGGAATCACAAGGACTTGAGAAAACTGTTAAAAAGACATTCACTCTTATGAGGTTTTTACAAAGTAATACTGAGAACAGAAACAGGGTTAGGCAATGAAGGCTTGTTTCCACCTCAACTCCCTGACAAAGACTAAAGTGAAGAACAAGTTTGAGCAATCAAATACTAACCCAGCAGCCCTTTATAAAAAATAACTATTAATTACTAATGGACCACTATATCAAACTACCAGAATGCTATAAAATGATGTGGGAGGTACAGGCTAATTTTCATTGACAACAAGTGAACAGGCTCTTAGATTAGGGCCTTCTTCTCTTGCTCCACTTTCACAAAAATTAAGATAATAGCATAAATACAAAAAATAAACCAACAGCAATGTTTATCGTGCACAATGACCACCACCACCAAAAAAAAAAAAAGGGAAAAAAATCTGCTTGCAGAAGCCTAAGAAAAGAGTAGCCTCGAACTGCAAATACCTTGCAACAGTGATCAAACACAATTCTGACCTTAATTCACTTGTTTCAAGTCACCTATCTCGGAATGCTGGATGGTTTAGTTAACCTAAGGTCAACTGCAGAGCGTGGTAAGAGGCCAAATGGCAGATGATCCTGTAGAAAGGAGATCAGCTGGCAGTAAAATCAATTTAGCATAAATGAAGGTGATTCATAACACATGCAGCAGCCGTTGACAGCCTTATATTTTTTTATTTTTGAGTTGGTGCTCGCTGGTCCCCTCAAAAACGACCCAGTACGTGCTGGTGCGCACTGCAAGATAATGTTGCTGCGTTTGTTTAAAGCAACCCTGACTCTGTCATCTAAAATGATCCCAACTGTTGACATAGAAGCTGCTTTCTTCTGTTTACTGGAACATAATTAAATCCAGACTAGATAGTATACTGGGGCTCATGAGTCAAAACTTAACATTGGCTTTAGAATAATTTACATCAAAATCGGTTTAAAAAAAAATCCCATAAAACCAGTAATTTTAATGAGGGGTCCATTTTAGTAAAATTAAATTAATATTAAATACATACAACTACATTCAGAATTATGCTTGTCTCTACTAAAATTCCCAGAACTAATGTTTATTAACATATATAGGATAAATTACCATCTATTTGAACAAATGGTCATACAGCTTATTTGCCATTTACCTAATTCATAAAATACAGATGAAATTTGTTTATTTGAAAAGACTGAAAAAAACTTATTCCCAGTCTTTAGTATTTCCCTGGATAAGCTGAGATTTAAAGACTGACTCTTCTTAGACAATGAATAATCATTTAAAGGGAAATTATTATAAGAAAAGCAATTTTTAAAATGAGAAATTATGAATCCAAGTGATAGACTTCCCTTTCTCACCACCGCCCCAGTCCTTAGTGTAAGATCACTTCCTTCACTGTGATTCCTTACACATCTCCACCACCATTAGAGGTCAGCTCTTCAAGGTGTTCTTTCTTATCTCTCTATTCCGCTGTAGAAAAACGTCCTTCCTGTTGTTGGCAGGCATATTGAATATCCTCAAGATAACACATGGCTTTTATAAAATTGTTTGTGCTTTACATCTGGGATGCCAAGACCCATCAAGAATAAAGAAATATGGCTATCAAAGCTTACTTACAAGTAATACTTTTAATCCCCTTCTTTTTTATTTCCAAGACCACCCTGTTGAGGGAGATACTCTACTGAATATTTCATTGCCAGCAACTTCAGTGCCCAAACTCAGAGTGGCATTCTTTCATATACACAAACCCAACATAAAACACACATACATACCCACTGCTCACTCATGCTCACACACAAGCAAACATACACACACATTTTCTTTCTTTCCAGAACAAGCCAGAATTACAGCTCTTTTGGTGATTGTTGTAATTTTTGGAATGGTTCATAAATTTTCCAAATTCTTTTAAATTCGTAATACTTTGATCTTTTTTCTTTTTTTTTTCCAATTGTGAACCATTCCATATTGCATCTTTATTGCAAAAGTCAACATGCTTCTTAGAAATTCAGATTGTAATTGATAAAACAAACATTACATATATGAATTTAAATGTATAAACAGTTAGAAATTCAACAATATCTCCTATTATACTATTACACAAGTTCACAATTTTGTAAAAACTATAATACAGGCATACTATACATAAAGAGGAACCACTATTCCTTTTCACATGATTTTTTTTCCTTCTTTTTGAAATAATGATCCATCACCAGGACCTTTTTCACCCTAACAAAACTGTTTTCCAATTTATCTGTCATCTTAGCTAGTGACAATATTCTCCCACTGTTAAAACTCGAAGAAAATGAGGGAAATTCTGCATTCCCTGGGGTTACCTTTTTAAGCTTGGGCAGAAATCTGTTAGTAAATCAGGCTGGCCTGGTCATCAGCTACTTAGAAAGATGTCATACACATTAAAAAGAATAGAGATGGCCTCAGATGGTCTATGTGATCTTTGTAACTGAAGAAGACAGAAAAACAAGTCATGGTCACTTTTAAGAGAAAATTCTAACAGTTGGGGATTAGAGGGTGGGGATCAAGAATCCTAAATGAAAAAAATACATTCAACTATTTTATGCTAACATTAACTTAAATTTTTTAATATTAAACACACATTTTGAATCCATTTTTAAGAGTCAAAGGTGCTTAGAATTCTCAGAACATTTTTAAAAGTATTTTAGTCCTATATAAGTATATTGAAAAAGAAGTTTCATACAAAGGGTCTCAAATCTTATTGGAAAAAGTTATCTGTTCTTCACTTTAACACCCTTCTCTTTCATCACCCCTTTTCCCAAGAACTAAAAAGGCAAACAAATCCTCAATTCTCCCTGTACAGAGTGTAATAAAATGTCAATTTTGAGGTTAAAAAAAAATCATATGAAAAGGAATCTCATTCTGTTGAACTGTCAGTCTACTGAAAATTTTCTTACAGCTCCATTAATTTACTGTAATTTTCAGTTTCCAAATACAAAAATACAACAATTCTTATTGAAATCTATACGCTGGTCGTTTTAGTACACAAAAAAAAAAAACCAAACAAACAAATTATTTACAAAATTATACAGTTTAAGAAAAAACTTTGTACAAAAAATATATAAATCCTTTGTTCCCTCTATCACGTTTAAACTATCAGGACTCAAAATATTCACCACAATGCATCTTTCAAAATATATACCAACTGAGCCACAGACATCAAGAAAATTTCATTAGAAATGATGGAGGAGGAAGGAGCAAGATTGCTTATTCTAGGTACCCCATGGTAATGTTTTCCATTCTTTTAAAGGCTTATTTTAGTTTTGATGTTATCAGAAATATAACAACAACCTAGGAAGAGGAAGTCCTTATTATTACAATATGATGGGGAAGTTACATGAACATAAAAATGATCCTGGTTTGACACATCATTCCAGAAAAATAAGTAAAAGAGAAAAGATAATCAGAACATGAGATTTAACTTCTTGTAGCTAAGTAAATCTAGAATACTGATGGTTTTAAGTTTCTTACAGAATAATTTCTATTTTGAGTAAGTCTTTACCTCAAGAAAGAAAATCCTTGATACAGTGATCACCAAGAACCTTCTGAAGCCAACAGGAAGTTTAAAATGTTCACACCACACACATAAAAACATAAATGTGCATATCTTTGAAAAAGTGACATCCTATGTACATTAATCAATCATTTCCCCAGGGGTCAATACAGTGTAGTGTTGCTCCTCTACTTTTCCATCTAACATTCAGAACACAAGGACATAAATTTACATATATTTTACTTAACAGATACTCTATATAGTGTACAGTAAAAATGCACACAGTGAAGGAAACTGTCTACTGATGGATGCATATGTTCATGGATAGCAACAAGCTACAAAATTATCAAAAAATAAGGTCATCTGATCAAAGTCAAGTTATGACTCCCATTTATTACTAGCATACCCACCCCCTACCCTACCCCACTCCCACCCTATCCCATCACCTCACCATCATGGTTTAAATTTAGGAAAAGAATTTCAGATAAGTTTTAACCCTTTTGTATAACTATTAACTAAACTGAAGCATTAAAAAAAACAACAACAACAACAAAGAAAATGCTGGTGACTGACTCTCCCCCATAAATCCTTTCATTATTCTCATCAAAATACTTATTTATCAAGGTGCTGGTTTAAACTTTTTATTGGGGGTTGACTTTTGGTGGTCAAAAAGAATCACTTACCTCAATAATGGGCAAGTCAGGCCTATTAATAAAAAGGTAGGAGAAAGAAAATGGGGAACAGAAAGGAGCAATAGGTGAAAACATTCTATATTCTGAAAATGTTGCTTAAAAAAAATGAACCAATGCTCACTAATTTCAAAGCAAATTAAGGATCAGCAGCAACGAAAGTCCAGGAGAGTCACCATAATGACAGAAGGAAAATACCATGTAAGTAGCTACCATCACCTTATAGCATTTAAGAACACAGAGACTGTTATGGTTCACACCAAAATAGTACTCACTACTGCACATAACCTCCCCCCAAAATTTAGATTAAATACAAATTGGGCTCCTCCTCAGTAAAAAATAAAATAAATTTACTTTTCTTCCAAGACAACTCCTGAAAGCACAGGGTATTTTAATTACAAATGTCTCCTATTGTCTGATGACCCATCCATAATAGCTAAGAGTTAAGAGATTCCAGGCAATTTTGACATTTAATGAAATTTTATCAGCAGATTATAATTCAAAATAAAATTTCTGAACACCCTGTCATTTACATCATAATCCAACACCAATAGCAACAAAAACAGGTGGTGTGGAAAATAAGGCTCTAGAGATTATCCATGTCATTTCTGGGGATCTTCACAACTGCGTAAAAGTCACTAGGCCTTTGGTGCTTTAATATCATGAACAGTTATGAGATGTGTTTAAATAGCAAACTTGCTGTCCTTAAATCTACTGTTTTGAAAACAAAAATAAAAAAATTTTTTGGCTCATTGACTTCTTTAAATAAATTTAAAAAGTTGTTCTTCTAAACAATATTCCTAAAAATTATACAGCTTGCTTCAGATTTCATCTTCGCCATGAACGAGACTCATATTCATCTTCATCTTCATCGTCATCATCAGGCAAAAACAAATCCGAGGTTTCTGTTTCCTGAAGAAAGATGGGGTAAAGTCTGCTTATTGGTACAAGCAAGTTAAATAAAATACTTTTTAGAACAAAGGACAAACAGACTAAATATAAAGCTCAGGCAGGATTTACAAGTATCTTCCAAACAAACAAACAAAAACCCAAAATATTTTCTTAAATGTATAGGGTAGGCCCTGGCTGGTGTGGGTCAGTGGATTGAGCACTGGCCTGAGAACCAAGGGGTCACTGGTTCAGTTCCCAGTCAGGGCACAGGCCTGCGTTGCGGGCCAAGGTGCACGAGAGACAACCAACCACACATTAATGTTTCATTCCCTCTCTTTCTCCCTCCCTTCCCCTCTCTCTAAAAATAAGTAAATGAATAAAATCTTTAAAAAAATAATAAATGTATATGGGGGCAAGAGTAGGTTTATGGCTGTTTATATGAAAAATAATACAATAATTAATAAATAATAATACAAGAATAAACTGTGTTTCACGGGCTCACAACTGCAAAGCTACTTTTGCTTCACCCTGTATATATTCTCCCCTGCTAACTTTGCTTTTTTCTGTTTGTTTTGTTTTTCCTGGGTTTAACTTTTAATTTTAAAAACAACAGAAGCAGAAACCAAAAGCCTCCTAGGTTGGAAATTGGCATGAGAGGAAAATTGCTTGACTTTAATAGGAAAAGATTTCCATTCTAATACCATCAGAAAAATACGGTAAATAATATATGAACGTTTACTAGGAAAAATAAAAGTAAAAATACCTATAAAATGTTACTGATAAAATTAATTTAAATTTTAATAACTTAAAAATGAGGCAAGTAAGTGACCATTCAAACTCCTAAACCTTTCCTTTAATATCTGATTATTTATGAGGGGAGAATATACTAACTTCCCCATGACAATGACATTCCAAATCTTATATAAAAATGCAGAAGTATCTACAAATATTCCCCAAATCTCAAGATGTTTCTTTCTTTCTTTTTAAACATATGAAATGTTTCTGCTTTTGATATTTAAAATTATCCTAATGACTAAAAGACTCGTGATTAACCATAAATGCCAGATATCTTTTAAACCAAAATTGTGATGAATCACGAATAATTTGTAATGTTGGCCGAGTGTCCATTTTAATAAGCGAATGAGAAATATGGGAGTAAAAGAGAAAAATCAATTCTCATATATTTTAAGAAGCTGATTATTTAATACTTATATTATTTAAGGCCTTCAATTTCCTAATCTTCCCTCTTGTGCCTTTCTTACATTGTTATTTTAACCAATTATACCTAGATGGAAAGAAACTAAAATTTATTACTTATGCAACATGAATAAATGAAAAGCTAAAACAATCAGCTAAAATTTAATTTGTTCATATAATCCTCGTCCTCATTTGCCAAAATAAAAATATCTAGAACCCAAATAAATGCAAATAAAAAAAGAACAGTCTCTTATACCAGAAAATAACCACCCAAAGAGCTTTTTATATTTCTGTACCTGTTGCTACATTAATAAACTTCTAGACTAGTCTTAACTGCATTCATGAAAGAATTCAATATTTATTTTTTATATTATTTACTTTAATGTCAAGAAAAATATATAATTGGGAAACAATCTACTTCAACTTTTCTTTCTGTCTTTTTCCAACTCTTATTTTCAATTGTGGAATTACCTCCTCCTTAACTTCTTCTTCTTCAGTCTCCGTGGATACAGAAGGCACCTTGGCCTTGTGCCATGATATTTGTAGCCGACGGTCTTTGAATTTTGACCCTTGGTTTGCAGCCTAAAATAGATTTCAGAAAAACACAAAAGTTTGTACTGATGTTTAGTAATTATTCTTTCAAACAGTGTGATAATTAAAAAGTGTAATTGATAAGGAGAAAAATCTGTTAAACTGGATCTACAATCTCCAATGCAAGCTAAAAAAAATGAAGTCCCTTTTAATTAGTGAACCATATGTTCTGATTTGCCCAGGATAATCCATGATTTCTCTGTCATGTAAATCAAATCTGTCTTGATTGGATGATAATTTACACAGAGAAGTCATCATAAGAACAGCAATTAATGTCTTAATACAATTATCAGCTTTTGGCTTTGATAATCTACATTATTTAGACCAAAACCTTAAAAACTTAAGTAATTATATTTTGAAAAAAATTGTTTATTCATCATATGGCTTCTCTTATAGCCTCACCTATATTTGACAAAGCTATTCCCACTTCCTGTACTGAAATGCCATACAACTATGACAAGTACTCCACAGCTCATCTATCTACACACTCAACAAATGTTAAACATATCCTAAATCAAGGTAAACTGGCTCAGCTTCAAGTTATTCCTCGACACTATGGTATAAACAAAAATTTATATGGAACTACAAAAGACTCAGAATAACCACATCAATCTTGAAAAAGAAGAACAAAATTGGGAGAATCATGCTACTTTATATCAAACTATACTATAAGGCCATAGTAATCAAAACAGCATGGTACTAGCATAAAAACAGACATATAGATCAATGGAACAAAATAGAGAGCCCAGAAATAAACCCATGCCTTTACGATCAATTAATATTTGATAAAGAAGGCAAGAACAACCCTGGCTGGTGCGGTTCAGTTGGTTAGGTGTAGTGCCGCTAAGTGAAGGGTTGCTGTTTCAATTCTTGGTCAGAGTGCATGCCTGGGTTGTGGGTTTAGTTCTAGGGAGGAGTGTATATGAAAAACAACCAAGTAATGTTTCTCTCCCTTCCCCTCCCTCTATAAAATAAACAAATAGTTAAAAAAGAAGACAAGAACATACAGTGAGATAAATATAGTCTATTCAATAAATGGATCTGGGAAAATTGGACAGATACATGCAAAAAAAAGGGGAACTAGACCACCTTCTTACACCACACACAGGGATAAATTCAAAATGGATTAAAGACTTAATTAAACGTTAAACTCAAAACTGTAAAATCCTAATAGAAAAGACAGGCAGTAAAATCTTGAATATTTCTCATTGTAGTATTTTTTCTGATTTATCTCCTTGGACAAGGGAAACAAAAGTAAAAATAAACAAATGGGACTACCTCAAACTAAAAACTTTTTGCACAGGAAAGAAAAACATCAAGAAAATGAAAAGACAACCCACTGAAAAGGAGAACATATTTGCCAAGGGTATATCTGATGAGGGGTAATATCCAAAATTTATAAAAGACTTATATAACTCAACACCAAAAAAACCAAACAATCCAATTAAACAATGGGCAAAGATCCTGAATAGACACTTCTCCAAAGAGGACATACAGATGGCCAACAGACATATGAAAAGATGTGCAATGTCACTAATCATCAGAGAAATGCACATTAAAACCACAATAAGATATCATCTCACACCTGTCAGAATGGCTGTCATCAATAAGTCAACAAACAAGTGTTGGCAAGGATATGGAAAAAAGGGAACCCTCGTGTGTTGTTGGTGTGAATGTCAGTCAGAGAAAGACAAATACTGTATGATTTCACTTATATGAGGACTCTAATCAACAAAATAAACTAACGAACAATAGAAACAGACCTATAGATAAAGAGAACAGAGTGACAGCTGTCAGAAGGAAGGAGAGGTTGGCAGCTAGGTGAAAAACATGAAGGGATTGAGCAAAAACAAACAAACACAAAAAAACCAATAACAAAAAAAGAAAACCCTCACAGATACAAACAACAGTGCAGTGATTACCAAAGGAAAAGGGAAGTGGGGAGAGGTTTAAGAGAGTAAAGGGGGGATAAATGGTGACGGAAGGAGACTTGACTTAGGGTGGTGAACACACAATATACAGATGATTATAGAATTGTACAGCTGAAACCTACATAATTTTATTAAACAATGTCATCCCAATAAATTCAATTATAAATAAATAAAGTGAAAATAACCCAAATACCTATCAGGAGAAAGGGAAAAAATATTACTATATATTTATACAACTAAAAATTATACAGCAATAAAAATGTCAAGCTAGTATTACATGCAACAACACGAATCTCAAAAATATAATCTTAAACAAAAAAATAGCTCTGGCTGGTGTGGGTAAGTTGGTTGGGCATCGTCCCACAAACCAAAGGGTCACGGGGTCAATTACTGGTCAGGGCACACAGCCGGGTTGCAAGCTGGGTCGCCAGTCAGGCATGTGCAAGAGGCAACCAACCAACAGAATTTCTCTCTCACCCTGATATTTCTCCCTTCCTTCCCCTGTCTCTAGACTCAATTTTAAAAAATTTAAATAAAACGCAGGCAAAACAAAAACAAAACATAGTGTACATTCCATTCACATACATTTTTTTTAAATAGGCAGAATAATACTGTATCGTTTAGAAATGCACAATTAGCTGATGAAAGCTCAGTTGTTTCTTGCTATTTGTAGTAGTCATATAAAGTTCACAGCAAGCACTGAATTAGCAAATACTGAAATACTGCTCCTAGGGAAGGTAGAGGGATAGGTTCCTTTAAGCCTCTGGTCAAAACATTTTCCTCAAATTATCAATATGTAACTTTCCTTTACGTTTAAAGACACCTTATTTAATACATACAGACTTTTGATTCATTAACATTGCACTGATGGCCAGGCCAAAAGTACGGTAACTCATGCCTGACCAAAGGTTATCTAACACGTACCTTCACCATAGGCACTTCTCAGCCTCTTTGAACTTAGGAACACACGCAACACATCAGAACTACAGTTAGGACCATTTTAAATAGTGAAATCAATAATGAAAAGCACAAAAATGAGAAAAACATGGCACTAAGTAGATTGTGAAGAAAACACATTTTTACAGTACAAGAACTTGAAAGCAGGCAGGGTATTATTGCCTTATTTGACCTCAGCTGGGAAAGTGTTCATTGGTTGACTCAAATTTTTCACAGCACTGCACATGTCTGAAAATGACCACAAAGTACCTCGAGTATTGATTTTGAGATTACAAATAAATTTTAATGGGTAGGTGAATCTGCAAATAGGGAGTCCACAAATAATGAGGATTAACTATATAAAAAGAAAGAAGATAGTGATGGGGGAAGCAGGAGGGGGCTTTTGTGGTGTTGGGAGTGTTCTATCTCTTGACCTGAGGGGCAAGTATATGGAACTTTACCTTCTGATAAAGCATTAAACTATACATTTCTAATTTGTATAATTTGTTTCAATAAACATTTAAAATTATTATCTTTATAATTTTAAGAAAATACCAAACAGCTAAGATATTTATGTTAAAAAAAGCAAGGTTTGGAATGCAGCCTTGTATTTGTAATATGATCTCATTTTGATAATTTTTAAAGTGAGAACTTTATGTATTCTTATATTCATAATTTTCTATGAAGATATCCAAGAATAGTGTTCTATAAAAATATCCAAGAATAATTTCCTATATAGATACCCAAGAAGAAAGGTTTTATTTTTTACTTTTTATTAACTATTTCCATGTATTAACTATTTTATTAAAAAAATACTTTGAAGGATTAAGGACTTATTAATGTGGCATACCCATTAAAATATCTATTTTTTTCTACAAATACATATGGGTATGTGTGTTTGTGTGTGTGTGTTCTCTCATACACATATCTGTAACATGGCTTGAAATAATGAAATATTGAGGGAAAAGTGAGATGTCCACCAATACAGGACTACTTAAACCTAGTATGTACATCTGTGCAATGAAATATGATGCAGCTATTATGCACAGAATAAAGTAACCATATACAGTAGTATAGAAAAGTGCAAATGCAAAAAAAACTGTGTAACATGCCACCTCCTGTATAAGAGATCAAATAATATATATATAGAGAGAGAATATCTTTGAGAAAACGGGAGAAATGGGTAACAATAATTGCCTATGGGTCGTGAAACTGAGTGACTGGAGGTAGAAGGGAATCTTACTTTTCATTGTATACACTGTTATTTCTTTTACACTTTGTATATGTGTATTGTCCTCCAAAATAAAATAATTCAAATAAAGCGCTAATATGTGAATACACGCAAAAGTATGAGTAAATCAGTCATGTACAATCAATGAAAAGCTGCATGCGATCGTTCAGGACTTGGAACCTTGCAGGTAGAAGTTACCCTGAGAGAAATTCCTCCAGCTGGTCATTCTCCCAAATCATAAACTGATGCCAAATCTGTGCCCACCATCATTCATCGATCGCATGACTGACAAAAATGGAAAAACAAAGTCCATGAAGTTATGGACAAACAGGTATTCTCGTCCAATGTCACTGTAAGTATGATTTTATAAGACCTCCTTGGGGGTTTTTTGGAGGTTTTTTGGCAAGCTGTACCAAAACTTAAAATAAGCATGCCTTTTGCTCTACTCCTCTCTCTCCTACAAACTAACCTAGAGCAGCAGTTCTCAACTGGGAACAATACGTGACTCAAGAAGACATTCTGGTTGTCATACTGACTGAACATCACTTACTGGCACTTAATAGCTGGGAGACAAGGTGTTAAAGATCTGGCAATGTGGAGGTCTGTCCCACATAACAAATTATCAAAAATGGCAAATCCGGGGAGACATATAAAACATTGTTCATAATAGTGAGAGAGCGAGCAGCAGAGAGAAACACCCTAACTAGCCACCAGTATGCAGTGAATAACTGTAATTCACAAAATAGTAGTTGTTGTTCTGGGGGAGGAGGATGTGAAGGGGAAAGACATACTTTCTGGAAAGGTTTATCTCGCTATTTTTAAAAATGTCATAAGAAAGGAGCTCTTCCTTCTCTGCCAGTGAATATTCTTGTTACGGAGTTTGTTGCTGCTGCAGCTGCCCTTATACTATGAAGAAAAGAGCCTAAGAAGAAAAGCCAACATCTTAGGAGAGCAGAGGAAAAAATACAAGAACCTGTGTGGCTGAGTTTCTGAATTAATCAATCGTGAAACTCCCTACCTCTAGACTTCTTGAAAAAAGTAAATAAATACATGTCCACATTTTAACAAGTTATGTTACTTATAGCCAAATGCATCTTGAGAAGCATGTTATTACCTTTGTAATTAGAAATTTTTAAAAATCAAGTTTCACTCTATATCACTGAATGTAACAGCTAAACCACACTACCACAGTTTTAAAGT
Source organism: Furipterus horrens (assembly GCF_987537825.1). NCBI lineage: Eukaryota > Metazoa > Chordata > Mammalia > Chiroptera > Furipteridae > Furipterus > Furipterus horrens. The sequence goes on from NW_028327180.1 coordinate 68,908,357, forward strand.
CTTGTAGTTAAATCGATGCATATTGCTTGAAAAACGCCAAAGTACAGGTTTGGTTTTCTAAACATTTAGTATAACTAACTTTCCTTGTTGAAATTAGACGAAGCTCTCTTGAGAAACGAGTGAAGTAATGCACCTTAGTTCTTGTCCTGTCTGTGCCCTTAAGCACAGCTTTATCACTTAAAATTTTCAGCTTCTGACCTAAACTTTAACTATTAAAATATTTAAAGGGAATTCTTCAGGAAGGTCTTTAATGTCCTCAGACTCTTGTCAAATGAAAGATACATAAATAAAAATACTTCTATAAAGTTATTTTTAGGCTCACTGATTTTAATGTATAAATATATAAAATTCTATTTATATATTATGTATTTCATATTTTTAAACTTAAATATTTAACATATAAAGTAATACAATAATATATATCAGGAGTCTGCAAACTACAGCTTCCAGGCCAAATGTGGCCTGGCACCTTTTTTTTTTAAATGGTTATGAGCTAAGAATAGCTTTTATATTTTTAAAATAAAAAAGAACAAGAAGGAAAAGGGAGAGGCTGGGGCAATCTGGTCCTTTACAGAAAAAGTCTGCTACCTTGGCCAGGTGGCTCAGTTGGCTGGAGCATCATCCGCACACCAAAAGGTTGACGGTTCGCTTCCCAGTCAGGGCACGTATCTAGATTGCAAATTTGATCCCTGTTTGTAGTAGTACAAGACGCAACCAGTTGATGTTTTTCACATCAGTGTTTCTGTCTCTCCCTTCCTCTCTTTCTAAAATCAATAAACATATTCTCGAGTGAGGATTTAAAAAAGAAAGTCTGCTGACCTCTGATGTAATTATTAAAAGTTACATATTATGACGTTTTATGTTGTTATATATAGCTTGCATTGTATATTAAACATTTTATATATTTTAAATTTGTTTATACTTTTATTTTACACATATTTTTTATATAGGTATCTGGGACCTAAAAGCCCAAGATTAACACATATCCTCAAATTTGTTTTAAAATATACCATAAAAATGCTGATGCTTAACCTAAAAGTAAATGTGAGGTTAAAAAGTCTGATTTAAAAAGTACTATATGTTAAACTGAAAAGCTGGGAAAATAAATAAGTGCTCGGAAGGAAAAATGTAAAACTAGCTTGAATTCTGCAACCCAGAACTAACAATTTAATGTACTTTCTCATTTTTTTGTTTATGTTTAATCTTGTATCCCACTCCTTTCCCTAGATACAGGGGAAGGAAGGGAGAGAGGGAGAGAAACATCAATGTGAGAGAGAATCATCCATCAGTCGCCTCTTGCACACACCCCGACCGGCTACTGAACCTAAGCATGCGCCCTGACTGGGAATGAACTGCGACCTTTCAGTTCATGGGATGGCGCCCAACCAACTGAACCACATTGGCCAGGGTGTATCCCACTTTTGTTTTTTAACCAAAAAGTTAATTCTGAGAATTTTCTCATGTCACGATTCTTTAAAAATATATTTTTAATAGCAACAACATACTTATGAGCATTTAGATTGCATACAATCCTGAAGCACTTTGTGATAAGTTCTTAGAAGTAGAATGCTAGATACAAAAATAAACTGAAGGACTCCAGAATTAGATCCTCATTCTTTAGAATAACCTCACCAAAACCCATACAGATATGCATCTCCCATGATTCTTTCACAATGATTAAGGACAGTAAAAAAACATTGAAAATACACATTTTACCTTAGCCTTTGTGAAATATAAAACTTCGAAGAATAGTTACCCTTTAAGCCTGCTAACTTTATTTACACTAATACCCAGGAATATGTATTTCTTTCAAAGAAAGCATACTATACCACCCAAGTATCTGTTACCAGGGTAAACATGTTTCTAGTACTCAAGGCTGTCTGACAAGCACTTATCAAAACAAAAAAACAAATACAAAACACTGTCAAAAACAATGACAGTGTCTCCTTCTTAAAGTTACCTCATCGTCTCAGCTTTGCTCATTCCCCCTAATGCCTGGTCACGCCCCTTTCCACAAGACGAATGTCTTATTTCAGACTTACCAAATGCATGTTATGTAAAAACTGATTATCGAACTTCTGGCCAGGATGGAGGCCTAGACAGACACACTGTGTGTGGCCCCCTCCACAACTAAGAAGGAATACAACTGCCTCAAAACTGGAGACAACCATAAGTTCCGGGAAATCAAACTGCATGGAAGCCCAGCAAACAAAGATATAAAGAAGAAATACTCATTCTGACAGGTAAGAGGAGCAGAGCCAGGGTGAAGAGGATGTGGCGTGGTGGCAGCAGCAGTGGTGGCAGCAGCAGGCGGCCAGAAAGCACAGTCACACATTTTAAAAAGTTGGGATGGACACCTGGAGAGCAATCCCAGTACCAGATCAGACCATGCAGCTCACAGTCCCAGCACTGGGGAAAATGAAGCCCATTGCTTCTAACTGTGCTAACCAGTGGGGGTTGGGGCGGAGGAATAGACTGCTGGTCTCTCAGCAGAGTCCACTTGTTTAAAGGGCCCCCACAGTCCTGGAGCATCTGCAGACCCACCCACTCTGGGAATGACAGCCAGGGCAGCAGCTAGAGGGGTGCCACGGAAGTAGGAGAGGTGCCTAGAAAAGGGGCAAGTGCTGGGCAGGCAGCATTGTTCCCTCTGAGACCCCTCCCCCATATACAGCACCACAACGTGGTAAGCCTTCTACTGAGGAGAAAACCTAAGGCTCCGCCCCTTAACAACGTAACAGGAGCGACAGCTCTCCCTGGGACACAGAGGCAAACAAACACAGGAGCTTGTCAAGATGAGGAGACAGAGAAGTATGACCCAAAAGAAGGAACGGATCAAAGTTCCAGTGGGAGAACTAAGCGACGAGGAGATAGCCAACGTAACAGACAAGGAGATAGCCAACCTAACAGACACAGAGTTCAAAACACTGGTGATAAAGATGCTCATAGGGTTGACAAATATGCTTGAGTATGGCAAATGCATAAAGGAAGAAGTGAAGGCTATGCTAAATGAAACGAAGGAAAATCGACACAAAACCAATGGTGAAGGGAAGGAAACTGGGGTTCAAATCAATGATTTGGAACATAAGGAGAAAAACAACAGTCAACCAGTACAGAATGAGGAAACGAGAATTGAAAAAAATGAGGAGCGACTTAGGAACCTCTGGGACAACTTTAAACGTGCCAACATCCTAACCATAGGGGTGCCAGAAGGAGAAGGGGGAAAGCAAGAAATTGAAAGCTTATGTGAGAAAATAATAAAGGAAAACTCCCCATATTTGGTGAAGGAAATAGACATACAAGTCCAGGAAGCACAGATAGTCCCAAACAAGCTAGACCCAAAAAGGAACACACCAAAAAAACATCATCATTAAAATTCCAAAGGTTAAAGATAAAGAGAGAATCTTAAAAGTAGCAAGAGAAAAGCAGAGAGTTACCTACAAAGGGGTGCCTATAAGACTTATCAGCTGATTTCTGGAAACAAACTTTGCAGGCAAGAAGGGACTGGCCAGAAGTATTCAAGGTGAGGATAAGCAAGAACTTACAACCAAGATTGCTCTATCCAGCAAAGCTATCATTTAGAATGGAAGGGCAGATAAAGTGCTTCCCAGACAAGGGAAAGCTAAAGGAGCTCATCATCACCAAGCTATTATTACATGAAATGTCAAAAGGGACTTACTTAAGAAAATCAAAATTATGAACATTAAAATGACTACAGACTCACAACTATCAACAACTGAATCTAAAAAATAAAAAACAAAATCCAACTAAGGAAACCAGAATAGGAACAGAATCATAGGTATAGGGATCATTTGGAGGGTTATCAGCTGGGAGGGGGAGGGGGAGAAATGGGGAAATGGTGCAGGGACTAAGAAGCATAATTGGTAAATACAAACTAGACAGGGGGAAGTTAAGAATAATACAGGAAAGGGTAAAGACAAAGAACTATACGCACGACCCATGGACATGAACTAAGGGGGTGGGATTGCTGGAGGGAAGGGGAGTACTGGGCAGAGAGAAGCAAAAGGGAAAAAAAACAAACTACTGTAACAACATAATCAATAAAATATACTTTACAAAAACTAATTATCATTAGATGCACTGAAATGATTCTAGCTGAGAAGGAAAGAGATCCACATGAGCACGACTTCTGGGTTAAAACTTAAATGCCTACATACAGCCTTCAGGGACCCTCAGGACAGAGCATGCAGCTTCCTACAATTAGCCACCTTTTGTAACTAGAACTTTCTGCAGAAACAAATTTATAAAAAATTATGCTTTACATCACCTCACCAGAGCTGGCACCAAGTCTAAATGTACAATGTATTTGGCATGGAGGTTTTAATTTTATACAGTCAGCATTAAAAGACAAAAATTAACATTTGCTCAGCTTCCACAGAATACCCTGCCTATGTACAGTGCTCCACATATCTTCTTTCTTCCTCAAAGAAATCTTTCAAAAGTTGTCTGAGGAATAGGGATCGATCCTGATGCTAACAGGATCTCACTTCACAAAAAGAGAAAACAAGGGGCAGACTAGTGAAAGAACTGCCTTACCACAAAACAAGCCACAGCCCAAGGGTTCGAAAATGTGGACACTTTATAACCCACCATTTTCCAACACTCAGGGTGGAACAGGATTAATGGGCACCATATTAATAAGAAACTCTTTAACACTTAATAAGGAGGAAAATGTTTTCTCTTTAAAATATTGCCCGAACCATGACCAGCGTAGCTCAGCTGGTTAGGTGTCATCCTAGCAAAAGGTCACCAGTTCAATCCCCAGTCAGGACACACTTGAGGGGCCGATCGATCGATGTTTTTCACTCATGTCCATGTTTTTCTCTCTCTTTCTCTTGCCTTTCCCCTCTCTAAAAATAAATAAAATCTTTAAAAAGTTGTCTGAGGAATAGGGAGGGATCAATCCTGATGCTAACAGCCAACTATGTACTTCTGTCTTGGTTCTATTAGTTAACTGTTATATCTTGGTTAACTTATATTTAAGCTTTAGTTTTCCCACCTGTACACATGGGATTTCACATGCACTTTATAAGTTATTTAAGATTAAATTAAATCATGTATGTAAATGATCTAGCACAAATAACACTCAATAAATATTTACTGAATGAATGAAGGAGTGGTTAGAAAGAAAATATTGTTTATGAGCAAAATAATAGACATTTACCTGGATCAAATCTGTTTGCATGTTTGTTTAAAAGTAAATGGTTGCACATATATACAGAATATAACTAAAGATGTCTCTTATCCTAAAAATTCTCCCTTTGAATTTTGCCTCCATCACAGATAATTTTCACTTATTAACTATGAACATCTGGTAAACCATGTAATAACTGTAAAACAAAAATCAAAGACAGCTTTGGAATAACTTGCCACTATAAATGCATTTATGAGGGTATTATGGAATTACAGAACATGAGCTACTTCTTGACCTTCAAATATATTAATAAAAATTTGCTAATACTGTACCCATATTTTTACGAGTTCTTTTCTAATCTATAAAACATTTGACAGGAAATGCTGAATACAGTGTTTTCAGAGTTAGTATTTGCTACTTTAAAAACTTACTGAGAAATGCTGAAGTAAGTCATCTTTTTCCTCTTCAATGAGTCCCCCAACTGATAGTGCTTTGGGCCGGTGGTCCACCACCATGTGATTTAGTGAGGCTCTCCCTCTTCCGCCACGACCTCGGCCTCGGCCTCGACCTTGGGAGGACATGGTCTTTCCCCGCCCCACTGGTAAGATACCTAATCGTGCGGCCTGAATAACAACAACCAAAGGTAGAATATACACTGTTAGACTAAATCTTGGAAAAGAGAAAAAAAGAAAGCTATTTTTTGAGACATTAGATGTAGTGAGTCAGTAATTCCTCTTAATTCTCACCTCAACCTGTAACTGACTGAGTTTTTTCCGTAATTCTGTCGTGTCTTCCCCTGAGGACAGCCTCTTGTGAAGGTCCAGTTCAGTATCTAGTAGTTCTTTCTGGGCCTTTGGGAAAATGGAAAGTGCATTTTTTAGATTATTTACAAGATCTTATTCAGAATATTATACTTAGAGAATGACACACATCTCTTTTGGAAAAATGAGAGTGAGAGGATGCAACCAACACGGGTGTGTTAGAGGAAGTTTGCAGATATAACACCGACCACATGTAGAGTATAACGGTGATCAGCAAACATAAAAAAGCAGCACTACTGCTGAAGGGGGCTGAAAACTCTGACCCTGAAAACGGCCATCTAAGGGAGCTGATAAAAATTTTCACATAATAAAACATCATAAATAAAACGCAATGGGGCAAAGTAAATAATATAGTAAAAAGTCATGAATAATACAAACATAACATTTACATAATTGCTTTGTTATGAACTCTATTGCCACTCTTCCCCCTCCCTTTTTTTTTGATGAGAGGCAAATAAGCAGTCTTTAGTTACATGACTGTAAGATTATTTTTCTTCTATATAAGCACTCCCTTTAATTTTCAAAATGTGCACATGTTCTTTCCATAAGTGCAGAAAATTTCAATAAAAACATTATATTTTTAAAAAGGAATCTTAATCAAACACTTTATATTCCTATACTAATAGAGAACTATAATTTCAGATGTAATATAATATTGTACATAAAAATTTGTGTCCTATATATCTGACAAATTTATTATCAGTTCTCAAAGTACTTAAAATTAATCTAAAATCCAACTACAGAGCTGTGGTACAAAGGAACCACTGGTAAAGCAAATGTTCACCCACAATAAGAAAACAAATGGAAATTAACATAATTAGACTTAAATGGATCTAGAACTTGCGATTATTCATTCCAACAGAATGTCACATTTTTACCCATATTAAAGCAAATGATATTTTGATTATAATGGTTTTATTACAACAGTATTCTAGAATTACAACAAACTGCTGAAATAGCAAGCCACTTGTTGGCTCACCACCACTTGAGCAGTTTCACCTTCAGCACAGAACTAAAAATTTCAATTAAAAGAACACACCTTTATTCAAATAAGGTATTATCACCTAGTTCAAAGAGAGTACACAGCATCTATAGAAATATTTCTTAAAAATCTGTTATTATAATTGTCTCCCCATTAGACTATTAGCCACCTTAGGGTTCCACTGTACAGTACTTTCAAAGTGCCAAACACATAACAGATGTTCCACAATCCTATGCTAAATAAAAAATGCAAACAGATACCTCCGTCTTGGTCTTTACTTTAGATGGTGTGGAGACTGCAGAGGACGTTTTTAGCTCATCTTTCAGTTGTGAGATCTTTTCACCAAGCTCTTTCAAAGTCTTCATTATATTTGCTCTCTCTTCTGGTTTCATATTTTTATTTTTTTCTAGCTTGGATATTAGCATCTATAAAACAAACAGAAAAAAAGTAAAATTATGCTTAGTAAAGTTTAAAACAAATAACGCTTAAAATTGTTACCATTAGGGGTAGCTTTGTAAAATCCATTCTATACATCAATTCCAACAAGCAAATAATGAGTTCTTGTCTTACCTTCTGGCATTCTATTTGTTTTTCTAACACTTCTTGCCTTTTTTTCCTCATATCTTGTTGTAGTTTCATTGCTTCCTATATGAACAGGTAAAGAAAAAATTAGTAATGGATAACAAAATTTGCCAACTCATTTCTTCTGGGACATCGCTATAAGATTTCCTCCTAATCAAAAAATATCAGAAACCAGAGATAAAACCTTTAAATATATTTTCCCAACACTTCCAATATAAAAGTTACTTTTATAATTGTACTTTTAAAAGTATTTAAAATACTGAACACTAACTAGCTGCATCTGTGAGATTTATTCACTTGAATGACTTGAATGTTTTCTATGAGGAAAAACAAGAGCTGGTCTCACTTGCAAATGTAATAAGCCAAATCCTTATTTTAGAAGTTTAAAAATGTGACATGAGCTACAGGTTAGAAATGACAGCAAAATCCATGGTTTTTGCCAGGAAAGCACTACCTCCCACCCCTCTGTTGATAAGATCTCGAATTATACTGAAATAATTATCTATTTGAAAAACTCTGTAAGTTTAAATCTAAGATAATATGAAACTTAGAATTGAGTTATGAATAATAACTGCATAAAGGTTATCTATATTTTTAAAGATTTATTTACTTTTAGAGAGAGGGGAAGGGAGGAAGAAAGGAGGGGGAGAAACACCACTGTGATTGATATACATTGATCAGTTGCCTCTTGAACGCCCCCAGTTGGGGTCCTGAGAATCGAATTGGCAACCTTTCAGCTCCCAGGTCAGCACTCAATCCACTGAGCCACACCAGCCAAGGCATAAAGATTATATATATATTATTTTTATTTTTATTTTTTTTATTTTGGTTTTTCAATTACAGTTGTCCCCAAAGATTATATTTTATGTGAAACATTATCTAACTTACAAAGCCAGAAAGAAAAGGGACAATAAATAATGTAATAAAATGTCTGCTTCTATCCCTTGGAGAATGAAAATATGTGACAGCTTAGTGTTGTTTACTTTTTTACACAGAAAAGTCTTCTGTGCCTGATGTAACCACCAAAAGGCAATTATAAAACATTTTTTTCTGTTTGTTCGCCTTTTGTTCAACTGTACACTGCATCTAGCAGCAGCTAAATAAACATGATGGTGGAGTTCCATAACATCAACTGTGAAAGGTATTATCATACTCACCTAAGAATTCAAGTGGGAGTAGAGGAAGCGTACCTCAACATAATAAAGGGCACAAACGAGAAACCTACAGCCAACATCATACTCAATTGGCAAAAACTAAAAGCTTTCCTCCTAAGATCAGGAACAAGATAAGGGTGTCTGCTTTTACCACTTCTATTCAACATAGTATTGGAAGTTCTAGCCATAGCAATCAGACAAGAAAAAGAAATAAAAGGCATCCAAATTGGAAAGAAGGAAGTAAAACTGTCATTATTTGCAGATAACATGATAGTATACAGAGAAAATCCAACTGTAACTGAACAACAACAAAATAATATAATTAAAAAAAAAAAAAGAATTTAGTGGGTACCTTCCTCTTTAAGGAAAAAAGAATCAAAGCTGTTACCTGCTTCTTTTTAAGAACTTCTTGAACATCATGAGATTTCGACCCTGGACAAAGCTTTGAAGGGGTCTTTAAGTTTGAGGAGCTGTAAAGCATTTTTGGATGGCCTGGAGATGAAAATATCTGTGAAAGACAAATATGATAAAATTAAATCTTAGAAATGTTTCAAAGTCATTTTTTTTAAAAAAGATGTTATTTTATTTATTTTTAGAGAGAGGGGAAGCAAGGAAGAAAGAGAGGGAGAGAAACATCAATGTGTGGTTGCCTCTTGGATGCCCCCCCAACTGGGGACCTGGCCCCGCAACCCAGGCATATGCCCTGACCGGGAATTGAACCAGTAATCCTTTGGTTCGCAGGCCAGAGCTCAATCCAGAGCCACCCAGCCAGGGCCAAAGTCATTTTTTATAAAGACTGCATATATTTCTCCTTTTTTGGAGTTAAATTTTACATTTTATATTTTAAAACTACATTTATAAAACTAGTTATTTATGTTCTTTATATATAAATTAATTCACGTTCAAATACAAAAACAAATTATTTTTTAGCAATAATGTATTTCTGAATGCAATCACATATTTTATTTCTCTCTCTTTTTTAATTGTGATAAAAAGAACAAGCTGTGACATCTAGGAGCTGGTCTACCACTCACTGCTAGGTTCTCCTATTAAACATAAATAGTTTCACAGATTATCAATCTCATAAAAGGCCACTCTTGTGACTATGATGAATCATGATAATAACAGGATCACCCCATAATCATGACTGAACACAGAAAGAAACATGAATGTTATTCAAACCATAAAAATGGCTAAACATCTCTCCCTGGCTAATAGAAATGACTACAGCTTCTTTACCAATTACATTTTAGCCTCGTTCTAGTCTTCCCTCTTTCTAGCTAGACTTATTAAGATATCTGATCATAGAATTACTCCTGTTTTCTTAAATACTGCCCCAAATCACATAACACAGACTAAACCTAAAAGAAGTCCTTAAAAAAAAAAAAAAAAGATTTTATTTATTTATTTTTAGAGAGGGGGGAAGGTAGGGAGAAAGAGAGGGAGAGAAACATCAATTGGCTGCCTCTCACAGCACCTAGCCTGCAACCCATGTCCTGACCAGGAACTGAACCAGCAACCTTTCACTTTGCAGGATGATGTCCAACCCACTTAGCCACGCTGGTCAGGAATAAAGTAAGTCCTCTCTAACATTCTTTAATGGAAGTATCCTATGGTTTCATTGTTTATCTTCCCTTGAATAATCTCAAATCGTTCAACTGTAGGTGTGTACCTGGTGGTCTTTGGCTGAAGGGTACTACGTGTGAAGTGCCAAATAAGAGCCAATGTTTCTAACACCTGCAATTCTAAGAATTAAGGTACTTTGTAATCATAATCTTAATATTATACTTAGTCAAATGCTTTTTGACAGCTCACAGATCTGACTTTGCAAAGTGGCACCCATCTTTACAGTGCCAGTTTTGGTATTTAGACTCCTTTCCTCTTCTGAACAGATGACTCTCCAGTTAAACTTCCCTTATTTAAGGCACAGCAATCTCTCTGGTTCAAGTCTTTGCTAACACACCCTGCTCTGTATTTTTAAATTAACTATGAATACAAGATGTCATTGACACAGGATATGATATTAGGAAGTTAATAAAAAACTCAATCATGTAAATAATATATCCAAATACAAAACTATTCTCAATCATACAATACTTAATTATCTTGAGGAAGTGCAGATCATTCTAAGAAGCACCAGCAAACAATAGGAGTCACAAAAATGGGAGACAGAGAAACAACCCCCCATCGAAAGGAAAGGTAGAGTCCCCAGAAAGAGTGCTAAATGAAATAGAGGGGAGCCAACTATCAGGTATGGAATTGAAAGCATGGATTATGGAGAAGCTCAATGAGCTCAGCGGAAACTACAAAGAACTCCATAAGAACTACAGTGAACTCCAGAAGAACTATAAGGAACTTACTGAGAATTATACCAGCATCAAAAAGGACATGGAAGCTATCAATAAGAGCCAGGAGGAAATGAAGAATACAATCTCTGAATTGAAGAACACAGTAGAAGGAATTAAAAACAGGCTAGAGGAAGCAAAAGATCGGATCAGCGAACTGGAGGACAATGTAGACAAAAACTCACAGACAGTGCAACAAAATGAAAAAAGACTGAACAAGACTGAAGAGGCTCTAAGACAGCTGCAGAACAACATGAAACGTAATAATATCCGTCTCATAGGAATTCCAGAAGAAGAAGAAGAAGAGCAAGGGATAGAAAACCTCTTTGAAAAACTAATGACAGAAAACTTCCCTAACATGAGGAGAGAAAGAATCATGCAAGTCCAGGAAGCACAGAGGGTCCCAATGAAGATGAACCCCAACAGGCCCACTTCAAGACACATCATAATTAAAATGCCAACATTCAAAGACAAAGAGAGAATCCTAAAAGCAGCAAGAGAGAAACAACTAATAACATACAAGGGAGCTCCAATAAGGCTATCATCAGATTTCTCAGCAGAAACACTACAAGCCAGAAGGGAATGGCAAAAAATATTCCAAGCAATGAAAAACAAAGGCCTACAACCAAGAATCCTCTACCCCGCAAGGCTCTCCTTCAAAATGGAAGGTGAAATAAGGAGTTTCCAAGACAAAAGAAGGCTAAAAGAATACATCTCCACCAAACCAGCATTGCAAGAGATGCTAAAGGGTCTGCTTTAAGAAGATGAAGAAACAGAGAGAGACAGAGAGGACACGAGTACAAAGGGGGAAAATGACAATGAATAAGTACTGAAAGAAAGAAGGAACTTCTACCATTTGCAACAACATGATTGGAACTAGAGAGAATTATGCTTAGCGAAATAAGCCAGGCAACAAAAGAAAATTACCTTATGCTATCACCTGTTACAGGAAACTAATGAACAACACAAACAAATGAGCGAAATTGAACCAGAGGTATGTAAACAAGGAATAAACTAACAGCAACAAAGGGGGAGATGGGAGGGAGAGAAGGGGTAAGAAGGGGAAGGGTCTAGTCAAAGAACATGTATAAATGACCCAAGGACATGGACAACTGGGTGGAGACTGAATGTGGAAAAAGGGGGTGGGGGCAGGGTGCAGGGAAGCAAGAGGGGGAAAAAAGTGAGACAACTGTAATGGAAAAACAAACAAACAGAAAAATTTTTAGTGGGGGGAAAAAATAAAAATATAAAGAATAGAAATGCAAGTTCAGTGAATATTAGAAGGACAAGGATTTTCCTTCACACTGTATATTTTTCTCCCTAGCTGATCCCTCCAGAATTTGGCATTCTGAAGAAGTAAGTAATGACCTAACTTTCTTTGCATAAAACCAATAAGACCAGTTGTTAATAGAGGGTTTTTTTTTTTCTTTTTTAACTAAGACTTTGACTGGAATGTCATGCCTAAAGGAGACATGCTTGGGCTTTGATTGTTACCAGAAAGCCCTGAGCAACTGGGACTGACTTTCAAAGGTAATAAAAGTCCACGAGATAAAAGGCCTGGTACCTTGGATGGATGAGCGGTCCATAGCAATCTTTCCAGGGAAGGAATGAAGGTTGTTTTCCTGAAAGATGGCTAGAAGGGACCTTAAGGCACAATGGAAAACCAGGAGGACCTGGAAAAGACAGGTGTTTATAGGCAAGGCTGAATGCCAGGTATGTGGATCTGCTTCTGTGCCTTGAAGGGGAGACTGAAGGTCACCCTAAATGTTCCTTGCGTAAGTTTCAGCAAAGCAGAACTAAATATCATAAGTGATCATTTGCTGCTCTTGTTGTGTTTATGCAAATGAACAGGATAACTTAAAAAATGGACTTAATGCAGTCCCTTTAATGACAAGGAGGGTAATCTTAGGGAGAAAAATCACGATTCAAAGAAGATCACAATGCCCAGTGGTAGACTATAAAGTAGTGCAACTAACCGTCTTTAAAGTTTCTTTTCATTTAAAATCTGTTTTCATTTGAAAGTTAAACTATGTCTGTAGCATTATCAAAGATGTTTAATTTACAGGCAAGAAGAATGTCAAATGCCTTGCAACTGGATGTCTTTCCGATAAGACAGTCCTACAGATTTAGAGACTTGTATGTGGGTTATGTTACATAAATTAACATGTGTTTTCTGTTTTCAAAGGGCATAAGCCTACGATCTCATTACCTGAGTGATTGTCTGTACGTATAGGCCTCACTTAATCCTGTCTGCATTGCTGCCTCCTGAGACTCAATGGTTTGGCTGAACTAAGTGGCTGGGTTGGTGAAGAACGGGGTGGTCTGTGGGCTTCACTTTAAAACTGGTTTCTCTTTTCTATCCTAATGGCTTGGACAGAAAGAGCCCAGAGGCCTGCGAGGGGGGAAACCTAAAATATTTCCCTCAGTCCAAACTAAGTATAATGGGCAAAAGGGTTTTGGACAGGTGAGATGTACCTGGCATACCTTCCTCCAAAGAAGCCCTTCTTTTCCCTAATGTGGGACATTGAAAAATTAATACCTGTCTTTTGTCATCTAGTGGTTATGGATTGAATGATGTCCTTTAACCCTGTTGCCCCCAGAGTATAACAAGGATGCCAGCCTGTTAAACCAAGCATGCCGTTGTCTAGAGACAGCCAACCAACCTGAAGTCTGCCCGATCCTTCCCCTTGTGGGAAGGCCACCCTCCCCTCCACGCCCCCACTCTTATTAGGGATTTCTTGACCCACGGGTAGGCAGGACGACGACCATGTCCAGCTTGAAGCAGCTAGAGGAGCTCAAGACCTTCGTCCATTGTCCTTTATAAGATTGTAAAGGGTCTTAAGTCTGAGAGGGAGGGATTGTTATTTTTTATTGTTAAAATATTTAACTAATTAATTAATTATTTTTTTTTAAAAAGAAGAAGAATATATGAAAGGGTGAGGCAGGAGAGCTTGTATGTACAACCCATGGACATAGACTTGGAGAGGGGATTGTTGGGGAAGGGGGGTGCTGGGCGGAGGGGAGCAAAGGGGAAAAATTTGGAACTATTGTAACAATATAATCAATAAAATATACTTAAAAAAATACTTAATTATCTTTAAAATTAAGCTACTTTACACAGAAAGGTCTCTCAAGTAGTTAGAAACCCTGCACAGCTGATGTTCATGTTACTATTATTATTTATTAAAACAAAAATGACAGCCCTGAACAGGTAGCTCTAAACTTAAATTACATGAATTTTTTTGCTTTCTTCTATTACATGTAAGCAACTATTTACATGTATTCACTGCCCACTTCTTATACTAACAGTGGCTGACTATATGTTTTTGTTCCGTTTTGCCTTTTTAATTTAATACACCCTGATGATCACATGGTGTGTGTGTGTATTTCTCATTCCTTTGTAAAATTGCACATATGCTATCGTGTAGATGTATTACATACTAAGTAACCCATCCTCTACTGATATTTGAATTGTTTCCAGTCTTTTGCTATTGTAAAGAGTCTACAGGTCTTGAACATGTCTTTTCCAAGTTTGACTAGCATTCCTTTAGCATAGATTATTAGAAGGAAGATTACTGGCTTAGAGTAAATGCATGCATAACTCTGCCAGATACTGCCAAATTTCCTTTCACGGGGGCTGTACCATTTAGCATTTCTATTAGCATCTAAATCTCAGATCCTTGTAGGAATTATACTAGTTTATTCTGTAATTTTAAAAATGGATCTAATTCTATCTATTCTAAATGGCTATACAATTATCCCAACACCACTATCATAAAGTCTATATCTCCCCCACTGATCTGAGATACTGTGTTGGCAAATAATATATTCCTAATTGCAAGGGAGCCTATTTTTCAATCTTCTATTTTGTTCCGCTGATTTGTCTCCTCATGTGCCAGTATCAAATTTTTAGTTATAAAGACTTCATAGTATTTTTAATGTCTAATACCGCGAGCTGCCCTTATTGTTCTTTTGAAAAAGAACACACTCTGCTCTGTATTTTTAGGTTAACTATGAATACAAAATATCAGGGACATAGGATATAATATTAAGAAATTCATGAAAAACTCAATCACGCAAATAATATATCCAAATTCAAAACTATTCTCAATCATACAATACTTAATTATCTTCAAAATTAAGCTACTTTACACAGAGAAGTCTCTCAACTCTGAAGAGTTTCCCTAGCTCTTTTTGAAATAATCACCATGCTGGACACAGAACCACTGTTTACAGATATATTTCTAAAAGCAAAAGAAACTACTTAAAATATACTTCAATGTTTGATTTTTTTTTTTTTTTTTTAAGATCTTATTTACTTTCAGAGAGGGGGAGGGAGGGAGAAAGAGAGGGAGAGAAACATCCATGTATGCGAGAGATACATCGATCAGTCATCTCTCACACATCCCCAACCAGGAACATGGCCCGCAACCCAGGCATGTGCCCAGACCGGGAGTCGAACAGGAGACCTTTCGGTTTGCAGGCTGTCACTCAATCCACTGAGCCACACCAGCCAGGGCTCAATGTTTGACTTTTAATTATAACACTATCCCTTTTACTATGTTCTTAATTATGTTAAAGAGAAAAATTATTAAAAATATGAATTAATAAAGACATCTACCCTATTAATAAATGGCCAAAGTTCTCAATTCCTACCTAGCCCCAAAACAGGGGGAAAAAAAAACCTTTAACTAACCAAATTTCTGGACAAATCATGGAAATTAGGGAAGTATACCTGCCACACTTACATTAGCTGTCACTTATCAGAGAAACAAGACATTACAAATCTGGATGATAATCAATTTGTAAACTTCTTTGTGTCACTGAACAACTCTAAACACGTCTGAAGTTCACAGAAACACATACCTGGCAATCCTCTCCAGCACCAGCTGACTGATTCAACAAGTGTGCTGTGTCACTCTGGTTAGTATTTGCATGGCCAAGGCGATGTTTCACAGGAACTTTGTTAAGAACATATGCACCTGGGGTCTGTGGTTTGCTTATCAGCTGTATATACAAAATAAACACATATGTATGTGATAAAAGTTTTTTAAACACTCAGGAATGATACAAATTTAGGATAGGGATTACCCTAGAGAGACAGGTAAGAAAGAAAATGGAAAGGTGCTTTAATTACCTGTAAGATTTTATTTTTTAAGTGAAGATACTCCAATGATTGTTATTATTCATAGTTTTTTGGATGTCTGAAATATGTCATAACAAAATACATGCATATATGTGTATATACTCAGAGAAAACTTTCTAATAAATTTTTATGTTCCCTTCAATATGTAATGCTTTGACAAATACAAGGGTTTTATTTTTATTTTTTAAAGATTTTATTTATTTATTTTTAGAAAGAGGGGAAGGAAGGGAGAAAGAGAGGGAGAGGAACATCGTGCTGTTGCCTCTCATGTACCCCTAACCAGGCACCTGGCCTGCAACCCAGGCATTTGCCCTGACTGGGAATTAAATCAGTGACCCCCGGGTTTGGAGGTCCATATTCAGTCTACCGAGCCATACCAGCCAGGGCAATACAGGTTTTAATTGACAGCAGCTTACTATAAGGAATATTGTGTATGGACACCCCAAAAACATAATACAATCTGAGACTGCATTAAGATAACAGGGTTTAATGATCACAGAGGTGATGCTATTGCTCTCTTATATACCATTCAGCCAAAGTCTAGGGGAAGCATTCACTTTTGGGACCTAAAATGAAGTGGGACCTAGACAAAAGAAAAGCAGAGACAGGTGCAAATAAGCAGGATGATGAATGAAGTTAAGACTATGTGAGGAATACTTAAAAAAAAAAAAACCAGAATGCATTTAATCCAAACACGAGAACACCTAGGAAGAAATAATCATCATTAATGTCTAACTGGCTTTAATGTACAGTGGTTTGTTCTTTCTTTTCTTCATCTGTTCATTCAAATGTATTTTGAGCATTATGTGCCAGGCCTTGTTTTAGGCACCAGGGATAGAATGAATTCAACGGACAAAATCCCATTTCTTGCAGCTTCCATTTCAGTTTTAAAATGACAGAATTTTTCTACACAGAAAAAAGGTGGAACAAAAGGATGGGTACAAGGGTGACTGATTATAATCCAAGAACTATTTAAGTTCTAGGTTCAGAATTATTCAGTGGTGGACGATTATTATACTTTAATACTGAGAAAAATCACTAATGGCATTTCTTAAACATGAAGATTTATGGGCATTATATCTAGAGACTGACTACAGGTTTGGAAAGATAAGGCCCCGGAATGTGTACTCTGGGTAAGTGATTCTCAGATTTTAGGGTACAAAAGAATCACCTGGAGAAACTTAAAATACAGATTCATGGGCCTACCCACAGGGATTCTGATTCAATATGCTGGGGTGAGGCCCAAGAATTGCTCCCAGGAGATTAGATGCTGCTGGTCTGCAGATCAAACTGAAGGGCTCTGATGTAGAAGACTATAGGATCACAAACTGAGAAACACTGATCTAGAGGGTGGAACTAGGGGACCTCTAATTCCTTATGAACAGTAGATTACCTTCTGGATACCTCCATGTACCGTTGGGGGAACAGACTGCTGATGAAGGTGCTGTGGCAGGTGATGGTGCTGCTGTGACAGGTGACTAAGCGTTTGCTGCTGTTGCAGGAGCAGCTGTGCTGGGGACTGGAGTGCTGGTTGCTCATTATTCTCTCTATACCACAGGACTCGAATGAAGCGGTTGTTTAGAACTGCTTCAGTGCTGGAAATGGCTTTCCTGGCCTCCTCATTGGTAAGATATTGGATAAGAGCTGCTTCTGGATCTCCTTTAAAAGCAACCTGTAAGACAAAAAACAAAAGCAACAAAAACAAAACAAAAACACAGATATTAACAAATAGTTAAATGTAAATAAGCTGATTAAGAACTCAGAAGTAGAAAACAGCCTGTCAAATCCGTTGTGAATCCTTTGTAAATAAAGTTCTCTATCCCCTAAAAGATATGCCTATTTCAAAATTATATATGGAAGAATGTTAGATCCTTCCATGATATCTTACATTCAAATTACTGTAACTCTAGAGAGAGAAAATATTTTATAATAACGAACAAAGAAAACACCCCACATAAACCCAGAAGAGAAAAGGTGAGTATCTGTATAATCCCAGGGTTTGAAAGCCCTTGTAAGCATACCTATAAAGGTAGGATCTGTAAAGACAAATAGCAGATTTGGAAACATAAAATTTTTAAACCTGTCAATCCAAGCATGCCATAAACAAAATGAATGACAAATGGAGAAAGTATTTTTAATATATATGACAAGCAAAGACTTGAAAAAGCATTATTATAAATGTCTTCATAAAAAATAGGCAAAGAAAACAGATAGGTAAATCCAAAAGAACTGTAAATGGTATACATAAATTAGCCTACATAGTAATAAAAAAAGCAAATTAAACAATTTTTCACTTAATAAACTCACTTTAAAAATTTAATGAATACATATTACAGTGTTGATGAGTTTTTAGACATTGCATTTGGGAGTATCAATTGGCACAACCCTTTTGAAGAACAATTTGGTAGTTCAAATAAAAGGTCTTAAAATTCCCTTTAATTCAGCAATGCAGCATAAAAAATAACAAAAGATTTATCCATGAGGAGACTCACCAGAGCATTGTTTTTATATAAAATAATAGAAACAACATAAATTCTCGACAACAGGGAGTTCAGTAAGTTATAGCCTATTGCTATGGACTGAATAATGGCCCCCTCCAAAATTCATATGTTGAAGCCCTTACCCTAAATGTGACTTTGAAAATAAACTTTTAGGATAGGCTTTTAAGAGATAATTGAGGTTAAATGAGGTCATAAAGGTGGGGCTCTAATCAGATAGGATTGGTGACCTTATAGGAAGAGATATCTTCCCTCTGTCATGTGAAGACACAGCAAGAAGGTAGCCATCTACAAGCCGCAGAGAGAGTCCTCACCAGAAGCCATTCTGTCCAGCACCTTATTCTTATATTTTCCCAGAATAAATTTTTGTTGTCACCTAGTTTATGGGACTTGTTATGGCAACCAAAGCAGACAAATACACCCATCTACATTAAGCCACCTAATTTTTCTAAATACCATAAAAGAACAATGACCTAGGAAAAATTTAAGAGAAAAAAGGTATTAGAGACTTCTGGTATGATCATATCTTTTGTATTTTCTTAAGTGTGTGAAGCATTTTTAAAAAGAGGTGTATGTCTGTATATGTGTATGTATGCTTCCATATAAATAAATACAGTATGTCTTTTCATCAAAAGATTAATAACTGTTACAGCTAAAGGGTGAGATTTGGGTGATTTGCTTACTTTTATTTAATGTATTCCCAATTATCTGCAATATTAAACATGCCCTATTTCTGCACTCAAGGGGAAAACTTGCTTAAAAATCTCTCATAAGGAACAGTTTGGCTCAACTCTTCATCATATCAAGTCCCCCAATGCTACCTTCTTAAACTCAGTTATATTTGGTTTGATGGCAACACTAAACATCAGAGGTAACTGACTGAAATTCCAACTTAAATAGGCTTCCAAGTACCTTCAATTACAGCATAACACCCAACCACACATTCGTAATTTCAAATATTTAATAAGTAGACAGCAAAATACAAAAGCTACAATTTGATGTTAGAAAATATGTTGCGCTGCCTGAAATTCTCAAGGTTAGGATGATCCTTAACCAATAACTGCTTCACCACAATATAAAAGTCAGTCAGTAGACAAAATTACAATCTTAGAAATTACCAAGAATCTCACCTACCTAGTTAGAATATTAAAGCAGGCAATAAAGTCATTTGTCCAGAGATAGAACTATAAAAATACAGTAACTAGCCTGATGTCTTTTAGGAGGAGGTTGCAGAAAAGAACCAAACCAATTCAAAGGAACAAATTCAGCTTAACAAACCCATCATTAACTTAGACATACAGATATGTAGCGTTAGCAGAGATAATCAGACTAATAACTGGCTCATTTAAGCACAGTAAGCTGGTAGGAATATTTTCGAAAATGCTAAAATACATGGATTCCGTAACCAACATAGCTACTTTTACCTGGATGTTCACAATAGTTCCAAATTTGCTGAAGTGTTCATTGAGCTTGGTAATGTTGTTCAATTCCTGAGGGATTTTCTTGACTTCTAATTTGGTATTCGTATACTGATTCTTTCTCAAGAATCCTGGTTTACTCTGACTGTTATTCCCTTGCCTGAAAGAAAAAGTAATAGATCTTGGTTAATTCTCTCACCTTATGCTTAGCCAACAGATGATATGTCAGAAAAGAATGTAAGCACTCAACATTCTTCAGAAAGTAGTAAAAGTTTTTCACATCCTTATTAAATGGAAATCACAAGAAGAGATCCAACTAAGATTAAAAATCATGCTAACAAGATCAACCAGAATAATGAAGGTATCTAACATTAAAGCAAGAATAGTATAACATTTTTTATGGTGCATTTTTCAACTTCTGCAAAAGTAAAGAATTTTTCTTTTTTATTCATTTCCAGAGTCTCAATTCTTAATACTGGGTTAAGCCTAGAAATAAGTAAATACAAATTACTAATGGCTATAATGTTATAAATATTCTGGTAGCTTTTCAATTTTTAACACATTCTAAGGATATCTCTGGGAACCTCAACTTTGAGACACATAGTTTGATAATCATTGATTAATGACAATTCTTAATTATACACATTTACTAATACAAACCAAAATAACAGAAACACCAATTAAATGTTACGAATTAGGAAATTATCTTACTTTCCCAGCCAAGGTTTCTTTGTGAGTGGCCCTTCCAAACCGCCCACAGCTCTTTTTCGGCTATCTGGTTCGAGAACTACTCTGGTTATGTTGCTATTAATTGAGACAGGAACTGGAGGTTCAGTCTGTATGACAATGTTAGCAGCTGTTGAAAAGAAAAATTAACATTACTGACAATGCATTGCATTTGGGGAATTTCAGATGATTAACATATTTAGCCCAAAAGCTAAAAATCACAGTAAATAACATCCAACTACTACTGTTTCCTTTTCAGGAAAACTTATCAATTGTCTCCTTTCCTTCTTTTTAAAAAAACACAATACCTGAGTTTTAAAAAGACCACCTTAATATTAACAAATAATTCATGCAAGAATCACCAATGAATGCAAAAAACAAAATCAGTGAAAGGCTGTTGGAGAACAAGATATTTATGTGGTGCCTAAGTATCACTCCATGAATTATTTACTTTACAATGGAGATTGAACAATTATCACCTTAGGCAAACAAACACAGTAATATTTGTCTCCTGGTGTAATTAAACAAGAAGTTCATTCACCCGAATAAGATATTACTATGGAATTATAATTTTGTGTATGACAATAATATTGTACTTATATAAGACTATGTCTTATTTCTAGATGTAAACAGAAGTGACACAATCGATAATTTCAAGTGGTTCAAAAAAAAAAAAAATGGTGACAGGATGAAGAAGGTAAATGGGGCCAAATATACGATGATGGAAGGAGACTGGACTTTGCACAGTGCAAAATACAGATGACATATTATAGAAACGTACACTTAAAACTTATATATTAACCAATGTCACCCAATAAATTTAAATTTTTAAAAAGAAAAAAGTGTGAGGGGAGGGCAGGGGCAGGGGGAGTTGTCAGTGTGTGGGCACATAAGCAAGCATTCACAACCAAAGGTGACAAAATGTTATCAATTGGTCAATCTGAGTGAAGGCATTTAGGTGTTCGTTGCACTTCTTTGATTTTCTATAGGTTTAAAAAATTTTTAACTTAAAAATTGACAGGGAAAGTCCAAAGCCAATAAAAACTGGCACATTTCTGCCCTGGCTGGTATGGCTCAGTAGACTGAGCACTGGCCTGCAAACCAAGGGGTTGCTGGTTCAATTCCCAGTCAGGGCACACGCCTGGGGTGCAGGCCAGGTCTGCAGTTAGGGGCAAGCAAGAGGCAACCACACATTGATGTTTCTCTCCTTCTCTTTCTCCCTCTTTTTCCTTCTAAAAATAAATAAATAAAATCTTTTTAAAAATATCTGGCACATTTCATTCACAACAGTTTTAACTAAAATACTATAAGAAACTGACCTTACAATGGATTATTTCTGGGTGAGAAGAGGGTGATGAACAAAAAAGTAAATTAACACATAACTATGCCTGTTATACTCTGAGTATGCTCCCTAACTTCAGTAACTCCATCAAAAGTAAAATCAGCAGCAAAGAATAACACACATAGGGCTGAATACTGGGGTAAGAATGGGGGTTGCTGATGGTATTTTCTACTTCATCTGTGTGACAGGAAAATTATAATGCAGATTTATTCATTTAACATGTATTTCTTAAACACTTGCGATAGCTCAACAATTGCATTACATCTCAGGTATAAATTAGTGAATAAAATAAATATGATCCCTGCCCTTCTAGGGCTTGTGTTTTCAGAGGATAATGGATAAGAGAGCAACTGTAAGAAAAAAAAAGAGAGAGAGAGCAATTGTGATACTATAAAGCATTCTACAATGTAAGGTGCCATTATGTCTTCCCTAAAATAGTTATCACACCTGACACTGGCTAATGCTCTTCTTGACTGAAGTGCTTTATAAAAAAGAAAAGGGACATAGCTAGAGGTTGACTTGCCTAAGATGACAAAGAAAGCCTGTTGTATAAAAATGGTATTAACTTCTACCCTGAGAAAGATTAATGGATTGCTGTATATAAATATACAGAAAGATCAGGCTAGTGACAAAGAGAAGACTTGAAAGTCTGAGAATATGATCTTCTCACTAATTTCAAAGATTTGGTACAAATATATAATTTATAGTATAGAAGGTAAGAGCATATTCTTTGGGATTAGACCTGGGTTCAACTTTAAGTTTTTCCATTAATAGCTGTGTGACCTGGGGTAAGTTCTTTAACCTCTCTAAGCCTGAGTGTCTTTATCTGTAAAAAGAGAATAAAAATAGTACCTGTTTTAAGGATTTGTTGGTAAGGACTATAAAATATAATAATACATATAAAACCATTTGGTTTAGTAGACACCAAATGGTTTTATATGTACAATATAAATAAGACCTGCAGTGGTATTATTAGGGTCAGGAAAGAAAAGTTAATAAAATCAGGATAGGAAGGAATAGGAAAATGCTCACTTCATAATTAAAGCAGAAAAATACTGTTAGGTTTGCCTATGGCAAGTCATTCAAATTGAAATTAAATGTTGAAAATCTAACTATAACAACAAAAAATTTAAATCTCATCAACTTCTTCACCTAAACTTTTTTGAGAGAAGGAAAAAGGAAGGTGTCAACCCATATTGAAGATAAATGCTTGAATTTAATCTTTTAAGGTCTGTGACTACGCTTTCTAAAGGTCCTAACATATGGTTACAATTATGAACACTAAAAATGGCCAAATACTTTTACCATAAGATTTTAGGTTCTTAATTGTTACTAGTGCAAAGTATTGTTCTTGATACACAAAGTAGGCTCTTAAATGATAAGTTAGTTCTCTGAGGAGAATAAACCATGTCATTTCATCTTTCTATGCTTAATATCTAGCACAGTGCTCAGTGCATAGCTAAACAGCCTAAAGTCCTACAAAAAAGCAATTAAATACCACTAGTATTATTTTTACTTAAAAACACTTTTTGATTATAGCTTTAAAATAAAGTTTGGAGCCCTGGATGGTGTGGCTCAGTGGACTGAGCACCAGCCTGCAAACCAAAACGTCACTGGTTTGATTCCCTGCAAGGGCACATGCCCGGGTTGTGACCGGATCCCCAGTTGGGGGTGTGCAAGAGGCAACCACGCTCTGACATTCCTCTATCTTTTCCCTCCCTTCCCTCTCTCTGAAAGAAAATAAATAAAATCTTAAAAAAAAAAATCTTTGGAGATAAAGTTATTCAAAAACATTTATTTGAGATGATTATATAGCACCCTTCAGAGATAGTGTATAAGTACTTTTAGACCTCAGTGAGGTCAAAAATGTTATATTCAACTCTTGTATAACACTAAGCATCAGAAAAAGGTTCAAGGTGCTCTCACCTCTTGGATTTGCATCCATATCGCCAGATGTTAGGCCAATCAGGTTTGGACGCTGTGTCTGTGTTCTTGAAAAGAACTGTCTGTACTGAGATCTACCAGAACTGGTAATACTAGGAGCTTCTGGATTATAACCATCTGGTTCATATGTATCTGAGATAAAATAAAACAGCAAAGCACATAACAAATCAGAGAGTATTTAAATAATTTCTCATTACTATAAAATAACCGGAAAAAAATAAATTTTCTTCAATAAATATAATTTTATCACTCCACATATATTTGTGAACTATACAGTATACAATAGATACACCTAATGGAAATGAAAGAAATCGAAGTGTTCCATCACAAAACATAGACACACAAATCCACTCTTAATTGATATATTTCCAGATTCATTTAGCTAGTCATTTTTATCCTATATATTACCTTATTTCAACTTCAATAAACATTTTTAAGAGAAATTTTCACATACATGAAACACCTTATATAAAAGACTTTAGTTTCCTCTTTTATTATGTCTCACCAAGTTCTCATTACTCTTTTAACTAGGAGGAAAATATATCTATTAATTAGATTAGCTGCACTTTAAACTGGGGAGATAATAGCTGGTTTCACACTTAATATTTCAAATGCTTTATTTCAAAAAGTGAAATAAATTTTATATTTATCAATGTAATCATTATCTTACTACCATCCATTTAACTTACTACAATCCATCCCATTAATGTCACTTTTATCACATCCCTTTTATCTCTATAACTAAAAATTTAATTTTTAAAATTCCAATACTAAGTGTTTTGTTAGTGTTAATAAAACTTTTGAATGTGTTGATCTCCAAATGGAATATATCCTCTTCATCCTACATAAAATGAAAGGGTTAAGATGAGTGAAGAAACTGATTTTTGCAAATGTAATTTAGAACTCGTTGTATCTCTATTTTTTTCCCTTAATGGAAAAATTCTTTATGTCGCTTATTTAAATTTCAGCTACAAGATCTTTAGTACTGACCAATCAGTTATATGATACAGGATGTAAGACCATCAAATTATAATAAAGTTTTCAGTTACTATTTGGTTCTCTTGATAAAAAAAAATCTGTTAAGGTTGCAGAAAGTTTTAAAGAAGTTACATAATCAAATGACTTTGCCTTTATAATTCCTGGGACTCCAAAGAACCCAAGAAACTTAAAAGTCCTTTAGTTAATTAAAATAAACTGAAATCTAAAGGCAAAGTGAGAAATATTAAAAACTTCATGACACACCCACAAAGCCCTGCATAGATCTTCAAAATGTACATGTCAACAGGAGAAATGAGTGTTCAAACAAATCACTGTCTTATACATGCAGTCCCTACAACAAGGGGCAGGGGGGAAAAAAACCACGTTTATCCACAATTTGCAAGAAACCAACCAGATGTTTTGTTTTGTTAAAAAAAATTAACCTAGTTTTTCTTGTAATATGTAATTAATTAGAAAACATACAAGTAGATGCTCTCTTCCCATCAGATTAGAAATTGGTTTAAGGAACAAGCATGACTTTTGTTACCGAGGCACTGGAAGCAAATACAGAAGACACCAGAGATGACAGACACACAGGAGGCCTAATCATCTAACAGCCACCAGGGACAAATCAAAGAACAGGGAAAAAAACCACCTCAGAGCTTTAATGGGAATTAGTGATCACAGATCAGGATGCCAGGTCCTCTCTTAGGCTGGTCAGCTTATGGTGCAAAAGGTGGATGGCCATCTGTAGCAAAGCTTACCTGGGACCAGAGGGGTGGGGCTGGAGACTGAGGTATGGTACCCAATGGAGGATCCCATGAGGTTTCGAGGTGGCACCAAACGAGCTGCCAACAGAGGAGGTGGTGTCCCCAACTGAAGTCGCTCAGATGCAGCAGCACCATGTTCACGAGAGTACATGGGCTGTCCTACAGAGGAAAGAATAGGAGGGTAGCTGGGATTGAGAGTCACAAGCTTCTCTTAGGTAGTGATGTACTTCCCGAGACTCAAGCCAAGAACAGAGAAAGTACACCAACAGGAACAGTATTCAAGAAAGAGATTATTGAGGTTTCTTTCTAACTCAAGAAACAGATAGGCAAGCTGGTTAGGATGCACTGAGGTGTAAAGAAAGAGTATGAATTAGGGAGTATGACTGCATAATTTTCATCTTTTATAAGCTTAAGTGGAATAACTATATGCTAATTTTACCCAAAACTGAACAATCAACCATATCAAGTTTTGTCTCCAGTGAGGCATGTGGTTATAAAGGCTGTCACACTCATTAAAATAAAACAAACAAACCACTCCTCCTCAAACTTACATAAGTTCAGGTTGGCACAAAACATACTCCCATATCTGGGAGCAGTAAAAAAAACAAAAAAAAAAACAAAAAAAAAGAACTTAAAAAAAAAATGAAATAAACACCACCACAAACATAATGTCAGATAATAAGAAATGTTCAAAAGAAAAAAGATAGTAGAGATCTGTTATCACGTCAGCAGGTGGATAACAAATATAAAGAAAAAAGGACAAACCCCCAGATAAAACAGACAAGCCACTGTACATGTAAAATTATCTCAGATATTAAGAACCACTTTATGAAAGAAAGCACACTTAGAGTTTATAATATTGTTGCAAGAACGTCAAACACAACGAAGTCAAACTGTGTGGAACAAGATTTAAAAAGACAAGGTATGAAGAAAACCTCCCTTTGGCTGGTCACTTAACAGTATCTTTTTCACTGACTACTCCATATGAGACCTATTTATAAGATTTACTCAGTATTTTATATATCAAGTTAGACATTCACTATGTGATACAAGACAAAATAAAGTTAATTTAGAATCTTTTAAAACACCTGATGAAATTACCTTAAAACTTGTAAAATGCAAAAAGATTTTTAATAGATTTTAATAGGATAGTCCACAAAGCAACCACCTGATTTCATAGTAAATGTAGAGGGAAAAGGATATGCTAAACTTTTATAACCTTCTCTTCCTCTACATAGAATAAAGGAGAAGGTGACAGATATACAGTAGAGCAGAACATATACTGTGTGTTCAGCACCAATACTTCCAAAATTTACATTAGAAATGGATCAATCATTACATTGCAAAAACAATTTAACATATCCTCCCTCAATGGTCTAAAAACGGCTGTGAGGATGACCTACGGCAGAGAATTCCTTGCAGAATGAAATAGTGAGCTAAAGAGAAAAAACGAGAAGTACCATCTCAGTCCATCTGACTAAATTATGACACAGCACTCAATGTAACAAGTATATTTAATTAATTATCTCAAAGTAAACTGGAAACTAAAAGGCTAGTTTGCATAATGTCTTTTTTTTTAAATAAATGACAAAGAACATGCATCCAACACTTCAGAAAGATGCCTGTTTATTCAGATGAAGCCTGATTTTCTTCAACACCTATTGAAGGCTCTAAATATGATTTCAAAAATAAACAGTTCCTTTGATAAAAGACTGATTCTAGGTCTTGGCAGGCAAGTTATTACATGAGCTGGTGGTGCACCTTGGTACACCCTATCCTTCCAGAAGCAAGATGGCTACCAAACACCAGCATGTCAAAAACAAAACAACCTACAGGAGCCAACATAAAGACGACCCCAGTGGTCAGAGATGAAAATTGGACATTGAAAAGGGTTCTAAGGGAGTGAAATAAATCAAATGTTAAAAACGCATGAGTTCATTACGATACTTAAAAAAAAAAAAAATACAGTGGTCCCCTTTGGAAGATACTAGGAAGACAACTCATTATTCTGAAATTGATAAGTAAAAGGAAACGAGCATTTATCCTGTGTTTCCTGTAAAAATTGCATTTCAGGTTAACCGAACAGTTAACACTGTCAACTTTTACTTTGTAGAATGCTAGCCAATAAATGGAGAAGAAACTATACAATTATAGTATCACACTTTTATAACTGCTAATAAAACAACAGATCTAGGCAGTAAGCACAATGGCTGCCAAAACCATGAGCAACCTTTAAAATGGATGGTTCGTGAGGAAAACACCTGTACACACTGCTGAATATTTATAATAGAAAGAAAGCAACTGGGTTATTATATACATAATAATGTACTGCAGTAGGAAGTACATAACCCCGTATCAATAAAATATCCATGGCAAAAAAAGAAAAAGCCAAATGTGAGCCTATTAAGTCTCTAGGTCTAACCAATTTTCAGGAAATACAGAGGATAAAGGAATGCTTTAAACAATACCCAGGAGATGCAATGTCCCAAGACCAGAATGTAAAAACAGAAGTCCTCAGGACAAATGATCTGTTTCTTTAACAAATAAATACCAAGGGGAAAAAAAGAACAGTAGGGGAAATTGTTATAGATTTAAAGACTTAAGAAACATATCAACTAAATATAATGTGCAGCCTTGTTTGGATCCAGCTTCCAATGCACCAGCTGTAACAGGACATTTATGATACAAGTGGGAAGCACGAACACCGACTACATATTTGACAAAAGGTAAGTGTTACAAACTTTTTGGGGAGTGTGATGAAGTACTGTGATTGCGTTTGTTTAATCCTTATCTTTTAGAAACACAACTAAGTTTTTACAGATAAAATGTTATGTTTGGAGCTTGCTCCAAAATAATCAAGTCAGAGGTGATTTACAGATGAGGCAAGATTAACCACATGTTAATAGTACTGAAGCTGGTAAACAAGTGCATAAAGATTACTATGCAGTATTCGCTTTCCTGTGTATATTTGAAATTTTTGATTAAAATTTTTAAAAAATCGAATACTTTATAATATGAAGAGGAACCATTCACGATGTATATGCAGTCAATTCAGTTTTAATCAGTGCACAGTGTGACTGGATAATTCCAAACTTCTAATATGCCAAATTCGTGTTCCTATCTTACATGCCCAATAGCAACATTTTCACATTATTATTAACTCTAGTGAGTTGAAGTTAGTCTTTATTCAAACTCAAATTTAGCTCTTCTTTGTAATTTTCCTGTTTTGTCTTTCAGCGAGCTCACAGAGGAAAAAAATCCTAGAAGAGTTTTAAACTAAAAGACCAACTGGAAAAAAATTTAAAGCTATACCTTCGAATTATTGGCCAAATTTATCACGTGTCTTCTCTATTAGCAAATCCAAGGTCCCTGGCACACCTTCTGAACTTCTATGGCCTACATCAAGCCTACTGCATAGCAGGGACTCAATAAAGAGTCATTTAAAAAGATCAGAGCTTATTTATTAAAAGTATCCCAATGACACCTATTTCTTTGGATGGATATCGCTATGTTGAAATGGGCAAAATGACAACTAATGCAACACAAATCTAAGTAAGGCACAGGGAAGGAAAACTCTAGACAATACATAATGATTCTGCTGGACACTAATTCACTTTTCTAAACTTCAAAATCCATGATTCTGCACAGGGAAATAATATACATTCCAGAGAATTAAATGAGACATCTCAAGTTTAGGAATATAGTGTTTGAATAATCTTACATTGTTGATAACAGAACATGTATTTTCAGAAAGACAAAGATAATTTATGTAAATTTATTTGAAGATGGACAACTGCCTTTAACTTAAGAATCAGTCTCTAGAATCCACAATGTTATACTGTACTACTACTTTTCTACACACTTTGTACAATAAGTTTAGCAGTTATTAAATATTTCTACTGTCTTCTTCAAAGAAGCAAAAGAAATAGACCCAATTTAAGACAGAGAAAAGCTGACTTAAAAATGATCCTGTGAAAACCAAAATAACAGACACTAACTGAGTTGATGACTTCAAAATTGAGTAAAACATTTAAATACTTCAGAGGAAATATTTGATTTTATAATAGGTGTGTGATATTGCTGTCTTTCCAGACAATTCCAATTACACCGCATTATTTAAGTTCTTTTCAGAGTCGGCGGCGGCGGCAGCCGTCCGTCTCAAGAGACGATGGTGTAGCTTCTTAAGAGTCTATCTGCACCGCTGAGAATGGCTGTGCAGTCCGACTCGGGAGTGACACGGTATCTGTCTCCTCCCGTGTTGAATCGACATCTTGCGATGACGCTGGAGTGTCCTCTCCAGTGAAGCTGAAGCTACAGAGCCTGGGCAGGGTGATATGGAGGGTCTGCTGTTGCCCATGCAGCAGACCCCCCCTCTCTTCGCAGCTGAAGGGTCCAAGGGAAAGACGGAGTCAATACAGCTTGGCTTCAGGTGCGCCGCAGGAGTTGCCGGTGTTGACTACAACGTCAAACCGCCTTAGGGACTCCGGCTCCGGATTTTCTGTCGGGGTTTACTCCCTTAGCCTTTCCCCTGAAGAGGTATGCCGCAAGGCAGCGGAGGTTTTTTGGAGTCAGAGTTTTCCTTCTCTGATGTGCCCTGACTGGAAGATCGAACCAGCGACACTTAGCTCGCAGGCCGACGCTCAATCCACTGAGCCAAACCAGCCAGGGGTCTTTTCAGAGTATCTGTGACATTTTAGCAAAACCAGTAAAATTTCAAAGGTTTTTTTCCCCCTGTAAACCAGAACCACATGACATTAACTTTTAAATAGTATACATTCTACCTAGTTTTACAGTTGGTTAATTGTTTTTTCCTCTTAACATTCAATTCTCCTCCGGAACAACTGATAATTACACACTAGATGAAGGTTTTTGCCCCTGGCTGGTTTGGCTCAGTGGATTGAGCGTCGGCCTGCGAGCTAAGTGTCGCTGGTTCGATCTTCCAGTCAGGGCACATCAGAGGAGGAAAACTCTGACTCCAAAAAACCTCCGCTGCCTTGCGGCATACCTCTTCAGGGGAAAGGCTAAGGGAGTAAACCCCGACAGAAAATCCGGAGCCGGAGTCCCTAAGGCGGTTTGACGTTGTAGTCAACACCGGCAACTCCTGCGGCGCACCTGAAGCCGAGCTGTATTGACTCCGTCTTTCCCTTGGACCCTTCAGCTGCGAAGAGAGGGGGGGTCTGCTGCATGGGCAACAGCAGACCCTCCATATCACCCTGCCCAGGCTCTGTAGCTTCAGCTTTACTGGAGAGGACACTCCAGCGTCATCGTAAGATGTTGATTCAACACGGGAGGAGACAGATACCGTGTCACTCCCGAGTCGGACTGCACAGCCATTCCCGGCGGTGCAGATAGACTCTTAAGAAGCTACACCATCGTCTCAAGACGGACAGCTGCCGACAACGAGATGAAGGTTTCATTTTTGGCAGAATTAGATCCTTTGTCACTTATGTTTCTGAGGCACTCTATTTAGATTTAACACACTATAATTGGTTTTGGGTTTTGTTGTTGTTATTGTTGTTTTTACATATTTCTTTCCCACTATTATATTTTTTCCTTCTTAAGAGAAAAATCATTCTTTGTTTATCTGTTTATTTTTAGCACACAGCTACTAGCATTGAGCACAGTCCTATTTTTACCTCCAAAAATCCATATTTCATTTTCTATGTTTACTTCGGGTCTCTAGTGATATAATTTTCACAACTAAATACCATTTGATAATGCTGTTTTTCACTTACACCACTTTCTGTCTGTGAATTTTAATGATAATTTTATTAATAAAATATCCATAATTTTAGCTTTCTCAACTTGCTAAACTTTGAGCATAGCTCAAGTTCTCTATTACAATGCAAACATACATATAGCTTTATACTTCATTTGAACTGAAGTGCTAATTTTTTTGAAAAGTAAACTTGAATAATTCTTAAAGGTAGTTTTTTTAAACACAAAAACTCTTTTTTAAATCAACTGAAGATAAAAAATGTGTATGACTGAAAACTATACTATACCCCCAAAAAACTACCTTTTAATGTTTAGATTATCAGAAATATTTAAGTTTTCAAATTTCTCCATAAATTTTAAAATCAAATTTTAACTTTCAAGTAAGAAAAAAAAGTAGTTTGCATAGTAAATTGTCCATATAAATATTATCTTTCAAAATATTCATTTGCCAACAAACTAAATTTCTTTAAAGACAATAACACAGCACATAAGACTATCCCCTAAAGCAATAATTCACAAATGCCAATGGGAAAGTAATGTCTTTTACTGGTGAGACAAAATGGAAAAAAATATAATTAATATTTCATAAAATCAAATATAAAAAGATTGTCCTTTATTTCGATACTGTCTTTTTAGGGTGTAAAAATGTATTGTTAAATAGAAATATTAGCTTTTTTCATATAAGGTCCTTAACATGGCAAAATAAGAAGATGCTAACTATATTCATTCCCCAAATATTCTTAGAAATGTTTCCAGCCTCTGAAAAACAGAAGTTTAAAATTTCTGTTCTAAAAGGTCTTTACTGATAATACTACAATATAGCCTTGCTTTAAAAAATAATAGAAAAGTAGTCTTCAAAACACATGAGGTCAGATATCTTGTTCATCTTGGCTCTTTAGTGCTAGCACAATGGCTGGCACATAGTAGGCCCTCAATAAATGCTGAATTAATAAATATTAAGTTGGGTCAATGAAATGGTAACTTCCAGGTTTTTAAAAATTAAAATCAAAATTAAGTTTTTACAGAGTAAGTCGCAATGTTAAACTTAATATTAAAATAAATAATTGCCAGAATTTCTTAAAAATTAAAAATGGAATTTTTATCATGAGTCACAATGCTAAATTTAATAATATGAAAATGCACTATATACAACAGACTCAACTCTCAGATAAATAATCCACGTTCATATTTACAAGTTTGAAGGCATTAAGAAATAATGTTAAGATCTGATTTTGGGGGAATAGATGGATGAACAATACTGTTTTTTATTTTTTATGTAAGTTTGAAATTTTCCATCATTAATAAATGAGAGACTCAGTAAAATAAACATGCACTGTAAAAAGACACTAATTTGAAGACTGTGAAATACTAAGTGTGAAACAGGAAGAATAATTACTTAAGAATCAGATATGGTTTTTGTTATGAAGCTCAGTTGAAGGTAAGATTTATATATGTGAAAAGAAATCAAACAAGAGGCCCATATACAATTGTTTATCATTATGTAATAAAGGTTTTTTGACACTGTAGGATTTAGAACAGAGCAATAATGTTCCTCCATGTACGAGGAGATTTGGGCATTTAAAGAACAGGAGAGGGTATTGCAAGGAAATGAAGATAGGAAAACAAAGTGGAGCAATGACAAGGGCACATTCAGCACCTGACCAGAGAAGGGACACATTAGGGAATAGTGAAAACGCATTGCCAAGAAGGGAGAGGTAAATTATAGAACGAGAAGCCATAGGACAGTTTAATCTATTTTGAAGGAAGTAAGTGGCCCTGAAGAGTTCTTGTGAGGAACTCATTGTTGGTTTTCTCAGGAAAATTAGTTTAGCAACATTATGTGACACGACTTAGTGAGGTGAAACATAATGGAGTCAAGAAACCAGGAGCAATAATCCGAATCTGAGTTGATTCAAATGTGGAGGGCAGAAGCCACAGTAGGAATAGAGAAAAGGGCCACTCCAAAGAAAGAAAGAAACATTTTTAATTCTAGATATAAAAAAACAAAGCAATGAGACAGTCATGTGAAAGTTTCAACTGCCGGTGAGTATGGGGGTGGCATTTCGTTGGACAAATAAAGAGGGATGGTGGAGGTAGAGACTTAAGGAGAAGATAACAGGCTTGATTTCAGTGAGGCTGAGGCTTAAGGAGGCAATAATAGCTACAACAGTATATAATACTAATCTTTACATTTAGTTTACTAGATGGCAGGTACTGTTCTAGATGCCTTATATGTATTAATTTATTTATTTCTCAAAACAACCTTAATGAGTGAGTAATGTTATGATGATCTCCATTTCAGAGAATAGGAAATTGAGATACAGACAAGTGATATGACTTGCCCAATGTCACAACAGTGAAGGGATGAAACCTGGATTTGAACCTGGGTTTAATTACTATGCTGAATTGCCTCTTTATAACATGATAAAGATGAAAAAATGTTTATGATAAACAGTTACATAAAATATAAATTTATTCATAGTTACCAACTACCCTATTTTTATGTTTTTAGAGAAAATAATTTTTAAAAGCTTCAGTAAGCTAAAAACGAAGGAAAAAAATCGATAAATAAAAAATTTAGGATTAAAGAAAAACATATTAATACAGATAAACATAAATACCACAAACAGTCTAACCACTATATATTACAGTTTAAATGATGTTATCTTCACTTCAGCATACAAGTTAAATAATTAGTAGGCACATTTTATCCAATCTTTTGTAAACTCTTAGGAGATAAGCCTTATGTTTTGGAAATTCAATCAGAGAACCAATTTTTTAATAGAAGCTTCAAAATAAATTTCCTTTAGAAAAATTAAATGTTGCTACTCTACAGCAGAGTAGACTTCTCCAAAACACAAGGCCTTGCTCTTCCCTATTATCATAAAAAATTAAAATCCATACAGAGCATAGCCACATAGTATACTACCCTGTAAATACAAGTATAATTTTATATAGCACAATCCATAAGAATACAAATTAAATATATTTTTTAAAAGTATAACACTGACATGAAAAAACTTGGCTTCACTATACCCTAGCAATTTTAAGTCAAACGACATTTACTTACGTTCTGAAACTGTATAAAGGAGGTTCTGGGGTAAAGGAGGAGGTAGTCTTGCTCCCACTGGTGCAAGATTGGGCACTGCACTTGTCCCAGGCTGGTCACGATTATTTATTAAGCTTGACTGGGTTATGGGTGGTCCTGCAGATAACAAAAAGTTAAAGAGCATTAATATACCACTATTAGTTTGGATGTTCATACCTAGCATTAAGGAATTTGATATATGGAGACTTAATCACCATGAAGTTACATCATTAAAATGACATTTCAGTTCTAGAATAGACAAAACTGATCTAGGGTGAAAAAAAGCAGTACTGGTTGCCCCTGGGGGGTAGGAGTGGAAAATGTCTGAGGAGAGACTTGAACAAACATTCTGGGTAATGGTGAAGCTCTATAGAACTCTTAGGCTAAT
The DNA here is from genome assembly GCF_987537825.1 of Furipterus horrens. Lineage (NCBI taxonomy): Eukaryota > Metazoa > Chordata > Mammalia > Chiroptera > Furipteridae > Furipterus > Furipterus horrens. The sequence continues at coordinate 68,943,409 of NW_028327180.1, forward strand.
GATAATCATGTTTTAAGTATGCTAATAACTGACTACAACATACTGTGAAATAAATAAAAAATGAAAATGGAGAGATGAAAACATGTTATAATATAAATATAGTAGAATGTTCACTGTAGAACTTAGATGGTAAGTATATGGGTGTTCAGTGTATAGTTCTTTCAACTTTTCTGTTTGCTTAAAATATTTCATAGCAAAACGTTAGGGGGAAATGATAGTTGAGGATTTAACTTTTAAAAAGAACTTTTTAACCCAGAATAACTTTTATTCTGAGAATTTCTATACATAAAGATGCTATTTTACCTGGGAATAAAATCTCAACTTGAGCTTTATAATTATACCATTTATGTGACAGTAGTAAATATTCATAAATGCCAAGTTAAAAGAACCATATTTCTATTGATGAAATCTATACATTAAATGTCTCAAAACCTTTAGTAACTTTAATGAAATGTGTTCTATAAAGAACATTGCAATGATATCACCTAATACAGGAAACTAAAGAACAACACAAACAAAGGAACTAAATAGAACAAAGAGCAGAATAGCAGTCAATAGGGGGGAGGGGAGAGGGGGAGAAGGGGGATAAGTAAGGGAAGGGATTAATTAAAGAGCCTGTATGAAAGACTCATGGACATGGACAACGGGGAGGGATAGGAGAGAAATTAGGGGAAAAGGGGACAACTGTAATTGAAAAACCAAAAAAAAAAGTGACTAAAAAAAAAAAAAAAAAAAAAAAAAAAAAAAAGAACATTGCAGCAGGAAAGCTAGCTGATGAATACACAAAATCATGCTAAGCTATTTTTGCAACTTGTTAGTGTAGTTTCGAAAATAAAATGTAAGAAAAGGAACAGTTAAAGAAGTACTTTACCACTTAAACTGAATGACAATCATTTTTGTAAAAATAATTTGCAATCTCCTAGCACTGTTAAATGTCATCAAGTATTTTCTTATAATTTTGCACACATGTAAACTATTCACTTCAGCATTTTTTCAATAACATTTAAAAAATGTAGTCTTAGTTCTGTTTCTGATAAATTAGCAACTGTTAAGATTTTCAAATAATCATTTTCAAACATTTCTTAATCTTAATTTTGGTAGATCTGATAATAGCATACTAATTATTGTTTTTATAAAAAATAAAAACAAACAAAAAACAGTTCTTTCCATGAAAAGACTGATGTATATACTGGTAAAATGATATGATACTTGACATTCACTCCAGCAAAAATAAATTTTATAAAAAAGTGTGTGTGTGGAGGGATGAGACAAAAACAGATGAATATTGATAATCCCTTAAAACTGGATGACAGTACATGTGGTACATATATTATTCTGCCTTTGTGTATATTTGAAACTTTCCATAATAAAGCAGTTTTAAAATTATTTCAATATTCTTAAATTTTCTTTAAAGACTAGGAAAGTCCATTTAACCACTGGCATGTCCTTTATCTGATATTTTCAAAACACTGGCTTTCTTAAGATGCTATCAACTAGCAAGATTTTCACTCCAGGTCAATATAACTTAGACTACTACTGATAAAATTTATGCTTTGGAGATACTACAAATAACGCAACGCAACAATGGATGAAAAAGGGAAAACAGCAACTAAATTCTATTATTAATTTACTTTTAAAAACTTTAACTGTAGCATCAAGTTAGCTAAAAGAAATGGATTCTTTAAATATAATTCTGCACTAAAGAAACTGTCAATGAACATACACTTACTTGGTATGGGAAGCACAACAGAAGGCGGAGGTTGGCCATGTCCCTGGGGAACAGGAAGTCTCATACTGTGGCCAGGACCTGGGCCTGGGCCTGGACCTGGGCCTGGACCTGGGCCAGGGCCAGGGCCTGGGCCTGGCATTGGAGGCATCAGCATTCCAGGAGGTGGCGGAGGAGGAAGCCCAGGAGGAGGTGGAGGGAAAGGAATCATGCTTGGCAGAGCAACTTCATCAACAACCAGAGGATCGTTTCCATGATCAAATTGACAAAGGTCACCAAGTACACAAAAACCTCTTTCTGTAAGAGTAAACGAAGAATCTTATTATGATCTGCTTAAGAGTTCAGAAAACAAACAAAACAAATCCCTGAAAAACCCACCGATCAGATTTATAGTGTTCTTTCTCCAAGGAGTCTAAACCCTTCTCGAGTGTTATTCTGGTCATCATCACATATCCCTGAGGTCAAGGCAGGTGTACTTCTACACTATGAGACTATGATTTGTTGAGTCAGCAAGTAACAGTCAAGAACAGACTAGGTAGTCACTGTTAACCAATTTGCTATGAAAGTTTCATAATAAAAATTCAAATATTTTAAACAAATATCAATTTAACAAAGGCTGGGAGCATCGTGGGGAGAAATAAAAAACTTGAATTAGATGACCCAATTTCATGATATTATTCTAAAGCAACCATTCTTGCTATATCTCCAAGCCAAAACTTTAAAATATTCAGCCCTGGATGGTGTGGATCAGTGGGTTGAACGCCAGCCTGCAAACCAAAAGGTTGCTGGTTTGATTCCCAGTCAGGGCACAACTTGGGTTGTGGGCCAGGTTCCTGGTTGGGGGCATGTGAGAGGCAACCTATCAATGTTTCTTTCACGCATAGATGTTTCTCTCCCTCCCTTCCCCTCTCTCTAAAAATTAAATAAAAGCTTTAAAATAATAAAATATTCAAGCGGACATAATGTAGTGCGTTATTCACTGCAGCATTGTTTGTAACAACAAAATATTAGAAACACCCCAAAAGTACAGCAATAAAGAATAAGTTAAACAAATTTTTGTACATATACGATACTAAAAAAGACTAAAAAACATGAGGAAGTTCTTTATGTATTAATGTAAAATAATTGCCAGGAAATATTTATAGTTAAGTGAAAAACAACATTATGAAGAATGGGAACAGTATAGCCCCAGCCAGTGTGGCTCAGTTGTTTGGCCATCCTTCTGAAAACCAAAAGGCCACCGGTTTGATTCCCAGTCAGGGCACGTTTGGGCTGTAGATGTGGTCCCCTGGGACACATACAGAAGGCGACCAATCAATGTTTCTCTCTTACATCAATGTTTCTCACCCTATTTTTCTCCCTCCCTTCCCCTCTCTCTAAAATCAAACATAAATTTTAAAAGAATGTGAGTAGTATACTAACATTTATGTAAAAGAAAGGGGGGGCATATGTATTTGTTTTTATATATATATATATGCAGAGACAGTGTTTGGAAACATACACAAGAAATTAATAACATTAAATAGACCTCGGGAAGGAAGCTCTGTGGCTGGGGGAGACTAGGGTAAAAGGAAGGTAATGCTTGAATTATGAGTTGATTCTATTCCTTACTTTAAAATAAATGAAATGTAAAAACATATACATTCTATATTTACAGAAGAAACGTTATAATATCTGTGATTTGCTTCAAATAGTACAGGTCAGTGAGAAGTGGTGGGATAAAGAGGAAAATTAATCACTGTTGATGTGAGGTCATGGACACACTAGGGTTAATTATATTATTCTGTCAACTTATATAAATAAATATTTTCATAACAAAAAGTTTTTAAAAAATACACTGAGTCATTCATTCAAATGGAAAGTCAGCAAATAATAAATTCCCAGCACCAAACACCACACAAAGAAGTTATAATTCCTAGTGTCTACCAAATTTCATGGTATACTTAAGAGTGTTTGAAGTAATAAGAACAAAAACAGAAAGTCTAATTTGAACATTCTCTTAACAAGAGCCAAATTACTAAATTAAACAAGTACATAAGCATATACCAAAAGAGATTCACCTCCTCATTCATCCCTTTTAATAAAATCTGAACTACAATGAAAAGGTATGCAACGTTAGCAACATTTGTTTACTAGTATTTTTGGGTAGAGAATAAAAGGTAATTTTTACCATCATAATCTCTGCATCGCCTCTTCGGTGGTGGGTTTCGACCAAAAGAATTGGAAGAGCTATGATTGTTATAGTAATTAGACCAACTCTCCGTTGTGTTTTCGGAGTGGTGCGCAGGTGCGATCACTGTAACAGTGCTGGGAATGGTCTGTGCCCCAGAGGAATACTGCTCGGAGGAGTTTGGAGGTGGTGCAGACACAGGCACGTATGAACTCTCCAAGTCATTCCTCTCACTCTTAAACTTGGATCTTTCCCTGTGCTCTCCTTTAGAAACAAAATAGAAATAAGAAATAAATTAGATCAGACATTTATTCTTAAAATGTTTATTTTTTCCCACTTAGAAAATGGGAAAGAAGAGAATATTGAAGTACAATAAACTTACTGAGCTACCGATATTTCACAGTGCTTTCATTATTAATATATCCTAAAAGCAGAAACATCAACAAAATGACATATCTTGACCAACGACTTATGTAAAATCATCTTCTATAACACCAGCACATAATAAAGACCAGCTTCTTCTTTCATATTTAATAAACGCTGTCCAAGAATTGACTTCCAAACTAACATACCAGGAGATCAGTGGTTGGGATCCCAGTAATCTACTTAGATTTTTCCCTTTTAATTTTCATAAACTCTAGGCAACCTTAAAGCGAATCAATTCTTTTAGGGGCTAGGGGCCAGCAATCCTCTTCCTCCAGAGATAGCTTTATTGATTAAAGGATATTTGTTTCAATTATACAAAATGATTTAAGTCTAGATATGTACGTACTATGATACACTTATGAATAGCTTCTTTTGAGTCAAACTCCTTTGACACTATCCCAAGAATAAAGCCCTGTCTTTGTAACAAAATCAGTATTAAGTTTTTGGAGGCAATTACCGATTATACACTGTTCAGACATATTAAAGGTACATTTGCCTTTAAGAGAAGTTCTGGGACTCTTGTGATATAGAAAGATAAGCAACTACAGGAGTCTTCAAGGGGAAGTCTCATCTACTCACCAACATTCCTATTTGGATCCCGGTCTTTGCTGCGCCCCCTACTTCGGCTTCGGCTTCGACTCAGGCCTCGGCTCTTACTCCGGCTCTTACTCCGGCCTCTTCTCCAGTCATACTTCTCACGGTACACTTCATTTCGCTCAAAATACCTGCCGTAGTCTCTCCACTTGCCATCCTCTCTTTTCTTTTCACGTGTTCTATAATACACAGATATAAAAGCCATATGTACACTATAGAAACCAAGTCTGCAAACACATCAGTGGTATGAAATGCCTTCCTTGATGCATCAAAACTCGTAACATCTATGCTCTTTTAGAAAGCCATAAGACCACCACATAATTTCTCTAATCCATTACATAAAAAGAAACAACATTCCCTCAAGTACACTGGGAGGGGAGAAATGAAAAGAGAGGTGAATCCAAAGTATAGAGAGGGGTTGGGGGGGGGGGAGACATTTTAAACTAGAAAAGAAAAAACAGTCTCAGAACAAAGTTTTCCTAAACAAAGATTAAGTTTCTGATGGTAGGCTGATTAATCAAAATATAAAATGCAGTAATTATAATATAAAAATGCTATGGATTATTTTAACACTAAGCACCCCTAACCAAATGGAACATTTCATTATTCTCTAAGGAGACTGCTCCCACCTCTGAGCTCTTGGGGAAAGCACATAATAATGATTGTTTATAAAAGAGGACAAAGCATGACAAAGACAAAAAAAAAAAAAGAGCACAGAACGAAAAAAGGTAACTTTCCCTTTCTTTAATCAGTTCAGAGAGAGAGAAGTCAGTTCCTATTTTAAACATCTCTTTAATGCCCTTGTAATGAAGCTGAAAAGTGAGTTACCAATGTGCTCCTAATTAAAAGATATACACAAACCTTCGTTCACTAGATTCTGAACGAATCTTCTGGGGACTAGGATATTTCTTTTTTCTGCCATCTTGTTCTTCCTCTGCTGGCTCCTGAAATACCTATATCAAAACACACATTAGAAACAAGAACAGAGCTTCTACAAATTACAAAACACATCCACCTGATGATAACCGTTCTGGTACAAAGAGGGCACAAATAAATAAACTGAAACACTAAAGTCAAATCACATCAAAAAAAGTTTAGAAATGGGGAGAAATAAAAAAGATGTTGAAATTACTTTACTATCAATATGTTAATTTTTAAATGTTAATTTAAGGTAGAAAATAGCAGTATAGGAGGAAAACGGCTATTCATTCTTTAAATTCAAACAGCAGAAATAGCAAATCTGTATTTCTAAGCATCTTATTTATGTTTTCCTAATTATAAAATACACTTGTACATATAATTCATCTGAAAAGAGCTTCAGATTTATTTCACAGACAAGGCTTTGGGAACAAAAAGTTAACAAATGCTATAAAATGGCAGCCACAATATGGCAACCATATGGTGCTGGCAAAGACACTGTACGATAGTTAGATTAGGTTAGAAAACCATTCTTTCTACCAATTTACAGGAAATGCAGAGGATATATTACTCCACTGGCATGCAATCAGCAGAATCCAGGCAGTAAAAACTCTACAAGACAAATGACAGCATTTCTTCAACAAAATAAAATTTAAGAAAAAAAAAAGGTAGACGAGGAAAAGAATAAAAAGATACGAAAAAAAACCAAATGGAAAATTTTTTTCCTTCTCTTTGCTCTTCTGCATTCCCCAAGGACTTTTTTGATGAACATGTATTAATTCCTGATAGGAAAAACTGTTCTTAAAAAGTCAAAGAATCCAGGAGAAATAAAACCATAAGGCCACCCAAAAAGTTGTGAATGAAATATTCACAGCAGCATTCCTTGTAACAGCCAAAAAGTGTTAACCACCTGCCTATCAACCCAAACATCCACCGACTGATGAATGGACAAAGAAAATGTGATATATCCATACACTATCCATACAGCCATAAAAAAATGAAGTACTAATACATGCTACAACCTGGATGAACCTTGAAAGTAGTATGCTAAATAGGTGAAAGAAGCCAGTCAAAAAAGATTATATATTGTATGATTCCATTTACGTGAAATGTATAGAATAGGCAAATCCATAAAGACAGAAAGTAGGTTAATGGTTACCTAGGGCTGGGGCGGTGGGAAGGAGGACTTGCAGAGTGATGTCTAACAGGTACAGGGCTTCTTTTTTGGATAATGAAAATGTTTTAAGATGGATTGTGCTGATAATTGCACAACTCTGAATACAATAAAAACCATCATGTTTGTACACAACCTTCTGTGATAAGGATGTTTTCCCAAAATTATTTTAACTTTTATTCTGAAGTAAATTATATGGCATTATACTGACTTACAGTTCTTGAATTCATAATATATATATAGATAGACTTCATACACCAAAACCTCTTATCTACTTTTATTCTGCTATTCTAAGAACATGAAAGCAGATTTCTTTACAGAATCAGATTATAACAAGGCATGCTAATTTTAAAAGCTATTCTCCGTTCTCCACCTGATTTAAATTTTTCTACCTCATATCTATTAGCAGTCTGATGATTATACACACATTTAAGAAGTTATTTATTATCTTAGTCTACCACAAGTCTGAGAGCCCCCATTCCACAGGGCCGTTTCAGACACAGAAGTGTACTAAGTAGTTACACGGACGGGGCAGGGCTGGCCTCGGGTTGATGGGTTTTGAGGGTGGGGTGATAAATACATGAGAATTCACTATAATATGCTGTCTCTTGATGTCTGCTGTAAATTTTCTATAATTTTTTTTTAATTAAAATGAAATAAAGCTATTTCCAGACAAACCGATGGGGGAGGGGAAGAACTGTGCCAGAGGCTCTCATATTTCTAGTCTTAACTCCATGCGTTGGATCTAAGAAAACTGCCTTGTAGCATTTAGATAATGATGGTGTAGTGTGAATAAGGAATTTTAATCTATTATCTTCATGGATTGCTCTTTTGCACATTCATGAACTCAGACAGGGTAGAGGGTTTAAGAACAACCAATTATAACTACAGCAAATTTACAAGTAATTTTCCAACTATATATAAAATCCATTGTGCTTCATAAATCATGGCACATATCTACCAAGTGTTTTTCTAGCACCAGGATGAGCTGTTTCAATGATCCATATTCTTTCAGCTGGTTCCCCCTGTGACTAACAGTCTAATTGTAAAACAACTGATGGTATAACAAAGCTAGGGACCAAGGAAGAGAGTCAAAGGGAGTCAAAATGGCTAGTCCTTAGATGGATTTATTCTCCTGTACCCTGCTCAGAACACCTGCATCAAGTGAGCACACACCAAAAATGAGACACTTAGCCAAAGGTATGTGCTACCTCAAACCCCCTTCGTTCCACATTATCCAACAGAATTAATACAAACTATTATATTTATACACTACCACAGGAGTTATTATTTCAGTAATGAAAATTAAGCTACACACAAAATCACAGAAATGCCAGAAAGCATCATTTGAGGTAGCAATACAAAGAAGCTATCTATTTTGCTTAATTTTCAAAATTTGGATTTACTACAAAGATACAAAATGAAATAATGCAACTTTTTTTTTAAACTTCTTTCGATCATGGACATGGACAACAGTGTGGTGATTGCTGGGGGGAAGAGGGTATAAGGGGAATAAACAGTAATAGAAAAAATACAATAAAAATTAAAAACTTTTTAAAACTGTCTTTCAAAACTCAAAATAATGCAATTTTTCTCTTACATTCAAACCAGTCATCTTTCAAATATTCTAATCCACTGAACTTCAGTGACAATATATATGACCACTGGCCCATTAGCTCAGCTGGTTACAGCATGCTGCTAATAATAATATACACGAACAAAAATTTTCACTTAGTATAAAAGATTTAACCTACATACCACAGACCAAAATTACACACTATTAAGTATGAAAGAAAAGTGTCTTTCTATTTCCATGACTTGAAAAAAATCTTATCTTTTTTAATTTTACTTTTTTAACATTACTTTTTAATTTTAAAGACTTTTTGAGACAAGTAAAGAGAATGAGCCAAAACCAAAAAAAGTGATAGTGGTCTCAACTGATCTTAATTAAGGATAGCCACATTTTGTTTTCTTTTAATGTTAAATCAGTTCTATCATCATTACATTTAAAAATGTATCAGAAATGACAACTAAGCATAATATGTGATCCCCAGAATGAAGAGGAAAAAAACAGGTTATAATAAATGAACACTGCCGGTCAACTGAAAAAACTGGAATACAGACAGCAGACTGAAGTATTTTATCAAATGTTACGATGTACTGAAATAATGGTACTACAACTAGTTAAAAGAATATCCTTATTCTCATGAAATACACACTGAATATTTAGAGGTCAAGGGTCACGATGTATCTTATTCACAAATGATTCAGAAAAATTCTGGGTATGCATAAAGAGAACAAACGGGACAGATCTTCAATAGGTGAAACTAGGTAGGTGGTATATGGGTGTCTGTGGTACAATTCTTGTAATTTTTGTATGTTTAAAATTATTCCCAAATAAAAGTTTATTAAATATTACTAAGAAATAATTACTTGGGGTGGTGAACACACAATACAGTGTACAGGTGATATACTGTAGAATTGTGAAACCAGTGTCACCCCAATAAAACAAAAAAATAAAACAAAAGTTGGAAAATACTTCTGTATAACAACCAAGATTCATGTGCCAGGCTCTGGACTAGGACGTGTGTGTGAGCACATGCACGTGCATAAAATCTCACTTAATCCTCAATGAAGTACTGGTAAGTGCTGCTATGATAATCATTGTGCTGATGTGCAAATGACACAGCTAAGTAACTTAGCTTAGAGCTACTACTGAGCTGGCCAACAAGTCCATATGGTTTCTTCCATAAAATAAGACACTTTTTATTTTCACCAGTAACTTGACTGACTTGGATATTCTGAGTTTGTCGACTATCTCCCACATGGTACAACGCTGATTGTTCTCAATGTCTCAATTTGATCGCTATCACCTTTAACTGGTCTACATGATCATGGAACATTGTCCAGCAAGAAATCTCCACCACAAAACTTCACAAACCACTTCTGACACATATGATCAGTCACAGCACAAATCTTTCTTTGCATTTCCGTTGTTTTTTTTCTTGAAATAATAAAGGAAGATATGCCAAAAAGGTTGCTTATTTTCTTCCACCTTCAACATTAAAATGGCTACACAAAAATTCACCAATTTTTGTAACTTTTTAAAAAAGTGCACACTGATATGATAACTGTCCCAATACAATCTAGCAAAATTATTTCAAATTAAATTAAAGACAACTAAGCACTACTAGAGCCATTTTATGAAAAAAAACAAACGAACTCTTTGGCCAACCCAATACTTTATTTAACTCATGCAGCTTGATTTGAGAATTTATAGTCTTAACATAATACTCTATTATCTATACATAAAAAACAATTACAAAAGAACTATGTAAAATTTCTCCTTCGATCCCAACACTTCAAACCACTTATTATCATGTTGTTATATTTTGACATTGTAAAAACTTTTTTCCTTTTCTTTCCTACTAGTGAAGTTTATAATTACATTAACTATAAAAAAAATATGTGGTTCAAAAAGAGAGAATGATTTCTCAATTTATATGAAAATGTGTTATCTAATGAGTTCTCATGAGGTTTCAATAGTACTTTACTTTCAGTTAAGCCTCCATGTTTACCCAAGTTTTCTTTTTTTAAAAGTCACTGGATAAGATTTCTCTGAATTCCTCAATAGTATTACAAAAATATTTCTTGGATCTCTAAACAAGCTATCCGAAATTCTTCCAACTCTTCAAGTTCAAGGAACTAAGAAGCCCTAAAAAAGAATCTGTGCCATGCCCATGCCCCACAAATTTCAATCAATAGATAACCACTTCAAAGAAGTCAACTTTCAACTAAGAATGATATTAGTTAATAGGACCTAAAATGTCCCAAAAGTAAAAGAAAACTTTGCATTACCTCTTCTTTAATTTCTTCTTTTTCTTGGACTGATGGTTTTGGCTCAGCCTTGACTGGTTCCAAAGGTGAAAGGTAGTTCTTAGTATAGAGACTTTCAAATAGTTTATCCACAAAACCTGACGTTTCTAAAGAAAAGAAATACTATTTAAGTGTTACATATACAAAAGCTAGAAATTTGACAGCACACACTCTTGTTAGCAAAGCTGAGGAAAATGACACATCTCATACACTGTTGATGGGACTAAAAATGAGTCTAACACTTTAGGGGAGAGAATCCTATTTCCGGGCTTTCGTATCCTTTGCACATACTTATACACGGACAAAATGATATACAAGGGGGAACCAACCCCCCAAAATGGAATTTATTTATTAAAAATTGTATATTTATTCTTACATGTTTAAACATCAGTCAGCTTGAAAGTACTCTCCATTTGATGCAATATACCCACTGAGACTTCTTTCCACTGCTCAAAAGTTTTTGAACTCATCAATTCTGATATCCTTTAGTGCTTCTGCCAGTTTTTTAAGTATATTTTATTGATTATGTTGTTACAGTAGCCTCAATTTTTTTTCCCCTTTGCTCCTCTCTGCCCGGTACCCCTCTTCCCTCCAGCAATCCCACCCCCCCTTAGTTCATGTCTTTGGGTCGTGCATATAAGTTCTTTGGCTTCACCCTTTCCTATATTATTCTTAACTTCCCCGTCTATTTTGTACCAACCAGTTATGCTTCTTAATCCCTGCACCATTTCCCCATTTCTCCCCCTTTCCCCTCCCAGCTGATAACCTCCAAATGATCCCCATATTACGATTCTGTTCCTATTCAGGTTTGCCTAGTTGAACTTTGTTTTTATTTTTTAGATTCAGTTATTGATAATTGTTTGTTGTCATTTTAACTTTCATAATTTTGATCTTCTTTTTCTTAATTAAGTCCCTTTGATATTTCATATAATAGCTTGGTGATGATGAGCTCCTTTAGCTTTACCTTGTCTGGGAAGCACTTTATCTGCCCTTCCATTCTAAATGATAGCTTTGCCAGATAGAGTAATCTTGGTTTAAGTCTTTGCTTTTCATCACCTTGAATACTTCTGGCTAGTCCCTTCTTGTCTGCAAAGTTTCTTTTGAGAAATCACCTGATAGTCTTATAGGCACTCCTTTGTAGGTAACGCTCTACTTTTCTCTTGCTGCTTTTAAGATTCTCTTTATCTTCAACCTCTGGCATTTTAATGATGATGTGTTTTGGTGTGTTCCTTTTTGGGTCTAGCTTGTTTGAAACTATCTGTGCTTCCTGGACTTGTATGTCTATTCCCTTCACCAAATTTGGAGAGTTTTCTTTCATTATTTTCTCACGTAAGTTTTCAATTTCTTGCTCTCCCTCTTCTCCTTCTGGCACCCCTAGGTTAGGATGTTGGCACGTTTAAAGTTGTCCCAGAGGTTCCTAAGCCGCTCCTCATTTTTTTCAATTCTTGTTTCTTCATTCTGTATTGGTTGACTGTTTTTGTCGTCTTATGTTCCAAATCATTGATTTGAACCCCGGTGTCCTTTCCTTCACCATGGTTTTGTGTGGATTTTCCTTCATTTCATTTAGCATAGCCTTCATTTCTTCCCTTATGCATCTGTCACACTGAAGCATATCTGTCAAGCCTGTGAGCATCTTTATCTCCAGTGTTTTGAACTCTGTGTCTGTTAGGTTGGCTATCTCCTCGTCTGTTGGGCTGGCTATCTCCTCCTTGCTTAGTTCTCCCACTGGAATCTTAATCCGTTCCCTCTTTTGGGCCATACTTTTGTCTCATCTTGACAGGCTCCTGTTTTTGTTTGCCTCTGTGTCTTAGGCAGAGCTGTTGCTTCTGTTACTTGCAAGGGGTGGAGCCTTAGGTATTCATCAGTATAGGGCGACCCATTTCACCATGTTGTGGGGCTGTATGTGGAGGAGGGTCTGAGAGGGAACAATGCTATTTGCTCGGCACTTGCACCTGTTCCAGGCACTTCCCCTACTTCCGTATGGGACTTGTGCCTCTCTAGCTGTTGCTCTAGCCGTCGTTCCCAGAGTGGCTGGGTGGGTCTGCAGATGTTCTAGGACAATGGGGGCCATTTAAACAAGCGGACTCTGCTAAGAGACCGGCAGTTTCTTCCTCCACCCCAACCCCCACTGGTTTGCACAGTCAAAAGCAATGAGCCTTTATTTTCCCCAGCGCTGGCACTGTGAGCTACACGGTCTGGTCTGGTGCTGGGAGCGCTCCCCAGATGTCCCTCCTGACTTTTTAAAACGTGTGACTATACTTTCCGCTGGCCTGCCGCTGCCGCCACCACACCACATCCTCTCCACTCCGGCTCCACCCTTGCCCCCTGTCTGGATGAATATTTCTTCTTTCTATCTTTGTTTGCTGGACTTCCATGCACTTTGATTTTCTGGAAATTCTGGTTGTCTCTAGTTTTAAGGTAGTTGTATTCCTTCTTAGTTGTGGAGGGAGATGTAGTGTGTCTGCCTAGGCCTCCATCTTGGCCGTAAGTCCTATTATATTTTCATCGCTTGTGCCATTTTTTTGTTTCACCTCTTCCACATTGGCAAAACACTTCCCTTTAAGGACTTTTCTCATCCAGGAAAACTTTAAAAAGTTGCTCAGGGCGAGATCAGGTGAATAGACAGGGCACAGGGATAATGTCGTTTTGGTCAAAAACTGCAGAATACTCAGTAAGGTGTGAGCAGATGCACCCATAAATCACCCATCAGGAAATGAGCAAACGCATTGAAAGAGTCTCCAAAAAAAAATTCACTGAAGCCATACACAACTTCTCACAACATTGCCAGCCAGCACACTGATACAGATGGGTTCCTAGAACACTCACCTAGCAGGGGAAGCCTGTATTACAAGGGGCCTGCCCTCCAGAAGCTAATTTTTTTAAACTACATAATAGTAAACAATCGGAAATGATCCAAATTTCCATGAAGAAGAGTCTAGTTAAATAAATTATGTGACAAACATACAACAGAATACATAGCAAATGTAAAAAGAATGAATACTGATAATATCAGATCTCAAAGATATAATAAATATTTGTATGTTTATATTTGTATAAAACTCTGACAGGACACAAAAAATGTGTACTGGAGGTGGGAAGAGAGCAAATGAAGAACAGGTGAGAGACACTTTTCACAGTACACCTTTATTATCACTGGATTACATGCACTGCCTACTCAAAAGTTTAAAATATTTCTATACCAGTTGAAAAAATAAATTTAGTCATGAGAATTATATGAAAATATCTTTTTGTGGTTTAGTTAAAGGCAGCTCTATTTTGTAACATTTTCAGACTGAGAGAACCAGATGAACTTATTAAAAATAAGTAACAAAATATCTGTTATTCAAATAAAAATTTTAAATCTTTCATTTATCCTATCCTAAGGAATAGTTAAAGAGCATATTAGTGCTCGCTTCGGCAGCACATATACTAAAATTGGAACGATACAGAGAAGATTAGCATGGCCCCTGCGCAAGGATGACACGCAAATTCGTGAAGCGTTCCATATTTTTAGGAACGTATATGAATGACTCATGGACATGGACAACGGGGAGGGATATAATTGTGGGAGAAGGGATGGGCTGGGAGGGGGGAGCAATGGGGGAAAAATGGGACAACTGTAATTGAATAACAAAAAATAAAATTAAAAATAAAAAGACAAAAAAAAAGAAAAAAAAAAGAAAATATTAAAATTACAACAGAGATTCTGTTCACATTGTAATTATCACACATTTTACGTAAACAGCTATTTCAAAAATGTCTTATTTTTCCTTCAGAAAAGCATCTTTATACTATTAATTTGTTATTTTTCATGATTGTAAGTTATTTCTTGTTAATTTTTAGATACCTTTAAGAAAATAAATTAATCAGACCTTTCAAAAGCCTTTATTTTCATGATCAGTTATTTTCTCTCTGGTGGCAAGTTTATGGCAATTTATTTTCTTCTCCCTTAAAAAAAAATTCTTTAAAATTCTTCTTCATGTGTATTACTTTTGTAATTATTTTTAAAAGTTACTAAAAAATTTTTAAAGCTTTTATAACAAGGAACTCTCAAGATGCCTAAATATACATTTGCCTCTTACCTCAAAAGTCTTTGAAATGTTTTACTTATTTTCCTCATGGCTCTACATTTTACATGATTCATCTTTAATGGAAACTGAATAATATAAAATAATCTACTTAGAAAAAATAAAAACTCATGTACTGGGGAGGAATTCCTTAAGCATTAGTTTTTTGTTTGTTTTTTTACAGAAAAGCCTTAAAATGCAGGAAAAAATATGTAATCTTGTGTTTTAGACTTAGATGGCACAATTACTTTCTTTTCTTTTTCTGTAGGTATGAGATAAAGAGTGTCTTCCTACCACCAATATCTAGATCAACCAGTAAGTGTGCAGAATCCACATTTCTGTTCATTCATTCAGCAATATTTACTGAATATCTTCTGTGTGCCAGGCCAAGTCTCCACTCAACAAAGGGAAAGACAAAATGAGGTTGGGGGGAGAAACATATAAACAGACAAATCAAGATATAACATGCTAGGGAATGACAAGTACCATGAAAAAAATAAATAAAGCAAGGTTGGGAAGAAGAGAGTCACTACATGCAAGAGGTATACTTACTATACTATTATATAAGGCACTCAGGGGAAACTACTCTAAGAGATTTTCAACATGTGTGCCCACGAATTTTTAAAACATGCAATACCTGACTATGTAGTCAGGGGCACTGAACTCTTTTCCCTTAGACTGTGAAATTTTAAAAAATGACAGCAACCAACACAATAGCTGTCTGGTGTGAATGAATCAAAATCATACCTTTTTCTGCCAGACTGGGAAAAAAATGTACTTCTTGCTATGCCACAGAATTTTAGTAATTAGTTTATGTGTGCCACGAGATGAAAAAGGTTGAAAAATCACTGTTCTAAGATGACATCTGAGCAAAAACCAGAAACCAAAAGGGAGAAACTATGTTCCAAGGAAGATTAAAGAGAGTTCAAAAGCCCTGAGCTGGGGACATGTTTGCCATGCTGAAAGAAAACAAGGTAGTCAATGTGGCTAGAATAAACAATAGGGGGACAGGTACGAAATGAGGTCAGAAAAGCATCAGGAAAGAACTCCAGGAATCTCTGTGGACTACTGGAAAGGTTTTTGGTAAGAAGATGGGAAGTTAAAGACACAAGGAGGAGAGGATTGTGCCCACCTGTTCTGGGATAGCAAAAAGCCCCAGCCCAGAGGGGAAAAAAAAAAGAAAAAGATAACCTCATTGCCTTAATAAACAGAAAGAATAAGCAGCTTCATTAGCCTTAAATTGCAACCCCTATAAGTAGGCTCTGCCATAAGTCACAAAGGACCTGTTCACCTAAAAAGCATTACTTATCACTGCCTTAATATAGGAAAGAAACAGAGAGGGAAAGGGAAAAACAGTTCTGCCAAAATACATGATAAATAATTAAGCATGAATGGGTATATTCAAGTATTAAAGGACACTGACCAATTTCTTCCCTTTCAAGCTTATACCTTCAAGATTTTATCAGGAAATTTTAAGTTGAAAATCTTAAATACTTGAAGGAAGGCCCATAATAATTACCTTTTTGTAAAAAGACATCAAGTTGATCAGCACAAAAGGCTTTCAGTTCTTTCTCAGGTTTGTCCTTCTTGACCAGTGCTACAACATAGTTGGCTAAGGCTGAAGGGTCAGCATCACATCTAGTTAAGACAGAGAGAAAACAAAAATTTTTTAACTTTTTTTTCCCAATGTGGTATCATTAATGAGTTAATCAAGCTGCATGAGTTAAAGTACTGGGTTGGCCAAAGAGTTTGTTTGGCTTTTTCGGTAAGATGGTTCTAGTAGCGCGTAGTTATCTTTTGGAAAGCTAAAGATGAAAAACTTTATTTTAAAGTGACTATTTTAACAAAGTTATACTATATAACACACAGTACAAGTAAGATTATCCTTTTCTGCTTATTTTTATAGAAGTTTGTCTCCTTTTTTCTATGTTCTACTTATACCCAGAATTTTGAACCAAATCTCAGTGTTTTTAGGAGCTACCTGTTCCATGTGACCAATGAGAAAGAAGACGCAAAAGTGACAGGACAATTTTCCCCATTCCCTAGGACCCCAAGCACCAGCATCCAAAAATGGTGATGAACTACACTGCTAATCTTCTCAGTGAGTATCTTAAGGATCTTTCTTAAAAGTGAGAACACAAGAAGGATGGTACCTTAATTATTACTAGCAAACGTTAGTAGCTATGAGCGAGAGAAAAGATATGAGCAAGAGAAAAGACCTGGGCGTTAGAACAGGAAGGTTAAGGAAAGTGGTGGAAGGGCAGCAGAGATAACCCTGACCTACTTCATGTTTTTTTCCTGGTCAGTAGTAACCCAACTTTAACCACCAAAATTATCTCCTGTGTCAGGGTAGCACATGCCCTCAAGTTACCAACTCCTGACATATAGCAATCTGTGAGGCTTAACATTTCATCTACAGTACATGAAACTGAAAGTTTTATGTTGTAAATATGTTTTTTTTTTTTTTTTGGAGGCGCCATCTCATATTTATTTTAATTACACGAATAATCAGGACCATATCCATGAGAATAAACTTCTTAGCATTTGAGATACAAGTTTCTAATCATTTGAGTAAAATGTAAATATACATTTTTTAAGTATATTTTATTGATTATATTGTTACAATAGTTCCAATTTTTTCCCCTTTGCTCCCCTCCACCCAGTACCCCCCCTTCCCCAACAATCCCCTCCCCAAGTCCATGCCCATGGGTCGTACATACAAGCTCTCCTGCCTCACCCTTTCATATATTATTATTTTTTAAAAAAATAATTAATTAATTAGTTAAATATTTTAACAATAAAAAATAACAATCCCTCCCTCTCGGACTTAAGACCCTTTACAATCTTATAAAGGACAATGGACGAAGGTCTTGAGCTCCTCTAGCTGCTTCAAGCTGGACACGGTCGTCGTCCTACCTACCCGTGGGTCAAGAAATCCCTAATAAGAGTGGGGGTGTGGAGGGGAGGGTGGCCTTCCCACAAGGGGAAGGATCGGGCAGACTTCAGGTTGGCTGGCTGTCTCTGGACAACGGCGTGCTTGGTTTAACAGGCTGGCATCCTTGTTGTATTCTGGGGGCAACAGGGTTAAAGGACATCATTCAATCCATAACCACTAGATGACAAAAGACAGGTATTAATTTTTCAATGTCCCACATTAGGGAAAAGAAGGGCTTCTCTGGAGGAAGGTATGCCAGGTACATCTCACCTGTCCAAAACCCTTTTGCCCATTATACTTAGTTTGGACTGAGGGAAATATTTTAGGTTTCCCCCCTCGCAGGCCTCTGGGCTCTTTCTGTCCAAGCCATTAGGATAGAAAAGAGAAACCAGTTTTAAAGTGAAGCCCACAGACCACCCCGTTCTTCACCAACCCAGCCACTTAGTTTAAATATGTATTTTTTAATATTCTATTTTCCTCATGAATGCACATTTAAGTAACACATCTTTTGTGGTTTCATAGGTTTGTTATAAAGGTGAAATGAAAAAACTCACAATGATAGTAATTAAAATCAGTATAAAAGCAAAGTGATCGTATCTCTGTCAAACACTATTCAAATCTGACTAATCTTGTTCTATAGTATTTGGGCCTCCACTGTCAACCAGAAAGTTAGTTTCAGCTCAAGAGTATTAATCACATTCCCAACAACTTTATGAGATTAGCAAATAAAAGAAAGACCAAGCACTATCACTTTTACTTCCTTTCCGTTTTTAAAGTTTGTAATGCAATAAAATAGAATTTTTTTATTGCCAATATTAACATTTTGTAGAAAAGACTAGTTCTTAAAACATCCATGCATATTTATGAACCAAATTCTAAGAGAGCAAATTTCAGTGGTTATCAATTTTACAAAACTCAGTTAATAAAAATAAATTATGGGCAAGGGTCAAAATACACTTGGAGAGACTGTAAGTGTCAAAGATTGAGTTACATATTAATAAAAACATATAATTTAAAGAAAGCTAGGATTTTCCTTAAGTAAAAAAATATAAGTTACAGTTTGGAGAATTTTGAACAAATTACCTTAGTAAATTCAATCATTTAATTCCAGAATGGATAGATAGCATTTCAACCTTCAAAAAAAAAATGTTACACATGCCATGTCCACCTTGGTTATCCCATAACTACCTCAAAATAGAGATATGTAGGTAGACTTAATTTCACTCCTGAGAACACTAAGATATTTGATCATTATAATTCTAATCAACATTCAAATGGAGGGCGGAATCACATTTATACCTATACTTAGAAAGTTCAGATCCTGGATAAGAAAAATATTCTAAACACAGAAAGAAAAGGAAAATTTTTATTTATTTATTTTTAGAGAGAGGAGAAAGGAGGGAGAAAGAGAGGGAGAGAAAACCGATGTGTGAGAGAAACATTGATCTGTTGCCTCTCGCATGCCCCAACCAGGCACGTGCCCTGACCAGGAACTGAACTAGCAACCCTTTAGTCTGCAGACCGGTGCTCAATCCAATGAGCCACACTAGCGAGGGCGGATTTTTAAAACTAAGTAAGAATGCCCTGCTGGTGCGGCTCAGTGGTTTGGATGTCCTCCTGCAAACTGAAAGGTCTGAAAAACAAATGCAGAGTTAGGCTGCTCCTGATGAAATACATTTTGATGTGATGGTGTTAAAACTGAAGATGAGTAGTTCCAGGAGGTACAAGAGTAGAATTTCAGACACCAAAAAAAAAAAAAAAAAGTGATCACAGATTCTAAATATTTAATGTAAGTGAGCTAATTGTTGATAACTGATAGAATTCGGCACCAAATACAAAAGTATGTTCATAGCCAAGGAAATGGGACCATTTCAATTAACAGCTCCTAATATGTACCCATGAAGTGCCCTAGGAGGGAAGTCGCCAGTTTGAAATAATAACTGGCACCAGGCCCCGACCAGTGTAGCTCAGCGGTTGGGCGTTGTTCCACAAAGCGAGAGGTCGCCAGTCAGGGCATGTGCCCGGATTGCGGGTTTGGTCCCCAATTGGAGAGAGGCAACCAATTGATGTTTCTCTGTCACATCCATGTTTCTCTCCCTCTTTCTTCCTCCTGTCCTCTCTCCAGAAATAAATAAAATCTTTTTTTAAAAAAACTCGCATCAATTGAAAGGTGAAACTAAAATACAATGGGGACTTTTGTTTTAATTTTCTGTACCTTTATGTATGTTCTTACTTATTCTTTCACCACCCCTTACTATATCATCTTGAGAAACAGACAATTACAATACTGCAACAGCTATGGTAGCATGCTAATAGTGGCCCAACAAGACATTCAGAAGTGTGTCATAAAAATCTGCGCATGACTAAGATCCTTGATAAGAGTACAAAACAAATTGCAGGGCCACTTCTTATTTCTTTTACTCCAGAAGTGATACCTAAGAAGAGTAAGGCCTATTAATTTGTAACCAAAGCTTATGAAAATTCATTTCTGCTTAACTACAAGATCAAGCATATTTTGGAATAAAAAGATTTGAGAATTTTGACTTCATGGCTATGTTATACACATTTCTAGACAAAAAGGGACTGATTTAACAAAGAGATTTTAAAAGGTAATAATATTTATCTCAAATTATTCTCCTAGAGTCTTTAAAAGGTCTTAACAGCATTTTACAGATAACTAAATCTGCATATATTAGACAAAATAAGTGAGCCAGTCAAGATCAGGCAGATAGTACCCCTGTGGAACTAAAACTTATCTGCAATTCCACACGTGTAAAATCTGTTTCACAGCACATACACTTTTCTAATGTATATCTACACGTCAAATTAATTTACCTGAAGTCTCAACCAACAGTAACAAAACAAGAAGTTCCTAAAGTTTAATGGAAGTTACAAATGTAAGGACCTTAAAATTCACATCTTACATAATAATGTTCTAAGAACATGTCTAAATTATCTATCTTTTATAAGTTACTTAAAAAATAAAAAGTAGCCCTGTCCAGGATGGCCCAAAACAAAAGGTTGCTGACTCCTTGGGTTGCAGTTCAGTCCCAGGTCCTGGCAGGTGAGAAAGGCAATAGATCAACGTCTCTCCCTCTCTTTCTCCCTCCCTTCTCCTCTCTCTAAAAATAAATAAATAAAATCTTTTAAAATAATGTTCACATTCTTTGACTTGGATAGTAGTTATGGGAAACTAGCCTCAGGATAAAGCCAAATATATATAGAGAACAATACTGGTACCAAAAAGACACTAAATATATATGTTTATTGTTCCCTGGCTGGTGTGGCTCAATGGATTAAGCACCAGCCTTCGAACTGAAGTGATGATCACCAGTTCGATTCCCAGGCAGGGCACATGCCTCAGTGGCAAGCCAGGCCCCCAGTTGCAGGCATGTGAGAGGCAACCAATCTATGTTTCTCTTGCACATTGATGATTCTCTCCCTCTCTTTCTCCCTTCCTTCCCCTCTCTCTAAATGCAAATAAAATCTGTAATATATATAATGTTTATTGTATAAAAACAGTATTAGTTTTAAACAGAAAAGGTAAAGTCAAGGTAACCATTCAGATTGTTGAATGTTTATGAAATATTTGGCATCCAAAGTAATAGTTATAGCCTTGAATTTGGTGGGAGCATTGTTCCTTACACCAAAAAGTTGCAGGTTTGATCCCAGGTCAGGCATGTATGGGAGGTAACCAAGTGATGTTTCTTTCTCTCTCTCCCTTCTACTCTCTGTAAAATCAATAAACATATTTTTTAATTTAAAAAAAAAAGTGATGGTTATAAAAACAATACACAAATATGAAAATGCTTCTGATGTAATGTTCATTGGAGAAATCAAGATAAAAATCTGTATATTTGAGTCTGATTACAGCTACAAAAAAGGTCATATATTGAAACGAAACTGGAAATATACACACAAGATTTTTATTCTTTTCCCTCCCTCCTATATTTGTTGTAATGCAATAATGCTTTTATTTTTACTTTATAATAAAAAGAAGTAAATAGAAGAACAAAAGTCTGCCTCTCAGATCTGTGTTCAGCTTATTCCTTTCATAAGACAGTACTGGAAAAATAAGTAATATCTGAGCTTATTTTATCAGAGTATAAGTGAGTAACTATTAAGTTCTAAGAACCTGTTAATACATAGTAAAGATAAATAAATATTGGTACGTCTTCTTCTTTTCAAATAAAAATTTTCAACTTTCCCTTAATTAATTAGGGGCTTTCATGAATGAATATGATGTGAAATAAAACACCCCTATATTTATTTATTTGGTGAAAATATATATATATATACATACATTTGTCAGCTGCAAATATCATTTTGATATTTGGACTACGGCTCCTACAGCAGTAATCACCAACGAAGCATACCGGGAATACTGGACTATTAAAAATTTTTTTACTTTTCTAATAGGCCACCAACCTAAATATACATATGAGCACATGGATTCATTTAAACATTTACTGAATGTTTACCAAGTGCCAAGCATCTTCCTGGGTAATGGAATTACTTTGAGCAAGATAGACTTTGCCCTGTAGTCACTGGCCAAGGGATAGGTGTGAAAACAAATAATTACAGTACAAACTAACAAATGGTTAAAAGGGGGATTAATGCCCTGGCCAGGTTGCTCAGTTGGTTGGAGCATTTTCTCATACACCAGAAGGTTGCAGGTTCGATCCCCAGTAGGGGTGTGTACAGGAGGCAACCAATTAATGTTTCTCTCTCACATTATGTTTTTCTCTCTCTCTCTCTCTCTAAGATCAATATACATATTCTCAGTGAGAATTTTAAAAAGGGGAGGGATTAATAAGGAAATAACAACATTGTGAGAGGATGAGAGAAGATAGTGGTAGAAAACATGGAACTATAAAAGCAACTTCTGGCTTATAACCCATAGCAGTTGGGCCTGAAAGAATTAAGTCAGACATATCTAGGAGGCACACCAAAAGACATAAGAACAAATGTGTTCTTAACTTAGTACACTAAAACTTGCAAAGAAATCTTCTGGTCAAAATAAGTCCTTTTCTATGAAACAGTGAATGGTCTCCTTAAATACGTGCCATTGCACAACAGAGGCACACTAATTCTTTGAAGCCACAAAGTACATGTTAGAATATTATCAATACTTCTTAACTGTAAGAACATGCTTCCAAAATACTCATTTCATCCTAGTAGTTTATTTATCACACAGCAGTCAGGTCTAACAGCTGCAAGGTGATCATTTTTCCTACCATTTGAGCAACTGCAGAGATTACTAGACAGAATTTAATTTGATAAGAATTGCAAGCCTATAGCAGCATGTAAACTCTACAGAGTTAAACCAAAGTACACCTCCTATGATCACTGAACCAAAAAATATGAACCAATAAAATAATCTCAGTATGTGAACCTTACTGCTGCCTTTTCCATCAGAGATGGCAATACCATATTCAATCTCCTACTATACTTACAAAGACCTGGATACAGCCTATACTCATAAAAACTGCGCATCAAGTCTATAGCTTTCACTAGTAACTCCTGTTCCTGCCTATTCAGTCCCCTATGAGACTTGAGCTCTGTCATGCACAAGACTGATTATTATTGTGTAAGTGGCAGTGGTGCTTAACATTAATAAGTAAAATATTTTTGCAGAAATAATTCCATAATTTTCCTATTTCGAAACCATAAAATTTCATTTATACTTAATGATTCTGAGGTACACAAAGCACTACTGTCTGCATAATTAATATTCAAACCATGTCTGTGAGGTAGGTAAAAGGTTAATAAAATTAACTCTGTTCAAAAGAAAGTTAGACTATTTCTCCAGAGTCGCACAATGAATTGGAGACACAGAACTAGAAACTAAATGCCCCGACTCACGTAACGATGCTCAACTAGGATGGATGCATGGATGGGTGCAACTCTCTCAAAAATATTACATACACTTTTTAAAAAAGACTAATATTTAGAATAAGCCAAACAAACAGCAGTGAATTGCCTATGTTTGTATATATTTAAAGTATATAAGTAACTTAAAACATTCCCCATTAAAGAAATTTTTGGGTACAAATGCATGTTATTGAAAAATGGAGCTGGCCACAGAGTTTAGTTGGTTAGAGCATCGTCCCAATACGTCAAGGTTGCTAGTTTGATCCCTAGTCAGGGCACATACCAGCATCAACCAATGAATGCATAAATAAGTGGAACAACAAATCCATGTTTCTCTCTCCCACCCCCCCCCAATCAATAAATTAAAAAAATAATATTTTTAAGAAAAAGGCTTGCCTGAACTTTTTCTCAACTTGTAGAAATTTCTTCAGTGATTCGTTTATCCCTGAGATTTACTTAGAACCTGACCTTTTTAAGGGGTTCCCATACTTAAAATAAGCAGTTACTTCTTATAGAATGAAACCACATCTCCTAATTGTGCATTATCCTTATGTAGCCTCTATGACTAGCATATCTAGGATGTTTTGAACTTTTTAAAAAATTGATTTTACAGAAAGAGAGCGAGAGAGAGGGAGGGGGAGGGAGGGAGGGGGAGAGGGAGAAAGGGGGAGAGAGAGAGAGAGAGAGAGAGAGAGAGAGAGCGCACGTGCAACACCGATTTGTTGTTCCACTTATTTATGCACTCATTGGTTGATTCTTGTATGTGCCCTGACCAGGGATCAAACCCGTAACCTTAGTGTAACAGGATGACCCTCTATCCAAATGAGCCACCCAGCCAGAACACCTCCAGGCTATTGTGAAAATGAAGACCACAAACAAGATCTCGGTTCAGTCTATTTATGCAGCCATAGAAAAAGAGGTATAAACTTCTTTACTAAAATGGTTTTTCTCCCCTTTACTGCACTGCCAATAAAAAACGGTACTGGGTTTTTCCCCTGCCAGTGAAGGAGTCATTTCTTCCGAGCTCCCTGCTTCTGTCTTCCCTCTAGTACAAATAATAGTTCTGTCCATATCTACAAAAGGAGCGGAAGGTAACAGATGAACTCGTAACAGCACGTGATATTTCTAACTTGTCCATAGGGAATAGTCAAACTGGACTGGTTTAGAAATACCCCCTTACATGCCTTTGTTTCACCAGCAATAAGATGTAACTTAAAAACTCCTAAAAATTTTTTTTTAAATGTATAAATTTAGTTAATTGGAAATTAAGCTAAATAAAAAAGTACAGTGGGAAATCATGTACCACAATATGATTCCAACATATCCACGGCAACTCCATCTATCTGAAAGCCTAACAACTGCTCTGAAATCCTATGTTGTAGCAACATGTCAATCAGCCATGAAAATTTTCTTGAATCTGGAATATGCAAAAAGTAAATTTACAAATACAACCCTCTTTAGCATATCATTTATTACATTTAGATTGTCTAAACAAACAAGAAATAATCTTCCACGACAACATACTAAGAATGAAAATAGATGTGATTCCTGTATTTACATTTACTATTTCTTAACATTTTCATCCAAAAACCATTCCTTATGTGAGTTAAAAATACTTATTTTTATTTTCTAATTCTATGAATGCCACTATATTGTTAAAGCCTAAGCTTGGTAATTCTAGATCTTTTTTATCCTAAAAACGTAACAAAAGTTAAAAATTAAAGAGAACAGAAAGGAAAGAAGCATGATGTATGCTTTAAATGAACATAAACTCAAAACAAATGGAGAAACTAAACTCAAGTAATCATTTTGAAAAGTAATTTTTACCCCTAAAAATTACTGAATATCTATAAACATTTAAAAATAGCCAAAAAGCAGAATGAAAAAATCTTCAGGAGATTTAAATTTCTACCTAATCTAAATTTTGACATTAAGGAAGAAAAAACAAAAACATCATCCAGAGTAAAACATTTTGGGGAGCTTTAACTAAAAGCAACTAACAATATTAAAACTTGTCACCTTCTACCCAAGACATAAATTATACATTCAGCAACAAAATCAGAGCTTTTATGAAAAACTGTCACACACACACACACAAAAGGCAACGTGAATAGCAGATGTACAAAAGCAGGGGGTAAGTTGTTTTTAATGTTAAATAACACAAAGATAAAGAATTTTTAAACAGACTTTTCTTTTTTCAGCCTTCCCCATATATGATCGATTTCATTATTTCTTCCCTTCATCACAATCCACCTCCATCTTTGGGCTCCCAAACTTTTTACTGTAGGAAAACGACGATGGACATTCAAGAGGCCCATATTCTCCTACAAACACCTTCAAGTACGTCAATAAGTGCTTTTCACTTGCAGGAGCCCTTAGTGTACGTTTGCTCTTCCTGGGCTCTTGTCACATACTCCTCACCTTCGCCATGAAAATACCACTTCAGACATCAAAATACCAAAATTCCCCTAATGCCACCCCGCTTCTCCATCCGACCTTCACAAGGCTGACCCACAGGACTACAGACGCCTCCTTTCCTAGGTGTTACCACCCCCCTCAAGAAACCAAAGGAGCAAAACAACAAAAGTTACTTAACAGAATTTGTCAGGGGGGCCAAAAACTAAACAGGGAACCAACTTTCTCAGCAGCCCCAACTTGACCATACCTCCGCACCTGCCCCTCACTTCCACCTCTGGCCAGCTCCCCCTTTCCACTCAAGTGACCTGATTTCCCGAACCAAAGCCTGCTCATCTCTACCCCTTTCCCTCCAGCCAGAAGGCCCTCACCTCCAGCAGGAAGGGAGGCAGCAGACATGAGGGCGCAGGAAGCTATCCTCTCCTCTCCATGCCTTCTTTCCCACCAGGGTTCAAGGTATCACCTCTCCAAACCCACCCTCCAGCCTCCCCTCTAGGAGGTGCGTTTCCGAGACCAGCTGCAGATACCTCCGTGTCCCGAATATACACTCCTACCTCTTTAAAATGCTTACAAAACAAACAAAAGGTGATACCTCTGCTCTTCCTTCCATGGGTCCCTAATACTAACCAAAAGATGTTAAAACAAGCTCCTCATTCTTTCCAGCCCCTCAACAAGAACCCTACACCTCAGTATCTTCAGTTGCCCTCTCCATCTTTCAACGATATTTACAAAACTCTTACTCTTTCTAGCCTGTCTAAAGATCTGAGATGCTGCAGGTATACTCTCCCACAATAATATCATTAGATACCAGGGTAGCTCTTAACAGCTCCCAATCAAACATATCAAAACCTAAATTTTGTCCCAACCCCAAATGCTATTTAAAAATCATTGGTTCTCCTAGTACTATCAACTCCGTACCTCTAAGTCCCTTAAAATCCTAGCTATCATACTTATCAGCTTCCCAATAATTCCTAAGATATCTCACTGCCTACGTTTCCCTTTCAATTACCTTGTATTTTTCAAGTAGTTTAATATTCCTGAACTCTTAGAACTCTTCAATAATCACCATAAAGTCCTCAATGGCCCTACTATCCCCACCTGCCCTCATGTATTGAGACGGCCCTCGATACTGTCCCAGCTTCTAGGTCTTTTAGTCTCGGAACAATATTGTTTGTAAAGCCCTCGATATCCTACTATTCCCTTCAAGATCCCAATATTCACTTAAAAATCCCTCGATAGCCCGGCTATCGCTCGCAATTCTCCAACGGTAATATTTTTAATTCCCTCACTGTTCCTGCCACCGCTCCTAGCACCCCAAGATTTATACTTAAAAAGCACTGCCCCCTCCCCCAGCCACACGGTCTCTGTGCCCCTCTCTTCCTCCCCTCCCCCCCCGCCCACAATGGTGATAGTACTACAGGGAAGACAACGCCGGGACCTCCCGACCACGGCCCCTCCACTGCGCCCACCCTCACGCCGCCTCCCCTCCCCCCACGCCCCCGCGGGCCCCCAACGCCCACGTTCGCCAGCCCCGGCCGAGCCTGGCTCACTCACATCGGCTCCAGTAACTTGGCCAGCCAGGACTTGAGGGCATCCACATCCTCTATGAGCATGGTGCAGGGAAGGCGGGCTCGGCCGCCGCTCTCGTTCGGGCCTGCCGCGGTCTCTCCTGGTCGCCTCCTCACGCCTTCCTCACAGCTCCCCGTGCCCCAGCCCACCAGGCATCTTACGAGACTTCAACCTACTCCCCGGGCCGGGGCCTAACAGGAACTAACCCAAGAGCCCTCACTCAACCTAGCACAACGGCCCAAGAGGGCAGGAGATAGCGCCGAGTGGCGGGCACAAGAGCCAATAGAAGAGAGAGGGTCGTGAACACAAAGCCAATGAGAAGGCTCGCTCACCCCGCCGGTCAGTCGAGCCCAGTTAAGAAGGGATATAGCAAGGTAGGTTGAGAGCTTACGTGAACTCCTGGTGCAAGATGGTATCTTGGAGAAGGTGCTGTGCCTCTTAAAGGGGCCGCGGCGCCTTTTTTGACCATGCCGCCGCCCGCGTTGGAATACTGGTGTCTGCTGCTCAGAGTGCCTGAGGGAACCCGGCGAGCCCCTCAGCCTGGTTCCTTTCTATCTTTTTTTCTGGAAACACACACTAGTGTCCCGAAATGGCTCAACTGTAGAAAATCTGCAACACAACATGCAACACGTTCACAGGAATGCAAAATTTTATCTTTTTCTTTACACACTCATTTTGCTCGGCACAAACGGCCTTTTTTTTTTCCCCTCTCTGCTTAAATAACGCCGAGTGTTTATGACAACCATGCCTTGGATTCCAACAATCGTCATTTTTAAAACGTGGCACACGGATGTAAAAAGCTGAGTCCATTTCAATTTTACCAGTATTTTTCATATATGCTTTATGCAGAAAAACTATTTCAATTTATTTTTCTCTTTTCATTGTATATCTAAAATTCAGTGGGGGGGGTTTTAGCAGGGAGAATTTGGGTCAGCAAAAAAGTTTTTTTAAATATTATTTTAGATCTAACTTACTGAAATAGGCAACTTAGGTTGTACCAGATGAGGAATTCCTTTTGGAGTTTTGAAATTGGCTTGGCTCTGGTGTTAAATGTTTATTCAACAACAAATACTGAGCACCTGTTA
Organism: Furipterus horrens; assembly: GCF_987537825.1. Lineage (NCBI taxonomy): Eukaryota > Metazoa > Chordata > Mammalia > Chiroptera > Furipteridae > Furipterus > Furipterus horrens. The sequence continues at coordinate 68,972,238 of NW_028327180.1, forward strand.
TATGCCTGAACCGTGTGTAAGGCACTAAGATTCTAATTGTGAACAAAACAAACTGAGTCCCTCTTCTTAGGAAGCTGAGCAGTTTATGCAATTATGCATTATAATAACATTTTAAAAAATACCTGATGAACACATACCTCATATAAAAGAGATGCGTCAACCCAAAATAAGCAGGTATACTATTTGCACATTGAGCAGGTGCAGGCAAACTTTTCTGTAAAGGGCTAGATAATAAATATTTTTGGTTTTGTGAGCCATGAGGGCTCTGGCAACTTCTCAACTCTGCCCTGTTGGCATGAAACAGGCCATAGATCATATGTAAACATTATTGTGGCTGTGTTCCAATGAAACTTACATGAAAATTTCAATTTTAGATGATTTTCACATGACATATCATTTTTTTGATCTTTTTCTTCAACCATTTAAAAGTGTAAAAGCCATGGTTCCCTCGCAGGTGTACAGAAACAGGTGCCGCACAGTTTGGCTTGCTGGCTTTGGTTTGTGCCCCGTTGCATAAAGTGATAAAAACGAAATGCCCTTAGAAATCACCTAATACCAACCTTAACTGACATCTCTCTCTAACTGCAAATGAGGAAAAAAAGCACAGGGACTGAGAGGTTTACCCAGAATCACACATGTCTGCAGATGGAACCGAGGAGCATTCAGATTTTCTGACAACAAGCCCAGAGCTTTCTCACACCCAACTGTTACCTCTTCTTCCTTCTCTTCTCCTCCCCTCTTCCTTTATGCCTATCAGCATTTTTTCCTTTACTCATTTCCCCTAAAGAGATAAAGTGTTATGCCAAAATGACACAAATTTAACTGAGAGAAATGTAAAAATGATTTAATTAGGCCTGAGGCTAGACAGAAACTTGATAGTATGATAGACATGGAACAGGAATTGGCTTTATCACAATAAACCACTCTCTGGCAATAATTTCAAAGCACAGTACTTTTCAAATGTATTTATAGAACACATTTCGCAGGGCCTTATTTCAGAGGTGAGGGTGCTGCGACCCTGGTTTCCTAGTGACCAAGGGCATCATTTAACCTAGCACATGACAAGGAGTAGAACAGACACAGTTACAGTAGTGATATTTGGGTTTGGGGACCCTGATGATCTTCTTTCCTTTCCTTTATTTTCCAAATTGTGATGTTATTGTATTAATTTTCTAGATTGAATACATTATATACATATTAGGACTACTGCTTTGAATGTAGATATTGAATCCCAAACTGTACCTTGAAAAAGTAGCATGTATAGAAGGGTTGCTGCTCGAGAAATAAGAGACAGGTATGATAGAGTCAAGCCCACTCCCATTCTTGACTCACTCCATTTGCCAAATAGCTGGTTCAGATTTGGTCAGTAGCCATGGCCCAGAATTCTTCACAGGCTTTATTCAGTAGCATCCGTTCTGTGCACAGAATTGAGTCATACATAGTCCATGAATGAATGAAGCACTGATTTCAGCCATATAGTTATGCGGCTATCCTGCATGCAATGCATACATATATGTATTAATTCAACATACTGATATTGCGTGCTGGTTACCATGTGTCAGATTCTGTGCTCTGGTCTGAAGCAGAGACAGAAGTCTGAAAAGTTATATTCATTCACTGCCTTCTGGGAATTCAGATTTCCAGTGATCTAATAGGCATCAGAAATAATAATCATAGCCAAAATCATTGAGCACAGGCCCTATGCTAAATATTTTAGTGTATTATTGCCTTTATCTTCACAGTTCCTCTGGATAGTAAACAATATTTACAGAAAAGAAAATTGCATCGCAGGAAGACCGTGGAGCTAATCAGTGGAAAGACCCAGGTTTGACCATGTGTGTTTGACTCCAGAGCCCACACCTATAACCTTTACTTAACCATCTCACTATCAAACAGTGAAATGTGAAATATGTGGTTCATTCAAAAGTCACTCAACAAATATGTATTGAGCCCCTCAGCATCTTTTAGGTACTGTTCTTGATGAATAGAGAGTAAGACTGATTTTTAAATAAATGTGCAGTCCTTAAATAAGGTGGATACTTAACAAAGCTTGACGTTTTCTCCATTTATCTTCACACTGAGAGAGAGAAAGAGATGCTAATTTATTGAAGAAAAGAGAGAGTATTAATATTGGGCATTAAAAAGAGAGAGTGACTACAAGAAGAACATATATCTAAACCATCCTTATTCAAGGCAAGGTCCCTTTCTTGGTTGACAACTGGGCCTCAACCAGAAAAAAACCTGTCAACAATAAGATAGGCCTTTGCAGGATCAGAGTAAATAGTGCCCACAAATTATTTTGTTTTGTTTTGTTTTGTTTTGTTTGTCCTTATTCTCCACCCTGTGGCCAAGAGCTGTTCCAGATGTAAAATAAAAGTGGCTGAGAATCATTTTCCAGTTTTCTCTGTGAAATTTACAATCACAATGTGCTTCCTTTGCATGCAGTTAAACTAAGCTTTGGTAGAATTACAAACTAGAAACCCCATACTTATAAACAGGTCCTCTCTTTCCTGTACATTTATAGATGATCATGTAATTAAACAATACAACTGTCAAATATCAGTCTCTCCTGAGTCCAGGTCTCCTGGAGCAGTTCAGCTGGCTCAGAGAAAAGTCACCTCAATAAAATTCACTTGAATCCTAGTTATTCAAAGACAAGGAGAGTTGGCCCTCAAATAAGTCAGTTGGATAGTCTCTCTTTATTATGGAAATGTAGGTTTGTTTTCCTAGAAGAACTATGTTACAAGGGTTTTTAAAAATTGCTTTATACTACATAACTATAAAAATGGCTGATGTTTAAAAAACTGACAATACTGAATGCTGATAAAGATGCAGAGAAACTGGATCACACATACTTTGCTGGCAGAATGTAAAATAGTAGTAGTCACTGAAAAACAACATGTAGCTTTTGGTAGTTTCTCTAAACACTAAATCTGCAACTACCATAAGACCCAACAATTACACTCCTTGGGCATTTATCCCAGAGAAATGAAAACTTATATTCACATACAAAAACCTAGGCATGAATGTTTATAACAGCTTTATTTATAATAGCCAAAAACTGGAATAGCCCAGATGGCCTTAAACTGGTGAGTGTAAAACAAACTGATACATACGTGGCAGAGCAAGCTAGTTAGTAATAAAAAGGAAGGAACTATTGATATATACAACAACTTGGACAGATTACGCTGAGTGGAGAGAAAAGGCAAACCCCAAATGTTACAAAATATATGTATATATATCCATTTATATGATATGGCAATTTTAGGAGCAGAGGAGGGAAATGGAGTGGTGGAGGGAAAGTGGGTGTGATATTCAAGGGCAACACATGCTGTCGGAACTGTTCTGAATCTTGACTGTGGTGGAACTACGGTGGTGATAACATTGTATAAAATTTAATTTATATGTAAAATTTAATTTATAGAAAGGTTTATACATATGCACAAATATGAACAAATGAATACAAGTAAAACCTCTATCATTGTCAGTATTCTGACTATGATATTGTACTACAGCTTTGCAAATATTAACCATTAGGGAAATGGGGAAAAGTGTGAAGAGTTCTCTCTGCATTATTTGTTACAACTGCATATGCCTAGAAGTATGTCAACTGAAAAAAAATTTGCTTTACACAGTGTCAACAGAGAAGAAAAGGTTAAAAGCAGCATATCTGGGTGTGCCCATACCAGAAACAGTCCTTGCCCCATTCACTGCAGGCTTCGTGGGTTCCTGCCGGACCTGTGTGGGGACCCAGATCTGACATCCTTGCAGATTAGAGAAGTATCCAAAAGAAATATGTAAAGCTCCACTGCAGCAGTGACATTTTTTATTTGCAGCAAGAAACAGCATCAGTAGTGGACTGACCAGTCTCCGGTTCTCTCTGGTTATCCCTCTGATATTAAGAAAAAAACGGCCCTCTCTTCTTTGGATTGAATAGCCCCTTGGGATTTGGACACATCAAATAATAATTCATATTCCTTGTGTGCCAGGTGCTCTGCCCAGCAACTTTGCATGGATTAGCCTCACTGAGTGTGTGCATTCAGCCTTTCTTTCTTTCAAGAAATATTGATTGAAAACCTATCATAGGCAAAGCTCTGTTATAGGCCCTGGGGATACAGCAGTAAAGAAAACAAGCATTCTCTTGGAGATCGATTTTAACAGGAGGAGAATGGTAACAAATAAATAACTATAATATGTCAGAGAGAATACTTCTATAAAGAAAAATAAGGTAAAGTGAGAAAGTAGTGATGGGATAGTTCAAAGGACTATGAGCAGTGGTCTCGAGATGGGCAGGTTGTTACGTGGATATCTGGGAGGAGAGCTTTCTAGGGAGGAACAGAGACCCTGAGCCAGGAACTAGCTTGGCATGTTTCAAGAAAGAGGGGAAGAAATGTGGCTGGAGCAGAGTGAGCCCAGGAGGAAAGGGACAGTAGAAGAGGTTACAGAGGTAGTTAGAGGCCAGATCACAGAAGACTTCGTAGTCATGGTAGGGACTTTGGATTTTTATTCTGAGACTGAAAGACACTGAAGATTTCAAGCAGAAGAATAAAATTATGTTATCTCATCTTTAAAAAAAGATTTTACTTATTTATTTTTAGAGAGAGGAAGGAAGGGAGAAAGAAAGGGAGAGAAACATCAATGCGTGGTTGCCTCCCATGCACCCGCAACTGGGGACCCGGCCCGCAGCCCAGGCATGTGCCCTAACTGGGAACTGAACCAGTGACCCTTTGGTTCACAGGTCTGTGCTCAATTCACTGAGTCACACCAGCCAGGGATTTTTTTGTTTGCTTGCTTGTTTTTTAAAGCAGGATCATCATGGCTGCCTTACTGTCATCAGACTGGAGGCAACCAATGTAGAAACAGGAAAACCAGTTAGGAGGCAATAGGCCAAGCAAAAGTTGCTGGTGGTTTGGACTATACTCACAGTAAATGAGATGATGAGAAAAACTTGGATTCTGGGTATATTTTGAAGGTAGAGTCAATTAGTTTTGCTGACAGATTAATTGTCTGTAGGAAACACAAAGAGGAATCAAGGATGACACCAAGGAGTTTGGCAGTTGGACACTAGAGCCCACACCTGCAGACACTGTATGGAGTAGCAGATATAGGAAGATACTGACTTCTGGCTGCTAAGATATTGGGACAAATTAAGAGGAAAACAAAGTAGAATCATTGTTGTGCCCCCAATGTATATAGTTTAGACCTCTCTGATGTCATTGACACTGGAAAATAGGAATCATAAATATCATAAATGCACAAAATAAAATTTAAAAATATAGTCCCTGGAATTAGAATCTCAATAATGTCATTGGTTGTCTTTACTTGTTTCTCTTTCCTTCCTTCCCTCCTTCCTTCCCTCCTTCCTTCCTTCTTTCCTTCCTTCCTTCCTTCCTTCCTTCCTTCCTTCCTTCCTTCCTCCCTCCCTCCCTCCCTTCCTTCCTTCCTTCCTTCCTTCCTTTCTTCCTTCCTTCCTTCCATTTCTTAAGGAGCCCTTAGACAGTGATGGTAATGGTGGTGACAAGCACTGTTTTGATGACTCAGGTGTCACATTTTCCATATGAGCCCATGACAGGGCTGGCAATGCTCTGTGGAATGTTGGCTGAAGCTTGTGGGTCCTAAGTCTGGAGTGGTGTGAGTGAGTGATTTCTAATTCCTGAGCATGACAAACATTGCCACTTTAGAAGAAATATAGGCAACAAGGGTTTCTCAAAATATTGGTACCTGAGAAATGCAATTTCTCTAATTTGGTTACATTTGTCTAAATATGAAAAGTTTCCCTAATTAACATGGCTACTTGGTCCTAGCTCATGTCAGCCAGACTTAGAATTTCCATTAAATGACTTACTTAGTCTGTCCAGGCCGCTATAACAAAGTCTATTACAGACTGGGTGGCTTACAGGCAGCGGCAATTCACAGTCCTGGAGGCTGGAAGTCTGAGGTCAGGGTGCCAGCGTGACTGAGTGAGAGCACCGGTCTGAGTCACACACTTCTCTTTGTGGGGGCTTGGGGATTTCTTTCTTTAAATTTTTATTTTTTATTTATTTATTTTTATTGAATTGTTGGGGTGATATTGGTTTGCAAATGTGAGTTCTCTTTTATAAGGCACTAATCTCACTCATACGGGCTCCATCCTTTTGGCCTAAGCACCTGCCAAAGGCCCCGCCTCTTAATACCATCACATCAGCCATTAGGATTTCAACGTATGAACTTTGTGGGGACACAAATATTTAGAACATACCACTGATCCAACTGGCTTCCAGTGTCATCCACTTTTCTTTCTTTTTTTTTCTTTAGCTTATTATCTCCTGAGCACTTACCATACCAGGTATTGGGCTAATCACCTGGCTTGACGTAGCTCATTTTCTCACAGTGAGCCTAAGAGGTAGGTATCATGATGATTCACTGTTTACACACGAGGGCTCAGAATCCCAAGTTGAAGGAGGAGAACCAGCATAGGACAGTCTCATTCTGACCCTAGCCTCTCACTCCAGAGCCTGCTAGCACCCCCACTGCCCACACTCTTCCTCTGAGGCCCATGAACTATCAGAGCTCACACACAGAGCAACCCCAGGATCAGCTAAGCCAGTAATCCTGGAAGGATTCTTTTTCTTCTCTATACTCATCCCTTGTATCATTAAAAAAAAAAGAAATTTGTTCACCATGCAGGAAACATAAAAAGTAAAGGTAGAACACTAATGCAGAAAAAAAAAATCATTTAAAAACCAAGGGTGTCTAATAGGGCAAGGAAGTGACCCCCATTTTCTTTGAGTGCCACATGCCTATGGAACACAAGTAGCAAAAGAAGTGCCCAATTTCTTCCTTGACTATGTCATCTAAGAGTGGGGAAGTTAGGTCAATATACATGAAAAACAATACAAAAGTACTCAAAGATAAGCCAAAGCTAATTATAGCTTATGGATCTAAATTTAGAAATGCTGACTCAATTGAATTGAATAGAGTTACTGTTGGAGTGGGTTTGGGAAAAAATAAACACAGAGGAAATGAGTTCTGTTGTGGAGTTTTTAAAAAATGATCATGATATGATCTGACAGTTGGAGAAGGTGTACCACAAAGTTATATGGTGATCACTAGCTCAGTTAGGCTAGGGGAGAGGTTATTATGGAGCAGAGGTAAGCTTTTTCTATTTTAATCAGACTAATGTTTATAGACCAATTTTCTTAGAATAATAATAAAAATAGCTGACATATTAAAGTGCTTACTATATGCCAGATAGATATATGTGGTTTATACACATATGAGTTCTTTAATCCTCGTGGCAATTCTATGAGGTATTTACTATTATCTCCCTTATTTTTTTTAAAGATTTATTTATTTAGTTAATTTTAGAGAGAGGGAAAGGGAGAGAGAAAGAGAGGGAGAGAAACATTAATGTGTGATTGCCTGGCGTGCCTCCTACTGGAGACCTGGCCCACAACCCAGGCATGTGGCTTGATTGGGAATCTAACCAGTGACCCTTTGGTTCGAAGGCTGGTGCTCAATCCATTGAGCCACACCAGCCAGGACATTACTGTTATTTTTAGAGAGTGGTTAATTGTATTGCCTGAGGTCACCTATCTAGTAAATGATGAATTTGGTCTGTCTGATTCAGAGCCTGAGCCCTTATTCACTATGTAACCTTTCTAATTTCATTTACATAAAGAGGGTATTCCATATGGCCTAGCAAAGAATCGCAAATTTGCAATTAAAAAGCCATATTACTGTAATAAATTTTGTTTCCCAAATATCTCTTGAATCAGTTCACCTTTCTGTGACTGCTGCCACCGCAGTCTAAACTAACATCACCTCTCACCCGGACAATTGAAATAGGCTTCTGATTCGATTTTTGCTTTCTTCCAATCCTTCAGAATGATCTTTATAAAACACAGGTAGAACCATGCTCCTTCCTTGCCTAAAAGCTTCCATATGTGCCTCTTCCTCTAGACTTTAAGGAGGTGACTGAACCTGTCTTGTTCAAGTGTTGTATCCTAGCATCTAGGATAGTACCTTGCACATAGTAGAAGATAAATAAATTTTCTTGAATGGATGGAATCCAAATGACTCTTAAGAGAAGAATATTAGTTTCTTAAATAGAAAAATTAAAAATGATGAAACTAGAGGTATGGAACTAGGTTTTTCATTATTTTAATAATTTGTAATTACCCAATTACTTGTTTATATTCTTTTTTAATGTCCCTTTAGACCAGCGGTTCTCAACCTGTGGGTCGCGACCCCTTTGAGGGTCAAACGACCCTTTCACAGGGGTTGCCTAAGACCATTGGAAAACACATACATAATTACATATTATTTTTGTGATTAATCACTATGCTTTAATTATGTTCAATTTGTAACAATAAAAATACATCTTGCATATCAGATATTTACATTATGATTCATAACAGTAGCAAAATTACAGTTATGAAGTAGAACAAAAATAATTTTATGGTTGGGGGTTACCCCAATATGAGGAACTGTATTAAAGGGTCATGGCATTAGGAAGCTCCATGAGCACAGGGACCATATCTGTCTTGTTTCCTGCTATATCCTAGCTCTATCTCAGGTTCCTTGGAGGTGCTTAATCAATATTTGTTGTAGAAATAATTTCAATTACCAATGTGGATTGGAAGCTGATGAGTCAAAGATGACACATAGAACTGGTTAGGGGAGAATTGAAACAGGAAACTATAATCATATTTATAAGAGCTGTGGAGGATATGGATTCTTTCATTCAGTAAGTATTTATAAGGCACTTGCTACGGGCCAGACAATGTGCTAGGCAGTCTCTGGTGTTCATGGAGCTTACTGTATAGTGATAAGTAAACAGGCAGTTAATATTCAGTGAGATATATTTCCTAAGGGAGGTCAGGAAGGAGTTGCTTCAGGGACCATCTAGGAGGGGGCATTTAACCCATGCCTTGGCTGTCAGGAAATGATGTCTGAACGATTAGTGGCTAAAGAAAGAGGGTGTGGAAAGTAATGGAGAGTATTTATATGTGTAAGAGCCCAGAGGCAGGAATGTCACTGGTAGGCTGTTTATATAGCCTAAGGTTCCCTCTTCCTTTCATTCAACAAATTTTTATTGAGATTATACCATGTGCCAGGCATTGTGTTAGGCTGTCATTAGATTTGTATTTCAATAGTAGTTGTTGAAAATGCATATGTGAATAGAGTGAAGAAATACAATGAAGTCACTATAGTCAAGCTGTTAAATTACTAAAATCAAATAGGTTGAGGCATGAGGAAATGGTTCTATTCTTGTTTTAACTAGCCTGGGATCTTAAACTTTGAACTTTCCAGTCCTGCATCAACCCCTGGATACACACAAGACCTCCATCCAGATAACCCTCTGATTACCCCTGAAGGACCGAGGAAACAATGTTCACATATCCAGACCACTTGACATCCATTATTCAGACCACTGATCATCTAGAGGATTACCAACCCAGAGGCTAAGAATGCGGGACTGATTCTTCTCAAGAACGTATTTTTTCCTCCAGGAATGCTTAGCTTTTCTTTCTTCTTCTGACCACTCTGGGTATTGCCTAGTTGTGTGTATGATTTGCAAACCTTAGACCCTTAAGTAAATCTTCATTATTTATTTCTAGCCAAAGCCTCTAGATACTTTTTTTTACAAGAGAAAAAAAAATCCAATTTTACTTATTTTCTTTATAATAAGTCTAAGTCCTTGAGGGGGTGCAGCATTACACGGATTCTGAGTCCAATGACCCTCGAAGAAAGGTTGACTCGGAATTTGCCACAAACCATGCCACTGTTTGCATGAGCAGGGCTTACCTTTCCCCAGATGGCTCTGGTTTTGTTCAGTTTGCCACCAGGTGTCACTGTGTTGTTCTTTGCCTTGTACACAGATATAGTATGGTAAACACAAGCCACATAAACTATCCAGCATTTGAAGAGTGGCTAGTATGACTGAAGAATTTAATCTTAATTTTTAAAGAGATGACATAACTTAATCCAACACGACTAGAATTTATCCAATTATTTAATTTTTCCATTAATTTTAATATTTATTTTATTTTATTTGTTAAAGATTTTATTTATCTATTTTCATAGAGAGGGGAAAGGAGGGAGAGGAACATCAATGGGTTGCCTCTGGCTCGCCCCCTACTGGGGACCTGGCCCGCAACCCAGGCATGTGCCCTGGCTGGGAATCAAATTCAACTTTTTGCTTCCCAGGCCAGGGCTCAATCCACTGAGCCACACCACCCGGGGCAACATTTAATTAATTTTCATTATTAAATTTAAATAGCCACATGTGGCTAGTGACTGCCGCATCACACAGCTCAGCCTTGCATGGTAGCATAGCTGAAGTAGTCTGAGATTGCCAGTGAGACCAGCCTCTCTCTCTTAAAAATGGAGATTGTTAATAAATGGATATAAAATGTCTAAATTCTGGGCTGTTGAATGCTTCCGACAGTAATAAATATCCATGCACAGTGGCAAGCCATAATTAGCACCTGCCACTGAAGTCTAATAAATTTTGCATCCTGGCATCCTGACAGACACCCAACCAGCTCCTCTGGGTGAAAGGGTTGAAGGCTTGGGACTTCAGCACAGTCGGGGCACGCACTGCATCGTGGACATTGTAGTTCAACCTGTCCGTAACATCACTACCGGTGTCACTTCTGAGTGGCCTATCGGGTCACTTTACTGTATCCCGTTGTTATCTGGGAATTGTAGTCAACAAGTGCCTACTGCACCTGGGCTTTAGCGGCCTTGGAACTACAATTCCCGGCAGGCTAAGAGATGCACCCGGCGGTAGTTAGTAGTGAACTGGCGATTGCCTCAGCAGGCGTGAAGTGTGCGGTGTGTGTGTTAGTGGGTTGAGGAGCCTGGGTGTCCCGATAGGGAGCGGGACAGGTTATAACTACTCCTGTGGGGGGCGATCGCCAAGGTCTCGGTCGTGGGTTTGCATTGTCGGCTGGGCGGCGCCATGGCGGTGAGTTTTTGCGGGAAGAGAGTCCGCTTGGCCGGGCCCTAGAATCCGCCGATCTATGTATTTGCTTGCCAGAACTAGAGGGTTCATATGGTAGCCGCTGTCCTGCAGGGAAAAATACTTTTCTAAAGAAAAGGGAGCTCTGCTCCTCATGCTTAAGGCGTGCCTTTTCTTGCTAGCCGATGAGCCAGAAACTGCTGTCTTTTAACTTTGCAGACTACTACTGTCATGTGTGTTCACCGAAGTTTCTAAAACTTAATTTGGAGAGAGAGGGGTATGTAACTTTGAGTCCTCCTTTCAACAAAAAATTGAGCCCACCCCGGTGAAACACAAAAGCCGACGCATTCATGGTGTTGATATGTGTGTGTGGGTTACATACAAAATATATGGTAAAATATGTCAGGTGCTGATAAGAAAGAAGGAGCAGTAGAGCCGTAGGCGGGACTAGGGAGTGTGGCGTGTGGTAGAGTTGCAATTTTAGAAAGTTGATCAGGAAAGGTTTTGTTGAGAATGTGGCATTGTGGCAAAAAGGACGTAGGGAGCAAGCTATACACCTACCTTTATGGAGGAAAAGATTTCCAGGCAGAGGCAACAGCGTGAATGAAAAGCAAGGAGGGTTGTGGGGTGGGGGGTAGGAGTTGATAAGTGGGTTGATGGAGGTCATAATAAGGCGTTGTAGGTTGGTGATTGAAGAATGGGTCCAAGAATGAATGGGAAGAGAGGGTCTGGAGATTATGAGTTTGGATAACTCGAGGAATTCTATAAAGGAAAGTGGAGGAATGAGGTAATAAATGGAATGTCAAAAGAAGGCTTTTTTTTTTTTTAAGACAGGAGAAATTATACAATGCTGTGTTCACATAGGAATTACCTGTAGAAAGGGAAAATGGATGCAGAAGAGAAGTGGTTGCTGGAGTGATGCTCCTGAATAGTATAGGGGACATGGGATCAGGAGCATCAGTGGAGGGGTTAAGTAGGACCACATTCATTTATAATAACAGGAAAGAAGGCAGAATATATGGGTACAGATGCATGTGGGTCAGTAGATGTAATGAGGGAGGCTGTGGAAATTTTCTGTTCACTTTTTTCATTGAATTAGGAACCAAGATTAGCCGCTAAAAATAAGGATAGGAGAGGAAGTGTTGGAGGTTTGAGGAGGGAGAAGGTAGGAAACAACTTCTAGGACATTGCTGTCAACAAAACTCTGTGATGATGAAAATGCTCTATTTTTGCACTAATTTGATAGCCACAAGCAACATGTGGCTATTGATCGTTTGAAATGTGCCTAGTGCAGTGGAAGGACTGAGGTTTAACGTAATTTTAAAATTGCAGTCACATGCGGCTAGTGGCTTTCGTACTGGGCAATATGCACATTTAAGTTCGAGAAGCACTGGTGTAGGAGAAGGAGTAACTAAGTGGATTTCAGAAACTAGTAGTATTGCTGGGCATGTCTTGGTGTTATTGGCCATGAGTTTAAGTTGAGACTAATGATCGTGGCTGAGTGTTTATCTCCTGCCATTTTCAGCTGCCTGAGTGAAGGAGCAGAGCAATGGAGAGGAGGATTGGAGTTTGCCAGGCAAGAATGATGAAGACAGGGGCAAAAGAGTGATTATACAGGTGGACTTAAGGGAGGGGCCTCAGGATTGATGAAAAAGTGTCGGGATCAGTAGTCCTCAATGGGGTTGAAGAATTATTGAAATTGGAATTTTGGCAGAGTTAAGACCAGTCATGTCAATAACTAACATTTCGTAGGTATTACACTTGTGTTTAGTGTTTTATTTGCATTATCTCATTGAATCTTCAAACTAATCTATATTTGAGGTAGGCACTAATATTATCTGCAGTTCACAAATGAAGAGACCTACGCTTAGACAATTTAACTAACATAGCTAGTACATGATGAAAGTGCATAAGAACTTGAATAGATTGACTCCTTTCTCAATCACTATGCTGTACTGCTTTCCAGGAGAAACCAGGCCATCTGATTCCTGGTCCAGTGCTTTTGTTCCAGGCTGCTCAATGCCTCACCACCAACCCCACCCCACGCCACATCAGTGGTGTTCTTAGCCAGTGAAATTTGCAAGTCCTTCTGTTTTTTGCTTGGTGTTAATGGGACGGGCTCTTTAATTTATAAGACCTTAATACAGTTTCTTCTTTCTTTTAAAGTTTTATATAAGGAAACTGATTATATTTATGGTAGATGTTATTGTTTCACTTTATTCACTTCGTTGCCTTTGAAAATAGTTACCTTTTACACTTGTCATGATAGTGGCTAGTTTTATTGGAAGAATTCAATTAAGCGATTCCTTTAAGAAAGAACAAGTAAATAATAATATTGGGTTGGCTAAAAAGTCCATTTAGTTTTTTTCCATAAAATAAAAGACACATTTTTCATTTTCACCAATGACGTTATTGATTGGGAAATTTTGAGTGTGTTGGCTATCTCCCGCATGGTAGAACTTTGGTTGTTTTCAGTTAATGTCTTGATTTGATTACTCTCAACTCATCTATCTGACTGTGGAGCATTGTCCAGGGAGAAATCTTCAGCACGAAACTTCGCAAACCACTTTTGACACATTTGATTAGTCACAGCACCTTCTCCATATGCTGCGCAAATCTTTTTTTGCATTCCAGCTTTATATTTACCTTTCTTGAAATGATAAAGTATAATATGCTGAAAACATTGCATATTTTCTTCCATCTTCAATATTAAAATGGCTACACAAAAATTCACCAATTTTTTTTTTTTTAATGCTCGCTGATATGACAGCTGTCACAATACAATCTAACAAAATTGTTTCGACTGAAGTTAAAAGGCAACTAAGCGCTAGTAGAGCCATCGTACAGTAAAAAGCCAAATAAACTTTTGGGTCAGGCCAATAGCTAAATGTATTGATTGTTTATTCTGTGCCAGACATTAGTGTTTTACTTAATTTTTCATCAGAACAACTATATAAAAGTAGGTGCTGTTATTATCCTCGTTTCACTGATGGGGAAAATAAGGCATCAGATCTGCTGAAAGGTAGAGGTGGAATTTGAGTTCATTTGTTCCCATTCTGGAGCCTATTTTTAATCATTGTATTATTTCCAATTCAAACTAATTGGGGATTTTCTTTTGCAAATACCTTCCCATAAGGGAAGTTTTATTTTTACAAAGGCAACATTACCAATAGTAAATTTCATAAGACAATGTACATGGAAAAGCATGGATAGAACATTATTTTTTATTTTATAACAATTTGTAAAGAGCAAACAATGTAATTTTCTTTTTGTCACAGGAATATTTATTTTATAGAGCTTTTAACAGTTATAATATCTTTGAGTTACACAGTATATCAGTCTTTTAGGGGGGACCTGAGAATGTAATGTAATAATGATAGTAGCCAGTGTAGAAGATTTTGTTTTAAAATTTTTCATTTGGAAAATTTAAATAGTGAACAAAGTAGAGATAATAGTATTATGTGTACCCATAACCCAGCTTCAATAATTGGCAGCTCACAGTCCATGTTGTTTCTTGTATATTTCATCTGAACCCCTTTTATCCCCTCAGGATTTTAAGCTAAATTTAGGCATTTTATCATTTCATCTATACATATTTTAGTAAGTTTTACAAAATATAATGATAAGTTCCCTTAAATATAACCACAGTGCTGTTTTCATGCCTAATAAGCACACAGTATTCGTTGTCTCTTTGTGACCATGGTTAACATTTTTGAGCACTTATCATGGCTCTGGCACCATGGTCAGTCCTTCATGTGTATTATCTCTTTTAATTTTCATAATACAAATAATAATACAAGGTAGGTATAATTATTATCCACATTTTATAAATAGGTAGAGAAATGCAGGCTTAAAAAGATTAAGGAACTTGTCTAGGGTTCTACAGCTAGTAAATGGTGGAGCTAAGACATCAGAGAACCAAGAGAAAGCAAAAATAGGAGTGAGAAGATTACTCCAGTTTGACCATTTACTTGCATGATGATCTCTGAGCTTGAGATTCATTATCTTTGAAATGATAATTGCTGGTTTCCTCACTTGTTAAGATCAAATAAATTAATGTTTATAAAAAAATATAAGTGTTTGAAGAACTGCAGAATACTATGAATATATGAAAAAGTGTATTATCTAGTTAAGTCTTTCTTTACTGGGGGTGATTTTTGTCTCACAGAAGTCTCCCAGAAAACATTTGGTTGGGAGACTCTTGATTCTCACAGTTGGGGGGTATGCTACTAGCACCTAGTTGGTAGAAGCCAGAGATGCTCCTAAACATCTTGCGGTACACAGGACGGCCCCTGAAAACAAAGAATTTGGCCCCAAATATGAATAGTGTCATAGTTTAGGAACTCTGATCTAGTTAAATAACCTTTTAAGTAATTAAAATAATCAACTGCCTAGTTGAATAAACAATGAAGATATTGAGGCTCAGATGGATCAAGTGAGTTGCTCAAGGTTATATAAGTTGGTGCCGGGGCCAACATCAGATTTCATTACAATCAACTTCTGAGGTTTGAGGAACAAGTTTTTCTGAGAAGCAGAAACCTCAAAGAAGAGGTTTTGTACATTTAGCATGCTCAGTACAGTGACAAGAAACACATAATTCTAAGTAATTTGTGAAGACTGTTGCTTTCATGTTTATAAAGTGGGTGGCATGCTCATTTTTAAGCAAGAAATGTTTGTCATGTAACTTCTGTGTCTATGGCATTGTAATTGGTGTTGAGCTGACTGCAAAGGATCTAAAAGTTGCTGCCTGCCAGGAATTCACAAGCCGCCTGGGTAAATGTCTGAAGAATCATTTAATGGCATGCCATGGAAGTGAACTCAAGTTGGTTAAATTAAAGAGGAATTTAGTAATAACAGTGGGATTTCCTATGACCCTAGGTTAGAAGGGACAACTAGACTTCATGAGGTTCTAGATACTTTTTTTGCTTTGTGGGTCCTTTTCTCTAGAAAATATTAAAAATGATAAAACTTTTTGGCATATATGTTATATATTAAAGTATTTTTCTTAAACCTAAAAACTTATTTTTTTCTTGATTTTTAAAAGAAATTAAAATATTTTTGTGAGCCCTTAAAAGTATGTGGGTCCTCAGCACTATGCCTACTCTACCTGCAGGTTAAGTCAGCTATTAGGAGTTAGTTGTGCAGGCTGTTTTAAGGGCTGGGGGAAGTAATTTACTTTCTTTTGCCCAAAACACCTTTGCCAAAACGTGGTCCCATAGCTCAGTCTAACTGTTAATTCACCTAGAAACGTAGCAGAGTACACAAACCACTTCTGCTGCACTTCCCTGAATAAGAATGGGCTTTTGTTGCTGAGTGAGAACAGGAAGGAACAGGTATTGCATAGTCTACCTGCCATCTCTGTCATAGCTCATTTTTAAATGGTAGTCTTTGTATATTAGACTTGACAGCAGGTTAGCATATATTGGAATAGAGACGCTAGAGGCAGCTTACTTGTTAAGAAGGTTTTGCAGTAAGAGGGGGCAAAGGATCTGAGGTCTAAATGAAGGTGGTTAGTAGCAGGAATGGAAAGAAGTGAACAGATGCAGGGCCTTATTCTTTCTTGGAAAAGGAAATACTTTCTGCAACCACATTTAGTTTTATGGAAATTCTTGTACAAGAGTCCAAATTGCTTAGCATCTTGATTCAAATATCCAACCCAGTTCCTAGTCCATGCTGTTTTTTTTTTTTTTTTTTTTTTATGTTCACGGTATATACAAACAGGCAATGTGTTATTCACTTCTTCTCTTTTAAAATCTTTAAATATTCAACAAATGTTTAAGAGCCTGCTGTAAGCTAGACATTAAAGATAAAATCAAAAAAGACACAGTCCCCACCATGAACAGACTTGCAGTCCTGTGGGAAAGTTGGACAGATACTGACATCTGTGTGTGATTAGGGCAAATATTTGTAGGTAGGAACATATTAAGAACGGCATCTCATAAACTCCTGGGGAACCAGCTGAGACCTGAAGGATGAGATAGCCAGGCAAAGGGGCTGGTGGGGTATGAGAGCAGAGAGAACAGTTTGAACACAGGCCCAGAGGTGAGTGTGGGACGTGGCATATTTGGGAAATTGCAGACAGCTTAATAGGCTGGAATGTGGTGATGGAGGCAAGGCGGGTAGGGAAGGAGGGAGGGGCCTGGCCAGTAAGAGGTGAGAAGGACCTTGGATGCCAGATTTAAGGGTATGGACGTGATCCTGAGAGTATAGAGAACGTCTGACAGGGGATCGACTGATCAGATTTGTTTTGATGTGATTTCCACTCACAGCTGTTATGACCTGGTCAGGATTTATAGAAACAAAAAAATGTTATTTTCCTTTGGTTCCTAGCTAAATTTGTTATATGTCCGTGACTTCTCACATTATGGAATTCTTTTTCATTTCCTCTTTGCCTTTGTGACAAGGTTCTTTTAATCTACATGTCACCTCTTACACACTGGCATTTCATCTTTCTGTTACTTGTACTTTTCTTATAATGCTTAAAAAAAAAAAGAACTGATGGTAAACCATTTTTTGACTGAAAATTGAAAATAGTAAAACAGAGATGACAAATATATGTTAGATTTATACTGAATCTTACCTAATTTTGTTACTACAGTTTGTATTATTACATAATATACAAGGTCTATTTAAGATAGTTACTAGAGAAATAATGGTATGTTTTTTTTTTTATTTCACGGAATTTCTCTTTGTTAGTACTCCAAATTTGTGTAACCATTAAAAACAAAAAACAAAAACATCCCAGCTGTCTAAGAACCCAGTGTATCTGTGATGTGGGTAGGAAGCATTTTAAAAATTGTTCAGTGGATGGGGCAGAGGGAGGCACAACAGAGGAGGCTGAGACCACCTGTCAGGTGGCTTACCGAAGTATGAGCAGGACCCGGGTGTTTTCTCCTTTGAAAATGCTGCAGGATCTGCAAATGTTAGCAGGAAAGAAGGGGAAGAAAATCTGATTTCAGTTCAGATAATTAAAATTCTAGAAACAAATATTAAGTTTTCAGAACAGAATTCGATTTGTGTACGACCCATGGGTGTCCAGATGTTTCACTGGCCTTTCCCAGGTGCCGCGCTTCACTCCCCTTGCAGCGCGCTTACTTTGCTGGGCGTGACTGTAGCTTGACAACCGGGCACTGCTCCGTCCTGTACTTTGCTGGTACAGGGTGAGGCACAAGCAGGTTTGCAGTTGTGAGTACCCGAAACACAGAGTATGTTCTTGTATTATTATTTACTTGTTACTGTATTTTTGCCAAGCAAACAACTGTAAACCTACCTTTGCCAACCCCTGTATTTATGTGTTTTACTAAATAGGAATGTTTCACAACAGGGTAGTTCAAAGCTTTTTATACATTTAAGTAATTCTTTAGCCATCCCTTTAAGGTTTGAAGTGTACAGGTCATGATAACCCTAACTTTTAATCTTGTTCATTTAAATTTCAAAATAACCACTGAAAAAACTCATCTATCACTGAACAGCTCAATTCTGTGGTAACCCATTTTTTTAAAAAAGCAAGCCTGTTGAAGTAGAGTGGGTTATTCTATTTCTTCTGTTTCTACTAGGAAAGAAAAGGAACAGCCAAAGTGGACTTTCTGAAGAAGATTGAGACAGAAATTCAAGAGAAATGGGATACAGAGAAAGTATTTGAGGTCAACGCACCCAGTTCAGAGAAGCAAACCAGGTGAGTGACAGTTTGGAGAGTTCGGCAGGTCGTGTTTCTGGAACGGCCTCCCTTAGAGCCCCAAACGCCTCTGTGTGAAGCAGGAGGCAGGCTGCATTTAGGATGTCTGAAATCGGCTCAAGGAGGAGACTTCCATTTTCTGCACTTAAAATTAGGATCTTCTTATGGAATTCTTAAAGGATTTTTTTCTACATTACTTTTTTTTTTTTTAAGTAGTATTTTATATTCATACAAAAGAGGATGTTTTGAAGTTTTATCTATGCTGACTGGTAAAAGGAAATCCTTCTATTAGAGTGATATTATAGTGACAATCATCTTCACAGATACAGAACATAAATTTGGAAAGGTATCTGTATTTGAAGATCTTATTTTATAAATACTGTACAGCCTCAGTGTTAAGAATCACTGATAATAAGACAAACCATAGACCATGATGTGATAACTGCCCCCAAACAGTACCACAATAAATACATGTGTCAATTATAAGATGCAACTCAATTTCAGATATGCTGAAATGTAGAAAACTATGCTTCATAGAATTGAGGAAATACATTGATAACAATAATAGCAGCTAACATTGAACACCTACTCTTCAATATGCAAAGGCAAGAAGAAATATACCATTTCCTACATGCAATTCTCATCTAATCTTATTAATAACCCTTTACATTTAACAATCTTTTTATCCTTATTTAATAGATGAGGTTACTGAGGCAGAGAGAGGCTGAATAACCATTTCAAGGTTGCATGGGTAGGAAATGACAGGCCTGTACTTCTTTTCAGGACTTAATGATTCGAAAGTCTACACCCCTTTCTTCTAAGCTACACTCTACTGGATTTTTTTTTTTTTTTTTTTAAGAGAAAATTAGTTTGCTGTAATATAAAGTGTCTGGTTTTATATTTTATGTATTTTTAAAATTTTATTTATTTATTTATTTATTTATTTATTTATTTATTTATTTATTTTTAGAGAGAGGGGAAAGGAGGGAGAAAGAGAGGGAGAGAAATATCACTGTGTGGTTGCTTCTTGCACACCCCCAGCTGGGGGACCTGGCCCGCAACCCAATCATGTGCCCTGACTAGGAATCGAACCAGCGATCCTTTGGTTTGCAGGCCAGTGCTCAGTCCACTGAGCCACATCAGCCAGGGCTGCTTTATGTTTTGAAGCTTCAATTGTTTTAGAATTTTGGTTAACTTTAAGGTAATTTAAAGTCATCTAAAATGAACTGAAAAGTTGCTTTGTTCAGTGAAAGAAAATGAACTACAGCTATGTGTAGCAATGCTGAAGGAACTTAGAAATATCACATTGAGTGGGAAAAAGCAAATTGCAGAAGTCTGTGTGAAATACACCATTTTTTATAAAATTCACAAGGGAGAGAACCTAAATGAAACATTGCTTAAGGGCACAGACATTGGTACAAACTATTCAAAAACAAGGGAATGAAAAAGTGAATTTCAAGCTAATGGTTACCACTAGTGGGAGAGTGGGGAAGAACACAGGTAGCTTCACTGGGTTCAAAAGTTGGAGGGCAAGTTTAAAGGTGTTCATTTTATTATGCTTCATAACTTATATATGTATGTTAGGTGCACTTGATTAGAAAAAAGAATGTAACATAATAGAACAGCTTTAAAAGGTGCTTTTTAAATGAATTTACAACATACCATGCAATATTGAGGATGTTTATTTTATCTGAGGGACTTTGAATTGCTTTATATATCTAGTAAAAACAAATCTCATTTAAACAGTAAAACATTAAATTTATTCATATTCCTGAGTCTTAAAAAATTTAATTTTTAGTATATTATCTTTACTCAAACATTTTAACTTAAGTTAAACCTCCAAGTATATTTATTTCTTAATAGCTACCTATAAATGTCATATTCTTTCAAAAGTAAGTTTTAATTTTAGAGGGCTTTTAATTTTGAGATTTATAAATTTAATTTTAAATGTCTTTTAAATAACTAAAGTTTAAACAAATTATTTATAGCAATTATTCCCTTCACCATAGTCCTTCATTGTAAAAGGTACTTAACATTTTCCTGTCTGTACTTCCTTTTTTATGTGATTGTTTTGCAGCAAGGGCAAGTACTTTGTATCCTTCCCATATCCATACATGAATGGGCGCCTTCATTTGGGACACACGTTTTCTTTATCCAAATGTGAGGTAAAGCTTCCTCTGTTTTAATATAATGGGATGGTGGATCTTTAATAAATACTAATTTGAAGAAAATGGTATCTATAGAATTCATTTCCTGTTAAGAGAAGTTAGACTTCCTTAATTTTAAGCATAATTTTTATATTTAAGTTATTTAATTTTTATATTTAATTTTCATATACTATGTATGTATGTATGCAGGGGTCTAGGTGTCTATGTTCACAAGTCATTTGGACGTTGGTGAAAAGACACAAAAAAGCGATAGCGGGTTAGAATTTTGGAATGTCTATAAAATGTAGCTGGTGTTTTAAAGGAGGGTGTGAAGAGGAAAACCAAACTGATGCTCTGTGAAAAGCCAGCATTTTCTATTTCCCTAACATATCAATTTGTAATTTAAATTTAATTTTCTTTCTGTAGTTTGCAGTAGGATACCAGAGATTGAAAGGAAAAATTTGCCTGTTTCCCTTTGGTTTACACTGCACTGGAATGCCTATTAAGGTAAGATTGCTTTTGGGATTGGTTTCTCCTCTTTTTGGCTTAGAGCAACTAGAAATATCCAGTTCAAGAGCTTAAAATAGGACTTTCAAATACTGCTCTATTAAAGTGTTTTTGAAGTGAATTTATTATAGGAAAAATTAACATTTTAAGAAGTGCTTAAATAAAGGGCACACATTAAGGTTTAAGTGATTTGATATCTTTGGATTGTCTTGTATATTCATACTTCTGTTTTAGAATTAGATAATAACTACTACCAAGTAAAATGTGCAGTGTTTTGAGCATTCATGACATATAGGATGTTGGCATAGAGTAATAAACACTTTTACTATGTATATTTTTTTAAAGATTGTATTTATTTATTTTTAGAGAAAGGGAAAGAGAGAAAGAGAGGGAGAGAAACATTAGTGTGCGGTTGCCTCTTGTGCGCCCCCAACCAGGGACCTGGCCTGCAACCCAGGCATGTGCCCTGACTGGGAATCGAACCAGCGACCCTTGGGTTCACAGGCCGGCACTCAATCCACTGAGCCCCACCAGCCAGGGCACTTTTACCATATTTTGATCATTTCTGGAAATGTCTTCATTTGTCATAAGTTTATATTAAAAATATTTCTTAATAAACACCATACCAGAAAACTAGAGTTAAAGGGATTCCCTAAATACTACAGGTTTGGAAAATTTGACTCATATTTTTTTCTTTTTATTCTTCAGCCTTTTATTTTGAAAAATGTCAAACCTATAGAAAAAAATGAAAGGATAGTACAGTGAACACTGATACACCCTTCACTTAATAGTTACTAAGTATTGACATTTGTGAAAATTTAGTTCTGTTTTTCAAAAACATACAGTACATGCATGCTTTTTTTTCTTGCTTTTTTTACGAATTCGTTGAAAGTAAGTTGCAGGCATAATGACATGTCTCCTCTGAATACTTCAGCATGATCTTTTGAGAATAAGGGCATTCTGCATTATCGCAGTACCATTATCCCCTCAGAGAAATTTAGCATCGGTGTAATATTATCGTCTTGTTCTAATCCATAGTTAATTGTCTCTAGTTTTCTCAAAATGTCTTTTCTGGTTGTTTTTTACTTTTTTTTTTTTTAATGGATCACACATTGCATTTTGTTACCAACTTACTTTAGTTTGTCGTGACATTGATGTCTTTGAAGAATCTAGGCGAATTATTTTATAGAACATCCCATACTCTGAATTTTTTTATTGTTTCTTCATGATTAGATTGGGTTAAATATTTTGATGAGAATGTTACATCGGCGAGGTGTAAACTTCCCACTGTATCACATCAAAAGGCACACAATGGCAGTTTGTCCCATTTTAGTGGTATTAAGTTAATGCCTGTCAGTTTCTTCATTCTAAATTACAAACTAATCTGTGGACAAGGCCGAAAGTAATACTTTGAGAGCCTCTGAATATCCGGTTACCCAATAACCCAGTGGTTTTAGCATCCTTTGATGATCCTTGTCTGTTTCAGTGATTGAATTAATGGTTGTACAATGGTGCCTTTCTTTCCTCATTTATTAACTGAAATTCTTCTGCATAAAAGAGTCCACTTTTTTAAATGGAAAATTTTATATTGTATTTTTTTCATAACTTTTAACTATCAACTTGGTGTCATCTTTATTTTTGACAGTGAACACATTATGGTATAACTGAGAAGAACTGGGGTGGGAAGCCTGGGTTCATGTGTTAGTTTTATAGATACTAGCTTTATAAACTTGGATAAATCACTTCATCTTTGTCTCTGTTTTTTAACTTAATACCTGTTTGTGATGATATATAACAACCATTAAATTGAGAAATGCTATTATTAATGTCATTATTCAAAATAATAACACAGTGTACAATATATTTTATATCCTTGTACTTCTAATGCCTAACATATAGTATACTACATTGAGTACTCTGGGTGTTTAATAAATGCTTGCTGAGTAAATGAGATAAAATGCTAATTTATAAATTAGTGAATTTTGGGGTACACGATTTGTATCATTTGGGTTTTCTGTAATTATTCATTTATGTTAGATAAATTGCAAAAATTTCAGAGTCAATTTTAGTTGGCCATAAAAGCAACAAAAAAACCCAGTTTATATCTACCTTGAATTTTGAACTTCACTGTTTCTGACGTTGTTTGTTTAGGCATGTGCTGATAAGTTGAAAAGAGAAATAGAGCTATATGGTTGCCCCCCTGATTTTCCAGATGAAGAAGAGGAAGAGGAAGAAGTTAATGCTAAAACTGAAGATACAATAATTAAGGATAAAGCTAAAGGAAAAAAGGTTTGGTGGTTGATGATACTTACTGTGGTTAGAGTTTTATATTTGTTTGTCATATTTATATGTTCATTCCAATCATTAGTACAGTATATATATATATTTTATAAATTTCATGATATCCTGGCTCTGTTATGGCACCATTGGGAGTCATTCTGACATTCTGTTCTTCCTTTTATTATTTGTGACTTTTTTTCTCCAGCATAGTAGAACCTGACTCATTATTCATGTTATATATATTTTTTGGTTCAGTTCTAGTGTACTGGTAGTTTTAGAATTGCTGACCTATAACCTTGGGAGAAATAATTTTACTAAATAAAGGACAGTGGTGGTATATAGTTCTTTTCGTGTTTTAGTTAATACACTGTTTTTCAAAGTTACTTCCATAGCTCCTTTCTCATCCCCTTCAGAGTGGTTCTGTCATATACTTATAATATATTTAGATAAATTTGTTACACTCTGCATTCTATCCTGGGTTCCTCCAACATTCTGGTTGATACTTTAAAAAAAAATTTACTGTTGGACTTCTGGTCAAGATAGCAGAGTAGGTAAACGCTGTGCTTGCCTCCTCCTATCACCACATCAAAATTACAATTAAACTATAGATCAGCCACCCTTGAGAACAACCTGAAGACCAGCTGAACAGAAGTCCTGTACCTAAGGACATAAAAGAGAAGCCACGTGGAGACTGACTACTAGTCAGAAATTAAAGTGAACTATATCATAAAGTAAAATGTTGTAAAAGATGGACATTAAAAAAAAATTCACTCTTTGTGGTGTATGGTTGTGTTGATTTGACAAAGGCATGGAGTCATGGTTCTGTCACTACCATACCACATGGAGGAGTTCCATCACCTGCAAAATTCCTTGTCCTGCATTTTTATAGTTTCAACCCTTTGCCTACTTCCATCCCCTGGCATTTGGTTGCCTTTCAGATATTGGTAAATACTGGAAAACGAGCAAACACTTGTGAGTATAACCTAAGCTATCATTACTAAAAAAGATGCATGTGGTATTGGGAGAGGAACATAGAGGTTTGGTGGTGAGATCTTTGTGGTGATAGTTCCTCATGGTTCCACCCATTTGGTAGTTTTCCTTGGTATCAGAGACCTGGAGATTATCAAACTATACAGTTTGGTAAGCAAAATAGCATATCTGAATCCTATAGTATTCTGATATATCAACAGCATTGTTTTGGAATTTACAAAATTACCAAGTGGGATTATTCACTTACAGTTATCATGGTCCTAAAATCTGTTAATAAGATGTTGGTTGTTCTTTGATGGAGTGTGTTTTCGCTGGTTATTTTCAGAGTAAAGCTGCTGCTAAAGCTGGATCTTCTAAATACCAGTGGGGCATTATGAAATCTCTTGGTCTGGCTGATGAAGAGATAGTGAAATTTTCTGAAGCAGGACATTGGCTTGATTATTTTCCACCCCTGGCTATTCAGGATCTGAAGAGAATGGGTTTGAAGGTATGGCTATCACCACCATAACTTAAGAAAATATGAAGAACACATTTATATTTATGTGAGTACATAAGATTTGGACCATGCTTTACTTGAACTCCTCTCATGAATCAGTACTTTTACTGTCAAGTTTAGAACCTAATGGGCCTCTGTATGAGCAATAAAATACTTTTAATGTTTGTTGGATTAGAATGTATATCAATATATTACCATTTAGTAGAAAGGAATTTTATTCAAAGACTATGAAGAGGCCAAAGCTTAACTTGAATATTTAGGAATACTTAAAGGTATTATTTAAGTGTTCCTTTTGAATTTATTACAATTTCTATGTTTAATATATAAATTTGTGTGTTTAAAAATATACATATTAAACAAATTAATGTAGTAATTGTGATACGTATTTGACAGGTGGAACTTGAAAATTTTTGTTTTTCTTTTAATATTTGATATAATTTTGAGATAAAAAAAAAAAGAGTAGAAGAGTGAATAACTGACTCATAGGCATTCTCATTCATAAGGACTATACAAAACTCAAAAACTGCCTTTTCCTTTCTCCTTCTGTAGGTAGACTGGCGTCGTTCCTTCATCACCACTGATGTTAACCCTTATTATGATTCATTTGTCAAGTGGCAGTTTTTAACATTAAGAGAAAGAAACAGAATTAAATTTGGGAAACGGTGAGTTTGTTGTCCTTCAGTATGAAAAAGCAAAAATGATATAATTCTTGCATTGTAATTCAGCGCCCCATAGCTTACTTCTTTCTATTATCCTTAATTTTTTTTATATGTCTTTTTTCTTTTTTGTTCTCCTGCATTCTTTTCCTTTTTGTCTTGCCAGTGTCTTAGTTTCTCTGAGCGGCTTAGTGTTTATGACAGCTAGAACCAGGGAGAATAGGAGTGTTGGTTTTATGATCTCGTTAAAAATTCTGTTCAGTATTCCTAGCCAAGCACAAAAATAATGATTTTATTTGTGCGTTAGTTTATTCTTTTGTTCTGCAAATTGTTTTAAGATTCTCCCTTGATTATGTGGATTAATTAAAAGCTATCTGCATTTTATAAGTGAATTAAAATTTTTAATCTCTTGTTGATGAAGGCAGAAATCTTTTATTAAATAACTAGATTGGCAATAGAACTACCCATAAAAGCATAATAATAGAAGTTTAGTTAGAAGAAATATCGTAAAATGTTTGCAGCAACACTGGCAAATATGTTTGGCTAAAACTTGTATATTATAGCAATATTTGTCACTTATTTTTTAGATATACCATTTATTCTCCAAAAGATGGACAGCCTTGTATGGATCATGACAGACAAACTGGAGAGGTATTTATTTGTGACATGGAGTAGTATTGTTAATTCTTTATATGGCCATAGAATTTTAAGAAATAGATCAGCCCTGGCTGGTGTGGCTCAGTGGATTGAGTGCCGGCCTGTGAACCAAAAGATCGCCCATTCAATTCCCAGTCAGGGCACATGCCTGGGTTGCGGGCCAGGTTCCCAGTTCAGAGCGTGGGAGAGGCAACAGACCCATACATCTCTCACACACTGATGTTTCCTTTCCCTTCTCTAAGAATAAATAAATAAAATCTTTAAAAAAAGAAATAGATCAAAAGCCTAGAAAAATAACTTTATTCCAGTGCTGAAGTGCATTGTAGTGTTACTCTGGTGGCTGTGAAGAGAGGCAGAATGCCATTATGGGTTCCTGTATCTTGTCTAGGACCTTGCTACTCCAAGAGTGGCCCTAGAACAGCGGTGTCAGCTTGTGACAGAAATGCGCAGTTTGAGCCTCACCCCAAAACTGCTGAGTCAGAAGCTCTGGGGCCCAGGAATCTGTGTCTTACCAAGCTCTCAGTGTGATTCACATGCATGCTGATGTTGGAGAAGCACTGCCTGGACACTGCTCTGAACAGAGAGCACAGGGAAAGGTCATGAAATGCGCGGCTGACTGGTGCACGCAGACGCCATTGGTGTGTGCTGATTATGTGCCCACTGCTTATTTCTGAAGTACTTCCAGTCATCACGATTTCAGTTCATTCCACATTCCTGTAGGACACATTAGTAACATTATTCCGTGTAATACTTGAGGGAAGCAAGGGTACGTGATTTGCCTAAAGCCTTGGCATGGTAAGCCGACAATGCCGGCATCTGCACGCTGGAGTCCCAATGAGAGTGTGGTTGTTTGTTACCACCTTCGAACACTTCGCAGTCTAGTGACTGCTTGTCCAAATGAGCCCTCAGTCATGCTGTTACGTACCTGAGAGAAGTGAGAGTTGCTCAAAATTTTGGAAACTTTGAGAGACTTTAGAAGGCCCACTTTCTGGCTATATCAAGTTTTAATATAGTCAATGGTAGCAATATCCTAAATTTCAATAGCATATTATAATTTTTCCAAGCATTTTCCTATCCATTATCTTGTGCGTTCCTCAGGACAATCCTGCGTGAGGCTCAAAGAGGTTGTGACTCCCTTGGGTCAAGCATTAGTAAGGGCCCAAGCTACATTTTGAAAGCACCCCGTCTGACCCTGGGTCCAGCGCGTCCGTGATGACTGCTCTGTGGCGTTGCTGTCTTTCTCATTCTCATTTTGGCAAAAACGGTTTTAATTGATTGCTGTGATTACCGTGAGCCGCTTGTTTCCTGTCCTCCCTTCTCGAGGGAGCTCTCAGAAAACCATTCAGACTTAGCAGAGTCTGAACCTCCTTTGTGAGTTCTGGTGCCGGGTGGAAGGGTGGTCCCCCAGGCCGCTTCTCCCACGTCAGGCCTCCCTGTGGGTGTGGCCAGCACACCGCCCGCAGTCTCTTCGTTGGAAGGAAGAGTTGGTCTCACGATGCAAGAACAGACCTTAGGAAACTGAGTCCTGTCTCTCTCACATAGATTAGCAGGTGTAGTCCAAGTCTTTTTTTCCCCTGAAATTTTTGTTTTGTTTATTTGTTTAGGGTGTTGGCCCTCAGGAATATACTTTAATCAAGTTGAAAGTGCTTGAGCCATATCCATCCAAATTAAGGTAGGTTTGCTGGAGTTATGTTTCAGGTTTTTGAATATCAGATACTGTACTTGTGAGAGAATCCACGACATTATTATTATTATTATTATTATTATTATTATTATTTGCTTTAATACATCGTTTTTCTTTTTAGTGGCCTGAAAGGGAAAAATATCTTCTTGGTAGCTGCTACTCTCAGACCTGAGACCATGTTTGGACAGACAAACTGTTGGGTTCGCCCTGATATGAAGTACATTGGGTTCGAGACAGCAAATGGTGATATATTCATTTGCACCCAAAAAGCTGCCAGAAATATGTCATACCAGGGCTTTACCAAAGACAGTGGCGTGGTGCCTGTTGTTAAGGAATTAATGGGAGAGGTAAGCTGGGTAGCAGATTTTTTATTTTAGTGCATAAATTTAGAGGAAAATTTTCAACAATGAAACAAGGAAAAACATTAAAAAAAACTTTAATTGAGGCACATATGCAGTCAAATGTGTAAATCATAAGTGTGTATTTTGGTGCATTTTCATATGTGTATACACTCTTATAAACATCACTCAAATCCAAATATAGAACGGTTCCAGTTTCCAGAGGGCTCTCTCATGTCTGTTTCATAGAGAGCACTCACCCCTCCTGCAAAGCTCGTCCGCTGTGTGATTGTGCCACAAGTTAGTGAACCTTCCTCTGTGATGGGTGTTTGATTGCTTCCCGTCTTTTTGTGGTCTATCTTGTTAGTATTGTACTTGATGTTGGAGTTCTTTTGTCTGAGCAGTTTTTTGGAACACTATTAATGACACAAATTTTTAACTATTTCTAATGCAGCTTCTTTCCTGAGCAAAGACAATGGGTGGTATAAATTAAAAGATAGCTTTCAAACTTTCTGACTGTTATAGTAGTTAGCTTTCACCAATAGTACTGTCAATTCTGTAAAATCAGCCTATCTGTATGAATCAAGTGGGATGGGTGGGAACTGTGTGGAATTGAAAAGTTCATCCCTTAGCTAAACAAGTGGCTATAAGCCATGTGTTACATATGAGAATATGTGTGCAGTATTGTTGCATCTTCTGATATTTTTTAAAGAGAAACCAGATACATCTTTTTAATTAACATTGTTTTCCCTATTATCATTTAAAATGGATATACAGTATTCTAGCTTGTTGAGGTCTCATATTTTATTAAATAATTTTTCTATCATTTAAAGTTTTATTTGTTCCCAGGTTAACACAGCATTGGGCAGACTTCTCAAAGAAAAACAATTTTTTAAAAAAATTTTAAACTTTGAGGTAAATTTAGGATTGGATGGCTGGGTCTGAGTTGCGTGGATGTTTTGGTGGCTCTCGCTATGGATTCCTGTTTTCCTCCAGGAGTACCGTGTCACAAGTAATGTGTTAGGGTACTAATTTCCTTACGGCCTTAATAATTATGCAGTTATTTTTGGTCTAGTTGGTATAAAAGAATGACTTTGTTTTACTTTATATATTTTTGATTTCTACCTTCTGGGGCTTAAAATAGTAACAGTGCTTTCCACTTTATTAGTTAAGTTGTTTCTCCATCATTTATGCTCATCTTGTCCTTCCACAGGAAATTCTTGGGGCAGCACTTTCTGCACCGCTCACATCCTACAAGGTGATCTATGTTCTCCCAATGCTCACCATTAAGGAGGATAAAGGTAGAGTTTATTTCTCTACAGCAATACTATGGTAATTACCTCTGGCTGTGCTAATCAGTTCCACACTCTCTTTTACAAGGCACTGGTGTGGTCACAAGTGTTCCTTCTGACTCCCCTGATGATTTTGCCGCCCTCAGAGACTTGAAGAAAAAGCAAGTGAGTAGTATTGAGTTTCACATGCTTATTTCCTCTTCATCATCTAACTGGTCAGGCACCGCTGAACTACACTGGGATTAGGCTAAACAGCTCTACATATGCCCTTGAACTGTATTTTCTAACCTATTTCTTGATGTTTATATATTTTCCTGTGGTTTGGATTTTGAATAGAATGGTTTTCTGAATAGAATTTTTTTTTAAAGACTGTACTTTTTTAGAGCAGTTTTATGTTCACAACAAAATTGAGAGGAAGCTACAGAGAGATATTCCATGTACCCCTTGCCCCAACACGTGCATAGTCTCCCCATTATCAACATCACTCACCAGAGTGCTACCTTTTTTTACCGAGATGAACCTACATTGACAATCATAGTCATCCAAAGTCCGTAGTTTACCTTATGGTTTAATCTTGGTGTTGTACATTCTGTGGGTTTGAACAAACGTGTAATGACTTACATCCATCATTATAATGTCATGCAGATCATCTCACTGCCTAAAAGTTCTCTGTGCCTTTCCCGTTCATCTTTCCTCACCTCCCACCGCTGGCAGCCACTGTCTTCTCGTCTTCATGGTGTCACCTTTTCCTGAACGTCATGTAGTTGGGATCATACAGCATGGATGTAGCCTTCTCAGATTGATTTCTTTCATTTAGTAATATGCATTCACAGTTTCTCTATGTCTTTTCATAGCTTGATAGCTCATTGCTTTTTAGTGCTGCATGATATTCTGTTGTCTGGATGTTCCATGGTTTATTTATCAGTCCACCTACTGAGGAACATTTGGTTGCTAACAAGTTGGCTGGAAATTATGAATAAAGCTGCTATAAATGTTCATGTGCAGGTTTTTGTGTGGATATAACTTTTTTTACTCTTTTGAATAAATACCAAAGAGTGATTGCTGGATCATATGGTAAGAATCTGCTTACTTTTAGATGAAATTGACAAACTGTCTTCCAAAGTAGCTGCACCATTTTGCATTTCCACCGTGTGAGCGTTCCTGTTGCTCCACATTCTCACCAGCGTTTGGTGTTATCAGTGTCCAGAATTTTGGGCATTTTAATAAGCGTGTAGTGATAGCCCTTTGTTCTTTTAATTTACACTTCCCAGATGACATGATGTGGAGCATCTTTTCATATGCTTATTTGCCCTCTGTACATCTTTGGCGAGGTATGTCTGTTAAAGCCTTTGGGTCATTTTTAAATCAGATTGTTTGTTTTCTTATTGTTGAGTTTCAAGAGTTCTTCATATATTCTAGATAACATTCCTTTATCAGATGCATCTTTTATAAATATTTTTTCCAGTCTGTTGCTTGTCTTGTAATTCTTTTGATATTGTCTATTGCAGAGCAGAAGTTTTTGATTTTAATGAAGTCCAGCTTACCAATTATTTCTTTTTTAGGTTGTTCTTTGGTGTTGTATCTAAAAAGGCCATCACCATACCTGAGGTCATTTAGGTTTCCTCCTATGTTTTATGGTTTGGGGTTTTACATTTGAGTCTATGATCTTTTTTTTTTTTTTTCTTTTTAAGATTTTATTTTTAGAAAGGGAAAGGAGGGAGAAAGAGAGGAAGAGAAACATCAATGTGTGGTTGTCTCTCGTGCGCCCCCAACTGGGGACCTGGCTTGCAACCCAGGCATTTACCCTGACTGGGAATAGAACCGGTGACCTTTTGATTCACAGGCTGACACCCAATCTACTGAGCCACACCAGCCAGGGCGTATGATCTATTTTGAGTTAATTTTTGTGAGGGTGTAAAGCCTGTGTTTAGATTCATTTTTTTCTGCATGTGTATGTTTGTTCAGGCAACAGTTGTCGAAGAGACTGTCTTTGCTTGGTTGTATTGCCTTTGCTCATTTGTCAGACATTGGTTGACTGTATTTGTCAATGGGCTCTATGGGCTGTCTATTCTGTTCCTTTGATCTTTTCTTTCGGCAGCACCACGACATCTTGGTTACTACAGGTTTATAGCAAGTCTTGAAGTTGAACAGCGTCAGTCCTGCAGCTTTGTTCTTGTCCTTCAGTATTTAGTTGTCTACTCTGGGTCGTTTGCTTCTCCATGTAATCTTTAGAATTAGTTTGTTGATATCCATAAAATAAATTGCTGGGATTGCATTAAATCTATAGGTCAAGTTGGGAAGACTGACATCTTGAAAATATCAAGTCTTCTAACTCATCAACTTGGGATATTTCTCCAGCTTTTCAGCTCTTTGATTTTGTTCATCAGAGTTTTATAGTTTTTCTCACATGGATCTTATATATATAGTTAGTTAGTTTTTTTACCTAAATATTTAATTTTTGAATGCTAATATAAATGGTATTATGTTTTTAACTTTAAATTCAACTTATTGTTTATTGGTATATAGGAACACATTGATGTCTGTATATTAACCTTTTATCCTGAAACCTTGCTTTAATTGGTTATTAGTTCCAGGAAGCCTTTTTTAAAATTCTTTTTTGGGTGTTCTACATTGATGATTATGCCAATCTGTATATATTTTCTTCTACTGCCTTACTGCATTAGCAAGAACATGTAGCATGATGTTAAAAAGCAGTGGTGAGTGGGGACATCCTTTCCTTTACCTGACCTTAGTGGGAAGGCTTTGAGTTTCTCATCATTAAGTATGATGTTAGTTGTAGTTTTTTTTACAGTCTGTATTAAATTGAGCAGCCCCCTCTCTATTCTAGTTTACTGAGTTTTTATCGTGAAAGGATGTTGGATTTTGTCAAATGCTTTTTTTGCATCTGTTGATATGATCATAAGACTTTTTCTTTTTTAATTGGTTGATGCGATGGATTATATTGATTTTTTAAATATATTTTATTGATTATGCTGTTACAGTTGTACCAATTTCTTTTCTCATTGTTTCCCTCCACCCAGTGACCCCCTCCCTGCATTGCCCCCCCCCCCATAGTCTATGCCCATTGGTTGTGCATATAGTTCTTCTCAACATCTTCCTGTCTACTCCACTCCCTCCTACTATGCTCCTTAATTCCTGGACCATTTCCCTCCCTGTCCCCCCTACCCCTCCCTGCTGACCTCCCCCCTATATGTTCCCCATACCTATAATTTTTTTTCAACTCTCATTGCCTACTTAGTTTGCCTTTGTTTCGATTCCCTAGTTTCTGTTGTTGGTTGTTGTGATACAGTTTTCATTTTAATGTTCATAGTTTTGATCCTCTTTCTCCTAAACAAGTCCCTTTAACATTTCATATAACAGTGGTTTGGATCTGATGAACTCCTTCAGTTTTACTTTGTCCTGGAAGCACTTTCTCTGCCCTTCTATTATGAATGACAGCTTTGCTGGATAGAGTAATCGTGGTTGTAGGTTTTTGCTTTTCATTACTTTGAATATTTCTTGCCAGTCCCTTCTTACCTGCAGAGTTTCGTTTGAGAAATCACTCTTATTGGAACCTCTTTGTACATAATTCTCTTCTTCTCTCTTTCTGCTTTTAAGATTCTTTCTTTAGAATCCTTAATTTTTGACATTTTGATTATAATGTGTCTTGGTGTGGTTCTCCCTGGGTCCAGTTTTTTGGAACTCTGTGTGCTTCCTGGACCTGGAAGTCTATTTTCTTCCCCAAGTTAGGGAAGTTATGCTTCATTATCTTTTCACATAATTTTTCTATTACTAGTTCTTCTTCTGCACCTTCTGGCACCCCTGTGACTCGGACATTGGCCTGCTTATATCTGTCCGATAAGTTTCTGAGCTCCTCCTCATTTTCCGTACTTTTCGTTACCTCTTTCTGCCCTGGTTGACTCTTTGTTCCTTCCCTATGTTCTGATTTGTTGATTTGATCCCTGGTTTTCTTTCCCTCACCACTAGTTTCATATGTGTTTTCATTCATTTCAGCAGGACTAGCCTTCATTCCTTCCCCATCTTGTTTAAGATTTGCTGTTAGGTCTGTAAACATTCTTATAACCAAAGTTCTGAACTGAGCCTCAGAAAGATTTCCTATCTGCTGATCCCTTAGATCAGATATTTGCTGTCTGGTCAGTTGCATCACTGGGATCTCTATCATAATCCCTGCCATCCTGACAGTTTTGTGTTTACCTTTGCTTCCTGGGTGGGGCTGTCACACCTCTTATGCTATAGCGAGCAGAGCCCCGTGCACTTGTCACTACTAGGCGACCCTTCTCCACCACATTGTGGCGTTTTGTGTGGGGGCGGGGGTCCAAGATGGATTCTTGCTGTTTGCTTTTGGCTGAGAGACCAGGAGCCTCCTCCTCCATCCCCACCCTCTCTGGCCCTCACAGTCCAAGGCAATGGGGGTCTGCCTTCCCCAGCGCTGGAATCATGAGCTGACGGGTCTGGTCTGCAGCCGGGGGTGCTCCCCAGGCATTTCTCGCCTCCCCTTAAATAAGGGTGTCTGTGCTTACCACGGTCCTGCCACTGTTGCCGCTGCTGCTGCCACCGCCACCAGCACAGCTTGACCTCTCCGCCCCGGCTTCGCCCCTCCTACCCGTCCAGACGAGCACCACTTCTTTATAACTCCATACGTTGGACTTCCATGTAGCTTTATTTTCTGGAACTTCTGGTTATTTCTGGTTTTGCTGTAGATGTGTTCCTTCTTAGTTGTGGAAGGAGAAGGAATGTGTCAGTCTAGGCCTCCGTCTTGGCTGGAAGCCTCAGATTACATTAATTTTTATCGCAACCTAGAATATGAACCTCATTTTAAGCGAGGGGTATGTGTGCGTGTCCGTGTATGTGAATTTTTGCTTTGGCTGTATAGTGTCATCATTTGAGCCATTCATTATAACTTAAACTTTGAGTTTTTAGACATCATTAATCCCTTCTTGAGATATTTGGTAAAGAAAAAAAAAATTGCTCTGTATGGAAAAGAGAAGAAATAATAGCTTAAAGAAAAGTTTGGAGGTTTCTTCTGTCAATGATTAAATGATTTTACCAATGAAGTGTTGGTCATTAATGCTAACTTGCAATTTTTTTTGTAGGCCTTTCGAGCCAAGTATGGAATTAGAGATGACATGGTCTTGCCATTTGAGCCAGTGAGTACATAGCTTTTTCAATATATTCATATCGATATCTTTATCAGAAGGAAAGGGCTAACATTTTCCTTGCAACAAAATTAAATAATTAATGCAATATGGACATAATAGGGAGTTTATTTTAACTTGATATTTGCTATGGAAGATAAGAGTGAAAGAAAAATTTACAGTAAGTATTTTCTTAGCACCTAGCACCTAGCCCCTGAAATTCGGGAACAAATGGCTTTTTAGCATCACAAATTTATATAGCTTATTTTGTTAGTTTGGCCAGTTTCCAGGCTTCTAAGGACAAATGTTTATGTTTTCATATTGGTGCCTGCAGTACAAAAAAATTAAATTAGCACATACCTTTCATGAAGAATCCAGAGGACTTATTAGAAACCAAAATCATGACCCTCTAAAAAATAGGCTAGTTTGTGTTATTTAGTTAATTGGATGCCAGTGGAGGGGTGAGAGCTGGGGAAGGTGTGTGTATAGTAAGGGAGGGGCGGTGTGGGGTTGCTGTACAGAATTTGGGTATGTCCTGTGGGGAGAGGGAAGACAGATTCAGCATGGATGTTTGTTAGTCACTCTGTGATTACCTAATGTTTGACACTCTTTTAATGATACATACAATCTGAAATGCCTTGATGGGATAGTAGAGGCAGAAAAACAGAAAAAGAACTATGCCCTTTTTTTGTGTGTTCATTCAGGGTGAATACGTTCTTGCCATTATTGTTTTTTGCAGGTGCCAGTCATTGAAATCCCAGGTTTTGGAAATCTCTCTGCCGTAACCATTTGTGATGAGTTGAAAATCCAGAGCCAGAATGATCGAGAAAAACTTTCAGAAGCAAAGGAGAAATTATATCTAAAAGGGTTTTATGACGGTGTAAGTAATTATTTATTGTTTTTATTTGATTTACTCCATGTTCTGTGGTTTTTTTCTTAATGATTTAAAAAATATATAGACAAATTTAATATAGTTTCAGTCATACACTGACCTATGACAGACTGATAGGCAATTAATAAGAGATTCTTCTATTTTCAAGCTTTTTAAAATCTTTTTTTTAGGGGAATAATGGCAATTACAGAAATTACATTTTTGTGCCCTGTAGGAATCTTAAGGAATGAATTTCTTGTGAAGCTATTTAAAGTTTGTTCATATTATTATTGAGTAAACTCCGAAGGTATTACATGGACAATGCTTGTTCCCTTCGTTTGCTCTTGAAATTAAGAATTTTATATTTTAAACAAGCAGTTTTATTCAGTTCATTAATTTATTTGTTAATGACTATCAAATGCCAGGTGAGCACAACAAACATGACCCAAACCTCTTTTTCCTTAGTTGTTCGTATGTTAATGTGACTTCCTACATTTCCATGGAAAGAAGACTAGGTTAGAGAAAGTAAAAATTCAACTAAGGTTAAAATGAAGATTTAAAAACTTTTTTTTCAATTACAGTTGACATGCAATATTATATTAGTTTCAGGTGAACAACATAGTAGTTAGACATTTATATAACTTATCAGGTGATCACCCTGATAAGTCTAGTACCCATCTGACACCACTCATAGTTAAAGTGAAGATATTTAAGAATATAAATGAGAATTTAAAAATTTGTACCTTTACTGTCATTTTTCTAGATAAGAAAGAATTAGTTATGTCTTTTTTAAGTGACTTACACATTTTGGGTGATAATAAAAGCCAGTACCTATATAGTACTTACACATTAACTTATTTAAATTTCAAAATAACCTCCTGAAGTAAGAATTATTTGCCCCACTTTACAGATGAGGAGATTGAGGCCCTAAGAGATTAAGTAATTTACCCAAGATCAGCCAGATAGCCAGCAAGTGGTAGAATTGAGGTCCAAACTAGGCAACTTGGCTCTAGGATTGGCACTCTTAACCACTGCATCATAATGATCAGGAAATATAATTTCATAATGATGCATTAAATGGATATGAAATATTTTGGTAATGTTAGAGGATTGGAAGGTCAAAAAAGAACTTGTGTCTTTTGCTTAGAATCTTTTGGAGAGAGAGAGACACAGGAGTCAGGGAGAGGGAGGCCAGTCTCAGCTGGAAAGGGGATTGTTGCTTAGGACCGTGACAACAATGGCAAGCAAATACTTGGCCCTAGAAATAAATATCCCACTAAGTAAAAGGCAGGCTTCACAAACTGTAGGCCTTCCTCTGAGAGCTAAGTTTATCACATGGCCAAGCGAAGGAGAGTGCTTGCTGGTAACAGGTGGGTTTGGAAAGAGAAGCCTAAGTGGGGCTGAGCTGAATATGCTCAGTCCCCGCTCCCAACGCCTTCAGGAGTGAGGTGAGCTAGCGCAGTGCAGTTCTCCACACAGACCCAGGCGGGGGAAAGGGAGTGAATGTTTCTTCCTAATCACCTTCTCGACAGCTATTCTAATTATACTAAAAGGAAAACAAATGTGTTATATATAATAGTTGTGCAAGCTAGGCCAGCATAAAAAAATTATGGATATGTGATACATTCCACCATAAAAATATCTTGGGTTGGTGGGTGGAAGTAAATTTAGTTAGGGGAAAGTTTGGGGAGGGGAGCACAAAGCAAATTTTAATTATTTTCTATGTGTTTTTCCCCTCACTCTCATCCTTTTAGGTAATGTTGGTGGATGGATTTAAAGGACAGAAGGTTCAAGATGTGAAGAAGACTATTCAGAAAAAGATGATTGACGTTGTACGTGATAGGCTATCTTCTGAAGGCTGTTTTAGGGGAAAAGCTTTTAGTTAATAGACTTTACAGAGTTAATTAGCACAGTGAGTCTGTAGTAGAACCTTGAGCTCTATTAAAGATAGCATCTAGCTTTGTGGCAGAAAATAGGAGACCTATTTAGCAATTCATTTCAGCTGAACTTCCCACCTGTACCATTGAAAATGGTGTTCTCAAGTTGGCAGGAGCAAAGCAGATGCAGAGAGCTTGAATGGGCTTCTAGCGTGGCCATTTCAGATACCAGCAGTTACAGTCTCTCTTTCTGTACTGCTTTATGTTTTACTTCCATCCTCCCCTCCATCTTCATTTTTGTGGTAACTTCCGTTGAACTCCGTCAGCAGCCGTCCGTCTCGAGAGACGATGGTGTAGCTTCTTAAGAGTCTATCTGCACCGCCGAGAATGGCTGTGCAGTCCGACTCGGGAGTGACACGGTATCTGTCTCCTCCCGTGTTGAATCGACATCTTGCGATGACGCTGGAGTGTTCTCTCCAGTGAAGCTGAAGCTACAGAGCCTGGGCAGGGTGATATGGAGGGTCTGCTGTTGCCCATGCAGCAGACCCCCCCTCTCTTCGCAGCTGAAGGATCCAAGGGAAAGACGGAGTCAATACAGCTTGGCTTCAGGTGCGCCGCAGGAGTTGCCGGTGTTGACTACAACGTCAAACCGCCTTAGGGACTCCGGCTCCGGATTTTCTGTCAGGGTTTACTCCCTTAGCCTTTCCCCTGAAGAGGTATGCCGCAAGGCAGCGGAGGTTTTTTGGAGTCAGAGTTTTCCTTCTCTGATGTGCCCTGACTGGAAGATCGAACCAGCGACACTTAGCTCGCAGGCCGACGCTCAATCCACTACACCAGCATAAAAAAAGACATAGAAACTATTGGACCTTTTACACTCTGAAAGTCCTTTTGCCTTTCTTTCTGGGAGAGTCCTTCATCTGCGTGTGAGTGTGTGTGTGTGTGTGTGTGTGTGTGAATGAGTTTTGTTTACTATGAGTTTTATATCTGCTAGTTGTGTGTGCATATGTATATATAAATAAAGATTTCTAAGAATTCATTTAAAAAATCTTCTTGAATGGAAAATTTCAAACTTATAAAAAAGTAGAGAGTAGTATGATGAATTCCTATATACCCTTCACCCAGCTTTAGCAGGTATCAGCTCAGGACCACTTGAAGAGCTTATGTTTTCTGACTGATCCTTTTTTTATAGACTATTCTTGTTTTATGGGTGTGAATTTTTTTTTTTTTTAATTTAAAGAATTGAGATGTAATTGACAGGGATGTGAAATCTTCATCTCACTTCTCTGAGGAAGACTTGATTATTTAAGAGTGGGTACAGAAAGGTTATTGGAACCTTTTTGGGATATAGGTAGGGCTTGTCACTGAGCTTCACTGGGAAGATCTGGAGGGGCCAGTCGTGCTTTGGGGAAGCCCTGATGTTATTATAGTTTTTGGGTTTGTTAGATTCTCCGCAGAAGATTCTTCCCATCTCTGGCTTAAAGTATCTTAAGGGTCTAAGCTAACTGAGCATTCTGGGAGCTAAATTAGGAGAAGATTGCTAGCGTGGGTACCAACACCCAGTGTGCTGACTTTCACTTCATCCCCATTTTCACTGTGACACTCATAGCTTCAACTTTTTCCTCTAGTTGAGAGACTGTCTTCTATCGTCTCCAAAGAATAGACCTTCATTGTTCTGTCTGCATAGTGCGGGATTAGGGTATGTGGGATTCTAACCTCTTTGTTAAAAGTCAGTCCTTTGCAGCCTCGTGTGACCTCTTTTAGAACTACCTTGTGCAACCATTTCCTGAGTCTTGGGGGGTTATGCAAACTGGATTGTTCATCAGCTTTCTCTGCTATTGGCTTAGAACTCAGCTCTCTTTCTTCAGTCTGCTAACCAGCACTCATCTTGCTGTTTAGTTTTCCAAAATCTGGTGGTTATTGTTTTTTCTCCCATTCTTGTCTTTGTATGTTCATGCCATTAAAATCAAACAAAAAACAAACCAAAAAAAACCCTCTTTGTTGTCCTTTCATTACAATTTTGAGAGGGAGCAGAGTTAAATATGTTTTCAATTCACTGTCTTTAAACAAAAGTCCCAGCCATTGAAGTTCAGCATGAGGAATTGCATTTAAGAACACAGAGTAATGAATCATTTTATGAATAATATGGAATATTATTTTAAAAGATTATCCTTGCTTAATAAGTTTGGGACCATAATACATTAAGAGATACAACATTTGGTAAAAAATAACATTCACGGTCAGTTTTCTAGTGGGAATTTTTCAAGACTATAAGTCTTTAGGAACAGTATTTTCTGTTTTTAATTTCTGTGCATCTATTTTTTTAAAGAAGATTTATACATTTAGTTTTCCATTTTCTTTATATTGTTATTATAATAAGGATAAAAGGATGTCATAGGCAACCTAACCTTCAAAGCATAGGCTTAGAAATGATTGAACTTCTTTGAATTTTGCACTTAAGAGGAATATACTATGTAGGGAGGACAGTCCATCTGACAACTATTCTCACCTTTTCAGAAGCAAATGTTGTGTAGAAAATAAGGCAGATAACTATTCTGGGAAGAAGGAAGATGTAATGAAAATGTGGGGTTTTGATTATTGGTGGTACAGCATTTTAAAAAACTTACATTTATTGTCCTTGAAGAATAGAGATTGAGTTGACATAATATCTGATATATTTTTCTTTGCTTCCATTTAGAGAGATGCATTTATTTACATGGAGCCAGAGAAACAAGTCATGTCCCGGTCTTCAGATGAATGCGTCGTGGCTCTGTGTGACCAGTGGTTAGTCTCCCCTGCAGCAAGAAGAAATTTCCTGCAGTCACTCTCCTTATCCTTTTGGCTTTTTTCTTTTTCTAATCAATTTGTGTACTCCCAGGTACTTGGATTACGGAGAAGAGAACTGGAAAAAGCAGACATCCCAGTGCTTGAAGAGCCTGGAAACGTAAGATGGGGGAAAGTGTGGAGGGATGGGAAAGGAGATGAGAAACACGGAGGATAGTAAAGGGGAAGAGAGACACTTCATGTTTGCTCTCCCCAGATTCTGTGAGGAGACCAGGAGGAATTTTGAAGCGACCTTAGGTTGGCTCCAAGAGCATGCTTGCTCAAGAACTTATGGGTTGGGTAAGCAAACTTCAAATTTTTCTGTTTGAATGACTTTGGCAAATTAATGCTTCTTATTAATTTCCTCTATTCTTTTTGAATTGGAAGTGAAAGCTTTTGGTGAGACAGTGAGGAAGACTAATATCTGATCCTCTACCATCTACCTGGTGGGAGAAGAGTGCCTTCTCTAACCCAGTTTGATCTTTATTTACCAGTTGATTTTTATTAATTCAAGTAAATTTAAGAACTTCCTCTCTGCACAGCTTTGTAAATGCTATAGAACTATTCTTAAAATGTAGATTCATAAATTAAATGTCTCTTAGGTCCCTCATGCATTAATTTTCTTCTTTTTATCTTGCAGGTACTCGTCTGCCTTGGGATGAACAGTGGCTGATTGAATCCCTCTCCGATTCCACCATTTACATGGCATTTTACACAGTGGCACACCTCTTACAGGGCGGGGACCTGCGTGGGCAGGCGGAGTCTCCACTGGGCATCAGGTTGGTAAATGGATGAGGGAAAGAAGTCTAGTTTGTCAGCAAGATGTGATCTTTTGATTTATGTATTACAGGCTTTCTTTTAATATTTGTTTTCATGAGAATTAGTTAGCCGAGTTTTGTCATGCTATTTTTTGTTTGTTTTTTCTTTTTGCTATTGAACTGAAAGTAATAAATAGTTCCTTTTCCGTTATTATTATCCTTCGTTTTCATGGGAATCTGTTGTCCTCATTTGTTACTCTAACTACATTAAGTGATTCCTAAATTATTGTTAGATTGAAATAATGATTCTAAAAAATTATGTAGGTATTTATCTATTTTGTTGTTGTTGTTTGTTTTATTTTAATACAGGCCGCAGCAGATGACCAAGGAAGTTTGGGATTATGTTTTCCTCAAGGGGGCTCCATTTCCTAAGACTCAGATCCCAAAGGAAAAATTAGATCAGTTAAAGCAAGAGTTTGAGTTCTGGTATCCTGTGGATCTTCGAGTCTCTGGCAAGGATCTTGTTCCAAATCATCTTTCATATTACCTTTATAATCATGTGGCTATGTGGCCAGAACAGAGGTGAGTGCTAAAAAAGATGTAGACTAAATTTGTTGCTTATTGATACGGGTGCCTTATGGCTTCAAATTTGTAAGAAGTTATTATGCAGGGTATAGATTTGCAAATTACACCAGCGTCAGATTTCTATTCTTTATATATATATATATGCTTATTTATAATTTGTACAGTGTTGTAGACACTACTTCTGTCTCATGTTTCTTCATGTAAATATATATTTCTAAGATCTTTTTAATATCATATATAGCCCTGCCTGTGTTTTTTAAATACTTACAGAATAATTCACTGGTATGCCTGTACTGTAGTTTTTATAACCAGTCCTTCGCTATTGGACACTTTTGTTATTTTCATTTGTTTCCTGTTACAAACAGGCTTTAGTAAATATTTTTGTACATTTGTCTTACCAAACTTTTATGAATCTTTTAGTGTTTATCTCAAAATTTTAAACCTAGATCACAATCTTTAAGTTTTATTTTCTGTCTTTAAACATTTACCCGTAAAGTGACAAATGGCCTGTAGCTGTGAGAGCAAATGGACATCTTCTCCTCAACTCTGAGAAGGTAAGGCTTCCTGCCTTTTGAAAGTTACAAATTCTACAGAAAGTTTTTCAGATTTAGGAAGTTGCACCTTTTCCTAAATTATTAAAGAAGGAAAGAATATGAAAATCATAAATTAAAAGTTTTATCTTTTAAATTATGTGTGTAGAGTAGGTAGTATTAATCGAGGGGAGGGACCTACCTATTATAACATTGTATTTGGAGTCACAAAAGGTGACAGGAGTTATGACCGGAGCAGAGGGAGAGAAAGAAATGGACAGAGACAGAGACAGCAAACGTAAAGGCCCTAGAGTGTCGTTCTTATTGCGAAAGTCGTCTGGTGGTTTTTGTTTTTT
Organism: Furipterus horrens; assembly: GCF_987537825.1. Lineage (NCBI taxonomy): Eukaryota > Metazoa > Chordata > Mammalia > Chiroptera > Furipteridae > Furipterus > Furipterus horrens. Next base: position 69,014,861 of record NW_028327180.1, read on the forward strand.
GTTTTATACTGTGACTGGCCATTAAATTAGAATAATAGGATTTTGAAGTTCATTATAACATGACATTTCTTCGGTGTCAACATTGTTGTATCATACGCTATACTGATTTTATTGGTACAAGATACTTTTATTGCCATGTAGTGGGAAATTGATGTCACAATCACCTTTCTTTGGTATCAATAAAGTTATGATAAAGACATAAAACATTTAAAATAATAGAGATTGCTAGATTGTGCACAGCGAGTGCCCTCTCAGATGTGCTGCCCCCAGGCAGAGCACAATTTGAACAACCAAATAATGATTGTGACCCTAATGGCAGGAAGTTCCCTAAACCCCTAACTCTGACCTTATGATCTAGTCCATTTATTTCTGAGTGACTAATTCATATAAAGCTCTTCTCTGTGATCGACTGAAGTGTTCTAGAGTTCTAGTGGAGGAGTTCCACATGTATGAACTAATAGTATAGTCTAATGAAAAGAGCGGTGGGCTGAGTCTCAGACTAGAGATCCTATCCTGGCTCTCACTTACTAGCTGAATGACCCATGTAAGTCTATTAACTGGACTTCAGTCTTCGCCTCTGTGAAACTAGTTTAGAGTATCTTTTCATATTTCTAATCTTTTTTGTCTTTATCTGATTGTGGCCAACACATTTTATTTAGTTTGGTTGACAGAGTTTGTTTCATTTATGTATAGTATTACTAATGCCTATTCGTTGGCTTTCTATTCCAGATGTCAAAATCCACGGGCAACTTTCTCACTTTGACCCAAGCTATTGACAAATTTTCAGCTGATGGTGAATATACCTTTTTTAAAAAAAAAAAATTTATTTGTTTGTTTATTTATTTTTAGAGAGAGGGGAAAGGAGAAAGAAAGGGGAGAAACATCACTGTGTGGTTGCCTCTCACTTGCGCCCCCAACTGGGGACCTGACGTGCAGCCTAGTATGTGCCCTGACTGGGAATCAAACTAGTGACACTTGGCTCGCAGGCCGATGCTCAATCCACTGAGCCACAGCAGCCAGGGCTTAATATACCTTTTTTTTATTATTGCTGTTGCATAGGGTTCGATTCTCCTCAGATTTCACAAGGCAATTTAAAATTGTTTTAATGTTACTGCTTTTTTCTTTTGCTTATACCAATACATTAAAGTATTCATATGTTCTTTGTGCAGAAGCGCTGTAATAATTAAAACATAAAAATTGCCGAAACACAACAATATTGAAATTAGACCAATTAGTAACCTTCCCATGGCCTCTAAGTCTTCAAGTGAAAGGAGCAGTCACATGTCTCTCACTTGAAATCAAAAGCTAGAAATGATTCAGCTTAGTGAGGAAAGCAAGTTGAAAGCCGAGATGGGCTGAGAGCTAGGCTGCTCTCAGCAGTTAGCCAAGTTGTGAATACAAAGGAAAAATTATAGAAGGAAATTAAAAGCACTACTCCAGTGAACACAGAAATAAAAGAAAGCGCAATAGCCTCATTGCTGATATGAAAGTGTTAGTCGTCTGGATAGAAGCTCAAACCAGCCACACACCCTTCCCTTAAGCGAAAGCCCAGTCCAGAGCAAGGCCCCAGCTCTTTTCAGTCCTGTGAAACCTGAGAGAAGTGAGGAACCTGCAGAAGAAAAGATTGAAGTTAGGAGAGGCTGGGTCATGAGGTTTAAGGAAAGAAGTTGTCTCCATAACACAGTATTCTTTGTAGCAGCAATATAGTGTCCCGTCGCAGGGATGTCCTGTAATTTATTTAATTAGGCTCTTATTGATGGCTTTTTTTCAGTATTTTAGAATGAAAGATTTTGGTTGAAAAGTAAAATACTGTTATTAGAAAACTTGGAAGAATCTACTCTAAGGACTAAGAATTCAATTTATATTTGTACACACAAAGCACCAATGTGTGTTCTCATGCATTAAAGTATCATAATATTTTGCTATCTCTAAATGAGGCTGAGATGTGAATAGGGATATCTGTCCCCAGTTTATTATTTTTTTCCTTTGCCTCATTGAAGATCACTTTATCTCATTAACTCAACATGCCTGAGAAGAACCACATATTGATGCTAAGTGTATGCAAATTAATACAGACGGTTCAGATATTTTAACAGCATTGTTAGGGATTCTACTTATGGTGATGTTTATTTTTGCTGTTGTTCCATGGCCGTCCTTTAAAGCACTGGTCATTCCTTAATTTGCATGTAGGCTTCACAGTGTACCCAACTGGACACACAGTTGACCTTCAGTAACCAAATTTTAAAATTAGTGGTTGCTTTCTTTTCTTCTTCCAGGAATGCGCTTGGCTCTGGCTGATGCTGGTGACACTGTTGAAGATGCCAACTTCGTGGAAGCCATGGCAGATGCAGGTATTCTCCGTCTGTACACCTGGGTGGAGTGGGTGAAAGAAATGCTTACCAACCGGGATAGCCTAAGAAGTGGTCCTGCCACCACCTTCAACGATCGAGTTTTTGCCAGGTAACTGGGGACTCCAACCACTTTGTACCTTAGAGTTGCTTAGTCCTGGTGCATTTTTAAGTTTTCTTCCTCTCCTCCCCAAATAAATTAGAAGATAATTATAGCTACTGTTTATTGAAAGCTTACTTGTGCCAGGTACAATGCTAATTATTTTGAATCCATTATCTGATTTTAAGCCTCTTAGCAACCTTATATAATAAAGATATTTTTAGCTGTATTTTACAGTTAAAGAAATTGAGGCTTAGAAAAGGCATTTCATTAAATGCCTTAAAGCTAGTAATTTCAAACCTGGCATATGAATTTGCCTCTATCTTTCTCCAAAGCCCGTTCTCATAACCATTTTACCATGGTCTCTTGCATTAGCGTAGGGCAGAATGGTTCAAGGAAAAGGAGATGAAAAGAAATGGGAAATTATCATTTTCTTTTTCCCTTCAAAAGACATTTGTCAACCTCTGTGTATCAGGAACAGTCCTGTGCACTTGTCTTACAAAGCTGTGTAAGACTCGATCCTTGTTATCGAGCAGGGGAGAAAAACGCAGAAACCTTATCCCACCATTTATAAATAATAATTGGGATTGAGGGGATTTAGACGGTATGTGAGTTCTCAGTTTCTTGAAAAATAAACAGGATTTTTGTGAGGACAGGAGAAACTATGGAACGAGCATGGTATTAATTTGAAGTACAGTATGTGGAGGGCAGAAGTAGGAGGTGAAGCAAGTCGGGGCCAGATGAGGCCAGATTATGAAAGGCCTGCGGTAGCATGAGAAAATTTTCCTGAAACATCCAGTGTTGGTTGTTTAAAATGCAGTAGTTAAACCTGACTATAACTTTTGGTAAGCTATGTTTATATTGCATTTTGGGCTTCATAACTAAGCTTTCATCAAGTAATTTTAAAACAGGAACATGATTAACAGTGTTGTCATAAGCAGGAGCTTTAAGCAGTATCAGATGACAATATGTACTTCAAGGTGGATACAGAGAACCCTGATCCATGTGCCTCACTTGGTTGGAGTGTTGTCTTGTAAACCGAAAGGTCGTGGGTTCAATTCCTGCTCAGGGCACATGCCTGGGTTGTCCGTTCAGTCCCCAGTTGGGGTGCGTGCGAGAGGCAACCAGTCAGTGTTTCTCTCTTATTGATGTGTATCCCTCCTTTCCTCTGTCTCTAAAATCACTAAGCATGTTCTAGGATGAGGATTAAAAAAAAGATGGACACGTATATAATAGGGAGGCAACAATAGGCAGTTTTAAGGAACACAAAGGTGATTTTGTGGTTTTGTGGTGGACAGTTTTAAATATTTCGGGCATTGTTCTCATTTTACTGTTGATGAGTATATACAGTGGGTTTTTATACCTACCTATACTTGCCTTTATATTCAGTAACCTTTTTTTCCTATTCAATAGTGAAATGAATGCAGGAATTATAAAAACAGATCAAAACTATGAAAAGATGATGTTTAAAGAAGCTTTGAAAACAGGGTTTTTTGAGTTGCAGGTAGGCTGTTAATTTTTTTAATAGCTATAAAATGTCAGTGTGATTATGATATACTTTTGTCCTTTTTCCCCCCCTGCTATATTATAGTAACTCATCTGAAGTGGAGACTGGAAATTTTATTACGAAATTTTTAAATTCTTCATTAAATTGTGATTGTAAATAGTTCCCTTTGGTACTTTTTCTGTTGTGTTCACTTAGCATAAGTAGTTCTGTTTCTAGTTGAGCTGTGAGCATTAATGGAGATTGAATCTAAAAATTAGTAATACTTTCCAGAAAAACATTTTTAGCGTTGAGAAAAAAATAAAGGCATAAAAAAATAAAGGCAGAAATAAAGGCATAATTGTAACATAATAGTTTTTAGTTTGAAGTCAAAAATTTTCTGAGGTTTTCCACAAGGTGTCAGTATTTCCTCAACGCTTGACAGAAGTACTTAAAGTAAAAATGTGGCTTTGCTCAATCAATTTTGTAAAATATCACATTGGAATTTGTGACAGTTAGTTTTCATAAATGTGGTTAAATAAGGATAAATGCACAGCAGTGTGTCATATGTATAGCCTTTTTTTGGTACTTAAATATCTTTTCTGTATGTTGCTCAGAGCATTTGTTTTTAATACACAGTTTAAACTTCAGCTTTTATGTCTGTTACAAAATGTCTTTTAAAAAACTTTTTCTCAAGACTCATAACTACGGTATCCTTTGAGCAAGGATTGATATACCTTACTTGCAAATTGTTAAAGTAATACCTTTACAAAATTCATTATGGAATTTTAAAAGACTAAAAACTTAAAAATGCATTAAAAGAGAGATACTGAATTTTTTCCTCTTTTATTTTAAAGAAGTATAGGGAGAGAAATGGTAAATAATTTCAAATTTTATAGGCTGCGAAAGATAAGTACCGGGAATTGGCCATTGAAGGAATGCACAGAGACCTCGTGTTCCGATTTATTGAAGTTCAGACACTTCTCTTGGCTCCGTTCTGTCCACATGTGTGTGAGCACATCTGGACACTCCTGGGAAAGGTATCTTTATGCATTTAAGACGTTGTGAGAGTTTTTGATTTTTGTCTCATTACATAAATGTGGTAATATTGTTACTTAAGAGGAAAAGGCTGAAAATGAGTATTTTAAGAATAATGTTGGATTCATTATCATAATTATTACAACAGGTTTAACTGTGTGTGCCTTTATATATACACAGTGTATATATTTTAAAAACATTGACTATATGCATATTGTTTATCAACTAATTCCTGTTAGGGAATGTTATATTACATTTAAATATATTCAGATACATGTTTGAATACATGTGTAACTAATATTCTTTTTTCAGCTGTTTGTTAAATAGGTGAAAATTTGAGGAAGATATAAATGTTATGAACTACTTATAAATAAAGATAGAAGTGTATACTTGTAGAAATATTTTTGTTTTATATAAAATTGCTGGCACATATAGGGCCACATATTCAGTGATATTATATTAGCATTTTTACTGTGAAGAGAAATTCAATTATTTCTCCCTGGCTCACAGATAAACAGATTGGCTGGTTTAATAACTCCTTTCCAACCTTATTAGCCAGGCTCTTTTGCATATTTCGCTGCATGAACAATACCAATATGTGCTCATGATCTATATACCAAATAGCCATACTTTCAATACTGGATGTTTTAATAGGATAAAAGCTGAGAGTGTGCATCATTTATATAATAATGATTACATTTAGGCAAATTAGCATTACATAATTTTCTCTGAAAGTGAGCATATGTGTGTGGGTATTAATATGCTTGTATAAATGGTTGCTAATTAAGAATGTAGAGTCAGACTTGACAGCTTGAACTCTAGAGAACATTAGATCAGGGGCTGTGGAAGTATCCTATGTGGAGTCAAGGTTTGAACTTCGAGCACCCAGTTACAGGTGGTAGCCTTGATATGAAATTGTAATCAAGAATCATAAAATATATGTGTTGCCTAATCTCCCTGAACCCTCTTTTGCTTTTATTTAAAAGCCTGACTCAATTATGAATGCTTCATGGCCTGTCGTTGGTCCTGTGGACGAAGCCTTGATACGTTCCTCCCAGTATCTCATGGAGGCGGCACATGACCTTCGGCTGCGACTAAAGAGTTATATGATGCCAGCTAAAGGGAAGGTGAAGTCATTTTTTAAAAAAAAGTCATTCCTGAAAAGTTATTGATCAAATAATATTTAACAGTAATGAAAATTAAGATGACTTTCATTAAAATATGTAGGGCTGTCTTCATTGCTAATGCAGTTCTGTACTGTGTATATTTTTTAATGTTAGGGCACTAGTGGTACCTACTGTGGGAGGGTTCTTTTCATTTTCTTTTCATTTTTGGTTTAAATGAAAGTGATTAAATGTTTTTGCCTTTTTCCTACCCCGTAGAAGACTGACAAGCAGCCACCTCAGAAGCCTTCTCACTGCACCATCTATGTGGCAAGGAACTACCCATCCTGGCAACACACGACCCTGTCAGCCCTGCGCAGTCACTTCCAGGTGATGCTCTCAGCAGGCTTTCTCCAACAGTGTTGTGTCCCGCCTTGGCTGTTTTGTTTTGTTTTTGTTTTTGTAAGGATATTGGCAACGTCTGGGAGAAGGAAGATTGGTGGCTTTGTTTAATTACCTCTAGGCATAGCACGTCCTTTGTTATCCTTGGTGGCACTTAAATGGGTGCCAAGGGAAAAGCTGCTGTTTTCACCATTTTTGAAACTTTCATACAAAAATACACTGAATCTAGTTGTATGTAATTAAAGGCCGTGGGACTTTTTCACATACGTGTGGTTAAAATTATGAAGCAAAAACATTGATATTCGTGAAGCCTTAACCTTATTATGTTTGAAAACCTTGAAGTGCAGCTCTTGAGTAATTTAAAAGAAAATGTTCCATTTAATAGTTACTCATAGAAATGGAGAGCCTGATGTTATTTTTGGCTCTGCCAGGTAAATAGCTATTAAATATGATAGTTATATTGAAAGGAATCTTAGTTTTTAAACTTAGTTCTTTAAACTTTGATGCAAACTACGAAGGTGCACTCGAGAGAGAGAATAGAGATTATGGCCAAAGCACAAAGTCATAACATAAAGGAAAAATCCTTAGCTTTGATTTTATAGACCTTTATTAGAATTTTGTCTCCATAATTTTTATAGTTAGTTAAGAAATACTTAGAAAAACCTTTACATTTGCAAAATGTGGTGGGACGAGAACAGCAAGTATGTTTTTATTCCTTGTGAACCTATTTTTATGGGGAACTAGTTTCCCTTTTGATTGTGTGTGACAGAAATAGAAGAGAGCCTTTAGAATCTGCTCGCAGATTTTGACTTGAAAGTAAAGAGTAAAAGCTGCTTTCAGGGGTAGAAAAGTGAAACTACCTCAGTGAATTGCATGTTTCTACCAGCATTTTCGAGGAGGCAGTAGAACTACATATTGTATGTAATGTCCCATGTATTAAAAAGAAATGCATCACCACTGTTCTTTTATTTACTCATTTATAAAGGGTGGGGAAGGGAGGGAGAAAGAGAGAGGAACATTGATGTAAGAGAGAAACATCGATTGGTTGGATTGGTTGCATCTTGTATGTGCCCCAGCTGGGGACAAACCCACAACCCAGGCATGTGCCCTGACCGGAATTGAACCGGCGACCTTTTGCTTTGTGGGACAATGCCCAACCAACTGAGCCTCACCTGTCAGGGCACCACTGTTCTTTCAGAGGTTATATTTAGTATTCATTGATTAATTATTATATAGTTTCAAAGTGACATCATTTTTTGGCATTATTTGAAATGATTAGCTTCCTTTAACATTTTTGTTTTCATCCAAAAGAAGCAAAAGAATGTTAGGTTGTAATCAAGAAAGATGTCCTTATGTTGAATATGGCACCTTTTTTTGTGGCATAGGGAAAGGACTGTGTCCTACCCTCTCCTTTTTTCTTTCATCTGTATTTCAAAGCAACACACTGACAAATAGAAAATTGTCCCATATACCTTGCTTAGTAAAGTAAATGGATTATTGGAACTCTTACTATGTGCTACTTTTACTTTTCATTTTGATTCATTCCCAACCCTTGGCTTTGATACTATGCTTCTCCAACAAGGAGAAAATGAGTCACCTGAAACTCTGAGAGGGCTGCTTGCTTTCTCTATTAAAGAAGACACTTGGTGTTTGCAGAAATGAATTTAAATTAAGGCAGCACATTTGGGACTTGTGTGTATTAGTGGTATACGATACAGGTACTTGGTTTTGTGTAGATAGAAATGATACTATTTTTAACAGGACCATAGCTAGGGATTCTTTTGTTCATGTTTATGGTAACCGTTTATAACAAAGTGTTCAAAAGCAGACCTGTAAACCTGTATGATAGTTGTGTGTAGTTTTTATTTTGATATAACTAATGAAATACTTTTAGAAACTTATAAGACCTTTTTTTTTCTTATAAGATTAAGATCTAGTGGTATATTATTATAAAAAAAAAGTTATTATTCAGCATGGTGCACCTGGTTTCCTTCCTTACCCTCAAAATCATGTACTCTCTGAATTTAGAGGGAATAGGAGACTCCTTTCTGTATTATTCATTCACGTTTCACTTCTTCACGATGCTAGGGCTGCGCCCTCTTGTTCTCTGGCAGACTGGTGGAGGCCTTCATTCTGTGTCTGCCTGACTTCCTGTAGGCACATCAATCCTGCATCTTCTTTAAAATATTTTCTCCACTTTCTTCCCCAACTCCCTTTTTTTTTTTAGAACAACAGTGGAAAATTGCCTGATAACAAAATCATTGCTAGTGAACTAGGCAGTTTGCCAGAATTGAAGAAATACATGAAGAAAGTGATGCCATTTGTTGCCATGGTTAAGGTAAGCTGTGGACCTTGTGCAGCTATGACCCCATGAATAATAGTTAGTGGAAGGGGTAAGTCTCCCCCTGGAAATCTGCTGAAATAGCACTTCTCAGTCAGTGGTTATGGGGAATGAATATCCTGATTTGGGGTTTACCTGTGGAGTTGCTGAGTATGTAAAAATAGGTCTTGCAGAAGAAAAACCAGTTTAGAATTGGCTGCACTAAATCATTCTCTTCATGTTCTACTTTCCCTTCCTTTTAGTTTGGGGAGGAGGCATACTCTTTTGACTTACATTAGGGTATTTTTATTGAATCCTATTACTGGCATCAATCCTACATTTGGATAAATTTAGCATTAACAGGATAAATATTGTTTATAGTGGTGAGACCAGGGTTTCTCATTGAAGGCTCTATTTTGGGCCCGATAGTTCTTTGCTGTGGGATGCTGTCCTCTACACTGTCAGGTTGAGCAGTATCCTTACCTTCTACCCACTGGATGCCAGTGGGACATCTCCTTCACCCACCTCAACAGTGACCAGCAAAAATGTCTTCAGACATTGTTAAATGTCTCCTGCTGGCAAATTCAGCATCCTCTATTAAGAATCACTGGGTTAGACTCTTAGTTTTCTTCTTGTACATAGTTGATCTATTGGATTTCTTGAAGAAAAGAAATAGAAAGAAGGCTGTATGTTGCTTAAGATCTCAGGCTCTGAGGTCAGGCAAATCTTGGCCCAAATCCTGTTTGCCTGTTAACTTCTTAGTTATGAGGCCTTAACACATCACTTAAATTCTTTGGGCCACATGGTTTTTCATCTATAACATGAGGAAATTAATAGGACCTACCTTGTAAGAGTGCTGTGAGAAGTCAGTGAAATAATACAGTTTTAACACACTTAAATGCTGCCTGTCAAGCAGTAGGCTCAGTACATTTTTTAAAAATAACAGTGGTTATTCTTGTACTTTAGATTAATCCTTGAATCTTCTAGGCTACAGATGCGTGCCTGATGGAGACCCAGACTCTTAGCTTGTCTTATATTGGAATAGATTGTATTCTTAGGAAGGACTTTTAATTCTCCTAGACCAGAGTGAACTATCTGAGCCTTATGTTATTTCAAGTTTGAGAAATAATTTAGATTTCTGGGTTGACCTATTCCAGTCAAGTTATAAATATGTCTGCTAGCATGCTTCTAAGTCATTGGTCCTATTGGTCAGAGTGCCAGATCATTGTCAATATATGGATTCAACGAAATAGCCTATGGTTGGTTGCAAAGATAACTAATTCTGATGACATACATTAACAGAATTCAGAGAAATTGATTTGAAAATTAGTTATATGATTTTAGATTCAAGAGGTGGCTTTTGAAAAACCAGTGTTAGACTAAGTAGTAATATATATTTTTTTCAGTAATATTGGTTATTTGCCAGGCATATTAGTGGTGCTGAAAAGTGTTTAATGACTAGTAATAAGAAAATGGCTTTTTAGCACACCCCTTCCATGGGAAAAGAAATAGCCTTGGATGGTAAATGAAAACAATAAATGTTAGGAATCATGTCAGCTCACTTTCATGTAAGTGCAACCTGTTCCAGGCAATTAGCTGTGTTTGTGCATGAACTTGGCTCTCCAAAGATACATTTTGAGTTGGCAAATATTTTATTTCATGTTCAAGCAAATTAAGAAAGTAAATTGTTTTATATATGCCACAGCATTCATATAGTATGGCTTTTTAAGTTTTATTTATAAATTTGCAGGAATATCTTAGGGAATTTATTGTTCATATTCTCTGAAATAGCTTTGATGATTTGGGATCTTGGAAAAATTTATTATTATTATTGTTATTGTTATTATTATCATGGTTACCTGAAGGGATATTTTCACACATTTGTTTGATTCCTTATCAAAGCAAATTCTTCGGGTTTGCATATTAAATCAATCTAAATAAACAATGATAAAATCATATTTGTTTTATGAATCTGAAAACCTTGTCTTTCTAGTCTTTTCATTGCTGCCTTAGTATTATCACATTTTAAATGATAATTACTCTGAGCTAGTAATTTCATTAATAAGCAGACATAGATAAGGGAAACCATGAGTCCAAGGCCTTTCTTTTACTGTTCAAATTTGAAGATTTTATCAATTGAGAGAAGAATGATTGCTTTGGAAGCAATATATTATTTTCAACATATTCTTAATGTACTTTTGTTTTTCAAAACCATTTTGGCTGTTAGGAAAATCTGGAGAAGGTGGGACCTCGTGTTCTGGATTTGCAATTAGAATTTGACGAACGGGCAGTGCTTATGGAGAATATAGTCTACCTGACCAATTCCCTCGAGGTAAGTGGGGCTAGGGATTGTAATAGCTAGTTAACCATAGTAAACATAATCCAGTTCTTTTGTTTTGTATTGAACTTTTATAAACTTCATTCATGTTTAGTAACTTGGCCAAATATATCAGTCAAAAATTTTTTTGAGGGAAAGAGAATGGATAGGTAAAGAAGTTGCAGGAAGAAAAAAATGATCTGTTGTCTTATTTCACCAGTCATTCTGTACATAAAGTACTAACTGCATGTACATGGATTTCCACCACCCCTCAAATTATATTTAAAAAGATGAGATCTTATATACAAGTACTTTCAGAATCTCTCTTATTATCGGGTACCCTTTTTTTTTATGAACTAAAAAAGAAATTTGTTTATTGAGGGCATGAGGATACAAGCAATATAAAAATCAAAAGCTTCTCTGGCTTTAATTAGCTTTTCTTCCTCTTGTCAAATGGGGGTGGGATTTTATTTGTACATTTTCTAAGGGTCCCAATCTGCTTATGATTCCCCCTTATACAGGGGGAAGCTGTGGGGCAGATAATTCCTTAAATGAACCCATAGGGAGAGCTCTATCAGGGAGGAAGTAGCTGCTCCTCTGCCTGCTTCTTTCCCTTCTGCTTCACGTGTGCTACAAACTAGTCATTGCATGTGATGGGAGCCCAGCAATTAGCGAAAAGAAGCTCTGGAAGCCCACTCTGCCATCTCGGCACTGGTCCACGTCCTTCATTATTTTGTCTATGGCCAGAGGGTCTTTTTGATTTTCCAAAAATCCAGGGAACTCCTTTTCCATGAGAACTCTCAGGTCTTCCTTTGTTAAGTAGCCTTTATCCCCAGCGAATTTGTGAAATGTGAACATCATAGTTTCCATGGCGTGTTCCATTTGAGACGGCATTTTGGTGAGGTCTTGGCCCAAGGCGCGGCAGGATCGCTAGGCTGGCTGGGACGTGCGGCCAGTATGGGGTACTCTTGAATTGCTTCTACCCCCTCCCTGTGCTCCTTCCTTTTAGGCCTTAGATTCATAGAATTAAATTAATTAGAATCCTAGGTTCATGATATTATTGCTCCATGTCTGGTCGTGTTTTTAAATTTTAATTTATTAAAAATTTTAAATTCTGGAATGTAAAGCTCTTTTTAATTAAAGTATAGTTCACATACAATATTTTATTAGTTTCAGGTGTATGACATAATTATTTGACATTTATATACATTATGAAGTGATCACCATGAGAAATCTAGTAACCATCTGTCACCATACAAAGTTACTGTGATATTGTCAACTGTATTCCCTATGTGTATATTACATCCTGTTGTTTAAAGAATTGATTAATGAATCAACTAGCAACTCAGGAACTAAAACATTACCAATAGCTTTCACATATTCTCAGTGTCCCACCATCTGGCCCCAGTCACAACTTCATATATTGATTCTAAAAATGCTGTCTCTCAGGCAACTAAGGCAAAAGGAAAGATAATTTGCTCTAGAAAAACTATTAGAAGATTCAAAGTGGTTCCAGTGATAATGAGGACACTGGAGTAAAAAAAAAAAATGCATGTTTAGAATTTGAATAAAATTGTTTTATGAAATATTAAAATGGAAGATAGTTATTCCTAAATAACTTTTATGTCATGTAATTATAAGTAAGTTAATAATTAAATTAATAAATGTTACTGGTATTTATTTTAAGTATATTTCTAAATATTCATATACATTCATGGAGGTCAAAACTTATTGGAAGTTTTGGAAATGGAGATACATTTAGGATCATCTTATATATAGGCTTATACAATATGCTACATTTCTGAGTTTATTTAAGTGGAAGTCTTTTATTCCCAAATGCTAAATGCCTGAATTTTATTTAAGTTCAGCCTTTTATGCTGATTTTTCATTTTCCTTTATACAGCAGGTATATCACATTTCATTATAGAAAATGTTAAACATGACGGTATAAATAGCAGTATTATGAGACATCTAAGATCAGTGTTAAATAATTGATAATAGATTTTATTCAGTGTTTATATGGAAAATAATAAAATTACACAGACCATTTCATCTTAAGTGGAGAACCTAGTTTTACTCTTTGGTGAAATGAGGTGATGATTAATTCCAGTCATATTAAGTGATACTAATGACTTCCATTTTCCCCCTCTATTTAGTTAGAACACATAGAAGTCAAGTTTGCCTCTGACGCAGAAGATAAAATCAGGGAAGAGTGCTGTCCTGGGAAACCACTTAATGTTTTTAGAACAGAGGTAAGTTAAAAGAACCTCAGTGAATCGTTGCTTTTTAGAGCTAGAAGAGACAGTAGAGATCATTGCATCTAAACCCATCATTGTAACGATGGGAGAAAGTGACAGCCAGAGAAGTTAAGTGATTGATTTGGGCCAGGCCACGTAGTTCATTAGAAATTGGGGTGCATTTGAGGTCTCCAAATTACCTGGTTGGTGCCATAGTTACTTTTCCTTACTTTGCTATAATGGATGGCATTAGATGTTATTTGTGGGTTTAAAAAATAAAAATATGATTTTCAAAACCTGGTTTTTATTTTTAAAAATACAGTAGAACATGAAATATGAGTTGTTGTTTTTTTAAGTGAAAAGGGACTTTCATTGTTCGGTTGAGTCTTGGTTTAATAATGTTTTTCAAGATTTTTTAATTTCTGGCATAAATGAGATAGATGTATTATCTTAAGTTATGCTGGCATTGATTTTATCCCCTTATTGGCCATTATTGGTGAAGGTAAATAGCTTTTGGAGTCTTGGAGGATTCTATTTATTTATTCTCCAAAAATCCATTCAGAATGGTAGCATTTGGCAAAGTCCAGTGGACTGCATTTGAGAGTTCATAAAATGTCCTTCTTTTCTTGATAAGCAGCAGACTTAGATATATCCTGTTACTTTTACCACATTTAGTTGAAAACCCAGCAAACAGAGAAATCCTGTTTTGAAAGAATGAGGTAATCATGATTATGGAGACTTCCTGAATTTATCATCACATAATGAATACAGTCATTACATTACGATAAGGTAGCTTTTAAAAGTGCAGTCAATTGGGCCATGGATATAGGTACTTGAAATAGTATTCTGTATGCAAATATGTTTTTTTTAAGCCACTTTCAGGCATTCCTTTAAGCTACATGTATTTAAGTCTTTCACAAGACTCAGTGACTTTTTTTCCACTTAAAATAATGAGCAGGGTCTTTGACTATATAGCATATAGAATGTGGGAGGTATTATGAGATAGAACTGGTTTAATCCTGGCTCTCCCTTCTTGGTTTTATGACCTTGGCCTACTTTATTAATCTTAGTTCTCAGTTCTGCATCTGTGCAAAGGGGTCTTAAAGAACTACCTTTCAGGGTATAGGAATAATAACGCTTAGTACAGTGCCTGCTACATAGTAGAAATTCAATAAATGATGGTAGTTGTAGAAGAGAAAATATAATTATTATTATACATCACCAATGTTGATATTTGTAGTTGTCATTTTATCTAGGCATTTGGTTGTAAGTATGAGCTTTGTATATCTTTTCTTTCATACCTGAATATCCCTTTGTCATGATTTTAGAATACCAGAATTAAATCTGTCTTTTCATTGGGCATTAAAAATGTAGCAGAGATTCCTCTTCATTCAGGAGTACTCAAGATTGATTTCCTATAATAACTATTTTCTCTTTTATTTTCCTAGCCTGGTGTGTCAGTTTTCATAGTGAATCCCCAGCCATGCAATGGTCACTTCTCAACCAAAATTGAAATCAGGCAAGGAGATACCCGTGATTCTATAATCAGGCGTTTAATGAAAATGGACCGAGGAATCAAAGGTAAATGGTTTCCCTGCACATTTGGTAGTAAGTAGCTTGTGAATTTGATGAATTCTAAGCAGAGAAAGAAAAGTAAGTGATTTGCTGAGGGACAGCTGTGTAATGCTGTGGGACGAGTATTAGACCCAGAATTAGGAAACCTGCATTGTCTTTGGGACATTGTGACTAGGTAGCTTGGTGACTTGACCATGCCACTTAAACTCTAAATTACTCCCTTTTAATAAAGTGAGGCTACTGGATTAGATATTTTTCTAAGACTCCATCTAACTTTAAAATTGTAACAAGCAATCTGTCTCTCAGAGGTCTTCAGAATTGAGGAGTACGTACTCTTAATATTATAAACCAGCTTGCCCAGTTGGGTCTGTTCCTGGGGAAGGTAGAAAAACAGTAAACGTTATTGAGTTAGTGCCATGTATTAGCCATCTAATCATTTTATGATACAATAACATAGAGGGTGTTATGACTCCCCTTTTACAGATGATAAAGTGGAGGTCAGAAAGGCTAAGTAACTTGCAAAGTTCGTACAGCTAGTAAATCTGTGAGCTGAAATTCATACTCAGGTCTGTCTGACTCCAAAGCTTGTTCTTTCTTCTAAACAATGTGCCTCCAAGTAAAATATGTAAATCTTAATTTATCAGGATTAAGTCAAAAATCTATGATTAGATTCAATATAGTAGTTTATAGTTTTGTTTTGTTTTTTTATTACTCAGCCAGGTCTTAGGCTGAGCATAGTGTGAAGAGAGTTAATGTGTCTCTGTATTATTTTTCTTCCCAATTATGAAGACAAATTAACATTGAGCTTCCTTATTTTGCATGATCTCTCTTCTTGATGGCACTCAAGAATTGATTGGGCCATATTCCATTAATATAAACTTCTTCTGAAAAGATTTATAAATCCCAGACAGTGACCTAATTTATGGAACTCTATTCAGGGTAACAGTATGCCATTAACACTGAAGACTTAAAATAGCCCTTTGCAATTCATTGTACTGTGTTATTTTTTGTTCTCTTGAAGTCATTCATTCATCTTCTGTGGATACTTCTTGACTGACTCGCATATGTAGTGTGTGTAGCAATAAGTGTGTATGTAGAGACCCCTGTGTATGCACTAGGGGGCTTGGGGAGTCCACAAAGTGTTCATTAGGGCATCATCTAGTGCAGGAGTAGAGGACTAAGCTATTGACATACGGTACATAGTCCTAATCTAAGGAGAAACTGCTGAGTGCAGTAAAAGGTATAGTTAAAATGTATGACCGATGCAAATGGTGAGATTATTTCCAACTGCGGTGATCGGGGATGAATTTATGGAGAAAATATTGTTTTGATGGGGCATGAAAATTATACCTGTGAGGTGAGGGCAAAGGGTGTCTAGCAGGAGGGAGATACTAATTCTTTTTTTTTTTTTTTTTTTTCAGATTTAATGTGTTTTATTGATTAAAATATTACATTTGTGCCAATTTCCCTTCCCTCTGCTCCCCTCCACCCGGTGGCCCCCCTCCCTCCAGTTGTCCCCCCCTTTTAGATTATGTCCATTAGTTGTGCATACAGTTCCTCCCAACCTCTCTCCGTCTATTCCATTCCCTCCTACCCTGATCCCCAATTCCTATATCATCTCCCTCCCTCTCCCCACTCCCCCTCCCTGTTGACCTCCCCCCAATATGCTTCCCGTACCCACAGTTCCTTTTCCACTCTCGTTGCCTGTTTCGTTTGCCTTTGTTTCATCTCCCTAGCTTCTGTTTTTTAAACCAGTCCCTTTAACATCTCATATAACAGTGGTTTGGATCTAATGAACTCTTTCAGTTTTATTTTGTCCTGGAAACACTTTCTCTGTCCTTCTATTCTGAATGACAATTTCGCTGGATAGAGTATTCGTGGTTGTAGGTTTTGGATTTTCATTACTTTGAATATTTCTTGCCAGTCCCTTCTTGCCTGTAGGGTTTCCCTTGAGAAGTCAGCTGATAGTCTAATTGGGACCCCTTTGTACATAATTCTTTTCTTCTCTCTTGCTGCTTTTAAGATTCTCTCTTTATCTTTAATTTTTGACATTTTGATTATAATGTGTCTTGGAGTGGTTCTCCCTGGGTCCAGTCTCTTGGGAACTCTCCTTGCTTCCTGGACCTGCAAGTCTATTCCCTTCCCCAAGTCTGGGAAGTTCTCCTTTATTATATTTTCACTCAATTTTTCAAGTTCTAGTTCATCTTCCTCACTCTCTGGCAAACCAATGATTCTTATGTTGGGCCTTTTATAGCTGTCCCAGAGGTTTCTGATCCTCTCATTGTTGCTTCCCATTTCCTCTCGCTGCATTGGTTGACTGCTTGTTCCTTCTCCATATTCCAGTTTGTTGAAATGAACTCTGGATTTGTTTTCCTCATCTTCTGTCTCGTATGCGGTTTTGTTCCTTTCGTTATGAAAGTTTTTCACTTCTTTCTTATCTTTTTCCTGCTCTTTTGTGAATTCTGTAAGCCACCTGCTAACAATGGCCCAGAACTGAGCCTCTGACAGGTTTCTTATCTGTTCATCTGTCAGGTTCTCTATCTGTTGTCTGGTGAGCTGTGCTACCGGGATTTCTATAGTTGTCTGCCTCATTTTGACAGATGCGTTTTGTTTTCTTGGGCCGGCTGTCGGGGGCAGTGCCTGTGTACTTGTAATGACCCAGTGACCGGCGCCGTTTGGCGTCATAAATCAGCGACCGGTGCCTGCCTGCGACCTATTTCGCAGCCCTGTGGCGCTTTCTTTCTTTGGGGGCGGGGGTCCAAGATGGATTCACACAGTTATTCAGCTAGGAGACCTGGATCCGTCCTCCCGCCCCCCTGGGCCTCACTGTTCAAGGCGATGCGGCGGCCGCTCTCCCCAGCGCTGGGGTCGCGCACTGCCAGGGGCCCGCCCGCAGCCGGGATTTCTTGCCGCCCCGCCAGGTCTCAGGTGCGATCGCAAACAGCTCTGTCCTCTTTAACTCTTACCTGCCCAAATGGCACCGCTGGTTTATAACTTCAAATGTTGGGCTTCCGTGTAGTTTTATTTTCTGGAATTTCTAGTTATCCTTTGTTTTGAAGTGGTTGTATTCCTCTCTAGTTGTAGAGGGAGACCTAGCGTGTCCGTCTAAGCCTCCATCTTGGCCGGAAGTCACCGGGAGATACTAATTCTTGTTTCACTGTGTATCAGCTATATGGGAGGCTAGAAGTTTCATTGTTGTTAGATGTGATTTTTAAATTGCGGTAAAATATATGTAACGAAATTGAATGTTCTAGTCATTTTTAAGTGTATGGTTCAGTGCCATTAAATCCATTCCCATTGTGGTACAACCATCACACTGTATCTGTCTCCAGAATTCTTCCATCATCTTAAGCTGAGACTCTGCACCCATTAAATAAGAACTCTCCATGATGCTGGCCCACTCTAGTGTCTGGTAACCACTGTTCTCTCTGCCTTTATGTAGAACCATGCAGTATTTGTCCTTTTGGGTCTGGCTTATTTCACTTAACTGACTGTCTTCCAGGTCCGTCCATGGTGTGACGGGCACCGATCATGTTCCCTCAGTGACCCAGGGAGTGTAGAATGAGAGCAACATCCTTAGAACCTGTGGACCACAGAAGGCAGATAGTTTTGAAATAGGAATATATAGGAAGCCACGTTGTGGCTTTATTTGGCTGTTCTATGTTGCATATATGCAGTCATGAGAAAATCTTATGATAGGAAGAACTCTTCACCATGAAGAACAATATGGTGGCTTTTAAAGAAAATAGATATTTGTGTGGACCTACTGGGTAGGATTATCATGAGGCTGTAGCACATGAGAGGATGTATTCCTGTGTTGAAAATTGTATTATATAATGTTCAACCTGCCTCTGTTAAATGTACTCAGATACAGCACTAACTAGGTTCTTCACTGAGCCTCTGGCATAATTCTTACATTCTTTGTAATACTAGCTGTGAATAATGTTATCAAAAAATCCTTTAAGTTTGGTATTAGTAGCTGCTGTGAATTTTAGAAAATAGAAACGTTAGGGGAGTTTGAAATTAATATTCTTCCAAGTATCTGTAGAAGAGCTGTAACCATGATACTCTTCCAGAAGCCTGCACGTTGCTTTGCTATCTAAGGGGGCTGCGCAGGTGAGATGGGAAAGGAGTGAAATTCAGTCACATACCTCTCTGTCTGTCTGCTGCAGTAACCAGCAAGTCATCCAATTAGTGCTGATTGTACTGAGGGTGGTTATGATCCAGTTCCAGGAAGAACTGGGTTAAAATCATCATTTTACTCCACAAAGACCACTGAGCAACTATTTGATGATAATGACTTGAAATCACTTGCAACCTCTGCCACATATGAACTAATAACTTGGAGTTCATGAAAAGCTCCATTTCACATTATCAATCCCTAGTGACTTTCAATTACTCTCATCCCTTCTCTAAGTGCCTTGAATCTTGTGTAGGTGCAGACTCAGATTTCAGCATTTTCAATGCAGTCTGGGATAAGAAAAGATAGACCACTAAGAAACCTCCAAGATTTATTGGCAGTAATGAACTACATGGTGAAACATCAAAGCAAATGTGTTTTGTCACTTAGAAGGCTGATTGAGTGTTAAGGCTTATTTGAAAAAGTTTGATTCAGAATTGCTTGGAATGATGAGGGAGGTCTGTTTTAGACACACACACACACACACACACACACGAGGGAGGTCTGTTTTAGACACACACGCACACACGCACGCACGCCGGCAGATCTGCAGTAAAATGCCTTGTGCATAAAATCTGCTGGCAGAACTTGTCACTGCTTCCATAGCAAAATAATTTGGTATCACTGATGAGCATGTTGAATCGCAGTAGCTGTTAAAATCAATCATATTTTCTCCCCAAATAAGAACAGGGCTGTCAGGCAGGCTGTGTCTGCTCCTTTCCTGCTTTTACTTCCAGGACTTGTGCTGTATCTGGGAATAGATTTTATGGCCTCTGCAGAGACAGCCTCTCTAGAGACTCTCAGGCAGGGCTTGCCTGCGTGATAGTTGCAGGTAATTGCTCTATAAGCCCCAAGATCCCTCCTCTAAACGTGTAGTCCTTCTGTCTTTGTTTCCCCAGGAGGAGAGAAAGCCTGGATAAGTTGTACTCGGGGCATAGCCGCCAGCTGCTTTTGTGTCTCCTTTTATCTCTTATCCCTCTCTTGTTAAACTTCATACTCTCAAAGCAACATAATTGGGAGTGGAGCTCACGGACCACCCAGCGATCTACTTTAGGAAGGGTTGGAAAGTAATTCGGAAAATATCTGTTTCTGTGGCTCAGGTTAAACATAACTAACCACGTTACACTTAGAATTACCATTTGTAGTCACTTATCATGTTTTCCCCCTATACAAAATAAAACCATTTGGTGTGGGAAAGTCTCAGAATTGCTGAAATAAACTTTTCTTCAGGCTCAATTGTTGTCAGGATTGTTGGATCATAAATTTGGTCAAGGGACAAGTGTTTTCTTTGCCAGGAGCCATCTTATCAGCTTGCGCAAGAGCAGATCAGGAAAATCTCAAGCAGGGGAGCATTGGTGCCAAAAGGTTAAACTTCTAAAATCTGTGCCCTTTACCCTGCCCTTCCCCCTCTCTCCTTGTCTCTCATCAGCTTGTTAATATAAATGCTTTTATCCTTTGAACAAAACAAGAATCTGGTCATGCAATGTATTAGAATAGTAATTCTTTTCCAGAAAAAAAAACTTCAACAAGTCTTACAGTTTTAATATATTCCAGGAAGCAAGACAAGAAAGAGAAATGTTTTAGATTTTTTGATATTCTGAAAAATGGTTAATTGAAGCATATAAAAAGTGGTTAGAGAGACCATACAGGAAACTGCTCAAATAAGACTCAGCTCTTCCCCTTGGTTTCAAATTCCCAGGGCATGTGTAATACAGAATCTCTGACAGTCTTTGGTCTGGTATAAGTCAACAGAGGATGACGATTTGTTAGATTTAGCTTTGCTTTCTGAGATTGGGTCCTGTTTAATAATCTCATGAAAATATGTTTTAGATATAATAGTCATTGTGTTTAAGATATGAATTACGAGAGTCGGGACACGAGTTTGAGTCAGTAACTGTAATTAAATGCTCGTATCTATCATCTTTTTTTTGCTGTAGATCTTTCCAAAGTGAAACTGATGAGATTTGATGACCCACTGTTGGGGCCTCGGCGAATTCCTGTCCTGGGAAAAGAGCAAACTGGGAAGACCCCCATTTCTGAGCATGCTGTTTTCCATGTAGACCTCACAAGCAAGAAAGTTTATCTTACTGAGGATGGGCTACGGGAAGATATTGGTGATACAGTGGTCTATCTGGTTCATTAGATTCATGCAAATTGGAGATTTATCCTGGTTCTTGGGAATACTACTACTTTGTGCCTACAGATTGGCTATGAGAACCTTAGGCTGGACCTAAATAGATTTCATTTCTAACCATTAAATTCTGCATGTAATCATAATTATACCAAGTCATCTTGGATTCCTGGACCTAATAAATTTTTTTTTCCTTCTTGGAGCCTCTAAGAGAAACAGTTTATATCATATTTTTTAATTTATTTTTTAAATTTAAAAACATAATTGCTAATTTCCAGCAGCTTCTAGTCTTTCACATTAACACAAAAGCATCAACATGCTTCTTTTGTGAGGTGTACTTTATACTACTCATGAAGGCTAAGGAGTGTTGACAACTTTTTATATACATTATGGAGTTAGCTTTATTTCTTCTTTAAAGAGAAAAAAGTAAATTAGACACCTAGTTTTGCTTTTTAAACAAAAGAACTTTCATGACTATTGAAAAGAACAAATGAAAATATTTTGACTTGACTGTGATCACTGAGTATTTTGTGTAAAGAACAAAAACAATCTTGTATTTATAAGAATTTTTTAGCTTTGATATATTTAATTAACCACCAATATGTTTCCCAAGGCTAATATTAATAGTTTATAAGGAGTTTATTTCATCTACACTAAATTTAGGCATTTTAAAAAGAGGGGATTTTTTTCCACCCAGAAGACTGCATTTATCAAATTTGTCTTGAGTGCAACTGTGTTTAAAGACCATGCCGACTGTATTGCAAATATTGAAAATTTATTTTCCTATTCTTGGTGGCCTGTCTGTTTATATTATTTATGCCATCTGTCTTCATAATGAGGGAACAATATTAGGTGTTGACTGGCAGAGAAGAAAAACATTTCCATTGCTTGAAGGATTCAGTATGGGGCAAGACCAATTCTGATCACTTGTAAGGAGCCTAAATTCCAACTTTCTGATCACAGGAGATTTTATTGAGCTTCTTTATTTCGTATTGGCTTAATATTATTATAGACTGTAATCATGTCATTTGTATTGATTCCTTTGGGCAACTGTTTTGTGCTTGCCCTCCTTTAGATTCTTTTGCTGCTCCCTCAATCTACATAACCTTACTTATTCCCCAAATCAAAGCACTCTTTCCTGGTTCCTTAACACAAGCCTACTCATGTTTAACTGAGGCCAGTTAAACTGTGTGCCTGGGGGAAAAAGGAGAAAGGAAAATAATTTTAATATTATGAGCGATTCTGCCTGTTCTACTAAATGAACCTATGAACCTGTGTTGCCTTGGATTAAATGTGAGTGGCGATTCACGGCTGCTCAGTCCCCTCAGTCCCAACTCCCCAGTGTCTCTCTCAGAATGAGCATCTTGCTGGGATGAATATGCTTTGTGTGTTTACAGGCACATAGGTTTTGTACAAGGAAGCCTCTCAGCGTAAGCCATTGCTTCATCTGGTGCGCAACTGAAAACACAGCAATTAGTTGAAATGCTGAAGGAAAAACAGGCTGTATTGGGCAATTGTATTGCTAGAAGACTCATTCCTTCCTAAAGGATTTTAATGCACATTTTTAAGTTGTGAAATAGAATGTACATACACAAAAAGTGGACAATAATATATAGTATACACACATACAAAACATGAACAACAGCGAAATAGAATTTATCAACAAAGCAGAAATCTGTACACTCACCACCCAGTCACGGAGTAGGACATAGTACAGTGTCAGCACCTCTGAAGCCCTCATGCCTCCTCCCATAGAGACAGGTTTACGCCAGTATATGATGCAGTTTTTGTACATGTTCCATGTGAGTTTAAAAGAATTGTTCAAATCTGTGTTGTACTGTTTTGTTTTATCAATTCGTTCATTATTTTATTTATTTATTTTTTAAGTATATTTTATTGATTATATTGTTACAATAGTTCCAATTTTTTCCCCTTTGCTCCCCTCCGCCCAGCACCCCCCTTCCCCAACAATCCCCTCTCCAAGTCCATGCCCATGAGTCGTACATACAAGCTCTCCCACCTCACCCTTTCATATATTATTCTTCTTCTTTGTTAAAAATAATTAATTAATTAGTTAAATATTTTAACAATAAAAAATAACAATCCCTCCCTCTCAGACTTAAGACCCTTTACAATCTTATAAAGGACAATGGACGAAGGTCTCGAGCTCCTCTAGCTGCTTCAAGCTGGACAAGGTCGTCGTCCTACCTACCCGTGGGTCAAGAAATCCCTAATAAGAGTGGGGGTGTGGAGGGGAGGGTGGCCTTCCCACATGGAGAAGGATCGTGCAGACTCCAGGTTGGTTGGCTGTCTCTGGACAACAGCATGCTTGGTTAACAGGCTGGCATCCTTGTTGTATTCTGGAGGCAACAGGGTTAAAGGATATCATTCAATCCGTAACCACTAGATGACAAAAGACAGGTATTAATTTTTCAATGTCCCACATTAGGGAAAATAAGGGCTTCTTTGGAGGAAGGTATGCCAGGTACATCTCACCTGTCCAAAACCCTTTTGCCCATTATACTTAGTTTGGATTGAGGGAAATATTTTAGGTTTCCCCCCTCGCAGGCCTCTGGGCTCTTTCTGTCCAAGCCATTAGGATAGAAAAGAGAAACCAGTTTTAAAGTGAAGCCCACAGACCACCCCGTTCTTCACCAACCCAGCCACTTAGTTCAGCCAAACCATTGAGTCTCAGGAGGCAGCAATGCAGACAGGATTAAGTGAGGCCTATACCTACTGACAATTACTCAGGTAATGAGATCATAGGCTTATGCCCTTTGAAAACAGAAAACACATGTTAATTTATGTAACATAACCCACATACATGTCTCTAAATCTGTAGGACTGTCTTATCGGAAGGAAAATCCTTGTCCTAATATTCACTGAACTTGTATTTCCATTCTTTATATTTTCATTTTTTCCCCCCACTAAAAATTTTTTTGTTTGTTTTTCCATTACAGTTGTCTCACTTTATTTCCCCCTCCTGCTTCCCTGCACCTTGCCCCCCCCCCACATCCAGTCTCCACCCAGCTGTCCATGTCCATGGGTCATCCACACATGTTCTTTGACTAGACCTTTCCCCTTCCTACCCCTTCTCTCCCTCCCATCTCCCCCCCTGTCACCGTTAGTCTACTCCTTGTTCACATACCTCTGGTTCAATTTCACTCATTTGTGTTGTTCATCAGTTTCCTGCAACAGGTGATAGCATAAGGTAATTTTCTTTTGTTGCCTGGCTCATTTTGCCAAGCACAATTCTCTCCAGTTCCAATCATGTTGTTGCAAATGGTAGAAGTTCCTTCTTTCTTTCAGTACTTTTTCATTGTCATTTCCCCCCTTTGTACTCGTGTCCTCTCTGTCTCTCTCTGTTTCTTCATCTTCTTAAAGCAGACCCTTTAGCATCTCTTGCAATGCTGGTTTGGTGGAGATGTATTCTTTTAGCCTTCTTTTGTCTTGGAAACTCCTTATTTCACCTTCCATTTTGAATGAGAGCCTTGCTGGGTAGAGTATTCTTGGTTGTAGGCCTTTGTTTTTCATTGCTTGGAATATTTTTTGTCATTCCCTTCTGGCTTGTGGTGTTTCTGCTGAGAAATCTGATGATAGCCTTATTGGAGTTCCCTTGTATGTTATTAGTTGTTTCTCTCTTGCTGCTTTTAGGATTCTCTCTTTGTCTTTGAATGTTGGCATTTTAATTATGATGTGTCTTGAAGTGGGCCTGTTGGGGTTCATCTTCATTGGGACCCTCTGTGCTTCCTGGACTTGCATGATTCTTTCTCTCCTCATGTGAGGGAAGTTTTCTGTCATTAGTTTTTCAAAGAGGTTTTCTATCCCTTGCTCTTCTTCTTCTCCTTCTGGAATTCCTATGAGATGGATATTATTACGTTTCATGTTGTTCTGCAGCTGTCTTAGAGCCTCTTCAGTCTTGTTCAGTCTTTTTTCATTTCGTTGCACTGTCTGTGAGTTTTTGTCTACATTGTCCTCCAGCTCGCTGATCCGATCTTCTGCTTCCTCTAGCCTGCTTTTAATTCCTTCTACTGTATTCTTCAATTCAGAGATCATATTCTTCATTTCCTCCTGGCTCTTATTGATAGCTTCCATGTCCTTTTTGATGCTGGTATAATTCTCAGTAAGTTCCTTATAGTTCTTCTGGAGTTCACTGTAGTTTTTCTGGAGTTCTTTGTAGTTTCCGCTGAGCTCATTGAGCTTCTCCATAATCCGTGCTTTCAATTCCATATCTGATAGTTGGCTCCCCTCTATTTCATTTAGCACTCTTTCTGGGGACTCTGCCTTTCCTTTCGATGGGGGGTTGTTTCTCTGTCTCCCCATTTTTGTGACTCCTATTGTTTGTTGGTGCTTCTTAGAATGATCTGCACTTCCTGGATCTGCCCCTGGTGGCGTCAGATCCTGTACCAGTCTGGGCCTAGGCAGCCTGTTGGAGACTTTCAGGGATCTACTGCCTTTGTCTGGCTTCTTTAGTTGTTAATCTATTCAATCTGTGATTAGCTGTCAGGCTTAAGGACCGTGGGTGTGGCAGCTTAATTCCTATAGGCGGGGCTTTTGTTTCCCTCAGGCTGATGCCACTTGGCCAGGAATGGTCTGCCTGCAGTATGGGGATGAGTCAGCACTGGGACCCGGCCGGCCGCTTCCCCAGCTCTCCCCTCAAAGCCACCACACCAAACTCTCCCCAAGCATTTCCAGTCCTCTCTGTCTTCCCTCTGCTTATGCCCAGGGTAAGTGGGGGCAGAATATTTTCATATGTGATCCGCTTAAGAGCTCTTTTTCTCCAGCTGTTTCTCTCCGGCTAGCAAGAAACCCTGTGGCTTTTCGCTTTTCTCAGCTGGATACTATTTTACTTTCCACTCTGTTGCTGTAGGCTGGGGAGCTCAGCTGGGGGTTTAGACCCTGCCCTTCTCAGCGGGAATCCCCAGCTGCTGAGCTGTTTCTCAGTCCCTTCAGCTGCCACCCATGAGAGCCCAGCCAGCCCTTCCGCGTCTCTGCACTCCCTACTGGTCACGTTGTGATGTAGCGGCCTTTTCTGTCTCTCCGTGGTTGTAAGACTTCTCTCCAGCTGGTGTTCGGTTGGTTATTCCAGATGATTTCTCCAAAATTACATTGTAAATCCAGACTAGTTCTAGGAGGAAGTTAGTGTAGCTTCCACTTACTCCTCCGCCATCTTGTTTCTCTCGTTCATTATTTTAGAGGTGTACTAAAATTAAGATCTCTCATGACCATAGATTTACTTATTTTTCCTTCTAGTTCAGATAGCTTTTGTTTTATATATTTTAATACTTATAACTTGCCACATATAAATTTAGATTCTGTTATCTGCTTGGTAAATTGAACTTTTTCTAATTAGGAAATTTCTCTATTTTCAGAAATTTTTTTTGATGGCTACTTCGTCCAACATCAACATAATATACACCAAGTTTTTTTTGGGTTAGTGTTCATGTGGAATATCTTCTACCACCATTTTACTTTTAGCCTGTGGTAGCTTTATATTTTCTTTTCACATTTTATTTTGACAAATTTTAAACCTACAAAAAGTTTAAAGAATTGGCCAGGAGCCCTGACCTGTGTGGCAGGTCAGGTTGGGCATTGTCCCACAAAACGAAAAGCCACTGGTTCGATTCCTGGTCAGGGCACATGCTTGTGTTGTGGGTTTGGTTTGGTCCCCGATCAGGGTGCATACAAGAGGCAACCAATCGATGTTTCGCTCTCACATCCATGTTTCTCTCCCTCTTGTTCTCCCTCCCTTACCCTCTTCTAAAAATAAATAAAACCTTAAAAAAAAAAAAAGAATTGGCCATAAAAATCTATATACCTGTAAGTTAAATTTATCAGTTGTTAATATTTTGCCACGTTTGCTTTCCCTAAATATACATTAAAATGTTTT
This sequence comes from Furipterus horrens, assembly GCF_987537825.1. Lineage (NCBI taxonomy): Eukaryota > Metazoa > Chordata > Mammalia > Chiroptera > Furipteridae > Furipterus > Furipterus horrens. The sequence continues at coordinate 69,041,985 of NW_028327180.1, forward strand.
TGAAATTTCGGAATAGTTTCAGATTTACAGGAAAGTTGCATTTATTATATAGAGTTCTTATATACCCTTTACTTAGTTTCCCCATATGTTAACATCTTGTATAACCTTGATTCAGCTGTTAAAACTGAGTAATTAACATCGGTACATTACTAATAACTGAATTATGCACTTTATTTGGATTTTACCAGTTTTTCCACTAATGTCTTTTTGCTATTACAGGATCCTATCCAGGATACCACCTTGCATTTAGAATATACTTTTTAAAAATGCTGAGTCGTTTGACAGTAATTCACAGACACCGTGACACTTTGCCTTTTAATGCTTTGGTCTGTTACTCCTAAGTTCGAGGACATTCTCCTGTGTAATCATAATATACATATATTTTCTTCAAGAAATTTAACATTGATGCAGTAATATTAGGCAGTAAGCTTTTCTAATAAAAATGAGGTCATAAAATTTCTCCAATATGTTAGCAATAATGTTTTATTTTAACCTTCAGAGTCCAATCAGAGATCAAACATTACATTTTGTAGTCATGCCTCTTGCTCTCCTTCAAACTAGGACAATTTCTCTGCTTTCTTTAGTTTTCTCTTTTGGTTTTTCATAACAGTAACATTTTTGAAGACTGTACCAGTTGTTATTTGTTAGTTTGCTTCGTGATCTGGATTTGTCTTTTTCCTTATGTTTAGATTCAGATTTAAAAATCTTGGCAATACTGCTACATGGGTGATATTTCCCATAGTTTCCCATCAGGATTCATAGATGGTCAGTGCGTTCTCAATACTGGAGATACTAAGTTTGGTCACGTAAAGTATATCCTGATTTCTCCATTGAAAAGGTTCCCTTTCCCTTTTGTAATGAGTAAGTAGTCTGTAAAGTGATATTTTGAGACTTAAGTGAATATCCTGCTTATCAGCAAACTTTCACGAAATGAGAGCATTCATGGATCATCTTTCTGCCAGTTATTACATTGGTAGTTGTAATAAGGTGAGTTCTTAATTTTATTATTGCTTCTGCATTTATTAGGTATCATTCTTATGTGAAGAAGAGGTTTCCCCTTTGCTCCCATATTTTTTCTTTTATCGTTCCTTTTAAGCCACTGTGGACAGATGGATTTTTTTCATATATACTATAATTTATTACCATCAATATGCTTTGACTGCTCAAAATTTTCTAAATTACCTAGTGGCAGTCCCATTCAAGTTGGTTCCTGGCCTTTTGACATCTCCCCAGAAGTCTTGGAATATTTCATTGCTTAGTGGTACAAGAAGTTCCCAGCTCACCTTGTGCTTTCTGGTTCTAGAACTGAAATCAGTTTTTTTTCCTCCAAGGAGCTTTGCTTCATTTTAATGGAGAATGCCATTAAGAAACCAAGATTTTTGTGTTCTGTTCATTGCGACTAAGGTGCCATTTCTTTTTTTGGCCTTTCCAATAAGCAGAACTAAAATGTGTAGAGGTAGGGTCTGTCCAGAAAGTATCCAGCCATGTTGTATGACAAATAGAGGCATTTACTGAAGAAGATAACAAGATGCAAGAAACATTGTACACAGGAAAATGATGCCTCAGTCCCCTCAGAGTAGGCACCTTGGGACCTCACACAGTTCTCCCAATCGCCATTAGTTGCCCCATCGTATTTTCCTAAATCTCTTCAACAGTATGAAATTTCTTCCTTTTCAAAGGTGATTTTAGTTTTGGGAAAAGCCAGAAGTCACAGGGCACCAGATCTGGACTGTAGGGGGGCTAAGTCACTTTGGTGATTTGATATTTTGCTAAGAAGCTGCACAAGACATGATGCATGAGTGGGCACATTGTGATAAAGCTGCCAATCACCAGCTGCCCATAGCTGCAGCCTTCCGAATCATCCAAATAGTTTCCGCCAAGGAATGTTTAAGCTTAATGCAAAATTTGAAGCAGATTTGTTGCTCTACTTGCTCAATCATTTTGAATGTGACAGTCACACAGTACGCATGCTCACGCAATGGCGTCTACTGCCCCCACTCATTAGTGCAGTGAAGTCACTGTTCATGCGTGAGCATTCTAGTCCACTCTCCTTGGCTGCCAGCTTCTATCAATGTTACGCAAACCATTCTCGTTATTCTAAAAATGTCTGGACTTTTTATGGACAGTCTGTATATATATATTTTTAATCATAATTTTATCTACTATCACAATTCTTTCTTGCCTTCCTCCCTTAAATATTTGTATCTTCTCTGGTTCCCAAGAACCTAAATATAAGAAGCAAAACAGACTCAGATGGAGAGCAGTTGACAGCTAGTGGCGCGGGGGTTGGGCTGTTGGGTGGAGGGATTGAGTATAAAGGAAAAAGGACTCACGGACATGGACTACAGTGTGGTGACTGCTGGGGGGAGGGAGTATAAGGGGACTAAATGATGATGGAAAAAATACAATAAAGATTAAAAATTAAATAAAAATGAAAAAAAAACAAACCTCAATATTCATTTGTTCTATTAATAATTTCAGAGTTACCAATCAATACTGTTAACAACAAACCTATTGTATAATTTTTTGCAGTTCTTTGTGTCTTTAAAACAAAGCACATTTTTCAAATATTTGAATGAACTCTTTATTTGAGGTTTTAGTCATTTGTTTCTCTTATTCAACTTTTTGGTTGGCTTTTTTTAATTTATATTTTTGATTAAGTAAAATACATGGTTTAAAAGTCAGGCCATATTCCTTCAGGGAATTTTCCTTTTGGACAACATTCCCACCCCATATATAGCCAGCCATCTTCATTAGTTTCTGAATTATCTTCCCCTTTTTCTGAAAATAAAGCAAATATTTATATGTACTTTAATTTCTCCTCATGCAAAAAGTAGCATGTAGCATGTTATGTATATTTACACCTCACAGCATAGCCTGGGCATTTTCCCACTTGAGTTCAGAGATGCTTCTTCCTCCTCCTTTTCCTCCCTTCCTCCCCTCCTGTCTGGCCTCTTCTTCCCCCTTTGTGTAATATATTTGTAAAAGTGCTTCATAATTTATTCAACCAGTCTCCTACTGATGGGCATTTAGGTTGCTTCTAAGTTTTGGTATTTTATAGGATCTGTGTGGAATTATATAGTGAGTGTGAATATATATGGTTTTATATTTATGGAGGTGTATCTAAGGGTAAAGTTCTAGAAGTAGGCTTGTCGGTTCAGCAGATGTAAAGGGTGCGAGGCAAGGGCTTGTAGCTGGTGTGCTGAGGGAATAGCAAAGAGGTCACATAAAATAACCAGGCCCAGGGATGGAAAGTAACCTGCCCCAAATCCTGTTCCCCAGCGGCAGAGCTGAATTAGAGCCCTGGCCTCCGTCTGTCTTTTTTAGTCCATTGCAGCACACTTAACAGGGAAGGCAGGCATGGAAAATAGGAATGAGTTTGACCAAGGTCAGTGTTGGGGCTGTCAGGTCAGAGGAGAAGTTTCTATGGGCCAGACTCAGATAAGACTTCACAGACGAGGTGGGATGTGAAGGATGAGTAGGACTGGAGCAGCAGCTGACGGAGAGCGGGGCCACATTCCTGGCTTTTAGAACTAGGTGTGGATAAGGGCTTGGAGGTGAAAACAAGTGCATGCATAGTTTGGGAGGTGATGCCAGGGATGGAATGTTTTATTTTGGAGGAGTGAGAGAAAAAGTAGAAACAGGTAAGTAAATTGGACATTATTACACAAACTCTTGGATTCCAGGATGAAATTCAAAGCTGATTTAATTGGAGCATCACTGCAAATTTCTGAACTGGGAATGCCACGCTATGTGCCTTTACGGCTTCTGTAGTTTGTGGTACATGTGCCAAAGTCTGACGACTGTTTGTTAGATATCTAGGTGCTTGGTCCTGGTAGGTTCCAATGTTAGCTGATGCTCTGTTAAACTGGTTTCTCTCCTTAAAATCTTTGAACATAACTTCACACCTGTATTAGAAAATATTCATATGCCACCCAAGATTTCGAGCATCAATCAACGTTTCTAGTTGCCCACCCCTATGCTTAGAACTTAATTGGTTATAAGGTGGGGGGAGGGCACATACACAAAAAATAAACAAAAGCAGGATAGGACATGCTCCTTGCTCCTAAGGGCTTAAGGACTGTGACCAAGGAGTACTTACTGCACTTTCACTTGGGAGGAGTAGGTGCTAATTTGTTCTATTCCTTGTTTTCCTTATATTGGAGTTAGGTCTAAAGCTCTGCTGTCCAATGATTTAGCCACTAACCATGTGTCTATAAAGCACTTGAAATGTGGCTAGTCTGAATTGAGGTATTCTGTGAAAGTGTAGAATATACTTCCAGTTTCAAAGATTTAGTATGATGAAGAGAATACAAAATATCTCAGTAATAATTTTATATTGATTATATACTGAAATAATATTTTGAATACATTGGGTTTACTATATTAAAGTTTCATCCATTTCTTTTTACTTTTTTTAAAACTAGGATATTTAAAATTGCATATTAGGCTGGCATTATATTTCTTTTGGACAGTGTGGTCTAGAGACAATGAAATTTAGCTTAAACATTATTTCCTATTGCATTATATCAAGAAGTGTATAATATCAGTTTGTCCCACTTGTAGTGATACTAAATTTGATAATTTTCCAAATTCTCCATTTTAAAGATACATTTTGATCACTCCCAGAATTTTTTATTATAAAGATACATATTTTTAAACCACTTCCTAGTTTTTGTTGTAAAGATACTTTAAAACAACACTTGCAGAACTTCCCATTATAAAAATACATTTCTGAGTATTTCTGGACCTCTCCAGAGATAAGATACATTATTTCTTTTCTAGCTAGAAATGTGACACCTTGGGAATGTTCTATTCTCAATTTTTTACGTTATGGTTTTAGTCCCCCTTGAGGATCCATCCCTTCCTGAAGAAGTTATGTTGGGGGCTATGCAAAATGGTCATTTTCTAATGCTGTCATTTCTCTTTCATAAATAGTTGTAATTCTTCTATGAAGAAAAATCTTTCTTCTAATTTTCATTTTGTCTTTTAGGTGAAAGAGCTGTGCGGCATGTAGATTAGTCACTTCATACAATAGACGTTTGATTAGAACAGTTGTGTACAAATGAAATGTTAAAATATGAGAATCAGCTTACATGTACAATAATTATTCAGTGTTCAAAGGAATCTTATTGTAAGTCTTTTCTGCCAAGCAAGTAATTGCCTCTTAATTTTTGGCACTCTTGTAAACCTGAATTTTCCTGTATACCACATTTATTCGACACATTATTGAGTGCTTGTGATGTTTTAAACACTGTTAAGCACCTGGAGTAGAGTGAAAAGCTGAAGAAACATGTCTGTCCTTCATGCAGGGTGCATTGTTACAGCCAAGGAGGCAGGAGCTGCCCAGAACCCAGTGAGCGAAGGCAATTAAGAGGCGATGTCTGAAGAATCTTGATTTGGAAGGAATTCTATAGTTTTTTGTTAACAACCCTACTCAAATAGTTCAGAACCCTAAGCAAGCATTCTCTCTGAGTCTATGACAAGAATGTTTAGTACATTTGGCAGTTTTCTCTTGTCTCTTTGATATAACATTGAATTATGATTGCAGACCCCTCCCTTCAATATACAATTTTGTCTAATTTTTTTGGCCTCTATGGACATTTTCCAAGTGTTTTGGGGTTTCACACCTCCATAAGCCATGCCTTAGAGGCACATTTCCCAGCCTCCCGAGTCCCTGAAGATTCAGCAGTGGGTGGGTGGGGGGCATCGCTGCTCATCCCTGCTTCCATTCACTCGATTCCCTTTGGGCTGGGTGGGAAAGCCGCAAGCACACCACTTCCCTGGCATGGTCAGTGAAGTCCAGGAATAGGGGTTTCTAGAAGTTCTAAAAAGCCTTAGAGGCTTAGGACAACCTAGGATATTTCAAACTTTAGGAGACCATCTTTCATGAGATGGATTCAAGTACAGTATCTGGGCTGAAGACCTTTCTGTCTCTGCTTTCAGGTGAGTCGTGGGACTCATCCTGCTGACTTGGGTCAGCAGTGCTGGAGTCAGTGGCGGATTAAGGTCGGTAGAGGCTCTGGGCGCAGAAGAAAATATTGAGTCCCTTAAAAAAAAGAGAGAGAGGCAGGGAAAATGTAAATACATGGTTTTGCGGGGTCCTTCAAAAGTTGGGACTCAGGGCGCGCGCCTGGTGCACCCGCCGTTAAATCCGCCTCTGGCTGGGGTGAGAAGCCACATGGCAGAAATCTGTAGCCTTTTGAGTCCCCTGAGGAAAGGTCAAGTGACACTTTGCTCGATAGATGTTTATACTGGAGCTCTCTCTCAAAGCAAAGGGATTTTCCACCAGAGGTAAGTTTTTTTTTAAACTTACACTATCTCTTCAGCAGTATCTCCCTTCAGATTAGTAAGATGGACAGGTGTGTACCTGTCGTTAAAGAAATAAGATGCCTGTCAGTTGCACTGCTATGACCTCAGGTTCTAGAATACCAAGGCGACATTCTTTAGCAGAACTGGTTCACCTCACATGGGACCCCCGCTTAGAGTCGGCCGGCTTACTGGCCAAGGGAAAAGGCTAGCCCAAGTGACAAGAAACACCAATCACCATGAACTGGTTTGGAAGTGACTTCTCAAAGTCACCTGAGGATGTTTGCTTGCTCAATGTCCACTCGCCTCTGTCGCTTTCACTCACAGCATCTGAAGAGGAACAACGATTTACTTCAAACTTGAGGTAGGGAGTAGAGTGATCCCCACCCCCAGCTTTTGCTTTTTGGTTGGACTATCAAATCAGTTTGTTACAGGGAGCCAAGGGAAAGACAGCTGGGCTTGGGAAGAAAGGAGCTGCTATCGTTTCCCGTGTGAACTTCAAAAGGGAGCAACTGATTAGTTCCTTCTGGCCTTGCTTGGCTCGTGAAAAGAGAAGAGGCTGGCTTGGGTGAAAGGATGTCTCTTTATTCTTAAAGTGTTGAACCCTGATCAAGTGAGAGTGTTTCTGATGGCTGCCAGTGATTTCTGCCCTTTTGAAACCAAATGGCAGCATAACATTCTCCGGCACACTAGAGCTAAAAGCTGTGCGGGAAGCTACAATAGCTACTTCAGTGTGGTCCCTAAATAATTACTCAGCTCTTAAAGGAACTACCGAGTCTCTTGTACATTGAAAGTGCTCAGTAAAGGGTAGTTGTGCTTGTTATTTTTCTTTATGACACATCAGCTGTAGTCTTGAACTGAAATGTTTTAGTGCTTGTTAATTCAAACCCTGCAATATAAAAATCCCCAGGGAATCAAAGTATAAAGGAAAGAAATTCAATAATGTACTTCCTGAGTTCAAAATTAGGTAAAACACTGTTCTCCCCGCCCCCCCAAAAAGAAAAGACAAAAACAAAACTTTTCTTTTCACTAAGAAAAAGCTATCCTCTTAGTTATTTTATTTGGAAGAGGTTGGGGACAGGCTGCCTTGCCATAACAAAAGGTGTTGCATGCATAGTGCTCAGTGAGACAGAAGCAGAAATTTGTATTCTAGGGCTGCAAACTGGTTTGTTTCAGGGGAAAATTGAATCCAGGGGCTCAGCACTAAGAAATTCCTTGACTAAAAGTTGGAGATCATTGGAAGCTTTTAATATAAAGATGGAAGCACCAACTTGTGGGCATCATCACATTAAGAGGTAAATCTTCAGACTGTGTGTAGGGATGCAGGAAGATTTTAGGCATCTCTGCTTTCCTTTTATCATTTCATGCCTGAGAGTTGTGCCTTTACTAGAGAATGGAACACAGTGATGGGCACATAATTTATAGCTAGATTTGAGGAGGACTCAAATATAACGGAAAAGACATGAGAATTCAATGTGATCCAGTTCAACAAATACACGCACCCACTAGGTGCTAGGCAGTGTCCTGGACTCTGGGGCCGTGGGGAGGAGCAGCATGTGCCCCGACCTCAAGGAGCTAATGTGGAAATAGAGGAAGTAGAGGTGCAAAAAGGTGGCTTTTTCAGGGCCAGTTTGAAATCCTCATAGATTTCTTGGTCAGTTCAGGCTGCCACAACAAAATACCATAGACTGGGTAGCTTAAAGGATGGATATTTATTTTCTCACAGCTCTGGAGTCTGGAAGTGGATTGGGGTGCCAGCGTGGTCGGGTTCAGGAGGGCACTCTCTTCCTGACCTGCAGCCTTCTCACTGTGTTCTTATGCTATCAGACCAGGACCTCACTCCATTCCTCATTTACCCCTAATTGCTCCCCAAAAGCCCTGTTTACAAATACAGTCACATTGGGGGTCAGCTTCAACATATGAATTTGGGGACCAATATTCAGTCTATAGCAATAGGTCCTCACCCACATTACAACAAATATACTAAAATATACTCATATTGTACATTGTAGCCATATGTTTTGTTTGTTTGTTTGTTTTGCTGTTCATTAAGTGAAAGGATTTATATAATTTTGCTTTTGAAATGATCTGAGTCATTTATGATTGGTGTCTGCTTGTCAGCATTCATACTTGGGATTTTTTAAAAATGAGAATTATAAGTTGTTTCCAAATGTAATAAAATATTTCTGCAGTTTTTATGTTTTGGAGCCAATACTTTTTTTCCAGGTCTCACTTTTGTAGACTCTTGAAAACCGCATCAGGCCCCTAACCATGGTCTCTAGTGCCCAATGGATAGTAAACAGACTGGGCATGCTTCATGGCTGCACTTTCCACATCTAAACAGGCAGCTCCTAACCCTAACCCCGCCTCCTGATGTCTCAGCCTGTTTTTCAGTGGCGCTTCAGACTGCTGGTGTTGCAAGCGCCTCCTTCCTTCCAACCCTCCTGCTCCATGAAGTGACATGTTGGGATTTGAACTGAGGCCTCTCGCATCCACACTTGGGAACTGACTTAAGAAGCACCGAAAAGCACTGAAGAAGTAGACTGGACCTTGAGTTGGAGGGACAGGATTTAGAACAATAATGCCATTACTAGAGAAGGGGCCCCAGTCAGAGAAGGTATAAGAACAGGGAGGGGAGGAGGTCTGAGGTCGGAGGTCAGCTTGGGCTCGGCATCACTGCACCCCTGCCTCTTCTTCTTGACTCTGTCTTGGATTAACGGTTGTCCTCTGAAGGTTCATCTTTGTTTCCTAATCAGTCACCACCCTTCCCTCTCCAGGGACCATGCACCGGCCCAGGTTGTGGTGAAGCAGCCCAGAGGCAGGACCACAATCACAGCGATTGTCCAGACTGGTGGGGACTGGAGCACCGGCCTCTTCAGTGTCTGCAGAGACTGGAGAATCTGTATGTTTTTCCTCTTCATTTAAGTTCTCCTTTACTATTTTCTTTCCCAAGACATCAGTGGGTAGAAAAGTAGCATCAGGCAAAAGGACAGAAATTAAATGGTTTCAGAATAACTGAACTAGCCTTCTACTGACTCAAATGCACTTTTTGGCAGGGAAAAACCTTGCCTTTCAGAGATGTGGATGCTTTTATAGACTAGGTGATGACCTAAAGATTTTTTTAAATGGCAATGCACACTTTTGGTAAAGATGCACGAAATGATACAAACTTCCTGGTGGATGGTTTAGTAATACATATAAAAAGAACCTTAAATGTCACATAGCTTTTGACCTGGCAATTACATCTTTAGGCATTTGGTCTAAGGAAATAAATCACGTGCAAAGATTGAGCAGTGGCATGGAATTTTGCAGTATTGGTTATTATAGCAACAATCTGGACAACCTAAATGTTCAGTGAGGGAAATCTACAATGAATTATTATACAGCCGTGAAAATTCATACTGTTGAGTAACATTTAATGGGATGAAAGATTTTGGATACATTTTTAAATTAAAGAAGCGGATTGCAAAAACTATGCACCTTAGACACCATTTTTTGGGGGGAATACATAAGAAAATATCTGGAAGGATGCAAATACATATGTTTATAGCTGGTGTCTCCAGAGGGTAGGCTAATGAGTAATTTAAAAAAAAATTTTGCGACTTCCGGCCAAGATGGAGGCTTAGACGGACACGCTAGGTCTTCCTCTACAACTATAGAGGAATACAACTACTTCAAAACAAAGGATAACTAGAAATTCCAGAAAATAAAACTACACGGAAGCCCAACATATGAAGTTATAAACCAGCGGTGCCATTTGGGCAGGTAAGAGTTAAAGAAGGCAAAGCTGTTTGCGGAGCGGCGGGCGGGGCGGCGAAAAATCCCAGAGGCAATCAAGCCCCTGGCATGCGCGACTCCAATCAAGCCCCTGGCTTGCGCGACTCCGGGCGCTGGGGAGAGCAGCCGCAGCATCGCCTTGAACAGTGAGGCCCAGGTGGGCGGGAGGACGGATCCCGGTCTCCTAGCTGAATAACTGTGTGAATCCATCTTGGACCCCCGCCCCCACAGAAAGCACCACAGGGCTGCGAAATAGGTCGCGGACAGGCAGGCGCTGGCCGGTCGCTGATTTGTGACGCGTACACAGGCACTGCCCCCGACAGCCAGCCCAGGAAAACAAAACGCATCTGTCAAAATGTGGCAGACAAATATAGAGATCCCGGTGGCACAACTCACCAGACAGCAGATAGAGAACCTGACAGATGAACAGATAAGAAACCTGTCAGAGGCTCAGTTCTGGGCCATTGTTATCAGGTGGCTTACAGAATTCACAAAAGAGCAGGAAAAAGATATGAAAGAAGCGAAAAACTTTCATAACGAAAGGAACAAAACCACATACGAGACAGATGGTGAGGAATCCAGAGTTCATTTCAACAAACTGGAATATGGAGAAGGAACAAGCAGTCAACCAATGCAGCGAGAGGAAATAGGAAGCAACAATGAGAGGATCAGAAACCTCTGGGACAGCTATAAAAGGCCCAACATAAGAATCATTGGTTTGCCAGAGAATGAGGAAGATGAACTAGAACTTGAAAAATTGAGTGAAAATATAATAAAGGAGAACTTCCCAGACTTGGGGAAGGGAATAGACATGCAGGTCCAGGAAGCAAGGAGAGTTCCCAAGAGACTGGACCCAGGGAGAACCACTCCAAGACACATTATAATCAAAATGTCAAAAATTAAGGATAAAGAGAGAATCTTAAAAGCAGCAAGAGAGAAGAAAAGAATTATGTACAAAGGGGTCCCAATTAGACTATCAGCTGACTTCTCAAGGGAAACACTACAGGCAAGAAGGGACTGGCAAGAAATATTCAAAGTAATGAAAATCCAAAACCTACAACCACGAATACTCTATCCAGCGAAATTGTCATTCAGAATAGAAGGACAGAGAAAGTGTTTCCAGGACAAAATAAAACTGAAAGAGTTCATTAGATCCAAACCACTGTTATATGAGATGTTAAAGGGACTGGTTTAAAAAACAGAAGCTAGGGAGATGAAACAAAGGCAAACGAAACAGGCAACGAGAGTGGAAAAGGAACTGTGGGTAAGGGAAGCATAGTGGGGGGAGGTCAACAGGGAGGGGGAGTGGGGAGAGGGAGGGAGATGATATAGGAATTGGGGATCATGGTAGGAGGGAATGGAATAGACGGAGAGAGATTGGGAGGAACTGTATGCACAACTAATGGACATAATCTAAAAGGGGGGGACAACTGGAGGGAGGGGGGCCACCGGGTGGAGGGGAGCAGAGGGAAGGGAAATTGGCACAAATGTAATATTTTAATCAATAAAACACATTAAATCTGAAAAAAAAAAAATTTTGCTTCTCTCTCTCTAGTATTTCTATGAAGAATGTTTGATGCTCTTATAAGAAACATTACAAAAGAAGCTCCCTTGATTGAAATCTTTGCAGACAGTGGTTCAGAAATACCTACAACACTGACCTTTAGCTACATAATTTTCCCCTGGGTATGAGGTTCAAAGCTCATTGGTTCTATTTTTACCTTAGGACATTGTGACCCACCTCTGATGCCACCTGTCAGTATCCTCTTCCAGGACCTGATGCTATTGCCCTAGGGAGCAATTCAATCACTGAATTTTTCTTGGTGTGTGTGTGTGTGAGAGAGAGAGAGAGAGAGAGAGAGAGAGAGAGAGAGACAGACAGACAGACAGACAGACAGAAACAGAGAGACAGAGAGAGACAGAGAGAGAGAGACAGAGAGGAACTGGGGAGTTCCCTTTGAAGGATGAGGGAGAGACTCTTCAGTTCAAAATCCAACAGAACCTGGATCTAATGTTTTTGAAGAATGTGGCTTTCCCACTCTTTACAGGCCCTGGGAAGATCTGAATTTGTCCCAAAGTCTACAGGATGGATCAATGACAGAACTCTGAACTGTTTACATCACCCAAGTCCTTATTCAACCAAGAGTCTTGTGGAGGGGAAGCTCTGACATTTTTGTGGGGCTCTGATCATCCAGGCTTATGTCTTCACTTCCTGGGCCTCAGAGATAAGAGACTACTCAGCCCTACCTACCTACCTTCTTTTCCTGTCTCTTTGCCCATGTGACCTAGAGCTCAGCGGGTTTCTTCTTGCCACTGCTACTCATGTGGATGTCTGACCAGACAACTAGTCTTCCTGGTTCTTGTCCAGATTTCCTGACTTTGGTTATCATGTAGTATCAAGGTACAGAGAAGGCAGCACAGCCATGTAGACATGAGAAGGCCCAGCCCCAGATTGGGAAGTGGACCTTATCCTTTTGTAGCTTGAGGTTGGGGGTTGGGGAGCCATCAATGCATTTCCAAGTAGGGCAAAGCCTGGAATATAATGTAGTGATTCGGGGAACAAATTTGTATCAGATATAGACTTTGCTTTGAATCTTAACTGCCTATTCCTGGTCATTTGATCTCAAACAAATTCTCTAAAATGAGGATAATGAAGGTGCCCACCTCAAGGGTTGTCGTCAAGATTAGAGCAGACACTGTATAGAACCCACTCTTCTCAGCGGTTTGGAACATAACTGGATAAGGTTTTGGGGTTGCATGTTCTACTGGGTTGAATAATGTCCCCTCAAAATTCATGTCCACCTGGAACCTCTGAATGTGATCTTAAGTTGAAACAGAGTTTTTACAATCTAGTCGAGTTAAAAAGAGGTTCCGGGGGACTAGGGTGGGCCCTAATCCCATGGCGTGGCTCTTATAAGAAGAGGGAAATTTGGACACAGACATACAGGAAAGAAGTCCACGAGAAGGTAGAAGCAGAGACGGAGTAAGCATCTACAAGCCAAGGCTAAATGTTACCAGCAATCACCAAAATCTTGGAGCGGGGCATGGATCAGACTCTTCCCTCAGAGCTTCCGGAGCAACCAACCTGCCAACACATTGATTTCAGACTTTTGGCCTCCAGAATTCTCCAGTGACAGAATAATTTCTCTTGTTTTGTGATGCCCAGTTCTGGTATTTTGCTCTGCTGGCCCAAGGATACTAATATTCACGCAAATGTTGGATTTCATTAGAAGGCTGTGGGACAGCTACAGACTCAAAAAATCAGCTGAAAACTAAGCTCAGAAGGAATAAGATGTTTGAGCATTATCAGGTGCTAGCTGAGAGTCTGGTTAATGTCAGATATTTTTATCCTTTTGCTTTCCTGTCTGAGAACTGATGTTTCAGCTGATGGAGCCCAATTTGCCTAGCTTAGGTCACTTGCTTCTGCTTGGCCAGGCCAGGGCATTTAGAATGAATGTTCTATCAATATTGCCCACAATAGTAAAGGATAATTCCCTAAATTTTTCTACTGGGGTGCTGTTACCAGAAAAATCTCAATATAGTCAAACCTCAGTTCTTGAACATTTCCCATCTTGAACAATTCAGTACTCGACCAAGTTGTTCATGGAAAAAAATGTCTCAGTTGTCGAACAAAACTTGGGTGGTTGACCCAAAAACCCTTTCATGCTGATACCTGTATGATCAGTCATGCATTTCTCAGGTGACAGAGGAGATTTGGTTTTTTAACAAATCACTTCTTGAATAGCCTTCTGGAACAAATTAGGTTTGATAACTGAGGTTCCACTGTCTATAGACAATAATGCACTTAGTGAATCTGCAGTATTATTATTATTATTATATACTTTTATTATCCTCTAGCATGTTGAGAGCAAAGAGTAGAGTCAGAAGACCTAGGTTTGCAGCTGCAGAGTGAGTTCTACTCAACCCCAAGGGTACTTGGTCAAAGACATGACTGCTCCTCACAACCTGCTGGGCCTTAAATTTCATGTCACTGCTTAGCTCTGCTCCCCATCCCAATCAGTGTTGAGATCACCACAGTGGTCTCCAAAGGATTCCCTTCTTGTCCATCTGATAGCCCTCGCTAGGGGCAAGGAGAGGAGGAAGGCTGTGAAGAAATATGGACTATGTTCTTTACAACTGGACATGGTCCCTGGAGGACAAACCATGAATATACAGCACAGTGATCTCAAATGCTCTGTGTCCTAATTGTTGTTCCCTGGATGGGCTTCTATTTTGTGACTGCTCATTGTTTCTCCAAGCTAATTGTCTCAGAAAAAAATCAAAAGGCAATTTCACTGGTTATCTGTGCCATACTTCCTGGGACAATGCTGGAGCGTGTGTGCCATGAGTCCTGGGTTTCTTTCTGTCCTTGTTCTAAAGGGCTACTTCACCCACAAAATTTTATTTACAGCAAATCACCATGGAAACAGTTGTGACAAACTCAGGAACAAAAAGCAGAGCTTCTTGCCATGACTGTTCCATGTTCAGTTCCCATCCTGGGACAGTTTTCCATTAAATGTTGAGAATTATTGCTACAATTTGTCATCCATTAAACAAAAGGTACATTATGAACAGTGATGATTTCCATTTCTTAAAAAGATTTTGTTTGTTTACTTTTAGAGAGGGGGAAGGGAGTGAGAAAGAGAGGGAGAGAAACATTGATGTGTAAGAAATATATCTCTTGGTTACCTCTCACACACCCCCAACTGGGGACCAGGCTGGCAACCCAGCCATATGTCCTGACCTGGAATCAAATTGGTGACCTTTTGGTTCACAGGCTGGTGCTCAGTCCACTGAGCCACACTAGCCAGGACATGATTTCCATTTCGTTTTGACATTTTGCTTCTTCATTTTATCATAATTATATTTTTGAACTGCTTCCCTCTCCCCACCTCTGTGCTTTTATCTGAATTCGCATTGCACTGGGATTAGCAGACAGGGCTTCTGTTCCCTTTGAAGCTGTGGATGCTGAAAGCTCAGATGTGAAGATGAAGCCGAGCTGCTACATGGCATTGTGGGTAAGAGGCTTTGGGAATGTTTGTGATGTTGCCCCAGAGAAGGTTTATGGGGAAGGTGTAGTCAGCATTGATTTGCAACTCAACCAATATTTACTGAGTTCCTACCTATGTGTAGAAGTGTGACAGGTATTATAGAAACAACAGAGAATGGGACAGAGATGCTTTCCTGGAGGAAGTAGACAATAAGCAAATAAATCAATAAACAAAATAATTGCAACTGAGTTAAGTGCAATGAAAGAAATTAGCAGGGTGTGATGAGAAGACATGATAGGGCTGCAGGGTAAAGGAGCTGACGTAAGCTGGCATCTGGAAGATGGGGAAGAGCCCACCACTCAGTCTTCCCTGTGGAGGGGAGGGCGCCGTGAGCAGAGGCAGGAAAGAGCTTGGTGTGGACTAGGCACCATTAGGTGCCTGAGGTGGGCAAAGGAAGTGGGTAGGATTTTCTTTGGTTTTACGGAAGAGGAAGGAAACCTGAAAAGGCCTCAGACTAGGATTCATGTCTCCCAACTATATCTCAGGTAAAGAGTCCACTGTCTTAAAGCAGGGACCCCTATCCTCCAGCTCATGGATCTGATGCCCAGCAGGGTGCTTGATTCATAGGAGGTGCTATATTTCATGCATGAATTTTAACTGTGTTCTCGCTTGCTTCTTTCTTTCTCACACTTTATTGGAAGAATCAAAAGCCCTCAGAGTTAGAAGGAATATGGGGGTCAGCTGGTTTGGCCTCTCAGCTGCTTTTCTAAGTGCCCTCTGCAACGTGTGTGGCAGAGCTGGACAGCTTTAGTTTTCTGAGTGTTTCCAGGGAGGAGGAATTTGAATAGGTTACCATGCACACAATGCAAAATATAGAAGTGCCCTCTTGGTATATGAGCTACTCCATCTCTTTACCAGTTCTCCGCAGAGCCAACCACTTATTTTAATAGTATATTTTATTGATTATGCTATTACAGTTGTCCCAATATTTTTTTTCCTCATTGCCCTCCTCTGCCCAGTACCTCCCTTCCCTCCAGCAATCCCACCTCCCTTAGTTCATGTCCATGGGTCATGCATATACATTTTTTGGCTTCTCCATTTACTTTACTATTCTTAATGTCCCCCTGTCTATTTTGTACCTACCCATTATGCTTCTTGATCCATGCACCTTTTTCCCCATTCTCCCCCAATCCCCTCCTTGCCGATAACCCTCTGTATGATATCTGTATCTATAGTTTTATTCCTGTTCTAGTTCTTTGCTTAGTTTCTGTTTTTCAGACTCCTTGTTGATAGTTGTTTTTTTGTCATTTTACTGTTCATAGTTTTGATCTTTTTCTTAAATATGTCCCTTTAACATTTCACATAATAAGGGCTTAGTGATGATGCACTCCTTTAGCTTTACATTGTCTGGGAAGCATTTTATCTGCCCTTCTATTCTAAATGATAGCTTTGCTGGATAGAGTAATCTTGGTTGTTTGTCCTTACTTTTCATCATTTTGAATACTTCTTGCCAGCTCCTTCTTG
This sequence comes from Furipterus horrens, assembly GCF_987537825.1. Taxonomy (NCBI): domain Eukaryota; kingdom Metazoa; phylum Chordata; class Mammalia; order Chiroptera; family Furipteridae; genus Furipterus; species Furipterus horrens. The sequence goes on from NW_028327180.1 coordinate 69,058,586, forward strand.
CCTGCAGAGTTTCTTTTGAGAAATCAGCTGACAGTCTTATGGGAAATCCTTTGTAGGTAACTCTCTGCTTTTCTCTTGCTGCTTTTAAGATTCTATCTTTATGTTTAACATTTGGCATTTTACTTATGATGTGGTCCTCTCGGGTCCAACTTATTTGGAACTCTGTGATTCCTGGACTTGTATGTCGTTTTTCCTTTGTCATATTAGGAAAGTTTTTCTTAATTTCCCTAATTTACTTTTTCAAATAAATTTTTAATTTCTTGCTCTTTCTCTTCTCCTTCTGGCACCCCTGTGATTCAGATGTTTAAAGTTGTCCCAGAGGTTCCTAAGCCTTTCCTCATCTTTTTAAAAATTCTTGTTTCTTCATTCTGTATTGGTTGACTGTTTATTTCTTCCTTATGGTCCAATACACTGATTTGAATCCTAGTTTCCTTCCCTTCACTATTGGTTTCCTGTGGATTTTTCTTCATTTCACTTAGTGTAGCCTTCACATCTTTCTTTATGCATTTGTTGTACTCAGTCATTTCTGTGATCATCATTATCATCAGTGTTTTGAACTCTTCATCTGTTAGGTTGGCTATCTCCTCCTCACTTAGTTCTCCCTCTGGAGCCTTGACCTGCTCCCTTCTGGGTCATACTTCTCTGTCTCCTCAATGTCACAGCCTCCTGTGTTTGCCTCTGTGTATTAAGTAGAGCTGTCGCATGTGTTAGGTTGTAAGGGACAGAGGTTAGGTATTCATCAGTGCTAGGTGACCTGTTTCACCACGTTGCGGCGCTGTATGTGGGGGGGGGCATTCAGAGGGGGAACAATGCCACTTACTCAACATTTGCCCTTTTTCCAGTCACTTCACCTGCTTCCCGTATGCAACTGGTACCCCTCTAGCTGTTGTCCTGGTCATGGTTCTCAGAGTGGGTGGTTTTGTGTACATTCTAGTACCATGGGGACCCTCTAAATGAACTCTCCTGAGAGATGGGCAGTTTCTTCCACAGCCCCAACCCCCATGGTTTTCACAGTCAGAAGCAATGAGGCTTTATTTTGCTGGTGCTGGAACCATAAGCTGCATTGTTTGACCTGGGGCTGGGATCACTCCCTGGGTGTCCTTCCTGACTTTTATAATATGTGACTGCTCATTCTGCTGGCCTTCCACAACCACTGCCTTGCCACCACTGCCTGCCACCAGCACACATGTACTCTCTGCCCCAGTTCCCTGGCTTCGCTCCTCCTACCTGACTGGATGAGTATTACTTATTTGAATCTTTGTTCATTGGACTTTTATGTAGTTTGATTTTATTGTTTTGCTTTGAGGTAATTGTAATACTTATGGTTGTGTGAAAAGGCAAAACATGCCTACCTACGCCTCCATCTTGGCTAGAAGTGGAGCCAACCACTCTTATCTGAGTCTAGACATAATCTATATGCTTGTAAAGGTATACAAAAACTCAGAAGAAAATAGATTAATTTTTATTATAAAAGTATCATATAATCATTGTAAAAAAAGAAAAATACAAAACACTATACAAGAAAAAAGCAGTATCCTGTATTCTCAGCCATCAGAGATCACCATTTCTTTTTTCCTGTGTGTGTGTGTATAATTTACACAAATAGTAGAATTTCAAACACACCATTCTGCATATTTGTTTTAACAATGTATATCTAGGCTATAAGACCCTATCAGCTCTTCTGGAGTGAATATTTTAAGTTGCTGCATAGATTCCATTGCATAGTATGAACAATTATTCATAATTTATTCAGGAATCCCCATTGTGGACCTACACGTGGTTTCCAGATGTTTTGCTATTCCAACTAATGCTCTGTGAGTGTCCTCATACCAATGTCGTTTTGCATGTATGTGACTTTATCTGCTGGCTAATTGTTGTAAATTGTACATTTAAATGTACCATTTTAAATCTTGCTAGATGTTGTCAAGTGACTTTGCACCTGGAAGTTGTACTAATTTATACTCTCACCCACAATGCACGAGTGTGCCCCTTTCCAATTTGGAGCAACTCTTACTGTCAGATGGTTCTGACTTTTTGTAACAATTAATCTGAAATGTTCCTGCTGCAGTTTCTACCCACCTTTCCTACGTTTGCTCTCTGGGCTCCACACTCTTGTTATGTGTAGGCAGCTTCTTTTTATTTTGGTTTCTCAATGAGTTGGAATAATGACTAAAGAACCGCATCCCATGCCTGAGGCTATGGGAGCTTAGTAACCACCAGGCCTCTAAGTAGAAGAGGTTGAATTTCTGGCTCAAATTTCTTTTGAGCCTAAGCACCTTAACTCTTTAAACAAGGCATAAATGGTATTACTCTGTAATATCATGCAACTTTACTTAACTCAAAATATGTCTTAGAGATTGAACTCTGTAGGTACTTAATGATCTTTCATTGCATTCTTAATTATGGTCTGATTTACACCAGCATGGTTTAGTTACACTTTCATTATTAGTGTACATTTGTTTTACATTATAATGTTGCAGTGGATATTCTTGTACCTGCCTCTTTGTAAGCATGCGTAACCATTACTCCAGGGTAGATACTAATAAGTGGAATCACTGATTCCTAGAGGATTTATAAGTTTACTGGGTTCAGCCAAGTTGCCTTCCAGAGTGGCTGTGCTAATTCCTACTTCCATCAATGCATGGAGATCCTATTTCCCGATGGTTTCCCATAGCATTTTACCTTAAAAAACTTTTGCTATTCTTATGGCCAAAAAATGATTTCCGATGGTCTCAATCTGCATTTCTCTGGTTACTAACAACATCAAGCAATTTTTCATGTTTGTTATTGGCCACTGGTGTTTCTTCTTTGGTGAATTACCTGTTCATGTCCTATTCCCATTTTCTTCTTTTGTTTAACCCTTTATATGTTGATTTAGAGTAGTTCTTTGTATATTCTTGAGACTTACACTTGGCCTTTGATATATGTAACAAAATTTGCTTGAGAGACTCTGTCAGACAAAGAATACCATCATCCTAAATCTTGTGCGTTTGTCTTGCAGTTGAGCAAACTGTGTTTATACCACTGTACATCAATGCCATAGAGGGTAACAAAGATCTTTCCTGAAGATGTTGTATGACTTAAGACTGTCCCACAAGAATAAATATAAAGTAGTGGTAGTGAGGATATTGTCTTGGAGCACACAAATCCACAACCATTGTGACATGCTAGATAAATACATAAAACATGAGGACATATGGACAGATGGGTTATCTGTATTTGTTAAGACTTGGGCACCAGACTACCTGAGTCAAGTCTGACCTCTGCCCCTTCCTAATAAATATATGAACTTGGGTAAATTACTTAAATCCTCTAGGCATCAGGTTGGTCATCTGTAAAATGGGTATAATCTATTTAAAATGATTGTTGTGAGAAATAAATGAGCTAATGCACAGAATTTTCAGCAGTGCTTGGCATAGGGTGAAATTTGTATGAGCATTAGGTGTTATGAAAGTTTAGCTTTCATAGTGTTTGTTGTCATATCTGATTTCTATCCCAAGTTAATTCGATTAGGGTGTGTTTCTTTTAGCATCTAGTACCACCTATTTTTCAAAAAAAATTTTTAATTGATTATTGAGAGAGAGAGAGAGAGAGAGGATGGGGAAGAGGGAGAGAGAGAGGGAGAAAGAGAGAGACAGAGAGGGAGAGAGAGAGAAACATTGATTTCTTGTTCCACTTATTCATGCATTCATTGGTGGTTTCTTGTATGTGTCCTGACCAGTGATCAAACCTGCAACCTTGGTACATTGGGATGATGCTCGAACCACCTGAGATGCCTGGCCAGGGCTAGTATCACCTCTTAATAAACTCTTTGACAACATGGTTATATGTTGAAAAGGATAAAAAATAAAAATAATAGCATGTGTTTTTTAAAAAGGCATACAAGTCACAGAAATAAGGTATAGGATTTCCAATGCACAAAACAACAATTTCTTTATAATATTCTTATTGAGGATGGTGGGCATTTCTCTTTGCCAGTCAGAGTGGTGCAGTTCAAGAAATTATGTAAACACAATTTATTATTCACTTAGCTGCACTTTTTGATTAATTTTTTATTTGCAGGGATTGTTACACTATTTTGTAACCCATGCATAAAATGAGATTTGATTGATTTTTATGTGCTATGATTTCAAAGTCCCTAATTCAAGGTTGCATATAGTATGAGCACTGTGAATTTGCTGTAAGTTTAATCTGCCATTTTCTGTCCTCTGAGCTGTTTTTACCAGTTGTCAGTGCTGGGTAGGGCCTGTTGATTAAAAAAAAAAAGTGGAGTGAATCATTTCAGACTAAGGCAAAGGTGACTTCAGAGTTTGTTTTCAGCCTTGTGATCCCTATAGCATGTGATTTAGTGATTATCTTAAAACTTCTGAATGGATGAAATCGATGTTTCTTGAAGATAGGCTGCTCCTTGTCACCTCCCTTGCCCCCTGCCCAACTGTCCCAGTCCTCATGTTCTTTGTCTGCCTCACCCTCTCTATGACATTGAAGAAGCCCAGAGTCCTGTTACATCCTTTGGAGGTTCTGAGATAAAGCAGCATCCCTAGCCTTTGCTTCTTAGTCACTGAATTTGGGAGCGGGACATGGCAGGTAGGCAGAGACAGGCCTTGGACAGGAAGCTCCTCTAGTGTGCTCGTGACATGGTATGTGAGCCTCTGTGTCTGGTGCACTAGAGGGCTATGATCACTACCATTTCACACTCACTAGAATGGCTAAAATAAAAAAGACTGACAACAGCAAGTGCTGCTGAGGATGTGGAACCACGAGCTCTCAGGCATTGCTGGTGGCAGGGTTAAATGGTACAAATACTTGGGAGAACTGTTTGTTAGTTTCTTGTGAAGTTAAACATAAATCTGTCCTCTGACCCTAGCATTTCCACTTCCAGGAATCCACCCAAGTGAAATGCCCACGTAAAGACTTGTAAATGCATAGTGCTTATTCATAATATCAAAAGTTAGAATAATCAATTGGAGAATGATTAAACAATTTGTGGGATGTTCATACTTTGGGATACTATTCAACAAAATAATAAGCTATGGATTCACATAACAACATGGATGAATCTCAAGAAACAGGATGCTGAACAAAAGAAAATTAGAAAAGTAAACATGATTCCATTTATGCAAAGTCCAAGAAGAGGTGAAGCTTATTTATGGGAATAGAAATCAGTACAGTGGTTGCCTCTAGTTCTGGTGGGAAGATGGGGACCGTCTGGGAAGATGCAGGGAGGAACTCCCCAGGGTAGGACAATGTTCCGCACATTTGGTTACTTGCTTGAATATGATCGATAGACTCATCTAACTGAACGTTTTTGCCCTGTGTATTTTCTTGTATATAAATTATGCCTTAAAAATATTTATTGAAAACATTTTAAAGGTTATGATTAGCTTTTTTCCCCTTGTGTTATAGTCCTAATGATTTGTCCTCATTAAGGTTGTCATCTTTCCCAGTATGAGATGGCATAACATCTTAACTGTACCTCAAGGGTCCTTAACCTGAGGTTCATTGATAGTTTTCAATGCATCCTGAACCCCATGGAACTGAATGCACAGTTTTGCATGTCTGTGTGAATGTGTTTTTATTTTCCCTTGAGGAGTGATTTCATAGCTATCACCACATTTTCAAAAGGGTCTTTGACCCAAAACATACTTCAAACAGAACCTCTATGTTAGATGGTTCTTGCAGAATGTGTAGTAGTTAAAGATGAATGAATGAATAAATGACAAACTGTTTCCAGCTGATGTTCAAAGAACCAAGCCTCTAGTAGTTTACAGATTAAAACCGGCAGATGTCAGTGGCTCTGTTAAACTAGCAAAAATTAGAGTAACCTCCTGACCTGAGAAATAGAATCAAGTCCTGAGAAGAATAGTAGGCAGACTCAGTGTACCACTGAAGAGCTTTCAATCCCAATTAAAGAACAAGATACCTGTTATTCAAAAGTGTCATATACCATGTCTTTTTCAAATATCAAAATTAGAGAGATAAACATAATAGAAGCAACAGTAGGGATTCAACTGGAAAAAAATTATTTAATGCTTTCTCTTGACAGGAAAAAACAATGATCATAGTGAATGCTAACAGACTTGTATCAGGTTCAGCTTTGCCAGTGTTTAACAAAACAAGACAATTTTGACATGGCTCAGTTATGGCAATTTTTATACACCAAATTTTGAGAACTGGTTATTCATTTTCAGTCCCTGGTTGCGAGGAGACAGTGCAGCATTAAATTGGTGCGTTGGGTTGTAAATGTTCTTTGAAATGGAGTTTCACTGATCCCATCTGAGAACCTTCACTTTCTTTTATGTGCTTATTGACAGGTTTCTATGGTCTGTTTTGTCCCATGTGTCTTGAGTGCAACACCGCCAGGCATTATGGAGAGTGTTTTTGTTGGCCATTGCTACCTGGGTCCACCTTTGCACTGAGAGTTGGCATCAGAGAGAGACATAAAATATGGGTAAGTGTGTTTGAATGTATACATGAAACTGGATGCCTTTCAAGTCTGTGCTTTTCAAAAGAAGAAGAAGTTGTCTGGGTAAGGATGCTTAAAAACACACTTAGTGGGCCCTAGCTGTGTGGCTCTGTTGGTTGGAGTGCTGTCCTGTACCCCAAAGGTTGAGGGTTTCATCCCCGGTCCAGGGCACATACATAAAGTGGTAACCAATCGATGCTTCTCTCTCACATCAATGTTGCGCTCTCTCTCTCTCTCTCTCTCTCTCTCTCTCTCTAATCAATAAAAACATATCCTCAGGTGAGGATTTAAAAAAGAAAAGTCAGTGGAAGACTCTGGAAAAGGAAAGGGAAGAAATTTCTGATTTCATTCATTACTAGGATATGTATATATTAACCAAAATGTCACACTGTGAAGGACTTATTATAATGCAGATTACTGGCCAATGGGCCATTTCTGTTTCTTTCATTGCATCAAGAGGAGATGACAAGCAGAATTGCATCAAATTTGGAAGATATATTTGGGATGGTCTGACTTAAAATGAAACCTATGTGGCATATGCAGAATTCACTTTGGAGGCTCTTTGGGGATGCTTCAAATCTTCAATGCAGCTGAGACTGAGTTAAAATGAGATACTTAGGACAGACAGCACACATATTAAGAAGGGGACAGTTAAAAAAAAAAGCATCTCTTTATATATTCATGTCAAATGGTCCCTAAGATATATTTTTAAGTGAAAAACAGCACAGCATAGAAGTATGCAACTATTTACATAAAAGCCTATATATGTATACACTTGTGTAGACAGAATTTATTTGGAAGTGTAGATACCAAACTGCCACCACTACGTGCCCCAGGACAGGTAACTGTGTGGTTGGGGGCAGCTGTACTAGTGGGATTTACTTTTTACTTCCTATCCTTTCTTATTGTGGGAATTTTGGACCATGTGGACTCATTACCCATTTCAAAGAAAGAAAGAAAGTAATAATAAATATTAAGTCCTAAGAGGAACCAAAAAGATGTCACCACAGACAGCAGTGGTTTCAAATATGCAGCCTGGATCAAAAGCCCAGAGAGCAGGTCTTTGAATTGCAAGGTTTGATTAGCTGTTGAGCCACTTGGGACTTGGGTGAGCTGGTGGAGCTGTGTCCCTGCCTGTCGCCTTGGGGGCATTGGTGGGTCTCGGAAGCCACGCATGGGATGGGCCACCAGGTAGTGGTGTCGAAGTCCCTGGGTTACGGATGAGCCTGTGCGAATGCCCCAGGACAGACACTGGGTCTCCCCGCAGGGCACACTGTGTGAGGACTGGCTGGCCGTGCACTGCTGTTGGCCCTTTTCCATCTGTCAGCTGGCTCGGGAACTCAAGATAAGGACCTCCCAGCTCTACGAAATCTCGGCGGCCCCTTCAACGAAAGACACCTGTATTTAATGGAGCAAGAAAACGCCTTACTCCCCCGTTCCCTCCTCTCAAAGCCTTCTTAGTAGAGAGATCCTTCTCGTTAGATTTTCACTGAAATAGATGAAAATAAATGGCTCTCGCCCCTATGTCTTTACTGTTGTTCTTCACACATTTGTCTGGATTTGCTGTGCCTGGAGGTTTGGAAGGCTGCAATTTCACCACCTTCCTACCGCCATCCTTTTCCAAGGGATGTTTGGGAAGCTGGGAGAATTGTTACTAGGCTTTCTTATGCCAAGTCCCTTTCCCCGAAGCACCAGTGATGGGGCAGGAGGGGGTTATTTTAGTTAGCACCTGGACTGGGCACTGAATGTCACTGAAATACAGAAGCACTATCCTGACTTCTTGAGTCCTGGCTGCAGGGGGCAGAAAGCCTCAGTGTGATGCTAAGCTGGAACACTTTTCTACAGTTTGCAAATCTTCAGCCCCAGGCTCAAAGCTTTAGTTAGGCAACTGTTCTGGGTTGAGTTGAATTGTGTCTCTTTCCCTCCCCTTCCCAAAGATATGGTGAAGTCCTCACTCCTGGTATCTCTGAATGTGACCATATCTGGAAATAGTGTCTTGTGGATATAATGAAGTTAAGATGAGGTTATTAGGGTGGGGTGCTGTCCTTACAGGAAGAGGGAAAAAGACACAGAGACACCAATGCAGCCATGTGACCCTCCTGGCAGAGAGTCTTGTGATGCTGCCACCAGCCAGGGACGGCCTGGGGCTACCAGAAGCTGGAAGAGGCCAGGTTGTGGAGAAAGCAGGCCCTGCCAACATGTTGATTTTGGACTTCTAGCCTCCAGAACAGTGAGGAAATGTTTCTATTTGTGGTACTTTGTTATAGCGGCCCTGGGAACCTAGTACACCCGCAACTATTGGGTGAATAGAATCCTCTGGTGTCTGTTATGGCAGCTCCCCAGAACAGCGCCGAGGAGCCTGACTTCTGAAGCGAAACTGTCTGCTGGATATACTAATGGTGTAACTATAGAAAAATTTGCTAATCTCTCTGTGCCTCCGTTTTCTCGTCTGTAAAGTGATAGTTCTAACCTCACAGGGCTGTGAGGACTCTTAACAGTCAAGACTCTTAGCACAGTGGCTGCAGGTAGGAAGGACTCAGGGGGTGTGAGCTATTCTACTGCTGCCTGGTAGTCATGGCACATTACACTGGTTTTCCAACTACAGTTGAGATATAAAGTTTTTAATTAAAGTTTAAATGAAAATGAAGTGAATTAAAGAAAGAATATGAAGTAAATAAAAATGTAATGTAGGATGTATCATAGAATGTACACTTAAAACCTAGAATTTTATTAACCAGTGTCACATACATTTAATAAAAAAATACGGTGGTTGGGGGATATGGCAAATATTGTGGTGGTAAAACACTAATTCTCTTGAATACTCAGATGTGCCAAGCACTGTTCAAAGCACTCTCCTCATTTTAAGACATTTAATCCTTAACATCCCTCCGGTAGGTGCTATTACATCTTCATTTTCCAGAAAAGGAACCTGAGCCACAGAGAAGTTAAGTGAGTTGCCCAAGGCCACACAGCTGGTAAGTGACAGGCAGTCCGGGTCTTGAGGCAATGCTCCTAACCTCTGTGCTAAGCAAGCAAATAAGACTTCTGGCCAGGAGGCCTTCTTGGGTCCTTGGTTGTACAGACTGGGGTTTGCTCAATGGAGGGACTCAGCCTGGTTGGGTGCCTGTCACTCGGCCCTCCCTGCTGCCAGCCATCCCCACCAAAGCTAAGCAGTTCCCCTCTGACAAAATGATTGCTCTCTTCCTCCCTTTGGCGTGTCCAGAACAGCTGCCAGGAACCAAAGCTCTTTGGGAAAATGATGTTTAATCTATGATGAAGTATTCCCCTTTCCGAGCCAGTGACCAAAAAAAAAAAAAAAAAAAAAAAAAAAACCAGACCCGAAGGACAGCTTTGTTAAGTGAAAATAAACCTGTTTTATTGTTTCCTACTAAAGCACATACTGGGCTTCACAAGCTTACAGCCGGGAACAACACGCATTTTTGGCAGAGGAGACTCAGACCCCTCCCTGCGTGGAGAGCAGATGGTATTTCACGAACCAGTTTCTGGCCTGTTGTCCCTGGTGATGTAAGAGGTGCGAGTGGACATCTCCAGCAAGGGAGCCACCCACCTTCTCCCCCTTTCCTTCTTCTGATCAGCCTGGGTGGTGAAGAGCAAACTGAACACTTCATTAGAGGCACACACCCACACAAGGAGCACTCTGGGCTTTGAAAGCATTGAGTCTATCACGCATCAACATGAAACAGAGAATTAGCACATGGACAGTTCTTTGGAATCTGACGCTGGGGAGTGGTCCCAAAGCTAGGTGGTTCAGGGTCATGACTTCAGGTCTCCTCTAGAACATGTCAAGCCCAAGACTAAAAGGGACTTAACTCAAGGATGTGCCTCCTTCCCAGGAGAAAAGATATTCAACACCAAATGTTTAAGTGAGAGACAGCTCAGACTTACAACAAGCCATCAGTGGCCCCACTCTGAGAAGTACCCAAGAGCGAAGGCATGTTCTGTGTGTTTTTCTTTTCACTAGAAGGTTTCGTTTGGTTTTCCAAGATGCAAAGTGTGAAAAGGATCTCTTGTGACCCCATGCAGGTAAACAAGACCAACGTATGTGCAACAGACATTGCAAAGTAATTCATACAAATGACAAATTACAAAACCAGAAATCAAATAAATGAAAACCCCACCACACTTCTTGGCTTTACAGTGGCACATACTAAGAAATAAGCTGCCAGGCCTGGGACTCTCTATTTTTTGGAACAAAGATACGAAAAGTTTGGAAGTCCTTAAGTGTTTACTACCCTACAAAATGAATTTTTATATGTTTATATATTTTATATATCTAAGGTTTATTTATACAATAGTCCAGAACGTCTAACATATTATACTCTTTATAAACATTATTCACACACGTATTTCCTCACAAAGGTTCTCTTTTGGTCTATTAAAAACACTGTACTTAAAAAAAAAAAGCAGAGATACAAGAAGAGTCTAGCTTTTCTGCTTATATTTCCATGGAGGAGGGAATTTTTCTCCCCTGTCATTTTCTCTTTCCTCTTTTTCTCCCCTAAACCACACCCTCCCCACGCCACCCCAACATGTAGTAATAAGAAGCAACAATCCCAGAAGATAAAACTCAGACTTCATGGTTAGCACATTATTCTGGGGCAAACATCTGGGCTGACCTCCCTCTAATCATCATACTTCATCTTCGCCCTCCTCCCCACCGCCTCCGCCACCTCCACCACCATCACCACTTCTGGATTCATGACCGCTTAGAAGCTATGTGCTAGAACTGACCGTCCAGAGAAGAAAGCTTTAGGAAACGAGGGAGCTTTTCTTAACCTTCTGGGTTTGGCTGGAAAGAATTCAGAGTCTTCTTTTTGTGTTTTTAAGAAAATATTTGGTTGGTTGGTTAAGCAGGTTCAGAGGAAAAGCCAACTCTCCACAAAACCTTCTACCATAAACCCTGGACATTTCTCAGTTAAAAACCAGCAAGTGTGAAAATTCAGAGCAGTGCTTTCCAGTTGCTCTGAATACGAGAGGAGAAGCCAGTGTGAGAGGGAAGCCGGAGTGAGAGGCCTTGACAACGAGGCTGCGGTCAGCCGGTGCGGTCTAGTGGCTTCTGGACATTAGAGGTTACGCTGTTTCCCCCAGTTTATGGAACTTGCTTTTGTGTGGACAGCTGGCCTTTACTTAACCTGTGTGTATGTCACCAATTAGAATACAATTCCTTCCACCCCTGACATTCAGTGACTTTACCCTGGAAAATGAAGTCATTGAAACCTATTTATAGGTGGGTTGTAAGGCCTCATGGTAGCAACAAGTAGATTCCAGAATCTGAAGGCAGCATCTCTATACTCATTGCTGCTGAGACTAACAAGGAGCCAACCAAACCTCAATTCATCCCAGAGAAATGGGACCAACATTTTAGTCCCAGCGGTTCTAAGAAAAGGGATGGCTGACAATTGGCAGGACCGTCACTGACCACGTGTGAGAAGATGGCATCACTGAATTATCCTTTCTGTGGTCTCCTCGTACCTCCTGCTTTCTCACGCACCACTTGGGGCTTCTTGTTGCTTATTATCGCGTTCCCCTAAGGTTAACCAAGAGAGGATTGCGGCTAAGAAGTCCAAGCTACTCATCCCATGAAGAGATGGGTTCTGGCTTCACGTAGGAAAAAAACATGTCTGTAACCACAAAGTGCAGTTCTTACTGTGCTCAAGGTTTGGCTGATGGTTGCTGCTGCTTATAAGCAGGCCTGACGAAAGCCTGAGGGTGCTTCAGTGCCAAATTATGATCCTGAACTTGAAAACAAGTAGCATATCCAAATGATGCTGCATTCTTGTCACTGTCTTTGGTAATCAGGGCAGCATGTGCTTTTGAAAATGACATTCTTATGGATGTCTTAAGTTAATGGAGAGGATGAAAATGTATGGTTCAAAGAGTCTCAGGGTATTCATGAGTTGCATTTATCTGTGTGAGCACAGATCATTTAAAGTTATACAGTTTCTTAAAACCAGGGGTAGACTATCTTCTGATGACTTGTCCTTTAAGATGACTTATTTCTGAACAGAAAAGAATGCATTTTTTTTTTTTATCTTTAGACCTGAAATGGCCATTCTGAAAGGATTGCAGTCTGTGGCATCTCATGGATTTTTCTTATCTGAGATTCTTTAGGTACCAAGTCCTTGTTTCCTTGACCAAGATGTTCTCACAGAAGCCCTCTGGACCTGAAGGTGTTGGTGTGGGGTGGGAGGAGACAGAATGGAACTGCAATGGAAAAGAATGAGGATGTGGCAGAGAGATGCAGGATGCTCGGCCAGGAGTCAGGTGGGGGTGGGGGCGAAGGACAGGGACACAAAAGAAGCATTGGCCCATCTGGCTTGAGCACCTCAGAGCACTTCCTGCTCTCTCCTACACTGCTCTGAATCTGAGCTGTAGAGAGAGGCCAGTCGCAGGGCTGACAGGCATTTGGTGTCCAGTCATTCATGAGTCAATTAGGTGCCAAGGTGAAAGAAATTGGCAAGATCAAGTTTGGCTTTGACAACAGAACAAACTAAGCTGAAACAGCACATGACACACTTGCTCTCCTGGCCCACCACCCATTGATAATGTGGGTGGAGAAATGTTTGTTCTTTCTCCTATTACCCTTCTGTCTTGGAGGTCAGCCTATTGGTATTCATGTGCCGTTCCCGATGTCCAAGCAATATCACATGGTCCACAAACTGTCCATCGAGCAGGTTCCATCCAATCAGACCACTTGTGCTCGTCAGCATCCCAGTTGTTGCTAGATCCTCCTGGGAAGACTACCAAGGCAGGGTCTGTGAAGGGGAAAAAGATTTCAGAATCTCTTGTGTGTGAATGCATCCTGGGAAGTCTACAGTTCTTTAGAATTCTTATATGCCTATTTAAGAGAGAGAGAATCAAAACAGTAAACTGTTCATATCTAGGGAACCTAGCTGAAGGGTATACAGGACTTCTTTGTACTATCTTAGCAACATTTTTATAAGTCTGAAATTCTTTCAGAAATAAAAAATAGTTAAAACCCACACGCCACCAGGATTTCTCTGAGGTCTCAAATATTCTATTTTGATTACCAAACCCAACTTGCATTTCTATCACCCTCCCACCCCCAATATGTAATCAATGTCCTCCCCTCCCTGCCCAGCCCCTGACCCCTTTTCCTGAGGCTGAGCATGGTCACAGCAGGTGCGGCCGGCACCTCGGGTGCACATATCCACCTTAGGGCAGGCGCTTTGAATGGGCATCACAGGAGCTGGCTGCTCCCTCTGACTTTGCTGCTAGTGCTTGGCTCTTGGCCCTTCTGAGTGTAAATAAAGCCCCACCTGATCATGCTGAAGGGGGACAGAGAAACCTGAAAGAATGGTGGGAAATTGGTTCAATAACATTTAGAAAGACTTGCCTTCTAAAAGACCCAGCCTAAAAGTTTGTCCACAAGTAAGTTCCCATGAAAACCTAGTAAAACAGGAAATAAGTAGGAGAGGGAGTTTTCCATCTTCTGCCCAATTTCTTTCATCTGAAGCCTGATTTCTTTTCTCACCAAAGGGCTCTTGCTGATTTAACAGGCCAGTTTTCTTTTTGGGGAAACTTATATGATGATCACAGCCTCATTTTTGGCCGGGAGACATCCATTTGGGGAGTCTCACCCGAACCTGGGTCTCCAAAGGCAGCACTGTGATCCATGGCTCCAGAAACAGGGTGTACTGGGGGAGCATGAGCTTTCAAGCAGGCAGCCACATTTGGAATCAAAACTGAGCTTCTCTGAACTCTCAGAGCCTGCAAATGCCACACAGCACTGACTCATTTGCTACCATGTCCCACCAGCCAACAGCAAGCGAGAGCTGGCGGAGGCGCCAGGTGGCTGCTTTATAATCAGCGGGAGAAGCAGGCACGGACACAGACTCTGTGATTGGCAGGATTGCCTTCTGTGTCCCCCCACCCTCACGTCAAGGAGTCACACAGGGTTTGGCGCTCTGCTGTCTTCACTGAATACCACCGAACGCGGGCAGGAGTTTCATCTGCTACTGGCGACTTTTAGTTTTCAAAAGGGAAGGCGCCTGTGTTAGACGTAGCCTGCTTCTCTTCCCTGTGTCCAAGCTGGTGCCAGCGCTGATGCTGGGTACATGCCTTTGGAGAAGGGTCAGCCTGTTAATATCGCAATGGTCCCAGAAGTGGCAGCTTTGAACTGCGGATCAGGCCTGGCATTAGCGGCTGGCATAATGTCCCTTGGAGACAGAAGGCAAGGTTATTTAAGATTACTGCATCTGGATCCCAAGGGAGTAGCATGCAGTTTGTTTGCTCTTTTAACTAGATTTATTGGGATGTAGCATTTCAGAGAGTGAGTGCAGAGGCAGGGAAGTAATAAGGAAGTAACTGCCACAGGAAGGCTGGCTGCACATGAATCTGACCTTTTAGGTTGTGCTAAATGATGTAGAAAGAACGTCAGCTCTAAGGTTGAGTGACTTTTTAATGGGCACCTGAAAATCCCACCAGTGGCAGGAGGTGTGAATTTACCTATGGCTGGCATTGTGCAGTGCTGGGCAGCAGGTCTTGTCAGTGCTCTGTCTACCGGCCAGGGGCTTTAGGATTGGGCAGGTAATAACTCTTTGTTTACTGAGCACTCAGAAGACAAGTTCATTTGAAATAGAAAACTCTGATGTCTGCAAGAAAGCTCTGCATCCCATCTTAAATGAGGTGGCAGCCGATTAGCAGTGCAGACTTGAGTCAGATTGCCTGATTTTATCCCCAAACCCTAATTCTTAGCTGTGTGACCCTGAGGAAATGATGTAATCACTCTAGGTCTTAGCTTCCCTCTCTGTAATATGAGGATAGTAACAATATTGACTCTGTACGGTTGTGGTGAGATTTTAAAATCAGTCAATATAAGTAAAGCTCATAGAACAGTGTGTGGCACATAGCAGGAGTCTATAATTGTTGGCTCACAAGTCTTATTGTGAATTAAGAGATATCTTGGAGGCTATTTATTCTGATCCTGCTTCTTGGTTATCTCAATGGAAAACCCTCCAGGTGGACACAGATTATCCAAGTGGCTCATTGTCATACTCATTACTGGAGTGTCTTTTGTCTTCAAAATCTAAGTTTCAGTTTCTTGAATTGAGTTCTTAAAATTTTACATCCTAACCTACAAAGTGAGGATAATGATAGCTCAATATTTACTTTATATTGTAGTTGTGGGGTGGCTTTTATTTTTAACTCCCATGTTCTAGATGAGAAAATTGAGACTCAGAGAGGTGAAGTGACTTGCCCCAAGTCACACAATGAGTCACACTTGAAATACAATTGAAGGGTTCCAATTCTATAGCCTGGAAAACTTAAGTTCTGTGCCAGAGAAAGGTGGGGGGAGGAGGGGGAGGCAGGATGGAGTGAGAACAAAGAGGAGGAGGAGGAGGAGGAGAGAGTGTGGGATGGGGAAAGAGACTCATAACTAACAGCTAATAAGTATTTTTGAATGAATAAGTGGTGTGGAAATTGAATAAATATATCCTAATAATAACAAATGAGATGGCATTTCATGTCTTGTCGATACAATTCCAAACAATCATTTTGACTGCTGATAAAATGACAGATTGCTTTTGGCTGGCTATGTTCACTGCTTCGAAGAGCCACGAGGGCCAGTTCCTTTGGAAGAAGGCGAGTTCCTCAGCTCCTGCAGCCCTGGCAAGCCAGCGCCTGAGCCAGGCCCCTTGTTTCAGAATGGGGAATGGGGGTGGAGAGAAGTGCTGACGGCATCATCCACATGTTCAACCTTCTCATGGAGGGCCTTACTGGCAGCGACACGTATTCATTCAACACGTATTTATTTTATGATTAAAAACTTTGATTAATAAATGAATTTCCTTGACATGTTGAGCTTGTTCCTGTTCACCTTGCCACACTGTATATATGGTTCCTTCTTAGTTTTCAAATCTCAGTTCCAATGTCACCTCCTTGGAGAAACCTTTCCTGGAGACCCTACCTAATGTAGCTAATACCTCTCAGCCATTCCCTGTCCCATCACCTTGTTTCCTTTATAACATCTGTCACATAGAGATAATTCTCTGTGTTTAATTGTTTACCATTTCCCCTCCTTCACAAAGGCAGGGACCTTACTTGCATTGTTCACTGAGGTACCCCAACTGCATGGAACAAAACCTGGCACACAGTATATGCTCAATCAATATTTGTGAAATGAAAATGAATGAGGTGACATTGATTTCTACCCAGCAAGAGAACATTCTGTGACTTTAAATGGAGATGGAGTGAGAGGTAGGATGTTGGCCAGGAGCCCCTTGGTCGTAATGACATGTCCAGCAGCGGTTTGACTAATCAGCACATGCATTTTCTGAATTACAAAGTGTGCCAGGGACATATAATTTCTGTTAATTGGCACCAAGGAGGAGGGGTTGTTATTGAAGTCACCAGCCAGCTGGAAGCCTGTCTGTGTCAGACCTATTTGCACATCAGAACAGGCATTTCATAAACCCCGGTGCCAACTTTGTGAAGCTCCAAGTCCCCAAGAGGGGAAGCAACAAGGTGCTCATTGGCTGCATTCAGAGCCGCAGAGAACCCTACACCTGAAATCTTCAGCAGGTGAGGAGGTGAGGCCATGGTGGGGACTACCAGAGTAGGAAAGACAGATGAGGGTTATGGCAAAAGATGCATTTAACAGTAACTGCCAGATTGCCTCAACCCTGGTGCCATTTACCAGCTCGTCTGAAAGGTGAGGAGCACAAAGAAGCTGCGATTCCAGAGCTGACCCCACCGCTTCCTCACTGTGAACTTAGACAAATGATCAGTTCTCTGAACCTTGGCTGCTTGATCTATAAATAGGGGACAATAACACTTAAATAATATGGTTATTGTGATGATCAAAGGAGAAAATGCATGAAAATAATAATGATAATTAGCTTGCAGAACATTTTCTATATGCTGGGCATTGTGTTAATGATTTTATAAACATGATCTCATTCAACCCCCACCAAAGCACTCAAGGAAAATATAATGAGTACCTGCATTTTACAAGCAAGGGAACTAAAAGTTGGGGAGGTTAAATGACCTGCCCATGGTGACACAGGGAAGAATTTGGTCACCTGATGCACTGTGCTCTTGACCACCCTGTACCTGTCCCTCTCAGTACTTGGCACTTAGTACACATCTAATGAGTGGCAGCTACTAAGATTCTGGTCTTATAGTTAGTATTTCCCTTGCTCATCTGTGTTCCAGCCTTTGTCATGCCTACAAACTCCTCTTCCAACACCAACCACTTTTAGGGTCTCTTCTGCTCATGGACATCTGGTCTACCCATCTCCCTTGATCTTCCCAACACCGCTATGAAGTGCCTATTATTGTTTCCATTCTTCACATGAGGAAAGAAAGTTTCAGAAAGGTTAACTCGGTCCAAGGTCGCACAGCCAAGTGGTGGGGCCAGGATTTGAACTTACAGACATGAGGTTTCAGAACCCAGGTGCTTTTCTCTCCACATAACATTTCTCTGTGCTACCTATCATCTTTCAGAACCTTTTTCTCCTCAGTGAAGCTCTCCTGAGAACCGAAACCTCCTTGTTTTCTGCTCTCTCACTTCTGCTTCCTAGTTCTTTATTGCACTATTTTTGAATTATCTCCACATTTGTTTATTGGTAATAGTTACCACTCATTGAACATGGCAATGCCCCCAGTACCATAATCAGAGCTGTACATGCATGATCTCGTTTAATCCTCCACCTTTGAGGTGGAGATACTGATCCCCATTTCACTGAAAACAGGTTTAGGGAGATGTTGTGGCTTTTCCAAGTTTCTTTAGTCATTTGCCAAGGGAAATATAGCCAGTGACAAAGCTGAGAAAAAATTCCAAATGACTGGGTTCCAAACCCCATTATCCTAGCTATTATGTTGCTTCTCCATATCTTGTAAACCTCTGGTGGGTTGAGAACTGAACTACCACCTGAATCCTGGTTGACTTGGGCTTTCAAATCTAGTCCTCTGTTGGAGGTCTCCACAATTTAGGACTAAGCTCTCAAATTTGCCAACATCTAAAAACAACTTAAGCTTAAAAAAGAATTCAGCTCATAACTAGAATGTGCAAATGGAGTTTTTGGAAACGTGGTTCTAATATCTAAAATTAGCCTTCCCTTCCAAACAGTGTCACCCCTTGACTGACTGCTCTGTTCCTCATCATGAAAGCTGGTTGCTGTCTCTCGAGTTGTGACTGACATGTCCTGTTCATGCAATGCGGTTCTCTAGCTCTTCTTGACAGAGAGGTAAAACATCTCTCCCCAAGGAACTGGGGGCCTGGAGTGGGTACGAGTCTGGGTATAGAGCTTTGAAGGTGATCTTTATTTGAATTCCTCTTCGGTCCTCCAGGCATTTTCATTCCCTCCTTATATTTTGAATCAAGCTTGCTTTTGCTTATTTGTGAGGGTCTCTTGAATGAAAATAACTCTTGCCATTCTCCTGGATGGTCCAAGGAGTTGTTGTTTTCATGGGAAGGACATTAGGATGCTTTAGCCTCCAGGACACAAACTATAGCAGTCAAACTCTGACATTGCAAATGGCCTTAATCAAGCCAATTGGTCACGCTAGCACTGATTCTAAAGGCATTAGCTGAGGATACACAAAATGGCCTTTGCAGATGCCTTTTGCAATTTTCCCTGGGTCTTGGCTGGCTTCCTTTTAGTCCGTACCAAGCTGAAGCCCTTGTCCATCCAGCAGTGACCCTATTTGCATAATTAGCTTGCATTTGTGGGTATGTATTTACCCCCCAAAGCAATTGCCTTTGAACTTTGGATCAATACCAGTATGGAACACTGGGAAATGTCAGCTCTTGAGACTTCTTGTTTCCACAGAGAGGATGAAAGTCAGGGTCATTTTGGAAATCGTATCCCCTTCTGCTCTGTATCATTTAGAGTGAGGACAGGCAAAACCAGAAGTGAACTCATGAAGAGGGCGAGAGCTAGGAAATGCAAAATGATCATTGTGTTTTGACATCAATGATCCAGAACCACAGTATAAACTTCGGTTCTTTTTCAGTTTGCTTGGCTGTGTCTCGCTGCCCTGGCAGCAGGGGTAGATTTGCTTTTTGGATTTCTCTGTATAGAACACTGTTACCTGCCGTCCCATCTCTGCTTCAAGAGCCTTGTTGATTTTCTGGAGGGCTTGACCCTCTGAGCTAACCCCCTCCCCATCCCATCTCCATCTTCTTGCCCATGACCTCAGCATTACACGCCCATTTTGTCTGTTCTTTCCAACTCAACCATGTTATATGTTTATAGTTGCCTTTGGCCTTGGCTGGTGTGGCTCAGTGGATTAAATGCCAGCTTGCAAACCAAAGGGTTGCGGGTTTGATTCCCAGTCTGGGCACATGCCTGGGTTTCAGGCCATGTTCCCAGTTGGGGGGCACATGAGAGGCAACCACACATTGACATTTCTCTCTTTCTCCTTTCTTTCCCCTCTCTCTAAAAATAATTAATGCATTAAAATCTTAAAAAAAAGAGAGAGAGAAGAGGGACATGCTAATATAAGATTAAAGTTTGGGCTTAGAGTCCTGGGTTCTAGTCCTTGTTGCCTTGGACAGGTCACTTGACCTCTGCCTTAATTATCATTCTATAATGGGATAACAGCAGTACCTCCCCTCACTGGGTTGGGTACTATTTGATGGCATAATGTGTGTAAAGTGCTTGGTGCATAGTAGGTAGTCAGCCAACGATGGCAATTATTGCTGAATGAAGGGTTAGAGATAACTTTTTTTAAAGTCTCCCTCCCAGCTCAAACTACTCATGTGACCCTAAGCAAGGCACTGAAACCTTCTCGGTCTCAGTTTTTTGACCTGTAGTCTGGGGACAAAAAGAGATTTTTCCCTGCATACTTCACAATGTTCTTATGAGAACTGGTCAGCAGCACAAGCAGCAGCAGCAACAGCAGCAAGAGCTGTTTTAGTTGCAGATTCTGAGGAGTTGCTTATGATTTCTGCAATCAGCTACCAAGAGGTGCCAGGCAAGGCTCAGAGGAGAGCTGCCCGGAACGCCCTGTACTCAAACACTCTGGGCACAGCCCCAGCCCACATTCTCTATTCAGGAGCAGCAAGATCTTCCAAAAACAGTTGTGCTTGGTAGAATTCTTGTAAAAATCCCTCTAAACTAGAACTTCTCGAAACCAGACATACTGGTGCAGCAAAATCTCAAGTCCCAGCAATGAACCAAAGGCTCAGAGTCCCCGTGATGGGAGCCAGATGGGAGTTCAGGTATTCAGGTGGGTATCTAAGGCCTCAGGTGCTTTGACTAGTGTGTCCCAAGTCTACTCTGATCCACACTGAAGATCCCATATGGTATCCATGTGGGAAATTTATAAGTATGGAGTTTAGGACGGTGGTTGGGAGGAAAGTGGAGAGGAGGGATAGAAAGGATGAGAAGCACACAGCAGGCTTCAATGGTATTGATAATTGTTATTTTTAAAAAAGCTAGGTGGCCCTGACTGGTGTGGCTCAGTGGCTTGAGCATTGGCCTGCAAACCAAAGGGTCGCTAGTTTGATTCCCAGTCACGGCACATGCCTGGGTTGCAGGGCAGGTTCCCGGTTGGGGGAACATGAGAGGCAACCGCACATTGATGTTTCTCTCCCTCTTTCTCTAAAAATAAAATAAATAAAATCTTAAAAAAAAAAAAGGTAGGTGGTAGGTGTACAGTTGTTTGTTTTATGATCCTATATAATTATATAAATATATACAAAATATTTAATTTAAAAAGGGCAAAAAGCAGAAAGGGATCCTTAAGTGCAGAAAAAGTTAATGAGAAGCCACACTTGTTGAGGTCCGTATGTATTTTACCTGTCCTGTTAGCCACTGTACCCCCATTGCCTCTCAAAGCCTGGTCCAGCATGGGCGATGGATGGCTGTTGTGGGATGGATGGAAGGATGGATGGACTGGATGTGTAACATTCCTGCACCCCCCCCCCACCCCCGTCACCTTTGATCCCACCTCTTGCAGCATTCTATTTGTCAAAGTATAGGCCGGTGGGCAGAAGGGCTTCCTGGGAACATTTTGTTTCTGTTCTGGTCTAGGACACAACACTATGATCTGGCAAACAGATGGCTTGATCATTTAACATTGCTCTATTTCAAGCAAACGTCCTGGTGAGATTGATTCTCAATGACTCCAACCTGCTGCAAGGATATTTGGAACTAACTGCTTTGGTTTGGTCCTGCCTGCCAAACATATTCCCTAAGTGACTATCTTTCATGGTCACCTGAGGGGTTGCTGGAAATGCACACCCTCCTTCTCTTAGCCAAAGGAAGAACTGGGGTCTTTATTCCCAAATATAAACAGGAGAAGCATCAGTGACAGCAGCTGCTGGCCCCGGGAGAGCCTGGCTTGCTAAGCACTTGCTCCCACCTGGAGAGACTCGGTGGGCCTTGGCGATGCTGCCTGCCCACAGCTGCTCTCTTCCCATGGCTGGAGGCCAGAGGCTGTGGGAATGGCCTGTGCGGATGGAGGTTCGTGAGAGGGTGAGGATGGATGCCTGCTCATCTCATTGAAACAAATGACTCCTATACCTGCCAAACCGATGTCAGAGGAGCTGGGAGGCTGAAGGACATGGCTTATGGCTGTGGAAGTGTCAGCTGGAAGAGGTAGACTGGCTAACAGAAAACTACCCACCCTCCAAGTTAACTCCTTTCCTGAGCCAAGGGCCTATTGAAGGTGATTGTCGAGGGCTGGACAATGGCAGGTTGGGAGTTTGGAAGAGTGCTGGGCTTGGTAGCACTGTTCTCAGCCTCTGAGTGACCCTCTGGGCCTTATTCTTTATAATAGGGTAACAGTCAAGATATTTAACCTGTATGGTATAGGTACTAGCCAATCAGAAGGAAGAAGGGCTTTATTGCCTGAGGTCTCAGCTGCATCTGGCCTTAGCCCCTGAATTATAGGATGGTAGAGTGATGGGGAAGGTTTGGAGGAGGGGCCAGGGTGCAGGAGTGGGAACGGGTCTTGGGGAACTCAGAGCAACCACTATTTACCTATCACTACGGGCCCATTTTAGTATATTAACAGCCAGTGTGGCCATACTCCTGCAGAGTGTTAACCCTGTTATAGGAGAATCACTGGGGAGCTTGTTGAAAACACAGATGCCTGGTTCCCACAGCAAAACTACTGAATGACACTCTCTAGGGCCCAGGTGAGGCCCACTATGCTCCTGAGGTGGGAGACCTGGATAAACTGATCTGTACAATCCAGCTCTAACTTTCAAGGGGTTTAGGATGACTGAGAGATGAAATCCAGCACACGGTCTCAAGGGGGACGTGCCCAATGCGGGTGCAGGTCACGTGACTGAGCGAAGCCCTGGCACATCCATTGAACTGAAGCAGCCTTGACCCTGACCTGCAGGCCTAGTGTGAACAGGCCTTCTGAATTTCTGAGAGAAGCTGGAAGTCGGGGAGCCACCTATTATATCCTGCATCTTGCAGAGTCACAGGTAGGGCATCGCTTTAAACTTCCGTCTCCAAAAGCCCCGTCTACAGGATGGTGAAGTGTAGAGGAGGTGTAGCTTGTCCCATGCAAGGAGGAGAGAAGGAGACAAGCCCCAAGTGAGGGTCTTGGTGCTACTTAAGGAATCCATTTCCTCAGGTGTGGACCTCAGTCTGCCCTCAGCTGGTTGTGCCTGCCTTCACATCTCAGAGGTCCCCCCGCCGTCCCCATCAGAGCTTGCCCTCTGCAGCTTTCTGAGCACTGAGGTGCCAGGTCTGATCATAGGGCAAAGGGGCACCCTTCCTGGGGCTCTGAGTCTTAGCTGGGGGGTATATTTGGCTTCACATGTGAGGTGCTGCAGTTCCTCCTGGGGTCCCTGGGATGTTCCACAAAGGAGCGGATTCCTTTAAGTCTAAGAGAGTTTGCCTGGATTGCTCCATTTAAACCCAATTGCCAAATGCTCCTCCCTGGCTTGGGACACACTTTCTCCCACCTCTTTCTCTACCTGACTCTTAATTGTCCTACAGGACTCAGCTTAGATTGTGCTGTGACTGCCACACCTAGGCTACACTGGTCTCCTTTTAACATCCACAGCCCTGGGTGTGCCCTTATTTTACTTTCTCACCTGGAATTTCAATGGCTCGCTTCCTTAAAATATTCACATTTAACCTTTGTTAGGCGTTTGCTCTATGCCAGCAAGTTTAAGTCACCTCATAACATCATCTGTTAACCCTCACAATAGCCCAATGAGGTTGGCACTACTACCCTTTCTATTTAAGAAAGAAAGGCTCAGAGAGGTTAAGCAAGTGGCCCAACATCGCACGGCCAGTAGAGGGTACACGAGGACTTGCACCCAGTCTGTGCGCAGCAGGGTTTCCATTTGTAACTACAGCACTGGGCCGACTCCCCCAGTTTGGCGTCAGCACCCTGGGTGCCTACAGCATAGTCCCCAAGTTGGGCTTTGAAGTAAGAGAGCTTGAACTCAGGGGTGTGGGCAGCTATCAGACCCACTCTGCCACCCTCTGTGGTTACTCAGGCCTCAGTATACTCAGCTCTATAATGGGGACAATTATGCCTGCCTTATAAAGTTATGGTGGAAATCACTGCAGTGCCTGGTGCGCAGGCAACGTCTGAAACATGCTGGTAGGATAAATGACTGGAGGTATCAGTGAATTCAACTTCTACTTGGAAATAATACTCTCCTGCCCCTTTCAAATCCCCATAAGACTCCATAGAGATGGGATTTGGTTTGATGCTGGACACTGGTGAAGAGCTTAGACGGAGTTGGGGTGGCCCGCCTTGGGAGTTGTTTATAGCTCTCGGAGAGGTAACTATAGAGGTAGCGGACAATGGGAAGAATATTCTGTTTCATCTGGAAAGCATGGATTGCAGCTCATCACACCCAAACAACCTGCTCCTCAGCCCAACAGTTAAAAATGAACTGTATGCATTGCTACTGTCATAGACCTGCCGCTGTGGGTGTAGGGTGGGTTGCCGAGCTCATCAGGGGTGCTTTTTCTGGGTAAAGATGAGGCACAGAAACTCATGCTTTGACAAATCATACCCTGTCTCCATATCCCCGTGACTCTTCCCCATCTCTCCATGTGGATTACTCAGCCCAATGAGCCGTGGAATCGGGCATGTCGATTTTGTGGCATGGACATGGGTCAGACAAAGGTCTGACATAAGTGTGCTATTCCTTGGCAGGGTTGTGGTTTTGTTTCTGTCTTATTAAGGCCTGGAAAAGTCTGTGGGTGATTCACTTTGTCAACTGTGTGGGTGGGTATGTAAAATAAATATGTCTTTATCCCGGGGTTTTGAAGAACTGGAAATTCTTCAAGAAGAAGGGGAACGTTCTAATCAGACCTGCCTTTTTAAATGGCATGTATGCATTGACGTGCCCACATGGATGGGCATGCGGTGAATGTGAGATCACAACAGTTAAGTTTAATGAGTAGGAACGGGTTGTCTTACAGCATCGCCTCAGCACACTGGGATGCCCTCTCACCCCTGTCTACGAAGCCCTGGCTGGGTGGGCCCACTCATTTCAGCCCCTTCCCAGTGGGGTCCCCTCTCTGTGCAGACTCTGCCCTCCTTTCCCCTCCTGTCGGGAATGTCAAGGCCAACTCCTCTTTGATCTTCTTTCCTGACACTTTTTTCCCCCAATCCTTCTCTTTCTCTCTCATCAACTCCCTGTTGTCTGTCTGTCTCTCCAGTATTTTCCCCACCTTCCCTCTCCTCCTCCTCCTTTCCCTCTCCAGCCTCCTTTGCCCAGTCCCTTGGAGGGCAGCTTTCCTCTGACAGGTGGCCCCACCCCAGCTGTGGGCTGGCACCTTCTCACTGATGCTGCTGCCTTATCCTTCCATCAGAGAAACAGCTAGTCTGCCCCAAACGAGAAGAAGGCAGAGAAAGGAAAGAACATTGCAATGCAAACAGAGGATCTAGCTAAACCCAATCGCCTTACAAGTTATTTTGCAGCATGCTGTGTTTTCTTGGGGAAGTCAGACTCCCAAGCCAGGTGAACTGTCCATAACCCCACAGAGGGCCACCCCGCAGCTCCGTGTCTCCTGCTTCTCTCTCATGTAAAATTTAATGTGGGAGAACGGACCGAAACTGAAAGTGTGATGATCTTTTCACGCTTGTTAGTCCGCTTTCTCTCTAACCTTCCTGTCTGGAGCAAGGCCTTTGGTTGCAGAAGGCTGCAGGGTGTTCAAAGCATGCATCTCACATCCTTCCCAGAAAGTCTCCCTCAACCGCCAGGATTGTGACTCTTGGGAGGGGACAAGTTAAGGCGGCTACTGGTGGCCACTGTACAGAGCCCCAGAAGGTGGTGGAGCCGTTCTAATGCTTGTTGAGAACATAGTGATGAGGTCAAAGGAGCAAAGCCAACATTCCCCCCATGGGGACACCCCTGGATGAAGCCCCTTTCAGGACATCACAGAAATTCTACACAGAACACAGGACAAGAGGCCGCATGTTCCAGGCTGGGAGCAGGGTGAGCAGGATGGTCTCCCACTCCTTGGTCCGAGCAGTGGGCCTTGCTGCATTGGGTCATTATTTTGGAGGGCCACCCCGTCTCTCCTCCCACCCAGGGCAGGAATCCCTGCTCCTACCTTCCCTTTCCGGCAGATAAAGTGGGCAGAACAAGGACCCAGGCTCGAGTACCCAAAGAATGGCAGCACACCCTTAGTGGAGGCAGACTGTATTTAAATGCAATTCACCTCTTTGGAGTCTAGGAAAAGCCACCTGTAGACTCATTTGCTGGGAAACACGGTCTGTGTGGCTGAGGCAGTGGACACTGGGGTCATGGTCTTGCTGAAAGTTGACTTCCTCCGGGGGTCTGTCTGCTGTCCCGAATGGCAGCCGCTGCGGTGGGCGAACAGGTTGGTCATCTCTGAGCCCAGGGAGGTGGCTTCTGGCTGGGCTCCCTTAGGGGTGGCTGGCTGTTCAGGCTTTCCGGAGGCGCTGTGTTTGCTGGGAGGAGGGCTGTAATTCTGGAATCTCACAGTTTTGACTTGCTGCAAGGGAAACAAGAGCAAAGGGACACAGTTGATGTGGCAGGCATGCCACTGTCCCCTGGGACCTGGTTCATGCTGTTTCTCCACACAGGTCCCTACTCAAAAGCCTCAGGAACATGTTCATTCAGGAAATACGTGTGTCTCCTTTGCGTCAGGCACTCTGTTAGGAGCTGCAAATCCAAGAGTGAACCAAACTGTCCTTGATAAAAAGACAATTGTAATAAGTGCCATGAAGGGGGAAGTATAGATGCCAGGTGCAGAAGAGCATGGAATTGAGGCTGAAAGCGAGGTAGTCAGGGGAGGCTTCCTAGAGGCAGAGCTATTTATGGTAAATTGAGAACTGAAGAATGATAGCAGTTATCTAGGAGAAATCTGGTAGGCCTACCTGAGCAAATGAGGCTAAAGGACCTATTCTAGAAAATAGAAGTTCACCTTTTCTCCTCTCTGTCTCTTGTGAAGGCCTACCTCAAGGCTAGGCTCCCTGAGGCCCCCCTGCTGAGTCCATGCAGAGCTTTCAGAAAGGCCTGACAGGTCCTCAGAGCAGAGCTCGCAAACTGGACACCTGAGGCTGAACTTAGTCTGCGGAATGTTGGAGAGTTTTAATTGCCAACACATAAAAATTGGGAGATTACGTGTTGAAATCAGCTTTTTATATGCCTCTTAAGAAAAAAATCAG
This sequence comes from Furipterus horrens, assembly GCF_987537825.1. Taxonomy (NCBI): domain Eukaryota; kingdom Metazoa; phylum Chordata; class Mammalia; order Chiroptera; family Furipteridae; genus Furipterus; species Furipterus horrens. Next base: position 69,085,671 of record NW_028327180.1, read on the forward strand.
AGATCTGGCCCTGGCCAAGTGGCTCAGTTGGTTGGAGCATCGGCTTGTACACCAAAAGGCTTTGGGTTTGATTCTGGTCAGGGCACATGTCTAGGTTGCAGGATTGATGCCCTGTCAGGGCGAGTACGGGAGGCAACCGATCAATGTTTCTCTCTTACACTGATGTGTTTTTCTCTCTCCATTCCTCTCCTTTAAAAAAATGCCAACAAAAAACATATCCTCAGGTAAAGATTAAAAAAAAAAAAATCAGAGATCTGGCACACTGGGCCTAGGCTGCATTTCGGCAACAACTGGCCGGGTGTGATTGGCAGCTCTCTCTTTCTACGGGAGGTAAGTGTTCCCACTGCACACGCCTCTGCTCTCCTTCCTCCCGCCTGTCCTAGCCTGTCATCTCCCTGCCCTGTGCCCCCAGCTCTGGGCTTTGCTCAATCCCTCTCTCAGGGCTCAGCAAAGTGCTGCGGGGCTGCTTAAGAATGACTCTCTTTTCCGTGACCTTTGATCCTGGTGCCCCCCACTGAGAACCCACGTTTCTTCACCCTTGGACCTTCTCCACATGTAGCAGAGGTCTGGGCACTCACTGAACACGTGCAGTTTAAAGGCTGGCTCTAATGGCAACTGGGGCCTGAAAAATGTTAAAATGTTTGAAAACTATAATTCAGAAAAAGAAAACTCCTGACGTTTATATCAGTCCACTCTGACTTTTTCCAAATGCCTTTTCCTACAAGCTTACAGCTGAGCTTCAAGAGCATGAGTTTTCGTGTTAGATTTGGATTTTACTCTAGACACTGTGTGCGTTGGCCGGTGCCGTTGGGTAATGTACTTTGACTCCTAAAACCTCTGCCTCCTCATTTTAAAATGAGGATGATAATCATGCCTCCTTCAGAGGGTTGTTGTGAGGATTAAATGAGATAGAACGTGTGAAGTACTCACATGCCTGCCTGGTTATTAGCATTCAGTATAAGCGTGTAACGGAGAAGGAAACCACGTCGCCTCTCCGTTTAAGGGGGACTGGGTGGTGCTGGTGGTGCTGGTGGTGGAGGAGGTGGTGGTGATGTAATGTTCAAGAACTAAAAGATAACAGCATCACCTAATGTCTTAATGTCACCTCCTCCAGCCCCCATCCCTCCTGCTTCAAGGGTATCACTGAGAACATAATCATTTTACAACATCTTGTAAGTCTACTGCTGGGAAAAGGCCTGAAGCAGAAGTTAACACATCTGACCTCTGCACAGAGGTCACAGTGTGACGGTTGTTGGAGTTGGCATAATTCACTGTCACCTTCATATGTCACTTAAATTCTCTGTGTCTCAGTGGCCTCTTCTATACCCTGAACAGTTATGCATCGAACCCTCTGTAAGTGCTGTGCACCTCTGACCTCACCTAAATGCCAGTGCGATCCTGTGAGGCTGTGTTATTCTTACCACCATTTTCCAGATTAGGCAAAAGAAGAAAAAAAATCGTCTGAGAAAGGGGAAGTGTTTTGGCCAGTCACCAGCTAGCAAGCAGCAGAGCTGAAATTCAAATCCAGATTTGTCTGATGGCAAAGCCAGTTTACTTCTATGCCACCTTGGACCTCAAAAGAAGTGTGTGTAAAATATCCGGGAAACCTAAGAGGAGACTGGGTAACACATATAGCGAGGACGGGAGGATGTGGACGGGAGTTGTGTGTGAGGGTCACTGAGGCTGGAATTTTGATTCCTTGTCCACTAAAACTAAAATCTCAGGAGCTGGCCCTCGGGTCATGGTAGAGCTCTAAAGAGTCCTGCCCTCCCTAAGGTCACCTCCCTCCTACCTTTTCGCTGCCATTTCTGGAGTTCTCTGGTTTCACCAGGATCGATGGTGGGGCGGAGGCGGGCGGTTTGGGTGGAGGCTCACTCTTGACGGGGACATCCTTGCTTTCCATTATGACGGAGCTGGCTGCTGAGTGGATCCTGGTGTCGCTGCCCCTGCTGACGCACGTGAGGGTGGGCTCGCCCGTGGGAGCTGGCTTGGGTCCCATCTCCGCCAGGGGTGAGGAGGGGACCATCTGTGGCTGGTGGAGCTGGAACTGCTGAGGCCGTACAACCATGGTGGGGCTGCGTCTGAGGGACCCCACCACAAGGGTGGGGATCCCTGACTGGACGGGTCTCTGCAGGGATCCATCTGGGAGTCACACGACAGAGCTATCAGCACCAGGGAGGGGGTGTCGGCAGCAGGCTGGGGTGGGGCTGGGTCAGCAGCATGTCCTGATGTCCCAGAATAGTGAAGTGCTTTCTCAATCTGACTGCACGCACATTCTCTAGGGGCCCTTCAAAGGTGACCTGGTTCTTTCTTTAGTGCTGTTTGCTGATGCTGGCAGCAAGTAACTGGCTGGGTGAATGGTGGGGGGCAGGTGTCGGAAGGTGTCTTACTTCCATTTGCTCTCTCTCTCACACACATGCGCACACACGCTCCTCTCTCCCTCCGGACCTCTAAGAAGGATAGTGAAGGAGACAGACCTAGAGGCGGCTTCGCAGTGCAGAGCAGACAGAGACGCACGCAGCCCAAAGAGGAAACAAAAGACAGAAAATGAAAGAAACAGACAAGAGAAACTGAGAAACACAAGAGAGCCTTAACTGAGAGACATAAGAGGGAGGGAGAGAGGGAGAAGAGGAGGGGAGAGGACTCCGAGCAGCTACCAGAAGAAAATTCTAACAAAAGCTTTAGATATATGGTGATGGAATCGTGTTTACTTGGGGGACTTAGGAATGAAGGGGGAATGGGATATTAAAAGTGTGTGTGTGTGTGTGTGTGTGTGTTTGTGTGTATCCTGGCTGGGTGGCTCAATTGGTTCAAGCATCATCCCATAAACCAAAAGGTTGCAGGTTTGATTCCCAGTCAGGGCACACACCTAGGTTGTGGGTTTGATCCTGGGTCAGGGTACATGTGGGAGGCAATCAATAGATGTTTCTCTCTCACATTAATGTTTCTCTCTCTCTCTCTCTTTCTCTCTCTCATCAATTAAAAAACAAACAAACATATCCTTGAGTGGAGATTTTTAAAAAAGTGAGAGTGTGTGCTAGGCAGATGTGACACTAGATGGGAACCAGTTTGGAAAGGTTCCTCCCAAGTGAGAGTTGTGTGTGGACGAGCCTTGCAAAGCCCCACGGAGCAGGCTCCGGAATCAGATCTACTTCCAGGGAGCCTGGGACAAGTCGGTCTCCTCACCTCCCTGCACCTCAGTCCCTTCATTTGTAACTGAAGCTGATAACAGCACCTCCTAGGGCTGGTGTGAGGATCACATTTTATGATGTATGCAAAGTGTGAGGACAGTGCCTGGGACTGAATAAATGACACATGTTTGTTAAATGGCATTATTTGTGGGTAGAGGATAGCATACCCTAAAAAGGTAAGGTCCAGGAGTTTGGTTTTGCTCCTTCCCTAAGCTCTTTTTCTTCTTTTTTGTTAAGAGAGACAGTCCCCCTCAGTAAAAGGAAGCCATTCCTTCCCGTCAGATCCTCTGGAGACAGGGGGTCCCCGTCTGTTGGGAATATGTCCTGTGGTATTTGGGGAATAATCAGGAGTTCACTGCACTCTGGGGGGAGAAAGGTGGGAGAGGCACCCTTGAGAAGCAATGGTCATTGTTTCCAAAGGGTCCTCAGCATTAGAGAGCCACCTGGGGCATCCAGTCAGAGAGGTTAGTCCTTTGTGACACTCTCTGGACCCATGTGTGAATCAGTCATTTGTGTCTGGCACCGGGGGCTCGTGCCAAGGCCATGTTCTGTGTTGTGACTCTTCGGCCAGCTGGATGTGAGCATGACAAGCAGATGCTCAGTACACACAGCCGACCCCCTGCGAGTCAGCCAGCCACAATTTACAAGCCTGACCTTTCCATGTAGACATTTATTTTTTCACTGTCAGCTCTGTGAGGTTCAAGCAGTCAATTCAGCTGTCATTTCTTGTCGTTTTGGGGAGATGGATAGCTTGACCAGCCTCACCTTGGGAAGAGGAGTGAAAGCCTCTGGGATTTGGGAAAGTCAGAGCAGCACTGGGCAGACATGGCCTCAGGCGCCTAGAAACGTGTGAAAATTGGTTTTATGCCTTATCTATTCATTGTGCTGGTTCCTAGTTTCCAAGAGCCATAATGCTTTCTTATTACACAGGTGCATACAATGCAAACAGTCAGAGTTCCAGGGTAATCAAGATGTACACAAAGATGGGGAGTGAGCCTGTGAAAGAAAATGGGAGCCCCGGCTAATGGGATGTAGTGCTCATGTTCACAAGTGGTCTAGGCAGAATCTCAGTGAGCTCATGCCCTGGATGGAGCAAAGATGATCTGCTTAGCCCTGGCTTCTGTGGCTCAGTTGGCTGGAACATCAGTTAGTAAGCTGAAAGGTGACAGGTTTGATTCCTGGTTAGGGCACATGCCTAGATTACAGGTTCGGTCCACAGTCAGGGTGCATACAGGAGGTAATCAATCAAAATTTCTCTTTCACATAGATGTTTTTTCACCCCCCTGTCTCACTCCTTCCATTCCTCTCTCTCTAAAATCAATAAACATGTCCTCTGGTATGGATTAAAAAGAAAAAAAAAGATCTGCTTAGTGGTAATAGCAGTGACACTACTGATAAAATAATAATATTATAAAAATAGCTAATTATTTCTTGAGAGCTTGTTAACGGGCCAGGCACTGTGCCATCAATCTTATGTGGATTATTTTATTAAATCCCTACAATAACCCTGATGAGGTTGGTGCTGTTTTTATTTCCACTTCACAGATGAGAAAACTGAAGACTGAAGAGATCAGAACTTGCCCACGGCCGTTGTGGTGGGCTCAGTTACTTTGTGTGCGTGTTTGGGTGGGGGACAGGGACAAGGTGGAGGCAGGTACTGGAAGGAGAAGGAGGGAGGGCAGTGGAACTGAGAGGCAGGAGTAGTAGCCCTGAGGTCCAGCAGGTGATCAGAGGAAAGCACTGGGAAAGGGTGGAGCTAAGGCACTGAATTTCCTAGGGACATTTTGCTGTGGCATGTTGTCCCACATGTTACTCTTTTGCTCTGACTAGTCATAGTGCATTTTCGCATGGAATCATTTTTTTTTTTTTAAGTAGCAGAGCCCTGTTTAAATCAGAGACTGCAGAATGAATCAAGTTTACTTTGCTTGGCTCATTGTCTTCTTCTAGACAGACATATAAATAAATACAAAATCTTGCTGTTGGTGTCACAATGGGTTCCAAACACGTTAAGAATCCCTGAAAATGGAGTCTTATGTAGATAAACATGTAGCTTTTAAGAGGAAAGATTTGTATTACTGCCATGTGTGCAGGTGGATGCTATACAGGTACAAATAAGAGCGAGGTGCAGAACAGTGCAATGAGTATGATTACCAAATATTTATGTACATGGACGAGAACTTGGGACTGGAAGTTAAGGATATGAAGAGACTTACTTTTGTACAATATAATTCCTTTTTTTAAAAACCTCATGTGTACATTAGTTAAATAACAAAGTGGGATTGAGGGGCTCTTAGCATTGACTTTTAAACCTCCTTTTCCTTCCTTCTTCCCTCACTATCCTTGCTTCCCTTTTGGTACTTCTGAGGGTTCCCCAGAACATAGTTTGAGAGGCACTGAGCCAGCAAGTGCTTTGGTTGTTCCATCTTAATAAGAGCCAGCATCCACTTTGGCTCTGTGCTCAGGGTTGCCATCATCCCAGTCAATCAACATAAGTGTTTGAAGTGACCAGAGGGCAGTGACTTGGAGTGGATCAGACTTCATCCAATAAAACAACTCAGTATTTAGGAATCGTAATAACCCTTCACAGAATGTCTACTCCGGGGTCAGATTCCCCATTGCTTAGCTCTAGGCACGTACCTCTCTGCCACCACTTACTCTTTCTCATGCTGCTCCGCCCTTTCCGAAGAGAGCTCTGTCCTGAAGTCCCCAGGCTGGCTGTGCTCCTCACGGGGCTGACGATGGCGGTGGGCACAAAGACGGACTTGAAGGAACGGCTCTGTCGGGGATCACCTTCTGCAATGCTGCCTTGGGAGGACACAGAGGAGGTCGATAACATCCATGTGGTGTAGAGACAGGGGTTCCGGGAATCTGGAAAACTAGATGGCCTTCTGGTTGTGGACATTTTTTTCAAAAGAAATAGAGAATGCAAATGGTTAGTCAAGGGCCCTATTTAAAAAAAACTATCAGCTCTCAGCCATATAGCAGATGTTCCTGACCCTCTTCCTGCCTGTAAATACGCTTTGCGTCAACCACATGGGCTTGCCTGAGCAGGCCTCAATCCTACCCCTTAGTAACTGGACGTGCTGGAGGGAAGGCCAGGGCTCTCACACTGAGGCCCTGGTGGAACTAGAAGACATGAGTTTTGTCATCTTTCTCTCCAGCTTGGATCGCTCCTCACCCCACGTCCCTCCAGTCCTTGAGTTCAGAGCACAAGGTCTTGTATGTGCTCACTATGCTTTGCGGTGGTGAGTCTGCTCACTCAGCGACTTTTCCACTAGTTTGTAAACTCTTTGAAGGCATAGGTTTTATACGACTTATCTCATGTGTTGTGCATATCTAGCTATTAATAAATGTTTGCTGAGTGGCTGCCATGATGCTTTCGGCCCCGATGACATTCTGGCTAACACATATGAGCACTTACTGTATTCCGGGCAAGGGCCAAGTGCTTTGCCCACATTATCCCATGGGTTCTTTACAACAGCCTTGTGAGGTAGGTTACTATTAGTGCCGCCATTTTATAGATTTAAAAAAATGGAGATCCACAGTTGCTTGCCTGAGCAACTATTAGATTTTTGAATCCAGGTTCAGGCTGGCTCCCTGCTCTGTCACTGAGCTCCATCACCTGTGCTCTTACCACTGAGCTATACTACCCTCTGTCTAGTTAGAGAATTCATCATTTGGTAGCAAGGAAAACCCTGAGTCCTGCTTGGAAGAAACTCAAGCAGTGGGTAAGCCTTACACGTGCCTCCACAGACACTAATTCTTCTGTCTTGGGATCTGATATTTAAGACTGGTATTGAAGTTTTATAAAACAGCAAGCAGCCCCTTGCCTATTGTTCCCAGCCTCCAAGTCCCTAAACCCCATGGGGAATGGCTGCCATTCCACATGCCTTTCTCGCCCTTGTGCCAATCCTACCCCAGTGTCACAGCCCCTACTAAGCAGTCCATCCATCACCGGTCACTCTGCTGATTAAATAACCTCAGCTAATTACCTGGGAACAACCACCTTGCCCTTGGCCCCCCTGGAACAGAGATGCCCTCCCTCCTGGTTTCCTGCCTGTCAATGCCTCCAGGTTTCCCTTTGGATAATTTCCCCTTATTTTTCTCCTTTTGCTTAAAGAACTGACATGAGTTTAATATTGAGCCAGCCAGTGTTGTACAAAGATGAATAAGGCATCATTTAATGAACGTGGCCAACCCTGCCCAAGACAGGTATGCAGTCTGGTATGCCAGGAGCTGGAGGGGACTTGGCAGCAAGGGGACCTTGTCCCTAGCTGCCAACCTGCCTCTGGTCCCTGGCAGTGCGGTCAGTGAAGGGGCGCAGGTTGCCCACCAGGAAGAGCGCAGGCTGCAGTGGAGGGGAGGGCTGGGTGGTGGAGAGACCCCAGCACTGGCTCTCACAACGGAGTCTGCCCCTGCCTGTCTTTTGGACCGAGTCTTTAAGGAGCTGGATGTGGCAAAATGGGTTGAAAACAGGAAAGGAGGGTTCCAGAACTATTTCCAGCAGTGGCCAGGACAAAAATACAGTTAACCAGGTCCAAGCCAGCTTTATTCCACCAGTCCCGTCTGTGAATGGCTGTTTACAGACTGAGGTGTGACCTCATTCTTCTAGCCCAGCACTCAGCTGGTTCCCAGAAACTCCAGAATCCCAAATCCTCCCTCTAACAGGAGTCCCCCTGTGTCTTCTGGCAAGAAGCTCAGCACTTCTCTAGCACTTTCTTTTAACATAAAAGCACTTTGCTCACATATACTAATTAATCCCCATGACACCCAGGCCTGCAGACATCATGATGCTTGTTTTCTAGATGGAAAGACTGAAAGGCATTTGGTTCGAGCATAAGGAATGTACGTGTGGGCTCTGATTTGCTTTATTGCTTTGAGGGTGCAGGTCCCTTTGTCCCCTTTTCTACCTGTGACATGAGCCCTTAAGAATTGCCCAGATGGCAGTATCCTCCCGGTAAGGCAGGAGCTTGGTTGGACCTTGACAGTTTTTATGTCGTTCTGTATAGAAAGTTCAAGGAAAATGAGTGGTGGCCCATAGTCACCAGGAGGGCACCAGTGTCAGGAGAGGGTTGTAAGAAAGAGAACTATCCTGGCTCACTGGGCAGAAGGGGATTTATGGGGGGACCAGAGTGTGTGGGAAAGGCTTGGAAACAGGTCTAAAGGAGGCTGCTGAGGAATCTGAAGCAGGAAGGGTCTAGTCAGATGCTACTGTTTGTGTTCCCGCCATGAGTGGCCTTCAACTTGGTCCCCATTCTCTCCTCTCTTGTTCAGGTGTCCAAGTCCACAGAGGGAGCTTGGTGGAGCCTGTCCCTTAGCTGTGGTGATGGGTTGTGAAGGAGGAGGAGGAAGGCGAGTTGGTTTGGTCAGCCTTTGAAAAGGGAGGAACCTTCTGCTTCCCACCAAGACTATGCATGAAGGAGAAAACCCAAAGGGATGTCGGTGCAGTTAAGGGTTTGTATGAAAACGTGACAGACACTCTGCACAGCCTGAGCCAATGGCTGCCTCCAGGAACTGGGGAAACATGAACCGGTGGCAGAGATTCAGCTGTGTCAACACAACTGGACAGGTGGCATCACCATTTAGCACAGAGGGCTGGAGCACCAGACAGAACAGCAGTCTTCTCTTCTCTTGGTAATTAAATGGCTCACTTGCTGAATCTTAAACCAAAACTTTGGCATTTTGGTCAGTTTTGGTCTATCCACAGTTAGTCCTGAAACTCTGGCTGGCTCAGTTCATTAGGGGCTGATGCTAAGGAGAGCAGAGGTTCAAATGTCCAGGGGCACCTCACCCCTCTGAGCCCTGGCTGTTTATAAAATGCTGCTCTGTACACCAGAGGGGATGGTGCCAGTGCAGAGCTGCCACTGCAGGCAGGAAACCCAGGGGTGGGTGTGGGAACTTAATACAGAGAACCAAAGAGCAGAAACATGTGTCCAGCCCACTGAGTTCTAACACAACCTAGGTGACAAAGGGCAGCGTCATTCAGCCTGAAGAATGGAGGAGGAACTAACCCTCCCACAGTGGAAAGGGTGGTTAAGAACAAGGGTGAGCTGTCCCCGCATAGACCAATTGGATGTAATGTCATCCACGTCCAAGATAAGTGGGGATGGGGACTTTCCCTGCATCAGGGAGGCCAACAGAAAAAATGTACACACATGGAAAGTATTGATCCTCTGTCACTTAATAGCCCTCAAGAGAATATACTGTGACAAGGACTTGTTTTTCTTGGAAACGCTGGTTCTCTAGAAGCAAAAAACACCCACCAGCATGAGCAGCGCCTCAACATACGCATGTGTTTAGATTTCTATGAGCTGGGGGTGCGGGAGATGGACTCAATGGCAGACTACGGGGCTGAAACGCGACTCATTGTCTGACATGTAGCTGTGTGGAAGGGCATGAGTGCACGCTCTTGCTGTGCCTGAAATTCCGCAGGAGAAAGGGAAGCCAGAGCCTGGAGGACACTGGAAAGGAGTCCCACAGAGACCACAGGATCCCAGGAGAGTCTGCTTACACCTGCTGTACTGAGTGTCCCTCTCTTATCTCAAAAGTGTCCTAGTTTGGATAACAAATTATGTGGTCACTTTTATTCTAGTAGTCCTTTCATGGCATGACCAGGACTTTGGGCCAAGGTTGGTGCTAAGCAAACGTCCTAGTCGTAGGCATGGCCCTAGGGAATTCATGCTGGATCCCACAAAAGAAACCGTTCATAAGTCTCAGTAGGCGTCCTCCTAGTGCCTCATTGTCACTTTTAGACCATTTTTCCCACCTCCTCCATACCTGCCAGCTTTGACTCATATCATCAGCCTCTAGCATCATTTCTCCCCAGGTTTCTCCCCTTATTCCTGGAAGATTTCAGCCCCTGGCTCACTCCTCTTCTCTCCACTACGCCTCATCCTACCATGGTGACTTCATCTAGTGTTAGGGCTTTAAATGCCACCTCCAGCTTGGCCCTCCTTTTTAAATGCTGGACTAATATACACTTAACCAACACCTTCACTAGGATTACCTACAGGCATCTGAGAGAAATTTTTGCTTCCCTCGCTGCTCCCCAAAACCCGTTCCTGAATTGGTTCACCTCCATCTCAGTAAAAGGCAAGTCCATCTTCCAGTGACTCAGGGCAAAGAACTTGGACTTCCCTCAAAACTCTACTCCTTCATGCCTGATAGTTGATCTGTCAGAAAATCCTATTCTCTCTACCTTCAGAGTATAAGCAGAATCTAATCACATCTCCCTCCCTCCATGGCTCACACTCTGGTTCAATTCACCATCACCTTTCCCGTGGATGATGACACTATCCCCTTAGCTCATCTCTCTGCTTCTAGCTTTTCCTCCCAACAATTTATTCTCAACCCAGCAACTAGAGGGATTCTGGTTCAAACTTAAGTTAGATCATGTTACTCTTCTGCTCAAAACCCTACAATAGGGTTAGAGTCAAATTCCTCATTATGACCTAGGAAATTCTCTATGATCTGCCTCTTTGATACCATTCTGACCTCATGTCCTACTAAGCTACCCCCTGCTGGCTTTAATCCATTCCTAATGGCCTTCATGTCAGGCGCACTTCTACCCCAGGGCCTTTGCTTAGGAACTCGCTATTCCTTTCTGACCTGGTATACATGTCCTTCGGAGATCCACGTGGTTCACCCCTCTGACCAACCTGTTAGAACTTTAATCACCCCACATAAATCCTCTCTCCCTTTCCTGATTTTTCTTAGCACTTACCATTAATACAATCTCTATTACTTATATATCTTGTTTTTTGTCTGTCCCACTAGAACAGAATGTCCTGTGGGCAGGGATTTTGTGTATTTTGCTCCCCAGTGTTTCCCCGGGGACTAGAAAGGTGACTGACACATGTCAGTGCTCAATAAATGTTGCATAAATGAATTAAAGCATTAGTTAACGACACCCTTAGCTTGCTTTCGGAGATTTTGCAACCTTCTAACACATTTCAAGATCCTCCCATTGATGGGAACAACTATGATTTTCTGCTCCAAGTTTTGCCCATCTTTTTATACAAAGCCCGGATCTATGGGAGCCCAGACTTCACTTGTCCTCTTCATGGAAAAAGGGTCCCCCACCTCACCAGCTGGCTTGATGGGAAAATCTATGAGTTAGAAGGTGCGGCCTTTTACGGAACCCAAACCTTTCGAGTTGTAGCCACTGGCTCACTGCCCCTCATGGAACAAATCTATTTCCTGGTCTAGTCAGCCTATGATGGTCCCTCTGACCCTTCTTGCTACAACTTAAAACAATAACCCTAGTGTATCGGTTTCTTCTGTGATGTGGTTTCCTGTCTCCTCACCATCCTTGCTGTCCTCCTCTGGACTCAGTGCCTCGTCTCCATGAAGGTCCCCAAAACTGACATATGACTGCAGAAGTGACCCCCAGGAGTCCAGCAAGGCCAGCCCTTCCCTTACGTTTGTGATTCTCCGGCATGTCACAAAGGCAGCATTGGATGTGTGGTGGTGGCCTCACTGCCTGAGACAGGCTTTGCCTGGGCTGCTGGGGGTAAGGTAGGAGGAGCCATGGGTAGTTGGGGGGGGGGGGGGTTGTGTGTATTGTGGATGTCATATAAGGTGGTTAGACGAACTGTGGGCCTGAGAAATCAACAGGGATGCCAGAGAACGAAGGAGGTCGGGAAAACGCTGTCTGGGAAGAAGACCTGAAGGGTAGCTGACATTTGACCTGGGGCGTGGATGGACAGGTGATGGGCTGAGTTCAGAGACAATCTGCTCCTGGCCCAGCATCCTGAGAAGTTTGCTGAGGTATGCTAGGTGGTCATCTGACCACCACATTTCTCCGTCTGCCACTAGATGGAGTGTTGAGGTGGAGGATGTGAAGTGGGATTTGGGGAGTTTGAACAGAAAACCAGAAATCTAGTTCTTGGGCTGGTTGCTTTACTCTGTCCATCAATTTCCTCATCTGTAAAATAATATTTACCTTAAAGGATTCTTGGGCATAGCCAATGAGTTAAAAAATGCAAAAGCACATGTATACTGTGAAAAGCTATAAAAATGATCGCTATTTTGGCTATTTTTAAGAAAAAATTAAAATGTTAGCAGGTACTAGAGCAAAAGCTCTGAAACAGCCTTGAGTCCTTCAGCAATTCAATCCACAGATGGCCCCGGCCTAGGTGACATGACACTCTGATGTTTGAGATTGAAGGGGACGCACCTGAACACGGGGATGACGTAGTTGTTGGGGAAGATGCCGACTCGCCCGGTGACCAAGGAGATGCCCTTGAACCAGCCATCCTGGTACTTCCCCAGGACCCTGATGCCTTCTCCCTTCTGCAGGTCCAGCTCATCGGGTCCATGTGCTGAGTAGGAGTGCAAGGCTACAAACCTGGGGAGACAGACACAGGCCTGGTGAAGGATGGAGGTGTACACCTTGCGGGGAGAGCAGGCAAGCAACGAAGGATAAAGGAGAGGGCACCTGCAGCCCAGTGGGTAGCAGTAACAACCCTTTATAACAGAAACCTCAATATGGAAGGCAGATAAAAGTGGCAGAGACTGGTGGACACAGCCAAGGCGGGGCCCCGATTCCTGCACTCTCCACTCCCCCACCTCTGTAGAGAGTCACACAGCTGCAAGTCACAACAGCGTTTTGACAACAGGGAAACTAGCCTACGATAGAGAAAGGAGTTGGTGACCAGGAATTAGTGGCAGAGCTGGGTCTCAACCTTAGATGTGATGGCTCTACCAGGGATGCTTTCTCACACTGCTTAGCAAACAGTCACAGCCAGCAAGGTTCAGGGATGTGACAGACCAGCTGGGATTCAGCCTCTCGGATTCACTCCCTCTCCTGAGAGTAGAGACCTGTTTCCCCCTCAGCAATGGCCTGAGGAGCTAGCTTCATGCAGGCATGGCAGTGGGTACTGGGAAGGGGGGCTGGGTTAACCTGTTCTTTGGCACACAGTGGGATGCTGGCTGCGTGGGAGGATGGAGGGAAATGAGCTTAATATGGTGAAAATGTCTTTGGCTTAGAGCAGCGGCTTTGCACACTCTGCAGTCCACTCCAGAGTCAGGCAGGTTACATCCAGGTGTGAGTGGGGGGTGAAGAAGACACTAGGGAATAGTGAGGCTGTGGAAGTGAGAATACCTGGCTGACTAAAGGCATTAAAAATAACCCACCTGATGTACCAGATTCAGGGGTTACCAGTATATGGCCCTCAGGCCAGGCCTTAGGAAACACTTCTAAATTCTAAGGAATGTGAGACTTTTTTTTATCAAATGGACTGGGGGGTGGGGGATGCAGAGTATTCTCATCTGCAAGGTATTTCCCCCCCTATAAAATGCTACATTTATTTTTCACTGATTACTAAAGCAACATCTATTTATAACCCAACATTTTGAATCTAAAGGGAGACAATAGAAATTGCTCCATACACAATCTCCCAGCCATGTTTTCATATATAACCTTCCAGTCTCTTTCTACTTTTGTAAAATAATGAGCTAGGATGGTGTGTTTTGCTAATTTGTATTTTTCACCATTATTTCCATTGGTGGTTTTAAAGGGAGGGGAGCTGTTGCCTCTCTGGATGGGATGGCTCGGGAGTGGTGATGCTCAATGGCAGGTGGCCCATCTGCACCAGGACTGGGGAAGGGGCTGAGCCTTTTACTCACATGTTAGCTGAGAGGTGTTGCTGGGAGCCAGGCAGGCTGACGATGGCTGTGGAATGTCCTGGGGAGGCGGGTGTGGGGTGATACGTGCTGACCTACACGGATAGAGAAGAGAGCAGAGCTGAACCAGTGAACGCCCTGGGGCCGGCCCGCAGCAGAGCTGCTGCAGAAAGGCCTGACGCAGCTGGAAACCAAGAAGCGTGCCCAGTGCCACCCATCCTGTGTTGTCTCTGCAGTTCGTGGCTGTGGGAAGAGCAGGGCGAGGACAGATTGTTTATGTCCTGCGAGTTTGGAGGTGGCACGCCAGGACTGCATTCCAAAGACTTCAGATAAGGCAAAGGATGAGGACCAATGGGATACGGTGTCAACAGGGTGCTGCCAGGCTCCCGGACCTGCTCCCCCAGCCCCTCCCCACCTGCCCCCCAGTGCTCACCTCCCTCTTTGAAAAAGTACTCTCAGGGATGTGATACATGGGCTAATATTGATTGAGAACTTAACACTTGCCAGCCAGTTTAAAGTGCTTTACAAGCAAATTTAATCTTTACTGAAGGTACTGTTGTCCCCAATTTGGATGAGAAACCGAGAGGAAGAAAGGTCACTCAATTAGTATGAAACAAAATGTAAAACCAGGTAGTCTAGGTCCCAATCCCTACCCCCGCAGCTTATCCAGTGACTTATGGAAGGTGAATCTGAATCTTTTTCATTTTTCCAGGATGAAAGAGGAAGCAACAATGCTATAAGCTCCTAAAAACTGTCTACTACCCTGGGATCTCGCCTGTTGTCTAAACTTCTACTTTGCTCATTTCCTCCTTGGCACGTATTCCATATTTACTAACCATCTCCCACTTGACTCTAAGTTCTAGGAGGGCAGAGACTATGCCTTGTTCATCAATGTATTTTTTATGTGCTTGATATATTGCTGAAGCTTCAAGAACAAATGAGTGAAAAGTTTTCCTACCCAGTACGCCAAGGACTAATGAAACCCCAACCATCTCCGTTCCATCCAGAGTAAATACATTCCGTCTGTCTTCAGTTATCCATCCATACATAACGGTAACTACATATATGTGCCTTTTTAGGACTCTGTTTTTGTGGGTACAACTATTGTTGTGTATGAGTGGTTGGGCAAGTGTGAATGCATTACTGAGTGCACGTGTCTCTGGCTCTCTGTGCAAGTGTATATGTTTGGAACCCATGACAACTATAGTAGATGTGTGATGCCATTGGTCCATTGTATGTCTCATTATGTTCATGCATGTGGGTCTATGAATGAATATTCACATATGCTATGTGTTATTTTATTATATGTATGTATGTATGCATGTATGGTTGTATATATGATTATAAATATCTAACTGGGATTCTGTGTGTATGCATGTGAACTCTAGAGATGAGTACAGGTATGTCTGACTATAGTTTTGTGTGTGTCTGGGTTGCTGGCTGTGTAAATGTATGTGTGACATTACGAGAATCCAGTTATAGGATCAAAAACTATTCCAATCAGATAATAACAAGTGATGGTGAGAATGTAGAGAAACAGAAATTCTTATACTGTGCTGGTGAAATGTAAAACAGTGTAGCTGCCCCTTTTGAGAAGTCTGTTCCTCAAATGATTAAACATAGAATTACCATATTACCCAGTAAGTCCACTACTAGTACATACCCAAGAGAAATGAAAACATAGGCCCGCACAAAGATTTGTACACAAATATTACAGCAGCATTATTCATAATAGCCAAAAGGTGGCAATAATTCAAATGTTCATTGACTCATGAATGGATATACAAAATATGGTATATCCATAATGGAATATTATACTGCCATAAAAAATGAAGTATTGACACAGGCTAGGACATGGATAAACCTTGAAAACATTATGCTAAAAGAAGCCAGATGTAAAAAGATGACATTACATGATTCCATTTATATGAAATGTCTACAATAGGCAAGTCTATAGAACTAGAAAGTAGATTAGAGGTTTCCAGGGGCTGGGGACATAGGTAGACAATGGGAATGACAGTTAAAGCATATGATAGTTATAGGACACAAGCTTTCTCTTTGTGGGAATGAAATGTGAAATTGTGGTGGTAATGGTTGTACATAGCTGTGGTTGTATCAAAAACCATTGAATTGTATGCCTTGAATGGGTGACTTGTATGGTATGTGTATTATATCTCAATAAAGCTCTTTAAAAAAGCATTCCATGGTCACACATCTGAGGCTCTCTAACACTACATAAAGAGTTCTGAGCTTTGCAATCAAATATTGTCACACGGGTTCCTTCCGACAGAGATGAAAAGGACCTGGCCCTAGGCAAGGCAGCCCCTTTCCTGTGACTGGGCAAGGCAAATCCCTGCCAGGCTTTGGAGCTGTGCCAATGGAGAGCTTGTTAGGCGAACAAGTAATCTTATGTTTATAGAGACTGTTAAACCACTGATTAAACAGCATGAACTTCACTTAACACCCACGACTTTCCAATGTTATGTTTGAGTGAAAAACCCTCTATCCATAAACACTATTAATCTTTAGGGAGAAGGAAGATGCTAGAATGCAAAGCCAGCCTTCCACAACATAGGGCTCTCTCTTTTTCCTTCTCTCAGCCTTCCTCAAGGGAAGGGGTATTCCCCCAATTTGGTATGTGGAACTCAGACTGAAATTATTGGGTTTGTGATGGAATTCCTTCTAATATGGAATAGGAAGGAAGGCCAGATTCTCAGGTTTTGAGGTGTCCAAAGAGGAAGGGAAAACATGATTGGAGATGGAGGCAAAGGAAGGAGGGAAATAGTGGGTCACACTGAGAGTGGGGAGGGAGTTGGAAAGGGAGACAGGCACAGCAGGAGGAAGAGACAGATTCAGGGGATTGAGGGAGGAAAGAGGAAGAAAGGGAGATTAAAAAAAGATGGGAAAAATCCTTACAACCTATTCAGAAGAAGACAAACAACCTAATAAGAAAGAGGCAAAAACACAATATACTGAGTGGCCAATGCAAAAAAAATTCTCAACGCCAACAATTATAAAAAAATGCAAATTAAAGCTACCATGAGATGCCATTATAAACCTAAAAAAATAGCTAAAGGTATAAAGACAGTACCAAGTGCCGGCGAGAATGTGGAGCAACTAGAACTCATATACTCACATATGGTACTGCTGGTGGGAATGTAAACTGGTGCCACCACATTGGAAAATAATTGACCATTAAAAAGAAAATACACATTTACCACACTACTCAGCAATCCTACTCACAGTATTTATCTAAGAGAAATAAAAACATGTGTCCATACAAGGACTTGTACATGAATGCTCATAGCAGCTCTATTCATTTTAGCCAAAAACTGTAAATAACTCAAATGCCAATCAACTGGTGAATGCATAAATTATAGTATAATGATAGTGGCATATACCTCTGGAATACATACAATACACACATAAATCTTCACGTCATCATAAGTGAAAGAAGCAGGACACACAAGACTACATGTTCTATGATGCCATTTACATGACATTCCTAAAAAAGGCCAAAACTATAGTGACAGAAAACAGATGAAGGATTGCCAAAAGCCAGGGGTGGGGAAAAAAGGGTGCAAGAAAACTTCTCTGAGCTGATGCAAATGTTCTCTATCTTGATTTTGGTAGTCATTGCACACCTTGATACATTCATCAAAAGTCATTGAACTGTGTACTTAAAATGGTTGAACTTAATTGTATGAAACTATAGCTCGATGAACCTATTAAAATATGACTATATTATCTAGTTGGTAGAAAGCATCTGAGTGGCCTTAACTTGGCCCAGCCCAAGCTCTGGAATGGTCAGCAAGGAGTATAGGGAGGGCTCAGTTTAAGAGTGGGCAGCTGGCAAGTGACCCTCATGTCAGGGGGCCACCTGAATAGGAGGAAACCTATGGATCAGAGAAAGGCTCAATAAGGCAAAACCAAAACTGAACAACTAAATGAATGAATGAATGTGTGGCTGGAGTGATAGGAAATGCGAGGAAGACAGGTAATGGCAGAAAAGAAAGGCTGGTAGGGAAGGGGGAAGACAGAGCAAGACAGAAATGAAGGCCCTATTTGGTAAATGAAGACAATTCCAGCTTCTGAGGAGGCAAGTCTGTTCCTGTCACTGGAATTGAAGCTGGAGGCCCAGCCCCACAGAGCAGAAGAGCCCAGTGAGTGGTTCCCTGGGGTCCACTGTGACCTCATGTCCCCGTGCGCCACAAGAACTTGGGGGACTGATGTGAGGTCCTCCAGCCACTGGTACTTCATGGCACAGGGTCTGGTGACCTGAGCAGGATTGGAGTGTGGGTGTATATTTGAGGCTGGGTTCTTCTACAAACTAAAAACATTTTTCTTCCTTTTGAAGGAAATGACTCATTTCAAAGAAGCCTGGTATCAGAAACAGAAGCATCCACAGCTGCGTGGCCTCTGGGTGTTTTCAGGTCTTGAGGTGTTACAGGAGGGAGGAGCGTGGCCTGGGGCCTGGCGCAGAGCTGTTACCACATTCAGCGGGCCCCTGTGCCTTCCCCAGCAGCCCTCCCCGGCGCAGAGATTGCAGCTCCCTGTCACGATTGGAGAGGAGTTCCAGCTTCCTGCTCAGGCATGTGGCCCTAGCATTTACCAGGATGTGTAATCCTGGGCAAGTGATGGAATTCTGCAGATCCTCCATTTCCTCTCCTGTACAATAGGGCAAGAATGGTATCTCTCATAGAGTTGTTATCGGGATTAAATAGCACAGCCCATGTCGATTGCTTAGCACGTTGTACGTGCTCAATAAATATTATTTATTCAGATGTGCAAAGAGGTGAGCTGCTGCATGGTGTGGGGATGGGGTGGATGGAGAGTTCTCTTTCCTGTGTCAGCCCTGCAGGGCCTACAGCTGAGAGCAGGGCCCAAGAGTGTGGTGGGAAATGAGAACAAGCAACCCTGTATCCCTCTTCTGGAGGAAAACTTCCCCAGCTCTTCAAAATGTGAGTCTGCCATCCCCCTCCCAGCCCCTGCTGTGGCACACAGCTACTTCCTCCAGAGCTTGTGCCTTGGTGGGTGTGGGGGTGACTGTCTTCTTCAGTAGAGTGATCTACTCCAGAGGAGTAGCTGGGGTTCTGCAACTCAGTATTCCCAGGAGCTAGCAAGGGCGTGGACCTACAGAGAGTCCTTTAGGGCTGGGAGAAGAGTTGCATGTTAGAGACAGAAAATCAGGTACTATTTGGTAGTTTCCATACCCACCACTACGGATAATCTGGGGTTGATCACGTGTCTTTACAAAGTTAAAAACTTTCTCTCTATAGATCCAGAGACTTAGGAGCCACACACAGGAATTGCAATGTGTGAACTTTATTTGGTTCTAAGCACTGGGGTTAATGCGGTGAACAAAACACACAAGGCTCCTTCTCCACGCGGAACTCACCATGTATACCAGGCAGGCAATTAAACCCATAATTATCTAAGCATGATGTATGCTGGGGTAGGGGAAGTTCAAGGTGCCCTGGGAGCCATCATGCTGGGAGAGGCTTACCTTGATTTTTAGGAGGTATTTCACACTCACCGCTAACTTATTGTACAGCTAATTTATTGGACACCCGGGGAAGGACAGTGTTGAGCAGAAACACAACAAGCATTCTGTTCTTCTTATTCTTAAAGGGGATGCCTTCGACATTTCATCATTAAGTATGTTCGCTGTTGATTTTATATAGATTTCATTTATCATGCTAAGGAAGTTTCCTTTTATTTCTAGTTTGCTAAGATTTTAAGACTATAATGAATGCATACAAAATTTTATCATTTTTCTATATCTATTGAAAAGATCACTTGGTTTTTCTCCCTTAATCCGTTAATACAATAAATTATACCGATTAATTTTGTAATATTAAACCAACCTTTCAATCTTGGGTAAAAACTAACTTAATCAGGATGTATTTTATTTTTATATATTCCTGGGCTTGGTTTGCTAATAGACACTTGAATGTTTTTGTATCTGTGTTTAAAAACGAGTGAGGTAGAACTCAAATTTTCCTTTCTTATGTTGTTCTTTTTCTGGTTGTGATTTAATAATATCTTAGCCTCATGAATAATTGGGGAATGTTTTGTTGTCTTCTACTCTTTGGAAAAGTTTGTAAAAAGTGAAAGTACTCTGGCCTCCTTGAAAGTGTGAAAAAAAAAACAACTGTGTAACTGTCTGGGTTTGGGGCTTTCTTTGTGGGAAGATCTTAGATTATTGATTCAATTTTTTAATGGTGTAATACTGTTCTGAAGGGTTGCCAAGAGCTATTTACCAGATATAAAATGTTTTTTCATAAACCCTGTTTTCTAAAGATAAATTCATGATTTATTTATTTGCCCGATGGCCTCTATTGGGGAGGAAAGGTGGAATCTGGAATATCTTGCACAGAGACTTGGAAAATCCCAGTTCATGTGAACCCCAATACTGTCAGTTCAAGACCTTTGAGAACCCCAAGGGGACACTCCCTGACTAGATGGATTTCTGTAACTCATTGTGACACTGAACAGCCATTGCTAAGAGAATGGACTCTAAGGTCCATCTGAACTGGGTTTGAGTTTTGACACTGTAACCTACTGGCTGTGTGAGACTCAGACTTAATTCCTCTGGGCCTTAGTTTCCTCATCTATGAAAGGGAGGAATAATGGTAGCTACCTCGTAGGATTCCTGTGAGTGTTCCATCAGAACATGCATGCAAAGTACTTTGCACAGTCTGGCTCGTATGAAGTACCCAATACACAGTTACCACTGTTAGTGCCATGAGATGGGAGACCTGTAAGGCAGATGTGTGAGAAGAGAGGGGTGACAGAACTTTCTCAGGGGGCTGGATCTAAGAAGGAAAGATTCATCCTCTAGGACAGAAGGGCCAGCTACCACAGTCCAGATTCCCTTTGGATAAGACCCAGTGATGGGAGATTGACTCTGCGTGGGGATATTCTCATGAAGCGTCCAGCAAGGGGTGAGGTCTGGCACTCTATATAGTTGTGCTCTGCACTGGCTTCTTGGGAAAAAGGCAGCAAATGTAACTCTCACCTCAAACCACAGTGACCAAATCCTGGGTCCCCGTTCTGCCTTCCACCTCATGCTTTCCTGAGCCCAAATAGCCTGCTGCCTTTGAGGCAGGATTTTAGCACCAAAGCAGAGGCCTATGGGGTGAGGGTTATTAGTGGTTTTTGAAATATCAAAACCTTAATTATAACCCATGTCCTCCTACCCATACCAGTCTACTTGGAGAAGTGACTTCTTGACTGTAATTATAATTAAATCCTCTCACTAGGCCTCATTAAAGGCCATAAAATGGAAACAAGCAAAGTTCTTGTTAAGTCTGATATGGGCCCCTTCATGACATTTATTCAGAAAAGATGCTTGTTATGCACCTACTAGGTACTAGCACCTGACTTGGTCCTGGGGACCGGTGACAAAGGCCACTGCTCACTAGGACAGTGCAGACTGTGCAAGAAACCTTCCATCCATCCTACACTGGGGTCCTTCCCTCCAATTTTCCAGACAAGAGCATCCCAAAGATGAGCAGTCTCTGAATATCTAGAAATTTCCTTATGCTACTCATTGCTGGTATAGACTCCATGATCTTACATCCTTAGAGAGTAGCTTTTCACGATGGAGAGAGTGGGACTGGCTGTTATTTTCTGAACTAAGGAAAGCGATGCATAAGGTGGGGGGAAGTAATGGACCAAAACCAGTCAGGAGACAGTATCGCATAATTGTTAGGAACCTGGGCTCTGAATTCAGACCTTCCGGGCTCTCTGCTTTGCTGCTGTTCTGCCATGTAACCCTGGGCAAGTTATTTAACCTGCCTGGACCTAATGTCCTTCATCTGGTTTGAGTGAGGGTTAGCAGGTTTTCCTCTGAGGACTTGTCAAGTTTTATAGGTCTACAGGTCTCACTTTGGGGGAGAGAGCTGAAGAAGCACATTGAAGTAGAATTGCAAGGGAAGTAAATTTAAAAAAGCCTTCTGAAGAATTCAATGAGCTGAGAAATCATTTGACAATGTCAAGTTCACTTGGCATCTCTGGAAAGTTAACTTCTTGACATATGTTTTTTGCCTCTTATTATTTTTGAAATGTCTTGAAAGATATCAGAGCAACCACAATGGACATTTTTAGAAAGAGAAAAAAGATAGTGCTCACCATCCCAACACACTGTCAAAGCAGTTGTCTCTGTTCCCTTTGAGTCATTAAGTCCCCTCAGTAAATGGAGGATTTACAGTCTTAGAAACCTTAGGATTTGGAGCCCTCACGGTAGGTGCCCTGGCCCTGAAACACCGGTACCCTTTTTGTTGCCCCCTCTGACTTACTCTTCTGGGCAGAGTTGCCAACAAGGTCAACAAGGGAAAATACCTCACACAGAAGCTGAGACCTCTAATGGGGTTGGTCATGTAACAATGTGTCCTTCTCATGGGATTGATAGGATATGGCTGGAAAGTCCACCAAGTTCTGGGTGTCCTTTCTAGAGGCAGGCTCAGGGATCTACAAATGAATGAATGAATGGAAGAATGAAAAGAACACGTGACATTTCCAAAGCCAGTACTTAAAGCCCCTTTCTGGATAGCAGGCCTGCTGGGTGTATAAGATACTGCAGAAATCAGGAGAAGCTTGTCCCTTACTGTCTCAAATTAGATTTAAATAGTTTTCATTGGCTGCCACCCCAGGCCACCATCCCTTCCCGGAACCCAGCCTGTGCTGTCTGAAGAGGTCTGACCAAGAGGTCCTACCACACCGGGAATAAGCCCTCTGCTGCCTTCTCCCTGCAGGGAGAGAACCACACAAATTTGGCGCCTGGGCTGTTTGCATCCTCAGGGCTCTGCATTTGACAGGAAATAATGGGAGGAGAAATCCTTTCATACAGTCTGTTTCCAGGTGTCATGATAGTTTCGTTTCATTGTGCTAAAAAGGAATGAAAACGTGGACTTGCTTTAAGAAGGAGGGGCATCCCTAATTTTGGTCCCTTTTTAGAACAATTGTAAATTTATTATTTGTATTCCCAGCCTTTACAACAAGTCCTAGGCACTCAAGAAATGTTTGAGTTGGCTTCCAGGAGGTCACTGTCTAAACCACCTGAGACAGATGTGAAGAAACTTTCTTTTCAGTTCTTTCTCATGCTGGTGTGAAGAATTTAATGCCAAACGATCCAGGTACATTTTGGGTGGAAGTCTTACTTTTTGTTCTTTACCTTTCCTTGGTGTTCCCTAACTCAGCATTTCCTCCAAACCAATGGTTTCCCACAAAACATGGGTAACATTCTTCTCAAAGGCTACATGTTTTGACAAGCAGACCTCCTGTGACATTTGGAGAGTGATGGCTTAGGGACATTTTGAGTGTTCCAAGTCCTAGGTGAGGCAATGTGTGTATGGGATTGACCAGAAGGCACAGTCCCTGACTTTGGGGAGCATATCACTCACTGAGGTAAGATGGGGAAAACCAACAAGTTCTGCAAATCACAACCCCAAGAGCTGGCATTTAGGGAACCCTTGCTAGGATCCATCCGTTCCTTTATTACCTCCTGCAATCGTCACAACAATCCAAAGCACTAAATACTATTATTATCATTCCCATTCCTATTTTACAGACCAGAAAGTCAAGTCAAAGTCATAGTAATTTGTCCAAGACCATAGAGCCAGCAAGTAAGCCAAGACAGGAATCGAACCTATACCTCCTGACTTCAGAGCCAGGCCTCAGGCCTCTTAGAGCCCTGCCCCCTGCAGGGTACAGGGCACATGTGCATTTTGGAGGTGGGATTAAGTGGTGCTGGTTATAAGGGCTGGAGGGCCCTCAAAACGCAGGAGTAAGTGAGGGCTGGAACCCTCACTGAACCGCATGAGCAGGGCTGCGTCAGGGGGAGTTGGCGCAGTTTCTGGGAAGCCCGCAAAGACACCCGTGAAGATATTTGTTTCCCGGTCATTTCCATCATGGGGGTTTTAGGGCACGCTTTTACACCTTTCATAAGGCATAGACAGCAGGATGCACTTCGGCTCTGTGCAGAGGTTTGGCAAAGCCCGAGAGGCAGGTATGACAGCATTTGGAAAGTCACAAGTGTTGGCCAATGGCCGTTAGTCAAAACAGATGTCACCACACCAGTGTCACTTTACCCCATCACAAGCCAGATAAAAAGGCCGTCTCTTATGTAACAGCTAGGGGACTCGGGTTCATGTTCACTATGTGAATCTTGAAAAACCCGAAGCCCCCTCCTTTGGCTTTAGACCCAGAGAACAGAAGAGCTGGAAGGGCCCTTGAAGAAAGCCTTTTTTAATCTTCAAGAAGGGGAAATGGCGCATGGAAGGTTACCTATGGGATCCGGTCAGGTCAGGTCCACCATTGGGAGAGGAAATCATGCCTTGGTAGCTAAAGTGGCTGGTTTACTTGACTTGTTTTCCAAACTATCTTTCACTCATTTTGAACAAATATTTATTGAGATTTCCATGTGTCTGGCTCTGTCCTCATGGAGCTTATGTTCTAGTGAGGGAGCAGGCAAAACAACAATCACAGAACAAAAAGCAAGGAAACAGACTAATCAAAGTGTACTACAAAGGAAACAGAATAACTGGAGCGACCTGCATAGATAAGGTGTTTTAGATTCTGGCTAGGATGACCTTGGCCATGATCTTCACCCCAAACTGACGTGACCCATCACTTGTACCTGGGAAACAGGCCTTTGTGGGCCACTCAGCTTTAGAAAACAGGTCCTATTCACCTGTAGCACATGGAAGCTATGGAGCTGAGGACAGAGGAGCTGAAGGCATGGTTTCTCCATGTGTGGGAGGCCTCCGTCTCAGAGGCACGGCCACCTGGCTTTAAGCCCAGGCATGCAGGTGTTTTTGTCCTCCTGACAGAAGCCCCAGATGCTAAGGCATGGGCGCACCCTCAGCAAGGGAGGGAGTTGATTAAGCTCAAAATCCTCATGGCTGGCAGGGCCTAAGCAAGCAAGGCAAAATGATGAGATTAGCAGAGTGTGGCAGTGACACCCTTTATCCCTGTATTGTGACATTTGTAGAGACCCCAGAGCTTGCATTTCTTTGCTTACTCACCCTGCCTGTCAATCACATATATACTTCTTTATTTCTTGCTCTGATAAGTCCCTCATTCATACTCATATCTTCTTTCATCAAATCTTTCAATCACTGAATCCATACATTATTCAGTTTCTTGTTTATGTTTATGGGCGCATACACATGGGTGCATATACACTGGTACATATACATTCACTGGGGTTTACTCATGTCTTCACTCACAAATTCAACCAACATTTACTGAACATTTGTCCATGTCAGGCTCAGCTGGGATTAACCCTGCAGGGGCCAGGGGGCACCAGTTACTCTATCCTTCAAGGGCCAGAGAGGAAATACTTGTAGGGACTCAGTAAATCTTTACCGAATGAATGGATGATGGGAATATGGTAGGTGCACCATGTTTGCGAACAGGCCCAGGAAGACAGCAAGGCTTCTCTAGTCACTGCTGGTCCACGCCATGGCCGAGGCAGCAGGGCAGGCACAGGAACTCGGTGGGGAAGCCTGAGCTGAGCCTGGCCAGTGGGAATGGTTTGTTTTTGTTTCGGACTCTGCCCTGTGTCCTCAGAGTTGCCCCAGTCTCAGCCGTGAGAAAGCATGCCTTCCCTAGCCCAAGTGTCGGGAAACAGACAAACTGGTGTCTGCAATGTTCTCTGCATATGTAAGCAGGTTTTATTATGCACCTCGTTGTGCAATTTTCCACCAGGGCTTGATTGTTTTGGAGTGGGAAAAGAAGGAGGATGGATATTGTATCTCCCAAAGCCTGTGCTTTGATATACAATAAACTCTTCCTATGGAAAAAATATGGTCCATTCCCTTAGAAATTTCTCTTTCCCTTTCTTTTTAGAGAGCACTGTTACCCAAAATAAAATTTCCGAAGCATTAATAAAGGGTTGTGATAGGAGCCCATATCTTGCTTTTCCATGGGAACGATCTGTTAAGAACACGCCCCTTTTGTGCCCTCTGTAGAAACCCTTATGAAGAAACCTTAGGGGAAGACCTGTCTTTCAACTCATGCCCCGAGAAAGTGTACAGCACAGTAGCTTATTTGCTGCATGAACCCAGGCTATCTGCAGCCCAGAGTAGCCCCAGCTAGGATGATGGAGAATCACTGCATCTCGGATTATGAGCCTGTATAGAGATGGCAAGCACACAGCAAAAGTGCCTCCATGTCCTACTGCTGAGCCCAGGACAGACATTGCTAATTAACCCCATTGTTCTTCTCACTGAGCCTGGTGGCTGCCCCAGAATCCCTCCTCAATTCTCACTGTGAACAATGAAGTCAGCAGGTGAAAAGCCCATTACTGCCACTTGGGTTGAGAAAGAACAAGAGTTTGGGAGACAGTCAGACCCAGGCTTTGACCCAAATCCTGAAAGGTATTTGCTGAGTAACTTTGAGCCTCTCAGAGTCTCAGGTTCTCCATCTAAAATGGAAATAACATCTCTTCACATACTCATGGAGGCCGGACGTATGCAAGACCCTGGCACTGGGTCTGGCACCAGCTACTTGTGCTGTGAAATTAGCTCCTTTTCCTTCAAGCTGAGCATAGTGGAAAGTAGACCTGTTCTCACAATCTACTCAATATACAGACACCTTCAACTTCTCCAGCCAGGGGCACGTGCATCTCTGTTTGCATGTTTCCATCTTTGGGAAGTTCTAGGTTTCTCCAAAGCCCTTTTATTCCTGGCATGCATTTGGAAAGAAGGGGTCTGCTGTGGCTATTCAGAAGGGCCATTTGTCTCACACAGGCCTTATGTTAGCTGCCATTTATTCTGCATTTATTGTATGTCAGTCCCTGAGTGATGTCCTGCATATTAGTGGTTCCCAGCTGGGGCCAGTTCTGACCCTAGGGGGACATTTGACAATGTCCGGAGACATTTTTTTGTTACCACAGCTGAGTGGTGGGTGCTACTGGCATTTAGTAGGCAGAGGCCAGGGATGCTGCTAAATACCCTACAGTACACAGGGCATCCCCTTGTAACAGAGAATTATCCGGCCCCTAATGTCAACAGTGCTGAGGTTGAGAAATCCTTCTATATATGAATATCGCATTCAGTTCCCTAACAGATCTCTGTGCATGATGCTAGTTTTCCCATTTTAAGATGAGGAAGCTGAGGCCTTGCAGTGTTGAGCCACGGGGCCACGTTCCCTGGGCCCCCCATGTTTCTCTACACTACCCTCCTTATCCCCAACTGTGGCCTTGTATACATCTCTTTTCCCTTTCCCTGGCCCTTCTATTTCATTTTGCTTCTCTTGTTTTTCCTTCTTGCTGAATTCTATGAGAGAGAGAATGTGTGTGTGTTGTGGGCCCCATAGGCCTTGGCTATCCATTATCCCTGCTTCTGGCTCCCAGAGCTATAGAGTCTGTGCTAAGATGTCTGAGGCTCAGGCGAGGCTGCTCCCTCTTTCACCTGGGCAGGGCTGGGTCTCCAGAGCAGCTCACCTGTCAGGATTAATTGGGCAAAAAGATGATGTAAAGCTTAACCTCTCATTGGAGAAATGCTGAATCAAGGAAGTGTGCTGAACAGCAGGATTAATTACTGAATCTGCTTTGGTCACCAGAAACCAGAAAGGCTTTTCCCCAGAGGAGCCCAGGGCGCATGGGCGGGTCTGGGGATCCGGGCACAGCCAGTGTCCCAGTGCACCAGGAGTGCAAGTGTTTTCTGGTGCAAGGTGCATGCAGGGCCTCCTCTCACCTCCTTTTTTCACCTGGCTGATTTCTGTTATCCTCCAGGTCTCCATCTGAAGATCACTTCCTCCAGGTGGACTTCCCTGACTTCCCAGATGAGGTGGACCCTCCCTTCCAGGCTCCAAACCTCATCCTTGAACCTCACAGCTCTTTGCACTCATAATCTTGTCATCAAGTATTTATAATACTTTGTTTAGTATTTATATTTCCTGCTGGCCTGGAGGGTCCATAAGTGTAGGGACCACATCTATCTTGTCCACTGTCTCACCTGTTCCTGGTACATGGGGATGCCCTGAGACTCTTTGTGGGCTGCTTCACTGGTGGGCTGTGAGGGGCTTGGGCAGCCAGGACCTACTATCCCAGGTGAGGAGGGGCTCACAGAAAAAGCTGAAAGTGCCTACAGAAAATGGGGACCTTGCCTTAGTCTCCATCCTGGTCTCCTCCTTTGTCCAGACTCCTTTTTCCTACAGTCATTCTGGCTTGCCACCCATGGGTTCCCCTGGGGATTATAGCCAAGGGTCTGAGCTGAGCAAGAGCCATTGCCCCTGGGGCCCCCCAGATACAAGCCAAAAGTCACACTCCTTCTCTCCTTCCAGAATTGTCACTGCTTATCAAGGAAGCACAGGGACTTTGGGAAGCTCTTGCACTCTGAGGCAGGCTCTGACAGATCATCCTTCTGAAGTGTGTGGCTGCTGAATGTCACACTCAGAAAGGCCTGTTTGCACACACCCACCCTGAGTGGTAGGATTAGGGAATAGTTATAGCTTCCTGACTTGATCCAATGTTAATAACAGTGTGAACAGTTATTGAGCTATTTACTGCTGCCAAACCCTGGCCATTATCTCAAGTACATGCATTGCCTTGTTTTATCTTCCCGGCAATCTTATGAAGTTAAAAAATTATCATCATCAGTTCCATTTTACAGGTGAAAAAACTGAGGCCCAAACAGATCATGTAACTTGCCCAATGCTATACTGCTCAGTAAGGGGCAGAGGGAGCTTTCTATCCCAGAGCTGACTGCCTTCAAAGCTCACATTTTCTCACTATATTGCCTGTGCTGGGAAATTCTTTGCTAAAAAGCTCTTTGCCTCAGTGAACTCTGCCTGCACCTGCTGGGGCCGAGAAGGCTTTGCAGTAGACAGAAAGGACACAGGTCTCTTGTGTGAATGTGTGCTTGAGCAGCAGGAGGCATCACACCAATGAGCAGCATTAACCAAATAATAGGAACAGCTCCTCCTGATGTGATCTACATTCAGAGTGTGTTGTTAACTAATTAAGCAACAGGATACTCTGCCAGGTCAGTTTTATCATTCCACCCAGAAACTGAGAAAGCTAGGACCTGGGGACCCAGAGGGCCTTGCCCAGGGCCATGCAGTCAGTGGGGGGGGGGGGGGGGATGGATCAGATTCTTTTAGGCCTAACTGGGTGTCTTGTAATAATGGCTACTGCAACTGGGACTATGTGGCTCAAGAATGAGGCATTAAGTGACACAGGGACTCTTAGTCTATCTTAAATTGCAATTAGCTTATATATTTATTTTTGGGGGGATGACCTTGAATCTGTCATACCTTTTCCTGCCAGTTTTCTTCCCCATAAAATGAGACAATATCACCTGTATATCTGTTAGTAGTTGTGAAAAATACACCTAGGGAATTCAGATAGGAGGGGTCATCTAGATTTTGGAAGATGCTTGGATCATTCCCTGCTTTAAGTCAGGATTCTCTTCAATCACATCAATGATGATGTGCTCCAACATCTCTGCTTGGAAGGAAGGAGGTAACAGCAGTGGTTACAGCTTATTGAGTTATGGTTAATCCTTGTAAAGGCCCTGCATGGAAGGACCTACCTGTTTTGCAGATGAGGTCACCAAGGCTCAACAGGGTGCAGTACTTAGTTCAATGTCAGTTATTAGGCAGCAAAAGCACAGCAGGAAGCTTTGCCTGACTGAGAGCCTTTCTCTACAGGCAAAAGTACAAAGCAAACCAAAACCCAACAAGAAGAGGCCCCTTCAGTGTTTTCAGTACTTAGTTTCTAACATTCTTTGTGCTAGGAGACATTTCTCCTTGTACCTCATGAAATCCTTCACATTATGAATTATGCCCCTTCTCTTCTGGACACAGGAACACAAAACCAGTATATAAATCCAAGTTTGGAAAAATAAAGTCATTGGCCATCCCTACATTAACCCTGAAGCCCTTCCTTCTCCTGGCTTTACAAACCTAGGCCTTTCCCCCCTGGTTTTAGCCTAGGTGTGGGAACCAGACCTCACGAGAGGTGAGAGAAGGAGAGGGACTGAAGGGGCCAGGACCCAAGGGCCGGCCTCTGGGCAGTGGTAAGGATATAAATAAGGAGACTGGCACAGGCAGGCAGGGAAAGATTAGCCTAGCTGACAGTAGCCAGTGGAAAAAGGAGTAGCCGTTAGGTGGGAAAAGGGTGAGGAATGAGCCCTGTCTTTGAGCTTGGGGAATGCCAGAAGCAAAGGAGAGAGAGAGAGATAGAAAGAGAGAGTGAGAGAGATGTGAGAATATAGTGGTTGAGGCATGAGCTTTGGTTTCCCCAGTATATGCCGAGGGCCCATGATGTGCCCTTAAGATCATTATGAAATAATTTAGGTAAAACTCATAGTACAGTAGTCCCTCTCTATATTGTGGTTCACTTATTGTGGCCTCACTGTATCGCGGGATTTTTAATAAATATTATATTTAATTATTTATCGCAGAGTTTTTGCTATATTGTGGGATTTTGCGGTACTGTATACGTATGTTGTTAAAGTTACGTAGGTTTAAAGTGTAGAATATGTTTAAGAACATAAGTAGTGTTTATAAAAGTGTGGAAAAGGTTAATAAGAGAGTGGGAAAGGTTAGTAAGGGACTGGGAACAGTTTATAAGTGTGTGGGAAGGATTTATAAAGCCTTAAAATATATATAAATACTAAAATAAATGTAAGGTTCCTACTTCGTGGATTTTCACTTATTGCGGGGGGGCGGTGTCTAGAATGTAATACCTGCAATAAGTGAGGGAATACTGTATAGCATCTTATATATAATCAGCTCTCAGAAAGTAGTAGTCAATCTTATAGAAGGATTATAGGAAGAATGACAGATTTGTAATGTCACCATTTTCAATTCCACATGAAATATGTTCATGAATAATACCTGAAGTCATTAGGTGAAATGCTAATGGGGAACCTTATAATGGATGGGAAGGCGGACAACACCAGAATTGTAACACAAATAAGAAGCATTCTTTTACATATAAAAGATGGTATTTGGACCCCTACCTCATGACATACATACAACTAAATATAAGTGTTAGAAGTATAAGACTCTTAGAAGAAAACATAGGAGTAAATAATTGTGAACTTGGATTAGGCAGTGTTTTCTTAGATATAACACCAAGAGCATAAGTGACAAAGGCAAGAGTAGATAAATTGGACCTCATCACAATTAAAAAGTTTTGTGCTTCAAAGGACACCACCAAGAAAGTGAAAAGGCAATGCATAGACTGAGAAAATTTTCACATTATGTATCTGATAAGAGACATGCATCTAGAATATGTAAAGAACACAACTCAATAAGAAGAAGGCAAATAACTTAGTTAAGAAATAGGCAAAGGATAGGAATAGAGTGTTCTCCAAAGCACACATGTCCAATAAACACAGGAATAGCTTCTTAATGTCATTAGCCATCATGGAAATGAAAATCAAAACCACAATGGCTACCACTCCATATCCACAAGGATGCCTATAATGAAAAAGATAATTAAACATGCGTTAGTGAAGATGTAGAAAAACTGGAACCCTCATACACTATTGATGGGAATGTAAGATGATGCAATCACTTTGGAAGTAACTGGTAGTTCTTCAGTTAACCACAGAGTCAACGTATAATCTAGAAATTCCACCTCTAGATACAAATTTATTTCTGTAAAGTACCTTAGAAGGAGGACTAGCTAAAAATACTATAAATTAGACTGAGAGTGTGTTCAAAGGAAAAAAAAGCTTAATACTAAGTAAAACCTGTCTTTCATGGCATGCATGAGTACTGTAAAGTTGGGCAGGGAAATTCCTATGAAAGATGAAGGCAAAGGGACACCCTAGGAGAGGGTCTGGACTTACAGTTCAAGCTCCTTGAACTTGAATAAAGTGAATAAAGAAAATCCCTTTATTCAGAATATTTCAAAAAGAGGATCAAAAGTAGAGTCAGCTTTATAGACCTCAGAAATCCCCACGATGCATGACAGCTCATCTTCCCAGGAGCCCAGGAATGATGCTGGGGCTTGTCATTATCATCCTGGGATGGGATGGGAGAAGGGCAGGTAGCGGGGAGGGGCAGGGAATTGCATTCCTTACACTGACTTATATGACCTGCCTTTTCCCCTCGATCTTATCTCTTTTTTTTTCTTTTTCTGGATAATCAGAAGAGAGGAAAAGATTGGTAATTATTTAATAAGTCAGAGGCTGTTGTTTTGTTTTTTATTCTTGAGGAAAAATGTATTAATAAAAACCTTTCTTGGGGTTTTGGAAAGTCAACAGCAACATAAATGAATAAAACACCATCCCTACCCTTAAGTTTTCAATCTGTGAGCAAGGCGGTAAGATTACACATGATATTTATAGCACAAAGAACAAGAGTATAACCCATGCACTGTGAACACAGGGGGGAGATATTAATTCTGCAGAGGAGGGGAGGCAAGGGCTTCCTTGAATGAATGGTATGTGTGCAGGGCTTTGGAGTATGGATAGGATCATGATAGGCAAATGCATCAAAAATAAATTCCTGGAGGAATGGCATTTATTTATTCCACAAATATTTGTTCATTGCTCAGAATAATGCAGGCACCATGCTGGGTATAAAGACAAAAAGCAAAGAGGTGGCCTCTTATGTACTATGCTTAGGAATGTTGCACTGCTCACTGCAACTTTTTTGGGAGTGCACTTCTGTGTGTGTGTGTGTATATGCACATGTGCATGGTGTGTGTGTGGTGTGTATGGGGGGCTGAGGGTGCTGGGATGGGGACTGTAGAAAGATCAGGGAGGGTCTAGAATGCTTTCATTTGCTTAGGGGGGAAGCACAGGTCTGTCTTCAAATTCTGGGTCTTTTCTAGCTTTGAGACTTTGGGCAAGCTACCTAATTTTTCTCTCCAAAGATTTCCTGTTTGGTAAAATGGGTATACCAATGCCTGCTCTAGTCGTACTTGTTTGTAAGTCATCTATTACAGTTTCTAGATTTGAGGGCTTTAGGTAACCATTAATGATTTGGGGAAGGGAAGCAGCTGAATGGATTTGGGTTTTTAAGAGGTTCTTATGGAGGCCACAGTTGGAAGAGTGAATGGGGGTGAGGGGGTGGGTGAGGCGAGGTGCAGTGATTGAGCACAGTTCTGGGAGAAGCAATAGTCTAGGCAAGAGATGAGGACTAAAACTGAGGCAGTGGGATGAAATGGACAGAAGTAAGACCTATTTAGGTGGCAAAAGGAGCTTGCTGACTAACCAAATGTAGGAGGTGAGGAAAAGAGAGAGCTCTGGACTGATGACAGCCTTTCTAGTTGTATAGCAGTTCCACTAGCCTGGATCTGGGGTACAGGGGGAGAGACAGCCTGAAGGAGGGTGTTGGAAGGATTGACAGTAGGGTGAGGCGGGGAGAAAGAGGCTACTTTCCCTGGCTTGGGGTGGGAAGGAGCAGCACCTCCTCCAAAGGCCAGTGTTAGAGAAAACATGACTCCTCATTGTTCTGTGAGTGTGGGGCACAGGGGGTGAGCAGGCTGCACATCCTGAACAAGTCAATTTCAGAACTGCCAGGGCAGGCCTGGATATTGGGACTTCCCTTCAAAAGGCATGATGGCCCTGGCTGCTGTGGCTCAGTGGATTGAGCGCCAGCCTGTGAAACAAAGGGTCACAGGTTCAATTCCCAGTCAGGGCACATGCCTGGGTTGCGGGCCAGGCCCCAGTTGGGAGCAAAGGAGAGGCAACCACTCATTGATGTTTCTCTCCCTCTCTTTTTCCTTCCCTTCCATTCTCTCTAAAACTAAATAAAAATAAAATCTTAAATTAAACAAAAAGGCACTGATGAAGGACTTCTGTCTAACTCAGGTTGCATGCAATGGATACTCTTTCTCTTTCTAAGGCTTCCTTCTCACTCTCCTAAGGCAGACCTGCAGATAATCTCCAGGGCTCCCCCAAAGGCCGCTGCCTTGTTCCAATTCTCCATTTAGCCTATTCCACCACAGTTTCCCATGCAATCTACTCAGCGTGTTCAAGTCTAATTCTGAACTCTGTTTTCAAGCACAGTTATTTTTATTTAAATTTTAATTTTTGTGACACTGTTCCTTCCCCTTCCCAATAATGATGGGATAGAAGAAGGGGAGGAAAAATACTTAGCAGCTGTGATGTTTGGGGTGAAATTCAGTCACTGTGGAGAGAAGGTACAGTTGTCTTTTGTCCAAAGTTCATCTGAGATTGTTGCCTGGCATCCTACCCAGATGCATCAGGTGGTTTCCCACAGGCAAGGGGACACAATGACAATAGGAGAACCAAGTTCCTTGCTCAGGCTTCTCTCAATGAGAAGGCAATAATCACTACCCTTTGGTGTTTAAGACTTGAAGGATAATCCGAGGCTATTAAACTGGATGATGTCAGGGATGTTTTCAGAGATGTTTTCAGAAAACTGACTCCTTACTCTTTCAAGCCTCCCCCTGACCCCATCTCATTGGTGGGGTCTGGACATGCTTTCAAGAGACTCGCTCCTAAAAAATTTTCCTGGACTTTTTCCACCACAGTCACAGAAGGCACTGACATTCCAATATGCAAATAAATAATAAAAACACACGGTGTGACTTGGTTCAGAGATGGGCAATAGCTTGCCCGGAGCCCCAAGCCTGGTGCCTTGCTCTCTCGTCCTGCTGCAGGAGATCAGCAAGGGGTGGGGAGGTTACAGCCAGACTGGCGCCCAGCTGAGACCTTCTGAATGTCGTTAAGGGGCTCGGGGTGGGGGGACTGAAAAGGGACTATTTTTCTCAGTCTCCAGTTCTGTGTTGTTGACTTCCGAGTCTACTCACCACCGAAGTCAGCATGGGTGCTGTCAAGGTCCTCATCTCCCTTTCGGAAGCCTGATGCCACTATAGTCATTTATTTTTTGTACCCCTGCTAGATGGTGAGTTCCTTAAGGGTAACTCACCCTTAAGGGGCCTTCAGTACCTCACACAGTGCTTGGACACAGTAGGGAGTTTATAAAGGAACAGAATGATAGCAAACGAAAACCTTCTCCAGGTGCAAATGACTTAGGGCAAAACTTTTATTGAGGGGCAGGCCAGGAAGAGAATGTTGGAAGGCCTTGGAGTTAAGGGAAGATTCCAAGAAAAGGGAAGCTACAGACGTCCAAGGTAAGGCATTGACATAATGATGTTGCCTGACGAGGTCTCTGTTGAGGGCACAGTGCAGTGACAGAGCTTATGCTCCAAAATCAGACAATACTAGGGTCAATTCAGACTCTCACTGTTTGCTAGCTACATGAGCTTGGGCCAAATAAGCTTTCCCTTGGGGACTTAATCATCTTGATATAAAGTGGTGATAATACTTCTACAGAGGCTCTTACCATATTATAGGATGGAGGTCAGAACTCAGTCAAAAAGGTGTTGTTATCAGAGGATATTATTCTTTTTCTCTGTCATCTCTCTACCTATTAGTTTCAATAAATGTGTGAGATTATTATTGCTATTCTTGTTGTTTTGGTAGTAGAATCCCCAGTGCTCACCATGGTTACTAGTGCGCTGCAATACTCAACAGATGTTTATTGGTTGAAAGAGTTAACACTGACCTGTGAGCTTTCTGTAGGAAACTGTTCCTTCTCCGATATTCCCTAAGTATATGCTACCACCATCTGCGCAGATGTTTAAGTCAAAAGTGCTGATTCCTTGATTCACTGAGCACCTTTTAGGGACTTGGCACTGGGCAGGTACTGGGGTGAGGAAGGTAGGGGCAGCGTGATAAGCTAGAGCCCAGCACAGCTCTCCAGGACGTTGGAGAAAAAGGAAGCAGCGGAACCCATCTTCTATTCAGCTTTGCATTCATTATCAGATGTAGTCCACAAGTGGAACATTTTAAGAATTTTTGACAACACTTTGGCAAAAATGTAGAAATACCTAAAATCCACAGCCAGCTGAATGGGGAAAAATCTATCAATACCGTGCAGGGATTCCCTGGGGGTAGGATATGCATCTGCCACATTTTGGAATTCTCACTGTTTGTGAAAATTAGGGAGAAAGACAGCGGTACTACTTGTTTCGAATCCTACTTGGATTCTCCCCTCCTGACCAGCCTCTCCGTAGAAGAGGTAACTGAGCAGGAAGAAAGATGAAAGAGACACATGGAAAGTGACTTGTCTAAATCCTTGGAGAAGCCAACTGACAGCTGGGTGAGCCAGCTACATCCACTGAGTGTGGGCTGTACTTTATATATCTCTGTCTCTATATAAAGAACAGTTTCAGAAAAACTCTGTCACTCTTTGGCTTAATTGTGAGTCATTAGGCCTGGTGTGTGTGTGTGTGTGTGTGTGTGTGTGTGTGTGGCGGAGGGAGGACTCTGGGCGCAAAGCGTGTATGTACTTGTAAGAAAGAGTTCGGAATGTGTGCAGAACAGGAGTTTTATGGTTTGTTCTTTTTTTTCAAAGTGAGGAGAGTGTATATGGAGGGGAAAGTATAGTTACATGTGTGAGTGTGTAGCACGGGTGGTGGACAGAGTTACGTGAACAGCCAGCCTCTCAGTGATCCAGACAGTGGCGTAAGATATGAAGTGTAATAAAAGAGGATTGTTTTCCTTTTAGACCAGCACCCAGGCCTTCCAGGAGCCCTTGACTTTCTCCTCCTCGCTGTCTTGTTGAAAACGGATTAGAGTCCAATTAAGCCATTTAATCCCAAGGTAGAGATTCATGTTTAAAAACAAGATGTACCGCTTTAAACACACACACACACACACACATACATCAGTGCAAGTTGAGGTTTGTCCTTTCAAGCTGCCACCTGCACAGTTCCAAAGAGTGTTTTCAGCAGAAGACCCAACACGCAGTTCTTAATTACTTTGCCTCATACCTCCAGTCCTTCATCTTCTCAAGTGCCCTTCAACCTAAATAGCCACATGCTGTTAGAAGTACTTCCGCTTCTGGAGTGGCACAATCGCCCCCTGGTTTAGGTCCCTTCAGTCAGCAACTCAGTGACCAGGCTTGTTAATGACAGTATTAAGAGCTAATGCTTCTTGGGTGCTTGATGTGTGCCTGGCATTGCGCTGAGCACTGCACACAGAGTCCCTCATTAGATGCTCCATGTGAAAACACCCAGGCCTGGCCTCATGGGTATGTGACACGTGTGGCCCCCCTACTTGGTTTAATGCTCTGCTGTTGTCTTCTTGAAATATTTAATGATTTCTGAGCATGGAAGCTGTGTTTTAATTTTTCACTCAGTCCTACAAATTATGTAGCTGGTCCGGAAAACACCCAATAACCCATTATTTCTTTTTCTTCTTTTCCACATGATGCCTAATACCTTGCCAGAGGATGGAACAGTACATGTTCACATTTTGATGCCAGGACCCTCTCTAGAAAATGGGGTTAAATTGCTCTAAGCCTCGGTTTTCTCATCTGTGAAGTGGGGATAACAATTATAACACCTAACATACAGGCTGTTTCAAGGACAAAATGAGAGCACAACTCCGGCACGTAATACGCATGATGTTAATTACTATTGTGCAGGTGCTAAACATCCGACTGTGCTTGTGACATGGTGTGGGTCACTCGGCAACCCCGGTGTGCCCTGGGGTTTGCTGCCTACCTGTCCTGCAGAGCCGGTGAGAACATCCGCTTTCTCCACATGCGGGGAGGTCACGGAGGGGTTGCTGGAGCTGATAAGCACCGGGGTGCTGATCTCCACCATGTGGCGCCCCGAGGGAGAATGGACCATCCTGTTGAGGGTGTTCAAGGCCGTCATGATGGAGAACTGCCCGGGCCCCTTCCTCCCAGACCCAGGAATCCTTCGGAGGGTGGGTGTGTTGACGGCTTTGCCTCTGGAGGACGAGGTCACCACGGACAGGCTTTTTGTGCGGGATAGCTGACGGCCTCTGTTCTCAAGCAGGTGCCTCGCCGTGAGGTTTGGCTGAAAAGACAAAAGGTTTGATGAGAAGTTAGTCTCCCTGATCTAACATGAGCGGTGAAGGCTTAGCCAGGGTAGTTGGAAGCTGGTTCAGATGCCACCACCTCACTCGGCATTCCTCGGGCAGCTTCCAGCTTTGATCCATGCGTTCCAGCTTCTTTGCTACATCAGTATGTTCTTACAACGCTCTTGTAAAGTGTGTCTACTCTTTCCCTCCTTTGCTGAGGTCCAAAGTGTAAAAATTGGCCATGATACTCTTCACTCTTGGGAAGCAAGTCCTCCTTTCCCCACTGCTCCCCCACATCCCAACCCTTTCCACCTAGTGGACTCCTCTCCTCCTCCTTCAGCCACCTCTCAGTCCCCTCGGCTGGCTGCTTGTCCTTCCTGGTGCCCCTTGGCCTCCCACTCTCCCATCACAGCAGCTTTCAGCTCATCCTGTGATCATTGACTTTCCTCACCCCGCTGGACTGGTAGCGTCTCTGCTGTTCCCCAGAGTGGGTGCTGAGTGAGTGTTTGTGGGATAATGCATGGACACGGTAGCTCAAGGTCATACATTTGATACGTGTGCGAGCCAGGATGGAAATCCACTCAGGACCTTGAATGTTTGTGCCCAGACCCTCTTTTACGAGTTCCTTTAAGCACTTCCACCTTATCACCCACCTCTTTTGTTCTAGCCCTCGTACTGGTGTGCTGATAAACCAGGAAAACTAACAGAGGAACAAAACCCTGATTTGTAGAGTCTACCAATTTCTGTGCTGTAAATATCTACCAATGGTTCAATAACTGGCTAGCAAAATTCCTGAAAATATAACAACCAGGTCTTGCAATCTAGCACCAACTAGTTCTAGCACAACTACTACCTACATTATATTTTAAATACCCCACCCATCAAGGGCCCCTGTGAGTTCATTTCCTTCAGAAATCTGAACTAATGTTGATAAAACATGGGTTTGTGTGAATAAAGATATCCAGGACAGTTACTCATATTTGCATCATTATGACTGCCACCAGGTGCCCTCCAAACCCCAGCTGCCTCATTATAATTCAGAGATTTAACTATAGAGGTAAGAGGGAATGCGAGCCCCTTAAGAACTTTTCAATGACAACGTACAGGTGACTAAAATATCCAAGGTCGAAAATGTCAAAGTACACGTAGTTTCTGCCTCTAGAAGCTTGTAATATTGTGAAAGAATCATCAGGTGGGGAGGGGGCATTATAATATCTACTTTAAAGATAAGAAAGCTGGGGCTTAGAAGGGGTGACTTATAAATGACAAAGTCAGCATGAAACAAGGAAACAAGAAAATACCCAATAGTAGTAAGAGTTCTGCAGTGAGACAGAATGACTTGGGGAGGTGGCTACTTTAGATTGGGGGCTCAAGGAAAACCTGCCGAGAAGGTGACATTTAAGCTGAGATATGAATGACAAGAGGAACCAGCAATGTGAAGAGGAGGGTAGGAACTGTAATCTAGTGGACAGGTCTTAAAGAGGCGGGGGTGGGGTTGGTTGGGCAAACTCTGCTCGTTTGAGAGGAAGACAAGAAAGAAAGAGGAGGCTGGAACAGAGTGAGTGAGAAGCAGGGGTAGAGGAGACCACCGAGCCGGGCAGGGGCCCCATCACACAGAACCTGGGAGGCTTCAGGTTTGTTCTAAGTGTAAGGAAGCCTTCGGCCGAATTTAGGTAGGAGTGACAAGATCTGATTTATGCTTTTGAAAGTTCGTGCTATGCTTCGGCAGTTTCTTACAAAGCTAAACACATACTTAGCATCCAACCCAGCAATTCCACCCCTAGATAATTACCCAAGAGAAATGAAAACTATGCTCACTTAAAAAATGGTATGCAAATGTTTACAGCAGCTTTAACCATAGTTGCCCACAACTGGAAGCAACTACAATGTCTTCCACCTGGTGCATGAATAAACCAAGTCTGGCACATCTGTACAATGGCATATGACTCAGCAATAAAAAGGGATGAACTACTTGCTACATGGATGATTCACAAATGCATTATGCTAAGTGAAAGAAGCCAGACCCGAAAGGCCACATTCTGTATGATTTCATTTCTATGACATTCTGGAAAAGGGAAACTATAGGAACAGAAAACAGATCAGTGGTTTGCAGGGGCTGGGAGTTAGGGAAGGAGCTGACTATAAAGGGGCAGCGTCACCTCATATTCTGGGGGGCGGTTGGAACTACTTTACATCTTGATAATGGCGTGGTTATTCCAAACGCATTTATCAAAACATATCAAATCAGACACCAGAAAGTGTAAGTTTTACTGTATGTAAATAAAAATAAATACATAAAAAGCTGTTATTCCAGACTAGAAGGAGGGAGGCTAAGTAGGAATTATTAAAATTGTTTACGCAAGCTCTGACAGCTGTCTGGAGTAGGGACAATGTCCTTTTATTCCCCAGAGCACCTATCCCAGTAAGAGGACAATAGACACTCTTTGAATTGAATGAGTAAAGTTCTTCATAGTCATTCACGGCTACAATGAAGTTAATTTTTCTTCTTCCACCAAATTGTTCTGTCCCCAGGTGAGCAACACCATCAGCGTTTCCGTCAGCAACACTGACAAAGGGCTCCATGTGACTCTTGGTCTGCCAATGTGATTAATTGCTCAGCTGGGGAAGGACGACGGCAAATCTCTTAAATTTGCACCCACTCGTTTGAAACAATATCCTTGAGGGTCATTGGGCTGAGCAAGATTCCTATAACCCAGGCAGGCCCTGTTGGAGAAGTCCTGACAAGAATGGGTGTAAGCTCAGTGTTTGTTTTAGCACCTTTTTATCCAGGTGCAATTCAATAAATCAAATGATGCATTGACAAAAAACAAATCCTGTTTACACCTAAAAGCCCCATGCCACTCTTATAAGAAAGCTTTCCTTCCTTCTAATTGCTTTGCATGGCACTGGCAATCCAAAACTTCTTTAAAGAGCCTTCAGCAAGTGCTAGTCTTCACGAAATGATTTAAGTCAGAATTTAAGTACTGCTTTAGAAAGCTTAATTTAGACTCCATGTAATTGTTGAAAACCAGGTTTCCAGATTAGAGCAACTGTTTGATTATCTTTCCCCTACTAGCAATTAGGAGAACAAATGAAGCAATGGCTAGTTTGATGATAATCTTGAGGATCCTTGTAATTACTAATTTTAGAAATAAAGTGGTGGGGAGAGTATCCAGATGAATAATCATTAAATGTAGAAGTTTGGAGGGGAAAAAAGAGTGTCAAAAATGGGTAATGAAATCATTGGTGCCTCCCCACTAACCCCAACTATGAAGAAGCTTCTTGAAGGACTGTGTGAGCTCTCATCTGCCAAAACTTCAGCCCTCCCGTCCCTTGTTTCCATGCCCTGGTTCTGTTTTGCTTATTTGTTTGTTTTGTTCCTTAGGTTCCTCTTATAGGTGGGATCATATTGTATTTGTCTTTCTCAGGAGGGGTGGGGTGGGGGGTGGGTGTTGTAGGGGAGAGCAATGGGGACAACGGGAATAGAACAATTGAAAAGAAATCTCAGCACTGCCATGTATCCAAATAGATATCAGTTTAGTTGTAGCTGATCTCTGCCCTTAGACTCTTAATCACTTGAATGCTAACCTATTTACCAATAACTAGTCCCCTACTGTTATTAATTATAAAGAAGGTGAATTAAGAGTCTCTGAGCACCTTTGCTGAAAACAGCTCATGTGATCTTGTTGTTGGAGATCAAGTATTAATGGAAAACTGGTTTTCTATTTGAAGGTTCAAGTGTTTTTGTTGGAAAAACTATTAAGTAACACATGGCTCAGGCTGCTAATTATGCTCTATGACAGAGGTATAAAATTTTTAAAAATGAAATATTTCAACATGAAGATAAGTATATTTATCAGAGATTATAATTTTGGATGGCTTTCCATTTTTACTTCATATGATAAGATTGCAGCTAATTCAAATACACAGCATTTCAAAAAAAAAGGTATTTTTTCAAACTATTAATAAATGAGTTATCATGAAAAAAATAAAGAATCTTAACCACTGTCTCCCAATCAACACAATGGTTCCTCTTTAGCAATGTTGCTTGACCCAGCAAATGGCTCCACCACTAACCTGGGCACACAAGTCAGAAAGGGAGCATGATCTTTGGTCACTTCCTCTCCTCTCCTCTGTCACCTCCAAATCCAGTGGATCTGCCTCCAAAGAGGTCCTTGAATCTGTCCACTTGTTTCCAATCTACTGGCCCAAGCCACAATCACTTTCTAACTGAGCCAATGCAGTTGCTCCTAACTGTTCTTTCTGTTTTCTTCTCTCCACTCTTCCCACGGTAGCCAGAGCAGTCTTTAAGGAACCCAAATCTCATGGAATCATTGTCTCACTTAAAATCTTTCCAAACTTCGACGACATGGCAGAGACAACAATACTCATCCGATATTCTTTGTACTCCCCTGTACTTCCCACGTGACTTGAAGACAGGTAGGGCTAGGTGACAGGTTCAGGCCAATGGGCTGTGAGTGGGAGTGACAAGCGTCACATCTGAACTGAGGCATTTGCTGATACACGACTCACTCTTCTGCGGCCACACAAACTAGGAGGTTCATGCGCCCCAGGCGGTACTGCCACAAGATTGCATAGCCTCCTTAGTCGGGGTTCCCGCATGACTTATGTGAGCAGAGCTTCCCATCATTCTGTGTCGAACATATAGTGTGGGTGAGAAATAACTTTCTCTTTGTGAAGCCACTGAGATTTGGGGGCTGTTCGTTACCGTAGCATAACCTAGCTCAGCCGCAGTAATACAGGATGGTTTACAAAGCTTTCGATTCTGCCTCCCATTTATCTTCCTGGCTTTCTTTTTTGGTCACTCTCTTACTCTCTAAGCTTCAGCGCTCATATTCTTTTGGTCCCTTGGGTATATCACAGTTCCTCATCCTACAGGACTTCTGCACATGTCACCTGCATTCCCTAGAACACTCTTCCCACCATTCTTACCAACGTAACTCCTAATTATCTGTCAGATCTTGGCTTAAGAGGCATTTGCTGACCCCCAGCCCAGAGAAGGTGCACATCACACCTTCCCTCCCTTGCAGATTTCCCTCCACTTTATTCTTTGTGTCAGTCATCACATTTATAATTGTTTGATTAATGTCTGCCTTTACAGTCTAAAAGTAGGGACCCATGTCTGTCTTGTATATTTAGAATTTAGCACAGGACCTGATGTAGCAGCGCTTGGTGAAAAATTAGTTGAATGATTGCATATATGCTTAGGATGTGGTCACGCAACGGTCTGTTCTCTAATTGTTTTTCCTGGTTATTCTGGCAACCCCCTAAATATTTTTCCACTCATTCACTTGTTGAGCAATTTGACTTTTTAAGGAGTGCTTGTTCTGTGTTAGGCTAGTCTGTGAAGTCTAAGTGATACACCCATCAGGTGTTCAGAAGAGATAAATGAGTGTTCAATTAGTTGCTGAAATTCTATGGAGAGAGTGAGTTTCTAGCTGAGCCTTGTGAAATCTGTGAAATTTGAACAAGTAGAGAGGGTTGGGTGGGTGTACCTTGTAGGTCCCTCCGTAGGAGGAAAAGCATCGGGAATGAAGATTTACTAGAGACAGAAGACCAGCCTCTCCGGACCCTTCCTCAATCCCTCCCTTCCACTTGTCATCCCTTCAGCACGGACAGAGTGGAGGAGGGATAGAGAGCCTTGGAAGCTATATGGTATTTTGGACACATCATTCACTTTGGAACCTGCTTTGGCTCTTATGAAAGAAAGGACTGCTTCCTTCTCTCCAATTAGGCCTCTGTTCTGTTTCCTTCTCCCTCTCCTGGAGGGCAGGGAGCATACCTTTTACTTCTTTCATAGCTCCCCACTGCTTACTTTTAATGTCTCATGCCTGGTAAGCACCCAATAAATGCATTAGGCCAATAAATTCTCTCTTTTAAATGTGCAAGGACCTGCTTCAAGCTAGGGTGAGGCAGGAGGCTGGAGGCTGCAGACGTTAGGGACTGCAGGTTGTATTAGGTAAAGAGCCTAGCATATGGTCTTTCTTTCTTTAAAAAAACAAACAAGTAATATTTGCTCACATCAGAAGATTTACAAAATACAAGTCAGCAGAAAAAAATGAAAATCATCTAGATGCTCACCATCTGGTGATCATCACTGTTAATATTTTGGTACATTTCCCTTTAGTCATTTATCCATTTATATATATATATACAGAGAAGGAAAACTCTGACTCCAAAAAACCTCCGCTGCCTTGCGGCATACCTCTTCAGGGGAAAGGCTAAGGGAGTAAACCCCGACAGAAAATCCGGAGCCGGAGTCCCTAAGGCGGTGTGACGTTGTAGTCAACACCGGCAACTCCTGCGGCGCACCTGAACCCAAGCTGTATTGACTCCGTCTTTCCCTTGGATCCTTCAGCTGCGAGGAGAGGGGGGGTCTGCTGCATGGGCAACAGCAGACCCTCCATATTACCCTGCCCAGGCTCTGTAGCTTCAGCGTCATCGCAAGATGTCGATTCAACACGGGAGGAGACAGATACTACCATGTCACTCCCAAGTCGGACTGCACAGCCATTCTCGGCGGTGCAGATAGACTCTTAAGAAGCTACACCATCGTCTCTCGAGACGGACGGCTGCCGACGACGATATATATATATTTATAAAGCTAGTTTTATATAGTTTAATTTGTTTCTATTCATTAGGGTAAGAAACATAGAACAAAATTTGTCACGTTACCATTTTTAAGTATACAGTTCAGTGGTGTTAAGTATATTCACATTGTTGTGAAACAGATCTCCAGAACTTTTTCATCTTCTAAGTCTGAAACTCTATACCTATTAAACATTATTTTTTCTCTTAATGATAA
This sequence comes from Furipterus horrens, assembly GCF_987537825.1. Taxonomy (NCBI): domain Eukaryota; kingdom Metazoa; phylum Chordata; class Mammalia; order Chiroptera; family Furipteridae; genus Furipterus; species Furipterus horrens. The sequence continues at coordinate 69,130,154 of NW_028327180.1, forward strand.
ATCATAAACATTTTTCCATAATACCAAGTACTCCCTGATACTGAATATTATTCTCTAACATTATTTTTGGTAAGTATATCTTTTCCCATCAACATTGTATTTTTTTAATTAAAAAAATGTTTATTGATTTGAGAGAGAGAGAGAAGCATTGATTGATTGCCTCCATATGCATCCTGACAGGGGTTCAAACCCACAACCTGTTTATGTGTCCTGACCAGGAATCGAACCCCTAACCTTTTGGTGTATAGAACGATGCTCCAACCAACTGAGCTATACTGGCCAGGGCCATCATCATTATTTTTAAAAACTAAATCCTAAGTGTTGTTTTTTTAGATTATCTCTGTGTTTTATTAATTTATTTTTTACCATTATATACAATGCTATGGCAAACACTTCCGCATATTTTATACAGGTACCTCTGTATACTTGTTTTAATATTACCTTGCCATAAACTCTCAGATGTGGAATTGCGGATTCAAAGGAGATGTACATTTATCATATTCTTGATATGAATTTGAGTTTGGACCTGACAGATTACACCACTTTACATTCCTCCCAGCAAAATGAAAAGGCCCATTGCCCCACACGCTTGCCAGACTGGGTATTATCACCTGGCATCTTTTCTTCAGAGTCTTTAGTTAGTTCTTAATAAACCTCAGGTCAAATAGAAATTGCTCTCAGGAATCACAGGGGTACTTGTGTCTTTCTGAGTAAGCTTGAATCAGACGTAGACTTGATACTCACGCACCTCAACAAACAAGATTGGGAAGATGCCTATTTTATCTCCTAGCTTTCCTTCTGCCCAGTTCTCATCCACTCGGCTGATCACAGTGATGATGTCATCCTGAAAGAGAACAAGTCTCATGGTCAGTGTTCATCCTCAGTTTGCAGGTGGTGAAAGCTCTCAGTGGACATCAGCTTGGAGTTCCACATGGTATAAGGTGCAAGGAATGTAGTTCTTTTGTGATTTATTTACAACGTTTTTCTGCTAAATGGTCTTTCTCCATAAAGGGCAGGATTTGGGTCACCAAGACACAAGAGAAATAGGAATACTTTGGAAGATCAATGGATTCCAATAGGAAAACTTAGAAATGTTTCTAATTTTCAGTCACCAGCAGAATCTGGGCTTTTCATTTAAATTGATCTGATGAGAAAATCAAGGTGAAACCACAGGGAGATGGATTTATATCTTAGCCAAAAGGAAGAATGAATTTTATTCTCATTTTGAAGACTTGAGAACCTATCAATGCTTAATGTATCAAATGGAAAGAGATTTTTAATTAAAATTTTTCTTATTACAAAAGCTTATATGTGGATTTGTAGAAACACTCGAAAATATAGATGAGCAAAACAAAGAAAAAATTCTACCACAATATAGGTACAGCCACTGTTAAACACCTTGGTTAACACCTTTTTTCCAGATTCTTTTCTATGAAGATAAAACATATATACATGTACATATAACCATACTAATTAAAAAAATCTTTTCTAAAACATACAGGAATGAATACCATCCAGTACATAAATTTTAGATGTAAAGCTTGATGAATGTTTACATTGTCCATATCCACAGAATCCCCATCCCGATCAAGAGTATAGAGCATTGCCAGTACTCAGAAGGTTCCTTTGTACCGTTTTCTATCACCTGGCAAGAGGTAACCATTCTCATAACCCCTAGCCTGTATGTTCATTTTGCTTATTCCTGTACTTCATACAAATGTAGGACACATTGACTTTTTCGCCATATCAGGGAAACCTTTCCACATCTCTCTCTGTTGATCAATCGAAACCTAAATAGTCAACCGCTGATCTTTCTGCCCTTCTGATCCATGCCCCTGAGTAATTTAAATGAATCCCAATCTAAATTCATTTACTGCATTGTTTCTTTTCTTAACTTCTCTGCCCTTATTACATCTGCAATTACACATTTAGAGGCTATTATATCTTTAAGGTCTATCTACCCCATCAGAACATAAACGCCATGTGTGCAGGGCTTGTGTCTGTTCTGTTCATTTCAATGTCCCCAGCACCTAATACAGTGGCTCCCTTTAGGAGTCATCCAATATTTTTGAATGCATGTATGCGTGAGTAAATGCATGTGTGGATAAACTGTAAAACTTAATGAGATAGAAAGCACTAGGGGAAGATCATGCGTTTAATTTGGATATGCTGAGTTCAGAAAGACCACGAGATTTCCTAGTGCAATCTCAGCCTCCCATACTCCTCCAGAATGGACTGAATTCCTCTTCTGGTTCCTTGATATCATTTCCCATTTATGCGTCTGTTCCTTCCTCCAGGCTGCGGGCTCTGCGGAGGTGGGAACAGTGACTCATCCCTTTGTCCCCAGTGGACAGCTCGGCACATGGATGGGCTTCCTGAATGAATGAGCTGGTGGAGTAAGTGTCCTACTTTGCAAATTCCCAGGAAGGGGCAAAAGAAACACCCCTTCCCCCAAAACAGATGATGCTTCCTGCCTATGTCTTCCTCCAGCTGTGTCCCCATAGCTCAGTGTCTAATACCTGGCACAGAGGAAATACTGAATAAATGTCTGTGGACTTAAACTGTCCTTTCTCTAACTATATTTAAATATAGACTTCACAGTTTGGGCTACCGAATGACCTTCTTTAGGGGCCTCACTAGAAAGTGCCAAGATATTAATGATCAGTATTTCAAAATACAGAGGACAATGAGGTTGTCTCGTGTGAGGGAATGCTAAGTAAATCTCATTTCCAGTAGTGGTGAAATAAAAATGTTTTACAAAACGGAAGAACTCTCCTGAGCCACTGTAACTCACAGTGCCATTTTTTGTATTCGATTTATCATAAGCAACGTTGAATAAAAATCACCCCAACCATGGTTTCTACGGGAAAATTTGAATGCTTAAGAAATAATAAATACTGAACACAGAGAATTAAAGTAGTCTAGACTTTAGTAGAAGTATGAAGGCAAAAACTTTTAGGGTAATTAATGCCCTTGGAAAATATATCTTGTAAGAGGTTATTTATGTACAAAGGTATAATTAGATTATGGTGTGTGTTTGGAGTGTTTTGAATGCAATGTTTACAAGAAAACAGACTGTTGTATATGAGAAGAATTAGGTGATGAGAACTTGGTCGGCAAGAATACCCTTACAGATACATGACAAAGCGGTAAGAACTGTAGTTTTGGAAACATGCTGTCAAATCATGTTTGCAATTTCCTGTCCACATTGTCTGCTTCTCCCTCCTCTGTCTGAGGGCAGGGACTGTGACTTGTTCATGCTGTACCCCCAGTGTATGCAAAGAATAGGTACTCTGAGGATTGTAGAATGAATGAATAAATGTGTAAATACTTATTTTTGTAATGGCAATAGAAATGGCTTAAGGATTTATATCAAAGTGTTATTAGCAGACTTTTCTAGTGCCTTCATGCCTGTGTAGTTTGAATTATACACACATATTGTATATATAATCACATATGTGTATACATATATACATACATACATATATACACTTATAAAATATATATAGTTTTTAAAAATATAAGCAGATATTAAGCAAACAACTCCAGGTTCTGCACAGCCTCTCTGTGGTCACTAGGGACACCAGTGGCTGCCCAGAATCTTACCTTGAGGAAGGTCAGGCAGTCCTGGTTGTCACTCTTGTCCTTATTTCGTAGGTGGAAGTTGTAGAGGGCCCGGCAAAGTGGGGGTGGCTGGGGCAGCTGCTTGATGACCTCCACCGAGCTGGCTGGGAAGAAGCCACTGACTCCATTGATCTCCCCCTGGTACCAGTTCTCATCCAGCTGTCTCCGGAGTAGAATGACATCTCCCTTATTAAACCTCAGGTCACCAGGATTCTGTCCTCGGTAGTTGCATAAGGCCTTTGCTCGAGGCACCTGCAGTAGCACAGACCAATCAAATGTGTCCTTAGCTTAGAGGAGGGAGGGACAGAATGAATCACATTAATAATGAACTACTGAGCACTTCCAACATGCTATGTACTCAATGTGGATCATCTTGTGGATCCGTAAACATCAAATGCAATGTTTACAACACAATAAGATTGTTCTGAATGAGTAGAATTAGGTGATGAGTTATATGTAGAATTATATAGTAGAATGATATGATCTGTGGCTCATATCTTCGAGATGGACACTCTAATCATCCGCACTTCTAAGGAGGGTGGCTGAGGCATGGAGCGTTTAATAGCTTGCCCAAGGTGACACAGTTGGGAAATGGCAGATAATGGGGATCTGAACTCAGGCCACCTAATTTTAGAGCTCCTGTTCTTAATTACTACGCAGGGAATAGGATTTGGGACTTAACTCCACAACTATGCGAACTTGAGTGAGTCAGTGACTCTTTCTGGGCCTGACCACTGATTTTGAATTCTGGCTCCTCCTCCTTCCCCTTGTGTGACCATGGTCAAGTTATTTAATCTCTCTTAAAACATATTCACCTATAAAATATGGTAATAATAGAATACCCACTTCATTAGGATAGTTGTGAGGAATAAGTAATATTTCTAATACTTGTAGTATATTGCTTATTACATAGTATATTGCTTGTTACATAGATGTCAATAGATGACATCTCTTATTACCATCACCTATAATGGAGGGCGAGTGATATCAGTTCGACGTAGACGTCAGTATTGATGGGAAAAAAATGAGCTGAAAAACATCCCTGAAAATAGAAAGTGTCGCATGAGGGTGATGCAACATAATTTGTCTTCAGCCTTCTCTAGCATCTGTAAACCTCATGTGTGTTTGCATCATTAGGAGCGTGAATGACCCAAAGAAATCAGAGACCAACCATCAGTTTTAAAAAAATTAGCTGAAGAACTGTCATTTGTCAAATCTGTTGCCTAAATAATTATTTCAGTCAAATGCATGTTTTTTTTTCTAATTGAAATGGGTTTCTCCACCAGAAATGGCCTCACTCTGGTCTTCTTGAAGTCAGTTTGGCAAACTGAAAGTTCTAATAACATAGGTTTAATAGAAAGCCCATCAGTGTCACCTGAGATTGTATTTTATTTTGTGTTTTTCTCAGCACTGGGGTGAAATAGTCCCTTCTCTGGGGGGCAGTCTTGCTATTCATAAGGGGGTATAAAAAGGCATTAATTCAGTTCTTCAAGAAACTTCTGAGTCTGCAATGTTTATTTGAAAAGGAGTTTCGAGCAGCTTAGGAGTGGAAACAAGACCTGAACAGCATCATATTGTTGATGGATGGCAGAGCAGTACTTTTCTGCTGGTCTCTGGGTACCATACGGAGAGCCCAGGGGGGCAGAAAGCCATAGAAACATAGCTCATTTTCAGGAAACCACGAATGAACAAAAAATGTGCATACTAGGAGGTTTATTTAGTACAGTGTTGTGGATAAATGGAATTGGTTGAATAAATTATGATGTACCCATACAATGGAATGCTCTGTGGTTATTAAAATTGATGATGTTGATCTATAATTAATAACATTGAGTTACTCATAATATACTGTTAAGTATACTAAAAGAGGTTAAAACAGTTGTGTAGACTAGGCTTTCATTATAAATACATACATTTTCTTTTTAACCCGGGGAAAATGCTAGATGGCTATCCACCAACATTTTCAGAGTTGTTCTTTTTAAGTGATGAGATTTTTAAATATAAAGAAAATTGTTTCCCTAAGTGCTTAGCTGTGTTTTATAATTTTTCTACAAAGAAATGATTATATTGCCTATTAAAATTGACTATAAATAAATAAATAAATAAATAAATAAATAAAAGAAACTCGGGATGAGAAGTAGAAGGCATGGGAGGAATTTACGAAGAAAATAAGCCAAGCTAAGTAGTGTCAGCAAACTATGCAACCAACATTCCTTACCTGAAAAATAAGCAGGTAAATAGATACGGGATGAGAGCAGAAGATTTGTGGGGAATGATCTGAATCTGCTAAATTCCTAGGGTTGGGCATATCAGAGAACAACAGTTATCCCTCCTATTCCTTCTCCCCAGTTTTCCACTGAAATAAATCACTTTTTTTTTTTTTTTTTTTTTGGTTAAAAAACTACCTAGAACAGTGGTCACATTTTCCAGCGTCCCTGGCAATTACGTTTTGGCCAATGAGGTCTAAGTAACTTTTAGAGAGTATTCCTACTGAGAGACGAATTTTCTTTTTCTCCTTCCTCCATCTGGCTATGCGGCACGCAGACACGGTTGCTGGAGCACTATCTGCCATTCTGTGCAATGAGGATGAAGGGCATCCCTAAATATTAATGAAGTAGTCTAGGTTGCCAAGTTGCTACTGAAGTCCTGAACTAACTACTGTACTTTACTTCCAGACTTCTATCTGAAAGCTAAATAAACATTCATCTTGTTTAATGCACTGTTATTTTGGATTTGTAAAGGGAAAAGAAAGGGAGAATTTTAAGATTAAGGAAAAAAAGCCCCTTTGGCTTTGCATCATAATATCAATAGCTAATATTTATTGATTCTTCCTATGTGCCAAGCACCATGCTAAGCATTCCACAATATATTTATTTAATTTTCATAACAAACTTTAATTAGAAAACTGGGTATCAGAGAGCTTAAAAAGTTGCCCAAGTTCATGAAGCCAGAAAGTGACAGACTCATTTGGGGCCCTGATTTAAGATTTGAGCTCAGGTCTGTCTATCCCCAAGTCAAACTCTTAACCAGTCAGCCAGTGTTTCTCAAAATGAAGTCTGTGATTCACTTGTATGAGAATCCTGACAGATGTTAAAAATGCAGATTCCTGGACCCCATCCCTGAGCTGTTTGACCAGAATCTCTTCAAGTGCAATTCAAGTATCTGCATTTTTATCAAGCTCTCCCAGTATCCACGTTTGATGCTTGCCCTCCCCGCCCTGGTCTGAGTTATATCTTATTCTAACTAAAATGGGAGCAATGAAGTTTTGATGTGGTTTTGTAAATGGCTAAGCGCCCTTCTCCCTTCTTTTCTGGAAGACAGCCAGTGCAAGTGGTTTAACTATTTTAATGACTACTGAGCATGTATATAAAACTCAAATTGCAGTGAATGCTTAAGTCTCTTTGAAGATGTATTAACTTTGAAACCCTGAGATAGTACTAGTGGTTTTGTTGGCCATAAATGACCCTAGGGCACTGGTGGACTGCCCAGTGGGAGCTGGAGGGAGCACGGAACATCACAACATGTATTGTTTGACACACTTCTTCTCTAGTGTTTTGGCACAAAGAGTCAGCTGTGGTATTTTCTTCATGTAGGATGTTAATTCATAATTGTTTCTTTTTGTGGATGGTTGATACCTTTTCCATGGTTTAAACTTATGCATTATCTTTACTTCACATGCCCAGCAGTAGTCCTATATTCCAAAACCACTGGACCACTTGAGTGCATCAGTGCCATTGTTTAATGAAATACATATATTCAGGCCTGTACACCTCACAGTGTGACTTGGAGTACTTCCTACAGATGATTCTGATCGCCGGGTATTTATACGGACCACGGTGATATACAAAAGAAAAATGCTTTTATATTTATAGATTATTTCATTGAACTATATAAAATGGGTATCATTAAATGTATTTACTCTGCCCCACAAAACACATCATCTTTTCTCTGTCTCCCCTCAGTATAGATATGTATTGTGAAACTTAATTGTAAATTCTGTTTTTAACACAAAGACTCTTTTCATCTTTTCTCTTCATTCTGGAAGAGCCCTCGCCTGGTATTCTCCATTCTACACTGATACCTATAGGAAACACTGGCTTCCATACCATAAAGAGGGAGGAAGGGAAAGGGGAGAGAGAGAAGATCTGAAAAGGGGAAGATAATTCACATTTATCGTGGTTCTGACAAACCACAGAAAATTTTTGTACATTGTTGCACAGCTGCACTTTCCACGTACAATTCTCACACTCATATGTTCTCAAAACCCAATGAAGGAGGTGGTATCACCCCATTTTACTGATGAAAAACGTAAGTTCTGAGATGTGGATGTTACCACGCAAGGTCACCCAGCTAGTGTATGGCCGCCTCAAGACTGACTTAGGCTCATTTGACCTCAAAGCAGCCTCATTCTTTCATCCAGCTGAAGCCACATAAGTATGTTTTTCCAGCCTAAAACTCATTTGGGGCCCTGTATTGTAATCAAGGCAGAATAGAGTGTGAATGTAATGGGCTTGCGGCTGGTTGCATTAGCATGAATTATTGAACTCCAGAGCCCTCACATAAAAGTTAAACACCTGAAGAGGCTCAGCTGGTTGATTCTATCCGGTTCTTGACTGTTCTCTCAAGGGAAAATGACTCCAAGTGCCACATCAGCAATTGCCATTTTCTGTTGGTGACAAGCTTCATCACCCGTAATTGTTTTCCCAGGTGCTGGAGGGAGGGGGCAGGGGAGAAAAGGTAGATGTGGAGGTCTCACAGCCTGGCCATTACCACACTCTCTTTCCTGTGATTTTCCAGAGAGTCAGATAATCCAATGGAAGCTGGCGTGTACCTGAAAACTTTCCTTTTCTGAGATTCAAAAGGCTCAAGATTTCTATGCTTTTAAAATTTTCAGTAGGGTCTGAAAGCCACCAGGGCCGTGCTTCTGGTGGAGGGATCATATGTAGATCCCAGAAACAAGGAAGTGGGGGCCTGGGGAGATACCAGTAGTAAACATACACCAGAGTAAGTTTGAATGTAAGTGGCAAAATGATGGCAAGTATCTCTTCTCTGAGGAACCTGTTTGCTCTTCTGATAGGCATGTCATTCACTCTGGTCACACCACACACACAGGGCTACGTGGTACAGGCTGGCCAGTTAGAGTGCCCCTGGGACAGTACTTGGTACAGGTCAGGCACGTGCCCCAAACAGGGCCAATTAGAATCTTCTTTGGAGTTTGATATCTGGATGCTAAGAACAGACTCTTACTTTTGGGTCATGAGCCTTGACTGGTAAGCTGTGGCCCATCAGTGGTGGTATTTCACAACCAATAGACACACCTTCCTGAATAAAGCTGCAGAAGGCAGCAGAACCAGAGATACAGTGAGACAGATAGGTAACTGGATAGATAGAGCCTTGACAATAAAATTTGGACACCTAGATCCAGCTGTGCCTGAAGGATACTCAGTTAAATGAGATCACAGCTTCAATTTAGTATTTATTAGTTTAACTACTTAGAGATTTTCTTTTTTGACACTTGAAACTGAACAAGTCCTGATTAATACATATTAAAAATCCAGAAAGGACAAAACTGCATAACAATGGAATGCTCAAATAGCAGACTTCAGAAGCAGTGGGTGGTCTAGCTGGCAATGAGTCCTGTGTTTATTTCCAGTTTGAAAACAATAAAGAAGGCATGTGGACTGATAACAGGGTAAGAGAAAAGGAGACCAGGTGAAGCAGAGCCATCACAGTGATGCACACAAGGGGAAAAGTGAGCTGGAGGTGAGAACTCCACCTGCTACTCTGTGACCAGCTCTTCACCATGCACTAGTGACACTTCCCACTCACTTGCAAAGGAGTTGGCCTGGGTCTCGCTAATCCTGGCATCAGGTGGGGCCAAAATCAACATGCTGAGCTAACTGCTTACTTCCCTAAGCTGGTCATGAGATCACCCATCACTGCAGAATGGAGCCAAGAAAGAAATATCTTGGCCTTTGGCTCAAGTTATCATTCACCAGGCCATAAATTTTCTGCTAGGGAATTCAGAACCTGTTTCTAAAGCACCGCTGGATCTCTATCTTTGAGCCCTGAACATAAACAAGTGTTTAATAAATGCTTAATGGATGAATGAGTTTGTGAATTAACCAAAACGCATCCAGGAACACATGCAAGGATGCATGCAAGGTTAACACATGTGACTCATAATAATTATTTGAAATCAGATGTATTGGTATGACCTGGGAAATAAATAAGGAGAGCTTGTCATATTTTCCAAATTGCCCTGAATTTTAATCATTTGGTGCTACCCACACTGTAAAGTGTTCAATACTCAAGTAAACTCAGGAAACACTGAGTTAATGTCGCGCAGGTTTCTTTGCTGACTGGCTCCTCAGAAGATTTACTCTGCTGATGGGATTTTGTATTTGCATCTGGACCACTTTGCAGGATTAGCAGAACAGGCGCTGGGAATGCTGGGTCAGGTAAATGTGATTTCCCTGGGATTTCACTCTACTGGTGAGAGAGGGCCAATGAACTGTCCTGGAACCTAACTTCTCAGTCTCTGCCTAGCCAGCTGAGCCACCCTGCTTCCCTACCTCCCTCATAATCCTCTTGGAGTCTTTGTGATGAGGGCAGTGGAGTGTATTTTAGAAAGTGCTGGCTGGCCCTTGTGCACACGCCCCCTTCTCTGTTGAGGAGGGAGAATTCCCCAGCAGTGCCCCAACAGGAACAAAGCTGGCTGCCCTTGGCAAAGCCCAGATCCTCTGCTGCTTGGGGGCTTGAGATCACCAGAAGGTACATATCACTGTGCTCTTCCTAAGTGTAAATCCCTGAGTGTGGGCATTCAAATTTGAGGCCAGGCTTGTGAGACACTATGTGAGTTTCTCTTCTTCATAGAGAATTTTACGTGTTCAGGGGAGACTAGAGTGCAACAGAACATAAATAGGAGAGTCAACTAGGAGGTCAGTTTGCATTCTGGCTTTCGTAACTCTGGCCAAATCATCTCCTGATTCTCAGTTTGGATCACCCACAAATTGGGGCTAATACTAATACTTCTTTGTGCAGTAAACTCAGCAAGTTTGGGTTATACAAACTGTGCATGTTCCACTGAAAGTTTTGGCCCTTGACCTGGGAGAGTACCTCTAAGCCCTTTAAATATTTTGCCTGATCAAAGAGACTTTGACTATCTGGGGCCTTGGGGCACACCACAGCCTCGAAGCGAACAATGTGGTTTATGGAGGTGGGCTTGCGTCATGCAGCAGAAACATGACTTCTAGAGGGGCTGGAGACTAAGGCCAACCACACGGGAAGTCAGTCGGTCATGCCCACCTGACAAAAACCCAATGAAAGGCCAAGGATGTCCAGTCTCTGGTGAGCTTTCTTGGTTGGCAGTACTGTATTTCCTGTGGGCTGTCATGTGTTGCTGGGAGAAATCAGTGCTCTCTGAACAACTCCCCTGGGAGAAGACACCCCAACGCTTGTGCTTGGTTTCTCCAGGACTCTGCCTCGTGTAGCTCTCCCCATTTCTGACCTGAATATGCATTTTTTCACTGTAACAGATTGTAACCATGAGCACAAGAGCTTTTCTGGGTTCCGTGAGCCCTTCTCGTGAATCGCTGAATCCTACGGAGGGGCTTGGGGACCTCTGAACACACTTCCCCATGGGTTTGTTGAGATGACTAATGAGATAAACAACATGGAGTACTTAGTAGAATGCTTGGCAAATAATAAGTATCAACAAACAAGGATTCTTAGAGATTTTGCCCAAGAGAGGACAGGAGAAGAATGAGTTTGCTGTTATACCTTCGGGAACTGATAGAGGAAGATTCTTATTATTGACCCTATATCTGTATCTAAAGCTCTATTCTGTGGTTTTTGTCATGCATTTCTCCCTTTATTTGTCCCCTCCCCATCTTTTATCTCACACCTCCCTTCCTCCAGTCCCAGGTGAGAGCTGGGGCCTTGCAGCTCTCCATTTTCCTTCTTTATTTATCTCCTGCCGCTTTGCATTAGTAGGCATGATATTCTGTCCTTCTTCTCTTAATAAAATATCAATGAAGCACTTCTTTCCCTTAGTCCCAGGATATGCCAGACTTCTTTCCCTTGGTTCCTCCTGTCTCCCATCAAGGATCCTATCATAGGAAAAAGGTGAAGGGAATAGGAGCTTACACCAGTGGGCAGAGAAAAAAACAACTCACAATCGTCAGCCCCTTTAGCACGCTTTCGTTTTTCCCTCCAAATATATCTCTGAGATTGTTTTGGGGTGATCTCATCCCCCATCATAGGCAGTAATCCCAGACATGTTCATGGCCATATCCCTGGCTCCTAACATAAGCTGCTTCTTCAGAAATAGCTTGGGGTTGCTTTTGAAATGGGCTGGGTGCCAGCCACTGAATTATCCAGGGAACCAAAGCATTTCCATTGGCATCTCTCACTCCAGGAGGGCACAAGGCACCGGTGAAGAAGAGGACAAGGGCAGGAGCTATCTCACACATCCCAGTAGGCGATTCTGCTCCCTCCCATTATCGGCATTTCTGGAGTGAGCTTTTCCTAAAGGTGCAGGTCCTGGTGCACGAGTCTCTTCCATATGGTCTGAGAAACAGCCAAATCCACCATGCAGAGGGAGGAAAGATGAGTCAGATGACCCTCCTACCCTGTCCTGTCCCCCTCCTCTGGCTTGGGCAAAGGAAGCTTTGGTTCCACGGTCACTGGCTTTCTCTCCCCGGAGTAGCTTCTCTCTTTCACCTCCACATGACGATTTCTGGAGCTGAAGGAGGAGTGACTGGTGACAAACCCAACCCAGGCAAACAGCAGATTGTTTCTGATAATGAGGCCATCTGGTCTAAGGGCTGGAGTTGGCCCCTACATGCAACAGTCAACTAGAAATTTGTGTCCCTGAGTGAGACGCTGAGCCTCTCTGGGCCTCAGTTTACTTAACTGCAAAGAGAAGAGGTTATTTTTTAAAACCATTCCTTCCAACCCTAAAGATAACAGGACGTTCAGTGAATGAATGCTCAGTGCTCCGGGAGCGTCTTTATGATACTACAGAAGCAAAGGGCATGGATTTGAAGCAGAATAAAACTGGCAAAATGTAGATAACTATTGAGATTTGACTCACAGGCAGAAGGCAATTTATTGGACTCTTCTCTCTACTTTTGTGCATGTGGTCCTCCTTAGAGCTGCTGGCGAGGTGCAGGGGTCCCCAGCAGGCCACGCTGCGGTAGGAGGAATGAAGGCAGCTACGAATGCTCCCAGGCCCTTGGGGAAATGACTTGGAAGGAGAGAGCTAAGGAGGCTGGGCTTGTCATCTTGATTTCAAATGGATTACTTCTTCATTTGCCCTAATCCTTCAAGACTTGCATTGTGTATGTGTGCGCGCATATTTACACTATTGGCACTTGAATTTGGTGATACCATAGGAAAAAGCCTGTATTGACCCTTGTTGAAAGCAGCAATCCTGGGAAGTTAGAACTCTTCCCTCTCAGTTCAGCTGTTCTTGAGGCCAAGATCTTCACCCAGGATCTTCTGCAAATCTGCAATTTGTCTGCCTCTTTCAAATCAAAATTCAGAGCATTCTTTTCAATTATACCAAATGGAACAGATATGGCCTTGGAGAAAAGCATCTTGCCTACCTATGGACCTGGGCCCCATGTTAGGAGTGAGTTTCTGTGTATCAGAAAGATGCTAAAGACCCACATGTCATCTGTCCCACTAGGCAGAGGGTCATTTCTTTCCAGTAGAAAGCCTTAATCTAGGGAAATCCTCTGAAAGTCCCCGAGAAATGGAAAATGTCTCCTATGATTAAGCTATAGTAGTGTTGCAGCAGTTATTTGCAATCATTTTTCACTCTGAGATAGTCAATAGTTCTCCCAGGAATATGAGATATTGCAGGATATCTGGACAGTTCTTTTTTTCCATAAGGTCACATCCAGATAAAAGCCAGTATCCTGGCATTGCCTGTATGTCTTCATCTTTGTCTTCAGAAAGCCTTTACTGTCCCCCAAGGCTGAGTTGGGTCTCCTTTTTATGAGTCATTGGACCCCATATTTCCTCTATCACAGAACTCATTACCTTGTATTGCAATTGGTGGTTTACGTGTCTGCCTGCCCGCCAGATCTGACCCCTGTCGGGTCTATGTGATTGTTCGTCTTCATACTCCTAACACCTGGCAAAGGATGCCATACCCTCCCTCATTCAATGAGAATGTACTAGATGCCTACATTAAGTAAGATAGACATGATGTCTGCCTTTATGGGACTTACATGCTAGCTGCACCCAGTAAGCACTCAATAAGAATTTGTTGAATGAATGAATGAATATTAAACTTCAACATGTGACTTAAACCCAATTTCAACTTCGATATTTTGTCATCTCTGCTCTTGACATGAGATTCCAACATGCCCACTAGCTATTTTTTCCAGGATTGGGGTGTACCCAGGGATGCTAGCCACAGGTACAAATAGTACCTTTCTAGGTCATTCTCTAAAAAAAAAAAAGGCCCTGATATTTAAAATGTGCTTTGGGCTTGGGAGACTCCTACTGTTGAAGACCTTTTCTTTCCCACATGTCTTCTTCATCAAGTGTATTATCTCTACTGCAGACAGCCATGGTGAGTGACAAAAAATGCCAGCTGGCAGCTCCATGACAAGGAGCAAGGAGAGATCTTTTTCTGCCTATTCAGAAAATTGAAATCCAATTTATCGCTGGCCACATGAGCCAAAGAGGCAGCTCTCAGCAGCTGTTGATCTGCAAGGCTCCAGTCTCATTTCCATGCACTGAGTGTGCCACGTTCTTCCGCACGTCTCTGACGTTGGCATGAAGGAGCAGCCCTCCTATTCTCTTCCCTAAGGGCTGGCCTTGGGTGGGCCCATTCCAGATGGCCGAAAAAAGTGATAGAGCCACTCTTTCAAGGAATCTTTTTTGTTGTGAATGGACAGTCCTTGGTAACTGCTGCCCTGGGGTTCCTCCTCCTTTTATCACTCAGTGGTGTGCTGGTAAACCAGCTGGGGGTGGGTGCTCTGATTTGTGCCAATTTCCATGGTGTAAATACTCTTACTTTGACTACCAACCTGATGTCCCTGAATATGGGGGTGAGAAGGCAATAAGACATGCGTGATATTGCCTTTCATGAGCCAGTCAGAGCCTTTTCCAACACCACTGGACAGCTTGTGGTCTGACTCATGCTCCCTCCAGAGGTGAAAGATCACTCTGGACTAGCACCATTGTCTCTTCACAATTGGGATTTTAGGATAGGGTTGGTAAAATCCTTCTGTATCTGTTAGGTCATTGGGCTCTGCTCACAACACTGCATGGGAATAACTGTGATGCCTACTTGGTAGAGGAAGAAACTGAGGCACAGGAGGTGATGACTTGCCTTGGTTCACATTGCTGGGATTTACCGGGTTCTTACCTCTCTAGTCCTGACTCTGGCCATTCTCCTCGCACCCTGCCCACTGCAGCCAAACAGAATGTCATTCTGTGCTACCAATGCCTCAAGCACCCTCACTCCTTGAGTTCTTCCCATGATACTCTTTCTGAATTCCACCCTCCCCCTCTCCTGCCCAACTGCTACGTGGCTTTCAGGTCCCAGCTTAACAGTATGTCCCTGAGTGCCCATGTCAGGCTCAGGGGTCCCTTCCCACCGTGCACAATTAGGATGCTCTCTAGCACCGTCCCCCCCATGGTTACTTGTCAGATGGTGTTGAAGCGCCTTGTTCATTGATTGACCTGCCTCCTCTACCAGACTGTACACTTGGCGAGGGCAGAAACCAGTACCCAGCTCACCATGAGCCTAGTGCCAAACACAGTGTCTAGGTATTTTTAGAATGAATAAATCCCTGAATGACAGTCTCCTAACCTCAGATTCACCAAATGCTTTGTTTTTTTATACTGTCTCCTACGAGGACCAGCTAGAATCCCTTTCCTCAGAGACTGGTTGAGATTTTCTCAGGAGCCTGGGGAGGCCCCTGCCACAGGGCTCAGCCGGGCAGGCTGCTGCCTTGTCAGCTGCACTACTCGCTTCCCCTCTTACCACGGCCCCTCTGGGCTTTGCAAAGTGTCAGGAGCAAGTTGAGAAACCTGTTTGGTGTGCTATGAAATTTGCTCATTATATGCATGCCAAGATAAAGACGCAGAAAAAAGGCTCCATCCAGGACCACTCAAACTTCGGGAAAGGAGAATGTTTAGGAATATTCTGGAACTAGAATGTCCTATAATAACTGCAAGACTAATAAGCCTTACGGATTAGCCTTGATTCCCTCAATTTCCCTCTGAGGAGGCAGAAAAGGATCAGGGCTGCTTACATGCTAAGGATCTGCTGACCTTTCAGTACCATGGAATCTCATACATACCTGAGGCATTTATTACAAACATCTAATCGTCTTCTGTAAGCACAGGTGGCTTGCCACTTAAAACAGACAGGAGTCGAGTCTGGCACATGGCCAGTTACTTCATTTTTCTTAAGCCTGCCTAATAATAATACAAACTTCAGGGTGCTCATCTTTGCTCTGGAGCATGTATGAGAAAAATTTAATCTACCAGTCATCAGAAGATCTGGTTTTGTCTCCAGAAGCATTCAATTCAATAGAACTTTGCGTGATGATGAAATGTGCTCTCCTGTGTTATGTAATAGAGCAGCCACTAGCCACAAGGTTACTGAGCCCTCGCCATGTGGTAAGGCAACTGAGGAATAAGATTTTAAATTTCATCAACTTTTAATTAATTTAAGTTGGAAGTTACAGAGCCACATGTGGCTGGCAGCTATTATATTGGAGAGCACAGCTCTAGACCTAATTAACATTCACAGGACTACTAAGGACTAAAGAACACAATAAATGATACCACAGGGATATAACAAAATAATTCAGAAGATGGGAAACTATAAGTCAAGTACAATAGCAAAGAAGACAAAAAGAGGAAGTGTGTGTTTGATTAAAAGAGAATTAAGAGGCATATCAATAAAATGCAATGTGTGAAACTTGGTGAATCTCAATGAAAACATAATAATTATTAAAAATTATGGAACAATTGGGGAAATTTGAACACTGCTTGGAGATTTGATGATATCAAGGGGTTTTTAGGTGTGATAATGGTATTGAGGCTATGTTAAAAAATACATATACGTAGTCCTTATCTTTTAAAGGTAACTACTGAGTTGTTTACAGAGGAAAGAGGTTGATATGGACTTTACCTCAGTCTAACCTAGTAAGGGGAGAAAGGGAGGGGCTGTAAATGAAATAAGATTGGCCTTATGTTGACAATTGTGGAATCCAAGTGATCGGTAGATAGTGGTTCATTATTTGTATATTATCTATTTTTATATTTAGAAATTTACACAATAAAAAGTTGTAAAAATCATCAAAGGGATGCCAATGTTGGTGCGAGATGGGCAAACAGGCACTTTTCTTCTTAAATGTTAGGAGCTTAACGTTTCATATTGGGAAGGCAATTTGGGTACATTGATCAGTATTTAAACTATGTTTTCCTTTTGACCCAGGAATCCTGTTTTTAGGAATTTCTCCTATTGGCATACACAAGAACCTATATAAAAGATTCCGAAGTGCAGGGTTGTTTGTAATAGGGAAGAACTGGGAATGGCCCAAATGTCCTTCAGTCATGGATGGTGTGGATAAATGATGGTACACAGCTACTGTGGAATGATAAGCAGATTTAAGGGGAGCGACATAGAGCAGTGTGGACTGCCAACAGAAAGATACCCATGATATAGTCTTAGGTTTAAAAAAAAAAAAGCAAATTTCAAAAAGTATGTGTAGTATGACCCAATAAAAGCTACATATATAGGTATACATACTTACACAGTTCAGTGTACAAGCACAGATAAAGCCTGGAAAAAACATGTATCAGATTGCTCTGGGGAGGGGCGGAGCTTGCAACTCCACTAAAATGAGTCTGAGTTGCTGTGTGAGGTGTATATACATAAATACATGACTCTCTTTTTAAAAGTTAGAACTCTCACCAACTGGACAAAGCTTTTCAAATTCATGTCACTAGAGAAGTGGCTCTCAACTTTTAGGGTGCATCAGATTTACTGGGGCAGGGTGTGTGTGTTGAAACACAGGTTTTTGACTTCCAGACTTTATTATTCAGTTTTGGGGTAGGGTTCCATAATTTGCATTTCTAACCAGTTCACAGCGATGCTGGTACTGCTGGTGGGGGGACCATCTTTGGGAACTATTTTCTAGGGCAAAAGCTGAAATTGTGTGCTGTGCCTGTCTCCAGCCTTACCAAGGCCGTGGCTTTATCAATTCTCTCAACTAAAGATGGGAGGATTTAGACAGTGATTGTAGGTCCTGAGCTTGCTACAGAAGACCCTTTTGGGTGAGAGATGCATGTTTCCAGCAGTTCGAGCACAGGAAAACAAGAACCAAAGCTTAGTGCCTCTCCAGTTGGCCCCACCTAGCGCTGGCCAGCATCCCAGCAGCCTGAGCCGCTCCCCACACACAGCAGGAGGCAAATGAGAAAAACAAACAAACAAACCATTTTAGTCTATCTTTAAAACCTGGCGGGAAGCTGCCCTATAATTATACTAAGTGAACTAGTTACAACTTCTCTTGTATTGATGTAGGATTATTGAGAGGTTGCTCACACAGTTCTGTGGAATTTAATTAATGAAGTTAGAGATTTTTTTAAAAAACCACCTCTCTCTTCTAAACACCTCTGGCCTCCTAAATATTGTGGATAACAAAACGCGAAGGAAAATGAGGTAGACTCTGAATTACCGTTCCCGATCAGAACATGATCGCTACTTGAGAAGTACAACTTTCCCAGCCGTTTTCTAACTTCTCATTTTTTGTAAACTCTTAGACAGGAGAGAAAGCAAGAGGGCATGGGGGGACATATAAGAACTCACCTGTGGACCTAACTTTGGCTCAGATTTAATTTATTCTCTCTGCAACAGTGCCCAATGAATACACCTAGCCAATGAGGTGTAGAAGGAAACAGACCAGGCCCATGGACCTCGGTGGCCAGTTTCATAATCCGGAATGCAGTAGATAGGACAGGCGTTCTTGGCTTAAAACGTACCATGGGGTTATACAATTTGGACTTGCTTCAATTGAGGACATCAGGAAATATAATTCCAAGAATATGAATTCTTGCAGACAATGGGAATCCTAGTTTCTTGAGAGTAGGAAGTAAATCTTATTAATCTTTGTAGCCCCACATTCCTGAGCACATAATTAGAGTTCAATAAACTCAATAAATGCTTGAGAATGACAGAATGTTGTTATGGAAAACACAAGGGCTTTAGAGTCAGGACAATCTGCATTCAAACCCCAACTGTATCTCCCTCTCTGACACTGTGATCTGTAAAACGGGGGTCGATCGGTCCACGAAATTTACTGAATGCCTGTTTGTGCTGATACTGTCCTAGACAGTGGGGATAGGTCAGCAGACAAGGCAGTCAGAATTTCTGTCCTCGAAGTGTATGTAATACTGGAGCCTATTTCAAGCAGTTTCTCAAGAAGGCCACATGGAGGATAAGGGTCAGAGCACCTAACCTATTCTGCCTCTACCACTATCCAGCTGTGACATCTCAGCAAATGAATGGTGACAGGACCAACCACGTGGGAATGCTGTCAAGACCTAACTACACAGCCACACTTGCCTTTGTGTGTATGCCAAAAAGGCATTTCTTTGGGAAGATGAATTACACAAAGAGGCACTCCTACAGTGGAGCTTCTGTGGTCCCATTTCAGGGCTTGGGAAGCAGAGGCTGGACTCAGCCTTCAGTACGCCTCCTTGGCTGGATACCTTGTGCAAATGTATGTAAAGCCCCTACGGCAGTACTTGGCATACAGTAAGTACTCAATAAAAGCTAGCTTTTATTATTACAGGCGTGTGATAAGAATTTAATGCAAGCAAGGCATCAACAGTATACAGCTGACATTCAATAAGTGTTAGTCCCCATCCTCTTAGTATGTGGAAAAATAGTAAACACACACATCACAACAAAGTATAGGCGATAAGCAGCTATTAGCATTATTGCCTTTTGTTTTGTTATAGGTAGTTTGGCCTAAGAAAAATAGCCCTGGGCTAACAATCAGAGGATTTGGGTCACCTTTGCTTGCCTCTAATTGCCCACATGACCTTCACCAAGCTTCAGTTTTCTCATCTGTTGATGAGATGAGAGTGTGGGTTGGCCTAGGTCACGTGCTGGTATTATGACATAAATGCATTTCACTGTAACAAGTTCTCCCTTTGCCTAGTGTGTGTATAGACACATTCAGGTACAAGACAGTCTCAGGAAAGTGGTGAGTGGGTGAAGGAGTCTCAGAGAGACTTTCTGTTCCAACATGCTTTATTATAAAGCACCGATGGAGATGACAGGACTTGCCCAACAGCACACAGTGAGGTCAGCTCTACAGGGTTTCAAATGACCTTGAACTTAGAGTACTGTGGAGAAAACTGGCTAGAGAGCACAGCTGTCAACTAGATGGCTTCGGCGTGTGAGAGTTTGTTTCATGTGTTAGGGTGCACAGGCTGACTGGGCGACAGAAGCTCAATCACTCCTGGTTAATTGGTTCTAAGAGTCTATCCAGCTCAGATGTTCTATCAGCTAGTGACTATTACCCTCCATTTCTCATTGACTTTTCCAGTTAGAACAAGACTAGTCAACATCAGACACATGAATGAGGCATTCTTACAGTGTGGGGAGTGAACGCAGTTTCTAAGCAGTTGATGATTTTAGCCTGTAGGCAAGTGCATTTGAGAAACTCCCTTTCTGTTTTCCTTTCTTAACTCCATTAGTTCATAAAATAATAAAAGTCACCACCTATTGAGGGTTTGCTGTTGTTCAGGAACTAGGCTAAAAGTACATTCAGGTGTAATTTCTCATTCATTCCTTTCAACCAGCCTGTGAAGCAGGGATTACTGTTATTTTATAGGCAGAGAAATGTGAAGCTCAGAGGAGAGAAACAACTTACAGAAGATCACACAGCAGATAAGTGGTAGAGTCTGAGAGTAAAGTCTGGCTCTTTTCTCTGCAGCACCCTGCATGTATTAATGATGCCTCTGTTGTAGTTGCTTAATATTTCAGGTCAATTAATGCTTTACAAGTATTTGCTAAAATACTTGTAAGGATGTGTTTCTTATTGATGTATACATGAACTGTCACTATCTTACTCGAGCTGCACAGTTATGTATTTGTATATACTGTTCCCTGCAGACTTTGAACTTTTCAGAAGTCAACACCATTCATTCCTTAGTGAGTGCCTATTGTAAGTTACATTTATTGGTCCTACTACTACATCCTCATGCAGCATCTCATCTAAGACTCATAACAGCCCAGGAGGTAGGTCCTTTTACCATCACCACCTTCAGATAGGGAAATGAGCTACAGAGCAGAGACTTTTCTATAGCTCCACACCTTGCAAACGGCAGAGCCAGGTATGAGAACACAGCATCTTCTGTTTTCTTTGACTCTCCACTGAGGGTCCAGTCCTCCATGTAAAGTCTGAATTCAATACAAGTTTATTGCTTGGTTAGACTCCAGCAGGGCTGACTCTGAACTATAGGATTAATGATTTTGCTTATTTCTCCCTCTGGGCAGGTGAGAACCAGCTGGGGGCATTGTGCAGGCAGCTGGGGTGGGCCCTAGGATGAGCCAATCTGCCTGGCCTGAATGGGGCAAGAGGGACCCAATTTCTAAACCCTTCCTTCCCTCTAACCCGCTGTGAGTCATCTGTGTCTGCGTGAGGAGGTTTCCCATGATGCCTGCAGCTGTCCCGTTAAGACACTCAGAGGGGAGTCAGGGGTGTACCATGTTCATCCATTCCTCTTAGAATGAGTGTTGGAAAATGCTAATTTCTGAGTACTGGGGCCGAGCAGCACTTTCGGAGCCTCTTGTTAAAGTGGCTATTGGGAGACTGAGCTTCGGTGTCAGGTGGGAAGGAATGAGCGTCCAGGAATAGAACAGGACACTGCAAATGAGCCGTGAAAAACAAGCCCAGGCCCTGGCCCAGCCGCCTGGGCCCCGACGCGCTCCTGCAGACATTTGGCAGAACGTGGGTGTAGGACGCTGCCTGGCTGAGCGGGGTGTCTCCGAGGTCCTGGGCTCAGCTTAGCTGCAGAATTTAGCTCTAGGTTCTGAAAAACTCAGTGGGCCAGGAAACGGTTCAGAAGATGAGACTCCTCTATGGTTCCCTTGGCTTCAGTTCAAGATCATGTTTTTCTAATTGGCTGCTTCCTGCTGAAATCAATCCAATATACTACAGACCTACAGGTTTCCTTATGGATTGCCAACAATTTTAGGAACAAATTTGCATTATTTGGAAACTGTTCTCTCTCATTTCTCTTTTCTTCCTTCCCTCCTTCCTTCGTTCCTTCTTTTCTTCTCCTTTTTAATCATCACCTGAGGATATGCTTAGTGATTTTTAGAGGGAGAGGAAGGGGAGAGAGAGAAACATCGAGGTGAGAGAGAAACATCAGTCAGTTGCCTCCTGTAAGCGCCCCAACAGGGGATTGAACCCACAAACTTTTGGTGTATGAGACAATGCTCCAACCAACTGAGCCACCTGGCCAGGGGCTCCATTCTTTCTTTTCTTTTTTCTTTTTTTTAATGTATTTTTTCCATTTCTCTTTGTCCCCTCATACCCTCTTCCACCTTCCCTGCCCCACCTTCCACCACCCGCAACCACCACACTGTTGTCCGTTCTATCTTTTATTCTCCTTTTCTCTCCCCTTTTCTGCTCTCTTAAAATACAGCATAGTAGTTATAAACTCAGGCTATGGAATCTGATACAAATGAGTATGAATTCTGGTTTTACTTTTTACACTATGTGAACTTGAGAAACTTAAGTTCTCTGAATCCTAGTTTTCACTTTTCTAAAATGGGAATAGTAACAACTACCACTCAAGCTTTGGAAAAGATTAAATGATAAAACATATAGAAAGATAACTGGCATAGCACCTTGCATACAATACATGGTTAATTAATGTTATATATATATAGATACATTTTCCTTCTTTCCTTACTTTTTTTGTCTTCTTGCTCTTTTCTTTTTCTTCCCTTTCCTACCCATCTGTGGCAGACAGACTTGAAGATGAGTCTCATGATTCTCCACCCAAATAAAGGTATTCATACCTTTGTGTAATCCTCCACCCCTTGGGAGTAGGAAGGACCTTAACTTGTTTCTAACCAACAGAACATGGTAAAGGTAATGAGATGTCATTATGGTGACTGTTCTACATTATGCAAGACTCTGTCTTGCTAGAGATTCTCTCCCTTGCTAGCTTTGCAGTAGTAAGTGGCCGTGTTAGAAGGTCCGTGTGACAAGGAGCCAAGGGCTGTCTCTAGGGGATGAAGGTGGCCTTTAGCTAACAGCCAGCAAGAAACCTGGGCCCTCAGTCTTACAGCCACAAGGAAATGAATTCTGACAACAACCTCAGGGAGCCTGGAAGTGGATCCTTCCTCAGTCAAACCTCCAGATGAGAACCCAGCCCTGGCTGAGCCCTGAGTACAGGAATTCAGTTGGTTTTGCACATTTGTGCACAGACAGCATGCTGGTCCTCTGAAACTGTGAGATAAGTGTGTGTTGTTTTATGATTCTAAATTTGTGAGAATTTGTTTCATAGCATAGAAAATGAATATACCTTCTTTTCCAATTGTTTCTTTCTACTCTTCACTGTTAAGATATTCATAATTGCTTTGCATATGTCTTAAGTAAACATGCAGTAGAACCCATCCATATTTCCCCTGCTGAAATACTTAGAAGAAGACAATTTTATGTTAAGGGCAAAAAACAAACAAGCCCTGACTGGTGTGGTTCAGTGGGTTTGTCATAATCCTGCAAACCAATTCCTGGTCAGGGTACATGCCTGACTTGCGGGCCAGGTCCTCAGATGGAGGCTGTGCAAGAGGCAACTGATCAATGTTTCTCTCCCTCTCTTCCTCCTTCCCTTCCCCCCTCTCTAAAAATATATACATAAAATCTTAAAACAAATAAACAAACAAATGAAAAACCAAAGAACAAAATGAGTTGGGTTGAATACACTCAAGTATCCTTGGAGAACAACCTAGGAGAACTGCAGTTATTTTTATGGCCCAATAAAAGCATCCTGTCTTTCCTCCTACATGGGTCTATAGAGATTTCAGCAACTTCTCATCCTTCTTAAAAAGATGAATCTATTTTTAGACACCTCCAAAACTACTACATATATAACAAAGAGTTTGAAAGAGTGAAACAGACTCAAAAGACTTATTTTGAGGAGAAGCTCAATTGCTTTCAGATCCATTGTCTTTCTTGGATGATGGGGAAGATAATGTTGAAAATGCCCAGTTCCTAAATGATCATAGCACCTTTTTGCTCAGAACTCTTCAGCAGTCTCCCTTCTGCCCACAAGATATAAGCCTGGCTCCTTTACGTGGCTTGTAGGCCACTGCCAGCTTCTTCAGCTTCATTGTTCCTCTTTCTTCTCTGATGTTCCGAGTTCTTTCTCGCTTCAGAACCTTTGCACAGGCTGTTCCTCTGCTCTGAACTTTCTTTGTCAAATTGCTTAACCAGCTAACTAACCCATCTTTCAAGTTGCAGTTGAAATGTCATTCACTCCAGAAAGCCTTTCTTGACTCCTAAACACGTCAGCTGTTCTCTCCAGGGGACCCTTTACTTCTCCAATCACAGCCCTGATGACACTGCATTTTAATTACATGTTTCCACATCTGTCTCACTCCACCAGACCACGATTTCCTTAAGGGCAGGGGTCATAACCTGTTGCCTCCTGTATCTTGCATGCCTAGCTGTATGCTTTTCATTATGAATAAAGCAGCAAATAAGGTGAAGTCTTGCCCCATGGAGCTCAACTAAGGTTGGGATAATATATACATTGCCAGCCCCAGCTCCACTTTGGCCTCGGTTACCCTTAAAATCCCTCTACCAACTAGGCCTAGTGACTTGCCACGATGCCATGTAGCCTCTGTCTCTCCTGCAAGGGTGCAAAGGATGTAGGAGCAATTGCAGAGCAGAGGTGATGAGGCTCAGAAGATACTTGGGCTTCCTGTGACATTCACCCCTTGAGGCAGTGATCAGGTTGGGGAAGGACTTCACATCCTTTCCATTGCCCCTCCTATGGCCCCAGCCAGTCACCATTGACTGCCATGTGAATGGCACCTTGGAGCCTGATCTATGGGGAGCAGGTCAATGTCGTGGTTGAGTAGTGGTGTGAATGGTGGTGCTGGCCACATCCTTCTAACGCCTTTGCTTCTGCACTTGCTCCCTAAGAGACAGCAAACCAATTTGTCCTGAAGAGTAGAAACTCAGCCTTTGCTAGTCTGATGGAATGTTGGAATATTCTCTGTCCTCTCCACCCACTATAATTAAAAGAATGACATTCCTTTTTCCTCTCCTTCTCCTCCCTCTCCCCCATTGGTATTACTAGGTTTATTTGTTTATTTCTAGATGAACTGACACGAGATAAGTCAAATAACATGCTCGAGCTCATCATATAATAAGTAGTAGAGTAAGGAGCTGGTTCTGAATCCCAGGAAGTATATTCTTTGAAGAAAGAAAGCTTTTCACATATCAACTTTTCCACTTCTAGCTGGGTCAACCTGGCTCCATCTCCTCTTTATGGGGGTAATAATAACATCAACCTCATTCAGTTGTTGTGGGACTAAATGAGATAGCCCATATGCAATGCCCAGAACTTGGTAAATGCTCAAAATTGTTAACCATTATCATCATCATTATTATTACTTCTTGATGATGCCAAACCTCATGCTTTGTCTTATGTCTTAACCTTGAGGATTGATCTAAGTCTGGCCATTCCAGAAATGATAGCCTTGTTTATCAACACTCTGCTGGAGTCAGCTAGGACTATGCAATTTTCTTCTTCTTCACCCTAACACCTAGCACATGGCTGGCCACCTAGCTCATGGCTGGCCACAGTAGGCATCTGAGTCAATCCTTGTAGAGTGTCAGAATGATCTAGCTTTATTCACTCTTACCTGGATGCTTTATATTTCTACTTGGCTTGCCTAATCCTAGAAAACAATACAGTATTGAGGAATAAACACAGGCTTTGGAGCCATTTGCCCAGTAGGACACTTTGGAAAAATAACCTACCTGTCCTAAGCTCTTGTACAGTCACTGTGAAGGTGAAATAACATACGTGAGGAGCCCTGTATAAGGTGGTCCCTTCTCTTTCCTCAATTACCTCCTACAACTACAACAGTCACTTTCCGATGCCTGGATTTGGAGAGGAGAGAGGCAGAATATTTTATTGGTTTATTGCTTCATTTATTTACAAACCAATAAAGCCTGCTTATCAGCTTTTGATGGATAGGAAAGTTTACAAGGCCAGTGTGTAAATAGAAGAAATATGACTTCTTATGAAGTTCTAAAGTTCAGACACAGCCATGCAGGTAATACTTATAGGTTTTTCAGGCTGGACTTCCAAGTTCTTACAGGAGAAGGTGGAGCCCTTGATCAAGGAGAACCAGCCCAATGCAAAGGAAACTTTGAGGCCAGAGATTAAGTTTGGAAGTCCTTAGTCCCAAGTTCCCATTAATATTCCTTATGACTCAAGAATGACTCAAAGCTTTATAAAAAGATTGCTTTTTTCCTCTCGTGTCTTTTCAAATGCTCTGAGAATAATGTGGAGATCAAATCACATGTTAGTTAATTATCAGAATGTCTCCTGATATATACCAAGTTCACTTCCCTCTTTAAAAGAATTCTACAAGCTCTGAACTCATGTAGTTTCTAGGGGTTTGGGAAAACAGAAGAATATTTTTCTTATACGGACTGTCTTTTCAGTGTACTAGGATAATATGGGGCCCAGTCAATACCCAGTAGGAAGAAAATCAGCTATAGCATAGTGGTCAAGAGTACTGGGTTGGGTTTAGATTATGTGAAATTCCAGCTCAGTCCTTACCTGCACTGGAAATCTGGGCAAGCAAGCCACTTGAGTTCCTGAGTCCGGGTTTTCAGTATTTAAAATGGGAAGATGATGGAAAATTTGCCAAAGGTTTTTGTGCAGATTAAACAAGTTGGTGCATGTGAAGCTAATACGAGCAAGGGCTTGGTCGTGATTAGCCATTATTATTATTAGGCAATATGAGTAGATTTCTTTTGCACCTGAATTTCGTCTTTCTTGGTAAAGTAGAGAATTTTCAGATTAAGGAAATGGGGAGGGAATAATGCAGAGTTGTGGAAGAATGTGCTCATGACCTGCTATGTGACTGTATGACCCTGGTCATCCAGAATCCTGGAGACACACCCCCATGGTGGAGTGTATACTGACCACTCCATCCCAATTTACCTGGTATTCTTTGCCAACTCATGACTTGGATCCCCTTTTACTCGAACCTGCTTTGCCCTCTCACCTCTGTAGTTACATAAACGAGGTAGAGAATCAGGAGGTATTGGCATCTATCCTCTATCCCTTTTCCATCACCAATCAGTGACAGGGGAAACCTGGAGTCGACCTGCTCCAATAAGCCCACAGTGGGCATCTTTTGTTTCTTTCTTCTCTTTTTTCTTTCCTTAACTCCCACTCCCCACCAACTCCCCTTTCCTTGAATTTCTTTAAAAAAATTATTTATTTGTTTGTTTGTTTATTTATTTATTTTTAGAGAGAGGGGAAAGAAGAGAGGGAGAGAAATATCACTGTGTGGTTGCCTCTTACCTGCGCCCCCAACTGGGGACCTGACGTGCAACCTAGTCATGTGCCCTGACTGGGAATCGAACCAGCGACACTTGACTCGCAGGCCGATGCTCAATCCACTGAGCCACAGCAGCCAGGGCTCCTTGAATTTCCATTGCACTGTCAGCCCTACATTGCCTATGATACTGGGCATTAAAGTCTTTTTTTCCCTCTATTTTTTCCTATAACTAAGTCTTTTCTTCTAGAAAAATTCTAAATCCAAGGACAGGAATTGTGCTTCCTGCTTCTTCATAACTTCCATGGGGTCTTGTTCTCACTGTGATTTTTTTCACACTGTAAATTTTTAATCAACACTTGGTAGCTTGATTTATCTTCTTGGCAGCAGCATGTATATATTTACACACCTTTGGTCATGAACTTTTGATACTAAGGATGTTCTAGCTTGTATGGGTTATCTGGCTAAACCTGAGAAGCAAATTCAGGTACCTGTATGTTTGCTTCTAATAGTTCTTTAAAATATTTGTAATTAAAAAGTGAAAGAGAAATATCTTCTCCATTAAAAAATATAGACATTATAGAATGTAAAAAGAAAACATAACCCCCTTATTTGGTCTCTCTTCTATCCCACTTCCTGGTCAAGACAATCTCCATCTGCAGTTCAATGTATGTGCTTTTGGATTTGTACTAGGCAATACTGTGGCAAGTAAAATTATAATGTGCTTTAAATAAAAAATATACACTAGATTTCAAAGACTTAGTATGAAAAAAGAATGTAAAATATCTCATTAATATTTTTATATTGATTACATATTGAAATCATGCTTCGATATATTGGACTAAATATCAATATTTTAAGAATTAATTTCAGCTTTCTCTTTATTTAATGTGGCTACTAAAATTTTAAATTATATACGTGGCTCGCACTATATTTCTACTGGAAAATTGTTCTACATTTTTTGCCATGCATAAAGAAACCCACATACATGCACAAACACACATATAAACAATTTTTAACAAAAACTATGAATATAGTGCACGCAGATATGTTCTGCAAGTTGCTTTTTCTTTGTTTTGAGCCAGCTGCCCACACAGGAATCTTAAACAGTATTCTGCACAAACGAAGACTTCTGTTCCAATGTCATTGTTCCAAACGGGAGATTTTCACCTTAAGTATAAAAGCTGAAGCATCCTTATTCCTTTGAAGGGTCCATATTTATAAAGTAATTACTTCTATTTTTTTCATGAGTATCCACTTACTATCTCTTCATTTCCACCCATAAAATCTGGATTGTTCCATGCACCTTAACTTTATCTCATTTTCCTCATGTGCCCCCTCCCTGCCCCAGCATTTGGCACAGTGCTGAATATAGAACGTGTATGTTAATTCTTGGGAACTAGAACCTCTGTCTAGAGGGTTCTCAACAGAGAAGAGAGTTTTTATTCAAATCACTCCCATGGGTCTGAAAATAATGAAAACAATAGCTAACATTTATTGAGCGTTTACCGTGTGGCAAGCATTGTTATAAACTCATTACACACATTGTCTTCTTTTATGTTCACAGCCCCATGATGCAAGCTTTACCGATTCCACTTTGTGGCTGAGAGAATTGAGTCTTCAAAATAGTTCTCAATTATGTCCCTACTCTCTGTCTCCACTACCACCATCATCACTCTCTGCCGTCCTCTCCTGTTTGGTCTCCCGATGTCCACTCTGCCCTCACCTAATCCTTCTCACCAAGGCAGCAGAATGATCTTTAGAAACTAGAAACTGGCTCATACTCTTCCCATTTAAAACTTTTTGGTGGCTTCCCATAGTCCCTAAAAGATAAATGGGTCCTTGCCTCTCTTACCTCTTCCCTGTGACTCCTCTCCCATTCTTTGCAAGGCCTGGGTGCCCATCCTCTAATAATAGTTCCTTCTCCCCAGCCCAGGACTTTTGCACAAGCTACTCTCTTGCCTCAGATGCTCTTGCCTGACTCTTTAGTTAGCTCATTCCGGCTTATATGTGTACTTCTCTTCCTCAGGAAGTACATGTTTTTGACCTCTCATTTTAATTACATATCCCTCCTCAAGGTTAGGCCAGGGCTTTAAGGCCTTTTTTCCTTCTAATTTCCAATCACTCCTTAAAATAATATATTTCTTTGTGTGTTCCACAACTTAACATTTCTCTGTTGGACAGGTGAATGATGCTTAGAGTAGTTAATGTAAACACTGATGGTCTTAGTTCTTTTCAACTTTGAAACCCCACAATGCCCAGTCTAATGCTCTCTGTACAGAATGCAATGTTTGTTGACACTGAAATACAATTGAACTTCCACTTTCTTTGTCTTAGTTTAGCAGAAGACTGCCATCACTCTAATCCAAAAAGGTGATAGCTCTAGATAGCAAAATCACAATTACTTAGTTTTAGGATAATTTATAGCACAGTGTGTCAACTGACACAGATAAACGAGTGAACTCATATTACTCTTTCTTGATGGCTACTTCCAGAATCAGACATAACCTGAGGGTAAACACCACTGACAAAATCAGGCCAGTTTCATTTCTGGAAGGAAAACAGAAAAATTGCAATTGGATAAAATAGGGTTTTCTACCTTTTGCATTTTGAACAGCCTTGTCAGTAATAACAAAAGCCTCCAAAATGAGTTTGCCACTTCATTTAATTATTTGTAGGACACATAAGAGAATGTCTTTCTCTTGGAGCATTTTTCATGAGAATGAATTGGAGCCCTGAGGGGGATTGCGAAGAAGAAGCCACAGCTGAAACTGACAAGGGCAAGTCTCTGCAACATGCTCACCTCTCACTCTGGCTGCAAATAGAACTTAACTGGAACTGTAGCTTTTGGACTTTCTGGTAATAGGGAGATGCAGCAATAAAAAAACCAAAACAATTAAGGGGAACTCCAAGGAATCAGAGCCGGGGGTGAGGGAACAGGGTTGCAGAAAGTTGCCTGATGTCATTTATTCCAGCCCCTTGTCCTCATGGCATTAAAGCAGTTACAAGTGATGATAGGAGGGTTTCGGTGTTTCATCAGCCTGTCAGGAAGTAGTTTTTCATTATATTAAAACAAACTCTCTTGTGCCATTGTTTAAATGTATTGTGTTCCACTTGTTTCAATGCGGTTCCAATACCTTTTAGTATAAAGTTTTTGGTTGCTCACTGAGCTGATCTCAGTCCCTTCATTCTTTGGGATTCTTTCATACTGGGATTAAGGGGAAGGGCTCTGTCACCTACAACCAACTCTATGTAGTCATTCATTTATTTTGTGCAAGCTACACAAAAGGAAATGGTTGAGCAACGTGGAGTCCAGAAGGAGAAAGAGAGAAGAAATACATGTCGATAGAGGGAACTAAGTGTTATGATGGGGGAAGTGGGGACCAAGTGCTTGGTGACTTAGCCTCTTTTCTTTCTTTTCTTGCCTCCCTGTTATTTTTCTTTTATGGTATTTTCTGAGTTTTAATGTGGTGATGGTGGGGGGGGGCATAAGGCAAAACCATGCATGTATAAGACTTATGAAGGCAGAACAAGGTAAAGGCCAGGGGAATTTTGCTACAGGAACTGAAAAGGGAGACAGAATCTCAGACTAACAGATTTTTTAAAGAGGAAGCATTTGAGCAGGACCTTAAAAAGTGTGGGAAATTTTTTGATAGACTGATTTGTGGGGTGGTAAAGAGATTGGATAGAAAGTCAAAGGGTTCAGAGAAATAATACAGCATTGGGAAGTTCTTTGAATACTGGTTCCTATTTGCTTTTAATTGCCGTGCATAAAAACACCCCAAATGTACCCATGATTTAAATGCATTCTTTTAGTTTTTGATAATGCATCTTAATGAGACATTTGTCTGCACAGAATCTCTTCTTTCGTGAACCACTTGTCCTTTATTCCGTACTAATTCTTCTCAGTCTTGGTGATGCAGGTGGGCTGACCCTGCCCTCTCCTCTGCCTTGCGGGTGATCATGTGACCTGGTCCTGACCAGTCAGAGTAGTCCTTGAATCCCGTCCACAGCCATGCTCAGAGATGCACACCGGACTTAAGATAGGCTAGTTGGAATCTCCTTGGCAGCGCTGTCACAGAAGACACCCCCAGTTTCTCTAAGATCAAGAGCTTTAAGAATGATGTAGGCTTTGGCTGCCAGTATTTTTTCTCCAAGAAAGAACCTTCCTGAGAATGAAGAACGCAACAGCAGGCTGAGCTGAGAGACAGAGATATAGAATCCAGGTGACTGTGAACACATACATTTTGCCATGCCTGAGATCTGTTCTTCAAATCCCCATGAAATTACCAATCCTCTAGTCCCCTTCTCTCTCCTGCCTGCTTTTTCTTTGGCTTAAATCAGTTTGATAAGGAATTTTACAAAGTACGACTAAATAAGTCCTATATAGAGTTGATAAACTGTATTAACACAAAAGGAATTTTCTTAGATCACCTGGTCTTAAGTATTAATACAAATGGACCCTTCAGGTTAACATCTGGCTTACCAACTTTTCTTTCTTGATGAACTGATGGCCTAAATCAGCGACTTTAGCTAAAATGATAAAACCACTGTGGTTATCATACGTGGCTGGGTGCATGTCCAGACTCCTATTTTGTTAGATCAAAGCTCCAAAATTCCTTTAACCACTATTCACCATGATTTTTTTTCTTACATTTTAGGAATTTATGTCCTTTCATTCTTTGGAATCCTGAAATAGCTTCTTATCTGCACCTAGAATTCTATATTACTTCATGCACATCTGAAATGTTCTCTCCCCTTGGCTTTCTCCCTCACCCCACACCCCGCCCCACCCCCCAGGCCAGAAAGAGGCAGTGGCTGTCTGGAGGAGTCAAAGAATGTGTGTTCCTGCGAAATAAGAAAATCCTAATGAGTCAACGTGTCTTTATTTCTACCACCACATTAGGGAGACTGTCACAGGTGACAACAAGAGATGACACACCCCTGAGGATTTTTTCCCACTACAAACTCTTATGAACTGACAAGAAGCAAAAGCAATGATGCAGGAACGCAGTGGCTCCTGAAACATCCTACTGTCTCCAAAATGATATCAGTTTGCTCTCTTCATTTTATCTCTATGGGTGACTTTGCAAGAGTCAAGGCTGGGTGGTGCTCACTGTAGGAGTACGTGTTAGCAAAGCTAATTTCAACATCTGTATAAAAATTTCCATCACTTGCTTGCTGCTATCAAATATCGTACTGTCTGTGAAAGCTCTTTGACAGATTGCATTTTAACTCCCTGCCCTGTTTTCTGATGAAGCTAAGGACTGTATTTGCCACCTGCCTTCTCTGTTGGGCTCTTCTTGGCCCCACTTTTGACCCTGCTAATGTATAGTTTTAAATGCCAATACCAATTTTATATTCTGTTACTATTCTTCTTACATAAGAATCTCATTTCATATTTTAGTAGACTTCCATTGGTAAAAATGCCAGCTTTCCATTTATCAGAAATATTATATCTTCCAGCCCCCCCAAAGAAATTAGACAGCCACAAAATTTCAACACAAATGAGGGAAATCAGCCTGCCCATCTTTAAATGAGAGTTCAGTAAACTAATCTTAGACATAAGGAAACTAGGGGGACATAGGACTTTAATTTCATCTTTTTTTTCATAACAAAGCTCAAGTGTTTATTAAAAATTAAAAATACTTTAAATATTCTCTCAGTATTACACAGGAGTCGGGATTTGAAATCAGGCCTTATTTGTTAAGGCTTCTGGATTCAGTCCAACAGGTGTTTACTAAGGGTGAGGCCCTGAACTAGGTCATGTTGAAAGAGACTTTCCTTTTTCTTCTGGGGTGGTAGAGCTGCAAAGATGTAAACCCGAGCTAGCTGTCTGTTGCCATTCTTCTTGTAGTACACATTTGTGATCTGTATGCCCTGCATCTGAACCCCCTTTGTATGTTGGGGAATTCACCTACCTTACGAATTTTTGTGGGTAGCAGAAACTGCCTCAATATTAAGAAGTTGCAAATGCCAGCTTTATCAATATTGCTTTCAGCCAGGTATCTAAGCACGGTCAATCACAGGGACCTGACGTGAACTTCAAACTGGCAGTGAGTGACACAAAGAGGCAGGCAGGGAGGACTTGTTTCGACCTCTGTGGGAAGGTGGTGGAAGCTAATATCAAGGGTGACCTTCAATTACAGCCACAGGAAGGGGGCGGGGCGGGGGGGGTTCAGTACTCAGTGCCAGCAGGGTCAGCCCTGGAAGTCAGCACTTGGTTAAGTCAGGCATTGTATCCCTCACAGAAATTCTGTGAACTATCAAATATCCTTTTTTTTAAATTTTTATTTTTATTAATCCTGCTTCTTCTTAAATCTTTATGCAGTAGATTCTGTTGTTTGTGACTAAGAAACCTGGGCAATGCAACTTATTCTATCAAACTCGTGGAGAATGTCATTTGCAGTAGGAGAATCTGATATGAATATATAGAAAGAGTGGAATTAGGGCAGAGGAGAGCAATCCGACAGGACAGCCTGAGTCCTTAGAGACCCCAAAACCAGCTTGAACTCTGAATTCCCCATTCTGTGAACTAACCAATTCTCACTTTGGTTTGAGCTACTCTGAGGTGGGTTTCTGTCACTTGCAACTAAGTGTCTGGCAAACACAGATGACAGCAAACTAACATGATGCATCAGGAATCTCAGCAAGATTCATCCTCTTGACTCAGGAATCACTTTTCTATTCTTTGGAAATAACTTAAAATGTTAAAAATGGTGGGTGGGATTGAGCAAATGGTTGCATAAGAGAACTGCTTCTAGATAACAGTAGCAGTGAAGTTGGAGCCAACTTCTTCCAATGTCATGATCAAATTTTTCATGCCTTTGGTTTTACACTTGAAAGAGTTTTCTTTCATTGCCACCTTAGTTTTATTCTATGTCCCTTGTCCTTTCCCCTGAGTCTGTGGAAACTGCTGTTTGTGGTGTGAGATTCTAGAATACAAAGGGATTAGAAGAGTCACTCAGCCCTGCACAGGTAGTTGGTACCATGTAATTCTGGAGTGACAAAACTCACACAGGTCACGTGACTTGAGAGAAGTTTATTTTAATAATGCCATGTTAATAGATATAAAAGGGTGCGTGCTCTGTCTCCTCTTTGCATAAGGGAGGCAGAGCCACCGTGCTTCGACAAGAACCAGCATGACATGATGGTGAAGAACGTGGGCTTGGAGTTAGTCTACACAAGAAACTTTGGGCAAGCTACTCAGGACTCCTGAGCCTCAGTTTCCTTCTCTGTAAAAGATAAAAGATGAGTCTGAACTGCTCTGTGGTAAAATATTTAGCACAGGTCCTTGAAGTCTGTAACTATGGTAGCTATTTTTCTGAAAACCTTTAAATTTATACATGTTTTTCTTAAAAACATATGCAAGCACTTCTGTATCATTTGCATTTTTGTAAAACGTGAAAAGGACAAATTTTAAAGCTGAGATGATGGAATTCCGAGACTCAGAGGCTCTGGGATTTTTTCTGTAACCAAAGTAATTGCTACCGTTTATTACACTCAGATGTCTTTCATGTCACCCAGCTGCTTCTCAGTTAAGACAGGATGAGAAGCTGACTTTCCTGAATTTCAGGCTCTGTTTTTCCCCAACTTTAATGGACCATTTTGTCTATCCAGAGGACAGGCTTCTGGAAGAAATGGGGTATCGAAATTTTGTTCTGACTCTGTTTACATTTCAAGAAAAGCAGACAGGCTCTGGTTCAGAGCTGGTCGTATCTGCCCAAGTGTTCCTTCCTCCTTTGCACGTTTGCTGCCTCCGTCAGCTTACCTCCCTTTCCTCCTCTTCCCTCCTTGGTTTGCGTTGCCCCCGCCTAGATCTTACACGTGGCTTTTCTGCCTTTCTTCTGCCCTACCCTCCTTTTTTCTCTGACTCCATTTCCCCGTCTCTCGTCTCCCTCCCTAGTCACCTACACTTCCTTGTACTTCTTAAATCCTTAAAAATCTGACCAAGTGGCACCCAGCTAAGACAGAGCTTTGTCATCGCACGGAGTTGGACTGGCTACAGATTACATCATACTCTGGGGGTTTAACAGCGGCGTTAGAATAGTGGTGTTGGTGCCAACAGGAAGTGACCAGCGGTGGCAGATGGTGCGGGGCTTCATGAGGGAACAATGTGTTTGTCTTAATCCTGAATGATCTGGTTAAGAACCCAGACTTTAGAAGGAGGCTTGCTGGGTTCAAATCCTAGCTCTGCCGCTTCTTAGCCATTTTCTTCATCTGTAGTGAAATAATGCCTCCAAGCATTGTTGGGAGGATTCAAGCAACCCTAGCTTATTTCACTCAGGGTCTGGGAGATGATGGTGTGCTCTGTGATGGTGTGCTCTGTGATGGTAGTAGTTATTAGGGTGTTGATTAACAACGGTGTCTACCTTCTCTCCGGCTGCTCTCTTTCCTGGTCCCTCCCTCCTTGCCCAAGCAATCAGGACAAGCACGCCATGAGAAGAAGTTCGTTTGATTCTTGGGATAGCAAGTGGAATACAGAAGTTCGGAAATCCAGAACACGTCTTAACCACAAAACTTTATGATTATAGAGACAAAAATCCTAGTGTTTTAAAACTTCAGGAAACAAAAGCAAAACAGTAAAAAAGGTTTCATCACAAATTCCTTTCCAGTACAAAGGGAAGTAAAGGGAGGAGATGGGTTGTTGTTTTGGTTAAAGTGCAGGCTCCTGCATCCTGGGTCCCTTTTATAATCTCTCCAGAGGAAGAGAACGCAGCTTTCCTCTTCTATTCTTCAGTCGTCCTTCTCCTCCTTCCTTCAAGCATGGAGCTGCTCTGCTCAGACTTCCCCCGCCCACAGGAATTCACCACTCCAAGGAGAAACCTGAGGTCCAGGAGACCATCTCCCCTGCTTCTCCAACGAGCTAGGAAGGCAAATTTTCTCTTCTGCTCCTCCATTTCTCTGCCAATCCTGTTCGTTAAGCAGAAGTCCCAGAGTAGATTTATTGCAGCCTCGTGTTTCTCAAATCTGGGCAGCGGGTTACTATCACAGCTGAACACCCTTCCTGAACACAGCGCGGCAGGGTTCTTCTCATGCTCCTTGCCTGCTGCCACTGCTGCATTGCCTTGGCAACCAGCTAAAATACTTCTATGTGCGTGACGATATCATCCTTAATTCTGCAAAACCAGGGCAACCTGCTCGGAGGGCTGAGCATGCCAGTCAGTTGGTGTTCTGCATTCTGGTTTGACTTCTTTTTTTCACCTCCCAATTATTAGCTCTGAATCCCCTGCGAGCACCTACATGTCATTCCTCACACACCTGGTCTTACATCAGGAAACACCTTTGTCAACAGGACAGGGGCTGGAAGGGATCCTGGGGACAAAATGGCTGGTATGTCTCCACTCCTCTAGCCTCAGGAAAGATACCAGAAGCTCCTCAGCCAGGAAGCTGCTGAATCGAACTACAGTTTCTTACAATACAGTGAACGTTATGCATTCAGTAATTAAATTTTTATTGAATGCTGGTTGCATTTCAGGTACTGTGCCAGGTACGGAGGAGGAAAGACACCTCCTTGGTGTCATGGAGCTTACGTGTGCTGTGGAGGCCACACAGCAGCATGGGGGACCCTGGGACCCTGAGGAGGAACTACGGCCCCTGGCTTGGGATTTGGGACAGAGGGCTGACTTCCTGGAGGAGCAAGGGCTACATTGAGACCTGAGGATAGGCTGACGTCAGCCATATAGGCTGGTTTCCCAATTAGGGTGGGAGGTTTTACTCTTGCCTTCTCTAACGCATGCAGTTTGGCCAACACCCTCCACTGGCATGGTTTGCTGCAGGCACCCCTGAGGGTATTTGCCTCATTTCTCCTGTCTCCAGGCTCCAGTTTTCCTATTAGCCTTTCAGGGAAGGGTAACCGCGAATGATCCAAGTCCTCTTGCCTCTTTTCTCGGCTTTCCATGTTGTGCGTGGGAATGGCGGCTGAAAGGCACATTTTCCAAAACTAGTAGCCTTGGGACTAGGATACCAAGACTCACCTGCCACCCGATGCACGTGCCTCTCAGTGTGTTTTGACGTCTGCATTCCTCAGTCATGGGTTTCTGTGAATGCCTGGATGACTCAAATCATCTGCATTTCTAAAAAGTGTGACCTCAGTAACTACTCCAAACACGAATACAGAAATGTTAAATTTTGATCTGTAACCGTTTTCTTTTCTTATATTAACATTATTGAGCACAAACCTCATATGTGTAAAGTAGAGGAAGCAACGGCATCATCTCAGTGGGCTGTGGAAGGAGTTAAGTGAGATTCTGTAGGTAGAAGTGCTTCACCCAGTGCTTGACACAGAGTAAGTCCTTTGTTTAAGATTTAGTAAGTGCTGCATAATTGCTAGTTTCCATGGCTGCTTCCCCAAAGACCAATGAGTGCTCTGAGGGCAAGGACCATACACGACTTGCTTTTGTTCTTCACTGGAACCCAGCAAAGGGCCTTACACATAAAAGGTATCCTGTACATGTCTGCTGAGTGAATGAGACTCTGAGAATGAAAATAACAATGCCCCACATTTATTGTCCCCGAGTTTATAGTGTCACACCCTGTGCTGGGAACTTCACAAGAATCATCTTGATTTCTCCTCTACATGATGCCATGACCACTGTTACCCCCAAGTTTACGGCACAGTCAAATAGCATCCAACAGCAGTCAGGGTGTCAGTATTTTAACAGGTGAACCTACCTGGGTGAGTGCAAGCAGACAGTTAGCCTTTACGAGGAGCTTGCTTTGTCCAGGCCCTGTGTTGAGCACTTACTTAACAGGTATCACCTCATTAAATCCTCCCAATGACCCTATGAGGTGAGAGTACTATTTCCATTTTATAGCAATGATGTCCACGGTTTCTACGTAACTTCCCAGAAGCACAGAGCCAGGACTCGTGAATGAAGAGCCTTTGTTCTGAATCACAGCTTTATCTTGTTTACTTATCTCATTGGATGTCAGAAGCAACAGAAAATTGGAATACATATTTTAAATATGATGCTAAAACACTATTCCTCTTATTCAGAAATAAGTGTACCAGGGAGGCGGTGGTAGTTATTGTTTAATGGGTGCAGAGATGGATAGTGGTGATGATTGCACAACAATGTAAATGTACTTAATTCCACTGAACTGTACACATAAAAATGACTAAAAGGGAAAATATCATGTGTATTATATATATATATATGTGATCAGGAGTTTAGCCATATATGGAGTGGCATTTCTTATCCTCTAAGGGCTAGCAACTCATGAGCTAAGTGGTTTTGCACTTGGCCCACTGAGTTTCCAGGACAGTACTATTAGTCTTGAAAAAAGGTATTTAATAGGATAATCTACATCTAGAAGATTTCTGTCACCACATGACTTTATGCCTTGTGTAATGTGCAGCTCATTCCTCACATAGCTCTGTCATGACCCGACCCAGGAAGAGATCATTTCTATATCACAAGGAGCCATTCTTTCTATGATTCCATGAAATGTACCATTTACTTATGCACCCATTCCAAAAATATTTGAGGTTCCTAATAGGAGCCAAGCTGTAGGCTGGGTGCTCTGAGCACAGTATTAAGAGCTGAGACAAGTTGCCTTGCTCTCTTGTGCTTGAGAAAAGGATGGGAAGAATGAGAGTACTCTGAGATAAATGGACTCAGCTTCTATTTGGGTCCTAGAATCTGAGCCTGTGAGCATCTCTGGTATGAGCTTTTAATGGTGTGAGCTTTCAGGACAGAGCCTAGCACAGGGCAACTACTTAGGGGCAGTCTGTTGAATGCCCTGGCTTCTGAGATGGGGATCTGGAGCAGTGTGACCCTGGGGGCTGACACAGACCTCAGTTGGAGGAAACTGCTATGTAGAATGGACTTGTCTTTCCTTGTCTGTGTTTTACCACTTACTTTGGAATGGCTGGCTGGTGTTCCTGCATGCTAGGGTTATGAGGGAACTGATCATTTCAATGTAAAACAATGACAGTCTGCCAGTGAAGCAGAGACTGCTCCTCAGTTATACCCAGTAAGCTCAGCCATCTGCCTGGAGCAGAGATGCCTTGTTTGGCTGCACTGAATTCATCAGGGAGATATAGCCCATGGGCCATGTGATGACATGTAACCAGTTTGGCTGTGGAGAGACTGTATTGCAGAGTAACTGACATAGGCCTTCCTAGTGGTGGTTTTAAAGCAAGTGTCCATCACCCATCTCTTCTCCATCTGTTTCCTTCTTCCTCTTTTCCAACTGCCATTCTGTTGGAGGTATCCTGTCTTGCTTTTCCTGGCACCCACATATCCAGAACAGACCCTGCCTTTTCATCCTTGGACCACCTCCTTCCTGACCATTGAAACTTCTATTTTTGTCAAGGGTTTTATAGCAAGATTTTTTTGTGGCCAAGCTTTGTTCCCTCAAACTGAACTACCTTACTGCCTGACATTTTCACAAACCATCATTTCTTTAAGTCTAAGACTTCTTTGTATTAATTAACTTTATTTAGTTGTAATTTTTATACAAAAATGTACTCTTTTTAAATGTACAGTTTGGTGAATTTAAACAAACCTGTGTGCCATCACATCAAAAATTTGCATTATCCCCCAAATCACTATAGTTTAGAGTATTGCCATTTCTAGAATTTTATATCACTGGAATCAGACAATATGTACTCTTTAGTAAGATACTCCTTTTTTCATGTTAATGCTTCTAAGATTGGATGTATCTTAGAATGAATATCTAACATGGCCGTGTTTTTTTTCCCTTTAAGAGCTATAACTAAATAATATATCTTACAATGGATTATATGTTTAAATCAGGAACATATATATTTTATGCATGTGTGTATACCTATATGTATGTACACATACATAGATGCACACAGATGGCTATTGTCACCATTAGACAGTAAGCACTGGCAAGGTAAGAATCTTGACTTGCTGTGTAGATTCCCACAATGCCTGTATCTGGACACTAGTGATAGGAGCTAAATAAATACCACAGAAGGTGGTGATAAGAAGTTCCAAACAGTTTTCCAAAAATATCTTCTAATGGCAAGAACTTACCTAAAATTCCTCTTGGAATGAGTTAGTAGTTTGTAACTATAATAAGGGTTCTCTTTGGGGACTCAGCTATCTCTGCATTAGAATGAGACAGCATTTCCCAAAATTTGTTCCATGAACAATTAATAACACTCACATGCTAATAAAAGAGGAAAGTGGGTGCCAATGCCATGGACATTTGGGAAGGTTTTATTTATTTGTTTTTAGAGAAAGGGGAATGGAGGGGGGAAGAGAAAGAAAGAAACATCATGTGCGAGAGATACATGGATCGCTTGCCTCTCGCACACCCCCAACTGGGGGCCTGGCTTGCCATTGAGGCATGTGCCCTGCCTGAGAATCGAACTGGTGATCCTGCAGTTTGAAGACTGGTGCTTAATCCACTGATCCACACCAGCCAGGGCGAAACTTTTTTTATTGTAATACATCACCCAGACATTCACAATTCATGCTAAATTTTTTTAAAAGTCCTGCAGAAAAAAATATGGCTAGCTCTGTTTTAATCTCAGGTTTGCTTGACCCTGAAGCTCTATGAAGCATGCATCAGTGCCTTACAGTATACACTTTGTGAAAGACTGGTCTAATATATAAGCATGAATTTAAAGTGAGAGAGAAAAGGAGAAGATACAGACATTGAAGAGAGCTGTCTTTGAGCCCACAGCTAGGTAATGGCATCTGGAAGGGGAAGGGTGAGGCACTTTTCTTGAGTCAAGGGCTAAACAAGCACTTTCCCTTATTCTGTAATCTCTTTGGAGTATGAAGGGACATGTGGCAGGCAACCTTTTATAAGAGGAAATGGGAACATCACAGAAACCTGCATTGCCTAATGCCTTAGGTGACAAGCCCCCGGTGCACGAGGTGGCTAAGTGAGGCCGAGTAAGGAGAACCGCAGGCCCTACCCATCTGACTCGGCCATCCCACAGGCATGAGCTGTTGTGCTTGTCCACTCTTTGGCCAGACACCTTTAACTGATGAGAACGCTGAAGCCCATAACAGAATGGCTTGCTAAAACAAAGAGGAGCCCATGCGCAAGGATTGCCCTTATCATTTAAATGGGGCAAAGTCCTCCTCAGAAAGAGCATTGACCCTCAGAAATGAAAGTAAATCAGTGGGCTAGGTGAAAACCAGGCAGAGACTATAAGAAATATATAGGAGCTTCCTTTTAAAAGTACTTTAGATGTTATCAATCATACATTAAAATTGAGTTTTTCCCTCTGGTATACTCTTCTATGAATTTTAACACATATATAGATTCATTTAACTGCCACCACAATTAAGATACAGAATAGTTCTTTCACCCTGTAAATATCCCTTATGCTATCCTTTTAGATCACAACTTCTTCCAACCCATAACCCCTGGCAGCCACAGAAAACCACTATTTTCCATCACTATACTTCTGTCTTTTTGAGAACTCCCTTTATTTTTGCTATTCCCTTTCCTTAAATTTTTAATGGGGGTCTCTGCATGTTTACATGTAGGTGCAGAGAACTCTAGACCCAATGCCAGCAGACTTTCTCCTCTATTGTTATTTGCTGCTGCTAACACTTACTAGCATCTATGATATACCAGGCACTTGTACTAAGCTTTTCACATACATTGTCTCATTTAATCTTACAACAGCCTTACAATATATGTATGTCATAGTTATCTCCATTATACAAATATGGAAACTGAAGGTCAGAGAGCTAAGTGACTCGCCTAAGGCCTCACAGCTAACAAATAATTGAATCCCAGCACAAACCCAGCTCCATTTGACCACAGTCCTTAAACACCATAGTAAGGAATAAAAGGGAAGGAATTGTAACTAGGAAGGAGGTATGTCAAGAGATGTTAAGGGCAGAGCCAATTTGGGACCATGTGGTTTTAAAAAAGGTTTGCAAATGTGTGTGAAACTGCAGAACCACCTCTAATGTCCTGACTTCCCAACCCCAGTGCCTGCCTTTAGGTCTTCCTCCACCTGCCCTATGTGTTTCTCGCTTGACCCAGGTGGCATCTGCCTGCTGTTTGAAGGTAGTTGGGATGGTTTCAGTCCCCTTGCAAATTTAGAAAAAAAAAAACATTAGTGTTACAGCTCTGTCACACAACACATTGGCTGAGACTCAGAAATGGGGCTGGATGCCTTCTGGTTTCTCTCCAGCCTTAATTCCCCTATGTGCTCTCTGACCTCATTCTTCCCCCTTGGTTGCTTGCAACACCAGCTGAAAAAGTTTCTGGGACACAGCCATCTGGTCTGTGTGCTGGAGGTGGCAGGTGTGTTCTCGCTGAGATAGGGCGAGTGGAACAGGAATGTGTGTGGTTGGCAAAGAAGGGAGAAAGTCCAGCCCTGCAGGACCCAGGGTGGCAACGTTTGTGTTGGGGACAGTGCAAAGCAGGGCAAAGGAATGACAGAAGTTCAGGAAGAACAGGGGTTGCTGGGAAGTGGACCAGGTTCTTGCCCTGCATATGGTGTTCCTTTGAACTTGCTATTTGGATAAGTGAAGTTGGCCAGCAAGTTTCCTCCTAGAATCAACTGCCAGGAAGAATCATACATCTGAATCATGGCCAGGGATCATTTCGAGACAAAACAAGCCAGAAATTAGGGTACCAAGGACCATCTCTGGAAGACACCTAATTAACAATTAAGAGGGTGAAAGAGGGTGTGTAATTTAGAGTGGAAAGTGTTGAGTCACTTCAATAACAATAACAGGTAACATTGATTGAGAACTTAATCTGAGCCAGTCACTGTGCTGAGAGCTAATTGACATGAATCATCTCACTTATTTCTCACAACAGCCTTCTGAATCAGGCATTAATATTACCTCCAATTTACAGATGGAGAACTGGAGGCCCTGAGGTTTAAGCAACTCAGTCAAATTATACAACCACTGAGGAGCAGCAGCAGGATTTGAATCCTGATGTTTTTCAAACCAAAGTTTGCAAATACTTAGCTGCATAGCTTTACTGCCCATCTTAATTCAGAAATACCATTAAAGGGCAACAGAATGAGGAGGAAAAGAGATCAGCTACTCAGGAGCCCATAATTTTCTCAAAGACTTGCGAAGTTCCTTTGGCCTGACTGCAGTCTGGGAAGGAATAAGGAACAGTGAGATTTACAGTCAGGGCCCTGCCAGGAGTTTGTTGATCTTACCTGCTGGTTTGAAATAATTGCATGAAATAATTGCATGCTGTAGAAATGTACAGCCATTTCTCAGGTTTTCTTTTTACACAATAGGCTTGGAAGAGTTTTAGACAGGTAGGCACAATAGGCTATTTTTTCTGTCTTGGGCTGGCACCATGAAGTATGACTATTGGTTCCACCTTAACATACCTGCTGGCACAAGGAGCATGAGGCCCCTTCGAGCCAACAAGATCTCGATGAGCTTGTTCATTGGAGGAGTCTATGTGAGCAGGACAGACTTTAGACTTAAGCAGCTCATGGACAGGAAGTGAGATGAACTCTTTCAGAGTGCCAGGTTAACATCAAGTCCTCTGAGAGAGGTGTTTTACAAAATGGTACACTGTGACAACAGGTTATTTATGTCCCCTTAGAGCAGTACTTCATACTTCGTATTATCCTGGCCTGGACTCATCATAAACTCAAGTTCAATAATAATACATATTATACTCTCCAGCAAGAGCTATCA
Source organism: Furipterus horrens (assembly GCF_987537825.1). Classification (NCBI taxonomy): domain Eukaryota; kingdom Metazoa; phylum Chordata; class Mammalia; order Chiroptera; family Furipteridae; genus Furipterus; species Furipterus horrens. The sequence continues at coordinate 69,174,002 of NW_028327180.1, forward strand.
CTCCTTCTGCATTTTGTAGAATGCCTCATGCACAGCAGGGCACAATAAACAGTCAATAAAAATGTTTACTATGATAATGATCTTCCAAATGCCTTTCATCTAAGGATCACAAAACACTTTGCAAACACTAATTAGTTAAGCCTCATGGGGGCTCTCTGTTTTTACATTTTCCCATTTTACAGAAATTTAAATTGAGACCCAGCAAAGTTAAGTGGCTTGCCCCAAGTCATAGAGCAAGTTTAAATTAATGATAATAATGATGCTTTGCATTCCATGGAATGCCTATGCATTACATGGCAAATGTTTTCTAAGCTGATATGAGTACATTGCAGAGATAATTTTCCCAGTTTCCTGGAGGAAGATGGGTAGTGAATATTATTAACTGTTGACTAGATTGGGTAAACTAAGGCTGAGGGGGCAAGTCTCCTTGGTGAGGATTTGACTTAGGATGCAAGTCTTCTTTGCTGACTCTCAGGACAGAGTGTGGCAACAGGGACAACCCTCACTTCTGTGTACTGAGGGGTGCACCATGGCTTTCTCACTTATAGCAGATAGCTCTGTTTTGGGAATAGAAAAGGTTGCAGAATGTCAGCCATGTTTATACCCGGGAATGAGTTTGTTCATATCTCCATTGAGAGAGGCTAAAGGGATACTTTTTAAGAAAGGGAGGCTCAGAAAATGAAGGAAATGGGCAGACAGCGGTGCTTTCTTACATCTTTATCACAGCAGGAGCCCGCAGTGGCTTGGCTCTGTGTTTCATCCTCGTGGACAGGATGTGGTCCAGTGAGACTTGGGGGATGGATCATCCCTGGCACTGTGGTCTGATGCTATAAGTCCCTGTGAAAGAGTTCCAGGGACATGTGGTATCTTAACAGCAAGCAGTCTCATGAACGACCAGCTCCATCCCCACAATGCCCTCTGCTAGGAGGGGCCTGGAATCCTCTAGGGTTCAAAAACTTGGTAACTATGGATCCATTTGTTGCTACCTTTTCTTAGCAACATAGCCACATTGAAAAAGATGAAAACGTGAACAAAAGCATTCATAGCCGATAAGGGACTTGCCTCCTCCCAGTCTGGCAACACTTTCTTAGTGACTAATGATACTCTACCAAGAGGCAAGTCAGACTCTGCAGAGTAGGGGAGGGGAGAGGTTGCTGGGTCTTAGGAATTCTAAGGGAGATTTTCTGGCTGGAGATCCAAGCTGTACCTGAGAGAAGCTTGACCCCTGCCCCCACCCTGCCTTTTCCAAGCCTGTGGATTCTGACTGATGCCTAGACCTAATAAGGAGCCTTAAAGAGGGGCGCCAAGCCCTCTTCTGGAATGTGCTTCACACACACAAGCACAATGGCAGAAATGAGTCTGCAGTGGAGAAGTCACACCAATGCCCACTTCTTCCCGCTCCCATTTGTGAATGTCTCCTTGCTCCCCTACTGCAAGGGCAGCTTGAAGGTGCAGGGAACTGAAAGAGGGGTGAGCAGTGGCAAGAAATATTTTAGAAAATTGTTCTGAATGAATGACTTTCACAAGCCTATTCACCTCCGTTGGGAAGGAGCCTGGAAGACCCTCCCACCCACTGTTACTCTTCATGGCAGGGAGGCCTGGGATGCTGCCACCAGTATCAGAGCCCACGTTAGGTAAGACTTCACAGAATGCGGCTTTGACTTTCTAAATATGCCAACGGCTCAGGCCATAGCTTGCCATGTCCCCTTTGGCACACTGACTCCTGGGGTGACAGTGCAAATAAACCAGCTGGGCTCCCAAGGACCATGTCCTTCCTGAGAGATGTGGCCCTAACACAGTATCTCCCAACAAGGCTCATGACCAGGTCGGACACAGTCTTCAGGGTGCACTTGCATGGCTGGGCAGAGCAATCTGTACTGTCCACACACCAAAAGCATTGCAGGGTAACATCCTATAGGGCTCTTCTGGGTCTGCCTGGTTTTTCATTGTAGCCACAGAGGTGCATTTTTTGTGTTTCCTTCATTTTGTAAAGACACACCCGCTGTACTTTGCAGCCCAGCCTTTCCTATCTATCAGTCCGCCCACATACGCAATTCTCTTCTGCATGACCTTTGGGGGTCAAGTATCTTGATGGCTTTGAATGGATTGTGAATGAACATTGCCATACCAGCACTTTATGACCAGGGTGGGGGTGGGGGCGTGGGAAGAGGGATTTGGGTAAAATGCAAACAAAACCTGACATTTGGGAATTTCTCAGAGATCCCCAAACCAAAAAGCAGTTGAATTTGTTTTCTCTTTCCCATCCTTCATGCATTTTCTACGTACTGGGGTGGCCTCAGAACATCAAAAGTGAAAGACCAAAATACAATCAAGAAGGCTTTCCTTATCCTACTAACTTCTGCACAAGAAACAGGGAAACTTTAACAATCTTAATAATTCCAGGAAGGATTAGATAGGCTCAGGGTTCCACCAGATTTCAGTCAAATGATCACTGCCCACAGAAACTTGTCTCTGGGGAATCCTGGCAGCACCTCTTTTGAACTGCAGCTGAAAGAGATAAACCCTAACGGCTGGCACACAGAAATCCCACCTTCAAGAGGGCACGAGATGAGCAAATTAGATCTTTCTTACCCCGTCCATGTGGATTCTGATATTAGGCACGAGCCGGAAAGGGCTGGACTGCAGACCTCTGGAGTGAGTCCTGCTTTTCCTGCCGTCCTGCAAGGTCAGCAGGCCGGGCCTTCGGAAGGAACCCCCTCTCCCAGAGCTCTGCCCCGAGCGCGCGCCGTCCAGGAGGCGCACGAGCAGCAGGTTGGCCGGCAGCGCCTCGATGCTGCAGAACACCGGGGTCCTGCACTCGGGGCACCTCAGCTCCTTGCGGGCCTTGAAAATCCTCTGGAGACATGGCTTGCAGAAGGTGTGCTGGCAAGGGAGGACCTTGGCCGTGACATCGAGCTTTTCAAAGCACACGGGGCACTCCAGAAGATCAAGTAACGTCAAATCATCCATCTTATTTTAAAACTCCAGCCCTGACCCCGAGCGGCAGAGTCCACATGGTAGGGTCAGCTGAGCCACGGAGGGCTGAGCCGGTCCTCTCGAGAGGGTCAGAATTCCTGCCTGTTTGAAAGAGAAAGGAAGAGAGGGAAGAAAATGTGACTGCTCTGAGGGAGATATCCCACCTACAGGGAGGCAGTGTCTCAGAAAGCAGTTTGCAAGGACTTTGTGCCAGCACTCAAATTTCAAATGACTCATTCTGATTCAGTGCTAGCAGGTAGAAGACCGACTCCTGTCTGCTGGAGGAGCAAACGGAGCAGTCAGCACAGTGACTACATAGTCATTGCCTCTCGGTGAGCGAGGCAGGAGCAGGGAGACAAAACTGGCCTGTGGAAGTGGCAGACCCCCTCCCTCTCCTAGCCAGGGCTCCAAGGGGGTCCTTTACCCCTCAGGACAGTCAGTCTCAATTCTAAAATCAAAGCGCCCCCAAAATGCGATTTCTGAGAAGCCTGCTACTATCTATCCCTGCCTCCGCAGAGTTAACTTTATCACCTGCAGCACATGCAGATCAGTTTACATGGATAGGTTGATCTGAATCTCACGCAGATGTAGAAATAGTTCCTTCACAACGCACCTTCCCCCTTCATTTTGTTCTAGCAAGGTGCAAGAAAAGCTTCTACTAGAAACCCATTTTCAAAGATGTAGACAATAGCCCCAGAGACAATCGTCCTCCCACAAGATAAAGTCAAGTAGCCTGTTTAGTTACTTTGATAATTGTTTTCAGTTTCAACAGAAGCAGATAGGAATTCTGGATTGTGCAAATACCAAGACGGAGGGAGTATACAGGGGTGTGTGTGTGTGTGTGTGTTCCCACTCGTGTGTGTAGTGTGTGTGTGTGTGTGTGTGTTCCCATTCCAGAAAGTTTTCTTTTGGATGTCTGAAAAGAAGTCTCCAGTTTACAAAAGTCTCCTGGGAACAGGTCAACTGTCCCCCACAAGTGCCGAGCCTTGGGTGGCGGCAGTAGCTGAGGAGGTTCGGTGGGAGGGTAGCTGGCCCCACGAGGAAGCAAAGCAGACCTGGCACACCGGGGTGAGAGATGGCGCCTCGCTTTCCTGAGACAACTCTGCCAAGGTGCCAGAGCTGGGGAGGGGTGGGAGGGGTAGGGTGGGCCACTAACCTTGAGCTTGTAACCCCAGCTCAGCTCGATCCTCTGCTCTGCCAGGCTCCTTCCGACTGGCTTCCCTTCCTCCAAGAGCCACGCTGCCCGCGGCTGCAGCTTTGAAAACTTTAACACCTCCCAGGGAGTCCTACTCATTTCAAGGGATCGCCTTACCCAGCCCTGTTAACCCTTTCGCCGCTGGGAGGCCAGCAGCGGTTTTCTTTGAGTTCGCTCTCTGCTGCTGATCTTTCCTTTATGAAACTGGGTTGGTTTTTGGGAAAAGATTATAAAGGGCAAAATATGTCAGCCCTGAAGGCCAAGTATTTACAGTTTATGTTTTCACCTTTCTCAAGTTCTCTCCTATCCAAGAAGTTGAGACACGTTCATCTATAAACATGTGAAGGTGACGGTGTTTATTTTAAACTTTATAAGGATTTCTTGAAAAGGTCAACCATATTAATGGCAGTGATGATAACAGAGATAACCTGGCCACCTATAAAGTACTGCTGCTTAAAAATCATAGTAAATCCTTGAATTTAGAGATTTGAGAGGAACTTTAGTGATCTTTCTGTTCAATCTTTATAAAATTAAAAAAAATAGTGTGGTAGTATATACACAACCTTGCAAAATCACAAAAGGGTTTAAAAAAAGAAAGAAAAGGCAATGGTCCCAGCTTTCCCCCTGACTTCTCTCTGGAGACTTTTCATAGCCCCAAATAAGGCTTATACTTCTATTTCTTGATTCATCAATAATGTATTTTCTGTAAAGTCACAAAGCTTATTTAATAAAGTAAATAATAACAATATTACTTAAAACCAGAGTAGCCCTTATCTATGCCAAGCACTGTTCTAAATACATCACCTCTATTAACTCATTTCATCTTTTTAACAACCTGATAACACACTACTCTCTTCTTTACCCTCATTTTACAAAGGAGGAAACTGATGTGCACAGAGATTAAATAACTCATCCCAGGAGTCACAGCTAGCAGGGGACAGGTGGTCTGTGCTCTTAACTGTGGTGTCTGTCGTGGCGATACAGCTTTAAGGGGAGGAGAGATGTTTAGAGGGAGGTAAACCTCCTGTCCTATGGCAGGAAGTCAAAAGATACGACCCAAGTTAACCAATCAGCTTCTTGTATGGATGAAGCACGTATGCCCAGGGTGAAGAGATTCCTTGAAGTTGCCCAGTGAGTTAAGGGCAGAAGTGGGACTAGAATCTGGGTATTTTTCTTGTTGTTGTTTGTTTGTTTTTAAACTGTATCTTCTTTCTCGACATAAGGATGGCATATCTTTATTACACGGAAAGCACTTGGATACACCTTCTTGGGCAAATCTTAAGAGGGGAACAAGAGGCCTGAGAAAGATTGTGGTGGTTCACAGTTCTCAAAGTTCTTCCTTATCAGCTTTGAAAAAGGAAGCATGCCTGAAGCTCAAGACAGAGGAGAGCTTTAGGATGGAACAAATCAGAGGGCTCACTTAGATACTTGTTAATGTTAGAGACCATTGTCAATTCATTTTTAAAAAATCTCCCTTTTGTGGAGGTTTTCTGAGCTTCAGCAGTATCCCATCCCATTCCATTGCTTGTCTCCTTCACTTTTATAGACTCCGTGCTCCTGCAGAAGCCTGCTGCTGTTTGAGGCCTGGGCTGCCCCTTACTCAGGTGGGCAACATTCTCCCTCCTTTCCTCTCCTATGCTTATACACACTCCCTTACATGCCCCAATCTGCACTACAGGCACATACATGCACACACATGCTTGCATAAGGGCAAACACACACGTAATCTTAACAGTAATGTTTATGGAGCACTTGCTGTATGCCATGGACCAGTGCCAAAACTTTGTACAGATTACCCCTAAATCCTCCTAACCACCCCATAAGACAGGTGAGGTACCTTTCCTAGGGGTTACAAAGCTTGTGATCCGAACCCAGGCTGGTCCGGTCCCAGGGCCTGTGTCCCTTTCCCATGATTGCTTGCCATGTTATAAAGCCATGTACATGTTGTAAGTAGATCCATTTGCGTATAACGGCACACACATTTACTCCTATGCCCACATTGTATACACCAGCTGACCCCAGCGCCAGCCCAAAACAAAGCAATGAAGTCAGAGGAACTTGGGTTTCTTTGACCCTCACTCTGTAACCTTCCCAGTCTCATGGTCCCTCCATGCCCTACTTGGTTAGCCGTCTCAAAAAGCTTCAAACCCTCTCATCCTTGAGAAAACACAAAAAATCCAGTTCTGTCTCAGGAAGGCAGGATAGATCCAGTGGTCTGCTCTGTGCTAGCATATTTGGCAATTGAAGGAAGCTTCAGCAGCACAGCACTGTGGTGGTAGAAGCTTAGGCACCAGCAGAGGACAGAGACAGTGAGTGGTGAGCAGGTGAGCAGGAGCGCACTTCTCAAATCGTGCCTTGTAGGTGGTCCTCAATCCCACCCACATATGAGGTTAGTCTTAGTGGAAACTTGAGTAATTTTCTTTTGAAGCTTCTGAAGAAGGGGCAGAGTTTTAAATGGGGATTTTATCCTGGCTTACCGAAATGCTACCTTGGCATCAAATCAGATGAACATCTAGTCCTCAAAAACAAACAGAAAGGTGACTTACGCCTGCCTTCCCAGACTCCAGGCTCAGCCCCCCACCACGTTGCCCACCCCGTCAATACTCCTGTTTATATTTGCACTGTTCCATAGTGATTATACACTGTACTTAAAAAAAAATACCTGTGTGACATTTATGAGCTTCTGCTGCTTGTATGTACAAGTATATCTTGATTTATGAAAAAAAAGAAAAAAAAGTAAACCTGATTATATTGTTCCCTTATTCAAAACCCTACAGTAGGTTCCCATTGACCACAGGATAAAATTGTGTTCTCACTTAACAGGCCTTGACTATCCCCACATCCCCCTCACCCCCCACTTCAGTCCCACTGGCTTACTTTCTTTACTGAGGACAGCTTAAATTTTTCTGCCATGGGTATTTGTTCATGCTCTTCTTTCTGTGTGCAATATACTTTCTAGTTATACTCTTCCTTCTCTTCTCTTCCTAGTCACTCTCCTCCCCATGCCTTTGTTTTCTTCACTCCCTCCTTTGCAAGTTTTTGTTTAAATGCCACTTCTTCAGGGAAGTCTTCCTTGATTCTCATGACTACCCTTCTCCTTCATCATGGGTATCACAATGGTAATTCAGTAATTAGGTTATCATAATTTATCCAATGCCTGATTCCCCCAATACACTGTAAGCTCCAAGAAAGCAAGATATTTATGTGCCTTCGCACTGCTCTATCCCCATATCTAACACAGTGACTAGTATGTGGTTGATGCTTAATAAATTATTTTGAATCATTTTGTAAGTGAATAAATTGTGTTCTTTAAAAAATTATGTCTGGGCAGGTGTACGTCTGTAAATGGAAAACCAGTTTCATTTGCAGCATCTGTGTGCAAAACTAAATGCACATTTAATTAAAACAATAAAATGTCATTGAAATCCAGTTAATGCTATAGCTTACCTAGATCTAAACTTGAGACCTGAGCAATGTTTTAAAAAGGGAAGATTAGCAAATGTTAGAGGGGCATTAAAGATTAGCCCTACCTACCCTGAGGCTTGATATGATGAGAGGAGTGAAGGAGAAATGAGTAGCTTTCTTCCTTGTGTGATTCCTTGTTCTTCACTTTGTGCTGGGGACCCAGGCTCTGGGGAACTGTTCTGCTGTACCATAAAGGAACCAAGGTGGCTGTGAAGAACCAAAAGGAGGGAAGAACCTACTCATTTTCTGCTCCATAAACGGTGGTTCACCACCTCTGTATCTCCCAAGAGATTCTTACTTGCATTTCTTCCTTTTGATTTTCAATAAAAGACAGTCGGCTAAGAAATGTAGTTGTATTTTTTCCTCTATGGGAGATTAGAAGCGAGTTCTGCAGGCAGCTGTGTGAGAAGAGAAAGTAGAAAAGTAAGAATGCATCTTACCATTCTATCAATATTAACACATAATTTCACTGGTCAAACCCAAATAAAGTTTGTAGTCTAGTTATTACATTGTACCAATATCAATTTCCTAGTTTTTATACTGCATTATAGTTATATAAGATGTTATTATTATTATTGAGGAAAGATTCGTATAAAGTACAAGTGTCTTTTCTCTACCATTTTTGTAACTTCTTGTGAGTCTATATTCTCAAATAATAAGAAAAAAATAAAGAAACCAGTAAAAAACATATATGTAGTCAAAGCTTTACAAATATATACCTACCCTTAAATACCACTTCTAGAAATTTATACTAATTAACAGATATATAGCCAAGTATGTTCCTCACATAATTTCTTAATGATAGTGAAAAGTTAAAAACATCCTTAATGTCCAATAGGGGAGTGGGTAAATAAATGGTGATATATATGTGTGTGTGTGTATATGTGTGTGCGTGTGTGTAAACATATATGGGGCAAGAGTAGGTTTACAGTTGTTTGTATGAAAAATAATACAATAACTAATAAATAATACAAGAATGAACTGTTGTGTCTACTCACAACTGTAAACCTACTTTTTCCCCACCGTGTATGTGTGTGTGTGTGTATTCTTGAATATTATAGTGGAGATGTATATTAAATGACATGAGGGAAATTCACAATTAAGTAAATATACTTGTAGAATCTAACAAGTCGTATAAGCCCAGGTTATTAGGAATGATGCATAGATATAAACTATTGAGATAAAACATGTATGCCAGAATTTCAGAAACAGTTATTTCTGGCCTCTGGGTTTATTAGTTGATTTAAGTTTTTTCTCTTTCCTCATGTGTATTTGGACCTACAATGACATGTTGCTGGGGTAAGAAATTTTCAAAGAAAAAATAGCTTAAATTATTATAGATTTAATAAAACATTTACAACAGGGGGAGTTAAATCCTATAATGCTAATAGCCTATGCATTACAATGGATAATATAGCCATTAAAAAACAAACAAAACTAAATTGCAGATCTCCGAAACTGCTCTAAGTAGACATTAATCCATACCAGATACTGTGCCTTCCTAAAGAAAAGGGCTGTGATCAGCCACTTTACGACTAACCAGTCTTCTTCCTCTTTCTTTACTGTTTCCTTTCTGATGAAATCAGTATATGTTTTGATTCAAAACCAGGAGCAGCATACAACCTTAATTCTTCTTAAACTCAGGGCAAGTTGGTGCAAAAGCTGAAAATTTGCCTAGGCTGTTGGGTAACCACAGTCTTGTACTCTTGATCACAGGTGGAAAAGTTGCAAAACTCAGTAATTCCTTAAATGCCCTGATGAGTCCTAGGAGTCTCTCTTCATAGGCAGGTCTTCTAGGTTAATATGAAATACATGAGAAACAAATGTCTTCCTCTTTCTTTTTAAGGACTTAGAATTATTTTCCTAAAACTATTTGTAAATGACATTTCTCAAATCATTTGAACATTTTTTGAGCCCTGTTATGGTGCTAATTATATATTAATTATATATTATATGAGCTTTACTCACTTGTCCTTATGTATTGTCTCCCTTTTCCACATAATCTCTGTGCCATGGCTCAGGAACCAGGTCTGTGTTGTTTATTTGTGCCTGACACAAGTAAGTGCTTAATACATATTTGTTGAGTGATGGGGATGACTCATTTGTGTTGGAATTCTTATTGCATTCCTGAGAGAAAGTTTGGGACTTGCAATCTGCAGATACCCTTTGGAAACTCACCTTTACCACTAACAGTGCTGCGGCCCTGGGTGTTCAACAGCTCTAAGCCCCGTCCATAAAATTGCTACCAGTAATTCGTACTTCTTGGCTTGCCATAAAGAGCACACTTCCTAATATGTGTTTGTAGCACTTAGAACAGCCTCTGGATCATAGAAGGTGCTTGAAAGATATGGGTTGGCAATCTCTGAATTCTTCTTTTTGTGCTAACTGAAGTGACCTCTCTCTGCCATTGTTCCTTACTTAAGAGCATAAGCTATGAACTCAGAAGGCCTGTGCCATTTTTAAAAATAAGAGTGTGACCTAGAGCAAGTTGATGAAACACTCTGTACTTGTTTTTTTCATCTGTAAAATGGGAATTATAACAATAGCACTTACTACACAGGATTATCGCAAGCCTACACTGAGAAGAGGCTTATAAAAATCTTCGAAGAGTGACACAGAGTAATGCTCAGTAAAGCTTAGCCCATAGCCTCTTGCCAGGCCTCTTATTATTATCTGTTGTGTTGCATCTAAGGTAGTTTAAAACCGAGCCCAACTCCTGGCTGCTTTCCCTGAAGGAATTATCCATTCCAATTTGGCCATTTTTTAACTGTCAACTCATAGACCAGTGCCCAGAGCTTATGTGGGCTTGGGCATTGCAGCACCCGGTAGAGCTTGAAGAGGGGGTGGTGTTAGCTATTATGTTAGAATAAGTAACAACAATTAACTTTAGTTTGTGCCAGATTCTGTGCAAAAGACTGTAACCTTATCATTACCCTCATCACAACAGATGAGGAAACAGGCTTAGAGATGTTATATTTTACTCCAGCCAGTGCCTGGGGAAGTCAGGCCTTATGCCCAGGTAGTCTGCACTCTACCTTCAAGTCATCCCATTTGCTGCATTTATCATAAATAAGAGGCTATTTTAGTCAATGCCTTATTGCAATATTGATCCCAGATTTTCATCTTTAGTTGCTTTCAGTAGAACCCAAACCTTAGAAATGTAAGCAGCTTTCATACAGTAACATCTGCTTAATCTACAAGACCCAGAAAGAGAAATAAGCCTGAAAGAGAAAGGGAAGGAGTACAAAGTAATGAGAAATACCAAAAACAAACAAATAAACAAAAAAATGAAATGAAGACTAGTTAATATAGTTGGATTAAAAGTCTTTTGATTTTTAATAATAAACAGAGAATGCCATAAATATAACCAGAATTGTTATCTCATTTTGTCTTCATGCACAATTATGAGTGTGAGTTAATTTTTCAGCAAGCATTCTGAAATATATTTGTCCTTCTAGGTCTGGCTCTTCCATTTGCAATGCTGTCTTTGTGGCAATCAGCTCTGGGTGGACTAGGAGACTAGAAGTATGGTTGCTGAAGGAGAGGACTCAAATAATGGACAATTCATCTCTCTCTTTTATTTTTTTCCCCAAAGATAAGGGCCATTTACTCCCTCCCACTCCAATTTCTTAGGTAACAGAGAGTCCATGTGGAAGTAATAGAGGGTACCTAACCCTCAAGATGAGCGGGGTCCCCCAGGGAATTCCAACAGAACCATGATTCAACAGCTGACGCGCCCGGAGCCACAAACAGCAAGACTGGCTCCCTGCACTCTGAGTTCTCACGGTTGCGGTGGGCAGCTGGGAGAGGAGGTGCGACTCCTAAGAGGGTGGAAGCCACTTGGGAGGTGAAAACCCCTTGGAGCTCAACCCATGAACAGCACCCTTCACCCCACTGCACGTGTCCCTAGAAATTGTTCAGACTCTGCAGAACTAAAAGAGAAGTAAAACTGTGGAAGCAGCGAGGCTTCTTCACATCCTCAGGGCTCACCAGGAGAGAGGAAAGCTGGCTGCCGCTTTATTAGATGTCCTGAGCAACCGAGACAAGGGGCTATTATCAAAATTCCAGGACATTCAGAGCTGCCACTGGAAGGCAAAGGAAATCATTCAGCTGATGCAGCAGCAAGAGAGGCGGCATTTGATGGCCACATGCTGCCGTCTGCACTGTCCCCTGCTTCCTGCTAAACCAGTAAAAGGCTTGGACAATTCATCTCTTGGTGCCACTCTCCAACCTCAACCACTCCTTGCCCCTTAGGACTAAAAATGAGTTGGATTCTAAACCAACTTCAGCATTGTCTATTGAAAATTGTAAATGTATTAATATGTTTCCTTTTACTCAGTACTTGCATGTTTAGTTTATGCAAGAGAAATGCACACAATATATACATGAGGGCATTTACTGTTATATTGTTTGAAATAGAAGATAAATGAAGCTAACCTAAATATCCATCAGGAAGGGATTGGTTCTGTATATATCATGATGTAGCCCTCCAGAGGAATACATAGTTGTATGTATTGACATGGATATAGTGAAAAAGAGAGTATTGTAGGCGGCACTGATAATACTCATAATATAATAGAAGGGTTTTGTGAGGATAGTCATCAATGATTGCAAACCCAAATGCTTGTAGGGACCAGACTGGTTTTGTAAGTGGGTCAGGTAGGGACTAGGACAACCTTGAAGGAACACCCTGTGTGAAAGCAATTGGCATCAATCACTCAGCTTCAGCTAAACATTGCTAATGAGGTGGCAGATATTTGTGTTTTCCAAGAAAAGCTTTAAATCACAATACTTTTCATGCTACTTTGTGAGTGCATTTCCTTCTCTGCCACCTTCAAACTTCATGAAAATATTTGTTATATAAACCTCTTGATTTTTGTTTTTTGGCAACTAATAGAAATACTTTCAAAATTATATTTTATGTGGTCATCTGTGAACTGGATTTGTCTTGCAGGTTCCATGCGTATCAATATTTTTAGTGATAGCTATCTCTGGAGAATCATAATATGGCCTTCCAGTGACTATACTGTATATTGGTTTATGTTTGAAGTTTTTTGTTTTTTGTTTTTTTTGACCGTGGCAAGAACCAATTTATTGGTTGAGGTGAGGTGAGAGGTGAGGGGCCTACACCCATAAGGAGCGAGGGGGAGGGCCTCCCCAGTAACCTAGAAATCCGCATTCTGGACCAGATCCTGGAGGTAGGCTTTTACAGGTCCCAGGTGTGGGAGAGCAGGTGGCTGTTGGAAATGTAGAGGCCCACACTATTCTCCAGTGAGGAGGCACCCCCTAACTGGGCCATGTCTAGCAGGGCCCTGAGACACATGAGAACAGCTTTGATTGTTAAGAGCTACTTGATCCACTGCCGGTATCCCAGGGCCACAACTCCTCAAGAAGGTGTGGCATGGCAGCTATCACTTCCTTCCATGAAGATGACCAGATCTGCCACCAAGGACAAGAAAGGAATATACCTCCTTTCTTGTCCTTGGGGACCTGGTGAGTGGTCTAGCCCATGACCACTGTCAGGGAGGAGCTCCTTGCCCATGGCCCAGTATGTGTGACAGTGTCCCAACCTCTGGGCCCAGAACCACTGCCCCTCCCTCCACTGAGCTAGTCTGACACCTGCCCCCGACCTTACACTCCAGGCAGCCCACCCATGCCTTACTAGCTTGTTACTGTCAGGCCCCTGGGTATTGTCTTGTCCCAGATTCTGACCCTACTAGCTGCAGATGCTTCAGGCAGACACTGTGCTGGAAGACTTGGTGGCTCCTGTGGAAGGCAGTCACCTTGACCTCCCACTCTGTGCAGCTGCAGCAGCGATGTGAAGGGGGAGAGGTTGAGAGTGTAAGGGACCCAGAGCACCGGCCCCTGTGTCTCCCGCCCCATAGTTGGCACTTAACCTTCCCTGGGCACCAACAGTCGCCTCAGTGGGTTTTCAGGGGATTCCTAGTTTGGACAGAGAGCAAGGATGTCCAAGGCGGGGCTCAGCAATAGCTGAGGGGGTGCTCAGGGGCCACAGCCAGGCTCGGGGGCCCCCAATTGGGAATGGGGCCAGGACCATGTCACGCAGTGGCTCCTCCAGAATTTTCTCCTGGGAATCCGAGGAACTGCATCTGCAACTGGTGTCTGGAGAGGCATTCAGAGCAGGAAATCCCCAACTCCTGAGGTCACAAGCTCTTACATCTCGTGTGGGCTCTGGGGGGTCCTTGCTCCAACCTGCAGCTACACACAGCATCTCCTTCGGGTTTAGAGTGGACCGGAGATTCCTCTTGCACGTCCGCAGCATGGTGGACTTCTCCGTGCAGGAGTGTGGGCACCACCAGACTGGCCCCGGCCTGGGAAACGTCGGAGTCCTGCCGCGCAGGCAGAGCTGCCCAGGGATGCAGCAGCGCGTGTGCTCCGGTCCCTCCAGGAAACGCCTGCCTGCTGCTCGCGCCCAGCGGCGACGCCAGCCGGGGTAGGTTCCCCGGCTTTCGGGTCCCGTGGTCCGGCGCAGAGGGTCGGAGCATATCGGCTGCTGTGGCCCGCCCCTGTTCTGGGGTTCAGGTAACTCTCGAACTAATGCTGCATGCCCCCCATCCCCGCCCCCAACACACTTCCTCTCAAATGAGCTTGAGAGCGATGGGGCTTTCTTTGATAGTAGCTTTCTACTACTTTGATATTAAAAAAATACACAAAACGTGCTTACGCTGGTCTTATGCTAGGAAGGTCTGAACCAAGCTGAGTTTCCAGACCGTTTAGACTGGAACCAGTTTCAGGATTTTGGCCGAGCTCTAGTTTTGTTACTAACCTAAAGAATCTTGAGTTTGGTGGCTACTACCAGGCTCATGTAGATAATGCTTGGGACCAGGATTTCTGCAGCTTGATGGGCCATCTGAGTCCCTGGGGATGGAAGCGGCATGGTAGGGGTGTTGGGAGACAACAATCATACATCTCATTTCCATGGATGACTTGTGGGAAAGTGAGTAAGTGATCATCATTCATTCATTCACTCACTCACTCATGCCATAAAGGTGTTTTGGGTGCTCGTTATGTGTCTGGTCCTGCGTTGCACCCTGATGACACTGAGATGCTTTCATTGAGCTCCTGGCTTTGGGGGGGGGGCGCAAAGTAAATAAGCTGAGAAGTAGTGTGATGGGGGCCAGCACGTGGTGCCTTGGGAAACCCCACCTTGGAAGCCTTCCCTGAAGAGGTGGCGTCTGGGCTGAGTTCTGAGGGATGAGCAGGGGGAGTTAGCTTGGTAAAGAAATGGAGGGGGGATTCCAGGTGGGGAGACACACAGGTGCAACGAAAGGTGTGAAGACGAGAGGACCCAGGACTTTCTGGGAGAGTCTGTACTCTGCCTAGCCTGAGCACTGAACGTGTGTGGCAGGGAAAGCCAGGCTTTGGGGCTGGAATGTGGGCAGCCACCTGATCACAATTCTTGGCAGAGCAGCCAGGGACACCTGGACACCATCCTCGGAGCACCTGAGAGTCAATGACAAGTTTTAAGCTAGGGAGTTTGGGGGCTGTTTTATATCTTTATGTAAGTACATATTTTCATCCAGAGTTTTCATTCTACATTTCATTGATTCTATGAACAAAGGGGGGGAAATACTGTATTTTTAAGTGAAGATGAACAGCAACTTATTTTTAAAAACCCTACAAAATGCTGGCTGAGAAACTGTAGTTAATACTACAACATACCTTCCCGCACTGCTTGATTTTAGAGACATTTCATGACATATCATACACAGCTGGCAAGGTAATTGAAGACATTGACTTGGAAGGGTGCTGGTAAATGCCAAGCCAGTTTCGAGGGTGTGTACGTGTGCTGTGTGGGGAGCTGGTGAAAGGCATCCTTTGCATTATGGTAATCCTCAGTGAATATGGCTGGGTTCCAACTGGCAGTTCATCCCATTCCTGGCATTGTTTCCCACTAAGGGCCTTGCTTCCCCGAAAAGGTACGTGAATGCTCAATTAATAGGAAGAGATTAAACATGTTCAATTTGGTAAGAACTTGACTTCACCACCTCACAAGGGGAAAGGGGAAAGACGGTGGTTTTTGAGAGGGGAAGAAGGGTGGGGAGGGTGGAGCAGACTGGGGTGACCGGTGACGTTGTGACAACCCTACAATTGCTGTCTAGGTGGTTTTTCAGCCCTGGAGCAGGGCGATCTCATTTGCTGCTGCAAATGCATCTGTCCCTGGTTTTCTGGTGTTTTTGCCACAAGGACACGTGCATCTGCTGGGAGGAATTCAGAAGCAGACTAAGCAGGGTTCAGATTTTCCTCTGCAGCGTACTTTGCTGTGAGAGCCTGGAAGAGTTGCCTACTCTACCTGACCTGATCTGATTTTCGGGTGCCTACTTGGCATTGGCTTTGGTGAGAATTAAATGAGATGAGGTATTTATGTACAGTGGCCTGCACAGAACTGATTTTCAATAGGTGTTCATTTCTTTCTTGACCCCGGACTGAAGCTGCCTGTAATTGGTTTCCAGGGGAATCACCATTTGTCTCCCTGACTCCCATGCTCCCTTCTCACCAGTAAGGAAGCACATGGTTTGGGACATGTGAACGAACTTGGGTAGCAGAATGATCTGCATTCCAATTCTGGTGTTACTACTCACTCTGGACAGGTGACTCAGTATTTCTGAGACTTAGTTCCTTCCCTGTAAAATGGGAGCAGTATTGCCCAATAGTCCCTGGGCCTCCCACAGGCATTGTGAAGTGAGGCAAGGTTCTCGAACTTCCGAATGCATCAGTATCACCCGGGCAGCTTGTTCAAACAGATTGCTGGATTCCATCCTCAGGGGTTCTGATTCAGTAGGTCTGGGGTGGGGCCTGAGAATTTGCATTTCTGACCAGTTCCAGGTGACACTGATGCGGTGGTCCCAGTGCCTGGTATGCAGTGACCGCCAGATGGATGTGAACTGCTAGTGCCCTTTGTCCTTTGGGGCAGGGACAATATTGTAGTTCCCACCACCTGGCTATAATTCTAACTTTAGGATTCTTATTTTGTATCAAATACTGGCTTAATTTTCTATTTATGCAGAACTAATACAAGCAGTGAGGAGGAGTTCAATATTCAATGTTCTAGAATCCACAGGCCATTACTGCTGAGGACCCTTGTGTGACCCAGACATAAGAATGACCAGGTCCCTGTACAGTTGTATCAGCCTGGCCCCCTTGAAGAATTCTTCGATTAAAAAACAAGTTTCTGGAACATTCTCCTGGCACATAATGCCCACTACTAGGCGTTGATGGCATGTTTTGGAGAAATTGGGGGAAATGACAGGAGTCTCCTTTGGTGACGTGTAAAAAGCCCCATCATTCCCAGAGGCTTTAAGTATGTAAAGGATGGCTGTTACCACTGAGGAAATCATAGGCCCTGACTCTTTCATTTTAGAAGGTAGATGGCAAAGATATGGGGCATGGTGACACCTCTGTCACTTAATGAGCAGTCTGAATTGCAGATGGAAAATTAACAACTTCTCCTGCTCCCTCCCATCCACCACCTATCCACCTACCCATTCACCCACCCACCCAATACTTAAACTCTCCTTTGTCATTGTTCCCCAGAGCAACTGAGTCACAAGAAGTGTAACCCTTCAAACAGAGCCAGGAGCGGGACTCAATGTTGCATTAGGACTGAGAGTTTAGGTTCTGGGGTCGGATAGATGGTGCCCATCTCCTCACTTCCTTCTTTGGAAAGTGTGGTCTCAGGAAGTGACCTTCTAAACGCCCATTCTTTTATCTAAATTGAGGGCAGTAATAGTACTTATTCCAAAGGGTTCTTGTGAAGTTTAATTAGATAAACATGTGAGGATTCAATAAATGACAGCTATTGTTACTGGGGAGACTTTTTCACACTTTAGGGTTGAGACTTACTCCTGCCTGCCCTCCCTGAGCCATTACTTTTCTAGAATTATCCATCAGTGTGCAGTTGGACTGTGGGGCCTAGATTCTCCACTTCTCTCAATTTTGTCTTTATGGCTTTGGACTGAAAGAGAATGGAGGAGCCTTCTGCACAGAGCCTGAGGAACAAAATGGGGACACAGGGACAGTGGGAGGGATTTGAGGAGCTTGGCCCTGCTTGATCCTAAGAACTGATCTGCAGCCCCTGTGAAGCGAGGGTTAGAGCCATAAGCAGAAGGACCTATATTCCCCAGGTGATATGGGACACTTGCTGGCTCAGAGGCCAAGGTGACCAAATAAATGCAGAGTTGGGGAAAGGGCCAAGGTCCCCGGAAGCAGCATCCTGGCCAGGGAAGCAGTGTTTTCATACAGGCCACAGCATCCATGGAGCTGACCGGGTAATTAGTGCAGGGACTTGTGGGTGGGAAGCAAATCTTAATGAAGAACATGAGAGGGCTTGTTCCTGAGGCTGTCCCTCTGCGTGGGGAGAAACCCCCAAATGATGGGAGTGGGAGGGACTGCAGTTACACAGGTGGGAGAAGGTGAGGCCTGGGTGCATGTGGGTGACATAGCTGAAGCCTGCTGCCAAGTGCTGGGTGCCTGGTGAGCACCCGGGAACTGGCTGCTATTACCAGCTGTTTCCTGACACCCTGACCTTTCCTCATGCCTGTGGGACTGGACATTCTCTGCTTCAAATTGAAGCATATGAGATCTCTCAGCCTCTCCTTCCACAGGGACTCTGAAGAAGGCATAGTAGGAGGTTAACTCTATACCAGTCTATTTTCTCCAACAGAACCACATCGTATCTGCTTTTGAGAAGAAAGTAACTTATGCCTTAGGTATTGAAAACTAGTGATGATGCAGGCAGGTTTTGCTGAAAACTAGACTTGGAATCGGAAGGCCTGGGTTTAAGTTCCAGCTCTGTTACCTTTGAGCTTTGAGGCCACAGGTTATTTATTTAAATTCCTAACTGCCTGCCCTACCACCAGATAATAAACAAGAAAAATGTTTTGTAAACTGTAAAATTCTGTTAAGGGAATTAAGGCAAGTGGTTTTGGCGTGGCAGATGATAACGTCTCCCAGGGCTACTGGCGTTCAACCAAGGGATGGCCCCTTATTCTGAAAGGAGGACGGGGGAGGGTGAGGAGGTATTCGGGTATAGCCCTAGGAGTTCACTACCTACTCCTGAGGCTGCGTCCTGTGCATGAGCCCAATAATCCTACTGAGAATCATTGGGCCCCTCCCCTCTCCACCGCCATGGTCATTTACTTCTGTCTATGGTGAACTTCTAGTTCAAGGGCTGTGTTCTCTTCTTTGTTGTCCAGTTCCCCGGCACAGGGCCATGAGGTGGGGATTCTGTTAGGGTTTATGGAAGGATTCAGAGGGAGTGGAGGGATGTGTGGAGTTTTTTTGGGGAGAAGATAATGATCCTTCTTTATATATTGTACACTTACTCTCTCTCATTCTCACACCTCTTTTCTTTCTAAAATGTCCATAAAGGAACCCATAGCTCTGGGGAGACTGGAACATGGAAACACAAATTTGCGGGTCTAGAAACCAGGAAAACCTGAGAAAGGACAAGAATTGCTTTCCTTTCTGAGCCATTTGTACTATGGGGATCAACTCTGGAGAAGAAAGGAGACTTGGGGGTTGGTTGCTGTTGGTGGGGTGGGGGAGGGCAGTGGGAAAATGTGGTGGAGAACTTGGCAGTCTTGACACAGCAATACCTGTTGTGTCTGAAAGGAGATGTGGACCCTGGGTGCTCCCAGTCCTGGAAATAATTGCTTTTTCAGGAAGGACAGGGACCTTACAAAACAAATCTGGTGATGGCTTCCATTATTGTTAGGGTTGAGACAGGTGGTCTCTTTGTTTTCTGAATGCTGCTTTGATGCTGAGCCAGGGAACTTCTTGGTTTTATGTTGGTTTCTGTTGTGGCTCCCATAACCTCTTAGGGATAGTGACAAGAGCAACATTGATGGGGACAGTGCCCTTTCTCTGCGGGCCTGCTCTAATGCCACCCTATGTGTGCTTTGTCTTATTTCTCACAATTCTATAAGGTTGGTTATAAGCTCAGCCCCATTTTATAGAAGAAGAAACTGAGGTTCAGAGGGTTTAAATGATTTTCCCAAGATACCACCGTCAGTCACCTTAATTTGAACTGTGTTTGAATTCCAGGCCTGATAGCTACATCCTTGTCCTGCTTCACCCCCAAACTGCCTCCTTTAAAAGAAGAAGGAGTTTAAGATGAGATTGTACAGACCCGCCTCTGAAGTATTTTCTAAGCAGTTCAAATAAAGCACTTCAAAATACAGATCGTGTGTATTTCTGTGACAAGAAACCCTCCCTCTCCACAATACCTCCCTGCAAAGACTTTTCATAGACTCTGCCCAGGGTTCAACCTGGGGCCTCGGCATGAAAATGTGACAAGAAAACAATAAAATAAAAGAAAACAAAAGGCCCCAAGGCCTGTAACTGGTCATGAATGAAACACGCTTTCCCAGCCTCACAAGATGTCAGTCTGATTCTCTTTGCTCTAAAAGCTCTGATTTCACAGAGCATCAATTTCCCCCAATAGTAAGTAAGCTTTTTAATTCTTCAGCTAATGATGCAGCCTGGTCCTGAGGATTCTTGTCATCCCTATTGCTCATCCGGGATGACAGACACCTGCACTGTGAGCTTGTTACTTCCCTTCTTTCCTTTTCCTGTCCTGTCACCATGATTCCCACCCCAGCGGTAGCAGGGGCTCTGAGCTGCGTGCCCCCTCTTCCTACCGCCACCCTCCTCCCACGCAGTCATGCTCAGCTCTCTGATTCTCTGCAGAACGTCATCTGCTTCTCCATGAATAAGCTTGCCTTCCTTCCCCCCACCACCCTTCCGTGGTGACTCTTGTGTCAGTTGGGTGTGCGTGGGGGGCCCAATATTTCTGACTAGTTGTCTGGCTGAGCTAACATTTGTCATGCACGAACTCTGTTCTGGGCACGCGTGGAGAGTTTGGGGCAGATTATCTCTTTTGTTCCTCACCACACCCGGTGAGACGGGTCCTGGGGGTCAGCCCATTGCATGGATGGGAAAACTGAGGCCCAAGGTGATGTCCAAGGACATACAGCCTTCTAGTGTCCAGGTTCTAGTGCCTGTCTTCTTCACCATCAGGACGCACTGGCTTGAGGTCTTTCTGGAATCTTTTATGTGAAAATCAGAGAGAGTTGAGAGTAATCTCTGGCTTTGAAGTTCTCAGCCCAAGACCCTTAGAGACTCAAGGTGGGTAATACCTCAGGGAAGTTCAAGCCAAGTGGTAGCAATAACTAGATGGGTTAGAAAACATCCGCAGACCAGTTAAGATGGCCCAGACCGACTGTTGTCTACGCTAGGAGAACACAGGCGTGGCCGTGGGGAAGGCCCTTTGCCTCCCCGTGGCCTTCTGCAGGACCTCCTCCCTGTCGCTTGCATCTGTCCCACACTTCGCTCTTATCACGGACATGCACAGGCAGGTGGGGCGCCCTTAGGACAGCGCCGCTCAAGGTTTCAGGTTCGTCGGGACCACGCAGGAAACAGCTAAAATATGAATGCCGGAAATTCCAATTCAGGAGGTCTGGAAGAGGGACCGGGGGATTTTACTTCTCCTGAGCACCTCTGGAGATCCTAAAGCAAGAAAGCTCCAAGGCGCTATTTAAAAGTGACTACTGCTTCTCTGACCGTGGCTTTAGGACAAGGAAACAAAAAGCGCAGGCTAGTCAGGGCCGCCTTTGTCTCGGGCGACCCCCACAGGTGCCCGGAGTGACCCCAGCATCACCCCATGCCATCGCCCTGGGCTCCTTACCTCTGTTGCTGAGGGGATGCTCTGCTGAGCTTATGGGAGGAGCTCGATAATATTTATTATTATTTTTAATCCTCTTAACTAGAATCAAGATTTTTATCATTTGGTCTATGGTTGCCTAACTTTTGAATCCCCAGTTAGACCAACTGAAATAATCAGGAAAGAGTAGGGAAGAGACCCAGCACTAGAGACAGGCTGTGGAGACTGCTGCTCGTGTGGATGCAGACACAGCTGAAGTTGTCCCAAACGAGGTTTCCTCTGATTAAATGATGCTGGAAGCCTCGCCTCCGCAGAAGGCTGTTTCTTTCCCAAGGAGTGGACACCTGTCCTGTCTCATCCTGTGTGGTGCTCCCACTCTCTACCCTCCATGTACAGCCAACACTTCAGTGTCAGGTTGCCCGTAATCACTAGCTCCATAAGGGTAGCAGTACATCTCTGAATATGTCTTTTCTGCAGTTAGCTCTTTGGTTTTCCTTGGTCCGTAGCATGCTTCTAAAAGCAAAACTCCTCCGATGTCCTCACAGAGGCCAGGAAATACATCTATCTGGAGAGGAGAGCATAGTACCTACAACATAGAAAGTGCCCAGTAAATGTTTGTGGGTTGAGTAAGAAATTGTAATTTTTTTCGTAAGGCATTGTCCCCAAATGTGATTCTGTGGGCTGGACCAGTATAAATCCATATAAAGATTCTCTATTCTCATGCAAAAATGAGAAAATTTAGGGCAATGTATTAAGGTTTTCATAAAGCTAAATTTATTGTAAAAGATTATTCTGAGACTGTTCTTCCTAATTTGGGGCTGTATTGATTAAATTGATATACATCCCATTCTTTTGACTAGGCTTCCTCATCTCTTTTCTAGATGACAGAAGAAGTCTCTAGAAGTAGCTCCTTATCTATCAGGACTTTTAGTTACAAACCAGAGAAGCTGAATCTTGCTAACATGGGTATTTTCTTAAATATAGGAAGATTACTTAAAAGAAGTTGTGTCTAAATACAGTGTACTGTCCTGAATTGGATCCTGGAGCAGAAAAAATACATGAGTGGGAACACTGGGAAAATCCAAATGAGGTTTGCAGTTCAGTTAATGGTAATCTGCCGATGGCAATGTCTCCGTCGTGCTGAACGTACCATAGTTATGTAAGGTGTTAACAGTGGGAGAAAGTGGGCGAATGGTATAGGCGGTCTCTGTACTATTTCTGTAACTTTTCTATGAATCTAAAATTATTCCAAAGTAAAAGGTTTATTAAAAGAAGATAAATGTTCAGACTCTAGTGTTCAATAACCCATTTGATCACAGTTACCTTTTGAAAATGTAAATCAGAGCATATAAGTGTCTTTCTTAAAATCGTTCAAAGGCTTCCCATTGCACTATGAATAAAATCCTAAAGCCTCACCAGGCCCTCGTGAATGGCGCTGCTGTGTCCAAAACCGGATCTCCTGTCTGGTGGGTCCACTCCACCTTCATTTGATGATTTTACTCTGGTTGTGCTGACCTTCCTCCAGTTTCTTGACTGGGCCACATTGTCCCCACTTTAGTCCTCTGCACGGGCCTCTGCCTCTAACCCTCCTCCTCCAGGTCTTTGCGTGGCCGGCTCACCTGCTATTTAGGGCCCTTCTTCAGCGCCTTGCCTTCCTACTGACTCACTCTGGAGTAGCTTCCTCACCTCTCTGTCGCTCTCCTTCACTTCTGTTTTGTGTTCTTCTAAACAACACTATCAAGTAAAATCACTTATTTGCTTATTAGTTATTTGTTGATTATCTTCCCCTCCCCCTGGGACATCAGCTCCATGAGGGCAAGGAGTTTAACGTTCACACCGTATCCTCAGCATGTAGGGCAGAGTCTCGCGCACAGTAGGAGCTCTGTAATTATTTGCTGAATAAGCAAAAGAAGGGACAGTTCTTCCATCCACTGGCCCCCTGTACTTACCTCTCCCACAGTCCCTGGCCCACTGGTTGTAAATGTCTGCAGACCCACCCGTCTCCTTCCCTGGGCCCTCACCTCCGGTGGCTGATAGGGTGTTATTCACCTCTGTACTCCTAGACGTGGCCCAGCGCCTGGCCCAGCGCTGGCATTCAGCACCGGTGCGGCTCCTTGGGGCCTCTGGCTGGGCACTTGCCGGCTGACTTGGGGAGTCAGAGGTGACCACTGTTTTAGATAAGACCAGTCACTGACCACTTCCTTCATCTTTGTATCATCAGTGCCTGGCATTAGAACACGCTCAGTCCGTGCGCTTTGAATGGATGAAGGAGGAAATGGCAAAAGGCAGTTTGCATGCGGCACCCAAGGGGGGTTCAGAAATGGACGTTGACATTCAGCCAATATCTAAGTACTGCCTGCTGAGTGGGGCCCAGAGGTGTGAGATTGGGATCTCACTTAATTCTGTCCTATGTTTTCTCTCCTATGTATTTCCTTGGGCCTCTTGTCAGCCATATTTCCTCCAGGTAGAGCTTCTCTTGGCCTTCCTGTTTTCCTTCTGCTTGAGTCTCCCTTGCCACCTTTCTTGGTCCCGCTCCTGAGAGAGGGCCTCTTCCCAGCTGCAGACCCACAGCTGCTAGCTCTGCTTCCCCAGCAACCTCACCCAGCAGTCACCACCACGTTCTGGGGACACACAGGGAAGGAACTTTACGTCTTCCCCCAATTAAGTGCCAGTCCTTCATTTTCTGTGATTTAAGCAAGAAATAGCATAGCACCATGGAGAGTGTGCGACTTGCAGTTAGACTGATGGGGTTCCAACCCCGCCTCATAGTCCGTGAGAGACCTTGGGCGGGAAATGTAGCCTCCTGCGGCCTTGGTTTCCTCATCCCCGGAATGGGGATGTGGCTTTTGATGGACATGGGCAGGCACACACACACATGCGCTCACTTCACAGAGCTGACATCATTCTTCCAAACTCAGCTTAAATCTTAACTGCTTTCTCTAAAGTAGGTCTCTTGGCCTCAGCCCTGCATGTGTTTCGTTAACAGCACTTCTCACAATTTATAATGAATTGATTTATATCATGTTTTGTGTTGTCTGCCTCATTCGATTGTGGGTAGGAAGCATAGTTACTGCTTACCACTGTATCTCAGATGTGGCAACAGTGGAGACTATAGAGTTCATATAGTATCGTGATAATTAATACTTAAGTTCTTTTTATGGACAGTGGGGAAATTATTGGAAAGAAATACAGAGAAAACCTCTGGGCAACAAGGTTAGTGGAGAGGGTGATTCAGATTCCCAAAGGCCAAGCGGGGGCCTGAGGGTGCCGGCCGGGAGAGTCTTCTGACAAGACATGGCATGTGTTTCAATGGCTGTTGACTTATGACCCGCCCCCGAGCTGGAGAAGATAAAGCGGGATGCCTTTTGTGTAGTTTTGATTTATTTTAGTAATGAACTCAGTTGGCATTTCCCTCTGGAACGCTGTGATTAAAACAAACTTGACAGAGATTCCGCTTGCAGGTACATCAGCATGGGGGTGAAATGAAGTCTGATGCACAATGGGAGTCCCACTGTTGGCTCAGCCACGGTGACGCTTAGAATGAGTGAGAGCGATGGGAATCTCGTTACTCCTCACCATTTAGCACCAGCCTCCGGGAGAGGAGAAGGTCACGTCTGATTGTACTGTCCCGTTAGCCTTGGATATGTGCAGGAGAGGGAAACTGATGGGGGGCAGTACAGGGAGCAGGAGTATTTTTCCCAACTGCTTTGTCATTTGCAGACAGATCTAAGATAGAAGACTACTGAAGAAGATTTATAGGAGAAGTAAATCGAGTTCACAGTCAGAAGGCTTAGGCAGATGGTTTATTAGTCAGGCCTTCATCTTTTATTTATTGAGCATCTACTATGTGCTGGGCTCTAGTCCAGGCAATGGGGATGGAGTGGTGAAAAGGCCACAGTCATTTTCCTCAGGGAGTTTATGTTCTGGTGTAAAGAGATAGACGACAGTCAAATGATCACGTTAATCAATTGCTTCTGCAAAGAAAATGAAACAGGGCAGCATCACAGGCAGTTACTCTGGTGGGGGTGGTGGGGACTGTTTTAGGCTGACGTTCAGGAGACACTTCTCTGAAACTGTGAAATGGGAGTGAGCAGAGGCTATGTGGACGGAGGCAGTGGCACGCAGGTGGATGCTGATAGCACCTCAGGCTGAGGAACAGCACAGGGAAGTCCTGCACCTGCACTGAGCTCAGCATTAGAGAACAAACTGAAAGACCCCGCAACCCCTTCCGAGTACAAAAACATCTCCAAGTTCTTTACTACTTACTAGTGATGTTTATTATGTACCAGCAGTGTGACCTTCAACAAGTTATTCAATCACTCTAATTTGACAGCTGTAACACAGCAGTATTAATGACTACACACTTCACAGCCTTGTTACGAGAATTACACATGGTAGCAATAAACGCTTATAACTATCGAATACTTATTATATACTGGGCACCATGCTAAGTGCTGCATGTATAATACCTTATTTAACCTTCATAATAAGTCAAGAAGCATTATAATCACCATTTTGCAGATGAGAAAACCGAGTGCAGAGAGTGTGAGTAAATTGTTAGGGAGCCCCAGAGCTGGGATTTGAATCCAGTATTCTTCTCCCAAAGCCCTCAACCTTACCCCATGTTTTCTAGACACAGGAGCCTTAGGACGTTGTCCTGTCAGGGGCCTCAGCCCAGCACCCATGCGTTGTGGTATTCAGTGCTCCCAGTTCTGCCATTACCACGCACGTTGTCCTTCTTCCACTTCATAACAATAATGAGTGATCTTAGACTGTGACATTTGGAAATCAGTGATCTGCCATAGTGCTGGAGCTGGAAGCCAGAGCTCCTCATTTCCACTCCCAGGATTTTTCCCTATGGTATGACTCCCTGGAGGTTTTACTTATTTTAAGTAAGCGTGTTTTGAAAGGAACCCTCAAAAATACTCACTGAATTTCCTTCAGTAGATCCAGCTGTGTGCAAAACAATAGGTTCCATTTTCTTCTTTAGTACTGCTTCCATTAACATTTAAAACATCCCTCCATATTCATTGTTCCTGTGTTAAGTGAAAAAATCCTTAGAACATTTTAGCATTCATCTGCTGATGAAACCTACCAGGATTCTGAATTGAGACCCACTCCACCACCTGTGGCCCCTGCGTTCCTGTCTGGGCCTGTCCTGCTCCTCCTGGTGTCTGTCCCAGGAATTTCCAGATTTCCTTGAGACTTCTCAGGTAGGAAGCTTTGTTCCTAGTGAGTTTTGTTTATTTGTTAGTTTTGTTTTTGCTTCTTGACCACAGTCATTCCTAAGCTCTTGGATTTCTGGAGCTGAACTTTAAAGTTGAAAACCTTTTCTTAGATAGGATTGTTAGAATATAGACTCAACCCCAGAGACGGGAGGAAAACACATCTGGGTCTTGTGAAGCAGTTAGTTACAAATGGGAGTAGGGGCGGGGGCAGAGGACAAGTAAAGCAGCAAGAGCATCTTTACCCTCGTGATTGATGAGGCTGAAGCATCCTGTGATCTTTCTCTGAGCTCGGTGCAGTTTTATAACTTCAGTCCAGATGTTTTCTTCGGACTTGAGCCTGTGGTATTTAACCACCTACTCTGTGTCTCCACTTAAAAGCCCAATAGGCAAATGACATTTAATATGATAAAAACAAATGCCTGATCTTCATCCACGAACTCGTTCCTCTCTCAGTCTTCCCCACCTCTACTAATAACATCTTGAGCCTTTGCGGTGCTCAGGTGAAAATGCTGGAGTTCTCCCCACCACTTTCCTTTCCCTTACATGACTCCATGTCCAATTCATCAGCAATACCTGTTGGTCTTCACCTTCAAAGTAGGTGCAGAAGCTGCCCAGGTCTCGCTACCTTCTCGGCAGCCACCATGGAGCAAGCCACTGTCCTGTTTGCTGATTTCCAGTGTCCTTCTCCTTTTCCTTGTGTCCTTCTTCATACAAAATGTGGCTGCCAGAGCGATCCGATCCTTTTAAACCTGGATGGTGTACACCCTACCTTTGCTCAAAACATCCCATGGCTTCCTGTTTCTTAGAACAAAAGCTGAATCCTTGAAAGGGCTTATTAAGCCCTTCAGGATCCTCCCCCCACATTATCACTCTAAAGTCATCTAATCTACCCCTTTGTTCACTCTAGAATGTAAGTTCTATGACAGTAGAATTCTTGTCTGTGTTTTCACTCTACTTCCAGTACCTAGAGGAGTACCTGGCACACAGTAAGCACGTAAACATATTTAGTAAATGAATGAATGACTACAGGATTAACATAGTGCCCAACTATATTAAGTTGGGAATCATTTCATAACAAAACAACTGAAAACCAAATCCAGTGGAAATGTGATTGGATTCCTTCCAGTGTGGTTGGAAATTCAGAGGTGCATTACTCTCAAGGAGCTCTATTCAGGGACTCAAATGAAGCTATGAGTCATTGACTCCCTTTGTCAATTGTCTCTATTTTGTCCTCTGTTAGTTTCATTCTCAGACTGGCTTTACTGGTCACCATGAACTTCAGGCTCACATAATACCATGTTAATAATACCAGTCGAGATGGGAAAAGGGCATGTCTTTTCCAACACTTCTACCCACAGTCCCAAGAGACAATCTCATTGGCCTACCTTGAATTGAGTGCCTCTACCTGAACCAATCACTGTGCTCCAAGTGGCTGAAATGCTTCCATTGGCCGGGTTGAATCATCTGACCCCCACTGGAGAAGAGTGAGAGAGTAGGGCTGTCAGGCCAAGGGACACTCCATAGACTGAGAAAGAGGGAGGACACTTCTGTAAGAGGAAGTATAAGTATCAGTGTCAGGTTCATCCCACATTACAGCAGACCTATTTTTGCAAAACAAGGTTCTGATTTTGTCGTTATTATGCTCCAGGATCCTCAGTGACTCCCCACTTAAATAAATGTCACTGCTTTTGAGCTGGTATTCAAGGCTCATCATAATGCAACCCCAATCTACTCTTCCAGTTTTACCTCTTACCACGGCCTCCCATATTCTCTTTATTGCAGAAACGCTGGACTATTGGCAACTCTTGGAATACCATTTGTTCACTCATCATCCATAACATACACCATATACAGACATAAACTTTATTAAGCACCTACTATATGTTTCCCAACCTTTGTTGATTTAATGACCACTTTCCTGAATGCGTTTTGCCACCTCTGAGTATATAAAACCAACACATTTTATACGGCCCAAGTTAAGTACCATGTATTCGAAGATAACCTTGCAGCTCAGAATGACTTATTTCTCCATCTCTTTCCATAGTGATTTTTAATTCTTCTCTTGAGGCAGCATTGAGGGGGGGTTGGGTTAATGTTATATATGTGTATACCTATATTCCCATATGGACTTAAAATTCTTTGAGGGCTTGGTCATCTCCTCCCTCTGCACACCATCCAGTTATAATAGTATTGTACACAATGTAGGTACCTAATAACTGTGAAATGAATGACTAACAAGCTGAATTGATTTGAACTTTGAGTTTCACTTTCTTTACCATCACCGTGATGTGTTTATTTGTATAGTACATCTATTTGTGTAGTACGTTGAAATTTACAAAATGTTTTTGGGCTTTTTGTTTTATTTACTTTTTGTAATAGTGTTCTGAACTGAGTATAATCCTGCTTTTAAGGATGAGAGACTGAATCTCAGATAGGTCAGGTAAGTTTTTGGCTGCACAGTGGTATGGACAAGACTTGAATTCAGATCTTTAGACTCTATATTTGTCCTGAGTAGTTTGGTAACAAGTGACAGCAACTCAAACCAGCTTAAGCACAAAAGGAAGTTTACTGGTTAATTGGTGACCCCCAAAGAGCCATGCTTTTCGGTATTCATGCTGCAATGTAGAGCCATCCCTCAGTGACTCTGAGCTGGGATGTGGGACTTCTTTGGCTGATGGGACTTTAGCAAGCCTGATAAGTGACAGGGAAATTGGAACTTGCCTGCTTGGAATGCTCCCCCTGGGAACCCAGCTGGCGTGCCCTGTGAAGCCCAAACCATGTGGGGAGGCCATGGCGGGTAAGTAATGAGATGCTGCCATCAACAGCATGCGAGTGAGCACCCCAGCTGCTCCAGGCCAGCCCAGCCTCCAGATGACCGAAACCCCAGCTATAGAACCACGGGGGAGAACGAAATGGTTGTCGTGGGAAACCAGTAAGTTTCAGGGCAGCTCGATCTTCTGGAATAGGTACAGAAACATCAGGGAAGCATTTGATTTATCGTGTTTCAGTGATCTGCTCAACACTGAACTAGTCGCTGTGACCAGGGTGGTGGGGTCTTGTGCCTCCTGCAGGGACCAAACAGAGCAGGGGGAGAGATCCTCAGAGAAGGGCTAGGGAAATTGTGGACCCTGCAGTTAAGGTTCAGAGAAGATTGTTTCTTCAGAGGCGATGGTTCTCAGGATTGGGGGAGAGGTGGTGTGTGTGTGTTTGTGAACATGTGTGTTCCCTGCATTCTGACCTGGGGGTGGGGTGAGGTGGGGTGGAGGCGCTTTGAGCAGGAAGAGGGGAGTGAGGTCATCCTCCCTGAGCTCTGTTTTTAGTGCCTCGTGACTCTCTGGGCAGAGACCCATGTTCGCACACAGTCCGCTCCCTGGGTTTGGAGTCGGTCAGACGTAGCTCATCTCCGGTCGCATGTGCTCCTCAGCCTCCACTGACAAAGCTGGTTTAAACCAGGCAGCCCAGGACACATCTCTGAAGTTCTGTAAAATTTTCATAGGGGAGAGGTGCTTACAGACAACATTTGAGACCTCAGGCTTCATGAAATGCCCTGCTTGATGTGAATTTGGGGCTCTTCTGAGAATTTAAGTGGAATTTTTGTAAAATGTCCCAGAACATTTTATTTCCTCAGGCAAAAAATGACTTTCTGTGCATGAGCAAGAGTTGCATATCGGCTCCAGAGAAAGAGTCAATTGTGGCCTCTGACAAATAAAGGTAGGTAGGAGGCCAGATTCTTCATGCTCACTGTATCCATCATCCTCTTTCTTCCCATCACTACTAGAGGTAGAACTGTGGGATGTTCATTCCCGAGAGAGACTTTAGAGTGTATTTAGTCGACTGTTGATTTTAGAGATAAGGAAACAGAGACCAGTCAGGGCTATGACTTGTTCAGTCGCACAGTAGTCTGATGGCTTGAGTTGGGATTAGCTCCCTCATCTTTTGACTTGGAGGCAGGTCTTCTTTCCACAGCCCTGAAATCTTGTGGTGACTTTATTGGTAGCTCTGACACAGCTTAGGGAGTAGGTCATGGAGAAGGAAGAGGATGCTGAGTTTCAGAGGAAACTGATCAACCAGAGGGGGACCTCAGAGAGTGAAAAGAATGATCTAGGTTTCTCCAGTAGAAACTCTGGACTTCATGGCCAATTTTCAGCCACAAAAAGGACACTTGGATCTAAAATATTTCAGAAGTTTTTATACTTAAAAATCTCTATAGAAAATTAGGCATGCTGTGTTTTATTTTCTCAGGGACTTGACCCACTCTTCTGAGGTTCAGAGAGGTTAAGCAATTTACCCAAGATCACACAGCCAGAAGGAGATAATTCCAAACTTGTGCCCTTTGTATTACATTGCACTGCTAAAAGTGGGGCTATGCATAGTCCTTACTGTAAGTGGAATTGAAAGTATTTTGTCTCAAGGAAAAAAATGCAGGGATGATGTAGGAGTTTATTTATATTTAAATGCTGCATAGCGTAGCTGGTTGAGAATTGGGCTCCACGGTCGGACTGTTTAGATTAAAATTCAAGTTCCATCACTTCTACATGTGTGACCCTGGGATGCGCTTGACCCCTTCAAGTTCTTCTTTTTATTCTTATCTATGCAGTGGACATAATTTAAACATTTACTTCATACTGTTGTCATGAGGGTAAAAAGGAGCTTGTAAATCATTTAACATGAGGCCTGGCACTTAAGTGCTTAAAAATATTCACTGTTATTTGATGTTGTAATGCACAATATTAATTGGGGAATGGCATGATTCAAGAAAGGAAAGTATACAAGATAAAAGACTACCTATTACTCACTAGGCTTCCTGCACTGATTCCTTGCCTCTCCTTAGCACACATCTGTCCTCCCTCATGGATTAGGGTAGATCAGCTCATTCCAAAGGAGAGAGACATGTAAAACTGTTCAGTGGGAGACCCTACTGGGTGTGCACAAAGGTACATGCACACGGATAATCTTTGCAGAATCATTTATAATAGAAAACCAGGAAATAACCTGAGTGGTAGTTCATAAGGAGCAGGTTACCAACTGTGGTACACATCAGTTAATGCAGCACACTTCCAGGAGCTTAGGAGAGAACCCTGGAATCATCTCTGATTCTCCCCCCACTTCCTTACTCCCCACATGAATAACAGCAGTAAAACCTGTTGACTCTTAACTTCAAAATGCTGTGTTTAGAATCTGACCAGTTCTCATTGTTGGCACAGCTACCACCCTGATCTTAAGCCACTAAAATCTCTTTAACAGATTTTTGCAATCACCTTTGACCTGGTCTTCCTGCTTTTTTCTACTCTTGCCCTTTCCAGCAGCAGTGGCATCCTAGCTTTCTTCAACCTGCTAGTTACATTCCTACCTCAGGGCCTTTGCACTGGCCATCCCTCCTGCCTGGAAAACTCTTCCCCACAATGTGCTTATAGCTCTCTCCCTCATCCTCCCAAGCCTGCTTCTCAGTAAGACCTGCTCTATTCACCCTCTTCTTAATTGCAATCCACCCCACTCTGGGTCTAATACTCCTAACCCCCTTTATCCTGTTCTATTTATTGCCATAGCAATTTTCACTTTTTCACATACTATATATTATTAACTTATTTTTAAAGTTTATAGTCTGTTTCCCTCCACTGGAATATAAGCTCCATGAAGGCAAGGATTTTTGCCTCTTTTTAAAAAATATTTGTTGTTGTCTACTATTACATCCCCAGCACCTAGAATACTTTCAAGCATAGTATGTACTTAACATTTGTTGAAGAATGATTGATTTATTTACAATGAATTAGCATGGAATCTTTTTTTTTAATGTGTTTTATTGATTATAATATTACATTTGTGCCAATTTCCCTTCCCTCTGCTCCCCTCCACCCGGTGGCCCCCCTCCCTCCAGTTGTCCCCCCCTTTTAGATCATGTCCATTAGTTGTGCATACAGTTCTTCTCAACCTCTCTCTGTCTATTCCATTCCCTCCTACCATGATCCTTAATGCCTATATCATCTCCCTCCCTCTCCCCATTCCCCCTCCCTGTTGACCTCCCCCCAATATGTTCCCCGTAACTATAGTTCTTTTTCCACTCTCGTTGCCTGTTTAGTTTGCCTTTGTTTCAATTCCCTAGCTTCTGTTGTTTCTTGTGATGCAGTTTTCATTTTAGATTTCATTGTCTTGATCCTCCTTTTTCTAAACCAGTCCCTTTAACATCTCATATAACAGTGGTTTGGATCTAATGAACTCTTTCAGTTTTATTTTGTCCTGGAAACACTTTCTCTGTCCTTCTATTCTGAATGACAATTTCGCTGGATAGAGTATTCATGGTTGTAGGTTTTGGATTTTCATTACTTTGAATATTTCTTGCCAGTCCCTTCTTGCCTGCAGGGTCTCCCTTGAGAAGTCAGCTGATAGTCTAATTGGGACCCCTTTGTACATAATTCTTTTCTTCTCTCTTGCTGCTTTTAAGATTCTCTCTTTATCTTTAATTTTTGACATTTTGATTATAATGTGTCTTGGAGTGGTTCTCCCTGGGTCCAGTTTTTTTGGAACTCTCTGTGCTTCCTGGACCTGTAAGTCTATTTCCTTCCCCAAGTCTGGGAAGTTCTTCTTTATTATATTTTCACTCAATTTTTCAAGTTCTAGTTCATCTTCCTCGCTCTCTGGCAAACCAATGATTCTTATGTTGGGCCTTTTATAGCTGTCCCAGAGGTTTCTGATCCTCTCATTGTTGCTTCCCATTTCCTCTCGCTGCATTGGTTGACTGCTTGTTACTTCTCCATATTCCAGTTTGTTGAAATGAACTCTGGATTTTATTTCCTCACCATCTGTCTCGTATGTGGTTTTGTTCCTTTCGTTATGAGTGTTTTTCGCTTCTTTCTCATCTTTTTCCAGATCTTTTGTGAATTCTGTAAGCCACCTGATAACAATGGCCCAGAACTGATCATCTGACAGGTTTCTTATCTGTTCATCTGTCAGGTTCTCTATCTGTTGCCTGGTGAGCTGTGCCACCGTGATTTCTATAGTTGTCTGCCTCATTTTGACAGATGCGTTTTGTTTTCTTGGGCCGGCTGTCGGGGGCAGTGCCTGTGTACGCGTCACAAATTAGCGACCGACGCCTGCTTGTCCGCGACCTATTTCGCAGCCCTGTGGTGCTTTCTTTGGGGGCGGGGGTCCAAGATGGATTCACACAGTTATTCCGCTAGGAGACCGGGATCCGTCCTCCCGCCCCCCTGGGCCTCACTGTTCAAGGCGATGTGGTGGCTGCTTTCCCCAGCGTTGGGGTCGCGAGCTGCCGGGGGTCGACTGCAGCCGGGGTTGTTCTCCCCGCCGCTGTCCCAGGTGCGACCGCAAACAGCTCCGCCCCCTTTCTCTCGTCCTACCTGCCCAAAGGGCGCCGCTGGTTTATAACTTCATATGTTGGGCTTCCGTGTAGTTTTATTTTCTGGAATTTCTAGTTATCCTTTGTTTTGAAGTAGTTGTATTCCTCTCTAGTTGTAGAGGGAGACCTAGCGCGTCCGTCTAAGCCTCCATCTTGGCCGGAAGTCCGAATTAGCATGGAATCTTAAAATCAATGAGGGAGAACTATATGAATTGACACAGATCTCTAAGATATTTTGTAATTAAAAAATAGTTGTAAAGTTATTAGTATATATAAACTTAAATGTATTATACATATATATCTGCAAACATATGCCCATATATACATATTTAACTTCATTTATGTTTAAAAAACAAAACCAGCTATTTGTATCTGCATGCATATATATCTATATAGATATATCTATATAGATATATATGCATAAATGTTAGGAAGGCCATATTCTGGATTGACAGTAATAGTCACCTTTAAGGAAGGGCAAAGGAGACCTTTTTGTTTTATTCTTTATACCTCTCTAATTTCAAACCTCTACCCCACAAAAGGCTATATTCATGTATTACTTGTCTAACTTTTAATGTAGATTTTCTAAGCTGGTATATATTTTGAGAAAAGAATTAAATTTATGTGCAGGAACTCTAGCACTCTTGTTGCATTTTCTTAGATTAACTAACCTGGACGAGTTGCTACTAGAAAGGCTTGACCAGCGGACATTTACTTCATAGTGTTGAAGCCTGACCAGCTGATTATTCTGGCCCGCTTGACCTGACCCCCACCTCCCTAGTCCCATAGACTTTCCCACACTAGCCTGTGGGCTCCTGGGGAGCACTGCCATAACCCAGTCTTCTAGTTCAGTGCTTTGGAATCAGGGGTGTAAAGTACATATTTGTTGAATTGAGGCAGCTCTTTTTTGTTGTCTAGAATCATTCAGCGGCACCGGTTTCTGGCTCGTTCTGGGACGCAGGCTCAGTTCTCTCTCTCTCCTGCAGATGGCAGTCTTCATCGGCTTGAACTAGTGCTTCTCTCTACAGAGCAGTGGCTCTCAACCCGTCAGACACAGGCTTGCTTTTAGTAACAGTTATTTCAGAACACCTCTTTATTATTCTAGAATGAAATAAATAGATTAAACAGTCCACCTACAGATATAATTTCAAAAACCATACAACAGTCTTGCTCTGATAGAAAGAGAAATAAAAGGCCAATAATTGATAATAAAATACGTATTTTAATAGCAAATGCTTGAGTGTGATTTCACTAGAAGATGTTCCATGTCTCGTTGCCCTGTGACAATGACAGCTACAGATGATATCTGATACCGCAGCAGCATTTCAGTCTGTGAAGTAATTGTCCAGAATGGTAGACAGTTCTTGGCCGAGCTCTGAAAAAGACAAAGTACAAACTTCCCTTAATTTATATGCATTTTCAGTCCCTCTAAATGTATTGTATATTAAAGCCAAGTGCCCCACTTGCACCAAGAAACCAACCAACCAACCAACAGGTTTAGGCTCAGATCATTGTAAACAGGTATTTTACCCATGCGAGAATCAGAGGTGTGGGACAATCTCCTGTTGGGCAGGACTTCCCTTCATATCGCAGGATGTCCATACCCCTCGTGTCTCACCCACTAATTGTCTGAGGTGTTCATTGTGAGTCCGGTACTGAAAAATAAATGTTTCCACACATTTCCATAGTGCCCTGTAGGGGGCACTTACTGACGCCATTAAGAACTCTTTACACTAGCTGCGCTGAGTAGCCACAAGTCATCGTGGCTACTGTGGCTTCTGAGCCTTGAAATGTGGCTACTGTGAATAAGGAGCTAAACTTTTCATTTAATTTACATATACACTTTAAAACTGATACTCAACTCAGTTACTGGAAAACTTTTAAGTATGATTGGAACAACTTGGGTGTGTGAATTTCATCAATGATAAATTTCATAAAATCTGAAAGCAGATCAGGTATTTCTAATAGACAGTTTGGTGACCTAATTGAGATGCTCTAAGTGTAAAACACACATAGGAGTCTGAAGATTGAGTAAGCAGAAAAGAATATGGAATATGTTATGAATACCATTCTTCTGTTGGATTACATAATGAAACGATAAAGGTTTGGATAGATTGGATTAAGTGTTATTAAAATGAATTTCACTTATTTCTTTTTGCATTTTGAATGTTACTACTGGAAATTTAAAAAGTACATATGTGAATTACATTATTTTTCTCTCGGAGAGTGCTGGGCTAGAGAAAACTCAGAACCAAAGCTTTGCAGCTTCTGAAATCTCTTTTTTCTTTGTGTCTGATAGAAAAGCAGATTAAATCAGAGGTGAGAGAAGAGTTAGAAAAATTAGTTTTTTATTCTCGAGCTGGCACACCAGGGGCTGCAGGGACAGGGTCTTTGCAATGGTAGACTAATCCCAAGTGATTATTGTTTAATGGAGTCCCAGATTTTGGCCTGTGGTACCTGGCACGGCTGGTGTTTTTCCACTACCCTTCTCGTCTGCTGGGTCCTCTGGGAACCTTCCCTTTACATTCTGACGTGGGGGTTTTGGCTTGTGATACGAAGACTTGTGCCAGCTCCGCTCAGAGGCAATGAGGAAAAGGCACTTCAAAGTACAACGAAGATGGCTTATCTCTCCTCCATTCCGGTGATTTACAGATAATGCAGGTGGTTAAATTTCAAAGCCAACTGTGGGGTCTCCTGTGAGGCAGAGCACAGAGAACCGACTGCACAGGCAGCTAAGTTACATGCCAGCCACAGAGAGGCCTCACTCATATATGCAGAAGTCTGTTACGTGTTTTAGCTTATGACGAGACTGGTTAAAAGCATTTTCTGTCCCACTTTTAAAGAATTACCGATAACTATTTTTCCCCAAGTGGTCAATTTGATGATGCAAGTGAAGCATTATTAGTGGTGAGAAGCATGAATTTCGAGGTAGGACCTGGGGGATGATCATGACTGACATTTTTTTGACTGTGGGACCCTGAGCAGATAATTTAACCTTTCTGAGCTTCGGTTTTCAGTTTTCCTATCTGTGTAATGCCCTTCTCATATATAGCAAATGCTCAATAGCAGTAGCTGTTTTCCCCTATGAAGACTGTGAGAGTGGGAGGTGGGGAGAATTTTTAAGCAGGCAAGTATCTTAGAACAAAATCTCCAAGACTGTTTTTCTCAGAACACCGAGGCTATGAAATGGAATTCTGACAATAAAAAGAATATTGTGGGCACTACATTTTAGAAACAGTGTATCCCCAGGTTGAGACTGACAAACTACATCAGCATCCTTAACATTCTAGGACGTCTTGCACCAAAGAAATCAGTTTAACTCAGCTTAACCCAGCACTTCCCAAACTTCTTTTATTAGGATATTTTTATTTTAAGCAGTAACTATTAGCTCTGTGGGTCATACTTTGGGAAATGATGGCATGGGAGAAAATACCCTACCTTCTGGTCAAAACTCCTGATCCCACACTTTGAATGGGCTGACTGCTCATCACATTGTCATACAGCCTGGGGGAGACAAGTGGGACAAGCCACCAGACTGTGTTCCCTGTCACCTAGATCCATAATGAAAAACCCATTCCTGAGGGAGCCCAAGCAGCCTTGGAGAAGAAAAGTGGTGATGTGGAGTATGAGAGCCACTTAAGGCACTGGCTTGGAAATTTCTGCTCTGATAGGTGGTGGAGCAGGTGGGAGGATGGTAAATTTAGATTTTGTTTTTCATTTTTTAAATAACATCCCATGAATTCTCACAACTCTCTACAAATGATCAATAACTATAATAATTTTCTGCCATAACAATATTTCAAAAGGAAATGCCAGACTGGACTTTAAACACACACACACATTCTCTCTCTCTCTCTCTCTCTCTCTCTCTCTCTCTCTCTCTCTGCACAGTAATGTATGAGCAGATTAAAAAGATGTTTAATTTATAAGCCCTGCTCTGATTAGAAATGATAGATGAGGAAAGATTGCTAAAGGATAATGTTCATACTCAATTTGCAATAATTGCACATTTCTTTTGTCAAGACACACATTTACTATAATCTCCCAAATCTCAAAGTATACATAAAAATAAAGTCCAGTAAATGACATCAGATGGGATAGGATAAAAACTGTACTCTTAAGAGATTCAGAATACACTAGGGTCTAAATCAAAATGCAAACCAAGATACTATGAATATTTTTAAGAGCGTTATTTGCCCCCAATTTTTATTATAATTTTTCAAACATGAAAAATTTGAATAGTATAATAAACAACTACCAAGAATTGTTAACATGTATGCATATATAAACTTTTTAATAATAAATCGCAGACATCTTGACACTACCTTAAATATTTCAGTATGTATCTCCCACAAAAAGGACATTCTGCCACATAATCACATAACATTATTTTGCCTAAGAGAATTAACACTAATTCTCTAGTTGCATCTGATACTAAGTCTTGAGTCAGGTTTCTCCAGGAACTGATCAAGGTTCATATATTATATTTGGTTATATCTCTTTAAATCTAGAATGTTCTTCTCATGCCAACATTTTCCTCTGGGGTATTGACTTTTTGGTGACACCAGTTGTCCCATAGGATGTCTCACACAGTGGTTTTGTCCATCTATCTGATTGTTTCCTCTCAGGGCCATTGAGCGCGTTCTTCTAGCTGCTATGCTTCCTGTAAACTGAAAGTTAGGTCTAAAGTCTTGATTAGGTGAATATTAAACATTTTTGACCAGAACACCTCATCAATGAGGATGATTATTTATCCTGCTGTCCCAGCATAACTGTAAGTAGTGCCTTTCATCATCAATAATGTCCTGGTTTGGATACGCCATCTGTAAATAGAGCGTCATATTTGGAGACACAGAATGTTAGTTTGTCCCACCATTAGGGACACCATGTCTAATCACTTGGTTAGATGTCCATGAGAGCTTTCAAAAACTAATGAGCTCCATAATGAGGTTATAAATTGATTAATTTTGTTACATAAATCATCTCTACTTTCAATAACCCATCAAAATTTTCTGCAAGTGGGTATAGTCGTGAGTCAGTGATTCTACCTTAAGTTTTATTTAAATCAAAGTCATTTTTTTTTGTATTTAAGTGGTATAAAAATACATTTTTAACAATAAAATATGATTTTTTATTATTTGAGTTCAATCAAAGGACAAATGGTGGAACATTGAAGATTTAATTTTCTCCAGCAAATTGCATAAATTTATCTGTACTTTAAAATGTTAGGTATAGTTTACTTTTGAAAAATACTGTGTTTCCTAATATTAAAATCAATACTAGCTCATTATGTGAAATTTAGAAAAGTATATAACAATATGAAAAAATAAAAATCACTACTAATCACCTTCTTAGAACCATTGTTAACATTTTAATGTATTTGAGTCTTTTTCACCTGTACAGTTTTATATACTGAATTCTAAATCACAGGACAAAAAAATATTGTGTTATTTCTTTCCCCACTTAATTTGTATCATATGTATTATTTAATATTATTTCAAACCCTTTGTAAGTCTTTAAAAAATGACTACATAATCTTACACATTGTAGAATTCCTACTGTTGAACATTGAAGTTCTTTTTCAATATTTTTCTATTTTGAATAATGTTATGGAGAACATATTTATCTATATAAATATTTTTCTCCATTTAAACTTATTTTGTTGGGAGTTCTCCCAACTGCTTCTGGTTCGGCACTGCCCAATTCGATCCATTTTTGCTCAGATAAACTCTTAAAGTTTTTAATGTGCCTCTCTCTACCTTTTAACAGTTCTGGTGCCAGTAGAGGGAACTGGGAGAGACCTCCAACAGCCTCCAGGAGCACCTAGCAGCTAGGGGTAGGTGCTTGTTGAGCCCAGTGTTTTCTCCCTGCTTCTGGGGGTTGTGCGTAAGCCCTTCTCAGATCCTGACCCTACTCCATAGCTTTTGAGTTATGAGCTTTTAGCATTTCTTTTTGGAAACTGCCAGAGTTTGACTGGGTCCGGTTTAGAAACTGAACTGGGTCCAGGGTTGGACCGGTTC
Source organism: Furipterus horrens (assembly GCF_987537825.1). Lineage (NCBI taxonomy): Eukaryota > Metazoa > Chordata > Mammalia > Chiroptera > Furipteridae > Furipterus > Furipterus horrens. Next base: position 69,213,921 of record NW_028327180.1, read on the forward strand.
CAACTTAAACTGGCCTGGGTCCAGTGTGAGGCTTCAGTTTTTTGGTGGTTAGCACAAGATCTGCTGGGACACCCCACTCTCCCCTGAGCCTACAGACAGGATCCGGGGAAAACTGGCAGATGCCAGCAAAGGTTAAGAATTCTTACCAAAGGCAGCTCGCCCAGATCTCTGTCTGTGATGTGTGGTTGAGAGAGGAAAGGGAAAGTTGCATGTCCCTTCCCTTCCAAGTTTAGATCAGCAGCAAAAAACCTTGGTTAGCAATCCTCTCTCTCTCTGGGACAGTTATTGTCTTCTCGTTTGTCTCAATTTTGTGTTCTGAGTATTTGCTTGGAAACTGCCAAACTATGGCTGGACAGAAATGTGGGTTGCACTCCGTTTGCAGGTGGGGCCCTAGTGACTGTCTCCGCTCTGGGGACTTGTCTGAGTCTTTCTTTCTTTCTTTTCGTTATCTTTGGAAGTGGCTCTGCATCTTGGGCAGGTGGCATCTTTCACACCCTCTTTTGGGTTGCCTGCTGTGTCTAGGGGGTTGTTCAGTACTGCCAGGAATGTTTACTCTTTCTCCCCATGAAACCTGGCAAGATGGTCGAAGGTTTGTTTTTTTTTAAGTATGTAGCTCTCTGGTCAGAAGTTGGCAAAATGGGAAGCTGATATTCAGAGTCTGATAGGACCCTCCTTTTTAACCTTCTTGCCTAAACTAAAATAACAACTGTGTACCCAGAGGGAAAGAAAAACAGTCTGAAGATATTATGGAGGGATTTACTAAAACATTTCAAAGAAGCACAGCTCTAAATTTAAAACACAAGGATCTTTTTTTAAAGTTAAATGTATTGGGGTGACCATGGTTAATAACACAGGGTAAGTTTCAAGTGAACCATCCGCTAATATATCACCTGTACCTGCATTGTGTGCTCACCACCTACTTTCTACTCCCCTTCCGTCACCATGCATTTGACCCCCTTTTGATTTCCATCTTAGCTGAAGGTCTCCCTGAGAAAAAAGAAGCAGATGGAGGGTCATTCTCTTGATGCCACTCAGGCTGCAATCCAGTCCTTTGAAGAATTAAATACAATTATAGTTGTCTTACAGCTCAAGTCTTTATCAAAAAAACAGAAATTTGGCTTTAGAAACAATCCAGAGCTCATCTATTCTTTTCACCAATCTCCAAATCTGTGTTCACCTCAAAAGGCTAGCAACTGTTGTAGACCTGGATTTGGCGGGTGGGAGGAACCCTTCTTAGAGAAACTTACATCCTTTCTCTGTGTCTTTGAAATGTAACTGTTCTACCTGCTCTCTTCCAGGGACACAGAGCCATTTCTTGAAATGCAAACTTCAGGGATAGAATTTTGATCAGAAAAAAAAAAAAAAAAACCCAGAAGCTATTTGGAAATCAGGTGAATGAAAAAACTGAAAATTCTTTTCTACAAATGTTACTAAAAGCTTTAGCTATCTTAACTTATTCTATCCACCAGAAACTCAATTTGGATTAAACTGTTCTTTCATAAACTAGTGAGTTTTACGTTACCATACCTGTCTCTTAGCTAAAGTTTAAAAACAAAAGCTATAAGATCTCTGCACCTGTCTCTGTGTTTCTATATGTCTATGTATATATGCTTTCGATGTGTGATATTTTTCTACCTCCAGGTGATATTGCCAAAATTCATTAGTAAAGAGCTCTATTTAATTGGCTTAAAGACAAAGAAGCAATTTACATAAATCAAATATACTCTTAGAAATATAGAAACTAACCCAAATATTTTTCAAGTTCATGTGATCTAGGATAAATCTTTGGTAAATAAAAACTAGTTTAAGCTTGTTGGTTTAATTAAAACAGGCATGTGTTTAGAGTTAATAGCATTAAATATAATACTTTTATTCTACCTAGTTTTATTAAAAAGTCAAATAAGCTTATGTTGTCTCTCTTACCGAATTTGTCAGCAAGAAAGATAACTTAAATTGACTGTTAGCTGTTTAATATCTCATGAATTTTTCATGAGTAATCTAAACATAATTGTTAAGAACAAGGAAATTAAATAGATGCGAGTAAAAGTTTATAAATGGGCTTTACAATAGTAATTATGCTTTACTGTCTGCTTAAATAATTTCCAACATCTTTTTGGTAACTTGAAAACTTAAAGTTAAAGTGAGATGAGTTAAATGACGGATGTTCGTTAAAAATCTAGATCATTTCCAATAAGATAAAATACTGGAACGTTAATTATTATACAGATTTATCTACTTTTGTCTTCCTTTTACAGAGTAACTAAAACTATTTAGGTCTATCAGTAAACATGTTTTATGCCACATTAAAACTTTTACTATGAGGAAGGATATACTTCCAGAAATCACGAAATGTATTTATAAGTTTGCCAGTCTCCAGAATGCTAGTGTTACAGGCATGCCCCATTGCTTATTTCTTAGCTTTCACTAGGAATAAAGGATTCTAGGGTTAAGAATTGTAATTAATATATGTAATTAAAAGTACTTAGAAACAGCTATGTATGAAAAGAACGTAAGCAAAGTAGAAAGACTGGTTGTTCCAGAATGAGAAAGAAAAATGTAGGACAAAACCTGGATGGGTATAAAAAATATTGTAGAAAGTTTCCGGAAAATGAATATTGAAGAAGGAATTTTATGTGTGGTCAAGGTGACTAAAATGGGAATGGATTTACTTAAGTTTTCAAAGAATGAATTTTCATATCAAAAGTCGTCGTCGTCGGCAGCCGTCCGTCTCGAGAGACGATGGTGTAGCTTCTTAAGAGTCTATCTGCACCGCCGAGAATGGCTGTGCAGTCCGACTCGGGAGTGACACGGTATCTGTCTCCTCCCGTGTTGAATCGACATCTTGCGATGACGCTGGAGTGTCCTCTCCAGTGAAGCTGAAGCTACAGAGCCTGGGCGGGGTGATATGGAGGGTCTGCTGTTGCCCATGCAGCAGACCCCCCCTCTCTTCGCAGCTGAAGGGTCCAAGGGAAAGACGGAGTCAATACAGCTTGGCTTCAGGTGCGCCGCAGGAGTTGCCGGTGTTGACTACAACGTCAAACCGCCTTAGGGACTCCGGCTCCAGATTTTCTGTCGGGGTTTACTCCCTTAGCCTTTCCCCTGAAGAGGTATGCCGCAAGGCAGCGGAGGTTTTTTGGAGTCAGAGTTTTCCTTCTCTGATGTGCCCTGACTGGAAGATCGAACCAGCGACACTTAGCTCGCAGGCCGACGCTCAATCCACTGAGCCAAACCAGCCAGGAAATATATATCAAAAGTACACTGGTACAAAATTAGAATTTGACTTCCTGTTAAAAGGACAAAGTTTTCTTGGAATATTGCTCTGATCTTAATAAGAGATTGTGACGGTTTCCTTTCTTTGTTTAACCTTTTGAGTAATCTACCTGGAAAGCAAAGGTTTCTGTGTCTTACCAAAGTAATTTTCTGTACTTCACTTTGTCTTTATTAGCTCTTTGATTACTTAAGAAAACCCAGTCTTCTCACTATCAAAAGAGCTAAGTTTTATTCACAGCTATGTAACCTTCTGTTTTTGCCTTAAAATCATTTATTGTCACTTATGTTCAAACCTTTTGACATTTTGACAAGTTCCCCAAATCAAATTCTAAATGTAGCCATTTTGACCTTGAAGTAAATTTGAAATTTTTAAGGGAGCCCCTGGAAAATCTCAAAGGATTTGTTTCTCATCTTGTAAAAGAGAGATGTTAAAATAATTAGTTTTATTTGGTATGTTAAATTATGTGGGAAGCATGTCAAATAATAAATGATGATAAACCTTCTTAGGTTGTAGATATATGGATATATTACTAATATAGATAATCCAAAAAGTTTTCTAAATTTCTAGAAATTTGTCAATGCTCTCACTGTCCAATTATCATCCTAAATTAATTTATACCACAAAAATACCTGCATTTCCTTATCAAATGAACTGTCATCAAATCTTTAACCATGGCTCTTTTTTATTGAAATAAAAAGAATGTTTTTTGTCATTTTTTTTTTCATTTATAGGCCATTATTGTTTTATTCCAATGCTTTTGTAAAGGTGTTTCATCTTCAGGGAGATTCATGAAAAAGACTGGGACGAATATAGGTTTCTGATAACTTTAAGATAATAAAACTGAATTGGGTGAGAATTTTCAGACCTGTTGGAAAAACTGTATTCAAGCAGAGTAAGAATTAATAATATGCAATTGAATGAGCTGATGAGGATGATTATAAGTTTTTTATAACTTCTTTTTTGAAGCATTGCTGGTTCCTTAATTTTTTCCCACATTTAAGCTATCTATGATTTATAATAATTTTTAAAAGTATACCTTTGTAAACAGAATTGAAACCTTTACTTTTTTTCCCTACTTGATCCCTTCAAAATTCAGAAACATATTGAATATTTTTATTTTCATGGCAATATAGTGAATTGCATAAGTCAATAAGATTTTGTTCTCCTTATAACAGAACACAGTTAGAAACACAGGTTATATTACCAAAGCTTTGACTGGAATGTCGTATTTAAGAACCTGCACAGAATCAGATATGACAGGACAGGATAATTTTATGGAACTAAGGTTAACTTAAGGGAGTCAATAAAAGCCCCTGGGATAAACCTGCTGATACCTTGCCTATAGGAATCCTGGTAGCCTTCTCAGATAAATAAAGAAGGCCACTTCCTGGCAGGCCCAGGAGCCTCAACTCTGTATTCCTGGAAAAGCCTTATGGTGAGTTCTTGGCCTGGTTTCCTAGTCTGGAGACGGTTTCAGAAGTCCAACCTAAGATTCCATATGAAGAGCTCCAGCAAAACAGATTTAAAAGGCCCCTATGTGGTCAGTCACTATTCTTGCTGCACTTATGTAAATAATCAGCCAAGTTTAATGAGACTGGACTTACTTTGCAAACAAATTAGTTTTCCTGCGATTATCCTTGATAGAAATGAGGGTTTTGGTGAAGAAAAACTACGTTTCATAGACAACTATAACACAACCTTGTGGATATCAGATTCTAGTCCTGTTTATTGTCTTTGAGGTTTTGTTATTTGCCTGTAAATCGAACTGGATCCTGAATTCTGGCTTCCTCAAATATGTGGCTATGATTCTCCATACCAACGTTTCCAATTTTCTCCCACCCTCCTGATTTGGATTCACTAAGAACAAAGACTGCCTTTAACCTTCTTGTAAAGGGATCATACCAGGTCCTCCTTACTGCCCAGATGATGGCCGAACTTCAGGGATGTGAACCTTGTGCCCACCCTCCCCAGTTAGAAGGGGCTCCTCCAGACTCCGGGAACTGCACACCAGCTGGAGATCTAACATTCAACTCGACTAGAGAGTTTTCTCCCCAGAAGATGGCATCTTGAGGTGGGTACCTCTCTGAAGATCATGGATTAAGACCTTCATCTCCAATATCAAAACTTTATTTCTTTTGCTTTTTCTCTCTGTTAATGTATGAGAAGACAATGCTCCTGGCAACTGTCGCTGAGTCTACTAGGCTCTAACTGTGCGACAGAGGTCCCCGAAATTTCCTGCTATGGCAGTTGTAGATATTAGAGTTGCTTTAGATGGCTTATTGGCTAAACGAGGAGTAGTCTGTGCCGTATCAAATTCCCCCTGCTGTTCTTGGGTCAGTGCCTCTGGTATTGTAGCAAATACGAAAATTAACCAGAAAGCCACTTGGTTAAAACTGGTCAATGCCCTGTCAGGTGCATTCTTTGATTTATTTGATACGAACTGGTCTGGTTCATGGGGGCAGGGCACTGGCTGAGGAGTATCCTTAAGTCTCTTGTTGCTGTCTTCCCAATAGTTATCACTGCAGTCTCCCTGGTATGCTGTGTTCCCTCGGGGGTCCTAAGTGCATTTTTTGCAGCCATCAGTAGTACCTCAGATGGTCTCACTGCACTTGGAGAAACAGAAACAAGTTGAACAATGTGTTGAACAGCAAAAGCAACTTTTCCATGGTTCTGACATCACACCCAATGAGTTTCCCAATGAGACAAGAGCACCTTAACTCTGATGGTGACAGAGAATGACACTAATACAAAATTTTGGTCCATCTCTCATGTATGAGAAGAGGGTCAAATGGGGGAGATTATTAAATTTATTAAACAGGAGGCCATTAAATTGATGTGGCTCTTTTAGGCCATGGTGATCTACCAAAATCTAAAAGTTTTGACTTTGGCAAACCCAAATCTAGGCCTGTAGGTGCCTCATGGTTACAAAATCAAAATGCTAAGGACAACCAGTCATAAGCAGCCAATTAGGCTTTAAACTTTAGACAATTAGTCATTTCCTTACTTGGCTTCCCCGTTTTCTCTGTAAATCTCTCCCCAAGCTCCTGCTGGCAGAGCATCCCTAACCACATCCGGTTTGGTTCCACCCTGTTTGAATTGATTTTTTCTCAAATAAACTCTTAAAAATTGAAAAAAAAAAATCTCCTTAAGAGAGATTATTAGTTTGAAAAGAGTAGATTTTTTTATTTATATTTCCCCTGATTATCAAAGTAAGATAAGCTTACCACAGATAATTACAATATAATGAAACTGGGAAAGAAAAAAATCATTCAGAACCTTTCCCCCATTGGTAATCAATGTTAGTGTTTTGACATTATTTTTCCTGATTTATGCAGTTATTTTCTTTCTTAGTAAAGTTCAAGGATATGAACATTTTTAAGACTTTACATAGAACTACTGGAATTGATTTCAATTTATCAATTGTATTCTCCTTTTGGAAATGTATAAGTTATGACTATTCTGAAAATACTGACATCTACAAATTATCAAGTAAGCGTGATTCTTTCAAAACTTCTCATCATTTTGGTCTGGTTTGCTCAAAATCTGTTGTGAGTATGGGACAAGCCCTAAAAATGTACAGAGCAAATGTTACTTAGAAAACTCATTTCCAGCTTTTGATTTCTTCACATAATTAAATGATTCTTTTTTTCACAGTCAGGATCCCATTTAATTCAAGTGTGTCGATATTTCTAACTTAATTTTAACTTAACAATTTCCAAGTGGCAGAGGCATGATTGTGCAAATGCATCAGTGCATGGGCTCTGGTTGAAGACTACTCTCTGAAAGGCTACTGTTGTTAATGGTGTTCCTTTCTTGGGCGATTGAAAATGCTTATTTGACAAGTCGCTGTGAAAGTCGGCTCATTGGCCCTTCCAGATGAAGATAGGCTGTTGGTCATTTATTCATACCTGTTTCCTGGTATGAATAGAAGAAAATACTCTTCTATATAGGGCTTCCCAATCATTTTTGTGGTAGGGCATACATTGGAAATAATAATGCTATTTGTTCTGTACACTGGAGTAAATGCACAGGGCTGATATGGTCAGAGGTGACTGGCAGGAAGCCGGGGCCCCGGGTGGCTGTCATAAGGGTTGAGGGACCTGTGTTCCAGCCTCCTGTAAACCATTCCCGGTACGTTGGGGCCCCCCCTGCATTCTAGGGAACCTAGAAGAATGTACCTTTTGATATTATGAAGAGTATATCTTCCTTTCTAAAAAGATGCTGTTTCTGTGTGTGTGTGTTTAACCTACTGTATTTTTCATGTTGATTACATGGGGGTATTATCACTGTGAAACCTCTCCGTAGTAGAAATGTAGATGTTTTTCTTGACAACTTTCTGATTCTACCTCCTCACAATTGTCCACAAAATATGCTTAACTCCTCTTCTAAAAGTTTTATTTACTGGATTTCTTTTATTTGGGAGTCATTCCTTCAGCGATTCTTACCTGAGTTCTATTACATACCAGGCACTTTGATAATCACTAGGGAGAGAGAAATGGTCAAGACAGCTTCTGGCTCCAAGGCACCCACAGTTCAGAGAGGGGACCCAGAGGTGGATTAAGGTTGGTTGAGGCCTCGGGCACAGAAGAAAATATTAGGCCCCTTTAAAAAAAAAGAGAGAGGCATGGAAAATAAAAATACATGTTAACCATATTTTTAAATAAATAAATAAAAAATATTATGTACTGTTAATGTTTTATTTCCAATAAAATTTGAATATATGTATAATATAATTAATAATAGCATAATAATACTCACAAAGTTTTGAACTAATAGTTGAACATAAACGTGTAAAGTTGGGGTTTTGCTGGGCCCTTCAGAAGTTGGGGCCCAGGGCATGTGCCCAGTGCGCCTGCCGTTAAATCCGCCTCTGAGGGGACCACAGGAGTGGGATAAAGAAAACAGCAAGCACTTAATGGTGGTAGGAACAAAGCTCCACAGCTTCCTCCCTGGGGCAGGTGGGAATGCTTCCCAGGAGCAGTGATGCTTGAGGTGGACGTTGAGGAGGAGTGGGAGCTTGACATTTCAGCCAGGAAACAGAGTGCTGGATAAGGGACAGCAACCGGTGGTTTTGAAAAGCAGGTGAGCTTGTCGGTGCGCCTGAAACTCTGATTCTGGGCAGCACCCGCAGGAACGAAGAGGGTGAGGTTGGAAAGGAAGGTGGGGTTAGGTTTTGAGGAACCTCGCCTGCTGAAAGGAAGGATTAGGACTTTATATGCAGAAGACTGACATTCACAGACTTTTATTTTGGGAACATTGCTCTGGCATCAAGATGGAGAAGACCTGTGGGTGATGGGACAGTCATTAGAAAACTGCTGCAACTTTAAAAACAGAAGTCAGTGATGAGGGCTTGGCCGGGGTGGATGGAGGGGGGCAGAAGCATAGAGTACCTAGGAATGGCTACAGGAGTACGAGAGAGGTCAGTTTGGGCAAGGAAGCAAATGATGATGTAATGAGCAAAGGCAGGAGGAAGAGCTTAACCCCCACCATCCAGTCTTCAACTCCAGCCCATCCTTTTAGACCCAACCCAAGGGCCCTTTCCTTTACCAGCCTTCTTCTTTCATCCTCATCCCCTCAGGGACCGCTTTCTTCCCAGAATAGCTATTCTGGGAGTCAGCGCTGGACACCTTGCTCCCTAAGCTATTTCATATGTATTAGGTCCATGTCCTAAACCAGATTGCAGGGCTGTCATTCTCAAGCCCCATGTGTCACGATTCTCTGATATTCATCCCAGCGACTGGCTCACAGTGCTAGGTGCTGTCTACAGTAGGCAGTGGGGCGTAGCACTGTGCTTGCAAATGCGTCTTTTTCTGGTGTTTTAAAAAGAAAAATCTTTATTGAAGTGTAATTGACATGCTATAAACTGCCTATATAAAATAGATATAAAGTGGAACTGCCCTGGTTAACACAGGGGCAGAAGGCCCAGAATCCAGGGCCTGTGGCTTCTTCCTCTTTTGTAGGATTCCATGAGACACAGTTTGAAAACTGGGTGGACTAGTCATGGGTTTTGGAGTCAGAGAGAACTGGTTTGAATCCCTGCTCTGTTACTTTCTTAGCTATAATATAGTAGCTAAATGGGGAAATTGCTCTGAGCCTCACTTTCTCCTCTGTAAATCAGGGACAATAATACTTTCAGTGTAGGGTTAGTGTGAGGATAAAGTAAGATAATGCATGCAGAAATCTCCGGCACTTATTAAATGCTTATTAGGTCATAGCTGTTGGTAAGAACAGCAACACATTTGCTAACTGATTGAGTAACTGATCCTTACTCAAACTAGTACTTGTTCAGTCTAAATAAACCTACTGGGGTTAAGAAAATCTAGGGTTGGGGTGAAGTTCTGGGTGAGTTTAGGATTCAGAAGAGACCAATCTTGTCTCATGTTCACTCTGCTCCATAAACTCACAATTGCCTGCCTTTGCATGCGGGTCTATCAATATTTAACGTGTGGGTGTCAGTTGCAGTAAACTGAGCATGTCCCAGCAGCAACTTGAATTAATTATATGCAGGAGGAGGGAAAATAAAGTGCCTTTTTCTCAGAGCTCCAGGTTTCACTGGCTGCACTGGAGCCTGGAAGCCCCAGAGGGAACTTTCTGCTGATGGAGGACCCCCAGAAGAAGCTGAACCAGAAGAGTGACGGCAAACCCCGGAAAGTACGGTTTAAGATCTCTTCCTCCTACAGCGGCCGAGTGTTGAAGCAGGTCTTTGAGGATGGGCAGGAACTAGAGTCGCCCAAGGAGGAGTACCCTCACAGTTTTCTCCAAGAGTCCCTTGAACCAATGGATGGTGTTTACGGGTCTGGGGAAGCCCCCAAGCCCCGGTCATACTCCCCTAAGCTGACTGCTCAAAGGATCAGTGTGTTTAGAGAGGGCAATGCCTACACTTTGGCGGGCAGCCAGCCTTTCTTCAACGATTACAAGGCAAATGACCATAAGGTTGGTATTGTGCGTGGTGTATAAGCTTTAAGGACTAAAGTGTGTGTTAGAGAAACACCTGAATGTTTCAAATGTGTATGATGCTCATGCTCCAGTACCCATGAGGGCTATAGGTGCACCCAGTGGAAGTCGCTCTTAGAATAATATTTCTGGGACAAAAATACCATGCCTGTTGACTACTTATTGGGAAGTGCAATAAGCACGGATAGTATTCAAATTCCACCCATGGTGAAAAATTGTCACTGGGTCTTCAGTGGGGTTATCTCAGTAAATAGAGGTGCAGTGGTTTTCAGGTCGCCCGGCTGCTGTTTTAGAAAATCATGCAGCAATGGGTTGTCTTGTCTCCCAAAAGAGCTAAGTGTTTGAAGGTGCTCATTTTACCCCAGGCAGTTATTCACCTTGTGGTTAATCTATGTCTTGTTTCTTTTCTTTTTTTCCCTACCCCCTCTTGCTGCCTGCTTTTAAAAATGTCTGCCTGTCCATTAGTTTATTTATTTTGTCTTTCCATTGCTCATTAGCATGAGCGCTGGGTAGGTGGAGTCCTGGGAAGAGATGGCGAAAAGCAGATCCCCCAGAGGAAATGTTACTTGGGGAAGAAGTTGGAGCTAGTAGTTCATTTGAAACGTGTATTTTTATTTGTAAATTTCAATGATCTTCTCCAATACCATGAATAATCAAAAGCCTATACATGAATGTTTTTAAGTTAGAAAAGCCTGGAAAAGTAGTCACTGATTTCCAAAATCTAATAGGAGATATGTATATGTTCTCTGCCAGTGGGACTATGGATGTATGTGGTTTTTTTGAAGATTAAATACAGTTATGTAATGTACCAACCAGGTTATTCATGAATAGCTTACCAGGATTGGTACACTTCTTTGAAGTGTGATATTCTGATGATTACTCTGTAATCATTTTTACTGGAGTTTCCTAAGGCAACAAATAATACATTTATAAAAGACAAATGTATTGGCCTTGCTAGCACTAATAAAAGTATAATTATGGACATGTCCACATTTATCAAAGCTAGTACCAGTTTTCTGATGTTATAGGGGGCTAGATGAACAGCCCCTCTGTTACTGGAGTGGCTTATGCATTGCAAAGCAATATCACCTACTCTCTCATCGGGTCTTCACCACAGTCTTCAGGAGAAAGGCCAGGTGTGACTGTGCCTGTTTTGCAGATGAGGAACACCGAGTGCCAAGTCGTTAAGGGGCTCACCGAATATCATAGGGTCATTAGGTGCAGAGTCAGAATAAGAAGCCGGGTCTTCTGATTCTTCACACTTTCTTTCTATGGAATATTCCTTTTTAGAGAATAAGATCACTACTAATAATGTTGATGATGATAATAATAGTTACCATTTACTGAGTATTTATTGTGTCCTAGGTACTTAGCTGTCTTATGCTTACAGTATCTCTTTTTACCTAAATCTTATTTGTAGATTTAGAATTTACAAAGTTGTCGTTTATACAATACCTTGTACAAGGCCACAGTAGATAATATGGGACTGCTTGACTTTCATAAGTGAATATGTCAAACTTGACATTCATGTCAAGGTATGATTAGGCATGGATTTATAAAACCAGAAAACTGAGTCTTCACGGCAGCACAGAACAGTCGATTTAAACACCAGACTCTAGAGGCCATGTTCAGGGTTAGATTCTTCTCTAGTCCATTTATCCTTGTTTTGTATGTTGCCTGATCAAATGCCACATCTCAGTCTGGCCAGCCTCTAGGTGTGAGAGTGTCAGGAAGGATTTGTGCGCCTGCACCCACTGGAACAGCTTGTCAACGTGGTGTTCATGAACAACAAGGAAAGGAGAGCTGGGAAGGCATGATTTTTCAATAGTGAATACAACTGTAAGCTAACCCCTAGTAAATACTGGGTATGAGTAAACAGTAGGTAGTACTTAAGCATAATAATTCAAAGTAATGGCTCTGAACTAGAACAGATACCTGTATACCCAGGGTTATAGCAGCTTTAGTCACAATTGCCCAAAGCTGAAAACAACCCAAATGTCCACCAGTAGATGAATGGACAATGTTGCGTATACTACAATGGAATATTATTCAGTCTTAAAAAGGAAGGAAATTCTGACACATGGTGCAACATGGATGAAATATGAAGACATTATACTAAGTGAAGTAAGTCACAAAAGGACAGTTGTGTAATTCCACTTACGTGAGTAGTCAGCTTTATAGAGATGGCAGCTGGGGGAGGGGAGTGACAGAGTTACTATTTAATGGGTACAGCATTTCAGTTTGGAAATAAGAAAAAGTTCTGGAGATGGATGGTGGGGATAGTTCCACAACAATGTAGAAGTACTTAATGCAACTGAATTCTACACTTAGGCATGGTCAAAATGGCACATTTCATGTTATGTTTATTTACCATATTAAAATAACATATTTTTTACTTTTATTTTTACTTTATTGTTGACACTATTATGGATGTCCTCATTTCCCTTCACCCCATTACCCACTTCCACCCAGCCCCTACCCCCTCTTCCCTCTGACCATCGCCACACTCTTGTCTGTGTCCACGGATCATGCATGTGTGTTCTTTGGCTACTCCCTTCACCTTCTTTCATCCAGTCCCCCAGACCCCTCCCCTCTGACAGCTGTCAGTCTGTTCTGTGTACCCTGTCTCTGTTCCCATCTTGTTCATCAGTTTATTTTATTCATTAGATTCCACATATAAGTGAGATCATATGGTATTTGTCTTTCTCTGGTTGGATTATTTCACTAAAAATTATATATATATATATATATATATATATATATATTTTAAACAAGGGCTCTGATGTCAGTTAAAAGTCTGGGCTTGATGTCCTTTCTACCTAGTTACCTATGTGAGCTTGGGCTTCAATGCCATAATTTGTAATATGAGGCTAATAAAAGTACCTGCTAACAAACATTGGTATGGTGATTAAAAAGAGATACTGCACAAGAAGCACTTAGCATTGTGCCTGGTGCTTGTATATGCCACCTACCATGGTGATAATGACCAGGCTCTAATGAAAGAGATATTGAGTCTTTTTAAATTTTTATGTGATGGCTGGAGACAGTGGTTATAAGCAATCAAATATTTTAAGGGATTAGAACTGACTGAAGTTTATAAGGGTCATAAGCAATGGAAGGGAAAGGAAGGGAGGTAACATTTACTGAACACCCACTTTATACAGAATATGTAAATTCATCTTTACAATAATTCCGTGGGAAAGAATTTTATAAATTGGAAAAACAGAAATTCATAGGGGTTCAATAACTTGCAATCTCACAGAACTGTCAAGTAACATTTGAATGGAATTTGAGCTCAGGTCTGCCTGCCTCCCAAGACCACTGAGTTTCTAGTACCCAGTAAGGTTCTTCTGCATTTAAACTTGGAGCTGTGGAAGGGTGTCATGGTGACCCAATAGCAATCTTGGCACATTGCCACTGACGTCAGAGTATTTATGAAGCTCAATCACACAGGTTACCATTCTGGGCACTATGGAAGAAAACAAAAAATTCCTGGCTCCATCCTGGCCGTCTATAATGTAAGAGAGGGTGTTCCTCACAGGCAAATGTTTGTAACCAGATAAGGTGAAGCTTAGTTACACCCAGAGAGTTTCCTGAGACACAAGGAAGAACTTGGCTGTCAGGGTGACTGAAACTTAAACACACCTTAAGGGTGATTTGGGACCATCCATCTTTGGAATACATTAAAAATAAATTTACTTGCCTGGGCATCTCAGATACTGAGAGGCAGAAGATTGAACCAGATGACTGCAGATTTTTTAAAGTATACTGAGACTTTCCACTTGAAAAAAAAGAAACCAGCTGTAGATACAAAGAAAAGCTTCCTAGTAACCAAACCTCTTAAGCTGTTACTGGGAGTGGAAATGGAACCTTCCAAAAGTGCCACCATCTTTATCTTCTGAGGTTCAGAAACTGATAGTCCAGAGTGTGAAATAGGAACCCAGCGTGCATCAAACTATAGGAAATGGAAGCTGCCACACGATCCCTAGGAGAGAGGGAGGGAAAAGAGGGCCAGGTAGGAAGCTTGTGGCTTCATAAATAATTATTGAAAACTCCTTGGATGTTTCAAGGAAGGGGACCTGAATATTGAAGTCCCTTTCCAGCCAGGGTGAGACTGCTTAAGTGTAGCATCTAATTAGATGAGGCTGATATGGGTCTGTAAAACCAGGGCGGAATATTTCATGCCAAAGCATTTAGCTGCGTAGCCTGATTGTGCATGCGCTAGCTGCTGAAAGAACAGTTTTTAATAATAACAGCAGTAACAATGCTTACCCTTTGCCTGGTATCTTCAGCTTTTGCAAACTCTGTTTTATATATTCTTCATAGCATCTCCATGCCTGGAAGATGATATAATGAGCCACAGGGATGAGAGTCAAAATATTTAATTGCTTAATTGCCCCAGAAGCCAGCAGTGTGGGGGCAGGGTCCTAACATGTGAGGCCCTAAGTCTTAGAGTTTATGTCACTGGTTTTGGGATGTCAGAAGAGAGGCCGGGGAAGCAGGAGAGCACCCACCTGTGTACCCTCCAGCGTAGAGGTATTTCTGTTTTAATGATTAGTTTGTGATAGTTAGTACGTACCAGCAAGATGGCAGTCCATTTACAGATGAGCCAGCTGAGGGTGTGAGACGCCAGACGGCTCACCTTATCTTGTGGTTGGTGAGCGGTAGAACTGGGACCCAGTGTTGTCTTCCTGCGACCTGTCCTAGCTCTGGGAAGGCAGTTGTGTTCTTAGGTAAATCATCCCTAAACACCGACTCCCAGGCTTCTCTACTGCATCGGAGTGTTGTCCAAATCGGTCCTCAGCAAATGGTTAAGGAGCGCATGAGAAATCCATGCAAAGGATGTAAGCTATTAATAATGACGGTCCGGAAGCATATCCACTGACATAAGGCTTTCATAGATGGATAACAGAAACAAGTTACAAAGTAATATATATATATATTAATACAATATATGACATATTAATATATATAAATAAATATAATGATATGGGGGGGTGCTTGTGAATAGTTTAGTATAAGTGCTAAGAATATGGACTTTAGAGTGAGACAGAGCTGGGTTTGAATTCCAGCCACAGACTTTTAGTAACTTTATAACCTTGAGAGGCACTTAAGCCCACCGAGATGTGGCCTCTCTTTCTCTAGACTGTGGAAACCATAGCATCTACCTCATAGGGATGTTCAGGGGGTGAGCGAGGTAATGCTTGTAAAATGCTTAGCACAATTCCTGACAATAATAACAATAATAATTGTTTAATAAATTGTAACTACTGTTATTATTTTTGCATAGAAAAAATCTGGAGTGATATTTATTTTAAAAAGAGCATTTCTTTGTATTTATTAAGCATTCATTGTGCCTGGCTCTGCATCAGCTGCTATGGGATGTGGTTGAAATATATACTCTGGACTCCACTCTGCAGAGTCTTACACTCTAGTTCTATGACTAGTTCAGCTTTGCTCAGTTACCACCGACAGGAGGAAGGGACATGGCAGCTGTCATAGTTTTCCTAGAAAGCCAACCAAGCAGGGAGTGGACTGCAGCATTGTGG
This sequence comes from Furipterus horrens, assembly GCF_987537825.1. Taxonomy (NCBI): domain Eukaryota; kingdom Metazoa; phylum Chordata; class Mammalia; order Chiroptera; family Furipteridae; genus Furipterus; species Furipterus horrens. Next base: position 69,229,695 of record NW_028327180.1, read on the forward strand.
GCTGCTGAGGTCACAAGTACCGGACAGCGGGAGTTCCTCCTCTCCATTGCCTGCGACAAGGAGCAGGTTCTGCAGCCCTGCATTTACTTGGTGATTGTTGGTCGAGGTTCCATGCTCACTCTCCGTTTCTCTAGTCCCCACCTATTATAGATTTTGGAAAGATAATCATCTACACAAATAACCTGAAAATCATTCGAACCCCCATGGACAAGAGGGACTTCATGAGGAAAATACTTCAGAAGGAAGGAGAGATTGAGGAAGAGTCTCTGATGAGCAAAGAAGAAATTTATGGAGACAGCAACCAGCACGATGGGCCTTTGGCAGAGACTGAAAGCAGATTCGCCCACAACCGGTACCCACAGGTGCGTCCCCGCGCTGCGCTGTCCCACCAGGAGCGGCCTGGTGCAGTGGTCGCCAAGCCGCCTCGCTTGTGCACTACTTAAGTAACGGCTTTCGGATATGACTATTTATGATGTCTCGATATCAAAGATGTTATGATTTTGTTATATTTTAATGGTATATTGTTAGCAATCATAGTTATAAGTTCATATTTCAAACACTCCTAATTTTAATTTTTAAATGACTTCTTTTGAGATCTGACTAGGTATCTATTGTTTTCAATTTGCAGCGTGGCTTAGAACATCTTGCTCTAGAAATGGGAAAAATAGCTCTGTCCTTTCCTTATGGGTTTGCTTGCGCTCCTATTATTGGTGTTATCCTCAATCCACAGTTTCCTAGAAGAAATCTAATCAAGTTGTGGGTCTTTAGATTTCATAGAGATGAGTTTAGTTAAAATCTAAACAGTATCATTTGTCAATCCAGGAGACCAGGCACAAGTAAACTGCAAAATGTTGCAATATGCTGAAATGAATGAATGAGCCAGGACACCATTGTCACTTTATATGAAGTGGGGTCACTTTACATCATGCTTTAAAAAAAAAAAAAAGATTTTATTTATTTATTTTCAGAGAGAGGGAAAGGGAGGGAGAAAGAGCGGAAGAGAAACATCCATTAGTTGCCTCTTGCACGTCTGCAGCTGGGGACCTGGCCTGAAACCCAGGCCTGTGCCCTGACTGAAATCGGACCAGTGACCCTTTGGTTTGCAGGCCAGCACTCAGTCCACTGAAACACACCAGCCAGGGCACATCATACTTATTTCAGGGTCTCTTGGGTAAGGTACCAGTGTCAACTAGTTTATTAAAAATTAGTATAACAATTTCTTTTGAAAATATTATTAAAGCTTAATTTCTTGCCTTCTTTAGGTAAAAATATAAATAGTTCAAATGTATTTCTCCGTACACATTCCTCACCGTGGAAATCGTTGCTCAGACATGCTCAGATTGGGAGAAGACTGATAATATTCATTAGTTCACAGTGTGGAGTTGGGGGTGGGAAAAACAATTTTGATGATATTAAGCTGAGAGTAAAAGCTTGCACAGCAGCAGAAGTGGATTTTTTTTTCTCTTTAGATTCCATCTTTTGGGACTTGAAACTTTCTGTGGGGCTCACTCTCACCTCCCATTTGTTGGCATGACAACATGGGCCAAGGGCTTCCTTGCACTGGAGTGAAGTCCCCACCCTGGGAGGGTTCAAGGGATTGGGACAAGAGGGTCATGACCAGACTCCACTGAAAGGCTCTTGTTAAAAGTTCTGCTCACAGCCACTCCTGTCTCTTTCTAATCTGATCTCACACGAGGTAAGATATTTTTGAAATGCAAATCTGATCCTGTCATCCACTCATCACCCTTCCCCCACCTCCCACCCAAAACTGTTCACTGGCCTCTCTTCACTTGGGCTAAAATCAGACCACCTCACTTATTCTTGAAAACACCGTGTAGCCTGGCTGCTCTTGGCCTCATCTCTTAAACATCTCTCCTTGGTCTCTCTGCCCAGTCACATTGCCCGTCTAGCTGCCCCTCATATGCTCTTGGCTTTTTCTCAGCAGAGGCAACTTCCCTGTGCCTGGAATGTTCTGCTGATCCCATACTGCCTGTCCCTCAGCCCCTAAGGTCTCAGTGGAGGCGTCATGGCCGCAGTCTTCTGTTTATTTGTGCAATTATTTGGTTAATGTTTGTTCTCACTGCGTAAGATTATTCTCCGTGAGGGCAGGGGCCATGTCTATGTTGGGTGTAATATAGTAGTTCCGTTGCCTCCCAAGCCACAGCCTGGCATAGTAGGTGCTCAGTAAACATTAAATGTTTGTCGAAAGAACATTAGAGTTTGGGACCAAAAGCCAGCTGGTCAGAAGATCTCTGCCCCTGCCTTCTCTAGACAGTGCTATTCGGAACGTGGCGCAGCAGCCGATAGACAACTAAACACCACTGTGCAAGCATCCCCTCCCCACATTACCATTCATTCACTCGACCCTTTTCATACCATCCTGTAACTGGTAGGAGCACTGATTTTCAGAACACAGCCAGGAATGTTAAAATACAGGTCACATGGCAGCCCTGGATGAAAAAGCAACAAGAGGCCTGATAGGACAATCATCTTTAAATTCAGCTTGGAGAGAGGCATATTTTTTAGTGGCAACGCCATCAACCAGGGCAGGGCTGTGCAGCAGAAAATTGCTGTGACCACCTCACTTGCCTGTCCTTTAAACTCTGCTTTAAATTGCTGTTTGTTTGCCCACTCTTTCCTACAGTAAATGTCCAGCCAAGTTTATTCTAGAAAAGAGGGTCAAAGAACACCAAGGAGCCTTGACCAGGAGACTCTCCGTTGCGTTGTGGGGGACAGGGAAGCAGAAGGGACCCTGATGAAAGGGCAGGGCAAGACTAGAAGTCAGGCCACGCTGAGCCTCTGTAATAACCATGGGAGAAAAGGAGAGGGAGAACTGAATTGAGCCACCGCGAAACATGGAAGGGGCAAGATCTGGCCCTGTGTCCAGTAGATTTGAGACCATATATCACCTGGGCTCCCTTGTGCTTTATGTGCTTTTGCCTTTGAAATGATAGTAATGAAAAATAAACAGTAGTAATGACAGCTACCATCTGATGAGGGGCCACGATAGCCAGGCACCACGCCCCGTGCCCTGTATGCCATAGTCCACTTCATATGCTCGCAAAGACTCCACGAGGTAGACATTACTAGTGGTCTCCTTCCATGGCTGGGGAAACATCGGAGCCAGTAGTCAAACTCGGATCCACCTGACTACCAATCTCATGATTGTAACCACTTGGCTGAGCAGCCCCCCAGTTGGTGCTGATTACCGTCTTCAGGGCCACTGAAGCTTTGGAGTCTGTGAAGAAAGCTGGGGCCCCTTGCCTTGGGCATGGAGCTAGTACAGGGTGGTTTGCAGAAGTTTGTTGGCTCTAGAACCTAAGCCCTGCTGTGCAACCATGTTCTGAGTCCTCTTACTAACTAGTTTCGGAGAATTTTTAAAGATAATGAGAACGGAAGACTGATGCTTATGTTCTGCATGCCTTGTGTAGAGTAGAGGCTCTGGGAATACTTGATTTAATGGATCATTAAATAATTAAATGAGCATGTTGAGGGTGAGTGGTCAGAGAAAGGTCATAACCCAAGGTAAGAATAGAAACGTTAGTGAAAGCTCCAATAACGCATCAGATAAAATCTGATGAATGATTTGGTTTTGTTCTCTACAGCAGGCTTACCAGGTCATTTTATGAATCTTTCAGTATCTGACCTGGCATTCTATACAACTAATTTCCAGACCACGTGCGCAGTATTATGTTAGGATTTTCCTGTACTTTCTCTGACCACATTGACTTGTACCATTAAAATCTCACCAGGATCAAGTATAAAACATAAAATGTGGATTTGGCAGAAAAGTGGACTATGGCAATTTGCTTTAAGAACATTTTGGCAAATATATTGATTTTGAATACTTTAAGAGAAGAAAACAAATTCCTCCCCTTGTTACTGTGTGGAAGTATGGCAACAATCAATAAAATATTAACAAAAGGGCTCATAGACATGAGGTAGGTTTTTGTCAGTTGAATAATCACTTCCACTCCTAAATCCAGAATGAATAAAATTTAACACCTTTTTAAGCACAATGCAGCACAATGGAGCTATTTTCAGAACCAATGCCTCCCTTTTCATAGATTATTTTTATTATTAGGTTATAAAAGAAAGCTGTGTGAGCTGAGTTGAGCCACCCAGTGGATTCTAGCTGTGTTGGTATTTCCTAGAACTTAAGATTAGAAAGTGTTTGCTAGACACCATTGTTTTGTTTATTTATTCATTTGGCAAATATATGAATAGCAAATATTTTGCTGGCACTGCAGTAGATGTCCAGCAAGTGATGTGAGAGGGACCAGCTCCAAGAGCTTCCTGTGGGCAGAACAGGTGGGGGGACTTCTGGTCCAGACCTGTGGGTGGGCAAGGCTCCCTGACACTTGAAAGCAGTGGGAGTTGGCTGGGTTGGGAGGAGAGAAAGCTTCCGGAGCCCAGCAGGAGGGAGACCTAAGAGCCTGAGGAGACTGGGTTTTAATTTGAAGTTGATCTGGAAGGCAAGTGTTCATTGAAAGGTTTCCTGAGTGCTACGTGGCAATCACGGTTGCCGGCCACTTAATGAGATGGGCATCATTGGGGAGAGCAGCCCATGGACCCAGAGGCAGGCGTCCACACTGAGCTGCTGCCGGAGTTGGTAGGAGTCCGGACTAGGACTGTGGCTGTGGGTGGGAAAAAATGGATGGATTTGAAAATGAAGCAGACAGGACCTGGTGCCGGATCCACCTGGTATAGATCTGGTATCGCTCCTTATTTCTTGGAAGGTTATAGGTCTGTGCAAGGTCTCTGCAGAGGAGTGCAAAGATTGCTTCTTTTCTTGAGATGACTTAGGGGGGGGCACGACAGTAGATAGGGGGCATTTTTCGGAGGGTGGGAGTCGAGGACTGGAGACTTACTAGCAAGGCTTAGAAGTGAACCGAGAATATCCCAGATAATATTACAATATTTTCATATAACCTCTCATCTATTATTCTGGCTACTCAGAGAGGTAAGCCTTGTCACTCTCATTTCACAGGTAAAGAGGTGGCGGTTTAGGGAGGTGAAGGGAACTGGCCAAGGAGCCTAACGGATGTCAGAGGCAGGCCTCGGTCCCAGGCCACCGACTCCAGAGCGAAGCTCGGAACCCTGCGGCCTTATCTCAGTTCTCAAAGAGAACAAAGATGAAGTATTGCAATTCATTCATCCACTTGGTCTCTCGGTCACACAAAACAGTCTTTCTTGAGCACCTACTTTGGACAGCTACAACGAGGGGCTGTTAGGAAGTCAACAGGAGCCTACACTCTGGTGCTGCCTCACATCAAAACCTGCCTCTTTTTCTGCCACGTTGTGTGACAATTGGTGAATAACAGAACTTCTCAGGGTCTCATTTTCCCACCTGTAACATAGGGATGATTGGTGATCCTTATACTATCTCAGGGATGTTGTGAGGAGTAGATGGGCTGATGTATGAAAGAAAGCTTTTAGAACAGCGCATGGCACCTACTAGACATGCTACAAATGTTCGCTCTTGGTATTTGGCAATGAGGAGCGCTAAGTCTTTGCCCTCCTGGAATATTCAGATGGCAACAAGGGCAATGAAGGATGTAAAGTCACGCATGCAAGGCCTGGTAACAGAGGACGCTGCCTTAGAGATGTCCCCCAGGAAAACCCTCTTTGGTAAATTGCTGTGCTTATTCTGTGCCTCTGGCCAGTTCCCTCACTGGCAGATGTGGGAAGCATTTTCCTCTTATTTTACCATAGCCTCTGCAGCAGCCCAGTGCTCTTTGACCTGCATGCGATCAATGAACTTGAACTGCTGTGTAACTAAACCCTGACCCATCTCTTGCAGGAAGGGGAGCTTCCAGATGACAACTGTTTTCACTGCCGAGGGTCGGGCAGTGCCACCTGCTCTCTGTGCCACGGCAGCAAGTTCTCAATGCTGGCCAACAGGTTTAAGGAGTCCTACCGGGCCCTGCGGTGCCCTGCCTGCAATGAGAATGGCCTGCAGCCTTGCCAGATTTGCAATCAATAGCCCTCGGATTTGTATGTCTGCTTTTATCGCATCCTCTCTAAAGTTATTTCTAATAAACTGCCCCCACTCTCCCTCTCCCAGCAAGGAAGCCACAGCAGCTGTGATCACTTCCACTGCCGGCAAAAAGAAAAAAAACTCAATTACTCAGTGACGTCTCACGGGGCTGGTAACATCTCTCTGTGGGTCTAAGTGGCAGAGGCATTTCCGAATTAGCGTTGCCTTTGAAACTGGTTCTAAAATGATCCTTGCAGGATTGTGTGCATGTATGTCCCTTGACTGAGCTCAGGGTTCTCCTTGTGCTAGCGAACAAATAAATGGCTGCAGGCTGATGTCATTTTCTGGTTGGGAGTTGTTTTGCATACTGAGGCAGTGAGAAAGGAATGAAAAAGGCAGGTTTCTGAGGAACCAAATTCTTGTTGCTTCTAATGCATTTCAAACCATCATTGGTCAAAGTGAATTTTTAATTAAGCAGCAGAAGAAAGGGATGCTCAAAGCCCGAATGCACTGGCAGACCACAGAAGCAACACAGCAGCTCTGTGCTGCTCTGTGCTGAAGACAGGCCCACTGAGGAGGCCTTTCCTTCCAGCTCTCCCGTCCCCCCTGAGTGATGTGCCGGGCTGATATTCATGCAGATGACAGCAAAGGCTCCTTCCTGGGATGAGACGAGATAAGACATTTCTGCGTGCCTCTAAACTACTGAGGATATAAGCCAAGTCAAAGCTTTTTATGATAAATTTGGTGCTTAAGTACTTGTGTGTGATACGACTTCCTCCAGTCCTGAATTATTACCAAATAAATAAATATTTTGAGTGTAAGATATAGCCACAATCTCTTCATAAAAGACTGTGGGTATTTTCTAAGTATCTACTAGAAACCTCTAAAAGAAAAACTGACCAAGGCTGATTGTTCGCAATTATCTTTCTACTGTCTATGACTACACATACTAAGGATAATTCTTCCTCTTACAGTTGGTTGTAAAATTAGAAAAATGCTTTTGTTAATGAACTTTGTAGCTCTAACACCCACCCCCCTTGAGAATCACGCTGTAAAATCTGTTATCTATGGAGATGCATTGCTTTTCTGGGATAATTACTTGGATTTTCATAACTTAATTTTCTCAAGGTTTGTTTGTTATCCTCTAATATTCAGCTATTAAAATAACTCACCAGTGGAATGCTTTTCAGGCAATATAAATACTTCTAATAAAAAGATTAAAATATTCTCCAAAGCCATGATAATGCTGCTTCTCCTCGCTTGGCCAGACGATAGAACTGCTCCCGACTCTCTTTGCTTCTGTACTTAACTGTTTGCTGACTCTGTTTTCTCACAGCTGTGGACTCTCGTATCTTCCCAGAATACCAGAGGCAGGAATGATGTCGAGACACCTGTCAGTGTATTGTTCTCCGTTTGGATGGGAACATTTGACAACAGATAACTGTTTGAGCCCTGCATACAGGACACGCAGGACGACCTGCCAGGGACTGATGTGTGGTGCTACCCAGACGGGCACTGCCCCTGCTATTTCATGGGACTTCCAGTTTCGGTGGAGGAGACACAAGTGCAAATATATAATTACAACATAGTGTGACAAGTGCTGGGATAGGGGAATTACAGGGAGCGTTAGAAGCACATAGAAGTGACACCTAACGTAGCCTGAGTGGGGTTAGAAGAGGAAGAGATGCAGCAATGTTTCTTTCCTTCCCCCATGCTCCTAAGAGCCTGTAATACTTTTCATCCTGTAATAAATATGTTTATGAGTGATTACATTTATTTATTCAGTCAAATATTTATTGAGCACTGGGGCTATATCAGTAGAAAAAAGTGTCGTTTCCCCCCACCACGATGGAGCTTACATTTGATGGGGAGGAAATATTGAACATATGAGGCCTGTCCAGAAGGTATCCAGCCATACAATATGAAAAATAGAGACATTTATTGAAGAAGATATAAGAAACAAGAAACATTGTACATAGTGATAGAGGGACAACTAAAGATATGTAATACAGATAAAAATACATTTATATAGATAAAACTATATATGTAATGTATAATGTGTTAGGAAAGGGTAAATGCTGTGATGAAAAATAAAACAATAAAGGGGGTCAGGAGGTGGGAGGTGTTGCAATTTTGAATTCATTTTCAAGGAGGCATCACTGAGAAGGTGCCCTTTCAATACAGGCCTGAAGGAGGCCAGGGGGCAAGTTGTGAAAGCCTCGGGGCAGGGTTAGCCCAGGCAGAGAGAGCGGCAACGCCAGACCCTTAGGGAGGAGGGTCCACATGTTCCGAGAGAGGCAAGAAGCCAGTGGCTGGAGCGCAGTAAGATGGCCAGTGGCTGGGAATGAGGCCAGAAAGGAGGTGCATGTGTGTTTGGGTGAGGGGGTGCCTTCCTTGGAAGTCACTGTAAGAACTTGGGTTTTTCTGTGAGCGAGGTGCTGCTCTGGATGGGGTCTGTTTTCTGTCAACCCCACACCCTCTCCTTCTGCGCCCTCCTCTTACTGCTGGGGCAGGAGCGTTGTAAGCTACATTTCCCAGACTCCCTCGCCTTCTGGCTTCCTCTTAGGTTCTGCCCCTGTGAGGTACTGGCAGGACTGGATTGCGGGAGGATAGAACTGCTCCCGACTCTTGAAAGATGTGGATTCTGGCAACCTTTCCCACGTGGTAGCCGCGTTAGTGGCAACAGCGGCTGGGAATGCTGGCTCAGGCAGCTTGGTTCCAACAGTAGTCACTTCAGTGGCTCTAATAGTAGGTTTTCCTCCTTCCCTTTGGTTCCTCCAGCCTAAGAGCGGTCATGGCTTCCCACTGTTACGAACCTTTGCAATCAGCTCCCTATAACACATACTCCCTCTCCTTGAAATATCGGGAGTGGTTTCTGGTTTCCTGATTGGATGCCAATTGAGACAAACGCTTTGAGCAGAGGAGGGTCACGATCTGATTTATGGTTTAACAAGCCATTCTGACTGCTGTGGGACAAAAGTGGAAGCCAGAGCCCATTACAAGAAGCCTCGTGACAGCTTATGGTGGCCTGTGCCGGTGTGGTGCCAGTGGCAATGGGAAAAGTGGTCAGATTGTGGATGTATTTTGAGGGTAAAGTCCTGGGGTCTGCCTAATGCCCTTTGTACCCAGAAATAATGCAAAACATAGCTGAGTTCTTTGCCTCCTAATGGACATAAGTTTGCACTAAAATACTCACTTCCTGATTGTGATCTTAAAAACATTGTCTGTAGTTTGGACCAGTGTCAGGGGTAAGTCTAGGGCAAGGTTGGCCAATAGGTACTCCTAAGACTATCAGAGTTCCTTCAGAGCTAGAAACAAATATGAAGGTTAAAAGATAAAGTCATGCTGTGATTAAAATAATGCTATATCCTTTGAAAACACAAAAAAATTTTAAATGAATACATGTTTTCAAAAGACGTCTATCTATCCATTTATTCACTGAGCAAATTTTCACTGGACATCTGCTGTGTTCCAGACATTTGTACTAGGTCCTCAGGGTATAAAGGTGAAATACACTTAGTATTTATCATTAATGAGATTATAATCTTGGGTTCCAATCAGCATAATACATGAATTACTGCAGTGAGTCTCAGTTCCTCTGCTTGACCAGGTGAGCTGGGCCAGCTGTCGGGGCTATATTACAGACTTTATTTATTTATGATAACAAGTACATAGCAGTTGTACTGTTTGCAGAACACTGTTCTCAGCACTTTACACTTATTAACTCCTTGAATTGTCCTAACAATTGAATCAATTCAGTTTATTGATCATCTCTTAGTCCCACATGTGCTGTTCCTTTCCACGTCACATCCACCCAGACCATAAACATGCAGGCCCTTTCTGTGATCCTCGCAAATGTCTTGCCTTACTAGGCCCTTGTGAAAGTTACAAACTGGATGGGACACAGGGAGATGCCTAGGGGGCTGATAGCATATTACAGTAATGACATGATGTAGCAAGACTTCTTTTGCTGACTGTGTCCTGCTTACAACCGTCCTGCTGGTTCCTCCTTTCTTTTCTCCTTTTGCCTCCCAGCCTGCCCTCTATTCTTCCTGCTTTGGAAGGCAGCATAATTTATCTTTATGGCCCCTATTCCCACCCAGGCTTAGCCCCAAGGCCTATCTGCTCCTTTACACCCCGAGGATCTGCAGGCCCAGGTGTCCTTTCACAGATCACATCCTTCTTGGATGACATTTGTGGTTTGAATGGCTGTTTCTTCTCATCCCAGCCTGTCTAGGGGATTCTGTGGAGTGAGGAAGGAAGAGTTCATATGCCTTTGCTCCTAGAACAACTCTACTTTTTTTCTGTTTTTATTTTGGCTTCCAGAAAAGATCCCTTTTGCAGACGGAGTTGCACATTGAATTTTTAAAATCCACATTAAGCATTAACTTTGTTACCCATAATTTCCTTTTCCAAATTAAACTGGCCAAGGATATCAGTGAAGCTTTGTAGGAAAGATGATGTCCTTATATATGTCTTCCACAGATATGAGTCACTTTGATAATACATCCATTTAGATTGGTGCCAGTGACATTTGTAAGAATTTCTGTGGTCCACTAGAGCTTACTCTGAGTGAGTTTTATGGTAAAGGTAAATTCGAAAGAAATGTTCGCAGTTGCTTTTATCACCTGTCTTCATAAGTTGCATTTCCTCATTTTCTAATTAAACACAGTAATTGTAGAGAGTTCACATTCATGCAATTATGTAAGAGAGAAATGGAGTTACATTAGTGTCAGAATCGTCGTCGTCGTCGTCGGCAGCCGTCCGTCTCGAGAGACGATGGTGTAGCTTCTTAAGAGTCTATCTGCACCGCCGAGAATGGCTGTGCAGTCCAACTCGGGAGTGACACGGTATCTGTCTCCTCCCGTGTTGAATCGACATCTTGTGATGACGCTGGAGTGTCCTCTCCAGTGAAGCTGAAGCTACAGAGCCTGGGCAGGGTGATATGGAGGGTCTGCTGTTGCCCGTGCAGCAGACCCCCCCTCTCTTCGCAGCCGAAGGGTCCAAGGGAAAGACGGAGTCAGTACAGCTTGGCTTCAGGTGCGCCGCAGGAGTTGCCGGTGTTGACTACAACGTCAAACCGCCTTAGGGACTCCGGCTCCGGATTTTCTGTCGGGGTTTACTCCCTTAGCCTTTCCCCTGAAGAGGTATGCCGCAAGGCAGCGGAGGCTTTTTGGAGTCAGAATCACAGTATATAATTACTGCCTGTGTTAAAAGAACATGTAAAACCCAGAGAAGAAAAGACCTGGGACCACAAGGAGCAGACTGACAGTGAAGAGGGGCGTAGAAGGGGAAAGAAGGAGGAGGGTCTAGTCGAGGAACTAGTATAAATGACCCATGGACATGGACAATGGGGCAGAGATTGACTGTGGGAGAGGAGGTAGGCGGGACAGGGGAGAGCAATGGGGGAAAAAGTGGGACAACTGTAATAGAAACACAATAAAAATAAATAAATAACACTCTAAGCAAAAACAACAGCAATAACAACAACAAAAACCTGAGACCATAATGCAGTAGAATTTCTTTATTGTTTGGGAGGTAGGAGCATGGGGGAAGGAGGTAAGGATGGGGCAGTTAAATTGGGCCTTGACAAAACTAGAGTCAGTGTTTATATCTTTTTAACATTATGAACTTCCTCTTTATACAGTCCCCTTAGTTCACTTCTATCTAGCTCCCAAGCACTTCTTCCCCTATTAATGATTATTTCTCAGAAAATTGGGGCCATAACTTCATACTAAGATGTGAATGGCTACTAGATTATTGGCCATGTCTGCTCTTTAAGTTCAAAATGTTATATATTTTGAAGGACTTCCAGGAGTCAGGCCATGTGTAAGATATAAGGAGCCAGAAGATGAAACAGACACAGTACCTTCTCTCAGGGACATTGTAGTCTCACAGGGAACCAGAGATTTAAATGAATATTTGCAAAATGAAATGATAGGTGCCATAGGAGGGAGAGAGCGTAGAGAGTGGCTAAATCTCCTTTCATCGTTGGTCTCAGTCACGCAGCTCTGAGCTCCCTAATGGCAGAAAGTGTGCCTCTGCTCTCACTGTGTCCCCAGCACCCACCACAGTGCCTGGTGCATAGGTGTCCAGTAAGTATTCGGTGATTTGGTGTCTGCAGAGACATGACATTCAGTTGCACACACGGAGCCCTTGGTGAGTTGTTGTCTTATGGGCTAAGGTCCTGGGGAAGTTCATAGGTAGACAGCATCTCAAATGGCTCTCAGTGACCCTCACCTCCCGGTGTTCTGCCCTTGTGTCATCCCCTTGAGTGTGAGTGTGAACAGGACTTAGGGACTTGCTTCTAGCAGCAGGCTATGGCAAACATGGTGGGATGTCACCTCTGAGGTTAAGTTATAAAAGACTATGAGACTTCTCTGGCCCTCCTTGCTTGCTCACCTGGGGATGCCGGCTGCCATGCTGTGAGCTGCCTTATGGGAAGGACCCCATGGCACTGAACAGAGGGTGGCTTATGGCGAACAGCAAGGAAGGAGTTGAGTACCCGAATCCTGCCACACCACACGAGTGTGCTTGCAAGGGGCTCCTTTCCCAGTTGAGCTGGAGACTCAGCTACGGCTGACATCTTAATTGCAGCCTCATGAGGAACCTAGAGCCAGGACCATTCAGCTAAGCCCCTCCTGGAGCCATCCCTCGTGGGCTGATAAACTGTGAGATAATATATGTTGTTTTAAGCCAGGAATTTGGGGGACCATTTGTTACATAGGGATAGATAACTAACAAAAGGTAAGACTACTTCCTGTCTCGGTCCTTATTGATAGATCCTTTTATGTCCAAAGGGTTTTTCCATGGAGAGGAATACTCATAATCATTAGTTCTTTCTTTAATGCTCAATTTATTAAGCTCATGAATCAAATACCCCAAACTGAAAACCAATTTTTCTTGGGGCCTTTAAACATTGATTACAAATTTATGAAGCATATCATTTAAACAACTTAAACTGACATATGCATTTAGAATGACTGATCATTTTAAATACTTCATAAACATATAAAGATTAAAGAATTTGCTATAGTTTTATTTAAATCTACTCTGAAGCATCAATATCATGAATTTAATGCCTTTCTTATTTCTGTTCTTGATTTTCTATGCTGTGTTTGATATACCGTCTGGGTTTCAATATTATTTTTTTAAATTTAATTTATTGATTTTAGACAGAGAGAAGGGAAGAGAGACAGACAGACAGACATTGAGTTGTTGTTCCACTCATTTATGCATTCATTGCTGGCTGCTTGTATGCACCCTGACCCGGGATCAAACACACAACCTTGGTATATTAGGATGAAACTCTAACCAGCTGAGTTACCCAGCCAGGTCAGTATTATTATTTTTTATTCTCCTTGGGTCTCAAAATTGTTAGCCGATCCCGAAGAAAAGATTACCTTATCAGAGCAGCCTAGATTTCAGGACTTGGTTTATTGACTACTTAATTCTTAGTTAGACTTGTTTGTTTCTCCCAAGGTGATTCTAACCCAAACCAGCTTTTTATAGTGATCTTTTCTATAGTTAAATGATATCTGTTATGTCAATGAGACCATTTCAGGCCTTATCTTAGGCCTAGGGCTTAATTTTGCAACCTAGTATCTATCTTTGCAATTTTTTTTTTTTTAAATTATCCATTTGGCTATTGTTATATAACTGATTATTCTGTTATAATCAAATATTGATTTGGTTTCTTAACATTAATATTTTACATCTCCCTTATTAGCATTGAGAGTTAATATCCTTGAAGCTGAGAGACTGAGTCTGTGTAGTTAGCATTTCTTTGTAGGTCATCTGGTTAATACATTTTGTTGGCAAACACTGTGGATCCCTCTCTCTGCTTGGCTATTGTAGGTGCCCACTCAACCTGAATAATCCTTCTGGTTCTTAGCATTTACTTTTGCTGGGACTATTGGGCTTACAGTGTCCAATATTTATTCTCTTCAAACAGATAGAAATAGGTATATGAGGTCTGGGGACTTCTGGCCAAGATGGAGGCGTAGACAGACGTGCTGTGTCTCCCTCCACAACTAAGAAGGAAGACAACTACCTCAAAACTAGAAACAACCAGAAGTTCCAGAAAATCAAACTGCATGGAAGTCCAGCAAACAAAGATATAAAGAAGAAATACTCATCCAGACAGGTAGAGGGGTGGAGCTGGGGTGTTGTGGTGGCAGAAGCAGTGGTGGCAGTGGCAGGCAGTCAGAAAGTGTAGTCACACACTTTAAGGTCAGGAAGGACACCCAGGGAGCGTTCCCAGCTCCTCACCGGACCTAGGAGCTCACGGTCCTAGCACTGGCGAAAATCAAGCCTCATTGCTTCTGACTGTGTATATTAGTGGGGGTTGGGGTGGAGGCAGAAACTGCCAGTCTCTCAGCAGAGTCTACTTGTTTAAAGGGCCCCCACAGTCCTAGAACGTCAGTAGACCCACCCACTCTGGGAATGATGGCCAGGGCAGCAGCTAGTGGGGCACCAGTCTGGTGCAGAAGTGGGAGAGGTGCCTGTAAAAGGGGCGAGTACTGGGCTGGTGGCGTTGTTCCCTCTCGGACCCCTCCCCCACATACAGCACCACAACATGGTGAAACAGGTCGCCCTGTACTAATTCTTAAGACTCCGCCCCTTACAACGTAACAGGAGCGGCAGCTCTACCTGGGATGCGGAAGCAAACAAACACAGGAGCCTGTCAGAATGAGGAGACAGAGAAGTATGGCCAAAAAGGGGGAATGGATCAAGGTTCCAGTGGGAGAACTAAGCGATGAGGATATAGACAACATAACAGACGCAGAATTCAAAACACTGGTGATAAAGATGCTCACAGGCTTGACAGATATGCTTGAGTATGGCAGACACATAAGAGAAGAAGTGAAGGCTATGCTAAGTGAAATTAAGGAAAAGCCACACAAAAACCAATGGTGAAGGGAAGGAAAGCAGGGTTCAGATCAATGATCTGGAACTTAAGGAAGAAAAAAACAGTCAACCAGTGCAGAATGTGAAAGCCAGAATTGAAAAAAAATGAGGAAAACTTCCCAAATTTTGCGAAGGAGATGGACATACAGGTCCGGGAAGCATGGAGGGTCCTGGGCGAGCTGGACCTAGAGGGGACCACACCAGGACGCATCATGACTGAGATGCCAAAGGTAAAAGATAAAGAGAGAGTCCTGGGGGCAGCAAGAGAGAGGCAGAGAGTTGCCTACATGGAGGTGCCTATAGGATTATCAGCTGATTTCTCAGAGGACACTTTCCAGGCAGGAAGGGACTAGCAAGCAGTATTCAATGTGATGAAAGGCAACCTGCAACCAGGATTACTCTATCCAGCAAAGCTATCGTTTGGAATGGAAGGGCAGATGAAGTGCTTCCCAGACAAGGTGAAGCTAAAGGAGTCCATCATCACCAAGCCATTATTATATGAAATGTCAAAGGGACTTACTTAAGAAAAAGAAGATCAAAACTATGAACACTAAAATGACAACAAACTCACAACTACCAACAACTGAATCTAAAAAATAAAAACAAAGTCCAACTAAGTAAACCAGAATAGGAACAGAATCATAGGTATGGGGATCATCTGGAGGGTTATCAACTGGGATGGGGGAGGGGGAGCCAGGTGGGGGAGCAATGGGGATATGGTGCAGAGATTAAGAAGCATCATCGGTTGGTACAAAATAGACAGGGGGAAGTTAAGAATAATATAGGAAAGGGTGAAGCCAAAGAACTTATATGCACCACCCATGGACATGAACTAAGGGGGGTGGGATTGATGGAGGGAAGGGGGGTACTGGGCAGAAGGGAGCAAAGGGGAAAGAATTGGAACTATTTTAACAACATAATCAATAAAATATACTTAAAAAAAAGAAATAGGTATATGATTGTACTTTTATAACATACAACATTAAGAGAAGAAATATCAAATCCTCCTAATTATTGAAATCAATAAAATAAAATATACACATGGTCTATTCTATTTAGTGTTTTCTATTACAATGACCTTTTGGAAAGATTTCATATTAACTTTTGTATCTTCAGTCATTTTGAATTTATGGCCTTTCACTTTGTCCTATGAACCACGATGATGATGATGGTGGTGATGATGATGGTGATAGTGATTTTGATGATCAAATTGTAGCTTCATCCTAAGACACATATTATTATTATTTTTTAATAGAAAAGACTGTAGTGTCTAGGGATGCACATTTGAATGATAAGACCTGCCCAAAATGCAAATAAGTCATTACTGTAAAAGATATACAGAAAGGAAAGGGTGTGTGATGGGAATGGTGCTCCTTGGGGGCAGTAACTAGAACTGTTTTTTGTTTGTTGATGTTCTCTCAGTGTCCAGTAAACTCCCTAGCTGGTGGTGGGGTCCCCAAAAAATATTTATTGATTTTTAGATAAAGATATGGAGCATAATTTTTTTTTTTGGCTTACAGACACATAGCCTGATATATCTATGTTAACAAGTAGATACATTTTATAGTAAGACAGTACAGGTAATAGATTGGACTAATAGCATGGATTATCAAATACTTCTACAATAATGTTTAGACTGCAGAAAGATGAAAAAACAGCTTGTGAGAATCTATAAATCAACATACCATGTTAAAGTGTTAGTGAAAAACTAAGCAAATCTATATTTTTTCACCCCCCTCATCCTGTCTAGAAGATCAAGTACAATCCTGTTATGAACTGGCTTAGATAATTCCCACTGGTTGAAGCATGGAGACTTTAAGGTTTTATTTTTATTAATTGTTAGTTATTTAACTACCAAGAATTTTCATCTTAAACAGGCAAACTTCCTTCTACGTATCTGAGCAAACACGTTGTGCCTCAGCTTCTTCACCTGTAAACTGTGGATAATAAACAGCACCTGGCTGTTGTGGTGAGGAAGCAACTCAATACATTCGAATTACTGAACGTGATTACACAAGGAACAGGGCCCGGCACATCTTAAGTGCTGAAGAAATGGTACCTATGATTATGAAGAGCTTGCATTTGTGCCTTATTTCCTTTATTATTTTGTTTGAATAGCAATTTCCTCCATCAGAGAACTCATTTATACATGACCTCATCTGAATGTATGAGATATGCAGGATTTAGTGTTTGTAGAGTGTCAGAGATACAAAGAAATATTGGACCCAGTCCCATCTTTGAGACATTTGCAATCTAGTTCAGCAGAGTATTTCCTCCTATGGGTTGATTGTAGAGACTGCCTCTCGGGGGAGCTAAATTTAGACTGTTAGTTTTTACCAATTAGGATTCTCTAGGTTGAAAGGAACAGAATCCAACTCAAACTGATTTGAACTACAAAATGGGTTTGTTAGCTCATGTATGAGGCAATGTAAATAGTTTGGTGTTTAGGGGTGATTGGTCAGTCTCCACTGAAGGCCCAGATTTTCCCATGTGTTGGTTCCTGTCATCACAAGTAAGGCGTCAAACCAAGGCTGCCTACCCACAGGGTGTCTGCTGGCCCAATAAAGGGACACTTCCTAGTGCAGATCCAGGGGAAGGGGAGCTGATTAACAGAAGGCTGTAGTACACCCCTTTTCATGTCCAGACTGGGTCATATGCCCATTCTGTGGCCAGTCTCTGGCAATGGAGAGCATTCCCAGACCAATAAGGCCCACCTCTGAAGTTGGAGTGGGGTGAAAATCTGAAGGAAGACAGGATTCTATTCTCAAGACAGAAAGGTAGGATGAATACAGAGTAAACGGCCAGGAATGCTCAGCCTACCCTTTGAAAGGGGAACCAGGTCTTTCTTTTCTTTACATTCTCATACCTTTTGTGCCAGGTGCCAAGAAGATGCTTAATACATACTAATAAAAGAATGAATAGTAAATGGACCTAACAAAGAATAATTTATTCCCTTTACTTAAGCCTCCAGCTTTTCCTTGTCTAATTGTCTTATCTCTTGGCAAAATGACCATGGACTCTATCTAGTCCCGGGAGTTCTAGAGGGGAGGTTGGGCCCTCTGCTGGAGACCCCTTACTGATTAATTATAAGTGGTGATATTTGTCATTCATTCCCAGGTTATGGGTCATCTTTTGGCTTGTTGGTATCATATGTCATGGCATATGGGTCTGTCTTTTAAGATTTACGCCCAGAGAAATTGGCATTTAAGCTTCCTCTTTATTCCAACTCTGAGGTTAGGGAAGCAGCTGTTGATGGACTAATTAACATGTTAGGAGGACTAAGGATGATCCCCCGACCCTTAACAGTTTTTTAATTGGTCATCCCAGGGAGAGTCTGAGAAGATCACTGGAATGTTAGTTCATGCAGAAACTACAGACTGGTCTAGCCTCCTGGGCATGACATTTAAGATGGTGGTAGTAATAACTATAGTACAAAAAGCAAGTCTCCTATGCCTGTCACATGTAATGATACTATCAGTGCATAGGTATATTTGTTACATCCCTGGAATTAACCCTTTGACTTGCATGCTTAGCCACTGTTTTATCTCATCTCTAACTTAGAGAGGGTCCATCTCTTAGGGATAGACTTGGGGTAAACAAGTACACAAAACAATTGCATAATATTATCCACAGTAGTGACTTAAGCAATTAGGAACCACTTTATACTTTGAGAAATGCTCTAATTGGTAAGATCAGCCTGCTTGGTGAGCAAAGATGAGAATCATCAGTTGCTTGATGACTTAGGATAATTTCGATGTGACCATTTTACGAAAACAATATTTTTTCCAATGGAGAAAGAATTATTCAAAGTCCCAAATTAATTATGGGGTAATTTTTCCAGTACCTATGTTTACCTCTTGAATTTTATTCTCTCATAGTTTCCTAAGTCACCAATACCTCTTCTGATTGGCTTATCCTTTCTGTAGAGATGTGAATGCTTTTAATCTGGACACTCCTGTGTGTTCTGCCTTCAAATTATTTGTTTTCTTCCTGTGACTTTGCACCTGTTAGTGAATACCTTTGCAGATAAAAATTTGGAGAGACTGGATTTTACTCTGTTTGGAAACTTCAGTTTATTTGTCTGTACACTGTGGAATAATGGTAATGGAAATGGTAGTGCTCCACCCAGATTCCCTCTTCAGGGCCTGTGCTCCCCCCACTCATCCCCAAAAGTTACTGGGACTTGCACCACAAGGGAATTGCCTCATTTAAACCCCTAACCTCAATAGGAGTCACCCAGCACCAGAGCTTCCTACAGGATAGGCTGAGGTCTCAACTGGAACCAAATTTTGGGACAGATCACCCTTTTGCCCAATCATGCATTCTTCATTTCCTTATGGGTGTATCTCCCAAAATTATCCCCAGTCCTTCAGCACATAACTTCTTGTCTCAAAGTCTGTTTATAGGGAACCCTGTTTAAGACAAATGCTGATTCTTCAGATTGTTGCTAAGATTGAATATCTAAAGCCCTTTGGACAGAAAGGCCTTTGGAGTGGGAATGGACTTAACTGAAACGTCCTCATTTCTGTCTGATCTCATCAATCAGGGAGGCCTTTGAGAAAAATCATGTAATAATCAGTTCAAGGCCAAGTTAAGTTCTGTTAAGTTTGTTTGTCCCTGACCTCACTATTCCTTTGCACTGGTGCCCCGCATGGTTGCCTCCTTCCCTGCCCCCTTCTCTTCTCCCTGCTTCCCCTGGGCCCATTCCAACCCTCAATTATCTTTCTGCTCCCATTTCCTTCCTCTAGAAAAATCATGTGGGAAGGGAAAAGACTTGGCAAACTTACCCACATTGCAGATGAATATGTTACCCCTTAGCTTTCTAAGTCACACTTCATTTGAAATTCTCTCTGTGCGCCTTTGGTTTTATTATTATTAGTCTTTGTATTATGGCCACAACTGCCCCTCAGTCATTTCAGGTCTTCAGTCTAGTGCGAGATCAGTCTTTTAAAATTGGTCTTCCCAGATCAGAAATATCTTAAATAGATCCTTTAAAAATGCACGCTATTAATTGCTACTGCTATTATAAAGAAAACTTCCCCTTTTGTACTAATATTGTGAGCTGAATTGGCCTTGAAGAATGCAATTTTACCAAGCAAACAAAATGAATAAAATTCTTATTGGATTTCTAAGCAATCAATGTGAAACAAGAGAGGAAAAAAAAAAAAAAACAAAAAAAAACAAAAAAACCCAAAACACAAAGAGTGGAAAGTATAAATGTGAAAGGCAGCTCAACTTTCAAAGGTCTCAGGGGTTGATTGGAGATGGAAAAAGACCTGCAATAAATGGTTCTTTTTTCTTTTTCTTTTTCTTCTGGCACAGGAACTCATAACAACTAATTTTTCTTCCACATCATATTAGATAGGAGTCTCAGTAGGATGTGATGGAAAAGCCAACTCAAGTTAAGCACAAAAGGGGAATTAATGGGAGGATCCTGGAGGGGCTCAGCAAACTCAAGAAGGAGCTGCAGGAAACAGGGCAACTCGGGGGACTCGGAGCTGAGACCTGGAGGTCTGGGGCCGCCAGACTCTCTGCCTTCTGCCCCAGCTGTTCGTGTCTGGTGCTATCTTCCAAAAGATGTTGAAGTCTCAACCCCAGTGCCTGTGAATGTGACCTCATTTGGAAAGAGGATTTTAGCAACCGATCAACTTAAGATAATACATTAATATGTTAGTTTGCCAGGGCTGCCATAACAAAGGCCCTCAGATTGCGTGGCTTAACAACAGAACTTTATTTCCCTGTGGTTCTGGTGGTGAGACATCTAAGGGCAAGGTGCTGAGAGGGTAAAATGGTCCCACCTTTTTACCCAGCCACTACCTGTTTAGGACTCTGTTCTAAAACAGTGATATTACTCAAGTCAACCTATAGACTGAACGCAATTCCTATCAAGATTCCAATGGTATATTTCACAGAACTAGAACAAATATTCCAAAAATTTATATGGAACCATGAAAAGACCCTAAAATTGCCGCAGCAGTCTTGAGGAAGGGGAATGAAGAAGAATCATGCTACCTGATATCAAACTGTACTACAAGGCTATAATAATCAAAATGCCTGGTACTGGCATAAACAGGCATAAAGATCAATGGAACAGAATAGAGAGCCCAGAAATAAACCCAGGCCTCTATGGTCAATTAATATTTGACAAAGGAGGTAAGAATGTACAATGGGTTAAAGAGAGTCTATTCAATAAATGGTGTTGGGAAAATTGGACAAATATGTGCAAAAAAAAAAATGAAACTATACCACCTTCTTACATGATACACAAGAATAAACTAAAAATGTATTAATGACTTAAATGTAAGACTTGAAACCATAAAAATCCTAGACGAAAACACAGGCAATAAAATCTCAGACATTTCTCCTAGCAATATTTTCTTCTGATCTATCTCTTCAGGCAAGGGAAACAAAAGAAAAAATAAACAAGTGTGACTACATCAAACTGGAAAGGTTTTTGCACAGCAAAGGAAACCATCAACAAAATGAAAAGACAATACACTGAATGGGAAAATATATTTGCCAATGATACATCTGATAAGGGGTTAATATCCAAAATTTATAAAGAACTTATACAATTCAACACCCCTCAGCCCCCCAAAAACAATCCAATTAAGAGATGGGCAAAGGTCTTGAATAGACCTTTCTCAAAAGAGAACATACAGATGGCCAATAGACAAATCAAAAGATGCCAATGTCACTAATTATCAGAGAAATGCAAATTAAAACCACAAGAGATATAACCTCACACTTGTCAAAATGGCTATCATCAATAAATCAGCAAAGAGCAAGTGTAGGTGAGGATGTGGAGAAAAGGGAGCCCTTGTGCACTGCTGGTGGGAATGCAGACTGGTGCAGCCACTGTGGAAAGCAGCACGGAGTTCCCTCAAAAAACTAAAAATAGAACTGTGATTATGACTCAGCAATTCCACTTCTGGGAATATATCCAAAGAAATCTGAAACAATAATTTGTAAGAATATATGCACCCCTATGTTCATAGCAGCATTATTTACAATAGCCAAGGTTTGGAAGCAGCCCAAGTGTTCATCAGTAGATGAGTGGGTAAATAGCCACGGTACATTTACACAGTGGAATACGACTTGGTCATAAAAATGAAGGAAATCTTACGTTTTGTGGCGTCATGGATGGACCTGGAGAGCATTATGCTATGTGAAATAAGCCAGTCAGAGAGACAAATACCATATGATTTCACTTACATGTGGAGTCTAATGAAGAAAATAAACAAACAAAATAGAAACAGACTCATAGATACAGAGAAGAAACTGACAGCTGTCAGATGGGAGGGGTTAGGGACCTGAGAGAAAAAGATGAAGGGATTAAGCAAAAAAAACTCCCAAGAAACCCAAAACTCATAGACAACATTATGGTGATTACCAGAGGGAAAGGGCAGTGGGGTAGGTAGGAAAGTTAAAAGGGGATAAATGGTGACAGAAGGAGACTTGACTTTGGGTGGTGAACACACAGTACAATATACAGGTGATATATTATAGAATTGTACACTTGGAACCTATATAATTTTATTAACCATTATTACCCCAGTAAATTTAATAAAAATTAAAAATATAAGTAGCAATAAAACATGTTGACAGAAATTTACCCACAAGGATTTTCATGATGGCAACAGTTATAAAATTTTTTAAAAATTAAAAATTATGGTTTATTCATATAATGGTTATAATTAATATCATTAAAATAATATTTTTGAAAATAATGCTCTTGATTTGTTACAGAACATAACAAAGGGATATAAAATCATATATACTACATCTCCCAGTGCTAAAAAACAAAAACAAAAAAAAAGAAAAAAAGGTGCCGTTTCTTCTGAGGCCTCTCTTGTTGGCTTGCAGATGTGTGTCTTCTGTCTTCACACAGTCTTGCCTCTGTCATGTGTGTCCTAATCTCCTCTTTTTCCAAAGACCCTAATTCTACTGGATGAGAATCCACCCATATGACCTCATTTTACCTTAATTATCTCTTTAAAGGCCCTATCTCCAAATATAGCCACATTGTGAGGTACTGGGGTTAAAACTTGAACATATGAATTCTGAGGGGGCATAATTCTGCCTATAAACAGATGAGGTCTTTAGGGTGGGTCCTAATCCAATATGATTGGCATCCTTATAAAAATGGGAAGTCTGGACACAGAGACAAGCCTGGACATATTTCCACCTTCAGAGTGCCCCTACGACTTTGGAAGGAGTATGTGGCATTTGTTCTTATACAAGACACTCAGCCAACCAGGCCAAGTAGAGCCAACAGGTGCTAGGTCCTTTAATCTCTCAGGACACAACCTTGGCGTTTAGTGGCCAGTTAATTAGGAGTTGGCGAGCAGCTGCCCAAGGATACATTCTGGAAGAAATCGGTGGTCACAGTGGAGTGGGGCACAGGGCCCAGCTTGGCAGGGAGGCTTCTGTTTCACACTCTGTCTCCAGCTACTCTCTGGTAGTAGATTCAGGTACAGGCACCTTAAACTCCAGCAAGTAAATTATTTCTCCTGTATGAGCCAGTGTAGTCCCCAGGGAGAATTTTTTTTTTTCTGTAAGAAGGGGTTGGTGATATCGTAGAGTTGCTTTATACATACATTCAACATATAAAGCTCCATCGCACTCCTCAAGGAAATACTGCCCGTAGGTTTAGTAAGGTGGGGATTAAGAATTAACGACAGCCATGTGCCCATGAACAATGTTTCTGTCAATGATGGATCCCATTTACAATGGGTCTCATAGATTATAATGGAGTTGAAAAATTCCTACTGCCTAGTGATATCTCAGCCCTCATGACGTTCTAGCGCAGCACGTTACTCACGTGCTTGTGGTGATGCTGGAGTAAACATAATACTTGAAAATGATAATAAGCAACTATGTTCCTGGCTTATGTATTGACTATACCTTTTATTCTTATTTTGAAGCATACCCTTTCTAGTATATAAGTTTGCTGTAAAACAGTGTGTCGTGTAATGCTGGCAGCAGCCTCATGCACCTCATGTTTACCATGTCTCTCGATTACATCATTTTTTCTTGTGCTTCATTTTAATCTCCATTGTTCTGCACAGTAACATGCTGTGCCAGTCGTGGCCTCGGAGCAATAGGCTGTGCCTTAGAGCCTAGGCGGGTAGTCGGTTATGCCGTCTAGGTTTGTGTATGTGAACTCTGTGTTTGCACAACAACAACATTGCTTAAGGATGCGTTGCTAAGAACATCTCCCTGTCATTAAGTGGCATATGACTGTATTGGATTTAGCAATTTAACAATTGTTGACCTTAACATCGTAGTTTCAGTGGAGTGGCAGGGGCCCAAGCTTCGTAGGTTCGAGAGCTAATAAGCAACTTTTCTGAGGTGCAAAATGGAGTAGAGGACTGGAATAGAGCTGGAGGAAGATAGGGGATTAAGAGTAGATGTTTTAAGGTGGAAGAAATCACGGTATGCAGTACTCCCTGGCTTATCGTGGGTATAACATTCTAGATCCCCCGCAACAGGTGAAAATCCACAAAGTAGGAACCTTACATTTATTTTTGTATTTCTATATTTTTTAAGGCTTTATAAACCTTTCCCACACACTTACAAACCATTCCCAGTCCCTTATTAACCTTTCCCACTCCCTTATTAACCTTTTCCACACTTTTATAAACACTACTTATGTTCTTAAACATATTCTACACTCTTAAACCTATGTAACTTTAACAACATACATATACAGTACTGCAAAATCCTGCGATACAGGGAAAAATCCGCGATAAATTATTAAATATATTTTTAAAAATCCCGTGGTACAGTGAGGCCACAATAAGCGAACTGTGATATAGAGAGGGACTACTGTACTGTACTTACGTGCTGTTTGGAACGATCCAGTAGAGGCAAAAACTGATGATGTAAGAAAGAGGGGGAGCTATTACTAGAGAGACGTCCTTGAATAAGAAAGAGGACAAGGAACTTTTAGTGATGCCATATTGCTGTGTAGGGGACACAAAAGTTTTCCTTGACCCTCTGAGGGTCCCTGGCTGGGTCTGAAAATTAAACTGACAAGAACATATACACAGGAGAAAAGCATGAACATTTGCTAACCATAAGTTTTCTGTGATAAGGAGCCTTTGTAAAGCAATAAAGTCCTGTAGAAACGGTAGAAGCTGAGTGTTTTTATGCTAGGCTTGATGAAAAGTGGAGAGTCATGTAGCAATATGATAGAATAAAGAGTATGAGGGAAATGTATAAACTGGGGGAAACTTAGCAAGTCCTATTTGTTCAGATTCTTCCTGTGAACCCTCCACCTGATGTTAAGTATGCGCCTTTCTTCTGGGTATAGAGAGGGCACTTCTCACAGCCAGGTTTTATGACAGGCTTCAGGGCAGAAGGGAAGGGAAGGTCAGAGAGAACTTTCTGTTTCTGCTCTTTTATCAAACTCCTTCAGCTTAAAATGTTCAATATGCCAAGATGCTGTATTTTGGGGTACTGTGTTCTGAATCCTGCTAGCTGGTTAAGTATAGTTATTATTAGATTTTATAAATTTACAATTAGATAAACTATATATTAAAAGGTAATAGGTATTCAAAACTCACCCCTTCCTAAGTATGTTCCTGCCTTTGCCTTGATCTATGTTCTTGCGGTTGTGTCTACTGTACGTGGCTGGTGGAAATGCCACACAACGGTGCACTCCTATGCTTGTCTTCCGAATGCCACGTTTAGTGACATCTCTTTGGTGGTTTGAAATTAGCCATGGTGGGAGGATGTAAGCCACAGAAATCGCAAGCATTAGAAATCAGGGCCCGAGAGCTGTTTGTTAACCCCTTGCCAGCCCACTGCTGGGTTCAGTGGGCAAGTGGAGAGCCTGGCCTTCAGTTAAGTACCGACAGTTCATCCAGAAGAACTGGAGAGAAAGCGGGGTGTCTGGACAGGTGGGTAGATAGATGTGGTTTCCTATTTACTGAGTGAAAAAGAAAGCAAGATACTCACTTGGACAGAGGCTGGGAAGGCAGTAGTGGTGGTTTGAGGTGGGAGGACTGTGGAACAATAAATGGATTAGAGAAATGTAGTGTTTTTGTCCAGCACTATGAAAAAGCCCCTTGAGGTTAGTGGTTATGAACTCAAAGGAAGCCTGGTAGCAGCGGGTATATATTTTTCCGCAGCCTAATCCAGCAGCTGGGGTGAAGCAGTGAGTGACTGGACAGCTGGATTTATCCAAGGCTAGGCTTTTGCCAGACTAGAGTGACCCCTGTGTGTCAGGGGCATGTGGGATTAGAAAATTATAAATGTAAATCTCCACCTCACGGACTTTCCTTATTCATTCTAGGTAACACCATGCCCTACCTACCCTCTGTAACTTTAATCCATTATTTTCCTGTTCTGTTAATTGGATGTTAAGTCACAGGGCTTACCCATCCTACTGACTTTTATGTACCGCTGAATCCAGTGCCTTCCACAGTGCTTGGTGCGTAGTAGGTATTCAGTAAGTAATATGCTGATTAACTCATTGAATGAATGGATTCACTTGCTCCTAAAATCTGCACTGTCCCAGTGAAGAAAACTCAAAATTCTTGTTGTACCCCTTTGTTCCTTGTTCCATGGCATTTAATCTTTAAGAATCAAAGGAATTTTTGGAGCCAGCTACGCTAAGCCCCAGTTCTTTACTTCCCGGACACTTCTAGGTGACACGGGCAATTTTTACTGTGCTTGGGACGCAGCTGCCCGGGTCCTGTGAGCAACGCAGTTGTCGGCCTTTGTCACACCGCACTTAACACAGAGAAGAGTTATGTTACAGCTCCTAAGCTTGGGGCGGGCGGAGAGTAGTTACCATATTTGTTACTTTTTCAGGGCTGCCAACAGCAGCTTAAGGCTTACGATGTGACGCCAGACCAGGAGATGACACAAAAGCACAAGTTCCCAAAGTCCAAGGCTCCGCGCAAGGCGTGGCAGCTCCAGGGCCGACAACTTCGGTCTGCAAGGCGCCCAGGGTGCTCCTGGGGCCTCCAGGCTGAGGCGCCCGGGACCCCGCGCGCTCTGCGCGCGCCTGCCAGGCCCTGCAGCCCACACGGAAAGCTGGCGGAAGAGGGCGGGGGTGTGACCGCTTGTCTGTTTCTCCGAGTGGACAATAAAGTTTCGAAAGTTTGAAAAAGGAGGGAAAACCCTACGCCCCTTCGGCCGATCGCGTTTGGGCGCCCGCGGCCAGGGCGGAGCTCGGGTGCCCTACGCTCGCGGAGGTGTGGCGGGCGCGTGGGGCCGCCGCGCGCGGGGATGGGGGTCACTGTGGACGTGCACCAGGTGTACAAATACCCCTTCGAGCAGGTGGTCGCCAGCTTCCTCCGAAAGGTACCTGATCCGCTCGGGTCCGGCGGGGGCTCGTGTCCTCCCGCGCCGTCTCGGTCCGGCCAGCTGCCTGCACTCGGGGCGCCGGCTTCCCGCCGCTGTCCTCTCGCTCCTCCCCCAGTCTCCCCCGTCGCCACCTCCCCTCTCCGTCCCGTCTCCTCGTGCCCTCTCTTCTCCCTTTTTGTCCCCTATTGGTCCCCTTTGTCCTTTTTCTCCACCCTTGTCCCCTCTCTCCTCTTCCCCTCATTGTCACCCCTCGTTCCCTTTCCTCTCTTCTCCCCACTCCCCTCCACTCGCGGAAGCCCGCACTCATCACCCCCCCCTCCAGCTGCGGTTCCGCCTCCAGGATGTGCTGTTCCTCGAAGGCTCCCCCCTCTGGCTGAGGGAGAGGCTCCGCGTTCGGCCTCACACGCTCACTGCTCCAGGGGGGAGGGGGGAGAGAGACGCTTATGGGGAGTGACAGAAAACCCAAGTTTGGAGCCCGGTTGAGGCTGTGTAGGACTGGTCGATCTGTCTAGGACATCAGTGACCCCTTAAAAGCTAGAGGGGCCATTGCAGCCGTCGTCTTAGTTCACTGCGTTCTTTCCACCCCCTTCCCACTTGCTCTTTCGTTGAACAGCTGTGGGACATGGGGCAGCTGGCTACCCTCTCTGTGACTTAGTTTTGTAATCAGTGAAATGGGGAAGATCATAGTATCACCTCGAAGGGTATCAACTCGAAGGGTTCGCTGTGAGGAATCGAGTGAAATAATTCATGCAAAATTCTTATCACAGTGACTGGTGCTTAGTAAGGCCTCTAAATGCTCTTGTGTGCACTACTAGGACTGAGCACCCTAGCCTCAGTCCTCAGTGGCCCTCTTTATCCCAAAGACTTTTCCTGGGACTGTGGCTCCTGGTGATAGGAGAATGGGAAATTTCTTTGAAAAATTAAAAGCACCCAGACCTGGGAGGTGGGGCCCCCGGACTCTAGTCTGGCTTTGCCTTCAGTTAATTCACTTGATGACCTTGGTCAAAGGTCATTTTCTGTGCAGGCCTCAGCGTCTGCTTCTAAGCTGAGTGTTGTACCAGAGCACTTCTAGGTTTCCCTTCAGCTTTCACGTTCTTAAGCAAGATTTCAGGAGTTTGCATTAAGCAGCAGCCACCAGGCCATGTGTTCCATACGCTACTCAGAAGCAAAACTAAGGGAGATGTTGGGGGAGGGAGGTGAGTTTTTTCAGTGATAACACCTTATTTTTATTAGCTGAGATGACGAAGTTAGAGGCCCAGGTCACAGAGGAGT
The DNA here is from genome assembly GCF_987537825.1 of Furipterus horrens. Classification (NCBI taxonomy): domain Eukaryota; kingdom Metazoa; phylum Chordata; class Mammalia; order Chiroptera; family Furipteridae; genus Furipterus; species Furipterus horrens. Next base: position 69,258,178 of record NW_028327180.1, read on the forward strand.
GAGCAGGAATCTGGTGAACATGATACCACCGTTGAGGCCTGCTTAGGGGCAATGCCAGTTTGTTACTGTTCATTGGCCTCCAGTATCTAGAATAGTGCCTAGCACCTACTAGGTGCTCAATAAAAAAGTCTGGTGAGTGTTGAATGAATAAATGAACGAAGCATGAATTTCGGATCTGGTGTAGTCCTTGCCTTAGGCCAGACTTCTGGGCCCAAATGAAGTAGCTGGCCCCCATTTCCTGTTAGGACTGGCATTTTGGAGGTGGTCCCTCAAATGCCACTGCTCCTTGGAAAGCCTTTCTGCGTTGTCCTCGTCCAGAAGCGATCTCTGCCTTGTCTGAACGAGAGGGGCACTTCGTCTAGGCCTTACTGACCACCTTCCAGTGTTGGATAGTTACTTCTGCAAGTGCTTTTTACCTTTATTAGATTCTAAGCATCTCCAGGGCAGGGCCCGTTCACGCAGAAGCACGGAGCATAATGCCAGGCTCTCATTGAAGTGCTCAGCATGTGTCAAGATTCTGGTCTAAATGCTTTTTTTTTTTTTTTTCATTCAACAGGAGTTTAGAAATACTTTTCCTCTGTGTGCTGGGTTCTCTTCTCTTGGAGCTGATGGTCTCCCATGGATGAGAGTGACATTAATAAATGATCAACAGATGAACAGAATTTCAATTCATGATGTGTGTTTATACAGGGAAAGTTCATGGTGCTGTGACTGAACATAGCAGGGAGGCCTCCTGAAGTCCTGCTATTCCCGGGGGATTGGTTCACAATCCACCACCCCCTTCCATACCAAAATCCACAGATGCTCAAGTCCCTTATTAAAAATGATGTAGTATTTGCATATAAACTATATTTGCATATAAGCTACAGTAGGGTGTGCCTGTACATCACTCCATTTGCATGGATTCAGCATAGTGCTCAGTGTGTGGCAAATTCAAGTTTTGCTTATTGGAGCTTTCTGAGATTTTTTGTGTGTGTGTGTGATGATTTTTAATCCACAGTAGGTTGGATACAGAGGACCAATTGTATTGAGGGAGTAAAATGTTTCAGAATCAACTCTGCTATGCTTTTTGTCCAATCTCAGTTTCTTTTTGTCCACAGTCTTCTCAGGGTTTATTCATCTGGGTGGACCTTTTGTGCCCGTGATAAGGATATAGTTTTGCTGTATGATAGGATGAGAAAATACAGTGTTTTGGTTACCTGTTGCAGTGTAACATATCACCCTTGTCATTTAGTGGCTTAAAACGATGTTAGAATTTTAATTCTCGTGATTCTGTGGTTGACAGGGCTCAGCTGGGAGGTTTTGATGTGCCATGTGCTGTAAGCTGAGGTCACCTAGCTGCATTCATTAGGGTCTGGAAGAGTTCTTATAGAATACTTAGCAAAGTGCCTGGCTCATGGTAAATAAAGACCCGGGAGGACCTTGTGGAAGGCAGGGGTAGGGAAAGGGAAGAACATTTGCAGAAAAGGCCTAGTGATGGCACAGTGTTAACAGTATAGACGACACTACACTTCCATTTTCTCTATTCAAAAGCAGCCTTCACAGATCCCTGGGAGGGGCTATGAACCTATTTCTGAAACATCAGTAAACCCAATGGCTGTGAGAATTTTCATCTTACAGTGTTGCGAGCCACGAACCGGAAGTAGTGGACCTGGGTTTCAGTCATTGTGCTGTCCCCATTAAAAGCAGTTTTCGGGTGGCCTTGGGGAACAGTTGTCACCAGCCGATGCAGTGCCCTTGTGCAAATTAGAGAGACATCGTCCAGGGCTTCTGGTCCACAAGCTTACAGTAAACAGCTAGAGGAGAGTAAATGGGCCCGTTCTGCAAGTTAGAAAAAACATGCGGGCGGCTGTAGCCCTGGGCCCACGGGAGCCTTGTGCAGTGAGCGGTGTGCACAACGGTGTGAGGCAGCCCTGCTGTCTTAATGTCTCATCTGTGGATGCCACAACCCCCTCCCATCTCCCAGGATTGTTGGGAAGAGCAAACATTGAACAGTTTGACAAGCATAAGCTTTTTATAAGCCCGAAGTAGTAAGAATGATCTTTTCGGCAAAATACACTAAAAAAAAAAAAAATCCTTATGTAGTGTCTTCAAAGGAAAGCACTTGGCAGAAGGGACAGCCGTGCGAGGATCTCTGGGAAGCATTAACCTGATTTTGCACAATGGTATGTTTGAAGCCTCTTCAGCACTGAGGAGGTTCTGTTTTAAATAGAGTCTACTGATCTATGGCTTTTGGTATGTTAGGACTTGCCCTACTAGTTATAATATACTACTATTTTTAGAACCTGAGAAATATTTGCTCTTCTTATACCTGCCTGTTGGATACCACAGGCAGAATGTTAGCTACATGCTTTCAAAGCTAAATGGCACCTTGAAAACAAACGCAGTACTCTTTGTTCATGAAATATGTCTAGTATTTCTCAATGAACTCTTCATGGGGATACCATGAAACACAAAATGGTTTGCTCCTCAAATGCTAAGCTGTGCTTTCCATGAACTATAGTGTCAAAGCACTTGACGGTGTATATTGTTTACTTTGTATGACAAAGTGAGCATAAAATTACATAGATAAATGTAGTGATCTAGGCTCTCACTCATTTCTGGAGACCCACATGCATCTGTTTAATGGACTTGCCTTTCATGGCCTGGATTCAAAGACTTTCTACCTAAAATTTAAGGTCATTAGAAAAGACCCAGAGCCATTGTGTTGATTGGATATTCTTGTTTATTCTCAAATGAGGCCAGAGAAGTTACAGTTTTTTCTTACTGTAGGCTGGTTTATTTATTTGTTTTTATGCTATAGGCAAAAGAGTCTTTGTGAATAGAGCGTAAGCTTCACGGGCAGAGATTTTGTTATTTGTTCCTGATGTATCCCAAGTACCCAAAGAGATTCTGGAACATAGTAGAGACTCAACAGATCCTTACTGAGTGAATGAATGAATGAAAGAACACACACTTCTGGGATTTAGCCTTATTTAATTTCAGACCAAGTCAGTGTGGCATTCAGTAATATGTCCTTACTTTGTGGACTGTAATAAAGTGGACGGATTAAAATAATTTCTTTGTTTTAATACAGTGGCCTCGGGTTTTATTTATTCTAGATGTGCTGAACAAAATGGTTTGAGTGTTTACACTTAAAATCATAAAGCGGATTTATGAGTGACTATTTCCATTTAGAGTAGAAGGTTGATTTGGTAATTAATAACATTTCCATTTCTGATCCTATTTCTTCCCCCTTGCACATTTGACACTGTATCATCTCTCCCTGCAGGGTTCCTGAAATATTTGGGCTGAACCCTAGTTTCACCTGATGGTTGTTGATCTTTTGGCTCACACTGTAGTAGTGTTTCTTCCCTTTTACCTTCCTATCCTCAATTCTACTAGGAGAAGATTAGACATTGGGTTTATGTATGCATTTAATATTGAGATAAGAGCCTTTTCCTTTGTGCCACAAGTATAAACTATTCCTTCTAAAGAACTTCATTATGTCATTTCCAATTATGAGGGCATTTTTGCATGAGTGAGGGTGATGTGATGGTGGTTGGCCTTTGTTTAGAATGGTAGCTGCCCAGCCAGAGGGCCTCTGAGGCTCATCTGGTGGCCCACCACCCTGCTGCACAGATGGCAGCATCGTGGTCTGCACGTCTAGGCTCCTTGTCCTTTGTTCTTTCTACTTCAGCATCCTACTGGCCTGGAAGGCCAATGAATGGCCATTCAAAATATCTATTGACTTAAACATGCATGGCTAGTCCTTTATCATCGCAATTTTATTCATCAGTGACCCCTTTGATATTGGTGTAATATTAGTGTTGCTTTTCCTGTGAGATAGACTATTGTATGTAGCTCATAAACAGAATTTAGCATAGCCCATGGTGACTTCTTTGTGTAGCTAAACACCAGCTCTCTTTTTAGCAGGTCCGCCCCTTTGCATGTACTGTTTGGGAGCAGCCTGGGTAGCGAAGATTCCCTTAGTGCTTATGAAACAGATGTGTTAATATACCAGACATATTTTAGTAGTCTTTGCAGGACTAATCATACAGATCTGTTAGCTCAACTGCTTCCTTCTGTTCTCCTGGATCATGCCATTTGCAAACTGGTAAACAATGACTCCTTTTGCGGTCATTGGTTCTCTCTCTCTCTCTCTCTCTCTCTCTCTCTCTCTCTCTCTCGCTCCGAGGAGTTGGGGAAGAGGGGAGTGTATTGTAAAAGGCAGGCATTGACTTCTGAGCTTTTTTGGAAGGTTGATATCTTACTCCTTATTGTATTAAGAGTAGGCTGTATGAAAGTTTATATATATGTTTTCAGCTTTACATAAGAAAGATAAATAGGATATCTTCATGAAGCTCCTCCCACAAATGTATTAAAAGTCATTCCTAGAATTAGATGGACTCAATTTCTTGGCCTCTCACTTTTCATAGCTATGTTTTTGTTTTAGCGTATATTTTGTTTTTTACCAAGTATTTTGCAAGTTTTTGGCCTCAACTTAAAAAAAAATTAATTAATGTATTTATTTTTAGAGAGAGGGGAAGGGAGGGAGAAAGAAAGGGAGAGAAACAGCAATGTATGGTTGTCTCTTGCACCCCCCCCGCCCCCCCACTGGGGACTTGGCCCATGATGCAGGCATGTGCCCTGACTGGGAATCGAATCAGCTACCCTGTGGTTCGCAGGCCGGCGCTCAAGCCACTAAGCCACACCAACTGGGCTGGCCTCTTAACTATTATTTAATGTGTAAAAAATAAAAGGAAGTAAGGTATACAACAATATAGGTGAGTCTACATTTTCCTCTTGTTAGACTGTTACATACATATAATGTATAGTGGTTATTTGCTGTAGATCAATATCTTGGGGAAAGGAGTTAGTTTATGCATTCTGTGAAGAAAGTGAAAATCATAAGTTCAAAATGAAGTCAGATATACCTTAAAAAATCTCTTCAGTCACCCAGAAAATGTGGCGTGCGTGGGGAATGTACCCAGCTCCATGCAGTAATTCTTATGCCACTGCATTTTGTGACCCACTGAGCCAGCTCCCAGGGTGGCAAGGGTCTTTGAAAGGTATCAGGGTCATCAGACCCATTCACTTTTATGAGAGTTTCTAGTGCAGAATAGGGACTGGAAAAATCCCAGGTGACACTGCTTGCATGTAGGCTTTCCGCCATCATGTTTTTAACACAAAGACTCCTTATCTTAGCTCTTGTTAATAGTTTTTCTTGTTTTGGAGTGGACTAAGTGAGATAACACATATGGCCACTTCTACTGTAGCACCCTGCACAGGCAGAGTCAATACCCAATTAGTCTTCAGTGGGATGATCCTGACCTAGCTTGGTCCATCCCACTGTCACACTTTTTGGAAAGATGTCCAGAAAAACCTGGTCTCGTGCTTCCTGTCTCCGCAAATTGACATTATTGGTGGTGACCCTCTGAGCATCTGTTCCTCTCTCAACTCCTTACTATCTGACTTCAGATACATTTTTGTGAATTAAATCATGGTATTCAAGTTACAAGATGATGTCAGATCATTCCCATTAATGCCAGGTAGGGGGAGCCTCAGCACACTAAACTCTTAATTTTTAAAAAGTTCAAACTTACGCCTTTTATGTCATGGTATATGGCTATTGTAAACAAACCTCTAATTTCTTTTCCCATTGTCGTAGGGAAACTTGAGGCTCATGTCTATCCAATTCCAGAAGCAGCTGCATAGGAAAATGACTTGACTCTTTCAGATGATTTTATTAGAGTGAATTGTTCAGGATCTCTTGTGTTTGGTTAAAAAGCTTTCATTTTACTTTTTTTTATGTACAAGCATTTTCTAATGGGTGACCCCTAAGTATTTATTTTATAGTGGTCTCTCGCAATTTTTCACCTCCCTATTATTCCGTAGTCTGAATATATATATACATATATACATATATATGTATATATATATATTACATATATAAGATTTTTTCCCCCAAACTAACATGTGAGCTCTCTAAGTGGCTACAGCTTTATTTGTTTTATTGCTATATTCTTGGTGCTTGGTACAGTGCCTAGCATGGTAGTTACTGAAAAAAATTTTGAATGAAGAATAAATAGTTTAAATTGACACCATTTTACTTAATAAACAAATATAACAATGATGTAAAAGTGTGAAGTTTCTGAGTTTATTATACTCTAGGAATTTGAATGATAATGAAGTAATAAGAACTGAAAACTTTGATCGCTCTCCTTCGCTGGTGATTGCAAGTCCAGCCTGTTTCATAATTTAGTTTAGTAATTTTCTACAACTTACGTTGTGTTTACAGTATTCAGTCAGGCAGTGTGAGTTACACTTTGTGGCACGTGGCGTGATGAGGTGTGAGGCTGCTGAGGACCAAGATTGGTCTTCACAGATTGGTCCCCAATTACAAAGTGAGATTTATTTTCCAGACTGACCCGTGAGGTCCGCGAGGCCTTCCAAATCATTCCTTCATTCAGCAAGTATTTATTGAGTCCCTACTATGTGCCAGGCACTGTGCTAGGTGATGGAGATACAGGAGCGACTTAAACAGATGATGTTCCTGCTCTCATAGAGCCTCTGGTCTAATCCAGTGACTTTTGGGGCTGCAGATATCTTTAAGAATGTGTGAAAGTGTAGGATTCTTTTCCCTGAAAATCCAACAGTCAGTCAATCAACCTCAACAGTCAGTGAGTCAACCCCTTTCGCACGCACGCACGCATGCATGCATGCAAGTGTGCAGGGTTGGGGAGACCCATGCTTACTGAGTTTTCATACTATTTCCTGCGGTTCAGAAGGCTTACAGTTCAAGTTGGCTGCTCTCATCTCTCCCTTAGCAGTTTGTGAGGTCTAGGATAAGACTTTCTGTAATTTTCAGATCTGATCTCATGATGAAGCATTAAACCTCTGGGGAAAGGGCCCAACGGGCGCTCGGCAGGCCCTCAGCAGCCACCCTGTCCTGTGGCTTTGAGGAAGGCACTCTGCTCCCCAAGTCTCTTGTTTTGCATCTGAGCAGTGGAAAGGGTTGGATCTGAGTGACCGAGGTGCTTTGAGTGTGGGTTAGATGGACAGGCTTTGAAGGCAACGGAGAGCGTCTGTGGGTAAGTGACAGCCCTGGCACTCATTAGCTGGCTGATTTTGAGCAAATTATTTACTTTTATCTGAGCCTTATTTATCACATGTGAAAGGGGAAAACAGTGTATATCTCATGGGGTACTTCTGAGAATTTAGCTGAAATAATGTATATAAACTGCCTGGAAGCTTTCAGCAGCCTTATGTCCAAATGGTCTTCCAGGGGAATTTAGTCACTAAGTAAACTATTTATTGAGGACCTGGCATAGACCACGAGGATACTTCTATCATTATACTCCTGTGAGGTTAACCCAGCTACCAGGCGGTGGTAAAGGGCAGCAGTGAAGGAATTCGCTCTGCATGAGGCCTGGTTTAATTCCCTGACTCTGCCACTCACTAGCCGGGTGATCCTAGCTCTCTGACCTTTATTCAGGTTCCATTTCTGAAAGGTGGGATAATGCTATCACACAACCCGGTCACAACGAAGAGGCTGTTAAGGGATTTAAACAGATTGTGCAAGTAAGGTGTTCAGCACAGTGCCTGGCACAAAAGAACACTCTTGATTTAATAAGGTTGGTTCAGTATTAATGATATTATTTATTGACTAATCTAACCTCCCCGTCTGTATCGAGGGTCTGAGGAAGGTTCCTCCTAGATTTTCTTAATGCCCAGCTGATGAGAGCATCTCACTTACTGAGGCTGAAGCAGTAAATTTAAGACTCTTGACAGAAAACTGGCCTGAGACACTGCTTGGAAAACACTTCCTGTTCCTGCTTTAAAATAACTCACTTTGGAAAAAGATGGATGGTAATACTTCCTTATGTGCTTTCTTTCAGTATCCCAACCCTATGGATAAAAATGTCATCTCTGTAAAAACCTTGGAGGAGAGAAGAGGTAAGTTCTCTAACTTGACCTCACTCCAGCAATGATCATTAGGTGATGCTGATTTTTGTAAAGATGTGTGTTTGTGTGCGTATGGCCTGTTACGCTTTAAACGGATGTGCTTCTGTGTTTGAGGTGACTGATGGAAAAGCGCACCAGCACCTACAGCGGCTGAAGGCTGGCCTCCTGTGCTCTTGTCACTCCCTCAATTAATCACAGACGACAATTATAACAGCTACTGTTTTTGAGCATTTAATAAGTGCCAGGCATATTTTCTTTTATTAACTCATTTAATCTTCAGAACAGTATATGGGGTAGGTATTATTATCACTCCTATTTAATGAACAAAGAAACCAAGGTAGAGAAAGGAATAACTTGTCCTTGTCCAAGGTCGCATGGCTATATCCCTATAACATATTCATATATCATTTTATAGAAGGTAAATGGATGTGATTAATAGCATGTATATGAGATGTGACTGTCAAGTGTTTAGATTATGGAGTCTCACCTGCACTTGATATGGTTCAGTATTGACTAGACTAGGGGTTGATAAATTATGCTTGTGTGGCCTGTTGTTGTCAATAAATTTTTTAAAATTATTACTTTAAAAATTTTTTAAAGTATGTTTTATTGATTATGTTGTTACAGTAGTTCCAATTCTTTTCCCCCTTTGCTCCCCTCTGCCTAATACCCCCCTTCCGTCCAGCAATCCCACCCCTCTTAGTTCATGTCCATGCGTTGTGCATATAAGTTCTTTAGCTTCACTCTTTCCTCTATTATTCTTAACTTCCCCCTGTCTATTTTGTACCAACCGATGATGCTTCCTAATCCCTGCACCATATCCCCATTGCTCCCCCACCTGGTTCCCCCTCCCCCATCCCAGCTGATAACCCTCCAGATGATCCCCATACCTATGATTCTGTTCCTATTCTGGTTTGCTTAGTTGGATTTTGTTTTTATTTTTTAGATTCAGTTGTTGATAGTTGTGAGTTTGTTGTTATTTTAGTGTTCATAGTTTTGATCTTCTTTTTCTTAAGTAAGTCCCTTTGACATTTCATATAATAATGGCTTGGTGATGATGGACTCCTTTAGCTTCACCTTGTCTGGGAAGCACTTCATCTGCCCTTCCATTCCAAACGATAGCTTTGCTGGATAGAGTAATCTTGGTTGCAGGTTGCTTTTCATCACATTGAATACTGCTTGCCAGTCCCGTCCTGCCTGGAAAGTGTCCTCTGAGAAATCAGCAGATAGTCCTATGGGCACCCCCCTGTAGGCAACTCTCTGCCTCTCTCTCGCTGCCCCCAGGACTCTGTCTTTATCTTTCACCTTTGACATCTCAATCATGATGTGTCCTGGTGTGGTCCCCTCTGGGTCCAGCTCGCCCAGGACCCTCCATGCTTCCCAGACCTGTATGTCCATCTCCTTCGCAAAATTTGGGAAGTTTTTCTCATTTTTTTCAATTTTTGCTTCCTCATTCTGCACTGGTTGAATGTTTTTTTCTTCCTTAAGTTCCAAATCATTGAATTGAACCCTGGTTCAATCCACCATTGGTTTTGTGTGGATTTTCCTTCGTTTCATTTAGCATAGCCTTCACTTCTTCCCTTATGCTTTTGCCATACTCAATCATATCTGTCAAGCCTGCGAGCATCTTTATCACCAGTGTTTTGAATTCTGTGTCTGTTATGTTGTCTATCTCCTCATCTGTGAGGTTGGCTATCTCCTCGTTGCTTAGTTCTCCCACTGGAACCTTGATCCGTTCCCCCTTTTGGGCCATACTTCTCTGTCTCTTCATTCTGACAGGCTCCTGTGTTTGTTTGCCTCTGTGTCTTACATAGAGCTGTCGCACCTGTTACGTTATAAGGGGAAGAGCCTTAGGTATTCATCAGTACAGGGCAACCTGTTTCACCACGTTGTGGCCCTGTGTGTGGGGGAGGGATCCAAGAGGGAACAATGCCGCCTGCCCAGCACTTGCCCCTTTTCCAGGCACCTCTCCCACTTCCGCACTGGACTGGCACCCCTCTGGCTGCTGCCCTGGCCCTCGTTCCCAGAGTGGTTGGGTCTGCGGATGTTCTAGGACTGTGGGGGCCCTTTAAACAAGCAGACTCTGCTGAGACTGGAATTTTCTGCCTCCACCCCTACCCCCACTGGTCTGCACAGTCAGAAGCAATGAGGCTTGATTTTCCCTGGTGCTGGGACAGTGAGCTGCGAGGTCCAGTGAGGAGCTGAGAATGCTCCCCAGGTGTCCCTCCTGACTTTTTAAAACGTGTGACTGCACTTTCTGCCGGCCTGCTGCTGCCACCACCACACCATGTTTTCTCCGCCCTGGCTACACACCTCCTACCTGTCTGGATGAGTATTTCTTCTTTATATCTTTGTTTGCTGGACTTCCATGCAGTTTGATTTTCTGGAACTTCTGGTTGTTTCCAGTTTTGAGGTAGTTGTACTCCTTCTTAGTTGTGGAGGTAGACACAGCACGTCTGTCTACGCCTCCATATTGGCCGGAAGTCCCATCAAAAATGTTTTATTGGCACTCAGCTGTACCTGTTTGTTTATATTTTATCAACGGCTGCTTCCTTGTGACAACAGCAGATCTGAGTTGTTGCAACAGAGACTACATGGCTCACAAAACCTAAACCATTTACCATCTGGCCCTTTACCGAAAATATTTACTGACCCCTGGACAGAAATAAGGGAGTCTTGACTGTTCTCTGTCACTCACATCTCCTGCGGAAGCATTTTCACTCTCAGTATTTGAACTTGAGAACAGGGCCATGCAAGGAGTTGTAGTGATGAACATAATCAATGTCTAAACCTTTGGAGACACCACACCCCAGTCTAACATGTTCCTGAGTCTCCTGAGTAAGTGTATGAGATGCTACTGTTCATTACGTGATTTTGAGACTTTCTGTGTGCTCGGTGAGCAGAAAACTGACTTTTGCTTGTGAGGTTATTTTCTGCACTATAACTCTTACATATATATTAAAAAACCATTTTCTCAGGTACCTGCACTCAGTGTGGGAGAAACTTGTTATTTGGCATCAGAGAAATCTGATTTCCAGTCCTGATTTTGTTACTATCTATATAATCTTAACTTTTTGTAGCCTCAATGTCTTCATTTGTTCAATGGGCAAATAATAAACTTGTGTTCAGCTTGTTGTGACTATCAAATGGGAGAACAATGTATGTATTCTGGAGTGGTGTAGGAACATTAATTATGATTTCTGCCACTGACAAGGGCGTCTTGGCCACCAGGAGTGCTAGTCCATTTCAAGGATATGTGCTGCCAACGCTGGGTGAGGTGGCCAGCGGGGTGCCCATTGGCAGGGAAGGCAAACCAGATTCTTACCCTCTCAGCAGCTTCAGAACAATCAATCAGAAGCTTGTTTGCACCATGGTGTAGGGCTCCTGTGGCCAGAGATAGGAGAAACCTTGTAGAGTGTGCCTGAGTCACGGTAATTCACAGAGCAAACGACAGCACTTCAAAGTTTACCTTTTCTTCTAACGTGGTCTTCTTTTTCTTTAGTCACATTTATTGATTTTTTTTTTTTTTTTTTTACATCCCTGGTGATATTCTGGAAACTTCCTTCCAAAGCAGAGTTGTTCCAGTTATAGGGAGCCTATGAGAGAAAAGTATGCCTAATATAATTAATTATAAGTTTAAATTTTGTAGCCAGAAATCTGGGCTTGAAAACGTGTTTGGTGCAGAAGATGGCAGAATCAGATTCTCTCTCTCTTTTTTGTTAAAACATTCTCTTTGTTGGAGTTGAGCAGGAGGGTCATTGGCCATTGTCATTGGAGTGTTGACATTGATAGTTCATAGCAGTGACCAATTTGCGATTCTTTCGTCCTTGGCTTTAGAGTGTGAACTTGTGAATAGCTGTTTTACATATATTCCTTGGTCACAGATAAGTCTATTTGGAGTGACCTGGCCCAGAAAAGTGATCAGAGACACTAAGTTTTGAGTTAAATGTTTTCTTTAGGATTTCTACATCAAGAAAATTGAGGTTGACATTAAAAGTTTTATTGATCTTAAGAGTACATTTTCTTAAACATTTTTTTGAGTTCAAAACTTTTCTGTTTCTAGATTCGTCAACAGGGATCATCTATAGAAAGAGGATAGCAATCTGTCGAAATGTGGTTCCAGAAATTTTAAGAAAGGTAAATTCATTTCAAAATTTTATCACCTTTGGTGTAGCATTGGGTCATTTTCCAATAGTCGTGCAAAGAGCATTTTATGATGGAAAGGAGCATTAGAACTTCCCCAGCTGTCCTACCTCATAGCCCTTCAGAGGGAGAAAGGTCTGTCATTTCCAACCTCAGTTTTGGCAGATGCCACCGGAGATAGTATTTTCCTCTATTTTCGTGTCTCAGTCCTTTGTGGAGGGCTCTCAGTGGACATAGAGCTGGTCTACAGTTATTTTAGATACTTCAGACATTTTACATGAACAGACCATTTTTTCTTATCTGCCCATGGTTAGATAGGACCCTCAGGTAAGAATGATCAGAGGTGGGCAGATGGTAAATATTAAGTGAGATCTTTCGTGAGGGAGATTAAAGCTTCAGTTTCTATTCCACTGTCACAACCGTTATTTCAGGGAGTGTAATGTCTCAGTGCTGTCTGTAAGCCCTTTTGTGTGTGTTTCTGCAAATGAGGGTGTCGTGGTTGACTTCACGATAGCAGATTGTTTTCTCTCTTTGAAATCCTTCAGCACACTGGCGATTGTTGGGAAAAAGGTAAGTGGAAATTTTTAATCACATTGCTTAGAATCTTTAGGAGTAAGAGGAGAGCATCCTGATTCACACTTTTCAAAATGTCTCAGATGATTGTTTCAATCCGGAAGTGATTCTTGAGTGATGTGGAACCTGGCTGGGCTCCCGCCCATTAGCTTGCAAATTACATTCCTGAGCTGCTCATAGAATAAGTGATGGCTTCTGCCACTTGTTATCACGAATTAAGACACTGTCACGTTCTTGTGTGAAAAGAAAGGTGATAAGACAATGAAAATGAACTTTATTTTATTTTTCAGATGGTAAAATGTGTTGCAATATACGCAGCAAATTATTAAGGGCTTTCTCCAGAGTGTGTGCCCTGCCGGCCTTTGCCCTATATACATGCCTTGAATCTATTATTTAAAAAGGCATTCAACTTTGTGTTGTATCTCAATTCTTAAATAATTTAAGGATGCCTCTGACTTGCACAATTCTGCCTTTGTAGTTCTCCATGTCTCTTCCACTAGGAAAGCATACTTTCTAGTTATTGAACAGAATTTAAAATGAAGAAAATATTTTATCTGCTATCATCCTGCACGTGAACCTGTAAGTGGGTCCAATTAGAATCCATCAATTTAAGAAGGCTGTAACCAGCCCTAGCGGAGACCTGGAGGAGGCTGGTAATTTGTTTTGTGTTTAGCAGTAGGGAACTCGGGCCAGACTGTGCAGCCTGCATAAATCCTGGGCCATTTGCATGTCCTCACCAGCATTTAGTAAGGTCGTAGTGCATTTGCTTATCAGGGACTTACAGCCATTGGTGAGCACTCGTCCATAGATCAGGATCACTTGTCCTCTTAATTATCTAAGACTGAAAGGACTTCTGGGGACACTCCTCATGTAGCCTGCTCTTCCTAAACTGAGAAAGCTCTTCCCTCTGTTGGACAGGTGAACATTTTAAAGCTACCCAATATCCAGTTAGAAGAGGAATCGTGGCTCAATCCTCAGGAGAGAAACATGGCTATACAGAGCCACTGCCTCACATGGACCCAGTATGCATCCATGAAGGAAGAGTCTGTCTTTCGCGAAAGTGTGGAGAACCCAAATTGGTAAGATCACCTCTGTGCGTATGCACGAATATGTGTGTGTACATGGAGGGTGGGTGCAGGGATGCACAGATGAGCACATGTATTAAAAAGCTATGATTTCATACTTCTAACTCCTGTTTACAACTCACATAAATTCACATTATTTTTTTAATCACACAAGTAATTAATGAATAGATTTCCCTTTGGAGGGAAATGAAAGAGCTCAATGCCTTTCTGGCCATCCTCTTAAATCCTGATGTCTTTTGCTTTCTCCAGAGGCAATTAGTATTATCACTGTATTATCACTGTGCTCAGTATTTTTCTAGACTTTTAAGAGGTGCCTTTAGGTTCTTACATGTATACTCACAGAGCCAGTATACTATGGTTTTGTATGTCTTTTTATACATACACACTTTCATTTTGTGTGAATCATTGTGCCCTTACGTTTTTTGCTTAATAGAATGTTTCTAAACTTTTACCTATTATAAGTATAAAATATTAGCATATTCCTTTGAACTGTTGCATCATCTTCAACCTTATGATGATACTATATTCTATTTAGCTTTTTCCTTTTTGACAAACATTCTGGTGGTTTTCAATTTCTTTTTATTACAAACTACTGCAATATTGGTAGGGCAGGTGATCCCCAGCAGTGCTATATGTGAATGTTTCTCTAAAGCAGGATTTTTAATTCTCAGGTTTATTGAGATGTTATTTACTTATAATAAAATTTATTCTTCATAGTGTACAGTTCTTTGAGTTTTGACAAACATATATACAAATGTATAACCACTGCCACAATCAAGGTATAGATCATTTTAGGTACATTTTTAAAAGTTATATGCCAAGACAATTGAATGGGGAAAGAATATTTTTTTCAACTAATGGTGCTGGTACAAGTGAATATTCACAAACAAAAGAATGGAGTTGGCTCTCTACCCCCGACCAAATACAAAATTAACTCAAAATGGATCAAAGACCTAAATTAAAGAGTTAAGACTGTACAACTCATAGGAGAAAACATAGGTGTAAATCTTTGTAATCTTGGATTAGGCAGTGGTTTCTTAGATATGACACCAAAAGCTGTGAACTGTGACTTCAGAGGATAATTTACTGTGCTTTTTGGTATTCTATGTGGTTTGAACTTTTTAAAAATTAGTACCTATTATTTTAATGGAAATATTAAGGCCCTCTAATCCAAATAACTAAACCAAAAATCTTAAATCCATTCTAAAGCTCTATCACTTGTCCAGATCGTTACTGCTCCCCATAATTCTAGATGTGCCATGGTAATGCCAGAATGCCATGTGCTGAATGGGTGTGAATGCCAGGTCTTCATAGCATCTGACGGGTTTGCTTTGAATGACCCACTAGTTTTTTTTTCGTTTTTTGTTTTTTCAGTCTGGACAAGAACCTCGCATAGAACTTAGATATTTGTGATTAAATATAGCCAGAGAAATAGAGCTTTTTTTTTTTTTTTTTTTTGTATATAGAAGTTTAAAAGGACACAGAATTGTCTCATTTTATGCAAAAAAAACATAAGTCTTTCATTTCATATACTTTGTTTCAGCCTCAGTTTTCTCAGATTATTCTGGCCATTGGTCAGCCTGAAAAGCTGAACCAACCTTCATCAAGGAGGTATAAAATAATTGGCCATGAAAGTCCAGGGTAAACATCCATTAGGATCTTCTTCCTTTGTGTGTTTTTTATAACTTATTTTTTAAATAGTCACTCTGATTCTGGAAAAAATGATACATGCATTCTTGTAAAAAATAGTTAACAGTTCTGGAAAAAAATAATTTTCATCACCTAGCAATAGTGTACATGATTTTCTTGGCCCCATTTATAATAGGCATTTAGGTTTTTGGCTCTTATAAACAATGCTGTGATGAAATCCCTATGATTACATATTTCCCCACTTATTCAATGGCCTTTTAAAGTAGATGGAGCAAAATGGGATTCTAGGTTAAAGGCTCTGTTCGTTTTATATTTTTATAATACATATTACCAGATTCTGCTATAGAAAGATATGACTGATTACACTTCTTTTTTCTTTGGTTTGTTATATTCTTGTTTTCTCCAAAACACTGTCCTTCAGAGTCCTGACACAGTAGGCCAATATTTATTGACACCTGCTATGTCAAGGCCAAAGCCGAACTCTTCATCTGCAGTGTTTTGAAGCTCAGGTTAAATAACTTGCTCAAGGTGATCCAGTCAGTAAGTTGCCGAACCAAGATGTGAATCCAGTTGTCGTGGACTTAATACCTGAGAAAAGTGGTTGGTGGCAATACGGACTTTTATGAGGAATGGATTTATTGCAAACTGTAGAGTGCTTTTGATCCCAAGTTACATATGGATTATGAATTTTGTCTTTTTAGCAACAAGCAGCCACACAAAGGTTTCTGAGCAAGGGATGATGTGATGAAAGCTGTGTTCCAGACTCTAGGAAACTTATATTTTCTTAGCTCTTGACATGGATTGAGAAAGACACTTTCAGCAGGCATTCTAAGAGAGGTAATCTTGGGGGTCGGCAAAGAAAGGAGGGCATGTTATGACTTTCATTCTCCTCTTTTGCCAGGGAGTTTGAGAGTAATGGCTAGCCACTGCACCAGGAGATGAAATATGGGCAGTTTGTTTAAAGGAAAAAAAAAAAAACTGTCACAGCTGCTGAGTCTAAGATTAGACCTGCAAGCTCTGTGTTGGTTAGCAGGTGTGGGAGTGTGATGGGAAGCCAGATATCATTCTGTCCCTGAGCATGGCCTGTCAGCTCAGTTCAGAGGCAGGCTTGCCACGGGCTTCCTGTAGACTCTGGCTGAGCCTCGCTCTGTCTCTGTACATGGATCTGGTTTGGGCTTCCTGTTGATGTCTCTGCCATTGTGGCACCTCCTTTTGCAAGAGCCCCATCAGTCTTTCCCCCGTTTCTGTCACCATACAACAGTTTTCTAATATGCTGTCTTCCTTTATCAACTTCTTTGGGCATTTTCTTCCTGCAGTTTTTATGAAACGGAGCTTATATCCTTTTCGGGAGATAGAGTTGATGTGATATTTTCCACGTTCATCTTACTTTTCCGCAGCCCAGCTCGGCACTCCGTGCCCTGGAGAAGCCGCCCTGCACTTGTTCTGTTCCTTCTGCTGTATCGGTCACATTGCCTCTCACTGCCAGTCACAGAAGTCCTGGCTCAGGCAGTGCCAGCCAGCACTTAACACATGTTTGCTACATGCCAGGCACTGTTTTAAGTGCTTGGTATGTGTGTGTGTGTATACACACAAACACCTGCATGTACATGGATATAGATGTATTTAATCTTTGTAACAACGCTGTGACATTGGAACTATTATTATCCCTATGTTACAAACTGAAGTAACTTGTCCAAGGTAAGGTGACTAGTACGTGTCAGAGCCAGACTCAAACCTGGGCAGTTTGGCTCCAGAATCTCTGCTGCTGGCGATGGCACTGTCCTTCCTGTCAGAGGAACTATATTATCTCGTAACTTGGGGGCCTGTGGTTCCATAGCCCCTGTGCATCCATCTTTATTCAGGTTGGGTTTCCTCATGGTTGCCAGTGGCAACTGGAGTTATCATACTTTGTCCACCTTTAGGATGAAAAGGGACCTGTGAGAGGGAGAGGACCTGCCTCCCAACCAAAGTCCTGCCTCTAGATCTGTATAAGGCAACTTATCAGCTGCTCCCTGCTGGGCTGTTAAAAGGGATCAGAGGACTGATATGGGTTGATTGGCCCTGACTAGTCCGGATCGGCCCCTAGAACTAGGGGTCAGATCAGGTCTCCCTGAAACCAAAGGGCTGCATGGGAGAGGGATGGGCATGTGGACAAAAATAACTCGGTACACGAGCAAGGAGGAGACACTGCACGCCCTTTTCCCTCTTCACCACAGTGCCAATTGTCTTTGTTACGCTTTGGATCTAATATGAACTTCCACTGTGAATGAATATAGGGATGTCTCTGTATCCGTGAGCTGGCCTCCTAGGGGACAGGAACCAGGAGCTGGAAAGCCAGCAGCGCTAAGCAGCCTCGTAGTCCTCATGTGTTTCCATACCTGGCTTGTCTCTTCAGCTGTCTATAGGTCTGTATTCACACGGCCCGCCTGGCTCCTCTAGACGGCAGAGGCTCTCATGTCCTACACCACAGTCACTGACTCGTCGGCAGCCGTCCGTCTCGAGAGACGATGGTGTAGCTTCTTAAGAGTCTATCTGCACCACCGAGAATGGCTGTGCAGTCCGACTCGGGAGTGACATGGTATCTGTCTCCTCCCGTGTTGAATCGACATCTTGCGATGATGCTGGAGTGTCCTCTCCAGTGAAGCTGAAGCTACAGAGCCTGGGCAGGGTGATATGGAGGGTCTGCTGTTGCCCATGCAGCAGACCCCCCCCTCTCTTCGCAGCTGAAGGGTCCAAGGGAAAGACGGAGTCAATACAGCTTGGCTTCAGGTGCGCCGCAGGAGTTGCCGGTGTTGACTACAACGTCAAACCGCCTTAGGGACTCCGGCTCCGGATTTTCTGTCGGGGTTTACTCCCTTAGCCTTTCCCCTGAAGAGGTATGCCGCAAGGCAGCGGAGGTTTTTTGGAGTCAGAGTTTTCCTTCTCTGATGTGCCCTGACTGGAAGATCGAACCAGCGACACTTAGCTCGCAGGCCGACGCTCAATCCACTGAGCCAAACCAGCCAGGGGCAGTCACTGACTAGATCTTAGGTTAAAAGCCCACAGTTTACTTCAGTTCTCTAAGCCTCAGTTTCCTCATCAGTGTGAAGGGCATAAAATCCCTACCTCAGAGAGCTGCCGTGACAATCATATAGATAGTACACGTACAGAGCCTAGAACAGTGCCTGCTCAGAGCAGTGAATAGATAGATGTTAATGCTTAGCATTATTGCCTTTATTGCTGTCATTATCAGAATCCTAAAAATCCACATGATTCTCATCTTTAGCATGTATTAGCTTAATACAGAAATAGTATTTATAGCTGTTTACTGTTAGGCTGCGGGAAGATGTTCCGTGTTGTGATTTTGAGTTCTTTCAGCACACCGTCTCTGGGAATAAGAGCTCAATTTGAGAGTCATGGGAGGACGAACCCATCTGTTTTAGTTCCAGAGTGAGATTTGAGCGCTGGAGAGAAGGTGTGCAGGGGTCCGTCCACGCATCTGGCAGGGACGGGGTTCTCCTCTAAGTGGCCGTGGCCGCTGTGGGCCAGGCACTGCGCACCGTGCTCTGAGGGGCTGAGACACAGGGCTGACGCGTGACTTGTCCTTGGACGCTTGTGCCTGATCAGAAAATAGAAATTAAAAAAAAAAAAGAAAAGTCAGCTCTTATAAGAATGTGCTTTATTTAATATGTAGAGTGGGACACAGGCATTTCCTTTTGGAAGTGGAGAGAACGGAGTACATTGTTCTAGATTTCTCAGAAGGAGAAGTCATGGTTTCTGCCCCTGAAACCTTGCATTCTGAGATAAGCCTCTTCATTTCTTATGATTTTGGGTGTGCTTCTATTCTTTCAAATACATTTATTTGTTAGTTTCTGGTTCCTTATTTTTTATTGTACTATGTGGGAATATAACTGACTTGCATTTGATTTGTCTTTAATAATGGAAATTTACCTTATTGAAGTAAAGTAATTCTAAAAGATAATCATCTTGTAAAAGCATTTTCTTGGGCTTTGCTATTTCACTGTAGTGGTTTGTGTATTTGAAATAAGTAATAATGTTTCTGTTATCTTGAAGTACGATTTAAGTTACCACCATCAGTGGATACTGACTTGTTTTATGACGTTGTAGAGCTGGGTTTTTTGCTTTTGAGTAACAAGACCATTCTTCCATTCAGAGTCCTCACGGTCCACGTCTTCACGTCCCATGTCTAAGTTTCTGCTTATCCATTGATGCTAATACATCTGACTTCTGAGATTCAAAAATGCCCAGCTGCCTAGGAGAGTGTATATTCATCACATCTGACATGTTGATTCAACTTTTATAAACTATCAAACATTATTCTCCTGGAATGTAGTAAAAGAAATAAGCCCAAAACAAACTTTACACACAGATTAAATTAATGGGATGAGTAGCTGTTATTAGTTCTCATAAATGTTCCTTAGAATCGAAGCTGCTCCTCTGAATATTCTTCATTCTAATGAATAAGGTATATAATGTTTTTAATTTTTAACTTTTCAACTCCTGGATTAAAACATCCCAAGTCTTGACTTTTCATCTGGTGAGTCACAAATAGTATAATTTGCATGTTTCAAGGGGCTAATTGCTGGGCATTTTATTTTCATGTGTCCATTTTTTTCTTGCTTTGAAATCTTTTGTTTGCTTCCAGGAGCAGATCTGACATTTCATTGACTTCCACATGGTTAGCGCTGGCCTTTTCAGTTGACCCCCAAACTTGCTTTCCCTGCAATATTAAAATATTCTGGCTCTGTTAACTTTACTTAGGTATTATTTCTAATCTCTAATCCTGGTGGTAGAAAGCTAGAAGATATACTTATCTAATAGCCTGAATAAATGTCACTGTATTTGTTGCAAAACATGACTCCCTGTGCTCACATTGACCTGGATTTCCAGTGTACCAGTGGGCGATCAAGCAATCAGAATGCACTGCCAATGACAGAAAAGCAGGCCGTGTAAATGTGACATCCGGGCGGGAGCCTTCTTTTTGGCTCAGTAAGATGCTCTGCAAAAGGTACTTGCCTTTTATGTTTGTGTTCTCATGTAACAGGTCCTCTGTGGTGTCCCGTTCTGCTGTACCTGTGCCTCTGGCATCTATCTGGTCCAGTGCTTGGCTCACAGAGGGGCTTCATGGCCATTTGTCGAATGGATGATGAAGGACCATCTGCTCAAGGGGTTGCAGATAGTGCTTTTCGTGGGCTGAAATGGGGATGATGAGGGGGAAGTGAAAAGAGATGGAACCGGCGAGAGGAGCAAGTGCAAACTAGGGAAGTCTGATAGTATTTGCTGGGAACTTCCATATAGTGGTTCCCATCTGGAAGCACTAGCACGGTCTTCCGGTGTTGCTACTTGGTTACTTCCATGCCGTTTGACTCCAGCAAAAGGGATAACTCGTGTGAGCTCCCTCACAGAGGGATGTAAAGGTTTAATAAGATAATAAATGGGGATGCTCTGTACTTGGAGAGTATGAGGCACTAGATAAATGAAAGTTGTTGTTGGAACTAATGGTGAATGTAAATGCTGTGTTCAAAGTGGGAGAATCCTTAAAGTACTAACTTTGAAAAATGGAGTAGCCTGTTTCATTAAAAATGAAGGTGATTATTGAACTGGAAATGACGTTGTTTAGCCAAGAGAGCATTCTGTGCCATTTACAGTTAAGGGCTTTTGAATTATTTTAGTGAATGCCTGTGGATTTATTTTCCATCCTCCTTTATCCTTTAGTTTTTTAAAAAATATTTTTTAAATTTGTTTTTAGAGAAGGGAGGGAGAAAGAGAGGGAGAGAAATACCAATGTGAAATAGATAGATACATCAATAGGTTGCCTCTCGCACACTCCCATCTGGGGACCTGGCCTGCAACTTAGGCCTGTGCCCTGACTGGGAATCAAACTGGTGACCTTTTGGTTCACAGGCTGGGACTCAATCCACTGAGCCACACCAGCCAGAGCTACCCTTTGGTTTTGAATTGTGTGTTAGTGCAGGGTTCAGGGGGGAGGTTAAGCCTGTAGATGACTCTAGTTTCGTGGGCTTGGGCTGGCTCCTGGAAATCAACGTTTTAAAAAAAGTCTTCCAGGTAAATATGTTGAGAAGCTTGATTTGAAAGCCCCTGATAACCAGTCAGCATCCTGTGGTCCCAGTGCCGAACAAACATCTAGCTGGCAGCCCCTTTGGAGCTCTCTTTTGTGCAACATTCCTGCTAATCTTATAACGCGTGACCAGTTGATCATCTGGCCCCCAGCAAACCAGAAACACTTTTCAGCAGAAACACCCTGTTGAAAAGTTTAGCAAATTTCAGATGAGGACCCTGTTGAGTTTGTGCAAGAGAGGAATTATCAGTGGGAGTAAGGGATGAAAAAGGGAGACTTGAGTTGGATTAGTGTCTAAATTGTGTCGTGTTCTTCTATGGGACGGATGCCAGTTTAAGTTTTGTTTTGTTTTTTAGTTTCTTGCATCTATAGTAAATAAAATGTTTGGGTATTAAAATTTATAGTTTTTCATCAACCAGGCATGGATATCATACAGAACAACATGAAGGTCATGAGACAATAGACAGGAACCCAATGACAGTCTACCTGGACTAAAAGGCTCTGTCTCCTCTCGCACGTTGAGGATCCACACCTGGGAGCTTGGTTGCTCACCTTCTAAGCAACACTAATATTAGTAGCTAAGCAAAGAGATGGAAAATAAAACTGACCAGCTGAGTTCAGTTTTCTGGTTTGCATTTATAGCTACACTTTGAGACATTTTCTTTGCTGAGGTGGAGGCTACTGTGTTTAACATGCATCTGACCTCAAGAGGGTTATAGTGTTGAGAGGGACTGAGGTGGTCATTCCTAGTTTGTTCTGTTCGATTCTGCCCCCTGCCCTGGGATCACTCAGCACCCTCATGTCTGAAGTTAGGAAAACCTTCCATCCCTTACATACATAGGTCAAATTTGGATGAATCCTACTAAATGTTTTCTTTATTATATTTAAAAGTAAGGCTTCCTCTTTTTTCATATGTATTCCATGTTCATGCTAGAACAATTACAAAATACATATAAGAAACCCCCCCCGAAATATGTTCATACCCTTTTCAGGTATATACCCTTTCTAGTCAGTGACCCCAAAGGAGACCAATATTCTGACCTCCATCCTCATTGATTAGTTCAGCCTGGGGTTGATCTTCATGTGGATGGAATCATGTAATCTGTACTCTGTTATTTCAGTTTTCTTTTGCTCGACATCGTGTCTTTGAGCATCACCTTATTTATGTGTGTCAGTAGTTTGTTCTTTTTTAATTGCTGTGTAGCATTCCACTGTTGAAGCATGCTACAGTTACTAGAAATGTATTTATGCATTTTTACAAACATGAAATCACACTGACTTTTACATTAATTTATCATTACATCTGGGACTGTTCTTATTAAATATGTCATTTTTATAAATGATTTTTTAATGGCTGATCAGATGTATTTGTGTAAAATTATTTCAGTGTGCTTTATTAATGCCCTAATTTGGGGGCATTTGCCCTATTTTTCATGATTTGCTCTTGTAAATAATGATATGGTGAATATCTTTATAGGCTTGTCCAAACCCTCGTCTAAGATCGTTTGCTTGGGCAGCATTGTTAGAGGCCGATGTTATGTGTCCAAGTCTCTGTGTGTCTGTGAGGCTCTTGTTAGGTATTGCTAAACTGAAACACGCATTCTTCAGCATGGCGGCTGGCAGTGTTGTATAAACCTGCCTTTGAAATGGGATCAGGAACAGCTACATAATTTTCAGGGCCCAGTGCAAAATAAAAATAAAGAGTCCCTTGTTCAAAAACGGTTAAGAATTTCAAAAACTGTAGTAGCAGGGCATTCAACTAAGTGTGCAGCCCTTTGGATGGTTGAGCCTGCGTGGCCGCACAGATCACAGGTCCTTGAAGCCAGTCCTGCATGCGATGCAGGCACCGGTGGGACCCATCCTGACACCTCTCAGGCCGGTTCACAGACTGTTGTATATGTTGAAGCTTCATGCCGGCAAGCCTGCACTGAATGGGCACTTCTCCAGGTGTAGGACTGTGGGAGGGACAGGGGATCTGAGCGTAACAGCGTGGATTCAGATAGTGGCCCTGCCCCTTATTTTTGTGTGACCTTAGCAAATTTACCTCTTTGAACGTCAGTTTTTTTCATCTGTAAGATTTTTTCTCAACCTCATAGGCTGTGAGAATTTGTGTGTATATATATATATATATATTTATATATATTTATATATAAAGGAATTAATATAATTCTTTACCACAATAGGCTATTCAAAATTATTATCAGTTATTATTGATGATCAATTCTGTTTTCTAAAGACAACATTTTTATTTATTTTTAGAGAGAGAGGAAGGAGAAAGAGAGGGAGAGAAACATCAGTGTGTGGTTGGTTGCCTCTGACACGCCCCCTAACTAGGGACCTGGTCCACAAGCCAGGCCTGTGCCCTGACCGGGACTCAAACCAGCGACTCTTTGGTTTGCAGGCTGGTGTTCAATCCACTGAGCCACACCAGCCAGGGCTGATGATCAACTCTTAAATGCTATATTTGAAGAGACTGAGCCACTCTGCCCTATAATATATATTCACAGTGGGCTGCTGCGTTCCTGAGATTCTGCTATTTAATTATTTCTTAGTGTTAACAGCATTTCCTGCTGCCGCTCATCGTCAGTGATTGAGGCATCAACCCGTTGGTTCCTGGGCTGCGTTAACAGAGAGCAGCCCGGAGGGAAAGGGCTCTCTCTAGGAGCAGGCGTGACAGAGAGGTGGGCGGGATGCCTGGCCTCCCACAGCCGCTGTGCAGAATGTGAGTGTGTGGCGTGTGATGGAGGATGGGAGCGAGGGCTGAGAGGTGGGAGGATCCTGGAACTGCAAGGCCTCTGATTGCCAGAATGCCGAGGGAGGGTCTCCCTGCTAAGTGGCTTATGGTGACTGGGTGCCATTAGGGGTTCATGGAGTACAAAGGTTTCAGAGCTGACGGGGGTTGGGTTTGTTCTTAGGCAGTTAGCTTCTCAGGCACTGAGCTTCTCTTTCTGTAGGTGGGAAAATAATGCTGGTAGTAGTAGATGGAACTATTATTATTGGTGTTAGTATTACTAACTAACATGCATTGGGCTCTTAGCCATGTTACCTTGAGTGCTTTACACATATTACCTTACTCACTCTTGGAACAATCTATGAAAGAGGTATTCACCCCATTCTATAGAGGAGACCGAGTTTCACAGAGTTCTGTGAACTTGCCACGGACAGGTGTTCAATCCGTGATGGAGATGAGATGGGAATCTCAGTTACAGAAATTATATACCCGACAAAAGGGTTTGGTAAGATAGGGTAGGAGAGACCCACGTTCTGACGTGGCAGTGTATATGTTTGGGCCAGACTGTCTTCGCAGAAGTGTTAGGCCTGGGAGCGAGCTGGCACCTGACCTGCAGGCCCTGCCTTTCCTCTGGGGCACCCTCTAGTGGTTGTAGGTGACGTCGAAAATGTCAGGATTAGAACCGAGATGTCACACAACTGGAATATCTGTGGAGCCTTTGTTTCCCATTAGAGACACTTTGATTCAGTTCTCACCCTGAAGGCAATGAGGCAAGATTTGCCAGACCTAACCCATCAATACCTCAAGGACAGGGTCTCATTAAGAGCTTTTGCTTTCCTGGAAACTGCCGTTTTCAGGATTCAGAGCTGATGGCTGCATGCTCTAGAGATTAATTCCTGACCCGTATTTCCTCTGAATTTATTTTCCCCAATCTAGACGGAACCAAAATTTTCAATGACCCCCAAATAGGAGACTGATGGTAGAAACTGCCATTCACTTTCACAAAGGTGTTGCGAAATTTGAGCTGTTGTGATTCCACTGTGTTCTCTGTTGAACGGCATCCATCTGTGGACAAAGTGATAGATGTGGCTCAGGTACAGGCACTGCATGAGTGAAGAGCTTCCTCTTTCCATAATTTTCTAGATACTGTGGTGGCTTACCTCTCAGCCAGGTGAAGGCTGCCCCCTACTGACTGTAGCAGGTGAAACTCCTGAGATGTTTGGTTCAATTTCCCTGACAGAAGTATTGAGATGTACTGTCATTTTATTCCCTTCTTTTACTTCTTTTCTTCCTCATCCTTACCTTCCTTTCTTCTCACCAACCTTTTGTTCCTAATGCATTATTGATGTCCTGCCACGTGCTAGTCATTGCAATTGGGATCAATGCAATGAAGAAAAAAAATACAGGTACAGCCATTCAGAAAAACATTTAGCATTATCTATTAAAGTTGAAATTGTGCCCGTCCTGTGGCCCAGATATTTAATTGCTAGATACTCTAGAGACTCTTGTGTACATGTGTACCTGGATGGGTTATAAATATTTTCATTATAGCACTATTGATAATAACCCCACCCCAGGGTCAGTTTTAAATGGCTATCTTCAGTAGAGTGGATAAATAATTTGGAGTATTTTCAAACAATAGAACAAATGCTATGCAGCCATGAAAATGCATAAACAATAGGGGTGAATCTTAACTGAGCATGTGGGCTTTCTACTCTGTGCCTTAGTAAACAGCCAGTGACGAGATGGGTGTGTGCTTAGGAAGCTGATTCTGGGCAGTGTGGACAGCAGAGTCCACTCTGGAGGCAGGGACCCCGCCGGGAGGCAGTTGTGGTTCTGGAGGGAGAAAGTGCTGTGCTAAACCCAGGCAGCAGAAGCAAGGGAGAGAATGACAGCGACTGTCGAGAGATGTTAGAAATAAAGTAAACACAACCTGGTGACTGATGGATTGTTTGAATTGATTGGAAAGGGAACCATGTAACATGTGGCCGAGATATCTGATCTCAGAATAGGAGGATGCTTGTGTCATTAACTGAAGTAAGAATAGCACTGGAGTTCCGAGATGGTGAAAAATGAATCTGCATGACATCAAGATCTGTGACCTTGGGCAAGTTATTTAACTTCTCTTTACATTAGTTTTCTCAGTAAAAGATAGAAAAAAATGTAAGAGTAACAATTGCAGAAGATAATAGAATGTCTGATACAAAAATATACACTGTTACTATGCAGTTTTTTGAAGACTAGTTGTGATCTAGGTATTTAATATCATAAGTGAGATACAGTCCTTCTTTTAGGCATAATGGTAAAAGACAGGTGTAGGAAAACTTGAATCACCTTATGTCTCTTCAGTGGAACCTAGAACATGTCAAGCTTTGGGGTGAGAGAAAGTCTTAGGGCAGAAGGCATAAAGGATCGAGGTTACATAATGTGGGAAAAGGAAAGCCAACAGGTAATTAAATGAGGCTTCAAGTGAAGGGTAAGTCAGACGTTAGGATGTTGCTTTGCTGAAAATAGTTCTTGGTAAGAATAATTGTTATTTATATAAAATGATTATCCAGGCCTTGTTATTAATATTTTTGGTGATTGCCAAATAATATTTGTTACAGAAAATTAGTAAAAAAGAACAAGTAAATAGCACCTATTATTCTAATACCCAGAGATTCTCTTGTTAATATTTCAGCTCTATTCATTTGTCCATCCATCCATCCATTCATCCATCTTTTCTTCTTCTTTAAAAAGAGCTGAAATTTAACTGTATTGTGGTGTCACCTGCTGTGGTTTGCACAGGAACTTACATGGTGGCTTATCTAGCCTGAGGGGTTCAGGTTAGCTATGTGAAGTAAGAAGAAAATATATGATGGGCTTTGTAAATGAGTTATTTAGGTAAAGTGCACCATTTTCTCCTCTGGCAGTCTTAAAATAGAACAAACTCTCCTCTCGTTGATGGCAAGGGCACGACCCTGCTTTACTGTCCTGTTCTTCTCCTGTATGTGGGAAACCCCCAGGTATGCTTTTCTGAGTACTTAACGCCTCTCAAAATTGACAGAAGGAAGTATTGCTTAGGGTATGATGTAAGAGAGAGTTTTATTAATCCCTCGCCTGCAGTTGCCTGGAGGACTGAAGAGGCATCTCTCCCAAGAGGGTAAGACTGCTCCACTACTCATTTTCAAATATTAAAATCACTGTTAAATTCTACTTTAATCAGGAATAAAGACAGGAAAGATTAGTGTCACGTGAGCAAATCGTTTTAAATAGGCTTAAATCTAAGAGGTAGAAGCTGCTTTACCTAGACTGTTTGCCGAGACTATTTATGTTGGATTGGCTGGGATAACTCTGTGTGTGTGTGTGTGTGTGTGTGTGTGTGTGTGTGTGTGTGTGTGTTTGTGTGTGTGTGTGAGAGAGAGAGAGAGAGAAAGAGAGAGAGAGAGAGAGAGAGAGAGAGAGAGAGAGAGAGAGAGAAAAGTGTTTTGAAGGCTTTGTTTTTCGGTGTGCACGATCTAAATGTAGAGGCTACTGATATTAGAGGATTAGAGAGAATGCATAATTAAGTTAGGGAGCTATTTTTACCCAAATCACAGCTCTTTGGATCCATAATTTTCTCAGAATATTTTTCTTAACATCAGTGTCATGTATACATGCACACATACACAAGAGGAGACATGGTTCCTCTCTCCTTTTCATAGAGATCTACGAAGGTAGGGAAAATATTTTCTTTGTTGAGTCTTTTTTTGTTGTAAAGAAATTTAAATTAATGCATTCATTTAACAAATGCTCACCGAACTCATTGAGTGTAGGCATCGTGCTGAAAATGAGGGATTAGGAGATTGTCTAAAAGTAGTAAGTAGTGACAGGCCTATCAGTCAGTGGTGCACATGTGACTGTTCATCTGTACCTTCACTTGGTGGCCTCCAGAGAGAGGTCCTTGTTGTCTCCAGGATAAAGTCTAAATCCCTCCCCCGAGAAGACTATCTGCAGTGTGGTCTCCCTTTGTCTTTCTGGCTTTACCTCCTGGCATCTCCCATGCCTACCTTGTCATCCAGTCATTCCTATGAGAAGGATTACATTTCTTTTTTTTTAATCTTCGCCTGAGCATATTTTAAAATCAATTTCAGAGAGAGAGGAAGGAGAGTAGGGGAGAGAGAGAGAGAGAGAAGAGAGAGAGAGAGAGAGAGAACGCATGCAAGCGCTCAGTGTGAGAGAAACATCGATTGGCTGCCTCCCGTATTCTTGTGCCCTGACTGGGGATTGAACCTGCAAACCTTTGGTGTATGGGACACTGCTCCAGCCAACAGAGCTACCTGGCAGGGCAAGAATTAAATTTTTTTCCAGTCAAAATATGTACTTAGCCCTGTGTCTTTATGCCTCTGCCCGGGTCTTGTGGTTTCCTGTGGCGGAGTGCTCTGTCCGCATTGGTTGGTGTGATGCTCACTCCCTGGGGTCTGTCTGCAGACCCATCAGGCTTGCCTTTTTTCCCCGGCAGCCCCCAACCCCATCCCCCAGTGTCCAAAGTTTATTGCCTTCTGCATTCTGAGTCAGGTGGGACAGAAACCAGTTCCTTGGGCAGCCGCGTCTTAAACCAGGATGTTGGGTGTACATTTCACTCTTCTTTGTCCCTCCCAATGGGGAAGCCAGGAGTTGGGAGCTTTCTCCTGGTGGCGATGGCACTGCGCTGTGCTGGGTGGGTGGGACTGTGACAGGTGAACGCAGCAAACTTGCTTTCTCATTTGGCTGTGGCTCTACTTGGCCTTGCACTTGCCTGGGGTGTGGAATTCTCTCTGAGGCAGTGTGGCCCATCTCTTGTAGGTAAGTCAGTGTCGCCAGGGGAGTGAGGGCCTGGGCTTCCCCTTCTGACATCTTTCTCACATCACTCTCAAGTGTCATCCACATCTCTGCTTTATGAATTGGAGATAATTAATATCAGTAGAGCTTTACATACTGTAGTGGCACATCTAATCTATTTTACCTCCCTTTCCAATCAAGGATTAAAGCCATTCCAGAGCCCTGGCTTGGTAGCTCAGTTGGTTAGAGCATTGTCCCGGTATGTCAGGGTTGCAGAGTTCGAGCCCTGGTTAGGGCACATACAAGAGTGAAATGCATAAATAAGTGGAACAACAAATTGATGTTTCTCTCCCTCTCCCTCTCTCTCACTCCTTCCTTCTCCCTCCTTTCCTCCCTCCCTCCTCCTCCGTCCCTCTCTCTAAAATCATTCAATTTAAAAAATGTAAAAAAAAACGTCATTCCAGGCTTCTGGCTTTCCTGTCTCTGTCCATCTCTTTTTCCTTAGTAATGGGGCTAACATTAATGAATGCTGATTACAAGTCAGGTAGTCAGAAGACACTATGATTATTCTCAATTTACTTCTGAGGAAACCGTGGCTAGTTTGGCTCAGTGGATTGAGTGTCGGCCTGCGAGCTAAGTGTCTCTGGTTCGATCTTCCAGTCAGGGCACATCAGAGAAGGAAAACTCTGACTCCAAAAAACCTCCGCTGCCTTGCAGCATACCTCTTCAAGGGAAAGGCTAAGGGAGTAAACCCCGACAGAAAATCCGGAGCCGGAGTCCCTAAGGCGGTTTGACGTTGTAGTCAACACCGGCAACTCCTGCGGCGCACCTGAACCCAAGCTGTATTGACTCCGTCTTTCCCTTGGACCCTTCAGCTGCGAAGAGAGGGGGGGTCTGCTGCATGGGCAACAGCAGACCCTCCATATCACCCTGCCCAGGCTCTGTAGCTTCAGCTTCACTGGAGAGGACACTCCAGCGTCATCGCAAGATGTCGATTCAACACGGGAGGAGACAGATACCGTGTCACTCCCGAGTCGGACTGCACAGCCATTCTCGGCGGTGCAGATAGACTCTTAAGAAGCTACACCATCGTCTCTCGAGACGGACGGCTGCCGACGACGACACACACATACATATATATATATATAATTAATTAAATTTGTTTATTGTGGGTCTCATAGAGCAACTCTTTAAGATCCTTGACTATCCTATCATGGAATTATTTATTAGGTAAGACTAGAAATCCTGTATTCTGCAGTTGTTAGAATAATGCACCTATATGTTATCCCTTCTTCTTGGCTTTTTTGATATACAGTTGACATATAATATGTTTAAGATGTACAACGTAGTGATTTGATATATGTGTATAGTGGAAAATGATTACAACAGTAAGGTTAGTTAACACATTCATCACCTCCCATAGTTACATTTTTTTTTTCTGGTGAGAACTTTTAAAATCTACTCTCTTAGCAACTTGAAACAAATATTCTTTACTTTGAATAAGACTGTTGCTTACATTATATAAACTGTAAGTCTCTCTTTAAGAAAATCTTTTGTTGTAAGAGGCAATTATTGAATTACTATGGATATAATTTTGTGGTGATTAGAAGCGGTAATTTGGCTGTTGGAAATCTCTGCGGTTTAAAAAACCAAAACGTAGAATGACATCAAAGATGTGTGTTTTTGTTTTTTCGCAGGACAGAGTTCATTCAAAGAGGAAGGATTTCAATCACAGGGGCTGGCTTTCTCAACTGCATTTTGGAAACTTTTGCAGGCACATTCTTAAGACAGGGAGCCCAGAAGGTAAGCTTGTTTCCATTTGGAACCAACTTTAATTTTAAGAAACCCTGGAAATTCCCATTGGGTTCTTGGATAAGGCTCACAAACAGACATAAGAAGAAAAATACAGTTAATAAACAAATATTTGCAAAAATAATTACCCTCACTAATTATTATATAAATCCAAATCAAAGTAAAAGTACCATTTGTGGCCCATTAAATTAAAAATATACCAATGAAGCATATGTGATAATATGGAGAATACTTATAGTCTAATTAAGAGTAATAATCAGAATGAGTAATTATATTTATAGTACATGCAATAAGATGACAACTATTTAATAAAAAATATAATAGCTAATATTTATTGAGTGCTTACTGTGTGCTACTCACTGTGAGGAGAATTTTTATTTATCTCATTTAATCTTTACAAACCTTTGAGAAAGCTGTTAGTGTTGTCCTGATATTATGGATGAAGGCCTAGGAATCCGGAGCTCCTGGTTGTCTATTTTTGTGGTTTTCACACTCCGTAATTGAGGGGCTTAGGCATCCAGGAAGGTGATTCAGAGGTCACCTTAGTGTTCTAAGGCCCTATGTACCCTGTTTTAACTAGAGCTATTCAGTTTTTAGCCTGTATAATATGATAATTCACATGAGATCCACACACCCTGTTTTCTTGCCTAGGGTCAAGTCCATTCCTTATGCATCTTTATGTGCCTGTCGCAGGTGTTCTGAAGTGGTTTAAAATTATATTTATTTTATGATATTCTTGTTGTTATTAATTGTGATTATGAGCATAATCACTTATTCCCAGGATTTACTCATAATCACTTATTTCCAGGATTTACTCAGGTCTTATGCATATGCTACCTGGTAGGTAGGATTAATGGCTGGTCTAAGGAGCTGTGGCTAGGATGCCAGGGATTTTCTGGGCAGTGGACCTTTGTTCTTATTTTGCAGATGTAGGTTCAAGAATGAACCTGGACCATGATGCATTAGTCTGTAAGGCCTAAGGTGACCAATGAGTGTTTGGTTCTGTACCATTTCCACAGACATACTGTGGAGGTCAATGATGTGTTCCTGGCCTGGGTGAGCACATATCCAGGCTGGCCTAGCCTGGTTTAGCCTGAGCATGAAGAGGGTGGTTGAGCTTCTGAAAGGTCTGATCATTACTCACTCAGAATATCTTGCAGGTTTTTCTGCTATATTGCATAGTGTGCATTTGTAAAAATCCCTGGTTAGATGAGGGGTGGCAAACTTTTTCAGTAGAGAGCCAGATAGTTAATATTAAACTTTGTGGGCCAAGATGCAAAAATGAGATATTCTACAGGTACTTCATAACAAGAGAGAAACAAATTTGCACAAGTTTAATTAAAAATATAATAATAACATTTAGCTGAACTGGGGTAAAAAATTAGCTTTCCCTGCCATCAAATTGGTTATAAATGTTTATTTGTAAAAACCATTTGTATCTTGTGGACTCTACAAAGACAAGTAGTAGGCTGGATTTAGCCTGTGGGCTATAGTTTGCCAACCCTGGCTTTGTATAAATAAAAATTATCCGATTAATCCATGTGGGTCTGTATTTGACCTGTCCATCATCTGAACTGATTAATGATTTAAGCATACGGTGGTTTGTACATCCTAACCCTGTGAGATACAGAGGGCAGACATTATTATTTTGATTTCATTGGTGAGCAGTGTCTTGAAGAGATAAGTGCACCCAATACGGGCGAGGCTGCTTGCCCACCTTCCTTCCTTGTGCAGGTATATGCAGAATACCTGCTTTGTGCTGGGCTCTGTGATAAATGTGGTCTAAATGGATCTCCTCATGGTCACTGGACTAGCAGAGGGTGGAGGCTGGCCTCAAACCCCCATCTTTTATCAGTAAGTTTTACCCCTTGCTGCTTTAGCAGAAGTGGCATAGTGTAGGCTTTGGGGAGTAGGGGATACCTGTATTCCCAAACGTTTCTGGCCTCACAGTAGGTACTGTGTCCTTTTATTTCCAGTATAATTTTTGAAAGATTTTATTTATTTAATTTTAGAGAGGGGGGAAAGGAGGGTGAAAGAGAAGGAGAGAAGCATCAATGTGTGATTGCCTCTCATGTGCCCCCAACTGGGGACCTGGCCCGCAACCCAGGCATGTGCCCTGACTGGAAATTGAATCGGTGACCCTTTGCTTTGCAGGCCAGTGCTCAGTCCACTGAGCCACACCAGACAGGGCTATAGTTTTTTTTTAATTGTTGACACTATTACAGATGTCCCCATACTCCACCTTTGCCTGCCCCCACCCATCTCCCCTCCTTCCCTCTGGCCATAATCAGTCTGTTGTCTGTGTCTATGGGTTATGCATGTATGTTCTTTGGTTAATCTCTCCAACTTCTTCCATCTGCTGCCCCCCCAGGTTCTGTGCTTTTGATAGCAGAGAGAGGGTTTTATTATTCTTCGTCCCAGTTTCCTCCAACGCATAGTACCTTGTGTGTATAAATAGTCACCTTCCAAGTACTCTCCATTCTATGCAATATACCTATCAAGACATTTTTTTCTCACTGCTCATAACAGTTTTTGGACTTGTCAATTTTGATGCCTTTTAGGGCTTCTGCCATTTTTTGTTTCACATTTTCCATATTTGCAAAAGGTTTTCCTTTGAGGACTTTTTTTCATCTGGGGAAACAAACAAAAAAAAGTCGCTTGGGGTGAGATCAGGTGAACAGGGAGGATGGGGCATGGGGGTCATGCCGTTTTGGGTTAAAAACTGCTGACTACTCAGTGCGGTGCACTTGTTAATTGCCCATCATCATGAAATAGGGAAACACATTGAAAGAGTCTTCAAAAAAATTCACTGAAGCTGAACACAGCCTCTCACGACAGCGCCAGCTGGTACATGGATACAGATGGATTCCTAGAACGCTCATGTAGCGGGGGAAGCCTGTACTACAAGGAGTTTTGTTATTGTTTTTTTGTTTCCCCTTCATATATGTAAGGTGTTCTCTTTGTTTTTAAGAATTGAAAAAAAAAATTCCATTCACATGCTTCTCTTTTATACCTTCTTTTGATGATTACATTTTTGGTCTTGTTTTGTTTTTGCTCCTCAAAGTCATATGAACACGTAGTAGACTTTGGACTCAGAAGTTGGATTTCAACGTTCATCCATATGGTAGCATGTGTCAGAGTTTCCTTTCTTTTTAACTCTGAATAATATTCTGTTGTGGGTATGTGTAACTTACCCGTTCATCCCTTGACGGACACTTGGCTGCTTCCACCTTTTAGCTATTGCAAATAATGCTGCTGTGAACATGTTCACAGAGATATCTGTTCCCGTCTCTGTTTTTGGCTCTTTGGATGGATTATGTGATACTTCTGTGTTTAACTTCTTGAATGAACTGCTTAAGTGTTTGTTTCCCAGGTAGCTGTTTGCCTTTGCCCCTGACAGCAGTGGAGGGTGCTGTGACTGTGTATTTCTCTCAGGTCTGTGCAGAAGAAGGTGGTGCTATAAGTGTACACATTGTGCTCTCTGGCTGCTGACCCTGCCCAGCATGCCGTGGGGCTTTCCCTTGGCCTCGGAGGTGCCCACCTGTCTCTTGACTTGTCCTTGTCTCTCTTTGTCCGGATTCACGTTCTGGTAGACAGTTTTGACCCAAGTGGGCCAATGGAAGATGTGTTGGAAGTGTTGAAAAAGCCCCACCACAGACAAGTAGCATGTTGGGTGCCAAGTAGCATGGTGGGTGCCAAGTGTGCATTTGAACACGCCTCGCGGTAAGCAAGCACGTTGCAACCAGACCAAGGAAACGGGGAGGAAGACAGGAAGGAAAATAGGGATCGGTGGCAGTCTGGGCCACATGAAAGGCATCACAGACATTTTTGCTGCTTCGGGAATAGCCAGCAACTGTGACGCAGGGAGGGAAGGAACGCAGGCCAGAGGCAAGTCTGACCTCGGGGATCCTCGGAGGAGGAAATGGAAATCGGGACATTCCTTGGGGCAGGCGTGGCTCATGCTTCCCAGTTTTAGGAAGGCATTTCTTAGGCCAGTGTTGCTCAACCCTTTTTTCCATCATCACCCCTCCCCGTTAGGAGCCTTTTCCTAATAGTCTCCCCCCGCCCCTCATGAAATTTTAATACAGTAGATATACTGATTATCTGTTTATATGCTGTATTATGTCTTTGTTTTATACACAAAAAGTGTTAGATATTTTTCACTCCCAAGAACAAATGGTCACCTCATTTCGATATTGTCCCCATTGAGAAAGCATGCTTTATGGTGCATTGGGCATAACTATATTTTGGAGTTTTTGCCTCCATCTCTTCAAATCAAAAAACAAAACAAAACATTCAGTAGTTTCCCCCGTGCACCACTCCCCTCCCCCCCGAAATTCCAAACCAAAATCAAAAGAACTTTTAGATGAACTCTATGTGGTTCTTGGCAAATTCCTTGTTTTTATGTTTCTGGGAGAGGCTCAAATGGGTTAGATGCAGAGATCAGACGGGAGGGAGGTGTGGGGACTGGGTGAAAAGGTGAAGGGACTGAGCAGTGCAGGTCGGTGGGTGTAGAACAGTCATGGGGGTGTGAGGTGGAGCACAGGGAACGGAGTCAGTACCATTGTAACGGCTATGTGTGGCGGTGTGGGAAGTACTGGGGGCGGGGACAGCTTGTCGGGTATGTGATTGTCGAGCTGCTGTGCTGTGTACCTGAAACTAATACAAAGTAATATTGACTGTAAATCGTAATTGAAAAAAATCTTTAAAAAGATGTACCATGAGTGGTAACAAGTCACGTAAGTGTTTTCTGTTGCGCAGCCCTCTGACTGCCTCGCGGCAACTGCAGACGGCGTGAAAATGCAGAGCTCTCGTTTTGCACTTGCACAGAGGTTTCTTTTCCTCTTTCTTTCTTTTTTATTTAAGTTTGTGGAATACATTTTCAGTGTGTGATAAAATAATTTATTATTTCAGCCGCTCTCCTGGCAGAGCCCCATTATTAGTTCCATCATTATTCTTATTGTGTTGATTGAGGCTGAAACAGAGAGAGATTGAATGCAAATGCATGTGACATATTCGTCACTGAAACAATGTACGCAAGTCAAACAGTTTGAACTTCGCCTTTGAAGAAAGACTGGTTTAGACATGCCGTAGCTAAAGAGAACTGAACGTGCTGCTTCCTTACAGCGTGTGCTTACTTGGGCCTTACAAAAATTCATTTTAATAGTGGAAAAAAATTCCCTGAGAGTGAAGATCCTGTACTGTGACTACCAGGAGACAGGGATCGCTGGGAACCGTGTCAGAACTGCCTGCCATCCTGACCTAGGCCAGTTGGTGTTCTGAGTTGTATAGACAAGTGTGACGTTCTTTTTGGTGCATATTGGGAATTGATGATAATTTGAGGTTGAGTAGGGTCAGCTGCAACACACACACGCAGACATTTCATTTATTATTTACTTGCAAGTAGGCATGAGAGAGTTGATCTGTTGTGTAAGTTCTATTCAGCCTCTGTCCTTTTGGGTCCTCTGACCGTGAAACACATGAACTGTTCTCTGAAGGTGGAGCTGACAACGTTCCAAAGACAGGATTCAGGCAGCTGGACTCTTGGATCCAGTGCCTAGGCCCAGGACCCTCGAGGCTTATGGTAGTATGGGTGGTACCTCTAAAGTTGGTGGGTGAAGGGCTTGCTCGATAGAGTCCTACAGCCGGATTTTGCAAGGACAGGTGTGTCTCTAGAATTTAGAGTACCTCCCATTATCTTAAGTCACACCAATTAAATTAATGAGAGTCCATTTCTAACATTCATTATGCTGGTTAGCAAGTCACTAATTTCACCACCGGAAATTTCCAGTTTTCACATTCCTTAAGCTAATTATCAAAACTGCTGCTGTTGTCATGGATGAAGATAACTCGAGTTTCTGGAGAGTGAGGTTGCTGATGAGAACAATCATAGCCAACCCCTGAAGTGGGAAGCCACCTGAAGACTCCCTGGTGTGTCGTCGGAACTAACACATGGAACGTAATATGGGATCGCATGTGCTGAGATGTTTTGAAGCCAGTTGTAGACATCCTAATAATCATATACCAAATACCAACTCCTGAACGAAACGCCTAGTGTGTTCTGCCTTTAGAAAGATTATTGAGCTTGAAACAAGATTTTGACTGTGTTTCACATGGAGGTTGACTGAAATTTTAGAGCACTGCCCCTGGGTCCGTGATCTGGTTTTCTTGGGTTCCAGGTGTCACACTGCACATCCAGAAACCCAAGTCATCTCTCCTGTAAAACAGAGTGAAAATAGTCCTACTTCACAAGGTGATTTTAAGGATTTAGTGAGGACACATATATGAAACATGCCTGGCATATAGAAGAACTCCAGTGATTATTGGTGTTTAGAGTTCTCTGATAAAAAGAAGTTCTGTAAGTAAATAGCCTTATTAATGCTGATATGAACAAAAATTTTAGATAGCAGCAGTATAGGTCGAGTTTATGTTGTTCCTTTAAAAAATGTATTTAACATTTTGGTATAGACCCTTCCATGTGTCTTTGTGTGTATTTCCATGTGTATGTATATGCACTTTTTATTTTTTGAGAAACAAAGTTGGATCATTCTGTTCATTTGGTCCAACTTTGTCATTTATGGACATATGGTGCACACTTTTCTGTGTCATTACGTGTTCCTGAAAACATGATTTTTTGTGGCCTTCATAATACTCCAATGGCATAATAGTTCTTATTGTTGATTTCTATTTTATACTATTATAAATAATATTGTGGTAAATCTGTGACTATAAATACCTGTGTATATTTCTGGTAGCTTCCTAGGTTAAAGCATATTTTTAAGACTTTTGATACATGTCACCAAATTTCCTTCTGAATAATTCTTCCAATTTATAGCTTCCACCGTGGACTTGCTGTGTGACTTGAATAAATGACTTAACCTCTTAGAACTTCCATTTGTTGTCAGGAAAGCAGGGCTAATTATTCTACCCTCAGAGGATTCTTGTGAACAAGAATTGAAACTGTTAGCTCCAGCCTTCTGATCTCTACAACAAAGACATTAAAAGTTGATGCTTCTGTCATTAGCTAGTTATTTGACCTCAGCGCTCCTCCAGGCTTTTTAATTGTGTTACCTTGGACTAGTTGTCTTGAGCTGTGAATTGAATGTCTGGTGTATACACATGCCTGGTCATCACAACCCTGAGACAGAGAGGCTGTTTTAGCACTTCAGGAGTCCAAGGAGCAAATCAAACTCATTCAGAAGAACAAATAAATGTCAGAAGTCTGACATAAGAATACCAGTGGAAGATTCTGCTGACTGTACATTGAAAATGTATCTCCTGCTTGGTTATGTTAATTCTTTCAAGATTTTTCCATTACTTGAACTACTTGAAAGAACCGATGAAATATGTTCTGTTCTTCCAGGTTCAGGTCGTGTATGTATTTTCCAGCTCTCAACTTACCTCTACTGATACTACCTTTTAATTCCACTCTAGATTGATTTGATATTTATTTATCAGGTGTGGCAAGGATAGTACCAAGAATTCTGATTTCTAACAACTTATTTCTAGACCAGTTAAATAAGAGTAGCAGTCCTCTTTTTACAGATTCCCCTCCCTATCAGCTCAGCTAATCCTGCTGTTACCTCTAGAGTTTCAGTCCCAAGAAATGTAGCCCTTGCAGTAAAAACATTTTGGTGAAACTGAGCATTCTGTGAGTGATGCAGTTTTTGCTCCTGCCACTGAGTTGAAATCAGTGCCTTTACCTTGACTATGAGTTGTAGGAATCTGAAATCCCCCAATGGCTCATTTGAATTCATTGGGTTGTATGTAATGGACTGCTCAGTGGTAAAGCTTCCGGTAAGCCCTTAAAGCAGCCAGCCATCACGAGGGGACTCTGCCTTCTATGAAGCTTGATGAAACCTGGGAAGTTAAGCCCTTATTTGAAGTGACAGAAAGCAATTTCCTGAGCTCGGTGTCATTATTTGAGTAGTGAGCGGACGTCATGTCTCTGCAAGTGCACTGAGGAAGGAACGAGCCGGGAATCAGGAAGTCTGGGCTCTGAACCTGCCTTGGCCGCACTCATGGCCAGTGGCCTTGCTGCTAGACGAGTTGCTCTGAACGTTACTATCATTTTTTGTAAAATCAGTTGTTACACTAGGAGATCATTTTCAATTTTGATGTAGGGTTTTTTCCAGCCTACCCTCTTTACCCACAAGGTGTAAATTTTAAAAATTGTCTGAGAAATAATTTTTAATCCTGCACAAAAAATTCAGAAGTTTAAGCCAAGTGTGAATCCAAGAGCGTCAGAGACAATTCATGTAACAAGTAGATGGCCTGAGATGGAAATAAAATATTTAAACATAAGAAATATATTTTTATAAAATACTTGTTAGGGAGAGGGGGTGGTAAGCATATGGTAAGGTTGTAACAATTTCATTGAAAATCCTATTTATGTGAACTAAATAAATGGCACATTACAAAGATTTGTAGATATTGTCGGTGCCTCTGAAGTTTTAGTGCCCAATAATAGATATGTTGGTTTATTTTTAATCCATGCCTTGTGTAAACAGACTGTTCTGGAAACTTTGGAGAAAGCCAGATATAATAATAGTAGTAGCTACAATGTATTGAGTGTTTACCATGAGCAAAGCACTGCACTGTTTTATGAGCATTGAACTTTCGCAATAATCCTCTGAATGAGAGACTGTTATTTCCACATGTCCTTTTTACAGATGAGGGACATGGAGGTTAGGTCACATGCACTGGGTCATCAGCCACTAAGTGGCAGAGCTGGAATTTCAGGTGGTCTGACCTCAGAGCTGACCCTCCAAACTGCCCTGCACTTTGACCCCTCAATCTAGAGGACAGAATCCTTTCCCCAGAAAAACCTGGGTGGGGAGGCAAGGCAAATGCATGACTCGTCTCTCCATAAGCATTGGGTGTATCTGTGACTTTGAAGTAGACCCTTGTCAGAACATAGAGAAGATGTCCTTGTCTCCATGACACTTAACTGTGACATTTGCTTCACTGTTGCTCTTGGAACCAACTGGGGATCTTCAGAGATTTGGGAGCCATTTTCTCCCCACCATTCTGGGTAGAATTTCCAACCAGTCTATTACTTTTCTGAGCCTGTTCTTGCCCTCTCTCTGGTATGCCAAATTCAAAGACAGAGACAATGAGAAAGTAGGAATTTGTGGCCGCCATAAATCTACACGTACCGCATATAAACCTAAGGCAGGCACAGAATTGAAAACTGAAATAGCTCTGCAGAGGCTGCATTGAAATACCAGAAAAAATAGAGGCTGC
Organism: Furipterus horrens; assembly: GCF_987537825.1. Lineage (NCBI taxonomy): Eukaryota > Metazoa > Chordata > Mammalia > Chiroptera > Furipteridae > Furipterus > Furipterus horrens. Next base: position 69,298,223 of record NW_028327180.1, read on the forward strand.
ATCTGCAGATTGTGCGGACTAAGTGCATCGGAGGCACAAATCTTTTGTGGATCAAATCTATTGTAGGATTGGGCTTGGATACAGCTAGGCTCTTTGTGCTAAATTAAGGCTCTTAGTTTGACCAACAAGGCCAGGAAAATGTCATTCAGGCGTCTCTGATCAGGGGTTAATACAGAGTTCTGGGGAGAAGAACTTGAACTGCAAAGCTTTATTTCTTAAAGGTACATGCACTACTTAAAGCCCAGTTGTGTGTGAAGCCCTGCGGCACGCTAATTAAAGACTCCTCCAGCTCTCCGAGGGGACCAGTTGTTCCCCTTGATCATCCCACCCCTGTCTGTGATTTCTTATTGTCTCCTCACTCTGCTGTAGATTTTCGTCTCTTGCTGAAGGACCTCTTTGGTTGTAACCTGTTAAGCAGAAAGAAGCCTTGTGGTTTTTTGAATCCCTTTTACTGCCTGGGATTTGACCCCTTATTCTTTGCTTAGTGTTCTGCCTTAGATTCTAGCTAAACTGTTTTTCTATTTTTCTCTGAATTTCTTCAGTAAAGGAACATGGTGGCTTTTGGGGAGTTAACTCCTTTCATACTGACACACAGTTTCAGAAGAATTTAAAGGCTGTAATTAAAAATTTTCTTGATCAATGGCCTTTGGTGGGGATGTAGCTTTTGTTACTTTTAAAGATGTTAACACTTGTTCAAGACCACTGGTTTTTCTATTCTCTGTACTTTTTGATATGTTAGAAATATTTCATAATTAAAAACACTGCTGCACTCCTCCCCCAACTGGGGATCTTTGGAGATTTGGGAGCCATTTCTCCCCGCCATTTAAAATGTATTTAAAATTTAATATTTGACTAGGTACTACTTGTACATAAATGTTGTAGGTTATATTTCCAGGAGTGCCATGTATGTTCTTTTGTACCAGGTCTCTTCGAAACCAGCAGAATGCTCTGTGCTGATCAGCTCCGTGACCTTGGGCAAGCCATTTAATGTTTTGAATCTCACTTTCCTCATCTGTAAAACGAGGACAGTATTGCAACCTACTACGGAGAGTACTTGTGAGGAATAAATGAGTCATATGTTGCAAACACTTAGGGCAGGACTTGGCACAGAGTAAACAATCAGTTGTTTAAAAGGAAGAATGCAACGAAGTTATAAGCAAAAACTTATTTTTCCCATATGACATTGACATATATTTAGCGGTGATAATGAACCTGTCTTTGGAGCCGACCCAATCTGAATTTAAATCTCAGTGCCGTCCTGCATGGAGTGTATACAAATTTAACCTCTTTGTAGGTGAAACAATAGTACCTACCTTATGAATATGAGAATTAAAGGAAATAGTGTAAATAAGTGCTTAAAATACCTTGGCACACAATAAATACTCCATAAATGCTAATTATCTTTCCATTAGGACTCATATTGGCTTCTGGGCTTTCATATGTAAATTAAAACCCTCAGAATTACAGTATAGTACAACTTCATGCCTTGCTTTTATTTTTCAAGTAATATTTTATTACAAATGCCTTTCACAGTAACTACACAAACTTCAAAGCCATCATTTTAATGACTACATAATATTTCATTAAGTAGTTACATAATAATTGATTTGACCATTCTTTTACTATTGAATGTTGAAGTTATTTACAAGTTGTACTGTTATAAATGAGACCATGTGAAACATCTCTATACATAGAGCCTCTGCTATGTTTCTGTCACTCCTCCAGAAAAGATTCCCTGAAGTACTCTCCTCGGTATCTCTTTTCATGATTCTTTGAATGTGTTCTTTATCTCCCTCACTGAACGATAGGCTTCTGTGTGGGGCTTACCACTTTATCTTCAATACCTAGCACATAGTTAGTGCTCAGTAAATATTTATTGAATTAGTGAACAAATGTTCATAGTGTATTAGTGTCCAAAAATGATGACTTCTTCATATTTTCATTTTATTATCTTAATAAGTCTTTTCCTTTTTAAGATTTTATTTATTTATTTTTAGAGAGAGGTAAAGGGAGGGAGAAGGAGAAGGAGAGAAACATCCATGTACAAGACATGTATCACTTGGTTGCCTCTTGCACGCCTCCAACCAGGGACCTGGCCTGCAACCCAGGCATGTGCCCTGATTGAGAATTGAACAAGCCACCTTTTGGTTTGCAGGCCAGTACTCAATCCACTGAGCCACACCAGCCAGGGCATCTTAATAATAGCCTTAAAAGCAGAGAAACGTTTTGTTCATTGGGGAATTAGAAAAGGTAACCATAGCAGGAAATATTCACTGAGCACTTTCTGTGCCCCAGGCAACGTCTTCAGTACATTACATGTATTACGTCCTCCAATTTGCTCAACAGTTGTCTGGGTAAGTACTGTTATCACCATTTTATAGACCAGGAGGCGCAGAGAGGTGGGTTGACTTGCCCAAGATCAGAAAGGTGGGGAGTGATAGAACCCAGATTCAAATCAGGCAGTTGGGCCCTTAGTCTGAGCACCTGATGACCAGGCTACATCCCCTCACCCTCCCGCCCCTGCCCTGATTTTACTTTTCCAGCAGCGAATCTCTTTACACTTCAGCCTGACAAGTTACTTCCCAGGGAGCCTGAACTTGCTGACCAAATTCCAAACAAGATGTGAATCAGACTTGTCCCTCAGCCTGAAGGGTTGTGCATCAGCCTCAGAACAACAGCCAGAATTGCTTAGCACACTGGTTATTGAAAAGGAATCTTACCCTTGCATTTCAGCAAGAGGAGGATGTGTGAATGTATTTTTATAAGCCTTGGAGTTTTTATTGAAGAGAAGAATTTTATTAGATTGCTTAACATTCAAGGCAGTTGGTGGATTTAGAACATTGTCTGCGTGGTGTCATTAATCCACGTGGGAGTATTTGGACCAAGCAATACAAAGGATGTGATCCTAGGGATTACCTGGTGATGCTTCCCATTGAGTTAACAATGAAACGGTAGAGCAATTTTTAAAAAGTATCAGCTATGTTATTACAGCCATTTCTTCAATTTCTCTTTGAGATCATAGAAAATGTATACATTGGCCCCTGCCCCTAGTCCATGGCACAGAACTTGTAAAACCGTTGCAATATCCTAAGTGATAAGAGCACTAGAGCATCTCTTGTTTTAATGGTTGTCTTTAACCATGTCTCAGCACAGGGCTCCTAAAACCCTTGTGAATTCCCAAGTGATAAAGCGCCAGGAGTGTGTTTTGTTCCAAGGAGGTAACTTCTGGATGGCTCCTGGATCACACCCATCACCCACCCATCACCGGAAAGACCAAGTCATGATTAGAAACTCGGACTTTTCAGCCCCACCCCTCATCCTCCAGAGAGCAGCAAGGGGCTGGCGATACAACTGATAATTGATTGTGCCTCTGTGGGGAAGCCTCCATAAAGTCCTTTCAGTAGGAGGTTTGGAGAGCTTCCAGGTTGGTGAACACATACACACTGGGAGGGCGATGCACCTTGACTCCACAGAGACAGAAGTTTCCATGCTGGGGACCCTCCCGGACCCTACCGTATGCACCACTTCTTCTGGCTGTTCACCTGTATTCTTATTGTATCTTTTAATGATTGGGTAACTGTAAGTGTTTCCCTGAGTGCTGTGAGCTGCTCTAGCAAATTAGTTGAATCCAAGGATGGGGCTGTTGGAACCTCCAACCTACACCCAGTTGGTCTGAAGCACAGGTGATACCTGGGCTTGTGACTAGTGTCTGAAGTGTGTGTGAGTGTGTGTGTCTTGTAGGACTGAGCCCTTACCCTGTGGGATCTATGTTACCTCTGGGTGGATAGTATCAGGATCGCGTTAGATTGTCGAACAGCAGCTGATGTCAGACACTTGCTTCTTGTTGTGGGGAACACCTGGGTGTTAATCTGGATTCTGCACTTACTAGCTGGGTGCCTTTGATCAGGTTTCTTAGTCTACCTGAGTCTCATTTCCTTCCCGTCACGGACCTCACAGGTTGGCTGTGGGATTAAGTAAGTCGGGGCACATGGTGCGCCAGCACAGCCTCGTAGAGGCCCCGCCTCTCAGTACTGAGTTCTTTCCCGGGCCTGAGACTCTCATTCTGTCTCTGTTGCTGATGACCTCAGTGACCAAGGGGAAGCTGCCCTTCCCTGCAGGGCTCAGGGTCGTCGCACGGAAGTATTAGTTACCCTCAGAGGCTAGGTAAAGAACAGGTCAGATGAGCCGTGTGAAATATCAACAAGCACAAGGCCAGCCCTGCTGACATTCCCTCTTAGTCATGATCGCCAACTGCATGGGGTGCCTTGTTGTGCAGTCCCATAGTGAGGGGCCCCTGGTCAGATCTAGGCCCGTCCGGGAATCAGTAGCCACATTCGGGCCACAGGGAGAATAGGAAGTCATGGGTAACCAAAGTCAGTCTTGTGCCAGTAGCTTTCTGTTGCCTCATTGAGTCCTCAGAGCCACCCTGCCAAGTCCTCACTGTGGAAAGAGTTGAAGAAATCCAGGTTTAAATTCCAGTTTGGCCACTTACTAGCTATATGACCTTTTGCAAGTTATATCTGAGGCTCAGTTTCCTTATTTGGAAATGATGAGAGTAAAAGTATCTTAACCTCCTAGGACTGTTGAGAAAATTAAATGAGATAATGCAGGTAAAGCCCCTGGCATGTGGTAATCCCTTGGTAAATTATCATTAACCTCAATGTTGTTGAGCTTTGGTGGAGATGGTTTTTTGACTGAAACAGAGTTTTGAAAAATTATACTTTGTTCAAAGGAAACACCTAATTTGAAGACACTGGACTGGCCCTACATGTAAAGAAGATTATAGAAATTAATGAATCTGGGGGAAGGAGACGGGTAGAGATAAAAGATAAAAGGAGAATTATCAGGACATCTATTTGTTTTTATCTGAATGTTAGTTGGATTTATTCTGTTATAGACAATTCATTGATGAAATGTACAAGCAAGTTGCTAATCATTTTATCTCTCAGAATAGGGAAGAAAACAAGGAAAAATGACTGAGTTTAAATTTGATGAGTAGTGAAGAAATAGCTGATAAAGGGAATTGATAGGAACCCTATTGTTCTTGAGTTTGTCAGTCAGGAGTACAAGAGTTGGTCCTGGGTCATTTTGGTGCCAGGCACGGAGGCAGTCCTGCTTCAGTGGAAGGAAGGTTCTGCTATAATTAGGGGTGACACAGGTGGAATGAGGAGTAGAGAGCTTCCCATCAGTGGGGGTTGCTAAGCAGGTAAGAGATGATCAGTAAAATGTCATAGGTGGAATGTGGCATGGGGTGGTAGGCTGGCCTTGATTAGTGGTGAAAAAGCCATATTTTGCATGAAGTCCAAGTTAGGAACAATAAAATTATATAGAGGTCATATTTTTAAGTAACAAAAATGACAAGTAGACTAATTTAGTCACATTGGGGGTGGAGGAAGTAACCACATAAAAAAGAAAAACACCAACAACTAAATACCTTTTAGCCACTAAAATGTTCATGTCAGGACAGGGTTTATTTGAAATTGGCAACATGGAAATGGCTTTGTAATCTTTCATTCTGATATTTGATCCCAGAACACCTCTCTAAATCAGATGGGCCACTTTTAATCCTTTGCTGAGAGTTTTCTGTTGGGACTAAATAATATAATGCCCTCTCCAATTTTTAGATTTTATTATTTTGGGATATATTCTTTTCCATTACAAATTGAGATTAAATATTCTTTGGGAGTGAGGAAGCTTTATAATGTCAAGCAAAGACATCTGAATTATTGTATCAATTTAATGTTCTGCAGTTATACCTAAAGATTTTGGGTTACTTATCAAAATAAAAATGAATCTTACTCAAGACTTTATTAGCCACTATGGGAAAATTATATTGAAGTCATACATTCTATCAGGATATTCCTACTTGAAAGGCATTGTGTTTAAAATAATTTGTAGACGTGATTAAATATTGATTCATATATTCAGAATCATGCCGTTTACTTCGGCAGGAAGACTAAAATCTGATTTATTGTCAGGTTTTTTCAACAGAGTCAGGGAAGGGAGGAAAAGCTCTTGCTATGTACTCAACATTATAACAGGTGTTCACATACACAATCTCATTGAAAACTCCCGCCCCCAGTGTTGGACTGTCCTGGATCCTGGACTCTCAGTCCTGAGCGCATCAGGTCAAGTCAAAGCTCTGCTTCTGAGCGATGGTGTGATTTTGATCTGGATGCTTAATTTCTCTGAGCCTCTTTTCTCATCCAACAAAAGGTAATAAACCACCAAGGCAGATAGGAAGTTAAAATAAGCCAGTGCAGGTAAAGTGCCTGGCACAGTGCTTGTCACACAGTATGTGCCGGTGAAGTTTAACAATTTATTGTTGGGCGTTATCCCGGTTTCATAGTTGAGGAAGTACTGCAAAGAGTTGGACAGCATCGGATCAAAAGGTGCTTTATTGTGGCAGAAGATCTCTTCCTGGAGAACCTTTGAGTAGTGTTTTTCTTACCTTTTCATGTAAAAACTGGAAGCACATCCGCCCTCGCCCCACCTCCCTGGCCAGGTCTGTCCGTCTCTTACATTCTCCTGGGGAGAAGGGGTGACAGGCAGCACACAATATTGTAAAAGCAGGGTAATTATTTATGGCGAGGAATGCTGTAAAGGCAGTAAGACCGGGCTTTATGATCCAGACTAAGGCCCAGTTTGGTAATCAGGAGTCTCTGAGGAGGTGAGTTGAGGTCTGAATACGGCCTGGAGCTGGGGGCCACTGGAGGATGTGGGTGTGTTCCTGCTGGGAACAGAGGGAATGGTAACTGAGAGAAGAGGAACTGAGTCACAGACCCAGACAACAGTACGATGACTACCAGAGGGAAGGGGGGGGGGTGCAGGGAGGTGGGGGAGGGTTAAGGGGGGAGGGTAAGGGGGGAGAAGGACCTAAGTTAGTCCTGTGAGGAGAAGGCAGGTCTGTGTACCTGTAGGGTGGTTGGGGGAGAAGGGAGGGAGCTGCGGGTGAGGTGGGCTGGAAGCAGGCGGTTCAGAGCCTCGGAACCAGGATAAAGAGTGATCGATTGTCAGAGCAGTGGGTACTATTGGAGGGTGAAGCAGGGTACTGACCTGTTCTCATTCTACTCTGTATCCCTATGAAAGTGAAAAGATTTGAAGAAAGTTTTATGTAAACCAACTTAATAAAAAAATAAGAATCAATAGGGACATTTGGTTTTTAAAGTAAACTTGATGCAAATCCTTTGATCAAAAAGAGGGTGGTTTTATCATGCAAACTTCAGCATCTGAAATCATGCCACTTCCTAAGCTCCCCGGACTGATTTTTCAGGCCCCATTGTAAGTCCCACCTCACTGTCAGTTCTTTCCACATCACCCCCTCCCTTTTATCTGTCACCCTTTCATCCTCTCTTCTTCCCTAGTTTTGTTCTTTCATTCCCTATGGCAACCCTTGGTATCCTGATCTTTTCAACCACACTGTCAAGAATTCTAACTACTGGGCTGATTGCACTGTAATTCCCAAATTCAAATTTATCATCCTGGCATTCAAAAGCAGCCATTTGACTAGTTTTATAATCCATTAATTTTGAACACCTATTGTGTGCCGGATTCTGCATTAGTAAGGATTGAAATGTAAGTCAGTTCTGTTCCCTGCCTCTGAGCATTTTATCATCTAATGTGGTGCATCTGTAAGCTGATGATTGATTTGGTTGATTGATAGATTCACTCATTCAGTAGACATTTACTGCCTGCCTTTTATGTCCCAGACATTGCTCTTCTGGAGCATACAAGCCCCTTTCTAGTGGGATTAGATGATCATTAAAGAGATTTGAAGAACAACTCTTTATTTACTGTTTGCCAGAAGCTCGGTACTGTGATAACCAGATTACACATATTATTTCCATTTAAAGATGTGGCAATCGAAGATTAGAGAATTTAAGTCAAATTGCACAACCTTGGACTCAGCCCTAAACCTCTCTAATAGGGTCATTGCATAATCACAGTGCCATCGGGGGCAATGCAGTCCTGGGGTGTTTTCTGTGCTGTTGTCTCTTCCAGGAAAGAGCAGAGCTAAGGTGGGAGGAAGGGTGTGTGTAGGGTGGAGCAGGGGAGGGTGGAGAGGTTGGAAGTGTCTCATCTCCAGTCCCCTCCCTCACCCCTCAGGCAGGTGATTGCTTAACTACACAGCCACTGTTGGTCCCACCTCAGTGCCTTTTCTTAAGCCTCCCTCTGTCAGTCTTTCCCTTTGTCTCTGTATGTCACACTCATAACCAGACTCTGGGTCCAGCTCAAATCCCTCTTCTTCCAGTGGCTTCTGCAAGTCCTCCCTTCCCACAAGATTCGTCTCTACTTCCCTTCTCCCATTGAATTTGTTTCTTTTATACATGGTAGCCCCACTCAGAGGCTGTCTTGCATGTTGGCTATTTTGCATTCCTCTGTTTCTTCCCAAGGGACTAACCACCCTTTGAAGGGAGGCATCCTTGTTGCTCAAGGCATCGGTGCAGCCCCTTACGAGGACCCCAATCCTTTGCATGGTACTCCCTCCAAAGCCATTACCCACAAGAAAGCATTATATCCACTGCGTGTCTTTGACTCCCATCTTCACCATTGTGAGAATTAAGTGAGGAATTCTGTTTTGTTAAGAGAGCCTTCATAGGTGTGTCTTTTGAGAACTGCTTTAGAGCTTGGTAATTTCCATAAGGTCTAATATTACTCTCTTCAGAGCCTCTTAGGTAAATCAGAGCTTCTTAAGGAAACATCAGTTTGATAAAATAAATATACTATCTGGATCTCTCCGCTTTTAGTTCTAACTTATTGCCCCTCCTCTTGAGACAAGCTGTTCATTTTCTATAATACGCAGCCATCAGAGACTCACGGGGTAGGGAATTCGTAAAGCATTTCACATCTGGAAAATGCGGGGTCTCCTTTGTGGGGATGCATTTGGCCGCACTGCTCTGGCACTGGGAAAATGACACTGACTGAGCTCACGGATGTGTCTGTTGGCAAGTACAGAAAGGTAGCCTTGTAATAGGGAAGACAGATCTCAGAGGGGAAAGAAATAATAAACTCAAGTTGGTTTATGGTTTGTCAGTCCAAAAAGCTTTTAAGCCAAATCTGTAAAGGTGTATCCACTTAATGTTTGTTCTGCATTTCAGGCCCCATTGTGTGATAAGTGCTGTAAATTTTGTCCCTTTAAGCCTGACATCCTGGGGGCTGAGTTTTAAGCGGTTAAACTTTATTTGAAAGGACTGTATTGATCGGGCTTTGATGTGGTCTTTCTTTACCAAACAGAGGTACTAAGTAATGGCTTGGTCTCCCTGGTAGGTTTTTTTTTTTTTTAATTTCACTTTATAGGTCTCTCTCTCTGCCCCCATTTTCTGCTTTCTATTTCCAACTGTTCTGCTTAAAAAGGCTAAAGTGTTTTGAGAGGGGGGAAAAAGGAAAGAAAAATCATCTGTCACTTTGCTAACATAATTGATTCAATAAATAACATCTTTCAGTTCCCAAGGCAAAACTCAACGTCTTCACGTATGTCAATTAGTGTTCAGCTCAGTAAGTGGTGGGTTCCTCACTGAGACAGACAGATGGGGAGAGTTCACAGAGGTTTCCTAAGGAAGGGGGGTGCGTCTCTGGCTTTAAAGACATACCATCTTCATTTAGGTGCGCACACTGTAAAAAGAAGCTTGGAACAGCATTAACATGGCAGTTTCTAATCTTCCCGAAAATGGAAGGAAGACATTTAATTATTGTGCAGGGGTTTGTTGAAATAACCAGGAAAAAACGAACCAAAAAAAAAAAAAAAGAAAGAAAGAAACTGGGGAAGGAAATCCACTAGACTATAAGCTAGATGAGGGCAGGGACTTGTTTGTTCACCATTTATTGCCAGTGCACATAGTAGGTGCACTATAAATATTTGTTAGCTGCATCTATTGTTGAATGAATGAGAGAAGAAGTGAGAACAATTCTGGCCTTAGGTTAAATTTCATTCCACTGGTTGTTTTACCTCCTAACCCTCTCCTTTCCCCCTAATTCTTTAAAAGGAAGCAGCTCTAAAGTACAGGATAGCAGTATATACTCTATCGTGAGACATGTTTAAGGAGAACTATTTCATCAGCTCCCCTGACTGGCAGAGTTGGAAGGGATCTTGGAAATGATGTCAGGCTGCCATTGACAAATTCTAGTAGCTGGGCCAGTTGTGCTTCAGGACCACATGAGGCATCTTATCAGTCTGCAGATTTCAGGCTCCTCCACTGGGGGCTGTGATTGAGTCGCTCTGGGAAGCGGTATTTGCTTTTGCGGGTTCCTAGGAATTTCCGCGAGCAGCTGGGCGTGGAAAGCACTGTCCGGGCAGCCTTGCAGTCCCCTGCACTCTGGTCTAAGTTACTTCCTGAGAAAAGTGACTAGTGCACGGTACCCAGGACAATGACTGGCAGAACTCTGACCCTGGTCTCCTGACAGTGCACCTGGTCCTACAGTTTGCCTTTTTGGTCCACCTAGTGCTCCATGTTCCTTGGCATTCTGTCAAGATCTTTTTTATTTTTAATTCTCACCCAAGGATGTGTTTATTGATTTTTTTAGAGAGAGAGAGAAAGTGGGGGGAGAGAGAGAGAAACAGATGTGAGAGAGAAACATCAATTCGTTGCCTTCCGTAGGTCCCTGAATGGGGATTGAACCTGAAACTCGGATATGTGCCCTGACTGGGGATCGAACCTGTAGCCTTTTGGTGTATGGGATGATGCTCCAATCAACTGAGCCACCTGGCCAGGGCCTGTCAGGTCTTTTAATTAATACTTCTTCCTTCCAAGGCTGTGGCAATATTTGTGATAATGGCCAGCCAGGATCTGAATGACCTTCTGAAACCTTTAAGGAAATGTTACATTTTTCCAGTGTACCTTGGTCTTAATTACAGGGGTGGGCAAGAGTAGGTTTACAGTTGTAATGCAAATAATTAATAAATAATAATAGAAGAATAAACTGTGTTTTGCATACTCCTAACTGCAAACCTACTCTTGCCCACCCTGTATATTTTATCATCTTCTCTTTGAGATGCATCCCCTCAGTGGCTCAGAATAAACCCCCCAAAGAAAGTCCCTTCCTTTTCCTTGTTGGCCCGCGCAGCACCACACAATCATGAAAATCATCTGGGTGCCTGTTACCTGAGTGCCGTGAATTCAAAGTTCCTGTGAGGGGTCTGGGAACCCATCCTATTGTACGTTAGCTTTGACCATTGGTGTTCTCTCAATTAGTTTCCAGTCCCTGAGTACGTGTGTCCCAGGCCCCCGAATCCAGCCTTGATCTTCTTAAGACCCTAGTTCATATTTACATCACATCCCTGCCTTTTCCTCTGCCGGTTTATTCTCTGGTCTTCAGAACTCATCCTCAAAGGAAGAAAGAGGGCCTATCTGCTCTCCTGTTCCTCCAGAGTGGAATTGACAGGCCAGGGTGGGGGTAGGTGGTTTGGAACGGACAGCAGCGGAGCAAGCGTGAGAAGGTTAAGGGGTGGCCCCTGAAGCAGAATAGCATGCCTGTGTTCTTTCCCTGCTTTGTTACTTAGTAGCTGCATAACTTTGGGCAAATTAGTTAAACCTCTATGAGTTTCTGTTGCTTCATCAGTAAGATGAGGAGTAAGCATAGTACTTGTTCAAGGTTTTGTGCATATTAAACAGGGTGTTCCAGGTCAGCTGTCAGGACACACTGAGAGAGGGAGGTGTGGGTGCAGAGGGTTACCGAAGAGGACGCTCAGGGATGACCCCTGTGAGGGAGTGAGGACAGCAGGACTAGGCCGCCGGTGACGTGGAACTGTGATGCAGTTGCGGTGAAGGTCTCAGCCTATCCCATGGGCAGCTGGAGATGGGATGCCCCCAGAGTGGTTCTGAACTGATGGGAGGGGGCCAGGCCTTCAGACCCCTATATCCACCAGTCACTGGATGTGGGTTGCCCCCGGAAAGGGGACGTAATCTCAGGTAAGGTGGTTCCTTTGGCTCAGAGGCTGGTTGTGTGCCATTAGCCACCGATAGTGCTGGCAGGTGGCGAAAGGGGTTCCTGTGTCCCAAAGGGGATCTCATCGGTGCACCCAGAACCTACTACCCAGGCGCATGTGCACAAAACCTGGGCAGTGAACATAGCACATTTGTAAGTGTTCCATTAATACTGACTATTACCATTATTATTCCAGCTCTGACAGTGCCACTTAGTAGCTGGGCCACTTTCAAGAAGTTGCTTAACTTCTCTTGGACTGTCTTCTTATATTTAACATAGAGATCCTAACCTCCATATTTCCCCAAGTAGTTCTGGGCACACGTGGAGATAATGTGAAATTGATGGATAGAATATTAGAAAATTTTATGGTGTCACTATGAGCCTACTTTTGTGAAATGAATATATGGCCATGACTTGGATTCCTTGAAGAGGAAGTGTTGAGATAAATGTAAAAGCACTTGTCTGTGAATATGGCATTTTGATTTTCCTGTCTTCTCTCCATAGGGAATTAGAATAATGGAGATGCTGCTGAAGGAGCAGTGTGGTGCCCCCTCAGCTGAATAAAGAGCCATCAGTGAGTACCAAAGGTCCAACCAGGATTGTTTACTCAGGTCATGTGTTCATGCTCGTATGCCTGGTGCTGTGCATCTGCCTCCCTGGGCTGTCCATGCCATACATTCCCCTGTTGTATGCACAGGTGTTTCATTATCTGTTCTATACCTTTATTTACTTGGTCTTTGGTTTTCAGAATGTACTGGGTACAACGGCAGTCAAATTGCTTAAACCACTCAGTACAATATGATATGATTACAACCCTCCAAGAAGCATGGATTTGTAGAAACTGCAGCTCAGGATAAACAGAAGCTTTAGTTTTATTGTTCTGAGAACAACAAAAGGAGGGGTTTAGAGCTGCGCAAAGGGGCATGTTGACTGGCCAGTGCAATAAATATGTCTTATCAGTTATATATACTTTCATCAACTGGGGATGGCTGTCTGAAATGCTAGGGCAAATAATGTAGGATTAACAGGTAGCAGGGGGATTTCAGAATTACTTACTTTTTTTCCTTGAATGTTTATTGTCACATCAAGGAGAATGGTCTTCATAGTGTAAAGGGTGGGACAAATTTATTTAACAGAGAATCAAAGCTTAAAATAAGTGAGTATGGTGGATTTGCCTCTTATGAAATTTATTGGACTTTTATTTTAACATCTGAGAGAAGGTAAGGCCTTTAAGTAGAGCAAACGTTATCTTGGGTAGTTCAGAATTACCTCAGATTTCCTTATGTTTACTTAAAACTGTAGTACATATGGTTTTTGCATAAGCAACCTGGTACTCTAATTGTGATATGTGATAAAGTTTGAGGAGAATTAACCAAAGAAGCAAAAGGAGCATTTATGTGCAAGCACCTCAGAATTCCAAGCATGCTGGTCATACCTGTGAATGAGAATTTGAGAGTTATAAAGTGTTCCTGCTTGTTTGCAGGTTTAACTCCATTCTAACTCATGTTAAGCCTCTGTATACTTAACACATACTAATAGATTGATTTATTACTGGAAAGGGGAAACAAGATAATTTCATTTAGCACAGGCATGGCACATAGCAGGTGTTCAGCCAATGTTGGAATGGAATCTAGATGTTGTGGGCCCCTACATCTGCTGTGTGGAGAAGGTCTCCGCCACGTCTCCCCATCTCTCCAGGCTGCTGTTTGGGAAGGCTCACTAAGTCCCTCCAGTGTGTAGAGTTCGTGCCCTTGGGCACAGGTTCCATCTTGCCCTGGCGCGTGGGATCTTCGGAAGTCAGCTCTGTGTTAAATGAGAAAATGAGGACGCCACTTACCCGGGAAGAGTATATTTTGGTTTTTAGACTTTAAAGTAGTGATTTTGAAACTTTAGTGAGCGTCAGAGTCATCTGAAAGAATCTGTTAAACATAGACTGGTGGGTACCACTCCACCGAGTTTCTGGTTCACTGGGTCTGGGTGGAGTGTGAGAATTCATTTCCAACCAGTCCCTGGGCAGTGCTGCGGCTGCGGCCGGTCCAGGGCCCGCAGTCGGAGAACTCCCGCTTTAAATGAGTTTTCATCTCTGAATGGAGACAGTTTGAAAGCTGTTAGCTGGAGTTTGAAATGTTGTCATGTATTCTGTCGATTTCAGATTACTTGGAGAAATGATTTTGTGTGACTTTCCCCTGATACTGGTATGGCGGCCTCTTCGTGCCCCCTTTCCCCCTGTTTGAATGTTGACAGGCTCCACACCGGAGCAAAGACAACTGAAAAGAAAGGAGACCAGAGAATCACCAACTTGTGGTTTTGATTTCAAGTATTGTCAGTGAAAATGAGGACATTAAGCATTGCCTACCGTCTTAAACTACTCATGCTCTTTGTTTTTTTTGTTTTTTTTTTAGTTTGTTTTGAGAGCTGAGCCATGAACTCAGGGCTTTATATTGTTTCTAAAAAGTAATATATTCTCCTTTCCTAAGTGAAGTGGTTGATATCTGGATACTACCAGGAGTTCAGTGCAGGGCATGTGCATGTAATGCAATGGAGTTCCTGAAGGATTTACATAATTCAAACTCTCATTATTTATGACAACTTTTCTCAGAGGAGCAGTTCTAAAGTAATAGGTATATACCACTACCACACAAATCTACCTTTATGACAAGTTAGAGGCTATTGCCGAACCTTTAAACTTTCAGCTTCATTGAGGTATTATCTCAGTACAATTAAATTGACCCATTTTAGGTGTAGAGTTAGGTGAGTTTTGACAGATAGATACAGTTATACAAGCATCACCAATCACATGATATGGGACATTTTGAGGCTCTGATGCTTCTGCAGTGTTATTACCTTCTTAGTGCTTCCCGTTTTTAACCACCCTTTTCTTGATTATTTTTACAAAGATTTTGCAAACTTCAAATGTGTCTGTTTTAATGGAACTTTTTATTTTTTCAAAATTAACTCTACAGAAAAAGGGAGAGTGGTGTGAGTGGGAGAACTGATTTTATGAGCAGTAAAATGCCACAAAAAAAGGAAAGGTCAAAGGAATGAGTTACAGAGCAGGGATCAGCCAACTAGAGCACACAGGCCACATCCAGCCTGCTGGCCACTTCTGCAAATAAAGTTTTATTGGAATGCAGCTATGCTCCCAGTTGTGTTTTAGCTCCAACAACAGAGTGAATTGCTATGATAGACATCTTACAGACTGCAAAGCCTAAAATATTTGCTCTCTGGTCCTTTAAGAAAAAGTCTTCTGTCCACTGGGTTAGCCCATGCCCTCTCCTAAACTAACATCAGGGCACTTTGCGGTGGTGGCTTGGCCTCTTTTTATGCAGCATTTGATCACATCTTACCTCTGTGCCAGAGTTAATAGTGTGACAGTTTATGTTCTGTGCATTAGCTCCATCATCACCACTTGGATAATGTGATTTTAAGGCATAGCCAAGCATTAAAATGAACACAACAATGAAGGCAACATACCAGCAATAGTGATCATTAAAATTGCTCAAGACATTCCGGTGCACATGCACAGGGGCACAGAAATACAGCCATCCCATGGGACAGATAACACAGCGGTGTGATGGGGCATTTGTGTAGGTGCTGTGGGCAAGGCACCCGATTTGCTGGCTTTGGACTTGTGCAGTTTTTGCTTTTTAATAAAAACATTCTGTGGGTTTTGCACAGATGTGCATAAGGAGACATTATTTACTATTTCTGTGTAATACCACATTTCAAATTTGCATAATTTATCAGCCAGTTTCTGTTTCGTTTCTTCATGTATTTTGTTCTTATATTCCCCATGTGAGTGAAGTCATATGGTATTTGTCTTTCTTTCCAAAACTTTTACATCATTTACATTCACATAGAATGTGACTTTGTTGTGTATGGAACCTTGCCCTGAAGTTGCTCCCCAGAACCAACCCACTGACCTGTGTATCCGAGTGGACACTTGACAATTAGAAAGCTTCTAGCAGGTGATTTTTGTCACGAGCCAAGCTGGAGGTTCATAAATCTCACTAAGCAATTTGCTTGTGGTGCTGCTACTGACACATCCATTGGATAGATTTTTGATTTCCTGTCATTTTTGAATAAAACAAATAGCCCTGACATGTGTTTGTTCTTGCCACCGGCTTTTGGGAGACCGGGTGTGGTATAGTTTGCTAACATAGCAGAGTTCTTTCACATCGGAATGATTAAGACCTCAGTTTCAGCTCTATCTTCGCTCCCCTTTGAACCAGCTCCTTTAGGTAGTTGGACTTAATAAAATGAGGTGCTTGCTTTGTTCCAAGATCATTAGGAGGCAGAAATGCAATTTCTTCAAGAACTATCCATAGTAATAGAACTCAAGTGACCCTTAAGAGCTGCTGCAGAAACGAGACCGAACAAGTATTGACTGGTGAGCCGTGTTTACGAGGTGATCAAATCTGCTTGCTTTCTCTTGCAGGGCAGCTGTGTCGTGTCTACTTCTGCTAGAGAATCTCTTCTCGGACACAACACATCAATGACAGTTTTCTAAAAACAGGCTTAAGGATGCGGCATCTGTCAGCAGCTTACAGAAGAGGAGACCTTCCTGCCAGGATGTGAAATGACACTCCCCTGTGAGCCAGCCTCAAATAGCCACACTCATGGATATGAGTCCTTCTAGCTGGACTTTTATGGCACAGACTCTATGATTTTACAAATAAAGGGAAAACCCATAGAAGGTGATGTTGCTCTTCTTCAGTCCTGCTGATTGCCTGGTGACGGTGTCCAGGCAGCCAAGGACAGGCCTGGAGACAGGTGCTTGTGCCTTTATGTTATTTGCCTCATTGCTCGTAGGATTCATGAGAAGATTCTGAGACAGATAAAGGAATTGAACCTGGCACCTGAATCCCAGGTGGCCTGGAATAGACAGGACTGTGCCAGACCTGAATTCAAGGGAAGCCACTTTTGTCGTAATGTTGAAGATTCTCAGCAATCAGGAGCATTTGATTTAGACCCACAAGTACTGCATAACTGCCATCAGCATAGCTTTTGTAATGTAACATGTGAGTTGTGCTTGGTCTGCTGGAAGAACATCAGTTGGAGAAGGGCAAGGTTATATATGCATAATCTTGGCTCCTACCAACTCATTCTGAGACATGGAGCAGATCCAAACCTCTTCATTTTCACTGGGAAAGTGGGGCTAATTGGGCATAGATCTTACTACCTGTGGGGTGTGATGATTAAACAAGGTATTTAGTGTGAAAAGCACAGGTTTGAAGGTCAAACAGACAGTCCAAGGTTTGAATCCAAGCGCTTCCGCTCACTAGCTCAGTAGACCATAATTTGAAATATTTATGAAGCTCATTTCTTAAAAAAAATGTGTAAAGCGGGGTGAAAGAATTAATTGTGAGATTGTTGGACCAATTTTGGATCATATATATATGAAGTGCCTAGCATTCCTGGTACATAGTAGAAGTCTAGTAAATAGAAGACATTCTTGTTATGTGAAACCATTTTGAAAATGTACTTTTCAAATGTAATGTAAGGTAGTAGTACTGTTTGAAAATTAGATGACAGTAGTTTGCATTTTCCATAATCAGAAGCCAAACCATAAGTGCACATTACCGAACGGAAAGCTTAAAGAGAGGCAAACATTTGGAATCCATCTTAAGCTAAAAATTGGGCCATTAATGGAAAGTCTTGGGGAAATTGATTTTTTTAATATTTGAAATATTTTTCACTTAGTGTATTGATGAATTTCAAAGTAATTGTATTTTTTTTAATACAAATCTGCCACTGTGAGCCTCTTCTTATTGTATTTGAATACTTTGTGCTGCCCGAGTTTTGTGTCTTGGAATAATTTCTTTTTATTTCTTTAGTGTTTTATTCTTCAATTGTGTTGGAGGGAAAATGAATGGTAGAAACCAGAACACACTTTGACCTCCTTTTCCAATTTGTAAATGGCATTTTGTAGGCTTTTGGAATAATTGCCCACTTCCAAAAATAAGAGGCGACGTGAGTTATCACAGAGGTGAGAGGCAAGAGACTTGTATTCAAGATTGACATTGGAATAAACTTAACCCTTCACACTCAACAACCTGCATCCTGCACAGGCAGGAGTTCTCAGCCTTGGCTGTGCATTAGAACCACCTGGGGAGCTTGGTGCAACCCGGACAGCCCGCTTACACCCCAGACCAGTAAATCGGAATCTCTGGGTGGAACCCAATTATCTGTACTTTTTAAAGCTCCCTAGGTGATTCCACTGAGCAGCTAACGAGAACGCTGCAATGAATTCTAGCTCATTTGCAGACATTATCTGATTTCTTTCTTAATACCTCTGAGGTAGGAAAGGATCTGTGTAGTAAGGATTTTTGTTAAAAATAGAAATAGTGAAGCACAGAGAGGCTGATTTTTGCCTGAATTCCTTGAAGCTGGGGTGGCTGGTGCAAATGCCTGCAGGGGTCTGGAGGGTGATCTGATGAGGGGAGCCGGCCGGTGGCCTTTGGAGGGACCACCCAGAGTGTGCGCCTGGCAAAACGGGGCAGCAGCTGTGTGGCTCCAGCAGTGTTGCCATATGGCTGGTTTTCCCAGAAAGAGAGAGAATCAAAAAAAAGAAAAAAAAGGAAAGAAAGAAATCTCCTGATTTTTATATGTTGGTGACAAATTCAGAATGTTTAAAAACATTGTGCTTGCCAAGCAAAACATGTTTGGTAGTAGTTTCCAGCCTCTCTCCAAGAGTGTTAAGGACTAGACTAAACATCCCAGCCAATATTTAATAGATTTGCATTTTCCTTTTCCAGATGTAAATCGCCTTCCGCAGCTCCTCCAAGCCTGCTTTTTTAGGTGTTTTCTTCCCATTTCCCTGTGACCCTCTGGACTTGTATCAGACACTTTCCCTCATTCCCCTTTTGTCCTCGAGCAATCTACTGCTTCAGGTTTCACATCTATGGTGTAGGAATCTTATGCTTCTTAAAAAATTAATTGGGGCTGGTTAGAGATCATTTTTATTGTATGTCAGAATCCTTTTCCTGTGATGAAACATTTAGAAGCCCACATTTAACTTTATTAATTTTAAAAAATCTGTAGTCTAGTGTAAGAAATTCCAAAAGCAGGAGTAGCCTTATGAGGCACATGAGGAACATGGATGGGAGAGGGTTAATTCACAGACCTGGTCAGTCTCCCCCCCGACTGGGTCCCACCCTTTAAGGTGATGGTTCAAGGTGATGGTTTGCTCCAGTGAGTCCTAGACTTGTGCTTGTACCAGAATCCTTGGGGAGGGGTGCAAAAGTGCCGTTGTCCAGGCATGATTCTGATTCATGCCATTGCAGCTGGGGCCTGGGAATCTGCGTTTTCAAGCCAGTTCCCCAGGAGAGTGGGTGCTGCTGCTCCACAGACCGGATTTCGAGGAACACTGATTTAACAGAGGTGTTTTGGCCTCTGCGTCTTCTATCATTGAAGACAGTTTTGCAGACTGTTGGGCCCACTGATCAATACAGTGGATCACTCAGGACCCTATATAAAGATCTTACACAGAGGGAAGCTGAGTTAAGCTCTATCCCTGCATGGTAGGGGTGCTTTTATCATGAAGGAGCTTTTATGGTTTCGATCATAGGTGGATAAAACCAAAACGGTGCTATATTTTATATTGGTTTCATGTAAGTAGTGTGTGTAGTAAGATCTCATTTATCAGACTCTGGTGTGCATGGGATGGACAACTCACGGTTATTCCTTATACATGCACATCTCTTGGGCTTCATTTCAACCATTTACATGGGACCTTTTCTTATTAGTAGACACTTAATTGCTTTTGCAAACCAAAATCTCGTGAGGCTAATGAAACCTTTGCAGGGCCATTATTTAGGTTTTGAATTCTTCCAGGTCCTGTTTAGGTGTGTTAAGGCCCCTACATGGACTGGCCCCAAATGGCTCCGATCTGAGTTCTGCGGTGGTTTTTATAGCTGTTCTTTCCCCTCACTGTTAACTTGTTTCTCTCTACCAGCAGCACCCTGCCTGCTCTGAGCAACTTTCCTCTCCTTTGCTGTATGGTGAGCTGGAGGACCATGTACTGCATACTATGTATCAGGAAACAGTAACCAGGATCCGAGTGGGACTTTGAGAGGCTTTTCTAGCAGTTAAATAAGGAATGTTGCTGCATTGGCTTGGTGACATTATTTTAGTGACGCGACTGCCTTCTTCGAACTTCCTTCCTGATCCTCAACTGCATTGTCAGCCCTAATGAGATGTTGCTACAAGAGGTTTCTCTTGATTTTTAATCTGTGTTCTCCCCCAGTCGTGTTTGTACTTTTATATGTACATTTCCATAATGTGAAACTTACATAGATTTAAATCCAAATGGACATTTCTCAGGCCGAGTTTTTGTGATTGATCAAGTGTTTCTGGTTCTGTATTGTGATTTGGAGCTATTAATTAGTTGTACAGTATACCTGTGAAACACGATCCTGTGGCCACCGTGAAATAAAGGTGTTACAGCTAATATTTGTGCGTGCATTCTAATTTCTTGGGGTGTCACACCATTCAGCGGAGCTTGTGTTTGTCATGTGTTCTAATGACCGTGGGTCTTTTCAGTGGCCCCAGAAGAGGGTGTTATACCAATCCTATGTTCACTCTCCACTTCCCCTGAGGTGAGCCGTTCCCGTTTCTCCCAGAGATAAGCGGAGGTCACTTACTGGGTGACTGCGGTGGGCCATTTGCAGAGGGAGAAGGAAAGAAGCACAGCACAGACACACAGCAGCGTGAAGTCGGGGTCCCGCAGAGGGAAGGGGACAGCACCACTGCGTCCTAACCTGTGAGGCTCAGCGATCCTTTCTGTGCTTTGTTTCCTGTATCCTGGCCTTCGTCCCCTTTTTACTTGGCTGCATTAGGGTTTCTGTGCTTTGTCGCCAGAATGCCTTGTCCAAGCCATACTGATAACCTTTCTTTTGTTAAAGCCTGGGTGCCATTACGGGTAGAGTCCTTAGTTTAAACAGCACCACTGAGCACCTACTGTGTGCAAGAGAAATGCAGGATTTGCCTTCTCTTTCATCTTGGTCCAGTGAGTGTCTAGGTTTGCCCCATCACTATACTGACAGATGGCAGTAGTAGGCAAAGCAGGCTCTGTTACCGCTTGAGTAAATCAGACAATGATGGCTCATGTAATGCATGCAGAAAAAAGTCAGCCCAGGATGCACCCTGGGGAGAGAGATCAGCGCAGAAATCTGTAGTTTGGTGGCCTCAAAGCCTCACCAGCGGGTTGCACAGTTGTAGATGATAATGTCTGAATTCGTGAGGGGCACATCTTACCTTTGGGAAGGTAGCCAGTTCTCTTTAGGCCCCGCCTTCCTTGGAGAAGGGTGAAGCTGGCCTGTGTGAGACCACCTCCCCTGAGTCACGGAGCAGCTCTGGGTGCGCCGTGATTGCAGGTTACAGGATATCCACGCGTAAGTGTCTTACTTTCAGGCTGTCCTGGCTCTTAGAGCTTGGTCTTGGGAGATCTGTTAACTCAGGGCTGCAGCATCGGCATCTGTTTCCCTGCTGTCTGGGCGGGGTGCCCTAACTAGTTTGGGCTAACCCTGCGAACCCCAGGACCTTAACCCAAGACTTGGAGAGACTGAAGCAGGTGGACAGGTAGAGTTGTGAGAATGGCAAACCCAATGCAGTGGGGATTCTGAATAGAATTAAGTTAACTTATTGAAACAACTTGTAGAATTTAAAATGAAGTATTTAAGATGTATCATGCATTTCTTGCATACCTGACTGTCAATTGGAACCTCCTGGGGATTTCATAGGGAGCTTTAAAAAATGTTGATACCTGAGTCCCATCCCCAGGGATTCTAGGTTGTAGCCCTGACATCACGGTTGTATAAAAATCCCCAGGTGATCTTGGAGCTGGGAGCAGATTCTGCCCAACTTCAGAAGTAATGTCTGTTCTTCCCTAAGTGGTAGCCCTTAAGCTAGCTGGACTCTGGAGTTTGCAATACGAGACCTCCCTGATGTTTTGCCTCTTAAACCTTCAGAAAAATATCATTCACTGTTTAAGAAAAAAAGTGCTCCAGTGTCTCTTAAATGCTAAAGGAAGAGAAGAGATGCTAGAAATCCCCCACCATCGCAGCCTACTCTATGAGCAAAAGTTTGAGTTGTGTTTATTGGAACAGAATTCCATGCAGAAAAAGGATCCCATAGTAGCTCGAGACCCTTGCTTATCTCAAAGGGTTACCGGAGTCTCTGCACTGCTGGACTTGAAGATGTATGTCTTTGAGCTCTGGATGGGCCTGCTGCGCAGGAGGCGGCCGAGAGAAAATAGCAGCCACCATCCTGTTAATGTACACTCCATGGAGCTATTCTGCAGCATTGTCAGGGAAGGTTAGGGCCATTCGGTGCCTGCCATCTGTTAGGTTGCTGATGAAATCATTACTTCTTTGTGTTGGGCCAGGATGAACTTGGAGATCAGATGACAAATGAGAAAATGCTAACTGCCCAGTTGTATGTTTTTGTTTTCCCATTTTGGGTTTCGGTGTCTCCCTCAATTCAAAAGCTCATCTGTTGTACAAACTTTGAAATGACCGCATTTCCAGTTTCTTGAGATGTTGAAGGGAAATTATTTTCTGGAATGAAGCTCCTCTGTTGTTTGTGTTTGTTGAAAGATGTAGTTATCAGTCTCATCAAGACCCAAGTCATTCTTGTCCATCACTCAACAACACAAAAAATTCCCCTGGTCCCTGGGACAGGAGATTACAAAAAGCAGCCAGAAAGAATGGAATGAATGTTTGAATGAATGAATGACCCTAAAGTGTAGTTACTGAAAATGAAAACAATATGGGGCAAGGATAGGGAGAAAGAAGGGGGGAAGAAACCTACCAAGATCATACCTGTCACTGATTAAATGGGAAAGTGACTGTGAAGAAAGCTTTATTGTCTGAAATGACATTTCAGAGAATTGGAGGATACAGCATGGAGGTTTAGAGACCCCTCTGTTCATATATCTTTTTGTGAACCTATCCATAGAGCAGAAAGAAGTTCAATGCAGCTTTCTGCAAGTATTTTGGTGAATGGATCTAACTTATGCATTTGGAAAACTTGGAGTCCCATCTGAGGCACTAGGTTGCTATGCTTTTTAATTACAGTTTTAAATTGGATTAAATTATGCAATGGATTAAAAAGGGAAATATCCCAGTATGGAAAGTAGTCTTTTTGTAAGAGTGATGTCAGAAACCAGCATTATAACTTGTTTCCTTTGGTGTTAATTGTTCTGCCCAGTGCTATGAGAACCATTTCTTCCTGGGAAAAAAAATAAAGTTTTGGGGCCTTATTACAGGCAAGGATTTTGCAGAGAAGAATTGGGGAAGAGCAAAGCATTAGCCAGGCATTCATCCACATCCCTCCCCACCACCTGCCTCAGAAACCTCTTCCTGGTGTTATTGTTACAGGAACAGGGGAGTCCAAAAACAAACCCCAGAGTTTCGGGCTGGGAGGTAGGGAAAAGGAAGCAGCTTTCAAGGATGCCCTTGCATGCCTGGAGCTAGTGACTGGAAACATTGTTGCAAAGATCCGCTTTACTTCCAAGGCTCAGGTCAGGGAGGGGTCTTGGACTGTGGGCTGGTACGGAAGAAGCAGACAGAGCCTAATATCAAATTTTAAATGATCTTTTTCTTAATTTTTTTTGGAAGAGCAGTCATGCTTTCTCTTTTATTCAGAGAATACACTAGTCAGCACAATTTTATTTGTCAATATACTGTTTTCTTCTTAAATGGAGGCAGTTCAGATATACTTGTACACTGCTGCTTTCTCTACAGTGTTTAATCCAGGGTGGTTGTTAAAATCAATGGGAATGGGTATAATTAGTCTTGCTGGGGGAAAATAACAAACACGGAAAGACTTAATGAAGTAGTGTTTTGCTTCTTGATTCTGGCAATTATAGTGGTGCGGTTGGTTCTGTCATAGTGAAGCTCTTACCTTTTCCAATAACAAACCTCTTCTCTTGTTTATTCCCTCAGGTATATTTTAACTGTCATGTAGGTAGAAATTGTATGGCCAAGCAGGAATAACCTCTATTGTTATTTACAAAACACACGTATTTCTATCAAGAGTGCCAACTGTGGTAGTACCCCAACTTCTTTGTTGAAATAGCATATCGTGGTCAGATCTGAATTTCCCTCTACCAAAATGACATTTGACAATAAACTTGGCATCACATTGAGATTAAAATATACAAAATCTCAGCATCTGATTTGATGCAAATATAGCCCAGAAATCTAAACTTGAATCCTTGTTATATTATGCCCTAGCTGGGTACATGAAGTCACTGGGCTTTATTTTCTACATATGGGAGGGAGTAATAATAAGGCCTATTTTATAATGTTAGTGACAGAATTAGTGTTTGAGACATGTGAAAACAGATGTAACTGTGCCTGGCACATAGTAAACACTCAGTAATCTCAGGAAGAGATTGTGCCGAATTGGTGTTAGTTCTTTAAATATTTGGTAGAATTTTCCAGTGAAATCATCTAGGCCTGGATTTCTATTTGGTGGAGAGTTTAATTACAAATGTAATTTCTTTAATAGTTGTAGGCCTACCAAATATCTTGCTCAGGAGTATGAGAGAGAAAAATAAGACAATCCTTTTCACAACTGACTGAGCATTTAATCTGCCTCCCCAGTTTGTACATTCAAACAAAAATGTTTTTCTCAAAAACAGGTCTGGGTAGCTCATTCATCACTATAGTGTTTGTACTTTAAAGAACCTGAGTAAACCTTTGTTTTAAAAAAAGGCCAAAGTGCTTGTGATTTTTGGCATTTTTATAATAAATGTGTGTCCTCACTGTATAGTAATGGTTAAACACTGGACATTGCAAGAAGAAATTGAACTGTTCGATTTAATGAAATCATTTTACCAAGAACCAGTCACAGTGTTAGGTTGTGATTGCAAAGGAACCTGCCTAGACTGTAACTTGTCATCTTGTTTTATTTTAAAACGATACTGGATTTGCATTTCCCGGATGTCAGAGACAATGATGAGAGGTCCCTGGTGAGAAGTCTGTAACATCAGCAAAGTTTTAGACAAAAGCCAGCATTTTTGCGATGAGCCAAAATTCTACTTCTTAGGGAGCCCCGAGAAGACTGTTTCCGTGTTACGACATGGTGGGACATGCATGTCTCCCATTTCACATGTGATTGTAATCTCTCATGTCTGTAGAGGATGTTTTAGCTTAGTTACTAAGCACTTTCATATCCATTATTTCACTTAATCCCTGAAGCAACCCTGAGAAGATGATAGGAGGTGACTTACAGATACGGAATTAAGGGTTCATAGTGGGTAAGTGACTTGTCCAAGAGCACACAGCTAGTAAGTGGCTTAACTGGGAATAGTGTGTGACCTCAATGAAATTTTATAGTAATGGTATGTGATGGAAACCATGTAGATAATCTGATCACAACTATTATGTATGGCATGTCATGTCATTGTTATGTGATCTTATTTACCCATTTAAACTCCGTTTTAGCTCACTTGATGTATTTCTGAGTGTGTGTAAAAATACATCTTGTGGAAAGTCCTTTATTCAGTTCCTTTCAAATTGCCCTGTTTGATTCTTCTCTTTCTTGCTGTGATCCTGACTACTGGTGACAGAGCTAAAATTGGTTAGACTAATTTTAGTTGTCATCTGTAAAATGAGGTGTTTGGATGATCACCTAAGAGATACAGAAACAAATTTAAAGAGATCTTATGAGCCTAAGCATCTCAAATAAGATAGGTCATAGATCAAGTGTTGGCAAGGCCACCATTTACTAGCTACGTGGTTTAAAGCAAGTTATTTAAGTTTCTCTGAATTTAACTCTCCTCACTGGTGAGTTATAATTGAAAACAGTACCTATTTACAGAAGTGTTGTAAAATGATCAGCACAGTGCCTGGCATATAGTAACAGTTCAAGAAAAGTTTGCCACTACAATAAATGCTCTTTTTACTGGATTATGAGATTGGTGGGCTGGATTAACGAATGCTCTCCATTTTCCCATAAAACATGCTGATGAATGTCCACAGCATCCTGATTAATCACTGTTAGTATACTTCACTCATTCTCACAGAATTCTGGTCTCGAAAGCTGAATTACATGTTTTACAAGGATTACTTGCATGTATTCCCAAATTAGTTTATGCCCATTGCATTTATAATTATATACTTAACTATTACGTACACCGGTGTATTGGTTGCCTGTTGCCAACTTAGCAAATAACTATTGACCTAGTAGCTTAAAACAATACAGATTTATCATCTTACCGGAGGTCAGTCTTAAGCAGGTTTCAGTGGACTAAAATCAGGGGGCCAGCAGGGCTGTATCTTCTTCCTGAGACGCTACTGAAGAATCTGTTCCCTTGCCTCTCCCAGCTTCTAGAAGTCATCTGCATCTCTTGACTTGGGGCTGGCTTCTTTCTCCATGTTCAGGGTCACCAGCATTGTATTCTCAAGTTACTTTTTGACTCTCCACCTCTCTCTTTCACGAGGAACCTTGTGATGACATTGGGCCTACCAGATGATCCAGCATCATCTGCGCATCTCAAGATCTCATCTACAAAGTCTCTTTTGCCATGGAAAGGAACATATTCAGGTTTTGAGGATGAGAACATGGATATCTTTGGGCGGCCATCACTCTGCCTACCACAGCTATTGACATTTGAGGGAAGTTGGGGGCGGGGAGGAGTTTTTATGAAACACAGTGTCTTTGGAAAGACTCATTAAGTGAAACTGCAAAAATACTGCTTTTGAATTAGACGTGGGTGAAACAACTGTAAAATTTTGGGAAAACTGAAAGTCATTAAAGATCCTCCACTCACATTGCTTCAGAAGTGTTTCTGTGTTCTCGTTCCATTTAGAGAAAACACACTGGAAATCAGAAAATGCATTATGGTTTTTATTTATGGAAGAAATACAATGCAGAAATCTAGTTAATGGACTCATTCACAAAGAAAAGCTGTTGGCTCCACATTAGTACTTGGCAATGGCAAATAACATGTATTTTTACATACAAGTTGAAATAAAATATTTTAAGTGTCTGAGTGGTACTTTTTAAAAATGTTTTCCCACTTTAAGATAAAATTTCTCACTTTCTTGGTTAACCCACCGATTGCCAATCCCAATTGTGTCAGGTAAAAGGTTGTCTATTTTATATGTAACCAACTAACATTTCACGTCCATCCTTTCTGTTCTGAGCCCAGAGATTTCTGACATTTTGGTGGGAGTCTTGGACCTCTGAGATTTTGATGAATGTCAAGTCTGACCTGGAAAAACGCCCATACGATTTTTCTTTCTTTTTTGTACCTTGAGTACAAAGAGTTGAGTTGCCTCCTGTATGTACCTCAACCAGGGGAACCTACCAAATAGGTATGTGCCATGACCAGGGATCAAACCTGCAACTTTTTTAGTGCACAGGATGATGTTCTGACCAACTTAGCCACAAGGCCAGGACCTCATGTGACTATTTAAATTAAAAATTAAATTAAGATTCTGGAAAGTTGAAAATTAGGTTTCTCAGTCACATGGGCCACATTTCAGGTGCTTAATAGCCGTATGTAGCACGTGGCTGCAACTGTGCAACACAGCCAGATAGAGACCATATCTAAAGTTCCATTGGACAACATTTCCCTAAGTGTTCTATAGGAATTCTCCTAGCTCTAACTATAGGGATTGTTCCAGTTGGAAACATTTTCTCTAACTGGCATGCTTTTGTGGTGTGGGAAATAACTCATTCTTCCAAACTGTGTTAGAACAGACTGGAGAAAGGCTCAGGACGTGAACACATGAGTCATGGTTCCAGATCAGCAAGTTAAAGGACTACGAATATGCCCCTACACAGTTGTCCTCTGGAGGAATTCCACGCTGACACACTATAATTCTTGAGGCCATAATCATAATCACTCACGCTTACATATAGCACTTCAGAATTTGGAAGCCTTTGATTTAAAATTGTGTTTAGAGATAGAGTTGTTATTGTGATCAGTGGTTATGCATGGAATGCCCAGACAGGCCTGCGGGTAAGAAAATACAGAAGGGGATGTACAACAGGCTTTTGGTCCATGTGATTAAGCCATCAGTGTCTGCTAATTGCCACTCTTCAAAGCTAGGCTCCTACCTTCTGGTTCCTTCCTGGAATCAGGGACATGGAGTCCTCTATTCTGGTCCCTGCTGAGAGGAGGAAGGTAGAACCTTATGGCCTTGGCTACTTTTTGATAGAAGGACGCTTAGGTATTTAGATTCTTGAATGGAGACAAACTCTTCTCTGGTAAATTTGGCATTTCTCAAAGCTCAATTTGAATACGAGTGAGGGATAGAAGGAACACAGTGGGGCAAGGAAGAGAGAGAAATGACCTGCTCTAGTGTAGCCTCATTTTCTGATAAAGACACAGACGCTAAGAATGGTTCAATATGCCTAAAATTATTTGGCTGGCTTCTAAAAATGTAAATATTCTTTTAATGAGTCTCTGTGCTCCAAATCCTGTCCTCATACTTGTATATATTTGCTTCTCTCTCATGTATGTATGTATGTATGTATCTGTCTATTTGTCAGTCTATCACTATGTACAGATCTTCATGAGTAGAGTTACTGGTGGGTGTTGACTTGACCAACATTGCCTTAACATCCTCCTCAACTTGACTAAATGTTAGAAGGTTTCTTCCTGATTGTAGGCCCCTGACCTCCCTTTTTCTGAGATCAGTTACTTTAGAACACTTGCAGTTGTACTGTAAATATCTACCATCCAGAAATCTTTCCCAGCCGCCTGGAAGTCACCTCTTTGAAATGTAATCATGGAGGGAGATTACGTCCCTCTCTCCCAGTCCCTGTGGAAGGGTAGGAGCCTAACTTGGAAAAGTGACAATTAGCCAACACTGGTGGCCCAGTCACATGGACCAGCCTCCCCACAATGTCCTCCAGTACTTTTCCATTAGCTCACCCCAGTGTTTAAAAATTCACCTGCCTTTTGTTTCAGCAGAGTTAAGTTCAACCTCTCTTTCCTCTTGTGACAAAGTTTTCCTTAACATTTTTAACAAGTGTCCAGTGAAGTTTTTCTTTAACAGTGTACATACTTTTAATTTGATTAAGTAGTGCCAGATTGTTATATAGAATGGCTGCACTGCTTTATATTTCTATATATGTTAGCAATGGCTAAGTGTTCCTACATTCTCCCATTTCTGCCAGCTGTTAGAATTATTTAAAATTCTAATGTTTGTGAGTTAATAAGGTTAAGTAATCTCATTGTTTTTTTAAATTTGTATTTCTCAAACTATCAATAATTCTGAGCATTTAAAAAAACATGTTGGATAGCTTTTGGATTTCCTCCTCTGAAAATTGTCTGTTCATAGCCCTTTTTTCCTCACCTTTTGGGATTGCTGGTTTTTTATTTTCCTTGTTGTTTTACAGGAATTCCTTCCACATTCAGTGAAGGCCTTGTGAATTTTAGACTTTCCATATAACTTCTCCCATGCTTTCAACCACCAGTGGGCTTTGTTCCTGTTGACACTTATCAAACAGAAATCCACATTTGAAAAACTATTTTTTTTAATCTTCAAACTTGTACAAAAGTTGTATAAGTAATACATAAGAATACCAATATATTATTTACTGAGATTCACTATTTTTAACATTTTTCTCCATATATACATTTAAATTTACATATTACACATATATGCATATATGTGAATTTTTTGTGTTTTTGTAAGAACCAGTTAGTTGCAAGTAGTTGGAGACTACTCCTGGTTATTTCACTGTGTATTTTTTAAGAACAGGAACAAGTTATAACCCAAGTACAAGCACAGAATCAGGCAATTTAACATTTATTTAATATTATTTCTAACCCATTCTCCAAGTTCAAATTTTGCCATCTTAATTTTGAGTTTTATAACTATTTTCTCCCTCCAGTCTAGGATTCTACCGGTCACACCTATTTTATTTGCTTGCTTGCTTTCTGTCCCTTTCGGTCCTCTATATTTTATGCCTTTAACATTTTATTTTGTAGACTGTTCCTGTGTGTGTGTGTGATGTTTTCTCATGATTATGAATTTTTTGCAGAAAAGCCACAAAGGTAATATGTTCTCAGGGCTTCAAGTCAGGAGGCACTTATCAATTCATACCATTCCTAAAGGTGTTAACTTTGATCACCTAATTAAGGTGAGTCTGCCAATGACCTTTTTTCCCCTTTGTAATTAACTACTTTTAGAGAGACGTGTTGTAACTATGGAAATATGAATATATCTGCACTTTGCATTTGTCACATCAATATATGCTAAACTCAGTTCCTATTAGCTCATAGTTATTTTTTTATTGCAAAGCATTGTGTGTATGTATCATAATTTATTCTATCAATATTCTATGTGTAGACATTTAGGTCATTTCCAATACTTTGCATTTACAAATAATACTGCAATAGATAACCTGATGCAAATGTATTTTCTAATTGGTAGAGATATATCTTCAGGGTAAATTCCTAGAACGGGGATTACTGAGTTAAAAAGAAACTGCATATGTCATTTTGTTAGAGATTGCCAAGTTCCCCAGCAGAGGGTTATCTCACCTGTGAACCGAAGAGCCTCACAGCCTTGCCAGCTGTGTTGCCAAGCTTTTTAATGTTTTTGCCAGTCTGATAGAAGAACAATGGGATCCCAGTGTAATTTCATTTGCTTTTCTCTTATTACCAGTAAAATTGAAACAGTTTTATATGACTAAGCACCATTGTATATCTTTTTAATGAATTGTTTGCTTGTGCCTTTAACTCATTATTCTATTGAGGTTTTGGCCACCACCACCCCTGCCCCCCCCCGCCCCCCGTTATTGTGAGATTTTTAAAAGTATATTTAGGATAATACCTTTTTATCTGTGATACATTCTGCAAATAATTCTTTCCCAGTTTTTCATTTGACTTTGGTTGTGGCCTTTGTGTGTGTGTGTGTGTGTGTGTGTGTGTGTGTGTGTGATATATCAACTGTTCCTATGTATTGGCTCTCCATCTGGGCATTCTCTTCTTTTCTTGCACCAGCCTGTCTCCTTATTCAGGTGCCAGTACTATGTGGTTCTAATTATGGGTGCTTTATAGAATGTTGTAGTATCTGGTAGGTCCCCTTTGTTTTTTCAGTGTTTTCCTAGCTATTCATGCATGTTTATTTTTCCATACGAACTTTTGTTGCAATTTATCTAGCTTCATAAAAAAAGCTTATTGGTATTTTTGTTGTTATTGCCTTAATTTTATAATCATGTATAGGGAGAAGGGATCTTTTTATGATGTTGAATTGTCCTGTCCTAAGCAAGGGTGACCTCTCCATTTGTTCACATATGATTTTGTGGCTTTCAGTAGTGTTTTTAAGGTTTTCTCATACAGATGGGACTACTTAGCTGTTGCTGCATAACAGATTACCTCTAAACTTAGTGGCTTAAACCAATAAACATTTATTATCTCACACATTTTCTATAGGTCAGGAAGTCATGAGTGGCCTTGCTGGGTGATTTGGGCTTGGGGTCTCTCATGAAACAGTTGTCAGGATGGGGGCTAGGCTGCAGGTATCTGAGGCTTACTAACTTGTGCTTCTAAGACAGCTCACTCACAGGGCTTGCAAGCTGGTGCTAGGAGGAGGCCATGATTTCTCACCATGCAGTCTTCTCTGCAGGTGGCTTGAGGGTCCTCAAACATGGCAGCTGGCTTGCAATGGGCAAGTGATCAGAGAGAGAGGACAAGGTGGAAACTATAGTTGTTTTCTATAACTTGGCATCGGATGTCACGCAACACCATTTTTGTGGTTTTCGTAATTGGTTATAGAGATCAGCCCCATTCATTGTGGGAGGGGTCTACACAAAGAAGCAACTATGTGGAGATGGGGATCATTGGGACCATCTGGAGGTACAAGTCTTGCACATGTCTGGGGTGTTTTTACACTAAGATTGTGGCTTCAGAATCATGGACTGTGTGCATGTGTGTGTATTTATTGGATGTTGAATTATTAAAAAGAAGTTTACAGTTTTTATGAAGATAACAACATGATTTTTCTTCTTTGATTTATAGTATTTTATGCAAAAAGATTTCTTATAGTGAGTATACTTTGCATTCCTGGAAGAAATCCTGCTTGGCGATTGTGTCTTATTTTTAAGAGGATGGTGTTGAATTGTTTGCTAATAAATATTTAATATTTTGAATTAATATTTATAAACTTTATTTGTAATTTTGTTTTCAACAAATTTTGAGTATATCATATTCAGGTGTCAGTATTATATTTGCTTCGTAAAAATGATTTTGAAAGTTTTCCTTCATTTTCTATACCTCGGAACAATTTTTGTAACATTGGGCTAACTATTGGGTTGGCCTACAAGTTCCCTTGTTTTTTTCCATAAGGTGGCTCTACTAGTGCTTAGTTGTCTTTAACTTCATTTGAAACAATTTTGTTAGATTGTATTGTGACAGCTGTCATATCAGTGTGCATTTAAAAAAAATCAAAATTGGTGAATTTTTGTGTAGCCATTTTAATATCGAAAATGGAAGAAAACACACAATATTTTTGGCATATTATGCTTTTTTTTTCAAGAAAGGTAAAAATGCCACAAGAACATGAAAAATGATTTGTGCAGTGTATGGAGAAGGTGCTGTGACTGATCAAATGTGTCAAAACTGGCTTGCGAAGTTTCCTGCTGGAGATTTCTCGCTGGATGCTGCTCCACGGTCGGGTAGACCAGTTGAAGTTGACAGTGATCAAATCAAGACAGTAATTGAGAACAATCAACATTATACCATGTGAGAGATGGCCGACTTACTCAAAATATCCAAATCAATAAAGTTATTGGTGAAAATGAAAATTGTGTTTTGTTTTACAGAAAAAACTAAACAGACTTTTTGGACAGTCCCCTAGGTTGTTATTGACAGTGTGATAAAACTTCCTTGTGAAACCTTCTGGGCTGGATGCCTTTTATGGGATGTATACTTGATAACACCGCTTTTCATTGATCTCATTGGCCTGTTATGGCTGTATCCATCCCTGTACACACAGCTTTCTGAATCACTTTGATTCAAGAATGACTTTTGTATACATAATAGATTTGTTATTTCTTTGTGAGTCATTTTGGAAATATCTTCCTTTTAAAAGATGAATTAAGCCAATTCACATAATTAATATGCCTTTCACATTTGGTCTCTACTCTGTCATTTAATTTCATTTATAATTACTCTATGATTGTACTCTATTTTCTGTGTTTCTCTACCTGATGTGTTTGCTCTTTAATTTTTAAAATTCCTTTGGTATTAAAATTAGGTATTTAGTGATAACCTTGTGCTTACCTTTTAAAATGACCCTCTCCACTATTTTCTTAGTTAACCTTTCTTACCTGATTTGTCAGTTTCTAACATATCCTCTGACTCCTCCCCTTTGTGCAACAGATGTTTTCAAATGACATCTGATGGAGGCCTCTGAAACCCTTTCAGCAGGGAGGAAGGGGGCCTGTGAGGTCAAAACTATTTTCATAATATTACTAAAACATTATTTTACTTTTCCATTTTCATTTTCTCATAAATGCACATGAAAGGTTTCCAGAGGCTACGTGATATGTGATGATGTTATCACTGTGATGTGTAATAAAATGTGTGAAGCACTTATGAAAATCCAGCTGTCTTCCATTAAGCCAGCCCTTAAAGGGATTTGCAAAAATGTAAAATGATGCCACTCTTTTCACTATATTTTTTGGAAAAATATTTTTTAAATAAAAATATTAATGTTACCATGTAATAGGTTTATTATTGTTATTTTTATGTAAGCAAATAACTTTTCAGTTTTAATTTCTTTTAAAATTATTTTTACTTTATTTTTTAAAAATTAAATTTACTGTGGTGACATTGGTTAATAAAATTATATATATTTCAGGTGTACAATTCTATAACACATCATCTGTGTATTGTATTGTGTGTTCACCACCCCAAGTCAAGTCTCCTTCCATCACTACTCATCCCCCATCCACCCTCTTCTGCTTCCCCCACTCCCTTTCCCCCTGGTAATCACCATATCATTGTCTGTGTCTGTGAGGTGTTTTCCTTGTTTAATCCCTTTACCTCTTTCACCCAGTCTCCCAACCCTCCTCCCCACTGACTGCTGTTGGTCTGTTCTCCATCTATGAGTCTGTTTCTATTTTGTTTGTTAGTTTATTTTGTTCAGTAGATTCCACGTATGAGTGAAATCATATGGTATTTATTTTTCTCTGCCTGGCTTATTTAACTTAGCCTAATGCTTTCCAGGTCCATCCATGCTGTCACTAAGAGTAAGATTTTTTCCTTTCTTATGGCTGAGTAGTATTCCATTGTGTAAATGTACCACAGCTTTTTTATCCACACATCTACTATTGGACAGTTGGGCTGCTTCCAAATCTTAGTTACTGTAAATAATGCTGCAATGCGCATACATTCTTTTGAATTAGAGTTTCGGGTTTTTTTGGATATATTTCCAGAAGTGGAATTTCTGGGTCATAAGGCAGCTATTTTTAATTTTTTGAGGTACCTCCATACTGCTTTCCCTCAACAGTGCAGTAGGGTTCCCTTTTCTACTCATTCTAGACAACTTTTGTTTATGTTGATTTATTGATAATAGCCATTCTGACAGGTGTGAGGTGATATCTCATTGTGGTTTTAATTTGCATTTTTTGATGATTAGTGATGTTGAGCATCTTTTCATTTGTCTATTGACCATCTGTATGTTCTCTTTGGACAAGTGTCTGTTTGGGACCTTTGCCCATTTTGTAACTGAATTTTTTTTTTTTTTTTTTTGTATGGAGTTGTATGAATTCTTTATAAATTTTGGGTATTAATTCCTTATCAGATGTATGATTGGCAAATATGTTCTTGCATTCGTGGGTTGTCTTTTCATTTTGTTGATGGTTTTCTTTGCTGTGCAAACACTTTTTAGCTTGATGTAGTCCCATTTGTTTATTTTTTCTTTTGTTTCCCTTGCCTGTGGAGATATATCAGAAAAAATATTGCTACAAGAAATACCTAAGATTTTACTGCTTATATTTTCTTCTAGGATTTTTATGGATTTGAGTCTAACACTTAAGTGTTAAATCCATTTTGAATTTATTCTTGTACATTGTGTGAGAAGGTGTTCTAGTTTAATTTTTTTGCATGTATCTGTCCAGTTTTCCCAACACCATTTATTGACTAGACTATCTTTACCCCATTGTATGTTTTACCTCGTTTGTCAAATATTAATTGATCATAAAGGTGTGGGTTTATTTCTGGGTTCTCTATTTTGTTCCTCCACTTTAATTTCTGATATGGAAAATTTTTAATTAATAAAAATGTTTTTTTTAAGTTTTATTTTTTTAAATGATTTATTTGTTTGTTTATTTATTTATTTATTTTTAGAGAGAGGGGAAAGGAGAAAGAGAGGGAGAGAAACATCACTGTGTGGTTGCCTCTCACTCGTGCCCCCAACTGGGCACCTGACATGCAACCTAGTCATGTGCCCTGACTGGGAATGGAACCAGCGACACTTGGCTCGCAGGCCAACGCTCAATCCACTGAGCCACAGCAGCCAGGTAAAAATGTTTTGAGGTTCTCAAAAAATCATAGAAATGCAAAGGATTCCCAGGGCTGAAACATTGAGAACTACGTCTGTGTAACATCAATGAATTTATTCTCCTTTTCACATTCCCTCTCCCTTCTTTTTCACTTTTTATTCCCATTATATTTACTTTGTCAGAACATATGGCAGTTTATATTATTCT
The DNA here is from genome assembly GCF_987537825.1 of Furipterus horrens. Classification (NCBI taxonomy): domain Eukaryota; kingdom Metazoa; phylum Chordata; class Mammalia; order Chiroptera; family Furipteridae; genus Furipterus; species Furipterus horrens. Next base: position 69,333,833 of record NW_028327180.1, read on the forward strand.
TCTACTCTTCTCTTAATTTTTGTTTTAGCCTTAAATCTAACATTAAATATATTAAATAACCTGAATTCCCTCAGTTATAACTTGGTTGGCTGAAGTTCATCCATTAGCAGGTTTTTCAAGGACTCATGGATACAGTATTCTCCAAGTTCTTGTGTGTGTAAATGGATTTTTTATGTTATTTTTTAATGTATGGCCTTGATATTGAAGAACAGCTTAGCTGGATATAAAATCCTTAGTTCACATTTTTCCCTCATGTGTTTCTTGAAAATGCTGCTCCTTTCTTGCCTTGATTTGTATGTTGCTCTTGGGAAGCCTGATAACAGCTGAATTTTCTTGCCATTTAAAAATTTTTAGTCTTTTGCTTGCCTGGAAATAAAAGATTGTTTTTTACTCTTAAAGTCCAACCATTTTATACTAGGATATGTCTGTGGGTTGATCATTCTGGGTGAATTTTCCCAAGTACCTGCTAGGCCCATTTAGTTTGTGGATTTAGATTTTCTATGATTACGCCCTGACTGGTGTGGCTCAGTTGGTTGGGCATCATCCCATAGAGCAAGGGGTCACCAGTTTGATTCCTGGTTGGGGCACATGTTTGGGTTGCCGGTTCAGTCTCTGGTCTGGGTCCATCTCTTTTAACATTGATGTTTCTCTCCCTCTCTTTTCTTCCACCCCCCCCAAATAAATAAATAAAAGGAAATCTTTAGATTTTCTATGGTTTCCTGAGTCTTTTAATGGATTATACTTTGAAGTAATAGTTCTATTTTATTGTTTTATTCTTCTTATTTAGAAAGTACAATTATGTGTACTTGGGTCTCCTTTACTTATCTTCCATTTAAACTACTTTTTTTCTGACCCCTTTTTACATTTTTTTAAACTTATTTTTATTATTTTGGTTGTTCTTCTATTTTTTTATTTCTGTTTGTTAAATGTCCATTCAAATCTAATCTTCCTAGAGCAACTTGTAATTTCATTTTTAATTCTAACATGATATTTTCCATTTCTTTTTGTTTTATGTCCATTTCTATTCTTTAGGTTTGGACCATCTGATTCAAGCTGTTTTTCATATTCCCACATGCTTGCTTGAAAATACTGAATTTAGTTTGGAGTATTGTGCTGTAGTTTCTCCTGCTTTGTTGTTGTTTTGGGGGTGGCGTGGGAGAATTTCCACCAGTTTAGATGTTTCAAACTTACATTTTATTTTTATTTTTCCAAGTTTGTGTAGAAATAGACTGTTTTGGAGTCTTTACTTTGTAAATCAAGTTGACAATTTGGGAAAGCTAGAAGCATGTAGTTCAAAAGTTTCCTCCTCTGTCTGAAGTGCAGTTTCTTTCATGCGACAGCTATCACAGTGGGAAAGTTGCTGAGCATCCCCCAGTTTTAAAATGTTCTTTTGCCTTGTAGGATACCAAATTTCTTTCACATGTTCCTTTGTCCTCCCCACCCCAGACTCTTCACGTGTATTTTTTCCCTTCAGATGTGCTGCTGCTTTGGGTCCTGCGCACCTTTAAATCTCTTCCCTGTAGTCATTTCTGTTACTAAGTTGTGCCACAATTGGTATGGACTCTCTTTCTGGAGGTGATTTTCATTTCATCTCAGGCAACCACACTTGTGTTGAAGGAGGTCTGGGAGAGGCCCACAGGGGGACTGTTAGCTGGATGGGACAATAAAATAGGTGGCTCCTCTGCCTTCCCCTGACTTCGGAGTGTACGTCCCACCCCTCTGCGGTTGCAACCGCCATTCGCCCAGCAGGAGCCATTTTCCAGATGCAGCCTTGAGAGAGCAAGCTGCCCAGACCAGCTAGATGGTGCCTGGGACTGAACCCCTTTTAGGCGTCATTTAAACTTTTCAGATGCTGGCGATCTGGATGGTGGAGATGGAGATCTTGGCCTGTGGGCGCCCAAAACAAGCCTCTTAAGTAAGTTCCTTTGCTTATTCGACCTGCTCCCAGGCGACCTGGAGCGGTTTGCCTCTCTTTGGCCTCTCCTGGCCCCTGGGGTATGGAGCCAATTTCTAAGGGACAACTGTTACTGGAGAAACCCTGGTTCTTCTCCCCAGCACAGTAAAGAATTACAGCTCAGTGAGCCTATTAGTGTGCTCCAAGTTTATTAGTGAATGGGAGAGCAAAAGCAAGGGAGGCCAAAGGCCAGGGTGGTAAGCTCGCCCTAGGGTGGCCAGAGGGCCAAGAGCCAAGAGAGCAAGTCCTTTATTCTGAGGACTTAGATAGTTGGTGGGATGGGGTGAAGAAGTTCCATATTGATTGACGGATAAAGGTGGTGCTAGCTTTTCTTGGGGGAAGTGACTACCCAAAGTTAGGTACATGTGGGGGCCTCTTAGCCTGAATCCTTATCTTGCTCCAGATTCTATTTGTTTATCCTGTTGTAAAACAGATAAGTGACAGAAGGCAGTTAATTAAAGTTGGGCAGTTACCCAAAGTTATTTACGGGCTCTTTTCTGTAAGCATTAGGGACTCCCAGTAAAACAGATAGCAACAGATAGTGACCAGAGGTAGCCAGTTAACCAAAGCTGTTTTGTGGGCTTTTTCTTTGGTCACTGTGGACCCCCTTCCAGGCCTTGGAATGAAAGCACAGTTCAGAGGCTTTCTTTCCCAGATAGTGGAGATGATACATAGAATTTCAAGGACTGCCCTCCTCCCATGTTAGCAAGGTATTTTAACACCTGGCAATATTATCACACCAGGCCCAGGACAGCCGAGTTAGTGGGTGGGACATGTCTCCTTCTGCTTCTAGCCTCCCTATTAAGTTCTTGGGTGGGTTGCAATGGTGAGGATCCTGCTTTACTTCCCCTCTGCTACTCATTCGATGGTAACACAACCCTTCCTGGCCCCTCGCACAGTTCTGGGCTTGTCTCACTCTCCACTAAACTTGCAGTGGGAGCCAGTCCTTTGTCTTGTGGTTATGCTGAAGGGATGGGTTTTCTCTGGTTTTATTTGTTCTTCTGGTTAATCTGCATAGTTTGGAAAATTGTCAAGCGATTCTGATTCAGGGACTGCCATGGTCCTCAGCCCACCCAGAAGCAGAAATCCTTAAATGCAATGCAACCCAATCAAACATCTGCCCCAACACCATATGGTTTAATTTACATGTAGTATTTTTTTAAATGAAGTTTAAGGTATTTCCTTCAATTAATTTTCTAGTTCTCTTGCCTTTATATCTTAAATCTGTCATCCTCCTTTTTATATAGTTTTATAAAAGGACTTAGTTTTATTTTCCTCCATGTAGTAATCAAGTTACCCTAATCCTCTCTTTAACAATTTTTCTTATTTATTTGCATATATACATGACTGTCTTTCCAAGATATATATATTCTGTTCTGTTGGTCTATTTTTCTATTATTAGGGCTTTATAATGTGTCTTAATATCTAATGGTCAGCTTTTTAGTTTGTTCTAAGGCTGACTTAGTTATGCATTGACCTTATTCTTCCCTGTAAAGTTTAGAGTAAATATGATCAATTTTTCAAAGGTGTTCAAGTTAAAATTAAATTGGGGATTTATAAATTAGTGATGGTAAAATTTACATTAAAATTATTATAATCCCACTTATGCTGATTATCTTTGATGTCCATTATTAGAGTGTAAAATTACTTTTTAGAGAGGTTTTGAGTTTCATTGCTTCACTAAATTCCTAAATATTTTATATTTTTGTTTCATATCTTATTATTTGTTATATTTTCTAATTGGTTATTGCTGATGTTGAGAAATACTATTGATATTTCACAGGTCAATTCTATATCAGCAACACTGCTAAGCTTTCTTACTTTTTCTAATAGTTTGTCTCTAGATTATATGTTTTTTTCTAAGTGATGGCATATATAATCTATAAAGAACGCCTCCATTTTCTCACTGTTGCATTTTGAGCATTTTATTTTGTACTTTCTGGTGAAATAAAAGTAAGAAAATATAGCACTCTTAGACTTGTTCTTTGCTTTCTATGAACTTCAATTAAGCTTAGTCTTACTGTGTGATTATTTGGGAGCTGGCAGTACAGATTTAATATAGTATTATGTTGAAACCGATTATGAATCCAAAAATGTCTTTATTTGTACCACAGAGGAGAATATATTCAGTCTCCTAAGACCAAATGAACTAAGAAAGAGATGCAGTGCCCTGAAATTTTCTCATTTGTATATCTGTGGATCTTAATACCTTGGTGAGCTAACAAAAATGAAACATAAATGTCTCTTTTAGTTACTTCATTTGAATTTTAAAAATTTTGTTGTCATCTTTATTACACAATTTATTTTTTTTAATTAAACAAGTGATAAATTAAAACATTCTGATTGTAAATTATTCAAATCATATGATCCAAATGATGTAGAACTAAATAGAAAAAAACTCTCTTTGTTTACATTATTTTGTATGTTCATCTCCACCTCTTTCTACCACTTTTAACAGTTTTCTGGGCACCTTGAGGCAGGGCAGCCAGAGGGCCAAGAGCGCAAGTCCTTTGTTCTGAGGACACATGGTTGGTGGGTGGGGGAAGAAGTTACTTACTGAGTGACAGGTAAAGGTGGTGCCGGCTTTGAAGGGGGACTGACTGCCCAAACCTAGGTGTGTGTGGGTGTCTGTTAGCCCGAGTCTTTATCTTGCTGCAGACTCCATTTGTTCATCTTGTTCTAAAACACATAAGTGAGGGGAGGCGGTAAATTAAAGTTGGGGCAGTTACCCAAAGTCATTTATGGGTTCTTTCTGTCAGCACTAGGGACCCCTCGTAAAACATAGTGACCAGAGGTAGGCAATTAACCAAGGTTGTTTATGGGCTTCTTCCTTTGGCCTCTATGGACCCTTTCCTGTCTTTCAGGCCTTCAGATGACTAAAGGCTTTCAAAGGCTTTCAAAGGCTTTCTCTCCCAGATAGTGGAGATGGTACATAGAATTTCAAGGACAGCCCTCCCATGTTAGCATGGTGTTTCCTATGGTTTTAAAACACCTGGCAATACTGTCAGACCAGGCTCAGGACTGCTGAGTTAGTGGATGAGACATGTCTCGCTTTTCCTCCATGCCTTGGTTTGGTATCCATCCTACCTAAGTGCCAAAAGGCATTCCCTGGCAACCAGGATGCTAGACACTGGCCAGCAACAGCTGCACAGTCTCAGAGTTCTTGCTGTGCTATCTCCTGCCTCAATGTCATTCTGATTCTCTTTTCTCTTAACATTTCTTTCATATCATTTTATATATTTCTGTGTAATTATTTTTAATGGCAGTACAGTATACACAGATCAGATGAATCATAGTTTATTCAAGCATTCAATGATTGATATATGAGTTGCGGTCAGTTAATATTATCAACAATCTCATACTGAAACTTGTTGATACATGTAATGTACATGTGCAACTACCTTGTCTAACTGGAGAATCTACAAAATGAAAATAATAATAGTATATATCTTAAAAAGTTATTTTGCAGGTAAAACAAGATAACACCAGTGCTTTGAACTATGCTTGGCAAATAGCAAACTCAATAACTGCTTGCTAGCTATCATTAATATTATAAAAATATTCAGGCCTGCAGTAGCATGGAAATGTTTATGATTTAATAATAAGTATAAAAAGCAAACAAGTAAAATAGTATATATTCTTTGGTTGCAATTTTTTGAAAACTCTGCTTATAGATAAAAACTAAGAGGAAATGTGTATGTGTGGAAAGAATTGCTTGGCTATGATGATGGTATTGTGGGTTGCTGTTCATGTTTTCAAAATGTCTTTAATGTTGTATCAATACAAAATTTAAAAGAGATGTAAAAAGAGAGGAAATCTTGACTTGCCCTTTAAGATGAGAAAGAGGATCCTGAGGACCTGCAGACTGCACTCCCCCTCCCCCCAGGCCCAGTATGGCTCTGAAAAGGATGAGTCAAGGCTCCTGATATGAAGGCTTCCTCATGGTTTTCCCTTCATTGAAAACATTGTGTTATCCCCTTGGTTTTTCATCCATACATCCATTCAGTAGATATTTATCAAGAGCCCACTGTGTGTTACCCCTGGCTGGTTTGGCTCAGTGGATTGAGCGTCGGCCTGCGAGCTAAGTGTCGCTGGTTCGATCTTCCAGTCAGGGCACATCAGAGAAGGAAAACTCTGACTCCAAAAAACCTCCGCTGCCTTGCGGCATACCTCTTCAGGGGAAAGGCTAAGGGAGTAAACCCCGACAGAAAATCCGGAGCCGGAGTCCCTAAGGCGGTTTGACGTTGTAGTCAACACCGGCAACTCCTGCGGCGCACCTGAAGCCAAGCTGTATTGACTCCGTCTTTCCCTTGGACCCTTCAGCTGCGAAGAGAGGGGGGGGGGGTCTGCTGCATGGGCAACAGCAGACCCTCCATATCACCCTGCCCAGGCTCTGTAGCTTCAGCTTCACTGGAGAGGACACTCCAGCGTCATCGCAAGATGTCGATTCAACACGGGAGGAGACAGATACCGTGTCACTCCCGAGTCGGACTGCACAGCCATTCTCGGTGGTGCAGATAGACTCTTAAGAAGTTACACCATCGTCTCTCGAGACGGACGGCTGCCGATACGATGATACTGTGTGTTAGGCATTGTTCTAGGCCCTGGATAGACAATGGTAAACTATGGTGAACAATGGAGAAGCTCTTGGATTTTGCGTTATAATGTAAGCCTTAGACTTAAACCAACAAACAACCAAATGAAAATATCAATGATAAGTGCTGTGTAGATCATTAAAATACAGTGATGTGATGATATTCTGACCTGGTGACCACCTTAGATTGGTGGTCAAGAAAGCTGTACAGAGAACAGCTTACCTGTTGAGACCTAAATGATAAGAAGCCATCCATGAGAAGATCCTGGGGAAGTAGACTGCAGGAGAATAAATAGCACACATGAAGGCTCTAAAGCAGAGACCAGCTTAGTGGGTTGGAAGTTCAGAAAAAGACCAGTGTGTGGCTAGATAGCGGTGGGTAAAGTGAGGTCAGAGAAGAAGGCAGGCATCAGATCTTATGTGGCTTTGTAAGCTAGGGCAAGGAGTTTATTTAGATTTTATTCTGTGTGGGATGGGAAGCATTGGATGATTTTGAGAGTGGCGTGCCTGGATTTGTGTTTCAAAAAACATCAGACTGGCTGTTCTACGGGAAATGAATTTTAGGGAGACTAGAATCAGGGAAGCCAAGTGGAAGTATAGCAATAGTCTAGGCAAGAGACAATAATGGCTCATGTCAGGGTAAGAGCAGTGGAGAAGGAGAGAAATGGCTGTTGGGTTTCTTTTGAATATAGAGTTACCTGCATCTGCCATTGGGAGTTGTTGTGGGGCATAATGGAAACAAAAGAGCCAAAGAAAATTCTAGATTTGTCATGAGTAATCGCATGAGTGATGATGCTAAGTACTCAAGAAGACTGAAGACTTTCTTAGGAGTGAAGTTCTGTTTTCATCACAATGAAGTAAAGATTTCCATTCGATATCCAAATAAAAATGACAACAGAGACTTGACTAACTGAGTTTGGATTTCTAGGAGAGATATAGATGTCCTCAATACAGATACAATGATTAAAGCCATGGGATTGGGTGAGCTCACCTAGAGAAGGTGTGTAGATACAGAAGGGAAAGAGGCCCAGTCTTGTAATTTCAGAATGTGGCAGCTCTGATGTCTGATGGGCTCAGAAGCTCTCCCTCCTCCTGACGCCTGCCACCAATCTCACCAAAATCAGATTCCATAAGTAGGAAATTATTCCTTGGTTTCCATTAAAGTATATTCACCTAGGAGAGAGATTACAGGAAGTCACATCATTATTCATATTTTGGAATGACTGTGGCTAGGGTCCCATCTTGAGTAAGATATTAGCGAGGAAGGAGTTGGAGACAGGATTAACCGCAGGCCCATGAAGCAGACCTGAACGCTGCTGAGATCCACAGTGGGCAGGATGGTGGGGAGGGCATTCATGGACCAGGGAAAGACACAAAAAAGAGGACTAAGCTGATACTCTCCTACACTAATTTTGCTCAGGACAGCCTTGAAATCGGCTCAAGAACTGTCTGCCATGTTTGCTCCATGGGATCAGCGATAGGGAGCTTTCTGGCTTCCGGCATTTGCCCCAGCTGGGCTCATGGTGTCTCGCAACCTTTGTGTAGTTTTCTGTCCATACGTGGAGGCAGCTGTAGAAAGTGCCCTTGATGCCAGCTGGCTGGAGGAATTTTCCACAAAAGCACACAAGGATTTGTCCCACCCGACTGAGAAGGCTGTTTTTTCTAGATGGATCTCTATGCATGAGGAAACTTGGCACTGGTGAATCAGTAGCTTATTTTTCTTTTTTATTTGGTTTTATTCTGTGCTTCAGAAATAGAACAGATTAAGCGTCACTTGCTTTTGAAGGCTCCAGCTCTCCCTGCAGCATGACTTCAAATTCTGTTCTCCCCAGGCAAGAACGCGGAAAACATCTCTTCTAGCTTTTGTTAAAAGCAATGCAAATGCAGGGAATACTTGGGAGGGATTTTTTAAAAGTTTAACTTAATTTATATGTCTTTGAAAATAAACCTTTTCTTTCTACAAAAAATACATGCTCGTTGTAAAGAAATGAGAACAAATCAGAAAAAAATACAAAGAAAAAAATAGAAAATAAAATTGGTTGGTAATTAAAACGATGAAATAAAATACATTAGAGCTGGAAGGGACTTAGAAATAATCTAACCAAATTTACAGACTTTTTAAAAACAAATTATGAAACTAGGGCTCAGAGAAGTTAAGCAACCTGCTCAAGGTTACACAGCTAAAAATAGGGAAACTTAAGATCTTTTTCTTTCTTGATTAATCTTTTTCTATTGTACCAGGGGTTTTCAAAATTTTATTTTTTTCTTTTTAGTGATGATACTTATCTTAAGTCCGATCTTACTTAGAAGAGAGAGCTGCAGGTCTGTTCTCCCTACCCCCCATGTGCACCCATTGAATGCTTCAGATTATCTGGAGCAATATTTGATACATTTAATAATCATTGCCTGGTACTGTGCATTCATTTATTTATTTACCACCCGGACACCTTCTGAGGTGAAAGGAATACAGCCTTGAACCAAACAGGCAAAAGGAAAGGAAGGCTGTGAGCATGTGGCCAGGGTGAGGGTGCATAGCAGTCCCTTGGGCTCTCTGTCTCTTGCTTGCCTGAGGCAGCCTTTTCTGCTCTGTTTGTGAGGTTTTGAATATCCCTTATCATTTGAATAATGGTTTGGAGCTTTTCAGAACAAATAAAGACCAATGTTTCTCTGTTATTCAGAGCCTTCCATTTCTCTTTAACTGAGAGTGGGCTTGTAATTGCCCTGAGACTACTTCCTGTTTCCATTTTTTATTAGAGATGAGAAACTGATCAATTCCAGAGGCTGCCATTTCAGCACCTTTTGGATAAACTTTGTAAGAAAATTACATATTTTAATTTAATAGAGGTAAAAAAAACAAACAAACTCATTTCTGGTGGATACAATTGTATACCTATTGTCCCCTAACATAGCTTATTATAAGCTTAAAGCTTATAATATAGAAATTACTCTCTTTCCAACATTAGTGGTAAATTCAAATCCCAAAGATTAAGTGAGTCCTATTCCAAGTTGGCTACTTGGTCCTTCAGTTCCCTTCAGTCTGGGACAGGAAAGTAAGGAGGGGTCATTGGGGTCAAATCCTGGCCCTGCCCCTTCATGGCTGTCAATATTGGGCAAGTAACTTAACTTCCTTGAACCTCAGGTTCCTCACCTTTATATTGATATAGTGGATATGAAATTAGAATCATTATGGGATTAAAAGAAAAAGAATTATTAAAGGGGCACTTTTTCTGGCCCACAGGAACTTAACACATCTTCCTTTCATTCCTTTGAATTGAAGAATTAGTTTCTCAGGACAGCGATTTTACTGGACACAGAACTCCCTGGGAATTGTGTCAAAAAAGCATATTGAGAATCAGCAGGTCTGGGAATAGGGCTGAAGTTCTGCATTCCTGACTGGCTCCCAAGTGCTCACTTGCATGGTAAGGATGCTCAGTCACGTAGGAGTTGGACCTGTGACTGCCTCCTGGGCCTTTGCTAGTTTCTGGCTCGGGGATCTTGGGCAAGTCACTTTGCCGTTTTTTTTTTTTTTTTTTTTTTTTTTTTTTTTTTTTAAGTATATTTTATTGATTATATTGTTACAATAGTTCCAATTTTTTTTCCCCTTTGCTCCCCTCCGCCCAGCACCCCCCTTCCCCAACAATCCCCTCTCCAAGTCCATGCCCATGGGTCGTACATACAAGCTCTCCCGCCTCACCCTTTCATATATTCTTCTTCTTCTTTTTTTAAAATTAATTAATTAATTAGTTAAATATTTTAACAATAAAAAATAACAATTCCTCCCTCTCAGACTTAAGACCCTTTACAATCTTATAAAGGACAATGGACGAAGGTCTCGAGCTCCTCTAGCTGCTTCAAGCTGGACATGGTCGTCGTCCTACCTACCCGTGGGTCAAGAAATCCCTAATAAGAGTGGGGATGTGGAGGGGAGGGTGGCCTTCCCACAAGGGGAAGGATCGTGCAGACTCCAGGTTGGTTGGATGTCTCTGGACAACGGCATGCTTGGTTTGACAGGCTGGCATCCTTGTTGTATTCTGGGGGCAACAGGGTTAAAGGACATCATTTAATCCGTAACCACTAGATGACAAAAGACAGGTATTAATTTTTCAATGTCCCACATTAGGGAAAAGAAGGGCTTCTTTGGAGGAAGGTGTGCCAGGTACATCTCACCTGTCCAAAACCCTTTTGCCCATTATACTTATTTTGGACTGAGGGAAATATTTTAGGTTTCCCCCATCTCAGGCCTCTGGGCTTTTTCTGTCCAAGCCATTAGGATAGAAAAGAGAAACCAGTTTTAAAGTGAAGCCCACAGACCACCCCGTTCTTCACCAACCCAGCCACTTAGTTCAGCCAAACCATTGAGTCTCAGGAGGCAGCAATGCAGACAGGATTAAGTGAGGCCTATGCATACAGATAATCACTCAGGTAATGAGATTGTAGGCTTATGCCCTTTGAAAACAGAAAACACATGTTAATTTATGTAACATAACCCACATACAAGTCTCTAAATCTGTAGGACTGTCTTATCGGAAGGAAAATCCTTGTCCTTCTAATATTCACTGAACTTGCATTTCTATTCTTTATATTTTTATTCCCCCCCCACTAAAAAATTTTCTGTTTGTTTGTTTTTCCACTACAGTTGTCTCACTTTTTTTCCCCCTCTTGCTTCCCTGCACCCTGCCCCCCCCCACAGTCAGTCCCCACCCAGTTGTCCATGTCCATGGGTCATTCATACATGTTCTTTGACTAGACCCTTCCCCTTCTTACCCCTTCTCTCCCTCCCATCTCCCCCTTTGTTACTGTTAGTTTATTCCTTGTTTACATACCTCTGGTTCAATTTTGCTCATTTGTTTGTGTTGTTCATTAGTTTCCTGTAACAGGTGACAGCATAAGGTAATTTTCTTTTGTTGCCTGGCTTATTTCGCTAAGCATAATTCTCTCTAGTTCCAATCATGTTGTTGCAAATGGTAGAAGTTCCTTCTTTCTTTCAGTACTTATTCATTGTCATTTTCCCCCTTTGTACTCGTGTTCCTCTCTGTCTCTCTGTTTCTTCATCTTCTTAAAGCAGACCCTTTAGCATCTCTTGCAATGCTGGTTTGGTGGAGATGTATTCTTTTAGCCTTCTTTTGTCTTGGAAACTCCTTATTTCACCTTCCATTTTGAATGAAAGCCTTGCTGGGTAGAGTATTCTTGGTTGTAGGCCTTTGTTTTTCATTGCTTGGAATATTTTTTGCCATTCCCTTCTGGCTTGTAGTGTTTCTGCTGAGAAATCTGATGATAGCCTTACTGGAGCTCCCTTGTATGTTATTAGTTGTTTCTCTCTTGCTGCTTTTAGGATTCTCTCTTTGTCTTTGAATGTTGCCATTTTAATTATGATGTGTCTTGAAGTGGGCCTGTTGGGGTTCATCTTCATTGGGACCCTCTGTGCTTCCTGGACTTGCGTGACTCTTTCTCTCGTCATGTTAGGAAAGTTTTCTGTCATTAGTTTTTCAAAGAGGTTTTCTATCCCTTGCTCTTCTTCTTCTCCTTCTGGAATTCCTATGATACGGATATTATTACGTTTCATGTTGTCCTGCAGCTGTCTTAGAACCTCTTCAGTCTTGTTCAGTCTTTTTTCATTTTGTTGCATTGTCTGGGAGTTTTTGTGTACGTTGTCCTCCAGCTCGCTGATCCGATCTTCTGCTTCCTCTAGCCTGCTTTTAATTCCTTCTACTGTGTTCTTCAATTCAGAGATCGTATTTTTCACTTCCTCCTGGCTCTTATTGATAGCTTCTATGTCCTTTTTCATGCTCACGTAATTTTCTGTGAGTTCCTTGTAGTTTTTCTGGAGTTCTTTGAAGTTTCCGCTGAGCTCATTCAGCTTCTCCATAATCCATGTTTTGAATTCCATATCTGATAGTTCGCTCCCCTCTATTTCATTTAGCACTCTTTCTGGGGATTCTACCTTTCCTTTTGATGGGAGGTTGTTTCTCTGTCTCCCCATTTTTTTGACTCCTATTGTTTGTTGGTGCTTCTTGGAATGATCTGCACTTCCTGGATCTGCCTCTGGTGGCGTCAGATCATGTACCAGTCTGGCCCTAGGCAGCCTGTTGGAGACTTCCAGGGATCTACTGCTGTTGTCTGTCTTCTTTGATTGTTAATCTATTCAATCTGTGATTAGCTGTCAGGCTTAAGGACTGTGGGTGTGGCAGCTTAATTCCTGTAGGCAGGGCTTTTGCTTCCCCTCAGGCTGACGCCACTTGGAGGGGAATGGTCTACCCGCAGTACTGGGGATGAGTCAGCACTGGGACCCAGTCAGCTGCTCCTCCAGTTCTCCCCTCAAAGCCACCGTGCCAAATTCTCCCCAAGTGTCTCCAGTCCTCTCTGCCTTCCCTCTGCTTGAGCCCAGGGTAAGTGGTGGCCAAAATATTTTCGTATGTGATCCACTTAAGAGCTCTTTTTCTCCTGCTGTTTCTCTCCGGCTAGCAAGAAAGCCTGTGGCTTTTCGCTTTTCACAGCTGATACTATTTTACTTTCCACTCTGTCGCTGTAGGCTGGGAAGCCCAGCTGGGGGTTTAGACCCTGCCCTTCTCAGGGGGAATCCCCGGCTGCTGAGCTGTTTCTCAGCCCCTTCAGCTGCCACCCTTGGGAGCCCAGCCAGCCCTTCCACGTCTCCGCACTCCCTACCGGTCACGTTGTGATGTAGCGGCCTTTTCTGTCTCTCCGTGGTTATAAGACTTCTCTCCAGCTGGTATTCGGTTCGTTATTCCAGATGATTTCTCCAAAATTACATTGTAAATCCAGACTAGTTCTAGGAGGAAGTTAGTGTAGCTTCCACTTACTCCTCCGCCATCTTGTTTCTCCCACTTTGCCGTTTTGATCCTCACTTTCTCAACTGTGGTTATTATGCATCACAGGTGAAGTGAAGATTTAAAATGAGACAGTGGGTGCCAGGAGCATAAGGCCATTATTCTTGCTATTTCTATTTTAGATATGTTAAGGCAAATACTAACAGTACTGACATTGAGAACAGCCTCTTATGGAGGGAGTGCATCTTTTCCGTAGCACCTAGCACAGTGCCTGGCACATAGGAGGTGAATCACAGATGTTGACTTCCATTGCACATGATGTTCACATGGGCAGAGGCTGGCTGAGAACTGGGAACGGTTGCTGCATGCAGGCATTCAGACCCTGCTGAGGGTTTCAGTGGGTGATCTCTTGAGCTCCCTTCTATAAAGGAAAACCAACTACTCATTGATCATCTGGGTCCAAAAAGGAGTTATACTTACTAATTTTTGTTTCCTTTCTTCTGGAAAACACTATGGTTTCAGGTTGTGGAGTTCTTACTATATAACCTCTGGAACTGAAGGATGGGCTCATGCACTTGGTAATGTGGTTCTTCGTTGATGTGGGCAGGTCATTTCAGACAGGATTCCCTGCTCTGTCCTAGTAGTTACGGTTCACAGGGAGACGGTCATTCAACTCAGCTCCCAGGAACAATACTGATGCTCCAGGGACCTCGGGAGGGCCTGCACATTCTGACTCCGCCGTTTTTCCTGCCTCTTTTATCTCTGAACTACATTTCATGACTCCACTTTACTTAAAAAAAATTTAATGAAAAATAACTTCACAGATAATATATGCCTGTGCCAGAAAAATAGAAAATATAGGTGATCAAGAAAGAAGAAAATAAGTTTCCTTGAAACCCGCCACTTTAAGATCAATTCTATTAATATTTTGAAGTAATAATTTCAAAGTTGTGTGTGTATGTATAGCCTCAGCAAATAATATAATTTACACTTAATATTTTTAATGGTTGAAAAAATAAAAGGAGGAATATTATTTGGTGACATGTAAAGTTTATATGAAGTTTGCATTTCAGTGTCCATAAATAAAGACTTACTGGAACACAACCACATCCATGTGTTTCTATATTATACACGGTTGCTTTCTTGATACTACAGTGGGGTAGTTGTGACTTAGATTGTGTGGCCCACAAAGCTAAAGCTAAAAATATTTGCTATCTGGTGCTTTACAGAAAAGGTTTGCTGACCCCTGGTATAAACAATTTCCACGTTGGTAACCTGAATATATGCCTAATGATCTATCTTAAACACCTTCCCATGTCAAGAAAATACTTTTCTCCAAAATAACTTTAGTTTTTAATTTAAAAAACAGTATATTTGTTTCATCCAGTTCTGTTGTCTTTGTCAGTCATTAAATTTATTGCCCTTATCACTTTTTATAGTACTTTTCATTTACAAAGCATTATTATCTCACTTAATGTTCATAGCCTCTTAGAGAGTTAGACATTAGGAGTTCATGAATGTAACAAAAACCAATTTAAGTGTCTTAAACAAGAAAAGGGGATTGAGGAGGATTGATTTAAGATTATGGGATTTCTGTGTCTGCTTTTTTTCTTTTTTTTTTTTAACAAATTTAAGTATATTTTATTGGTTATGTTGTTACAGTAGTTCCAATTTTTCCCCTTTGCTCCCCTCTGCCCAGTACCGGCCTTCCCTCCAGCAATCCCACCTTCCTTAGTTCATGTCCATGGGTCATGCATATAAATTCTTTTTCTTCACCCTTTCCTATATTATTCTTAACTTCCCCCTGTCTATTTTGTACCAATCGATTATGCTTCTTAATCCCTGCACCATATCCCTATTTGTCCCCCTCCCCCCTCCCAGCTGATAACCTTCCAAATGATCCCCATACCTATGATTCTGTTCCTATTCTGGTTTGCTTAGTTGGATTTTGTTTTTATTTTTTAGGTTCAGTTGTTAGTAGTTGTGAGTTTGTTGTCATTTTAGTGCTCATAGTTGTGATCTTCTTTTTCTTAAGTAAGTCCCTTTGACATTTCATATAATAATGGCTTGGTGATGATGAACTCGTTTAGCTTTACCTTGTCTGGGAAGCACTTTATCTGCCGTTCCATTCCTAATGATAGCCTTGCTGGATAGTGAGGTCCTGGTTGCAGGTTGCCTTTCATCACATTGAATACTTCCTGCTTGCAAAGTTTCTTTTGAGAAATCAGCTGATAGTCCTATGGGCACCCCTCTGTAGGCAACTCTCTGCCTCTCTCTTGCTGCTCTCAGGACTCTCTCTCTATCTTTCACCTGTGGCATCTCAATCAAGATGTGTACTGGTGTGGTCCCCTCTGGGTGCAGCTCACCCGGGACCCTCCATGCTTCCCAGACCTGTATGTCCATCTCCTTCACAAAATCTGGGAAGTTTTTCTCATTTTTTTTCAATTCTTGCTTCCTCATTCTGCACTGGTTGATTGTTTTTTTCTTCCTTATGTTCCAATCATTGATTTGAACCCCAGTTTCCTTCCCTTCACCATTGGTTTTGTGTGGATTTTCCTTCATTTCACTTAGTAGAGCCTTCACTTTTTCTCTTACGTGTTTGCTATACTCAAGCATATCTGTCAAGCCTATGAGCATCTTTATCACCAGTGTTTTGAATTCTATGTCTGTTAGGTTGTCTATCTTCTCATCTGTTAGGGTGGCTATCTCCTCATCGCTTAGTTCCCCTACTGGAACCTTGATCCATTCCCCCTTTTGGGCCATACTTCTCTGTCTCCTCATTCTGACAGGCTCCTGTGTTTGTTTGCCTCCGTGTCCCCATTAGAGCTGTCACTCCTGTTATATTGTAAGGGGCCGACCTATTTCACCACATTGTGGTGCTGTATGTGGGGGAGGGATCCGAGAGGGAACAATGCCACCTGCCCAGCACTTGCCCCTTCTCCAGGCACCTCTCCCACTTCCCCACCGGATTAGCGCCCCTCTAGCTGCTGCCCTGGCCGTCGTTCCCAGAGTGAGTTAGTCTGCAGATGTTCTAGGACCGTGGGGGCCCTTAAACAAGGGGACTCTGCTGAGAGACTGGCAGTCTCTGCCTCCACTCCATCCCGCACTGGTCTGCACAGTCAGAAGCAATGAGGCTTGATTTTCCTCAGTTCTGGGACTGTGAGCTGCTAGATCTGGTGAGGAGCTGGGAATGCTCCCCAGGTGTCCCTCCTAACTTTTTAAAACATATGACTGCACTTTCTGCTGACCTGCTGCTGATGCCGCTGCCACCACCACACCATGTCCTCTCCGCCCCAGCTCCGCCCCTCCTACCTGTCTGAATGAGTATTTCTTCTTTTTATCTTTGTTTGCTGGACTTCCTTGCAGTTTGATTTTTCTGGAACTTCTGGTTGTTCCTAGTTTTGAGGTAGTTGTATTCCTTTTTAGTTGTGGAGGGAGACGCAGGGTGTCTGTCTATACCTCCATCTTGGCGGGAAGTCCTCCTTGTGTCTGTTTTTGAATCTTTTTGCATAGATTGTCTTTCCATGCTGGTAAGTGCACATGGTGGGTTTCGGTTGCTCACAGCATGAGGTGCCATGTTACTGGTCCCACCACTCTGAAGGAGCCCGATGGCTCGATTTTTCCTTTTCAGGCCCAATTCTAAACATTGGGTTGGCCTAAAAGTTTTTATGTAAAATAAGAGAGACATTTTTCATTTTCACCAATAACTTCATTGATTTCGATATTTTGAGTATGTCAGCTGTCTCCCACATGGTGTAATGTTGATTGTTCTCAATGTTTTGATTTGATCACTGCCAACTTCAACTGGTCTACCTGACCATTCAGCGAGAAATCTCCAGCACGAAACTCCACAAACCACTTTTGACATGTTTGATCAGTCATAGCACCTTCTCCATATGCTGCATGAACTTTATTTTTTTTTTTTCATTTTGGTTGCATTTTTACCTTTTGAATAATAAAGTGTAATATGATGAAAATGTTGTATTTTCTTCCATCTTCAATATTTAAATGACTACACAAAAATTCACCAATTTTGATGTTTTTTAAAATGCTTGCTGATAAGACAACTGTTACAATACACTCTAACTAAATTGTTTTGAATAAAGTTAAAGACAACTAAGCACTACTAGAGTCACCTTACAGAAAAAACCAAATGAACTTTTTGACCAATCCAATATTGGGGAGAGAAATGCAGTTGGCCCAGAACTGGCCAGATCTTGTTCCTGATCCGATCACCTATAACCATTGTAGAAAATGGCTTCTAGGGCATCATTTACAAAATGGGTCTTCTAAACATTGGGGGACAATTAAAACAGATAATTGTGAATTTTGTAGATACTTCAAGAGTTATTTACTTCATTATATTTCTCCCATTTTACAGAGGAGGAAACTGAGTCTAAGAGATACCAAGTAAATTACCCAAGTAGCAAAGTAATTGGTCAAATAAAGGTCTATAGACTCCAACCCAGGCATGTTTCGCGTATACTGGACTGCTCCTCCTTGCCTTCTGTGGACTTGGGATGTTACAACAGTAACATCTTATTTGGGCTGCAGATCATAGTTTGCACGTTTTTCATGTTGTTGCTTGATAATCTCTTTGAAAGCTAGGAATTCCCTCTCTTTCCTTTACTCTGTCTGCAGGCTGTAGCTGTGAGCTGGATGGACAGATGCAGGTTTTGGAATTTTCTCCTGGTTGACTGCTGTGCTCAGAGTACTTTGATCCATCAACAGAGGGAAATTGAGTGAAAATGATCCACATGCCAATCTGGGCCAGCATCTCATTGCTTAGCCAGCTTTTGTCTCACATCTTTGTGTCTGATGCCAGCAACTAATCTCCAAGCTTGATTAGCCATGGTTATGGCCCAGTGAGCATGAATCCTAAAACTGCTTCAACGTGATATCTTATCAGTGAGAGCTCTAGCCACAAACCTTGCAACTGAGCCAACCCAGGAGGATGCCACAGGTACCATGGCTAGGATTCTGGGGCACCTTTGACTAAATTATGCCATCATTTTATAGATTTTTTTCTTTTAGGTTGAATGAGTGAAACAGGCCGTGTGGTTTTGGAAAATGTAGCTCTGATATAGCCCTGGAAACTGGAGACTTCCTGGAACCGTTCCCTGATGTAGAGAGGAACTCAGGTGGGGAGGACAGGTGCAGTGGACATTTCTTGTCTGTCATGCCAATACCATTGTTTTTTCTCCCCTCTCCCTCTGACTACACCCTGAACATACCCCTTTCCATGTGGTTTGGGGGTGGGACTGATCCCACACGCAGTTCAAAAGATAGACTATGACTGACCCACACCAACCTGTGTATTCTTTCCCCTGGTTGCACTTATTAATTCAGGTTTTGTCGAAAGACTTATTTCAGGACAATGAAAGATCCAAGCACCTGGTTATGTCCTATCGGAACTGCCATTTCCCCCTGTAGATCATTTAGGATAAGGATGTGGGGCTTCACACTGAGGCAGCCTTGACAATGAGGCAGCTGTTTAGTCCTGAGAGTGAAGCTTGCGCTGTTGCGTCTGGGTGGGGCATAAAGTCCGGAGATGAAGACAACCTCAAGGCAGGCAGAGCTCAGAGACAGAAAGAGGATGAGACTCAGGGATCCTTGGTGAAGATGTCTGAGCTGCTGAATCAAGAAGCTTCATTGAAAGCCCACCCTTATTTTGAATGGATTACTTAAGCCACACGAGCATTTAAAAATACCCCTCAGATACAAGTAGTATCACTAATTGCCTGCTCTGAATAGAGTGTGTTTGCTTGGTAATTTGACCAGCTACTTCTAAAGATTGAATACACTTATACCTTGGTGGCCAATGGGTTTTGCAGAAACCAGCAAAGCAATAGCAAAGCTAGCTCACAATTTGGATCCAGCCTCCTGTTTGCCTGGCTGGTGTACATTTTTGTCAGGGTTGAAAGATGAGTGATTGCTTTATTTGACAATATTTGCTGTCTTTTGATAGAAAGGGAAATAATTAAGTACCGGTCTGTTAAATGATTCCCTTTCCTCCGTATGGTCTACCTTTATGAAATTTTCTAGCGAATGTGGAACTCAAGCCCAAGTGGTATCTTCTCTGGAACGTAGGGACTGTTTGGATGAATCTGTATTATGGAGACAATTCCTTTCCCCGTGTGAATACTTGGCTTAAAAAGGTGCATGCGGCTGAATTCCAGCCAATGAGATGTGGATGGAAGTCTGCTGGGGGTGGGATTGCTTCCAGGAAAGGTTGCTTAGCTCTTTGAAGAACAGGGGACCTGATGTCCTTGAATTGCTTTCTCTTTTGGCTTCTTATTATGTGAAATTGCTCTTGCACAGTGACTATTGTCTCATGATGTGAGGCTGGTTGTCAGGTTTTTTGTTTTTTCTTTCTTAATTTGTGCCACAGAAAGCATCCTGATGCATTCTGCCAGGACCACATGGAGTAAGAGAGGAGAGTGGATTTCCCCAAGGAGGGATGCCAAGAGTACCCCGCCCTCATTTAAAAAAAGAGAAAGAAAAAAGTGACCTACACTGCTATAGCTTCTTAACATTTATCTGTATGTTTTTATTCAGTGTGCACGGCTCTACCCCCAGCCATGGGCAAGGAGTGGTTTGTGTGATTGCCAGATTAGGAGGACTGCTTTGTACAAGGTGGTAGTGCTTGAAGACTACACCCAGATTCTCATAAATTTGCTAGCTCACTCTCATATCCACTTATAAAGTATCCTTTTTGTAAATGAATGCAGGGATGGTATTTAAGAAATACTAAAGAAGCATTACAGCAATATGAGTTAATGTATACATCAAACTATACATAAAAAATTAAACATGTATTCCTTTTTATCCTCTGATACTTACCAGGTGCAAGAAGTTGTAGTGCACAGAGTTCATTAAAATGATAATGATTTACAGATCATCTATTGATTCTTAGACATTGTTGGTGTGATCATTTGATGGTGTGCTGTCATATGCTAAATGACACCCTGTGGTCTGACACACAGAATTACATCCAGTTCCATTCACATCTCTGTTCAATAGATAGTCATTAGGTGACTCACTGTCTTAAAAAGTAGAAAATTTCTTTTAAAATCACTAAAATTGTCCCTGGTTCTAAGATCTCTTTCAGTTTCTGCTGAACTAAGCAATTACATTAAAATTTTCTTCTAGATTTTTAAATGTTGCCTATGGTTTTTATATGGACAAATTCTCTCTAGTCAACTAAGCCATGAATATCATTTACTGGAATGCCATTTTTAATTAAGTTCAGTCTATACTTCAAGTCAAATGAGAGGTGGTGCAGGGTGAAGGGTAAGCACACACCCTCTGTCACTAAAGGGTCTGGGTTTAGATTTGTACTCTGCCACTTACATTTTAAGTAGCCTCTTTGTTCCTCAGTTTCTTTATCTGTGAAATGAGAAAAATCATAGTAATATAGGCCTCCAAAAGTATTCTCCTCTCTTGGGAGTGCCAGCCGTAGAGTTGGAATCCCTAGCCATTGGCCCGAGCCTGGCCTGGCCATTTGCTGTCCCCTTCTTTGTCTGGTTCTCTCAGAGCCTGGCTCCTGGTGGCTGCAATATCCAGAAGGGGCCACACAGAGATGATTCTAGGGAATGCTGGCCTGAGGTGGGCAGTGATAGCTCCTAGCTCTGTGGTGTAGATGGGCATGGAGGGCTTGCTCACGTGGGTGAGAGCAGTACTCCCAAAGGTGTCCCCCACCTCACCCTGCCAGATCAGGACACACTCTGGCAGGTGGAACAGATAATGGCATATGGTAGCATAGTGGATGGGCTTCCATAGAGGGTGTCAGGATAGGCAGGGATCCGCAGCACCTGGAGGACTGCATGGAGGAAGCATGGCTAGCCTTTGGGGATCCCTGGGAGAACCTATAGTGGGGAGCAAGCATACAGATGCTGTGGGGCACTATGACTGTCTCAGGCATCAACCAGTCAGAATGGATACCAGCTGTGGGGTCCTGGAGGCTCCAGATGTGCCAGTTATTAACCCTTTTGTTCCTGGATTATGGAAAAATTCTGGGAGGGGGTTTCCTTATAGAGCTCAAAGCTGTGGCTATTTATTAAAACTACATAGGTAGTTAATATTTTATAAACTATAAATACTTCCTTAGTGGTGAAAACCAGCAGAATATCAAAGAGGATACAGGAAAGTAAATGAATTTTTAAGCACACGGCATTAGTAAACTGAGGTTCAGACACATCAACTACGTTCCCAAGCCACACAGCCATTTTGTGGAGAGTCTGAAATTTGATCCAAGTCTTGGTTCTATACTCCTTACAGGTTAATGTCTAGAAGAAAGGGAAAGTTGGGGGCTCTGTTGATGATGAGAAGAACCTCGGGGTTCCAATAACTCTTTAGGAACACCATCTAAATGGCTGTTAAACTTGTGAGGATTCCATCACTGCACTCCAGTTATTTTTCATCACCTGTCAAGTGGGAACTGCAGGACCACGGGTAGATGTGTGGCCGTGTCTGTCCATATCAGTGTTTGCTCTGAAAGGGGCATGGCTTTCTGCCTGGGAGTTTTCAGAGGTTTGAATGACTTGCGCCTGGCTTCCTGTGCATCTTCCTGTGCTGCTTTGAGCAACCCCATCGTACTGGGAAACCAGTGGAGATTGCATCTCACAAAACACCAATGGCTTTTTCTGGAATCTCCAAAAATTAAAAAAATTGATGCTGATGATTTCTTTCCAAAGAAGTTTGTGAAGCAGCTGTGTTTTGGAGGGTGGGGTGAGTGGGTGGCCAGAATGCTGGAGAGTATGGGAGTGGGCTTTGTTTAAATTACAGCTTTCGACATTTCTTTTCCCTGAATTTGGAAATTTTAAAGAAAAATCATATGGCTCTGAAATTAGTGTCTTCTGAGAATAGCCCAGTGTTACATGACCTGAAATGGGAGCTAGGAAGTGGGGGGTCCGGGTTGCATTAGCTTTGAGCACCAGGTAGGAGAGGCACGTGATGGGGCAGTAAAGACTCCGACCTCTAAGCCAGCCTGACTTTGATCCCAGATTTGCCTTACTTGGCAAATGGACGAATTGGCAGTTCTAGCCTCAGTTGACCAATTTGTAAGTTGGTGTGTGTGTGTGTAGAAGGGTAATAATACTACTCATAGCTAACTTGCATTTCAGTGTGTGATTGGTGTGGCAAGAAACAAGTATTCTTTCTGCAAAATTCACTTGGCTTCGCCCTACTTCTCCTCTGGGTCCCATCTCGGATGCCACTTCCTTCAGGTAGCTTTCCTCGTCTTCCTATTGCAATGAGGTGCCCTGTTATTTTATTTTCTAGAACCCTGTTCTTCATATATTCTGCACACTTGCAATGATACAAGTTTTATTAATTTGTTTATTTGGGTTCTTTCTTCTCCAGTAGACTATATACTCCAGGATAACAGGGACATATTTGTTTTTCCATCTCATTTAAAAGTGAAAATATCTATGATTCTGTTTCTCTTCTGCTTGTTTGTTTATTTTGTTATTTTTAGGTTCAATTGTTGATAGATATGTATTTGTTGCTGTTTTATTGTTCATAGTTTTGATCTTCTTCTTCTTAAAAAAGACCCTTTAACATTTCATATAATGCTTATTTGGTGGCGATGTACTTCTTTAGCTTTTTCTTATCTGGGAAGCTCTTTACCTGCCCTTTGATTTTAAACGATAACTTTGCTGAGTTGCCAGATGGGAGGGGGTTTGAAGGGATGGATGAAAAAGGTGAAAGGATTAAGAAATACAAATAGGTAGATACAGAATAGTCATGGGGACGTAGAGTACAGCATAGGAAAAAGAGTAGTCAAAGAACACATATGCGTGACCCATAGACATGGTCAACAGTGTGGGGATAGCCTGAGGGAGGGTTGGGGGTGGGGTGGGTAGAGGGGGGCAAAAGGGGAAAATTGAGACAACTGTAATAGTGTAATTAATCAAATATAATATTAAAAATAAATAAAATAAAAAATTGAACTAAAAACAAGTGAAAATATCATGGGTGAGGGGTATGTAATACTAGATAGGCTACTGACACCTGGCAAATAACTATTCTGTAATTAATAACAATGCCTGGCAGATAATAGGTCCTCAATAAAAATTTGTTGAATGAATGAATATATGAGATTTTGTGAATTTGAGTTGAAATCTAAACTTTCTATAGACTTATAATAGAGTTTTATGTAATAGAGCTTGCAAAGGGGTATGGATGCTATTTTTAATTAATAATACTCAAGTTTTGAATTTATATTTTTCACTGCCTTGCAAACCACATCTCTAATTTTTTTTCTGTTGTTGTTATTTGAGGGGCATCAGGAAAATCACAGGTCTCATATGTGAACTTCGAAGTAAGTAGACTGCAAATTTTTACTGATTTTATTTTGGAGTGTCAGATAACAGGCAGCTGAAATTGAAAGAGCTTCAAATGTCACAAAGAGCTCTCGTAATTCTTCTCAAGCATTGACTGTATTAAACCTTAAAGGTACAGTCTGTTCTTCCCAACTCACTGGAGATTTAAACTAAGTAGGCACAGCTATACCCGAAAGGCTTTTCTTATCTAAATGGACTGCAATTATGATTTCCCCTAAATCCTCAAATTAGTTTTTCCAGTATGATAATGATTAAGAGCAGGGGTCAGGAAACGTTTCCTGTCAAGGGCTAGATAATATTGTGACCATACAGTTTTGTCCTTTGTGAAGCATGGCAGGAACCTTGACTCCTGGGATCCTACTGCACACTGAGCACCCAGCCCTGCACCTGGCACATACTCTGCACTTCTTAACTCTGTGGAATGATGAAATGGGATTTTGTCTGTATTTTCCAAAGGGCTTTTGTTCACTTCAGGCACACGGTGCTTGCTCGGGGAGGCTTAGAGTGAATGACCTTGTAAAAACTGTAACCCCCTCTTCTTCCTCCCCCTCTGCCCAATCCCTGCACTCCTTCCTTCCTTTAGACCCAATTTTCATCTTCTAGCATGCTATGTAAGTTATTTGCATATTTTGTTTTCTGTTCGTTTCCCTCACTAGAATATAAACTATAGGAGGGTAAGGATTTTTGTGTATTCTGTTCCCATAGTAGGCACTTCAGATATTTGAATAAATGAATCACATTTCTGAATTCTATACATAGACAGTTAATCCCAGGAAATAAAACATTTAAAAAACAAAGTAAAACTACAGTCCTACCTTACTTTATATCATGGACTTCCAAGTCTTCAATGACAATGGCTTTGTATTTAATTTCAAGTAAAATCTGCAGCTGTACATTATATTTTAATGTACTATACTTGTTTTTTAAAAATGGTGTTTTAGTTATAAAATATTTTAAGAGCAAAAGCATGTAAGAAAAGGTGATTTCATTAAAAATTATCAACTTTTAAAATTAGGAGAATACTGCATCCTTATTCTAGAATAGTAAGAAAAATTAAGCATAAGAAAAAACCCAAAATTACCCTCATTTGTATTGACATAATTGTTGCTAATATTTTGGGGCATATTCTTCCAAGGTTTTTCTTGTGCCTGTAATAATTTCATACATTGTGTTTAAAAGCAGGAGCATGCTGTAAATGTTAATAAGAGCCAATTTTATGTTGCACTTACTATGTTTCAGGCTCTGTTTTAAATGCTTTATTTATATTTACTGAATTGTGCAACAGCCTTATGATCTAGGTCCTAGGCTCACCGCTCTTTTACAGATGAGGGGGGTACAGAGACACCAGGAGCTTTGGTAACTTGCCTGAAGTCATACCTCCAGTGAGAGGTGGACTGGGTTTGAACCAGGGCAGCCTGGCTTCAGAATATTGCTTGTGACTTGCTTTTTATTTCCCTTTGAACATTTCCCCAGCTATTACATAGTCTCCAACATGATTTTGAATGTTTCAATACTTGAATACTTGAGTTTTTATGTTTTTGAAGAATTGATAGGAATTCTTTCTTTTTTTCTTGTGCTATTATGAATAATTCAATAACAAAGCAAAGTGAAGGCAACTCTTTGTATACTTATATGGTATCTTCCTTAGGTTAGGTTTCTTGAACTGTTATATGAACCTCAACAAAATCATCTAATTTAAGGAGCTTATGAGGAAGAAATGTGAAAGCGGGCAGTTTTTTTGTTTTTTACATCTGAGTATTAGGCAGCTGCTTCATGAATTTCTTTAAGTGAGGTCCAGCTGTATTGCCTCTTATTATTAAATGGTTGCTTTTGCTGAAAATCCACTTGGTTACCAACCCTGTTCAAGTGCAAATGTGTTCCTAAATGGAGACATTATGACTCGGAAGGGCTGTAAATAAAGGATAATGGAACATTCAGAATGAAAATTTAGGTAAAGATGGAACAAGTAAAGTAACCCAGATCTGTATACTTAACATCACAGGCAAATTGGAGTGTATTTCAAGCCAAAGAAAAGATCTTGCTTTATGAAGACACAGAGCTAATTAATCTATGTCAAATTGTGTTTTAAATACTTATCTTCTGGATAATTCAAACTCACTGTCGCAGGAATTAATCTGTCTCTCCTTTACCATTTGTAATTGTTAACCTGACAGGCATTTACTTTGATTTTTTGGTAGGGAGGATAAAGTGTTTAAGTGTTTATGGTGCAAAATTAACACCATTAGACAAAATGTCATGTTTTGGGTGAAAACACTGAACATGTTTACCTTTTGAAGTGTCAGCCCAAACTCTTGTGATTGATGGATGGTGGTATTCTGGGAGAAATACTTTAGCTGGTCAAGCGTGCCCTTTGCTAATATTCCAAACACACAACATGGTTACATCTGAGACCTAGTGGGGGGTGTGTGTGTGTGTGTGAACGCGCGCATGCACAAGCTTGCGGAGCTGTCTGGACAAAAATATGTGTAAACATCTTCTGCCCCTAATCTATTCAATAAGCATTTATTGAGCATACTGTGTATCTTCACTGCTCTACATGCTGGAATACAAAGATGAATGAGAACCTCAAGGAGTTCGTGGTATTGTGGAAACATTAGCTGGGGAAATAAGTAATTGGAGACCATGAGCTACTTTCATGAAGGATGAATGCAGGGGACAACAGTAGCATGAATCAGGGAAGGAGGGGGTT
Source organism: Furipterus horrens (assembly GCF_987537825.1). Classification (NCBI taxonomy): domain Eukaryota; kingdom Metazoa; phylum Chordata; class Mammalia; order Chiroptera; family Furipteridae; genus Furipterus; species Furipterus horrens. The sequence goes on from NW_028327180.1 coordinate 69,360,222, forward strand.
TAGAGCAAGCATCCCAGAGGAAGGTTTGCTTGTGTTAGGCCTTAAAGGAAGCATTCACCAGGTGATCAAAGAGGGGAAAGCACAGAGTTATGAAATAGTGTGAATTAGTCAAGGCACTTCCATTACCAAGAATTGCTGGAGTCTGAGGTGCTGAAGAGACTGCATATATTCTGTTCATCCTTGGACTGCAGAAGGGGACACTTGAATGCATGTAACCAATGGCCATCTTTGTGTTAAGATTTTAAGGTAATGGGGAAAAACCTATGGGTAGCAGACAATTTCTGAAGCTGTCTGGGATTCTGTTAGGATTGATTCATTTGGGGCTGGCTTTGGTTCTATTTCTTATTCTTTTAAAAAATATATATCTATTTTTAATTTATTGATTTTGAGAGAGAGGGGGAGAAAATGGGGAGAGAGTGAGAGAGAGAAAGAGACAGACACATATTCTGTTGTTACACACATTCATGTATTCACTGGTTGAGTCTTATATGTGTCCTGACTGGGGATTGAACCTGTAATGTTGGTGTATCGGGATGATACTCCAACCAACTGAGCTGCCAGACCAGGTGTATTTCCTATTCCTTTAAGTGCTTATATTCCCAGTAAGACATTTATCATAGTCTCTTTACCTATCACCAACTGTGCATGGCTCTACACTAGCTACTGTGCACAGTTTCCACCTCACAGTAGGTATGTACTATGTTTGTTGACTGAAATGTCATTGGATGGTTATAAAGATGAGAGCTAGTACTTTAAGAAACTTCCAGTTTTATTGGAGAAATGAGTTATAAACATTCAGAGGACTCACTTGCAATGCAGGATTTAAGTACCAGTTACATGTGAAAGATATTTGTCAAAATTATTATGAACTCTAAAATAAAAAGTTAACCCAAGCTTCATTAGTACACATAGAAATATTATTCAGGGGCCTGAAAATAAGTAGGAATACTGTATTCTACTATATATAAAGTATGATATACAGTTTTAGTAATTAGTCTTTAAATAAAACATTGATGAACTAGAGTCAGACCAGGAGGGTCAAGCAAGATAGGGAATGGTCTATGCAATTATTTTCTCAGGATAAATTTGTAAGTATGATTACTGGGTCAAAGGTTATGAACAGTTTTAGACCATTAGTATATATTGCAATATAATTTCCAAAATAGCTATACCAATTTACACAGTTCTGTGCAGTGCATAAATGTATTTGTTTCCTCAAAGCTTTGTTAGAGTTCATTATTGTCATCTAAAATGTTTTTTTAAAGGGGGCAATTGAATCAAGATGAGATCATTTTTACTTTAATTTGCATTTTTTATTTACTAGTGAAGTTAAATGATTGTGTGAAGCCGTTTTCCTGCCGTTACTGTGCTCCAAAAGGAGAGCAGGAAAAGGTTATTTTGCAAATGGAGAGAGCGTGGGGAGACAGATAGATGCACATCAGTATCTTTTTGTGTTGGTATTTTCCGTGCGTAGAAAGTGAACAAAAACCCTTTTTCCAAATAGCTTACACAGAAATTTAGTAACTTACCTAACTGAAAAGCCCTCACTGTAGATTTGGCTTAAATTACAGCTCAGGGCTCAAGTTATGTTACCAGGACCCATTTCTGGGTTCTGTGCTCCACATCTTGGTCTAGTAGTCCCATATTGAAACAGGCTCTCCACTTGTAGATGATACGTACCTCAGCGGTTCTCACGTTCTTTAACTCCAGACTAAGTTTCTTATGGCAGAGCAGCCTCTTTCCCAGTCTCGTTGAGTCTGATTGGGTTACCTGAACATCCTGAACCTATCACAGTACCCCCTGGGGGGTTGTGGCACTCTGATTGGCTCAGGCCCGTGTCACATGCTCCACTGCTAAGCTGAAGTGAAAGTTCACTCCATTCACTAAGGTGAGAGAAGAGGAGTATCCCTAGAGGGAAACTCGAAGTAGAATGGATGAACCTTAAAGTATTCCAGCTTCACCACGAGGCACTTGTTTGGGAAAGGTGGAGTTTCACAAGGTGTCCACAATGGCAATTACAAGTGACAGGGGAGGGCCCAGGGATAAACTAACTGCCTGTTGCACCCTGTAGCTGACCCTGATTAAGCGGAGCCCTTGCAGTGGGCAGAAGCAGGGCTGCCATGATCCTCCCAATGGACAGGTGCCTTCCTCATTTTTCAGCCTGCCAGGATGTGCTTCATCTCTTCCTTTTGCCCCTCTCTCCCTGGAGCTTAAAATCCATTGCTTCCGAGTCTGGCCTCAGCCACAGGGCTGTCAGAAAGTGTGTGACGAGACAGAAGCCTGCTGCAGACCTCTGATGTGGTGGTGATTGAACTGTTTCTTCTTCATCTTTGTGACCCTGGACCTGGGACTCTGCTCACCACACTTCTCACCTGGCTCCTTGATGGGCCCTGCCATGGGGGAGGGGTGCCAAGAAGCTGTGAAACTGGGGAACTGCGGTGTTTATGGAACCCAGCCATGTGTCTTCACCTTGCCTGTGACACTTGCTTCTAGCAGCAGCAGTTGGTTCCGGTTTATTTATCTACTACTCTCAGAAGCTGCCTCATGGTGCCTTCCTTGAGGCAAGTCCCCAGAGTGTTAGAAAAATAAACCAGAACCACCTAGCCAGTCTCTCTTTGCAAGTCTAATCCCAGCTCTGCTGAATCCTCCAGCCTGAGAAGTCAGCACCAGTCAGGCAGCACCCTCTCCTCAGAGATTTGGGCAGCAGCTCTGCAGTGCTCCCCCTCACCCCTAAGCTTATAAATGTTATAATTCCAGCCCCATTTCATTGCTTTTCCAGCCCTTGAAGTGACAGCTGCTTCCTGCAGTTACCACCTTGATGATACCTCAGTGTCTCCTTTTGGTCTTTTCAGTTTTCTAACATCTGGTTAATAATTCTTTTTAAAAAAAAAAATTTCTTATCTATTTATTTCTCAATTACAATTGACATTCAATATTATTTTATATTAGTATCAGGTGCACAGCATAGTGGTTAGACAATCATATACTTTAAAAAGTGATACCCCTGATAATTCTAGTATCCATCTGGCACCGTACATAGTTATTAAATATTTGTGACTATTGGCTAATAATTCTTCACATGGAATTATCTTCATTAAAATATTTGGTGCCGTTTCTGTTTCCTGAGGAAATCCTGACTGAAGCAGTCCCAGTCCCAGTCTATACACATTGTCTCTCCATCATTGGAACTAAGCCTGAAGATCATCTAGATGGAAAATTAATATTGACTTCCTATTGCCCTTAGGACAAAGTCTAAGCCCTTGGACTGTGTTTGACTCCATAGTTGCATGTCTTGCTGTCCCAAGCTTGTACTTTATGCTCTCGGCACCTGGAAATTCCTTAAATTCTCCCATGTGCCAAGCTCTGTCACCTGCAGGGCATAGAATACAGTTCCTTCTGCTAAAGGGCACTGATATCTTCCACCCTTTATCTGGACAACACTCATCTTTCCTTCAGGTGTCACAGCAGAGATGTTGTTTCTCCTGGGAAGCCTTTATTGATTTTTTCCCCCTTTCCATGATCTCCTGTACTTTCCATCTGATGGCATTAATTCAATTGTTTATTTCTCCCACTGGACAGAAAGCAGTACCTTAAATGTAATAGGTGGCTTAATAAATATGTGCCAAAAACTTTCTTAGAAAATTTCAGTGTGTGCTTTTTGCTTTTTTTTTGGAGCAAGGACTGAAATCCAGCCACCATTACTGCTGATGCAAGTCATGCCCTAAATGATTACTGAGGGTTTCATCTCCTGTCCAAAGGACAAGCTAATGTGAAAAATTGCAAAACAGGGTCTTAAGGACAACAAACAAGAAGCCTTAAAGACCTGAGATGTCACTGAGGCTGCCGTGTGTCACTTCAGTGATGGAGGTGGACAGGGATCAGTGATGGATTCACCGGGTTAAAAGCTTTCCCATCACCCACAGCAGCTGAAGGCATCGTGTCAAAGAGAAGCAGCAGAAGGAAATGAAGCCTTGTCAAGTTCTTACCAACATGATTTCTGGATGCTAATGAGACGCCTTGGATCAGAGGGGAAGACTGAATGTGCCTGCTTTCCTGAGACTGCACCACGCAATGAAGGAACAAAGACTTTGCAGTTAGAACTTGGTTTAGATGTTAGTTTTGCCCCTAATTCCCAATGAAGTTAGGCACCTTGGTGAGGTTCTTAGATTATTTATCTATAAAACAGGACTAATAGTGTCTACTCTATTTACTTGAAGAGAACTAAGTGAGATAACTGATTTAAAGTATCTAGCACAGAGTTTGGAAAATATTCACAGTTTATGGAAAATAATTAGACTGGCAGATCTGCTCCCACTCATTCATTCATCCATGCACCCATCCATGCAAAAGACATGATTGAGAGTTTCTGCTGCGAGGAGAAAATCTGAAAAGGTAACACATCAATGAACAAAAACATGACCATTTTGTCCATTGATTAATCTTGTCCTTTCTGGCATTATTTTTTATGATCCAGCATCCCGTCCAGGATTATGCACTGCATTTAGTAGTTGTGTTTATTTAGTTCTCCTTACTTTAGAATAGTTCCCGGCCTTATCTTGACTTCTACAATGTTGACATTTTTGAAGGGTCCAGGCCAGTTGTTTTGTAGAACATCTCTCAATTTGGCTTTGTCTGACTGTTTTCTGACAACGTGCTTTTTGAGGCCATGTAGCCAGCAAATGGCAGACCTGAACCTGACCCCATGTCTTGTACACTTTCCTCTTAAAAGCTGCCAGGGGACCTGGAAGTCAGAAGACCCTGTGGCTCCACCCTCAGAAGAATGGTCAGGTTGGTGCACACAGCCAGGTTGTCAAGTAACATCAGCCCTGGAATGGTCATCACCAGAGACAGCACCTCCTCCCAGGTACACCTGGCCATTTTCTTGGCTGTCATTTAGCATCTCCAGGTTTGAAGGACAATTTGTAAAAAAAATTCGTAGCTATTTTATTACTTTTTTTGTCTTTATCTCTCAAGGTGACACTGGGGAAAAACAGGAAAATGAGACCAAATGTGGGTAAAATGCCACCAAACCATTTCAGTTCTATTATGATGTATTTTTCAAAACTCTAGGGCATTGAACAAAATGCACTAAAATTAAAAGAAGTCTCTCTCTCTTTTTTAATTTGAAAAATTCTTTTAGAAAGCTGAACAATTGCTGTAGCTAATCTATAATTTAGCCAAATGTTGGGTACTTTATTATATTGGCATGCTAGGAGTTAGCTCGCTAAATTTTCTCAAAGAAATGGGAGCGACAAGGGAGCAAGTAATTGGTGTTCTGAGCTGACGTTCTCGTTCCCATTTCATGACTGGACCTCAAGTACATTTCTTAATCTGTCCAGATGGTATTAAAAAAAATTCTCCAAACTGGTCCTAAATGAATTCTGCTTTTTCACAGCTTTCTCACTTTAGTTGAGCGTTTCTTCTTCTTTTCTAAAAGTAAAATTAGGAGGGTGTCACTGGGTGAGGCTGGAGGAGTCCCTCCCCCCCCGCTGAGCTCTGCTTGCTGCAGATGTCATGGGGATGGGTAGTGAGGGGAAATATTTTATATATTTTGTGTCTTATTGGTGGGAAGTTATATAGATGGTTGGTTTGTTTATATTACTTATTGAACTTACAATTAAAGCCAGACACTGTGTAGGTAGTGGACTTCACAAAGGAACAACTCAGGGAATTTATGATCTTCTGTATGTGCAGCGCAGGCGAGGCAATTATACAGGCTAAACACAGGATGCTACAGGGAGGCACCAACCCAGACTTAGGAGGGAGGTAGAGTAGGTGGTTCACATGTGCAGTTTGCTCCATGATGGATACTTCTCTCCAACAGTAAAGAGCAAAGGCAGAAGAGAAGAGTTTGGCTTGTTTGCCAGGTTATGTATCTCCATGCTCTCCACTTCAATTTAACATGGAAAACTAGTGACCAAGGACTTGTCCAAGAGTGGTGATGTCAGGGACCAGCGTGACTAAGGAAGAAGCTTGTTTGGATTTGTCCTCAGAAAAGCTGAGAAGAGGTTCCTCAGAATTTTGAGGCAGAAGCTTTCTAGGCCAGGGGTGCTGATAGGTGTGCAGAGTATAGTATTGCACGGTACTCCTGAAACAGATGCCTTTGTAGTCAGTGTTGGAGGTAGAAAGAAATGGTGGTGGTGGTGGAGGGACTTTAATGTGATGAGGTTTATGCTCCAAATTCTTACCTATCTCAGAGAAGGCCTCCAAGCTGAGACTTGAAGGCACTGGGACAGGACGTGTGCTCTAGACAGCAGGTGTAACATTTGCAAAGACCTGGAGACAGGAGAGAACCTGTTGTACTACAGTAGTGGTGCTGGTGGAAGAGTGAAAACAGGGCAGAGTGAGAGAGAGGGTTGGAAAGAGTTAAACCATGGGAAGCTTGGGAAGCCTTTTTCAAGCTACCAACTCCATCCTGAGGGCCAAGGGAAGCTACTGAAGCCATATAAGTTGAGAAGTGTAGGAACAGGTGTATATTTCAGAAAGAACAGTCTGGCTGCAGTAGGAAAAAAAGGACTGGGGTGCCAAACTGGAAGAAGAGGGATCAGCTGGGCACCTGGACTAGAAGACTGATGATTAGGATGAGGACTGACAGAAGAATGACAGAACCATTTTGGAGGTGGAACCAGTAAGACTTCATGATTAATTGGATGAAGAGAGTGAGGGAGGAACAGGGATCAAAGATGAACAGTCTAACTTTCTTCATATTTGTCTTATACCCCAACCTTGGTCTTGGACTTTGAAGCCTCCCTACACCCACAGTTCTTAATACCATGACCTTCAATCTTGGTACCAACCTCAGAGCCCATGGTAACTGTGTGCCCTAGCCAACAGCACCACAGCTACAACCTGTACTCTGAATGCTGGCGCTGGTCATTGCCTGGCCCCAGGCTTCAGCCTCCCAGACTTGCTCTGTCCCGGGTGTACAGTCACAGGATCGCATGGTGATTAAGAGAAAGGACTTTAAAGTGTGACAGATCTGGGTTCATGTCCCAGCTCTACACTTACTCTTGAGTGTGACCTTTGGCAAGTCACTAAATGTCATCTGTAAAAGTTGTTGAAGTCATGAGGATTAAATGACATAAACAAGAAACAATGTGCACATGGTGAGCATGGAATAAAGGCTGGTCAAGGAGAAGGAGAGGAAGTAAGAGACAGTGTAGAAGCAGATGATAGGGTTTTTAATAGGGTTATTTTTTCCCTTTTCCTTCTACAACCTCAGTCTGACACAACATAGTAAGAGAAAAAGAACAGCCATTTGGGTAAAGAGGGAAATGAAGAATCTCTTTAGCTGGAAGGCATGAGGGAGGTATGCCAAAGAGTCCATCTTGATCGTATGTAAGTTCTGACTGGTCAGCCCCTGCACTAGAACCAAAGCCAGAGGCAGGCCTGCCAAGGCCTCCTCCACCTGGCGATCTTAGTTCTTCTCATGGTGATTCCACTTAACTGCTTTTCTTCATAATATTTGTTTTCAACTCTCACTTACCTCAGGGCTCTCCCTTATCCTTCCCCTGCCACTGTCCTCTGTCTGATACTTCCCACGTGGTAGCTTCTAGAGGCTCTTTTTATTTCTCTAATTCCAGGGACAGGTCCACATTGGCTGAAGACCGCTTTGCCTCCCAGAATCTCACCTCTAAGGAACGTTGAATCACTCTGCCTAAATCCTGGCATTTTTCTGAGTAGAACTCAATGAATAATAATAATCACATCAATAACAATAACCACTTGCATCGGTTCCTTCTGCGGCTCTATAAAACCAGCATCTATTCTGACTGGTCAGTGGTTAAGCAGCATCTTTTCTGGTTGGCCAGCTTCCATGCTATACTGGTTGTAATGGGCTGAATTGTGTACCCTCCAAATTAATATATAGGGATGGGCAAAAAGTAGGTTTCTAGTTGTGAGTACATGAAACATAGTTTATTCTTGTATTATTTATTATTATATTACTTATTATTATTATTAACCTATTTTTGCCCACACCTGTATTGGAACATTAACCCCTCCTACCTCAAAGTGTGACTTTGTTTGGAGATAGGACCTTTAAAGAGGTGAATGAGTGCCCTAGGGTGGGCTCTAATCCAATCTGACTGGTGTCCTAAGAAGAAGAAATTTGGACACACAGAGAGACACCAGGGATACAGGCACACACAGCCCATATGAGGACACAGAGAAGGTGGTCACCTGTGAGCCACAGAGAAAGGCCTCAGGGGAAACCAATGCTGCCAACATCTTGATCTTGGACTTCTAGCCTCCAGAGCTATGAGAAAAACTTTTGTTGTTTAAGTCACCCAGTCTTTGGTATTTGTACAACAGCCCTAGCAAACTAATACACCAGTGTGATGTAGTTGGACTATCATGTCTGATAATAACAGTAATTGTAAGTGTCCATTAAATTCCAGAGGTAACAGATTACATCATTACAACTTTAGGTACTATTTGGGTATTCTTATTCCCATCTTGCAAACAAGGGAACTGAGCCTTGGAAAGGGCAATGGCTTACCTAGAGTCAAAGTCACAGAGCTACAAGGGGCTCAAATCCAAATCTTTCAGACACCCGTGCCTGGGTTCTTAACCACTATGCTATCGAAGTACTGGTCTTCTCTGTCTGTTCCTCTTCTCCCACTGCAAATAATGCCCCTTATTTTTCTCTGTGGCCTCTGTTTCTTTCCTTTGGAGTACTAGCTACAGTTTGTAGTTTTAAGTTTAATTCTGGGATCATGTTTTCTATTTCCACCTCCTCCACTAGTCCTATAACGTAGCACTATGCTTATAATCACAGAAGATGGGGTTGATTTTGGAACAGGCCTCTTGATTTTCCTGCCAGGAGAAAAGCAGCCAGCCCTTTGCATACAGTGAAATGACCAGCCTCTGTGGGCACTGGCAAGTAACAGAACTACTGCTGGACTCTTTAATTTATACCTTAATATTGTACACACGAAGCCTCAGGAGTGGATCCTGTGACTTAACCTCCCCACATGGCGAGTACCAGTGTTAGCACGCCTTTCCTCCTCTGTCATGCCGAGCTCGCCTGGGCCCGTGTTCTAGGACGTGGTTTTCCATTTTGTATTGCACTCAAGGCAGGAAGCTGTGAGCCACCTCGGACTCCGCTGGTGGCTGCTCCTTGCTTTTCCTGACTCTCCAGCCTGTGAACACATCTGGGCCAAGTGGCAGCTGCTTTATTTGGAGAATAATGGAGTCTAAAAAAAATGGAGCCTGGTCTGTTACACCAGATTGTGGCTCCTCAGTGAACAAAATCCCAGCAGGTACTTGTTTTAGTGGTCACACTGTGTTAATCAGCTGCTTCAGCCAATGTAATATTATGAGGAGAGTGGTTATTATTTTCCCACTGGTGTTTCCTATCAGAGGTGGAAACACTGTGTACATCCCCCCCAACCCAAATTGACAGAAAATTCTATATACTTCCCAAGGGCTGTATTTCATTATGTTTCTCTGCCTTTTTATTTTTAGTTTTCCTTCTCCCTACCCCATTTTACCATTTAATGCTTTCAGAAAAAAATGACTGGTATTCTACATTTTCATATTCTAAACACCAATCCTGCATAATTCTGTTGAATTCTTTGTTGTTCTTTTTTTTTTTTTTCAAGTTATGGTTTTAAAAATAATCTAGAACTAATTTGCCTAATGAATATGCAATTATTCCAAAAGTCTGAAGTTTTTGAAAACCTTCAGTCAGCATCTTTCTGAGACATGGTGATGAATGCAGCATCAGGCACTTGGAAGCTGTTACTGATTTGGCATGAGCAGGTACAGTTTTTTCACATTTAGAAACTGGGTATAATGCAGTCATTTACTGTGAATTTATAGTTAGCTCCTGTAGTTGCTTTCTATCTAGTGTAGCTCCCTCTACTGGTGGAGTGTATGCATCGTTGCTAACTGGGGCCCGTCCACGGGTGAAATAGAAGCCACGTGTGACAATGATAACAGATGTTCAGGAGAAAAGGGAGCACAGCTGGGTTCTGTCACTGCTTAGGTCAGCACCTACTAATAATAGCTACCGTGTGTAGTAGCTTCTCTCATGGGAGGCACTTTGCATGTCTTAGTTGTCTTAATCTTCATTTAACTATATTCCGGAGAGCAAGGGAGTATTCTCATTCTTTTATAAGTAAGGAAATTAAGGCTTGGAGAGGTTAAGAATAATTTCCAAGGTCACACAGGTAGTAAGTGGCAGAACGTATGTTCTTAGACATGTATCAGCAATACACTTTCTATGCCATGCACTTTGGCAAGTCTAGCCAAGGATCCTACCTTCAGAGTGTTGAACTTCTGATGGGAGTGAGAAGACAACTACCCATGACAGATAGCCAGAAAAATTCAGAAAGGAGATGAGACAGAGGACCCTGTCATGGAAGCAGAAGCAAAGGAAAGGGAGGGAAGTTTGAACTCAGTGGAGATAAAATTTATCCTCAGAGGAAGACGGATGTTCAGAGGTTTTGGCTCCTAGTCCCATTTCCTGCCTACTGTGCACATTGTGCTTTTGAAAGTAACCCCCAGGATAGAATTTTTCAGTAACTGATTTTGACCTGGAAAACCAGCCACCTCCTGTGTGCTTGCTCCCATACCTGAGTGTAGAAGCCAGCTAGGCTTTCTCCATTGTTGAAGCAGGCAGATGCATCCCGACCCCAACTGTGGGATTCATTAGCCTCTGCTGTGTGACTGCTGTGGTCACGAGGGTGTGAAAGGCACAGTGCCTTCACAGCCCTGGCTGGGGAACAGGCTGGCCTAGTGCCCCACGGAAGCACACAGGGCCTGTTGCCGAGTGCTGGCACGTGGGATCTCGTGAATGGTTGCCTTTCTGTGGGGGTGCTTTGGTTTGCTACACACAATAGAACAACGTGATTTTCTCCCATGCTCAGTCTATGTTATTCATTTTTTTCCTTCTGGCTCCAGGTGAATATCAGTGCTCTTTTGGTTGCAGGTAGCAGAAGCACTCCAACTCGCTTAAGCAAATACAGGGGAGTTTACTATAACGATTCTCAGTGACTAGACCCATGGACCAGAATAATCACCAGGAGCCAAGGCAGTTACCCTTTGGTAACTGGCAGTTCTCTCTCTCTCGGGTTACATAGACTTATGCTTCTTTTTCTTTTTATCTGTTTATTTCTCTCCCTCCCCCAATCAGCTGTCTCTTCTTGTAAGTTCATGCCAGAATAAGGCATCCCTAGCTCCCAAATGTCCATCTTCTCAATTTGAGCTAAAAGAAGCTCAAACGGTGCCCCAACTATGTGTTTGCAAGAGATAAGCATAAATATTCAATGCTTGGTCCAGTCACCTGCTGTGATGGGAGTCATGACTTCAGGCCCCCATCCTGTTTCAGCCCCAGTGGATGGGTGCATTTTGCAGAAAAACAAGTTGAGGGATAGGCAGTCATGTAGGTAATTGCATATTTATGCATAAGCAATCTGACATAATTTTATATTTCTTGAGAGTCAGTGCAGCATGCTAACTAGCCGTATGAGGGTAAAGTCTGTGGAGTTCAGCACTTCTATCTTTGGGAGCAGTTGAGGTACACTTGGGCTGTGTAAAGACTAGAATTGATGCAGCTATTCGTATATTTCAGGCAAAAATCTGCTGCTGAGAGAAAAGAAGGTTGGGTTGTTTTGAATTAATATTAGGTCGGCTAATGATACTTAAATACACAAGATAATAGCTTACACATCCTCATCAAAGTGTTAATAAGATTTGGGTGGTTCTCACTGGCATTGGGAGCCTAAAACTATCTCCTTGTCACATGCCTCTTTTGCAGGGGGTTCCCTTTGGTGTCCCAAGGCAGAAGTGATCTTCTTCTCCTCCAAATTTCCAAAGAAGTGCTTTGCAATTCTAGTCTATTTTACTTCCTTATATTTCTTTCTTTTTTAAAAAAATCTCCTGACAGGCTGGTGGGAACAGTATCTGTCTTATTTTACTGTCCTTGACTAAGATTGATTGTAGTGTCTCGTACATGGTAGATTCCTAAATAATATATGCTAAATATGTGAGTCACTTAAGTGACCCATAGTAAGCCAGACCAACTAATAATTAGTTCAAAACTCTGAATCAGAGATTCTTCAATACTCCAATGAATCAGATATGCTAGTACTGACAAGGTACCTAGCACTGTACTTAGTGCTTCTAGTTAAGTGGCTTTATACTTTATTAGCTGCGGCCTTAGGAAAGCTTAACCTGAATTTAAATGTCCCCAGCTGCAAATGGGCTGTGGGGAGAGAAGGAGTAATAATGTTTTCTTGATGGGATGAGTGTAAGGATTAGAACTTATACATAGGAAGCACCAAGCACAGAGTAACATGTTTTTGTTTGTTTAGTTGTAGTTATTAGTTATTGAAGTTGGTATGGATTTTCATGTGTAATTCTCAATTGCAAGAAAAGTCACAGCTCTTTTTCTCTGCTTTGTATCGCCTTTTCTGCTCTCCCCATTTCTCTTGGAGAGAATTCTGTTCCAGTTGTATTCAGAAGCCTCTAATCCTTCCAATGGTATGAAAAGTCTCCTCTATATTTGAGAAAGGTCTCTGGACCTCAGTCCACTGAGTCTGTTATCAGACCTTCACCTTACTGAATCTGGATTTTGAGTCATTGGAAAGTGTTTCTTATTTCCAAGTTTAGAGGAATGCATTGATGTTTTCTTTTATTTCTCATATAGTATTTTTCTTATATTAAATGTCAGACCCATTGCAAATTTATTTTGATGTATGGAATGAGCAATGGATCCAATTTTATATTTTCCATTTGACTAACCAGTTATTCCAATGTCTCTTATTAAGATATCCATCCTTTCCCAGCTCATTTGAGACGCTGACTTTGAATTAATGAAAAATTTCAATTATATAAATTAAATCATTAAATGCTAAATTTCCATATGTGATTAGGTCTAGCTCTGGCTTATTTGTTCCATTTGTCTTTTTGTCTATTCTTGCACCAATAAGACATTTAAAATTTTTATGGGTTCAAAAATGATTTTATATCAAATTCACTTATTTTATTTCTCCTATTTTTCATAGTTTTCCCAAGTGAGTTTTATAATCAATTTTATCTCCAGGAAAAGAAGAACCTGAAGGCATTTAACTTGAGCTCATTAAGTATAAAAATTAACTTTGGGAGGATTGAAAACTTTTATAATGTTGGTTCTTCCTAGCCAAGAATATGAAAATATTCTTATCTGTTTAAATCTACTTGTGTGTCTTTCAAAACTATTTTATAGTTTTTCTCGCATGAATTTTGATGCAGTGTTATTACTTGATAATAGTATTATTATTGCTCTTATAAATGGGCTTTTGCCTTCTGTTCTGTCTGGTAATAGGATTTTGCTTATATGTCATTATTTAACTTTTAACCTTTTCTACTGTCTTTGATTTGGGTGTGTCTCTTGGATGTGTTGGATTTCGCTTTGTTAGCCAATCTGCAAATATTATAGGTGTATTAAGCCCATTTACATTTATTGATATACTTGAGAGGTTTGACCTCAATCTGTCACATTGTTTTTATGTGATGTGATGTGTGTGTACATACATAGTATTTCACTGTGGGCTTTTTTTATTTGCTTGCTTTATCTCCTTTTTTTTTTTTTTTGATATATCTTTTTGGCATTTAGGAAGGTCTGGAATTTTGGTCTAATGACTGCTTAGGTTAACACCTTTACATAATCACATAAGGTCGTCTGTCTTGGGTATTGTCTAGTGTTTCCTTACTAGGAGCAATATTGAAGTTAGCTTGCAATCTTTTCTTTTCCTTCCCTTCCTTCTCTCATAGCCGCTAATGTAAGTGGATGTGGGAGTAATGTCATTTTCCCTCAATTAATGCTTATAAGGCAATGTTGGAGCTTATGCTCCTTTCTTGATGCTCTTTCCTTTTTGATTGGCTATTCAGATGGCGGTCTCTTTCCTCATTCCTCCTCCTGCCCTTTTTTCCCCACAGAGCCTGGAGAAGTGCGTGGGTGGGGAAGGAGACTGGATTTTGACAGGTGAAGGGGAATCATTTTAGTCATCTGTTTTTGTTTTTTTTTAAAGATTTTTGAAAAACCTTCTTTACTTTAAAGTAATTTCAAAACTAGGGAAAAGTTATAAGAATAGGTTGAAGAACTCACCCATATTCTTCACCCAACTATTAATATTTTGATTCATTTGCTTTAACATTGTCTCTATACATACATGATTTTAGTAACTTTTTAACCCTTTTAACAAGGCGTTTTTGACACTTTCCTGAGTACTTTGTAAATGGGGAGATAATTACCACTATGGGTAACAGTAGCCCACTGTCTTTTATTACCCTGGGGAAAACTGAGCAGGAAGGCAGTTTTCCGATCATCCATGAGTCTGGACACTTGGAGCCTGGGATCCATCTCAGCAAACATCTGTGCTCAAGTTTCGCAGGAAAGCTGCAGTGCCATCTGCACTCAAGGGACACTGCAGGTGTGTCTGCGGTGCCATCTGCACTCAAGGGACACTGCAGGTGTGTCTAATGGACTATCATGGGGAGCTCAAGTGGACAGCAGAGCCCTCCACCAAATATTCTGAACTTCCCGTGTCATTGAGCATATGAGAAAGGGAAGGGGCTTCCTTCATCTTGACCACCACTGAATTTCCCATTACCAACATAGCCACCTGATAAAGAGATGCAAAATATGTGACTTTTAAAAAATACTCAGTCTTGTGGAGTACAATTCTGACCTCATCTCATGGAACAAACTCATAACACATATATGAGATAATGGAATGGAAGCTTAAGATATCAAACCAGCAAGCTGGATCAGGAAAGAAGATAAAGTGGAGCCTAGAGTTAGCCCTTGAGGTGCTGGAGTGTAGCCACCAGAGTCTTTTGTTGGGTACCTGCAGCCTTGGGTGGGGAGGGACCTGCTGGGCATGTGGCTGGTTCAAATGCATGTCTCCTGCCAAGGAGATCTGGTGGACATCAGAATCTCTGTGCATTGTCTTCCTGTCTCAAATGTTTTTCTCTCCTCTAAAGACTCTTTTCTGACCTTGCGCGAGCCTTTCTGGTGCTCTGTTTACCCCGACTTCTGCTGTACTCACCCCTGATAGAACCAGAACATGGGCACTTGGTGTCCAGAGCCAGAGAAAGGACCCCAGTGAAGGGTGTGTTATCCCAGGGTTCAAAGCTCTGTGGGATACGCATTCTGGAAGTTTCAGAATTCAAATAAAACTGGATGTCAGTATGACATTTTTTATAGCACAAAACGAGAAGAAAAACCCTGCACATCAGTGGAAAGATCAAGATTCCTTCAAAGGCAGGGATGTGACGGCAGTGAGTTGTGTTTTCTGTCAGCCCCTTTTCTTGTTTTTATTGGCACTTTCATTTCGCAGAGCCTTTCTGTTTTGAGATGAAGTAAAAGCTGTAATTTTTACTTGTTTCCAATTTTTGGTGCCTTTAATGAATAAAATCAAGGCGGACTCTCTCGGGCAGTGCCTGCCCTTCTCTCCTTCCACATTTTTTATTACATGGAGAAGAAATGAGAGAGGGAAAGAAGTAGCTATAAAAGGTAGAAATAAGCTCTCATCATTTGAAGTGGTTGTTTTTTTCACAGGCTCTGTGGGGAATTCTGAGCATTAGCTTCAAAATGCCATTCCTGTGCCAAAGCTCCTTTTAGATTTGGCTTGTTGGAACCCTTTTTGTGAACTCCAGCGCTGATAATGGGAAATGTTGATTCTTGAAATAGAGGGAGGGTGATGTAATGGCCTAAAATCATAGGCTCGATCTATCCAAAAGTTTCTAAAGTGTAAGAATTCCCAATTCCTTCTCCCCCTTGCTGTTAAAGATGATACTGGCTTTTCCCTTTTCAGTGCTTATTCCTCATGTGTCATTCTAGAGTGGATTTTTGCATTTTGGTGATGCAAAAGTGGAGGAAATTGGGAGGACAGGAAGGGTGAGATGGGCCTTTTCTAAGGCTGGGTGACGAATATTTTGAAGAGTTTGACATGTGAGCCATGGAAGAAGTTGTCTATGAAAGAAGGGCAGGGGAAAGGAAAGTGGAAATTTAAAATAAATTATTCCTGAGCTCCATATCCCCCACTCATGGATCTGAGGATACTAGTAAAGAACTGGAGTTATTGAATATTTTTAAAATATTACTAGTTTCTGGCCTGTAGGTCTTTGATTTCAATAACATTCTAAGACTAGTCCTCACGGGCGGTGCCACCATAAGGTTTACACTTGAGTTTCTTATTCTGATAACTTTATTTCTGGTCTCTTATAGAACATGTCCTTAGGGCCAGTATGGAGGACAGGTTACACTTCCCATACCAACTCTGATTCTGTAGGTACTTCTGGAGCTCTGTGTTGAGGATTCTGAAACCCCTGTGGGTCTGAGTGGAAAAGAACATTGTGATTGGTTAGTAGTCTGCGTGGGTATGAGATGGTGGTAGATACTCATATGCCAGAGACTCTTCCACAGACATTGGAGAACATTCTTCTACACTTTTCTTGTGTTATAAAGCTAATGTGAGAGACAAGACCTGCAGGACCCTGCTGTTATAGCTGCCTTTTGTTGTCAGAACTCAGTGGCAGAGTAATATCAAGTTTTAATGGAAGAGAAGGGAGTGAGTTAATTAACAGGAGAGGTTTTCTTCCCCCCCAGCTTTATTGAGATATAGTTCACCTATTGCAGCGTGTAAGTTTAAGGTGTATAATGTGTTGATACACTTATATTTTCAAAAATGATTACTACCATAGTGTTAGCTAACACCTGAATCACATCACATGATTACAATTCTTTTGTGTGGTGAGAACATTTAACATCTATTGTCTTAGCAACTTTCAAGTTTATAATTAAATGTTACCACTATGGTGTACATTGAATCCCCAGAATTTATTCATCTTTTAAGTGGAAGTTTGTACTCTGATTAACATTTCCCTATTTTCACACACCCCCCAACCCTGTGCCCAGCCTTTGACCCTGATAACCACCTTCTACTCTGTTAATATGAGTTCAGCTTTTTTAGACAGCACTTATAAATGAGATCAGACAGTATCTGTCTTATTCTGTCTCGCTTGCTTCATTAACACCGCAAAGATTTTATGTAAGCAGTCTAATTTTTGACTGGGTTCTGTGAAATGGAAGAATTGACCTTGATTTCACCACTCTGTTGGACCTAAAAGTTCCATTGGAGCTCTGAGCACAGCACAGACTAACTGGGTTCAAAAAGTCAAGAACTTTATTGTATGAATTATTCACATTACCTGAGTCCGCTGCCTGGAATCCCTACAGCAATAGCTCATAACCCTTTTTACCTTAAGTCATACTGCATTTTATTAAAGCATTTTCCTCTTTATAAAGACAATTTTTCTAAGAAAAACATTTCTGTGGTTATAGGAATTTGGTTTGTTAGTAATAGCCTCCATTTCTGGGCTAAATGTTTTGCATATGTTAGCTCACTGAATACCTACAAAAATCTTGTGAGAGCAATATCATTGTCCACACTTAATGCTGAAATTACTGATGCTTAGAGAAGTTAAATAATCAACAGACACAGTTTATTAGATAAAGATCTCCCTAGTTGTATGTTGCTGAAGTTGAGCTCTTAATCACACACGGTACTGCTAATTTGCTTACTTATTTGCTTATTCATTATTTACAGTACATTTTAAGGACTTGAGAAAATTGTGGTTTTTTTCTAGACCCAGCTCATGAGATCAGAGCACACCATGCATGTGTTACTAAGATCCTGGAGCCGAGGTGAACTCCATGGATTTGGTGGAGCTGAAGCAGACTGACAGAGAGGCCGGGAGTCAGGAGATAAAGGGTCAAGGTGTGACTGCTTAGGTAGATCAGTAATGAAGAGGTTAGGAGAATGGAGAGTGGAACTCTTGCTTTCTCTAATTGTTTTTTTAATTTAACCAGTATTTTCTGAGTATCTGCCATGTGTCACAGAACGTGCTAGAAATCAGGACTACAAAAACCAGCAAGCACAAAATCAATCCCTGTCTTCCTCAGGCTTTTAGGCAGCTAGAGACTGAATGTTTATGTCCTCCCCAAATTTATATGTATGTTGAAACCTAATCCCCAATACAGTGGTATTAGGAGGTATGGCTTTTGGGAGGTAATTAAGTCATAAGGATGAACCTTCATAAATGGTATTTGTGCCTCTGTAAGAGAGCCCAGAGAGATCTCTCACCCCTTTTGCTGTGTGAAGACAGCAAGAAGATGGCTGTCTGTGAACCACATAGCGGGCCCTCGCCAGAGGCTGAATCTTCCAGCACCTTGATCTTAGACTTCCCAGCCTGAGAACTGTGGGCAATAAATGCTTGTTGTTTAAGCTGCCCAGTCTGTTGTTACAGCTGCCTGAGTTGACTGGGACACAGGCTAACGAGCAAGATGCCATTAATGAATTAAACCATGGTAAGGGCACTGAAGATGAGGTTCATGGTGCTAAGAGGGTCTGAAAGAGGGATTTGACACCATTAGGAGTCAGAGAAGGTTTCTTTGAGGAAGAGATGGTTTAACTGAGATGCCAAGCATGAGTTAATTTGGTGAGAAACAGAGGGAAGAGAATTCCTAAGAGGGGCCCCAGCATGTGAAAACCATATGGGAAGAGGGTGTGAAAGAAGCCAATGTGGCTGGAGCAGAGAGGGGGCTGGGTGCTGGCTGGAGAGATAGGCAGGGGACAAACTCTGCATGGTCTCGGGCCATATTCAGGGTTTTGGTCTTTATCCTGGTAGCTGTGGACAGCCACTGAAGGACTTTAAGAAGGAGAATGGCATGACTAGGCTTACATTTCAATAAGATCATCTGGCTGTGATAAACGAACTGGAGGACAACATGAACAGAAGCAGGTAGTTCCATTTAGGCAACTGCAGCAGGATCTATGTCCAATAACACTGTCTCCAAAGAGGACCAGTTAGTAGTTTTTCAGTCCTCCATGGATTGCTAGCATTGGGATCAAGGCATCTAAACAGTAGCTTTGGAGATACCTGTGGTTGTCTTGTATTGACAGTCATTGGTTGCAATGATCATTGTTGTTCATTTATAGCCAATATCCAGTCTGCCCTTTGGTTTTCTGTCCAATATTCATAATCCAGTATTTTTCAGTGCCAGCCTTCCTCCATGTGCCCATGTAGTTTAAAGCTAATTCCATTCCTTTTTCTAAGTAATTGATTCAGGAATAGGTATGTGACATATTTCCAGCCAATGAGAAGTGAAGGTCAGTTGGGAGCCTGAGATGTGCTTCTGAGGAAAATTCCTGTCTTGTAACAGAAATCCATAGGAAGTGACTCTGGATATGACATCTGGAACTGCTGTAGCCTGTGGCTGGCAGAGCTGAGCGATGTGAAGGAACTTTAGACCTTAATAGCACCATTAAGCTGTTAGTCAACCAAATCAATCATCCTCAGAGCTCACACTGCCTCTGACCTTCCTGTTATGTGGGATAACTAAGTCTTTAATTTAGACTTCGGTGTCTTCTATTTGCAGAGGAAAATATCAAAACCAACAAAGCCGCCGTATGGACTTGGGAAAGCTAATTACTGTCTTTGAGCCACTTTCCTTATCTGTAATGTGGATAAGTAGTTACACTTGTTGCACTGAAATATGTTTATGAAGATTTTACTTAGTGTACCTTAGATGCTTAACCCCATGCCTAGCCAATCATTGCTGAATAAATTGTTGCTATGGGATGAATAATAATCCTTTTTCATATATGGGTTAATGAGGATTGACTCTGATTGTATGTATCACCACATGCCTACAGGTCATACACCAGCCAGCTGTTTGGAAATAAATAAATGAGTAGCTATACTTCCTTTTTTCCTACCCTGATTTATCTTGGTTCCTGGGGTTTTGTAAGGACATGTAATTGTGCCCTAGACTTCCCAGAGAACATTACATTTATTTCCCCCCTTGATGTCCCATTTCAATGTAATCAATTAGATTGGTTGTGTAGATGATTCAGTTTGGTTAAGAGATTATGAGAAAACACCAGCTGGATGGTTGCTGGAGCCAAAATCTTTCCTTTGGCTGTGACCTCCCTGTATTTTGTTGAAGTATTTCACACACATGTTAATCACTGTGTGGGGATTATTTTGGCAATACTTACTCATTTAACTCTGTTGCTGGGGAACACTGAATTAATTTTGTTAATTCTTGAATGTACAGATCAGTAGCCTGGTTCTTCTTTCCTGAAATCATGATACAGCTTTTGGACCACTGTGAACACTTCACAAGCTAGGTTGCCACTCCCAAAATGAATTGGATGTCTCAGAGCCCAACGTGCTTTTGAGCATCAAGCCTGAAATATTTGTCTCCCCATCCTCCCCATGTCACCCTGCTTTTTGTCTCTATCTGAATTCACTGGGTGATTTCTAAAATTGTGCCTTCCTTTGAATATGTTCCTAAAGGCCATACCACTGGCTGGTGTTAGATACTAAGCCCAACTGCAGTTAGCATACTTTTGTCTGCAGGAAGAAAGCTAACATTTGTGTGCAAGGCATGGTGCTGGGAGATTTATATGATATTATTATGTTTATGTAACATAGGAAGATCTAGGATCAGAGAGATGAAATAACTTCCTGGTCATTAGTTAGCAGGTCGTATGGGAGTTTAAAGACAGGCTTGACTCGCTCCAAAGCCACTTGACTGGAGAGAAGTGGTAATGACATGGTTGAGAACTCAGGCTGCAGTGTTGGGTGCCAGTGTCTGGCTGATGACTCTGACACTTACCAGAATCCTAGACAGACAAGTTATGTAACTACCTTGTGACTCAGTTTCCTCACCTGTATAATGGAAATAATATTAATACCTATGTCAAAGGGTTGTAGTGAGATTAAATGACTATGATGCACCCAGCCTGGCACAAAGAAGTGACTAGATATGTTTGTTAAGTAAAACATATGATGTGGAGAGGATCCAAGATGGCAGAGGAGTAAGTGGATGCTACACTAACCTCCTCCCAGGACCAGTCTGGACTTACAACTTAATTGTGGAAAAATTATCTGGAATAACCAACTGAACACTAGCTGGAGAGAAGTCTTATAACCATGGAGAGACAGGAAAGGCCGCTACATCACAATGTGACCAATAGGAAGTGTGGAGATGTGAAAGGGCTGGCTGGGTTCCCATGGGTGGCAGCTGAAGGGACTGAGAAACAGCTCAGCAGCCAGGGGTTCCCCCTGAGAACGGCAGGGTCTAAACCCCCAGCTGGCCTTCCCAGCCTACAGCAGCAGAGTGGAAATTAAAATAGCATCCAGCTGTGAAAAGCAAAAAGCCATAGAGTTTTTGCTGACCTGAGAGAAACAGCTGGAGAAAAAGAGCTCTTAAGTGGATCACATACGAAAATATTTTGACACCCACTTACCTTGGGCTCAAGCAGAGGAGGGCAGAGAGGACTAGAGAGGCCTGGGGAGAATTTATGGAGGTGGCTGTAAGGGGAGAACGAAGAGAGAAGCTGAATGGGTACCCATACTGCAGGCAGACCACTCCCCTCGAAGTGGCATCAGCCTGAGGGGAAGCAAAAACCCTGCCTACAGGAATTAATTTGCTCCATCCTTGGTCAGTCCTTACGCCTGACGGCTGATCACAGATTAAATAGATTAACAACTAAAGGAGACAGACAAAGGCAAGATCTCTGGTGGTCTCCAACAGGCTGCCTAGGGTCAGACTGGTACACGATCTGACCCCACCAGGAGCAGATCCCGGAAGTGCAGATCAATCTAAGAAGCAGCAACAAACAACAAGAGACACAAAAATGAGGAGACAGAGAAACAACCCCCCATCAGAAGGAAAGGAAGAATCCCCAGAAAGAGTGCTAAATGAAATAGAGGGGAGCCAAATATCAGATATGGAATTCAAAAGATAGATTGTAGGGAAGCTCAATGAGATCAGTGAGCTCAAAGAAAGCTACAAAGAACTCCAGGGAAACTACAAGGAACTCCAGGGAAACTACAAGGAACTTACTGAGATTTACACCAGCATGAAAAAGGACACAGAAGCTATCAATAAGAGCCAAGAGCCAAGAGGAAGTGAAGAATACAATTTATGAATTGAAGAACACAGTAGAAGGAATTAAAAGCAGGCTAGAAGAAGCAGAAGATTGGCTCAGTGAGCTGGTGGACAACATAGAAAAAAATTCCCAGACAGTGAGACAAAATGAAAAAAGACTGAACAAAAATGAAGAGGTTTTAAGAGAGCTGCAGGACAATATGAAACGTGGTAATATCCGTATCATAGGAATTCCAGAAGGAGAAGAAGAGGAACAAGGATAGAAAACCTGTTTGAAAAACTAATGACAGAAAATATTCCTAACTTGATGAGAGAAAGAGTCATGCAAGTCCAGGAAGCACAGAGGGTCCCAATGAAGATGAGCCCCAACAGGCCTACTTCAAGACACATCAAAATTAAAATGGCAACATTGAAAGACAAAGAGAGAATACTAAAAGCAGCAAGAGAGAAACAACTAATAACATACAAGGGAGCTCCAATGAGGCTAGCATCAGATTTCTCAGCAGAAGCACTACAAGCCAGAAGGGAGTGGCAAAAAATATTCCAAGCAATAAAAAACAAAGGCCTACAACCAAGACTTCTCTATCAAGCAAAAGGTTCTCATTCAAAATGGAAGGTGAAATAAGGAGTTTCCAAGACAAAAGAAGGCTAAAAGAATACATCTCCACCAGATCAGCATTGCAAGAGATGCTAAACGGTCTGTTTTAAGAAGATGAAGAAACAGAGAGAGACAGAAAGGAGCACAATTACAAAGGGGGAAAATGACAATGAATAAGTACCTATCGATAATAACTTTAATCTAAATGGATTAAATGCTCCAATCAAAAGACATAGGGTAGCTGAATGGATTAGAAAGCATGACTCACATATATGCTGTCTACAAGAGACACACCTCAGAACAAACGATCTATACAGACTGAAAGTGAAGGGATGGGAAAAAGTATTTCAACACATGGACATGAAAAAAAATTGAGGTAGCAATACTTATATCAGACAAAACAGATTTCACAGCAAAGGCCATAAAAAGAGACAAAGAAGGACATTTCATAATACTTAAGGGAAAATTTCATCAAGAAGATATAACCCTTGTAAACGTATATGCACGCAACATAGGAGCATCCAAATATGGAAGGAAATTTTTGGAAGACTTCAGGAAGGATATAGACAGCAACACACTCATAGTAGGAGACTTTAACACCCCATTGTCAACAATGGGCAGATCTTTGAAGCAAAGAAACACCAAAGACTGAGGCACTGAACAACGCTCTAGATCAAATGGACTTAGTTGATATATATAGAAGTTTTCACCCCAAAGAAGCAAAATATACATTCTTTTCAAGTGCACATGAAACATTTTCAAAGATAGATCACATGGTAGGACACAAAACAAGCCTCAACAAATTCAAGAAAATTGAAATTATATCAAGGATCTTCTCAGATCAAATGGCTTAAAACTGGAAATCAACATCAAGGAAAAAACTCAAAAACATTCAAACTCATGGAGAATGAATAACATGCTATTAAATAATGAATGGGTTAACAATGACATCAAGGAAGAAATCAGAAAGTTTCTGGAAACAAATGAAAATGAAAATGCAACAACCCAAAACCTATGGGATACAGTGAAAGCAGTCCTGAGAAGTAAGTTCATAGCAATACGGGCCTACCTGAAAAGAATAGAAGAATCTCTAATAAAAAAATCTAACCCTACAGCTACAAGAACTAGAGGAACAACAACAAACAAAGCCCAGAGGGAGTAGAAGGAAGGAAATCATCAAGATCAGAGCAGAATTAAAAGACATAGAAACTAAACAAACAATTCAAAAGATCAACATAAGTAGGAGCTGGTTCTTTGAAAAGATAAAGTCGACAAGCCTTTAACCAGGCTCATCAAGAAAAAAAGAGAGAGGACCCAAATAAATAAAATGAGAAATGAAAGAGGAGAAATCACAGCTGATAACCACAGAAATACAAAGGAATGTAAGAAATTACTATGAACAACTGTATGGCAAGAAATTTGACAACCTAGATGAAATGGATAAATTTTTGGAAATGTATAATCCTCCAAAACCGAATCAAGAAGAAGCAGAAAGCCTGAACAGACCAATAACAACTAGTGAAATTGAAGCAGTAATCAAAAAACTCCCAGCACACAAAAGCCCTGGACCAGTTGGCTTCATGGGTGAATTTTACAAAACATTTAGGAAAGAAATAACTCCTATTTTTTTCAGACTATTCCAAAAAGTCCAAGAAGAGGGAAGACTCACAAACTCTTTCTATGAAGCCAGTATAACCCTAATTCCAAGACCAGGTCAAGACACAACAAGGAAAGAAAACTACAGGCCAATATCGCTGATGAACATAGATGCTAAAATCCTCAGCAAAATATTAGCAAACCGGATCCAGCAACACATTAGAAAGATCATACACCACGATCAAGTGAGACTCATCCCAGGGATGAAAGGATGGCTTCATATTCACAAATCAATAAACATAATACACCACATAAACAAAATGAAAGACAAAAACCACATGATCATATCAATAGATGCAGAAAAAGCATTTGATAAAGTACAACACCCATTTATGATAAAAAATCTCAGGGAAATGAGAATAGAGGGAGCATACCTCAACATAATAAAGGCTGTATACGAGAAACCTGAAGCCAACATCATACTCAATGGGCAGCAACTGAGAGCATTCCCCCTGAGGGCAGGAACAAGACAAGGATGTACAGTCTCTCGACTTCAATTCAACATAGTCTTGGAAGTTCTAGCCACAGCAATCAGACAAGAAAGAAATAAAAGGCATCCAAATTGGAAAAGAGGGAGTAAAACTGTCATTATTTGCAGACGACATGATAGTGTACATAGAATACCCTATAGACTCCACAAAAAAACTACTTGACCTAATAAGTGAATTCGGCAAAATAGCAGGATACAAAGTCAATATTAAAAAATCGAAGGCATTTCTGTACACCAATAATAGATTATCAGAGCTAGAAACTAGAAAAAACATCCCATTTACCATAGCAACAAGAAATAAACTTAACCAAGGAGGTAAAAGACCTGTACTCAGAAAACTACATAACACTGAAGAAAGAAATTAAGGAAGATACAAATAAATGGAAGCATATACCATGCTCATGGATGGGAAGAATCAACATCATTAAAATGTCCATACTACCCAAAGCAATTTATAGATTCAATGCAATCCCTATTAAAATACCAATGACATATTTCACAGACCAAAAACAAATACTTCAAAAATTTATATGGAACCAAAAAAAAAAAAGACCCCAAATAGTCACAGCAATCTTGAGGAAGAAGAACACAGTAGGAGGAATCACAATACCTGATACCAAACTATACTACAAGGCCATTGTAATCACAACAGTCTGGTACTGGCATAAGAACAGACATATAGACCAATGGAACAGAATAGAGAGCCCAGAAATAAACCCAGGTCTAATATGGTCAACTAATGTCTGACAAAGGGGGAAGGAACATCAAATGGAGTGAAAAGAGCCTCTTTAACAAATGGTGCTGGGAGAACTGGACAGGGACATCCAAAAAAATGAAACTAGACCACCAACTTACACCATACACCAGAATAAACTCAAGATGGATCATTGACTGAAATGTAAGCCATGGCACCATAAAAGTCCTAGAGGAAAACATAGGCAGGAAAATTTCAGATATCTCTTGTAGCAACATTTTCAATGATATATCTCCTAAGGCAAGGGAAATTAGAGAAAGAATAAGCAAATGGGACTACAAATGTTTCTGCTCAGCTAAAGAAAACATCAGCAAGATGAAAAGAACCAACCATATGGGAAAATATATTTGCCAATGATGCCTCAGACAAGGGATTTATGTCCAAAATATATAAAGAACTTATATGACTCAACACCAAGAAGACAGACAACCCAATTTAAAAATGGGCAAAGGACCTGGACAAACACTTCTCCAAAGAGCACATACAGAGGATCCATAGACATATGAAAGAATGCTCAACATCACTTGCCATCAGAGAGATGCAAATAAAAACCACAATGAGATACCGCCTCACACCAGTCGGAATGGCCATCATCAACAAATCAACAAACAACATGTGCTGGTGAGGATGTGGAGAAAACGGAACCCTGGTGAACTGCTGGTGGGAATTCAGACTGGTGCAGCCAGTATGGAAAACAGTATGGAATTTCCTCAAAAAAAATAAAAATGGAACTGCCTTTTGAAACAGCAATTCCATTGCTATGATTATATCCGAAGAATTCTGAAACACCAATTCAAAAGATCCTATGCGCTCCTATGTTCATAGCAGCACTATTTACAATAACCAAGTTCTAGAAACAACCTAAGTGCCCATCTGTAGATGAGTAGATAAAAAAACTGGTACATTTACACAATGGAGTACTATGTAGCAGAAAGAAAGAAGGAAGTTCTACCATTTGCAACAACATGGATGGAACTAGACAGAATTATGCTTAATGAAATAAGCCAGGCAATGAAAGAAAAATACCTTATGCTATCACCTTTTACGGGAGACTAATGAAAAACAAACAAATGAGCAAAATTGAACCAGAGGTATGTAAACAAGGAGTAGACTAATAGTGACAAGGGGCGCGGGGGGAGGGAGAGATGGGGTTAGAAGGAGAAGGATCTAGTCAAAGAACATGTATAAATGACCCATGGACATCGACAAGTGGGTGGGGACTGACTGTGGGAGGAGGGGTGGGCAGGGTGCAGGGAAGCAATAGGGAAAGAAGTGGGACAACTGTAATAAAAAAACAAACAAAAATTTTTAATGGCAAAAAAAATGAAAGCAAAATAAATTAATAAATGAGCAGGCAACCCCCCCTCCAAAACAAAAACAAAAACAAAAACAAAAACCGTCACATGTAGGACAGTGAACAAAAGAAAATGTAAAGTATGGAAATGCAATTTTAGTGAATGTTAGAAGGACAAGGATTTTTCTTCACACTGTATATTTTTCTCCCTACCTGATCCTTCCAGAATTTGGCATTCTGAAGAAGTAAGTAATGACATAAGGTTCTTTGCATAAAAGTAGTAAGACCAGTTGTTAATAAAGGTTTTGTTGACCAAGACTTTGACTGGAATGTCATGCCTAAAGGAGACATGCTTGGGCGCTGGTTGTTACCAAAAAGCCCCGAGGAACTGGGATTGACTTTTGAAGGTAATAAAAGCACACGAGAAAAAAGGCCTGGTACCTGGTTGGTTGTGCAGTCCATGGCAGTCTTTTCAGGGAAGGAACAAAGGTTGCTTTCCTGAAAGATGGCTAGAAGGGACCTTAATGCACAACTGAAAACCCAAAGGACTTGGAAAAGACAGGTGTTTACAGGCAAGGCTGAATGCCAGGTATGTGGCTCAGCTTCTGGGTCCTGAAGGCAGACTGAAAGTTACCCTAAAGGTTCCTTGTGTAAGTTCCAGCAAAGCAGATGTAAAGATTATATATGATCATTTGCTGCTCTTATTGTGTTTATGCAAACGAACAGGATAAATTAAAACTGGACTTCATGCGGTCCCTTTAATGACAAGGAGGGTAATCTTAAAGGAAAAATCACAATTCAAGGAAAACCACAATGCTCAGTGGCAGACTATAAAGTAGTGCAGCTAACTGTCTTTAAAGTTTATTTTCATTTGAAAGTTAAACTAGATCTGTGGCATCATCAAAGGTGCTTAATTTACAGGAAAGAAGAATATCAGATGCCTTGCAACTGGATCTCTTTACAATAAGAGAGTCTTGCAGATATAGAGACTGGTTGTGTTGCATAAATTAACATGTGTGTTCTGTTTTCATAGGGCATAAGCTTATGATCTCATTACCTAAGTGACTGTCCGTACTTATCGTCGTCGGCGGCAGCAGCCGTCCGTCTCGAGAGACGATGGCGTAGCTTCTTGAGAGTCTATCTGCACCGCCGAGAATGGCTGTGCAGTCCGACTCGGGAGTGACAATCCCTGCCGCACTTGTTACAGGTGAAGGCAGATGGCTGTTGTTGCTGCTGTTGACGCTGCTTCCGCCTCGATCTTTTCTGGACCGCCTCCTTGTTGCGCGCAGCCTCTGCACGTGACGTACCTTGCCTGACCGCGAGCCTCCAGGCTAGGCGGTCTTCTGCTTGAACTTCCCATGTGTTGAGATTGATGGAGCATTGTGTCATGTCCTTTTTGCAGATGTCTTTGAACCGCAGTTTTGGGCGCCCTGTCATCCTCTGGCCTTCTGCTAGCTCGCCGTAGAGGAGGTCTTCGGGAATACGGCCTGCATCCATTCTTTTGACATGGCAGAGCCACCTGAGGCATCTCTCACTAAGAACTGCATGCAAACTGCTCATGTTGGCTCGCTTCAGCACCTCGGTGTTGGGGACCTTATCCTGCCAGGCGACATGCAGGACGCGTCGCAGGCACCTCATGTGGAAGCTGTTGAGTTTCCTTTCGTGCCTTGCTTAGGTGGTCCACGTCTCACTGCCATAGAGGAGAGTGCTGAGTACGCAGGCTTGGTAGATGCGCAGTCTGGTTTTCTCAGTGAGGCTGGAATTGTTCCACGCTCGCCGGTTCAGTTTGGCCATAACTGTGGCTGCCCTGGCGATTCTCCGATTGACCTCCAAGTCGACTGACAGAGAGCTCGAGATGGTGGACCCGAGGTAAGTGAAATCGTTGACAACCTCCAGGGTGTAACCGTCGATGGTGATGCATGGGGGCGTCCCCGTGCCTTGAGCCATAACGTTCGTCTTCGTCAGGCTGATGGCTAGTCCGAACTCCTTGCATGCGTGGGTAAGGCAAGTGACTAACTGCTGGAGTCCCTCTTCGGAGTGTGATGTCAAAGCTGCATCGTCGGCGAAGAGCATCTCATGGATGAGCACCTCTTTGACTTTGGTCTTGGCTCGTAGACGGGCCAGGTTGTAGAGCTTGCCATCGGATCTGGTGTGAATGAAGACACCCTCGCTGCAGTCCTTAAAGGCGTATTGGAGGAGCATGGAGAAGAAGATTCCGAACAGCGTAGGCACGAGGACACAGCCCTGCTTTACTCTGCTGCTGACTGGGAAGGCCTCAGAGGTTGCGCCGTTGTAGGACACCGTGCTGTGCATGTTGTCGTGAAAGGACATGACCACAGCAAGCAGATGTGGTGGACAGCCAATCTTCCGTAGCAAGCTGAAGAGACCGCTTCGACTGACCAGATCAGACGCCTTCGTAAGGTCGATAAAGGCGAGGTAGAGTGGTTTATGCTGCTCGTGACACTTCTCCTGCAGCTGGCGTAGGGAGAAGATCATGTCCACTGTTGAACGGCCAGCTCTGAAGCCACACTGGGACTCTGGGTAGACGCGGGAAGCAAGGGTCTGCAGGCGGGCAAGAGCGACCCGGGCGAATACTTTGCTGACGACGCTGAGGAGAGAGATGCCCCGGTAGTTGCAGTCGCTGCGGTCTCCTTTGTTCTTGTACATGGTGATAATGTTGGCGTCTCTCATATCCTGGGGGATGTAACCCTCCTTCCAGCAGAGACAGAGTAGATGGTGGAGCGGCTGTAGCAGGACTGGTTTCCCGCTCTTTAGGATTTCTGGAGGGATTCCGTCGCTTCCTGGTGCTTTCCCGCAAGCGAGGCGGTCGATGGCTTTGCTGAGCTCTGCCGCAGTAGGTGGGGTGTCTAGCTCCTCCATGACTGGTAGGTCTGGGATGGCGTTAAGAGCAGTGTCTGTTACGGTGTTCCTCGTCGCGTACAGCTCGAGGTAGTGCTCGGTCCACCGCCGCATTTGCTGTTCCTGGTCAGTGATGACCTCACCTGTCTTGGACTTAAGGGGGGCGATCTTGGAGGGGATTGGGCCTGTTGCCTTCTTGATACCCTCATACATTCCTCGTGCGTTGCCTATATCGGCGGCTTCCTGGATGCTTCTGCACAGGTTTAGCCAATAGGTGTTGGCACAGTGGCGGGCGGTCTTCTGGACTTTGTTCCTGGCAGCCCGTAGGGCTTGAAGTGTACTGGGAGTGGGCGTGGCCTTGTAAGCCAGTAGGGCCTTCCTCTTAGCCTCGATCACGGGTTCCATTTCTTCCCAGTGAGCCTCGTACCAGTCAGCGTTCTCCCGCTCTTTCTTCCCGTAAGCAATAATGGCGGAGTTGTATATGGCGTCGCTGAGACGTGGCCAATTGGATTCGATAATGTCATCTGCCGCCATTCCCTCGCCGAGTGCATCTTCCATCCTGTTGATGAATTGCTGGGTCTTAACTGGGTTGCTGGCACAACTGGTGTTGATGCGTGGGCGACCCTTCATCTTGGAGTGGTGCAACCTCTTCGACGTTATGCGCACCTTGCTTACCACGAGGGCATGGTCCGTGTCGCAGTCTGCACTGTGGTAGCTGCGGGTGAGGAGGGTGCTGCCAATATCCGTTCTTCTGGTGATGACGAGGTCAAGCTGGTGCCAGTGGCGGGAGCGGGGGTGCCTCCATGACACCTGGTGGATCTCTTTGCACTTGAAGAATGTGTTTGTCACGCACAGGCCGTGGTGACACGAAAGCTCAAGCAGTCGCTGACCATTCTCATTGATCTTTCCTCTCCCAAAGTTTCCGAGGCAGGTGGGCCAGGCCATGTGGTCGGCTCCTACTCTTGCGTTGAAGTCTCTGAGGAGATAAAGAGCGTTACTTCTGGGGATCTTGGATAACGCTTCGTCCAGTGCATGGTAGAACTGTTCTTTCTCTTCGGTGGTGGCGCAGAGGGTTGGGGCGTACGCGCTAAGAATGCTGACTGGGCCGAAAGTTGTTGACAGTCGGAGGGTAAGTAATCTCTCTGTGCCTCCTGTGGGTGGCTCTATGGAGTTAACAAGCGTGTTCTTCACAGCGAACCCAACACCGTGCTGTCTTGGTTGATCCGGAGGCTTCCCTTGCCAGTAGAAGGTGTAGTTGGTTTCTCTGATAGTTCCGTTTTCGGCCAACCGGGTCTCCTGTAGAGCCGCAATGTCAATGTTTAGTTGTGCCAGTTCCCTGTCGATGACGGCGGTTTTCCTGGCATCATTGATCCACGGAAGGTCTGCAGTAAGTCCGGGACACATGGTCCTGATGTTCCAGCTAGCGAGGCGAAGAGCTGGAGGCTTCTTTCTTGTTTTTTGCTTGGAATTGCCTGGTGCGAGTGTTTTGTGGCCCACTTTTCGAGAGATGCCTCTCTGATCCCCACGCATCCAGTGGGGCAGGCGAGCCATGGCGAGACGGCACCTAATTGGCTGGGGGCTGCCCAGCTTGAGGCGGGCGGTAGCTGTCCAGTGAGGTGCGATGACCTCTCCCACCGTCAGAGGAGACCCCTGGCGCTCATTTCCTTCGCCAATCGGATGAACTTATAACCGGTATCTGTCTCCTCCCGTGTTGAGTCGACATCTTGCGATGATGCTGGAGTGTCCTCTCCAGTGAAGCTACAAAGCCTGGGCAGGGTGATATGGAGGGCCAGCTGTTGCCCATGCAGCAGACCCCCCCCCCCTCTTCGCAGCTGAAGGATCCAAGGGGAAAGACGGAGTCAATACAGCTTGGCTTCAGGTGCGCCGCAGGAGTTGCCGGTGTTGACTACAACGCCAAACCGCCTTAGGGACTCCGGCTCCAGATTTTCTGTCGGGATTTACTCCCTTAGCCTTTCCCCTGAAGAGGTATGCCGCAAGGCAGCAGAGGTTTTTTGGAATCAGAGTTTTCCTTCTCTGATGTGCCCTGACTGGAAGATCGAACCGGCGACACTTAGCTTGCAGGCCGACGCTCAATCCACTGAGCCAAACCAGCCGTAGCATAAGCTTATGATCTCATTACCTAAGTGACTGTCCGTACTTATAGGCCTCACTAAATCCTGTCTGCATTGCTGCCTCCTGAAACTCAATGGTTTGGCTGAACTAAGTGGCTGGGTTGGTGAAGCATGGGGTGGTCTGTGGGCTTTACTTTAAAGCTGGTTTCTCTTTTCAATCCTAATGGCTTGGACAGAAAGGGCCCAGAGGTCTGAGAGGGGGGGAAACCTAAACTATTTCCCTCAGCCCAAACTAAGTATAGTGGGCAAAAGCGTTTTGGACAGGTGTGATGTGCCTTGCACACCTTCCTCCAAAGAGCCTTTTATTTCTCCCCTAACATGGGACATTGAAAAATTAATTCTTGCCTTTTGTCATCTATTAGTTATGGATTGAATGATGCCTCTTACCCCTGTTGCCAAATCTGTTGCCCCAGAATACAACAAGGATGCCAGCCTGTTAAACCAAGCATGCTGTGGTCTGGGGACAGCCAACTAACCTAGAGTCTGCACGATCCTTCCCCATGTGGGAAGGCCATTCTCCCCTCCACACCTCAATTCTTATTAGGGATTTCTGGACCCAAGGGTAGGTAGGATGACGACCATGTCCAGCTTGAAGCAGCTAGAGGAGCTCAAGACCTTTGACCATTGTCCTTTATAAGATTATAAGGGGTCTTAAGTCTGAGAGGGGGCAATTGTTATTTTTTATTGTTATAAAAAGTTAATTAATTAATTAATTTTTAAAAAGAAGAATATAAGAAAGGGTGAAGCCAAAGAACTTGTATGCACGACCCATGGACATGAACTAAGGGGGGCAGGATTGCTGGGGGAAGGGGTGTACAGGGTGGAGGGGAGCAAAGGGAGAAAAATTGGAACTATCATAACAACATTATCAATAAAATATACAAAAAACCCCCAAAACACAAAAAACAAAAAACATATGATGTGTTCTTTGCCACTAGGTAAGTGTGTCTGAATTGTGATATTGCCACTTTGAAACCAATGACATTGGTGTTTTGTAATAGAATTAGAAATACCTTTGAATAGTTGCTTGCTCTTGACAAAAGAGCCAGAATACGGCAGGCTGAAATTTGAATGCAGGTCTTTAAAACTGAAAAGCCAGTATGTTTTCTACTAGCTCAGGCACAGAATGGGACACTTTGGGGGGTTAACAGAGGAAAAAAAACCAATAAAGTTATACTTTTAAGGCTAACATTCACGCAAGCTTCTTAGGCTTTTCAGGGATTACCTATGAATGATCAGGGATTTTCTTTGCATATTGAGACTTAAAAATCAAATATGATTTCAAGTAAAAGTTCAGGAACAATGCATATATATCTGTATTCACTAGAGATTTCCTATTTTCTTTTCTTTTTCTTTTTTTTTTTTTGTCTTTTGCCATTAATAAAAAAGCTCCTCTTTTCTTATTCATTTTAACTGCCTTATCTTTTGCTGTTACAGTAAGAGGTTTTCTGCATTTTAAATTGGTCACACATAAGCCGTTTTTAATGACTGCATCAGTTCCAAATCAGTGTGCTATAAATAAACACAAAACAGGAATAGATTTCATTAGCAAGTAAACATAATACATATCAAAGAACACTTCATGTAAATTCCCTTCTGTGCTTGTCAAGCAAGGACTCAAGAAATGCTTGTCTCTGCAAGCTGCACCAATACTCATAAATTGCTTCACAGAATGAGGAAATATTTATACAGACAATTAATAACCATGTTCTCAGGAGATTGAAATGGAGCTCCTATGCTCTTTCAAAGAGTTGAGGAAAAGTGTTAGTTTTTATACTGTCCTTGAAGGCTCTGCCACTGGGTCCCATGAATGGGTGAGGTAGGCTCAGGCTGGTAGAGAAAAGAGACATATAAACTCAGTTCATCATTTTGTGTGTGCATACAGTTGTTATACTTTTCCTTTCTGGAATAGATTCATCCTTTTTCTGGAAAAAACACCCCCATATCTCTTCGATGAACCCAGTCTTCTCCACTGCCAGTCTAGATGGGTCGGGTAGAGTTGATTTACCCCTCCTGCTTCAGCAGGGATGAAATCTGACCCAGAACCAGAAAATTTTCAAATTTCATCTCATTGACTATGATGATTGGTCCAGGGATGGGCAGATGGTCCAAAACAGCCCAAGAAGTTTCAATTCCAGGACTTCTGTTGGAGCTATTGGGAATGAAAATTTGCTGTAGATAGACCAACTGCTTGGAATTAGGTCAACACAAAGAAGAATGTCTTGACACGAAGGAATCAAGTGTGAAGCCATCATTTGAGCATCTTGATTCAGTTATGTCTGAAGACACTGTCTTCACACTTTTTATTAACGTTAGGGAATAGTATATTCCTATTTTCATTAATAATTTGGAATATTATTTCTTAAGTGCTTTTGAATAGGTTTATATCCCTTGCAGTGAAAGAATCCTCATTAAAAGACTGATAATGTACCATTATAGTTATGTGCACAGAAGGTCTTGGCGTACGTATCCTGGGTGAAGAGACTAAGGAGTAACATTTGAATTGAGCTTTGAAAGGGAGCCCAATTTCACAAGAGGAATGTGATAGGCAAAGCCATCTCAGAGAAAAAGAGCAACATATGAGAACAGAAGGTGCACTTCAGAGAACGGAAGAATTTTGGGGTGACTGGGGCATAGGGTTGTGGTGAGGGGTGATGAGAGAACTGTCTTCAGAGATGGCCTGGAGTTCAGCATTCCAGGGCACTGTACACCACACTAAGGACCTTGGGCAATGTAAGCCATAGGAGGAACGATAGGTTAGATGTGCTTGTTCAGTTACTGACTATGGTGGCAGACAGGGTATGCATTGAACGGAGTGACCTATAAGCAGGTTAGCTGTTTTGGATGCTATGACAAGAGCTCAGGAAAGAAAGAAAATGTTCACAGACTAAGGTCAGTAAATATATGGTGTAATTGCTGCCTTTTCCTAATCCTGCATCTAAGGTAGACATTGCTAATTGACCAACCTTCTGCCCAATCTGGTATTTTCAGCACAGTGTTCCAGACAGCCGTTCCCAATTATTTGTTGATATTGCTACTTGAGTTGAACTCTACGTGCTATTCTAGTGCGTTCAGTGAGTAGTCGATATGGATGCTATAATGAGATTGTAGTTCTCTTGGCTTGACTCTTGCTTTAGGTTCTTTGGGTTGTATTTCAGAGCTGAAACACCTTTTTTAACTTGTTGAAGTAAATGGATGCATGTTTGCTGAGCAGGACAAATACAGGGTTGGGCAAAAGGAGCACTAATAATAAATACAGTGATTAATAAATAATACGAGAATAAACTGTGTTCTGAGTACTTACAACTGTAAACCTACTTTTGCCTGTGTCTGTATTTTGGGTGAAATCGCAGCCTCTAAGAGAGACTGCCACATTTGCTTCTTCTCAGTGCAAACAAGAGCCCCGGCCCAGCAACCAACACAAAGTTGATGGGCTCCATGGGGGCTGCCGTCTAACTCAAGCCACTTCTGATGGGGTGTGAAGCACGTGCATTTCTTTGAGGTCGCAGCTTTAAATCTGACCTGTGGCCATAGGAACCACCATCTGACAGCTTTTTGACAGCTGCTGTGAAATGAGTTATGGGTCTCAGGACTATTTCTAGTAGCATGAGTCCACTTCTGCAAAGCCATTCTGGAGTTATGGCCGGAGAGGGAGTGCTGAAGTGAAAGGCAACGGAATGAATGGAGGCAGAGCTGCTCCATCCACCCGCCAAGACGCTCCCCCACCAGCACTCGGAGGCCCGTTGTGTTAAAGGCTATGGTGAGGGCTTCCATTGCAGAAGGGATGCAGGCTGGCAGGGTGGTGTGCCTTCTTCTGCTGGCTCGAAGTTATGGATTCACAGAGCAGGAACCCGAATGGCTTTGGAATTAAGAGAAGTGGCCTGTCCCCTGGGTAGCAGAGAGGAGCTGTTTCCCCAGATCTATCAGATAAAGAATGTTTAGAGTCACATCAGGTTTGCATTTTAATTCAAGGAGAGAAATCCTTAATTTGGACAAAACAAGAGGCCATGTAGGAAGAAACCTGGGTCTTGGATACGAAGGTTTGAAACTTGCTGAAGGCATCCCTCGTTTTCCTGCTTAGTACAGTCTTGTTTTTGCTTGTTCATATGGAAAGGAGAATGCACAATTATTTAGGGGAATCCAGTGTTGTTCCACAATAAAGAAAAATGGATCTACGGCAGAGGAACAATTGGGCATTTCAATAGTCTATGTCTGTGGTTTTTTTTTTTTTTTTTAAGAAATTCAAAGAAAACCTACACACATTACTGTATACAAAAAGAGTTTCTATTTATCAGCAACAATATACTGGTGCTCCTTGTATATGACCTCATTTACAGTCCACAGCCATCAGAGGTACTTACTGTTATTTACTTAATTTTAAAAATGAAGTAACTGAGAGTTTAAAGAAGTTACTCACCCAGGCTACACGTTTATAAATGAGGAAGCCTGGGTTTAATCACATATCTGTGTGATTTCTAAGCACATGCTGTTTTCACTCTACTCTAATACTTTACAGTGGAGAAAATGATTTAGCCAGAACAGGTATCCCCAACCAGGATAACTGGAAGTCTCTGAAAACATTGCCTAATGGGTACCCTGCTGAGCATAGGGATTCCCTCAATTAATTCTCAGAATAACACTCTGCATTGAAGTCAGTTACTTACTTATTTTACAGAGGAGGAAATTTAGAGATTCCAATAATCTACTCAAGACCTCCCAGCCAGCAAATTCTGGAGCTGGGATTAGGATTCAGATCCATACTCTTAACCACCAAAGCTGCTGTGGTACGTAGACCTATTAATAGTAGCACATGAGATTATTTTAGGGGGTACATAATCAGATACCTTTAAAAGGAGTTATTTAAAATTAATGCAGGTAAGTGAGACTGCCTTTTCTAATGGTAGTGATATAGTCTTTACTATTTTTAAATGGATTTAGGTAAATTAAAAAGTGAGTTAATTTAAATAAAATATTAAGGTAGCACATAGATATGGCAAATATGGTCCAGGCAGTTTGTGAAAGACAGAGGGGAAGGGTCAGTGCCATGTGCTGTGCTGCTTTGCAGCAGGGACTCAGCGTCCTTCCTCTAAGCCGAGGGGCGGAGAGCCTCAGTGAAGTGCATGGGCGGCAGGTACGCTCGCGGCTGGAGTGGGAAGGGCCTTCCTAGAGTCAGGAAGGGCCTGGCTGCCTGGGAGGCCTTGAAAGGAAACATCTTTCTGTTAGCTCCTTGCCTTCTCTCAAATGTTATCACCTGCGGACAAGTAATCCTGTTCAGTCTGTTTCACTTTTAAAATTCTGCCCAAACGTCCCCGAAGTCATATCTCCTCCAAGAAGTTTTACTTTGAATCCCTACTGCCTTACACCCTATGCCAGGAAACATGGCTTTTCACAATGATATCTGGTAATGTGCTCATTGTTTCCCTGTCATTTGTGGTCTGGTTGGCTAATGTTTTTAAAATCAGGTACTAACTCTGAACAATGGGTGGTGGCTATGGGAGTGCTGCCTATGAGGTCAGCAGGCAAGGGCACCATGATGAGTTGGTAATGTCTGTCCCGGGGCAGGTTAGGGGAGAGGAGGCCCGTGTCTCACACATCTGTCATTCCTGACTCTCGATTCTCCAACTAGTTGGTGACTCTCTGAGGAAGTGACTCATGGTTTCTTTAGACATTGCGCTTCCCTCAGCATGTAGCATGTTTATAGATTCATTGATTTGCTCTCATTTTCCTTGAATCTGAATCTGGAATTCCAAGAGAATCAGAAGCCATCATGTTAAATTTCACCATAGATTACAGAAATAGAGTCTGCACTCTGGTTTGGAGACCAAAGTAGATGCTTGACAAAGAGTAATTGCCCTTTTCTTTTTCCCTGCACTGTAACCCAGCAAGTTCTGAAGAGGGTGTTTACGGATGAGGGGCAGGGGGGAGCCAGGGAAGGGAATGGACCAGATGAGCAGTGTCTTCAGTACAAAACGAGCTTGCACAGAAACGTTTGGGGGACAGTGTTTTCCATATGAAAATCCAGTCATATTCAACAATTTTTTCTTTGATTTGACACCTTCCTGGTTTTCTGTATGACTCCATTACTTGCTTTAAAGAGCAGATGGCCAGCAGGTAGGAATGGCTGGTGTGTGGCTCTCTGTACTTGAGATTTCATCAGTATCATCGTGACTACAGAGCTGCAGCTGCCGGGACTCATTCTCAGTGGGAGATTGATCTGGACAGGTGACTGCACTGGACCCAGAGGTACCCAGTCAGAGCTGGGAAAATGACCAGTGACCTGCACACAGAACACTGAATGTCTGTGTCTGGTTCAGGCACTCCTTGGCAAAATCATCAAGACTCTGCCCCTCCCTCCTTTGGTCTATTTCTTTGCTGTCCAGAGACGTTTACCACCTTCACGGTAGGGCCCTTTCTTCGTTGGAAAATTCAACCTGCTCCTGTTTTTTCCTCCTTTTCGAACTCACCCGGCAGGTCACATTTCTTCTGAGTTTTTGCTCATAACTTGTCTTCACATGTAAATGCTTCTTAGATAGCTCATGTATTTTCCCTTCTTAGTGATACTTCCAAGAATAATGCTTTGTTTTCAGTGGCTTGTTTGTGTTTTAGGTCAAGAAGTCATGTTTGTGGTGTGAATCCCAGGCAGTGTGAAAGGCCTGTGGACAAAGTGCTTGATTTATAGAGGTTTCCATTGAAACACACAGTGAAGCAATTCCTTCTTCTGCCTGAATATTTCTAGGAAGGGGCTCTCCACTGTCCACCCTAGCAGAAGCAGGCTATCAAATGGTGATCAATAGTTACGTGTGAGTTGGTTTTTCTTATGGTTAAAGCCATGTCTGTTGGAATATAGAGTTAAGTGGGTCATGTAATGCTGCATAGCATTGGGTACGACTTGGTGCAAAGAAGAGAAAAGCCACAGAGCACACCACTAAGCTGGTGCTGAAAGAGACTGTGTTTACTGAAGCACAGAGAAGACCAGGTATGCATGTTGTATTCATACGTGAAAGGCAGAGTAAGGGCAGTTAATGCCTTCGCTTAAACAAATGTTGAAAGTCACAGTGTAGAGCATTTCCAGAGACTAGCTTGGTGCCTCGCATAGGAAGACACCCAAGAACTGTTTCATAATCTATGGAATAAGATTGATATTAGCTCCTGCTATGTACTCACATGGGCTCAAATATAAAGCAATCTTGAATGCTAGGTGATCCTGCATTTTCTCCAAAGAGACCTACTGTAGATGTTAAAAAAAAGTTTTTTGAGGGGTTCAATTGATACACACTTCTAAGTCGACAGATAAAATAGTTGCTGATCTACAAATAATATTTAAGTTATTTAGTTCATTATATATACACATTTCAGGGTTAATGTATTAATTTAGAAGTACTTTTTTCACTTTTATACTTTTTGAGACAATTTTATTCAAACTCTTCAGATGTATTTGACATTGTTCCCTCTTCTTCTGCTCCTATCACTTCTGATGATTCATGTTGTTCAAAGGAAACTTAGGCTGTTGCCCAAAGATATTTCATAGTTGATAGTATAACACTGAATTATGCAGAACCCCATTGGCACCAATCAGCCTGCTTCTGGTTCTGGAATCCATTAATTCTTTATTCCAAGAGTCCTTTTGGTGGTTTAGAAAGCATTGCTGTTAGTACTGGAGCCATCAAGTGAGCACATTTTTCTCAGGCTGCCCCATCAGTAATAGAGTATAGCAAGAAGCTTTCTTCTTGGATTTACTTTTATTAAGTTATTTATTTTATTCTTTTATTCTTTTACCTTATTCTTTATTTTATTGTTTAAAATTTATTTTTCAATGACACTTTACATTCAATATTATTTTGTATTAATTTCAGGTGTATGACAAAATGGTTAGAAAAGCATATATTTTACAAAGCGTTCCCCCTGATATTTTTGGACTTTCTTCTGCCTGGAGAGTTAGAAGGAGGGCTGGGAGCTGGTGGAGGAGGTGCTGAACAAGAAGAAAGACATGGGCATGTTCCAGTCCTGGGGTGGATTGTGAAGACTTTGGAACCCAGCTAGAAGGGGTTGTGGAGATAATAAGATTCAACACTCTCATGACTTAGAAAAGAAACCCACTCCCAAAGCCTAGGAGAGGCCTGTGTCCCAGGACATGACTCTTCCTTTGAAGCCAGAGCCTATACTCATAAACACTGCACTGTCTGTCCTCCAGGGAAATCCGCGTGATTCCTGCTCATGCTCCTTATTAATTATGATCCCTCAGGCAAGAGACTTAGCTTCTGTGAACCTGAACTTCATTATCTTCAAAATGAGGCAATGATCCCCATGGTGATTTTGTGAACAGAGATGAAATAGAAATAGTACATGTAAAGTGCTCATCACTGTATTTGACACAGTAGCTCAATGGCCAGTGCCTACTACTACTGCTTCTACTAGAGTTAGTGTTGTTATTTTGTGTTTGTAGGTCTTTTTCTAGGCATGAAGTGCCCTCTTGCTACCCTGTTCCAATCCCTTCCCACCTAGACCCACTATACTTGGATACTAAATATACTAATGAAAAATAAAACCAACTAAGAATTCTGTGACAGCGTTAACTGAGGTGTGTTATGGTCTTCACAGCAGTTCCCTTTCCTTCAGAACCCTTGTCGTCTTTGTGACGCAGATCAAATGTCCCCTTTTCCAGGAAGCTGCCCTGTCCCTGCTCTGAATACTGGAAATGTGGGGTAAAGGGGTGTGTGTGTGTATGTGTGTGTGTGTGTGTTAATTCAAATGCAGGGAATAGCAAAGTATTATCCAAATATTGTGATTTAGTCACTTGACAGTTTGACTAGAAACAAAGGAAAACAAGGTATTTTCTTTCCTACAGTGCAGTAGCAGGACATTCTGAAGCCAAATGTCTTGTATTTGTCCTCCCTGTTTGAGACCAGCCCAGCTGCTGACAGAAGCACTACAATGGATATTGGGAAACACTGGTCATTAGAGTTTCAGTGAACAAATGTCCCATTGCTGCTCACTCGGCGCATGTAATGGATAGAGAGACTCGCAGAGTCCTGGAGACATCAGCTTGGCCTTTTGAACAAACATGGCAACTGTTATTTTCTCTTTCTAGCTGAAAAGCGCAATTTAAAGAACATCCTTTTCTTTTCGTTTGAATTGCTCGATCTAGAAAAATCGGTAGTGCACTTACATGAGGCTGGATGCCCAGAGTTCACATTCTCAAATCCCTGTCCCCCGACCCAAAGGGTTCGGGTAAGTGCAAGTAGCTGGAGGAGCAGTTGAAAGAAAGAGACAGAAAGGCTGCTCGTGGCTCCCTTTCCTGCCATGCCCTCGCTCCCCTACTTCTAAGCTAGGAGAGGCCTTTTCTTCTTGGCTGCCACCAGCCTTCAGTTGTGAACACCGAGACTTGCCAGCAGTTAGGCCCAAGCCTGCTTTTGAAAATCCACTGAGCTAACACTTGTTGAGCACCTACTATGTGCAGAGGACCACGATAGTGTCTGTGGGCTCTGCCTTAAAATAATAGTCTAGTATGTCAGAAGAATGTACACCTAGGTGTGAAGGGGTGAAATGGGAATAAATTGGTTTCTGATTGTGAACTGAGGCCGGGGAACCAGCCACAAAGTTCCAGGTGGAGACAGCGAGATACCGGGACTAGCCTTAATCCTGCCGGGGCAATATTGGCGCACTCTCTCTGGGACCCAGGAACAAATGCTCTATTACTGCCAGTGAGAACATGAGATTCGTGTTGGCTCCATGATTTCTCCGTCTGTGCCACTTCCTGCATGACCCGGCCCTTCCCCTGACTTCAGCCTCGTCTCACGCTGGACTCCACTTTGCTCCTTGCCCTCCAGACACAGTTCTTTTCAAGTCCTGATGTGTCTGCCTCAAACTTCCCAGCTTTCCAGTCCCAGCTTCCGTACGGCCTCTTCATGGAGGCTTTTCTGGAACCCCTCACCCCAACAATTACCTTTTATCTACTGCTGTTTTATTTTCTTCTCAGCACTTAACCTGTAACTGTCTTGCTTATTCATTGGTTTACATCTACTGCCCCCCTCCCAGCCCCGCCCCGTGGAAATGTATGTAAGTCCATGCTGGGTAGATCTGGGCACTAGTGTCCGGAGGGGTCGTGGGCTGGGTCTGTGCAGGGGCTGGGGCTCAGTGGGGCCGTGTTTGACTGCCTTCCTCTCTGCCTATAGTTTTGCTTTTGCGCTGCTTCCTTTAACAGCTTTCTTCACAGTCCTAACAATTGTCACATCAACATCTTATAATTAAAGGAGCTATTTTTAGAGCACGTACCCAGGAGTGTCTTCTTTCTCTTTCCCTCCTTAGCTAATTGTCTTTGCAGGGACATGGTCTTCTTCACTGTTGTAGCTTCAGGGCACATTGCCTGGCACACCGTAGGTACTCAGTAAATGGTAACTGAATTGTCTGTCACATGATGGATGTGTGACTTTGGCATGTCCTAGGCTTCTTTATTTATTTATTTTTATTGATTGATTTTTTATTTATTGATTTTAGAGAGGGAGAAGAAGGAAGGAAGGGAAAGAGAGAAACATCGACTTGTTTTTCCACTTATGTATGCATTCATTGGTTGGTTCTCTGTGTGCCCTGATGGGAGATCGAATTCACAACTTTGGTGCATTGGGACGATGCACTAACCAATGGACCCACCTGGCCAGGGACTGTGATTTCTTTTAGTATCAGCTGGTTAACTTGTGGAATATGGGAGGGTAAGGAGGAATAATGGCACCTCTGTTGCTAAGATGTTGAGGGGAGGCAGGAAGATACAGAATATAAATGCCTAACATGTCATTGGTGATAGGATGGAAATTTCATGAGCAAAACGGGGACCCTTTATGCTTCTGTCTCTCTTGGAGAAGTAACTTTGGATGCTCTGTCCCTGAGGCAGAGTCAACATTCAAGAAGTCTAGAGTCTGGTCTGATGAGTCTGTCAGCACTTGGGAGCTCATTTCACTTTCAGCTAATGTGTCCTTGATGAGGCCAGAGGGTACAGTCATCCAGTAATTGCCATGTCTGAGTTGGTCCTTTTTTTAAATTTGAAAACATTCTTTTTTCCACAGTGATTCTCTGATTCTCTATTTTAACAAAATTCACAGTTGGATTGATGTATTCATGGTGATCCATACAGTGCCAGTGCATTTTTGGAGATGTCTTCTAAGCACATATAAAAGAATTTCAGGGATACACTTAAAAGGGGATTTACTGAGCTAAAAGGTAGACACATCCTTTTTACCACAATAATTTAAAAAATGTATACATATCTTCCATTTTACTAGTTATACTCAACTTCTTACTAATATGGATGGTGAAACAGTTTCTACTTTCCCCATTACTGTGTGCAAATCCTCATTTCTCTGCATCACAGCCAACACTTGGTATTGTCACATTTGCATTTTTGCCATTAATGTACGTGAACTGGCATCTCATTATTGGCTCCATTTGCATTTCTCTTATTACTTAATGAAGCTTACCATCTTTTATGTTGCATTGGCCATTTAGATGTTCTCTCCTGAAACTTGTCTGTTAATATCCTTTATATTTCTGTTTTTTTCCTTATTGATTGGTAGCAGTTTTGAATACTGAATCTTTGTCATTTATATATACACATTGCAAATATTCTCTTCCCAGTTCTGATTGGCTTATGTTTTAGCTTATTTATGGTGCCTTTTTGTACTTTTAAACATGTAATTTACATACATGTTTAAGCAATCCTTTCCTAAGTCAAATTACTAATGTGTTATTCTATATTTTCTAAAACTTTAAAATTTTGCCTCTTTTACGTTTAGGCTTTAACACACCAGGAACTTTGGTATAAAATATGATTATAATTTAATCTATTTTACAGCATTGATATTAATCATTTATTGGACAGACTATATTTCTTCCTTGATTGGTAATCCTTCCTCCCTCCCTTCCTTCCTTCCTTCCTTCCTTTAACTATCAACCTATGTGCCGACCTATCTACCTATCTAATCTGTTTCTGGATTCTATTCTATTCTATTCTATTCTATTCTATTCTATTCTATTCTATTCTATTCTATTCTATATTGTTTATTTTCCATGTGGCAATATCAAACTATCCTAATTACTATAGTTTTGTTATGGTGAAGAGGATGAATTCCCATGTTATACTTGAAAGTTGTCTTGAATACTCTTGATCTTGCCTTTTCCAAGTGAATTTTCAATTCTCTTTGAAAAATGTAGCTCTCTTTATCTTTTTATTTCCAGTTTTTCATAGACATATTGATTCCAAGGACCATTTGTGTACAATGAAAAGAAAGTGAGTGCAGTGATAAATGCCAACAAATATAGACCTTAAAGTTGGGAGAGAATAGAAGGTGATGGAGACTGTGCAAAATTCAAGAGCATGTGTACTGTTCATAGGGGGCAGATTCTCTTCAGCTTCAGCTGATTTTTGTCATCTGGGAGTATACACTCAATGCTGGAGAGAAAATGAAATTTAAGCAAATCTGAAAAGCTGATGATTTTTCAGCATGGAATTTTCCATTTATTAAATGTTGGTTCAATTTTTTTATAAAACATCATACGGAGCAAAGAAAACATCTCTGCAGCCAAACCCCAGGCACGTCCCTGACATCAGACTTAAACAGTTTTCAGGTTACATTGAACAGGGAAAAGGAGGAAAGAAGGCTAAGATTTGGGGTGAGGAATCTTGGGGCCATAATGAGACATCGAGATGCTATATTTATATCCTCATTGGATCCAGAGAATAGTCCCA
This sequence comes from Furipterus horrens, assembly GCF_987537825.1. NCBI lineage: Eukaryota > Metazoa > Chordata > Mammalia > Chiroptera > Furipteridae > Furipterus > Furipterus horrens. Next base: position 69,404,696 of record NW_028327180.1, read on the forward strand.
AAGCAATTACTCCAATATCAGATCTTTGGCTCTGAATGCTTGAGACAGTTCTCAGGGAATTTGGCATGGGACGTTTTAATAAGAGGCCTCCAGGTGGCAGAAGCAATGCATTCTACCTATGCTTATGCCTCTGACCCCATTCCCACCTGCCCTCCTCCCTCAGGTTCACAAGCTGTGTTCTGTTTCCTCAGAAGTGGATTTTATACAATCAACTCACTCTTACCCCCATCCTTAGTGCATTCAGTCCATAATCTCATATTTCTGAAATTGCATTCTAACAATGTGATATGACCCAAAATTTTCTTCCTAGAGTTTTGCATAGGAGCTACTTGTTTTCTCTCTAGCCATTAGGTGCAATTTTAAACTTGCTATGTAGGGATCTGCATAAGTGGTCTTTTAAAAACATAGTTATATTTTTTTTGCAAAGACCAAGCTATCTCTTGCTCATTTTGATTTTTATTTCACTACTGATTCTCTTGAAGAATAGGCTATTAGATTTAAAGCATCATCTAATCTAGGTCTAAACCATCATCTAAGTTCTAACATATGACCTTAGCCTGGATTGAACTGGCTGTAACCTAAGCTGGCATGAACTCCTCTGCCAAGAAGTGTTGAGCAATGGCTACACCTCTTTTCATCACAGCAAAAACAAGCTAGGACAACAGATCATGGCTTCTCTGTGGTTTCTGGGTACTACAAAGGATGTGTGTAATTTACAAGCTTTATTTGCGCATCACCATGAGATACAATAATATGGACCTGTTCCAGGTTCCTCCCCTGCTTTTGTTCACAGTATCCACCTTGCTCCAGACAGATCTGGATGAAGGAAACATTGACACCGTGCACTGACTCATGTCAGTCCTACCTTCTTTCACTCAATAAGCATTTAACTCAAGGTTCTGGGGATAAAGTAACATTCAAAATGGATACAATTCTTGCTCTCCTAGATCTTGCATGACATAGCAAGGGGAGGGGACTGACAGTAAACATCCAAGTAAATCAGTAAGTTATTTTAGAGAGTGGTAAGTACTTGGAAGACAGTTCAGCCAGAGAATGGGGTAGAGGGTGTGTGTGGATGCGAGAGTGTGGTGAGGAGGTCTCTGTTGTCTTAGGATAACAGCTGCTCTCAATATGCCATAGTAGCGAGTGTGTCCCATTGTCACATACATAAAGCACAAGTACCAGAGTATTTTCTAGTGCCCGTTTCGTAGGGGGCACTGCATGGGGCAGCTGAAGTCAAGTATGGCACAGACTTTCTTATAAAATCACAGAAGTCATCATTGTCATAGGAGTAATACTGCCAGCCTTCATAATGCAGGCAACTGTGAAGTGCATTAAGAGGGCTTTCACGCTGAGGAGGCTTGGTAACAGCACCTCTCCCCTTCTCCTCTGTTGGGAGCAGCGGTGGGAGCTGAAGGCCCCTGTGGTTTTGTGCATGCTCGGTCCCAGAGGGAACAGTGTGAGATCCTCTGCATCCTTTGGTGCTATCTCCTTCTTAGTGCTGGGTTTCTCTTTCAACTGATTATTTATTATTCATTTCACCTTCAAAATCTTTTCTTCTAATGGTTAAGTGTGTATTCAGTTCTGAGAACTGCTTTCTCTGGCAGAGAGAAGTCTCAATTCTGGTCAAGTTTTTGGGACTTTTCCAAGGAGAAAAAATCAACTGAAAATATATAGATATACTGTAGGGTAGAGACGAGATTAGGTTCTAGAATATGAGAGATCTGTGTTTGATTTCTAGTTGCACCATCTGCCAGGCAGGGGCCACTGGGAAATCATTTGGCCTTTTTGAATTTTATTTACTCCCCTTTAAAATGGGGACAATGGTAGTATCTACTTCATTGGATTTTCATAAGGTTTGTATGAGATGATGCATGTAAAATGTTATGTAGTAGTTCAGTAAATGTCAGTTGCTATTATTATCATTATTTCAGTGTATCTGAAGACCCTTAGACTGATTTTCTTTTCATGATTAGATTCTGACCTGTATCAAATGTGAAATAATTCCGGTTGGAGGAATCCTTGACCAAACCTACTGTATGAGGCTTAGAAACATTTATTCAGATTCCATAAATGATGGAGGTTTACTCACTGCTTGATTATCTCCTGTGTTGAGCAGTTGACTTTCTCCTTCCATTAATAGAATGGTTTTCATGAAAATATAGATTTTGAAAATAGTGGAAATGGTCTGGGAAAGGGGAAAGAATGATTAGCTCATGTCCAAAGGAATTACTAACATTAAAAAAAAATTAATTCAGTAATACTTCTCCAAAGGCAGTGCCATTTAATCACTATGTTAATTCTTTATGAGTACACATATTCAAAGTTCAGAATCTTTGCCCCTCAAAGAACTCCCAGGCAATTTTCTGTTGTTTTAAGTTGTGAAACTCCCAAAGAATGTTTCCATTCCCTTTAGATATGTATCTACCTCTTCTGGTGCATAGAAACAGCTGTTTAATGGCTGCCTAGCAACATGGCTCAGTGGCTAAAGATAGGCAGGGCTACCATTTCACCCATGGAACACCCAAGGGCAGTTACAAAGACAATGTAATTATACAAGTTGGAAGTAGGTCAGGATTTGGGACAAACACCCAGACGCTTGGGGAAGTAGCTTTGGGATTTGGATGCCCCTGGAGTGGGAAGTTATTCAGGCTAGTGTGCCTGGGGGCTCTCTTTGTTTTGTTCTGAGCACATGTGCAGAAAAAGAACAATTCCGAGCATGCTCTTTGGGCAGAAGCTTGGGTGATACTGGCTGTCAGTGGAAGATATGGACAGAGATAGATATCACAAGCAGTGTATCAAAATGGTCCGGAGCGTGGGCTATGGAGTTAGATTTGTGTTTGATTACTGCTCCTCTACTTCTTAGCTGTGAGACCTAAGCACTGTTACTTAACTAGTGTCCATTTTTTCATTTCGATATTGGGTTGTGTGGATTAAATAAGATAATGAATATAAGTGTTTAGCACAGTCCCAGGTACTTAGAAAACAGCTCAGCAGGATGTGATAAAATGCGGAGCCCCACCCCTTGGCTGCTATCATGTGACTGTCCATGGCCCTCCCTCCCATATCTTAGATTTTCCTTGCAGAGTTCACACTCATCATTGCTCAGTCGCCAAGCGTGCAGAGGCATTTGTTTTATCACAGGGTAATTGACTTGGAGATTTATAAGCCAGATACTCGATTGTGGAACAGGTAGAGACTTGGCGTTGCGCAGTTTGTGGGTGTCACTGGTGGATACATGCGCTGGGGGAGCAGATGTCTCCCTGAGAGACCGCTGGTAGCCTAGGCCTGCAAGCCCGAGGAAGCGTGATCCTGACCCCAGAAATAGCTTCATGAAACTTTGTAGGCCGGGTTCAAGTCAAGCACCATACAATGCTGTGGAGAAAAGTAAAGCCTGGCTTCACTTCAGAGATAACACTTGAAATGATGCAAACTTAGAATCTTATTACATGCTCAGAATGAGCAGAAACATTGTTAGTGGAAGGAGTCATGCACTGGGGCCAGCCAGGCTTGAGTTCAAGTCTTTGTCTGCCTCTTACTCACTATGTAACTGTAAAGTGGGGATACTAATATATACCATGCAATTTTTAGTAGATCACAAGAAATAAATATAAAATATTCATGCAAAACTTGGTGTATAGTATGCAATTAATATCTAGTAAGTATTATTATTACTATTTTTATTTTAAACATTATTGCCATTGTATCCTTTAATCCTAAAACCACATTAAAGCACAAAATTATCTTGTAGAAAGTGGACTGTAGATTACCTAGTACTATAAATATTTATTGAGAACCATTTTAGACTTTTTGATGGCTAAAACATTGTTGCTGACCTTAAGGAATCTGTATTTCAGTTGAAGAGAGAGACACATAAACAATTTAAGACAAAAACTCTAAAATGTTAAACTGAAGGCCCGTATATCAGCTGTTAAGGACAAGGAAGAAACAGAAATTAATTCTGTATTGGGGGAACCAAATAAGTCTTTATGAAAAAATGTCTTTATCGTAGGATTCTGGTGTGTGGCATTTTCATAGAGGGGACAGAATGAATAGGCTTAGAGGTAGTGTGGAAGGGACATAATGAATAGCTCAGTCTGGCTGGATGCCACACAGTGTAGAGGAATGTTGTAAGAGAGGTTGGGATATTGGGTTGAGGTTGAATTCTGGAAGGCTTTGCATATGCAAATATAATTTTGCAAAAATATTTGTTAAAAGAATGACTTCATTCATTTGTCCCCTATTTCCTTTATCCAACACCATTTAGTTAACGTCCACTCTCTGTCAGATACTGTTATGGAGATAAAGCAGTGAAGTGGATAAAGCAAGAGAGTTCCAGTTGAGAGAGAGAGAGAGAGAGAGGGGAAGAGAGAGAGGGGAAGAGAGAGAGAGAAAGAGAGATAGGGAGGGGGAGACATCGGAGGGGAGAGGGAGATATGAAGAAGGAGACATGGAGGGGGAGAGAGGAGGGGAGAGAGGTTGAGGGAGGTATGGGGGGCAAGGAGGGAGAGGAAGCATGCTTCCATAGCCAGGGAGGAAGGGAAGCACCGCATGGCGTCCTAGCCCACACCTAGGTGTTCAGAGAGGGTTTTTCAGGGGAAATAACTCTAAGCGAAGACTCAAGGGAATGAATCAGTTCATCACGTGAAAGAGGGTCGAGGAAGAATAGTCTGCGTGGAAGAAGCAACATGTTTTATAGCATGGAGGTGAGGCGGATCACGGTGGTGTCAGGAATTCCCAGTGAGTTGAACGGTGGTGAAGCATTGAGCGCAAGGTGACAGAGTTTGGAGGGATGAGGGTGTCATGAAGAGACTTGTCAATCATGCTGAAGAGCCTGGGCTTTGTCTAGAGGGCCCAGAAAAATTTTAAGCAATATTTGCTTTACATGTGGATGTGTGGAATGTGTGTATGGCCTGATTACATTTGTATTTTAGAAAGATGACTCTCAGCAGATTGAAGAAAAGGGATTGGAGGAAGCAAGACGGAGCAAGAAGACCAACTTGGAGGCCATTGCAGTCATCCAGACCAATGTGTCTGCGGTTCCCTTTCCCCCAAGTTTCCCAGACTGTGGGAGAAAGGAAGGCGACCCATTTTCTTGGATCCTCTCCTCACCCTGCTGATGTGCATAGTGTACTTTGTTGCACAGGGTCGGGGTGGGGGGTCACATGGCTTATATGACATTAGACAATGTTTGCAGTGGTTGCTGAGCAGAACCAGGACACCTGTAGGAGGAAGAAAGGAGTTCTGTCTCCTGCTATGGGGCTGCTGGAATGTGACTTTTGCATAAAGTGGCACCATTTGCAGGTTATCAGGAAGCATCTCACACACTATACGAGTAGTTGCATCATTTTCTAAGAGACCCTTATTGCCTACTGTGGTGACAAGCAGGGAAAAACAGTGCTATTTACTTTAATGAGACCAAAAGTTAGCAAGCATTCACTCCAGACAGATGCTGATTTGACAGTGATTGAGTGTCCATGTGAACGTTTCCCTTTTCCCCTGGGAAGTCAGAATAGCAATAGCGTGGTATTGGAGTGTGTGGATGCAAAGCTTCCCAACTCAGATCCAGGCTCATCTGATAGCCAGTGGGGCAGTCCTGTAGAGTCGTTAGAGGCGGTTGGATCTGTTCTCACTCCTGTGGACGTGTGGTTTACCTTCTCTGTTGCTGGCTCTTTGCTTCTGCTAAGGTTGAAGAGAGAGGGAGGGGAAGTGTGAATCAGTATTTGCTCTTCATGCTGAGACTGCTCAGATCATAGGCCTGGGAACTGGGGGAGGGCATGCAGCACATGGGACCTGAAAATTTGTCACTAGCTGATGAGCGATTTGATTCTAGAACCTGTTTCACTACTGTATCAAGTGTTTTTAAAAAATTGCTGTGTAATAAATTACCACACACTTGATGGCTTAAAACAACACATTTATTATCTCAAAGTGTCTGTGGGTCAGGAGTCTGGCATGGGTTAACTGGTTCTCTGCTCAAGGCCTCATTTCCAAAACACAGCCACAGTAACTCCTTTCAGTTTTCTCCATGGGCTTATGAAATAAGCAGAATTGGTAATTTATCCATTTCTCTCGTCTGAGGAAAGTTGAGTCGTAGAGAAGTGAAGTGATCTGGCCCAGACTGCATGGTTAATCAGTGGCAGAACATGTTATGATGGAGATAGGTAAACCCCAAGGGTCCATAATCTCTGGGTATGTTTTCCTTTTGATAATTCTAGTAATCATCTGGATACTGTGATAATGCTGGGGATAGTGGTATATACTATCCATCTGTTGGCCTAAAACAGGGGCAGTGGCCCTTTTGCATTCTGAGGTGCACTTTGTAAATCAGGCAGGCAGAGGTGCACCCCTGTGCTACCCACAAACTCAGTAGTTCTTTGGGGAATAGACTCTCTTTTCACTCACCCACCCCTTTCAGAAGACCCTGGATACTGAAATGGATCTTCCTGACACTTGTTTCAAGGACCCCTGGGCCCACTCACAGCTCTATTCTCTCTGAGCTCCTGGGCGAGGGAGTAGGTGTTAGGGGCCATTCCCGGGCTCAACTGTCTTTGTGCAGCTGCATGGAGCAAAAGGCGGCTGGCCTACAGTCCGGTAGATTAAGTCTGAGAGCATTACCTTGTACTCTTCGGAGACCAGGAATCCATTCCAGGCAGCACAGGCAAAGCACATTTTCAAGCCACCTTCCTGGTGCTCCACTCCTGTACCTGCTTCTTTTCTGACTTTCCCTGGACTCTGGTCTGAGACAAATAGTGCTGGGTAGAAGGAGTCTTCGTTGTCCTTCTGGGAGGGAACTCCAGTCATTCCGCAACCCTGGTACGTGTGGGCTGAGGTGGAGGATTATACTGCTTTTTAATATCACTTTAATGGAGAAGCCAGATCATGACTTAAACGATGGTTCTCCTGTCTTCCATTTCCATTTTCTAACCATAAAGTGCTCAGTTAATAGCCAGAGATGATAGTTCTTGAAAGAATAGGAGGGGCTGGGTATGATAAAGAGGTAATTTCTCCAAGTTCAGGTGATCATTCACAATCTCATTAAGAATACATTTCTTGGATCCCTTCATATTTCCTGAGAAAGAGTATTTAATAAAGAAAACACACTTCTTCACGGGGGAGGAGGAAGTATGGGTAGGTTGACTGAGGCATGAGAGGATGTGATATATATATGATTAATAGAACCTCTGTAGATTGCCTGATCGCCTTATTGAGATAGTATATTTTGGGTTATTAGAAAATTCTGTATAAAATACAGTGTGTAAATGGCTTCCAAGTCATATATGTAAAATGTTCCCAAACATTCTTTAAAGGAAGATGACATATACTCTACATCAGTGACATTACAATGGTTTTATTGTATCGAGGGTGCACAGGATTGGATACATCGTAAAGATTAGATCATGGCATGTATCATTTGTTCATGGAGGACCCATTTTTATTTAATTAGATATTTAGTAGTAGATGTTAAGGGCCTGAGGTGGGAGCCTGTTTTGCTCATATAAGGAACTGCAGGAAGGCCAGTGTGGCCGGAGTAGTGAGTGTCAAGATGTCACAGAAGCACCCCAGGCCACAGTCACACAGGATGTGGTTTAATTCTCTGTGAGGGAGAGAGCAGAGGTGGATTGGAGGAGTGATGTGGTGTGAATTACATTTTCAAATGACCGGTGTCATTGCTATTTGAGAAGAACCTTGGTATGGGTGAGAGGTGGTCAAGGGTTCTTGAAGGGAGATCAGTGAATAGGCTTTTGCTGTGGTTCAGCTAAGATGGTGGTGATTTGGCCCCAGGAGGGGGTTGTGGCGATCAGGAGAGATGGGTGGGTCTGAATATATTTTGAAGGTAGAGGTAATAAGAGTTGTTGGGAAGATGGAGGGAAGTTAAGAGTGATAACTTTATAGTCCTTTTAACCTTGTAGTTCATCTTTGGTTTTAATAGTAACTCTGTTTAAAGTATTCATGTTGAGTAACCAAAGATTTCCATTTCCTGACAATGCTAAGACTTAGAGTGTTCTTCAGGAAGTTTTTCCTTCAGTGCACTAATTGGCTCCCTCTAAAGATTTGCTTAACTAACCAAGAGAATTACAGTAAAGTGTAATAGGTTTTCTGCACACATTCAATTCCAATAATTCTGATTATAGAAACAAAAGACATTGGGTTTTTTGGTAGGGATTTTGTTTTTATGTCTCTTTTTACCCTCGAAAAGAACTAAGAGTTCTGTAAAAATGGTATCACATACTGTGACTTGTTTTTAATTTATTATTTTGTTTTTAAGGTTTATCCATGATGATGTGTACAGCTAGAGTTCATTTGTGTTCACTGCTGTATAATAATTCATTGTGAAAAACAGGATGGGACAAAGTAGGTTTATAATTCTTCATATGGAAAATAATGCAACAATTAATAAATAATCATACAAGAATAAACTTTGTGTTTCATGTATTCACAACTGTAAACCTATTTTTGCCCCACCTTGTATATAGCAAATAATTTATTCGTTTTCCTGGTAGTGGTCATTTGAGTTGTTTGGAGATTTTTATGGTTAGAAACAGTGTTGCAGGCAGCATATGGGCAAGTTTCTGAAAATATGCAACTGGTGGTGTAATTGCTGAATCATTGAATATATTAAAAAACTCATTTTTTAAAAGGTAATGCCAAGTCATTTCCCAAAAACAGGTTGTACCAATTTATACTGTTGTCAGCTGTGTTTAAAGAGTTATTGAAACATTCTCTGCCCTTGATATTGTCAATATTGCATTATCAACCTTTGCTTATCTAATGGGTATAACATGATATTTTTTGTGCATTTCCTGATTATTGAAAATTGATCATTAGTTTATGTTACTGGAGCATTTCTTTTGTTTTCTATGAAATTCCTGTCAATATGTTTTGTTAATTTTCCCATTGTATTGTTATTTTTTATCATTGATTTGTAGGAGCTCTTTAAATATAAGGGCCACTAATTTTTGGTTGGTAACACATGTTATGTGTACCTTTTCCCACTTTGTGATTTGATTTTTCATTCTTTCTGGTGTTTTCTGATGAACAAAGTTTATAAATTTTAACTTAGCCATATTTGTACATGTACTACATTTAGTGTGTTATTAAAATAATTTTTCATTTTGAGTTTATACATCTATTCTATATTTTTTCCTAGCAGCTTTAAAATTTTATCTTTTACTTCAAACCTTTAAACATTTGGAATTTATTTTTGTGTATAAAACAGCAAAGCAATATAATTTCACCCTCCCCCAATGTGGAGAACCAATGATCCGAGCACTATTAATTGATTAGTCCTTTCTTTCCACAATGATTCATAATTCCATCTCTGTGAGCTGAAGGGTGTAGATGGGAGTTGGCTATGAGGGGGAGTCAGGGTGTAAGAGGGAAGCTACATGCTCTGGAGTAAGAGCACACCACGAGGTCTGGAGTAAGGAGGGGAGACCGTGGCAGAGCTGATGGAGCTGTGCAGGGACCTGCCTAACCAAGCATGGATTCATGAGAGATGCTTGGAGCTGAACTGTGACCGGGAATGCTGAGTTGCAGACCTCGGCGTCTCTGAAGGATGTACGGAGAAGCCACTCTCTTGGGACGTGTGCCTCCCTGGACTCCACCGTGATCCAGTGTAAGGAGGCCTATGTTTCCCTGAATCACTACATGGAGGCCGAGAACAGTGCACCCCAGATCCTGAAGGAGAGAGCTGCTGTGAGAGGATGGTAGCACATTCCAGAGAGGATGGAGACCTGTTTACATGGCTGACTGAAGAACAGATAAGGATTTGGGGAACTTCTAGGCATGGTTTTGGCGTATAGTCTTTTGGGGAGCAAGGGAAGTGCTGGGTCTCGTGGAGAGCAGGGCTCTGAGCAGAAGTGCTCTCAGCACCCCCGAGGTTGGAATCCTGTTAATCAAAACCTGTTTCCTTCAACACTAATTGTTGGGTCATGTCCCTGGCTGGTTTGGCTCAGTGGATTGAGCGTCGGCCTGCGAGCTAAGTGTCGCTGGTTCGATCTTCCAGTCAGGGCACATCAGAGAAGGAAAACTCTGACTCCAAAAAACCTCCGCTGCCTTGCGGCATACCTCTTCAGGGGAAAGGCTAAGGGAGTAAACCCCGACAGAAAATCCGGAGCCGGAGTCCCTAAGGCGGTTTGACGTTGTAGTCAACACCGGCAACTCCTGCGGCGCACCTGAAGCCAAGCTGTATTGACTCCGTCTTTCCCTTGGATCCTTCAGCTGCGAAGAGAGGGGGGGGTCTGCTGCATGGGCAACAGCAGACCCTCCATATCACCCTGCCCAGGCTCTGTAGCTTCAGCTTCACTGGAGAGGGCACTCCAGCGTCATCGCAAGATGTCGATTCAACACGGGAGGAGACAGATACCGTGTCACTCCTGAGTTGGACTGCACAGCCATTCTCGGCGGTGCAGATAGACTCTTAAGAAGCTACACCATCGTCTCTCGAGACGGACGGCTGCCGACGATGACGATTGTATTAGGTTTCTACAGATGCATGAATTTGTGTATTGGCTCTATGTACTGTTTCATTGGTCAGTTGTTAGTCTGTGCTCTAAGAACACAGTAATGTTTTAATTACTGTGGCTTTATTTTAAAAGACATATTGATATGTAGGATCAGAAGCGATTCCTCTCCCCTTTTTTCTCCCCACCAGCTACCTTATTCTTTCTTCAAGGAAGTCTTGCCTAGTCTCAAAGATCTTTTCTTTAAGTATATTTATTGATTATGTTGTTGCAGTTGTCCCAATTTTTTCCCTTTACTCCCCTCTGCCCTCCCTCTAGGAATCCCACTCCCCTTAGTTCATGCCCATGGGTTGTGCATATACGTTCTTTGGCTTCACCCTTTTCCATGTTATTTTTAACTTCCCCCTGTCTATTTTATACCAACCAATTATGTTTTGTAATCCCTGCACCATTTCCCCATTTCTCCCCCTTCCCCATCCCAGGTGATAACCCTCCAAATGATCCCCATACCTATGATTCTGTTCCTATTCTGGTCTGCTTAGTTGGATTTTGTTTTTATTTTTTAGATTCAGTTGTTGATAGTTGTGAGTTTGTTATCATTTTAATGTTCATAATTTTGATCTTTTTCTTAAGTCCCTTTGATATTTCATATAATAATGGCTTTGTGATGATGAGCTCCTTTAGCTTTACCTTGTGTGGGAAGCACTTTATTTACCCTTCCATTCCAAATGATAGCTTTGCTGGATAGAGTCATCTTGGTTGTAAGTCCTTGCTTTTCATCACCTTGAATACTGCTTGCCACTCCCTTCTTGCCTGCAAAGTTTCTTTTGAGAAATCAGCTGAGAATCTTATAGGCACCCCTTTGTAGGTAACTCTGCTTTTCTCTTGCTGTTTTTAAGATTCTCCCTTTGTCTCAAACCTTTGGTGTTTTAATTATGATGTGTCTTGGTGTGGTCCTCCTTGAGTCTAGCTTGTTTGGGACTCTCTGTGCTTCCTGGACTTGTATATCTATTTCCTTTACCAAATCTGGATAGTTTTCCTTCATTATTTTCTCACATAAGCTTTCAATTTCTTGCTCTTCCTCTTCTCCTTCTGGCACCCTTATGATTTGGATATTGGTATGTTTAAAGTTGTCCCAGATGTTCCTAAGCCTCTCCTCCTTTTTTTCAATTCTTTTTCCTCATTCTGTATTGGTTGACTGTTTTTATTCCTTATGTTCCAAATCACTGATTTGAATCATGGTTTCCTTCCCTTTGCATTGGTTTTGTGTGGATTTTCCTTCGTTTCATTTAGCATAGCCTTCACTTCTTCCCTTATGTATCTGCCATACTTAAGTATATCTGTCAAGCCTGTGAATATCTTTATCATTAGTGTTTTGAACTCTACATCTGTTAGGTTGGCTATCTCCTTGTCTGTTAGGTTGGTTATCTCCTTGTCGCCTAGTTCTCCCACTGGAACCTTGATCTGTTCCCCCTTTTGGGCCATATTTCTCTGTCTCTTCATCTTGACAGGATCCTGTGTTTGTTTGCCTCTGTATCTTAGGTAAGCTGTTGCTCCTGATAAGATGTAAGGGGCGGAGCCTTAGGTATTCATCAGTACAGGGCACCCTGTTTCACCACGTTGTGGCACTGTGTGTGGGGGAGGGGTCTGAGGAAACAATGGCACTTGCTCAGCACCTGCCCCTTTTCCAGGAACTTCTCCCCCTTCCATATGGGACTGGCACCCCTCTAGTTGTTGCCCTGGTCATCATTCTCAGGGTAGGTGGGTCTGCAGATGTTTAGGACCATAGGGCCCTTTAAACAAGCAGACTCTACTGAGAGACCAGCAGTTTTTTCCTCCGCTCCAACCCCCACTAGTTTGCACAGTCAAAGCAATGAGGCTTTATTTTCCCCAGCACTGGAACTGTGAGCTGTGCAGTCTGGTCTGGTGCTGGGAGCGCTCCCCAGGTGTCCCTCCCCACTTTTTAAAACGTGTAACTGCACTTTCCACTGGCCTGCCACTGCCACCCCCGCACCGCCTCCTCTCTGCCCGGGCTTCACCTCTCCTACCTGTCTGGATGAGTATTTCTTCTTTATATCTTTGTTTGTTGGACTTCCATGTAGCTCAATTTTCTGGAACTTCTGGTTGTCTCTAGTTTTGAAGTAGTTGTATTCCTTCTTAGTTGTGGAGGGAGACGCAGAGTGCCTGTCTAGGCCTCCATCTTGGCAGGAAGTCTCTCAAAGATCTTTATATTCCATTAAAATCACCCTGAATGTACAAATAAATCTGTGGAAAAATGATATTTTTATAACATTTAATTAAAAAAACTGATTTATAATCTTTTATTGCTTATGGAATATAATAGATTTTGTATATCAGTCTTGTACCTAGCTACTTTGTTAAATTGTCTTATTTTAAATAATTTATTTGTATTTATTTTGGACTTTTTAACAGATAATTATATCATCTTTGAAAAAATGATAGTTCCTTACTTTTCAATAATAATTTCTCTTTCTTATTTTATTACTGGTTCGGATCACTGGAATGATGTAAAACATAAGCAGTGAAAGGAAAGATCTTGATAGTAAAATGGAATATTTTGAACTTTTTATCATTAAAGGTAATATTTGTTTTAGGTTTTTAGTATGTGCCCTTTAGGGCATTCAGTATGTTTCTTCCTTTTCTTATTTTGTTGAGGGCTTTTCTTTTATAATTATGTGTTGAATTTTATTAAACAATTTTCTGCAATTATTGAAATCATCATATGATTTCCTTTCTTACTGTGTTAATGAGGTAAATTGCATTTACATATTTTCTTATTGTAAATAATTCCTTTATTCTTGGAATAATCCCAACTTGGTCATTATGTGTTTTTCAAATATGCTTTATTAGATTTGATTTTATTAAGTTCCTGAGTACAACTGATCTTTGGACTGTTGCAATTTGGTGCCATTACAAATGTCTTCTAGGAACAGAATAACTTCACCAAAAATATGACTATTTTCAATTTTACTAGAGAATACCAAATTATTTCCCAGGGGGTTGAAATGATTAACAATAGTTTATGATGATTTCCATTGCTTCTCATTCTACCAATATTTAGTATTATTAGACTGTTTAATTTTAGCTGATCTGTTATGTGTATATTGTAAAATTGTCATGGTTTTAACTTGAATTTCACTCATATTGATGTATTTTCATATATCTACTGATTTCCCTGAATTACAGTGAGTTTTCATATGCTTAATGGCCATTTTTCATTACTTGTTTTGAAAGTTGTCTGCACAACTATTTTACCCATTTGAAAATATTAAATTGTCTATCTTTTTCTTCTTTGCAGAATTTCTATGCACTATAAATAAAATTCCTTTGCCTTACACATGCTGAAATGTCTTCTGCACTTTGGTTTGCCTTTTGTGTTTTTGGATAAAATTTTTTAAATTTGAATGTTTTCAACTTAGCCAATCTTTTCTTTTAGGATTAAATAAATCTTTTCCTAACCTAAATCATGAAGATATTTACTGATTATTATATTATATTTTCAAAAGATATAATATTTTGTCTTTCATATTTAAATCTATAATTCACTTGGAATTGAGTTTTGTATGTTGTATGAGGTAGGGATCAAGTTAAAACATTTTTTTCCATGTGTATATTCAAGTGTCCTAATACATTTACTAAAAGGCTTATTTCCACCCCCTGCTCTGCAGTACCATTTTAGGCAAACCATGCCATTCATACACTGTATGAGTCTGTTTATTTCTGATCTGTTTCATGTTTGTAACAATATTATTTTCTTAATCATTGTAGCTTTCTAGTAAATCATGATTTCTCATAGAGCAAATGTTACCATATTTTATTTTCTTCAAGTAAGTTTTAACTATTTTTGGCACTTTGCAATTGCATATTAGTTTTAGGATCAGTATGCCAACTACTATACTAAACAAATAAGCAAAGAAAATTTGTGGGTATTTTGATAGCGATTATTTTGAAATGATAGATGAATTTGTGGAAAATTAATTTTTAAAAGTGCTGTTTTACTACATAATAGTATATCTTTTCATTTAATCATCTTATTTAACTCAATATTTATAGTGTTTTGTGTAGTTATTACATGCAGTTTGCTAGATTTAGCCTAGATATTGCTATCATAAATGATATCTTTAAATTATTTTTCATTTTCTATTTGTTGCTGGTTAAGGAGTTGAGATTGTTTTTTAAAAACCAACCCTGTACCTAGCAATTTTGCTAAACTCATTTCTTAATTCTAATAATTATCTGTAAAGTCTTCAGATTTTTGCTGCACAAAAACACATTATCTGTAAATGCTGGCTATTTTATTCCTTACTTTATAATCCCTATTGTCTTTCTTTTCCTCTGCTACATAAATTAGTGTGTCTCATTTTTTGTCAGGTTAATTTGGTGAGAGTTAGGCTCCTTCTCTCTTCCTAATTTCAAAGAGAAGAATCTTGACATTTACTCATGCACTTTGATATTTTCTGTACATTTTTATAGCTAGCCTCTATCACTGAAAAAGATCTTTCCATTTCTTATTTGGCAATTTAGAAGAGAATGTGGAAGAAAATACCCATGTTGAAAGCTGAATAGTATTTACAGTTTTTTTCTCCAAACCTGCCACTCAATCCCAAAGCCAATACCATATATTTTAAGGTTTTATCACGGCAGCACTCCACATCTAGGTACCAACTTCTGTCTCAGCCAGATTTTGATGCATAACAAGAAAGCACAAAATCTCAGTGGCATTCAAAAATTAGTTTGTATCTCTCACAAACCTATGGATTGAACAGGATGACTGCTTTAGGTTGTGGGTCTGTGTCCTTAGATAATCTCTTGAATTACCATTTTTTCTCTATTTCATTGAGGCTGACACTATTTTAACTTGAGGATATTTAATTTATTTCAATTTAGTGTAATCATTGATATTTGAAATCTGCTTCGATTATTTTTTTTGTTGTTGTTGTTGTTTAATTATCTGGTCAGTTGCAATCACCTTTTCTCTCACTTCTTTTTCTGGATTGAATATTTTATTTTTCAATCATTCTTTTTTTTTATCCCTCTAATGGATGGATAAAAATTGAAGTGATTCACGTATTGTCTATTTTTTAAAGATTACCTTGGAAATTATGATTTGTATTCTTCACTTATGAAAATCTTGTAATAATTAACACCTTTACCACTCCTCTCAAAATTATTCCACCTTTAGACAGGACTTTACCCCTTCCCAAATGAAATGCTGTGTGTGTGTGTGTAAAACTTGAAGTTATTATTCTTTCATAAAGTCAGTGCTTATTTAGGCATACCTGTGTATCTTTCTTTTCACTTTTTTCTGTATGTCTGATTCTTCCATTTGTAATAAGCATTCTTTTGTCTGAGACCAGGCTTGGGAATTTTCTTATTTTCTAGGTCTTCTGGTGGCAAACTCATTTTTTTGTTTTTCTGAAAATATCTTTTGCTTCCAAGTTGGAGTATAAATTCACATGGCAGAGCATTCTAGGTTGTCAGCCAATTTACCTCACAAGATTGGAGAAATCATCCAAGCATCATGGCTAATGAGAAGTTAGCTCCCAGTTTACCATTTACTACTTTGAAAGTAATCATCATTTTTTGTTGTTTTATTTTCAGAGTTTCTTCTTCCTCCTCCTCCTCTTCCTCTTCTCCTTCTTCCTTTTTCCTCTTCCTCTTCTCCTCCTCTTCTCCTTCTTCCTTCTTCCTCTTCCTCTTCTTCTCATTCTTCCTTCTTCCATCTTCCTCTTCCTCTTCTTCTTCTTCTTCTTCTCCTTCTTCCTTCTTCCTCTTCCTCCTTCTCATTCTTCCTTCTTTCTTCTTCTTCTTCTTCATCTTCTTCTTCTCCTCCTTCTTCTTCTCCTTCTTCTTCATCTCCTTCTTCTTCTCCTCCTTCTTCATCTTCTTCTTTTTCTCCTTCTTCTCCTTCTTCTCCTTCTCCTCCTTCTTCTTCTCCTTCTTCTTATTCTCCTCCTCCTTCTCCTCCTCCTCCTCCCCCTCCTCCCCCTCCCCCCCCTCCTCCCCCTCCTCCCCCTCCTCCTCCTCCTCCTCCTCCTCCTCCTCCTCCTTCTTCTTCTTGTTCTTGTCACTCGGATGTAATTAAGTCCCCTTTCTATTCTATTTAGCTTTATGGATTTTCTTGAATACCTGGCTTGGTGTATTTCATCAATTTTGAAAAATTCCAACAGCATTATTTTTTGAATACTGTCTCTGTTTGTTCTCTCCTTTCCTTTTGGTGCTCCAACCATGTGTATGTTAGGTCTTCCATTGTATTCTCTATGTGTCTTACCCTCTTTACATTTTGGCGCTCTTTGCTTGATTCTGATTTTCTGTCTATATAGCTTTCACTCCACTCAGTGTTGTCACCTTTGTCCAACCTGCTCTTCAACCTGTCCATTAAGTTCTTAATTTCAGATTTATGTTTTTCAGTTACAAAATTTTCATTTTTTTCTTTTTCAAGTCTATTATAGCAGTTTTAAAAAACGCGAGCATGGGAATTTTAATATAAAGAACTGTTGAGTCTGAAAAGTGGTTGGAGTGACAGAGTTGACAAGGAAGGAGGAAAGAGAACTCTCAAGTCTGCAGGAATAAGAGCATTCACTATGCTCAGGGCTTAGACAGAACAACCAAGGAAGTCTTCCCCCTTCTTCCTGGGGCCGAGGACCAGACCTTGTTGGGAGGGCATGGCCTTGGCTCTCTGGAAGGCAGCCAGATTGCACCGGTGGAACTTGCTGGAAGTCAGTCCTCTAGGGTGTGGGGAAAGCTGTTCATGAGTGGTGTCTTACCAGACTCACACTGCTACAGGACAGCCGTGGGGAGGCTGGTGGGGAGCAGCTGGGTGACCCTGGTGGCCGTGCACTCCAGGAGCCTGGCACTGGTGAAGCTCCCCCTTGTTCTTTACAGCAGGGTTTATAGTTTCCAATTTCCTGTCAAAACAGCAACGCTTGGTTTTTATTTCCTTGACCATAATAAACACAGTTGGTCTGTGTCTGCTAATTCCATCATCTGAGGTCCTGTGAGTCTGTTTCTGTTTGTTATTTTTGCTAGCTTTCCCTCCTGGTGTCTATCTCTTGTTTATATCTTGTTTTTCTTTACTTTTTCCTAGAAATTATATTTGAAAATCTGTAGGTGAAATCATGTAAATTCCAGGATGACTTACTTCTATCCAATATGCAGATTTTCATTTTCATTTCCCTCACAGAAGGATTCATTCCTTCCAGCTCCCATCACCAAGGGAAAGATGGTTTACAAAGATCTGCGCCTGTTGTGTGTGCTTTTTGACTTTTTCTCTCTAGCTCTGTGAGATCCCCTAAAGCAGATGCTTGTGGGATCTTATCCCTGTCTCACTGGAACCTACCATTGTGTTTGTGCACCAGCCTGACTTCCAACTGTCAGCACCTGAGTTTCTTTACCTGAGGGCTTTCTCTAGTAGCCATATGTGGGGCTCATCTTCAGTCCCAGAGAGCAAATGATTCCCTGGGACTCACACTCACCAATGGTGCATAAATACTCTAACTTCCTTTTCTCTAGCGTGAAATAATTTTTAATCACATGGTCTACACTAGTTCGAGAGTTCTCCAGTAAGATTAAGCTTTAGTTAGCTATAGTCGGAATGTACTTAATGATGCCATTTTTGTTTGCCATTTCTTCCCTAATTTCCCCACTCTCCTGCCTGTGTTTTCTAGGCTCACTTCTTAGTAAGTTACTTGTACTCAGCTGTCTCAGGGAACCCGAAGTCGCTGAGCCTGGGTGCACCTCAGTCTCTCAGCATCTGATTGTTGACTCACTTGTCTAGATTCATGCCTTTTATTGGATCTCAGTTCAGTAAGTTCTTACTCTCTCATTAAGTCTTTGATACTATTTAGAAGTTCTTCTTAACAATATTTTACTAATTTTTAAAAATTATCTTCAGTGGGAGAGTTAGTCCAAATTAATTAGCCTACCATTAACAGATGTAGCTTCAACTGTTATCTCTTTAAACATATTTTTTTCTGTTAATTCTTTCATAATTTTCTTGGGGATTCTCGTCGTTGGCAGCCGTCCGTCTTGAGAGACGATGGTGTAGCTTCTTAAGAGTCTATCTGCACCGCTGAGAATGGTTGTGCAGTCCGACTCGGGAGTGACACGGTATCTGTCTCCTCCCGTGTTGAATCGACATCTTACGATGACGCTGGAGTGTCCTCTCCAGTGAAGCTGAAGCTCCAGAGCCTGGGCAGGGTGATATGGAGGGTCTGCTGTTGCCCATGCAGCAGACCCCCTCTCTCTTCGCAGCTGAAGGGTCCAAGGGAAAGACGGAGTCAATACAGCTTGGCTTCAGGTGCGCCGCAGGAGTTGCCAGTGTTGACTACAACGTCAAACCGCCTTAGGGACTCCGGCTCCGGATTTTCTGTCGGGGTTTACTCCCTTAGCCTTTCCCCTGAAGAGGTATGCCGCAAGGCAGCGGAGGTTTTTTGGAGTCAGAGTTTTCCTTCTCTGATGTGCCCTGACTGGAAGATCGAACCAGCGACACTTAGCTCTCAGGCCGACGCTCAATCCACTGAGCCAAACCAGCCAGGGGGTTTGGGGATTCTACTTAGACATATTTTAAGGCTTCCCATTCTTCCTTGAAGATCTTGTAATCTTTTCTCCATAGTTTCCATTTCTTTTTCTCTCTGTGTTAAAATCTGAGCAATTTATTTACTTAGTTCTCTCTTCTAGTATTTCATTCTTCCATCAACTGATTTCAGCATCTGAAGTTCTTGGTGTTTTTTTCTACCCCCCGCCCCCGGTGATTTATTCCCTTATGTGTTCATTGCTCCTTGACTATGAGATCAAAGGTGCTCATAATTAGTCTGTACTAAAGTTAGGAGTCTAAACTGAGAATTTCTTCCTTCTAGGAGAATTTATTTGATTCCACCAAAAGCCAGGGGAGTGCTATGGAACAGTTATCATGTTATTCCTAGCCCAGGATCCTTGATGTGGTATATGAGGCTCAGATTCAGTTTTTCCACGTTTTTTTTTTGGGTCAAGTCTTGGTCTCCTTCTCATGGTTCTTATATAAAAAAAAATTTTTTTAGAGCAACCATGCCTTTTGGATGGACTTACTGTTCACCAATCTGGCGTCAGCACACTTTCTCCTTTTAATTGAGAATTCTCTTATTTTCTAAAACTCCAATAATGCAACAGAAAATGAGATTTTACCCAGGATCTCATTGTTCTGTGATGCACCATCCTGAATACCTAATATGCTGTACTGAAAGAAGCAGAAACTCCACTGAAAAAATTTAATTCTACTGCATTGAGGGTCCCTGGTAAAAATAAGATTTATTGGATGACAATGTTGACTTTGCTAACTATTTAGAAAGCTAAACTTGATTTCAGATCCATTTTTTCCTGGTTATTTAGATGTGGTCTTTGTAAGAATGTTAAAAATTTCACAGGCAACAACATATAGAATATATTTATTTGTAAGGCCCCAAACTTGTTCACAATAAAGCCATTCTATCAGTATTTCATTTAGTTTCCTTTATTGAGATTGCTGGATGAATAGATTTCAAAGCTTTCGTTCTTTAGAAACACCTGGAGAACCTTTTAAAACACAGATTTCTTAAGTCTAAACCAGATCTGCTCAATCTGATTTTTAGGGTCTAAGGATTTGCAGTTCTGAATAAGCTTTCAGGTGATTTTCATATACAAACAGGTTTAGAAGGTACTGATATAGAATATATCTGAATTGATTTTGCCAGTGAGAGATATTTTAAGGCTTCTTCTCTGAAATTCATTTATCCATCCACTCATTTGCTCTTTCAAAACTCAAAAACATTCAAACTCATGGAGAATGAATAACATGCTATTAAATAATGAATGGGTTAACAATGACATCTAGGAAGAAATCAGAAAGTTTCTGGAAACAAATGATAATGAACACACAATAACCCCAAACCTATGGGATACAACGAAAGCTATCCTAAGAGGAAAGTTCATAGCAATACTGGCCTACCTAAAAGGGATAGAAGAATCTCAAATAAAAAGTCTAACCCTACAGCTACAAGAACTAGAGGAACAACAACAAACAAATCCCAGAGTGAGTAGAAGGAAGGAAATTATCAAGACCAGAGCAGAATTAAATGACATAAACACTAAACAAACAATTCGAAAGATCAACAAAAGTAGGAGCTGGTTCTTTGAAAAGATAAACAAAACTTACAAGCCTTTAACCATACTCATCAAGAAAAAAAGAGAGAGGACCCAAATAAACAAAATCAGAAATGAAAGAGGAGAAATCACAACTGATACCACAGAAATACAAAGGATTGTAAGAAATTACTATAAACAACTGTATCACAAGAAATTTGACAACCTAGATGAAATGGACAGATTTCTGAAAACATACAACCTTCCAAAACTGAATCAAGAAGAAGCAGAAAGCCTGAACAGACTGATATCAACTAGTGAAATTGAAGCAGTAATCAAAAAACTCCCAGCACACAAAAGCCGTGGACCAGATTGCTTCACAAGTGAATTTTACAAAACATTTAGGAAAGAACTAACTTCTATTCTTCTCAAACTATTTCAAAAAATCCAAGGAGAGGAAAGATTCCCAAACTTTCTATGAAGCTAGTATTACTCTAATTACAAAACGAGGTCAAGACACAACAAAGAAAGAAAACTACAGGCCAATATCACTGATGAACATAGATGCTAAAATCCTCAACAAAATATTGACAAACTGGACCCAGCAACACATTAGAAAGATCATACACCACGATCAAGTGGGATTCATCCCAGGGATGCAAGGGTGGTTTAGTATTCACAAATCAATAAATGTAATACACCACATAAACAATATGAAAGACAAATATCACATGATCATATCAATAGATGCAGAAAAAGCATTTGATAAAGTACAATACCCATTTATAATGAAAACACCCAATAAAATGAGAATAGATGGAGCATACCTCAACATAATAAAGGCCGTATACAAGAAACCTGAAGCCAACATCATACTCAATGGACAAAAACTGAAAGCATTCCCTCTAAGATCAGGAACAAGACAAGGATGTCCACTCTCTCGACTTTTATTCAACATAGTTTTGGAAATTCTAGCCACAGCAATCAGACAAGAAAAAGAAATAAAAGGCACCCAAATTGGAAAAGAGGAAGGAAGTAAAACTGTCATTATTTTCAGATGACATTACAGTGTACATAGAAAACCCTATAGACTCCACAAAAAATGACTCGACATAATAAGTGAATTTGGCAAAATAGCAGGATACAAAGTCAATATTCAGAAATCGAAGGCATTTCTGTACACCAACAATAAAATCTCAGAGATAGAATTAAAAATTTTTTTTGTTTATTATAGCAACAAGAAAAATAAAGTACCTAGGAATGAACTTAACCAAGGAGGTAAAAGACCTGTACTCAGAAAACTACATATCTCTGAAGAAAGAAATTAAGTAAGATACAAATAAATGGAAGCAAATTCCATGTTCATGGATGGGAAGAATCAACATCATTAAAATGTTCATACTACCCAAAGCAATTTATAGATTCAATGCAATCCCTATTAAAATACCAATGGCATATTTCACAGACCAAAAACAAATACTTCAAAAATTTATATGGAACCAAAAAAAGACCCCAAATAGTCAAAGCAATCTTGAGGAAGAAGAACACAGTAGGAGGAATCACAATACCTGATACCAAACTATACTACAAGGCCATTGTAATCACAACAGTCTGGTACTGGCGTAAGAACAGACATATAGACCAATGGAACAGAATAGAGAGCCCAGAAATAAACCCAGGTCTAATATGGTCAACTAATGTCTGACAAAGGGGGAAGGAACATCAAATGGAGTGAAAAGAGCCTCTTTAACAAATGGTGCTGGGAGAACTGGACAGGGACATCCCAAAAAATGAAACTAGACCACCAACTTACACCATACACCAGAATAAACTCAAGATGGATCAAAGACTTAAATATAAGCTGTGACACCATAGAAGTCCTAGGGGAAAACATAGGCAGGAAAATTTTAGATAACCCACGTAGCAATATTTTCACCAATATATCTCCTAAGGCAAGGGAAATAAAGGAAAGAATAAACAAATGGGACTACATCAAACTGAAGAGTTTCTGCTCAGCCAAAGAAAACATCAGCAAGATGAAAAGGGAACCAACCATATGGGAAAATATATTTGCCAATGATGCCTCAGACAAGGGATTTATGTCCAAATATATAAAGAACTTATATGACTCAACACCAAGAAGAGAGACAACCCAATTAAAAAATGGACAAAAGACCTGAACAAACACTTCTTCAAAGAGGACATACAGAGGGTTCATAGGCATATGAAAGAATGCTCAACATCACTAGTCATCAGAGAGACACAAATAAAAACCACAATAAGATACCACCTCACACCAGTCAGAATGGCCATCATCACAAATCAACAAACAGCATGTACTCGCGAGGATGCAGAGAAAAGGGAACCCTAGTGCTCTGCTGGTGGGAATGCAGACTGGTGCCGCCACTATGGAAAACAGTATGGAATTTCCTCAAAAAAATAAAAATGTAACTGCCTTTTGAACCAGCAATTTCATTGCTAGGATTATATCCAAAGAATCCTGAAACCCCAATCCAAAAGAACCTATGCACCCCTATGTTCGTAGCAGCCCTATTTACAATAGCCAAGTTCTGGAAACAACCTAAGTGCCCACCTGTAGATGAGTGGATCAAAAAACTGTGTTACATTTACACAATAGAGTACTATGTAGCAGAAAGAAAGAAGTTCTACCATTTGCAACAACATGAATGGATTTAGAGCGAATTATGCTTAGTGAAATAAGCCAGGCAATGAAAGACAAATACCACATGATATCACCTAATACAGGAAGCTAATGAACAACACAAACAAATGAGCAAAATTGAACCAGAGGCATGTAAACAAGGAGTAGACTAACAGTGACAATGGGGGAGTGGTAAGGGAGAGAAGGGGGATAAGAAAGGGAAGGGTCTAGTCAAAGAACATGTATAAATGTTTTTTGGACATGAACATGGACAAGTGGGTGGGGATTGACTGTGGGAGGAGGGGTGGGCAGGGTGCAGGAAAGCAATGAGGAAAAAAAGTGAAACAACTGTAATAGAAAAACAAACAAATATATAGTGGGGGGAAAATAAATGAAAGCAAAATAAATTCATAATTGAGCCAGCAAACTCCCCCTTGCCCTCCCAAGAAAACCCTCACATGTAGGAAAGTGAACTAAAGAAAATGTAAAGTATGGAAATGCTATTTTAGTATATTAGAAGGACAAGGATTTTCCTTGACACTGTATATTTTTCTTCCTACCTGATCTCTCCAGAATTTGGCATTCTGAAGAAGTAAGTAATGACATAAGGTTTTTTGCATAAAAGTAGTAAGACCAGTTGTTAATAGAGGTTTTGTTAATCAAGACTTTGTCTGGAATGTCATGCCTAAAGGAGACATGCTTGGGCTCTGGTTGTTACCAAAAAGCCCTGAGGAACTGGGATTGACTTTCAAAGGTAATAAAAGCCCACAAGAAAAAGGCCTGGTACCTTGGTTGGTTGTAAAAAAAAAAAAAGAAAAATTCTTAAGTCTAAACCAGATTTGCTCAATCCAATTTTTGGTGTTAGGGAATTGGAAAAATAGGATCTAAAGATATGCAGTTTTGAATACGCTTCCAGATGATTTTGATATACAAACAGGTTTAGAAACCACTAATCTAGAAAATGTCTGATTTGATTTTGCCAGCGAGAGATATTTTAAGGCTTCTTCTCTGAAATTCATTTATCCATCCACTCATTTGCTCATTCATTTTTTCCATGCATTTACTGAGTGTGTATTAAGTGATATGGGGGACATAGGATTAGTAAAACATGTCTTCAAGGAGTGCATAGTCTACATGAATAAGGCATGCACTCAAATGCCTTGCACATTTGCAATATCATAAGCATAGGACAGGAAGAGTCTAGTGCTGAGAAAGCAGTGACCATGAGAATTCCTCTAGTACGCAACAGAGCTATCGGACACACTATGGACAAATGCATTGAGCCACCATAGGAACTCAAAGCCTTAAGAGAGTAGAATCAGAAGGAATGTAGAACACTTTTCTAAGCCATTGGGGTCAGTTGAGTAAAGATTCAGTGAACACAACAGAAGACTTTTCTTTCTGTTCTTTTAATTAGGTATTTGAATTACCTGGAGTTTTAAGGGTCTAACAATATACCCAATCTTTCTAGACTAGACTTTACTAAATAGTTGCTATAATGGCTCTCAGCCTGGAAAGGCTGTGTGGTAACAGAACCATCAGGGGCAGAAATACAACTTCCCGCCTATAATATTTACTGCAAAGGTTTGGATTTATGGCAGCAATGACCATCTCTGTGTTGATTCTCTGCTAGTAAGTTCATGACCACCTCAGCGGCACTTTCTGTCCCATAACGATTTCAGTTCATCATTAGTTGGAAAGTGTAACAAACTGTAGGCTAAATCAAGCTTTGACATAGAGCTGGAAGAGGAAAAGGACAAGGAAGGGAAATTATGTTGGCTTTGAAATTTATAGTTGCAGTATATTTGCTATTGTAGAACCAGGGCTTTAATAATTTTTTTAGGTTTTAGCTTAACAATCATCTGCAAACTCCGGGAAAAGAACCCTCTGTTATTTTGCTATTGCACCCCATTTGTTTCCTTCATAACACATATCACAGGCTGCAATGATATGTTTACTTGAGTTTTTTTCTTGTTTACTGTTTTTTTTTTTCTTTGAATGTAAGGAAAAAAATAGATTGTGTCTGCTTACTTCATCCTTGCATCCCCAAAGCCTAGAAATATCTGGAACAAGCGTTTTTTAGATATTTGTTGAATAAATGAAGTACTCAAGTACCACAACAGTGTGGAATGCTGAATTAACATTCTGTCAGGTAAAATGAATATGAATTCATATCAAAATCACCTATTCTTTTTACTTCATAAATAATCTTCTTTTACACTTTTTGGTACAATTTTGTGTGCATATTTTAGTTATGTCCATTCTTTGTTAAGGTAGGAAAATCATCTCTTAGCTGGCTTCTGATGGTCTCTGCTTTCATTCCATCCTAAACATGGATGCCAGACCTGTTTTTCTAGAACATTCTATCCTGCCATGCCTTTGTTGAAAGCACGGAATAGCATCAGATTATTTTGATGATGCCGTAAAATATAAATTAGACTTTCTTCACTCCCATTTTAACTTTCTTCTCCAACCTCACCCCTCATCCTCCCTTGGTGAAATTTCCACTTCACTCGCACTTACAGACCTCACTTCTCCCACCACCCCTGCTTCCTCCATGTGCATCGTGCACATCCCTAGTTGATCCCATTGTTCCTTCCATTTGGTGTGCAATCCACCTTTCACTCTGTCTCTTGAAATCCTATCTGTGTAAAGATTATGAAGCCTTTTAATAAAGCCTTTGAGATTGATTTTACCCATAAGATTGCACCTTCCTCCTCATTGTCCCAAAGCCCAAATATCTCTGTATTTTCCCCAATAACATCATAGGCTCCTTATCTGAGTTTGACATATACATTTTCTTATGTATATGACCTGTACATAAAAGTGGCTTACAAATCCTAATGCACAGACTCTTCTGTGTTCCCCCTAACTCCTTACTCAGTGCTATTCGTAGAGTGGATACTTAAATAGTAATTGCTAAGTGATTAAATAAATGAGCTAATAAATCTTGCAGGAATAATATGTTAAAAGAGGGATCTAGAGCTGGCATGTAGGCACAGAGCTGAGAATTCTTGGCTCAGCAAGAAGATTACCATATCAGTATGTTTACCTGCACGAGGCAGAGGAAGTGGCAGGTTGCATGTCACAAGTCCATTTGAAGTATATGAAATTGCCTTGTTTATAGGCAAAAAAATGGTCAGATATTGGCAGGTTCCTGTTGTTCAGCCCAATACTTGCTACTTTTGAACTTTAGATTATTCCACACTTTTTTTCCTAACATGTGAACATCTTTCTCTCTATTGTGTGGAGGACCCCTTCTGTCAGAGTTCAGTGTGCATCTATCATAAAGTACAGTCATACCTTGGTACTCTTTGGATTCAGAACTTGTCAAATTCTGTACTCATTGCATTTTGATGAGGAAAAAAATGTTTCAGCACTCAGCACTTGCTCGGGACTTATCCTACTTGCTAGTACTTGTGTGAGTCACAATGCTGCCCCACAAGAGAAAATGCTTCATTGTTCGGTACTTGCTGGTTTTGGTACTCGTCACAAGTTCTGGAGCAAATTAATGACAAGTACCAAGCTGTAACGATATTTACAAGCTGTAGCTGGTAAATATCCACATCAATTAGGTGGTGTAGCTATAACTAGACATGGCTTGAAGCCTACAGATATGTAAGACTACTGCCTTTTCTAAGGAGAACAAATGAAATTAATATTCTGGTACTAAGTGGTGGTACATTAAATTACATTCAATTGCTAATACTTAGGCCAGTTAGTCTATCTATTTAAATGTCATTTAGAGGCGCCTTGTAAGTTAAGGAAATGTTTTCCTTAATTTCCTTATATCTAGGAATCTTTGATCAAAATTTAGCTATTTAATTTTCATATTAATATTTGAGCTGGTAGTAATAGCAACAGTTTCTAATTACTTATGTTCAGCAAGGTTAACTCTACTAATGTGCTTATGTTTTCTGCTATGTGGTATTTTTTGACCATATGGAGCCTTAATTTGTACTTAGTGTTTGCCATCCATCTTCTCAATGGATTATAAAACAGCAACAAATTACTAATCACTGAGGGAACAAATGTTGGGGCTTAAACTAGGACAAGCCACCAGTGAGTGGCCCTTCGGCATGAAACATTTTAGTTTTGCTTCTTCAGCTGTACTTATAATATGGAAACAAACTCATAAGTTGTTCAACACATTGTACTTATATTTTCTCTAAATCTCTATTTTGGAAACTCCTCTTTACATCAGGACCTGGTAACATGTACTAATGCTGATGTGTAGGCTCTGGCTGTCTGGAGGTTCTTACTGAGAAGTCTGAGGGTTTGTCTGGAGGAAGTACTCTGCATTTGCTGATCCTTCTGAAGTTAGCGACTTACTGTAGCCAGAAAGGCTTGATTTTAGAGTTTGGAGAGGAACAAAAAACAAGAATTTGGTTTTCAAAGGAGAAAAACTGGGTTTCAGAGTTAGATGAGCAGGAATCCCCCAATATTTCAGCTGATATTTGGTCTGGTGGGCAATCCTAAACTCGGGTTCTGAGGCCTCCCTTCCAGGATAAATGCTCACTCTAATTAGTGTATCTTTCACCCATAAAACAGACATAAAACTGTATTACCCTTTTCACTTTGCACTAATAACCTCCCTTCAGGTAACCCTAACCAAAGAGGAGAGTCAGCGCCATCTCATTTAAGTAACTCAGACAGGGAGAACTATATTTGTAGTCTTTTTTATATTTTCATGTGTGAGTTTTCTCTCTCCCTCCCTCCTTCCATTTCTTCTTTCTTCTCTTCTCCTTCTCTAATCTTTTTATTTTTTTTCAGAGCCCAAATAGACTTTTGAGTAAATAATGAGAGAAGGAGCATTTGGAAAGGGTAACTATTGACTTTATTTATCTGAATTAGTCCGTTAGGCATACTGAACAACCCAGCGTCCTATGATGGACATATATTGAGAAAGTAGATATGTAAGCATCAGAAAATGGGAGGTGGGGGGGGGGCAGACTAAAAATTACTCATTCAAATATAAATTATTATACTTTGATTATCCTGGAGAGGAACACAGATTTGATGATACCATTTTCCTTGGGAGGGCAAAGACATTAGGTAGATCTTATTTACAGTAAAAACTAGAGGAGCTGGGACAGTAACTTATAAAACCTGAAGATCAGCAGGTTCATTAATCTGAAGTCTTATTTTTCTATTGGACTCTCAGCTCATTCAGGTCCAAAGTGTGTCATACATTATAATACTGGCTCTAATCCCTTGCCTGGCACTTTGAGGTGTTAAGTGACAGTTTGCTGAATTAGGGAATGGATGGATGAACGTACGGATCAGGCCAAGAGGAGTGCTGCCAGTTTCTGCAATTTGATTTCTATGGTCTGTGATGACTTCCAGCTCTTTGATTTGCTGCTTACAACCTGCAACCCACATTTACCTCTTTCCTTTGAACACAAAGGCTTAGAAGACTATGCTTTCTCTCTTGGTGTCACTACCAATTAACCTGCCATAGACAAGCTGTGCCCAAGTAATTAGTGCAGCATAAGTGACAGTGAAGTGAGTACCATGACAGACACGTGATGTACCATTTACTGACTCTGGTTTTGAACTTATGTGTGTTTGTGTGCATTTATTATGACTTTTCTTAAACTTTACTACCTGTTAAACTAATATATGCTCATTGTTTAAAAACTAAAAAATATAAGCAAAACCTCAAATTACTCACAAACCTATTACCTAGGGACAATCACTCTTACTATTTCAATGCATATCCTTAAAGGCTTTGCTCCTATTTATTTAAGTGTAAATTCTGTGTGTACATAGATATAGAGAATATATATGTGTGTGTGTGTATATATATATATATATATATACACACACGCACACACACATCAATGAACATGTTACAGAACATTTCTTTTTCATACTTTTTTGAAGTGAGCACAATTCTTCAAAGCAAATTAGGATCAGAGAAATAATCAAATGTAAGTTACATTTATAATTAGTAAGAAAAATGTTGATGTTATTTACTGTTAACACATTATGGACTAGGTAAACAGTGACTGAAATATAATATTGCTTATCAGTTGGTATACATGGAGAAAGATAAATTCATTGTTAGTTTGGATGTTGGGCAATGGGCATCCCCATGCTCATTTGTTGGGCTATATACCCTAGTGCAATTTTTCTGGAAATTATTGTTAATTTATATGTTTAAGTTTTATTATGAAAAATTTCAATTATATACAAAAGTAGAGAGAATATCATAGTAAACTTCTATGTATCCACCAGCCAGATTCAAAAATTAGCAACTCACAGCCGGTTTTGTTTTAGCTATACTCACTAACCCAGCACTACCAAATACTTTGAAGCAAATCTCATACCTTTTCATTCATAAATATTACAGTGTTATATACAGAAGATACCAATTCCTTAAGAAATACGGTTGCACACCATTATCAAATCTAAACACTTTAACAGTAATTTCTTGATACCATTAGTGTTCAAGTTTCCCAGATTGTCTTGTTTTGTTTTCAGATTTGAATCAGGACCCAAACTATGTCATAGGTTGTAGTTAGATGATATATACCATATCTTTTTTAATTAATGAGTTCAGATGCCATATTTTGAATTTTGCTGATTTCATTTTAAGTTGTTAACTATTATTAGCCTAGGATATAGTTCAAATGGAAAAGGCAAGATAAATATTTTCTTCCCACCTTTCATTCTCTTTCTCCAATTTTTCTTCTTCTTTTTCCTTTTAATTAGTTTTCAGTCTAATAAGTTGTTGTTTAGCATCCAAAAGTGACCTATGGTTTTCTTTCTTATTTCATTATAAATTTATAGATTAAAATTGCTGCCTGATTTAATATATTGCAGTTATGATTCAGATTGTTCCAACTTTGGCCAATATTGTTCTAATTGCCTCTTAGGTCCTTTTGAAATGATGCTTAAAGTCTTTTATAGATCCCATGATGACAACATGTATCAGGCCTGTCTTAGGGAGTTCTACCACAGACTTGTATTTAGCCATTTCTCTAAGGACTCTTGATTTCTTTAAATGAGAAATGATATTTCAAAGCCATGACTTGGGTATTAGGGTTGCTCTTTGCTACCAAGTCTATCTTTGTTTCTGTCTCTTCAGTAGACCAAGCTAGGAATATGATTTTTTAAAGGTAAAATATATCATGAATTATACTGATACTTCTAATCTGTATTCAGGATTTATCAATCTTATATCCATTTCCTTTGTCCCATTCTGGATATCTCAGCTCTCAAGAACAACAGCATAATTACTTTTTTCTTAATCATGTTATACATTCACAACAGTCTCAGAAACAGAATACCAACTCTACTGCCAAAGACATGACTACTAAAAATACATTTTGTTTCCAATTATTTATTTTCTTAAGGTACATCCCACTTGGAAGTTTGTAATGACATTACTAGTTTTTATAGGACTCTTGGAATAGTTATTTTCTCTGTTCTGCCACAACTCAAAACAGTTAGCTTAACTTGTTTCATTTTGCTTCAAGTGTGTAGGGGTTGTATTTGTATATTAAATTTTACAATTCTCCAAGTACATGTTTTTGATGTGAAAATTATAAAACAAGGTTGTTAAGTCTGGCTTTAGTTCATATCCCTCAAGCCTATTTGCTTCCTCTTCTTATAAAAATCAATTAAAAATTTTATGGTTTGATTTTTCAATTAAAAAATGTAATAACTACATAAATATCTTTTCCTTTTTTAGATGAACAGTAGTAGACTTTATATACTTGTCTCCAACTTTGATTTTTCACTTTGCATTTTATTGTGGCAATCACTCCATGGTAGTATATACAGATAGCCCCATTCCTTTCTGACAGCTGCTCAGTACTCCATATTGGATTTAACAAGTCCTTTACTCTTTACAGATGAGCAATCGGGTTCTTACCAGTCTTTTGTTGTCACAGATCATGCTGCATTTAACACATGAGCTACTTTTGAGCCAGCTTAAATGTATATTTCTTCAGAATGAATTGCTGCCTCTGGAGAAATTTTGCTCTCTGAGCACATTCAGTGTATAGTTTACAGAATGTAATGTGATATAGAGGTGAGGTGTGGGTACCAAGCAATGAGACTGATATGATAGATCTAGACCAAGCACAGCAGCATTCAAATGGCCTGTTAGGGCCAAAATGAGGACATCTGGTCTTTATACCAGAGGCAAAGGAGACAGAGGGTTTTGAGCATGGGAGTGAAATGCCCAGGTGAGCACTGATAAATGTGGCTTAGCCAAATGACTCTGGTAATTTAGGGGCTTCCTGGGAGGGTTCTTCACACAGCAGGATCAGGAAATTTAGCTTCCTACTATGGAGGCTTTGATTCAGTGCAGATATTTCTGATTTTTCTGTGAAAAAGGAAATCTCAAAAGCTTTTGAGTAATCAGTAAGGCCTGAGCACTTTTGTCAGCTAGTACCCTTCTGAAATTAATGCACAGTGCTGCCATGAACATACTAATTTCATTCCAACATTCAGATTACATAGATTACTACCCACCATAGTCCACTTCACCTGAAATTGATGAGTTTCTATTTCCTTCTTTGTACTATGAAATGACCTCCCTCAGTATAGGAAAACATTTGAAATTTTGCTTTATTATTCTCATCATTATATTTTAATGTACACATTTTTAATAAGTATTTTCTGGAGCCATTGCTAGCTGTGATGTTGTGGTCAAATCAATGCGAGTCTCAAATTCTTACCTTGAAAAGAAACAAGATGATCTTTTCAGTTTTAAGAATCCATCAGCTGTTTTTCTACCATCTTATGAGAACACTGAACAACTCAATATTCTCATCGTTCCAAACAGCATCGATTCTTCATTAATGTATTCATGGTTTAATTCGATGTCATAGTTTTTCTCAGGGTGCGGCCTCAGGTAGGGTATAAGTGGGACAAAGAATCTGACAAACTAATTCTAAAGATTATCTGGACTATTAAACAAAGATAGTTTTCAAAAAGAGTAAAATGAGAATTTGTCTAACAAAACTAAGATTTTTTTAGAGTTGCAGTAATTTAGGAAGACTTGTACAAAGCCAGATATAGACTCACATATTGATGAAATTCCTGGAATTGTTATTATTTTTAAATAGGTATTTATTTATTGATTATCTACCATGTTCTAGGCTTTAAGAATATAGTAGAGACCAAAACAGACAAGGTCCCAGCTCTCCTTGAGTGTCCATATTAACAGGGTAAATAACCAGTAAATAAATGTAAATAAATAAGCAAATATTAGATTATGATAAGTATATGAAGAAAATATTATGAAATAGTGTGTGGTGATTGAAGGAAACTTGACTTGGGGTGGTAAACACACAGTAAAATGGACAGACGATATAGTGTTGAATTGTATACCTGAAACCTGTATAATTTTATTAACCAATGTCACCTCATAAAATTCAATTTTTTGAAAAGATGGAAGCCTCTAGTTGCCAACCTAGACCCCCTAATGAGGGGAGGGGCTTAGGGAGCCCTACCTTGTCATGCACCATCAATAAAGTTCACTGTACCCCAGCCAAAAAAAAAGATGGAAGAAATAAAGAGCCAAATAAAAAATGAAATAAAGTAGTGTGAGAGAACAGAGAATACCTGAGTGCCTGAGGTGTGATTAGAAATGACCTCTTGTGGAAGTGACTTTTAGAACAGAAACCGGAGTGATAAGAATACACCATCTAATCATCTGTAGAGTTTAAGAAGTCTATTAATTGTGACTCAGAATTCCCTTCATCGACCTACTACATAATTAATATGTAGTATGTATAAGAATTTCATATATATCTCAAACCAGTAAGGAGCTGATGGCCCATTCAAAAGTGGTGTTAGATAAATTATTATTTGAACAAAAATTATTATGCTTTTACATCAAATTGTATAACAAAATACATTAGGAGTGGATTATTAAAAAAATTAACATAAAAAATGAAACCATAAAATACTAGATAAAAATATAGGTATGATTTTGGGGTGAGAAAGAACTTTATAATATAAAAGCAGTGAAAAAAATTTCAAAGCATTGGAAAAATGTCTGCAATAAATGTGGCAATGCAAAAACTCAAAAAGTGAGCCAAGGAAACAGTAACATCTCCATAAGACAGCGAGAGATGAGACCAGTAATTCACAGAAGAGTAAAACTCTCTGGACTTACAAAAAGTTTATACCTTACTAGAAACAAAATTTATAGAAAACAAAATGAATGATGTGATTTATGTCAGTTACAGTGGAAAAGAAAAATGATTATATTCAGTAATTTTGATGATGGGTTAATCTGCACATGTTCAGGTACTGTTCATGTAAATTGTACTCTTTTAATTTCCAATCTTTCTATTTTGGGAATATGTATCAAAATATTAAAATTAAAACTTACCTTGGATAGAGTTATTTAATCAGAAATGGGGATAAAGACTGAAATGCAAAGATACTTTCCAGAGCAAGGTTTGAAAGAGGAAAAAGTGGGTAGCAACCTAAAGGCACAGTAAGATTTATGCAATGATTGAATATATTCAGCTTGGGCAGATTTTTAAAGGATAACGGGAAGTACTTGTGATACAAGTCTGGGCGTAAAAACTGAATTATAAGCTGTTTGTATCATAGGTATCGCATGCAAAAAAGGTTAATGTTGTGTTTATACAGCTTCCACAGCTCATTTGCTCTAAGCTTTTTCTCCCTCTCTCTGAAAGGAAATATAACCAATAATCAACATGGTAATAAGTTGGAGATAAGATTACAAATGGCTTTTGTTTTCTTATTTTCTGTGTTTTCCAAGTGTTTTACAATGTGCATATATTACATTTATAATCGGGAGAAAATAGCTATTATTTTTAAAATGACAGTCACCCCTTGAAACACACATATATTGATTTGAAACAGTCCATATGTAATAGGTATCACAGGATTCCATTTCCTCTCAGGCAGAAGTAGAATTTTCTTCTTTCTCCTCCACAGTTTGAAACTTCTTGTCCCTAAAACCCAGAAACGAGGCAAGAATAATCAGTATAAATTTTTTTTCTATCTCTCTCTTTCTAATTTGGTGGCTGCCAGCATGGCAGAAACAAAATCATCCTTGTTACTCATTTGCCGTCATACATCAAAGTAAATTACTGATTGGTACACCAGTGACCTGTAAAAATTAATTTATCTTCAAAGCTTGTTTTTATCCAGAGAGTAGCTGAGGCATCCATGGAGAATCTGAGTCAATTCCTAGGGAATCAAGGAAATGGAAATAACATTTTACAATTAGGTTGCCACTGTATAAGAAGGAGATGATTGGGCTGTTTGTAAAGTTTGTCTGGTGTACCTTATTATAATGTGATAGAAGCCCATAAGGAATAGCTAATAAGATTGAGAATAAAGTGTTATGTTGTCTCAAAGTTGTGTAGAAAAGCCAAATTATGCTCCTACGTAAACATCATTAAAACTAGGTTCTGTATTGCCCCAAAAGATATATTTTAGTGTCTTCTGCAAAATTGGAGCTGAATTTTATGACTCTTTTCATGGGTATATGCTCTGTCAGCAGTTGCAAAGGGAAGATGAATGAAGAGGAGAAAGTCAACTTGCCATTAGCCTCTTTCAGATACTTGCTGATATATAAATAACATTTCAGTCACCAGAGCCTAAAGTCTGGAAGTGAATTGCACTGTCCCAAAGAACAACTTAGCTCTATGTGTTGCCCAAGCTTGAGAGGAACCATTTTCACAAAAACATTGCACATCCACCACATAGTAAACTATTGTACACTCTTTCCCAGCTCTGTGACATCAGGGAGAGGCTAAGTTTAACCCACCAAGGGCAGAGCTATTTACTGTTGATAATGAATGGTGATGTGGATGGATCTATATGTTGAGCGTGTGTTCGCTGGCGCCATGCTGTATCTTCATCTTATTGGCCATAGTTACCCCATCGTGAGTAATGACTCACTAGTTATTCACAGCATTAACTTGATGCCAGGCCAAGCCTAACAGTTGACTGTGTGTCTTTTAAAGTAACTGATGACTTACATGGAATAGTCTGTGTGTGTGTGTGTGTGTGTGTGTGTGTGTGTGAGAGAGAGAGAGAGAGAGAAAGAGAGAGAGAGATTTACTCCTGTCTCTTTGTCATAGTTTCTTTCCTTGAGATTGGCGACAATAAGGATTTTTGAGATACACTGGGTAGTGATTCAGAAGATTATGGTTGCAATCATGGTTCTGTAACCATCTGCATGTTTGAATTTGAACAGTTATTTAAGTTCTTTGGGCCTGAGATGTCTCATCAGTAATATTAGGCACTTGGGTTTAGTGATATCACTTTCATTCCTGTTCTAAACTTTGGTGAGTATGACCTCCCACATGCTCAGTGGTATAGTGACTTTTGGGAGATGGAGGAGAAGCATAAGACACAGTCCAAGCTCATAGGGAGCTTATGCTCTCCTGGAGGGAGGAAGGGAGTAATTAGATAGCAATGTGAGCTGCTATGTGATGAAAAGGAGTGCTCAGCAGATGATTTGTCAGTGGATCAGAAAACTGTGCTCGACACTGAGTCAAGGGCTCTTAAAGCCACACTCTTCATGAATATGGAGTAGTCAGGGGAGGGCAGGTTAATGTGCACTATGCTGGTGGGGGAAGTTTTGTGCAGAAGCAGGATTTATACAGGTGGAGCTATTGGGGGTGAGCAGTAACAAAGTGCATTCCTGCCAAAGGGACTGCAGGAGGACACTGGATGACGGTGTGGTTTTTACTTCTGTCTGCTCTCTGACCCATGCATTTTTTCAATACATTTTTGCTCATAAGAAATCTGAGTTTATGGCTCAAATATCATTTTCCCCTTCTCCTCCTTTGGAGTTCTAATGAGGAGTTCTCAATAGTCTGGAACAACACACCCAGAATCTCTGGGTGAGCCAAGAACACAGAGATGTGTTGCATGGCTGTCATGGTGACATTTAGACTCACAACCCTTCATCTGTGATGACACCCAGGGGGAGATGCTCACATGTGTGGTGTCCCCTTCTCATGGTCTGTCAGTGCTTTGCGTTCTCCCTGGCTCCCAGCTGTCACTCCACCCTATTCTTTCCCACTGAAGAAAATATACTAGAATGCAAGTAAGCAGGGGTGACATGGTCAGAGGAACTACTTCCATTCACTCCATTAAAAAAGGATTCCCTTGCAAACTTAGGGAATATAGTCATTTTTAGTTAATAGGAAGAGTATATTCCATTTCTTACGTGTTTAGTTTACGCTGGGCACTTTAGAAAGATTGTCATTTAAACATCGCAGTAATCCCATGAGGCAGCCATTCTCATCTTTTCTGTGTGCCTGGCTCCAGATCAGGTTGACACAGATTACCTTATTTATGCTAACCTTTGTCAATTGTTTGCTATTATTATTATCATTTTATAGATGAGTAAGCAGACTCTGAAAAAGGAAGGGACCTGTACAAGGGTGTCCTTGGCAGTAAGAGATAGAATTGGGGTCCAAACTAAGTTTTGTTTTCTAACCACAGTAGCAACTGTATTCTAAACCACAGTGGTGTGACTAAAAAATTACACGCAGCGCCTTTCACAACTAATTGTAACCCCTAAGGAGGGCTGTCCTGTGGTTGAGAACCACCGATGTGCAGGCGTATTTTCTGCGGTTTCTTCTAGGTTGCACTGAATGCAGCTAATTGGAAATCAGGCCGTTTTGGGAGAGAAAAGAGAACTGGTAACAGGAGCACATGCATGCCTTGCTGAGCAGCAGCATTTGCTGTGTGGAATAGTGACGGGAATAATGATGTTTCCTCCGACCAGCTGGTGTGTGACTGGCCCACAGTTTCTCTTGTGCAGGACACAGGTGATGCACTCAGGGCTGCTGGGAGCTCTTAGGTTATAATGTGAATCCCAGGAGGATCACTCTCAAGTGGCCTTCAGGCTTCCCCATCTGGAGAGGAGCCGTCTACCACATGGGCACCATCATGAACGTGACTTCTGAATAAGAACGTTTATCCTAACCGTTGGGATGTGACGTTCACATAGATGGAATTAAGGATTTCAGCACCTACCTGAACTCAGGGAGGAAAAGGATGGGACATGCCAGGCAGTAAAGAGGTCACATAATGGATTGCAGGTGATGAGATAAACGCAGGAGGCTCATCTGACTGCGTTAACGCAGGTCTCCACTGTACCTGTGAATGGAGACGCAATCATTCTTCCCTCTTCCTTGCCCAAGAGTGATGCCAATTTGGGACAAAATGATCTGCGCATCTAAGTCCAATATCAAATGAATAAAAATATATTTATGTAGGGTCCATACGGTGTAATACATCATGCAGCACACTGGGAACACAGAAGGGAAGAAGACAATACAGAGCTTCCTGGCTGCTTTAGGCTTATGATGTGGCCTGGACAAATGTCTAGTGACATTGACAATGTATGCTGGCTCCTATGAAAGGAAGAGGACAGGGAGTTGTGACAGCACTTAGTGGAGAGTGGAAGCGGGGGTTGGGGAAGGCCATGCTCAGAAAGGGATATCTAAATTCAGACTGAAGCCTGAGCAGGAGTTGGCAACAAGCAAGAGAGAGTCAGGGGTTTGTATGAGGCAGAGAGAAGAGCTGTTTGCAGGCTGGGAGGAACAAAAGTGTGGTGCTGTCATGGCAGAGGAGATGGGTGGTAGGAAGGGGACAGAGGGGGAGTGGAAAGGACAAGAGATAAAGCAGGAGAGAGCCTCAGGGTCCAGATTTTAGAAGGCTTTGTCATCTGTGCTAAGGAGGGCACTGAGAGGTTTCAGGTGGGCATCTTGTAAAACAAATTTCAGCTGTTGGCAAGAGAACATGGCAGTGCTAACAGCTATCTCCAGAAATTCAAGTCCACGTTAAGTATCTTGGGATGGATTTCCGGGATTGTCTGCCTGCATTACCACCCCTCTGCAGTTGCAGACACTCCATATTTAGGGTGGCATCTGGGGTCACGGGACATTTCTGAACACAAGGATTAGTTCTGGTAACTAGAACATGATGAATGTAAGACTGAAGGCTTGATTCACATGTGGTCTGGATGTTCAGCTCTGTTCTTTGGTCACTGGATTTTCAGTCTTACAAATGCATTCTCTGTTCTTAACAGAGGATGGACAGATATGGGATGGCTTAACTTAGCTCAGCGCTAGAAAACAAGGGCCAGTGGCATCACATGTGACCCGAGAATTTTAGTGTAGGCCCCTGAGCCATGTATTAGGGAAATGTGTGTCAGTATTTGATATCTAGAACTGAAAATATTAGACGAGCCAGACTGACTTCTAGTCTGAATGTCTTAGATTAAGCTATGCACCACTGGACAATGGAGTAAGCTTTACTCCTGCTTTTAAATAAACTGGTTTCGTACTGGCCTTAAGATAAAGGGGTGGCTTCTGTTTACCGTGTAGCTCTTCTCCAGACAGAATAGTTTCTAACTTGGTCTTTTTCTTTGCTTTTGGTTATCTGTAGTCCTTTGTGACATTATCCAAGAATGTGGGACCTTGCTACTTAATATGATTAAGGCCACACGAGATACTAAAACAGATTTTTGTAGCATCATAGTCTTGATCTGAAGGTTTACCAGAATCTCAAGACGACTCTGAGCATACTGTAAAATATCTTGGGGATGATCAATAGGTTCAGTTCTATAAAGGAATAGTTACAGTTATTATTATTTGGAAAAGTATTCACTCAACTTAGTCATTTATTAATGACTTACCTGTATAATTTTATACAGAGCTGTCTTCTGGGTGCAATGTAGGATCGGAGATGAACCAGGTAAGACTCTGTCCTTAAACTCTAGGGGAGGTGAGGGGAGATAATACAGGAGAGATGACAAGCTGCTAAAATGTGTATGTGTTTTCCTTTCCTTTTCATCAGATGGGACCTGAGAGCTTATGGGTGGCAAAGATGATGAAACTTTCTTAGCATCCCTCCTTAGACAAAGGAAAATTTGGCTCAGCTTCTTCCCCATAGGCCTATGTATGGGATTTTAAGAAGTCCTTTTTCATTTATATGGCAATAAAAGATAATGTGTAGGTGAGTCAGTGATTCATTTCAATCAGTGTCCATAGACAATTCTATTTGCTGTTCTGATCTTAAATGGATGCAGGCCGCATAGTTAAATTATATATTCAATAAACCTGATACTTGACTTCTCTTGTCATGGCCTGACAATATCCTTAAACTTCAATGGTCCAGAAAATACAATTGCACAATTATTGCTCTGACTGAGAGCAATAAAACTGAAGGGTAAAATGTAAGGATTAGCTGGGACGACATACCAGAACCAGCTGCCTGCCTCTCACCAAAATTTAGCTACTGCAATCCTCCCCATCCAAACATGGGTCATATGTGTGGATATTGATTTTTTCCACCTTGGGGAGTTCCCAAAGGAGCAATTAGTGAAGACTTTATGTGTGGTAATCATCATGCCATATACATTTGCTGGGATTTCTCTGGCATTTTCACACTGTTCTTAACACTCTCAAATGCATTATG
This sequence comes from Furipterus horrens, assembly GCF_987537825.1. Taxonomy (NCBI): domain Eukaryota; kingdom Metazoa; phylum Chordata; class Mammalia; order Chiroptera; family Furipteridae; genus Furipterus; species Furipterus horrens. The sequence continues at coordinate 69,444,389 of NW_028327180.1, forward strand.
TCGGTTTGATATTCACACCCCTGTAAGACTGAATAAATTCTAATTTCTCTCATTTACAAATGAAGAGGCACTGAATCATGAGATGAGCTGTTCAAGGTCCCTACAGCTGGTGACTATCAATACTAGAGCTGGACCATTCAAACAGGGCTTCTGCTTAGCACCTTTTTAGCACAATGGTTAAAAATGGGAAACTTAGCTAAGATCAAGTCCCAGGTCTATTACTCCAAGCAGCAAACTTGGTCAAAGTTCTTAACACTTCTCCCTCTTGGTTTCCTCATTTATAAGATGAAGTTAATTATAAAATCTACTTCTTGCCACCAACGTGAGGATCCAGCAGGCTGATGCGTGCACATTGCTTAGTGCTGTGCCTGTCACATAGTAAGCAGTCACACTTAGGTATGACTAGGACTAGTTCCAGTCTGCATCACACACAGTTTTGTACCGTGGTCTGTATTATAAGTATAAAGTGCTGCAACTTCAGCAAATCAAAGGGATAGAGAAGCATCCCTGTCTTAAAACGGTGTCTGCAGGTCCCAGCAGGCACCTCTCATGCATCTAAAGAAGGGTCAGTGGCGTCGTACGTAGTGTGTGGCCTGAGACTGCTCAGGATGGCTCATTCCCTCTTTTCTGCTGTGAAGATTCTGCTTTTCATACACCTTTCAGCACAGCAGGCTGTGGTGACTACCAACTTGGCTACATTTACCTTTGACTCAAGAAAAAAAGAGAGGTAGACATACTTGAGCATGCTTGAGGAGTTGGTAGCCTGAGACTTGAATTCTACTTGCACTGCACTCCTCCACGTACAGTTCCACCAGGCTGTCACTTCAAAGGGCTTCTCACTACCATTGGGGAGGCTGGGGAGCACGTGTGCTTTGGAGGAGGTAGAATGGGTGGCTGTGCGTGCCGGCTTCTGTGCAGGTACTTGGGGTCAGTGTAGAATGAGCAGAAACACTTGATTTTAGCAGGTGACAAGGTGGGGAGTATCTTCTTCAGAATTCTGCTCTCCTTGGATGAGACTTCTAGTGGCAGCAAAGTCAAACTGTCCAGATCTTGGCTAAGCTGATGAAGTGCCCAGCCACGTGGTATGTCCAAAGTTGGATTTGCAGAACTTAGGGGCTGTTAGTGAGAAAGGTTCCTTGCATGGATCGAGAGGATTCCTGCATTGAGAAGAAAAGTAATTTTCTTTGGTGACTACAGTTTTTTGTTTAATCTCCTATAGTTCATTTATTTATTTGACCCTGGCTGGTTTGGCTCAGTGGATTGAGCGTCGGCCTGCGAGCTAAGTGTCGCTGGTTCGATCTTCCAGTCAGGGCACATCAGAGAAGGAAAACTCTGACTCCAAAAAACCTCCGCTGCCTTGCGGCATACCTCTTCAGGGGAAAGGCTAAGGGAGTAAACCCCGACAGAAAATCCGGAGCCGGAGTCCCTAAGGCGGTTTGACGTTGTAGTCAACACCGGCAACTCCTGCGGCGCACCTGAAGCCAAGCTGTATTGACTCCGTCTTTCCCTTGGACCCTTCAGCTGCGAAGAGAGAGGGGGTCTGCTGCATGGGCAACAGCAGACCCTCCATATCACCCTGCCCAGGCTCTGTAGCTTCAGCTTCACTGGAGAGGACACTCCAGCGTCATCGCAAGATGTCGATTCAACACGGGAGGAGACAGATACCGTGTCACTCCCGAGTCGGACTGCACAACCATTCTCAGCAGTGCAGATAGACTCTTAAGAAGCTACACCATCGTCTCTCAAGACGGACGGCTGCCGATGACGACGACGACGATATAGGTACCGTCTGTTAAATCCAAAGATCAATGAAAAAAATGAAAATAGCTATCAACTGATAAGTGGTGGTATATCCATACCATGTAATATTATTCATCAATCAAGGGAAATGACATGTTTATCCGTCGGCAGCCGTCCGTCTCGAGAGACGATGGTGTAGCTTCCTAAGAGTCTATCTGCACCGCCGAGAATGGCTGTGCAGTCCGACTCGGGAGTGACACGGTATCTGTCTCCTCCCGTGTTGAATCGACATCTTGCAATGACGCTGAAGCTACAGAGCCTGGACAGGGTAATATGGAGGGTCTGCTGTTGCCCATGCAGCAGACCCCCCCTCTCTTCGCAGCTGAAGGGTCCAAGGGAAAGACGGAGTCAATACAGCTTGGCTTCAGGTGCGCCGCAGGAGTTGCCGGTGTTGACTACAACGTCAAACCGCCTTAGGGACTCCGGCTCCAGATTTTCTGTCGGGGTTTACTCCCTTAGCCTTTCCCCTGAAGAGGTATGCTGCAAGGCAGCGGAGGTTTTTTGGAGTCAGAGTTTTCCTTCTCTGATGTGCCCTGACTGGAAGATCGAACCAGCGACACTTAGCTCGCAGGCTGACGCTCAATCCACTGAGCTAAACCAGCCAGGACATGTTTATACCTGCTGCAAATAAAGCCACCAATCATATTGGATTACAGCTCACCCAAATGACTTCATTTTAACTAGATTACTTCTGTAGGGACCTATCTCCAAGTAAGGTCACATTCTGAAGTACTGGGGGTTAGGAATTCAACATATCTTTTTTTAGGGACACAATTCAACCCATAACAGCCCTTGAGAACAGAAGTTATCATGGTTTTTCCACTATGACACGTGAATATGACATTTTCATTTTTAAGATTTTCAGATATCTCCTAAATATTGCTTTCTCACAAATCACAGTGTATTTGAGTAAACATTGCTTTCCCATGAATCACAGTTATGCCTAAACATATGGAGGCAGATGGGACAAATTTCACAAGGTGACTACTATCCGTTTATTCTTGATACAAATTAAATCCTTTGAAATTAGACACTGGTGGTAGTGAAAATAAAAAAAAAAAGGGGGGGGGTAGGGAGCCAAAAGTCTGAGACGTGTATGAAGGAAAGAGGGGCCTCTTGGGAATGACTCCTGTGCAGGTCAATGTCAGGCATTGACTGGGCCAACCCCTGGGCCACCTGTTTGAAGCTATAAAGCGATCCAGCGATCCACAGTTTGTGGCTGCCTCTGCTGGGCCTGGGTGGGCGTGGAAGGGGTCAAGCAGCATACCCATCTTCCACCAGCTCTGAGCAGGGGGAAGACCAGCAAAAGGCTTAAGTCACCTTGAAATTGCCCTCCCTGCCTGCTGCCTGCCAGCTGCCAGCTAGCCTCAGTCACTGAAAGAGCCTCTGGAGGTGTGCAAGTTGTGTGAGTAGGTTCTCGTGCGTCACCAGAGGGGCAAGTGGTGTTTACCAGGTTGGTAGAGATTCAAGCTTGGCACCAGTGCTGCGTCTGAGGACTTTCAGCAAAAATCTGACAGTTGCCACCCACCAGGCAGTTGTCGGGGTGAGGCCAGTAGAGTTCATTAAGCTGAAACAGACTAAGATTTGGCTCTGGGGAAGGAGGGCTCTGCACAGGAATGGTGGCACCCGTTGTGAGGGGAAAAAGGCCCCTCTCCTAGGGCCACACAGCTGAATCTCTGCCACCCCTTGAGTCTTCCCAGACTTCCTTGAGAGCCCTCCCAAAAAGCCTGCTCTGTGGGCTCAGGCTGGAGGTGTCCAGCTGACTCCCTTGCTGGGCTGGTGGTTGGCAGGGTGGGGCCACAGGGAATTGGGAGGATGGAGCTAATGCATCTCTTGTGGGAAGGGCAGTGCCCATATGGAGGGTGTGAAGGAGGGAAAAGTCCTCTTTTCCCTAGAGCCCCACAACTCACTATTTCCCTGTTCATCTCTGACACCCTGAGTCCACTCAGAACTCTTTAAAAGCCCCCCGAGAAAGTTTGCGCCATGGGCTCAGGCTTGCAGCAGTCAGCAGACTCCTTTGCAGGGTGCGGGCTTGGCAGCACTGGGCTACGGGGAGTTAGTGTGGGGTGGGGCTTGTGCATTTCCTTAGGCTGATGCCCTGTGGAGGGGACGGCTCCATCAGGAAAGATGGCAGCTTCTGTGGGCCGTGTGGGTGGGGGCCTCAGCACAGGGACCTTGGCAACTATCTGTTTAGCCTTCTCCCTAAAGCCACACAACTGTCTGAGTCGCCTTCCCTTTGCTGGGGCCCAGGGTGAGTGGCCAGGAATGAGACTTTGTGTGTTGGCCCTTTAAGAGAGTGCCTGGGCTTTTAGCACGCTCCAGTTTCTCTGGTGGATGGAATCCCTGCTGATTTTTGCAGTGGGATGTTGTGTGGGCTCCTCTCCCTGGCTCTGGGGTTCCTGGACGGGGAGCCCAGTGTGGGGTCGATGCCCTCACTCCTCATGGGGGACCTTAGCAGCTGAGATATCGCTTTTGCATCTCTGTCCTTCCTACCAGTTTTGATGTGGCCGCTTCTGTAAATCCTTGGTTATAAGACTTAGGTTCAGCTAGTCTTCAGTTGTTTATTCAGGTTGATTGTTCTATAATTTAGTTGTAATTCCAGTTTGATCCTGGGAGGAGGTGAGTATAATTTCCACCTACTTCCCTACCATCTTGGATACCTTCCAAAATTTTTTACATGACAACCAGAGGGATGTTTTAAATACAGCCCTGATCACATCTTGCTCATGATCTCTTCACTGCCCTCCAATTTCTCTTAGAATCAAGAAAAAATACTTTTCACATTATATGTAAAGCTCAGCATGATCTGAGCCTGCCTGTAACTGCTCCTACCTCACGAGATCATGGTGAAGATCGCATGAGAGGATGCTTGTGCTGCATCTGAAACAGTATCTAACAACAGTATATGCTCGGCACGTTGGTCTCTCCAGCCCCCTTCTTGCCCTCTAAGATCCGGCTGCTCTGGCCACTTTTTGTTCCTTCTGTGCTCCACAGACCTTCCTTATGTTGGGAACAGTCTTCTCTCATCTTTCCAACCATCCTTTACCTAGGTAATTCCTACTTACCTTGAAGAATTTCACTCAGACACCACTTCCTCAGGGCAGCCTTCTCTAGCTTTGTAGAGTTGCTTCAGGTTGCTTTGTTATGGGCTCCTATAAGTCTTTTTGTACCTATAACAATTTTATTGGGATGTAATTCACATCCCATTTAATTCACCGATTTAAATTATACAATTCAATGGTTTTTAATATAGTAAAAGAATTTTGCAACTATTACCACATTTGATTTTAAAACATCTTCATTACTTCAAAAAGAAACCCTGTGCGTATAGCTAGTCACTCCCCCTTTTCCCGAGCCACTCTAGCCATAGGCAACCACTCATCTACTCTGTCTCAATGGATTTGCCTGCTCTGGATGTTTCATATAAATGGGAAATTTGGACGTGGACAAGCACACAGGGAAACACCAAGTGATCATGAAGGCAGAGTCCTGCATGATGATTCTACCACAGGCCAAGAAACACCACAGACTGCCAGCAAACCACCAGAAGCCAGGAGAGAGGCCAAGAACAGATCTTCCCTCACAGCCTTCCCAAGGACTCAACTTGGCCAGCACCTTGGTCTGGGTCTTCTGACTTCCAGAACTGTGAGACAATAAACGTTTGCTAAAGCCACCCAGTTTGTGGTACTTTGTTATGGCAGCCCTAGCAGAATATTCAGTAGTCACGGTTGGGCTATGATGGAGGGCAGGAAGAACTGGGAGCTGCCAGTGACCAGTAATACTGAGACTAATGCTGAGCTGTCTACCTGCTGATGACCAAGTGTGCACTGTCCCTGTGGCACCTGGTATAGCGTCAGGCAAACCATAAATCCTCAGCAAAGCATGGTTGCTTGATGGGATGTCCAATGTTGGATATCAACACCTAATACATTGTAGGTACTCCACAAATACCATTTTCTTTCTCCCTGGAACAACAAGGGCAGTGAAAATCATTGCAAATTGTAAAGATCTTCCAGAGGAAACCAGAATGGAAAGCAGATGTTCCTGTGTCAGCCAATCAGATCCCGTTGCTAAAAGGGCCTCTGCTCTTCACTTTCACCATATTATTGTGTTAAGCTGCTACAAGCCAGCATAACAGTAGTAGCTTTTAGGACATCAAAAAGCAAGCCTCTGTCCTCATGGGCCATGATAATGAGAGGAATGGAGAGCATTGAAATGGAAAGTAAAAACCCTAGCAATATAATTATAGTCCTTTAAAAACAGTAATTAAGTACTCAATCTTCCTGGACATCTTTCTTTTGAAAATTTAAGTTTAGAACTTGTACTTTAGTAAAACCAAATTTTCTTTATGACTCCAACCAATTTGTAAATTCTCTCTTTATTAGCTCATCTGAAAGAATGAGATTTGTTTGCCTGTGTCTAAATTGTTTTTAACTTAATTTTATCTAGTGCCATTGCTTAGGCACAAGCTGTTCTTGACAGTTTTTCAAGTCCACACTTTTCATCCCTCAATGGGTCATAAGTGGTGAGGAGGCTATTTGGTGTTTAGGTGATGTGGGACTGATAAGCTTTGTAAGATCTTCAGTGTTTCTTTGAAGGTTCATGGAGAAAGTGTGCAAATGGGAAAAGTTCCCAATAGCAACAGATCAGAAGCAGCAGAGCGCCTGTGTGTTTATGATAGCAGTGATAAATCATGTGCCAATTCCAGTGGGCTAGTAAATCTTTGCTGCAGGACGGTGGTGGAGTGGCAGGAACAGCCTGGAACGACCTGTCCCATGTTTCCCAGGGACCTGATGCCTCCTCTTGGAGAGCAATACTGCACTAGCATGCAGACAATAATCAGCTGCCCACGTTGTTCATAAATAAAAGCATCTGGCTGCAACAAAAGTCTAAGTAGCTGAGGCTTTATCATTACTTATGAGGCAGGCTTGGGACAAGAGGAAGACTCTAAAAGTACAATAGCAAACACCATCTTTCCCTCAAGAACAGCTGATTGGGGCAAAATCCTAACAGAGAACAGAAGCTTGTGTTACATGTGTTTTCATGTTATCATCACTTTAACCTTATAGATCAGTGGTTCTCAACCTTCCTTATGCCGTGACCCTTTAATACAGTTCCTCGTGTTGTGGTGACCCCCAACCATAAAATTATTTTTGTTGCTACTTCATAACTGTAATTTTGCTACTGTTATGACTCGAAAGGTAAATATTTGATATGCAGGATGTATTTTCATTGTTACAAATTGAACATAATTAAAGCATAGTGATTAATCACAAAAACAATATGTAATTATATATGTGTTTTTCGATGGTCTTAGGCAACCCCTGTGAAAGGGTCGTTTGACCCCCAGAGGGGTCGAGACCCACAGGTTGAGAACTGCTGTTATAGATGGTTAAATCATATAATGTCATTATCATAATACAGGCCTTGTGAATTCCCACTGAAGCCACTTGACCCGTCATGCTTGCTAGTTGAATTGGTTTGTTTAGAGAAAAGCCTTCTTTATTTTCTTACTGACTTCCAGTCATTGCGAGTAGGCATAGATATCTGAGTTCTACTGACAGAGATACTAGTTAGAATATGTTGATAAACTTGCTTAGACCATGCTGTGTGCTGGAGCATAGGGAGAACATTCTGTTAGCTGGCTGTGTGTTCCATGTGAAGGGATCTTCACTATAGTGTACTTGGCCTCTTCCTCACTGCATTGCTCTCTTCCAGGGGATTGGCATCTGACTGGGGAGTTGGGGAGATGTCGCTAAGCATTCATGGCTCAACCCTTTCCTCTCTTCTTTCCTGCCAGCTGGAAGCATTCCTTCTCAGCTTCTCCTTTCTGCTCCCAGTGTTACAGAAGCAACCCTCCGTAGGGGAGGGCCCTGACTGGGTAAGTCTGTCTGCATGAGGGGTGAAGTATTAGTGAGTCCAGTTGTCTTGAAAACTTAATAACTTCTTCATTTCCAGGTTTATGGGTAATAAAATTGATACTTTAATCTATTGTGCCTTGACTTTTGTGATTATCTCTCAAGTGGCTCTGAATTTTGGTTGGGAAAATAGATGTTATTTATTGTTATTATTATGATTACAACTAAATCTCAAACCTCATATATGAAAATAATATACATATATGCTCTGGCCATAGAAGGAGATAGTTTGAGAGAAATTCTTTTATTTATTAAATATAAATCTGGTATAAATAATACATGATTATTGTAGAAAAATTAGAAAACAAAGATAAGCAAAATAAAAGATTTTAAATTTTAAAATCTTTTTTCTTTGCCTATAAGATTACTCTTCTTTTTAAACTTGGTCGTCCTCACCCTTCTCTATACTTTCTCATTTCTCTTCCTCTTTTTTCATTTCTGGGCCATCTCTATTGCTTCCCAGAAGAGTCCGTAAATGGAGCAGCGAAATGCTGGTGTTGGGGCCATTTCCTTTGTATCTTAGTCCAAGCTCTGGGTTGGTTATTTCTTGTGACAGAGTTGGACGAGTGGGTTGTGAGGCTACCTGGCAAGAAAGAAGTGATGTATGTGGAAGAATGTAGTTCGTAAAGCATTCAGAATGTCCTCTGTATCCCATGGTCTCTGACCTCCTGGTCCTCTTTGTTTAGCCCAGGCTTGATAAGGGTACTGGTGTTACTTGCATTATTTTGCAGTTGCTGTCGCTATTGTCAGAATATGTCACAGGCCTGGTGACTTAAGATTTATAGTAAGAAGTCTGTTGCTTTTTTTGTCCAGCTTCCACTTACCTTTCTTCTTATAACAGCACACTGGTTCCCCTATAGGATAATCTGTTCCCTAGTCTTTGACCTAAGCTTCAAGAAGGGTTGACTCTACTCCACAATTCTTGGGTGACCATATGATCACACCTGGGCATTAAGAACATTATATTCTGTGAAACACAGTGATTGTTTCAAGAATGGACAAGTGACCTACTAAGAGCCAATGCAACTTACAGAAATGTGTGTTTAGACTTCAACCGGTTACTAGGCAGGCCAGGAACTGCTGTCAGCCATCTTGTCACCTCAAGGAGCCTGCAGACGAAGCGTGTGAATGCTCAGAGTGAGGATGACATCGTTTGAAATCCTGACTCCAGACACAGAAACACTCCTGCATTTTTTAGTTAAGTGACCCAGCAAATGTCTATTTTTGCTTGAACCATTTATTTTTGTCTTTTACAACCAAAAATATCCTAACAAAGTCTAGGTGAGCTAGAGAATTGATATCTGTGCCAGCTGACTAGAAGTGACTAAGCTTCCTGGCTTACAGCTGCCTGCATTACTGATTTAGCAATTGTCTGCAATACACAAGAGGTTAAATACACCTTTCCTCAAGGCTTAGCTTTCGAGATTTACAGTTGAATTGGGCTAAAATATAATATTTAGCTATTCAAGCTGGCAGCAAAGACACTTGGTTTGATGCAGCTAGTGGGGCCAAAGTCAGAATTAATATAATGGTTCCATGTCAAAACAATATCAGGACAAATCACAAGGAAGGGCAATTCAATCACGTAAGCCTTATCGCCACTGGCAAATGGAGCACTGAGCCACCTGCCTGCCTTTGTTAGGCACAGGTTCGGGTGAAGCTAGCTGCCAGCCAATTTAGGTTTAGAAAATGGCTTTGGGAAATCAGCTGTCTTAATGGCAAAAATGGTCTTGTAATGGTTTTCTAAGAGGTAATGGAAGCACAGTGAAGCTTTCGGGTGTTGGGATAAAGAACACATAGGCCTGCTTGGGAGGGAGTTGTGAGCTCAAATGAGGAAACAGGGAACTTCTTCTACTTATTTCTTTCCTCAGGAAGAATATTTACTCAAGCATTCTGAGGGCCCGGCACTGGGGTTTAACAGTGGTCTGCCGCGATGCATCTCTGCTCACATGAGTCCAGGAGGGAGACAGACAACAAATGCATAAACAAGTGAATTACATAATTATGCAATATAGCTGAGATTTGAGAACAGAGTACTGAGTTCTAGAATGATAGGGAGAGGGATCTGCTTTGATGGAAGGGCCACCTGATGGAGTGACATGGAAGCTGAGACCTGGAGGTGAGAAGGAGCCAGGTGTGCAAGGAGTGCAGGACAAGCATCCTGGCCAGAGGCTGGGGTGGGACAAGAGTGAAGGCCATTCAAAGGCCTGAAAGGAAGCCAGACTGGCTGTAGCATAGTGACTGTGAGAGCAAAAGATGAGGTTTCAAGAGAGCCAGGGGCCTATTAGTCAGGTGTACGAAGACTATAAAAAGGAGCCTGAATTTCATTCTAATAAAATGGAGAGCCATTTGGTGTTTGATGATGCTTGATGCTTTCTGGTGTTCTCAGAGCAAATGTGTAATTTTAGAGACAGATAAACCAATGCTTCTATTGCACAGCTTTTGTTTATAGGTGACACTTCAGTTTTGTGTAGCTGTTTACAAGATGAATCTTTAGTGACAGTATGGGTGAATGACAAATGACAATAGACTTTAGTATCTGTGTTTGTGTCTAGATCCTGCTACTGATCACTGTGTAACTTTGAGCAAGTTCGTATCCCTCTCTGATCTCAGTACCTGCCCTGGAAAATTATACTTTTGGATTGGATACTGCATTTATCATGACTTTTTATTGAAAGTAATAGAAACCCAGTCCAAAATAACTTAAGCAGAAAGGAATATATTTGTTCATGTATTTCAACAGTCCAAGGGCAATAGTTTCTGATATGTTTGGATGTAGGAGCTTAGATTAAGCCACCAGAAATCTGACTCTGTCTCTTGGCTGTGTATTGGCTTCAGGAGGTCCTTCCGAGGGATAGTCCCCAGAAGATCCAGATTAGCATCATTTGTAGAGTTAGAAATCCTTGATCAAAAGGATATTTCTCTCCAAACCTGTGTTATCAAAAGTTCCTGAATGGCATGCTGACTTGGTGCATGTGCCCATGGCTGAATTGTGGCCAAGGTGTGGGGAATGGGGTCACTGGCCAAGGCTGGGCCATGTGCCCTCCCCGGAGTTAGTTTGAAGCACGTGAATCTATAGCAGAGGAGCGGTTTCTCAGATGATGATGGAATAAGAGAGAACAGATTCTGGCTAGACAAACAAGATATGTCCATAAATGCTCTTTCTGCTTTGAACAATTCCACAAATCCTACTGTGGAGAGTCAGTACTTTACAACCTCTTCCTAGTTAAAATTAGCAATTGACTCTAGAAAACCCCCACACTTTGGCCTATAAAACCAGGATTGTATGTTATATTGTGTAAATCATGGTATAACGACCAATCTGTTCCTTCAATTTCTGTGCTGTATCTCTGAACTCAGTTAGCATGCACCTAGACCATCTCCTATAACTCTTTTTCATGATTCATAAAACTTTGTGAAAGGTTTTGCTTTGGAGCATCCATCAACTCCCTGGCTATGGAAGTATCCAGAGCCAAAATGTATTTTCTCATTTATACTTTTTAGATTGAATCCTTTGTTGAATTTCTAGAAAAAAGTTACAACTGGCTTATTGTTCAGCACTATTCTAGTTATTTAGAACTTGAAAAATGCTTATAAAAGTCATCATGTATTCCCTACTATAGTATTTTTCCCCACAAAGAATGTGAAGACAACTCTTTAATATAGCTCATCTTTTCCTCAAAGTAGTGCCATTGTTCCTGCCTACATTGCTACCTGTGTTCATGCAACTTCCACCCACTAAAATGTCACATTTCTTTAAGCTCTTGCTTTTCCATGAAGTATCTAGCACCTATTGGTCTGCCCTTCTGATTTCCATTTAGTATAAGTCACTTTTTGTTCCTTGATTCTGATCCCTTATCAATTACTTGAAATACATGATTTTTAAGGAGTCTCATGCTCTACCGACTAAGCTAGCTGGTAAAATATATGACTTTTTAAATGAGATATAATTCGTATCCCATAACATCTGCCCCTTTAAAGTATAAAATTTACAGGTTTTTAGTACACTCACAAAGTCCTGAAACCATTATCTATTTCCAGAATGTTTTCATCACCTGAAAAGAAAACTTGTATTCATTAGAAGTCATTCCTCATTCACCCCTTAGAAATGTGTGATTTGGTTTCTGAAGTTAGCTCCTTGCGGGCGGTGCTGAAACCTATCCTTTTTGTGCATGTCTCTCACAGAAGCCTAGCCCATTCTGGCATTGAACTGGCATTGAGGAGGTATTGAACTGCTATTTCATTCTGTGGTTGCTGTTTTGAGTTGAGGCAAGACTAAGAGGCCATGCGCTATAGTGCAAAGAATACTGAGCAGGGAGTCCATTTCAAGTTTTCTTTGGGCTCTGCCACCAACTGTGTCCTTAGGTAACTCTGTCCCCTTCTTTAAGTCTAATTTGCTTCCTCTGTAAATGAGGGGCATGGATTCAGTGATTTCTGTGATATCTTCCAATTTGGACTCGCGTTAAGCACTGTTAATATTGAGATCAAGACAGACTTGAGACATAAGACAATTTATTGAATGAAAACAGCAGGGTTTCTTTCCATGTTCATTGTGGTTTTACAGAATATGCGAAATACAACAGCTCCCATCTGGGGGTGGTGCTTGGGGGTGTATTGGGGTCTGGCTCGGTCACATCTGGACTCAACTGAACGAAGGCGGAATGCACCAATGCAGGAAATATGAATGTGTTGTTCATGGTCAAGGTCTCAACCTTAGTCTTATTTATTTTGGGGGAAAGTTCTATTTGCATTTAGAGGCTTCTCTCTTGAAATTATGAGCCAAATACCATGTAGAATAATGGCACAGGAAGACAAAAATATACAAGTTGTGCTCTGTACTTTATTTCTAACTGGAGGCTGAGCACATTTCCATTTCCACCTCACGAACATTTGTGGCCATACAATTTAAATCATCCTTCAGCTCACTAAGGGTCCAGTGTTTTCAGAAGCATCTTAGGGGAAAAAAGTGACTCCATCCTATTTTTCATGTTTCCCAAATGAGTGGTTCAATGTCATGGAAATGAGGTTGACATGGTAAACAGACAGCTGTTCTGTATTCCTCCTTCCTGGGAGATGAAGGTCAAAGACACTTTCTTTCTGCCGAACAGATTCCTCCCAAATGAGTTGTGAACAAGAGTGCAGGGCAGCCCGGGCTGCACAGGGCAAGGGAAGAGGCATTTGGACCAGCCTTTAGAGGTGTTGCACATACATAGTTTTGATTGTTTGCTCATCTCTTTGCAGTGTCTTTGTTTCACATCACAAAGCCACTGATGGAATGAAGTTAGAATAACTTTTGACATAGCTAACCAAAATAGATAGCGAAGGGACTGGTTGCTAAGCACGGCTCTGCTGGTTTCCCTGGCTGATAGCCTGCATGATTAACATGCAGGGCTTCGCAGAAGCAAGCCTTTAGTTATTGGCGGCTGGTTGTTTACCGTTGCTCTGGCCTCTCAGGTAATGTTGAGTCAGCCACACATGTGATGCTAAAGAGGAATTTACTGAAATTATAAGTCTCACTAACAGGATGTAAACTGCTTGAGGATGTGACTTGTTCAAACATATATCCCACAAACATTATTGAACACCTACTATGTGTTGGGTGTGTGGTAGGTTCTGGGGATACAACAATGAAGCCATAGTTCCTGTTTTCATGGGATTCAAGCTTGGGAGACACAGAGGGAGGGAGGGAGAGAGGGGGAGGGAGGGAAGAAGGGATAGAGACGGAGTGGGGAAGAGAGAGAGAGAAACAGGCATGATAAAACAACACTTACTTGTATATTAGTGTCCTTAGACTTTCTTCTGTTCTGTGGAGAGAATTTTTGGTTTTGTTTTACCAAAGAAATGACATTCAGGGTCTTCTCCATCTGTTTCCTCTCAGAGGTGTCCCACATTGCTGGTCTGGTTTCTTGTGATTGGTGATGATGAACTAGAAACAAAGGAAGAAGTAGACACAGGCAGAAGACCAAGAGGATTGTTGGGAATGACAAGAGGCACCGATGCTAGAGCAAAAGGAGTTTTTCTTACTATGGGGGGAAGGGACAATGGAGGAGCCACAGGATGGGGGTGAAGTGAGTGCCGGTGGATGAAGGATTCGAAGATGCATTGCTATGGAATTTGGTTATCATGAATGGTTTTCAGGAAAAAACATTGTCATGTGAAGGGAAAGAAATGAATGGTATTGAGAGATATTAGAGACAAAATTAGCAAGTCTTGGGGATATTGGTTGTGATAGGTGAGAGAGAGAGATGACCTCAAGATTTCTGGCTTCCACTACTGCCCAGAAAGTGATGCTCTCCATTGGGGTGGGAGGAGAATGGAATTGAATGCACTGGATATACTCAAATATAAACTGTTTGCTGCAGGTAAGGCTCTTGTAATCTTTGGGAGTAGAAATCCACTCAAACTAGTCTGAGTAAAAGTTTTAATGTAAGGACAGAAGGAATCTCATAAAGCTGCGACAGCATAGCCTTAGGGAAACAAAAACATTATCAAGAAATCAGACCTGTTTCCCTGTTTCTCAATGACCTCTGTCTCTGGCTCTCTTTGAGTCTCCTCTCCTCTTCTTGACTAGATACTGCTACTGGCTTTCTTGTATACAGGGCTTATCATGACATCTGTTCCAAAATCTAAGAATCCTAATTGATCAGCACCAGCATTAATCTCTAACTACGTACAATTTCTGTTGACAGGGAGGGAGGGAGGGTTTGGGGTCAGATAGAGAGAGAGAGAGAGAGAGAGAGAGAGAGAGAGAGAGAGACATGCAGAGTAGAGAAATAAATTGTTGATCAGTTTTCTAGTGTGCATCTGTAATCCAATCAGCAGGGCTGTGTTATAGTTAGTGCTGCCCCCTAATCTAGGGCTTGTAAACAGGGAAGACAATGATATACAAGTCTAGTAAAACTTTAGGGCAGGGGAAATGTTATGCCCTTTGATATTTTTCAAAGCAAATAGCAAATAACTGACATTTAGTAGATGTTCAATGAATATTGTTTTGTTAGAGTCCCTGGAGGTCTTTCAATATTTTTGAAATGCCAACATACATCGGAATCTCCTGTGGCATATGCATTTCTTTAAAAGAAAAAAAAAAAAAAAAAAGGACCTAGCATGAATTTGATACAAGTGGTCTATACACCATACTTTGTTGGACACGGCTTTAATGTTGATGAAGCATTCCCAGAAATCTCTGTTGTGAACTCTGGACTCCTTTTGGATTTTAGACCCTTATTTATCAATTTATATAATGGACAAAATATTTATCTTGTATTCAAAAGAGAATTTGAATGTAAATAAGATCACTTTTGATGTTAATGTTGTTCTCTTGCTTCCAGAGCCATAAATATGAAAGATAGTGTTAATATATATCTGAACAGCTTCTATATTGCTTGAATTACAGAAAATTCATCTTAACTCTTCACTATTTCCTGATGATGGCCCAAGAATGGGTAAGACCTCATCAGCGTTTTACTGTTTGCTTTCAGGAACTGGAAATGTAACTCTTAAGTCACTGTTCCTTGTTCTGAGTAAAGTTCTCGAGGGAAGGTGCGGGGATAAAGTTCTTGGGAAGTCAAACAAAATGCTGTCTGCAACTGCCTAGCTTTGGAAAAACAAGCATTTCTGATTATAAATGATCCATTTTGAGGAATGCCAGGTAACAAGACAGCCTCATTACACATATTGTTTATTTACAACAGGGTCTGTCTCTAAGATTAGAGAATTTCTAACTGAGGGAAGTGTGGGAGAGTTAGCAGCCAGCTCCTTGAAAGAGTGGGGGGCCCTTCAGCCTGGCTTTAGTTCCCCACTCTTCTCCTTGGCCTTTGCCACTGGTTCTGCTCCTGTCACCTCCCTGCAACACCTCTCTCTGGCAGGTAAAGTGATTCCTGTGTTCAAGTGCAGTGGTGTCCTGTGAATGGTTATGTATTTAAGTGCTACCTCTACATATGTGATTCCTTGAAGTTCTTGCCTCTCCTTGCTTTTGGGATCTCTACTCTCCTTTGCATCATCTTTGCCACATTGGGGGTTACTTCTAAGTCTTCTATGCTGTTTCTTCTATGCTGGTTCTTCCTCCTTTTTGCTTTAGTGTTTTACATGGTTTTAACCTTGTTATTGGTCAGGCCTATCATCTCCCTTTCCTTTGCTGTAATATACAGTTGATTCTCATATATATCTCCCTGCTGCTTGGAACACTCTTTGAACTCACGTTTCCAGCGGCTTCTGGGATTTTTTATGTGTAGCACATAGCTCACATTTAGCAGGTCCAGAACTTGAGCTTACTGTTTTCTCCCTGACACCTTTTTTTAAATCTTAATATATTAGAGGCACCAGCATCCACCAGAGACCTTGCAGTTGCCCTTGGTCCTTTGTGCATTTCTGTTGCTTTTTCTCCATGCCTCCCGCTACTGTCCTGGTTAAGGCCCTCATGCCTTTATCATCGCTTGTAAGGACTACTGTTAATATCCTAGACTTTTTTGTTTATTGTTTTTACTTTCAGTCTCTTCTCACTCCAGTTCAAGAGTCACACTATTATTCTAACATACAAACTGGTTCATGTCTACTTACAGTCATTGATGTTTTTGGTGTATACTAGCTACATTAGATAAAACCCAGTTATTTAGGAGAGCTCATAGAGGTCTTCCCAGTCTGGCACCAGCCTGCCTTCTCAGCCTAATCAATCATCTCTCTCCTAATAGTAACATCTTTGTTTTGAGCGATAGACCTTTTACATGTAATGAAACTTTAGGACTAACAACAAGTACGAACAAAGTGCTAGTATTAGTCTTGTTTTACATATTAGGAAAGCAATATCAGGAGAAGTTAACTTGCCAAGTGCATATAACTAGGAAAGGATGGAATCAAACTCTCCTTAATCACTCTGCTGCTCTGTAGTGAATCAGCCTTGTTGAATCTTTACATGCACCCCTGTTGATGCCTCTTCTGCCTTTACTGTCCAGCTTCCTTGTCAGAGAACCCTGGTGTATTTCAAGACCTGTTTAAAAGGCTGTGAAGCTTATTAGACTTCTTGCATCATAGAATTAATAGCTCCTTCTTTTAAGTTTCCCAACATCTTGTGTATTCTTCAATCATATCACTTTGTGTAAGATAAGCTTCTTGATATGTCTGCTAAATTTGAGTGAACTCTTGGATGATGCTTCGTCTTACTCATTTCTAGATCTTCAATGTCTGTTACACAGTGAATCCTCAGGAAACACTTTCAGATTGTAGAAGGAAGTATGTTTTTGTACTCCATTAAATCACTATTGGCTAATATAAACATTTCTTATAATTAACATTTTTTATATTAACATATAAAGGCTTCTCAGTAGGCTGCTCAAAGTTATTAATGATGTGCTATGAGCAGACATTTTCAAGAACATTAATTGAGGCTATCTAAAAAGCGGTTATTTCTGCTTGAAATGCCCAGGAGCCTTGATACAGTCAGCTATATTGATGAGACCCTTCTCAGCTGTAAACAACAGAAAACCTGATGCAAACAATAAGCCGTATTTATTGTCTTGCATTATAGAAAAGAACAGTAGTAGGATGAGACTTGATCTTGTGAGAACGGGATGTTCTTTTCTTACTTTTTTTGGTGTTGCTTCCATTTTCAGCAAACATCTCCTCTTGTGGCCCTAGGGCTACATGCTTGCTCGCTTTTACTAAGGGAGAGGAGTGTGTCTCTTTCTCCAGTAGTCAACAGGATTCAGTGTGTTTGGATCAATTTAGTCCACACCTACTCCTGAGAGTCAACTGTAGTTGAGGGATGTGATCACACTGATCACAGATATTGCTCTGCTTCACTGTGTTGTTAAGTCTGGAGTAGTACCAGCTTTTCTCAGACAAATGGGCCAGAGGAAGACAGGGTAGACACCTTAACAAAAGCCTGAGTGCTGATACCTGGTGGAGGGCAGATGGATGCCAGAGAGCCCAAACCTGGAAAATAACCCCCAAACTACTCTCCTGATATTATAAAATAGTGTTATAAAACATGTGATTTGGAGGTGGTTGCCATGCCTTCCACAAAAGATTCAGAACTCAGCTATGTTTCTGTGGAGGAGTAAGGCGCACCATGCATCACTAACTACGGCATTCTGATATTTGAGAGAAGATGTGCTGGATATTATCCGCTCTCTGCCATGGCAGGATGACCTACACTGTCTGTATCAGTGGACTCTCCAGATTCAGGATGGATTTGGCCAATGGGGAGACCACAAAGCAGGAGAAGGTTGAGACCAGGGAACTTATGCTCTTCCTTCCCCTTAGTGGGCCATGGATTGGCTCTGTTCCTGCTCTGTCAAGCCACCCTCTGTACATAACCACCCTCCCTGTTCCTAAATCACTCTTTGCCTTTCTTGGTCTTCATGCTGTGGCCATTCCTGGGGTTCTGCCTTGTGGATTTCTCTAAACTCTGCCTACACCTTTGTAAAGATTATTTTGATTAAACTTGTCTCAAATTACCCAGTTGGAGTATGCCCTCTGTTTTCTAACAAGACCCTTACTGATACAGTAGGTAAGCATTTCTTTCCTAACATATTTCCAATTAATGTAGTAACACGTCTCCAAAATAGAACGATCATGGTATCAGCCAAAGGTAAATTTTCTTTCTTTGGAAGAAACCCAAGCTTCCCCAGTCAACTCCTATCATTTGTGATTCAGTCAGCAAATTAAGGGATTTTCAACCTCAGGAGAGAAGCATTGGCCAGGAGGGGCACAAAGATTTTGTAAGTTATTAAGGAGGCATCTCTGTTCTTAATTTTTATGCTCATTTACAAATTGGATAAGATTTCTCTTGATTCATCTAACTACAAATAATAAATAAAATGCAATTTTTTATTTCATGTTTTGTGTTTTACCATGATTTTAGCAGGAGTCTTTATTCTCAATATTGTTAGTGTAGCTTCTAACTGCTAAAGAAAGAATATTTGTGTTGCTGGACAACTAGTCATGGCAATGGTATTTACACTCCAATTACTGACAAACTTTCATATCTATATACAACCTAATATAAATAGAAACCCACAAGAGCAGATTATGTAAAACCATGTTTAAATTCTTATAAGAAAAAATAGTAAGCATCTTATTTATGCTGGGATGCTAGTCTTTGATAATGACTCTAGAACTGAAGGCACCACAGTTAGGAATCATTATATTTAGTTTGGGCCATTTTATTCAGTGCTGACTGGATTTGATTAAATTTGGAAGAGTGATTGTGTTAATACCTTAAGTCCTTTTTTTAATGTGAGGAAACTTAAATTTTTGAATACTTAAATAACTTGTGAAATCGAGTCTTGGGTCCCATTTTTGTGATTGTGAGTAAGCCCCAGACTTCGTTTTTCCCACTTTTCCCCTCTGGCTTAGTCTGTCCTTGCCTCAAAGGCTCTCCTGTTGTCACTCAGCCATCACAGTTGTTCCTGTTTCATGAGGCCACACTGACACACCACAGGGCTCATTTGAATCCCTTCCTTCTATCTATGTTTGTCCTTTCCTTCTTCAGCAGTGAGAAATTTGACTCCCTCATATATTTACTTACTTGCTTAATCCCTCAATTCTCAGGCAAATTCATTACCTGCTGATCTGCTGTCCCATTTGGAATTCTTCCTTGTTCAGGTCCAACCTCTGCTGAGTTGCTTTCCCAGCTCTCTCTACCCTGTGGCACATTTTTTTTTTTTCTGAATTAGAAGAAAGTAAGAAAGTAAAGATGGAAGAAGACAACTTCATCTTTTAAAGTGAGCTTATAAAAACTACCTACTTCCAGGATAGGTTTTAGAATTAAGCAATAAAATGCTTATACTTTTACTGAAAGTAAAACTCAATAATTATTTGTGTCCTAATACTTAATATAATTTTCACTGAATAAATAAATAGCCTGAAATAAATAATAAAATATCCCCTAAATTTAGTAAAGCTGAGAACACTAGTCTGCTACCTAGTCCTAAACATACTACCAGTTCACTAGGAATTTGAGCAACTACTTAAGTAAATTAATTATTAAAGAAATATGATTTAAATACCTTTTATGTTCCAGGAAGTATCCTAAGAACTAAGGAGATAAGAATTAGCAAGACAGACTTGGTCCCTGCTGTCACAATGCTCGTGATGTGGCTGAGAAGACAAACAGCTAAGGATTGACAGCAATGCAGTAGGGCAACTGCTTTGTTACAGGGGTAGGGAGAGTTTCAAGAGCATGCTATGGGTGTGCCAGACCACATCTGCAGGAGTGGTCAGGAGGGTATTCTGCAGAAAGGAGCAATGAAGCTGCAACCTCATGATGAGTAGGAGCTAGCCAGGGAGGAGGAGGGGGAAGAGTATTTGGGACAGAATATAGGAAAGTAAGAGAGAGTATGTTGTATTTGAGGAATTAAAAGAAAGATGGGGGATATGGAAGAGATGTGGTTGGAGAGGTGATGAGGGGTCTTCTGAGTCTGTTACAGACCTTAGGCTTTCATTCACTTATTCATTCATTCATTAATTCTAATCCTCACCCAAGAATATGTTTCCATTGATTTTAGAGAGAGAGAAAGAGAGGGAGGGAGGAGGGTGGGAGGAGGGAGGAAAGACTGAGAGAGAGAGAGACAGAGAGACAGAGAGACAGAGACAGAGGCATCAATGTGTGAGAGTAGCACTGATTGGTTGCCTCACATATGTGCCCCAACTGGGGATCGAATCCGCAACCTAAGATGGAGTGAACTAGCAACTTTTTGGTGCAGGGAATGGCCTCCAACAAAATGGGCCAGGCGGCCAGGGCCTTAGATGTTATTTTAGAGTGTGATGAAATTCACCAAAGAATGTAACGTGGGAGTAATGCAGTTGGCTCTTTGGAAGCATTGTCTGGCTTCCAGACTGAGGAAGGGGTCCAGGTTGGGCAGGTGGAAAAGATGGAGGCAGAGCAGCCACGGTCACTCAGGGGAGAGATGATGGTGTGTGGTCTGCACAGAGATTGCGGTGACAGATGGAAGTGAATATCAGTGAGAGATATTTAGAAGTGTACTCAACAGAGTTGTTGATCAGATCACTGGTGCTGGCAAATGCTCTTCCCTGAAATAGGAGACAGCAGGATGAGTAGGTTGAGGTTGGGAGGATGATGAAGGGGAGACGAGGAGCTCATTCTCCCAGTTATAAGATGAGAGGGTTAGACTCACAAGAGTAAATTTCTATGATGGTCTTGTTTTATCTACATATGACTAAAGACAGAGCAATTTCAGAGCTGTGGAGGAATTCTCTAAATATTTCCTTTTCCTTCCTGTGATCCAGGCATTTAACCAATCCAGTCTTGAGATACCAATTAAGCTAAGGGAACAGGAAATGTTTGTATTGCTTAATATTTAAATCAAAATGAAAGAAAGGGAGTGGAGAATCTAGCATAAGCTGGTAAATATGTTAGCTTTCATAAGCATGAAATAACACAAATTTATCATTCCACATTTTATAACTTGGGTGATTTTAGATCTTCTGTGGCCAGACCAACTTTATTGTACTATAATTCTCAATTCTGTCGTTTCCGTTTTCTCTTAGCTTGAGCAACTCGCCTGACTGCTTATGACTTTACAGTTGCTACAGGGAGTCGTTACACACAGATGGCTTTTAGGAGGGGAGTCAATTTTCTTGATTACGATGCCTTCTCTCTGTACTGATTATTATAAGAGTGAAGATTCTTGCATGTCAGATGATGAAAATGTTCCCAGGGTCTCAAAAAAGGAAGGAACATTGCACTTGGCGGATGATCTCTGTATGACTATACTCTGATGAAAGGCTGCTTGGTTCCCTTAATTTATTCCAATATATTTTTATAAGAAGTGATAAAACCAAACCAACATGAGGCACCAAACAGAAAAGACTGAGCAAAACTTGAAGTAGAGAGTATATATTAATTTGAGCATATAATTACACCCCCCTTGTTATATGGTTTCATTTGCATCCGTTGCATCCTTGCAGATAAACACAAAAATCTTATCAGACATCCTTGTACCCATTTTTTGTAAAGTTTTATTCAGCTGTCCTTCTAGAAGAACACAGATAGAAAAAGAAATAAATACGTTATTTATTTGAAGTCAGTTTTATTTCTTCCCTTATATTACTTTTAAATCAACTTTTTATTGCACAGTTGATGCAAGTTTATTATAGAAACAACTGAAAATGTGTCTTAGTCTGAGGAAAGGCCTGATCTGTATGAATGGCTTTTGTGTCTAGAGCTACAGGAAGGAGTACAAAGGACATTGTTAACTGGCCTCTTTGTTTTACATTCAGAGATTTTTGTGATCTATAGCAGAAGAGCCATGTCACTACCCCAGGGTGGACTTTTTTATGAGGGTTAAGAAAACAAAATTAGGCCACAGTGGGTGCTTTCTCCAGTTTTCTCATCAGCTTCCCAATTTTGTGTCCCCAGAGCAAAGCAATATCTATTCTCGTTTGACAAAATCTTCCTGAGGTCTAACAAGAATACTACCAATGATTGAGCATTTACTATGTGCCAGCCATTATGCTAAGTATTTCACATGTATTTCATTTATCCTCATGGAAAGCCCATGAGGTAGTATTACTCCCTCCTTAACAGAATGGTCATTCTGGGGTAGAAAGGTGGACTTGTTGCAGATCATAGAGCTTGTCCTCTTCACCACGTAGCTAAGCCATCTCTCCTCCTCCAGTTCCTGTGTGTTTCTGCCCTTTCCATCATGAGTATGAGTCTCGCTCCTCTAAGCCAGAGTGAATTTCTTCAGATTTTAGTGAAAAATAGCCAAGATGAAAAGACGTCTACCTCCTGAACACCTCAGTGCTGCCACTGAGAGATCCGATGGTTGAGGGAATTTGAGTCAGAAGGAGACTGTTTGCTTTGTCTTTCTGGCCAGAGACTGGTACGTTCTGATGCCCAGTCCTTTCCCCTTGGGCTCCTCTTTCCACTTGTTTCCCCATGTGATTCTTCAAGTTCACGATTTCCACGCAGATGCTCTTGGTTTCCCTCTTCACAAGTCTGTGTCTTGGAAGGGGCCCCATATTCCCTTTTATATCCACATTGCTCTCTGCAATGTTTTTCCTCCAACTCTTGTTTAAATCTTTGCGATCATATTTACTCACCTGTTTTAATTTTGAGGTTTCTCTGATGAATGACTTTTTTTGCATTTGTAAAGGTTCTAAATGTGAAAATAATTGTTTTTAGCCTATTTTCTGTTTCCCCTGCTAGTTTCTGGTAAAAACCAGTGTCTTCCTTTTGCTCATATATTATTTCCTTAATGTCATGTAACTTACAACAATTGTAGGATGCATGGACAATTGGAAGTATAATCATAATAGTATTATGCACTGATAACATGCTTTTATATTTTATGAAAACTTTTTTTTCCATCTGAAGTGATGTTCTTTCAAACTTATTTTTAGGGAAGAGGACGCTGCATGAGATTGGCAGACACATGACATTATCCCCACTTCCCCACCCGTTTCTCATGTTGTACTTCCTATTGTTACACCTGCTGTGGCTATTTTACAGATGTTTATCTGGATGCTTTTCCTTCCTCCATTTTCACATTTGGTGTAAAACCCATTGGATCAGTGGATCCTCATTTCTTCCTTTGCAAATCCAGATACCTTCCCTTGCTCTACCTAGCACAGATAGGTTTCAGTCAAATGAGAGCTGGGGTATGGATGAGTTTTGCCATCTGAGCCTTATGAATGTAAGATGTTAGTACACCACTTTCCCTGCCTGTGCGCTCCTTTTCCTTACATATGTAGGGTAGCAGTTTTTCAATCTGCAAGCATGTAAGAATCACTTGGGGGAACTTGCAGATTCCAGGAATTTTTACTAAATGGATAAAGTCCATGAAAAATATATTAACTGATTAGCTCTGTCCCCAGAGATTCTCAATCAGTAAATAAGCAGGATAAGACACGGGCGTCTGCTTACTTAACAAACATCACAGATAATTCTCACTCAGCAGATGTGTAGATCATAGGTCGGGAAAGGCTGCTTTCATGGGCCTTATTTCTGTTTCACAGATGAACACCTTCCCTCTGATGCAGAACCCAGATATCTTTATATTCAAACCTATTACAGTACTTTTCACTTCTCTGTGCAAGAATAACCTTGAACAGGAGAACCACTGAGCGTGTTTAATAAAAATTATTTATCATGACATTGAAGTTTGTTTTCCTCTTATGAAAACATTTAATCATTTGGAGAAAGGTGCTCTTTTGGGAGTAGGAACTGAGCCTGTGTGGAGTAGCAGCTGACATTCAGAAGCAGCCGGCTGGGCAGCAGGAAACATGGACAGGCGGGCTGTAGTCTTGATTCGGTTACTAATGTTGGCTGTGTGACCTTGGCTGAGGCCCTTTCCCTCTTTGAGCCTATTTTCACATCTGTAAAGTGATACTGGATCAGTGTTTGTTAAACTCTTTTTTTATTTTTTTATTTATTTTTTATTTTTTTTAATGTGTTTTATTGATTATAATATTACATTTGTGCCAATTTCCCTTCCCTCTGCTCCCCTCCACCCGGTGGCCCCCCTCCCTCCAGTTGTCCCCCCCTTTTAGATCATGTCCATTAGTTGTGCATACAGTTCTTCTCAACCTCTCTCTGTCTATTCCATTCCCTCCTACCATGATCCTCAATTCCTATATCATCTCCCTCCCTCTCCCCATTCCCCCTCCCTGTTGACCTCCCCCCAATATGTTCCCCGTAACTATAGTTCTTTTTCCACTCTCGTTGCCTGTTTAGTTTGCCTTTGTTTCAATTCCCTAGCTTCTGTTGTTTCTTGTGATGCAGTTTTCATTTTAGATTTCATTGTCTTGATCCTCCTTTTTCTAAACCAGTCTCTTTAACATCTCATATAACAGTGGTTTGGATCTAATGAACTCTTTCAGTTTTATTTTGTCCTGGAAACACTTTCTCTGTCCTTCTATTCTGAATGACAATTTCGCTGGATAGAGTATTCGTGGTTGTAGGTTTTGGATTTTCATTACTTTGAATATTTCTTGCCAGTCCCTTCTTGCCTGCAGGGTCTCCCTTGAGAAGTCAGCTGATAGTCTAATTGGGACCCCTTTGTACATAATTCTTTTCTTCTCTCTTGCTGCTTTTAAGATTCTCTCTTTATCTTTAATTTTTGACATTTTGATTATAATGTGTCTTGGAGTGGTTCTCCCTGGGTCCAGTTTTTTTGGAACTCTCTGTGCTTCCTGGACCTGTAAGTCTATTTCCTTCCCCAAGTCTGGGAAGTTCTCCTTTATTATATTTTCACTCAATTTTTCAAGTTCTAGTTCATCTTCCTCGCTCTCTGGCAAACCAATGATTCTTATGTTGGGCCTTTTATAGCTGTCCCAGAGGTTTCTGATCCTCTCATTGTTGCTTCCCATTTCCTCTCTCTGCACTGGTTGACTGCTTGTTCCTTCTCCATATTTCAGTTTGTTGAAATGAACTCTGGATTTTTTTTCCTCACCATCTGTCTCGTATGTGGTTTTGTTCCTTTCGTTATGAGTGTTTTTCGCTTCTTTCTCATCTTTTTCCAAATCTTTTGTGAATTCTGTAAGCCACCTGATAACAATGGCCCAGAACTGAGCCTCTGACAGGTTTCTTATCTGTTCATCTGTCAGGTTCTCTATCTGTTGCCTGGTGAGCTGTGTCACCGGGATTTCTATAGTTGTCTGCCACATTTTGACAGATGCGTTTTGTTTTCTTGGGCCGGCTGTAGGGGGCAGTGCCTGTGTACGCGTCACAAGTCAGCGACCGGCGCCTGTCTGCGACCTATTTCGCAGCCCTGTGGCGCTTTCTTTGGGGGCGGGGGTCCAAGATGGATTCACACAGTTATTCCACTAGGAGACCGGGATCCGTCCTCCCGCCCCCCTGGGCCTCACTGTTCAAGGCGATGTGGTGGCTGCTTTCCCCAGCGTTGGGGTCGCGACCTGCCGGGGGTTTGACTGCAGCCGGGGTTGTTCTCCCCGCCGCTGTCCCAGGTGCGACCGCAAACAGCTCCGCCCCCTTTCTCTCGTCCTATCTGCCCAAATGGCACCGCTGGTTTATAACTTCATATGTTGGACTTCCGTGTAGTTTTATTTTCTGGAATTTCTAGTTATCCTTTGTTTTGAAGTAGTTGTATTCCTCTCTAGTTGTAGAGGGAGACCTAGCGTGTCCGTCTAAGCCTCCATCTTGGCCGGAAGTCTACATTTATTTATCTGTTTGTTAAACTCTTTCATCAAAATAGAGCAGAGGAAAGTGTTCGGGTCCTCAGAGAACTTTGACCAGTTGCAAATAGTCCAGTACTGGATAAAATTCCTTTGAATTATTGTCTTACCTTGAAAAGTAAGGTTTTTGTTACTGTACTAGTTTGTCTTCTACTCTTTCATATATGTATGCATGATTACTTCACTGTAAAAGTAATGTTTAAATATTGTTGAGTAAAACCCAAATCCCCATGCCTTCTCTTCTTGCTGCCTCACATCCCAGGGGTTTCCATACTTAAGTTTGAGAAGAGACTAGATGATCCCAAAGATCCCTTCCAGTTCTCTAATTTTGTGATATATATATATATATATATATATATATATATATATATATATATATAAACTCTTTTAAGTAAATTTGCCATTTAATGCACTGACCTCTATACTCAATTTGGATGTTCTTGATGTCTAGGTACTAGGAAAGTGTTCTGAAGGGAAAAATACCCACCTGAAAGGTGACTGTCATTTTGATGTCAATGATTCAGTGCTAAATTTATTGACCCAATTCACAAAGAATTTTGTGACTCTCTAAACTCTCTTTGAGCTCTGTAGGAATTCATTGGCCTCAAATTGAACTTGTACACGCAAATAGTTATCAGAATGTAGGTTTGAAGAAAGAAAATCCAACTCAATATGAACACCCCTACTGGAATTTTATGCAGCTAAAGTCTGTCAAGGGCCTTTTGTCACCCTCATTAAATTTATTGATCATTCTGTGTCTCAGCTCACCTCTCTGTGAACTCGTTGGTCACTAATGATTCCTCCAAATTGGACGATTCTTGACATCTTTGCTCTTAGAGAGAAAGATGATTTGACAGAAATTGTAAGCAATTTGAATTCTGTTATCTTACATAATAAGACCTCGCTAAGGTTCCAGTGTACACCCAGTGAACTTAGCGTGAACTCTATTTACTTTCATGGGGAGCAGAAAAGGGACAAACCTCCAAAGAGGGTCATGCTTTACCTTTGAGAAGCCAGCGGGTCTCTCAGACATGTCTCCAGAGAGTGGCAGTCATAGGCTAGAGTCCTAAGCTAGGCTCTGGTGACACTCTAGTCTTTAGAATGAACTCCATTGAACTAGATTCACAAGTAAATGATGTATGAGATATCAGAATGCAGTGTATCAGTTTATGTTAAGAAATATAATTTATAAGGGGACTAGGTATGTATGTCTTTTAATCAGCACCTTTTTACCTCACAATACAAAACCAAATTGTTATCTGCAGTTTGCTTGGTGAGCCTGGGAGCAGAGCAAGAAGTTTAACTGGATGATCACACAGTGTGATGCACCCACCTCTACCATAGGCAGACAGTAAGCTTGCTTTGTGCACTTAAATGGGTTCTTATAGTGGTAATGGCCTGAACTTGGCACATAGACTGCTTATAATCAAAGCCTCTGTACCTCACCAGCTGTATGACGTTGGATTCTTTTCTTACATTCTGACCCTTGCCTTCCTCGTCTGTACAAATTTGCTGCACTTCATTTTATTCTTCTTGTCGACTTTAACTCGTGGTAGAAAATCCAATCCTCTTTATTTCCTGGTTTTTTAAAGTTCATTTCTGTGCCACTGTCCCCCTACCCCCCGCAGTCGCTCAAACCTCAAATTGAAATCTCGCTGCCCTAACCTATTCTCAGAAAGGAAAGTTGATGGAAAGAAAATTCTTATCTCATAAAAAAATCCAATGACCAACTTTATGAACTATTTGACTTGTGGCAGAAAAGCGAAGCTTCAGTGCCCCATTTCTTTCTAGATGGCCTCCAAAGGTGATAATTACTGATAGTCAAGGTTTCACAGAGGAGGGTTGTTGGAAGGGAAAAAATGCCAATTTCAACTCATGACTGTTCTCGAGAACTTATTAATCTCTCCATGTGTCCCGTGGCTGCTACATGAAGTCATTGGCACTCTAAATTGGAATTTTACTGCCTACTATTCTTTTGGAGAGAAAGTCTGAGACAGAGGTAAAAATGTGAGTTCCCTCAGGTGATCTTAGTGGATCACTTAAATTTGAATAAGGCAGTAAAAATCACTGACAAGCAAATAAACCAACCTCCCTAAACATTCAGGAATCAAAGAAAGGCCTGCCTGCCAGGAATCATATACCAAAGGGGTAAAGAACCACAATTTCAAGGCCATGAAAAATATATTAATTGGTTAACTCCTCTTAGGCTCAGGCAGAACACATTGAAATTTAGGGAAAAAGAAACATTAAAATACATGCCCTTGTCTTCTCAATGCACCCAACAGATCTGTAAGGAATGATTTTTACAGTGTCTGCATTGTAGTGGTGGCTGGAAATAAAATGGTGAGCAGAAATTGACTTGTCTTCATGGAGAGTGCAGCCTACAGGGGGAGTCGGGTAGTGTTCAAATGATCATACAAGCAATGTGACGTATCAAACAGGATATGTTATCAGAGGGGCAGCTGTGATGCTGAGTAAGAGTATGGTAGGAATATTTGATCTGGGATGGAAGGTCAAGGGACACTCTCCCCAAGGAAGTGGCAAATGGGCTGAGCTGGGAAACAAATGAGTGAAGAACAGGACAGAAGAGCTAACAGCTTGTGCAAAGCTCACTTGGCAAGAGGGATGGATTGTTTTCAAGGGACAAAAGCAGGTGAGTTGGACTGGAGGTCAGGGACCTTAGTACTTAATCTGATAGGAGTCATATCACTAACGAGAAAAACAAAAAGGTGTTTTAACAAATGTACTATGTGCAGAGGAGACAGAAAGAGAGAGGAAAAAGAAAACTTGCAATGTGTACTTACCATTTATATAGTATGAGTTTTTACTGGAAGAGAAGCAAGAGGCTAGTGTCAGCAAAGCAAAACTGCCCGGCGTACTGCTTTCTGGTGAAAGGCTCACTTTTATTCTTCCTCTGGTCTTTCGGCAGAGCTATCAAATCGTGATTCACTCCTTGGTTTCCAACGATGGGTGGTGAGGGGTCATTGCTTCCTAGAAGGGTGGAAGTGAGGAAACCATGAGGGCCGGCAGGTGTTGGGTCAGTTGCATCACTGTTAGGCCTTTGTGTCTATTGAGTGCCCTTTGCAGAGTAAGTGATCACTAATATCTGGCGAATAAAGGGTCTGAGAACATAAAAGAAACTGCATTTCCCCTTTGAGTCTCTACCATTTTTGCATCCTGAAACTGGGAATAGAGTTGTGACTGGGAGCATTCCTTGCCTTCCTACCTGCTGCTCGGAGCACTTTATGTCCACTTGTGGAGGTTAGTTACTTCTGCTGGGATCACATTGCAGCCAAGGCCACCACACTTGGTGCTACTTTGGGAAGGGCCTGGGGGTAGCAGGACTGGAGGGGATAGTTTAGAGGCATCCAGTCAAGGACAACTACCAGCAAGAGTAACCACTGTTACCCATTTTGTGTATCCTTTCAGCCCTGCTCCTGTGCAGAGAGTTTGAGAAAGTCCCCTCTCTTTTGGAAGAGGAGGCAGGGGGCATGGTTGTCCTTTCATCTCCAAGGGCGACTTCTGTTCTGTCTGCCTCCCGTTTTCTTCTCTCACCGCCTTACACTCCTGGACGCCCCGTGCTCTGCTCCCCCAATGTCTGCAGGGAGGGTTTCTGTTTGGCTCCCTGGAGCCCTCCTGTGTGATTGGTCAGGATAATTGTGGTGATGCTGTCACTGCGACTGAGTTATACAGTGTGTCTTTCTGTTGATGGAGCGTGTGCTTTTGAGGAGGAAATGGCCGTTATAAATCTTTTCTTTAACAAGGGCTTCCAAAATTTGCTTCATTCATTGAAGCTCATAACTATGTCCTCGTTTCAATAAACTGCACAGGAAAGATTGGTGGCTTGCAGCATTCCTCTGTCTCTGGATGGCACTGAGCATGGGACAGTCCATCCATCCAGGCAGGGAGGCTTCCGCACTTCTCCAGCTAACTCTGTGAATTATAAGCCAGGGTAAGTGAAAGTAGGAAGAATCTAACGCCCACTGCTTCCAGAATTAAAGAGCCGTGAAAGATGGCAGGCAGGGTGGCACGTACAACTAGGCACCCTGCTCTGGCACTCCAGATGTTTTGGTGGCTGAATGCTTTAAACCGGTGCAGCGCACTGGGACCTTCTGCAATGATGTCCCTGTTCTGCCACCTGCCCCATTCACTGCCGTAGCCACTCACCACCTGTGACTGTTAAGCACTAGAAATGTGGCTGGTATGACTGAGAAAACATAATTTAATTTGATTTTAATAAATTTAAATTGAAATAACTACTTGTGGTTAGTAGCTAGTAGCTACTTTATTGGGCAGTGTACCTTTAACATATGCCCTGGCTGGTTTAGCTCAGTGGATTGAGCGTCGGCCTGCGAGCTAAGTGTCGCTGGTTCGATCTTCCAGTCAGGGTACATCAGAGAAGGAAAACTCTGACTCCAAAAAACCTCCGCTGCCTTGCGGCATACCTCTTCAGGGGAAAGGCTAAGGGAGTAAACCCCAACAGAAAATCCGGAGCCGGAGTCCCTAAGGCGGTTTGACGTTGTAGTCAACACCGGCAACTCCTGCAGCGCACCTGAAGCCAAGCTGTATTGACTCCGTCTTTCCCTTGGACCCTTCAGCTGCGAAGAGAGGGGGGGTCTGCTGCATGGGCAACAGCAGACCCTCCATATTACCCTGCCCAGGCTCTGTAGCTTCAGCGTCATCGCAAGATGTCGATTCAACACGGGAGGAGACAGATACTACCATGTCACTCCCGAGTCGGACTGCACAGCCATTCTCGGTGGTGCAGATAGACTCTTAAGAAGCTACACCATCGTCTCTCGAGACGGACGGCTGCCGACGACGACGACCTTTAACATGTTCAGTGGACATTCCTTATAGCTTTGAATTAACTGGAGAGACGGTCAGCTAGGCTGAGTATTTGAAATAAACGTATTCATACTTATTGTATATGTAACTCCTCTCTCCTCTAATCATGCCCTCTCAATCTCTTCTTCTTCTTCTTTTTTTTGCACCCTGTCCCTCCCTTCTCCCACATTCAGTCCCCACCCAGTTGTCCATGTCCGTGGGTCATCCATACATGTTCTTTGACTAGATCCTTCCCCTTCTTACCCCCTTCTCTCCCTCCAATCTCCCCCTTTGTTACTGTTAGTTTATTCCTTGTTTACATACCTCTGGTTGAATTTTGCTCATTTGTTTGTGTTGTTCATTAGTTCCCTGTAATAGGTGACAGCATAAGGTATTTTTCTTTCATTGCCTGGCTTATTTCACTAAGCATAATTCTCTCTAGTTCCTACCATGTTGTTGCAAATGGTAGAAGTTCCTTCTTTCTTTCTGCTACATAGAATTCCATTGTGTAAATGTACCACAGTTTTTTGATCCACTCATCTACTGATGGGCAGTTAGGTTGTTTCCAGCACTTGACTATTGTAAAGAGTGCTGCTATGAACATAGGGGTGAATAGGTTCTTTTGAATTGGTGTTTCAGGATTTTTCAGATATAATCCTAGCAATGGAATTGCTGGTTCAAAGGCAGTTCCATTTTTAGTTTTTTGAGGAAATTCCAAACTGTTTTCCATAGTGGCTGTACCAGTCTGCATTCCCACCAACAGTGCAGTAGGGTTCCGATTTCTCCGCATCCTCACCAGCACTTGTTGTTTGTTGATTTGTTGATAATGGCCATTCTGACAGGTATGAGGTCATATCTCATTGTGGTTTTTATTTGCATCACTCTGATGGCTAGTGATGTTGAGCATTCTTTTATATGCCTATGGACCCTCTGGATGTCCTCTTTAGAGAAGTGTTTGTTCAGGTCCTTTGCCCATTTTTTAATTGGGTTGTCTGTCTTCTTGGTGTTGAGTTGTATGAGTTCTTTATATATTTTGGAGATCAATCCCTTGTCTGAGGTATCGTTGGAAAATATATTTTCCCATATAGTTGATTCCCTTTTCATCTTGCTGATATTTTCTTTTGCTGAGCAGAAACTCTTTAGTTTGATATAGTCCCATTTGTTTATTCTTTCCTTTATTTCCCTTGCCTTAGGAGATATATCAGTGAAAATGTTGCTACGCGGGATATCTGAAATTTTCCTGCCTATGTTCTCGTCTAGGACTTTTATGGTGTCATGGCTTACATTTAAGTCTTTGATCCATTTTCAGTTTATTCTGGTGTATGGTGTAAGTTGGTGGTCTAGTTTCATTTTTTTGCATGTCCCTGTTCAGTTCTCCCAACACCATTTGTTGAAGAGGCTCTTCTCACTCCATTTGATGGTCCTTCCCCCTTTGTCAAATATTAGTTGACCATATAGACCTGGGTTTATTTCTGGGCTTTCTAGTCTGTTTCAATGATCTATATGTCTGTTTTTATGCCAGTACCAGACTGTTTTGATTACTGTGGCCTTGTAGTATAGTTTGATATCAGGTATTGTGATTCCTCCTACTGTGTTCTTCTTCCTCAAGATTGCTGTGGCTATTCAGGGTCTTTTTTGGTTCCATATAAATTTTTGAAGTATTTGTTTTTGGTCTGTGAAAAATGTCATTGGTATTTTAATAGGGATTGCATTGAATCTATAAATTGCTTTGGATAGTATAGACATTTTAATGATGTTGAGTCTTCCCATCCATGAGCATGGTATATGCTTCCATTTATTTGTATCTTACTTAATTTCTTTCTTCAGAGATATGTAGTTTTCTGAGTACAGGTCTTTTACCTCCTTGGTTAAGTTTATTCCTAGGTACTTTATTTTTCTTGTTGCTATGGTAAATGGGACTTTTCTTTCAGTTTCTATCTCTGAGATTTTATTGTTGGTGTACAGAAATGCCTTCAATTTCTGAATATTGACTTTGTACCCTGCTATTTTGCCAAATTCACTTATTAGGTCGAGTAGTTTTTTTTTTGTGGAGTCTATAGAATTTTCTATGTACGCTATCATGTCATCTGCAAATAATGACAATTTTACTTCCTCTTTTCCAATTTGGATGCCTTTCATTTCTCTTTCTTGTCTGATTGCTGTGGCTAGAACTTCCAAAACTATGTTGAATAGGAGTGGAGAGAGTGGACATCCTTGTCTTGTTCCTGACCTCAGGGAGAATGCTCTCAGTTGTTGCCCACTGAGTATGATGTTGGCTTTAGGTTTCTCATATATGGCCTTTATTATGTTGAGGTATGCCCCCTCTATTCCCATTTTGCTGAGTGTTTTCATCATAAATGGGTGTTGTACTTTATCAAATGCTTTTTCTGCATCTATTGATATGATCATGTGGTTTTTGTCTTTCATTTTGTTTATGTGGTGTATTATATTTATTGATTTGCGAATATTAAACCATCCTTGCATTCCTGGGATGAATCCCACTTGATCGTGGTGTATGATCTTTCTAATGTGTTGCTGGATCCGGTTTACCAATATTTTGTTGAGGATTTTAGCATCTATGTTCATCAGCGATATTGGCCTGTAGTTTTCTTTGTTGTGTCTTGACCTGGTTTTGGGATTAGGGTAATACTGGCTTCATAGAATGAGTCTGGGAGTCTTCCCTCTTCTTGGATCTTTTGGAATACTCTGAGGAGGATAGGAGTTAGTTCTTTCCTAAGTGTTTTGTAGAATTCACCTATGAAGCCATCCGGTCCAGGGCTTTTGTGTGCTGGGAGTTTTTTGATTACTGCTTCAATTTCACTAGTTGTTATGTGTCTATTCAGGCTGTCTGATTCTTCTTGATTCAGTTTTGGAAGACTATATGTTTCAAGAATTTGTCCATTTCCTCTAAGGTTGTCAAATTTCTTGCCATACAGTTGTTCGTAATAATTTCTTACAATCCTTTGTATTTCTGTGGTATCAGTTGTGATTTTTCCTCTTTTGTTTCTGACTTTATTTATTTGGGTCCTCTCTCTTTTTTTCTTGATGAGCCTGGTTAAAGGCTTGTCAATTTTGTTTATCTTTTCATAGAACCAGCTCCTACTTTTGTTGATCTTTTGAATTGTTAGTTTAGTCTCTATGTCATTTAATTCTGCTCTGATCTTGATGATTTCCTTCCTTCTATTCGATCTGGGCTTTGCTTGTTGTTCTTCCTCTAGTTCCTGTATCTGTAGGGTTAAATTTTTTATTAGAAATTCTTCTAGCTTTTTTAGGTAGGCCTGTATTGCTATGAACTTTCCTCTGAGGACTGCTTTCGCTGTATCCCATAGGTTTTGGGTTGTTGTGTGTTTATTATCATTAGTTTCCAGAAACTTTTTGATTTCTTCCTTGATGTCATTGTTAACCCATTCATTATTTAATAGCATGTTATTCATTCTCCATGAGTTTGAGTGTTTTTGAGTTTTTTCCTTGAGGTTGATTTCCAATTTTAAGCCATTGTGATCTGAGAAGATGCTTGATATAATTTCAGTTTTCTTGAATTTGTTGAAGCTTGTTTTGTGTCCTACCATGTGGTCTTTCTTTGAAAATGTTCCATGTGCACTTGAGAATAATGTATATTTTGCTTCTTTGGGATGAAAGCTTCTATATATATCGACTAAATCCATTTGATCTAGAGCGTTGTTCAGTGTCTCAATATCTTTGGTGTTTCTTTGCTTCAAAGATCTGTCCATTGTTGACAATGGGGTATTAAAGTCTCCTACTGTAAGTGTGTTGCTGTCTATATCTTTCTTGGAGTCTTTCAGAATTTTTCTTACATATTTGCGTGCTCCTAAGTTGGGCGCATATATACTTATAAGGGGTATATCTTCTTGATGGATTTTTCCCTTAAGTATTATGAAATGTCCTTCTTTGTCTCTTTTTATGGCCTTTGCTGTGAAATCTGTTTTGTCTGATATAAATATTGCTACCACAGCTTTTTTTTTTCATGTCCATTTGCTTGAAATACTTTTTTCCATTTCTTCACTTTCAGCCTGTGTAGATCTTTTGTTCTAAGGTGTGTTTCTTGTAGACAGCATATATGTGGGTCATGCTTTCTAATCCATTCAGCTACCCTATGTCTTTTGATTGGAGCACTTAATCCATTTAGATTTAAGGTTATTACCTATAGGTACTTATTCATTGTCATTTTCCCCCTTTGTACTCATGTTCCTCTCTGTCTCTCTCTGTTTCTTCATCTTCTTAAAGCAGATCCTTTAGCATCTCTAGCAATGCTGTTTCGGTGGAGATGTATTCTTTTAGCCTTCTTTTGTCTTGGAAACTCCTTATTTCACATTCCATTTTGAATGAGAGCCTTGCTGGGTAGAGTATTCTTGGTTTAGGCCTTTGTTTTTCATTGCTTGGAATATTTTTTGCCATTCCCTTCTGGCTTGTAGTGTTCCTGCTGAGAAATCTGATGATAACCTTATTGGAGCTCCCTTGTATGTTATTACTTGTTTCTCTCTTGCTGCTTTTAGGATTCTCTCTTTGTCTTTGAATGTTGCCATTTTAATTATGATGTGTCTTGAAGTGGGCCTGTTGGGGTTCATCTTCATTGGGACCCTCTGTGCTTCCTGGACTTGTGTGACTCTTTTTCTCCTCATGTTAGGGAAGTTTTCTGTCATTAGTTTTTCAAAGAGGTTTTCTATCCCTTGCTCTTCTTCTTCTCCTTCTGGAATTCCTATGATACGGATATTATTATGTTTCCTGTTGTCCTGCAGCTGTCTTAGAACCTCTTCAGTCCTGTTCAGTCTTTTTTCATTTTGTTGCACTGTCTGGGAGTTTTTGTCTATGTTGTCCTCCAGCTCACTGATCTGATCTTCTGCTTCCTCTAGCCTACTTTTAATTCCTTCTACTGTGTTCTTCAATTCAGAGATTGTATTCTTCATTTCCTCCTGGCTCTTATTGATAGCGTTTATGTCCTTTTTTATGCTGGTGTAATTTTTAGTAAGTTCCTTGTAGTTTTTCTGGAGTTCTTTGCAGTTTCCGCTGAGCTCATTGAGCTTCTACATAATCCATGTTTTTAATTCCATATCTGATAGTTTGCACCCCTCTATTTCATTTAGCACTCTTTCTGGGGATTCTGCCTTTCCTTTTGATGTGGGGTTGTTTCTCTGTCTCCCCATTTTTGTGACTCCTATTGTTTTTTCGCCCTCTCAATCTTGAAGAAGCTCTCACAATTGCAATTACTTAGGAGTCCAAAGGTAGTTCTAAATCCTTCTTTATTTTTCCATTTAATCACCTGTTAGTCAGTAGAGCTCACACTCCCCGGTTTCCTTCCTTTCATTCTCCTGCCCACGCTCCCTTTAGTAGTCTTTCCTTTCCATTCCTCTAGGCTCAAAACGTATTACTGAGTGAAATATGAAGATTCCAAAGCCATTTGGATAATCCCATTCAGTATTGGTAAGGAAGAACTATGCATAGAAAGTGTTCTGTAACAAACGGACTAGTCCTTATCTCTAAGAGGTGGAATTACAATTGGTTTTCATTTTCTCCTTTCTTTTTTTTATCGATTTTCTACATACTGTGTCATTTCATAACTAAAAACATTTTAAGTAAAACTTTTAAATGTTTATTGCTGCTTCACAATAGAGTTCTTAGATCTCTCTTGCCTGTCTTCCTTCCTTCCTTCCCCTTCCTTGCTTCCTTCTGTCCTTCCTTCCTTCCGTCCTTCTTTTCCATTTAAACATGCGTGAGTACTCTCAGGAGCCCTCCCTGGACCCAAGTGCTCATAGAATAGAAAGTGAAAGAAACTGGAGAAGAGATACAAAGGATATGCCACTTAAAAAAATTCACCCTTTGAGTCATTTCATTATCTTTTAGACCTTGAAATAATTAGCTGTGTCCTTATTTTCATGTGGGTATCCAAGAAGATAATTTATTATACCCTCTAAGAGGCCAGGACCAAGTTAATTGCCTTGAACCCCACAGAAGTAGCCTGTTCCTTACCAGCTCCAAGAGAGAGGACACTGTACCTTTTCCTCCTTCTCCTGATCTTTGAAACACACAGAAGACACTCACCAGCCTTTCCTCTCACATATGAAATAAACACGAGAGTGCCTTACAGACAGCAATGGGCATGTTAGAACATTTTGCAAAATCACGGAGAAATAAACCTTTCCTCACCAGAGCCAACCAACATCGGCAAGGATGAGAGTTCTTGGCAGCTACTTTTTAAACTCGTTGCATCTGTAAAATAATTCACTGTCCTGTTGTATACAAATGAGCAAAATCACATACTTAATTTCACATTCTTCAGCAGCAATATCATTTCCATTCCAGTTCCACTGCTCATAATTTAAAACGAAGAAGGCTTATCTGCATTCATGTCTTAGATCATTGCTTTGGCCCTTTCAAGACTTTATCCAAGCATGACTTTTATAACCTTGTGGAAATTGCAGTGATAAAGGGTGCATCAGCAATTTTCAAGCCCATTTCCTTTTGTGGAGCTGTCCCTCTGCCTCCCTTCACAGGGCAGTGGGGAGAACCATAGGTCTTGCTACTGTCTTCAGTTTTAAAGAGCTTGGTTGTAGTCGATGAGACATGCACTGAGGAAACAAGGCCACGGCAAACTTGGTGGTATTTTTTCACAGCACACCTAACTAATCTTGATTAAACATAAGGCAAGAGCCTGGTCTGCCATATTAGCCCCTCACATCGGTTTCAGGGGGATTGGTTGTAATGGAAATGTCAAACCCTTTAAATATTAAACCTTTAAATACCATACAGGAATATGGATGTGAACATAATTTTGCCCATCCTCACATGTCAGAACTAACGTAAGAAGTGATGAAGGGAAATAAACTATTGTTCTGGAAGAAATGACTGAAAAGGCTGGGTCTGAGGCTCACCCTTAGAGTAAGATCTTTTCTCTGAAAACAGAGCTAAAAATGGTATCTTAGACCTTTGGCAGCTATGAAATGACTCACACACCTCATTGTTTCTTCCACCCCAGAGGACTTCTTTTCCTTGAAATTAAGCAATTGTGAGAACAGTTCTTTGCAAATGAGTTCGGGAAGCTTGCCCTTTGAAAATTAATAATTTAAAAATATCATATTGGAGAGAGCAATAAAATCTACTGTTGTGTTATACATATGAAGTACTAAATAAGTATTTATTGAATTGAGATTTTCTGGTGACGGGTAACTGTTCTAGGCTTAGAAGATATGCACTTGAGTGTCACTGTGTTCTTCACTAGCTGTGTGACCCTGGGCAAGTCATTTACACACTCTGGGTTACAGTAAAATAGTGATTGAAAATATCTACCTCAGAGGGCATCCAAGGACATGAAAATTCTTTGAAAGGATAAAGTGCAAATGAATTGAGATGGAATGATGTGCAGGGAAAGCCATTTAAATGAAGAGCTAAGGGAAGTTTTTAACAAGTTCAAATATGATAGAATCACTTGCATTTAAAGGAGATACGTAGGGTGAAAGGGCACATATCTATGTTAGAAATAAGGGGTCTGGGAGTCCTGAAGCTGTATAGGGTCTGTAATTCTGTGGCTGACAGTGATGAACTTGCTCAGTGCTGCCGGAGGAGAGGTCTTATGTCAAGGAGGCCTGGAAACTCTGCCAGCCAAATAAGATGTTAGAAAAATATCAAATATTAGTCTTAGATCAGGGCAAAAGCAAAATACTGATGAAATGACATTTCTTCTTGGGAGAACGTCTTTTGAAGTCACCTCACATCATGAACTGCCTCCAGTTACAGGCTGGAGATACTTTGTCACACCGCGGAGACTTCCTATAGGTAAAAAGGATAGGGCACGGGGTGTTGAACTGCTTCTGCAGCACCAGCCACCGTGGTCTTCACAACTCCAGTGGTCCCCAGAAAGAAGCTAATATTTATCGGGCCACTACCATGCCAAGCCAGTTATGTTGCATTTATTATCTTGCTTAATCGAAGCAGGTTGGTTGGGTTCATTACTGTCATTCTGCAAATGAGAAAAGGAGGACTCAGGGTCAGTAGGTTACTAATGAGGTGGGGTCCAGGCTCAGTCAGCCTGACTTTGTGGCCTGTGTGCTTTTTAGCAGACTAGTGAGAAATGCTTGCCTCTTCCTATCTTGAGGATACGCTTGTTTAGCGTAAAAGTCTTACCATCCAAGAGTAACAGTGGATGAATCAAAGGACCTAAATAGGGTCCATTTGTTTTCTTATATAACTGTATATCTTTATTTATGATAACTTTGTCATTTTTTTCTATAATAAATACTCTTCAATATTAGAAGATGAAAAATTGAAGTAAAAATTCCCACCCAGTGTAGTAGAATCTCCTCAGTCATGGGATCCATCATGTGTGGACGCTTCTCTGAGTGCTGAGCTCATTTGCTGACAGCCTCTACCAGATATAGAATAGCTTTTTGGGTATCTAAGACATGCAGGTGGAAAGAGAATCGTTTAATCAGTTGGTCACCTGGATGCATGCTCTGACTAACAATAGACAACTCAGGTATTTTCCAATATACAACTATTTTGAATCCTAAATACAAAAACCCAGGAGGCATTAGTGTTTGAATTTGCCATTGTTTTCATCTGGCTGTGATACTGGTAATATATAACTTGAGAAAACTTATATAAAAATGGAGAATATAGTGTTGAAAAGGGAAATACATATGCCAGTTCTGCCTCTTGCAGCTGGGTGACCTTGGAGAAGTCACTCAATCCCTCCGAGCTCCAGTCACACATGAGGCTCATAAGTGTATGTTCTTTATAGGGTGTGGCAAGGAATAAATGAGATACTGCATGTAAAACATTGAACAAAGTATACATCTATTAAAGGCTCTGTTAGTCTGCTCAAAGAGGGTTATTATACCTGACTTTCTTTTCTAATTTTCACCATTCACAATACTAGAAAAAACATCAATGATAACTTTGATATTTTATGTTACGGTTTTCCAATTCTTACATAAGTTTCTCCATCTGAGCTCAAGATATCAGGCTCAAATGTATAGGGGCTCTCTGTTTAGTCCTTCTCCTGTGATGGCATCACCTGAACCCTAGATCCACCCATGCAAACCCTTAGGGAGAGATGTCCTAAGGAGTCATTTGTAGAAAAATAAGAGGGATGCCTTCTCCATTGAATCATTCA
This sequence comes from Furipterus horrens, assembly GCF_987537825.1. Lineage (NCBI taxonomy): Eukaryota > Metazoa > Chordata > Mammalia > Chiroptera > Furipteridae > Furipterus > Furipterus horrens. The sequence goes on from NW_028327180.1 coordinate 69,484,217, forward strand.
TACAGCTTATGTTATGGAGTATATCACTGGTGTGTTAGCAATTAAACTGGGGTGTTGTTGAAAATAGTGTTGATGATGATGATTAAGATAATAATAATGACATATACTGAACATGTATCATGTGTCAAGACTCATTCTAATAGCCTTCCATCTAATATATTATTTAATTCTTCCTCAAACCCTATGAAGACATGTTATTAACATCCTTCTTTTGCTGATGAGGAAGAGTACTGACCACACACCTAATGAATGGTCTTGGTGAGATTAGAATGCTGATCCCACTACTCATACTTTCACCACCACACTGGAGGCATAACGTGAGAAAGGGAAAGATAATGATGATCATAGCAGCAGACATTTATTGAGCACTTACTATGTGCCAGACACTGTGCTAAGTGCTTTACATGTATTTTGTCACCTGATCTTTACAACCATCTTGTGTGATAGTTTTTGTTGTTATCATCCTTTTATTTTAAGGAACAAACAAACAAGCATAAAGACACTAAGTAACTACTCAAGGTCACTTGGTTAGCAAGTGGCAGAGCAAGATTTTGTCTCTAGGTTATTTTTGGATTAGGTTAATTTTTCTTATAGTATCAAAGGTTTCACAGTAGAACTGAGTAGATGTTGGTTAGCGAGTTAGGGCATGTATTAAGACTTATTCTATATCTGAATAAAATTGTTTATCCAGGCCCCATTTATCCATTTTCTACATTACAGCAAGGAATTTGTATTTGCAAACCCAGCACTGCAGCTCTGCAGATCCCAGGGAGGTGGCTTTGCTGATGCAGTTTGTAGGGAGCTACACATTACCAGGAGCAGTTACCTTCCCAGGTCCGTCAGTCTCCCCTTTTCTCCTGGCTGAAGCCGAGTGAGGACTGCTTTGAGGGAGTCACACCCCCAGCGCTGGGTGAGACTCAACTGTTTTCCAGCCCTTTACTTCAGTTATCAAGGTTAGAGTTTTGAACCTTCATCCTTTGGGAAAAGTGCCTGATCCACGTGTGCTCAGCAAAGTGCAGCCTTTGACACTAGCCAGATGTAAACAGCAATTACCCATCACTTATCAAAACAGTCTCTTTCAGGAGAAAGCAAATGAAGAAGTGGGCAGAGCCTTCCAGTCTGTGCGAGAACAGTCAAAGGTTAGAGACCCAGCTTATCAACTCATGGTGAGAATCAGGAGGGGTCTTACTCAGACTTCCTTAACATAGACAAGATTAGATGGCCCGTGAATGCTCTGCAGGATGGCTCCTGGCTTTGAATGGATTTATTTATGCCATGAGGATGTGCAACAAATGACCATCATCCATATAATTGGGGTTAGTCAAAGAGACTTCTCAGAGGCGGGACGTCTATGTATATGTGGAGTCTTAGACAAGAGCCAAATGAAAGCTCGGAGCTTCAATAGTCCATCAGAGCATTTACTTCGAGTACAAAAAAACAAACAAACAAACACAAACAAACACTTTTTAAGACTATACCAAGACCTGGAGAGGGATTTTATAAAGACGAGACATCGATATTTTCTTTCTCCTCTTCCCATTATTTCTCCACCCAAGATGCAGTGCGAGCTGCCTTTGTAGTTGGCACCGTCCTAGGTTAAGGCCTCTGTGTTCCTCCTCGATGACTGTAACTATTACAACTGGTCTCCTGCCACCAGCCATGCCTGGCTTTACCTCCTTCTCTGCTCTAATTCAGAGGCCTTTTCTAAGATACCGATTGTATGTTAGTACTCACCAGCTCTCAGTGCTCCAGTGAGTTCCATTTCAGACTAAACAAAGTGTCCACTTCTTAGCCAACCATTCAGTGCCATTGAGAACTTGGACCCTCTTTACTTACTGGACTCATCTTATGCCTCTCCCCACTTATTCTTGGTCCTCCTCAGTCACAAGGGTCTGATTGCTACATTGCTCACTTACTGCTTTTTTTGTTTCTGTTTCAGTTTGGCCTGTTTACTCTGGACCAACTCCTCGTGCTTCATTCTCTCTTTGGTAAACCCTTACTCATCCTTCAAGACTCAGGTTACATTCTACCCTCGGGAAACCATGCCCGTTACTTCCCAAAGTGTTGGGCTTTTCTAATGACTTTATAATTAATTACTTAAATGTTTCCCCAACTAGACTGGGATCTTGATAAGGTCAAAGTGTGTCTTTCTCACTTTGCATAATGTCCATCAACTGGTATTGAACCAAACAACTGTAGATACTTAATGCATGTTGATTGAATTGAATGAAATTCTCTTTATTTGAAGTATATTCTGGAAAGGGCATTGAACTAGAAGTCAGCAGTCTTGCGTTTGAGTCACCCAATTGCTGTGTAACCAGAGACAAGGTACAGTTTCCTCACTTGCCCAACAGAGAATCGAAGGAAAAATAGGTGTGGAGATAAATGAAAGTGTAAAGTAGTAGTCTAGTGTGCAAATTATTGCTTTTAGTAAAGCAGATCATGGTGGTTATATAGCACTTGCTCTGGTTAAGATGTGAGCAGGAGGAAGGCTGAGGTAAATGGTTATCTCAGGCATTTTGCTTGTTATTTGTGACATAAAACATACGCCAGTAGTCTAACCAAGAAAGTATTAAGCATCTAGGAAGAAGGCATCTCTCACACAAACATTATTTGTTTGTGGAGGACTTTAGAGCTTGTGCTCAAATGTTGTCTCCTCAGTGAGTCCTTTGTTGAACACCCAATCTAAAATAGACGTGGATTCTGTATCACACATTATTTTGCTTTCTTTGTAGCTCTTAGGTGTTTGTTGTTGATGCCTGTCACTGCAATGTCAGACTCCTTATAACAAAAACACTGTGTGTTCACAACTGTGTTCCAGTGTTGAGAACAGTATCTGAGACATAGTAGGCACTCAATCAATACTCATTAGTTAATGAATTCCCATCTTTGAGGAAAAGTGACAGGCTGTTAAATTTCATACATAATCACAGTTCTCAAGATAATTCAAATGAGATAATGAACTTTAAAGTATTTTGTAACCCATTAAGTTGTAAGAATTGATTCAGAATTGTGATCCATTTATAATCCTGCTCTAACCATTCTTGCACCATCTTTAAAAAAAATTCTTAACCCAAAAGAGATCGGTATTATTTTGTTGTCATTCTCATTTCACAGGGGGAATGTGGCAACAGAAATTCTGACACATGGTAGGCACTTTACAAGTGCCAATTCTTTCTGGTGGCTTTTGGGTTTTCAACCATTTGCATTCATAAATTAAATCAATTATGCCCAAACCAAGCCAGATGCCCAGCACTTGTCCCCACACAGGACAGTTGCAAGTGTCCAACTTGTTTTGTCCCTCCAGCTTGGCAGACTGAACACCCAGGCCAGTTCCTTGTTCTGAGATATTTCATTCTCAGATCTCCCCCAACCAAACTCCAGACCTGCCTCAGGAGGCAGCTGCTGCCTAAAAGTGGCTGTGCAGACAGTCGCACAGGGACCAATTAGGCACACAGCCACCAAGCCTGCCCCCCTTCCTTACTCCAAGTACTAGCCGAAGGACAGGTGATGGCAACACTTTTAGGTGCACTTGCAGGTGGTGGTCTGGTTCATGGAAATGCCGCCATCTGCCCAGCTGTCTGTCTCTCCAGAGCTGTCCCACCATTGTGTGTGGCTGTGAGGCCAGGACCTGGCCCTTCTCTGTTATTATTATTCTATTATTACCATTATCATTTTTACAATGACCCTGTGAAGGAGGTATTGTCAGTGTCTCCTTACAGCTAAGATAACCAAGACTCAGAGATGAAATGATTTGCCCAAGGCCATAGAGCTGGAGCCAGGATCTCAACCAGGCCTGTTTGGCTCAATGTATGTGTTCTTTTCATGTTAAGTTTTAGGATGATCACTTGGATAACAGGAGTGATTTTTTTCTTTCATAATTAACATTTGTGTGCATGTGTATGCGTGGGTGTGTGGGTGTATGGTGAGAACACTTAAGATCTACTCTCCTAGTAAATTTCAAGTATATAATCCTGTGTTATTAATGACACCCACCGTGCTGTGCCTTAGCTCTCTAGAACCCGCTCACCCTACATAACTGACGCTTTGAACCCCCTGCCCTCTGGCTCTCTGAACTACCATTTCCTGTGCCTTCTTTGCAACTCAATCAAAGTAAGAAAGACTGAGTCTAGTGTTTGGTCATGTGTTTCTGTTTTCTTTCTTTTTTTTTTTTTTGAATTACATAGGGACTTTATAACTAGTTTAAATGCTTTGACAAATTCAGGATGATTGCCTCTGGTTAGCACAGAGCAGTAATTAAGTCTGCAATTATATGTTCAGATTTTCACATTTTTTTTCTGTGTGTGTGTTTTGACACTAATTGAACAAGGCAGTATTTGCAATATCCATTCTGAAACTGTCTCACAATATTTCATTATATGCCAGATTAATTTGTTAAACTCATGTAGCAAATGAAAACTTCAGTGTTGATCCAATTAATCCAAGCGTGGGACCTTTCTGCTAACATGCCTTAGCAGGGAGAACGGAAGGAGCTGTGGGGCCAAGCGCCTGGAAGGGTTAGCGCTGTCACTGGGGCACCGAGGAGAGCCTGATGCTGAGCTCTGTTGCCGCTTTCCTAAGTTACTCCTTTCTTCTCATCAATACCACTTCCTCTCTGAGACTCAGCACAGTGGGGGATGATGAATAAACATTGATGAGATAAGCATTTGAATCTTGAAAAGGAGGATATTCAGTTTTCTGAGTCTTTCATGTGTGTGAGTGTGACTGTGCACGCGCGTGCGTGTGTGTGTATGTGTGTGTTTAGTTCAGAAGGAAAGATTGTAGCCCAAAGCAAAATGGCATTTTGACTGTCTGTGGCTGTTATTTTTCACATAATCCAGTGAGCCTTACAAAGAATAAGTGAATTAGAATCCCTTCTGTTGTGATAAAAACCTGAGGTTAAACATATGGAAACGCTAGATGGAACAGAAGATCCTGTGCGCACAGGTGCTCTCTCTTGATGAGGGGGAAGGAGACCTGCCCTCTGTTGGGTGAGCAGCCTTCTTTATCAAGTGTTGTATGTCTGCCAGCTTTTGTCATTACAGGTTTATTTATTCATGTGTTTATTCAGCCATTCAACAAATAGTTACTGAGTGTTTATCATGAGGCCAGGGCTGTGATACGTGCTTCGGATGCTATGGAGAGCAAAGCCAGACCCGGTTTTAACCTTGTGGAGAGGCATATGTCAATCACATAGCACCCCGCTGTGTAACATAGCTACAGCGAAGAAGTTCTATATGCTGTTGAGCTTCATCAGTGCTCATAAAAGGAGCCTTGACCTTGTCAGTGAGGTCAGAGAAGAATCCACTGTGGAAGCGATACTTGCATAGAGGTCCAAGGGATGGAAGTGAAAGGTTAGCACATTGACTGAAGAGCTGGTAGTTGGGAAAGAAGGCAGCATCTACAAAACAAAAGTTCTGGGGTGGGAGGAACTATGGTTCAAGCAGAGCGCGGGGGTCGGAATACAGGGGAGGACGAGGCTGGAGAGACTCACGGCAATCCTAGCGAGAGTATCAGCTAACGTTGTTTGCGTGCTTCTTATGTGCCCAGTGCTCTTGTAAGTGTCTTAGTATATTAACTCATTTAATCCTTATGAAGGTATATAAAACCACAGATTTCATCGTACTGATTAGGAGACAGAGACCAGAGAGGTTAAGCAAGGTGCCAGGGTCAGCCGTGGGGCTCTGGAGCGTGGGGATCTGGCTTTGGATGCAGTCTTGGGTGGAAGCTCCTGGTGCGACACTGGCCCTGGGAGGGCGGAGCACCAAGTTTCAGGCCTTCTGTCGGGAGTCAGAGCAATTTAAGGGGCTTCATGGACTTTATTAAATTGTATGAAAATTTTTCCATGTGCATTTTTATGAGTAAAGAGTCTAGAGTGCTCACTAGATACTTTCTATAACTCGTAATAAATTGAGAACTACAGATTATTCTAATTATTTTTAAAATATTTTATTTAGAGATATTTTACTTAGAGATTCACACTGAGTAACAGGGAATAATACACAGGGACCCTGTATATTTTTATTCAGTTTCCCTCCATGGTAACATCTTGCATAACTTTACTACACTATCACAACCAGGAAATAGACATTTATTCAGTTTAACCAGATCTATTTTGATTTCACCAGTTTTGCATGCACTCATTTGTGTGTTATATGTGTGTATGTGAATTTAGCTCTATGTGACTTTATGTGTGGGTTTGCATAACTACCATCGCAGTCAAGATACAGGACTATTTCATCACTAGGATCCATTATGCTACCTTTATAGCTCCAGACACCCCCCCCCCTCCCAACGCCTGTTTAGATTATTTCTAAGGAAAAGCCTTTATATATTATTTTATCATTATTAATCATATGAATCTGAAACATCTTTTTTTTCTTGCCATCGTCCTGAATTAAGTGGTCTACTTCATATTTATTTATTTATTTATTTATTTATTTTTGTATCTGACTTATTTTATTTTATTTTATTTTTTTTATTTTTGGTTTTTCAATTACAGTTGTCCCCTTTTCCCCCAATTTCTCTCCCCCACCCAACCCACCTCCTCTCCTGCAATCATATCCCTCCCCGTTGTCCATGTCCATGAGTCATTTATACGGGTTCTTTGACTAAACCCTTCCCTTACTTATCCCCCTTCTCTCCCTCTCTGCTCCCCCCTATTGACTGCTATTCTGCTCTTTGTTCTATTTAGTTCCTTTGTTTGTGTTGTTCTTTAGTTTCCTGTATTAGGTGATATCATATGGTATTTTTCTTTCTTTGCCTGGCTTATTTCACTAAGCATAATTCTCTCTACTTCCATCCATGTTGTTGCAAGTGGCAGGAGTTCCTTCTTTCTTTCTGCTGCATAGTATTCCATTGTGTAAATGTACCACAGTTTTTTGATCCACTCATCTACAGATGGGCACTTAGGTTGTTTCCAGCACTTAGCTATTGTAAACAGTGCTGCAATGAACATAGGGGTGCATAAGTTCTTTTGAATTGGTGTTTCAAGATTCTTCGGATATAATCCTAGTAGTGGAGTCGCTGGTTCAAAAGGCAGTTCCATTTTTAATCTTTTGAGGTAATTCCATACTGTTCTCCACAGTGGCTGCACCAGTCTGCATTCCCACCAAAAGTGCAGTAGGGTTCCCTTTTCTACACATCCTTGCCAGCACTTGTTGTTTGTTGATTTGTTGATGATGGCCATTTTGACTGGTGTAAAATGGTATCTCATTGTGGTTTTTATTTGCATCTCCCTGATGGCTAATGATGTTGAGCATTTTTTCATGTGTCTATGGACCTTCTGTATGTCCTCTTTGGAGAAGTGTTTGTTCAGGTCCTTTGCCCATTTTTTAATTGGGTTGTTTGTTTCCTTGATGTTGAGTCGTATCAGCTCTTTATATATTTTGGAAATCCGTCCCCTGTCTGTGATGTCATTGGCAAATATGTTTTCCCATATGGTTGGTTTCCTTTTCATCTTGCTGATGTTTTCTTTTGATGAGCAGAAACTCTTTAGTTTGATGTAATCCCATTTATTTATTTTTCCTTTATTTCTCTTGCTTTAGGAGATGTATCCGTGAAAAAGTTGCTACGTGGGATATCTGAAATTTTCTTGCCTATGTTTTCCTCTAGGACTTTTATGGTGTCACGGCTTACATTTAAGTCTTGGATCCGTCCTGAGTTTATTCTCGTGTGTGGTGTAAGTTGGTGGTCTAGTTTCATTTTTTTGCACGTCCCTGTCCAGTTCTCCCAGCACCATTTGTTAAAGAGGCTCTTCTCACTCCATTTTATGTTCCTTCCTCCTTTATCAAAGATTAGTTGACCATGGAGGCCTGGGTTTATTTCTGGACTCTCTATTCTGTTCCACTGATCTATATGTCTGTTCTTATGCCAGTACCAGACTGTTTTGATTACAGTGGCTTTGTAGTATTGTTTGATATCTGGTGTTGTGATTCCTCCTGCTGTGTTCTTCTGCCTCAAGATTGCTTTTTCTATTCAGGGTCTTTTTTGGTTCCATATGAATTTATGGAGTATTTGTTCTAGGTCTGTGAAATATGTCATTGGTATTTTAATAGGGATTGCATTGAATCTGTAAATTGCTTTGGGTAGTATGGCCATTTTGATGATGTTGATTCTTCCCATCCAAGAACATGGAATTTGCTTCCATTTATTTGTATCTTCCTTAATTTCTTTCTTCAATGTTATGTAATTTTCAAAGTACAGGTCTTTTATCTCTTTGGTTAAGTTTACTCTCAGGCACTTTATTTTTCTTGTTGCTATAGTAAATGGTATTTTCTTTTTTGTCTCTGTCTCTGCTGTTTTATTGTTGGTGTACAGAAATGCCTTAGATTTCTGTATATTTATTTTGTACCCTGCAATTTTGCCAAATTCACTTATTATATCGAGTAGTCTTTTAGTGGAGTTTATAGGATTTTCTAGGTATACTATCATGTCATCTGCATATAATGAAAGTTTTACTTCCTCTTTCCCAATTTGGATGCCTTTTATTTCTTTTTCTTGTCTGATGGCTGTGGCTAGGACTTTCAACACTATGTTGAATAGGAGTGGAGAGAGTGGACAACCTTGTCTAGTTCCTGAATTCAGGGGGAATGCTTTCAGTTTTTGTCCATTGAGTATGATGTTGGCCTCAGGCTTCTCATATATAGCCTTAATTATGTTAAGGTATGCTCCCTCTACTCCCATTTTGCTGAGTGTTTTCATCATAAATGGGTGTTGTACTCTATCAAATGCTTTTTCTGCATCTATTGATATGATCATGTGATTTTTGTCTTTCATTCTGTTTAGGTGATGTATTATATTTATTGATTTGCGAATATCAAACCATCGTTGCATCCCTGGAATGAAGCCCACTTGATCATGATGTATGATCTTTTTGATGTATTGATGGATCCTGTTTGCCAATATTTTATTGAGGATTTTAGCATCTATGTTCATCAGTGATATTGGCCTGTAGTTTTCTTTCTTTGTTGTGTCTTGACCTGGTTTGGGGATTAGGATAATACTGGCTTCATAGAAAGAGTTTGGGATTTTCCCCTTTTCTTGGATTTTTTGGAACAGTTTGAGGAGGATAGGAGTTAGTTCTTCCCTGAATGTTTTGTAGAATTCGCCTGTGAAACCATCCGGTCCAGGGCTTTTGTGTGCAGGGAGATTTTGGATTACTGTTTCAATTTCCTTTTTTGTTATTGGTCTGTTGAGACTTTCCACTTCTTGATTCAGTTTTGGAAGGTTGTATGTTTCTAGAAATTTGTCCATTTGTTCTAGATTGTCAAATTTCTTGTCATACAGTTGTCTGTAGTAATTTCTAACTATCATTTGTATTTCTGAGGTATCAGTTGTGATTTTTCCTCTTTCATTTATGATTTTGTTTATTTGGGTCTTCTCTCTTTTTTTCTTGATTAGACTGGCTAGAGGCTTGTTGATTTTGTTTATTTTTTCGAAGAACCAGCTCCTAGTTTTGTTGATCTTTTGGATTGTTTGTTTAGTCTCTGTGTCATTTAGTTCTGCTCTGATCTTGATGATTTCGTTCCTTCTTCTTGCCCTAGGCTTTGTTTGTTGTTGTTGTTCTAGTTCTTGTAGCTTTATGGTTAGGTTTTTTATTTGAGATTCTTCTATCCTTTTCAGATAGGCCTGTATTGCTATAAACTTCCCTCTCAAGACTGCTTTTGCTGTGTCCCACAGGTTTTGGGCTGTTGTGTGCTCATCATCATTAGTTTCTAGAAATTTCTTGATTTCTTCTTTGATGTTATTGTTAACCAATTCATTATTTAATAGCATGTTATTCAATCTCCATGAGTTTGGGTGTCTTTGATTTTTTTCTCTGAGGTTGATTTCTAGTTTCAAGGCATTGTGATCTGAAAAGATGCTTGATATGATTTCAATTTTCTTGAATTTGTTGAGGCTTGTTTTGTGACCTATCATGTGGTCTATCTTTGAAAATGTCCCATGTGCTTTTGAAAAGAATGTATATTTTGCTTCTTTGGGGTGGAAAGTTCTATATATATCAGTTAGATCCATGTGGTTTAGTGTGTTGTTCAATGCCTGTATATCCTTGGTGTTTCTTTGCTTTGATGATCTGTCTATTGTTGATAATGGAGTGTTGAAGTCCCCTACCACGAGTGTGTTGTTGTTGATATCCTTTTTGTGGTCTTCATGTATTTGCTTTATGTATTTGGGTGCTCCTGTGTTGGGTGCATATATGTTTATCAAAGTCATATCTTCTTGATGGATTGTTCCTTTAAGTGTTATGAAATGACCTTCTTTGTCTCTTTTTATTGCCATTGCTTTGAAATCCATTTTGTCTGATATGAGGACTGCTACCCCGGCTTTTTTTTCCGGTCTGTTTGCTTGGAATATTTTTTTATATCCCTTTACTTTCAGTCTGTGTAAATCTTTTGTTTTCAGGTGTGTTTCTTGTAGACAGCAAATATGTGGGTCCTGTTTTCTTATCCATTCCGTTACCCTATGTCTTTTAATTGGAGCATTTAATCCATTTACATTTAAGGTTATTATTCACGTGTATTTATTCATTGCCCTTTGTACCTCTGTTCCTCTCCTCTCTTGTTCTTTTCTTCTTTTTTCTTAGAACACTCCCTTTAGCATCTCTTGCAATGCTAGTTTGGTGGAGATGTATTCTTTCAGTCTTCCTTTGTCTGAGAAACTCCTTATTTCACCTTCTATTTTGAATGTGAGCCTTGCTGGGTAGAGTATTCTTGGTTGTAGGCCTTTGTTTTTCGTTGCTTGAAATATTTTTGACCATTCCCTTCTGGCTTGTAATGTTTCTGTTGAGAAATCAGTTGATAGCCTTATTGGAGCTCCCTTGTATGTTATTTGCTGTTTTTCTCTTGCTGCTTTTAGGATTCTCTCTTTGTCTTGGAATGTTGCCATTTTAATTATGATGTGCCTTGGAGTGGGTTTTTTGGGGTTCCTCTTCACTGGAACTCTCTGTGCTTCCTGAACTTGTATAACTTTTTCTCTCATCAGGTTAGGAAAATTTTCTGTCACTATTTCTCCTATCAGTTTTTCTATTCCATGGTCCTTTTCTTCTCCCTCTCTAATTCCTATGATCCTGATATTATTTCTTATCATGCTATCCTGTAATTCCCTTACATCTTGTTCATATTTTTTCAATCTTTTTTCATTTTGCTGTATTGTCTGGGAGTTTTTCTCTACATTATCTTCTAACTCACTAATCCGATCCTCTGCTTCGTTTAGTCTGCTTTTGACTGATTCTACTGTGTTTTTCAGTTCAGAGATTGCATTCTTAAGTTCTTCCTGGTTCTTGTTAACAGTTTCTATGTCTTTTTTTATGCTGGTGTAGTTCTCTGCAAGTTCCCCATAATTTTCTTGGAGCTGCTGGTAGCTTCCTTGGAGGTTGTCATAGTTGATATTAAGGATGTCGAGTATATTGAGCTTCTTTACCACCATCGTTTTGAATTCCATGTCTGGCATTTGGGCTATGTCTATTTCATCTATCTCTCTTTCTGAGGATTCCTCTTTTCTCTTCATTGAGGGGTTATTTTTGCATCTTACCATGTTAGATTCTTTTTGTTTTTATTTATTTATTTATTTATTTGTTTTTTTTGGGGGGGAGAGTCTGCTTTGACTTTCCTCCTTTGTGGTGTGAGATTCTTTATCGGAGATCTGGGGGTTTCAGTGGTGCAGTCTCTTTGATATCCTGAGCCTGATGTTCTTGAGTTACCCTTTATGTCATTTGTTTATGCTGTTTGGTTATATTTCATATGTTCTTTGGTAGGATCTTCCTTCTGGCTAGTTGGTTGAGAGTCACTCTATCCGCTTTGTCTTGAGTTATTTTGTGGATATGCTGTTAAAAACATAAACACACAGCCCAGGCAGGAGACCCACACTGTCAAAAAGTATCCCCCACTCTCTATCCCGCTATCATCAGCCAACGAGCCCGTATTAATATAAATGTAAAGAGATTAGAGCTTTTATACTATAAGAAGAATAGATAAGAGTTGTTTTGGGGAGGAAAAGTATAATTTTTGATAGAGGGTGTGATAGGTTAATAATAGTTGAGACTGTGCAAGCCAGTAGGTAATATTTACATTGTATGTTAATAAAAATAGAAGAAAAGGATGGAAAAATGCATAATATAGTAAGAAAGTGGGATTGTATTGAATTGGGTTTATATAGTAATTATATTCTATTATTTAGAGTGATGGGGGGCTAAACTAGACACACAAACGAATAAACAATGATTAAAGAGAAAGGATGAGAAGGAGAGGTTATATGCAACATGTTAGAGATAAAGTTTGTTGTTGTTCTTGAAAGGGGAGGAAACACCACCCCAAAAAAAACCCAAGAAAAGAGAAGAAAGAATATAGAAGAAAGAAAGAAGAGAGAAATAAATTGAAAAAAAAAAAAACCCACAAAAAACCCCCAAAAAAACTCAAGAAAAGAGAAGAAAAGAATAAAGAAAGAAAAGAAAGAATAAGGAAGAAAGAAAGAAGAAAGAGAAAAAATATTGAAAAAAAAAAAAAAGCTATGTTTTTACTCCGTTTTAGCCTTGGTGTGTTGCCTTCTTTTTCTGCGTCCTCAGCTGGTCTAGTGTGGCGGTTCAGAGGTTCTTGTTTCTTGCAGCACTTGTGTGCGCCCGCGGTTGCCGCAATGGTGCGCGCCCGTGGTTGCCAGCATGGCATGCTCCCTGCTCCCTTGCTGCCCGCTGGAGCCAGTTGAGGTGCCCTTGTGCGTGAGCCCCTGTGCGCTCGGGCGGCCCGAGAGTTTGCTCCGCAGTTGGCACCTATTGTTGCCGGGCCAAGGTGTTTCTGTGTTCACGCTGAGGTGTCCCTGCGCGCGTCCCTGCACTGGCGGGTGGCCCGAGAGCTTGCCCCGCGGTTGGCGCCTATTGTTGCCGGGCCGAGGTGTTTCTGTGTTCGCGCTGAGGTGTCCCCTCGCACGTCCCTGCACGGGTGGGGCGGCCGAGAGCTTGCCCTGCGATTGGCGCCTATTGTTGTCAGGCCGAGGTGGTTCCGCGTTCGCGCCAAGTGTCCCTGCGCGTGTCCCTGCACGCGCGGGCGGCCCGAGAGCTTGCCCCGGGATTGGCGTCTATTGTCCCCGGGCTGAGGTGTTTTCGCGCTCGTGTGCCCGTGCCCTTAGTCCCGCTGAGCCGAGCTCCGGGAGTTGGTCTCTCGCCTCTTAGGGCGGGGCCGTGGACATTTGTGCTCAGTGGAAGTGAGCGTCTGTGAGTCGCTGCTGCTCGCTGTTCCCGTGATGCAGCCGCCTCTACTTCATATTTAAAGAGTGATTGTTAAAAAGATGACTCAGTTGGCTTTTGGTTAGTATTCCTATATAGAAGTACATTGTAAAAAATGAGGAAAGACATCTCCAAATGAGAAAATGTTATTTTTCAAATAAGAGAGGTCATCTCTTCCTAACACCATCACTTACTAGTTGTATAATCATTGTACTCCACAGTGCCTCTCTGGCTCTCATCATTTTGTCATGAATCATTGCAATATTGACTACTGGCAGCTATTATTATCATTGGTATTGTTATTAGCCTGATATGTCTCTCATGATTCAGTTTTACCACCCATTGATATATTTTTCACAGAGTGGCCAGAGTGGTCTTTATAGAAAGAAAATACAGACATGTAATTTCCTTGCTTAGAATCATTCAGTGGCTTCCCTTGACTTTCTGAACCAACCTTCATCTTCCTAGCCTGCTGTGCTGGGCCAGACATGGTCCCAGCCCCCGCTTGCTCGCAGCCTCTCCAGGTAAAGGTACGAAGTACAGGAAGCCACTTGCCATCTCTGTCCCCTAGGCCATTGGTTGTATTTTTCAGACGCAGGGAGCCGTCTCCTGCTTTTGTTACAGAATCTGGGTCCTTCACTGTGCTTTCTTGACAGCATTACAGTGTAATTCAGAAATCAGATTCTGGAATTAGGCTCACCTGGACTTAATTTCAGTCTTTGTCACTTTGTAAATGTGTGATCTTGGATGAGTCATGTTCCCCAAGTCCCTGTTTCATATTTGTGGCAACAGGATCCTGTTGGATCATAAGAACTAAAGAAAATAACACACATGAGGCCCAGGGCCTGGTATGGAGCAGACTCAATAACCAGTGGCTTTTACAGCTGTGCCCTCACTCTCCGCTTCCCTCTGGCATAGTGCTGACCCTCACCTGTCTGGTGGTGCTTGCTGGCAAGGACTGTGCTCTAATGCCCTTGATTCCCAGCACTTCCCATAGCGCGGGTGCTTAGAATTAGATGAATACATATAATAGACCTGGAAGGGAAAGAAAATGGATCAGGTCTTCAAATGCTTGAGGGTCCCTTCTTTTCAGAGACCTTTATTTTTTGGTGTCAGGTCAGTTTTTAGTATGTTAGACATAACCACCTTTAAATGCCAGCCTGAGCTCATTCCAGACCCCAGCAGAAATAATCGGATTCCTGCAGTGTTGGCTTTGTGTTTTGTTTTTAGCATTTATGTACTTATCCTTTTATCATGAGAGTAAACTGAATCCTCTGAATCTTTGAATAAAGCTTGATTTTTGTTTGAGGGAAGAAGGAGAGAGAGAGAGAGAGGGAGAAAAGAGGAGAGGAGAAGAGACTCTGACTCATGTGGCAATTGCCAACCCAGTTTGGGGACCGCAGTCACGCCTGTGTTTGCAGACAGATGTAAACAGATGTTTACAGAAGTAAACAGATGAGGGGAATCAACTTCCCAGAGACTTCAGGTGGGAAAATCCCTGCACTCCATATTATTTAGAAGAAGTGAAAAGCCAATATCATCCAGGACTTTTAATTTTGCCTCACGTGTGGGGAAGTGTCCATAATCAGATTCTCCCAGAGATGTCTCTCACTCTGATTTATCTGCAGCAGGAGAAGCTGTGTAGGGTGGTCCATTGTGAGGAAGAGGCTTTGGATTTGCAACAACATGAATGAACCTGGAAGACAGTTAGACTAAGTGAAATAAGCCAGACACAGGAAGAAAAAAGCAGCATGATCACACTTACATGTGGAATCTAAAAAAGTGGATAGAGTACATAGGAGCAGAGAGTGGAATTGTTGTTTCCTGGGGCAGAGACATGGGGAAATGAGATGTTGTCAAAGTGTATGGAGTTCCAGTTGTGTAGGAGAATAACTAGAGATCTGATGCACAGCCGGGGGGCTATAGTTAATAATACTGTATTGAATACTAGAAATTTACTCAGAGAGTAGACTTCAGGTGTCCTCATTACAAACAAGGTAAGGTAACTATTGAGGAGATGATATATTAATTGGCTAGACTGTAGGAATGATTTATTATTATATATAGTTGTATATCTGAAATATATAAAATTTTTATTAAAATAGAAGAAAAGGAGGGGGCTTTGGAATTAGCCTAGTTTAGTTTTGAATTCCGTTTTTTTGCCCGTCACTCACTGTGGACCTTCGAGTCTGGGCTTCCTCATTTGTAAAATGAACATGAAATGATGCGCACATCCTCTTTTGAAGTTTGAGTGAGATGACCTAGCTCAGTGGCACAGAATAGTAAATGTTCAGTGACTGATGCCATTAGTATGTATTGCTATTAATATTGGCATTGCTATTGTTCTGGTCACTTTCAAAATGAAAAGAGGAAAACAGAGCTAACTTGTATCAAATACTTGCTAATGTAACAGAGACTTGACTAGGTACTCCACATGCATTATGGCATTTAGTCCTCACAAGAACCACATGAAATAGGGATTGCTGTTCGCATTTTGTAGAGGATGAAAGTGAAGCTGAGTGGTTAGCTGGCCCTGTAGTAATCCAGAGGTAGAGCTGCTACTCCAATCCCATGACTAACCCTGAGTAGTTGGTTGGTCCTGAGTTATGCCAGGAATGTTAAAGTTGGGCTTTTCTTTCTAGGGGGATCTAATTTTGTGGGCTTATGCACTTCCTGATGCATTGAATGAAGTCAGTGGGGCTTCAAATATGTCAACTTTTGTGCCTGGGCTTTAGCAAGGGACAGACTTAAAGAATTACCACATAGAGAACTGAGCAGCGTTTCTTCTCTTTGCTTTGCTTCTGGGTCTGCTGCTTCTCCAAGTCATGAATGGCTTCTGTTCTTTCTCAAATTCACAGAAAGTTTCCCTCTGTAGCTCAATCGGGGGAGGGTTTACCTTCAACTAAGGCCTCATTTCCTCTCCAGGGTTCTCTTTGCTCTGGAAATGGCCAAGACCTTCAAGTTGCCTCTGGCTCCTCTGGTTGTCGTGCCCACAGACCATACACTGATTCATGTTCTGGAATCTGAACTCCTTACTAATGAGAGGGGACACCTGCTCTGCAGAGATGGACCAAAGGTAAGTGACAGAATCTCTGTGGCTGACCTGTGACTTGTGCTTGTGAATGTCGCTTTGAGATGGAGACTGACCAGTCCCTAATTCATAAACGGTGGACGAGGGGATCAGCGCGGGAGGACTGTCACACAGCATGGTGCTGTGAAGGGCCCCTTGGTTAGAGGGACTTCTAAGAGTGTCTGACCTGGGGCTTCAACCTGTTTCTCAGTGGCTCCTTCACCCCTGGAAATAAAAGTCCTTTGAGAAGAAGCACGGGATACTAAAGGCATTACAGAGTAAGAAAGTAATGTACCAATTTTCCCTCCAGGCATACACACCAGAGAAATACTTGTTATTGGCCATGTGCAGGAGGAAATGTACCAGGCTGTTCATTGCTAAATTGTTTTTAATAAAGAAAAATTAGAAACAGTTTATCATGTGCTTAAATATAAGACAATTCCAAATATACAGTGAATGTCTCCCATATTTTCAAAGAGAAAATTAAAGATAAAAGGTATTGGGCCAAGTTGAACATAATAAATTTTTAGGGATATAAAAGAAATAGCCAGCTATTTATTTAAAATGCTAAACATACATACTTGAAATCACATATTACATAAAATATTAACATAGAACTGTTATTCTTTTTCTGCAATTACATACTTAAGAAAATGATTTGACTTGAACTTCTCCTATGTGCTGTTGAGACATCAGGGTTCAAATGAGTAATGAACCATTTTCTGAGTTGTGTAAACTGTATCCCAGAGGTCCCAGGGCCTTTCGTACCCTGTAGTTTATAAATCAGTCAATGATGTATTCTCTGGAAGATTATCCCAACTATACAAACCCATATTCCTTAACATTATGGCTTGTTCATTTATCCTGTAGTCATATATTTGCTCTCCATACATAATCAATTACTGTATTGATTCAAAGTGATCTTTAAATGGCTTCTGTACAAAAGCACATGACACTTGGAAGTATGAGGTCTTTGTTTTTTTTTGTTTTTTTTCCCCCAGCTTTTCTTTACTGATTATATTGTTACAAGAGTTCCAATTTTCTCCCCTTTACTCCCCTCCACCCAGTATCTCCCTCCCCCAGCATCCCCCCCCAAGTCCATACCCATGGTTCGTACAAAATAACTATCCCTCCCTCTCAGATATTAAGACCCTTTGTAATCTTGTAAAGGACAATGGGCGAAGGTCTCAAGCTCCTCTAGCTGCTTCAAGCTGGACATGGTCGTCGTCCTACCTACCCTTGGGTCCAGAAATCCCTAATAATAGTGGGGGTGTGGAGGGGAGGGTGGCCTTCCCACATGGGGAAGGATCGTGCAGACTCCAGGTCAGTTGGCTGTCTCCGGACAACGGCGTGCTTGGTTTAACAGGCTGGCATCCTTGTTGTGTTCTGGGGGCAACAGATTTGGCGAAAAGGGTTAAAAGACATCATTCAATCCATAACTACCAGATGACAAAAGGCAGGGATTAATTTTTCAA
Source organism: Furipterus horrens (assembly GCF_987537825.1). Taxonomy (NCBI): domain Eukaryota; kingdom Metazoa; phylum Chordata; class Mammalia; order Chiroptera; family Furipteridae; genus Furipterus; species Furipterus horrens. Next base: position 69,501,978 of record NW_028327180.1, read on the forward strand.
TGTTCCACATTAGGAAAAAAAAAAAAAAAAAAAAAAAAAAGGGCTTCTATGGAGGAAGGTGTGCTAGGCACATCTCGCCTGTCCAAAACCTTTTTGCCCATTATATTTAGTTTGGGCTGAGGGAAATAGTTTATGTTTCCCCCCTCTCAGACCTCTGGGCCCTTTCTGTCCAAGCCATTAGGATAGAAAAGAGAAACCAGTTTTAAAGTGAAGCCCACAGACCACCCCATTCTTCACCAACCCAGCCATTTAGTTCAGCCAAACCGTTGAGTCTCAGGAGGCAGCGCTGCAGAGAGGATTAAGTGAGGCTTATGTATACAGACAATCACTCAGGTAATGCAGTCATAGGCTTATGCCCTTTGAAAACAGAAAACACATGTTAATTTAAGTAACATAACCAACAAACAAGTCTCTAAATCTGTAAGACTGTCTTATTGGGAAGACATCCAGTTGCAAGGCACTTGACATTCTACTTGTCTGCAACTTGAATCTCTTTGGTGATATCACAGACATGGTTTAATTTTCAAGTGAAACCATATTTTAAATGAGAAGAAACTTTTAAGACAGTTAGCTGACCTACTTTACAGTCTACTACTGATCATTGTGATTTTCCTTGAATAATGATTTTTCTCCCTAAGATTACCCTCCTTGTCATTAAAGGGACTACATTAAGTCCATTTTTAATTTATCCTGTTCATTTGCATAAACATAACAAGAGCAGCAAATTATCACTTATGAACTTTAGTTCTGCTTTGCTGGAACTTACCCAAGGAACATTTAGGGTGACCCTCAGTCTGCTCTTCAGGGCACAGAAGCTGGGCAACATACCTGGCATTCATCCTTGCCTGTACACACTGTCCTTTCCAAGTCTTTCTGGTTTTCCATTGTGCCTTAAGGTCCCTTCTAGTCATCTTTCAGGAAAACAACCTTTGTTCCTTCCCTGGAGAGATTGCTGTGTACCGCACAACCAACCATGGTAGCAGGCCTTTTATCTTGTGGGCTTTTATTACCTTTGAAAGTCATTCCCAGTTCCTCAGGGCTTTTTGGTAACAACTTGAGCCCAAGTATGTCTCCTTTAGGCTTGACATTCCAGTCAAAGACTTGGTAAAAAAAAAAAAGAACCTCTATTAACAACTGGTCTTATTAGGTCTATGCAAAGAAACTTAAGTCATTACTTACTTGTTTAGAATGCCAAACTCTGGAGAGATCAAATAGGGAGAAAAATATACAACGTGAAGGAAAATCTTTGACCTAATATTCACTGAACTGGTATTTCCATTCTTCATATTTTCATTTTTCCCCCACTAAAAAAAATTTTTGTTTGTTTTTCCATTACAGTTGTCTCACGTTTTTCCCCCTCTTGCTTCCCTGTACCCTGCCCCTCCCTTCCCCCACATTCAGTCCCTACTCAGTTGCCCATGTCCGTGGGTCATTTATACATGTTCTTTGACTTGACACTTCCTCTTCTTACCCCCTTCTCTCCCGCCCCTCCCCCCTTGTTACTGTTAGTCTACTTCTTGTTTACATAGCTCTCGTTCAATTTTGCTCATTTGTTTGTGTTGTTCATTAGTTTCCTGTAATCGTCGTCGGCAGCCGTCCGTCTCGAGAGACGATGGTGTAGCTTCTTAAGAGTCTATCTGCACCGCCGAGAATGGCTGTGCAGTCCGACTCGGGAGTGACACAGTATCTGTCTCCTCCCGTGTTGAATCGACATCTTGCGATGACGCTGGAGTGTCCTCTCCAGTAAAGCTGAAGCTACAGAGCCTGGGCAGGGTGATATGGAGGGTCTGCTGTTGCCCATGCAGCAGAACCCCCCTCTCTTCGCAGCTGAAGGGCCCAAGGGAAAGACGGAGTCAATACAGCTTGGCTTCAGGTGCGCCGCAGGAGTTGGCGGTGTTGACTACAACGTCAAACCGCCTTAGGGACCCCGGCTCCGGATTTTCTGTCGGGGTTTACTCCCTTAGCCTTTCCCCTGAAGAGGTATGCCGCAAGGCAGCGGAGGTTTTTTGGAGTCAGAGTTTTCCTTCTCTGATGTGCCCTGACTGGAAGATCGAACCAGCGACACTTAGCTCGCAGGCCGACGCTCAATCCACTGAGCCAAACCAGCCAGGGTCTGTTTCCTGTAATAGGTGACAGCATAAGGTATTTTTCTTTCATTGCCTGGCTTATTTCACAAAGCATTATTCTCTCTAGTTCCATCCATGTTGTTGCAAATGGTAGAAGTTCCTTCTTTCTTTCTGCTACATAGTACTCCATTGTGTAAATATACCACAGTTTTTTGATCCACTCATCTACAGATGGGCACTTAGGTTGTTTCCAGCACTTGGCTATTGTAAACAGTGCTGCAATGAACATAGGAGTGCATAGGTTCTTTTGAATTGGTGTTTCAGGATTTTTTGGATATAATCCTAGCAATGGAATTGCTGGTTCAAAAGGCAGTTCCATTTTTAGTTTCTTGAGGAAATTCCAAACTGTTTTCCATAGTGGCTGTACCAGTCTGCATTCCCACCAGCAATGCACCAGGGTTCCCGTTTCTCCACATCCTCTCCAGCACAAGTTGTTTGTTGATTTGTTGATTATGGCCATTCTGACTGGTGTGAAGCGGTATCTCATTGTGGTTTTTATTTGCATCTCTCTAATGGCTAGTGATGTTGAGCATACTTTCATATGTCTATGGGCCCTCTGTATGTCTTCTTTGGAGAAGAGTTTGTTCAGGTCCTTTGCTCATTTTTTAATTGGGTTGTCTGTCTACTTGGTGTTGAGTCGTATGAGTTCTTTATATATTTTGGAGATCAATCCCTTGTCTGAGATGTCATTGGCGAATATATTTTCCCATATGGTTGGTTTTTCTTTTCATCTTGCTGATGTTTTCCTTAGCTGAGCAGAAACTTTTTAGTTTGATGTAGTCCCATTTGTTTATTCTTTCCTTTATTTCCCTTGCCTTAGGAGATATATCAGTGAAAATGTTGCTACGTGGGATATCTGAAATTTTCTTGCCTATTTTTTCCTCTAGGACTTTTATGGTATCATGGCTTACATTTAAGTATTTGATCCATTTTGAGTTTATTCTGGTGTATGGTGTAAGTTGGTGGTCTAGTTTCATTTTTTTGCATGTCCCTGTCCAGTTCTCCCAACACCATTTGTTGAAGAGGCTCTTTTCACTCCATTTGATGTTCTTTCCCCCTTTGTCAAATATTAGTTGACCATATGAACCTGGGTTTATTTCTGGGCTCTCTATTCTGTTCCATTGATCTATATGTCTGTTCTTATGCTAGTACCAGACTGTTTTGATTACCGTGGCCTTGTAGTATAGTTTGATATCAGGTATTGTGATTCCTCCTACTGTGTTTTTCCTCAAAATTGCTGTGGCTATTTGGGCTCTTTTTTGATTTCATATAAATTTATGGAGTATTTGTTCTAGGTCTGTGAAATATGTTGCTGGTATTTTAATAGGGATTGCATTGAATCTATAAATTGCTTTGGGTAGTATGGACATTTTAATGATGTTGATTCTTCCCATCCATGAGCATGGTATATGCTTCCATTTATTTGTATCTTCTTTAATTTCTTTCTTCAGTGTTATGTAGTTTTCTGAGTACAGATCTTTTACCTCCTTGGTTAAGTTTATTCCTAGATATTTTATTTTTCTTGTTGCTATGGTAAATTGAATTTTTCTTTCAGTTTCTATCTCTGAGTTTTTATTGTTGGTATATAAAAATGCCTTTGATTTCTTAATATTGACTTTGTATCCTGCTATTATGCCGAATTCACTTATTAGGTTGAGTAGTTTTTTTGTGGAGTCTATAGGGTTTTCTATGTACACTATCATGTCATCTGCAAATAATGACAGTTTTACTTCCTCTTTTCCAATTTGAATGCCTTTTATTTCTCTTTCTTGTCTGATTGCGGTGGCTAGAACTTCCAAGACTATGTTGAATAGGAGTGGAGAGAGCGGACATCCTTGTCTTGTTCCTGATCTCAGGGGGAATGCTCTCAGTTTTTGCCCATTGAGTATGATGTTGGCTTCAGGTTTCTCATATATGGCCTTTATTATGTTGAGGTATGCTCCCTCTATTCCCATTTTGCTGAGAGTTTTTATCATAAATGGGTGTTGTACTTTATCAAATGCTTTTTCTGCATCTGTTGATATGATCATGTGGTTTATGTCTTTCATTTTGTTTATGTGGTGTATTACGTTTATTGATTTGCGAATATTAAACCATCCTTGCATCCCTGGGATGAATCCCACTTGATCGTGGTGTATGATCTTTCTAATATGTTGCTGGATCCGGTTTGCCAGTATTTTGTTGAGGATTTTAGCATCTATGTTCATCAGTGATATTGGCCTGTAGTTTTCTTTCTTTGTTGTGTCTTGTCCTGGTTTTGGAATTAGGGTTATACTGGCTTCATAGAATGAGTTTGGCAGTCTTCCCTGTTCTTGTATCTTTTGGAATAGTCTGAGGAGGATTGGAGTTAGTTCTTTCCTAAATGTTTTGTAAATTCACTTGTGAAGCTATCCGGTCCAGGGCTTTTGTGTGCTGGGAGTTTTTTGATTACTGCTTCAATTTCACTAGCTGTTATTGGTCTATTCAGACTTTCTGCTTCTTCTTGATTCAGTTTGGGAAGACTGTATGTTTCCAGGAATTTGTCCATTTCCTCTAGGTTGTCAAATTTCTTGCCATACAGTTGTTCGTAATAATTTCTTATAATCCTTTGTATTTCTGTGGTATCAGTTGTGATGTCTCCTCTTTTGTTTCTGATTTTATTTATTTGGGTCCTTTCTCTTTTTTTCTTGATGAGCCTGGTTAAAGGCTTGTCAATTTTGTTTATCTTTTCATAGAACCAGCTCCTACTTTTGTTGATCTTTTGAATTGTTAGTTTAGTCTCTATGTCATTTAATTCTGCCCTGATCTTGATGATTTCCTTTCTTCTACTTGATCTGGGATTTGCTTGTTGTTCTTCCTCTAGTTCTTGTAGCTGTAGGGTTAAATTTTTTATTAGATATTCTTCTAGCTTTTTTAGGTAGGCCTGTATTGCTATGAACTTTCCTCTGAGGACTGCTTTCGCTGTATCCCATAGGTTTTGGGTTGTTGTGTGTTCATTATCATTAGTTTCCAGAAACTTTTTGATTTCTTCCTTGATGTCATTGTTAACCCATTCATTATTTAATAGCATGTTATTCATTCTCCATGAGTTTGAGTGTTTTTGAGTTTTTTCCTTGAGGTTGATTTCCAATTTTAAGCCATTGTGATCTGAGAAGATGCTTGATATAATTTCAATTTTCTTGAATTTGTTAAGGCTTGTTTTGTGTCCTACCATGTGGTCTATCTTTGAAAATGTTCCATGTGCACTTGAGAATAATGTATATTTTGCTTCTTTGGGGTGAAAACTTCTACATATATCGACTAAGTCCATTTGATCTAAAGTGTTGTCCAGTGCCTCAATATCTTTGGTGTTTCTTTGCTTCGAAGATCTGTCCATTGTTGACAATGGGGTGTTAAAGTCCCCTACTATGAGTGTGTTGCTGTCTATATCTTTCTTGGCGTCTTTCAAAATTTTCCTTATATATTTGGGTGCTCCTAAGTTGGGTGCATATATATTTATAAGGGTTATATCTTCTTGATGGATTTTTCCTTTAAGTATTATGAAATGTCCTTCTTTGTCTCTTTTTATGGACTTTGCTGTGAAATTTGTTTTGTCTGATATAAGTATTGCTACCCCGGCTTTTTTTTTCATGTCCATTTGCTTGAAATACTTTTTTCCATCCCTTTACTTTCAGTCTGTGTAGATCTTTTGTTCTAAGGTGTGTCTCTTGTAGACAGCATATATGTGGGTCATTCTTTCTAATCCATTCAGCTACCCTATGTCTTTTAATTGGAGCATTTCATGCATTTACATTTAAGGTTATTACCGATAAGTACTTATTCATTGTCATTTTTCCCCTTTGTACTCGTGTTCTTCTCTGTCTCTCTCTGTTTCTTTATCTTCTTAGAGCAGACCCTTTAGCATCTCTTGCATTGCTGGTTTGGTGGAGATGTATTCTTTTAGCCTTCTTTTGTCTTGGAAGCTCCTTATTTCACCCTCCATTTTGAATGAGAGCTTTGCTGGGCATAGTATTCTAGGTTGTAGGCCTTTGTTTTTCATTGCTTGGAATATTTTTTGCCATTCCCTTCTGGCTTGTAGTGTTTCTGCTGAGAAATCTGATGATAGCCTTATTGGAGCTCCCTTGTATGTTATTAGTTGTTTCTCTCTTGCTGCTTTTAGGATCCTCTGTTTGTCTTTGAATGTTGCCATTTTAATTATGATGTGTCTTGAGGTGGGCCTGTTGGGGTTCATCTTCATTGGGACCCTCTGTGCTTCCTGGACTTGCGTGACTCTTTCTCTCCTCATGTGAGGAAAGTTTTCTGTCATTAGTTTTTCAAAGAGGTTTTCTATCCCTTGCTCTTCTTCTTCTCCTTCTGGAATTCCTATGATACGGATATTATTACGTTTCATGTTGTCCTGCAGCTGTCATAGAGCCTCTTCAGTCTTGTTCAGTCTTTTTTCATTTTGTTGCACTGTCTGGGAGTTTTTGTGTAGGTTGTCCTCCAGCTCGCTGATCCGATCTTCTGCTTCCTCTAGCCTGCTTTTAATTCCTTCTACTGTGTTCTTCAATTCAGAGATCGTATTCTTTATTTCCTCTTGGCTCTTATTGATAGCTTCTATGTCCTTTTTCATGCTCGTGTAATTCTCTGTGAGTTCCTTGTAGTTTTTCTGGAGTTCCTTGTAGTTTTTCTGGAGTTCTTTGTAGTTTCTGCTGAGCTCATTCAGCTTCTCCATAATCCATGTTTTGAATTCCATATCTGATAGTTCGCTCCCCTCTATTTCATTTAGCACTCTTTCTGGGGATTCTACCTTTCCTTTTGATGGGAGGTTGTTTCTCTGTCTCCCCATTTTTGTGACTCCTATTGTTTGTTGGTGCTTCTTACAATGATCTGCACTTCCTGGATCTGCCTCTGGTGGCGTCAGATCATGTACCAGTCTGGCCCTAGGCAGCCTGTTGGAGACTTCCAGGGATCTTCTGCTGTTGTCTGTCTCCTTTAATTGTTAATCTATTCAATCTGTGATTAGCTGTGAGGCTTAAGGACCGTGGGTGTGGCAGCTTAATTCCTGTAGGCAGGGCTTTTGCTTTCCCTCAGGCTGTCACCACTTGGAGGGGAATGGTCTACCCACAGTACTGGGAATGAGTCAGCACTGGGACCCAGTCGGCTGTTCCTCCAGTTCTCCTCTCAAAGCCACCGTGCCAAGCTCTCCCCAAGTGTCTCCAGTCCTCTCTGCCTTCCCTCTGCTTCAGCCCAGGGTAAGTGGTGGCCAAAATATTTTCGTATGTGATCCACTTAACAGTTCTTTTTCTCCAGCTGTTTCTCTCCGGCTAGCAAGAAACCCTGTGGCTTTTCGCTTTTCACAGCTGATACTATTTTACTTTCCACTCTGTTGCTGTAGGTTGGGAAGCCCAGCTGGGGGTTTAGACCCTGCCCTTCTCAGGGGGAATCCCCGGCTGCTGAGCTGTTTCTCAGTCCCTTCGGCTGCCACCCGTGTGAGCCCAGCCAGCCCTTCCGCGTCTCCACACTCCCTACCGGTCACGTTGTGATGTAGCGTCCTTTTCTGTCTCTCCATGGTTATAAGACTTCTTTCCAGCTAGTGTTCGGTTGGTTATTCCAGATGATTGCTCCAAAATTAAGTTGTAAATCCAGACTGGTCCTGGGAGGAGGTTAGTGTAGCTTCCATTTACTCCTCCGCCATCTTGGATCCCTGGAAGTATGAGGTTTTATACTCATAAATAATTATCTGACTTATGTTAAATTTTTCTTTTTCTTTTTTCTTCATGTTAAAGATATAGTCCATTAAGTGACCTCTATTAGCATCTAAAACTAACATTACATAGTTATGTCTGGATAATGTGTCTTTCCCGAAAGTGCTGTGTTTGGAATAAAGTAATTGCAATATTGCATTGTAATATGAAAGACTTTGTAAAGTTGCACATATGATTACTTCTTCTGCTCCGTGATAATTTCAGGGGGAAATTTTGCATCATGTCCTGGTATGCATGCCATCATTTGGTAAAGAAAAAAGTAAAATGATACATATTTACATGATGGAAAACTATACAGAAGAAGTTAAAAGGAATCTCTCTCTCTTTTTCTCTTTCTCTCTCTGTCTCCCTCCTTGTATGGATAGATTTCAAATACACAGATGACTAGAAAAACACATTGCAGAATTATGCACACAGTATGGTGACATTTGCGGTTATTAAATCACCTAAAATAATATGATATAGATGCTGTTTGACACACACACATATGTGTATAAAACTTTAAAAGGAACTAGATCAATATAGTTTAAAGATGTGGTCTTGAGGAAAAGACAAGATGATGAGACTGGGAATTGAGATTAAGAAGTTTTACTTTCATTTGTAATAGTTTGTTTCATTTACTTAAAAGACTTGAAGCAAATATGGCAACATTTTTATAGTTCGCGCATCTTGGCGGTGATGGGTACATGTCTTATTCTTTCAATTTTTTGTTTTTTACTTTTAAATGTCTCAACACATGGAATTAATAAAAGGTAAAATCAGCATGGCCATTTTCTTTCACTGGTAGACAGACAGGCTATATTCAAAGGGGAATATGTTGAATGAGGTTGAAGTTTTCTCCAGTGGGGCACCTTCGCATGGTCAAATATAAGTGGAAACTAGTGATTTTCATAGACATTGTGTATTAAGGACTGCGTTTTCACCAACCTTGTTCTCAGAGAGTGAAGACTTATATGTTATTGGTGATTGGGATGGAGAGGAGTTTTCTCTGAACTTTGGGCGTAGAAGAAGCCACCTGGCTCTGGCTACTCCCTCTGCCCCACGCAGGACCCGGGCCTGCCCGAGGCAGCATTTCTCACCATGGCCAGCTCCCCGGTCCTTGCAGAGCAAAGCTAGGAATTACGGAGCAGGATTAGCAAACTGGTGGCCCTCGGGTGTATCTGCCTTAGAGATATGTTTCGTTTGGCCTATGCAGTGGCTCTCATTTAAAAACAGGGAAATTTCACAACCACACTGGACCCCGTTTTAACACAGCAGCAGTAGACTGCAGCTGACCCAAGTCTGCGCCTTGCCAGGAGATGTGAGCTCACAGGTTGCTGTGGTGTCTCCTCCCCAACATCCTGGCGTTAAGTGGCCCCTGGAGGAATTTGAACATGCTGTCCCTTTTTAGAATAACTATGTGACAGACAATAGCCGAGACTTGACAATAGACTGTGCCAAACTTAAAGCGATGCTGACAAAGCATTTGATGGGAAAGTTCATTTTAGCTCCCCACTGTGCCTAATTATAAATAAATGGTTGGAACATTTAAACATGCCACAAAAGAATGACTAGAATCTTAGCAGCTGGCAAGTTCTTTCTCTCTGGCCTGGGATAAACTAACTGACTTCCCTCTTCTTCAGTTTCTGTGAATTAAATGCTATCCTTACCATGAAGGCTTTAGATTTGTTAACTCCCTGTCAACTTAGGATTTATGTGCACATTAGCTAATAATGTCCCATGGGAAATGTCTGGGGGACTCTTTTGCCTGACTCTCAAATGGGACCACTTTTCATGTAATCTGTGCTCAATTATACAATACATACTCAGAAAAGAAAAATGAACAAAGGGAGGACATGGCCATGATCCATAGAGAGTTTATTTTTCTTTATTCAGTATCCATATGTTGAGTATCATGTTCCAAGCATTGTACTAGTTTCTAGGAATGAAATGATAATAAAAAGCAGACAGTCCTTATCTTCATGACGTTTGAATTCTAGTGGGAGAAAGATACTAAAATATATTTATACTGTTAATTAATTAGTCACATTGCTTCATGTCATGGGAAGCTCAGCAGGCCAAGGAGGGTGGTTAGCATAGTGAGAGATGTCAGGGAAGGCTCCTGAGAAGGACCGTGGTGGGCAAACGGAGGAGGGGGTCAGCGCTGCAGGGGAACAGGAGAGGCAGAGTCTGGGTGTTTGGGGACCTGGAGGAGGCTGCTGTGTCTGGAGCACCATGTGGGAAGAGTGGAGAGGCACAAGCTGAGGCCTGGGGGGTGCTCCAGAACAGACTTGGCAAGTGCAAGAAGTCAAGATTGTCATATTACCTTTTTCTTTTGGAATTTTCTTTTTTTTTTTTTAAGGCTAGATGATTTCCTGCTTTTCCTCGTCTTTACCCTTAATTCAAAAGACACTGGCCCTGGCAGGGTGGATCAGTTGGTTGGAACACTATCCCATACACCAAGAGTTTTTGGGTTCGATCCCTAGACATGCCTAGGTGGTGGGTTTAGTCCCCATTTGGGTGCATAGGGAGGCAACCAATTTATGTTTCCTTCTCTCTTTCTCTCTCTAAAATCAATAGACACAATATATCCTCGGGTGAGGATTAAAAACAAAAAAGACAAATGTCCCATGTTTCTGCTGAGTAGGCTGGGCAGCTAGTGCCCACTGAGTTTCCTGCCCTGCACAGCAGGGATAAGAAAGGAGAATGCAAAATGCATGTCTATTCCTGGTCAGCCTTGGTTTTAGGAAAGCCTTTTTTCTTTTCGAGATATTTACTCTCCCGAAAAGAAAAAAACAACACATTCAAATAGATGGCTTTTGCACAGGTGAGGTATTCCAGGTGCTCAGTTGGCTGGAACCTTTGCTCCTTTCTCACTGTTGAGATTCAAGTTATCTCTAAATGAGAGTAGCTCAGTATTTAAATTACAAGGGGCATAAGTGTGATTTGGAATCCTAATATATATCTTAATGAGTTTTACAATAATTTCATTTGAGATGTTTCAATGGTAATATTAGACTAATTCTTCAGAGCAGAGGTAACCTAACACCTCCCATTTTATTTAATTTTTTGTGATACAAAATAAATCAATCTTGAAATGGTTCAGCACTTTCGATTAATTTTAATGGTCTGCTGCTCTCCACGTCATTGGCAGAGCCTGTAAGTTCAGACATATGGCTGAGTTTTTAGTAAGTCCTTGAGAATCATATATTGGCTATATTAGATTCATGCTTTAAAAAATATAGCTCCTATTCCATCAGATTATCCTGAGATTGTGTCTCTGAAATTAATATGGTTAATGAAGCCTCATTGGAAGCAAGTATATGATATGGCTTTTATAGGCAAAGCATGTAATGTTTTCAAATGGATGATCTGGGAAGTGCAAGAAAGTGACCATTAGAGGGAAAAGAAGTAGTAGTTGATGAGGTACCTGGTTTTTGACATCAGCCTCAAAAATTTAGGTCCCTGCATGGTGCGGCTCAGTTGATTGGAGCGTCATCCCAGAACCGAAAGGTTGTGGATTTGGTTCCTGGTCAGGGCACATGCCTAGGTTTTGGGTTCTATCCCTGGTCCCCATGCAGATGGGCGGCAGCCAGTTGATGCTTCTCTCTCGCATCAATGTTTCTTTCTCTTCCTTCCTCTCTCTAAAAGCAGTGAAAAAAATGTCCTCAGGTGAGAATTAAAAAAAGAAAAAACAAAAAACAAAAAACTTAGGGTCGTGTTTCAAATAGCAACAAATTTCCTGTTAGAAATCCATCCTCAGGAATTTAGGTTACTAATCATTGGCAATTTAGGTTACTCAGTAATCTAGGTTATTTCTTGGAATAAAACATTGTGCTTTCAATATGTTCAAGATGCCTCTTTAGATTAGTGTTTTAGGAGTAGTGATTGAATTCATTTATAACTTTTTCTATGATCTTGATGTTCAGGAGACTATTAAATTGTAAAATAGAAACCAGGTCAGGCTCCTGGATCTAGGGATGACTTCAAACCTAATTTTAGTCATCAAGAGCAGCACTTGTCCCCACGCACGACTGCCGGAGCAGTTGGTGTGCCAGGGGCTTGTTCTGAGAGCTGCTGCAGGGTACGTCATGGCAACTGAAAGGTGGCAGTGACGTCAGAGGTGTGGGAGAGCTCTGGGAGCACCAAAATGGAACACACAGGGCCCTGTGGGCCAGAGGAGGGTTTGCCAGAGGGGAGTTTACCATAGGGCAGGGTCTCTCAGCCTCAGCACAGCTGACAGTTCGGACTGGATGAATCTTTGTTGTGTGTTGGGGGTGGCAGGGTGGGCGCTGTTATCCTGGGCATTGTACAGTGTTTAGCAGCATCCCTGGCCTTCTGCCACTGGATGTCAATAGCACTATCTACCCACCCCCTCTGAGTTGTGACAAATGTTGAGATATTGGCAAATATCTCTGGGAGGACAAAATTACACCTGCTTGCGAACCACTGCCCTAGAGAATTCAAGGGAGCAGAGATACAGGTAAAGGAAGATGGGAAGTCCCAAGTTTATGCAAATGATCGACAACTGCAAACTTCTATCTTCTGTATCTAGACAGCTTTTCTTATTTCTCACTCTTGTATTTAACTGCTAAAATCTCCATTTAAATGTTTCAAGGACACTTCAATCTCAACATGTCCAAAAGTGAGTATACTTGACCTCCCAGCTCCAAAAGCTTTTCCCAATTCATGACTTCCTGCATAAAGGTCCTGCCATTGGCCCTTGACATCTTCCAACCACCTGGACTGAATACAGGTCTCATGCTGAGAGCTGAGGCGATTGCTGTGCAGCCATGAGAGGAAGGCCACTGGGGTCAGCCGGGGCGCCACCGTTTCTGAACCATCACAACCATGGGCAGAGCCACTTACCTCCCATTACACTGTCACACAAGGAGCAGAATTTCCTTCTTGTGTAAGCCACTTCCGTTGGGTTTTCTATTCCGTACTGCCACTTGCCTAACTGATCCATTAGTTTTGTGATTTTGAACAAGGTGTTTAAGAGCACTTGCCATTCCTGTAAAATGAGGACAATGTGGTGATGACTAGGCTGATGTGATAGTGTGAAGTTTAAAATAGGTATCAGTAGACACTCAGTCAACACACCATGGTTGTCATTGTGTAACTAAAACATTTGAACTCGTTGGTCTGTATAGGTCCCAGACATCCCTGTGCGTGTGCATTTCACAGGGATATAACCACATCACAAATAATGGAAAGCTGCTCCCTGTGTCCCCGTGAAGACAGGCAAGATGTGCCTGCTTGCTGCCAGGGACAATTTCCGCTGGGCTGGGTTTCGGGAGAGCAGTTAGAGGCTGAAGCCACTACCCTTCTGGACTAAGGGGCCACCTGGCTGAAACCACCTTTGAGTTTCTAGCCTCCTGGTGGTGGTGTTTGCCTGCATCTTGCGCCACGCACCGCAGGCAGCCTTTTCAGCCTGAGTTTAGGCACCTGCACGCCAGCCTGCCTCTTGACAGAGCTGGCCTATTTCGTGTGGAGCTGCTGCGTTCCCAAACTGGGCAGCTGGAGGCTGAGCACGAGGAAGCAGGTCTTCTAATGAGCAGTCTCTATTCGGTGAGGAGACTTTGCAAAGGGGATGCCACAACCTCAGGCTGAAGATTAAATGACAGGACACCTAGAGTTTTCCTAGTTTAATTTGTGAGGCTTCCCCAGCACATCCAGAAAAAAAGAGCAGGTAGGGGAGGCAAAAAAGATAGAAAATGAAATGCCTGACATTGGCTTCCAGGAGACCGCCCGTGTACCAGCTGTTCCAGGAGATAGCTGGCTTCCCCTCTGCTCTGCCTCCAGCCCACTGAAATTAGTTTTAGCTGAAGGTGAGGGGTCTATCTTCCTCCCTTTCACATCAAAAGCTGTGCTGGAAAGTGGTCAGGCGTGTGGCCAGAGCCGAGAATCACATCAATGTTCCTGCCTAACACCTCCACCAAAAGGCAGCCCCCTCCCAGGTGCCTTGCTGCCGGCCACTGGGAAGAGTCATCAGTGACTCAGAGCATGAGAAAAAAGCTAGAACCTCTTGCAGGACGGTCTTGTCTTATTAACAAGCAACATTAAGAGGGAGAGAGAATTCCCTCTGACCTAATATTCTATATTCTCCTAAGGCGTCTGGGGAAAAGGACAAGGAGATGGAGTTTGTTGCTTTTATATATGACATATCACGTTCGTGGAGTTTGATACATGCATACATGTCAACAGCATTCTTTTTGAAGGAGATTATTGTGAATTCAGTTTTGAGTATGAGCCAGTCACTACTGCACTTGTTTTATGTAGTGAATTTATTCTGTTTAATCTTCCACATAGCCCTGTGAGCTGATCAGAATATTCCCCTTGGACAGATGATGTTCAGAGAAGTTATGTAACTTGGGCAGGGTCATGCAGATTCTCACAGGTTATACATGGCTTCCCAGGGTGATGGAACTACGTAGCGATGGAGCATTTGCAGCTTACTGAGCAGCTGCTCGGTACTGTGGACTCTATAAGCATGATCACAACACCTCTCAGGGTTGGATATGATTATTATCTCCAATTTCTCAGTGAGGAAAATGAGAATCTGAGAGTTAAGAAATTAGTTAACTCTGGGAAAGATACTTGATGTACCAGAGCCTCCATTTTCCCAACAATAGAAGGAAAAAACAGCATCTTCTTTATAGTGTAAGGTGTTTTGAAGAATAAAATGAAGGGGGCTAAAGAAAGAAGCAAAAGATTGGTTTTCTATCCCAAGAGACTGAGAGAACTGAAGTAGCTCGGGAAACAATCAATACAGCAATGACTGTGCACTTTCCAAGTAGTTATAGGGTTCAAGCAGAACTTCTGCTTCGGTGATGGCAGAAAGGGAAAGGCGGTGGCCGTGAGCCTTGGCTCAGGAAGCCTAGGTAATGGGTATTCAGACGTGCAAACGTTTCCACTGTTGGGCAGGGCAGACTCAGTGACCCTGCCTTTCTAAAAAGCCTCTTTGAATGCCAAGGCAAAAATAATTGCATCTTGTTGTACAGTAGTTAAGAGCATGGGCTTCGGAAATCAGGCCAACACTGCTTTATTCCTGGCTCTGCCACTTCTAAACCATTGGGTAAGTATTTAATCTGTAAGATAAACATGACAAATCTGTCATGAGGATTCAATGAGAAAGTGTATGTAGTGCGTTCAGCACAATGCCTGGCTCAGAGTATGTATTCCACAAATAGCTGTTGTTGTTAGTGAGATTGGTAACCCATATCACAGATACTCAGAGCCAATTTCCTGTGATATCGTCCTACTTCTCCTAGTGCAGGGTGGGTGGTGCCTGCCTCATCTCCTCCTCTTGCATGGACCCTTGTAGGTAAAATAATTGAATTCTAGTGTTTGACCTTGAAAGAGTGACCTTTATTTAAGCTTAATGCTGAGAAAAAGACTTATCTATACTATATAATCTTCATCCATCTATCTATCTCTCCATCTTTATTTGTATAAGAGCAACTGTAGCCTAGACCCTTGAAAGAGAATTTCTTGGCCAAGGTGAGTGTGCACTTTAAATTTGGACGGAGATGCCGAATAATTCTGGGGAGAGATTGCAGACTTAATCTGCTATTCAACAGGAGTAACTGTTTTTTCATATCCTTGCCACGAAAGCATTATTAAACTAGTGAGTTTTGGTATTCTTTACAGAAATGGGAGGATTGGCTCTATGGAAAGCCAATACTAATTAAAGGTCTGTTCTAACCTAAGAGAATTAATCCCATCTTGTCTCAGTTAGGAGAACTGATACTGGGGTGAGTTCCCACTCTTCACCTCAATTCATCCTTTTATAAAAACAGGGCTGTCAAGTTGATTTGTTACCTACTTCATGGGAAAATTAATTCATTAATACAGTTCTTCTAGGAAGCAGAAATGATGGGTGTAGCATCCTCTGCAAAGCAAAACAAAGGCTTAATCTAGCTCCATGTTCCTAAAATATAATGTTATTAGGGTTTGATGGAAAAGTATAACCATATCATTTAGGATTAATTTAGAAATTGTTTCAAAAACCTGAAGCGATGCTTGGGGAATGGAAACTAGTAGAAAAGAAGGCCACTGAGAGCCCTCAGTGCAGAAAGGCGTGAACAGGCCACTGGGGGGGCGGGGTGCAGCCACCAGCCCCAGCCCGAAGGGCGTGTGACGGCAGGGATCAGAGGTCTGCCTATCTACTTTTCTCTAGGGAGGACAGGGAATCTGGTTGAAAAATTCAGAGACACATGTTTTATCTGAGTCACCCATACACACACTTTTTACATTGTCCTCCAGGTATACACTGTCTGGTTTGCTGACCTTTCCCAGGTCACTACATGCCACTCTCCATCTTCAGGTTGTGTGTGCATCATATGATTTCATCCTTGCAGACAACCTGCCACTTCAATTCCCATTCCATGGACAATAACACTGAGGCTTAGGCCATGTGCTGCTAGAGCTTGATTCCAGGTCCTTTTTTCTTAACTGTGTCACATTGTACATATGCATGTATTCTCTCTGACCGTCCCACCACAACATTCACATATTTATTCATTTAGGACAGTGAATAACTGAGAAATGTAGATATGTTTATAAGAATATGGTTTTCTAGAATGTATTTATTCAATCAAGATTTACTGAGACCTTACCCTGTGCTAGGTGATGCTCTAGTTGTGGTTACAGCAGTGAAATAGATAGAGTAAGTCCTTGCTCACATTCCTAGTGAAGGGAGACATGATAGAGAGGTCAGCAAATAAATAAATTAATTAATTTAAATCTATATGTATAGTGAACAAAACAAAAATGGACAATGAATCAGACAGTTGTTGGGGTATGTGAGCTGTGGCCATGTACCCTGATGTTTATGGGACCATGTGTACATGGGGAATCAATGGCCAGAGAGGGCCTCTGTTAGGAAGTGGCATTAAAAATGAAGATAGAAGGAGGCAGCCATGAGAAAATGTTGGGAACCGATCATTCTGGGTGCTGAGAGTGGTCCAGTGATGGGATTATGGGTCCTTAATGCTTCACTGTCCTATAGTAGGATTATATATTCATCCCTTTGCCAAGTAGCTTTGCCATACACTCCCATTGTGGGTGTACCATAATTTCCTGCTTCTCTGATGCTGGACATTGATTGTATGACTACTTTTGGCCAATGGGATGATCTCTAAAGCTTTAAACATGGTTGCATGGTTTGACTTGGTCTCTCATATTCCTGGCACTTATGATGAAAAGAACATGCCCTGGCCAGCACAGGTTCAAGAACAAAATGGATGCATGGGGCAGGTCTGAACCCGAACTCAGTCAGTTAGCAGCCTGAAGCAGGGCTGGTCCCCACAAAGGCAAAACTGGCTTGCAGACCTCCACTCCACCCCGCCACACACACACGCACATACCCACACTCAGGGTTATTGTGGTGAGCTGCTTATTTGACTGATAGAGAGAACAAGAACCCTGCAGCTTATTTGACTATTCAAGGAGCAAAAAACCCTGACATGGGAAGAAGCTTGGAGTGTTCCAGGAACAGAAAGAGGGCCACTGTGGTTGGAAGAGATTGAGTGAGTGGGTAGTATTCACAGTGAGGAAGGACAGGGCCAGGTCTGGTTGGGTCTTGTAG
The DNA here is from genome assembly GCF_987537825.1 of Furipterus horrens. Lineage (NCBI taxonomy): Eukaryota > Metazoa > Chordata > Mammalia > Chiroptera > Furipteridae > Furipterus > Furipterus horrens. The sequence goes on from NW_028327180.1 coordinate 69,519,401, forward strand.
GTCACGTCAAGAATTTTCCATTTTATTTCAAGGGTAAGGATTTCAAGCAGTAGAGTCATATGATCTGCTTTGCATGTTGAAAAGATTGGTTCAAGTACTACGTTGAGAATAGGATACAAGATGTTAAAAACAAGAAAGAAGGGAGACCAAGTAAAGAGTTAGTACAATAATTTAGAAAAAGATGGAGACCACCATGCACAGTTATTTGGAATGTACGCTGCTGAGAGCTTCCGGAGGGTGGGAGAGTGAGAGCTGAAGTCCAACCCAGACTTGTCCTACTGTATGTTCTGTCCTGAGGCCACATGAGTACAGAGGGATTGCCTTTTCCTGATTTGTACAAAAGCATCATATGAACTGAGGGTGGCTTTGGCATAGATGGTGGCTTGCCATAGGGTGGCGGTAGAGTCAGTTCATTATTTTCTCTTTTTTGATCATTTGATGGGTAGTATTGATCAGAAGGGAAATCTGTTGCATCAGAGAAGAAAATGTATCAGATTAAATAAATAATCTGTCTAGAGCTAGAGTGTTTGTAAAGGTACACTTTGGTCTTTGTGTATGCGTTGGAACATTCTGTATGTTATGTTATTGAAAGAGAACGTAAATTAGTGGGCTTGGAAGAATAAATATGGTGTTTTTGCTTAGATTCATAAGGACAGAGGCCAGGTAAAGCCAAAGAGACTGCAGTGTTTATATTTTTGTGTCTCCCATGTGAACAAGAGCATGTGTCTCGAATGTGAAATGAACAAGACCATACTGAGGTTCAACCATGTGTAGAAGTTCTGGGTGGTTTTCAGTTTAGTGGGCACCTCTCTCAGCCCAGGTTAAAGGGACCCTGCTAGGTAATGATATGATTAGATAAGCCATATGCAAATGAAGTCAACAGTCATTAACAGTAGAGTGAAGTATGTCTGAAGAGAGCCAGCTCCTCTTTGAGGACAAGTCTAAATGGAAAGGGCGATTGGAGGACAACCAATGAGATCATGGGAGAAAGGTTCATTACTAAGTAAAAAGAGCATGTTGTACTGAGACTGTGTGTTCAAGCTTGTCACCCTGTGGCAATTTACAAATGACCCAGGTGTTTGTGACTCCACATTACCTTCCTTGTCCTGCCTGTTGTCATCTGTGCGTTGAAAGAAACTTCAGGGCAAACCATATCACCTAAAAGAGTTTAAAAAGAAAACTCTCCTAGAAAATGTTATATGCTCTATTTGGCATTAAGTGAATTTTTAGCTTATGTCTATTGAGGATTTACTGAGAGCTAGATACTGTGCTCAGTCTTTCATCTTTATTTCAACCTGTGGAATGCAGGTTTTATTGCTTCCTTTGTAAAAACTGAGATTTGGCAAAGTTAAGTTGATCCAGCCCAAGATCACAGGCAGGCTCTGTTCTAGCCTGGGCTTATGCCGTGGTAATGTGCCGCTGCTCCTAGATTCTCGGGTGCGCCCTGCTGCACGTGCGGAGAGTATCACGTTCTAGTCCTGCCATTCAAAGCGTCGCTTCTGAGCTCAGCCTGCCTGGATTTGAATTCCGCCTCCAACACTTGGGAAAACTGAGCAAGCCTCCTGAAGCCTGAGTGTCTTCATTTCCAAAGTGGGAGTTGAGCGTACTACAGAGCTGGTCCAATGTAAGCGGCCGGTGAGTGTCCGTCTTTTCTATGATGTCCTGTGAGGCAGTCACTGCCTCTGTGGAAACATCAAGCAGCTTTTTAGAGACTTTTAATTCAAGGTAGAAGCCCAACCCGAGGCATGTTACCCAAACTAGCACACTGGTTTTGTAAGAACAAAAGTGTGTCACGATCAAATGAGTTTAGAAAGTAATTCTTGCAGGATTGCAGTGCAAACCAGCATGTTAAAAATGGTAAAGTCTTATAGTAAAGAAATTGTCTTTCGTTCACTATTTCCTACATTGATTTGGCCATATGAACAGCTTATATTGTCACTCAGGACCGGACAACTTCTGGGTTTGAATCCTGGCCTGTTACGCTTTTTACCTTTGCCACATCCCTTATCTTTTCTATGCTTTCATTTTCTCATCTGTAAAAGGAGAACAATAACAGTGCTTTTCTCATAGGATAGTTTGTGGATATGCATAGAAAAGGACTGACATCTAGTAGAATCTTAATAAATGTGAGCTCATTATTTTCACTACTATTTTTAAAAGTCTTAATACTGATATCATTTTAAGTATACTTTATGTGACCCAAATATTTGTTTCTCTCTTCATTTTACCACTGTTGTTACAGTATATGCCTTTTTACTATATGTGCCTTTATTTTTTAACTTTTCAGTTACAGTTAACATTCAATAGTATATTAGTTTCAGGTGTACGGCATAGTGGTCAGACATTTATATACCTTACAATGTGATCCCTCCCCAAAAGTCTAGTACCCAGCTGGCACCATACGTAGTTATTTCAATAGCATTGACTATATTCCCTGTGCTGTACTCTGCATCCCTGTGAGTACTTTGTACTCACAATTTATACTTCTTAATTCCTTCCTTCTTTCTACTCAGTCCCACAAGTCCTCCCTCTCATCAGGCAACCAGCAATTTGTTCTCTGTATCTCTGAGCCTGAAAGAAGATATGGTACAGACATACAACGGAATATTACTTGGCTATAAAAAAGAATGAAATCTTGCCATTTACGACAACATGAGAGAACCTAGAGGCTGTTATGCTGAGTGAAATAAGTCAGACAAAGAAAGACAAATACCATATGATTTCACTGATACGTGGAATTGACTGTATTTGGCTTTAAATTGTAGAATTGGATGGATGAGGTAGGAATGCACAGGAATAGGAACAAGGGCCTCCCAGTTGCTTGGAGGATGAAATGGAGTCTGGACTCTGAGAAGTAGAAGGCACCGTACCAACGGAACAGTTATCATCACTCTTACTGGGAAAGTTGGGTACTGTGAGACACCTTCCATGAGGGGCCAGCTGCCACGCCAGCCTCCACACTGTTCAGAACCTTCTCACAGCCATTCACTCTGCTGCTTCCAAAAGCCACTGCTAGAGGCACGGAGATTAAAGCTCGTTTTTTAAAAGTGCGTACTGTGTGAGTCGTATCGGCCTCGCTTTCAGTGGAAGATGGGAATGGGTGTGGGGCTCCTAGTAGTAAGCCTGTCTCTCAGACAGATCTCATTTATTTGAAGTCCTTAATAATGATGTGTGGACAGATGTGGCACAAACAGAACTTCTGGGCATCTATAGCTAGGAAGTCGTTAATTTGCTTCCCTGCATAACCATTGGAGAGCAGCACCATGGCTACCGGCGACCTGCTGATTACTGTTAATTAATTAGCTAATTAATGTGTTTATTAATTCATTACATGTGTATCAAGTGGTTGCTATGTATCAGGTACTGTGCTAAGCTGTGTGAAGGGAAAAGAAATGAATGAGGCCTTGTGTCTGCCCTTGAAAACCTTGGAATTCAGTGGGGAAGAAAATTCATGAGCACAAATAACTTTCAATTTTCCAAATGTGTTAAGATGTAATAGACATGTGGCAGGGTGAAATTAACCTGCCAGTGGTTTGAACACCTCCTACCTGTTCATATCGCTTCCTGGTATCTCTACCTTGATTTTCCTCCATCTGTTCCCTGGAGAGTCTGCCTCTGCCAGAGAGTTTCGTGTTTTGTGTGTGTGTGTGTGTGTGTGTGTGTGTGTGTGTGTGAGAGAGAGAGAGAGAGAGAGAGAGAGAGAGAGAGAGAAAGGTGCAGAATCCAAAAATGTATAGACAAGGACAAAAGAAAGATCTTCTGGAAGATTTTAAATCTTATTTATATAACAAAGATGGGAGAGAGGTAGGAAAACTGATTAAAGAGATGGCAACCAAGGTGCTCTCAGGCCCACGTCTGTGGTACAGCCCAGCAGAACAGAATAGTCCTCCCGAGTTCTCTTCTCCTCTGCGGAAGAGCGACTTCTTTGTGTCTGAGGACTTGCACAAGGTTACCACTAGACCACATGTCCCGAATGGCAATTATTTGTTGTTCCCCAATAAACCCATTTTGCTGGAGAAATACCTGGCTGTGGATTTATTTAAGGTCAGAAGAAAGCAGGAAGTCCGGTGCTGGGGTAAAGGAGAGCTGTTTCCTGATGGAAAAGGGGACTGGAGTTTGGGTGCATAACAGAATTAGGGTATGAGTTTTTGCCTGTTGGGGCTGCACTTTTTCAAATGTTGCTTCATCTGGGCCTGAACCACCTGGGTTACAGCCTTCAGAGGGTTATAGGTCACAGACGTGGCGTCTTAGGGTCATTCAGAGGAGGTAGGAAGCCGTGCAGGCAGGGATGGCTGCGGAAACATCATGGAGGTGATGGCTTTTGAATTGGGTCCTAAAGAGTGGATGTCTTTTGTTATGTAGTAAAGAGTGTGCAGAGAGGCTGTGTTCTGGGCAAGAGGCACTTTTAGAATAACGTTGCGGAGTGGAGCAGAGTCTTAAGGAGATACTGCTGCAGGTGGCCTCGGTTTTACAGGGCCGTAAAGAAATAAGACCAGAAAAGCCGGTTGAAATCAGAAACCAGTGAAACATCCTCTACACAACACTGATTTTTGTCACGATATCTCCTTCTTCAGTTGAATGGATGGTGGGGGGCAGGGAGCAGGTGGGCTAGACTCTTAGTTTGGCTTTTTGTGGTTGTGAGCGACATACCCAGATTAAGAGGGATTATCTTTCCCCACTGTGTTTGGGCCTATTGGCAGCATAATGCTGAGGAGCCACTTTCTACTCCACTTTAAGGAGGCCGGCTCCTCTCTCTTCTTGCCTCTGTGAAATGATCAGAGAGGTGCATGATCTGTGCTCCACCACCTGGAGGGCTGTAACTTGAGTGAATGACCCAAGGACAGGAGGGCAGGCTGGGGATGATGTACTGCAGCAGCCGTGGTGGCTGCTGGGCGAGCTTCACCTTGGAGTTGCAGGAGCCACAAGGCAGCGCCACCCTTCTTGGATGTCCAGATTTATCGTCCTCCCCGCTCCTTTTGAAGCCCAGCGTCCCAGCCACTTGCCTGTCTCTCCCACTCTGATAACTTTCCGATAAATCCTACTTACCTTAAATTACTCAAAATATCTGTTACTTGTAACTAAGAACTTCAACTGACCCTTGAGCCAGAAGCTTTCCTTAGTCATCTGGGAACAGAAGACCATCCGCTCAAAGACATGCTCTGAAGGAAGCCCTTACTGACAGGGCACAGAGGATTGACAAGGTCCCCCCAAACTTTTGCAGTGGTTTTTTCCACCTTCTACATGATCTCCCTGGGAGCAAGGACAGGAAAATTATCGTCTTTCCCGGACATCAGAATGGGAAGTCCTGGGAGGTTAAGTGAGGAGCCCAAGTACTAGAGCCAGTCAGTTCTTAACTGGTGTCTGGCTTACAGGGGCGTGTGTGGGAAGTTCAGCCTCCAGAATTCTCCGTCTGTTTGTGGAGTAAGCACAAAGCCCTTGGTTGTATGTTTTTTGAAGAAATTAATCTTTATTCTAAAGAAAGTGCCGGGGCAGCTGACTGGGACACTCCCGTGGTGTCTGCTGCGGCAGTTCCACAGGCTCCTGTTGGCAGGCTTGTTTTTCTGCTAATTCGGAACATACCTGGTGACCCCTTACTTCCGTCACTAATTCTTGTGCTGGGCAGGGTGACCACAACATCCATGAGGCCCTGCAGACAGCACAGGACACAGAAAGAAAACACCGTATGAAAACTCTTTCTTTTGGCTGACTCACTGTGTCCTGTTTGTCTACGCTTGCCCTCCCCGACATCGCAGCGCACTGTGGGCTGTGGGGCGTGGAAGCCTCCCTCTGGGCCACCGCTTCCGGCTCCCACCCTACCTGATCAAAGTGATGCCCGCTGTCTTTGGAGCACACTGAGAATTCTCCATCTTTTGTTAACTAGAATATTTATTAAATTATTGACTAATATTTATTAATTTTTCTTTCCTGATACCTAAGGAAATCATATTCATTTTTTTAAAGATTGTGGACTTCAGAAAAACATACAGAAGAAAATTACTGATAATTCTACCATTCAGAAATAACCATTTGTGATATCTTTCTAGTCTTTTCCCTTAGGTACAAGGACATACAAACACACACACACATATGCATATACACATATTTACATATATATATATGAATATCTGTAATATACTTTAAAGTAATTTCCACAGAAGTTTATTTAGATTTTCTAATTTTCTTTTACTCAACAACATATCAAGACTATTCCTTTATGGTTTTCAATAGCTGGGCAATATTTTAATTATATAGATACACCATAATTTATTTAACATATAATATATTGTTAGGTATTTTAGTTGCCCTTTTTTGCTATATAAACAGTATTTCTTCCTCCTAATTATATTAGATTTAGATAAATTCTTAGAAGCAGAATTGCTGGGTCCTTGAGAAAATGCTCAAGGAAGAGATTTAGCTTCCTAATTAGGCTCCTTGATCTTTTAAAATTGCTTTGCAGCTTAGCAAGTGTCTTAGCACACTTGGGCTGCTGTACCAAAGTACCACAGACTGGCTGGTTTACAAACAATAGTCATTTGTTTCTCACTCTTCTGGAAGCTGGAAGTCTGAGCTCAGAGAGACAGCATGGCCAGGTGAGGACTGTCTTCTGGGTCGCAGACTTCCTGTCATGCCCTCAGGTGGTGGAAGGAAGGAGCTGACTCTCTGGGGCCTCTTTAATAAGGGCACTCATCCCCTCTATGAGGACCCTGCCCTCATGGCCTCATCATCTCTGAGGTTCTTCCTCCTAATTCTACCACCTTGGAAATTTGGTTTTTCATATAAGAATTTGTAGGGGATGCAAACATTCAGACCATAGCAATAAGTTATCCCAAGATGAGATGGGGTGGCATAAAAAAGTCCTCAGCCATAGAGCATGTGCAACTGGATTATGATGCACTGCATAAAACTCAGGTCTTAGAGAGCGAGCAGTGGTGCCCATGGAGGGGGGCTTTCAGACCCCCGGTTAGCCTGCAGTAGACTCAGAATGTTAGTAAAGGGCAAGTGTAGACAAGTAGAACACAGGGTTCAGGGCTGATCAAGACCCACACTTTTGGAAGCAAAGGAACTTCTACAGCTGCCATGTGGGAAGGTTATTATGGGGGACTGCTCCTTGTGGTTTTGGAAGTTATAGCCCAACCCGTGAGTCAGGACCCCCAGGAGACCTCCAAGTCTCAGCAGAAATCCGAAAGGTTGTGCAACAGACAGGACTAAAGGCCACTCAGACGGTTCCCATGGGAACTGGATTTAAAGAATGAGTATTATGCTTTAGAGTTTGCTCTGCTTTTCTTATCTCTTAGTTAACTATAAACAATCTGTAGCTAAAAATGTATGAAGCCTTGCACCCGATGTCAGCATGACATTGAGATGTTTAATAGACCCTGACACAGACTGGTCACTGTGTTCTCTATATCGATATCTGTAATCAGCAACTGTCAGCTCTAACCCAAGCGTCTGAAACATTATTGATGATTCATAAGTCTTGACCTTGTATCTCCTGAATCCCCTCCTCAATAAAAGGCACAGGGAATGGGAATCTTGAGCTCTTCTTCCCTAGAGAGATTAGTCACCTCCCATCCCTCCAGACAAAATACAGTGTCCTGGATAAATTTGTTTCTCTGCCATGGTCATGAAGCCTCTGTGGGACAGAGAGTTTCCAACTGAGCTGGGGTGTTGGAGGCAGGACAGCCTCAGGTTATAACCATCCCCAATTCTTTGATAATAGAAATAACCCTGTCGATGTCTGCCCAGCTGTCCAAAACATCCATCTGTCTGTGTGCGCAGGCATTGGCTTACTTGCTAGCCTTCTTCCTACTAACTGCCTGATCTCTGCATACCCACACACACCAGAATATTTCAGCCACCTGTTGTGTTGATGGCTCTTGGGACTGGAAACATGAAAATCCCAGACGCTGCCTGAGTGCGCACAAGTAGCTTTGTGACTGTGTGGGTCCATGGCCATATGAAATTCTCATGGGCCTGTCTACTGGCTGGTATGTGGTAGTTGTAACTACTTGAATGGTACCCTGCAAAAAAATAGCACCCCTAAGTTACTGTTGGAAAATACTTTTTAAAATGTCATATTTCTCTCCCTATAAAACCTGTCCTATTATGGACTTTCCAAAGATGAAATTTTAAATGTAAGTAGTTTATTAGAAGATACAAAGGAAATGGGTAGGTAAGAGGTAAGTAATATAGAGAAGAAGGTAGCCAATAAAGAATGTTCTATTAGTCCAGAGGCACAGTGTATGACTGGGGCTTAGTTTCCTGGAGAAACTCTGAAATATAGTGCAAAATGTAAGCCTCAGAATGATCTTGGCCTGAAAAGCAGACACTAAGTGGGAACAGATATGCAAGAGATTCAGGGGACGAACATCTATAAAAGGGTGAAGAGTGTGCGCACAGGAGCTGGAAGGGAGAACTTCAGACTGCATGGCAGGGAAAGAGGACAGTGCAGGAAGAGACGCAGACCTCAGCATGTCCTGAAAAAATCTCAGCCAGGCCAATAGATAGTCCTCAAGCAAAGAAGCCCTTACGGTAGGAATGGGCTCACATTGGCACCCCCATGGTGCCCACACGGCTGGGAGAAGTCCAGGCAAAGAGTGGCCTTGACTGTGGACATAGTTTTCCTCCTCACTTGCTGGCTGCTCCCTCTCAGTTCCTTCGCTGGTTTATCTTTCTTCTCCAGATCTCTAATCTCCAGGACATCTCTTCTTCTTTTTTTTTTTCTGTACATACTCACTTCTCTGCTAGTGCCAGGGCTTTAAATATCATTTGTGTACTCATGACTTCCAAATTTATGTCTGTAGCACAGACCTCACCTCTGAGCTCTCTCCTCACACATCTAAATGCCCATTTGGATGCCTAACAGGCACCCCAAAGTCAATAAGTCCAAAATAGAGGCAAATCGTAACTTTGCATATTATTCTTATTTATGCTTTTAATTTTGTTCTCCTCTATCTGAATGTAAGCTTCAGTAAACATAGGGATTTTTCTTTTTTTGCTACTTATCATGCTCTGTCCCCAAGAATAGCACAAAAGTAGTGTATATATAAAAAGGATATCCCCTAACCCTTGGGACAGACAAATGTTTGTGAGATTGACCACAGTCTGGGCTAAAGCTGTCACATCTCAGCATTATCAAGGGGACTTATGAGCTAAGCTAATGAGCCCAGACAATTACTATTCAATGAGGAATAATGAAGAGTTGGTGCAAAACCCAGAGGCCGTAAAGAGGTTAGTGCTTTCAAAACACACACTGACTTTAAAGAGATAATGAAACCACCATCTCAGCAGAGAAAAGTCCAATGAGCACAATTATACATAACAGTATTAATGTATTGCACTAAATGCCTCATATAAATCATTGCACAGAATCGTCACAACAGCCATACGAGATACCAACATTATCTCCCTTTTACAGCTGAGGAAACTGGGGCTCTGAGAACTTAGGGCATTTTGTTGAATAAAAGGATCTGGGATTCAAACCTAGATTTATCTGGTCCCTGACTTCTTTTTCTTCTTATTCTGTCTTCTTACATGTAAATGGAAGTTCAGAGGACTAATCTGAAACATTTTTAAGCTCTGCAAATGAGGGTGGATCTATTCATGATGAAATAATTTCCCCAAAGGGAGCCCAGAAAGGTTTACCACTTAGATTATTTATTTAAGGCAAGATGAGACCAAGGAAAAAATGTGGGTCTTGGAGCAATTTTGTGTTGGGAGAAAGCTTGGATGAACTGAATGTGGATTTCAGCGCCTCTTGGCCTGAACAGTCCTGTCTAAAAATACACATGACAGCCGAGTCTGTCAATGCCCCTTTCATCCCTTCTTGTCTCTCTGCACCTTTCTAATGAACACCAGACTATTTCCAATGGCCACGCTGCCAGAAAGTGGGGGTGGGGTGGGGGTGAGGGTGGGCAGAATGCCTGGTAATGGTCACCCGATGGACTGCAAGTAGTGCAGAAAGGCCAGGTTCATTGAGGACTGAGAAATGACCATTGATTTAGCAACCTGGAGATTTCTGGTGGCTTGGGCAAGAGCAGTTTTGGTGGAGCGGTGGAGGCCCAAATTGGATGGAAGTGGGTTTGAAGAGAGTGGGAGGGAAGAACACAGAGATAGTGAGGTGCACATCGTGTACGGGTGATTTAATAACAACCTTCACCCTTGACAAAGCCTCACAACTCAAATGACATGTTTTTCTATAGTGAACAGATATTATCATCAGCACATTGCGTATCAGAATATTAGAGGGGGGCGGCATAGTGACGGCTGAACGAGGAGTTGTAAGAGCTGCGGTGCCGGCCTAGCTTAAAATCTGATTAACTGTGTGTCTCTGAGCAAGGCATTTCCCATTTTCTTAGTTTCTTATCTATGCAATGTGGTCCTTCCAGCTGTGGTTCAATTATTTCCCCAAAGAAATTAATTTTAATTTTCTTAAATAAAATCTAATTTCTTTCTTTTCTTTTCATAGTGGAAAATACATCTTCACTTATTGCCAATATCATTAATAAAAATGACTTTTTAAGTGTTTAGTTCTTTCTCTTTCAGTTTTTTACTGCTCGCAAAATCATTTCTACAATGGCTTTAGAGTACTGGATGAGCTAACTCCTTGTTTCTGTTTGGATATGACCTATCAGTTATCGTCAGTTTATGTGTACGATCTTGTCAAGATGTGGCTTTTCACTCAAGACACTAGTGACTAATTATGACGTAACTGTGGACATTGAGACCAAAGTTGAAATGATCATATCCTGTGTTGTGTTCAGTTAGACCTTTTGCCTGTATTTGAAAAATATACTGTAAGGAAGTTTTTTGTAAAGAATACATACTGCTTTGTGTCTTGTTTCAGCTATTTGAAAATCTATCCAGTGTTATGTTTATTTATTTTAAAGTAAACATTTTATAGCATAACATAAAGTTTGATAGGGCATGTTTTTTGAATTAGGACTGCCTAATTTTCCATCTTGGTTCTGCAATCTGCTAACATTAGACCTTCTGCTGCTGCTTACTAGGCATCCCTAAGCTTCCTTTTCCTTTGATGTAAAGCAAGAGATTCTGAATCCTATTAGAAATAAAGAAAACATGCTTGTAAAATGTTAAACACAGTCTGTAAACTTAATTAAATGTTCAGGAATTTATTATTACCGTGACCATGCAACTTACCAAGTTTTAAGAGGATAAAAATCGTGATGTGGTGTCTAGCATCAAGGAGTTTGTACTCCAGTAGCAACATCTGACATACACTTTGAGTACAAGGGAATTCATGAGAGCTGTTTAGAAATATGAACATAGACGACTATGGAGATACAAAGAGGAAAGGAGTACTTCCCATATGGGATAACAGGGAAGGCTTCATGGTGAATATGGTATTCCTGAGAGTTAGGATTCTGTCTGGTGGGGAAGAAGGAGGAGTGGAGGAGCAAGAGGAGGGAGAAAAGGAAAGGCTTTCCAGGCAGAGAGAGCAGCTGGAGCAGCTGGAGCAAGGAGTGATGAATAATTCCACATAGCTGCAGCAGAGCGTGAACGGAGTGCTGAATTGGGAGGTGAGATTGGCAGGTGTATTGGGGGTAGATTTGCAAAAGCCATGCTACAGTGTTTGCATTTTTAATAAGCAATGGTGGAAATAAAGTTTTAGGCAATAGAATCACACAATCAGGACACTGAAGAAAGTTTGGAAGTCACTGGGGAACCTGGAAGTCATGTAGTCCTTGAGAGCAGTTCAGGTGAGCCATAGTGAAAAACTGGTGGAGGCATTTGGAGTTAAAGGAAGGGCATAAAAAGAGAGAGATTTTAGAGATGGACCGGAGAGGATATAGTGACCCTCTGGACGTGAGCAGCGAGGGAGAGAGGTATTAAAGCTGATGCCAAGGTTTCAAGACATGGGGGTTACAGGAAAAGTTTGAAAACAAGTGTTGGCAGTTGGAGCTAGACTAGGGGCTGAAATCTCATGTTTATGGGGACCAGGCAGGCCAGGGGAGTGAATGAAATAGGTTGGACTGGAAATGTGGGAGGGAGGGATGGGGGCTGTAGGACCTGCCCTGCCTGCTAGAGGGAGCAGCCTCTACTCAGCTTTGACACATTTGTACCTTGGAGGAATTTCCGTCTAGTAGTATCAGATCTTTCAATTTCCAAGAGAAACTGAATTTCAAAATTTAAAGTGATTTATCCTGATTTACTTCTTTAGATTTGATTATTTTTAAACAGCATGTGTGTCAAATAAAGCAACAGGTGAGGGTTGAAAACTTCTGATACATTGGTCATTTTCCTGATTGCCTGATATTCTCATCCATATATCTGCCTAAGTCACTTCTTATGTTTTTATTTTGCACTTACGTGCACTTTTCAGTTGCTTTAAGACGAATATTATACATACTTACTGATTACTATTAGTGCATGTCCCAAGTAAATGGTCTATCTGTGTCTGATTTTCCCAATTTCTTCTGCAATATATCAATTTCAAGAGATCTTAAGAAGTAATGAATACATTCAAAATATGGAATCTGAAATAAATGGTTGTTTTTCCAGACTGGGGGATATATGTCTGTGCATGCATCTTTGTGAGTTGTTTATGTAGTTTGGGGCAAAAGGGAGAAAATGTGGACAATTGCTTTTTTGAATAGCTAGGCTGAACTTGTGGGGCTTAAAATGTAAGAACATGAAGGAGGAAATGTTAAGAATCTAGATAAGAGCACAAAGAAAGGAACAAATTCTGGGTAACAAGTTGATTTGTCAACCCAATCATAAAAAAAATCCTATACCTTCTATATGGTCAATTGGCTTTATTTGAACCAACAACTTTTATGAGATACTAAGAAAAAATTCATTGGTGTTTGGTAAAATGGAGGTATTATTTACAAAAATTCAAATAGATTTTTCAAATATAAGCATCCATATCAAATCTATGCAAAATTGGTCTTTATATTGCAAGCTTGATGTCATTGAAATAATGAAAAAAGTGGGGTGGAAATATAATCTGTAAGGTTTTGAAAAAATAGGAGTATGTATCTCATTACTGAGAGAAAGCTAATGGCAGAGAGCAGGTCTGAGGCATATTTCTGAAAGTAAAATGGATCAATTAATTCTCTTCCCAATCCTTTCATCTTCTGGATGTGCTATGCATCTTGCAGCTGGTTGCCTAGTAACCTGGTGATTATCAGTGACAATCATATCAACATTGAGGGTACAGGTAATTGCTCATGTGATCCCTACTCTCTTCTTTGGCTGAGGTGGCTCCCAGGTCTAAGATGAAAGGCTTTGTTGGTCCAGGGAAAGAACACTGGACATCAGACGATTATCCCACCTGCACCACATACTGGCTGTGGCTCTTGGGAAAGTTATTTGACCTGAGCAAGCCTCAGTTTCCTCATCTGTACAGTGGAGATAACCATAGCACCTACCTCTCAAAGTTGTTATATATCTTAGATCATGTATGTAAAATGTACAAATACAAGATATAACAGCTCTAGTATTGCTACTACTAAATTGAACAGGGCTTGCTGTTGTCAGAGACCTATTGGAAAAAACTGAAGTTATGTATTACTGAAGCTGAATTCAACAGCTAATGAATCAGGCAGAGTTCTTTAGTTGAAATAAAAGAAACTGACTCTAGCCAATTAATTCCAAAAGGCATTTATTGAAAGGATATCTGTGGTGTACTTATTCACGTGTGGCTCAAGTCCTTTATTTCCATCTATTGGAAATTTGACATAGTTTGCTGTTTTTTTTATAGAATAGACACTACTTGCATCTGTCTTGAAAGAGTCCTAGGAAGTTCTGAAATCTGTGACATCTGCAAAGTAAATAGTGTCCCTAAGATTTGGTTGTTCCCAGCCTGCACACCTGCATCGACTCCGAGACAACTCGCAAGTCCTCCAAATACAGTGGAGGTCTGGACACTCTGTGGAGAGAGTGGCACGAAAGAAGACCCTTGGCCCCTGAAAAGCTAATCCTGAACACTGCTGGGAAATGTCACTATGAAAGGAACAGTAAGACAGATTTCTACTGATGTGCATAGTTTTCTTTTTTGTCATTTCCTTAATTTTATTGGCTATGCACTGACAGGACATACATTGTACATGTATTTGCAATGAATTTTCCTCAAGAGCTTTCTAATATACCATGATGCAGCTAATGTTCTTACATAAAAGCTGATGTGAGGCCCAGGGTTGTGATTGGCAGGAAGAATTTAAGAGCACTAGACTTATTGCCTGAATTTGTTTTAGGTTGAGAAAGTGTTTCTGTGGAATCGCTTCATTTGTTAATTCAACAAATTATGAATATAAATATTCCAGACACCAGCTAGACATTGGGGATAATGTGAGCAAGATCAGTACAATTGTTATCCTTACTGACTTTTTTTTTTTTTCCCAACATCGTCTTACAAGTTTCTTCTGTCCTTTCTTTTTTAAAAAATATGCTTTATTGATTATGCTGTTACAGTTGTCCCAATTCCTTTTTCCTTTGTTCCCCTCCACCCAGTGACCCTCTACCCTCCAGTTGCCGCCCCCCTTTAGTCCATGCCCATTGGTTGTGCATTTAGTTCTTCTCAACATCTTCCTGTCTACTCCACTCCCTCCTACTATGTTTCTTAATTCCTGTACCATCTCCCTCCCTTTCCCCTCTTGCCCCTCCCTGCTGACCTTCCCCCAATAGGTCCCCCATACCTATCGTTCTTTTTCCACTCTCATTGCCTACTTAGTTTGCCTTTGTTTTGATTCCCTAGCTTCTGTTATTGGTTGTTGTGATACAGCTTTCATTTTAATGTTCATAGTTTTGATCCTCTTTCTCCTAAACAAGTCCTTTTAATATTTCATATAACAGTGGTTTGGATCTGATGAACTCCTTCAGTTTTACTTTGTCTTGGAAACACTTTCTCTGTCCTTCTGTTATGACTGACAGCTTCACTGGATGGAGTAATAGTGGTTGCAGGTTTTGCTTTTCATTACTTTGAATATCTTGCCAGTCCCTTCTTGCCTGCAGAGTTTCTTTTGAGAAATCAGCTGGTAGTCTTATTGGGACCCCTTTGTATGTAATTCTCTTCTTCTCTCTTGCTGCTTTTAGGATTCTCTCTTGATCCTTAAATTTTGACATTTTGATTATAATGTGTCTTGGTGTGGTTCTCCCTGGGTCCAGTTTATTTGGAACTCTCTGTGCTTCCTGGACCTGTCAGTCTATTTCCTTCCTCAAGTTAGGGAAGTTCTGCTTCATTATTTTTTCATATAATTTTTCAATTTCTAGTTCTTCTTCTTCACCTTCTGGCAACCCTGTGATTTGGATGTTGGCCTGCTTATAGCTGTCCCATAGGTTTCTGAGCCTCTCCTCATTTTCCTCACTTTTCGTTTCCTCTTTCTGCACTGGTTGACTGTTCCTTCCTATGTTCCAATTTGTTGATTTGATCCCTGGTTTTCCTTCCCTCACCATTAGCTTCGTATGTGTTTTTATTGATTTCAGCAGGACTAGCCTTCATTCCTTCCCCATCTTGTTTAAGATCTGCTGTTAGGTCTGTAAGCATTTTTATAACCAAAGCTCTGAACTGTGCCTCAGAAAGATTTCCTGTCTGCTGAGCCATTAGATTAGATATTTGCTGTCTAGTCAGCTGCATGATTGGCATCTCTATCATAATCTGTGCCATCCTGATAGTTTGTGTTTACCTTTGTTTCCTGTGTGGGGCTATCACACCTTTTAAGCTATAGAGGGTGGAGCCCCATGTACTCGTCACTACCGGGAGACCCTTCTCACCACACTGGCATTTTGTGTGGGGGCGGAGGTCCAAGGTGGGTTCCTGCCATTTATTCTCTGCTGAGAGACCAGGAACCTCCTCCTTCATCCCCACCCTGTCTGGCCCTCACAGTCTGAGGCAATGAGGTTCTGCCTTCCCCAGCATTGGAATTGTGAGCTGAGGGGTCTGGTCTGCAGCTGGGGGTGTTCCTCAGGTGTTTCTCGCCTCTTTTTAAATACGGGTGTCTGTGCTTACCACCGTCCCGCCACTTTCGCTGCAGCTGCCGCCACCAGCACAGCTTAACCTCTCTGCCCTGGCTTTGCCCCTCCTACCTATCTGGACAAGCACCACTTGTTTATAACTTCATACGTTAGACTTCCATGTAGCTTTATTTTCTGGAACTTCTGATTATTTCTGGTTTTGCGGTAGTTGCATTCCTTCTTAGTTGTGGAGGGAGATGGAGCATGTCATTCTAGGCCTCCCATCTTGTCCGGAAGTCTCCTTACTGACTTTGTATGGTAAGGGAAAAGATAGACCTTCAAATAAACTATAACAATCAGGTGTCATAAATTCTATGATAGAAAAAGTATAGTCATTTATGGACATAAGTAGAAAGAACATGTAATCTGATGGTTCTGGGAAGATAGCATCATCTTGCTTTTGACTTGACTCTGTCTTTTTTTAGTGGAATCATTGGCTTTTGGCCCCATGCTTTAACTAGACTCCTAGACCAATATCTTGGGGAAAGCAAGTAGGGAACTCACACAGAAACATGACTGCCCCTACTTCCACTCTAAGCTTTAGATCAGTGATGTAGGAGGGTGGATGAGGGTTGGAAATGTGTCTGACAAGGAGAGCATGTGTCTCTGTGTCCTTGTTCTAGGCAGAGATAGATAGATCCATATAGATAATTTTTCATGGATAACATAAAATTTTCAATTAATATCTCAGTAGGTATTTAATATAGAACTCCTAAATGAACTTTGTTTTTTTTCATCTGTGTTGATTAACACATTTTTTCCTGGGGTGATAACCACAAACAACTTGCTTTGGCAGGAGGATGAGCACACACCTTATGCTCATGAATAAAAACTTGCTGGCAGATGGCACCGAGGTGCCAGAGAGTTTCTGGTCATGGACAGACATGTGGTGGGTAGAATGGGCGGGTGGGTTGTGGTGGTTAAGATTGCCATTTTAGCACTGTCATCCAGGGGTGCCAAGAACTTGACAGCATGACAGATAGCAAGAGAGGAAGCCAAGCCAGTTAGGGTGTCCTCCAATTCACGGTTGAGAGCCAGGGATATTTGTGGTTAACAGAGCAGGCCAATTCACACTCCACGCATGCATGCTCACTCTGGGAGTGTTTTAAGTGAGATTGTCTTGGTGGGATCTGTGGCTAGCTTTGAACTTTAATCAGAGTGGTCAGTATGCCAATGTCTCTTTTTGAAGTTCTTTTTAAAGTATGTATTTCACTTGAAATAGTTAGCTATGTATGTGATAGTCAAGTTTATTCTAGACTTAAGCCACTCACACCTGCCACTCACCTGCATAGAACACTCCATCCTCACATTGTCTTATGGCTGATCCCTTTTTGTCCATCTGTTCTCAGCTTAGATGTTAGTGCTTCAGAAAGTCTTTCCTGAGCTCCTATTTAAAAAGGTTAGACTCAATAACTCTCAGTCAGATCACATTGTCTTATTGTCTTGTAGCATGTATCACTTTGAGAATTTAATCTCAATTTATTTTTCAACCAGTGGAAACCATTCACTGTTTCCTTGTACTCCTAATATTGTTTCTTACTTTTGTGGATTGTTCTTGATGCCCCCATGCCTGGAATGCCCTGTACTCATAATCTTCTTATGTTCCAAGTCCATGCACTGAAGATAAAATCAAGCATCTTCATCTTAGTGAAACACTTTACAAACTCTGTTGCAGTAAGAAATTTCTCCTACTTGGACTTCCTAGGGTGCTCTACTGATGTTTTGCCTGTGGCACTGAACCCTTTCCATCTTATATTCCCATTTTTAATGCCCATGTTCAATCTTCCCTTTTAGCTACTCAAGGGCAAGCTTCATTGACAATTTATCCGAGTAGCCAACTTTCAGTAATTCATTCAATAAGTATTTATGGAAGACCTATTACATGTCAGGAACAGTGCTTGTTTTAGAGGAATCGCTGTGAGAAACTGACGTCAACAAGGCAAACATTTGTTTTCCCTGTATTATGGAATTTAATAACACACCATAGTATTAATAGTTTTTGTTTACTGAGCACGTCAGTCAGTTTGATGAGATCATTATTTTAGCATATTGTGGTAGGTGAGGACATAGGTTTCAGATGCCACAGATGATAGTTCCAAACCTGGCGCTATAACTTACTAGGTAGGTGATGTTAACCTATCTTGGAACGTTTGTCTCAGGTACTTATTAACACAAATAATGCTGTGTGGTGAACTACACCAAAGCAGATTAAAATAGAATTTATCAAGCTTATGTGTCTGTGGGTTGACTGGGTGGTTCTTCTGGTCGGGGCGAGGTTAGGTGGGTTTTGTTCGGCTAGCTCATGTGTCTGCGATGAGCCGATAGGTTGTCTAGGAGGATGGGTCAGTCTGGAGGAGCCTCACCCAAGGTCACTCTTCTGTACGCGGTCACTCATTCTCCCCCACGCAAGCCTGGACTCCTCAATGTGTAGTTTGGGGCTCCAAAACAACTAGTAGTCTAGGCTCAGGTTTGCTAGTGCCGCTTCTCACTTTCTGTTGGCTGAAGCAAGTTTTCCAAGGCCAGACCACATTCATGGGGTAGGGATTCCACTTTTTGATGAGTATCATTGCAAAGTCAACCTAAAATGGGGTGCATGGAGAGGAGAGAATGAGTAATTTTTGGCTACTTTTGTACTCCATCTACTACAAACTTATCTGTAAAATAGAAATGATAATAATAGCTCTACTTTATAGGTGAATTTTGAAAATTACATGAAATAACATGAAAAGAGCTGGGGATGTTACCTGGCACTTAAGAAAGGTTGGAAGTTTGCTAATATTATTATATCACTATTCCCATTACCAACCATGTGGAGATTTTATACTCCTTGTCTTTCCAAATGAAGAAACTGAGAGTTTAAGTTACCTGTCCCTGATCACATAGCCAATTGTGGAGCCAGGATTCAAATCAAGGTTTATCTGACTGCCAAGCTTATAGTAGAGACTTCCTAACTGTTCATCATATCTGTTTTGTTTTTTCTGAATACAAAATTGGACTACATTTCCCAGCCTCCCTTGTTGTAGGTGTGATCCTATGATTGGGTTCTAGCCCATAAATGATGAGCAGTATTGTTCAGGAGGGAAGTAGTTCAGATTTTTAAATTTCCACGTGCAAGAGAAATGCCTGTAGATTACAAACACTGATTTTGGATTTTAGTGAGCTAGAAATAAACTTTTATTGTAAATAGCTAATGAAATGTTAGAGTTTATTACAACAATAACAGACTAACTACTATAGTTTAATTCTAACCAAGTAGCTATAACAAACTAATACTAGTGTTAACAAATTTATATTAGTGGTAACAAACTAACTAATTATAGCTATTTGTTACTTGCTGTAACAAACTAACCAATACAGAGTTTGATTTCTAGGGCACTATGCTATAAAACTTAGGATAGTGAAAAGTTTCTAGGCAGTATTTTGCCCGCATTCATTGGAGAAGTGAGAAGCTTCCAAAACCAAACCTAAGCTTTCTGTTCCTTTAAGACCATGTACCATTTATACCTTGTCTTTCTTCTCTGTCTGTGATTTCCCTTTCCCTTCCACTCAGAGAAACTTGTTTCTTTTTGAGAAGCCAGACTGACTTAGGGTTAGTGTATGATATATCTATCCTAGGCCAGAGGATCAAACTCTCTGATTAGAGTACCATTATTAGAACCCTTTTTATCTATGCGAACAAAAACAAATAACATTTTAAGGCAAAATGAAAAAAATATGTAGATGGTCTTTTCCATAGGTTGAAAACGTTTGTTTCTAAGGCCTCTGTTGTCCAATTCTGAGGGTATTACCAAGGACTGGAGTCAGGGAAATTCTTAGAGGATTGTGAAAGTGAGTTTAAGCACTATTTTGTGAAAAGAGAGAGTTAAATATAAAAGTGAAGAAAATCAGAAAGGTGAAAGAAAGCTACTGAAAACAGAGAAAAAAGCCCCAACCTGACCTGAAACCAAAGGACATTAAAGATACCTTTCCATTGGCTCAGGGAGAGGAACGCATACTATTGGCATCATTATAGGAGCTCTAGTGAGACAATTAGGGTTTTAAATTATGACAATTATATGACATCTCTGCTGTTGACATCACTCAGCATGCCCTCTGCCTCAGAGGATCATAGAATCGTAGAAAGGCAGACTATATAGACTTGGAATAATGGAATAAGAAGTCTGGTTGCATGCCTTAAAAGGGGAATAATTAGCCATAGGGTGAAACAGAATCCAACTTGTAAAAAATTGCCACTTCTATTCAGCAGCTACACTCTGAAAGAAAGACTAGTGATATACGTAACATTTAATAAATACTATATGCCAAGCATTCTGAGTTGAACAAGAGAGCGGCAATGAATAAAAATCAAGTTGAAATTAGAGATTTTGTGAATGCAAATATTTTAAAGGTGTACCAGATATCAGGGACATTTAGAATAGAGGAAAGAGACTAAACTTAAAGCCTTGGGTTGAGACTTGGCTCTAGCAAGCTTATTAGCGCTCCAATCCTCTGTTGACTTTTTTGTATCAGGAAATAGCAATAACTTCCACTGAGGGTCAGTGGGATAAAAAATTACTTTTTCAGGCTGTAAAATTCAAGTCCCACAATCATATTTAAATTACTCTCTTTCATTCATACACACAGGTAATTATTTCATTTACGGTGGGGTCTGGTGGAAAGAAACAGCATAACAGGAATTTGAGAAAACTTTAAAATATTTTTGTAGTGCTTCTCATCTAGAGAAACACCCCATTCATCTCTGATATCCCTTTACTATCCAATAGACAAGCAAAAGCCCACAATCAAGTAAACACATTACAATAAAAACATTTGTTCCTCAACAAAGCAAGGGACAATATTCAAAGGCATCTGCACATGATTGTTACATGATGGAAATAGTAAATGAGATAATTTGCTAATATATTTTTCACTTCTTCCAGTAAGTCATTAGTATGTATGAGAAGTGGCTTGTACCAGTTTTCTTTTCATTAAATATTCATATTTCCTAATGGAAATTGTTTTGATAAATTGGGTAAAGTGAACAACTTCTAAATTTATGTCTCAAAAAAGGAGACTTTTGGAATTCCCAGTGAGCAAGCTAATGCTTAAATCATTAACACTCCATTGATTTTATAATTAAGAAGCTGGAAAGTAAATATCGAGTGTGTTTGGAATGTTATGACAGCCGTTTGTCTTGATGCTTTGGTCACAGGCCTTTTGATGGCTTGTGCCATTAGCTCTGCCACATGCCTCTGTGTTGACCCTCTTTCAGTTCTCTGGGGACAAAAACTCTGCATTGTGTCACCTGTAGTGAAAAATGCAAATGAGCCACTGTTGCCATTTAGGAATGAAGACAAGGATCGTAAGTTTCAGAAAATTCGGAGACCAGGAATGGGTGTACAGGATACTCTTCTTATTCCTGGAAGGCTAGAGCAGACGAGTTTCTGAGGAATTGTGACAGAGTCAGCCTCAGTTGTTCAACATTAGTCCATATGTATTTGCTGAGCACTTACTAGGCGCCAGGCACAGTGCCCAGGACACAGTGGTGGAAAGTAAACCATGGTGCCTGAACTCAGGGGACTTAGAAGGTAGACAGTTGAGCAAGTGGTGACACAGTGTAAGGAAGGTGATGGAAGGGAGCTGTGAGAGCACATAAAAGGGGCCCTATCTTCCTGATAGGATGACTTATGCTGAGTCCTGAGGATGAACAGGATGTAGAAGTGTTGTAGGCAGTGATCGCAATGGCCAGGAAATTAGAAAGAGGATGGGTACCTTGTAGCTGCCAAAAGGTAGTGTAGCTAGAACTGGGGGGACCCATGAAAATCTAACATGAGCCACAAATGCAAGTCATATAGGTAAATATGACGTAGATAATTTTAAATTTCCTAGTAGTCACATTTAAAAAGTAAAAAGAAATAATTGAATTTAATTTTAGTAAAATATTTTATTCAGCCCAGTATATCCCAGATATTGTCATTTCAATGTGTGTCCAATATAAAAATTTAATGAGAGAGCTGAGATTATTTTTTCATATGAAGTCTTTGAAATTTTTCACATATTTTATAGAGCACACCTCAGTTTAAACTAGTTACACTTCACGTGCTCAAGAGCCACATGGCTACTGCATTGGACACTAAAGGGCTAGTGGACCAAACAAGGGAATAAATTGTGACAGATGGAAATGGATATGTAGAAAGGAGCCAAATCCTGAAATATTTTTATTTCTTTATCTACAATCCAGTTCATTAGACCAAAGGGTCTTTAAGGTCCTTCTAGCCCTAAAATTCTGTGAACTTTTATCTTGACATAGGACTACATACAAAGAAGTATCCTGACTGAATGATCTTACTTTAACACCTCAAATTTATTTGTCAATGCTGTCTTCTTTCTTAACTACAAAGGTATTTTTACCTGCCTCTGACCCAGGAATACCAAAATGAAGACATCAGCTCTTACATACATTTTTATTTAAAGCTCATTTCTCTTGATTCATTCCACAGGGCTTGATTTTGACAGTTCCTATAGATTTTTTATATAGTAAATTTTACCTCATGGTAATAGCACCTTATTTTTTTCTGAGAACTACCATTTCTCCATTCTCAGTCCATGATGTTTGGGTGTTGCTAACCATGCTCCAGGTCCAAGGGTAAGTTTGTCTCAAGCCTAAGTTTGATATGGATGTGTAGTCTAAGTTGTGTTAATCAGGACCAGTCAGATGTCATTTAGCGGGGATTTTGCTTGAGCTGTTGGGATACAAGTACTCCCTTCTCTTTCTACTGATAAAGTTACTGTTAGTTTAGGATGTGGAATTGGAATTGGAGGTAATGGCAGCCTTCTTGTCACCATGAGGAGAGAGTTTGCTTAAAAATGGAGAAAGCACGGAGAAATGACGAGTAAAGAGATAGAAGAGCTGGGATTTGGGGGAGATAAACAGTTTTATGTCCCTGGATCCAGCTGTACCTGAAGTCTAAAGATCCGTTCCTGGTCTTCCCACTTTTGTAAATCTCTATGTTGTCTTTTTTATTTTTAATTTTTGATAAAGCTTCTTTGAACTGGAGTTTCTGTCACTTGCCGTGACAAGATTATTAGAGAAAGTTACAATAGCACTGTTTTCAACCTTAATATAGTTTTACAGAATGAACCCCAAATTATGTTATAAGAAACCTTTGTTAAGTAAAAACTCCTAATGTCTGCAAAAACATATTTCTTCATATGAGCTATTATAATTAATTACTCATTAATTAAAGTATTTAAAAATTTTTATCCAATAAATATTTATTGCAAATATACTTTTTTTCATGCACTGTATTCTGGTTTACATATTGTTTTTCTAGTTATTTACTTGACTGTCTCTTTCATTTCTCTCTGATCTCTTAGTGGACAGAATACTCTTTCCCAGCCCCAAATAAAACTAAAATTTTTAGACTAAAAATAGAAGCAAGTCTTTCCATTTGAAAAGTGTTTTATTCTTTTTAAAATTATGTTAGTCTCATGCTCTGAGAAAGAACAATTAATTCTCCCAGACTCTTTATTTTCTACCCCCTTCACACATGTCCCATATTTTCTCCATAATTTTATGACTATAATTTGG
This sequence comes from Furipterus horrens, assembly GCF_987537825.1. Taxonomy (NCBI): domain Eukaryota; kingdom Metazoa; phylum Chordata; class Mammalia; order Chiroptera; family Furipteridae; genus Furipterus; species Furipterus horrens. Next base: position 69,542,946 of record NW_028327180.1, read on the forward strand.
AACACTTTAAAATGTATTGTCTCCCAAAATTGTGACTAGAATAAATGTGCAGCCCATGAAACCCACATATAGAACTACCCTAGTGCATCTGAATCCGTTAAGATGATTATTTAAAATGAAAATTCCTGGACTCCTTTTGCTCAGAGATACAAAATGTAGTGTTTTGGGTAAAGTCCCAGAATTTGCACTTTTACCAGCTTTCTTGGAAAATCACATGTCTGCTAAAGTTCCAGCATGGGCTGATTGCTTAGGAAACAATTCCAGAAGCATTCCAGGACATAGAGAAGGCATCAGCTTTGAGACCTAGATCATCAGCTTTTAAATATTGTTTATCTGCTCTTGTCTACCTGATAGCAAATAATTATGTATAATTACCATAAACATTTCACACAGAAGAAATAGTTTCTAAATATTATTCACATATTAATGTGTGATCAGAATATTGTTCATTAACCATGAGTCAGTACTATTCCCCATAATCCCTGTTTATTAAATTTAATTGTAGAGTATGAAGTCTGCCTAATGAGGGATTAGCTGACCAATATTAACTTAAGCTGAAAAAGTTGGGTTAATACTACTTTTTTGAACAAAAAAATAGCTTGCTTCTAACCTCTGTTCTTATATATTTCATTTAAACTCTTAAAATACCTAGGTCAAAACCTTGTTTACATTAACTTGAGTTTGGACTTTTGAAGTTTATTTAAAAACTTGTATTGGCTTTCAGAATAGCATGGCAGACTGGGTCCATGTAGCCAAAGCTGGGCGTGGGGTTGAGATCTTGCAGTGCAGGCATCGCCACCCAAAGTTGGGTTTGGAGAGGAGCGCTGATAGAGAAGCTCTGGTCACATGGATGCTTAGAACCCTTCTGTCGGTTTCACAAGCCAGACAGAAGTCTTCTGTGCCCACCCTGGTGATGCTCTTGCATAGTTTATACTTGGATAAAATATTATACTAGAGCCAAATTAAGCAGCTAGGGAAGAGTTTCTTTCTCAAGAACTGTTGAAAGATCACTCCAAATGTTGGTGTCTGATTCCGGCCAGCTAGTTTACCTTTATCGACTTCATAAATTCATTCATTCACTCAACAATTCTTAGGAAATGCCTGCATTGTGGTTGAACAATGTGGACATAGCCCTCCCCTCCTGTAGCTTACTGTTTGGTGACTCTGCTTTCTGTCCATCTGGTCCTATGAGGAGGAATTCAGAGCATAGTCTTTTTTAATTTTCAGAAGAACATTATTTTAGTTCCCATAAATAACAGACCTATTAGTTTTCTAGATATTTTGTCTAATATGCATGCTGATGTCTTGTGTTATATACCATAGTACTGTGCATCTCAGTCCATTGTTCCACATGAGGGATACATAGCTTATTCTAGTAATTATCATTACCAAACTACTTTCTCATCCATAGTCCTGTCATGAACAGTACAAAATGATGGTGTCATTTAAGTCAGTTATGACTCCAGTATGTAGTCTGCACAGCCCAATTTACTTCATTGGGAAAAAGTATAAATATCCACACTGATATTCAGAATAACTTTAGGACCAGAAGGCCTGTTCTGAGGGTGCAGCTGCAACATGAACCACTTGCTGGGTTCCATCAGCAACATGGGCAATTATGATTAGTCTACTGAGGAAGATAATTAGACCAGGTCAAGTGGATGTAAGTACTTTCCTGCTACTCCAGGACCTGGGTTCTGAGGACTAAGTGCTAACACAAAAGTGCTCAGTGAGGTGCAGGGCCTGCCAAAGGACAGTCATGCATGCTAATGAAGGGCTGATAAATCTCCCTTAATTTTCCAGGTTTCTAAGTGGTTATGTTTTTAATGACAGGGAGATATGGTTTCAGGAATTGGTACCTAGAAGAGCAAATTGACATTTTTTAGTGTTCTAAAATAATTAATGGAAGAGAAAATTGATAGTAATATTGTGGCCTTAAGAACACTGTATGGAGTTGACTTTCAGGTAATGTTTTAATAACAAAACAACACAGGACTAATCACATTTATGTACATTGCTACTTCTGTATTGTCTGATCTTAAGGTGACAGATTGATTAAGCAGTTTAGTGTTGTCATTGTTCAATATTCTTATAGGCCTTGGAATCAACATTCTGCATATGTGGGTACAACACTTTGGAACAGATGCTTTTCTTTACCATTAATATTGGGATGAACCTGATGTAGGTTTTTTCCTTTAGTGGATCCAGAAACATTTTCACTAACTCTCCACTGCAGACTAAAGTAGCTTCTATAGATCTAGTTATGTTTTGGCTCCTGGTAATGGCAGCAGAACTTACACAATTAACATAAACATATTCATAAAATATTTTACACTCTACAAAATATTGTCATACACATCTTTGTATTTGATCTTTGCATTTCATGGGTTGGTTATTTTTAAATTCATGAAAAAATTAAGGCTCAGAGGAAGACCTGTTTAAGGTCACATGACTTGGAAGAGGTAGATCTAAACTTAAGCCTTGCTCCTCTTCATCCCACATCCTGTTCCTTTCCCATAGCACTGAATGCCATTCAGAGAGCTAGGTATTGCATCTTGTGCTCTCCAAATTTTACTTCGAACTGCCTTTGAATATATCTCATAAGGAAGATAGTGAAAATGCAATAATATTAACAGTAATAATGATAACATAGTTTAGTGTTAAGATCATATGCTCAGACAAACCTTTGTTTAAATCTCAAGCTTATTAGGTGCTAATTTTTTACTTTGGGCACGTGATTTAAATTCTCTAAGACTGATTTTCTACATCTGTTGAAAACAATAAGGATCTGTTAGTATTGTGAAGGTTAAATGACATCACCCACATAATATCATTTTGATGATGATGATGATGATGACGATGATGATGACAATGATGACCATGATGATGGTAACAATGAGTAATGGCTTGGGACCCTAGGTGTCTACCAAGTGCCAGATATTTTACATTCAATATCTTTGAGTCTTTAGTAATCCTGTGAAATGTGTATATTATTTCTATATTTATATATGGGGAAATGAAGATCAGAGAATTTTTTACTGGTTCTAGATCAAATGGCCGGCAAGAGCCTATGTTAGGATTTGAACCCATATTGACCTTGCTACAGAATCCATGTTCCATGCTTAAGTTGTTGCAAAGCATTCTTTAAAAAAATATAGATGACTTCAGAGGATCCTGGCAATGACTTTACCTGATTAACTATGAATTAATTCCCTCAAATCCTTGATACTACATGAGTACCAAGTCCATGTTATGGTAGAATTAGTGTACAAAGAATTATGCACAGTAAGAGATTTGAGCTCATGATTTAGCATATGCAATTGTAAATGAAAATGTTTCCTTTTGTGCTAATGAGCCCCTGTGTTATCCTAGTTTCTTAAAAGGTAAGTCAGATTTCAAAGACACTGTGCCCTGGAAAAAAAATAGTTTAATGAAAACCTAAATTGTGCCCCATGAAGTTGTGACTCTGCACTTAGCCCACCAGCAAATGGTCATCCAGGCTTACAACTAAAGAGCCTTTAGTGCTTTTGAAGAACTTACCCCTATATTCTTACATCTCATCTTCTCCATAAATCTGGAAGATAGTCCAGGAACCTGTTCTCCACATTTCACAGCTGAGGAAACTGAGGCCCAGAGGTGTTTAAATTTTCTATCGAAGACCTTGTAGCAAGTGGGATTTAGTTCTATCTCCTGGCAAATTTTCTTCGTGACCTAAGATAGTCACAAAGGTCTGGGTGTTACTTCTGAGGCTGATTCAATTTGTGGATGAAAAAAATTCCCCTCCCTCAAGGTGCTAGAAAGTATTGCAACAGGAAAGATTTCCTTCCAGTTGTACTGCTGTTCACTTGAAGCAGTATAAACTGTGAGTCAGAAGGCCCAGGTTCCAGTCCTACGCTGACACATACCAGCTGATAAACTAGGTCGCTTAACCTGTCTGGGCCTGTGTTTCCCCTTATAGAAAAGGAGGGTTACAATGCTTATCATTTTTACCTCAGAGGGTTAGTGAGAATCTAACCAGAGGCTGCAGGTGATAAGAAAGTGATTTCAATCTCCAAGTTGTGGGTATATCCTAGCCTCCTCTTTCTTAACTATGCCATGACTCCCTTGTCGGGATCACCTCTCTCCCATTATGTGGCCTCTGAGGAGCAGTGAATTAGGGTCTCTGCCATCCCACGGTGGCCGTCATAGGTGTCCTGGAGGCCCCTACAGGCTCTTCCATGCGATCCTTTCTTACTCCACCAGGTGCAGAACCTAATTCAGTCAGCTGGGCTCATTCTTCCAGAACCAAACCCTCAGCAGAGGGGCAAAGAGAAAAGGAACAAAGAAAGAGCTCAAACCTGGCTGCTGTGGCTCAGTGGATTGAGCGTCAGCCTGCGAACCAAGCGTCACGGGTTCGATTCCCAGTCAGAGCACATGACTAGGTTGCACGTCAGGTCCCCAGTTGGGGGCATGAGTGAGAGGCAACCACACAGTGATGTTTCTCTCCCTCTCTTTCTCCTTTCCCCTTTCTCTAAAAATAAAATAAACAAACAAATAAATTAAAAAAAAAAAAAAGAAAGAAAGACAGCTCAAACAAGTTAGCATTTGATTCCATGGCAACGCCTTCATAAGACAGGAAAGCAGCTCACCCGCCCAATAAGGAGTTTGCTCTTCCAGCTGGGGCTGCGTCCCCCAGTGTTCCCAGATATTCTAGGGGAACTCATTCCCTAGTGGTTTCTCTGTTAGCATGAGTGCGCTAGAGTTGAATTCTGTGGATTGCAATGAAGGAATAAATTTAATATGTACCTTTGATTTTTCCAGGAAAAAAGAAGCAGCTATAGCACTGTATTAAATAGTTATTATATTATTATATTCAACCCTAGTAGGCAAGATGTTTCCTGATTTGAAAAATGTGAAACATACAAAAGTAGAATGTAAAAAGAATGTGTATTATAACTGAGGAAATATGGCACTCATATTATCATTATTAACAAATTATAGTGGGATAATAATTATGATAACTAAGCTTCTTATATAGGAAGAACCCAGAGGAGTCAGGGAAGTATGCCAGAGGAGTTCATTCTAAAATTCTCTTGATGGCTCTCTGGGAAGTCCTGAGTTTACTTCCCTTTGGTGTGAGACATCTCCACTGTGGCTGCTGTTAATTTCCACAAGTGGAAGGCAGTTCTGGTTTACCTGAGTGGGCGGTTTGCAGGAGAATGGCAGTGCAGCCATAGGGATAGATTCTCTGAAGTTGTCTGAATGTACAGCTCATGGATAGTTATCTTTTTTTCAAGATTTATTTATTTATTTTTAGAGCGAGGTGGAGGGAGGGAGAAAGAGAAGGAGAGAAACATCAATGTGTGGTCACCTCTAGTGCACCCCCAAGCGGGAATCTGGCTTGCAATCCAGGCATGTGCCCTGACTGGGAATCGAACCAGTGACCCTTTGGTTCACAGGTCGGCGCTCAATTCACTGAGCCACACCAGCCAGAGGCTCCATGATATTTTTATAGCTTCCTACATAGAGTTGATGAAAAATCAGCCTGGATATGGGGGGAGGAGTTGTCAACTGGCTTCTCATCAAACCCAACTTGGGCAAACTGCTAATTCTTAGGTGTTTTTACCATTTATTAATAAGACATGTATGTCTGCATTGGCAGCCTTGATTAATACTGATCACTGCTCCCTGCTTCCTGGTCCCTGCTCCCTGCCGTAACCCTCATTGTTGCCCCAATAGAACTACAAACTGACCTCTGGGGTTAGGAGCTGGTGAGGGTGGCAGTAAGCAGCCACAGGAGAAGTGGGGCTCTTTCACTGAAGATAAAGAAATGCCCTAGAGAAACAATTTTCCAAGTCACTGTTTTGACTTGAGGGTGGCAGTGATTTAATTGCAAGGCAGTGTGTTAATGACCTTCTGCAGGATCAAGGGGAGGGGGCCTATTAGTAACTGTAAATGTATACTCTATACTTGCTGTGCAGGTTTTGTAATTCCACTTCAGTTTCTGCCTCCTCTGTAAAGCAAGAGCAATTACTCATAATTTGACTGCCATTTCTATCATGCCTAATGATTTAAAGCTGCATCTTCACATGGCCCAGCTTATCACAGAAGGACTGTAGATTTAATGAGGTGGTGTATCCCTGCTCCATCACTTCTCAGCTCTAGAAGCGAGGGCTGTGATGTAACCCTTTACGTCCCAGTTCCCCATTTGGCAAATGGAATAGTAACAACCCTTACCTCATCCTTTTTGTTATAAAAATTACTCTGACAAGTGCTTAGGACAGACTTATACAAAGTATTCAGTAAATGTTAGTTGCTGTTACTTAGTAGAAGGGCATGGAGATATTTGAGGATGGGTGCTATGCAGATTAAGTGCAATGTTTTTTGATGTCCGGTAGTAGGGGTTTGACAAACTCTGGCCCTTGAGTGACATCTAGCCTTCATGTGATTTGTTATAAACTTTCATTGGACCGTGGCCATGCTCATCTGCTTGCCTGTTGTTTATGGCTGCTTTTGTGCTATGGAAGCAGAGTTAAGTGGTGATAATACAGATCCTGTGGCACATAAACCCTAAAATAATTACTATCTGCCCCTTTCTAGGAAAAGGTGGTGTAGGTCAAGGAACCAGACAAAAATCTTTACTTCACATGATTTACATTTAGTAACAGTTCAGTTACATTCTAACTTACTTAACATTTACCCTACTGATAATAAGTTGATATTCAGAAGTTTTCTATGTTTTGAATTTGTAAATAATTCTGTAATATAAGACATAGCTACATAGCGTATATGTGAATATATCTGTAGGACAGGTTCTTACACATGCCATACTTCGGGGTAAATATTTGGGTCACCTCAGTTCATGTGCTTGCAGATTTACTGATGGGATGTGGTGAAATTTCTCAGCACCAAAGTTGTCATAACTGAGTACAGAATTAAGCTGTCAGTTCTAATTCCCTCTAACAGAGTTTATCATTAATTAGCTTCTTTGATCGAGCCAGAGGTTGCAGTCCCCAAAGAAAAAAAACAACGCTAAAGCTCAAGAAATTGACTACTTGTCAGATGAAGTTAGCTATCGAGATTTCTCCCCATCACAAGTAATCTTATGGCTGGTCATTGCTTCCACCTTTCAGTTCAGTGTTGCTGCCTTTGAGCCCTGTAGTAGTTGCCTGGATAGAGTCATCAGGCTTAATGTAATTCTCCATCTGGATTATCACATCTGTCATTCGTGAAAAGGCTTATGAGTGTATAATTCTGCTTAAGAGAACAGTAACATTATTCTTTTATGCAAGGTGGTATTATTCCTAAAACTCTATTCATTCGTGAAACATGCTCAATAAGAAGACATGATTGTGGAAACACAAGATTTATCTGTTCTTAATAAAAGCTCTTCTGTTTTTCTTTTGACATACTTCAGATGATGGCACCTGCAGACCTGAGGATTCACTATTACTGTACAAGATCACGATGTATTGGTTAGTAGATTATAGAAGTCATTGACTACCCCCAGGTGGTACTTTAAAAACAAGAAAATAGGGGAGTCAAGACTAATGAGGGTGTTGAGCTAGTGCTACTAACATATATTTCTTTAGATTTGGTACTAGACTCATTTCTATAGACAAGTGAAATCAGAGTGCGTGGCAGGAGAGAGGTGTAAGCGTGGAGGTGCACCTTCCTTGCATGCTGTAAGTTGAGTGGATCGGGGTTGAGGAGTACTGGGTGGGTGCGTTTTAGAAAACTGTCCTGATATAGTCTAAATATTAGCCTTTATTATTTTCATAATTGCTATTATCTACTACCAAAATGTTTTGTTCAAGGTTGTCAAGAGACAATACGGTCTTAAATTTTTCTAACCACCACCAGTCAACATTAAAAGGAGATGGAAATTTTACATTCTTTCTTACTGGATAAAACATTTTTTTATTGAGTTGCCTATGCATTTTACATAGATACACAGACAGGTAAATAGAAAGGTAGATAGATCTGTATATACACATATATACATATATTATGTATAATGCAATATATATTCTAACTTGACTTTAATTACTAATGTATGATTTAAATTAATGTTATTCTGATTATTATTTCCCTGTAGTAAACTATATGCATAATTGCTCATTTTAATTGTCACAAAGTCCCTTACATTTCAGTAAGTTCTTGTATTAATCATAATGAAAAACAGTATTAATCATCATCATTTCTCTCAAGGTATTAATCTTGCCCAATTGGCACACATATTTTTATTCATATGTTATTTTCTTTTAGTAAGATAAATTCCCTATGGAGAGAATCTATTTAGATGTTTCTTCTCTGTTTTTCTCATTCATTTTATTAATCATGGCCCACTGTTCAACTTCCAAGAACTTTTTTTCTCTCCAATGTCTTTAACAACTAACTGATTTGGGGCAGCAGTAGAAAGAAAAATCTCTGGGACAGAATCTGCTCACAAGCATGCTGACAAGTCTCAGTTTAGGGCAAATTTCCAAAAGATAATTATAGATGCTGCTAAAGCTGAAGTCATGATGGTCAGAGTGTCAGAAATCTTACTTATAAATGCTGTCATAAGGCTGTGTGGGGAACTCCATTTTAGTTTGGAAAAGGCAAAGTTTGAAATCTACTAAACTGCCTGAGTTGGCCTCTGTCTTGATCTCCTCTCTAGTTTTGTACTAGTCACCTGAGGGACTTTTGAAGGCTATAAATAAAAGAAAATTTAGCAACTAGCATAAATTTTTCTCAGCAGGTATTTGTTATGAAGTGGCATTGCACTCACGCACTGTTTGTCGCTCTCCTGTGCAGCTTGAACACAGAATTAACTCACTGAGTTTTTCATTTAGCCTATGAGGTAGTTATTATCTTGATGGTTGCTTTATCAGTGAAGAAACTGAAACATGGAGAGATTAAGTAGCTTGTCGAAGGTCACATACGTAGTAAGCTGTAGGGTCAGAGTTCAAACCCAGGCAGCTCAACTCTTGGGCTCATGTTCTTAGGCATCAGATTTTATGGCTGCTCAGTTCCAGCATGCTTTATGACCAGATACAGTTTGTAGATCTGGGTTTATTAGGATAATATCACACAATGGAACTTATTGCCTGGTTCTCAACTCTTACTAATTTGATTTGAATACTTTCTTTTTATCTGTATTGATTTTTAGAGTATTAGGTATCTTGGTCAATCACTCTCTAATTTACAAACGAATAACACTGTTCAGCCTAGAGTGCATCAGAATCTCTGATAAGTGGGGCCAGAGCATCTTTGACTTCACACAGTTTCTCTTTCACTCTGAGGCAAGTGTCACTTGCCATCTAATGTCAGAAGGAAGATAGGTGACTACACTGTAAGTTTCAGTAGGAGAAAAGCTGAGACCAGGACTCTGGAAAGCCATGACAAGTACTGTAGGGACACAAAGATGGGAGACATTGATTCTGACTGAGAAGCCTCCTAAAGAGATGGCGTATTATAAAGTCTGTGAAGGATGAATACAAGCTAGTAAGAACCATTCACTGAACACCTCACTTATAAAAAGGAAAAGAGGTTCCCTTGAATTCTCTCCTATAGGGTAAACCTGCAGATATTTGGAGACAGATTTCTTATGTTCTTCAAAGGAAAACATTTCAGTTTCATTGAGGAATATTTAAATGTTAAGCTCCCAAGGCCTGAGGCTGTAGTATCAGAGGCCTAATTTTACTCATTAAGTTTTTAATGTTATAACAGAATTGGCAGGAACTAAGAAAATCGAAGGATAGTTGTTCCCCTTCGGCTTGTTCAAACATTGTCTCCTTAATGCAAAAGAGCCTCAAATGGCCACACATTAGCATAATGGCTCCTTTGTACTTGCTTTACTTTGCTGTTTCTCAACTCTATCCGGAAGCATCTTTGCTTGGGATGCTTAAAGCCCCTCTGTGAATTGGCATGTGTACTAGAAAAGGTGCAGAATGTATGGCTCTCTATTTGATGTTTGACATAGGACATTGGTGGGGGATGGGGAGTAGGGGGTTCTGGGGTATTGGCCTTTGGTCTTTTTGGACTCAGAGTCTAAAGTAAGGGCCCTAGAAAATGTAAAATTCTTCCCGTAATTCTTTTGTTAGGTGTTTTATTGTCATAGTGATCAGAGAAGGTTGGAATTGGAGAAGCTACTGCTCAATGTTCCTGCATATAAAACCTTTGGTAAGTTTTCTCTCTGAATCAGGCTGGGAGGACCATCACTGTGAGATGTGTACAGAGTGGATGTCACATGAAACAGAGCACCTCCTCAGGTTCTGTTAGCTGGACTCGACTTGCTTTTGGTTTGTCTTTGGGTCTTTGTGGGATCATAACGGCTAAGATGGAGAGCCTCAATACCAGCAATAGCTTCAGCCACAAGGACCCAGTGCTCTGGAGGCTGCCGCGTGCATTCTTTGTCTCTCTCAAAGTTTCCTGCCTGAGTGGGTCACAGTAGACGTGACTCTCATTTGCCCAGGACATTTGTCCTGTGTCTTTGCAGTTATGAAATTGTATTGGGAAGGACAATGGTTGTAACATGGTAATATTCATTATTTAACTATAATGAATGTGACCATTTGTCCAATGCAGCATCATTGCAAAATTAAACTGAAAACTATAGTGCAGGAGACATAGCAGTCTGTGAAATTGAAGTGAAAGTAGAGAACATGACAATATTATATCAATTAAAATTAAAGAAAGTAAAGCACAATATGTGCTTCAGATAGAAAAATTTGGAGAAAAATGATTAGATGTCTTGTTGAAAATTGCAAAAGAAATACAAAAAAAATTTAGCATAGGTTTATAATTGTAAAGAAAATTTAAACAAAAAAAGAAATGTATTGTATAGTAATGCCAAAAACGTATGTTGGTAATATTACACCAAAAACAAAGAAAAGACTATTTTTTCTTTGTTTATTCTAAAAAAGGTACAAGGTTAAAATACAACATAACTTCAGAGCCTATAAGGTAAATTATTTTTCTTATGTTTACTTTCATTTTTTAACATAAATCCCGGATCAAACTCTTATCTTTTTGTTATTTATGTACTGTAACATTTGCTTAATTTGTGTCAGTCAGGGTCTCTGTAGGAAGCAGAGGCACAGTCTAACTGGTAATTGAGGACAGTTCACTACATATTTACAAAGGTCTGCAGAGCTTCCAGAGAAATGACTAGGGATAAAACAGTACCCTGGGTTCAGCAGTAGTGCGAAGCCGCTACCTCTCCTAGGGTTGAGGAGCCAGGTGCAGAGACAGCAGCTACTTGAAATCAGAGAGAATAATTGTATGGAGAAGGACATACATCCTTTGGTGGGAAGGACAGAGCCTATTCAATGGTGCTCACACAGGGAGAAAGCCAGGAAATAAATGCTCTGTGCCTCCTGCTCTCTCATCTCCTGCCAGGGCCTCCAAATGGCCAAAACTAATTGGAAGCCTGAGGGCAAGTAGAGCAGTTTCCTTGGACACAGAGCAGAGTGGCGAAAGAGGGATAGTTGGAACTGTGAGGGCAAATGGACAAGTCCAGCACACTCATTGGAACGGATTCACTTCAAGTGGACTTTTCCCAGGACCTGTTATCCTCAGATAAAGAAGATGTACTTAAGGAATGTTTGCCCAGCACAAGAGCATCGGACTTTTAGTGGCTCACTTAGGACACATTTTAATGCAACATTAAACTAACTTTTGTAGTTACAGTGTGCACCTTTACTGAACAGTTATTGACATGGTAATATCTTGCAGAATTCCTCAGAATTCCTTATACAGACTACTGCCCATCATGTCTAATTTTGTATTTGGGAAGTTGATGTTTTGGAGCTATGTGTAAGGTGACATTTATTCCAATTAAGTTTCATGATATTCACTTTGGGTCATTGTTTCCATCTCCTGGGATCTTTCTGGAACCTGACATTTTATCATCTGTATCAGCTGCTCCTTACAGCCTTCTGCCATGCTTACATATGATCAGCTGCTAATGATCATTGATAGTAACGTCCCACTGGGCATGGTTGTGGATGCAGCCCTGAAGCGTACTACTACAGACTGCTCTCTGGGATGCCAGTGATTCAGAGTGCATTGGGTAGGTTAGACTAAGCCATGTGCCGGTGCCCAGTTAACCCCCACATCTCAGGGACTTCCCCACCCCGAGTTTATTTTTCACTCATGCTCCATACTTCCTCCGTGTGTTTCTGCTCACAGTCCTTGGGCTGGAATAGGTGCCTGACCCAATCTCTCCTAAGGCAGATGAAACTGAGGGTGAATGCAAGAGTGTTTGGTGAGCGTTACATTTTAACATCGTCTAGAAGCAGTCTTTGACCATTTCTGAGACCATCTGACACTACCCTTAGCTGCATTTCTCCATCTTTTGACTGTTGTCCTTTATTGAGTGTCATTTATAGAGTAATAATCATTAAACATATGTACTTTAATTTGATCTTTTATTACCACCCAATGCGGTAGGTAACATCATTTCCCTTTTATAGATGAGAAAACTAAAGCTTAGAGGTTAAGTATCTGTCCAAGGATATACAGTTAATAAGTAAGTGGTAAAGATTTGAACCGTTCAATTCCAAACACTCATATTGCTTCTTATTACCTGTCCATCTAATCTTTTGGCCAATAATGGAGTAAAAGAAAGGGTAAAACTCAGGTAAAATTGAAAATAAGACAAATTGATTTTTCATGCTGCCCCATAATTCTTTTCTTGTGCTCTGACTTTGAATCATTTTCTCTTATATTCATGTATCCCAAGCTCTCATTCTTTCCCTTTCTCCATTATCTATTTCTTTCACAGGAAATTCTGGGGAGTCACTCACATTAAAGTAAAAGTGACTGAATAGTTTCTGTCTTTCATTTTTAAGTTATTTATGTATTAAAGACAGGTCATCTTGCAACTAAGAAGAATAAATCTCTAGTTGTGGGATATGAAACACCTTTAAAGGAGTTTACTTTAACAAAGACATTATTGATAACCCTAAAATTACATCATTGAGCTTCTAGCTAGTGTGGTCTTAGGAGGCAGACTAGTGTATAGAAAGCATGGACTTTGGACTGAGTTTATGGGTTAAATCTGTGTTAAACTTCTGGTATCTATGTGACATTAAACAATTTAAGTTTCTGTGGCCTTAATGATCTCATCTGCAAAATGAGTTAAATAATTTCTACCTTCTATATCTTGTGAAGATTAAAGAGGTATTATACATAGAAGGTACTCAAATATTTTTTAAGTGAACAAATGCATGATGTCTTTGATGCACCTGGCAGAGTTTCAGGGTTAGCGTAGGCAGCAAGTTAGGTTTTAACGAAAATGGAGGGAGCCAGCCATCTAATTAGGCTGGATGAACAAGAAGGGACAGCTTTACAGATACCCCTGGGGGCAGCCACATCCTCTAGCAAAGAGACTTAATCCCTGAGCAGGCAGGAAAGACTGAATCTCCAATCTCCCCAGAGAAAAACGGGCCTATTAGCCCTGATTACCAGGGGAGAGGGGGGAATAAAACAGTAAGGGAAAAATTCATTTACTGGGCACATGTGCCACAGAAGCCAGGTGATGAAGCAGAACTTTGAGGCAGGTACAGTAAGAGTCAGAAAGGTGACCTTAAGTGGAGGAGCCTAGCCTGGGAAACTGGGAGAAAGACTGGATAGGTTAAGGGCATGAACCACTCTCCCATCCCCCTGGAAAATCCAGGAAAGGGATTGGATAAGGGAAGCCACCAGTACAAGCCTATGAAAAGCAAGGCAAGAGATTGGATAGTTTGAAAGAAAGCTTACCACTTCCCAAACCCAAGGAAATATCATCATAGCTTAACAAAGACCCGGTTCAGTTCTCTCTTGGTGGCAGCCATGTGGGCCTGGCTGTGCAGCCTCAGGGGCTGAAGTGCAGTGCCGAAGCCAAAAGCTGCCCAGAAGGGAATGGAGACAGTGCTGGACTATTGAAGCCTTGGATGCCAGGCTGATCGCGCAGCAGCTCTGGGTGCAGGCCCTCCTCCTGGGCTTGGTGGGCACAAGTGAGGGCCTGCAGTTCCAGAGGCTGGACTTCTGCAGCGAGACAGACTTCAGCCACCCGTTCGTGCATGAGGCAGTGTACCTAAGTCCTTTGTTTTCACTCCAGTGAATCTTGCCACGATTCCTCAAATCCTCCTATGTGTGAGTCCCCAGAATTCTTTTCTTGTAACTTCTCAAGATCCCGTTTTCAGGCCAGTACAGCAGACCCACCTTGGTCCCAGTCCACGACCGGCAATGTCAGTAAAGAGAAGGCAGCAAACACGCGTCAGTCTGGAGTTGGCGCCAGGTAGGGTGAGTTAGTGGAGAGAAGCTGACAAATGGAGCCAAGTTTAAAAACTAAAAAGTTTGCATTTCAATGCAAATCATTTTTTTTTATTATAGATTTATATGCTAATAGAGTAGGAGAGATTATTTATTTTTGACTCTATTAACCAAAAATATCCCAATACATGTTGTGTGTCTTACTGTTAAACTAACTGATTCCAGTTTGGATGGTGTGACTAGCCAACTCTTTAATGAAATCACTGGCCCAACCTGAGAGACATTACCAGGTGGCATGGACAGTAATACATAATTATTATTACTTCCAAGTTGTTGCTTTCTCACTGTTTAACAACATGAATTGTGATGACTTCTTGGTCATTTTTATATCATTGCAGTAACAACTCTTTAAAATGTTCAGTTGTAATTATGCAACTTTTTTCTACAACTTCCATTTACAAAATTATAGGAAAAAATGGGGATGCTTCTAGATGTTGGGGATATGATTGAGCCATTTTATTCTTTTTTAATTATTATGCATTTCAGAATAAAGATATTTATATAATTCATCTGCTGACTTCAAAGTCCATGTTTTGTATACATTATATTGCCTCCAAAGACCACCCTGCTAGCAACCCTATGATACAATTTTAGGGATAACAAATCTGGAAATAATTTTGTGCAGCGGGAGAAGTTCTGTTATATAAATAAAAAAGTAAGTATATTAAAATAATCTGTGTCTCTGATTTAAATTGTTAAAGTTTAATTAGCTTTAAATTGTTTATTGGGAATCATAATTCATATCTGTTAACAGTAAATTTTTGTGATAGAATGGACTTTATGGGAAAATGAAATATACATTTCTATTTTCATTTTCTCCTGGAATATTACATAAAAGTGTTTCTGAGTCAGCTTAAGAAATCTTATCAATTAAAAATAAAAAAAGGCTGTTGCTCTGGCAGAAGGGGCAATTACAATGTCTCAAGAGTTTTAAGTTGTGGTATAGAATATTGTCTGTACTCCACATTGTTGAGTCCTTAAGAAATTCGAGGACACACCTCCCCAGGGGACATCTGACTTCTCCGGGGATAATTTAGCTGCTCATTCCAAGCAGACCATTAGTTCTTGCTACCGCCCCTCTTGTGATGGTCTCTGCTTGACTCAGAATGAAGATCAGTATCTGAATCACATAATAGCATGCTGTTTTTTTCAAAAGCCATTGTTTTTATTCATTGTTATAAAACCATTTTTGAAACAACATTAAATAAAATCTGAAGCCCTGCTGGCGTGGCTCAGTGGATTGAGCCCTGGCCTGCGAACCAAAGGGTCGCTGATTCGATTCCCAGTCAGGGCACAGACCTGGGTTTCAAGCCATGTCCCCAGTTGGAGGTGCATGAGAGGCAACCATACATTGGTATTTCTCTCCCTCTCTTTCTCTCTCCCTTCCCCTCTCTCTAAAAATAAATAAATAAACTTTTTTTTTGAAATTGAAAAAAAGAAAACCAATCACCTATAACACCATGCTTTCAGGAATTTGAACAGTGAACACAGGAGCTGAAAGGGCAGGGTGAGCCTGCCAACCAGAGCAGGCAATAGCAGGCTGGTTTTTATTCCCTACCGCCCAGGGGGCTGACAGCATTTCCCCCTTTCAGTCCCCAAGGAGTTTCAGAGCAGAAATAAAACTGCATGATAATTCATATTCATGCTCTGTTGATCCTCCTCCTTTGATATCCTGACCAATTTCTCAACCCACTTCTATGCTGACCTCATTACTTAACTGACTTATTTCAAAGAGGAAAAGGCAAGTTTGGTATTTTTTTCTTCATTACTTTTGTCTGATATTAAAAGAAAAAATGCCCATTGCAGAAAATGTGTTACTTTCGTATTTTAAAGAAATGTATAGAATCAATAATTAAAATAATAGACAAACTGTTATAAGTGGAATATATTTTCTTCCAGTATTTTCCCTACATATCGGGGTTTTTCTCTCAGTCTCAGAACTATAACATTTTAGACAGAATAATCCTTTGTCATTGGGGATGTCCTGTGAAGTCTGGACTGCTTGTAGCTTTCCCGGCCTCTGCTGAGTCGAGCAGAAGTGCCAGCAGGGACTTCCTCCCCACACCCGGTCATAATGACCAAAAATGACTCCACACACTGCCAAATGTGTAGGGGACAAAATTTGAGAACTACTTCTAAATATTAAAATAAAATTAGAATTGTATTGTCTGTACAATTTTATATTCTGCTTCTTAAGCTAGCATTGCATATTGGAAATTTTCCTGTTTCATTAAAGGGCCTTGAAGTGATGGTGTTCATCATCTGTATTCCCTTGTATAGATAGGATATAATTTAATTAATTAACTATCTTCTCACCATTGTCTAGCTGGGTTGTTTCCTAATTTTTTAAAAATAAAAAGTAGTTTCATGAACATCCTTATACATAAATATTTGACCCCATCACTAATAAGCAAATCTCTTATGTCTTTCAAAAGCCATAAGTTTAGCCCTGGCTGCTGTGGCTCAGTGGATTGAGCGTCGGCCTGCGAGCCAAGTGTCGCTGGTTTGATTCCCAGTCAGGGCACATGACTAGGTTGCATGTCAGGTCCCCAGTTGGGGGCACGAGTGAGAGGCAACCACACAGTGATATTTCTCTCCCTCTCTTTCTCCTTTCCCCTCTCCCTAAAAATAAACAAACAAATTAAAAAAAAAAAAAGCCATAAGTTTATTTTCAAGTAACAAAGTACTTTTGAACCTAATAAGTAATTTTTCAGAACTTTGAGGTCTTAGTGGCATGATAGGCCTCTTTTCTTCAAAATAAGTCAGTGGCTAAACATCTCTGAACCTGTTCTTTATCTCCTTTGAGAAAAGATTAAAGGGCTGAGAATCTAGTGAAAAAGCTAAGGACACTTATGCTTGAAAAAAAAAATATACTAAACACACACACACACACACACACACAGACACACTTTTGCATACCATTTGAGGGATCCGTGGATCTGTGAAGAATAACCGTAGACCTTCAGTTAAGGAGTCCTCTTGTAAAGACACCTCATCCCTACTTCACCTTTTGTGTGGGATAGATATGGCTGCTATTATAACCTCCAGAAAGAACTGAGGAATCCAAGACGAAAGGGTATGTCCATGACCACATGTGTGTCATATCCATGAGCCTGGAAGCAGAAAAGGGAGGGTTTTTTTTTTTTTTTTTTTTGTCCTTTAGGCCAGTGGTGATTATGGATGAATGAAGTCTAAATTTTCTGAGCTGGCCCTTCTTGCCTTTGAAGTCCCTTTCTAATGCCGCTGTAGTATCCAGTCAAGGTAAAACCAGTACTGAGCACTAAGCTTCATAGAACATTTATCTACATCTGTCCTCACCCATTAGGCTTATTATAATTTACTTTCCCATGCAGACTGGGAAACAATCATTCCTACGAGCAATGAGTTATGATACAGTGACTATGGGCATGGCCATTGCTTTTCCACACAGAGTTGGGACAGGAAGAAAGGAAGGTAATTTGAATTTACTGAGTGAGCACCCACTCTCTGCCAAACTTCATTTGGGGGACTTTGCTTCCATATTTTTGCTTAATCTTCATGATTACTCTGGGGGATAATTGATGTTACCATCATTTTTCTGGTAGCCCAGCGTCACATGAAGAGTAGGTGGCATGTGAAACGGGAGGAAGCTCATGACCTTTTTTTATTGCATTGTGCTACCCAAGGAAGGTAGGATCAAGATTCCCCCCATCTCCCTCCACACCCTGCTAGCCCCACTTCCCATAAAGCTTTGCCCTAGCATTCTGTGCCTTCTTCGAAAACGCTATATTGCATTTTGGAGGCCATTCCAAAACACTCTTAGGTGGTCATGTTATCTCCTCTAATAGATACTGAGCCTGGATTTAGAGGACTTGGCTTTGCTGTTTGGCCCTCTATCACTCAGGTATGAATGATGCTGGGTGAGTCACTCGTTCTCTTTGAATGTTGATCTCCTTCTCACCATAGATGCTGTGCTAGTTAATACATAATAGTAAGAACTCATAGCTATGGAAGTGCTTTCTTTAAAATCAAACAAAACTTTCAAATATTGCTACTTTGAGAGATATTTAAACTCCCTGAGCTTCTATTTCTCATCTATAAAAATATAATAATAATCCCTACCTCACAGGGTTGTTGAGTTGTTCATTCAACAAATACTCATGGTGCACCTACCATGTACTGAGCACATTTTGTTTTGTCAGGGGACAGATGGTGGTGGCGGACATATGGTAAACAAGCAGGGAAAAGCTAATGTGATCGTGGCCCGTTGTGATGAGCAGTGTGACAGGTAGAAAGGTTGGAGGTTGAGGGTGCTGCTTGGGTAGGGCAATTGGGGGCAGACTCTCTAAGGGGGTAGTGGAGACCTGAGGAGAGAAGGCTGAGAAGTCACCAAAACTGATGCTATCCAGTGGACTTAAAGCATGGAGAACAATATTACTGAAAGATATCAACAGAGGCAAGAGGGCTGTACGCGTTGTTATTCAACATGTGGCCTGTAGGCTAGTGATCATCTTCACACAGTCACTGGGCCGCCGCAAGCTGAGCAGCATGCACAGGTATGGGAATCAGTGCAATCCTTCCTTCACTGAGAACATCTTGCTAAAAAAAATGTCAGCCAAATGTAGCAGCATGCTTAGTTAGGCAGTTGATGTATGTTCTGGCATTCATAACTCATCATACCCCAGTACAACTTGCAGACTGATTATTTTTAGCAGCATTAACAAGATGAAATGGAAGGGTTGGGGAAGGCAGGGGCTAGACCATGCAGGGTCTTGAGGCCATAATAATATATCTGAGCTTTATTCTCAGAACAATGGGAAACTGTTGATGGTTCTAAGGAAGAGAGACGAGTGATCTGCTGTTGAGAAAAACATGCTCTAATGCCCTTGAAAACATTTTATAAACTGAAAAGTGGTGATCAATGTGAGTTTTGACTTGACTCAATAATCTCATTTAATCGGGGGCTCCTCTAGCCATTCTGCCAATAGTCTCCTGGGCTGGTCTGAATAACATATCATGAATCTCTTGAGGGTATATAGCAGCTGCATTTATTTTTTATTGTAGCAAGAAGTATGGAACATGATTTGAGGTTACCTTTTTCCAATTCAAATGAAATTCCATGCTTGGGACATAAATAAGTTACATGCTTCTAGCTCAGGGGTCTCAGATCTCAAAATAAATCTCCTGTGGCTGGCAGTGTTAGTATCCCATGTTTACACCTGCTGAGCTTATTACCCATTTGCACATGTTTTGCTAAAAAGAACAGCTGCTTAAAATCTAGAAATTTTGTATCTTTACTTCGTTCATGGAGGGGGTTTTAGTGTTTTCTGCAATAGAAACTGCTGGGTTCATTATCTTATCACCCAGGAAATGGCTACATCTTTTGGAAAAACCATGGCATTAATTTATTTGCTCCAGAAATGATAATTATTTCTCTTCTTCTCCTCTATCCTTTTCTTTCTTCTTGAATTCCTCAATCCCTGCCTCCTTTGTTTCCTTCCCTTTCTCCTTTCCCTTCCCTTCCTTCCCTCCTTTCTTCCCTCCCTCACTCATTTCCTTCCTTCCTTCCTTCCTTCCTTCCTTCCTTCCTTCCTTCCTTCCTTCTTTCCTTCCTTCCTTCCTTCCTTCCATAACTACTTACTGAGCATTTATACTGTGGGTTAAGAACTATGCTAGGCCTTGGAAATACAGTACTTTAATCAGAAAGATACAGTCTCTGTTTAAAAGTAGTTTACAGTCTTAATGGAACACAGATAAATAACTAGAAAATTACAACCCAGTGTGATCTATACCACATTGGGGGAAAATACAGAGTGTATGTTGGAGAACCTAAGTTGAACATTTGATTAGACTTGAAGTCAGAAGTTCAGGTTCAAAGAATAAAAAAAATATGTTGAAGGCTTGGCGATTGGCAGAGTGTTCTTGGTAAAAATTTCACATGTGATAGCTTGAAAATGAGGTAGTGCAGTAAATAAAAGAAGGTCTTTCTGACTGGAGCTTTGGAGTGAAAAGAGGGCATTGGAGAAGGAAGAATTAGGGGATGTGAGTAGAAAACAGATCATGAGGGCCTTATACACCATTTAATGAATGTAAGCTTTAAAGTGATGGAGAGTCATTGAGGGATTTCAACAGGCAATTGATGTGATCTTGTCTGCATTTTAGAGAAATTATATTGGACCTGAGAAGTCGGATGGATCGAAGGTGCAAGGCTGGAGTCAGAAAACCACACAGAAGGACATGTCTGTGAATAACATTGTGGAATGAGCAAATTGGAACACTATACATGCAGAGGGTAAGATGTTATATTAATTAGATGCTCAGAGAACTGCTGACTGGTTTTCTGGGAGTTATGGGCACTTTGGAAAAGTAAGAGCAGAGGCCAGGTCTTTCAATCTGTGCATCGCTTTCTAGTTAGAGCTGTTTTGAGACCAGCCATTGCTCATTCTTCTCCTTGCCCCTTTACCTCTGCCAAATATCTTCAATTTTTCTAGTCTTAAAGTGGGAAATTTCTCTTTGATGATAATGTTACTCTTGGGAGCTTCCCAGTATTCTACTGCTTCATTAAAATATAAACCGACTTTAAAAAATAATGAAGAGGATATTATGCAGGCAATGTCAAGGGACTAATTGGAAATTAGTCCTGAAATTCTGTTGTATCAAACCCTGCAGATTTTAATTTGTTCTGCTAAGGTTTTCCTCAACACATATCCATGGAAAGAAGGGGATTAATCAGAGAACAAGTATATTCAGCACTATTGGGAGCTCAATAGAGAATAAACTACCCTGGGGGACAATGAAGAGACATAAGATGCTGTCTCTGCCCTGAAGTTGTCTAGTTCGAAAGACAAAAAACAAACAAACACGAATACATAAAGTCACTGAAAAAAATATCTAAGAAAGCATTATAGTTATATGCTTAAAAGTGTAATGTTCTGGTTGTTCAGAAAACACAGAGGACCAGGTAATCAGGAAATCCCTTCTGGAAGAAGTGGTATTGGAGTGAAGGCTTGGACGTGCAGGGAGGAGAAGACAGTAGGCTGGAGGGCTGGTGTGGGGAAGAGATGACTGTATCATGTCCATGGTACTTTAGGATGGGGCCACCAAAGATGGTGGGAAAGTACTGAGAAACAGTGGGGAAGAGTTTCAGTCGGACAGGGTGCGGGCAATAATGGATGACTTTGAAGTCAAGACACAGGCATTGTGAGAAATGGGGACTGAGTGAAGGTTCTCAAGTAGAGATGTTATGGGAAGAAATGATAAGCTGTCCAGATGAATGGGGGAGAAGGGTCATTTCCAACTTCTACTATAATTCAGCTCACCTAACTTTTCCTTTACCCTGACCAGTTCATGCCTGTGCTTTCTCCCTTCTGTGAGCCACCTTGCTAGTTTAATGAGATGAATGGTATGAAAGTGCTTGGTGGATCCTGAGTGATCATCATAATTATTGTTGTCACCAGTGCTGTCACCTTCATAAGTCCCATGTTTTTAGCCAAGTCCCTTTTCCAGAGTTCATCCCAGTAGCTGATTCAGTGCCCTTCCTTGATGATCCCTGCCTGGCATCTTCTGCTTCACCACGGTGCCCTGCAGAATTCTCTGTCCAGCAGCAGCAGCTTTTGATACATTTTCATTTCTAGTATCTTATACACATCTAGTGTGACAGAATCAAGTCTGATTAAACAACCCAACAAAACAAATCATAAACTGAATTTAGCATTAAAAACAGTGGGGTGATTTGATCCGAGTTAGCATTTAATTTCTCACCTGAGGATGGAGGTTTTGTGGTCATGGCCTGAATCTCCTGTTTCTGTCATCCCAGCAGGACATTGCACAGTCCTAGTAACTGATGGCTTTTTATTCAAGTTCCTGGCTGAGCCCAGGAGGTACATTGTTGCTTCTCCTTTGCTGAAAGGTGCCAGCTTATCAGTCTTTCCATCATGGCCTTCAACTAATATTTTTAGATGGCCAAGACGTTATCAAAAATAGTATTTAACTGGGTGACTTCAATGACTGCCTCTCAGTGACAACAGGACTATACCTTCTTGGGCTCAGCTGTGTCTGAGTCCTCAATTCCCTCAAATTTCTTGCAAGGTACTGCTCTGTGTGTTTTGCAATAAAAAGCTGTGCATTTTTCAGTAGGTTCCCCATGTAATGAAGATCCACAAAGACATGACTTTTGATTGATGACTGTATTTAAGAAGCTATTTAAGGAGTATTAGGTTTCCATGTTCTTTTGCTTGGGATCAGCTTTTTAAACTGCTCTTTCTCAGCAGCTTCATTCTGACAAGGAACATTTTGTTTGCATTTCATTTTTATTTTTAGGCATTTGCAAATGAGCCTACCCTGAAACAGCAATCTGCTCTATCCAGACGGGGGCAGAGGAGTGTCACAAATTTGTGTATGCATCCCACAGGTATTCATGGAGCAAGTGAAGCCTGGCAGGCCCTTTTCTAGGTACTGAAGGTACAAGAATGTGTCAGGACAACCCAGTTCTTACCCTCAGGGAGTTCACAGGGTTGTGAGAGAGAGATGATTTAATTATGGTGGTGATAATTGCTGTGAAGGAGAAAGACTGTGTGCTATTACAGCCTCTACTGGGAACTCATCTAGTCTGGGTGGCTCCAGGAAGGATTCCTTGAAGAAGTAGTAACTGAACATGTATCTGAGTGATACACAGAGTTTAATAATGTAAAGGAGAAAAGTGGGGGGAGGTTAGGGGTGGCCAGAATAAATGAGTTTCCTGAGGTTGGAAGGCGGTAAAAAATGTAACTTAAAAGGGGAGCAGGGTAATGTGTCTGGAACTTAGAAAATGAAGGGGAAAATACCATGAATTAAGAATGGAGAGACAGGTGGGGCTGCAATCATATGGTTCCTACAAGGCTACTGAAAAGCTTGTAACTTTTCAGAGAAAGGAGGAAGCCATTGAAGAGACATAAGCAATGGAGTAACAATATCTGACTTTTATTTCTAAAGGACAATCTGGATTTCTATTGCAGTTGCCTGGGTTAGAGGTGATGGTGGCTTGGAGTGGCGTTGGCTGTGGAGATGGAGTGAAGTGACTGCCTATGAGATGATTAGGAAGTAACATTGGTGGGATTTAGTGATTGAGCAGATGTAGCAGGTGTGGGAGAGAGAAATATCAAAAACAACTTCAAATTTCCTGGTAGATGGGGTGGGGAAACCAGGTGTGGGTAAATGTGTCAACCCTTTTCCAGACTAATAGGAAGAAGTCATTGCCCATAGCTAATGCATAGTAGATGTCTCAATTCCTAATTGTCATGGATTTGGTAAATATAGCTTCTTCAAGGGGGAGGGATGCTCAGAAGTAAGAGAGCTAAAGAAGACATAGCTACTTTAACCTTTCTA
Organism: Furipterus horrens; assembly: GCF_987537825.1. Classification (NCBI taxonomy): domain Eukaryota; kingdom Metazoa; phylum Chordata; class Mammalia; order Chiroptera; family Furipteridae; genus Furipterus; species Furipterus horrens. The sequence goes on from NW_028327180.1 coordinate 69,566,571, forward strand.
AAGTCTAATGATATGTCTCTGGTGGCCAAATTATTTCCTGAAATTTGTCTATTCTTTTTAGCTGAATCTGTTACATGTTCTTCTGAATGTCCCTAACCCGCTCAAGCACATGGCTTACTGAATCATATTCTAACCACCCACTGGTGTTCTAGCCTCTTCTGCGAGTTGATTTGTTACTCTCTTCTTTTTAGCAACTTCAGAAATCACATCTCCTTTCTTTGGTAACTACACCTTGATCTGCATTCGGGAACCACCTGTTCTTCACTCTGGGTTCACCAAGGGCTGAAAAATTCTCCCTCCTCTCTCTCCATGGCCGTACTGCTTGGTTTAAGGACTTCGACAGTGGGACTCAGCCAGAACTACTAAGAAAGAGGTGGCCCCCTTCCCCTGGGGTTTGTAGAAGCAATAGGCGTTTGGGAACTGCTGGTGGCCATCCTGTTATTGAAAGAGAGTCACCCTGAGAAAGAAGGCAATGCAGAAGGGAGCAGAGAGACACAGAACAAGGGTCCTGGTGACAGCATTTGAGCTCTGGGCAGCCTGAGCTCCATGCCCTTGGCTGTTTCAGTTGTGATCCATTTAGCCCTTCTGTTTGAGTGAGTTTTGAGTTGGTGTTCTGTCACTTGCAAATAAGAGCTCTTTCAAATATAGTTCTTTAAAAAATTGAGATCAATAGCCAGAATTAATGACTGACAGTGATGAATACTTTTTTAGCTCTTACTATATGTAAGGTGCCATGACACTGGACATAGTTTATCTAAATTTAATCTTCCAAACTATTACATGCCATAATAATTCCCAATTAATGGAGGTGATAACTGAGAATCAGAATTAGGATCCACACCTAGGCAACTGAACTCAAAGGCCAGGCTCCACTATGTTTCCTATGGGTAAGAACAGTCTTTGTTATAACTGATATCATTAACAGCACCTGCTTGAAATCATAGCCGGCTTCTCTACTTGTCCAATATCTTTCCTGTAAGGAAGAGGAGAAAGCAGCAATGGAAGCCATCACTCATATTTCCTAGGTTAATTCATCCCATGTAAGGTAGGTCTTAGCACGATCAGACTTTGACCATTACAGCAGATTCTTCAATCTCATCCAGCACTGCAAACTCAGTGAAGGCAGAGATCTCTCCATCTGGTTTCAGACCTATAAACCAACTACCTCTTTCTTGTCTCAAGTTAGTTGTTTCACAAAAATCTCAAACTTTACATGTCCGAAGTGGGATTCCTAATTCCCAAATGCCACCTCAACCTGTTCTTCTTGCTGACATTTCCATTCTAATCAATGGCAGCATCAGGTACCGGCTTCTCAAGATGATAATATAGGAGAACTCTGTGATCTCTCTCTCTCTTTCTCTAAGTCCCATCCATCAGTAAGTTGCCAGTCCTATATAGACTATATCCGAAAACCACTCACCAACCACCTTGGCCTCTTGTAGGTTCTTAGAACATCCAGAGCTCCTTTGTGTAGTAGGACATTTATTCTTGAGGTTTCTGCTGCTCCCCAATGCTATTTCCCTGCTTTCTTCTACAGTGAACTCCTTTTCATATTTCAGTTCATAGGTCTTCCCAGACTTTCTCTCTGAATCAGTCCTTTACTCCACTGCTGGTCACTTTCTATCACATCATTTTCTTTATAGCTCTTATCTCAAATTGGAATTTTTATGTTATTAATTCACTTATTTATTTGCTGTGACAGCCACTAGAATTAAGCTTCTTGAAAGTAGGTTTCTTATCTCTCTAGTTGACCTTTGTATTTCCATACACAATGCAATACCTCCCATGTTGTTGGCACTCAGTAATTATGTGAAATGGAAAGACAAATGAGCACGTGATGATAAGAATGACACAGTTGAAGAATCAGATAACCTCCTCTCCATTGTCTAGTTATACATCATTGGCTAAACCATTGAGTTTCTCTATATTTTATTTTCTTAATCTGTCCAAAAAAAGAGGGAGGGGGGCTAATGGTATCCATGTTTGCTTCATCAGCTGGCAGGCTCATGAGGCCTTTTAGTGGAGAGAGCAGGGGCAGGCAAATATGCAGGGGACATTGTTCATTCGTGTATGACCCGTGGTGCAGGAGGTCAGCAATCAGAGCTATGGAACGATGACAGAAATGACAGTGCACGGACCAGAAAAGAGCCCACTTGTAACATTTGCAGAGTAATTAGTGCCACACAGAGCAAAACATTATCTAAATTTGTTGCCGCATACACTCGGGCATGGGGAATTATCTTCAAGTATTGGAAAGAATGTTCCAGAATCCAGTGCTCATGTAAATGTCTACCACTTGAGTCCAGGGGTCACTGTTCAGGCTTTTTTCACTCAGTATAACTTTTGTGCCCAACAAAATCAAATTCTTGGGCAGAATAATTACATGTAAATGCTGCTGGGCTATTAATCTCAAGGGGCCAATTTTATAGCCATTTGTTGCTGTCTGAAATGTCAGGTTTATGACAGAGGGCACGATAACACAGGCACCATTCTCTACTAAGTAAGACATGAAAGGCACTAATCAGCACTGGGGCTGCAAATGGTGAAGGCAGTAAGATGTTGCTTTAGCTAAAAAGGTGATCTAAATTAATTACAGGACTCATTTTAAGAAACAGAAAACATTCTTGTAATGGAGGTGCTATGTGAAAACCGATTGCTCAGTTCAAAGACTGTCTGCTCTTGAGAAGGCTGATTATTTCATATTTCCCGAGATTTCCTGGGCCCATGAGAAAAGGCACTGGGTAAAAATGGAAGCTCCAGCTTTAAGTCCTGGCCTTACTATTGCCTAAATATGTGACCTTGGACAGGGCCCTTCCCTCTCTTGGATCTTAAGTTTCAGTTTCCTTCCCTTAATTATAAAGCTTGTGTTGTTTTGGTGGCATCCTGGAAGGTTCAAAGGAGGGGATTGGAGGTTCAATACATTGAAAGCTGAAAATGTGATATCAAGGTAGAACTAATTGTGCTTATATATTGAACATTTGTTGACTTTGCCTGTCCAGTGTCATTCCTTCTGCTTTTACTGAAGGTGAAAGACTCTAAACTCATCTGGGGTAATGCTTCTTTTTAAATTTTAATCTACATATTTCAGTTTGCTTTTTCTAGAGGTTCAGGAATGGTTATATGAATCTGGCTTAGTGAATTGAGGAGTCTGTCTCCTGGGCCTCAGTGTTTGGTTCACAGATGGCATATAACTTAGGCCAGGACAATGAGACTTAGTTCTGGTATTGAAAGAAGAAGAGGATGGAAAAGAGACATCTTTTGCCTTTAGGAATATAATCAGGAAGGATATAAAACATGGTGCAGAACAGAGAGGTAGTGTGATGCTGGATCGTAATGACATCTTTTGAGTGTCTGGATCCAGCCAGTGACTCTATATGCTTTAATGAGTGCCTAATCAGGGCCAGATACAATGAAGGCATTCAGGATTCATTGTTGTATGGGACAGACAAGTCTTGCTGTCATGGACCTCACATTTCAGTAATCTGAGCCAACAAATTCCTAGTTTGAGCTAAGTTTTTTTTCTTTTTGTTTGTTTGTTTTATCATTTTTGTTCTATCTTGATACTGAAAGTCCAGTATTTTATTTCCTAATTTATGAAATGGACCAAAAAATAAAGAAAATTGACACCTATTTCACTGAGGTATTGTGAAGATAATGTATGCAAAACCTTTGGCATATAGTAGGTGTTAAATAAATGATATTAAAGTAGACATTGGTCAATATTTTTGGCCATGAAACATCTGAATCCCTTTCTTTTGTTTGGAGGATCTCCCACCTTGTGAGTCAGAACTCATTTTAGAAGCTGGCAATGCCGATCCACCATGCAGCTAGTAAGGGCACGTGGCTGAGGCATTATAAATTAGATGCGTTAGAGACACGTTGAAACACATTATGCAGTGAAGCACCACCCATGCAGACTTCCTTCTGGGCACAGGGGTGCTAGTGTTGGCAGCTGCATGTGAAAATCGTCAGCAGGGGCAGCACTTCCAGCAGCAACACCCAACTGCCTTTCTCAGAGGTGCTAACTGTGCAAACTGCGGAGTCCGTGGAGTCTGTGCACCTGCATCAGACCACCTCTGGGAAGGGATCCTGGCTGTGTACCTTCAGGTGTGGTTCTCCGGACTTCCTTGAGAGTATAGAAACTACCCAGAATGCATTAAATACAGCTTAAATTAGTCAGAGTTCATTTCTTTTGCTTGCAGTGAAGACGTGGCTGATACTTTAGTTATAATAATATAATTTCACTGATGACAATGGTGATAAGACTTGTGTTATAGGGAAATAATAATCATAGTTTGTAATGGGGAAAATAGTAAGGGGTGAGATGGAAGGCTTAGTTTAGTCTGAGGCTGATCATCAATACTAAGTGTAATGTAGGGTGGTAAGAAATGGTAAGGCATGATATGAGCTGCTAGTAGGTCTCTAGCTATGTGAATGGGCCAAAAGGAACATGTTCAAGAGAGACATTGGAGTTGACATGACAGTTCCTTCAGCCTTTGAATCATCTATACTACAGACGTATTGAGAGTTCTCGACATTGGATGTGATGATACTGTAATTTACCAAACAAGAGATATTTGGACTGTAGAGTGTGTAGTTCAGCTGAATATCATTTAAACAGAGTTAAAGAAAAATGAGTAGTCAAGCTCAAGGTTGGATTCCCTCATCTGGGTGGGGTGACTCAGCCTCTCCCACTTTTGTCCTCTCAAGTTGGTAACTGGATGTGTTCCAGGAGTCCCATATGTAGATGACATCCAAATATTTTGCAAATGATGAATATGAAAGAAAAGTGCTCATGAATTAATAATAGTTGTTACTCATCACAATTTTCTTTGGTGTCTTTTCACTGTCCTAAATGGTGTAAGGCCAGTCTAATGAGCCACTTGTGACCACAGAGGGACACAGTTCAGAGAGGATAATCACTTTTTGTTGAGGTGTGTAATTTTCCCCTTAAATTCATTAAAGGTTTTTGAGACAAAACAAAATTGATACTGATCCAGTCTCCTTTCCTTCCATAGATCATTAAGAAGTTGAAATTGCTTCGCAACCCCCAGGAAGCTCGCATCTGTAAGAATCAAGTGTTAGTGTGTGACTCCCTGGCAATTGTTATTATTCTGAGGAATTAATTTACTCTAATTAGTTTTAAGACCATTAGCAGAACTAGAAAGCTGAGCAAGAGATGGCAGGTCTAAAAACAACATTCTCAGCCAGTTGTAAGAACTTTTCATGTGCTAAACAATTTTACCATTAAAAATCAAACCTTGTTAAAAACCAAACAAAATACATATAAATCAGGATATAACTAGTATGATTCCTAAAAGGCACATTAGCCTTAACCTATTTTCTGAAAGTAAGAAATCAACCCTAATTTTCTCTCCCAGTGTTAGTCTCCAAATTAGTTCTATGGGACTCCCAAATCAAAGAAATGACTGAAATTGAGTTTCATAAAGGGCAGGTTTTGCTTAGGGAATATTGATGCTTGATTGAAATGACTCAAGAGGTTTGGGACAGGTTCTGTCCTTTCAGGAAGTGGCTTTCCTCTCTCGAATCATTGTGGATAGACTTCCACTATGAAAGAGAGGTCTTCGAGTTCCTTTCTCCAGGTCTTCTTTAATTGGTCCATTCAGCCAGGAAGGGCAACCCATTTTCCTAAATTGTCATGGAAGGGCTTGCACACCTAGGAGCCCAGCCTTCGGGTGGGCTGGTACAGGGCAGTTTTAAAGGTTGGCGGTAGTCTTCTGGGTGGCAGTTGTCTTTGCAGGATACAGAGCTCGTACGGCCTTTAAGGCAAACTGCTGACAAATGGCGGAGGATGTGAAGTTCAGACTTGGTTTCACAGGCAATGAGAAGATTTTGGCATTTCTTTTTTTTTTTTTTTATGGACTCAGTCTATGTTTATTTTATTTTATTTTTTTTTAATTTTGGTTTTTCAATTACAGTTGTCCCCTTTTCCCCTAATTTCTCTCCCCCACCCAACCCACCCCCTCTCCCGCAATCATATCCCTCCCCGTTGTCCATGTCCATGAGTCTTTCATACAGGCTCTTTAATTAAACCCTTCCCTTACTTATCCCCCTTCTCTCCCTCTCCCCTCCCCCCTATTGTCTGCTATTCTGCTCTTTGTTCTATTTAGTTCCTTTGTTTGTGCTGTTCTTTAGTTTCCTGTATTAGGTGATATCATATGGTATTTTTCTTTCTTTGCCTGGCTTATTTCACTAAGCATAATTCTCTCTAGTTCCATCCATGTTGTTGCAAATGGCAGGAGTTCCTTCTTTCTTTCTGCTACATAATATTCCATTGTGTAAATGTACCACAGTTTTTTGATCCACTCATCTACAGATGGGCATTTAGGTTGTTTCCAGCACTTAGCTATTGTAAACAGTGCTGCTATGAACATAGGAGTGCATAAGTTCTTTTGAATTGGTGTTTCAAGATTTTTCGGGTATAATCCTAGCAGTGGAATCACTGGTTCAAAAGGCAGTTCCATTTTTAATCTTTTGAGGTAATTCCATACTGTTTTCCATAGTGGCTGCACCAGTCTGCATTCCCACCAACAGTGCAGTAGGGTTCCCGTTTCTCCACATCCTCACCAGCACTTGTTGCTTGTTGATTTGTTGATGATGGCCATTCTGACTGGTGTAAAATGGTATCTCATTGTGGTTTTTATTTGCATCTCCCTGATTTTGGCATTTCTAAGAGGAGTGACAAGTCAGAGTGTGTAACTGTTGGAACATGAAAGATGAATTTGAAGAGGAGAGACTGAAGGTCAAGTCAGGAGATCCAGGTAAGAAGTCTGGAAGGCTGAAAATCAGCGCAGTAGATGTGGTAAGGACGCAGTGGATTTTGGAACTGTTTCTGGGTGCAATGGGCAGGATTAAATGAGGGATGGGGTATAGCTGGAGAGACCCAGGGGCTTCAATCTTGGGTGAGGCCAGCAACTGAGACACAGAGGGAACAAAAAGCCAGCACACTCCCAGGGTCTGAGATGATGGATTTGGTTTTAGATACAACTGCTCATACAAATATTAAAAGTGATCGACTTCTAGGGAGAATAATCTTACTTTCCTGTAAAGCACATTGGTCAAACTTCCATGCCTTTTGGACCAGCCAGAAATAAAGACATGAAGCTGACTGGAACCTAGGGCCACTGGGTAGGAGAACATGGCCCATGTAAAGGGCAGCTACCACCAGTCCAGGGAGTTGCAGCTGTGCAAGAACAGGGCCAGGATTGCCAAATCAACCAGATTCTTAGGAGAAGCCAGAATCCAATGCTATATACAGTGTTCTGGTTCTTCAGTGTTGACAACTAATTCAGTTCTCTTTTTCTGGAAACGCAAAGTGAGCCAACCCCAGGCAAGTCTGCAGAGCAGCCCAGGGGCCATTAGTCTGAGATGGGTCGGGCTAACCTGAGTCATTATGGAGTGAGCAGAAGGGGAAGACACAGTAAAGGCGCATCCATGGGGAAGTATTTTTAGGCCGCTGTAACTGTGCTAGCACAGTGCTAGCTACCATGGTGGGTGTAACCTATGGCTGCTGCCCACAAGAAACTGACAGCTTAGTGGGGAATGCCAGGCCAATGAGACAGCCAGAGAAAAATGCAGCACACTATATGATTAATAAGGGCTATGGATAATAAGAGTTCAAGAAAGGGAGAGATCAGCATTGGACATACCCTGGGTCTCAACTAGGCGAAGGAGAGCTTTCAGGAGGAGACAGAGGATGCACAAGGAGCTAGAGGATTTTCTGCAGAGTTCATTTCCAAGTCAACTACAATTCAGCAGGTTTTGTGATTTCTCCAGGGAGGCAGGTGTGGAGTTTCAGAGAGCAGGTGGAAAGAACAAACTACAAGTGGAAGCTGGTTCCAAACTGATGATCACTAACAGACCAGTTTGGACTATTTATTTTACATTATTTTTGAAAGGTTTTTCCTGCTCCAATTCCCAGGCCCTTGGCATTTAGTTTAACAATTAAAAATAAATAAATAAAGCCAACAGCTTACATTAGGCGACAATGCATCTCTCTAAAATAGTGAGATGATCGCTGAAGCCAGAGCTTTTCATCCATGTGGGCTTGTGTAGCATTGCCCACAGAGCTTGGAGAGAGGTTAACAGAACAGTGAGACTCTCAGGAGGGGAGTGTGGTATGAAAGAGGAGATCTGTCGTGGTTTTCAAATGAACGTCAGATAGACTTCTCTGATGATACGCGCTGTGTTTGCTTCTTGAGTTGTCTTTCTTTTTGTATTCTTTGATGCTTTTCCCTCAAATCTCTGACATTAGCAATGAGGACAGATACATTTGTTGGGGGATAAAGAAAATAGTGTCTGCCTGAGTTGGTATCAATTATTTTACTTAAGTGAACTTCTTACTGAAAGAATCAGTTGTGGACCACATTTGATTACTTCCGTTCAATCACTGTGGAGCTGCTTCAGAAGCAGGTGAGAAGTGAGAGGATATTTTTGCACGTCCCCTTCCACAGGAGAGGACACCAGGGTGTAACAGTTTCCCAGAACACAGCATGACATTTGTCTGACTGTTCAGCTTTGGGGATGAACGGCTCTTGGGGAAAGAAGCATTTTAAGAACTAATATGCACTGTTTTCTATAAATAGGTAGAGATTTGCATCTCCTGCCTCTCCAACCAGTTTCTGTTATGTTTGGGTGAACAATATCAGATCATATTTTTCTCACAACCGCATGGGTTCTCCCACCTGATGCTTTGAGATTACTGGACTCTTATCTCTGAAAAGAGAGGAAGTGGGAGGAACAGACCAAGGGGAGAGGAGAGCTACAGTGTAAAATTCCAAAGGGCACCGGTTCTCCCACATTTCTCTGTGTCTGTCACACGCTTGTCGAGTCATGTGCCTGACTGAACCCGAGGTTCTCATGTGGGTCGTTAGAGCTAAAATAATATCCTTCCCAGGAGACACTGTCCTCTCCATTATAGTGAGGCCTGTCTTGGTTGTGTGCAGTCAACGGATACTTGTGAGAGTGGTCAGAAGTATTTCAGGGAAAGCGAAAATACTAATGACATTTCATTGCTTTCTGGCTGACTTTGAAAAGTCATATTTCAAACATTCTTCAGGGATTAGGTGAAACCTTTCTTTTTCAATTTCCTCTTTTAAAGGATTCTGTTTCTTCCCTCAGTGATAAAGTAACCAAGCACTGGAGCAATCACAGGATTATTCCTTTGGGTTATCACAAACAGTTAATGTCACACAACTCAGAAAACAGTGCAATTATGTGCATGCCTTAAGTTACAAAAAACAGATTAGAGCCATTCCTTACCCGGATGGTATAGCTTTCTTTCTTTTTCCATTCTTCAAACCCCAGCAAAGGCTGCACTCTCCAGACAACTACTGAGACGTTCAAGTCAGAGGGCATTAATCAGTGGCTGGTGTCCAGTCAAGAAGAATTCATAATTGAATTTATCAAGCACATTGGGAATTTATTATGTGCAAGATATTAGACTCTGTACTTGGGGTACACAGATGAATGAAGCACTTTACTTGCCATCAAGAAGCTAATAGAATAGATGGCTAGATACAGAAACATGACATTTCAATATGATGTGGTAAGTGGTAAGCCATAAAATAATGGGGCTCTTAAATCAGCCTGAAATTCCTAGGGAAGGCATCCCACAGAAGATGACATATGACTTGAATCTTGAGTGAATAGGAGGAAGTAATCAGAACAAAGAGTGGACATCAATGTGTGAAGAACCACCTACGGTTAGAATTTATTCAGTGTTTTCACTGGGCCCAACTCTGCCTTACATACATGCATTCACAGAATTCTCACAACGGTTCTGTAAGTGAGGTACCCTTAAGTCTATTTTATAGATGAAAAACCCAGTGTTTTAAGAAGCTAGTTAACTTGCCCAAGTTAATATCACCACTGTCTGTAGTGAGAAAGGATTCAAATTCAAGATCTGATTCCAAAACTCTGGCTCACAAGACATAAATTGCTGTGATCATTTCCAAAAAAAGAAAAAGAAAAAAGAAAAATCTCATAGATGTTATAGGATACTGTGTGCACCTATTTGGCAAAGAGTGAGGAAAACACAGAAAATTTAAAGAAGTATTAGGAAGTCATTTACCATGAGGAATTAATAAGAACTTATGCTATAAAAGGCCAGTATGATAAAGCAAGCTAATGGGAAGAAGAGAACCATTGATTTAGTAAGATTCATGAAGTATGTCCCAATAGATAATGAGTTGAGAACAGTTATTCTTTCGGCAGAGTCAGCTTGACGCTCTCCTCCCCGTTGCTCACTCAGACCCAGCTGCACTGGCTCTTTCCTGTTCCTCAAAACAATAAGCTGGTTCCACTTGAGGGCCTCTGTGCTCAGTCTTTGCTTTTAGAACGTTCTCCCTTTAGCTCTTTTCTTTTTCATCACTTCATATATCACCTCAGTTGTCAGCTTCTCAAATAGCCTTTCTTGACATCCTGACCTTAAGAACCCAATCACTCTATCAAGTCACCCTACTTTATTTTTCATAGCATTTATTGCTCTCTGACATGTCATATTTATTTATAAGTTTATTTATAAGTTATTTGTGTACTCTTTCTACTAAGAGGTAAGCGACAAGAGGGGGAGGACTTCGTTTTGCTCACTGCTGTGTTCCCTGCAACTGAAATAGTGTTTAGCCCACATAGTTGCTGAATGAGAGCATTTTCTGGTTAAAATGACTTTGTGAAGTAGAATAAAAATTTGTTTTTTGATCTTTACTTCACAGAAAATAAAACGGGCACTTGTAATATAATGTGTTGAAAGTCAAATAATTAAAATAAAAAGGAAGGATAGGAATTGAATTCAAATCTCCTTTCCCTGCTGCCTGCTCCTGTCAGCTACCTCTGGGTTTGGAAATGTTTGCTGTTCTCTTGCTTCCCTTTCTTCCTGGTGCTCACACTAGCGATAGAATTCCCTTAGATTACAAACTGTCTCTTTACTCAGTGTACCTCACTCATTCATCTTCCTTTAATTCTCTGGAAGATTTCCCTTTCTAAGATAGAGATCCCAGACTGACTGTGTAGGTGCTGGTCGGAAGGTAGACTGTACGTCAGTTGCCTGGGTCATGGCTGTGACTCTCGCTGTGTGACCTTGTGCCCATCTGTTCTTCTCTCTGGATTGGGTAAGTGAGGGGAATGAACTCAACAATCTATGAGCAAATGAGTCTTAGATGAAATTTCAATTGAGGTTGGTAATGCCAGGACTGTGTGTGTGTGGTGTGTGTGTGTGTCTGATGTTATTAGGAAGATATCAAAGGCTAATGGTATACTTTATTAGCTTTTTAAATCTTGAACATAAAGTCATCAGGGTTTCTGGAGTTAATTATATTTGTCCCAAGTGCACTGCTCAATGAATCCTCATGGGCTGCAAGCATGGTTTGCTCAGACTTTCCTGTTTAGTGTCTTAGTATCACTTTATTTTCTTATAAGCAACATAAACTAATTTTACCTAATGTAAGTAAAGAAAATTTTGGAAGGTTTTGGGGGGATTACATAATTCAAGGAAGCTAGAGGATCAGGCAGTAGGATGAGAGGGAACAAAGACAGTAGGGGAGGGCTTGCAGAGTGGAAGCATGGCTTGGTTCTATCACAAGAAAAACTTACTCAAGACCATTGTACAGCCATGTCCACTTAGTAACAAAACCTCCAACCCATGCCTCTCCTCCTACCCACATCCTGGCTGAGCGTGCCTGAGGCAGTCAGGACTAGTAAAGAGAACAAAACCTCACTAGGGATTTTAACAGCGAGACTTCAGTGTAGGGACTTGGTTAAACAGAAGTTGAAGGACTGCAGCAGTGAATGTGAGCACCAAAGCAACACAGATTTAGTAACTGTAGGAAGATGCCTCCATGCTGGGACACAGAGAAACTGTCACTGTTGGCAGAATCTAGAAGCCTGGGCAAGAGTTGGGGAGCTGAGTCCCAAGCTTTGAGGGGAGGGCACTAACCAGCCTCTGCTCGTGTCTTGGGTGGAAGAGATCCCCAGCAGGTACTGCCTGGCTGGTATCTGGGGGAGAGAGATGAGGATGATGGTAGGACTGTGGAGAGAGGCTGGAAAGGAACCAGTTGTTGTTGGGATGAACAGAAGCTGCCAAGTTGAAGAGCAGCAGCTGGGGAGACTGAAATGAGAATCAGCAAAAGGGAAGCAGGTTGCTTTTCTTGTCTTCTGGCTGCCAGTTTCCTTATGAGCAGAAGGGATCAAGAAGCCTGTTGACAATGGACGAACGTGGCCTACGGGGCCCCAGCACCAGCATTACAAAGCTGGCTAAGGAAGCAAGTTTGGAGTGAGAGACAGCAGCTCCACCACCTGCAGACCTCACTGGTAGAACATGGGTCAGGGACCCACCCTCTGGCTTCCCAGGGCAGGACGCAGAAGATCGGACCTTTTTCTCTGTCATTGAAAATGGTCTATGGAAATTGTTCTCCCAATACTACACCCACGGGGAAGGGGTCATTCTCTGTGAGGAGATACAGATGATATTAGAGGGAATGGATGTTGGGGAGGCAAAATGCCACTCCTCTACTGTGGCCTCTTAGTAAGAGTTACTCTTGGTGGAATCCTGAACGTTGGTATCCTTTCTCCTCCCATATAAATATATGGAACTGACTCTCCTGTCCTTTAACAAGACTACAATTTATTTATGTCAGGCTGTTTAGGTGGGGATTATAAATCCCTCACATCAAACTCTAACTGAGGCAAAAAAAAAAAAAAAAAAGTTTGGGGTTACTTTTTTCCACAGTTGGGAGACTTATGTTGGGTTCTTAGAACCTGTCTATCTAGCCAGGCAGAAAAGTAGTTGTGTAAATGGATTTTCATGCTTGTGGCTTCACAAAACAAAGCCCTAGCAGCTCAGTGTATGTGGTGCAAATCCTTATCACACCCCCATTATGGCTTGTGGAGAAAGGGAGGAAGCAGCTTGAGTGTCCCCCTGTCCCCTCAATTTCTCTATTTTATGCCTAAACAGATACACATAAACACAGAACAGATCTGTATTTGGAGGAGTTCACTGCATGGGAATTAGTGCACCAGCAGTGTTAAATTTCTTGAAATTGAGAAATTGATTCTTTGCTGAAATGCAAGTCACTTGCAGATTCTTTACTCCTTTCATTCTAGGCATTTTAAAACAACTTGAGCTTATGTCCTCAGTAACATTTTTCATTTATGTTTTATACTGCTTGACTCTGAAGACTTAAATGGGTAGTTCCTTAAAATTAAAAGCTCTCATGAATTTCTTCAGAGGTGGTTTCAAAGAATTGATTGGCTAAACTACAGCAACCATAGGAAGGCCAATTGTCAATCTCACATAAAAATTTGTTACTTGAAAAACACTGAAAAAATAAGTCAAAATTGCTATCAGTATACTTAGAATATATAAATAAATACATAATAGATATACATATATAATATAAAACATATAAAATATATAAATAATATATAATTGTATAAAAATATAAATATAAAATATATAAATACATAAAAATATATAGCAATTAAAAATGAAATTTTTTTCTTCTCAAAAGTAAACTTGTTAGTATTACAATATTTTATTTACATATACATAATCCATATATATATTAAAAATAGAACTATGCTGTACATATGAGTCTAAAATATATTTTTCAGATAATTGTCAGAGATATTTCCCAGGTCATTACATGTGGATTGCCCTCTATTTTACTGGGCCTGATGATGGATACTGAGATTGTATTCTTACTTTTTGCTACCAGAAACACCACTACAGTGAACATCCCTGTGCATTCATGTTTACATGTATGTGCCATCGTTTCTGTAAGATAGAGATTGGATCACTGGCTTTGTGCAGAGGGATCCAGTTCAGAATTATGTGTAGTGTTTGTCTCTTTTGTGTCCTTCCGTCTGGAATGGTTCTTTAGTCTTTCATTTTCATGACATTGACACTTCTGAAACTATAGAAGAACAATTATTTGGATTTCTTTCTTTTTTTTAAAAATAATTTATTTGTTTTGTTTTTATTTTTAGAGAGAGAGGAAAGGAGAGAGGGAGAGAAACATCACTGTGTGGTTGCCTCTCACTCGCGCCCCAAACTGGGGACCTGATGTGCAACCTAGTCATGTGCCCTGACTGGGAATCGAACCAGCGACACCTAGCTCGCAGGCCGACGCTCAATCCACTGAGCCATAGCAGCCAGGTTATTTGGATTTCTTGATACCATGTTTTTATTTCTTACTCTATTTTATTTTGATAAAATTTCGAAAGAGGTTATCTGGGCCATGGCATATGGCAGTAATGTTCAACCCTAGCTAAACATTATAATTACCTAGAGGTGTTTTTTTTTTTAAAACAACTTTCCCACGGCTCCATTCCAAGAGTCTGATTTACTTATTCTCAGGTGAGGCTTGGTTATCTGTATTTTATAATGTTCCCCCTGGTGATTCCATTGAACACCCTGTGTTGAGCACTACATAATTTGTAGGGCCAGGACAAAATGAAAATGAGAGTCCTCTCTGGTTAGAAAAACATTAAGAATTCCAAGATGGTGACAGCAGATCATTAAAGCAAGTGTGGGGCCCCATTCGACTGCACAGGACGCATAGCCATGCAGCCAGTCCTGGGCGTACCACATTTGGTAACAGAGAGGAAGTCACGACAATTGAAAGTATAAAGGCATGGTGCCACGAGAAGAGACAGCAGAGACATGGATAAGTATCTATATGCCCCTTTACATTCGCAGACGTCTTGCGGTTTGATGAGACCATAGGATCAGGCCCAGACAATGGGCAATGAGCAGAAGTGGCAAAGAACAGGTATGAGCTCTCAATGCACTTGTGGAAGCCCATGTCTGAGGTGACAATGTCACAAGGTGCTGCTTGCATCAGTGTGGGTCCTTGAGTGAATGTGTGAAGCAGAATCTCTGGCAACTCACATCAGCTATGTTCCAGCAACAAGAAATCAATTTTTGTTATACAAAGTCACTGAAATTTGTTATAGAGCACAGTTCAGCCTATTCTGACAAATACAGAGAAGTACAGATTAAACGCTGTAGGATCTCTAACTTCTTGCCATAGGCATCAGGCAAAGCTTCATGGATGACACAGTTGAAATGGGATGAATAGGACTTGGTAATGTTGAGTAGGGAAGACAAAGGTTGAATTAGGTAACTTTTACTATGTGGAAAACCACACCACAATTTCATGGCTAAAACCAACTACCATCAACCATTTCTTGTAGGACTATGGGCCAGGCACAGAGTTTTGCTTACTGGGCTAGTCTCAGCTAATGCAGGCTGGGGTCTCTTGCGTATCTGTTGCCACTGCTGGGGTGGCTGGTGCTGGCTGGTCTAGGTTGGCCTCATTCGCATGTTTAGAGGTTGGCTGGCTGTTGGATGTTGAGCCTTAGTTTTGCTTTACTTGCTCAGTATTTCACCTTGCAGTAGGCCAGCCCAGCTTTGCACATTGGTGGTGGCCGGATCCCAGGAGATAGCGTGGAAGTACACAGGGTTTCTTTGGGCCTAGGCTCAAGGCCAGCACATTGCCACTTACACCCCCTTCTGTTGGGCAAAGGTAGTCACAAAGCCAGTCTAAATGGAAAGGATGGGGAAATAGCCTCCCGTCCTTGATCTCATATGTCTAGCATGTGGGCAGTGCTCAATATCTGTGGGATAAATGTATGAGTAATAGGCTGGATTGCCTGGACAATAGCTGTTTGGAGCTCAGTCCTTCGACTTGACTTCCTTGCCTGCACTCTCCCCAGGTAACCTCACCTTATCCTCCCAATTGTATATCTGCAACCCAGGTCTCTTCCATGAAGATTCTTCCAACTGCCCACTTGATATCTCACTTAGCTCTCTAATAGGTAGCTTATGCTTCATATGTGCAAACCTGCACTTATTTTATCCTCTTTACTAGTCCCCCCCTCCACCCCCCAGCTTTTCCCATTTCAGTCAGTGGTAGTTCCACTGTTCCAGTTGATCAGGCAATAAACGTTGGAATGCTCTTGGTCTCCTTTCTTTCTCTCATATTCCATGTCTAACCCATTGACAAATCTTGTCAGCCCTACCCTCTTCCCATATCTGGAATACAATTATTTCTCACTATCTCTCATACTATCACTGAGTTCAAGACATCATAATTTGTCTGCCTTGATTATTGCAATAGCCTTTCCTCCTGTCTCCCTGCTTCTGCTCTGACCTCTACAATCAATCTTTTCATACAGTTGCTAGAGTCCTCTTTTTATATGTAAGTTATTTTATGTCACTCCCCTGATTAAGACCCCTGACATATCCCTGGAAGTAACAGCCCAAGTCTTTACAAGGGCTTACCAAACCCTACATAGCTGTTCTTCTGTTCCCTCTCTGCCTTCATTTCCCATTTCTCTCCTGCTCTTGTTTGCTGTGCCCCAACCACAGAACCTCCCACTGCTTTAAGAACACATCCACACACATCTGCCCCAAGGTCTTTAGTGAGTTCTTACCTCTGCCTGGACCACTCTTTCTCCTGGTAGTCGAATACCTCACTCCCTAATTTCTTTCAGGTCTCTGTCTAGATGTAACCTTGTTACCTCTAAGGATTTTTCTAGATCTCTGTACTGTATTCCCTCACTTATCGTGGGTATTACATTCTAGATCCCCCCACAATAGGTGAAAATCTGCGAAGTAGGAACCTTACATTTATTTTAGTATTTATACATATTTTAAGGCTTTATAAACTTTCCCCACACACTTATAAACCATTCCCAGTCCCTTATTAACCTTTCCCACTCCCTTATTAACCTTTTCCACACTTTTATAAACACTACTTATGTTCTTAAACATATGCTACACTCTTAAACCTACTTAACTTTAACAACATATGTATACAGTACCGCAAAATCCTGCGATATAAGTGAAAAATCTGTGATAAATAATTAAATATCATATTTTTTTAAATCCTGCGATACAGTGAGGCCACGATAAGTGAACTGCAATGCAGAGAAGGACTACTGTATTTAAATAGCACCTCTCCCAAGGCCCTTTCTATCCCTCGCCGTATTTTTAAATTTTTTCATAGCCCTTCCAACCTTTGACATACTCTATATTTAACTCTTTATTTGTTTATTGTCTTATTCTTCTCACTAGAACATAAATTTAAGATAGGCAGATTTTTTTTTCTTGCTTTATGTCCGGAGTCTAGGAAAACATAGAACTCTTTTCTAAATAAGGGACTGAGTAGAGTTTGAGATCCTTACAGTGGGTGAGAGACTGGATGAGGTAGCCTCTAAGGTTATTGCAGCTCAAATAGTCTATGATGCCAATGGAAACAGAAATGAAACTTTCTAGGAATTCTGATTGACATCCACTGGCATCTAGTGTCACCATTGTCCTCTCCAATCTGTTCCTTTCACTTGTATCTAAGCCCGATCATTTTTTTTTCTCTCTCTCTTTCTTCTTCTCCTAACCAATACCTCTCCTCCTTCAGATCTAAGCTTAATGGTCACATCCTTGAACTTTCTTCTTAGTTTTCTTTACACTGTTTCATAGTACCATCATTATTTCATTATAGAATTGATCACAACAAAACATTGTCCATTTATTGGTGTGGTTGTTTTTCTAGCATCCTCCCTCACTGCACAGTGAGCTCTGTGAGGGCAGAGAACCTGGCTGGTTGCATGAAGCGGCTCTTCCACAGACTCCAGCACAGGGCCCGGCTCATGGCGGGCGTGGATGCCCGCTGTGGACTGACTGTGAACGTGAGTGAGTGGCTGTCTTCCCCAGACTGTACTGACTTATCGCTGCTTCTGCAGCCATCCTCAGTGAATTCTAAGGGGGATATCTAAAAATGGATACCATCTTTGAAACCTTTTTAGGTTAAAAAAAAAAAAAAAACATGTTGAGGTTGAGATAAAGTGTTGAAGGAAGAAGAGAATCATAAATCTGATTAATCAAAGGACCTGTCACAGGGGCCTTTTGATAACATGTTCCATTAGAAGGTAAAAATTCACAGTCAGGCATCTAGAATGCTCTTGGGGTTCACCGCTGGGGACTGTGAGGTTGTCAAAAACCAGGACTTAGGGATATTCTTGCAGTACAGCATTGCACAGAAGCTCCATCCTTGGCAAACTCTTCCTGGCAGGCAATGTCATCTGTTAACACCCCAGAAATGATTAGATTTATTTTACAGAAACAGAATGGTATTTGTTAAGTAGCTTGAAAGAGTCCATGGGGTACATCAAAATTGATTCTAAACTAGGTCAGAGCTGTTCAGTACCTAGCCCAATTAAAATGTGCAGGCAAGTGAGTTCTGTTACCCAGTGATTTGTCTCAGGGGAAAAAAACCCAACAACAACAAAATACCTCAGTGGTAGATAAACTGCTAGTTTTTGGAAACTTCCAGTTATGAGATCCTATGACACCACTTTAGTCAGAATTCCAGATCCCTGGGTGGGGAAGGAAATGCCACAATTACCTGCTTTCCTCCCAGTCTTCTCTTTCTGCAGGTTCTTTCTGTCCCAGACAATGCAGTAGACTTGGATCCCTAGAGTCAACATATTAGAGTTCAAATCCTGACTTCACCACTTACTAGCTGTGAGATCTTGGGCAAGTGACTTCCTCTCTGAGCCTTTGTTCCCTCGCTTGTACAAGAGCAATTGCAGTAATAGTCAAGGCCATTATAGGATTGTGGGAGAGGTAAATAATGGGTACAAGTGGCATAGAATAAGAATATTGATTATTGTTGTTGTTTGGAATGTTCCTTCTATTGTATATTACACATGAGAAAGAAATGGATAACATGAATTCTTTCTCACAGGAAGGCCTTCCTTGGGGATTTCCCCCCTGAAGCTGGATGCAGATTCTGCACCTGTTTAGGCATTTGCTTTTTGCTCAGATACTTGCCATTTAATATGAGGCTGAAAGTCAGTTTGAGTCTGAGAACTATTCTGCACTTCTCCCAGTTTCCTGTCTTTTCCTCACCCAAGTGAAAATGTAATGTCAGAAGGAAAATCAATTATTTCTCTATTGATCTTGAAAGACAGCTTATTTCTGCCTTAGAGAGCATAGCTGTTTGGTCTGGACATGGCGGGGAAACATGAGGAAGGCTATACCAACCCTGCTGGGGAACCCAGGACAGTTAAAGGTGGGTTTTATTTCTCGCTCTCACATCTGGCAGCTCCCGTGGTTCTGACGGAGGCCTCTTCTTTTCCCAGTGGGAAGTTTGGGGAGAACCGTCAGCACTTTTAGTTCAGAGAGGGCAGGAAAGAGGAGTGGGTGGGCCTTCGAGCTCAAGGTAAAACACCCCATTTCTGGGAGTTTCTCAATTACCAGTAGATATACAGCCCCGCCTTTTTACCAGAGAGCTTTTCTGAATTCATGGAAGTGTGATATATAGCGGCTCTTAAGTTTTTTGTTTCCTGAACCCTTTCTTCAAATGCAATGTTATGTGGAGCCCCAGTGGATAAAACCATGAGAAGAGGAGCCTTTGCAGTATACTCTGCAGCCCGGAGTCCCGCCTGTATCCTGCCTTCACTCTGCATCCGCTGGAGGCATCCAGGGGAAAGTTGAGAGGTTCTGCAGAACACGGCGCCTGATAAATGCCACGGTGCAGATGATCGTTCCGCCCCGCCTGCCTTCCAACCCTCTGCATTTCCATTTCACTCTGCTTTCACTAGGTTTTTCACCTAAACTGGGGCATTCGGTCAAAACTGCAGCCTGTGTGTTCCCTGCCAGGTGCTAAAATGCCTCCTGTCTCACATTGTAGTAACGCCTCACACCCGCCTCGTGAAATAGGTTTTATTATTATTCCCGTTTTACAGATGAGGAAATGGAGGTTCAGAGAAGCAGAACGAAGTGCAGATTATCTTGCACACATCTCTCTTCCCATAGCCCTCACACTGAATCACAGATCTGTCTGTCTCCCACTGCATCCTGCTCCTGGAGGGCAAGGACAGGTCTCCCTCCACCTGGAGTCCACTTTGCCTGGGACAGTGCTGGACATGCCCTGAATATTTGTAGGACAAGGAAATGCATGTTTTCCAACTTCACGCAGCAGGGAAAAGGCAAAGCTGGTGGGGGAAGTCCTCTCTGCTTGGTCCCAGAACCACTGTTCCTGCTGGTGTCCATCTAAAGCACAACCCTGCACCTGGTGCCTGAGCTGAGGGAGCTGCTCAGAGTGGGGGAAGTGAGGGGCAAATAAGCCATCATCTTTGCATAAGCAAAAGCTTCCTATCTGTCTTACATTTTCGCTGTTCTGTGTTTGCTCTATCACTCAGAGGGAACGAGTCCATTGCTCGGCAGGGGAAGAGGATGGTGCAGAGAATGTTACATTTAATTTATCCTGCCAGCCTTCGGCAGTCCTAGAAGTCACAGTTGCTACTGCCAATAGTTAATTTCCTTCAAATCAAGGTGGCTGCCATCTATCTACAAATGAGACCATTTGCTCTACACATTTTTCTTGGTGTGAATGCTGCAGCAGTTTAAAGGACCTGCCTCGCTTCCGGAAAACTGTCCTCATAAAAAGGGTTTGGACTGATTTGGCTTTCCTGAGAGTTCACGTTGACTGTAAGGAAGCTGTCTCTGGGATGAGACAGTATTCCGAGTGCAGGTGTGGGGTTCGATAGGCCTGTCTGAGTCCTGGTCCCCCACTCATCATTTGAAAGACAAGGGGAATATACCCAACCTTTCTGTGAAACAGGGACAGTCATGCCCCTGTCACAGGGCTGTTGAGGGGACTGAATAAGATGGGCATGGTAAGGGCTAAGCACAGCATGCGGTGCATAGCACACTCCACATGAAGCCTTTTGACTTTTACCCACTAGACCTGAGTGAAGGTGCTTTGTATCTGGGCAGGGGCATTGGGCAGCCTCCCTGCCACAAGCAAGGGCCTCGCCATTGCAGTCCATTCTTCCCAGAGGAGGGCCAGGCAGCCGGGGATGCTTCCAACACACAGGGGACCCCAGACAAGGCCCCCTTCCTCTGCCTTGCACTGTGCTTGGGCGAGGCATGCCCTCCAGCTTCTGCCCCCTTGCCTTTCGGAGCCACGAGCTTTTCCTTATAATCAGACTGAGGAGAAGGACACTCAAGTCCGCCTTAGACAGGTTTGATTCTCTAGCGACTCGCCAGCAGTGTTAGGGCCTGTGGGAGGCTTCTTCTCATTCGCAGCCCTGCTGGGAAAGCTCTGCCTTTTGGGGGAAGGGTTTTACAGTAGGAAGATCACGTGCGAGCCAAGGAAGTGGGTCAGATTCCCTGCTCTGCTGCTTGATCCCGAGGTGAGCCACGGGGAGTCAGTACCGCCGGGCCCCAGTGTCCCCTTCTGCACACTGATGATAACAACCTCTGCCTCCCAGTTTATAGTATCTGCATGGCCCAGCATGACTGTTTGGAATTCTCTGTTGCTCACTCCCATGTCCTAGGAAAGACTTGTCTACAGGAAGCCTAGATCAAACATCTGGCATCCACCCAGGTTCTTGTACCAATTTCTGCTCACATGCTGATCGTCACCGTGGGGTGTCTGCCCGTCGGTGTCTGTGACACAGGCTCCTTCCAAGCTTTATCTCCTCATATAACCCTGTCATGGACTCTATTGTAATGGTAGGTAGTAGACAGTGTTGTTATACTCATGATGCAGATGAGGAAATCGAGACTTACAGTTGTTAAGCAATTTTCCCAAGGTCACACCATCAGTAGGAATTGGAACAGAGATTCAGAACCAGGAGGTCTGCTCTGGAGCACACATTTTGCCATCTGGGGCATTTTAGCTTTCCTTCATGATTTTCCTGGGTCCTATTCAAACCAAGTCTAAAATGTCACCTGGCATAAATTCAGTTTTTGCCCTAATCTTAGGGTATATATTTCAGAGCTAAATCAACTCTAAACTTTTACAGAAGTACCTGGTCACTTTGTAGTATGGGTGCTTAAGAATCTCTGCTCAGGGCAAGATGGGCTGAGTCGTAATTAATTTACTGTGGAGACCATGAAGCATACAGCTTCCCTTGTCTTTTTCCCTCTCACAGGGAAGCCAGCTTTGCTAGTGGCACTTGAGAGGGAGCCCAGGCATCCTTGAGAAAGCCACCTTCTCTCTCAGAGAGCCCCCTTGAATCTCGCTTTAACATGGGTGTCCCGCTGTCTTGTCTTCCTTTGGGAGAGAAGGGCTTGAAAAATATCTCTTTTCTCCATTTCTCTGATGGGCCACAGAAACAAAGCCAGACACTCCTTCTCACAGAGCAGGGGATGACACCGAGCATGTGCACAAAGGGGAGTGAAAAATGCCTGTTATTTCCTGCCAGCTAGAGAATGATGTATGTTCCTGGGGGTAACCTACTACCTCGGAATTAGTCATTCCACACCGTGTTCTCGCTGCTGTTTGAAATGCCTCATTTTAAAAATGTTAAGATTTTTTTCCTTTCTCACTTAACTGTGGGAACATTAAATGCACAACTTTATCAAAATGACATAAGATATATGTTTCTGCCAACAGCAACAGGAGAGGATTAACAATTCAAATGGGAACAGGAAAAGGTTGCTCTCGAAAGGTGGAAAGAAGAAAGTTTGATTGGGGTTTCCTACTCTTTCCTCAGCCTCAAGCATAGCAGTACTCATCTGGAGTCCCTGAGGTCCTGGTGGAGGAAACAGTTTTATATTACAAGAAGAAAAAGTTTTATATTTTATTATTGTGTTCTGTTGCTTTGAGATCAGGACTAGCTGTGCACATTTGTTGGGTGTTCAACTGTGTACAGACACCTCAGAAGTAATCCTCACGTGTCTAATGGCTGATGCCTACATTTGATCAGGGCTCACCCCTGTAGCCATTATCACTCTAAGCCAATAAAGAGCCAGAAAGCCAGCCTAGAGCAGAAATGGGGAAGGGAGAAGAGGGTGAGGAGCCCTAGGAGAGGAGGGGGGGGAGAGAAAAGCCTTGCTCTGTGGGTTAGTTGTGGCACACCCGAAACAGGATTCTATCATACAGATCGCAAATGGCCTCCTCTGCCATTTGGCTGATAAAAGTAGCAATTCATGTTAGATTTAATTAGATATTTTTGAAGAAGAGAGTTGCTAAGATTCTGGATGAACTAACAAAAGAGTCTTGCTCTTAAAAGGAAGAGTATATCATTTTTCAAAATTTGATATCATTCTATCAGGATATAGAATAGAATCTTTTGATTTTTCAAAATCCTTTTCTGGTACGGGATTTGCATGTTTTGATTTATTTTCTACAACTCTCTTTGCCTACCACCTTCTTAAGCAGGAGTGCCTTTGGCATTGGTTTTTCCAAGCCCCCATCTGCCCAGTCCCATCTCATTTTCCATCACCAAAGAGCATGACATGGTGGCTAAGGCACTGACATCAGGAGACTCATAGGGAGGAGGGCTCCACAGTGTTACAGATGAATGAGCAACCAGAGGGGAAACTAAGGCAGGGCCCTGACCAGTACAGTCTAACAAAGAACTTAAAAACAAGAGGCTAAAAGCAAAGGAAGGCATGTCTCACCCGCTGACCCAGCAATCCTGAGCCAGGTCAGATAAGGCTGCCAGGCATTCCGAACAACACAAGTGAACTATGACAGTGCAGGGGGAGCCCTTGAAAGTCTGTGTGTGTCATCTCCACTGGCTGGGAAAAGGAAAACCTTGAGACTGTATATTCATCCCAAGGCCTGGAAGGGGAAGGGGGCTAAGTGCCCAAAGAAAAGCCCCTCAAACAACTTTGCTTAACTGTCTGCCTCCTGTCACATGTGCAAAATGAACAAATAGTCTGGAGCAAGATAAGGATTTGGACTAACAGACCCCCACCCATATCTATGTTTGGGTAGTCACATCTCCCCGGGAAAGCTGGCACCATCTTTACCCATCAATCAAAATGTAACTTTTTCACCCTCATCCCACCGACTATGTAAGTCCCCAGAACAAAGAACTTGGGCTTCTTCTCTCCCGGCCCTTTTGGACACTCTCTCCCTTCTCTGGTCACACAGGTACTGGTCACCCTTTGGCCACCCTTTGGCCACCCTTGCCTTTGTCGTCCTTGCTTCTGCTCCCCCACTCACTAATAAACTCTGTGTGCATGCTAGTAGACTCGCTGAGCTGTCACTCTGAACTGTGTTGGCGAGTAACGACAGAATCCCCTCTATGTAAAGACTAAGAGGAAAAGTCCCCCTCTGGGGAAGAGGGCAGAAGTGATAAACTTGGCCCAGCAAGAATAGGTTGGTAATCTGCAAAGAGGGGTGATCCTGGGTGCAGTCTGGTATGGCCACTTGGATTAGATATCCCTCGACAAGCCAATCTCCCACTTGCGCAGTGGACTCCAGGCACACTGTCCCGGGGATCTGTCAAGTGTTTTCCTTACTGAAGGCTTTGCACTCACTGCTCTTTCTTTCCTGAGACCTCTTTATGTAAGATCTTCTCATGACTAGCCACATCTTGAGATTCAGGGCTGTGAGAATTAAAGCTCACAATGAAAATGCCCAGACACAGGACTTAGACAGTCAACGAGGCAGGTGTTTATTCATGGATCTGCAAGTCCGGGTGCAGCCTAACAAAGGGTGCGCGCCAGGGCTTAAAGCCAGCCGCTTTTTATCCTAATGCAAGAAAAAAAAAGAAGAGAAAAGCCCCCTTTCTTCCCCCTCCCCTTCCTCTCTGTTTTTCCCTACTGGATACTCCAGAGTTACAATCTAAAGCGATTGACTAAATCAACTAAGGATAGCAATTAGCTCATGAAAAAGTGCCCTTAACTCGCTGACCGTGCATAGTTCCCAGGTGATAAATATTCCATGATGGGTGCCCCTCACACTCTGGGTTACCTTTGACTGTTTATGTCTCCAGTCTCATGTCTCCAGCCACAGTTTTCCAGGTGATAAATAGTCCTTAGCTTTGACAGTGTGTCTCTAGCCCCTCTTGAAAGTTTTCTTAACCTGCTTACCACATTCTCTTTTGCTGCTAATTATTTTTTACCAGTTTGAGTGTCATTTTTTTTTTTTTAACCACACAGGGCTGAGCTCAAATGTCACCTCCTGAGAAAGGACTTCCTTCCTTCCTCACACTCTCTAAAAGCCACAGGCCCCTCACTTCTGTCACATTCATTTCCTTTTCATTACTTACTGAAATGACCTCATTTGTTTGTGTAATAATTATTTGCTTCTTCCTATTTGAATGCAAGCTCCATGTGAACATAAAAGCTCCCTGCAGAGCTTGGTGGATGGATAGGTAGCTATCAGAAAAGGATGCATTTTGAAGAGGAGTTTGCAGTGTTGTCAAAAAAGGTGTGGATTTTACAACCTAGAAAGAAATTGCAAGGATGGAAAATGCAGTATAGTTTGACACTAACATTTATTGAGTAAAGTTTTCTTCTTTCCTCTTTTCCCCCTACCTAGATGCATGATAAACGAGATGACGTCTTCCTTGTGGTCCCACGGTGGGCAGTGCGATAACCATTTTTTGACAACAGGCAACATGCTATTTGTTCTGGTGTGTGTTTTGTCAAAATGTTTCCCTAGGAGATTCTCCTGCATCTAAGGTTTTTATTTTCAGAATGTTTTTGCTGATATCCCTAATTCTGCTTGAAATTTCTGAACTCTTCAGGGGGCCTTAGGACCAGGTGAAAGGGAAAAATTGGTGCTTTATGGACCTGAGAAGGCCCCCGTTGGACTTGTGGAGCTGCGATCCAATAATATTCCCTGTAATCCATTCCATAACTACCATCATTACAGCCTCCCATGTGGGATAGGGCCTGACTCATTGCTCTGGTGATGCTGTAAGCTTACTGATGAGTATTAAGGATAGCAGTGAATCCCAGTTCTTGTTGGTCCCCACTGCCCTCAGGATAACATCCAGATATTTTTCCATGCATAAGTCCTTTCATTTCAATCCTTTGTTTACTTATGTAGCTTTAAATCACAGTAATACTCACCTTGCACCCTGACCTTGGTTGGATCACAGGGATTTACTCAAACTCCTCACATTCTTCCATACTTCTGAACATTTTCTTCTGTTCCTCCTCATCTGGGTAATGCATCCTCATCCCCCAACCTCTGTTCTTGATTTTCTGATCTGCTTTCCCCAATTCTGCCTTGCTTTCATAGCTTTTCTTCTTCTTTGTTTCAAGAGAGAATTTTAGGGAGCTTTGTTTTGAGGGCTTATCTTAACCATCTGCTTGGAAATTAAGAGTCAAGTATCAGAGAATGCTCTAGCTTTATATCTACTATATAAGTTTTAACTAATGAAAGTCTTATATGTATTCTAGTTCAAGGGTTGGAAGGCTCTCTTGCAAAGGGTGGGAGAGTAAATAATTTAGGGTTTTTAGGCACCAATACTGTCTCTGTCACGTTATTATTACTAAAACAGAGCGGGGGAGGGATCATTAAAGTCCAAAACAGCTTTTAAGGTACTTTGCATATCTATGGCAAGCTGATAGCTAATAATAGCTGTGCTAATGCCTCCTCAAGGCCAAAGATGTAGTGACTTTCAGGACTTAAGGTGAAGGGTGGGCAGCCTTGAGAGAAGATACATGATGGAGGGGTGCTGTGATGTGAGAGGAGCATGTTGGAGGACCAACTGGTTGCAGCCACATAAGAAGCAGCAAACAGCTATGCAGTTTGCAGTCAGGATCAGGCCACACGACCTGGGCTAGTAAGAGAGCAGGCACGCTGCTGCTCTGATTGTGCCTGCCCCAGCTGACTCTGAAGTCGCCAAGGACTCCGCCTTGCAGGCCCGGACTCTATCTGGACTCTTGGAATTTGGGACATAAGGAGAGGACACTCTCTCAGGACTTGTGCCTTTCCTGGACTTCACCATGATCCTGTGTAACATGGCACATGCTTCTCTGGACTAATATACAGAGGCTGAGGACAACATACCCCAGATCCTGAAAGAGAGAGCTGACAGATAAGGGGTGGGGAACTATTGAGCTTGGTTTTGGCTTATAGCCTTTTGGGAAGCAAGGGAAGTGCTGGGTCTCATGGGAGAATAGAGCTCTGAGCAGAAGTGTTCCCAACCCCCTGCAAGGTTGGAATATTGTAAATAAAGACCTGTTTTTCTTAACATTAGTTGTTGGGTCATACACCAAGGCGCCACATGAATGGGCTCTAGTTTGCTGGGTAACATTGCTATTATTATTTTTTAAGCTTGTATGTTATGGGACACGTTTGATCCACAGGTTACACTTTGCTGACCCCTGGGACTGTGGGTATTAGTATTGTCAATAATAAAACATCACAATTTTGCCAAGGCTGCCATGAGACTGTGAAAGACAGATATCCCTGCTGAACAATAAAACTTCATTTTCATGTTCAATTATCTGATAATCCCAGGAGTTTTTTAGGGGAACATTGGTTATTCTCATGATGGTTGGGGGAAGTTGGAAAATTAGAAGAAAGTTTGCCTCATTTTCTATAAATCTTTGTGAAAGATTACTTTTGAACTAGCCTTAAGAAGTCACACAGCATCCACTGGTGATTTTGATGGGCATCACCTGGTATATGGAACCAAGTTTCTGTTCTCCAGGATGGTTCTTGCTTTTGCTTTTTTCCTTTGGCCTCCAAGAAGTCACAGCTATTAAAGCAAGTAGAGAAAGGGAAGTCATGAGTGCCAAAGAAGATGATAATGGAGGCTATTCTCATTGTAGAACTGTGGCAAAGGTAATGAACCATAAAATGTCATCACTGGAAAGTAACTTAGTGGCCATATGGGAAGAGAAAAGCAAGCCCAAGTTGTGCGAGGAGTAACTGGCTGAGCTGCGCTGGAGCCCAGGCTCCATGGCCCCCAGCTCTGGTTCTTTACACCTCACTTAGTTGTCTCCACTTGGCTAGAGAGTACTGTTCAATTGGGTGGATGTCTTGTCTGGTTCACCTATAGATGTGAAGCCCAGGACTGTGCTTCATCTTACTGGAGTCTCCCCACGGCAGGCTTCACCCAGAGCCAGGGTATTCACTTCCCACATAGCGGTGCTCTGCTGACCCTTCTCTGGGCAGAGTGGACCCTGTCAAGTTGTATGTCCCCTGAGAAGATTGACAACTGGGCTGTGGTTCTGAAATCAAAGGATATGCAGGTGGCTGCTCATGGTGTTGGCCTTTTCTCTGGGTATGCTTGCTCTACCATATTGACTTAGTTAATAATGTTGCTCTCCATAATGTACTCACTAATACAAGGCCAGCATTTGATTGTGTGATAGATTATACCAGATTCTCATCACTGTGTACGTTAATCTGGTATGTTAACCATAATCCAATCACTGAGACTACTCTGGGTGAGAAGTTTGGTGCTTCTCTGAAGTAGCAGGGTGCAATGGAGAGAGGAGGGCAGCAGGTTAAAGCCCTCAGCTGGGTAGATGATATTTGACATATAGTTAGTATGTGCCACTAGGCAGTTCAGATTCATTCCATTGGCCACATCAGAGTGGGGGACTTGGTGGACAAGATGTTCTTTTCAGGGGAATATTTAAATGGTGTGCTTGGAGAATGTTCCTGAACTGTGTTATTTGATTGGCTGTAGGGCCAATGAAACTTTTTTTTTTTTTAGGTTGGATGTCTGTTTTGGGGATGTCCTACTAAAACTGACAATACTCACAGAACAAATCATGGCTCCATTTTCAGAGTGTCTTTTGTTCCCTGCAATCCAGCTGTATTATGTATTTAAAAGTCCCATCAGACCCCACATGTCCTGTGCATCTAAGCCTATATACATTCTGCTCTTCTCCCTGATATTCATCTGCCTGACTCCTCCGAATGCTTCATGCCCAGCTATATTTCACTTCCTTGAGGAACATTTTCTGACCTTCCAAAATGGGATCGGGTGCCCTTCCTAGGTACCCCCAGTTTCCTTATCCTCATTAGAGCTAAATTATACTGTACTAAAGATACTTTTTGTTCTTAATTTATTTTTTATTGAATTTATTGGGGTGATATTGGTTAATAAAATTATATAGGCTTCAGGTGTACAATTCTATAATAGATACCTTTTTACTTGCCTGTCTCCTCACCAAACTGTGAAGGCAAATACCTGTCTCCAGTTTTCATGGCTGTAGCCTGGCATTTCCTTAGTAGATACTCAACACATATTTGTTGAGTATCTGGAGAAATCATGTAACTTCTCTTATACTCAATTACTAGTATTGCTTACTAGAGGCGTGTTATGGAGTTCTGACTTAGGTTTTCCCAAGTACAGGAGTGTGGGCCCTGAGGGGCGGGTGCTGCCTCCACCCCTCCCCTGAACTGCTGAGTGAGCAACCCTGCTTCCATTCCTAGGAACTGTATCCTCATTTTTTTAAGTTTGTATGCCATACTACCAAGAGAGGTTTTAGAACAACTCCCACGAGTTTTCATTTCAATTCATTTGGACTGGGTGAGATGTATACAGTCATAGAGCTGTTGCCACTTATTTGAGAGCTCTTTAGAAGGAAGATGTTCCCCAAATGCAAAGCAGGCAGAATAGCAGGATTTACATTTTAATGCATTACTTTATCCCTTCAGTAAGAACTCTCTGGGGAGCAAGTATTAACTGGTATTGACACTTGGGCTTAGGTAGGTACTCCAGAGCAGAGGTGTTTGTGGCCTCTGTGTCAGGTGATGAGTTGTCTCATTACCCATTCTGGACACATGGAAGCAGTAGAGTTACATCATCCACAGTCCCCTCTGTGATCCCCTGTTTGTAATTCCCTGCTGTCTAAGATCTTGTGTGACTGCCACAAGCTCTGATCAATCAAAAATAAGTGGTCATTGTGAGCAGATCTGCCTGGATCTTTGCTACAAGCAATAGGGGAGGCAGATGAAATATGGAGTATGGTTCTTAGTTATAGGGCAATTATAATTTAATTGGGGAGACAAAGAGTGAAATAATCAGCAAATACTACAGTGTAAAATGTGATATAGGGTGTTACTTCAGCAGATATTTATCAAATATATTATTATGTGCCAGGCAGTGTACTAGGAGCTAGAGCTGTAGCGGTGAACAAGAAATATATCTTACCTTCATGAAGCTTATATTAGTGAGAAAACCAGACATAAATGAGTAAACATAAACATTAAAGAGATAATTTCAGGTACTGTTAAGTTCTAAGAGGAGGAAAATAGAACAGGATGGTCTGACAGGTATTGATGGGAGGTGGCAGGATGAGGAGGAAAGAAGTGTTGTACTGGTAGCCTTGAGAATGAGTGATATTTGAGCTGTACCTTGAGTTATTAGAAGGTGCCATTTCAGGGGAAATTGAGAGGAACGGATTCCAGACAGAGGGGAGAGTAAGAAACAATCCTTGAATCAGGAATGAGCTTGGCATGTTGGAAAAACAGAATTACAAGCCAGCTGTGGCTGGAGCAGAGTAAGGGAGGAGGAACAGTAAGATACAATGTTTGAGTGGAGGAAGGGAGCTTCGTGTGTGCTGTATAGACTTGCAAGGGCTGCCAGCGTATAGAGAATTGTGATTTTGTGAGAACTGGAGCAATTGTTAAGCACATTAGAAGGTGGTAGAGATTAAACTAGGCTTTGTAAAATCAGTCTAATTAATAGGAGAGAGAAAAAGAAAAGAACCCATGAACAAGGGAGTATCATTACAAATGCCTAGAGACCTGTTATGTTTGCTGTCTTAGTGTTTCCATATTTTCATTTGCTACTTGCTAGACTAAGATGTACTTGATTATTGTAGCTTTTCAGAGATGAGTTCTATGTTTGTTAATTTTTTAAATACTCAAAATACTAATGTTTTTATTTTGATATTTTGAATAGGTAGTACCAGGGTAGAGAATTCAAGGTAGAAGAGAAACAGTGAAGTGTGTCTTGTTCTTTTCATCCTACCCCAAAGGCACCCAACTCTGCACCCTAAGAGCAAGTAGTGATGAGTGATGCATTCATTCTTGTACTATTTCTCTCATCCTCATCCTTTATTTCTGGAGCCTTCTATTTTGATTTTTATTAAATGCCTGGAGATTTATGTTTTCTGTGTGCTAATAGTGAGCCTCCTAAAATATTATTATTTTTAAAGGATATTTTGCCACTCTTAAATTTGTAATATTTGATTAATTATCTTGAAACCAGCATCAAGTGTGGGCAAAACAGTGTAATCATAGCTAAACCTCTGAAGTTTTCAATTAAATTGATAGCAAGTATATATTCTTTAAAAAAGAAGCAGTGTGAACTCATTAAAACATCCCGGGATCATGCATCACGTGATATGAATACTAGATGGCATGACATTGCATATGTCACCTAACTTCTTCTGGCCTCACTTTTACATGGCAAGAAGGTAGTTCCTTCCGTCTTTTGTGTTCTAAAATTTTAGCTGAAAACCCAAGTTTTATTCCCTGGGTACTCTCTTTACCTTGTATGTAGAATTTTGCTGGCTCATTTTAACCACATAACTACATTCCCATTGGAGAAATGCAAGGCTTTGAGTTCACAAGTATTTGGGCATTTTTTGACATATCTAAGAGCAGCCTATAGGTTGTTCTGTTCAGGTTTGATGATATGGCAAACCGTATTATTTTATAAGTATATTTGGTTATTCACATCACCTAATCGGGTATAATTTCCAAAGTGGGCACTATGTAAATATCAATTTATTGGCTATTGTTTCTAATTTATGTAAAACAGTTTTGGGGGACACCATGAATTATCAATCTGTGTCGCTGATCTTTAGAAATGTCAGGGAGCTTATCACTGAAAATAAAGTTTAGCGAAAGTAAAAAACTGGGCATCCTATTTTGTTTAGGCTTCTCCCAGGAGAACTGGTGTTATAAAGTGATGCAGGATAAGCACTTCCCCGTAACGCAAAGCTCTGATTCCAGAGATGTGGAAACTCCTCTAGTAAAGTGATAATAGCAAGTGCTCATTCATTATTGCAAGAGGAATTCAGAATTTATCTATGAGTTCTTTGTGTAATAGAGAGATACAGCTTCTGTATCTCTAATGAGATATTGAAACTAGACAAATAATGCTAGTAAAATACTGAAAAATAGTAAGGACTAAGAAAAAGAGAGGAGTCTTCAGTGAAAGAAAACATGGTTTCTGTTTTGTAGAGGATCTTAAAAGCTTTTATGAAGTATTCATGAAGGTGGCATTTGAGTTGGGCCTTGAAGGGTAGGTACTATGTCACTTATGGTCTAAATATAAATAGTTCCACTTCTAGAAAAGAGTTCAATTGGGTGAATTTCCATGAATGGAAATGTAAAATGCAATAACTCTCTGGTGCTATCTGTACATATAGATTAAGAGTTCTTGGTAAAATAGGAAACAGCCCTACATTATTTACTACCATGTGTTACAGGAATAAAAAATGGATGAGCTGCAAATTTTTGATGGCTAAGATTTCTCATTGCTAAAGTGAACTGGCTTCCAACCTGGATCCCATCAGACAGGGTGGTCACTTCACATTTGTCCTCCTTGCAGTGTTGCCCAGGCAACTATCGTCTCTGAGGGAAGATGCCATTACAGCAGCACTTCCAGAGTATTCTCTGCAGAACATTCATGCTTGAAAATGCTCTGCAAGAAGAAACAATTTCTTAAGACAAATAACTCTGGGCAATAATAAGACCATACTCCTTCACAGACATTTCTGATACATATTTGTCTTCTTAAAGGCTCTGAAGAGTTCCTGTTTTAATTTCGGTAAACCTGGTGTTTTCCAAACTAATTGCATGAAAAGACCAACTTCAGAATTTTAAAATACTTTTATTGAGATAAAATTTACATGCAGTATAACACACAGGCCATAAGTGTATAATTTAATAAGTTTTGATAAATGTATACATTTGTTTAATCACCACCCAAATCAAGATGTAAGACATTGCTGTTACCATCCCAAATTTTCACTTACCCTGTTCCACTTAATACCTACCCTTCATTGAAAAGCTACTGTTCTGATTTCTGTTGTCACAGGTTACTTTGTCTGCTCTTATATTTTATTTAAATGGATGAATACAGCCTGGATCTTTTGTTTCTGCCTTATTTTGCTTAACATATGTTTTGGAGATTCATCTGTGTTGCTATATCTATACATCACTTATTTTTCTGGCTAGGGAAGTATTCTATTGAATGGATATACCACAATTTGGTTATTCATTCTGTTATTGATAAATATTTGCATTGTTTTCAGTTTGGGATATTATAACTAAAGTAGTTTTGAAAGTTATTGTGGAGTTATTTTTTTGCGGCTTAGATTTTCATTGATCTTGGATAAATGCCTTTGAGAGAAGTGGATAAGAATATGTCCTGTTTTACATTTTCTCTTGCAATGTATGAAAGGCAGTTGTTTCACACTTCACTCACATCTGATGTTGTCAGTCTGTTTGGTCTTATCTATTCAATTGAGTATAAAATGATACCTTGTTGTGAGTTTCATTTACTTGAAGGTTAATGATTATGAGCATCTTCTCATGTGCATTCTAATCATTTGTATATAGTCATTTAGAAAGTGGGTTCTGAATTTTAAATCTTCTTGTTTTTTTATTAATGGTTCATAGTATTTTATTATGAATTCTGTTTATATATGTATAAATTTCTGGGTTCTCCCTATAGGATATCTCTCTAAAATAGCTTTACCTACCCCAGTCGTCGGCAGCCGTCCGTCTCGAGAGACGATGGTGTAGCTTCCCAAGAGTATCTGCACCACCGAGAATGGTTGTGCAGTCCGACTCGGGAGTGACACGGTATCTGTCTCCTCCCGTGTTGAATCGACATCTTGCGATGACGCTGGAGTGTCCTCTCCAGTGAAGCTGAAGCTACAGAGCCTGGGCAGGGTGATATGGAGGGTCTGCTGTTGCCCATGCAGCAGACCCCCCCTCTCTTCGCAGCTGAAGGGTCCAAGGGAAAGACGGAGTCAATACAGCTTGGCTTCAGGTGCGCCGCAGGAGTTGCCGGTGTTGACTACAACGTCAAACCGCCTTAGGGACTCCGGCTCCGGATTTTCTGTCGGGGTTTACTCCCTTAGCCTTTCCCCTGAAGAGGTATGCCGCAAGGCAGCGGAGGTTTTTTGGAGTCAGAGTTTTCCTTCTCTGATGTGCCCTGACTGGAAGATCGAACCAGCGACACTTAGCTCGCAGGCCGACGCTCAATCCACTGAGCTACCCCAGTATCACAAAGATATTTCTGATGTTTTTTTCTAATATTTCTCCCATTTTTTTTCTAGAAGTTTTTTCTTCAGCTCTTATGTATGGGTCTATGAACCATTTCGAATTAAATGTTGTATGGAGTGTGACGTAGAGATTAAAGCTTATTTTTTACTATATTTATATTTAAATGTTTTATACCATTTGTTATAAATATTTTTTCTTTTCCTATGAAAGTACATTGGATCCTTTGACAAAAATAATTTGCCTGTAGTTTATACATGGGTCTATTTATGAATTATCTATTTTATTCCACCTATTTGCTTATCATAATGCTAATGCCACACTATTCTAATAACTTTAGTTTGATAATGAATATTGGAAAGAAGTAAGATGAGTGACTATTCTAGATGATTTTTTGTTATATTTTACTTTTCTATGTTTTTCTTTTTTTGGCTTTTTCACATGTTTTAGAATCAATTTGTTAATTTTTGTTTTAAAAAGTCAGTTGTGAAGTTGGGGTTGTATTGAATTGACAGCACAATTTGGAAAAAATCAATATTTTAATAATATTGAGCATTCCAATCCATGAATATGAGATATATACATCTCCAGTTATTTAAGTCTTTTAATTTTCTCTCTCCATCATTTTAGAGATTTTAGTATAGAGCTCTGGCATATTTTTGCTAAATTTTATCTTAAGTATTTAATGTTTTTTTCATGTTATTTTAAAAAGAGACTTAAAATTTTTCACTTTTAGAATATAGAAATATAATTAATTTTTGTATACTGATCTTGTTTCCAGAAGCCTTGTTTATTCATTTATTCGTTTTAGTAGTTGGTTTGTAGCTTTTATACTATAGTCTATTTTTATACTATCTTGTCAAATTTGAATAGAGACAATTTAACTTACTTGTTTTGTATCCTAATGCCTTTTATTTCTTTTTATTGCTCATGGCACTGTCAGGTACTCCAGTATGATGTTGAATGTAGCAGTGAGATTAGACGTCTTTGCCTTGCCTAATCACAACATGGAAATAGTTGTCATTAAATAGGATGCACATTAAACAGGAGAACAATTTTTTAACATAATTCCTGTTGAGTTTGATTTTTCAGCTGTTTTAGACTTAAATTGGCATGATGATTTCAAAACTGCAGTTAGTTTTCTTCTATGACGTCAATTTTTTTTTTCCCCCCTGTACAGCTTATCTTAATGCAACCACTCTAGACTGGATTGAGCCTAGATTGAGGGAAGCACTAGTGTTCTCCTATTGGCTGAGAGCAAACCTCCCTCAAGTGGGGACAGTGGGGGACGACCTTGGAGACCAGCAATAGGTTCATACTTGTCTAGGCTATTCAGTTACACATGAGACAGTGTGGTGAGAGGTTGTCTGCCGTTCTATATAGTGAATCATATTACAAAGTGTAGTCCGAGATCTTGTCTGTATACAAGAAGTTAGCAGAATTTATTTTTTATTTATATGCATACTTATTTCCTTTCCTTCAGATCATGTCTGCCTCTGCTATTTCTCGTCGTAAGTGCCTAAACAACCCTGACTCATTTTGTTATGTCTGTGGCAGTTTCACCATTCCCAGTCAAAGGACAAACATCAGCACATTAGTGAGGCAAGCCTATTTTGCACATTTTAAAGTAAAATTTGGTGATCGAGATAAGTCTTGGGCCCCCACAAGGTGTGCAAGCAGTGTGTCGAGAGTTTATGGATGTGGATGAAGGGAACATGTGATAAATTGCCATTTGGCATACCTATGGTTTGGCAAGAACCTAGAGATCATTCAAATGATGGTTACTTTTGTATAGTGAAAACGTGAGGGTATAACAAGAAAAATAAATGTAAAATAGAGTATCCTAGTCTACCATCTGCTATATGCCCAGTGCCCCATTCAGCGGAAATCCCAGTGCCAGTTTTCATTGAACGACCCTCTTTCAAAAAACAAAAGTATGGTGAAGAACTAAGTGACAGCAATGATAAGGATTTTGAAATTGAAAATGACTCAGTTCCTAAGGGATTTGATCAGCATGAGTTGAATGATTTGGCATGAGATTTGGGACTGTCCAGAAAGGCTTCAGAGCTCCTAGCGCCAAGACTGCATGGGGAAGTCTTGCTTGAAAAGGAGCAAAGACATCCTACTTTTGATCAAGAGAAAGTGCATTTCTGCAGTACTTTCAAAGTGACGGTGCTTTGTGTATTGCCATAACATACGTGGTTTAATGGAGGAATTGGGAATTCCAAACTAGAACACAAGTGAATGGTGACTGTTCATTGATAGCTCAAAGCAGAGCTTGAAGTGTGTCCTCCTCCACAATGGCAATTTATTTGGTGCAGTCCCAATTGGCCATTCAGTTTGTTTTCATGAGGAATATGAAGACATAAAGAGAGTCATTGATCTGTTGCAATATCACAAGCACAATTGGACCTTAAAATGGTCTGCTTCCTTCTTGGTCAGCAACGTGGATACACCAAGTATTCTTGTTTTCTGTGTATGTTGGACCTCAGAGCTCATGAGAAGCATTGGGTGGAGTCAAATTGGCCTCCAAGATCTGATCTCAAACGCGATCATCCAAACGTTCTACATGAGCCACTTGTTGACAGAAATAACATTATATTCCCACCTCTGAACATCAAACTGGGTCTCATGAAGCAATTTGTTAAAGCTTTGCCAACTGAAGGAGACTTTCAAGTATCTCATTTAGGCATTTCCTAGCCTGCTGTTTGGAAAGATAAAATACCTTAATATGTATGTTTGGTAGCAGAACTTTACTACTTGTACACAGTTGACTTACAGTAACGATATATAGCCTTTATATGAATAAAATAACTAAATAAACAGTATATTCAGTAAATTTTTTCTTTATTTTCCTTTGTATGTACATTTTGTATGATTTTTGGGACAAAGGGGAGGTACCATGTACCTTAAAAAGTAGACATGATAGAGAAAAACAGGTGATTTTGGGATTCAGGTGCCAAAAGTTAGTCAAAAACAAATGTCAGATCTAACTTAATGAAAGTTGTGTTCCCCAGTGTTATATGTGTTTTAATGATGCTCTTTATGAGATTGAGCAGGTTTTCCTTTATTCATAGTTTTCTGACATGTAAAAAAATATTTTATTTACTAATTTTTGAGACAGGGGTAGGGAGAGAGACAGGGGTAGGGAGGGAGACAGGGAGAGAAGCATTAATGTAAGAGAGAAACATCAGTCAGTTGCCTCCCAAAAGCACCCCAGTTGGGGACCAAACCCGTGACCTAGGCATGTGCCCTGAGCAGGAAACAAACAAGCAGCTTTTCAGTTTGTGGGGTGATGGTCATGATAGTTTTCTGAGACTGTTTATAAGCATGAATGAACATGAATTTGCCAGGTATTTGTTTTATCTATTGAGATGATTATATTATTTTTATTCTTTATGCTTTTTTTTGAGGTAATTTATATTTATTTCTTTTTTAAATGTTAAACTAATTTGTATTTCTAGTTACAATCCACTGGATCAAAGTATATAATTCTTTTCACTCTTGCTAGGTTTGATTTTCTTAAGAATTTTGGATCTATGTTCATGATAGCATGTATGTGTGACATTATTTTCTTATTTCACATGTTTTCATTTGGTTTAAAGACTAGGCTGGCCTCACAAATTCATTTGAAAAGTGATTCTTCCTCTTCTGTTTTCTGTAAAATAGGGGTTAGTACTTTTCTTGAAGGCTTCCATTTCTTTCCTGGGATTCCCCATTCATTCCTTGGTCTTCATTATGCCCCTTCAATCCCCCAAAGCTACTCAATATATTTAATTTATGTTAAATCAGCAACTGAGTGATCTTGCTCAGGATATGCATCTAAGTGTTTCTGTTTGTTTCTCACATGTTATTGTAATGGATGCTGCGAATGTTATCTCATAGAGACGCTGTATTGGTTCTCTGCAGAATGTTAATTTTTTTTCTAGTAGGCTGATCATCTTTAACTTGTGGTATCTTGATTTTACTCTTTTGTGGATCATAGTATTTACTCCTGAGGCCTGGCCCTTATGGACTTTCGAAGGGAAGCTTTTGAGTTTGAAGTGCCAAGGCTCTCTAACAGACTGGGATTCAGTTCTCTTTCCACCAAATTATCTCGTAGGCATTTTCAAGCTACAAACTGTTGCTTTTTACTGGGCTTCTTATAGTGTCTCCCACACATGTTCATTACAGGCATCAGCCAAGAATTAGAGAATAGTGTATATGTAGATTTTGGGTCTCCCTACACTGTGGCATTTTCATTTCCAAAATCTCCCTCCTCATTTTTTAGTCTCTGACAGTCCTGAGTTTTCTTCACTCACGCTTCAATTCAGAAGGACGGCATCTTTCTGCTTGAGATTCAGATGTCCTGATGGAGTGTATTCTCCAAAAGAAATGGATGTATAAACATATATTTGACTCTGTTTGGTTCCAGGCTTTCAAGGGTAGAATCCATTTCAGTTTTCCCTGCTTTTGATTACTCTCCAGGGCTTTTAAATTATTGTTCTTGTGTTTTAATAAAAATTGTTTCAGAGTTTGTAGTTAACTGTGAAAGGGTCAGTCTTATGTAAAAAATATTGCTATTACTAGAGCCAGAATCTCCAGTGGATCATTCTTTTAAAAAATGTAACAACTAATTCTATCATGTCCAATGGAGTTAGTGTTTCATGTTATATGGTTTTTTGCTGTTCCAGGACATGTGTAAAAATTCAGCATGGCCCTGGCTGGGGAGCTCAGTTGTGTAGAGTGTTGTCCTAACATGGCAAGGTTGCAGGTTTGATCTCCTGTCAAGGCACATACAAGAATCAACCAATGAATGCATAAATAAGTAAAACAAGCCTCTCTCTCTCTCTCTCTTTCAAATAAATCGATAACAAAATTCATTGTGTTCCATAGTTATGGGGTCAATGATAACTGAATTTGTTTTATTCATATAATACTTAGTGAGCCCCTATTTTGTAGAGGGCAATATTTTAGGCACTTATGGAAGCAAAAAAAAAAAAAAAATGTAAGGCCCAATCACAACTTTTAAGGATTTTGTAGTCATTCATTTAGTCAACTAATATTTATTTAATGCCAATTTTAGTGAGAAAACCAGAAATGATTTCTTTTGGATGAAGCCTAAAAAGTCAATCAGAAATTAATTAAATAATCACACAATCGTGAGAATGTAAACATAGAAAAAATTTTTTAAATGTAGTAAGGGGAACTTACTATGAGTGTATAAGATTGAAAATGCTGATTTAGTGTGAGAACTACCAAGAATTTGTTGAAAAAATATATCTAAGCTGAGACAATAAGTTAAGTAGGCAAAGAAGGAGTAGAATGTAGGTGTTTATGTGACAGGGACTATATGCAGAGGACTAGGGAGTAAATGAGCTTTAAGAAATATTTATGACATGAAACAGATAGTTCTTACTGATAGAAGGTCAAGACTGTGTGAGAGACAGGGTTAGGTCAAGGACGTTGTTTAGGGTTTGGAATTTCCAGGGCATTCTCTGGGTGTAATGCCACTTACAGTGGTACGGAATTCAGGAGGGGGACCTGGGTAAAGGCTCTGGTTTGGTTTGACATGATGCTCTGGCGAGGCCTTGATGACACCAACTGAAGACATGAAGTGGGAACTAAATAGTATGTTTCACAGCTAGAAGCAGATAGTTCAGCTGTTCTCCCTCCTGGTTCTCTGACAGACCAGTAAGTTGATGACCTTTAGAGCCCTAAAACTTTCTATTGTGACACTCCCATCGAACACATTCAATCCATCATTATTTATTGAGTGCTGTGTATATTCTAGACATCATAGTAGTCATTCAGAATTTGGCTTTGAACAAGACAGAGTTAATACTCCAGCATTCAGATTCTAGGTGGGAGAGACAGGCAAAAGATATAGATAAACAAGTCACTGAATGATAAAATTTCAGACAATTAGTGCCTTGAAGAAACTTAAACCAGGGCAATGGTCATTTGCATTGGAATGATGTGTAACTTTGTATACAGTGGTCAAAGGAGGCTTTTCTGAAGAGTTGGCATTTTGTAGTGCCCTAGATAATGAAAGCCAAGAGTTATATGAAGATTTTTGAGCAAGAAATTCTAGATAGTGGAAATATCTGGAGAAAGATCCTGAGGTAGAAAGGCGCTAGTATTATTTCACGTGGCTGGATTCACATGGATGAAGGTAAGAACATGAGGGACCTGCTATAACCTCCTGGATAAAATGTCCTAATTGGACCAGCTTTCCAGATGATGGCTTTGGTAAACCTTTTGACTCGAACCTGGCACACTGCAACCTCGCAAATCAGAAATGTATTTCAATAGAATAAGGAATGTCAGAAATATTCCTTTTGAGCATTTCCTTGAGATTGTAGTAAATTCCATTAAATAAACCATCTATGGATAGCTCTCATTCTGAGTCACCCACATGTGACTTTGAACATGGCATGTTGCTTTATAGGGCACAGGCATATGTTATGGGAACATAATGCAATTTTAGCAGGAAAAGTCAAAATGTGTCAATAGTCTAAGAGCTTTGTGGAACAAAAGATGATGAAGTAAATTATAATGGAATTTTTTTTTGTCCTGTTACGTAACTTGATGTGATTTAAATAAGGAATCCCCCTGCCAGGAGCTGTCACTTCCCCACAAGAATGCTTAGTGACAACTGAAGTTTGCTGTTTCCTTCCAGACTGCCACTTAGTTTAATTTGGGAAGGTGACAAATAACGTGTTTATCTCCTAAGTAATGCTCCAGATTCTTGTTATGTTCTCCCTCCACTCATATTTTTCATGTTTCAGAATTTGCTGTGGGAGACAATTGGACCTATTTGAAAGGCATAAATGTGCATGCAAATCAGAGTTACAGATGCGGATGTAGAGCTGTTAATGTCTTATGGGGCCTGTTCAGATTATTTATGCCCAGTAACTCCTTGGGTACCAGAATAAACTCTGAGGGAATTTGTGGTTGGGAACATCACAAAAACCTAGCCTAATAATTGTGAAGCATGTCTTCCCATAGTTTTCATAAATACCCTTTTCTTCCCCTCCTGTGCTCAACAAATGCACTTAAGTTAATTTAGGTAATGTCTGCACAGGTAAATTGAAGTACAGAGGTGAGATAAATCATACAGATATTTTAAAAATACGAAGTGGCTATTTAAGGGAAAAAGCACCCACTTTGGCCTGGATAGCTAGAAAGCCTTTTTAAATGCCACTTGTATACATTAGAGAATCACTCATTTTTTACTTTGCAGGGCTAATCTTTTTTCTTTGTGCTAAGTATTTTGGGGTCTTGGGTGCCTAGTCAAATCACCTAGGCCCAATGGATTTTCATGGATCCTAAAAAATCAACCCTAGAAAGATTCTAAATGCAGAAACCCTTGCTCAAGGCCGCTCCATCCGTTGGTGCCAGAGGGAGCCCTAATGTATCTAGCCTAGTGCTCTGTCCTCTGCCCCAGAAGAAAATAACTCCATCTGAACATCTGTATCCAGACCCCTTTGGCTTTGCTGGTTCTGATACATTCTTGCTGCTGTGCATGGAGCCTGTGTAATGGACGCTCTCTATGACAGGCACTCAGTTCCACATTGGGTTAAAGTCCCCCTTCAGAGATTCCGCTGTAAATCTCCACACATGATTCTACGAACAGTTAGCTCTATGTGTAAGTCACCATTAAGTGTAAAAGTCTCAACTCAGTTTTCTTTAGAAAGATACCAAGAGTCAGTCAATAACAATCCTTTCAGACTCCTTCATGTAGTCCCACAATTTTATGTGTTCTTTCCTTGATCTATTTACCATTGACAGGTTCTAGCTTAATATTTCCTTTTAGGAGTATCCAGAAATGCTTTTGTGGTGGGCAGCAGTGAGTTGGTAGGACATGTGGAGAATCAAGAAACAAGGAGAGCTTTTACCACATAGCAACCAATATATGCAAGATATTCTGTAATTTGGTGAAAGCTAAGTGTTGTCTGCATGTGCTATCATATTG
Source organism: Furipterus horrens (assembly GCF_987537825.1). Taxonomy (NCBI): domain Eukaryota; kingdom Metazoa; phylum Chordata; class Mammalia; order Chiroptera; family Furipteridae; genus Furipterus; species Furipterus horrens. Next base: position 69,608,523 of record NW_028327180.1, read on the forward strand.
CAGTTTTAGGCAAATACATGAGAGGCTTAAATATATTCTCCAGGGACTGCTTCCCTCCCCTTCCCTGCTGTCTTTCTGTTGTAGCCACCTGGTCATCTAACCCACTATTCACTCCTCTCACTTCATTCATTGACATTCAACAAATATTTATTGAGTTCTACTGTGTATGTGACTTTTAGAAGCTGAGGATCCAGAGGGAGAAAAAACAAATTTCTTTTTCTCAGTGGGCTTGCATTCTAATGGGGCAACAGGAAAGTAAAACAAGGAAAAGTGATACATAATTTAAAAGCAAAATTCTTCAATGCGTATCTTGGCACGGAGGAGTTGTTTAGAGCATGGCAAATCACCCATTTGCTAGCAGTTGGCATCTAATAGCTATAACGCATCCCCCAGATGCCAAAAATCTAATCAAATCATCACCAGAATGCTGAAACTTAAAGGGACTGTGGAAAAGAGAAAGTGTTTCAATTTGGATATCGACAGAATAGTTCTCTTTCCACTTATTTCAAGCCAAATAGTTTCCTTCTACTTTTGTTTACATTTGGTATTTGTATCAAGCTCTCATTTTCTTTGGAAAATCCATTAACCTAAAAGTAGCTCTTATGAAGCAATAGTGACTCTTCCATTATTGAATATCTGTTTCAGTCATTTAATCTTCCTAGCAGGATTTGTTGTGTGAAGTTTTATGAAGCCAAGAATAATTTATTTTCAAATGTAGCAACAGCATACAATCAGCCAAATTAGATTGAGGGTTTTTTCCAAATAATATTCTACTGAAATTTAAAGTATTTCTAGTCTGTGTTCGATTAGCATTTGAATAGGTATGTGCAACCACCAGAAAAGTTCTCTGAGAGAGAAATATCAGTTGGGAACCAAACTCGGTCATACCAGCACATTCTAATGTCAAACTCAAGACAAATAGTATTTGCAAAGCAACATTGCTTTAATGAAAGAATAAATTCTGATTATGATGATAGAACTAGGTACTAGAGAACTAATTAACTTGGCAAATATATTATAGGTATAAAGATACAGATACATTCTCTTACCATAATTATTAAGAATTGTCACTCTGCTTTAGCAGTGCTATTCAAAAAAACTTGTAATAAACATGAAAAATTTAAGGGGAATTTTTAAATGATCTATAAAGTCCTATGCTCTGTCACAATTGCACAATTAGCCTAAACGAGACTGAACGGTGTACCTATTAATGTGTTATAACACTTACGAGTTGGCCTGTTTTGCATTGGTAGTCTCTCAGTAGCTATTAAGAGATAATTTTTATTTAGAATATAGAGGAGCTGTCACAATACGCCTATAACTAGTCAAAAGTTAGAAGTCACAGTTTCCTTAATTTGGATGCTAATATATTTATGTGGGGGCCTTGAGTTATTGTCTCTAGAACTTTGATAACTCTCATGAGTATTGACAGTGATAACCAGTTATCAGTGTGGACCGGTGACCTATTCACTCTTCTTATGATAGTGATATGTTTGTGCTGAACTTGCCACATCCTTCTCCCTAGCTGTTCTAATGGCCATGTTGGGGCTACAATCAGGAATGCAGGCCTGTTTATTTGGAAAGCCAATTGATCTCTCTGGTTGAGGAAAGAAAACCAGATCACATCTTTGAATGTTACAAGTGTAAGGTCTAAAGACCGAAATTAAGAGGAGGAAGCTTGAGGAAAGCTGATCTGTGAGGTGGTGTTGAAACAGATAGAAGTCAATTGATCATTTTCTAATCTACCTGATGTGGCTGCTAATTTCTGGTCAGCAAGCATTTTCTGTGTATCTTAATAAGATCCGATCCTTTCACAGCAATCAAAATAGCACATAAATGAGGGCAACTCTCCAAGATTTTTTTACCCAGGATTCATCACTGATACACATGGGAAAAAGTGTAAGATTACGTCTATTTGCATGGTTTTCATGGAGTCACAGAAGTAGTTAGTAAGCCCAAGTTCACCAGATGACTAATTTTTCTCTCTTCATTGTAGATCTTTGACCTATAGCAGTCAGATTTCCTCATTTCCATCAGAGAAATATGTGCTATTAATCATTTATACAATCATTTAGAAAATATTTATTGAGTGTGTATTATATACCAGGCTCTGGGCTATGCTTTGAGAACATAAAAAAAGAGCAACCAGAAACTAGCTTTCAGGGATTTAGGACAGACAGACAAGAAAGTGAATCATAACAGCAACGTGGTAAGGTTGTGACAGTGGGATGAATGTGGCTCTGTGACCATACAGAGCAAAGCCTGCTGAACTCTGCCTGAAGATCTCAGAGAAGACTTCCCACCACGTGAGCCGAAACTTGAAGGTTTGGTGTGAGGGCCCTGACTGACCCGATCTCCCAGTTTCTCCCTCCCCAACCTATTTCGACCCATCGTCTTGACTAGGCGGTAATTCTCAGCTTGGCTCTTCTCACTCTTTTCATTCAACATACAGGGTGGGGCAAGAGTAGGATTACAGTTGTCCATGTGAAAAATAATACAATGATTAATAAATAATCGTCGGCAGCCGTCCGTCTCTAGAGACGATGGTGTAGCTTCTTAAGAGTCTATCTGCACCGCCGAGAATGGCTGTGCAGTCCGACTCGAGAGTGACACGGTATCTGTCTCCTCCCGTGTTGAATCGACATCTTACGATGACGCTGGAGTGTCCTCTCCAGTGAAGCTGAAGCTACAGAGCCTGGGCGGGGTGATATGGAGGGTCTGCTGTTGCCCATGCAGCAGAGCCCCCCTCTCTTCGCAGCTGAAGGGTCCAAGGGAAAGACGGAGTCAATACAGCTTGGCTTCAGGTGCGCCGCAGGAGTTGCCGGTGTTGACTACAACGTCAAACCGCCTTAGGGACAAACTCTGTGTTTGCAAGAACAAACTCTGTGTTTCACAAACTCACACCCGTAAACCTACTTTTGCCCCACCCTGTGTTTATTAGGCTCCTAAGTCAAGCACAGCACTGTACTAGGCACTGAAATCAGTAATGAATGAGACAGATATTCTAGTGAGGAAGCTGATCGTAAATAGAAAACAACCCAACTACTTTTGAATCATGACTGTGTTGAGTACTGTGCATGAGAATTATGAGGTGCACTGGGCCCATGAAACAGCGTACCTGTAATAATCTGGGGTCAAATGAGTTCCTTGAGGAGCTAAACTTCCTGCTTGAATCACAGGTGTGATTTGAAATTTTCCAGACAAAATGGGTGGTATTGACCACAGGATGAGACCTCCAATCTGCATGTAAGACATTGCCTTCTGGCTGTTGTGTGGAGACTTGATCAAAAGAAAAGTCCTCTGGGGCCTTTCACAGGCCAGTCTGAGTTGCCTAAGAAATCCTGGATATAAGACCAATGAATAAACTCTCAGAAGGGATGAGAGCTGTCTCTCCTGCCTCTGGCTCTTGCCAGCTGTTCTGAGGTCTTAACAGTCAGCAGGAGATACCCACAGAGGCGGTGCCTTTGGGAAGAAGCGTGGTGGAAGCTGTCACTGTATTTACTCATTGTTTTTATTCTGCCACTTATTCTTCAGCCTTGCTACGATCTGCTTTCATAACAGAATCAACCTCTGTGTTTCTGCTTTCCCTCTAAGTCAGCGATTTTCAACCATTTTCATCTCCTGGCACACATAATCTAATTACTAAAATTCTGTGGCACACGAAAAAATATATTTTTTGCTGATCTGACAGAAAACAGGTATAATTTTGATCCCTTCACACCAGATGGCTATTGTTGTGTTGGTTGTAGTCATTTTTTTAATTTGACAGTCTAATGGAAAAGAGGTCAGTGCCCCTGTCTAAATAGTCAGGTATTGCATGCTTGAAAATTTTTTTGCCTTGGCACACCAGTTGAAAACTGCTGTCCTAAGCAATTACAGATGTATCCTTTCCGCTGCACAGCCTGTCTCTGACACTAGAGACGTTTTTGGACAATGGATGCCTAATTGGGCACTGTGTAACTGGAGACAGCCGTTTCTGCGCGCTGCCCCGGGCTGCTTGCGCTCCAGCTGGGTTTGCTGCCAAGTGCCACTCTCAGCTTTAGCTAAGGTATGTTTGAGGATGCAGATTGATCACACAGGCTGTAATTATGGGAGAGGCCTTACTTAAACAATTAGTCTGTCTCAACTTGATTACTAGAACAAGCTAATTGGTGTTCCTGATTCCAGCTGCCACCTCCTCTGAGGCAGCCCACAAAGTAGGCTGGGCCAGCCATGGACAAAGTGGTGCAGTTGAATGAATTGATGGGCCCTTTCTGTACTTTATTCCTTCCATTTCATACTTCTTGCCAGGCACAAACGCCCCGTAAGCTGCCTGCTGGTGGTCCTGAAGGATCTTCGGTCACAGGCACCATGGACAGCCACCTCCCAGCTTCCTTCCCCCCCAAATGTACTTGTCCTGGGTCTCATTCTCTCAATCTCTACATTTTCGCACGATTAAACACTATGTGATTTTTAAGCTAAGGTGTTAAAGGCTGATTACAATTTATAATGCCACTTTCTCAGAAAAGCTTTGAATTTTTTAATACCAGCTTGCAATTTTAACAGAGCTCTGAATGCTATGCAGTGTTAACTTCTGTGGCATGAACATAAGGTAGGTGACTTGGAATAGGAGAGATGATCCCAATGTCTCTCAAGTAAAAGCAACACAAAACATTCGGATAGTGTTTTAAAGTTACAAAATATTTTTATACCAGAATCTAGTCCTTTTAACAACCTTGTGGGTGAGAAAATTAGAGGACTGAAGTGAGAATATTTCCTTGTTTCCTTCCACAGGGATGAGGATATCTTGATGGAATTTAGACTACCATGAGTACTATGCAATAAGAACATCATATTTATTTCCTATATGCTAGCTCTTACAACAAAAAGACACTTGGAACAAACGTAGTATAATCACATTAGGCAGAGAAATCATGAACTCAAAAGAGATGTGGAGATATGCTAATTCAAAAGATTAGGGTTCTTAATGATGATTGAGTATAAAATTGAGTTATGAGCTTACTAGAAGACAAGTCAAAAACGGAAATGTGATGGCTCTTAGGCTTGTAGTCTTATAGGTGGTATTAAGATGTGTCAATGTTTTTTTATTTTCTTGGCACTGAATTTTGACAGGTCTTTGTCATGCACCATTTTATAGAATAGATACTGAATGATGAAATGGGCAGTTGCCTCAGTAGCTGTTATTTTATAAATAAATTGTAACTGGATGCTAGGTCTCTCCATTTTGGATTCTAGCTCAGGACACTTTAAGGGTTTGCTAATATGTCACCTGGCTGGATCCTAGTCCATCTTCCCTCTTGCATCTTTATGAGAAATCTCACCTATAATTCTGTGCTGCCCATACTGGTTCATACCCACTGCTCATAGTGATTGTTGGCCTTGCCCATGGCCCCGTCACCTGCTCTCCCTCTGCTCACCACCTCAGGGATGCCAGGACTGGCCTCCTCCCACCGTTCCCTACAGGTTGTCCACATGGCAGTGCTGACCCACCCGTGCGTCCAAAGTATCCTCTGGGGGCTCTTTCCCCATTAGTGTCACATTGTCTTCTTTCTTTTCATCTCAGTCAATACTTTCCTGTTGTGTGGCTTGCTGTTTTTTGGGGAGGGAGAATGGGGATCCCACTGGAGTATGGCTGGGCTCCTAGTGATACAGTTTTTTCAATTTTATCAGTGCTTCCAACACTTCCAAAAGCCCCCACCATCATCTGCCTTGTGGTGTCTGACTGCTCTCTCACTTAGAACCTCTGTCACTGAAGTCCTGCTTTCTCTAGCTCCTGCCTCAGTCGATCCTGTAATGTCTGTGTGAGACTGAAACTCACTGTGAACGTGCTTAACCTCTATTTCTGTGAGACTCTTTTGGACCAAGAGGAGCAGGGGACATGCTTGCTAGCAGAGTGTTATATAACTTGACATATCAACATACCCGAGCCTCAGCTCCACCACAGCTGAGATCTCACTGCAAACCAACCACAAGTGGATTTCAAAACTCTTTCTTGTAGCAACCTCTGATAACAAGGTGTAAAGAGCAATGCAGGGAGGAACAGTCTATTTGGCTGCTGTGGTACGAGTACATCTCCTTCTCGCTTTTTAACTTGATTCAAGGAATGACTTCTCAGTAGTTGGAGGAGTGGATGGATAGTTATGAAACCATGCTTACTTTCATGAGATTGGGAAAACCAGTTCTGCATCTTATTCTATTTGGTTGGCCAAAAAGTTTGTTTAGATTTTTTTCTGTAAAATAAAAGATACATTTTTCATTTTCACCAATGACTTGATTTGGATATTTTTAATATGTTGGCTATCTCCTGTGTGGTATAACATTGACTGTTCTTAAATTAATGTCTTGATTTGATCACTATCAACTTCAACTGGTCTATCTGACCATGGAGTATCATCCAGCAAGAAATCTCCAGCACAAAACTTTGCAAACCACTTTTGACACGTTCGATCAGTCACAGCACCTTTTCCATACATTGCACAAACATTTTTTTGGATTTCAGTTGTGTTTTTACCTTTCTTGAAATAATAAAGCATAACATGAAAATGTTACATTTTTCTTCCATCTTCAACGGTAAAAATGGCTGCATGGAAATTCACCAATTTTGATTTTTTTTTTAATGCATGCTGATACTACAACTGTCACAATACAATCTAACAAAATTGTTTTGAATGAAGTTAAAGATAACTAAGTGCTACTAGAGCCATCTTACAGAAAAAAACAAACAAACTTTTTGGCCAACCCAATACCATGTGGTCATAATTGACATTGCAATAACCGTGGAGGAACAAAAAATCTTTTTGTTTTCTTGTTGAAATTCCTAGTGGTTATTTTGTTGAGGAATTCTAAACATGTCTTCTTAATAGACAATCTCATTTCCTGCAGCCTTAGCTTGATTGAATGTGGTACATCTGAGAACGGGGTAGAGTAATGGAGATGGTCATGGTTCATTCTTAGTGGGTGGCTATGATGGATTGAATGCCACTGGCTGCATTGCACTAGGTTTTATGGCAAATTCTCTTTCTAACAATACACTGTCTGGAGTATTGATTATGCTAGCTAACCTCTAGTTGTAAATTCATGTCTGGGATGAAGACTTGCAATACAGCCCATTTGTCAAGCATGGGCTTAATCAAAGATGATAATTGGCATTAATGAGTCCCCAGTAAAAGAGCAGGATTGAAACGCCAGTAAAAGATTGGTGCAGGTCAACGCACCCATCCGTCATCACCACCTGGAAAGAAAGCTGACAGCTGTGCAGGGAATTAGGGGAACTGCTGCTGAGATACTTCCCTTCTTGATGGGCAGGTGCCCACAGTCTTCATTATGAATTATGTCTGAATTGAGCCTTTTTGGCAAGGCTCAGTACTGTCATTCTTTAATTTTCTATTGTGGGAAATTCATTCAAAAGCTAATTTTGAAGCTCCCAAAGAGTTAGCAGAGGGCCAGTTGAAACTTAATTCTAGAACCTGGGATTTGTCAATCACAATTTTGTAGATATTTTGCATGCATATTTGGGAAGCAAATCAAGATCTCTCTGTATTTCTTCATCCAAGGATCAATGTCAAAACCATGCAAGGGACCATTAAACCTCTCACGTGGTTTCATCTTTTGGGGACCATCCATGCATTAGTTCCATTACGTTAAAGAGGCGACATCTCTCTTCACCTCTGGCTCTCCTCTCCTCTCCTCTTGGTCTCACTGTCATCGCGCTCAAGTGTAAGTGGGCTGGCAGTTGTTTCCACCTGGGAGGAGACTCAGGCCTACCTCCCTCTGCTCCCTTGTTGTTGCTTTCATGCTCTTAGTGAGAGACAAGACAGTTGGGTATTCTCGATCTTTGTAAGAAGCGCCTTCACTGTGCCTTGTCCCACCTCCATCAAAAGGCCAGCAGGAGCCACACTGAGGCCTAGAGAAAGGAAACCTTAGCCCTCTTCCGCTGTCATGAAGGCATCCTCCCCTCTGCATGTAGTCTGGTATACTGCGCAAGGGTGGGGGCCCCAAACCCAAGTCTATGGTCAAGTCTTAACTTGCCTGGCCTTGTCTCTGTGCATCCAGTTCCTTTGTGAACCCCTCCTATTCTGTGTCCTAGTTATCTTTCAGTACTTATGTCTCGATCATCTAGAATCTCACAAATTACATTTTGAGTATTGGCTATGTTCTAAGAACCTGCCAAATATTCTTTGATTTCTTAATCCCTCCATTCATTATGCTTCTTTGGCTTTATACTTCTGAAGGAATATTGCTTTACATGCTTAATATAATTTACTCTCTTTCTTGAAATGACGTGTTTGCAAAAGATATAGTTCATCGGCCCAACGGAGATTGTTTCATTCGTAAACCCCACACTTTTTATTCTCCATTTTTGAACATTTATGGTTTTTATTATGTCACTGGAAGGATTCATGGAATATCAGAGAGCCACATCTTCAAACATATTATACTTCATTGGCTGATAGGAGCAATACCACTGAGAAAGGCCATGCAATCATGCTTCCTTTCATCCCATAATTGTTAAATATTTCCCCTATGTGCCAAGCATTGTGCTCAGTGCAGATGACACAGTGGTGACAGAGAAAGACAAGGTCGCTAAACTCGTGAAGTGTACATCCTGAATTAATGTTAAATTACACCATGTGCTAAGAAAAGATAGTGAAATAGGCACAGTACCTGGTCTCTTAAAGAATTTCAGAGAGTAAATGATCATATACTAAACTTATAAACAAGTTAAGTGTGTGCATTTGGATACCTGTATACTCATATCATAACTGCTTTCTTGACTCACAGCCAAGGTAGTTAGGAAAACCCAACTCCTCACAGTCAAGCCACTATGTGCAGAACCCTAAGTAATTTCTGCACACACAAAAAGTGCTACTGTGTTTGAAGTTTTAATTAGAATATCTGGTGTAGAGTGTCAAGGCGTTCTTGCCTCCAGCACCCTGGCTCAGTTGGAAACTCCCTGTCCCACAGAGGTTTCATGACCACAGCAGGACAAATTTATTCAGGACACTGTATTTTGTCTGGAGGGAGGAGTGGGTGGCTAATCTCTCTAGTGAAGAAGAGCATGGAATTCTCATGTCCTGTGCCTTTTATTGAGGATGGGATTCAGGAGATTCAAGGTCAAGATTTATGAATCATCAATAAACTTTCAGATGCTTGGGTTACAGTTGACAGTTACTGATTAAGATATCAATATAAAGAACTCAGTGACCTGTCTGTCTCAGGGTCTGCTGAACATCCCGATGCCATGCTGACATCAGGTGCAAGACTTCATACATTTCTAGCTACAAATTGTTTATAGTTAACTAAGACATAAGAAAGGCAGAGCAAGCTCTAAAGCATAATATACATCCTTTAAATCCAATTCCCATGGGAACCCTCTGAGTGGCCTTCAGTCCTGTCCGCCTCTTTGTCTTCCAGTTTTCTGTTGAGACTTAAAGGCCTCCCCATGGGGTGGAGAGACCTGGCTCACGGCTTGGGTTACAATTCCTGAAACCACAAGGGCGGTTCACTACAGAGTGTGTACATAATGTATTTTGGGGGGTTACTTGTGAGGTTCCCTGTCCCACAGATCCCTCACTGCAGATGAAAGAACTGACTCAGAAACAAATTGCCTGAGGAGAGAGAAGGGTGAGTGTCTCTCATAGGAGATCACTAATCACTCTTTTCTCAGTCAGGGTTTTCATTGAGTTTTCTATGTGCAGAAACGCACAGGGTAAGCAAGCAGACCTCCATCAAATGGTTGGGAGTAAGAACAATAGGAAGCATAAATCAGCATAGGGAAATAGGTAGCAAGATTGTGAGGTGCCAAGGCATATCATAAAACTCTAGATGTCTCTTCTTACTTAAACATTTTGTTTTCACATTCTGCTGTTAAGGATTTGGGGCTACACAGAGCAAGCAGGCTTCATTAGCTTCAAAGAGTACATTGCGTTCCTATTCTACTTCTAAAACCCCCCGGAGTGTGGGACTGGCAGTATGGTATGTGGGGCACGTTTGCCTGCTGGTTAAGACTTATGGCCTCGTATTTTGGTCCCGGCTCCACACAGTGGCTACAGCCCTCTGTACCGTACATACTGGTCTCCCACAGTTACTAGTAGTACTTATAGTGCTAATAAGAATGTCTCCATTTACATGCTTACTATGTAGCACCTCATGGAAATTTCCTAACAAATGTCACTTACCCAGACTTCACAGATAAGGTTCCAAGATGCTGGGTAATCTATTTTAAGTAACACCATTAGTAAGTGGCAGAAGTTGGGTTTAAATCAGTGACCTCCAGACTGCATAGACTGCGCTATTTCTGCCGGGTTTTTTTTTTCTCCACATCTTGACAACTATGTTCTGGGTTGGCCCTGTGAGCATGGCAATGAGTGTACACATGGCCTGCTGCCTTGGACTTCCCACAGTGCACTATACATTTCCAAGGCTCTTCTGTGTGCTAAACATATTTGCATGTTAAAACGAACTTCAGTTAATAAGAGACAATGTAAGCAGGGTCACCTTATAATGAAAGGAAATAAAGTATAGCTCTTTCTCTTAATCTCTACATACATATACAATATAGATGCACATATGGAGAGAGGAAATTGTTAAAAATAGTTGTGAATACAATATTTAACATTTCATATTTCCATATTACATAGGAGCTTACTGCAATAGGTCAGAAGGTTCATTCAGAATCTGTTATATCATTGTTGTGGTTAACTCCACGGCACTTTTCCCCATGTTTTATTATTTTTTTTCCTTCCTGATTATAGAAAGCGTAGGTTTTATTTTTTATTTTTGAAAAAATGTATAGATTATTTTTACTTTTTAGAGAAAAACATCATTATATTTTATTGCTTTAATATACAACACAAAACCTCAACTAGTAGCCCATCTTAAAATAAATCACCTATTATTATAAATCATGAATATTAAACACTATCTTTAATAAAAAGGCTCATTAATACTAGTTAGTGGTTCTAACCACTGAACCAGTTTTCACTCCATCATCAATTCTGTTTGGTCTTTAATAGCATCAGTTGAGATACACTCCATTGTTAGCACTAAATAAAAGAGCTATTCAATCCTTTGAGCAGCTTAAATGAACAATGTAGACATTGTGTGATAATTTAATTTGCCTAGTTGATTAGGTCTCACTAATCTCCCCCTCTTCCTAAAGTAACATAATGAAAAAGTTTAAGGATGATCCATGAAATAGAGACAGACTTGTAGATAGAGAGCAGGTTGACAGCTGTTGCAGGGTGGGGTTGGAGGGTCCTGGGAGAGAAAAAACTCATGGACACGAACAACAGTGTAGTGATTGCCAAGGGGAGGGGTTGGGGGAGAGGTAGAAGAGGGTAAAAGGAGGGGCATAAATGGTGATAGAGACTTGTCTTGCAGTGGTTAAACATAGAATACAATGTACAGATGATATGTTGTAGAATTGTGCACCTGCAACCTGTATACTTTTGTTAATCAGTGTCACCCCAATAAATTCAATAAAAAGGAAAAAGAAAGAATGATCCATGATTTCATTAAGGATTATATAGATCCATCTAGTTATCCCTTTCTCTGGCATATCGTGGGTCAGGGTTTCTAGGGAACCAAATATGAATCCATAAAAAAGTCACTCTGCTTCATTTATTCATTCAATAAATATTTATGGAGTATGAAAAAAATCAAATATAAGCTCTCTGATGTAGATTGTAGCTTAATGAGAGAGGTGAGCATAATTCAAATAATTATAAAAGTGGGTATACTTTTACAAGTGTCAATATAAGTAATGCCCAAACCTGTACATAATTTTTTAAAGAGTTTATTTGAGCTAAACTGACAACACATACCAGGAAGCAAGATCTCAAATGTTCCAGAGAATAAGTTTGCAGTTTCTTTTATGCATTTGAATTAAGGAGGGAACATAAGAAAGATTAGATGGAGGTGAGAGGAAGCAAGCAGGGACTGGATTATAGAATAGTAAATAAGATTTTGTGCTCTTTTGAGGGTGATTAAGGCTTATTTCAAAGGTGTGTTAATCTACATACAAAGAAACAATGAACAGGGCTTGCTTAAGGCCTAGACAACCTTCTTTATATACTAAAAAAGTTATATGCCTGGGGTGTGACTACCCACCATGATCTACCCAGTTAGGAATTTATAATCACATCACCCTGTGAGGTTATTTTCCATAGAACCCCCCTCTCTTTTTTCCATACATGCTAAGGTAAGTGCTATCTAATAAAGAGACATAGTTCTAAGAGTACATATAATTAGGGCACCAGGCCTTGAGACGCTGCAGATTGGGAGACAGGTCCTGAGAAAGTGACATTTGAGTAATAAAGAATGAATAGGTGGGTGTTAACTAAGTGCAGAAGAAGAGGGAAGCACATTCACAAAAAAAGGAAGATGATGCACAAGGGAATCAAGACAGAAAGCAACATGGTGAGTTTCAGGATCTCACTGTGGATGTCATAGGGAACTCAAGAGTTAAAGATTTTAGCTTTTGTCATAGTTAATAAGCTTAAGTGACTAATGCATTTGAAAGCTGTTATTCCAGGAACTGGAATACATGACCTATCTACAACCTATGTGACTCCAGGAGGCTAACAAACGATTCAACCTTTGTGCCTCTGGGGGTCCGCAAGTGATGGAGATGGTGTCTGAGCCATTGTGTCCCAGGGTGGGAACATTCCTCTGAGGCAGAATTGTTGATCAACAGATAAAGAAGTACAAGGAAAGTCACCACTGGACTGCAACTTTCATCAGATTAACCTTTTCTCCAAACCCCTCACCTCCCCTTTTCTTCCTCTTATAAAAAGTTGGCTTGAGATGAGATGTTAAGATGTTTTTTGAGGGTACATAGCCCACTGTCCTCTCAGATTGCCAGCATCTGAATAAAGTGCCCATAAAAATCCTATCCTTGTCTCTACCTATTGGTTCTGGTAGTGACAGGCAGCACAGACACTGACTTTTCCATTTTCAGGTGGAGTGCTGAGAATTCGGGAAAGCCTGGAAAGGTAGGTAGGAGCCATATCCTACAGGGTCTTGTCTATATTAAAGTCTTTGGTCTTTATTCTAAGGACCCGAGAAGCCTTGAAGATTTTAAACAAGTCATAAATACTTTAGTGTTTTGAATAACTCAATCTGGCTGCATTATGAAGAATGGATTAGCAGGGAGCCAGTCTGAATACATTTAGGTGATTAAGAATTTATTGCATTAATTCAGTTGAGAGATAATGGTAGTTTGGTATAGGGTGTTTCTATTGGTGGTTTTTTGATGCTATTGGAAGTGGGGAAAATGGATGTATTTGAGAATTATATTAAGGAGATAAATAGACAGATTTGGTGCTAGCTTTGATATAAATTGTATAGAAAAATTGATTTATCAAGGATGACCTCAAAGCCTGGATGGGTCATGACACTCATCTCTAAAATTAGGAACACAGGAAGAGAGCCAGAATGAGAAGAGAATACTATGGTTTTGTTTTTTTGGAGCTATTGATTGGATATTTAATGGGCTTATAAGTAATGGGGTTGTGGTGAAGAGGGATGAAAAATCTGATGGAAAACTTTCAGTCGTAGTCACTAATCTGTTAATCTTATTGACAGTGTTTTTATTTCTCCTGTTCATTGCCACTAACTTTTCTGATGTCTTAAATTGATCATTGATTGCTTACTGACATGGAGGATATCAGGATAAATTGCCTGTTTATGGCATCTTTACAACTTCAGACTTTTTTATTTGGAGAGTATTTCTCCCTTCCTGCCCAGATTTGTGCTTATTATTATTATTTTCTGAAAATACACAGTGATTAAAACATGAAGATATTTGGGTTGAAATAGTAAAGTTTCTTTTCCCCATTGGTTCTGCTAGGAGAAAAGGGAAAATCTATATTTAGAAAATGGTTACTTTGCATAGACTTTATTTTTTAAGAAGCTTTTGATTTTTAGAAATACTGAAGCGATAATAAAAGGAATCCCATATATCCTCGAAGACAGTTTCCTCTATTATTAGCATCTTACAAAATACTTTGTATGTTTCTCATAATTAATTAACCAATATTGATATAATATTAATCAAAGTTCAGACTTTATTCAGATTTCCTTGGTTATTATCTAATGTCCTTTTTATCCACCCCCATCCGCCAGTATCTCATCCAAATGATCACATTGCATTTAATTGTCATATCTTCTAAGCTCCCCCCTCTCGGTGGTGACAATTTCTCAACTTCCCTTGTGTTGGATACAATTGGGAGGAGTACTGGTTCAGTGTACTATAGGATGCCCATGTATCAAGACTTAATGTTTTTCTCGTGGTGAGACTGGAATGGTGGGTTTGGGAGGAAGAATACAGAGGTAACGTGCTATTCATTATATCATTTCCGGAGTATGTACTATCAACATGACTTACCGCTGTTGATGTTAACTTTGATTACCTAACCAGAGAGTGTTTGTAAGGTGTCTCTACTGTAAAGTTACTCTTTTTATCCCCTCTCCATATATGGCATTCTTTGGAAAGGGGTCACTAAATGTACAGTCCGCACTTAAGGGGTGGGGAGTTATTTGGGATTCTTCTGCATGAGAAAGTTCTCTTATTTCTCTATTATGTTCACGCATTCACTTATATCATTGGCCTCTTGGAAATTTATTTAACATTTCAAGTTAAAATCCAAAGGTGCTTTATTTATTTTGTTGCTTACATTGTTCCAGCTTTGGCCATTAGTGCTTCTGTTTTTTTCAGTTACGATTGACATTCATTATTACATTAGTTTCAGGTGTACAGCATAGTGGTCAGACATTTATATAATTTACAAAATGATCACCCCAATAAGTCTTGTATCCATCTGGCACCATACATAGTTATCATAATACTATTGACTATTTTCTCTGTGCTATACTTTACATCCCCATGACCAATCTGTATTTCTTAATTTCTTTACCATTTTAAACCCAGCCTCAAAACCCCCCTTCCATCTTGCAACCATGAGTTTGTCCTTTGTATCTATGAGTGTGTGTCTCTGTTTTGTTTGTTTATTTTGTTCATTAGATTCCACATATAAGTGGAATCATATGCTATTTGTCTTTCTCTATCTTACTTATTTCACTCAGCACAATGCCCTCTAGGCCCTGTGTTCCTTTGAGATACCTCCATCATTCTGAGTGGTTCTTTTTCTCCTTTTCCTTCTTTTTCTTCTCCTTCTATTCCTCCTCCTCCTCCTCCTTCTTTTGTTCATTTTCTTTCTTTCGAGCTCTACAAGATGCTCCGGACTTGTCTTGTATATTTCCTGCCCCAGTCCTAGAATCAGCCATTTTCCAAGGAACTCTGGTTCATTTGATCAGAGGATGGTATTAGACATTAAGGTCAAATGCGAGGTGTGTTCATTGCTTTTGGATGTCATTTCTTTTAGGCCCCCTCAGCTGACAGAGTAAAGAAATATATGTGTATATACTAACCCATGTATATACATATATCTATAACCATTTTTTAAATATAATTATCTGTATCAATATTAAGCTAAACGATTTCTTATTGATGTCTCCAACTCTAATCCATTGCTACATGGATCATTCTAGTTTCTCCCCTTGCTTATCTGTAAATAACTCTCTTATCAGTCTGCATTCCTTCCTGGGATCCCCGACCTCCTAAATAATTATTTTCTAATTTGCATACATTACTGTTCACTCTCTG
Organism: Furipterus horrens; assembly: GCF_987537825.1. Taxonomy (NCBI): domain Eukaryota; kingdom Metazoa; phylum Chordata; class Mammalia; order Chiroptera; family Furipteridae; genus Furipterus; species Furipterus horrens. The sequence continues at coordinate 69,624,190 of NW_028327180.1, forward strand.
TGCTCTAAGTTTCTATGAGTTTCGACAACTGCATAATTATATATTCATCATTACAGCATTGTACAGAATACTTTTATCACCCTAAAAATCTTCCAAACAGGATATTTTTATCTACTCAAAGGAAGCTGGTATCTTCTAGTAAGAGGCCAGAGCCAGTGAACACTCACCTAACACATTACGCTGAAGCTCCACAGATGCCAGAGATAACTAAACTTAGGGGGGGAAACTCCATCAACAGTAAAAGAGCCATATAACCCCCTACTACAAATCCAGGGTATTTCTGAGCCACAGTGAAATGCGGTTCTAGTTCAAAGAGGAAACTGCTGGTAGCACCTGCCTTCCTTGGGCTCATACAGCCTTTTTCAGGAACGGCGCTGGAAGGCCATAGAGACATAGGTGAACTGGGGGACAAGGGGACAAGCAGCGCCCTCAAGGCTCATTTTCTCATTGTGGAGCTTTCAAAGAGGAGGGACTGGAAATGCCACTTGAATGCTTTCCAGCCCAGTGTCCTGAATGGCAGCGGCAGCCTGGAAGCTGGGTGGCAAGGAGACAGATGCAGCTTTGTCACCACCAGGACACCCTGGTTTAGGAGGAATAAGTACTGACTTGCAGAGCGGGAGGTTCCTGAGATAACAGCATTATACGCTCTGACCCCTTACCTACTCAGGAAGACCTGCTCTGGAAAGAGCAGGAGAGGACCACACACTTCCGTCCGCACACACACGGGAACGTCCATGCTGCAAAAGCAGGCGCAGGGTGGACCCAATTCTTTCTCCAGGTCAAGCAGCATTGAAAACCCTAGTCTAGGTATGCTCACAATCAGTTTGTTTGCTTTCCATTTCCTCTCGGCCCTCCGGCTGATGTTCTCCCCATCTGGCATTTAGTGATAAGAGTGGTTCACACGTAGGAAATGCAAAGTCCAGAGAAATTATCAATGCTTTGAAACCAAAATCAGCTTCTCTCTCCATTGGCAGACTAAAGCATGTCACCTGCTCTGAAACAGGGACTAGTGTTCTCTTGCAAACGGCCAGATGCTTTTGTCAATAATTTACTCTGACAGTGTAGAAATAGCTGGGCTCTAGGCAAAGTGATCCAGGTTTCTGATGCTCATTTAGCTGCTACAGCCCCTCTAAATCATATTCTTAGCAGCTATTAGTTTTAAAGCCCCTAAAATGGAACAGGCCTGTTAGACTATCTTTAGTCAATAATTCCCTTCCCATTCTGAAACAATTTAGTGCATTATCTCAGGCAGGAATAGGAAAAGAGGAAGGGTGCCATTTTTCTTAAATGACATACGGGCAGTGTTAGTGATCCCGCTCCTCAAACTGTCCCTTGGTCTCTCGAGAAGAAGCTATAAGTGCTGTCAATCTTACACATCTGAGCAACCAAATAAATACGAGATTAAGATCACTGGGCGGCTTTCGCTGACTGTTTGCAATGCAAATGTAAGCTTGGCTTCCTCTGAGCCTTTCAGAGTCCTGAGTTTTTACCTTTAGCTCGAAGGAGTTGGGAAAGTTAGCCCTGAAAAATTAACTCCTGGACTGTTACTGCTGCAGGGCTTTTGATATCTAGTTAATTCCCTTTGGTTTTCAGATAAGTAAACAGAAGTTCAGAGAGGTTAAGTGATTTGCCCTAGGTCACAGAGACTGTGCTGTGGGCTATCATAGAAAGGTTTAAAAAAAAGTTTTATATCACATCTGCACAAGCCTAGGCCCCAGCAGATTGCCAGTGATGTTGCAGTTTGCCACCTGCTCACTTGTAGCTGAGCCTCAGTTTATATAACTGAAAGTTGGGATAGCAGGGCCTGCTCCCCGTGTGCCTGCAGTACAGGCTTGTCAGTGTGTTGAATGCCCGCGTAACTGCAGGTGCCCGTGGGGGGATGGGATGGTAATTTTGCAGCTTCATCAATTTCAAAACATTCATATTTTACAAGTCAGAAGCTCTCAGAGCCCAGCGTTCAGCAATTATTTTCAGATTACATTAATGTTTTCTTTTCCCTCACAGCACTTCACTTGCCGAGATTGCAAGCTGTTTGGCATGTGATACTGAAATGAGATGGTTATTATCAGCTTGGAAGTAGGCAGTGCTGGCTAAAGGGTTTTCTTTTCCTTGGATATTATAAACTAAGATGTTAAGAAAGGCTCCATGTGGGAGCTGCCCTGACTATTCTCAGCTCATCCTGTCTGCTTCCTCCAGTATTCCTAGAGAGGGGGACTGCCATTGCATGTTTGTGAGTTTCAAGGGTTTCATTCCACTTACGGGTCAGTCTGGGCTCTGATTCCAAGGCCTCAGGTGCCTCAAAAAGTGATTCTCTGTGGTCGTAGAGCCAAAGGATGAGGAAACAGACTCACTCCCTGAGCTCAAGGACAGATGCTGTGTTTTGTTCCCCATCATGTCTCCACGGGCCTAGTGAAATGCATTAATAATTATCGATATAAAAAGAATGACATATCTTTACCTCGTGCCTAAAACTGAAATGAAATCCAGATGGATAAAGGTTTAACTGTAAAAACAAAAGAAAAAAATGCTAAAAGAAAATATTGGTGAAGATTTATATAAATTTGCACACCATAGGCAGAAACCACAAATGAAGGTTAATGTTTTTTTAATCTGGTAAAATAAACCATTATTGTATGGGAAAACCCAAAAAGGAAACTCTAATTGGAAGTAAGATTTGAAACTTGCAGAGCATAGGTTATTTACTTGTTATGCATAGGAAACCCATAAAAATCCGTAAAAGATGATGAATGCATTATTAGGAAAAAGATAAGGATACAAACAAGCAATTTGTTAAAGAAGACCTATAAGTGCTTAATAAACATGAAAACATATTAAATCTTACTAGTAAACAAGTTGTATATCAGAGAACAAGGAGCTACTATTCATAGCTATTAAACTGGCACAATCCCAGGCTGGTATGGCTCACTTGGCTGGAGCATCATCCCATAGACCAAAAGGTCATGGGTTCGATTCTGGTCAGGGCAAATCCCCAGGTTGCAGATTTGATTTCCAGTTGGGGCATGTACAAGGAAGCAACTGGTCAATGTTTTTTTTTGTACATCTCTCTTTCTCGCTCCCTCTCTCTCCCCCTCCCTCCACCCCTTCCTCTCTCTCTAAAAGCAATGAAAAAAAATGTCCTTGGGTGAGGGTAAAAAAAAAAAAAAACTGGCATAGCTTTTTCATGACATAAAAATGCCCAGCACGGACAGAGGTATCAATCTCTTGCACTACAGGTAGGGGTAGGTATGGATAAACAATTGTGCATTGTGTACTTAGTATCTTAAAATTATGTTTGCCTTTTGATCCAGGAATTATATATTTAATAAGTGCCTGGGAGAGTATACAAAGATATATGTGCAGGAATACCTACTAAAGCATAGTTTATAATATATAATAAAATAGAAATAGCCTAAATATCCCAAAGTAGGAGATTTAAAAAATTATGATACATTAGAATGTATTGGAATCTTAAAATTTTGATATATTGGAATAATGTAACAATCTTATGCCACTGTTAAGATTGATGACGTAGAAGTATAAATACAATACTGTAGAAATATATTTATGATCTATTACTGCATAGAAAAAACTTAAGTATTTATATTTATATGATGATATATGAATTGAAAACATCTCAAAGTTAATACATCAAATAGTCCAAAATATTGACGGTAGCTATCTCTGGATGGTGAGGTAACTAGTGATTCTTTAATTATAAAAGAAATAAATTGCTTATGCATACCCTCTAACTTTTCTCTACACTGAATATAAAAATGCATTTAACAAAGAAATAATAAAGTTTACTATTATCCCCAGTTTACAGAAGAGGAACAGAGAAGGAAAACTCTGATTCCAAAAAACCTCCGCTGCCTTGCGGCATACCTCTTCAGGGGAAAGGCTAAGGGAGTAAACCCCGACAGAAAATCCGGAGCCGGAGTCCCTAAGGCGGTTTGACGTTGTAGTCAACACCAGCAACTCCTGCGGCGCACCTGAAGCCAAGCTGTATTGACTCCGTCTTTCCTTTGGACCCTTCAGCTGCGAAGAGAGGGGGGGTCTGCTGCATGGGCAACAGCAGACCCTCCATATCACCCTGCCCAGGCTCTGTAGCTTCAGCTTCACTGGAGAGGACACTCCAGCATCATCGCAAGATGTCGATTCAACACGGGAGGAGACAGATACCGTGTCACTCCCGAGTCGGACTGCACAGCCATTCTCGGCGGTGCAGATAGACTCTTAAGAAGCTACACCATCGTCTCTCGAGACGGACGGCTGCCAACAATAAAGTTTAAAATACCAAAATAATAACACAAAATCAGTTCTAGAATATTTTTAAAGCTGCATTGTCTCTTATAGAATTATCTTAGCTTTTAAAAAGCCAAATGTTAGACTCAGAATAGAGGAAGCTTTAGTTTGGGTTCCCTAGTGATTTACTCACAGATAAGGATCAAGTGCAAGTTGCTAGTTTGGGAAACGTTATTAGGGCAGTGGGGGACACGGGGGAGGAATGAAAAGAAAGCTAATAATGTTTCCATTATGAAGGAAGTTACTTTGGTGAGAACTAGGACTTAATCCTTCTAAGGAAGTCAGGAAATCTAGGAAGAACTTCAGAATTATATCGCCTAAGAGGAAAGGGAGCGGGGACATTTATCACCAACTACTGTTGGTAGCTGGTTGAGAGCCGTTCCCAGGACGTGTATGTTCCCAGAACTCCTGGCCTTCTTTACTGCCAGGCCAAGAGACGCAGGTCCTGGCATGTGTAGAAATAGTAAAGAGATCACGTGGTGGGACAGCAGCAGCTGCTACCTTGGAGTTGGAAATTAGTCAGTTCATAGTTGAAGACGCTTTGGGTCATGAAAGGAGGGTCTTTTATTTGCACAAAGTCATATAGTTAATGGCTGAGCCAGCCTCAGGCATCCGTCTTCTGTCCAGAACTTTTTCTGTGTTGCTTGATATTGGGGAGGAAAAATATTCTCCTCTATCCTTTTAGGTTTTTCTGGCTGGTTTAAGAGTTAAATTGACATGAGACAAATTAACAAGTGAAACTAAAGTTTAATTTTATATATATGGGGGCTCCATAAGAATGTGGGGCCCCACAGGCACTCTGGCGATGACAGCTCATACGCCGTTCTGAACTAAGGAGGAAGGGCAGGAGTCCGAGACCTCAAAGTAGGGGAAGGGAATTTACATGGAGATAAAAAATATGTGTTTGCTACGCTGCGCAGAGACAACGGGCAGAGAGAGAACGCTGGTCCCCAAGCCCTGCGGAGTCCCCTCTGCCACACCTAGCCCGTAGTCCTTGTAGGTACTTCAGGTGGTAGGGCTCTTCCTGCACCAGGCCCTTTATCTAAATTCTTTTGGGCAGTTAAGAGGGAGGTAAAACGCTCTTAGCCTTTTGCACCTTAGCTATCTTCAGCTCAACATAATCAGCATGCCAGGGTGGCAAATTCTGGAGAGTCTCGTTCTGAACCCCTGCAATAACCAGGTCCATCTTTGTCAAGGTCATTTCTAAGCATGACATGTACCCAAGGTATCTCCAGTAAAGACAGATACAGGATGCTCGTGGTCTTATTCCTTCTGCCAACTTCCTTCACACCTAAGAAAAGGGTCCAGGTCAGTAGCTTTTACATGGATTTAAGACCTTATTCTTAATGAGAGTTTATAAAGATGACCAATCATAAAAGAATGAATATAGTGCTGTCCAGATTGAAGGAGACAAAGGGTCTTTATTATATTAATAACCCTCTGGAGGGATTTCAGGGAGTGCCATTTGCAAACACCTGTATCCTGGCTAGAGAAAAAAGGAATAATCATTCTGGAAAGTCTCAAGCCAGCAGCAGTTTTACAAAAGAAACTTATGAAAGGGAAGAAATGATAATACATGTAATGCCAAGCATGAAGTGACAGATTTTGGTGGAGAAACCACCACTTCTTTGCTTTTTCTACTAATTACTCTTCTGTCAAATGTTCAACTAGAACGACTGAGCCCAAACTTCTGCAAGAAATCGTTTAGTTTTAGAAGGTTAAAAGTGGCCACTCTTTGGAAAAAGGATCATCCTAATCTCAGATGGATTGCTACTTCAAAAATCAAGGACAATAGTTTCTGCATACTGCAATCGTTTGCAAATAAACTGAATGTATTTTTAAAAAGCACATTTTTCTCTATGGTAACTTTTAAAAAATGTCATGACCACGAATTCATAGATGTGTGATATTGGGCAAGTGTTACTACTGTTTTGAGAATGATGCTTACGGGATTGAAAATCAGATAGAATATGCTAGACATTGTAGCAGGCACAGAGTAAATGGATCAAAAAGTGGTAGCTGGTAATCTTAACCTTACATATACAGGCCTAGATGTTGAAATAGAATATCATTTTCAGTAGGAACAGTGATGAGGTATTAAATCTCATAGTTTCTTAGGCAAATTTATTTCAACCACAGGCCAAATGTTAGGCTAATGGGAAAACCAGTATTTTGGTCAAAAAGTCTGTCTGCTCAGAGGGGGTATAAAAACTGATCGATTACATAGCTTTTGTGTGTATATGTGTGTGTGTTTTAAGAAAGATTGCTGTTTCGTTTCATAAGGTCATTGAAAACATCATGTTCCTATGATTTGTTACAAGGAAGTATGTAGCAGGTAGTCCAGGTGCACAAGCTACATGTCAGAGACAGAAACATCACACCTAAGAAGCAAATAAGAGTGAATCTGTTTCTGAAATTAGAATAGCAAAGCTCCCTGCCAGGAGTATCTCTAACAGGTCAAACCAACATAAAAAAATGAAAGTCTTTACAGGGACCAGAACCAGAGTGACAGCAACACTTTAAAATTTTTTTGTGACCGTGTTTTAATGTATTACTTTAGACTTCCATCACTATTTGTTAAAAAGACAATACTTTATTTTGATATGATTGTCAAGAATTAATTGACTGTATATGTATGAGTCTATTTCTGGACTCCTTATTCTATTCCATTGATTTATGTGTCTATCTTTAATAGCTCATTGTTTTGTTACTGTAGCGTGATAAGAAGTCTTGACATAAGGTAATCACATCCTTCAACTTCGCTGTGCTTTTCTTCAAAATTATCTCGCATGTTGTAGGTTCTTTGCATTTTCATATGAATTTTAGAATCATCTTGCCTATTTATGCTGCTGGGGTTTTGACTGGAATTGTATTGATCAATCTGGAGGAGTATTGACATTTTAATAATATTGAGTTTTTGGGTCATGTGCTGACTGTTTTCCAATGTCTGTAAAGATGTGTTTCATATATTTTGGGGGAGGGCTTATGTGGTACCAGTTACCCTGTCCTGGCAGAGGGAAAAGCTGACAATCTAATTATAAACAGAATTCCACACAGGCCATTGCTAGTAAATTTTTTTTTTCTAACTTAAAACAAAGTTTGCCCACTTTTAGTTTTGATGCTTCCCCCACCTTCTCTTGACATAAGGGAATAGGAAAAACAAACAAACAAAAACCAAAAAGCACCAGAAATATCTGCTTAAGGGAGATTGCCAAAGTTCATCAGTAAAGAGTCAGGCAAAGTAAGTAAGAAAGAAAAAGACAACATTTTGAATCCTGGCTTCACTTCAAAGTGGTATGGGCTTGGGCAAGCTCCTTAATTTCTTCCAATTTTAAGTTCCTTATTAGAAAATTGGGTCTAATCCGACCCAGCTTTTGCCACGGGGATATTCTAAATCCCTTGTAAAATAATGCATGAATGTGAAAACTCTCTCTAAACTCTAAGGCACAGAACACAGCCAAGAATTACTTTTGTTATTATTTAGTAAAATCAAATTCTTTCCTTTCAGACTACTCTAGTTTTCTTTCCACCTCCCCTGTTATTTGGATATTTGTTTCAGGATTCTTTTGTGCCTCCTTTTTTCCCCCTGATGATTTGCTGTTTGCACTCAGAGAGAGAGAGAGAGAGAGAGAGAGAGAGAGAGAGAGAGAGAGAGAGAGAGAGAGGCCTCTGAATACTCCACTGGAAAGAAACACTCTCCAATGCATTTACTTTGTAGGGAAAATTTTCCTCCTCTCTATGGGATTATGCCTAAGAAGTAATATACAGCTAATCAGGACAGCAGTAAAACCTGTTTACTTTCACTTAGGGAAATGATAATTTTGATTTTATAAGATTTCCTTATTTAAAAATATTTCTGCATATTTTAGCAAAGTTTAAAGTGAAATATTTAAAAGATTATTGCTTATAGGAAAGTGTCATGACTGAATCTATTGGTGGCAGAAATTGTTCTGTTTCTGGCATTGTGTCATCTCTAGGAGACTGAACGCTATGACTTTCCAGAAATGCTCACTCTTGAGATAAAGAGCTAACCTTGTCTCAATATATCAAAGAAAACAGAACCTACAGAAACTCTGCTTTTATTAATTAGTTCTATATATTCTAAAGCCAAGAAGCCACACTACCTTCCTTCTAGTCTTAGCTCCTCCTCTTATTAACTATGTGGCCTCAAGAATTTATTCAATCTTTTGAGGCCTCAGTTTCCTCATCTATGAAATAGTTTGATATAAGTACCAACTCACAGAGTTGTTGTAGAACTGAATGACTTAATAATAAAAAACACTTAAAATAGTGCTTTGTATGTGGCATGTCTTGTATATAAGGATTCAATGAGCATTATTATAAAAAATTCTCTCTTAGTCTTGTGCTATTCATTTAGTATACCTGCTACAAAATTTATTGTGGCACTAAATTTATTGGTAATAACTACTCTAGTTTTTGAGTATCTGAATTGGGTAGGTAGGAATCTTAACATTTCCAAGCCAGCTTTGTTCCAGAACAAAGGAACTCCTGGAATTCACCATCAACAAACTTGAATGCACCAGTTGTTTGGGGGAGTATCTAAGTTTATGTTCTTGATAACTTGGAGCCAGGCTTTTAGAGTTGAGGCTCCTTCCTTTAGTTTTGGGCATTCCAATTGCTTTGTAGGTGGGAGGATAAGAATACCTGGGCATTTTAGGGCATGTCTTTTTCATTATGGGTGCAAGTTTGTGAAGGAGGAATGACAATGCCATTCATAGTGTCCGCAGTGGTCCCCCACTTCCTCATGAATGCCTCCAATGAATGACATTTCTCTCTTTGAGTAGCAATTGCTTGTCTTACTAAGTCTGGTTTCCCTGCTAGTTTGTAAGTTTGAATTCTCTGTGGGAAGTCTCATTTGAGCCCTTAGCATTTATCACAGTTCCTGGCACTTTAATAGGTATTTAATAAATATTAAATTAATGTTAAATCAACTTGTGGTTTTAAATTTCAACCTTATTTTTGTGTCCCTTTTTGTTGACTGACCATGTAAATGAGTAGTTAGATGGGGGAAAAGAATTAGAAAGTAGTAGTCAGTCTTACATTTGTTGAAACCCAAGGCCTTCAGTGTTTTGCACATCTTTGATCCAAGGAGAGAGCTGGGAATCATGCAGACCTAAGGAGAAGGAACCCAATGTCATTATCTCAACAATGTGTTTTTAGCTATGGCTGTGACTTTGATGGAAACTTTCCCTGATCCTTTCTAAATAGATTCTCCACTCAGCAGCCAGAACAATCCTTAAAAAATGCAAGTCTGATTGTGTATCTCTGCTTAACCCTCTTTAATAGCTTCCCATTGGAATTGGAGTCAAATCCACAGCACTGCAGTCTCAAGGGCCCTGTGCTTCAGCCCTTGCTGACCTTTCAGTTACGTGTGAGGCCATTCTCCCCCTCATTCTCTGTGCTCCGGTGGCTCCTGATGTTCTCTCAGGTTCTCAAATATGTCCCTTCCAGCATTAAAGCCTTAGCACATGTTTCTCTCTCCGCTGGTGCTCCCTTTCCACCGGTTTTCACGTGCTTGCTCTTTCTTCTTTTCAGTCCCTGAGAACCACTCTAGGGAGAAACCATCCTTTAATTGGCTTCACAGCACACTGTTTGCAAGCTTCTTAGCACTTACCACTGTTCGTTGATCATGCATTTGTTATCAAGCTCCTTTAGTTTGTGTTCCTGTTGGTAGCACATAAGTTTTGTGAGGCATTGGACTTAAGACATTCCCAATTAAATACAAATATGTAAATTGATAAAGTTATAAAACTTTTTAAGTTTTATGTTTGCCACTTCGTTATATTTTCAGTGCCGACTACAGTGCTGGTTCCTTGTAAATATTTATTGAAATAATTATAGACTAATGAAGTTTTCAAATTGGTTTGACATCCTTTTCCTCTTCTCACCAGGCAGGGAGGTCAGTGTTTTGAGGTGACATACAATGATGCGAGGTGTGTTGGTGGATGTGAGTGACTGAGTGTTCATCTCTGTAGACTCACTGTTTTGAGTGAACTTCTCATTTTTGGCTGAGCCCTGAGGGAATTGTGTCTGAGAGAAAGGAATGCATCAACTCAAAAAAAAAAAAAAAAAAAAAAAAAAGCAGAGACAGGTTAATCAGGTTTTCAGTGTGGAGAGCTGAAGGCTTATTCCTCCAGGCCCAGAAGAGGTCCTGCTGTGCATGGGAAGGACAGCCCAGTGTCCAGAGGGGTGTTGCAGGATAACAAAATGTAACTCTTGTGCTGAGTGCTTGCAGATGGACTGCAGAAGGGCATTATTCCGAGATAATTGTTTTGATCCTATGGTATTTTTATCCACTTTCAAATCACTTTAGCAATTCACGAAGAAGGGCCAGGAATTACTAATATTTATTCAGAGTGAAAAAGCATATGCAAATAAATTAGAATAAATATCTCTCTTTGTAGACCTCAAAAATATAAAATGTTCTGTACACAAACAAAAATCAATCATAATAAATCTCAAACTCATTGTACATACATCATGGTGGGCTCTCCAGACTGCAGTGGTCTGTCTGCGTGCTCAGTCTTTGTGGCACAGGGCACTGTCCTTTAGGTTACACTTTGGTGCATTAAGGTATCTCTGTGGGGAAGGAAGGGCAGCACAAATCATCTCATACCAGAGAGAGCTTTTCTCAACATAGAGATAGTTTTATATTCCTCCCTTAAGACAAAAACTTGGCAAATTATAGCTTCGAAAAGCTTGGTTTTATCAAGGGAGCAATCGCTATGGCTTGACAAGTTTAAATCAATGTCCAAACCTCAGTGATTTCCCTTCCTTCTTATGTCCAGTGCAACAACATAGGGTCCTTGGGGTTAGTGAAGAAGAAACTAAAACATTTTTAAGAGGGATCTGTCCGTGGAGAAAGAAAATGTCCTTTTGCTCTCAAATTGAGGTTGTTAGTGGGCAATAAAAATTAACGGGGCCCAGTATTTACATAGCACAAGCTGTGTCCTCAAATTTATTGGCACGCATGTCCAAAATGTGGAACAGGCGGTGAAAATTGGTTTCTATAGCATAATCTTCTACCAAGGAAGAAATTTCAAAGAGAAGTACCATCTAAAATAGCTTCTCTGAAAATGGAATTTGGGTTGTCTTGTTCTGGATCCTAATTGATATGTAATTTCTCTTCCCCCTCAGTAACTTTGAAAAGAGTCTGTTTATGCAACGGAGTCTGAATGGTCTTCTTGAATTTTCTGACCACTAACAGGTCCTGTCTTAGTCAATGTCAGTTACTAACACAGCTATCGGCTATACTAAGAATCATTAAGAGGTAATGATGGTGTGGGGGTTGAAACCAGGGGAACCTGCTTTTAGTTTCAATTCTTAAACTAAATAGTGGTGAGACCTTGACCAATGTACAATATTTAATCCTCTTGAGCCTCAACCTTCGCTTCTGTAAAATGGGACAAATAATACTGACTTCAGGGCGTAAAGTGGGAATTGACTGAAATAATGCACTAAAGTGTTTAGCAGAGTGGTGGGCAGGTAGGGAGTGCTCAACAGACAGTGCTTAATAATTTTAATTACAGTGACCTTGGCCATCTTCACCGAGTTAACCTTTTGAGCCAAGTCAAATATCTAATTGGATTATAGACATAAGTGCACCCTCAAAACTAAAGAGGAACATGATCCACAAAAAGCTAGCACATTTGTTTTTCTCACTTTTCAGTTTTCCCAGATTATGGTACAGTTATCCTAAACTGTAATACCTCCTCGTTTTATATTTAGAGTGACACAAAGAAGCAAGTGCAGCTTTCCCCAGCACCGCTCACAGCAAGACAGACAAACTCAAGTGGAGAAATATCATTATGACGAGCATTGGGAAAGGTGTATCCTTTGTATGAATGATCCAGATACGAATTATTGTCTTATGCTAACCTACCTGGTCATTGTTCAGCACTTTGCATTGCTCGTCCCTGTAGACAAAGCTGCCGTGTCCTGATGAGTTTTGATATGTGGCAACTGCAGGCAGGAAATGCCAAGTGCAGGCAGGTAAAGAAACACTCAGGAAAACTATTTCCCAACTAAAAATACAATGAGATGTTGCCTCTTAAATTCAATCCTGCCATCTAACCAGACTAAATGGAACAGAAGAAAAATATCTGTTTTATTCATAATGAGCTGAGACTGCACATAAAAAATCTTTTAAATATCTGAATGGTTAAAAACGGGTTATATTTCCCTTTGGGAAAGGAAGTAGTCAAAGGGATAAGGCTGATAAACTGAGCTTATTAAACTGCTTTTGGCGGTGATGAAACGATATTGACAGAAAGGCAGTGGTGTGCATTTCACACACGTCTGAGCGGTAATGAACACACAGGGCTGCTCGTGAGGAAGTGGGATGGTTTATAAGCTGCCACCTGGACTGGGGTGGCATGCTTATCACCGAGACCGGAGCTCAGGCTCAAGAAACCGCAGCAATTTCATGAATAAACACATTTAACCATTGGTGGGGTCGGTTTACAATGTGAGACAACTCTGCATTACTGGAGAAAAGACTCAGGAATACGACAGGCGGGTGCTCCTTGTTTCAGTTGACATTATTAGAGAAAATTCAGTCCTTTCAGTTCAGCACCAAGGCGCCCATTAACACATGACAGAATTCAGGGCATGTGGAGGTGCGCCATTAACCTCGTTCTTAACAACCCCCTCCCCACTTCCAGGAGTTTGTTGTAAAATACATGCTAGGCTGGATTGTGAGTCATCTTATCATCCTTTGCGTATCCCATTTGACTTAGACATTAGAAATTGTGTGAAATCACCGGCTTCATTAGCAAACTCAGATCCAGTAGCAAAGAAAAGCAATTTTGTGTATAGCAGGAGGTGGCCGGAATGGATGACTATGACTTGGTGCCTGGCATTTGCATTTCTCTGCTTTATCTTCCTTAATATGATGGCACCACCAAGTTGGCCTTTTGGGAACATGGATACTTCTATGATGCTTTGGCTAAACATGGAAAAATAATTCTTCCCTTGCTTCTCAGTAGCCCAGCTGGGACATGACTGGAACTCTAAATAGTATTTAATAAAAATTTAGGGATAACACAAGATGAATACACATGGCCTCAGCTTCTCCATTTATAAGGTGGAGTAAAAACAACAACAGCCCTGCCCCACAGTGTTGCTGAGAGCTCCCAATCTTGAGAATAGTGCCCAAGATAACTAATAGGCTTTCAGCGCATGTGAGCTGCTGTTGTTATTTTTATGATGAGATCTTTGGACCTAGAATTTGATAATCTGTGTACTAAGACATAACAAGAACACAGAAACAACTTCAGCTATTTACAAGAGATGAATTTTAAAGCAGGCATTGGGTATGCAGGTGGGATTTGCTGAGGTCAGACCTCTCACAGTGAGGTGCTTAGCGGTGGTGCCAGCAGGAAGCCAGCACCGGTCTCAGGCTGCTGAGGCCCAGGGCCCAGGTCACCTGATAGAAGCGTGAACCTAGAAAGAAACTTCTGGAGTGACCTGGTGTCATCGAGAGATTGAGTCATGCTGGGGAAGATAGTCAAGGCCCACAAAAGGGAGAAACACCTTGGTTGCAACCTTTCCTTCCCCCTCCAATCTCTCATCATCCTGAAGTTAAGACAGGGCAGCCTGGGGAATCAAACTTGCAGGGCTCAGCCATCCTTCACCCTCCAGCAGGTCAGGCCAAGGCCAAGGAAAAGACCTGAGGGCAGCCGGGCCTGGGAAGAGCATGGGCTGATGGACAAGGCTAGGGTTGCTCTCGGTGTTCATGGTCTCTCTTGAATCACCAGCTTCCTAGCGGCCGGACTGCCTCCATTGTAGGAGCCATTTTAAAACCCTCCACTCAGGCCACCCCTTTGGACATCTTGGCAATGTCTTATCCAACTTTATATGTTCAGCGTCTAAAGTTACCCCAGGCTCAGTGGGTTCTAAAAAAATGTTACTGAATTGAACTGATACCACCTCCAAGGGCCCTTGTGAGCACCCAATGGGATGATGTTCGTGGGAGCAAGCACGTGTTAAACTGGATGAACACAGGGATTTCCCTGAGGCCACCCTAAGCCCCCAGTTATCTACTGATGAACTCTGACATTGTCACCCCTGCGACCTGGCATTTAAACTACTGATATTCTAACCAGAAACCATTTTCTATCACTCCTAGCCATAGAGTGGACTCCAAAAGGACCGGAAATATCCTGGTGGAATTTGATTTCTTCCTAGATAAAATGCTATTTTAAAATGTGATGATTAGCGAGAGCAAGAATATATTCTTCAAACTTAAATGGAATTGTGGTAATCGAGGGGGAAAGGACTAAATGAGATGTTTGCATGCATACACATTTCCAATGAGGGAGCAAACTTTGTTGGTGACTTTCATACAAGCTCTTTTTCTATAAGAAATGGCTTTAGGAAATGACAGAAACAAGGTTCACCCAAACAAGCTGGGAAACATGGTGCTTTATTGCCCAGGTAGAAACATACCTCACTCCAGGGAGTAATCTTAGAATTACCCATTGTGAGAACTGCAGGCAATGATATTATAGGAGCTGTTCTTGTCTCTATTTTCATTCTAATTTCTAACCTGTTTAGTAAAATTCTTTAATTAGCTCTGCATTAGGTTCCCATTGTTTTCACACTGGAAGTTGAGAAGATGTAGAGATTTTAGCTATATGATTTATGATCAGGTCTCTTGAGTATAGTTCCCACACCAATGTTGGTTGATATTTTCATTGATGTTAAGGAGTACAATCAAGGAAAACAAGAAAGGCATATGTCAGCATGTCACTGGTTTGTCAATGACAGTTACTTCTTTGCTGAATCAGGTAATAAATTTGAATAGTGAAGGCTATTTCTTTTATAGTGCTATTTGTAACACAACAGTTACAACACATTTTAAAATTTAACCTACATTACTAGCATTTTCTCCACTTTGTTTAGTCTGGATGATAAAAAGAAAACAAAAACAGTAACTAGGCCCTGATTTGTAGTGTTTTATGATTTCTGTGGTGTAAATACTCTTACTGTGGCCAGTTTCAAGCTACAAATGTGACATCCCTGGACACGAAATTGGGAAGAGAAACATAATAGCAAACCACTATATAGTATTTTCACCATAGAGACAAAAGAGGCAAATAGCCACAAGAGCATAGATAACAGTAACTGTATTAAAATAATCAGAAAATTATGAGTTTTAAGTTTTATCTTTTTGACAACTTTATTGAACTGTAAGTGACATATAAAATTGTATTTATTTAAGATGTGTGACAATGTTTTGATACATGTATTTATTGCAAAATGATCACCACAATCGAGCTAATTAACATATGTCCAACCTCAAATATCTACTCTTTTCAGTGCCCATCACTTCTTCGGTAGATGAAGCCTAGCATTGCATGTGCCACCCTTTCTATAAGATTATTTCCAGAATTTGCCTCTGTGACCCATATTGAAACTGTCACTTTGTGCACATGTTTGAGGATGTGCCACTTCCAGAAAAAATATCTTACTGGTATGATTGCTGGACAAACAACCACAAAAGTTGAAAGACAAAGCAAACACTTGGACATTCAGGTAAATTAGCTACAGAATGGGAAAATCTGAAGGAGTAAAAATATAATGCTTGTAATTCTTCACTTTATATGAAAAGGAATTAGAAGTTATTCTTCCTGATTAGATACATCCATAGGCATAAGTATAGATTTAAGGATGATTATAGAGTATATTAATTAATCAGTGGATGGATTTAGCATGCAATTAAAACCTTCCACATTTATTTATCTTTCAAAATAATCAAAAACAAATCATAAGCTATAGAGAAATTATAATTTAAAATAAAACGATGAGTATAAAGTTCAGACTCAAACAATAAGGTGACAGATGATAAAGCGTGACTAAAAAGTAATATGGGTAAATTATATAAATCTCTCCTATTAATAATTAGAATCTTAGCACAAATAAAAGGAAAATTCACAATGTTAATATTTTATGTGCCATAATAGCAGTGTAGAAACTTGTCCTTAATTTTTAGTGACTATGCATGATATGGCAATTACTTTGAGATGATATTGAAAAGAAATTAAAAATTTCATGGTGATATCTTAATTATTGTTGACTCTATACAGTAGATGAAAATATATTTGTTGTATTATTCTTTATATTATATATTTTTGAAATTTTTAATAACAAAGAGTTAGCAAATAAAAAATTAATTAAAGAAATGTCTCTTCAAAACCCCATTTAAATCCTATCAGTTACTTTCTTGAAAAATTTCCACTCTTACTAAATTTATAATTTACAACACTCTATTCCTCAAGTGAATAACTGTACGTTGTCTCTAATAGATGAAGAGCAGATTTTGCTTTTCCTTTTTCCCTTCTTGCATGATGGAAAAATAAAAACCATACATTCAAAACAGGCAATTCCATTAGTGACAGAAAGCAGATCAGTGGTTTGTGCTCTGGAGGTGGGGTGTGGAGGAGAGTGGTTAGGGAGAAATGAGGAGCGGCTAATACTGGATATGGCTTTTCTTTCAGGAATGAGGAACTGTTCTAAAGTCCATTGTGGTGAAGGTTGTACACCATTAGGTGACGATACTAAAAATCATTGAAGCGGGTACTTCATTATTATTTTTAAAGTATATCTTATTGATTATGTTGTTACAGTAGTCCCACTTTTTTCTTTCCTCTGCTCCCCTCTGCCCAGTACCTCCCTTCCCTTCAGCAATCCCAGCCTCCTTAGTTCATGTCCATGGGTCATGTATTTAAGTTCTTTGGCTTCACCCTTTCCCATATTATTCTTAACTTACCCCTGTCTATTTTGTATCAACCGATTATGCTTCTTAATTCCTGCACCATTTCCCCATTTCTCCCCTTTCCCCCTCACAGCTGATAACCCTCCAAATGATCCCCAAACCTATGATTCTGTTCCTATTCTGGTTTGCTTAGTTGAATTTTGTTTTTATTTTTTAGATTCAGTTGTTGATAGTTGTGAGTTTGTTGTCATTTTACTGGTCATAGTTTTGATCTTTTTCTTAAGTAAGTCCCTTTGACATTTCATATAATAATGTCTTGGTGATGATGAACTCCTTTAGCTTTACCTTCTCTGGGAAGCACTTTACCTGCCCTTCCATTCTAAATGATTGCTTTGCTGGATAGAGTCACCTTGGTTTTAAGTCCTTGCTTTTCATCACCTTGGATACTTCTTGCCAGTCCCTTCTTGCCTGCAAAGTTTCTTCTGAGAAATCAGCTGATAGTCTTACAGGCACCCCTTTGTAGGAAACTCTCTGCTTTTGTCTTGGTGCTTTTAAGATTCTCTCTTTACTTTTAACCTTTGGCATTTTAATTATGATGTGTCTTGGTGTGGTCCTTTTTGGGTCTAGCTTGTTTGGGACTCTCTGTGCTTCCTGGACTTCTATGTCTATTTCCTTTGCCAAATTTGGAACGTTTTTCTTCATTATTTTCTCAATTTTTTCAATTCCTTGCTCTTCCTCTTCTTCTGGCACCCCTGTGGTTCGGATATCGGCATGTTTAAAGTTGTCCCAGATGTTTCTAAGCCTCTCCTCCTTTTTTCAATTCTTGTTTCCTCATTCTGTACTGGTTGACTGATTTTTTTCTTCCTTATGTTCCAAATCATTGATTTGAACCCTGGTTTCCTTCCCTTCATCATTGATTTTATGTGGATTTTCCTTTGTTTCATTTAGCATAGCCTTCACTTCTTCTTTTATGCATTTGCCATACGTAAGCATATATGTCAAGCCTGTGAGCATCTTTATCACTAGTGTTTTGAACTCTGGATCTATTACATTGGCTGTCTCCTCGTTTGTTAGTTTGGCTATCTCCTTGTCGCTTAGTTCTCCCACTGGAACCTTGATTCGTTCACCATTTTGGGCGATACTTCTCTGTCTCCTCATGTTGGCAGGCTCCTGTGTTTGTTCGCCTCTGTGTCTTAGGTAGAGCTGTCACACCTGTTATGTTGTAAGGAGCAGAGCCTTAGGTATTCATCAGTACAGGGCAACTCGTTTCACCATGTTGTGGTGCTGTGTGTGGGGGATGGGTCTAAGAGGGAACAATGCCACTTGCTCAGCACTCACCCCTTTTCCAGGCAGTTCTCCTACTTTCATATGGGATTGGCACCTCTCTAGCTGATGCCCTGCCTGTCGTTCCCAGAGTGGGTTGGTCTGTGGCTGTTCTAGGTCTGTTGGGGCCCTTTAAACAAGTGGTCTCTGCTAAGAGACCAGCAGTTTCTTCCACCATCCCAACTCCCACTGGTTGGCACAGTCAAAAGCAATGAGGCTTGATTTTCCCCAGTGCTGGGACAGTGAGCTGTGTGGTCTGGTCTGGTGCCAGGAGCGCGCCTCAGGTGTCCCTCCCAACTTCTTCAAATGTGTGACTGCGCTTTCCACTGGCCTGCCACTGCGCCACTGCTGCCACCAGCACATCTCATCCTCTCTGCCCTGGATCTACCCCTCCTAACTGTCTGGATGAGTATTTCTTCTTTATATCTTTGTTTGTTGGACTTCCATGCAGCTCGGTTCTCTGGAACTTCTGGTTGTCCCTAGTTTTGAGGTAGTTATATTCCTTCTTAGTTGTGGAGGGAGATGCAGTGGGTCTGTCTAGGTCTCCGTCTTGGCCAGAAGTCGAAGTAGGTACTTTAAGTAGGTGAATTGCACATGTGAATTTTATCTCAGTAAAACAATTATTTGAAAATGGGTATTTATATTTATTAAGCAACTAAGCAAAACAGATGCTAAGTCGCTACCTTGGCATGTCTCTCCTTATCCATAACAAAGGTTTCCCAGTCCCTTCCTGTTTCAAATGTTCCTATACTCTAAAATGATTTAATTTAAAATGCTTCGATAGACTGTGTAATGCTACGTAGGGTAGTATAATTACTTAAGGATGGGGTTAAAGCTCTCAGCTGGAAAACAGACCCTTTGAAATGACCTTCATGGGGAGAGTCTAGAGCAGTGTTAGCTCTTGGTACTCACTGAGTCCCCTACCTGATGAAAATATACAGGTGCCTCCAGAGAATTTCTTCAAAGTTCTTTAAACTTTATTTCTTTTTAAAAATTAATCGCTCGATTAATTTTTGGAGGTATAAGCCTTACTTATTTATTTTTAATTTTTCAATTGACTCAACTTAATTTCTTTATGATATTAAGCTACACCCTGTTACTTAGACAAAACCTTTGACCTTTCTCGGTTTTTAAACTAGGCAAGTGATGTAATGCTGCAACTTTTGAGGGGTGAGGAGTGGGAGAGAAGCAAGATGAGTATATTTCTCTGCTTAGCCACCTTTTGTGAAAGTGAAATACACCGTCCCTGCTCCCATTCAAAATTAGCCTTCCTTCCAACGTCTTTCCTGGCAGCACGGCCTCATGGGACCCCACAGTCACCAGTATACGTAGTTTGGTTGCACAGAACAAAGAGGCTGTTGTCTGAGAACAGATGCAGAAGATTTTGTCAAATAGCACATTCTAAGGTGAGTAGGTTTTCACAAATGGAGTGTTAAATCTCTGACACTATCAATTATGGAAGCCAGCCAAGCATGAACCTGAGAATAAGAAGAGTCCTTTCTTCCTTCTCAAATTGAGAATGCAAACACACTGGAAATGCAAAGGACCACAGATTGGTTGAAAGATAGACATCTCCACCAGAGAAAAACTATATAATATTTTTTTATAATCAGAACCAACTTTAAACTTTTTTTTTAACCAGGTGACTATTTAGCAGAAATGCCTTTGTATCTCTCTGTATAGAGAGAACATTAATTTCATATGTGTGTGTATGTATATGTGTGCTTATGACATTACCTAGAAATTTCCTACCTACAGTATGGTTCTATAGGCAAGTAATATCAAAATTACTTGAGAGCTTATTAAAAAGGCAGAATCACAAGTGCCCTCTCAAAGCTATGAAGTTAAAATCTCCATTTTACTAAAGAGATGTGTATGTACGTTAATGTGTGAAAAGCACTGCTGTAGACTATAAGCTTCTAGACAGCAGGCACTTCACATCTTTCTGTGTTCTTTCATATCACCTAGCATTTGGGTTAATGGGAATCACTCAATACCTTAGGCTGTGAAAGTATGAACAGAGTGTTCCTTTATCATACTATTTAACTTTAAGCAGATTATCTTTCCATATTGAATTATTACTTAGGAAAGTTCACATGGCAGGGAAAATACCATGTGTTCACTAGCAAGCAGTGTATAAAAAACTACATTTCCCAGACACCTTTGCAAAAAGATAAGGCCATATATGGAGTAGATCAGTGGGTGGAAAACATGGCCATAAGAGTTCCTATGCAACCTCAGGATCAACTACATAATCTGTACGGCCCAGTGCAAGATGAAAATGTGAGACCTCTTGTTCAAAAACATAAGAAATTCAAGGTGCATCAGCAGAGCATGAAACCAAACATTAGGCTTTTCTAAGTGGGAAATGGATGGGTGATATGGGGCCTGGGTCATGAAATCAGCCCCGACAACAGTCCAACACCTCTCTTCTCTGGCCCTGACAACTGGCCCCAGAAACTGTGTGTGAGACCGAGGACTTCTCAGATGGTAGAGTCTCTGTCAGCCCTTGTATTTAGCAACCATGGGGAGGAGAGCACATGCTAACATATAGTGGACATGCTGTGAATGAGTGGTTTGTTTCTGCAAACCACTGAGATTTCAGAGTTAATTTGTTACTGCCTCATCATATAGAACATTTTTTAAAATTATATTAAAATTATTAGACAAATATATGCAAAGCAATGAAACTAGACCATCAATTTACACCATACACTAGAATAAACTCAAAATGGATAAAAGAGTTTAATATAAATTGTGATACCGTAAAAGTCCTAGTAGAAAACGTAGGCAGTAAAATTTCAGCTATCCCACATAGCAGTATTTTTGCTTATATATTTCCTAGGGCAAGAGAAATAAAGGAAAAAGTAAGCAAATGGACTACACCAAATTAAAAAGGTTTGCAGAATGAAAAGGGAGTCGGATGTCTGGGGGAACATACTTGCCAATGATACATTGGGCAAGGGCAAGGGTTTACTCTTCAAAATACATAAAGAACTGATCTAATACAACACCAGGAAGACAAACAATTCAATTAAAAAATGAACAGGACCTGTACAGATACTTCTTTAGGGAGGACATACAGAGAGCCCATAGACATATGAAAAGATACTCAACATCACTACTCATCAGAGAGATGCAAATTAAAGCCACAATGAGATACCACCTCACACCGGTCAGAATGGCCATCATTAATAAATCAACAAACAACAAGTGCTGGCGAGGATGTGGAGAAACGGGAACCCCACTGCACTGTAGGTGGGAATGCAGATGAATGCAGTATATTTCCTCAAAAAATTAAAAATGATACTGCCTTTTGACCAAGCAATTCTACTGCTGGGTATATACCCTAAAAATCCTGAATCACCAATTCAAAAGGACCTATGCACCCCTATGTTCATAGCAGCGCTGTTTACAATAGCCAAGTGCTGGAAACAGCCTAAATGCCCATCTGTAGATGAGTGGACTAAAAAACTGTGGTACATTTACACAGTGGAGTACTATGCAGCAGAAAGAAAGAAGGAGCTCCTACCTTTTCCAACAGCATGGATGGAACAGGAGAATATTATGCTAAGTGAAATAGGCAACAAATAGCATATGATCTCACTTATAAGAGGAATTTAATGAACAAAATAAACTAATGAGCAAAACAGAACCAGAGACATAGAAACAGGGAACAGACAGACAGCTTCCAGAGGGGAGGGGAAAGGGGGGAATGAAGGAAAGAAGGGGAAGGAACTAGTCAAAGAACATGTATGAATGGCCCATGGACATCAGGGTGGGGAATGACTGTGGGAGTGGAGGGTGGACTGGGCAGAGGAGGGCAGAGGAGGAAAATTGGGACAACTGTAATAGAATAAATAAGAATAATTTAAAAAGACACTGTCTCAGAGTAAAGACAGATCATTAGCGCAAAATAAATAAATTTATTGGGATGACATTAATAAGATTCTTTTTGTTTCAGGTGTACAATTCTATGATACATCATCTGAATGTTACATTGTGTGTTCACACCCCAAATCTCTTTTCATCACCATATTTTTGACCCCCTTTTCCCTCTGATTCATTCCTTCAACCTCCGTTTCCCTCGGGTAATCACCATACTGTTTTCTGTTTCTATGAGGAGGCTTTTTTGTTTACTTCTTTTATTTGTTTGTTGCTTTCTGGTTTATATCTCACATATGAGTGAAATCATACAGTTCTTGATTTTTATCTTATTTCTGACTTTTACATCTGAGTTGTTTCCAATCACAAGTGACTCAAATTGAGAGGAAGCAGTTAAAACTTAACTGAGAAACTGAAGAGGTAAACGTAGGAGGGCATGTCATGAAGAACATACCTGGAATAGCCAGGCTTGTAATAGAAAAATATTCAAGGGAGAATTGGAACATTTGCTTAATGTTTGAGTCCTAAAACTATTCAATGCTCAGTAAAAACTTGCTTAAAGAATATGTTGTCTTAGATAAAGAAATACTTTCCAACTCCTTAGGTAAAACTATCCTTATCTGTCTATCTATCTTCTATTTATTTATCTAGATAAGTATATTAGATACATAGATATATAAGACGAGAACACTCTTGAATCAGTGTGCCTGCAATATAGTTGGAAGAAATTCAACTTGAAATTATAATGCATGAAAACTGAAAAGTAAGCATAGGCAATAAAAAATGTTTTTAAAACACCACATTACAAAAAAGGAAGGCAAAGTGACCATTACAGCAGGGGAGATTGATTCTTCTTTCCGCAGCTTAAATCTTTGTCGATTAGCACATCTATTTTCCTCTAGGAGATATGTTTGTTAGCACTAAATCATGGACCCATCCATACAGACAGGATATATATGTACATATCCTAGAACTTCTGGGCATTTGGGTTCTCCACTTGTCTCCAAGAATAATGGCTGAGATAGGCAGGGGGCCATCCATCATCTCCAGGCACCTGGTGCCCTCTCTGTCTGTTAATGGCTCATGCCTCTTAGATAGAGTACTCAGTGGTGGCTTTTATGGGAGTTTATTACTGCTCTCTCCCTTCAAAAGACCCTTCTGTCACTGTGTGGTGCCTCTCAGCTTAATTAGACTGAACACACACACAGAGTGCCAAAGCAAGGAACAGTTGGAGGAACTTATATATTAAACATGCTTGAGATGGGGGACTCAGACCATCTTGACCAGGAGGCCTGGTAAATGACAACATGTAGATGCTCAGGAAAAGGCTTTTTCATGAAGGTCTAGGAAAAAATGCCAAAAGCAAATGGGATCTGAGTAAATCTCCCCCCTTTTTTCCCCTGCCTGGGTGGTCCTTCTGGTTTTGATAGTCCTGTTCCTATGACTCAGACTCCCTGCTGAGGACACATGGGCTACTGTTGGTATGGCTATCAGATCATGTCTCTGGTCCCAGCCAGAGCACTCCACACTGAACTGAAATGACCTGGAGACCCCACCACACATGGCCAGGCACCAAATGAAGCTAATGGTCATTTCTGATGGGTGTGGGTGGAGATCAGCTGAACAGGTGCGCCACTCACAGAGGAATGAAGACAAGATGATGTTCCGTTTCACAGCTGGTCTCTGCAGCAGGTGGGAGTGGGTCAGTTTCACCTGCTGGGGGTGACGTCAAATTCTTCTTCTCACCTTGAGGAACCGGGTGTCTTTAGCAAGCACATCAGACTCAGGTTAAGGGTCCTCCTGGATTCACTGGCCCCTGTCATCCACAGATGTTAGCTGCTGTGCCCTGGAGAGATCAGGCTGCCAACTGTGAGCATCCCTCAGGCTGAGGACAGGGCTTCAGCCTGGCCTCTGCCTGCTGCACAGGGAGGTCTGGAGGCTCCACCCAGGCCTGTCCAAACAAGAGAGGAGGCTGTTGCTCCTCAGATGGTGCCAGCCTGGGATGCGGCAGCACACTTTAGGCCAGGGGGCGTGGCTTTCCTGAGGCTGCCAGGAAGGACTAGGCAACAGAACAGAAATAAAGGAAATGAGTGCCTTATGTGACAATTTTTGACCAAGTCCAGCATTAACAATTGCAGGACCTGGCAAGATCACTAAGAGCATCATTTATAATTATGTAAAAGTTACAGACCATATTAACCAATCATTAAATTAAAAATAATTTATATCTCCTACCTTGACAAGCATACCTTCATAATGACAAGACTGAATGAATCAAGCTATGTTGTTTAAATAAGTTAACATTGCTAAAATATCAATAGCAAAGATGGCTGAATTTAATAGCTAAGGCACATACCTAGGTATTCTGTTCATGGATTTGTGATGTTTTGATGAATATTAAAAATAAAGCTATATATAATTCATAAATTAGTCTAAAACTTATTTTACCTTATTTAATCAATCACTAATTTATTATAATTAAGAATTTCATGTAAATTGGGTTGAACTGATTGATATTAGTGCTCTAAAAGATTAAAAAATAAAGTATAATTTACTGAAGTGTATGTAATGAATATATTTCATCAAAAAAGTAAATTATAATAAATCTAAAATAGTTACTTTCCACTTCTGTTTTTAAAGTTTTCTTTGAAATAACAAATACAAAATTAGTTTTATATTTTATATTAAAATTAAAAATCAAATACAAATTAATATCAGGTAGTAAATCAAATTTAGATAAATAATTTTTAAGACATTCACATTTAAAAATTTTTTATTAAATCAATACATATACTTATTAGACAAAATTATTCTCAATGGAAGCGTTCAAACTTCTTCCAGTTGCCAATGTAAACAATCAGCAATACATTTTTACACACTTTATATCCAGATATAACTAATTTATACAAACTTAAGAGTAATTTTCATTGTTCACTATGGCAAAATGTCTTCAATCACCATGAGTTTCAGTTGTAAATATTGCATTAATTTTGGGGTATTCTTAGTATGTAGACTGGGTACCCAAAGGCAATGGATGATGCTCAACACTTCTAGGAAACAGTGTTTTGTCATGCAAGAGTCTGTTGCACTCTTGCTATCTGAGAAGAGGGGCTTAACAAGTCATTTCTTTGTCTTTTCTCTGACTTAAATGTTTCCACTCATCAAATCATGTCATATCCTGGACTGTATCATTTTTGCATCAATACTGGACCACCATGGGCTTCTGCATAAAGATGATACACAGGGTGGGCAATGCTGAGAAATACTTCTCTGGGGCTTGTGTAGTATTAGCTACGAGAGCAATGTTTAGAGTGAAGGGTTGTTCTGTGCCAGAGCTGAGTAACAGAAGTCTCCATGTATTTTGTAATGAGTAATTTTTTGTGTGAGCACTTATACTCTGTAGTACCTTTAAAAGAAACCAGAATCCAGTGCCAGAGGCCTCTCTTGTCTAGACCAATGGAAGGAAGAAGAGAAAGAGCCCAGATATTTATCCTTCCCACAGATGGACTGTTGTGATGAGTAGTGGTTCCCATGACTTACTTGGATTGACCAGTTGTGTGTTCGTTATGGTATATCACCCCCAGTTGTGCCTGATAGCCCCTAGTCTAAAGACTCTGTTTGCCAGTTCCAGAGAATTAACCTGTATTCTGTGCTTAGGGTGGAAAGGGCAGTCAGGTGGAACTATAAAGTTGGATCTTTCAACCAATCACTTGTCTATAGCAGCATCTTCATTTCTCCTTGGAAAGGTAACTGTGTCCTCAATTTCTGAAGCTTTGTTCAGTTCTATAGCACAGATTGGTTTGCTTTCCCCATTTACATATCTGTTAACTCAATTAATACTCATTCTTTTCCTTTCAAACATCCAAAATTTGTTCCTATCATCTTTTTTCTTATTATCTTTTTTCTTAGAGTCTATCTTTATGCTGTAAAAATCCCTTTGCTGTCATTTTCAGGGAAGCTTTCAAGGGTAGTAGAAATAGTTGTATGCTTTCAATCTGCCATCATTCATAATAGTGTAGTTTATCATAATTATAAATTAGGAAAATCCTACATGTCCTCAATATGAAATGGCTTAATTATTAATACTTCCATGCTCATTTATTCATTCAATAAATATTTTCTAAGTCTCTTCCATATCCTCTACTATGTCAGGTGTTGTACTATATTATATAAGCTAAATGCATTGAAAGTTGTGTTTGCAAAACTTTAAAAATAACATACAATGCTCCTAAAATCAATGTAATATAAATTAAAAAAGCAAAATAAAGCCTGT
The DNA here is from genome assembly GCF_987537825.1 of Furipterus horrens. Classification (NCBI taxonomy): domain Eukaryota; kingdom Metazoa; phylum Chordata; class Mammalia; order Chiroptera; family Furipteridae; genus Furipterus; species Furipterus horrens. The sequence continues at coordinate 69,650,712 of NW_028327180.1, forward strand.
GTATACCCAATGACTTTCATTGTAAAAACCTGTGTAACATATAACATTATTAAAAATTAAGAAAAGTTTCAAAAGACTCTAAAAGCACGCTGCCAGATTACTCTCTGAAATGGATTTTCCAACTAATATTCATGCAGTGGTGAGCAGGAGTGCCAAAGGTGATTTTGCTCGATGCAAATGAGATAAATAATGCTAGATAAACTACTTGTTAACAAAATCCAGACTTTCATCCTAATAATAATATCTGGAGTTTAGATACAGCATCCTACCTAGGGAGAAATGTGTCCCCTGGTGGCAGATGCTGTTGTACCCCACAGAATGTGACCTTACAGTGGGAGGTGGCTCAATGAATAGTGCATAGTTTTGGCATCTGAAAGTCCAAGGCTTAAATCTCAGCACGGACCTCACTGTGTTACTGAGAAAACGGGTTAGTAGGTATATTGGAAAGATTGTGTGTGTTAGAATTGAAGGTTTATGCGTTAAAATCTGGGCTCTGACACTTAACTGCTTATATGACACTGAGCATATTAGTGAAACTGAATTTCAGTTTTTTAAATCTCCATAACAGGAATGATTAAACCCATTACAAATTTTTGCTATAAATATGAATATGAGTAGCTAATTTAATTGCCTAACGCAGTCATGCCACAAACAAGATATATGCATGGAGGCAGGGACTATTAAAATATTGAGTGCTTGTCTCTGGAAAGTGGGGTTATGGATACATTTTTGTGTGACATTGGACCTCTCAAAGCCTTAATTTCTTTACTATACATTGTAAATAATAGTAATAATACTGCTGCTTTCATAGGGTTCTTATGAGAATTTGATTCATAAAATTTTGAAAATAAAGCATTAGGATACAACTTGGCATGTATTAAGTGCTCAATGCATGTTAACCATTGTGTGTTATTTTTATTTCTTTTGCTCTATTTTCTTCAAGCAACCTGCTTTATATTCTTAATCAGAAAAAACAATCAACTTTACTGCTTTTAGAAGGAAATGTCCCTTTACCGCATATTTCCAAATGGAAGCCAAAGCCGGAAGGTGAAGGTGAAGTGGCATGTCAGTCACTCCAATTCCATCACACCCTGATGACAGTCACTAGTATAATTATATAGTCCCAGCCAACGCATCATGAGTGCTAGAGGAAGAATAAAGAGACTCGCCATGATTATGGTCGTTTCCAACAGACAAACTTGCCCCTGAATACATTCTAAGGTTTTAGAGGATGATCATCATCCCGAAATGGAGCTTTTATAATTGTAACAATGAAGTAGTCTCTTCAGCTTGGTGCTGCCATGCATTTTGTAATCAGTGGAAATTCAGTTAATCCAGTTAATTAAACATTGGTGAACCCAGAGTGAATTCTATTAATTAATGTTTCTGTAGAAAGACATACCAGACCACACAGTGCTTCCCATCACACTCGCAGATGGCTGCCCACTGCAGCTGCCACATCTCCCATGCTGCTGGGAGAGAGACAGAGAAGGACACAGTAAACCCACGACTCTCGGCCCAGGTTATGTAGAGGCGATCTCAGGGGACCATGTCTTGACTGTAACAATCTAAACATGCTTAGCTCCTATCAGGTGATAATATAAAGGTAATTAATGCAAGAGTCCAAGTGTCCTGGCTGTTGGCCTTAAATGGAGCACTGTCCACAGTGTTAAGCGTCCCCATTTCTCTTTGGGCTCACAGTCATGCCAGGGTTGCATGGCTAATGTAAGGTCGTGGTGTGGACCTCACCATTTCCATTAGGTAAGCATCAGAAACATCCCTCAGCCCTACCTCTAAACCAAATGCAGCAAACACTGTATTTTTCTCCTACCCTTTGGTATGCTCTGCAAGTGTTATTTAATTCTGATGACACTATAAGGACTTACCTTATTGTTGTCAGTTTGGAAGCTTGGAGAGGTAAATTTGATATACTAATTCACACAACTACTGATAGAGCCAAGGTTTGAATCTATAGCTGCTTGACTCCTAGATGGAGCTATTCCCATTGTTACCCATGGTTATAGAGCTTAAGTCAGGGTGGGAGGATTTGTATTGTGTTCACAAAATACATTGGTCTGAACAATGTCAAAGCCCAAGTTTTCTTCAGTGGCTTTATACTAGGCTCAAGTACACAAACAAACAGCAACAAACCAGTGATCAGCTTGAAGTAATAAATAATTGATTCACTGATCTTAATAACATCTAGATCTTTGGGACCACTACTATGATAGGAAGGATTTGGGGATATGGAGCTATTTGTGTATTTCTTAAATATGTTCAGAAAAATAGTTGCACTTTATAGATTCATAGTCATTGAAACTTGAATATGGCTTGCTTGTGCTTAGCTCTCTTTCAATTTTTTATACTCATTCAGAAATCATCCTGGCTACCTGACTGGTGTATGTGTTATGATAGATATTTAATGCCCATTATTGACAGTCTTTGCAACAGATATTTCTAGACCCATTAGAGATGAGGAAGCTAAGGCCCATAGTCATGCAGCTAAGTAAGTAGCTGAGTCAAGAGAGAGAGCTGGTACTGTGTCATTTCCATCATACCATCCTGTTTACTCTGTGCCAGGGATGTGGATTTACATGGTGTGACCTCAGATTCAAGGACCATGGGGGAAAAAAATTAAAACTGAGTCTGATGAGGCCTCAGGATGTAATTCCAAGGTGAAAGGACATACAGAGCACAGAGGAATGTATTAAACAACATAATGAGTATACAATCTGCAAAATCCAAACCAAGGGATTTGACATTCACAACACCTTAGTTTGTTCAACAATACCTTGTGAAAGAAAAAACTGAAACTGATGAAAAGCAGCCTATTGATTAAAAATGACTTGAGTTGCAGCAATTAATCTCAATATGTTTGTCTTATTTTGATTCTAAGAATAATGGCATTTATGAGACAACTAGAAATTTGAATATTAACTTTTTGTCTAATGATACTAGTAACACCTTATTAAAAGGTGTGGAAATTATATTGTAGTTATGTTAACAAAAAGCAAATACAGATACGTTCTGGGATTAACTTTGAAATGATTAGAAAGCCAAGGTAGCATACAGGTACAACAAGATCAGTCTGCAATTGATAATTATTGGAGTTAGGTGGTGAATATATGGGGCTTATTATTCTATTCTATCTCTGTTAAAATTTCTCATCATAAAAAGTTAAAAGTAATATAAATATAGCAAATTTAAGATTTAGTAAAGCTACATAAGATTTATAGTGTTTTACATGGTCTCATATAACATTCTTTTAAACTTACATTTCAAAATAAAATATTTTAAGTATTGTATTATGTATCTTAGAATGTAAATATATGAAAGTAATAATGTATATAACCTATTAAATAGATAACACAATAAAATATATATTAAAATATATACCATATAATACATATGTTTTAAAAGAATGATTCTCTTTGTTATTTTTAAGATCCTGGCCTCATGGAATTTCCCATCTACCTCACTTCCCTGTATGTTGTCTATTTTTGGTACTCTCCTTAGCAGCTTTACACTGATTTTTCCTGATCAGGTATCTTTTCTCATATAAACAATGCCTAATTCCTAATAATTTTTTCAAATTCTCATAAATCATCTCTCTGATTCTTCTTTACTTGACAAAATAAGATTTTTAATTTCAGTATTATTTATTTGTTCTCTCAGTTAACAAATGAATAGGATTGATTCTTATCAGTTTACTAGGTGAACAGTTTTCATCCCGAGTCTCAGTTCTCACATCTGAAAAATGATGTGCTTGGGTTAGTTGATCCCTAAAGAATTCTTCCAGCTTTAAAATTCTACAGAACAATGACTCAATCATTTATTTCTATCTGGCATGCATTGCTTTTATTCATATCCTGGGGCTATTTTCTGTTGTATACTCCAGCAATACTAAGACCATCAAGAGATTGGCTATCAAATTCCTTAAGCTCTCTTTTGTTTAAAGTAAAACAGACTTCACTTCAGCCATCATTTTCCAATGGGCCAATGAGAACAGATTCCATCATTAAATATGTTTGGGAAACACTACAAAGTGGGTAGCATTGATTTCAACTAGTTACCCTATTAGAGGTAGTAAATTACATTATCACGCTTTTTTTTTTTTTTTACCTAATTTCTGTTTCATAAATTGAGTTTTTACAACAAAATAATTGAAAAAAAATTTGTTATTAGAGAAATATAGAAACCAACTCTTTTGGAGGGTTATATGTGTACAGATTCCAATGAAATACTCAGGTTTTCATTTGTATAGTCCAGTTGGCACATTGGGAAGAATGGGTGAGATTGCTCATAGCCCAAAGCAACCAGCCCAGGAAAGGAACCAGCCCAGAGGCTGAGGGACTTGGTATCTAGTTTTCCCAGAAACTCATCCACAATTTTCCTTGGGAAACTGTGCTGCATTCTATGCCCTGGTGGAATGAAAAACTTGTTTGTTGTTTGGAAGCAGACTTTTCAACATATCCATCAAAACAAAATTCCTCCACTCAGGACTCTCATTTTTAGGCCCATACAGTTTAGCGGTATCCCCCAGCAGAGTTTCACTCGTAAGTTACCAGTGCTTTAGGGAAATATGGCATTAAATGCAGAAATAGGACACCATTGTAGGGATTCATGGCTCTGTCACCTAAACTATATGACGTAGGATAAGTTTATTCCAAGTAAACAAGTTACAAATAAATGGCTAATCTCAAAATAACTTTTAAATACCATGTGGTATTTGTAAACAATAACAAATTCTATCAGCTACCTAATAAAAGTTAAGTTAATAATCTTGACATGAAAGACAGACATGGAAATATTAACATTGTAAAGTTTTTAAAGCAATATAATAATGCCCATGTAGAGTTAGCAAAAAGTTGTAAAACTGTCTGGATACAGAATTTGTGGTTTCACATAACTGAAGAGCCCTTAAATCATTTGGTCTTATCCCTATTGTCAGTCAATGATGTAACCTATTCTGGACTGATGGGTACTGATTCCAAGGTCAAGATTATTTAAATGAGAGGTTTGGCAATTTTCCAGAGAAGCTAATTCATTAGTAACCAAGAACTTCTACTATGCCTGCTGGTTACTCATTATTGATGTTCATAACAAAAAAGGTGTTTCTGGAGGCACATCGCCTCACCTGTCCTGTGTGATGCTATTCCTACAGGGAAGGAATCTGTTACAGGTTGTGCCCCCAGAAAGCAGATTCAGACTTGAAGTCTGTTGTGCATGATTTTGTTTTTTAAGGAGTATCCTTGGGATCAAACCTATAAAAGAGGAGAAGGGTGCATAATTGAATGGGGAGGAAAGTTGGATTGTGATGCTGGCCCAAATATTTCCTCAGCTGACCCCATGGAGCTCTGAAGCTGGAATGGTACTTCAGCACAGTCAGGTGTTGGGCACAGATGGCCAGGTTACACTGACACATCAAGTAGTCGTTGGATATGGGTCTTTGGACAATGCCCAGAAAGACATGACCTTGGTCCAGGCAGCTCTCTGAAGCTGAGTAGTGCCTGATGGGTCTCACAGCCGATGGCCTACAGTATTCCAAGCAGCTGGGACAAAAGTCCTTCATTAAAGGGGGATAAAGGCAGATTTGCAGTGTCTACTATAGAAATGGCCATACCACCCTGAACGCGCCCGATCTCGTCTGATCTCGGAAGCCAAGCAGGGTCGGGCCTGGTTAGTACTTGGATGGGAGACCGCCTGGGAATACCGGGTGCTGTAGGCTTACCCCTGGCTGGTTTGGCTCAGTGGATTGAGCATCGGCCTGCGAGCTAAGTGTCGCTGGTTCGATCTTCCAGTCAGGGCACATCAGAGAAGGAAAACTCTGACTCCAAAAAACCGCTGCCTTGCGGCATACCTCTTCAGGGGAAAGGCTAAGGGAGTAAACCCTGACAGAAAATCCGGAGCCGGAGTCCCTAAGGCGGTTTGACGTTGTAGTCAACACTGGCAACTCCTGCGGCGCACCTGAAGCCAAGCTGTATTGACTCCGTCTTTCCCTTGGACCCTTCAGCTGCGAAGAGAGGGGGGCTCTGCTGCATGGGCAACAGCAGACCCTCCATATAACCCTGCCCAGGCTCTGTAGCTTCAGCTTCACTGGAGAGGACACTCCAGCGTCATCGCAAGATGTCGATTCAACACGGGAGGAGACAGATACCATGTCACTCCCGAGTCGGACTGCACAGCCATTCTCGGTGGTGCAGATAGACTCTTAAGAAGCTACACCATCGTCTCTCGAGACGGACGGCTGCCGACGACGACTATAGAAACCATAAAGGGGGCTGAGCAGGTTGAGTCAAGTTACTGCCAGGTTTCCAAGTTGGTCTTTTCTTTGTCTCTTGTCCTTTAACTTTTCTTTCCACTATCTCCCAATTCCTTTGCCACTTGGAAGTCAGAGCATTCCTCTTTAGGCATACATTTGCTTAAAAACTTCAATGATTCCCCATAGCCTTGGGAATAAATTCCAAACACTTAAATATAGTTCTTTCTTGAGCTATATCACACATACTTCTTTAAGGCTCCTTTTCTCATCTTTATAATCTTGGGACATTCTGAATTGCTTAGAAACCGCAAAACAAATCATGAACTCTCTCACCTCTTGGTCTTTGCCTGTGCTATTTCCTCTGCCCAGAGCACCCCCTTTCTCTCTTCTGTTCACCACTCTATTTCCTATTTATCCTGAGGAGGTCAGCCAAGCCTCATATTAGCTCAGGCCCCATGATATCTGTTTCCTCGAGTTTCATTTTTTTCCGAGAAGGTTTCTTTAGTAATTTAAGTCTTACTCCTATCTTTTGGTAAGATAATATTTGTACGTAATCTGCTGTATTGTAATGGATTATGTCCTTGATTCCACTGCATGTACACAAATTCTAGTAATGAGCTGTTGGAGGGAAGGCCAGAGTTAGGTCTTATTCTTCATGGCATTTTCAGTGCCTAGTGCAGTGCCTGGCATACAGTGTATGTTCAATAACTGTTTGATAAAAGTTGTGTAACTGGACACTCACTAACTGCTTCTGTGGCACATAGCAGAGAAAAATTTGCATGTTTGGAAATTTTTTTTAAAAATTGTAAAGTTATAAGGCTTTGGGATCCTTGGCATTGTTCCACTGTTGTTAGCCTGATGTGGCCATCCTGGGCCTATGATTTGGAGTCTAGGATGAACCCAGAATTTGCATCCCTTACAAGTCAGTAAAGCCTGGGATTTCCCTCCTCCCTCATCCATTTCATTTGGGAGAAAGTCCCGTCATTGTGTCTCAGTCTCAGTCACCTGGAGACCATATTCTTTTCATTCTCCAACTCTAAGATGGACTTCTCTCTGGCTTCAATTTAAGAACAACAGTGACCACACACTGAGCAAGAACTGTGTATGAGCTTTACTTACATTATCTTGAATCATCATGACAAGCTGTGAGGTTACTGTTACTATCAACATTGTTCATACAGGTGAATAGGGCTTAAATGACAAGCCCAAGAGCACAGAGCTAGGAAGCAGTAAAGTCACTCTGAATTTTTCTACTGTTTCTATTACACTCATGCTGGAACATGAAAGAATGAGTCTGAACAAGCAGCCACAGGGATGAATTCCCCCTGCTCTCAAGGGGCTGACAAGGTGGTTCAAATTCTAGCCAAATGCTATGAGTTTGGATATAAATTTTGGTCCCTATTCTGCCTCATACTTGCTGTGCCTTTGAACAATTTGGTTACCTCTCAGCTGTAAAAAATAGTAACAATTATAGCTGCTACCTGGGATTATTGTAAAAAATAAAACATATATTTCATGCCAAGTACTTAGCATAGATATGCATAGCATGGCCTGGCACAGCTCCAATTGTTGACACATGACACTTTCTTATTATGAAAATTATTATGAGAGAATTTTTTGTTTTCCTAATTCCCCCAAAATCTTTGTAAACGTTGAGACCCTCAAATCTATAAAACAAGGGTTGAACACTCAAATATGTTCATGAGGACCAGATTGGTGAAGTAAGTGAGTAAAACTGGCCATGTGGTGCTCAAACAGGAGTGCTGGGGCTCGTGGCAAAGGGCAGTGCACCTGCCCTCCCCAAACAGAGTCTCACCGTTCACAGTCAATGAGAATTAAGGCCTAGTGTTGCTGAATATATCAAACTGAGGCTAACATCTGGGTTTTTAGAGGAATTTTTCTCCATTTAAAAATGTTGGAAACTAATTCAGTTTTTTCAAAATATATTATTTTTTAATTTTTAAACCGTGGAACACTTAAAACACCCCCGTGACCCAGATTCACTCCATGGCCTATTGGTTGTTAGCCATTTTATTAGAGCTTATTCAAACTTATGACATCATTTTCATTCAACAAATACTTGCTGAGGCGCCAGGAAGTGTTTGCCTCACAGTAGTTTGTGTGGGCAGTGGAGGGAGAAGAGGAGTGTCCTCTTACTATTACAATTTCGTGAAGTCATAATACGAGTCATCTGTAGGGAAGCATCTCATATTTCAAATAAATCCCTCTCTTGTCCTATTTGTCCCTAATATAAAATTCCTCTGCAACTGATGTTCAATATACACATCCCAACATTTAAAATTTTTTTAACATATATTTTTCTAAATTCACAACTCCAAAGGAGAGTTTATCTTTTTCAATTTCTAGAGGTATAAATAAGAAATGATTATAATCATTTTCAGTTGATACAAGAGATTTATATCACCATTTTTGTGTAGTTCCTAGAGAAATTGAACTTTTGTCCCTTTTGATTAATGAGCTAGAGAAAAGGAAAAAAATAAAATCTGCTGTTGCAAACATAAAAAATTATTAAATAACAATGTATTATATCATATATGGAAAATAACCAAGTATTCAATAGTGTAGCTCAAAATGCGCAAAGGATCTGAATAGACATTTCTCCAAAGAGGATGTGTAGGTGGCCAATAGACATATGAAAAGATGCTTAATATCTCTAATCATCAGAAAAATGCAAATTAAAATCACAATGAGATATTACCTCATACCTGTCAGAATGGCCATCATCATTAAATAAACAACAAGTGCTGGCAAGGATATGGAGAAAAGGGAACCCTAGTGCACAGTTGGCATGAATGCAGATTGGTTCAGCCACTGTGGAAAACAGTACAGATGTTCCTCAAAAATTAAAATAGAACTACCTTATGACTCAGTAATTCAATTCAACTTCTGAAAATATATACAAAGAAATCCAAAACACTAATTCAAAAATATATATGCACCTCTATGTTCATTGCAGCATTTTTACAATAGCCAAGATATGAAAGCAACCTAAGTACCCATCAATAGATGATTGGATATTGGATAAGGTAGATGTGGCACACAATGGAATATTACTTGGCTCTAAAAAAAGAATGAAACCTTACCATTTGTGACAATGTGGATGGATCTAGAGAGTATTATGCTGAGTGAAAGAAGTCAGACAGAGAAAGACAAATGCCAGATGATTCACTTATATTTGGAATCTAAAGATCAAAATAAATGAGCAAACAAAACAGAAACAGATTCATAGATACAGTGAACAAAACGAGGGTTGCCAGATAGGCGGGCTGGAGGTGGTTGGTGAAAGGGTGAAGGGAATAAGAAGTTACAAAATAGTCCCAGGAATGTAAAGTACAGCATAGGGAATATAGACAATAATATTCTAATAACTATGTGTGGTGCTAGATGGGAACTAGAATTATCAGGGGGATCACTTCATAAATTATGTAAATGTCTGATCACTATTTTGTACACTTAAAACCAATATAAAATGAAAATTAAAAAGAAAGTCTCTATACTTAGTTCAGAAAACTCCCTGACATGGAGAGTAGTATCAGCAGAATCCAAACCAACTTATTTCATACTTACTTGGTGGGGGCCCCGGTCAGTGTTGGGGATAGAACAAAGCAGGAAGCTGAGAATCAAAGAGCTGAGTGTTAGCATAAGTTCTACCATTGAGTCATTGTTTTAGTTTGGACTTGCTTCCTAATCTGGTAAAATGGGGTTCCTGTTCCCACCCCAGGTTTCATCAGATAGAAGCTCTTCCTTTAAAGAAAATAAGAAGAGCAAACAAACATTTTCAATGATCTCTTGCTTCCCAATATCCTGTTGTATTAGTTCTCTGTACAGAACATGTCCCTGAATACTGAAAATCATTTAGCCAACATTTTCCCTACTGAACCTAGAAAGATGATTAAAAACAAAAGAAACCAAGGAAAACTACATTCCATTCATGTTGCAGAACTCAACTTTGCATTCATGAGGATGGAATGTTAATGTTTATAGCATTAGCATTTATTTAGTACATGCTATGCGTGAGACCATGTGCCAATCACTTTATGTGTACATTTATCCTTGGAAGGAACATGTGAAGAAGCTACCCTTATTATCCTCATTTTATAGACGAACATTATGCTTAGAGGGATTAACAACTTTCCACATACAACTCAACAAAGGTGAGCTAGGTTTCAAACCAAGACCTCTTTGAGGTGGCAGTCTTACTTTTAACTATTTGCTTTCTGGAAACTCTGGACATTAGGAAAGACCATAAAACAACCACCACCTCTCCCCTATCCCCCCCAAATAAAAATAATGCCTAGAAGGAGATCTTCTGATGAATGCAGGGAGGGTTTTTAGCTGAACATACATAGTTACTTTCAAATCAGTTTAACATCTGAATCATGCAGCGCCAGCTAATGGGCTTTCAGCTGGCCAAACAGTAAGAAATGTATTGCCCCATATACTCATCATAAAGAATGAAGATGAACAACTGCCTGGTTGCATAACATTGTCGTCCAACATAAATAAAAGATTCTCTTGTTTTGGCAATTGTTCTGTACTGTTCTAAGTTATGCTAAATCAGACTTCCCTCTAATCTAGCAGATGCCAGCAGTTTAAAGCAGTTCAAGAATCTTCTTTTATATCTGGTGTTCAGCTTGAATAAAATGGGCCAGCAAATGCAGAGGGAGAGGAAGGGGAAAAAGCATAACTTAAAAATGGAATTTATTTCCAGCATTCTAAACACAGATTTCCAATAAACATCCACTTAGAGAACCATTTCATTAAGCTAACTGCAGCTGGAAACAAGTTCCCTGATGTTTCTTTGAGCATTTTATTTTCTAAAATGAATCATTACTTTCTACGTTTTGGCTTGACAATCCTTTGCCCTCCAATTGTGTAATTTTGAATTTGTCACTCAAATGGCTTGTATTTTCAGAGAATTGTTCCAAGACATTTATGCTTTGGAATGAGATTGTTAATATGGTGGCCTGAGTTTGGAGAAGTCCCCAAATCACTAAGGTGCATTGCTTTGTCCTTTGAAAAACCAGAGAGGGTCTTGACTTCCTCATTTCAATTAAAGTTAAGCAGCCCCTCAAGGCTGAGTCTGGGGGTGGCAGCAGTGAACTTGTAATAAATAGGATAGATAGCTGTGGCCCTGTGAGATTTCAGGGGAAATCAAAACCGTGGCTTTTGAAGCTCTCTTCCATCTGTGGCTGAGTAAATAATCCAGATATTTGCAAACCATTCTTAACCATTCCACTCTTAAATGATGAACCTTTACTAATGGAGAACTAATGGAATGGAAGAAAAATGAAGCAAGGTCTTAGAGGGAATATTTTTAAGATACAAACTCCACATATGCAAATGACGTGTAAGAGTAATTCTCTCAAAAGTCAATTCATTCTGCCCTGACCAGTGTGGCTCAGCTGGTGGGGTGTTGTCCCACAAAGCAAAAGGTCGCAGTTTCAATTCTCAGTCAGAGCACATGCCTGGATTGTAGGTTTGGTTCTTGGTCGGGGCACCTACGAGAGGCAACTGATTGGTGTTTCTCTTACATATCAATGTTTCTCTCCCACATTTTCTCCCTCCCTCTCCTCTCTCTAAAAATAAATAAATAAAATATTTTTAAAAAATGTCAACTTATCCCAATAGAATTTGGCTTTGGGAGTTTTGGTGTCTTTGTTAAGTGAGAAAAGATTCCACTCAATTTTCTAAAAGATGGTTATATTTCATGCTTGGTAGTAAGCATAGAGGATACATGGTTAAGATGGGTATGTTTTATCTTACAGGGGAAATCTACGTGTATTAGCTGCTTGTTCATTCTACCATTCAGAAGACCAGAAAAATGGCAGCAATTATAATAAGCAAACCCTAGAGTCTATGATCTAACATTTACTATATGCTGATAGGGTGTGAATGTAATAGAAGTAAATTTAATCACATCAAGTTTATAGCAGCATTAAAACTGAGCATTATTAATAACAGCAATAGCTAACATGTGTGGACTACTTTCCACATACAAGGCAATATACTAAGTATGTTGCAAGGTTCTATCAGTTGATCTTCACAAGCAGGTACTGTAGTTATCCCCAAATTACAGATGAGGAAACTGACAGGTGCCGTCATATGCTCAAGTTTTAGGGTAAGCTAAAATCCCACGTCAGGTGTAAACTCCCCCAAACTATGCTGTTGAGCACTTTGCTCACTCTCTCCTTCCTCCCTTCCTGTTTGCAGACAAGGTGACAGGCCTCCCGAGGCTTTGTCTCTGACCAGGGACCCAGAATTGTTAACTGAAGACATGGAACTCAAACATGGGTTTTTCTGGTTTGTAATGCAGGGAACCTAATGGATTAGGCACGGGGTTAGTGAGAGCTCACTATAAAAATGATAGGCTGCGGTGACAACTGTCGTCAGCTGTCTGACTTCCTTGGAAAGACCGCATAAGAACTCTAAACTCTCAAGAACTGTGCAAATGTAGGCTTCATCTAATGATGCCCAAAGTTATGGATTTTACCATCTAGATAGCCATCAATGCCCTTCAAGCTCTTTCTGTGAACATGCATCTTTCCTAAAAATGGAATGCTGTGGTACATTTGCTATAGAGAAAAGTCAGAATTAGTCTTTTCTGGGTTTGTTTCAATTCCCTAATCTTTTTTTCCCACATGTCCTTCTTTTTTCCAGAGTTAGTTTTCCTAAGTATTGATGATTTCCTCGGTAGCTCTTTATATCAATATTAAAAGGCTGTTCTTATTGCTGAGGATAGCAGCTATGATTTATTTCATGCCTATATAACTCTTGTACTTAATTTCTGCTGTCTCTAGTACTCATTACAAATTTGTAAGGTAAATATCATTATCCCTGTTCTAGAGATGAGAAACTTAGGTTTAGAGATTTGAACAACTTGTCTAACATGACACAGTGAATTCATTTTAAATAAGCTATTATTTATTTGGAATCTGAGGTAGAATTTTAACCCAAATCTGTATAGTTCTAAGTTGAAGACTCATTCTACTATATTAATGCTTCCTTTTTTCCTTGGGAGTTAAAAAACTATAATTATTAGGTTACTGGTTTATCACTGAAGGAACACATAAATAAGTCCCTCTAATCATGCCAGCAGGTATGTAGTCTCTGATCATTCTGTGTGAGAACATTGTGAAACATTCCTGGGTCCCCACAATCATTTCCTTTGAAGGTGTTGTCATTACTGTTTTATTTCAAGGTAGATACAGTAAGATAAGCTGCTGGTATTGACCCAGGCAGGCAATGTGCCTTATCTTACTGTTACAGAGTCAATTTGTCCCTGGCTGGTTTGGCTCAGTGGATTGAGCATCAGCCTGCGAGCTAAGTGTCGCTGGTTCGAACTTCCAGTCAGGGCACATCAGAGAAGGAAAACTCTGATTCCAAAAAACCTCCGCTGCCTTGCGGCATACCTCTTCAGGGGAAAGGCTAAGGGAGTAAACCCCGACAGAAAATCCGGAGCCGGAGTCCCTAAAGCGGTTTGACGTTGTAGTCAACACCGGCAACTCCTGCGGCGCACCTGAACCCAAGCTGTATTGACTCCGTCTTTCCCTTGGACCCTTCAGCTGCGAAGAGGGGGGGGTCTGCTGCATGGGCAACAGCAGACCCTCCATATCACCCTGCCCAGGCTCTGTAGCTTCAGCTTCACTGGAGAGGACACTCCAGCGTCATCGCAAGATGTCGATTCAACACGGGAGGAGACAGATACCGTGTCACTCCCGAGTCGGACTGCACAACCATTCTCGGCGGTGCAGATAGACTCTTAAGAAGCTACACCATTGTCTCTCGAGACGGACAGCTGCCGACGACAGAGTCAATTATTAAGAGGTGACTAGAGTTTACATTGGCTCTGGAAAGAAACAAGCATAATAATCACAGAGGGGTAAGGGTCATCTCTTCCTGACTGCTGAACGCACCTCAGAAGTTCTCCCTTTCTCTCTGAGACCCACCACCACCACCACCATCAATTATAGTCCTCATGGGTTGAGTAGTGGAGGCTGACTTCACTCTCAGGTCCAGGAGGTAAACAGTTGATCCAGTTCTGGTGAATGAGACTGCCTCACTTCCATGGCTGGCAATTTTTTTTGGGTTGGACATTTGGACCTAGTTGGAACCCATTAATCATTGAATTATTGAGAAAGGGGCATGCTTTTCCAGCTAAAGATGTTAGGTTATTAAGACATAGTCCTGATTTGCTGGTTGCCGCTTTTGTTATTGTACTTCTTGGGGAAAACCTGAGAATGGAGCCAACAAAGAACAATGGTGAACAGAGAGACGGAGTGAGAATTGTGCTTTCATCATCTAAGCCTGTGGACCTGCTCTTCCTAAAGTGACTACCCGATGGGCTTTTCCACTACATGAGCTAATACAAGTCCTCGCCTTCCCACCTCCACCCCTCCACCCCTTTTAGTTGGGTTGCTGTCATTTGCAGTAAAATTATTTTGTGTAATTCAGCAAATCAGCAATCTATTTTTTCATGAATTAAACTGCATTTCATTATTAAGATGACCTACAAGCAAGCCAAGGACTAGAAATCCCATCTCTATTCCTCCTTTTTCCATCCATATGGAAATAGTATATAAAAATATAGACATTTCCTGACTTCCAGTACACACACACACACACACACACACACACACACACACACACACATATGTAAATAAACAGCCATACAGAGCTGCATGATCATTCAGTGAATGCATGCCATCCATCACCACTCTGTTTAAATCTACAATTGGGAGTATATTTCTTTTTAACAACACGAGCAAAGAAATTATTTCCAGTTGCATTTTTTACAAATTGCTCTCAATTGTGACATTTATCTTCCATCTCAATCAAGTGTAATTTGCCAGAAAAAGACTGCAGAATGTTTCTGTATTTAAAACGTGTGGGACTTTCATAGCACCCCATTCTGCTCCCCCTCAAGTTTCCCTACTAGGTAGGGATGAGACTGACATGTATCAAACAAGCTCATCAAGTTATAGTGGCTCCCTGAACCCCATCGACCACAAAAATAAGGCAACCAATTGCTAAGAAGCTTCATGTGTTCAGTTCACAGTGACTCAATCAAAATAGCTTGAAAGTTTGAGGCCTGGTGTGATTTCAGGTGTCTTAATGAAAAATGTGTGTTGCAAGATAAGCCAATTATTCATTTAGTGATTGAGATACAAACAGGCAGGGGCAGGAGTTCATTTACTCTGGTCTGATAGGACCTTGAACCAGCAGTTGCCAAACGCTGGGCTATGGACCAGTGGAAATCCATGATGAAGTTTTCACCGTGCTGTGACATTAGCAAAATCAATACGGAAGAGTGAGGTGGTATTTTTGTTTTTTTGAAAGGTAAATTTAGTCCATTTAAAAGGACTGTTTTTGGAGACTTCACTTGGGGTGATGAGAACACAATACAGTATACAGATGATATGTTGTGGAATTTTGCATCTAAAACTTATATAATTTTGTTAACCAGTGTCACCCCAATAAATTCAATATAAAGAAAAAATAAACAAAAGGACTCTCTTTTAATTCAAGATTATGTCTTTCCAGTTCTTTGGTTTGAAACATTTTTTTTAAATAAAAGAATGATGCTATTAAATGATGATTTTGAAAATAAACTTAATTGGAAAAATTAATAATTGGCAGCTCCGAGTTTTTTGAAATTTAATGTGCCTGGCAACCAATCACTGTTCTTGGCAATAATAATAATGTTAATCACTAGTATTTGAAATGCTCTCATATGTCAGGCACTAAGTTAAATGGTTTGTGTACTTAACTCCTACCATAACACACTGCATAGGTGGTATCATTGCCTCATTTTAAAAGGTGAGAAAATTGATCTTAGGGAACTTGCCTAAGATCACACAGCGTAGTCATAAAGTAGAAGAAGCCAACTTTTCCTGACCAAAATTTCATGTTCTTTAGAACTTTGTCATACCTCTCATTCAGAATCTGCTAGGTCAGGGATGGTGATGGTGCCATCTTTCTGAGCCAACTTGGTGAAGGACAACTGACAATGGCCACTGGTGGATGGATACTGAAATGGGAATGGAGGGGAGAATTGATGGGTCTCCTGCTCTGGAAGGTTTTTGGGTATGAGATTGCATAGACTGACAGAATTTTAAGAGCTGCAGAAACCAAGAAGTGCTTTTTCTATTTATGGGTAACAAAACATTTCCTGGTGAGTATTCTGAGTATTTGGACAGCAGGCTCCCATTGCTGTGCACTTCCTGCCGTTGTGCATTGCTGCGGTGCTTTTGTTCTGGATAACGGAGAACAGAGCCATCTCTGTGCACATTTTCCCTCACTGCCCTGAAAAGTTACTCTTGGGTAAATTTTAACTCCAGGAGATTTCTAGATCTCTTATTTTCTTTCTGATTTTAGGCCAAATATCGTAGAAAGATACAAACCTAAAACATCACAGGGGCCTTTTTTTCTAATATCGATAAGGGTAATAAAGATTCACTCTACCTAGGGCTAAAAGAAACAGAATAGAGATCCAGGGAGGTGGACGGAGTCTAAGTTGGTGGACATGGCTTTCCTTCCTGATGCTCACACTCTTGTGTGGACCCTGCTCCATGAATGAGGATGGCACCTTGGACTTACTTCTGAATATGGCAAAGGAGATGATGGGGTGTCATTACAGAGGACTATAACACTTGTCTTCCTAGAACTCCCTTGCACCGCCAGCTTTTAAGAAGCAAACCACCACATTGTGAGCTGCTTGTGAAGAGGACTACATGGAGGGGAGCTGAGGGTGGCCAGTACTCAACAGCCAGCAAGCAGCCAAAGCCCTCATTCTGCATCCTTTAAACAACTGAAGTCTTCCAATGACTGCGTGAGCTTGGAACTGAAATCTGTCCACTATGCTGGGATTCCAGCCTTGGCCAGCACCTTGACTTCAGCTTGCAGAGGACCCAGCTGTGCCACAAAACAGGCTCCTTGTATCGATGCTTTATCGTTTGACCTGCAAAACATTGGAGTGTTGCTCTCTGTACACAAAACTCACTGAAGTCTTCAGCCTGGAGTCGTGCAGGGCTCAATCCACTCCATCCTTTGTGCAGGTGAGACCTGGCATGGCATGGCTTCTGAGTCAGGGCGATCTGGGCTTCATGTCCCCTCCTATTTCTGCTGTATAGAGTCATTGGATTATTTAACTCCATCAGCCTTGGCTGCTGCATTTTTAAAATGGAGAAATAACTGTTATCCTACAGAGTTACTCTAAGGACCATTTCTGATTCATTAATTCAATAAAAAATTGTTGAGTGCTCAAAACATGCCAACCTTGTATTAACCTTTTTTTTTTTGAAAGTTATATTAATGCATCATCAAAGCATGAAATATACCCCTTGCAAGACATCTGGTCTCATCCAAAACCTCCATGGAGATATTTGGTCCACACCAGACCATTTCCCTAACGCTGTGTGCCCTTACCAGGTAGGCTACCGAGACAAGCAGGCTTGTAATGGACAATTCAGTCACAACACAGTTATTAGACCAATAAAACATGATAGTATTTTTATGTATTAATCCTGTAAACCAAAAATATGAATAAACATTCTGGACTATCTGAACCCAGGGACATTTCTTAAGCTTGTACATATTTGACAGTACCAAATACCAAGGACCATTTGGCACCGACCAAATATGCTCATGGTCATTTTTGCTAGGCCCAGCTTTCAAAGGCCTTTCGGCATGGACCAAATGTTTTTGTTAAAATTTTGGACAAGACCAAATGTCCTATAATCATTATACCTTACTGACAAATGTGAACATTTACTATTGCAGGAAGAATTTCATGACAGTATCACAATCATTCATAAGTCAACTTAGATGAGTCAAGCCATCCTTTGTAAACATGTGAGGATAAGAAATCAAGCTGACATTTTATAGGAGTTAGGAATTTGGAAACGCCATTGTCTGGCAGAGAAGGTAGGAGAATCGATGCCAGGGATTGTATGGTACACAACGGGTCCTGCTGGCCCAGGAGTTTCCAGAGTACCAATATTTGAATGATTCTCTGCGGAGCCCCTTGTTTCATTCATAGACAATTCCTTCCCATCATAGTCTTTCTCACATGAAATATGTTCACGTTGACCATGTGGAGTGTATACATAACTGACGGACTAGACTGAAAAGAAATTTTAAATTGCTACAAGGAAAGAGAGGCAGAGTTGATGAAACATTTTAATGAAATGGTGTGGATGAAAGACATTTAATCTCTGAAATGACAGTAGTATTTTAAACAATGCACATTTATTACCTGTATGCTTCCACCTATTTCTTTAAAGGTCTTTTAAAGAAAAATTGTTTCATAAACAAAAATGTTATTTGATAGTGACAAAGGATCTACTCAATAAATGCTTGCTGAATTGATTATTAAGAAAGAGTTTGGAAAGGACCTAGAGGGTATTATGCTAAGTGAAGTCAGTCAGAGAAAGACAAGTACCATATGATTTTATTATATGTGGAATGTAAAGAACAATATAATTAAAAAACGAAACACGAACAGACTCGTAGATCCAAACTGATGGTTGCCAGAAGGGAAGGGGTGGGGGTCTGAGTGAAAAGGGTGAAGGGATTAAGGACAAATTGGTAGTTATAACATAGTCACAGGGAATGTAAAGTACAGCACAGGGGTCTTCATAAGGAGAGGCAATTAATACACAGGAAAACAAAAAATAAACAAAGACAGAGAAAACACAGACCGAGGCACAACCACGTGAGCACACAGTGAAAAAGCAGCCATCTGCAGGCCAAGGAGACAGGCCTCAGAAGGAACTAAATCTGCTGGTATCTCGATATTGGACTTCCAGCCTCCAAAACTGTGAGAAATTAAATTCCTGCTGTGTAGGCCCCCAGTCTGTGGGGTTTTGGTATGGCAGCCCAAGCCACCTAAAACATCAGGTAATTGACTGACACTCTCTGTGCCAAACTGGCCTTTCTCCAACTCTGAGTTCCATTGCTCTCTATGTACCAAGCTAAGACTTCTTGACTTCATTACGTCCACTGGGCTCTGTCTTCTTTTTCTCTCTTCTTGACTCAAAGTAATTGATAGACTAGAATATATATGCAAATGTTTCTATTGTCTTTACTGGCGTTATTTGTTACTTCCAGCAGGCTGATTACAATGATATAACCTTCCTTGTCAAGGTACCCACTTTTAACCTCTAAGTCTGTGCCGCTCTCAAACATATTTGAACACTTGGCATGGAAGCTGTTGATGAGCAAGGGAGAGAACTTCTCCCAGCTGCTGTGGGGTCTGTAAATTCAAGTGAGCTCATTATTTTATTTCCTGATGCATGATGTCGCTCTAGAAAATTACCATTTAATCAGCAGTAATGACTCTCGTATTTCTGCTGCACTGCTTATTAATTTCCCTACCGAGTATAAAGAGAAAGTCTTTACTTTAGCAATCCAAATAAAATTTCAGCTCAGAAACAGGGAAAAGGATGGGATCTTACCCCATTCTTATGTTGTCATACCTATAGCCTTTGAAACAAGATAGTAATTGCACTCCACCAAATGTGCTAAGGTTTCTCATGGAAGGTGGTCAAAAACAGGGATTTAATAATGTTATAAATTACCCAAATGCTTGGATCCCTTGGCTTATTTCAAGTGTTAAACAGTTATCAGAGCCTGTGATTTCACATTCTGCAAGCACTTACTTCTGCCTCCTCATGGTCCATCACTGTTGCTCTTGCTCACCATGCTATTATCATTTCAGTGGTGAGCATCAAGCCCCTTCCAACCTCAGTGTCTTTGTACATGCTGCTGCTTCTGCCTGTGACCATTTTCCCATGTTTTTCCCCCAATAATGTCCAGGACTCATTTCACTTCCACATTTTGGAGGACGCCTTCTCTGAATTCCCCTAGACAAAAGTAGGTCTCATAATAGGTCCCAAAATATGCGTGGTAGTTTTCTTCAGAGAACTATGTCAATGACATTTAAAATTTATGTCTATAATAAATAACCTGTTATCTCTGTCCCTAATATTTGGAAGGGCAAAAACACATGCCGTTCTTTTAGGCTATCAATCACAAATGTATATCCAGAGAATGTTGCCAAACATTTCCGTCCTGTTTCTATGTGCATTATGCCATATTATAGTAACTTATTATTTGTTTGTGTCCTTTATGTGACTGAGTGTCCCAAGACTAGAGACTATTTCTGCTTAAATTTTTTTAATGTCAGCACAGTCCTGAGCATATAGTAACATATGCTGAGTTTATCTTGGGTATAGGTTATACAAATCTTGGCAACTGGCTTCCTTGCCTGATCAAATCCCTAGATTTCTACCTTATCTTCCAGGTAGGACTGAAATGCTAATCGCAATATAATGAAATTTAATTATTGAAGTTATGTTTCTATACCTGTAGGTGAAATTTTCATGTTCTCAATAAGTCAAAGTAACAAAGAACATAGTACAGTTACAGGTAGGTCATTTGAGGCTTCTAGAAATAGAAAGTGCCCCCATCCTGTCCTCCCAGATTCCAGGAATTGCACACCAAATGGGCTTGGAATCTGCAGGGGAAAGAGCCACGGAGAAACTTCATGGGGCCAGAGGGATCATCCACAGGGAATTTACTGGATATGGAATAAACCCTGCTACTTGCATATTAAGAGTTTCTCAAATTAGCTAAGATACTTCAGATGTTCTCAATATTGGTGAAACTTGATGGCTATAGTGAGGTATGTAGGTAGTAGTGTCCATACGTGTTGGGGATGGATTGGATGTTGGGGAATGAGGGAAATGGCCAGTTTCCTGGCTTTGACTGATTGGAAAGAGGTACCAGTAATCAAGATAGGATTCACTGAAGGAGGAACATATCCTGCACACCTCCCCAAACCAGGAGGGAGGGCAAAACAATGCAGGGGAAGTAATCATTCTCTCGCTTTTAATACACATCTCTTCATCTGGGAATGACAAATCCAAGTGGAACTAATTCATGCATAAAATAGGACTATGCTGGCTTTGGTAACTAAATCTTAACAAGAAAAGGTGTTGATCTGCCTTAGGGACAAGTGAAGTGGGAACTCACACACTCACAATTTTAGATGTACTTTGCATAGTGACATGCCAGGACATTAATTATTAATTGTACAGTTCTGTGTAACACATGCCTGTCAAGAAATAGAACATTACCATCAACCCAGAAAGTTCTTAAGTATCCCTCTTTGTGACATATGCTCCTAAAAAGCATTTAAAATTATTCACAGCAGCTGTACTAATAATAGCTTAAAATTACTATTCTGATTTCTAACACCATGCACTTGTTTTGCTTATTCAGTAACTTCATATAAATCAGATTATATAATATGCATTCTGTTATGTCTGGCTTCTTTCATTGAGCACAGTTTTGAGATTCATTCACTTTATTATGCTTATATATTTTTTTAATTTTCAAGTATTATTCCATTGTATGGATATGGTACAATTTACTTAATCCATTCACTAACTGATGGACACCTGGATGGTTCCAGTTTTTAGTTTTATGATTAAAGCTGCTATTAATATTTGTGTAAAATGTTTTTTACAGGCTTATGTTGTCAATTCTCCTGCATAAATACTTAGTAATTCCATTGCTATTCACAATATAGGTTATATTTACTTTTTAAAAGAAACTGGCAAAGATTTTTTAAAGAGGTCATATTATTTTACCAATGCTTACTAAAAGTATATGAGAGTAGTGATTGTTTGTCAACATTTAGTCTTTTAATTTTAGTCATCCTAGTCTCATTGTGGTTTTTTCTTTTAAAATAATTTTTATTTTTCAATTACAGTTGACTTACAACATTATATTAGTTTCAGGTGTACAACCCCATGATTAGACATTCATATAACTTACGAAGTGATCGCCCTGATAAATCTATTGCGTATTTGACATCATACATAGTTAGCACAATATTATAGACCACATCCCCTATGCTGTGCTTTGCATCCCCATGACTGTTTTGTAACAACAATTTGTTTTCCTTAATCCCTTTCCTCTTGCACATATGCCCCTAAAACCCCTCCCATCTGACTACCATCAAAATGTGCTCTGTATCTATGAGCCTGTTTCTGTTCTGCTTCTTTGTTGCTTTGATTTTTAGATTCCACATATAAGTGAAATCATCTGGCCTTTGTCTTTCTGTTTCACTTATTTCACTCAGCACAATAGGTCCATCCATTTTGCTGCAGATGGAAAGATTTCATTTTTATGTGCTTATTGGCCTTTTATATTTTTATTAAATGTCTGCTCAATTGTACATATATATTTATATATTATGTGTAAATATATGTTATGTGTAAAATGGGGCATTCTTGTCTTGTTGGTGATATTAGGGAAAAAGCATGAAATATTTACCATAAAGTATGATGTTAGCTATAGCTTTTACACAGCTGTCCTAACCTGCATTGAGGAAGTCTTAATTGCTGATTACTAAGTATTTTCATAATAAATGAATGTTAAATTTTATTATCATTTTTTTCTCCTGCATTTATTGAAAGAATAATATTATTTTCTTCTTTTAAAAAATCAGTTAATGTAGTAAATTAAATCAATTTTTAAGTCATGATTCTACTAGGTCATTATGTAATATTCATTTTATATATTTTTGTATTTGCTGTGGTGATATTTTGGTAAGGATGTTTGAGTCCTTAGTTTATAGGGATATTAGTCTGTTTGTGATTTTCTGGTAACACCCTGGTATCAGGGTTATGCTGGCCTAATAAAACCCAAAGAGATGTGTTCATTCCTTTATTTTCTGAATTTCTTTTTGAAAGTTTGGTATTTCTTCATTAACTGTCTGAAAGAATTCATCAGTGAAGGCACCTTGTTCTGAAATTTTTTTTGTGTGGAAAGTTTTAAAATTGAAAGTTCAAATTCTTTAATGGTTATGAGGCTTCTCAGATTTTCTATTTCATATTTCATGTGTTATTGACTGAATTGTGTTCCCCTAGAATTTATGTGTTGAAGTCTTAATTCTCAATGTGACTATATTTGGGGACAGGGCCTTTAAAGAGATAATTAAGGTTAAACGAGATTTTAAGGGTGGTACCCTAATCCAATATGATTGGTGTCCTTATCAGAGAGAAAAAGATGCCAAAGGTGCACATGCACAGGGAAAAGGCCACCTATGGACATAGCAAGAAGGCGACCAGCTGAAAGCAGAGGAGGCAGAGCTCAGGAGAAGCCAGCCCTCCTGATCTTGGACTTCCAGCTTCCATACTGTGCAAAAATAAATTCCTGTTGATGAAGCCATCCAGTATGTGGTATTTTGTCACATGGCAGCGCTAGCAAACTAATACAGTTTTAGTAAATTTTTTTTTTAAGGAATGTATTCATTTCATCCAAGTTATAAAACATATTATCATAAAGTTTTGGTATGTAACATCCTATAGTTATTTTTTATACTCTGTTCTATAACATTGTTTTCTCTTTAATTTCTGATATGGATAATCAAGATTTCTCTTTTATCTGTTCTAATAAGAACTTACCGATTTTATTAATCTTTATACAAAACAAATCTTTGACTTTTAAAATATTTTCTATTTTGTTTTTTAGTTCATTAATTTCTGCTTTTATTTTCTTCTACTAACTTTTTGGTTTAATTATTGATCTTTTTTGAGATTCTTATGGAGGACACATGGGTCACTGATTTTTTAAATTGCCTCTTTTTTAATACATTTATTTAAAACTATACATTTCCCTGTGAGAGCTGCTTTACCTGTAGCCTGCAAATATCAATGTGCTGTGTTTTTATTTCCATTCAGTTGAAAACAGTTTCTAGTTTCTCTTGTAATTTTTATTTATTTGACTTATGGTAAGTTACAACTGATTATTTAATTTCCAAATACTTGGAGATTTTCAAAATATCTTGTTATTATTGATTTCTAACTTCTAACTATATTCCACATAAAGTCTTTGAAATGTGTTTAGATTTCTCATGACCCAAAAATGGTCTATCTTCAAGAATGTTTTATATGTATTTGAGAATGTCTATTTTACTATCATTGGATGTGGTATTCTTTAAATGTTAATTATATCACTTGGTTGATTGTATTGTTCAAGTCTACTGATATATCTACTTTTCTTTCTGTTTTATATATTTTGGTGGGAGGGTTGTCAAAGTCCATAACTGTGTGGATCTGTCTTTCTTTAGTTTTCTAAATTTCTGCTTCATATAGTTAAGAGCCTTTTTACTAGGTGCATATGGATTTAAAATGGTTTTGTCTTTTTATCTAATTGACTCCTTAATCATTATGAAATGCCTTTCTTTGTCTCTGATAATACTCTACATTTTGAAGTATACTTTTAATATTTACATGGTCAAACCTACTTTCTTATGCTTAAAGTTTAGATAGTATACCAATTATCTATTTTTACTTTCAAATATTCTGTATTCTTATACATTGTTAAAGTGTATTTTTTAAATCAACATCAATTGTCTTGTGTTTGTATCCTGTCTGACCATGTCTGCCTTTCATTTTGATTCTTCACTCCACTTACACAATTGTTTTTTTGTTTGTATGTCTGTCATCTCACTGTGGAAGTTCTGTAAGTTCCATCTACTTTTCATTCCTCTATTTCTTTTTTATGC
The DNA here is from genome assembly GCF_987537825.1 of Furipterus horrens. Classification (NCBI taxonomy): domain Eukaryota; kingdom Metazoa; phylum Chordata; class Mammalia; order Chiroptera; family Furipteridae; genus Furipterus; species Furipterus horrens. The sequence continues at coordinate 69,675,575 of NW_028327180.1, forward strand.
CCCTTTTTTTGGTGTGAATTGAGTATTTTTTATTTTTAGTATTTCTTATCTCCTTTATTGACTTTTTTTTTTTTTTTTTTTTTTTTTTGCTGCAAAAACTTTAATGTTTCCATTTGGTACAAAGCATAGGCTAGGGCTCAGGGGTGATTAAAAGGATGCCTAGTGGTTTCAGGGAGAGGCTCAGGCAGAAGCCAGACACAGTGGGGTGCAGAGGGGCCTCTCAAAGGCCCCTGGGCTCTAAAGGCTCCTAATCATGCTTGAGGGTAAGCCTTTCTAAGAGTTACAGGCCCCGCCCCACCTCGGGGCTAGCCAGCCCGTGGAGGTTAGTCAGGTGGTTTCCCATCTTCTTGGTGACTTTCACCTGCTCATCCAGGAAGTGGTTCTCTGGAAGTCGCAGATATAAGGGCCTGCATGCGTAGAACTCAGGGCACGCAGATCCAAAAGGGCCTGGTGCAGGTTCTTCTCCAAGGCCACAGCGGCTTCCATGGCATCCTTAGTTACATCCCACTCATCTTGGGACAGCTTCTTCATGTCCTGGAAGAGGGCTCGGCCACTGTGCTGGTTTTACATCTTTAAGAGCTGCTCAGCACCCTCTCGATTCTTCTCGGCCACCTCTCGGAAGAAATGACTCATGCTCTCCAGAGCCACATCTTGGCAGTGGAAATAGAAGCCCAGATAGAGGTAGGTGTAGAAGGCCTGCAGATGAAGGGTGACCAGGAGGTTGACAATGGCCTCCACCTTGGTGGAATAGATCTGATGAATTTGGGAGCTCATGGTTGCTTAGTAAAAGGAGTAAAGCTCAAAAACAAACAAGCAAAAACAAAACCCAAAACAAAACACAAAAAACAAAAAATGGTATTGGCTGCTCTCAGAGGCTGAGGATGGCTGAGATGGTTCTGAAATGGTGACTTAATTCCTTGAATGGGCAGACTGCTGGCAGGCTGAGACCTGGGAACTAGGCCTGGCTGGTCTGACCCAAGTCTGTCCCCTCCCCCAAAATGCCCCTTAGGGTGTCCTCTATTGACTTTTTAATTATATATATATATATATATATATATATATATATATATATATATATAATTATAGTTAATTATTTTTAGCAGTAACTTTATGGCTTACAGTATACATCTTTAAATTATTGCCTTCTACTTTCACAAAATAGTTTACTTTTTCACAATCAATATAAGAATGTTACAAACGTGTGATCCATTTACTACCCTGATTACCCATGTAGTTTTTTTGTCATATATTTTACTTTTTCATAAACTCTAAACCCCACATTACACTGTTAGATTATTTTTCACTTAGAGTCAATAGTCTTTTAAACAGGTTTAAAATTACATATATAGTACATGAGGAATGATTTTTAAAAAGGCTCTATTATATGTTGATATATTTACACTTTATGATGTTTTTCATTCCTTCTTACATGACCAGATTTCTATCTGGTATTATTTTCATGCTAAGAGACTTTATTTTAAATATTTCTTGTGATACGCATTTGTTGAACATGGTATTTTTTTAGTTGTTTTCTCTGGAAAATAAATCTTTATTTCATCTTTAATTTTGAATGGACATAGAATTCTAGTTTGACTGTGTCTTCTAGTACTTCAAAGATACCTGTTCATTATCTTCTAGCCTCCTCTCCTTCTCTGGTTAAAGGTCTGCTGCCATTCTTTTTGGCTGTTTCCACAGATGTAATGTATCTCCTCACACCCTCTCCCACTGGCTGCTTTTAAGACTTATAGCCTTCGTATTTCAGTAGTTTGATGCCTAGGGATGATTTTCTTTGTACTTGTCCTGCTGGGAGTTTCCTGAGATTTATGGATGTATGAATTCACATGTGTGATAGGCAGAATAAGGTTCCCGAAGATGACTATGTTTTCTAATCTCTGGAACCTATACACATGTAAGGTTAGTTGGCAAAGGGTAACTAAGTTTGCAGATACAATTAAGGTCAACCTGAAGAGAGAGGCCTGGTTGTCAAGACAACCTGTGGTTACGAACAACACTAGGGTTGAAAGCAGAAAAGAGCCCAAACTATCCTGGCAAGGGTGTCCAGGGTTCAAATAATCTACGGAAGACCACCAGGAATATTAAACCCAAGTAGCGAGGTTGATAGTATCCTGATGGAGTGAGTAAGGCAGGCTCAACAACCCATCCTCTGCTGAGGTGCATTGTCTACTCTCCTGGGTGGGATGAACACCAGGCTGTGTTCTCTTCTAGAATGATGGTAGCTCCTGCAAATGACTTTAGCAGGGAATTATTAAGCCAGCAGAGACCCAGACCTCTGAGAGTTTCTAACCCATGGGGAGTACCTTCAGAAGGGCAAAGTCCAGATGAATACTTCACGGCAGCTTGGGAGCTTCACCCACTTCAAGAGTTTACTTAGGTTAGTTTGTAGGGTTAGCCCCGATGCTACTGTGTGCTCTATAAATGCAAAATAATTGATTTACTGGCTTAAAGTGATGATTAGAAATATAATTCCTTATGCCTAGCAACATTGTTATCTATATAATCCCAGCCTGTAAAATGCCTTTCATTCTTCTCTACCTATTCAGTCTTCAAGGCAAAAAATTGTTGGATGGATCAAGAAAATCTCCTTGACTTATTTCTCATAACTCCCTATTCATCTAGACGTGCATCTGACTAGGGGAAGAATGATCTGTCAGCTATGTTTCTAAATACCCTTTTTTTTTTTCTGATTGCAGAGGCACTATGCGTTTATTGTGGAAACTGGATGGAAAATGATAGTAATTTTCTAAGTACTTACTTCAGATATAGTGGTGAACAAATATTGTAGTACTCCATAATCCTACTTTCCATAAGTAATCACCAGTAATTTTTTTCTGTTTGTTCTATTTGTTTGATTTTATCAAGGTCATGCTATCCTGTTTTATATTCATGAAAAATATCTCCATATCATTACCTAATTATTATATGACCACATAGCATTTGTATTCCATCTCAGAAATCTAAGCCCTCCTATTCTACTTATTAGCCATGGTCTCTTGACCCTTCTTCTCTAGACCATTCATTTAAGTCTCTCAATCCTCTCAGCCCATAGCCTCTAACTTCAAGTCCTTTTTCATCAGTAGTCTCAGCTCCCTTGTCCTCTTATTGATGATTTGATTGCAAGTAGGTCAGTCCAGCAGCTTCTTTATAAGACTAACTCTGATTCTGAAGCAGATGACTCAGTTCAGACTTCTGCATTTTGAATGAAGTCAGACTTCACAGCCATTGGCAGAGAATAAGTTCCCTACAAATATGATGAAGGTATTTCAGGCAATAAAATACTCTTCAAGGCAGATATATTATTCAAGCAAATAATTGCACATTACAAACCTGATTCTTGCTCTCACATAGTTCATGCTAATGAGGTTTGTGCATATTTGAGAATATATTTCAGCTTTGATTACTGTAATCCGAAGAGTAGTGGTTTCTATGGAAAGAACACAAAATCTGATATGACTTTGCCTTTCCAAGTTGCATTTTATAAAAGCAGCAAATTGAAAAATTCTTGAGCTATAAAGAAAATTCAGGTTGTGGATTTTCAATTGAATATTTGGAATTGGCCATGCACTGGAGAAAGAGAGGGAAAAACAGTAGAGAAACACCTGTAAATGGTGTTGAGAGATAATGGCACCCTTGCTTCAATCACCTGGCTAGTCATTGAGGCCAATCCAATGACTGATTGATTGATAGTTTTATTTAATGTATGAGCAGGATCCTATTCTCCTGCCCACAATCTTCCTCTGGCAATTGAAAAACCCTGACTGTTCCAGCCCCTGAGCTGAATCCCTGCTCACTTCACAGGGTGGCAGGGAAGGAGAATTGGGCAACGGTGACAGCTGAAAAGTTCAAAAGGCATCTTAGTGGTCAGGATGGAAGCTGAAACCCACAAAAGCCTGAAAAGCAATTTGAGTAAATAATACTAATTGATCAATCAAAATCAATAAACACTTATCTGCACCTTCCATGTACAAAGGTCTTTCACAGAATATTGGAGCTGGGAGGGACCTTGGACTTTGCAGATGAAGACAGTGTCCATCTGTGGAAGGGATGGAAATTCATATTGGCCAGATGAACACCTGTTTTCCAGATCATTTCATCCAACTGTGAGGTTGAATTTTTTCATTTTAATTTTTGGATGAGGAAGCTGAGATTAGTTTCCGGAACTTGTCCAAAGTTCTCCAGCTAATCAGTACTGCCACCAGGGCTTGCAAGAAATCAGCTTTTCCTCTGCCTCTTAAAGGTGCAGTCCATACAGTAACAACAACAAGCCAGTGAAGGATTTGTGCTCAAGAGCTTGGGTCTCCACCACTAACTGACCAACTACCTACAATACTCTAGAACTTTCTTTTTTAAAATTTTTATTGAATTTATTGGAGTAAGATGGGTTAATAAAAATTATATAGGTCTCAGGTATATGAATTATTTTTCAGGATTTTAAATTATACTTTTTTTTCCTGGAAAGAATCATAAGGTTCCTTTAGACATTCCAAAACAGGAGAACTGAACTTAATAGTGGAAAGCAGACCCAAGAAACTGCCATCTCTAAAGGGTATATACAGTATTTTTCCCTTAAAATAATGTTGAAGGAAAGTGAACCTTTAAACCTACAGATATGCAGCTTAACACTGTAATTTATTTCTCCTGACAACAGTTGCAATGTTCCTAGATGTATGCATAGAAGAAAAAAAATATATAATTCCTGTATCTAAGGTGGACAAAACTTTAGAAAGGAAAAAAAAGGGCATTTTGACCTTTACCATTAAAGGAGGAAAATAAAATTTGGGAAGGTAACACTCATTGTTGAATTCTCTGAGAATTTTGGAAGGTAATTATAGAAGAGCATTTATGTATTCAAAGCACTCAAAACTAAGTATAAGGCTTAGACAGCTCCAATACTACTGAATTAAAAGAATCTTTTCAGCTAATAGTAATGTATTGATGAAAAGGTTTAGAATTTGAGGAAGCATGGAACAGAGGACAGCAGAGTGCTTATTGACTTGCAGGAACTGGTCTGTTGGGAAGGGGGCATGTTATTCTTAATCAGCTCCATCTCTTTGAGGCTTGCTGCAAAAGCCAAAACGGGAGAATTCTAAAGTTCCCTATTCTTCAGAAAATTGCTAATTTGTGTGGCTCGTAATGTGTTTAACAATGAGGCACTCCTATCATATTTCATATGAAATGTGCTGATCTTATTAATATGCAGAAAATATGCTTACACCAGTGGGGAAGGGGAGGCTCTTGAATTTGAACAAACAGCATAATAGTTATTGAGCTTATATGACTGAAATACGTGATGGCCTGAAATGATGGGTTGGCACCGCAGGCTGTCATTGTGGTCCCCGAGATGTTTCCTTCTTGTATTTAGTTGTTAGCGACTGATTGTTGCCCAGTGGTTGTGGGTGGCTCCCTGGGGTTTAAGATGAAGAGAGAATGTGGGAGATCAGAGCAACTTCCCGGATTCCACAAGGACCAGCCGAAGATAAACTCAGGCAGTGATTGTCCTTGCTCCTAGGTTCTCTTTCCCTGCTAACTCAGAGCTAGCTTCTTGTTTTAGGAAAATATGTTAAGCACTTTTTATAATTATGATTTTAATTTTTTAGTATTAAAGAAAGCATGCTTATTGTATAGAACCTGGAAACTATATCTAAGCAAAGGGAACAATGTAAATATCTTTATCTTTTAATTCTCTCCTATTCTTATTTACACACACACACACACACACACACACACACCCACACACACGAGTTGGGAGGAGGAATGAAAGCACAAGGATTTTAATTTTTCATTTACGATGATATCCTGAGTACGTCTCCATGTTAAGATTTTGTTGAAATATTGTTAATGGCTATTTGATATTCTATTATAATTTATCAAACTGTTTCTCTACTGTTGGATACAATTAAGTCCTTAACAAGGTGTATCAGTCATGAGTTTCTCCATGGCTCCTGTGACTCTAGCTACCTGCTAAACGTTGATGTTACTTAAAAGTCCTTGTGGCTCCTCTCCCATTTTGTCTTTCTCCTTCATTGATTGTATCCATTTCCATTATTTTTTGAGCCCCTTCTATATGCTAGTTTCTCTCTATGTGCTCAGACCTCTCTCCTGAGCCTGAAGCCCATGTGGGGAGAACCTTGGTGGCCATATTGAAGAGTTTGACCCTTTTTTTGTGGCTCATCGGTAGTCAGTAGCAGGTGTTAGTGGTTGCGAGTGCCGTGATAAAAGCTTCCTGAAAGACGAACCTGGTGAGGAATGTGGAACGGCTCAGAGAAGGGGGATGCATCCAAACCCTCCTGCGGCCCATAGCCGACCTCCATGGTCTTGCCTCTGATTCCAGCTCCATTTCAGCCACCAGCTTTATGCAGGTGCACATGCGAAGAGCCCTGACTGGGGCCCATACCCCGTACCTCCTGCTTTGCCCAGAGGCCTCGCTCTGCGGCGGGTGCTGCAGGCCTGGTTGGCGCTCAGTACTAGGCGCTCCTGTGTGCGCAACCCAGAATTGGGGTGAGTGAGCACCCCGCGGGGCACACTGTGACCGATGTGGGCCAGAAACCCAGAGACAAATGTTTCCTTGCCTCACATAGATGGTGCTGAGAAGCAATTCGCAAGACTTCTCAGCAGGCCCCGTGGGACTGAGCATCCAGCTGTCTCTGGGATTAGTGGCAGTTGGATAACGCCTCGCCCTGTGTTGTGTCGCTTCCTCCCTGTCTCTCGTGCCTGCCCCTAAATAAACCGCCAGTGCATGAGCTCTTACTGCAGGGTGGATGGCTTGGACAGAGCTTGTGCCGAACAAGGAGGGAATACAATTGCTCTCCCCAAAGGGGACCTCCCATTTAAGTCACAATACCTTGTAGTGCATCCCACTTTTCTTTTGGAGTAACTACTGTATTTTTAAATAACTTTTTATTTGTGTGACTATATAGGTTTGACCCTCCCCCACTTGACTCTAAGATCCATGAAATGGAGCGTGTATTTTTTATTCATTATTAGATCCCCAGAATTTAATAAACAGTATTAAATAAACCAACAAATGACTATGATTTCAAAACTTTCCTCTAGATCCCAAATGTCTGAGGACTAGGTTGTCAGAAGCTACATAGTCTATTTAATCCCTGTAGGGGTGGGTGTTAGTAAGATCTAACTTCGTTTTTCTCGATATCCTCTGATTTTCTCATTATGCGATGATAGAAAACTATATTTGACATTAATTAGGATTAAACTGAATTTCATTAATCTTTTCATTTACCAGATTTATGATTTTCTAATTTAATTTCTTCATCCCAATATGTGTATTCCAAGTAAAATATCCCTTCTCTAGTTCAAGGGTCCCAGAACTGCAGATGATCTGCCCTGTTTTATGGTGTCCCAAATTAAGCAAGGGCTCTGTGACCCCTCCACCCTCACCCACCCTCTTTCCAGAGGCTTCTTTGAATACGAGTTGAGGCCAGTACAATTAAAAAAAAAAAAAGGAAGTATATTGAGAACCACTGCTTTTTACAGTGACATGTCCGGTCCCGTTAAAGGAGGAGTCAGCCGCATTTCACAGTGGACGAAAATGAGGCGTAGAGAGATTAAGTGAACTGCCCAAGTTTACACAGCTAATAAATGGTCTCATTCCAAAGCCTGTGCTGTGACCTCTCACACTGAAGAACCGTCTGGGTCTGCTAAATTTCAGTTTCTTTCAAGTGAGCAGTGGGTTTTCCCTGCCCTGTGCAGTCATCGCTGATCCTTCAGGGCAGCTGAGAAGTACCTTAATCAGGGCCTCTGACCCTGCCATTCATTCCCTTTCTTTCTGCTCACTTAACTGCAGGCATCCTACGGACTGGAAACGGGACTGCTCTGGACTTCAGAGGAGCAGACCTACCCGGAGAAGCTACCCCAAGCCCCGACAGCAAGCAAGGCATAATGCTTTTTGTAATCATGCTTTCTCTCCCTCCTCGCCTTTTCTCTCTCTTCATCTCCCTGCCTGGTTCCTTTACTTTGGGTGGAAGGCTAAGATAGAAAGGATGTCTTCACTTAACTTTACTTTTGCTGATATACAAGTTTATTTAACAGTGACCTCTGAGGATTTACAGGAGTTTTTACTTTGAGGCACTACAACAATTGGAACTGTAGCTCTTAGCATTGAATCTAAACCTATGAAAATAAATCATGGTGGATAGCTCATTAGTTCTTAGTTACAGGACATGAGAATATCTAGCTTTAAAAACCCTCTCGTGGGTTAGAGGATCCTTTTGGTTTAGAGGAAAGACTCTGCCTAACCTGCTAGAGTGACATCAATGAAGTATCATTATCTTAGTTTAAAATGAAAATGGGAGAAAAAGAAAAACATATGGGAATGAAAAGACATATTTTAAATTCTTTGGAGATGAGCCAGAGGAGAAATTTCAGTTTTTGTAGGGTGTGTGTCACTTCTCTTTTATTTGGAATAAATTTGAAGGAAGTCTCAATAACTAGTGTTGATTTTATTCCAGGTAGAACTGTAGGTAGGCAAAGTTTGTTTTGTAGCCAAAGGAAAAGTATAGTAAACTCTGATCTAAGTTAGACTTCAGTAAGTAACAGGCATCTCAAAAAGTTATGATTTGATATTAAATATTACTATTCGTATAACATATTCAGTCTCTTATGTAAGTTCATTTGAGACCTGTCCTGCCATACAGGAAGTTAATATACTGCAAGCTGAGGTTAGCGGATAATTTGAAAGAAGACTCCCTTCAGCAAGTCCAGAGGCCCCTGTGTGTGTGCTGTGGGGCTGCCGCTAGTCCTCTGTCTTTAGTCCAGTCCTGGGAACGTGGCCTTGTCACAGCCTTTCCTCCTGCCCATTTCCCAAAGCTGTGTGGCTGCACCTCCCATTTCCTTTGCACAGGTCTATGGAACACCTGCCGCCTGCCAGGCCTGTACTAAATGCTGGACAAGACAGAAGTGCTCCCTGTTCTCACAAAGCTGTCACTGTAGAGGGGAAAGAGGATTGAGTAAGCAAATTAGAGGTGAAAGAACTGTTACAAAAACTTGGGAGTGAAAAAAATTGATATAAACAGGAGAAACCACCAAATAGGACCTGTGAGACTCTAGGGAAATTCACGATCTTCTTTTTGAAACCCCAGGGAAAGGAAGCAGAAATAATAACGATGCTAATGATAATAGTAACACCAGCTAGCATTCGTTAAATATTTACTATCTGCAAGACATCACAGTGATGCTATAAACCTTAAATGCACATTCGTAAGTGAAAGAAGTCAGTCTGGAAAGGCTACATATTGTACAGCTCCAACTAGTTCACACTCTGGAAAGGGCAAAACTATGGAGGAGGTAGAAAGATCAGTTGCTACCAGGGGCTGTGGGAGGAGGTTGAAGTACAAGAGATTTTTAGGACAGTGAAACCACTCTGATACTGTAATGGTGGATGCGTGGCATGTAGTTGTTCAAACTCAGAGAATATATTGCACAAAGAGTGAACCCTAATATGAACTATGGGCTTCAGTTAATAATAAAGCATCAGCCTTGGCTCAGCTATTGTAACAAATATACCACACTAATATAAAACGTTCAGAGAAGGAAAACTCTGATTCCAAAAAACCTCCACTGCCTTGCGGCATACCTCTTCAGGGGAAAGGCTAAGGGAGTAAACCCCGACAGAAAATCCGGAGCCGGAGTCCCTAAGGCGGTTTGACGTTGTAGTCAACACCGGCAACTCCTGCGGCGCACCTGAAGCCAAGCTGTATTGACTCCGTCTTTCCCTTGGACCCTTCAGCTGCGAAGAGAGGGGGGGTCTGCTGCATGGGCAACAGCAGACCCTCCATATCACCCTGCCCAGACTCTGTAGCTTCATCTTCACTGGAGAGGACACTCCAGCGTCATCGCAAGATGTCGATTCAACATGGGAGGATCACTCCCGAGTCGGACTGCACAGGCATTCTCGGCGGTGCAGATAGACTCTTAAGAAGCTACACCATCGTCTCTAGAGACGGACGGCTGCCGACGAATATAAAACGTTAATAAATTGGTGGAGAATGAAGTGGTATATTGTACTGTACTTTCTGCTCCTTTTTTTTTTTTTTTTTGTAAACCTAACACTGCTGAAAAAAGGTTTGTTAATTAAAAAAACAAAACAAAACATAACCTCTGTGAGGAAGGCACTAATATTAGCGCAGTGTTTCAGGTGAAGAAACAAGACTTAGAGACATGCCCAATTTCCCACAACCAAGAAGGGGTGAAACTAGGACTTGAATCCACATCTGTCTAAACAGGTCCCTGTTCTTATGCCCTGTAAGGCCAGGAACACCTTGTTATTTCCTCACCCTGTTTCTAGCTTGCTCTACCCTTCTCTCTCCCCTCAGCTGTTAAGGCATCATTATTCTTCTGGGCATTTGGAATAGAGCTGCAAAAAATTACAATTCTCTTCCTTACGGCTGCATCATTCATCACATCCCGTGGATCCTCATTCCCCTGTGTTTCTTAACCTCACATTCTCTTTGACCTTTTCTAGCCATCTACCACTGCCTTGGTCCATGTAGTCATTCAGTCTTCTTCATTTCTATTGTCTCTTAGGACTTCACCTGCTCTGGCTCCTGGTTTCCCTCTTCTGTTTCACCGTTTCCCCTATACTAACTACAGACTGATGGTCCTAACAGCTATTCAACACCATGCCACACTCTTGACATTCAATGAATAGTAAATGTTTTTATGAAAATGTTGATGATGATGATACATGTTGAGGGAGATACTGTAACTAATCATCTTTCTTTGAGCTTATTTCCCAAAACATCAAAGCAAAATTTGGGTGTCAGTCTAAAAAACCATGGTGAACTTGACTATTTGGGTCCTTGTGCTCTCCCTTTTTCAGATTTGGGAAAGAATGATTTAGCCAGTATCATCACTCCTTTCTTTCTTTCTTTCTTTTTTTTTTTTTTTCATTCTTTTAACCTTGTTCACACCTCCATGAGGAGTCATTTTATTAAAGTCTCTTTGTTTGAGTCATCTGGTGGGAATTCTGATTCCTGCTCGTCTGCTTAGCAATAAAGAGCACAGTCAGTGTCTCTGCAGAACTGATTTAGAACTGAAAGGCATTTCTCTCTTCTGTTGTTTTTGTTCTTATAGTTGTTCAATTAGCATAAAAATTATACAACAAAAAGTTGAATGCTTTTAGTTATTACTATGAATTCCTACTTTGTGTTTTGTTTGGAAATATTCTTATTACCTTTTCAAGAAAGTATAATTTTCTTTTAAATGCACATTTACAGCTTTGATCTATTTGTGAGATTTTATAAAACAGTCTCTTAGCCATTCTTATCTTTTTAAAGAATGATTCTTAAATGGGATAATGAAAATAAATGAAAAATAATATTTAAATATGAATATTTGTTACATAGCTGTTTCTCAGGAACACATATTGAGTTTAAATACGACATTTAAAGATTCAAAGCACTTGCCAAATAACTTTAGTAGCCTAAGTGTTTATTTACTCTTTCCTGAAACCAATACACTATTAGAATGGGGCTTCGTGAACCTGATATACATCAGGCATATTTTCACTGGGATTATTGGAATAAGGTTTAACCTACTGCTCCCTAAGTGATTCAGTTGTTGTTTTCTATGATCTATGCTGGGGTTAATTCAGACACATCTAATTATTTACATCTGTAACTGTTACATTGATTAACTGGGTCATAGCCATCACTTTGACCATTTTCAGGAAATTCATATGTGAACACTGAAGTGTGCACAGCACGTAGTGGTCGGTTATTTGCACTGCCTTGTAAGAACCTTGGACGAGCCCTGGCACTGCTCTGTGGCCTGTGTCCCCTCTGTGGGGCACTGGGGAGAGACAGCACAGCAGGGCGTGATGCAAATGTGAGGGAGAGCCATTCAATTCTACATTTAGGAAGGTACATTTGCTAGTGTTATTTAATATCTTATCATCTCCAGAGAGTCAAAATACTCTGAAAAATATGTCTGTCAGCTAGTCTAACTCAGAAGTTCTAACCTTAGGAAATAAACTATGTGGTTTATATGTGAATATATTTTTTGCCTCAATGAGAGAGAGAATCCCTTTCTCCTCCTTCCTTTGGTAACCAAAAACATTTTTGAAAAATGAACAATACCCTAAACTGAGCACTTTTCTTTCATGTCTATGGTCCTCAAGAGGAGAACTTGGGAAACATATTCCTGTTTGGTATGGCTTTCCTTTAGACGTTTCAGAGCCATTATCGGGAACTTTCTGTCATTGTTGTTGGGTGTTTCTTTTATTTAATGCAACAGCCTTTCTTTTGAATATTTCTCTTTTTCCTGAAGAATGTTTTATCTTGGATGTTTCTCAGCTAGTACCTTGGTATTTATGGTCTAGGTGGTTCAGTTAATGTAAGAAACTATGTTCACTGATAAAGCTAAGAGGGCATATGAGGAGTCTGTGTTTTTAAGTTGAATAAATCCATTTCGCTGTGTTGAGATTAACCTCTGTAGCCTGGAGTCAAGTGGGGAACATGAAGAAAAAAGAGGTGAGGTAATAAAACACATTCTAGGTAGACAAATAACCCTTCGTGTGTTGTTAAATTGTCGATTATCTGTAGAAAATTTTCAGTTCTGAACTCCTTTCCTCTATTCATTCTTCATATTTTCAGATTGAAATTCTTTTTTTTTTTTTTTAGAACAGGTAATATGCGATAAGAGAATAATAAAAGACCACTCTATTATTCCAGAAAGGCTAAATGCTATAATAGAAGCAACACAATATTTCAAATACAACACACTACACATTTGTTTCTCACTGTGCAATGAGAGTTTAATGTGGTTGGTGGGTAGCAGGGGGCTCTTGCTCCACACATTCATTCACAGATGCAGGTCCTTCCATCCCGTGGTTCCATCTGCTCTGGGTCCTTGGGGTGGACTGTTCAGTGGGCTGATAGGGAAATGGATAAGGATCACATCTGGACAGTACTTGTGGGTCAGGCCAGTAAATGACACACATAGATTCATCTTACATTCTACTCTCATGGACTTACCTACCTGCAAGGCAGGCTGAAAAAGTCATTGGGGAGTGTTTGCAGGAGGAAAAGGAAAATGTGTAGCATTTGTTGAGCACTTGCCTGTGCCAAGCACTCTTCTGAATCCATTTTATGGATCAATTCATTTAAGCCTCAGAACAACCCTAAGAGATAGATGTTTTAATTTTATGATTATCAAAATGTGAAAACTAAAGCACAAATAAGTTATTGAACTTGGTTGAAGCATAGAATTAGTGAGTGGCTGACCCAGGATATGGGATCAAGTAGTCTGGTTTAAGAACTCACTTTTTACTCCTACACATTTCTGCTTTTACAGACATGGACAAGGTTTACAGAATCATGTTACTGTTCACTACATGAGAAAATGTATACTTAACATTTTTATTTCTTTATCATATAGACTTATACAATGAGAATACCTAGGATTGGCACAGTAGTTGTATAAGGTGGGTCCAGACAGAAGTTACACCTAAGTATTGTATCAGGAGCCTTTAAAATGGTCTTACACTTGCCCAGCAATTCTACTGATTGTTTAAGGAAACTCTCAAATGAATGCAAGGTGTGATAAGTTTAGAAACCTTTGTCACAGTGTTGGAAAGAACCTGGTTGTCTGATATAAGTATGGTTTAAATAAATTTTAAGATGTGTACAATGGGTTAGTCTAAAACCACTAAAGATGAGAATAGACATGCATGCTGACATGTTTGTTTACTATTTATACACATACAAGTTACAGAAAGGTATACACATACAAGTTACAAAAATGTATACATCAGGAAATATTTTTATTTTAAAAAGTATATATATGCATAGAATAATCTTGAAAAAGACGTAGCAAAATGTTAATAATGGTTAACTCCAGGTGGTAAAATTTTTTACTTTTAAAATGTGTTGCTTATTTGTCTTTTCTAATGTGTCTATAAAACATATTTTACTTACGTGATGAAAAAGGGAAAGCAATAAAAGAAAAGTTGAAAAAATAACTTGCACAGCATGGAGGGTGATAGAGAGATGTCGTCGTCAGCAGCCGTCCGTCTCGAGAGACGATGGCGTAGCTTCTTGAGAGTCTATCTGCACCGCCGAGAATGGCTGTGCAGTCCGATTCGGGAGTGACAATCCCTGCCGCACTTGGTACAGGTGAAGGCAGATGGCCGTTGTTGCTGCTGTTGACGCTGCTTCCGCCTCGATCTTTTCTGGACCGCCTCCTCATTGCGCGCAGCCTCTGCGCGTGATGTACCTTGCCTGACCGCGAGCCTCCAGGCTAGGTGGTCGTCTGCTTGAACTTCCCATGTGTTGAGATTGATGGAGCATTGTGTCATGTCCTTTTTGCAGATGTCTTTGAACCGCAGTTTTGGGCGCCCTGTCATCCTCTTGCCTTCTGCTAGCTCGCCGTAGAGGAGGTCTTTGGGGTTACGGCCTGCATCCATTCTTTTGACATGGCCGAGCCACCTGAGGCGTCTCTCGCTAAGAACTGCATGCAAACTGCTCATATTGGCTCGCTTCAGCACCTCGGTGTTGGGGACCTTATCCTGCCAGGCGACATGCAGGACGCGTCGCAGGCACCTCATGTGGAAGCTGTTGAGTTTCCTTTCGTGCCTTGCGTAGGTGGTCCACGTCTCGCTGCCATAGAGGAGAGTGCTGAGTACGCAGGCTTGGTAGATGCGCAGTCTGGTTTTCTCAGTGAGGCTGGAGAGATGTACATGTGTGTAAATACCACGGAGCGTCAGGCATTCTGGGACAGTCGGTTATACTCACTTCCGTGCATTCAGTTCCTATACGCGCATCCATCCCGTTGCATAGAAGATGCCTGTTCTGTGTCTTCCACTTTGGCAGGACCCAGTGATGGTGATAAGCAAGTGAACAGCTGTTTTCTCAAACAACTTGTTAGCAGGGTAGGAAGGGGGCTGAAGATACCCCTAATTTTGGGAGAATAGCATTTATAGGTATGTTTTTCTGGGGACCACAGTTTTATGTGATAGAATTTTGTTCCAATGTGGATGCTCTCAGTAACATTCAGTTGTCATCATCAACTTTAAATCATTTAATAACATATAAATTAGATTCTAGGGTTGCCAGGTGCTTGGATTCCTTTACCTCAAATGCCTGGGAAAATCCTAAGCTTCTAGAAGGATCTATTCAGCAGATCAAAGAGCCATTTGGGTAGGACAAAGGCTTATAAAGTTTCTTAACTTTTTTGGGTTAAAAATATTCTGAAATATCTCCATGGATAGCTTATTAGAAAATCTGAGGAAAAAAAAAGGCATTTCCAATTTTCATAGTTTATATTTGAGCTTCAGGAGAGCAAGGTGGCTATTTGATTTAATTCTTATTGAATGCGCATTTATTGTAATTGCATTACAATATTTATTATAATTGCATTAGAGAGTTTACTGTCACTTCAGAAGGAAGCTCAGTAATTAGACACCTCAGCAGCCAGTCATTTTTGTCTTCCCTCAAAGTGTAGGATACCCATGAGCCTCTGCCACCCAGAATATGGCACTGTAATTAATTGTCTGCTTATCTCATGAGACTACATCCTTGAGGTTAGAGACCTGTGGCCCCACCACCTGATGTGGTTCCTGGAGTATGGTAAGCTCTCAGTAATTACCTTCTGGGAAAATCTTCTGCTCCTCCTTTTGCTCCTTGTAAACATGTAACAGCTCATTAGTTTTTCTTTCAAGTGACTAGAGAAAGGGAGGCATCCTTGGTCAGTCATAAACATTTAATGGGACAGCTGAAGACACTGTAGTATTATAAAATAATTTGGAGGTTTATAAAATAATTTAAAAAGTAGCTCTTGCCCTCGTAGAGCTCACACTCTTACTGAAATGACACACAGAGCACTAGAAAATATACTTAAGAGGCTTAACTGCATGTCTCTGAAAAATCAACATTATCATATAGAGTTACCACACTTTAGTTAATATAAACCAATATCAGGAAATCAGGTGAAAAAGCAGATGAATGAGAAAGTGGTTATGCAGAAGATTCAATGGCTTTATTGCAGAAAAAATGGCTTTGCATAGGGTTTTATTTACTCAGTGAGTATCCTGATTATTTTTTAACTCTGAATCATTTTACCATTATAAATGCATGGGCTGTATGTCAGGACATTTCCTTGGCAGGCAGAGGGATGGTATACTAGGGAGACCTTCCACTGGCTGAGAATGCAGAGTAAGGAGTGGTCAGAGATGGGCACAGCTACTCAGGTTGTAATTTTGGAAAGTGTTTGAAAGGAGGCACAGAAAAGCATTCCATTAACTTAGTCACTTATCCAACAAATACTTATTTGGTAAATATTTGACATAGAGGAAAAAGACTGGAAAAATTGCATTTGGATTTCATATAAACAAACTTTCTTCACCGAAGTTGGCATATTCTATTGAAGAGTAGCAAAACTTCCTGAAATCTAAGAGGACTGAATCAAATCAGGAGCTGAAAGTGTTGAATATTTGAAGGAACATTAGGGTCGACATGAGTGAGACCTGGTTTTTGAATCCTCTGCTTTTTGGTTGAGCAAAGAACTCACACTCTGAGCCCAGTTTTCGTAACTTGAAGTCAGGAACACACCAAATTTAAAATCTTACATGTTTAAGTGAAATAAAGCATTTAGTCTCCTATAAAAATCACCCTGGCATATAGAGATGGACCCTAAAAATTACTTCTCTCCTTTTTTTTCCTCCTCATTTAATTTGTGCTGCTCCTCCTAGCAAGCTATCGTACTTGAGAGGCTTGGAACAATATTTGCTTCAGGAAACTCTAGGTGGCGCTCTAACAATGTCAGCGCGTTTTATTGGGAGGGTGATTATTGGTGAGAAGTATTATGGCATATGCTCAGTGCAAATGCCTGATTATGACATGAACTGTGTTCCCGGTCCACAGTTTTATGTCCCAGCCTAACCCTGAGCGAGTTAGTAGGATTGGCGGGAGTGGCATTTTGAGAAAATACCCATCCTTGCTTCATCCCTATGAAGAGCTGTGTGTGCATTTGTGTGAGACCGGTTAGAGGCAATAAAACTGACCACTTGCTTCTTAAGCATAGAAAGAAGTGATCAGAGGGGAAAGCCCACGGGCAGCTCATCAAAGGAAAAGATGAGTATTTACGCTGACCCATTTCTTTCCTGCTGGTGGTGGGAAAGCAGCCTCATTCACCACCAACCGCGTGGGTGCTGCACCCACCGTTGGGAGATTCCAGTGAGAGAGAAGGCATATTTAGAAGGATTCAGTGGAGGGCAATGGATGGTGGGGAAAACACAAGGTTTCTTTCATTGACAGGCTGGAATCGTGCTCAGAGAAGTTGAGGCTCTACCAGCAAGCATGTCATCTGTGTCAGCACTGCGCTTGTGGCAGCCATTACTAATCAGTCATGTCAGTTTGCCCTGTTGAGGTTGGAGATAATATAGAAACCTTCTTGTCATAGTGCTCCATGCAGCCATTATACAATCAAGGAGTTGACATGAGATGAAAACTCAACCCCGGGCATGTAACAGCCACCCCACTCAAAGGCGTTTTGTTTTGCTTTGATTGTTTAGCTTTTCCCTGTATGGCTAGCGATGAAATCCTATCATATCACAAGGCCAAGCCTGATGCCAGTGAGGAGGTGTGGATATGGCAGGAGATACAGCAACGGTTAAGGGTGTATCTTCCTTTTATAGGGAAGAGTGGAGACACTAATGCAATCTACCGCAGGAGATTCCTTAGTTGTTATCTTAACAGGGCAGCAGAAAGCATTTTATGGACCACAGCTGATGACTCAGTGCCTTTCAGGTTTCTTCCGCAATTGCAGTGAAAGAGAGAGAACTGAGGGAAAGCTGAGGTCAAGCATCTTCTCGCAACTTAGCCCCTTTCTCGGTTAGTGAGATGATAACCTCTTCTTTTTGGCGGATTTCTTACCACACTCTTAATAGCATGATTTGATTAGACTAGCTAACTTAATCCAAAATTCTTAATGATTTATATTCTGGCCCTTGTTCACCCACTGACCTCATATTCAACATTCCTCACTAGGACCCTTATGATCCAGATGAAAAAAGATACTTGAAGTCAGGAACACACCATTTAAAAAATTTGCATATGCCACCCCCCTGCCTGGAACACATGTCCTCCTAAGGAGGACTCACAAGGCTTACAGTATTAACATATATACATGTAAGTGTGGCATCGGTCCTTAACCTCTAGGATGGTAAATCTACCCCATTACTTTTTGTCCTAATAAAATCAGTTCTTTATAACCAAAGAAATGACCTGGGTGTTAGTCTAGAAAGAAATAAACTAATGTTTTGGCAAAAGAACACAAAAGCATTTTTCTCTTTAATCCTTATTTCGCTTTCTTTCCAATGTGTTTGCATGTCAATTGACGTTGTAAGGAAGCCGATTATAGCTTTTTCTTGATGCCTTCAGGCCCAGGCAGAAGCAGGTTTCAGTACCTGCTCTGGGCTTGCAAGCAACTAGAGGCACAGATACACCCTATGCTTGGGTTAACCAGTGAGTGACAGCTGTCTAGTCCTGTAGAAACTGGACATTGTACCCAGAGAAAAGAACATGCTAGAGTCACAGAAGTGAAGGGCTGTCATCTTATAGGAACACCAGCCTGTGAGCTTCCTTTCTTGACAGTCTTTGACCCTCAGTTACATTTGTATTTACATACATTTATACACATAGAGTAGTTCCCCTTTATTCATGGGGAATACATTCCAAGAATCCCAGTGGACACCTGAAACCATAGAGTACTGAACCATATATATACTATTCTTTTTCTTATAGATACATACATACATACATACACTTTATAGCTTCTCTTTGGCATATCCCATTTGCCAGCATCACTGCTTTTGTTCTCTGGGGCTATTATGATAGTAAAATAAGGGTTACTTGAATATAAGCACTGTGATAACTATGACAGCTGATATGATAACTGAGATGGCTCCTAATGGACTCCTGGGCAGGGAGCATCCACAGTGTGGATTCACTGAGGCTTGGAGGAGGGAGAGAGAGAGAGAACCTATTATTCACTGTACCAGCATCCTGGGTGGTCCAAGCAGAGTCTGCAATAAAGACAGAAGACAGGCAGGAGTATTCATTTGGGGGTGCCTCTGTCTTCTCCATCACCCCACAGAGAGAATTGTTAGTAGAATTTGACCTCAATTGTTCTGACCATGGGAACAAGAAGTCACCTTATTCTAGTTCTCACTCCAGGGAATAGCTTAGCTCTCTCTTGTTCCACTTCTCCCACCGAGATGTCAATACATTGATTTCAGCTTAGCAGAGGAAAGAAGGCTGGAAAATTGAACATGCTCAAATAAACTGTGTGGATTAAAAGAATGACAGTTCATTGCTATTGTATCCTTCGAAACTCTTCAGACACAAATCTAGTAGGTGGCCTACCTGTCCAGGAGAGGTAGACCTATTTCTTTTCATAAACTGTCCTGAAATTGCCAGTGCCAATTTTAAGCCATTATTTAAGGCCTCGACAGTAACTATAATGCCTTGCATTGTAATCTATCTCCTCCAACAGAGGCCAGTGGCAATGGTATGCATGGGACCAACATTGTATTCACTTTAAGGAATGGATCACCTTTAGGAGCTGGCTGCCCTGGCACGCATGATAGGTGGATGTTGCCGAATATGTCAAAGTCCTAGAAAAGACCCTGTAGTAATTTTAACAGAAAATGTCAATAAATTATTTAATACTCTTCCCTTCAAAAGGTCAGTTCTAAGTATGGATTGTTCTTAGCAACCTGCTTCTAATGAAAAGAATGTGGAGGAAGCGAAGAAGCGTGATGTTTAACCCCGGGTATGCAGGGTATTGTGGCTGCCTCCTTGCGCTTGCCCGGGGGAAGCTAGTCACCGTGCCGCAAAGACACTCAGCCGACCTACGGAGAGGCCCGCATGGCCAGGCACCAAGGCCGCCTACCAACAGCCGTGCGGGGTGCCATCGTGGAAACGGAGCCCTGGACTCCCTCCGAGCTTGGGGCAACCACACCTCTGATTGACATCTTGGGTGCAGTTTCATGAAAAATCTTGAGCCAGAGTCAAGCACTGAAGCTACTCCTGAATTCCTGACCCACAGATATTGTGAGATAATAACTGTTGATTGTATTAATCCAGGAAATTTAAGGATTTTTATCACACAGCAACAATTTACTAACCCTGACCCATTTTGGCAAAAGTTTTGAAAAGACTGTTTCAAATAGTTTTTTTTTTTCCTTCTTTTTTTGAAATGATAAACCAGATTCACACCAAGAAATTGGTGGGAGTTGCCAAAGTAGAAGCTGTATTTTTCCTTGCTAGCACCTCCAGCTTCTAACTGAATTTTCCTGGGCTGCCTGTGAACTCGGGTGCTGGGTGCAGGATCACTGGCAAATGGAAGAGGGAGTACATGGCAGGCCCAGCTGTTCTTATGATGAGCATGAGAGACCTGCACTATCTTTAGCTGATGGGCATAGTATTCTAATGAGGATCCCTTAGGTTAAACAACATATATCTTTGATGGCTTGTGTTTTTTTTTTTCATAGAATTATTATTTTTGCTTTCAATTAATCTATAAGAATCAATCTTCATGGTCATAAGGAGAAGGAATAAGTCAAATACTGAGATTGGAGCCCAATCCTTGACACTCAGGAGAGGTTTAGAAGAGGCTGTTTTTGAATAGAGACTTCTCTATGGGCCTCAAAAGTGAGTAGGAACTAGAGGGGTAGAGATGATTAGTTCTCAGTCAAATGTACTAGCTGTGGCTTCTGTGTTTTCTGAAACAGCCTTTACATCATTCTCGTTTCCTGTGTGACATTGTGAACAGAAACTTGTCTTGAATTGGCTTGCATTATAGCCCTATTTCCAATGAGAGATACATTCTAAATTATGAGAGAAAATGTTCTCCAATGACTTATTTTCCTCTGCCTTTCCAGTGCAGTAGAGGAAAGGGGTTATAACTGAAAGACACACTTTCAAGGAAACTATACAAAAAGTAGATTCTCATCGTGACAATGATTTAAATGCATTTTTGATCTCAAGGATGATGCTTTTGTTCCAGGAAGTGGTGTCACAATCAAATTAATTCATCTGCAATGAGACCAGTGGATGAAAAGTTCTGTAAAGTGCAAATTGTTGTTACTAATTTACAAGATAAAGCACTTGTTGCTTTGGGAATCAGTTCCAGAGCTCACTCTTTTCATATAATCTTATATTTGTGTAATTATACAAAGACATTAACTTGATAATGATAATTACAAGAATCTATCATTGCTGGGGTTTTGATTTATTTGATTGTGAATTATTAGGGACTTTAGATCAGATGATTAACTTGTACTGGGTATTTATTTGTTGGTGAGCACCTGAAGTAGTTACTAATATTAATACAGAGCATGTTTTTACCTTTTCACAATGAATTCATTTGATTAACAGAACTGTATTTATTCAGCTGAGGATCTTAAATATCAGATTCAAATTTCAAAAATATCACTTGAACCATTAAGTTCAAATATTTAACAGATCAGTGCAGAAAAGATTAAGCAGGAAATTTACTTTAAAGGACGTGTGTGTCAGAGACAGGTAGAATGAAACATGGGTAGATGTTAACCATTTCAGACCTTATGGTATGGCAGCCACACAGATTCCATGAGGGTGATGTTTTCAGTTTAGGGAAATTTTCTATTCCTTACAATTTTTATGTAATTGGCTGGTGTGTTAGGAAATGGTTCTCACCTCAAGCTGTTTGTAGGCACCATCAGATCTCATTGCAGATACTGATTCCTGGGCCCTGGGGATTCTGAATTGTAGGCCTGGTTTGGTGCCTGCACACCCTTCCTTTTAACAAGCTCCTCATTCTTGTGGAGGTCTGCTTCTAGCTAGAAACACAATATCATATGAGTTTGCTCCACATTTGTCAGGCTTGATTCCAAACTTTGCATGTTTTCTCTTCTTATTACCAGAGACTTCTATCACTTTCAAGCTATGTTCTTCCCAGGTGTCTTACCTGAGGATGGAGACATTTACCCATTTCTAGCCAGGTTTTTAGGACTGAATCAGATAGCCATCGAGGCTAGCCCTGCTGATTACCGGGCATCTGCCTTGCTTTTGCTCCCACATTTTGCTCCAGTTTATATTAACTGATCTCTGGATTCTTCCTTACGTCTTAGTCCTGAGATCCTACCCAGTAGCCAAGTCCCTCTACGGTTGGAATTCTACCTTAGTTTCCTTCTAACCTTCTCCCAAGAATGTGAGCTCCAGTCCTCAGCCACGAGGCCAGCACAGCCACCAGCTGGTAGATTTCCCCTGCAGCCTGGCATGCTTTACTCCTTATTCCAGATACTTTTGTTGGACTTCCTTATGGTTCCTTACCCAGGGACTGGGAGAGAATAGCTCTGGTTTGAAGTGCATTTGCTATGTTCTCATCAGCTGCTGCTGGTCAGGTGCTGAGACATGACCCAGCAACTAGAACATCTGTGCATCTCTCTAGGCTGTGTAATATGTATTTTCTATTCTGGTTTCCTTTTGCTCTGTGTTTCTCACTGTCCTGGTCATGGAACATGATTTATAGCTACAGCAGTCCCTTTCTATATTGCGGTTCACTTATCGCGGCCTCACTGTATCACGGGATTTTTAAAAAATATTATATTTAGTTATTTATCACCAGATTTTTCACTATATCACGGGGTTTTGCGGTACTGTATACGTATGTTGTTAAAGTTATGTAGGTTTAAGAGTGTAGAATATGTTTAAGAACATAAGTAGTGTTTATAAAAGTGTGGGAAAGGTTAGTAAGGGAGTGGGAAAGGTTAATAAGGGACTGGGAACGGTTTATAAGTGTGTGGGAAGGGTTTATAAAGCCTTAAAATATATATAAATACTAAAATAAATGTAAGGTTCCTACTTTGTGGATTTTCACCTATTGCGGTGGGGTCTAGAATGTAATACCTGTGGTAAGTGAGGGAATCCTGTATTTACTTTTGTTCTGAATGCCCTTGATTTCAACACATTAATATTCAATAAGAAGAGTTAATCCCATAGAAGACAGGATTCAGAGGGGTTGTGATGATAGCTGTCATCGAGTGTTTGAGAGGCTGTCATGCAAATGGGGATTTAAACTTGATCCAGGTAGCCCCAGAGGGTGGCTGATTATGGCTCAGAATAAGGAGAAGTTTTTGTTAAGTCTGACAAAGGTGAAGTGAGCAATCTCTGAAGAAAGAGGGCTTCCAATAAGAAGCTGAATGACGATGATAGAAACTTCATGGAGGGAATCCGGGAATAGCGTGGATCTCATCCAGCTTAGAGAGTGACGAGCTGTGAGTCATTGACGGGTCGGTAGCCATGCCTTCAGGGAGTATGAGTTATTGCTCTGGGGGGTGGCATATGGGACCCAACCCAAGTGATTACAGTATACTCTCACTTATCACGGGTATTATGTTCTAGACATCCCCACCCCTGCGATAGGTGAAAATCCGCGAGGTAGGGACCTTACATTTATTTTAATATTTATATATATCTTAAGGCTTATAAACCCTTCCCACACACTTATAAACTGTTCCCAGTCCCTTATTAACCTTTCCCACTCCCTTATTAACCTTTTCCACGCTTTTATAAACACTACTTATGTTCTTAAACATATTCTACACTCTCAAACCTACTTAACTTTAACAACATACATTTACAGTACCACAAAATCCTGTGATATAGCAAAAAATCTGTGATAAATAATTAAATATAATATTTTTAAAAGTCCTGCGATACAGTGAGGCCATGATAAGTGAACTGTGATATAGAGAGGGACTCCTGTATACTGGCTGGCCATCCCAATACAAAATAACATTATGAGTGTCCTGATTATATGTTACTTGGTACAATTTACTCTTCTGTAAAAAGTACTAGCGCTACTTGCTCTGCAAAGCTGATAATAAATCCATTCTGAAAAAATGCCCTATATTATGATAGGCCTGTGAAACAAAGGCTGCTCCCTGCTAGTGCAGGAAATATAGTTTTGGAATAAGTTCTCAATAACCCTTGGAAGTTTAATTATTAAGTTTTATTGAGTCTCTCTTATGTGCTAGACATGGGCCAGAGTTGGTTCAATGAGTCTTGATTATACTATGTGTCTTAACTAGCATACGGTTTTATCAGCTAGATAATAGGCTTCGATGCTGCTGCACTGAACACATCAGTTTGGGAGCCTCCAGGTTCAACTGCGCGCTCTGGAATAAGATAGAAACTTTGGACTCCAAAACAGAGTGGCCATCCCTGGATTGGCCTCTGTTTCTGAGAAAGGATCATTGTCTAAGAGAGGGTGCTAGAGACAAGTTCCAAGCTCTTTGGGCTAGGATGAAGCAGAGTTTCTTTCAGTCATGGCTCCTGATAGAATGCCAGATTTTGGTAGAAATTGTATAAGTGACTATGAGTTTAAGATCCATTGGAGCTGAATAAACCTTTGCATTAACATCTCGCCAGCATCCCAGCAGGGCTGGGTGGGTACCGGAAGGGTGAATCCCATCTGCCCCTTTATGATGCATCTGGAACTGCCAGCTGTGATCACCCTCTTCCATGGTCAACTCTGCATCTGTGTTTAGATTATGTCAGGGCTCCATATTTGCTTGACTGTCACCTGATACAGGGAAAAAAAAAACTGAAATAAAAACCTTAGAAACAATTCTGTAAGAATATCCACAATCAATTGCTAACAGTTCTATTAACTGCAGATCAAATGCCTGTTCCCACTGCCCTGCTTTCCTTCGGGTACATGAGTGACTGTCACAGTAGGGGCAATGCACACTGCTAGGGAGACTTGGGGAGAAGATCAGGTCTCAGGAGCTGAGTCGGTAAGTTGAGTCTTCAGGCTAAAGAGCAAAACTTCACAACAGTCTCCTAAGTTAATTAGAGCCATCAAAGGTCAGAGAACTTGGGTTTTCCATGCTGACATTGATCTTAACAAAAGCCTTGAAAACCATACTCCTATCTTCATCTGTTTTATCAACCATACCGTGTGCTTGTGGGAGTGGGTGGTAAAGTAAGTGTGGGGAAGAGATGCCCTCTTGGTGTACCACCAATGAAGGTCAACATCTTGTTTCTTCTTGAAGTGGTAATTTAAGGAGCATAGGCATTCAGAAGTGTGTTAGCACTTGAGAAAATGTAAGGAGAGGCCCTCCGTTCACTGGGCCCATTTTTCTTGGAGGGAATTATGTAAATAAGTGGAACTTAAACATATTTCAATTGCTATTATTTGAACATGCAAACTTCCTTAGGGTTTTTTTATGATTGAAAAAAGAAATGCGAGGCCTGTGCATTTGCAGCACTCAATAACATAAAGGCTTATTTCTGAACTGTGATTATATATTGTTTCATGGCTCCTGCTGACACCTGCTCCATTCCTGCCATAGCCAGGATGCTGTGCTTTGGGCTTATTATATTTTGACAAAACTATGGAGATTCTAGGCATGGCTGATGTGTAACAGTGAGGCATTGTGTGTGTGTGTGTGTGTGTGTGTGTGTTAGCTGGGTGTAGACTTCCATTAGATATTTGACTAAAATTCAGTTTTCTAAGTGTTTAAAGCCATATTTGTCAGTTTAGACTCAAAATCACTAATAAAAAGAGACAATTTTTCAAGCAAATGTGTGCACTTTGCTCTTTTGACTGAAAACGGGCTTGTCTTATTAGCACCAATTTTGTTGCAAGTGGTGATGGAATAGAGGGAAAAAAACCACAGAAATTGGGGCAGAGGGAGTGTGATTGGCAGTTTGATCAGGACTGAATCAACACTGAGGTTGAAAGTATTTCTTTGGACAATGAAATCAAAGAAACCAAACCAAAAACAAAGAGTAGGCATCATGCAGATGATAGGTAGGCATGTAGGAAGGTAGATGATAGATATATAAGATAGATGATTGACAGGTAGATAGATAATAGATGATAGATAAGATAGATGGTAGGTGGATAGATATAATAGATAGTCACAAGGAATCTGTAGTTTCCTAATTTTTCTATTCCATTAAGGCTTTTGGGTGTGAGGAACATATTTCAGAATAGCAGAGAGCCTAACGGGAGCTACGATATGCCCCTAGGCCTCATTTGTGCCTTTCTTTAAAAAGTCATTCTGCTCTGTCAAACTGACCTCCTTTTGGTGTCTTGACATGTCACGTCCCTCATGGGATCTGAACCTTCATACTATCTGCTATTTCTGACCTGATTACCCTTTCTCTCCTCTCACCCCAACCCTCTTACATGGCAAAACTGTACTTGTCTTTCAGGTCTCAGCTCAAGTGCTACTTTCTCGGGGAAGGCTCCCCTGATCTCCCCAGTACATATTCCTATAACATACTAAATTTCTCCTTCCTAGCATTCATCACTGTTGGCTCCGCTTGTTTAAAGTTTGTCCTTTCTATTATACTGTGAGCTCCGTGGGCTTATAACTATGTCCAAGAACCTCACCTGATACCTTTCACTTGGTTTGTGACCAAATTTTCTGACTATAGAGCCTTCAGGGGAAGTGACCACTTTTCCATAAAATGTGAGGAATAGTAAACACTCATGGGTTGTTGTTCACATAAGTCATGTAAAGCATCTCCTGAAGTTCCTGGTACCTAGGACTGATTAATTTATACCTTGTAGGTAGCTCTGAATTAAGCAGCACAGAAAGTGCTTACATTCAGCAGATTAAAAGGGAAACTCAAGGCTTTTTGCTCCAAGCCTGTACTGCTGTGGTGCTTTGCAACCTCAGTGGACAGGTGCATCATGCCCAGCCTGGATGACCATCCTCAACCCTCTTATCTTCCTCCGCAACAACCAATCCTCAACAAGTCCTGTTGGTTTTGTACTTTTCCAGCCTGCCCACTTCTCTCCGTGTCAGTTCTTCCTTGCTAGTCCACTCTACCACCGCTGACTCTGGGACACTGCAGTGGGTTCATGCGTGGTCTTCCTGTTCCATGAGGGCCTTCTCTCCAGCCCAATCATGTCAGTTTCCAACAGAAAAACAGCAGGTAACATTTTATATGGCACTCCACAGCACCCACTCTGTAAGTGCCAGACACTGGTCTAAGTGCTTTATGCATATCAACTCATTTAACCCCTACAAGAAGTTGGGCTGTTATGGGGATTTAGTCCATTGTAGAGAAACAGGAGCAGAGGGTTGAACAGTGTGGAGCAGACCCCACACTCACTGCTCTTCACTCTCTTTCTAATTTGGAGAGATGTGGGGAGTGGTGATGATGAGGGTTGGCTCAGAAGACAGACTACCTGGCTTCTCGTCCTGGCTCTACCACTTATTAGATGACACCTAACCTCCCTGGACTTTATTCCCTATCAGCTAAAGGGGACAATAATAGCACTTCCTTGATAAGATTATTGTATCAAATGAGTATATGCAAGTAAAGTGTTTAGAATGGTACCTGGCACACAGAAATAGAATCCAATAAAAGTTATTGATATTGCCTTAGGATCTATCTATCTATCTAGCATCTGTTTACCTGTCCTAACGCAATTTTAATAACATTGGTCCTAGTGAAAGGGTTGTGGAAGAAAGGTTAGCACAAAGAGAACAAAGGGGTTTTCATCTGTACCAGGCAATTGTAAAGGGAATATAATTCCATATGAATCTTTCCCTTTCTTTGGAAGCAACTGACTCATTAGGCATTTAGTATTCCAGTCCCATGTGGTCAGAGCAGTTCCATGTCTACATGTTGGTTCTGCAGGTGTGAACAGATGAAATGGTGCATATGAGCACAGATAAAATGAAAAAACAAACTTTTGAAGAATCTGAGCTGAAAGTGGCCATATCTATTTGGCATAAGCAAACCTAATGCCATGGGAAACATCACAGAAAATGAGGTTCAGCACTCTTCCTCCAGTTTAGGACTCATGTCTGTGCTACTCTGGAGTTGTGTGATGGTAATTCTTGGGGATATGACCCTATAGAAAGGTCTTTTCTCTGCATAATTAGATCCTGATCCTACCTAGAAGGTAGGTGAAGGATTAGGATGAAGAATGTTTTATTAAAAAGATATCTTCAAATGTGGATGTAAACATACGCCCTTGCATTTCATGAGGTAGCTCATGTCCATTCACTGGCCTTGATATTGACTAAGTTAATTATTATGACTGGACAGTAGTTCTCCATTCATGTGCCTCATCCATCGCCATTTGAGATAAAAAATTCTGTTTGACTTCTTTGGTCACAGAAAGCAATGCATTAAATATGTTCCCTGGAAGGAGTTGTAGCAGATTTGAAACAACACCTAATTTATAAATGCTGACATCAACAACATTAGAAATATATGAGATAGAAAGAAACAAAAGATCACACAAAGTTAGTTATCACTTAAGAATTGTTATTTATATATCAGTTCTTTAATATGGGAAAAATTCCATGTGTTTGTTTGAGTGAACTATGGTACAATCATTTGCAATTATAGGAATTATATGGACCCTTCCAAAATATTGGCTGAAAATTACAAATGAGATATTACATCCTTCATGGGACTTGTAAAACTACTATGAAACTAGTTACCCATGTCTAACCTCACATCAAACCTCTCACCCTGACCAGTATGGCTCAATTGGTTGGGCATTGTCCCACAAGGCACTGGTTCAGGTCCCAGTCACGGCACAAGTCTGGGCCGTGGTCGAGGTGTGTCTGAGAGGCAACCAGTTTTTCTCTCACATCTAAGTATCTCTCCCTTTCTTTCTCACTCTCTTCCCCTCTCTCTAAAAATAAATAAAATCTTTTTTAAAAATGCATTTTTTTCCTAGAGTTGCCTTGGCACCTGCCTCTATTTCAATTGGGCCACTTTTAAGCCCATGCTCACAGCAGAATCTCCTTACAGTATTGTCTGCAAGGAAGACTCACACCATCTCAGTACTTATGTTTTAGGATGCCTGCCTTGACTGCCTGGTGAGCTTCTCTATTTCCCCAAAAGTTAGAGCTGTACATCCTCATGCCATCACAGGCTGCTCATTCACATGTTCTGTGGATTCTTTTGTACAGTCGTGCCATCTGTCTTTTTTTTTTTTTTCAGTCTTGAGTATAGTTAGCCCTTTTATTTTTAAAATACTCATGCTAGAACTTTAAGTAGTGAAGTTTAGTTAGTCCTATGTCTGTTATATATTTTAGTCCTGGGAAACCAGCATCGCCTACCCAGAACACCACACCTTTTATAATTTTTTTCTCATATCATGGTTTTCCATTAACTTTAGAATAAGTCTGATTTTCTTACCATGATCTACAAGGTCTTAAAGGATCTGGCCCCTAAGTAACTCTCCTGATACATTTCCTGTCTCTTTTCCTCTCTCTTTCCTTCTGTCCCACTGAACTCCAGTCATGCTGGCCTTCTTTTGTTTTTCAAATGTCTGTTTTATCCTGCCTCAGGGCCTTTGCACTTGCTATCCCCTCTGCTTGAAACATCAAAACCTCAACCTTCACAAGTGAGGCTACCAGATAAAACTTACTATTCTCAGGGATGCTTTTTCTGATCATCCTGCCTATAGTAGATCCATTCTTATACTACTTACTATGATGACATATGATTAATTAGTTAATTTATTTATTTTATTTGCTCTGAATCCCCTAATCAACTGCATAAATTTTATAAAAGCAGGGCCTATATATGCTTGACCATCAGGCTCAAGATTTAAGTATATTCAAAACCTTGCACTTAGATGTTCACTAAATACTTTTGTGAGCCTGGGAACATTATGAACAACTTCTTAGGCCAGATAAAATATTCTTCATTCTAAGAAAATTACTTTAAGCAAAAATAAAATTTAAAAATGAATGACCTACATAATGAAACCAACATCTTCATCTATGAAAGGATTTAGATGACCCCTACTGCATACTGACTCTTTCCTGCAAACTCGAACATTGCATTTTAATTGCATTAAGCCTCAAAAACAATTGGAGCATAGTGGGGCAACTCATCCTGGGAACTGGGGAAAGGATGGCACTAAACTTGACCCTTAGCATGGGATATAAGTCCATCAAGTGTGTCATGGACGTAAAGCTTGACTTAAAGTGCTATAAGATATGACATTGTGTATTGGTGTGTGTCCGTTGTATCCTCAGTCCCTGCCACAATGCTAGCACCTTGTGGGCTCTCAGATATCCGTCAGATGAATAAATGAATCCATGCAACATCTCACAACCTGCTAATCTTTATTTATACTTAGGCTATTTTTATTTCTCAAGTTAGTCATTTTTTTTTTTTTCTTGCTAAAACAACATATTGCTGATTTTCTATCAAAAGTCTGTAGGGAAACACGATTCACTTTATAGCCAATTTTGCTGAAATGGATTGGCCCTGCAAAGCAAGAGACATTTACACTTTGAAATATGCATTGTCATTTACTCTTCAAAAACCATAGTTTTCCTTAGCTGTTTCTAGGCTTAATCAGCCCCCAAAGCTGAATAAATGAAAGAAATGGAAAGTGCGTGAGCATTAAACTACATCTAGCAAGGTGACTTTTACTTTGTTCATGGTGTAGTAATTATTAAGGAACCACTGTTCTGTACAGATAATTACTTTCCTCATAAATTATTATTGCTGGAATATGAAACACAGTGATTCCAGGAAAACTAAAAATGTTCCTAGTTTAAAGTCTAATCCCAAACTATTAAGTTAAAAAATGCTATTATGACATCATTTTCACCTGTTAAATCTCTCATATTAAAAAAACAAAAACAATAATACAAAATATTGGTCAGGCTGACATAGTATAACGCTCTTACATTTTCCTAGTGGGAGTGGAAATCAGTATAATGATTTGAAAACAATTGAGTTCTGTGTACTAAAATGTACATATATGTACCTCAAAAACATCACATTTGGAACCAGTAATAGCACTTCTAGAAATTAATAATACAGATAGAGTTGTACCCATACAGTTACATATATAAGACTGCTCATCTCAGCATTAGTAAGAATAAGAAAAAGGAAACAATATACTATCCAAATATTAGGAATGCTGCAGTGTTAATAATGACATTTCTCTAATTTAATTTTGAATTGCCATTAAAATTAATGTTTACCCTTAGACTATTTAATGACAGGGGGAACTGCTCAATTGATAAAGTTAAGTGAAAAAGGTAGGACGAAAGGGTAAATACAGACTAGGTGAAGGTCTCTCTTAGCCTGTAGATTTGTTTAGTTTGGCTTGCATGGTGTTAGTTTTTTAAATGAGTTGCCAATATTTAACTATCAGCATACTTCACTTTAAATAACTGTTGTTAGGTTCTCCCTAAAATCTCGGTGATTTGGCAACACCCACTTGGAGGCAGGAATCACCTGGAGATGGGGAGGCCCTGTCCCTTTGACCTGGCAGAGGCTCTCTGATTGGCCCCCACCCCCAGCTCTCCTACCACCCCAACCTGTTCCTTCTTGGCATGTAGATTATTGGCTCCCATGCAGCATGATCAGTTTTGCAAAATAATACACACATACTTGTGAAATGTTATGAAAACTTCTCTCCAAATGGTAGGATAAGAGGTGATTTTCATTTTCTTTCTCACAGTTCTTGTATTTTCCAAACTTTATAAGGAAAACATGTATTGCTTTTCTGATTAGAAAAGAGTAACTGTTATTTTTAAAAATATAAATCACTAAACACTATGGAGCCCCATGGTAAAAGATGATAAATAGCAGATGTTAACATTAATTTTGGGGAAAAATTACATTTCTGAGTTCCCTTAACCAAAAGAGTGGACCAGGTTATTGATGCTTTTTTCACTGTGTTTTTTTCCCATTATTTAATAAAAACACATTATTGAAATCTAAATTAGATGGAACAGTCTACCAGACTAAATTGCTTTTCTTTTCCTTGCAAAGTATTGTAACTTCACCTCAATTCCAAATGAATAATAGCCTCACCTTCAAAAAACCATTTGCTCACTGTTAAATAATAAACAGTTCTGATAATATGAGACAAAGAAATAAAATTGTTATTATTCAGATCTTTGATTTTGTGAAAAATACATTAAATTTAAATTTTTATTAAAATACTAGTGGATTAGATAAACTAACTTCAATAAAAGCAATATTCAGTATCCCTGAATTGGTTATGTACAATGTTTTTTATCCAGTTTTATTGAGACAGAATTGACATATAACATTATATTAGTTTAAAGTGTAGAACATAACGAATATATATACACTAAGTTCAGTTAAGATCCAAAAAGATCTGCTCTCTTAGCAACTTATAAATATACACTATGGTATTTTAATTATAATCATCCTGCTGAACATTACATCCCAGAACTTATTTAGCTAATAACAGAAGTTTGGACCTTTTGACCATCTTCATCCAATTGTTCTACTCCTCACCCTCTGTCTGCAGCAAACACAAATCTGTTCTCTGTATGACTGTTTTTATCAGATTCCATATACAAGTATATATGAAATTATACAGTCTTTGTCTTTCTCAGTATGACTTCTCTCACTTAACAGAGATGAAACTGGAAAGCATTATGCTGTCTCAAATGGCTGAATAATATTTTATTATATGTATATGTAATATATATGTATGACATATACTCATATATATTCTAAAATGTCAAGGCCAAGGAACATAGAAAAGATTGAGAAACTTCTGGATCAAAAAGACGTGACAACTAAATGCAATGTGTGATCCTAATTTTGATCCTGAACCAGCAGAAAAATAGCTAAAGGTCATTGTTGGACCAGTTAAAAGGAGTTGGAATATAGCAAATGAACTAGATAAGGGTATTGTACCAATTGAAAACTTCTTGAATTTTATTACTGCATTGTAGTTATATAAGAGGATTTCCTCATTCTTAGTAAATATACATGAAATAAATGAGTAAAGGAACATACTTTTTTCTCTGGCTTATCCTTCAGTTTTCCAGAATAAATATATATGTGTGCATATAAATATAAGCATACCTATTTATAAACACATCTATATTTATATGTCTGTCTATTATCTATCTATGGAGATAGAGGGAACAAGAGAGATAAAACCAAAGGATGATGGTTCTGGCAAAGAGGAAATGGCAGTAGTTTACTGTGCTTCCAAATTTTCTATAACTTTAAATTTTATCAAAATGAAAATTCCAAAATTATTCACACATCCTTCAAGACCTAGGCCAATACTCATCACATCTGGAAGATGTCTAGCATTCTTCTAGCAGGACTTCTGGCCATATTCAGATTTAATTGACCCTTTTCTAATAGTTCACATGATCTGATCCATGTTGCTAATAGTCTATCAGAGTAGGCTAGGTTGTACTCCGGTGACAAGGACAAAATCACAGAGGTTTCAAACAACTGAGTGACTTTCTCATTACAGCCAAGTGTCCTAAGGATTGGCAGGTAGGGCTTGGCTTATTGTGGTCACCTAGGGACTGAGGCTGATGGAAACTATCTCGGTACATGCTCGTGAGGGCACACTACAGGGAAAGGAACATAGGGAATCGTGGTCGGGCCCAGGATGCAGCACATCAGACGTGACTTAAGTCACTTTGGTTCATTTTTTTCTTGGATAAAGAAGTCATATAGGCACGTCTAATTTCATAGCAGGTGGGAAGTGCAGTATGCCTGGAACAGGACCACGAACAGCTCTGAGGATATCCACTCATGGGTTTATTGCATCACACAAACATCGCCACGTATATCACATCGGTCTGCTCCAGTGAAATGTGATGGCACCTTCTATGCCCTGTGGTCCTTCATTCAACACTTCAAGCCCAATGGTATAGTACAAAGGAGGTGCTTGATGCTAATTGTCCCACTTGAATGGACATCAGAAGACTTGCCCAAGGTTGTAGAGCCTCTAAGATTTGGATTCAAGTCTCTGAATTTCTAGTCCTGTGCACCTTCCAACATTCCATTACACCATGCAATAAACAGCCATAGACTTCCCTGACACAGCCCCCACCCTTAAGTTATGATCAGCCTGTAGGAATTACTCCAACTTCTCTATACTAGTTAATATTTTATAGGCTTCGTTCTATAAGCAATAACCCATTTTAGGATTTGCCTGAAGCCAGAGAATACCAAAGGGATATATTGATTGAGAATCCCACAGAGGAATACACATTGTATTTTTGTCAATCTGCCATGATTTCTCACTTCTGCTTTTGAGAGGCTTTCTCCCATCATTTTTTCTTTCCTGACTCTTTTCACTGCATACTTGACCTCGGGGTACTTAAGAATTGCATGCTTTCAGTAACAAAGACCAAGAACATCCCAAAGCCTTCAAAAGGCCCAAGAAATATCAAAGTCTAAAGCAAGTCTTCTAAAATAAATGTCACCAGGATGGCATATGTTCTTGATTAACTCATGAAATTAAAATAAAATCTGATTGTGGTATAAACAGATTGTCTATCTATTATCATCATTCGTTTCTCAGGTCTCGGTGGAACACTGAATTACTAATAGTTCCATCCCTCTCTCTTTGGGAACGAGAAGAGTGGCATTACTGTGGCAACAGTGCTGAGAAGATGCTCTAAGAGAGGGTTTACCTGTTAAATATATCGAATCATTAGCACTTCAGTGAAAGGCAACAAAATAGGTAATCTTGTCTGGGTCAGCACAGTTTTCAGTGCAAATCAAAATTTCAGTGTGTGGCAGAAAATGAATAGAGATGATGAATTCAGAAAGCAGCATGCAGGAGTAACTTGAATGCAAAGCATGTGTTGTTGCATGGATCCCAGGAAGCCGAGTTATGTGGAGGTTTCTGATACTGCTGTAACATGTGCCATGTTGAGAAGCCAGGTCAGTGACTGGATAAGTGGCGTGGCCGACTCTACCACCAACCACTGAGATGTGACTACAATGGAATTGCCTCCCTCATGAAGATTTCTAAATACAAAATGGAAAAAATTTGTGTATCTTTGATTCAGGGTAAAGTTTCAGTAACTCCCTGTGAGGGTGAGCTATCTCTTAAGCGACAGATCATTTTGTGACACTTCTAATGAAGACGGGCAAGCCTGTTTTGATCACATAAAATTGGCAGGAATTTGAGCTTGGGATTTGAATGGAGCTCACACTGAATAGCTGCACAGTTTTGAAGAGGCACAGATGACTTTATGCAAATTGTTTGTTTATGGGATGCTTCCCCTGGGCCATCTGCAGGCTCACGTGGGCTGAAAGTGGAGATAGAAATACTTTAGTAAGCATGACTGTTGTCTTTGTTTTTCTCCAGTAATTAGAAATAATATTTAAAAATTAATATTGTAATAGCTAACATTTATGGAGCACATTTATTGAGACAGGATGTAGGCTAAGAGCTTTGTGATTACTTAGAGGTACTACTGTTATCCTCATTTTACTGTTGAAGAGAGTGAGATTCAGACAGATGAGGAGCTCAGCCAATGCCCCCAGCAATAAGTGACAGACCAGGTTTTGAACCCATTCTGATTCTAGAATCCAGTTGTATCACTTAGACTGTGCTATGTGGACCTTCTTAGATAACAGAGTGACTCTAGGGGATTGAATTATTATTTAATACTCAACTAGAATAGTCCAGGGAAAAGGAGGACAGAAAATTCTGATAAAAAATCTTTAAATTATTCACTCTTACCCTAAACATTGCAAAATATTCTTTTTGGAATATTCATTTTTAGGAAATTGAATAGGATACCCTATGAAACGGACATAACTTTAGACTTTTGACCCTCTAATTGCACCGCAACAGCATCAGTGAGAAAGTTGGGAAATCCCTACCTTTCTCAATCTGATATACACAAGTTAATTATCACAGGGGAACAATTTTTAACATAATTACTGTTGAGTTTTATTTTTTGCTGTTTTAGACTTAAATAGGCATGCTAATTTCAAGACTGCAGTTAGTTTTCTTCTATTGCATCAAGTTTTTCTGTACAGCTTATCTTAATGCGACCACTCTAGGTTTGGATCAGGCCTGGATTGAGGAAAGCACTAGTGTTCTCCCATTGGCTGAGAGCAAATATCCCTCGATGGGGAAGGGTGGGGGATGACCTTGGAGACCAGCAACAGGTTCATACTTGTCTAGGCTATTCAGTTACACATGAGACAGTGTGGTGAGAGGTTGTGTGCTACTCTGTATAGTGAATCGTATTCTGAAGTGTAGTCCGAGTTCTTGTCTGTATACCAAGAAATAGCAGAATTTATTTTTTTATTTACATACGTACTTAGTTCCTTTCCTTCAGATCATGTCTGCCTTTGCTATTTCTCGTCGTAAGTGAGAAATAACCTAAACAACCCTGATTCATTTTGTTATAACTGGCACTATCACCATTGCCAGTCAAATGACAAACATCAGCGCATTTGTGAGGCAAGACTATTTTGCATATTTTAAAGTAATACTATGTAGCAGAAAGAAAGAAGGAACTCCTACCATTTGCAACAACATGGATGGAACTAGAGAGAATTATGCTTAGTGAAATAAGCCAGGCAAAGAAAGAAAAATACCATATGATATCACCTAATACAGGAAACTAAAGAACAACACTAACAAAAGAACTAAATAAGACAAAGAGTAGAATAGCAGTGAATGGGGGGGGGGAGAGAAGGGAAATAAGTAAGGGAAGGGTCTAGTCAAGGAACATGTATGGATGACTCATGGACATGGACAACAGGGAGGGATATGATTGTGGGAGAGGGGGTGGGCTGGGTGGGGGGGAGCAATGGGGGAAAAATGGGACGACTGTAATTGACAAACCAAATAATAAAAGAAAAACAAAGTAAAACTTGGTGATCAAGATAAGTCTTGGGCCCCCACAAGGTGTGCAAGCAGTGTGTTGAGAGTTTACGGATGTGGACGAAGGGAACACGTGGTAAATTGCCATTTGGCATACCTGTGGTTTGGCGAGAGCCCAGAGATCATTTTGTTTAGTGAAAACATCAGGATAAAACAAGAAAAATAAATATAAAATAAAGTATCCTAGTCTACCATCAGCTATATGCCCAGTGCCTCATTCAGCTGAAATCCCAGTGCCAGTTTTCATTGAACTACCCTTTTTCGAAAAACAGGAGTATGGTGAAGAACTAAGTGACAGGAATGATGAAGATTTTGAAATTGAAGATGACTCGGTTTGTAAGGGATTTGATCAACACGAGTTGAATGATTTGACATGAGATTTGGGACTATCCAAAATGCTTCAGAGCTCCTAGCATCAAGAATGCATGAGAAAACTTGCTTGAAAAAGGAACAAAGGTACCCACTTTTGATCAAGAGAAAGTGCATTTCTGCAGTACTTTCGAAGTGATGGTGGCTTTGTGTATTGCCATAACATACATGGTTTAATGGAGGAATTGGGAATTTCAATTTATAGCACAACTGAATGGTGACTGTTCATCTATAGCTCAAAGCGGAGCTTGAAGTGTGTCCTCCTCCACAATGGCAATTTATCTGTTGCAGTCCCAATTGGACATTCAGGTTTTTTTTGTGAAGAATATGAAGACATAAAGAGTCATTGATCTGTTACAATATCACAAGCACAATTGGATCATCTGTGTTGACCTTAAGTGGTCTGCTTCCTTCTTGGTCAGCAACATGGATACACCAAGTATCCCTGTTTTCTGTGTATGTGGGACAGCAGAGCTCGTGAGAAGCATTGGGTGGAGTCAAATTGGCCTCCAAGATCTGACCTTAAACCTGGTGATCCAAACATTCTACATGAGCCACTTGTTGGCAGAAAGAACATTCTATTCCCACCTCTGCACATAAAACTGGGTTTCATGAAGCAATTTGTTAAATCTTTGCCAACTAAAGGAGATTGTTTCAAGTATCTCATTTTGGCATTTCCTAGCCTGTCATTTGAAAAGATAAAATACCTTAATTTGTATGTTTGGTAGCAGAACTTTACTACTTGTATGCAATTTGACTTACAGTAACAATATGTAGCCTTTATATGAATAAAATAACTCTAACTAAACAGTATATTCAGTTAATTTTTTTCTTCATTTTCCTTTGTATGTACATTTTGTATGATTTTGGGGACAAAGGGATGGTATCCTGTACCTTAAAAAGTTGACATGATAGAGAAAAACTGGTGTCATTTTTGGATTCAGATGCCAAAAGTTAGTAAAAAACAAGTGTCAGATCTAACTCAATGAAAATTGTATTTCCCAGTGTTATTAGTGCTGCGGAGGCTTGACATAGGTCACACTAAGGAGTCTGTTTGTGGATTATATTTCATTGGATCTCCCTTCAGCTCTATTTCCTCCACTCCCATGGCATGTATTTGGAGAGTTAAGGTGTTGGGCTAGGAGGATGACAGAAAGGGAGAAAGGGGACTTGGGAACTTCTTACAACTTAAGGGCTTATATATATTAAGAATAGCCCCCTTCTGAGTAAAGTTTGGTGGGCCAAAGATGCTGGCATCATCCCTGACTCCTTTCTTCCTCTCATGCCCCGTGTCTGTATAGCAGCAATCCCAGTGAGCCCCCTTCCAAAGATATTCTGAATTTTGCCAGAAATGATGGCTCCTGATGCCAGCACCCTAGCCGAGCCTTACGGCACCTCTCACTGGGACATGGCACCACTCTTTGCACTGGTCTCCTTGCTGCTGTGGACCCCACGGGAGGCTGTCCTCCTCACAGAGGCTGGAGTGACCCCTTCAATTGCAGGTCATGTCCTTTAATGCTTCACCCAAATCCTGCAGGTGTCTTCCCACCTCTGAGATGTCACATCCTGTCAACCCCCTTCCTGTGTTGCATCAGCCGCAGTGGCTGCCTTCCCTCCAGCATCCTCCTGGCTCAGAGCAGTGTCACTGGGCCCTCTCCCTGCCAGAACCCTCTTCCGGATTCTCCTGTGACTCTCTCCTCACTTCCTTCAGATTTGTCAGTGTGAACAGAAACATTTTCCTCATCCCCATGTCTTCCAAAAGAGTGTCCTTGACCATTCTTTACCCCCTTAGTATGATTTATATTTGTCCTTAAAAATAGCCATCATGTGAGATATTTCATATTTAATGTGTTCATCCATTTATTATCTGTTTTCCTCAAGTAGCCTGCAAGTTCCATTAGAGTTTGGACTTGATTTATTTTGGTCACTGCTAAGTGTTTGATGAACAACCGAATGAGTGGAATTCATTCAGTGTTGTGAATGAATTCAGATAGCTTAAGGGGTATTCTGTTTGGAAAGTTGTAACTTATAAAAATAGAGGCCAAGAAACAGAGGATAAAATTAAAGCTAATGTGTAAAGATAATATGATTTTTAGAAGAAAGGATATTCCATAGGCACTCCCAAAATAGGCATAGTCCACAAAAATAAATTATATTCCATAGGCATAAAATTACCCCTAGAGTTTAGGAAAGTCTAAAGAAAGTTTGATGAATGAGTTTCAAAGGGAAGTAGGAAGAGTTGTGGGGAAATTGTCACTCTAAATCTCTTAAGATAATACTTGAATGAGTCAGTTGAACTCAACCTGGGATTTGGAGTTTTTGTGTCTTTAAGACACAGCTCAAATTCCACAGGCTTTGTTGATCACCTGCTGGATATCAGGGACTGTGCTAAATAACTTAGGCTCTCATGTCTAAATTATGCAACGACTTCGTGATGCGGGCCATCATGACCCCCATATGCAGATAAGGAAACGGAGGCTCCATGAGGGAAAATAACATGTCTGAGGATGCAGAGATGCTCTGATGAGTCTCCCTCAAGAAGCTTACCCAGCCACCTTGGCTCGGAAAGGGTCTCTTCCTCCTCCCAGCTGCAGGACCATTATTGACACAGACTGGGTACTGACATACTGTCAGGTACTACAGATCTGTATCATCAGGACTTGTTGAATTACTCTAAAAAACAGCTGTCCCGTGGCCCAAGTACATGTAGACTCAACAAATAGGATTGGAAATATTCTATGAATGCCATGTTCCTTTGAATAAAAAGTCAATTAATCTATGTGAAAAGGAATTCCAATTTCTAGGAACAATTGACCTTTAAAATGTTCACATGTTGAAGTGACCACTGGGTTGCAATAGTTATCCTCTAGAAAAGCCTTTTGTTATCAGTTTTATTCAAGCATGCTAACATAGTCTTTCTCCAGGTATAAATATATGATGATCAACTTTTGTATTTTAATATAGTGAGAGCTATCCTGGAATTATTTTAGTCCCTAAGGCGGTTTGATGTTGTAGTCAACACCGGCAACTCCTGCGGCACACCTGAAGCCAAGCTGTATTGACTCTGTCTTTCCCCTTGGATCCTTCACCTGCGAAGAGAGGGGGGGTCTGCTGCATGGGCAACAGCTGGCCCTCCATATCACCCTGCCCAGGCTTTGTAGCTTCACTGGAGAGGACACTCCAGCGTCATTGCAAGATGTCGACTCAACACGGGAGGAGACAGATACCGGTTATAAGCTCATCCGATTGGCGAAGGAAACGAGCGCCAGGGGTCTCCTCTGACGGTGGGAGAGGTCATCGCACCTCACTGGACAGCTACCGCCCGCCTCAAGCTGGGCAGCCCCCAGCCAATTAGGTGCCGTCTCGCCATGGCTCGCCTGCCCCACTGGGTGCGTGGGGATCAGAGAGGCGTCTCTCGAAAAGTGGGCCACAAAACACTCGCATCAGGCAATTCCAAGCAAAAAACAAGAAAGAAGCCTCCAGCTTTTCGCCTCGCTAGCTGGAACATCAGGACCATGTGTCCTGGACTTACTGCAGACCTTCCGTGGATCAATGATGCCAGGAAAACTGCCGTCATCGACAGGGAACTGGCACGACTAAACATCGACATTGCGGCTCTACAGGAGACCTGGTTGGCCGACAACGGAACTATCAGAGAAACCAACTACACCTTCTACTGGCAAGGGAAGTCTCCGGACCAACCAAGACAGCACGGTGTTGGGTTCGCTGTGAAGAACACGCTTGTTAACTCCATAGATCCACCCACAGGAGGCACAGAGAGATTACTTACCCTC
Organism: Furipterus horrens; assembly: GCF_987537825.1. NCBI lineage: Eukaryota > Metazoa > Chordata > Mammalia > Chiroptera > Furipteridae > Furipterus > Furipterus horrens. Next base: position 69,716,422 of record NW_028327180.1, read on the forward strand.
CGATTGTCAACAACTTTCGGCCCAGTCAGCATTCTTAGCGCGTACGCCCCAACCCTCTGCGCCACCACCAAAGAGAAAGAACAGTTCTACCATGCACTGGACGAAGCGTTATCCAAGATCCCCAGAAGTAACGCTCTTTATCTCCTTGGAGACTTCAACGCAAGAGTAGGAGCCGACCACATGGCCTGGCCCACCTGCCTCGGAAACTTTGGGAGAGGAAAGGTCAATGAGAATGGTCAGCGACTGCTTGAGCTTTTGTGTCACCATGGCCTGTGCGTGACAAACATACTCTTCAAGTGCAAAGAGATCCACCAGGTGTCATGGAGGCACCCCCGCTCCTGCCACTGGCACCAGCTTGATCTCGTCATCACCAGAAGAACGGATATTGGCAGCACCCTCCTCACCCGCAGCTACCACAGTGCAGACTGCGACACGGACCATGCCCTCGTGGTAAGCAAGGTGCGCATAACGTCGAAGAGGTTGCACCACTCCAAGATGAAGGGTCGCCCACGCATCAACACCAGTTGTGCCAGCAACCCAGTTAAGACCCAGCAATTCATCAACAGGATGGAAGATGCACTCGGCGAGGGAATGGCGGCAGATGACATTATCGAATCCAATTGGCCACGTCTCCGCGACGCCATATACAACTCCGCCATTATTGCTTACGGGAAGAAAGAGCGGAAGAACGCTGACTGGTACGAGGCTCACTGGGAAGAAATGGAACCCGTGATCGAGGCTAAGAGGAAGGCCCTACTGGCTTACGAGGCCACGCCCACTCCCAGTACACTTCAAGCTCTACGGGCTGCCAGGAACAAAGTCAAGAAGACCGCCCGCCACTGTGCCAACACCTATTGGCTAAACCTGTGCAGAAGCATCCAGGAAGCCGCCGATATAGGCAACGCACGAGGAATGTATGAGGGTATCAAGAAGGCAACAGGCCCAATCCCCTCCAAGATCGCCCCCCTTAAGTCCAAGACAGGTGAGGTCATCACTGACCAGGAACAGCAAATGCGGCGGTGGACCGAGCACTACCTCGAGCTGTACGCAACGAGGAACACCGTAACAGACACTGCTCTTAACGCCATCCCAGACCTACCAGTCATGGAGGAGCTAGACACCCCACCTACTGCGGCAGAGTTCGGCAAAGCCACCGACCGCCTCGCTTGCGGGAAAGCACCAGGAAGCGACGGAATCCCTCCAGAAATCCTAAAGAGCGGGAAACCAGTCCTGCTACAGCCGCTCCACCATCTACTCTGTCTCTGCTGGAAGGAGGGTTACATCCCCCAGGTTATGAGAGACGCCAACATTATCACCATGTACAAGAACAAAGGAGACCGCAGCGACTGCAACAACTACAGGGGCATCTCTCTCCTCAGCGTCATCGGCAAAGTATTCGCCCGGGTCGCTCTTGCCTGCCTGCAGACCCTTGCTTCCCGCGTCTACCCAGAGTCCCAGTGTGGCTTCAGAGCTGGCCGATCAACAGTGGACATGATCTTCTCCCTACGCCAGCTGCAGGAGAAGTGTCACGAGCAGCATAAACCACTCTACCTCGCCTTTATTGACCTCACGAAGGCGTTTGATCTGGTCAGTCGAAGCGGACTCTTCAGCTTGCTACGGAAGATTGGCTGTCCACCACATCTGCTTGCCGTGGTCATGTCCTTTCATGACAACATGCACAGCACGGTGTCCTACAACGGCGCAACCTCTGAGGCCTTCCCAGTCAGCAGTGGAGTAAAGCAGGGCTGCGTCCTCGCGCCTACGCTGTTCGGAATCTTCTTCTCCATGCTCCTCCAATACGCCTTTAAGGACTGCAGCGAGGGTGTCTTCATTCACACCAGATCCGATGGCAAGCTCTACAACCTGGCCCGTCTACGAGCCAAGACCAAAGTCAAAGAGGTGCTCATCCGTGAGATGCTCTTCGCCGACGACGCAGCCTTGACATCACACTCCGAAGAGGGACTCCAGCAGTTAGTCACTTGCCTTTCCCACGCATGCAAGGAGTTCGGACTAGCCATCAGCCTGACGAAGACGAACGTTATGGCTCAAGGCACGGGGACTCCCCCATGCATCACCATCGATGGATACACCCTGGAGGTTGTCAACGATTTCACTTACCTCGGGTCCACCATCTCGAGCTCTCTGTCAGTCGACTTGGAGGTCAATCGGAGAATCGCCAGGGCAGCCACAGTTATGGCCAAACTGAACCGGCGAGCGTGGAACAATTCCAGCCTCACTGGGAAAACCAGACTGTGCATCTACCAAGCCTGCGTACTCAGCACTCTCATCTATGGCAGTGAGACGTGGACCACCTACGCAAGGCACGAAAGGAAACTCAACAGCTTCCACATGAGGTGCCTGCGATGCGTCCTGCATTTTGCCTGGCAGGATAAGGTCCCCAACACCGAGGTGCTGAAGCGAGCCAACATGAGCAGTTCGCATGCAGTTCTTAGTGAGAGATGCCTCAGGTGGCTCGGCCATGTCAAAAGAATGGATGCAGGCCGTATCCCCAAAGACCTCCTCTACGGCGAGCTAGCAGAAGGCCAGAGGATGAGAGGGCACCCAAAACTGCGGTTCAAAGACATCTGCAAAAAGGACATGACACAATGCTCCATCAATCTCAACACATGGGAAGTTCAAGCAGACGACCGCCTAGCCTGGAGGCTCGCGGTCAGGCAAGGTACGTCACGCGCAGAGGCTGCGCGCAACGAGGAGGCGGTCCAGAAAAGATCGAGGTGGAAGCAGCGTCAACAGCAGCAACAACGGCCATCTGCCTTCACCTGTAACAAGTGTGGCAGGGATTGTCACTCCCGAATCGGACTGCACAGCCATTCTCGGCGGTGCAGATAGACTCTCAGGAAGCTACGCCATCGTCTCTCGAGACGGGCGGCTGCCGACGACGACGACGACGATAATTGTGCAAAGTTTAGCATTAGAGAACCAATTAATACATTGCAAAAGTATAAATTTTAGAAATAATGAGAAAGGAATTTCTTGCCACTATTCTAAACATTTCAGTTAAGATTGGCATACAGAGGAGGTCAGACCTGGACAGCATTATTCTAAGTCAGAGAAAGACACGTACCATGTGATTTCACTCATACATGGAATCTAATGAACAAAGTAAACTAACAAACAAAATAGAGACAGACTCATATACATAGAGAGCAGGCTGACAGCTGTCAGTGGGGGAATTTGGGGGGCTGGGTGGGGGTTGGAGGGATTGAGCAAAAAAGAAAAAAAAGAGAAAGAACTCATGGACATGGACAACAATGTGGTGATTACCTGGTGGGGGATTGGAGGGGGAGGGGGGGGGGAGGAAAATATCGGGGGATAAATGGTGGTGGATGGAGACTTGACCTGGGGGGTGAGCACACAGTACATAGTACAGATGCTGTGATGTAGAATTGTGCACCTGAAACCTGTATAATCTTGCCAACCAATGTCACCTCAATAAATTCAGTTAAAAAAACAAAAGAGGTCAAGAGTTAACACTATACTGGCTAAGGACATTAGTTTTTCCAAATAACTGTGACACCTTGGGAAAAGTTCTTCACACCTCTGAGCCTCAGTTTCCTCATTTCTGTAACAAGCTAATGCAGTTAAAATATTTACCACAGAGTGTGGCACAAAAAAAGCATTCCATAGATGCTACCGATTATTGTATTGTTCCTACTGTTATTAGGAGGAGGTATAATATGGCATAAGATCAGAACTCCCCAATTATATCCCTAATATCATTCCCCAAAACATGTTCAGCAATCAGAATTGTGCTGAGGTATCTCATAAACCAAAACCAGTTGAAGGCAGACATTGAGTCCTTTAATATTATATGAGAACACCTGAAGTGTGACGGCAGAATGTAAGTAATTATATGGAGTTTCACTTCATGTGTGACACACTGGCAAGTGGGAAATAAAACTGAAATGGAACATGTTTCTGTTGATACAAAACATGACCCAGGTCCTCTGTTACATTGTTTTTAAGTCATTTTGTGCTGTGGGGCTCCTTCTCGACTCAGTGACTCAATCCACTCTGCCAGAAAATCTGAGAGCAGGTGATGCCTTATTCAAGAAAATGGTACTTTTGTTGAGTGTTCCATCCCCTGTCATGTCAGGGACTACTCGTCAGTGACTCGTGCCACCAGGATAAGATCTGTGCCACGGAAAATGGAAACAGTATGTGGCCGGGCCAGTAAGAGGATATATTGACACCTGCGCCTGAACCTGAAAGCATGGCTTCAATGGGTCAAATGTGAGAGGACTGTCTTCATCTTGTCCAATCAACCCAAGGTTTGACGGTCATGTATGTAACATAATAACATGAAGGTAAGCCATCCAGGCGGGTAGTGACCCCCATTTCTGGAAATAGCCACCTGATGTGAAAAGGGTAGAGATCACTTCATTGATTCGAGGGGCGTTGTTGAATACACAGTGGGCCGTGCACTGGGTGAGCCATTGGAGGTGAATCAGACACATCCTCACATTAAAGTGATGCCAGTCTCAAGGGTGAGAAAGACTTAAATAAACTGATAAATGAAGCTAAAAACTGAATAATATGGTTGTTCTTTACTTCCCTACCCCGTAGGTCCATTCTATGTCTTTACTTCCCCTGCTCTGTGCCCTGTAAGATGATTCCAATGGATTGCTTTCTTACCCACTAGCTTTCAGGTGAGCTCAGATGAAGGAGTCGCTGGTGGGAGGTAGGAGGAGTCACCATTTTCTCCCTCACTTCCTCTCCGCTTTGACATCTAGCTCTGGAGGTGCCTCTGTGCAGCTGTGTGGCCACAGCCCCTCAGTCCCCTTCTCCTCCTCCATGCCGGCTCTCTCTGAGTTCTGGGTGATGCTGCTTCCTGCTCCCTTCAAGGGGAGAAACCTTTAAACCTGGGGTGAATTTGACAAAATGAAAACACTCCTTTTCTTCCCACTTCAACTCTCTTGGTGGTAGAGACTTCAATTATTGCTGTTCTGGATGCCTCAATGTTTCCTATTTGTTCCTTTAACTGTGCAATATCTCAGAAGTAGACCCTTAATTTAAATTCTCTTTACTTAAAACAACTGAGTTGAACTGTTTTCTACCAAAACTCTGACAAATGCAAGACTATAGCAGAGATACTAGTCTGTTCAACAGTCCTTCAATCATAGACTGCTTATTGAGTGCCTATATATGTCACCATACTAGGTACAAGGTATAAACTGGTACTTTCCAATAGAACTCGATGGCAATATTCTGCACTGCCCAATAAGCTAGCCATTAAGCACATGTGATTACTGAGCACTTGAAGTGGGGTTAATGTGACTGAGCAATTTAATTTTAAATTGTGTTTAAATTAATTTAAATGTACATAGACACATGTGGTTATTAGTTACTGGTTACTGGATTGGGCAGCACAAGGGTGGACTAATTTTAATAGGAGCCTGAGTTCTCTTCTGGATGGAGGTAGATATGGAGAAAGGGCAGGGTTTGTGTTGAGATATGGGTTGGGGGTGACGTTGAGTGGCTGTGTTGATGACTAGGTTTTAGGCAGAGAAATGGGGAAAGTGTATCCTAGGCAAAAGGAACATCTTCTGTAAATGCTGAGGGGCTTTGGCAATTGGAAGGTAGGCTCAGGGAATGATATGCTAGTCAAAGTGGTTAGGTCATAACGATTAGAGGACTGTGTAAGAAAAGGAGCTGGGAACACAGGGCAGGGCTGCATGTTGATGAACCTTGTTTCATACACATACTTCATTATTCTTTTATACTCAATAATAACACCAGCAGGCAGATCATTTTAAACATGAATATTAAACGTGACAGTAATGATATGTACATATCTCTTAAAAATATTCCATTGAGCTATCAATTTCAAAAATATTTTAGTTGTTGCCTCCTTTTCTTTGGACTTTTGCTAGGAAAATGAATTCACTATTTTTTTTGTGCAATAGTACAATAGGTAATACATTAATGATCTCGCTTGATTTGAGATGCCCAAAGTGCCATGGAGCATAGATGAGGTACATGTAGATAAGGCTTGGGAGGATCAGAGCAAATTTCTGCTAAAATTGTGAAGTCTATGCTTGCCTGAAGAATAGGTAAGAATTTTCTAGGTGAAGTTGTGTGCTTGTCTGGGCTGTGTATTGGAGGGAAGGGCTGAGAGTAGAACAGAGTGTGTTCCTGTCAGACAACATTAAATGACAGGACTGAGAGTTGGCAAGATCTAAATGCTCAGATCTAACAGATCTAAGTTATAAGAGGAGTGCTGCAGAGGAATGTCCATGTAGAACAGTTTGGAAAGATGTGAGACGGTATGTCAATTAGAAGGCTAGATTAGCAATGCAGGGGAAGCATAATGGTGTTTGAACACAGGTTTGGAGAAACATTTCTAATTTGTCGTCATTCACACTTCCAAAACTTATTTACATTTCTCTGCAATATAAAACAACTCTGCTTTTGCTCTGGGTCATAATAATAATAGCTGTTCTTCAGCAAGTAATTATTACATGCAATCAGTCTTCCAAGCCTTTACATGCTGTGCATTAACTCATTTTGTCCTCACAACACTATGAAGCACATACTATTATTATCCCCTCATTTTACGGATGAATAAATAGAGGCTCAGCAAAGTTAAGTTACTTTCTCAGGGTTACCCTTAGTAATTTGCAGAGCAAGATTTAAATCCTGGCCGTCTGCTTCTAGAATAGACTCATTGAGTTCCATTCTCTTCTATAAAATTCTCATAGTTGATCCTATGGTGATACTTAACCATTTATGGGTGAAGTTTTTCCCTTTACCTTGAATAATGAGTCAAACTAGAAAACAGATTACCTAACATAGAATAAATTTCATGAGAATTCATACCTGTCTTGTAGACTTTGAATAAAAGAGGATTGTCATTTTAAGTTGGATGGAAAAAACAGAAACGTGCCAATGCAGCCAAGACCATCCCTGTAAAGTCATCCGAGGGGATTATTCAATCTACTGTCCTGTGGTTGTCTTCCTAATTACTCTTATTGATGAAAATACATTTCAGTTTAAATATTTCAGTGTGAATAATGTTAAATGGGGAATATAATTATTTTAAAGAGATTTTGAGGGGACATGTTCGACAGATTTGGAAAATATCTTTTCTCTTTTTAAACCAGAACAATGCCAAGGAATACTAAAATATGTAAGTGTCTGGATACTTGATGACTGTTTGTAGGTCCTGGAATCTGTGTTCATAGAACTCACATTTGGATCACCCATTGCAGTGTAGTATCATCAACTCCCACTTGGTTACTGTATAAGGAGTTTCCTGCCCAAAGACAGATTCCGGCAAGTTGAATTTAGAGGCAGCCTTGAGGCACAGAGCCCTGCAGCTGCACTGTTTTAATATAAAGTTATTGTTAAAAAAATTACCAAGTACTTAGTACGAAGTGTATTGTACAAAGAATGTAATTTGGTTAGAGGTGAGAAGTTGTTTGGGTGTCCCCAGTACTCAACGTTCACTTAGCTCCCAGCTCAGATAACTAGTAACTCCCACTGCCATGGCGTTTATATGTCTTGGCTACCTATCTGTCTTGCAGAATTCCATCACAGTCACATTAGATGGCACGCCCTGAAATAGAATGTGCCAACCAGCTCAACCTTGTAAACTTTCCATTTTCCCACTGAATTTGACCTTGTATTGATTTCCTCTCCCAACAGCCTATCTTTCTTACAAATAGAATTCTATTAGTTTTCATTAAAAGAGCTATACGCCAATGGGATGAAATGAGGTGGGGGAGGAGAAGAGCCTATGAGACTAGACATCTTTTGACATCTTTCTAAATGAATGCTTTGGATTTCATTCCTTAGTTGCAGATTGCATAGAAAGAAACCGTTGCCCTGGCCAGGTGGCTCATTTGGCTGGAGCATTATCCCATACACCAAAAGGTTGCAGGTTTGATCCCCAGTCAGGGCACGTACATAGGCTGTGAGTTCAATCCCCAGTCAGGGGCGTGTATGGGAGGCAACTGATCGATGTCACTCTCTCACATTGATCTCTCTCTCTCTCTCTCTCTCTCTCTTGCTCGCTCTCTCGCTCTTTCCCTTCCTCTCTAAAGTCAATAAACATATCCTTGGGTGAGGATTTAAAAAATGAAAAAGAAACCATAGCACATACTAATTATTGTAATAATGACAATAGCAAGTCAATATTTATAGAACTAACTTCATTAGGTGCAGAAATGTGGGATACTATGATATGTCTGAAAATCCAGGACCATAAGAATTTTGGTTGTGTTAAAACCTAGGAAAACATGGGGCTGTTAATGAAAGACGAGGCTCTGAGCAGGTGTGGAGGCCACGTCATGAAAGGTCTGGCTCCATATTAAAGACATTGGATTTTATTTCTCTTGCAGTAGTGACCAGCTGATGGCATTAAGTAGAGGAATTATACAAATAGCAGAAATATCACGTGGGCTTGCATGATAAAACTATAATCCAAAGGTTTGTTATCATCAGACATCTAGCAGTACAGGATCTGGTAACTCATTTCTCCACTAAAGGACTAGGGGACTGTCACCTCTAAAGCAGTCCCACAGCACTGGCATCAGCTTTGGCACATGGAAATGGTTGGTTTGGTTGACACTGAGAATGTTTGGCAGCATTAGGGTCTCAATGGACTTCTGCTCCTTTTTCTAGGAAATCTAGAGTCAACAGAAAACAGCTAAAATTGGGTCAAGTTATCATCAGTGAGCTACAATCACAAGAGTGGCTAATCAAGTGTTGTCAAGAGAAAATCCTAAGTCAAACATATGGAAAATGAGGCTTATGAATCAGCACCAGCTTGGCTTCAGGCCTCAGGTGAATGGAACTAAATCAGTAAAAATATATTCAGTAGAAACATGACTTGTTCTAATTCTGGCTGAGGCATCTCTGTTCAAGAAGCAGAGTGCCCTCCACAGTCCTGAAGGGAACGGCTCTCCCTCAACCCCTTGAGTGAGCCTGCAGGGTAAGTGTTGGCCTGATCCTCTCCAACTGTGTCAATGTTGGACAAGTCACTTAAATGCTCTAGTTCTCTTAATGTTTTACTGTTAAAAAGTAAGAAGTAAAACTGGCTAAATCTGCCTCACATAGCTGTGAGCACCAGGATGGCAAGGACCATGTCTGCTACCTGCACAGGTGAATCCTTACTGGAGAGCCCAGGAGCAGGCACAAGGCAGGCTTCGAACAGATGACTGTGGAAGGAATAGATGAGAGAGCAAGGAAGACTAAGTGCTATCGCACGTGATGAAATGCTTTGTAAGCCATAGATGGTTCTGCGTGTGGATATCATGATGCTTCAGACTCTTAAGTTCATAAAAATCCACCCATGTCACAGAAAAAGTGCATCACATACAAAAGATCCCCAACCACTTTTCCCTTAATACCAAAAGGAAATGGCTAAACTAGTGATCACTTATTTGTTGTTAGGCCATCCTATGCATTTTCTCATGCATTTGTTGTAACTATTCTAAGTAAAAACTATCATTAGCCTGATATATTGATGAGGAAATGCAGCCGGAGGTAGGTTAAGTAAATTTCCCAAGACAATACAGCAGCAAGCAAGACGTGGCACCATGACCAATCCAGCTGTCTGCCCCCGAAGTACACAGTCCATTCTACTTCTCAAATTAAAACCTTAGACTTTCTTTTTATTCTAAAACATATTTTACTTAAAAAAAAATCAAATGTCAAGCCATCAGGTCCTACTGAATGTGTCTACTTGGTATAAATTGAATTATTGAATTAAATAGGGCATCATATTTAATTCAGTGGCTATCTTTTCAATCTCCAAAGTCTAATTTTCTATCGATACTCTTTTTTCTAAGGACTCAATTTATTTGGCTTTATCCACATAAAATCAATGTAGGAGAAAAGGTTGGCTTCTTCATTCACAGATCTGGGTTTCTGTCATTTTTTGCAATTCCACTTTTTACCTCTCTCTTTTCATTTGTAAAGCATATAGTTTTCCTTAAAAAATCAATACCCTTCTCTCAAAAATGCTAGTTTATTCTTTATGCAATTATTTAATGTATTTTGATGTTTTAAGAAGTTGGAGCTATTATCCTAAGAAGAAAAATGTGAAAAATACTGCCTAAAGACATAAGTAAGATATTATTACCATGAAAAGAAGTCTATTTAAAGTAGTTCCTGTCAAGCAAAAGGAAAGTTTATTATACGTATAGAGGGGAAATTCATGAATGCCTTTTGTCAGAATTGCTGCCTGTCTCACCCACTTTCTCTCTCTCTCTCTCTCTCTCTCTCTCTCTCTGCTTCTGGCCTCTCCTCTTTTATTTTTATTCCTCTCCTGTCTTCTCTCTTTTTCTGTCCTCTCCCATCTCATCCCTTTACTTACAACCAGCTGCTCAAACAGGGGCCTTAGTTCCTTAATCTGTCTTCCCCAAACCAACTTACTCAGTGTTGGAGGTATCATTTCCAAACCATGGGAAGGTAACCTAGTCAAGGATCCACTCTGTTCCAATGACCTATGGCCAGGGTAGTTTGGTTCATCTACTGTACTGCATGTGGTATTTAATGGCATGTACAAGCTCTGCAGTTCTCCAGTGGCAGGGCGGGGCAGGGGGCAGTGGTCCAGAAGAAGATAACTGGTACCTCTAATATGAGAGGTGGCTCTTCTGAAAATACAATGCAAATAGGAACATTATTAAAAGAATGGGTAGCAACTCCATGAAAGAAAGGCCTGAGCATGTCCAGTTCATATAAGCTTCAAAGGAGATTGAATCTAAATTTCCACTTCAAAAACAAAGGTCATTTCTCTAAAATATTAAGTCCATGTGTAAACCTCAGGAAGAACAAACACATGCCGTGTTATACTTTCTATATCTTTTTTTAGTATATGTTAAAGTGCAGTGACACCCCCCCCCAAACAGTTCTTTGAATAATGAGATCACTAGTTACTAAATAAACTTGGACTATTTGACTGCTTTACAAAAATATCTGAAGGAAATATTGTCTGAGAATATAAGTGCTAAAAATATTTTAAATTTATAATTGCTGTGGACTTTTATTGCAGGCCTTAATTTGTAGTTCATCTGGTCAGAGTAGTTTAAATGGACTTTTTATGAGCTGTTGAAATCTGCTTATCTCTTAGCATCCAAGTTGTCAAGAGATATGGGAGCTCATCCAACTGTTATTAAATGGTTCTGTCTTTTTCGTCCCTTAGAATCTCTGAGCTTCATTTCCTTTATCTCTCAAATGGCATTCCATCCATTTAAAAAAAAAAAAAAAAACAACAACTTATTTTGAACACCTACTAGGTGCAAACTATGGTGCTTTTCACTGAGGAGTGTGCCTGGCTTGAACCTGTAGAATATCCAAAGAAATACCAAAGTCTCTGGGTCTTCTGGGCAACTGAGAATGGAAAGCAGCCACAGGAAGAGTCAACTGCACAAATAATGACTAATATGAAATAGCTCATTGGACGGAGCCCTGGAGAATGTGCGAAGGGCAGAGTGATGGGGAGACGTGCATGTCGCTCTGTTTGTTCTGGCAGAATGAAAGCCTTTTCCCATTTAGATTTCTTCTTATTAATATGCTACACAAATTACCTGCATATCCCATTTTATTTTGTTTGCAGAGCTTTAGGAAAGTGAGTTGGGGGCATAATGAAGAAGGACAAGCACCTCATATCAGTCAAATGTTTCAGTATTATTTTTACATTGATATCCCTTCCTGCAAAGATTAGTCAAAGCTCTTAACTGGAGAGACGAGGAGGAAATATGGGCAGCGTGCAGGCCCAATTAGTCCTGGACTTTCTAACACAAGTAAAAAATTTGTCTGAGTATTGAAAAAGTAGTCAAATCAGATTCCATTTGCACAAAGCAACTAAATTACTACACAGAGCAGAATAGTCTGCATTTGGGCAGCCATGGCTTTAACTGAACTCACAAAGAACTAAGTATTTTATAGATAGTGTGATGTTTAGCTCACATCTGAAGTGGCAAATAAAAAGTCCTGAACCCTCAGGCTGTACTATAAACTCAGTTTTCCTTTTTTCCTTTTTTTTTTTAAGATGTTTTCCTCATTTTTGCTAGAAACATCACTCAATCACAGAGAGTAAACTCTCAATAATTATCCATACTCCCTCTACAGAAGGTTCTCTGTTTCTCCTCTGAGTTCTATCAAAAAAATCTAGGGAGCTCTTCTGAGTTTGGATTGTGGAGGAAGCTCCTTGAGAGCAGGGAAGAGCCCTGGGAAGAGAGGTGGACATAGAATAGACTCCATTTATCCACCTGAACCAGAGAACAAAGCTGGGTTCTTGGGTAAACTTGAGCTTGTTCCTTTTGCTTAAGGCACCAACCTCTCCTGCCTCATTGGCAAGGAGCACTAAGTAGAAAAAAGGCTCATAATAAGCCATTTATTGAGCTCTTGCCACTTGCTAGATACTGACATAAAGAGCCTTACATCAATGATTTAATCTAGCCCTCAAATGGCACCAATATATTTTAATATTATAGATGAGGAAATTCAGCCTTTCTGCAGAAACCCTGGATGATGAAGTAAAATGTGATTATTCACATAGAGGCCAAGGCCTTTTGGAAAAAAATAAAGATTCCAGTAGCAAGACCTCTCCCCAGATAAAGCTGTCTAGGCCTCCCTGAACCCCATAAAAAGAATCCAGGTAGTTCCAGCACTGTACTGGGAGAGGAGGTATAATAGGTGGGAGGGATTGGGGTATTATAATCTTGGAGCAAACCAAATCTTTTATACAGTCAACCATCTCTCTACTAACACAACACTATAATTTACATTCAAAGCATAGCCAAGATTACACAACCGACAGAGTCTTCTATGTTTCCACTGGTCAAATAATCTCTTTTAATTGTTACCAGCCAGGCCCAAGGGGCCAACATTACAGGGGAGATGTAGATGGGTCTTTCTAACACAGCTTTCATATTCTGGGAGTCTGACTCCAAAATGGAGTCTTTAGACCCTTATCATGCAAACTGATGTCCTGCTAGAAATGCAGAATTTCAAGCACAACTCCAGGCCCACTGACTCCTAACTTGTATTTGAACAAGATGCCCACATAATTAGCATGCACATTAGACTTCAATGGTATTGCTTTAATGCCATTATTTCACTGATGTTCAATGCTGGCTGGCATCAAAATCATTTTGGAGTTGTGTAAACCCCGCAGTCTTGTCAAGATCACAGCACACCTCTGGGGTGGGATTGGGCATGGACAGATGAACCCAAGTCCATTAAGGGTTATGAGATACAGTCAAAGCTGATTTTAATTTCAGCCTTTGAAATTTTCTAGGAAGGAAACAGAGATTGGCCAAGGATGGAGAGGCATCACTCAGTGATGGGGGACACTCTTCTGGGTGTGTTAGATGAAAATCTAACACCCAGCAGAAAATCTTGTGTCCTCTCCTGGGTTTTTGATTTCTCCTTGAGTTTTAAAGTTGCCGAAACCTTTCCAAAACAAATCTGTTTTTTATCCTTTATCATATTCTCCCTCTTCTTCCAAGCTCTATCCACCTTCTAATCATGATGAAAAAGGGAGAAGCAAGCTAGTGTCCCCTTTGAAAGACTGTAGAAACCTTCTGCCCTATCCTCCTTCATGCTTCTTTAAGCTACGTCATGTTTTTTCTCTGTAACAATGAAAGGTCTAAGCCCTTTGCCTTGTATGTGCCCTGCCTTATCTTTAATGATGATGCCTTTGACCCAGAACATATTTTGGGCAAGTGAACATTTCCAAAGTGGGTTGTTCAGCCATCAAACCCTTCTACTGTCTCCAAAGCAGTATAGCTGAAATGTCTTTGTTGAAATAACCATAGAAAACATTTTAATTCATAAATCCACATCTGAACTTATAAACAGGTTTCTCCAGCTGCGATGGGTTAGGCATTTGTATTTGTATTTCTGGCCATTAGTGAGCACTTGATGTGGGAACTGGCATACAGGGCTAAACTAAGTCACTCTCATAAGGACAGAGAGGAAGCGCTTGGAAAGAAGAGGTAGCAGTAGTGATTCTTCACTTCGGCAACCATGCTTTCAATATTTTGCTTTTCTCCCACCCTTGCAAAGTAACTCTTGACAATGTTTATATTAATAGCTATTGCTTTAATAATGTTTATTTTTGGCACCATGTGTTCAGGGCCTCTGGGCACCTGAAAAAAAACTTACTAAACAAAATAACAAAATTAACCAAATAAGACAAATAAGAGTACATAGGCCTAGAGCAGAGAATAAAGGAATACAGGCAAATGCAACACTGACTTGCCCCTGATGAGCAGAACTGAGCAAATCTTTGGGGGATGTAGCTGTTCACTTGAGCACAGTGCTCTGTGGGCTACAGGGTGGGGACCCATCATCCAGATGTCCATCTGAGGATGGTATATATTTTCTTCTTGGGGAAATTTGTTTCTAGGATGGACAAAGTTTTTCAATAAGCACAAGGCTGCCATAGACAGATGTATTTAATATTTAGGTGGATTTGAGATTATGTCAATGCCAAGTCCCAACTCCGTCATTCTCCATCTGTCCCCTGAGAGTCAGTATAAAATGGTACCTACATCATCAGGGTTGTTGTGAAGAATTAATGACGCTATTCCTGAAAGCCTGGCCTTGGCCTGGTAAACACTCTGTAGATATCAGCTATTATCAGTATTGTTATTGTTTTTATCACTACCCTCTGAGGTGACAGTCAAATGGGTGGCAAAATTTCAGGAGTCTGAGTGAATAACTATGTGGCCATAATGAACTCAGATGGGCAAAAATATAAAAAACACCTATTTAACCTAAACCAAGTTCAATTTGAATCTGTACCCTCATCCCAGTGGGCCGGCAGAAAATGCAATCAGAGCTTTTTAAGGTTTCTTCCTTCCCCTGATGGTTCCAAGCTGTTCTGACATCACCAGAGCAGCAGGAAGACCCCTCAGGCCATTGACGCTGAGATGTACTCATTGTCCTTGCGTGCCTGCTCCTTGTTCCTATGCCTCACTAAGGACACAGAGATGCTTGCCAATATCTTGGCTTCTATGACAGATAACAGCTTTCCCTGGTGCATCTGCTGACCAGCCCATCCATTCCCACTCACCTGCCACCTCTCAGTGAGGGTGTAATTGCACCCCTTCCCACCTTCTCTAGAACTCCCAACATCAATTTAAAAAACTGTTCTGAGGGCTTTTGCTCTACGCTTTGCTTTTCAACCCGCAAAACTGGCTTGAGATAAAGACCAGGCTACGTGCTCAGAAGACAGATGGAAAAATAGAACAAATACAAACTCATGTATTAATAAATTATCCTGCCAATGGGCATTTAAACCACATAAACTCTGATATGTGCCTTAGGATAAGACGTATGGTTAGAATTCACTTTGAATCACATGCACCTCTGTGGGGCAGTGGGGAACCAACCAGAAAAGGGGCACATCTTCCACTGTTCACAGACTCTGCTCTTCTCTGGCGGTGGCTCGTGCCCTGGTCATTACACGGAGGATTTCAGCTCTGAAGAGGCCTCCAGAGTCGGCATAGATCACTGAGTCTTTGATTAAACTCTGCTAAGGTCTGAGAGTCTGGAATGTTTCATTATTTTTTTGGCAGGACTTGTGGATTATTTTTTTACCAGGCTACAGAAAGCAGAAATTGGAAAAAGGTATGTGTCACTATTTGGGAACCCACAAATAAGAGGCCTATTGTAGTGCCTTTAAAAATAACATATTTACTGGTAGGTTTAGTTACTTTCTATGTTGTGGTCTGGATGCCATTTCCCTACGTCTCCAGCTACCTATCAAATGGTCACCAAAATGGGCACTTAATAATATGAATAACTTCCATTAATTCAGTGCTTACTCTGTGCCAGCCTTTGTGCCTAGAACTTAAAATACCTCTCTAGTTGTAGTGGATTGAATTGTGCTTTTCCCCAAACACTGTGTCCCACTAAAAGATCTATCTATCCAAATCCTAATTCCTGGTACCTGCACAAATAATATCTTTACATATGTGTGATGGATTGAATAATGTCATCCCCAAATTCACATACACCCACAACCTCAGAGCGCGACTTTGGAAATAGCCTTTGCAGATGTAATTAGTTAGAGATAAAAAATGAGCTTAGATTTCATCAAGGTAGGTGCTAAATTCAATGACCAGTGTCCTTTTAAGAAGAGGAAAGGACAAGATACACAGAGAAAATGGCTCATGTGAAGATGGCGCTACACTGCCACTAGCCAACTAACATCAGGAGCCACCAGAATCTGAAAATGGCAAAGGAGAATTCTCTCTTGGAGGCTTTGGAGGGAGCATGTCCCCACATGAGATGTGATTATTGACTTCTGGACTCCAACACTGCCCGAGAGTAAGTTTCTGTTATTTTTGTCACCTCGTTAGTGGCACTTTGTTATGGCAGCTCTAGGAAACTCATATAAAATCAAGATGTGGAGACGTCATCCTGGATTTAGAGTGGACCCTAAATCTGTAAAGACTGGTATCCTTATAAGGGAAAGAAGAGGGAGATTTGAGACTCACAAACCTGGAGGAGAAAGCTATGTGAAGATGGAGGCGGAGATCAGAGCGACGTGTCTACAACCCAAAGAACACCAAGATTTGCAAACAGCCACCAAAAGCTAGGGAAGAGGCATGAAACAGATTCTCCTTCAGAACCTTCAGAAAGAAACAATCTTGTCAATACCCTGATTAATGACACATGGCTTCCTGAACTGTGAAAGAATAAATGTCTGTTATTTTAAGCCACCAAGTTTGCAGTGATTTGTTACAGCAGTCCTACGGAACTAAGAAAACAATTTAATCCTGGCAATAAGTAATATTATCCCAATTTTACTGGGAAGAAGATTAAAGAGAACAGTGGTTAAGGAGCCGTCAGCTTCACACACACTTCAAGTGTGCAGCTAGAATTCAATCCAGTGGTTTTAGCCTTGCTCTTAATTCTGAAGGGAATTTTTTTTTGTTTGTTTGGTCCAAAAGAACCACTAAAAACTAAACCATCAATTTTTCTTGAGATGCATATAACAGCGTTTGAAAAAAATCTAAATCTACTTCCCATCTTAACATCCCTTCAACTCAAGTTGATTGGATGTCTGTTGTGTTCCAGGCACTGTGCTGGATTCTGAGGGGACAAGGGGGAAAGGGTGCTGTTCCTGTCCCTAAACTATTTACTATTGATAGAGGAGAAAAACCAAGGATGCCCTTGAGGGGCACATCCAGCAGCGTCCTGGACAGTGGTGGTCAAGTTGGACTTCCAGGAGGAAGTGATGTCTTGAAATGTGAACGGGGTGGGCTTCTTTATGAAGAGCTGAGAAGCAGAAAATTGGCAGGGACAGGGAAGGGCAGGGCAAAGAAGAGCATTATAGACTGAAGGTACCTTAAAGCTGTGGACAAAAGGGACCATATAGTAAACCCGGCACACTCAGGGAGACTGTGTGCCAGCCTTACAAACTCAGACTGAAAGTAACCACATAGGCTGGTCTGAAAATCAAAACTTCCTTACTGAAAGCAGGTTGTAGTGGGAAGTCATGTCCCAGGCTAGACTCTCCCCTGATAAAGGTCAGTCTTTACCTAAACTGAGTCATCTATTTTCTTTTTGCATCTACAATAGCATTCATTTGAAATGTCTTTTTCCAGACACCTCAGAGCACAGGGGAGAGCCACCTGGGGGAGACCATGAATGCCCTCTTATTACTGTTATCATGTTCATTGTTGACTGTTGACTATCCTGTACCCACCCGTGTAAAAGAAACATGCGTCTATCATTTTACTTTTTATCCAATCGCAGAAGTTTCCCTGCTTTGCTCCCTCTCGCCTCCCTAATCCATCACCAATGGATTTCAGGTAACCCCCTTCCACTTCCTCTTTTGATTCTGATGTATAAAATAAGGTACAAAACTGCCATTTTCCAGAGCATTTTCTCAGTCCATTGAGGTTTTGCTTTCTGGCAATTGTCAGTTTGGCTCAAATAAACTCATAAAAATTCTTACAGATTTGGACGTTTCTTACATTGACAAAGCTCACAGGTGAGAAATATTATGGCCCATTTATGGTGTGTGTTTCCTTGAGGCCAGAGAACAGGCTGGGAATAGAGAGGAGGCAGCTCTCTGAAAAACTCTGGATGTCAAGATGAAATGTGTTCTTGAAGGAGAGGAAATATATGGGAAGAAACCCCAAAATGCAACATTTCTGCCTCAGTCTTTTGGATACTTTAAACTAAATGAGCAAGGTTGTGATGACATATTAAAATATCTCTTTTTTAAAGTTGGATTTCATTAATATCTGTCAAAGAAAAATTGCACAAAAAAGTTAAGCAGGCAAGGAAGACTTTATTTAAGAGGCTGGGAGAAGATTTCATCTCAAAGAGGTTGAGAATGATCAGGGGCCTCAAGTTAGGAAGGAACTATGTAAAGCTTAGCCAAGCTTTGGAGACCTTTTAAGGCTGTCTCAGTCATATGGAACCCATTTGATTTTTTTCCAAACAAAGAAAAACACCAATGAGTCATGGCAAGTCATGTTCCAGAAAAAGCCTGGCTTTTGTCAACAGGCAAATTCTGATTCAGATCTCCATACTTCAACTACTTGATCTGATGGATCCTGTTTCCTCATCTATAAAATAGATGGATACTTTATAGATCTTTTGTAGGGTTGGTTGGAGGATTTGGAAATCATGCAAATAAAGTATTTAATCAATATTAACTTCTGTAATTTTTTTTTTTTTGCCTTTTTTTATTGTTCTTTTACAGTTGTCTCAATTTTTCCCCCTGGTACTCTCCCCTGACCCCTTGCTCCTCTTCCACAGTTAATCCCTTCTCTGTTGTCCATGTCCATGGGTTATTTATACTAGTTTCTTGAATAGACCCTTCCCCGTCATTCCCTCTTTCATCCCCCCCTCCTCCCTTCTGGTCACTGTCAGTCTGTTCCTTGTTTCCATGGCTCTGGTTCTGTTTTGCTTGCTTGTTTGTTTTGTTCACTAGGTTCCTCTTATAGGTGAGATCATATGGTATTTGTCTCTTGCCACCTGGCTTATTTCACTTAGCATAATACTCTCCAGTTCCATCTATGCTGTCACAAGAGGTAGGTGTTCCTTCTTTCTTTCTGCTGCATAGTGTTCCATTGTGTAAATGTACCAGTTTTTTGATCCACTCATCCACTGATGGGCCCTTAGGCTGCTTTCAGCATTTGGCTATT
The DNA here is from genome assembly GCF_987537825.1 of Furipterus horrens. Classification (NCBI taxonomy): domain Eukaryota; kingdom Metazoa; phylum Chordata; class Mammalia; order Chiroptera; family Furipteridae; genus Furipterus; species Furipterus horrens. Next base: position 69,735,570 of record NW_028327180.1, read on the forward strand.
ATAAATAGCGCTGCTATGAACATAGGGGTGCATAGGTTCTTTTGAATTGGGGTTTCAGGATTCTTGGGGTATAATCCCAGCAGTGGAATTGCTGGATCAAAAGGCAGTTCCATTTTCAATTTTTGAGGAAATTCCATACCGTTTTCCACAGTGGCTGCACCAGTCTGCATTCCCACCTACAGTGCAGCAGGGTTCCCGTTTCTCCACATCCTCGCCAGCACTTGTTGTTTGTTGATTTGTTGATGATGGCCATTCTGACTGGTGTGAGGTGGTATCTCATTGTGGTTTTTATTTGCATCTCTCTGATGGCTAGTGATGTTGAGTATCCTTCTATGTGCCTATGGGCCCTGTGTATGTTCTCCATGGAGAAGTGTCTGTTCAGATCCTTTGATCATATTTTAATTGGACTGTTTGTCTTCCTGGTGTTGAGTCATATGAGTCCTTTATATATTTTGGAGATTAAACTCTTGTTCGAGGTATCATTGGCAAGTATGTTTTCCCATACAATTAGTTCCCTTTTCATTTTGCTGATATTTTCTTTAGCTGTGCAGAAGCTTTTTAATTTGATGTAGTCCCATTTGTTAATTCTTTCCTTTATTTGACTTGCTCTGGGAGATATATTGGCAAAAATATTGGTATGTGGGGTATCTGAGATTTTACTGCCTATCTTTTCCTCTAGGACTTTTATGGTGTCATGGCTTATGTTTAAGTCTTTTATCTATTTTGAGTTTATTCTGGTATATGGTGTGAGTTGGTGGTCTAGTTTCATTTCTTTTTTCTTTTTTTGCATGTACCATTCCAGTTATCCCAATACCATTTGTTGAAGAGCTATTTTTACTCCATTGTATACTTCTGCTCCCTTTGTCAACTTCTAATTGACCATATAGAAATGGGCTTATTTCTGGGCACTCTATTCTTCCATAATCTTTTTAGTATACTTCAGCTAAGTGCCTGGTTGATGGAGATCTTTAATCTGCCACCAATTTTATAGGCTATGGGCTATCATACTTGCCAAATGATATTTTGGATACTAAGGCTTTCAAAAGCACAATGCAGAGTATAAGACAAAGGCACAGGGAAAACACTTATTCATTTGGGATAATGTCTTCTGTTTATCAGAGTCAGTTTAGGGTTTACTTTAGCCACACCACAGACAGAAGGCTGTCTAAAGGACCCAAGGAGGGTAGCTGGACACAGACATTCATGTACTCAAATGCAAAGGCCATGGAAATGGCAAAAGTGGAAGGATTTAAAAAGAGCTAGATTGCTCATTGATTTCCCACTCCTGTATCTGTATTGTTCTGATACCCATTGAAATCAGCCATGGCAGCACATCCATTTGCAATAATATATTCCAATTATATCACAAATTTCATTGCTTCTTTTTTTTTGCCAAGAAGATTTGCAAAGCATAAGCAAAAAAAAGAGTAATTAGGGATTCAGAAAACAGTCCACATGCTGCCCTCAACAGCATCTATGTTCCTGAGGGCCACATTTTCCTTTTCAGCCTTTAAACTTAAGTCCTTTTTTTCTCCTGTGCCTTTAGCTCTTCTCATTTTAATGGACTATTTCACCACATCTTAAAATATACATCTCTTGAAGACACAACTGTCTGCTCTGCTTCGAATATTTTCATTACATTTTATTACAGGCTTGGTTCATGAGAAGTTTTGCACCTAATTTGGAGGACCTGCCCTGTCAGTTTCATTTTCCTCCAGGACTTTTATTGGGCTAATTTGATTCAACTCTTGAGTTCTTCTCTGTAAATCCAAAGTGCTCTGCTCTTCCTCTTACTTAAAAAAAAAAAAAATTATTCTTCCTAAAGCATCCTGGCTCTCCGCCAGCCTTATCCTTCTTACTCTTGCAGAATCTCATTTCCTTGAGTTATGTAATGTTTAGTTAATCCATTCAATAAATATTTATTGAGCTCCTCTTATGTGTCAGCAATACTATGATGACTAAGAAAACATCCCTCACCTGAATAAGATCATACTTTAGTGATGGAGGCTGCTATGAAAACAGATAAATGTAAGGCACTGATATGAATGCCATTATAGAGCTGTGTTGGAAGTGCTCTGGGAGCAGCACTTACCCCATAGGACAGAAATCAGAAATTTTATAAATTGATACTATTAGACTACACTAAGGGAAGGGGCCCATTGAAAGACATTCATAATAAATCTTTTAGTAATCAACCAATCAATTTTAACATTATAAATATATATGTAACATAGACACACATTAATACATATTATTTTCATATTTTGATATCTTAGATTTGCTTAAGCTTGGATATCAATCTTCTCCAAAGGGCATTCCTTCAAAGAATAATCCCACCTGATGTTCAAAGAAAAATGAGTCTCATAATCAGGCACATTTCAGAGTAAAGCACACTCCATTGTTGACCGAACAGGGCATATCAGAATATTAAAGTTTCTTAGTTCAGATGTTTTTAACTTTGATAACTCAGTATTTTCTAACTTGCCCACTAAATTTTTTTTTTTTTTTTTTTTTTTTTTTTTTGGTAACAGCTGTTAGCGTCCCAAGAATTAGTGTTTTAAGAAATACACTTGGAAAATTGTCTCCTACATAACTATTTGACCAAAAAGTCCATGGAAAATGTCAGACTGTTTCGAACAACCAAACACAGTGAGTTGGAACGCCTTCATAAGGCACCTCCCAACATCCACTGACACTATAAAATTACTTTTTTTATCATTATAAAAGCAAAATATTTTAGAAAATATAAAAGGGAAACATAAACCACCACCTGCCTTATCACCCAGGAATAGCTACTATGAACTCCCTTCCAGGCATTTTGCTCTCCACATTTTGCAACCTGGGTATAATAAAGTATATACAAATTTATATATACTAATTTTCATGTCTATTTTGTATATAATAAAAATAAACTATGCTGTTTATAAAGCTACAGAGTTTAGAAAATACAACAAAAATCATGTGGAAGTTCCTCATCTACATTTAAGTCATAATGAACACATCTTTTAAAATCTCGTAAGATAAAAATATATACAATTGAAATATTGATAGATTTTTTAAATGATTGTAAATAAAATTAGGAAGGGACAAGATGTAATTACGATCTAAAGTGTCTTGCTATATATATACTAAGAAGAATTAACTAGTGGGCAGAGCAGGGCGAATATCAGAAGTACCTTTTGTTTCTTTATGGAGCAAGTGGCATCGGAGGTGCACCTTCTAGTTTAGTTTTTTGAGGGGTGGTCTAAGAAGCTACAGCTAAACAATTGGAATTTGAAATCTTGGACAGTTTCACTGTCTCCATGATTCAGAAATACTCGATTAAGCAGCCAGTTCCTGTTTGGATTTAGTGTTTCTCTCCTAGGTTTGGTAATCTATACTCATCTGCATCGACCATTATTTCCCTGGTAACTTAACTGTATTGCTTTTCTGAAATTACTATCACTGTACCATGAACAATTCCTGGGTAGCACTCTGTTTGCTACTGTAGCTATATGTCTCTCCCTGGCCACATTTCACGTTCCTGCCTGATGTGTTCCAGTTTTCAGTTTGCTCAGGGTTTAGCCAGCATCATTCACCAGGCCACCGGCTAGCCCTGCTGGAAGGAGACCTGAGGCTCTGCTTTCCAGCATGGTGCCCCCACTTGTGTCTGTGTTCCCCAGTATCTTCTTCCATATCCAAAGCTCCCAGGTTATGTAAACGAAGCCCAAGTTAACTGAGCTCAACACCAATCCCTTTGGAGAGTAGGTAACAATTTGGAAAAGAACAAAGCTCGGAAAGAAATGAAGCCAGAGGGACTTCAACTCAGCAGAGTGATTCTAATGATCAAGAATTCAGGTCACTCTGATCTGGATTTTAACTTTTGGGGAACACAAGGGTGTCACGCAGAGAACATACCAAATGAGAAGGCAGCTGTTACATGAGAGGATTACCGTGCCATCAAAATGGGGATACCATGGTTGAGGCTAGGTGACCTATGGGGACCAGCAATAAGAAAATGATTTCTGGCCCTGGCTGCATGGCTCAGTTGGTTGGCGCGCCATCGCCATACACCAGGGGGCTGCCAGTCCCATCCCGGCAGGGGTTCATATGGGAGGCAACCGACCAATGTTTCTCTCTCTCTCTCCCCCTTCTACTCTCTCTAAAATAAATAAAACATATCCTTGGGTGAAGATTAAAAATAAATAAAATGATTTCTGAATGGTACCCATTTAGTTGTCCTGCTGAGGAAAATATGCCACATCCCTTCCCTCTTTTAAGTAAAATACTAGAGCTTGTCTGTCATGCAGCTGAATGCACTCAGATCTTACACAGCCAGGAACTGTGCTGCACTTTTCTACATGTGATTTCCACTTTTTAACAATTTTACAAGATTGATATTATTCCTGTTTCAGAGATTTAAAAAAAAGGGGGGTTTAGTCTTAGAAGAATTAAAACATGAACATTTGCAACTTTGGTAGCTGGTGGACCCAGATTCACTGCATGTTCTTACCGCTGGAATACTTGTCTTGGTTCATTGGCTTCTTGAGGACCTCATGGAAGTTTTGAATCTTGAGCATAGAAAAATGCTTACAGACCAACAGTTGTTTTTTTTTGGGGGGGGGGGCAGTGTTGGCCTCTTTGGTTAAGAAGCTCTTCATTTTCCATCTGTTCTTTCTGCCAAAAGAAAGTAGGACAAAGTGTAAAAGAATATAAACTGTGATATTTTGGGAACATGAGCTTCTTTCCTAAGAAAAGTAACTCCCAGTCAAAAATGAGATAGGGAGGAAATGATCCAAGCTGTAGTCACACATACCCCAATTTCCCCAGAATTAGTGATGTAAGAGCCTTTGTTACTGATGGCACAGTGTTTCATTCTTGTAGAGTGTTGATGCTGAAAAACAAACACACGAAAAGTTGACAATTACTGTCATAATAATGATATATTTGGCTAAATCAAAATTATGTCTGTTAGCATAATTTACTTTAATGAACATCACATGTGGATGCAATTTTTTGGTTACCACCTACCTGAGAAAGTGAGGTGAAAATAGGTTTTATACAATAGTTTTTATCCTTGAAATGTTTATTATGCATTTTCTTTTCTACTTAAAAGATCATGAAGTGTATTTGTTGTCAGTCTTATCACATTCTCCATGGAAAATGAAAAGAAGCTTCCTTTTCCATAGGTCATGATTCATGTTCTAGCTCTGTCCTTGTGGAGTTGTTAGGGGGAGAACTTTTTATGGTAACTGAGGACCAGCAGGTAATACAAACGCTGTTATCTTCTGAGGGGGTATTCATCACCCAGATGCACGGGAGAGACAGAGGTGGGAAAGTTGGTGTGTGACTGCGAAGTTTATTCTGCAGGAACTGAAGAGAACCCTTCTCCACCTTGAACATAAGTTATTCATGAGCTTGGGGATCAAAGGCATGTGATAGGTTTCAGAAATATAAAATGACTAATGTTGTCTCTGTGTCAAGGAGAAACACTTTTATCTTCATGAAAGAGAGAACAGAAAGAGAATGCTTTTCAAAAAAAAAAAAAAAAAAACCCAGCTTTTATATTTTCAGTGACACACATAGTACAAAATTAGTTTTCTTTCCTTTCCCTCCCTCAGCCCCCATCCTCTTCTTCAAACATCTTGGAATCTTAGTATCATAGAATTAGATTTAAAGAAAAAGGAATCAATTAAATAAGAGACAAAATGTTGAAAATGTACATAGTGATATTTCATATTTATTTACCTGTAGGGAAGTGCTCCTTGTAGTTTAGGGAATTGTAGCCCCGGCCTGAGCATGACTGCTGCCAGCATTCTGGCCATGCTTGCCTTTAAGTCTTAACATAAGGCTGCGCAGGAGACATAACCAAAAGCCACTCAGAGGGTTCCCATGGGAATTGGATTTAAAGAATGCTTATTAATGCTTTAGAACTTGCTCTGCTTTCTTTATCATTAATGTAACATAAACAGTCTCTAGCAAGGAATGTATGAAACCTTGCACCTACTGCCAGTGTGGTGTCAAGATGTTTGATAGACCCTGACACAGACTGGTCACTGTACCCCCTGTACTGGTACATGTAATTTGTTACTGTCAACTGTAATCCTACCGCCTCCAAACTATTGATGATTCATGAATCTTGACCTTGTGTCTCTCATGTGTATCCTCCTCAATAAAAGGCATGAGGGATGAAGGTCTAATTGCTGTTCTCCACTGGAGAGAGCAGTCACCTTCCTTCCCCCAGACATAATGAAATGTCCTGGGTAAAAGTTTGTCCTGCCGTGGTCACGAAGCCTCTGCTTGACAGAGCAACTTCCAACTGAGCCTGGGGTGTGTGTGGCACCTCCGTCTCATTTACACATTCTAACACAGTGTTTGCTTACCATTTTATTTGGTTTTCTCCGTCACTGACATCATAATTTTATAGAATAATATTCTGATAAGTAAAAATAACAAGCATTGATATTTACTGGGGCTTAGTCTGTGCCAGGCACTGTGTTCTAAGCACATTAGTTAATTTTCTGCTGGGACAATACTAGGAAGTAAGATCTGATCCCCATTCTCCATTTTACAGATGGAGAAACTGAGGTCCAGGGAAATAGGGTAGAAAATGTCAGACCAGGTTAGGCAACCAAGCACAGCAAGGTACATGCCTTCATAGGTAACTTGTCTGTGTTATAGGAATCGCACGTGTTTGAGAGGCAGTCAGAATTTATTCCTAGACCTGGCTGACTCCAGAGCCTGTGCTCCAAACCCTTTCCACCGGGGTGTGGTCTGGAAACCAGGTGTGTCCGCATCGACAGGAAGCTTGTTAGAAATGCAGAATCTCAGACCTAATCCCAAGTGGTGTGCTGGGAAATGTTGGACAACCAGTTTTTTGGGTGCGTGTGTGTGGAGAGGGTCTTTGTAGTGTTCATGGATTCCTGTGGTGGCTCCCACCATGACCATGGCCAAAGTGAAGTCCCTGACCACACACGAAGAGATGTTAACATGTCCTCTGTCAAGGTGACAGGAGCCAACCCCCCACCCCACTGCACCTCGGACCTACTGAATTGGAATCATGTCAGTAAGCTCTCTAGGCAATTCAAACATTTGAAAAGCACTGGTACACACCACTGCTTTCTATTGCTTCATTTTATGGATTCCAGTGAGACCTTTGGTCCTAGCCTGGTGTTCTGCCTCCCTTTCAACTCCCATCATGCTGCCACTTACAGGAGGGATCGTGGTTGGCAAGGCTGGAGGGGGCAGTACATGTAGCCTGGCTTCCGATCTGGACCATCTGAGTGGGGCTTAGTGTGAAGCAAGAAGCAAGCACTCAGGAAAAGAGCTGCTGTGACTTAGTCAGGCCCGCTGGGGGAGTCTCAGGAGAGCTGAAAACCAGCTCCTCACTCCATCATGCAAGGCTTTTCCTGACAGAGCAGATCAGCAGGGATCAGACAGTTGGGGTCTTCTGCTTTCCTCTGCGATTGCAATAGCCATTCTGCCATGCCCGAGTGCACCTATCCCACAGGTACAATGGAGAGAAACCAGGGAGGCAGGCATGCTTATACTTAGCAGCGCTGTACGTGCCTTTTATCTGGAGCTCAAATAAACTGAAAGCAAGCACACTTTTTCTTGTTTTGCATGTAAAAAATATATTTATTTAAGGAACTATTTTATAGGAGACAAATTGAGAATAAGATGTCTTTTGCCCAATCTCCTACACTCCCTCCACCTGCAGACTGTAACATAAAAGCTAATGAATTAAAGGAACTGCCAAAGAAGAGAGGGAATTTGACGTGACCTTAACAAAAACTCTCTCCTGAGAGACGGGGAAGCTAAAGCCCAGTGGATTGGAGAAATGAGGTAATTGTCACGCCATCATGGAGCTCATCAGTGATAGAGCCACGGACTGTTCTGGCTGCTTCTTCTTAGACTCCGTGGCAGCTTACTGCTTATTCTTACAGTGCACCTGTCTTCCCTGAACAGCACCATCGCCTATAATTTCTTCTTCTCCAACCCATTCTGATGACGTCGCTGACTGTCTAACCTGATGAATCAGTTCTCTAGCCCAGATCTCATTAGCTTATAGACTTCTTCATTGGAATGCTTTAGTTTTTCAATGCCTCTAATTCAACTTGTGTTATTTTCTTAAGTCAGTTTCCCCCGTGTTTCCATAGCACTCACATTTCCCCATCAGAGTACTTAAAATACGATATTTGCCATCTTGCTTGTGTGTCTAAACCTGTGGTAATAGTGACTGTGTTGGTTCAGGGCTTTATAGCTAGTACCTAGTATGGTACTTCACACATAGAATGACCACAAAGTGCTCAGGATGCACTAGGGAGTGATCCTGACATGCCCAGAAAGTGGAGGATCATGCTACTGCTCTGTTAGGGAGTCTAGGGCAGGGCCAGGAGCAAGGGCCCAGGGTAATTCAGGAAGAGAAGGAGAGAGCCACATGTTATCTAACTGGCCACCGAAGAAATTGTTGAACCTAGGCTCAGGGAGAGAAAATGGGGATACTCGATTCACTAGCTTCCTTCTCATAATGGTTATAGATTCGCTCCATGGAGCAATAATCCTCTTCTCTTCTGGGGTATTCACGGGTGGTGTCCAGTGGGGTTCTTTTGCTTCCCGCACCTCCGAGTGAACAGGGATGACCTGGGACAGGAGGACAGAGGGGTACAGAATGGTACAGGCAGTGATGCTCACAATGGGGTTCAGGGCTTGTCCTGGACCCGCCCCCTCTTTTGGATACTTCCCTTCTTCCAGTGAGTTACATAGCTACTGAAACACCTCTGAAATATACCCTTTTATCTTTTCCTCCACTGCTTTTTTTTTTTTTAAACTTTAGTATTTCTCTGTTCCTCACTTATGCGTATGCCATGATCTCCTACTTGGTCTTCCTGCCTCCAGTCTTGCCGCTCTGCAAATCATTTCTTTGATTCTAATCCTTCAGTGGTCTCCATTTCTGTCAAAATACAATTTAATGTCATCAGCATGATGTAAGAACTTTTATGATCTGCTCCATTGCATTTGACCCCTTGAATCTATCCCCATATCCCTCTCCCTCCGTATCCAGTGAATAAAATGTTGGCCAGATGAATGGCTTGCAGTTTTCTGTTGTGGTTGTCCCCCACTCTCACAGGGTTGGCGAAGTCGCTTCCCTTCCTAGAGACACTGTCTGTGTCCAGCTAGCTTGTCTCCATCTTTAAAAACTCAGGGATCAGACCATCTAGGCACCCTGCTGTGATACCTCTGCTCTAGACCCATGGTTCCTAAAGTTCAGGGCATCAGGACCACCCAGTGGGTGTAGAAACACAGATGGCTGGGCCCCACCCCCAGAGTTTCTGATTCCATGTAGGTCTGGGTAGGCTTGGGAATGTGAGTTTTCAACAAGTTCCCAGGTGATGCTGATGCTGCTAGTTCCTGACCACATGTGGAGGGCCACAGCTCTGGAGAAACACCTGCACCTTTCTCTTGTGTACCATTTTGCACAGCTTACACAGTAGTATACTTGTTCCCTTCCCCAGCAGGCGTGTGTTCACTGAAGGCAAGGGCAATGTCTTATTCATTTCTATAACATGGCACTTGGCTCATCACATAGAAGTTGATGGAGGGAAAGGGAAGAAAAGAAGAAAGACAACATTGAACAAAGACTGGAAGGTAGGGATTTAGGTGCAGAGGTCTTCAGAATGCATCCCCAGACCAAAGTTATTTATTTTCAGCATAAAATAATATTAAACTATGAAGTTAATGTATCTTAACATAGTGGAGACAGGCAGTATAGTGGCAACATACAGCTTGATTTTTAATTTCTAGTTTTACTGTGTGATGTTAGTCATGTTACTTAATCCTTCTTTAAAATTCAAGTTTTTAGACTCATAAAGTGAGAATAATAAAAATACTACCAATAGAGTTATTCAAATGTTTAAGTGAGGTAATACAAAGTAGTTCTTTTTCATAGTTCTTAGCATATCATAAGCACTCAGTAAATCTCAACTGCCAGTTTATTATCTGTTCCTTTAAATAGCTTAGTTACCAAATAATATTATTTTAGCAATTTAATAGACATGAGCACCAAAAAACAAAGGTAAGTTAAATTGCTTATGTCTTAGGAATTTATATGTTAGGCAAAATTATGGGTTTTTTTTTAAATCTCTACATATACTTAATTCAGATGATTGTTATCATGGTGGAATAATAGATTCAAGAAGAAACTCGTTTTGCTTTGGTAAGATAAGTTGTACATTATTTTCTACTTGAGATGCATTTTTAAGAAAAATATTCACATCACAAAGGGGAAGAAACTTCAAAAGGACCAATCTGCTTAAAGAATATTTCCATTAAAAGAACTTAGGGCTAGAGAGACAGTTTTATCTAAAGATTTCAAAAGACTTTACGGTCATTAACTAAATAACCCTCTGAAATATTGTTAACGCATGCCACGCCAATTTGTTGTTAGAAAACACCCGTTGACTGAAACAGTAGCAGGATGCTGGGCCAGAAGGTGAAATATAATGAAAAGTAGATGAATCTGATAAAGAATTTCCAGACGACTGTACTGAGCAGCCATCTGCAGACCTTTCATGATGGTACTCTTTCTCTCTAAAAGTGCAGAGGAAATGATTTTTAATCACTTGGTTAATGTTCCTCCTTCTCTTTCTGTTCTTCATTCATTCATTTGTTCAATAAACATTCAGACTCTGATACGTTCCAGTCTGGGCTGATTATTTCTCTTGCATGATCGCAGTTAATTTTCATACTATTTACAAAGCAGATACTATAATTATTCCCATTTATGGAATGGCAGCTTGCAGGAGTTAGAAAGCATGCCCAAGACCCTGAGTAACGGGATCTGCATGTCTTGAACTCCAGACGCCAGGTTCTACTGACAGAGCTGCTCTGCAGGGTTCCTACATGGTCTGCTGTTCCTTTCCAGGGTCTGCACACCCCAAAGGTGCGTGGCAGCCAGGGGCGCTCTGAAAATGGCCCTCTGAGTATGTACATGGAAACTAGCATGTGTTCCCGTTACAAAGGTTTAATCTCTTTTGTTTATTAATTTCATTACCTATGGATTTTAAATAGCATATTCTGAAAATGATATTGTAATTAGGGATATAGCTTTTTTGCATTTTCATTTTTCTCTTTTATTTTAAAATTTAAATTATGTTTTATTGCTTATACTATTATAATTGTCCCAATTTTCCCCCTTTCCCCCCTCCACTCAGACCCCCACTCCCTCAGGCTGCCCCTACACCATTGTCCATGTCCGTGGGTCACGCGTATATGTTCTTTGGCTGCTCTGTTCCCTGTGCTGTACTTTACACCCCCATGACTGTTCTGTAACAACTCATTTGCAGTTCTTAATCCCTTCACTTTTTTTGCTCATCCCCTGACACCCTCCTGTTGGGCAACCAACAAAATGTTTTCTGTATCTATGATTCAGTTTCTGTTCTGCTTGTTCATTTATTTTGTTTTTTAGATTGCAATCTCATTTTTTTAATATATTTTAAAAATCCTCACCGGAGGATATGGTTTATTGATTTAAGAGAGAGAGACAGACAGACAGACAGACAGACATAGATGTGAGAGAGAAACATTGACTGGTTGCCTCCTGTATGAGCCCTGCCTGGGACTGAACCCACAAGCTACGCATGTGCCCTGACTGGGGATCAAACCCGCACCCTTTTGGTGTGTGGGATGATGCTCCAGTCCACTGAGCCACCCGGTGGCCAGGGCCAGTTTTATTTCTCATGGAATTATCTGATCTAGACTCTGGACATGCATCTTTTTTGGCCTAATATTTTGAGTTTTCAAACAGTTTTCCAGAGCAAATTATTTTCACTTCTGTCTACAGAGTTTGGTGTTTGTGACACAGAGACGTTGGCGTGTGTCTGATGTTATCACGGAAATGTCACCCTGAGCCACCAGTACTTAACTGTATGCTTTTGATCACTGTTTATTATATATAATGATTATATATTATATAATGATATATGATATGTGTATTCTATACTAGTATATAATGCATATATTATAATGCAGTGTTTATATATACATAGCAGTGTATATACAGGGTGGGGCAAAAGAAGGTTTACAGTTCTGAGCAGGCAAAACACAGTTTATTCTTATTATTAATTAGTGTATTATTTTCCATACAAACAATTGTAAACCTACTTTTGCCCCACCCTGTATAGGTAACCTACTCTATGGATCCTTAAAATATTATGCAAATCTTTCCTTACAATGGCACTGAACTATAAAATCATACCTACCCAGGAATAATTACCGAATTCATGTTAAAATTCTTTCCTTTTTAAAAAACTGATTCTGTCAAGTAATCTTTACATATACCCAAAGCTAGCATTAACTGATTCTCAGGTTTAAATGACTTATTCAAGCAGTATTAATATTTTTTCAAAATGAAGTATTTAAGAGCACATCCTATAATATGAAAGATTTGTTATGTTGCCAATAAAAGCCACCATTTTCTTTTCCGAGAGATACATTTTTATGACTGGTAGACTAAAAAATTTTATTGCCATATATTTATACATATTCAGTAGCCATGTTATTGAAAGGTGAAGTTTTAAAGTTATAAAGATTTTAAAAAGTGACTCAAAAGGGTTACCCCTATTTTTATTCTTTTTATGTTTCTTTCTCCTGTGGTGTTTGAATATGCTGAGAGAGAGAGAGAGAGAGGGATTGAGATTGATTTGGATTAGTTTTTCCAACCATCTAATGAAACTATTTCCTTTAGTCTGAAGAGGCCAACTTAGATTACATGCTAACCTTTGAATCCATCCATGACCATGGCAATGTCAAGTGCAAACTGACTTCTGCCAGTTCGGGTTCACTTCTGGAGATGGAGATGGATAAATCATCTCCGAACTGCATGACTATTCAATAGCGAGGAAGGGGTGAAATAGATATTGGGACATTCACTGTATGTTTCAATGTACAATACTGACTTTCAAGGGTAGAGTCCTCCATAAATCCCAAAGCAGTCTCACACACTCTCTCATTTGATTTCCAGAACAACTCTTGAGTTACATGGTACAAGTAGGACTGTTTCCATTTGAAGGGTGAGAACATTGGGCTCAGTGTGGTTAAGTTACCCTGAACTCAAATCTACTCTCCTTTGGCTCCAGGTTTAAAGCTTTCTGGACACTTGATCATTTTTTCAAAATAACTAGTTAAAAAGTGAACAATTCAAACTACACATTTATCATCCCATTGTTCAAAATGACTTGCTATGCTGAATTTTTCAATTTTTGCTGTCCCATTCTTCCAAAATGGCAGTGACAGTAGACAGTGTTGGCTGGGAATGCAGTGGTTAGTTAGCGTCTTCTGGAATTACAGTCTTCTAATGACCTCAATTAAGCAGGGTCACAAACTGATAGTCTTCTTTGTATTGTTGCCTTACAAAGTTTCCTGCTACTTTTCTACTGTTGTAATTGAGAGTTGTGATGTGATTTTTATATTCTCTAGGTACACTTATACAGGAGAAAGCCTGGATGTCAATATGCCAGGAGAGCTAGAATCTATCTAGAAATTTTCTAATGCTCATGAGAAGGGCCCTCTGTGATAATTTTCCAAGAGTCTTGGAAGAGTAGACGATTCTTAAGTAAAGACTTAAAGGGGAAAAAAATCTTCAAATTCGGAGCAGAATTCTCATTGGCAGTCAACCCACTATTTAAAATGGATATTGATGATTATAACAGAACATGGCTGGGCTATGGAAATTATGAAAATACTACCTTGGGAACTATCAGATTTACTAATAACTACCTCCTAAAGCTGGCCTGAATATATTCCATCGTTTACTTTCAAATGCCATTGGCTGCCATGACTTCAGCAATGTTTCCTAAAATTCCTGTGGCTACAAATATTCTTTTCTCTCCTTTATCTCAGTATGCTAAGGAGGTTACCAATTTGTGTGCCATGGGCTTTGAGAAGGAGATCCTAGTGGTAGTAACAGACAAACCCAGGGAGTAGAATGTACATACAATATACATACCCACAGACAGACATTCCTATCATGAAATGGAAATATTCATCAGTACAACTGAGAACAAGTACTATAACTACTGGGCAAAGCCCTTGGCTAAATGCTAGCAATAGAGGAAAGGGTAAGATCTACTAATTCTCCTTTAACAAATCAAGCATAGTAGAGGATCAGATATACAAATAATAAAATACATTGGGCTCTATTTAATACTAATTTACATAAATTCTAATCCAGTTGGGATGAGGGGTCTATGGGAACAAACAAAAATAACAAACAACTGAGTACAAGTGAATGTCAAGGACTGGGTGCTGTTAATAAATGATAAAGAAAATCAGAGGACAGAGGCTGTAATATGTGAAACATTTATGAATAGACTATATGTGAGGTCATTATTTGTGTACCTGTGGTGGGACAGGTAAGGGTAGTTTCAAGAGAAGTGTGTTCAAGTCCAAAAATGGTTAAGAAAGAAAACAAAAAGGAAGAATGGTTGAGGTCACTTGGCAGTACGCCTTTGAGAAGACACTGAACGCCATCAGTCCTTGCCGAACTTGCTGCCTGGTGTTTCTTAGAACATCTCTAGCTTCTTAGAGGTCAAAAGTAAAGAGCTGGTGCCTCCTTACAGTATTTCCAAGGTCTTCAACATCACTCCCTAACCACCCCCCTGCCGTCTCCCCCAACACACAGACTATTCCCTATTCTTATTTCTCTGCTACCATTTCTGCACTTCAGATAACAGTACTCGCCTTAGCTGGTATCCTCCATGATTTTTTGTTGCAAACAGGACTGACTGACGTACATTTTTCTCCCTGTTTTACTCTTGTCCATGTTGCCACACGGTTACTACTGTAGGATTTAAATCAGTCATGCATTTAGGCAGAATGTTCCTCTGAAAAGCACAAATCAAGATAGCGTCCTGGACTATCTAATTTGCTGTGCAGAGTTGGTGTTTGCTAAAGGGCCGCATCTGAGAAGAATTCAGCTCCTGCTTTATGCTCTCTTCTCATGGCAATTATCATGGAAATTTAAAGAAGCAAAAATAAATCAATGCCTTTATTTTGTGGAGAAAAAGATAAGTAAATATGATTAACCATCACTAAAGGAGACATGTATAGAATGGTGTTGATATTTTGAAACAGGTTATGTCAAAGTATGTCAACATTGTGTTCAAAATCTGATCTATTAATAATAAAATAACC
Organism: Furipterus horrens; assembly: GCF_987537825.1. Lineage (NCBI taxonomy): Eukaryota > Metazoa > Chordata > Mammalia > Chiroptera > Furipteridae > Furipterus > Furipterus horrens. The sequence continues at coordinate 69,750,741 of NW_028327180.1, forward strand.
TAAAACTTGACTGGCTTTTAAAAAAGCTTAAAATACAAAGGCAAGGATGGACAGAGTGGGAAAACTGGATGAGTATTTACTTTAAAAAATAAGCCTCTTGCCCTTTTTTGTTCCATGAAGTACTCAGAATTCCTTGAGGCACTGAGTTATGCAGCTCCTCCCTGGACCCCACAGAATGGGGCCTCCCTGCGGGCAGCCCCAGACCGAGGCCCGGCCAGCTTCTAACCCTGCGTACAGTCTCCTCCGATTATTTAAAAAACACTCTAAAATCCCTCACTTCTCAAAATAACTCTTTTATAAACAAAACTCAAGGTAGCAGCAAAGGCCTAAACTCCAAAGAAGAGTTGAAAAACAATAACTTAAATTTTCTTTAACATTTCAAAATGTGTTAATACACAGTCATTGAAAAATATAGAACATGCAGAAATACATAGAATAAAAATATAAAATCACTTGCGATCCCCCTCTTCATTAATATTTCAATAGTGTCTCTTCCAGTTTTATGTTTCTTTAACAGTAAATACATACATAATCATTAATTTATTCACTAATTTATAATTAGGAAGGAAGGGCAAACATTTTTTTCTGGGCATTTTCCTAAATACTCAGAATTCAGTGATAAAAAGAGCAGACCTAGCTCATACTATGGCAAAATTTGACAGTCTAGTTATGATTATTGCATTTTACAGAATAAAATACTATACATTTTTTGAGTCCATGACTTTTAATAACTGAAAACCATTCCATGCTATGAATACCATATACTATGTATGCATTTCTCTATTTAAAAGACCATTTAGCTTCTGAGTGTTGACTCATGTGCAGCAATAAAAGAATGATTCTTGCTAACAAACCTCATAACAACCCCGATTATTTCCCTAGGAAAGCTTTCTAGAACATTATTACCAGGCTAAACTTTTAAAGGTTCTTGGTACCAATTGCTAACACACTTGGGAAAGGAGATTCAGAACATACATTCCCAGGATTCTGTGTTTTAAAGGAGGAAGGGAAAGGCTGTTGTCTTCCCATTTATAAGGATAATAAGTGTGAAAGTTGTGGTTTTTATTCTTTTTTTCTTTTCTTTTTACAACATTGATATTTGTGAAACCAATTCTCTGCCTGTAGAATGGTTGGGAAACGTAGAGTCAGAGGAGCATTCAGATATTTTTCTGCTTTATTCACATAACCAACAAGGAACTCATTAATTCTGACATTGAAAGGGCCTTTGATGCCACCCATAAAATGAAAAGAAAAAAAAAACCCTGCAAAAATGTCTTTGTGTGGTTTTAGAGGGAATAATTCTGATGTTATTTTACTTGGATTCAGTATCCATTCAGATCATATTGCGTGGGATCTCACCCTTGTGAGGAGGCCTCAATTTAAAACACCCAGCCCACGTAAGACTTCTGCCCAGGAAACTGCAACAATCAAAATATGCTGGTAGGGACCAGCAGATGCTTGACTCTGGGGACACCAGGCCATGCTCAGCTCTTGGCATCTGGGTGCTAATGGGGAGCAGTGAGCATGGTTCTGGAATAGGGCCTTGTAACCCATTTTCTGAAATGGGAACACAAATCTCTGCCACTGAGGTGCATGTGTAGCAGGAAAATGCCAGTCTGTTTTCATTTCCTTGATATCCTTCCCCTCCTTGAATTAGCCAATAATATTGGGTTATCAGAGGTCTCTCTAGTCTTAAACCGTGGTTTAATAAAAACAATCTCCAATGGCATTTGATATTTGAGTAAATGAATTGAATAGTTGTGTGCACATTAAACTAAGGTCCCACTACTTTTAGTCACCCTGACCAAAATGCTTGTACACATCCACAGAACTCTCTCCAAGAGGACTCTTACTATTCCTGCCTCCCACCTGTCTTCTCAGGCCCTAAGTGTGTTTTTACATACACATTGGGTCGTCCTTCAGTCACTCATTCATTCAGTGTATTTTAATAATCTTAATCTATCTTGGTCGAAGCATTGTATTAGGTTCTGAGAAAGACATAGTCTCTCTCTCATAAGGCCAACATTCAATGGGGGATAAGAAAAATGCCAAAGAATCCAACAAGCCAAATACTTACAGTTTGTTACAAATTGTATTAAAGAAACCAACAATGGCAAGGATGTGAAAACGGAGTACTGGAGTTTTTGTGTGGCGATTACAAAGGCTTCTTTGAGGAGGTGAACTATATGATAAGACCTGACACAGGAGGAGGAGCTAGAAAGGCTCAGTGCAGGAGAAAAAGCACCCGGCCTGAGGTCAAAGCATGTGCAGAGACCTTACCCTGAACAAGAACTTGGATGTGCTGGCAGAACCAAAAGAGGCTCAGGCCTTGGCCTCATTGGTCTGCCATTCTCTCCCGAGAGCTGGTGGGCACCCTGAGGCAGGGCTTGTGCCTTGTGCACATCGTCTTTCCTTAGCACCTGGGGCAAGTTTTGGTAACTAGCAGGGCCTTGATTCCTCTTGTTGAAGAATTGAAGGAATGGCTACATGAGTCTTTGGTGCAAATTTATGTGTAGTGATACTGCTGAGGAACCCTGATTAATCATTTTCTTCTCAGCATGGGCATCTCCCAGAGACTACAGTGAGCCACATGGAACGATCATTTATTTCTTCTTAGAAAAACGATTCCCTCTACTATCCCTAGAATATTCCAAATATGTTTTTGGCTCCTTGACTTAGTGATAAAGTCTGCCTTCCAGGATGCGCAAACATTTATGCTTCTGTGTTTCTACAACTTTAGCTCTGCATGTTCAATGGTCATACTTTCTCATATATGAATTGTTGCTATATTGTCATTACATACAGGCATACCTTGGAAATACTGTGGGTTTAGTTTTGCCGGTGGAGGGGCTTGTCTTCAATTTGTAAAAAATGCAAATTTTGACAAGTGCAATAAAGTGAAGCACAATAAAACAAAGTATGTCTGTATATCTGGGTGTGTGTGACTATTAGACTTACTTAAACGAGCAACTTAAATTCCTATCAGCCATATATTAAGTATTAATATCTGTAAGATCATATGCTCAATATCATACCTATATTTTCATAATATACATTAAATATATGACTTAATTTTTTATAACAGTCATCTGTTTTAACTTCAGATTCTATCATCCTCTACCCTCTACCAAAGCATAAACTATTACTGTGGTACACAATACCCTAGTCCATCCACAGTGATTTAAGTTCAAGGCTTTCCTTCCATTTCCAATCAAGTCATACCTCAAACACTGCAGCTCCTAGTAGTGTTGGATTTCAGGCTGGTGCACAGTGTGCTCTTGCCATCTGCATTAGGCTGGGCCAGGGAGAAGAACGGAGAGGTCGGGCAGAGTCGCTGGCAGGAGCCTCGTAATAGGTCGGCTGATTCTGGCTTCATTGTTTTGGCCTCAGTGTTCCAACAGATTGGATGAGATCTTAGAAACGGATGTCTTATAGGAGTGACTCTCTTATTGGGGTCTCAGACCTCTTTTAAGAAACTTGAAAACAGAATCCCCCACCCCCACCCGATAAAGCGCACATGTACTGTAAAGGCAGGAATATATTTTCAGGGTGTTTAAGAGATTCCCTGAATTCCATCAGCAGAATATTTCCAGGTGTCAAGGTGTTAAAACAAAAAAAAAAAACAACCTTGCCGAATAAGCGGCATTTATTGAGAGCTGACTGTGCTCCAGGCCCTGCACTCAATAATTTGCATACATTATGACATTATGTCTTTTAATTTTTCTCACAACTCCCTGTTGTACATGCTATTGGTAATCCTGTTTTATAGGAGGGAGAAAAGAGGGGAGAGAAAGAAGAGATGGAGAGAGATTCCGTCACTGCCTGGAGGCCGAACTGCTAGGAAGCTGTAGAGGCTGATTCTGGACCCTGAGGGTCTGACTCCCCCACTTCACCTTATTCTTACTTCTTTCCTCACTGTCTTTCTTGTTTCTAATCATGATGAGTGGTGGACACCATGTTCATTTGGTGAGGGAAGGTGCTACCAGAAGCTTGGGTGATTGACAGCAGCACCACATGTTAAGGCTACAGATTCCTCTTCCAAGAATGGAAGCATCCATTCTGAGATACACAGGGAATAGAGGTAGATTTGAAAAAGTCCAGGTGGTAATTAACACTTTCTCTACTCCTTTTTACCCAGAGGCATGCTCAGTTTCTGTTTTTCAAGATGAAGTTAAAAAAAGAAAAAGAAGTCAAATAAAATTTACCTTCATTTTAGTTGCAACATATTCTAATTTTAAGAGATCACAGGTTAATTAAATTGATTTAAAAACAACTTTTGAGTTCCACCTTAATTAACCCTCCAGGTGTCCTTGTTATTCTGCTCCTGCTCAGTACTGTCAGTCTGCCAGGGTGCGGGTTAGAACTCCTCACCTTCTCAGGTAGAAAGGGAGGGTGGGAAATAGCATTTGCTCCTGGGTTTGATAAGTGGAGCTCATTAGCTGTCACACAGAAGGCTCGGGCAGTCCATCAGAAGCGAACGGCAACACCGGTGACATTTATTACAAGCGCAACGTTCAGAGGCTGCTGAGAAACCAATTTTTATTCTTATGGATTCTGTCCCCCAAATGGGACTTCTCTAGGATTCATTAGCAATCCTGATCAAAATGCCAAGGAAGGAAAAGAGAAAAAAAATGAAAAAAAGGCCTTTGAGAACCAAAGCACACAACTAACTCCAGAAACTCAGAGCAGACATACAGAAGCTCCCCTGTTCACTAGCTGATCGTGAGTGTGATTTGCACCATTTCAGGAGAGTTACTGTCCTTGGGTTTTCCTGTGACTTTACAAAGTGAATGAGCATCAGAGCTATTTGGTTGATGGTCCCCACACAGTGCAAACCAACACTGGTTTTCCAGATTGATCACCATATGCTTATCTATTTTCCCAGCTTGTTCTAAAATGCATCCAGACAACCAACTTGCACCAGCACTTGGCCTGACCACACAATAGGCACAGCTTCCGCATGTAAAATCTCAGTGCGCTGAACCAGGGAATCCTCTGAGAGCATCCCTGATCTCTTTTCGCAGTGTGGCGAGGCATTTTATTTTTAAAAACTTAAAAATAAACATCAGCAAGTACTCATTCCCCTAACTGATCTACAATTCACTCAAGGAAGTGGACACTGAGTGAAGTCAACTTGCTTACATAACAAACGACAATTTGTGAAAACCTGGGCTCTTGTTCTCATTTGCCACCAACCTAGCTGTGAGTCTGAGTTTCCTCACTTATGCAGTGTGAGTGTACTGAATGGTATGCATAGTCTTTACTGGGTTGAAAATTATGTCTTTGTGGTTATGGGTAGTTTTGTATCAGTCTTTGGATTTTCTGAAGTGGTCTTCTCACTGGCCATCCTGCTTCCAATTTGACCCCTCCAATTGACCTTCCAATAGCAGCCGGTGATTTTTCTAATGTATGAACCAGAGCACAACACTTCCCGCACTTAGAATACTCTAATGGCCTCTCATTGCAAATAGAATAAAATTCCTGCTCCTTACATGGCCTGTCCCTGCTTACCTCCAGACATGCCCGCTTTCTGTCAGTGTGCAGCCAGGGCTCTTCCCCCTCCTCAGGGCCGCTGTGCTCATGATGTCATCTGCCTGCAAGGTTTTCCCTCTCAGTCACTCCTTCTGCTGCTTTAGCTCTCAGTTGAATTGCCACCACCTTGGGGAGTTGATGCCAACTTCTCAAGAGACTTCTGACCTCACAATCACTGCCACAAGCTATTTATGTTTCCCTTATAGTGTTCATCACTATCTAAAACTATGTATTTTTGTCTTACTCTCTCAATAGAATGGCACCTCCATGGAGTCACAACCTTAGCGGTCTTGTTCTCTCTTGTACTGCAGTGCCTAGCTCCATACCTGGCTCTTACCAAACACCTTATAGTATTTGTTGCATTTAATCCAGTGTTAATAAGTTGTTTGAATATTTTCTCCTTTCAAAATGTGTAAAAATGGGCTTTTGTGGGTAAAAGTATTGGGTTGGCCAAAAAAGTTTTAGTTTTTTCCATGTGATGGCTCTAGTAGCACTTAGTTGTCTTTAAATTCATTAGAAACAATTCTGTTAAATTGTATTGTGACAGCTGTCACATCAGTGTGTATTTAAAAACTTATCAAAATTGGTGAATTTTTGTGCAGTCATTTTAATAGTGAAGATGGAAGAAAATACACAACATTTTTGGCATATTATGCTTTGTTATTTCAAGGAAGGTAAAAATGCAACTTGAGTGCAGAAGAAGATTTGCGCTGTGTATGGGGAAGGTGCTGTAACTGATCGAATGTGTCCAAAGTGGTTTGCAAAGTTTCTTGGTACTATTGACATTTTGACCAACTAATTCTTTGTTACAGGGCTATTTTATGCATTGGAAGATGTTTAGCAGCACCTCTGGCCTCTACGCACTAGAAGCCAATACGGGAGATAGCTGACATACTCAAAATATCCAAATCAATAAAGTTATTGGTGAAAATGAAAACGTGTCTTTTATTTTATGGAAAAAACTAAATGTACATTTTGGCCAACCCAGTATAATTAGTCTGAAAAGTTATAATTCTGAAAAACAGAAGAGTAGATTTGTGGGTGGTATATCTCCTTTGTTGCCTAAAATCCCACACTACAGAATCTTTTAAACTAGGAGAACCCATCCACATTGATCCCATCCATGCTGATTCTATCTAATCAGAGAGAATTTGTCTAACTCATGGCTCTTTCTTCTGCAGATAAAAGGCAGCTGTTCTCCCGGTTCATGGTCCAGCCCACTGTGTTCATGGTGGTTTCCCCAGCATGGAGATGGAGGGTCCATTGAACATAATGAAAGGTACTTGGCTCCAAATAATTACAAAAACTAATGATGATGCACTGCCTCGTGTGCTCCTGTGCTGTGAAACTCCGTGTCTGCTGTGAGCCCTCAGGGTGTCCCGTGGTGGTAATGTGATTGCACTCTGAATGGTTAGACAAATGAAACGCGGGTGGGTTCCTCCAAGGGCTGCAGGAGGCTAATTCTCTTTGCTTAAGTGTTAGACACAAAATAAGTTCAAATTCTTTCAAACAATAAAATGTTGCTTACTTTTTGTCAAGAGCTCACATTTAAGAATTAGCTCACACCTAAATGTCTTTGAAGGCTGCCACTTCGCATTTTGCAAGACTTAAGCCAAAGGGGTGAAGTAAAAATGTAGTAATTAAGAATCTTCTTTATATTTGGAATTATGGTTAGGTTGTTGTTTTCTTATGCCCAGTGAATTTTTTTCCTTCACGTGGTAGGACATCCTGATTTTACTTTGGCATAGAATCTTTCCCTTACTCTTAGTCCATGGGATTTATCTGAGATGAATCCACCCTGTATATGAGTGGAAGCAGTTCCGATGCTGTACCAGTCAGATTGTGTCTCCCTGGAATTTTCTTCTTGAGTAGAGCAACTCAAAGTTTAAAAATGGTAGTATGTGATATGCTGAGTCAGAAAAGATTGATTATTAGTTCCTGTTACTGAAGTTTCCAGAGCTCCTGGTTTCTTGTGCTTCCAGAGACCTGGTTCTTAAGCCTTTTAAAATTTTTTTCCTTTGTTTTTGTTGTTGACACTATTGCAGATGTACCCCCATTCCCCGTCCCTGCCCTCCTTTACCCAGCCCTCTCCCTGTTCTCTGGCCATCACCACACCATTGTCTGTGTCTATGTTATATGTATATGTTCTTTGGCTAATCCTTTCACCTTCTTTTATCCAGTCTCCTCCGCTCTCACCCATCTGCCAGCTGTCAGTCTGTTCCAGGTGTCGATGCCTTTGTTTCTATTTTGTTATTTTGTTCATTAGATTCACATATAAGTGAGATCATATGGTACTTGTCTTTCTCTGACTGGCTGATTTCACTTAGCATAATAACCTCCAGGTCCATCCATGCTGTTGCAAGAGGTAAGATTTTCTTCTTTTTCTCTTTTTAAGGCTGCATAGTATTCCATTGCGTAAGTGTACCAAAACTTTTTTATCCACTCATCTATTGATGGACACTTACACTATAATAAATAATGTTGCTATGAACATAGGAATACATATATTCTTTCAAATTGATGTTTCAAGGTCCTTAGGATATCTTCGTACGGTTTTCCACAGTGGCTGTACTAGTCTGCGTACCCACCGACAGTGCACTAGGGCTCCCTTTCTCCCTAGCTGACTTATTAATGATGGCCGTTCTGACCAAGTAAGGTGATATTTCATTGTGGTTTCAATTTGCATCTCTCTGGTTCCTTGTGCTTCCAGAGACCTGGTTCTTTCACCTTTATTTTAAATGTATGAGCTGTTCCATGTTATTTAAATTGTCCTGGTTGTCTGTTGATACATAGTAAACCACCTCAGAGTTTATCAGTATAACATAACAATGACTTTATTAAACTCATGGTTCTGTAAGTCAGGAGTTAGGCAGTGCCTAGAGGAAATGTCTGGTCTTTGCTCTGCCATGCCTGGGCCCTCAGCTTGTGTGACACCAGTGACTAAGGATTGCTGAATGGTGTGAGGAGTCTCAAATGTCTTCTCCATATCACATTTCCCGGAATATATAAGATGGTTTCTTCCTTGACAGGGCTGATTGGAATAGTTGGAGTTACTGGGCATCTCCTTCTCCCCATGTGCCCTCCTGCATGACTAGCTGGGCTTCCTCACAGCATGTTAGTTCATAGGATAGTTAGACTACTTACAAGGTGGCAAGGCTCCCTCAGAGCAGGTATACCAACGGTCCAAGGTAAAAGCAGCAAAGCTTCTTATAAACTTGGCCTGGAAGTCAAATAACATTGGTTCTATTGAATTCTGTTAGTTACACATGAGTCACAGAATGAGCCAAGATTAGAAAGAAAGTAACTACACAGGGACATAAATAATGGGAGATGCGGCTCTTTTGAATGTCTTTGGAGATTAGCTACCACACCAATGAATTATTTTGAATTTGATTTCTTTGTTTTTTTACCACTAAATAACTCTCCAGTTCTGTACCTTGTACTGGGAAATCCATGATAACATTTCTCAATATTTTAAATTTTATGAATCTACATTAAAATTAAAATGTTGACTACCAACTTCTGGCCAAGATGGAGACATAGACAGACACTCTGCATCTCCCTCCACAACTAAGAAGGAATACAACTACCTCAAAACTAGAAATAACCAGAAGTCCCAGGAAATCAAACTGCATGGAAGTCCAGCAAACAAAGATATAAAGAAGAAAATACTCATCCAGACAGGTAGGAGGGGCGGAGCCGGGACGGAGAGGACACGGTGTGGTGGTAGCAGCGGTGGTGGCAGCAGTGGTGGCAGCAGTGGCAGGCCAGCAGAAAGCACAGCTACACATTTAAAAAAGTCAGGAGGACACCTGGGGAATGTTCCCAGCTCCTCACCGGACCTTGCAGCCCTTGGTCCCAGCACCGGTGAAAATCAAGCCTCATTGCTTCTGACTGTGCAGACCAGTGGGGGTTGGGGGGAGGCAGAAACTGCTGGTCTCAGCAGAGTCTGCTTGTTTAAAGGGCTCACAGGGTCCTAGAAAGTCTGCAGACCAACCCACTATGGGAATGATGGTCAGGGCAGCAGCTAGAGGGGCGCCAATCCTGTGTGGAAGTGGGAGAGGTGCCTGGAAGGGGGGTGGGTGCTAGGCAGGTGGCATTGTTCCCTCTGGGACCCCTCCCCCACATACAGCTCCACAACGTGGTGAAACAGATCGCCCTGTACTGATAAATCCCTAGGGCTTTGCCCCTTATAACATAATAGGAGGGACAGTTCTACCTGGGACACAGAGGCAAACAAACACAGGAGCCTGTCAGAATGAGGAGACAGAGAAGTATGGCCCAAAGGGGGAAATGGGTGAAGGTTCCATTGGGAGAACTAAGCCATGAGGAGATAGCCAGCCTAACAGATGAGGAGATAGCCAACCTCACAGATGCAGAATTCAAAACTCTGGTGATAAAGATGCTCACAGGCTTGACAGATATGCTTGAGTACAGCAAACGCATAAGAGAAGAAGTGAAGGCTTTGCTAAGTGAAATGAAGGAAAATCCACACAAAACCAATGGTGAAGGGAAGGAAACCAGGGTTCAAATCAATGATTTGGAACATTAAAAAAAAAAAAAATTCAACCAGTGCAGAATGAGGAAGCAAGAATTGAAAAAAAATGAGGAAAACTTCCCAAATTTTGCAAAGGAGATGGATATACAGGTCTGGGAAGCATGGAGGGTACCAGGCAAGATGGACCCAGAGAGGACCACACCAGGACACATCATGACTGAGATGCCAAAGGTGAAAGATAAAGACAGAGTCCTGGGGGCAGCAAGAAAGAGGCAGAGAGTTGCCTATAGGGGGGTGCCTGTAGGACTATCAGATGATTTCTCAGAGGACACTTTACAGGCAAGAAGGGACTGGCAAGCAGTATTTAATGTGATGAAAAGTAACCTACCACCAAGATTACTTCAGCCAGCAAAGCTATCATTTGGAATGGAAGGGCAGATGAAGTGCTTCCCAGACAAGGTAAAGCTAAAGGAGCTCATCATCACCAAGCCATTATTATATGAAATGTCAAAGGGACTTACTTAAGAAAAAGAAGATCAAAACTATGAACACTAAAATGACAACAAACTCACAACTATCAACAACTGAATCTAAAAAATAAAAACAAAATCCAACTAAGCAAACCAGAATAGGAACAGAATCATAGGTATGGGGATCATTTGGAGGGTTACCAGCTGTGAGGGGGGGAGGGGGAGAAATGGGGAAATGGTGCAGGGACTAAGAAGCATAATTGGTTGGTACAAAACAGACAGGGGGAAGTTAAGAATAATATAGGAAAGGGTGAAGCCAAAGAACGTGCATGCACGACCCATGGACATGAACTAAGGGGGGTGGGATTGCTGGAGGGAAGGGGTTACTGGGAAGAGGGGAGCAAAGGAAAAAATTGGAACTACTGTAACAATATAATCAATAGAATATACTTAAAAATGTTGACTACCTACATTGGAGTTATCAAATTTTTATTTTTCAAGTAAGAATAATATATATGCTATTATCATCATCACTTAATGAAGGCAAGGAGATTTAACATAAAATACAGGAAGGACCTGAACTCTTAATCAAGAATAATTTATTTCACTTAAGAATAATTGATTTCTTTTCAATGAAGAAAATAATATCTGGAAAACATTTTTTTTTTACTCATTTTTCCCAGAGCAGTGAACATCTTCTCACAGACTGGTAGAAGTCCACTGAAGGGATTTTTCATGGAGTGAAATAAATGCCAATGTGTGGGGCCCACACAGGTTGCCACAGGTCTTCAGAGAAAGGTGCAAGGACAGCTGAGGTCTAGGAAGCCTGCATGGAGGCAGCAGGGATGTAGGCAGAGGCAGGAGCTCGGTAAAGGGTAGGGGAATAAAGAAGATCACTGCAAGGAAGAAAGACAAATGCCTGTGGAAGGGTTGCCAATGCTAAGAGTTTCCAATGTGGCATTTCATTTCCTCTTTAAGGCAGTATTGCGAAGTGAGAGTATATGCTCCATTTAAAGATGAAGGCATTCTGAAAGGCTGAGTAACTTGCTCCAGGTCCCCACACTAATAAGTAGCAGAATGAGGACATGGATTATGTTTGGGGAGAGGCCAAGCATTATTCTACTGCATTGTGGGGCCTTGGAAGAGAGTTAAGCACCCAAGCATTACTTGAACAGAATCTGATGTACATTAATTGAGCACTGAGTGTGTTCTGGGAACAGATGATACAGCATTGAGAGACACAAACCATTTACCTCCAGGGAATTTATAGTCTAGCACTGGAGGCAGAAAGTCAATGAGCAATTATGAGATGTTGTGATAAGTAGCTTTGGGGCAGGCGAAGTGAGCATAGAGGGCTCTTCTGGAGCTAATGAGGGACCCCAACCTAGTTCAGGAGAGTCAAGAAAGGCTTCACAGAGGAAAAAATATATAGATATCAGCCAGGTGAAAAAGGAGTGTGCTTGATGGGGGGTGGGTGGGGGGAGCAGGGATCACAGGAAGGGTTTACCCTGGAGGTGCGGGGAAATCTGGAAGTAAAGGTACATTTGAGGAACTGCCTGCTATTCAACATGGCTGGAGTCAGTGTGGAAGAGCCTGGCTGGTGGTGTGGCAGGCAGTAGCAAGTTAGACAGGGGCCAGCTGGGACGGGCTCCAGAACGATCCTTGTTATCCTTTCTGTCTGATGTGAAAAGTGGGAAGTGTGCTATCCTGTGTGCTTTTGCTGCAAGGACCCCTTTGGGAAGCCCATAAGGCAATGAGGATGCCAAAATCATATTTCTCAGCCTTCGCTACCTTGCTATATATTTCCCACATGTGCTTAAGGGAAAACATGAATCACCAGAATCATTAATAGGCTTATAATGTAAGTATTCTTGAGGGATTCTGAGAAAAGCTGGTCATCCTTATTGCTCTGTCTCAGATTTTGGGGGAAACATTTTAATGTTTGCGTGACCTTTCACCAAATATATTCTATATTTTTAGAGCCCAGTAAGTTAGTGTTTTTCTGTAAGTACCAGGGGCAGGAAGGACTTAACAGTACCAGTAGGAAACACATACATATCTTTTAATTTTTTTCTTCATGTAGGTTTTATTCCTGCCAGCAGTTTTTTGGTTTTTTTTTTCAGTTGTGCCTGTGGAAATTAAGGAGGATTTTATTAGCAATAGAAAATTTCCAAGTTATATTCCTTCTGGGTCTACAGTAGTTCCCAGAGCCCTTCTCAGGCTATAAAAGGACCAGGTTCTTCAAAGTCTCTAGTTCTTAATCACCACTAGCTCATCAACCTCATCTCTCATCATTCTCTTTCTATCTTCCTCAGAACAGTGACACTGATCTAAAAAAATCAGCATATATTTTCATATACATTTCCAAGTAAAGAAAACCAAACCTACTTTACTAGATGGCATGTCCAGCTCTAAAGTATGAGAATTGCATCTGCGTGTTAGCCAGGATGCTTTTGGGTTTCAGGTGATAAAAATTAACTCAACCAGCTGGAGCATAAAAAGACCATTTCCTGCTTCCTGCAACCGGAGTCCAGGGCACTCCCATGTCAGGCTGGACTGGTCCAGGGACTCATCTCTCCGGCCCACTTGGTCCTGTGTTAGCTGCAGTCTTAGCAGGTTCTTGTGGTGCGATGGGTATTTTGTGGCCCGAGGATGCAATGTTGTGACTGGCCAGGTCACAGGGCATATGATGATAATATTGGTTTCATGGAAAAGCCAGATTTTGTGACAAAATGAAGCGGGGGTGGACAACAGAGAGGTAAAAATGACAGATTTGCCTATACAATTACTTTTTTTAGAAGTTTTAAGATTCATGATACTGAAAGCACTAAAAGCATCATCTCATTTTACAGATTTGGTAAGGCGTTATTTAGCCATTGTTTGTTTTTTGAGGTCCCAGGATTACAAATTCTGTGATATATAAACTTTGAAACTCATGTGAAGAGTTTTGAAGTTTTCACAGGGTTGTTTTTCTTTTTTCTAAACAGCAAGATTATTTTTTAAAAACTACTTCATCTTTTTTTCTTCAGCTGTATTGCAAACATTTTCATAAGGATGATACAGTTCTGATTTAGAGAAGACAAGAATCTGATAAACCTTATCTCTTCAGCTCTGATCTCATTTTCTTTGTAGCTTTTTCTGTGGCTAAAAGGAATCCATTTGCTTCATTAAATGTGCCCACATGTAACGTGGGAGCATTTTCTGGTAGGTGCATCTGAAACTCAGCAGGATAGCCATCAGGACCTGGGCTCTGCCTGTGGAGGGGTCCGTAATGGTTCATTTTACCTCTCATGGAGCAACAGGATCATTTTTTGCCATCATCACTAATTGAAAGACACTGAACACTTGAAACAAAATGCTGGCATTGCTGCAGGTTAAGCAGTATATAGGGCAAGTCGGATTCTGTTTATTAAAAACAACACAACACCCTCCTCCTGTCCTTTGACTTTATAGAATTCCTATCTGTCCTATGGAATAATAACTGGTGAGTTGAGGTCTTTACTTACAGGACGCAAATAGCTTCCCCCTTTCATTCCCCAAAGGTAGGGTGATTTTGAATCATTTGCCTTGGCCTGTTTTGCCCAGTAACATTTTCTTCAGTCTCTGCTTCTTTGCAGCAAACCCCTGAATCTTGCCTCATTTCTTCCCTAATCAAACTTGCTTTTGAAGATGTGATTCCAGTTTCCTATGGTCCTGTTCTTTTTTGGTAAAATGAAAATAGCTAATTAGCAGCTCTCTTCTTCATGATCTCAGCATTTTCCAAATGGGTTATGGAAAGAATTCAGAAGTATTATTATTTTGAGGTAATTATCCAAGTTGATTAGAGAAGACTTAAAAATTAAAAAAAAAAATCTCCCTGTTTCTTACCAGTGAGCACTCTGATGCCATCAGGAGCCTTGAGAGAGATGACCTGACAATGACTGGGTGCTGTGATTGACCAGCAGCACTGATAATGACAACCTGCACAGCACACGGACAGGGGAAATCACCTGTAGAAACATGAGACCATTTTCTGCCTTGACCTTCAGCACACAGCTTCTCAAGCAGAGAGTGACAAAACGGAGGTGTAAAATGACCCGGATGGTGCGCCATGCATTGTAAATGGATCCCCAGCTCCAGGCTGGCGGCTCACACCTGACCGCTGTGCGTCTGGAAACAGCAACCATTTGCTCTGACCTTCCTGGCTCCAAGACGCGGTGCAGTATATTGCACACCATTGCATTGTTTAATGTCACAACAATCATTATCAGGCATGACTATTATCTCCATTTTATATGTGACAAACTGAGCCTAACAGATGTCAAGTAGCTTGCTGAAGTTAACACCGCTGGTTAGGGGTAGACTTGAAGTTTGCATTCAGATACATTTCACGTCAAACTCTGTTTTTATCCATCTGACCTGCTGTTTCTAAGATGTGACTGGCAGACGGAACCATAAGAAGAGCAGAGAAGAAATCTTGATGTTCATATTCTTTGCTCCACGTATTTTCTCCATTGGGGAAGAGTACTAGCTTCCTGAAGGGGTATAAAATGGGTGAGCACATAGTAATAAATCTGAAAAACTTAATATTTATAGGGTAACTTCCCATGTAATGTGTCACCATTTGATCCTCCCGCCTGCCCTGTAAGGCAGGAAGCAGTTGTATTAAGCGTTTTACTACTACTACCCACTGTACACAGAAGAAACTGAGAATGCCATCAAACATGAATGGGACAGACTCAGATGTCAGTGGTGGGATGATAATAATAGTAGTTATAAGGAAAAATAATAACAAGAATAATATTGAAATTTATTTATTTATTTATTTTATATATTTATTTATTTTTTGGTTTTTCAATTACAGTTGTCCCATTTTTCCCCCATTGCTCTCCCCTACCCAGCCGACCTCTTCTCCCGCAATCATATCCCTCCCTGGTGTCCATGTCCATGAGTCATTTATACACATTCCTTGATTAAACCCTTCCCTTACTTATCCCCCTTCTCTCCCTCCCCCCTCCCCCCTATTCACTGCTATTCTGCTCTTTGTTCTATTTAGTTCGTTTGTTTGTGTTGTTCTTTAGTTTCCTATATTAGGTGATATCATATGGTATTTTTATTTCTTTGCCTGGCTTATTTCACTAAGCATAACTCTCTCTAGTTCCATCCATGTTGTCGCAAATGGCAGGAGTTCCTTCTTTCTTTCCGCTACATAGTATCCCATTGTGTGAATGTACCACACTTTTTTGATCCACTCATCTTCAGATGGGCACTTAGGCTGTTTCCAGCACTTAGCTATTGTAAACAGGGCTGCTATGAACATAGGGGTGCATACGTTTTTTTGAATTAGGGTTTTAGGATTTTTCGGGTATAATCCTAGCAGTGGAATCATTGGTTCAAAAGGCAGTTCCATTTTTAGTTTTTTGAGGAAATTCCATACTGTTTTCCATAGTGGCTGCACCAGTCTGCATTCCCACCAACAGTGCAGTAGGGTTCCCGTTTCTCCACATCCTCGCCAGCATTTGTTGTTTGCTGATTTGTTGATGATGGCCATTCTGACAGGTGCAAGGTGGTATCTCATTGTGGTTTTTACTTGCATCTCTCTGATGGCCAATGATGTTGAGCATTATTTCATGTGCCTATGGACCTTCTGTATGTCCTCTTCGGAGAAGTGTTTGTTCAGGTCCTTTGCCCATTTTTTAATTGGGTTGTTTGTTTTCTTGATGTTGAGTTGTATAAGCTCTTTATATATTTTGGAGATCAGTCCCCTGTCTTTGATGTCATTG
The DNA here is from genome assembly GCF_987537825.1 of Furipterus horrens. Classification (NCBI taxonomy): domain Eukaryota; kingdom Metazoa; phylum Chordata; class Mammalia; order Chiroptera; family Furipteridae; genus Furipterus; species Furipterus horrens. Next base: position 69,767,003 of record NW_028327180.1, read on the forward strand.
GCAAATATGTTTTCCCATATGGTTGGTTTCCTTTTCATTTTGCTGATGTTTTTCTTTTGCTGAGCAAAAACTCTTTAGTTTGATGTAGTCCCATTTGTTTATTTTTTCCTTTATTTCTCTTGCCTTAGGAGATGTATCCATGAAGATATTGTTACGTGGGATATCTGAAATTTTCCTGCCTATGTTTTCCTCTAGGACTTTTATGGTGTCACGGCTTACATTTAAGTCTTTGATCCATCTTGAGTTTATTCTCGTGTGTGGTGTAAGTTGGTGGTCTAGTTTCACTTTTTTGCAAGTCTTTGTCCAGTTCTCCTAGCACCATTTGTTAAAGAGGCTCTTCTCACTCCATTTTATGTTCCTTCCTCCTTTATCAAAGATTAGTTGACCATAGAGGCCTGGGTTTATTTCTGAACTCTCTATTAAGTTCCACTGATCTATATGTCTGTTCTTATGCCAGTACCAGACTGTTTTGATCACAGTGGCTTTGTAGTATTGTTCGATATCTGGTGTTGTGATTCCTCCTGCTATGTTCTTTTGTCTCAAGATTGCGTTTGCTATTCAGGATCTTTTTTGGTTCCATATAAATTTATGGAGTATTTGTTCTAGGTCTGTGAAATATGTCATTGGTATTTTAATAGGGATTGCATTGAATCTGTAAATTGCTTTGGGTAGTATAGCCATTTTGAGGATGTTGAGTCTTCCCATCCAAGAACATGGTATTTGCTTACATTTATTTGTATCTTCCTTAATTTCTTTCTTCAGTGTTATGTAATTTTCAGAGTACAGGTCTTTTATCTCTTTGGTTAAGTTTACTCCTAGGTACTTTATTTTTCTTGTTGCTATAGTAAATGGTATTTTCTTTTTTGCTTCTGTCTCTGATATTTTATTGTCGGTGTACAGAAATACCTTAGATTTCTGTATATTTATTTTGTACCCTGCGATTTTGCCAAATTTATTTATTATATTGAGTAGTCTTTTAGTGGAGTTTATAGGGTTTTCTAGGTATACTATCATGTCATCTGCATATAATGATAGTTTTACTTCTTCTTTCCCAATTTGGATGCCTTTTATTTCTTTGTCTTGTCCGATTTCTGTGGCTAGGACTTCCAACACTATGTTGAATAGGAGTAGAGAGAGTGGACAGCCTTGTCTAGTTCCTGATTTCAGGGGGAATGCTTTCAGTTTTTGTCCATTGAGTATGATGTTGGCCTCAGGCTTCTCATATATAGCCTTAATTATGTTAAGGTATGCTCCCTCTATTCCCATTTTGCTGAGTGTTTTCATCATAAATGGGTGTTGTACTTTATCAAATGCTTTTTCTGTATCTATTGATAGGATCATGTGATTTCTGTCTTACATTCTGTTTAGGTGATGTATTATATTTATTGATTTGCGAATATTAAACCATCCTTGCATCCCTGGGATGAATCCCACTTGATCATGGTGTATGATCTTTTTGATGTATTGTTGGATCCTGTTTGCCAAAATTTTATTGAGGATTTTAGCATGTATGTTCATCAGTGATATTGACCTGTAGTTTTCTTTCTTTGCTGTGTCTTGACCAGGTTTGGGGATTAGGGTAATACTGGCTTCATAGAAAGAGTTTGGGATTTTTCCCTGTTCTTGGATTTTTTGGAATAGTTTGAGGAGGGAAGGAGTTAGTTCTTCCCTAAATGTTTTGTAAAATTCGCCTGTAAAGCCATCTGGTCCAGGGCTTTTGTGTGCCGGGAGATTTTGGATTACTGTTTCAATTTCCTTCTTTGTTATTGGTCTGTTGAGACTTTCTACTTCTTCTTGATTCAGTTTTGGAAGGTTATATGTTCCTAGAAATTTGTCCATTTCTTCTAGGTTGTCAGATTTCTTGCCATACAGTTGTTTGTAGTAATTTCTTACTATCATTTGTATTTATGTGATATTGGTCATGATTTCTCCTCTTTCTTTCTGATTTTGTTTATTTGGATCTTCTCTCTTTTTTTCTTGATGAGCCTGGTTAGAGGCTTGTCAATTTTGTTTATTTTTTTCGAAGAACCAGCTCCTAGTTTTGTTGGTCTTTTGGATTGTTTGTTTAGTCTCTATGTCATTTAATTCTGCTCTGATGTTGATAATTTCCTTCCTTCTTCTTGCCCTAGGCTTTGCTTGTTGTTTTTGTTCTAGTTCTTGTAGCTTTAGTGTTAGATTTTTTATTTGAGATTCTTCTATCCTTTTCAGATAGGCCTGTATTGCTATGAACTTTTCTCTTAGGACTGCTTTTGCTGTGTCCCATAGGTTTAGGGCTGTTGTGTGTTATTATCACTAGTTTCTAGAAATTTCTTGATTTCTTCTTTGATGTCATTGTTAACCCATTCATTATTTAATAGTGTGTTATTCACTCTCCATGAGTTTGGGTGTCTGATTTTTTTCCCTGAGGTTGATTTTTAGTTTCAAGGCATTGTGATCTGAAAAGATGCTTGATATAATTTCAATTTTCTTGAATTTGTTGAGGCTTGTTTTGTGTCCTATAATGTGGTCTATCTTTGAAAATGTCCCATGTGCCTTTGAAAAGAATTTATATTTTGCTTCTTTGGGGTGAAAAGTTCTATATATATCAGTTAAGTCCATGTGGTTTAGTGTGTTGTTCAATGCCTGTATATCCTTGGTGTTTCTTTGCTTCGATGATCTGTCTATTGTTGATAATGGAGTGTTGAAGTCCCTTACTATGAGTGTGTTGTTGTTAATATCCTTCTTGTGGTCTTCTAGTATTTTCTTTATGTATTTGGGTGCTCCTATGTTGGGGGCATATATGGTTATCAGTTTTATTTCTTCTTGATGTATTGTTCCTTTAAGTATTATTAAATCTCCTTCTTCATCTCTTTTTATTGCCCTTTCTTTGAAATCCGTTTTGTGTGATATGAGGACTACTACCCAAGCTTTTTTTTCAGGTTCGTTTGCTTGGAATATTTTTTTATATCCCTTTACTTTCAGTCTATGTAAATCTTTTGTTTTGAGGTGTGTTTCTTGTAGACAGCAAATATGTGGGTCCTGTTTTCTTATCCATTCCATTACCCTATGTCTTTTAATGGGAGCATTTAATCCATTTACATTTAACGTTATTATTGACATGTATTTATTCATTTCCCTTTGTACCTCTGTTCCTCTCCTCTTTTTTTCTTCTTTTTTCTTAGAACATCCCCTTTAGCATCTCTTGCAATGCTGGTTTGGTGAAGATGTATTCTTTTAGTCTTCCTTTGTCTGAGAAACTCCTTATTTCACCTTCCATTTTGAATGAGAGCCTTGTTGAATAGAGTATTCTTGGTTGTAGGCCTTTGTTTTTCATTGCTTGAAATGTTTTTGACCATTTCCTTCTGGCTTGTAGTGTTTCTGTTGAGAAATCGGTTGATAGTCTTATCGGAGCTCCCTTGTATGTTATTTGCCATTTTTCTCTTGCTGCTTTTAGGATTCTCTCTTTGTCTTTGAATGTTCCCATTTTAATTATGATGTGCCTTGGAGTGGGTTTTTGGGGGTTCCTCTTCATTGGAACCCTCTGTGCTTCCTGGACTTGTATAACTTTTTCTCTCATCAGGTTTGGAAAATTTTCTGTCACTATTTCTCCTATCAGTTTTTCTATTCCTTGTTCTTCTGATCCCTCTTTAATTCCAATGATTCTGATATTGTTTTCCTTATGCTATCCTGTAATTCCCTTACTTCTTCTTCGTACTTTTTCAATCTTTTTTCATTTTGCTGTATTGTCTGGGAATTTTTTTCTACATTATCTTCTCACTCACTAATCTGATCCTCTGCTTTGTTTAGTCTGCTTTTGACTGATTCTACTGTGTTTTTCAGTTCAGAGATCAAATTCTTCATTTCTTCCTGGTTCTTGTTAGTAGTTTCTATGTTTGTTTGTTTGGTTTTTTTTTTTTTTTTTTTTTTATGGTGGTATAGTTCTCTGCAAGTTCCCTGTAATTTTCTTGGAGCTGCTGGTAACTTCCTTGGAGGTTGTCATAGTTGTTTTTAAGATTGTTGAGTATATTGATCTTCTTCACCACCTTTGTTTTGAATTCCGTGTCTGACATTTGGGCTATGTCTCTTTCATCTACCTCTCTTTCTGGGGATTCCTCTCTTCTTTTCATTGAGAGGTTGTTTCTGTGTCTTATCATGTTAGATTCTTCTTGTTTGTTTTTGTTTTTTGGGTTTGTCTGCTTTGCCTTCCCACCTTTGTGGTATGAGATTCTTTATAGGAGATCTGGGGTTTTCAGTGGTGCAATCTCTTTGATCTCCTGAGCCTGATGTTCTTGGTGCACCCTTTATGTCATTTGTTTATGCTGTCTGGTTATATTTCAGATGCTCTTCGGTAGGATCTTCCTTCTGGCTAGTTGATTGAGAGTCACTCTATCCATTTTTTCTTGAGTTCTTTTGTGGCAATGCTTTTAAAAACATAAACACACAGCCCAGGCAGGAGACCCACACCTTCAAAAATATCCCCCACCCTCTATCCCACTATTGTCAGCCAACAAGCCAGTATTAATATAAATATAGAGAGATTAGAGCTTTTATACTATAGGAAGAATAAATAAAAGTTGTTTTTAGGGAGGAAAAATATGATTTTTGAGAGAGGGGATGATAGATTAATAATAGTTGAGATTATACAAGACAGTAGGTAATATTTACATTGTATGTTAATAACGATAGAAGAAAAGGAGGGAAGAATGCAGAATAGAGTAAGAAAGTGGGATTGTATAGTATTGGATTTATATAGTAGTTATATTCTATTTATTTAGAGTTAAAGGGAGGCTAAACTAGACACACAAACAAATAAACAAAAATTAAAGAGGAAGGATGAGAAGGAGAGATTGTATGAAACAAATTAGAGATGTAGTTTTTTCTTTTTCCCCCTTAGGAAAGAAAATAAAAAGTAAGAATTATAATTAAAATTAAATTTAGAATTAAAATAAGAAATGAAAAAAATTTAAAGTAAAATAAAATACAAATTAAAAAACTAAGATAGAAATAAAAATTTAAAAAGTATATAAAAGGTATGTTTTTACTCAGTTCAGCCTTTGTGTGTCGTCTTCTTTTTTTGCATCCACAGCGGGTCTAATGAGGCGGGTCAGAGGTTCCTGTTCCTTGCGGCAGCGGTGTGCACCCACGGTGGCCAGCTTGGTGCGTTCCTTTGGCGCCTATTGGAGCTGGCGGAGGTGCTTTTGCGCGCGCACCCCTGCATACGCAAGGCAGCCCAAGAACTAGCCTCAGGCCTGCTGAGCCCACACTCCAGGAGTTGGTCTCTCGCCCCTTGGGGTGGGGCCCTGGACACTTGTGCACAGTGGAAGTGAGCATCTGTGAGTCACTGCCACCCACTGTTCCCACGCCGCAGCCGCCTGCTGTTCTGCACCCGCCTGGGTGGGCACGAGCAGGGCCTGAGCAAGTGGTCTGCGCTCTGGCCTGGCGCCCACTGTAGCTGGCCAGGGGTGTCTGCGCATGATCTTCTGCGTGTCCAGTGGGCCCTCCTTGCACCCATTGGGGCACTGATCTTATGTCTGTTGGGGTGTGTCCAAGGGGCACCTGGATGCTCGGCCCCACGCACCTGGGCCAATGAATGAGGGCACTTCCGTATGTGCTCCCGCGCTACCGAAGGGGAGAGTTGGGGAGTGGGCGAGTGCACTTCTGCACCTGTGCTCCTCAAGAATATCCTATCACCCCCAAACTTTCCACCCCTTTCCACAGTTCACAAGAGAAAAATATAAAGGAAAATTACGTTCTCACTTGCACAGCAGTACGCTGTTTCTTGTCTTTCAGCGCCAATGCTACCTAGTCGAGTCCTGTCTCTGCCAGCGGGCAGAGATCCTCTCTCCTCCCAATTCCTCTCTGGGGAATCCTGTGGTTGCCAAAAAGCCTTTGTGTACTTCCAGCCACAGCTCAGGTAGCCACCCCAGTCAGGAATCCTGTCTCGTCCCTTTTTCCTCCGCTATCCTCACTAAACAGGTTGTTCCCAGATGGTTTTTCTCTAACCCAGCAGTGCCGAGGCTCAACTCCTGCCAGTGTCCAGCTGCTCACTGAGATGTTCTGTCTGCAATTAGCCCAAACTGCAGACGGGTCTCGGGAGCCTGAAAGCGCAGCCTCCCCTCACTCCCCTGCCACCTTCTCCTCCCAAGAGTAATATTGACATTTAGAACCCTGAGCCAGGCTGGGATCTCAATACCTCACTTATTCTGTTATTTTTAACTTTGCTGAGGCGTAATTTACTTATGATGAACTACATCCATTAATAGTGTATAACTTGATGAATTATGATAGATGTACAGTCCTATGAAACCACCACCTAAGCCAAGACACAGTATTTCCATCCTCCTCAGAAAGATCGTCCTACCCCTTTATAGTCAGCTCCATCTTTTGCCTTTATCTTGAGGCCACCACCCACGTGCCTTTTGTCATATAGAGTAACTGGCATTTTTTAGACTTTATGTAAATGGATAATACATTATATGCTTTTCTATATCTAGTTTCTATGACCCAGAATAATGATTTTGTGCTCACTCATTTTATTATCTAGATAATACAAATATTAGTCCTTCTGACAGATTAATAGTATTCTATTGTATATGGATACACCATATTTATCTATCCATTATTTATCTACTGATGGGCATCTGGGTTGTTTTCAGTATTTGGCAAAGCTGCAATGAGCATTCACGTTTATGTCTTTGTGTGTTTTTATTTCTCTGGAGGTAGGTACTTACTATAGAATGGCTGAGACCTATAGTTGTTTATTTAACTTAAGAAATTGCCAATTTTTTTCCAAAGTGATTGCATAATTTTATATTCCCATAAACAGTGTATGAGAGTTTCAGTTGTTCCACATTCTCATCAGCACATTTTAATTTTGTCTTTTTTATTTTAGACATTCTAATGGGTGTAAAATGGCATCTCATTGGGGTTTTAATATGTAGTTTATTGATGATTAATTATATTGAGCATCATTTCAGATGATTATTTAAAACTTTTATATCTTCTTTGTGAAGTATCTATTCAAATTATTTGCAAACTTTTATTAGATTGCTTGTCTGTATTATTGAGTGTAAGAACATACAGTATTATATATTCTAAATATAATTCTGTTTTCAGTTAAATGTCTTTGAATGCTTTTATTATTTTGTGTCTTGCCTTTTTATTTTCTTAACAGTGTCGTTCAAGAAGCAAATCTTTTACTTTTGATAAAATCCAATTACCAATTTTTAAAAAATTTTATGTTCAGGTTAGTTCATTTACTGTAGCACATGTATCTTCTCATCAGCCTTATATGATACTGTAATTGTCTGCATTTCTCAGATGATTAAGTTCAATCACATGGAGATTATATAGTTGCCCCAAATTATACATCTGTAAGAATGCTAACTTCAAACCACTGGATGGGTACGAAGGCAGAGGAAGGCAGTCTCGGCTTATTAGCAGGAAAACAGGATCAAGAGCCAGGAAAGTCTCTGTGCACAATTATGAGAAGCAGAAAGTAGGGCAACGACTTGGATTCTGTCACAGGGATGATGATTCATTTCCTGAGAGTTTGATCTGAGGATCCAGTCAACCCTTCTTTTTGATATGAGACTTTTCCAGGCTGAAGGACCCTGTGCTTTATGTCTGCTGACTGATGCCCTGCTTATTATCACAGGAGAGATCAGCCTGGGGTCTCCTTACTTCTAGTCCAGTGCTCTGTCCACACCTCTGGGACAAAGCCCTGTCACAGTCAGTATCGTCTTTCTTTCACACAGAAAAATGTCTAATTACCTTAGGTAGAAAGACAAAGCTATCATGTTCTTCTTAAAAATAATACAAGTAGAACACGATTTTTTTGTTTGAAATATTAATGGCTTTGCAAAAGTCACAAAGGATGGAACAGTCATGGCCCAACTTCACCCTCCCACAGCTCTTCAAAGGAAAGCCAGGCAAACTTGTCTTTCTTCCTTGTTTCCTATTATGCAGGTAGGCACGCCCTTCATTGCCATCCCTTCCTTCTTCCTTACTGCACCTTGCCTTTTCTCTGCTGCATTTCTGGCCAGCTGCGCACTCAGCTCCTTTGGGCAGATGTGAGTTCTGTATTCCTCTTGCCCCTGGCTACCTTTGAATTACCACAGCTCCGCAGCACTGCCAGTCCATCAGTCACCGGAAGGTGTGACAAAGAACGTTGTACAACTACTGCCGCTATCAACTTTAAATGGAAATTAGAATTCCTTTTCTCCCCATTTTCATGCCTCACTTTAATTTGGGCAAACCACGGTTCTAGACATCATGTTCACTGCAATCATCTGTCTTTCAGAGAGTGGAACAGTGGTCCTGCTTGCTTAAGTGCCTTCATTTTTCATGGCAGTTTTTTTCTCTCTCTCTGTCTTTCTTCCCCGTCCCCAATTTTTTGTGGCATACCCCTGCCACAGGGAAGAGCATAATGTGCTTTCATGACTCTGGCTGCCCAGTCAAGCAATAGGAAATGGGAAAGTCACTTACCCGGCTAATGAAATGCACTGCTATGGTCTGGGGGCCTTGAATGCCTGAATTCTCTTAACTAGAGTAATGTGCATCTTCAGGAGAGCTGCCCTGCAGCCCAGATGGATCTCCGAGAGACTGAACTTTAAATTTATGTTATTTTTTAAAATATAAGGGAGTGGTGGTAGCTATGTGCATGCTACGTGCTGTTGAGCTGGCTAACTCCTAGCAACCCTATGAATGAGTGACATCCGCCCTGCTCAGTTCCTATAGACTCATGCCTATGGCTTCTTTTACAGCATCAATTTAGTATCTATAGGAGCATGGAACAGGTAACCAGTAAACCTCTTCAAATAAACAGTCCAATAAACTTCTTGAATAAACCAAATGCTCAACTCCCCCCAAATGGTAGACCTAAGCCAGTGTGAACATTGCAGGTTTTCTTTAGTTGACAAAATATCCTGTTGATTTATTAGGGGGCAGGGGGAGACAAGATCTTTTGAGTCTAATTCTTGCCAAGCTTGTAGAACAAAAGTAGTCTTCAGTGGGTTTACTGTTATTGTTAGTTTGCCTCCACCAGATGCACCCTGCCCTTTTCACCCCTGCTCTTGGTCCCAGAGAGGCTGACCCTGTGCATCCCATGGCCCAGGCTCTTTTGCTCTCTGTTCTCTGGTCAGGTTGGATCAGTAGGAGACCCTGACAGGAGACTGGAGGTGGTGGTGGAGGTGACTGGTCTTCTGCAGTCCTTATGGCTCTCCTGGGCCTGGTAACACCATTTCCAGCCCTTGACCTTCAAGCCTACCAGTGATAATGGAGTTCCACTGTCTGATCTCTAATTGTTTTCTGTAGTCTTGTCTATGCCCACATAATTATCTAAATATTTTTAACTTAAATTTCTTTTGGCATCTATTTCCTAAAATGATTCAACTTGATAGTTTTCTTGCTAGAAACTTTTTCTTGATAGTTTTTTTTTTTCTTTTTAAAATCTCAGTGTGATTACTTAGTAAGCTACAGATGTTTACTCCTAAGGGTACCTTAAGTATATTTTGAACAAATAAGAGTATGCACAAATTATATAACAGGCATAAATTAAATAATCACAAATGATTCCATTGGCACTCATCCCCTTATCTGCCTGGCCTCTTTAGATATGTGAGTTTGTAACCTGCTACATTGCATCCTTGGTTTTGAAAATTTCCAGTAAAGAGCCATGTGAGGCATTTAACAAAATGTTTGAAACAGGTTTCATTTCCCTTTAGAGCCTTGTGCTGCACGTGAGGTGCTATTCAAAGCACTCCCTCCCTCGGTGCCTGGCAGGCACGGCCAGCTACTGTCTCCCTCCTTCCCCCTCAGAAAGTAATTCTAAGACCCAGGCAATTAGAGCACTATAGGGGTTGCATCTAATGCTCTCTTTAAGGGTGGGAGCAGTACATTAAAATATACTCTTAATTTTTTTCCAGAATTAGGAAAAATATTTCAGTCCATTAGAATGGGGGAACAAAGACCTTAAATGACTGGGTTGGAAAACCAACCCAATTTGCTTTTTTACATTTTAACTTGTTTTAGGTGAAATAAAACTAACTGGCTTCTCTTTTTGATTTTTCAACTCTTTTTTAACACCTTTTTTACAATAAAGAAGATGCTCACTTGCAGTAAATTAAATACTTGAAAATGATGCCAATTCCTTCTGGATGATTATCGCTAGCTTTGCTAATTTTCCTGTGGGCTTTTTCTCTTTTTTTCTCCCTTCTTTTTGAGAAGTTTCCCATTCAGTAGAATTTCTCTTCTGAGTCTGTTTTGTGTACTCTGGTAGACTCTTTCCCAAAACAAAGTACTATCAACTATAAAAGTACACATTAGAAATGTTAATACTTATAAAGGCTTATATATAGGGTCTTCATTTTGGTCTCCTGAGGCTGGTTTGATGATTAGCTAGGATCACTGTTAAGTTCATAGTACAGCAATAATAGTAAATATAACAAAATAATAGCTACCTATGTTGAGCATTTACTATGTGCTAGTAAATATGCTAAACAATTTACATGCCGTATTAGATTTCATCCATGCGAGAACCCTTCAGTGCAGTCACAGTAATCGTCCTGGTAGTCACACAGTTGGAAGTGGCAGAATCAGTCAGGACCCAAGCCCAGGTCTGTCTGACTCCCCAGTCCTAGTTCTCAACAACCACACTTTTGTGTCTCTAGCTCTGATACAACAGTGCCCTAAAATGTGGTAACTAACTGATTATAAGACAGCCTTTTCCTTCCCCATCTATGTATAGTGTACTCCCCAAAGTTTCTGATGTGTTGTGCTAGGACACCCACTTCCTGAAGGAGATGTTGTAGAGGCCATTTCCTCTTGTTTCGTCAAATCTGAAGGATATGGGGAAAAGGATTTGCTAGATGACAATGGAGTTGCGCAGACAGCAGATGCTATAAAGCAGTCTCCTAATTTCATCTTTTCAGAATCAGTTTTATAATTTTTTAGACATTGATTGCCAATTAAGAAATCACTAATGGTAATTTTTAAAACATCTTTAAACAGTCGTGGTGACTAGATTATATAGCTGAAATGTGCAAAATGAATATTTCTAATCTCTTTGTTTCAATTAGGCTTCCCACCAAGTGTGGTTGATTCACTAAATACTAAGCACTCGGCATGAGCCAGTGCTTGTGGCTAAATATATGAATATGAAAAAGACATTGCCTTTTGCACTGAGTGGGTTCACTTGCCAGCCATGCGAACAAGTCCCAGAAGACATCTTGGGAAATTCTATATTTCTGGTTGCAAGTATTCCCAAGCAACTGAACACCCACAAACCAGGGTAATTTATTGTCTTGCTTAAGCATGGATTGAATTGCTCAGACTCCAGGTTTGGTGTGAGAAGAGAACCAGGTCCCTAATCTAGTCAGCGAGCAATGCTGACATCTCAGTATCTATCTCGTCACGGCCCTCATACTCTCGTCCCACATTAAGAATAAAAAATTTATATTTTAAGAGCAGTTCAACAGCAGTGCTTGTGACAAATGTGAGGAGAAAGCAGAACAATCTAATAAAATGCTGGATCTTTACAGAATGTAGAAATGTTGGATAATTTAAGAAGGAACATATCACATTTCTTTATGGGTTTTGAGATATGACAGGAATGTGCCACATACTTTACATAACTGGCTTTCAAACTTTCTTTATCCACAACTTATGTAAAAACATAACTTTTGTTCCCACTCTGATAAATACACAAACAAATGAAACAAAACTTCAATAATACAATACTTACCACCTTTACTGTAGATCGTTTACTCTATTTTCCAAGTCCTTTCTCCTTTCTATTGCTTTTTTTATTGCTGATTATGAACCACTTAATTGACTTCATGACCCACTGATGGTTTGTAACCCCAATTTTGAAAAAAAACAAAAAACCTGCTCTTTATTATTATAATAATACGAATGAACAGGCAGGTAAATGAGTCAGTAGATGAAGCTGGTTTGGCTGGTTATCCAGTTAGAATTATCTTACTAGTATTATACATTACTTTAATCCAGTGTGTATAGAATCATCCGGGTCTTACGGGGTCATGTAAATTTGTCATTTATGCTCCACTTCACTTTATGGGAGGAATTATATAATATGGTAATAGTTGTGAATACAGGACTTTGGGAACCTCTCAGGAGAAAGTCAGGTATAAGCTCTATAAATAAAATACCTGAAGAATCTAAATGAGGGAAGGATATGTTTGAGTGCTCAAAGAGAGTAACATGGCTATGACTGTGAAAGATGAAGAGAATGTGGTGGATAGAGAAGGAGGACAGTTCAGACTGGGTGGGTGTGATCTGGTTGGGAGGCTAGTGAGGAGTAGGTTGTGTCTAAGAAGCACACAGGAACTAGATAAGGGAGACTGAAATATATCAGACAGCAAAATCAGGACCTAGTCACTTTATTCACATGATGAAATTAAGTTCCCTTCTGTTGAACAAATGACAGGTGTCCAACTTTCGTAGACATAGATTATTGTTTTTTATGAATGAATTATTTTATTTTTAAGTATATTTTATTATGTTGTTACAGTAGTTTCAATTTTTTTCCTTTGATCCCCTCTGCCCAGTAACCCCCATTCCTCCAGCAATCCCACCCCCCTTAGTTCACGTCCATGGGTCATGCATATATGTTCTTTGGCTTCACCATTTCCTATATTATTCTTAACTTCCCCCTGTCTATTTTGTACCAACCGATTATGCTTCTTAATCCCTGCACCATTTTTCCATTTCTTCCCCTTCCCCCTCCCAGCTGATAACCTTCCAAATGATCCCCATTACCTATGATTCTGTTCCTATTCTGGTTTGCTTAGTTGGATTTTATTCTTATTTTTTAGATTGTTGATAGTTGTGAGTTTGTTGTCATTTTAGTGTTCATAGTTTTGATCATCTTCTTAAGTAAGTCCCGTTGACATTTCATATAATAATGGCTTGGTGATGATGAGCTCCTTTAGCTTTACCTTGTCTGGGAAGCATTTTACCTGCCCTTCCATTCTAAATGACAGCTTTGCTGGGTAGAGAAATTTTGTTTGTAAGTCCTTGCTTTTCATCACCTTGAATACTTCTTGCCAGTCCCTTCTTGCCTGAAAAGTGTCTTTTGAGAAATGACCTGATAGTCTTATAGGCACCCCTTTGTAAGTAACTCTCTGCTATTCTCTTGCTATTTTTAATATTCTCTCTTTATCTTGAACCTTCGGCATTTTAATTATGATGTGTCATGGTGTGGTCAGAGAAGGAAAACTCTGACTCCAAAAAACCTCCGCTGCCTTGCGGCATACCTCTTCAGGGGAAAGGCTAAGGGAGTAAACCCCGACAGAAAATCCGGAGCCGGAGTCCCTAAGGCGGTTTGACGTTGTAGTCAACACCGGCAACTCCTGCGGCGCACCTGAAGCCAAGCTGTATTGACTCCGTCTTTCCCTTGGATCCTTCAGCTGCGAAGAGAGGGGGGGTCTGCTGCATGGGCAACAGCAGACCCTCCATATCACCCTGCCCAGGCTCTGTAGCTTCAGCTTCACTGGAGAGGACACTCCAGCATCATCGCAATATGTCGATTCAACACGGGAGGAGACAGATACCGTGTCACTCTTGAGTCGGACTGCACAACCATTCTCGGCGGTGCAGATAGACTCTTGACAAGCTACACCATCATCTCTCGAGACGGACGGCTGCCGACGACGACGACATGGTGTGGTACTTTTTGGGTCTAGCTTGTTTGGGACTTTGTGCTTCCTAGACTTGTATACCTATTTCCTGTGCCAAATATGGGAAGTTTTCCTTCATTATTTTCTCACCTAAGTTTTCAATTTCTTGCTCTTCCTCTTCTCCTTTTGGCACCCCTATGGTTTGGATGTTGGCATGTTTAAAGTTGTACCAGAGGTTCCTAAGCCTCTCCTCATTTTTTTCAATTCTTGTTTCCTTATTCTGTACTGGTTGACTGCCGTTTTCCTCCTTATATTCCAAATCATTGGTTTGAACCCCAGTTTCCTTCCCTTCACCATTGGTTTTGTGTGCATTTTCCTTAGTTTCATTTAGCATAGCCTTCACTTCTTCCCTTATGCGTTTGCCATACTTAAGCATATCTGTCAAGCCTCTGATCATCTTTATCACCTGTGTTTTGAACTCTACATCTGTTAGGTTGGCTATTTCCTCATTTGTTAGGTTGGATATTTCCTTGTCTCTTATTTCTCCCACTGGAACGTTGATCCGTTCCCCGTTTTGGGCCATACTTTTCTGTCTCCTCATCTTGACAGTCTCCTGTGTTTGTTTGCCTCTGTGTCTTAAGTAGAGTGGTTGCTCCTGTTACATTGTAAGGGGAAGAGCCTTAGGTCAACATAGAATATTTTATTACATTGGACAGAACAGCTTCCTAATATTCTTTGGGGCCTTAGGTGGAACTAAAGGAGATAATTAAATAAGTAAAATTTATAAGGTTATTTCTGTTCTAGACTGTAAACTCCGTAAGGTAGTAGGGACTTTAGTTTGATTCATTCATAAAGGAGTGCACAGGTTTCCTTGGTGACAATCACCTGGACCCTACTTTTCCAAGGTCCCTGTCCTTTAATGTAATTATTTAGAGGGTTTGAATTTATTCTAATCCTATTAGTATTCTAAATTCAGTGCTCTCTTTCTGTTTTCCTGGATCATCTATTATCAATTTCATAAGCATCCTTTAAAATATCCGACCTATGCTGATACTGTTCTCCTTACTTTGAATGTCTCTCTAGCCTGTCTTTTCTGTATCTTAGACAGCCTGCCTAGTTCCCCAAATGTACTCATCTCTGTGAAGCCTTCTTGGACTATTTTAGCTCTTATGGTGCCCTTGATTCTCGTCTCATTTAATTTTTTATTTCCTAGTTATTAAATAATTATGAAATCAACAATTTAATAATTATTAATTCAATCATTTAATACATATATTTTTAATTTAAGAATTATGAGAAATGAATATATAGTATACAATATGAAAAAAACAATTATCTATGATTAGTACCCAGAGAAAACTGTTAACATGTGTTACTTAAAGTTACTGACATTTTAATACATCAATATTGAAGAATTAACTATATAAATATGAACATAAATTGGGTTTAGGAGGTATGTAACATTTTATACATTGCTTTTCACTTAATAAAATGTGATATCCCCTCATTTTCTTACATATTTCTCAAGAACACATTAAAATGTGTCTACAGGAGCGGCTGCCCGAGCTGCGGCGGGAAGCACACAAAGGATTTTTGGCGACCACAGGCTGCTCCGGAGAGGAGTCAGGCAGAGAGCGGATCTCTGCCCGCTGGCAGAGACGGGACTCGACCAAGTGGCATTGGCGCTGAAGGACAGGAGACAGCGTGCTGCCGGGCAAGTGAAAACATAATTCTCCTTTATATTTTTCTCTAGTGGACGGTGGAGAGGGGAGGAAAGTTTGGGGGTGGTAGGCCATTCTTGAGGAGCACAGGCGCAGAGGCGTGCTCATCCACTCCCCAACCCTACCCTTGAGTCGTGGGGGCGCGCATAGGGAAGTGCTCTCACTCACTGGCCCAGGTGCGCGGGGCCGTGAGTCCAGGCGTCCCTCGGACACTCCCCAACGGACATAAGATCAGTGCCCCTACGGGCACAGGGAGGGCCCACTGAACACGCAGAGGACCGTGCGTAGACACCCCTAGCCAGCTCCCGTGGGCGCAGGGCCCCAGACCGGAAAGCAGACCACTAGCGCAGGCTCTGTCTGTGCCCACCCAGACGGGTGAGGGAAGGCGGGCGGCTGCAGCACGAACAGCGGGCGGCAGTGACTCACAGATGCTCACTTCCATTGAGCACAAGTATCCAAGGCCCTGCCCTAAGAGGCGAGAGACCAACTCCCGGAGCTCGGCTCAGCGGGACTAAGGGCACGGGCAGCGCGCGAGCGCGTAAACACCTCAGCCCGGGGACAATAGGCGCCAATCCCGGGGCAAGCTCTCGGGCCGCCCGCGCGTGCAGGGACGCGCGCAGGGACACCTCGGTGCCAACATGGAACCACCTCGGCCCGGCAACAATAGGCGCCAATTGTGGGGCAAACTCTCGGGCCGCCCAAGTGCGCAGGGGCTCGCGCGCAAGGGCACCTCAACTGGCTCCAGCGGGCAGCAAGGGAGCATGCCCTGCCGGCAACCGCGGGCGCACCATTGCGGCAACCGTGGGCGCACACCAGTGCTGCAAGAAACAAGAACCTCTGAACCGCCACACTAGACCAGCTGTGGACGCAGAAAAAGAAGGTGACACACCAAGGCTAAAACGGACATCTCCACAAAAGAATTCGAGATAAAGTGGATAGAGTGACTCTCAATCAACAAGCCAGAAGGAATATCCTAACAAAAAAATCTGAAGTGTAACCAGACAGCATAAACAAACGATATAAAAGGTACCCCAAGAACATCAGGCTCAGGAGATCAAAGAGACTGCACCACTGAATCCCCCAGATCTAACATAAAGAATCTCATACCACAAAGGTGGGAAGGCAAAGCAGACAAATCCAAATAACAAAAACAAACAAGAAGAATCCAACATGGTAAGACGCAGAAACAACCTCTCAATGAAAAGAAAAGAGGAATCCCCAGAAAGAGAGGTAGATGGAATAGACATAGCCCAAATGTCAGACATGGAATTTGAAACTATGGTGGGAAAGAAGCTCAATATGCTCGAAAACCTCAAAAACAACTATAACAACCTACAAGGAAGTTACCAACAGCTCCAAGAAAATTACAGGGAACTTGCAGAGAACTATACCAGCATTAAAAAAGACATAGAAACTATCAACAAGAACCAAGAAGAAATGAAGAATGCAATCTCTGAACTGAAAAACACAGTAGAATCAGTCAAAAGCAGACTAAACGAAGCAGAGGATCGGATTAGTGAGTTAGAGGATAATGTAGGTAATAATTCTCAAGTGATACAGCAAAATGAAAAAAGATTGAAAAAATATGAACAAGATGTAAGGGAATTACAGGATAGCATTAGAAAAAATAATATCAGGATCATCGGAATAAGAGAGGGAGAAGAAAAGGAGCATGGAATTGAAAAACTGATAGGAGATATAGTGACAGAAAATTTTCCGAACCTGATCAGAGAAAAGGTTATGCAAGTCCAAGAAGCACTGAGAGTTCCAATAAAGAGGAACCCCCAAAAACCCTCTCCAAGGCACATCATAGTTAAAATGGGAACATTCAAAGACAAAGAGAGAATCCTAAAAGCAGCAAGAGAAAAACAGCAAATAACTTACAAGGGAGCTCCAATAAGGCTATCGACCAATTTCTCAACAGAAACATTACAAGCCAGAAGGGAATGGTCAAAAATATTTCAAGCAATGAAAAACAAAGGCCTACAACCAAGAATACTCTACCCAGCAAGGCTCTCATTCAAAATAGAAGGTGAAATAAGGAGTTTCTCAGACAAAGGAAGACTAAAAGAATACATCTCCACAAAACCAGCATTGCAAGAGATGCTAAAGGGAATATTCTAAGAAAAAGGAAGAGAAAAACCAAAAAAAGAGTAGAGGAACAGAGATACAAAAGGGAAATGAATAAATACATGTCAATAATAACGTTAAATGTAAATGGATTAAATGCTCCCATTAAAAGACATAGGGTAATGGAATGGATAAGAAAGCAGGACCCACATATTTGCTGTCTACAAGAAACACACCTGAAAACAAAAGATTCACACAGACTGAAAGTAAAGGGATATAAAAAAATATTTCAAGCAAACGAACCTGAAAAAAAAGCTTGGGTAGCAGTCCTTATATCAGACAAAACAGATTTCAAAGAAAGGGCAATAAAAAGAGACAAAGAAGGACATTTCATAATACTTAAAGGAACGATTCATCAAGAAGATATAACACTGATAAACATATATGCACCCAACATAGGAGCACCCAAATACATAAAGAAAATACTAGAAGACCACAAGAAGGATATTAACAACAACACACTCATAGTAAGGGACTTCAACACTCCATTATCAACAATAGACAGATCATCCAAACAAAGAAACACAAAGGATATACAGGCATTGAACAGCACACTAAACCACATGGACTTAACTGATATATATAGAACTTTTCACCCCAAAGAAGCAAAATATAAATTCTTTTCAAAGGCACATGGGACATTTTCAAAGATAGACCACATAATAGGACACAAAACAAGCCTCAACAAATTCAAGAAAATTGAAATTATATCAAGCATCTTTTCAGATCACAATGCCTTGAAACTAAAAATCAACCTCAGGGAAAAAAATCAAAGACACCCAAACTCATGGAGAATGAATAACATGCTCTTAAATAACGAATGGGTTAACAATGACATCAAAGAAGAAATCAAGAAATTTCTAGAAACTAGTGATAATAACACACAACAGCCCTAAACCTATGGGACACAGCAAAAGCAGTCCTAAGAGAAAAGTTCATAGCAATACAGGCCTATCTGAAAAGGATAGAAGAATCTCAAATAAAAAATCTAACCCTAAAGCTACAAGAACTAGAACAAAAACAACAAGCAAAGCCTAGGGCAAGAAGAAGGAAGGAAATTATCAACATCAGAGCAGAATTAAATGACATAGAAATGAAACGAACAATCCAAAAAATCAACAAAACTAGGAGCTGGTTCTTTGAAAAAATAAACAAAATTGACAAGCCTCTAGCCAGGCTCATTAAGAAAAAAAGAGAGAAGACCCAAATAAACAAAATCAGAAATGAAAGAGGAGAAATCACGACTGATACCTCAGAAATACAAACAATTATAAGAAATTACTACAAACAACTATATGGCAAGAAATTTGACAACCTAGTAGAAATGGACAGATTTCTAGGAACATATAACCTTCCAAAACTGAATCAAGAAGAAGTAGAAAGTCTCAACAGACCAATCACAAAGAAGGAAATTGAAACAGTAATCCAAAATCTCCCGGCACACAAAAGCCCTGGACTGGATGGCTTTACAGGTAAATTTTACAAAACATTTAGGGAAGAACTAACTCCTACCCTCCTCAAACTATTCCAAAAAATCCAAGAAGAGGGAAAAATCCCAAACTCTTTCTATGAAGCCAGTATTACCCTAATGCCCAAACCAGTTCAAGACACAGCAAAGAAAGAAAACTACAGGCCAATATCACTGGTGAACATAAATGCTAAAATCCTCAATAAAATTTTGGCAAACAGGATCCAACAATACATCAAAAAGATCATACACCACGATCAAGTGGGATTCATCCTAGGGATGCAAGGATGGTTTAATATTCGCAAATCAATAAATATAATACATCACCTAAACAATATGAAAGACAAAAATCACATGATCATATCTATAGATGCAGAAAAAGCATTTGATAAAGTACAACACCCATTTATGATGAAAACACTCAGCCAAAAGCGAATAGAGGGAGCATACCTTAACATCGTTAAGGCTATATATGAGAAGCCTGAAGCCAACATCATACTCAATGGACAAAAACTGAAAGCATTCCCCCTGAAATCAGGAACTAGACAAGGCTGTCCACTCTCCCTACTTCTATTCAACATAGTGCTGGAAGTCCTAGCCACAGAAATCAGACAAGACAAAGAAATAAAAGGCATCCAAATTGGGAAAGAAGAAGTAAAACTATCACTATTTGCAGATGACATGATAGTATACCTAGAAAACCCTATAAACTCCACTAGAAGACTACTTGATATAATAAGTAAATTTGGCAAAATAGCAGGGTACAAAATAAATATACAGAAATCTAAGGCATTTCTGTACACCAAGAATAAAATATCAGAGACAGAAGCAAAAAAGAAAATACCATTTACTATAGCAACAAGAAAAATAAAGTACCTAGGAGTAAACTTAACCAAAGAGATAAAAGACCTGTACACTGAAAATTATGCAACATTGAAGAAAGAAATTAAGGAAGATACAAATAAATGGAGGCAAATACCATGTTCTTGAATGGGAAGAATCAACATCATCAAAATGGCCATACTACCCAAAGCAATTTACAAATTCAATGCAATCCCTATTAAAATACCAATGACATATTTCACTGACCTAGAACAAATCCTCCAAAAATTCATATGGAACCAAAAAAGACCCCAAATAGCAAAAGCAATCTTGAAACAGAAGAACACAGCAGGAGGAATCACGATACCAGACATCAAACAATACTACAAAGCCACTGTGATCAAAACAGTCTGGTACTGGCATAAGAACAGACATATAGATCAGTGGAACAGAATTGAAAGCCCAGAAATAAACCCAGGCCTCTATGGTCAACTAATCTTTGATAAAGGAGGAAGGAACATAAAATGGAGTGAGAAGAACCTCTTTAACAAATGGTGCTGGGAGAACTGGACAGCGACGTGCAAAAAAATGAAACTAGACCACCAACTTACACCACACACGAGAATAAACTCAAGATGGATCAAAGACTTAAATGTAAGCCGTGACACCATAAAAGTCCTAGAGGAAAACAGAGGCAGGAAAATTTCAGATATCACACTTAACAATATCTTCATGGATACATTTCCTAAGGCAAGAGAAATAAAGGAAAAAATAAACAAATGGGACTACATCAAACTAAAAAGTTTCTGCTCATCAAAAGAAAACCTCAGCAAGATGAAAAGGAAACCAACCATATGGGAAAACATATTTGCCAATGACATCACAGTCAGGGGACTGATCTCCAAAATATATAAAGAGCTTATATAACTCAACATCAAGAAAACAAACAACCCAATTAAAAAATGGGCAAAGGACCTGAACAAACACTTCTCCAAAGAGGACATACAGAAGGTCCATAGGCACATGAAAAAATGCTCAACATCATTGGCCATCAGAGAGATGCAAGTAAAAACCACAATGAGATACCACCTTGCACCTGTCAGAATGGCCATCATCAACAAAACACCAAACAACAAATGCTGGCGAGGATGTGGAGAAACGGGAACCCTACTGCACTGTTGGTGGGAACGCAGACTGGTGCAGCCACTATGGAGAACAGTATGGAATTTCCTCAAAAAACTAAAAATGGAACTGCCTTTTGAACCAATGATTCCACTGCTAGGATTATACCCGAAAAATCCTAAAACCCTAATTCAAAAAAACGTATGCACCCCTATCTATGTTCATAGCAGCCCTGTTTACAATAGCTAAGTGCTGGAAACAGCCTAAGTGCCCATCTGTAGATGAGTGGATCAAAAAACTCTGGTACATCTACACAATGGAATACTATGCAGCAGAAAGAAAGAAGGAACTCCTGCCATTTGCAGCAACATGGATGGAACGAGAGAGAATTATGCTTAGTGAAATAAGCCAGGCAAAGAAAGCAAAATACCATATGATATCACCCAATACAGGAAACTAAAGAGGAACACAAACAAATGAACTAAATAGGCAAAGACTAGAATAGTAGTCAGTAGGGGGAAGAGGGGAGGGAGAGAAGGGGGATAAGTAAGGGAAGGGTCCAGTCAAGGAACGTGTACGAATGACTCATGGACATGGACAACGGGGAGGGATATGATTGTGGGAGAAGGGATGGGCTGGGAGGGGGGAGCAATGGGGGGAAAATGGGACAACTGTAATTCAATAACCAAAAAATAAAATTTAAAAAAATGTGTCTACAGAGTATTCCATTATTACATTGTATATGAGCATACAGGCTTTTTTATATTTTTTTCTTGGGCATTTGCATTTTTTCCAATTTTTGACTTCTGAAACAACCCTATGGTTGACATCCTTATAGACAAAACTTTACATTTGTACCTATTATTTTATTTTCATAAATCATTAGACATGAAATTACTTGGGAAAAGGGTTTAAGCATTTTAAATTGTATCACAAAAAATATGATAAATGACAAAATTGCCCTATGTTCACATCCGGGGGAGTATTACAATTTACATTCTCTCCAGTAGAATATGAATGCTGAATTCTCTACAGTTGTATCAGCCGTAGTCTTGACATATTTTAGAACTTATTAGTGTGAGAGCTATGAAATTAGCTGGCTGGACTGGAGGTCCATTGATCCCAAATCATTTTCCTATCAATTGGAGACTTTCTCTTTGTCCTCCACTCACTTTTTTCATGTGCAGAGACCAAGTGCAAGGTAAATCACCCTGCATAGATGTTCCTGTTTGTTTGATTTCTGACTTAACTTTTTTGAGACAGATGGCTTTCTACTTTGGTGTTTTTCCTTCTTGGGTAGGGAATTAAAGACATCCTGCCATCTGAGATATTGCTGTCCACTTTCTTTCCTCCTTTTCATCTATATTTTACTTGTGTGAGCTTTCTTAGATCTTAGCCAATCTTCTCACATGTAATTCTTTCATAGAATTTTTTGGTATCAGTTTTATCAATGTATAATTTACACATCACAAAATTTATTCTCGTTCTTGGTTGTTTGGGGGAGGAAAGTGGGATGGAGGAGTAGAAGCAAAAACATCTTTTGGTTGACATAACTTTTTATTTTTATCTCTTTATCTTTAGTAAAAAATTAAACCTACTTTTGATATTTGCATGATTTTAAAATTATTTTTACATTGTTGCTTGCCTAGTTACTTTTATTTTCTTTTATATTAGATCAGTAATTTCTCTATTCCATGGTTTGCCCTTCTCTCTAGTAAACATTTACTTTTATTATTATTATTCCTCAGAAGCTCAGATTTTGGAAGCACTCAGGTAATCTCATAAACTCCTAAAACCTTGTCATGAACATATTTGGTATAATATTAGCCATACCTTATATATTGGCAGAATATCTAATATAGAGAGCATAGCACAGCAGGAGGCAAAGAATAAGGCTAAGCTAATGTGCAATATAGTCTAATTACAATATACACTAGCAATTGTTAGTATAGGTAGGAGAAGCATGGTTCCTAGCAAATATTAATTTTATAGGATAATAACAAAAGCAATTCGAGGCTTGGTGACATTTTCACACCATGTGTTTGCCAACCAAACCGTGGGCGGAAAGTGGAATATGCATGTTGGTATTCACTATTTGATAAATACCGAAGCTACATACGGTGCCTGAGGCTGAGCCTGATTCTAGGTACTGGAAATGCAGGCAATGAAGACTGACACATTCTGCATTCTGGAGAAGCTTATATTCTAGACTCATGCTGTCTAACACAATAGCCATTACTCACATGTGGCTATTTAAATTCAAATTAACTAAAGTGAAATGAAGTTAAAAATTGAGCCCCTCAGTATCACTAGCCACATTGTAAATGTCAGTAACCACATATGTCTAGTCAGTGTCACACTGGACAGAACAGAAACAGAGTATTTCCAAGATCTCAAAAAGCCCTATTAGAAGGGCTGAAGATCCTGAAGATCGTGTTTTTAGTTTTAAAAGTTTAATAGTAAGTAATCTCAGACACATAGAAAAGCAAAAAATAATATAGGCACCTAGGTAATCACTACCAAGATAAAACATATGTTGCTATTTACCATTTTGTCTCAGCTGATCCTTTCTTTTTAAAAAAATAAGATATAAAACATTAGGAAAACCTCACATTTCCTTCACTTCTCCCTCTCTCCCCATAGGTATTCATGTGTCCTCAAAATGGTGTGAATCATTCATAAGCATGTTTTTGAACTTCTATTACACAGGAATATTGATAAACAATATAAACTTATTATTGTGAGCCTTACAGTTTTTACATAAATAATATCAGCTATGTGCAACTTGCTTTTTTATGTTGTTGTTTCCATTTAACATTTTATTTTGAAATTTACCCACAGCGATGCATGTCATTCTATACATTCATTTATCTGCTCTGTAATATTATCTGTACAAAACCAAAATCAAAACACCTCACTGTGTATTTATCCACTTTCCAAATCAAAATGTTAGGAGCTTTCCCACCGAAGTCTCCATTCTAAACACCTTCCAGGCTGTTGGACATCCCAGCCCCTCTCTGTTTCAGGCTTGTTAAGAGTCAGCAGCCCACAGATTCAGTTTCAGGCAAGTGCACGCAGAGGGCAGAAGGGAGGGCCCTGTCCGTGGTGCTGTCGGGGGCTGCGCTGTGACGAGTGCACGCAGGGGCGGGAGGGAAGGTGCTGTCCGTGGTGCTGTTGGGGGCTGCTCTATGGTCTTGCTCCAGGGGTGCACGTTCTGAGACGGCATCTATTTACGCTCTGATGGGAGCCTAGGGGGCATGTAACCAGTGACAGTGCCGTCCCAGAAACCCCAGAAACCTGGCTGAGTTGATGCTCTTCTCTAGAATCCTGTTTACTGAGTCTTTCCTAAATAAATGGGCCTCTATGTAAATCAAATCCTAAGAAATAGCTTGTAAAGCACACACACTGATATCTGGAGGGGACAGATAAGTCACTGAATTTATGTCAGAATTTCCACTCTACCCGCATATATTCAGCTGCTATCTTTTGATGTTCTGATCCTATAAATTTAAAAGCAACACTTGGATCCTGGGTAGGGAGATAGGCAGCAGGCATGGGCCTCTTTCTCCTTCCTGTTGCCCCTCCTCCCAAAGGATTCTGTCCTTTGTGGAATATGAAGTTGGCCTGGAGAGTTTTTAGAATTCCAATATAATACTGGCTCTATGTTTCCCATACAAGGTGTTTAAAGTTCACCTTTGTTACACTTTCTTCAGGTTCCAAAGCAAGCCTGTTTTACCTACAAGATGAAACTGCTTTTGTGCCACTTCAAAGACAGGACAACTTTGAAAAAAACATTGATGTATTTCATTGCTACATTTCAGGCATCTCCACATTGTAGGTTATTGGTTTCGAGAACACACTAGCAAATTGAACATTTCAACAAATTGAGAATTCAGAGGTGCTGTTCAAGATGAGAATTCAGAGGGGCTGTTCAAGATTGACTATCTGTATAGTCCTGAGGATCATTTCCACAAATTGTATATTCTAAGAAGCCCACAAAAAAACATAATAGAAACGTAATTTCTCAACCCAATTAGTTCGGTAAGGCAGTGTGTACTATTAGGTGCCTCATAATGATGGGGACAGCTTCACATTTTTTTCTCTAGCACAACACTTTTATTTTGTCCAGTGAAGTGCAATGTAAAAGTGCAATGCAGTGGAAGGACCTGGCCCTGGCGCCCCCTTACTCAGCTGCCCCTTTGCTCCCACAGACTGACAAGGATTCTGAGGGGTTCCATGCTAATAAGGGTTGGGACTACAAATAAAACCCCTAGAAAACTTGTTTTTAGACTTTTGAGGGATTGGTTACTCAAATAACTTCACAACTGAAAAATTAAATTCTCCAGATACAATATTTTAAAATTGATTTTTAAAAATATCCACCATTGATGTGGCAAGAATACAGAATATCTGTAATCAGCACACACACACACACACACACACACACACACACACACACACACAATATATATATATATATATATATATATATAATGAATCCTGGGAGGTAGGCTGGCATTAGAAATGAATTTTACCTTGAGACAAACCTTGTTAACGTTAGGATTCTGTTTTAACAGCTATTTAGGGAATCAAAGAATAGAAATAAAGATTAGGGCCAGCATAAAGGGAAAACATGTTAGGAGAGCCCAGTATCAATTTGGAGACCCAAAGAGCTATTTTAAAGTATGGGTAAGTGATAAATAAATTCACTACCTAAAAGAAGACAACATGGAACCATCACATTGGACCTTGGCACTGGTTGGGGTGGAAAAAGAAACTTTCCTTGAGATTACTAAACCACCAACTGCCCTCACTTAGGTTTAGAGTCCAAATTCCTGTACCTCCTACACCTTAAATAATTTTAAGCATGTAATTCCAAATACGCAATAACTTGAGGAAACTAGCAGAATCCAATGCAATATTGTCTGGAGAATCCAACTGTAGCCTAGGTTTCAAAGAATTCTTGCAGAGGCTTTCCCAAGGAATATGGCTTCACTGTCAAAAAAAAAAATCATATATAAGCAGACAGGTCACCATGATCAGAGCCAACAGAACCACAGAGTAGAAGCCTATCCACAGACATCAGCTGTACAGGGAACTGGATAAGACATTGCCAGGAAAGCTGCAGGGCTGGCCAGGCATCAATCCACCTGGTGCTGTGGATAGACCAAAAGCAGCAGGTGCCTCCTCCTTCCCCCAGCCCTGTAGTCTCCTTCCAGTACCTTTTTGTCAGAGCCTAACATAGAGCTGGCTGACAAAGGAGAAGTTTTGTTTCTAGAATCCACCTCCACCATTAAAAAGGGGGGGGGGGCAAAGGAAGGGTGATTCTGAACTGAGAACCAATAAATTAGTAATAGATATACTGAGGATTCACTATAAGGAACTATAAAAAATGCAGAATAAGCATAAAGAAACTAAAACAAGAAATATCAAAGATAGAAAAGTAAAAAATAAAGCAAAATAAATTAATCAATGGATACAATAATTTTTATATTGATAAAACAAAGAAAATTAACAAATTATGATAACATTAATAGCAAGTATAAAAACATACATCTACAGATTTGGTAGAAATTAAAAACATAAACTATATTGAATTGTTTCATGTAAATAAATTAGAAAACTTAGTTGAAATAGATCAATTTATAAGATACATCTTACCAGAACTAATTTAAGAAGAAACAGAAAATTATCCTAAAATCAGTAAATTGAATGAGAACTTAAAATTTTTCCCACAAGGGAAATATCAGACCGAGTTCAACCAACCTTTAATGAGCAAACAACTCAAATCCTAGAATTTCTTTCAGATAATAAAAAATGTAGTGAATCCCAAATATTTCAAATTGGTTGGAAAGTGTTGCTAGGAATTGAGAACAATCAGGTAAGGATATATATGAAATAGAAATTGTACTTCTGTCTCTCTCAAAAACCTATGAACAAATATCCTAAACAAACTATTAGACAACTGAATACATAATAGGGAAAAAAAGTACCAACTGAAGTATACATCACAAATAGAATATAATAATTAATTCTGGCATATTTAATAAGCTACTTATTGTGCAGTAGCTTAAATGAACAAATTATGGCTACAAGTATACCATGGATGAATTGCTAGAACAATATTGAGTAAATAATGTAAATATACATTATGATACTTCCATTTGGACCCTGTTTCTTAACAGTAACATTTTACTGCCTCTTCATCCTACTTTCCTCTCTGATTCAACACTGCACCTGATGGAAAGATCAGATACCCATTAAATATTTGAGAAATGACCATATGATACTAATATAGCTACAATTAGAGCATAGTAATAGTTATGTACTGATGTGTAACACAGTCCCAAAATTTAGTGGCTTAAAAAAAAATCTCAGAATTTATGTGGGTCAGAAATTCAATCCTGGATAAATTAGGTCCTCTGGCTCAAGGTTTGTTTGTTTGTTTGTTTTTTAATGGCTACAGTTAAGATGATAGTGGTGGTTGTTATCTCAAAACTCAGAAGAGGTTTGCCCACTTTTGAATTGACTCACAAAGCTGTTGGCTAGATTCAGTTCCTCTTTGCTTATGGCCTGAGGCTGCCTTTAGTCTCTTACTACATGGATGTGTCCAATAAGGCAACTCAAAATATGGTAGCTGACTTCTGCCCCAGTAAGTGATAGAGAGCAGTAGCAAGAAAGGCAGTGTAAGGAGGATGGAAGCCACAGCCTTTTATAAATTAATCTTAGTAGTGACATTTCATCACCTTTGCCATAATTTATTCATTGGAAGTAAGTCACTAGGTCCAGCCCACAATCAACAATAAAGGGTTATATAGTGTCCATTATGAGTGATATAAATAATAAAGGCAATAGGACATCTGATCAAAGAAAGATAATTTATTTTTGAGGTGATCTGAAATGAGTTCATGGACTTGGCACTGGATTTGGGATTTTAAGAGCAATTTGCACTTTGTTAGGCAGAGAAACAGGAGAGGGGGGACATCCATGCAGAAGCCTCATGAAATACGGGAGAGAGAGAGACAGAAAGACAGAGAGAGACAGAGAGAGAGAGAGAGAGCTCACTAGCAATATTTGAGTAGCATGATTTTAATGCCAAATAACTAGCACTAGATAAATGCTTGTTTAGAAACGTGAACAGAGATTAGGCTGACAATACCCAGTACAAGTAAATGCATAATGAATAGTTTTTAAATAAATGAGTAAACAAAACTCTAGACATATTGCCATTTGCCGATTTAAAGGACACACAGATCCAGAAACTAACCTTTCGAACGTTTCTTTCCACAATCATCTGACTTCTGTGAGCAGTCAGGGGCCTACAGTCTTCCTGAAACCTTTGCTGTGGTGGGACTGGGGCCTTTCCAACTCCATCAGCTGTGGATGGGAGATGAGAGGCTAGGAACAGAGGAATCTGCCAGCTCAGGCTGGTTCAAGGGCTCTGGGGGAGGAAGGACAAATGAGACAAGAAGGGAGGGTGCCAGAGACATTAGTGGGGACAGAATGCAAGAAGCTGGGTGTTTTACTGTGTAACACAGGATGTCTTCCGTGATTAGCAGAATGCGTTAAACACCAGTTAAACCTCACTGATGCCTTGCTATACTATGAAACCACTGCATATAATTCTGTATGTCAATTACAAGTTTCAACTGAAGTCCCTCGGACTTCGTGGTATGAGATTCAAGACATGTTGGTTAATTTTCCGTTCTATGAATGATTATGACGATGATTTGGGGTAGGTGGGTAATAGGTTGAAGATGGGCAGTCCTGATGGTGGTTGGGAATCATTATCACTGCCATTATCTCTTTTTCTTCACCCAGAATGACTAAGTGGAAGGTTGAGTGTGAGTGTGTGTGTGTCTGTGTGTGCGCACACGCGTGCACATATGGGCATATACAAACACCTGCCTATTTTTCCACGGGAGTTTAGAAATTTCAATCTCTAAACTAGAAGGTCAAGTAGAGAGCCTATTCAGTGACTGTGGTAGCAAGAGTGTTTTTCTCCTTACAGCCCATAAACATGAACTATACTTCTGAAGAGGCCAACAATGATTGGGAAGTTAA
The DNA here is from genome assembly GCF_987537825.1 of Furipterus horrens. Classification (NCBI taxonomy): domain Eukaryota; kingdom Metazoa; phylum Chordata; class Mammalia; order Chiroptera; family Furipteridae; genus Furipterus; species Furipterus horrens. The sequence continues at coordinate 69,795,949 of NW_028327180.1, forward strand.
AGAAAATGGGAGAATTTGAGGTGATCTAGACTCTGGAATGCACGTGGGATGCACTCCTGGAGTCTCTTGCAGCCTGACTGCTATGTTAATGTCACCACAAAGAGACAGCAGTGCTTTAACTCGGTGCTAGAAACTGGCAGATTACACCTGAAGTAACCATCAAAGCCTCTATGCATATAACAAGCACAAATGCATGTCACTTTTACTTACCTGGAAGGGTTTTATATATTTGTTTTTGGTGAGGGGTAAAGGCAACAAAAGGTCACTGCCTTTCATCTAATCTGACGTCTTTCGCACCATACTAAGACCACACTTCCGTGTTTTCTGTTGTTTTCTCTCATCTCCTCCATAAGGAGGCAGTGAATTGCATTTACATGGGGGAAAAGGGAGCGCAGCAGAGTAAAACGACATTCTCAGTGCATCACAAGTCTCTTGGGAAGCAAGAATCATGGTCATGGTCTTTGATGTACAATCCAATGTTCAAGGTGTGAGATTTTTGCTAAGTGTGTTTTAGAATTTTTCCTTTTGCTTTAGGTTCCTTGTCAGTGGGGTTAGTTATTATGGTGAGGTGGGCAATCATTTCTAAATAAATGTCATTATTTTTCCATCTCTGCTTAGGCTATTACGTAAATCTAGAGAAATTTCTTTTCTATAGATCAAGAAAAGTACCATTATATTTGATTAAGCTCAAGAGGCAACAATCACTTTATCTTTTGCTTTTTAATGAACCTAGTATTCAAACTGCCTCCCTTTTCCCTCCTTTCCCACTACCTTACAGACCTGTGAGGATAGTAAGTGGTAAAATGCTGTCTTCAGAATTTTGGAGGTTCACCTGCAATAACTTTATTCTGTACCAGCCAAGAACACAAGACTCCAGGGATTTGCCTCCAAAAGCCAAAGTAATTCTAGTCAGGATTACAGTATAAGCAAGGGCGGGAGGGTCATAATTGGCAATTCATAGAGGAAGGCCTTATTTGCTACTTTCATTTTTTTAAATCTCAAATACTGTTTTTCTGAGTGTGCTTTTCTAAATTTTCTTGGCTGGCTTTTTAAAAAAATCCATAAGCTTTGAGGAGTATTTGGTAGGAAGCTGGAACTGTTACAGAGTAGGGGTCCCCCAAGGAGATGGGAGAGGCTTTGACTGTAGAATGGTGATGGAAAGCTTATGGGGCCTGAGCGAGATTTCGTGGGTGGCTGCAATCGGTCACCCTGCCCACTGCAACACAGGCCGCAGTCAGGGATTTAAAAATAAGGTGGCAGCCATTTGCAGACAGTGAGAGAACCATGTGGTTTTGAAAGTGAAATGAGGGTAACTCCATGTGGCTTTCAAGGAGGTAGAAGAGGAGAGCCATGGGGATTGAAAGAGAACCATGTGGGGCTGGATGAAAAGCTGAAAAACACTGTGACACAGGAAAAACCTCCTCAGTCAGGCAGGAATGGTTGGGAGCTGCCAGTAGAGCTGAACTGTGTCTGAGAAATCCACGGACTTCTTTTTTCCTAGAGGGAAATGGTACCTCTGATCTTTCTATTCTAAAACTAGCCTGGTGTGGCAGGGGGAGGCAGAATTACATGTTTGTGCATGTTTTAAATAAAGTAAGACTTAATGGCAGAAATTCACCATTAATCAAAATTTGTATAACCTTTAAATAATTCCTTTTCTTTTCACCAAACTCTGGTATTGAGTTATGCTTTTTGGTGGCAGGCAATTGAGACCCTCATAACTGAACATCCCGTGGGTTCTGTTTTAATCAGGATAGTTCATGGGTTTTGCTTCAGAACTCCACATATTTTTTCAAAATGTTGGTTTCTATGCTGAAATTATTATCATTATTAATCATCTGCTATGTGTAAAAAACTTCAATAAGGCAAACAAATCTGAAAACATCCTTAAGTATTTATAGGGAACTTAATATTTACATGACAACATTAAATAAATATATATATATATATATATATAGACTAGATAACTTTTTTGATTGACTAGATACTGAATTCCCAGCTATTGCAATGCCATTTAAATTGAGACTTAAAAGATGAAGGGGTCTCGTTAGGTAAGTCATTTTGCCACAGAGATAAAAAAACCATCTTTCAGGACTCTTTCTAACATAACTTCTTCAGAGAAGACTTGTCTTGATTCAATCTAAATAATGTCTTTAGGCTAAAATCAATCTCTCTTTCTCTCTGTTGCTTAATTCCTTCACCTTTTTAAATCCCTCTCCTTCTACCTTTCTACTTAAAATTTTTTTTCATATCTCAATTCTTTATATGTGAAAAGTCTTTGTGATACCATAATGACAGATACTCGTCATTACACATTTGTCTCAACCCACAGGATATACAACACCAGGGGTGACCCCTGCTGTGAACGATGGGCTCTGGGTGATCATGGTGTGTCAGTGGAGGTTCATCAATGTAACAAGTGTGCCACCCTGGTGGGAATGCTGATAATGAAGGAGGATATGCAAAAGTGTGGCAGGGGACATATGGGAAATTTCTGTACCAGACACTCAATTTTGCTGTGAACCTTAAATCGCTATAAAAAAAAAATAGTCTTAATTAAAAAAAATAAAATAGAGATCCAGGAAGTGCAGATCATTCTAAGAAGCACCAACAAACAATAGGAGTCACAAAAATGGGGAGACAGAGAAACAACCCCCCATCAAAAGGAAAGGTAGAGTCCCCAGAAAGAGTGCTAAATGAAATAGAGGGGAGCCAACTATCAGGTATGGAATTGAAAGCATGGATTATGGAGAAGCTCAATGAGCTCAGCGGAAACTACAAAGAACTCCAGAGAAACTACAGTGAACTCCAGAAGAACTATAAAGAACTTACTGAGAATTATACCAGCATCAAAAAGGACATGGAAGCTATCAATAAGAGCCAAGAGGAAATGAAGAATACGATCTCTGAATTGAAGAACACAGTAGAAGGAATTAAAAACAGGCTAGAGGAAGCAGAAGATCGGATCAGCGAGCTGGAGAACAATGTAGACAAAAACTCCCAGACAGTGCAACAAAATGAAAAAAGGCTGAACAAGACTGAAGAGGCTCTAAGACAGCTGCAGGACAACATGAAATGTAATAATATCCGTATCATAGGAATTCCAGAAGGAGAAGAAGAAGAGCAAGGGATAGAAAACCTCTTTGAAAAACTAATGACAGAAAACTTCCCTAACATGAGGAGAGAAAGAATCATGCAAGTCCAGGAAGCACAGAGGGTCCCAATGAAGATGAACCCCAACAGGCCCACTTCAAGACACATCATAATTAAAATGGCAACATTCAAAGACAAAGAGAGAATCCTAAAAGCAGCAAGAGAGAAACAACTAATAACATACAAGGGAGCTCCAATAAGGCTATCATCAGATTTCTCAGCAGAAACACTACAAGCCAGAAGGGAATGGCAAAAAATATTCCAAGCAATGAAAAACAAAGGCCTACAACCAAGAATACTCTACCCAGCAAGGCTCTCATTCAAAATGGAAGGTGAAATAAGGAGTTTCCAAGACAAAAGAAGGCTAAAAGAATACATCTCCACCAAACCAGCATTGCAAGAGATGCTAAAGGGTCTGCTTTAAGAAGATGAAGAAACATAGAGAGACAGAGAGGAACACGAGTACAAAGGGGGAAAATGACAATGAATAAGTACTGAAAGAAAGAAGGAACTTCTACCATTTGCAACAACATGATTGGAACTAGAGAGAATTATGCTTAGCGAAATAAGCCAGGCAACAAAAGAAAATTACCTTATGCTATCACCTGTTACAGGAAACTAATGAACAACACAAACAAATGAGCAAAATTGAACCAGAGGTATGTAAACGAGGAATAAACTAACAGTAACAAAGGGGAAGATGGGAGGGAGAGAAGTGGTAAGAAGGGGAAGGGTCTAGTCAAAGAACATGTATAAATGACCCATGGACATGGACAACTGGGTGGGGACTGAATGTGGAAGAAGGGGGGGCAGGGTGCAGGGAAGGAAGAGGGGGAAAAAAGTGAGACAACTGTAATGGAAAAACAAACAAAAAATTTTTTAGTGGGGGGAAAAAAATAAAAATATAAAGAATAGAAATGCAAGCTCAGTGAATATTAGAAGGACAAGGATTTTCCTTCACACTGTATATTTTTCTCCCTATCTGATCCCTCCAGAATTTGGCATTATAAAGGAGTAAGTAATGACCTAAGTTTCTTTGCATAAAACTAATAAGACCAGTTGTTAATAGAGGGGTTTTTTTTTGGTTTATTTATTTATTTATTTATTTTTTTAACTAAGACTTTGAATGGAATGTCATGCCTAAAGGAGACATGCTTGGGCTTTGGTTGTTACCAAAAAGCCCTGAGCAACTGGGACTGACTTTCAAAGGTAATAAAAGTCCACGAGATAAAAGGCCTGGTACCTTGGATGGATGAGCGGTCCATAGCAATCTTTCCAGGGAAGGAATGAAGGTTGTTTTCCTGAAAGATGGCTAGAAGGGACCTTAAGGCACAATGGAAAACCAGGAGGACCTGGAAAAGACAGGTGTTTACAGGCAAGGCTGAATGCCAGGTATGTGGATCTGCTTCTGTGCCTTGAAAGGGAGACTGAAGGTCACCCTAAATGTTCCTTGCGTAAGTCCCAGCAAAACAGAACTAAAGATCATAAGTGATCATTTGCTGCTCTTGTTGTGTTTATGCCAATGAACAGGATAAATTAAAAATGGACTTAATGCAGTCCCTTTAATGACAAGGAGGGTAATCTTAGGGAGAAAAATCACGATTCAAAGAAGATCACAATGCCCAGTGGTAGACTATAAAGTAGTGCAACTAACCGTCTTTAAAGTTTCTTTTTATTTAAGATTTGTTTTCATTTGAAAGTTAAACTATGTCTGTGGCATTATCAAAGATGTTTAATTTACAGGCAAGAAGAATGTCAAATGCCTTGCAACTGGATGTCTTTCCGATAAGACAGTCCTACAGATTTAGAGACTTGTCTGTGGGTTATGTTACATAAATTAACATGTGTTTTCTGTTTTCAAAGGGCATAAGCCTACGATCTCATTACCTGAGTGATTGTCTGTACGTATAGGCCTCACTTAATCCTGTCTGCATTGCTGCCTCCTGAGACTCAATGGTTTGACTGAACTAAGTGGCTGGGTTGGTGAAGAATGGGGTGGTCTGTGGGCTTCACTTTAAAACTGGTTTCTCTTTTCTATCCTAATGGCTTGGACAGAAAGGGCCCAGAGGTCTGAGAGGGGGGGAGACCTAAAATATTTCCCTCAGTCCAAACTAAGTATAATGGGCAAAAGGGTTTTGGACAGGTGAGATGTACCTGGCATACCTTCCTCCAAAGAAGCCCTTCTTTTCCCTAATGTGGGACATTGAAAAATTAATACCTGTGTTTTGTCATCTAGTGGTTACAGATTGAATGATGTCCTTTAACCCTGTTGCCCCCAGAATACAGCAAGGATGCCAGCCTGTTAAACCAAGCATGCCGTTGTCCAGAGACAGCCAACCAAACTGGAGTCGGCATGATCCTTCCCCATGTGGGAAGGCCACCCTCCCCTCCACACCCCCACTCTTATTAGGGATTTCTTGACCCACGGGTAGGTAGGACGACGACCATGTCCAGCTTGAAGCAGCTAGAGGAGCTCGAGACCTTCGTCCATTGTCCTTTATAAGATTGTAAAGGGTCTTAAGTCTGAGAGGGAGGGATTGTTATTTTTTATTGTTAAAATATTTAACTAATTAATTAATTATTTTTAAAAAAGAAGAAGAAGAATATATGAAAGGGTGAGGCAGGAGAACTTGTATGTACAACCCATGGGCATGGACTCGGAGAGGGGATTGTTGGGGAAGGGGGGTGCTGGGCGGAGGGGAGCAAAGGGGAAAAAATTGGAACTATTGTAACAATATAATCAATAAAATATACTTAAAAATAAAAAATAAAAAATAAATAAAATAAAAGAATCAGGGTCCAGAAGTCAGACAGACAAGATCATGGTTTGAGTCTTCATTTTGCCACTTACTAACTATGCGTTCTTTGAATAAGTTATTTCTCCCCTCAAGCCTTTTTCCTCATTGATAAAATGGGGGTAATGATAGAATTTGTCTCAGAAAGTTTTTGTAAGGATTCTATGACATCAATCACATGAGGCACTAAACAAAGTGGCTGGCAGATGATGATCTTGAAATTGATATAATCCTTATAGTTACTATTATTTAGCTATATTCCTGCTTGGTCTCTGAAACCAATCTTCAAGTCAAATAACTGTGGCAGACATTAAAATATAATGTCCCAAGGGGGCTCCAAGAGGCTGCCTGGTCTATTTGGCAGGAAATTCTTTAACTGGATAACTATTCTTCACACAGCCTGTCTATTGCTTTTCTGGTGACACACTGCTGCTCAGAGTTCTCAGGGCAGGACACTGAAGGGGCAGAAGCTGAGGTTTGTATTTGTGTTTGGGAAAAAGACCTTGGTCTGAAAGCCTGAAATGAGACTCACTAGGAATTGTACTTGCACGCACCCGAGTCATCTCTCATTTAACAGTGGTAGGGAGAACTTAGGGTTGGTCTTCAGGGAGTAATTCAGAAAAAATCTCTTTTGTTCATTGGAAAATGTGCTGATCCAGGACAGAAGATTCTCCAGCTAGATTTTTAACACTGTTGTAAACTTGAGCAAATTATTTCAATTGCCCCATGATACTCGTCGTCGTCGGCAGCCGTCCGTCTCGAGAGACGATGGTGTAGCTTCTCAAGAGTCTACCTGCACCGCCGAGAATGGCTGTGCAGTCCGACTCGGGAGTGACATGGTATCTGTCTCCTCCCGTGTTGAATCGACATCTTGCGATGACGCTGAAGCTACAGAGCCTGGGCAGGGTAATATGGAGGGTCTGCTGTTGCCCATGCAGCAGACCCCACCTCTCTTCGCAGCTGAAGGGTCCAAGGGAAAGACGGAGTCAATACAGCTTGGGTTCAGGTGCGCCGCAGGAGTTGCCGGTGTTGACTACAACGTCAAACCGCCTTAGGGACTCCGGCTCCGGATTTTCTGTCGGGGTTTACTCCCTTAGCCTTTCCCCTGAAGAGGTATGCCGCAAGGCAGCGGAGGTTTTTTGGAGTCAGAGTTTTCCTTCTCTGATGTACCCTGGGTGGACTAAGACTCTGCATTACTAACAGCCCCTGGGCAACTTGCTGCTACTTGTCCAAGAACCACAATTTGACTAGCCAGGCCCAGGTAGAAAATAAGCTACTAAATTAACTGAGAAGCAAGAGTCAATGGAAACCAAGCCCATTCCTCCGGGAGTCAGGCCAGTGAAGGCCAGGGGGCTGCGTGGTGCTCCGGCTGAGGAAATTGAGCATCGCTCCCAGGAGGCGCCTCCCAGGAGGCGCCCCATGATACTAAGCTTATATTAAATAGTACTCTTCTCACTCATATTGCAGAGGCTTCATGGCTATAAGAATGAACTACTTATTGTATACAAGAAGGAAAATATAGGGAAGTACAAAGAAGAAATAGAACCATCCTAAGTCAGTCTCCAAAACACATGCACAATGAAAATTTTGTGGTAAATTTATTTTTCACCAATTAATGTGTTTGCCAAACATGTGCCACTGTGATCTCAACTTTGTTATACATGTTCATATTTACATGTATAATTTAAAAGTATAAAACAGGTATGACCTGTTTAGTTTCCTCTATTCTCTTTTTCATTTAAGCCTGAGTCTCATAGGATTGGCCTTTGAAAACATCTTTTTCATGGGCTGCATAACAATGCATCAATTAAGTGGCTACACGACAATTATTTTAATTCATCATTCTTCTCCTGATGGTATTTAGATTGCTGATTATGTTTCTCTTCATTCATATAATTTCAGTCTCTGAATAGTTCCTTAAGGCAGTGCTCTGGAAGTTCTTACTGGATAAATGGACTTGGTCATTTTTAAGGTTTCTGATAATTTTTCAAGTGGGATGTACAAGTTTATGTTTCCTCCAGTAATACATGAATATGACACTCTCCCAACACTTATTTTGAGCATCTACATGTAGACTATTAGGACAGAGTTAGAAATGACCATGCAGAACAAAATATCAGGTTATATTTTTCCCTGGAGTGCTCTTTGGGACACTATGGACTGACAGACACCTGAGCTTATGGAGCATGAAAGGTTTTTCTCAGGTGGCCTGAGATACTCTCATCTAACAGGCATCAGCTTTCCAGGCTCTTGCTCAAAGTAGACATTCTATCAGCGTTACTGGTGGATGACTGACTGCCCAGAGCTGATGGTCTAAAGACAAACATCAAGATAGAAAGGAAAAAAGAAACCAGAGCAGAGTTTTCTTTCATTTTAGCTGCATCTTCTCTGTGGTTGAATACATCTGCTCTTATTTCCATTGAAAATGCAGCATTTTGGTTGGCATGAAAATTTGTGTCACTAAATGGCGCCAAGAGAACAAAACTTGTATCAAGTGATAATGGGTGCTAATACTGGAAGCAACATCTGCCTCCTTTTTTCATTCCCTGACTCTCACTCAACCATAGTAAATTTTAATGTGTTTCAGGTTTCCTGCAATTTATAGAAAATGAAACTCCTTGGGGGAAGATAACACCCAAGTGTCCATATGATTTCATGCTGTAGTCTCAACTTAGATCTAAAGCCAATGGCAGTTTCTCATACGGTTTCTTCTGGGCAGATGTCAACAGAATATGCTGGTTCAAAATTATTTGTCCCTGTGACTGGTATTTTTGATGGACCTGTCTGTGCTTCTGTGTTCAGAAAAAAATAGCCCATCTTTTAAGACAGGAATAATGTTTGCTTCTGCCCTGGCTGGTTTAGCTCAGTGGATTGAGCGTCGGCCTGCGAGCTAAGTGTCGCTGGTTCGATCTTCCAGTCAGGGTACATCAGAGAAGGAAAACTCTGACTCCAAAAAACCTCCGCTGCCTTGCGGCATACCTCTTCTGGGGAAAGGCTAAGGGAGTAAACCCCGACAGAAAATCCGGAGCCGGAGTCCCTAAGGCGGTTTGACGTTGTAGTCAACACCGGCAACTCCTGCGGCGCACCTGAAGCCAAGCTGTATTGACTCCGTCTTTCCCTTGGACCCTTCAGCTGCGAAGAGAGGGGGGGTCTGCTGCATGGGCAACAGCAGACCCTCCATATCACCCTGCCCAGGCTCTGTAGCTTCAGCTCCACTGGAGAGGACACTCCAGCGTCATCGCAAGATGTCGATTCAACACGGGAGGAGACAGATGCCGTGTCACTCCCGAGTCGGACTGCACAGCCATTCTCGGCGGTGCAGATAGACACTTAAGAAGCTACACCATCGTCTCTCGAGACGGACGGCTGCCGACGACGAATGTTTGCTTCACTGAGCAGCACTGTTTCTTAAACTCGTTTTTAGGTTTAAATTCTATTGATTCATCTTTGTGTCATATCTTATGCAAAAAAAGTTCAATGTAGTCTGGTTTTCAAAATATGCCCCAAGTTGAATGGAATATGGTGGGTTCTTGAAGCTTTTAATTAATTAAAAAAATTTTAGTCTTGATTTCCCTCCCTCAATATTTATTTGTTGGCCCTTTTTACCACTTGAGGAGTGAGTTGTAATCCTTGGAGTCACCACGAGGTACACCATTGACAGACATTGAGAGAGTTGTATCCGGACTACCATAACTAGAATGGTAGAGGATGTCAGATCATGGTCTGTAAATGACAATTAGAAGGACCATGGCTGTGCTGCTTGGATACGTCCAATTTGGGATAGGGGACCGGAGTGGCAATGTCTGTCTTCAATGAACTGAAGTGTGGTCAGGTGAGGATGTGGAGCTACTTATATTGAGAAATCCAGCAAAGGGAACAAGGTCAACATATGGGCTCAGCCTCCCAAATATCTCTGTAGTCTTTTTTCTTTCTTTTTTATATTCTAGTACAGTTGTCCCAATTTTTTCCCCTTTTGCCCTCCTCCATCCAGCTCACCCCTCACTCCCAGTCCATTCCTATCTTATTATCCATGTCCATGTTCGTGGGTCATTCATACATGTTCCTTGACTAGTCCCTTCCCCTTCTTTCCACCATTCTCTTCCTCCCCCCTTTCCCTGGAAGCTGTCAGTTTTTTCCCTGTTTCCATGTCTCTGGTTCCGTTCCGCTCATTAGTTTATTTTGTTCATTAGGTTCCTCTTGTAAGTGAAATCATATGGTATTTATCTTTCACCCGCTGGCTTATTTCACTTAACATAATAGTCTCCAGTTCCATCCATGCTGTTGCAAAAGGCAGGAATTCCTTCCTCTTTCTGCTGTATAGTATTCCATTGAGTAAATGTATCATAGTTTTTAAATCCATTCATCTACTGATGGGAAGTTAGTCTATTCCCAACACTTGGCAATTGTAAATCATCAAAACAAACAGGGAAACAATTGTATGGGAGAACATATTTGTCAATGATACATCTGACAAGAGTCTAATCTCCTAAATATATAAAGAACTAATCTGACTCAACATCAGGAAGACAAACAATCCAATTAAAAGATGGGCAAAGGACCTGAACTGACACTTCTCCAAGAGAATGTACAGATGGCCCACAGACATGTGTAGAAATGCTTAGCATCGCTAGCCATTAGAGAGAAGCAAATTAAAACCATGATGAGTTATCATCGTACATCTGTCAGAATGGCTATCATCAATAAATCAACAAACAACTAGTGCTGGTAAGGATGCGGAGGAAAAATCACCCTAGTGCATTATTGGTGGAAATGCAGAATGGTGCAGCCACTCTGGAAAATAGTATGGAATTTCCTCAAAAAATTAAAAATGGAACTGCCTTTGATCCAGTGATCCCATTGCTGGGAATATACCCTAAGAATCCTGAAAGACACATTCAAAAGAACTTATGCACCCCAATGTTCATAGCAGCCAAGTGCTGGAAACGGTCTAAATGCCCATCTGTAATCGTTCAATTTCTCTCCATCTCAACCCTCCACCTCTCTAGTCTAAACCTTTTCCATCTCTCAAGGTGCCTATTCCCACAACCTCATAACTGATCTACCCATTTTACTTTTTCTCACTGCCAATTCAAGTCTTTCCCCTACTTATAACCCTTTGATATCTTCACATCATTTTAGATAAAGTTTTTCTCTGATGACCCATATATCCTGAATAGTCCTGTTCCTCCTCTCCCTATGGCCCTTAGTCTTTGCTTCGACCACAGTGGTATTCTTTGAGGAAGATGACATTCAAGGGTCTATGGGGTTCCATGCTGCAATCTCAGCAGCACATTCCAAGTTTTGGGATCTCAGATATATTTTTCTCTTTGCTCGGAACCACCCTTCCTTCTTCAAGAACCCCCTTGGCTCTCCTCCCTCTACTGTCTAACCCTGGTCATTCTTCAGACTGTACATACACTCCTCCCTTCTTGTCCAGCACAAGTCCCTTGGTTATTAATTCTAGCAGCACCATCTATTTTCTAGTGCTTTTCTTGTAATTATATACAAAACATCTTTTCACAGCTGCCCTGAACACTCTGTGGAGGAAAAGACTGCTTCTCTTATCCACTACTGTACTATAACCTCTTCATATTTATTCTAAGGGCTAGTACAGTGGTTAACACATGGTAAGATGCTTACTTTATAAAATGTGAGGGAATGAATGAGATAATAGAAGGAAGTTCGTTTCCCTAGATGACACAACTCTGACACTGACAGCTATAAGAAGATAAATTGGACTACCTGTGTATGGTAGGAGTCCTCCATTATTGGAAGTATTCATGTAGACCAGAGATTTTCAACCAGTGTGCCACACGGAGTTTTAAAACACGCAATGCCTGACTATTTAGTCTTGGGCACTGACCTCTTTTCCATTAACTGCCAACTAAGAAATGACAACAGCCAACACAACAATAGCCATTTGGTGTGAATGAATCAAAATTATACCTTTTTTTGTCAGATAAGCAAAAAATATATTTTTGTGTGTGCCACCGAATTTTAGTAATTTGTGCCATGAGATGAAAAAGGTTGAAAATTGTTCCTATAGACAATAAAATATCTCTTAGTGGGTGTAATGCAGGGGGATAATTGGACTACATTCCCCTTAGTTCTTTCAAGCCCATATAATTTCAGTAATTCTATGACTTGTAAATTATTTTAAAGTGTTTTTTTTTGGGGGGGTGAGTGGAGAAAGTCTGATAAAAAAGGTTAATAAGGAAGAGATGAAATATTTGTTCAAAGATGAATGTTTTAAATGTCCAGTGTAGGTAGAAGGATTTGTGCATGTGTGAATGCTATGTCCCTGAGTGTGAGGATGACATTCATTCATTCATTCAACAAATGTTTCCTCTGCTGCAGACACAGCAGAGAAGAAAACTTGATCCCTCCCCTAAAAACTTTATTCAAATAAACAATACACTCAAGATACATGAATTTTAAAAAAGTAGTAGTAGACAATATGGGGGGTTGACAGGATGGCTTTCTTAGATTGAGTAATCAGAGAAGTCTTACCTAAGAAGGTAGCCTTTAATATGAGATTTGAATGACAAGAAGGAGAAGCTGTGCAAAGATCTGGCAGGAGAGAATGAGAGGCAGGAGGGACCCCTAGACAGAAGTGTTATGGCAGAAGCAAGCTTGCATATCGGAAGGGGACAGTGAATGCCAGCATAGGTGGATCAGAGTGAAGAAGAAGGGAAGAGTAGTACATGGTGAGGCTGCAGAGAGGGGCCAGACCAGATCAAGAACGAATAGTAGCTGTGTGGAAGACATTGAGTGTCATCTGGTGAAATGGGCAGTCATGAAGGTTTTGAGTACACAGATTACCTCCTCAGATGTTGGTTTTGCTCTCCTATCCTTCTATTAATACCCTTTGGATCTATCCACCCCAGGAGTCACTGTGGTACCTTCTGATTTTTCTCACACATATCTTCCCTCTTTCCCTAGTTAGAGAAGAGTTCTCCTTATGCTAGTCAAAACCATTCCAAATAAAGTATTGCCTTAAAAAAATTATTTTTAGAAGCTAGAAACATTTTAGAAGCATGCAACCACTCAGTTTAAATCAATAACAATAATAACAAAAGCTATTTAATATGTCAGTTTATACATATAAAACTCCCCAATTCTCTTTTATGTAATTACAGAAAAATTGTTTGGTCCTTTATGACCTTTTGTAGTGAAGGTAAACATACAAAATAAGTCAATCCCATCTTGCACAACTACAAACAAGGCCAATCCTCCTAATATTTCTGAATCTGTCAGGAGAGTGCTTACATGTCCTGATGGATTTTCTCCATTCTTGCTCTGAATTGTTGCTTCTAAATTCCCACCCCCCTGTCACTATTGTATGTTTGGTCCACTGCTTCTTGTCATTTAACTCTTTTCCTTTTCTTTGCTTTAAAACATTGACATAGCTCGTTCCTTCCTTCTCAAGAGAGTGCTAATATAGGCTAAAACCAAGTTGTGGTGGATAATAAATTTTACCTAAAGCCAAAAGCTATAATAAAGTAATATCAACTCAGAGGAGGACATTTTGGCTCCAAAGCAGATGTCACTGCCCTCTGACCTGAGCACCTGTTCTCTGTCAGAGAAAGGTCCTTCTTGAATGTTGCTCGCTGTGGGCCCAGACTGCCATCATGTTGCTAAAGTGCTCTCCTATTTTTCTCATTAAGTCTTTTCCACCAGTATCGTGACCTCAACTTTTTTGTTTCTTGGGCTGCTGAGGGAATCTGCAATGTTTTTTAGCATCTTTGCTATGGGCTGGATTGTGTGCCCTCCAAATTCAGGTGTTGAGGTCCTAACCCTTAGGACCTCAGAATGTGATGGTATTTGGTTAAATGGCAAGAGGTAGTTAAGTTAAAATGATGTCATTAGGGTGGCCCTCATCCAACATGACTAGCATTCCCCTAAGAAAGGGAAATTTGGACACAGACATGCAGAGGGAGCATGCTGAGCAAACATGAAGACGGCCATCTACAAGCTGAGGGCAGAGGTCTCAGAAGGAACCAACCCTGCTGACACCAAGACCTAGGGCTTGTAGCCTCCAGAGCGGTGAGAAACTAAACTTGTTTTTAAGCCACACAATCTGTGGTACTTGGTTACAACAGCCCTAGAAAACTAATACAGCCCTCCAGCCTCTTTTCCATACAGTTGCCAGTTTTTTCAGAGTTGCACTCTCCCTCAATCAGGTGTTCATCCAGGTGAGTAAACCAAACACTTACCATCACAGCCTGCCATGTTTGTATTCCATGATCTCTATTCACGACCAAATCAGCTAATATCAAATAGAAATCCGAATGGTAGTAGTATGTCCAAGAGGACTCAAGTGATTCTCTTGTAGGAAAAGGAAAAACCTGCCCTAGACATTTGTTCATGTCTCCAAATAAGATTTTGGCATTCTTTGAGGAGCTAGCTTCTCTCCTGTCTCCAGCCATCCATGCCTCAGGAACACTGATGTTTGGTCTCATAGGACCCCACTGATTTCCCCCATGAGCCCAGGCTTGACTTAATGCTCTCCTTGAGCTCAAAAAGCACCCATTTGCAAATATCAACATCTTCGGTGTGACAATCAGCCCAGAGCTGCAAATATCAACATCTTCGGTGTGACAATCAGCCCAGAGCTTTTCTCACCTCTCTACCAGTGTCCTCCAAGACTGCCACAGTCAGCCCATGCACATGCGTGGCCAAGCAGGATTCCAGAGCAAGATGTAGAGAAGCATCTCTGCTTAACCAGCACGTGCGCCTCACATCTCACCCATCCAGCAGGCCAGTGCAAATGCCACAGCTTTATGAAAGCCTTCTAGAAATACTTCTCTTTCAAGCCCTCTGCAAAGAACTCAAGATACTTGATCCCATTTGGTCCTACCACTGCCTCAAGATATAGAAGTTACCCATGTTATTTAGGAGAAAATGGAGGTTTGGAAGGTTTCAGGAGCTCACCCAGAGTCACAGGTAGTAAAAGGCCATGCTGGGCTCATGGACCCAGGTTTCTGTAAAGCTCAACTGTAAGCCTTTCTAGGTTTCTTCAGCCTTCACTCATCACTCACTTCTCTCCACTCCTGTACCACTCAGCATAAATTGTGGCTCACTTTGAATTGCTCCGTGTTTAGTTAATGTGTCCTTGTCTAGTGTCCTTGGTTATATTATAACTCTTCTGTGATAGAAACAAAGCTTACACCCCATGCGCTCAATAGAAACTGAAAGCTTCTGATTTCCTGGGAAGTCTTTTGGGATTTCCCCTTGTAATCTCTCATCATAGCAAACACCAAACAAGGGATCATTTGGTGGAAATCATTTGAAAGGCAATGCAATGCACAGTGGAGTTGTGGCCTAATACTCAGACTATCACAGTGCTTGTCTCAATTCCTAACTCTTGCGAACTCTTTGGCCGTAGCTGAGTTATTTTCACTCCTCAGAGCCTTAGATTCCTCATGTATAAAATGGGGATGATAAATGTCACCTCATTGTTACGTGGGACTAGACCTGACCTCAGCATTAGTAGCTTTATTATCAATATCGACCAACAATGAATGACATGTCTCAGTGATCTTATTTTTCTCCATATAAAAAAAAAATGAGGTGGTCCACAAAGTTTCTTCTCATTTTAACACTCTGAGTTTCTCCTTCTGGTGATGGTGAGAATGCGTGGGCTTGGTCTGGTAGCTGTGTGGGCAAGACCTTCGAAAGTGAGAACTGACGCCTTCCATCCAAAGGGCTCATCACTCACACCCCTCCTGCCAGCAGCAGGATCCCATCTCCCGTGGGGGCTGTCTGTGTCTGCGGGGAAGAGGTGCTGCGGTTCTATAAGTCACGTTGTCACCAGCGCAGATGGAGAAATGCCACTGCCCAGGAGTTGATGGTTTTTATGACTTTCCATGTCTCACGTGCTGTCCACATTAACTCACAACTGCACGCTGATGTCTTTGATCTCTTGTCCCAAATGGAAAAAAAAAAATCTGAAGATAAATATTTTCTCATATTCCTTTCTGTCAAAGTACATTTTTTTCAAGATATCTTCCCTATACCCCAGAACACAAATTCCTTGGTATTTCTCTCTTCTTCTGACACAAAAAGTGTGAATGAGGGCATGATGGATAGAGGTGGACATGGAACAGAGATGTATCACAGACAGACCGATAAAATGCAGTTCTATTTAACATGAAACAGAAGCTCTGAGGGTGCTAAAAGGGCCTGGAGCTCACCCCCAACAGAACTAGGTATAAGCATAAAGACCTCATGGCCTTGTTGCAGCCTAATGTGTCTCTCAAATTGAGTGAAGTAGACTCTGAAGTCACAGAGGTCTGGCCTCTTCTCTAGCAGTGGTGACAGTGGTAAATAATGATTTCAGTACTCAAGTGCTTAAGAGAGTGAAAGTCTGCTTTCTTCAGAGAAAATCATTCATAATTTCTTAAATATGTAAAAATGCCTAATTTCTCCCCAGAACTGCAGAAGCCAAATGGAAAGGTCAGAGGGGTTGAAATAACTTTGGGGACAAGTACCAGGTATGCTTCTCTGAATTTTCTTTGAAACACAAACTATTTCACAGCTTATTCCATTCCTTGTCCCCAAACTGCAATGGCTCTGAAATACCTGTGGAGAACAGTTGCCATTCCTTGCTCTGGATTCCAAAATCCTTCATGATTTGATTCCGAACCATCTTTTGGGAAACATCCCTTTCTCTGATCCTCTAGGAGTCCTGTATTCTGGCCATCTAGCATTTTCTCACTTATTCAAACAATTCACATCTCCTTGCTTTTAGCCTCAGTGTTTTCTCAGCTTGAAACAATCTTCGAGATATCAAAATTCTTTTCATTTTTAAGTCCTCATTGAAGTGCCACTTTCTTCACAACATTGCTCTTGAATTCCCCAGTGGAATATTTGCCCCCATTAGTAGTTCATTATTTATACCAGTATGAAGTATTTCATTCTGACTTACTTTGAAGTTGTGAAGCACCTGTCTGTCCCCTCCCCTTTATTTGAAAAGAAAATTTTATGAAGTAGGTTGGGCTTATTCACTCATTTATCCACAGAACAAAAAAGTGAATTGACCCATATTAATAAATTAGTACCTCTGTGTCTTGCTTAATTCTTACCCAAACATGTATTTTAAATACTGTCTTCCCTTTTTGATCAGAAACCACTTGAGGACAAAAATTGCATTATTCGACTTTGAATTTCTTAGCTCCTTTTCAGTGGTGGGTGCTTCCTAAACATGTAGGGAATGGATGGATGGATAGAAGGATGGATGGACAGATGATCTAGGCAATAGCAGAAACTGATGGAATAAATTATGAATACAGGATATTGTCTTTACTCTGCCTTAAGACAATTGCTTTTGCTTGGAATCACTGCAGTGCACACGTGCTGAATATCTGTTTTGTCATTTTTCTGTGCTTCACACCCTTCATTTTGGGAACCCTCTCTTACTCCATAATAATCTGCTTGGTCATGAGGCTCAGATGGACTTACTCACTCCCAAACGGTGGCACACAATCCAGGCCTAACAGATACTCCATTTGCTTGAGTGCAGGGATTGGTTTAGGGGTGGAAACAAGATCCAAGCCTGAACAGTTAAGACTTTCACAAGACATTCAACAAAGTGAGTGAGCCAGACTGTTCTGGGTCTGTGAGTGTGAGGTCGATGTGAGCTGAAGTCACAGCAGCCTTTGTTCCCACCACCAGAGGAGGAGCTTATATAAGAATAAAGCCAGGCTGGAAAAAAAGTGAAATTCAGAGACAGAAAGAGAGGGAGGGAATGCAGATACTATGTTTAAGTCATGAGGTGTAGACAAGCCTATGACCACTTTTCAGAGCATGAGCAAATAACTTGCTGTATTTATTTGTAGCTTTGCATTATTTAATATTCAATTACTATTACTTGGGAGCAATATAATTCTAATGAACACAGGAGGATCTAAATAAAATGTCCCAATATTGTCACTTTTTGTAAGAGACACTTGTATCTCTCAGAAAAATACTGAAATCAAATGGCAATATAGCTACCAGGATATGGGGTAAAAATCCTTCATAAATTAAGGAATATAACAGTCTTCACCTTCATGCTTTCCTCTTCAAGTCCTCTTTTTTTTGTTGTTTTTTTCTACTTTTGTTGAGATAGAATAGACATACAACATTGCATTAGTTTAAGGTGTACGTCATAAGGATTTGTTATATGTATATGTTATAAAACAATCACCAAAATAGTTTAGTTAGCCTTTATCACTTCACGTAGATACAAATTGTTCAGTGTAAAGTCCTGCAAGTCCTTTTTAACTAAATCTCTTCTTTCTTTCCTGAATACATCACTTGTTTTCCTCTCCATAGCCACTCCTTGACTGAAGCCACCATCCTCTCCCACCTTCATTCCAACAGCGGCCTCCAAGCTAGACTCCGTCCTCTAATCTCTTAACACTTGATTCTCTGTCCAAAGCCAGGATGCTCTCCCTGAAACACATATGTATCATGTCAGTCCTTGAATGTGTCAGTCCTTGACTTGAAACATATTGTCTCTCATTACTCTCAGGAAAAAAATTCCAAATCTTTCAGCTTAATTTACAGACCACCTTTCTGTTCATCTTTATCTCTTCCATCTTTCTGCTGCCCTTCTTCCTTCAGCCACAGTGATTTTTTTTAAACTCCTTCAGTATGTTATACTCTTTCTTCATTCGGGACTTTGCATATTCTGTTCCCTTTGCCTGCAATGCCCTTCCAGCAATTGTTCTCTAAAATAATTTCTACTCCTTTGCAGTAGATTGAATAATGTCCCCCCAAATTCATGTCCACCTGAATTCTTAGAATACAACCTGATTTGTAAATAGGATCTTTTCAGAAGTAATTAAGATAAGGATTGAAATGAGATTTGTATTGGATTAGGGTAGCCATTAAATCCAGTGAGAATGTCTTTAGAATAGACAGAAAAGGATCTCCAGAGACACAGAGAAGAAGGCAAAGAGATTGGAGTGATGCATTTACAAATCAAGTAACACAACCATTACATGCAACCATTGGAGAGGGGAATGGGACAGCTTCTCCCTCTCAGCTTCCAGGGAAACCTATGCTATAGACACTGATTCCAGATTTCCTGGTTCCTGGACTGTGAGATTACATTTTCTTGCTTTAAGTTACCCAGGTTGTGGGCTTTGTTGCAACAATCCTAGAGGAGGAAATTAATACAACTTTCTATGGACATCACTGTACATGGTACCTCCTTATACCACTAGTGTAGTGGGAACCAAGAATCCCTTCTGATGTGTTGTGCTGGAATTCTCCATGTTTCCACTTCATTATGTTTAAATGTTCATTTTGCTTTCCATTAAGCTCTACTACATGGCCGTTCACAGCTGTGTGCCCAGGGCCTATCACAAGGGTCAGCATGAAACAGGTTTCCATAGGTGAACTTTGATTGATTTAGCGTCTTATTCCCTTCTGTCCTTTGGCACCTAGTCAGGTGGCTGCTATTATACATAACAAATGCTTGGTAAATGTTGTTTAGTTAGTGATGGCTTTGTCCTTTGGCTTGTGTGATTAGCAGTGGCACAACCCATGGACTGTGGCTCTGAATGATCTGTCCCCACTGAAGAGTATAAAGCTTGTCCAGAAGGGGTTACGTTTGGAAGGTCCTTTCTGATTCCACAAGCCTTTCTTATGCATAGCTGAAAAGTGATTGTCCAAAAATGCCATGAAGTCTGGGTAACAGGTGTTCATATCTCCAATTTGGGGTGTGGGGGGTTGGAGTGGGAGGAGCCAATTTTTTAATGTGTTTTATTGATTATGCTGTTACAGTTGCCCCAATTTCTTTTCCCTTTGTTCTGCTCCACTCAGTGACATCCCTCCCTCCACTTGTCCCCCCCCTTAGTCCATGCCCATTGGTTGTGCATATAGTTCCTCTCAACATCTTCCTATCTACTCCACTCCCTCCTACTATGCTTCCTAATTCCTGCACCATCTCTCTCCCTTTCCCCCTTCCCCCTCCCTGCTGACCCCCCCATAATGTTCCCCGTACCTATAATTCTTTTTCCACTCTCGTTGCCTACTTAGTTTGCCTTTGTTTTGTTTCCCTAGCTTCTGTTGTTGGTTGTTGTGATACAGTTCTCATTTTAATGTTCATAGTTTTGATCCTCTTTCTCCTAAACAAGTCCCTTTAACATCTCATATAACAGTGGTTTGAATCTGATGAACTCCTTCAGTTTTACTTTGTCCTGGAAGCACTTTCTCTGCCTTCTGTTCTGAATGACAGCTTCGCTGGATAGAGTAATCATGGTTGTAGGTTTTTGATTTTCATTACTTTGAATATTTCTTGCCAGTCCCTTCTTACCTGCAGGGTTTCTTTTGAGAAATCAGCTGACAGTCTTATTGAGACGCCTTTGTATGTAATTCTCTTCTTCTCTCTTGCTGCTTTTAAGATTCTCTCTCTATCCTTAATTTTTGACATTTTGATTATAATGTGTCTTGGTGTGGTTCTCCCTGGGTCCAGTTTATTTGGAACTCTCTGTGCTTCCTGGACCTGTCAGTCTATTTTCTTCCCCAAGTTAGGGAAGTTCTGCTTCATTATTTTTTCACATAATTTTTCCATTTCTAGTTCTTCTTCTTCACCTTCTGGCAACCCTATGAATTGGATGTTGGCCTGCTTATAGCTGTCCCATAAGTTTCTGAGCCTCTCCTCATTTTCCTCACTTCTCCTTTCCTCTTTTTGCACTGATTAACTGTTTGTTCCTTCCCTATGTTCCGATTTGTTTATCTGATCCCTGGTTTTCTTTCCCTCACCACCAGTTTCGTATGTGTTTTTGTTCATTTCTGCAGGACTAGCTTTCATTCCTTCCCTGTCTTATTTAAGATCTGCTGTTAGGTCTGTAAGCACTTTTATAAGCAAAGCTCTGAACTGAGCCTCAGAAAGATTTCCTATCTGCTGCTTCATTAGATTAGAAATTTGCTGTCTGGTCAGCTGTGTGATTGGGATCTCTATCATGATCTGTGCCATCCTGATCATTTTGTGTTTACCTTTGCTTCCTGGGCAGGGCTGTCACACCTCCTACACGATAGGGGGCAGAGCCCTGTGCACTCGTCACAACCAGGCGTTTTCTGCAGGGGTGGGGGTCCAAGATGTATTCCTGTCGTTCAATCTCTGCTGGGAGACCGGGAGCCTCCTCCTCCATCCCCACCCCCACAGGGCCTCACAGTCCTAAGCAATGGGGGTCTGCCTTCCCCAGCTGATGGGTTTGGTCTGCAGCCAGGGGTGCTTCCCAGGTGCTTCTTGCCTCCCTTTTAATACGGGTGTCTGTGCTTACCGCTGTCCTGCTGCCATCACTGCTGCTGCCGCGGACAGCACAGCTTGACCTCTTCACCCCAGCTTCGCCCCTCCTACCTGTCTGGATGAGCACCACTTCTTTATAACTTCATACGTTGGACTTCCATTTATTTTCTGGAACTTCTGGTTATTTCTGGTTTTGCCGTAGTTGTATTCATTAGTTGGGGGGGAGGGGGGAATGGAATGTGTCAGTCTAGGCCTCCATCATGGCTGGAAGTCTCCTGTGTTTTTTTGCTTCCATGTTCCAGGCAGAGCTGTTGCTCCTACTATGTTGTAAGGGGCGGAGCCTTAGGTATTCATCAATACAGGGTGACCTGTTTCACCACGTTGTGGCACTGTATGTGGGGGAGGGGTCTGAGAAGGAACAATGCCACTTGCCCAGCACTCGCCCCTTTTCCAGGCACTTCTCCCACTTTTGCACTGGACTGGCGCCCCTCTAGCTGCTGCCCTGGCCATCATTCCCAGAGTGGGTGGGTCTGTGGATGCTCTAAGACCATGGAGGCCCTTTAAACAAGCAGAGTCTGTTGAGAGAAGGGCAATTTCTGCCTCTGTCCCAGCCTGCACTGGTCTGCACAGTCAGAAGCAATGAGGCTTGATTTTCCCCAGTGCTGGGACCGTGGGCTGCTAGGCCTGGTGAGGAGCTGGAAATGCTCCCCAGGTGTCCCTCCTGACTTTTTAAAATGTGTAACTGCACTTTCCACCGGCCTATTCTGTTGCCATTGCTGCCACCACCACACCGTGTCCTCTCCTCCCTGGCTCCGCCCCTCCTACCTGTCTGGGTGAGTATTTCTTCTTTATATCCTTGTTTGCTGGACTTCTTTGCACTTTGATTTTATGGAACTTCTGATTTTTTCTAGTTTTGAGGTAGTTGTATTCCTTCTTAGTTGTGGAAGGAGATGCAGCATGTCTGTCTATGCCTCCATTTTGACCAGAAGTCAGGAGGAGCCAATTTTTATGACTAGACAGTCACAACAGAACTGAGAAGTTCTAGTCCATGTTCATCTCTCCTGCTACTGTATCTTAAGACCCTATTAATACTAGGGCAAAAGCAATCCCATTCTTCAATTATCCATTTAAACAAAATGCTTTTATTTATGTTTGCAATAAGTGAAGAGAAAGCTCTTGGGAGAACTTAAGGCAACAGAAGTATGGGGCAGTGGGACTCTAAGGGCCTAAATCCCTGGAGAATCTCAAGTGACAGCAGATAGCCATGGCTATCATTTGAGTTCTCATCAGTCTTCCCGGACATTTCCAAATATGACCTAACTCATTAGAGACTCATTATGAAGCCAGCAAGCTTGTAGTTCGTGTGAAAACTAAATGGAAAAGGAGTGAAGGAAGACCAGGGAGTGCATACTTGTTCTGAATGAACTGAGAGGATACGGGGTTGTGCATCACGATGAGTCAGTAGTCTGCAAAAGGCCTGGAGTTGGCCGACTCAGAGAGCAAGAGCCGCTGAGAGAGAAATGCAGAGAACCCTGGGAGTGGGGAGGCAGGGAAAAATAGCACAATGTGTTTTCCTTCAAAATTTTCACTTGAGGAGTAGTTGGAGGCTAGTCAGCCTGGGATTTCCAGGTTACTCTTGTGCTAAATAAATGATGTTTTCTCTCTTTGTGTGGAATAATCTCTCTCTCTCTCTCTCTCTCTCTCTCTCTCTCTCTCTCTCTCACTCTCTCTCTCTCTCACACACACACACATACCCCTTCTGAGAGAATAAAACATTTTTTAATTAGTAAGACTGAAACATAGAATGTGTTGAAACACTATATACCCTTTGGGAATGGGAAAATACAAGACATTTTGTATATTAAGTAGGTTAAAACTGGAGGAGCAAAGGAGTCTCTGTGTATTTCTATTCCAGGGGGTAGGCTGTTTGGTTAAATGAACAGGTTTTGCAGTTAAACTGACTTGGTACAAATATCAAATCTATTACTAACTCATCTGCATAATCTCGGACAATTTATTGCTTTTCTCCATGTCTGTCACCTCATCTATAAAATGAGAACAAATTATATACATAGTTCATAGGGCTGCAGTAAAAGGAATTATGATGTAAATGATGTAGAATATTGCACAGCACACAATGCATGGTAACTATGTCTTTATTTTTAAGTGTATTTTATTGATTATGCTGTTACAGTTGTCCCAGTTTTTCCCTTTGCCCCCCTCTACCCTGTACCCTCTTCCATCCAGCAATTTCCCCCACTTCATTTATGTCCATAGATCGTGCATGTAAGTTTTTTGACTTCACCCTTTCCTATATTATTCTTAACATCCACTGTCTATTTTGTACCAACCATTATGCTTCTTAATGCCTGCACTATTTACCCCTCTCTCCCCCTCCCCCCTCCCAGGTGATAACCGTCCAGATGATCCCCTTACCTATGATTCTGTTCCTATTCTGGTGTTTGCTTAGTTTTGTTTTTATTTTTTAGATTCTGTTGTTAATAGTTGTGAATTTGTTGTCATTTTACTCTTCATAATTTTGGTCTTCTTTTTCTTAAATAAGTTCCTTTAACATTTCATATAATAAGGGCTTGGTGATGATGAACTCCTTTAGCTTTACCTTGTCTGGGAAGCACGTTATCTGCCCTTCCATTCTAAATGATAGCTTTGCTGGGTAGAGTAATCTTGGTTGTAGGTCCTTGCTTTTCAGCACTTGGAATACTTCTTGCCAGCCCCTTTCTACCTGCCACCACAAGCCTCTGTTCTCAAAACATGGCACTTTCTTTTTTTTCTGAGTCTTGATGTAGCCTCAGAATTCTTTCAACAAAGTTCATGGGACTGTGATCATGGGACTGTGATTAATCATATTAGTAAACAAGAAGTATATTTTTTACAGTCTTAGATCTATTTCAATGGGCTCCTTTTATACAAGAGGACATTCAGATCCTGACAAGAAAAATTACTTTCCCAAGATATTCCCCAAATAGCATCAGTTGTGGTCCATAATAGTGATGCTGTTTTAGCTCATTTTTACTTATTTATAAGTATATTATTATAAATATAAGTATTTTTAATTTTCACACACATATGTATATTTCTATAAAAATCCCCCTTCCTTGCATTTCTATATGCTATATATTACCTTCATATAGTATGGCATGTGGGTGCAATTGCATGTGTATGGATTCATATTTAAGTAAATTAGTGTTTAAATTTGTTTTACATTCCTTAGGAGAAAAGTGTTGGCACATAAATTATAAACTGTCATACGTTAGTGCTTGAAATTGAAGCAAATTGGGGACTTGAAAGGATCTGGGTGAAATGAAATGAGTTATTTGATTCTCTGAGCAATTTTCATTCTATGGCTCCTTCTCTTTCGTAGTATTAACCATGTCTCTGTTTACCTGCCATCCCCCTCTTCCCGTCTCTCCATCCTTCAGAGAAGCATTAGCAATCACGTGGTGACATCACCATTGCATCTGTGGGACTGATTTCACCCTTTCATGATGCCACAACCAGGGTGCTTATCCTAATAGCTAGAAACCAGAGATCATATCCGTATAAGTGCACAGGCCCAGAGAAAGGGAATGCAGGCAGAAGGTTGGGCTGAGGACTCAGATATACTGTTGTTATGTTGTCCCCCACAGAACCTGGTGGTGCTTGCCCATAGTAGGCCCTCAATGAGTATTTGCCAAAGTTGACCTGAATTACTCTATACTAATTATAAATTAGTCAACTCTTCCCAGGTTTACAATATTTCATCGTTTTATTGTTCCAAGTAAATTTTCAAAATATTTCAAACAGAAGATTAAGGCCATATCCCAAACTGTCCAGAGCACTTTGAGCAGCATAAATGAAAAGGTTAAAAAAATAAAAATAAAGAGGAAATCACTTCTTAGCAATGACCTGTGAGCAGTAAAAGAATGAGAATGTTGTTTGGAGGAAGGCTCCAGTGGGTTGGAAAGGTGTTCAGGTGACTGTAAATAGATTCCTCAACAACTGTCCCATGTGGGAGAGCTACTCTGGAAGCCCATTATTGTGTTATTAAAGCTGCCAGAGCAGTGTGGCCGAGGCGGGCTCGGATGGATTTCAAGCCCTCTGAGTCACACCAGAGAAGCTGCTGGGTAATCTGGCTTCTGGCTGAAGGTGTGGGGATCCCAGGCCGTCCTTGGAGTCCTGGCAGAGGCGGGCGGAGCTGATCTCCAGAGCCCCAGATTAACTTCCTGAGATTTTTATTCAGCTCAGTGTGGGCTGGGACACACTTGCCCTCTCGCACTGTCTCCCATCTGTGAGCTCCTGCTGACTTGAGTCTTCTTCTACTTTAAGTATGTTTTTAAAAATTAAAGGCTAGCCTTACTTTCTAATACAAAAATATTTCTCCATTGTCAAAAAATTAGAAAACAGTATAAACAAAAGGATGAAAAGGTACCCATAATCTCACCCCCCACACATTTGTGTACATGCTGCACAGTAGCATTATACAATATGTATTAACATGTTAGTATGCATAAAAATATAATATACACATATTAAACTTTAATGATATTTTAATAGCTGAAATATGTATGATAACTAATTTGGCCCATCTCCTTTTATGTTGGTATTTCATTTATTTTCTTTTAAAAAATTTATTTAGTTACTTGATTTTCAATTTTAAAAAATGTTAAAGAGGAATCTCAACTGAGGGAATTTGAAGGTGGCCAGACAGATATTTGGAGTGTGGAGGAAAGGCATTGCCTGAAGTTGTCAAATCTCATTTCTTCTTGTAAGCATCAGTTCTTTTCAAGACACTACTCCTTTATGCAAAAGATACAAGAAAGGGTATTCCCAACTCAGAAGTCGACAACACTTGTCTTAATTTTTCTTCACTTGAGAGTCTCTCTCTTTTGCTCTTATTAATGGAGAATGTTTTTGTGAATATAAATGCAAATCCTTTCAAATGCTGCTCAGTAAGTAAGTGCAGACTACACAAATAGAAGAAATGTAATCAACTTCTATAAGAAAAACCTAAAGCAATAGAATTGTTTGCAATTTTTAAGTTATAATGCAGGGTCCAAATTGGTTGATATCTAAACCTTATATATATATACTTGTATCTCATAGATAGAGAATATATCTATACATATGATATATCTATCCCTCTATCATATATATGATACCTCACATATTTACTTACAGATCATAGATAGATGACATATCTATGATATAGCTATCCCTCTATCATACAGATATATCTCACAAATAGCACACACACACACACATATATATATCACATATATAATCATATATGTTCTAAGAGAATGAGAGAGTAGATTAATACAATAATAGCAATATAGAAAGAGGTTATTATATACATTATCTCAGTGAATAGCCTTCTATTCTCTCTCCCATGCCCTGTTTTCTGGTCAGTTTCAACACACTGTTGTATTTCTGTTTTAATATGTCGTGTACCCAGCAACACCACAAGTCTAGCTCTCATGAAGTCACCAGTGCCATCCACCTGGCTACATCCAGTGGATATTTTTAGTCTCCAATGATGACAACCTCTTTCTTAAAGTACATTACTGCTCCATAATTTCCCTTCTCTTCAAGATGCTTTTTCTAAGTCTTTTAGGGGCTTATCTACATCTCCCTAACCTTTACAACTTGGCATTGTTCAAGCCTAGGTCCTACATTTTGTGCTCTTTTCACTCAATAAGCTCTTCATGGGAAAAATCAGTCATCTATACCTTCATATTTCCTTCTGGGTATTTTTTCCCCAAAGGTCAGACCTGCATATTTAACTCCCTATTCAATTTTCAGTTTGGGAGTCTCCTAGATGCCTCAGTCTCAATACATTCACATAATCACACCCCTAATCTCAGTATCATGTCTACCCCAGTCACCCAAGACTCCTCCCTCTCTCTCCACTGTCCATTCACCTCATAATTCCCTCTGGCCTCATTTGGTTCAAGGTTTCATCGTCCCCTTTGGGCTCCTACAGGTCATCTTCTAACTGGTCATCAACCCATTCTGTGCACAGTAACAAGAGCCTTCTTTAAAAGCAAGTCTGATCTTCACTTTCATTCCTCAAATGTTTCCCCTCTTTTGTTCCCTAATTTCATATTCAAGTTCATTTCTTATTAACTCGTACTAATTAATGCTTCAAAACTTAAACAAAATGCCGAATAAGTCCTCCCTGCCCTCCTAGTCTTGTTCTTCTCTTTTTTAAAAAGTATATTTTATTGATTATATTGTTACAATAGTTCTAATTGTTTCCCCTTTGCTCCCATCTGCCCAGCATCCCCACTCCCCCAGCAATCCCATCCTCCCCAGTCCATGCCCATGGGTCATACATACAAGCTCTCCAGCTACACCCTTTCCTATATTATTCTTTTTTTAAAAAATTAATTTTTTATAACAATAAAAAATAACAATCCCCCCCCCCCAGACTTAAGACCCTTTATAATCTTATAAAGGACAATGAGCGAAGGTCTCATGCTCTTCTAGTTGCTTCAAGCTGGACATGGTCATCGTCCTACCTACCTTTGGGTCCAGAAATCCCTAATAAGAGTGGGGGTGTGGAGGGGAGGGTGGCCTTCCCACATGGGGAAGGACCTTGCAGACTCCAGGTCAGGTGGCTGTCTCCGGACAATGGTGTGCTTGGTTTAAGGCTGGTATCCTTGTTGTATTCTGGGGACAACAGATTTGGCAACATGGTTAAAAGGCATCATTCAATCCTTGACAAAAGGCAAGGATTAATTTTTCAATGTCCCACATTAAGGAAAAAAAGGCTTCTTTGGAGGAAAGTGTGCAAGGCATGTCACACTTGTCCAAAACCCTTTTGCCCACTAAATTCAAATTCAAGTTCATTTCTTATTAACTTGTACTAATTAATGCTTCAAAACTTAAACAAAATGCTGAATAAGTCCTCCCTGCCCTCCTAGTCTCATTCTTCTCCTTTTAATCAATTTAAAGAGACTCCACCCTTTCTTTATGCCCATTTTCACAATAGCTGTGGAATAATTAATTTTGAAATTGCTTGTTTAATGTCCCTCTGCCCAATTAGAATCCCAGCTTAATGAAGAGAATAATTATGTCTTCTTACTTTTCTGATCTATTTCCAGCTCTTAGCTCAGGATGTGGCACATGGCATATACACCAGTAAATGGTTGTTAAATTACTTTGCTGTCCCCTCCAATTAATATCCTCTTCAATCCTCTTCCAGCATCCCTTCACTTAGCCAATCTTCCTAGTCTTTAAAGATTCACCTCAGATACAATTCAGAAGGCCTTCCCTGTTGTTTCCAGACAGCCACCTTTGTGCTCCTATAACTCTTTATTTTCCTATTTTATTAATATCATCATACTGTCATATTTTTGTTTTTTTCTGAGTACCAGTATCCCTCACCTGTGAAATCCCTGAGGATAGGATTACATCTGTCGTGTACATATTCCAAGGAACTGGCATAGTGAGGACTCAATAAATGTTCACTAAATGAATAAATGATTTAGTAAGCTATGCTGATACTTAATTTTGCAGGTAAAGATATTGAGGCTCAGGAAGGTAGGTACTTTTCAGACTATCTGACATTAGATTTCAAAATCTTCTCACTTTTAACTGTGCCCTCTTCTCTTTCTTGGCTGTAGGCAGTAGAATTCTAGATCATTTTCAAAGCTCCTAGCTCACAGAGCCTCCCCTGTTCCACATCTTCTTAGATGGTCACAAGCAATAAAATTACCAAATTCAAGTTTTTCCCACTTTCACCTTTGCCCACTTTGTGTAGAAATTCTAAGACTATTTTAAGGATGAAGAGTGGAGTGAAAAAAGAAGAGTAAAACACAGTCTTGCATAATGTGCTGATGGCATAGCATGCCTGGCATCATTGAGAACAGCCTGGGTTTTTAACATGCTCCAGATCTCCGTGAGTCAGGAGGCGTTTGCACTTGCATCAGGGAAAATGTCAGTAGATGATTCCGAAAGGCCTCCTCTGAGGGTGAAATGTTTCTGTGCCTGAAACCCATTTCACTGAGCAAATTACAGTAGTCATAAAGGCTAAGAGGTTTTCACATCCATAATTTTATCAATTTCTTTTTTTGGAAGAAGTAGTAAAATCCAAGCTTATAAATTTGGACTTTCACAGCTGAGCATGAAATATATCATATTTTAAATACTAGTTCCAACTAACTTGACAAAAAAATTGACGACTAGGTGAGAGGTGGCTCATGAAACTTCATCCAGCCTCTTGGGATTTTGTCATGTTGTACAGCATCTCTGAGCTCTTTTTGCTTTCTGGATTCCTCAGAACAGCAAAAGATGTAGCTCACTCATTGAATTCATTCAACAAGCCCTTATTGATCAGCGCCTATGCGTTGTGAAGAAATTATGTAAACAGCAGTGAACAAACCATACCAAAATATTGGCCTTCTAGTTGTGGGGAGGCTGACAATAAACAAATAGGTAATTAAGTAAAGAAACCTCTGGAGTGGGAGGAAAGAGAATTACATTTTAAAATAAAATGATCATAAAAGGCACTGCTGGGAAATTATCACTTGAGCAAAGATCTGTAGGGAGAGTAGTAGTAAAAAATACATCCTATGAAATACCTAGTGTGCAAATTGGAAGCCACTTAACAAAATAACTGGGCAGTACTTTGAAAATCTCCAGGTCTTGCAAGACATGAAAAGTCTAAAGGAACTGTTACAGGTGGGAGGAGACTCAGGAGAAGTGGTAACTGACTGCAATCTGGTCACCTGGGCTGGATCTTGGAACAGAAAATGAGGACTTAGTGGATGATCTTTTGAATCCAAATAAAGTCTGCCGTTCAGTTATAGTATGAAACCAATATTATTAATATTGATATCAATCGTATCAATATTTTGAGGGGTGCACCACAGTTAGGTAAGATATTAATACCGAGGGAAGTTGGATGGAAGGTATATGAGAACTCTGTCCTATTTTTGTAACTCTCCTCTAAATCTTTTAATTATCTCACTATACAAAGTAAAGCTAAGTGCATGTACAGTGGAAAAACCCTTCCAGAGAGCGGAAGTAGCTAGGTAAAGGTGTCTAGCATGTTAGAAGAGGATCAAGGACACAGAGCAGCTGGGGCTGAGTGGGCCACGGAGGAGAAAAGCGGGACCCTCAATGGGGACAGGAGGTGTAGGCCTCTCAGGTCACTGTAAGAACTTGAACTTTTACTCTGAGTTGCATGAACCTTTTTGAGCAAAGAACTATGATGTGAGTGAGATTTTAAGAAAATCATTCTGGCTGCTGTGTAGATGGGCTAATGTAGGAAGTCAGGGGAACAAGGGTGCTTGGGCCAGGGTGTCACAGTGGAGGTACGTTACTGAACTGATGGACTAGCAGTCCTGTCTACCAAATGGAACACAGAGCCTATTGTCTTCAGTAGAAGTATAATATTGGTGATTTTTTCCTTCTCTCTGGTTTACCTCTACAATGTTCTTTCATCTTATCCATATATGCCTTGTTTTCAATTTTCCCCTCTGTAAAGTTGGAGAGGGAGTTGATTTAGGTTTCTTCTGGTTCTAAGGGAAGGGAGTACTCATAACATACCTTTTTCTCTTATAATGGAGAAAATTAATGACTGATTCTTTCAGATACTAAGAACTTCATATACCCCCCCTTTGTGGAAATATTTAAAAGGCTATCAGTAAAAGAGAACTATGCATTTAAAGGAATGGATAACTAATTTTGGCTCTGATCCATCAGAGGGAGAGAGAAATTTGGGTGTGCAGCTTTATGGCACTTCTCCTGCTCTCCCCCATTTACAGGATCTCCATGAGTCTATTCGGGATCCACCCATGGGATGCACCACTAGGTTATTCCTCTAGAGACCTGTAACACCCTGGGATCCACCACAGCCACTGAGTGGAGGGCTTGCTCTTCCCAGCTAGCCCCAGCAGGGCCTGTGGAGCACAGGGTACCAGGGTCCGACCATTTCTGCTCGAAGTGGAACTCCTCCTGTCGGCCAGGGCTCTCCTCTGGGCTGGCTGAGACTTGTTCAGATCTGCTCGTGGTCTGAGGCCCAATCTTGTTCCTTCTTTTCTTTTGTTTCCCAGAAATCCCAGGTGCACGTCAGTTTGAAGACCGACATTCAGTCCTGCCTCCTCCCCACTCGCTTTCTCAGACATCCTCCACTCCCCAGACACCTTGAGCTCTCGCCACTCTGTTCTGTGTCTTTTCCCTGGACTATTGAATAAAATCCTGGACTTACCATAAAGTCAATTCTACCTCCCCTCCATCTCAACTGCCTGTTTTATTATTTTATACTCATCAAATTACATAATTTCTGGCACACAGAGATACTTGAATACATGCTTGTTGAATAAAATCCAAGGCGTTGGAGTTCCGGTCCAGCTTTTCCACAAGCATTTCATGTGACAGCACAAGCACTGTGTTCCTCCCGCTGTGGTCATCTCACCCCCACGAGAAGGGGATGGCAGTAGTTCTGAATGTCTTACCAGCCTGAAAACCCCAAATCCCGAGGGAAGAGACCCCCCCCCCACTTTGCTCCTACACTCCTCTCCAGAAGAGACCGAGCCCGGCCCCTCTGCAAGCATGATCTGGTTTGACGGTAGACTAAGCCCACTAACAACTGTGTAGAGTTGCTTTCCTTGAGGGGACACATTTGGCATCAAAGGCACTGCTGGCAGAGTTGCCAGGAATTAGTCACTGCTGAGCTGGGTGGTGAGAGTGATAGAACAGAAAAGTCACAGCAAAGCTTTCTCAGGCTGGGGTCAACCGATTTTTTTTTTTCCCCTGAAAAGAGCCAGATAGTAAATTTTTCAGGTATTGTATATCACATACAGTTTCTGTTACATATTCTGTTAATTTTTACAACCCTTTCAAAATACACAGTTTCATTCAAAGCTTGAGAGCCATACAAAAACAGAGGTGGTCCTGATGTGGCCATTGGGCCATAGTTAACCAACTCTCTTGTAGATGAAAATCCTTTGAAGTTACAAAATACCCTGGCACAAAATGCAAAATTGAATGGGTGGTGTGTCCTCCACATTTAATGCAAACTCCTGGCTCTGCCTACACTATGCTTTTGGCCTATAGTAGAGGATTCTTGTCCACAGATTACCCTATCAGTACTGGTTCCTGAACTGGCTCCTTGAGAACTTCCCAGAAGTGTCTAGCGAGCCATCAGGGAGGAGTCAGGTAAGAACCATGGCACCTCTGCAAGTCGCCCCACTGCAGGGAGCAGCTCTAACATCTTCACTGTGGCAGGTTCCATTCCACTGTTCTGGGGTTTCCTTCCTCCCTCCTTTCTTCTTACCTTCTATTAAGTGTTTTCTTGAATCAAGAATTTTAAAATGAAATTTTTGTGTGTCAGAAGTAGTACAATAGGTGAGAGAAGCCATTCCCTGAGGCAGTCATGATCAGAGAAAAGCAAAATGTAGGGCAAGTGGATGTGTTCTGGAATCCAGCCCACCTGGCTTCTGATCCAGACCATGTCCCTTAAGCCGCTGTGACAATGCACCTACCTTCCCTGAGGCTCACTTTCTTCATCTCCTTTTGCGGATTATTATTCTTACCTCACAGCCTCTACATGAGGATTAAACAAAACAAACAAAAAAATGTAGGTAAATATGCTTATTTGAGTGTTTAGCACATAGTGGCTGCCCCTGTATCCCTTTGGTGACCTAACAGTGCCCAGAAAAGGGGCCCTTCCCAACTCACAACTATAGTATATGCATTTTATACGCATAAACAAATCTAAAAACACAGGAGGTGAGGTAAAATGATCTGAACTCCCATAAGGCCTCATCATCTGCAGAGTTTCCCCAAACTCCCACACATCCCAATTCTCATGATGGGATAAACCTGGATTGTCTGCTGTGTGTTGGAGCAGCAGGAGCACAGAGTTCCACGCTTGCAGCCTCCTCTCTCCCCTGCAACATACCCACTAAAGACCCAAGAGTAAGACACTAGAGCCTCCAAAGTCCCCAGATGAGTGAATAAACAAACAGCAGAAATGTTTATTCATCTAGGAGAGCCACTGCTCTCTTTGCAGAGTTCTGCCCTTTGCATAACTTGGAATTGCTTATTCTGTGGCTTTACATGTTTGTCTGACAAATCTGGGGGACACACAGGACTAATCAGTCTTAGCTGAACCTGGATATCTGCCTGGAGAAACCGGACTGGTAGACCATGTAATCAAATCAGAGTACAGACCAGAGGAGCATGGCAGAGAGTGACTCCTAAAGGCTTGGAAGGGCTTGTGGAAGAAGAGAGAAGAACTTCGGATCAGTTGAAGCTTCACATTAAAAAAAATTGAATCGTAGTTCATATACAATATATTCGTTTCAGATGTATAACATAGTGATTTGATATTTTTATACATTAAAAATGATCACTGTGAGTCTATTTACCACCTGTCACCATACAAAGTTATTACAATGTTACCGACCATATTTCCTATGTTGTACTTTACAACCCCCGACTTATTTTATAACTGCAAGTTTGCACCCCTTACTTGTTGTCACCTATTTCACTCATCCCCCAACTCGTATCCCCCTCTGATAACCATCAGTTTGTTCTCTGACCTATATTTTTGTTTGTTGGTTTGTTTTGCTTTTTAGATTCCACATATAAGTGAAATCATGTGATACGGGTCTTTCTTTTTCTGACTTATTTTACTTAGCATAATACCCTCTAGGTCCATCTGTGTTGTTGTAAATGGCAAGATTTTATTATTTTTAGGGCTGAGTAATATTCCATTTTATATATATATATATATATATATATATATATATATATATATAATTATATAATAATATAACACATTATATTATTATATAATTATATATTGAATGCATAATATAATGAAAATATAATAATAAAATTTATAGCAACTGGCAAGGGGATGTTGGAATGTATGCTCTGGGAAGTCTCATTAAAGGAATAGACTCCTTCCTAAGGGAGTTGCTTAGAGCCCAAGGGATGTTCAGTTACTCACTAGGTTGGGATCCTGTAAGGATTCTCTGCCATCTTATCTCATTTAAGTCAGACAACCCTTGAGAGATGGTACATGAGCCAGCATTCCTAACTAAAGAAACTGTTCTCTGGCAACCTGTTAGAGCATCCAAATAGCTGACTGAGCATCCACTTGACTGAGGGAATTGATGTGATGTCCTCAATTCCCGATTCCATTCCTAGGGAACAGAGAAGAAAACAGAAGATTCAGAGAAAGGAAACCCAGAAGCAGAGACTGAGTCCATGGAGGAGGACTTGTGGAGAGTAGCCAGGGATCAATCCCAGGTCAGTCTTGCTCCCTCCTGCCTTACATTTAGAGGTGGTCTCATTTCATTCCAGCCTATTCCAGTAGCCCAGAAATATTTACCATGTTCATTGGAAACTGACAAATATAGGAAATGGGGTTAATGCTCATGTGAATTATCAATGGAGAAAACTGAATCAAGGTGTTTTCAGCTCGAGCCCAAGGCCCTTGAGACCCACAAATTCCCTGACCATTCTGGGTGACTGAAGTTATACCACACAGAGTGGGGAACATGATGGTTGGAGCTGTTTGTGCAACAAGATTCCTTTCCAGCCCTTTAACTGGAATTTTATGAGGATAATATGAGATAATTTGTGCGAGGTGCTGAACCCAGAACTGCACTTAAGTGGGCAATTAAAAATTGGTCATCATTACTTGCATTTTCTCAAATTCTTCCATTGTCACAAGTTTTTAGTCACTCACAATATCTACAAACAAGGCCACCATCCATACGAAGAGCCACGCTGACTAATCCCAAAATAACCTAGAATGTCATGAGCAGTAATCTTGTCAAGACTAAACACATTTGTATTTAAGACATTTCTGTTAAATATGTTAGTATTTTGGTGCCATTTAGGCATGAGCATATCTGTTACATAAAAAATAACATTGAAGAATGCCAAAGTTGTAAAACCCTAGAAATGTACATTTCATGGCATAATTATTCAGATGAATTTCAGTGGAAAGATGTGGTTATAATTTGTTGCTTAAAGACAGCATCTTAGACAGGGGACTGGACAAGTCACCAGCAGCCATCAGGAGTTTAGTGACTTCTCGATGACCACCACAGCATTTCCATGTTTCTTAGTTACCATAAAAGAGTTTTCTAAGTATATTTTCCTATCCATATCCTTATGTTTAATTTTTAACTTTGGACCATTAAATTCTGTGCTAGATAGTGAATCTTAAGTACTATCTTTTAACCACCCCGTCCTGTCTCTTCATGGTTAATTTCTCATGGCTGCCTGGGGCGTTCTGGACTCTTATCTGGGCCCATTTGATGGTATTAATAAAAGGCAGTTATTATTTTGGGTAGCTGACCCCTTATAGAATTATGATAGACTATTGATCTTTCTGTTTTGTTTTGTTTTTCCCCTCTGCCCAAATTGCCTCCTACAAAATGGGCTTATTATTTGTCTTTGCAGCCCCCATGGAAAGCAATCTGTCCATTCTGCCTCTCTTGACATTTCTGACATATAATGTAACATGATAAATTGATGACCAAAGCATTTTCTTTGACCACTGGAGTGAAACAAGTGTCAGTAGATGCAAATCCATGTGCATGGCTGAGCTGATACTAATGAATATTAATTTGTCTTCTTTATCTGCCTGTCACCTAGAGATTGAGGTGGTGTTTCTGAGGGAGGACCTTTCCTATTAAAATCCAAAATAAAGCCTAAAGCCATTGGAATTTTTTCCACATGGCCAAAATCTAATCCAAACTGAAATAACTCCTTGATCTACTCCAAGTTGGAAAAAAGAAACCTTACATGACTATCACCTGGTTAGAACTACCATCATATTTCATGTGTACAAAACAATTCCAACTGGAGTTTTCCCCTTTTACCTTTTATCACTCCCATGAAACAGCTCCAACCCCACTCCCAACAAGACTTACTGGGTCTGGCTCCAGGATATATTGCACAGTCAGTACACTTCTCATTATAGCCACTCCTACCACCTTTGTCTAAACCTCCTTTGACCCTTACCTGGACACTGCAGTCACCTCTAACATTTCTCCCTACTTCCTCTCTCACACCTACAGTTACTTTCCCATAGAGAAGCCAATATGAGATCCTAAAAGTGTAATGTTCTCCAGTGGGGCCCTGTTATAATTTGAGTTAAATTTATTAATAGTAGACTACAAGGCTCTCGATGATTTGGCCTCTGCCAATGTCTTTAATGTCTTCTCTAGCACTCTTTCTCTTGCTTACCATGCTTCAAACACTCTGACTTTCTTCCCATCATTTGGCAACTTGAGAAGTATTTCCATCTCAGAGTCCTTTACTAGAAATGCTCTTCAGTTATAACTTCACGTGGCTGCCTTATCTTCATTATTCATATTTCACCCCAAAGATGTCTTAACCCAAATAATCTAAAGTAGTACTCTTTACTCCAGTCATTCGTCATCATTTAATTCTGTGTGACAGACTGAATTATATGCCCCAATTATTCATCTGACCTGCACCTTTCTCTTTCCACAGCTTCATCTTTGGGCAAAGTTTACATCTTGCTCCTTGACTTTTTGTTTGTCCACATGATTTCCTTTGACCAATGGTATGTGAGTATAAGTGATAGCTCACCAGTTCCAAACCCAGAACCTAAAAGACCTCCCTTGTTTTTGCTTGCTTGCTTGCATGCACTCCTGGCATGCCATCACAAGGAACATGCTTCTTGTAGTCCTCTGGTTCAAAGAAGATGAGAAACCTATACAGCAGGTGCATTCCACTGACCTAGAGATGTGCAGGTATACACCAGCCCCTAAAGCCTGAAACCAAGCCGGGTTTCTCGCCTGGTCTGAATCAGCTGAACCCCTACCACTCCCAGATAAAAATAAATGTTAAATATTGCAAACTACTCAGTTTGGGAATAATTTGTTGCATATCTTTATTGTTGCAATAGGTTGCTAATATGTTATGTATATTTTTTTCACAGCACTTACCATTATAAAGTTACTTTAATTTGTTTTTCACTTATTTATGTCTTTACCATTACTGGAATATGAGTTTCATAGGAGCAGGAATACCATCTGTCCTATTTTCCCCAATCCATGGTGAATAAATAGTGCCTGGTGCACTAGTCACACACTAGGTGTTCCATAAGTCTTTGCAGAAAGAAGCAGTGAATTGTTGAAAAAGGTTTTTGTTTTTTTTTCAATTATATTTTATTGATTATGCTGTTGCAGTAGTTCCAATTTTCTTCCCTTTGCTCCACTCTGCCCAGTACCCCACTTCCCTCCAGCAATCCCACCCCCCTCAGTTCATGTCCATGGGTCATGCATATAAATTATTTGGCTTCACCCTTTCCTATATTATTCTTAACATCCCCCTGCCTATTTTGTACCAACCAATTATGCTATTAATCCCTGCACCATTTCCCCATTTCTCCTTCTCCCCTCTCCCAGCTGATAACCCTCCAAATGATCCCCATACCTATGATTCTGCTCCTATTCTGGTCTGCTTAGTTGGATTTTGTTTTTATTTTTTAGATTCAGTTGTTGATAGTTGTGAGTTGTCATTTTAGTGTTTATAGTTTTGATCTTCTTTTTCTTAAGTAAGTCCCTTTGACATTTCATATAATAATGTCTTGGTGATGGTGAACTCCTTTAGCTTCACTTTGTCTGGGAAGCACTTCATCTGCCCTTGCATTCTAAGTGATAGCTTTGCTGGATAGAGTAATCTTGGTTGTAGGTTGCTTTTCATCACATTGAGTACTGCTTGCCAGTCCCTTCCTGCCTGCAAAGTGTCCTCTGAAAAATCAGCTGATAGTCCTATAGGTACCCTCTGTATGCAGCTTTCTGCCTCTCTCTTGCTGCCCCCAGGACTCTGTCTTTATCTTTCACCTTTGGCATCTCAGACATGGTGCATCCTGGTGTGGTCCCCTCTGGGTCCAGCTCACCTGGGACCCTCCGTGCTTCCTCGACCTGTATGTCCATCTCCTTCGCAAAATTTGGGAAGTTTTCCTCATTTTTTTCAATTCTTGCTTCCTCATTCTGCACTAGTTGAATGCTTTTTTTCTTCCTTATGTTCCAAATCATTGATTTGAACCCCGGTTTCCTTCCCTTCACCATTGGTTTTGTGTGGATTTTCCTTCGTTTCACTTAGCATAGCCTTCACTTCTTCTCTTATGCATTTGTCGTACTCAAGCATATCTGTCAAGCCTGTGAGCATCTTTATCACCAATGCTTTGAATTCTGCATCTGTTAGGTTGTTTATCTCTTCATCTGTTAGGTTGGGTATCTCCTCATCGCTTAGTTCTCCCACTGGAGTCTTGATCCATTTCCCCTTTTGGACCATACTTCTCTGTCTCCTCATTCTGACAGGCTCCTGTGTTTGTTTGACTTTACATTCCAGGTAGAGCTGTTGCTCCCATCTGGATGAGTATTTCTTCTTTATATCTTTGTTTTCTGAACTTCCATGCAGTTTGATTTTCTGGAACTTCTGGTTGTTTCTAGTTTTGAGGTAGTTGTCTGCCTTCTTAGTTGTGGAGGGAGACAGAACGTGTCTGTCTATGCCTCCATCTTGGCTGGAAGTCCCTGAAACAGTTTTAC
This sequence comes from Furipterus horrens, assembly GCF_987537825.1. Classification (NCBI taxonomy): domain Eukaryota; kingdom Metazoa; phylum Chordata; class Mammalia; order Chiroptera; family Furipteridae; genus Furipterus; species Furipterus horrens. Next base: position 69,834,699 of record NW_028327180.1, read on the forward strand.
TGAAGAGTAAACTGAAAACAAAAATTTATATAGCCATGGTAAACAAAATAATTGGAGTATAATATTTGGAGGAAAGGTTAAAATCTATGGATTCCAATTGTTTTATTAACAGTTAAGCTCAGAATATCAAAGATAGGAGGTTGTGGAAGGCAAAGGGTACAATGTTAGTAGACCGTAGAGGTGATTTCTAAGTAATTGTAACATGATGTGATAATAAGCCTCGAAGCTGAACTTGATCAAAATTGGATACTCAAAAAATAATACTCTAAATCTAAATGCTCTCAGTGTCTTCTTTCTCCCAAATGATGTATTTACTGAGTGTTTTGTATATGAACATACTTCAGTTCCCAAGTCAAACTGGTCTGAACAAGAGGGGAAATGGAATTGTTTGTATTTGTAAAATATCTAAAAGAGGAGTAAATTTCAGGAAGTGTATGATTTAGCAATCCAAGAATAGCACTGAGGTGCTGCTTTATTATTCCTTCTCCCATCTTCCCTTCTATAGTCACTAGCATCCAAAGTTGGGCTTCCTTCATTATCACCACATGACTGCCAACAGCTCACAAGACTACGTGATTCATGCCCCTTGGTCCAGGTCAAACGTAGTCTCTCTCTCTCTTTTTTAAGTACATTTTATTGATTATGTAGTTACAATAGTTCCAATTTTATTCCCTATGCTCCCCTCTGCCCAGTACCCCACTTCCCTCCAGCAATCCCACCCCCCTTAGTTCATGTCCATGGGTCGTGCATATAAGTTATTTGGCTTCACCCTTTCCTATATTATTCTTAACATCCCCCTGTCTATTTTGTACCAAGCGATTATGCTTCTTAATCCCTGCACCATTTCCGCATTTCTCCTCCTTCCGCTTCCCAGCTGATAACCCTCCAGTGTTCATAGTTTTCATCTTCTTTTTCTTAAGTAAGTCCCTTTGACATTTCGTATAATAATGGCTTGGTGATGATGAGCTCCTTTAGCTTCACCTTGTCTGGGAAGCACTTCATCTTTCCTTCCATTCTAAGTGATAGCTTTGCTGGATAGAGTAATCCTGGTTGTAGGTCTTTTCTTTTCATCACCTTGAATACTTCTTGCCAGTCCCTTCTTGCCTGCAAAGTTTCTTTTGAGAAATCAGCTGACAGTCTTATAGACACCCCTTTGTAGGTAACTCTCCGCTTCTCGGATTCTCTCTTTATCTTTCACCTTTGGCATTTTAATTATGATATGTCTTGCTGTGGTCCTCTCTTGGTACAGCTTGCCTGGGACTCTCCATGCTTCCTGGACTTGTATGTCTATTTCCTTTGCAAAATTTGGAAAGTTTTTCTTGATTATTTTTTCACATAAGTTTTCAATTTCTTGCTTTTCCTCTTCTCCTTCTGGCACTCCCATTATTCAGATGTTGACACGTTTAAAGTTGTCGCAGAGGTTCCCAAGCCTCTCCTCATTTTTTTCAATTCTTGTTTCCTTATTCTGTACTGGTTGACACTGTTCTTTCTTCCGTATGTTCTAAATCATTGATTTGAACCCTGGTTTTCTTCCCTTCACAATTGGTTTTGTGTGGATTTTCCTTCGTTTCACTTAGCATAGCATTCACTTCTTCTCATATGCGTTTGCCTACTCAAGTTTATCTGTCAAGCCTGTGAGCATCTTTACACCAGTGTTTGGAATTCTGCATCTGTTAGGTTGGCTGTCTCCTCGTCACTTAGTTCTCCCACTGGAACCTTGATCTGTTTCCTCTTTTGGGCCATACTTCTCTGTCTCCTCATCTTGACAGCCTCCTGTGTTTGTTTGCCTCTGTGTCTTAGGCAGAGCTGTCTCTCCTGTTACATTGTAAGGGGTGGAACCTTAGGGATTCATCAGTATAGGGTGACGTGTTTCACCACGTTATGGCGCTGTATGTGGGGGAGCGGTCTGAGAGGAAACAATGCTGCTTGCCCAGCATTCGCCCCTTTTCCAGGCACTTCTCCCACTTCTATATGGGACTGGCCATCATTCCCATAGTGGGTGGGTCTGCGGATGTTCTAGAACTGTGGTGGCCTTTTAAACAAGGGGACTCCGCTAAGAGACTGGCAGTTTCTGCCTCTGCCCCAATCCCCACTGGTTTGCAGTCAAAAGCAATGAGGCTCGATTTTCCCCACTGCTGGGACTGTGAGTTGCACAGTCTGGTGAGGAGCTGGGAACACTACCCAGGTGTCCCTCCTGACTTTTTAAAACGTGTGACTGGGCTTTCTGCTGGCCTGCCGCTGCTGTCACCACCACACCGTGTCTTCTCCACCCTGGCCCCGCCCTTCCTACCTGTCTGGATGAGTATTTCTTCTTTATATCTTTGTTTGTTGGACTTTCATGCAGTTTGATTTTCTGGAACTTCTAGTTATTTCTAGTTTTGAGGTAGTTGTATTCCTTCTTAGTTGTGGAGGGAGATGCAGTGTGTCTGTCCAAACTTATTCTCTTTTTCTTCAACCTTTGAACATTAAGTCCTGGCTTCCCTCTGACTCATCCATTGTAATCATGTGGCCACTCACAACCAGTCATGGATGCCACATGCTAATTGGCTCATTTCTGGTAGTGTTATCATTCCTGAAGGTAAAGGTAAATTAATGTCACTCAAAACAGTAGCTTTTCTGCAGTGTGTGCAGTGAGAGGACATGGTCCCAGGGGCCCCCTGGTGCTCACCATCTTTCTCCCTTTTCTTGCATCTTCTCCTCTGTAATCCTGTCCTGCTGTCCTACCTGTTGGAACTCTATCCAGCCTGCTTCAGCTCCCCTACCATCAGCTTCAGAGTGACCCTGTCTACATATGACTCTTACGCTTACATGACAGTACAATCTACACTACCTTTTTTCCTTTAGATAGAAGCTACCATAAGCAGAATAATGCGCACCACCAAAAATGTTCATCTTCTAATCCCAAGAACTGTGAACTATCAAGTTACATGGCAAAGGGGAATTAAGGTTGCAGACAGGATTAAGATTGCTCATCATTTGACCTTTGGCTGGGGAGATTATCTTGGATCATCCAGGTGGGCCCATGGGAATTTCAAGAGTCCATGTAAGTAGAAGAGGGAGGAAGAAATCAGAGAGAGATTAGATGTCATGCTCCAGGCCTTGGAAGTCAAGGAATGCAGTAGCCTTCAGAAGAGGGAAAAGGCAAGGAGATGGATTTTACCCTGGAGCCATCAGAAGGATTTTGTAAACCCTGCCAATAACTCCACTTTAGCCCACTGAGACCCACTTTGGACTTCTGACCTCTGGAATTGTAAGAAAATAAATGTGTGTTGTTTTAAGCCACTAAGTTTTTGGTAACTTGTTACAGAAGCAAGAGGAAACTAATACAGAAACAAACATACTTGAATGTCTTTTCCCTTTGTCCCTATAAGCACACAGGCTTCCCAGAAGGAAGACGACTCCAACTAAGAGTAGAGGGAAATCATATAATATGAAGATTCACCATTGGACCTTAGCTTCTAAGCCTGTTATAAACCCTTCCAGTAGGTGACCATGAGTACCTCAGACAGTCTGAAGCCAGCTTTCTGAACCTGGTCTTTTCGCTGTCTGTACTTGTGTAGCTTTTGTCTGCATATGTGACAATGGCCAATACGTAGCAAGCACTGGATTATAAAATTACCTTATGGAGTTTTAATGTGCTGGCCTCTTCCTACCAGTCACTATAGCTAGTCCCTTCTTTTCTTCTTAAATTCTATAGATCATGGTGATGCAGTACTCACTGCTACCACCTCTCTAGGGCATCTCATCCTATACAAAGGTTTTAATATCACAAAGACCTCGTTACTCTCATATGCAAATCTCCAAGCCTGTCTGAGTCACAGACTCCTATGCCTCCTTTAGACGTTCAAGTTTTCAGAGTCGTCCTACTTCTTGATGTTTTGTCCGGCATGTTCAAGAGGTATCTCCAGCACAAGAGGTCTGAGAGACTTCATTTCCCATCTCAAACTCTAGTCTTCATCTCTGGATCCCACTCATCTCAGGGCCCCAGCTTCTTCTTCTTCCCTCACACATGATGTCCAATTTCTCAGGAAGCCTTTTTCACCTCCCCCTTCAAATTATATCCCCAAATTAATGTTTCTTGATATCTCTGTCATGACCATCTGCACTCCACTGCCTTCACCTTGACCAGCACAATGGCCCTGGCTTCTGCCTGCTTTTTCATTCTTGCCCAATGCAGTCAGTTTCCCTTCAGCAACCAGAGATGTCAAAAACAAAACTGAAAGGCAATGACCAAACCAAGCCAAAACAAAAAAACATGTAGGTGAGGATGTGAAACAATTGGAACACACATATTGCTAATGAGAATGCAAAATTGTGCAGCTTCTTTGAAAAAGGGTTTGGCAGTTCCTCCTACATTTCTACATATACTCATCATAGAACCTAGTAATTGCACTTCTTGGTAGTTACCCAAGTGAAATGAAACCCTATATTCACGTGAAAACCTGTGTAAGGATGTATATAGCAGATTACATTGTAAACAGGAAGAACATTGGGTGGGTGGGCAGGTGGGGTTGAGAAACAGTTTAAATTTAAGTTTATTTAAAAATTTTTAAAATTAAGTTTAAATATACAAATTGTGGTACATAAAACCAACACTACACCATTCAGTAACAAGAAGGTACCAGTTGCTGATACACTCAATAACAGGCTGAATCTCAAATGCATTATGCTAAGTGAAAGAAGTCAGACTCAAAGGCTGTGTCCTACATGATTTCATTTATATGACATTCTGAAAAGGCAAAACTATAGTGATAGTGAGATAGGGTATGTGGCAGAACAACAGCAATCAATAATGACTGCAGGAGCTGTCAAGAAGAAGGAAGACCACCCCTGCCCCCTGGATGTATGGCTTAAAACAGGCAGAGACCAGCTCTATCCAACATGGCAATTAGTTTCACCCAATGATAACCCCTAGGTTCATTATATGCTTATTATAATACATTAGAATGTTACACGCACACTCACACACACACACACACACACACACACACACACGCTGCCAGGATCAGAAATGGAAAGCCCATATAAGGAGACAAAATGGCCAGTGGAACTGGAGCTCCTCTAAGCAATTTCCACCCCTTTCCCCGAGAAGATCCTGAATATTCCTCCCCCTCATTGAATGCCATCCCCTCACCCCTGATTAAATGAACCTCAATAAAGGAAGCAACTTTTGCTAAAGGGAGGGCTGCTCTGTCTGTGGAATAGCCTGTTCTCTAAGTACTTCACTAATAAACTCACTTTCACTTTAAACTCTATCTATGCTGGCTTGAGTTTGAATTCTTCCCAGTGTAAAGTAAGAACCCACAGTGGGTCTCAGACCCTCTAGTCCCTAGACCCCCAGAATGCTCCCATCGATAGTGAAAAGATTTAGTAGGAGTGGAGGTTACTGTAAAGGAACATGGGCAATTCTTTCGGTGTTGGAACTGATGCAGATCTTGATTGTGGTGATAATTACACAATTATTTGCACATGTCAAAACTGAAAGAACTACATATTTCAAACAAGTAAATTTTACTCTATGTAGATTATACTTTAATAATTAGAAGAAAATGTTTGAGTTCTTATATGAAACACTGCAGTGACTTCCCATTGGACTCAGATTAGAATCCAAACTCCTCATGTGCATCCAGCCCAAGCTCAGCCCTCATCTTGCTGTTCTGAGAAGATGTGAAGTTCACTGTCACTTCATGGCACTTGCATTTCCTCTACTGGGCAAGCCCCTCCTTGCCTGCCTTCCCATGGTTCGCTACTTTTGGAATGCAGGTGCCCTGCTCAAATGTCCTCTCTAGCCTCTCAAGCTAAACGACGTTCTTTATCTTCTTACTCTTTCTTCATAGCACTTAAAAGTTTTTGCTAATGAATTCCTTTACCACATTCGAATGTAAATCCCACTAGGGAAGGACCTTAATCTGATTTGATCACTGCTATCTCCCCAGCACTTAGAATTGTGCCTCAGGAAAGGGGTATAATTAATTTCTGTTGTTGATGTAAGTTGAATAAGTTGATAGTTACATGGGAACCCTATGATCACACCAGAATATATGCTCAGATATTTTTGAAATAACTTCTAAATTAATATGTATTATCTTGCCTGGTTCCCAGCTGCCCCAGAATCAAAGCAGAGGCGAAATCCTTTCCTACTTCTACACAGGAGCTTACTGATTATTTTGAAATACAGGAAGAGTTACTTGGAAAGTGGGTTGGCTGAGATCTCAGTAGTTTAATGTTGCTTCTGTGTCTATCTTCCTGTGTGAATTCCAGGGACCAATTTACTTCATAAGATTGCACAGATGCATAATAAACTAGATTTTTTTTTTTTTTTTGCAAAAAATTAAGCACTGCTTCAGTTTTTTCCCTTCAGTCTTTGATTTCTCTGATTTTATAATTAGGTTTCTTAGATTCAGTGATTATGGTATAATTAGGCTGTAGCTAATAATGATTGTCATTTGCACATAAGCATGAAGTCAAAGAGTTTAAGCATTGCTGAGATGTGTAAAAATGTTACTTAGCTATGTAATACACTTATAAGCGACACATGTAGAGGAATTATTAACATTGCATTGTACATTGCTAACATTCAGAGCTTTTTTTTTCTTTCCTATCTCCAGGTTTCACATATTCTAGAAAAATCAGGACAGCCAACACACTTATAATTAAGTTAAAATTAGAACAGATAAGACAAAGAACAGAATGATATTGGTAATCATATTGTTGGTATGTAAATGACTTTACTAAGTGGGCAAGGATGCTAAAGATACATTTAAATTCGACTAAACCATTCCTTTTTACTTTTGATAATTAAATTAGAAACTGCTTTATTCACCAAGGGATCAAGAGAAAAAAAAAAATAACAACCAAACTTTAGCTGATATGAATTAGCCAAAGCTCTGAATTAACAATGCCATCTCAATAACTAGATTTTTATTAGGATGAAGTCAGTAACTGAACCATGGTACTTTGCCCCTGCCATCCAATCAGGGAAGAGGGTAAGAGGATGGGGGGGTAGTTGGCCGAGCTCAGTTCACTCCTGGGAGAATCCCTAGGACATCAGAAAATAAAAATAATTCTGTGAATAGTTGTCAAAGAGTATTATTTACAAATTCAATGCTTAGCTAACATCCAATTAACTGGCAGGATTTTAGGCATCCCCTCTGGATCAAGGGAAGAGAAAAGGAGAAAGACTGACTTCATTTCTTTTTAATACTTATTCATTGCTTTAGCCAAGAATGTACTCATTTCTAAATAGGGTTATAGTTTGCTTGATTAATCTCTACATGATGCCAAACATCTGAACAAAACCTGAAAATCGCATCCAAAATATCCTTTGTTTTCTATGACTTACAGATGAACATAAACATTTTTTGATCATTGAGGGCTGTTGGAGCTTCTGGGTGTTATCCAGCCTGGCTCCTTTCCCACTGGGAGGCCCTAAGGTTAAACCTCCCCCATCATTGGCCTTATTTTGCACTTGTACCATTTTGGTTAGTGGTATCCAAAATAGTTATACCTTTAGATCCAGCTCAAACTCTCTCCTCACTCAAATCAACTGTATCACCTCTATTCTTATGCTTGCTCTGAAATCCCTGGGGTGGGAGGGTGATTTTCATCATTTGACCTTTATTATATGCCAGACACTATGGTTATGACTTTACAGGCAATATCTCATTTAATCTTCATACTGCAGAGTGGAAACTATTTAAAGATAGGAAACCTGAACATCAGAGAATTGTAATATTTTCAGGGTAATACAGTGGAAGAGAAAGAGAGAAGGGATTCAAAGCCACTCTATTCAAAGTCCATAGGCTCCATTCATACTGTGCTTTCTTATGCCAAACCTTAAATCAATCAACAAACTAATTAACAGTACTCAAGGAGCTCCAGGCTTTGGTTCAAGTAAAATATATACAAAAAACTAGCTTTTGGCTTCATTCAAGTCTGTCTAATTCCATTCTTATTCACATGCTCACCCACAGTTAACAAAAACTACTTAAGAACCCTCAAGCCATGAAGCCTATAGCATTGGTTGCTAATTGAGTTGCAAAAATAAAATGCATTTGTGTTAGCTGCATTTACTAGTTTGTCCAATTTTTATCCCTCTTTGTCAGGCACACTGTTGGATTAGAACATGGATATTGAATTTAATTTGCTTTGTATTAGCCTCAAAGGGCAACCATCCAGTTTTATCCCAATTTGAGTTTCAAGAAATTGGTTAGATTTCTCCCTCTGTAAAAATTCTAACTCAGATAAAAACAAAAAGTTCCTTCAAGAACTAAGGGAAGAAGTCACATCGAGGGGGCTTAATAAGAGGTAAAGTAAATACACTCATTTTCTTTTATGTGGTGATATATCAGCATTGGTCTCTGTTGTCAGCACAGTAGACCCTCAGCACTGGTGGTAGCCAGATCAGTCCTGGGGAAGGAAGTCCCAGCAATATCTCTGTCTGTGTAGCCGTGGCCTCTTCATTCATAAACCGTATGATCAAGCACTAAGTGGTTGGGAAGACTGTATAGATGGCATCCATAGAATGGGTCATCTTGAACATCAGATTATTGAGATCTTCTATGATTGGGATGGCCTTTGACAAACAGGTCAGATGTAAATATTCTCACACTCAGTGCTCATTCTAAGAGGTCAATCTGCAAACTATTCTCCAATGTTGTTTTCCCAAGGCTCTATCTCATCAAACTGTAGCCACTGCTCATGTGTCATTACAGATTGCCTTTCCAGCCATCTCTCTTGCCAGCAAAGTGCACTGCTTTGTGTTCAGCTTGCCAAGAGTGTTTCCATTCCACACGATAATGGAGGGCCACCCCTGAGTGGGGTTTTAAGGCGACAGCTGTCTGTTCCTACCCAGTGTCTGCATATCATGTCATATACTCACTAATGTGGCCCTAATTTTTTTCTCCTTCAGTAGACTGAGTGAGGAAAATTGGAGGCCATGGGTGTGTGTTGATTGGAGGTGGCAATGCAGTGGGAGTAAATGCCATCAATATCAGTCAATAGCTCATGTCATTTGTACTTCAAGGACACACCTGAGCCTCCCCCCATACATAGTACCTCTATTTCATGAGAAATAGGGTTTCTTTGCATGCTTAAATATGTGACGAGTAAACACCCAGTTAATGACTGGAACCTTAGTTTACAGAATTGGTTGCAAGCATTATCAGGCAACTGAGCATTATTTCATTTCTTCCCAGTGCCAATGAAGAGCAGAAACTATTTCTGAAGAAAATAGTAATTTTGTGAAGTTTTCCTCCAACCTCTGAGTATCAGTGTTGTGATTTTCCTACCAGAGTTTACCAGAAGCCCTGCAGAGCATCCTGACCAGTAACAAACACTTGAGCACCTTAAGTCAGGTCATTTGCTCCAGTATATAAGCAGCTTAAAATTCAGCTTAATCCAAAAGGAACTTCACTCAAAACAGCCAATCTGAAGGATCATTACATAACTGGACTGGAGAAACACTTTCAAATATGGTATCTGTTGATCTAGAATCTAAAGAGGCCCTCCAAATGCTGTGCCTCTTTCTTATTAAAACAGGTAAAAGACGCCCTGGCTGCCGTGGCTCTGGATTGAGCGTCGGCCTGCAAGCCAAGTGTCGCTGGTTCGATTCCCAGTCAGGGCACATGAATAGGTTGCACGTTAGGTCCCCAGTTGGGGGTGCGAGTGAGAGGCAACCACACAGTGAAAAAAAAAAAAAAAAACAGGTAAGAAGCACAGCAACTTGTCTTTCAGGTCGGAGGGACTACAGAGCTATGCTCTAGATCCAGTGGACCCAGCCCCCAAAATCTCAGTGAGGTGTAGGCCCCAGGACAGTTTCAGGTTTTGAGCTCATACTCCCCAGCACACCTGCATCTCACCACATCATTCATGCTGAACAGAGCTGATGGGCATCACATCATCCATCTATAGACCAATATGATGTCATCAGGGAGGGCAAGATAAATATGATTCCTGCATGCCAGATTTTGACAGAAATTCAGAAAATTGTTAAGCTGAGCTAAAACAGTGATGTGAATGGCTTCCTCTGTCAGGGAGAAGAAAACTATACCTTGTGGACTTTGCTAATTGGTACAAAGTGAAAAGGCATTTGCCAGGTAAATAACTGCAAACCAGATGCTCAAGTCTGTGGATTTTCTCTAATAGAGAGACAATATTTGGAACAGCAGCTGAAGTTGGAGTAACCACTTGTTTATACAGGGGTGGGAAAAAATAGGTCTGAATCCTACTACGTCAGGAGACAGTTAGGCTCACCCAAGCAGGTCACAGAAATTCAGTTTCATTTATTGATTTTCAGAGACTACAGTAATGTGTTAATAATGAATACTTCCAAAATTGTACCTAAGTACACTGTGCCATTATGACATTCTTTTGAGTTAAAGCTATTGTAATAATCATAACCTGCATGCCCTTTCCCATATGAACAACTGTAAACCTACATTTTCCCACCCCTGTATATATGAGCATCCAATCTAATTCTCTAAGACATGTCATCTGCATAGGCCGAAAAGGTGAGTTACATGTTGTTGGCATCACTACTCTATGTTTCATGTCCGATACTGCCAATAACTTCTGCAATTTCTCCAGTTGCAAAGGCTCCCAACTAGTCCTTGCTGCCATACTAAGTCTTACCTCATAAGTCAGAAGACGGAAGTATGGATTCATCCAACAATCAAGTGTGCCTGTTCCTAATACACATTCAGGAACTGAGAAATGACCACTGTGTGAATTCTTAAGCCCACCTACCTGGTCCTCAGTGAGATGGCCTTAAGAAAAATCTCTATTTTCAACCTTGATAAGACTCTTCTCGGTGAACCACAGTGGAGTTTTGATTTCCCAAGGATTAGAGTGGTTCTCAAAGTCTAAAAGATTTGAGTATTTCCCTGTCCCTTGCAAATGGCTACAGGTCCCTTCGAGGAAGAATGTGGTATAAATTTGGGATATTGAGTTCTTCAAAGGGACATGGACTCCCTCTCATTCAAGGGATACTGAACCTGTGAACTGGCTCAAGTATGAGAACTGGGTGAGGGAGTCAATGTTATATTATTTTCAAAACCCCACTTTCACAAGTGAAATAGAATGCTTGCATTAGCTTAAACAGCATAGTTTTTCTCCTATAGGCAAGTCACATGGGAAGCCAAGTGATCAAATGATTGGTTGGGGAGAATGGAGTCAGAAGAGCCCAATGTTTAACATTTCTTTATTATAATATCTGGTGGCCCTCTCACTCAGTACAATTACCACAGAGACAGCCTTCACAAAAAAGCCATGTACACTATTTTTCCATTACCCACAATTTAGCTTTCCACAGTTTTAGTTACCTATGGTCAACTGTGGTCTAAAAGTATTAAATGGAAAGTTCCAGAAATAAAGAATTCATAAGTTTTAAACTACACACCATTCCAAGTAGTGTGATGAACTTTCCCATGGCCCAGCTCCATCCTGCCCAGGACACGAGTCATTCCGTTTCCATACTACCTACCTGCTAGTCACTTACTAGCCACCACAGTTATCAGATTGACTGTCACAGTATCGCAGTGCTTGTGTTCAGGTCACCCTTATCTTACCAAATGATGGCTCCAAAGCACAAGAGTAGTGATGCTGGCAATCCGGATGTGCCAAAGAGAAGCATCAAGTGCTTCCTTGAAGCGAAAAGTGCAAGTTCTCCACGTAATAAGAAAACAAAAAATAACTGCATGCTGAGATTGCTAAGATCTATGGTATTAGCAAATCTATCCATGAGATTGTTACAAAGGAAAAAAGAAATTCATGCTGGTTTTGCTGTTGCACCTCAAACTGCAAACATTATTGCCACAGTGCATGGTAAGAACTGCCTTAGGAGGGAAAAGGCATTAAATTTGTGGGTGAAAGACGTGAAGAGAAAATGTGTTCTGACTGATGGCAAAATGTTGAACCAGAAAGCACTGAGCCTTCAGCAGGGGATCCGCTGAAACGAGTGACTGCAGGTACGGGAGGGTTACACAGGTTTGGAACGGGTTTGGCTACTTCATCATCTCACATCATCACAAGCATAGGGGTGAGTATAGGAAATGAGTACAGTAAGATAAGATATTTTGAGAGAGGGAGAGGGAGAGACCACATTCACATAACTTATTATGCTATATTGTTGTAATGGTTCTATTTTATTATTAGTTACTGTTGTTAATCTCTTGCTGTGGCTAATTGATGAATTAAACTATCATGAGTACATATGGACAGGATAAAACATAGTATTATATATATAGGGTTGGCACTATCCATGACTTCAGGCACCCACTGAAGGTCTTGGAACGTATCCCCCATCTATAAGTTATCTGCCCTAGACTAATATATTCATAGACAGGGCTTATATGGGTATTGATAAAAAATTCCTTCTATTCTGTCATATTTGGCTAATCATCTTTTTATCTCATTTACTTTTTAAAGCACTTTATGTATGCAGTTCATTAATTTTTTGCTCTTACTAAATACCTCTAGTTCTAAATTTGAAATATTCCCAAAATTTTAATTCAAACTGTTAGAAACAATCTGCTGATTTGCTCCCATAAATGGATCACAGACCCAATAGGATAATTTTATGATGTTAATATAAAGAAAGTCACTTTATTTCTAATTTAGGGTAGAGTGTGGAGGAGAGACCTCACTGTAGCTGTCAATAAACACCAGCAGTCATCATTAGCAAGAGCTAAACAAATTGGTATCCTATACTGACAGAGCAAAAGGTTTGTGAAAATAATGAATCAAAGTTGTTTTCTTCCTATATAGTAGGTGAAGTCAATCTCAGGACTTAATAGTCTCAGGATAATTTTTTTCTTTCTTCAAGTTCACAAAGCTAAATTTTTCAGACTTAAAAATGGATGAAGGTGGAATGCAATCCACATCTTCACAGCTGATCTATAATAATGGTGGCATGTACTTTGAGCAAACCTATTAAAATGAGTAATGGTGCCCTGATACACCACTCAATTCATTTCACTATGGGAAATCAGTCATTAAAAATGTATATAAATCTGGAATTCAATTAATCATCTCATACAATGGGTTAGTCTCTTGCAATTTTTATTCTAATACATTTTTTGAATAAAATGTAGTAGTCATTGGAAAATATCAAACCAGCACTTCTTAACAAATACATACAGACTTAAAATTAAACCCAATAAAATCTACAATAAAATATAAAAGGGTGAAAAGCTAAAATCCAATTAAAATAATTATAGGAAACAAAACTGGGTTACTTTTCGGCAGAATACAACACGTTTGGTTTTTACAAGAACAGGGTATTAGGGATTTTCATAATGAGATTTAACATGAGATTTAATGGTGTACTCAGTGACTAGCTGATGGCAAGGAAAGTGTAGCAGCTATTAGAAAATTCCAGTGGTGATCTAATATACTTCATTAAAATACTTTAAAATGCTTTATGGACCTAAGAGTGGAGATTGTGGCTGTAAAATATACCATATACTAGTGCTGCTGCAACTGTACAGCTAGACAATGGAAAGTAAACAGAATTAATTATCAAGATTTAATTATTTTTGCAAATGGTCAAATGTTGCCGCCAAGTGAATAACTGAGTTAAAATATCACTAAATTCGAGTAATCTGGCAGTGACTGATTTTATTGTCCCTATTATTTTCTATTTGGTATAATCTTGATGTCAGCTGAACTCATGGAACTATCCAATTAATTTACTGACAAAAATAAAATCAATTGACCTCAAGTATAATTTATAAAAATTTCTAATGATACTAATTGCTTCAGTCTTCCTCTTGATTTCCCTAGAATAAACGATTCAAATTTCTCTTTTAAAGCTGTTGTTGTTCTAAATGCCTCTTCTAATGAGCCAGAGGAAAGGATATACTTAAATAGACTCAGTTCTAAGTATACCAGATCACAAAAAAAGAGTTATCCACCCTCTGTTCTCTTTTCCTATTGTCTGAATATCTTTATATGAGAAAAGCTACATGTAGTGTATGCTTCCTATTGCTACTGTCACAAATCACCACAAATTTCATGGTTAAAAAGACACAAATTTATTATCCTTAATTCTAGAGCTCAGAAATCCTAAAACCGAGGTGTCATTTGGGCTTCATTATGTCTAGAGGCTCTAGGGGAGAATCTATTGCTTTTTTGTTCCAGCTTCTAGAGGCTGCCTGTATTGCTTGGCTCATGGCCCCTTCCTCCATCTTTAAAGCCAATAATGTAGCATCTTTCAGGCTCTCTCTCTCTCTCCAGCTTCCATTGTCACATCACCTCTGTCATTATATTGCTTTCTTTGACTTTAACCAGTCTGCCTTTCTCATAATATTCTTGGGCTCACCAAAATAATCCAGGCTTCTTTCCCCTTATGAAAGCCATTAATCCAATCACATCTGCACATTCCCTTTTGCTATGTAAGGTTACAGGTTCCAGGGATTAGGATATGGACATTTTGGGGACAAAAGGCATTATTCAACCTACCATAGTTATATCCATGATATTTATTGGTTTTATTTTCACTTCCCTTTTACTTGGCAAAATATTTGTTCATCCAGTTTTAGTATGTTTTAGGCAAGATCAGTATCATCTTGTAATATTGATTCATTAATTAAACAAAATTGTATTGGCACTTGTGTGCAAAGTAATGTGCTAAGTGCTGGAGACATGGAGATAAAAATGGCAGATGGATTCATGCTCTCAGGTTTATAGTGTTTTGAGGAAAAGAGTCAAGTAAATAGGCAATTGTGTCATAGTTTATTAAGTGCTTTGAGGTCAAGAAGATTAGCCATCTAACACAGATTTAAGTAACCAGGGAATCCTACATGCAAGGTTGAAACCTGAAAAATAAATAGAAAAAGGAGATTGTGGGGAACATTCCAGGTAGAGGAAATAGTATGTGTGTGGGCATAGAGGCAACGGAGAGCAAAGTGCATTTGGAGTTGTATAGATAGTTCTGAAATGTAGCTAATGAGGGAAGAAGTGATGATAGACTAATATGGAGTAGTCAAGGGTCAGCAATGGGGAGCAATTAGGAGGCTTAAGTGAGGCATTGTGTAATTAAATTTGTATTTTATAAAGATTATTCTGTTTCTGGTACATAGAATATATTATAGAAATAAAACAAAATTGGGGACAGAAAGCAAGTTTAAAAGACTTTTGCTAGAATCTCTGACACTGTTAATGTTCAGAAATCAGTTTTAGATTACCTCTCCAGTTTTATCTTGAACCACTGTGCCACTCAAACTTTAGGTGAAGTTTCTTTCCTTCTCTTCCTTCCTTTTCTGTCCTTCACCAACCCCTTTCCTACCTTGGGGGTGGAGGGGTGATGCAAGTTCTACCCTCTGCCTGGAATACTTCCCTCCCTTTCTTAACTTGGGAAACTTAACAGATCCTTCTAGCTTACTCTTGAATGTCACTTTTTCAAATAACTCATTTAGAACTTCCAAAGACAGGACTTCTGTTAACGACTCCCGTAATGTCTGGTGCCTCTTCTTTGTGATATTTACTACACCTTTAATTAGTTTTTATTGACTTCCAGCCTGATAGAATATAAATCCCTCAAGGGCAGGGTGAGTGAAGTCTCATTGATGGCTGTTTCTCCAGGGCCTAAACACATGCCTTGTACTTCATATGCATTCACCAAGTATTTGTTGAATAAATAAATCATAGAAAGAACTTTAAAAACCAGTGAATAAAATGGAACAAATTGGATCACATACCAATATTTCTTCAGTTAAAATTATAGAAATTAAAATTCATGATAAAGTAATACTTGATTTCTATCCATTAAAATTATTGCAGCTGCAAAATTTTATTGATATAATGTGAAAATATAAAATGTTCACATTATAAATATGTGTCCCGATTAAATTTTTTAAATTGAATAAACTCAACCAGAATCTAGATTTTATTTTATAAAAGAATATTTTCAGCCTCCCAGAAGCTTACTTGCTACTGCCAACTTAGTAAATGCCCTGTGCAAGAGCAACCACTATCCTGTTATCTTCCTTCTTTCTTAAATCCTTCACCAGAGGGTATGTTTATTGATTTGGGATGGGGGGAGACATTGATCTGAGAAAGGGACATTGATTGGTTCCCTCCCTTATGTGCCCTGCTCTGGGACCAAACTCACAACCTAGCACACCCTAAGTATGTCCCCTGACTAGGGATCGAACCTGCAACATTTTGGTGTATGAGATATGCCCCACCCAGCCAAGCCACCCAGCCAGGGCACTATCCTGTTTTCTAATGCACTTTAGCATTGCCTGTTATTTTTCTTTCTTTTTGTCCTATAGAAGAAATTACTCTGTACATATTTTGTTGGTATGTCTAGCTTTCTTTTCCTCAACATCAATACTTTGAGATTTAACAACATAGCCATAGTTTATTTTACATTATAAAAACCTGCAATGAAACATAATTCACACATTATACAGTTCACTGATCGAAGTATATAATTTAATGTTTTTTTACTAACCTCACGGAATTATGTAACCATCACTATAATCTACTTTTAGAACATATGCGTCCCTTGAAGAAGAAACCCCATACCCGTTTCCCAAACTACTCCCCAGTCCTAGGCAACCACAAATGCACTTTTTGTCTCTGTAGAGACAGAAAACAGAATCATGCAATTTATGATACTTTTTGACTGGCTACTTTAGCATTCCTTTTGTTGGGGCACGGTCCACCTTGCATCTAACCTCACCACTCTGAAACTTCTCCTGTCCTTTGTGGTTGTTTATACTGCAACCACTCATGTACCTTCTTGTTGGAGATCCATATAGATGTTTAATTGTTGGTCACATTATGTGCGTGTTTAGCATTAGTATATACTGTGAAATAATTTTCCAAAGTTGTTATACCAATTTATACTCCTACCAGAAGTTTATGAAAATTCTGGATGCTCCAATATTCACCAATACTTGGTGTTGTGTTTTTTTTTTTTAACTCTATTTTATTTTTAGTCATTCTAGTGTGTGTCTAAGAAAATATTGCATTGTGGCTTTAATTTACATTAATCTGATAACTAACAAAGTTGACTGCATTTTAGTATTTCCATTGGCCATTTGGGTGTTCTTTTTGTGAATTATAAATTATCAACTTGAGATTTTTTGCCCATTTTTCTTTTGGGTTGTCTGTCCTGTAAATTGATTTGTACAAGTTTTTAAAATAGATTCTGAATGGTCATTATGTTTTAGAATAAAATAACAGAGAATATATGAATTAATAAGTCTGATGAGTGTGTTCTGAGATAATATTAAGAAATTTCAAAACTAAGAGGTGATTTTAAAAAGTAGGTAGGATTAAAAAATTAGTGAGGCTCCTGAGATTCAATAGTTTGGCTGAACTAAGTGGTTGGGTTGGTAAAGTATGGGGTGGTCTGTGGGCTTCAATTTAAAACTTGTTTTTTCTTTTCTATCCTAATGGCTTGGACAGAAAGGGCCTAGAGGTCTGAGAGGGGGGAAACCTAAAATATTCCCCTCAGCCCAAACTAAGTATAGCAGGTAAAAGGGCTTTGGACAGATGTGACACGACTTGCACACCTTCCTCCAAAGAAGCCTTTCTTTTTTTTTCCTAATGTGGGACATTGAAAAATTAATCCCTGCCTTTTGTTATCTAGTAGTTATGGTTTTAATGATGCCTTTTAACCCTGTTGTCAAATCTGTTGCCCCCAGAATACAACAAGGATACCAGCCTTAAACCAAGCACACCATTGTCCGGGGACAGCCAACTGACCTGGAGTCTGCAAGATCCTTCCCCATATGGGAAGGCCACCCTCCCCTTCCCACCTCCACTCTTATTAGGGATTTCTGGACCCAAGGGTAGATAGGACGACGACCATGTCCAGCCTGAAGCAGCTAGAGGAGCACAAGACCTTCACCCATTGTCCTTTATAAGATTATAAAGGGTCTTAAGCATGAGAGGGGGGAATTGTTACAGAGCAGGGGTCCCCTCTAAATAAATAAATAAAAAGTGAGGCAACTTAGAACTTGAAAAATATTCTGACGTTATGGTGGTACTGGTAATTTAGGGTCTTAGGTATTTGAAGATTGGATATATCTCTACTCTTAAAATTCTGTAACAATAAGCATTAATTTTTAGTGAGTCCTAGGCACTATAGTTCTTTGCATTCATCATATTTAATTATTCCAATCCTGTATGAACACTTTTATTAAGTCCATTCTAAAGGAGGAAATTTAGACAAATTTGCCCATGGACATACAATGGTACTAAAAACTGTTGACTCCATAATCTGAGTGATTAAAACCACACTATAGAAAAAGACCAACCAACCTTCCATGCACACAGAACCATTGGTGAACAAAAGAGATTTAAGAGAGAGAAAAATAGATCCTAAAAGTAAACATTAAATTAGTGTTATCTATCTTGAATAAGAAAAAGTTTTGTCTAAATTAATGCCTTTTAGTGTAAAAAGAGATTTTTGGAAATAAAATAACTTTGAAAACTATAAGATATGGAAATGGACACACACAAAAGCATGGAGAATTTCAGTCATTAACAGTAATAATTTCCTTGGTAACTGTTGTCAGCAACTCAAAAATTATTGAGTGTAACAAAGGCCAACCTCATTACTTTATTGTTTAATATTCTCTTCAGCCTCTTACAAAAGTCTAATAAATTGCTGGTTCTCAAATACACCTTTATGTCTCTTTGACTTTTGTATACACAGAATGTCTTATCTCACCTTCTTTATTTGACAAGTCTTACTTCTGCTACATAATCTTATTAAAATATCATCTCCTCTGTGAAGCTCTCTCCAATTTTCCCTCTGTACCCAGGAAAAAGTCTCATATCTCTCCAAACAAGCTTTAACTGAAGCATGTATGTGCTGTAACTGAATTAATTATGTATGCATTTGTCTCTCCCACAGGGTTGAGAGCTTTGATGGTGGGAATAAGAGTCCTTTCATCATTATCTGTAGCTGGTATATGGTGAGTAATTAATAAATATTATTGAATAGATGTCAGTGCCACAAATGTTCAAGAGGTTGAGTATACTAGAAGACAAAAAAGGGCATGATAGTACCATGGTATATGGTAGCTGACACTTGGCTCAGTGCCAAGGGACAAGAAGGTGGTGAAGACTCTGGTAAAAGGAGACCATTTACCCAGGATGATGTGGAACCCATTCCTGTTTTCTGGCCAATTGTTGCTAAGCTTGAATGCGGATCCCATATCACCAAACACTCAAATTTAATCAAAAGAGGCTGAAATCCAAATCCAAATCCATCTATCCATCTCATATAACCATCCATCCATCCCTCAATTCATCCATCCATATGTGTATATGTGAAACTCCAGATGTTTATGTCCTGCTAATTGATTTTTAAAGATCACTTTGCTAGACAAACAACAACAAATCTTTAGGTCAGATTTGCCTACTATGTCTCCAATTTGTAATTCGTGGCACAAAGAATATTTCTGAATATCTAGCAAAAAAACATTCCACTACCTCTGCTTCCCCAAAACTTAGGAAAACATTTTGAAGACCCCTAATAAAACCAAGGAAACTATAGCCTGGAATGGCCTGGAGAGGGCTCCTTGTCAATCCCTCTTAGATAATCTGGTCATTAACTATAAACCTCCCACTTTGGTGTCTGACAATAATTCACTAAGGAAAGTATTCAACTAGGAAAATATGACCCTACATTTTCACTTTTTGTTTTTTAAAGCATATCAGATTCTACACAGGCCTTACGTAAGCACTGTGTGTATACAGGAGACTTTAGGAGGGGCCAGGGGGTGATACAACATCAATGTGAGGTACCTTACTGAACACACAGCTGATTTTCCCAGAAAAACAAACAAACAAACAAACAAACAACAACAATCAACCAGTGTCCTCCTTGTGAGCCTATCTCATGACTGCTGATCAGGAGCTTGGTTCAACTAAGCTTTCAGTGACTAAAGCACAGTTTCCATCTTCTGCCTAAATATGTTAATCAAAGAAAAACAAAAAATCCAACTCCCACCAGGAGTAAACCTATGACTCATGATGTCATAAGATCTGTTCGTTAGCCAACCTTTATGAAAACCAGAGGTTTTTGTGAAGATCAGACGGGATGCTATAAAGCCAAAACATTGTACCTGGGAAAAGGGTACACACTATTAATTTTTAAGCATAAATGGTTATTATTTGTTTATTTTAAAGGATGACTGTGGTAAGTTTCTTGTGCCAAAGTTGATAGAATGGTATTTCAGGGTGGCTGATCGGAAGCCACCAGAAGTAGCAGAACGGGGGCAGGAATGAACAAGCTTACCTGTAGCCACCTCACCCCATTTGAATTCTCTGATCATTTGGCTCTAATGCCCTGATGATCCAAGTTTGGAGGGAATGGAAATCTATTTCACATATTCACAGCAAGCTGCAAGTTGAGAACTTCAGGTACTATGTCCAGATAAATGTCTGCTATACAATAGGACCCTCCCCTCAAACCTATAATGAAATATGAATGAATGTTTTAAAAATAAATTTTGCATTTAGAGTGAAGAATAATACAATGATACTGAGTCATAATTTTCAGGGTTAAATGATTAAATGTGAATATTTAAAATGTGTTATCATTTTTGAAACTCTATTTTGGGGTATCTTCATTTTTTTAACATATTAGGTTATTTAAATAGCAAGGAGGTCTGTGCCTCTCTCCCTCTTTGAGGGAGTTTGTGGTCCTATAGCTCTTTTCATATAGTAGCTTTGTTACTGGTAAAATCCGTGGGGTGCCAAATGTCCAGTGTAGGATAGGGACAGTTTGCTTCATTTATTCATTCCCTGTGTGTTTCACACACAGTCATGTCTCTGTGAAGACTCCAAGAACAGATAATATAACTGCACTGGAGGTTGCTGAGTTGCTCCATCTGTTACACTGCCTTAGTTTACAATGATGTTAGCAGAGGTAATAGAGAGAATTACTTTCATTTTCTAGCAACTTTTGGGAGACTTTTTGATACATGATTGGTGTTAGAGGTAGAAATTATGCAACCATTTGGAAAAATGAAGCCATTTTAATAAAATGAAAAGTCTTCTGATCCTCTTATGCAGCATAACTGGTGTATAAAATGTCTGAGAGGTTATGCTCTCTCCCTCTGTTTCTCTCCACGTGTGCACACATCCACGCACATCCACACATCTTTACATTCATGGGCAGTAAGGTCTATGAAAAGGAGGCACCACTGAAAATAAAAATGCCTTTAGTGCTATCTGAGATGTGCAGCAGGCATTGTACTTGGAGTCCAGTTACCAGATAATATACAGGGTGCCCAATTAAATTTGAATTTCAGAGAAACAACAAATAATTGTCTTAGTATAGGTTTAGAGTATATATTTAGTATACATATACCCTATGTAGTGCTAACTCTGACAACTCTAATTTAGAGATAAAGAGAGAACAGAACCAAGGTATCTGAAACAGCCATGTGAAGAGTGGGAGACAGAAGGCTTAGGCAACACACAGTAGGTGCTCAGTAAAGGCCGGATTCCAGCATCCCCCCTGGGGGGTGGGCCAGGCAGGTAAGTGTGTATTCCTCCTCTCAGGTCCTGTGGGAAATCCGAAAACAAAGCAACACATCTCTGGTGTCTTAAAAATCTTTCTATTTAACAAATTCATAGCTTCATCACCCAAGGTGGTGTATTATTTATAGCTACAGTATTTGTTTTTCAACCTTAATTCACAAGGCTCTAGACACTGAGTGGTCAGGGATGGTTGTAAGTTTAAAACTGGCTGACAAATTCCTCCTTTGACACTATCAGTTAATTATTTTAATTATTGAGTTCACTTGGCCCTTGGTGAGTACAGAGATAGGCACAGTCAGTGATAGACTCTATTTCCATGTGACAAATGGGGAAACTGAGGTCTAGAAGTGTACTACATAGCCCAGGCTCAGAAAGTCAGGGATGGTAGGATGGGGACTAGAACATGGGGTTAGAATCTGCTTAATGGGCTGAGACCTGTGCCAAAACTGGCTGATGAAGCGAGAGCCTTAAAGGCTTCTGTGTCCTCAGTGGTCATTGGGACGTGAAGTCTGGCTGATTGCGGTAGCTCTAATTACCTCACTAGGAAATTATTTCTTTAGTGTGCAGAATTGCTTCTGTTTCTGGTCCTCCAGGCAGAGACACCAAGAAAATACAGTTAATTAGGCACTTCAGAGTCTAGACAACTGCCTGCAGAATCAAGTTGGAGGATTTCCATTTCACCCTGAAGGTTGGTTGTGTTAGTTTCTGTGAGAAGTGCTTCGAAGATGAGCTAGTAGAAAATGATGCTAATCAAGCTGTCATTGAAAGGCATTTCAGCCATGAAATGGAGGGTCTGCCCTTGTGTGTAGAGGAAAGCTGCAGGCTTTCTGCTGATAATTCCCAATGTTCCTGACAGAGGACACAGCCTCTGCCTTAGCCTCAGGATTTTCTTCTGCCAGCCTGCTGGGCTTTCAACTTGATAGGGACTAAATAAATGGGAATGGTGTAAGTTAGAATATATGCAGAACAGTAGTTCTCAACCAAGGCCAAGTTTGTCTCCAAAAGGAAATTTGACAATGTCAGGAGATGTTTTTGGTTGTCCTAATGGGGACCATGCTCTTGACCTCCACTGCATAGTAATCAGGAATACTGCAAAATATTCTGTAATGAGCAGGATAAACCCTCACACCAAAAACCATCTGACCCAAAATGTCAGTTATGGCTGAGTTGAGAAAAACTGCTGTAGCAGACTCAATAATACCTTGAGTCTACAAGTATTACTCATGTCACTTGACTTACAAGCAGCATATAAGAACAAGAAGTGATACTATCATCATCTGGCTCCAGGGGTCACACATTCTCCTGCTTATTGTTGTCTCTCAGCAAATTTTCTGAGTCTCCTTGGCTCTTTCTCCTTATCTCCCAGACCTCTTAATGCTGCCATGCATCAGGTCTCAATTCTTGAATATTATTGCCCTACATTCTCCTTAGGTGATCGCATACAGTCTCAGGACTTTAAACATCATTGACATTGTTAACCCAAAATTAAAAAGCCAAAATGAGAGAAAGCAAGCACATATTTCATATCAAAGAATTACAATCCTGGAAGCACAGATTCAGGCACAAATCCATATAGTGTCCTGATCACAGGGTGAAGGCAATGGGTTTTTATGAGAAAAGGAAAAAAATAAAGGAGTTCCTATAGGTGCTGGTAAACTGAGCTATTCTTGGCTATACATGATTGGTTATCAGTTCTATCTTTAGATAGAAAGTCCATAATCATTGGTCTTTGTGGTCACGATGTGCACTCTCCTGCTGGCTTTCCCAGCAGTTCTTTGTCAGACAATGTGGGTTTGGCCCAGTCCAAAGGTCTGGCCCACTTAAAATATCCCAAAAGTTCAGGGAATAAGACAGGCAAGGCAGTTCCTCTGGAATGGTGGCTCCACTTACATCAACTTTTACAACACGCCGAAGATCCCCACATTTATACCATTCCAGACTTAGAACTCCAGAGGCAAATGTCTCACTGCCTGCCTGACGTCTCTCTTCTGTGTCCCTTAGATATTTCAAACACAATATGTCTAAAAATTAAACTTCTAATTCTCTCTTACATTCCAAATCTGATCCATCCACAGTCACTCTGTTAATATTGACATCTAAAATACTGCAATGATATTTACTCTCTACTTTCTTATGCCTATATTTCATCTGCCAGCAAAAATTGATGACTCTAGCTTCAAGATATATCTAGAATCTGATCAATTCCTGTTATTTTCCTTGACCCAGTGTCTTAGTCCATTTGAGCTACTATAACAAATACCACAGCCTGGGGTGGCTTATAAACAACAGAAGGTTCTTCTTCACAGTTTTGGAGGCTGGAAGTCTAAGACTAGGGTGCTGGCATGGCCAGGTGAGGCCTGTCTTCCATGCTGCACTCTTCTCATTGCATCCTCACATGGTGGGAGGGCCAAGGAAGCTCCGTGGGGTCTCTTTTATAAAAGCTCCAATTCCATTCATAACAGATCCACCCTTATGACTTAAGGACCTTCCAAAGGCCTCAACTTCTCACACTATCACGCTGGGTGTTAGTATTCCAACACAGATTTTTGGAGGGACACAAACATTCAGACTATAGCATGCAGGGTCAAGCCACCCACCTTTGTTGCCTAGGTTACCGCTGCAGCCTCCTCACCACTCTGGACCACTGCCTTGTCCATAGAGTTTGGGATGGCTAAATATCCCCCAGTGTTACAGTCAAGTGGGTAGCAGAAGGAGATATGTCTCATCCCCCTAATTCAGCAGTCTTGGACCTGATCCCAATTTGCCAGGTGTCCCAACATCACAAGAAACACTATGTTAGCACAGGAAGAGGAAAGTCCTTGGAATTCTAAGTATCCTCTCCAGTATCTGGAAGACAAAACCTTTGAAACTGTGTTTACAGTCCAAGACTCAAAAGGTGGGAAAGGGCCCATAGAGCCTAAAGGAAGAAGCCCATGAACACCTTTGGGAATCCATGCCCCAGTCTTGGAAGCTGGCACCAAATTTACTTGTTAGTCAATATGTAACTTCTTCACCTTCCCCCAGCCCATCAACTATATAAGTCCTCAGAACAAAGGACTGGGGGCTACTGCTGGCTACTGGGCCTCCAGCCACACTCTGGCCTTTGGCCACCCTTGCTTTTGCTCTCCCATTCACTAATAAATTTCTCATGCATGCTAATGGGCTCACTGATCTGTAATTCTTTACTGAATTGGTGAGAAGAACTAGGGTTTCACCAATAATATATTTGGTGCCAAAACCTGGGAACCCTGACCTGTATTCCTGACCCAGGATTCTTGACCTGTGAGCCTGACCCATGACCCTAACTTGGGCCCTACCTTTTGTCTCCAGCCATTTGGAACCCAGTGACTATGGTCCCACCGGCAAGGATTTCCTGCCTTTCTCATCTTTTGGGAAGAGGAGCTGCTGTGCTGTGGGGGTGGAAAGTTCAAACACACTAGGTCAGTATTTGGAGGCAGAAACAATGAAATCTGAGATGAGCGCTCATGTTCCACCTGGGCTCCTAACACAAAAGAGGCACTTCCTCTCTCTGGCCCAAGTTCTCGAGCATCCAAGCATGAGTGTGGGGCCTTGCAGAGGTGTCTGGGGTTCATCCCTAAGACACGCAGGGGCCTCATAGGGAACTCCCATCTCTGTAATGTAACTTTGGCTCATCCAGGGACATGCAAAATAAGGGCTGGTCACCCAGCACTCCGAGCCCTGCTGGCTGTTTTATACAGTCAGGGGAGAAACCGAGACACATAAGAGGGTTAGGGATGACCACAGGGGTAATGGCTTTTGGGAGCCCTACTCATAAACAGCGCACTTTAACCCACTACATGGATTCCTTAGTCATTTCTGCCTCTGAATCTAGCCAAAGGAAAGTCAGTTTAAATTATTGGTCTGTTCTAAACTTGCAGCATTTCTCTTCACCCCAAGTGACTTTCAGCAACTCATTTTGCATCTAAATGCTCCTTGCCAGAGCAGGAAGGAGGAGCAATGTTAACTTTGCCAGGTAAAGATCTTGATCCTCTCCTCAAGTAACTTCTACACCCTGCAGGCATGGGTTAAGCATTTAAATACCATTAGGACTCTTGCCTGAAGAAGACTCCTGTGAAAGGATAAGCTGGGATGTGGACCAGGACAGAATGCTAGGTTTTCCTGCCAGTCAGAGGAATAAGTCCACGCAACGTTAGGCACACAGCAAAGCCATCACAGTCCCATCCCTGTGGCATGATTCCCCACTTAGGGTTAGATCTTGAGAGGAGAGAGCAAGATTTTAGCCTGCAGTGAAAAGTCCTGGCTTTTGTAGGTCCTGACCTAAAAAGGCCTTCCCATTCAAATTGCCTCACTTATAAGTCTTTCCCTTTCTTCTGACGGCTTCGTTTACATCTCTATCACCCCCACTTCTATCTGCTTTTCAAAATAGTTGCTGTGTTTGTTTTCCAGCAAAGCGGACATCTAATGACCTAGCAGGAGGTGATGCTATTCCTCACCTGCCTGACCCAAGCCTTGACAGAAAGGCTGTAAAAAAGTTGTTTCTATACCTGCCTAATAGTCAAGGTTCTGTTTAGTAAAATAATTATGTGTCAGGTTGTATTACTTAAACACTTAATTAACTTTCAAAAAAAATGTCTCTCAAAGCTAAGAACTGAAGTTTTGTCAGCCCATATTTATGTCACATACGTTTTATTATCACTCTAAATAGTCAAGTATCATTTCATAATATATATGTATTCCTTAGTTGATAAAATTTCCAGGATTCAAAATTTTGGGGTATTTCAAAGGGCCCTTGGACTATCTCAAGGATTTATTCTTTTAGACTAATCAGGCTTAATACATTTAAAATACTTGGAAAGTTTTGTCAAAAAGAAAATTATACAAGAATCTCAAAAAGTCTACAAAGTTCTAATATATGTTCAATTATAATTCTAATGATTATTTTAGAATATTATGTTGCAGAGCATCTGAGCATGTTGAAAAGGGGTTGTGTAAGTCATAGATAGTCTGTGTAAGTTTAAGAAAATGAAAGGAAGGAAAAGTAAGCATATAAGTCTTTGAAACAACGACTAAATTATAGACTAGGAGCTCCTAGGTCCTGGGAACAATAGGGTAATTAACCTGCTATTCAAACCCATGCAGAAAATAGCAGGGTGCCTACCTCTCCAACACAGAGGAAACAATGTCACCTTTAAAAACTGGCAGTTTTCAACCTGAGCCTGATATCTCTGCTGCAGCCACTGTTTAAACCCTCAACTCTCAGTTAAGACTTTTAGCTCCCAGAAGGACAAAGGAACTACTGAAGTTCTTTCTCAGTCCTGCCCCTAAAGAGGAGCCAGGCAGCATGCCTATGTCACTTATGGTATTTTTCCATTTTTAAGATGGGGAATCAAGAGTCTGTTCCTGCTGGTACCACATACCTGGGGTCCTCAGCACAACAGCTGGCCTCTTCTTTTCCTGCCCCTAAAAATGCTCTGACCACTAAGCTTTTGCCCTTCATAGAAACAGCAAGAGAATTTGGCCCCCAGCTATTACACAGACCTTTCTCCATGTTGAGCTCAGGCAAATCAAAACTGACCTTGGGAACTATTTGGACAATCTGATCAAATAAATAGATGCTTTAACTTGGCTGCTTTTCTTCACCTGGGCCCAGGGTAGAGCAAGCTGTATGGGTACAGCCTCCTTCCCAGCTCACTCTCCCTGCCCCTTAGAATTTTACAGAGATAGGCTTGTCTCTCCTCCTCAGGCACCTTCTGTGTTTTAAACCAACAGAACCCCAAAACCAAGACCAAAGCAGCCCAGCCACGTAGGTGGCAAATATTTTGCCACAGCAGGGACCTCTCTTATCAGGTTGAACAATATTATATCAGCCTCCAGTCCTGGCAGGAAATATACCAAATGGCTAGTGCCATTCTCTCTCTCTGACTCCTTGCAGGAGAGGAGCAGAGCTTAGAGAAGCCTTGAGATCTGCAGTAAGAGTTCAGTTTAATCAAAGATATTGACTTCACCAAGAGCAAAAAGGGATACGAACAGTCTGTGGCAAGCTTAGCTCTTCCTCTTAGTCTTTTGCTGGCCAGTGCATCCTGTCTCCCGAGACGTCCTGTAGTTTTCAGTGGGGAGATGGGGGACGCCCTGGAAACCACTAGTCAGCTCCTGGTTTATCAAGGGGGATGCCTCTTGGGAGCCCTGGAAGCTAGTCTTTGTTCTGTCTCATGTCACCAGAGACATCTGGTAGCTCTGCAGTGGGAAAAACAGGGGGTACCCTATGTCCCACTACTCGGCATATGGAGCAAAGATGGGGGACGCCTTTCTGAGGCCAGGAAGCTAGTCTTTGTTTTCTTCTCTAGGCATGCCATGAACCAGATAGGAAATACATCCTCTATCTCCCCATAGTCCCCGTTGGGATGCATTCTTAAGAACTGGGATAAGTTTGACCCTGAAAGTCTCAAGAAGAAGAGGCTGATTTTCTTGTGCAATACAGTTTGGCCTCAGTGTAAGTTAGGGGACAAAGAGACATGGCCTGAAAATGGGAGTATCAATTATAACACCATACTCCAATTACATCTATTCTGTCGGAGGCTAGACAAGTGGTCGGAGCTTCCCTTTGTGCAAGCTTTTTTTTTTTTTTTTTTTTTTTTTTTTTGTACTGTCTTATGCACCATCTCTTTGTTCTGGGTTGAGGAAAATATCTACTTAAAGTTCTACTGATGACTGGCTAGATGACTTCTTTCTAAGTTCCACACTGGTCTCTTGCGGGGAGATTAGCAGGCCTCAGAGCCCCAAGACCTCAACTTCTGAGTCAACAACTATGACTTCTCCTCCACCCTACTCTCCATATACCCAAAGTTACTCAAAAGGAAAAAAAATCCAGTCCAGCAGGGAATACTAAGAGTGGAGCCTCATATCTCCCTGCCCGTTCTGGCCTCCTACTCCTACATGATGATTTATTTGATGACAAGAGAGTAGGGTTTTTTTCTCTCCACCTAATCTTTTTCTTCCTACCTCTACCCAATTATTTAACAGATATTTACGAAGTGGCTAATGTGTGCCAGATGCTGTATTAGGTGCTGAGAATACAGTGGAAACTAGTCAGATAAGATACCTTGTGGGGCAAGGAGCAGGGAGACACTCAATGAACCCATAAATAAATAAACAAGCAATTTCAAGGGTGAATGAGAAGGACTGAGACCATAATGATGATTACAGAAGAACTTTCTGAGGAGAGAGCATGAGGGCTGCAATCTGAATGATCACATACAATCTCTGGCGCAGAAGAAACACAGTGGCAAGAGTATTCCAGAGAGAGACAACAGAAACAACAGCAAGTTCCTAAGACCAGAATGATGTTGGCATGTTCAAGACACAGAAATAAAGCCCCTGCAGAAGTGATATAATTGTTACAGAAACAGGGGAGTCCAATAATCCCCGGAGTTTGTGGCTGGGGGATGGAGAGAAGGAAGCAGCTTTTCAGAATGCCTCCACATGCCTGGGGCTGGTGGCTAGTGTCTTTCTTATGCAAAATGGCTTTAATGCATCCAAAGACCCAGGTAGATGGGAGGAGTCTTGAACCAGAGGACGGTATGGAAAAAGCACACAGAGCCTACGTGGGGTTCTGTGAATGGTCAGAACTGATTGCAATGCCCACTGCGTCAGAGGACACAGTCAGGGATATATAAGCAGCTGCGGACATTTTAGCTCTCGCTCGCTCTCTCGCCCCCTCCATGCGGCTTGGTGAAAGGGCCTTCTCCATGCGGAATAAAGAAGCTAAGTTCTCCATGTGGCTTGGAGAAGGGGTCTCCAGGCTGCTTTAAGAGGCTCTCGCCATGCGGTTTTGAGGAAAGGAGATCCATGCGGTTTGCAGGAAGAAGGCAGTTTGCAAGGAGGCTGAGAATCCAGGCGGTTCTGCATTGAGAGCTGGAGGGCACCACAGCACAGAAAGGACCTCCTCAATCAGATTTGAGTGATTGGCAGCTGCTGGTAAAGCTGAACTGTGTTTGGAAAGTAGGGAAATGGTTTCTCTAACTTTCCTAAGACTGGCCAGGTCTGGGAGTGGGAGGCAGGACTATGTGTAAATAAACAATTCTTCTTCCTTTTCACCAAACTCTGGTATTAAGAGTTATAATTTTGGCGGCGGGCAATTGGGCCCCTAACTAAAGAGCCCGTGGGTTTGTTTTCAATTGGAGCAGCCCAGGGGTTCTGTAACATAATGACTGAAGAGGGGGGGTTTACAAGGCAAGGTGGGCAGGCAGGACATATAGGGAGGGTCCTAGAGACTGTGGTTAGGAACTTAGTATTTGTTCTGCATTCAGTGGAAAGCCATTGGATAGTTTTAAAGAGCAGAGTAGCTTAATCTGACCTCCATGGTCAGAATCTCTGATAAGATCAAGTAAAAGGGAAGAGTCTTTGTTAACATTATAATACTAATTTTTTTAAAAGAGAGACAGGCGATATTTAGCTTTGGAAAGGTTTTCCATAGTGGAGACTCACGGACATCTCAAACTCAACATGTGTATAATTGAGATTTCTCTCCAGCAGTCTTCCTTCTTTCAGAAACGGTCACTACATGCTTCCAGTTTTCAGAACAGAAACCATGAAGCCATCCTTGACTCATCTGACTTGTCGGCAAAGCCCGAGCCCGTTTCTCACCTTCTCCATGCTACTACCACGGCCCCAGTCCCACTCAGCCCCTGCCTGGACCATCGCTCTGGCCTCCTCACCATCTCCCTGCTTCCCGCCTGTCTCTCTTAGGTCTGCTTTCAACACAGCTGCCAGACAGAGGGTGTCTGTTGAAATAAAAGTCAGGTGATATTATTCCTCTGTCCAAACCCTCCACTGTTCTCTTACTTCAGAGTCAAGGTCACGGTCCTCACAATACCCGAGGAGGCTTGAAAAAGTCTTTCCCACTTTCTTCCCAAAGTTCCTGCCAGGTTTTCTTCTCACTTTCTGTGCTCCTTGAGCACTCTTGCCTGCTCCAACCTGAGGCCTCTGCTCTTCCTGGCCCTCGTGCGCGCAATGTATTCTCTAGATGCTCATATGCCTTTCCCTTTCACCTCTTTTAGGATTTTACTGAAATTCATACTCTCGACTGAGGTAGAAATTTAATTGTTTGTATAGAACTATATATATATATTAATATATATATATATATTAATATATATATATATATATTAAATGAATACTTCGTAGATGTAGCTCGAAGCCAAATTTGGCTTATTTTTATCCTAATGACTTCTACAAAATAGGGACTATTTATTCATTGAGTAAATGGACATAGTCTGATGATTTCTTAATGCTACCTGGAATCATATTCAGTGCCTTTTTGATAATGCACTCCTAGGCATAAACTTACAAATCCCTCTTTGTAGTGAAGAATTCACATTAAATGACTCTTTTCTATAAACACAATGATAGGGTTCAACTAGCTGGTATGAAGCCTGATTAAGACCAGCTCTGCCCAAATGATTCCTGGGATCCAGTATCCTCATTATTACATCACTTCCTTCAACTGCTTCCCCACTGTCCTTGCGATGGAGGCTGGAATCTTTACCCTGGCTCCACAGTCTGGACCCCATCTGATGCCCCGCTTCCTCTTTGCTCCCTGCCTTCCAGACACTCTAGACTTCTCTAATGAACATGCCTTTCTTCCTCTTGTCTTGTGACTTGTGCACACGGTAGCCTTTTGGCCTGAAATGTTCTTATTTCCTCTTTCAAGAATTGTGATAACTCCTACACTTTAAGTCCCACAGCAACCATCACTTTAAGGACACTTTTCCTGACTTCACTCAACAGGTAAAATACTTGATCCTCTCCTTATATACTCTTATAACATAGTCCTTTCCTTAAAAGTTTCCATCATAGTTGTGACTTTACATGGATTAATTTGATTATTTATTTTTTATCTCCCTCATGAAACTGGACGAGGACAAAAACTGTGCATATTTGCTCTCCGAACCCCGTATCCCGCACAGCGCCACATCCGTTTAAGACACTCAGTAGTTACTTGCTAAAATAAGTAAATGGAGGAATAAGTATTAAGATAAAGAAATAAACAAAAAATCGCAGTTTAGGTGTCTAAGGGTCTCAGTCACCTTTCACCAGAATATCATCATCATCCCATATCCAGAGTTTTTTAAGCTGATTATTTCCAGGCTCCCAATACGATGACATGTCTCCCCAAATACTAATAATGCACAATTCACATGTGATTTTCAGCTTTCAATGAGCTTTCACTTTCATTTCTACATTTTACTCAATTTACTGATAAAGAATCTGGAGATCAAAATGCCACATAGTTAACAAGACACAAAGTTAAGCCTGAAGTTCTAACCACACCAAAGCCCCCACAAAATAGAAAAAGGGAAAGCTGAGGAACTGGAAATTGGGTTTTATTCCAAAAGCCCAGGGCAAATATATTTTAAAATATACCTCTCCAACTTCAAACATGTACCAAGATTTAATTTATTAATAGGAATGATTTCATTAAAATTGAGTGAGATTGGGCCACATATCTGTCGTACCAGGGAATATATCTGGTATGAAAGTGTAAAAACTCAATCTTTCCCATTCATGGCTTGGACAGCATCCTGTACCAATTTCTTCTTTAGTGTATCTGTTTTGTACTTATTCGTTACACCGCATAAGCACCAACTTAACATAGAGCCTCCTGTTTTCTATTTGTCTACAAGTGCAATTTAACACACCGTTTAGTGGCTCTCAATGTTTCCCTCGTATACATTTAGTCTCAAGACTAAAATAGAAATAGATAGGAACTATGTCTTAGAATAATAACTCAGTGCCCTGGACTCAGAGTCTTAAGGACCATTTGAACCAACCACCTCTTTTTACAGAATTCACTGGGCACCAGTCAATCTCAGAAAAGATGATTGAGATGCTGAGCAGACAGTTTTGAGAGTGTTGAGTTAGAAAGACAAAAAATTGGAGTCCTGAAGACACCAAGAAAGGGGAACCCTGGAAATTCCCCATGCTTTCGTTTGGGTACCCAAAAAAGAGCAATACACCATACATAAATAAACCCTGACAATGGCAAAGTCCTGCTTCAAATCGTCCCATCCTCATATTTAGGTAAAGGTCATCCAGGACTTCTCGTGGCCCTAGCTTCCTGCTAGAAGCGAAAACATATCCTGTCTGGAGAAAGACCATCTTAGATCTCACTTTACCTGGCATCATTTTTCAAATACTGTTTCTGGAATTCCATAAGAATTCAACCAAGCAGAAGGAGAAATAATACAAAGGGATCGCAAACAGAAAAGGAGAATACAATGTAAATAAACTCTCATGGGATGCAGATAATAAAGTCACGAGACACAGAATGTTTAACATGATTAAAGAGATAGCAGGCATAATGAAAAGTTAGACAGGGAGCTGGAAACTATTACAAAGAACTAAGTTGAAAAAGACATCACCGAATAATATAATAATCAAAATGAAGAACCCCAAGATTTTTAACAGTACAGTAAGTCCAGTTAAGGAGAGAGTTAATGAAATGGAATATAGGTCTGAAAAAAGTATTGAGAATAAAACGTAGCTAAACTAAAGGATTTCTTTTTAAATAGAGAAGAACAAAAACAATCCAATCATAGTACAAACATATGGAGAAAGAAACCTCACTGAAGAGGATGGAAGGAAAAGGTGCTCAACTAAGTAACCACGGAAATGAACGGAGTCTGTAAGACTGAAGACAGAAAAAACTGTGCCTACGTGCTGTTCTGTGGTTGGTAAATCGTGTCCCACAGGATACAGGTTAACAATTCTGGATTTGCTGTACTTGCACACGGGAATTGCGTGATTAAGTAAAGGAATGGCAGACAGTTGGAAAAGATTTCTCATTATTGCAGAAGAACTTTACAGATAAGCAAGGGAAAATCTAAAACAATCCCTGTCTTAACAGACTAGAGACACTAGTAAGAATTCCTATTTAGCTTAATATGGAAATAGCTGGTTACGCTATGGTTATGGTATTTGTATGTATACTGTTATTCTGGATAGATACACATATATACACAGGTTAGTGTACACACACATATGTTCCTGCTCTGTCAGATGGGACTAGAAGCAGTGTCACAAAGTAGCAATGAGCATACCTAGCACCCGGGTCTTGATTTCTAATACCATTATCCAATGACAGAAACCAGGACTCCTTGGCAAGTACCATCTCTTATTCAAAGGTCCTGATCCTGAGGTTTGTTTACTTTTCATTTGAAAATAAAGATTAGTGGGGGCTTGACGGGGTTAAAGATAATCTAGCACCAAACTGAGAGCTTCTTTTAGTAGTAATTAAAAATACTAAAGTAGACTTGAAAAGGAAATCACACTGTGAAAATGTGAATCTATGTGACTTAACCTTGATGCCATTGCTACTTAGAAACATTGTGTATATTATGACATCTGCCATGCAGTGAGGACCATCGGCCTAAAGCAGTTCCAGCAAATGGAGTGAGTAGGAGGGCCTTCTGAGAGATCCCAGAACTAGAAATTTCACCATTTTGTTCATAAGGCTTCACAATGTTCGCCGAGGCGCATACATCCCAGTTCAAGCCCAGCCCAGCTTTACACTGTTGTTGCAGCATAATCATTCATTCGCCACAGTCCTTTTTACACCCCAATGTGTTCTGATGGGGGACAATCCCCTGTAGAGTCACAGCGTTGATGGTTCGCCTGTCCACCGTTTTCTGAGCACCTACTCTGGACCTGGCGCTCTGATGATGAGGGGAAATACAAAGGGGAGTGACATAGTTCCCAGCCCCCAAGAACTCGGGGAATGGAGGATGAGCACAAGGGGGCAAGGGAACCACTGAATGACAAATGCAAAGTGATGAGTCACGCGCAGGTCTGTGCCATATACTGCTACGATCTCAGGGAACG
Organism: Furipterus horrens; assembly: GCF_987537825.1. Taxonomy (NCBI): domain Eukaryota; kingdom Metazoa; phylum Chordata; class Mammalia; order Chiroptera; family Furipteridae; genus Furipterus; species Furipterus horrens. The sequence continues at coordinate 69,869,073 of NW_028327180.1, forward strand.
GGGACAGACGCATCACAGGGCCACGGGCAGTTTCCTCAATGCCCAGGGCAAGAAGGTCAGCTGATCAGTGATGGAAGAACAATGAAAGAATCAGCTCTGCAGAGGCATGTAGTGTTTTCCTTTTAAAACATTCAATTAATTTGCGTTCCTCTGTGTTGATGGGACAGCGGTGGTAAGGACTAAAGTGAGAAAGATGCATAGTTTCTGACTCATATTTCTTCAGTGCTTAGAACAAAAACTGCCATGCCTAGTGAATCATATTATATGTAGATAATCTTATAATATGTAGCAATAGATTAAAATGTTTGCAGAGGAAGACTATTCACCACAATGTACTATCTTTAAAACACAAATTGGATCATATTACTTCCTTGCTTAATACCCTCCACGGGTTTGACCACTGTTCTCAGAGTAAAGCCCACCCCCCTCCCGTGGCCCACGAGGGCCGCCCTTCTTCTGCGGCCACGTCTCCTGCTGCTCTCACTCCAGCTCACTGAGCTTTGGTGGCCTTGAGCTTGGCTGCGTCCTCAGCCTGGAGCACTCTTCCTCCAGCGCTTCAAAGGCCAAACTGTATAAAGGGAAAGCGCCCTGGACAATGACACCAGCCCAGAGGGAAGCAAGCAAAGCCAGCAGGTCGGGACAGGTGGCTCCTGCTCATGTCACAGAGCACCGAGGGTGTCAGCTGCCTGCCCGACAGCAGAGACCGCTGCCTGCTTCACCCCCTGCTGGGCCCTGGTGTCAGGAACCTGCCCAGCATGCCCAGACCCCGCCCCTGGCCCACGCTGACCCAGGGGCCTTTGCCCCATAAAACCACATTCCTAACTGTTGGGAGTTCCCGTGGCAGAGCTCACGTATGTACCACATCACTGCACGCTTCTCAAACACCGTGTGCTCAGCCCCAGTTCTGTGCAGAGAGGATGAGAAACAAAGTATCCAAAACATTTTTCTGGATCAAGTCATCAAGTTTATTACAAAATTTGCAAAAACCAAGAACTGTATGAAGAACCACCACAAACATGGGAGCAAAGGGGAGCAGGGGAGGGGACAAGGGCCCCAGGAGAACACAGTCCATGGAGGTGCGGGATCCCTCCTGGTGGGGGTCCCGTGCGGAGAACGCTGCGGCAGCTCGCACTCGGCGTCGCCCACCGGGCCGGGCCGTCACCTGCACGCGCGCACGGTGTCACGGTGTCACGGTGTCACGGTGTGCGCTTCCGGCGCCGCTCTCACCGCAGCTGTGTGTCCCCCTCCGGATGCCGTGGGCCGCCCACAACTTCAGAACTTATGTTGGCGCGACTCTTTTCCTTCTGCGCCGCTGCTGGCACGTGGACGGCCCACAGCACACACACTTTAAGAACCTCCGGAAGATCCTGCGAACCGCCCCCCGCCAGCCCCGACTGGGGGCAGAGGGAGAGCCCGGGCTCCCGCCGTCGGGCTGTGCAGTCGGGACGCGGTTCTCCTCGGCGGGTCCTTCCGGGGCTCCTGCGCTGTTGCCGGCGCTGTCGCGGCGGGGGGCGGTGGGGGAGCCACGGGGGTCACACTGGGGGGCGGGGCTGGGGGTGGCCGTCCTGGCCTGGGGGCCGGGGAGGGAAGTGCCGGTCCCGGACGCCAGGCTGGCCTCCGCTGGGGGAACATCCGTCCTTGACCGCAGGCGGCTTGAGGGGCCAGGAGGCCCCGCTGTGTTCTCCCCGCCGCTGGAGACGGGGGAGGGGCAGGGCCTCACCCGGATGGTGCGGACCCTCATCCTGGAGGTCGTGGTTTTGAGAACCAGGTAGGTTCCCATGACCCTGTCATATGTCCTTTGGGTCAATGACCTCTGGATCTGCCCCTTTCCGAACCCCATCTCCTCCATTCTGCCTGTCACCTCGGGGTCAAGGTCACCCCAGGGCGGCTCGCTGTACGGCCTCAGTTCTTCCCCCCAGCCCATGTTGACCCATGGGTCTTGCATCACATCTTCCAGGGAGGGCCTTTCCCTGGGGTCGAGGGTCAATAATTTTTGTAAAAGATTTCGACCTTCTTCGGATAGAGACAGTGGTACCCGGAACTCGCCGCTCAGGATCTTACTCTCCACGTCCTCAACTGTGACCCCCTCAAATGGCAAAACCCCCACCATCATCTGATACAGAACTACCCCCAGGCTCCAGACATCCACCTTCGGGCCGTCATAGCTGACACGCCGGAAGATCTCTGGAGCCATATAGTGCCGGGTGCCACAGAAGGTGCTTAGTGTGTAGTCCACACAGTCCCTAGCAAACCCAAAGTCTATTATTTTGACGTTCCTCTCACCGTCCATCAGGATGTTTTCTGGCTTCAGGTCCCGGTGGACGATTTTCTTCTGGTGACAGTACTGAAGTGCCGATACGAGCTGCCGGAACATGGGTCGGGCTGCTGACTCGGTCATGGGGCCGCAGTTGTCTAAGTATTCGAATAAGTCCCCTCCGCTGACATGCTCCATGAAGAGGTACCTTTCCTCCTCGGTGGTAATCAGCTCAAATAGCTGTGCAATATTTGGGTGATTTAATTGCTTATGACAACCAACTTCTTCAAAATAATCACTGAGAAAGCACTGAGTAATGACTTTGACAGCCACCTCTGTATTCGTTGGCAAGTGCGTGGCCAACCACACCTTGCCATAGGACCCACTGCCAATGGTGCGCAGGAGCATGTAATCGCCAATGATGCGCTCCTGAAGGTCAGCGGTGGCTGCAACGTCATTAGCCATGGTGGCTACAAGATGAGAACAAAAACAAAACAAAAACAAAAAAATTTAAAAAAAAAACGAAAAAACAAATAAATAATAAAAGATAAAGAAAAACAAATAAGAAAAATTAAAGAAAGAAAAATAATAAAGGAAAAGAAAGAAAATGCAAAATAAATGATACAAAACAAAAGAAAACCAAACCAGTAAGCAAAAGAAAACAAACTCGCAAAGGAACGGCAAGAGGCAAGAACAAAGCTCGCAAGTCCTAGTCCAACAGGTCACCACAATCAGCTCCCTGGGCTCTAACGGACAAAATCTCAGCCCCGCCACGGCAGAATATATAGGGTGGGCTTTGCAGTTGCATCACAGTGGCGCCTATGAGGTCAGAGCAGGGCGTGGCTGGGGGTAAATTACAGTGGTTTTCTCACATTTTGGTCTCACAACCCTTTGGCTCTGGAATAAAAAAGAAGGGATTCCACCCCGCCCCCTGCCCAATGAGCTTCTTGTTTATGTTGGATATTAAAGATTGATATTTACTTTATTAGACATAAAAGTATGTATGTTGCAACAATAAAATAAAATAGAATAAAATAAAATGAAAAGTCTTAGTCTCACGCTCCAGGTCATAGTTCAAATATCATCTGCTTAGAGAAAAATTTCCTGACCCACCCATTCCTACCTGCCTCACCCAGCCCACCACATCTGTCATCTTCGCAGCACTGACCATAGGCACCTGGTTCTCGTTCACTGTTCGACCTTCCTGTGAAGGCAGGAGCATGACTGTGGTCTTCCCTGTGTCTAGCACGGTGAGTGGCAATAAGACAAGTGGTTAATAAATAGACAAGTTTGGGGTAACAAAAAACTACATGGCAAACTATTTATTTAATCAAAGTGATTCATTAAAACATTTCCCTCAGCCCAAGCTAAATATAATGGACAAAAGGGTTCTGGACGGATATGATGTGCCTGGCACACCTTCCTCCAAAGAAGCCCCTCTTTTTTTCTCCCTAATTGTGGACATTGAAAAATTAACACCTGCCTTTTGTCATGTAGTAGTTATGGATTGAATGATGCCTTCTAACCCTGTTGCCAAATCTGTTGCCGCCAGAACACAACAAGGACGCCAGCCTGTTAAACCAAGCACGCCGTGGTCTGGGGACAGCCAGCTGACCTGGAGTCTGCACGACCCTTCCCCATGTGGGAAGGCCACCCTCCCCTCCACACCCCCACTCTTATTAGGGGTTTCTGGACCCAAGGGTAGGTAGGACGATGACCACGCCCAGCTCGAAGCAGCTAGAAGAGCAGGAGACCGTCGCCCACTCTCCTCTATAAGATTACAAAGGATCTAAAGTCTGAGGGGTGGGGGATGTTACTTTTTTTATTGTTATAAAAAAATCAATTAATGAAGTAATTCTAAAATAATGGTAACATAGGAAAGGGAGAAACTGGAGATTGCATGCAGGAACCATGGACATGGACTGGGGAAGGGAGTGATTGCTGGGGGAGGGGGGTGCTGGGCGGGGGGGGGAGCAAAGGGGAAAAAATGGAACTATTGTGACAATATAATCTATAAAATGTAATAAAAAAAAAGCTAAGCAATCTAAAAACTTCAACAGTCAACCCCTCTACCAAGGTTTACACCCATATCTAGCCTTTTATGTACACTCTATACTGTTCAATATGATAGCCACACATGGCTTTTTAAATTGAAATTAATTAAAATTAAATAAAAATTTAAAAATTCAAAAAAAAATCTCTTAAAAATTCATGTTCTGTCTTCACTCAGCTTTGGAACAAATAAGATAGGAAAGAGGAGAGCTGAAATCTGGGTTTCCAGGTATGTGGGCACTTGGTGAGGCTGAGGAAAGGCCAACTGGAAGGAGCCTTGCTCTAAAGATTCAAGAAGATGATCCGTTCCTCCCTCCAGTGGTACTTGCTGGGGGCGCGATGAGTTTGGATCTGCAGTGAGGCTGCAACGTAACTTTACACCTTGAACATCCCTTTCCAGATTACATAAAGGATGCCTCAGGTGACCCCGAGCAGGCCATTGAGGTAAATTTCTGCGTTACTTAAATGAACCATCTCTGTGGAGAGAAGTGATGATGAGGTTGGTTAATTTCCATTTGTAAACACCCTTGGAAACCTCTGGATGGAATGACTTCTGCAGAGGGACAGAGGGTGAGGTGATATGTTGGCTCCAATTCTACCCTTTTATGGTGGCACGGAGGGAGCAGGCGGTCTTTGAGGACACTGAGGGGCAGTCTCTGGCACGTTTTATTCAGACTAATGCTGAAGCAACTTTCTTTTCAGTATATGGAGTGTGTTAATCACATGTATAAGTTTTCTAGGAATTATTTTCCTTTAATATGTCTCTGCAAAAGTCTCAGCTTTGTGGTAAAGGGACTCTTTTGAGGGATTTGCCTATGAGCTCTTCCCTCCCCAACACTTCAGTTTGTTTCTTTTTACCTTATATCAGTGCTACTTGGCTCCCAAGCATGACAATCTCTGTTGCAGAGCTGACTGGGACCCAAAGGACGGTCATTTAAGCAATTAGAGACAGATGTTTACAAGTGACAGAGAATAGAATAAGCTCAGAAAGGAAAAAAAGGAGAAAATTTCAAAGAAAGCTGCCAGTTTATGAGTTATTTATATCCATTTATAAAACTGGTGTTAATGGTTTCTTAAGAAATAATACCAACAAAATAGAACATTTTAAATTTTTTATTGATTTATTTTTAGAGAGAGAGGAAGAGACGAAGAAAGAGAGAGAGAGAGAAACAACGGTGTGCCTCTCACAAGCCCTCAAGTGGGGACCTGGACTGCAACCCAAGCATGTATGTGCTCTGACTGGGAACCGAAGCAATGATTCTTTGGTTCACAGGCTGGCGCTCAATCCACTGAGCCATACCAGCCAGGTCAAGATAGAACATTTTCTGAACTCTTTCAGCAAGGTCAATACATACCCAAAGATGCAAAACTGTCAAGGCAAAAGCCAAGCTCTGGGTAACCCCAATTTGAGGTATAGGCTGGGGTGTTCAATTAGGTGAATGAGATACAAGTTAGAGTTTTTTAAAAAATAAAAAACAAATTCATGGATCGGTACCATTTAACCTTGGAACTCAGGGATTAGTTCACAATATGCGGTGTAGTTCACTCCAGTGAGGCCAGAGGGAGTCCTTGTGGGCATGGTTCACGGACGGACCATGTACCCAGGTTGTGGGCTGTGATGCTTGGTGCCATCTCCCGGAATTGCACCGTGGAAAGACTGCCCTATGAGCTTGCACTAATTTCAAGGGCCTTCGTAAGGTCTTAGCAGGAAGTTAGAAGGTCTCCTTATGAAGGCAAGTCCCCACATTCCCTGATCTAACCTCATGCGATAGGCCTTCTGGTCACAAGTTTAGAAGGGGACAATTGATATATACCAAAAAGAACTGATCTTAATTAAGCAATACCAAGGGAAAGACTTTAGGCCAAAGTAAATTAAAAGAGTCAACAGCTTTTACCAATTGGATTTTACGTGTCTGCTCATCTGAATGATCACACACAGTCTCTGGTGCGGAAGAAACACAGTGGCAAGAGTATTCCAGAAAGACACAACAGAAACAGCAGCAAGTTCCTAAGACCAGAATGATCTTGGCATGTTCAAGACACAGAAATAAGGCCCCTGCAGAAGTGGTATAATGACTGAAGGGGGGGGGGGTTACAAGGCAAGGTGGGCAGGCAGGACATATAGGGAGGGTCCTAGAGACTGTGGTTAGGAACTTAGTATTTGTTCTGCATTCAGTGGAAAGCCATTGGATAGTTTTAAAGAGCAGAGTAGCTTAATCTGACCTCCATGGTCAGAATCTCTGATAAGATCAAGTAAAAGGGAAGAGTCTTTGTTAACATTATAATACTAATTTTTTTTAAAAGAGAGACAGGCAATATTTAGCTTTGGAAAGGTTTTCCATAGTGGAGACTCACGGACATCTCAAACTCAACATGTGTGTAATTGAGATTTCTCTCCAGCAGTCTTCCTTCTTTCAGAAACGGTCACTACATGCTTCCAGTTTTCAGAACAGAAACCATGAAGCCATCCTTGACTCATCTGACTTGTCGGCAAAGCCCGAGCCCGTTTCTCACCTTCTCCATGCTACTACCACGGCCCCAGTCCCACTCAGCCCCTGCCCGGACCATCGCTCTGGCCTCCTCACCATCTCCCTGCTTCCCGCCCTGTCTCTCTTAGGTCTGCTTTCAACACAGCTGCCAGAGAGGGAGTCTGTTGAAATAAAAGTCAGGTGATATTATTCCTCTGTCCAAACCCTCCACTGTTCTCTTACTTCAGAGTCAAGGTCACGGTCCTCACAATACCCGAGGAGGCTTGAAAAAGTCTTTCCCACTTTCTTCCCAAAGTTCCTGCCAGGTTTTCTCCTCACTTTCTGTGCTCCTTGAGCACTCTTGCCTGCTCCAACCTGAGGCCTCTGCTCTTCCTGGCCCTCGTGCGCGCAATGTATTCTCTAGATGCTCATATGCCTTTCCCTTTCACCTCTTCTAGGATTTTACTGAAATTCATACTCTCGATTGAGGTAGGAATTTAATTGTATAGAACTATATATATATTAAATGAATACTTAGTAGATGTAGCTCAAAGGTGAGATTTTTGAGTGTTGAGTTAGAAAAACCAAAATTGTTGGAGTCCTTAGAACTCCAAGGAAAGAGAAACTTGAAAATTACCTATGCTTTTGTTTGGGTACCTGGAGAAAAAGCAATACATCATAGATAAATAAATCTTGACAAAGGCTAAGCCCTGCTTCAAATCACCCCATCCTCAAATTTAGGTGAAGGTTATCCAGGACTTCTCGTGTCCCTAGCTTCCTGCTAGAAGTGAAAACATATCCTCTCTGGAGGAAGACCATCTTAGATCTCACTGTACCTGGCATCATTTTTCAAATACCGTTTCCGGAATTCAATAAGAATTCAACCAAGCAGAAGGAGAAATAATACAAAGGGATCACAAATTGAAAATCAAATGCAGTGTAAACAAACATACGTGCAATGCAGATAATAAAGTCACAAAACACAGAATGTATAATATATTTAAAAAAATAGTAGGCATAATTGAAAAGTTGGACAGGGACCTGGAAACTATTACAAATAACTCAATAGAAAAATATGTAGCTTAAAAATATAATAATCAAAATGAGGAATCCCAATGCTTTTAATTGTACAGTAATCACAGTTAAAGAGAAAGTTAATGAACTGGGATATAGGTCTGACAAAAGTATCCAGAATAAAACAGCTAGACTAAAGGATTTTTTTTCAAATAGAGAACAAAAACACTCCAATCATATTACAAATGCATGGAGAAAAAAAACCTCACTGAAGAGGATGGAGGGCTAAGGTGCTGAACTAAGTAACCACGGAAATGAACGGAGTCTGTAAGACTGAAGGCAGAAGAAATGGTGCCTACGCGCTGTCCTGTGGTTGGTAAATCGTATCCCACAGGATGCAGGTTAACAATTCTGGATTTGCAGTACTCGCACACGGCAATTGGGCGATTAAGTAAAGGAATGGCAGACAGTCGGAACAGGTTTCTCACTGTTGCAGAAGCAGTTTAAAGATAAGCAAGGGAACATCTAAAACAATCCATGTCTTAACAGATTACAGACACTAGTAAGAATTCATACTTAGCTTAATATGGAAATAGCTGGTTACATAGGAAGCTGCACAGTGTAGAAACTGGGTGGCCTTCATCCCTCAGGGCAGTTGCAGCCACAGTCACATTAGCCAAGGAGGCTGCAAAGCTGACGCTTGGACAAAAGTTAGAGGTTCTAACTCCACATCAAGCTCAAGGCAGGTTAGAAATGAAAGGGCACCTCTGGTTAACAGGAAATAGATTAATCAGACATCAAGCCCTTCTCCAGGACAATCCCAAAGTACTGTAACCATAAAAACCTGAATACTTTATATCCAGCCTCCTTAATGCCTGTAGAATCCTCTCCAGACTTAGCTCATTCTTGTTCAGAGATTATTAATCTTACCTATTCCAGCCGGGCTGATTTGTTAGATCAGCCCTTATATCATCCTATGAGGAGTGGTTCACTGATGGGAGCAGTTTCGTACAGAATGGGAAATGAAAGGTGGGAGATGCAGTACTTAAGTTTCTACAGTGCCACTGAGGCACCACCTCTTTCACCCTCGACCTCAGCCCAGAAGGCGGAGATTATAGCTCTTACTTAAGCTCTCATCCTAGGACAAGAAAAGAGAATTAATATTTATATGGATTCCAAATATGTCTTTCTTGTTTTACATGCTCATGTTGTCATCTGCAAAGAAAGAGAGCTCCTTACTGCAAGGAACTCCCCCATTAAGCACAGACAGGAAATCTTAAATCTGTTAGAAGCAGTTAGACTCCCTAAGCAGGTAGCAGTAATGCATTGAAGGGGTCACCAGGAGGATATGTCCCCTATTACTAAAGGGAACAGCAAGGCAGACCAAGAGGCTAGGAAGGCAGCTCAGGGGCCAATAGCAGAATTAGCATTGTTCCTGTCTATAGACAACACTAACTTGAAGCCTGATTATACAGCTGAGGAGAAATCTTGGATTATATTGGCCAGAAACTTCTTCCCCAGGCCTCTCAATGGAAGGTATAAGGCATAGAAATACAATTTTAGTGAAGATTCGAAGGACCAAGATTTTCCTTCACACTGCAGATTCTTCTCCCTACCTGATACCTCCAGAATTTGGCATTCTGGAAGAGTAAGTGATGATATAAGGTTTCTTTGCATAAAACCAATGAAATCAGCTGCTGATAGTAGTCTTATTAACCAAGACTTTGACTGGAATGTCATGCCTAAAGGAGGCATGCCTGGGCTCTGGTTGTTACCAGAAAGCCCTGAGGAACTGGGATTGACCTTTGAAGCTAGTTGGTTGGTTGGTTTGTGCAGTTTGTGGCAGTCTTTCCAGGGAAGGAAGGAACAAAGGTTGCTTTTCTGAAAGAGGGCTAAAAAGAACCTTAAGGCAAAATGGAAAACCTCAAGGACTTGAGAGAATCAGGTAATACAGGTGAAGCCAGATAGCAGTTGTGTGGCTGAGCTTCTGTGCCCTGAACAGCGGACTAAAGAGTCATTCTAAAGGTTCCTCATGTAAGTCCAAGCAAAGCAGTTAAAGATCATATATGATTAATTGCTGTTCTTGTGTTTATGAAAACAAACAGGCAAAATTAAAACTGGACTTAATACGGTCCTTTAATGACAATGAGGGTAATTTTAGGGAGAAAAATTGTGATTCAAGGAAAATTACAATGCTCAGTAATAGACATTAGGCTACTGCAGCTAATGGTCTTCAAAGTTTATTTTCATCTCAAAGTTGAAACTGGATTTGTAGCATTATCAAAAATGCTCAATTTATAGGCAAGAAGAATCTGTCAAATTGCTGCTGTTAAATGTCACTCAAGAAAAGGCCTTGCAACTGGATATCTTCCCAAAAGACAGCCTTACAGACTCAGAGACTGGCTTGTAGGTTGTGTGAATTAATCATTTTGCACAAGTTTGATCATTGCAGGTTTGCCTGTCCTCCTGATGAGCCACCATACTCAGTCCAGCCAGGGGACCAAGTTTTACTAAAAATCTGGAAAACTCAAGGCCCTGACCAGCAGCAGGCTGAATAATAGACTGGTCTCTATGACGTCCTGTGGACAATGCATTTTTCCATGAAGCTGATGGGAATCAAGCCCTGGATCCACCACACAGCACAGTTATTAATTATACTGCTATTATTACTATTTGGACACATAATAATCAACTTACTAACTAAATTTATCTCTTCCAGAATATGGGCTATAAAGCTACAAATGATCATTATGAATAACTATTGACCTCTGGGACAGGAAGCTCTGGACATCTATCACAGGCCAATAGAAAGACACTTCCCTCCACCTCTTATGTCTAATAGTTAGCAAACAGATGAATCCCAGAGAAGGCTCAATGTCCCTTTCAGCAGGAAGCAGCCAGAGCAGTCATCACCCAAAAATCCCCCATATTTGGGTTCTGCATGCTTGAGGGGAATGATGGGTAGGATAGTTAGTGAACCAATGCAGAGAGGAGGAGACAGACACATCTCACCTGTGTCTCCAAGCAGTCCTGAGCCCAAAGTCCTCAAAGATTTGGGTCCCTTTTACTTGAGGAGGGAATATTATAGTCAAATGAGTAGCAGAGGGAAATATGTCTCACCCCCCCTAATTCAGCAGTCCTGGGCCTGGTCCCAATTTGCCAGGTGTCCCAACATCATGAAAAACACTATGTTAGCATGAGAAGAGGAAAGCCCGTGGGATTCTATGTGTCCTTTCCACTATCTTGGAGGGAAAGCTTTTGAAACTGTGTTTACACTCCAAGGCCCAAAAGATGGGAAAGGGTCCACAGAGCCTAAAGGAAGAAGCCCATAAACACCTTTGGGAATCCATGCCCCAGTCTTGGAAAGCTGGCACCACATTTACCTGTCAATCAATATGCTACTTCTTCATCTTCCCCCATTCACCTTCCCCCAGCCCATCAACTATATAAGTCCTCAGAACAAAGGACTGGGGGCTACTGCTGGCCACTGGGCCTCCAGCCACACCCTGGCCTTTGGCCACCCTTGCTTTTGCTCTCCCATTCACTAATAAATTTCTCGTGCATTCTAATGGGCTCACTGATCTGTAATTCTTTACTGCATTGGCGAGAAGAACCAAGGTTTCACTTATAACACTGGTATTTAACATTATGCAAAAGCATGTTTATAGACCTATAGAGATAAGTTATATACAAATGTGTTTTATACAAATAACACATAATTATAATTGCTAATGGTATTAGTTCCTTTTTACTGATATAACAAATTCCCACAAGCTTAGGGTAGATTAGAAAGAAACCTAACATTGGCCTCACTGGACTAAAATCAAGGTAGTCACAAGGCTATATGCCTTTCTGGGTTTCTAGGGGAGAATTTCTTTCCTGTCACTTTCCAGGTTCTCAGGGTATTCTGCATTTCTTGGGCTGTGGCTCCTTTTTCCACCTTCAGAGCCAGCAATGGTGACACATCACACTGTCACATTACTCTGACCTCCACTGCCATTTTCTTCCTCTACTTTTAAGGACCCTGGTGATTACATGGAGTCCACCTAGACGACCCAGGAAAAATTCTTATCAACCAATTAGCATTGTAACTCCATATGCATCCTTGATTTCTCTTTGCCCTGTAACTTTGCAAATTCACAGTTCTGGACATTAGAACATGGGTACATTGGAGTAGCCATTTTTCTGACTACATACTAATCATAGCTTTATATTTCCTTTCCTCTCCTCTCCTCTTCTTTTTTTCCTTTCTTTTTTGGTGCACTGTTCCTGGAAGTATTGCAATACTGAGTTGATGGGTGGAGTGGATGGAATGAGCTCCTATTCCATCTCTCAGATCTACAAATCCATTTAATATATTGTCCTGAAATAGTGGATGTAACAGATATTAAACTGATAAGAACAGATCTTAGCCAAAAAGCTGAGAAGCAATCATCATAGCTTTTTCTAGTTTAGCTCAAAAATTTTTATACTTATTGCCTGGCTCCTCCCATTTAATTTAATTAGAGCAAACACTTGCCATCACATATTTAAAAAATAGAGCAACAAAGGAGAAGAAATTATTATAAACAAACTATTGAGGTTTAAGCCAAATAGTCTTTCATGGGAAGATTATATCATTTAATAATATTGTCAAAGAAATGTGATTTTGACATGGAATTTGTTCCAGAAACAAGTTTGCAGGACAGTATCAACCTAGAACATTAAGTAATATTTAAACTTATTTATTCTTTGGCCAGTTTATGTGCTTCTCTGTGTGCTAATTTCGTTGACACAACAGTAGTAACAACAATTAGCTGAGCGCCTATGTTGTGCCAAGCTCAGCTGTGTTCTAATGCATGATTTATTGAAGCTTGCCTGGCATTTAAAAGAGGTGTTACTGTCTTCTTACAGAACATAGAACTGAGGCTTAGAGTGACTTGTTTGCCCTGAGAAGAGACAGGGTGGGCATTTGAAATGAAACAAGAAAACCTAAGAAGTTTAAAATACTCTCCATGGGGATCCCAGAAAGACAGTAGCAGAAACATCTCTGAAATTCACAAGTTTCCAATTCAATCCAGTCATTTTGTCAGTAACCAGGCAAAAGGTCAAAATTATGCTAATTAAGGGTTTTTTTTTTTTGTTTTTTTTTTTTTTTAAGGCCCCTTCTGCTTGGGAGAACTTCTGTCTTCATAAATAAGCAGTTTGGGAAAAACCCATTTTCAGTGGTCATGTCTCCTGTGTTCTTCATTTAGAGAGAGCATCCAATTCCAGAAATATTTTTGTCATCAATAAAGTCACCTTAGAGACTTCTGGCCAAGATGGAGGCCTAGACAAACACGCTGCATCTCTCTCAACAACTAAGAAGGAATACAACTACCTCAAAACTAGAGACAACAAAAGTTCCAGAATATTGAGCTTCATGGAAGTCCAACACAAAAAAATATAAAGAAGAAATACTCATCCAGACAGGTAGGAGGGGCAGAGCCAGAGCAGAGAGGATGCGGTGTGGTGGCCGCAGCGGTGGTAGCAGCAGGCTGGAGGAGAGCGCAGTCTCACATTCTAAAAAGTCAGGAGGAACATCTGGGGAGTGCTCCCAGCACCAGACCAGACTGCACAGCTCATGGTCCCAGCGCCAGGGAAAATAAAGCCTCATTGCTTCTGACTGTGCAGACCAGTGGGGGTTTGGGTGAAGGCAGAAACTGCCAGTCTCTCAGCAGAGTCCGTTTGTTTAAAGAGCCCCCACAGTCCTAGAACATCTGCAGATGCACCCACTTTGGGAACGACGACCAGGGCAACAGCTAGAGAGGGGCCAGTCCCATATGGAAGTGAGAGAAGTGCCTAGAAAGGGGCGAGTGCTGGGCAAGCGTCGTTGTTCCCTCTCAGACCCCTTCCTCACGTACAGCACCACAACATGGTGAAACAGGTTGCCCTATACTGACTAATACCTAAGGCTCCGCCCCTTATAATGTAACAGGTGCAACAGCTCTACCAAAGACACAGAGGCAAACAAACACAGGAGCCTGTCAAATTGAGGAGACAGAAAAGTATGGCCCAAAATGGTGAACAGATCAAGGTTCCAGTGGGAGAACTAAACGACGAGGAGATAGCCAACCTAACAATCACAAATTCAAAATATTGTTGATAAATATGCTCACAAACTTGACAGATATCCTTAAGTATGGCAAACAAATAAGGGAAAAAAGTGAAAGCTATGCTAAATGAAATGAAGGAAAATCCACACAAAACCAGTGGTGAAGGGAAGGAAACCAGGGTTCAAATCAATGATTTGGAACATAAGGAAGAAAAAAATAGCCGACCAGTACAGAATGAAGAAACAAGAATTGAACGAAATGAGGAGAGGCTTAGGAACCTCTGGGAAAACTTTAAACATGCCAACACCCAAACCATAGGGTTCTAGACGGAGAAGAGGAAGAACAAGAAATTGAAAACTTATGTGAAAAAAAATCAAGGAAAACTCCCCAAATTTGGTGAAGGAATTAGACATACAAGTCCAGGAAGCACGGAGAGTCCCAAACTAGCTAGACCCAAAAAGGACCACACCAAGATACATCATAATTAAAATGCCAAAAGTTAAAGATAAAGAGAGAATCATAACAGTAGCAAGAGAAAAGCAAAGAGTTACCTACAAAGGGGTGCCTATAAGACTTTCAGCTGATTTCTCAAAATAAACTTTGCAGGCAAGAAGGGACTGGCAAGAAGTATTCAAGGAGATGAAAAGCAAGGTCTTCAAACCAAGATTACTCTGTCCAGCAAAGCTATCATTTAGAATGGAAGGGCAGATAAAGTGCTTCCCAGACAAGGTAAATCTTAAGGAACTCATCATCACCAAACTATTATTATATGAAATGTCAAAGGGACTTACTTAAGAAAAAGATCAAAGTTATAACATTAAAATGACAACAAACTCACAACTATCAACAACTGAATCTAAAAAATAAATACAAAATCCAAATAAGCAAACCAGAATAGGAACAGAATCATAGGTATGGGGATCATTTGGAGGGTTATCAGCTGGGAGGGGGAAGGGGGAGAAATGGGGAAATGGTGCAGGGATTAAGAAGCATAATCGGTTGGTACAAAATAGACAAGGGGAAGTTATGAATAATATAGGAAAGGGTGAGGCCAAAGAACTTACATGCACAACCCATGGATATGAACTAAGGGGGGTGAGATTGCTGGAGGGAAGGGGGTTACTGATCAGAGGGGAGCAAAGGGGAAAATATTGTGATACTGTAACAACATACTCAATAAAATATACTGAAAAAAATAAAGTCACCTTAACTTCAAGAGTTATGGAGGATTATCTTAAATGCCCGCAGAGCAGAAACAACAAGCAGAGGAGCCATTCATTACATTCACTGGTGACCCTGAAAGGTCATGTTCCAATAATGCAATTACTTGCCAAAAATCTTAATAAAAAGCACATTTCTTCCCCTCGTGCTTCTCAGAGGCAAGCTGCTTTAAGAATCCCAGCCAAAGACAAATGGAAAGGTTCAGAAACCTTGAGGTTTTGGTTACATACTACTCCCCAATCTTATGCTAAGAAGATGAATATAAACAGTGCTGTCAGGACCAAACACTACTAAATGTGACAACATAAATCATCTCCATTAGTAAATGTAGCATCAAGTTCTCATATGTTTCAGACTATTTTAAACTCGCACTCCATTATTTCATGATATGCCTGAATGAATCCTCGTGCTCTGATACAGCAGATGAACCAGCCATCAAAGCAACTTATCTTTCCTGGCTGAACTGCCCGAGGGTCCTGGAGGCTTGACTCCCAGTTTCAGCCGGCATCGCCTTGCTTTGCCTGGCCTCTTTTCCCAGCTTCTGGACTGATAGGACCCCTTCTCTTGTCCCTTTTTTAAAATTCTCACCTGAGGATATGTTTGTTGATTTAAGAGAGAGAGAGGAAGGAAAGGAGAGAGAGAGAGAAAAAAAAAGAGAGAGACACTGCTCGCCTGCCTCCCTACTCATCTTGACCAGGGGTAGAACCTGCAGCCTTTTGGTGTACAGAATGATGCTCCAGCCAACTGAGCCACCTGGCCAGGGCCTTTCCTTCTTCTAGAAAAAAATTTTTGTATCTTTTCCTCCATTGAAGGATATGAGGAAAGGCTAAGTACATATATACTTCACTAGTTCTACCATTCAGGTGAATGGTAGAAAAGAGATGGGTGTCCATCTCTTTTCCTAAACTGTACTGACACATGACCTTTCACTCTAAAAGTCTATTCCTTCTTTAAAAACTCTGATTTTCAAAACAAGCTCCCTTGCCTTTCATGCTTAAAGGTTGAGCAGGGGACCTTAAACATAAGCAGTTCCAGAGGTTATAAATCCCTAGAAATTACGTGCCAAATTTTATGTGTATAAGGGGGAAATAAGCATTTTTCAGGGAGAAGAATTCATCAGGTTTAAAACAAACAAAGAAAAAGGTCCCGTGCATGACCCATAATATTAAAAAAAAAAAAAACCTGGAAAGTGGATTGGTAGAGGCTTTTGTTCCTCTAAAATTGAAATGCCAGTTCTCAACGTGCTGACATTGCAGTTCTGACCTGACAGGCACTGATGGGTATTGATGCTTGTCCCATGTCAGAGATGACTTGGAACAAGGCTACATATAAGTAAATACATAAATAAGCAAACAGAATAACAAACCAGTGAATAAGTTAGGTGCTCGCGATAGATAATTAAGGAAAAAACAAATCCTCTAATTCACAAAGTGTGATAAAAGGAAGAGTGCTGCCCAATAGGTGGTCTGTGCTGTCAGAAGCAATGGAAAAAACACCATCCACAAAGCCTGCCGTAACTGTTCATGTCAGGCTCCTCTTCTTTCTGCTATTTCCTCTCATATATGAATAGCAGGGAAAATATGGCAAGATGAGTGCTACCGTAAGGCTAGGCACAGGCGCTCTGACCAATGATGAGAAGTGCCTGACCTAGGCTCCTCAGATGAGTTGAAATCTACATTAAATATTCAACTGTCAGGTCAGAATGAGCTAGAAGATCAGATGTTAGAGCTACGGAGAAAAAGCATTCCTTGGCAAAAAGAATAGGATATTGGGCTTTTTGAACATGTTCTCTTTGACAAACTGAAAGAAGTTCCAAATGGCTGGAAACTAGCATAGGAGGTCTCAAGCCTTCCACAATCACATTGTCCCAGTTACCTGCTCTCTCTCAGTCACCAGTGGGTTTCCATACGCTGGACTCCTCAATAATATATATTGCCATTGGAAATTATCTTTATTTGTTCATTCATTAAACAAGCACCAGCTGAGCCCCTTCTTCGTGGAATGCTCCATTCTTCTTGTTGGGGGTAGAGCAGGGAACAAAACAGATCCTCTTCCTGCTCTCATGGAGTTTAGTTAGCATCTACTTCAGTCATTCACTTATTTACTTTTCATCTCTTTCCCCCACACCCTCTAAATGTCTATTCCATAAGGTCAGAGAC
Source organism: Furipterus horrens (assembly GCF_987537825.1). Classification (NCBI taxonomy): domain Eukaryota; kingdom Metazoa; phylum Chordata; class Mammalia; order Chiroptera; family Furipteridae; genus Furipterus; species Furipterus horrens. Next base: position 69,886,315 of record NW_028327180.1, read on the forward strand.
CTTGTGTGTAATGCACATTATTTTTCTGTGTAGTATCTAGAACACTACTATTTTAAGGAATAATATAATATGATTAGACTTTGGCTTAGAAAGACCATTCTGGCTATATTCTAAAAAATGGGTTGCTATGGGAAGATTGAAGACAGAATAGTTGCAGTTTCACAGGATCATCAGGGAATCTGCACACACACTGATGCAGGAGAAATGCTGTCCTGAGGGACAGTAAGCTCTCTGTCTAAAAAAATGATAATAATAATTTCCCCCAAATTCTTCAGAAGAGAATTCTCTCATGCTTATAATCCTTTTATTTTCCCACTGAATCACTGCAGATAAGATAGATGTCATCATTTACATAAGCAGGCCACGGGTGTCACTGAGAATCATAGCCAGAGAACTTCTCAAGTCCACATGGTTTGGAGGGTGGGAGGTAGCTGGAAATGTATGCCATCACCAAGTACCCAAGCTCGTCTTTATTAATTCTTAACATAATACTTTCAAAACATAGATGTAGCCAGAGTGGTAAACCTAACAGTAGATCATAACAAGAAGAATTTTAAAAGTTGTTAATAGTGAGCCTTTACTTCGTGCCTGGTGCTGTTGTAATTGTGTGTGTGTATGTATGTGTGCACGCGTGTGCGCGTGTGTGTATGTGTTTGTGTTAGTGTACATGTAACAATTCATACCTGATCGCAACCCTAAGAGGCTGGTATTGTTATTATTGGTAGCCTGAAAGAGGGCATAATTTCTCAGAATTCATTACTGGGGGAAATGAATAAAGAGTTAAAGAAAAACACTACGTTATTTGACTTCTTTTCTAGACAAGTAGTTTAGAATGCAAAAAAGGCCTAACTGTAAAGTAAAACCCAAACCATAAAACTTTCTTAAAAGAAAGGGAATTTGTTTTACAGTTTAATTAATTTGGAAGAAGAAATTGCTGAGCAGGTTCTGATTACCTTGCTGAAGATGCAAGCAACTGGCAGCAATCATACCGGTTACAGGCCATTTCAGCAACCTCAATTAAATTAACAGTAGTTCTCAACTACTCTGCCTCGCATCAAGACTGCTTTAATTTTTATGTAAATTCAAATTCTGGTTGTTTAACTAATTGTCTCACAGCATCTCAAGCTAGATTATTTTCATTTATCTTTGTGGAAATCTCAAGACTGCATCCAAAACATTGGTAGGTGTACACAGAGTCCAAACTCATCCTTGCAAGATGGTCTTACAAAAAGGGCTCAAAGATCAAGTCTATTTTGCTGGCTTTACTCTGAGTCTCTATAGGCAGACTCTTGTATGAAATAAGGAGAAAGTGACAGGTAGAAGGTCAGCAGGGTTTAAGAGCAGGAGAGTGGAGAGAATACACTGGACCAGGGGTCTGAAGCTTTGACTTAATTCTGATTCTGTCATCTACTCACTGTGTATCTGCAACTGTGTAAAGACTTACTGAGAAGTTCTCCATTAGTTAGCTATTACTGTGTGATAAAGAACCCCACACCGTCAATGAATTAAAATAAGCTGACCTCCCTCAGGCTTGGCTCCAAGCTCCTGTTTGAGTTTGGGTCTTCTCAGTATGTCTCTCCTCTCCCTCCTTCCTTCCCTCCTCACACCTCCCCTTTCCTGCTCCTCCATAGGCCAGCATTGCCTAAGGCACTTTCTGTTCATGTCCAAGGACAGGAATGCTAAAGGGCAAGGTGCTGTCGAGTTCTGGTGTCATGGTGTCCTGTCTATCTACCAAATAACTGGCCAGAGCAAAACACAAACCACTCCTAAATGGAAGTGGGAAGAAAAGTCTGCTTCATCACCATAAGGCCATGACGTGGATATGGATGACCATTAAATCCAAGTTATCATACTCTTCCCTTTTTCTTTAGCTTCCATAGCTATAGACCACGGTGGGTGGATTTCTTAACTGTCAAGACACTTCCAGTTCTTAACATCATTCTGCAGATGTAGGAGAAATTCCATGCGATTCTATAGTGCTATTTATAAACTATTGCCTTGCAGGCAGGATTTAATCATGTTTTAGTTTGTGGAGAATTTTAAAATAATCTTAATTAGTTGAAAATATTTTTAAATTGAGAGTATTTCACACAATAATCCAGAACTGAGATGTTTCTCAATGGTGATTTTGACAAGCCGGGCAGAGCAGCTCCCCACCCACATCCAGCCCACTTCACTTACTTATATTACTCGCCTGAACCCTGTGGGCATTTTTGGTTTCTATCCCAGGATTTCAGGCTTCAGCTCCTGCTCTTCTGTCACCAGCTACTGACATGCCTAGCTAAGTCATTTAACATAACTGGACCGCACTTTTCTCATTTGCTAATGGAGAAGGGCAATTCTGGAAGTCTTTAAGAGGCTTTCCTGGTCTTCCATCCCATAATTCTAAAGATCAGCGAGCATGGTATGTTTCAAGGCAGCTCATGAAGAAAGGAAAGTGGTCAATTTCAAGAGATGACAGAGTGACCCTTCAGATGAAGACATGCAGACTGACTACTGGGAACTGGAAGCCAGCGGGGCAGCGTGAGTGGCGCTCGCACCGTGGATCCCAAAGGAGCCCAAGACAGAGGAGGAGCAATTAGAGAAAAAGAGAAATTGTTGACTTAGGCTGAATATCAGCAAGGTTTTCCTTAATAGGTAAGTCTTTAAACTGACATGCTTTCCCAAGAGAAGTGGCAGACAGTTATTTAAAATAGGGCCAAACAAAGCATTTCAATAACCTGCTATGAACAACATTCTCACTGAAACCAGGGATACAGACTCAAGGCTAATTTGTTTCTCTTCATTTTGGAAGTTGATTTAAGGTCCAATTCAATAAATATTGGGAAGGATCAAATCCTGGGATGGGCATGAAGAAAGAGGCAAATCCATGCTACACACAACTTGCATTCTTCAGGCCTGATAATTTCAAGCAGATAGTAAAGGCAGCTGAGAAATGATGACCTATTTTAAACCAGCCATCTGGGTTAAACAAGCACATATAAAGCATGACCGTGGATATGTTGTTTGTATCTTGTCTAAGTGTGAAGTTTCAGACCGTCACCCACTTTGTCCTACAGAAGGCAAAGATATTTGTTTTTCTCTTATCTGCTGCACATCATTTGGGGGAACTATTTTGGGATAATAGTGCTTGTTATTCAATTATTTAAGACAGAGTGTTTGCTGACAACTCGATATTCTATTTTTTCCTCTCTTCATGCTGAGTAGCACTGTGCAAAATGGGTAAAGGAAAATAACTGGCTTGGCTTGAGAATGAGGGGGCAATAAACTAACAAACTAAAAGCAAGCAAGCAAAGCCCCGCCCGCCTCATTTCATCAGCCAAAACGTTAAAAGTGGCCAAGGAGAAGCTTACCAAAACACTTTGAAGTGCCACATCAAATACACAGTCTCCTAGAGGATTAACATAATGAAAGCAAGCAAGCCCTTGGAATCAACTCATTGGCATAAAGGGTAAATTTGATTAGAGGCATACAAGAATGCGAACTGATTACATTTGTTATAATCCCTTATCCAAAGCTCTACCATATTCATTTATTGAATAAACATTTACTGTGAGACTTATTTTAAAAACTGAAAGGAGAGCAAAGGTTGTTTCCTATACACCCCCCACTCTCTTGTTCTGGTTCTAGCCCCCCCAAGTTCAGTAACATCTTTGACATACCAAGTCATTTGATATAAGTGTTAGGGATTGAACAAATTCTAATATGTGAATCTAGACAAGGAACTGATTAAAAACAAGGACTTGAATCATCAATAAGGACCATAGTGGGGAGGATAGAGGAGGGAGGAAGGGAAATATTGCAGAGGAGGAGAGCATTTCAAAAAATAGAATTCTCTTCCTCTACAGAAAGGTTTTCAAAGAGTAAGTTCAGGGAATACCTAGAAGAGGAGACACAAATTACCAAAAAGTGTAAGAAAAGAAGTACATGTCCCAAGTCCCCAAGATACCACAAAATAACAAAATATAATGTTATTCTATTAAATTAGAGACAACACTATGAAGCATAAGAGGAGCTGGGAGGAAAAAGGTACTTCCACATATGCTAGGACAACTGTAGGTCAGTTCAAGTATTTTGGAGGGCAATTTGGTCACATCTGCTACAATGTTAAGTGCCTATCCCCCACGATCTGACAGTTTCACATCCCAGAATCTACCCTTGAGACACTCATAGGTCTTTAATAGAAGGCACATTCAGTGTGGTAATGGCTAGAGAGAAGGGGGAAAATGGAAACATCTATAATGGTGTCAACAATAAAAATAAAAAATAAATAAAATAATAAAATTAAAAAATAAAAACCTAAATATCCATCAATAAGGAAATAGCTCAATTTAGATTAGTCTCTGGAATCCTCTGATTGAAAAAATATTGTAAGATAATATAAATATAGAAAAACAAATAAACAAGCATACACACAATAACCAAATCGCTATACAGACCAAACAAAATGTAGCTGTAGGAAAAATTCAGCCCAAGGGCCTGCAATACACAACCTCGGTTTCAATAATCATTCAGATCCTTTATATTCTTTAATTCAAAATAGAACTTTTTAAAGTGAATACTACTAGTTAATAAGTGCAAATTTAAAAAATATCTACTAGGTGTCAGTTACTATGTCTAGTGTTTTACAGACATTTTTTCTTGTCCTTGCAACTGCCTGCTCAATGTTACCGGAGGGCATTGTTTTGAAATGTCTATCCCTGGAGGACAAGTTGTCTTTGTCATCAGTCTACTCTTGAAAGAGAATCTGAGCTGGAGTGGAGTTGAATTCATGTTGCCAGAGAATTGGGTCCAGTCGCAACACCTTTGTAACTGAGTGAATCCAAAAAGAGGCTCGAGTCATTTGGGCGGCTATTTGAGAAGAGCACACAGACAGCACTTGGGGAAAACGTTCAGTGACTCTCAGATTGTCTGACCAAGTACCTCATCATCTCCCTAGGCTCCGCTAAACACAGGAGGTTATTCTTGAATCTAGGTACTGACCCCCCTATTCTTGAAGCATTTTTTTTCGAAAACTTGTAATTAAAAGTTCTTCCTCTCTTCCTTTAAGATACAAACCTTTTTAACAACCTCTTGCCCTTTAGGACTGTCTTTTTCAAGGACCTGGGAGTCTTGGAAATGTAAACATCAAGGAAGATAGCACCCCTACCTCCTCATTTTCAAGGAAGGGCAGGGCTTTGGTTGGGTCCCTTGGTCCAACTTGAAAAGCCACCTCCTGTCATAAAGCTACAAGGCCAATTAGCAAAACAGATGGCCTCTGACCTCCCCCTTCCCCTTTCTAGGTCTTAAAAACTCTCCTTTTCATTTTTCAACTGAGCTGATTTCAGTCTCAGTTTTGACCTCTCTGTTCTATTGCAATCTCCTAGAATAAAATTTCCTTTCTGTTTAATGGTGGTGCAGATTTTGCTTTGACATAATCTCTTTTGCATTTTTCAGGTGATTAGGGGTCAGCTGGGGGAATTAAGGGAAATTGCTTGATGGGAAAGGAGAGAGTTTAGTTAATATATAGAAGGCAGTGGCCCACTCATCACTATCAAGAAAGCAAATGAACAAACCCAAAACTCCCAAACACATATATTTAAAACTGAGTCTGCGGGTATATAAAGAGTAATTTTACATTTGTTTAGCATTTAGTGTTATTTAGGTATTTTTGACATTTCCCCTAATCTTTGCTTGACTGTCCAGGTATCACTTATATTTTAAAACCTCTCTTCCAATCAAGACTTGTTCTTTTGCAAGTGACGGAAGAGCTAACTTCAATGGCCTGAAGTGTCAAAGTAATTTATTGCATCCATAATTAAATGTTCCGGGTATTAGGCGAGGTGGGATCTAAGTGCTCAACAATGTCCTCGGTGGCTGTTCCTGCTCTTTAGGCCCTAAATCCTCCTTTCCTGCTTCCGTGTTTAAACTGGAGCTCTTCTTGAGGCCATAAGATACAACAGTTGCCAATTCCAGGGTTACAGTATATCCACTAGAAAATGAGTACTTCCCACAAGCAGTTTCCTCCGAAGGTCCAGCATGGGCTTATGATTAAACAACCTTGTGTCACACGATGTTTCCATTTGTCAGTGAGGCATGGCAGATGTCTGAAGTAGCCAGACCGGAGTCACCTGCTATCCCACTACAGGCACGGGACTGAACGTGAGAGAGGGGATCCTCGGGGGAAAAGCAGGGTGTGTTACCCAACAAAGTAGACAGAAACTATACCCATCAGGCCACACCAACAAATCCCCACAGCAAACAAATGTTTTCAGTCAACTTCATGGACAAACCCTACTTTCTGCACCCACTCAACATCCATAGTATTTAGCTATACTCCCTTCGAGCATGTGGCCCCTTTGTCTTCTTCATATTACAATTTACTGTGGTTTCTTTAAAGCAAAGGGAGGTTTATCTTTTTATCCCCACCCCCGACAACATGTTTGCAGTAGGCAAAGGCTGAATGAACCTTGATAAGTTTCTTACGCAATCTTCTTATGGCCCAAATTTTCATCTTCCCTGAGAGCAATCCTATTCATTCCTATTCAAACATTGATATATTTATTCAAAAGTTATTCATTATTTCCAATAACTAAAACCACAGCCATGGCAACACTAGCAACGAGCATTTATTAAGTGCTTACTATGTGTCAGTCAGGATTTTAAGTACCTATGGGCCCCTCTCTCTTCCATTTCATTGTTTATAATTTCCGTCTTGCTTATTGTACTCGGGCCACAGTGCCTTCCTTTCTGCCCCAGGCAGCAAGAGCTCATTGCTAAGAGAGGCTCACTGACCCTCTGACTAAAATGGTCTTCCCTCAGTTACTCACATGACTGGTCCTTTCAATGCCATTCACATCTCAGTTCAATATTAGATCTACAGGTAAATCATCCTTGAACACTCAGTGTCCATTATCCACACATAAACTCACTCTTTGCACATTCACCGTTTTCTTCTTTTTCATTTTCTTCTTTTAACGTTATGCATCACTTCGCAATGTATTGTGGGTATTTGTTTCGTTCGTTTGTTTGCCTCTGTTCACTCTCCCCTTAGAATGTAAATGTGACAGCAAGCACCTCATCTGTCTTGTTTACTGTCATATCCCTAGTACCTAGGAACATGCTTGGCACATAGCTGCCAACACTTTGTTTTATAAATGCATCTATTTTAACTCTCATAATGATCCAGTAAGGTAGATTTTATTAACCATCCCCACTTTATAGATAAGAAAACCAATGCTGGAAAGCTAATTGCCTGTACAAAGTCACACAGCTAGCAAATGGCAAAGCCCAGATCTGACCTGAGGAATTCTGACTGGTACTCAGCTTTAAACCCAGGACACTAAGTGTCTATGGCTTGATTCTGTGCTAAGCAGCACACAGAGGTGAACATGATAGTCATTGCCCTGTCATCCATGAGCTAACAGTCTGAAGGCAGCTAGACTTCAGTAAGTAACTGAAGACATAAATGCAGACTTCTATTTGGATAATAAGTGATAGAAAGGCAAAGCACAGAATGCTATGAGGAACACATAAAACCAAGACCTAATTTATGAGAGAGTCAGCAAATTTAAGACTTTTAGGATGTGCAGCTTTTATCCAAGGGAGGGAGAGTGGAGAGGAAGACTACAGAAGAATGGAATGACATTGGCAAATTATTGAGACATTTACCTAGTGCCAGGCACTCAAAACAAGCATATGAAGTATGATATTAAAAGGGAACTTTAAAAGGCTTTTCTGTTTTAAAAAATCAAAGAGGCTATCAATAAATTAAAAAGTGAAGAATAATTAATTAGGTTGATTTATAGCTAGATATTGAATTTCTCTATCTTACAAACTGAGACAGGATCCTCTTTTGAGGACTCATTGAACATTTGCAAGACATTGCCTTATATTGTTTCAGAAGCATAATTTCAATCGACAGTCAAGAAAAGTAATGTTGCAGTTCACTGTCTCCATAGTCAATGCAATAAAGCTACAAATTAATAACACCAGCAAAAACAAAACAATTAAAAATAACTTGGAAATTAGAATAATAATAGCTAATGCTTACTGGATGTTTACTACATACTTGCAGCATGCTGAGATTTTTGTCTTAATCAGCTCATTTAATCCTCACAAAATCTTTAAGTAGATTCTGTTATTATTGCCATTTTGTAGGTCAATAAGTTAATGACAGGAGAGAGATTATGCTTATAAGATGTGCCCAGTTACTCAGACAGTAACTTACAGGTGTGATTTTTAAACCAAGCAGTCTAATTACTCTGTGTGTGTGTGTGTGTGTGTGTGTGTGTGTGTGTGTGTGTGTGTGTGTTTAACCACTTTGCTATTCTGCCTCTCCTATGTAGTTCTGGGGTCAAAGAAGTAATCAACAGCATAAGAGTATTTAGAGGAGAAAATGATAATACAAACAAACTTTAAGAAGTAACAGTGAGCCCTGGCTGGTATGGCTCAGTGGATTGAGCACTAGCCTATGAACTAAAAGGTTACTGGTTAAATTTCCAGTCAGGACACCTGCCTGGGTTGTGGGCCAGGTCCCCAGTTGGTGGCATGTGAAAGGCAACTGACCGATGTCTCTCTCACATAGCAATGTTTCTTTTCTTTCTCTTTCTCCTTCCCTTCCCCTCTCTCTAAAAATAAATAAATAAAATCTTTTTTTAAAAAGAATTATGAGCAATACACGTTGATAATTGTTGTAAGTATATAATGGGTACATGAGGGTTTATTGTTCTGTTTGCCTATTTATGTGTATGTTTGAAAGTTTCCAGGGTATACAGTTATAAATATAGGATAAAAACAGAGATTGATGACTTAAAAATAGTCACTCTTAGCTTCAACAGCATTTCAAGCACACCTTTCTTGTAGTGCTCACTCTTCTCTCCTTTTTTACTATAATATTTATACCCAAATCTCTGGAGTAAGTGGTTATCCTTTATTAAATGTTTACTATTAATAATTCCATATATTATTGTATTTAATTCTCATAACAACACTATGCAATTAACATTGTTATTTCCATTTCACAGATGATGGAAGGGAGCTTAAAAAGCTTCAGTAACTTGCCCCAAAGGCCTCAGTTAGAGATGGAAAACAGAAATTTGACTTTGAATCTTTTTTATTCTGGAGTCCTTACCTGTTCACTACATCACATGGCAACCATTGTGTAATTATAAACTTTCTGGTCGCAGGGCACTTTTAAACTTATCTTTAAAAAATATCCTAGGGCATCTTGCATAGCACCTGTCACAAAGCTGGTTATTTCTAATTACTTTATGATAAGGATGAGGAAGAGAATAAATGAAATGAAGATCAGCAGTATCTTACTTTATCTTCACATAAACAGTATCAGTGAGAATTTAATCTTTTTTTAGAAATAAAGTATTCATTGACTCAGCCAAGGTGAAATAGTTTATTTTTGATGGGTCTTGAAATGCAGTCTAGCTATTTTAAAATTTGTGCCACTCTCTGGAGAGGAGCTGTTTCCTTCACTGAACATGCCAATGTGATGGAAGCACAGTGAGGCTGGCCATCACAGAAAATTCTGCACGAGTTCAAGATGATGATTTTTAAAATTTCTGTTCATGTTTCACATCACTCTGTAACAAATTTGACTTTCCACACCCATTTGTACTCCCTAGTATGGAATCATCTAAAGAACACAGAGTTCATCTTTGGCTTCACCCAAATCACTGGTGAAAACTCTATAAAGCAAAATTGTTAAGGAATGCCCTTAGAGTCATTCTTCTGAAGAACTTAAAACTCTGGGAATTCACACATTATCTTACTCCCAGCCAGAGCAAGAATGACTTTGCCAATTTTTTTTTTTTGTATGTGTGTGTGGTAGGGTGGGTGGGTGGGGGAGTGAGGCTGATTTTTCTGTAACTGTGTTGATGAAATTTATGTCATTTGCGACGCTAGAAAAAAACTTAAAAATTAGTGTCAATGAGCTGTGATTTGTTTCTAGTGGATCCCCCAGTGGACGCCGCTCTTCTGTGTACTCCCAAGACTAGGAGTAAATAAGCTGCTTGTGACTTCTTCTTTGTGATCAGAGTCAGGCTTGTTGGTTTATAGTTTTTGAAATTAACTTTAAAAAATGGCACAATATTTATCTGTACAGTATTCAGTTTTTGATAACTTGATTATATTGTAAGATTTCTCACTCATTTCTGAAATGTATTTCACTATTGTGAGAATTAATAGAAAACAGAACTATTCATAAACATGGAATTCAGTTTTACTTGCAAGCTTCTCATACCATATTCTTCTCAAGATTATCACAAAGACTGGCCAGCATCGCTTTTTTACCCTAAACCCCCCAAAATATATGCCTTGAGTGCCTCTTCTTCTCCATCCACTGTAATGTCTACTTCATTGGATGGTAAATGTCATTTGAAATATCTTCATTTATCTCATTTTGACACATTTCTTCTCTTTCAAGATATATCCTGCAAATACGTGCTTAAACTTTTGCTGTGGTGTGGGCAAATAACACTCTGGCCTTTAAAATATGTACTAGCATTTAAGTGGCTTTAAAATGTTAAAAAAGCCATCTTGTTCATTATTAATATAAAAAGATTTATAGTAACAACCCAGCTAAAAATCTTTTATTAATTTTGTTAAAAGATTTGAAAAAAATGGCAACTGATCTCTAGCATGTGCCTTTTATTTATTTTATCATAATGTGCAATTGCTACAAATTTGAAACAACCTTAATGTCCAGCATTATAATGTTTAAAATTATAATTTGTTCAGTTAATGGAAGACTATGTAGAATGTAAGAATAATGGGTTCCTCTGTGTAATGATATATAGAAATCTCTAGGTCATATTGCTGAGCCAGATTCAATCAGTTGTAGAGGAGTAAACAATATACATTTACATAATTACACATATATGTGTGAGTATACCTCTAAATAAATCTGAAAGAATAAACCCAAATCTTGAAGATATAAAATTATGGGGGAGGTTTACTTTTTATCACCTAAGCTTATTTAAAAGAAAGACTGAGTATTAGTGGACGAAGGAGTGGAGCCTCCATAAGCAGTTACTCTACGAACTTCCCATGTGCATCTTTTCATAGCTGAATACACTGCTAACTAAGCCACTTAAAAGATTTCTTAAACCAGTCTCTATTTTAGCTCATTATTCCTGGAATATAGAACAGCTAAAGGATGTTTACAAAGAGACCATTAAAGTCTGACTTTGAACCTAAGCAGTCAACGTAGACCTCATTTACACAAAGAATGGTATATTGGTAATAAAGATACTAAATATTTCAAAGAGAAAAACCAAAAGCAAATAGTCACAGGAGCTTAAAATTCTGATATAAAGCGTTTTACGATGCAGAATTTCTCATTTCTCTGTCTGCTCACAGCATTTAAAATAATAAAAAGAAATATAGCTCTCAGGAAATATGCAGGGTTTTTTTTTTCATGATAATCATTAGAAGAATATGGTATGGGAGGGCTGCAAGTAAAAATGAATTCCATTTTGGAAAAAGGTTTTGTTTTCTTTTAATGCTCAGAAATAGTGAAATATATTTCAGAATGCACAAGAAATCTTATAAAACAGACAAGTTATCAAATAAGTATTATGCCATTTTAAAAATTGATTTCGAAAACTACAAACTAACAAACCTGATTTGGATCACAAAGAAAAAGTCACAGGCAGCTAATTTACCCCCATGGGCTTGTGAGTGTGGAGCAAGGTGGCGCTCACTAGTGTGTACGGAAGTATGCAGAGTTATAGGTTTGCGTTTTAACATAAAGACTTTTTCTGTACTGGAAAACTACGTGTATAGGTATAAAAAGTGTTTTTATTTGTTTTTTTTTAACACCTGAGACTTGCTTATTTCTGCAAGAGCTGGCTTTGATACATACATGAAGCTCTCTTAATCCTATGAAAAGCTAGTAATGAAGAAATAACCCTTTTTCTTCATCACCCTAGCCTCTTAAACAAGTGAAAATCAAGGCAACTAGAGGTTGATGGAATTGGCCAGTCATCAGTTTCTAACTGCAGATTGTTCACCATTCAGGTGAGTTACATGAAAACACTGTATTCAGTCAAATGATCCATACTTGTGTTTGGTTCTAGGTGGGGTTAGGGCAATGAAAAGGGTAGCACTTTGATGAATCATTGAATTAAAGTGCTTAAAGGTCTTCTCTCTACATCTTCACATATTCTCAGAGGAAAATTCTCAGCTTCCAGCTGCCAACCACAAAGTTACTTCATGCTTCCAGCCCTCCGTCTCAGGAGCTCCCCCTGCAAAGCCCCCGTGGCCCCTAAGGTCTGAGCCAGGCACCTGACCTGACTTTAGGGAGAGACATTTAAGATCAGCTCTGTGAGTGTCTTGAAAGACTTTCAGAGGAGGAAACTTTTCAAAGAAGTTTTCTGACAGGAAACTTAGAGGCTTTTCACAACTTGCATATAAGATATCTCTGCATTCTTTGTGTGCATTTCCTTTGGACTTTGGAGCTGAATATATCCACTTAACAGCATGAAGACATTTAGGACCGGCTATGTGGTACGCATTGAGAGAACATTTGCTGGTGGTTCTGGTTATTTACTGTTGGGTAACAAGCCACACTAAAACTGAGCATCTTAGGCCACCAATTCATTGTCACCTCTCTCAGTGCTGAGGGTTGACTAAGCTCAGCTGGGCAGTTCTCACTAAGGGAGCTTGGGTTGGAGTCATTGGCGGTGGGGTGGAGGTGGGGGAGTAGCTCAGCGAGGCTGGGACCTAAGACACCTTCTTCTCTCCAGATCTGGCCCCCAGTGTCCCTTGTCCTCTCTCCTTCTCTGCACATCTTCTCATCTTCTGTGGGACTCTCCACATGGCTTGACCTTCTGACAGCATGGTGGTCTTAGGATAGTAACACTTCTCTACCTGGTGATCGACTTCCAGGAGAAATAACACAGAAACACTGCTGGACCATTGAATGCTGCACTCACAAGTGGCCCAGTGTCATTCTGGTGGTATTCCATTGTTCAAAGTGGCCACAGGGCCCTCCCAAATTCGTGGACAGGGGCAAGGGGCTCTGTCTTTCGATGGGGGAGTGATAGAAACACATTGCAGGAGAGCACTGGGACAGGAGATGCCACTGCAGCCATATTTGGAAAATGCAGAGGGCAACAGGCCTCCTCTCTGTCCATATTCCATGTTCTGTTTTCAAATCCTAAGTTCACAGGGAATGGTATTTCTTCCCTGTCTCTGCCTTTCCCCCTCCCATTTCTCTTCCATAAAAATGTACTGAGTTTCCCACAGAGAGAAAGCCTTCATGTTATTGCCCATCATTGAATTCAGGTAATAGTCTCAGTATTGGGTTGTTTGTAGTAAAAAATAAAATAAAATTCTATTATCTGTTCTCTTTTTTTAAGTCAACAGTTTGTGGCTAAGATGGAAGATACAGAAATAATCCTGCCATAATAAGGAGCACATTCCTGCCCCTGGTAATGTTGGCTACACATTAAGAAGCATGATCACCTGTTTATTAATTTATGGCTCTGACATTGTTCAGCACTAGAGATGTGATAAAATAGATATGGCCCCTGGTGTGGGCTGAGTTATATCCCCAAATTTGTATGTCGAAGTCCTACTTCCTAGTACAATAAAATGTGACCTCATTTGGAAATAGTGTCATTGAATATGAAAATAGTTCAGATGAGGTCATTAGAGTTGGCCTTAATCCAATATAGGAGAAATTTTGACACAGTGACAGAGATGCATAGAGGGACGGTGATGTGAAGAGACACCAGGAGAAGATGGACCTACAAGCCCAGGAAAGAGGTCTGGCACAGATCCTTCCCTCATAGCCCTCAGGAAAAACCAGCCCTGCTAACACCTTGATGTCCAGAACTGTGACAAAAATCTCTGTTGTTTAAGCCATTCGGTGTGTGGTACCTTGTCACAGCATTCTTAGTAAAATAACAGTCCCCGTGCTCATAGATCTCATCAACCAGACAATAATCAAGTAATTCCAAATAATGAGTATAATTCCAAAATTGAGCTAAGTCACATGAAGGAAAGAATTACAATTCTATGAGAGTAGAGACTAGAGGGGTCTTTCCTAGGCTCAGAGAGAGTTTCCATAAAGAAAGGATGCTTGAGGTGAGATTAAGAATGACAAGGTGCAATTGGAAGAAGAGACAAGCCCACCATGTCCCAGGTTGGCAGTGAGGTGGGGCAGGGGGCCAGTAGGTGCACAAGCCTCTGACAGATGACAGACTGAGGCAATTGAGAAGCCAAAACAAGGGCAGTATGGTTTTAGCACAGGATGAGGGAGAGACGTGCAAAAGAGGCAGGAAGCCGTGCCTTTGTAGGCCTTGTTGCAGACAGTTTTCAGGCTCCTGGATAAAGAGAATCCCTTTTCATGGGTTTTCAGTTGCAAGTGACACAATCATCTTGGAGTTGTAAAGAAGGCCACTCCCACTGTCCTTGGGAGAACATGTTGGAAAGGGCTGGGGACAGGGCATGGGAGGAAGACCTGGACTCAGGGAATCGAAATGTAATCCCTTGTATGCAGAGAGCTCCTATAGATGGGAGGGGAGGCTGGCATAATCTGGGAAGGGGCAGGGAGATAGAAGTGGAGATACTGGAGACATATTTAGGGGAAGCAAGGAATAAGACTCATTGAAGGGGAATGTCAGAGATGACCATGGCTATTTCTTTCTGCCTTCACTGTGGGAAGCTAGAAAAAGAGCCACTTTTAGGGAGCAAAGCAGCTCATGGATTTCAGACTGCTCAAGTTTTGTGGCCACACGTTGAGAAGTCAAGAAGGCAGCTGGATGTACAAGGAGCTCAAAGAGTGATTCTGGTTTAGAGAAATGAGTCCGAGGGGCATCAGCAAATAGAGAGTTACTGGAGCTTTGCATGCAATTGCGATTGTTAAGAAAGTATCAAGTAGGAAGAGAAAGAAGCCTAGAACAGCGTTAATTCCCTCCAAACTTGATTTTTCTCTTAGTTTGCCATTATTTAGTAAGGATACGATACAAGAGTTTGTATCCAATCATTGCTGTCAGATCATTTCTAAAAACATTGAGGCCTCTAAAACAAATTTTGTATCTCCAAGTTATAGTACAGCCTCGGGCAATTGTCAATCGTATGTGTTTTTATTTTTTATTTTTCTATTTCAGATTACAAAAAGGGAAAATGTTTTCATAAGTATTTTAGATAAAAATAAAGCAAGAGTTGATTTTGCTTTTCATAGCTTTAAAAAAAAAAAAAAAGGTATCTTTAAAAACACCCTACTGCCCACAGGGAGAAAAAAGCCTTATCTGATTAAAATGGTGATTGGATTTTTTGTACATACTGACATTTGGGGAAGGCCCTATCTTTGAATCATTTCATTTCTAGCAGCGCTGTGACATTAGTTGTAAGTGTCTTATTGCCTCTGTTAAAATAGAAGGACCCAGACATGGGAGGCCTGCTGGGGTTCTGCCCCCGCAAGTTCTTAAATTATGTTCTCGTTAGTATGAAAATTTGAAACTCTAAGCCAGCTCACTTCACCAAACCAGGAGAAGTGCACTGATAGAGCGCGTAGACATTCACAGCTGCTCAGTGTAGCTGTGAGAGGGGCATAGCTGGGAACAAAACAGGGGACTGGAGCAGGCAATGAACTCCATCTGTAGGGTGACTGGTCAGACAATCAGCTAAAATGCATGCTGTGTCCAAATAATGAGACCCAGAGACAGTGAGAGTAGGAGTGCTCATTCTCTTTATCTTTGATAACACAGGGGAACGATTTTTAACATAATTCCTGTTGAGTTTTATTTTTCAGCTGTTTTAGACTTAAATTGGCATGATGATTTCAAAACTGCAGTTAGTTTTCTTCTACCACATTAAGATTTTTCTGTACAGCTTATCTTAATGCAACCACTCTAGGCTGGATTGAGCCTGGATTGAGGGAAGCTCTAGTGCTCTCCTACTGGCTGAGAGCAAACCTCCCTCGATGGGGAGGGCTGGGGGATGACCTTGGAGACCAGCAACAGGTTCATACTTGTCTAGGCTATTCAGTTACACATGAGACAGTGTGGTGAGAGGTTGTGTGCCGCTCTATATAGTGAATTGTATTCCAAACTGTAGTCTGAGCTCTTGTCTGTGTACAAGGAGTTAGCAGAATTTATTTTTTTATTTACATACGTACTTACTTCCTTTTCTTCAGATCATGTCTGCCTCTGCTATTTCTCGTCATAAGTGCCTAAACAACCCTGATTCGTTTTGTTATATCTGTGACAGTTTCACCATATCCAGTCAAAGGACAAACATCAGCGCATTTGTCAGGCAAGACTGTTTTGCATATTTTAAAGTAAAACTTGGTGATCAAGATAAGTCTTGGGCCCCTCACAAGGTGTGCAAGCAGTGTGTCAAGAGTTTACGGATATGGACGAAGGGAACACATGATAAATTGTTATTTGGTATACCTATGGTTTGGCGAGAGCCCAGAGATCATTCAAGTGACTGTTACTTTTGTATAGTAAAAACATCAGGATATAACAAGAAAAATAAATGTAAAATAGAGTATCATAGTCTACCATCAGCTATACACCCAGTGCCTCATTCGGCTGAAATCCCAGTGCCAGTTTTCATTGAACTACCTCTTTTGAAAAAACAGGAGTATGATGAAGAACTAAGTGACAGCAATGATGAAGATTTTGAAATTGAAGATAACTCAGTTCATAAGGGATTTGATTGGCACGAGTTGAATGATTTGGCACAAGATTTGGCACTATCCAATGAAGCTTCAGAACTCCTAGCATCAAGACTGCATGAGAAAAACTTGCTTGGAAAAGGAGCGAAGGTATCCTACTTTCGATCAAGAGAAGGTGCATTTCTGCAGGACTTTTGAAGCAATGGTGGCTTTGTGTATTGCCATAACATACATGGTTTAATGGAGGAATTGGGAATTCCGATCTATAATGCAACTAAATGGTGACTGTTCATTAATAGCTCAAAGCGGAGCTTGAAGTGTGCCCTCCTCCACAATGGCAATTTATTCGGTGCAGTCCCAACTGGCCATTCAGTTTGTTTTCGTGAAGAATATGAAGACATAAAGAGAGCCATTGAGCTGTTGCAATATCACAAGCGCAATTGGATCATCTGTGTTGACCTTAAAATGGTCTGCTTCCTTCTTGGTCAGAAACACGGATACACCAAGTATCCCTGTTTCCTGTGTGTGGGGGACAGCAGAGCTCGTGAGAAGCATTGGGTGGAGTCGATCTGGCCTCCAAGGTCTGACCTCAAACCTGGTGATCCAAATACTCTACATGAGCCACTCATTGACAGAAAGACTATTATATTCCCACCTCTGCACACAAAACTGGGTCTCATGAAGCAATTTGTTAAAGCTTTGCCAACTGAAGGAGATTGTTTCAAGTATCTTATTTTGGCATTTCCTAGCCTGTCGTTTGAGAAGATAAAATACCTTAATTTGTACGTTTGGTAGCAGAACTTTACTACTTGTACACAATTTGACTTACAGTAACAACATATAGCCTTTATATGAATAAAATAACTCTAAATAAACAGTATATTCAGGTAATTTTTTCTTTATTTTCCTTTGTACATTTTGTATGATTTGGGGTACAAAAGGGAAGGTATCCTGTACCTTAAAGAGTTGATGTGATAGAGAAAAACTGGGGTCATTTTTGGATTCAGATGCCAAAAGTTAGTAAAAAAAAAAAAAGTGCCAGATCTAACTCAACAAAAATTGTGTTTCCAGGTGTAATATGTCACTATATTAAAAAAATTGCATACCATTTGACCCAGCCATTTTACATTTAGAACTTTAAGAAGTTCATCATGAAATTTTGAGAGGTGTCATCTATAAGAATGTTCATCTCTCTTTGTCTCTTAGAAGACAGAATTGAGGAATAATGACTTCTCTGACCATAGAACATGGGTTAAAAATGGTAAGATTCATCTCTGTGATGTAACAACTTGCAGCTATTAAAATTATAAAGCAGAACTATAATGAAATGGATACAGTCAATATATAAGAGCAGTTTACAAATAAGTATATGGAGGTCCACTTTTGTGCATGTGTGTGAAATGGCTATTTA
This sequence comes from Furipterus horrens, assembly GCF_987537825.1. Lineage (NCBI taxonomy): Eukaryota > Metazoa > Chordata > Mammalia > Chiroptera > Furipteridae > Furipterus > Furipterus horrens. The sequence goes on from NW_028327180.1 coordinate 69,904,350, forward strand.
TTAAAAAAAGATTTGAAAATGTATGGACAAAATTCTTAATCACTCAAGTCTCAGTGTTAAGTATACAGGTGACACTTATTTTTACTTTTGTGGGTTTTTTGGGTATATTCCAACTTTTTCTCAATGGATGTAACTTTTACACAGATATAGCAAACAAATTATTTAGAAATATGATTACCTTGTCCAAAAATATGCCTATCCCTTTGCCCTTCACCTACTTGCTAATGTTTGACAGCCTAAAACTAGAGATTTATTCCTCTTCATTCCTGTAAAAAAAAACAAAAAACGCTCAATGGTTTCTTCCACGGAGCAAAGTGTGATGCATCCAAAAGAGGATAAATAATAGGACAACGGGGCACCTGATAGGAAGGTTAAGTTCACTCATTAAGGTTCACTCTGCCCATGGGAACTTCTGACTTTTTTATATTTCACCATCCTAGGAAAAAACTGACAGTAATTTAGTAATCTAAGAACTCTGCTCAAGGTCTTGGTATTTACCAATTTTATTACTGGATAAAAATGTCCGGGGTTTATTACTTGTTCTTACATGGATTCAGATGGAGACCCCACCTCCTCTTGCCTGAAGTGTGTAATAATAAATACAGATTTGAGATACATGTGGATATTTCATAGGCTCCCGTACATTAATCTGTTGGTCTCCTTATGTTTAAAGTAACCTGAACTGTTCTGAATCTCTTCCTTCTCTTAGACATTTTCATCATTTATTCATTCCCATTGGGAAATCCATTTTTGAATAGGATATTATTCAAACAACCCAAATATTAAGTTTAGACAGCAGATAAAAGAAAACACCCTACTATTGCTAACATTTTTATTGCCACTAATACTATTATGCAGGAGAAATCATTTATTAATCATCTATGACTCAAGTATGTTCTATAATTAAATTATTCACATATATTAATATATAACATATATTTATAGAAATTAATTTAATTATATAATATTTTAATTTAATATAATTAATATAATTTAATTATATAAGGTCAGTAATTTATTCTTGTTTTATGGATGAGAAAACTGAAATTTAGAGGTTCCAAACAACTTACCCAACTTCACACAGCTAGGAAGTACCATACCAGATTTAAACCTTGGTCTTCCTCAACTCCATGGTCCCACTTCCATCCAGAGTGCTATGCTATCTATCTAGATTTTCATAAGAAAGAAAAGAGAGACCTTACCATACCACTACTAATGCTGGAGTTACCACTACTATCACCATCAATCAAGATGTGTTGTTTGGGGATATTTTCAATAATAAAATGCATCAGTGTAGCAAAGCTAACTTACTGCCCTTCTCAATACTTAAAAAAATATTTTCAATATTTTTTAATGATAATAACTTTAAGTCAGTCACAGAATGTCTGATTTCTAGGTGACCTGTGATTCCTAAAGCACTCAGACCCAGAGTCTCTTAGAATTCTCTGACATACATCTCCATTTTTCTTGATATAGTTGTCACTTCACACGTGAGTTTATTTCCATCATCTGACCTCCAAATCTTTGTGATCAAGTTATTTCAGACAATTGATGATAAAGGAGCACTCAAGTCACCATCCTGGATAATTTGAGTCCCTTATTTTATCTCTTGGTAGGCTTTTTCAGTATCCTGCAATCTTTTACATATAAATGACAGCCAAGGTTGAGTATATTTTTACTGCACTTGATGAGCTCACTGGACCGAAAGACCTCTAGCCCAGGTGGGAATACACATGCTGAAATGTCTAAATTACTTAAACATATATCCTCTCAATCAGAAATGTGAGTTCTCACCAGGCTTGTTGAATGCAATTGGCCATTTTAAGTAAGGCCCTTTGGAAGGAAAGAGAAAATAACACTTTTTTAGAACAGATGAACAATCTCATTGATTTCTTATCTGCTCTCTCAGACAGGCACTTTCTGTTGTAGATTTGGTAGGACCAGGATGAAACAACAGGAAGACTGAGGGACATCCAAAGGGAAAATATGCTTACATTTTAATATATAGTATATTACATGTTAAATACATACATACATGTGTGTACCTATGTGGTGTGTTGATGTGTATGCTTACCTATGGGAATTTGGGAAATAACTTAGTGACTCTCTCAAAATAGCAATAATGTCACTATTTAAGGAATATTTAAAAGTACAATTAAAAGTACAAGATGAGCCCTGGCTGCTGTGGCTTAGTGGATTGAGCATCAGCCTGTGAACCAAGTGTCGCTGGTTCGATTCCCAGTCAGGGCACATGTCTAGGTTGCACGCCAGGTCCCCAGTTGGGGGCGTGAGTGAGAGGCAACCACACAGTGATGTTTCTCTCCCTCTCTTTCTCTTTTCCCGTCTGTCTAAAAATAAATAAATAAACAAACAAACAAATAAATAAATAAATTATTTAAAAAATAAAGATCTGGTTATCTTTTTTAAAAAAGTACAAGGTATATGACAAGCACTTTATCAATTACAACAATAAATCTAACACTCAATAAGCACTTACTATACATACACACATGCCTCTGTGTGTGTGTGTGTGTGTGTGTGCATAAGATATTATAATTCTCACAACTCTGAGTTCTCATTTTACAAGTGAGATAACTGCGATTCAGAGAAGCTGAATAATGAACTCATTCTAATGTACATGATTAGAAAGTGGCAAAGTGACATTATAAACACAGGTCTTTGGGCTTCTCAGAGGGATACAAATCTATATGTTATACATCCTCCCTAATGGTACCCTGTCAGGTACCAGAATTTATCAAATTTGACCTGATGCAACCCCCATTAGATTCACCTGGGGCCAATATTAAAGCACATTTCCTAGATTCTATCACCAGCTTTCCAAATTAGAGTCTCTGGGATCCAAGCCCCAGGGATTTACATTTTTAATTTGCTCCTTATATGAATTTTAAGAAACATGAATATTTGTGAGCCAGTGTGACTAACAAGTAGGCCCATGACTCTGAAAGTAACACAGTGGCAAGACCATGATATCAGAAGTCAGGGGATCTGGCTTTTGATCCCACCCTGCTTGTAACTAGTGTTGTGACTTTGGGCATGTCACTTCAGCTTTCTGGGACTGCACTGTCCCATCTGTAGAGTGATAATGTTAGATTGTACATCTACTCTAACACTTCGCAAGTATTTTCAGTAAACCCTCACCATACAAGAAACATTCATTCTGCTACTGAATATTCATTCAGTCTACTCACAAGTCCTGTTTGCAGGGCCCGCCACTTCATTTCAGAGACCTGCAGTTTCCGGAGTGTAGTCAAGGCTGCCGGGACCACAGCCAGGGAAACACTGTGACCTGTGAGCACGTGGCTTCTTCCCTGGCAGCCAACACTCTTCAAGGTGTAATTAAAGAGAGATGAGCGAGAGCTGCCCTTCCAAATGTGCCAGGGTTGATGCACAGAGGTAGTTTTCTCTGACTAGCAGCATATTTTCATGGAAAACAGCACTATTTCCTGTTTGAGAAAGCAGGGGCTTTTACAACCCACAGCAAGAACTCTCTGATCTATTTCAGCCAAGAAGGATCATGTTTGGTCTCCAAAACTATTCTGGCAAGGGTCTGCATTTCATTTGTGGTCCACCCAACTGTACTGGCCTTCGCAAGAGAAGTAAATATGTCCCCAGTGTCTGCTTTGTATTTGCAATGAACTGATCTGTTGACAGAACCTGGCATCTGCCTACGTAAATGCAGGTTCAGTAGTACACTGTAGAATGTAGAATGTAGGGATGACGCATCATTTTGCAGGCATGTTTTGGGAACCTGGGAGAAAATGAGGGCTTTCTGTTAATCCACAGTGGCTTGTCCAGTATTTTCCCTACCAACATGTTTACTAAATAAGTGTTTGCTATTTAGGTCCCAAAATAAACAGCTAATGAATATTCATGAATGTTGAATGTAATCAGAGAAAAAGCCAAGAATAGAAATCAGAGTGCATACTCCCACTCCCCATCTGTAACCATTAGAATAATAGGACTACATTGCCAGTAGCTGGGTGTGGAGTCATTCATTCAACAAGCATCTCTTAATTGCACATTATGTACAAGCCAATGAAATAAACAGAGGAGGTTTTTGTTTTTGTTTTTTAATTCCAAGGAGAAAAAATTACCTGAAAGTAAAGAATAATGGTTCAAAGTATTCATTCAACAAATATTTATTTAGTCCATACTTCATCTGAGACACTGATTATAGGCACTGAAGCTTCAAGCAATGAATTTTTTAAAAAGTGATAAAAATCATTTCCCCTGCAGGGTTTATGTTTAGTTTAAGGACAACAGACAAAGAATACATGAATACAAATTATACAATACAACAGATGGTGGTAAGTACTATGCAAAAATAAAGAAACAACATAGAGAGAGGACTAGGGGGCACTGGTGAAAGGAGATTGATTTAAATAAGGAACTCAGGAAGGTCTTACCAAGAAGATAAAATTTGAATATACATTTGACGGAGATAAGTCATGGAAGTATCAGTAGGAAGAGTGTTCTAGGAAAAGAAAATTCTAAGTGCCATGTTGCTGAAGCAGGTGAGTACCCAGTAAGCTGGAAGAACACAAGGGAGGCTGGTGTGGATAATGCAGAGGGAATACGTTTTGAGAAAGTTATCGGACAGATACGAGGACACCAGATTCTGTAAGGCTTTGTGAACTATAAACAGTCTTTCACTTGGACTCTGAATGAGATAAGAAGTCACTAGGATTTAAGCAAAGGAAGGACTTGATTGCACTTGCATTTTACAACAATGACTTAGCATATGAGCTGAAAGACTACAGGATGCAGGGGCAGAAGAAGGAAGTCCAGTGGGGTGGATTTGTTGTTAATAAGTTAATGGATGACAGAGGCTTGAATCTGGGTAGGAATGGTTCAGGTGGTGGGAAGTGATTGCATTTTGGATATTTTAAATGTGGAGCTAATATGATTTCTTGAACCATCGAACTTTTCATTTTCAAATATAATACACACAGAAAAAATTACCAAATTATGTAAAGCAAACACCATGTATCCACCACCCAGGTTAAGAAACAAAACACTGCCAGCACTCCACAGGCTCCATGTATTCAACACACTGGGAAAGAAAATGGACTATGTTAAGTAGAGGCATGGGAGATGTACAAGAGACCCGAACCAAACTTACAGAGATGAAAATGACAGTATCCTAAATTTAAACATGCACTAAAGAAGGTGAACAGCAGAAGAGACATGGCATTTCAGGATAAAAGATGAATGAATTTTCCAAGATGATGTCTTTAAAGAATAGTATGGAACTACATTCTTGAGAAATAGAGTGAACATCTTCCAAGAGAAGGCAAAGCTGTGCCTGAGAGCTCTGACATTCCCTGAGGAAGTGTCTTCTTCACAGTTCAAAACACAGACTCCCAGTGATACTGACCGATTGGACTGAAACTGTCCTTGTTCAGTCCTGGGATCCAGTCACAGTGGCCACAGTTCTAGAGAACAGAAGTAAGTATTGGCTAAATGCTTGTTAGAAACTTCCTATTACCCAGATAACCTGATACACAAGTTACATGATTTTGGCTACAAGACTCTAAGTCTCTCTCTAGCATGTCTTCTCATTTGGTTAACTTCCAAGGAACAGATAGAACAGCAGGAATTGCTTTAGTTAAAAAATACTATGGCACAAAATTTCTGTTACTGGCTATTCTGTCCAGTGGCAGAATACAGTACTATAATAACTTGAGAGGGAAAGAGCATGAAGAAGCTGCTTTTGAATACAAAGTAACAGATTTTTCATCGGGGCCTGCACCTGTTGTCAGGGAGAGTTATTGCATTTATAACATATGTGAGAAAATGGGTAAAGAGCTAAAATACTGATAGTATCAACTTTAAAGAGGCACCACTAATAATTAGACCTGATACTTCAAGTTCTCTTAACACTGCACTAAAATTTTTGGATATTTTAGGTAAAAAGTTCCCTGTTACTGATAATTAAAAGTGCTACAAGTTGCTGCCATTTCATTTTAGAGTTAGTCAAGGGGAAGGGGTAGACAACACTTTACAAAAGATTGCATGAGGTAGGAAGTAAAAACAAAAATGGAATAATAAAAATGCTTCCTTTGGTCCTGGTGTACCTTGGCTCCAAAAGTTAATAAGTCATCTCTTGAATTTTTTCTTCAAGTGTCATTATGTGGTAACTAATGGTTTCAGGATTAATGTCTTCAAGAACCCACGGGTTGAACCCAACAAAAGAACCAGAAAGAGCTAATTATCTTTACACAGGACACCAGTAGGAAATTTTGTTGCACTTGAGGAAGGAAAAAGATACCTTGAAGAATTTGGTCATGATCTTCTCCAAACTGTCCTCAAGAAAGGGAAGATGGCAAAAGCTATTCATTTGATGATATAAGAAAAAAGGCAAAGCTGAACACTGAACTGAAAGCTGCATCTCATTAGGCTTTGTTTTATGAATGTGTGTGTGTGTGTGTGTGTGTGTGTATACATATGTACACACCTGTCTGATTATGTAATACATAATGTTTAGCATACAGACATATGAGGTTTCTTTGTGTTTTATGATGCAGTACAGCCAAATTATTTGTTGGCCTATGGACATACTGCCCTTTAATTTTTTCCTCTTTTTTGCAATGTTGAAGTGATTTCCAATTAGGAAATGCATTTAACCATGTGAAAGATGAATGCTAAATTTAGTTTTCAGGACCCTGTGTCAATAGATAGTAATTTTATCTGGTATTGATCTTTTCACAAAAAACAGAACTGAGAAACTTTTATCTATAATGGAAGATTAGATAAAACAGATTTGAATAAAATCATCATGACTGCTTTATGTTCTTTATGTTTATATTTAACTTATATTTTTGTACAAACAAGATTGTGTAGGGCATATTAAAGTTTCAGTGATTTAAAAGTCTTTCCAACTTTTTATGAGTTTTAGAAGTGCAAACGTTTAAGAAAATACTTGAAAATAAATTACCCATATTTTTCGCATCAGAAGACACACTTTTTCTTTTCCCCAAAAGTGGGGGGAAATGTTTGTGCATCTTATGAAACAAATATTGCATCACAGACCATGCTGTGTATTACCTGACCTGTCAGCAGTGGCGAGAGCTGTTAGAAGAGGAAGAAGTGGGCCCACGCGAAACCCCTGGGGATGCTTAAATATCCCACTTTACTGCTGAATCTCAGGGCATCTGGTCAGTTGCTGTCGGCCTCTGCCCATCACCCAGGACCTGAGAGAGTGCAGAGAGCCACGTGACACTCCCAGCTATGACCACTTACCTGTTAAATCAGCTGAGGCTTATAACGGTCTGAGGCACAGTGCCAATTGCCAACTGTCTTTGACACTGGGTGGGGTCTGTGTCAGTAGAACTACCTCCAGTCACCTATCACTGTGTCTTACTCTCTGCCAATCATGAGAGGCAGATGCGTGGAGCTGAAGTAACATGTTCTTAGCTGGCTACTGGCTCAGTTAGATGCTACAGTTGTCTCGTCTACCTCCATACTGTTTCCAGTGCATGCCGGATTTCTGTGTGAGGAGGCCAGCAGTAACTGGGTGAGCAGCCATAAATGCTGAAGTTTGTAGTAGATAAAGGGAGTAATGGTGGGGTCATTATTCTAGTAGTAACACAGACACTGAGGGGACTAAGGGATATCACTAGCCGTAACAGGCATTGGGGCTAGTCCTCCAGAACCTGTAACTAGGAGAGTGATACTCTCAGTAACTTTTACAACTAGTTATACCTCTTAACTCCTTGAATGCCTCTTATTAAAGGCCCTCATAAATTCTGACACTGGCGATGATGAGTTCTTGGGGTTCCCAGAAAACTAGAAGAGTACTTGAACCTTAAAGTGTCTCCTCATTTGTGAATGATAGTGATGATGGTTCTTAATACTGCTATTGACTACTGTTCACTTTACATGGTTGCAATATTATTCTATTTTATTAAATATTTTAGTACACCATTTGGTTCAGAATATTTTTTTCCTGTCTTCCTCCTCTAAACCTAGGTGTGTCTTATGGTCAGGTGTGTCTTATGGTAAGGCATGTCTTATAGTGCGAAAAATATGGTACGTTGCCTTTTCTCTATTGACCAGAAAATAAAACGTGGCCTTAACGTAATTATTTATATTATTGTACAAGTTGAAAATGATATTGGAGTATACACTATAGAATTACTAACCTTGCCTCCCCTTGTAGAATATGTCTTAATCATTCTACATTAAAGAAAATGATGGTTCTTAGTGGAATACCTAGGTACTCTACCTTGGTCATTGTATTGTATCAGTGAAATGCCAAATGTGAAAGGCCTGAACTGCAATTTTATATGTCAGATATTACTTATGACTCTAATATGTACCTCAAGAGTTTAAAGAGATAATGCTTTTAGAGAGAATTTCTGCTTCCATTATAGAATATATACATAAATAAAAATTTTGACAAAAGTGGATATAGTAAGTGTACTTATTTTAACTGTTTTGGCTCTGTTATGTTTTTCATTAGGTATTAAAAAAAGAAATTGAATAATAAATAATAAAAAAATTAGTGAATATGAAGATCAGCAACAGAAATTATTCAGAATAAAAGAGAAAAACATGAAAAAGTAGCAGTGATATGTGGGACAATTTCACTTGTCTTATAAACATTTAGGATTATTCTCCCAAAGGAGAAAAGAGAAGGCAAAAAGAAACATATATTTGAAAAAAAATGGCTGAAGATTTTGCGAAGTTGGTGACAACTATAAACTCACCGATCCAAGAAACTCAAGAAACCCAAGCACAAAAAATATGAAAGAATTTTTGTTCCTCTCTATGTAATTTGTATACGGCATTGGCTGATTTTAAGATTTTCTTTCTTCACTGATTTAAAGCAACTTGCTTGCAACATGACTTAGTTTAGCTTCTTTCATGTTTCTTGCTTGTTACAAGTTTTTACCATAATTAATTTTTATAGTGATGATTATAGGTTGAATTTTGTCCCCCCAAAATAGATTCCTTCAAAGTCCTAACCTTGCAGTAACTCAGAATGTGATCTTTTTGGACATAAGATCTATACAGAGGTAACTGAGCTAAAATGAGGTCATTAGAGTGGGCCCCACTCCCATATGACTGGTGTTTATAGAAGAGAGAAATGTGGGCCCAGAGATGGATACACAGAGAAGAAAGACAACATGAGGACACATAAGGAGAACACTGTGAATACAGGGGATTAGAATGATGCATACATAAGCCAAGGGATGGCAGAGATGGCCAGAAACCCACCAGAAGGCAAGAAGAGGCCAGGAAGGATTCTCCCACATATTTCGGGGGTCATTTGGCCCTGATGACCCCTCTGCATTCTTACTATCCCTAGGCATTGGGAGTATCCCAGATCTTGTCAGTGCTCAGAGACAATGGAGACTGAAGCCAGCTTCCCAGGCAGCCCTCAGGAAAGACAGACCACCGAACCCCACGTCCACCCTCTCCCCTCCCCAGGGAGAAGCTGGGAGCTGGGGCTTTCCAGGCCCTCTCTCTGCTCTGAGCCAGGCAGAGGAGCCTGAGACTGCCCACCCAAAGCCCCATCTTCGTTTTCCCCCCAGACAGCTAGAGTGTGCCCGGTCCAGAAACACCGCATGACTCACAAAACAGAACCTTGTCCTCCAGGGAGCTTCTGAAAAGTTGGTGCACTTGACATGCTGTGCAACTCTTCCCTGCTGTGCAAGAAGCTGGGGGCTGGCAAGTTGCCTCCGACTGTGGGCACTGTGCCAGACGTGGGGATCCTGGCAGGAGGGGGTCTTGAATTTTCCTACTGGTGCCCCTGTGTCTGGTTTCACACCTGTCCCAGGTCCAGTCCCTAGCTCTGGATTTCTCACAGAGGCAATTCTTCTGTGAACTGTCGAATTGCTGTGTTTGTGGGTGAAGGAGAGCCCAGGACTTATTCTGCCGTCTTGCTGTCACCCTCCAGGAGCCAACTAGTTTGTGAGCAGGTCCAAGTCATCTCCCAGGGAACCGTGCCATGTCCTAAGGGAGTATTAACAAGACTATGGGAGTCTGGATTATTATTGTCAATTGATTCCATTTCCCATCCTGTGGGCACCTGGATAAAGGCAGTTTCCAAACCTTTAACACGTGGGAAATGTTGGGAAAGGGATTAACAAGGCAGACTCACTGATTGAGGTCTAGTTACAGTGTATTTTTTATACTCCAGCTGGCAAATACACTTTACAAAAATGTGTTTATTCTCCCAAAGGAGAAGCCAGGGGCGTGGTGGGCCCAGATACACCAACTCCCCAGAACTGACTGTGTGTATCTTTTCCCAGCTACTCTTTCAATGACATCACATTGACAGCTTGAAATCAGCCACGATGGGAGCACTGCACCGTGGAAACTGGCACATTCCATAGATTAGGGCTTTTTTCCCCCCTTTGGAAAAATTGGTTGTAAACATTTACTAGTACAATCTTTGAGGGACTATGAGCCCAAAACACTATGCATTGTGGGTACTGAGGCAGAAGACATTTACGGTCTGCCTCCCAGGGCGACAGACTCTGAAAGGAAAACTTCTGTGTAGGCAGTGGTATTAGTCATCTCTTATTTCCTATATGGGAACACTTTGACATCGGGGAGCCTTGCTGATACTGGGCTACCCAATTCCCAGATACCCTAAGCAACCTGTCCACAAGGGTGCTTTTCACATGCAAAGCAAACAATGCAGAATCCACACCCACAACCACCCATCCTAACTACACCAAGGCCAGGTAACAGACAACAAGAGCAGCCTCTCTGTCCCCAGAGGCCTGTGAAATGATCGCTAACCAGCCAAATCCTAAATGAGCACACATACTCTGTGCTACTTGTATCCTCCCTTGGAAAGCACACTCAAGGCTCCTGTGCTGAGTACCACCCACTCCCTCTCCTTCTGCCTCCTGACCCTGGTGCTTCCCAGCATTGCCCCCTGCCTCTGGTGTGGTGTGCCCCCTCCTCTTGAGAACTGTAACCATTCCTTCAATGGCAGCCATCTGCTGGTTGCTGACTTGACCATACCCACCTAATAGTAAAATCTGCATTAAAACAGAAGTTCTTGGAGGAATGCTCTCAAGATGTACATATTTGAGGAAGACAAGGTAATACATTGTGAAGAGAGAGTATTTATCTATGGGTTTGACTCAAGAAAGGCCTCAGAAATGTGAGTCTCCCAGAAATAGGATGAGTTTTCTACAAGGTTCCCTTTGAGCAAGGGCCCAGCTTTCATAAGCCTATATTGATCAGGGGTGGGCGTGTCCTGATCCTAGACAGGGAGCTTGACCTTGGGCCTTGAAGAAGCTCTTTGGCTGAGATCATCACCCAGAAGGGGACTCTGAGAAGGTGCTTAGAGCCACAGGTGTTCTCCTTTGCTCAGCAGTGGGGGGAGTTCCTCAGATCTGAAAGAGGGCTGGGAGCTGCGCCTCTGCGTACTGAGTAGCAGGGAGATAAAATCATCTGCCAAATGTCATCCAGCATATATGATTCATGGACATTCTGATGCCATCAACATCGCTGAACAGAACAAACGCTGCAGTTGAAAACGTACTAAAAGTTCATGCCAAAGGCAGTCGGACGTGTCCCTTCAACCCTGGCAGATTAATAAATGTGAAATAAATGAGCCATTTACAACTTTGTAAAACCCAACACACTGTGAAGATTTCTCAGGTGGACCATGAAAAGAAATGACTCTCTTCGACAAGCAATTAAAAATAAAAATTGGTGCCACTGAAGTCCAAATAAAATGAGCTTCAAGAGTAGAAAAACAATGGGGGAAAATGTTTGTTGGATTTCTCTCTCTTCTTTATTTGCTTTTAGAATTTCATATCATTTTGTTAAGGCAACTGACAAAGGCTGATCATGCTCCTCATATTCCAAGAAAATGAGCAGAGCGCACGGAGCCACATGGATTCTGAATGGCAGGCATCAGAGTGATTCTAAGACAATATTGTTTGTTCCTAGATGTTTTTTTTTTTCCGTAATAAAAATAAAGGTTGTGAAAACTACACTTACAATTCTTTCATTATTTTAATAAGCCATGATAAAAATGAAATTAAAATTTTTTTAAAGATATCAGGATTGAACCACAAAGTCCTACGGATTATTCTATCATATGGATGGGCAATAAACAAAGAGAATGGGTTTATTCCCCTGGCTGGTTTGGCTCAGTGGATTGAGCGTCGGCCTGTGAGCTAAGTGTCGCTGGTTCGATCTTCCAGTCAGGGCACATCAGAGAAGGAAAACTCTGACTCCAAAAAACCTCCGCTGCCTTGCGGCATACCTCTTCAGGGGAAAGGCTAAGGGAGTAAACCCCGACAGAAAATCCAGAGCCGGAGTCCCTAAGGCGGTTTGATGTTGTAGTCAACACCGGCAACTCCTGCGGCGCACCTGAAGCCAAGCTGTATTGACTCCGTCTTTCCCTTGGACCCTTCAGCTGCGAAGAGAGGGGGGGTCTGCTGCATGGGCAATAGCAGACCCTCCATATCACCCTGCCCAGGCTCTGTAGCTTCATCTTCACTGGAGAGGACACTCCAGCATCATCGCAAGATGTCGATTCAACACGGGAGGAGACAGATACCGTGTCACTCCCGAGTCGGACTGCACAGCCATTCTCGGCGTTGCAGATAGACTCTTAAGAAGCTACACCATCATCTCTCGAGACGGACGGCTGCCGACGACGATGGGTTTATTCAAAGAAATTAGCAGATTTATATAGGAAAACAAATACCCAGAGATGCTGTAAAAATTAAAAGAAAATACTGCAGAGGAGGAGAGCAAGCCAGTTAAGGGAGCAGCAAGAAATAAACGCCTAACTCAAGGCTTTTTGTAGTTCCTGGACTATTCCCTACATTCTACACCTTGTTAGTATCCTTAGTTTTGGATATCAGCTAAAATGCACCTCCCTCTGCTAGATCAGGTATCCCTGCTAGAATCAACTGTGGCAGCCTATTTCTTTTTTCCAGAGGCCATATCATATTTTTCGTGTATATATATGCATAGCTGTCATTGTTTAATGCCTTGCATATCCCACTAAAGTAAGCTTATCAAGGACGAGAACTTTGTTTATTACTATGCCTCCAATACCTAGCACAGTGCTGGGCAGGTAGTAGACATTAAGTAAATGGTTTGTTTTTCAATGAAATGACTAAGTGGCTGGATTCAGAGCCATGTGACTATGAACCAGTGCTTCGACAGCAATTGGGGGCATTCTTTTCAAAGACACTGAGCACGCACAGCGACATCCCTTGCCTCTCTCTACTCGCATTCATTCTGCCATCTGACCCACTGAGCTCTGAAAGGGACTGCTGGGCAGAATGGAGATCTACCAACCCCTGCGCCCTGCTTGAGGCCTTGCTGCGGTTGCTTTCTGAACCTCACACGTGTCCTCAAGGTAAATTAATTATTCTTTTCCGGTCTGTCCAAGTGCTTTCTGAGCAAGAACAGCTGCAAAGCCTGATGAGTTCTAGAAGATCCAAAGCAGCCTGGACACTGTGGTGGGCTTGTTGAGCCTCTCAGCCCAGCTCCCTGAATGCTGGCAGCTTTGGCATTTGTGATAAGTCTCTACATAGGATCTTGGGCGTTTTTTTCAAAAACAAACTCTTTTCAATAAGACTCGATGAATTCGGCCTCTCCCTTTCTTTCCTTTCACTCATGTGAATAAACCCACTCAGACTTCGGCCAACCCACCCTTCACTGTCCTGGTCAAATTGCACAATTCGTTCCATGAGAATGACTCTTAAATACTGTTACTGACAGACAAGTGAGAAAAGAAACTGCCCTTTTTCCTCTTCTTTCCTCTGGAGCAATAAATCATCTACTCATCCTAGGTGATTTCTAGAGACAGTCCACTTAAAGCAGTATTTCATGATTTAATAGATAGAATGTTTCTTCAACAGACCATTTCTAACCATTCTCCCTGTGCTCCACAGGCAACCTAACTTTTTCTTTCTTTCTTATTTTCAACTCACCTAAGGGCCAAATGAATAAAGTTCATCTATGACTTCACATTATGGATATTTCCCCCTCACCTCCCATTTCCAGTAGAAGTATTTCTTTAAAAAAAAAATAAAAATATATATATTTATTGATTTTAGAGAGAGAGGAAGGGAGAGAGAAAAAAGAAACATCGTTTGGTGGCCTCCTATACTATACACCCCAACTGGAGATCGAACCCACACCTTTTGGTGTAGAGGACGATACTCTAGCCAACTGAGCCACCCTGGCCAGGGTGAGAGAGAGTATTTATTTATGAATAAAATAACGATATTGGGTAAGAACAAGACTGTTGACAAAGTTGCAATCTGCCCAACCACACAACCTATTGTTCTAAGAAGAAACAGTGTTTACTCCAATGTGTTTACCATTTAATTTTCACAATATCTGTTAGTTGAAATTTGATTCAAGATTCAAAGAGAGGCTTAAATGGGCTTGTCCTTGAATTTCAGCTATTTTTTAAACATCTTACTAGATCCATTGATTCTTTAAGGAAAATAATTTCTGCAGTTTAGCATGGAGGGGACTTTGCTTTTGCTTTTCTAATGAATTATACATATACCTTAAAGGATGCTAGGAAGGCTTTATTTGAGGAGTATACACAATAGACTTGTACAGAAAAATGCATTTTATTTTTGCTCTTTGTATAATCTTCTAGTTTTATATTAAAGCCCTTAATTTAATTTTTCCATTATTATCCAAAACTTGACTGTGCACGAAATGACACCATATTAAGGGTGGTTTTCATGGTATTTAAATGCCATTTCCCTTCCTCTGTTACCCATTCATATTGGGGGAGAGTTTCCAAAGTAAGTAAAATACAATGTTTCTGTGTAAACCAAAGTAGTATCACTTGCTAGAAAGAGCCCCATATTCTGTTAGCAAACTGTAAACTCTCTTCATTGCTTTTGGGGATGAGAGAATTAAAACTTGCAAAGGAGATTGTCATCCTATGTGCCAAACAGGGCTTCCTCCAGTTTATTACATTTCTTCCAGTACCCCTTTGCACTAAATCTTAAATCTTACTCTCTACACTAAAAAATCTTTACCAGTGGGAAGGTCATTAATTTTAATTAAATGGAAATCTTTCATTTTTACACTTGCAAGGAAATGAGGATTAGTCCCAATAACTTTCATTAAATAAATAGAGCAAATTAAAATTTATAATACATTTTCTAGATGGACCTAAAATGGTCTCATCAAAAACCTATTAGTTGACAAGGAGGGAAGTGTCTCAGTGGGTTATGGGAAAAAAAGGATCTGTTTGCTGAGCTAGTGTCTATAGTTGATTTTACTCCAACATTATATTATGCTTCTATTATAACATTATAGTAGGGAGGTAAAGATAACATTAACTTTATAGTCTTTGGAGCCAGGTGCAAAGTCCCTGGCTGGACAGGCGCTAGGACCAGCAAAGTCCTGGAGGGAGTCATTGAGAAGGTTTCGTTGAAACAGCCAGAGGCATGGGAAGACAGTGAACAGCCTGGACTGTGAGAAATTCTATAAACTGAGTCTAGGTGGGGACTCCCTGGGCTGGCAACCCTGCACCTGGGGTGTGCGCATCACAGCTCCACCAAACAAAAAAGCAGAACTGAGCCATGGAGAGGGGCCCATACAGGAAAGCTGCAGCAGAAACGCAGACCTAGTAGGGACCCCAGACAGGCAGTGTACAATAAGGCACTGCCAGCCAGGAACACAACCCGGTGCTGCAGCTGGGAGGCAACACAGAGACTTTTTTGGAGGAGTGGAGACAGGACCTGAGGCTGGGCAGAGACTAGGGGCTAGCGCACTGGCTTGCCAGCAGAACAGCATTGCTAGACAAGCCTGAAGATTGCTGGAGGGTGCCGCAGGACAAGTGGGGAGACACCCAACTCAGTGTGGCTCACAGCAGGGAGTGGCGGCAGGCCCATGAGTGAGAATACAGCAGCCCCAGAATCCAGCTAGATCTCCTCACAGGCAGCCAGCCAGAAAAGAAGATTTGAAACCCATAGAATTTTGACCAGGGGTGGATCCAGAAAAAGAAGAGCACCAAAAGGTTGTACTGGAGAAAAAAATCTTTCTTTAATCTGTTTCCTACCTTCTTCCCCTCCTATTCTTCTTCTTTAATTTTTTTGTTTTTCTGTTTTGTTTATCCTCCCTCTCACACTAAGTATATAGCATATAACTATTATATAAACCTAATATATACACTTATACTTTCTCACGTCATTCTGCATTCTACCCTCCCTTTTTCAACATACAATGTAAATACTACTTTCTGTGTTGCATAGCCTTGACCCTACTTGCTACTACTATTATTCTACCATCTTCCCTCTCAAAAATCACCTATCAGTTAAAACAACTCTTATCAGTTTTTCATATAGTGTAATAGTCTTAACCTCTTTACATC
The DNA here is from genome assembly GCF_987537825.1 of Furipterus horrens. Taxonomy (NCBI): domain Eukaryota; kingdom Metazoa; phylum Chordata; class Mammalia; order Chiroptera; family Furipteridae; genus Furipterus; species Furipterus horrens. The sequence continues at coordinate 69,920,713 of NW_028327180.1, forward strand.
TATATTAATAATGGCTCATTTGCTAATGATAGTATGACTGTGGGTGGGAGATATTTTTGAGGGTGTGGGTTTCTTGCCTGGGTTGTGTGTTTATCTTTTAACAATATCTCCACAAAAGAACTCAAGACAAGGTGGGCAGACTGACTCTCAATCAACTAGCCAGAGGGAAGTTTCCACCAAAGAGTAACTGAAATATAATCAGACAGCTTAAACAAATGACTTAAAGGGCATCCCAAGAGCATCAAGCTCAGGAGATCAAAGAGACTGCACCACTGAATCCCGCAGGTCACCTATACAGAATCTCATACCACGAAAGCAGGATATCAAAGCAGAAAAATCCAAGAAATAAAAACAACCAAACAGGAAGCATACAACATGGGGAGACAGAGAAACAACCTCCCAATGAAAGGAAAAGAGGAATCCCCAGAAAGAGAAATAGATGGAACAGACATAAGCCAACTATCAGACATGGAATTCAAAAGAATGGTTATAAGGAACTAAATGAACTAGAGAAACTGAGAGGAAATAACAACAAACTCCAGGGAAGCTACAAGGAACTTACTGAGAACTACACCGGCATAAAAAAGGACATAGAAACTATCAATAAGAACCAGGAAGAAATTAAGAATACAATTTCTGAACCGAAGAACACAGTAGAAACAATCAAAAGTAGGCCAAACAAAGCAGAGGATCAGATCAGTGAGTTAGAGAATAATACAGAAAAAAATTCCCAGACAATACAACAAAATGATAAAAGACTGAAAAAGAATGAAGAGGGTTTAAGAGGACTGCAGGACAACATGAGACAATACAACATTAGAATCATAGGGATATAAGAAGGAGAAGAAGAGGAGCAAGGGATAGAAAACCTGATTGAAAAAGTAGTAACAGAAAATTTTTCTAACTTGAGGGGAGAAAAAGTCATGCAAGTCCAGGAAGCACAGAGGGTCCCAATGAAGATGAAACCTAAAAGGCCCACTCCAAGGCACATCATAATTAAAATGGCAACATTCAAAGACAAAGAGAGAATCCTAAAAGCAGCAAGAGAAAAACAGCAAATAACACACAAGGGAGCTCCAATAAGGCTATCAACTGATTTCTCAACAGAAACACTACAATCCAGAAGGGAATGGCAAACAATATTTTAAGCAATGAAAAACAAAGGCCTACAACCAAGACTACTCTACCCAGCAAGGCTCTCCCTCAAAATGGAAGGTGAAATAAGGGGTTTCCCTTACGAAGGAAGACTAAAAGAATACATCTCCACTAAATCAGCATTGCAAGACATGCTAAAGGGAATGCTTTAAGAAAAAGAAAAAAAGAGAGAGGGAGAGCAACACAGGTACAAAGCGAAATGAATAAATGCCTGTCAATAATAACCTTAAATGTAAATGAATTTAATGCTCTGATCAAAAGACATAGGGTAGCAGAACAGATATGAAAACAAGACCCACATATATGCTGCCTACAAGAGACACACCTCAAAATGAAAGATTTATGTAGACTGAAAGTAAAAGGAGGGAAAAAATATTCTAGGAAAATGGACATGAAAAAAAAAGCTGGGATAGCAATACTTATATCAGACAAAACAGATTTCACAGCAAAGGCCATACAAAGAGACGAAGAAGGGCATTTCATAATACTTAAGGGAACAATCCATCAAGAAGATATAACCCTGTTAAACATATATGCACCCAACATAGGAGCACCCAAATACATAAGGAAAATACTAGAAGACTACAAGAAGGATATCAAAAGCAACAGACTCATAGTAGGGGACTTTAACACCCCATTATCAACAACAGACAGATCTTCAAAGCAAAGAAACACAAGGATATTGAGGCATTGAACACAGTAGAATGGACTTAATTGATATATATATATATATATATATATAGAACTTTTCACCCCAAAGAAGCAAAATATATATTCTTTTCAAATGCACATGGGACATTTTCAAAGATAGACCACATGGTAGGGCACAAAACAAGCCTCAACAAATTCAAGAAAATTGAAATTATATCAAGCATCTCCTCAGATCACAACGCCTTGAAACTAGAAACCAACACGAAGGAAAAAGCTAAAAGACTTTCAAACTCATGGAGAATGAATAACATAATATTAAATAATGACTGGATTAACAACGACATCAAGGAAGAAATCAAAAAGTTTCTGGAAACTAATGATAATGAACACACAACAATCCAAAACCCATGGGACACAGCAAAAGCAGTCCTGAGAGGGAAGTTCATAGCAATACAGGCCTACCTGAAAAGGATAGAAGAATCCCAAATAGAATATCTAACCCTACGGCTACAAGAACTAGAACAACAACAAACAAAGCCCACGGTGAGTAGAAGGAAGGAAATCATCAAGATCAGAGCAGAATTAAATGACATAGACACTAAACAAACCATTCAAAAGATCAACAAAAGTAGGAGCTGGTGCTTTGAAAAGATAAACAAAATCAACAAGCCTTTAGTCAGACTCATCAAGAAAAAAAGAGAGAAGACCCAAATAAGCAAAATCAGAAATGAAAGAGGAAAAGTTATGATTGCTATCAAAGAAATACAAAGGATTGTAAGAAATTACTATAAGCAACTGTATGGCAAGGAACATGACAACCTAAATGAAATGGACAAATTTCTAGAAACATATAATCTTCCAAAACTGAATCAAGAAGAAGTAAAAAGCCTGAACAGACTGATAACAAAGAGTGAAATTGAAAAAGTAATCAAAAAACTCCTGGCACATAAAAGCCCTGGACCAGACGGCTTCACAGGTGAGTTTTACAAAACATTTAGGGACGAACTAATGCCTACCCTTCTCAAACTATTCCAAAACATCCAGGAAGAGGGAAGACTCCCAAACTCTTTTTATGAAGCCAGTATAACCCTAATTCCAAAATGAGGTCAAGACACAACAAAGAAAGAAAACTATAGGCCAATATTGCTTATGAACATAGATGCTAAAATCCTCAACAAAATGTTAGCAAACAGGATCCAGCAACACATTAAAAAGATCACACACCACAATCAAGTGGGACTCATCCCAGAGATGCAAGGATGGTTTAATATTTGCAAATCAATAAATGTAATACACCACATAAACAAAATGAAAGACAAAAACCACATGATCATATCAATAGATGCAGAAAAAGCATTTGACAAAGTACAATACCCATTTATGATGAAAACACTCAGCAAAATGGGAATAGACACAGCATACCTCAACATAGTAAAGGTCATATACGAGAAACCTGAAGCCAACATCATACTCAATGGGCAAAAACTGAGAGCATTCCCCCTGAGGTCAGGAACAAGACAAGGATGTCCACTCTCTCCACTCCTATGCAACATAGTCTTGGAAGTTCTAGCCACAGCAATCAGACAAGAAAGAGAAATAAAAGGCATCCAAATTGGAAAAGAGGAAGTAAAACTGTCATTATTTGCAGATGACATGATAGTGTACATAGAAAACCCTATAGACTCCACAAAAAAACTACTCGACCTAATAAGTGAATTTGGCAAAATAGCAGGGTACAAAGTCAATATTCAGAAATCAAAGGCATTTCTGTACACCAACAATAAAATGTCAGAGATAGAAACTAAAAAAACAAACAAACAAACATTTACTATAGCAAGAAGAAAAATAAAAGTACGTAGGGATAAACTTAACCAAAAAAATAAAAGATCTGTACTCAGAAAACTACATATCTCTGAAGAAAGAAATTAAGGAAGATACAAATAAATGGAAGCAAATTCCATGTTCATGAATGGGAAGAATCAACATCATTAAAATGTCCATATTACCCAAAGCGATTTATAGACTCAATGCAATCCCTATTAAAATACCAGTGATATATTTCACAGACCTAGAACAAATACTTCAAAAATTTATATGGAACCAGAAAAGACCCTGAATACCACAGCAATCTTGAGACAGAAGAGCACAGTAGAGGAATCACAATACCTGACATCAAACTATACTACAAAGCCACTGTGACCAAAACAGTCTGGTACTGGCATAAGAACAGACATATAGATCAGTGGAACAGAATTGAAAGCCCAGAAATAAACCCAGGTCTGTATGGTCAACTAATATTTGATAAAGGGGGAAGGAACATGAAATGGAGTGAGAAGAGCCTCTTTAACAAATGGTGCTGGGAGAACTGGAGAGGGACGTGCAAAAAAATGAAACTAGACCACCAACTTACACCACACACGAGAATAAACTCAAGATAAATCAAAGACTTAAATGTAAGTCGTGACACCATAAAAGTCCTAGAGGAAAACATAGGCAGGAAAATTTCAGATATTCCATGTAGCAATATTTTCACCAATACATCTCCTAAGGCAAGGGAAATAAAGGAAAGAATAAACAAATGCGACTACATCAAACTAAAAAGTTTCTGCTCAGCTAAAGAAAACATCAGCAAGATGAAAGGGGAACCAACCATATGGGAAAATATATTTGCCAATGATGCCTCAGACAAGGGATTGATCTCTAAAATATATAAAGAACTTACATATCTCAACACCAAGAATACAAACAGCCCAATTAAAAAATGGGCAAAGGACCTGAACAAACACTTCTCCAAGGAGGATACACAGAGGGTCCATAGACATATGAAAGAATGCTCAACGTCACTAGCCATCAAAGAGATGTAAATAAAAACCACAATGAGATACCACTTTATCCCAGTCAGAATAGCCATCATCAACAAATCAACAAACAACTTGTGCTGGAGATGATGAGGAGAAACGGGAACCCTACTGCACTGTTGGTGGGAATGCAGACTGGTGCAGCCACTGTGGAAAACAGTATGGAATTACCTCAAAAAACTAAAAATGTAACTGCCTTTTGATCCAGCAATTCCATTGCTAGGACTACACTTGAAGAATCCTGAAACCCCAATTCAAAAGAACTTATGCACCCCTATGTTCATAGCAGCACTGTTTACAATAGCCAAGTGCTGGAAACAGCCTAAGTGCCCATCTGTAGATGAGTGGATCAAAAAACTGTGGTACATTTACACAATGGAATACTATGTAGCAGAAAGAAAGAAGGAACTCCTGCCATTTGCAACAACATGGATGGAACTAGAGAGAATTATGCTTAGTGAAATAAGCCAGGCAAAGAAAGAAAAATACCATATGATATCACCTGATACAGGGGGCTAATGAACACCACAAACAAATGAACAAAACTGAACAAGAAACAGAAAAACAGTTATCGGGGGGTCGGGAAGAGAAGGGGTAAATAGGGGAAGGGTCTAATAGAGGAACTGGTATCAATGACTCACGGACATGGACAACGGGGTGGGGAATGACTGCGGGAGAAGGGGTGGGCTGGGTGGGGGGTAGAAATGGAGGGAAAAATGGGACAACTGTAATAGAAAAACAATAAAATAAAATAAAAACTTTATAGGTTTTGGTTAAAATAATTTATTATAATCACAAACCTGTATTTGTACAGTTTTGGCAGATTACAAAGCACATTTATACATGCCACCTCTTTTTGAATGATTCATTAGAAATAGTACATGCTTTAAAAATAAATATTATGAATCACAATCCCTCTCTACCACATATTAGCTCTCACTTCAGAAAAGTAACTTCAACTTTCTGAGCCTCAGTTTTCTCTTATTTAAAGTGGGGTTAATAATTTCAAGCTTGCAGGAATGCTGAGATAAAATAAAATAATATGTGGGAAAGGGTTTGTACAGGCTTGTCACATGTAAGTGCATAAGAAATACAATCTGCTAGAATTTTTTCTGTAACCATTTTTCAAGGGCTGCCTAGTCATAAGGGCCTGAGGTCACTCAGTCAATTATTTGGAAATCTGGTGTTGAAATCCCTGTTTATTCCTCATTCTAGTACCTTTTACCCCCTCCTCATTCTATACTACTCTTTATATATACACAAGAAAAACTATTTGACAGATAGGATCTTGTTACTAACCAAACCCTTCAACTCTTTCCCAGTTTGCAGAAAATTAGCAGTACTACCACAAACATTTAAAAAGCTTAATGAACATGTTATTTTACCACAAAACATCAAGACTGCTCATTTACAATTTAACATTTCTGAAACATTTGATATTTACAGGAAAATAGAGAAGACTGCAGAGTGAGTTCTATGAAACTTCTGTTTTCTGGGCTAATTTTTCTGAAAGTGAAAAGAAGTCAAAATTTGAAAGTAGTCAGTTAACCAAGACTGTAAGGGCAAAGTCTGTTTCCAGGTCTACACTATGACAAAATAGTTTTCTGGACTCCAACTTTTGTTTTCAATTGTTTTAAGTGATTATTGTGCTAAATTAATATAAGATGAAATGTGATCAAGAAAGTAAATGTTAGAAGGGTGAGCCAACTCTTTCTTCTTTCCTTTGTCCCTCCTGTCCTGTCCTTTCTCCCTCCCCCTCCTGCCTTTCCTCCCTCCTTTCCTTTTTTATTCATTATGGGGAAATAATTTCCATAAAGGGCCCAGGGGCACTTCTGTTTCAGCCTCCTCTCCCAGGTTTTCATAGGTAGACTGTCTTTAAAGCTTGCTCTGAAATGTTTTTTTTCTTACTTTCTGTTCTTTTCCTAGGTTTTACCACTTAAGACGTTGGCTTCATTTCTAAGGACATTTCTCCCAGAGCACAGTCCCCTCCTCTGGGCTGCATCCCAGCTACCGACTTCCTTCCCAACATTATTTCTGTGGCTCACACAGCCTCTTCCCATTCCTCATCCGGACATCGTGACCTTCCCTCACAAACTGGTCTCCCTCCTTTTCTATCTCACAAACACTACTCCATATTTAAAAGAAAAAAACCTGCTCTCAATTTGTAATAACAATATTTATAGCCACCAGAAACCACATGCTGCTCAGTTCTGGGCCCAGATATATTTCTCAGTAGCTATTGGGGTCAGTATATGACAATGTTTGAAGACAGGGACTTTGGCATCTGACTGTCTGATGCCACTGCTTCTTATAAAATCCCCACTGCTTCTTATAAAACCTATAAAATTAGGCAACTAGTTCGCCTCTTTGAGTTTTAGGCTCTAAGAATATAAATCTGAGAAAGTCATGTTAGTTTTCTTCAGCTCTCATGGTGAGAACTAACTAAGTTAATTCATATAAAGCATCTTACCTCTGCTTTAAGTACATGCTTATTTTTGTTCATTTTAGAAAGCTGTGGGATTGTGTCTGGCTTCTCCATTTATAACCAGTTAGACTTAGAGAATGTTACATAATCACATTTTTTCCTTGTTATTGAAATAGAATTTAAAAATATATTCATTATCATGACTGCCATGATGACTAAATGATGACAGGCTTGAACATCACCTAGTCCACTTCTGCACATGGGGCGAGGTCCCCACACATGGCAGAATGGTCTCCCTCACCTCACTGCCTAAACAACCCAGTTTGTACCATTAGTCAAAGGAATTAAAATGTTACTAATGAAAGAACAACATTAATATTCATAATTCAGCAGCTACAATCTGTTTTATAAAACATCTGAGGAATTCCAGAGGTAAGACAAAAAACTGGATAGTGAAAATAAATCAATTACAGTATCATATTAACTGATGTTTAAAATGGAAGAGGAAATGTTTTTAAAGTCAATATCAGGCATAACTAATTTATTCATTAAATTCCAGTTGAGATCATAATTACAGGGAAGGGCTAAAGTAGGTTTACAGTTGTTCATATGGAAGATAATAATTAATAAATAATGCAAGAATAAACTGTGTTTTGTGTACTCACAACTATAAACCTACTTTTGCCTCACCTTATATTTTTTAACACTATTAAAGCTACTAAACCCTCTGCCTGAAGACTTTGCTCTTTAAGTACATTTTAGGTTCATACACTGCAGTTGAAAGGGGCTGAGATTTATTCAGTGTCTTGGTTTGTGGATCTTTTTATATGGCTCCTCCATGCAGAGACTCTAGGTTGGAATCTACCTGTTAGGTCTGTTTGGAAGACATGCTAATATGAACTGTGATGTAAATTCTACAAAGCAAGACATTTTATGTGTCTTTACTGCTGCATCCTCAGTGTCTAGAACTCTGTTTGGCACAAAGTAACAAGTTTAAGTAACACTTAACAAGTAAGTGTTAAATGAATGTATTTATAGTGTGTAACCTGCCTTCCAGGTCTATAGAGCCCATCATCACAGCCTGCTATTATAAGGGGTTATTATATGCACACACATGAGCACACACACACACATTGTAAAACCATCGGAAGCAGAACAGCTAAGGTAGGCTTTATAAAGAAGCAACCTCTCCCATCTCCAACCCCCGGCAATTTCCTCTTTACTGAGCAGAGCATCTGTGCAAAGTCGATGTTCAAAAAGTATTTGTTATATAATTGAATAAATTATATCCCAAGAAACCCAAAACACTAATTTGAAAGAACATAAGCACCCCTATGTTCATTGCAGCGGTACTTACAATTGCCAAGATATAGAAGCCACCCAAGTGTCCATCAGTAGTTGAGTGGATAAAACAATCACAGGGCATTTACACAATGGAATACTATTCTGTCATAAAAAAGAGGAAGAAGAAAATTTTACCATTTGCAACAGTGTGGATGGACCTGGGGAACATTGTGCTAAGTGAAATTAGCCAGTCAGAGAAAGACAAGTACCATACAATTTCACTCATATGTGGAATCTAGTGCATAAACTGAACTGTCAAGCAAAACAGAGACTCATAGAGAGCAGGATGACAGCTCTGGGGGGTGGGGGTTAGAGGGTAGAAGAATTGAATAAAAAGGGAAAAAGAACTCATGGGCATGGACAACAGTGTGGGGACCGCAGGGTCAGGGAGAGGAGTATAAGGGGGATAAATGGCAATGGAAAAAAAATAAAGAAATAAATGCAGGGGTGAAATAAAAACTAGGTATCAAAACTCACTACAAACAAAAGCATTAACCAAAGCCTGATATGTGAATGGACTTTCATTAGGAACTATGTAAAGCAGTTCAAACCCCCTCAGATAGGATTTATAAATTAGAATTTCCACAAGAACAAAAATTGAGAGACCACAGTACACATGCCTCAGGTTGGCTTTAAGAATTAATCACTATTTAATCATGTGTGCCTCTGTTTCTTTGTCCCTAGATGGAAATAGCAATACTCACAAATTTCACAGAATTGAAATAAATGCTAAGACACAAAGAAGGTTAAAATAAAACACTGTATATAAATAAGCTTTTAGAAAGAGCTATTTCCCTCTTATTTAGGAGAATTTTCATCTGTTTTTTAAATAATGCATTCAAGCCATTAAGTAAATGAGGGTGTCTGTTTTGCACCAGATGATGCTATTCCACAGGCAGGGGACATTAATCTCCAATAGTTCTAAGGGGCTCAGTGGTTTTGGAATCTGTCGGTGGGGAAGTTGCTGGGTAAACAACTTATTTAGTAGCACGATATGGCCTACCTCGTTTAGAAAGAAGCTAGAGAAACCACTAATTTCTCCTCAGCATGACACAATACATACACACAACCTAAAATAAAATAAATTGCATGAAAGATACAGACGTCATAAACCATCCAGGTTCAGGTTTACGATCAGAGCTATAGGCGCTGCTCCTTCCACGTGGCTCCATTCTCCCACTGAGTTCAACATTAGCATTAAAATTACCAGCCTAGTTTCCGCTCTGGTGTGCATGCCAGTGTTCATCAAACTTCCCAAGTCTTTTCATGCTGGCAATAAATAATAGCAACAGTAAGACGGTACAATTCAGTTTTCACCATGACGTTTCATCCATGTAAACTTTTCACAGTTTTCCAAAATGTATATGGGTGTATGCATGTGTATAAGGGGGCATACTGACAGTTTAAAATGCTTTTTTAAAATACATAATATAGAAATTAAGAGATTTTGAAGTTTGCCTCCTCCTTTCCTTCATTTGTTTCTACAATGCCAAAACAGAAACAGAAGGGAATATAACTAAGTTTATTGAATCAATTTTGGCTATATCATTGCTTGGATCTGAAACAGAACCCCTGGGTTTTGTTTCTTTTATCAGCAGTTGCTTTGAAGTTTTAAAGACACAGCTTCCCTGTTGGTGAGAAACAGAATAGTCTGTTGCCTTGTGAAACAGATAGAAAATTATACTTTAAATACATAACTTGGGTATCTCGAGTAGCTCACTTTTATGTCAGAGGTTTTCTTCATTACAGCATCTCTTCTGGAAGATGAGAAGGAATCTGTTGTCACCTTTGTTGAATATCACATTATAAGAAGTTTTGATTTTATCCCTTTCCCAGAGGAGCCTCCTAGCTCAGTGACTTGGAAGGAAAGAACAGGCACTCTCTTGATCAGAAATTTATCCATGGGCAGAGCCAATGAGTGTGGTGGTCTTCTGGTCCGTGAAGAACTTTTGCTTTACATAAAAAGTCACATTCCTCTGCTTATACCCTTTGGTGTATATGTTACTACAAACTAAGCTTCCTCTTCTAATAACATCATTTTCCTGTTAACTTTAAGTGGATAATAATAATGATGATGATAAGTGACATGTATTAACTAAATACTATACATGTATTAACCCACTGAGTCCTCACAAAACCCCACGAGATGAGAATTATTAGCCTCATGTTAAAGCTGAACAAAATGAGTCAAAGATGTGTTTTTTAAAAAGAAGAAGATGACGCAATGAACGTTAGCTAAGGAGTATCAGAGCCATAATTCAGATCTGGCCTGTCTGGCTCCAGACCACTCTGGAGCCAGACATTTTCAATATCACGGTCAGGAAAGACCATATTGAGAAGCTGACACCTGAACAAAGACCTAAAGAATGTGAAAAGGTGAGGCATGGGGCTACGTAAGGGAAGATCATGCCAGACATAGGACAGCAAGTATAAGGGTGTGAGGGAAGAGCATGCTTAGGTGAGACACAGAGTGTGTAGAATGACTTCAGGCATTTTTGCCTAGAAATAGAGAAGATTTGGGCGATCTAGGTTTGGTGGCCCCATCAGGAGTTTTTTTTTTTTTTTGATTAGGAATTTGGGGTTGAGCAGGTTTGATTGAAAAATCTATTAGATAATCAAGAAGGGATACCAAGTAGGTGGTATGAATCCAAGACTGGGTTCTGAGGACATACTGCATGAGGATGCCACGAGCTTTGTGGACACACTTGCAGTCACAAGACCAGCAAAGAGCACCAGCAAAAAGTACCAAGTAAATGACAATGGAAAATGGTCCAGGAACTAGGTGCTCCAACATTTAGAGACAGAAGATGAGGAGTCATAAGTTAAAGAAACTGAGATGGAGCAGCAGGTGAGGCAAGAGGAGGACCAGGTAATTGTGAGGTCCCAGAGGCCAGGTGCAGAAAGCATGCAGGAGGAGGAAGTCATCAGACTTGTCAAATGTCACTGGTAAGGCAAGGAGATGAGGACTGAAAATTGAGTAATGAATACTGATGGATTATTCCATCAGTGACCTTGACAAGAAAATTTTCATTATAATGATCAAAGCAAAAATCTAATTAGTGTGGACTTATGAATGATCAAGAATTTTTCCCAAAACACACAACTAAGATCTGTCAAAGAACAAGCCATTTTCCTTATCTTTATGGATTGCATGAAATGGTCTGTCATACTATGAAAATTATTTTTTAAATGATGCATAACTTCTGGAAAAAGTATAGACTTCAGTTATCAAAGAATTAAAAACATGGAAAGAAATACTGAGGAGAGAGATTTAACAGAGAACATCTTGAAAGAACAGAATGGATACGAGAATGTGATTGGGCCATAGGCTTCTATTTGGAAGTGCCAATCACTCAATTCAACCCAACTTAGGAAAAATTTTGGAGAGATTTGTTGGCCAACATAACTGAAAAAGTTCAGGGACAGCTGAGCAAAGGTGCTCCATGCCATTGTCTGAATTCAGTGAAGCTTCATCTCTGCCGCCCTTTGCGTTGGCTGTAGTTTCAGGCAAGCTCCTCAGTCATGCTGGCCACCAATCGCTCCAGACTTACGTCTCATTGTCCAGCAATCCCTGTAGGAGGCACTTTTCTTCTTCAACAAACCTGTAAGCTGAATGTATTGGTTTTGACTAGCATGACTATTGTCCTAAATATAGCTCAGTAACCATGTACTGTGGCTCTCAAGGGATGGGTTAGATTTAGGTCTCATTCCCACCTCTTAGAGGTGGCATAGTGAGGTCAGCTCTTTGCAAACCACAGGTATTGGCAATTAAAAGGTTCTAACCCTATAAAAATGGGGAAATGACTATTGGGTGTATGAAAAAAGATGTCCATTATAGGAGAGTAGGAAAAATATTTGAGAGAAAAAAGAATGAAGACAAGTAATTGTGTAGCATTTACTATGTACTTTACCTAACTTGTTCACATTTTCTCATTTAATATTCATAACAACCCCAAGAGGTAAGTGCTAATGTTGAGGAAAGCTTTGAAAAGAGAGGGATCTTTAGTAGTTGCTTCAGAGAAGACTTGGCTCTAGTACAAAGTTATAAACTAATATTTCAAATCTTAGGATAGTTGTATTCATGGCCATCCAGTGAAAATTCAAATGTATGGCTCATCTGTTTAGCATTACAATAGAAAGCCATGAAAATAAATCAGTACATACAAATAAGTGTTACTGAAAGTTGTAGTCATACAAGTCTCAAGGTTCTGGTTCAATTTCCCCAGCAAATGAAGAAGCTCTTAGCTTCTCAGGGTGAGCAGAGTGGTCACATGGGTGTGAGAAGGGGTGGAGGGGCTCTAGTGTGTGGTGGTGTCGTGGGGTAACCACTTCTTACAAGGTTTTTCAAATAGTCCTCTCAATACAGGCTCACTTCTCTTCAGTTCCTTAAGAACTACATACACAATAGCTCCAAAGGCTGAACGGACCTTTCTGAGGTCCTGGGGCTAACACTGGCTCATTGCAAACTGGCTTTTCACAGTAGGTACTAGATTTCAGCTTCATTTTCTTCCTTTCTATGCTGTTGACATCACTCACATAGGGTCTTCTCTGTCACTCTTTCTTTTTCTCTGTAGACTTGTCTCTCTATTTTTACCCCACTGTCATTTCTCCCCACTGGCGTTTTCAGAAATCACAAGCATAAAACATACATATACATTCAAGCTACCTCATTTGACCAGAGATCCTCTCATCTGTTTCTAGATCATCATTTACAAGTTCAATCATTGATAATGTTAAGCATGCTATTATAATCCCTCCTGGTAGCCTGAATCCCCACCTCTCAATTTTAATAAACTTACCAGTCCCAAGCAGTGTATATATCAACCTCTAAATGCTACCAACATTCATAAATTTGAACATATTCCTTGGTCTATGTCTTACCCTCATATTTATTTGATCACCCTATTTTTAGATGGGTTTCAAATATGAGATATCACTTTGTATCAAACAGAATTTGCCTACTGATCATATGGTAGTTAAGTTGTCAGAAAACAGATGGCAATGTTTAGATTAGTGTTTTTAGCTGTGGTCATCTGTCTCCATGCACTTAGATAATAATTGATCCAAAAGGAAGTTCTCATTCTATCTGGATTTTCTAACCTACTGTGGCAAAGTTATACTCATAACTGCCACATCTTTGTAAAACACAACTGTAGACATAATGAAAGCTCGTGAAGCCTGGTATAAAGTGGTGCTGAAATGAAAACCCCACATGTCTCTCCATGAGGCTTTAGCATCTCAGAAAGCACAGACATTTGGGAGGGAACGACACCGAATCACAGGGCCAGAGAAAATACAGCTCGAAGCGGTTCATTTCTTTTAGCTGTCAGCGACTTTTGGTTGTTGGTTTGCTTTGTTTTATAGCTTTCTTCGGCTCCATCAAGTATCTTGACATACTGCGTGAGACCTCTGGCTTGCTCTCTGTTCCATTTTTTTTAGAGTAAGTGAGATGCCACTGTGAGAGGCACTGAGGCATCACAGTTAAATTACATCCAGTGCACATGCAGACAGCCATGTAGGGAGCTCACTCCCACCTCCATGACACGCTTTCATTTATTTTTAGCTTAAGGGAGCAGAGGTGATCACCATGGTAGGGTAGAGTTGATGCTTAGCTATATGAACATTCTTCCTTATTAGGTTTAATGGTTACTCCACATTTTACAGGTTGACAGTTACTGGCAATTCAGATATTCTATTTAAATGAAGACTATGTTATAACTTGGAGCATAGATTAATAACTAGCCTACTATTTGACATAGTTGTTCAATGCCTTTCACTTACTCGATCTCATTGAACCCTCTTTGCCAGTGCCCACACTGAGGCCCTCACCCTAACTGTTCCACTGCCTTAATCATCTTTATTCCAGATCTTAGGATGGATGGTGCTTCCTCATCTCTCCAGCTTCAGCCTAAATGTGACTTTTTCAGAGAAATCTCCTCTGATCTTTCACAACACCCACTTTTTTTGCTTCTTGTATTCATCAGGGCTTGATATTTTCTTGATTGCTAATTGGCTAATATAATGGAAGGAGTAATTGCATTTTATCCTTTATTTTATCTCTAATGCCTAGAATATGGTAGGGATACACATGTCTCCATATTAAACAGAGAAACAGTCCTTGTCTGGTGTGTTTGTTGTGGTAGCTTTAACACCTTGTACATGATGTGGACTTCATATATGCACAAATAACTGTAGTTTAATGCCTAACTGTATTGGAAAGTTAAAAGTAAAATATCCCATTTTAGATATTTTCCAGAGACAAATGAAAACTTACATTTACACACAGAAACAAGCTAATGTCTGTAGAGGCTTTATTCATAACTGCTGAACACTGGAAAAATCACAAATCCTTGTGAATGAAAAAAGAAACCGTGGTATATCCACTCAATAGCATATTATTCAGCAAAACAAAGAAACAAACTACGAAAACACACAACATGAATAAATCTTAAATACATACACTAAGTGAAAGAAGTCAGACTCAGAAGGCTACATGCTATATGATTACATTGATACAATATTTTGAAAAAGGCAGAACTATAGGGACAGGAAGTCAATCAGTGGTCACTAGGTCATAGAAATGGGGGGAACAGATAAGGGGCAGAATAAGAAAATTTGGGGGGGGTGGAATTGTTTTATAGCATTATTGCAGTGATTGTATGTGCTGCCCAAACTTGCATACTCCAAAGATCATGAGTACTATTTTATATAAATTATACTTCAATTAAAAAATAAAGTAAAATAGCTGAGACATTGTAATTCACTATACTTCAAAGAACTACTTGGCTTTTCTACAACTGCCTAACTATTTTCCTCTGAGTGACACTACAAAAATATGCCAGATCATTTTACTCCTCTGCCATCCTCCCAGCTCAGTTCTCATAATGGCCTACAAAGGCTGACCTAACTGCTAACCCACCATTTCATTGACCTCATCATCTATAACCATCTACCACTTCCACTCTGCTCCAGCCAGAGTAGTCACCCGACTGGCCTTCAAACACATCAAGCACCCTGAGGTATTTGCTATTGATGTTCCACTAGATCTACCTCCCTGTTACATCCACATGGCTTGTTCCTTTACTTCCTACAGTTCTTTCTGCAAACATCATCTTACCAGAGATGTTTCCTTGACCAGCCTATATGAATAATACCTCTGTCCTTGCATGAAGTCTTTCTTTTCTCAAGAGAAAATTTCATTTTATTTTTTAAAAATCTGCATGCCCTCTTTAGAATATATGGATCATAAAGTTTAAGATTGTATTTTATTCACTACTGTTTCTCCATATTTTAGAACAGTTCATAGTTTTAGTAAGCACTAAAATGTATACATGTGTGACTAAATAAATGAGCTAATTAATTAATGCCTATGTTTTAGCAGAGACTGATTAGATGCTCATAAAACCCATTTTCTCATCCTGAGCACACAGCTTATTCTCATTTCCCAAAATATACAGGGGTAATCTGACTAGTTCTCATCAATGGAATGTAGAGGGAAGAGAGAGTTCATTGTTTGGTCTAACCAGCAATGATCAATTTGCCTTCCCTTTGGTCTCTTTTTTCCCTCACTCCTCACCCTGCCAAATGGATGACACCTCTGTGATGTGAAATTCTTGAAGCTGTTTGTTAAGCTGGAAAAGACATGCAGCATGGGAAGTGCTCAGGTCCCTGAAGAATCAGCTAGCAGAATCCTTCCCCGCCCTCCAGCCACAATGGACACTGTAACATTCGTGAGAGATAAACATTTATTGTGTAAGGCTACCACACTTTTGAGTTGCTTGTTACAGCAGCTACTGTTACCCTGACTAAAACATATAGATTTAGCATCCAAATGTTTCTAATCTGAGATTGGCCACATGTGGCCATATTTTAGGTTAGAAAACTATTTTAAGATTTTCTACTTTGGGGATAGTAAACACTAAGCACTTCATGGGCTGAAAATACTCTGAAAATAAAAGAAAAGACCCAAAAATACATGTTTTAAAGAATTTCACAAATGCAAGTTTTCTTAAAGTGCAACTTCCCTTACTTTGCTGATTCAGGTTCTTTTTTTCCCAAACAACACTTCACTGACTTCTCCTCTTGTTCACTCTCTGGATATTTAACATTTACTCAATTAGTATATTCTCTGTGAGAGTGGAGAAAATAGTAATGAAACAATCATGATGTGAACATACCCTAAGAGGGGGAGGGTCCACAGAATAGGGGAGACTGCCCACTACTTGAATAATTAGGGATGGCATCCCAGAGGAAGTACCATTACGTTGTCACTCCAATGATTATGATAAATTTTGAAAGTTAACTGGATGGTGGGATTTGAAGGACAGTGTGCTTTAGAGTATTTGGAACTATCAAGGCACTTAAAGTTACAGTGAACATGCTTGTAGGACAGCGGCAAGGAATATGGGTTAAGTGAGGATAACACCAAGTTTTGAAGAGTTCTAAAAGTGATGGAGGGTGTTTGGTCTTCATTTAACAGAAAGTGGAAACTACCCAAGGGTATTAAAAACTATGATTATATTTGCTTTTTAGAAAGAGTGATTAGACTAAATTATGGAAAACAAATAACAGACAAGGTATATATGAACCTGGGAATGGCATACTACTGAAGGTTATGGTTGCAATTCTCAAGGCAAAAAGAAGATGAAAATTCCAACTGGGGACATTGTTGTGAGGATGTAGGAAAGTTAAAAAATTAGAAAATTTAAAAAATTAATTTTTCAGGATATTGCTGTTATAATTAATTCTATAGTAGAAACAAGAGGAAGAGGCAAATAGTTTGTTTTCTAGTTCATTTAAATTCTGCGACTATAGGAATTCTTCCAAGTCCTCACCTCGGTCATCATTTTGTTTTTCTCTACATTTCCACCTGTAACCTCAATGACTGTCTCTATATGAGTGAAGCCTACATCACCAATCACCAACTCTATATTCAGCCATAACCACAATCCTCTTTCTCTATCTATACATATAGATCAGATAGATAGATATATAGGTAGATATAGATAAAATTTTACATTTGTCTTATGATTTTGTCTGGGACAGCCAACAAAATTTGGATAAAAGTAATGAGTACTGACACCTTGCTTGTTTTTACCATAAGTATAACATTAATGATTATTTTGTGTGTTGTCAATCAAGGAAGTTCTTTCTATTCTTACTTTGCTCAGATATTTTTCATAATAAAGGGTATGAAATTTTATCAAAAGCGATTTCTCTATTATTCCCTGAATATGGTCAATAACATTGATTGACTGTTGTCTGCTAAACCAACCTTGCATTCTTAGGATAATTTTTATTAGCCATGCTGTAATGTCCTCCACACATACTGAAAGGTAATCAAGGTAATTTTGCTAATATTTTAAGTATTTCTGCATCTATATTTATGAGGGATATTGACCTTGTTATTTTTTATTTCCCACCATAAACAACTAGAAAAATGAACATATATGAAATAATTGTTCTAAAAATTAGGTATTATGGAGTCCCTAAAAACATATAAAGTGAGCCTTTTGAACACTCCAGATTTCTGCTTTGAGTACTTGCTTGACCCTTGGGCAGGGAGCAGGGATCCTAAGCAAAGCAGGGACAGCTTGCTGAATTAGAATAAAGAGGTAAATTTTCATATGCTGAAGCTCCAAGGAGGAGGTAGCTACATAAGGAAAGAGTTTGATAATTCTGTATAGGAATACCCTCCTTTGTTCTACTGAATACTAAGACATGCAAGTCTACAGTCCTCCTGAATTTTTTTTTTTTTTTTTAGTTATACTCTGCTTTCTTCTCTGTTCAATGAAATCTCTGGCATAATGGTGATTCAACCATGAGCTGTGGCTACTTGACCCAAATTGGTGAGTTGAAAAGTATAAAATTTGTTCAATTTGTTGAATGTTTTCATATGTTCAGCAGTTTGCTTTCCCACTGAATTGGTGATGTCCTGTGTCCTGGAAGATACAGAAGAAATATCTTGTTTTAGCAAGTGGATTGATGAATCAGGCATGGTATGGTATTGTTCCATTTTGAACTTCAGTGATTACTGCTGGCAGAAGGCAAGGAACATGTAGCCTCCACCTCAGGTGTGCTAGCATATTGCAATTAAAGAGAGCCGCTCTTACTCAGCCAGAGTGAAAGTGATCAACTAAGTGTCAAATGATTTACTTGAAGTGTAAACTATAATTTCCTGCCCCAAATACTACAATTTACTTAATAAAAGAGGGTATCATTAAAACCCAGACACATATTATTCACCAACTGTGGTCTAATGGAATGTGAATGGTATAATTATTCTCCAACAGGCAAACATATTCCGTGGCTTTTCCACATCCATCCTTATTATAAATAATATTTCCAGTTAGGGTTACCCAAATGCTATGCAAAGGCTTGTATAAAGATGCAATATAAAACAATGTAAGATTACTTTTTATACCCAGTGAAATAAATACGGACCAGGAAAAGAAGGGGTTCATGGCAGAGCAGTAGAGATGCAGATGATAAACCAACTTGAACATTATACAAGCCAATTAGGTCAACAGGAAGAATAGTATAATCTGGAGGTGAGTCACAGTAATTATCATTATTGTCCATCAATACTTTATATTGAGTGACAATAAACAATGACCCACAATCACTAGTTAATTTGGTTTGGAATCAATCCGAGATGTGAGCCTTTCTTGATTGTATAGTGTAGAAAAATAGCAATTATGTAGGAATGACCACAGTGTGCTCTTAATATCGGCATTGTGTTTGCTATTGTTTTCAAATGGCATTTAATGCCTAGTGTATCATTTTAGCTTCACAGTGATGATATAATATTGTTTAAGAGTTTACACTCTGGCTCTAGAATACCTTGAATTCCATTGCTGATTCTGAAATGTAACCTCTGTTAGTCTCAATTTCTTCAGCTGTAAAGTGAGGGCTAATTAGAGGCCCTACTTCTTAGGGTTGTGGACAGTTAAGCAACTAAATAAAGTTCTTGGAGCTCTGCCTGGTGATGGAAATGGGGTGAAAAACTTAACAGCTTCTAGAGTCCGCATTCAAACCACCATGTATAGTGCCTTTCCCCTTTCAGGGACTTCTGACAATTTAGTAAACTCATATGTGTGTGTGGGGGGGGGGGGGCACACAGCTCACTGTTTGGTGAGCAGCATTCAATGCCCAGTGGCTTAGAGGAGAAGGTGGAGGAGTTAGACATAAAGGAGGTGAAAGAGACTGGCCAGTATAACTATATTAGAGCAGGGGTTTGTAAATTTTTACTGTAAAGGATGAGAGAGTGAACATTTTAGGCTTAGCATGGTATATATCCTGTCTCAACTACCCCAATCTGCCATTGTAGCTAGAAAGCATCCACATAAAATATATAAATAAGTGGGTATTTTTCAACAAGATTTTATTTACAAAACGTGTTGGGTTAGATTTTTCTCTTGGAGCATAGCTTGATATCTGGGTCGGAGAATGAGGATTTGAATTCAGTCTCCCTCTCTCTCGTTGTCTCTTTCCCTGTCTCTCTCTGTTCCAGGTATAACTGACAAATATTGAATGCAGTTCCTCAATGAAGTCTAATATTCTTTTCACTCTCTCCCAGCTGCATCCCTCTGGCCTCCTGCAGCACTGGAAACATTAAGGGAATGAGTCCATTATGACCTCCAGGCTATTTCCAGAACTGATGGTCTAAGATTATATGGTGCATTATCTGAGGATGATTTAGTGACTGTCAACCAGAAAAAAATTAAACCAATCAAATGCTAATTCCAGGCATGGTGGACATGACTCAAGACCATGGTGAAAACCATGCTCGTGACTTCTCATTCTCTGTTCAAATCAGAAATATGAATTTGCTCAATGGGAGAATACATATCTGTACCTGAAAGCCTTCACACTTTTCAGTCACTGAGTGGCAGGTGAAATGTGTGGGTAGGGTGAACAGGTGTCCTTGTTCACCTGTGGAAGTTCCAGTACATGCCTGCTGTGCCTATCTAATTATTATTAGCATCCTCTTTCAATTTTCCAAAAATGTTCCAGTTCAGATGAAAAATGACATGGTCACCCTATCAACAGGAGACGGACTCCAGTTCTATAGATTTCCACTTGCATTGGAAGCCACAACCCCCCACAAAGGGACAGAAAGCAATTCTCATCTGCTATCCCCTCTACTTCAGCGAACAGCCATCAAGTGCCTAATATATGCCGTGTACTGTGAAAGACACTGAAGATAAAATGTTCGCTCAGAAGTTTTCATATTATTTGGAGACAGATTGTCTGTGAAGGTTTATATGAACTCATTCTCTGACTGAAATCTTTCAGTTCTACAGACACAGGCTGTCTTCTCATAAATGCCCTCCACTGTTCCATGTTCCACATGAACCAAAGAAGGATGAGAGCAAAGGCAGGTGCTGGCTTCACCCCGTCACCAGCATCTAGTCATGCTTGCTGTGTACTAAGTGAGCCTGAAGTAGAGACTTAGGCAATAAATAACTATTAGTCGAAGGTTTCCCATTAAGCATTTTTTTTTTGTTCCCACATTGTACTGAGAAAGGAAAGTAAGTTATTATAAAGAATTTAAGATGTCTGTGTGAGTAGCTAAAGATACTTATCTTCATACTCTATACCTATTATTTATTTAGAGCTTACTATATGCCTGGCTCTAAATTAAAATTTTATATATTGTATAGCACTTAATCCTCACAATCACCCTAAGAGGCTGGAGCTATTGTTTTCTCTGTTTTGTCGATAATAAAGCTATTGCTCAAAGAATTTAGGAAATTGACACAAGGCCACATAGCTAGTAAGCGATGAAAACAGGATTGCATCCCACATTTGATTCCCATGAAGCCTGAATTATTAAGAAAATTGTTAGGCAAATTACACGATCAGTACAATTATGTACAAACCTTCTGACGTAGAGAATGATTATTAAGTGTTGGGCCCCTATGTTTCTGGTGCCAACTTCCTAGAGGCACCCTGAATTTCATTCGTAGAATCACCCTTTCCCATTTTAAACCAAATTTCTTTAAAGCAATGGTTGTAAGACTTTCTCCACCATGCATCTAAATAATTTGCCTATAAAAGACATAGACTCAATACCAATGAGATGAGAGACATTTATTCCTGGAGAGAAAAGCATCTTTTCTACCCTAGAGAAACAATCCTAAGAAACCTTCCTTCTTTCTGTGAATCTAGTGGGCTGGGTGCTTTGGACACATGGTTGTATTTTAGTGCCGTGAGGAGAGAAAGAGGCTGGAACCTCCAAGGGCAGAAGGCAGGGAAGAGGGACTTATGAAGTAGCCAGGTTTTGGGTGGTATAATATAAGTTCTGAATTAAGCTTCAGTCAAAACCTCTAAATATTTTTTCATATGAGTTAACACATTGCCCTTTTGCTTGAGCCAATTTAAGGTGGGTTATATTTTGTTACTTGCAATGCAAAGACTTCTAACAAATCTATTTGTATTTTAATTTGCAACCCCCCTGGAAAAAAAATACACAAGGCTTATTAAGATATACAGAATATGAAAGTGAACTGTAGGTTAGAACTGTGTGATAAAGTATAGGTACGTCTGTTGGGGGAAACATTTTGATGTGTAATAGAGCCAGCAATGAGGCTCAGATAATGCTTCCTGTGATGTCTTCACTCATGCTGTGGATGGTCCAGAGATTATGATAAGCTTCCTAACATGTGGTTCAAAGGAAACAGCTTGTTCAGGTACCCAATTCACAGTGTCCTCCAGCTATATTTCAAGGAATTGCTCAGAAGAACCACATACTATAAAAATCTAAAAGTGAAAGTTAATAGGAGAATGATCACTTTATGGTGGAGCAGTTAAGCATTCTATGGGAGGTCAGACTTCAGCTGAGCCTGAGAAATGGGGTAACATGTGTAGGGAGAAGGAGGAACAACATTCCAGGGAGGAAAAACAGCAGGAACAAGCTTATACTTGAAGTGAACTTGTGTAGACAGCTGTGGGGAGATGGGCATGGATAAAGGTGACAGAAGTTATGGCAAGAAGGAATCAACAATTATTTTAAAACAGAGTCAAAATGTAGAGCAGTATGCAAAAACAAAACAAAACCTATTAAGAGCAGATAGAGTAGAAGTTCTCAAGCTTATTAAGTACCTTTAAGTACCTGCATTTCTTAAATTGTACATATAGCCATGGCAGTAATTTTGGTTTAGTGAAAAATGGAAATGGTCTACAAATAAGTCTTGACAAAAGTTAAAACTGGGAATAAACAAACTCCCCTGCAAAAAATAAACAACATATTGAGCTCCATTCTCCTGTTATGTAAATTAGTCCTTAGGAGTAATTTACATAACTTTTATTTCCTAACCCAGCGACCTAAATCTTGAATAACATAATTCTCATTTACACCATGTCAAGATTATATAACAGATGTTTTAATATTTTTTCCTTAATATGGTAGGATGGAGAATGAAGAAATAATAACACTCCATACTTATGTAATAAACTCTTATGGTCATCATTCTAACTGGAGTGCTCTATTAACTAACCCTGTCCTTCATTAAATTACAACACCCATAAATCGCTCAGAAATCATGAATTGTCACTGGACCATTTGTAAAAATCACCCGCATAGTTGTGGATTTCAATTATATTTTGACATAATTACCATACTAGCTCTGAGACCTTGAGCAAGTGAATTAATCTCTCTGAGCCTTGCAACCCTCATTTGCAAAATAGGTGCAATAATAATTACCTATTAAGGTTTATGAGGATTAAGTGTGCAAATACATAGTAAGTGCCTAGTAGGAATAACTGCCATTTGAGTGATAACCATGTGCCAAAGTCCTAAGGTCCTATGAATTAATTATTTTAATTCCCATTAAAAACTGATAGTGGTTTTTCCCTTTCTATGGTTGAGTAAACTCAGACACAGGGAGGTTTATCAACTTACCCAACATCATCATTAAGTAAAATAATGCATATAATATACAGTACTTCTCAATTTAAGAGAGCACTCTATTATAACCAGCATGCCAAATTAACAAAACTTATTATACCACTATTTCCAAGGAACCAGAAAGAATTTACTTTAAAATAAAATTATTGTTCCTCAGAAAAGCTCCTTAAGGTTATTGTCTCTATTTTATAGATAGGTATAAGAAATGATTATGAAATGTAACATATTAAATCAATGGATTATTATGGGAGAAATTAGCTATTTAATCACTATCTGTTTCAATGGTTCTCAAACTTTAGTATTTCTAAGAATCATGTAGGGAACTTGGTAAAAATACAGACCACTGGGTCTCATCATCAGGGATTCTGCGTTGAGGAAAGTTTCGGATCTATTTTAACAGGCACTATCGGAAACTTTGATATAAATTATCCACTACCTGTGTTTTATAAATAACTGATATCAAGTTCAATAATCTCTTGAGAATAGGGGCTACACATGTATGCACAACAAAAGAACTGACAGGAAAGGAAAAGGAGAGCGAAATGAAAGAGAAAGAGGTAGAGTGTCTCCTTATTGTTTGCCTCCACAGCAACAGCACGAGATTTTCTAGTGGGCGTTTAGCATTCCCTCACTATCAGTTCATGATTCTAGGTGGCACCCTCCCACCTCCAGAGTGGTCATGTGATTTAAGCTCTAGACAGTCAGCACACCAGATTACTCCTGCATGCCATGATTGGTTCAAGCTGGCCAAAGCAGGTCCAATCAGAGAAAAGCACAGGACTATCAGAACTACCAGAAAAAATGCATCTGTCTCCTGCAGTGAGAGTCTTGAGAGTACTGAGGTACTGTAGGCATCTTGGAGGCTGAGCTGAAAATGAATGGGGAAGAATTTGTCCTGAAGATATTGTTTGAGTTCTGAAGCCAGCCATGCCTGAAGCCAATCTACCTCAGGACTTCTCAGTTTTGTGAGCTAGTAAATTACATTTTGACTTGAGACAGTTCCACTTGCGACCCACAAAGACAGATGAATTTCATAAAAACTTAGGAACAGAACAGATAAAAATTCACTGGGTTGCAGGTTTAAGGAGAGGGCCTCCTAAAACTGCCTTAAAACAGACTTCCTGTGCCTTACAACATGGTCATAGTAATTCAGGAAAATGTTTTTAAATTACTGATTTTTTAATAACTTACTGAACACTAGACATTCTGCTAAGCACAACACCCTTTAATCCTCAGAGCCATCTTCCGTGGTAGACACTATTTTTATTCTAATTTTACTTAAGAGAAAAATGAGGCTTAGAAAATATAAAGAAACGTGCCTAAGATCATCCAGTTTGTAAATGGCAGAGTCAAAATTCAATCCCTAGCTGCCTGAGTCCAAGGACTGATACCTTAACCACTGTCATACATCATCTCTAAAATATTTGGCCGCACTGAGCTGCTGTAATTAGGCTTGCTCAGAAAATAAATTACCTTGGGGAATTCACTTTTCCTGGACTGAAACTTCAACTTAACTCCTTTATTGGGGGCAAGTGGATTTATTGCACATTGAACCACCTTTCAATTACTCGTGGCTGGCAGGTCACCATTCATCTCTGCTCCTTCCTGTTTTCTAGCAGTTTAGCATGTTTTATGAGGGACCTGAAGTTTTCTTTTGGATCACATTGCCTGCAGATTAGAGGGGATGCCAGGGAGTGGCAGTGTGGAAACGGAGGCGACATCCACAGGTTTCAAACAGCATCATCCCTTCAGCTTCTATCTGCTGATTAGATTCCTGCACTTCCTCCTTTGGTTCAATTTGTTGACCATCACCAGCCTAATATACATTTGGCTTGACATCCGAGGCTCCATTCAACTATACAGCAAACTTGCAAAGCCTACAGATGTCACGACTGGGCCAGGCTGACTCAGATGGAGGGACATGGCTGGCTGACGGTCTGGATGCCAAGTGCAACATCTGTCTGTGACACTGCTTACTGCCTCTTGCTGCAAAACCATTTACTGCTGCAATCTGCCAGTTCTAGTCCGCATTTAGGTTAAAATACAAATTCTTTTCTTTTTTTTTAATCACCTGGGCATTGTTTTGGACTAGTCAACATTCTTGATGCCCTCTTCAAATATGACAGAATCTTAAAATGTCAGTGTTAAAGTGTTTTAGATCATGAAAATGATGATGAGGATAATTCATTTCAATGCCAAGCTTTTGCTTGTGTATTTAACATGTGTTATTTCATTCATTACAGATCAAGAGTAAAGATATTATGATCGCTCCCATTTGATGGTTCAGTGAATTGCCAATATTCATGAAGTTAGTGAGTTGTGAAGCTTGATTCAAATCCATATCTGTTTGATTCTGAAGCTCTCAATCATTATATTTGGCTATCTAGTCCACTGGTTCCGAGTGTTCAGTGAATATCAGAACCACCTGGAGGGCGTGCTGAAACACAAATTGCTGGGCCTCACCCAGAGTTTCTGATGCAGCAGACATGGGGTGCTCCATGATAATCTGCATTTCAAATGAGTCTCCAGGTGGTTCTGAGGTTGCCTATGTGAAGCCCACACTTTTAAGAACTACTGATCCAGTCAACTGCCTCACTGCAGAGCTGTAAAACCAGAACTCAAAGAAGGAAAGGAGCTATCCAACATCAACATGGACGAATGGCCAAGAGAAAATTTGACTCTAGGTCTTTTGGTATCCAAGCAAATAGTTTCTTAAGTATGAGGGAGTACCTCTATACTCACCCCTTTACATTGACAATAAAGACACAGAATACCTGGCTGAAGTTGCAAATAATAACTTCTCTGACGTATTCTGATTCACCAAGATGACAGGTATTCATGAATGAGAGTTGATTAACCTTCTCAAGTTTTAAATTCCTGTAAATTTGTGGTAACCAATTCCTACTTTGCATCTCTGTCACAAAGATTAGATATAACTGAAATTTCCCCCACTGAATATAAGCTTCATGACATCAATACTTTGCTTAACTTTATTCCATAATGCATTCCTACATCCAAGAACACTGTCTCACACATATTAGTTATTTATAAATAATTTTTGAATGATTAAAGATAGAGAGTTGATACACTGAATAGAATAAATGTAGCTTTATTGCTATTTTAATATCAACAATACATAATCATCAATTTACAGGGTTTCCTGATTCATTTCCCATCCTACTTTCTCCTTTTCAAATTTTTCTACACTCTCTGTACCTGCCAAGTGCCATCATGTTTTCTGGTAATGATGTTTCTGTTTTATGGTTTCAGAAAAACAGGCCAGATGTTAAGTTTTTGTTTGTTTGTTATTCTTTCAGTAAATACACACTACAGCTATTGATATCCTGTTTTCAAATGGGGAGCTCTAAATTACTGCAAACATTCTGCCTTGCCTGCCTTTTAAACATGTCCAGCTGTCAGCTTTAAAGGTAAAATGGCCATTAGTCATTTGGGACATAATTTAACCCTTTGGATACCAGTGAGACCTCTCTCCTCCTGCAGTGCTGGAAGCAGACCCCACTGCCCCACATGGGGTTCTCTCATCTCAGGAAACACTCAAACAGAAAAGAGACTGCGGAATTTATTTTGTAGTTCATTCTTTGAACCTAAGATGGCCTGGCACTAAATATTCAAGCTACCAGTGAAAGGTAGCATCAAGAGTATAATGTAAGATACAGCTTGGAGCAGTGAACAATTTCTGGAGGAAAACAGTGACAAAGAAGGAAAAATATCTCACTAGCTTCAGACCCAGGGTTCTCACCCTCAGTTGCACTGCAGATTCATTAGGGGATCATTTAAAAACACCTGAGGCACGAACACCGTTCACAACTATTTGATATCAGTCTCTCTGAGGGGTGGGTTCATGGAAGGTATGTATGGTTCTGAAAAGCTCTCTGTTTGCCCAGTTCCCTCCAAGGATGAATGCAGAATGTTTCATAACTTTTTCATTGGTCCTCAACATGGTGAGAAAATTAAGTCAAAGTAAATAGGATTTTCATAATCTAACTATGGCCCCTTAATAAAGGTTGTCTTTTATTGTGAGAGCACCCGCCTTCCCTAGTATGGCTTGAGGAAATCATTAACCACCATTAAATAAATAAGATGCCACTACTGTTCATCTTGAAGCAGGCTGCAAACCCCTAGAAGCAGCAAGATTGTAATCAAAGCCTGTAATTTAGAACATCTGGCCTTCTGGCTTCAATCTGGGCTCACATCTGAAATCAGCACTGTTTCCATTGTTTGTATAAGGCATGTGACAACCTCAGTATGCATTGCCTGTGTCTCCCTGTCAGCCATCAGGAGGGCATCTCCTCCAGGCTTGGTTCCACCTGCTCTGGAGGAAGGGTATCTATTGCTTTTGGGGGACTACCCAAGTTTCCCAATGGGAATTTCATGTATGACACTCAGCCTACACTTTAAATCAGATTGTCCTAGACATGGACTCTAAATATTCTGAAAATCCATATAACTTCACTAAAATGCATTGAAAGACATACAAAGACAGACCAACTTAATTTTATTTACATTGATTAAATTCATCTTGCTTGCTGTGACTTCAAACTATTCTTTGAAAAAAATGACAGATATAGTAATTGTAGCTTTAGAAATTATACATTTATGTGGTAAAATAAAAAATGTTGGTAACACTTTTGTGGGAGAATTATTAACATATTTATTTTTGGTCGTACTAGCTTGTGTAATCCCAAAGTCTGGGGATACCAAAATCTGCAATAGAAGTATCCAGAACACAGTACCATCCATCCTTATTGTTTTGCCAGTAACCAGTGATGACTGTTTACGATTCAAATGAGCTTTTAGGAGATCCCCATTTTCTCTTGGGCCACCAGAAACTGAGAGACTACCACTCCTTACGTACCCAGGTTTCCTTTCATACAATGCTGAGGACTCAAAACAGCTCCATTATAGCTGAGTTCAGGCAGTAAATGATAATAGAAAATTATGTGCTCTGTGAGGACACTCTTGCAATAGCCTAGAATCACTCCTTAAAATGATATCTTTCCCCCTGTAACTTCCTCCAGCCCCCGATCACTCCTCGTGACTGATGTTTATCATTGCTTTCTTGACTTACACATAATTATACACAAGCAGATCCTCAGCATTCTTGTGAATAGAACATGTCTAGCTTCATATCCTCATAAGTGACCCTGAAGGGGTCATAATTTGTATAATTTATCATATTGTTGTGGTATGAATTTAAATCACACTTGCTCTGAGCTGGTATAAAAAAAATTAATGACTGAGCCAGTGTGATAGCATGCACAGTCACCGGCCAGTACCTCCCCATAGCTTAGCTCTGTTGTCCTTGTTCGCCATTTCTCAGAAATCAACGTTTTATATTTTTGTTGGAACAATTGAGAATGTCTTAGTGAAAATTGAGATGGTAATTAATTGATGGTGTAAGGCTGTTAGTAGAAAGTGACAGAAGTGAGATTCAGAAGAACTAAAAACAAGAGAAAACATTGAGTGCTTCCTATGTGCCTGGCATCATACAAATAGCTTTATATTCATGATCTCATTGGATCCTCACGACTCCACAGTGAAGTTATATTATTAAATCCCTCCAGCAGAGGGGGGAGATGAAGACTAGAGTGTTCGGTTTCAAGTCACATAGACAGAGCCAAGATATGAAAAAAAGTATCTCTGACTTGAAAATATATTTTCCCCTTTAACATAATTAGATATAATTGTCACTCAATACCATAGCAGTTTTCAGTTATATAAAATATTTGACATTTGTATATGTTGCAAAAGGATTACCACAATAAGTTAGTTAACATCCATTACTATATCTAGATGTGAAATCATTTACAAGTGATGAGAACTTTTAAGACGTACTCTCTTAGCAAGTTTCAAATATACAATACGGTATATTAACTATAGTCACTATGCTGAATATTACATCCTCATGACTTACTTATTTTATAACTGGAAGCTTGTGCTTTAACCATCTTTACCCATTTTGCCTTCTCTCCTCCAATCTCTGGCAACCACCAATATCCTATCCTCTGTATCCATGACCTTGTTTTTAAAAATTGAGGTATAATTGACATACAATGCTATGTTACTTTCAGACATACGACATGATTATTTATTACTGTATATCCTGTGAAATGATCACCACAATAAGCCTAGTTAACATCATCAGACACAGCAACAAATTTTTCTTTCTTGAAGTGAGAACTTGTAATATGTACTTCTAAATTCCTATTGGTCCCAATTTTACCCGCCTTCTCCCCATCCCCCCACACAATTTTTCATCTTCCTTTTAAGTTCTTTTCGACCATGAGTTTAGCTTCTTTTCAGCACTCCTTGGAGCTCTTAGAACTTTTGCTATACCAGGATTTGTTGAATACAGATGGGTAGGTAAATGAATACAGGAATGAGTGATGCATCGTGAAAATGTACCATAGCTTTTTTAACCACTCATCTACTGATGGAATACTACCCAGCCATAAAAAAAGAAGAAAATCTTACCTTTTACATCAGCATGGATGGGCCTGGAGAGCATTATGCTAAGTGAAGTAAGCCAGTCAGAGAAAGACAAGTACCATAGGATTCCACTTACATGTGGAATGTAATTAACAAAATAAACTAACAAACAAAATAGAAACAGACTCATAGATACAGAGAACAGATGACAGCTGTCAGAAGGGAGGGGGTTTGGGTGAAAAAGGTGAAGGGATTAAGAAAAAAAATAAAGACACAGACAACAGTATGGTGATTACCAGAGGGAAAGGAGGGTGGGAAAGGGGGGTAAGTGGTGATGGAAGACTGGACTTGTGTTGATGAAACACACAATACCCTGTAACCTACGTAATTTTATTAATTAATGTCACCCCAATACCTTCAATAAAAATTTTAAAAGAATGAATGATGTATTTGGTAATTTTAACTTGCTTTATATTTACTTCATCAGCAAAAATTATATGAGAACAAATATACTTTCGTGTGTATTTATTTTAATAATACTACAGAAATTCTGAATGTTGAATGAAAAACAAGTTCTCTATATTTAAAGGGCGCCAAATTCAAAGAACATTTCCTTTACTAAAAATCTTCAACACTATGAGTCAGCCTTTATAACTCTTCTGATCATGTTCCAATGTCATCTGTGGACTTTCAAGGGAGTGCCACCTTGAAACCAGAAAGTACCAGGAAGGCTCTGCCTACTTTACTTTCAAAAAAAGGGAACTATACTTCTCACTTTTTCGTGATAAAACTGAAAGATCTAAAATAACACATAATTTCTCCATTGGTGTATCACTCAAGGGTCTGTAGAGAAAGAGAACCATAGGGATTGGCTCACATGATTATGGAGGCTGAGTAGTCCCAGGATCTGCCGTCTGCAAGCTGAAGAACCAGGAAAGCTGGTAGAATTAATTCAGTCTGAGTCTCAACCCTGAGATCCAAAGGAGCTGATGGTTTAAGTCCAAGACCAAAGGCCAGGGAGCCAGGAGCACTATGTCTAAAGGCAGGAAAAGATGGATATCTCAGTTCAAGCAGAGAAAGTAAATTCACCCTTCCTCTGACTTTGTTCTATTCAGGCTTTCATGTTGGTGAGGAAGACCTTCCTTACTCAGTTCACCAATGCCAATGCTGATCTCTTCCAGAGACATGCATACAAGTAATATTTTACTAGCTTAGTGAGCATCTCTTAGCCCAGTCAAGTTGACCCATAAAATTAACCATCACAATTCTCATATTTCCCACAAAACAAATTGGACAGTTATTTGTTTTTAATTATCACAAATGGCGAGAAGGAGAAAAACAGAGGGCTATGAGGGTACATAGCAGGCAGATATACCCTATTTGAGGGGACAGAACCTGGAAGGTTTCCCTTTGGAAATGATATGCGATCCATGATATATGGTCCACAACTAAAAGAGGAGGCAGATAGGATAAATTTAAAAATGAATTTAATATACTTGGAAGTTGAGTTTTTGAAACAGGGAGAAGTGCCCAAGGCAAATGGGACCATATATTTGAGGGTTTAAAGAAGACAGGATCAGGAAGCACTTGAAGAATTTTTTAAAATGTGGGTGAATTTTGGTGGTCATAAATCCTGAAAAAAAAATTCTGAATTTAAGAGCTGCAGTTAGTTAATAATGTTGTACCGGCGTCAGTTTTCTGGTTTTGATAGAGCAGTGTACCTATAGAAGTTATCATTAGAGAAATCTTGAGGGAGGCTTCATGGAAGCTTTCTGTACTAGTTTTTCAACTTCTTCTGAATGTAAAATGATTTTTTAAAAAAAGAATGTTTGGAAAATGACCTCTGGGTTTCAGCTTGAAATTGGTACTTCATTGACATGGGTATCAATAAAATTATACACATGTCATGACATTCCCAAGTTTATCCACTGTGTTCTTCTGACATGTGGAGTGCTATGTTGTCCTAATTTATTAGCAGTGATTCCCATCTGACATCTCTCCCCCAGGCATTGATGATAGTATTTGTTAAAGCAAACTATAATCAGGTGTCTGGGCAAGAAAAGGTGAGAATTAGCTGTCTACTTCTGTACTTCTCTTCAAGTGTCAGCACTCTGCTCTGGAATATATGGTAAGTAGGCATCTGAGATTCCATATATTAGCTGAGAATTGAGGCTCCAGGAAAGTCTAATTGAATAATACTGCATGACAATATAAGTAGAATGTGCTCCTGGAAGGTCAAAAGACGTAACACATACAATACTGTGTTATAGCCAGAAT
This sequence comes from Furipterus horrens, assembly GCF_987537825.1. Classification (NCBI taxonomy): domain Eukaryota; kingdom Metazoa; phylum Chordata; class Mammalia; order Chiroptera; family Furipteridae; genus Furipterus; species Furipterus horrens. The sequence goes on from NW_028327180.1 coordinate 69,952,784, forward strand.
GACAGTCACGCTTACTTCTAGACAAGACTTTTCATCAGTCTGGGATTGGCTACAGCATATAAGACATGGAACCAGGAAAAACAGGACAGTAAGCCTCACAGATCACCGGAGCTGAGCTAGGAGTGACTTACTGGCAGTAGCACAAATGTCTTTCCTCTGAAATAAATGTGGCATGGAGCACTCACTTCTAATTGTGTCATTTCTCTACTCAAAATTCTACAGCTGTTCCCCACTGCTCTCTGGATTAAATATAAATTCCTTTGAAAGATGGTCAGGCCCTCCATGAGTCGGACCCTGACTAGATGTCTAACCTCATTGCTTTCTCTTGCTCTCTAGTATTACAAATTCTTTTATTGACCCTTAAAGACCCTAGGCTCCTTTATGCTTCTGGGCAATTGACTGTTTTCTTAAACTTCTTAACTCAAACCTCACTGTGTCTTTGAAACTCTCTTTAGCTTGTCCAAACTTGGGCACATCTTTCTTATATCCTCATCCGTCTTATAAGTAGCTATATTATAGCAGCCATCACTTTGTATTGTAATGTGTTTCTTCACAAGTCTGTCCCTCCACTAACCAGCAGGCTCCCTGAGGACAAAGTTCTTCCTTTCTGGTGTCTTCAACACCTAGAAGACTATCTGACATAGTGTAGTTATTGAATAAAAATTTTGATAAATAAATGGAAACAATTAATATTTGCCTTAATTAAAAGAAAAATGCTGAAATGACTTACAATAATAATCATCAACATTAGTACAAAGGAGTTTATGTCCATGGTTCTGAAGCATTGATGAGAGAACAGATTGTAGTTACTCCAAATGGATTTGCCCACCTACTGGCACATCCCATGCCTGCTACTCAGGGAAATCACAGGGTAAAAACAATTCTCTATTTCAAAAAACAAAACAAAAAAATCTTAATTTTTATGATGCCTATATTGCACAAAATTATTTTTTTCCCATTTTAATGAAGCTATTTTTTAAATTGTCTTTCCTTTTTATTAAATTTCTTGGTGTGAAGTTATTTTTGATGATAATTTTTCATAACTTGAAAGGACAATGACTCTGGTGGACAGTGCTCCACAAGAATTTTTAAAACATGCGATACCTGACTATTAGTCAGGGGCACTGACCTCTTTTCCCTAAGATTGTCAAATAAAAAAATGACAACAGCCAACACAGTAATAGCCATCTGGTGTGAATGAATCCAAATTATACCTTTTTTTGTTGTTGTTAGACAGGCAAAAACATATATTTTTTGATGTGCTGCAGAATTTTAGTAATTAATTTATGTGGGCCATGAGATGAAAAAGGTTGAAAATGCTATAGATTAAAAATGCTGATGTTTAAAATCATTTTAGGGAAACTACTGGGTAAATATATTTCATTTTCAGGCCATAAATGCAACATATTACAATTCTAGAAAGGGACTGAATAAGAACAAACATATGAAGGCGGCATGTAAAAGAAGCTATAACCTTGTATGAACTGAGGTTTGCAAAAGTATTTTAAGTGTCCAAAATAAGTGTGTTTTCCTAACATTCCAAAGTATTCCAAAATATCCTACAGAAAACAAAAAATGGCAAAGGGAGATTCAAGAAGTAATAGAAAGACTTGTAAGCTGAACATTGATAACACTGCAGGGTTACATCAAATTCTCCCACATTTTTATTATGACAGAATTTAAATGAATATTTTTTGAAATGTATAGTCCAATTCAGTTAAATAGTCATTTGCACTAATTCCATAGCAGATACTTTATTAACCTCTGGGATACTGTGATCAGTAAAACGGAGACCCTGCCTTTGAAACGCTCCCAGTCTGGGAAGAGACAGAGCAGTGTGGGGAGTAGAGCCCACATTAGGGAATTCTGTTCTCTTTGATGTGGATGCCACAGCATCAAGTTATTAGCTGTGGGATTGGGCTAATTAATCTCTCTAGATTGTAGTTTGTTTGCCTGCAGAAAGCAAATAATGATCACAAGGTTGCTGTGAAGATTATATAAGAAAATTCCTGTAATGTGCCTGGGACCCGTCTGGGAGTTAAAAACAAATATATTTTAGCTGAGAAAGTAACATAATCATTTTTTTTAATTTATATTTGTATAGGTCGTAGGCCTAAAGGGAGTAATAAGAATCCACAGTAATCTAGGAAATTTAAGACAGCCTGGCCTCAATTTCAAAAATAAGTTTTAAAAAAATCACTGAAAAATTATAATTTGTTTCTGAAAAAGAAAGGGTGAAGTAATGAATGTATATGGTTCCTTTGAGAAGTGGATACAAAAAAAAAGAAATAGCTTTCAGTTCAATTTCAGGAAAAGTTCACATTCATCAGAATTGTCTATCCAAAAATGAAATGAGCTGCCATCAGATTATCAAACACTATTGAAGAATAATTTGAGATTGTAGAGACATTAAGGTAAGTAATAATTTAGGAATAATTAGTATAAGCAGTTGATCTAACCAGATGCTATGAAGAGCCAACAACGCTGAATCTACAGCTTGATCACCCGTTATCCTGCCACAGAGAGCAAGCTGTCACTTTACCAATCAAATAGGCTGTACTCCGGTGGATTATGAGCTACTTTTAGAGCAACCTACAAACCGTGCTGTGAAACTATTGGTTTCCTAATGGCTGGCCATCATTTTGCTTTTCTGACCCCTCAAAATGGAATCAACAAAATTGAAATAATTACAAATCATTGATATAAAGCCTGTGTACTATTACTCCATAGTGAGTTTTTTCTTTGTTTTTGATATGTTCTTGAAGCTCTGAAGACAATGTGCTTTTTCTCATTATTGAAGACACCCATACTTTTTATTTTTGCCAGAATAAAACAATTGGTTGAAAGGATCATCACTGATGATGCCTAAAGCTATCATGTGATACTGAAAATGATGGAGTTTAAAATCAGAAAGACGAAGACCTGAGCTCCGGCTTCTGTGGTATGACTGGCCTATGACACAGCTTCCTTAAGAGCTAAACTACTTATTGCACAGAAAATTTATGGTATCAAAAGGAGATAATGTCTTACCATGCCTAGAATGGTATTTAATATATTTAATATTAATTAATAAAAAAGAATAAATTTTCTTTCATTAACATATCCCCTTATTTCCACATCTTGATATTTTCTACCATCTACTAACCCTTATTGACTATAGAGAACTGGAGACAAGAAATCAGAGCTGAGTTAAAACAAGAAGTTATTTACTTTGTCTCTCCTTTTACAGAGGACAAAATGAGGCCAAGTTCCCAGAGCTAAATAAGGGAAGAGCCACATGAAGAAAAGGATGCATTTTCCATCTCCTCCCTACCAGTCCAGTGCTCTTTCTACAACAAATGTCATCTCTGGTAATGTCATAGGTTTTTTTGGTTTGTTTGTTCTTTTAAGATTTTTATTTATTTTAATTTTTATAGAGAGGGTAAGGGAGGGAAAAAGAGAGGGAGAGGAACATCAGCGTGTGGTTGCCTCTGGTGCACCCCCAACTGGGGACCTGGCCCACAAACCAGGCATGGGCCCTGACTGGGAATCACACCAGTGACCCTTTAGTTAGCAGGCCAGCACTCAATCCACTGAGCCACATCAGCCAGGGCTCTGCTAATGTCATAGGTTTGAAAGAGACATTCTGTTGTCATAAGAAAATTAAGTACAGCATAAAGGAGTAGAAAGAACACCAGCCCTGGAATCAGATCATTGTGGCTTTGACTCTGAGGTTTGCCACTTGCTATTTGAGTGCCTTGAGAAAAATGCAATGTTTATGACCCTCCATTCTGTCACCTAAATTTGTGAGTGATCATGGGTACCTCATGGGGCTTTTGGAAATTTAAAAAATAAAGAATATAACGTCCTTATAACAGCATTTGCCAAATTGAGAATTTTTGCCACATGTTAGTGAATAATAATTTAAAAAATAATAGTAGGAGGTTTAGGTAACATAGAAGGCTCAAAGAGTAGAGAAGTTCTCTTGGGTCCCCCCAAGTTCCATCAGTGTGGTGGTCGTTATTGGAACAGGAATTAGCTTCTATAACAGAAAAATACCAGTGTGTCATGCTCTCCTCCTTTTCCAGAAAAAAAAACACAAACTTTTTTTAACCCGTATTCTCAGCTTTTTCAAGTTCTGGTTCTTTTTCCACTCTCAATAAATATCTTCCTCAGGGAAAACCCACGCCGTGCCTGCAATGTGCTCAGTCTCTGTCCCGACTGCTTCGGACGCGCATGGGCACCGCTGAGTGCCACGTACTCAGGGACGAGACATCCATCAAAATCTTTTTCAGACTGCCACTGGCTCCAAGACCTGCTCACTGTTCTGGTGAATTAATTCATACCCACAGCTAAGCCTAATCCTGCCAAGTTCTTCAAGGAATTCAGAGCGCCATGAGTTTAGCTGTCTAATCTCTCCTCCCTGTACTGCTGTGTGCGACCAGACACCCTGTGCAGTATTATTCTGTCTTATGGCTTCTTTTTCAATTGATTTACTGTCCTCCATATCCATAAAGATGCTCTCACCTGTGGTTATAGTTCATGTACATGTTCCCTTGTTGACTAAATATTTCTTCTGGATTAGCTGGCTAGACAGAGACTTCTTCATAGATCAAAAATTCTTGAGGTTTGGGATACATGCAAAGACACATTTCCATGAGGATTCAAAAAATATACCCATCCCAAAAGGAAGTTAGAACTTTTATTTTGGGCACTGAAAACAATGAACTCATTTGTATTGTTCTGATAGCACTATACGCACTTGCCAAGAGTATAGTCATTTTAGAAACTTCCTTAACTCTGGCAGCTCTGGTCTTGCTACTTTCTCTGTCATCCTTCCCTCATTTATGAATTGTCTAGTTTTACATTTCTTCCACTGATACAGATTGAAATATGTAGACACTTTATGTATAAGGCCATGCTTAAAGAGTTCTGTTTTGCATTCACAGACCTGGTTTGAATTCCCATTTCTTAACTATCTTAAAATATCAACCACCACACCCTCAACAGTTCATGTTCCACTTCTCTGCTTAGTTTTTCTCCTAAACTCTTACCACTCTTTCACAAATGTTGCATTTTACTTACTTCTCTTAGTGTCAGTGCCATTCGATAAGCTCTGTGAGGACAGGGATATTTGCCTTTTGTATTTATGGCTGTCTCCTGACCCATAGAAAGAACTTGAGTTAAAATACTTATCAAATGAACAAATGAGCAATTAAATGAGATAATCCACGCCAAACCCTTAGATCAGTGAATCCATATTTTCTTGGTTTAGACAAAATGGAAGAGAATTAGAACAACTCTTTCTCCTTACTCCATAGCTCCAGATATTCATGGCCCCACAATATATTAAAAGTGTGCTCCCTAAACTGGGCAATAGCTGAAACCTAACCTGTTAAACTTTCTTTCTAAAGTGTGTTTTGGAAAGGCATGTCATTCGTACTATCATGGGAGATCTTTTGTCCAAAGCCAAGCACTTAATAGCTCATTTTTCCTTCTGCTGTGAAATGAAAACTAAAATAAATCAAAGTAGCAACCTAATAGTCCAGAACAGCCCTGAAATAAAAGTGTAAATAAATGTGCTCAGTGAGGAAGGGAAAAAAATTCAGGTAGAGAAACATATTCCAATTCCTGGTTCCTGGGGATTTTGTGTAAGCAAAACCAAAGCAAGTTTTGTACAAAACTTATTTCAGGATGCTCTTTTATTACTCATAACTGCCAAAAAGTTAAATAAGCATTTACCAATATTGTAAGCCCTAAAGAATCAACTGCATATTTATTTATACATTTAATAACTTGTCCAAAAAAAAAAAAAAAAAAAAAAAAAAGCCAAGACATCAGCAATGAACAAGTAAAGTTTAAATACAGAGTAATTTAGCCCAGAGTGCTTTTTGGCTTTTTCTGTGTGGACTGGAACCAGAAAGAGATGATACACAAGGCCCTTCATCTTTGCTAGATATAATGGAATTTGAGTAAGTCAACAAGAGCTTTCATGGACTACCTTACAAGTCCCATTTGATTTATGCATATGCATCACCACAGATTGGTGCAAATGGGCACTTTCTGTAGACATGAATACTGGGATGATTGTTTCCATATTAATATACTGTTGCCACCAGGTCACAAATGTTCAATTTCTCCTTTATGAAACCCAATCACTGCCCTTATGCATCTTATAAAATACATGGGGAAGTCAAAGGGAATTGTAAATTTCCTGGGCGGTTAACTAGTGATCATTTGTTGCATCTTTTTCTTTCACTTTCCATTACCCCTTCTGCAAATGTAGTTTGGTACTCTCTTGGGAAGTTTTCTCTCTCCTTCAATGATAATTTCATTTTTCACGACCACATGCTTGAACACTTGGACTTCTCCTTCTGGGGCTTCAAATCTTACATATAATAATACCACTGAAAACTTTTGAGTGTATAGTGGCATTGATCTAGGCTCTTTGATGTCCCTCAACAACCCAATAAATGAGACACTTATTATTCCAACCTGACAATTGAAGCAAATATCCAAGACCAAGGAGTCAGTAGTTAAGCGATGACACAGAATTCACACCCGGTCTGGTCTGACGTGACAGCAGACGCTCTCCAGCATTAGGCTATACCACTCCTCAGAATACAGGGACTCAAGAACCAAACATCAGTTAGAGGTGATTCACCCCAGCAACAGTTTCCTGGTGAAATGGTCCCTTCTCTCCTCTGGCCTAGGTTTTCATTTTTCTTCAGATAGCCTTCATTTGTTTGTACATTGGCCTTCTTAATAAATTGACTTTTGTCCTTATTTTATTTAAGTATAGTTGGCATACACCATTATTGGTACAACCACTATGAAAAACAGTATGGAGATTCCTCAAAAGGGTTGCTTCCACTTCTAGGTATTTACTCAAAGAAAAAAAAATGAAACACTCACTCAAAAATACATATGCACCCTGTGTTCATTACAGCATTGTTTACAAACGCCAAGATATGGAAGGAACCTTGATGTCTTGTCCACTGACAGGTGAATGGATAGAGATGTGATATACATATACACACAAACACGAAGAATATTGCTCAGCAATAAAGAGAACAAAATCTTGCCCCTGCAACAGCATGGATGGACCTAGCTGATATTATGCTAAGTGAAAGAAGTCAGGGAAAGACACTGTATGCTTTCACTTTTATGGGGAATCTAAAAAAACGAACAAACAAAACAAAACAAAGCAGACTCAAAGAAACAGAGATCAAACTAATGGTTTCCAGAGGGGAGGGGTATGGGAGGGAGGTGAAAAAGATGAAGGATAATATAGTCAACAATATTGCGATACCTTTACATGGTGACAGATGATTACTAGACTTCATGTGGTGATCACATTATAAAATTTATAAATGTTGAATCACTATTTTGTACATATGAAACTATTAAGCTGACTTTTTGATTAAGATATCTCGACTCAGTGTTTGTTTCTTGATGTCAATGAACCTGAACATTGGTATTCAGAGTCTCTGACTGTATTGGACTCTTCCCGGAGGTTATTGCTGTTAAGAACCAAACATGTTTTGTGCATTTTTAAATATTTATTTTAAAAGCTATTTCAGGCTGTGCTGATTTCTCACTGTGTATGTTATGGGGTGAGCCACTATACATTCCTGGTGTGTGAAGTCCTGCTATTCAAGGACAAGGTCAGAGCTGTGCTGCCTGATGCAAAAGGAGTTCATACTTTTGGTTCTCCCCATGAATCCCCTTCTGGGTCAAAGGGATTGTTTGATTTTCCTTAACTTCAAAACAAGAAAGTGTTTCAGCATGACTTCCTTACAAAATCCCCACAGAATTCCATGTCTGATCTGTTCTGAAGCTGCTGTCAGTATACTCTGACATCCCAACTGGAATAACACAGTTCAAGATGGGCCAAACTGACTAAGTAATGCACACTTGCCATCAATGAAGAGACGTAGCTTTCTCTCTCAATATGTATGCCTATGAACACATAGTGAGCATTTAGTGCTATTGTTTTTGTTTTGTCCCTTTTAAGAACCAACCCTACTCCATTCCATGTGTTGTTGAGGAGGAGGGTATCAATCCAGGTCCTGGTTCTCAGCCACAGGGAAGGGCATCTAATCCAGACTGGGCAATTAGAGCATCTGATCCAGGACAGTTAGCAAAAACAAGGAAGTGTTTCAAACAGGACTGAATGGTGTTCCCTTTGAAATAATTGATACAGCCACTGAGAAGGAGAGGGTTCTTGGAATTATGACATGTAAGAATATAACTCTGGAGCAGTTTATAACACCTATGCAATAGCGGAAAGGGATCTGAAAATAGAATAACCCAGGGGAAGGTAGAGAGGGAGGAAAGGGGAAGCTGATGGCATCACTTGGACCTCATATCCTACGTTGCCTTAAGGCCTAAAGCAGAACTACCCCACCACAGTTCCCTTCCCTCTTTTTGCATAAAGAAATTTGGGTTGGGCTTTTGTCACTTGTAACTGAAAAAGTCCTGGTTAATCTCTGTGTGCCTATAAACTAGAATATGTATTTAGCATATTGTTTATTGTTCTGTTTTCCTCACAATATCAACACAGTTTATAATATCTATCTATCTACTTACCTAAATAACTGCATGCAGTTTTCTTTCTATAAGACACTACACATCTGAAAAGAAAAAAATAAAAACACAGCCATTTAGAAGTGTTGTTACAATACTATTTGTTTTTTTGTTGTCATATGGTTCAAACATCCTTTTGAATAATTAGAATATATCTCTTTTGGATTCTTATCATGAAAGGCTTCGGTATTCTCTCTTACCTAGCTGTTCCATCTCTTTATCACTTACTTGCTTCCATGAAGACATCTGATATTATTATTTTTCTCCATGATCAAAATTAGTTTTTCCAAGAATTCAGTGAGGCGAACCAATATTTCAATTAATTTTGGATCTCTCCTCTCATCTAAGACTCTATTCAAAGAAGATAGTCTTAATAGTAGGTGCTGCTTGCTCACCTCCATTCAGTGAATGCGAGCAGATTATTAAGACAATTCCCCATATGGAGACCTTCCTATAATTCTAACACAAACATTTTTTAGATGCTGTCACATGCATTCCCTTATTTGTTTTTCAATGTACGGAGGTACACTGAGATTATAATCTGTACTACAGAAGAAGTGAATATTGAGAAAGACAGGTGGCCTGCCCTAATTTACTCAGCTATCAAGAATCTGGATTCAAATCCAAATCTCCTGGCTCAAAACCCAGTGACACCTCAGAGCACTTACTCTTTTCTCTGACCCATATACAGGGGCTCTGGTTACACTTTGTTAAAAAAATAGCTTCTGCTGCATTAACCATGTTAAAAATAACTGCATAATCGTATACTTTCTATTTTTTTCAAGCTTGAAAAGACAGTGTTAGAATGATGTCCTCAAGACCATGATCATGAAAGAGACATTTCTTGTCTGAGGTTCAACTTAGAAAAAAAACTTGACTTTAGGTATTAATTCTTGGGAATTGGGAGACGGGAAAAAGATTTTCTCTTTTTCAGTACAAGGCAATTGGTACAGATCTTCCTTGTGCTTTCTGTCATGACAGTTAAATTCTTCCCTGTGTAGTCCTGTTCAGTTCAGTTATTCATGCTGCCCTTCACATTAGAAGCCACTTTGATTCCCAGCCACGTCTCTACATAAGGGTTGTTGTTAAGAAATATATGGATTAGCTCAGAAACTAAAAATACATTCCTCCTCTGCCTGATTAAATCAGTTGAACTCCAGCCTTGATCTAACTTCATCTTTTATTATTTATTAACCTCTGTGTTCTGTGATCTCCAGTCACCCCCACTGCCCATGTTCTCATGCTACAAGCAGAGTTCTGGGCCAGAGCAGAGCTCCCCAGGTAGCCTGTGGCCTGACAACAGCTTCAAAGTCTCACAACTCTCAGTGAAAAGAAAGAAAATCCATCACAGGTGACATTCTTTTCTGGTGAACAGGATATAAAAACCTCCCTGTCATTTGTCATTTCTAGCGTCCTCCATGTTGCACGTTACATATATCTGTTTCAATGTCTTTGGCTTGTGACCTTCTGTCATCTGTTGCAGAACTATGTGGCTTTGGGGGAGTTTGGCTGAACTTATGTCAGGAAGAGGTCATAGTAATCTTAGTGGAGAATGTCACTGATCTGGCCCTTTTACAAAGATTCAGAGGTAATGATAAATAATCTGTAGTAAATTGCTATGTATTTATTACTTAAGGGTATTAATCATAAATCATAAAAGTTTAAAATTTTTCTGTCAGATTATTTTACAATGGTGTTTGAATTTGAATTTTTTATATATGATTGTTGCTTTAGGTTCCTTCCTAGGTCATAGGGCAAAGTAAAACTAAGTATAATACAGGGTGTGAGTACGTAAAACACAAAGTTTGTTCTTGTATTATTATTTAATAATTACTATTAATAGTTTCCATATGAACAACTATAAACCTACTTAGCCCCACCTTATATAAGCATCTGGTTTGGATTACATAGAGGTGAAAATGATTTCTAATCTTGCCATTAGCATATCAAAACACAATATTGATTTTTCTTTTTACATAATGGTAGAGGAAAAATTTAAGGGTATATATAATAGCCATCCTATATATTTTGCCAATCCATTATCCATTCTTTTTTCTTAAGCTAATAACACCCACACTACCAATTTGGGGACCACCACTGTGGGTCCATGTGGTTCAGTTCAGGCTTTCTCCTGTTCCTGGAAGAGGAGCATGATTCAGGTGCTCCTCATACCTACCCCAGCCCCCATGACTAGCTCTGGGGAGAGCAGGTGATCAAGGCAGAACAATGGCATCCAATCCCAGGAATTAAGAAACTGAAGTAAAGCTGACTTTCTACTGTGGTTACTGAGCTGGTGGAATGCAAACCTGGAAATTGTGCTATTTATTTTACCAACCTGAAGGCAAAGCCTGCCTGAGAATAAGCCAGTATGAAAGAAAGCAAAACTGAGAGACTGAGGAAATCAGTCAGTCTCATGGGGCCCAAAACACAGGTCCCCTTGCCACCAGAGCCAAGGACCCAAGAGAGAGCCCCTGTGTGGACCACGTGAGCCTGCAGTTTTAGTGTTCATTGAGGGAGCTGAGGGGTGGGACAAGCCCACCTGCTTCAGCAGAGCCATGGAGAGCAGATGCTCAAGCTCATTTATGTCCATTTAGATAAGTAAGTAAGTATAAGGGCACCAACTATCGGCTTTCTGAAATTGTGGTCCTGATGTTTTCCACTGTGAATGTGTTGCCACAAAGAGTATTAATATTCTCTGGAATGCTCTTGTTATCATATAAGAACCAACACAATGAATAGCAATATGCTTTTCAAGTTCCAACATTAAAAGTATAGTCTCACATTGAACAAGCCATTCACACATTACTTATATTGTGCTAAGGTAAGGGAAGCATGCTTGACTTTGTCTTTTATCAATATGTACTTGAACATTTCATCAGTATTCATCCTTTGTGATAAATCTGTAAGTATTCAAGAAATGAACTTCTGCTACAGTCCTGTAACATGCCTACTTAAGAAAATCTTATCATTTTTCTTAGTAATATTTCAAAGCTCATGTCAAATTTTGTGACCCAGGAACTTTTTGAACTATTCTCCCATGTGAAAATTCTATCCTGAACCTGCAAATGTATTCATTATTTCTATATTATTACCTATTTTGTTTCATTTTATGTGTTTGTTACAAAAATTTTGGCTATCTTAATAACTCTTGTGATATGTCATATATAAAATATAACTTCACTGAAAGTGGCAATTTAAAAGTTAGACTTATAAAGTGTCACTCTAAGACATTAGGAACCAGATTTCTAATATATTTAATACTTGATTTCATGGCAGTAAGCAAAATTACTGTGAAGTTAAAGCTTACCCAACAAGTCCTGAAGTATCATAGATATCTAATATCACTGTACTTGATCAGTTAAGAAATTAGGTTTACCCATTATTAAAAATATTTATCTATCCCTTTAACATGTGTAACAAAAATACACGTGTAACAAAAAAAATTTTAGATAAAGAAAATCAATCAGTATGGTCATTGTCCATACTTAATATCTATTTTACTCTGTCACTTGAATTAAAGTAGCAGATACTTAGTTTAGAACTGAAACAATTGTTTGAAAAATAGCAATGATCTAGGGCAGTTTTCAGATCATGACTATGAAATTTTTGAGGGCCATGACTGTGCCATGTTTGCTTTTATAATTTTAACATACAGTGAATTAGTAAGAAAGTTTTTAAAAACTATTTGTTGTCTATAAGAGACTTCTTTCATTTTTTTAAATAATTACTTATTGTCATTCTGTTACAGTTGTCCCAATTTCTCCTCTTTGCCCTCCTTCGCCCATCCCACCCCCAACCCCTGCTCCCACAGTCAATTCCCACACTGTTGTCCAAGTCTGTGGGTCATTCATACATGTTCTTTTTCTAGACCCTTCCCCTTCTTTCCACCATTATTCCCCTCTCCCAACCCTCTGGTCACAAAGTCTGTTCCATGTTTCCATGCCTATGGTTCTATTTTGTTCATTAGTTTATTTTTATTCACTAGATTCCTCTTATGCACCAGGAAGACAAACAATCTGATTAAAAATTGGGGAAAGAACTTCAATAGACACTTCTACAGTGAGGACCTACAGATAGCCTAAAGACATATAAAAAGACACTCAACATCACTAACCATCAGAGAGATGCAAATTAAAACCACAATGAGATACCACCTCACACCAGTCAGAATAGCCATCATTAATAAATCAACAAACAACAAGTGCTGGAGAGGACATGGAGAAATGGGAACCCTACTGCACTGTTGGTGGGAATGCAGACTGGTGCAGCCACTGTGGAAAACAGCATGGAATTTCCTCAAAAAATTAAAAATGGAGCTTCCTTTTGATCCAGTGATTCCACTGCTGGGAATATACCCTAGAAATCTTGAATGACCAATTCAAAAGAACCTATGCACCCCTATGTTCATAGCAGCATTATTTACAATAGTCAAATGCTGGAAACAGCCTAAGGGCACATCAGTGGATGAGTGGATCAGAAAACTAGTACAGTTACACAATGGAGTACTATGTAGCAGAAAGAAAGAAGGAACTCCTGCCATTTGCAACAGCATAGATGTAACTGGAGAATATTATGCTAAATGAAGTAAGCCAGTCTGTAAGAAAGTTTTTAAAAATTTTAGTCCAGAAGTTGAATAAATAGCAGTGTTATGTTCCCATCCATTCTGTAGCTACTGTATATATTCAGGACCCTGGACAGCGCTGTTCCTTCTCAATATGGACTTAAGCAAGCTGCCTACTAGCCATGAAAACATAAGGCTCTGATCTCTCTTAGGGTACACTGACAAACTTTATACTCATATCATTAAAGATATTACAGTTTTTTCTCTTTGGAAACAATGTGCTCACTGCTTCATTTAAGGAAGCAGATGTCTTCTTTCTCCATAAATATGTAAGTTCCCCAATGGCACAGTCCTTGTCTTGCCTGTTACTGTATCCTCATTGCTCACTTGATAATGTGGGACATTATAGGTTTTTGAGTAAGTGACTCATGTAGTGTCTCTCTAGTAAAATTCTCATTTTTAAGCACAACAACGATGAACAAGTTTTTAAGATTTGTTCATAAGAAAGCCAGTAATAGGACTTTGAAAATTTACAAGACTGGTGTAGTCATCTTCATTCAAATTAAAGTTCAACAAAGAGGTAATAAATTATACATAACAAACAATCTATTGTGCTCTTAATTCATAAATTGTGTAACTAAAATGCTTCTAAAAAGGACATCATTTTCAAATAGATATTGTCAGGACTTTTGTGGGACCCAGGAATCCTGAAACTGTGGATCGCCCATATGTGCTTTAAGGCATGCTTTAGTTGCTTTTTGTCTGGAAGTCCTGCAACTACCCTAAAAATCTAACAGACCTATAGTCAATGGTGGCAAAGTCTACATATAAATATGCTTTGTGGTGTTCTGGGAAAAAAACTTCCCACTTGTTAGCTATACTATTCAGTGTGGCTGTATAGCTCGCTGTGCTTTTGAATACACTGGAAAAGTTATCATGCATTCTGGGCCATTAACAGAGCCTAAAATCCAAAATTCAGATTTTTTTTTATGGTATCCAAAGAGGTGACACTGTCTGTGAAAAAGCCTAAGTGATCCAACATCTAAGATTTGTAAAAGAGTAATCAGTTTGTAAGGAGACCAGATCCTCACCAATAGTCCATCGGATTTCTTTAAAAGCCATAGTTTTGTGTCAATGGGTTATGTTTGGTTAGAAGGCGATAATCTAGAGAATTCTACAGATTCCAGGCACTATGGACCTATTCCATATGGACTAATAAGACGATGTATCTTCTTTAAGACTTGGACTCTTAGTGATTATGGATTTCTCTGTCATAGCCCCAATGGACACAGGCTTTCTGATGTTTAGCAAGTATCTATTCTTTTGATTTATTATTGTCCCCTATTCAAGTGAATTTATTAGACACTGAAACCATGTACTCATTAATAAACTACTTGCTATTCAGTTTGCTATTTTTAATTGTTGAATGTAAAAAATAAGTAACACAACCTGCAAGCTACATTAACTCAAAATATATGAATAAAAGTAATTCAAAATAAATAATTTAAATTTAAAATATACATTTTTTCAAAGACCTATAACTATGGATAGTATAAAAACACTTCATTTGGAGACTATGGGAAGTGCAACTATAAGAAGATAAATAAGATGCATAGCAATGTATTATGTCATGAAATGTTTAAACCCCCACATGGTGAAGGGATGGGGTAGGGATTTAGGTGATGGCAGAATTACATTCATGCCAGTGGCATGCATCATTGGAAAATGACTACAACTATAATATAGATATTAATGACTATAAAAACCTGATTTTTCAGCCTAAAGTGAAAAAAAATCATATGAATGTTGTTACATGACATATCTTTGAACACCCAAAGGGGAAAATCACACTTTGGTAAAGCATAGCAGACTAAAAACATTACAGGTAGCTAAAGCCTGGCAATAGTGTGGACATAACTATTGGCCTTGCCCTAAGCTATGAGCTACTATGAACTGAATACTAGTCCTTTGTACCTTGAAAATGAAAAGAAAAAAGATGATTACTATATACTGTCTCTTTCTATTAATATTCATAACATTTAATCTGGGTCTACAGAATTTCCTTTTTATTTTTATTTTTTCAATTAAAGCAGATTTTAATAAACATACAAGTTATTAAGAACACTTATTCAAATTAAGGATCCATCAATCATAGCCATAACAAGGTTTTATACAAGCCTTATCTGAACTACAGAATTTCAAAGCAAATCCGAGCAGTCAAATATAGAATGGTTTTGCTTTTTCAGATACAGGACCTGTGTGATTAGGCATGATGGGCCAATTGAGCACCTGTTTCCCTTCCAGACAGTGTCTTAAGTGTCTCTAAGCTCTGATGAAATATGACTTTGGAAATGCTGACTGCAGCAATTCTGAATGAATACCATATACCCTCTTCCCAACATGCAAACACCCACACATATCCCCTGGAAATCTCTGTTTTGTTTTCCAAACTGTGTAAGGTGTCCTTTTCATTGAATAATAATATAGTCTACATAATACAACCTCTAGCTGAAAGTTATAAAAGTCAGTTGGTCATTTCCTGCCCCAATGTCAAGCAACTTGTTTCACTGATTTTTTTTTTTCTCACTGAAATCTCTACACAAACCCCAAGTAGTATTTCATTAAAAAAACAAACAAACAGAGTTTAGTCCAAACAAATTGCCAGTTAGATCATCACATGTAATAGAAATGTTCTGTGTGGACTGCTATCATAACTTTGTTCTAAGCAGACCTCTGTGTAAAAGCACTGCTGTAACTAACTGGCTGAATCAAGCTCCTATAGAAAACAACTCTACGTGTAGTACCAACGTGGGACACAATGAGCATCCACCCATAGAAAGAAGGCAAGAAACAAAGGCATCACTCATGTCACAAGACAAGGTCTTCACTGGTTGGTGAACAGAGCCAACATTTCATTTTTCTATCATTACCGTATATTTGTAAGGCAGCAGGATGACATCCAAGAAAGAGTATACAACTAGCATACAGGAGAACTTAATGATTGAAAAACACTGGGCTCTGGAGTCAACCAGACAGATTTGTATCCAGATTCTTCCAGTTTATCTCTGGGCTCATTTAGGCCCCATGGTGCCACTTCTGTATATGCAAATTGGATAATGATAGTACCTAACTAGCAAGTTGTGAGCATTAAAAGAGGTAATATGTAAAATGATGTAATTTCACACAGCACATGACACATAACAAATACTCATAAATGATAGTTTTTAATCTTAGGAGACTTAACTATATCATTAACCAGCAATGTAATATTTGCTGGTTGATAACAATAACAGACTAATGAATTCTTAGTTTGAGCCAGAGACTATACTAAAAATTTTATCTAGACTAAATTAACACAAAATTAAAATTCCAATATAAACACAACTTCCTTCCTTAATGTTTAAATGAGCTCAAAGAGGTTAAATTGACCCTAGAGGGCAGATCAGGTTTGACTGGCACCAAAATTTGAATCCAGGCTACACGTCAGAACCCATACATTCAACCCCACACTCCCCACTTGTCAAAAAAATAGAGAAAAGAAAAGAATGCAGAGGAAAGTGATTCCCACCTCTAAGACTAAAGAAAAGGGAAATGAAATGTCTTGAATGTCTATTCTGTGTGTATTTAACACCGTGCTACAGTCCATTTAATTCTCTAAAATCTTTATTGCACCATGTTAATTTATAAGATGGCAATCAATATGTAGAAAAATTAAGAATACATTTTAAAAACACCCACGTCAAGAAAGAACATACTGGAAACAGAATTAATGTGTGCTGAAACTCCATAAATGCACTCTTTCTTCACTGTGTAGTCGTAAGAAACTAATATTCTTAATTCAGTATCCACAGTACTTTTACTATATGTGTTTATCTTGAGCAATATGATGTTTAGTATATGTTAACTTCCATATAGAGCATTATACTTTATGTATTTTTCCAAAAAGTTTTTCACTCAAACATAGACTATGATATGTACCATTTTGATATATATATAGCTCTGATTCTTTCAGTTTCAAGATCGTATATTATTCAATTTTAATAAAACCTCATCTTTTATTTATTTATGTAGTTTTAAGAAAACATTATGGTTTATTCTCTTCCCTGTGGAGGCTTCCCCCATCCCCCTACTACCAGGCTTAATGTTTCTCTACATATTATTTATCTGTATATTACACAATACCCATGTGTAAGTGTGCTGGGCTTTCTCTGGAACATACAGCTAGGAACTGAAATGCTATGTAGGCAATGAAGATTTTCAACTATACTCATATTTATACTTCTTCAACTTCACTAGGTATTCCCAATTTGTTCCTGCTTTGGTACACTAAGGCATAAAGGTTTCTCTTATTCCACAAACTCTTACAACTGACATTATCAAACTTTGACGTTTTTGCAGATGTGATGGGTGAACATTAGAATTTAATTGTGTTGCAATGCCATCTCATTACCACTGAGACAGAGTACTGTTTTTCATTTTTATTTGGTATTCAAGTGGTTTCCTCTACATTTCTGTTATTACATTTGTCATTCTTGTCAACAGGCTGTCATGTTTTACTTATCAATATGTTGGGGTTGTTTTCATTCTGGATATTGATCTTTTGTTAGTTATTTGCATTATTAATATCTTCTTTCAATCTTTGGATTTTTTATTTTGCCTTTTGAAAGTATTTTTGATTAAATTTTTATGATAATACTCAGATTTATAATTTTTTCTGCTTTGTGCTTATGGGGTCTATTTTAAAGCCATTTCCTGTCTAGAGGTCACACAGATTGTTTCCCATGTTTTTTTCTTAAAAATATTGAAGTTTGATTTTTGTACGTAGGTCTTTAAATTCACATAGAAATCTTTTGTGGATATAATATAGATTAGTTATCCTATATTATTTATTTCACATGTTTGAAATTGTTACACTGCCATTTTATACACTACTACCCTTAAAGCAAACTTATGGGATGATGATCATGTAGGACTTCTGGCCAAGATGGAGGCCTAGACAGACAAGTTGTGTCTCCCTCCATAACTAAGAAGGAATACAACTACCTCAAAACTAGAAACCACCAGAAGTTCCATAAATTCAAGCTGCATGGGGAGTCCAACAAACAAAGATATAAAGATGAAATACTCATCCAGACAGGTAGGAGGGGCGGAGCCTGGGTGGAGAGGACACGGTGTAGTGGTGGCAGTGGTGGCAGCAGCGGTAGGCTGCTTAAAAGCTCAGTTACAAGTTTTAAAATGTGGGGAGGGACACCTGGGGATTGTTCCTAGCTCCTGACCAGATCACACAGATCACGATCCCAGTGCCAGGAAAAATCAGGCCTCATTGCTTTTGACTGTGCAAATCAGTGGGGGTTGGGGCGGAGGAAGAAAATGCCGGTCTCTCAGTAGAGTCTGATTATTTAAAGGGCCCCCATGGTCCTGGAATGTCTGCAGACCCACCCACTCTGGGAATGATGGCCAGGGCAACAGAAGACAGGCACCAGTCCCATATGAAAGTGGGAGAAGTGCCTGGAAAAGGGGCAAGTGCTGAGCAAGCGACATTGTTCCTTCTCTGACCCCTCCCCCACATACAGCACCGCAACGTGGTGAAACGGGTCACCTGTATTGATGAATACCAAAAGCTCTGCCCCTTACAATGTAACAGGAGCAACTGCTCTACCTAAGACACAGAGACAAACAAACACAGGAGCCTGTCAAGATGAGGAGACAGAAAAGTATGGTCCAAAAGGGGGAATGAATCAATGTTCCAGTGGGAGAACAAAGCAACGAAGAGATAACCAACCTAACAGACGCACAATTCAAAACACTGGTGATAAAGCTGCTCGCAGGATTGACAGATATGCTTGAGTATGGCAAATGCATGAGAAAGGAAATGAAGACTATGCTAAGTGAAATGAAGAAAAATCCACACAAAATCAATGCTGAAGGGAAGGAAACCATGGTTCAAATCAATGATTTGGAACATAAGATGACAAAAACAGTCAACCAGTATAGAATGAAGAAACAAGAATTGAAAAAAATGAGGAGAGGCTTAGGAACCTCTGGGACAACTTTCAATGTACCAACATCCAAATCATAGGGATGCCAGAAGGAGAAGAAGAAGAGCAAGAAATTGAAAGCCTATGTGAAAAAATAATAAAGGAGAACTTCCCAAATTTGGCAAAAGAAATAGATATACAAGTCCAGGAAGCACATAGAGTCCCAAACAAGCTAGACCCAAGGAGGACCACACCAAGACACATCATAATTAAAATGCCAAAAGTGAAAGATAAAGAGAGAATCTTAAAAGTAGCAAGAGAAAAGCAGAGAGTTACCTAACAAGGGATGCCTATAAGACTTTCAGCTGATTTCTCATAAGAAACTTTGCAGGCAAGAAGGGACTAGCAAGAAGTTTTCAATGTGATTAAAAGCAAGGACCTACAACCAAGATTACTCTATCCACCAAAGCTAACATTTAGAATGGAAGGGCAGATGAAGTGCTTCCCAGACATAGTAAAGCTAAAAGAGTTCATTATCACCAAGCCATTATTATATGAACTGTTAAAGGGTCTTATTTAAGAAAAAGAAGATCAAAACTATGAACACGAAAATGACAACAAACTCACAACTATCAACAACTGAATCTAGAAAATAAAAACAAAATCCAACTAAGCAAACCAGAATAGAAACAGAATCATAGGTATAGGGATCATTTGGAGGGTTATCAGCTGGGAGGGGGGAGAGGGAGAAATGGGGAAATAGTGCAGGAATTAAGATGCATAATTGGTTGGTACAAAATAGACAGGGGTAAGTTAAGAATAGTATAGGAAAGGGTGAAGCCAAAGAACTTATATGCATGACCCATGAACATGAACTAAGAGGGCTAGGATTGCTGGGAGAAAAGGGGTACTGGGCAGAGGGGACCAAAGGGGGAAAAAGTGGGACTACTGTAACAACATAATAATTAAAATATACTTTTTTAAAAAGCAAACTTATGAGGCAGTTACTAATATAATTCCAAAACAATCTACTTAAGAAGAGTTAGAAGTTTATAGTAGCCTGATCAATATCATGCTATTAGTGAATTGTGAGGCCAGAATGAAACCCAGGGAGTCTGACTCCTGGGAACAGGCCCAGTGGAGTCACTTGTCTGGGCCAGGATTTCATAAGAAAGGAAATAGAAGCTGAGTATGGACTGAACATCAAAAAAAAAAAAAAAAAAAAAGAAAAGAAACACCTTGCTTCACAAGACAGCTGTGGGGCGATGCTTTCCATTTGGTGTCTTTTGCCCTATCCTCAGGATAAGTGTTCTGTGTTTGGTAAGATTAGAGGGTTAGAAGCAATGAATTTAAGTAATTCAGTTGGCCAGTTTATTTATTTATTTTCTATAAGAAGTTTTCTATTACATAATTCTATTAATCAACTGATTCAATTAAAGACTAATTAATGATCTAATCTTGATGATGTCTGGAAGTATCAGGCTGGTGTTTACGCTCATGGATTTGCAATTTAAGACAGACCTAAGAAGATAAATATAATACAATGTGTCAGATGTAAAGAACAGTAAGTATACTGAGAAGAATAATAAGTACACTGGGTGTGATGGATCATAGTGAAGGGGCAATTATGTTACGTAAGGTAGGAGGGTAGTAAAAGAATTTTCAAAAAAGTCATCTTGAAGTTTAAGGAGCTATGATTAGATAATGAAGAAAAATTCATCAGATGGACTAGAGTTCAATTCCAGGTTAGGAAATAGCAACAGCAAAGACTTACAGATGATATCAGCAAAAAGCATTTCTGGGACTTCACTAGCCTTTTAACGTTGCTGAATTGCTAAGTCCGCAATGGGGTTCAAGGTGAGACAAGGGCAGTAACAACAGCGAGATGCAGAAGAACACAATATTGATCATGACAAGGAGATTGTATTTTATACCAAGACACCAATGAGACACATCACTGAATGATGTAAACAGATGATTGGTTTTTATCAGATGAACAGCAGAGTAATTAGAAGGCCACTGCAGTAGTGCAGGTGACAGACACCAGGAACTGGCCCCAGGCAGGATGCAAAAATTATCAATTTCACTGTCACTGCCTATGCTGGGGACTTACGGCTGCTAGGGCCTCTCTGAAGCCCCAGTTTGGAGTTTTGGAGCATCTTTCAGAAATATATATTTGTATATCTGTCTCTTCCCCCAAAGAAGTGAGTATCCAGAGGACCGAAAAATACCAAAACTATCTCTGGACTTAGTTTATAGCAAACTTCCCTTTCCAATTATCTCCACTTATTTTCCCTGTCCAGGCAGAAAAAAGAAAGAAACAAACAAACAAAAACACCAGGGGGTACTCTGAGAAATCTAATGCAGTCCCTATTACAGGGTATAAATAAGGAAATGACAATGACAGTGCAGTACCTCAGGGTGAGCAACGTGGGTAACAATAAGCATGTCTAGGTCTGAAGGAGCACAACGAAGTGTAGCTAAAAGAAAGAGGGGGAGTTGAGTGGAGAGGTTGCCTCTCAAGAGTTTTTTACTTTGGTCCAAAGATGAACAAGCCAGCCCTGACCTGTGTGGCTCAGTTGGTTAGAGCATCATCTCATAACCAAAGGGTTGTAGGGTGTGGGTTTGATTTCTGGTTGAGGCACATCCATAGGTTGTGGGTTCCATCCCTGGGTTAGAAGCATATGATCAGCAGCCAATCGATGTTTCTCTCTCACGTCAATGTTTCTCCCTCTCCCTCCCACTATCTCTAAGAGCAATTAAAAAAGGTCCTCAGGTGAGGATAATAACTTTTAAAAAGATATGAACAATCCAGACAGCCTCTGTAAGAAGTGATCTAGAGGAAAAATACACCAATTTTACTTTTCTCTCTCCCTCCAAAGTACAGCCGGTGCCCACTGTAGGAATGAAGCTACTGTAGAATGCAAGAGAGCTTGTTGATGACATCCACCCACATCAGCCTGGGCCTTGAAGGCATGAGGCTGGTGAAGGACAATGAACATAAACCTGGAGGTCCTCGGAGGTATGTCCTGCACAACCTTTTCAATGTAAGTAAAAACTGTGTTTATAATGTAGGTGCAACTCAAAATCACATGCTTCCAGGAGGACATTCTCTGACCACCTAACCAGATACAGCACTTTTGGTAGTTCCAACATTCAAAACTAAGATTTCAACTAAACAATCGATTAGTCAAGTTTTATGTGACAGTGACCTAAAAATACAATTTCCATTCTTTCTTATCTCACTTAGTCTTCTTAGCAAGTTACCCCCTTAAATAATTTTTTTTTTAATACTTGACAAGTGAGGAAACTGTAACAGAGAAGGGTTACGGGAAAGCAGAGAGCCTAAGTGACTTGGAAAGGGATCCTCCTCCAGGTCTTCAGACCCCAAATGAGCAATTGTCCTCACTCTGCACGGTAACTGACAATTTCAGAGCAGTTGCCTTACTGAGGAAGGAAACTATTCTGGGTCTGTATGATCTGATTAAACCCTAACTCTTTTTTTACTCTTTCTCTTACATTTTACTTTTTGAATACCATTTACATTCAATATTATTTTGTATTGGTTTCAGGTGTATAGCATGGCGGTCAATCAGACATTTCACAAAGTGCTCCCTGCCTACCCCATAATTTAACTAACTTTTAAGTAGACCACTGCAGACATACTGATACCTACACCAAGGAGCTACCTTTATTTATTTATTTTTAAAATTCTCACCCGAGGATATATTCACAGAATTAGAAAAGAAAGGAGAGAGGGAGAGAGGGAGAGAGGGGAAGAGAGATAGAGATAGAGAGAGAGAGAGAGAGAGAGAGAGAGAGAGAGAGAGAGAGAGAAAGAGAGATATCTATTGGTTGCTTCCCATACGTGCCCCAACTGGTCGAACCCATAACCTATATACGTGCCCTGCACTAGAATCAAACCCTCAACTTTTGGTATATGGAAGGATGCTCCAACCAACTGCGCCCCAGGCCAGGGTACCATGGAGCTGCTTGTGAAAGCAGAATGGATGACTTGACTTTGAAGAACTGGCTATTCTGGGAGAAGCATGGTAAATAAAGATGAAGAGGTGGTGCTACTTAAACTCTAAAAATATGTTACATTTGCCTTAACCTGAACAAATAACAGACATATTTTATCCTTATTTATTATAAAAGGCCTGTCATCCAAATAAATCATAGATGATGATTATGAGGCCCTTTTGAGATTCTTTCCTTATATTTGAAAGATTAGGGTTATCATAGATAATAAATATTACAAATAAGCCTAGTAATGAAAGATAAATATTAAAGTGGCAAATTAAGGAAATTAAAACTCTGTATTAAGGAAAATAAAACACTGGAGTCTCTTTTTCTTCCAAATAAAATAAAGTAATGATGTAACACAAAAATTGGAACAAGTTATAATGTGTAATTAGGTAATAAGAGGAAAACAACTAATTCTGTATGTGTTGTGTGTGTGTATGTATGTGGTGGGGTGGACAAATAAAATTAAGGCTTACAGATAAAATAGTTAATTATAAATAATTACCTACAGGCTAAAGTAATTTTTAAAAATAATATGAAAAATTAGCATACCACAATAATAAGGTATTTTAGCAACAGTTTTACTAAAGCATAAGCTGAAAACAAGAACCAGGAAGCTTAGTAACAAGTATGTCAAAGAGATAAGGTTAATGGAGGTTTCAGTGTTGGCTTCAAGGCAAAAATATCTGTTTTGTGTTTCTCTATTATTGGTAGCAGTTTCTGTAGGGACAGATAAAAGCACCAGCAACATGCTCATGATTCCCTTCACTGGTTAGGTGTTTATTTCAGGACAGATTTTGTTTCCTGGAACCCTTGTTTTCATTATCCTTTGTTAAACACAGCCACTAAATAAATTTTCTCTATTTTTCCTGCTTGCTTAATCCCTGTGTTTCCACATAGATAAATCTTATATAATTAGCTTGAGCTTTGGAAAACTGTGTTGCCCGCTGAAAATGAAATGAAATTCTATGCTGAGCCAGAGGAAGTTACAACCTGTAGTGGGAATAGAAATGCTTTATTGGGAGTTCCTTGCCAATGGCTGTGTATGAATTGAGGAGAGAACAGAGGAAATTACTCAGGTCTGTAAATCCATCTTCAGTCAAAAAAAAAAAAGGTTTTTAAGGGTAAAATATTTTATTTTCATTCACTATGTTTGATATCTTATACCAAAAATGATTTCAGCTATACTGTAAGCTTGCCAATAAAATGGATTAGAAGAAAAAACTGTAAAAAGTCAGACAGATATGCAATTCAGCTGAATCTCCCCAGGGCCTAGCACAGGGCCTGGCACTCACAGGCAACTGTCTTATGAGAAATAAGAGGTAATGGTATCAACTCTCTGAAAGCATCCTGTGATAATACTTCTGTGCTTGATCGTATCTCAACACTGTATTTTTTTCATCCTCATTACAGAATTGGTCAGCTGCATAGATTTATTGTCCTGTGGCACAAAATGAATTTCTGAGGAGCAGAATAACAAGTGTAAAAAATTAGCTAATAGTAACCCTGATGGTTAATTTTAGGGGTCAACTTGAGTGGCCACAGGGCACCTAGAGGAAGCAATTTTCTGTTTGCATCTGTGAGGGTGTCCCAGGATGAAATGAGCATTTGAATCAGTTCATTTAGTAAAGGAGATGGCCTGCCTCAAAGTGGGTATCATTCAATCCCTTGAGGGCCCGAGCAGAACAAAAGGAGGAGGAAGGGAGAATGTACCCCTTTTTTCTTTCTGTCTGCTGGCTTGAGCTGAAACAGAGACCTTATCCTGCCCTTGGACTGGGATTTACACCATTGACTCCCTGGTTCTCAGGCCCTCAGACTTGAACTAGAATGACACCTACCTTCCTGGGACTTCTGCTTGTGGATGGCTGGAGACTGTGGGACTTAACCTTCTCATTGTGTAAGCCAATGTCTCATAATAAATAGCTCTTTATATTGTGCATATACAAATATAAAATATATATACATATATAAAATATAGATATATATAGTATAGCATTTAAAATAGATATAATATATAGACATAATATAATATCTATATTAGACATTATATAGAGATATTAGCATATATAAACTACATATAATATTGTATATATAGTAATATAATATATAATTATATGGACTATAAACTAAATTATATATATATAGAATATATATCTATATTAATATAGAATATAAAGGAATGTATGTATAGAGGTAGAAATAGAAAGTATATTTTAATTATATTCTATGTAATTATATATCCTTATATAATATGCTCTGTCTATATAGGAAATATTCTATACATGTTTGCATATATATTTATATATATATGCTATTGATTGTTTTTCTGGAGAACCCTAATAAAATAACAACACATGCACAAGACAAAAAAAACAGACACTTGACTCAATCAATTTTTCTACAAATTATGTAGAAAAAATATTAATGACAGGCTGGAGTGTGTACTTTTTCATTATCTGAAAATTTGGTATTAAAGAGAGGCATAGCATGAAGGAAAAACAGAACCTTTGCCTCAGTAACTTGGTTACTGATGTTCTTTGGTTTATGTTATCTAGATCAGTCATTCTCAAAGTGTGGTACCACCCCCGCCACCCCCAAATCATCTGCATCACCTGGGAACCTGTGAGAAAAGCAAATTCTTGGACTACGTCAGACCTCCTGAACGAGAAACCTGGCACAGCCCAGCAGTCTGAGTTTCACTAAGTCCTCCTTGTGATTCTAATATGGGCTCAAGTTTGAGAACATTTAATCTAGATCATCTTTCAAATTCCTTGGTCTGTGTTACAAGTGCAAGCTGTTATTTAATGGAGCCTCCACTATTATAAAACACAGGAAATAGAATATTTATGGAGGAAGCATCTCATGCAATAAAAAGGTAAGGCAAAATGTATTGATACTTTACTTTCTAGGTTATTTTTACACTTTACACTGCAGTGAAGATTCAACTAGTATGTGCTGTTCCATCTTCTCTTAACTATCACAGGTTTAAAAAAAAAAAAGGCAAATGATCCAAGCCAGACCAATAAGGGTCCCCGCCTAAGATTCTTCTAATGAAAACTGGAATGAGCAGCTCTCTCTCCTCATTGAATTCCTGAGCTAAAGGGATGTAAATTAAAAATTTCTCTTAGCCATGTTCCTTGTTATGATGTTTTTATTTATAATATTGGTGCTCTGAAATCTCTGTCGCCAGTGCAGACCTCTTCACTGATGACTATAAGGCCACTCATCTTCCTTCTCTTTCTGGTTGATGGAGATCTTGAACTTAACATATCTAAAACTGGATACTTGATTCTTCCCCAAACCTGCCCCTCCCTCAGTTTTTCCCATACCACTAAATGGCACAACTAACTACCCTTCTAACCACCCACCTGCTTAGGGCAAGACTGTGTGACTTGCACAGTTTATTTCCCTCTGAGTTCTACAGCCAATCCAAGAGCAAGGCCTTTTAACTCTCCTTTCAAAATATATCCTGAATGGAGTAATTTCTCGCCAGTTTAGTCTAAACCACTTTAAACCAGCTTTCACCTTAGACCAAACCACTATGACTTTTCATGAGGACTGTAATGTGTACCTTCTAGCTGGATTCTCTGCTTTGACTTGTGATCTCTTAACAATCTGTTCTCTATTAGAAGTATGTTTTTAAAGATTAAATCTGATTCTTTCAGTTTCAGTTAAAAATCTTCCAATGACTTCCTGCTAAAGCAAAAATAAAATATCTACTCCTTACCGTGGACTATTAGGCCTTAGATAATAGGTCCTTCTCAATTCAACATCTACCTACTTTCCTCATAGATCTCTTTGCTCCACCCTTGCCTCCGCCCTTTGCACACTCTCTGATCATTTTTATTTCAGGGTCTTTATATTTGCTGAGTCTTCTTTCTGGAATTATCTTGCTCCAGAACTCTGAATGACTGCTTCTATTTAATCCCCCAGGTCTCGGCTCAAATACCACTATTCAGAATTCTCCCCAACCACCTGATTTAAAATAAACCACTCTCTTCCCTCAGGTATAAACCATTACTTTAACCTGTATTAATTATTTTTTAAATATATTACTATTTGAAATTGATTATGTATGCATTTTTTAATTTAAATTATGTCTTTATGAACATCTGTATACTCACATACAGAGCTGACCTGGTTTAAGTACTACTCTATGACCACAGTTTAACACAACCTCTCACACATAAATAGATACTCACTACATTTTTATGGGATTAAAAAAAGTGATGAGGGACAAACTCAAATGCAACAGGAAGAATCAAGTCTATATGCAGACAGAGAGCAAGAGAGGAACTTGATGGTGTTGAAGCTCTTGGGTCCATTCTACACAAAACACTTTCTCTTCTTCCATTTTCCATACTTTGGCCACGTGAATCAGTAAGAAATCAAATATACAAAAGAGATATGATTTACTTTGGATTGACTTCTACTTCTTACAATAGAAAGATGTAAGACTGACATACTTGCTTACCTGTATGAAAATTTAGGGATGAAGTTACCCTAATTTTTTCCTTCTTACATGGGAAATTCCTGGGCATTCTTACATATTTTAGACAGTGATTAATAAAAGTATTATTGCACATGATGAGAAATGACTTAACCAAAGTAGTATAGAAATGCCCAACCCTGAGTTTCTTCTGCGTGAAGAGCAATAAAAGACTAGCTGTAGTCTGCTCATCTGAGCCAGTAACTACAGGCGAAATTCAGCTTATTGTGCAGCAACTGCTTAGTGAGACTGCCAGAGAGCATTTCCCCAAACAATTAGAGTGAATACATATTAACTTCAAGTGACCACACCTCATCAGGGTTTTGGTGGCCTTTTCAAAACAGATATATTTTGCTCTGTCATAAGATATTGGATTTGTTGAATTAGCAGTATTTTCCTTTTTTGTCTAAATAAAATTATAGGAGCAAAGCAATATACAAGTCACTTTATATTAGTTCCTTTCATAGTCTTATCCTCTATTATAAATGAACAAGGCACTGCCCATTATTCCTTACCTCGCCTCCAAACACATTGACCTAGCTATTCTGGGACTGAAATCTCTGACCCGCTGACCTCTTGCTGACCTCACTTTTTTTCACGGGTGTTTTCTGTGCATTCTGAGCTCAGGTATTGGCTTAAATACCATCTCTTTGGAAAGAACTTTCTTAGTCTCCCTAACTAGGGCTCCCTGTTATTGTCTGCTTTAGCTGCCTCCTTCTTTTCTTCATAGATTTTGTTACAATTTATTATACTTATTACTTGTCCATGATCTCTCACTTTCTACTAAAAGGGAAGCTCATTCAGTAGCACGGAGACCATCTCTACTTTATTCATCGTTCTGTTGTCAATACTTGTCTTATAATAGGGACTCCTGAAATACGTATTGAATAAAAGTGAAACACCAGAAGATAAACTGAGGAGAAAAATTCAAATAGCCGAAGTAGTGATCACAGAGGAAGAGACTGAAGAAGCAGAGACCCGAGTAAGAGGGAGAGAGACAAAGCCAGGGCAGGAGGGACAAGAAAAAGCAGGGTGTGGGTGAATGAGAGTCATGGTGGGGAGAGGGGAGTGGGGATGTTTGTAGATGAAAAGGAAGAATTTAAAATAAGAGACCGTTATACAAAAGTGTTTGGGATCTAAATTGAGTGCATATGCAAAAGTCATCTGGGGTCAATTAGATCTTTAAAAATTTCTAAAACTTCTCCATAAATACATATAGAAGGCTGACTATATTCAACCCTGTAGAATCACATGTGTATAAAATATATAGATTAACATATAAACTCATATGTACACATAAAAAGTATCATTCTATATTTTAATACCATGAGTTAGGCATGTCTATGGTTTCGTGTATGTTAAATGCTTGCATGATAAGACTATTTATTTACAGCATATCTTCTGAAAACTCAAAATACTTATATTTAACATACTGTCATTTGAAAATGCTGCATCCCCTGAAAAATATCTCTTGTGAGGGGAGACAAAGACTTGCTTAAAATGTGCTTCACTCCTGACTCACTGGGTAGTAGGAGTTTTGCCACCTGTGATGGAATTGAAGTCGTGTTCAGGCCTCCAATTTAGGGAAGGTGATGAATATATTGATGCAGAAAAAAACTAACGTTCACTGTGAGTCCTGGATGTCAAAGAGTTTGAATCCAGAGGTTTTAAGTCCTGAGGTTTCTAAGTTTCGACATTGATATTGTTCAGTACTCAAAGTGTAGAGTCAATTTCAAAAAAATACATACTACTAAAGTATTATTTGATTTTTTCCCCAACCTTTTTCAATATCAGCTTGTTTATTGAAAATCCCTGGAAGCTAC
The DNA here is from genome assembly GCF_987537825.1 of Furipterus horrens. Lineage (NCBI taxonomy): Eukaryota > Metazoa > Chordata > Mammalia > Chiroptera > Furipteridae > Furipterus > Furipterus horrens. Next base: position 69,982,229 of record NW_028327180.1, read on the forward strand.
CAAGTGCCATCTGTTTCCTTATCGAATTTTGCCCCCACAATCACAGGCAAATGTCGCTGCATTTTGTATTTGTGAGGTTGCTTAGGAACAATGTGGTTGCATTCACAGGTCAGGCTGTGATTGAGTCTCCGATGAAGAGCCTGGTGCAAGCATAAAAAAAAATGCCTGAATTCTGAAAACAGCCTGAAAATTCACCTTCAATCCAGAAGCACAGTCATGAGCAAATGACCCATGGCAGCACCTCACACACAGACACACACAGTAAGAATGATGTCTTCTCTGGAACCTACATCAACAGCTATGTGACCTGATGGGGCATTTTCATGTCAGCTGGAAAATTAGCAGTGGGATCCCTTTGCAGGTGATTTTCAAAAGAGTGTTAGCAGTATAGAGTGTGCTCCTTCAGCCTCAGAAGATTGAGCTGACTATAAAGAGTCCCCCCAAAATAGATTTCTTGAGTTGAATATGGTCAGAGCATCACTCGGCCAACTCACTGGGGGTGGGGGATGGGGAGAGTCAATATTGCAATTCTGTGAACATCAGTGGCAAGGCAGAGAGATGTGAACACACAGTGCAGAGGGCACAGGACATATCCTAGGAGAAAGGTGGCCTCTCTGGGAAAATGTGAAAACAGAAACACAAAAAACAAACAAACAAACAAAAAACAACAACAACAACAAAAAATTGTGACTCAGGCATCTGTGTTTATTCAGAGAAAAATACCAGTTTGGGGAAAAAAAAGTCAATTCCATGGCTTTTCTGTAGCATTATTTTATCAAATTGTTGATCAGACCAACCTATTTCATTTTAAATGACCAAGAAAATCTCTCACAGCTCCCCAAATAGAAAATAGTTCATACGTAGTTTCAAAAGTGTTATGCTGGACTCCTACTGACACAAGCGCTAAACATCTGGCACAAAACTGAAGTATCAGCAATCAGCAGGATATTTAACTTATTCTGAACAATTGGATATTTTAGGCTGTGTGGTAAATTTCTGACTGGGCGGTACCTGCATCCTGCTAACGAGTTATGTCCTTTAGAACACCAACTCTATATGGTTCAGGCATGCCACCCCCATTTCCCCTACTCCCCACACCTTTGGCAATATCTGGCTTTCCATTTGCATTTATTTCCTTTTCAGAGCCACCTTGAACATCAACTATGGTATTTTTTGCACTGTAGACACACCGGACCATAAGATGCGCCTAGATTTAGAGGAGGAAAATAAGAAAAAAATATTATGAACCAAATGGTGTACTAAAGTATTTAATGAAATATAACAGAATAATATTTCAACCATATAGAGTGAACAGCAGTCAACAGAGGTATTAAGAATCATCATCACTGTCATTAACAAATGAGGAGAGACTTTAAGGTTCAAGTACTCTTCTAGTTTTCTGGGAACCCCAAGAACTCATCATCACTAGTCTCAGAGTTTATGAAGCTCAGTTGCTCATAATCACTGATATCACTTTCTTTGCTATCTTCATACTAACCAGACACCCTGCGATTCAGCAGTAAAGTGGGACATTTAAGCATCCTCAGGGGTTTCACATGGGCCCACTGCTTCCTCTTCTAACAGCTGTCGCCACCGCTGACAGGTCATGTAATACACATCACGGTCTGAGACGCAATATTCACTCCATGAGACACACAGACATTTCCCCCCTACTTTTTGGGGAAAAAAAAGTGCGTCGTATGGAGCAAAAAATACGGTATATGCCAGGCACTATCCATGTCACTTCAGGTAAGTTGAGTCTTCCTGAGGCTCCATAGCATAGTCCTTATTCTTTTTTCTAATTGCAAATGAGGAAACTGTCACTCCAGAGTGTAATAGTTTTCTTCACATTTGTTGGATTACAAAATAGATGTTCGTTTGTTTTTTTTAGCCACATTACAGAACAATGCACTCATCAAGATGCTTAGTAGCAAATAAAATGGAGTTTCACTCTGGTTGGTGTGGCTCAGTGGATTGAGCTCTGGCCTGCAAACCAAAGGGTCACTGGTTCAATTCTTAGTCAGGGCACATGCCTGGGTTGCGGGCCAGGTCCCCATTTGGGGGTGCATGAGAGGCAACCACACATTGATGTTTCTCTCCCACTCTTTCTCCATTCCTTCCCCTCTCTAAAAAAGTAAATAGAATATTTAAATTAAAAAAAATTAGTCCCAGGCCCTATGCCTTTTAAAGTGTGACACTCAGGAGCTTCCAGTTGAGTAGTAGGAGCTGAGTAAGTCGATCAAAGTGGAAGACAGCTCAAGAGGAAAACACACCCCCTCAGCGACCACACCCTGGGGCTACCCTAGACAGGGGCAGGTTGCCAAGTGAGGCTAAATCCAGATCCTTAGACTCACTGGTGACTAGCAGAGAGAAACAGCAAGGGGCCTTTGATACCAGCCTAAACTTAATTGAATGGCTCTAGTTGAGGGTATATTATCTCTGCCCATACTGCCTACAGGCTATTCAAAGGGAGGAAGGAGAGGTGTAGAGGCTAGTTTTCATATACCAAAAGTTTGCATTTGCACCCACAATTGTTTAATGTTCATCTTAAAATTGCGTATAAAAAGAGGGTGCTAGCATACATCGTTAGGAATTCTAGAAAGAATGAATACAACTTTAATGTTAGAATGCTATTTAAAATGATGACAAAGAAGCTGATCTCAACAGCACTGTTGTGATTTATTTTTTTCTTTACATGTTCCTGATGGGGCACAGGTGGCAGGGAAGAACCTGCTTCAGTTCTAGAAACTGTGGTTTGATGTGCCAGCATTTGGATGGCCTTTTATTTTTAATGTTTTAATTGTCTTGTTAGGCCAAGAAACAAAACATGTTTTGTTTTCCCAAAAGAATCTCAAATGAGAGGCACGGTCACAAACCCATCTTGCAGCTTTCTTTATGTCGACCAAATCCCAGGGGTTGTTAGCAATGAAACAAACAGGCTGCTTTTTCTCAATGCGTTAAGTGAGAATTTCTGAGTTCTGTCATCAGACCTCGCCTACAAAAGAATGATGACTGGCCTATAATGTCTGAAAGAATCTGAAAAAAAGAATCCCTACTAGAAAGAGCCTAATTAAACTATACTTATGCTAATTAAACACATACTGTGGCCCTTGAATGATACAAAAAGGTGACTCTTCCCACCGGATCATATGTTAGTTAGTGTAGGCGAAGTTCACATTTGATAATGTAGGCTGCGTCCCCACACCTTGGTCTTTCCTCCAACCTCATTTATTACCACTCTGTCATTTCCCCCAGAGTTATTTTGACCTTCCTACTGGTCTTGTGCTGGAGTTCTCAAAATCCCATTGACTCTGAGCTCCCCCATTCTTCAGATTGGAGCTTCTCCAAGACACACAAATTTCTCCTTTGCTGGAAATGATTGCCTTCTATTCTTTTACAATAAATAAATCATTTCTTAACAGAAGGGAGAAGGCTAACGTTTTAAGTAGCACTAGAGACAGATTTCCATCCTACCTTATTTGTCTTAACCCTTGAATTTGTGTCGCTGTGAAGAGTATGACACTGGGGGACGTATCTCCCCAGCCAGTGGTCCAGACAAGGAGTGTGTAGATGTGGCAAGGAATCCAGTGCGGCACCGAGCAGCTGTGAGCTACACTGAATTGCATGGCAGCAAAGTAAGTCGAGGTTCACAGGTAAGCGTTCTCTTATGCATTCTCGTATCCATTCTATCATAGACTCATTCAGCAGATATGTATCAAGTATCTGCAGTCTGCAGGACAATGAGCCAAGTGCAAGACACATAAAAATGAATAAGAGCAAACAAAAAGTAAAAAGCTAAACAATCTAAAAAATCAATTTTTCTTAGATTCAGCAGAAAAGCAAAGTCAAAGTGCAAAGTGCTTCCCGAAATATTGGAGAGACAGAGAGATACAGAGAACCACAAATGACCAGAGAAGAAAACCATGGGCAGAAACCTTTGTGGAACCAGAGCTGGGACTAAGAAAATGTAAGCTGTAATTGATGGCTTGCTGCAGGCTCATTGTGGATGAGGCTGGGAGACAGAAACTGTAGTAGGACCCAGTCACATTGCTGTGAGTTTTCCCTCAGGGAGTACTACCAGGTCCTCAGAGTGGTTGGAGGAAAATCACCCCCTGCTTCCACAAGGGGAAGGAAAAGGAACCATTTTTAAATACATCAGAACACTCTGTTCTTCTAAACAAGGTCTAGCCTCAGGAGGAATTATTTTGCCAGAGCTTAATCTGAAATTTTAGCAGAGCCTAACTATTGGGGGAAGAAAAATATTCGACTCCAGTCTCCTCCAGCTGCCCTGTTTCACCTAAGAGGGAGAAAGCAAAAGAAGACAAACAAAACAAAAAACAGAGAAGCTTTGATGAATTTTACAGTCTAGGGACCCAGGTTCACCAAAAGACAGATCTAATCATGGGATCATAAAATGCTTCCCCTTACCTCTTCACATTACCATTACATTCCTAAAAGACCTATTTACTATAGTTACTTTTATCTAGTATACAATGGCCGCCTTTAAACAAAAAAACAAAAACAAAAACAAAAAAATGCAAGGCAAAACAGTTTGAAGATACTGAACAAGCATCAGAAGCAGCATCAGATATTTCAGGGATGTTGGAATGACCAGATGAGAATTTAAAAATTTATTAATATGCTAAGGACTTTAAAGGAAAAAGTAGACAATGTGCATGAAAAGAAAGAAAATGTAAGTAGACAGAGATTCTAAGAAAGGATTGAAAAGAAATGCTAGAGATCGAAACACTATCAGAAAAGAAGAATACCTTTGATGGGCTCTTTAATACACTGTGCCCAGCTGAGGGGAAAAAATCTGATCTTGAAAACATAACAATAGAAACTTCCCAAATTGAAAAACAAAGACAAGAAAGACAGAAGGAAAAAGAACAGGAACAGAACAATTTTATGCTCATAAATTTAATGCCTACATTAAATGAACCAATTTCTTGAAAGATACAATTTGCCAAAGGCCATATAGGAAGATATAGATGAACAGAATTGGCCTATATCTATGAAAGAAATTGAATCAATAATTAATAATATTTCAAACAGAAAGTACCAGGATCAGATAGGTTCACTGGTGAATTCTACCTAACATTAAAGAAAGAAATTGTGCCAATTTTCCACTGCCTCCTTTGGTGGCGGTGGTGGAGTGTGCCGGGCAGAAGCAGAGGGAACACTAACTCATTCTATGAGGTAGGTCAGCATTATCATAATACTAAAACCATACAAATATGTTGCAAGGAAAGAAAACAGACCCACACCTCTCATGAATGTAGATGTAAGAATCCTCAAAAAATAAAAAAAATTAGCAAATCTAATCCATCAATGTATAAAAGAAATCGAACATCACAACCAAGTGGGATTTATTCCAGGTATGGAAGGCTGGTTCAACATTCAAGAACCAATTCATGTAATCTATCACATCATCAGACTAAAGAAGAAAAATCATGTGACCCATCAATAAATGTAGAAAAATCACAGACAATATCCAACATCTCTTCATGAAAAAGTTCTCAGAAAATTAGAAATAAAGGAGAACTTTCTCAACTTATAACTAACATCATACTTAATACTGAGAAGTGCAAAGCATTCCCATTAACATCAGGAGCAAAACAAAGATATCCCCTTTTCAATATTGTACTAGATACTCTAGCTAATGCAGTAATACAAAAAGGAAATAAAATGTACATAGATTACAAAAGAAAAAAATAAAACTGTCTTTATTCACAGACCACATTATTATCTATGTAGAAAACCCAAAGAATCAAAAAACAAACAAATCCCTGGAACTAATATGTGACTACGGTAAGGTTGCAGAATAGCAGGGGAATGTGCAAAGGTCAATCTCTATCCTATATTTCATCACTGAGTAAGTGAAGTAAAAAATTACCATTTAATTGGCTTCCAAAACAATGAAATACATCTAACAAAGTATGTACAAAATCAGTATGAGGAAAATGACAAAACTCTGGTGAAAAGAATGAATGAATGAATGAATGAATGGAGAGATATTCCAAGTTTGTGGGTAGGAAACCTCAATGTTGCAAAGATGTCGGTTCTTCACAACTTGATCTACAGATTCAATTAAATCCCTACCAAAATATCATAAAGTTATTTTGTGGAAATTGTCAAACTGATTCTAAATTTATATGGATAGTCATCAGACCCAAAATAACCAACTCAATATTGCAAGGTACTTGCCCTGGCTGGTTTAGCTCAGTGGATTGAGCGTCGGCCTGCGAGCTAAGTGTCGCTGGTTCCATCTTCCAGTCAGGGTACATCAGAGAAGGAAAACTCTGACTCCAAAAAACCTCCGCTGCCTTGCGGCATACCTCTTCAGGGGAAAGGCTAAGGGAGTAAACCCCGACAGAAAATCCGGAGCCGGAGTCCCTAAGGCGGTTTGACGTTGTAGTCAACACCGGCAACTCCTGCGGCACACCTGAACCCAAGCTGTATCGACTCCGTCTTTCCCTTGGACCCTTCAGCTGCGAAGAGAGGGGGGGTCTGCTGCATGGGCAACAGCAGACCCTCCATATTACCCTGCCCAGGCTCTGTAGCTTCAGCGTCATCACAAGATGTCGATTCAACACGGGAGGAGACAGATACCATGTCACTCCCGAGTCGGACTGCACAGCCATTCTCGGCGGTGCAGATAGACTCTTAGGAAGCTACACCATCGTCTCTCGAGACGGACGGCTGCCGACGACGACGACGACGATTGCAAGGTAAGGACAAAATTGCAGGACTGACACTACCTAACTTTAAGTCTTACTATAATGCTATAGCAATCAAGATAATGTGATATTGATGAATAGACAATGATATCAATGGGACAGAACAGAGAGGCCAGGAATATACCCTCGTAACTCTAATCAATCAATTTTTGATAAAATGAAGCAAAGATAATCTCTTCAACAAATGGTGCTGGAACAATAAAATATCCACATGTGAAAAAGGAAAGAAAGGAAAGTAAAGTAAAGGAAAGAAGGAAGGAAGGAAGGAAGGAAGGAAAAAAGAATTGAGATAAAGACCTTATAACTTTCACAAAATTAACTGAAAGTGAATCATAGCTCTACATGTAAAATGGAAAACCATAAAACTCCCATTGGATAACATAGGAGAAAATATATATGACCTTGGATGATATAATGATGACTTTGTATATACAACATCATAAGTAGGATTCGTGAAAGAAATAACTGAAGGACAATGTCAAGGTAATAAGAAGATAAGCTAAAAACAAGGAGAAAGTATTTTCATACAAGAGATCTCATAAGGGACTATCTAAACTATACCAAGAACTCTCAAAACTTGACAATAAGAAAAAAAACTGATTACAAATAGGCAAAAGACCTGGACACCTTACCAAAGAATATATACAGATAACAAGTAAACATATCAAAAGATGCTTGCTCCACATCATACATTAATAGGGAATTGTAAATTAAAACCACATGTAGCTATTACTACACCCCTATTAGAATAGCCAAAATCCAAAACACTAACAGCACCAAATGCTACAGAGAATGGGGAGTCCTGGCCAAGGCTTGCCTATGATGGCTCTATTAGGTCAGCACACATACCTGATAACCATCTTCCAGGTCTTTTAATATATAATTGAGTCCAACATAATTTGCTGTTTGTATAAACTCAACACTGGGACCTTGGTTTGAGAGGTAAGAGTTATCATCATGGAGAAGGCCAAGTAGAAGCCTTGAAACAACCACCATTAGCCAAAATAAAAAACATCAAGAACCTTATCCCATCTTGGTAGCTCATGAGATGGCAGAAATTAGTGCTGACCCAACCTCAAGGGTCTGTAAAATGCAGGGTTGCAGGTTTCCCCGCAGAAACTGGACAATCCTGGAAGATAACAGCACTCTACTACACGTGGTACAGGTTAAACTGTGTCCCTCCAAACCCCCACCCAAAGGATATTTCAAGTTCTAACCTCTAATACATCAGAATCTGACCTAATTTGGAAACAGGCTCATGGAAGAAGTAATTGGTAAAATTAAGATGAGGTGACTAGAGTAGAATAGGCCCTTAATCCAATATGACTGATGTTCTCATAAAGAGATGTCTTATAGAGGGAAGATGGGAATGTGAAAACACAGAGACCTATAGGGAAAGAGCTCCATAGGATGAAAGGGGCAAAGACGGAATGGCTGCCTTCAAGCCAAGGAATGTCAAAGACTGCTGAAGCCCCAGAAATTAGGAAGACCCAAGGCAGGCCTCCCCGCTATAGGTTACAGGGAAGCCAGCCCTGCCAACAACTTGATTTCAACCTCCAACACTGTCTCATTTTCTCCCTTCTGTGACCCCTTTAGGAAGATACTCAAAAAAAGGAAAAAGTGAAACTGTTTGCACAAATACAAAAATTCATTCATTCTGAAATAAACTGAAAGGGTCTAGAAAAGGAAGGTATGAATAAGGCAAAGGAAAGTTGGTCACAATAGCCAGAATTCACTCAGGATTTTGCAATCACTTTGCTTTTATCTGCATATGAAAAAGAAATTATATAAATTTATTAAATATATTCTAATCTCAGTCTTACAAATTTTTGCTTAAGTAGCAAAAACAAAGCTTGTCAAAAAATAAAATTAAAATAAACAAACAAAGGCCTGATGGAATTCATTATTTGTATAATTTGTACCCTGGCCAGCTGTATGAAATGGGGCACATCTGGAGATGTGGGAACTGAAATAGTCACTAGTTATAAGTTATATACATGGATCAGTAGTTTTATCCATGAAGAGGTAGCAACACAAATAAAACTAATCTCTCCCTATTTCTCCCTCTCTCAAGCCCCTGGCATTAACCACTCTACTTTCTGCTTCCATGACTTTGATTACTTTGGAGTCTACCTGAGTGAGATAAAGCAACATTTGTTTTCTGTTTCTGCCTTATTTCACTTAGCATAACATCCTCCAGTTACATCCATGCTGTTGCAAAAGGCAGGATTTTCTTCTTTCACATTTTTGATATAGGACATAAGCTTTAGTCCAGTTTGTATTTTAATATAAAACCAAAATGATTTTTTAATTTGAATTCATTTTCACCATGCTGCAATATGTTGCCCTTTTTTCCAACAAATCATTGGAAGCCTTATTAATATTCATTAATATCTCAGAAATAGAACTTCAGGGTATTGAAAGAGTCTTAAATCGTCCCCCAAATTTTCCAATGAAAAACACGAGAGTTTAAAATAAAACTCACAAACTCCCATACATAGCATTTTGGGCTTGAAATTTCCAGACTAGACACATACAACATGTGCACACAGACATGCACACACATGCAACTGGCCTCGGCTCCTGCTGGTTTTTAGGAATTAAATTAGCTTCAATGTGACTTCACCAAAGAATCAAATCATATGATTCTAGACACATTTTCTCCTTTCAGTCTCCTTTTCTCAGCAAGACTTCCTACTTTTTCAGATTTCCTCTCTCTTTTTCTCTCACTCCTCCCCAGTCTTCATACCATTTCTCAGCATCATGTTCTCAGAATTAGCTCCTTACTCAGTGAGGCTCCTTCCATATTGTCTCAAGAAGGTTCTCAGCACATCAGTACCCACTTCCTTGTCCATGTCTGCTTGGGGAATAAACAATCTGCTTTCTCATAGCTTAACTAAACACTTTTAATTGAGCCTCGCTGACTTTCATAGACCTAGTTTGGGTCTTTCACCTATGTCTGAGTCCATTGCTGTGGCCAGGAAGATAACATATGTGGATTGATTTAAGAATATTGGGGCCAAATCATAGAACTGGAAGTGAGATCAATTCTACTTATTTGTATGACTGGGAAATTTGGAGCCCTGCTAGGAAGAGGGAAAGAGGAAATGAATATTAAAGAGATCAACATTAAATACTTACTAAAATGTTTATGTGGAAGTTTAAGCCAAAAATATGGAAATAAAAATTATCACCTTAGGCCAATCCATGGTGAGGAAAACAAGGGTTTTGTCTCTGAAGATGAGATTAAAGGGATAGAATTGGAACAAGTAGCTGGTAGTAAAATGTCACCTTCGGAGATCAAGAGTAGCCCCCTATGTTCACTTTAATCAACCTTTCATCAATTCTTAAACTTTTGTGACTTTAACTATAAGTGATTTATCACTATCAAGCCTATCTGAAGTAATATATAATTTTCCTGTTTCTAGAATCATTGCTAAACTCTATAGTTAGAAACCTAGTGGTCAGATGAAAATGGACTCATTTTGGATCATGCTGAATTGCTGGCATCGAATTATTAGGTGAAGAACATTGTCTGATTTAACAATGGCATTGATCTAGGTGTGTGCCTCAGTGTTAAGTGAAGAGAAAAATCATATAACTGCCATTTGCACACAAAAATATCCCTATATGACACATAAATACATAAGAGATTTCTTCTGTCCTTAACTAATTCTCTTATAATCTGATGACAAAGGTAGGTCATTTGAAGCTAAATGTAAGCATGTTTAGATAATGATTTTGAAACCAAGAGAACCAAATATATCACCTCTGTAGGAAAACCTCTTGGAACTTGGGCAGGTACTTTATAGAACTACTTTGTTGTCAGTTGAAAAATATGCAGGCAAATGCGTCTATCTGGATAAGAGTCTAAAGCTTCCCCATCTTTAGCTTCTTCACTCACTTACTCAACAGGTAATTAATTAATTCCAACACTACTTCTGAGTGCTTCATTGGGATGGGTACTGGGAATATAGAGATGAAACTGAAGTGAGACCTACCTTCCAATGGAGCTGCATGGCTGTATTTTTAAATGATTCTGACTTGTTAGGCAACTAATATTATTCAAACTAATGGTAATTGTACACCCAGTTCAATTTTCAGCTGAAATATATTTATGGTAGACTCATTTGTGTTAAGATCACGGACTCTGGACTCAAACTGTTTGATGTTACAGTTCTCTCAACCCACTTACTACCTGAAACTCTGTATAAATTCCTTAATCTTCCCAAACATCAATTTCCTGTTTTGAAAAAAAAAAAAACACACAAGAAAACACTTCATTAAAATTATTTTTGTAAAAGTTAAATAAGATATAACATAAGTACAGAGCTGAGCAGAGTTTATGGCATAGATTAAGTGTTCAATAGATCTTAGATATTATTATAATTTACTATATATATTATTTTCCACAATTACTAGGTCATATAGATAATCTAAACTTTAGGTACTTATTCTTTTATTGCTAAATATAATATTAAGCTTATAGTATCAAAACATTAAGCTTATGCATTAAAGAGTATATTCTAGGAAGAATTTTCATATAAGGTTGCTTGAAGTACATTCAGTTTGTTGATTCCCCCATATACTTTTTGAATCTACTAGGATTATTTTTGATTAATTGTACTATAAATAATTCCCATTATCTTTACTTAGATCAGAGTAAGGCATAACAATAATATGAGATATAGCAACAATTATAAATCTTCATATTATATGCCCTTTTAGAATGTTGTCAGATATGATGTTCATTACACCTAAGTGTTCACTTTACAATGACTGCTAGGAAAGAGTCCCTCTCATTGCCTACCAAGAAAAATTGTGCTTCCCCATAACAATGTGTATATTTTTATATTGGGGGGCCTGCAATTTGTGTAACTGATCACTGATCACTTTTCCCTCTTTTGTCAAAAGCTTAGTTCCAAATTTTTCATTCGCCCATAAGCAAGTATACAAATACTGAATAGAAAACTATGGCGCATTATGGGTGCTAAAGCTCCCTTTCTGCATTGCAGATACCACTGATCAGACATAGCACTATTTGCCCATGAAGTGTAAACTCAGAATCCTTCTCAACAAAGCTCTTCAGGCAACCAACCCATGAAAGATGGAACAAGGGGTGAAACTCATCTGATATTCTTAGAACAAATCACCATAATTTGCATTTTAAACCTCATTTCTGATAATATGTTCTTCTGTTTCTCTTTGTATATATCACTATCATTTGGACTTCCACTATGTTTCATATATTCAAATTTACATAACACTTTAAATTCCTTTTAGACCAATATTATGCAAATCAATCAAAATACACATATTCTACACCTTCAAGAAGCTCCCACTATCTGGGGGAATGTGAGATATGTAAACAGAAAAATTACTCACAATATGAAAATTACCATGATGAAATAAAGCACTGGCTATTATATGGGTGTTAGGAGAGGCATAGAACCCTTTTTATTTGACGGAGTGGAGTTATAGAATGCTTAGTGATGTGATGTGAATGATATGAGCCTGGATGGACAAGGTGATATTAAAAAGGTTGGAACAGAGAACTTCATTACTAGTGGTAGCTTGAGTAGCCTACTACAGGATCTAAACATTGCATCACAGTATCCTGTGATATGTTTAAAACAGTGAGATGATTTTAGAAGCCACTGTTAAAAGAACTTCTGGCCAAGATGGAGGCCTAGACTGACATGCTCCATTTCCCTCCACAACTAAGAAGAAATACTGTACAATGATCGCAAAACCAGAAATAACCAGAAGTTTCAGAAAATAAAGCTACATGGAAGTCCAACATATGAGGTTATAAAGAAGTGGTGCTCGTCCAGATGGGTAGGAGGGGTGAAGCCGAGGCAGAGAGGTCAAGTTATGCTGATGGTGGCAATTGCAGCGACGAGCGGCGGGATCGGTAAGCACAGACGCCCATATTTAAGGGGAGGTGAGAAGTGCCTGGGGAGCACCCCCAACTGCAGACCAAACCCGTCAGCTCACGATTCCAATACTGAAGAAGGCAGACCCCCATTGCCTCAGACTGTGAGGGCCAGAGGGCGTGGGAACCAAGGAGGAAGCTCCTGGTCTCTCAGCAGAGAGTAACGGCAGGAATCCATCTTGGACCCCCGCCCCCACACAAAACACCACAGTGTGGTGAGAAGGGTTGCCCGGTTGTGACAGGTGTATGGTGCTCCACCCCCTATAGCACAGGAGGTGTGACAGCCCCGCCCAGGAAGCAAAAGTAAAAACAAAACTGTCAGAATAGCACAGATCATGATAGAGATCCCAATCACGCAGCTGACCAGACAGCAAATATCTAATCTAATGAAGCAGCAGATAGGAAATCTTTCTGAGGCACAGTTCAGAGCTTTGGTTATAAAAGTGCTTACAGACCTAAGAGCAGATCTTAAACAAGACAGGGAAGGAATGAAGCCCAGCCCTGCTAAAATGAATGAAAACACATATGAAACTAGTGGTGAGGGAGAAAAAACCAGGGACCAAATCAACAAATCAGAACATAGGGAAGGAACAAACAGTCAACCAGTGCAGAAAGATGAAACAAAAAGTGAGGAAAATGAGGAGAAGCTCAGAAACTCATCAGACAGCTATAAGCAGGCCAACATCTGAATCATAGGGATGCCAGAAGGTAAAGAAGCAGAACTAGAAATTGAAAAATTTTGTGAAAAAATAATGAAGCATAACTTCCCTAACTTGGGGAAGGAAATAGACTTACAGGTCCAGGAAGCACAGAGAGTTCAAAAAATACTGGATCCGGGGAGAACCACACCAAGATACATTATAATCAAAATGTCAAAAATTAAGTATAAAGAGAGAATCTTAAAAGCAGCAAGAAAGAAAAAGAGAATTACTGACAAAGGGGTCCCAATAAGACTATCAACTGATTTCTCAAAAGAAACTCTGCAGGAAAGAAGGGACTGGCAAGAAATATTCAAAGTAATAAAAAGCAAAAACCTATAACCATGATTACTCTATCCAGAGAAACTGTCATTCAGAATAGAAGGGCAGAGAAAGTGCTTCCAGGACAAAGTAAAACTGAAGGAGTTCATCAGATCCAAACCACTGTTATATGAAATGTTAAAGGGACTTGTTTAGGAGAAAGGGGATCAAAACTATGAACATTAAAATGAAAACTCTATCATAACAACCAACAACAGAAGCTAGGGAATTGAAACAAAGGTAAACTAAGTCGGCAATGAGAGTGGGAAAAGAATTATAGGTATGGGGAACATTTTGGGGGGAGGTCAAAGGGGTGAGAGGGGAAAGGGAGGGAGATGATACAGGAATTAGGAAGCATAGTAGAAGGGAGTGGAGTAGATAGGAAGATGTTGAGAAAAACTGTATGCACAACCAATGGGCATGGACTAAAGGGGGGCAACTGGAGGGAAGGGGGTCACTGGGTGGAGGGGAACAAAGAGAAAAGAAATTGGGACAACTGTAACAGCATAATCAATAAAGCATGTTAAAAAGAAAAAAAGAAGTCACTGTTGAGAATATTTTAATTTCAAATGGCAAAAAAACCCAACTCAAAATGGAGAAAAGAGATAAAGAGAACGAATGGGTCTCACCTCTGCTAAGTCTAGGGCTAGTCAGGTTTTATATATAGATGGATCAGTAATTCCTGTTTCTGAGAGTGCTGATATCTTTTGGGTAAGTTGAGGGCAGGCTTGTACTGATAAAGCAGATCAAGGATAGTAAGAACCTATAAAGAATGGCATGGTGGAATCTAGAAAGCGCAAGGGATTCATGGGTTCCCCATTCAGGTCTATTCCCTGACTATCTTCTTACTCACTCCAGAACTCTATTCTAGTACAGTAGTCCTCGCTTATCTGTGGGTTTAATTACTCATGGTCAACAATGGTCTGAAACTACTACAGAGGAAATTCCAGAAATAAATATTCCATTATTTTAAACTGCACACCATTTGGAATAGCATGATGAAATCTCAGTGTCATCCTGATGTTCCACCCATGACATGAGTCATCCTTTGTCCAGTGTGTCTACACTGTATACACTCCCCACCCATCAGTCAATTAGTAGCTGTCTCAGTTATCAGATCTACTGTCATGGTATACCAATGCTTGTGTTCAAGTCACCCTTATTTCACTTAATAATGTCTCACTTGGCCTCATCATGTAGGCATTGAATAATCTCACATCTTCGCAAGAAGGATGAATACAGCACAATAAGACATTTGAGAGTGAGGGAGACCACGTACACATAACTTTCATAATATTGTTATAACTGTCCTATTTAATTATTAATTATTATTATTAATCCCTTACTGTGCCTAATTTATAAATTAAACTTTATTGTAGGTATGCATATACAAAAAAAAAAATTACCCATAGTTTCAGGCATCCACTGGGGATCTTGGAAGGTATCCCTCACGGATAAGGGGGAACTACTATTCTGACTTTCTATGCCCTTAAAATAAAGATAGAAAATAACAACCTCTAATTCAGGTTTTATTTGACCTTTTGCATTGTAAGACATCATTCAGAATGGATCAAAAATGTACCCTCGGTATAGCTTACAATATTGCCCAAGCTTCCAATAAATTTTGTTGCTTCTCTGTGACATTCAAAAATGGTAGCATTTGATGAGATAGTCAGGTCCCTAATGTCCAATTGTCAATCATGCAAAAGTCCAAAGCCAGGAAATAAAGAGCAGGCACCTACAATTTCTACAATTAGATCTAGCAAGTTCTCCTTTGCTTATTTCTAGGGATTTTATATGGGATACGAAGGAAAAAGTGCTCTAGTGAAGCATAACTGAGTGGTTCATTACCTGTGTATAGAACTTCAGTTTACTTTCGACCACCTTGAGTTTCCCGTGTCAATCTCACTGGAATAGAAGAGCCTAAAGGGAAGACTTGGCCTGTATAATAAATTGCTGTATCCCTCCCTTTAGAATGAGGCCTGGCAGATGGTATCGATGGCAAAAGCATTTCATGATAACTATGTATCAGTTAGGTAATTTGGGTTGTAAATTATTGAAAACTGAACTGAGAATGGTTTAAAACCTGTGTAAACTGATCATGTCAAAAGCATAAATATCCAGAGGTAGAATGGGCTCGGAGACTGACTAATCCATGGTCTCTGGGTCAGTTTGCCTGCTAGTCTTTGGCAATGCCTTCTTCCATGTGTCCATTAGCAAGACAAAGGATGATGCCCAGAGGGAAAATGCGACATTCATTACTATTGACGAATAAATACTTTTGGTTTCTTCTTTAGCACATGTCAATTTGCATATCCTTATTCCCTTGACGTTAGATGTAGTCAAGTGACTCATGTTTGCTAGTGAAATGTGACTGGAAGTGATATAAGTTATTCTGGTTGTGGGCTCTGCTGCACTGAGGAGAAATGTTCTGGAGAGTCGCTGCTCTGCCAGCCTATGTCCTGGGGAGGGAATAGTGCAGAGAACCCCATCCCACTTGTGATGGAACTTAATGTGAAAAGTACAGAAACCTTTGCTATTATAACCCACTGACAGCCCAACCTATCCAGACCAGTACAAATAGAAAGCCATTCATAAATGATCTCCTAGAAAAATAAAGAAAATCTTAATATGAATCCCCTCAAATCCTGTGAATTCCCATTAATGAGTTAATCACTGTCTAGGGAAGTCACTGCTCTAGGACTAAATAAGCCTAGATCTTGGATCCTGAATTCAAATTCTCTTGAGTTTCATGGGATGTATAGAGGTAAATAAAATCTTGAGTGAAAAATCTTTGATTTTTAAGAGTATATTTCCTTGGTTTTGTCAGTTAAAATGAAGGAACTTTCCTTCCACTAGACAATATAATTTTTCATCCTCCACCATGTTTAAGTTGGTACTTATTAGGGTGGTCTTTGTAAGCACAGCTGGTAGAAATATCTTTTCGGACATTTCCCATAACCTCAGCTGGACTATTCACAGTGGAAAATCACCACCACAAACAAGTGTTCATAGGATCCTACCTCACTCTTTCGAAACAAGAGAGAGAGAGAAGACAGGGCAGTAATGACAAATTTGCTTTTGTCTAACTCACATTTTATATAAAGAAAGGCATAGGTAATAAATATCCAAATAATTAATTCCAAGTAATTGAGAAAGTCCAATTGCCTTTATTAAATTCACTAGTACTGCCGTAGGTGCAGGATATCAAGAAATGACGGGGTAGTCTCTGCAATTACTGTTTATACCTTTTGAAATTATAACTTGTCTCATATGCTCATCCTCCCAGACATTTCCTAACAACCAAAACAGAACAGATTTCTTACACACAGAAGATCACCCCCAAATCAAAAACTTTCTCTAAAATAAAACATATAGTAAAATTATACAGTGCTCTGAGAATCCTATGTGCGTTAACACCCCAAGTCTCAACGTTAGAATGCATTACAGGGGGAGCAACTAACTGTGTACTTGACCCTAGAAATCTTACCCTGAAATCTTTATCTAGTTGGTTAATAACTTCTGAATTTATTGTTTTCAAGCCCCAAAAGAAGTCATAGAAAAATATGCTAAATACATCTTGAGGATGTAAAGGCCTTTTTATTTTAATTGTTTATTTAATATTTAATTAAAATTTTTATTTTTTTTATTTTATTTTTTGGTTTTTCAATTACAGTTGTCCCTTTTTCCCCTAATTTCTCTCCCCCACCCATCCCACCCCGTCTCCCACAATCATATCCCTCCCCGTTGTCCATGTCCATGAGTCTTTTATGCAGGTTCTTTGACTAAACCCTTCCCTTACTTATCCCCCTTCTCTCCCTCTCCCCTCCCCCCTATTGACTGCTATTCTGCTCTTTGTTCTATTTAGTTCCTTTGTTTGTGTTGTTCTTTAGTTTCCTGTATTAGGTGATATCATATGGTATTTTTCTTTCTTTGCCTGGCTTATTTCACTAAGCATAATTCTCTCTAGTTCCATCCATGTTGTTGCAAATGGCAGGAGTTCCTTCTTTCTTTCTGCTGCATAGTATTCCATTGTGTAAATGTACCACAGTTTTTTGATCCACTCATCTACAGATGGGCACTTAGGTTGTTTCCAGCACTTAGCTATTGTAAACAGTGCTGCAATGAACATAGGGGTGCATAAGTTCTTTTGAATTGGTGTTTCAAGATTCTTCGGGTATAATCCTAGTAGTGGAGTCGCTGGTTCAAAAGGCAGTTCCATTTTTAATCTTTTGAGGTAATTCCATACTGTTCTCCATAGTGGCTGCACCAGTCTGCATTCCCACCAACAGTGCAGTAGGGTTCCCGTTTCTCCACATCCTCGCCAGCACTTGTTGCTTGTTGATTTGTTGATGATGGCCATTCTGACTGGTGTAAAATGGTATCTTATTGTGGTTTTTATTTGCATCTCCCTGATGGCTAATGATGTTGAGCATTTTTTCATGTGTCTATGGACCTTCTGTATGTCCATGGACCTTCTGTATGTCCTCTCCGGAGAAGTGTTTGTTCAGGTCCTTTGCCCATTTTTTAATTGGGTTGTTTGTTTTCTTGATGTTGAGTCGTATCAGCTCTTTATATATTTTGGAAATCAGTCCCCTGTCTGTGATGTCATTGGCAAATATGTTTTCCCATATGGTTGGTTTCCTTTTCATCTTGCTGATGTTTTCTTTTGCTGAGCAGAAACTCTTTAGTTTGATGTAATCCCATTTATTTTTTCCTTTATTTCTCTTGCTTTAGGAGATGTATCCGTGAAGAGATTGTTACGTGAGATATCTGATATTTTCTTGCCTATGTTTTCCTCTAGGACTTTTATGGTGTCACGGCTTACATTTAAGTCTTTGATCCGTCTTGAGTTTATTCTCGTGTGTGGTGTAAGTTGGTGGTCTAGTTTCATTTTTTTGCATGTCCCTGTCCAGTTCTCCCAGCACCATTTGTTAAAGAGGCTCTTCTCACCCCATTTTATGTTCCTTCCTCCTTTATCAAATATTAGTTGACCATAGAGGCCTGGGTTTATTTCTGGACTCTCTATTCTGTTCCACTGATCTATATGTCTGTTCTTATGCCAGTACCAGACTGTTTTGATTACAGTGGCTTTGTAGTATTGTTTGATATCTGGTGTTGTGATTCCTCCTGCTGTGTTCTTCTGTCTCAAGATTGCTTTTGCTATTCGGGGTCTTTTTTGGTTCCATATGAATTTATGGAGTATTTGTTCTAGGTCTGTGAAATATGTCATTGGTATTTTAATAGGGATTGCATTGAATCTGTAAACTGCTTTGGGTAGTATGGCCATTTTGATGATGTTGATTCTTCCCATCCAAGAACATGGTATTTGCTTCCATTTATTTGTTTCTTCCTTAATTTCTTTCTTCAATGTTATGTAATTTTCAGAGTACAGGTCTTTTATCTCTTTGGTTAAGTTTACTCCTAGGTACTTTATTTTTCTTGTTGCTATAGTAAATGGTATTTTCTTTTTTGTCTCTGTCTCTGCTATTTTATTGTTGGTGTACAGAAATGCCTTAGATTTCTGTATATTTATTTTGTACCCTGCGATTTTGCCAAATTCACTTATTATATTGAGTAGTCTTTTAGTGGAGTTTATAGGATTTTCTAGGTATACTATCATGTCATCTGCATATAATGAAAGTTTTACTTCCTCTTTCCCAATTTGGAGGCCTTTTATTTCTTTTTCTTGTCTGATTGCTGTGGCTAGGACTTCCAACACTATGTTGAAAAGGAGTGGAGAGAGTGGACAAACTTGTCTAGTTCCTGAGTTCAGGGGGAATGCTTTCAGTTTTTGTCCATTGAGTATGATGTTGGCCTCAGGCTTCTCATATATAGCCTTAATTATGTTAAGATATGCTCCCTTTATTCCCATTCTGTTGAGTGTTTTCATCATAAATGGGTGTTGTACTTTATCAAATGCTTTTTCTGCATCTATTGATATGATCATGTGATTTTTGTCTTTCATTCTGTTTAGGTGATGTATTATATTTATTGATTTGCGAATATTAAACCATCCTTGCATCCCTGGAATGAAGCCCACTTGATCATGATGTATGATCTTTTTGATGTATTGCTGGATCCTGTTTGCCAATATTTTATTGAGGATTTTAGCATCGATGTTCATCAGTGATATTGACCTGTAGTTTTCTTTCTTTGTTGTGTCTTGACCTGGTTTGGGGATTAGGATAATACTGGCTTCATAGAAAGAGTTTGGGATTTTCCCCTCTTCTTGGATTTTTTGGAACAGTTTGAGGAGGATAGGAGTTAGTTCTTCCCTGAATGTTTTGTAGAATTCACCTGTGAAGCCATCCGGTCCAGGGCTTTTGTGTGCAGGGAGATTTTGGATTACTGTTTCAATTTCCTTTTTTGTTATTGGTTTGTTGAGACTTTCCACTTCTTCTTGATTCAGTTTTGGAAGGTTGTATGTTTCTAGAAATGTGTCCATTTCTTCTAGATTGTCAAATTTCTTGTCATACAGTTGTATGAAGTAATTTCTAACTATCATTTGTATTTCTGAGGTATCAGTCGTGATTTCACCTCTTTCATTTCTGATTTTGTTTATTTGTGTCTTCTCTCTTTTTTTCTTGATTAGACTGGCTAGAGGCTTGTCCATTTTGTTGATTTTTTCGAAGAACCAGCTCCTAGTTTTGTTGATCTTTTGGATTGTTTGTTTAGTCTCTATGTCATTTAGTTCTGCTCTGATCTTGATGATTTCATTCTTTCTTCTTGCCCTAGGCTTTGTTTGTTGTTGCTGTTCTACTTCTTGTAGCATTATGGTTAGGTTTTTTATTTGAGATTCTTCTAGCCTTTTCAGATATGCCTGTATTGCTATGAACTTCCCTCTCAGGACTGCTTTTGCTGTGTCCCACAGGTTTTGGGTTGTTGTGTGCTCATTATCATTAGTTTCTAGAAATTTCTTGATTTCTTTTTTGATGTCATTGTTAACCCATTCATTATTTAATAGCATGTTATTCAATCTCCATGAGTTTGGGTGTCTTTGATTTTCTTCTCTGAGGTTGATTTCTAGTTTCAAGGCATTGTGATCTGAAAAGATGCTTGATATGATTTCAATTTTCTTGAATTTGTTGAGGCTTGTTTTGTGACCTATCATGTGGTCTATCTTTGAAAATGTCCCATGTGCACTTGAAAAGAATGTATATTTTGCTTCTTTGGGGTGAAAAGTTCTATATATATCAGTTAGATCCATGTGGTTTAGTGTGTAGTTCAATGCCTGTATATCCTTGGTGTTTCTTTGCTTTGATGATCTGTCTATTGTTGATAATGGAGTGTTGAAGTCCCCTACTATGAGTGTGTTGTTGTTGATATCCTTTTTGTGGTCTTCTAGTATTTGCTTTATGTATTTGGGTGCTCTTATGTTGGGTGCATATATGTTTATCAAAGTCATATCTTCTTGATCGATTGTTCCTTTAAGTATTATGAAATGTCCTTCTTTGTCTCTTTTTATTGTCCTTGCTTTGAAATCCATTTTGTCTGATATGAGGACTGCTACCCCGGCTTTTTTTTCCGGTCCGTTTGCTTGGAATATTTTTTTATATCCCTTTACTTTCAGTCTGTGTAAATCTTTTGTTTTCAGGTGTGTTTCTTGTAGACAGCAAATATGTGGGTCCTGTTTTCTTATCCATTCCGTTACCCTATGTCTTTTAATGGGAGCATTTAATCCATTTACATTTAAGGTTATTATTGACATGTATTTATTTATTTCCCTTTGTACCTCTGTTCCTCTCCTCTCTTGTTTTTTCCTTCTTTTTTCTTAGAACACTCCCTTTAGCATCTCTTGCAATGCTGGTTTGGTGGAGATGTATTCTTTCAGTCTTCCTTTGTCTGAGAAACTCCTTATTTCACCTTCCATTTTGAATGAGAGCCTTGCTGGGCAGAGTATTCTTGGTTGTAGGCCTTTGTTTTTCATTGCTTGAAATATTTTGGACCATTCCCTTCTGGCTTGTAATGTTTCTGTTGAGAAATCAGTTGATAGCCTTATCGGAGCTCCCTTGTATGTTATTTGCTGTTTTTCTCTTGCTGCTTTTAGGATTCTCTCTTTGTCTTGGAATGTTGCCATTTTAACTATGATGTGCCTTGGAGAGGGTTTTTGGGGGTTCCTCTTCATTGGAACTCTCTGTGCTTCCTGAACTTGTATAATTTTTTCTCTCATCAGGTTCGGAAAATTTTCTGTCACTATTTCTCCTATCAGTTTTTCTATTCCATGGTCCTTTTCTTCTCCCTCTCTAATTCCTATGATCCTGATATTATTTCTTCTCATGCTATCCTGTAGTTCCCTTATATCTTGTTCATATTTTTTCAATCTTTTTTCATTTTGCTGTATTGTCTGGGAGTTTTTCTCTACATTGTCTTCTAACTCACTAATCCGATCCTCTGCTTCGTTTATTCTGCTTTTGACTGATTCTACTGCGTTTTTCAGTTCAGAGATTGGATTAAGTTCTTCCTGGTTCTTGTTAACAGTTTCTATGTCTTTTTTTATGCTGGTGTAGTTCTCTGCAAGTTCCCTGTAATTTTCTTGGAGCTGCTGGTAACTTCCTTGAAGGTTGTCATAGTTGATTTTAAGGATGTCGAGTATATTGAGCTTCTTTACCACTATTGTTTTGAATTCCATGTCTGACATATTTCATCTATCTCTCTTTCTGAGGATTCCTCTTTTCCTTTCATTGAGGGGTTATTTTTGTGTCTTACCATGTTGGATTCTTTTTGTTTGTTTTTATTTCTTTGTTTTTTTTTTTTGCGGGGGAGAGTCTGCTTTGACTTCCCTCCTTTGTGGTGTGAGATTCTTTATCAGAGATCTGGGGGTTTCAGTGGTGCAGTCTCTTTGATCTCCTGAGCCTGATGTTCTTGAGTTACCCTTTATGTCGTTTGTTTATGCTGTTTGGTTATATTTCAGATGTTCTTTGATAGGATCTTCCTTCTGGCTAGTTGGTTGAGAGTCACTCTATCTGCTTTGTCTTGAGTTCTTTTGTGGATATGCTGTTAAAAACATAAACACACAGCCCAGGCAGGAGACCCACACCCTCAGCAAGTATCCCCCACTCTATCCTGCTATCGTCAGCCAACGAGCCCGTATTAATATAAATGTAAAGAGATTAGAGCTTTTATACTATAAGAAGAATAGATAAGAGTTGTTTTGGGGGATGAAAAATATAATTTTTGATAGAGGGGTGATAGATTAATAATAGTTGAGACTGTGCAAGCCAGTAGGTAATATTTACATTGTATGTTAATAAAAATAGAAAAGGATAGAAAAATGCATAATAAGTAAGAAAGTGGGATTGTATTGTATTGGGTTTATATAGTAATTATATTCTATTATTTAGAGTGATAGGGGGGCTAAACTGGACACACAAACGAATAAACAACGATTAAAAGGAAAGGATGAGAAAGAGAGGTTATATGCAACACGTTAGAGATAAAGTTTGTTATTCTTTTTGGAAGGGGAGAAAAAATAAAAAATAAAAAAAAACCAAAAAATCCCAAGAAAATAGAAGAAAGAAAAGAAGAAAGAAAGAAAGAAAGAAAAGGAAGAATATAGAATAAAGAAAGAAGAGAGAGAAAAAATAACCACAAAAGAACCCCCCAAAAAACCCAAAAGGGAAGAAAGAAAGGAACAAAGAAAGATATAAAATAAAGAATAAAGAGGAAAGAAAGAAGAAAGAGAGAAAAAAAATTGAGAAAAAAAAGAAAAAAAATTATACCCCCCCAAACCCCCCCCAAAAAAGCCCAAGAAAAGACTAAAGAAAGAAAGAAAGAAAGAAAAGAAAGACTTAAGAAGAAAGAAAGAAAAAGGGAGAAAAAAATTGGAAAAATAAAAATTGGAAAAAAAAAAGCGATATTTTTACTCCGTTTTAGCCTTGGTGTGTTGCCTTCTTTTTCTGTGTCCGCTGCTGGTCTAGTGTGGCGGTTCAGAGGTTCTTGTTTCTTGCAGCACTGGTGTGCGACCGCGGTTGCCACAATGGCACGCGCCCGCGGTTGCCGGCACGGCGCGCTCCCTTGCTGCCCGCTGGAGCCAGTTGAGGTGCCCTTGCGCGCGAGCCCCTGCACGCTCAGGTGGCCCGAGAGTTTGCCCAGCAGTTAGAGCCTATTGTTGCAGGGCCGCAGTGGTTCCGCGTTCGCGCCGAGGTGACCTGCGCGTGTCCCTGCACTCGCAGGCGGCCGGAGAGCTTGCCCCGGGATTGGCGCCTATTGTTGCCGGGCCACGGTGGTTCCGCGTTCACACCAAGGTGTCCCTGCGCGTGTCCCTGCATGCCCGGGCGGCCCGAGAGATTGCCCCGGGATTGGTGTCTATTGTCCCCGGGCTGAGGTGTTTTCACGCTCACGCGCCGCCCGTGCCCTTAGTCCCGCTGAGCTGAGCTCTGGGAGTTGGTCTCTTGCCTCTTAGGGCGGGGCCCCAGACACTTGTGCTCAGGGGAAGTGAGCGCCTGTGAGTCCCGCCCGCTGTTCCCGTGATGCAGCCGCCCGCCTTCCCTCACCCGTCTGGGCCTCACGAACAGAGCCTGCGCTAGTGGTCTGCTTTCCGGCCTGGGGCCCGGTGCCCACGGGAGCTGGCTAGGGGTATCTACGCATGGTCCTCTGCGTGTTCAGTGGGCCCTCCCTGTGCCCGTAGGGGCACTGATCTTATGTCCGTTGGGGAGTGTCCGAGGGACGCCTGGACTCATGGCCCCGCGCACCTGGGCCAGTGAGTGAGAGCACTTCCCTATGTGCGCCCCCGCGACCCAAGGGTAGGGTTGGGGAGTGGATGAGCGCGCCTCTGCGCCTGCGCGCCTCTGCGCCTGCGCTCCTCAAGAATGGCCTACCACCCCCAAACTTTCCTCCCCTCTCCACCGTCCACTATAGAAAAATATAAAGGAGAATTATGTTCTCACTTGCCCGGCAGCACGCTGTCTCCTGTCCTTCGGCGCCAATGCCACTTGGTCGAGTCCCATCTCTGCCAGCGGGCAGAGATCCGCTCTCTGCCTGACTCCTCTCCGGGGCAGCCTGTGGTCGCCAAAAATCCTTTGTGTGCTTCCCGCCGCAGCTCGGGCAGCCGCCCCAGTCACGAATCCCGTTTCGTCCCCTTTTCCTCCGCTATCCTCACTAAACAGGTTGTTCCCAGATGGATTTTCTCTAATCCAGCAGTGCCATGGCTCGACTCCTGCCAGTGTCCAGCTGCTCACTGAGGCATTCTGTCTGCAATCAGCCCAAACTGCAGACGGGTCTCGGGAGCCTGAAACCGCAGCCTCTCCTCACTCCTCCGCCATCTTACCTCTCCTCCCTATTTTTTATTTTTTTATTGTTGTTTTATTACAGTTGTCTCATTTTCCCCCCATTGCCTTTTTAATTAAAATTATGTAGCATGATATTGCTAGCCGTGAAGTTACTCTAACTCATTTTACCTTAAACCTGATTTATGGCAAATTGCATCTCCAGGATGTATGGTGAATTTGAAACTACTGAAAAGGCACACACAAAAAAAAAGTTCTAAATACCACTGGCAATTCAGAGACTGCTATGCTTTTGTTTCCTATATCTTCCTATTAGCTCATGGAAAAATTTGCAAAATTGTCTGTTACATCAACCATGAATATCCAATATATTTGTTCATTTATTCATATGTGAATTCATTTGGAGAGTGAAGAAGAGAAGAGAGTATCTTGGCTGCACGTGTAGTTAATGGCATAAACACTACTGTGCCCAAATGTGTCTAATAAGGCCTCTCTGGAAATGTTATGTCCTGGACTATGTCTTTGAGTAATGTTGCTCATTTTATTTCTCCAAGATGTTTTCAAAATGGAGCAGCAATTTCAACATAGGTAACTACCTGCACCCAAGAAAATAATCCTTATGCTGGGCATTAGGGTCGATAAAAATTCAGGGCAGCACACAAACAATCCATTTCCTAATGCATTTTGTTGCATGTCCTATAATATAAACTATAGAGACTTCACATCTGAAATAACTCACCTTCTATGCTTAGAAACAAAGAATAGGAATGTTTCAAAAATTTAAGACATCGCAGCAAACTGAAATTGCATTAAAATCTTGGTTAACCAAAATTTAAGCGAATAGAACTTTAAAATAAGCTTAGAACCAGAAGAAACTGTAGGGATCATTTAGTCTAACTTTCTGGCAACACATCCTTTTAGCAGTGGTCATCTACCACTGAACATGTATTTCCAGGAATGGGGACTTATTTCTTCAGATGGTCTATTCTATTCTCAAAGTTATAATCATTAGATCTAACCCTGGCTGGTTTGGCTCAGTGGATTGAGCGTCGGCCTGCGAGCTAAGTGTCGCTGGTTCGATCTTCCAGTCAGGGCACATCAGAGAAGGAAAACTCTGACTCCAAAAAACCTCCGCTGCCTTGCGGCATACCTCTTCAGGGGAAAGGCTAAGGGAGTAAACCCCGACAGAAAATCCGGAGCCGGAGTCCCTAAGGTGGTTTGACGTTGTAGTCAACACCGGCAACTCCTGCAGCGCACCTGAAGCCAAGCTGTATTGACTCCGTCTTTCCCTTGGACCCTTCAGCTGCGAAGAGAGGGGGGGTCTGCTGCATGGGCAACAGCAGACCCTCCATATCACCCTGCCCAGGCTCTGTAGCTTCAGCTTCACTGGAGAGGACACCCCAGCGTCATTGCAAGATGTCGATTCAACACGGGAGGAGACAGATACCATGTCACTCCTGAGTCGGACTGCACAGCCATTCTCGGCGGTGCAGATAGACTCTTAAGAAGCTACACCATCGTCTCTCGAGACGGATGGCTGCCGACGACGAATCATTAGATCATTCTTTACTAATACTGAGGTGAAATCTTTGTCCCCCTAACATGCCTATAGTTTTTCATTCTAAATGACAAAGAATAAATCTTATCTTTCTTAAATTAATATGGCACTCTATTTTTATTGATTGATTGATTTTTAAAAGTATGTTTACTAAAGCTTGGAACAGTGAAATGAGGAAGGGCTTAAGATAGAAGAAGCAACAAGAGAGAGACTGTGGGGCTGCTTTTTCTTTCTCAAAACATTTGGGAAAGAAGCGAGCCTGGGTGGGGCTGCTGTTAGCTCTCTGGAAAGTCAGAGAAAATGGGGCTTTGGGGACAGGTTGAGGGTGTTAACCTGAGATGAGCTGTTGTTCCCACTGCTCCCCTGGTTGCAAGTCTCACGGGGCCTTTAGAATTTAGGAGGACCATGCCTGAGGGAAAAGAAAGATGTGGACATGTTACCAAGGGGAGGGCATGCCTATGACACTCTATTTTTAGATTGAGGTGAAGAAAGGGGGGAATGGAGTCATAAAAAAAAGCAGAAATCATTTTTTTAAATTAAGTAATCGACATCCTTGTATATTATCTGTGCTAGGTCTATAATTCTCCTTAAATCCCCAACCTCGTATATCCACAGCAAAAATCAGAAACAAATTTATTTATGGTACTCTTCTACTTAAAATACTTCAAAGGATTTTGTTATTTTAGGGTACTGTCTAAACTTCTTTACATGTCAGGCCTTCATTATAAAGTCCTACATGCCCTGGTCTCATGCTCCCTTAGCTTTCTCAATTCCCATGCCCATCTGGAAATCAACCATCCATTCTTACTACTCTCTCTCACTCTCTTTTGTTGCCTTCACCTCCTGAGATTCTTATTGTTCTATCAAGAACATTCTTTCATGCCTCTTGCTCTGTGTAACTGATTCTGGTCTCACATCAGATATCTCTCAGAAAGCCTTCCCTCATCATCCAAATTTGAATTTGATGCCACTCCTGCAAGAGTTCATGGCTTCCTACAGTCCCATTAATGTGCTCTTCATTCACGGTAGGTAAGTTACTCACTAGAACTAAGTTACACGAGAGCAGCAGCTGTACCTAATTTATTCACTATTTCAGCTCTTGTCTCTGTTCTAATGCCTGAAAAAGAGATGATGCTCAATGAATATTTGTTGGATTTGTGAATGAATACTTGATCAAATATCAATAATAAATATAAATCAGTTCAAGGTCATTCATTTAAGAATAATAAAATTATTTTCAGCATATTCCACCTATTAAAGCTGAGAGTTTATTTCAGAAAATTTCCAAAACCCAAAGATGATAACAGAAAAAAGATTTCTAGCTAATTAAACTGTGAGAGTCTTGTGATTAAGGTCTATGTGTCATAGTTAGTTTTGACAGTCCTTAGCACAGTGGTGGGTGTGTAATTATACCTTTGCTGGTGGACTTTTTTAAGTCTTATTTTATAGCAAAATTATGGGACATATATTTATAAGGCAATACAGTTCCATGACAATTCTTCTCTTTAACAATAGTGTTAAAAGACCCACACCAAACCAACCATTATTCTCAACACTAGAAGGCTATAATGACCTAAATAGATGTTATGATTCCTTTAGGAATGAGTGAATTGGGTTGATTTCAACTCCCATAACTAGGGTGGACCATTAAGTCACTACATGTTACCTCTTATAAGATAAGATCATAAAAAAGAAACTGAAAAAGGAATACCAATGACCAAGAGATAGACAATTTGCCTAGTAAGTCTTAAGCACATTTCCAGCTTTCCTTATTAGTCAGTTTGGACCTACAAAACAGTGAGGTGGGAAAGAAGCCCAGAACCACATTTTATGTAAATAATGCTATAAGTTACTACCTGGTCCCATTACACAAGGGCTGTTTCACCATTGAACGTGGCCTTTTGTTTGAATATATCACCATATGTTCCCAAATTGCTGTGCAAGTTGTTAATATTTTTTCCTGCGCATCATGATTCCTTAATCAGAATTGTTCCAAACTGCCAAGTAGTTTTTAAAGTAATTGTTAAAGTTTGCAAGCAGAACCTATCATTTCACTGAACTGTATAGCTGAAATATGTGAAAACATCAAGATGTAGATGACAATTGTCACTTTTCAGCTGAAGGAGTAGGGACTGGAATTCAGGAAGAAGGCTTCAAATTGATATATTTTTCTTTCCATTGCCCTGCTCTTCATATTCAGCTCATTAGTCTTGAAATATCAATAACACAACTGAGTGATCTTTTAGGGAATTTAAATCATTTGAACAATATCATTCCAGAGTCTCTAGAAAGGGTATCATATGTCCCTAGTAAAATCTTCAATATGAATGGGTTCAATTCTTTTTTTGCTTTCTTCAAGGACACAATCAGTGTGACTCCAGCACTCAAAGAGTGGAGAGAGACTCAGTTACAGAAGAGGACTTCACCCCTTCCTCCCCACACCAGCCTGCCTGTCCCCCTTCTTTCTAGTCTTGTCTAAAAAGTAGCAGCCAGTAACCTATGACAAATGTGATCTAGGAAGACCATTGAACAGCATAGTTAGAGGCAACAATAGGAAAAAGCGCTCTCTTTCTTTCTCTCTCTCTCTCACACACACGCACACATGATGCAATTTTAGTTACAGTTTTATTGGCAAAATATAACAGGGCACAAGTTAGACATCAAAATGGACCACCTTTAGTCCTACACTGCCCTTACCATGGTGCTGAAAGTACTTTTTTCTTACTGGGATCCCTCCATAGACTCCCCTCAGGGAATAGGATCTTTGGTTGTTACTTCTGTTTTTTGTGCCTCCTGGGGATTATTGACAGGCATAGGGGTTAGAAACTGAATGTTGAGAGTCAGACATATTTAGACCTGAAACCTGGCTATGCTTCCTAGTGGCCATGTGATTGCAATTTTCCACATTTTTCAAAAGGGAAAAATAACAGTGCCTACTTCTTAGGGATGATCTGAGGTTCCAATGGAATTTTACATAAAAAATATGTAGCCTTGCACCTGACTCATAGTTATTGCTCAATCAGAGGTTAGCTGTGACGATGAGAATGAACATAATGATAATGAACTACTTTGGCATATAAACATTGGTGAATACTACAGGATATTTAAATAATTTCTCTATCCTAAATAAAAAGTTACACCCAGCAGATGGGTAAGGGGCTTATTGGGGTGGTCACTTAATAAGTTATATAATATCTAACTACTATGTTGTACACCTGAAATATAATATGGCATGTCAACTGTAATTAAATAAATTGAAAAAATTTAAGAGACAATGCAAAACAAGTTACATACTCAGCCTATGTACAAACTGAGACTTGGAGATTTTTAATATATTACCTAAGATCAGACATGTAATAAGTGAAAGAGCTTAGATTTAAACCAAGATCTGTCTGCTTTTGCAGCCATTGTCTTGATTGATCAGCCTTGTTCACACCATGGCCCTATGCACTGGGAAAATGAGTGGGTCTCTCATAATTATGATGAAAAGCCTCCACTATATCTTTGCCTAATATCCTGGCCCCTTTGCTTGGGGTAAACACATTATCTTGTCAAATGCTAACCATGTGAGCTTGAGTGTATTTAACCTTTGTTTCTTCAGATGTAAAATGGGCATGATGATAACACTAATAACTGTTCTGTATGATTAAGAGTATTAGAGAAGTTAGTAAGTATAAAGTACTTAGACCCTTGCCTGTCATATAACTAGCAAGCACTATATGCATTAATTTATTATTAGTGTTAATACTATTATTATCACTATTATTACTTAGAGTATATAGCAAGTAACAGAGATCAAATTGGAAGTGGCTGAAGCAAATAGTGATACAGGTTTTCCTTACGGAATAAGAGGCCTAGGTATGGGGCAGCTCCTGGCCTTGGTTCGTTGGCCCAGTAATACCCACAAAGACCAGAGTTCTTGGTTTTTATTCCACTATGCTCAGCATGTTGCTTTGCCATTTGCACAGCCTCAGAACAACTGCTAGAAATCCAGA
This sequence comes from Furipterus horrens, assembly GCF_987537825.1. Lineage (NCBI taxonomy): Eukaryota > Metazoa > Chordata > Mammalia > Chiroptera > Furipteridae > Furipterus > Furipterus horrens. Next base: position 70,012,704 of record NW_028327180.1, read on the forward strand.
CTTCCCACTCACATTCAATTCAGGAAAGGAGAGGAAGAGGCAAGAGAGATCATGCAAGTGATGAGTGTCCCTTTCACCAGAAAAGTAAACTTTTTCTTGAAGGCTATCCCTTCACTCTCACAAGACATTCACTTATATTTCCTTAACAAAATTATATCACATGGCCTCCAACATAGGCTGGGAGGAGGCCTTTTTAGCTTGTTCAGATTCTGTGTTAGAGACTGTCCAGAGAAATGGATTTGGGAATAGATGTCAGGTAAGGCAACCAAACCTGCTTGCTGTATTCCCACAGAGAAATTTATAAGTCCTGAAATATGAAATAAGTTGATGGTGAAAGTGTCATCAATATTCATTCAACTTAAAGTTTTTATTTCCAAAGCACTGAATAAAATAACAGCAATTTTATTTCACTGAAAGGAAGGCAGTGTTCTGATTTATAGCACCAGGTTCAAGATAACAGGGAACATTTCAACGCTCCAGTGTCCCGGGAATTTATCTACAGAGACAGGCTCCGAAGTCAGCTTTGGAAACCATGATTACAATATGTAAAGTCCTGCCAACTGGTTGCCTTTGACACATGGATCCTGTCTGTGGGAAACGGACCATAAAACCCAGAGAGGTCAGTATGAATCTGGAAAGAATTTCACTTGACTTGTTCCCAAAATAATGTAACTTGCTATACCAACAATAAATTAATAAATAGAAGCAACCATTAAAATTGGTTTTGGTTGATAAATTAGATTTCAATTGAGTGTTTGTGTATCATTTCCACTGGGAGCATTCTCTGATTTGTGGATTTGAGAGCTCCTATTGTTTTTGTCTAATTTAAAATAACATATAAAGTTGTGTCTTAGGCAAACAGATACTTTTAAGGGCTTAAGTCTAATAGCTAGTCACCTTCAAGGCTTGCTAAATATATATTCAACACCAAATTTTAACAAAAGCAAACCCATAGTATTTTGAATGGACATATCTTGAATGAACAAAATTATGGGGAATAGAAAATATTTTGGATAAAGACATATGGGAAAAATTAACTACAGCATCACCATCTTGATCTGCATTGTGTCTTTTTACCAACAAGTTGTTGTCTTTCACATACCAGAATGTGTGTAAATGAACTATTGGTCGCAGATGGGCCTCTCAGGTCATGGGAGAGGCAGACCTGGTTTTGACTTCTGGCCTGGCCACTTTCCAAATGAATGACTTTCCACATGTCACCTTTCAGCCTTCTTCCCCATAAGTAAATTAAGAGTAACTCTTGCCCTACTCTGTGGTCAACAAAGAGGATTAAAATGTAGACATCAAGATAAAAAGCCTTCACCATGCCTGCCATGGAGAAGATCCTCAATACAATTCAGGGCCCTTTACAGTCCCTCAGAAAAATCAGTAGGCCTATCCTTTAAGGATTATTCTAAATGTCTATGTTGTGTCAATTACATTTTTTTTCACTTTTTGTTACTGCCTGAGGGTTTATCCCTGTCAAACAAGCAGGGAATGGTTTTCCCATGTGGGCATTATAGTTCTACCAAATGAGTATAGTAGCTAACACAGACTCTGCAGTCAGAATAACTGGATTCAAATCCTGGCTTCATTTTTAACTTATAGGTTGACCTTGACCAAATGATTTGAAATCTCTGTTCCTTAGCATTTGTGAAGAAGGGATACATACTACTTGTCCTATAACATTTTTTTTTAAGTGGTGGACACACCTGTGAGGGTTAACTTTGTGTGTCAACATTGGGGAGGGTATCTGTGGATGAAATCAACATTTAAGTCAATGAACTTTGGGTAAAGCAGGTGGCTCTCCCTATTGTATAAATGGGCCTCATCCAATCAGCTGAAGGCCTGGAAAGAACAAAAATACTAGCCTCCCCAAGCACAGGGAACTCTCCAGAAGACTGCTTTTAGACTTATCTGAACTATGAGCTCTTCCCCTCTCCGGCCTGTCAGCTTCTGACTGGAACTGGGCCATTAGCCCTCCTGGGTCTCCAGCATGCTGGCCCACCACACTGCAGATTTTGAACTTGCCAGCCTTTAAAACCTTGCAGGAGCCAATCCCACTCAATCAATCAATGCTATTGGTTCTGTTTCTCTGAATAGCCCTGATTAATACAACACCCTAGGGCGATTCCCAGGATTTCAGCAAAGGAAACATGGAATAGGAAATGGAAGCAAGAAGTTATAAATGATGTGACCAGTTTAGGAAAAAAGGAAGGATTATAATAGTTTGGTAAATTTTCACTTTTGCTTTGATATTAAGATATTTGCACTGTTTTAATCTGTTTGGGCTGTTGTAACTAAATACCATAGATGGGGTAGGTCATAAACAATGAAAATTTATTTCTCACATCTCTGGAAGTTGGAATGCCCAGGCTGGTGAAAGCTCACTTCCTGGCTCACAGTTGCACCTTCTTGCTGGGTCCTCATGTGGTGGAAGACCAGGGGAGTTCTGTGGGGCATCTTTTATAAAGTCACTAATTCCATTCATGAGGGTTTCACCCTCATGACCAAGGCACTTTCCAAAGGCCCTGCCTCCTAATATCAACGCATGGAGTGTCAGGATTTGAACATATACATTTTGGGGGACATAGACACTCAGATCATAGTAGCATGTGCTTACCCATTCTTTTCCTTTGTTCTCTCTCTCGATCCCATTATATGTCAATAACAAAATATCAAAGTAGGAGTGGAAATAGCTGAGAGAGGAGTGAGAATTATCAGAGATGAATTGGGTCCATGAAAACTGTGTCTCCTCCATTGGCATCACATTAAGCAGAAGCAGAGTGTAATTTTTATTTGGAGCTTATATATGGGTACAAGGGGATGGACAGAGATACTGAGCTGACAAAGGGCACTGTGTCAGAATGGGTGCCGTCAACATGGCACCATCACCACCAACCCCTTTTTTGATTGAAAACTATGATTTCCAGAATCCTTTTTGACATGCAGCCTCAATTTAGAATTGTCCAATGAGAGGACTTCATGAACTCTTTGGAAGGCTAAGTTAAGCAGACACTAGCACTCTTTGGAAGGCCGTGGCAACAAATAAGAGGTAAGCCTTCAGGCCTCTTTCCATGCTCCCCATCAGGGCCATGGTGCTATGCAGATTCACTGAGGATTGGTAGCTCTGTGGCCGAGTCCAGTGCTTCAGGCTACGCTGTGGATATTTCTCCAATCCTGCAGCTATAGTCTCCCATGTCTTCACTTTCCCAGGCCTCTCCACATTGATGTGAGCTTAATCCACATATTAAACCCCTCAGTGACATGCTACTGGTAGTGTCTTTCTGTACTGATTGAGTTCATAGTGATGTAATACATAAAGCATAGCAGATGCTGTAGCGGTGTTAACTCTTACTATTTCCAAGTCTCATATTTATGCACAAATGCATCTTGCCTTAAATCTGTCCTCCTTTATCCATTAAGACACCAAAACACATACCAACAAGGGGCTTTCCTTTCTATTTGAGGCTAAAGAATTAAAGTCATGATTTGATTTTAATACTCTTCCTGACAGCATGATTTTTGCATATGAGTATAATGGAATGTCATCTACACAGAAAACAGACACTATGAGTGATGTCTAGGAATTTGCCAGATTGAAGTTTCTGTTCTGTGATAAATCACTTTGGAGCATGAAAAAAGTTTGTGCTCATTTATTTTATTCAAGACAAACTGACTCAATAGGAGAACTCAGAGCCCGCAAATATATTTATATGAGGGGCCCTTGGAAAGTTCTTGCTCAACAGGGAAGGCCTTCAACATAAAACAGTGCTTCCTCTATTTATCTACAAGTAGCCTCCATGAGTGCTTACTTGGAGGGCAGCCTATTGCAAGAATTGCATCATTCTATTGCCATACAATAATTTAAATAAAAGCTACAATAAGGGTATGCTACACACACACACACACACACACATCTTGCTTTATATTGTGAAAATTTTTGAAATTGGAAACATTACTATTGCCACTTGTTAATATTGCTATTTTTTAAAATGTTTTATTGATTATGCTGTTACAGTTGTCCCAATTTCTTTTCCCTCTGCTCCCCTTCACCCAGTGGCCCCGCTCCCTCCAGTTGATCCCCCCTTTTAGTTCATGTCCATTGGTTGTGCAAATAGTTCTTCTCAACATCTTCCTGTCTATTCCACTCACTCCTACTATGCTTCTTAATTCCTGTACCATCTCCTTCCCTTTCCCCTTTCCCCCTCCCCACCGACCTACCCCCAATATGTTCCCCATACCTATAATTCTTTTTCCACTCTCGTTGCCTACTTAATTTGCCTTTGTTTTGATTCCCTACTGTTGTTGGTTGTTGTGATGTAGTTTTCATTTTAATGTTCATAGTTTTGATCCTCTTTCTTCTAAACCAGTCCCTTTAACATCTCATATAACAGTGGTTTGGATCTGATGACCTCCTTCAGTTTTACTTTGTCCTGGAAGGACTTTCTCTGCCCTTCTATTCTGAATGACAGCTTCGCTGGATAGAGTATTTGTGGCTATACATTTTTTATTTTCATTACTTTGAATATTTCTTGCTAGTCTCTTCTTGCCTGCAGGGTCTCTTTTGAGAAATCAGCTGATAGTCTAATTGGGACCCCTTTGTACATGATTCTTTTCTTCTCTCTTGCTGCTTTTAAGATTCTCTCTTTATCTTTAATTTTTGACAATTTGATTATAATGTGTCTTGGAGTGGTTCTCCCTGGGTCCAGTTTTTCTGGAACTCTCTGTGCTTCCTGGACCTGTAATTCTATTTCCTTCCCCAAGTTTGGAAAGTTCTGCTTCATTGTTTTTTCACATAATTTTTCAATTTCTAGTTCTTCTTCTTGCCCTCTGGCAATCCTATTATCCAAATGTTCGATCGCTTATAGCTAGCTGTTCCAGAGGTTTCTGATCCTCTCCTCGCTTTCTCTACTTTTTGTTTCCTCTTTCTGCACTGGTTGTCTGTCTGTTCCTTCCCTATGTTCCGGTTTGTCAGTTTGATTTTTGGATTTTATTTCCTCACCACATGTCTCATATGTGTTTTCATTTGTTTCAGTGTGACTAGCTTTCATTCCTTCCCTGTCTTGTTCCAGATATTTTGTTAATTCTGTAAGCCACCTTACCACTGTAGCTCTGAACTGAGCCTCCAAAAGGTTTCTTATTTGTTCCTCTGTCAGGTCTCTCATCTGCTGCCTGGTGAGCTGCGTCATCAGGATTTCAATCGTTGTCTGCCTCATTCTAACAGATTTGTGTTTAGCTTTCTTCCCAGGCAGGCTATAGGGGGCGGAGTCCATGTACTTGTCACTGACTGGCGACCAGCAGCGATTGGTGACTGGTGGCGATCAGCAACCTTTTCCACCACTCTGCAGCTGTTTGTGTGGGGGTGGGGGTCCAAGGTGGATTCCTGTCGTTACTCTCTGCAGAGAGACTGGGAGGCTCCTTCCCCACAGCCTCACCATCCAAGGAGGCAATGTGGGGTCTGCCTTCCCCAGCATTGGAATCACGAGCTGCCAGGTCTCGACTGCAGCCGGGATGGCTCCCCTGGTGTTTCTCGCAGTCCCACCACTATTCCCGCTGCTACCTCAGACAGCTCAGCCCAACCCTTCTGTCCTGATTCTGATCTCGCACCTCCTACCCAACCAGATGAGCACCGCTGGTTTATAACTTCATATGTTGGGCTTCCATATAGTTTTATTTTCTGGAATTTCTAGTTATCTTTTGTTTTGAGGTAGTTGTATTCCTTCTAAGTTGTAGAGGGAGACAAAGTGTGTCAGTCTAAGCCTCCATCTTGGCCAGAAGTCCTAATATTGCTATTAAAGGTAACCTGTTTCTGAGTATCCCAAATTAGAAAATTGAAATTTAATATCGAATCATCTTGGGTTTAACATAAATGTAAAATACTCTTCACACTAAAAAATATGTATATAGTGATCAGATCATGTTCACAGAGTTTAGTGGTAAAGAAAATTATTTTTGTCTATCTCTAAGATAGGTAGAATCCCATTGTTTAATTTCTGAACACTAGTTAATATTAAAACAAATAAACTTGGTTTTAAAAATATAGTGTATATATAAAAGGGCAATAAAGATCAGTTTATAGACTGTTGAATTATCACAAAATGAACCATCCATTCAACCACCATCCAAATCAAAACACAAAATGTTACAAAAAAAGTGAAATTGTCCCTCATCTTCCTTCCATCCATTACCCACCTACTGCCTTAACAGTAACTGTTATCTTGAGTTCTAATACTACAGATTATGTTGGCTACAGTGGGCCCATATCATGTTATTTTGTGTTTGACTTCTTTGCTCAAAACTATGTTAGGATTTATCTATGCTGTTTCATTAATAGTAGTTCATTTTTAATTGCTGTATATATTTCATTTTGTAAACATATATATTATTTATCCATTTTAATGTTTGTGAGATGAGCTGCTTCTAATTTGGGGCTATTATGAATAGTGCTCCTATCCTAAACAGGTATAAAATTTAGTGCCTGAATGCTGAGCATAGCTGAAAATAGTTTAAGACATGTAAAGTTATATTTTGGAGGGCTCAGTACATGGAAGAATACAAATGTTTCCTCTTAGTGACTGGAGAAGCCTTCAGAGTTCATTGCTAAGCATCCCACTATTAGGAGCAGTCAGCACCGCTTCACAGGAATTAAATGTACCCCTCCCCCTTCTGCCTGGGTTCCAAGTTTATATGTGACCTATTTGGCATGCAATAAGATTTGGATTTGTTCCAACTAAATGCAAAAAGCTGCTGCTACAGATTACCCAGAAGTCTCTTAGCAACTAATTCCATTCCCTTCCTTTAATATGCTTTTGAATGAGCATGGTTTTAAGGTCCTCTGTCCGGGGTCAGCCTCAGAAAGTACATAATATAACTGTGGGAGAGGGTGTAGACATTGACTTCACATATCCCCAAAGGTGAATGACCAGTTCACTGTGCATAGGCATTTCCCACTCACAGTCTAAAAGTACACCCTAATTACAATTCCCCTGGCTTTGAAAGTCTCCAGATTAGAAGACATTTTTTTACAAGCACTTACTAAATCTTAACCAAGCAATAACAACAACGAAAAAAGAATCACTCTTAGTTGTCTGTCTGAAGAAGGGGACTGTTAATCATATTACCAATTCTGGGCTACAGGCATAGAGACTGGGATGGACAATTTAGGGGCATTTAGCACAGCACTAACCAAACTCTTTGTATGGACTGATGTTCAAGGCAAGTGGAGGGAATGTTCCCTCCATTTGTCTTTGTCTTACTTTCTCCAGGACAGAATTTGCTTGGCCCTTAGTTATATATATTCACTAATTTCTTTCAACTTTTTCAGTATACAAGGGTCACACTTTTCATACACACACACACGCACAACACACATATGAATGTCTACAAAGCAGAAAGAGTAAGAAAGTATAATTTCTCATCAAAGAGGCTGTCAGCATTTCTAGATAGTATATATTCCCCTCTACTGGGCAGAGAAATAGTCTGTCTTTTGGATGAGGCACATAGACCTGTCAAAAAGAGTTTAAGAACAATAAACACAATCTGTTAGTACCATCCCTTCCTGGAAGAGGAAAACATAAATTATCATGTGAAAGTCTCAGACTCCATTTAGGGTTTTGTCCTGTATGTCTCCCAAATACCATGGCTCCCTGTAGTTACTGTGGTTTTTAAAACATGTTTTCTCACAGTTTCCCTTTTACAGCCTATGTAGGAAAGGAATACACTCTCTATTGTCTTTGGCTATTATTATTTTTATTCCAGGTTAGAATATTAGCTCACAACTCACTTGAAATATCTGGTGCAGGTCAGTGTGTTTGTTGGTACTGATTGCTGTCCAATTACTATGGCTGACAGGGCCTGGCTGTGCCTATGCCCCCCCCCCCCTTAATGAAATTCACAGAGACTGCATCAGTCAGGGAGAAGGGATCCCAGCATTGAAGAGAACAGTTTTCATAATCCACAAAGTTTCCAGTTGAAGAAAACTTGATAGTATTTGACATCTACATTTATCAAACTTACTGGAATTTGTCAAGTTCTCCACTTCATATTCCCTCTGTATGTAACTGAATTACATAAAAAAAAGTCTTGTCAGTGACTCGAGTGGACTGTTTTAATTTTAGTCAAAAACCTCTGCTGAGACTTCCTTCTCAAAAGTCAACTGTATGTAATATGTTCTGAGAGAAGGATAAAGCTGGAAAACAAGCAAATTTAAAAAATGAGACAAATTAATATATTTACAGCTTCTTCTGTAAATTAATGTCTCATCATAATTCACTAAAGTGATGTGCTTGTAGAACAGATGTCCATATATTCATATTCCAGATAGATCCATTGAATCCACATGTCCTGTTCCATATGTTTAATCAATGTTTTTTCAAAGGTTATTGTTTAGGAAAGTTCTCTGCTTTCAACAAAAGAAACTTTTGACTGTAATTAGAGTTTGTATCATTCTACAAACTTATAGTAAAGTGACTCACTAAAAATATTGTCTTGATTATTTGCTGTTATCGTGGTAATATTTTATTATAATGGTACTATTTGTTTATTTTGGACAAGAGGGATATTTTCCAGATAGACTGTCTAGATAGCTAGCTTTATTACTTTATTTTTTATGTGCTTGAAAATAACTCAAGGATTTTTATCCATAATTGAAAAAATATCTAAGAAATATGAACGTTTTATAATTTGAGCATTTGGAGGTTAATTCTAATATATCACAAGACTGTTATAACTAATAAATTATATGGGAATAATTAAACTATGAACAAATCCACCAAATAGGGATACTGAATGGCAAAGTCAATCATAGTATATTTACTTGCAGAATTCTATTTATCAATGGATATGAATCATTATGAAAATAATATTTAATGTTTTAAATAAACATAGGATGTATCATTCACTGTTCTCAGTGTTTTTAAGCTCATTTAATCTTAATACAAGCCTATAAAATCGATACTATTATTATCCCAGCTTTATAAATGAGGATACTGAAAAAGAGATTAGGAGCTTACAGAAGATCCCACAAAAAATTAATGAATAAAGTGCTGAACCAATCGAATATGACTTCTAACTCCGCAGTCATATTTTCCTCACTGTTCATGTTTTATCACAAAAATATCTGTGATATAGTGTAAACCAGAGCATTGCATTTGATTGTAAAATGCATGGACTGAAAAACCATTCTGATAGCAGAATAATTATTTCTGGGAATCTTTAGGAGCAAATAATTAGAATTAAGTCTTTTGCCTTAATGTCAACTGGTTTTATATAGAATAGAGAATGTCTTTAAAATTGTTCTTTGAATAGCCTAGATGGTAGAATTCAAATACAGTGGAGATATTCTAATATCTTCTTCCTTATAGGCAAAAGCTAAGAGCATGATTAGTCCCTGGAATGTTATCTACCTATAAGAAACGAGTAGATTAACTATCTCCACTCCTCACTTCTAGGGCACAGACCTGTTTTAAGACAACTGTAACTTTAAACTGCATACTATTTTATCGCAGGAGTATGAGAAACTTCTTTGGTGAATTGACTTAGTCTAGGAAGGACTGAGTAGAAAAGGATACCTGTGTTCAACAGGAAGACAAATGGTTGGTTTGTTTAAAAAAAATATATCTCTGACCACATGGATGGATCCTGAGAATATCATGCCAAATGACTCAAGGCAGATGGAAAAAGTCAATAACCATATGATTTCACTTATATGTGGGATACAAAACTGAAAACAACAGATGAACAAACAAGACAAACACACAAAAGCTCAGAGACACCGACAACTGGTGGTCACCAGAAGGGAAGGGGGTGAGGGGAGGTAGTAAGGGGTAAAGGGAGTCAAATACATGGCGATGGAAAGAGAGGGACTTTAGGTAGTAAACATACAATGCCATACACAGATGGTACATCATAGAATTGTATACTTGAAACCTATATAATTTTATTAACCAATGTCACCCGATTAAACTTAATTTAAAAATCTCTGGCACCTAAATCTTTCAAAACTATCTTTTCTTTGTTGAATGTAAAACATTATGAAGAGAGAGAGAGCTGTTTCCTTTGTTAGAATTGTCTTTATAATGTCAGAAACTCACTGTAGTCAGTCAATTCAGAGTATAATCACCAAGCAATCTAATGGAAAATGTTTGAAACTATATTTTTCCATTTTAATTAAAAGTAGTGTTCTTCTTACAGTGACAGTGGGAAGAGATTAAAGTGGTACTACCAATTAATAAACAAAAATCTTTGTCTCTTTTTCTCCTTGTCTTTGTGCAATCAATAAATCCCCCTAGATCTCAAATCTCAGGTCCTCAAATATGTCCAAAAGCTTCCAAAACATTCGCCTACCTAAAACCTCTAGCCAAGGCAGGCCCTCTCTTCAGTAGCTCTGCCACACTATTGAAACACCTGTCTTCTCTGTTATTTCCAAATTGCTCTTACATAAAAAATTGCCATCACATCAGTAAATTCCTCTTATTTTTCAGGAAAACCCTGACACTTTAGTGTAATTTTAAAGCAAGAACAAATTAACGTGAACTATTCTTTCTCTTTCCTTTTACATCTGCTGATTTTTTTGTATATTTTTATATTGTTCTATTTAGTTTAATTGCAGTATAAATCCCAGAGAACTTTAAGATGAAATTAGGCACATATGTGAGACCTGTCTGATTCTGCAAAACGTATTTGTTGGAATGATTCTACTCAACCAGAAGGGAATATCTAACATCTTCTTAAGCATATTTAATGCATATTTATGAAGGTATTTAATTAAGATTCTGTTCACACTTTTTCTATCTATTGGAAACACTAATACATTTCTTTATACACATACATTCTTCAATAAGTATCAGCATTTATATAACATCTATATAAAAAGATTTGTATTACTACCTTAATTTATTGTAATATTTACTTACTACATAAAAGTGTTTCCAATTTATTTCTACTTTTTATGCTCTAAAATTGACTTTTAAAAAATAAATATATTCAAATTCTTTCCCTACAGTCATTACCATCTCACTAGATTATGAGCACTTGAATGCAAGGATTGACCACTTCTCATTAAATTTTTGTAGCAACTTTCCAAATTTCTATATCTGAGGACCTAGCAGTTTTTTTAAATGTAAGAAACACTATTTAGTAATTCATAGAGTAATTTCTATAACTAGTAGAATAGAGAAACTATCATTGGGATAGCCAGTGAGATGATGGATGTTGGCAATGAGATGATAGGAAACAATGTACATAACTAAGTGAGAATTATTTGCATTCAGACAGTCCTGGGCTTAAATCTCATCCCATTACTTACTAGCTGTGGCCCTGGGCAAGTTGGCAAATCTCTGAAATCTTCAGTTCCTTCATCTATAAAATGTAAATAATATCAGTACCTATTTCATAGGGTTTTAATGAGAATCAATTGATGTAATGTTTGTACAAAATTTATCACAGTGCTTGGCACACATAATCAATGCTAATTAACTGCTACTGTTATTATTAGATTAGCTATTTGCATTAATCAGCTAACAGATAATTTGTGATGCCAAATGCCTTAAATATTTTCTTATGTATGAGTATTCACTTATACTTAAAATAAGTCTTTTTATTAACACAATCAGGACTTATACACTGTAAAATTGTTGAAAATAAAAACAAACAAGAGTTAAAGAAACAACAATAACTAAAACTTTGCATTTCTACCACTCCATGATCACTGTTGATAATATCTTCGGCTCATATCTTTTTGGATTTTCTCTATGTGACCATGCCCATGTACATGTAATTTTCTTCCTACTGAAGTGATATATACTACTCTACAATCGCCTTTATTATCAATTAAACTTTTTAATCTCTTTGATATCTGGATCACATTCTACTTTCCCTTATTGGCCCCAAATATTTTGTATAGCTTGTTATCTACACCAGTATCTAATCCAAGACCATATTTTACATTTAGTTATGTCCCCAATCTGTCAAGCAAGTACAGTCCTTTTTTTCTTCTTCTTTCTTTAAAATAACATTGATTCATTGCAGAGACAGGATATCGTCGTCGGCAGCCGTCCGTCTGGAGAGACGATGGCGTAGCTTCTTGAGAGTCTATCTGCATCGCCGAGAATGGCTGTGCAGTCCGATTCGGGAGTGACAATCCCTGCCGCACTTGGTACAGGTGAAGGCAGATGGCTGTTGTTGCTGCTGCTGACGCTGCTTCCGCCTCGATCTTTTCTGGACCGCCTCCTCGTTGCGCGCAGCCTCCGCGCGTGACGTACCTTGCCTGACCGCGAGCCTCCAGGCTAGGCGGTCGTCTGCTTGAACTTCCCATGTGTTGAGATTGATGGAGCATTGTGTCATGTCCTTTTTGCAGATGTCTTTGAACCGCAGTTTTGGGCGCCCTGTCATCCTCTTGCCTTCTGCTAGCTCGCCGTAGAGGAGGTCTTTGGGGATACGGCCTGCATCCATTCTTTTGACATGGCCGAGCCACCTGAGGCGTCTCTCGCTAAGAACTGCATGCAAACTGCTCATATTGGCTCGCTTCAGCACCTCGGTGTTGGGGACCTTATCCTGCCAGGTGACATGCAGGACGCGTCGCAGGCACCTCATGTGGAAGCTGTTGAGTTTCCTTTCGTGCCTTGCGTAGGTGGTCCACGTCTCGCTGCCATAGAGGAGAGTGCTGAGTACGCAGGCTTGGTAGATGCGCAGTCTGGTTTTCTCAGTGAGGCTGGAATTGTTCCACGCTCGCCGGTTCAGTCTGGCCATAACTGTGGCTGCCCTGGCGATTCTCCGGTTGACCTCCAAGTCGACTGACAGAGAGCTCGAGATGGTGGACCCGAGGTAAGTGAAGTCGTTGACAACCTCCAGGGTGTATCCGTCGATGGTGATGCATGGGGGAGTCCCCGTGCCTTGAGCCATAACGTTCGTCTTCGTCAGGCTGATGGCTAGTCCGAACTCCTTGCATGCATGGGAAAGGCAAGTGACTAGCTGCTGGAGTCCCTCTTCGGAGTGTGATGTCAAAGCTGCGTCGTCGGCGAAGAGCATCTCACGGATGAGCACCTCTTTGACTTTGGTCTTGGCTCGTAGACGGGCCAGGTTGTAGAGCTTGCCATCGGATCTGGTGTGAATGAAGACACCCTCGCTGCAGTCCTTAAAGGCGTATTGGAGGAGCATGGAGAAGAAGATTCCGAACAGCGTAGGCGCGAGGACGCAGCCCTGCTTTACTCCGCTGCTGACTGGGAAGGCCTCAGAGGTTGCGCCGTTGTAGGACACCGTGCTGTGCATGTTGTCATGAAAGGACATGACCACAGAGACAGGATAACAATTTGATGTTTTTCCCATCATTTTCTCCTTTCAAAGGAGCCCAACTTAGTAGTCATGGAGTCAAAACGTTCATGTAACAGAGAGAGAAGACAGGCCTGTGTCCATCTACCATGACCTGTTTCCTACCTCTTTTAAAAATGTTATCAGAGATACTATTTGACTAGACAATTTAATTTGTTATACAATATATACAGAATATTGGAGAAATATAGGGTCTTTGCTTAGCCCTGACTCAGCTAGAGAAATTTCATAAAGTTTTACAGATGCCAAGACTTCAGTATTTTATACAAATCTCTCCTATTACACAAATGTCTCCCTGACATTTCAGCCTCCTTCACATTCGTATATGGAGCAAAGACATAAACTTATTTTTGTCCCAGTGTCTTGTCTCACCTTAGATTTCCAAATAAGCCAGAAGGCACTAGCTAACCTATGGTGTACCTTAAAAATCTTAAATTATCTATATGTTTAGGGACAAAAACCATTGGATTCTCTGTCTTCCAGTGTGTGTGTATATATATCCCTGTGGGCCTATGACTAATCTTTTGCTAAGATTGCACCAGCCCTTAACAAAAGTAGTCTAATATCTAACACAAATAAGAAGACAGAAATGCAAAGTCCTTTTAAAAATATCTACCCACAGAGAGGAAGGGGAAACATCTCATAATGAGGGGAAGACAATGTTTTCCTGTTCCTTGGAAGTCTTTCCTTAATGGCTTACTAATATAAAGGGAAGAAAACTCAGTGATTAATATCATTAATGATTATATGATTCTCCAAGAGATGCTGTCATTCTGTAGAGTAACAGCCTTTCAATAGTCCAAGTGCAAGAACTGAGGCTGACCTAGGTGTGTGAAGAAGCAAAGTAAAATAAATGGTCTTTGGGGGGCAGAAGAAAAGTAATTGCATTATAAGAACTAATGTCTGTAAAACTACTGGTTCACAATTTAGCATTCAATAAATGAGTGGTGAAGTTACTATTACCACTACCATGGGCCTGTCATTCGTGGAATCTTATGGGGATACTCCCTTTCCACTGTCAAAGAGCATCCACGCTTCATAGAACATGGTAGCTGTCTTGATTTGGATTTCCATAAAGTAAAAATAATTTAATTCAAAATTCAGAAAAATTTTTATATTGACATTCCAGCCAGCCTGAATTTTCTGAAGTGTTCTAGTTCTGGCAATGCCTTATAATCGACATGTCATGTCATCACCAATACTGCTTCTCTGCTGCACTCTCTGCCTCCATTTAATTACCTGCCAGTTATTTTTGCATTACCTGTGTCACAATGATCCAGCCCACAAGAAAAACTCAGAATGTCACCTCCCTGTCTCCTACAAGACAAAGTCCCAGCTGCTTAAGATAACATCCAGAATCAAGCATGATTTGACTGCTACCCAGCTGCCTAATTTCATCTTCCAGCTCCATGCTCCCAAATCAGTACTCAATGCTCCATCAGCTGAGGACTCCTTGCAGACCCATAGACACCCCATATGATTTCTTGCTAATATACCTTTACAGAGCCAGTACTACCTACCTGATATATCCTTCTATCGCTTCTTCCTATCCCCTACCTACCAACTCAAAGGAGCTAGCCTTTCCGTTTTAGGAAATAAAAATGTCATCAGCCTAGTTTGTTCAACTTGAGTCATTAATGCTACTTTCTCATTTTTCTCAATTTTTCTATAATAAAATCAGATGCAGGACTCTAATATACATGTGATGTGAATGAGGTAGAAACCAGAATTTGCTTCTTGGTCCTTCCATCATTTCCCAAAGACTTCAAACCACTGATCAGGGGGAGCAGACTTTTTCTGCTATAGCTAGTCATTGCTGCTACTGTTGGGCCAAAACAGCCAGAGACAATATGTTATCAACTCGGTGTAACTGTGGTCAAATAAAATTTTATTTACAAAATTAAAAACAGATTGTAGACCACACTTGACCTCTTGATTATCTTTTGGTGAGGCCTAGTATAGATATGGTGACAAGGATGAGGATGATGGCACCGAAGCAGTCAGCTAAAACTTTTTGAACATTACCATATGCCAGGAATTGTGCTGAATATTATGTAATTTAATAAAATAGTATTATAAGATAGGAAAACTAGGGCTTAGAAAAGTTAAGTACCTTCCCTGTTGTGCCTCGGCTAGAATGTACCTGATTAAAGCACTCGGTTCTTTTCCACTCCTCCTTACTGAGTAGAGGATTTCCTAAGGACCTTGCCATCTGTGGTACTAAATTGTTCTTTGACGACTACAGTAGGAATGAGCTTACAGCAAATAGTCTCTTCATCCTTAATCGGGTGAGTACTGACCCATCACCTCTCTCTATCATGGAGCTGTAAGGTGCCTTTACAATTGTATAGAGCCCAAGTGGGCGATCCAGCTCAAATTCCAGAACCTTCTCAGTTTGCTGATGTTGCTTTTAGTAGATGTTAAGTTGAACTTCCTCCTGATCTTTGAAGCAGAATGGACCCATGAGTGAATTTGGTTGTATGGAAAAAGTCACTGAATCTCTAAGGAGATGGGGAGGTCTGGCTCATCTTTGTCCATATGACTTCAAAAGTGCTTTAGAAAAATCACTCTTTACAAACATGCCAGAATGTGAATAAGAGACAGTCTCCCTGAGTTTTTCTGCAATAAAACTAGTAATAAAGGAAGTATTTAGTGATTGTAAAATTTCTTGACATTGACTGATTAAGATGCAGTGTCTGGTGTGGATTTTTCTTTAGATGGGGTCAAGAGAGAAGAAAGATAATCATTTCCTCTGCTCAGGACTCACTCCAAGTGATGAGTCCAGTCAACCAAAGCCATGTCTGAAGCTGGCTGTTTCACCATAGCGACTCCCTCAACTTTCTTTATCATCTACTTCTATCTCTTCCATGAAGTGGTGGGCTTTGCTGAAGCATTCAGATTTACTCAAGTCTAAGAAAACAGTTCAGGGGAAGCAATGGTAAAGAAAAAGAAAAGGGGGAAATTATTTATATAGTATATCAATAAATGATAGGGCATAAGGGTAATTAAGTGCATTCCTAAATTGAAAATTCAGATGCTCCTGAAAAATTATAAAGTTTTCTAGATTCAAGAGAAGGGTGAAAAAAAGTGTGAATTGATTCTCACTTATCAATCTCATTATGATTATTAAAAGTACCCCAAGCAAGTGTATATATCACATTCTATACCTATGATCTCTACCATATACTACATTGAATTATTCAGGTTGGTGCAAAAATAATCTCCAACTTTTTAAAAAGAAAGTTTTAGATAGTATTTATTAAATTTGTGCCTCTTCTTATAATTTTTTCATGTCACAGTGACTAATTTATAGCTTATTTTTTCAAATTATCAAAGTATTGTTCATAATCACCTGCAATATTTGCACCCATGTTCGCCCCATCTAAAGACCACATTATAAATGTTTTACTCTGTGAGTTTTATAAAGGTGCTAATGCAAGTATGGCAGCAAAGTCTATTCAGAGCGCTTATGGGGATGATGCGGTGACTGAAAGAAATTGCAGGAGGTGGTTTTCCCATTTCTAAAGTGGAGATTTCAGTTTGAAAAATGAACCAAAAGAGAGTCGCCAAAAAAAAACTTGATTCTGAAGTGTTGGAAGCTGTTGTCACAGAAAACCCCACCATTACCTCTAGGGAACTAGCAGAACAATTTAATGGAGCCCATACAACCGTGCCACGCCAACTGAAAAGGATCAGAAAGGTTTCAGTAGTTGGAAAATGGGTCCCACACGAACTGTCTCTAGAGAATCTGCAAAAGTGTGTTGCTCATTGTGCATCATTGCTTTTGTGATACCTTCAGGCACCACTTTTAGGTAGGCTTGTTACAGGTGATGAGAAGTGGATCCTTTACCATAACGTTAAATGCCACCAATCATGGATCGATCGAGGAGGAAGAAGAGTTCAACAACCAAGAGGAGGACTTCATCCAAAGAAGATCATGTTGAGTGTATGGTGGAATATGGAAGGAATTGTCCAGTACAAACTATTAGACAACAAACAATTACTGCTAATCTCTACTATGAACAACTTCATTGTTTGAAAGCAGCTTTGAACCAAAAATGGCCCTCCTTAGTCAACAGAAAGGGTGTCATCTTCCATCACGATAATGCTCGTCCTCACACAGCTCGACTCACCAAACAGTTCTTGAAAGAGCTTGGTTGGGAAATATTGCTTCATCCTCCCTATTCTCCTGGCCTTGCTCCTTTTGATTATCACTTGTTTCAGGGACTACAGAACCATTTTGATGGTCTTAGGTTGATGTCAAGAGAAGAGGTTGAAAATGAGTTGGATTCATATTTTGCTTCAAAACCTAAAGGATTTTACAAGTGTGGCATTTATAAGCTAGTTGACAAATAGAATGAGGTTCTAGAAAGCAAAGGAGGTTATGTTAACAAATAAATATTTTCATAGTTATGGGCTTTTTCATTTTTAAAATAAACCTCAAAATCAGACATTATTTTTGCACCAACCTTATATTATTATCAAAGTACTTGCATCTTTCTCAGTATTACAGTGGAGCCAGCAAAGCCTGGTGATTAAGTATATGGGCTTTGAGGTCAAAGAGTTAGTTTGAATACTGTTTAGTCTCTTACTCACTACAGACGTTCTTCTGAGATATTGTGGGTTTCATTTTAGGCCATTGCAATAAAGCAAATATTGTAATAAAGCAAGCCCCATAAATATTTTGGTTTCTCCATGAATATAAAAGTTATGTTTATACTATACTTCAGTCTAATAAGTGTACAATAGCATTATTTTTAAAAATGTGCATACCTTAATTAAAAATATTCTATTGCTAAAAAATTGCTAACTATCATCTGAGCGTTCAATGAGTTACACATAGTATTTTTGCTGGTGGTGAGTCCTACCTTCAATATGTGAAGAACACAATAGCTGAAAAGTGCAACAAAATAAGGTGTATGAGTTTGCATGTATATGAATTTGAAAAAAATCACTTGCCTCTCTGATCCCCAGTTTCCTTCTTGTAAAGTGAGGATGACAACAGGATATTTGGGAAGATTAAATGAGCTCATACATGCAACGTGTTTTAGAACAGTGTCTGGTAGATACAGAGTGAGTGATCAATAAATGTCAGTTATTATTAGCATTGCTGTAAAATCGGGAGTTTACATACAAAGTCATCACAGCATGTACTCGGCAAATTATTTATCTGTGTACATTCAGTGCTTTATGGGACATGCATCACACAGCCACACAGGACAGGAATTACAGGACTATTTCCAATATGGTGGGTTTCACGGTGTATACTCTTTCATCTAACTTGCATGCAGTCCTTTTGAACATTAAAAGCATTTACTCAGCTATATAATAGGTAAGTATGAATGTGATCACTGTCAAAGATAAACATTGCCAGTGAAAGCTGTGAAAATAGATTTTATTCAATAATTACTGATAGTAGGGTGAAGAGGTGAACTTCATAGCAATTTATGCAGAGGAGATAGGGCATTCTTATAAAAAACGAAGCTGTGGGGAAGGGGAGTGAGTAAGGCCTGGACTGGAAGATTATAAAGGGTTGTCACCGTAAATGTTATTAGGCCAGTGAGTTCTGCTTCCTGGCAGCTGTGGAAGTTAGGACTTTATCCTCCCACAGAGACTGTAGACAGAGGTCATATTCTTCCCAATGATTACATTTCAGAGGAATGGCTGTCATGTCTTTGAGAAAGACATTCCTGGCTTGTACGGGACACACACACATCTCAAAAGGAGAAAGAAAGAACTCACAAAGATAAGTTTGGTAAATGCTCTAAGAAAGGGAGGTCATGGGCCTATCATCAGAAGTGGGCTAGAAGAAATAGTAAGTTATTTTCCAGCCTGGATATGTGCCAGACAGAAATTCAAAAGGATACTGGGTTGTGCCAGGAACATGGTATTAAGATTGCTAGAAGCCATGTTAGGTCCGGGCAAATCTCTCAGTGCAGGAGTTTGATAAGAATGCATGTATCAAGAGTTTCTGCAGCTCTCACACCACACTGGTCTATAGGCCTTATCACTCCATTCCACTGGATGTGATTTAGACGGAGTGAGGAGAAACTGTGCTGGACCTAAATGAACACAGGGATCAAAGCCAGAGACCATGGCTATGACCAAAAGTGGAACCAGTCCATCCAATTCAAAATAGGCACTGTGTTTTTTTTTTTTTTTTCAAGTCATATAATGATCTTATCTTGGAGTAAGAGGCTTCAGTGGTGGTCTGATCAACTGATTCATTCATTCACTCATTCATTCATTCATCTAGCCAGCCATCAATTATTTTTTAGAGCTTACCACATGCCAACTAATGAAAATAAAGGTATAGTCTCTGCCTTCACAGAGCTTAAAACATGATAAGGAAAACAGGCAGCATATTGCTTAGAATAAAGCATGTCACTTGTGATAGGGCAGGTATAGGCTGCTCTGGAATCTAAGCAGAGAAGTACAACTCTGTGGAAGATGGAGTCTTGGAGATGTCTGAGTTCCCTTTTCCAGGCGGCCCTTACTCACATGCCGGCAGGAAGCTGGGCAGGGCTGTTTTTATTGCTTAAGGACAGGATTCTGCTGTAGAAAGCAGAGGAAAGGGCAGATTTCTCTGCTTTGGAGTGTCAAATAATCAGGCCCCAAGAAAACAGGAAGCACTCCTGGTTCATAAAAAAAAAAAAAAAAAAACTCACTGAGAGCATCACAAGAAAAAGAAAGGTCTCCTCTGATCAGACAAGGAAATGATTCCTCAGATGCATAACTAGAGGAGTCCTGGGGAATTCGTAGACAAGTTGAAATTGCTGAGTCCCAGAGAAAGATTCCCTGGAGTTGAGTCCATAGGACAAAATCCCAGGTGAATGTGTTAGATACAGGATCAGTTCCTTGCTTTCTAGGTAAAGCCCAACTAGGTCCAAGGGAGAGGCTGTCGCTCTCTATTGGTTCTAAGCACACATGGATAGATTCACAGAATTATGATGTTGAGGCAGAAATAGTCCTGTGTGCCCAAGGCTAACATGGGATGAACACTTAGATGGTAATGTGAGCAATGTGAGTTATCTCCTTAGTGACCTGTGAATGTCACTGGCCCAGGGCCAGGTGGCATGATGGATTACTCAGTGAACATCTGTGTAGACAGACAGCATTAACTATCAGTTGTATACTATCCTGCCACATTGATACCTTGCCAATATACAGTCTAACAGTGATTAAATGCAGTCTCTAAATTCTGAGTGTTTGGGTTTGCAGCCTCACCAAGTGAAAACTATTGAATTCTCTGTAAAATACAGATAATACTAACATCTACCTCTAGGATTATTAAGATGATTGAAGATGTGCTCAGTGAAGGTGATGATGGTGATAAAAGCCCCTTCCAGGAAAGAAGGAGGGATCAGATGAACTGAAACTAAATTTTTATTTCCACTTCAGACTGGCGAGCAAAGATAAGAAACAAACTGAATTGTTTGAAAAAATGCTTATTTCTAGTATACCTTATTTGTGGACTATCATATTGGTCTTCCAGCCTGGAGGTGTGGGGAGGTAGTGTCAGGGAATGCTTCTTAGAAAAAGAGATGTTTAAATTTGAAGATCTAATGGGTAAGTAATTGAAAATTCTCAGGAAAGTTGGAAAAGACAGTATATTTTAGGTAGAAAGGATACTGTGTGAAAGTTCAAAGGCCTGAGAGAACACAGTGCATGGCCAGAATATGAACAGGTTTTGGTATGGCTGGAGTGAGGAAAGTAAATCTAAGTGTGAGATTAGGGACGGACCAACTCCATAACCCACGAGGTTGCTCATTGTGTTACAGAGTGGGACCCCCCAAATTCCCTACAGCCCGTAGTTTGGGAAATGGAGGATGAGACTCAGTGGAGCACAGCCATTTTCCTGAGAGATGTTTAGTTTCCTAATATGTAAACAGCTATGGCCATTCCATGCACCGAGGAGATGAGAGGGGCTTTGACCATAGAATAGTGACGAAAAGCTTACAGGGCCTGTGTAAAATTCTACAAGTGGCCACGACTGGTCACCACGCACTGACGGCATCACAGGCCGAGGTCAGGCATTTAAAAATAAGGCAGCAGCCACTAAGCAGGAGAGCTATGCTGGTTGAAAGAGAGCAGAAGCACTTCACCAGCCGGCCTTAAGGTTGGTGGGTAAGAAGGTGCCACATGGTTCTGGATTAAGAGCTGAAAAACACCATGACACAGGCAAAACCTTTCCAATCAGGCACGAATGATTGGGAGCTGCCTGTAAAGCTGAACTGTGTCTGGGAAATACAAAGCCACGGACTTCTATTTTCCTAGAGGGAAACGGTACCTCTGACTGTTCTAAAACTAGCCTGGTTTGGCAGGAGGGGGCAGAACTATATGTTTTGGGGCGTTTTAAAGAAAGTGGGACTTAATGGCAGAAATTCGCCATTAATCTACATCTGTATAATGATTAAATAAACAATTCCCTTCCTTTTCACCAAACTCTGGTACTTAGAGTTATGCTTTTTGGTGGCGGGTAATCAAGCCCCTCATAACCTAACAGCCCATGGGTTCTGTTTCAATCCCACATTATACACAGGCAGATAATATAAGCAGAGATAAAAATATAAAATTTACATATTTATGTATCTTCATGACTAAGATGGACATAAAACTAAGGTGAAAAGTTTTCAGTGTCAGGAAGGTCGTTAAGGAAAAATACCTCTCTGATTTCCCATGTGCTGGTCTCAGTTCTGCAATGGCTTTCTAAGTGTCAGAGACGATGCCTTTTCTTTTGTAGGGATCCCACACAGCACTTAGCAGCCACTGAAATCAATAAAGACTTGTGGGGTAATTGATTTTAGTATTAAAGGCATCTATCAATTCTCTACGCCACTTGGGGTTTTCATAGTACTAAAAGTAGCATGAACTTGGGTAATCCTTCTGAGTGTCTATAAAATGAAATGACTCAAACTCTACCAAAAAGAAAAGAGAGGGTATTTTATTTTTTAATATATTCTTTTTGTTTTTTGAGTTATTTATTAAGCACACATTATTACACTTAAGCAAGTTAAACAAGAGGAAAGGCAAATTTTCCCACTGCATTAAAAAAATTGGCTGCCCAACAATAAAAAAGGAAAGTATTGGTTGTACCTGTGTATGTGTTACATTGTCATCCTATGAGTTAAAACTACCTCAAACAAATCTTTATGTCATATGTTAAATGTGAACAAACAGATAAGAATGGGGTTTGGGTGATTTATCACCACTTAGTGGCTTGAGACGTATAAGACAATATCAGTAGGCTATTACTATGTATTATTTATATCTCTTCTTTGAGCAATAGACACTATCTTTTAGCAGATGGGCTAGAGCTTTTCTCAATATTCAGAGTTCAGATGATAAATCCATGAGTCATCAATTAAGAAAGTTAAGGTAGATCATGGCTACTTGAGTTCTATTAGGAATGCATGAGATGCTATCATATTCACATACAGGTAAGTGAAGTAATATTCAAATATTTTTGATGTTAACTATTCTAAAACATTTCAGTATTAATTATTTTTGAAAGGCCTGGGTATATGTATCTTTTTAAAAAATAAGATTCTATGAACTGAAAGATTTTAATTCTGATTATACAATGAATTAAACTTTAAAAAATAAAACCAGCATATAATTTTACTTAATTTGCATACATCACAAAATCATAAATGGCTGTAGTTGTTAGATACAGAATAAGTAATCAACCAGTTCTATCAGAAAAGATATGATAGAAACTCACAGAAAGAATATATCACACATTAATTAATAAGATAATATATTTGACCATCACAGACTATACCTGACAATCATGGATAAGATGAAAATTTTGAAAGGAGACAAAGTGAAAAAATTCTTAAATGCTTTTGAGAAAAAAGAGCAATTTATTAATCATAGAATTCTCATAAGAGTAACTATATGTGAAGTACCATAGTAAAATATGAAATGCCAAGAATATTTATATAAATGCCCTTAAGAATTAAAGATCCCCTGGGGGGGAAATGATTAAGAGTGATTTTTGCTCAAAATAAAATCTAGAATTTGTAGAGCTATAATTTAGTTCCAAATCCCATGCAGTTATCTGATAGGATTAAAACATGGGAAAAGTTTCTTTAGATGATCAACTAAATGTCTTGAAAAACATACTCTGAAATTTGCTTCACTGAAAATTACATTTTAAATAATATAATGTTCATTATTTTAACAGATTTTGAATAAACCACTGTCACGTATTTGTTTATGTAAGTATTTTCAAATATTAAATGTTTCTCAAATGAACAAATACATGTGTGGGTGAATAAATGCAATTGGAATAAGTACATGAACAACACTCCCAGTAAATAGGTATCTCTTTCTACAGCAATTTTACAGTTGTGAATGCACAAAACACAGAATTTATTCTTGCATTTTTATCAATTATAGTATTTTCTATTTGAACAACTGTAAACATACTTTTGCCCACCTCTGCTTATTACTTTCTGATTCTAGAATGTATGCATTAATTAGACCTAATTGCTAGCAGAATGTTCCAATCCTAATATTGTTCAAACATTTGATGGATCTTAGGGGAAGAAGAGAGCAAAGGCTATCTTACAAGTGTTTGAAAAGGTAAGACATAAGTTGTCACTCAAATCTGAGGCTCATTGAATTTCCCAAGTATTTTAAGGAGATAGCAAACAAAAGAAGAAATACTGTAGTAGCATTTAAATATGAATTACAGATCAACCTGCATTTACTTACAATATTGTGAAAGATAAAACTACATTTGAATGACATTTTATCATGTATTTCTGTTTTCCAGCTTGATTCTCATAAGCCACCTGAGAGGGATATAGAGTAAGGATTGTAACTTCCAATTTATAGATGACAGCCACAGAGGTTAACTGCCTTTCCCAGAGTCATATAACCTAGGTCTACTAACTAACTAAGTCTTCCCACTGTTCTTCAACTTCCCCTTGTGAGTTCTTGGAGTCAGAAAGATGCTTGCTCTTACCATCTCTCCAAATCAGTTCACTCTGAGTACAGGTGGCCCTTTCAGTGCCATGAAGTCCAGCCTGGACATAATACCAAACCCTGTTGTATTTGGTAGCCTGTGGGCAGAGGCAATTTCCAGATGCCATGTCACTGATACACTTAGAATCTTTGCCTCTAGATCTTCATGGTTTGTCCCTGCTCCCCTCATATTATGATTGAATGTTTCATATTCTTTAGCCACCGAGATTTGCTATTTGGTTTTTTTTGCATCTATTACAGATCAGAATATGATTCTTTAGCTTTTATACTTCTATGCTTCTAATGCAATATCTTGATAAATTCCCTAATTCCTAAAATCCCTGGACTCTGTCTTTGGGCCATAGGTCCCTCCCTGATCACTAAGAGATACCACCTATCTAGTCTTCAACTATTGACTCTCAAGTTCAAGAGGGACTTTTAGACCATGGCCACCATCTGGTGAATATAAACTGTGACCATCCTACTACAAACTAGCTCCCTTCAGAAGCCTAGTTCTCCTGGCTTCTCTTTCTGTCTTCCATGCCTACATCTGCAATTGAAACTCTATTAAGTTATTATAAAAACCATACTGGATAGCCTGATTTTGCATTATTCTCAACTGAGCCTAGAATGAGCCTACCCTAGGCTGGACTAGCAGAGCCCATCCGTCACAGAGACTGCTCTGAAGAGTGCTGCATTAGGCATTTCCTGCTGGAAGTACTTCCTTCTTTATTATGTTTTGCTTTTCTGTCCTTTGGAAAATGTGATCAAGGTGTTTCTCGGCAATATAACATTATTGCTAACCTGAACCAACAATGTAAGCCTGAAAGAAAGACATGGAGGTGGTGGGGAGAGGCAGGCCATTGAGTTTCAGGTAGCTAAAGAGCTTTCTGAAGCCTGAAGTATCAGATCATTTTTAACATGTTATTCAGTAAGACACACTTTAATCGGGTATATAAACATATACATGTAATTATCATAACATTGACAAGTATAAGTCGATAGGCACAGAGACAGCACATGTGGATAAATGGCATGATCATATCCCTAGGACTAAAAACACAACACAGAAATACAGTCAAGAGCACAATAACTTCTCACATTGGAATAATATTTCTCTGATTTCCCCAAGCAGCAAAATTGCCATTTAAAATCAGACATACACGTAACTCTAAATACTCAAAGTGTTAAAATGTGCATTGGAAAAAAAGTAAGAGGACAAAAATGTCTTAGAAAACATCAGGTATCCTAGGCTCCGAGGCTTTTCTTGTCAGGCAAGGAAGTCCACGAGTCAGAAAGGCCCTTTTTCTTTGTTTCCTTTTCTGTGTTGGTTCTGATCCAATTCATACTCAATCTTGGGTCCAGCTTGAATGTCTCACTCAGGAGAAGCTGCCTGAGTTGGCAATTCTCAGTCATGACTTCATTTGTGTTTTAAAAGATAGGTCTCTTTATTTATGGAGAAGGTTTATTAATTTGTGGAATCTAATGAACAAAATAATCTAATGAGCAAAATAGAATCAGAGACATAGAAACATGGAACAGACTGACAGCTGTCAGAGGGGAGGGGGAGGTGGAGACTGGTTGAAAGAAGGTGAAGGGATTAGTCAAAGAACTTACACGTATGACCCATGGACATGGGAAACAGTGTGGGGATTGACTGTGAGAGTAGGGGGGATGGGTGAAGGGGAGCAAAGGGGGAAAACTGGGATAACTGTAATAGCATAAACAAAAATATATTTAAAAGACAAAAATTAATAAAAGATAAGTCTCTAACAGGGACATCTGCCTCAGCCATCCTTCCCCAAATTATCATGCTATTCAATGATGTTCAACTAGCCATTTAACAATACTAACTCCCCTAACTTGTAAATATTTACTGCTTTAACAAACACTCTCAACTATATATATGCTAAGACGTAGAGATATAAAGAACTGTGGCTCTCTCCAAGGAGATGTGAGGTTGCAGACTGTGTCAGCTTGCCATTAAGAGCTGAATGGAAGACATCAATCCAAGGGTACACAAATTGTTCAGCATCAACAATGCCTGGAATTGTTCTGGGTGCCAGTGCAATTTACAATGTGCCAACTTGAGAGGTAGAATGGAGACATTAAAATATCTTCTTGACATATTTTCCAAATACAACAATATGAATCTCGTAGGAAAAGAAAACCGATGTCATGAACGCAACCACATTCATCTCTGTTTCCAAGTCAGACATCACTAACTGATTGCTGCACACTGTACTTCGGAGCCAGGTAAATTCTACTTCAATCTGCCAACAGAGCACCCCAGGCAACTGCTGCTGATTAAACGGTGTTAGCGCATGAGATGAAACCCATTTCCTATTCTTCTGTAGAGACTAATTTTTCCAAACACTGTGTAGTTTAGACATTCTAAATCCTTTACTAGTCAATCTGATTAAGCACTAAATATATTGAATATGTTTGTGTAGTGGATGCATACATTCAAGATCTTGCCCCCTCCAATGGTTTATATACTATACTTACTCCTAAAATGCCATTAGTTATCAAAATTCAGTGAAAAATTCTCAATCTACTTCCACCTTTTTCTTCATTAAACACCCTGTTATTGCTATGGGAGGTATCCTCCCCACCACCTTGGGGGTATCTTTATGTTACTTCTAAACTCCTCTTGTTTCAGATGCATTTTAAGTTTCTGAATGGACTATATGCCTTCAAAGAGTCTTCCAAATATTAGGCCATAAAGCGCTTGCATTAGATTTCCTTGGGGAATGCTGTAACAATATGCATCCCACTACAGACCTAGCAGACCAGAGTCTCAGGAGGAGACCTTTGAAGTGAATGTGGTTATGGAGAACAGTAAGGAGTATGAAGTTTTTAAAATCTCCCCTGTGACCCTAGCACGCAGTAAGATCCGATGCTGTCCATGGAAGAGTCATGGTTTTCTTGCTATGTCTTCTTGAGAAGTAGCCGAATCTTAGCGAACCAATCACTACGGTATAAACCTTTGCTGTATATATTTCCAGTTCTGAACTTCAATTTCTTGCTTACTGTCAAACCCACATATGCCAAATAGTGCCTTACCACTAACTGACAAGTTTTTATATCCCCAATACTTCTTATGTTTTAAGAACTCACGCATCCTGCCCAATATGAAATGCCATTTAAGGGAATGGCATGCTATTAAGAAAAAGCAAATGAAGCACCCTCCATACTAAACAGTGAAACTTTGACTTTCAGGGGACCCAACTGAGAGGACAAGAATGTGATCTACTTCTTATCTACCTCTGAGCAAATAATTCTACTTCTTACATAGTCTTGCTTGGACTATCTCTGGTTTACCCCATGTTCACGGCACAATACTTTTGATAATTAAAAAGCTAGATGTACCTGTGCATGTATGTAGTGTATGATGGACTTAAATGCCTTTGGACAAGGCACGCGCCAGTTCACCACATTTTCAACTCAAACTATTTTCCTACCCTCAGAAACTCACATACATGTTCACCTGTTTATCCTTTGTAGACACTAGATTTTAGGATCTCTAGTCTAAATCATACACTTGATTGTCCTTTTGGCATCATCTGAGAGCCTTGCTTGACTTAAGCTGAGAACTAGCAATTATAAGTGTCAAAAGTAAAGTCATAGCTAATATTTTGTTTCCTTATTTTACTTTGACTATTTCAAACTTACCCTATATTCCAACGTGAGACAAACCTAATTTTCCACAGTGAAAAATTCAAGTTTCAGAACAAAAATGCACCATGATTTTAGGTATGTCTTGGACACATTTTATCCTTTTGATATTTTCCCTCTTCAGAGGTCAGTCGGTTGAAAAATGAGAGAAAATTATTTCTAAATTATAATATCAGGAGGCAGAAAGAGATATTTGTTTAGAGCGTCTGGGTCCCTTAAGTTAATTTGGAGGATGTTCATTGGAGATGGATTATGAAAACAACCATGTGAGGAGCCATTTACTCCGCATGACTCTTAACGAATTATCTGCAACGGAGGCTTAATTTCATCAGAGAACTATTAATGAAGATTTATTTATCCAACAGACACTTATTGAGTGCTTACCATCTACTAGGCACTAGTTTGGATGAAAAAGAAGCACTGAGTAGTGTAAGCTCCCTACTCTCATAATGTTGACTTTATAGTCTCAAATAAAAGAAAAACAAATGTCTTTTTCATAGGGAACCACAGACCACAAGCTATAGTTTCAGTGCCCTGTGTCATGGGGACCCAACACATGATGGTAAATATCTGCATTATATAAACATTTTAACTTGCCTGGCATTGCTTATGTCTACACCAGATTCCTATATTATGACCCCATTTTAAAAAATACATAAAGAGGGAAGGAAGTTGGGAAGCATGTGAAGAATGTATTTGCCTGCTGAAATTTTAGACACCAACTTTAGAGAAGTTTTGCATAATTGTTTCTAATAAGAGCCTATGTTAATTTTGGAGCAGTTGATTTCTAGCATAATAAGATCTGTCAAATGCAAGTCATCTCATTGTCCTCACAACAAGAGTAGACATTCATATTATCTGGAATACAGCAGATAGATATTGCTATTACAGAGAAAAGAGAAAAGGTGACAGGGATGTCCCATTTCTTGGTACGCTGTAGTCACATTTCATTTTAATATGATTAGAGGCCATTTGACACTTTAATCAGGGTGATATCTCCTACGCCTAGAACACTTAGCTTGGGACAGGAGACTGAACGTTAACATTTGTTTTCTCCCCACGTTCAGTGTGTCACCATCACTCCAAGCTGGTGAGGACCAACAGGTGTGTGGAGAAGAACTATGACTAAAATATTTTAGTGAGTTCTTGGTCAGAGCCAGATGACAAATATAGCAAGGCTTTGATAAATGTACTTCTTAATGATTAAGCCCATCTCATCTTCATTTCCTGCTGTTGTTAACTATTGGCTGCTTCCTTGTACTAAATAAGTCCCCCTGAATGAAACCTAGGTAACATTATGCTATTAAGATGAAAATTCTTTTTGACTCATGCTGAAGTCAATTTTGTCTAACATTAATTGATGGTGCAGGCACCAGGCTAGTGTTTTATTTAATATAATGTCATATTTAATTGTTATTACTACACTTAGAGATATGTATTTTATTCCAGTTTCACAGATGAGGAAACTGAGACACCAAGATACTGCACTGCTCACTTGAAATGATATAATTTGTCAGCAGTTTTGGAACTGAGCTTTTCATCTTGGGTCCTAATCATTGGGAAGCTGAAGTAGCAATAAGAACTTCCACAGATGCCCATCACAGATACCCACCTCCCAGTATCTGAATTCACTCACCCTGCCTTCCTGTCTATAACCACAGATAAAATATCCACACTTCTGCCCAAGGCTAAACCTTCAATTTGCACACTGAATTTCACTTCCTCTAACCTACTTAGAAACAAGTCTCCAGAAAATGACCCTCCCTACATCATCAATATTTCACTGACTCTGGCGTCAGTCTCAACAGTATGTAAACATGCTCTCCAACTTAGTAACCCTTCTTTTTACCATTTCTCCTGCCAGCTTCCAGCCCATTACTTTGCAATCTCCTGTTGCAAAACCCTTCTAAAAACATGTCTATACTTACTGTCTCAGTACTTTCCTCCTACTCTCTCTTAAACCTATTCCAGTCAAACTTGATTGAAACTGCTTATAGCAAGGTCACCAATGATGGCTGTGTTGATAAATTTTAGCCTCTCTTCTCAGTCTTCACCTTACTTAATTTAGTAGTAGCATTTCACCTAGTTTGTTATTCTACATCCTTCATGTATTTTCCTTCCTTGGATTTCAGAACAACACAGCTCCTTGGTTTTTCTTAGTTCACTGATCCCTCCTTCATAGATTTATTTGCTAGTTTTTTTCTCTTTCCCTGACCTTATAATATCAAAGTGTTGCAGACTTTGGTCACTGATCCCCTTCTCTTCTCTCTGCTCACTTCCGTGCTGAACCAGGTCAATCCCATGACTTGATGTATCACCTCTCTGTCGACGAGTCCCAAATTGGAGTTTCTTAGCCATATGTCTCCCACAAATTTTAGGCTGGCAAATTCAACTGCCTACTCACCATCTGCACTTGGGTGTCTAATAGCCACTGCACTTGAACAAAATCAAAGCCACACCCCTGGCCACCACCAATCATGACCTTGTTTTGATTCACTGTCAAAAACACTATATAGTTGTTGTCTCAATGAATTGGTGCGTAGATGCCTATAGCCAAGCATAAATACTATTACAAAATGTGGATTTCAGTAAGTGCTTTTTGGGTAAGTGAACTGAGTGAATCAAAGCAAGAAGTAACGGCAGGGCATGATTTGAACGCTAGCTCATTCCTTCCCCCTCAGATCTAATTTTAATCTATTTAAGAAGATGAAAATTTAGTTATGAATTAAAAATTATTCAGGTATATTCAGTTTAGAAAGGGATTCCTGACTACTACATCTAAATTGGCCAACCACTTCTTGTATACATAGTACCCATTCTCTCTTGAAACTGTGGACTTTCCTAATACAAATTATTACTATCTATAATCATGTTGTTCACTTATTTACTTATTTATTTTTGTCTCTTCACCATTGCCTAGAAAAGAGTGCCTAGCACACTGTATGTGCTCAGTATCATTTGTCAAATGAATGGACGAATGTGATAAGGGTATTCTTTAAGAGTTAAATTAGATAATTTAGATTATAAATACATTAGGGTATTAAGGGAGAAAAAGAAAAACAAGAGCTGAGATTAATAAATGAAAGTCTTTACAGAACAGGCATAATCTGACCCAGAGGTGAAATTGTCTATGTACAGAGAACAGTTTATAACACCACATATAGGATTTAGTTTCTCTATGTGCCAACCCATTCTCAGTGTGTTTTCTTTTTCCCATCCGCGAATGGGTAACTTTATAGCACTGTTTCTTACCATGTTTTAAAAATTATTCTCCACTAAGAAAACCTTTTAGACAATCTTTTCCTAGTTCCCCATTACATTTTAATATCACAGACATACTGTATATTTGTTTCTGTATAATATGCACATCTGTGCTTTATACATTAAAAAAGTCAGATGTTTTTTATCCCATCCCACCAAGAACTAATTTTCACCTCCCCCTTGTGAGAGACATCACTCCCATTGAGAATGTATGCTCTACAGCACCAGCATTTACTAACTTTTTGACTGCTTCTAAGTTCTTATATACATCAGAGTTTTCAAGTAAGTGTCCTTTTTTAATTTTTTGCTATTTTCTTGTTTTGTTGTTTCCTTCCTTAGATGCATTGATTGTTTAATTGACAAGCCTGCAATAGTCTAGTGACTATTTTGCCCTTTTTCCTGTTCCCACAAACCCTTCATCATTTACCTTCTACATAGCTTTGCAAAAGAGCTTGGATTCCACCTTTGAAAACAAAATAATCTGGTTCAGAGACTCATGTATATAACACAAAGACTCCGCCAAAACATTAAAAGTGCGGATCATCTCATCAGCTCAAGTAGTCACTCACACTCCTTAATGTCTTTTCAGAGTCTGGAATCTTCTTATTTTTACCTTTCATTTCCTTTCATGCATTTCTTTTCACACCTGTAGTCACTGATTTGGTTTGGACTCGTCCACCTCTGTCACTTTCTTAATGAGTGGCCTTTTGTGAGGGACAAGCAGTTTGTGTGTGTGTGTGTGTGTGTGAGAGAGAGAGAGAGAGAGAGAGAGAGAGAGAGAGAGAGAGAGAGAGAGAGAGAGAGAGAGTGTGTGTGCGTGCACCATTCTTGCTTTGATTAAGATAGCTCATAAATGGTTTAGTTTGGGGTTTTTTTGTTTTTTTTTTCCTTTTCCTTTTCCTTTTGGCTTCTCTAAGTTTTCTTTGAGAACTGCATTCTTTCTGTCCTCCTGCTTAGCATCTACTGCTAGTCCTTGACTGGGAACTGACTCTGATGCATTCAACAGAGACAGCCAGCCCAGTAGTAGCATTGGCATCAAGCAAAAGGAATTCTCTTACAAATGTTTGGCAAGAAGCAAATACCCTATGCTGACACATTCTTAAGAGCCAAGATAACGAACAGTTAGGAGAACACTGGCGGGTAGTTGAAAGTAATTTCTACTGTGCAAAAGAGACTCATTGTACTAGAGGCACCATAGGTAACACCAGCTACTGCATCAGTGCAGTTATAGTGCAGGGGGTAGGAGCAAGGCTGTGTAGGAGAATCCCACCAATTTCTGCTAGCAGCTATGTAGCCTTGGGAAAGTTATTTGACTTCTCTGGGGCTCAGCTTCTTTTTGGTTTTCTGTTTGTACAGTGAGAAAATCCATTCATACTTCATAGGGTTGTTGTTTGGATTTAAGATGCAAAATAGTCAGTACCCCATAAATGGACTCTATTATTATACACAGTAATAAATATCTCTCTCTATATATATTTATATGTATATGGTGACATCCTCCTTATATGTATATATCTATATATTGCATATATTTACATATTATATATTTATGTATAAAACATAAATAACATACAACTATATAATTATCTAATTTATTATATAACATGTAATATTATATATTATATTATATACAAAGTCTGTCCAGAAGGTATTTAGCCACAAAATATGAAAAACAGAGACATTTGTTGAAGAAGATACAAGATATAAGAAACATTGTACATAGGCCAATGATGCCTCAGTCCCTTCAAAGTAGGCACCTTGGCACCTCACACATTTGTCCCAATCACCATCAGCTGCCCCATCACATTTTCCTGAATCTCATTAACTGGCTGAAATCTCTTCCCTTTCAAAGGTAATTTTAGTTTTGAGAAAAGCCAGAAGTAACAGGGTGCCAAATCTGGGCTATAGGGGGCTGAGTCACCTGGGTGATTTGATGTTTCACCAAAACACTCTGCATGAGACATGATGCGTGAGCAGGCACATTATTGGGATGAAGCTGCCAATCACCGGTTGCCCATAGCTGTGGCCTTCTGAATCATCTTAATATGTTCTGTGGAGGAATGTTCAAGCTTAATGCAAAATTTGATTCGGATTCATTGCTCTACTCACTCACTTTGAATGGACAGCCACACAGTACACATGGTCACTCAATGGCATCTACCGCCCCCAGGGACTAGTACAGTGAACTTGTCATTGTTCACACACGCACATCCCAGTCCACTCTTACTGGCTGCCAGGTTACATCAATGTCATGCAAACTGTTCTTGTTACATTAACAATGGCTGGACTTTTTCCAGACAGACCTCAGATATATAATTTACCTGACTTCTTGTTTGTCCTTACCCCCAATACTATAAGCTCTCCAAAGGCTGGAAATGCATCTAATTTGTTTATAACTGTATTTTCAGAACCTAAAACAGTGCCTGCTGCACAGTCAATATTCAATAAATAGTTGTTGAGCAAGGGTTTGTTCCAGCTTCTCGCTATTACTGCAAGGCCCTCTATGAACTCAGTTCACCACTTACTTCATCACTTCGAATTCTCACCTAACATTTTCTTTTTGTTTATTCCATTGCACTAGCTTTTTAGTCCTCAAACAAGTTAGGTTCATCTGTGTCTCATGCCTTTATTTGCTTTTTCTACTACTTGGAATATTCTTACCCCCACAGCTGACTCTTTTGTAATTTTTTATATTTCTAGGAAGGACTTTCTGATCATGCTATGTAAAGAGAACATCTAACCTCTTATCTGGTTTTATTTCTCTACTTTGTCACCACACAAAGCTGCATTAAACATGTATTTTTGCCTGGCTCTCTGATGATCTACCATCCGACTTTTCACCATCGTATTTCCAATGTCCAAAACAATGCCTGGCTTATACTGTTACCCATTATTTGTTGAATAAATAAACAAAATCATTGTGCCCAGGTAATATTAGGTAATGATGACTAAGTAAACAACAAACATGAGGCTAGTTTTGTGGGGAAGATTAAAAAGTAAACAAATAAATTAGTGTGTGATAAATTCAAAGACAGAGGTAAGCATAAGCAAGTTCTGTGCTTTTTGAAATGGTGACTTGAAAGTAATAGTGTAAACTGGGGAAAAATATTACTCATGTTTTTTTCACTATATACTTATGACCTTCCACATTATTGTGTCCCCTAAAAGAACCCTGCCTCACCCTGCACTGCAAACTTACAGTCCTTAGCATGTCCCAGAAAGAAGAACTAATGCTCTCACCATACCTCCTAGCAATCTCCAATGCTTCCCTCCAGGGACTGCTTTAGGGAATTAAAATCTGTGATTAAGATCCTGGTAACTTAGGGCTCCAAGATTCCTCCTGATGAGGTGCTGGCTCCAGGGATGTCAGCAGCGAAACACTTCATAGCGTCACCATCAGGAAAGAACCACAGTGTGAAGACAAAATAGTCAAAAGCAGAAGGGGCACAAAGAACTTCCTATCCCCAGTGCAGACCCACTCCCCCCACCACCCTCTGTGATCAAACCTGGTGTGGCTCTGGCCCCTGCTCCCCAGCCATGGAATGAATGAACCAATGCAATGACCAGTAGAGCATGAAGAGTCAGGTGGAATCCATGTCTGTACTTTGCTCAGCACCCTAAAAGTCCAGTGATAATGACCATGTTGCTTATTCTTTGTTAAAATTCTCACATCTATAAAATGGGGCCAATGATACCATTCTCAGAGGACAGTTATAAATAATATTAAGTATAAAACACTGGCCATAGCTAGGGCCATGTTGGAAGCAGTGAATGATGACTAATGGCTATTATTTGCAGGCTCCTTTAACATGGCTCACATTGTCAAACCTCTCCTGAGGCCTCTGGATTTAAAGGTCCCCTCTTTCCCACCTAAAGTCTAGTACCACATTCCACCTGTTGAGTAAGTGGGAATGAGTCTAGTGGAAGCAGTTCAGACATTATTTATTAGTCTTCAGGGGTAAAAGGCATTTCCTCTGAAACACATGGGCATAGACCTAAATGAGACATTAAGATTCCTTAGTCCAATTCCATCAAAATTTCAGATGAAGAATTAGTTTCTTGAGTGGAAAAGGGTTTTTCTATGAAAGTACATATTGGAAAGAAGAGCCCTTTTCAATATAGAGAGAAAAGGATCATCCAGGAGATAAGGGATTTATGATCAATAACTACGCTTAGTTCAAAGTCAGGATTTTAGACATCCCTAATTATGCCTATAGTTAAGCAGTAAAACATGTCAACTTGTAAAGGAACCATCAGGGAGTTGGCTCAACTTACCCAATGAAATATTATAGAAGGATTCTATAAGCAAACAATGTAATATAACTGAGAGATGCAAAATATCACCTGGAGACCCAGCATGCTGGGCCCATGTTGTACACGGGGGAGTCAAACCCAAAACCAACTTCCTGTTCAGTGCAAGGGGTTGAGATAGGCGAAAGATGCGTTGTAGGAAAGCATCATAAGTGACAATCATTCATAGAAAGATGCACATGTATCTTCTGAATAGTGTGCCATTTTTCTTGCATTAAATTCTACTACTCACCACCACTCAAATACCTATTCTTGATTGACTAATAATGTGCATAACCAATGGTAATAGTTTCAATATCTTGGACAACTTATGAGCACCATTCTACAGTAAATTCTCACTGAACTATGTAAATTGTTCAGTGATCAGCAAGCTCATTTGGAACAATAAAGGTACCTACTTTTGCCTCCACTTGGCTTTTAGGATTAAGCCTAAAAGGAAAATTAAACACTTGTCTATGCCAGAAGGCACCATTAAAAGACTTGCAAGGTGACAGTGGCAATCAAAATTCCCAACAGTCACTATTAAGCAGTCAGATTTTGCAGCTATAAGGATATTTTAGAGCAGGAAGAGTCACCTATTTCCCTATATTTCCTCATGTCTTCCAGACCTCAAATTTTAAGAAAAAATGATTAAATATTGCTTGCACTAGTAGGATAGTAGCCAAGTGACAAACCAGAAGATGCACGCTCATCCCATTTCAAGAAAGGACTTGATGCCCAGCTGCTAAAACTCTGGTTAGCTGACAGCCCCCAGCTGTTAGTTCCTTTGTTTGCTTCAGCTTTGCAGTCACATGTGGCCCACGCCCGTGATTGGGCAAGGCCCCAGTTCAAGGGCCAGGCCTTTTGTGTCCAACATGGGACTCTTCTAAAAGGTAATTTTTGGTCTGAAGCACCCCCACTGCACTGCCAGAGGCTGTTCCAGATATGCTTTGTGTGATCTGATCCTGTCTTCTTCCCAATTCTGTTTTCTCCCCTTTCCTTTCACAGATTATCCACCCCAACAAAATTTCTGTACTCCTCTCTCTGTATCAGAGATTGTTTGCCAGGCGTCTCTCAGTGACAGTTCTGGAAACAGCTTCAGTCTGGGAGGAAAACAGCATGAAACAGAAAGAACAGAAGCCCAGTTCTTAAAAGATTTATTTAAAGAGAAAGTCTATCACCAATAAAAAACAACATAAAATAATTTTTTAAATACTGGTAAATCCTGCCAGAAGCTTATAGGGTTTATGGAGTAGTAAAAATGAGTAGGAAATGCACAGAACAAAACAGATTAGAAGATGTGAAGGGTTTCCAAATGTCCTTTCAGGCAGAATAGAGCACTGAGCTGTGTCCCACCAGCACTAAAGGCCACATTAGGGATTCCCACTGCTGAACGGCCCCATTTAACTTGTACACTAAGTCTCCTCTGAATGAGCGTCCAATAACAGCAATAAGTAATGGGGATGGATGGAAAGGTTTATACATCATGGAAGGATGGTTTTCTAAGCATTATGTAAGTTGATGTGTATCTGGAATAAGCTAATGAGCACAAAGTCATGATGATATAATGGATGGCATTTTCATTTGGGGGAGAGGTGCAATATGATGCTGCTCTATCTTTGACAGGCTCCTCTGGAAATCAGTTAGGTTGTCAGAGACCTCAGTCTTAAAGTAAAAATATATATAATTTGGAATGTAATGGACAAGGAAGTATTTTTTTAAAAATTCTGTGCTCAAGCAGTATTCCAACTATGGCTGTTTGCTACTGCTGACTTTGCCCTGAGATGAAGAAATCTGTGGGTACTTTAGCCCAAGCAAGAGTTCCTGAGCATTTCCAACTTTGCAATGAAAAGTCTTAGTTAAATATGGCAGTATTCTTTCTTTAATTTTTTTGAAATATAATGAAATCTGAATTTCTTTAAAGTTCCCAGTGCCCTCAACCTAAAAATTATCTTTTACTGTATATAGCTATATGGATTCAACTCATTGTTACTTTGAAGAAACCAAATTAGGGTAGAGTCCCAAAACCATAAAAATCGTAGAAAAAAACAAAGACAGCAAAACCTCGGACATTGCTCATAGCAATATTTTATCGGATATAATCTCCCCAGGTAAGGGAAACAAAAGAAAAAATAAATAAATGGAACTACATCAAACTAAAAAATTTTTTCACAGTAAAGGAATGCATCAACAAAATAAATACAAACCACTGAATGGGAGAACATATTCACCAATACATCTGATATAAGGTTAATAGCCAAATTTATATAAAGAACTTACAAAACTCATGACCAAAAAAAACAAACAACCCAATTAAAAAATAGGCAAAATACCTGAATAGATACTTCTTCAAAGAGGACATACAGATAGACATATGAAAAGATGCTCAACATCACTAATCATCAGAGAAATGCAGATTAAAACCACAATGAGGTATCATCTCATACCTGTCAAAATGGCTATCATCAATAAATCAATAAAAAACAACTGCTGGTGAGGATGTGGAGAAAGGGGAACCCTTTTGCTCTCTTGGTGGGAATGCAGACTGGTGCAGCCACTGTGAAAAGCAGCGTGGAGCTACCTCAAAAAATTAAAAGTCTATCTGCCTTTGTTTTGAGGTTTTTATTTTTTATGTTTAATTATATTTTGACTGATGATGCTATTACAGTTGTTCCAATTTTCTCCCTTTGCCCCCCTCCACCCAGCACCCCCCACTCCCTCAGGCAACCCGCCACCATTGTTCATGTCCATGGATCATGCATATAAGCTCTCTGGCTTCTCCACTTCCTCTGCTGTACTTTACGTCCCCATGGCTATTCTGTAACTACATATCTGTACTTCTTACTCCCCTCATCTCTTCACCCATCCCCCCACAGCCCCCTCTCATCTGGCAACCATCAAAATGCTCCCCATAACCATGATTCTGTCTCTGCTCTTGTTTGCTTAGTTTGTTTTTTAGATTCAGCTGTTGATAGCTATGTACTTATTGCCATTTTATTGTTCATAGTTTTGATCTTCCCTTTTTAAATAAGTCACTTTAATATTTCACATAATAATCATTTAGTGATGATAAGTTCCTTTAGTTTTTTATTGTCTTGGAAGCTTTTTATCTACCCTTCGATTCTAATTGATAGCTTTGCTGGGTTTGGTCATGTGTCCACCCCTGACCCAATCGCAATGGCCCTGGGACACTTGGACTGCCTTAAGGCAACCAAGACTCATCCTGGAAACTTTGAGTGGGGAGTATCACCAACTATATTCCTGAGAGTAAATGTCTTAAGAGAGAGACAAAATATTGTTTGGCAGGAAAAATGAACAGATACCAGTGATATAAGAAACAAATGCCCTCTACAAATCTATCTTCATTTTTCTTGTAGGAAAACAATACATACTCAGGAAAATTAAAAAAAATAAAACATTAAAAATATGACTGAATTAGTTTTCTTCTCTCACCCGATCAATGTCTTCCCAGAACAAAGACAGCAGTTATTTCTGGAAGTACAAATTCTAAGTCATCATACCCACCATCCCTGGCTTTGCTGTGGACTGAACCTGTTAATGATTTGGTCCTCAGAAATGTGATTCTTCTGCTTAATTAGCCCTACAGGAAGCACTTGTTTCACATTTGAGGCAACAGCATTTCTGAAAAGGATATAATGGCATTAACCATGGTGATTTCTTTAAGCAACAGGGCTTTTAAAATAGATTTTTAAATGAGATTGAATCCAGAACTCTTTTCATTTACTTGGTTTCCCAGATCTCACAAGCATCCAGGTCTTTATCACCTCTGACCCCAGCTATACTCCTCATCCCCCAAAAGAAAATGAGTTCTGCAGTTAAGTGTTTGTCTACCATTACAACAGCAGTGTTGTGACAACATTGCAATCATAACTGTGATATTAATGCATAACAATATGAGTTTTGTGCTTCCTTCTGATTTACACAAGTTCCAAACTAGTTTCTGTAACAGGTAATTCCATGCAAGTAGCCACATATGTTTGAAGAAAATAATTGAGACAAAAGCAGAAGGGGAAAAGAGTTAGAGAGTGAGTCAGTTGACTCTAAGGAGAGAAACATAACTTTTTCCCTATTTGTTTAATTCAAATGAGTTTAATAATATCTTTCCCTAAATAGTTAACAGTCTATACCTAGTGGACTCAACAGGTGAAAATGTAAATACCTTTTTTTTTTGCTCTTCCCAGTCTCCACTGTTATTACCTCGATTTTTGGCAAATAAGCTTATTCTTCCTTACTTTTGTGAATTGGTGGAAAAGGACAGAGTGGCCATCCCCAAATTCCCCACAGCCCAGGGTTCTGGGGATGGGGGAAGGAGCTTTTAAGGTACTTTGCGTATCTATGGCAGGCTGGTAGCTAGGGCTGGTAAAAGGGCAATGGTACTGTTTAAGATACTTTGCATATCAATGACAAGAGGATAGCCAAGCCAGAAGGAAAGGAGCCAGCCATAAGAAGGGGGCCATGCTGTTTGAAAAGATGTAGAAGGGCCCCCGTCCGCCATGAGAAGCAGCACAATGGAAGGAGCATGTTAGAGGAGCGTGATGGAGCAGCAGGTTGTAGCAGCCATGTGAGGAGTAGCTGTGCAGTTTGCAGTCAGGATTTGGCCACGCAGCCTGGGCTAATATGAGAGCAGGCCCACTGCTGCTTTGATTGTGCCTGCCCCAGTTGACTCCGAAGCCACCAACGACCTGCCTTGCAGACCCAGACTCTATCTGGATTCCTGGAACTCAGGACATGTGGAGAGGACACTCTTAAGACTCGTGTCTTTCCTGGACTTCACCATGATCCAGTGTAATATGGCACATGCTTTTCTGGACTATTATGCAGAAAATATAATGTGGGGAATTTGGGGATGGCCGCTCTGTCCTTTTACACTAATGCACAAAGGTAAGGAAGAATAAGCTTATTTGCAGAAAATTGAGGTAATAATAATGGAGACTGGGAAGAGACTTATACAGAGGCTGATGAGATCATACCCCAGATTCTGGAGGAGAGAGCTGATGGATAAGAGATAGGGAACTATTGGGCTTGATTTTGGCTTAGAGCCTTTTGGGGAGCATGGGAAGTGCTGGGTCTCGTGGGAGAACAGGGCTCTGAGCAGGAGTGCTCACCACCCTCCACCCCTGGGTTGGAATATTATAAATAAAGACCTGTTTTTCTCAGCACTAATTATTGGGTCATACACTAAGTTGCCATGTGAATGAGCCCCCCTTTGCTTGGTAACATTGGTATATGGTTATTTCTTTACCTCAATTTATGGATCCTCACCACTATTCCCAGTTACTCCAAACCCTTTGGGGGAATAGGTAAATTATTCATAAATATCTCTTTGACACTTATCTTTTTCCTATCTTTTAATGTTTCACAGTAAGCTACATTTAATTGGCACTTAATAGCCATTTGTTGAATCTAAGCAATAATAGCAGTTCTAAATCAGAACCGCTATAGTAAACAATATGGAAAGAGCCAACTGTGAAGATGAGGATGATGGTGGTGATGGTGTTGGTGACAAGATGAAAGTGACAAAATATTTTCAGGATGAAAAATTCATTAGTATGTTGGAAGAGCTTGTCTTAAAACACACAGTTCTTTCGCTAAGTCCTTAGCCACAATTTTCTTGTGTTGCCAATGTGATTGCAAAAAAAAAAAAAAAAAGGAAATGTTGGGTTCATATATGTAAAGAGATTTCCTTTTAATATCCCTGTTTGAAGATGTGAAAATTTTATCTAGATAGTCGATTACTTGTGATGTGGTTTAATGATTGAAAATCAATCTTCTCCCGTCATTTAAGATCTCCCCACCACCAACTCTTGCCCTCAGAATGGCAAAATCATTACCTCCTGAGTCTTTCCATTAATTAAAAGAATCAAACCACTAGGACTGAATATGTATGTTATCTCGCCACAGCTACCCAGGTCCACTCTACACCAAATTACAGACCTCAATGTACTGCAGAAAGTAATTTAGAGGCTTGGACAATGTAAAATAATAATCTTCAGAGCAGTATAAAACACTTTAGGGCCAGATTCATAAAGAAGATTTTATAAATTTGATCCCAAAGGCAAGGAAAATAAAGGCAAAAATAAATGAACGGGACAATATCAACTAAAAAAGTTTTGCACAGCAAAAGAAACTGTCAACCAAACAAAAAGGCAACCAACCGAATAGGAGATATTTGCAAACAACAGCTCTGACAAGGGGTTAACATCCAGAATATTTAAGGAACTCATACAACTCAGCACCAAATCAACAATCCAATTTAAAAATGGGCAGAGGACCTAAACAGACACTTCTCCCAAGAAGATATACAAATGGCCAACAGGTATCTGAAAAGATGCTCTATTTCACTAATTACTAGGGAAATACAAATCAAAATTACAATGATATACCACTTCCCACCTATTAGAATGGCTATTAGCAAGAAGACGGGTAATAACAAGTGTTGGAGAGGTTGTGGAGAAAAAGGAATACTCATTTACTGCTGGTGGGAATGTAAGCTGGTATAGCCACTATGGAAAACAGTATGGAGGTTCCTGAAAAAATTAAGAATAGAGTTACCATATGACACAGCAATCCCTCTTCTGGGTATCTATTTGAAAAGCTTGAAAACATTTATTAGCAACAATATATACATATACTCCTATATTCATTGCAGCATTATTCATGGTGGCCAAGACATGGAGACAACCAGTGTCCTTTGACAGAGGATTGGGAAAAGAAGACATGGTACATATATACTGTAGAATACTGCTCAGCCATAAGAAGAGATGAAATCCTGCCATTTGCAACAACATGGATGGATCTTGAAAATATTATACAAGCAAAATAAGACAGTCAGAGAAAGCTAAGAACCATATGATCTCACATCTATATGGGATATAAAACTGAAACTCAAAAACACAGAGAATAGTATAGTGGTTACTAGAGGGAGGGAGAGGGGGTAGTAAAGGGAGCCAAATATACGGTGATAGAAGATGATTTGACATTGGTTGGTGGGCACACAATGTAATATACAGATCATGTATTATAGAAATCCATACTTGAAACCTATATAGTCTTATTAACCAATGTCACCTCAATAAATTTAATAATAA
The DNA here is from genome assembly GCF_987537825.1 of Furipterus horrens. Taxonomy (NCBI): domain Eukaryota; kingdom Metazoa; phylum Chordata; class Mammalia; order Chiroptera; family Furipteridae; genus Furipterus; species Furipterus horrens. The sequence continues at coordinate 70,055,345 of NW_028327180.1, forward strand.
ATTAGTCACCTTCATAGTAGCATCAAATATTTTTGAGGCAGAAACATGTAGTGGTTGAAAGCACCACCCCTACGTTAGGAGTTTGGGTTTGAGATTACCCTGCACTCTCTGGTGATAAGTTAACCATGAGCAAGGCAATAGAGCCTGCCCAGGCTTGATTGCTAACCTGCAGAATGGTAATGATAATAGCACCTCACGCAAAGGGTGGTTGTAAGAATTACACGAGTCAATGCCAGAAAGTCCTTTTGCCAGGATGCTAAGTTCTCCCTAAGTGCCTGAGTATATAAATATGTGTATGTGTGCCCAAGTGTTTGAATTAGGACCCAATATTAGAGTTGCAAGGATAATAAAAATCATTAAGTTCTCAGTTTAGTAATGATGAATCTAAGGTTAGAGTGACAAAGACCATGGCCCAAGACAGGACAGCCTGATGACAGAAGAAGCAGACCCAGGTCCAAAGTTTTCTGCTTCCCAACACAACGGGTCCTCTGCTGAGCAGTAGTGCTTTCCTCCAAAGCTATGGACAGAAACCAAACATCCCCCTAGGTGCCAACGGGAGGTCAGAGCCTATCTGGCAAACCACATACTAACATATGTATACATACTCACATTTTGATATCCATCTAAGCAAGTCTTAAAATGAATTATTCTGGTTTGCCATTATAGGTTTCTTCTGTTTTTTTTTTGTTTTTTTGCTTTTTCTTAAAGGTACCATTATTCCTGTTTAGTGTTCTACCTGCAGAATCCTTTCTTCTTCCCCCTGTCTTTCTTTCAAACTGCATGTGTATTTGTGCATACACTGCTTTAGCTGAATTCATGTTCCTAGTGATGCATACACTGAACACAGGAGCACCATGACTACAATACCAGACGCGTATGATTAGGACTCTGGTGGCCTCACTATGGAAGCTGGATTCAAGTGGGACTGTGCAGGCTTTTCCAAAATGCTTTTCAATGCACTGCTCCCCACCACACACCACCCTCCACAAAGTGTGATTCCTGAGTGTGTTGCCACAGGAAGAGGCCATGTGAGACACTGGGAATACAGGCCATAAGCATCCACTTTCAGAGGTAGAGTACCATTGTCTGACTTGTGGGAAGTGGGGCCATAGTCTCAGTAAGAGGCTCAGTTCACCCCACAAATTTGATGTTCATTAAATTAAATGTACTTTTTGGTGGTAAACAGTTTTTATTTTTCTTTTTCCTCATGAACTGAATACCTTATCTCAACCTGGAAAAAGCCTTTTTCAATTCGTTCAAAATGTTCTGTAATGATGAGGCAACTCACTTTTCTTTTTTTCCTTTCCAGAGTAATTGGCTTTGATTCACTTTTGATTTTTTTATATTGTACTTAAAAAGCCCAAGCTCCTGAATCAATAATGCAGGACTGTATTTTCTGTCCTCAACAATTATTTACAGAGTGTAGGAACACTTGTAACTTAACATGCCACTTAGGCAGTACAGGAGAAGTTTAGTGGCTTTCCTTTTAACTTGATAGAATGGGGATGAAAGAAGTAATTGTGGACAAGAAAAAAAATCAGCTCCTAAGGTACCAGCATTCTAAACATCATTGCATTAGGAACCACAAGGTTTGAAGCACATGGAGAGAAAGCACAATAATACAATATGAGGCGTATTGACAGAGAGACTATCAAACCATATAGATACCAAACTGTGTTAAAATGTTACCAACACAAACAAACGTAATTGTGGAATTGTTGGTTATCCTTTAAAAATCCACAGTATAGCTAATTTGATATGGGTATTCTTCATCACGCCATGTGGGCAGTTCTTTCGCTACATTTATGCATAAGGCTCTAATATGCAGTGAACAAAAATATCTCATTGTCTAAAATTGCTGTGGTGAATGGCTCTTGGGAGAGGGTGCTAGAAATACAGCACAAGAAAATATTAAGGCAAGAAGGCAAAAAATACCTAGACGGAGACCAAAATGCCAGAAGACTCTTGATAGCAGATCTGTCCTAAATGTGAATAAAGTCTAGTGGTATCATAGCACAGAGTATGGAAATAGACTTCATCTCACAAGTCAATTGTGATATGCTGATTTAACTTGCCTGGAGTGTGATATTGAGAGGGATTCTGAGGCTCTTCATAGGCTTGATATAATCTATAACTTTTTGGAATAGATTTGGGAAGGGGAAGGAAGCATGGTACACCATGAGTTACAGGATCAATTTTTGTTCTGGAGTCTTCCCTCTCCTTAATGCCTTCTCTATTAGCTGATACTCAACTATCACTCAATAAATAGTTGCTTAATAAATGTGTAAATGAACCAGGGACTCTATCCTGTTATTCTCTCCTACCTGAAATGCCTCATTTTGAGTCCATACTTATTCCAGGGTCTACTATAAGGAGACTGGGTGTTCTACCACACAAAGAGCCTCTGATTCTGCGACTGCCTAACTACTTCACTGTATTCAAGTCTCTGCCAAATCCCATTTTCATGGCGGTCTACCTGACTTCTCTATTTCAAATTCCATTCATCCGATTTCCTCTTTTAAAATTCGACTTCCCTCAGACTCTACAAATAACTTCTGTATTAATAGTATTGGCTGTTCCCAGTGTCTTCAAGCTAGAATATAATAAGTTCTACTAGAGTAGGAATCTTTGCTTCATTACAGAGGCCTAGTAGAACCTCAATAAGTATTTGTTAAATGAACAACACTTCACAGGAAAAGTTTTCCACCTAATGGCTTTGTTAGCATCATGAACCTGAGGACTGTATTCTATTTCTTTTGCATTTTCCTGGGACATATAACAAAGCACTGGGAATAGGCACTTTCTCGAACATTACTAATTGATTTGACTTGACTTTAATAAGCCATTTATCATGCTATGCACTGCTATCAAATAAAAAATATTTCTCAGTACTTATTGTGTACTAGGCACTGTGCCAAATGATTTACATACATTATCTCATTTAATCCTCACAAAAACTCTGTGAGACAGTTGTGTTCATTATCTCCATTCCACAAATAAGGAGAGTGAGGCTGAAGGGGCTACACCATTTCTTCCAAGTCAATGTAGACACAGTGTGGGTTACGTTGCAGCCATCTGCCTTCAGAGCCCCAGCATTTAACCAGGATACAGATCAAGTGTGGATCTGGGGAGGTAGTTGAAGGCTACTTGATTGAAAGTAAATTTTTGACTCTGGTTCCACAGATACTGGGTGATTCACTTTCTCTTTCCTGCCTAGTTTTTCCTACCTGATACTGAGAGATCATTTTTACCCAGGTTCAGAGAACTGACCAAAGAAGTAAATAATAAACAACCTTCACCTGCAAAGTGTTTGTGACTCCTAAAGTAAAAAAAAAAGCCTGCTCTATATGTATTTCTAATGAACATAAATAAAAATATTAGTCTCAGCATTGATAATCTCTTGCTGCAAGAGGAATGGATTGCAGTTAGCAGAAGACAGCTCTTCCCATGTCACAAACTAAAACTCAGTGGGAAACACTCAAGAGTTCAAAATGCAGGGAGGCAGAGCAGGCAGGTGGTGCAGCCAGAGCTTCCAGAGCAAAGGCAACTGGGGGCCGAGCTGGTGGATTAATCCCACTCAGCTGAAAGGGCTGCAAACTCATAAAAGCCAATCTTATTTCTGAAACTAGTTCTTCTGGTGGTATGGTACTGAAATAGCAAATATGTCCTTAAAAGTCCTCTACATATATTAAAAAAGAAATAATATGTCAGCTAAGAAGCATTAACTTCCTAAGCAGGGTATTAATTAGCACATTCATGAATTTGAATCCTGTTTCTCTTATCATCCAGAACTATCTGAGCAAACCAAATCTTTCATTTTTCTAAGGCCTGATTCATTGCAAAGAACAGAGGCTTACTCAGATGTTCCATGCAAAGAGGTGTACTGTAAGGATGTAAGGAATAAGACCTCATGCAAAGGCCATTAGATAGAAGTCACTATACAGAAACCACCGTCTAATAAAACATCAGTAAAAGTACAAAGCTGACAGGAAGCCAAGGAAATCAGGTCTGGGTCTAATGCTCTGGACTGTTTCACCTATCTCCATATACTTGCTACATTTCCTTCTGCTGACCAGTACCCTCTTCTTAATCTTGACGGATCCTATTATTTTCATCGTTTTCTTCCCAATCTCCTGATAGAGTATTGTATCTCTTTATTCTAATCCATATGTGTCTAAGTCAAAACGACAATGAGATACCACTTCATGCTTGTTATTTGATTTTAAAGTTGAGCTTTAGTAAGTCCAGGCAAAATAAGGAACTTGTTAAGAGGAATAACTTTCCCAGAAGAATAGCCATGATATGCATAGTCCGAGATAACAGAGGGGTAGATGGATGACCGTAGCAAAGAAGAACATGGCAAAACATAAAACTTAAATCAATAGGCAAGATCCAACTTGTGGGCACCTTGAAGGACACATAATATTTGCGGCCATAGCATAGTGAGAAGCTAGAGAAGGCACTTGAGCTAAGGAGTAACATCATTGATTTTGCCTTTCAAAGAGCTTGCCTTGGAGGCAGTGAAGAGAAGGATGTATGAAAGCAGTAACAGAAGGCAGCAAGAGCAGTCAGGTGGCCCTTAGCCCAGATAAGAGGAAAGAATGTCATAGCCTCTTACTAGGGCAGGAGATGCAGAACTGTGCATGGTTTAGACAGGCATTTGGGAGTAATCTATAAGTCCAAATGACTAGTTAGCTGTGGGCTATCATGAGCAAATATTTTGACTTGAATGACTGCATAGTTGTTGATATCATTTACTCAAAATGAGAAGCTGAAAAGGAGTAAATTTGACTGGGAAGATGAAGAGTTCAGTTTTAGCCAAGTTGTACTTTAGGGTCCAGCAACATCGCGGTTGAAATGTCCAAGCAATGGTTAGACACAGAGTATCAGTAGAGAATGGGAGATGCAGGTTTGGGGTTTTAAGCATAGAGATGTTAAAAGAAATGGTAGAAATGTCTGAGGTCACCCTCTTCCTAAGGAATCCATCTTCCCAAAATATCAGTTAGAAATATAAGAGCACTTAGAGGTTATTTAGTGCAACTTCTCTATCCTCAAAAGAATCAACTATCCAGAGAGAGCAAGTGATTTGTTATGAACCAACCATGTAGTAGGCAGTAAATGGCGGAGAGAGAGAAAGGGAAGGAGGGTCAAAATTCATCTCTTCCCAATGCAATCCAACATCTTCATATTATATTGCAGGATTAGGACCCCATAAAATAAAGTGGCATCTTAGTTTACTCTAATTGTATGTAAAAATTCCTTGATTTCTAAAAGGTCACATTATATTGATGGGTTGGTATAGGAATACAATGTGATTATGATGAATTACAGTCTCTAAAAGTTCTAGTTATTGTTACGCTATTAATTAGTTTAATGAAGCATTAATTTGGATAGAAAATATGATACTAGTAAGGTTTTAATTTTGAAATCAATATCTCATTAAGAAGTTATTGCTGTATCTATAAGGATCACTAGATTAATCTCCTAGTGGAAAATAAGCAACATCCCAAATAGCAGAAACAATACATTCATGAGCTGTTTTTAGTTTTAATTTATTTGACATGAGTGTATTTTCCTCCTGCAGAAAATATAAAATTTCTCTGGTTTTATCCCTCCTTTCGTCTGTCACAAATCTAAAATACACTCCCTTTCTTGGTCTTTGGGATAATGAAAATATGTGAGTCATTTAATAATTATAATTTAACACAATACAACAACAGATACATTTCAAAAATGGTGCATATTTCCATCTCTGTTCTTTGTGGCACAGAAAGGGATTAAAAATCTCTGTGAATGAGCCCAGAGTTCTTATCGATAGAGAATATGTCATTTCATTCCCTTCTGATCTATGGAAAAAATCAGAATTACTGTCCAGTCTTAGAAAAAATTAAATCAGGAAGAGAGCTCAAGAATCAATGAAAGTCCCTGGTCATGATTCCAACTTCACCTTCTATCTTATCTCCTGCCTCCCTGTATTCCAGCCACACACATCTTCCTTATGCTTCCTGAATGTGACAAGGTTATTCCTGATCAGGGACTTCTATACCAGCTGTTCCTTCCACCCAGCATCCTCTCTCCTCTGATCTTTCCATGCCTAGACCACTTGCATCATTAAGACATTGGCTGGAATGTCACCTTCTCAAAGGCATTTCATGACTACCAATATAGTTATAATGTATATCATCCTGCCCTTACTCATTTTCCATCCCATGTCCCTATTCTATTTATATTTATAGTAGCTAGTCCTTCTATTATGAAATTATCTTATTTATGGTTTTCTAAAATGTATTTTCCCATCTCTCCCACTATAATGGAAGCTCCATGAGAGCGGGATCTTGATTTTTTTTTATTATTATTTTATTATGTTGTTATAGTACTCACACTTTTTTCCCCTTTGCTCTCCTCTGCCCAGTACCCCCCTTCCCTCCAGCAATCCCACCTCCACTTAGTTCATGTCCATGGGTCATGCATATAAGTTCTTTGGCTTCACCCTTTCCTATATTATTCTTGACATCCCCCTGTCTATTTAGTACTAACCAATTATGCTTCTTAATCCCTGCACCATCTCCCCATTTCTCCTCCTTCCTCCTCCCACCTGATAACCCTCCAAATGATACCTATACCTATGATTCTGTTCCTATCCTGGTTTGCTTAGATGGATTTTGTTTTTATTTTTTAGATTCAGGTGTTGATAATTGTGAGTCTGTTGTCATTTTAGTGTTCATAGCTTTGATCTTCTTTTTCTTAAGTAAGTCCCTTTGACATTTCATATAATAATGGCTTGGTGATGATGAACTCCTTTAGCTTCACCTTGTCTGGAAAGCACTTCATCTGCCCTTCCATTCCAAATGATAGCTTCGCTGGATAGAGTCATCCTGGTTGTAGGTTGCTTTTCATCACATTGAATACTGCTTGGCAATCCCTTCCTGCCTGCAGAGTGTCCTCTGAGAAATCAGTTGATAGTCCTATAGGCACCCCCCTGTACGCAACTCTCTGCCTCTCTCTTGCTGCCCCCAGGACTCACTCTTTATCTTTCACCTTTGGTATTTCAGTCATGATGCGTCCTGGTGTGGTCCCCCCTGGGTCCAGCTCATCCGGGAACCTCTGTGCTTCCCAGACCTGTACGTCCATCTCCTTCGCCAAATTTGGGAAGTTTTCCTCATTTTTTTCAATTCTTGCTTCCTCATTCTACACTAGTTGACTGTTTTTTTTTCTTCCTTATATTCCAAATCATTAATTTGAACCCCGGTTTCCTTCCCTTCATTGGTTTTGTGTGGATTTTCCTTCGTTTCACTTAGCATAGCCTTCACTTCTCTTATACATTTGCTGTACTCAAGTATACCTGTCAAACCTGTGAGCATCTTTATCACCAGTGTTTTGAATTCTGCATCTGTTAGGTTGTCTATCTCCTCATCGCTTAGTTCTCCCACTGGAACCTTGATCCATTCCTCCTTTTGGGCCATACTTCTCTGTCTCCTCATTCTGACAGGCTCCTGTGTTTGTTTGCCTCTGTGTCTTAGGTAGAGCTGTCACTCCTGTTACATTGTAAGGGGTGGAGCCTTAGGGATTTGTCAGTACAGGGCGCTGTATGTGGGGGAGGGGTCTGAGAAGGAACAATGCCACCTGCCCAGCACTCGCCCCTTCTCCAGGCACCTCTCCCACTTCTACACTGGACTGGTATCCCTCTAGCTGCTTCCCTGGCTGTCATTCCCAGAGTGGGTGGGTCTGTGTACATTATAGGACCATGGGGGCCCTTTAAACAAGCAGACTCTTCTAAGAGACCGGCAGTCTCTGCCTCCTCCCCAACTCCCAGTGGTTTGCATAGTCAGAAGTAATGAGGCTTGATTTTCCCTGGTTCTGGAGTCTGGTGAGGAGCTGGGAACACTTCCTAGGTGTCCCTCCTGACTTTTTAAAATGTGTGGCTGCGCCTTCTGCCAGCCTGCTGCTGCCACCATACCATGTCCTCTCCACCCTGGCTCCCCCAATTCCTACCTGTCTGGATGAGTATTTCTTCTTTATATCTTTGTTTGTTGGACTTCCATGCAGTTTGATTTTCTGGAACTTCTAGTTGTTTCTAGTTTTGGGGTAGTCGTATTCCTTCTTCACTGTGGAGGGAGACGCAGCATGTCTGTCTACGCCTCTATCTTGGCCAAAGTTTTGATCTGTTTTGTTCACAGCTGTATCAACAGGGATTAGTTAGATGCCCCATGCACAGTAGGGCTGCACAAATGCTTTGAAATAAATAGATCTAGTGTATTTCCTTCAATTTACAGTTTGAGGTCTGTGGCCCGCCCACCAATAACAATGCTGAGGCAAGAACCCCCAATTTTTAAAAATTTGGAGTCAAGAACTCTTGCTATCTTGCAAACTATTTTGATATATCTCATTTGGAAGCATCCTCCTGAGGCCATTTAAAGATTTGTTGAAAATTTATCCTGGCTGCTGTGGCTCAGTGGATTGAGCGTCGGCCTGCGAACCAAGTGTCGCTGGTTCAATTCCCAGTCAGGGCACATGACTAGGTTGCACGTCAGGTCCCCAGCTGGGGGCAGGAGTGAGAGGCAACCACACAGTGATGTTTCTCTCCCTCTCTTTCTCCTTTCCCCTCTCTCTAGAGATAACTAAATAAATTATAAAAAAATATTTGTTGAAAATTTATAAATAGTAACAATAAGAAGATGACAGATAATATTTATTGGACACCAATTAGTTGCCAAGTGTTGCACTAAGTGTTTTATATGCTTTAACACATTTAAAGTTTGTAGTAATTTTAGGGTAGTAAACCCTATTCTTAGATTTAGATAGAAAAAATAAACAGAAAGAAATGCATACAGAACTAAATAATGTGCCCACTTTCACAATGTGACAGTTCTAAGGGTGAAAATATATTCCTTAAAAAAAAAGTGGGGGTGCTTTTTTAATGATTCCAAACGCTGATACTCAATTATTTTGTTGCATTATGTTGTATAAACTTTACAAGATATTTTATTGAGCCCTGGAGAAAAAAGAAAAGGCATCCCCTAAGAAAAGCAGACCACAGGACAAATAATGTCACAGTGGATTAGACTAATGAGATTTGTATTCTTCACAAGTTTCAATGTGATGATAGTATCGATAGTACTTTTCACTGGGTTACATTGCATTGACCACTAGACCACGAGGCTACTAGAGTCTCCACGGCCTGAGGCTTGCTGATAGATTGTCCATCATTGTAACTTCTCAAGTGTCTAATGAAGAAGTGTCAACATTTGGGCACCAAGGTTAAAAATATTAATAAAGCTCACAAGCCTGTGATGTATGTGTATTTTTTACCCTAAAATAAAATGAACCCAAATCCTGCATTTATCACATTGACTTTTCTGTCTGTTAATGTCAGAATTTACAGATTTCCTTTCAAAGTCCTCAAAAGTCCTCAAAAGTGTCTATAATAAATGTCACAATAAATAATAGACTTAAACAGATTATTTAACTTAGAGAAAAAGAAATAGAGATTATCTTTAAGTTCTTACTTGAACAACAGATCTATTGATTATTTTCAGGGTTGTATACATTTAAGGAATAGAAATTGTCTTCCTCTCCAAGATGGAAGTGGAAAAAGTGGGACTCCTGTGTTATGTGTTGTTAGAGTTAAACTAGAGAAATCAGGATTATAAATATTTATATTGACATTGATTTCAAACTTTGTAGTAGCACTTAAAGATAATCTCTATAGTAGATAAGAGGACATACTCTGGATTCAAACACTTGGATTTCATTCCTACTCCTTAAAATACTAATTTTTGATTTTGCACAAGTTACATAATTTAAATGCATATTAGTTCTCTTATCAATAAAAAGAATAATAACCAAACATTCTTTCTAAGGTTCCTTTTAAGGCTTAAGTGAGAATCTGTAAGCAAAACTCTTGACACATAGGGAACACTTGATGCTAGTTTTATTTATGTTTTAAAATAAAATGATCATACACACCTGGTCATGTATTTACCTTTCTAATATATGAATAGAAAATAATAAAGTGTCAATAAATATTTGTGAAATAAATGGCTGAATGCCTGGGCACACCAGGCTTTTGAGTAGTTCAGTAAATATCTGTCCTTAGTCAAAATCAGAGATGAAATACCTTGCCACAAATTGTGCTAAATAGTGAAGGTGTATTAGAGGGAAACACTGGAAATGCTTGTCATTTTTGTCTTTATGCCATTTTTTTCTCCCTAGGACCAGAGCTGTCATCCAGTCTTACTATGTAAACAAACAGCCTGCTCAAATTCAACTTTGCTTTATTTCTTTACACCCACAAATATATTTTCCCCAAATCACTAACCTAAATCTATTGCTAGGTAATGATTTTTAAATAGCTTAAACTAATATCCCCAACACATAATCTAGTTTGAGGCTTTCTTCCTAGATGTACTCATTCAGAACGTTCATTCAAGTTGCCACACAGAAGCATTAATATCGATAAAAGAAAATGAGGTTTTAAGAACATGTGTGTGTTTTTTCTTTTGTTCTCATAGACTAATTGCAGTGCTCCTGTTACTATTTCAATTAATAGCAGTAAGTGGTTGGCAGACATCTGCTAATGCTGGAGTTTTAGGCAGCCTTGTTCTATAACAGCTGGAGATCTGAATTAATGATCTTTGAATACTAAATTCACCTATAAAGTGCATTTTGTATGCAACCAATTTGAGACATTTTTCACGTCTTAATTGTTAGAGACTTGAGATATGGTTTTGGTAAATTAGAAAGGCGGACTCAGGGTGGTCTTAGTTGTAGTAACTGCTCCCCTTCTAATCAGCAGTGGGATTTCCCAACAACCCTGAAAGTCTCCAGGCCCTGGTATCCTTATTTGTAAAATTAAGTGTGAAAGGAGTTGGCTAGAACCCTGTGATTCTAGCTCTGTAGAGAAGTTAATGACGAGAGTTTTTTGTTTTTTTTTTTCTAATAAATCTTACTGCGTTGTTCCTGCTAAATCACCCTGAAAAGTTCAACACATTTTTTTTTTTCATTCATGGTTGGAAATAGCATAACAAAGCTAAATGTTACTCTTAAGTACTTATATTTAAATAAAGCCCCATATAATGCAAGTAAGGAAAGGATGCCAAGGGTATGTATCTGCCCATTTTATTTTTAGCTTGATTCATATTTATATCTTTCCATTAAGCATTTGAAAAGAATTCACTATGTAGCAACATAGGACATAAAAATAAATCTCACATAGCCCTTAAGAACCCACAACATCAGGGATTTAAGATAAAACTTTAAGTTGACAACGTCAAGATGATGGAATAGGAAGATTTCAGCAACAACGTAGGAACCAAGTCCCTTGTGAGATATTCAGAAAATAGTTAAGAGACTCCTGAACAAATTGGGAGACAACTCCCAGCTCCTGGGTCTTCTCTGGGCAGCAAAAGACTGAAACATACTGCTCTTTCTTACTTTTCAGGGAGCTTCCCCAAGGACTGGTTTGTGTCTTGCTTGAATCTAAGCCCTGGCAGGAAAAGGTGCCAGATTACTGGCTGCAGAGAACAAAGGCACATTTTGGACTAGCACATCATTGTCTCCATAGTTCTTATCCTCAGCCAATCTGAAATGAGTTTGGGAAAACTTCAAACTCCCAGCTCTTCCCTGGGGAGGGACAGAACTGGAGCATACACTCAGTGTTGCCACCTTTTTAGAGGAGAGCCCAAAGGACTGGTTTCTGTCCCACCTGCTTGGACTGAGAACTGGACAGGAATCCTCTAGCTGCCTGGAGGCCCCTAAGAACAGAAGAAGGCAGGGAAGCTTGCTGCTGCTCCTAAAGAAGTGGGATACAGAAGACAGAGGATAAGAGTTCAGTGCCCTATCTCTGAGTCTCTGAGGGAAAGAGAGGAGTGGAGCATGAACCTCATGCTCTGGAAATCTGGGGGCTGCCTAACAGATAGGCTTACATCTCACATAATAACGCATTGATGAGGCCGGGCATAATCAAGAATCATGGGGGCCCCTGAGAGCAAATGGGAGCTGGGTGGGAGCTCCAGGGGAGATGCAGTACCACAGTCTATCTAGACTGAATCATTAGAAAACAGAAAATGTGACCAGACCAATAACAATAAGAAGACTGAATCAGTAATCAATTATGTCCCAGCACAGAAAAGCCCAGGGCCAGATGAATTCACTAATAAATACTGCCAAACATTTAAAGCAGAATTAATGCAAATCCTTGTCAAAATCTTCCATGAATTTTAGAAAGAAATATTTCTAAACTCATTCTATGAGGCCAGCACTATCCTGATACCAGAGCCAGACAAAGACACTACAAGAAAGAAAGTCACAGCCAATGTTCCCGGTCACCACAGACTCAACAATCTCCAACAAAACACTAGCAACCTGAATTTGACAGCACATTAAAAATAATAAATCACCACGACCAAGTGGAACTCATTCCTGGATGCAAGTATGGTTCAAAATCTGCAAATCAATGAATGTGATACACTATGTTAACAGAACAAAAGACAAAAATCACATGATCACCTCCATAAATGCAGAAAAAGTCTTTAACCAAATTCGAAATCCTTTAATGATAAAAATGCTCAATGTAATGAAGACTATATATGATAAACACAGATAACATCATCCTCAAGAGTAAAAAATTTAAAGCTTTTCTGTTAACGTGAGGAACAAGTCAGGAATGCCCAAACTGTTAGAATAAATGGATTTAGCAACTTTGCAGGATAAAAACATCAACATTAAAAATTAGTTTTGTTTCTATATACTAAGAAAAATTAAAAATACAAAGAGGAATTTAAGAAAGGAGTCTCCATTGCAAGTGTATAAAAAAGAATAAAATACTTAGGAATGAAGTTACCCAAAGAGGTAAAACACTTGTACAATGAAAATTACAAAACATTAATTTAAAAAATTAAAGGAGACATAAATAATGAAAAGATATTCCACATTCATAAAATGAAGACATAATATTGTTAAAATATCTAAATACTCAAATCTACAGATTCAATATAATCCCTATAAAAATCTCAATGGCAATTTTGCAGAAACAGAAAAAATTTCCTAAAATTTATATAAAACCACAAAGGGCCTTGAATAGCTAAAATAATCTTGAGAAAGAATAAAGCTGGGTCATCGCACTTCCTGACTTTGAAGCATATTACTAAGGTACAGTAACTAAAACAGTATGGTATTTGCCTAAAGACAGACATAGATTAAAGGAACAGATCAGAGAGCCTTGGTTCATGAAACAGAATAAGATGAAATATGGTGCAGCCACTATAAATAAGGATGTAAATATTTGCTGACATGGAAAGTTACCCATAGTATTAAACCAGAAAATGGAGTATAAAATTTTATTTACAAATAAATCTACAGATAACTTTATCTTTGTTTAAAATTTTTTTCTATATAAGAACATATACATATTTATGTAAGAAATCTGGAGTTACATACACAAAATTATTAATGCTGGTTTACTCTGGAGAGTATGTGATGAACACTTTTTCCTTCGTGTTTTTCTGCAGTCCTTATTGGTTGTAATAAACATACATTCCTCTTAAAACCATGCTTGCATGTGCACTGGGGACACAATAATGCTGTGTAAATTAATAGCCACAGCCTCATGTGAATAAGATGATCACAACTGGAAAGCTTGTGAAATGGAGCAAAACCTCCTTAAAAAGCTGTCTTGCTGCCAAGTTTTCAGCTTTATCTCTCACTCCCATTTGCCTACACAGATGTCCTCCAGGGAGCCCTGAATCTCTGGAGTACTGAACCTCTGTGTTTTCAGAACAGCTGTAGCATTTAATGTTTGCATGTCTCATATCCACTTACCATCTATTATCACCTGTCACCTTGAATTATTAGCTCTCCCTTGTAGGCCTATGAACTAGTCTGTCAGTTCTTCAAGGACAGGTATTCGTGCCTTGCATGAGGTTGACTTAACTGCTTAGGTACTTTCAACATTATTCCTCCACTCACACTACACTCATTTTAATTCTCATGCCATTTTTCTCTGTCCCTTAGCAGGCCTCTGACTTGCACACATCTGTGGCTATTTTATGGTGTTCCATCATCCTAGAAACACCCCTCCCCTCCCTCTGTCTTCCTGAAAGATTTTTTAAAGTTTAATTTATTGGAGTAATATTGGTTAAGAACATTATGTAAGTTTCAAGTGTATACTTTTATAAATACAACATCTAATACACTCCATTGTGTGCTCTCCACCCAAAGTCTCTTCTCCTTCCATAACCATACATCTGACCCCCTGTAAATCCTCTTTGTACACCCCCTCCCTTGGGTAACCACCATTCTATTGTCTGTATCTATGCATTTGTTCCTTCAGTTTGTTCATCTGTTGCTTTTTCACATGAGTAAAATCATATGGTTCTTATCTTTTTCCTTCTTACTATTTCACATAGCATGAATACTCTCAAGATGTACCTATATTGTCACAAATGGCAGTATTTTATCTTTTTATGGCTGAGTAGCCTTCTATTGTATTTATGTACCATATTATCTTTATCCAGTTGATGGCCAAAAGACATTTAGGTTATTTCTATGTCGTAGCTATTATGAATATGCAGCAATGGACATAGGAGTACATATATCTTTACAAGTATTTTCAAAGATTTTTAATGAGCCTTCAAATTCAACTCAAATGTTGCATCTTCTTTGTCACCGTCCTGGACTTTCCTACCTTGCTCCCTCATCCCTGCTGTCAAGCTCTGTGTTATCTTTGTCACAAAGCCTTACAATTATTTCTTTGCACGCATATGTCCTCCACCAGACTGTTAGAAATTTGAGAACAAAGTGTTGTGTGTCTTCCAGTGTCATGCCTCATACACAGTAAGTGCACCCAATAAGTATATTTTCTATCAGTGGGAGTGAAAAAGTATAATGACTCTGACAGACATAAGTTACCCATGTTTTAGATGAGCTCTATGATGTGATTGTCTATGATGTGATTATGATATTATTATCTATCTTCTCAGCCATGAATTTAAAAGATGAAATAGTTTTGAGTTGAGAGACTCTCAGGGGAAACAGTAATTTCCACAGTTTTTCTTTTTTGTGTGTGTGTTGAATGTTGGTTTGAAATTACAGGACATGAGGCATGCCCTTGTTAAAAATCTCCGTATCAATATTCACACCAATGTCAAGATGATACTTGAAAAATCTGCTCTTTTAAATTAATCACTCCCTCCCATTAGCAGAGATTATTGAAAAGTGAAGCTAACAGAAGCAGCACGTAGGGTACACCCAGAAGATCTGGAAGCATTGAAAAACGCATGATCTGGGCTGCCAGCGAGTGTCTTGATAACTATCATTTCACCAAGATGCATTTATTAGATGCCTGAGAATCGCTAAGTGCTGTCAACAGTCTTTTAGAAGAAGCACTGTGTGGTCACGTCCCTGGTGGGAAGGACTGTGCCAGAGGCAATATGGCTCATGTCATTAGTGTGTGGTGAGCAGATGCTGTGAACCTCTTGGAGAGGCTCATGGAAGAGTTCCTGTGCAGCTGGCAGAGCCCCGTTTCTCATTACTGGAAATGCCAAGCCAGGGGGGAAGTGGGTCAGACTGTCCCTCGCGCTCCTTGAGATTACATCATCGACAGCTTCTGACCTTTGCCATTCAATGACCGTTTTAATTTCCCTTCTTCCGTGTGAGCCATATGCTATATGAGTGTAAGCGGCACATTTACAGACCAGAAAGCCTTTTATACTTCGTTGTCATTAATCTGCTGTAAAATAAATAATGACTCTCCCTTTGGTTTGCATCTTGGCCCTGTTCTCATTGAGTTTTCTGAACAAGAACCACATCATTAACCTGTTCAGCCACTTTGCCTCTTTGTCTTAAACCTGGATGGAATGCAGCAAGAAAACCTTGAATTTTCACAGAAAACTGATTCTGAAACACTCATTGACTTTCAAATCTGAGTCACTCCTTTTATGATGTTTAATTCTCTAAAATATTATTTAAAAGCCCCTCCCTCCCCAATCAACTTCCCTTAAAGACTTTATCTCAGAAGTATTTCATCCAGAGGATTTTCCAAAACCAACTGCTAGTAAAAGATAATGTGATCACTTCTCAGGCAGTCACGATGTCTCAGAATTGTAGGGTTGGAAGGCAACTTAGAAATGATGTTAATAAATTCTTTCATTTCAAAGATGAGGGAGGGAGAGCCAATTTGACAGGCTGAATAACTTCCCCATCGCCAACCCATTTGTTAGTGACAAGACGCACTCTAGGACTCAGTCTAGAAGTTGAACCTCTTAACTTTGAGCAAAGGGTGAACGTTTACTTAGCTTTTTGAGCCAAAGGGGAGAAAACTGTTTAAAGAAGTTACCAGATCAGCACAATCATAATATGCATCTGATTTAATCTGCCAATGCAGACAAAATAAACACATACAACCAAATAAAGAATAAACCTAATTTCCAACAAACAAACAAACAAACAAACAAAAACCAGCAGTGAGTGTCAGAATAAACCTCCTAGCCTAGTGGCAAGGGTCTGGTTCACAATGTTGGTATGGTACCTGCATTTTGAGCAAATAAATGATTCATTGTATTCAATCCGAATTGGTTATCTACATGATAAAAATACAACCACTCAATTCAGTAAAGCCAGACAAATCAGTGAGAAAACAAT
The DNA here is from genome assembly GCF_987537825.1 of Furipterus horrens. Lineage (NCBI taxonomy): Eukaryota > Metazoa > Chordata > Mammalia > Chiroptera > Furipteridae > Furipterus > Furipterus horrens. The sequence goes on from NW_028327180.1 coordinate 70,071,983, forward strand.
TCCAAATTGGTCTGTTCATTAGAACTGAATATAACATGTAACTAGATATTGTCATAAAATGAAAGCACAAAAAAGAAATGGGAACAAGTGCTGGAATCCTACCCCAGGAAACCATAAACATAGGGAGAGAAGGAAGCCAGCTGGAGATGTGCTTAAATGCCTTTCAGAGTGCCTGCCTTTGCCCATGCCCCCTTCATTGTCTTCACCCAAAAATGTGGCATGGATCTGGGTCTTGGCGTGAATGCTTATGTAATTTGCCCCCCCCCCAAACATTGTAAACTCCACTGAGCAGGTCACCAGCACCAAACTGGGACAAGCAGTAGTACCATCCTCCAGGAGTTTGGAATTAGGACGAGAAGAGTCAGTCTCATTGGATGACTGAAATCCTAAGAGGTAACAACAGAATAGAGACCTACTGAATGGGGAGCCAGCCATGCAAGGAGCTAGGTGAAAAGTATTTTAGATAAAAGATACAGCATGTGTAAAGACCATGAGGTGGGAATGCTCAGCACTTTTAAGGAACTGAAAAAAATCAGTGTGATTGGAGCAGAGTGATGGCACGGGATGGAGAGTGAGTTTGAAGACAGCTTTCTAGTTAGGGTGACCAGTTGTCCCTATTTGCTCAGCGCAGTATTAGTTTGAGCCTGTTGCCCAAGCATAATTAGTCACAGCATTCCTTTTACTCTACAGACATCCTAGCATGGGCAATAAATTACATGGCTACCCTATCATTTCTTACCTGAAAGTCAAAATTTATATTTTCTTCTACATGCAAGGGAAAACCACCAAAGGTTTTTGAGCTGAGAGGGTCAAGATTGGATATATGTTTTTGAGACAAAACATTCAGGCCACACCAATGCAAAATAGAAAGGGTTCAGGAGCTTGGATTACCTACAGCGATGTCTCAATTCTCCTCCTTGCAGGCTCATCCTCAGGACAGTAACAAGAACATTCACTCACTTCTCTTTATTTCTGTCAGTTAAAAGATAATTCCTCTGAAAAAAAAGGCAAGAACAATGCCAAAGCCAAGTCAGAGATGAAAGAAAAGATTATGTGAGAAGCAAGGAAAGATCTCATGTACAGCTGCTGAGTTCTGCATAAGATCAAACATAATTCTGAGCACCTGAAACCGGGGCATCTTTAGTAGGAGGCTTGCCTGACAATCATCAGTTTCCTCAAGTAAACATAGTTAGGAGGCAAGAGATATAAATATTGCTGGCTTTCAGTAATACCAGAAAGTATAGTAATTAAGACAGGCAAAGTTGGCTACCTCTTTAAAATGAGAGGCTCCTTCATGCCACCCACTTATCTTGGGTGGTTATAAAGAACGATGAGAAGTGGCTTTGGCAAAGAAGCATGACTGAGAGCTTATCTTGAAAGAAGAAAGGACACAGGTGTGATGAGTGTTTACACAGGAATAAAAGGTCTAATATTGTGGTAGTTTGTAAGGTATCTTCAAATCATGGTGTTTCCATTCTTGGCCTATCTTCCTAAATCCAGTTTGTCGGTGTAATTTCAAAGATACATCTTCTCCCTACCCCAAACTCTTAAGTTCCTCATACCCTGATCCTCAACAGAAGAGAATTTATTTGTTGCTCAAACACAGCTACAAGCCTATTCACTTTCTCAGGAGGAGTTTTCTTGTAGAAAGTAGCACATTCCTAAGGGATGAGGTGAGACAGGAGGAACAGTAGGGTCTCTATGGTGTGAGCACCATTAAAAGTGCAGGAGCTCCGTGAGCAACACGGGAGGGACTAAAACAAATGTTTTGTGGTCTTCAGATTATGGTATATTTGAGGACAGTTTCTGTAAAGAAGAGAAATAGGGAAACACACATGTATGCAAGGCAGAGAAATGGTTCCCAAAGAGATGGAGAAACTGAAGCAGTGTTTGTCACAATATGACCCAAAGACCCCCTACATCAGCGTCAGGGGGGCTGCAAAAATGTGGGACCTCTGATCCCATTAGGAACTTAATAAGTTAGATCTGCTGGGGATAGGATTAAAAATATAAATAAAATTATGCCATTCTCCTGCTGAAGCTCCTCTAAACTAAATGAGAATAAAACACGCACTGTATTAGGACTTACAATGTCCTACACAACATGTCACCTGCTTGCTCTTCCTACTTCATTCCTGATCCTGCCCTGTACACCCCCCTCCACTTCCCTAAATAGACATATCTCACTCTTTCTTTAGTCTTCTATTCTTTCCAATCCTCAAATGGTAAACTTCCCTTACGTTGTCCTCTGGCTTACTGATGTTTCCTCTTTGAAAAGTTTCCTATCATCACTGAGCTAGTGTGGCCACCCCAGCACCATCACCATTTTCTGTATCATTAACCTATGCTATTTTCTTCACAATATTGCATCAGTTCCCTATTGCTGTGGTAACATATGACCACAAATATAGACGTTTAAGACAACACAAGCAGATTATAATTCATAAACCAAAAATGCAACACGTCTCACTGGGCTCTGATCAAGGCGAGGCAAGGCTGCATTTCTTTCTGAAAGCTTTGGGGAAGAATCGATTTTCTTCTCTTTTCCAGTTAGTAGAGGCCATCCACAATCCTTAGCTTGTGGCCCCTTTCCTTCATCTTCAAAGCCAGCAATGTTTTTATCTCTGATCTTTCTTTGGTAGTCATACCTTCCTCTGACTACAGCCAGAGAAGGTTCACAGCTTTTAAAGATTCATTATTATTATATCAGGACCACCAGGCTAATATGAAATAATCTCCCTGTCTTAAGGTCCTTGGTCTTAATGACATCTGCAAAGTTCCCCTTGCCACGTAAAACAACATATTCACAGACGCTAGGCATTAGAGCATGGATATCTTTGGGGGCCATTATTGTGCCTACCACAAATACTTAACAATTTCTGAAATCCTTATTTGTTTATTTATGCATTTATAGTCTTTATTATCCAGCTAAAACTATAGGTCACCCCTGATTCAGAGTACCCAGAAACTAGCCTAGCATACATTGGACATGCAATAAATACTGAGTAAATGAATGATTGAAAGAATGATGGACTTTCATACCAAAACATTAATGATTATTATACATGCTTTTTTTATTTCTTAACTATTGTGCCAGAGTTTCATAAAGCCGTAGTCCACAAGTCCACCAAGTTAGTCTAATTTCCAATTAATCCCAAATCTCTGATATAATCTCATCTCTACTACATGGATGGAGCCCCTACTCCACTTCTAGCATGTTCTAGAAATGTCTTGCCTTTATTGGAAAGTACCCATAATGGAGAAATGTCTAAAAAAAACTTCTTATTTTCACTGAAGCGCCTTTCCTCTACTGTGCCTTTGAAAAACAGAAAAAAATACCATGCTCTCAACCCACTTGAGATGCAAAATCAAATGAGTACAGAGGGGTGCACAGGTGATGGGAATGAGTAAAGCTACAAGCTTAAGAGACAACTGAGTGGTGAAGATGGTGTGTCTTGTAAAATGCATGCTGAGTCAAAAGGAGTAAGGTTTCTGTGTTGCCCTAGCTTGTTATTTTTTTAGGTGGAAAAATCTGAATTTTTGTGTGAAATGATGTCTGAAATAATATGTAGGTAAGGATTCCTCTGCTTCAAGCTATGACAGAGTAACACATCTCACTAACAGCAGCTACAAATTCATATTCTCTCTCTCTCTCTCTCTCTCTCTCTCTCACACACACACACACACACACACACACAAACACACACACAATATATTACTTAAAGGCAAAGTTAGACAAAGGAAGCTCACTGAGGTGAGGTGTACAAGGTGTACACTGTGAATACCACTTTTCTGCTGGGAGGATTTGCCACGTTTTGCAAAAGATGAGAGGCTGAGCAGCCAAAGAGCAGGAGGAGGCTAATGCAAAGAGACAGAAAAGTCATCAGAGGGTTTTGGCAGTTTCCCAGAACTGGGGAGACAAAAATTGAAGTTTGAGTTTGCCAAGGCAGTTTGTAGAAGAGGAAAAAGACCCCTGAGGAAAGGGAGAGTAGGGAAATTCGCCTAAATCAAAGCATTTGCCAGTTCTTGAGCTGCGCCTCACTTCATGTCCAACACAAATCCATTTTATTGTCACCAAAGCTTCTTTCCTCTCTCAGATCTGAAGGACAGAGAATGCCATATTCTCCTGCTTGATCTCAGGAGCTAGGAATCAAATGATTACAGACAGGAACCATGAAGCTGAAGGAAATGAATGACATCACTTGGACACAGAGCAGTAGGAAGCAGTGTAGTACACAGTGAGCGGGAAAGTGACACAGCATCTAAAGAAGAAAGCGGTCACTGAGCACCAGGCAGTATCTGCCTTCCAGCAACAGGGATTCTGTGTGTACAAACCAGGACAGACTTTTCAGCCGTTCCGAGTAATGAAACTGGAGTTCAGGATCCCTAATAGAAGGGGCTGTAATAAGAACTTCAGGCTCTCAGTTGGAACCCCTGGAGACCTACAATCTAGGAATCCTAATCTTAAGGCTGATTTTTAAAGACAATTTTTCCTTGAATATATTAAGTGTATACACCCTGCTCTAGCTAACAGCAAAGGAGAAGGTAAATAAATTTCTGGGGAAGTACATCATCATCTAGAACCTCGACAGTTTACCCACAAATATTTACTTAAAAATAACCAATCATAACAAGGATATGACTAAGACAGAAATGGCAATAAAAACAAGCCTACACGTAAACCAGATATTTAAGATAAAGGGCATGAACTTTAAAATAACTGGTTAGTATGTGAAAGAAAATAGGAAACAAGATGAAGAATTTCACCAGAGAACTGTACTCTAAAAAATCAGATGGACATTTCAAAACTAAAATAATATGATAACAGACATTATTAGTAAACCAGAAAGTAGGTGAGGAAAAAACAAATCATATAAGCACAGAGGGAGAAGATATGCATGCTTAGGAAATATGGAAAAGGTTTAACATATGGGTAAACTGAATTCTCAGAGGGAAAAGGAAATGAGATTCAAGAAACACTTGAAGTCAAAAGTGTTTCTGAGAACTTCCTAACAAAAATCAATAGCCTCAAGAAGCTTACCAAATTCTGAGCATGGTAAATACAATTAAACCATATCTAGGCACATTGCAGTACAATCATAGAAAGCAAAACAAAAAGGAAATTTTTAATGGAGAGAGAAAAAAGGCATTAGGCTCAAAGCATTAATAACAAAAATTAACAACTTGTTATTTAACAGAAATAATAAAAACAATAAGAGAGAGAAATGTTATTTTTAATCCATTAAAAGAAATGAAATGAATAATACCAACAATAAAAACAAAGTCCTAACTTGAAATTTAGTACCCAGAAAATTATTCTTCAAAAATGTAGGTTAAAAAAAGACATTTTCAGAAGAACGGGAGCTGAGAAATTCTATCACAAGCAGACCCAGAGGCACAAACAAAGGCCTTAGGACTTGATCTCACTCCCTGTCATCAGTCTACCTTCCTTTCTGTTGGCTTCTTTTTTAGTTGGTTCATCACTAGTGGTGAGCCAGATTCAAGGTATCAATTTATAATTCTGAGTTAAATATATAAAAAGAGGTCTCTTTCAGCAGTTCCAAGTAGAATGGGGTCACCCTTTAAAACTAGTCACTGAAGCCTGAGGACTCAAGGTTATGATGACAATAGGCCTTGGTCACAGAGGCATCTAGGCAGGGGGTCCAGCTGGCTCACACGGAAGAGATGTTTCTATGAGTGAAACAGAGGTTCTGTTATCGCAAAATAGGAAAAGGGGAAAAGCAGAGAGAAAGCAGGGGAGCATGCTCCTACCTGGGACACATTTACAGGTCCCTCTAGGGTGCCATATGTTCTCTTAAGTCAATTAGCAGCTCCGAAGAGTTTTAATGGGTTTGTTAAGGCTTGATTCTCAAATCATGTCACAGATACAAATTCAAGGATGACACCCCAGTTTACTCCTACTGAGCTATGTAGGTCTACAGGGGACCATAGACTGGTATGTAACAATCTGTGACTTTTGAAAACCCTGCTAGCTCCTCCCTCCGCTCCCTTCCTCCTTTTCTCTCTCTCTTTGTAATTCCCTTCCTTCGCTCTCCTTTTCATTCATTTGCTCCAGCTTCCTGTCCTACATGTATTTATCTATGGTGGCTCCCTCTGAACTCAAGGTTCACTTCTCAAAACTTCTAAGGAAAATTTGGCCTTTTCCTGTTACTTTCTTTTAGTATTTCATTCTGTATATACAGTACAACCTTCTTGAATTTTTAAATGTCTATAACAACTTCTCCTATTTTTCATTATTTTAGATTTCTATTCAATGTTGTTTAATCTCTTTCCCAGGCACATGCCTTCTTCACTCATTAGATTATTCTAGCAAACCTCCTATATTCACCTTCTATGCCCATAACAAACTTTTATTCTTTAGAGACTTTTTAAATTCCCTGGGCAATAAGGTTTATATGTAGAACTCTCATTACATTTATAAGATAGCATTGCAATTATATATTATTCCCCTTCCCTAACATTTTTGAATATGTCAATGGTAAGGGCTGCATCCAATCTTTCATTATACCTTCAGTACCTGCTATATTTCCCAGCATGCATTACATGTTTGCTGAGGTGCAAGGAAAGGAGAACAAATAAAGGAGTCTGTACTAACTGTGAAACAAATATCCTCATTTCTCTAAATTATTTTGACATTTCTTTGTCTTCCTTCAGCTCACTCCCTCCCTTTAGAATTGCTTTTTGAATTTTCTGGGATATAAAGTGATGAAATAGAGTAGTATCACAGCAAAGTTTTTTTTTCTCTTTCCTATCAGATATTTAGACCATTTAAAACCTAATTATATGAACTCACAGTGTTATTAGTTATGTTCATTGAATTGACATTTCCATTATGAATCCATTTTTAATTACATTGGACACATTTCATCAATATTTCTTCTGAGAGCAGCAGAATGTGTAATAGCACATGCACCAGATTAAATGGAAAATTCTATACCTGTAAGTTATGCCAGCGACAACTGGAGATTTGACAAGGCCTCTCAGGAGCCTCACCAACTCAAATGTTGTCTACACTAGCAAATAAAATAGAGAACTCATCAACTGTCGATTTGCAACACCATCAAAAAATCTAGGAAGTGTACAGACAGTTGACTGTGTTTCTCATTCTTTTCATTAGCTCTGGGTGGTGTTGGTGGGGTGACAGATAAAGGGGAAATTCCTAGGTTGACAAGTTGATGGCCTGCTGTCATCACTTTAAAGGGCTGAGGAAAGCCAGGGCACATCACGCTGCTGTTGCAGGTTGTTTGCATCAGTCAAGACCCTTTTGGTTGCAAGCATCAGAATCCTCACTCAAGTGCCCAAGTGGCTTAAGAAGAACAGAGGAGATTTGTTGGCTCATGTAAGTGAAAGGCAAGGGTACATCTTGCTGGATCTAAGAGGGTAGGTAAAATATATCCTGACCTTTACTGGTAATCTAGTTCCAGGAGTTGGCAAATTGTCCTCCATAAGCACTATATAATAAAAATCGTAGGCTTTGAGAGACTCATTGGGTCTCTACTGCATATTCTTGGTTATTTTGTTTTTACAACCCTTTAAAATGTAAAAAGAAAAAAAACCTTAGCTCACAGGTTATACAAAAGCAGGTCCTGGAATAGATTTGGCTCACACGTGGTAGTCTGCCAATTTCTAATAATCCATAGTCCATATTCAAAATGTTGTTAATTCTTGCAAAAACAGCCCTTATAGCCATTTTTGTTCTATGTGTGAAACCTAATTCAGGACAATGCATTGTATTTAGTTGTCATGTCTCTTAAAATAAATAGTACTTCAGTTTTCTTTCTTTCTTAACCTTCATTTAAAAACAAGTATATGGCAGTTACTGTGTAGTATATCTCTCCGTTTGGAATTGTCTAAAGTTTCTGCATAACTAGATTGAGGTTATGCACTTTTTACAGTAAAACCAATGAAGACATGCTGTGTGCTTCCCTGTGTACCATAGGAAAAGGCACATAATGTTGATTTGTCTCAATACAGGTAGCACTGCATGTCAATGAGATTACAGATTTGTAATAAAAAAGTAATTCATAGAAGATAATTTGAATCTATATAAACATCTGGTTTTTTATCAAATTTATAGCTACAAATTTTAGTCTCCATTGATGATTTTTCAATTTCCATATGTATTAGTTGTAATTCTACTCTAAGAAAAACCGTTCTTACTTCCTTTTTCTTTCTTTCTTTGTCTCTCTCTTTCTTTCTTTCTTTCCTTCCCTCCATCCCTTCTTTGCTTTATTTCAGCATAAAATCATATAATTCTCATTTTACTTAATGGGTTATAATTCCTTGCTAGCATTATTTATTTTAACACTGAAAGTATTGAAGATTTGATCGTTGAGATCCTTTGTCCTTTTGACATATCTCTTCTTTACTTTTTGATAAAATAAGATGTTCCTGGTTCATCCTGGCTCAATCCTGGAACCAGTGGTTCTTTCTGTGCATAATGGTATATAATATGTATAACAAGGTCACACTTTGCGGTGTTGCGAAGGTCATGTGGGAATAGTAGCAAGTCATCTTTAACCCTCCTGGCCATGGTGGAAACATAGAAGCCTGATGAGGAGTGTGAACTCCCACTCCACACCCAGCAAACCTGAGACTTGACCAGCACTCAGGGAGGCTGAGGGAGGACGCTGGCCTTCCAACCTACTGACAGCAGCCAGATGGTCCCCTACTGTGCCCACCACGGTGTCAGAGGAGGCTGCTAAAGCAAAAGATTTAAATTAGATTAACAGTCTCATAACATAATATTTAAAATGTCAGGATTCAATAAAAAATCACTCATATGACAAAGAAGTAGAAAAATATGAAAGGCAATAAAGCAAATGCCAACACTGAGATGACAAAGATGTTAGGATGAAGTGACAATTTTACAGCAGCCAACAAAAGAATGCCTTAATGAGCAATTTTAAACATGCTTAAAAGAGAAAAATATAAAGTCTCAGAAAAGGTACAGAAAATAATGAAATAAAAATTTTAGAACTTAAAATTTTTTAAAAATCTTACAAATGAGTTCAACAGCAGAATGAGAGGACATGTGAAACCATCGGTGAAATTCAAGATAGACCAATAGCCATTATCCAATAAAAACAATAAAGACATAACAGGCTAAAAACTTATGCAAAGAGCCTTAGAGACCTCTGACAAAAAGATCTAACACTTAAATCATTTTTGAGTCCAGAATAAGAGGAAACTGAGGGTATGGGTGAAAAAATATTCAAAGAAATAATGACTAAAAATTTCCCAAACTTCGCAAATGATGTGCAGGCAAAAAGGTAAGCAAATCCACAGTGGATACTCAATATAAGAACATTTGATGAGTAAATATATTACTCATATTCAAAGGCCTTGAAGAAAATCTGAGTATTACCTGTTAGTGACCATCTAATACAGGGGCCCCTGTTAGGTCAATAGGTCCACTGGCTGCCTTTAGCCCAGATGTCAACAATCTGTAGCAGGAGATTTGTCGTTCAAAGTGAGCACCATATTTAACATCAAACTGTCATAATTAAAAATCAGTTTTCTGCTCATCATTGTCCTAAAGCTGAATCAAGTTTTGCAGGTTACTTATAACATCACTTCTGAGTGAGAAGCCCTGAATAACATCGGCTCTTGGAGGACTGTCCTTGCAATTTTAATCAGCGGGTTGATGCCCCAAGTGATAGGCTTCAAATTAATTATGAGATTGATGTCCAAGGAGATACAGACAAGGGTGCACACAGCTATTCTTTGGGGGAAAGATGAGACTAAAAGCAATGTAGGAAAAATGAGGGCACAAATTGCAAAATAAGTAAAATTTGTGCTTGGTAAGTACATTGGCCATCTCTTAGTCTCAAAAATGTTTCCTCTTCTGTGTGTTTTCTTGTACCATTTCCCAGGTAAGTGATTATCAATGCAGAAAGAATAACTGAGATGTTATTAATGGTTTTCGGTGCCAGTGCTCCTTTGGGAGCAGGAAGAGGGCAGAGGGGCACCGCAGGAAGAATGTGAGGGAAGAGAGTAGGGAGAAGGGATGTGGGTAAGCTGGTTCCCTGGGGCAGCCTTTCTTCTCTCTCTGTACAAGCTGTCCTCATCTAGGACAGGGAGGCAATCCATAGGCTACTCCCAAGGGCACCATTAGTCTCAGGGACTCTACAGACATTATTATTATGGAGGAAAATTACTCTCCTTGAGAGAATTATTTTTGTCCATTCACTGAGCATGACTAACAGAAAAGTTACAGAAAGAATATCATTAGCCAGGCTGAAACTGCTCGATTCTCCTTGGCCCTTAGACATCTGCCTTTTGGGCATTAAATAATATGCTTGTAGATGGACAGTGCATTACTCTCTGAACACTGAGTATATCTTTCAGATATTCCCATCATAAAAGCATAATATAGTACTCTATATAATAAAGTGGTTGCTAAAAATGAATATTAAAAAAAATCCCTGAACACTAATTATATATTAAATACATGCTAAGAGCTAAGCAATGTCAGACAGTGCTACGAGCTTCATATCCATTATCTAAATTATTATCATATAATTCACTAACATAATTAACGTTATTCTCCCCACTTTACATATGAGTATACAAAGGCCATACCTGTTATAAGTTATGGAGCCAGGATTTAAATTTGATCCCATTGTCCAAGTTCTTAAACACTATATAGGATCATAGAGTTGTGACCAAGAAAGGGTTTTAAAGTCACTAGTTGGGGCCAAGCCAAGATGACTTCGAATACCAAAATAAGGAGTCTATATTTTAGCCTCTAAACATTTGGGAATCAATAAAGCTTCTGGTCAAAGATGTGACATCATTATAATGATGTTCTAGGAAAAGTAATGTGAGCACAGTATACAAAATAGATTAAAGGGAAAAAGATATATTTTTTAAAGTATTAAATCTACCATTTATTGAGCACCTATTATGTACCAGGCACATGTTATCTAATTAATGAAAGATATAAGGCCTGAAATACAGCAAAGGCAATGGGATTCAATCTAAGGATACAAGTATACAAACATATAGTAGGCAAAATCAGAATTAGCAATCGATTAGCAATAAGAATCAGAATGTAACATCTAGAAATTTCTCATATAGACTTGCAATAGCTCATTTCTCTTACATATAACGACAAAAATTATGGCAAGATTCAAAGGCACTGGAAAAACAGGACACCAAGTTGTGAAATAATCAGCCCTATTTCCTGACAATGGCTATCACATGTTGCAATTAAAGTTGTGGGTCAGCCTTAGCCAGATATATTTCACAGCCTCAATCTGCTTCACTCACAACATAAGATCACGGCATATAGTTCATCAATCAATAAGCAGAATTTATCAAGAGCTCATAACATGTATTGCCCTAAACCTGCTGTTGGCTATCAATTCTAATAGAATAACCAGGATGCAGCAAGTACCATAACTCTATTGTGATAAAAAGTATATGTGTGTATATGTATATAAATATATATATTTAATAATTTATATAGCATCATGAGAATATCTATATAAAATTTCAGAGGTCACTTCAAATTCTATTAGAGAGATTCTCCCCACCCCCACCCCAATCTGCACATGAATTTCACAGCACTAGGGCTTTGAACAAACATGTTCAAATTTCCAAAACTGCATAAATATCTTTGATATGAAAGATTTTTTAAGCCCACTGAGCTGAACATATTAACAGATTTCATTTACTATTTCCATTTTAAGGTTGATTCTAATTTACAAGAGATGCTAGCACAGTGTCTGTTTTTAGAAAATTAAACTAAATTCTCCATGAATTATTTTCTCTGCCTAGCACCAGCTCTTCCCATTGTTATGCACCACTCCTTCCCACAACTTTCCCAAGGGTTGAAAGTGTGAAGGAAAAAAAAAAGATTCATTTCAAGTGGGAAAATCAAGTGTGAACTAAGGCCTACAAGAGATGCCTTGGATGGGGGATGAGAGGCTGGATTGGTTATGGGAGGAAGTAATTTATCTGGCTTGATTGGGGGAGAGGGAAGGGCACTAAAAAGGCAAATGTTTTATTTATTAGATATGAATTTTTATTTATTAACTATACTCTGGAGGAGAATATCAGAGCTTATGCATTCCTTTCAGGACCTCCTTGACCTGTTTGTGGTCAAGACATCAAAAACCTGGTTCTACAATGCAGTGCCCTTTCTGAGGTTATATGAGTTAATTTTACATGGACCAAAGATCCTTTAAGAAAATGCACAAGTATGGAGTATAACCGAACTTAATCAATTAATCTGACACTTGCTACCTGTGCAAGCTACCTGATATACAGACTTGAATAAGGCAAGTCTTTCCTTTCAAGGGGCATATGGGTTTATGCATGGATGGTGATGATGGAGGGATGGACAAGTAAATAAATGTCTGTAATAGAGTATTATAGAACAGTATACGATACAGAAGCACACAGAAGGGATATACAACCACATTCAGGAGATCAGGGGTGCTTCCCAGAGAGATAATGTTCAATCTGGGTCTTAACGGACCAAGGTAATCAAAGAGTTGGGACTGGCATGCAAGGTAGAGGGAGCTTGCGGATTTTGATGACAATTGATATCTGGGAATAAAATAAATCCAGCTACTCGAAGGCATCTAAACTCTTAACGTGACTCTGATTTTCTTGATTTTTAGAACCCCTCCCCCAACCTTCAAGAGAATTCATGCATGCTCCCAAGAATAATTAACTATCACACTGAAGAGCTTTCTTACTATTCAATTTAAAGGAAACACTCCCTTATCACAGACACTATTAACCTTTCTCCATTTAATTTTCTTTAAGTACATATCACTTTCTATAACTCATTTACTTATTTATTTGTCTGACTATGCCCACTAAAATGCAAGTTCAAAAGAGTGAGGACCTAGTAGTATATCTTGTTCATCGCTCTCTCTCCAGGGTCTGGAATGGAAGATGCTCAATAGATGCCTGTTGTATGAATAGCTGCATTCCATTCCAGCTGGAACAAAGGTTAAGAACATCTGCTGTACTTCTGCCCCGGCATCTCTAGCAGCATATTAATGGACCACATTCCTTGATTTTAGTGAATACCGTGTCACAAAACAACATCAAAGCGCCTATTCAGTCACTTTAGATCTTTACTGCAGTGTGAGTATTTGACAAAATATAATCATTGTCACTGGGTTAAGTATTTTTATGATAGCAATCTCTAAATCCTGTGCAAATATTATATCTCAGTTGATGAGTTTATATACAGGGATACATTTTATATGCTTACCCACCTCATACTTGGACAAATATCACAAAGAAAAACCAACTCTAATCATTAAGGATTTGGTGAGTAGTTATTATGGGACAAAGTTCTTTGGTAAAGGAAGTCAGCAGTTATTCCATGATTTAAGCATGGTTTATGAAGTCAGCCTGGATCTTTTTGGAAGACCTACTATAAATAAAGGTCTTTCAAGCTGTAGACCTGCCTCATGATATAAGAATGGATTTGAACCCCAGTGAAATAATATTCAATTTTGAATTGTCCTATGATATTCCCATCTTCTTACATGCTATTTCAGAGGCCATCATAATGACAAAAATCATAACAATAGTTAAAATATATCAAGACACACAGAAGGCGAGGCCCTGTGTTTACGGAGCATTCCTGTGACCCTTGTGAATGCGTCATGGGTGGGAAGGTGCTGCCCCTATCTCTGCTTTGCTGTGAGAAGACTGAAGCATAGACAAGCTTGCTCTCAACAGTCATAGAGCTACTGTTTCAGGGTCTATACAGCTATCTGCCCGTAGGGCTAATGTTTCTGGTCACTACATCATATGAATTTAACATATTTGAATTTTTCCTTTCAAACAAAAATCTACTTAGTTCTTTCCTAGCTGGATTAAAATTCATATTAATTTCTGTTATTAAGAGCAGCTTGCTTGTTTATTTACTTTATCATAGACTTACATGTACAAAGAATCAATACTAAATTCATTTACTATTGAGCTGGAAACTTACTTTCATTTTTGAGGTTCCTGTGGGGACCTTTGAAGACAGTAAAAATAAAAGTGATAGACATCATAGGGCCCTGGTTGTGTCTCAAAGCAATTAGAGATCAGAAGTCCTCCTCCCAAGTGTGCTCTTGGTGACTTTCCTTAACCAGCAGCTACTAGGGCATACTCTTGTTATATCGTGAGTAAGTTTGTTTCAGACTGTGTAGTATGTTTTCTTCAAGCTGTTAATGTATCCTCTCAAATGAGGTGAAAACATTTTGTTAACCCACTTAATACTTTCTCTCGTTTGTTCTCCTCTTTGGCTCCAGTGATATTTTATACAAATAATGACTTAAGTGATAGCGAGATCAATAATCCCCAACAGATCTAGCTTTGAGCTCAAACCTATTTGTTAAAGAGGCCATTTGTGTATCATGGGAAGTTCAAAGACATCAGCCCTCCACAGATCTTTGTTACCCTGGTGGTCCTGCCTCTTATAGTATAATCTAGGGTACCTTGTTTATTCTTCTTGGTCTTCTGTTTCTTCTTTTATTAAAAAAAAATTTTTTTAAGGCTCACACCTTCTTCCCACTTTTTTTTCCTTTTCTTATTAAAGCTTGTACAAACACAATGTTGGCCATGAAATAGGAACTTGATAAATATTAATATGCTTTGATGACACAGCCAGGAACAACTTTAGCATGAATCAGCAGGGTAAAATTTCCATCACCCTTGAACCCAGGCTGGAGTTAGCTCACTGGATAGGAAAGGAAGGAAGAAAGTTAAGGTCCCAATGAAGTTAGGTCTCTTCCTAGCAGACTCTGACCCCTCCTTCATTCACCACAGTGGCTCCTCCTTGCTTGACTTTCTGTTGTCCAGGCACAAATCTGACCAGAGGACAAAAACCAAAGAGCAAGTCTAAATAAAGCTCTTTGGCTTGGGCTTGAACCATTCATTAATTGATTTATCTATTCTTAAGGAGCTAGGAAACTCGCATGTACTTTATATTGATGAAGGATTGATGGCTATATCTAAGATCTATGTACTGCCAGCAGTTACCTCACTAGAGAGTATTTTATAAATGGGGAGCAGGGCTAAATTTGAGCACCAAGCTTCCTAGAATCTTGAATGATTTCCCATGGGTATAGCTCATTCAAACACCACCCAGTATGTATTTGTATTGTTTTCTTAAAGGATAAGAACTTGACTATATATATAGTTTTTTTGTGTGTGTGTGGTATTAAAAGATAAACTATTAAGTTACATGTGCTTCTCTATTTAAAAAATAAATTTGAAAAAATCTTAAGAACTTATTTGAAAAGAGGAAAAGAAAAAAAAATCTCCCTATAGGCACAGACCATGCGGAAACAAACTGGAAAAAACATTGTAAAACATTTTAAATCAGCTTCCCTTAAATGTTTCAAATCATCCATGCCCATTTCTTTTAATCACTACTCCTTTTTCAAAAAATATTAGCTGCATCGCTATCTCTACTGAAGCAGGGAGCTTTATCTGGTTTTGCAGCCTTGTACTGAATTTAGCAGAACCAATGAATTAGAAAGAGGTTAGTGACTGGGCCTTATTTGCATATGTAAATACAATAACTTTTTGGCTTCTTCAACAGTGGGGCCTTGGGTCTGCTTCCAGATCCAAAATGCTGCATGGGAATGTGATGGAATCCAAAGGTACAAATGAGAGACAGGGAGGACTGTGCTGTGGTCAGGGGACAGGGGTCTTGCTAACAAATCAACCCCAGGGTATTGAGTAGTGACAATTATTTCTCTTCAAAGACACATTAATTTTGTTAGCTGCTTACTCTCCAGTAGCTGCCTTTTTATGGGCCAAATAACTCATTTAAACATTTACGGTTTATCCATTTTTACATGTTTAGTTCAAGCAATCATCTATGATACAGACCTGCTTTGATGAATTAACCCCCCTTGAATTGATACAAACTGAAAACATTCACTCATTGATGCTAATCATTCAACCTAGAATGCTTTACCTCTCCTGAAAGCCTTCTTTGTTTCACTGGAGCCGACCTCACCCCCTCTGTATTCTTGCAGCGTTTTCACTTTGAATTTCACTGTTTGAAGAGTTATTACCAAGTGGAAGATGCAAAGGTCTAACCTTATTCTAAGCTGAAGCCTGTCTGTCAAAATGCCTCAATCTGTTCCATGCCAGACAGAACTTCCGGGCCAAAATTCCACTAAAACAGTAAATTCCAAATCAACACTTAATTCTGATAAGTTGATCTGTTACACAATTTGATTCATTCTTCTTTGTCTCCCTAATTTTTAACACACTGTGTGATATATAGCAGAGCTTATGTTATGTTGGTGGAATCGATGAACACATGTTAACCCCAGGAATTTTGAATGATTTGGGTTCACTGACTGTAGATTTGCTCGAAACTAACCTACAGATACTTTAAACCACCAACTAAATATATAGCTTTGCATTTTAATATGCTAACTACTAAGCAACAGTAATACACAAAATTCTACTAGAAATCCTCCTTCCTACCTCTTCACTCCTGCCCCAGTGCTTTGGCACATACTCTTCTGTCCGAATGAAGTTTCCTCCTCCTGTCTTTTCTTGTCCAACTCAAAGCTCATCTCCTCTGCAACATTTTCCTAGCTTAGTCCAGATTTTGTTGAACCTTTCTTCTTAGGAATCTGTTTATTCACTGCTTGCTAGGATGATGTCTACTTCACTATTCTCTAACCTACATGTTTAAATAACTACATCAAATAAAAGGAGTGGAAGCAAGAAAGGATGAGAGGGAGGGCGGACAGAGGTAAGGTAACTTTCTTTCATTTTGTTTTGAATGCAGGCACCCTGCGGTAGCTTAGTAAAACTGTCTACTTGCAGTGATAAATTACTTGCAAATTATATCAAGCCTAAATTTCTTCTCCAAGTTCCTAGCTGCTGATGGCAGCAATGTTTTATGGAGATTTAAAACAAGGTGATTTGGCAACGGAGCATCAACTCGCACTTGTATTGGCCTTGAAATGAGTTCTAGGGGCAGAGAGAGACTGAGAAATGAAGTAGATGTCCCAAACACATAATTTGTCACTTGATGTACTTGTGCTGCCCGAGTTAGCGGCAGCACAATTTGATGGTTTGAAGATATTTAACCTTAGTGACTGCTTGGGGTCGCATTTGCCTGTACTATTTTAGGCTAAAGACAAAAAACACTTCGATGCAGATGGCTTCTGACTGTAGTCTTCAGTGGATTTTTGCTGTCTTGTTGTTTTGTTTAATGCCATGTGAAACTGCTCCAGGTGAGGAGGAGAGGAGAGGTGAGAAGTGAAACTTTCTCTCTCTCTCTCTCTCTCTCTCTCTCTCTCTCTCTCTCTCTCTCTCTCACACACACACCACACGACCTATTTTCCGGAGTGACAGCGTAATACAAATTTAAATGTTTGTTTCCTTTTACTGAACCACAGTTGAATTGCAACTTTGTGTCAAAATAAGATGTAGTCACTGTGTCAGCAAAATATAAGAATTATTATACTTAGGAATCAAATTGCACAAATACTTGTCTGGCTCTTGACCTGGCCTCTGTCTTCTTGGCACAGTTCCCCGTGTAACAGCCAATTCAGCGGTGCCTCAGGTGGAGGGATTGAGCTGCAGTGGCTTGATTCGGACCACTGCAGGACACATACATGCCCATCTCTTTGAAAGTCTTTATCAACAAAACCTTTGCAATATTTTGGATTTCCCAGAAGCCCTGATGTCTACCTGCAACTAATACAAAAGAATATTGAGTCTAAATTTTAAAAATAAAATAAAATAAAAATAAACAATTTTTAAACAATGGAAGAAGCTAAGAGTAAATGGCTGTTTTCATTAGAAACTGCCTGGCTCATGGATGGAAAAAATGGTTTTTCATTCTTGGTTGTCCAGTGTGAAGACAGATCATTCCCTAGAGAAAGCATCTGCTTGGAATAGTACAGATCCTTAGAGAGCAGCTTTATAAACTAAAGTAAAACTATTTGTGAAGCAGGCTGTTTCATCCAACAGAGCTTTGTAGAAACCCCAGAGATATCCAGAATTCCTAGATGTAGCTCTTACATTGCTTAGTTTCACCAACCTCTTGCACTTCATTCATTCATTCATTAATTCACTCATTTAATTAATAAATATTCTAGAGTACGTACTACTAGTGCCATTTATTTTGTCCGACACTGTAGCAATATAGTGGATATTAAAACAACAAAACCTATGCTCATAAACTTTTCTTCTGGAAGAGGAAGTAAATGTACAAATAGATTGTTTTGCATTAATGTATGTGCTATAAAGGAAACAAATAGGGTAAGAGATACTATAAAACAGAGAGAGAAGAAGGGCAGCATTAGATTGACTGATCTGAGATGTTCTTTCTGGGAATGTGAAGGGGTCACATTTCAGCAGTGACCTGAATAATGAGAAGTCACCACCTATCCAGATATGCATATAAAGACGAGGGAACTGGGGCTGGCCCAGGCCACAGTAGGAGCACGTGCACATACTTGAGGACCTTAAAGAAGCCCTGGAGAAGGCAGCATGACAATAATTTACAAAGACAGACAGGGATCATATAGGTCATGTTAAAGAGCCTAGATTTTTTTTTTTTTTAAACACTAAGAGCATTGAGAAGCAATTGATTTTCCAATTTACAACTTACTGATAACTGATGATTTTGAACACTTTTCACGTGCTTATTGATCATTCATACATATTCTTAAGTGTATGTTTGAGTCTGTGCCTGTTTTATCATTTATTTTTGTCACTTTACTGTTGATTTATGAGTTCACATATTCTGGACATGAGTCTTTGATTGGGCATGTGTATTTTGATTATCCTTTCCCACTTTGTAGCTTGCCTATTCATTTTTTTAATGTTGTCTTTTGATTAGCAGACATTTTTGATTTTAATGATGCCCCATTTACAAATTCTTGTGATTAATGATTATTTTTTCTATAAAAGCAATCTATAGCTACCCTAATATCACAAAGATAGTCTCCACTGTTTTGTTCTAAGGATTTTTATGTTTTTGATTTTGTGTTTAAATATACGATCCATCCAAAATTAATTTTTGTATATGGAATGTGGTAGAACTCAAAATTTTATTTTCTTCTTACATTTCTAGTATCCAGTTATGATGATACTATTTGTTTAAAAAATAAAACAGCTTTCTAGTCCCCACTGAATACACCTGGTGCCCTGATCATGAATCAACCACATACTCATGTACCATTCTGTTGCCCTTCTGTTCCTTCAACCTGTTTGACTGTCTCTATGCCTATAACGTACTGTAGTAATTGACATAGCTTTACGGTAAGTCTTGAAATCAGGTTTAACAGTTCTCTAATTTCTTTCTTCTTTGTACAATTGTTTTAGAATCATCTTGTTGATTTTTAAAGAAAAAACTTATTTGGATTTTGATCAAGATTAAATTGCTGCCACAGATCAATTTGGGGAAAATGAACATCTTAGTAATATTGAGTCTTTTAATGCATGGGCAGAGTACATCTCTGCTAATTATTCCTTGCTTTAATTTTGCTCAACAGTGTTTTATAGTTGTAACACTTTTTATTATATTTATTCCCAGGTATATAAATTTAATGTTATTGTAAAATTATATATTTATTTTCCCATTGTTCATCACTATACTGAATACCATTTTGATTAAAGTATATTTTATTGATTATGCCATTACAGTAGTTCCAATTTTTTTCCCCTTTGCTCCCCTCCACTCAGTACCTCACCTCCCTCCAGAAATCCCACCCCCTTTAGTTCATGTCCATGGGTCGTGCATATAAGTTCTTTGGCTTCACCCCTTCCTATATTATTCTTAACATCCCCCTGTCTATTTTGTACCAACTGATTATGCTTCTTATCCCTGCACCATTTCCCCATTTCTCCTTCTCCCCACTCCCAACTGATAACCCCCCAAATGATCCCCATATCTATGATTCTGTTCCTATTATGGTTTGCTTAGTTGGACTTTGTTTTTATTTTTTAGATTCAGTTGTTGATAGTTGTGAGTTTGTTGCCATTTTAGTGTTCATAGTCTTCATCTTCTTTTTCTTAAGTAAGTCCCTTTGACGTTTCATATAATAAGGGCTTGGTGATGATGAACTCCTTTAGCTTTACCTTGTCTGGGAAGAACATCTGCCCTTCCATTCCAAATGATAGCCTTGCTGGATAGAGTAATCCTGGTTGCAGGTTGCCTTTCATCACATTGAATACTGCTTGCCAGTCCCTTCCTGCCTGCAAAGTGTCCTCTGATAAATCAGCTAATAGTCCTATAGGCACCCCCCTGTAGGCAACTCTCAGTCTTTCTCTTGCTACCCCCAGACCTCTCTCTTTATCTTTCACCTTTGGCATCTCAATCATGATGCATCCCGGTGTGGTCCCCTCTGAGTCCAGCTCGCCCGGGACCCTCAGTGTTTCCCAGACCTGTATGTCCATCTCTTTCACAAATTTGGGAAGTTTTCCTCATTTTTTTCAATTCTTGCTTCCTCATCCTGCACTGGTTGACTGTTTTGTTCTTCCTTATATTCCAAATCATTTATTTGAACCCAGGTTTCCTTCCCTTCATCATTGGTTTTGTGTGGATTTTCCTTCGTTTCACTTAGCATAGCCTTCACTTCTTCCCTTATGGGTTTGCCATACTTAAGCATATCTGTCAATCCTGTGAGCAGCTTTATCACCAGTGTTTTGAATTCTACATCTGCTAGGTTATCTATCTCCTCACCTGTGAGGTTGGCTATCTCCTCATCGCTTAGTTCTCCCACTGGGACATTTATCTGTTACCCCTTTTGGGTCATACTTCTCTGTCTCCTCATTCTGAGAGGCTCCTGTGTTTGTTTGTTTCTGCATCCCAAGTAGAGCTGTTGCTCCTGTTATGTTGTAAGGGGTGGAGCCTTACGGATTCGTCAGTACAGGGAGACCTGTTTCAACACATTGTGGAGCTATAAATGGGGAAGGGGTTTGAGAGGGAACAATGCCGCCTGCCCAGCACTGACACCTTTTCCATTCAATTCTCCCACTTCCGCACCGGACTGGTGCTCCTCTAGCTGTTGCCATGGCCGTCGTACCCAGAGTGGGTGGGTCTGTGGACATTCTAGGACCGTACAGGCCCTTTAAATAAGCAGACTGCTGAGAGACCTGCAGTTTCTGCCTCCCCCTAACCCCCACTGGTCTGCACAGTCAGAAGCAATGAAGCTTGATTTTCCCTGGTGCTGGGACCGTGAGCTGCAAGGTCCAATGAGGAGCTGGGAACACTCCCCAGGTGTCCCTCCTGACTTTTTAAAACATGTGACTGTGCTTTACATTGGCCTGCCTCTGCTGCCACCACACCGAGTCCTCTTCACCCCAGCCCTGCCCCTCTTACCTGTCTGAATGAGTATTTCTTCTTTATATCTTTGTTTACTGGACTTTCAAGTAGTTTTATTTTCTGGCACTTCTGGTTGTTTCTAGTTTTGAGGTAGTTGTCTTCCTTCTTAGTTGTGGAGGGAGATGCAGCATGTCTGTCTAGGCCTCCATCTTGGCCGGAAGTGAATACCATTATTTTTATTGATCTTGCATTCTATGACTTTTCTAAATTCACTTATCATTACTAGAACTTTTGTACATTACATAGGATTTTTCTTTGTACACAGTCATGTCAGTTGTGAATAATAAGGTTTTCTTTTTCTATTCTTAGCTTTATACCTTTTATTTCTTTTGCTTGTCTTTTTATACTGGCTAAGATGTCCAAACAATGTTGCATAGCTGTGATCTGATTTGATAGTCTTGCTTCATTCCAAGTTTTAGAGGACAACATTCAATGTTTCACTGTTCATTAAATGATATTAACTATAGATTTTTCACAGGCTTCCTTTATCAGATTAAGATTCCTTATATATTTTTTGTAATTTTCATTTGCTAGATATTTTTAACATAAAGTGATATCAGATTTTATCAAATTTTTTCCTTTATCTTTTCCTATATTTATTGAAGTGGTTATATGATATATCCTTTATTATGCTGTGATAAATTGCATTTATTGCCTTTTGAACTAAAAATCTGCATTCCTGAAATAAGCCCCACTTGGTCATGATATTTTAATGTATTGTTGCATTTGATTTGCTAATATTTTGCTAAGAAATTTTGGCCTTTTTTCATACAGTCTATTAGCCTTGTATTGTCTATTTTGTTTTAGTGTCAGAATTATGTGAACTCTTAAAACCAATAGAGAAGAGTTTCTTCTCTGTTTTCTAAAAGAATGAGTAATATTGGTATTACTTTTTAAAAGTTTGAAAGAATTCACTAGTGTAGGCATTTGGGCCACAAATTTTCTTGGAAGATTTTATTTTTGCTCCTTTTGTTTTCATTTATGAATTCAATGACTTTAAAAGATAAAGTTCTACTTAAGTTTTCTATATCATCTTCCATTAATTTTTTAAATTGTGCTTTTTCAAAGACTTTTGTCCATTTCTGCTAAATTTTCAGTTATTTGTATGAAGTTATTCATAATATTCCCTATTCTTTAGTATCTGTAAATATAAGCATGTAAAGCAATAAAATTTCTTCTAATTATATAAAATATATTTTATATGTCATGTTTTCTCATGATTTCTGTTTTGATTCATGAATTATTTCAATGGTCACACTGGATTTCCAAATAATTGGAAATTTTATATATACATATACATACACACATACATAGATATGTTACTATTGATTTCTAATTTATTATTATGACCCAAAACATACTCTGTATAATTTCAATTAATTACAATTTGTTGAGACTTAATTTGTGGCCCACCATGTATGTAATCTATCTTGGTGAATATTCCATGTACATGTGAAAAAACTTGTATTCTGCAGTTTTGGAATGCAGTGTTTATAACTATTAAATAGGTTAATTTATTGGCAGTATTAGACTGATTAATGTTGTTTCATTGACCGAAACTGCTCTGTTTCTTTTTTTTTCCCGTAAATGCTTCTATTCAGATAATCTTAAAGCCTCTTAATTCTTTTCTGTTATGTCAGATTTTCCATTAAGATCTTCAAATTAAGTGTTCATTTTTCTTAACAAATGTTTTATTTCTATTGTTTCCATTTGGTACTTTTTATAGTTCATGACTGCTAAAATTTCAATCTGTTCACACATTTTTTTCACATTTTCTACTATATTTCTTAACATTTTTATCCTAGTTATTTTAAAGTCCTCATCTGTCTGCATTTCCAATTATCTAAATCATTTTTGTGTCTGCTTCTATTGACACTTTCCTTTCTTGATCATGTTTCTCATTGTCTTGTTTCTTTGTGTGTCTCATGCTTTTCAGAATAAAGTTAATGCTGGATATTGTGTGTGGGAGAACAAAGAAAGTAAAGTAACTGACCTGAGTCTGGTTTTCACTACTGCTCTCCTGAAGTCCAGTTTACCCTTGGCTTCAAATGCTGATTGGGGAAGAATCAGGAGTTTCCCTTTAGCAGAGCTTGAGATCTAAGTGCAAGCGATTCTCCAGGACTCTCCACACACAACAGCCTATCTGTCATCTTTTCTGGTTCCTAAGGAGTTCTCTTTGCTCTCCCACACTGCCCCCAGATTTAGGCACTGCAATAAATTCATCTCTACATTCCTGCCCTGTGCTTGGCCTTCAGCAACCATTGCCTTGCACATGATAAAGGAGTAGAATGCTTTGAAGGGTCATCTTTAAATTATGCCAAGAGATGGACAGAATTCAACAGAAAACATTGTTGCGTCCAGGCAATTGACCAGACATTTTTTCCAATGTCTATATCCCCCCACCAAGACGACATCTGAACAAATGGAAATGCAGAAGATACTTTATACTTTCCAAAGTAATGCTCAAATATTTTTTAACATTTAAAATGACTCATGGACATGGACAACGGGGAGGGATATGATTGTGGGAGAAGGGGTGGGCTGGGTGGGGGGGAGCAATGGAGGAATAATGGGACAACTGTAATTGAAAAACCAAAAAATAAAATAAAATAAGCGCTTTGTGATTAATAGAAACTCTGCATATCTTAGTATATTCCAGTTGAGTGAAAATGTCATTGCATTTGTTAGGTTGAAAGTCAACACCTGTCAGAATTCATGTATTTACACTATAGCTAACCTAGAGGAGTGTGAACAGGCAATGCATCCAGCAACTGTAACACAGTTAACATGCACATCCCACATCTTCCCTGTATAAAGGCTTTTCCCATATTTTAAACAAACAAATATAATCAAGAGTTCCCTGGGGGCTGAAGCTGGGGAACACCCATATGCAGTGTATTCTACTACAAGCATTCTTCATTTTGATATTGAGATGGAGATCAGTAGGTTAATTGAAACTTAGAATATGCTGATGTGAACATCAATAAAATCTGACGATTTTGTAACTTCATTAACTCTTGATCTTTTGCATTTGGGAAAAACAGATTTCATTATTCTTCGTATGCCAGTTCTTGAGAGATACATGACACCCACCTTGAATACTCTAATAATAATAACATAACAGAAGTATACCCTTGTCATTTTCCTCTGAATGGTAGCTACTGTAATTTCCAGTGTGTAAGAATCATAAAGAGAGAATGCTAAAATGCATTAAAATGTAGATTCCTGGTCTCTAAGCCCAGAGATTTTGATTCAGACAGTTAATGGTGAGGGTCAGGATCTGAAGGTAAAGACTGAGGCAAGCCCTATTTGACACACCACCTTAAGTCTCAAATGTAGAAACTTACAAAGTCCCAAGACCCCTTACACCTGCTAAGAGTGCATCCATGTCCTCATCTCCCCAGTCTCTCCCTATTACTCTCTCCTGGCTGCTTCAACTTCAGTTACACTGGTAGTCACTCAGTTTCCATGAAAATACATGTTCCTTTCTGCCTTCATAGTATCACATATGCTATTTCCTCTGCCTGGAATCCCATTCTTTTTTGGGGGGGGGATCTGATCACCCCCTTATCTTTGGGCCTCAGCTTAAATGCTTCCTTACTGCATAGAATAGGTTAGGCCTCATTTCTGTGAACCACTCTCTTACCCCAATTAGCTATTTCTTTTAAAAGTTGTCCTTCACCATTTATACAGTTATAATTATGCATTATTTTTTAAAAACATTAAATCACTGCCTTTACCACTAGAAAAATAAGCTTATTAATCCTGCTGATGATGTTCAGCCATGCTACATAGTGACTATCTCAGTGATTGGCACAAAAGAGGCACTCAGTAACTACTCATGGACTGTGCTTACTTCTAATGGGTGTGAAAGGAAGCAATGTCAACTATTAAATCCAACTATTAAATCCATGTCCTTCTACACCTCTTCTTTGTCCCTCTGTCAGGCATCCTTCTTCCTCTTCTTCTGGGAACAGATCCTCCCCAATATTACTCCACCCACATAGTTACTTTGGGTGCCATCTTGTAAGTTAACTCTAAAACTTCTCCTTCTGAACACAATTGGTTGATCCAAGTAGTACACACAATTATAGTCCTTACACAGAAGTTTTAGAAATAAAGTCAAGAAAAAGAAGTACTCTTTCTGGGTGACTGGTCCATTGGACTTAACATTCAGGAACTCTCAGGAGCTCTTAGGAGCTCTTGCACAGACATAACAATTAGAGAAGTAGAGAAAACCGGTCTCCAAAGAGAGAAGAATGATATATACATGCAGAAAGGTATGTGGGAAGATAATCCTGTTTTCATTCTAGGCTGTGTGTATTCCTGAGGCCCAACCACTGTCCTCTGTCTGAGCTCCAGAGATAGGTCTGTAGATCAGAAGTCTGACATGGGTTTCATAGGATGAAAACAGAAGCGTAGCAGGGCTGCATTCCATTCTGCTTTTTCCAGTTGCAAGAGGCTATAAACATTCTTTGAATCCTGGCCACTTCCTCTATCTGCAAGGCCAGCAATGTCACATCTTTCTCAAAGCTCACTTAAGAAAGGCTCTTTGCTTTTAAGGACTCATGTGATTAGGTTGGGTTCATCTATTCAAGATGACCTCATTTCAAGGCCCTTAACATTAATCACATGTGCAAAGCCCTTTTGGCCAGGAAGGAAAACATATTCACAGGTTCTGGGAGCAAGAACATAGACATCTTTGGAGAACCATTATTCTTCCTACCATACTCAAATTCCCTTAAAAAAAAATTCCCCAGTGGGCATAAACTAGGTTAGATTGTATTTCTATAACAAGAAAGCTTCTTAAACTCTCTTGTGTCTTCTGTCTAGATTGATTGCAATAACGTTCCTAAGTTAGAAACTCAGAGCTTTCTTCAATATCTTCTGTTCATAGCATACACATCCAATCATCCAGTTATTCACTAAGTCCTAACAATTTACCTCTAAAATCGAATAAACTTTTTTCATTTTTATTCTTTTTTCCAGTGTCCTAGTTTAGAGTTTAAATTTCTTTCAACCTACACTAAAATAGCCTCCAGCCTGTATTCCCTGCCTATAATTTCTTTCTTAACCAACCACTCTTCTTACTGGAAATAATGTTAACTTTTACTATTTATAACATAATCCCATAATACTACAAATATCCTAATGAAAAGCATTTGGTGGTTCTTAAAACCTTTAAATTAACCATAGACTTTCATAACCTATTTTGACCCCTGGGATATTTTACTTTAGTTTTGTCATCTTCTTCCACATTCTGAGTTACTGTAAATATTCAGTGAATATTTATGGCATAAAATGCTCACTCCCTCCATCATTCATTTATTATGTTAAAATATTTTATTCAATTTATTGGGGCTACAATGGTTCATAGGATCACATAGGTTTCAAGTGCACACACATAATCTGCATATTTCACTGTGTGCCACCACCTAAAGTCAAACCATCTCCCCACACCATATATTAAGCCCCCTCTACGCCCCACTATGCCCCCTCTTCCCTCTACTAACCACTGCACACTGCTGTGTCCACAAGCTTCATTTTTATATCACCCATATGAGTAACATCATATGGTTTTTAGCTTTTTCTGACTCACTTATTTCACTTAGTATAATGTTCCCGAGGTCTATCCATGCTGTCGCAAATGGCAGTATTTCATCTTTTCTGTATACTGAAAACTCCATTATTCCTTTATCTCTGCACTATATCAGTTACTGTGAAGGGTAGAAAGATATGAAAGTATAGTCTAAGGTGATTTAATACAAAATGATGATGTGGAAGAAATTTGATAAATGAGAGATAGATGGTACAGTACAGAGGACACAGACAGGGCGTTCTAGCCTGGGGAAGGCCTGGTAATAGAAAACATAAAAACTGCTTTTATTGTGAAAATGTACTCATTCCTTAACTCAAGTATTTTAAAAAATACTTACTATCACTCTGCTCCCAGGAAACTGGGGTTGATAAAACAAAGTTTCTGTCTTCATAGAGTTTACATTCTAGTAGACAATTAAGAGGCAAACATGTTAAAAACATATATAATTAGCTACACAGAGTTATTGCAATGATGAAAATAAGGCAGGATAAGGATTTAAAGAGTACAGGTGTGGACTGAAAGCCCTTTTTGATTGGGTTATGAGAACAATTTCTGAAGAAGTAACATTTAAGAACAGATCTGAAAGGTAAAAATCACCCCACTGTGTGAAAACCTGAGGAAAACATATTTGAAGGTAAGAACTAATTGTGCAAAACTTACATTTTGGAAATAAACTTGGAGTATTGGAGACAGAACAACAAGGCCAGTGTAGCTGAAACAGAAAGAAAAACAAAAAGCAGCAACAATGGAAAGAAGAGACTAAAGAAGTATAAATCTAAAACAGCTTTGTCCACCGCGAAAGAGAGCTTGAACTGCATTCTAAGTGCAGTAGGAAGGCATTGAAGGGTTTTAGTTGGGAAGTGTGCACTCTGTGTTTTAAGAAGTGCACTTTAACTGCTGTGGAGAGAATGGATTTTAGGGGGAGTGATAAAAGACAAAGAGAGACCAGAGTAGATGCTCTAGCCAGAGTCCAGGCAAGAGAGAATGGTGGCTGGGACAGGAAGGTGGTAGGAGATGTGGGGTCAAATAACTGGATTTGAGACATACATTGATGATTGAGCTGCCAGGTCTTAAACAATAGATGGTAAAGACAGGAGAGAAGAGGTCCAAGGACTGAGCCGAGTGGCACTCCAGGGTGGCTAAAAACTTGGGGCATTAGAAAAAGTCAGCAAAAGGGATCAGTAAAATAGAGTCACAAGGTCGCCAAAAGAACAGAAGGACTGTTGTGTCCCAGAAGCCAAGTAAAGAGATTTTATAGGAAAAGAGAGGAATCTACCCTATGTCAAAGAAAACAGACAGGATAAAGAAGAAAAGTTAGAGGTCTTTGTTAACCTTAATAGGAGCCATTTCCCTATCAGAATAGACTCTATTAAAGTAGGTCCAAGAGAAAAGAGGTGATGATGTGGAGCCAGCAGGGACAGTCTACTCTTTCAAGGAGTTTTTCTGTGAAAGGGAATAGAGAAATTAAGTAGTAGTTGAAGGTGGACACAGGTTCAAGTCATCTTTTTAAAATTGATGTTAAGTCTGAGTAGTACTCCTAAACCTCTAAAATCTTATTAACCATTGTCACCCCAATACATTTAATTTTTAAACAGTTGGTTTTAAGGTGTGTGCCTGCTTGTGAGGTTTCTGACAATAAGCTTTCGTGTAATGGGGTTGACTCTGCTACAACTGTCAGCGGCATCCTGGTTAATAGTTCTCTGCAAAAGTCTGGTTATTATAGTAGGCAGTGCACATTGTAATTAAAAAATTAAGTCTTGATAGGAATCCTGACACCACTTTTGGTAAATGCATGAGCTTAGACTACGTTGTTAAGGTCTCTGGGCCATTACGTATTTCTTTATCCACACAATGGGGATCACATAGTTTTTCTTGAGCAGGAAATGCACTAATGTTACAGCAGGCAGCTAGTTGGCTATTAATGGAAGAGAAGGGAGCCAGGCATCTCATTAAACCAGATTAACTAGAAAGCTTTAGCTTCCCATACACCCCAGCAGACAGCCACATCCTCTGCCAGAGGGACTGAATCTCCTGAGCAGGCAGGAAAGGCTGCTTTCTAGTCTCCCTGAAGAACAACCTGTCCCTTCCTGCAAACTAATGGGGGAGGAAGAACCAGCAAGGGGAATATTCCTCTGCTGGGAGTCTGCACAGTAGAAACCAAGATGGTGCAGGAAGAAGGCCTTTCACTCAGCACATATGCAGCAGAAGCCAGATGATGAAGCAAAACTGTGTGAATGTGCAACAGAAGCCAAAATGGTGACCATACAGGGGAGGAGTTTAGCCTGGGAAAACTTGGGGAAAGGATCAGATGGACTTGAGGCATGAAAACCCAGAAGATCCACGTAAGATTGGGTGAAGAAGGGCCCAGCACAAGCCAGTGGAAGGATCAGGAAGATGATTGGTTAGTTTGAAAGAAAGACTGCTTTTTCTCAAGCCCAAAGAAACATAATCAAATCTCAACAAAAACACTGGGCACATTCTCTCTTTGTAGCACCCTCGCCTGCCAAAGCACAGTGTGGAAAGCAGGCCAGACACTAAAAGAGACTGTGCCGGACTACTGGAGCACTGGACATCAGTAATGGCACAACAGCTCTGGGCCCCAGCCCGCCTCCTGGGCTTGGTGAGGACATGTGCAGGCCTGAGGCCCCAGAGGCTGGCCTTCCTCTGCAGCAAGAGGGAGCTCAGAGCTGAGCCACCTGGTCATGAATGAGGCAGTGTAGCAGCCTCTTCAAGAGCACCTATGCCCTGCACGCTGCTCCAATTCTTGCTACTATTGCTCACATCCTGCTATGGGTGAGTCCTCACAATGCTTTTCTCATGACTTCGCATGAGTCTATTTCCAGACCAGTGTGGCAGACCTGCCTCAGTCCTGGTCCACATCCAATAACAATAATGTATATAAAGCATCTACCCCAGTGCCTGAGATATAGAAAGCATTTGATAATTGAGAGGAATTATGACCATCACTATTTTAGTGCTTGACTGTTAATAATATCTTCAACAATCAGGGATAGATAGGGTGTATTAGGATTTCAACAGCTCAAAGAGAATAATTTGTCTTGACTTTCTCTCCTTTTATGTACCCCATGTCCTAGGGCCGACCCTACTGGTCTTTCCCATTTCAAAGCACCACAGGGGATATCGCCTAGAGGATGGAACAGCTGTGTGTGAAGCTCCACATAGAAACCCAATGAGTTCATGCCATTTGAAACATGGCTTTCTTCTGTGTAAATTAGCTTGCAGATTTGCATGCTTCCCACCACTAATTACTAGATTAGCTGGAGTTACCCTGCAGGGAGAGCAGCAATGAGGAAGACAAACATGGCGTCTTCTGTGAAAGTTCATTTACATAGTCACCCAACTGGAGGCTTCCAGGAAGGCAGCCTCTGCTTCTCCTAGTTAAATCTAATATGACATTTACATTTTTACACAAGGATATTAGGCAACAAATTAGCCCAGAGCTGCAATTAATCACAATCCAGAGTCAACCCAAGGGAACAGAGAACTAAGCAAATAAACTTCTTAACATTTAGCTCTCCTCTTGATACATGCAAGTTGGACAAGATAATTTACTAACTCACAAAATGCTGGCTGAAATTGCAGCAAAGAAGCTTTGGTAAGCAAGTTGTAATGGGCACTGTTTCAGCTATATAGTCACGTGAAATCAATATCTGACTTCAAGTCTCAATTCTCACTAACTTCTTGCAGTGGCTAAATGTTATCCAAGAGGATCTTGTATGCAAGGAAGAGAAGGATTCCTGAGTCAAACAGCTTAAGCAAATACATTGGCACACGTAAAGGAAAAGAAAGGGTATTATCAGCATCTGGTCTCCCTTGTCCTTCTGTGTTCTGGTTCTGATTTCCTCTCTGTATATCATCTTTATAGCTAGCAGTTCCTCCAGTAAGAGAGATTCTTTCTTAAGAGCTTGCAAGCATCCCTAGAACTGAGTCATGTGCCCACCTTGAAATAGCCCTGGTGACCTGTGTTGTTGTAATGATTGGCTAGGACTGGGTCACATGCCTCATACTGAAACCCAGAGGAGCCATCATAAAAATATAAGTACTAACTCTTATTATAATAGTACCTACCTGTTGGGATTATGAACATTTGCATAAATTAAAAGCTATATAATTGTTTTATTATCATTGCTTTCTCAAAGTTATTATGTGTATGTGTTGCTATCAGTCCTAAAAACTGATTTTACATTATCTTTCCACTACTGTAATTACAAATACGTAATGCTTTATAAGTTGTGTTATCCTGTTTAGCATATGATGCTTCAAGCATAAGAACAAAGAGTAATTCCCAAAGTCATAATGTTGCAAGCATGGTTAGAGTCAGCCTTCCAGTCACCCCAGCTGAGAGTGCAGAGAATTTAGGATTTAGGGAGATCAAACACCAGGACTGGTCGCTTGTAAAACCTCTTATCATACACACACATAAGGGTCAAGTCAAGATAGAGTCTGGTTTTTGGTGGGGGGGGGGGAGTTATAGTCTGTGCCCAGATCACCTCATGAGAAAACTTCCCAATTCCTTGATATTTATGTGTGCTTAAAACAACTTTATAGCGTCCCACAAAGAGAAAGTAATATTTCCACAAACTCTACCTTGAAAATAATGTACAAAGTTCCATTATTAGGTAGTTGGAAAGTCACAAGATTTTAATTCTTATTGGAACAATGTAAACAAACCAAATACACTATATAACAATAATTTTTAAAAAGAAAATCAGCACAGAATGCAAAAAAGTGAATAAACTAAATTCTAGAAAAGTACAAGTCCTTCAAAGAGTAGAGACATATCAAAACTATTAAAAATATGAAAAATAAGTGCTAAAGTGAAAAATTTGATATTGGAAACAAAGACTTTATTTGGTAGTCTTCACAGCAGACTAGACATAGCAGAAAAAAGGGAGAACTTGAAGACTAATCAACAGAGACTATTCAAATGGAAAGACCAAAAAATAGGGAAGGGAGTTAAAAATCAGATGTTGGTGCGACAGTATCACTGGTCTAATGCATATGTGTTTGTTGCCCCAGAAGTAGAACAAGGAAGGTTCAGAAAAATATTTATATTGATAATGGCCAAAGACTTTCTAAAATTGACAAAAGGAATCTACCCATAGGTGCAAGAAGCTCAGTGAAAACAAAGCAGAATACAAGGAAACTCACATCTAAATTCACATCTAGTTACCATGATCAAAAGTGATAAAGAAAAACAATGAACAAATCATAAAAGCAGAAAGTGAAAGAAAAGATCATTTTTAAATAAATACGAGCAAATCAAATACACAACCTATAAGTCAAGTTCAATTTGGCACTTGAAAATCAATCAATGTATTTTACAACAGTAAAGAATAAAGGATAAAAAGCACCTAATTATGTCAATACATGCAGAAAAAGCATTTGACAAAATTTAGCATGTATTTATGATAAAAACTCTTGGTAAATTAGGAATCAAAGAAAATGTGCTCACCTGATAAAGGGCATCTTTAAGAAGCACTGAAACCTAGCATTATATTTAACAATAAAATACTGAATATTCTTCTTCTTAGATAAGTAATGAGGTAAGCATAATTTTTCTAATAATTTCTATACAATACTGTAGTGATGGTCTTGCCCAGAGCATAAAGCCCACAGGTTAGAGAAGTAAAAATGTTTGTTTGTAGATGACATGATTATGTAGAAACAAAATGGATTCTATAAGAAGAGTAATAAAACTAACACGATTAGTAAAAATGGAAGATACATAGTGAATATATAAAAATCACATGTTTCCTATGTATTAGCAAGAAATAATCAGAAAATTAAATAATTATCATTTAACATGACAACTAAACCATAAAACACCTAGAAACAAATGTAATTACAAACGTCTAAGTGAAACCTCTAGAAATTATTCAAGGTTTTTGCAATAAATTAAATAAGATAAATGAAGAAATCACAATATTCATGAATTGAAAGTCTTAATATTGTTAAGATGCCCATTCTTGCTAAATTGGTCTATATATGACAGGGGAACAATTTTTAACATAATTGCTGTTAAGTTTTATTTTTCAGCTATTTTAGACTTAAATAGGCATGCTGATTTCAAAACTGCAGTTAGTTTTCTTCTATCACATCAAGATTTTTCTGTACAGCTTATCTTAATGCAACCACTCTAGGCTGGATCGAGCCTGGATTGAGGGAAGCTCTAGTGCTCTCCTCTTGGCTGAGAGTGAACCTCCCTCGATGGGGAGGGCTGGGGGATGACCTTGGAGACCAGCAATAGGTTCATATTTGTCTAGGCTATTCAGTTACACATGAGACAGTGTGGTGAGAGGTTGTGTGTCGTTCTATATAGTGAATCGTATTCCAAAGTGTGGTCCGAGTTCTTGTCTGTATACAAGGAGTTAGCAAAATTTATTTTTTTAATATACATACATATTTATTTCCTTTTCTTCAGATCATGTCTGCCTCTGCTATTTCTCGTCATAAAAACAACCCTGATTCATTTTGTTATATCTGTGGCAGTTTCACCATTCCCAGTGAAAGGACAAACACCAGTGCATTTGTCAGGCAAGCCTATTTTGCATATTTTAAAGTAAAACTTGGTGATCAACATAAGTCTTGGGCCCGTCACAAGGTGTGCAAGCAGTGTGTAGAGATCTTACGGATGTGGACAAAGGGAACACGTGATAAATTGCCATTTGGTATAACTATGGTTTGGCGAGAGCCCAGAGATCATTCAAGTGACGGTTACTTCTGTATAGTGAAAACATCAGGATATAACAAGAAAAATAAATGTAAAATAGAGTATCATAGTCTACCATCAGCTATACGCCCAGTGCCTCATTCAGCTGAAATCCCAGGGCCAGTTTTCATTGAACTACTCTCTTTTGAAAAACAGGACTATGGTGAAGAACTAAGTGACAGCAACGATGAAGATTTTGAAATTGAAGATGACCCAGTTTGTAAGGGATTTGATCAGCATGAGTTGAATGATTTGTCACGAGATTTGGGACTATCCAAAAAGGCTTCAGAACTCCTAGCATCAAGACTGCATGAGAAAAACTTGCCTGAAAAAGGAGAGAAGGTATCCTACTTTCGATCAAGAGAAAGTGCATTTCTGCAGTACTTTCGAAGTGACAGTGGCTTTGTGTATTGCCATAACATACATGGTTTAATGGAGGAACTGGGAATTCCAATCTAGAACGCAACTGAATGGTGACTGTTCATCGATAGCTCAAAGCAGAGCTTGAAGTGTGTCCTCCTCCACAATGGCAATTTATTTGGCGCAGTCCCAATTGGCCATTCAGTTTGTTTTCATGAAGGATATGAAGACACAAAGAGAGTCATTGATCTGTTGCAATATCACAAGCACAACTGGATCATCTATGTTGACCTTAAAATGGTCTGCTTCCTTCTTGGTCAGCAACGCGGATACACCAAGTATCCTGTTTTCTGTGTGTGTGGGACAGCAGAGCTTGTGAGAAGCATTGGGTGAAGTCGATCTGACCTCCAAGGTCTGACCTCAAACCTGGTGATCCAAACATTCTACATGAGCCACTTGTTGACAGAACATTCTATTCCCACCTCTGCACACAAAGCCGGGTCTCATGAAACAATTTGTTAAAGCTTTGCCAACTGAAGGAGACTGTTTCAAGTATCTCATTCTGGCATTTCCTAGCCTGTCATTTGAAAAGATAAAATACCTTAATATGTATGTTTGGTAGCAGAACTTTACTACCTGTACACAAACTGACTTACAGTAACAACATACAGTATTCCCTCACTTATCATGGGTATTACGCTCTAGACCACCACCACCACCCCCACCCCCCCGTGAAGTAGGAACCTTACATTTATTCTACACTCTTAAACCTACGTAACTTTAACAACATAACTATACAATACCGCAAAATCCTATGGTATAGCAAAAAATCCGTGATAAATAATTAAATATAATATTTTTTTAAATCCTGTGATACAATGAGGCCACAATAAGTGAACCATGATATGGAGAGGGCCTACTGTATAGCCTTTATATTAATAAAATAACTCTAAATAAACAGTATATTCAGGTAACTTTTTTCTTTATTTTCTTTTGTATGTACATTTTGTATGGTTTTGGGGACAAAGGGAGGGTATCCTGTATCTTAAAAAGTTGACATGATAGAGAAAAACTGGGGTCATTTTTGGATTCAGATGCCAAAAGCTAGTCAAAAACAAGTGTCAGATATAACTCAATGAAAATTTTGTTCCCCAGTGTAATTAGTATCTAAATTCCAAGGCACTTTTGATAAAGAAATTGACAGGTTGATTCTAAAATGTGCATGGAAATGGAAAGGATCTAGAAGAGCTAAAACATTTTTGGGCAAAGAAAAATAACAAGCATGGAGAACTTAACTTTTTAATTTAATGACTTATTATAAATCTATAATATAGTGTTGAATTGGCCTAAATATAGACACATCCAGGAATGTAATATAATTTATCAATAGAGTGACATTATATGGCCAAAATATTTTCTAACAAGGTTCCAAGTTAATGTCTTTTGCTGTTATTTTGAATAATTTTAAATTTACAGAAAAGTTGAAAATATAGTACAAAGAATTCACATATACTCTTCAATCAGTTGCTCCTATTATTATCTTACATAACAATGGTACATGTGTAAAAATTTTAAGAAAATAACATTGGCACATTATTAAACTGAAATCTGTATTTGGATTTCATTATCTTTTATACTATTGCCTTTTACTTTGTAGTTCTGGGATCTATTCCTGGAATCCAAATGGTGTTTGGTCATCCCATCTCCTCAGACTCTTCTGCTCTGTGACAGTTTCTGTGTCTTTGTTTTCGATGACCTAGGTATTTTTGAAGAGTATTGGTTAGGTATTCTGTAGAATGTCCTTCAATTTCAGTTTATCTGCTATATGTTTGTTTTCCCCAAACAGGGTTGCCTGGGATGGGGGGTGTTTTGGAAGAACATCACAAATCTAAAGAACTCTGATGATCACATCATATCTGGGGTACATGCTATGAACATGATTGATTTATTACCAATAAAATTAACTTTGATCACCTGGCCCAGGCAGCATTGCCAGGATTCTCCACTGTTGTCCCTTCATTCCATATGCTGCTCTTTAGAAGCAAATCACTAAATCTAGCCCATAGTTGGGTTGGGGAAGGGAATTGAGGGGAATTAAGCTCTACCAGCTGGAGGGGGAAGTGTCTATATAAATTACTTGGAATTCTTCCATAAGGAAGAATTGTTTCTTCTCCCCCATTTATTTATTCAATCATTTATTTTGTTATTTTCTGTTAGGATCTATTGTTGCATCATTAATTTTGTCACTTAAATTATTCCAGCTTTGGCCATTAGCATGTCTTTCAGGTGTGCTCTGTGTCCCCTGGACAAGCCCCCAATCTTGATTTTTGAGCACTTTCCTACATTTAAGCAGAGCAAGAAACTCCAGGTTCATCCTGTATTTTCCTTCTTCAGCCCTAGAATCAACAACTTCTCTAAGATGCTTAGGTAACTTCTCTTGGAGTACAGTATACAGAAATCAAGAGCTGGGCACTGGAATGTCATGCTTCTCAGCTCTGTAGACAGAGCTAAGAAACTTATGTATGTATACTGATCTGTGTATACATACATATCTGTAATTATTTCTGGGTCTCTCCATCTATCTCTGTGATAAATTAAACATACGTCAATGCTAATATCTCTACTTGAAGCTAGCACCACATAATTCTAGTCTTTCCCCACTTTCTTATCTATAACTTTGCTCTCCTGCAAAGGCAAGCCTATCTCCCGCCATCATCCAGATCCATTTATTTATTTGTTTGACTTCAGTATATAAGGCATTTTCGAAATTGTTAATCTGAATCCTCATGATAAACAACCTTATCAACCAGAGTACAGTGTTTATGTTCAGTTGATTCTGTCTTTAGTCTTACAGTTTCTTGTTAGAAATCTATTTTCCGAAGTTACTTAATTCAGCTTCTGTTTCCTCATTCCCTTCAGTGAAGTTCTGTCATACATATGCAACACAGATAGATTCTTTTGTCAGTCAATATTTCATCCTGGAATTTCCTCCAACCTCTTCATTGATTTTTAATTTAATTTGCATACATTAAAGGTTACCCTCTGAGATGTAAATTTCAATGGCTTTTGAGAAATTTATAGAGTAATGTATTCAGCATCTTGATACCAAAAGAATAGACCCACCACCCCTAAAATTCTTCTTTGTTTCCCCTTTGTAATCAACAACTTACCCTCCCATAACCCTTGGCAAGCACTGATCTGTCTTCTGTTCTTACAGTTTTTCTCTCATGCAATGTCATATAAATGGAATGATGCAATATGTAGCCATTTGGGTCTAGGTTTTTCACTTAGCAAAATGCATTTAAGAGTCATTCATGTTGTTGTGTGAATCGATAGCTCATTCCTTTTTATTGCTAAACAGTATTCCATTGTATAGCTATATATCCATTCACCTATCGAAGGACATTTTGGTTGCCTCCAATTTGGGGCAATTATAAATAAAGCTTCCATAAGCATTCATGCAGGTTTCTGTGGAAAGAGAAGTCTTTAGTTCAAATG
The DNA here is from genome assembly GCF_987537825.1 of Furipterus horrens. Lineage (NCBI taxonomy): Eukaryota > Metazoa > Chordata > Mammalia > Chiroptera > Furipteridae > Furipterus > Furipterus horrens. The sequence continues at coordinate 70,109,528 of NW_028327180.1, forward strand.
GGTAAATACTTAGGAATGTGGTTGCTAGATCATTTAGTAAGTCTGTTTACTTTTATAAAAGAACTGGAAAACTTTTTTCAAAGTGGCCGTACCATTTTGCATTTTAACCAGCAATAAGTGAGAGTTCTTAAAACCTCTATCCTCACCAATATTTGGTACTGTCAGGTTTTTTTTTTTTTTTTAACTTTCTCATCCATTGCTTAGGTCTGCATCTAGTAAACATGAATGAATGTAATTCCATGACTGTGATTTAGGCCCAGCTGTACAGATGAGGACAAGGTAGGAAAATGCCTGTCTATGTTAGTGTTAGGAAATTTGCTTACAGATGTTTTAAGAAATCAGGTCTCATTAACTGGAAGTAAAATGATTGTAGACAGAAATGGCAAAAAGGCCCACCTTGAGTAATTGTTAGAGGTATGCTTGGAGCTTTCCATAGAAAAGGATTCTGAGGCAACATACAAAGTCAATGAGAAGGTGTGCTGTGATCCATTAGCAATGTCTGCTTTAAGCAGAGGACAAGGTTCTGGGCTACCAGAATATTTCATTTCCAAGGTTTGGGCTAGTTTAGTGCTATCTAACAAGGCTTCTCCAGAAGAACCTACCACAGTAGGTAGAATGACCACCTCCCAAAATGCCACGTCCTTACCTCCAGAACCTATGTGTTCATTTACATAGCAAGGGGGAATTAAAATTGGGGACAGAACTACGATTTCAATTAACAAACCTTAAAATAAGGTGATTATTCTGGATTATCCATATGGGGCCCAATGTAATCATAAGGGTCCTTAAATGTAGAAAAGGCAGGCAGAAGAGTTAGTGTCAGAATGTTGAGACTTAAAAAGACTTGACTGGACATTGTTGGCTTTGAAGATGGAGTGAGGCCATGAGCTAAGGAATGCAGTAGCTTCTAGAGGCTGGAAAAGGCAGAATGGATTCTTCTCTAGAACCTCCAGAAAAAAATGCAGCCCTGTCCATGCCTTGATTTTAGGCCAACAAGATGTGCACCAGAATTCTGACTTCTAGAAGACTAAGATACAAAATTGGATTGTTTTTAGTTACAGAGTTTATAGCAATTTGTTACAGCTGCCATAAAATACAAACACACCTACTTCAGTCATTAGAAAGCAGAAGCTGAAGATTGAAGTGTCCACTTTTTAGCATGAAAACAAGAAGTTTAAAAAGTTTAAAGTCCTTAAAATTCTTAGGAGGTTTGGATAGTTTCTCAGCAATCAATTTATTTCTTAGAAGATTGTGAAAAAGTAAATTTCAGATTTAGGCCTATCCATTGGTCACTACTTTAGACTTGACGGAGTATAAAATAATGAGATTTTCTTACACTACCAAATCAAGCCATCTAGAGCAACTAAAAACTTCTAGAGACATTCTGTCAGAATGGTCTGTGAGAACAGGAGCCAAATGTCATTTGAAGAACATTGGAAAAATGAAAACACCATCACTCTTACCACGGCTTAATGTTGATGGAAAAATCCACGTGTTGGGTGGAGCTCAGCCTCGGCCTCAGTACCCGGCTCCCAGAGTGAGAACAGCATGCAGTTATGACTCAACCAACTTGCCCTTCTTTTGATAATCTCTCCATTTTAGCTATGACTCTGGGCTGTGCCAACACATAATGAATGCACTATTATTTTCTGACGGTCCCCATGTGCTCAGTTCTGCTTGCCTCGTATTAGTGACTAATTCTGCATCTGCCCTCACCTCTCAGTCCACACCTCCACATGTGGCCCCTTCAAAAGTCATCGGTGGTGGAGGAAGAAGTGGGATCGTCCTATGAGCACATTTTCCTCAGAGCTGTGAGCTGCATTCTTTTAATTACATTCGAAACTGCTCGGGGGAATGAAAGCAACGTCATGGGTGCGTGAAGGAGGTGTTGCTTTCTTCACGTGTTACAGAAAAGCAAGCCCATGAGCTGTGCACACCACTAAAAAGACATCTTTAGGGAAATAATAAAAAACCTAGAATAGCTTTAAAATCACGACTAGAGGCTATGTAAAAAAAAAATGAAATATATAACTTAAACTTTAAAATAAAAGGAGTAGAGAGAAAAGAAGCAGGAGATATTTTTTCTCTCCAAGATGGCCAGAAGAGCCCTTTTCGTCTCCAACAGAGCCAATCAAGGATAAGGGGAGGATGAAGGCAGCCCCAGGCCAGGCCAGGGCCCTCTGGAGAAGCCATGGGGGTGGGGCTGCAACCCTCTGGCCCTTCTGGAAGGCAGGAAGGAGCGAGCCCGAGGGCCCAAGGAGCAGCCACGGAGCTGTTAAAAGCTACTCTCAGAATGGTTCTCTATTGATCTTGTGGTTTATATTTAAAAAGATACATTTCTAGCTATTGAAAACTTTGATATTTTTTGTTTGTTTTGGCAAAAAGATTCATGGAAAACTTTTACCTTAATTAGATGCCTGAGTTTCTCACTGCTGTTTTATATCCTTGATGAGAAATGACTGGTGTTACCTCAAAGCGATGTTGGGAAGTTCAAACTGCTGTCAAAATATCCAGATATAGTGCTCGTTACACAGTAAGTGCTCAGTATTTAGAAGCACCTAGTATATTTTTGTTACATCTTCCCAAAAGGAGAACACCCAATATTCATGCCCAGTTTCCAATGGGATATTCTAAGTGTCTTAAAGAGTAACGGGGAGGGAAAATCTTCCTAGTGTTTCACAGGTAAAAACAAAGTAGGGCGTGGCTAAAAAGGAAATCTCAATTTGCAATCAAGTGTAATCTGGCATTTAACAACATGTTAAGTAAAACAGTATCATTTTCTCACTTTTCTCAGATTCTGTCAGTGCAATCAAGTCACATGTGATAGTAAAAATAACAAGACCCAGACTACAATTACAAGGCGACTCATTATTAGCCACATGAACTCTGGCAAACAGCTTAATCTCTCTGAACCTCTGTTTCCTCCTCTGTAATATTACATAACAGTAATTGAAAGGAGCCAGTCAGAGGAAGACAAACACCAAGACTTCAGTTCTGTGTGGAATCTAATGAACAAAATAAAAACAAACAAAATAAAAACAGACTCGGATACAGAAAACAGACTGACAGCTGTCAGAAGGGAGGGGGTTGGGGGCTGGGTGAAAAGGGTGAGGGGATTGAGGCAAAAGTACCCCAACAAACTCATAGACACAGACAACGGTATGGTAATTACAAGAGGGGAAGGGTGGGAGGAGGTGGAAGAGGGGGTTAAATGGTGATGGAAAGACTTGGACTTTGGGTGCTAAACACACAATACAATATACAGGGGGTGATGTGTTACAGAATGGCACACTTGAAACCCATATAATTTTATTAACCAATGTCACTCTAATAAATTCAATAAAATTTTTTAAAAATAAAATAAAATTAGTGGAGTGCCTCATCACAATAGATACTTTATAAAGAGTTTACTGAATAGCTGAATGATAAATGTTTGAATAAATTAATAAATGAACACGCTTGGAGGATTCTTGGTCCTCCTCCCAAAATCTCTCCCCCCATAGCTTTCCCCACCTCCGCGGATAACCGTTCTTTTGTCCCACCTCACATTGTATCTGCTGGGAAATGTGGGCAACTGCCCAGGACGTGACTTCTTTTCACCATCTCCATTGCTACCATCTACTCTCAGCCATTTTGGTAATACTATAATACCCTACCAATAGATTTTCTGTTTCTACCATTGCCACTCCATAATCTAATTTCAGAGTGATTATTCTAAAATAAAGAATAGACTAACTTCTTCTCTTCAAAACCTTATTCCAGTCAAAAGAAAAGCCAAAATTCTCACAGTGACTTACAAACCCTGAGTGATCTAGCTCACTGCTCTCTCCCAAACCTCAACCTTCTGGTCCCCCCACCCCTCACTCGGCTTCTGCCGCAGGGGCCTCTGCTGATGTTAAAGCTTGCTGGGCCTGCTCTTGCCTCGGGACCTTTGCACTAACTGTCCCCCTGCCTGGAATGTTCCTACCCTAGCTTCATACTTGCAACTCCCTCACCACCACCCGCGAAGGCTTTGTTTATATCTCACCTTCTGAGTGAAGCTTGTACTGACCCTCCCCTTTGGTTCTGCAGCCAGTTCCTACCCCATCTTCCCCATTTCCTTACTCCTTTACTTGTCCCCCTCCCCCTTTTAAACATCCTTATCACTAAGCAATATACTAGTTCGCTGATTTATGTACTATGTTCATTGTTTGTTGTCTGTCCCCCTCTGCTAGAGTGCAAGCTCTCTGAGCGTTTTGGTTATTGATGTACTCTAAGAGCCTTGAATATAGGATATGCTCAATAAATATTTGTTGAATACAAATTATAACATCATCATCATCATCACATAGCAGCCACTCACAAGGGGATCCTGTACTACTGTTACAGAACCCCTGGGCTGCTCCGATTGAAACAGAACCCACGGGCTGTTTAGTGAGGGGCCCGATTGCCCGCCGCCAGAATTATAACTCTGAATACCAGAGTTTGGTGAAAAGGAAAAGAATTGTTTATTTACACAAAGTCCTGCCTACCCCTCCCAGACCTGGCCAGTCTTGGGAAAGTCAGAAACACCGTTTCCTCACTTCCTGGGCACAGTTCAGCTTTACCAGTAGCTGCCAATCACTCAGTTCTGATTGGGGAGGTCCTTTCTGTGCTGTGGTGCCCTCCAGCTCTCAATGCAGGACCGCCTGGATTCTCAGCCTCCTTGTAAACTGCCTTCTTCCTGCAAACCGCGCGGATCTCCTCTCCTTCTCAAAACCGCCTGGCGAGAGCTTCTTCTTTAAGCAGCCTGGAGACCCTTTCTCCAAGCCACATGGAGGGAGCCCACAAGAGCCAGAGACTGAGGGCGCGAGGGCCAGAGAGAGCCTGAGAGAGAGAGAGCCTTCTAGAGCCAGAGCCAGCCCCAAACTGTCCACAGCTCCTTCCCTCTTCCTCACTGCCTCCTCTCTCTCCTTGCGTCCTCTCATGCAGTGGGTGTTGCAAACCATCCTGACCATTCACAGAACCCTACGTAGGCTCTGTCTGCTTCTTCCGTACCAGCCCACAGTCCAAGATCCCTCCCATCTTCCTGAGTCTTGGAAGTAAGCGGATCTTTGCAACAATGTTTCCAGCCACTAGCTCCAGGCATGCAAGGGCATCCTGAAAGCTGCTTCCTGCTCCCTATCTCACAGCCGCAAACTCTGGGGTTTGTTTTTGGACTCCCCTGTTTCTGTAACACTACCTTTCTATCTTCTTAAAAGACACTAGTGATGAAAAGGGGCTTGGGCTCAGGACACTTGCTGCAAGAAGTTCTATCTGCAGAGGACAGAGGTGGAGTCTCCTCTCCCCCCTGGCACTAGAGAATCAAGCAGTTGTCCTCTGATGTGCATCCCTAAGGCTTTCAATGCAGCACCAATCAACAAGCCAGGGAGGGTACAGCTAAGGGAAACACATCACATATCAATATCAAAGTCATCTCCTGGAAGAGGATAAAATTTAAAAAAGGAGGCAACACCAAACTTTTGGCATCAGGGGAGAAGTTTAATATAGAAAAAAAACAGTGAAAACCTCAGGGCAAAATAAGAACCAGAACAACTCTGATGTTTTCTCCAAGTGAAAAGGCATTTTATAGTATTTCTTTCCGCACATTGATGATATGCACACTGGATGGAGTGAGACCACTGTACAAAGATCTCCTTGTGAGCAAAGATAAATTAGGGCCCCAAAATTTCACTGGGAGGAGAACTGACAAAAGGTTTGGTTTCTAATGATTCTGTGATCAGCAGTGGTGACCAGCGAGCGCAGGTTCCTGGACCCGACCTCCTTCGTTCCCCATGTGACTTCCAAAGATCACAGTTTTAGGTCACATGGAATAGGGTCCTTATAAGGATAAAATTAGGTAATGTCCATGAAGGAAATGCTGAATAAATGATTATTATTATTATTATTATTATCATTATTTTCATTATTATAATCATGCCTACTAAAAGAATAGGCCCTGTGACTCTTCCCACCTGTTCTTAAATATAGGTCTTACTTCTTCCCTCATTTCACCCCTTGTAAGTTGCTGCTGACCCCTCCTCCTTCCAATTCATTGTCTGTTGGGTCAAGAGTTTCAGCTGCAATGACTTGCCTGTCTTTTTGGCCACCTTCAGCTCTTGCCCTAACCCCAGTCTTCCCTGTCCAGAGGGCAACCCTGCTCTTCATTCTAAGTCTTCCTAATGAGGGCAATCCCATGTGTCAAGATCAGGGGAAGGTCGCTGTCTATTCTGCTTTCATGTCCATATAGAGATTCATCATCAGCAGGTCCAGCAAACATCTGCTGTTTGCCTGCCCATGACCCATCTCCCTTTCTGGTGGTAACAGGGTGCTAGCACAGCAACCTACCTTCGAGGAGACACCTTCCCCCACCCCCAGTCTTATGACCTGGTGTGCCTTTCCTGCCCCTGTGCCAGGAGGGGATATAGGATCATTTTCATGTTACACAAAAAAGATTTGGGAAGAGCACAGAGCAGATGGAGACAGAGTTGAGAGAGGGCGGGGGTGAGAGCCAGTCCCAATGACCTTGGGCCCCTAGATGGAGCCATGCCTGATGCTGAACCACCCTTCAGTTTGCCAGCCAATACATTCCTGGGTTACTTAATACATATTTAATTAGGTTTTCTGGAACTGGATCTTAATTCTCAATCTGCGTTCAACTCCTCTTTCTCCGTTGGCTGTGATATTTATGTTTTTATGGGGTCACAGGCCCCCTTGAGAATCTGATGAAAACTATGAACCTCTTTGTACTCAAGAGGTACGTAATACAGAAATGCAAAGATTGCAAATATTTCCTTGTTTAAAACTTCCTGGGAACTCAGATGCAGAACCTCATCTCAATAGGTGTGAGGAGAAAAGAACAGAATAGAACATAGCTTTTGAGAGTGAGATAATTATTTCTTAGTTATCTGGTGTTAGGTCGGTAAAGATGAGATAAATTACTTGGAGAGTGGGAGCAGTTTATCCTGTTTACAAAACCTATAAAACTGTCTGCTTGAGGCAAAGTCAGAAACCATAGTCAGGGAAGTCTCTGAGACTGCAATCTGTTCCTCAGTGGGCCAATTAAAACATGTGAAAATGATATCAGATGCAGAATTAAATTGCAGTTAACATTTTTTGTTATTCTTACTTTCATTTCATTTTTACAGGAAATTTCTAACACATACAAAATAGATGAAAGAGTCTGAGCCTTCATGTCCCCATCATCAAATCATGGCCAATATGTTTTTCAATGATGCCACCCACTCCCTCTTTATTTTCTATTTACAATTGAGGTAAAATTCACGTACCATAAAGTTAACCATTTTAAAATGAATGATTCAGTGACATTTAGTGTATTCCAAATGTTGTGCAACCACCACCACCTCTATCTAGTTCTGAAATATTTTCACTACCCTGAAAGTAAGTCCTTTTCCCGCTGAGCAGTTGCTCCCATTCCCCACACCTCTAGCCCCTTCTGTTCTGAGTCTTTGGATTGACCTATTCAGGATACTTCATATAAATGGAATCATAGAAAATGTGATATTTGTGTCACTAACATGATGTTTTCAAGGTTCATCCGTGTTGTAGCATTAATCAGTATTTTGCACATTTTTATGGAATAATACTCAACTGTATGGACAGATAACAATTTGTTTATGCATTCATCAACAATAGATATGTGAGTAGTTTCTACCTTTTGACTATAGTGAATATTGCTGTTGTGAACATGCATGTATGTAGACTTGTTTGAACACCTGTATTCCAATTCTTTTGAGTATATACCCAGGAGGGGAATTGGAGTATATCCTAATTCAATATCTAGCTTTTTGAGAAACCACCAAACTTTTTCCACAGTGGAGGAACCATTTTACATTTCCATTAGCAATGTATGAGGGCTCCAATTTCTCTACACTCTCATCAGCATGTTATTTTCTGATTTTTTATTTTTTATTATTTTTTATTTTTATTTTATTTTATTTTATTTTTACTTTTGGTTTTTCAATTACAGTTGTCTCATTTTTCCCCCATTTCTCTCCCCCACTCAGCCCACCCCCTCTCCCACAATCATATCCCTCCTGATTTTTTATTATAGCTGTCCTAGTGGGTGTGAAGTGGTAACTCACTGTGATTTTGATTTGTGTTTCCCTAATGATTAATAACATTGAGGCTCTTTTTATGTGCTCATTTGTCATTTATACATCTTTGTAGAAATATCTATTCAAGTCCTTTGTCCATTTTTTAATTGGGTTGTTTGTCTTTTTGTTGTTGAATTTTAAGTGTTAATAGTGTAAATCCTAAAACCTTATCAAATATATGATTTGCAAACACTTTCTCCTATTCTTAGGTTGTCTTTCACTTTTTTAATAATGTTCTATTTTACAAAAATATTTTAAGTTTTGATTAAGCTCAATACAACATTTTAAAATATATTTTATATAATATTTTATGTAATATTCTCACATTTATGAAAATATGAATCCTGGTACCCCAAAATTCTTTTGTTCATCATGCTTATCCTAACACATCAAAAATCTGTGGCCAAATGCCAAGGTAAGGATTTACCCCATTTCCTTCTTCTCACAGGCTTGTGGAATATGTTTTTAGCTTATCACTGCTCACTCTTCATTGTGTTTTGCACACCTCTCATGTTTTAAACCCTGATTTAAGTGGTAAGGATACACTGATGGCCTCGATATCTTCTTAGTCTACAGGTAAAAGCCAGGGAGCTAATCCAAACCAAGAAATAGCCTCACATTAATAATAATATGGATGCCAGTACCCTGAAATCCTCACCCTGGACCCTTAGAGTCTCTAATTATAAGATAATTCTCTGCTCACACCCTCTGATCACTATAAAACCTTTCTTCTCCTTCTCTGTAACAAATGTCCACCCTTCCCTTTCCTTCTGCGACCTGGGGGCTGAACTTCATGGGCTGCATCACCTGGGAAGCTTTGCCCTCTGGATTTTACTGGGATTTGATGGATGAGAGGAAAATGAAAGACTATCGAAGGACAGGATCAGGCCATTTTCCCCTGTGCTCTCCCTTCCGCTTCAGCACTGTGCTGTGGCAGAGGCTGCACTCGGTTGGGTGGCCCATCTTCCACCCTCCAGCTCTCAGAGGGTGCTGACAATGCTATTTCCTCTGTCTGACTCTTCAGGCCCAGAGACAGGAATGGGAATGAACAGAGAACTCTCAGCACAGTGTAGTTTTAATCTATGATGCGGGTAAAAAAGGTGAGATGCAAGAACCTCACCATCATTTCTGACATTGTTTCTATGGGAACTGACATTTTGGATCTCAAACAAACATTTCAAAGGAGTTTCTGGAAGGAAATCTGTTTGTTATACCAGGGTTCCTCTGGTATTTGCTTCTCTGCCTTTCTTTCTGTCTCTCAGCAGCCTTCAGAAAAGACTACGCTGCACCTTCTCCAACAAGAAGCTGACTTCAGATAATGAGCTTAAAATATGTCATTATTTTACGGAGTTAGAAGCAACTCTGATTAGCACAGCTGTCATCTTAGGGACACTAGCTGGTACTAAGATGAATAGAACTAGACAAACGCATGATAAATCCCTCTAAAATTTGGGAGGAAGGAAAACCTTTCTAACTATGAATCAAAAAAACCTAGAAACCATAAAGGAAAAATGATAAGTTAAACTATATAAATGTTTAAATTTTCATGGAAAACGCAGTGCAAGTAAAGGATGAAAAGTATATAACAAATTGAGGGAAGGGATGACTGCAATTTACACTATAAATAAAGAACTAATCTCCATAATAGATAGAAAGCTGCTAAAAATTGAGAAACAAAGAACAATGTGATAGAAAAATGAGCAAAAGGCATGAACAAACAATTCATAGGTAAAGGTGTTCTACCTCATTCGTAACATGAGAAATGCATATTGAAATCCACTAAAATGCCATTTTTTACCAAAGAGATTGGCGGAAATCCATAGTCAGAACAATGAACTATTTTGCAGAGGCTGTTGGAAATGTGGTACGTTGTAATGGTGGCCACAGTATTCCTCTCCCTGTAGCCACACCTCTTCGCAGTGTGACTCTGCAACTCCTGCCATGAAGATGTGGAGTTCATTCCACTGATCTTGGCTGCCCTTGTGACTGAATTTGACACACACAATACAGAAGTACCATCATGCCAGGTCTGCTCTAGGCCTCAAGTGGTTTTGCATGCTTCCATTTGTTCTCTTTGATCTCTGCCCAGCAACCATGTCCACAGGCCTTGGCTAGCCTTTTAGATAGTGAGAGACACTTGGCTTGGTCACCTCTCTTCAATCCGAACACCAGCCGACCTATCTCAGAAGCTGGCCAGCAGCTGACCTCAGACCCATGTCAGAGTCCAGCTGAGAAAAGAACTGTTCCGGTGAGCCTCGCCTCAATTTCCCACCCACATAATTAAAAACTAGTTAAAATAAATGAGTTATCTAAATCCACTAAGTGTTGGACTGGTAGTTTATGTAGCATAAGCTGATACAAGGAAATAGATATTCTCAGACTTGGTAGGAGTATAAAGCCTCCTGTGATAGGAAAACTGGTAACTTCTAACAAAATTACCCTGCACAGACACTTAGACCAGCAATACCACTTTGAGGAATCTATACTAAAGGTATACCTGCAAAATAATAAAATAAATTTCATATTATGTTACTTATGTGACATTACTTACAACAGCAAAAGACTGGAAACACAAATGTTCTTCAAGAGGAAATTGGTTGAGTAAATGATGGTAGAAACATACATCAAAGTGTTAGGCAGTTGTAAAAATGAGAAAGCTCTCTTTGTTGACATGGAATGAATTCCAAGATACATAGTTAAGTGAAAAATGAAAGATATAAAGTAGGCTGCATTTCATGCAAGAAAAGAGAGAAAATAATAGTATGCATATATGCTTCTGCTGGGAAAAAGAAATCACTGAAAAAATAAAATCAAAAGCTAATAAAAATCGTTACTTGTAGGTGGTGGGAGAGCTGGGAAGGGAATGAGAATTGCCATTTCATATAGTTTTGCACTTGAACCATGAAAGTATTTTATATATTCAAAAATATCCAAAGTGGTCAACAAAAAGATTATAATAACACAGATAAAATAATCATTTTGGGTGCCTTTAGAATACAGTTTTTGAACTGAACATATATAATGAGATATATACGAAGAACAGAAGAGACTGGCAAATAAATAAAATTCATTGAGTAGTTTTAGTACAACCTCAGAATGTTTTACAGACATTGTAGGAAAATATAAATAAACACATCCATATGCATATATGGAAATTGTTACGGGAATGTATGAGTGATAATTTTATTCTCTCTACCTCTCTGTATATTTAAAATATTTATAATAAATATATAATAAAGATATAATAAAGAGTGAGGTGAAAAAGGAACAGGGTTGTCACCCAATACTAATTCTACTCTGCCAGTCCTAATTATAAAATTCTACCTGTAAGGAGATCATAAACATTAGTGGTATGAGATAAAGTTTAGCCTATTTCTAGCTCTGTGACCTTGGGCTAATAAGTTAAATTTCTGATACATAGCCTCTCAATTTTGAAGTCTCTTCATAGGATTCATTAGAGTTACATGAAATTAGACCATGTGCATGGCACATGGTAAGGATTTGGTTTATTTTAGTTAAAGTCATCATTATTCTCATCATCATCCTGCTAACTGCATCTTCCACTAGGTGTGCTATTTCACATGTCAAATAGATAAATTGATCCTTCTGCCATTTGCAAAGGTGGCTAAATTTAGCTCTAATTCTCTAGCCCAGTGTTTCACAAATAGTATTCTGCGTAAATCTAATTTTCGGAGATATTAGTAGATGCAATTCCAAATCAAAACAACTCTACAACAAACAAATTAACATCTCAAAACAAAAATAGTCTATGTTCAATTAAGTTTGGGAAGAGTTTCTCTATGTCCGCTCCAAGATTCTCATTTCATATTATTATATTAGAGGCCCTAAGAAATCTGCAATAAAGGTTCCTGTAATTTTTGTTTATTTACTTTGACTCAGTGTTTTCAAACTTTCAAACATGGAACCCTTTCTACATTGCTTGCTTATTAGACTCATGGAGAAAGTGTTCTGTGAGCACAAATTTGAAAAATGGATCTACATGAGCAACCACACAAGGAACACAGAGTTAGTTACGACTGAGATTTTCATTGTGTTTAATTCTCTGGGTGTTTGTTATCCCCAGCATCCATTAAGCTGTTTTTCTAAGACAAACTATGGACTTGAATCTAATAAGTTGTTATACTGTGCTCTCATTTTCTGTTAATTTGTTTTGTTCATGTGGAAAATAATACAACTATTGATAAATAATAATATAAGAATAAACTGTGTTTTGCCTACTCACAACTAGAAACCTACTTTTTCCCACCCTGTATTATTAACTGTAGGCACAGTGATGTGCAGCTCATCTCTGGAACGTATTCATCTGGTTGACCTAAAACTCTATACTTATTAATCAGCAACTTCCCAGTTTTTCTCTCCCTTCAGCCCCTGGCAACTACCATTCTTCTCTCTACTTCTATTTTTGACTAGTTTAAATTCTTCACATAAACAGATCATACAATATTTACCATTCTGCAACTGGATTGTGTATTTTATTTCACCTAATGTCTTCTAGGTTCATCAATGTTGTTCCAAATAGAAGATTTTTTAATGGCTGGATAATATTCCATCATATGTATATACCACATTTTCTTTATCCATTCATCTATCAATGGGCATTTAAGTTGTTCCCATGCTCTTTAAGTTAATATCCAAAACAGCTTTATTTCCTTTATCATTATGTTTCTTTTATACATTATTTATTCATTCATGCTCCTCTATCTGAATATCCATCATACGCCAGACACTATGCCAACAGGTACTGAAGGAGCTTAAAAGGATGTATTATTATACATTCTCCTTGTCCTGAAGGGAGTTTGTAATCTAGTTGTTTTCACCTAGTTGAAACCCTATAAATTTAATTTTATTTTAAATGTTAATTTTTCTCCCAATGTACATGAATTCATTGGGTTACCAGTTCAAAATGGACACAAAGAAAAAAACTTATTCCACACTCAGAAATGACTTTAATATTGAAACAAAATCAACAGTTGATTATCCTGGCAGAATAATTCATTCAATATGTTTTTCTTTAATGAGGAAGGTAGTTTATTTCACGTTTGTGTAACTGAGTCTAGAAATTTTTCCAACAATTTTATGACTATTTTCACAATATTAACACACATCTTAAATGTACTGTTGAGCAACAACAGAACGAGAATATGTCTCCTCACTGACTTCAAGCTCAAAAGCAAATCTTTGATTACATCTGCTTTTCACCAACAAACCACACTACCTCCCAACTCAAAAAAAAAAAAAAAAAAAAAGAGGGGAAAAGGGTTATTTTTAAGCCTTCCCTATATTAAATAGCATTATTCCTCTGACATGTGGCATAAGTTATGGGGAAGAATAGGAACAGAAAGTTTGGGATTTAAAAAAGTAGGTAAACATAATATTTTACTCCAGAGAGGCCATTTCAACTTTCTGTACTTCTCAGGTTGGCTATAAAATTGATAAAATCTAAAATTATATTGATAAAAGTTGCAGTTCAGCTACATTTTCTGTGGAGACATTTGCCACAATAGTCTAAATCTTCCATTGCTCTGACAATAATGATATTAGGGTAATAACAGAGTTATCCTCCATTCAATCTAGTTCTATTGGCACAGAGTTTCACTTGTAGTAGCTACTTAATGAATTATCATTGAATAAAGCATTTTATTGCAGACAGAAGATTCTTGATATTTAATTGAAATTTAAATGCTTTATCCTAGAGTTAAAAGATAAAAACAAAGCCAGTTGTAAACTAAAATCATAACTGGTTTCAAGTTAGATAGCCTATTATCAGCCATAATGTTGGAATCTAGAAACTTATCATCAAACAATTTAATTTCCATCAAAATACAACATATAATGTACATCACATTGTCATTATCTAAACATTTGAATAATATGCATCTAACCTTCATGAATTTTTTATGAAAATTATACCTTTAGAAAATAAATTTTAAATATATCAGAGATTTTCTATGTTCCAATTAACAGAGAATATTCAAGGTGTGGGAAGATTTGGGAGGAGAAGTTTGGTATACAGACGTGATAAAGGTCTTCATATTAAAAAAAGTTTCTGAGTTTTTTGTGTTTAGGAATTCTCATTTCCCTCCTGTAATAATCACACTGTATAGAAACCAGAGTATTCTGATGAATACAGCTTTGCTTGCAAACTGGACCATAAATACCTAACCATCATCATAGGAAATGGTAGAGAAGAGAGGAATCTATACACTGACGTCTTACTACATCCACTGAAATCTTACTATGTGCCACACTTCACCCCTGTCCCATTGAAATAACACTTCTGTGCATATCTTGCATATGAAATTGTAAAGATAAATAGCATGTCATTTTCCTTTCTCCCCCAGGGTCTTATTTTTAGCAACGAAACACACATTTTTTAAATGTTGGTAATACTTATGATTCCTTTTGAAGTTAGTAGAAATTTCCTGAATAGATTTCAATGGATTAATAAGGTAGTGTGGGAAACTGGACTAGGATACATGCTTGAAAAATGGTGGATTCCAAAATTATCCCACTAAAAATGAATTTAGAATAAAACTTTTAAAGATTGATTATAGTTCAAATGTCCTTAGGATAAATCTAAAATTATCATATATGTCTCAGGAAAGATTATTAGTTACTTTCCAGCTCCCAGGAAGTGGACACAAATTGGAATGGCTGAACATTTGCAAAACTTTCAAATCTGGGCTACCACGTCATTCCTTACCACTGCTTCTGGTAATACACTCGAACTTCTGGTTACAGAGAGGGGTTTGGCCCAAGGGCATAATGTCATAGTGCGCTCCTCCTACCCTCACCACGGTTATTGATCCAAGGCATGGGAATGTCACCTAATTAAGCAAGGTCAATCAGACTCCTTCCCCAGAATTTTTCAAAACCAAGCTAGGATTGGGAAAATTCTCTCTAATCAGATGGGAACATGAGGCTGAAAAGTTGAAGTGCAGAGATTGGCAGAGAAAGGAGAGAATGAGGAACGTTGATCAAGTCCTACTTATCCTTGATGTTAACCTCTTCCCTATACAAAACTATACTATCCCAAGTCATGTTTGATTTCTACCACTTCCAACAAATAGCATCCTGTCTAATATACTCAGTAGTTTACAACTGGTTGTCAATATTGGCAAAATCAAATATAGATCTGAAGCAATTATATTGATTTTTCACAAAGACCTGGGATTTGATTGTCAATAGTAATTCAAATCACAGGGAGATCACACAGGTTACTTTACCATCACAGCTAATTTTAAAAATGTAAACCTTAACTCCCATTTTTGTCTACGTATTTTTGTTTTTTTCTTATGTTTGCCATTACTCTTATTATCTCAATACTCCATGCAATCTAAACCTTTTTCATTTTTGAGTCTTTTGTTCACTCTGATCATATATTTGCCACTGGATAATAAAAACAAAACAAATTAATTATATACCATTATTAGGAGTTAGTATAATAAACATTAACCATAGCCAGATATTTGCCAAGCTCATTTTATGTCCTGTTTCTACTGTCTCAATACTTTTATAATTCACCTATTATTATTATTCCATCTTATAAATAAATCAAGGCATAGAAAGTTTAAATAATGTGCTCAAAGTTACATAGCTAGTAAGTATAAAGGAGCTGAGATTAAAACCCAGGCAATTCGGCTTCAAATTAAGGACACATCTAAACATGAAACAGTGCTTATAAGATTAATGGGTTCTGAAATCACAAAGTAGTGAAAATTATGTTTATATCAAATAAAGAAGGGAAAAGAATAAATAGTCCACTATCATTGCCTTCCAGCTGCATTTCCAGTGCTGCTGAAATTATCAAAATGACCATGTGGACAATTGTTTAAAATCTCTCATCCACGAAACACTTTTTTTTTCATTTTCATAAGATTCCTACTTCCTGTTATATTATCTAAGACATAATACTTGCTTAATAAAAGGTGGAGTAGAGTTATCAAATGCATACATCTAGGGGAAGATGAGAATGGAGAACAAAGTGAGTAAAGAAAGACTAATGAGAGGATCTGTGAATTCTGTGAAGGGTGGTGCCAAAAATTAAACCTCTCCACAAGAACACAGAATCCGACTGCCCCCCATTCCCCCACCAATCTTCTCCACAAGGCCACTACTGAGATATAATGTTTCCTCTTCTGTGGGAGGCTGAAGAGCTTCAAGGGTATCATACTCCTACTGCCTTCCCCTTCTCTGCCATCAGCACTCTTTAGCATGGAATGACTATGCAGATGCAGGGTGCCGATTTTAGTAGGGTGCCTATTTCAGACACCACTCTCTGGCTTCCCAGTTACAAGCTTCTGAAGACCAGCTTGTTCCTGCACATTTAATGAAGCCCACAGGCAAGTGGAAGAACAACATAGAAAGGAGGTCTAGGAAGCAAGATCCTTTCTTCCCCCTTTAGCA
Organism: Furipterus horrens; assembly: GCF_987537825.1. Lineage (NCBI taxonomy): Eukaryota > Metazoa > Chordata > Mammalia > Chiroptera > Furipteridae > Furipterus > Furipterus horrens. The sequence goes on from NW_028327180.1 coordinate 70,126,069, forward strand.
TAGTGTGTTTTAACTGTGATACTAAGTGATAAGTAAAAACTAAACATGCAGAGTCCTTCTATATTTCCCTTTTTAGCTTCTTTGCCAAGAGGACATGAGTGTCACACTGAGGATCTGTACTGTAACTGGACTTCTTCACTTGTCATTGTTGGGACCAGGGACAAAGTATTTGGGGTTGGGAGGTGGGGAGGGCAGACAAAATCTAGTCCATTACTAATTTCTTAAGAGCTTTCTTGTTCTGAATCCCATCACAGAAGAGAGTTATGGGTAACTTGAGTTAACCATTGACTTTCCTGCCTTCTGTAGGCTGGCCTAATTAGAACAGTAGGCTGATCTAATTAGAACAGTAAGTTTAATCTCCCAGTTCAGAACTCTCATTGGTGCTTTATGTTTTCAATCTAGTCTGAAGATGTGTTTTATTTTCCTGATGTTGACTTAAAAAATATTGAGTCAACGTGGTAAAATTTCGAGCTTTCTCCCCACTAAGATGAGGTAAAAGGCCAAGATGCTCCTTCTCACCACTGCTTTTTAATATTGTACTAGAAGTTCTAGCTGATAAAAAATAGAAGGAAATAAAAGGCATACAGATTGAGAAAAAAGAAATACACCTGTAAATGTCTGCAGATGACAGGATCATCTATGTAGAAAATCTGAAAGAAACAACAAGAAAACTTCTGGAACAAATAAGAAGTCAAAGCAAGCTTACAGGATATATGCTTAATACACAAGAGTTCATCACTTTCCAACATTCAAGCAATGTACAAGTAGAAATTAAAAACACAACATGGAACAAAATATGAATAAGATCTAAATGAAATAAACTACAAAATATAAAACTGATGAATAAAACCAAAGAAAAACTTTAAAAATGGAGGAATACTCCATATTCATGGATAGGAAGACTTAACACTGCCCAGATATCATTTTTTTCAACTTGACCTATAGATACAATAAAATCTCAGGAACTTATTTTGTGAATGTTGACAAACTGATTCTAAAGTTTACATGAAGAGGGGGAAAAATAGGCAATGCAAGATTGAAGGAGAAAAAAGAAGTTGGACTGACACTACCCAACTTCAAGACTTACTATAAAAGTGGAGTTGGGGTTTGGGAAGTACAAGTTGGTAGTCACAGAATAGTCATGGGGATGTAAAGTACAGCATAAAGAATATACTCAATAATATTGTAATAACTGTGAACACTAGATTTATTGGGGTGATCACTTAATAAGTTATGTAAATATCTAAATACTGGGTTGTAAAATTGAAACTAATATTGTACATCAAGTTTAATTTAAAAATAAAAGTATGTTGACTTCTGGCCAAGATGGAGGCATAGACAGACATGCTGCGTTTTCCTCTACAACTAAGAAGGAATACAACTACCTCAAAACTAGAAACAACCAGAAGTTCCGGAAAAATCAAACTGCATGGAAGTCCAACAAACAAAGATATAAAGAAGAAATACTCATCCAGACAGGTAGGAGGGGTTGACCCGGGGTGGAGAGGATGTTGTGTGGTGACGGCAGCAGCGCTGGCAGTGGCAGGTCAGCAGAAAGTGCAGTCACACATTTTAAAAAGTCAGGAGGGACACCTGGGGAGCGTTCCTAGCTCCTCACCAGACCTCACAGCTCATGGTACCAGCACCAGGGACAATCAAGCCTCATTGCTTCAGACTGTGCAGACAAGTGAGAGTTGGGGAGGAGGCAGAGACTGCTGGTCTCTCAGCAGAGTTCGATTGTTTAAAGGGCCCCCACAGTCCTATAACATCCTCAGACCCACCCACTCTTGGAACAACAGCCAGGGCAGCAGCTAGAGGGGTGCCAGTCTGGTGCAGAAGTATGAGAAGCACCTGGAAAAGGGGTGAGTGCTGGGCAGGCGGCATTGTTCCCTCTTGAACCCCTCCCCCACATACAGCGCCACAACGTGGTTAAACAGGTTGCTCTGTAGTGACAAATCCCTAAGGTTCTGCCCCTTACAACATAACAGGAGTGACAGTGCTACCTGGGACATGGGGCCAACAAACACAGGGGCCTGCCAACATGAGGAGACAGAGAAGTATGGCCCAAAAGGGGGAACAGATCAAGGTTCCAGTGGGAGAACTAAGCGATGAGGAGATAGCCAACCTAACAGATGAGGAAATAGACAACCTAACAGATGCAGAATTCAAAACACTGGTGATAAAGATGTTCACAGGATTGACAGATATGCTTGCGTATGGCAAACACATAAGAGAAGTGAAGGCTGTGCTAAGTGAAACGAAGGAAAATCCACACAAAACCAATGGTGAAGGGAAGAAAACTGGGGTTCAAATCAATGATTTGAAACATAAGGAAGAAAAGAACAGTCAACCACTGCAGAATGAGGAAGCAAGAATTGAAAAAAATGAGGAAAACTCCCCAAATTTTGCGAAGGAGATGAACATACAGGTCCGGGAAGCACAGAGGATCCTGGGTGAGCTGGACCCAAAGGGGACCACACCAGGATGCATCATGATTGAGATGCCAAAGGTGAAAGATAAAGACAGAGTCCTGGGGGCAGCAAGAGAGAGGCAGAGAATTGCCTACAGGGGGGTGCCTATAGAACTTTCAGCTGATTTATCAGAGGACACTTTGCAGGCAGGAAGGGACTGGTAAGTCACTCCCGAGTTGGACTGCACAGCCACTCTCGGCGGTGCAGATAGACTCTTAAGAAGCTACACCATCGTCTCTCGAGACGGACGGCTGCCGACGACGACATGAAAAACATAAACAAATACATACTCAAGTTTCCAATATAACCCTTTTGCATGATTATATACTGATTTGGTTAAACAGTTTTACTGTGATGTGTTTGATTGGATTATGGACACATTTAACCTGAATTATCGAGAGCTTTTTTTCCAGGGCTGTTGGTTCTGGTATATTATTTGATATATGATTCAATATCTTGGGCCGGAACCCAACAGGTGAATCTCTGAACACTACAGTCTCAGACAACCAGCCAGAGAGTGTGAAAATATGTATCTCCGTATCATTTGGGACCCCTAGAAAACAACAGATGGGGCACACAAATTGGGTAATCTGAGTCATGTATGTAGGCAAGGCACTGGGAAACCATTCCTAAGATGAATGGGCAAGGCATGAGGGCAGTGAGGAGAACCTGGAGAGAGGGAAGGGCCACCTAAAAGCACCACAGCTGTCAGGCCCTGGTGACATTGCAGGGAGGACCCAGGGAAATAAGTATCCCCATGCTCTCCTGGCCTCTAGTCTCCTACCAGTTCTTGGCACAGGTCAGAGGGAAAGAGCACCCAATGCTACAGTCTATACAGGTAAGCTCTTCCAAGACACAGAGCGAGGTGGAAAAGGGCAGAGGGTATGCCTGGAGTGGATGCAAGGTACTCAGCACACCCCTCCTGGCTAAAATGACAAGGATCTGCAGGCTGACAGATGTATTTGCAAACATAAATCAGGGTAAGCCATTAAGTAACCTGCACTTAACTGGGTAAGTCTCCCAAATAATTAAAAAGGCTATCCCAGGATTTTACTATAGCATATAAGCTTAAGAGATCTGCTTTTATATACTTTATCTAAAGCAATGAGTCACTGCTAAGGATACCTCCAAAAGAGTGGCCCCAACCATGCCCAGTTTAAGCATCTAAACTGATAAAGAACTCAGTTATCCCTGGATCAGACAGGATTCCTTAACTAGCAAGTCACAGAAATCCAACTCAGATCACTGACGTAACTGGAAAGTCCACGTATGGCATTCTAGCAAAGCTAGGTCCAGGGGCTCAAACAATATCATCAGAAACGGGGCTTTCTCTTGGCTGGCTTCATTCTCTAAAGGGCTTCATGCATGTTGACAAAATAGTTGTTAATACCTCTAGTCTTATACTCCACCCACCTCAGATGCAAACCTTCAGCAAAATTCAGGACTTGAATTTCATTGTTATGTTTCCATTCCTGTCTCACTAACAGTGAGTGTCAAGGCAGATAGAGTAAACTGAGGTAATTAGTCAGGCCTTAGCAAAGTGCCCACCTTAAAGGTGGATGAGGGGAGAGTCTTTCCCACAGAAGCGCTTGGATTTAGAGTTAGGCAAAACTGATCTCAAAGACAAACCAGGGTGCAATTTTTACCGGGAGAAGGTATTGGGCAGGACTAAAAGATGTCCACCATACTCACATTATTAGAAAATCCTTTCAAAAGCAACTTCTTGTCACATGCATTCATATTAAGTCCACCTGACAAGAGTTATCTGGAGATTATTTACTCCCTTTTTTGCACAAATCTCTTCATCTATCTGAGCACATCCTTCAGACTCCTATCTCTCTCTCCATGTCTTCATTAGTCAGAGCATCACCACCAGCCTTTACCTGCTCTTCACAGAACATATTTTTTACACCTTACGTCATCTGGGGCCCTCTCCTCTGCATTCTGTGCAGTGTTTCAATGGGCCTCTTCAAGAGTGGTTCCCAGAGAAGGATACCAAATAGGTAGTTCACAGAAGAACAATAGAAGTTAACATTTATTGGGTGCTTCCTATCTCCTAAGCACTGTTCCAAGAATTTTATATATTTTAAAATTTAATCTTCCCATCAATCTCTGGAGTAGATACTATTTACAACTGACATTTTATGAGACACAGAGAGATTAAACAACTTGCCCTAGGTTACTTGGCTAATAAATAGAATACTGTGAATTCAAACCTAAACTATTTTGCTTTCCAAGCTCATATTATGCTCTCCTACTAGAATCAAAAGGCACAGCAAGGGTATATAACCCTTTGATAGAAAACTTTCAACCACACTCATAAGCAAAAACAAAACAAGAGACCACTCTCAGCTTTCAAGTTGGCATGTTTTAATAATAGTCAAAATTAGTGAGAAATGCAAATCTTCTGCTGCTGCTGGTGGAAGCTGTGTAACAATTCTGTAAAAACAATGTGACTTTATGCAGAAAAAAATAGCCTCAGAAACCTATATTCTTTGTAAATATATGTAAATATACAGCTGATGGATAAACTCAAATCTATAGCTGCAATAATGTAAAATGCTATGAATAGTAACAAATATCAGAAATGATCTAAACACTAAGAAATTAGAGATTGGTTAAATACATTCTGAGACTTTGAGTGGAACGCAAAGCAACCATTAAAAATGCTAAATACAATGTTCAATAATACACAAATATGTTTATTCTATTTCAGTGAATGTGCAAGCACAAAAAATAAAAAGTAAATTGAGAGAAATTGGAATGGAACAGGAGTGGCTAATTGTATCTCATACAGATGTTCACCAGAATAAATTTACATAACAAGCTCCCTTAACAATTCAATTCTCAGAAATTTGACTTTCTCAAATCTTTCTAGTAGCACATCTATTATAGAGGATCGGTATATCTGTACTAAGTGAGAGCTACCAGTGCCTGCACCCACATTGGCAATGACCATGATTTATCAGATTACATTGCACACTGGTGGATACCAGCATCAGTAATAAAGGAACACACATTCTCTACCTTGCTTCAGCAGGTATGTTTGAGAAAAGTAATTTATTCTTTGAAAAAAAAATCATGCCACTGTGGGCAAAATTTCCAACTTCCACATCTCTAGTCTCTTTAGAGAAAAACGTAGTGGCACAAAGGAAATGATTTCTGTCCTTACTCCTATGACATCTTCTTCATTTTCTCTCCAAATTTAGTTGAAAATAAAATCTCAACCATATGTAAGGAGACTTTCCCTGTTTGCATTGCATTAATTAAACCATATAACTGGAGGCATAATATTTTTGTATATAAAATACCATATTCATTGTGAAAGATGTAAAAAATGGGACAAAGTTTTTAAAAATGAAAGAAAAAATAATCCATAATCTTACCACTAGTAGTACCACTTTAAACATTTTGTGTATATACTTCTAGAATGTTCCCATGAATGGATATGTGTGTATGTATACATGTATATGTATTTATATATGTATCTATGTGTATATGTATATATATATATAGCATGTATGTGTATATATCTTTTCTACATACATAGAATCACACTCTGCATCCTGTGCTATAATCCTTTCACACTCCTTGAAATAAGATAAACATCTTTGCCTATCATCACTTAGCCTAAAGCAGGATATTTATCACTTAGATGTGAATTTGTTGTTAAAAAATAACAAAGCTAAAGGTTCTCAAGTGAAGCAAGGAAGAAAGCAAGACTCCTTGATGCTCTGTATGTGCTAATATCACAGTTGGCACTGGAAGCAATTAAGAATGAGGAATGAGGAAAGAACAAGAAGGAATCTACTATTTATTATTAACAAGATCTTTTACTAAGTACTTTCCATTCATGTGCTCCTCTCCAACACAACCCCTTGAGTTAGGCATGTTTACTCCCCACTTCCCACGTGGAAGGTTACGCACCTCGCCCATGGTTGCCTTCCTACAACGTGCAGAGCCAGGACGGCATGGCTTGTGGCTGGCTCTCATCATGTCACTACAAAATGGGAAAACGGGACCCTAACTCGGTTGTCTGGCTCCAGAATGTTCATGCCATTTCCACTTCACCCCTGCCTCCTGAAAGGTCTTTGCAGACAAAGCTCATTTAATTTTTTAGGCATTCATTCATTCATTCATACTATTTTCCAGGCACTTAAGAACTGTGCTTGCAAAACTAACCAAGCCAAGAAAGGTCCCCTCATTGATGAAGTTCACATGCCAGAGGGGGAAGATAGGAAATAAACAAGTAAACACAGAAACCACTAATATCAACAAACAGGCGCTCCCACTCAAATACCCCTATGAGAAATGAGGTCCAAACTTTGGGCTTTCCTAGATAGGGTCTCTGAAGCATGAGGCTTTGCCCTGGCACCATGTAGCATGAGGTCGGTTCCGATTCCAGGGCTCTTACCTGGAAAGATTCCTAATGAAAGACCCCTCGAGCTTGGTACTGACTCACAATTTATACCCTAAATGAAGTTCAGATCGTAAAAGGTTTTCTTTCCAAGACAATGGTCATCAGATTTTGAGATCAGGAGCTGGGAAACCACCATAGCCTGTGCTGTGGAGGACACTGCGCACTGCCGGAGAGCGCGCCTTCTGGGGTCCAACGCCTCCACCCCTCACTAGCCAAGGGCACTTGGGCAAGCTATTGAGCTCCCCTCCGCCTTCGTTTTATTTTTCCATTTATAAAATGGGAATAATAACAGTACTTACAGGTTATCATGAGGATTCAATGAGGTAAAACATGTGGGGAACCTTGAATAGTGCCAGGTGGATCATAAATGCTGTGCAGACGCTCTTACTGCGGCCTCACGCCACAACGCCCCGACTCCAGGGCGTGGGAGCTACACCTGGGCCCCTCCCCTCACTGTCGTGAGTGACGCTGAACACACTAGCTGACTTCTCTCTATTTTACTTTCTCACAACCTTAACATGGGGATTTCAACAGGACCTAATTTGGGAGATGGTTGTGAATGTGAAACGACATAATGTGAAAAAGGACTGAGCGTGTAGCATATGGGAGGATCCTATGAAATGTTAACTATGATTAAACTTACAGCCATAGCACATTAAAAAGCCATTTCCCACCGCTGCACCGACACGCTCCAAGCTTCTGGTTGCTAATTCACATGCGTCTTCTATGGTCAGGGGGAACATTTCTCACCTTTTACTATATATAAGCTAAATCGGGACTGTAAGGAATGAGAATTGCATGTGTGTGTATATATGTGTGTGCATGCCTACGGTAAAGAAACGGGTGACCCCTATAGTCTGAGAATGTGCCTCTTGCTTATAGATTCTCCTTACATTGTGCTCTCTATTGTCATACTGATGTTTTTGTTTCCCTGGGTATATTCTAGTATCAGAATTATTTTTCTCTTTTGATATTCTGGAATTGTTATGTAAACGAGGAAAAGAAATGAGTTCTGTCGTGGGATTTAATGTGGTCCTTTTCAGGAATCCCTCTAACACTGTGTTATACTAAATCTGTGGGCCAAGTTCCCACATACTCTAAGTAAGGACTGTTGCATTCTTTGCTGCCCTATTGTCCCAGGAATGCATTTTCCCTTAGAGTATCAGTTTCTGATAATTAAACAAAGACTATCTCTTGTCTTGCCCTTTTAGTAATTCCTATGTTTGGGCATGGAATCTAGATTATAAATGCAACTGATATGCTGCAGAACTGAATTTTACATGGGGATATTAGAAGAAAGTGCTCCCATGATAGTTCCCCATGACTGTGCTATTTATCTGCACCTTCAATGGGTTTATTGAGTGCCTACTGTGTGTACCACTCAACATCAAATGTGACAGGTGAGTCCCAAACTTGCTGATTATACATTCCCCTGGGGATACAGACAATTCACAAATACACAAGTAAATATGAAAAATACTATCCAGAAAATGCAACACAATAGAAGAGAACAGAGTTGAAGACTGGAGAGGAATATCAGAAAAGACCTCCCAGCAGAGGGAATACCTGAGCTATCCTAGGACTTGGATGCAGGACAGAGATACAGTTAAGGTCAAGGCCAGAGAAAAGCCAGGAAAGGGTAGCAAGTGCAATGTCCTTGAACAGGGAATAAATTTGGCGTATGAAGGCACTGAAAGGTTGTCTGTGTGGCAGGAGCATAATTAGCAATGAGGATTGATGCAAAGAATAGGAAATCAGAGAAATGGGCCACTCACCCTACTTGCTTACAGCTTGAAAGGAATGCTGGCTTGTTTGTTAACAATAGAGTAGTTGGAGGTGAGAGGGAGGGCAAGTGTGATGCTGAAGGTAAAGGTCTGCCCTGTCACTGCTCTTTAGACCATGCAGTACCACTTCCTATGATTGTAAGACATAAGTTTAGATCAACCCAGATTGGCATCCACACTCAATCTCACACTGTGATCATCAAAGGCAGATATAGAAAACTTCAATGGGGCACTTCTAAACCTTAGGTTCCTCATCTGCAAAATGGGGCTAATAATAATAATAGCATGTCAATATAAGCAAATAAGATCCACAACATCAAGTTGCAATATGGTGATAAACACATTAAAACCAGAGAAATGTCATTACCCCCATCTTCACTGCAGCACATTTGTAATCGCCAAGATATGGAAGGAACGTAAGTGCCCATCAGCAGATGAGTGGATAAAGACAATGTGGGATATGTATACAATGGAATACTATCCAACCTTAAATAATAAGGAAATCGTGCCATATGTGACCACATAGGTAAACCTGAAGGACACCATGCTAAATTAAATAAGCCTGTCTTAGAAGGACAAATACTGCATGATGCTACTTTTATGAGAAATCTAAAGTGGTCAGACTCATAGAAGAAGATAACAGTTGTGGTTTCCATGGGTTGGGAGGTGAGGAAAATGGGGAGTTGTTGTTCAATAAGTATTAAGTTTAGTTATGATAGAGGAATAACTTCTAGAGATCTGCTGTACAGCATAGTGCCTATAGTTGATGATACAGAACTGTCCATTTAAAATTTTTTTAAGAGGGTAAATCTCATATTCAGTGTTCTTACCACACACACAAAAGGGACACAGGAAACTGGGAGGTGATGAGAGTAATCAATTACCTTGATTATGGTGATAGTTCTTGAGTGTTTCCCTAAGTCCAAATCCATCAAATTGCACACATTAAATATTTACAGGTTTTTTATATTAATTATACCTCAATAACACTGCTTAGGAAAAGACAACTAGACTCTTAGAAAAATCTGCATTTCTGAGAGGGTGTAGTGTTATCTGTATTTTGGTTTCTGCACTCACCCAGCAGCTGGGAAAACCTCCTTCCTAGAAGTCAGTCTTGTGCACGTGGACATGAATGACTCCCCAGTACATCTGCAAGGCATAAATCATCGTCTCTTTACCTTTTCTATGCTTTATAATGATGTAAATGACTGAAAGGTCACCGATTTCCTAGCTGTTTATAGTCAACAAGGTTAATTTTTTCAACTGGTCAGAAAATGTCAAGTCCATCAGCAGCAGCATTCACTTCATTAGCTAATGTATTATAATTCATTGTTTGGGGGACTAAAGAAAAGACATATGAAGAATAGTATCTTGGAGTAAGATAAAGGATATTATTCAAAATGGAAATCCTCTGCTTAAGTTACCATCACTACAGCTTATTATCTTTTCTCAGAAAATGACCCAGTATGTCTGTATGTCAAATGACTACATATGTCACTTTCCAAATAGCCCTAAGCCATTGCTTTAAAAACAAAAAACAAAAAAAAACCTTAGAACCATTATATAATCATTTCAATAGCAACTATTTATTAAGCCCTTAATATGTGCAAGACTCTGAGATGAGTTATTTTAAATAAACTGCCTCACAGAATACTCACGACATTCTCATGAGGAGGAAATTACTGCTCCTTATTTTGCAAATGAGAAAATGCACGCTTTGAAAAGTCTGGCTGGGGGTGGGCCACCATACCTCTGAGGCCCCCACCTTTAAGCGTCTGAGTGGGGTACAAGAACTGGCTGGCGCAGGTTCTGGATGAGGCTTGAAGTCAAGGGAACTGCTGTTTCAAGGTTGAAATGGCAGAGAAAGTACATGCTATCCCTGGTCTTCACTCCCAGCTCCACACCAGGGTGGCACCAAGTCTTCCTTGTTTCACCCAAATCTACTTCACTGGGATGTCAGCCCTCTAAAGAAGAAAGACACCATCGCCCTGGGGTTTCCCCACTAAGACCCCACCTGACCACAGCCACCTCTCGGAACACAGTTGCTAAAGCCTTCCTCTTTCCACACCTCACTCCACCACCCTAGCTTCTCCCCAGCCTGAGTTACGGTGCTGGCACACAGTGGTCCTCAATAAATGTGTGTTAAATGCATTATGAAATCCTATGGTTGAAAAAGGTCACCTGTGAATTTACATGTAATCTTCTAATTAAAACACGGTTTTCAGAACTTTCTTTTTATCCTGACTTGAGCATCACATCCAGGGCATAGAAATTAATAGAAAGCAAAGCAAGGAGCAGAATGTGCTCAGTCACTGAAGTTGAGTTTGCAATCAACGCTCTCAATGAAAACTCATTCTTTGCATAATGTGACAGCAGAGAAAAGATAGTACTGACCAAAAACCAATCAGAATTAAACCTGCAAGCGAGAAACCCTCTCATGATACAAAATTACAGCTGCCTCAAAACAGTCACATAATTTTGTTACTACTTTTACATAATATTGCCAGGCTATCATAACAAGAAAAAGATCAGCCTATCTAAATTCTCAGGAGAAAAGAACCCCAAAATAAGACTATAATAGTGCTGGAGAAAAGAACCATTTTAACAATTCTTTAAATAGGTTTAGCATTTATTCCAGCAATATTTGTTCCAGTTTTTCACTCACTAATTATTTTTTATTCCTGTTAATAAGATGCTAATCACTAAGTTGTTGAAAGAATACTTTTGTTGTGTTTTTAATTCATGTTATTTATAGCCCAATAACTGAAATATGCCAGAGCTGATGTTGAAACGTTTGTCCCAACAAAGCACAAGGGGAATTCCCTGCATTTGCAGCCCCGTGCTGTGAGCAGGGGATGCTTGGGCGGGGGGCGGGGGGAGCACTGCTCAAGGCTGCACATGGTGAACCTCAGGGTATGCGGCAGGTGCCATGGTGGCCATGAACATGCAAAGCAATGCTGAAGGGAAACTTTATAATTTTGTCAAAAGTTAGCCCTTAAAAAATAGATAGGAAAAAAATATGTGTGGTTAGATGTACGAATAATCCACATTAAAAAGAAAAGGGGGTTGCCACAAATAAAGGAGACGGAAAGAAAAGCAAGCCTTGGTATGCCGCCCCAGTGCTGTGTGTGGAAGGGAGAGGGCATTGGGACCCGCAGTCTAGATGCCCACCCCACTCGAGCATGACTCTTGGGAGCATAGTGTCAACTTTCAGGCCCCAGCTTGGGCCTCTGTAAGATGAAATAATGACAATTTTCATCTCAGCAACCTTTGGAGTGATAAAACACGCTATTAAGCAAGAAAGTTCTACATAGAAGAAAATGCTCAACAACTGTTCTTTGAAGCAGTTTCCAAGGCAGTTAAAATGACTGAATTGGTCCACTTTTGTTGAAATCCCAGCTAGTAAGCTGAAAGCCTTTGGGCAATGATTCTTGCTCTCAGAACCTTGGTTTTCTCATCTGTAAAGTGGGAACATGACAGTACCTTTTAGTGCCAGCTGGCTTCTTCCACAGCCTCACAATTACTCTCTGTGCCCGCCCATCCTGCTCTTACCCCGGGATAGCACCTCTGTGAAGGACAGCAACAGGCCGCCCTGTATCTAACTTCTAGTTGGAGGTGGCCAGTGGGAAGCACAGATGAGCAGCAGTTGGGAGAAAGTGAGCTAAATGTATTTACTCCTCTGAATCTCTTACTAGAAGGTTTCAATGGCTTGCTACCCAAGCCAAAGCTCCCATCACATGGTCCTGTCCTATAACCACAACCAGTCTCTCTGGCTTCTGCTAACAACTCTCTCCCCTTGTCTCTTCAGGACTGGAGGTGGTAGCAAAAGCTGTGTTAGCCACAATTAGGGTGGCTTCACGACTCCTTGTCATCTCTTAGTTGCGATCACATTTTGTAAGTAGTCACTTTATTAAAAGTTCTTTAGCCCATATGAATGTCTCATTTGTTTCCTACCAAGAACAAACCCACAGCTGATGCAACAGGCAGTTCCTGAGGAAACAGCCTGATGAGATGAGATTGTTCATATATTTGAGGAGGGCACATATACTATCCCTGTAGGAGGTAAATGATACACCAGTATTCATGTGACAGAGTGGTATTATAACCATTGGAGTTATCGCCGGAGATGGACTCGCATCAAGTGCAAATGGAAGGCAAGGGATTAAGAGATTAAGTGGCTGTGGTGATTAGTTTCTATGGTGACAACATTGATCAAATGTTTTTGGGGGTAGGTAGTTTGTTGCTGCTGACAATCCTGAAGAGCTGGCAGACCTCCAGAGAAAGGACAAATTAGAATCTTTAACTGTCCAGCTCATACCTTATGTGGAAAATCAGAAACTTTGTAACAACTTTGTAGTAGTGCTTTTCCTCCTGCAGTTGTAGGCTGATATGTCTGTGATGCACATGAGGCCTGACCATAAGTAACGCCGGGTTGGGACGCCAATGAAATGCCGGACTTCACCACAACTTTTATGTAATGGCTCTGAGGGTGGAGCTGTGAGACCCTGATACATGAGAACACCACATTTGGGCAGAACACATATGATGCTGAGAACTCTGCATCTGTAAATCTCCCTGACAGAAGCAGGTCTGCTGAACACAAAACCAGTAAACGGTAAATCTGAGCATATCCAAGACAGAATTCAAGGTCTGGGGAGAAACGGCATTAGACCAAAGATGACAACATCAAAAGCTGACTGTAAGCCAAATGTACTGCTATAGTTTCACTCACCTCACTGGGACTAGGATTCATAGTCTGCTTGGTTGGATAATTAACCTTGGGTTAAGAAATGGTCCAAGGCCTGTGAAGTTGAGATGTCAGAATTCCCTAGCATCAGAAGGCTCTGAGAGATGGAAATGGAAGCATATGATTTGTGCAGCCCTACCCTAACCACATCCCTAGGAGACACTCCCTTCACCAAAATCTTAAAAAATACATCTATTGAGGGGCCACTGGTATTTGAAAACAATATGTTGGCTGTCCTCCTAGGGTAGAGATGACTGCAGGGTTGCAAAGGAAGTTGCTTTCTGGACCTCAGTGGAAATAATAAAATCCTGGAGAAGAGAATAGCAGCAATAAGCGTGATTATAAGCTACAGGGAAAACAGAGTGGTGATAGGAGTGTTTTGATGTAGAGGGATAAGATGGTAATTGTTGATGGACTACTGGATCATTGGGAATTAACTAGGCAGCTTTATCAGTTCAAGTTGACATGCATAAGAAAATTTTAGGTACTGGTGGTGTATTGGGAAATCGAATTCAAGTCTTTGAGGCTGATCATGACCTCTTACACAGTTTTCGTACCTATGCTAACTCCTAAATCCAGATCCTCTTGATCATCTGGGAAGATACTTCCATCTGAGGACAGTCTCAACACGTGGCCATTGATGTTCATCCAAGTCTCCCTTGAAGGAATCTGAACATTTACCAGACTGAGAGCTGTACTGAAATAAACCCTCTGAGACCAAAAACATTACTATGACCTACCAGTCCTAATGCAAGTCAGGTGATAGATGAAGTCTGGACCCAAGACTGTCTCACAATGGCTCCAGTGGGAGACTTACCCATGTGGTTTCTTCCTCCAATTCTAGAATATATGCATATAGTGGAAAAATGCAGAACCCCCAATTTTGTTCTTTGACCCAGTCAGTAAGAGCTGGAACTCTTCCCCACCCTAGTGTATGCTGACCTACTTTATCCATGCAAAGATTAGATCAGCAATTAGGTTCACTGTTCAAGGCTTTAAAAATGCAGAGATAGGTAGTACTATCTCATCTGTATTTAATGCACATGTTTTGCCAGATCTAAATTTAGGAAAATAATATTTAAATTCACATGTGCAGATACCATAATATAAAAGTCATAGCAACAGTAACAATCATGTGAATTGATGCAGTTCTTTCACCTCTCAACTAGGAGCCACAACTTGGGTTAAAACAGAAAGGAAATCAAATTGGCCATTTGAAGACATGCTTGTATTGTGGAAGGTTAGGAAGGAGGCTTTAAAAAACCTGTCTCCAAGATGTGAACAGAGAGCATAGGCTAATTTGTCACCCGAGTCAAAAAAGCAATACTCCCCTTGCAATGCTAGGCCCAGCAGCCATTACAGAAGAACCTTCCCTAAATAGATTAATTATTAATATTCAATATGAAACTTAAGGAAGAGACCAATAATTTTTAGATAAAATGGCAATTTAATTCTTCAGAATTGTTTCATTTCACCCAATGATTGACCTAGAAACTCTGATATTTGAGATCTACTAACACTATATAAGAGACCCACCCAAAACTGGAGCAGAGAGTTTCATCAATAATCTAGAGCCTATCAATATCTCTTCCTTTTTTCCCCCTGGGATTTTTATTAGTACGTTTTCTCTAATACAAAATAGAAATCAGATTCAATTTTATCCTCCCTCTTAGCTTCCAAATCTGTAAAGTAGATTAATGATTTTTTCAATCAATATTTGGGATCAGTGAAGACACGTGTTTTCCTGACCTCCATCTTCCCAGAGGACTGTGTCTCAGGGTACTGCTGCCTTGGGCTTCCCACATGAATTGCAGGAGTTCAGAACAGCTGACCTATTTTCTGGTGAGGCCTTAGTTTCCAGTAAATTCTCTGGAATGAAGCCTGAAATCGCTTGCAATGTCTCTGAAAGCATATGTTCTGTGAGAAAATCTATGACAAGTCTCAGGTGGACCAAGAAGAAAAAAGGATGACTTCTTAACTAGATGGGAAATACAAAGTAAACAAAACATTCAGAGTCCCAAGTTAAACCTTCCAAGGGTATAAATGAATATAATTTCAGGTGTCTGGGACTTCATCCCAGTTGCTAAAAATCACAGGTGACTGTCAAAAACAGGTTTGGTTAAAATCCATAAGGTAAACATAACATCAAATGCTTCATTTATCTTTTCCTGTAGCATTTGAACAGTTTTTAAAACTTATCACCTGAGTCCCATTAGAAACTAGGAAAAGGAAGAAGTCATTCATATAAGGGGAGAGGCAGAAAACCCGATTAGGACAGAGAGAATGCTCGTCTTCTCGGCTGCTGTATCTATCACCAGTGCCCAGCAAGGTGCTCCATACGCAGTAGGTGTTTAATACAAGCTGCCTGAATGAATGCACAGAGAGAAGAGAAAGAAGTAGGCTAAATACTTTTGGAAGACAATCCCCACCTATATCATTCACCATCTTCCTAGAAACTGAGTTTCAAGCCATCATGAGGTACTTCCTTTGGAAAAATGGAGCTCTTTGAGAATGCTTTCTTCCTTTCCTTATAACTTAAAAGGACACAAAGAGCAGGCGTGCAGCATCAATTACTATCTCCAAAGCCTCCTCTCCAGGATTTCATCCAGGAGGTGGTTTATTTGTCCAAAATATTATTATACTTCCCAGAAAAAAAATCTTCCAGAGATGAATATATGTTATTGAATATTCCAATTATATCCTTTGATATATTCAAATAAAGTTCTTTCATCTTCTTTCCAATCTCCTTTCCTTTCCTTTTTCTGTCCTTTCTTCTTCACCAATCCCAGTCATATCAAACCATTTATTTTCCTTCTCTGTTCCTATTTTTTGTGGCAAAACAGTTCCTCTCTTCTGCTTCTTTGATTTGAATATGTCCACATTTCTTGGATGTAACAATTTAATTACTCTTTCTAGGAAAAAAAAGCCATATCTAATCTTAATTTCCTTCTTCCTCATGATTGGATAATTGCACATTTGGTAACTCAATCAGTTAATTGTGTATGTGCAAAAAAAACTGCTTTAATATGTTAAAGACACTGTTTTATTTAGTTGTTAGCAAAAGGGATTAATGTTTGGGTTTAGAGGATCTGTGAGCAGATTACTTGATAGCTTCCTCATTCTAATAATGGCACCTAGGGCTAACATCTGTTCTTAATGAAGAAAGACTTCTTATAGACAGATGTTGTTATCTAAGAAGAATTGAATGAAACCTATTTCTTAGAACTAAAAATCCTGTGCTTTCCCTGGTATGGGGACTCTGTGGTTGTTGACCTGATTGTCCAAAGCAGCCACAACCTTTGTGAAAACGATCGAAAGTGTATAGAAAAACATTATCTTTTAAGAAGGTCAAAGAACTCACTTAGGCCCTAATTGGTAAGGGTTCCAGATTCAAGTTTCATGATTAAACACCCTAGCGTCTGAAAGGTAAGTGATAAATTTTTTTTTTTCTATCTACCATGGACAGAAAATATCAGACGTTTTTAATGGATCCTCCCAAGATTAATGTTAAACATTAAAGCAGTCACTCTGTCCACTTGCAGTATGCTCATATCTGCCTTCCAGCTCTGGGGACAGAGCTTCGTCTAAGAATATGCAAAAGGAAATTTTACTCTTCCTTTCTCCATAACCAAAAAGGTATGAAAGAGTACAGTAGTACCTTGACAAGAGCAAAGTCCTCAGCTTATGGAGTAAATACTACCTTGTTGGAAATAGCTTTGAATTTAACAGATATTTTAAAGGCTATCTCTTAACACCTCTAAAACTAAGACTCTAACCTGTGTGCATAGGTTTGTCCCTACCCTCTTACTGACGCACCCCATCACTCTTCTTCTCTATGGGTAATCGGAAGAAGACCAGCTCTGAAACCCTCTACAAGTCCCCATGACTGTGAGCTAAGCTCTTACAGATACAGAGGTGGTTACAGATCACAATTTCAGGATTCTGCTTGCTAGCAACTTCGTAATTTTACTATATTGTCATGTATTACTAAAAACATAGAAAAAAAGTATAACAGTCCTCTCTTAAATCCCTCCTCAGCACACACACACACACACACACACACACATCATGGGTCAGAACAAAGGAGAATATATGGAGAGCCAAATAATACTTAGGCCACTTGACTCAATATTCATAAGCATATACAATAAAATGATGAATAAAGATAGCCACCAAAAGGCAAATACTCTGAATATGCTAGCCTAACCCTGAATCTGACAATAATGCTTATTAGATTGAGACAGAAAAAAATGTAGTGAGGGACCAGAGTTAAATTCCTTTGAACATCCCAATATTTATAATCAGAAATATAAAGATCAAGGGAAATAACTATTTGTGGAGATGAACACTAATTGGCCTCATTCAAGTTCTTCCTGGGGCAATGGAAGATGCTTTGCCAATTGTACTGATGAAAAGGGGGCTGCTACGTGTTTTTGTCCACCTCTTCCCTTGTTGTTACCTCCCACTACCCCCAGTTCAGTGGAGAGGACCTATTTACAGACAGAGCATCACGATGGGCCAGGACCTTGGAATCCACAGGTGGCGGGATGGCCTGCGGGGGCAGTTGAAGAATGAAACTGGAAAGTAAGTCAGCAAATGAGCAAAAGCAATTCAATGAAAGAAAAAAAAAAAAATATATATATATATATATGGTATTGAAAGCAACTGAATATCCATGGGAAAAAAAAAAAAAAAAACAAACTGTGACCTAAACATCACACCTTATACAAAATGTTGAGTGAACTCTAGACCATAAATATAAATGTAAACATAAAATTTCCAGGGAAAACAAAGCATGGGAAATAATTTTCCACATCTAAAATTAGGTAAAGAGTTCTTAAGACTTGTCACCAAAAGCACAATCCATAAGAGAAAAAAAAAAAAAAACTGAAAAACTGGACCTCATGAATATTAAAACCTCTCTGCTCTCTGAAAGAACTGGTTAAGAAAATGAAAATTATAGACTGGGAGAAAATATTTGTACATCACATATCTGGCGAAGTTCTTTTATTTAGAATATATAAAGAACTCTCCTGTACTTTATCACAAAGTAAAAAGTGTCCTGGTTATGAACCCTAAGTCCTCACTCCTCCTCTATTTATAACCTATATCACCCTTTAGACCTTTGGGATCCAAATCATTTCCCTCTCTCATCCTCCCCTCTATAAAACTGGAAAAGAAAGAAAGAGAGAGAGAGAAAGAGAAAAAGAGAGAGAACGAGAAAAAGAAAGAGAAAAAGAAAGAAAGAAAGAAAGAAAGAAAGAAAGAAAGAAAGAGAAGAAGAAAGAAAGAAAGAAAGAAAGAAAGAAAGAAAGAAAGAAAGAAAGAAAGAAAGAAAGAAAGAAAGAAAGAAAGAAAGAAAGAAAGAAAGAGAAAGAAAGAAAGAGAAAGAAAATGAAGGGGAAGGAAGGAAGGGAGGGAGGGAGGAAGGAAGTGAGGAAGGAAGGAAGGAAGGAACTGAGGGAGGAAGGAAGGAAGGAAGGAAGGAAGGGAGGGAGGAAGGAAGTGAGGAAGGAAGTGAGGAAGGAAGGGAGGGAGGGAGGAAGGGAGGGAGGAAGGAAGGAAGGAAGGAAGGGAGGGAGGAAGGAAGTGAGGAAGGAAGGGAGGGAGGGAGGAAGGGAGGGAGGAAGGAAGTGAGGAAGGAAGTGAGGAAGGAAGTGAGGGAGGAAGGGAGGGAGGAAGGGAGGAAGGAAGGGAGGGAGGGAGGAAGGGAGGGAGGGAGGGAGAGAGGAAGGAAGTGAGGAAGGAAGGAACTGAGGAAGGAAGGGAGGAAGGGAGGGAGGGAGGGAGGAAGGAAGGAAGGGAGGGAGGGAGGAAGGGAGGGAGGGAGGAAGGGAGGGAGGAAGGAAGGGAGGAAGGGAGGGAGGGAGGGAGGGAGGGAGGGAGGAAGGGAGGGAGGAAGGAAGGGAGGGAGGGAGGAAGGGAGGGAGGGAGGGAGGGAGGAAGGAAGGAAGGGAGGGAGGGAAGAAGGAAGGAAGGGAGGGAGGGAGGGAGGAAGGAAGGAAGGAAGGGAGGGAGGAAGGAAGTGAGGAAGGAAGTGAGGAAGGAAGGGAGGGAGGAAGGAAGGGAGGGAGGAAGGAAGGAATCTGCTTTCTCTGGCACCACATGCCTTGCCATTCGCCACTTAACCATTTCTGCTCCCTTTTCATCTCCTGCAAACTCCAAAAGATATATTTGCAGCGGTTATATTAAATTTCTTGTCTTCAGCCCCTGACATTTCCTAGACTCCAGTTTCCTTTCCCTGTTAGAGCTGCTGCTCTATTCTCTGCTTTTTACCTGCATGAAACATCACTTTATCTTCTGCAGCCTTCTGCTTCTGATTTTATGAATGTTACTGAAATTATCAGATGCCAATGATGGGAAAGATAAAGACATTCTACTAATGTTCTCTTGGCTAATATAAACACGTCCCCCGGGAAACATTTTTCTTATCCAATTGCTTCTCCCCTGGTGCCAAAGGACAAATGGAATGAGTTGAAACAATTATTCAGAAACTCCAGTCCTTATGAGCAACAGCTGCTACTGATAATGAAGCAGGATCTTGTTCCGAACTATGTCACCATTAATCACATTTCCTAGATAAGTTCTTGATTCTGTGCTGGGCCTTGCTGGAAAGAGAGAGTGAGCAGGACTTAGAGCTGAGAACAAAGAAGAGAGTTAACTCAGTGACTTCACAAATCGACGGAAGTAGCTGTGATGATTGAGCACACAGAGGAACCCATTTCTCTCATCATCACAAAGCTGAGTGACAGCTATGTTTCTGATCTGCCTTATCTTGGGCACTTCCTTAGGCTCCATGTATGCAAACAAGTTTTTTTATGAAGTAAAATAATGAGAGAAAATCTTTGTGAAGTAGTTTTAACCTGGGCTAATTATTCAGTTATTCCAGAGAAAGTGTTTTGGGGACCTGGAGTTGCTTGCTCTCTGCACATTGCACGACTAGAAATAAGCAGCACTCTGGTGCAGCCCAGAGCAGAGCTGTGCAATGACCACACACACTGCTCTCTTAGTGGCTGGCGCCAAGTGCCCATGCAGGAAAACTTCAGCTTGACTTCAGCTTGGGGTCACTTGCGCACACATCAGCCACTGCTAATACAAGTCACGTGTCTCCTTTGGGAGAAATTACTGTGGTCACAGATGGCCAGATAAACAACATCTAGGCCGGTTTGCTGAAACTTGGCCTTTAATATGTTTTCCTGGCATCTACAAAGTTAGAAGGCAAGGGATGGGCCTGGGAGGAAAATACATACTGTCGAGCTACTACTTAAGGCAAAGAGAGCAGAAAAACAGTAAAGAGAGAAATATAAGTATTTCATTTAATTAATTTTAAAATAAATATATAAGGAAGGCCCAGAAACTCCAATAAGTATTAGACTTCAATGAAAATTTATTGAGCACCTAGTAAATATCAGACACTGGGGTTGGAGCCGTTAACAAAACAGACAAGGTCTCTGTCATGGAGCTCATATTCTGGTAATGAGAGAAAAATATGCAGGTAAATAACATGTAAATAGAATGTTATAGATAATGATAAATAACATGGAGATAACAAATCAGGCTGACGTGACCAAGAGTGACTAAAATAGGGAAGGGAGCAGGAGGGAGGGTAAGCATGCAAGGCCTCTGAGGATCTCAATGACTAGAATGAGATGTCCACGGGCAACCGCAGGGAAAGGGAACTCCTGGTAAAGCGAACAGAATCTGCAAACACCTCGAGTTGGGAACAAGCCCGGTGTGTTCCTGGATCAGAAATGCCAGAGTGGCAGGAGGGTAGTGTCTAAGCCAAAATCACACAAGACAGAGTTAAACAGGTAAGGAAGACAAGATTCATAGCCAATGTAACAGAGAGAGACCATAAGGCCCTGTGAAGTCAACAAAACTGAAACAGAGGGAGGAGAATTTTTAAAAGCTGGGGTGGGGGAGTTGTAGGTCATCTGTGTTGTTAGTGGCCTTACCCAAAGTAAAAGTAACTTTCTCCTATCTTCATGACTGCAAATAGTTTTATAATTTGGAGAAAAGGCTCAGTGAAATTTGGTTCCTGCCCTCCCATAGAAACTGGGAGACAGGGGTGCAGTTTTCCTTGATTACATTTCAAATGGAGGGCTCCAAAGTCCTTAAGAAAGGCATTCCAGGTTGCAACACCCACAAGAGACTTGAAAAGATTTACATCTCAAAGAACTGGAGAAACACTTTACAATTGCAAGTTTTCTAAAGAAAATGCTCTAAGAAGAGGAAGGTCAGGAACAGAGTCTGGAAAAAGCCTGTTGAAAGTTTGTTCAAGCTGAGGGCAATGTTAAATCTGTCCTGGTCGGTATAAAAGCAGGTGGAAGGGTGGAATGAGGTGAGGCTGTCCAGGCAGGCAAGGAACCGCTGAACACGTGGTGGTAATAGGAAGGCAGACTTTGCTCCAAGTGTAGCTGGAAGCCATAGAGGCATTGGGAAAGACAAAAAAATTACCTTTGTCATCTTCCATGTATACAGATAAAATATTTTGTGTAGAGGACATTAACATATAGCAAACACAGTGTATATAGTATATACATTGTTTTATTTAATCCTTGTACATCTTGAAGTTGACAAACCTACATATCTTTAGGAGTTGCAGGTTGTTTGGTAATTTAAACATTATCCTCATTTTGGAGTTCAAAGAATGAAAGCTCAGAGAGGTTAAGCAACTTGCCCTAAGTTACCAAGCTCAGTGGAACCTCATTTCCCCAAATTCTTAATATTGAAGCACTTCAATGATTTCCATTTTCTATCAATATCCAGTTTACTGGTGATCTCATCCAGTCTCATGGCTTTAAATGCCATCCAAATGTAGATGACTTCAAATTTTAACTCCAGCCACACCTTGCCCTCAGCTAGGTGATGGCGTAGCCACTGAAATACAGAACAGTCATTGGTGGAGAGGTAGTTCTGAAAAATAATTTCCACTCTGATAATAAGAGAGAAACATATGAGGACATTCTTCTGGACCATCTCATTCTGTTTTTAACAGTGTTGGATAAGGATGTGAAAACCACTCTTATATGATCCTTGCCAGCAGTGAAGATGTTTAAGTAGAAAGACGGTGACACCCTGGGTCTTTGATGATCATTGAGTCAAAGTAATCTAGAATCATTGTTCTGCAGAATTCTTATTATGTAAGAGAATATTACATATTTATTTTTAAGTCCCTTACTTGGTTAATCTGTCACTTGTACCTGCTGAAAGTAACCTAGCTATAGGCCACCATAATTATTAATTAGAGCCTGTGATCAAGTCAGCCCAACTTTCTCACTGTTGAATATAACACAACTATGTACAACTAAACTCAAAGCCTCTGCTGGAGAAGATAACCATCAGGTCATTTTTTTTTTTTTTCTATGTTCATCCAACAGACATTGAGCATCTGTT
Organism: Furipterus horrens; assembly: GCF_987537825.1. Classification (NCBI taxonomy): domain Eukaryota; kingdom Metazoa; phylum Chordata; class Mammalia; order Chiroptera; family Furipteridae; genus Furipterus; species Furipterus horrens. Next base: position 70,148,887 of record NW_028327180.1, read on the forward strand.
ATGTGACAGAAACCATTCAAGGCTCTAAGGGTAGAGCAGCAATGAAGTAAACAGGCAGACATCCCTGCCCTCATGGGATTTACATTCTAGTAGGGGAAGACAGACCCTGCATGGTTTGGACTTCAAGAGCTCACACATATGTAATTCTCCTATTTCTGGCCAAATACTTACTGATACCCTTAACAGCAAAAGCCATGTGACTAATTCTAAGCAAGCGTTGTGAATATTTTGTGAGCAGAACTGATACATGCTCCTTCTGGGCCTAAACATTTCATTTTCAGTGCAAGAGACACTGCCTTCTCCTGTCTCCCATGCTTGAAGAAGTATGTTATTGAGGTGAAGGTGCCACACATGGTCTGGATTTCAAAGTCATTTCTTGGAGGACAGTTGTCCTAAAGTTATTTTAAACCACAGTGCACTTTGCATGAATGAGAAAAAACTTTATTATGTTTGACCACTAAGATGTTGTGGTTCATTTTGATTGTATACCCTAACTAATATAATGTATTAGGTGGTGCATTTGACTAGGAATTTCTTTTCAAATATAATTTTCTCACATAGATAGCTTATAGAAGCATTTATAAATTCTTCTGAGCTATGTTCAGAATTTATCCTTCATAAACAGCACACATCATTTTCATTAGTTTCAATGTGTGTGATAAACAGACATGCACACATGGAACAAGATTATTGTAAGGACAGTAAAATTCTGATTCCTATCAGTCATTCTTCACAGCTTCCCGCTAAATATATTCCCTCCTGTTCTGAAAATCACAAGATACCAATCACAAGAAGCCACACAATTAAAAAAACCAAAAAACAAAAAACAGTTCAGAGCACTGGGGATATATATAATTACTTGATATTTAGAATAGAAATTAGAACCAGACAGAATAGTAAATTCAGTCCTTTTGCATTAGGATGAGTGGGTATCCACCATGTTTTTTTTTTTCTCTGCTTTTTTAATATGACTCTTTGAATGTCCTAGGAAACTAAGCAGCCATCTGTCATCCCGAGAGACTACTCTGCTGTGAACAGTGTTCTTTTTCAGCTATTTGCAAGATATTTACTATAGAATTTTTTCTACTCCTAATCATTTACCACTAAAAAATATCAAGTACCAAATTCATCATGTCATAACATTTTTTAAACGGTTATTAGATTAACTCTCTGCAAGACATATTCGATATTATCATTTTTCATATGCTTCTAACCAGGATTTACTTTGATCTCCAGGAGGTTTCTAGGAAAAGACCCCTTTGTTGCAAAAGTGGATAAAAGTTTTCTTAAATGCTCTTCTGGAGTTTCCTCAACAGGATGTCTCTTTGAAGGACAATGGTTATGGCTTTATGAACACAGGAAACATTTCTGAGTCAGTCACTGCTGTATCTCCAGGGCCTAGCTTCATGGGTGTACATTGTAGGTATTCAACAAAACTTGTTACGTACTAGCCCATTTCAATTCTCCATAGCTGGTTACTTGCATAAATACCATTATAAATGTACATAATAGAGATTAATTACTCTGTTGAAGGAATTAAAATGAATTAATGTATAAATTCAGATATCTGAGTTGAAAATCTATTGTCGTTAGTTTGATTTTATAACATCCTGGCCCCATTTTCCAAAATTAGTAGCATTTTTAAAAATAAAAAATTAAATAAGAATCATGCTCCACACTCCTGAAAAAAATAATATAAAGGTCTTTATAAATAATAACAGATAATCCTGATTTATCTGCGTATCTTGATTCATTCATGCTTTTATACTTCATCTATTATTTTTCCTTATAATGGATAGATATTCACATGCTGATCCCTGAACCTATGAATACATAGCAAAGGGGCTTCACATACATGAGTAAGTTCCGGATCTTGAGGTGGGGAGATTATCATGGATTATCCAGGTAAATCCAAGTTAATCATAAGCATACTTATAAGGGAAAGAGGCAGGCAAGGAAGTCAGATGCATGGACAGAAAAAGAGTCAGGGCCAGAGAGAGATGCCCAGTTGCTGCCTTTGAAGATAGAGAGAGGCCATGAAGTCCAGAAATAAAGGTGGCCTTTAAAGGGTGGGCAAAGTAAAGGAAACAGACTGTCTACTAGCATTTCCCCAAAGGACACAGATCTGTTGACTCATTTGGATTTCTGTCTTCCAGAACTGTAAGATAATAGATTTGTTAAACCACCACATTCTGTGTTTATTTGTTACAGCTGTAATATGGAACTAATGCAACTACTATCTCAAATTTTCTGCCTTTTAAATGGAGACTTAGTCTAATTTAACTTAATGTAATTATTGATACTGTTGAGTTTAAGTCCAATGTCTGGGTTTTATTTTGTCTTTTTCTATCTTTGAAATGTGCTCTTTCCTTTTCTTGACTGCTATTTTCTGACTTTGGGTCAAATACTTTTAATATTTGTTATATCTGCTTTATTGCCTAATAACATATATCATTGTATTATAAGTATTAAACTTAAGGATGCAGTATTCTTTTTATTTTCAGTTCGAGAAATGTACAATTCTTATTTTGAATATATTTTATTGATTATGCTGTTATAGTACTCCCAAATTTTTCCCCTTTGCTCCCCTCTACCCAGTACCCCCCTTTCCTCCTGCAATCCCACCCCCTCTTAGTTCATGTCCATGGGTCGTGCATATAAGTTCTTTGGCTTCACTCTTTCCTATATTATTCTTAACTTCCCCCTGTCTATTTTGTACCAACCAATTATGCTCCTTAATCCCTGCACCATTTCCCCATTTCTCCCCCTTCCTCGTCCCAGCTGATAACCCTCCAAATGATCCCCATACCTATGATTCTGTTCCTATTCTGGTTTGCTTACTTGGATTTTGTTTTTATTTTTTAGATTCGGTTGTTGATAGTTGTGAGTTTGTTGTCATTTTAATGTTCATAAGTTTTTATCTTTTTCTTAACTGAGTCCCTTTAACATTTCATATAATAATAGCTTGGTGATGATGAACTCCTTTAGCTTTACCTTGTCTGGGAAGCACTTTACCTGCCCTTCCATTCTAAATGATAGCTTTGCTGGATAGAGTAATCTTGGTTGTAGCTCCTTGCTTTTCATCACATTGAATACTTCTTGCCAGTTGCTTCTTGCCTACAAAGTTTCTTTTGAGAAATCAGCTGACAATCTTATAGGTACCCCTTTGTAGGTAACTCTGATTTTCTCTTGTTGCTTTTAAGATTCTCTCTTTATCTTGAAACTTTGGCATTCTAATTATAACGTGTTTTGGTGTGGTCCTCTTTGGGTGTAGCTTGTTTGGGACTCTCTGTACTTCCTGGACTTGTATGTCTAATTCCTTTGCCAAATTTGGGAAGTTTTCCTTGACTATTTTTTTCATTTAAGCTTTCAATTTCTTGCTCTTTCTCTTCTCCTGGCACCCCCATGATTCAGATGTTGGTATGTTTAAAGTTATCCCAGAAGTTCCTAAGCCTCTCCTCATTTTTTTTCAATTCTTGTTTCCTCATTCTGTCCTGGTTGACTTTCTTTTTCTTCCTTATGTTTCAAATCATTGATTTGAACCTCGGTTTTCTTCCCTTCACCATTGGTTTTGTGTGGATTTTCCTTCGTTTCGTTTAGCATAGCCTTCACTTCTTCCCTTATGCGTTTGCCATACTTAAGTATATCTGTCAAGTTTGTGAGCATCTTAATCACAAGTGTTTTGAATTCTACGTCTGTTAGGTTGGCTAGCTCTTCCTCACTTATTTCTCCCACTGGAATCTTGATTCATTCCTTTTTGTGGGCCATACTTCTCTGTCTCCTCATCTTGACAGGCTCCTGTGTTTGCTTGCCTCTGTGTCTTAGGTAGAGCTGTCTCACCTGTTATGTTGTAAGGGGAAGAGCCTTAGGTATTCATCAGTACCGGGTGACTCATTTCACCACGTTGTGGCACTGTATGTGGGGGAGGGGTCTAAGAGGGAACACTTGCTTGCTCAGCACTGGCCCCTTTTCTAGGCACTTCTCCCACTTTTGTATGGGACTGGTGCCTTTCTAGCTGTTGCTCTGACTGTCATTCCCAGAGTGGGTGGGTCTGTGGATGTACTAGGACCATGGGGGCCCCTTAAATAAGCAGACTCTGCTGAGAGACCAGCAGTTCCTGCCTCTGCCCCCGCCCCACTGGTTTTCACAGTCAAAAGCAATGAGGCTTTATTTTTCCTGGCACTGGGACCATGAGCTGCTGGGTCTGGTCTGGTGCTGGGAGCGCTCCCCAGGTGTCCCACCCGACTTTTTAAAATGTGTGACTGCACTTTCCACCGGCCTGCCACTGCCGCTGCTGCTGCCACCACATTGCATCCTCTCCGCCCCGGCTCCGCCCCTCCTACCTGTCTGGATGAGTATTTCTTCTTTATATCTTTGTTTGTTGAACTTCGATGTAGCTTGATTTTCTGGAACTTCTCATTGTCTCTAATTTTGAGGTACCTGTATTCCTTCTTAGTTGTAGAGGAAAATGCAGCATATCTGTCTAGGCCTCCATCTTGGCCAGAAGTCCCTTTTCTCTCTCTTTTTTGGAGTCCAATTACATGTATGTTAAACCAGTTAACACTGTTCCATTATCATTGAGGCTATATTTATTGTTCTCAATTTTTTTTTATATTTTAATTTGTTTAATAATTTCTATAGACCTGCTTTCAACTTCACTGGTCCTTTCTTCTTCATTTTATTATCAGTATTTAAATCCAATCACTGCATTTATTGTTTCAGGTTTTATTTTTTTAGCTGTAGAATTTCTGCCTGGATCTCTTTTTTAATTTCCATATCTCTCTTCATATTTACATAGCTTACTTTCATGTGAATTCATTCATATGTTTCAATTGTTATTTTAAAGTCTTAGTCCAGATTTTGAAATTAGTAGGCAATCTATGACTTTGTTTCTATTGCATGTTTATTTCTACTTATCGTCATATTTTATTGACTTTTATTGTCTGGTAATTTTAAATTGTACACTGAATATTATAGGTTCTCTGTTATTATTTGTAGTCCTCTGAAGAGTGTGGTGTTTTACTCCAGCAGGTAATTATTGATGATGGATCACTTTTATCCTACAACAACTTGGTATTCTCTTAGTGAAGGTCTTTTCAGATTTCCCCTTAGTCCTAGGGCACAGAATATAGTTCTGTCATGTATTAATAGTTCTTATTCCTAAAGCATAATCCTTTTAAGGCTTTACTCAAGGAGAAGTTTGAGGATTGCTCCCCAAACTCCCTTCCTTCCACCAGAGAACTGTTGAATTTTCAGTTCTTTCATCCTCTAGCTTCTGAATTCCTTGAAGCCTTGTCCCTTACATGTACAATTCAAGAATATATCAAGATTTTGGGAGAAAAAGATATTCACGTATTGAAGCTTCTACCCTCTAACTTTCTTTTTCTAGATTCCTCTTTCAGTTACCAACCATTCTTGCAACAAGGAAAAAACCTCTTTAATGTGGATTGAAAATACTATATTTTCCTTTTTTGAAACATTTTATTCCATAAGTTTCCACTTCTTTGTGTCATTCTCCTGTGCTATCAAATACATCCTGTATATATCTTGTTTGACATTTTTAATTGTTAATAGCAGAAATATTAGTTATTAAAACTTGTACCACCATTATTCAAAGTAAGAACATCCCTAGGGAAACTTAAAAGGAAAGCTTGAAATGTAAAACTGAAGCAAAAGTAAGTAAAAATAAAAGACACACACATCCCCAAATAAATAGACTCTGACTCTAATCAAGTCTCCCTATCAACCTACAAGCTTACAGGTAAAAGAAGAATAAGATAAGCCAAACCACCAGGGAACAGATAAATCCATAATGTGCAACATTCTACAGGACAAATGATCTAATTTCTCTAGCAAATCAATGGCATAAAAATAGAATGAAGACCTGTAGGATAAAAGACTAAGCACATATAACAACCAAATTTATAACTACTTTGGTTTATAGTTTTATTATAAAACCTAACTATAAAAAGGCATTTTTGAAATAACAAAATCTGGGACATGGACTGGAAATTAGATGACAGTTGGGGATTATGGTTATTCTTAGATGCAACAATGGCACCATGATGATATAAGCATAACATTATTGGCTAGAGAGGTGTCTTGAAATATACACTAATACAATGATGCCCCACCTGCAAAATGTTTAAAACTTAACAGGAAAAACAGAAAGGGAATGGAAATATAAGCTAGCATTGGAAAAATATTGTTTTGTGCTGAATAAATATTAATTTTAATTTTTTTTACTTTTATGTTTTTTAATTAAACACAAGTGGAAAGAATAACTGCATAAGAAAGGATTCAAGATGTTTACTGAAGCCAGAAAGACAAGAATGTGGCAAGTGTGTAGTCATGCCTGCATTCGGTGCCTATGGAGACACTGCGAAATGAGGAAGGCACTTTTCCTAATAAACAGGACAGACTTTCAGCCGAGGCCTCTGGGCAGCTACAAAGCAATGAATTGACACTAGCCCAGCAGGTAAAATATCTCTGCAAGTGTCGCTTCCTTCCACGTTATTTTCTCATATTTCTCCATGCTATGTAAACTGAAGAGTCTGCTGGGGAGAAGAAGTTGTGGAAGACATTATTAGAGAGTTCCCTGAGGCCCATTTTACACCCTGGACTCATAGAAGTGTCTTCTTGTGTTGAGCTGATGGGGACAAAAAGAAAAAGAAAAAAAAAAGCAATGCAACTTATATCTCTGAGTGACCATATAGAGGACAGCTGGCCTGAGGAGTTGTTTGAAACACAGAAGATTTTAGGTCAACAAGAAATAATACGATTTTGTTGTATTAAGCCACTGATATTTGAAGGGGTTGTTGTCATTGTTGTTATTACTGACTTGCCTATAAGCCTAGACTGACTCAATAAGGAGGTAGAAATGGCAATAATTACAAGTATGAGATGATCAGAGTGGGATGTGTTTAAATTGTACATTATAAGTATATTTTAGTGACAATAATAAATAATAACAGCCATTCATTAGGTGCTTATTAGTATTAGGAACTCTGCTTAGTGTTTTAAAAATATCACCTTACATTCATTATATAAATTACATTCATAAGAACATATAAGGAAGGTTTTACATTTTATAAGAAAACTGAGGCTCAGAGTTAATAGATTTCCTATGTACACATAGCTAGGAGACAAGGAAGCCAGAATTTGAAACTGGGTCTGTATAATTCGAAGCCCATGCCCTTAACCACTGTCCTGTAGGCTCTTTGAGGACAGATAAGAGACTTTATATTTTTATTGTATCCTCCAGTACATATGGTAAAAAATATTAAGTCCATATTTCATTCATCATGAATTGAACATAACGAATAAATCCATTTTAATGCAGGAAGTAAAGAAGACAGTTCTAGGAAATAGATTGGGTGAGGGAATTCCACTAATGAGTAGTTTTCCCTCTTCCATATATTTAAGTCATTCATAACAGGTTGCAAGTTGTTGGTATACTTTTACATTGCAAAGTATGCCTTGTTTTTAACATATGCAGTTAAAAGAAGCAATGTGTGTGTGAAGGTGAGAAGGGAATTGAAATACTAGGGAGAGACTCTTTACTCAATTTTACTACTAATAGTGTTTACAAACATATGTTGAGTATTACAAATACAGTAATAGAGTCATGCTAAATATTTCTGGAGCACTTGATAATGAACCAGGCAATGTAATAAATATTTTTTAATTTATTATCTCATTTAAAACCCAAGCAGAACTATGATACCAGTACTACTGCTATCAACACTTTACAGACAAGAAATATGAGACTTGGAGAGGTTAAAGGGCTTCCCAAAGGTTACAGATGAGTTAAGCAGTCTAAACACCGATCTAAGTTCAGAGTGCAAGTTCTTCACTACTACATCCTGTCTCCACCGTTGTCCTTCCTGCTCCTCTCTGCCATCTAAATCAATGCCAAAAATGTTTTGTTAAAAAAAATACTCGTATTTCTGAACAGGAAGTTAGAGTATGGTAAAAAACTAGGAAGTTAGAGTATGGTAAAAAAAACTATGAAAGCTCTTGATTTATTCCCGATTAGAAAGTTATCTTTTTCTTAAAAAGTCATTCCTTGGCATTTTTCACTTTGGCCAAGTTCATGGCTTCTTCTGAAATTCTGAGAACTAAAACTATGCCTGAGTTTCCAGAGGCATCTCAATGGAGATGAGCAAATTTTGAAAATTAAAGTCCCCATATGATTTAGATATTTGGGGCTCTTCTTATAACCAGGTCAGCAGGATTAAGACCTGCCTGAACACTGACATTGCCCTCCCAATCAACTTGAGCTTTGGACAAGAGCTATCTTCAGCATATGCTGTCCAATTTTGACCTTTGGAAAGATTAGTTGGAAGCACGAATAAAAGATTTAAATATAATACCTATGATTCATAGCATCTTAGACTTACAAGACATTTTATGCTATCATCTGTCCAACTCTCTCACTTTACAAATGACAAATCTGAGAGGAGAGCTTTTGTGACCAACATCTCAATGGCAAATTAATATTTTTAAATCATTTTTTATTGTTATTGTATTACAGTTGTCCCAATTTTCCTTCCTGAGCCCCACCCAGAACCCCCCTTCCCTCCAGCAACATCCCCCTCTCCCACCATAGTTCATGTCCATGGGTCGTGAATGTAAGTTCTTTGGCTTCTTCCTTTCATATACTGTTCTTAATATCTCTGTGTCTATTTTGTTCCTACCAATTATGTTTCTTAATCCCCGCACCATTTTCCCCATTCTCCTCCTTCCCCCTCCCAGCTGATAACCCTCCAAATGATCTCCATACCTATGATTCTGTTTCTATTCTGGGTGTTTACTTAGTTTTTGTTTTTGTGTTTTAGATTCAGTTGTTGACAGTTGTGAGTTCCTTACCACCATTGTTTGAATCCACTCATTTACTGATGGGCACTTAGGCTGTTTCCAGCACTGGGCTATAATGTAAATAGAATTGCTAATAATTTTTCTGACACACCTCTAGTGTTCTTTCCACCTCATCGCAAGAGAGTTGGAGAGATGGGTTTAAAGAGAAACAGACTGAGAAGATGAAATATCCATATGAGGCCATTTTTATCAGCAGAGGACAGAACTTCTCAGCTTAAGCATTAGAGGATTTCGATTAGGGAAAAAACAAACAAACAAACTCCAGTTATGTGTGAGGAATTAGTTATGGAGATTTAATGTACAGCACCATAAATATAGCTAAAAATACTGTATAGTTGAAATTTGCTAAGAGCGTGATCTTAAAAGTTCTCATAACACACACAAAATCCTAACTGTGAGGTGATGGATATGCTAATTAGCTTGACTGTGGTAATCACTTCACAGTGTATTTGTATATTAAAACAGTATGTTGTACACCTTAAATATATACAGTTTTTATTTGTCAAGTTTACCTCAATAAAGCTGGAAAGAGAAAGAAAACAGAAGTTTACTGTCAGGCACACACATGCACAGAAAACCTATTAGGAGTAGTTAAATAAGGGAATAGATAAAGAAAATAGTTAAGAATTTCCTTCTCTCTAATCCTGGAAAATTCAAGTGATTTTCATCAATATAAAATGACAATCTTGTAATCTCTACCACAGCCAATCAACATTCATTCCATTCTTCATAAATACTTATGTACTGAACTTGACCTGCTCAATGGCTTTGAGTGTTAAATAAGAAACAATACAGAATTAGTTAACAATACTTGCCCTCATGAAGTAAGCCATTTTTTTTAATGAGGGAGAAAGATAACTTAAAAGTATACAAATCAACAAGACAAATGTACTTTGTGATGTTACGAAGGACATAATAGAGTAATGAAAGAGTAAGTGGGGAGGGTCCAATATATAAAGTATCATCAAGGAAAGTCTCTTGAGCTGAAATCTAAAAGATACAAAGATATAGAAACTAGGGAAAGAGGCGAGAGCAAAGCATTGCAGGAAGAAGGAACAGCAAAGACAAGCAGAGGTGGCTGGTACCCATAAGGAATATGCTTTCATGGTCTGCTAAGCAACAACATACATTTTCCTCTGGACTTACCAAATCCTGGCATCCTTGCCCTGGTCTTTCAATTTCCCTACAATTATCTGCTTATGCTTCTAAATTTCATTTTTCCCCTGAATTTCTTTAGTGCTTTTATGTAGATGACCATCTGGCCCCACTTAAAATCTCTAAGGAGATTCCAATCTTACAACAATCACCAGAGGTAGTTGGTACTCTCTGCACACATTTGAGTTCAGACTTCTATACCAACCGATCTGATTTCTGACACAGGCAAAGAGCCAACGTCTGTGAGTGCACAGACAGATGGAAAAGAAATGTCCAATATCCTACCCTCTGGAGAGTCTCTTCAGTAATCCCCTGACCACCGTACCCACAGGATAACAATAAGGACTTCAGGATTTCAGTGCTATGTTACTAGAACACACTAATTAGCATGGTGAGTGTATATCGTCAAGTGTGCCAGCATCGATTCTCCACACCAACGGCACTGAACTGCTATGAACGGGTCTGTGCTAGGTACTGTACAGATCACAAATAAAAACCAAAATGGTGGTTCCTTTCTTCCTTCAAGGGTATACTATTTTTCTTCTTTGAGAGTAGAGAATGCATATTCAATTCATAGCAACCCATATTTTCCCTCCTTAGCATATATGTTAATTAAAATTAAATTTCCTGTGCACAATTATTTGTTTAATATTCTCCACTAAATGTTAAGTTCCTTGGGAACAGGGGGCAGGCTGATCCTGTTTATCATACCAATGAACACCTTTCATGGTGGGTAACACAGTAGGTGCCAATAGAATTTTCTTGGATATTCAAGTATAAATGAAGAAACTAATTAGGGTAACTCACAATCTAGAAGGGAGCTAGTATGTCTGGATCCAGGGGAGGCAAGATATAAACTCATGACATGGTTATGAGGTAAGGCAGTATTCATTCATTCATTTAGCAAATATTTGAGTAGCCACTGTGTGCTTGGCATAATGGTGGGGATGGGTCAGTGGGCAGAATCAGAAAAGGTTTTTGGTTTTACTGAGCTGACCACCTGATTGTGGAACCAGATGTTGTTACTTAATCACACAAACAAGTAGAAAGGCACTGGAAGAGAAATGTCATGAGGTTGCTGTATGGTGGCTCATTTAGATTTAAGGAGCCCTAAGCAAGAAATTGCCAGTGGCAAGGTGAGGACAGTTGCCCAGAGGCAGGCAAGTATAGCTCTGATTGGGCTCATTACTATTAATAGCTTCCTCTCTGTCTATAGCCACAGGCAATGAAAAAACTGTTACTACCTCTCAGTGAGACACTCTTCAGACCCTAAAGCCTGCCATCCTTTGGAATCTTTCTTCCTGATTTCTACCCAGCTCCCTCAAACCTGGAATCTTGTCTTCACTTGGTCCCTCTGGATAGATATCACAGTTGGACACTTGGTTTGGTTTGATCGGACTCTGTATCTTGGTGTCCTCCTCTGCATCCACGGTTGGACATTTTAAATCCACACCAGCAACCAAGCTATAGCTCAGAATCCCAACCCCTGGGTTTTGTGTGTGATGCAAGGCAATCGTGCTGTGTGTCATACACTTCTCTGCCCCTGGCCTGTGTCTGTTCTTACCCCCAACTTTCACCATTTCTTCCCCTCGTCTCTAAATCCAATCCAAATGTTCAATTTCTAGCTCAAGCCTCATCTCCCCTAGCTTTCTTATCACTCCATTATCTCTGCAATTTGCACTGTTTTCTGTTACTTCACTCAGAAGTAAGGGAGATAGTTTTAAAAATGTAAATTACTTCATGTCACTCCCTGCTTAACATGTTCCCATGGCTCCTTTTCTACTGTAAATAAATCCCCAGTTCCTTTCAAAAAAGGATTTATTTATTTTTAGAGCGGGAGGGAGGAAGGTTAATGTGCAAGAGATACATCAATCAGCTGCCTCTTGCACACCCCCAACTGAGGACCTGGCTCATAACCCAGGCATGTGCTCTCACTGGGAATCTAACTGGTGACCTTTCTGTTCACAAGCTAGCGCTCAATCCATTAAGCCACACCAGCCAGGGCAAAACCCCAACTCCTTACCATGCCCTTCAAGGCTGTATTTGATCTGCCCCTACCGTTTTCTCTGATGACATCTCATGTTTTTCCATCATTTCCACTTTCCAGAGCTTCTGCACACTGGCTGCCTAAAATATGTCACTCTCCTTCCCACCCTGTGGCCCTGATGCTTTGTGCTCCTGTTTCCCACAGAACCTACTAGGTATCCAGAACACTGTCTGCCTGCCTCCTTCCTGCCAGCCTACCATCACCTGCTCTGAGACCCTCCCTCAGACGCAGACCTTCCCTGCATCCACTCTCTCTCAACTTACTTCTCTGCCTCACTCTAGTCAATCTCTGTTAAATTGCCCTAATTTAACTTCTCCATGGCTCTTACCACTCTCTCAAATTACCTTGTTTACTTATATAAGATACCTGATAAGTACCTAAACTGTCCAGTCAATCTTGATTACTGAGGAGTATAAAGGCATTTCCATTGCAGCGGGCCATTTACTCCTGCCTCAGCCGTAGGCATTCACTGGCACCTCAGGTTCTTCCTCCTGAGGTCTGTTCAGTCTTCCCTCAGCCCTCCTAGACAGGTGTTACAACATCATCCCCTTCCCTGTGTCTTCATGCCCATTCTGTCCAGGGGGAATATTTACCTACTATATTCCTCAATAAACTCAAGGTCTGTGGGCTTCCCAATGTTCCATCAGTCCACTATCAAAGCAGCTAGCCAACATACGTGTATATTTCACTTTTTTGGATTTTTTTCTCAGAAGGAACCAGACTCCAGTATGCTGTGTTCCACAAACTAAAAAAAAAAAACACAAAAAACATATTATACTCTGACTGGTCTCCTTAAAGTTCTTCTTCTAACTTAAACAAGAAAGCAGGCTCACCTTTCCCAAATGGACTCTCTGATGCAGTCAGAGAATCCCACATGCTCTCAACAAAAACCCTCAACTGCTGACTGCCCTGCTCATTGCCAGTGAGGATTTTAATAGATATGGAAGTGGATTTCAACACCATTGTTGATATGTTTATTTCATGAGCTCACACTTCACTTTGGAGTTTGGCATTTATCATCCGGGTGCTTTCTCCATAACTTTCATTGCAGCATCATTTATGATGTATCTGTAGCCTGAATTGCATGCAAGTTCTTTAATAACCCATATGGCACAGGAACCTACAAATCAGGACAGCAACTAGCTGAAAACAACTGGCTCGGCTCTGCTACTCACTGAGATCAGCATCAGCCCTCTCGGTCTCCTCCCCCTAGAATCTGCACCCTGTGACAGCAAGGTACTCATCTGTCTTGTTCACCATCACGTACTCATTGAGCCCAAAACAGTACCTGACACAAAGTAGTTGCTCAGAAAAATAACAGCTGAACAAACTGAATGAATCGACATTTGCTATGCACCAAAAATACATACTTCAGAGGTATTGTTCTTTGCTAGAGAAACTGAGGTTTCAAGGCAGGTATGTGACTTGCCCAAGTACATACATGTAAAAGTGTCTAAGCTGGGATTCAAAAGTCTAGGCAGACTCCAGAATACTAAGTTTCTCTCTTAGACTATTAGGTGCAAAGCTAACTGGTTTGGTACACTGCCAGCCCTCAAGGGCTGGAACTGAGTATGATGCTTCTTATATTTCAATGAAAAGAATAAGACAGGGCACAGATAACTAGTAAAATGCAGAATACACCTGCAACAAGAAATCCGTTGCTGTAGAATTTCAGGAGAAGAAGGCATGATCAAACTTGATTGGGCAAGATGCACTTTCCAAAAAGATTCTTAAAGAGGATAGCTTCTCAGATTACTCTGAAAAGATGTTTTCAATTTTAATAGTTGTAGTATAAAAGCATGTGGGAGAAGGGAAGGGTAAGACTGTAGTAGGAACAGGAATAACAGAATCAAGAGAAGTTACGAAGTCAAACCCACCAAACTTGATAGCTAGTCATATAGTGTGCATAAGGAGAGAAACTGACCAGTGATATAAGGATTTAAGAGCTCCAAAAAGAAATTAAAAAGAAAGAAAATGTCATTACCATAAAGAGAATAGCTTTATGATGATGAATTGAAACAAAAGCAAAGGGAATATGAGAAGAGTCCCAAGGGTCAGATGTATAAATAAAAGAACTAGCTAGAATCCCAGGGGGTGGACTTCACCGATTTGTAATGGATCCAAATAGCATTTTTCAAGAGATGTACCTCAATTCCAGAAAAATTCTCTGGAGAAATTGGTTAATTAAGCTATCTCTTTCCTGAGAAAAATAATAGATGGTAATAGGGACAAATACTGTTTTGGGTTTCTGATAGGTCTTTCATTCCAGAAGATGTCCCCCTAAGAAAGGGTTGAGAATTGACCATCCTGACTGTGGACAATGTGGAACAGATGGATGAAAAACCAGGAGCAGTAAGGTATAAATGTAACATTTAATTTTTCACCTAATAATAATTTTTCAATATCATTCACAACTGAGATTATAGTTAAAAGTCAGATGTTTGTGACTTTTCATATATCTATTTATATGTATGGGTATTTTTATATATATATATATCTATTATTCTTTTCCCAAAATACTCTGAGAATTTACAGTAGTCCCTCTTTATATCACAGCCTCACTGTATTGTGGTATTTTTTAAAGTATTATATTTAGTTATTTATTGCAGATTTTTTGCTATATCGTGGGATTTTGTGGTACTGTATATGTATGTTGTTAAAGTTATGTAGGTTCAAGAGTGTAGAATAAATAAGGTTTCTACTTAGCGGGGGGGTCTAGAACGTAATACCCACGATAAGTGAGGGAATACTGTACTCCTTAATGTGCTTGAATCATGTGAATATGTCCTACCATAGAAAGGTCTCTGCATCACCAAGGACACAATGAAATGGGTAAATACTTCTGGGTTGTACTTGAGGAGTCACCTCAGGACCTCTAGTTTCACAAGCAAGACCATGTTTGTTGTGCCGAGTTCCCAGCTCCAAGCTTACCCAAGTTAAGAAGAGATCACAGCATGTTTACTGCTTATATGAAGGATGGAAGTAGAAACTGGGAATTTCCATGTCATTTTTTGGCAATCAGCATCATTTGTCTAGGGCCTCGAATTATGTTTATGAAAACAAGAATATAAGTAGCAGTGACTGAACCCAAGGTAATATGCCCCTACCTTACTTCTGCCGCATTGGAGAGACAGAATGGAGGGAGCCAAAACCAGCACTCAGAAAACGCGAGTTCTGGTTCCACGTCTGCAAGGCAAGAGTGATCATCTTTGCCTACTTCCTGAGGCTGTGCTGGGAATCAAAAGGTTGAAGTAGATGCAAATTTTGCAATAAACAGAATAATTGCATTCACTCATTTATTCCTTTCATGTACTCATTCAGCAAATATTTACTGAGTATACATTTGTGACAGATTCTATACTACTCTCTGGGTACACATTGGTGGGAAAAACAGAAATTGTTCCTGTTTTTATAGATCTTTTTTATTTTCCAGTGGCATATTTATGTAAGATACTGGTATTAGTATTATGCAATGCATAGCCTTTATTCTAACCCAATAATCTAACATATATATATATACACACACAAAGTTCTGAACCTAACCTATATGTGTGTATGTATGTATTCAAATGTATACAGGTACATCTTAATCATACCTATACATCTAAATGTGTGTAAACACAAACACATATTCAAAGCTCTACTCAGGGGTTGTTCACATGGGAGGTAGAATCAGAACTGAAGTTGAGCAGAGCTGGGTTTGGAAACAGGCTCCATCTCTTGCTAGCTGAAAAATTTACTCAATTCCTACTATGCTTGGGAATCTTCATTTGTACAATGAGGATAATGATAGTTGCTCCATCTTAGGGTTGCTAGAACTTAATGAATTAAGGCTTATTAAGCACATCACATAGCAGCTGGTATACCTAGAATCCTTCATAATTTACGGCTTACAAATTTCACTTGGAGGTGCTCTTTTGGCCACTGAAGGATAAATAATCACTCCTCCTAGCTCTTGAGATGAAGCTTGTCACTGAGGGATATTCTGAGCAATTTCCCAATGATTCACATGCCCAGGGGTGGGCCCAGACACAGGTACAGGTACAGACTTAGCAGCCTGTCTGATTCCAGTTCATTCCTATGCAGAGTTCTCAGGCCCCGTAAATAACCCAAATTGTAGGGAAGGTACCTCCGCTCCAAGATTTTCCGCAGCAGCTGGGAGTGGAGTCAAATGAGTCCAATTCCTCCACTTCAGGGAAACTCTTAAGGAAGCATGGCTGCTCCACCCCAGAAGCAGCAGCTAACCTCACACGGGCCAATCTCCAGGACCTTCAATTAAAAAGGGAACTCTGCTCAGCAGCCCCAACCCCCACCAGCCTACCTGAGAGACAGTGGACAGAACCCTGAGCTGCCCCAGGGTGGGCAAACAGGTGCCGGTGCGCCACAGGCCACCTCAGAGCCAATCAGGAAAGCCACCAGGCCTGGTTCAGAAAGGATCCATCCCTAAGGCAAGCCAGCAAGAGTGTCGGAACTGTGGCCACAGAGTCTCACTGCGTGTGCCGCTCTGTCGGCTCCTGCTAGTTGAAAGTTTCTGAAGCAGGTGCTGCTTTTTTATTATTTCCCCCTTTAAACAGCATTTGATCTGAGAGTGTGAAATGCCACACACAGAAATTTCCATGAGCCTGGTCTCTAGCATCCTGCTTCTCTTGATGACACCTGCTACCTGAAAAGCAGAGGCTGGAATTTCCAGTTAATTAGCAGAGGACTTGCTGGTCCTGAGCTACCAGGGTGCACTGGAAGAAATGCCCTTGTCTCATAGGTCTATTTGGATTCTTCTCTGCCGGGTCTCTTCCATGATACTACTTGAAAGTGCTAAAGGATGTGCATCGGTTCCCTGGGGCTGCCGTAACAAACTACTGGGTGACCAACAGCAACAGGAATTTATTCTCCTCATCCTGGAATCCAGAAGTCCAGAGTCAAGTTGTCTACAGGGCTGGTTCCTTCTGGGGGCTCTGGGGAGAATTTTATTTCATACCTCTGCCCCAGCTTCCAGAAGCTGCCAGCCATGCTTGGTGTTCCTTGGCTTGTGGTATTGATATTGTATTTACAATTGCTTCCTCCCTCTTCATGTGGCCCTTTTCCCTGAGCGTATCTGTCCCCAAACCTCCTCCTTCCTACCAGGACACCACTTTTTGGATTTAGGGTCCATACGAGTCCAATATGACCTCATCTTAACTTTACTACATCTGCAAAAACCCTATTTTCCAAAGAAAGTCACATTCGCAGGTATTGGCAGTTAATTTGACAGATTGTTTTCAGGGACACAATCCAAACCACAACAGGGTAGAAAGGAAGAGGACTAGTCAGATGTCTGTTCTATACTTAGAGATGTTTCTTTGAAAAGTTTCCTGGTCTTCTATACAATGAGTGCATGGTGGAGCGAGAACCAGAATACAGGGCCATGGCTCTCTGTGCAGTGAGCAGAGAAAGTCAGGAAAATAGTACAGTCGATTATGTAGTTATGTTCTATAAAGTAATCACAGAGACAGAATTAGCAGCTGTCAAACCAGCAGTCCTAGGAGAAATACAGGGTGAGGTTCTTGTGAACCTCGGGTCACAACATTTTTGTCATCCAATCAATATATAACCTTGTTTTCTGTGTCTTTTTGTTCAGAGAAACTACTTCATGTGTAACTGTTCATTCGTTACCATTGAACTCATGGCCAACAACACTGTAACGGATGTCTGAATGAAGCTTTTCTAACACACGCACTTTCCCTGTAAGGCACATCACAGCCTCCTGGTCCTGAGGAACACTAGATCGTGCTCTGCTGGGGGTCCATGGTAAAGAGCGAAATCACTAGCAAAAAGCTCAGAAATGTGGACAACACAGCACTGAAGAGACTCAAAAAAGACACTTACATTATGAGAGCTAAAATAAGAAGGCAGAGTGTCACCTTGTTCAATCTCAGCCAGGAATGTGTGTGTCAAGTAACTCAAATTTTTCACTGCTCTGAGCATGCTTGTGTGTGATTAAGAAAGCACTGTGGTTATTGGTTTTAGATTATAAATATATTACAATAAACAGAAAAATTCACAAATCTGGAACCTGCAAATGAATACCTGCAAGTGAGTACTGACTGCATATTGAACCTAGTCCCAGTAGCGTTCATGCAGGAATCTACCCATCTCAGTTGCAGATGCCAAAGTGCATGGATTGAATTTGGGATTGCAAATAAATTATAGCAAGTAGGCAAACTCACAGATATGGAATCTACAAACAATGAGGATAGACTATATATTGCATCCATTTCTAGCAGGTTTTGTGGCGGAAGCATATGCAACCCACCTGCAGATGCAAAAATAGATGGAAACTATCAGTATTATTGTATTATCTCAGTGGGAACCAGGGTAGATGGATCCAAACCTAGAAGTAGAACATTTATCCCCACAAATAATGTAATCTTGAATTAACCCTAGATGATAAAATCTACACCAGGGATGATGGAGGGGGAGACCCTGAATTTGACCAATTTTTCTTCTAAATATTAAAGTAATGGAGTTACCCAAATTAATCAAATTATGTTTTTCTGCTGACAGGTGAAAGGGAGACATGACAGATTTTTTTTCTCACCTGTGCTGTGGACTGTGAAATATATACAATACATAATATATTTACTGAGTGCCTTTTATGCAACAGGCCAAAAAAAAAAAAAAAAACACTATTCTGGGGCTGAGGATTCAGGGGTGAATGATACAGACATGAGTTTAATGAAGTACACAGACATTAAACAGATAAATAACAAATACTTACCAATGCATGTCTAATACCTAGACTATCGCCTGGCATATAAGAGGTATTTAAAAGTATGCATGAATGGAGGTATCAGTGAGCATGTCTTTGAGAAAATGATATTTAAGCTCATACTTGAGAATGAGCTATCCTCACAGTTTAGAGGGGAGTGTTGTTCCCTGCAGGAGGACCAATGTTTGTAAAGTCCCAGAAGCTAGAGGAACAAAGTGAGTTCCAAGAACAAAAAGTTTAGTTGGACAGCAGTATAGTATTTGAACATCAAGAAGATGAAACTCATGATTACAGAAGAAATACACAACTCTAACATACACAATGAAGATGTCAAAATTGTTAAAGGTTTTGCTCATCTTGGTTCAGTCACCAATTCAAATGGAGACTAAACCTAAGAAATCAAGGGAAGGCTGAGACTCAAAAAGACAGGAATGGAATAATTAGGAAAGATAACTAAGGGCAAAGATGTGTCATTAGAGAACAAGGCTAAGATTATTTATACCCTTGTATTCCCCCAAACTATGTGCAGATGTGAAAGTTGGACAGTGAAGAAGCATAATAGGGAGGAAATGCTTCATTTGAAATATGGTGTGGAGGAGAGCTCTACAAATACCATGGACCACCAAAAAGATGAACAAATGGGTCCTCAAGCAAATAAGCCTGAACCATCATCACCAGAGGGAAAAAAATGACAAAACTGAAGTTGTCCTACTTCAGACACATCATGAGAAGGCAGGGTTCTCTGAAAAGGACAATAATGCTGGAAAATAGAAGGCAGCAGGAAAAGAGGAAGACCAAATGCAAGATGGATTGACACCATAATAGAAGCCATAGGTGTGAGTGTACAGGAGCTGAGCAGGGCTGCTGAGAACAGCACATCATGGACATCGCTCATTCATTGGGTCGCCAGGAACTGGATCCAATTAAACAGAATGTAATGGCTGTAGTACGCAAGAAGGACAACAGCTCACAATGGGCCATTAGGAGCACACACCACACACACACACACACACACACACACACACAATCAGTGTCAGCAACTTACAAAGTCAGCCATCAGTGTTAACTCTAGCATGTAGTGTCGTTTCAAGTTCTTCAAAATCCAACTACTAAAGAGAAAGATGACTTGCCCTGCTGGTGTGGCTCAGTGGATTGAGCACTAGCCTGTGAACCAAAGGGTCGCTGATTCAATTCTCAGTCAGGGCACAGGCCTGGGCTGTGGGCCAGGTCCCCCACTGGAGGTTTACCAGAGGCAACCACACATTGATGTTTCTCTCCCTCCCTTTCTCTCTATTCCCCTCTCTCTAAAAACAAATAAATTAATCTTAAATAATAAATAGAAAGACAATGTCAGGTAGCAATTGTTTCATGAACATCGAAGGTCCTCAGACCCTCTAGGGCACCCATGAGATCAAAATTGTGTTTGTGGTAATACTAAGATGTCACCTTGTCACCGGGTTGACATTTGTATTAATGGTGCAAAAGCAGCGGTGAGTAAATTTGCTGGTGCCTTTGTTCGTATTAAGTCAATGTCACCCGACTGTACTAGTAGAAAATTGTATTCTTTACCACCATGCACTTATAGTTTTAAAGGCCAATTTTACCAAAGAATATCCTTGTTCAGGCAGGGTAAATTATTAATTTTATTAAACCTCAATCTTGAGTACATGTCTTTTTAATGTTGTATGTGATGAAATGATGAAACAGGAAATATACCTAAAACATTGCTGCTGTATATCAAACTATGGTGACTGCCTTGAGGAAAAATGCTTGTGGCAGTGTTTCAGTTGCAAATTCAACTAACTAGGTTTATTTTTTAATTGTGAAATGTAAACTCTAATTATTCAGACTTGGAAATGTGACAAACATGTCATTTTGAAAATTTCTTAAGAATAGTAAAGTGAGCCTGTCACTTTAAGAAAAATAACTGCTATTTGTTGTTAAAGATAAAATTTGAATGGAAAAAATGAAAATTTTGAATATGTTGTGTCTATAACCATGAATTTGACAGCTTCCTGATATGTAAGGACTTTTTAAATGAGATTGATGGTGTCATTAACAGGTGTAATTTGTATACTATTTAATAAAATGTGACAATATTTGAAAAGTCTTCATAGCTCAGTGAATTAATATTTTCCAAACAACTGGAACACAGTGTCATGAAATCATGCATTGGTAAAATATTCATTCAGAGCACAAGTACACCACTGTATTTTAATGTAACAGTATAAAAGTTCATTGAAGAGGGTTCAGATACCATATTACAATTGATCTTTGAGAAACTCACTTTCTGAGTTTTGGTATAGTATAAAAAAAACCATAGTTACCTACAAAAGTCATTAAAATATGCCTTCTTTTTTCAACCACACATTTCTGAGTGGTCAATTTTTTTCCACACTCTTCAACCAAAATATCATCTTTCAACCAATTAAATCAAAAGAAAAATGATAATCCAGTCATCTTCTATTAATCCAAACATTAAAAAGATATTTTAAAATGTATGAGAACATACTATTCTCACTATTTTTTTTTTTTTTGGAAAGTGATGTTTTAGTGAAAATATATTTATATGACCATCTAATGAGTTTATTACTATTATTTTAAATGAAGTAATATAGTATTTTAAAATTTTTCTCAGTTTTAAATTCTAATACATATGGTAAATGTCAATAAGACATAAAAATCATGACTAGAAGATCTTTGGGGTTGTCAGTAATTGAGGTTTTAAGGTAAAAACATTTAGGAACTAAGGATACAGAGGAAAGAACACAGACTTGATTTGACTCCAATTCCTCCTGCATCACAACTAGTTGAGTGATCCTAGAGATGTAATTGAGCTCATCAAAACCAGGGTCTTCTTTCATAAAATGAGGATAATAATCATCACAAGTGCTCATGGGGCCACTTTGTGCCCTCCAAAGCACTACACAAAGGTTATTTCCTTATGACAATTAAAAGTTTCGACTAAAATTTGAGAAATCAGGTTAATAATTACTTTCTTGAGATAAAAAGGAAGTCATGAAGTAGCTAATTCATAATGCAAAACATGTTTTCTTTTTTAGTCCTCACCCAAGAATATGCTTATTGATTCTAGAGAGAGAGAGAGAGAGGGTAGGAGAAAAACATCAATGTCAGAGAGAAACATTTATCAGTTCTGTACACACCCCTGTGGGGGATCAAACCTGTAACCTAGGCAGGTACCCTGATGGGGAATTGAACCCACAATCTTTTAGTGTATGAAATTATGCTCCAATCAACTAAACCACCCAAACAGGGAGCAAATCATTTTTTAAGTGCATCCCTAATGCAGGTTCATTTATTTGGTTTCGTTATTTTTTAAAATCTTTAGGAACCTTAGAAATTCTGATTACAGATTTAATTGATTGGTTTGATTGATATAAATTGATCTAATTGCAGACAAATTAGAAAAATGGTTTTCTAAAAACATATTTGGAGTGCTTATGGGAATGGCAGCAAAACTCATGAAAAGATTCACAATGATCTGAAAGTAATGTGGCTGAGATCTGTAATCAGCATGTGTCTGTCTATGAGATCCAGACTAAGACACAACTCCCTTCCTACTGATAGGAGCAAAGAACATGAGCATCAGAAGCAACGTTAGCAGCCTTCTTATTCAATGCCACATCTAAAGCAAGAATTTCTTCCAAAACCTGACACTGTATCCAGCCTCTACTTACACATTTCCAGTAGTTAGAGACTTACCATAAGGCAGTTCATTTTAAATATTACTTTTTTTTTCATTACATACATCTAATTATACAAAAAGCTAATAATTCTCTTGAATGTTTAACAAGATCCCAAAGTGATGCTAGTGCCACTGGTCAGTGACCACACTTTGAGGACTGCTGACCCAGGGATCTCACCACAATTCCTCACATGGCTCCTATGGTAACATGTCCTAGAGTTGCATGTAACTGACCTGCAACAGTGTCCAGTCGCTATTCTGAGAATGTCTGGTGGACTCTGAATAATTTTGTTAATAGGAGAGCAGTGGTGTGAATAATCCACTCCTATGGATAAACTGAAAGCCATTTCAGCTTGGTTTTGGAAGGTATTCAAGTTGGATTTTAATTTTGTAGGAGTACTGGATTTGCTTTCATAAATAGGTTTTGCTGAGGCTGGTATTAAGATTGAGTGACTACTCCCTGAGTAGAGATGGGAATCAGCGGGGGGGTGGGGGGGGCAAGCCAGCCAGCCGAGCATGCCGGCCACACAGACAGCACTGGCCCTCATCACTCACAAGGCAGACAGCCTCCCCAGAGGATAACTTAGAGTTGTGTCCATGGAAGATACTTTAAAATTGTAGTTACTACGATTATGCATGAGAGCTGGGAAGACCTGGGGGAAACAAATCAGCTCTCCTTTCTAACATTCTCCAAATGAATTAAAACACATGTAGCTCATGGTTTTCCATCTATTTCCCTTTCGTCTAAACTCTTACCCACTCCTCAAGAAAAACAGAAAACTTGTGTTAGTGTGTGCACATGTGTGCATTTATGAGGTTATAAAAGGAAAACGCCATCCGAAAGCTCACAAATCCTGTTGTTATCATGGGTAGCCATGTCAAAGCTGTGGTTAGATATAGTTTTAGTCTGTGAAAGTGGTTTCTGCATGTAGGCTTGTGGGCAGGCAGGCTGTATCAGAATAATCTGAGAACATAAAAAACACAGGTTCCTTCCCCTCCAACTCATCACTGAAACAGTTAGTAGCTATTTTTACCTGCCTTTCTCTGACAGCCTAGTTTTTCCTCTTCCATTTCAGAGTTTCAAATATAACACAGAAAGGACCAATTATTGCTGAACCAACTTGGGGGTATTTGGAAGAAAGTTTATTGAAGGACTCTCTGTAAATAAATTCTTGCTACCACAGAAATGCAAAATAATCTCATAAATGGGGAAGATAGTACCATTACCTATCAATTTTTGAGTTCTCTCAGAGGTCAGATATTGTGAATTACTTTACTTACTCCTTACAAAAGTCCACCAAGCAGGTCCTTTTCTTGGTTTCATTGTATAAGGGAAAAGTGTGGCCCAAAATCATACGGGAGGAACCCAACAAAAATCCAGAACTTATTTATAAAAATTGTGTACTTATTCTTACATGTTTAAACTTCAGTCACCTTCAAAGTACTCCCCATTTGACACAATATAACTATTGAGACAGGTTTTGTTTTTGAACTTGTCAATTTTGATGCTTTTTAGTGCTTCTGCTATTTTTGTTTCACTTATACCATAACAGCAAAACCTTTCCCTTTAAGGACTTTTTTTTTTAATCCAGGAAAACAAAAATTTTGTTGTTTTTTTTTTGCTCAGGGAAAGATTGGGTGAATAGGGAGGGTGGGGCACAGTGGTCATGCTGTTTCTGGTCAAAAACTGCTGAACACTCAGTGAGGTGTGGGCAGGTGCACCCATAAATCACCCATCATAAAATGGGCAAATGAGTTACAAGAGTCTTCAAAAAAAATTCACTGAAGCCGAATGCAGCCTCTCACAACAACTCTAGCTGGTACAGCTGGGTTCTTAGAACACTGACCAAGCAAAGGAAGCCTGTACTCCAAGGGGCCTTCCCTCTAGAAGATAATCCCATTTTCTTGAGGGGTCCCCCATTATATAGCTTGAGTGGTAAATCAAAGATTTTGTAATCATTTTTTGCCAGACTGGAAGTCCCACCCTTTCTTTGAGAGAGAGAGACAGAGGAAAGGGAGAGAGAAAGAAATGAGAAACATCTATTGGTTGCCTTCTGTAAGGCGCCCCAACTGAGGATCGAACCCACAACCGAAGTATGTGCCCTGATGGGAATCGAATCTGCAAACAAGCTTTCAGTGTAGAGCATGGTGCTCCACCCATCTGAACGGCCCAGCCCATTTTTTTAATCCCTGTTCAATATTGTCCCCCAAATGGACACATAAAAAAGCACCCCCCTTGGAAATTAACTTATACACCAAACACCTCATATGTGTCACTTGAGACCTTCTTGGCCTCCTTGGTTTCTGGCCACTTGCCTCAGTCTCAGCTACCTCAGACAGAGAGGACCGGACTTCCCACAGACACAGCAGCCCCACCCACAGCATCACGTTCCATGGGTGCTGGGTGCACTGCTCGCCTCTATCCCGACTCTCAGCTGGTAGATGCTGCTGGGGACTATGACGCATGTATGGAGGGGGCAGGGCTTAGATCAGTGGAAGTCTGGGGGTGACAGTTCCCTCGCATGAACTGCCCAGAGAAGCAGCCTGCGAACTTCCCTGAGACAGCCCTCCAAGATGCAGCTGTGGCTCCCACTGGGTCCCAAGCAGCTGGTAACATGGTGACATGGTTACATGTAACCCCTGTTGGGGGTGGCACAAAAGAGGAAGAAGAAAACTGGAAATAAGATAATTATAGGATTGTGTTTTGTCTCCTTTAAAACTATTTCTGAAAAAAAGCATTCTTCTGCTCTTAAGCCTTCAACACAAACATTCCACAGCTTTGCAAGCAAGGAGAGACACTGTTGTAAATAGGCAAATAAGAAATAGCGTGCCTTTCTTTTGTTACAAGAAGGTTCCTTCTCTTGCTCTGTCTTCAGAATTCGCTGAACTGGGAATCTGGCCTATTGAGGTCATGCCTTGTTGAAGGCCCTCCCAAAGAAAGGACATTGATGAGCTTCCCGAAACAACATCAGAAACTAAAGTGACCCTTTCAGACCTCACTGCAGGTGGGACTGAAAAACCATGGCAATTTTCCCAGAAAGGAAGCGATCTGGGGAAGGTGTGGCTCAGAGCCA
Source organism: Furipterus horrens (assembly GCF_987537825.1). NCBI lineage: Eukaryota > Metazoa > Chordata > Mammalia > Chiroptera > Furipteridae > Furipterus > Furipterus horrens. Next base: position 70,174,494 of record NW_028327180.1, read on the forward strand.
GGGCTGGAGAGGAGCAGGTGCGCCTCAAGGGACCAGTTTTCAGCATCTCTCCAGGAGAACAACATTAACATGTGTTTCCTTTCTCCTAGATTCTAGGAAAAATCTGTCCAACAGACCCACAGAAACAGAAATGATAAAGGAAAAGAGTAATTTCAAAAATCCTTAGAAAGCGTGTATCTATGTATGAGGAGTGGTTTGCAGAGCTGAAATGTGTGTTGAATAAAAGACCGCCACGTAGATTGGCTTTGAATAAGTTTTCAGATGTGAAAACACTAGATAAGTGTGGTATTTATTGCATATTCCTACACTCAATACATTTGATGGCGTGTGTAAATTCACAGTTCTCCATAAGCATAATGACCTAACTGCCGAGGTATATGGATCTGATCAATGAACAGCTTCCAATACGGCCTTGCCAGAGGTAGAATGATAATGCAAACCTGGGGCAGGATGTTTGTGTGCATCCAAACACAGTATTTATATTCTAAATAAATGACTAATGAGTTTACAAGTGGATGGTGGGCTATTTTGATATTAAGATTCAATAAATATATATTCAGTTTGGACAACATGGCAAGTCCTCTGCTGGGATTACTTTGTAGTAATAAGTGAGCATGCATAATATGCAATTCCAACATTTAATGAACTCAGACTATGGTTATTGGCATTATTATGATCATGGTTGCTAACATTTGAGCACTTACTATGGATCTTATGTCTTTTTGAATGTGTATCTTGTTTAATTTTCATAATGACCCAATAAGGTAAATACGATCATTTCCACATTCCCAATGAGTGAACAGACTTAAACTATGTCAGAATCATAGGTAAGATCCCACAGCTAGAAAAAGATAGAAGATGGACCAAGTTTTGAACCTGGATATGTCTTTTCTACAGAACTGATTCCACGATGTTGTCTTGCCTTTTTAAATTATTGTTCGATTTCCATAATCACATGTAAACAGGACAGTGACTGCTCCCATTCTCCTGTGAAGAAACAAAGGCTCCGAGAGGATAAGTGACTCAGCCCCGTTCACACATTGGGCTGGGGTAACTACCATGTGAACTTCTGTACCTCCTTATCTCAAGTTTTGAGCTCTTTCCCTCTCACCAACCTGTTCTCTCAGCAACCCACACTCCAACTCCACATTCAATTCCATGGCTTCCAACAGCAAGTAGCTTCCCTGCTCCGCCTGCACCTCAGGATTTCCCCAAGGTTTTCTAATGAAAACTGTTGGAGGGGATGGCCCAGCATCCACCCTTATCCTAAGCAATATCCTATTTGAACATGCCCCTGCCCGTCTGGCTACAGCTGATTCATGTATGGATAAGCAACTATCTCAAGAGAAATGAACTGGTTCCATTCCCTGTAATATTTGTACCCTGGACCAGAGAATCAGGGAAATTTCTTTTTCTGAGTTTTGTATCTGTGTCCTAGATAACTGACAGAATTCAAGCCTGAAATGAGGACTTGGAAGTTCATGATGAATGCAGGGATGGCTTTATTCGACATCTCATCTATTCCCATAGGTCAGGTCCCTTGTTGCCCTTTAGAATAAGTTTATTTTGCATCTGATGACTAAGGGTTGCCCACTAGCCTGGGGTAGTCTGGAATCCTGTCATCCCCACTGCTACCAGGAATCTCCGTTCTGAACCAGCATTCCCTTCTGTCAGTCCTGGACCATGTGATGCTGGCCCTGCCCTGCCCAGGGCTCTCCTTGTCACTTTGGAGCTGAAGTACACTCAGGGCCCTCCCAGGAATATAGTTGGCTGGTGGGTTTTCTGCTTTTTTACAGGAGACCCATTCTAGCATGTCACTCTGAGCCTTCTGATGCCTTCCTCCATTGTTGCCAGTGACATCTCTGTGCCATTGGATGTGGGCCACCACTTTGTCCAAGATTCTGAGGCTTATCCCTGTGACATGGGAGAGTGACACTCTATCAGCAAGCTCTCCATCATCCAGTTTAATGTTTTCCCCATCTTGATTCTGTACCCTCAGTATCCAACTAGGTCTACTCTACACTTCCAGTTGGAACACAATAGCCACATCATGTGGCCCCAGTGGTGTCTAATTAATACCACACCTTAGCAGGTCCAGCACTTCTTGCCATCTCTCCCTCACTATTGATCTGATAAGCAGGAGAGAAAGAGGAGGAGGCAGATCCTGAAGAGCAGCATTATCTGATAAGGCACCTGCCTCATATGAGACTTCTTTATAGCCTCAAGCAACAGGTAAGGGTAGCAAGGTACAATGGCCTCTACCTGCCAACAAAAGGAAGTGAGACATTTCGGCAGGTCCAGAGGGGTTTAAAGGATCTGGAAGTTCAAGGTGCTCAAGTACATCTACACAGATGTCTTCATCCCCATCTCAGGACCTACTCTCTCTGTGGGCCCTGACTTAGCATAGGAGGCTTGCCTAGGCTGAGAGTTTCCGCTTTCTCCAGTTCTGCCAATCTTCTGTTTATGTTATCTGCATAGTCCTCAGCTCTTCTTTCCCTCCAGCTGCAGGTGACAAAGTCTCTTTAAATGCTGCCAAGGAGACCCTTGACCCTCATGCTTGACTTGAAATTGGTTATTGAGCCTCCTGAGCTTGTCTTTTTCTCTCTTCTAATCAACAGTGGTGTTCAGCACACTATCATCATTATAATTAGTATCATCCTGCATCTTTCAAATGCTCGAGATATTGCACAAGTCAGTGCACTGCTTCCACTTGTAACCTGTACTAGTTCACTGCAGGTCAAGTCCCAGCTTAGGATGTGCATTGCAACTTCATGCTAGGGGCTGCTGCTACTCCATTTGCCATCAGTGTTGGGGGCCTTGTTGTCGACTAGTGGTGGGTGATCCAATTCCAAAACTCCATCCCAGGGAGCTGCTTTCCAGGACCACTCTTGGTACCTACTCTCGCAGTCCTTCCCCCTAGCATTGGTAAGGGCCTCCAGGGACTACACTGAGGCAGTGCCCCTGGGGTATTCTTCTTTACAAACTGCATGCTTCTCTACATGTGTATCTACTGAATTTCTCTCTCTTTCACAATTCTCTTCTCCTCTCTCCTACTATCAAGTCAAACCCCCCCTATTCCTGTGTGCACAGAGCCAAGAAAGACAGTCAAAAACCAGTTTAAGCCACTTCTCTTTAAAAAACAAGCATTCTAGGTAGAGATTTACTTAGTCGTGGTAAGAGCCCATCAGCTAAGGCCAGGCATGGTTGAAATGGCACAGTGACACTGTAAAGACACAAATTCTTGGGTCTAGTTCTGTGGGTGGCAGAAATTACTCAGAGAAGAGAATGACGAGTCAAGCAGGTGTTCCAAACTTTATATTAGAGCTTCCTTCTCCAGAAACAACCCAGTCAACTTACTGACATGAGAGTAAGCATAACTTAGAGTGAAATATCCCAATATTTTCAGGCAAAATGTTTCCCTGACTTCATTAAGATGTATGAGAGGTAGCATGGCCTTGTATGAAAACCAGCAGAATGAAGCTACATGAGAGAAAGAATTTTGTCTATTTTGCTCAGTAATGTGTTCCTAACACTTAAAAAATTACCTATGTCACAGGAAGTTGTCAGTACATCTCTTAAGTAAGTTAATAAGTGCTTGATGTTAGGGGAGAAACAAGATGGTGGAAGAGTAAGTGGAAGCTACACTAACCTCCTCCCAGAACTAGTCTGGATTTACAACTTAATTTTGGAGAAATCATCTGGAATAACCAACCGAACACTAGCTGGAGAGAAGTCTTATAACCACGGAGAGACAGGAAAGGCCGCTACATCACAACGTGACCGGTAGGGAGTGCGGAGACACGGAAGGGCTGGCTGGGCTCACATGGGCGGCAGCTGAAGGGATTGAGAAACAGCTCAGCAGCCGGGGGTTCCCCCTGAGAAGGGCAGGGTCTAAACCCCAGCTGAGCTTCCCAGCCTATAGCAACAGAGTGGAAAGTAAAATAGTATCCAGCTGTGAAAAGCGAAAAGCCACAGGGTTTCTTGCTAGCCGGAGAGAAACAGCTGGAGAAAGAGAGCTCTTAAGCGGATCACATATGAAAATATTTTGGCCCCCACTTGCCCTGGGCTCAAGCGGAGGGAAGGCAGAAAGGACTAGAGACACTTGGGGAGAGTCTGGTGTGGTGGCTTTGAGGGGAGAACTGGGGGAGCAGCCGACCGGGTCCCAGTGCTGACTCATCCCCAGTACTGCAGGCAGACCATTCCCCTCCAAGTGGCATCAGCCTGAGGGGAAGCAAAAGCCCAGCCTACAGAATTAAGCAGCCACACCCACGGTCCTTAAGCCTGATGGCTAATCACAGATTGAATAGATTAACAACTAAAGAAGTCAGACAAAGGCAGTAGATCCCTGGAAGTCTCCAACAGGCTGCCTAGGCCCAGACTGGTACAGGATCTGACGCCACCCGGGGCAGATCCAGGAAGTGCAGATCATTCTAAGAAGTGCCAACAAACAATAGGAGTTACAAAAATGGGGAGACAGAGAAACAACCCCCCATCAAAAGGAAAGGTAGAGTCCCCAGAAAGAGTGCTAAATGAAATAGAGGGGAGCCAGCTATCATATATGGAATTGAAAGCATGGATTATGGAGAAGCTCAATGAGTTCAGTGGAAACTACAAAGAACTCCAGGGAAACTACAAGGAACTTATTGAGAATTACACCAGCATGAAAAAGGACATAGAAGCTATAAATAAGAGCTAGGAAGAAATGAAGAATACGATCTCTGAATTGAAGAACACAACAGAGGAATTAAAAGCAGGCTAGAGGAAGCAGAAGATTGGATCAGCGAGCTGGAAGACAATGTAGACAAAAACTCACAGACAGTGCAACAAAATGAAAAAAGACCGAACAAGACTGAAGAGGTTCTAAGACAGCTGCAGGACAACATGAAATGTAATAATATTTGTATCATAGGAATTCCAGAAGGAGAAGAAGAAGAGCAAGGGATAGAAAACCTCTTTGAAAGACTAATGACAGAAAACTTCCCTAACATGAGGAGAGAAAGAGTCATGCAAGTCCAGGACGCACAAAGAGTCCCAACGAAGATAAACCCCATTGGGCCCACTTCAAGACACATCATAATTAAAATGGCAACATTCAAAGACAAAGAGAGAATCCTAAAAGCAGCAAGAGAAAAACAACTAATAACATACAAGGGAGCTCCAATAAGGCTATCATCAGATTTCTCAGCAGAAACACTACAAGCCAGAAGGGAATGGCAAAAAATATCCCAAGCAATGAAAAACAAAAGCCCACAACCAAGAATACTCTACCCCGCAAGGCTCTCCTTCAAAATGGAAGGTGAAATAAGGAGTTTCCAAGACAAAAGAAGGCTAAAAGAATACATCTCCACCAAACCAGCATTGCAAGAGATGCTAAAGGGTCTGCTTTAAGAAGATGAACAGAGAGAGACAGAGAGGAACACGAGTACGAAGGGGGAAAATGACAATGAATAAGTACTGAAAGAAAGAAGGAACTTCTACCATTTGCAACAACATGGATGGAACTAGAGAGAATTATACTTAGTGAAATAAGCCAGGCAACAAAAGAAAAATACCTTATGCTATCACCTATTACGGGAAACTAATGAACAACACAAACAAATGAGCAAAATTGAACCAGAGGTATGTAAACAAGGAATCGTTGTCGTCGTCGGCGGCGGCAGCCGTCCGTCTCGAGAGACGATGGTGTAGCTTCTTAAGAGTCGATCTGCACCGCTGAGAATGGCTGTGCAGTCCGACTCAGGAGTGACACGGTATCTGTCTCCTCCCGTGTTGAATCGACATCTTGTGATGACACTGGAGTGTCCTCTCCAGTGAAGCTGAAGCTACAGAGCCTGGGCAGGGTGATATGGAGGGTCTGCTGTTGCCCATGCAGCAGACCCCCCCGCTCTTCGCAGCTGAAGGATCCAAGGGAAAGACAGAGTCAATACAGCTTGGCTTCAGGTGCGCCGCAGGAGTTGCCGGTGTTGACTACAACGTCAAACCGCCTTAGGGACTCCGGCTCCCGATTTTCTGTCGGGGTTTACTCCCTTAGCCTTTCCCCTGAAGAGGTATGCTGCAAGGCAACGGAGGTTTTTTGGAGTCAGAGTTTTTCTTCTCCTTCCTACAATCTAGGTATGTGCCCTTACCGAGGATTGAACCTGCAACCTTTTGGTGTATGGTACAATGTTCCAATAAACAAAGTCATGGCCACTGTACAGAGTTATTTTGTGGGTGATGTGAACACTGACACTATCATACTGACCACAGTTCAAGCACTCAGCGAGTATTCCATAAATAAGAGACCCAATGATGGCTATTGAAATGAACAAGAGCCCACTGTACTTGGCAGTGGACACTGCAATGAGAACAAGCCATAGAATGCAGAAAAGATAACACTTTCCTGAGGGTGAGATGCATTTTCCTTTTTAGGTGAATTGAGAAAATAATAAATGTAATTAGAGCAGAACCATAGGTGGTCATCCCTGCAAAAGCAGGCCCTTGCAATAGGTCAGAAAGAAAATTAACTATAACCAATAGCATCAGCAGCACCCATAAAAATTGTTAGCACAAAATCTCCTCTGACAGAGCCGCCTTCTTGAGAACCAGTGGTCTTTGCTCTCCCTTCTCCACAGAAACTGCTGTGTGTCCCAGTAGGAGTGACTTGAGGAAAGCGAAACACGCTGTCGCTGCTGCAGGTGCTGTGTGAGGAAGAGGATTTCAGCATACAGGACGGAGCAAGTAATTCTGAGCCAATCACTGCTGGAATGAAGACGCATCTCACTCTCTTCCAACTGCTTTGTTTTTCCCGTTCTCCCCGCCCCTTGCAAACAGCACAGATGGGGAGGAGAGAAGCAGATGAGTCAAACTGGTACATTACGTGGGCACAAACAAGTTAGGGAAAAACATCTCTGTGTGGTGAGAAAAATTCCACTCCTTTCTTGGACAATTTCTGAAGTAATGGAAACCATGGAAACTAATATAAATGTAGCCAGTGCATTGTGCATTCTCAGTCTGAAACAATAAAAAACAAACTTAATCTGCTTTTTAAAAAAAAGTTAAAAATAAATGTGACTTGGACAACAGACTTTAATAAACTTATTAGTCCCTTTGATTAAAACTTAATAGGGCATTTTGAAAGAGAAAGAACTATTTAGATTTAGTTCCTCTATATATGTATACATACATTACATATGTATATATGCATATATAACACTTTATGTATGTTTACATACTATATACATATGAATATTGTATAGTATGTAGTAGAGCATATTTTATATTACAGTATATATTTTATTATATTATACATTATTATGTGTTATATATCATATATTACATGTTATATATGTATGTGTACATATTATATATCCCCATGGCTAAGTATATTTATGAAACATAATATTGTTGAATATTTATAATGATTATCAAGTGTATGTTAATAAGTATATGTAATATGCAATTAGTATCATTTAACAACACCATGTATTAGGGAAAATCTTGTTAAAAAGAATATAACGATGGACACATATGGTCCTAAAGCAAAGGCATTAGTCTCGTAACCAACAAAATGAACACATGATTATAAACAGCTCTAAGTTCAATGCAGGGAAGACACACGGTGACATAAGTAAGAATGACAAGGGATATAATTTAGATGGAGGGACAGGAAATTTGTTTAGAAAAATAGGGTACTAGCTTTGGGCCGCATGAAGCACCATTGTGTGTACTGTTTTGAAAATGGTAGTAAAATATTTCGCAGGGCAGGAAAAGATATTCAATTAGTAAAAGAGTAACAAGAGAGACTGATCCCTGGCTGACCCTCATTAGAGAGAGCAAGCAGAGTGATTGATTATTTCTATTAAAGGAAGGAGAAAAGTGATACCAGGTCTCTGCTGTAGCATGGAAAACTACTTAAGTGCTTGGGAAACATCATCGGAATCATTTGGCAATGGAACAAGTTACTGATGGAATTAAGTTCTCTGGGGAAGCCAGAGGTAGTAAAAGTAGGAAAAGTCACTTGAAGAAATAATTTTTTCTCATATCATAACAAAAAATAAATTTTTCCCCCTTAGGATCATGAAAGTCATCTCAGGAAATACTGCCCCAAATGTCAGGCAGACCCATGAGTCCATTAATTAAAATGCTCTGCCATCTTGCTTTTTCACATATCTTTGTTTTAGATCTCAAGGCCCAAAATAAACTATAATAAAAATTCCTCTCTCATTGGGGGGTGGGCATTAATAATTGCATTTTTTTTTTTTGGAACAGTCAATGAAATGAATGATTTGCATTGGTCATTTGATAGAGCTGTTGGTTAGTCCAAAAACAGAGCTCATATATTTGGACTCTGACATTTGTGTATTAACAAAGACCATGTTCCCTCCTATATTGGGAATAAAAAACTTAATGCTAGCTTGAGAATAAAATAAAAAGAGCAACTAAACCATACACTTGAGAAATTATCTTCACGTTATGTTGAGTTTTTCAAATCCTGAAACAGCCTATTTCCTACCTTTAATAAGTTTGAGTTTGCTTTGCTCAGCATAATTGCACACAGCTGCCTGCATTTTCTGCCAGGGTGTGAGGAAAAATGGAGTTATTATTAGAGCCTGGTATAGCAACCTGCCTGGCCAATGTAAATCTCAACATTTAATTGTTTATTGGTTGTGAATTTTCCATTATATGGGCACCTAGGAAGTCTCTTCACTAATAGGAGTCTGGAGAAAAGGGCTGAAAAGTTCCCAGCATCCCATCAGAAAATTAATTGGTTGACTCACCCATAATGTTGGAGTCAACAATAGAGACATTGCACCAGAAAAAAATCAAATTGTCCTCAAAATGAATAACTGAGGGCATCAGTTTCCAGGACTTGCAAGAGAAGCATGTGATGCTTTAAGTCAGAGGCCTTTGCAAAAGCATTACATTGACAAAAGGGTAGGCTTGAAATCAGTGCTGGTGCTGGTTTCCCCGGAAGCACACTCTGAGATAGACATTCGAGAACATGCAGTTTATGGGGGAGATGTGGAGAACACCAGCCAGGGAAAATGACAGTGTCAGAGCAAAGAGAAGACAGTTACTAATGGTGATGGTTTAGCCAGCTATGCCAGTGAGCAAATGGAGGTTTTAACATCATGGAAAAACTCTGGGAAATTTGGTTTAAAATGCTTTGTGAGTACTGAAGCCCAAAGGCAAGGGACCTGGAATATTTGTACACTGACTCCTGAGGCTGCTCCCGGAGGCGTAGTTAATTCCTTGGCACTCTGACCTGCCATGAGAAGAAGGGGTGCCGCGTTCAGAGACTGTGGAGCACATCCATGGGTAGAAGACAGGCAGACCCAGGCAGTGGAGGCAGCTAGAACACACCAAAGGTTCAGAAAGACATGATTTGAGGACACTAACAGCAACTACCTCAACATACTTGAGTGTGGCTATTCCATACAACGAGAACCGGGAGGCTAAAATGCCAGACCCACCACTCTGGAGATGCTCCGAGGAGCAGTAAGTTGATGGGGAACCTCAAGCAGATGGGGAATAATTCTGTAACCCATTGAAGATGTCTACCATGTGCAAGGTAGACCAGAACATCAACACAGAAGCCACATATGTGCCATCCCTGATCCACTCGAGGAGTCGGCAAACTTTTTTGTAAGGGGCCAGAGTAATATTTAGGAAAATAGTTTATGCACTCTTCTTTATTTGTTTAAAAATCCTTTTAATATGGAAAACATTCTTGGCTTGTGGACTCCACAGAAACAGGCTGCTGGGTTTGTCAACCCTCTGTTGGCAGATTGATAATTTCTAACATTTTCCTCTATGAGGACCCCTTTTTTATTAAAAAAAAAATTTTAATCCTTGCCTCGGGACATTTTTTTCATTGCTTTTCAGAAAGAGAGGGGAGAGAGAGAGAGAAATATCAATTGTTTGCCTCCCGTATGTGTCTGGAGCAGGGATAGCATGCACTCAGACCAGGGACAGAACCCACAACCTAGGCCCAGGTATAGGCCCTGAATGGTAATCAAACCCACAACATTTTGGTTACAGGACAAAGCTCCAACCAACTGAGCCACACCGGCCAGGGCCCCTTCTTTATTTAAAAAAAAAAAAACTATTTTAAAGAATAAAAATAATTTAATTTTAAAAAAACAGGGTGCTACAAAGTAATTTGTGTGTTTTACATATGAGTCTAAAAAGTTGTATCTAAATATACTGTGAAAGTCTTAGAAACTGGAGCTACTCTCCCATCCTACCGGGGAAGTTCTTGGCACACATACTGAAATCCACTTACCAAGTTCAAATGTCTACGTTTATGGACAAGAAAATTGACGCCTAGAGAGAAAACAAGGACTTGTTCACCATCAAATGCTTAGTGAGTCATCAACCACATATAGGTTGGTGGGCGATAAGGCACTGATTAAACCAGAAAACATGAAACTATACAAACTCCAAATTCTGTCATGCATAACATACAGATTAGAGCCCTCTAGGCTCTAGAGCAGTGGTTCTCAATCTGTGGGTCGTGACCCCTTTGAGGGTCGAACGACCCTTTCACAGGGGTCGCCTAAGACTATCGGAAAACACATATTCAATTACATATTGTTTTTGTGATTAATCACTATGCTTTAATTATGTTCAATTTGTAACAATGAAAATACATCCTGCATATCAGATATTTATATTACGATTCATAACAGTAGCAAAATTACAGTTATGAAGTAGCAACAAAAATAATTTTGTGGTTGGAGGTCACCACAACATGAGGAACTGTATTAAAGGGTAGCGGCATTAGGAAGGTTGAGAACCACTGCTCTAGAGGAAAGAAATTAAATACAGCATGAAATACTAAGGAAAGACTTCATGAATAGATTCCTGGGAATGGAAAAAAATCACTTTTGTTTTATGTTGGTTCAACAAATAGGAACTGAGACCCTAAATTGTGTCAGGTACCATGTGCATAGAGGACATGCTGTTCTGGGGTACAGGTACTATAGCATAGAGGACATGGTGTTCTGAGGTACAGGTACTATAAAGATAAAAGTAAAAGAAATGGAAATGAATGTAGTGTTTCTGACTTAGGTGCAGATTCATCAACAGCTAGCAGAATGCTTTGCACATAGACCTCAATTAATAATTTTTCAATGAGTGAATAAATAAATAGTTTAAATAGCAATTCTGGCTCAGAGAACACCTCACAACTGCAGTTACTCATATGCATTAGTAATAAGATTCCTTTGTTCTATTTTATGAGTTTGGGATTTCTAAATCTGTTAAGTTTTTAGTGATGCCTAGGACCTGGAGGAGCAAACTGATATTCTCAGTCTCGCTCCATAACACAGTGCATAAAGAACACAACCAGGTAAATGCATCCTGGCTAGAAAGAAGGCCTGAGCTCACATTAGTCATTATTTACTTACTTTCTCTATGGCCAGTTCTCAAGAAATCTAGGGTAAGTGAGAGACATACAGTCAAGGAAGCTGGCCAAGGCACCCAGTTATTTGGGGAATGAAGCCTCAGTAGAGCAGAAGCAATTCATACCCAGTTGCAGAATAATCAGGAAGGGAATAACATTATTGCCAAGACTTGTTGGGCATGAAGCCAAGAATAAACACGCAACCCACTGAGCTCAGCAGAATATAAACAAGAGATTCCATATTCCTGCGGTTTTCTTGGAAGCAAAGAGCTGTCCAACAGACCAATCCCTTTAAGTGCTTCAGTCAGCTTAATGTGCAGCACCCTCTGGTGTGGGGTGTGTAACAATCAACTATTTTATGGTTTGACTAAACAGTCCTGAAGTAGCATTATTAGAAAGCAAGTGGCCTTAGGAAATGGAATTATTAATTTAATTATGATTAAATCCCATTATTCTGGTTATTTTAATGGCATAAAACAACAGCCATTTCTTATGCTCACAGGGAGGGAGGGAGAGAGGAAATGACAGCATTGGTTACTTGTGGATATGGGAAGAGAGAGGGGCAAAATTCTAAAATTCTAAGCATCCAACAGCCATGAGATAATATGTCAGGTGGCTGAGGGAAATGTTGGGCTTCTTCATGAGGAGGAGGTTGCTTGAGGTGGAAGATGCAGATTCAAGAGTCATCATCCTAGTTATGAAGATTGAAGCGTTAAGAGAATGAATTCACCAAGGAGGAGAGTATGGGAGAAGTTTCATGGAAGCACCACAGATCTTGGGGAAAGAGAAGAGCTGGTAGAGCTGAGGAATTAATCAGAAAGCAATAAGAGCCCTGCTGGTGTGGCTCAGTTGGTTGGAGCATCATCCCGTAAATGGAAGGGTTGCAGGTTAGATTCCCAGGTGGGACATATGCCTGCGTTGCATGTTTGGTCCCATTTGGGGTGCCTGTGAGGAGCAACTGATCAATGTTTCCCTCCCTCTCACTCTCCCTCCCTTCTCCTTTCTCTAAAATCAATAAGCATCTCCTTGGATGAAAATAAAAATAAAAAGGAGAAGAAACAAGAAAAACTAGCTCTCAAGGGTGGGAAGTTTCTAGGGTACAGAAGGGATGGCTAAAGGCATAGGCTACAAAGAGATGGAAGAGGGTGAGGAAAGAGTTAAAGACCCCAAGACATGCTACTCTTCAAAGAATTACTTTAGCAGAAAAAGTTCGGAGGTTGAGGAATGAGTTGCATGGTAACAAAGAGGATGCGCCTTGTGTAAGCTACATTCTGAAAAATAAATAAGATTTGGTTAAACTTTCCATCTGAGAAAAAGGAGCAGAAATAACTGAAGTTTCAAGGGAAGGAAAAGATAACTGATAAATCAAAGACCCAGATAAATAGAACATAGAATTGATGGAGATTTCTTAGTTTGAAGGAAAAAAGGAAAAAGGAAGAAAATGTAATGTGGAGTGCAGAGAAAGAATTCTCTGATCTCCGGGGGAGATCACAGTGAATTGTCTGGGCCTCCTCATAGTGTTCTGTGGTCTTGAAGTGTTTGGGTCTAGAACACCTACCATGTGTTATGTGCTATCTGGGAAAGGGAAGCAAAGCATCTGTTTGGAAACATATCTTCTAAAATAGTTATTTTTTAATATCGGGATAAAAAAACAGCAGGTTTGATACTCCCCATAAATTAAAAATGTACACAACAAATGCAACAAATTCATAGGTGATGCCAAAAAATATTAATATAATGGAAAAGATGAAAGGTGTGTGTGTGTGTGTGTGTGTGTGTGTGTGTGTGTGTGTGTGCGTGCGCACGCGTGCGCGCGCACACAAATTTTAGTAGAAAAAGTTTGGATGTTGAGGAATGAGTGCATGGTAACAAAGAGGATGAATACATATAAATTTTCAAAGAAAGGGATGGAGAATAGAAGAAAAGATAACTTAGAAATAGAAAACTTTAAATTAAAAAAAGAAAACAGCTATCTTTCCTGAGTTGAGGAAGAACACACATTTGCAACATGAACAAGCTCCTTATGTAACAAAGTACTGTCACTATAATGTACCATAATTACTACATCAAATAGACAAAAATATTTTATAATTATTTTAATTTCAAGGATAAAAAAATCACATATAAGTAGCCATGAATAAAAATCATGCTTGTATGTACACAAAACACTCTTCTTGAAGAATAAATTACTTGAAGATGTGTAGCAGCCTCCCAGAGATAAATCAATAAAAATATCTCCAGAAGGAAAGGCTATTACAGGAAGTTTAACTGTGTGCAATAAAACTTAAACAAGGTAACATTAAAATAATTTTTGTCAATATGGCTTTGACATGAAATCTAAATACCAAAAAATGCTAGGGTTTGGCCCATCACTTAACAATAATTTGGGGTTAAAATCCAAGATTACCTGAACAAACATTGAGGTGAGTGCAAGTGGAAGAGAGAAGTAAAAATTGTACTAAAATTTCTATCCTCCACATTCAATGGTATATTTTTTACTTCAACATAGATCTTGGTAAATAAAAATAAATTCAAACTTTTAAAAAATGCAGAAGCAACCAAAATTAGAATAAAAACATAATATAGCCTGTTCCACAAGCTTTTGTTTTAGATATGGTCACATACCTCATTTTTCCAATTAATTGCTCTAGCCAACAAATGCTCCATTGGCAGGAGATCTGATGGCCTGAGACTCTGCTCTCCTCCCTAGTAATCTGCAAACCTTAGGGGCTTAGCCAAACCTAAGAAGGCTGGTCTGAAGGACGTACTTAATCAAGAATGCCCAGGAGTGCGACGTGGTGGCCACAGTTACTCTTTCTCACGTCCACAAGGGTATTTACAATCTGAAATGGATTAGATTCACATATTCACATCACTGCCCCAGCTGTCTTGATTCTTCAAGGGGTATGATCAGGGAGGACTGGGCAGGGGCTCTCCCAGCTTGGTTCCTAGGGTTACAGTTCTTGGCACTCAGCTCTCTTGGTTTCTGTAACCACTATCCAGGAAGCCATCCCCACCCTCCTTGGCAGTGCAAATACAGGAGAGGTTCCAAGACACCACTTCCTAGACTCAGAAACAGGTGGCTCTTCATGCAGCAAATTCTTTGACACAGAACACAAATGTTCAGTTCACACCTGGTTTCCCTGGACAAATAAGCTTCTCATCTAGCTTCTTATGGAAGACCCCCTCAATAGCTTCAGGGTGCCTTACAATTCTGAGAGAGCCCACCTTCAGAGACTCAACACTGGTGGGACTTCAAATGACCTGAGATAATTTATCGCCTCCTTAAAAGTAACAAACTCATATATGTATATTTGGTATGGTCCACTATGACTGTATCTCTCTCAAATTATTCTAATAAAAGAAAAGCAAAAACATGTGTGTAAGTGTGTGAGGTACACATAACAAGGATGTGAAGAGAGAAAAGATATCATCAAGAAAGAAAAAAACCAAGGATGCCTGTAATACAGTTTTCTGTCACTTCTCGCGGGTATTACGTTCTAGATCCCCCCGCGACAGGTGAAAATCCGCGAAGTAGCAACCTTACATTTATTTTAGTATTTATATTTTAAGGCTTTATAAACCCTTCCCACACACTTATAAACCATCCCCAGTCCCTTATTAACCTTTCCCACTCCCTTAACCTTTTCCACACTTTTAAAAACACTACTTATGTTCTTAAACATATTCTACTCTTAAACCTACATAACTTTAACAACATACATATACAGTACCGCAAAATCCCATGATATAGCAAAAAATCCGCAATAAATAATTAAATATAATATTTTTTAAAATCCCGCGAGACAGTGAGGCTGCAATAAGTGAACCACAATATAGACAGGGACTACTGTAATGCTAAAATTATCTGCTATCTCAATGCATATAAATTAATTAAGTCTCGACTAAAAGAAAAGAACTTGCAGATGGGGTGATCAGAATCCAAATAAAATAACTTATAAAGACATATCAGGGGAATATGGGCTGGAGCAATTATCAAAGTATGATTGAAATCAAAGTAAATATGGAAAAAAGGAGTCATTTTTTTTGACAACGTTAAATATATAATAATGACACTACAGATGTGAGTCATGAACCTTCAAGTAAAGAATAATATAGTACTGAAATACAGAAATCAAAAACTGTCAGAATTACAGGAAGAAATTGTCAGAAACACAAATGAAATGGAGAAATTTAATATTTCATTCACAGCTTATGATAGAACAAGCAGAAAAAATATATGCAAACAATATATAGAGTTTTCAAATATAATACAAGATTAGGTATAGAATAGTTTTTTTACATACAATGAATCCAATTCATTTTCCAAAGAATATGAAACATTTATCAAAATTCGTTACATTCTGTGGAAATAAAAAGACCTGCATAAATTCTGAAAGAAATTACATGCCACTTTCTCTAATAACAATCCAATAAATGTAGAATTAAGAATAAAAGTATATATTTATAACCTATCAAAGAAAAATTTTTAAGGAAACTCAAAACTACAATTATAAGTTATTTAGAAAATAATGACAATAAAATCACTATAATATAGAAAATGGCTGAAGTGAAAAGAAAATTTCATACTTTTTAATTTGATCAATATTATAAAAAGAAAAGAAAATAAACCAAGCTTTTTAAAAATGTAATCTTCATTGTATTTTTTTCCATTACCAATTAGTCCCCTTACACTCTCCTCCCCCCCACCCCCTGCAATTGCCACAGTGTTGTCCACACAAGATTTAGAAAGAAAAAAAAACATTTGAGGAAAGCTAAATGAAAATTATTGATTAAAAGTTAGTCGGAAAAATACTTTCAAACAAACAAAAGCAAAGAGCTGGTATATGAGCCTAAGAAGTGGATTTTGGGGGTGCAGAAAGTTCTTAGGTCTGGTGAAATCAAGAAAAGGACATTAAGCAAATAGAGAAACCCATGGTCCCATATTGAGTATTTATATCTCTATCTGTTTATCTGGACCTCTAGTGTATAGGCAGACACATTCTATGCACTAATATACATACACAGAGCATCCAGTCATAAAAACATGGCAAATTTAAATAAAAGAGGATAAGTTCTAGGAAAATAAAATTACCAAAACCTGCCTAAACGTAAAAAATAAGCAACTTGAAAACAATGACAACATTGAAAATTATAGCAAAAGAGGCTGAATAACTGCTTCTAAAATTAGTCACTCTGCTTAAATAATTTTGTAAATGATAATGATGAAGACGGGATAACTTCCACTCTCCATCTCTCTAATACAACATAAGGGGAAATACAAAACTTTCCAATTATTTTTTTCATTTCAATAATGAAGCAGCCATTACACCAAAACCTTACTGATGTATTAAAATATTTGAAATAAGATTTCAAATATTTAATAAAATGCTAATAAAGTAAATCTACAAGGACAATAAAATGGTGGGTTATGAGATCAGTCAGGCTGGTTTAAAACTTGAGTTCACTATTTATACCAGTTTTGTGAATTTATGTAACTTAACCTCACTGAGTCTCCATTTCTTCAACTGTAAAATATTAATAGTCGTCGGCAGCCGTCCGTCTTGAGAGACGATGGCATAGCTTCTTGAGAGTCTATCTGCACCGCCGAGAATGGCTGTGCAGTCCGACTCGGGAGTGACAATCCCTGCCGCACTTGTTACAGGTGAAGGCAGGTGGCTGTTGTTGCTGCTGTTGACGCTGCTTCCGCCTCGATCTTTTCTGGACCGCCTCCTCGTTGCGCGCAGCCTCTGCATGTGACGTACCTTGCCTGACCGCGAGCCTCCAGGCTAGGCGGTCGTCTGCTTGAACTTCCCATGTGTTGAGATTGATGGAGCTACGTGCGTGTTCCAGGTTAATTGGTTTTGGATTAATCAGAGAAATCACATGGCGTTGTGGATATTTAGTCCTTCATGTGCTGGAAACAGATGCAGAGATGGAAAGGAGAGATCTGGTGTTTCAAGAGCCACCTTTCCAGCATGCAGGGGCTGCTCAGCCCAGGACAGAACACAGCCCGAGCATTCCAGGACCACCCCAGGACCGCCTCCTACCAAAAGACCAGCAGATGGGTGGGCTGACACTAGACTTGGCACCTGGGCAGCCTCGACAGACCACAGCCAGAGCCTACCAGAGAAGCCACAGCCAGGGTCCCACCCCAGGACCTCCTCCTGCCGACAGACCAGCAGATGGATGGGCTGATGCTGGACTTGGCTCCTGGGCAGCCTCGCCTGCCGCTGCCGCCACTGCTACCACCACCACACTGTGTCCTCTCTGCCCCAGCTCCACCCCTCCTACCTGCCTGTGTACTGCTGGGAACAGGCGACAGAAAAAGTTTGCTGACCCCTAAGTCACAGTGGCTGACTATGGGTAAAGGCTAAGGAGAAGGGAAACTCTGACTCCAAACCTCCGCTGCCTTGCAGCATACCTCCTCAGGGGAAAGGCTAAGGGAGTAAACCCCGACAGAAAATCTGGAGCCAGAGTCCCTAAGGCGGTTTGACGTTGTAGTCAACACCGGCAACTCCTGCGGCGCACCTGAAGCCAAGCTGTATTGACTCCGTCTTTCCCTTGGACCCTTCAGCTGCGAAGAGAGGGGGGGTCTGCTGCATGAGCAACAGCAGACCCTCCATATCACCCTGCCCAGGCTCTGTAGCTTCAGCTTCACTGGAGAGGACACTCCAGCGTCATCACAAGATGTCGACTCAACATGGGAGGAGACAGATATCGGTTATAAACTCAACCGATTGGCAAAGGAAACGAGCGCCAGGGGTCTCCTCTGACAGTGGGAGAGGTCATCGCACCTTACTGGACAGCTACCGCCCACCTCAAGCTGGGCAGCCCCCAGCCAATTAGGTGCCATCTCGCCATGGCTCGCCTGCCCCACTGGGTGCGTGGGGATCAGAGAGGCGTCTCTCGAAAAGTGGGCCACAAAACACTCGCATCAGGCAATTCCAAGCAAACAACAAGAAAGAAGCCTCCAGCTCTTCGCCTCGCTAGCTGGAACATCAGGACCATGTGTCCCGGACTTACTGCAGACCTTCCGTGGATCAATGGTGCCAGGAAAACCGCCGTCATCGACAGGGAACTGGCACGACTAAACATCGACATTGCGGCTCTACAGGAGACCCGGTTGGCCGACAACGGAACTATCAGAGAAACTAACTACACCTTCTACTGGCAAGGGAAGTCTCCGGACCAACCAAGACAGCACGGTGTTGGGTTCGCTGTGAAGAACACGCTTGTTAACTCCATAGAGCCACCCACAGGAGGCACAGAGAGATTACTTACCCTCCGATTGTCAACAACTTTCAGCCCAGTCAGTATTCTTAGCGCGTATGCCCCAACCCTCTGCACCACCACCGAAGAGAAAGAACAGTTCTACCATGCACTGGACGAAGCGTTATCCAAGATCCCCAGAAGTAACGCTCTTTATCTCCTTGGAGACTTCAACGCAAGAGTAGGAGCCGACCACATGGCCTGGCCCACCTGCCTCGGAAACTTTGGGAGAGGAAAGATCAATGAGAATGGTCAGCGACTGCTTGAGCTTTTGTGTCACCACGGCCTGTGCGTGACAAACACATTCTTCAAGTGCAAAGAGATCCACCAGGTGTCATGGAGGCACCCCCGCTCCCGCCACTGGCACCAGCTTGACCTCGTCATCACCAGAAGAACGGATATTGGCAGCACCCTCCTCACCCGCAGCTACCACAGTGCAGACTGCGACACGGATAATGCCCTCGTGGTAAGCAAGGTGCGCATAACGCCGAAGAGGTTGCACCACTCCAAGATGAAGGGTCGCCCACGCATCAACACCAGTTGTGCCAGCAACCCAGTTAAGACCCAGCAATTCATCAACAGGATGGAAGATGCACTCGGCGAGGGAATGGCGGCAGACGACATTATCGAATCCAATTGGCCACGTCTCCGCGACGCCATATACAACTCCGCCATTATTGCTTATGGGAAGAAAGAGCGGAAGAACGCTGACTGGTACGAGGCTCACTGGGAAGAAATGGAACCCGTGATCGAGGCTAAGAGGAAGGCCCTACTGGCTTACAAGGCCACGCCCACTCCCAGTACACTTCAAGCGCTACGGGCTGCCAGGAACAAAGTCCAGAAGACCGCCCGCCACTGTGCCAACACCTATTGGCTAAACCTGTGCAGAAGCATCCAGGAAGCCGCCGATATAGGCAACGCACGAGGAATGTATGAGGGTATCAAGAAGGCAACAGGCCCAATCCCCTCCAAGATCGCCCCCCTTAAGTCCAAGACAGGTGAGGTCATCACTGACCAGGAACAGCAAATGCGGCGGTGGACCGAGCACTACCTCGAGCTGTCCGCAACGAGGAACACCGTAACAGACACTGCTCTTAACGCCATCCCAGACCTACCAGTCATGGAGGAGCTAGACACCCCACCTACTGCGGTAGAGTTCGGCAAAGCCACCGACCGCCTCGCTTGCGGGAAAGCACCAGGAAGCGACGGAATCCCTCCAGAAATCCTAAAGAGCGGGAAACCAGTCCTGCTACAGCCGCTCCACCATCTACTCTGTCTCTGCTGGAAGGAGGGTTACATCCCCCAGGATATGAGAGACACCAACATTATCACCATGTACAAGAACAAAGGAGACCGCAGCGACTGCAACAACTACTGGGGCATCTCTCTCCTCAGCGTCGTCGGCAAAGTATTCGCCCGGGTCGCTCTTGCCCGCCTGCAGACCCTTGCTTCCCGCGTCTACCCAGAGTCCCAGTGTGGCTTCAGAGCTGGCCGATCAACAGTGGACATGATCTTCTCCCTACGCCAGCTGCAGGAGAAGTGTCACGAGCAGCATAAACCACTCTACCTCGCCTTTATCGACCTCACGAAGGCGTTTGATCTGGTCAGTCGAAGCGGACTCTTCAGCTTGCTACGGAAGATTGGCTGTCCACCACATCTGCTTGCTGTGGTCATGTTCTTTCACGACAACATGCACAGCACAGTGTCCTACAACGGCGCAACCTCTGAGGCCTTCCCAGTCAGCAGCGGAGTAAAGCAGGGCTGCGTCCTCACACCTACGCTGTTCGGAATCTTCTTCTCCATGCTCCTCCAATACGCCTTTAAGGACTGCAGCGAGGGTGTCTTCATTCACACCAGATCCGATGGCAAGCTCTACAACTTGGCCCATCTACGAGCCAAGACCAAAGTCAAAGAGGTGCTCATCCGTGAGATGCTCTTTGCCGACGACACAGCCTTGACATCACACTCCGAAGAGGGACTCCAGCAGCTAGTCACTTGCCTTTCCCACACATGCAAGGAGTTCGGACTAGCCATCAGCCTGACGAAGACGAACGTTATGGCTCAAGGCACGGGGACTCCCCCATGCATCACCATCGACAGATACACCCTGGAGGTTGTCAACGACTTCACTTACCTCGGGTCCACCATCTCGAGCTCTCTGTCAGTTGACTTGGAGGTCAACCGGAGAATCGCCAGGGCAGCCACAGTTATGGCCAAACTGAACCGGCGAGCGTGGAACAATTCCAGCCTCACTGAGAAAACCAGACTGTGCATCTACCAAGCCTGCGTACTCAGCACTCTCCTCTATGGCAGCGAGACGTGGACCACCTACGCAAGGCACGAAAGGAAACTCAACAGCTTCCACATGAGGTGCCTGCAACGCATCCTGCATGTCGCATGGCAGGATAAGGTCCCCAACACCGAGGTGCTGAAGCGAGCCAACATGAGCAGTTTGCATGCAGTTCTTAGTGAGAGACGCCTCAGGTGGCTTGGCCATGTCAAAAGAATGGATGCAGGCTGTATTCCCAAAGACCTCCTCTACAGCGAGCTAGCAGAAGGCCAGAGGATGACAGGGCGCCCAAAACTGCGGTTCAAAGACATCTGCAAAAAGGACATGACACAATGCTCCATCAATACTCCAAAATATTAATAGTACTGATTTAATAAAACTGTAG
This sequence comes from Furipterus horrens, assembly GCF_987537825.1. Lineage (NCBI taxonomy): Eukaryota > Metazoa > Chordata > Mammalia > Chiroptera > Furipteridae > Furipterus > Furipterus horrens. The sequence goes on from NW_028327180.1 coordinate 70,195,827, forward strand.
AGAGGATTTTAGAAGATAACACATGCTAAGTACTTAGGAAAACTATCCATAGACACTGAATAAATACAATATTTTCTTATTGTTAGCTTTTCAAACAGACTTATTTCTGGAAGGCAAGGAAGATTTACTACTAAATGTGTATTAAGATTTCATTACATTAATAGGTCAAATGAAAAAATTTGTATGATCTTGATATACTCTAAAATAGCATTGATAAAAATTTAATGCATTCTTCATAAATCAGTGGGTGCCAAAAATGAGAGATGTACCAGAGGCATTTTATAAATTGAATATTTAGTCATGGAATAAAAAAATTTAAAAATGTTTCTCAATCACCTCTTGCTTGAAAGTAAAGTCATTAAGTGAGCATTCCAATACTTCTCTTCCAAGAAATCATAAAAAACAAAGATAATGTGTATATTCCATTTTCAGCTAAATAAGGAGATATAGCTATAGCTTCATATATCAACATGTAACAAAGGACTGGCAAAGTCACAGAGAAAAAGAAGGAAACCACTCAGGGAAAGAAGAACTGGAGCAAGGCTATGGCCTCAGGTAGTCAACAACTCTAAGTACTCTCCTGAAGGCGAGAGGGGGCCCATACTGGTGCAGCCCCGCATCCTTGGTCAACACCAGACCAAAGGAGAGATGGGATGGTAGCAGAGATTTCCCCGGATGAGACCCCCACTAACCAGCCAGACAAAGCAACACATACACTGAAGCTCAAAGAAACAAGCCCTATGTTCAGAAATTAGTCTATGTCTTTGGAAAAAGAGAAGAAAGATGCTGCATTCTGAACTTTCTCCCCACTTCTTGGTCCAAATTAAACACTCCCAGTTGAGAACCACTGTCATAAAAAAAAGGGGAGGAGGGAGAGATGACCAAACATTATTTGCCCACAAAACACCAGTTTTAGAGGGGTGTTCTACAAAATACTTGGAAGAAAAAGAGATCATTTAAAGTTTTCTAGAACATAAGAAAATAAGAAAACCTCTAAATCTTTTCTTTCTGAAATGAACATAACTTAGATACCAAAAGTTCAGAAATACTGGACATGTTGAGTCCACCTCATTTACATATGCCATTTAAAAATCCTAAGTAAAATATTAGCTGACAGAATTCAGTAGTACATTCAAATAATTAACACAATTTTCATTGAGTTAGGTCTGACACTTGTTTTTGACTAACTTTTGGCATCGGAATCCAAAAATGACCCCAGTTTTTCTCTACTCTATCACGTCAACTTTTTAAGGTACAGGGTACCCTCCCTTTGTCCCCAAAATTATACAAAATGTACAAAGGAAAATAAAGAAAAAAACTACCTGAATATACTGTTTAAATATTTAGAGTTATTTTATTCATATTAAGGCTATATATTGTTACTGAAGTCAAACTGTGTACAAGCAGTAGAGTTCTGCTACCAAACATACATATCAAGGTATTTTATCTTTTCAAACAACAGGCTAGGAAATGCCAAAAGGAGATACTTGAAACAGTCTCCTTCAGTTGGCAAAGCTTCAACTAATAGCTTCATGAGACCTAGTTTTATGTGCAGAGGTAGGAATAGAATATTCTTTCTGTCAACAAGTGGCTCATGTAGAATGTTTGGATCACCAGGTTTGAGGTCAGACCTTGGAGGTCAGATCGACTCCACCCAATGCTTCTCACGAGCTCTGCTGTCCCACACACACAGGAAACAGGGATACTTGGTGTATCCACGTTTCTGACAAAGAAGGAATCAGACCATTTTAAGGTCAACACAGATGATCCAATTGTGCTTGTGATATTGCAACAGCTCAATGACTCTTTATGTCTTCATAGTCTTCACAAAAACAAACAATGGCCAGTTGGGACTGCACTAAATAAATTGCCATTGTGGAGGAGGGCACACTTCAAGCTCCATTTTGAGCTATCGATGAACAGTCGCCATTCAGTTGCATTATTGATTGGAATTCCCAGTTCCTCCATTAAACCATGTATGTTACGGCAATTCACAAAGCCACCATCACTTCGAAAGTACTGCAGAAATACACTTTCTCTTGATCGAAAGCAAGATGCCTTCATTCCTTTTTCAGGCAAGTTTTTTCCCGTGCAGTCTTTTTTTTTTTTTTTTTTAAGTATATTTTCTTGGTTATCTTTTACAGTTGTCCCATTTTTTCCCCATTATTCCCCTCTGCCCAATACTCCCTCCCCTCCAGCAATTCCATCCCCTTAGTTCATGTCCATGGGTCATTCATACAAGTTCTTTGGTTTCACCCTTTCCTATATTATTCTAAACTTCCCCCTGTCTATTTTGTAGCAAACAATTATGCTTCTTAATCCCAGCACCATATCCCCATTTCTCCCCCTCCCCCCTCCCAGCTGATCACCCTCTGAATGATCCCCATACCTATGATTCTGTTCCTATTCTGATTTGCTTAGATTTTGTTTTTGTTTTTTAGATTCAGTTGTTGATAGTTGTGAATTTGTTGTCATTTTAGTGTTCATAGTTTTGATCTTCTTTTCCTTAAGTAAGTCCCTCTGGCATTTCATATAATAATGGCTTGGTGATGGTGAACACTTTTAGCTTTACCTTGTATGGGAAGCACTTTATCTGCCCTTCCATTCCAAATGATAGCTTTGCTGGGTAGAGTAATCTTGGTTGTAGGTTGTTTTTCATCACATTGAATACTTATTGCCAGTCCCTTCTTGCCTGCAAAGTTTCTTTTGAGAACTCAGCTGATAGTCTTATAGGCACCCCTTTGTAGGCAGCTCCCCACTTCTCTTTTGCTGCTTTTATGATTCTCTCTTTATCTTTCACCTTTGGCATTTTAATCATGATGTGCCTTGGTGGCGTCCCCTCTGGGTCCAGCTCGCCCAGGACTCTCAGTGCTCCCTGGACTTGATGCCTATCTCCTTTGCCAAATTTGGGAAGTTTTCCTTCACTATTTTTTCACATAAGCTTTCAATTTCTTGCTCTTCCTCTTCTCCTTCTGGCACCGCCATGATTTGGATGTTGGCATGTTTTAAAGTTGTCCCAGAGGTTCCGAAATCTCTCCTCATTTTTTTCAATTCTTGCTTCCTCATTGTGCACTGGTTGACTGTTTTTTCCTTTCTTATGTTCCAAATCATTGATTTGAACCCCAGTTTCCTTTCCTTCATCATTGGTTTTGTACGAATTTTTCTTTGTTTCACTTAGCATAGCCTTCACTTCTTCTCTTATGTGTTTGCCATACACAAGCATATCTGTCAAGCCTGTAAGCATCTTTACCACCAATGTTTGAAATTCTGCTTCTGTTAAGATTGGCTATCTCCTCTTCTGTTAGGTTGGCTATCTCCTCGTCGTTTAGTTCTCTGATTGGAACCCCGATCCATTTTCCCTTTTGGGCCATACTTCTCTGTCTCCTCATCTTGACAGGCTCCTGTGTTTCTTTGCCTCTGTGTCTTAGATAGAACTGATGCTCCTGTTACGTTGTAAGGGGTGGAGCCTTAGGTATTTGTCAGTACAGGGCAGCCTGTTTCACCACGTTGTGGCGCTGTATGTCGAGGAGGGGTCTGAGAGGGAACACTGCCGCCCGCTCAGCACTGGCCCCTTTTCCAAGCACTTCTACTTTCGTAAGGAACTGGTGACCCTCTAGCTGTTGCCCTGGCCTTCATTCCCAGAGTGGGTGGGTCTGTAGATATTCTAGGACTGTGGGGGCCCTTTAACCAACCAGACTCTAGAGACTGGCAGTTTCTTCCTCTACCCCAACCTCCACTGGTTTGCACAGTCAGAAGCACTGAGGCTTGATTTTCCCCAGTGCTGGGACCGTGAGCTGTGCTGTCTGGTAAGGAGCTCGAATGCTCCCCAGTTGTCCTTCCTGACTTTTTAAAATGTGTGACTGCGCTTTCTGCCAGCCTGCCACTGCCACTGCTGCCACCACCACACTGCATCCTCTCTGCCCCAGCTCCACCCCTCCTACCTGTCTGGATGAGTATTCCTTCTTTATATCTTTGTTTTGTAGACTTCCATGCAGTTTGATTTTCTGGAACTTCTGGTTGTTTCTAGTTTTGAGGTAGTTGTATTCCTTCTTAGTTGTGGAGATGCCGCATGTCTGTCTAAGGCCTCCATCTTGGCCAGAAGTCCAAAGGTGTCTCATGCAGTCTTGATGCTAGGAGTTCTGGTGTCTTATATGTAATCCAGGCTTGATCCAGCCTAGAGTGGTGACATTAAGATAAGCTGTACAGAAAAAATTATATGTGATAGAAGAAAATTAACTACAGTTTTAAATCAGCATGCCTATTTAAGTCTAAAACAGTGGAAAAATCAAACCAACAGGACTTACATTAAAAATTATATGTATTTTAACTTTTTAGATAGGATGTGCATTTTAATGTATTGAAATTTAACTACACTTGCATTTAAACACAGGGGAACAATTTTTCCCTGGATCGAAGGAAGCACTAGTGCTCTCCTCTTGGCTGAGAGCAAACCTCCCTTGAGTTGGGAGGAGTGGGGGATGACCTTGGAGACCAGCAACAAGTTCATGTTTGTCTCAGTTACAGATGAGACAGTGTGGTGAGAGGTTGTGTGCCGCTCTATATAGTGAATCGTATTCCAAAGTGTAGTCAAGAGTTATTGTCTGTATACAAGGAGTTAGCAGAATTTATTTTTTTATTTACATATGTACTTATTTCCTTTCCTTCAGATCATGTCCTCCTCTGCTATTTCTCATTTTAAGTACTTAAATAACCCTGATTCATTTTGTTATATCTGTGGCAGTTTCAGCATTCCCAGTCAAAGGACAAACATCAGCGCATTTGTGAGGCAAGCCTATTTTGCATATTTTAAAGTAAAACTTGGTGATCAAGATAAGTTTTAGCCCCTCACAAGAGGTACAAGCAGTGTGTTGAGAGTTTACAGACGTGGATGAAAGGAATACATGATAAATTGCCATTTGGTATACCTATGGCTTGGCAAGAGCCCAGAGATCATTCAAGTGATGGTTATTTTTGTATAGGGAAAACGTCAGGATATAACAAGATAAATAAATGTAAAATAGAGTATCCTAGTTTACCATCAGCTATATGCCCAGTGCCTCATTCAGCTGAAACGCTAGTGCCAGTCTTCATTGAACTAAGTGACAGCAATGATGAAGATTTTGAAATTGAAGATGACTCAGTTCATAGGGGATTTGATCAGCATGAATGGAATGAATTGGTACAAGATTTGGGACTATCCAAAAAGGCTCCAGAATTTCTAGCATCAAGACTGCATGAGAAAAACTTGCTTGAAAAACGAATGAATGCATCCTAGTTTCGATCAACAGAAAGTGCATTTTCCAGTACAGTACTTTCAAAGTGACGGTGCCTTTGTGTACAGTATTGCCATAACATACATGGTTTCATGAAGGAATTGGGAATTCCAATCTATAACGCAACTGAATGGCAACTGTTCATCGATAGCTCAAAGCAGAGTTTGAAGTGTGCCCTCCTCCACAATGGCAATTTATTTAGTGCAGTCCCAATGGCCATTCAGTTTGTTTTCGTGAAGACTATGAAGACATAAAGAGTCATTGAGCTGTTGCAATATCACAAGCACAATTGGATCATCTGTGTTGACCTTAAAATGGTCTGATTCCTTCTTTGTCAGAAACGCGGATACACCAAGTATCCCTGTTTCCTGTGTGTGTGGGACAGCAGAGCTCGTGAGAAGCATTGGGTGGAGTCGATCTGACCTCCAAGGTCTGACCTCAAACCTGGTGATCCAAACATTCTACATGAGCCACTTGTTGACAGAAAGAATATTCTATTCCTACCTCTGCACATAAAACTAGGTTTCATGAAGCTATTAGTTGAAGCTTTGCCAACTGAAGGAGACTGTTTCAAGTATCTCCTTTTGGCATTTCCTAGCCTGTTGTTTGAAAAGATAAAATACCTTGATATGTATGTTTGGTAGCAGAACTCTACTGCTTGTACACAGTTTGACTTCAGTAACAATATATAGCCTTAATATGAATAAAATAACTCTAAATAAACAGTATATTCATGTAATTTTTTTTCTTTATTTTCCTTTGTATGTACATTTTGTATGATTTTGGGGACAAAGAGAGGGTACCCTGTACCTTAAAAAGTTGATGTGATAGAGAAAAACTGGGGTCATTTTTGGATTCAGATGCCAAAAGTTAGTCAAGAACAAGTGTCAGACCTAACTCAATGAAAATTGTCTTCTCCAGTGCTGTTTATCTTCACAGACGCTGAAATGTACATTTCATAAAATTCAAATTTATTGATAGAAAAGTTATTTAATAAGATATCTGTCTTCTTCTTAACATCATAAAATGTGTCCATCTCAACCCTAAAGTCAACATCTCACATAGTGAGGAAGCACTTGAAACATTCTCAGTTAAAATTAGGAGTAAAACAAAGGCGCCCACAGCCACCATTATTATTTAACATTATTCTGGAGGCTTAAAACTGCAATTAGCAAACACAAAAACTAGAGATGCAAAATAATTGGAATGAAGTTAAAATTACCATTGTTTGCAGAGAAAAATTATTGCACACTATGAGATGATAAGCAAATTAACTAGAAACTAATTAAAATAAGAGAATTTAATAGAAGGCAGTATACACATTTAATATAAGAAATAAATAGTCTTTATATACAAACAAGTTAGAAGTTTTAAAAGAATAAAAAATCATTTCATGTTGCAACTTCCTCCTTCCTTCAAAAAAAGATATAATACCTATGAATAAATTAAGAAATGTGCAGAATTTATATGAAGCAAATTTAATTATATTTATATGGAGAAAAATTTTAACATTGTAGTAAATAAAAACTATTAGAAATAAGACTAGTACTCAGCAGGTTATGACTCAACTAGTTTAAAAAGCATACATTTTTTTACTTTATGACATTTTATAAGAATATCCATACCCAACACTATATATTAGACAATTGACAGTGAGTAGATATGTGGGTTGAGGGAGGTGTGGGGAGGAATACAATTGGAAATCAGGAATGAGAGGTCCCTACCAATTCTGAAAGTGAGAATGTGTCCTGAATTCTCTGTACCAGAGACTTAAAAGTAATCAGAAAAATCATGATGCAGAAGATAATTTAAGTGTCAGTTGAACATGTCTATAATAAAAGTTAAATGATTAAAAATCAAAACACAAAATACTATATATGGAATATCTCAATTTTGTATCAAGCAGCTTATGAAAGAAGAGAAGGAAGTAACAGAATATTCACAGCATTATCTCTAAGTTGCGAGTGGTTTTGATTCTTTTTTTAAATTTTTTACATTTAACTAAAATCTTTGATTAGTTTAATAATTAACATAAACAGTAACTGTTAAAGGAAAACATGAAAAAAGAAGGACTAAGGGACTAGAAAAGAACACCTCATGTCAAATCCTAACTCTCTTGTTTATTAGCTATGTGATCAGGGATCTACATTTCTAGACCTCAGTCTTTGCATCTGAAAAATGAGTCAAGTAACACATTCAGTACATTTCAGGATTATTGTAAGAATTACTCAAGGTAGCACAGGTGAAATAATTAATAACCTGTAAAGCTATAGGTATACGAGTCCACAATTCTTTATCTGACATTTAGGGTTGTATACGCTTCAGAATGCAGAATTTTTTCTATTTTAGAAACATAATAGTATACAAATAACACATGTTATGTGTGAACTCAAATGGGGTCAAGGGAACCAACCTAAAATTCTATTTCTTCAGTAAAACATTAATCTTCCAATTAAGAAGAATCAGTAAATAAATATGCCTCAGATCAGCTCAGATTATTGACAAATTAGTTCAAGCCACATCAGGTTTTGTCATCAGGTAAATTATAAAATCATTTTATCTTCAGAACTTTGTATTATAATTGAGCATAAAGGACTGAAACAATCTTATTGTCTTATTAATGTAAAATTAGAAAGAATAATTTGGCATAAATTTAGCTAGAAACTTAGATGTTTCCCAAAAAATGCAAAATGGTGTTTATTCAGAAATGGAACTTGGCAAAATGGATTGGGCAAAAATTGGAGGTGGAAGCATATAGCAGGCAGTAAAGAAACAGTTAAGAGAGGCATGAAAACCATGAGATGGAAGAATGGATAGCCTTAAGGTTAAGGTGAGGGCCTTGCAACTGAGACTAGGCTTACGAGGGGTAACGAGAAATGAGACGATTTCACTGAGAAGGAACTTGCAGAGTTCCTAGCCCCAGATGGGTGTAAAAAGAAAAGGAGTTGATTCTGGGCTTGCCGCTGTCACCTCTGTCCACAGGCTCTCCCAGGTGTGCTTAATTGTGTATTTATCCTCCCAAAAGTGAACCCTGGCTTCTGAGGAGCAGCATTGTCAAGTGTCACAGCTGCCAAGCCAACAGGTGGTGTTTGCTGGGTCACCAGCACTTTCCAAATGTAAAAATATAGTCATTTAGATGTTTTCTGTGCACACGCATTTCCTCATTAATCTTCTAAGTGCAACTGCAAATGGATAATTTCCACATGAAACATAGTGGCATTCTGATCACCTGCCGTGTCCCAGTACAATGCCACAGGTGAAGGTGTGCAAAGGCCACAGGACAAAGTCTCTCTTGCATTTTTCTCTTATTAGTGAATCTATGCTTTATCTCACCAGCTGTATTTAAAGCTCTTTGCAGAGAGCTTTATTTTTTTTACCCCAGGGAACACAGGGCAACTCTTAGCACATAAAGAAGGGTTACTATATATTTCTAAGGGGGGTGAGAAAATAGATCAGGATAGTAACAGGCTACAAGCTTTCAACTATAAGATGAATAATGTCTGAGGATCTAAGATAGGACTTGGTGACTGTAGTTGATTACACTGCGTTGTAAAATGGGAATTTAAGAAAGCAGGAAAACGTTCTCACAAAAAATTACATAAGTAGATATATGTGTATGTGTGTATGTGTGTATGCAAATGTATTAACTAACTAGATGGGAGAAATCCTTTCACAATGCATATGTATATCAAATCATCACAATGTATACTTTCAATATCTCACAATTTTATTTGTCAATGATAGCTCAATAAAGCTTAAAAGAGTTAATAATAATTCTTAAATTAATTTTAAATTAAAATAATTTGTAAGAAGTACCCACATCCCCTACAAAAAAGGGGCACACATACAAACAAAGCAAAAATGAAAGCTCGAAGAGTGACTCTACAGATTGTAAAGCCAAATATGAGTAGTTATCAAATAGTTCACTACATTTGCTTGGTGATTAGTATGAAGAAGAATTGAAAGTTATAAATCTGTCCAATACTTCCTACCGTGAGGCTAGCAAGAGTCTCAAGTTAGAATGCATGCCACTAATGCCTCCTTTCACCAATTTATCTTAAAAAGTTCTGACCAAATTAGTCTATCTCAAGTGCATGTCCAATTTCTCCTAAAACTAGAAAGGATTTCTATTACCTACACCAATTAACATTTCAAAAATCACTGGCCTTGCAATTTTTCGTGATCTGGTCCAATATTGCCATTCCAACATGGGAGAGATAATCTCTTCTCATAACTCTTCTGGTTGACCCCTGAGTACCATTCTATAGGCAGATGCCACTTCTTTCTATGCACATACCCTTGAGCATGCTGTTCCTTCTGCTTAGGCCAGTTCCCACCATCTTTGAGGTCTACCCAACTCCACCAGCTCTGTGAAGAACAAAGGACCCAGGCCTGGCCAATCACAGAGCTTACAGATGTAATCTCTGTAATGCATGTCTTTTTCTTAATAGGTCCAACAAAAGTCTCTGGGGAAGGTCCTTCCTGGGTCACTGAACCAATGTTTATATCTGTAAGGTCCATGAAAGCCTGAACCTATTAGTGGCCATATTTATCCCACAAACATGCCCCAAAATTAAGGATTATTTTTCTTAAATATTCCTTAGCTGCCTGAGAATGAAGTCAGGGTGCAAAAGTAGAAATAAATAATGAAGCAACGCTGGAAGAATGATAAACCAACTTTGAAAAGACAAAGGCACAAAATTTTTTAATCCTGAAGTGGTTTTTGGTGTAGATTACAAATGCTCTACAAAAATGTCTGCCCACCAAGGAAAGACACCCATATATAAAAAACACACACACTGCCTGACAACATCAGTCCTCTACCTTGACTTTCAAGTTATCTTATCCTTAGGTTTGATTTTAGGACCGTGGGTTTGATTTTAGGACTGTGGATCTATTCCTTATTCATCAAAATTTTAAGTGCAGGTTTTACATTTTGTCAAATATAATGGCCCTATATAACCTTCAGATCTAATTCATCTGTCAACAAGTGGTCTAATAAAGCATTCTATAAAAAAAATGAGGACTATATGACCTGGCAAAATGTTTTCTATTTAATTTCGTATTGCATTTTTTCTGTTACCATTTAAGCCCCTTCTGCCCCTGCCGCTGCAATCACCACACTGTCATCCATGTCCGTGAGTCCTTTTTCCTTTTTGGTCCATTCCTCCACCGCCTAACCTCCCCCCAGATATCTGTCATCCTGGCAAAATGTTTATGCCTCTTTTCAGTCTTCTCTTTTCTCTGGTACCTCAAGCTTCCACTATGGTGCCCAGCCGAACTCCTTGATTTCCTCTTGCTACCTTCCTAGACCTAAATCCCTGAGATTTCCAGATCACCAAATCCAAACCTCAGCTTCATCTGGAACAGTTTATTGTAGATTCAGTGTAGGTCAAATCTCGCCCTTCCTCCCACTCCTGCCTCTCTGAACCACCAAGAATCTTGATGCTGGAAATCAAGACTTCTAATTTGAGGTATGTTTACATGCCTCTCGGTCCAGGTGTTTAATTATCCAAGCAGCGAGCTGGACTTGCTGGTGCAGACAGTCTCTGACTGCTCAGGCCTCAGGATCTTAAAGACATCCTGTGACTTAAAAAGAATCTTGCTGAGTACTCCATCTTCCCTGATGTTGATAAGGAAATCAAAACTAAGCACAAATGGTGTTTAACCTTAATTGCTTTCTGAACAGTGCATCCCTTCCTTAGCCTTAAAAGAGTAAGTGATTGGATTTCTGTTTTCCTGTTTTTCTGACTATGAATGCTATATAGACTTGTCAGGAAGAGTTCTCTTCAGTTGACCTTCTGAACTTCCTCTGTTGTAAGTTTCAAGTACATTGTGATCATTCCCGGGATGCACCTGTGAGCTCATTTCTGGACCCTCCCTATTAATGAGCATATCTGCAAAATCCAATAAAAGGAAGGTGCTTGCACTGCTCAGTGCTGATCCTGCCTGAACTAGCGGCAGCCCTCCGACGGTCTCTCATTCTATCTGCTGGAATTACTTCCGTGCCCTCGACCACAAAGTACTACTGCAACAAATCTACAGAATATAAACCCATCTGCCCATTCACTGAGAAAGTCAGGCAAATTCTTTTTTTGTTGTTGTTGTTGGCTTAATGCACATAATAAACAAACCATTGGCTGACTCATCACTCCACTCAGCTATTTTCCTCCTGAGTAGGTAGACCCAGTCTTTGATTGCATAGTTCATCTGCTATGCAGTGATTTTGGAAAGTGTCTTGCTAAATAATTCTGTCCTGGCATGTTCCTATTGGGTGTGCCAAGAAAAGGGCAGTGCTGGGACCTGGACAGAGATGCTTTGGCAGGAGAAGATACATGTGGACAGGTGGTTGGCAATGGACAGGTGGGTAGGTCTGGCTGTCAACACCAGAGCTTGTTGGCTGTTGGTCAAAACACTGGGTGGAATTTTAATATCAGAATATGCCAATCCAGAAGATGAGCTAATGACATAGGTACTGGGGTGGGATCCAAACATGGACTCTGCCAAAATTAGTAAGCTGAGAAGGAACAGGACCAGGTAGTCTAAAGGGTAATAAAGGTGAACAGAGCTCTGCCCATGAAGAGCAGTTATGGAGGCATAATCTTAATGCATGGGGAATGGGGACAGTGTATAGTGGAAAACAGAGGATTTCAAATTAATGAACCTGAGTTAAAAGCATCAGCTTCACCAGCTTCAACTTGGCCAGGGTATTTTATTGCGTTTAATAGCATTTTCTTCAGCTATTAAATGACAGGATAAAGAACAATACGTTTTTAAAAATAATTTATTTGTTTATTTATTTATTTTTAGAGAGAGGGGAAAGGAGAAAGAGGGAGAGAAACATCATTGTGCAGTTGCCCCTCACTCACGCCCCCAATTGGGGACCTGACATGCAACCTAGTTATGTGCCCTGACTGGGAACCGAACCAGCGACACTTGAGAACAATACTTCTTAAAGTAACCAGGAAAGTTCAATGACAAATTGTGTGCAAATGCTTCATGAATGATGTTTCCAAACAAATGTTAGCTGTGTATTTGTTATAGGCAAAATCAAGTGTGTTTTAAAATAGAGGTTGAAGAATGAGTCGACTATTCTACACTAAGAGCTGGAGACTTTAATATCTCATTTTCAACCATGAACAACTAGAGAGAAGATCAGCAGGGAAACAGAACATTTAGAAACACTACTAAGTTGACAACTATAGAGCACTTCACCTAACAAGAACAAAATAGACATTCTTCTCAAGTGCACATGGAACAGTCTACAAGAAAGACCACATGCTGGCAACAAAACCAGAAAAAAAATCTCAGTAAGTTTGAAATTATACAAAATATGTTCTTCAACCACAACGAAATAAAATTAATGTTAGTAACAGAAGGAAATTTGGAAAATTCATAACTATGGAAAACACCACATTTCTAAACTACAAGTAAACCAAAGAAGAAATCAAAAGGGAAATTAGAAAACACTATGAATGGCAATGAAAACACAATGTTTGAACACTTAAATGATTCAATGAAAGCAATGCTCAGTGAGAAATTTATAGCTATAAAAACCAGCATAACAAAGAGGGTGACATCTTGCCTACTGCATATAATGTTGCAATGTTTATGGAAGTACAGCTATCTCTTTGAGAAAGTCAAGACATGGAAGCAAACTAAAAGTGTATCAGCTGATGAATGGATAAAGAAAATGTGGTATATATATCCAGTGGAATATTATTCAGCATTGAAAAAGAATAAAATTCTGCAAAAATGAAACTTGAGGACATTATAATTATACTAAATGAAATAAACCAGTCACAGAAGAATAAGTCTTGCAAAAGTCCACTTACGAGTTATCTAACATAGTCAAATGCATAAAATCAGAAGGTAGAATGGTGTCTTATTTCATCAAATGAGGCAATTATTTTTCAAATAATGTCACATTTTTGAAATAAGAAAGGATATTATTCTACTTGTAACTCAAGTGTAAGATACCTCTATATGATATCTATGACATGTAGACCCTCAGACATGATCCTAAGTGAATAGGTTCTGTGTGATTAAAACTCTGGCTCAAAATTTCAGTGAATTAAGTTTAATACTATAAAGCTGAATTGTCCAAGGAGTCTCAGCATCAACCAAGTAAATGTTCCCCTACCTTATTTAAGCAAAATATTACAAATATTATAAAATTTTAAGACACACCTCTAAATCATAATAAAAACTAGGAAATACTTTGAACTAAATAAAAATAAAATCACATCTTAAAATTTGTGAATGCAGGTAAAATTATGCTTAAAGGGAAATTCATAGAATTAAATACCTATATTAAAAAATAAGGGTCTCAAATCAATAATCTAGCCTTCTACTTTCAGAAACTAGAGGGAAAAAAACCAAAAGAAATGAAACCTGAAATCAGCAGAAGAAAAGAAACAATAAAAAGTAAAAATCAATGAAGCAGAAGAGAACAAGATCATGGAGAAAATTATTAACACCAAAAATATCAATAAAACTGATAAAGCTTTTGTTATACAGATAAGGATGAAAAAGAAGATTCAGATGCCAATATCGAAAGTGAGAAAAGAGAAATAACTACAGATATTAAAAAGATAACATGGGACTATTATGAACTATCAAGCTAACAATATCATGTATTGCAAAGGATGTGGAGTAATCGGAACTTTCATACAGTGGAAGAAATACAGAACGATATGGCCTCTTAGGAAAAGTTTGGCAGCTTCTTACAAAAAAAAAATACAATTACCATATGACCCAGTGATCCCACTCCTAGGTATTTTTACCTAAGAAAAATAAAAATAGATGTCCGTACAAAGACTTGTATGCTGATGTTCATAGAAACTTGGTTCAAAATGAGAAACCACCAAAATGTTGATCCACTGGTAGAAGAATAAATGAATATAGCACATAGATACTATGGAATACTACTCAGCAATAAAAAGGAACAATACAACTGAAACATGCAATGACATATAGGTGATTTTCAAATCATTCTGCTGAGTAAAATCAGTCAGTCACAAAAGACTACATACTGTATGATTCTATTGATAGGAAAATCTAGAAACGGCCAAACTATAGTGACAGAAAGATGAACTGTTGTTACAAGAGGCCCTGGTAGGGATAAGGAATTGACTTTCAAAAGGCCCAGGAGAACTCACTGAGAATACAAAACTGTTCCACATTTTTATTGTAGTGGTAATTACTTAACTATATTAAAATTTCGAAACTCATTTAAAATTGTATACATAATGATATTAGTGTAACTTATACCTCCATAAAGCTGATTTTTAAAATCACTATAGAAAATATATTTCTTAAATGGATTATAGATTTAAAAGGAATAAAATATTCTGAATAAAATGAAGTGAAAACTATTTAAGATGTGTAGATAGAGAAAAAACTGCTTATTAAACATACCAAATTACCAAAAATGTAATAGAGACTAACAATATTCATTGTCATATTAAAGAACCAGTTTTCATCCAAATTAGAATGGGTCCACATCACCTGCTATTAAGAGAAATATATTAATCTTTCAAAAAATATCAACATAGATAAAAGATTTCTTATTTCAAAATTATGAGGGATAAAATGTCTTTGCGACATTAAAACATTTGGCCAATTCATTAAAATAGCCTGTCAGTGAGGCTGTTGGAGACTACACATAGTTAACGCCAAGTCAGCAAGGGCAACTTTGAACAAATTCAGGCATCATAGAAATGTTGACTGCACGATATTTTTATAAAATTTCAGAGTACAGAACCCTATCTGAGGGCTTATGCTCTCACTGCTATTAAAGCCAGGTGCTACCTAACCGGTATGTATGCTGCAATGACTGAGAGGGATGGTAATTGGAAACCAACAGTGAACACAAGCGTAAGTACCCAGGACACACTTGACACTCACCAAATGTTTATGAAATAAAATTAAATACAGTCAATGTTTTTAAAATGCAGGAATTTGAGTTAGACCAGAAAAGCTTATCCAAGTCAAGCAAGATTTACATAGGTCTTTGAAAAACTCAGGCCCTTTAAATAGGTAAACAGAAATGAGACCTACAGAGGAGGAATCTGAGCAAACGTCCCAGGGGCAACTGACATTGTATGATCAGGGCACATCTGCATCCTAAACGCTCCACTGAGACCATGGGAGAAGCCATGCTTAGAAGCACGTATGAACTTTCAGGACACCTCATTTTCCTTGTTTAAGATGTGACTAGAGAAAGACTGAGAGGCCACTCCTTGTCCTTTCTCCTTAGCCATCCCGATTATTCTAGAACCTCGGGCCTTAGAGTTATCCTCAGAATACTCAGAGAGGAGGAGGCATCCAAAAAAGGGCCTTAACAAATCCAAGTACCGTAGAACCCTATCCACTACAATCCTTGCACCTTACCTATTGGGGATTATCTAAAATTACCAGATAAAGCTGATTTGCAGTATCTTGAGAAATTTCACTCTCCTGATGAAGTTCAAAGGCTGCTGGCAAATATGCTGTGTCATTTCAAGTTCCTTATATCAAAGTACACATTACCCCAACCCACCAACTACCCCATACTTGCACCCACGTCCAGAAGAGCGGCTTTCGGTGTTAATCTTTTCCAGAGTTCTATATTCTTTACAATAGTCATGAAAAACATCTCTAGTCATTTTCTGACACTCAGATTTTTTTGTGAGAGGATGGTAAATCTCCTGCCTTTAAAAACTTCAAAATGTCTAATTTCTACAGAATATAATGAAGTCCAGAATCCCTTCAGGGCCAGGAAAAGCTTTAGGCAGCAAAGATAAGGAGGATTAGCCAGGATTTTCTCAAACAATTAGCAGTGCTAATGAAATGAACAAAAGGAAGGTTTATAAGCATATGTCTAGGAATTTACTTATTAGGTCTTAAGGAAATTTTCAAACCCCTCAAGATTAATGGAAATAGGGGGACAGAATTCTAAAAGGCTTTAGCTTACCTGGGTGGTTTACTTTGTTCATTATTATTAAAGCCTCTATCACCTCAACACAGGTTAACTCATGTATCTTCTCAGAAGTAACTCCTAAATTCTTCCTAACTAGTAAAAGCCCTCTGGAATTCCAGATACAAGGATTCATAAGATCCAGTATCTGCCCTCAAACAGCTCACCCAGAGCACAGCACACAAATGAGTAGGTGCTGGGACTTGATGCAGAGCAGTTAAGGTCCTTTATTTCACGGGGTGACATGAGAGCACAGGTAAGTCAGACCAGGAGTACAGGATAAAACAATGAGGCCTTTGGAAGGAAGTGACATCTGAGGTCAGTCTTACAGATGGCAAGTAAGGTAGCCAAAGGAAGACAGGTGACTAAGAGAGCAAGGAAGAACTAAATCAGGCAGAAGAAACGGCACGTGAAAATAAGGGTGGCGATCGTGAACCTGTTGAGTTTAGGAAGATGGGGGAATTCTGTGAGGCTAGATAGGGGAAGACAAAAGGCCTAAGTGGATAAGAAAGCCATTCATGGAAACAGGGAACATGTGAGAAGGAGCAAGTTAGGAGGAAGGTGGGAGACATAGTAAATATGAAGAGTTCAATATTGATAAATACCATTGTGTTCAATCATCTGAATATAGCTTGACATTCCATTTGTTCTATAGAGAAACCAAAGTTTTCCTTGGGGTATTGGTTTGGACACCTGAAAAATATTAAATTCACTGGGAAGTGTTAAGTACAGCACTGGTCTGTTATTATAAATTCCCTGTTCTGCTCATACTGACAAGCTGTTTTACAACAATGTTGACTTTTAAGAAATAATTATGAACTGCTCCCAACGGGGTTTGTTAATTGAATTATTGAATGGCACTGCAGACAAAAGGTCAAAAGCAGGATATTGTACACACACACACTACTTTCCATTGCTTGGACAGGAAAAAATTATTTAGGCGCTCATTCCTGCAGCAAAAAACTACCAAGGAACTACAACTTTTAAATTAAAAGTAAATAATAATTCAGGTTGATAGATCTGTAAGGGAATTTGATAATCTTATCTACATTTCCCAAAGACAGAAGTACAGAAAGGAAAGTTAATTGTGTTGAAAATATGGAACACATTGAGAATGTAGGACAAAACATACATTCTTAGAGTTTGTCTTGGTGCACTGACCTCGGTAAGAAGAAAGTAAGAAAGTCACACAACTCATCTGATAAGGCTCTGTTTGGAGTTCAATGAACCTACAACTGTTTCCCATCTACAGAGACCCCATGTCTCTGTCAAGAACAACTACATGTCATGTATAAAACTGAGGTCAAAGAGGTGCAGCAGACTTCACACTAATCATTATCTTGTAAGAGACCACTTTGCATAGTTGTTTGAAGGGAAATTTGTCTCCATTTGTGGGTTTTTAACAAGAATGTTAAGCCATACATGTTTGGAGTTTATCTTAAATTTTCCTGAACAAAGGAATACCTCCAACATATTTGCAGCATTTTGCCATGTCAGATGTTGCTTCCAGCTGCAAGAAAATGTATTCTTTATTCTCTTTTATGCTCTAAACTACTTAGAATGTTTACATCTGTAGCTCCATGTGGAGTCCAGCACCCAAGTGGTGGTTGTTTCTATACACCATTGGATTATATCAATGACAGCATTGTCAAGTACATAATGATTGGCTTTTCATGTGGGGCCCAACATTTCAAAAGGGCCTCTATTATTCATACCAATCTGGCTTTAGTTTATCTTCCATAGGCACTCCAGATTAAATTGTCTTCATTATCATTACAGAACTAGATGAATAAGTGCCACATCTGCTCATGAAGTGGTTTATTATCTGTTCGAATGAGATTTGAGATGAATAGAAAAATAACTATGGAGGAGACAAAAGCACACAGGTTTATACCCACTGTGAAATGCAGGACAAGCTATGATATCTCTCAAAATCCATTGGTCTCCCCCTTCCACTGAATGGGAAATTATCATCTAATGAGTTGATACAAGTTCACATGAGGAAGAATACAAAGCAGAAAGGAATGAAACCAAAACAAATGAACAAAAACCTGGCATGTGATGAGGGCCTAATGAAGACCTTATATTGTTCAATTCAATTTCCAGTGTGTCCTCACAAAAGATAATTTGAATTATCTGTAAATATTTTACCAACAATCCCGTATCAGATATTTCTCATGCAAAACAAGACTGTTTAAATTAATCTGTTGATTAGACAGATATCAACACATTACGGCTGTGCCATTCACATGGGGATTACAGTCAATCTTTTCTGTTTTCTATCACTAATAGGCCAGTATGTTTCAGGACCAGAACCAGACCCACACGGTATGAGAGTCTGTGCCACTCTTGGACTGGCTCCAACCAAGTCTACATTCAAGCATTTGTCTGCAGTATAACTTGACTGTGTATCCAATTTCACACAGACCAGCCATATAATTTAGTGTGCCTAAGGTCATATGTATGAATGGTTTGTTTCTGCCAATTTCAAAACAACAACAACAATAAATAACTACTCAAATTTTAATGTACAAACAAATCACCTGGGAGTCTTGTTAAATGCAGATTCTGACTCAACAGGTCAGGAGTGGGGCCGAAGAGTTCATTTCAAATAAGCTCCCAAATTAGCTGCCGCTGCTGGCACTTGAAAGGTACCCACTTGGAGGCAGCCCTGTGATGTTTAAGGATGCCAGCCACCTGTGGCTGAGCTCTCAGACCTAGCTCCCCAAGTGGGGATGAGCTGTAAGTACAAATTTCACATCAAATTTCAAAGATTTAGTACAAAAACAATTGTAAAATAAGTTATTAATAATTTCATATGGAGTAAATGTTTAAAAGATATTTTATAGAGTTAAATAAAATATATTATCAAAATAAAACATAGTATCAAAATTAATTTCTCCTGTTTTCACTTTTAAATTGGCAACTATACATTTTTAAATATACATGAGATGCATATTTCTACAGCACTAAGATAAACAATTTTTGAAATGGGTTATGTTTTGTTTTTAACATATGTTAAAATGGTATATGTGTATGCATGCATGTATATATCTTATAGATGTGATATTATATGATATGTGATATATTATATTATATGATATTATATGTAACAGAAGCCTGATACAGAACCTCTCTGACAGGCCTGCATGGAGGTGAAATAATTCTATTCTTGATTCTCACCATTAAATGCTTTCAACTATAAGAAAATCAATCTGTTTATTTAGCTACAGGAAAAGTACTTGCTTGGGAAAATGAGTAAAATAAGATTCAACACTTTAATTTTCAGTCTGTTACTCCATTTAGTCTCAACTCTCTTAGCTCTGAGTCAATGCTCAGGCCCATCGACATCAATAACTGAAATAAAATCCAGCGAAGTAAGGGACAGTCCTCTCTCCCTAAGTCTCTATTGTAGGAGCAATGAAACATTTCCAGAAACTCCCATCTCAAGGTGCCAAACAGATTTCCAATCCTGAGCCAATCCCTGTGGCTGGAAAATTGACAGGTTCTTATTATCTTAGACACCATTTCCTGACTCGGTCACTGATTAAAGCACTGGAATTAATAAGAGGCTTGGACTAACCATGGTCCACTCCCAGAGAAGTGAAGGCAATCCTCTAAAGTTCGAGGCTGTCACCCAATGGGACAAAAAGTAGGATGGAGGGAAATAAACTCAATGTCAACCACAGTAAGTGGGACCCTACTCTTCTTTTTATATAGAATTATCATCTTGCAAAAATTATACTCAATAACAGTGAACATTTTAACCCCCCCAAAATATATAGGAATATTTATATTGAAATAATAGCACCCAGAATTGTATTATCAACTTAGTAATAAAGTATTGGTAACTTTCCCTCTTAGTATTTCTTTAGGGTGTAAGTTATATAAAGTATAAATACGCAATGGTAACTGCTTTTTTCCTCTCAACGCTAACTTTTTTCCTCCGATTCAGCCTTCTATTGATCTATATCATCCCTTTTTCTACCTACAGATATTGCATTGTATGTATAGACCATAATGCAAGACTTACAGTGTACTGCAAATGAGCTTCAGAGATGCCTCCAGATGTGAAACCACTGGCTCCTTGGGGCAGTCAGGGAAGGTGTGAGCTGCTCCAAACGCAGCTGCATGAGAGTGCAGGGCTGATGGCACTCCTCAGTGACGGGTGTGGGGAGCACAGCCATTAACCCCCACTAGTTTTAGGTATCTATACTGTTGCCAAACTTCCGTTAGCAGAAACAAATTCATTATAAACATTGTTAGACTCATTTTCCTACCTGAGAGATCTAATGATGGAAATGTGGACACTTGTATTTTCAGCAGGTTTTTAAAGGCTTTAGGAAAAACAGATGTTAAGAAAGTAGTGGTTGTAACCCCATCAGCTTCATTGTCATCCTTCTGAGGCTACAAACTCACCATGCAGCAAGAATCACAAAGAACAGTCATGTTCTTCTGGTGTCACTTGGGGTAACAATTAGACCTGAAGTAACCTCTTTTACTAGACTTACTGGTGGTAAAATAGAGTTACTATCAAACCAAGACAGAGGAGGCTGACTTTCCTGATGTTTAGCTCACATATGTTTGCTCTGAGTCAGTACTTGATGTATGGATAGTACAGGTGGTTTTATTCAAACTTCCCAGTGTGAAATTATGTGTGGGTGTGTTTGTGTGTATTTATAATAGAGAAAGAGAAAAACAGGCAGGTAGGCAGAGATAAAACACAGATGTATAAGCAATACTTTTTAAAGAATTTGGCTGAAGTTAAAAAAAAACAATTTTTTCAGTTAAAAACCGAAAGCAGCACTCTTCCAAAAGTAAATTGTTAGTCCCATTGTACAATGTAGGTAATGCTCAGAAAGTAATAAAACTAGGAATTCTTTAGAGTAATCATTGACTCAAAATCTCTGGCTCCTGTTTTGAAGCTGGTACTACCTTCCAGAAAGGAGCTGCTAAAATGGTCTGTTTACAAGCCACTTTGGAATGCATGGTAAAAAAAAAAAAAAAAAAAAAAATGTTGATATGAATGTAAGTTGCTCTTGATAAAATAGAACAAATTGGTAAGCTCTCCCTATTCATTGAGTGGGGTGATGAAGCAACCACATCCACATTAGCATGGCCTAAGCAGACCAGCTGTTAGAACAGCCCTCTATGAAAATGGCTACATCAATGATTGGCCACAGACCACCTTAAGTTTTGGGAAGAGATTTGCCAACAACATCTCCAAGATGCCTGATTAGCTCAGCACTCCGTACTGTACAGTCTGGCTCTTACGCAGTTCTTATCAGTGCCTTATACATTTAGACTGTGGAAAGGTTTGCCAGTAAGCAGACATAGAATCAACTGGGCCAATATCTTAATGTTAAATTCTGTAGAAATTGATAAATAAGCTACAAAGTTGTAATGAGTTGTTTGGATGATTAAAACCATAATTGATGCATCATTGTTTTAATGCAGATTCTGAAAGAAGCCCATCAGATCAGGAACTAGAGTCCCAATGGTCAAGGGGAGGTAGATCCCCAATGTGGAAGGTTCATAAAAAATCTTACACACACACACACACACACACACACACACACACACACAAACACGCTCCCCTAAATCTCTGAATCGTATCTCTTGTAGGACCCCCAAGTCCCATGCCACTCTTTTAGCATGGATTCCTTCTCTTTCCACTTCCTTCAGGTTCCCCCTTTTGTACTTTCTCTTTTACTTCTCTTTAAAAGTGTTTCCTGCTTCTGAGCCTCTGATAAAAATACAAGTGAGACTTCCGGCCAAGATGGAGACCTAGACAGACACACTGTGTCTCGCTCCACAACTAAGAAGGAATACAACTACCTTGAAACTAGAGACAACCAGAAGTTCCAGAGAATCAAGCTGCATGGAAGACCAACAAACAAAGATGTAAAGAACAAACACTGACTTCTAGACAAGTAGGAGGCATAGACAGACACACTGCATCTCCCTCCACAACTAAGAAGGAATACAACTACCTCAAAACTAGAAACAACCAGAAGTTCCAGATAATCAAACTGCATGGAAGTCCAGCAAACAAAGATATAAAGAAGAAATACTCATCCAGACAGGTAGGAGGGGCAGAGACAGGGCGGAGAGGATGTGGTGTGGTGGTGGCAGTGGTGGCAATGGCAGGCTGGCGGAAAGCACAGTCACAGATTTTTAAAAACTCAGGAGGGACACCTGGAGAGTGTTCCCAGCTCCTCACTGGACCTCCCAGCTCATGGTTCCAGCACCAGGTAAAATCAAGCCTCATTGCTTCTGACTGTGCAGACCAGTGGGGGTTGGGGTGGAGGCAGAAATTGCCGGTCCCTCAGCAGTATCCACTTGTTTAAAGGTAGCCTATGGTCCTAGAACACCTGCAGACCCACCTACTCTGGGAACAACGGCCAGGGAGGCAGCTAGAGAGATGCCAGTACCATATGCAAGTGGGAGAACTGCCTGAAAAAGAGGTGAGTGCTAGGCAGGCGGCATCGACCCTCTCGGACCCCTCCCCACATACAGCGCCACAACGTGGTGAAACAGGTCGCCCTGTACTGATGCATCCCTAAGGCACTGCCCCTTACAATGTAACATGAGTGACAGCTCTACTTGGGATGTGGGGCAAACAAACACAGGAGTCTGTCAGAGTGAGAAGACAGAGAAATATGGCCCAAAAGGGGGAACGGATAAAGGTTCCACCGGGAGAACTAAGTGATGAGGAGATAGCCAAACTAACAGATGAGGAGATAGACAACCTAACAGATGCAGAATTAAAAACACTGGTGATGAAGATACTCACAGGTTTGACAGATATGCTTGAGTATGGCAAATGCATAAGATAAGAAGTGAAGGCTATGCTAAGTGAAATGAAGGAAAATCCACACAAAAATCAATGGTGAAGGGAAAGAAATCAGGGTTCAAATAAATGATTTGGAACATAAGGAAGAAAAAGAACAGCCAACCAATGCAGAATGAGGAAGCAAGAATTGAAAAAAATGAGGAAAACTTCCCAAATTTTGCGAAGCAGGTGGACATACAGGTCTGGGAAGCACAGAGGGTGCCGGGCGAGCTGGATCCAGAGGGGACCACACCAGGACACATCATGAATGAAATGCCAAAGATGAAAGATAAAGAGAGTCCTGGGGGCAGCAAGAGAAAGGCAGAGAGTTGCCTACAGGAGGGTGTTTATAGGACTGTCAGCTGATTTCTCAGAGGACACTTTGCAGGCAGGAAGGGACTAGAAAGCAGTATTCAATGTGATGAAAGGCAACCTGCAACCAAGATTACTCTATCCAACAACGCTATCATTTGGAATAAAAGTGCAGATAAAGTGCTTCCCAGACAAGGTGAAGCTAAAGGAGTTCATCATCACCAAGACATTATTATATGAAATGTCAAAGGGACTTAAGAAAATGAATATCAAAATTATGAACACTAAAATGACAACTCAAATTAACAACTGAATCTAAAAAATAAAAACAAAATCCAACTAAGCAAACCAGAATAAGAACAGAATCATAGGTTTTAGGATCATTTGGAGGGTTATCAACTGGGAGGGGGAAGGGGGAGAAATGGGGATATGGTGCAGGGATTAAGAAGTATAATCGGTTGGTACAAAATAGACAGGGGGACGTTAAGAATAATATAGGAAAGGGTGAAGCCAAAGAACTCATATGCATGACCCATGGACATGAACTAAGAGGGGTGGGATTGCTGGAGGGAAGGGGGGTACTGGGCAGGGAGGAGCAAAGGGGAAAAAAATTGGAACTGCTGTAACAACATAATCAATAAAACACACTTTTAAAAAAATACAAGTATTCATACAAAGTAAATTCCATTAAGCAAACTTACTACAAAGCTGGGAGAATGTCACAACTGCCAAAAAAAAAAAAAAAAAAAAAATCAAAATATTTGCTCACGTATCTCCTAAAATCACCCTGCCCAACACACTTCGGAAACCTCTGCCTCAAAGAATTCAGTCTAAAATATAAGCAGAAAGGCTCCAACACAAACGAGAAGTGAAGAGCTGAATCCCCAGTTGCTTAGCACTGAAAAAGCAACACCTCTCCCAGTAGCCAATGCCAATGACCAAGGACAAAGCTCTCATTTTTCTATGGCAAGTCTTTCCACACAGAGTGATGATTGATGAGCTTGCAGAATAAACAATACCCTCGTACCAGGTACATGCCTAGCACCATTTTACTTTCCCCATTTATTTGCAATATTTACAAGTCAGGGCGGCCCTCAGAATGATTTTGATAAAGAAATGCGATTCACACCTGGATGGCTGCAGAGAACGTTTAAATACAAAGTCCATTTAGTACCAATTAGTTTCAGAACATTATTTATGTAATCTGTCACAATGGCAGATATTAGTGAGAACATTTTTCTCTTTCCTTTGGAACAGTTTATCTATCACCCTTGCTACTGACAAGTCCTGAGGAGGAGAGCATTTATCAGGGTGTATTAAAAAATCCTAAAAATAAAAGGTGAGACTAACGTTTATACGAAGAATATGGGCTGATTGTAAAGCCTCGAGAAAAGGCTGTTTAATCTCCCAGTCACTGCAGGCAACTGGAGCAGTCGAGCTTGCTGAGATGCATTGGTAGTGTTCTGAAGTAGAGAGCGAAGGAATCTTCAGGGGATTCTTAAAACTTGCAATGGGCAGAGATGAGGGAGTTACACAATAGTGTGATGAATACTTGGCTTCCAACAAGCAACGTGAAACGTTTTGATAACGTGTGCTTTTCAAATTTGCAAATGTCACAGAATACAGGTTACCCAGTGGAGTCAAGCAAGTAATGAAATCATTGTTTGGGAAATGGTAATATTCAAGTACTTACACAAGATTGCGCTCTTTTCAGCTTGAACACGGGAAGCAAGCCGCGTTTCGTTCTGAGCGTCCTCCGTTCCACTTGAGGGAAAGAGCTTCCAGGTGTGGCTTCCAGGAGCCTAAAAGCAAAATTCTCAGTGCTAGCAGCGAGAACATTTGAAGGCTTTAAACAGTTACTAAATCCCGCCCCAAACCACACTAAGGAATACTCTCAGCTGGTTCAAAAACAGCCCTCCATCAGGGGCAAGGAGAGGTGGAAGAGGGGCGCACACCGATGCAGGTGGTTGACTAAACCAGGAAACTTCCTTACCAGGCTTGTCTTGGGCGTCCGCAAGCCGAGTATATCTCCGCAGCCCCCACACATCTTAAAAGTTTGCATGGAGGCCCAAACGGGGTTCGGGTGTCTGCGCCGTCCGACTGGTCTCAGTAACACGTTACTATCTCCCAGCCGTTGGCGCCCGCAGACTGCACATGCCAAGGTCAGGAGAGGGAGAGAGGAGCCTCCTGCTCCCCGGGTCCAGCTCGCAGCTCAGCTCTCAGTCACGTCCTTTTCTCCCTTGTGACTCGATGTGCTCTCCCCTCCCACCGTAATACCAGGTCCGGACAGCCAGTGCCTTTATTAGCCTGGAGGCCGCTCACGGGGGGCTGTTTGGCCGCATTGGAGGCAGGCGCTACGACAACCACGTGTAGGCGAGAGTGAACACAGATTAAGCTGATGATAATTAAATGCCCCAGGATTTGAACCACTCAGTTCCAGTCCCTCAAGCCGGGAGCCGGATCACTTCGGGTGTTCACCTGTGTCCTCGTGTGATTAACAAAGATGATGCATCCGCAGACTCCTCAGGTGGGGACACACAGCATTCTGTGCGCATGATGGCACAGGCTCCTCCTTGCGCGGCAGTAATAATGCCCAAAGCCATCTGTGATATTGTGATTAATAATAAAAATATATAACTTGGTCTTCATCTGGTTTCTGGCAAACAGTTCTTAAAAATTCTAGTTACTTCCTAAGTGATGGGCCTGGGGGGAAGGTGTCTTTTATTATGTTAATACGTGACTGTTGGGCCCCACTTAAGAATGGGGTTTTATTGCCAGAGGAACGAACCACTTCATTAGAGGGTTGAAACTGAAAGTTCTCCAGGGAGGGAAGAGAGACTGATGGTTTAATCATTAGCCAATGGCCAATAATTTAATCAATCATGCCTATGTAATGAAACCTCCATTAAAAAAAAAGGACAGGGTTTGGAGAGCTTCTGTGTTGGCAAACAAACACGTGGAGGGGCTGGGAGAGGGGCACCACAGGAGAGGCACGGAAGCTCTGCCCCATCCCCTGACCTCACCCTGTGCGCCTCTTCCATCTGGCTGTATTTTCTTAACTACTAAACTGGTGATAAAGCAACATGTTCTGTGAGCCGTGCTAGCAAATTAATTGAACCTGAGCAGGGGTGGCAGGTCAGCTGGTCAGAAGTATAGGTTACCTGTGCTTGCGATGCACCTCTGAAATGGGGGAGGGGCAGCCTGGTAGGATTTATCCCTTAACATGTAGAATCTGATTCTGTCCCTGGGCAGATTTGTTAGAACTGAGGTGCATTATACAATACCCACCTGGTGTTTACAATTTGCTTGTTGATGTGGGGAACCCCCCCACCCCACCTTGGGCCATCTTATCTTGGAGGACAGCTTTCATATTGGAGATATGTCACTTTTTAGTAAAGACAGCCTTTGTCAGCTATCCTTTCAGGTTTGTTAGATGAAATTCATAAGGGTTTCTATATATGCTGTAATGTCCTTCAAGCCAATGGAGGGGACAAAACCAGTGGCCAAATGATCAAACCAGTATATTGCCGACCTTGAAAAGAGGGAGGTTGGCAAACTTTGTTATTATGAGGTGGATTGTCCCTTGTGCCCAGGAAAAACCCAGGGCTCAGGGTTTCAATCGCCCAGGTGGAAGCCTCAGCCAAAGATCTCTGCCACACAACTATTGGGTCACATTCAGGCTACCCAATAAATACCTGGGCAACATAACCAGTCAGTGCCAAACTATTTGTTATCTTTTAATGTGACAGAATGCCCACCTAGTTCCAGTGATATTCATCCCATATCCCTGGGGCAGTAGGGTTGGTTTTGTTTAGAGTGATTTTTCTGTTCCCGACATAGGGGTGTTGAGGTATTCAAATGTCCATAGCCGGGGTGAGTGACATGAACCCGTCTCA
Organism: Furipterus horrens; assembly: GCF_987537825.1. Taxonomy (NCBI): domain Eukaryota; kingdom Metazoa; phylum Chordata; class Mammalia; order Chiroptera; family Furipteridae; genus Furipterus; species Furipterus horrens. The sequence goes on from NW_028327180.1 coordinate 70,223,103, forward strand.
GATCTGAGTGTAGCAACCCATGGCTTTGATATGGTATTTTTAGGACCCATCCAATAAGCAGTTTGATGGGCTTCCTGTATAGTTTGCCTGGCTGAAAAAGAGTATCCATGCAAAGTGTTATTGATTATGTGTGCCACAGGCCCACTTTCTGGATCAGTATTGGTGATATCAGATGAATTAAGAGTACTAGGCCTAGCTTTTTCTTCCTTTGTGTACTGCTTGATGGCCTTCTAACCCCATCCCTAAAGTAGAGACACTCACCAAGGCAATCCTGAGGAGCTAAAGCAGGGCAGCTGCCCACATACCCAACAGTTGAATTGATTCCTTTGCCAAGCATACAAGGAGGCCCATTGTAGAAAGGTATTTCTATCAGGTGAGAAGGGGGCCCATTGTAGCAAGGCATTTCTATCAGGTGCCCATCCCGTGACTGAATACCACAGATCAGCAGAAGTCTAAGGCTGAACAGATGGATATTTCCTAGGAAACTGTATGGAAAAGTAACCCCCTTCTATAAGAAGTACACAATGGCCTGATTCTTAGTTGTTACTGTGGCCACAGCACCAGGAATCTGACCTGATTGTGTGTGCCATTTATGTTGGCCAGGGAGACAGCACTGTCAGGTGTGGGGGCATGGGTGGGGAGGGTGTGAGGAACCTTTGACAACCCAGGTTCAGTTTATAAGTTAACCAGCAGTCACCTCCTCTGAATGACCTTCTCCAACAGATGGTAGAACCTAAACATTGTTGTTTTTTTTTAATATTTAAACATCTCAAGTGATTCTAATGTCCAACTGTAATTGAGAACCATCGGTTTAGAACTGTGGTTCTCAAATTTTTCTGCATTTAGTGAGAATTTTAAAAGTTCAAATATTCATGTCATATTCAATACCAGTTACATCAGAATCTGCAGGCATGGACCCAAGCATCAGTATTTTGTAAAGCTCCCCCTGATGATTCATATGTACAGCCAAGTTAGTGGATCAGTGGTCTAGACCACTGCATCAAACTTTAATGAACATACGAATGACTTAGGAATCTTATTAAAATACCAATTCATATTCAGTAGATGGTGCCTGATACTCTGCACTTCCAGCAAGCTACCAGGTGATGCTGATGCTCCTGCATTTTGGGTAACAAGAGCAATCCTAGAGGAGCAAATGCAAACTCCTCACATAGTCATTTAAAGCCCTTCATATCCATCAGAAAAAATAGTCTGCACACACTGGACCTAGAGAGCTACAGACTCATCTCTCATGAAGAGCTTTCTATGACCTCTAGCTCTTGCATGGCTCATTCTCACTCTCACAAAATTATAAATGTTTTAGTCTAGTACTTTTCCATATCCTTTGTCTTTGAAGATACTAGAAATAAGCAAGTGGAGGATGAGTATTAGAGAAAAAATTTAAGGCATCATTTGGTGTCCAGTCATACTTTCTGCCTGGATCCAGCCACTGCCTGGAGGGAAATGGCAAGATGTCTGTTGTGTGTCACTAAAACGAAGAAGCTGTGAGCAACCCAGTCTTGAGACTTGGGCTTCAAGAGCTACTGGCTACAGTGACCATTCTGAGTATGCCATTTTAAATGGCCTAAGAGTCTGACTAATGTTAGATTCTGTCTCAACTTACACATTGCAGTAATAGCAGGGTTAGGTGTCAGGAAATAGCTGAGAACTCCCAGATCTTCAAGACTTCTAACAGGTATTTTTATATTAGTCTCCCTTTTATTTACTTATTTATTTTACTTTCATGGTCATCATCTTTGTCCAGACATCAGTTTTTTTTCATAACCCAAAGACTGATACGTTAATTTCCTAACCAGCTTGCCTCCTGCATTCCCTTGCTACTCCATTTCATCCCTCAAATGGATATGCAAGCAATATTACTAGATGATAGCATTCATAATCATGCCACATCTAAAAATCATCAGTGGTCCCTATTGCCAATAAAATAACCATTGTTGGATTACTCCAGTGGAGAGACCTCGGAGGAGCCCACACCACGTTCCAAGAGAGAAGAGCCAGTTAAGTTTCTAAGGCACAGAAGACTCCAGTTTGGGATAAAACTACACCACACCAGCCACTGAGAGGCCTGGAATATGTGACACCCCATTTGCAGTAAACACACCAAGTGCCCAGATTCTGGTTTCTAATACTATCCTCCAGTGACAGAAATCAGGGCTCCTTGGAGAAATGGCTAATTCTCAGGCCAATGCAGTGAAAATATAAGATGAGCCTAGAGGATCTCTTAGTGTGTAAAAGTGAAGAATGTTCAAAAATAAAAGGGTAGGAGCTTGTCAAAGGGACACAAGAGCCAAACTGAAAAATCTGCCAATGGCCAAAGGTGGAACAATTGAACAACAAAGTAAATAATGAATGCAATATTATATTATAACATGAAATATAAAATAAATATATACTCATATATGAGTCCATACTGATATAAATGGATGGAGAGAGAGAGACAGGGAGAGAAAGAGAGAGGGAGAGAAGAAATAAATATTTAGAAAAGAATTCCAAATTATTTATGTATATATCCCAGGAAGTGAAACTTAGTATCTTCTCCCTACCTCTTCAAGTGTGAGCTGGACTTGGTGACTTACTTAAAAAGAATAAAGTATGGAAAGGAGGGAAAAGCAACTTCACAATGTAGAAACTGGTGAATGCTAGCTTGGCCAATAATCAAGATTAGCCTCACCTAGTAATAAGTCATGTTCATAGCACCTTCTCTGAGATGATGTAATGAGAAGAGCACTTCATCTCTTTGGTCTTCTCAAAAACTCATAACTCCAAACTAATTATGAGAAGAGTATCTGAAAAGTCCAAATTGAGGGAGATTATACAAAATACCCGGCCAGTATTCCTTAAAACTCTTAAGGTTATGAATAACCTTAGGATAGACTAAGAAACTTTCACAAAGCAAAGGAGATTAGGATCTGTGACAACTAAATATAAGTATTACTTTGGATGTGAACCTAGAACAGAGCATGACTATTAGTAGGAAAACATGAAATATGACTAGAGTGCAGAGTTTGGTTAACAGCAAGGTAATCGTGATGGTTTCTTAGTTGTGACAAATGTACTGTGTGGAAGTGTAAGATATTAACATCAGGGAAAACACAGGGATGAGGGGTAGATGAGAACTCTCTGTATCATCTTCACAACTTTTCTTTAAATATAAAGCTATCTTAAAATGAAAAGGTTATTTATAAAACATCCCACCCATGTAAGAGACTGCACTCTTTCCCTCATTAGCCTCCTCCCCACGTTGAGTCTGACCGTGAAGCAGATAATAAATGTGAAAGGAGCTGGAACCAAACAGAGAACAAGTTTTCTACCTACACAGAACCTGGCGCATAGAAGTTACTAAATTTTTATTAAAGAAATTTAAAAACCAAAATTAAAGATCCCACAAGGGGTAGTGCAAAGAAGATGTAGAGTTGGAATAGACACATATTCTTAAACTGCTGTCACTGTGGTCTGACAGAGAGGATAAGACAGAGGGACTAAGGAGAGATACAGAGAGAGAGAGCACTGTGCTATCAGTTCTCTGCAAAAACACAGAGAGATTTATTCTACCTGGAGGGTTCATTTCATCCTTTTAATAGAACCTCATAAGAGTTCCTGGACAGGTGTGAGTATTTCCATTTCATAAGTGAGGAGACTCAGACACAGGAAGGGTAAATGCTTCACTGGAGGTCTCCTTGTGCACTTGAACGAAGATGTTAGACTGCAATGAAGGTGAGTTTGTCCTAGTTTTATAACTCCGGTGGAATACAAGTGACATAAAATCACCCATCTCTCACACCTAAGGATGTATTAATTAACAAGTGGAGAAGCCGCCAGATTGCGTTGCTCTAAATGACAATTGGCAGGATCTATGAGTTATGCCAGCTGAGAGTGTTAAGCCAATCCAGGCTTTGGAAGTTTGGGAATTCATAAACAACTTGTGTAAATGTGAAGAGGATTATGGAGCAAGACAATCTGAACACCCAGACTTGTATCCATCCATTGTGCCAAAATTCCTAAAATTCTCTAACTCACAACTCAAACTGAAACATTAATTTCACTGTTGTTTTCCCCACCTAGCATCTCAGTGGCAGGGGCTTGGGTTCTCCCATGGATATGCATCAGTCTCCTCCTTTAGGGGGAAGAAGAGGGGCAGTGAATGGGTAGGAGAAAAGCTTCCTCCTGAAGGTGAAGGTCAGTTCTTGATCCCTTCTGCTCCACAAACCAGGGCTGGATCTTTACCTTGTCCCTGTGCCTCTCCAGAAGGCAGAGCCCTGACCCAGGACTTGCCAAGGCGATGCCGAGAAAAGGGGGCTCACACCACAGCAGTCACTAGCCTCGGAACTGCTTCAGGTTAACTGACGATCTGCTTTAACCTAGTTTTAAAAATATCTTTTCAGACCAGGTACACTTCCCTTCCGAAAGAGCCCTGTGTTCTAAAATTACGCATTGCCTGTTCTGCTTCAGGCTGCCTTCTCCTCTTTGAGGTAAAAAGGTTGCCCTCTTTAGTTAATCATCGTCCAGACTCTTTGGGTATCATCATCACCACAAGCAATCTTTGGTTGACTTTTTGCTCTGTGTGAAGTGCTATATTATGTCGTCTATGTGTATTATCTCCCTCAATCTTAAAAAAAAAATCTCTATGGGGCAAGTACTAGTATTATGGATCTCATTTTACAAAGGGAAAAGCACCACGAGACCCAACTGAAAGCCAGATTCAGAGCTCTAATCTCTTGGTAAAGGTCCCTTCAAATTTTAGGAGAAAATTTGTATGCTCAGTTCCCTACCCGGGTTGTTTAGATGAGATTAGATTAGATTCCTTCTTAGGGCTTTTCTTATTAGAACAACAGTTTTCGTTTTCTTTCTCTTTCACCACTGTGTCCCAGTGCTGGGCACACGGCTGGCACAGAACAGGCGTGCAATCCCTCTTCATTCAATGAACAATTATAACACTCTGTGGAGACAATAGAATATATTGAAAAATCTTGAAACTTGAAGTCATGCAAACTTTCATACTTACCAAGTGAATTAATTTTAGCCAGATTTCACAGTATCTCCGAACCAGAAATATGAGCATAGAGTAATTATTACTTTATAGGCAACTCTTGAGAGCTCATGAGAAAACCTACATGGAACACCACGGAGCTGGTGCACTGTGGGAGGGTAGTACTGTTGTTATGTGCCAATGGATGTTTCATTTTATTGCCTGTTTCTCTGTCTTCTGACTAGTTTTCTTATTAGAAATTATGAGTGAAAATTCAAATTAGCCCCTCGATAAAGTCTGGCTTCCTCATTCATTGGTCAAACCTTATCTGTGACTATTCTAGAGACACTTTTGGATTCTGCTCCCACAAACAAAAATAGATTTGCCGGACTCATCAGTGGAATCTGTCTGAATGCAGATGCTCAGCCAGTGCGATGCCCGATCAGCAGAGAGGAAAGATGGGTGGGCTTTCGTTTTTGGCAAGAGGGGACAAACGCATTCATGGGGAACCGAAGTTATTGGTTTGGAGAAAAACAGATATTGCAACAAAAAGGGCTATTACGGCTGATGACATGTTTCAACTGTCAAGTGCCTCGGAGAGTAGGTTTCTTTTTTTTTTTTTATTTCTTGAAAATGAAGCCGCATGTGCTAGCTGGAGCTCTCCATAGAAATGTACATATATGTCCCAATCCAAGCTTTTGGCAAATGAAAGGAAGGGAAAAAAGAAACAGCCTCAGCACCAATGTTCCCTAAGAAGGGAAAATAAAGCTAAGTTTTCCACCAAGATCTTTTTTCATGGCCAAGCACATCCCAAACCATTTGCCTTTTACTGCTCCAAGAATTTTCTGTGTTCTCCCGGCTCCAGCCCAGTAAACCTGGAAACCGATTTCCCACGGTCAGGCGCTGGCACAGGAGCTGATCAGCAAATCCAGGCGGCACGGAACCAGGCAGCTTGTCCACGTTCAGCAGATGTTGCAGAAGGCGCTCAGATCTGCCGCCCTTTCCCTGGCAGCCTTCCTGTTTTCTCTTGTGAGGGCTGATGTTTCTTTGCAGCACACAGATTCTATCTGATGAGCACAAGCATGTAGAAGCAGTAGAGAGGGCTCTTTTTCTAAACCAGTTCTCCGCTACTATCTGCTGATTAAATCCCAGATAGGTCACTGGGTGGGGGTGGTGGGAGCTTTTCACAAAGAGGAGGGAACAGGACTTATTCAATGCTGTTATCTCACAGTTTGAAATTATGCATTTGCTTTCCATGGGAAAAGATAATAATAAAAGCATTTGATTACACAGTGGAAGCTGTTCTACTGATAATGCCGTAAGGGGCACAAAATATGACTTATCTATGGCTGAAAATACTTAAATGGGTCTGAACTACCTTTACAGGTTACATGCTAGATATGCTACGTACAAAAGAAAGAAAACTGGCAGATGACATTTCCTTGTCCAAACCCTAATTGTCTGGGCTGTTTTTGTGTTGTCTTCTGGTCTCTTTGCTAACGTAGTAGCTCTAGAAATGACACTATATGTAATTTCCCGGAAAGGCATACAGTGGAGAACATTTCTCATAAATGTTCTTCCGCTTACCACCCAGACGTATTTGCATGGATAGAAGACAAATCTGAGAAGAAATCAAGAAGCAGTATCTTTACCACAGCACCCACTAATCTGGACAATTTCAGTTGTAATGAACAGAGATCCCATTAGGCTGTCTCAAAAAAACAAGATTCCTGTAAGGACAGACAAGGAGGACAGTGGACTGTTCCAAATCCAAGCCAGCTTGAGGGGCTGCCTGTCTCCCCTTGGGGGTTCCCACCCTCTATCTCGTGATAATACTTCTCCCTGCATGACTCCACTTTCTCCCTGTGCTGGATTTCCCCCTGTTCTCTCTCCTGGAGCCAAATTATGTGTGGATTTATCTTATGCATATTCATCTCTCAGCGCCTCGCATATCGGCACAGAAGTGAACACTAGATGGGTGTCTTGAAACTGCTGTTCTCTCAGTTTCAGTTCCCAGGTGCCTCTCATACGGGGATCAACTCACTATTATTTAAAGATACGTATTTTCAGTAAAACAGGGCTCCTAAACAGAAGCTAACTGCTTCATCTGCTGCTCTACTGAAGAAACAGTAATCTGTTTCAAAGTTCCAAAGCTACAGAAAAACCATGCTGTGTTGAGCTTACCAACAGTGTGCTGGTTCTCCAAGTGGTCCCGTCACAGGGGGTTTTCAAGGGTAAATTTGACTGCCTGTAACAGCAGCTGGCTTGGGGGAGCAGCCTTCAATACACGACTCCACTGTACATCTTTTCTCCATTCTTATAACCCTGGGCCCATTCAGCTAGCATGTGCAGCCTCACAGTTCTCAGTTCCAAATGTGAAGGAGAATATGATTGGCTTACCTCATATTTTTATTCCGGATAATAGATCATAGTTTGCTGATCAGTATCAAGATTGTTTGTCCAGAGATCGAGGGCTCATTGCCAGTCCAATGTCCTGAGGCATAGGAAGAGAGGTGTGGATATGGTTGCCTGAGATGCATTCCAAATAGAGCAGTTTTCTATAAAACCTGTGTGAAAGCACAGGTGAGATCATCATCCAAAATATATCAGTGTTTACAAGTTTTTAGTAAACCACCAATAAAAGCGGAAAGATGAGTGTTTATTTTACAGAAAGGTCAGCAGCTCAAATTAACATGTTCATTGGTTCCATTCATGCAGAGAAAGTCACTCAGGGAAACAGTAAAATGCTCTTCATATTTGAATGCAAATTAATTTATAAAATAACTGTTTAATTTGCAAGCCAACTCTAGATGCCACAGGAAATATAAAAAGACACAGAACACGCCCATGAGGATTTTCTTTTTTCCTTCTTTTCTTCCCTTTTATTTTCAGATTTTCCAGAGAATGCATTAGAGATCAGTGCTAGTACAAACTAGGACCTGATGGCTGTGCACACGGATCAGATGCTTGGGAAAATCGGAACTACGAAGCTCTAATTACTAGCGGAGGAGAATGTGGAAGGAAGTGGGAGCTGAGCTAGATGTTGAAAGTAAGTAGGAACTATCTTTGAAAAGGTGGAGGAGATAGAGGAGATTCTGGGCTAAGGCAGCACTGGGAAGTGTCAATACTGGAGCACTGAGTGGGTAAAGGAGAACTGAGCAAAATGAATTTGGGGTGAAAGTATCTGAAATTTTAAAAGTGAGATGAGGCAAGTTGTTCATCCAAAAGTCCAGAGGAGCCCAGAGCAAAACCATATTCCATGGTGATAAATCTGGAAGGCATGAGAAAGGCCGAATTGAGAGGGCAGAAAGTAGCAGTGGGCAAATAAATTCAGAACTTATTTCAATTTTTCTTCAAAGGAACTTATCCAACAGAAACACAGACCCAAGTGTACATAAATATTTATTGCATTTATTATTCTATTTTTTAATTTTTCCACTACAGTTGACATACAATCTTATATTAGTTTCAGGTGTACAACACTATGATTAGACATTCATATAACTTAGTAAGTGATCACCCTGATAAATCTAGTACCCACCTGACACCATACATAGTTCTTACAATATTATTGACTATATTGCCTATGCTGTATTTTACGTCCCCATGACTGTTCTGTAACTACCAATTTGTACTTCTTAATCCTTCCACCTTTTTCATCCATCCTCCCAGCATTTTTTATATTAGAGAAAAAAGAGTAAATCACTTAAATGTTTATAAATAATTTAACTGAATAATTATTCTCCCATGCAACAGAATGAAGTATTTTGATATAAGAACAGGCATCTCTAATCTGCTCTTAAGTTAAAAGAAGGATGTTGCAAAACATATGTAATATCTCAAGTTTATTAAAAAACAATAACAAAGGATACATTTTATGGACAGTAAGAGTAAAGGTTGAGACTCTGGAGTTACCCTGGCAAATACAATCACTGATCAGACAGTATAACAGAGATTGTATGAGAAAATTTATGTAAAGTACGTAACACTGCTGGCTCATAGTAATTTATCAATAAATAATCATAAATTAGGTAATTTGTGATTATGATACATATGTTGACATGATTATATCACATGATTTGATAAAAGTATACACAAATATATGGGAATAGGAAAAATCACGATATTATCTGCTTGGAGCCATGATGCCTAAAAGAACAGCACTGCTTGCCAACAGCAGGGAGGGAGGAAGAGTTTGGAAGCAAAGGCACCTTAGTATGGTACTTTGTTAATTGGTGGTGGTGTAATGATTACACAGCCATTAATTCTCCTTGTGATAAGTTCCTCTAGCCACCTTTTCACTCCTTAACTGGTGATGATCCTGGAGTAGAGGAGAAAAAAGTTTCTAAGCCTAATTTCTCTTCTTTTTTGGTTTTTCTTGTCTCGCCAGGAGGTAATATTGTCTGCATACTAGATTTGGGCCATTCTAGGAGGTATAGAGTGGTATCTTGTTTTAGTTTGTGATTCTCTAATGACATGTGATGTTGAAATACATTTTATATGTCCATTTGCCATCTGTATATCTTCTTTGGTGAGGTGTCTGTTCAGGTCTTTTGCCCATGTTTTAAGCAGGTTGTGTTTCTTCTTATTGATGAATTTCAACAGTTTATCATATATTTTGGACAATAATCCTTCATCAGATATGCCTTTTGCAAATATTTTCTTCCAGTCTTTGGCTTTTATTCGCATTCTCTTGAGCTTGACTTTCGCAGGGCTGAAGTTTTAATTTTAATGAAGTCAACCTACTAATTACTTTGTGCAGTTTATCAATTACTTCTTTCAGCTCCTTTGGTGTTGTATTTGAAGTCATTGCCATCCCCAAGGCCATCTAGGCTGCTCCTATGTTACCTTAGGTTATGATTTTATAAGATGAATCTTTTATTTTCCTGGGAATATTTTAAAGAATGTAAAATCTGATTTTGCCTAAAGAACAAAATCTTTTTTGATGCCAAAACCTTTAAGTTTCTATTTAGATGATATTGATCCACAGACTTGTTTCTACTAAGTGAGAGTGATTTTCCAAACCCTAAATCTTAAGAGTGACTTCTGTGTTCATCAAGTCAATGGGATATCAAACATCTAAATGTTTAAGAGAAGGTTCTGTCAATTAGCCAGATGTTTCTGAATATTCAGCTACTTGGCATTGTCTATACAGCTTGATCCAGAACAACTTAATTGATTGATAGAGCCTTTTTACTTCTCATGCACATGCGGGGTGTCAGGTAAACACATGTAGCTTTACTATTTCTATGCATATAATCAAACAAATGAAAACTACAGTTTCAGATTAAACAATGCAGGGCTGGTTGTAAGTAATCACAGATGTTACTTTAAACCCATAAATGCAAAGATCTAGTGAAAGAACAGATTCTTCTAAATAGAGGAAAATAAGAAATCTAATTATCAGCTGCATTGACTTTTTTTGTATTGCTGTCATTATAGTGTTACCTTCTGTAAGTCTATATTCAGATTTTGAATATTTTATTTATGGCGTTGTCCCCTGGCCAAGGGATAGTAACAATTTCATTAACAATGTTAGGATCTAGCCTAAATTTGGCCATATAAGAGACATATAGTTGCACTATACTAAACTAAATACAGGCACAGAATGAGGATCTAGTCCTTCCACTACAGTAAATTACAACACAGTTGACCTATGTAGCTTTAGTCCCTTCACTGAAGTTAATTACAATACAGCTGACCTATGAAGCTGTAAACCTTACAGTGAGATAGGTTAGAATATAATTCACATATAGCACTGCTAATTCTTATATCAGAGCAGATTACAATACAGTTGACCTATGGAGCTATAGCCTTCACATTGGAGTATATTTCAACAAAGATAAAAGAAGTAGACATTATGTGAAAAAAAAAAAGCCAGACTATAAATATATAGTGTGATTCATATATGAGAATTAAATAATTACAAGGTATATAAGTCAGAGGTATACAGAGAAACAGAACCAATAGGATATATATAGATATGTATAAGAGAAGATTTATGATAAGGATTGGCTCATGCAAGCTGGCCAGGGGTATAATCCAGTCTGAATCCAAAGGCCTGAGAATCAGGGGCATGGATGATGGTGTAAGTCCCAAACTGCATCCTCTGGGGGCTAAAAAATTTAATACTTTCCCTCCCACCTTTTAAGTTTTTCCATCTGGGCTAATGATCAAATTGACAGCGACAGATTAAGAGGAGAAAATCAAATTTTAATATTGATACATGCACATGGGGAACTCACAGAAGCATGAAAATTCCCAAGACAATTAAAAGCTAGGAATGGAATAAATGTAAAAAAAATTAAAAAGGCCACTTCTAGGCTATTGTCACTCATGGTACAACTACACACTGCATCTTTCCTGGGAAATCAAAGACATTGGATCAAAACACAGCCCCTGACCCCTCCGTGCCTTTACTCCACTACTGCTCTTGGGCCCCAAGATCTCAGTTTCTGTTTCTACAACTTGAAACTCATTTTGACCAATAACTTTTTGTTTCCCTTTCAGATATCTATGGCTAGAAAGAACCATTGCATTAGGAGGTCTAAGAAATCGAGGGTTACTGCCTGCCCCAGCATTCTGACCTGTGGGCAAGTTAGTGGCAGCATTAGATTTATCTTTATGGAGAAACTTCCTGCAGTGATAGTAAAGCCCAGCTATAGAAGCAGGAGCATCTGAAATAAACTTAAGTTCATTCCATCCCTGCTGAGCTGGGCCTCCTGGTCTTGCCAAACCAGCAAAATCAGGAGCAGCTGCAAAGAGCAGTGAGCCAACACCCTCCTCAGACTGGGCACAGTCAGGAAGATAAGTCATTAGCAGCATGAACATACTCCAGAAGAGCGAGAAAGCAGTCTTCTTGCATGGAGTGACCATGATATGGTGGTTCATTGAGCAGATTATACCATTCAAACAATCACACTTCCATGCAAGACACAGATATAGTTCAGGGACATGAAAATGGTTCTTCCCAGGTGACTACAGCTGTTGGTGAATGACAAAGTCTTCATCTTGTAGGAACCACTAAGGTAGAAGTAGAGAATTATCCTTCTGATGTGTATAATCCTCTCCTGAACTCAGGGTCAACTCTCTCTGGAGAAGCCTTAGAGAATAATACATCCTACCCCTGAATGTTTGCTTCATAAAAGTCTTCACAACTTCAGAAAAAACTCAAGGGCAAAGGTAAACAGATTGATGGAATAATCTTGGGAGGCATGGGAGGGCCTGACAAAAGAACCTATAAGTGAAAATAAATATAAATAATTTTTTGAGCTCTTAGCATGTGCCAGGCACTGTGCAAAATGGTTCACATAAAGCATGTCATCTCATTTTTAAATAATGCTGCAGAGTAAGTACCATTATGTACTCCCCTGGCTGGTTTGGCTCAGTGGATTGAGCGTCGGCCTGCGAGCTAAGTGTCGCTGGTTCGATCTTCCAGTCAGGGCACATCAGAGAAGGAAAACTCTGACTCCAAAAAACCTCCGCTGCCTTGTGGCATACCTCTTCAGGGGAAAGGCTAAGGGAGTAAACCCCGACAGAAAATCCGGAGCCGGAGTCCCTAAGGCGGTTTGACGTTGTAGTCAACACCGGCAACTCCTGCGGCGCACCTGAAGCCAAGCTGTATTGACTCCGTCTTTCCCTTGGACCCTTCAGCTGCGAAGAGAGGGGGGGTCTGCTGCATGGGCAACAGCAGACCCTCCATATCACCCTGCCCAGGCTCTGTAGCTTCAGCTTCACTGGAGAGGACACTCCAGCGTCATCGCAAGATGTCGATTCAACACGGGAGGAGACAGATACCGTGTCACTCCCGAGTCGGACTGCACAACCATTCTCGGCGGTACAGATAGACTCTTAAGAAGCTACACCATCGTCTCTCGAGATGGACGGCTGCCGACAGATGAAACAACAATGCTCTGACAGTTTAAGGAATTTATCTCAAGTCACATAAAATATTGGTGTTGTACTGTGTCAACTGACCTATGCTGGAACTACAATTCCCTTCTTTGTATGAGTCCAGGTTTAGGGTTGTCCACAAGAAACATTAGCTATAATTTTGGTGACAAAGTGACAGCAGCCGTTTTACTTGAGAGGTCCCTGTTGGTTAGAGAGAGATGCAGAGGGTTTCTGTTTGTGCTTTTTTTCCAATCCGAGTCCAAGTTTTCCTTCTGATTGGGGTCCAACAGCACCTCTAGGACAATCATCCAATGCTTCACTGAACTGTGATGGAAGCAACACCCACAAAAGCCAGCAACCATTCCTGGGCTTCTACACCAGCCCCTTCCCTGGGTTCCTCAGCAGCTGGACATTCCAGGCTTCCTGCATGCCCACCTCCACCCCTGCCCCACGCTGGCTCACCTGCGCCAGCAACTCTCCTCTGATTGTTGTTTGTACAGTTTTGTTCCCCACATCCTCCCACCATTGGGTAAGGTATAAATCCTGTTCCCTAATGGTTATGGTGGTGCTCTGTCCCTAATTAAGCAATAACTGATTAGCAAGCGGCAGAGCCAGGCTTCCACTATGGAGCCATATGGTTGGGCTCCAGAAGCACCACTGTTAGGTGCTCTGCAGCTGTCTAAGGCAATATTAGGACTTGTTACACTCGTCTTTATTTCACGAAGAAGAAAAAAATAGCAACTATTTGTAGCAGGTTTCTCCCATGAATATCTAGTTATTATATACAGAGTTTCCTAATTTTTTTTTTTATAAACCAAAGGGTAAAAGCAATACACTGGTAAATCAGGATATAAAATGTACAAGCAAGATGCCCTAGGTAAACTGCATCTGGAGAGTAAATCTTCCTGGAGTGATATAAATGGAAATGCTGTGTCCATAGAAGAACATGTATATATGATCCTGTTGGTATAAATCAAGTTTCTCTTACCCCAAAGCATTCATGAAGGTCAAATGCTCTTATGCACAGAGAGCTCTACTGTGCATTGCAGAAGTCCCTGAGAGGACTAGAGCTGGATGGGGCTGGGAGGTAAAGGCAATGCAAGAAGATGCTTGTCATTCATAGAAAGCTACATTCTCTTCCATTCATAACCATTTCTGTGATCGTCAAAGCCAACTTTTTAAATTAAAACTGCATTTTCTATATCCATTACGCTCTCCTCTTTCCTGAGTCTGAATCACAAATAGTGACCCTTGAATCAAGTCCTCCTGTGTGCCAGGAACACACCCTGCCTGGCAATTATGTTTTGAGCACACATTTTTGATAATTTTCTTTACTCCTAAAAGTATCAGAGCCATAAACATTATTTTTTAAAAAGACATTGATAGAAAATTATTAATATATTACCTCTTCAGTCAATCATAGGTGATGTTAGAGGAAATAACGAATATGAGAACACATTGGGAATATGGTACAAGATATAACTCAGTTGTTTATACCCGGAAATATTTTTATCTGAGAAGTGGTTGGAGCCTAATTCATGTTCCTAGGGACAGCCTTCCTTGTTATGTAGGTTTGGCCAGGTATACAAATATATAGTCAAAATAATCCCACAAGACAATTGGTGGAGGTAGAATTCTTCTATCCATAACACAAAGCCAATGTGGGGGACCTGGACAAGAGGACTTATTGTAAAGCTTGGTGTTCTAGGCTTTAAGAGAGACCTTCAAGACCTATCAGTGGAACTTCCATGTTTTGAATCATAACACCAGCTATCATTTATGAGATCCCAGTCATTTGCTACTCACTAAGCTAGGTACTAGAAATTGGAATTGTATACAGTTGGAGTGGTTGTGGTTGATAATTTTGAAGAAATGGAGATGTGTTCAACTTAACAAAAGAGCTGTAAGTATATGTTTCCACAGTGTCCTTCCAACAAGGATATAAGCAGCTAAGAAGACAGACATTACTATCGTTATTTTTTTTACTTTACAGGTGAGGAAACTGAACTGAATGAAGCTCAGAGACATTTACCTAGTATCTGCAGGGTACCACTGCTCAGCAACAGACATTTGTCTTAGATGCAGCTTCTTAGACTACAAATTCCATACTCTTTCCATACTTCTCCTCTATGTGTCTAGAAATACTATCACTAATCAGTTTGGGTTCTCAAAGGCTAGAGCATTAGAAAAAAAAAACAAAAACATTATTTGAAAACTAAAATTTGTAAGCTATTGTCAGCTTCCATTAATACTGTGCCCCATTGGTGATTCTAACATTCAAAGCTACAGACGGAAAGATAGCTCTTTTGCCTAAGAAACCCCTAAAAGAAAATATTTATGCACAAAGTTGAACACATGATCGCTATAACAATAAGCATATTAAGGAATTATCTCTGCAAACAATGTCACGTTTTCTCTGCTTTTCAATACCCTCTTCCTTAATTGTCTGGTGCAGTCCACTTCAGCTAATCATTCCGTTTAGATCTGCTGCTTCGGTGAAAACCATGACAGCTATTACACTAGATATTAGTCTAATAACTAGGTAAATAATTTCTCAGATACATAATAAAATTCTCATGAAGAGTTAGGGTAGAACTTTTATAAAATAAAATGTGGAGAGAATAACTTCAATGTGGTAAAGCAATATATTCTATCATTTAAATATCTAATCCTGGAGACTGGTAAAGGTATAACAAAGAAGAGGCTATTAGTCATATGTCAACAATGACAAAAAGGCACAGAATAAACATTGCAGCATTGTTTAAAAATATAATGATGAAAAGTTTTGACATATAGAATTTGTAACAAGACACATCAGCAAACTATGGGATTCTTGACTGCAGCTACCCTGTCTTATTGCCATATCTTCAGACATACAGTGAAAATTTTATAAATATTTGATAAATAAAATGAATGGGATTTTAACTAAAACGTTTGTAAGATCTGGGAGACAAGGAGACATTTAAGGTTCAAAATCTACATTTCACCATATAAATTAAGTAGAACATTAGAAATACCTTATTTGGGTCATAGGAATTCAGAAACCCATGATGGAAAAAGATTTATACTTTGGAGTCTGAAAGACCTGGATTCAAGTCCTAGCAGCACCATTACTGTATGTAAGATTTTAGACAAGTTAATAAGTCTTTACTTCATTTGAAAAAAGAATTAATTCACAAGACATACAGCTACACCACTAGCATCACACACAAAATAAAAACAAAAAACAATAGGCAACTGGATTACAGACTTTTCGACAATCTTGAGAAAAAAGGATTCCTATAAATTCAGCAAAATATCTTCCTGCTTCTGTTAGATCTATTGGAGATAAAGAGAGTTCCCTGCAGTATCCCAAAACATGGTGGCTATAAACAAAGAGATAGAGTAGATTGAAATTGGACTCTGTGGAAATTCACTTAATGACACTTCGAGTTATTTTCAGTAAATTGGCAGATGTGTGAGTTCAATCAGTCCTTAACAGGGGACTCGATCAAATAAGGAAATACCAGTTTCTTGACTTTTATCAGTAATTCCTGAGATAGCATTTTAATAGAACATATTACTTCCAAGTCTTTGCTCTACTGACAGTTCTTCATACTGCTGTATTCTTATCATAACACTAACAATTAACACTTGTTGACCTAGAGATTCTCCCTGGACCTAAACTATTCCCAGAAGGAGAAAGGGCAGGCTGGGATGCTGCCCAGGAGGCAGCCAGGTGGTCCAGCTGATTTCAGCTGGTGAGGGTCACAGTAACCAGACCGCCTGTGGTCACTCATTTCTTCAACAATGCAATGGGAACTATGCAATGCCTTAGAAAAGCTCAGCTGGGTTACACACTGTGTAAACAGCGTGTGGGGGGAATCTCCAGAGTTAGCTCTCTGGGTTTGGACCCAATTCTACTCCTTAGTACGTGCCTGAAGCTGAAGTAATTTCTTAATTTAGAGCATACCTCCATCTTATCACCTATAAAATGAGAGGTTATCATATTATCACATGGGGTTGTTGTGAGAATTAAATGAGATGATAATTTTGGCTTTGCACAGTACCTGGCACATTGTAAGGGCTCAAGGATGGTAAGATGCTTATGGAAGTGGTCGTGGTAGAGATGGTGGAGGTAGCCATGGTGGACACCAGGCAGAGGAGGTGTTGCTGGTGGTAGGAATCCATTTCTGAAGTATATTACATAGCATTAAATATAACAAAAAGAGTAAAGATCTAATCAGTTAGATGAGGACCCAAAGCCCCATTCATCCAACGTTTTGAAAACACTAAGCATTTTATTTTTTAATTTTTTAAGTATATTTTATTGATTATGTTGCTATAGTAGTCCCAGTTTTTCCCCCTTTACTCCCCTCTGCCCAGTACCACCTTCCCGCAGCAATCCCACCCCCCTTAGTTCATGTCCATGGGCCACGCATATAAGTTCTTTGGCTTCACCCTTTTCTATATTATTCTTAACTTCCCCCTGTCTATTTTGTACCAACCAATTATGCTTCTTAATCCCTGCCTCATTTCCCCATTTCTCTCCCTTCCCCTCCCAGCAGATAATCCTCCAAATGATCCCCATACCTATGATTCTGTTCCTATTCTGATTTGCTTAGTTGGATTTTGTTTTTATTTTTTAGATTCGGTTGTTGATAGTTGTGAGTTTGTTGTCATTTTAGTGTTCATAATTTTGATCTTATTTTCCTTAAGTAAGTCCCTTTGACATTTCATCTAATAATGGTTTGGTGATGATGAGGTCTTTTAGCTTCACCTTGTCTGGGAAGCACTTCATCTGCCCTTCCATTCTAAATGATAGCTTGGCTGGATAGAGTAATCTTGGTTGTAGGTCCTGGCTTTTAATCACATTGAATACTGCTTGCCAGTCCCTTCTTGCCTGCAAAGTGTATTTTGAGAACTCAGCTGATAGTCTTATAGGCACTTCTTTGTAGGCAACTCTCCACTTCTCTCTTGCTGCTTTTAGGATTCTCTCTTTATCTTTCACCTTTGTTATTTTAATCATGATGTGTCTTGGTGTGGTCTCCTCTGGGTTCAGCTCGCCTGGAACTCTCCATGCTTGCTGGACTTGTACATCTATTTCCTTCGCAAAATTTGGAAAGTTTTCCTCCATTATTTTTTTCACATAAGTTTTCAATTTCTTGCTCTTTCTCTTCCCCTTCTGGCACCCCTATGGTTTGGATGCTGGCATGTTTAAAGTTGTCCCAGAGGTTTCCAAGCCTCTCCTCATGTTTTTCAATTTTTGTTTCCTTATTCTGTACTGGTTAACTGTTCTTTTCTTCCCTATGTTTCAAATCATTGATTTGAACCCCAGTTTTCTTCCCTTTACCATTGGTTTTGTGTGAATTTTCCTTCACTTCACTTAGCACAGCCTTCACTTCTTCTCTTAAGCATTTGCCATACTCAAGCATATCTGTCAAGCCTGTGAGCATCTTTATCACCAATGTTTGGAATTCTGCATCTGTTAGGTTGGCTATCACTTAGTTCTCCCACTGGAACCTTGATCCATTCCCCCTTTTGGCCCATATTTCTCTTGTCTCCTCATCTTGACAGGCTCCTGTGTTTCTTTGCCTCTGTGTCTTCAGTAGAGCTGTCGCTCCTGTTATGTTGTAAGGGGCAGAGCCTTAGGTATTCATCAGTACATGGTGACCCATTTCACCACGTTGTGGCACTGTATGTGGGGGAGGGGTCTGAGAGGGAACAATGCCATTTTCCCACCACTCACCCCTTTTCCAGGAGCTTCTCCCACTTCCGTATGGGATCAGCACCTCTCTAGCTGTTGCCCTGGCCATTGTTCCCAGAGTAGGTGGGTCTGTGGATGTTCTAGGATCATGGGGGCCCTTTAAACAAGTGGACTCTGCTGAGAGACCATCAGTTTCTTCCTCCACCTCAACCCCCACTGGTTTGTACAGTCAGAAGCAATGAGGCTTGATTATCCCTGGTGCTGGGATCGTGAGCTGCGCGGTCTGGTGAGGAGCTGGTAACACTCCCCAGGTGTCCCTCCTGACTTTTTAAAACATGTGACTGCACCTTCCGCCAGCCTGCTGCTGTCGCCACTGCTGCCACCACCACACCGCGTCCTCTCTGCCCCAGCTTCCCCCCTCCTACCTGTCTAGATGAGTATTTCTTCTTTATATCTTTGTTTGCTGGACTTCCATGCAGTTTGATTTTCTGGAACTTCTGGCTGTTTCTAGTTTTGTGGTAGTTGTAATCCTTCTTAGTTGTGGAGGGAGATGCAGCATGTCTGTCTATGCCTCCATCTAGGTGAGAAATTCGCTAACTTGTCACTGAACATTTTAAATAAGTTGAATCACCCTTGATAGCCTCAGACTTAGCATAGTGGTACTTGGTACCCATCTCAGATGATTATGAGGATTACGTACGCCACCTATTTTAAGTGTATTATCTCCTTTAATCCTTACTATGATCCAGTAAGGTATTGTCTCCACTTTATGGATGAAAAAACTGAGGCTTAGAGAGTTTAAGTGATTTTCCCAGAGTCACAGTAGAAGGCTATGGTAGGTTTTAAACTCAGGATAATCCAGCTTCAAATCCCTAATTCTTCCCATGAAGCTGCTACTCAAAGGCTTTAATGCACATATGAGTGCCTGGTACAGTGCTGACTCATAAACACAAGCTCCCTTCCCTAACCCTTCTTCACCTTAGGTGGATGGGCCCATGGAGAATTTGGGGAACACCCAGATATGCCCAGTGTAGCTCACTGTTCCTAGGCAGGACTTTCTTGCTGCATATAGCAGAGATCCCTTTCAAACTACCTCTGTCTCTGGCTTATTACTTCCTACAACTTGAGGTTACTTTTATACTTACTTATTTTATATTTACATTATTTGTCTTCCTCCAAAGTAAAATATAAGCTTTATGGCAGCAAGGGCTTTTCTCTTGCTCTAATCTATACCCCTACCACAAGGCATGGCACACTGTAGTTGCTCAATAACTCCTGAGTGAATATATACTTTGGAACAGCATTTACAGACCAATGACGATCTTTTTCTAGGTAATCTATACAGAACACTCTAGCTTCCCAATAGGTGTACCACAATTTAAACATCTTTGTGGGTTTACATCCCCAATAAGAAACGGTGAGGAAGGTCTCTAATGTGCTTATAAAATATTGGTTTCAGTAAAACCCCTCCACCTTGAACACGGCTCTTTAAAAAATAAGGCCACACTCTCATCTCCCAAATATATTAGAATATTTCACCCATCTAGTGTTGTACGGTAGGTAGCTTCTCACACTCCTTTTTTTAGGTCAATAAGCAGCAGAGATTTAACTAAACAAACCGACTCCCAATTCACTCATTGCTCTTTCCTCTTATTAACACAACTGATTTTAGCCTTTGACTTTCCATCAACAAAACTATGCCTTTATCATCAATAATTATAGAGAATATCTAATGTCTTATAGATACGATCTTCCTGTGGATCCATTTTGACTCCCAGCAGTCAGTTCACTGTATACTTCACTCAACTTGATAGAGTGCAAGTAGGTATTTTCAGATGATTTGTCAATATCAACTGATGTTTTCTTGTCATAGATAAGCAGCCTGTGCCATGAATCAATAGTGTGCTGGCAATGCTGTCACAATCCCTCCATGTGTGTGCGGTGCACTGACGGCAGATATATTAGCGTGAATGTCTGCAAATGTTAAATAGCTAAGCTGTCTGTGTGCTACCATTCTGTGCCTCTGGAAAGTATGGCTTTTGTTTCAGGAGAGGCCAGGGGTCGTGACTGAGCCTGGTCTGCACGCACCACAGCAGACGGCTCCATTCTGTCCCATTCCAGCTGTAAGTTTCGGCTGAACAAATGAGCTGAAATCCATCTAGGCTGTGTGGCTTTGATTACACAGCTGTGCCCAAGACAACACGCTGATGTTTGCATTCATGTCAAAGCTATACAGTGTCCTGAACCACAGTCCTCGGAATTAGCACTCACTCTGTATAATCTGAACCCAACTGGCAACATGCAAGACAGGCCAGGACGCTTCCCACTGAGACTTGTGGATCAGACAGTGTCTCTAAAGCACTCCAGACCCCAGAGCTGGCAAGATGATATCATTAATCCCAACAGAGAAGTCAGCAGCAGAAGAATCCAACCTGGCACCTGAGGGACTGACATCTTCCGCAATCTCTGGAGCAGACGGTTCACTGTGATCATTTAGAACCCGAGCTTTGAAATTAGGCTAACCTTGTTTCCAGTCCTTTCCCTCTGACCCTGAGAAAATCGTTTGGTCTGGTTTCTTATTTTAGAATGAGGGGGCATAATAATAGAACCTGGTTATTAGGACTTAATGAGGTACTACATGTAAAAGTTTAGCCTAGGGGCTGGCACTAAATATGTTCTCGAAACCTAGAAAGTATTATTAGAAAAAATGAGCAAGAGAAAGAAATGACAAGGCAAGATTTGAGTGAAGGGCATGTCCCATTGAAAGATGGAACTGATAATGTTGCCATCATGTGCAAAGGAACCGCCAAACATTTGCTTGACTTGACTATATGGGATCAGTGTCGCCTCCATTTTGCCTTTTACAGATATTAGAGTTCTTAATGTGCTTTAGCATATCAGTAAGGCAAAGAATACCCCCCCCCTCAAATCCTATGAATGAAGGCCTGTCTTAATAGAAATTGCTAGCTGATAATCATGTTACTTATTTCACTTTGATTCCTTTGTTGATACATATACATAAAAAAAAAAAAAAATCCTGGCAAACTATAACACCCTTTTTGGTAAAAGTTTATGCTCCTTCGATGCCAAGCTGTTACTCAAATTATAAATACCTGTATACTCTAAAAAAGAACAATGCAAGCACAGCACAGTCTGACTCCTCTGAAGAGCACTATGAGGTGAGAAGATCAGAAGGCAGTGTTCCCATTTCTCAAGTGAGAGGAGCAAAGCTCCAAAAAATGACTTGCCCCAAATCCTGTACATAATAACACACACAACATAAATGTAAGAACGCAGGGGTACTACCGTACTCAGAAACCAGCACCCAGACCTGGTACAGTGTGACCCCAAATCCTAAACAGCCTCTCTCCTGATGAATACTGTTCAAGACAAAGAAACATTTCTCCACTTCTCTTGCCCTGTTTGTTCTAAAAAGGTGCTTCTGTCCCAAAGCTGTGAGTGTTTGTGGTTGTCCGCTGCTGGTGCTGGTGACGGATGCTGTTCCAGAGAGAGTGTAGGATTTCGGCAGCAGGGGCACTCAGGTAAATGGAAAAGCAAATTAATTAACTTGTCAGATCCTTTCTCTCAGGTAGCACAAAAGTGATAGATCCCTGCACCGTGAAGTATTTTCTCCCCAGAGTGCATCCATTCTCTCACTTCTATTTGGTTTCCAATTCGTGGCTCCAGAGCTCCTTAGGAATTTCGTAGGTCGGTATTTGCACCTTGGTGGCTGAGAAATATTCTGCAATATTAAACAGCTCACATTACTCTTAAATTCCCACAGCATGCTGCTCATTCTTTCTGTGTCAACTAGGTGATTAAATGCTAAAATTGTACATAGTTTAATTAACACCCGAAACCATTTGATAAGAGGTCATGAAACTTCCAATTAAAATTAAATTACAAGGTTTTTAATTTAAATAACTATATTTTAGTGTTAATGTGCATTATTCATAATTTGATATTTTCCTCTTAATTTTCACAGTTTGGCATAATTTAGAAAAAACGAGTTTGAAAACACATGCAAAATATTTTTTGTATTTTATTTCATGACTTATTGCTTATTGTCATTTATTCTTTTGAGGAAAATGTAATTAAATTGTGGATCTTTTGGATATAATTTTATTTTTAACCTTGAAAGAGTTACCATTTCAGACCCAAAGTATTTGGGAAAATCTTGTCATAGTATTGTTAGTGCTTGGACTGAAGTAAATCAAGGAAAGAATTGAGGGAATGAGTATTAGTAATTTATTACTTATGCATGTCTCTATTTTATTATTCATTCAAATATTACTGGCCTATTAAAAAACACTCAGATGCATGTGATAACAATTAAATTCAGTCATTTTTGGTATTTGGCAGACGTTCAGTCATATAAAAACCAAAGCTATACACATTTTTATTTTGTTGTTATAAAGGTGAAGTTAGAATGATCAAATATATTTTATTTAATAGTTTTAAACCTTGATGTATTATCTTTAAACTTTTGACATACGATGTGCTGACGACTTCCATGTGTACTCTTGCCCCAGGCTTTACAAATGTTAGGGGAGGGCCTGAGCCAACATTTAGTAACTGCCCGAACTAAGTCTCAAAGCCATTATATCTGAATTTGAGTCCAGGTCATTTTTCTAGCATTCGGCATCAACCATATGTACCTACTCTGTGCCAGGCCCCTCATGGTAGGTGTTATTTATTTATTTATTTATTTTTCAATTACAGTTTACATTCATTATTATTTTGTATTGGGTTCAGCTGTACAGCATAGTGCTTGGATAATCATTTACTTTACATAGTGTTCTTCCCAATATCTCTAGTACCCATCTGGCACCACATACAGCTATTGCAATATTATTGACTATATATCCCTGTAATTATTTTGTAACTACCAATTTGTATGTCTTAATCCCGTCACCTTTTTCACCCTGTCCCCAAATCCCGCTCGCCTCTGGCAATCATCAATCTGTTCTCTGCAGCTATGAGTCCATTTCAATTTCATTTGTTTATTTTTTTTCTTTAGATTCCACATGTAAGTGAAATCATGTGGTATTTGTCTTTCTCTGTCTGACCTACTACAATTCACTTCTGAAATGAAGAAACCCAGAACACTACTTTGAAAGAATACATGCACCCCTGTGTTCATTTGCAGTATTATTTAGAATAGCCAAGGTATGGAAGCAGCCCAAGTGCCCACCAATAGACTAAAATGTAGTGGTACATAGGTACCACGGAATGTAACCTAGAGGCTATTATTCTAGTTAGGTGCTTTTTAGATTGTTACATAAAAGGAAGTCACAGTCATATAAGGTCTAGGCAAGGGCCCAAGGAGTGGCAAATCTCCCCTAAGGCCAATCTCACCCTCCCTCGGGCCTGTGAGAGAGAGGATGAGGCCAAAGGCAAGGGCTTCCCCTTTCGTAAAGGACCAAGAGCCCACACCCAAGCCATAGCGCTTCTTTTCAGGTGTGAGGAAAGTCACAGCAGGTTCTGGATAAAGAAACCCCCTCCTGCTGTCCCCTCCCCTCTCCACCTCACCCTCTGAACTATGTGTGCATTCCTACCTTACCTCAGTCTTCTTTAAAC
Organism: Furipterus horrens; assembly: GCF_987537825.1. NCBI lineage: Eukaryota > Metazoa > Chordata > Mammalia > Chiroptera > Furipteridae > Furipterus > Furipterus horrens. The sequence goes on from NW_028327180.1 coordinate 70,247,249, forward strand.
AAAGGCAAAGTAACTTATCCTCTTAAACCCAAACCTGGTCAAACCCAGATCTTCAAACTCAAGCACCGAAGTCCACGCTTTTCTTCACCACGGCTATTTCATGCCCTGCCTTCCTACTAACAAGCCAATGAGCTGCTAGCATGGAATTTAGATCCAGAACTCTCAGCTTTCAGTGGAGGCCCTGCTCCTTTCCAGTCCTGGGACCTGGGACAAGTTCCTAACCTCTCTGGGCCTGGCTTCCTGCCAATCCAGGAGCAGGTCTGTGAAAAACAAAGGGTGTCATAACACATCTCTCTTAAGCTCCACATGGAAACCAAGCCTTGCTGGGTGGTCCTTCTCCACACCAGTACAAATGCAAAGTATCTCCCAATCCCCCAGAGCTCTGCTCTCTGAGGGACAGCTAATGTCATAAACTAACAGTGTTAATATGCGTTAATATATTCATGCATTAATTGCTCCCCAAGTAATATTTGCATGCTAACAAGAGCCTTGGAGGCCTTGACAGGTGTGATTCTAAGGATCAGGCTTGCAGGCCACCTGTCGAGAGGTGCTGGTGGAAGGCGGATGCTGGTGGGAAGGGGTGCTGGTGAGATCCGTTGCAACAAGGGACTTGCTTTTATGTACCGCTCATGTCCCAGAGTGTCTCCCACACTTCCGTTTTCCCCACATTTACTGCTAACACTAAATTATTCATTCTCCCCAATGGGGATCATTTACTCTAATAGTTGAGAATCTCTGGAGAGTATTTTGAGAGAAAATCTCTCTCCTGATAACCAAGGAGAGAGGTAACTCCTGAGTTCTTGGAGGAGGTGTTTAGCTCAGCACAGTTATTAGTGGCTTCATTTCCCCCCGCCTGCTTGCCAGAGGGCAGGACAGCACCCTTGGTAAGTGGGGCAAGCCTGATTCCTGTCTCCAGGTCAGGATTTCAGGCTCCAAGACTCTCCTGATTCAGCCAAAAAAGAGAAATCAGGGGAGTTTTTATTCCAAAAGAACGTTGTACTTTTACTTTGTAATTGATATCTAATGAGTGAATTTCATTACCAATGAAAGGATGTTTTTTGAACATGAGCATCAAAATAATAATAGTGATAAAAATAGTGCTCAGCATTTATAAAGTCTACTGTTCTTAGGCTGTGCACATTAAATCAATAAGTCTTCACACAAAAATTTATGCATCATCTCTTTCACAGGTTGAGGAAAGAAGATCTATGGAAAGACGTAAAACGACAGCCACCAAGACACTTAAGCTGAAACCCTGGTCTACTACTTTCTAACTGCGTGACATGGGGCAGGTGAACTGACCTCTCTGAGCCTCACATGTAATACAGCGATATTAATATCCACTTCATCAAGTCACAAAAAGGACTTAATGAAAGAAAATTGTTATATAAAGGTATTTAAGTAGTAAGTAGTAATTTTGTTTTATAAATAAGGGAAAATTTTATAAGCTATTAATTGATGTGTCCAAAGTTCCCCAGCGAGTCCTGTGTGCAGCAAAGAGAGTCGGGGTTCCCTGACCCTTCGTACCATTCCGCTTCCACCACTTCCCTCTCTGTCTGCTTCTTCAGTATCATTCCAGCTTCCTCCCAGTTCTGCCATGTGACCTCACAAGGAGCTTTGATGGTGTCTGCCAACCTGTGTCTTTGGGATGATCAGTTGACTTGTTTCCCACGAGACTGCCTTGGTTGACATTTTTGGACCAATTCTGGCCTACTCCAAATATACCTGTGTACTCTCATTCCACAGCACAGTGCCAATCAATTTGAATGATGTGAGTTTTGTGCCCTAAATCATTGTAGAAAGAACCAAACTATTACCTGCCCTCCATCAAGGAAATTTCCTTAGACATGAAGAAAACTTGTGAATGGCTCTTTATTTACATACCTGATTAGAGGCCTGAGCTGAAACTAACTCCTCCTGAACACACACACACCTGCTCATGTCAGCATCTCAACCTCAGCACTTCTGACATTTTGGATTGGATTATTCTTGCTACCCACTAGATTTGAGTAGCAAGACCTCCCCCACCCCTCTCTGGCAACAATGACATTCCGAATGTCCCCTGAGGGGCGACATTGGACCCAGTTGAGAATTACTGGCTTACGTGACTTCAAAGGGCTCTCAGAGCACTGGTTTTACTAGGAGGGTCCACATCCCCACTATAATCAGAGCAGAGTAGAACACAGGATGGAAGACGGATGATACCCCTTGTATTTTTTTGTTCACATCAGCAATTACTTAATGATAAAAAAACACTGCAAACTATGGGAAGTAGAGGCACTGAACATGTTTCCATGCTGTTTTGTTAACTTTTTATGCTGTTCTATTTCTATCACTTCCTCAAAGCCTCATCAGTATCAATGCTAGGTACGTGATCACTATCAAGGCCCATGTGAAAATGATGTGATCCTTTCCAGATCTTGACCTTCTGCTTCTGTTTTTGGAAACTCCAGGTAAACACACACACTCACTGCGAACCTCAAGGTGCCAACCGACAGTGTGGACTTCATCTCATCAAGAACATGGGAACTGGGCTTTGCAAAGCGACCTACAGGTCAAGATAACACAGGGGAACCATTTTTAACATAATTCCTGTTGAGTTAAATTTTTCAGCTGTTTTAGTCTTAAATAGGCTTGTTGATTTCAAAACTGCAGTTAGTTTTCTTCTATCATGTCAAGTTTTTTCTGTACAGCTTATTTTAATTAGACCATTTTAGGCTGGATCAAGCTTGGATAGAGGGAAGCACTAGTACTCACCTACTGGCTGAGAGCAAACCTCCCTTGAGTGAAGAGGTGTGGGGGGTGACCTTGGAGACCAGCAACAGGTTCATACTTGTCTAGGCTATTCAGTTACACATGAGACAGTGTGATGAGAGGTTGTGTGCCGCTCTATATAGTGAATCATATTCTGAAGGGTAGTCCAAGTTCTCGTCTGTATACAAGGAGCTAGCAGAATTTATTTTTTTATTTACATACATACTTATTTCCTTTCCTTCAGATCATGTCTGCCTCTGCTATTTCTCGTCGTAAGTGCCTAAACAACCCTGATTCATTTTGTTATATCTGTGGCAGTTTCACCATTCCCAGTCACAGGACAAACACCAGCGCATTTGTGAGGCAAGCCTGTTTTGCATATTTTAAAGTAAAACTTGGTGATCAAGATAAGTCTTGGGCCCCTCACAAGGTGTGCAAGCAGTGTGTCAAGAGTTTACGGATGTGGACAAAGGGAACACATGATAAATTGCCATTTGGTATACCTATGGTTTGGCGAGAGCCCAGAGATCATTCAAGTGATGGTTACTTTTGTATAGTGAAAACGTCAGGATATAACAAGAAAAATAAATGTAAAATAGAATATCCTAGTCCACCATCAGCTATACGCCCAGTGCCTCATTCAGCTGACATCCCAGTGCCAGTTTTCACTGAACTACCTACACTCTTTCGAAAAAGAGGACTATGGTGATGAACTGAGTGACAACAACAAGGAAGAATTTGACATTGAAGATGACCAAATTCATAAGGGATTGATCAGCATGAGTTGAATGATTTGGCCTGAGATTTGGGACTGTCCAGAAAGGCTTCAGAACTCCTAGCATCAAGACTGCACAAGAAAAACTTGCCTGAAAAAGGAGCGAAGGCATCTTGCTTTCGATCAAGAGAAAGTGCATTTCTGCAGTACTTTTGAAGTGACAGTGGCTTTGTGTATTGCCATAACACACATGGTTTAATGGAGGAATTGGGGATTCCAATCTATAGCGCAACTGAATGGCAACTGACCATCAATAGCTCAAAGCTATTTGGTGCAGTCTCAATTGGCCATTCAGTTTGTTTTTGTGAAGACTATGAAGACATAAAGAAAGTTATTGATCTGTTGCAATATCACAAGCACAACTGGACCTTAAAATGGTCTGCTTCCTTCTGGGTCAGCAACGTGGATACACCAAGTATCCCTGTTTTCTGTGTATGTGGGACAGCAAAGCTCGTGAGAAGCATTGGGTGGAGTTGAATTGGCCTCCTAGGTCTGACCTCAAACCTGGTGATCCAAACATTCTACATGAGCCACTTGTTGACAGAAAGAACATTCTATTCCCACCTCTGCACACAAAACTGGGTCTCATGAAGCAATTTGTTAAAGCCTTGCCAACTGAAGGAGACTGTTTCAAGTATCTCATTATGGCATTTCCTAGTTTGTTGTTTGAAAAGATAAAATACCTTGATATGTATGTTTGGTAGCAGAACTTTACTGCTTGTACACAGTTTGACTTCAGTAACAACATATAGCCTTTATATGAATAAAATAACTCTACATAAACAGTATATCCAAGTAATTTTTTTCTTTATTTTCCTTTGCATGTACATATTGTATGATTCTGGGGACAAAGGGAGGGTATCCTGTACCTTAAAATGTTGATGTAATAGAGAAAAACTGGGGTTGTTTTGTGATTCAGATGCCAAAAGTTAGTCAAAAACAAATGTCAGATCTAACTCAATGAAAATTGTGTTCCCCAGTGTAATTACCAGGTGACTCATTTACTCCAACAGGAAAAAGCTCTCTCACATCTCAGGCACACAGACCTAACGTTATTAACATTTCTTTATCCAGCCTCATACCCTCTCATATGCATTGATGTCATGTGGCAGAGAGAGTAGAGCACCCATTTCTTTATGAAAGAATCCTAACAGTTCACTATTTCCAGGTACTGAGGGGTGCTCTTTCCCAGGGGCAGGCGGAGGAAGAACATCTCCAACTCCTATTACTTCACTGTCTGTCCACCCTTGCCAGCCCCTTCCCACCCACCCACGTGGAAGAGAACATGGAGATTCACACCAGGCTTGCTGAAATACGAGCTGCAACTCTGGGTCAGGGAGGAGATGATTCCCTAACCTGGGGACTCAGGAAATTCACAGGAAAAGGGCTTGGGCACCTGCTCCACCCCCTGGAGTCCATTGTCAGAGGGAAATTGACAATAACTCTGAAACAACACAATTCAAAAGTATCCACCGGCATCCATCTTACCTCCCGCTTGGCCTTTGTTCTCTCTTAAGCAGACCAGCTGTTCTTTCTCAAAGACAATCTGAAACAGCCAATGCGTGGGAGCCACCAAAGCCTCCTCTGCCCCAACCCACCCATACCCGACAGTGGGAGACCAGGCAGAGCCAAGGAACACATTAGCAGAGAAGACGGATGGCAGAATGATGCATAGAAGCATCTCTGCCAAAGTCCTTGTGTACAGATCAGGTGAGGAAGCCAAGGCCTAGAGAGAAGTGTGCGTGGGTCAGGGTGTCCGAGAAGGGGTGCTGTGGTACTGTTGACTTTGTATGTCAGATGTGCAAAGAGATAAAAAGAGAGAGACAGAAATGCAAAGCAGCAAACAAAATTGCAGATGCCAGGGGAGACAGAAAAAAAACCCTTTATCTGTGCCAGAGGCTCACGTGGCTTTGTGATTCTATGTCCTGGGGGCGTCAGATTTAATTGCTTCACATACACCAGGGAGGGCATGGGGTCAGACAGCACACTGGGGCCAAGGCCTGCTCGCAGAGGAATTGCAGTCTCATTCCATGTGTCATCTGCCTTTAAGGCACATAGTGTCTTACTTCTTGTAACCCTGAAGATGGGGCACATCGTGAGCCAACAGAAGACTTTCTTTCTAATGCTTTCAGAACAAGGTTCCTGAGACTAAGCTACAACTCCCTGAATGTTCCTGAAGCTCTCAGGGATTCTGAGCATTTGGAAAACTGCCTGGGCCTTTGCTGTGGACACTGTGATTTTCTTTTTTTTTTTTTTTTTTTTTTTTCAGATTTAATGTGTTTTATTGATTAAATTATTACATTTGTGCCAATTTCCTTTCCCTCTGCTCCCCTCCACCCGGTGGCCCCCCTCCCTCCAGTTGTCCCCCCCTTTTAGATTATGTCCATGAGTTGTGCATACAGTTCCTCCCAACCTCTCTCCGTCTATTCCATTCCCTCCTACCTTGATCCCCAATTCCTATATCATCTCCCTCCCTTTCCCCATTCCCCCTCCCTGTTGACCTCCCCCCAATATGCTTCCCGTACCCACAGTTCCTCTTCCACTCTCGTTGCCTATTTAGTTTGCCTTTGTTTCATCTCCCTAGCTTCTGTTTTTTTTTTTTAAACCAGTCCCTTTAACATCTCATATAACAGTGGTTTGGATCTAATGAACTCTTTCAGTTTTATTTTGTCCTGGAAACACTTTCTCTGTCCTTCTATTCTGAATGACAATTTCGCTGGATAGAGTATTCGTGGTTGTAGGTTTTGGATTTTCATTACTTTGAATATTTCTTGCCAGTCTCTTCTTGCCTGTAGGGTTTCCCTTGAGAAGTCAGCTGATAGTCTAATTGGGACCCCTTTGTACATAATTCTTTTCTTCTCTCTTGCTGCTTTTAAGATTCTCTCTTTATCTTTAATTTTTGACATTTTGATTATAATGTGTCTTGGAGTGGTTCTCCCTGGGTCCAGTCTCTTGGGAACTCTCCTTGCTTCCTGGACCTGCAGGTCTATTCCCTTCCCCAAGTCTGGGAAGTTCTCCTTTATTATATTTTCACTCAATTTTTCAAGTTCTAGTTCATCTTCCTCATTCTCTGGCAAACCAATGATTCTTATGTTGGGTCTTTTATAGCTGTCCCAGAGGTTTCTGATCCTTTCATTGTTGCTTCCCATTTCCTCTCGCTGCATTGGTTGACTGCTTGTTCCTTCTCCATATTCCAGTTTGTTGAAATGAACTCTGGATTTTATTTCCTTTCCTTCTGTCTCGTATGCTGTTTTGTTCCTTTCGTTATGAAAGTTTTTCGCTTCTTTCATATCTTTTTCCTGCTCTTTTGTGAATTCTGTAAGCCACCTGATAACAATGGCCCAGAACTGAGCCTCTGACAGGTTTCTTATCTGTTCATCTGTCAGGTTCTCTATCTGCTGCCTGGTGAGTTGTGTTACTGGTATTTCTAAAGTTGCCTGCCTCATTTTGACAGATGCGTTTTGTTTTCTTGGGCTGGCTGTCGGGGGCAGTGCCTGTGTACTCGTCACAACCCAGCGACCGGCGCCTGTCCGAGACCTATTTCGCAGCCCTGTGGTGCTTTCTTTGGGGGCGGGGGTCCAAGATGGATTCACACAGTTATTCAGCTAGGAGACCGGGATCCGTCCTCCCGCCCCCCTGGGCCTCACTGTTCAAGGCGATGCGGCGGCCGCTCTCCCCAGCGCCAGAGTCGCGCACCACCAGGGGCTTGGCCGCCGGGACTCCTCGCCGGGGTCGCGCACCGCCAGGGGCTTGCGCAGCCGGGATTCCTCGCCGCCCGCCGCTCCGGGTGCGACCGCAAACAGCACTGCCCACTTTAACTCTTACCTGCCCAAATGGCACCGCTGGTTTATAACTTCATATGTTGGACTTCCGTGTAGTTTTATTTTCTGGAATTTCTAGTTATCCTTTGTTTTGAAGTAGTTGTATTCCTCTATAGTTGTAGAGGGAGACCTAGCGTGTCCGTCTAAGCCTCCATCTTGGCCGGAAGTCGACACTGTGATTTTCAAGCCTTGTAAGGTACAAGCCTTTAAAGTCAAAGGTACACTGCCTGGCTAGGGGTCGTTACCCACCCCTACTGAGATGAACACCTATAGTGATGTGCCTCACAGCAATGGCCCTTGGGAACAAGATTGACAGGCACTGGATGTTCTGTAGGCATGGGAGGGAAGGCTGCCTTTGGGTTGAAATTAGAGGGGCGAAGTATTATCTGAGAAGATGGAGTTGCCCCTTATTTCACTGCTCTCTTTCCAAAGCTATGATCCTTCTGACCAAGTCATGTTTAACTAAATTTGTCGGACAGGTGAGGTTTTAGATGACGGCTGTGTGCAGTCACAGGGTCTTTGGAACTACAGTGCTGAGATGGATGACGACGTACACCACCCAAGGCTACCCACAGAGCTTGAGGGGAGTCTTCCTCCTGATCCACCAACAATATATGCCTGGACGGGCTCCCACACCATCCTTTCCATCCAGGCTTCCAGGTAAGTAGAGAGAGCAGCCTTGGGTCCTCTAGGAGAGTTCGTGGGACCTTTGATTTGTGAAGCACTTAGCTGCAGAAAATGGGGACAAGTAACTTCCTTGCTGTTGCTCACCCTTTAAAGCTGTGACCTGTAAACCTGCAGCCAATTTCCCCTTGATGTTGACCCTTTATGGTCTATATTATTCTGGGAGAGTGGAGGCAGAGCCTTTCCCGATGACCTGAACCTAAGGATGTTTTGGCTCTACTTAAGCAACTTCTGGGGCTCTGCTTAAGCAATTTCTCAGCACATGGGTTTTCTCTCCAAGCTTTTGGGAGGAATGCCCACAGCTTCCCACATAAGGATTCAGAAGAAAATTCTCCTCCAAACCCCTCTCCCACTTTGGTCTAAGTGCTGATTTCTCTGGTGGCTGAGAAACAGCATGGTCCAGCATCTGTGTCACCATAGCAACTATCTCTAATAATAGCTTAGGGCAGCCCAAGCAGGCCCTACACCTGACCCTGAGCAATCTCAGGGGTGACCGAGTCTAAGGAAGGATTCTTTACACTGGGTCCTCACCTTGCTCCTGCCTGGCTTTCAGAACCTCACAGGACCCTTACCTTGGATCTGTGCAGGACAGATGTTGTGAATTTAGAAGAGATTTTCAGAACAATGCCATTGTCATTGTCAGTCACCTACACGAGGGAGGTTTAGGAGGAAGTGTTATAGCCGGAGTGGAGAGAGGGGGTTTGAGACCCAGGACCTCCACACCTGCTGTATATCCCTGCCACTCTCTGGGTCTCAGCCCATACAAGGGAGAAAATGGGTTAAATTTCCTGAATGTATACCTCAAAACTGGAAGAATCCTTGTGAGGGAAGTCTGGGAGATTCTGGGTTAAATAAACTTGGAAATCACCTTTACTGCCTAACTCCCTGGACTTTAAATATGATGAGGCACATTTCAGAATTACAAAATGGAGGGTGCAAAAAAGGTCATATTTCCCAAATTGCACATCATCTAATTCCTTTCCTGTTTTCAACACATATTTTTAAACAAGTGTTCTGCCGATTATACCTCATGGCAGTGAAAGGCTAAATTATTTCTAAAGCTCCTCCAAGATGTAGAATTCTCTTCTTTCTCCATATAATTCTCCCTTTTGATTAGAAAATATACTAAATACTTAGCTCTATAGGCAATGCACTAAAAGGCTAAAGAGAAAAATTATATATACATATATATAGATATATAAATAGATATAGATATATACAACAGATAAATATTCTGAGTATTGAAACAAAACTCTTTTTCTAAATGTGCATTTTGGATAATAGTAAAAAGAATGGATAGGGATTATTACACATTTATTTAATGTAATAGATGCTGTACTAAATGCTTTACTTGGATTATCTGCTATAATTCTCACAGGAGTGATATGAGGCACTTATTATTTTTCTTTCCTATTTACAGATGAGGAAACTGAGGTTTAAGAGGCTTGACTGTGTAAAGCCAGCCCACTGAGAAGAGATGGAGGCAAAGCCTTGGCTCCTTGCAATCTCATTCCAAGAATTTTAAATAACCAACTTATTAAGTCTCCTGTTTTATACCCCAACCTAGCAAGCAGCCACAATGAACCAGAAATAAACTAATTGCCATGGTAATTACCTTTCATCTAAATTTTCATGAGTTAGCATGAAATAATGTTGAATCACCAGAGTCTTATGTGTATTGAAAATAGATATAGATATATAACAACTAAATGTTACCAAATGATTTATTATGTTCAGTGCTAAATTACAATGTATATGAAATGGAGTCATTTATGGAAACACATAAAAATAGTTACCTATGTCTGTAATTATATTCACACAAGAATCTGAAATATAACTTCTTGTCTGCCTTTTAAAATATATCCACAGCATAACTTTTGTAGTTTTCACCACATAATTCTACAATACTGATACTGCACCTGTATTATAACAACTGAACAGAATAGGAAAGCAGTTAATAGCAAATTAAGTTTTTTATATCCATTGTGATTCCAGAGAAAATAGTAATTTGTTCTATTGGCAGTGAGAATAAACGGGAGTAATTAGCATTTATAGATGTTGCATACACATAGATATGTATGTATGTATTTATATGTTGCTCAGGGCCATTGTTCCAGCAACAGGCAGTTGCCTTTTGGGTGGACCAACAATCGCCAAAACCGTGTGCAATTCTATTGGGACAATTAGTAGTGCTAGCTTTTCCATGTTTCTCTTGCAAAAATAAATAGGTAAGAAAGAAATACAGCAGGCTAAAATCTACAGTGTTACATACCAAGGTAATAGCAGTTACTGAGTTATCAGAGTCACAGTAGTTTATATATATTTGCTATTCACAGACTGTTTGCTGAATAACCGAGCTGCTGGGAATTGACGACATGTAGACATGCATTCGTGTGAGTCCATAATTAATGATGTTTATATTGTAATAAACACATTCATTTTAACACCATTCAGTAAACAGAATCCTTTAAAGTTTGAGCTAATCTGCTATCACAATTACACACAAAGAGAACCTGTAAACAATTTGACATTACACTTATGTACAAGCAAACTGTATTGTAAAGGAAAAGAGGTAATTCCATGGGTGTCACTTGGGATACATCAATGTGCAGCTAACTGACCCAAGTCATCAAGCACTTGAATGAGGTCAGGAAAAAGGAACACGAGCAAGGCCCCAATAGATCACCATTCTGTATCAGTCCCAGCAAAATTCAGACTCCTCTATCTGTGGTGACATTACATTCAAAGCATCAGGAATGGACAGAGGAGGAGCTTGACACTCCCTGGCAAACTGTATTGGAGAGCTCTATGTGACTTAAGCAACAGGGTCTTTGCAAGACCCTGTATTTAAACATGTCGGTTTAATTTGGACCAATTATTTTTCTTGTTAGGTTTGACCCAGTGCTCGGCTGGTTCTGGCTGATGAGGGGAACAGGAATTCAACTAAGGTCATTAGTTCAATTCCTTCAGGCAACACAAAGATTTTTGATTTCACTGACTAAGTTTCCATAAGAGAAACAAGCTGAATGGCATCCCATCAGTAATCTAAGTGGTGACTCATTAATAGCTGATCCTATGAACAGCCTTCAGTGGGACTCTCAGAAAGGCAGCTCCCCTAAGCTGTGTTTGTGTGTTTTCACTGCGACACCATGCCAGTCATTCACAAATCCATTTCCTTAGATCAGAAATAGGGCATGACAGGTTGGCACCCCCACTTCTCAACCCACTGTGAGTTACAAAAATTCACAAATCTGTCCATTTCTAAACCAAGCATAATATTTTAAGGAAAATTCTCCTGATTTAACATTCTACTTTGGAATTAAACATAAGTATGTGAAAGAAAATATTAGAGGAACCTGAAGCCAGGGATAATGTAAGACCTTCTCCTATGCTCCAAAACTGTGGGGAAAAACAACCACTCCTTCTTCCCCTGTTCTTAAACCTAATTAGAACATTTGATTGCTACAAAGTTAATTTATTTTCATGTGCTTTTTAAGATCACATCTGCAGGGAGTTTGTGGGGGAAAAAATGGATGACCATACTGAATTAGTTTGCAAATGCTTCTGACTGTGTGAGCAAACCTGACAGATCCCTGGGAGGAGGGGGGCTCTCTGCTTGGACTCTCAGCTGAGCCCTGGGCTGGCAGCCAGGCGCAGTGTCTGATGGTTTGGGCTTGTGTGCAGACATACTGGTTTGCATAGGTTGACTGAAAACACTTTTTACATTCTTCAAAATATGCAAAGCATATCGCTGTGAATGAAAACATGTTACTGTCTCCTTAAGGGTACCCAACTTTTAGTCATTTTGTCAAAATGACTAAACAGATAATCAGTATCTTCTTTCATTTCACTATTTTGTTCCTTCTTTGAGCAACTATTATGGTATCTGCATAAAACAGGCTTAAACGGTTATTTGCAGGAGTCTAGAAAGTGGTTATTATTACAATGTGCCCTTGAGCTTTAATATATATTTACAATGTACATATTATAAATTATTTACTATAGCTTTAAAATAAGTAGACAGATAATTAGCTTCACCTACAAAGTGTGTAGGGCCACAGGGACTCTCATGAATGATGAAGTAAAAAATCAATAAAGAGACAGTAAATTAACCAGCATGTTGGCGAAGTACCATTAGCATGATAACCATTGGATTGTGCTATCATAAACCTACATGTTCTTATTTTCTTCCTAAACATCATCATGTTCATTTAGTGAGGATTTTTTTTAATGAATATATTTGAAAACACATAGTTTGAAATTCCAACAAATGATTCAAATAAGAAACCAGATTTTACAAGCTTGGCTTTTTCTCAAATGCACTTTTGTTTGGTTTTGCATCCATAGGTGTTAAGCCAAGGTATTTTAATCATATTTTATGTACCATAAATAAGTGCATACACTCATAGTTAAAGAGAATTTTGGAAAATATAACTATATTAAACTATCTAGAAAACCAAATATAAATCATCATCATATCTCAAACTCAAAATTCCAAAGTTTCAAACTATGAGATTTGTTTATGTATATATACATAAGTATAGATATAGGTATATACATTTAGTTAGATGTACATACATATATACATATATACACAAAATTTTCTATATAAACACACATATGGAACACACATATATACACACATGCCTCTCACATACATGCACAGATTTCAGTTCAGTCTCTTTTCTGTAGCTCTCACTCATTTTTTTAACTTAGGACAGTAATGATGGGATGCTGGGAGCAGCCAGTCATATCTGGATTTCTGACCTATCTTGAACAAAGCCCAAGATCATTTAAAAAGCCAAAAGATGAAAATAGCAAATACATTCATGTGCACACACACACGGGCACATAAGCCTGTGTTACTTCTCATGAAATGTGCCCTGGGGCCGGGTAAATGGCACACAAAGTGGTGGCAGGAGCAGTCCGCCTAGTGTGGAAGCCATCTGCCCGCTTGGGTTGCACAGGGTGTCACTGCTCACCAGACACTTGGCCCACAATATTACTGCCCCTTGATGAGGCTCGTCCCCTAAGGTACAGTTTGTGCTAAGCAAAAGTAGCCCTCAAATCTGCCAATCTGCCTTTCCTTCATCTCCTGGGGAGAAGCCTGTCTATTGGAGTTTGCAATTGAAGCTACCTAGTATGTTTCAGGAGGGCATCAGATCGGATTCCTCCTCACTTCTTTTGCTGGGAGTAGAAGAAATGAGAAAAGGTTATGTAGTGAGGTGATTAAGCCATCAGCCTTTGGGTGGCTTAGCCCAGAGGAAAAACTGGACCTGCCACTATTGAATTAGGAGCCGGATTAGGATTACCTATCCGAGCCTCACTGAACTCATCTGCAGAAGAAGACAAGAACAGGGCCTATGTCACTGGGTTATGATAGGATGAAATGAGATAAAGCATATAAAGCACTTAGTGGGGTTTCCAGTGCATGCTAATCATTCCTTAATACACATTATTTATAACCATATTTAAGCTATAAATCTAGAACATTGATCAGAACTACATAAGAAAATAATGTTAGTCAAAGATTTAGGTGATCTGAATTCAAGTTCTAAATCCCAGGTTTGATTCTCGAGCAGAATCTCACCATGGTGGCCTGCACAGGGTATGCACTCAACAAATACCTGCTGAATCAACGAATGAACAGATGACTAAATAGATACTAACAAACTCACTGGGTCCTCAGTTTCCCTTGTATGCTCTGGGGATAAAATGATTGGACCTTTATTCCCTCAGTGCAAGGTTGGTATGATAAATAAAAAGGAAAACATCAAGTTATTTAAGACACAAATATGTTTTGTGTCCTAATAAAGTCTGTGCTTAGACTTGTCACATCTTTGCAAACAAGGGCATGGAGCCACCTGTGTGAATCTGAGGATAATGTTTTCCAAGATCTAAATGTTGTCTTTAGTGAGGGTATATTCAACATAAACAAAATCCAGAATGAACAGTTAAAGGCAATGAAATCATTGGCCTCTTCTAACCATATTTGCTCCCTTTTTTCAGTTTCATTTCTGAGAGCACCTCCTTGTTTACTATTAGTCAGTTTGAAAAGCATCTATGATAGGGTCAGGTGAACTTAAAGTGCTCTCATTGTGCTTTATAATAAACATATTTAGCTATTACAAGGTTTATGACTTCACTGAAGTATTTTTCAGAAGCAGAGACTAAAGCAGAAGGCAGACCTAGACCACAGGCCTGCCCATCACCACTGAAGCCTGGGGAAAAAATGACATATTTTTCCTTCTAAATCTCAGTGTTCAGATCTGTATGAAGAGATAATTGTATTTAACTTCAAATAAACCCTATACAGATTTAAGGTGGTACCAATTCTTCTTCTTCTTCTTCTATTTCATCCTATCTCTTGACCCAAAGGTCTTTGTCTACATGGTAAGAATGCCTTGAAAAATTTGAGTCAACACTTAACTCACAATTTCTCAATCTCATTGCTATTGCCATTTGCAGCTGAATAATTCTTTGCTGTGGGGGCTGCCCTGTGCATTGTGGGATGTTTAAAAGCATCCTTGGCCTTTATTCATTGGATGCCTGCATAACCTCTCATGTCATGACAATCAAAAATGTCCCCAGACATTGCCAAATGTCCCACGGGATGCAAAACCACCCCTGTGTGACAGTCACTGCCTTAAAGCATATAACCCACTCAAATCAGGAAAGAGCATCTCCCAGAATTGTTTCTGTCTCATGTATAGGGATAAACCACTGACCGCTAGCTGCAACTAAGAAAAGCTGTGAATGATCAATGTGAATCCTCAATACAGTTCAGATTTCAAGGCATTCTTTTCTCTTTCTTATTCATTCCTTTCCTTTCCTTCTTTCTTTCTTTTTTGTTTGTTTGTTTTTTGAGTAATATACCACTAGTTGACTATATAAATGAAAATGAGTTTGACTTTTCCCAGAATTTGTAGTTTGAATTTCACATCAGGAGATCACCCTTACTCAGCATTCTCAAGGACTGACACCTTCAGTACAAACCATTGTGCTGAACTAAAAGCTGTTAAACTTTGTCACTAAACTCTCTTTCCAGGCACTTGGATAGTTACCACAGACCTTAGCCAATGGCTCAACACCGGCCTAAAAATTACATGTGTGTACACACTTACGCTCACTCGCTCACACAGAGATGCAATTACAAAACCACCTTTCTCCACTACTAGTGCATCTGTGCCGCTTCCACATGTGATGGATGGAGCCCACATCAGCAGCGAGACAGCCTGAAGTAATGTTATTTTTATTGTGCAAATGCAGGTGAATTTCCTTAAAGGTCAATGCTAAGAATAAACTGACAAGATGGAAGAGGCTGCTGGAGAAAGGCAACTTACTAAATCTTCCAACTGGCCTGTAAGTGCTGATTAACAGGAAAATCAGCACCCTTGCCCCAAAACAAACCCCCTTGGTAGTTACTGGGCCAGGGCACATTTTTCTTCACCTTTTCAAAGTAAATAAAGAATGACAGTTAAGGAACTAAAAAATTTTTTAACTAATACATGACACAGTTGGTGCACAAACAAGAGGAACATTTTTTAAAAAGGTTCTGAAGCCAAGGTAGTAGTAAAGGGATTCCACCTGGGAAGTAGAAGAGGGGAGGCAAGCAGAATCAAATGTAAATTTTTAAAAAAATTTGGCCAAATAATCTTTATTAGTGGCTCAAGTTCATTAGTTTCATTAACCATTGTCCATTTTCCTCTGGCAGCAGCCATACTTAAATGTTCATTGATGATATTGACAAGCATGTATTTAGGCCATTTGAGCTCTATTTCTTCTCATGTGTGGGAAAATGACACCTCTCCAGTTATTGTTATATGGACAGAACCAACCGGCCCATTGAAGAAACCCTCCAAAATATTTCTATCTGAATAATCAGAGTTTGGCCATTTCCCCTGGTCAGAATGGCTAGAAAGTTACAGAACTTAGTGCCATTACATGTAGAATATTACCACTCTCTTGAATTCACTCCTTATTTCTTTCTTTTATATTTAGGCTTCCTCAGGGGTTTGCTTGAAGTTTTTAGTTAATGTTGGGGATCAGGATCTTCAACTCTCTGAGAGCTTCATAGTCCTGTGTGAGTCAAATTGGACAAACTTAACAATTCAATGAATGTTATTGGTGAAATACAGCTAAATCCACTCATCACTCTCTATTAATTTTGGTGACATGTGTATGTGAAGTTAATGGACTCGCCTTACGGGTCCTTACACATGACTCAATTATAGATCACTCTCAAGTTCCTGACTCCAACTGCAGAAGGGCCTGGAGATGAACTCTTCTTGGGTGAGGTAATTATTTTCATTCCCTGTTGGGCATCATTAGGATACATCTCACCCAGAGATGTGCTCCCCTCTACCCAGGGACAAAACCATAAAGGCTTTTAGTTCAGTTAAAAAATAATAATGATAAGTAAAAGGCACAAGCACACACAAAATGAAGAAGAGGTTATGGTTGACAGATAAAAGGGCAAAAGAATCATGGAAACCTACTCTACCCTAGTCCTGGGACAGGCTTCTTTGGGCCTTTTCTCTTAATAAATAATGCATGCTTTGATTTATTTGTAGCGGAAAGGAAGTGCCACTAGGAAGTGAGAGAAAAATTGACCCCTGTATATTCCCTAAAATAGAAGAGTTTCTCAAAGTAAGGTCCACAGGCCATTCCATCCAAACCATTACGAATACTAGCCCCAAATGCAGATTTTTGGCCCTACTTGAAGTTTCTGAATCAGACTCTCTGGGGTTAGGTAAAGGAATCTACACTTTAACAAGGGCTACACATGACTCCCATGCACATTGAGGGTTGAAAAACACTGCTAAGAAGTTTTCAATGGAGGTCACTGTAAAAAGAACCTCCATTTCAATGTAAAAACCTTCATTCCAATGTATATGGCAAGACGAGCAAAATAGCCATTTAAAACAAATGCTCTCCATGGTCGCATCACGGCACTGTGATTATTAAAGTTTAAGACTCTATTCTTTCAGCAGGGGTGGAGAGCAATAACCATTTCATCGAGAACCAGAATGATGAAAGCAATATAAATCAAACTCATTCCAGCAGGTTTCATTTGGTCTAATTTCTCTGCAGATATTAATCATTGTACAGTCCTGTACAAATGACAGCTAACTCAATTTTAACTCAGAACACAGAATGCTCACTCTGATTCTTTTCTCTAGTGTGGTATTTTGACAATATAAAAGAAAATAGATAAATCGAAACAGTGGGCCATGGAGACTGGAGGATACCAACAATATCAAGACATTAAAGAGAGAAATGGTCCATGCTAAACCTGTAACCCAGCATGCAAATCGGGAAAAAGTGTTCAGCTGCCACAGAGTCACTGGGGGAAAAAAATCACTGCCTTCATTCTTCCTCTGAAAATTGCTATGTCAGGTGGAGGTGACAAAGAATTCCACCTAAGAGTTCACAAAGAGTCTTATTACTTCTAGTAAAGGTCACCTAGAAGACCAAGGTTAGTTAGATTCCATGGCTTGACATCTTCCAGGGCTTGGCAGAAATACCAGCACTCAAGTGCTCTGGGTCAATTCACTGTGGAAACTACCGAGTGGGAAGGTTGAAATTGTAGTGAAGGAAAATGTATAAGAATCAAAGTTTGGCTCCCATTATGAAAGCTGGAATCAAGAAATTTTGCAAAACACTATATATGCCTTTGACTTTGTCACTGGAGCATGTTTGCTTTGCATAGACAAAGGATAATCAGAGAGGAACTGAAAACCCAGAAAAGCAAAAGTAATCCAGAAGTTCAAGCAGTGGCAGCTAAGAGGACTCAGAATGAATAACACACATCTGTGCCTGTGGGTAAAGATGACTCAGAATCAAACAAGGCCAACTGAAAAGTGAAAAACTCCATGTTGATTCCCCTTTAATAAATGTGTCGTCCCCAGATGCATTGGTTCAGAGTAAATATAGCTTTGGAGGAAGAGAAAGAAAGAGTGAAGGGAACACTTAGGATTGATGCATTGTTCC
The DNA here is from genome assembly GCF_987537825.1 of Furipterus horrens. NCBI lineage: Eukaryota > Metazoa > Chordata > Mammalia > Chiroptera > Furipteridae > Furipterus > Furipterus horrens. Next base: position 70,265,276 of record NW_028327180.1, read on the forward strand.
CCTTTTATTTTAATTCACCGTGCATGAATTTCTAGTGAGATAGCTGTGCCTACAATTACAAAGGATAAATAACATCGCTGTGCATTCCGGAAGCCACTTCCCTTTGCTGTTTTATGCCCCCATCTCAGTGCAATTTTTTCCCAGCAGGGGGCGGGGGAAGGAGAGCATGCTACCACATGATCTCATGGTTTTATTTTCCTGTCTTCCCCTTTTTCCGATGAACTAGGATCTCTCCCTTCTTGAGGGTGAGTAGGAGGACTTTATAGTTTCTGACTTCAGGAGAGCCACACACCTGCAGGGAATGGCCGCCCCAAGTTCACTGAATTTTAGCACTGCAGGATTTCCCAGGAGGCAGCCTAAGTGGGGGCTCTACACAGTGACTCCTCATTCAATTGACCCTTTGGATGCTATTAGTTCTTCATACCAGCAACTTATGGCCTTTGTCATAACCAATATTCAAGAAGCAAGCCACCTATATTGTTCTGTCCAGAACTGAACTAAAGGTTCTTAAGTTCAGGGAAACAGGCCAGAATCACAGTAACTACGAGGGCCGCTAAAAAAATTTAGTCTCATAACTTACTTACCCAGAACTCATTTTCCATGTTGAGGGCTGCACAGACATCACTTGATAGCTCCACTCAAACTCAGACTGAAGATGTCCACTTACTCAGTGCCCCCTCAGAGTTCTGTCCTGACCAGACCTCTGTCCATTGTTATGCCAACAACCAAGCAAATGAACACCACCTTGTTGTTTTAGTTGGACTGTATGAAGGGATGACTGATCCAGATGACAATATTTTGTTTTAAACAGATTCCCTACCACTAGTTAGGTTTCCTGGGGGTATAAAGAGTGCCTAAGCAGAAAAGAAGCCATGACAGGTCAAGGGACAGAAATAGTGCCATGAACATCTTCTGGGAAGCATGTCATTTACTATTTAAAGTGTGTAGTCAAAGCAGTAGGCCGACCGCCATCGCATCAGTTCTCCACTTCTTAAAAGTGTGTCTCTATCTTAATGCCACTTAAGTCAAGTCTGAAATTTAAGAAAGTTGGGGCACTGGTCATTTTATTGAAGCCTCAACTCTTTGACCACATTTCCAGGAGGGTCACAAGAATCATTTGACCAAAGTGAGTTTGAGGATGTCTTCATCAAATTCAACTTTTTCTTGACCTATTAAGTTCTTTGATTCTTTGCAGGATCCTTTATTATGAGTAGGAAGGTATTTTGATATGTTGTTAAGAAGCATTGAAAAAAATGAAGACATGTCAGTAAGCTTTGCAAAGCAATGTCAAATGTCTACTAATGTATTAATGCATAAAAGAAACTACTTAAATTCATAAGTTATAATTCTCTTGACAACTCAACTCCCTGATAAACTTTCTTTTTCACTTAAGTAAAACTTTACACTCTATTCAAAGCATCACGACAAGGAAACATTGGCTCAGTCTGTCACACAGGTATAAAGGCAAGAATTACAAAAATTCAGAAAGATACCCATATATTAATGGGCAATAATAACAGGAATCGAGACAGACCCTCTTACATAATAAAACTGCATTCATGAAAGATTTTCAGAAGAAGCAATTGGTCATTATTTTTCTCTCCTACAGACATCATACAGTTGCCTTTATTACCCATGACACATACACAGACACACAAGCACACAATTTAAAAAACCAGAAGTACTTGGCACAAAAATAAGGCTGACCAATTATTTTTCAGTTCCCACTGAAATGCATGAGAAATGCTAAAAATAAAACCTGGTCTCTTAATCTCCATAAACCACAAGTCTACAAAAAAGCTATTGGTGCATTAACAGAATACAGAGTCACATGGCTGGATGGCTATTAACAGTTTATTTTTGGCTGTGTCTATAAAGGTCAAGGATGTAATCAAGAAAAATAGTTCAGAAACCAAAACCTCAAGTTTGGAGTTCCACTTATCTAGTTGGGATGTTCAGACATGAGAGCAATGGCAGCCAATCCCAGTAAAGACACAGCCAAGTCCCAGAACCCCAACAACAAACACAACTGTCTACAGAAAAGTAACAATGTGGCACTGGGAGTTTAAGAAGTATGAGTGATTAGAGGTGTGCGGAGTACAATTCTGTCTCAAACACACAAAAGACTGGACCCTGATTCAAGTGTGAACTGTGTGGTGTTCTTGTTTCTACAACTATGTGCGAGTGCTGAGAATCTAATGTGGATTACGTGGGAAAACCACAGCAGGAAAACACCGGGTACAGAAGGCTGACCGTAGGGTCATTGAGTAGTGATTTTTGTGGACATGAAATGTTCATTTAATACAAAAAAGTGTGTGGCTAGCTCTTCTCACCCTGATTGCAGAGAAAGAGCAACTCAGTAAAATGGAGCCTGTGGGTGTTAATTTAGAAATAAGGAAGGCAATTTCTGGATGATGAGGGTTATTTGATGTTAGAAAGTGTTGCCAAGAGAGGCTGGGAAATCTTCCCAAAAGGATTTTGGGAAGAGAGCAGAGGCTCCTCTGTGTGAGGTGCTCTGAGACAGTGGCACTGGGAGCAGGGACACCCTCTTGCCAGCCAGACCCTGGGGTCATGTGCACTGTGTGTATTTATACAGACTTCTTCGTAATTGTGTTGCACAAACCCTCATGCATACGGAGTCCATAGAGACTGGCACATCATAGACTGGACTGAAAAGACATATAAATCTGCCATCCCTTTCTTTCCCCATTAACAAATGGGAAAGGAAAATTAAAACACTCAGACATATGCCATTAGGCCAGATAACTTTCTCCCATGTTCTCATTCAAAGGAGGGAGGTGGAAGATGAGAGAAAAACCAGTTTGGGACAAGTGACTCCCGAAGTCCCTCAGCCACTCTCACAGAGCTGGCTCTCGTTCTGTGTAAGATACTCAGTACATGGGACCAAGTTAACAAACAAATAAGCAAAAAAAAAAAAAAAAAATTTCTTATACTTCCACATCTGGAAAGAAATCTACCCTGTGGATTCACGTGTTAAGGTGAATTAGGTAAATAGGCAGTAGTATATCACTGGGCATTGTGTTCTAACAAACGCATATTGTCAGTTGTTGTTTTTCTTTGCAAATATGAATTTCTTTTAGGACGGTGATTTCAAAATGCTTGCACGGTTTGTTTCTTCTCCCACCCCCAGCCCTGCCCTATAGATGGTACTTCCGTAACAGTTCAGACTGCCAAGGATGTTTTCTCTCAGGAAACCGATCTGGAATTTTGATCTTGAGGAAATCCTGGATGCATTTCTCCAGCTCTTCCTCAATTGAGAGCTTTTCCTTCACAGCTTTTTTTTTGCTGCTCATGTTTGACTCCCTGGAGCCCGAAGTCAGAGTCCGGAGCAGATCGCTCTTCCGCCGCATCTCCGACTGTTGGATCAGCTGCACGGGGCCCTTCTTGATGGGGCGGTCCAGAGTCTGGATGTTGGTCTGGCGTGTCACGGGCCCACAGATGACTGTCTCCTGGGGAGAGCTGGCCTCAGACTGGCTGTCACAGCTGGAGGTGGAGAGGTCGTTGCAAGATGTGCCACTCTCCCCTTCTTTGTCACCCTTGCCATTCTTGCAGCAGCAATCACAATGTGAGGATGACCACCTAGAAGGCTCACCTGCAAGGAAGCACAGGACCCAAGAGATTAATGCCTGGGATAGCAGCATAGCACCTGAACACACACACACACACACACAAGCACCCAAAACCATGTCTTCAGAAGAAGAGGTGTGGCACTCAGAATGGGCTGCAACAGGGGCACCCAGAAGCCAAGTCTGTGGAGAGGAGGGGGTTAATAATGGCATGCTGGTGAGAGGAAGCAGAGCATAATTCTTAAGCCCACAGCACTGGAATAGATAGCCCTGGGACAGGGATACTCAGCTACTATTTACTAACCTGGTTACATCGGCAGACACCTTAAATTCTCAAAGCTTCACTTTCCTCATCTGTGAAATGAGGATAATGATTGTCCTACTACCTGAAGTTGTAGGGAGGATTCAGATAAGTCAAATGAAGTTCTGAATGAAGTACATGGTATACAATAAATGCTTCATAAATGCTAACAGGCTTTACTGTGGCTGATGTCAAACCCTAATTCAAAGCTCCACATGACAGCAGTCAGGTACAGTGGAGGAGTCTATATGAGTAGAAAGACAGTTGTCCATCAGGGAGGACTTACTTTGTGCCAGGCCCCATGTGGCTCTGTGCGCCCATCAACTTACTGGATCCTCGTGATAATTCTATAAACTCAGTAGCTCCATACAAGGAAACCAAGACCCTCAGAAGTTAAGGAACTTGACACAGTGTGGAACTTTAAGTGGCAGAGCTAGGATTCGAATACAGATCTCCCAAATGCCATATCCAAGGTAACTAACCACATTTCCTCAATTTGCCTCTCCATAAAATTCCTGCTTCTCCTTCAAAACAATATTCAAGGTTTAACTCCATACAGAAGCCCTTGTTTACCTCTCCTCAGAAATATTTGCCATTTTTTCCTCTGAATTATGATTTTGTAAGTGTTTCTATCACATCCACCTATCATATTCCTTAGAATTCTTTTTTACCTTCTGCATCTCAGCTACTATAGCATGAACTCTCTGAGGTGGGTGCAGTGAAGTGCGCATTGTTGTAATCGAAGGAACAGTATAGAAATTCAATAAAAGACTATCCACATAATGACTTGTTAGTACCTGGATCTAGCCATACCTGAAGTTAGTCCTATCTGGACTTTTCATTTAAGCCAATGCAAGTCCTTATCTCCCTTTCCCCCAAGTCTTGACTCCACCACTGAATTCCATGATTTGGAGGCAGTCACTTTCCAGATACACAGTTGGTGGCTCCCTGAACTAGAAAATACATGATTATGGCACAAAGCAATGTTCTAAATAGATCTTTCACCGCTCCTGGTCTTGCACTCTAAACAGCCATTGTCTTCTTGGAGGTATGAACCTGATTCTATTTGCTAATCATATATTGGGCACTGGGTCTGTCATACAGTTCATTGCACTTAAGCCATGAAAATAAAGGGAAACAAAGGTCCTTAATGATGGTAATATTGGGGACAAGGATAATGTAGCATCTTTATGTGTTTTATGGGAAACCCAGTCTTTTTTTTTAAATAATGGTTTATTTTTTATATTTTATTGATTATGTTGTTATAATAGTTCCAATTTTTCCCCCTTTGCTCCCCTGCATCCAGCACCCCCTCCCCAATGCCCCCCACCCCGAGTTCATATCCATTGGGTCATGCATACAAGTTTCTTGGCTTCACCCTTTCCTATATTCTTCTTCTTTTTTAAATTAATTAATTTTATAACATTAAAAAATAACAATTCCCCCCTCTCAGACTTAGGATCCTTTATAATCTCATAAAGGACAACGGGTGAAGGTCTCGAGCTCCTCTAGCTGCTTCAAGCTGGACATGGTCATTGTCCTACCTACCCTTGGGTCCAGAAAACCCTAATAATGGTTGGGGTGTGGAGGGGAGGGTGGCCTTCTCACACGGGGAAGGACCTTGCAGACTCCAGGTCACCTGGCTGTCCCCGGACAATGGTGTGCTTGGTTTAACAAGTTGGCATCCTTGTTGTATCCTGGGGGCAACAGATTTGGCAACAGAGTTAAAAGGCATCATTCAATCCAAAACCACTAGATGACAAAAGGCAGGGATTAATTTTTCAATGTCTCACATTAGGGAACAAAAGGGCTTCTTTGGAGGAAGGTGTGCCAGGCACATCACATCTGTTTAAAACCCCTTTGCCCACTATACTTAGTTTGGGCTAAGGGGAAGGGAAAGCTAGTCTTAATGTGCATTAGATCTTGTTCTCATCAATAATGGGTTACTTTATAACAAGATTCCATTTCACTGCCATTTTCAAATATGGTCACAGTAGAGGAAACCTAGAATGGAACCAATATGGAAAGTTATGTTCTGTCTTCTAGTACAATGCCTGTCCTCTACATACCTAAATGATTAACTATTTATAGCAACTTATCTTGATATAGTTTTCCAGAAAGATTAAAACAAAAAACGTCCCCATAAATCACAACTCCAGGAGTGTCTCTAACACGAAGTCTCTCTTTCAAACCACATTTTTAAAATGTGACCAAATAATCATTGTATTTATACACCCATTAAATGAAATGCAACAATCCAATTAGGCAAAAGGAATCACCATAGCACTAATGTCCTAGTCGTCATCTTGGGCTATTACAAATAAATGTCTGTGCAACAGAGACTATTCCACTTGCACCAGCTGGTGACGAGAGTAACACAATGGAAAATGGCTATTGTCTGCCAGCCCTGATTTATTTTTTTATCCTCACCTGAGGATTTTTTAAAAATTGATTTTACATTGAGAGAAAGGGAGGGAGGGAAGCGGGAGGGAGGAAGGGGGAGGGAGGGGGAGGGAGGGAGGGAGAGAGGGAAAGAGGGAGAGAGGGAGAGAGAGAGATCGGTTTGAGAAACATCCATCAATTGCCTCTTGTACATTCCCTGACTGGGGATCAAACCCACAACCTAGGCGTACCCTGACCGGGAGTTGAACCTGTGACCTTTTGGTGTATGGGACAACACTCCAATCAACTGAGTCACCTGGCCAGACAGCCCAGATTTTAAGGAGATCATTTTTCTCCTTCAGGAGAATATCTCTGCCTCTCCAAACCTGGCCATCCCCACACTATTACTCAATGGAGAAATGGCTCCATGATTTGGGTCAAGAAAAAGTAATCACATCAACCTCATTTGATTCTTTTTGAGAAAGTTTCAGAACTGAACTTAACCTTAAAAAGGGAAAGAAAGAAAAAAAAGTGAGGAGAGGAAATATATGCTATGATATGCCTGCCTACAAGACGACAAACTATTTAGACATAAACCTGCTGAACCGAGAGAAATGCAAGCCCTGGGTGGACTTGGAGAGAAACCAGGAGCTTTTCTAAAAGCCACTTGGCAACACAAACAACATCGTGGGAGGGAGCCCCGTGCGTTCACGTGGAAAACTGCACGCAGCCTCCAGAATGTGTCCAAGCCAAGAACCTGGCGCAGACACAGCTACTTCCTCCCCGAACTGCTGAGATAATCCCGGATTTGAATGCCAGCTGGGATCCTCCAGCTTCCAGGCATGTGCAAGTGGTACTTTCCACTTCTTCTAGGCATTATCACTATGAAAGGGAACTTGAACAACTTAATTTTAGTGAAGCCTGTTATATTACCACATGCTTCAATATTTTATGAGACCATTTGAATGTTTTACCATTTTGGCAAGATAATTCATAAAATGGTGCCTGAGGTCTACATATTATGTTGAAATCAAGGAAGAACTTGGGAATTAATACAGTCCAGCTGGAGGTGCTGTGTGATGAGTTAGAAATTTGAAAAAATCAGATGTGAGAAGATACCACTCATTTCTTTTCTTGTCTGTCTGACCACCCCCTTTCTGAGAACTTGGCCTTAGGCAGAGGTGTTTAACCAGAGCACAGAAGTGACACGCATGTGGGTGCTGGACACTTTTGCCTGGCAGTCCTGCTGACAGGTGCTCACAGGTCCTGGAAAGTGTGGAAACTGCAACAAACTTAGGATCCCAATTTGCTGAGGTTTCAATACTGACTATAATCACTCTCTCCACTTGAGGAGAAAATAGGATACAATTGATTAGCCAGATGTGAGAACACCATTTCATTCCAAGACAAGTCTGATTTATTGATATTAAAAAACCAAATAACTTATTGCCTTTGGGGGTTTATTAACTAGTTGCTCATCAAAGGGAGTAATTGCCCTACCTTATTTTAAAATAAACTATTGCTGAATTTGTTGGCTATTACATCACTTTTGGTATCTGGCACATAATAGAGGTTTGCTGAATGTTTGATGTATGAATGAATGAATGAATGAGCCAAACACATATGTTGAACTGCATGGAGTTGGCTCCGCAGTGAGGACTCACAATCTGTCAGCTTGAATCAGTTACTTTAGCAAATTCTGCCTCAGTTTTCTCATCTGAAAAATAAAATTAATAGCAGCTTTCTCATATAGTTTTAGGAATACTAAATAAGATAGTTAATGCAAAGGTGTTTCCTGGTTTGTGGCACCCAATAAGCATTCCATTCATTCATACCTATTTGTTCTACCATAAGCCAGACACTGATCTACATAAACAAAACAAATCAGGAGCTTGTCAGAGATGATTGTTACATTTCCACAACTAATTCTTAGGTCTGGTTGGAGCATCATGTGTCAGGAATGTGTATAATGGGCATTTAGTGATGTTTGACTTGATGTGGGAGGGAAAATAACCACATCAGGGACCGTGTCTGGCACACAGTGTGTGACAAGGGGACAGTTTCGGAAGGAAAGTCCCTTTGCAGGACAGTGCTCACAATTTTACAAATGAATGAGTCTTTCAGGGTGAAAATGTACTTGAAGACACAACAATTAAATTTAAACCTAGAGCCAGGAGGAATTTGTAATTTGGATTAAATGGGGAGGGACAGGGAACCCAATTGCCCCAAGTCCTTAAAGCCCAAATCTTCCAACATTTTACAATGTGGAAAAACTGAGGACCAGTCAAGCAAACTGTATGACTGGCCTTGGCCCCTTTACACTGTACCCCCAACTGTGGAAGTCCTTACTGATGAAGAAGAAATAAAAGAAAAAAAGGCTACAGAATATTTCTCCCGTATGAAAAATTCAAACCAAGCTAAGCAAAACATGACTTAGCAAACTCACAAAGTGCTTATGCATTTTTAAAAGAGGCAGCTCTGCAATCTACCCACACTTCAAATTCTCCACCTGCTAATGGGTGGGAACACAATGCACATCACTTACAGCAACAGCTGAGAAAACTGTTCTCCTCGGTCCTGTCAGTGATGGAGGAGCTGGCCCACCTGGGAGTGAGGTAGCCAGACTTAATTTATTGGGGCTGTTAAAAGACCTTCTTAGTATCCCAGTTGAAAAGTCAATAATGGCCAAATTGATGTTTTTATAATTCTGCTAACCTTGGAAAAGTTGTTGCAGACTGCAGATCGGAGTAGGCAGGCTCTGCAAGCTTCTGAGAAAAATGCATCTTCAAGCTTGACAACTGTCAGATCTTGCTTCCGGTTGACCTTTTTTCCCTTGTGGACATTTGGCCTTGGGTGGGCCCAGCTGGGGCTCCTCATTAAGAGGGAGCAAGTTTGGGTAGGTCTGAGACAGTAAACCCATCCAGGCATCAGTCCAGACCAGTCAGGAAAACAGATACTCTGTCTGATATCTTAATAGGGAGAAATTAATGTAAGGAATTGGTTAAATAGATATTGGAGGAATGAAAATGCAAAAAGGTGACACCGAAGAGACAAAGACAGCGATGGCAGGAGACAGCTACCACCCTTGGGGTTGGGAGGCAGATGCTTGCAGAACGCACCCTTTGGAGGTTGCGCCCAGGCATATGAGGGGGCACGCGTCCTGCTGGTGCTGCATCACTGCAGGGGCCTGGCTCTGAGAGTTACAGGATAAAACAAGGTTGGAAACTGGGATCCACTGCTTTGGGGGTAAATAAAAGCTGGCTTGAAGCTGATGAGCAGAGAGCAGACGAGGAGTCCTTCCTGGCCTCCTGTCTCAGGGTCTTCCCCTAGCACTGGCCACGGACAGAACCTAACAGGAAGCCACCGGGACAGATGCAAAGTGCGGTGGGCTGAATCCCACCTGAGCAGCACAGCAGACAGGGGTGGGTTCAGAGCTGAGTGATGACAACTTATTAACAGCACACTCACCCTGCCCTAGATGCGAAAGACAAGAAAGACGCAGCTCTTGACCTGCTAGACCTGTGCTCAGAGGGAGGAATTACGAAATAGAAATAAAAGAAACTCTCGCCTCACTCCTGCCCTGCTACCCTTTTTTATACCTTAGGGTTTTGCATTTGTCCTTTCTTCTGCTAACGACACTTATTCTTATTTTCACCTGTTTAGCTCTTTTTTTCTGTTCTCAAGAGCTCAGCTTCACGTCACTCTCTCAGGGGAGCCTTACCTATCTCCACCCCAGTTTAAGCCAGTCCTAATCTCTAGCCCACGTCTTTCACAGAAACACCACCTGTAACCACGGTTTATCGTTCAGTGTCTGTTTCCCACACTGGCCTGTAAGGCCTGTGTTTGTCCCCTCCTGAATTCTAATGCACACTCTGGGGCGCCTATAGGTCAGGGTTCCATGCACATAGTAGATGCTTAGGAAATATCTGCAGGATAAATGAATGGGAGAGCAAAAAAATGATGTGAAGGGACAGTGATTTTTTGTTTAGAGTGTGTGTGAAAGACATTGTCCTATCCCTTGGGGAAAAAAGGATTAGAAAATGTGACATGCAACGGTCATGGGTATGGAAAATATTTCAGCATATCACTAGATTTAATATGCATGTGGCAAAAACATGCTGACTGACAGAGATAATGGCCAAGTCCACAGCTATCCAAAATTGAGAAATTGCACACACACACACACACACACACACACAGGGTAGGGCAAAAGTTAACAGTTGTGAGTATACAGAATACAGAAAACAGTTTATTCTTGTATTATTTACTAATTATTGTATCATTTTCCATACAAACAACTGTAAGCCTGCTTTTTCCCTGCCCTGTATGTATATGTACATATATGTATTTTTCATTGACTATCATTCATAATTATTTACTGATATGTATAAAAATGCCTAAAGGGATTATACAACTTACGTAAAAATTAAGTTTCCTTACAATTCAATCCCTGGTCTCTATTCCCATAATTTTTCCCATTTGCTCATACTCAGACATACCCTTCTAACTCAAGTTTCTTATCTGTGGAGTTGCTCTCGAAATACAGCAATGCAATGGTTTGCATAAAGCAAGAACTTCTGAATTTTGACTTCGTGGTCTACTGCCTTGTTCTTTCAAGTGTTTCTTGATGACACATTTATGTCATTTTCCAGGTCCTTTTTGACCTTCTCTTGCTTTCTTCCACTTTACTGTATTTCCTCCTCTTAGTCTCCGTATTGTGTAACTAAGATCACACTTGATTGCTCTTTCCCAAAAGTTCCCGTTTGCCTATTTTTTTTGTGGCCCATCCCTTTTCTTGTCCTGGCCTCTTCATCTCGGCTCCCTTCTTCATTTTTCTTCACCCATCTTTCATAGACCCGAATGAGTCAACAACTTCCCCTACAACTTCTCTCCATGTGCATCTAATGGTCTTTTGTCTCTTAAAACAAGATGAATATGCAATTACTTACACACCCTTCTCTGTTCCATGTTGCCCTCAAGGGTCTGTCTAGTGTGGTGCCATACTGAGCCACAAGGAGAGGGCACGTGGCCCCAAGAGGAACGTCTCACCTCCCAACCAAAGGAATGCTTTAAGGAAGGGCATGAGATCCAAGAGGGAGGTATCAGAGTCCTCATTGTGACTGTGATTCTGAAACTTATGGGCAATAGATGCTCTGGGATGTGGGAGGCTGCCAAGCAAGGACAATGTGCATCCAGTGGCCATCTTCCCACCAGCTGGGCAGCGCTGATGCAGAAGGAAGCCAAGCAAAACAGCCAAGCTGAGAAACAGTCAGCAGACAGGGTCCCCCATCTAGCAGCATCTTGCATTGGCTCTATTCCTAAGCTTATAATTTTATAATGCAAGACATTCTCTTTCCCCTCTTGCTTAATTTTGTGTTACTTACAATAAGAGTCTTGAAAACTACCTTAAATTAATGTGAACACACTCAATATCTGTCTAATTTACCTCTGTCATCCTCTGAGTACTTGTTCAGCTTTCTCACTAATGTTGGCCAGTGTTTTAGGGGCAAAAGAACTATTACTTTGCTAAGCTAATTTATAGATGACTTGTTCCTTCTCTGGAATAGTAGCCTCTTTGCTACACTGGTCCCAGCAAATTTGACACCCTCAAGAGATATATTAAGGTGTTCTTGCCACCTGTTGTACATAGTGATTTCAATTGTGAATAAGCGTTACTAATAAAGATTAATTTTGAGAACCTCCTACATGTCTGTTATTTGTGCTCACACGTTAACTAATATAATCTTCAAAATAACCCTATTAGCTGTCAGGCATTCTTCTTTTTATGGAGGAGTAAACAATAGCTCAAAGTGGTTAATTATCTAATCCAAAGTTGTAAACTTGACAAGTGTCAGATTATGAATTCAAACCCAGGTCTCTTTTAATACAAAACCTCTGTTCTGTTTGATGGAAACATTATTCAATATCATGAGAATGTTCTACTAAGGATATTTCAAAATCCTCACAGGCCTAAAGGGTTAAACTGTTGACTCAGTTGCCTTCCCCCAGTCTACTGGAAAGAGCTGAAACGACTAAATGAAGGATGAGTTGTCATGGGTGTTCTTCCTGATGTGCAGAGCATGTCACATCCCCCATCACTCCTCAGTTCTGCCAGGGCTACCCTGGTAGCATCTGCAGTGTCTGACCTAAGCACTTGGCACGGGAGAAAAAGCCCTTTGCCAGTTAATTACGTGTAGTAGTTGCTAATATTGCTTAATGAATTTTCAACAACCAATCAATATGCAACAATCTCTCAAAGGAAGGAAAAAATCACAGCCTAACCATCTATGGTTTATTGGTAAATGCAAACCTAAACTTCTATTGATAATCTTAGTTAAAAAAAAAAAAGCCAAATTAACTAAGAGTAATTATTCAAGAGCTAGAGAACCCTGTAAATCTTATTATAAACACAGATAAAGTTTAAAAATCTGTCTTAACTTGGGGTGGTGAACACACAATAAATGCGCAGATGATGTATTATAGACCTGTATCCTTGAAACCTATATAATTTTATTGAACAATGCCATCCCAATAAATTCAATAAAAATAAAATAGAAAAATAAGGAACTGTCTCAAAACACACATAAATCAGAAACTACTTTGAAGGGAGGTAAGGTAAACCAGAAAACTTTGGCCAATGAGAAGAACGGCCATGAGGAGCCCAACCAGGAACCTCATTGTGCGCAGGCCAGACTGAGTCACAGGAGGAGGCCACTGAGCACCTAGTTCTGGGGCCTGATAGTGTCAGAGCCCAACTCTGGGTCTGGAGCCCTGTCTGGGACCATGCCAGGGATACAGATGGGAAGGAGCAGAGCCATGTGGGCAAAAGATGGATAAATTAAACCCAACCATAGACGGTTTCACATATGAACAGTCCAGCATCTGGGGAGAAGAAAGCTCTCAGGAAGAGTCCATTACTGAGTGCAGTAAAGATAAACACTGGACAGAGCAGTTTGGAGAAAACAGATTCTTCCAATATGACCACATGGCTAATGGAGAGGGAGAGAGGGGGAGGGGGAGGGAGAGAAGGAGAGGAGGAGTGGTTAGTGATAACATGGACCTGCATTTGCACTCACGACGCCAACATGGGCCTGGGCGTTTTACCTGCATCATCTCATTAAACTTTCACAACGAGTGAAGAGAGACAAGGAATTACAACACCTAATCCCTGCCTCCTAGGGTGACTAGGAACCTAGAGAGGACCAGACTTCCTCAGGGGCCAGGGGGACTGACACTCCAGCACAGAGATTACTCAGAATCAACATCTGAGAGACCTTCCTTTAAACAGCACACACCTGTAATGGAAGACTAAGTCTGGCATCTCAGCGTGAATGGGGTTGATCAAAATGCTTGGGCCTGTCAGAGAAAGTCCAAGAACCCACATTAGTGTGCAAAGCCTAGCAAATGATACTAATGAACTATGAGTACCTACCATGTGTCATGTGTGATGCTAAGTGCTTCACAAACATTTTTATTTTATTCTAACAGTAACTCTCTAAGGCAGAGTTTCTCAACATTGGTGTAATGGACCTTTGGGCTGAATAATCCCTCTGTCGTGGGGGCTGCCCTGTGCATTGCAGGATGTGTAAAAGCAACCCTGGCAGTAGCACCTCCTCTCCTCAGACAACTAAAAATGTCTCTGGATAGTGCCAAGTGTCCCCTAGGGTGGGGGACAAAATCACCTCTAGTTGAGAACTACTGCTCTAAGGTAAATATTCCTCTTTTACTGATGAGAAAACTGAATGTCTTACTTTTTGACTCATTTTGCTACAAGCCACAAAGCTAGTAAAAGGTGAAACTAGAATTTGATTTTTGGTAGCTCTGACCCCAAGATTCCTGCCTGTTCTATCACTGCACCGCAATATTCCAGGGCAAGGAGGACTGTTCGAAAGGAGCTTGTCTGGCAGAGACCCAACCATTCCATTCTTGACAAGTTCCCCAAAAATGCCAGTGTAAGGAGATAAAGGAAATTGAATCGCCCTTTCACTTTTCATAAAATACAAAGAATGCCTCATTTTCACCAGGCTAGCTTCAGCTGATAACAAAATAGAAAGATTCACAGAATCTATTTAGTAGCTCTGCCTGAATATGTATCTCTGCTAATTGGTCACTGACTAGTTACTATTCCTTTTAGTTAGGATTTCAAAATGAGACAAAGATGACTCTCACCAAGGATTTTTCCCACACAGCCGTAGCCTCTGTGAATATCATGCAATCAAAGGTAACCTTAAATAAAGTGGTTACTCTGTGCCAGGTGTTGTTATGAACTTGCCTTGCAGAATCTTATTTGAGATTTACAACATCACTAGGAAATGACTTCATTATCATTCACATTAGTCGGAAGAGCAAACTGAGGAACAGAGAAACTAAGTAACTACACCGAAGTCTTTAAGAGACCAACTGTGATACAAACTGGGGCAGCTGACCCCAGAATTTCCCCAACGAGTCAGGCAGGCTACCTACTGCTTCAAAATGTGGGGTTTAGAGTCAAAGAGAGAGGGATAGGACTCAGACCTTCTGGTGGCTTTCAGTTTCTTCACCTGAAAATGTTAGAAATAACAATACTTCTCCAGCAGGAGGGTGAGATATAATATTTATCCACAGCATGATCACAGTGCCGAGAATACATCCAATGCTCATCAAATAATGGGTTTTTAAAGAGGAATTGATTACCTTTGATATCCAAATAACAACATTAATATTAATCACAGTATGTGAAATATTTAAAGGGCAATCTCAATATAAGTAGTCCCTTGTTTTGTCTGCTTTTCTTTCAACAGACAGTCGACCCAAAGCCTACCTTCCTATTACTTAACCAGTATCTCTACTTTCTACTCCTATCATGGGCTGTGTGCCAAAGAATTGATCCCATTTTCATAGATTAATAATATTTTAGAAAACATCACTGATGAACTAATCCATTAATATACATCTTCCTCCTCCTGGCTCTGGGGCACAGGTTGCCATACTTGACCTGTAGTGATTTTAAGGGTAACCAAAATCGCTCAAAGAGGGGCAAATTATGCACTGTGACAACAGTTCATTGTTATTCCATTATATATGATTTGCCTTTTTCTGTTAAATCCTATTAATTACACACAAATGCACAACCTCATAAGATTGCCCAACTCGCCCTTCTCTTATAGGGAGAAATATCATTCAACTGTGGAGCCCATCACTATTCATTCAGATTGTTTGACTGATTTATCCAATAAGGAATAAAAGCAAAGGGACACTACCAACATAAATTAGCACTAATGATTTCCAGAAGAGAGTTGATGGGAAAAAATTGTATGATCCCTGTGGAAGTTAAATAGAGAGATATTTGAGTTCTCTATTGCTTGGTCTCTGATTATTAAATATATCCTTCCCACTGCATTAATGATAACACTCTTAATTGTTAACATTTGGAATATAAATGGGAACCTTTTATAAAAGAGAACCAAAGGAGTGATGTAAGATAACGGTCTGATTTCACTCTTCTGCATGTGGCTGTCCAGTTTTCCCAATACCATTTATTGAAGAGACTATCCTTTCCCCATTGAGCATTCTCGGATCCCTTGTTAAATATTAACTAACCATATGTGTGAAGGTTTATTTCTGTGCTCTTGATTCTGTTCCATTGAGCTGTGTGTCAATTTTCATGCCAGCACCATACTGTTTTAATTATCACTCTGTAATATAGTTTGAAATCAAGAAGTATGATGCCTCCAGCTTTGTTCTATCTCAGAGCTGCTTTGGCTATTTGGGGTCTTTTGTGGTTGCATACACATTTTTGGATTTTTTTCTATTTCTGTGAGAACTAACATTGGAATTTTGATAGAGACTGTAATCATTCAAAATGTATGAAAGTCTTAAACATGAAACCGGAAACTGTAAAACTCCAAGAAGAAAACATAAGAAAAACTTGACAATTGGTCTTGGCAACAATTTTTAAATATGATACCCAAAACAAAAGCAACAAAACCAAAAATCAAATAATTGGAACTACATGAAACTAAAAAACTGTTGTACAGCAAAAGACACAACAAAATGAAAAAACAACCTACAGAATTAGAGAAAAATATTTGTAAATCATGTATCTGATAAGGGATTAATATCCAAAATATATAAAGAACTCATATAACTGAATAGCAATAAATAAATAAGTAAATAACAATCTGATTTTTAAAAGCACAGAGGAACTAAATATATATTTTTTTCCAGAATAAAACATACAAATGGCTAATAGGTACATGAAAATTGCCAGGAAGAGGTAGAGGTTGGAGGATAGGATGAGGATGAAGGAAAAGAGTCAAATTAGGGAATTCTTATGGGCCTATAGAATATTCAAATTGATAAATCCTTGTCTCTCTCTTCATTAACACTATTTCAAATTCCTTGTTTTAGCCACATTTCTCCTCTAAGTCTATAAAAACCTGTTTCAATAATTCTATATGGTATATGTGCATCTGTATGGTTGTATAGTTTCATGGTGCAAAACAGAAAACTGATCTTAGCAAAATGAATACTGAATGTCTTAAAAGTTTTCACTAAAAAGTATTTTACTCTTTATGATAATTTTGTCTTTTATTAAAATTATAAATTCTGGGAAGTCAGTTGCCATTTCAAAGAGTTCTTATCTGAAAATGGTGCTCAATTCCATTTTGACAAAGATCTGAGAAGAGCCATAGCTTAGCAGGAGAGAAGACATTATGAAACCTAGTATTTGTACAATACTTAATAGATTATAGAACCATTCCCATTCATTACACCTCATTCGATCCTTACATTCATTCATTCAGCATTCAAATAATATTTTATTGTTCTCTGCTTGATACTCTCTAGGAAATGGGCACATAGCTGGACACAGGCATTCTACATTCCAGTAAAAATGATAAACTAAACAAGCAAAAGATAATAAAACTTTAGGTAGTGATGACAACTGCAAAGAGGACAAAATAGGATGATAGGATGGAGTGAGTTGGGGTGAGAAGGTTGCAACCAATAGATAGAGGGTTCAGCAGGCATCCCCATAGAAGTTGACATCTGAGTGTGAACCTAATTTCCACAAGAATCCAGCTTATGAAGATCATGTAGAAGTCATTACAAGCAAAAGGAACATCACATGCAAAGATCCTGAGGTAGGAATAAGATGGTCTGTGCAAGGAACAGAAAGAAGACCTTGATGGCTTGAAGTTGCTAAGGGAGGAAGAATGGTAGCAGACAACATTGGAGAGAGAGCCAAGGGACAAATCTCATAGAGCCCAAAGGCTATGTTCAGGAGCTATTTTTATACTAGAGCATTAAGAAGGATGATTTCAACAGGAAAGTTACATGATTTAATTAGTCTTTATTGCAAGTTCACCTTGGAGGCAGGGAGGCCAGTTAGGAGGCTATCCCAGTGTCCAGGCAAGAGATGATGGTGACTTCTAACAGTGGAGATGGAGAGCAGGGACTCCGAGGTAGATTTCCTTACTTCTAGTTTACAAATAAGAAAAATAAGGGTCAGGAAAGCAAATGATTTGTCTAAGCTTGGTATTAGAGAATATTTCCATTTATAAGTCCAGTTCATCCCCATTAGCCATAGTCACGTCAATGATTCGTCGTCGTCGTCGTCGGCAGCCGTCCGTCTCGAGAGACGATGGTGTAGCTTCTTAAGAGTCTATCTGCACCGCCGAGAATGGTTGTGCAGTCCGACTCGGGAGTGACACGGTATCTGTCTCCTCCCGTGTTGAATCGACATCTTGCGATGACGCTGAAGCTACAGAGCCTGGGCAGGGTGATATGGAGGGTCTGCTGTTGCCCATGCAGCAGACCCCCCCTCTCTTCGCAGCTGAAGGGTCCAAGGGAAAGACGGAGTCAATACAGCTTGGCTTCAGGTGCGCCGCAGGAGTTGCCAGTGTTGACTACAACGTCAAACCGCCTTAGGGACTCCGGCTCCGGATTTTCTGTCAGGGTTTACTCCCTTAGCCTTTCCCCTGAAGAGGTATGCCACAAGGCAGCGGAGGTTTTTTGGAGTCAGAGTTTTCCTTCTCTGATGTACCCTGACTGGAAGATCGAACCAGCGACACTTAGCTCGCAGGCCGACGCTCAATCCACTGAGCTAAACCAGCCAGGGCCACGTCAATGATTGAAGCATCATAAAATAATGATTTTTCAAGTCTTCAATAATCAATAGGTTTTTAACCAAAGATGCTCTCACTGTCTCTGGCTCTATCCTGTGTATCAGAATGCTTACTTGGTTAGTCCTTCTGCTGACCTGCACCTTCTGGGGCTGCCTGATTGACTTCACAAACTAGGAGCCTGGAACTGAATTCTACAATCAGGAGTCATTACATTGTTTGTAAACAATGACAGACGATGATAAATATGCATTCTGGTTAATTACTGCCTTCCTCTGTGCTGTCTCCACTCTCATTTCCATCATCTCATCACATCTTAACACCTGATTGTGTGTGCTCTACAACAGGGAGAGACCGCATAGCTGAAAACACACTGAAAATGCAATCAGACAGCCCTGCATTCTGCTGGGTTCCTCAGAGCGGCACCCCAACCTGAAGTTCAAACACTGTTAAAAATTAACAGGTTTGCAGCATGTTTGGCTTTATATCATTCCTTTGCTTTGTACCTTAGGTTTTTTTTAATTCAAGGGACAGAGTTTCTCTTAGATTTCCACTACAGTCCAGACCCTGAAGCTGAATTAGTTTAAAAAATAAAACAAAACAGCAAACCAAGTTTCATTAGGATCTAAGACATTTGGTCTCTCTCTCTCTTCCCCCACGCCCCGCCCCCATCTCCCCCCAGCATGACCAAGGACCAAGGAGTAGTTAGTAAACATCATTGGATGGGGTGGGCTCCCTTATCTACAGGACAGCAGCCTCTGCAGCAGAATTCTTGGAACAGAAAAGGAAGTCTCCATGTGCTTCTATTAAATACCAATAATTAACACATGGCACAATGCAGGTGTTGTACAAATCAAGCAGCAGTATGTGAGACAGGCCATTTCACACGATGGTGAAGAGCCTGGGCTCTGACATCAGACAAATCTCAGAATGAATTTCACTTGTACTCATTACTTGTGTGACTTGAGCAAGTTGCTGAACTTCAGTTTGCTCACCTGTAAAACAGGGGCAATAGCAGTACCTGCCCCCATGAGATAGATTGAGAAGGAAATGCAAAGTGCTCTGCTTGGTGCTGGGCCCCTGAAATAAATGCATTCTTCATTGTTGTTACCAGTTATTATTATAACTAATATATTAGCAATATATATTATTACTAATTATAAGTAATTGTTTTTAATGTATTATGACTAAATATTATGAATTGTTCTTTATTCTGTTTCTCATGTGCGAAGAGAATGAATGGCATGTTCATTACGAGTGTTTCTCCCCGTCAGTGGGTTTGACTCTGTTCTACTCCACCAAATGCAAGTCCATCTGACTAGCCCTATGGGTCAGTCGACAGTGGGCCTGGGTTTCAGGATGTGATGAATGAGCAAAAGTGCCTCGGTTACACAAGGGGGCGCTGTTCTGTACCAGTCAGTACCAGGCCTGCAACCCAGGCCCT
Organism: Furipterus horrens; assembly: GCF_987537825.1. Lineage (NCBI taxonomy): Eukaryota > Metazoa > Chordata > Mammalia > Chiroptera > Furipteridae > Furipterus > Furipterus horrens. The sequence continues at coordinate 70,285,094 of NW_028327180.1, forward strand.
GATCTGGTACCAAGAAGTTACAGTATATGGCTTTGGTCAAACTCCTAAAATTCCTATTTTTTTTTTCCTCATTCCTAATTCAGATAGTATTGTTACCTTATTTACATCACGCTAGGTTCTCTTTGTCAAATGAAAATATTCATGACATTTTTCAAAATTTGACAATAATAATATATACACAGCACATAAATTTGCAGTAGAATTCGTATTTTTTGTATTATCATCTTATTGTCAGCCTTCAGTTTTATCTCACTGGTACTAGACTATTCTCTTTAGCAGGACAGAAGAGAGTCTTGACCCAATATTCAATTCCTTCCTTAATCTGGTCTCCTTCTACTCCCTATATTTATTCATTAGTGTTTGTACATTAGGTTTTTGCCTCATTGACTATACTCAGATTGTCCCTTGTGCCTAAAATACTTTTTCTGTCTCGTCTTTCCTTTGCCTGGGTAACTTATCAATGAAGAGCCAGCTTAGGTGTACCTTTTCCAGTAAGGTTCCTGATTTCTGTCATGCCCAAGCTCAAACGCCCCTAGAGATCAACTTGCTGACCCTTTGCTTGCCCTCCCACTTCACTTGAAGCACATCCTCTCACACAGCATTGTGCCATCTCTGTGACTGGCTCCTAATTCAGACCTAGGCCCCTTACTAAGAGGGACCATGCTTATTCATCTTCTATCCCCACAAAAAGCAAAGTATTCAGCATATAGGGGTTACCTCATCGTGGTCATTTGGGTGAGCAAATAAGTGAAACACCTTTTAATCAACTAGGCTCTCTGACCACAGATTCATTGAGTACTCATTACATTTAAACACCTATATAGCTATGTGTTGCTTAAGGGCAGGGATAGGATCTGAGAAATATGTTGTAAGGTGATTCTGTCCTTGTGTGAACATTATACAGTGCACTTACACAAACCTAGATGGTCTAGCCTGCTGTATGCCAAGGCTATATGGCAGCCTATTGCTCCTCAACTATAAGTCTGAGTAGCATGCTACTGTACAGAATACTGTAGGTCATTGTTAATAATCATTTTTGGACTTCCAGCCAAGATGGAGGTGTAGATAACATGCAGTGTATCCCTCCACTACTAAGAAGGAATACAACTACCTCAAAACTAGAAACAACCAGAAGTTCCAGAAAATAAAACTTCATGGAAGTCTAGCAGACAAAGATATAATATAAAGAATACTCATCCAGACAGGTAGGAGGGGCGGAGAGGACCGGTGTGGTGGCGTCAGCAGCGGTGGCAGCGGCAGGCTGGCAGAAAGTGCGATGACATGTTTTAAAAACTCAGGATGGACACTTGGGGAGTGTTCCCAGCTCCTCACCAGACCTTGCAGCCCACGGTCCCAGCACCAGGAAAAATCAAGCCTCATTGCTTCTGACTGTGCAGACCAGTGGGGGTTGGGGTGGAGGCAGAAACTGCTGGTCTCTCAGCAGAGTCCGCTTGTTTAAAGGGCCCCCACGGTACTAGAATGTTCACAGACCCACCCCCTCTGGGAACGACAGACAGGGCAGCAGCTAGAGGGGCACCAGTCCGGTATGGAAGTGGGAGAAATGCCTGGAAAAGGGGCGAGTGCTGGGCACGCAGCATTGTTCCCTCTGGGACCCCTCCCCCAAAGACAGTGCCAGAACGTAGTGAGACAGGCCACCCTGTACTGACAAACCCCTAAGGCTTTGCCCCTTACAAAATAACAGGAGCAATAGCTCTACCTGGGACAGGGAGACAAGCAAACACAGGAGCCTGTCAAAATGAGGAGACAGAGAAGTATGGCCCAAAATGGGAAATGGATCAAGGTTCCAGTGGGAGAACTAAGCGATGAGGAAATAGCCAACCTAACAGATGAGATAGACAACCTAACACATGAAGATTTCAAAACACTGGTGATAAAGATGCTCACAGGCTTGACAGATGTGCTTGAGTATGGCAAACGTATAAGAGAAGAAGCGAAGGCTATACTAAGTAAAATGAAGGAAAATCCACACAAAACCAGTGGTGAAGGGAAGAAAACCGGGGTTCAAACTAATGATTTCGAACATAAGGAAGAAAGAAACAGTCGACCAGTGCAGAATGAGGAAGCAAGAATTGAAAAAAATGAGGAAAACTTCCCAAATTTTGTGAAGAAGATGGACATACAGGTCCGGGAAGCATGGAGGGTCCCGGGTGGGCTGGACCCAGGGCGGACCACACCAGGACGCATCATGACTGAGATGCCAAAGGTGAAAGATAAAGACAGAGTCCTGGGGGCAGCAAGAGAGAGGTGGAGAGTTGCCTACAGGGGGGTGCCTACAGGACTACCAGCTGATTTCTCAGAGGACACTTTGCAGGCAGGAAGGGACTGGCAAGCAGTATTCAATGTGATGAAAAGTAACCTACAACCAAGATTACTCTATTCAGCAAAACTATCATTTGGAATGGAAGGGCAGATGAAGTGTGTCCCAGACAAGGTAAAGCTAAAGGAGCTCATCATCACCAAGCCATTATTATATAAAATGTCAAAGGGACTTATTTAAGAAAAAGAAGATCAAAACTATGAACACTAAAATGACAACAAACTCACAACTATCAACAACTGAATCTAAAAAATAAAAACAAAATCCAACTAAGCAAACCAGAATAGGAACAGAATCATAGGTATGGGGATCATTTGGAGGGTTATCAGCTGGGAGGGGGGAGGGGGAGAAATGGGGAAATGGTGCAGGGATTAAGAAGCATAATCGGTTGGTACAAAATAGACAGGGGCAAGTTAAGAATAGTATAGGAAAGGGTGAAGCCAAAGAACTTATATGCATGACCCATGGCCATGAACTAAGGGGGGTGGGATTGCTGGAGGGAAGCGGGACCTGGGCAGAGGGGAGCAAAGGGAGAAAAACTGGACCTACTATAACAACATAATCAATAGAATATACTTAAAAATCATGTTTGTGTATATAAACATATTTAAACATTAAAAATACAGTGCGGAAGATACAAAAATGGCATAGCTACGTAGGGCACTTACCATGCACAGAGCTTGTAGGACCGGATGCTGAGTCAGTGAGTGGTGGATGGGTGTGAAGCTGAGGATATTACAGTGCACAACTGCAGTCTTTACATACACTGCACACCAGCCTCAATACAACACGTGAGGGATGTGCAGTGGTACGACATCATGACAGCTACAATGTCACTAGATGACCGGAATTTTTCAGCTCCTTCACAATCTTATGAGATGATCAATGAGATGTCATGATGCGGCATGTGGCTGTAGCCCAGTGGTTACTGCCTTTCCTTGACAGTTTGTGCTTCATTGGAGCAAAGCCTTATTTGTTTCCTCAAACTCCTTCACTTGAATCTTATGGTACACTTTTCATCTGTGACTATGTACATATTTTACTTAGAAAACTTCTGCCCTACCCCCACCTCTTGGATCCTTAAATACCACCTTTGAATAAAAACAGTGTTCATAGCAGAAGGTTTGTAAGAGACTATTAAGGAAAATGCAATTTCAAAGTGTTTATCTTTTTAAATACTCATCTTGACATTCATTACAAGAGGTTGTTTTATTTGTTTTTGCATCCACCAGGGGAAAAAAAAAAAAAGAGATGTAGTGGTGTCTCAACAAATATTGCCAAAACAAATTCAAAAGCCAAGATCTGCCCAGCTATAAATTCATCCGTCAACAAATGTGTTCACCTAAATTGAGTCATTGACTCACACATTAAGGAAAATGAATAGTAAACCTGGGACCATGGCAACTTACCTTCTACAACTGAATGAAAAATAGGCAAGAGAGGCTTGATACTCAAATTGTATTGTAATATGCCCATCTAAGGAGACTAGCCTGGGAAAAACTGTGCAGCAGGGAGTGAGTGAAGAGGGGACTGAATGGAAATAAAGTGATAGACCATGTCAGAAAGAAGAAAGGAGTACGTAGTGAGTTGAAAGACAGGCTGAATTTTCAGCCACAAGTTAATTTTAGTTTAAAGAAAAGCATGCATGTATTTTCTTCTAAGTTAAAATGTTAGTGTTCAAGGTCAAAAAGAAGTATACTATTCTCCTGCTATCCTATTGTTCAAAGCAAAGTTATATTTTTCTGTTTGTGTGTGGGAGTGGAAATATAGAAAGAATTAAAGAATGAAAACATATAAAGAATTTAAAGTAGCGACTATTTATAAAGAACTACATATACCTTTTTTAGATAAACCCAGAAAAAAGGGTTAAGTTCTAAAATCATACTCCTGTTCCTATCATTTGAAGATGATGTGTGTACCTACATATTTATAACCATGGGTAGAACTTCATGCCAGTTTGGTGTGATTATAACATGGCATAGTAGGAGACACAGCAATGGCTTCAGGCTTATCTTTGAATCAAGCCTGCATTTTTAGCGCTTCAGATATGGGCCACAAGTCTCCCTTCTGTGAGGATGTCTCGGCAAAATCAGGCAAGGACCCAGGACACCAAGCCACTGCGCCTGGAGAAACCATGGCTGCATTCAGGCATTCTCAGACCAGTGAGTGCACTCCTGATTCACAGGAGTCCCTTCCTTAAAAAGCACTAGCTGTCAAAGCCTCCACGTCAATGCTTAATTGCTCTATTTAAACATTGCCAGTCCTGTCTAGGTGCTTTCCTGCCCCTTCCTTTATGCCCTGTTAACCTTTCAGGCTTCTACAGCCCCTGCTCCCCTGCTCAACTACCAGGGTCAACCCATACCTCCAACCCAGCTGTCTCCGCCCCACTACTGGTGTAATGGGTCTTCCTCCCTCCTCTGCCTGGATAAAATGCCACCATTAAGTCTGCACTGTGTTTAGATTTCATTCTCTCCCTTGATTCACCAATCCTGCTCCTTGAGAGGGGTTAAATTTTACATAGTATGTTCAAGCTCAGATTATCTAAGAATTCACCACATGTTCAATTTCAGTTATGCTATTGATCCAATGCTCCTCAGTACATCTTGGAGGGTGAAAGGAATAATGTGTTTAAGTGTGGAAAGGGTACACCTTTCCACTCACTCTGCCCAATGGGGAAATATTTAGATCCAGTTGAGGGCCTAGATGAGAGATAAGAGGAAAATGCCCATTTGTAGAACCAAAGAGAACAGACCAAGAGAAATCAGCATGCTGCAACTTTCACAGTCTCACTCCTAGGTCTACCATGTTTCCCTCACTCCCTCTCTTCTGAATATCCCCACTGCTAAGGGAGATGTCTGAGGTCCTTCTCACAGTTAATGAGTAAAGATGCTCAAGAAAAGTTTCTCAGAATACTTGCTTCTGAGCCAGGGCATCAGTGGCCTCAGGAAATGCAACTCTTACGTGTCCCAAGTACAAAGGCCCTCAAACACACTGTGAAAGTTTGCTTAGAGTCTAAATAAATCACACTGAAAGGCTTAATTATGAAATTCCAGAGCTAGTCATGAAGATAATAAACTGCCTGAGTTTCTGTTTCAACAGATGTGTTAATATTTTAGCAGCTCCTAACACTCTGTGTTCTATTTCACAATTCGTGATTAAAGTTTGATTTCAATAGAGCTACCAAAAAAAAAAAAAAAAAAGTGAGATTTGTGTTTCAGTTCCTTGTTACTGCACGGGTTTGTCCTCTTTAATGTGTAATTAATATCTCCCTCTTAGCCATTCTCCCATGGTGGGTCAGAGCCGGCACGGTGGCAGCTACGCCCTGCAGGGTGACCTGATCCACACCACACAGAACCAGACACAGGAGCACACGCTGGCCGTTTCTGTGTCCTCCTAGGCCATCTATGCAGGTGTAGGCTGGAGAGTAAAAATAATTTTAATAAATTGACTATTCTGCTCAAAAAAAGAAAACAACTCTCTCTTCTTTAATTGGCAATTGAAACTTGAGACCTCTATAGAACTGAGTGAAAGGAAGCAGGCTAAGTTTCTTTAAGAGACTCTATAGTTTCTGCTATTCAGATGAAACTATAGAAAGAGTAATAGATTCTACAGACTCCTCAAACAGTCTTGAAAAAGGCGACCTCTACTAACTTAGAAGAAATCCCTCTAACTACATTTCATTTCTTTAAATGTATATATACATATAGATGTTATAAGAAAATAAAAAATATCAGATTAAAAAATTGAAAGAAACAAAACCACCTATAATTACATCACAAAGAGGTAACTACTTTTACTATTTTGGGGTGAAAGCTTCCAGATTCGATATTGTCATCTTTCCAAATTGTAAAAACGAATCTATGACATTATTTTTAATAGCCTCGTGGTGGTTCGCTGGTTGTACCAAAAGTTTATCTTATTTCAAACCAAGTTGAGTTATTTGGTGTCTACTGGGACCTAATGTGATACAATAAAAGCCATTAGGAAGAAGTGGTTTCTCATTTTTCCTAAGGGTAGAAGCATTAAGAAAAAGAGATTTAATTAAGAGAATATGGAGACAAATCAAAATCTTCAATCCAGGGCTTAGCCTTTGAAATCATAATTTAATCTAAAACAGGAAGAATTCTTAGAGCTGTCATTTAAAAAATATGCTTGCTCTTTTCTTTTCTTTTTTTTTAAGGTATATTTTATTGATTATATTGTTACAATAGTTCCAATTTTTTCCCCTTTGCTCCTCTCCGCCCAGCACCCCCCTTCCCCAACAATCCCCTCCCCAAGTCCATGCCCATGGGTTGTACATACAATGCTTGCTCTTTTCTGATGCTGTTTTAATGCAATCACTGATAAGAATCCACTCCTCACAATACCAAGGCCAGACCAAGCATATTTTAAAGTGGCAGGTCTAATTTCCAACTTCAGTCTCAGTGTTACGAATATAAATCATCATCCAGAGAAGCAAAACCCTATAGAGGTCCTTGTCAAGCAACTCATCCTTCTCAATAAAGTTTACAAAGACCAAAACTTAGTCTCCAGACATTCACAGAGATAACCAGAGAGAGCTGAAGGCTCACCTTTAAGAACTGGCTCATATTCTCACACTGTTAGGATTCAGCTGGGAATAGTATGGAGGAAAATAAAAACCGTAAATTTACAATAAATAGGCCATTTCACTTGCTATGTTAAAATCAGACTCTTGTAATAATCTTTAGATCTGCTACCTGCCAATTATATGGTAATTACCAGATGATGAGTCATTTTAGGGGGAAGGAGTAATCCTAGGCAGAGAGAATAGTATATGCAAAGAGACCAGGGAAGTAACAAGGTAATCAATTTCAGTACTACAAGTAGTTTGATATGACTGAAGCATGGTTTATTTGTGGGCTTGTCAGGAGACACCAATATGGAAGGATGAAGAAATAGACAAGAGCCAGATCAGACTGAGAAGACCCTTCTAATCAATGACACTTAACCACTGGAATTACCCGGGAATCTTTTAAAAATATGAATGCCCGGTCCCATTCTCAGAATTTCTAACTTAATTAGTCTAGAGCACAATCTGGGCTTCTGTATTGTTAAAAGTACCCTAAGTGCTTTTACACTTATAAAAATAAAATAAGACATCAAAAGTGTTCTAGACAAAGTGACAAATATTGAAAATAGGAAAATTCAACAAACAGATAATAGGCATCCCCATAAAAGAAAACTAAAGCAAGGGAACAGAGAAAATACTAAAAACTATGAATCAGAAAAATATAGTTATTTAATATATGTATATATGACTTTCAGGAAAAGAAAAAGCATGTAGCTTATTAAATAATATTAAATCATCATTAGCCTTTTTGACAACAATATATTATGCCAGAAGAAAATGGAGTATCATATTAAGGAGATTTAAGAAAAAAAAAGGTATAAGCCACGGATTTTATATCTAGTCAAACAACTTATAGGTATTAAATGTCACAATCTGTTAACAACTTTTACAACTAAGGGGATATACTTCTCTTGAGAGCTTTCTAGGAAGTATATAATAGAATAAAATTTAGCTAACCAAAGTGACAGGTGTGAAGATAGGTGTCAAGATAGGTGTCAAGATAAGGATTTTCAGTTAATATTAAATATATATTTAATACATATTTTTAGAACTGTTTTCCAGAATTTCTTTCCCTGCATATTTCTAGACTAGAATTGTACATAGAAGACATTTGCATAAGATTTGTAATGCAGAAATGAAACAGAAGCCATTATTCTGAAAATGTCAGTGATAGGATTCTATGAACCACTTCAACTTACCCATGTACAATAGTTGCTATCTTCTATCTAGCTCACCTTGTTGGTTTCTGGCATCAGCCAGGTCTTAAACAACTTCAATTCCTATCAAATATACTTCTTCATCTTCTCTAACTTCTGAACCAAGAATGTATGCAACTCAGTGGTAAAGGGTACTCATTTTTTTCTGCAGATCACTAACTTTGAGCTATAAATGATACCCAAAAAATACATCGAATTGGATAAAATATTTGAAAATTATATATCTGATTAGGTTCATATATATAAACACTCCCCCAGTTCAACAAAAAATAAATACTCATTTATATAATAAAAAAAGGGTTTGAACAGACATTCTTCCAAAGAAGATATACACATAATCAGTATCAAAAAAAGCTCAACACTATTAGTCATTAGAGAAAGACAAATAAAAGCTACAATGAGATGTTACTTAACACCCAGTAAAATGGCTGTAATAAAAAATTCAGATAATAACAAGTGTTGACAAGGATGGGGAGAAATTGGAACCCTCATACATCTGAGATGGAAATATAAATTGGTGTTGCCACTTTGGAAAAACAGTTTGGCAATTCCTCAAAAAGTTAAATAAAGTTACTATGTAATATAACAAATCCGGTCCTACAATATACCCATGAGAAATTAAAACATATGTCCACACAAAAGTGTATGCACAAATGTTCATAGCAGCATTATTCATTACATGCAAAAAGTAAAAACAACCCAAATATCCATTAGCTAATGAACAAATAAACAAAATATAGTATATCCATACAATGGTCCAATACCAATGAACCTTAAAAACATTATGCTAAGTGAAAGAAACTAAGTACAAGAGAACACATATTTTATGATTCCATTCATATGAAATGTTCAGAATAGGCAAATCTATAGAGACAAAGTAGATTATTAGTGGTTGCCTAAGACTTGAGGGTGGGCTGGGATGGGATATTAAGTCACTCCTAATGGGTACAGGGTTTCATTTAGGGGAATACAAAATAATCTAAAATTAGATTGTGGCTACAATTTCACAACCATGTAGGTATATTTTTAAACTTTGTATTGTACATTTTAAATGCATGACTTGTATGATATGTGAGTTGTATCTCAATAAAGGGTTAATAATAAGTAATATAATAAGTAAAAATAAAATAGTAGAATTAGCACGTTATTTTACAAGTTACAATAAATTAATAGATATAGGTATTAGATAGCAATAACTACTTATCACCATATAAGGGGCAACCAGATATGGGTCATCATCATCTGGCCAAGGACTCTACTCTGAGTGCAATCCAGCCTCTGGACTCAGCTGCTGTTTTTCAAAAAATCCGGGGGACAGAGGAACACATTGAATTATACAATGTGTTTACATCCAGCTTCATCCAAACTATGAGAAACTTCCCAGTTCAAAAGCCTGAGTTTTCAACAGATTAATTATGAGGCATAGAAACTGATGGAGTGATAACTATAAAAATGTCAAGGAAATGTTTAGAATAAGAGTTGAGAGTGGTGGTTGTTAATGGGGACACAGGGCTCGCATTTGGACTGGAACACATGGAAGGGGCTTCCAGAGTGTCTGGCAGCGTTCTATTTCCTAACCTGGGTGTGGCTACAAAAATGTTTACTTTAGAACAATTCATTGTCGTACATTTTGTTTTCTAGAGTTTTCTACATCTGTGGGGATTTATACTTTTTATTACTAAATAAATAATTACTCTGGACATAGTGTGGAGAACAGATTTTAGATTTCACCCAAATGAGGCTAGAACCAGGCAGAACAGATAGGAAGCTAGTTCAAGAGGCAGAAGAAGTTGTGGTATACAAATATAAAGCTGTCTAAAAGGCAAATTAATAGAAATTGGCGACCAACTGGATGAAGTGTGTGAGAATGAAGACAGCTTACAGGTTTATGACTCAGGTGAGCATGAGATAAATAACAGAGGGAAAGGAGCATTCTTCCTCCCACCCCCGACAGACCTTCGTTATTCATCCTCCCTGCCCAGCAGTCATTCTGACTTGGTCTGGTAACAAATATTTTCCTGGTGACTCTCATTCTCAGTCCATGGGGTTCCAATGTCTGTCTCCAACTGTGCTCCAGGGAGCACCAGGTGGCCCAGGCCTGGATAACCCAGTGGTTGGTGCAGGTATGAGCATATGACCCGAGCTAGAAGTGCTGGAACTGAGGGGATTAGGCCGTCTCCTGTTCTAGACTAGGAGGTACAAGGCTGTTGAGTTATTTCCATTGTGGCTGCCAGGAAATGAGAACGTGCCCAGAAGTGAGACCAACACAGCAAAAACAGAGCAAAGAGATAGATATTACACAGAGTCCACACATACATTCACACAGAATGTGAATGGTGTCAATTTAATTCCTGGATCCAGTCAAGTCTGAAAATAGGCAATTCCTGTACTTTTTAGTTATGTGTGAGCCACTATATTTTAATTACTCCCTTTTTTTAGAGCAGGTTGAGCTGGAGTTCTATCAATTGAAAATGAAAGTATCTTGATTAATACAGAAATCAAAGATAATTAAATTGTTCCCAGTACTCAACTATTCAACTGCACTAGCTGACCACTGGCCAAGGGAAATATTATGTGAGTTACATATGTAACTTAAAATTTTCTAATATCCAAAATTAAAAAGTTAAAAGAAATAAGTATGATTAATGTTAATAATACATTTTATTTAACCATGTAAATAATATACATATAAAATATCATTTCAATGTATAATCAATATTTTAAAAATTATTATTAGGATACATTCTTTTTGTACAAAGTCTTTTAAATCTACTGTGTACAGCACATCTCAGTTCAGACTAGTCTCATTTCAAGTGCTCAACAGCCACATGTGGTGGGTGCCTATCTGTCTGGGCAACAAAGCTCTCGGCCATTCCCTGCCTTTTCCCAACAGAGAGTCTCTGCCTTCTCCTGAATCCCATTCAGAGTATTTTAGGATTGTCAGATACTTTAAAAGTCATGTGATCCGCACTCCTGTTTTACAAATGAAGAAAGTAATACTAGCCCAGATTGATGAAAACGAGTTAGTTTCAGAGCTGAAATTCAAAATATCAATAAGAAAAAAAAAACTGTCAGTATTGAGTGCTTACTGTGTGTGTTGATATTCGTGGGATAGGTTAATTAGTTTCTGTGTTTGTATTTGGCTACCCAGTATTAACTCCTTACTATCTGGGGAAATTAATAATATTCAGAGATAATGTCTAGTGAGCTTATTATAGGTCAACTCATTCAGTTCTCAGAGTAAGCCTAATGACGTAGCCTAACCATCCCCAGTTTAACCATGAAGCACAAATGAGGTAGGTAAGGGGGTCAGACCTGAACCCAGGGCACCTGGCTCCCAAATCCACACGACTAATAACTCCACTAATCTTCCTTTGTGGTCTTGTTGGAGGAAGCATCATGTTTTCCATTAGAGGCCAAATGAGGCAGTTACCCCATCTCCTCATCCCTGGCAGCCTGCGGATGGGTACTCAACTCAGGCCTGACCAACTGATTACTCCCACACTCCTACTCAGACATTCAAACCTTGGGGAAGTGGTGTAAATACAAATGACATACAAGAACCTATTCACAGTGGAGGCCAAGGGCAGCAGTTGGGAAACTCTAGTCAGATTGTGCTTGTGGCCTAGCTTGCTGAGTACACGAACTCCTGTTTTCCAAAACTAAATCCATAGCCTCTTGTTTATCGGGGAAGTCCTGATATTTTCACAATAAATACCCTTTACTGAAAATATCCAGAGTCCATTTTTATTATCTATAATCAAGAATCTAGATCCACACCAGTAGGAAATATTATTATAGCTATTTTATACAGGAAGAAACTAAATTATTAAAGAGTTAAATGTTTCCCAGTATCACCTAGGAAGTAGACGGCAAAGTGGGATCTGGACCCAAACCTCTAGTCTCTTAACTACCTGCTCTCCTGATAGGAAAATCTAGGTCTTCTGACCCCAAGATCACCTTTCTTTCCATGATTCCATTTCTCTAAACCACAAACAATAGCCTTTTTAAATGAGGACAAAGGGTTACAATAAAGTGCAGTTTTCACATGGTTCCTAAAAATTAAATCCTAAGAGGAGAATGTTCAACACTATGGCAGAGCAGTGCAAGAGATATTTAGGGAGTTAGATAAGCAGAACAGGTGGTGCTAGTCAGCTCTATCTGCCACCACCCGAGGTCTGCCTGTCCCAGAGCGTAAAGTTTCATTCAAGTCCCACAGGACTTTAGCTTTAGCCCAACAGAGAGGAAGAAAAGAATCAAGACCTGGACAGCTTCCACTCTGCAGTCACATCTGCACAGCAGATCTAGTTAAAACTGGAGCAGTTTCCACGGGAGCTCCATAGAACTGCTCTATAAATACGCTCCTAAACCCAGAGGCTTTTGCCCTGTGGCTGTGAGAATGGCCAATGGTGGAAAGCAATGTGCCAGTGAGTGGAGTCACAATAAAACTATCGATACAACACCCCCACCCGCACCACTCACAAAGGACGCTGAAGCATGCAATTACACAAACCCCTCCACTGATGCTGGCAAAAGTGCGGGGTGAAGGGAACTCTCAGATACTACCAACACAAGTGTAAGTCAACAGGGCTGTTTTGAAAGGCAACTGCAATATTTCTCAAACTTAAATACATAGATCCTTTGATCTAGCAATCCTATTTCTGATAATATGGACAGGGATATGTGCAAGAATATTTATTGCAGAATTTGTAATAGCCTAATAATATTAATAATGTAAATATCCATTAAAATGGGACTAATAATTATAGCATATTCATTGTTTAAAAGATAAAGTAGACTTTAAAAGAATAAGACAGTTCTATATGTGAGCACATGAAATGATATTTCTTATAAATTGGTGTGGAGAAAAGCAAGTGAGGAATTATATCATAGTATTTAGACAGATTAGATCAATAGACACATAGATACATTAATCTGTAATGACATTGCTATAAGTTCTTTTCATACATTAATTCATTTAAACCTTGCAACAAATCTAGGAGGATGATACTATTGTTATTTTTGACTTACAGATAAGAGAAATTAAGCAGGTTACAGAGAGTTAAAATATATTAACAAAGGTTGAATTTGTTCAATAGAATGAGAGGTCAGTTATCGCTTTTTCCTTTATACAGTTCCCTATGGTTTTATTTTCCTTCCATGAACTATCATTTTTTTTAATGTTTTTTATTGATTATATTGTTACAACAGTTCCAATTTTCTCCCCCTTGTTCCCCTCCCCCCAGCACCCCCCTCCCCCAGCAATCCCCCCCAAGTCCATACCCCTGGTTCCTAAAAATTAACTATCCCCCCCCTCTCAAATATTAGGACCCTTTGTAATCTTGTAAAGGACAATGGGCGAAGGTCTCAAGCTCCTCTAGCTGCTTCAAGCTGGACATGGTCGTCGTCCTACCTACCCGTGGGTCCAGAAAACCCTAATAAGAGTGGGGGTGTGGAGGGGAGGGTGGCCTTCCCACATGGGGAAGGATCGTGCAGACTCCAGGTCAGTTGGCTGCCTCCGGTCAACGGCGTGCTTGGTTCAACTATCATTTTTATGAAGCTAAAAAAAAAAAAAAAGTAAGGAGGAAAAAATAATACTATAAAAATCTTTTTAAGACACACAAACAAAAACTATGAACCCAAAGATTCTTTCATATGGATCTCTGGCCACCTCCCACCTCATCCAACAGCATATTTCTCAGTTCCATCTTTGCATGCTTCCCTGTTCCACTTGGAAACAACAGAAAGAACTCTACCCCCCTTACCACCCAGAAAGAGAGAGATGGTCCCACCAGCCAACAGCCTTCATCATAAGGAAATGCGTATTGATATTCAGAGGAAAGTCTCCTTCGCTCAGTTTCATTCTATGATGTGTGCTACATTAAAAATGCAGAGCAAAATGTTTTATGTGACCTGTTTTAATAGTAACTACCACTGGGATCCAACTGTGTTATGATACGCATTTTAGGTACTGATTAGGCTAAGATTCTAATCACTTCAACTAGAATGAAGAAACTGGCTGGCTTTGGGTGATTCTTTCAAAACATCAGCTTATCCAGTTGCAATCAACATCCTGTACCATATCCAAAAGGATGTACCGTACGTATTACATCAAAACTTGAAAAGCATGGCTTGAGTAAATGAGATGAAGCATGAGGCCAAATGGGGCTTAATCTTTCCTCCCTCTGGCCTTTTAAGAGGATTACCATAATTCACTTCAGCAATAGTGTTCCATGGCTACACATCCTTCCCTCATTTAACATCCATAGGCTGGATATTATGTTTATTAATATTATCCTGTCCTCTATGAAATACAATTAATTTAACTATTAATTTCTGTATCAACCATGAATACATGACTACTAATATCAAGTAACACATATTAGCTAGGGAGTGGATTTCAGGTTTTAAAATAAGAGACAAAGATCACCCATAAAGGTAGAGAGGCCTACATGGTGAATTCACTCTTTAAGGTTAATTTTTGTCCAAAGAGCAAACATTTCTTTAATAACCTCACAGATAAGCTGTCACAGGTGAGTAACCTCCCAGCTCAACAAACAGGCTTAGTGGATGGTTTCATTAAAGAAAGCAATTAGATTTTAGTGTGCTGGGAAGTGGGAAACAATTTCACAGAGTAGTAGAGCTGAGGGCTCCGCAAGAACTACTTCCCAGTCTTTGTGGACCAGCGTATCAGCAGGCGGTATCCCGACACCCAGAGGCAGCGCTTCCACCGACAGGCTCTTTGTAACAATGACAGCAACTATGAGGACTACAAAATAACCCTTAGCACCATGTTGTTTTTCATGCACAAAGGGTGTGGCACAGTATTGAGAGCAGAAAAGAAAATGTTTTAAGGACTTAAAACACCATCGTTGTAGACATGTTAACTACCCAGTACACAAGGCAGAACATGGTAGGAGGAGCATCTCACAGCCCACGAGGGAAATCAGAAGAGCTGGATGCTATTTCATATGCTAGTTTTCTACTCATTTTTAAATGTCAAAAAAGTAATAATGACAGAGGTAGAAAACGAGTGATCTAGAACCTTCATTTGGCCCTCAAGCATATTTTTTAACTGACACTTAAAAATGAAAATTTTAAGACCATAAGCCAACTTACAAAAATTAGAAGATATTACATAAAAATCTAGAGTCCTAACTTGTCTTGAAAACTCAGAAAATCTCATCCCTTGGAATCATTATGTTCTCGTGTGGCAGCTGGTATAAGAGGAGTAAAAGCTGCTCTTCTCAGAGGCCCCATTCACCCCAGTCTGCAATTGCTTTTCAACACCAGGGATGAATATCACTGCATTTGACCTATTATTTCCTGATAGCAGAGAAATATTTCTCTGTACCCAGGTCCCTATACAAAGTGGGAGAACAGAAGAATGCCCAAGAGATTCCCTTTTTTTATTCTTGACCTGCTGCCATCATTTTCATTGCTAGGCTGGCTTCAATGGGCATCTGAGTTTGTGGCACTGGCTGTAGATGGTAAAAAGCTATAAGAATGGGCTTTCAAAGTCAGGCAGACATGGGAACAAATCCTGGTCCTTCCACTTCATACTGTTTGGTCTTGAACAAATCATATGATCTCTATACAAACCTGTGTTTCCACGAGTAAAATGGGAATTCTTATGGCTAGAAGGTCTATCTTGTATGTCAAACTATGAAGATTAAATGTATGTGTGCATGCACACACGTGTTGGCATATAATGAGAAGATAAAATGTGGTAGGAAAGAAAGCCGAGGTAATTCAAGAAAAACTGGGCTTCACTTAGAAGATTAGCAGAGGAGAGCAATTTGCATGGATAAACTGAAGTGTCTTATCCATAATCTAGTTCTTTTTTCCAAAATATTTAGGAGCTTTATATATATGTGTGTGTGTGTGTGTGTGTGTGTGTGTGTGTGTGTGTGTGTACACCAGGTGTTTAGCCTTTGCTACTGGGGTATAAATCTGATCCAATATAAACCATTCTCTCTGGCCCATGCGACAACTGACAAATTATAGTCATCAGTACATGAAGGGTTTCTTTTTGTCAAAGGAATCATTTCAGTAAGTCCTGATGACATGTGTGCTGGAAAAGGGTCATTAAACTGTTAGGTAAAAACAGTTTCTAGTCCCACTGATGACTACCCAGGTGGCTGGAAACAATCACCTTTCCTTCTCTAAATGTGCATCTTCATCTGTAAAAAGGGCACAGCAGTTGCTTCTCAAAGGGGGTATGGGGAAGCTAGGTCGGCACAGTGACTTTAAAGCACTCACCAGTGTTCCCAGCACATAAAAGAAGCGGAATGCCTGGTGATTCCATTCACCTTTATTTTAGGAGTCATTTGAAAGCCTTCCTTCTCAGATTTTAAAAAGAAAAAAAAAAGGTGATACTGGTTTTATTTTTAAATGAAAACCAGAGTGCTTTCAAACACTGATGAAATGGCATTAAGATTATTTAAGTGTACATATTACCAAAAGCATCTATTTGTAAGGGGTGTTAGAATAATAGAAAAAGAAAGAAGTTACCACATCATATATTTCATTTTTATAGAACTTACTGGCTCCTTTCACAGGATTAGAAAATGAGCAGCTTAAAATGATCAACATATTGAAAAAACATCATATAGAAAATTCCGTTGTGATTCCTAAGACATATGGCTTGGTGTTAACATTTTCCATTACTTTATATATTATGGTGTGCAATGCTCTGCAAAATGCTTCCAAGCCCAGGCAATTTTCCCAATGATTCACTAAAGCAGGAATAATTCAAGTTAATGAGCGCATATTAAGTATCTATTTTGTGCACGGCATTGCGTCAGATAAAAACAAGAGCAGATTTTTGCCTCACACTACATGTCTGTAGTGCAATGTTTCCTGAAGTGTGATCCTGGGACCATCTGCATCAGAATCACCAGGAGCACATTTTAAGATTGCATACTTCTCGCTTCCTCTCATAGACACAGGGATTCAAAATTTTGCAGTCTGGACCTGGCAATCTGCATTTTAACACACAGGATGATCTGTGTTCCCCCTAAAGTTAAAGAGCCACTCATCCACTAACACTGACTGAGTTAAGGAGCTAAACTCAATCCTAGAACATTAAAAGCATTAGGACTGACACCAGCCTTAAGAAGTCATTCATCCAACCACTTCCTTGTCCTCGTGAATAAACTAAAGCAAGTCTCTTCACCTCTTTAAGGTGCCTGACTACTGCCCTGACTGTGCAGCTTACTAGGTTGAGCAATGTCCCACAAAGAGAAAGACTACCAGTTCAATTCCCAGTCAGGACACATGCCCCTGGTCAGGGTGCGTGCAAGAGGCACCCAATTGATGTTTCTCTCCCTGTCTTTCTCCCTCTTTTCCCTTCTCTCTAAAAATAAAAATAAAATCTTTAAAGTGACAGACTACCTAACTCAATTGCTATCACACATACGTGAAACAAACAGTCATCTATCAAAGCAAACATTTTTCTGATTTTTTTCTAGTGAATGTGTCATCACCAGAAGAACGGATATTGGCAGCACCCTCCTCACCCGCAGCTACCACAGTGCAGACTGCGACACGGACCATGCCCTCGTGGTAAGCAAGGTGCGCATAATGCCGAAGAGGTTGCACCACTCCAAGATGAAGGGTCGCCCACGCATCAACACCAGTTGTGCCAGCAACCCAGTTAAGACCCAGCAATTCATCAACAAGATGGAAGATGCACTCGGCGAGGGAGTGGCGGCAGATGACATTATCGAATCCAATTGGCCACGTCTCCGCGACGCCATATACAACTCCGCCATTATTGCTTACGGGAAGAAAGAGCGGAAGAACGCTGACTGGTACGAGGCTCACTGGGAAGAAATGGAACCCGTGATCGAGGCTAAGAGGAAGGCCCTACTGGCTTACAAGGCCACGCCCACTCCCAGTACACTTCAAGCTCTACGGGCTGCCAGGAACAAAGTCCAGAAGACCGCCCGCCACTGTGCCAACACCTATTGGCTAAACCTGTGCAGAAGCATTCAGGAAGCCGCCGATATAGGCAACGCACGAGGAATGTATGAGGGTATCAAGAAGGCAACAGGCCCAATCCCCTCCAAGATCGCCCCCCTTAAGTCCAAGACAGGTGAGGTCATCACTGACCAGGAACAGCAAATGCGGCGGTGGACCGAGCACTACCTCGAGCTGTACGCAACGAAGAACACCGTAACAGACACTGCTCTTAACGCCATCCCAGACCTACCAGTCATGGAGGAGCTAGACACCCCACCTACTGCGGCAGAGCTCGGCAAAGCCATCGACCGCCTCGCTTGCGGGAAAGCACCAGGAAGCGACGGAATCCCTCCAGAAATCCTAAAGAGCGGGAAACCAGTCCTGCTACAGCCGCTCCACCATCTACTCTGTCTCTGCTGGAAGGAGGGTTACATCCCCCAGGATATGAGAGATGCCAACATTATCACCATGTACAAGAACAAAGGAGACCGCAGCGACTGCAACAACTACCGGGGCATCTCTCTCCTCAGCGTCGTCGGCAAAGTATTCGCCCGGGTCGCCCTTGCCCGCCTGCAGACCCTTGCTTCCCGCGTCTACCCAGAGTCCCAGTGTGGCTTCAGAGCTGGCCGATCAACAGTGGACATGATCTTCTCCCTACGCCAGCTGCAGGAGAAGTGTCACGAGCAGCATAAACCACTCTACCTCGCCTTTATCGACCTTACGAAGGCGTTTGATCTGGTCAGTTGAAGCGGTCTCTTCAGCTTACTACGGAAGATTGGCTGTCCACCACATCTGCTTGCTGTGGTCATGTCCTTTCACGACAACATGCACAGCACGGTGTCCTACAACGGCGTAACCTCTGAGGCCTTCCCAGTCAGCAGCGGAGTAAAGCAGGGCTGCGTCCTCACGCCTACGCTGTTCGGAATCTTCTTCTCCATGCTCCTCCAATACGCCTTTAAGGACTGCAGCGAGGGTGTCTTCATTCACACCAGATCCGATGGCAAGCTCTACAACCTGGCCCATCTACGAGCCAAGAACAAAGTCAAAGAGGTGCTCATCCGTGAGATGCTCTTCGCCGACGACGCAGCTTTGACATCACACTCTGAAGAGGGACTCCAGCAGCTAGTCACTTGCCTTTCCCACGCATGCAAGGAGTTCGGACTAGCCATCAGCCTGACGAAGACGAATGTTATGGCTCAAGGCACGGGGACTCCCCCATGCATCACCATCGACGGATACACCCTGGAGGTTGTCAACGATTTCACTTACCTCGGGTCCACCATCTCGAGCTCTCTGTCAGTTGACTTGGAGGTCAACCGGAGAATCGCCAGGGCAGCCACAGTTATGGCCAGACTGAACCGGCGAGCGTGGAACAATTCCAGCCTCACTGAGAAAACCAGACTGCGCATCTACCAAGCCTGCGTACTCAGCACTCTCCTCTATGGCAGCGAGACGTGGACCACCTACGCAAGGCACGAAAGGAAACTCAACAGCTTCCACATGAGGTGCCTGCGACGCGTCCTGCATGTCGCCTGGCAGGATAAGGTCCCCAACACTGAGGTGCTGAAGCGAGCCAACATGAGCAGTTTGCATGCAGTTCTTAGTGAGAGACGCCTCAGGTGGCTCGGCCATGTCAAAAGAATGGATGCAGGCCGTATCCCCAAAGACCTCCTCTACGGCGAGCTAGCAGAAGGCAAGAGGATGACAGGGCGCCCAAAACTGCGGTTCAAAGACATCTGCAAAAAGGACATGACACAATGCTCCATCAATCTCAACACATGGGAAGTTCAAGCAGACGACCGCCTAGCCTGGAGGCTCGTGGTCAGGCAAGGTACGTCACGTGCAGAGGCTGCGCGCAACGAGGAGGCGGTCCAGAAAAGATCGAGGCGGAAGCAGCGTCAACAGCAGCAACAATGGCCATCTGCCTTCACCTGTAACAAGTGTGGCAGGGATTGTCACTCCCTAGTCGGACTGCACAGCCATTCTCGGCGGTGCAGATAGACTCTCAAGAAGCTACGCCATTGTCTCTCGAGACGGATGGCTGCCGCCGCCGACGACGACGACGAGGCAACTTCATTTAAATGCATAATGAGATTTTTTTCTAACTTCACAATTTATAATTAGAAATGTTTTGACATGATGATAAAGTAACACTGCATTTCATATGATTGGTTCTGAAGAGCTTCCTTGGGGATACACATTTGGTCTTCAGGAGAACTATGAAACCTTTAAAATTTTATGCAAAATATGGGATATATTTGGGTTTTGTAGAATGTCTATGGCCATTGTTAGATTCTCAAGGAGGTCTATGCATCAAGAAACAACTGCAAACCACCATAAAATAAACACTGGTAAGCAGTATACAGAAAACTCATTCCAGAAACGTTGCCAGTAAAGATAGAGAGACTCTGGTTGGAGGAATGGGAGTCTGGGGCAGTTTTCCCATACTCATGCCCAGGGTGGGAAATGCCGCATCTGTCACACGGAAAAATCCTAGCAAACCCTCCCAATAAAGCACTAATGACAGATGATGGCTTAACACGTTACCTGTCTCATTGCTTGAAGTTTTTTTTTTTTTTTTCTTCTTTTTTTTTATTTTGGTTTTTCAATTACAGTTGTCCCCTTTTCCCCTAATTTCTCTCCCCCACCCAACCCACCCCCTCTCCCGCAATCATATCCCTCCCCGTTGTCCATGTCCATGAGTCTTTTATACGGGTTCTTTGACTAATCCCTTCCTTTACTTATCCCCCTTCTCTCCCTCTCCCCTCCCCCCTATTGACTGCTATTCTGCTCTTTGTTCTATTTAGTTCCTTTGTTTGTGTTGTTCTTTAGTTTCCTGTATTAGGTGATATCATATGGTATTTTTCTTTCCTTGCCTGGCTTATTTCACTAAGCATAATTCTCTCTAGTTCCATCCATGTTGTCGCAAATGGCAAGAGTTCCTTCTTTCTTTCTGCTGCATAGTATTCCATTGTGTAAATGTACCACACTTTTTTGATCCACTCATCTACAGATGGGCACTTAGGTTGTTTCCGGCACTTAGCTATTGTAAACTGTGCTGCAATGAACATAGGGGTGCATAAGTTCTTTTGAATTGGGGTTTCAAGATTCTTCGGGTATAATCCTAGTAGTGGAGTTGCTGGTTCAAAAGGCAGTTCCATTTTTAATCTTTTGAGGTAATTCCATACTGTTCTCCATAGTGGCTGCACCAGTCTGCATTCCCACCAACAGTGCAGTAGGGTTCCCGTTTCTCCACATCCTCGCCAGCACTTGTTGCTTGTTGATTTGTTGATGATGGCCATTCTGACTGGTGTAAAATGGTATCTCATTGTGGTTTTTATTTGCATCTCCCTGATGGCTAATGATGTTGAGCATTTTTTCATGTGTCTATGGACCTTCTGTATGTCCTCTTCGGAGAAGTGTTTGTTCAGGTCCCTTGCCCATTTTTTAATTGGGTTGTTTGTTTTCTTGACGTTTAGTCGTATCAGCTCTTTATATATTTTGGAAATCAGTCCCCTGTCTGTGATGTCATTGGCAAATATGTTTTCCCATATGGTTGGTTTCCTTTTCATCTTGCTGATGTTTTCTTTTGCTGAGCAGAAACTCTTCAGTTTGATGTAATCCCATTTATTTATTTTTTCCTTTATTTCTCTTGCTTTAGGAGATGTATCCGAGAAGAGATTGTTACGTGAGATATCTGATATTTTCTTGCCTATGTTTTCCTCTAGGACTTTTATGGTGTCACGGCTTACATTTAAGTCTTTGATCCATCTTGAGTTTATTCTTGTGTGTGGTGTAAGTTGGTGGTCTAGTTTCATTTTTTTGCACGTTCCTGTCCAGTTCTCCCAGCACCATTTGTTAAAGAGGCTCTTCTCACTCCATTTTATGTTCCTTCCTCCTTTATCAAACATTAGTTGACCATAGAGGCCTGGGTTTATTTCTGGACTCTCTATTCTGTTCCACTGATCTATATGTCTGTTCTTATGCCAGTACCAGACTGTTTTGATTACAGTGGCTTTGTAGTATTGTTTGATATCTGGTGTTGTGATTCCTCCTGCTGTGTTCTTCTGTCTCAAGATTGCTTTTGCTATTCGGGGTCTTTTTTGGTTCCATATGAATTTATGGAGTATTTGTTCTAGGTCTGTGAAATATGTCATTGGTATTTTAATAGGGATTGCATTGAATCTGTAAATTGCTTTGGGTAGTATGGCCATTTTGATGATGTTGATTCTTCCCATCCAAGAACATGGTATTTGCTTCCATTTATTTGTTTCTTCCTTAATTTCTTTCTTCAATGTTATGTAATTTTCAGAGTACAGGTCTTTTATCTCTTTGGTTAAGTTTACTCCTAGGTACTTTATTTTTCTTGTTGCTATAGTAAATGGTATTTTCTTTTTTGTCTCTGTCTCTGCTATTTTATTGTTGGTGTACAGAAATGCCTTAGATTTCTGTATATTTATTTTGTACCCTGCGATTTTGCCAAATTCACTTATTATATCGAGTAGTCTTTTAGTGGAGTTTATAGGATTTTCTAGGTATACTATCATGTCATCTGCATATAATGAAAGTTTTACTTCCTCTTTCCCAATTTGGATGTCTTTTATTTCTTTTTCTTGTCTGATTGCTGTGGCTAGGACTTCCAACACTATGTTGAAAAGGAGTGGAGAGAGTGGACAACCTTGTCTAGTTCCTGAGTTCAGGGGGAATGCTTTCAGTTTTTGTCCATTGAGTATGATGTTGGCCTCAGGCTTCTCATATATAGCCTTAATTATGTTAAGATATGCTCCCTTTATTCCCATTTTGTTGAGTGTTTTCATCATAAATGGGTGTTGTACTTTATCAAATGCTTTTTCTGCATCTATTGAAATGATCATGTGATTTTTGTCTTTCATTCTGTTTAGGTGATGTAGTATATTTATTGATTTGCGAATATTAAACCATCCTTGCATCCCTGGAATGAAGCCCACTTGATCATGATGTATGATCTTTTTGATGTATTGCTGGATCCTGTTTGCCAATATTTTATTGAGGATTTTAGCATCGATGTTCATCAGTGATATTGGCCTGTAGTTTTCTTTCTTTGTTGTGTCTTGACCTGGTTTGGGGATTAGGATAATACTGGCTTCATAGAAAGAGTTTGGGATTTTCCCCTCTTCTTGGATTTTTTGGAACAGTTTGAGGAGGATAGGAGTTAGTTCTTCCCTGAATGTTTTGTAGAATTCGCCTGTGAAGCCATCCGGTCCAGGGCTTTTGTGTGCCGGGAGATTTTGGATTACTGTTTCAATTTCCTTTTTTGTCATTGGTTTATTGAGACTTTCCACTTCTTCTTGATTCAGTTTTGGAAGGTTGTATGTTTCTAGAAATTTGTCCATTTCTTCTAGATTGTCAAATTTCTTGTCATACAGTTGTCTGAAGTAATTTCTAACTATCATTTGTATTTCTGAGGTATCAGTCGTGATTTCTCCTCTTTCATTTCTGATTTTGTTTATTTGTGTCTTCTCTCTTTTTTTCTTGATTAGACTGGCTAGAGGCTTGTCGATTTTGTTGATTTTTTCGAAGAACCAGCTCCTAGTTTTGTTGATCTTTTGGATTGTTTGTTTAGTCTCTATGTCATTTAGTTCTGCTCTGATCTTGATGATTTCATTCCTTCTTCTTGCCTTAGGTTTTGTTTGTTGTTGTTGTTCTAGTTCTTGTAGCATTGTGGTTAGGTTTTTTATTTGAGATTCTTCTAGCCTTTTCAGATATGCCTGTATTGCTATAAACTTCCCTCTCAGGACTGCTTTTGCTGTGTCCCACAGGTTTTGGGTTGTTGTGTGCTCATTATCATTAGTTTCTAGAAATTTCTTGATTTCTTCTTTGATGTCATTGTTAACCCATTCATTATTTAATAGCATGTTATTCAATCTCCATGAGTTTGGGTGTCTTTGATTTTTTTTTCTGAGGTTGATTTCTAGTTTCAAGGCATTGTGATCTGAAAAGATGCTTGATATGATTTCAATTTTCTTGAATTTGTTGAGGCTTGTTTTGTGACCTATCATGTGGTCTATCTTTGAAAATGTCCCATGTGCACTTGAAAAGAATGTATATTTTGCTTCTTTGGGGTGAAAAGTTCTATATATATCAGTTAGATCCATGTGGTTTAGTGTGTTGTTCAATGCCTGTATATCCTTGGTGTTTCTTTGCTTTGATGATCTGTCTATTGTTGATAATGGAGTGTTGAAGTCCCCTACTATGAGTGTGTTGTTGTTGATATCCTTTTTGTGGTCTTCTAGTATTTGCTTTATGTATTTGGGTGCTCCTATGTTGGGTGCATATATGTTTATCAAAGTCATATCTTCTTGATGGATTGTTCCTTTAAGTATTATGAAATGCCCTTCTTTGTCTCTTTTTATTGTCCTTGCTTTGAAATCCATTTTGTCTGATATGAGAACTGCTACCCCGGCTTCTTTTTCCGGTCTGTTTGCTTGGAATATTTTTTTATATCCCTTTACTTTCAGTCTGTGTAAATCTTTTGTTTTCAGGTGTGTTTCTTGTAGACAGCAAATATGTGGGTCCTGTTTTCTTATCCATTCCGTTACCCTATGTCTTTTAATTGGAGCATTTAATCCATTTACATTTAAGGTTATTATTGACATGTATTTATTCATTTCCCTTTGTACCTCTGTTCCTCTCCTCTCTTGTTTTTTCCTTCTTTTTTCTTAGAACACTCCCTTTAGCATCTCTTGCAATGCTGGTTTGGTGGAGATGTATTCTTTCAGTCTTCCTTTGTCTGAGAAACTCCTTATTTCACCTTCTATTTTGAATGAGAGTCTTGCTGGGTAGAGTATTCTTGGTTGTAGGCCTTTGTTTTTCATTGCTTGAAATATTTTTGACCATTCCCTTCTGTCTTGTAATGTTTCTGTTGAGAAATCAGTTGATAGCCTTATCGGAGCTCCCTTGTATGTTATTTGCTGCTTTTCTCTTGCTGCTTTTAGGATTCTCTCTTTGTCTTGGAATGTTGCCATTTTAACTATGATGTGCCTTGGAGTGGGTTTTTGGGGGTTCCTCTTGATTGGAACTCTCAGTGCTTCTTGGACTTGCATAGCTTTTTCTCTCATCAGGTTCAGAAAATTGCTTGAAGTCTTTCTCACTGAATCCAAACACAATCCTTCTCACTGCTAATTGATCAGAATTGGCACATATGAAGAAACAATTTGCCATCCATGGCTTAATTCAATCTCTCTTATTTCAGAGGCCAGGAATCTGAGGTTTAGAGAAGTGGACTGACTTGTCTGAGGCCACATAGCAACTTGGTATCAGAGCCTGGTCTAGAAGCCAACCATCTGCCTCCCAGTAAAATGCATGGGCCACAGACAAACTGACTAATACAGGACCTCACTCTCTCTCACCCACCTCTCCCTTATCATTCCATCCTGGGTGTTCTCCACCATCTTGGTTTGTCAATAATTTCCATTCCAAAGTTTTCATATTCTTATTTTTAGGAAACAGTGGGTTATGTCTACAGAATATAAAATGTAACTAATTAAAAACTGGGAGATAAGCATATTTGCAAAGTTAGAAAGGAAAATGAGGTCTCTGGTGTTGCCGCTTTGCTTGTTTAAAAAGAAAAACACACACAAACAAAAAGCTTCCACAGGGACCATGTCCCCTGAGATACCATGCAGACTAGCTGAGCTTGTATATTTCATATCGTATTTCCTGCTTTTTCCCCATTGCTGTCATTTCAGTCATCTCACTACCTCATGCATTTGTTATCCTCTAAAAGCGAGGCCCATCTGGCTCTCGCTTCAGCTCATTTCCTTCTTTTCTCTTTTCCAGTTCTCTTCTTTCTCTCTTAACATTTTTTTTCACTTTTGGCTTTGATCCCTAGGTGTTAAAGGAATCTGTAAACACGACTTAGTTCCCTGACAGGATGTATAGTTCTTGAGGGCCATGTATACCCCTGCCTGTTTTATTCATCTTTGTATTCCTCATTTTCCTTCACTTTGGTTGTTATTGCTCAGGGGAAATATAACTGCCTGCCATCACTCCTACCCCCCATCTCCACAGTTCTCCTTTCCTTGGGGAACAGCTTTTATCCAACTCAAAACATGTGCTTCTCAGGGTGACTATCCATGATGACACCCTGTCACCAGCCAAAGGTATGACTCTGATCTAGCCAATAATAGCCTCCTCCCACCACCCCAACCCCACCCCATGCCATGTGACTAGTTGTGTGACCCAAGCAGGGTTGGAGTCCTTCAGAAGATTAAGCTGAGTTGCCAGAGAAAATTCCACATCTTCCTCACTCAAATAAAATGGTGTTAATTCACTGCCTGAGGACATATTCCCTTTGGCTCAGGAGGGAATCTCTTATGACTGACAAGAATGAAAGCAACTTGCAGAGGAAAAAGGAGCTACAAGGAACACAGCTTCCTTCTCCCGATTTTAATATTCCGTAAGCTACACCAGTATCCTTCCAATAAATTCTATCTTTTGCATTAGCTTGCTCAAGTTGAATTGCTGACACTTTCAAACAAGAGTTCTTGACAAATACACTCAGAATGCCTTGCCCCAAATAAGTGCTCAATAAAGATTTGCAAAAGGGTTTTTCTGGCTAAGTCAGCCTTCTCCATTTTTCACATCTTTGCTTCCTTAGATTTTAGCTCCCTTCCTGCCCAACCTGTTTTCTTTTCCGTCTTCTCCTTCAGGAGAAAATCTTTCACTGCCACCTGCTGCAGATGTTTTCATGCAAGGTGTCCGTGGCAGGTGGCAGGCAGCAGAATACCCAACCCCAGAGAGATATTTCAGGAAAAAAGGAAATATTATTTTTGTCAATTGATGTTGGCAGAAGACAAAAGTTGGGAGAGAGGAGGGAAAAGACATTGTGTTCAGCTTAAGGACAACCAAAACAATCATTCAGGAAACAGCATCTGCTCTCCCAGCTGGCCCCACCTCTTCTTCCAGAATGTAAACTATTGCTAATTCAACTCACGCAGTGCCCACGTCCCTGGCGTGCTACTTACAACTCCACAAGCACCTTGGGAGATGATCTCCCTTTGGCAAATAATCACCTTTTGGCTTCAGCCTCCTTGACTTGCTATTTCCTTGCTGTATCCCAACAATACAGCTTTAAAGCTTGAAAACAATATTGCTTATTATTCATAGAGTACATAAAGAATGGCTTGCCTTGAAATTCTGAGATAAGGTAAGCCTTGTAAAATGCCAGTTTGATTTAAGTCATTCACTCAGGCAAACGTGGTTCTTAGAATACTCTGCTGAAACCACACAAGAATTAAAGGTCTTGTGATGGATGAGAGAGCAGGATCTAACTGGTGTTTTAATAAATATATTCTGACTTGGTAATCTCCCTAGATTTATCATTATAAAATGCCCCCATCTAAATAAAATTACTAAGTTATTATATTAAAACAATGACAAATGTCTTGTAATTGGCTGTTATACAAGTGCTAGCACCAGGAAGACGAGCAGGATATTGGTGTCTAGAACTGTTTTCAAAATGCTTAGTAACAGACAAGCAACAGAAAAGAATGGTTGACCGTTATGTTATCTATTTCAAATGGTCATGAGTTAGAAGAGGTAGCAATACAACTTCTCATGAGGAAGCTGTACCTGGGGTACGGAGTTTTTGGAGGTACTGACAACTAAGTCAGCATTCTTCCATATGGTTTAAGGAAGAGGAAAAGACCTACTCTATCCATAAATAAAGAATGAAGAGCATTAATGTGAACATCTCCCCATGTCATTAGATATTCTTCTTAAACATGTCTTCATTTTCAGTGGTGTTCTTCTATAGACTAACATAATCTACTCAATAAATTCCCAGTCTTCTGGCCAAGATGGAGGTGTGGACAGACACGCTGCATCTCCCTCCACAACTGGGAAGGAGTACAATTGCCTCAAAACTAGAACTGACCAGGGGTTCCAGAGAATAAAACTGCATGGAAGTCCAGCAGGTGGAGGTGTAAAGAAGAAATGCTCATCCAGACAGGTAGGAGGGGCGGAGCCAGGGTGGAGAGGACAGAGTGTGGTGTCAATAGCAGCGGTAGGAGTGGCAGCAGAAGCAGGCCAGGGGAGAGCAGTCACATGTTTTACGGGTCAGGAGGGACACCTGGGGAGCTTTTGCAGCTCCTCACCGGACCTCGCAGCTCACGGTCCCAGCACCAGGGAGAATCAGGGCTCATTGCTTCTGACTGTGCAGACCAGTGGGGTTTGGGGTGAAGGCATGAACTGCTGGTCTCTCAGCAGAATACGCTTGTTTAGAGGGCCCTCACAGTCCTGGAACGTCCACAGGCCCACCCACTCTGGGAACGACGGACAGGGCAGCACCTAGAGGAGCGCCAGTCCATTGCAGGAGTGGGACAGGTGCCTGGAAAAGGAGTGAGTTGCCAGGCAGGTGGCATTGTTCCCTCTCAGACCCCTACCCCACATACAGTACTACAACATGGTGAAACAGGTCGCCACGTACTGATGAATCCCTAGGGCTCTGCCCCTTACAACATAATAGGATTGACAGCTCTACCTGGGATGTGGAGGAGGCAAACAAACACAGGAGCCTGTCAGAATGAGGAGACAGAGAAAAATGGCCCCAAAAGGGGAACGGATCAAGGTTCCACTGGGAGAACTAATCGACAAGGAGATAGCCAACCTCACAGATGAGGAGATAGACAACCTAACAGATGCAGAATTCAAAACACTGGTGATAAAGATGCTCACAGGCTTGACAGATATGTTTGAGTACAGCAAATGCATAAGAGAAGTGAAAGCTATGCTAAGTGAGATGAAGGAAAATCCACACAAAACCAATGGTGAGGGGAAGGAAACCGGGGTTCAAATCAATTATTTGGAACATAAGGGAGAAAAAAACAGTCAACTAGTGCAGAATGAAGAAGCAAGAATTGAAAAAAAAGAGGAAAACTTCCCAAATTTTGTGAAGGAGATGGACATACAGGTCCGGGAAGCACGGAGGGTCCCGGGTGAGCTGGACGCAGGGGGACCACACCAGGACACATCATGATTGAGATGCCAAAGGTGAAAGACTAAAAGAGAGTCCTGGGAGCAGCAAGAGAGAAGCATAGAGTTGCCTATAGAGGGGTGCCTATAGGACTGTCAGATTATTTCTCAGAGGACACTTTGCAGGCAGGAAGGGACTAGAAAGCAGTATTCAATGTGATGAAAGGCAACCTGCAACCAAGATTACTCTATCCAGCAAAGCTATCATTTGGAATGGAAGGGCAGATGAAGTGCTTCCCAGACAAGGTGAAGCTAAAGGAGCTCATCATCACCAAGCCATTATTATATGAAATGTCAAAGGGACTTACTTAAGAAAAAGATCAAAGCTATGAACACTAAAATGACAACAAACCCACAAGTATCAACAACTGAATCTAAAAAATAAAAACAAAATCCAACTAAGCAAACCAGAATAGGAACAGAATCATAGGTATGGGGATCATTTGGAGGGTCATCAGATGAGAGGGCGGAGGAAGAGAAATGGGGATATGGTGCAGGGATTAAGAAACATAATATATTGGTACAAAATAGACAGTGGGAAGATAAAAATAATATAGGAAAGGTTGAAGCCAAAGAACTTATATGTATGACCCAAGGACACGAACTAAGGGGGATGGGATTGCTGGAGGGAAGGGTGGTACTGGGCAGAGGGGAACTAAGGGGAAAAAAATTTAAACTACTGTAACAACATAATCAATAAAATATACTTAAATAAATAAATAAATTCCCTGTTGTTGGGTATTAACTTGTTTTCTCTCCCATTATATATAAGATTATCTGTCATTTATTTACCTTTGTCTAAAGATGATGGGTGAATTTTACTTTTGATGTTGTTAAATAGTATCATTCATTTCCCCAACCAGACATTGAAATAAAACATATAATAGGGCTGTACTATTTGGAGACAGAGCTGAGACAGACCTGTGCCAAGCAATAAGAATAAATAGCACTTGCTAAAATTTTCCAGTACAGCCTGTTGTACTTTTCACAGAAATAGGGAAGCATAAATACTTCCATTTGTGGATCTATTTGAGTTCTTTAAAATGAGGATGTTTTAACTTTCAAGCTGCCTAAGAAAGTGGGCAGATGAGTACCTGGCACACCATACAGATTCCCAAATCAACACACAAACAGACACACTCCAATGGAAATCAGCAGCTCAGAGAGCCTGGTCCTGGCTCCTCTTTCACCAACACCAGCCCACAGCCTTGGTGATTATCAGCTTAGTAAAGCTAATGGTACTTTTGGATTTTACATATAAAGCGGCCCAGAGTTTAGACAATTTGTCTGATTTCACATTCTCTGCTTTGTTCCTCAGAAAGCAGTGATCTCAGATGACATTTAAGTCAGAGAATATGATAAGTAGACAAGGGACATTGATTGAAATTCTACCAGGGGATTCACTCCAGGTTTTTTATTAAAGCTTTACCACACATGTAGACAAATGTTTTCCTGCCCAGGGTTTTTGGAGCTAACTCAACATCCCAGGCCCCACATGTTGTGTTCACTACAAATGAAGTAAGTTTACCCAAACCCTACTCAAGTTTTGTCTACTTATTTTGTAAGACTTCAGGTCCTGCTCTCAGAATCTCTCTCAGTTGTTTGTGGAGGAGCCCCAGAGTTGACTCAGGTGTGCTCAACAACAAGTCTACTCATGCTTCTCATCTTTATCCTTCCTACAGTTGATGTCCATGCTTTGTTTGGACACGGATGCTTGCTCTGAATGTCTCCAAGGCTGCCAGTTGTAAGAGTAATGTCTGTGCAGTGGTAGAGACAGTGACCATCTCTCTGTCTCTCTGTCATACTCTCTCACTTAAACCTTTGAAGACAAATCCCTTTGGCTCTGGCTCACCCTCTTACTCCACTGGCATTAAAACTAGTCTAAGAAACCAAGTGGATTACACATTCCATATCATCCTGTCTTATTCCAGGTCCTAGGTACATAAAATAATCTTCCTACTCCTTTAGCTAACACACAGCAACTCATTTATAAATCAACCCATGAAAATAGATGCCTGATTGACTCTTCAGGCCAACAGATTTGCACACAGCTCAACTGCAAATACAACTTTGGGTTCAGAGGAATAACACCCTTTCAATTCATGTCATAGATCACCTCCTTTTCAGGGAGAAGCAGGATCTGAAAAAGTCATTTAATATCACTTTCAAATCAAATCGTTTGTCTGATTTTGAGAACCTGAATCAAGAAACAGCCATATTAAATCATTTGGAGTTAACAAGAAAACTTCCTCATGTATATGCTAAAACAATATTTTCCAAATCTTGCCTAGACCTGTGCCTGTGGCTTGCCACACTGCAGCTGGAAAAAGGTCTAAGAAACCAGAATAACAACTTGGAGCTTAAATTCACTAAGGTGGAGAAGGAGCAGAGAGAAGCTTGAGACCACAGAATAGAACAGAAACCAGAGCAGATTACACAAATCTCATTTTCTCTGCTCACATTCCTTCCATTGGTTTTGAGATGACTTACCCCAAGTGTGAAATTCACATTCAGAGGGCAATCCAAATAGGTGCCCTGCGTGAAGTCACTTTGAGAGTTATCAGTGAGCACAACACAGCTATTTTGTCCCAGTCTCTCTCTTTTAATAGGGTCCCCAAGGATATCACCTTCCAGGGAATATTAGTCTGCTATAAGCAAGGACTTTTCTCTTTGGGTTTTTATCAGACTTCAAGCATCAGCCATATATACACCAATAGATGAGGCATTAGGCTCTTAAGAGTGCAGTCCCTCTTCAAGAGGGAAATTAAAGGCAGTTCCCCTTCCTCAGGACACCCAAATATGAATTCAGTCCTCAGTGCCCACAAGAAAATCACAGCCGCACTGTATCTGGTATCTGGAAGAGGAAACACACACACACACACACATACACACACACACACACTCACTTTAAAAAGTCACTTGGGAGCCATCTTTGATTCCTTGTTCCTCAACCCCCAGATCCAATCAGTCACCAATTTTCACCAATGCCACTTCCTAAATATCACCATAAACTGTTCTTTTCCTCTCTATCTCTATTACTGTTGCCTCGGTGCCAGCTACGGGATCTTTCACTAAGTGACTAAAGAAGCCTCTGAACCAAGTGTACCCTCTCCAGCCTGTCTAGCTCTTTGTAGCCAGGAATTAAGTAACAAATCTCATCAAGATAGAGTTCTGCTTAAAACCCTCCAGAGACTCTTCATGCCTACAGAATACTTACTTCCTAGGATAAAATATCAGATCACAACCTGGCCTCTGCCCTACACCCAAGCCACAAGTCTGACCACTTCTCACCCCTTGCTGCCCACTCCAGCAAGATCAGGTACTATAATTCCCAGTGACACCGTGTTCTCTGCCACCAGCAAGGCAGGGCATATATGGCACCCTCTGAATGGAATATCCTTGTCACCTCAGTCTTATTCATAATTGTCAAACTTTTAATAGCTAACAGCAACAGAGGAGTCTTACACTTTATAACAAACTTCAAAAATACACTTTCAAGTTCAATTCTCTTAATAAGCATGAGAAATATACAGTCTAGGATAATTGGCCCCATTTTCAGAGAGGTTGTTGCCCATAATTAAACAATCAAGAATTTGTCTATGGACAAATTCCCAGTATTCTTCCCAGTATTCCCCAAAGCTTGCTATGGGTCTATTTCTACTGAAAAGTTGTCTATTGCAAGTGACAGAAAATGCAACCTCAAGGATCTTAAACAACAAGGAAATCTATTGATTCATCAAAATGATAAGTCAAAGAAAAGTCTAACTTTAGGAATGTCTCCAGGTCCAAGTCCCTCCACATCTGACCCACAGTAACTTCATTCTCAAGCTCCATTGATCGTTATATGGTTCCCAACAGCCCGGGACCAATCAACATTCAGCTTTAAGACCACCTAAGAGGACTATGCACTCAGTCTCTCAGCAGTGCCTCGACATAACTGGCTCACCTGTCTATACCTGAACCAGTGACTGTGGCCACAAGGATACAATGCTCTAATTGGCCAGGCCTAAGTCACTTTCCCATTCTGTAGCTGATGGAAAGGTAACTTCAACCCAAAACCTACTGGCAGAGAGTTGAAGAAGCAGTAATACTTTAGAAGAAAATTGGGGTGTTAAGTAAGTATAAGTCAGTAAGTCCTACAAATATCTACCGCACTATTATAAATAAAATCTTCCAAAGATAAATTGGCTACATCTTTTATGCTAGAAGTCATGTACTACCAAGATTCTAATATTTATTTACTCATTTATGTAAAAATCATGTGTTAAATGCCTACTTTGATATGAGGGTTAGAGATTCAATGATTAAGAAGGCACTGTCCCTGACCAAGTGAAGCCTATAAAGTGGAAATTTCAGTTGGAAAACTTCCTACTTCACACCACTACTGGCTCCAGCTTTCTCCCTGTAAAAATAACATGAAACAGTTTGCAGGGACACACAGGCCATGTACTCTGAGAACACTCAGCAGGATAGAAATGCCATCAGTTGCCATGACAACCTCTTTGGATTCCGAGGGTATGTAGCTTTTTTACACTATTGATCAGAAGATAGATTTCTTTAACAATACTATTCAAAAACATGGACCCCATGGAGAGGAAAATATGGATGAAATAACTAGAGGTGACAGTGAAGAAATCACAGGTTATAAAGCCACTACGAACACCTTAAAAGTATGGAAGCAGAGCTGAATTTTTATTTATTTATTTATTTTTATTTTACAGATTGACTTCTATACTTGTAACTAGTCGAATTGCTTTTAAGTCCCCCCATGGTGTGAAATGGTTTTGAACCATATGTACCCCCTGGGGACACATACTTACATTGTATGTTGAGGATAGAATAGGCCTACGTCATCTAGGACAGCCCCATAAGCTCACAGATGAAGTCTGTGAGAGCAACAGAGGACGAGTGGAGTGTCAAGGATCTGCAGACCTTGTGACAGACCTTGAACCAGAACCTAGCTCTCCAGATTTCTACCTCAGTGCTCGTTTAACAATACCAACTGGTTAAACCACTGACACCTGGCCATTCAAATGAGAACTTACAATTTTGTGAACTAATAACTATATTTTCATTCCAAAACTTATGGCATAATTTCAGCTCACAGTTCTCCATATTGACCATGATCCAAAGATGGAATGACTGAATAGAGTTAATATAATAAATACCACAATATAATAAACACCTGCTACCAATTCATTTGTTTTAATCCTTCATATATTCCCTTATTTCCTACCCCCAAAAGTCTTGTAGACTTATCAGAGGAAGCTGATAACATTCTTGATGGCAAACACTAATACACTACATTCCTGAAAATTACATGAAAACATTTCCTCCCAAATCAATAAAAGATATCCTAGACTTAGTTCATAAATGAGTGAATTACATGTAATCCTCAAGTTATTTACTTAAAAAATGGGATAGACCTTATATTAATTTGTGAAGACTGTTGTAATAAAGTACCAGACTGGGTGGCTTAAACAACAGAAAGGTATTTCCTCACAGTTCTAGAGGCTAAAGTCCAAGACCAAGGTGCCAGCTGGGTTCTCTCTTTTGAGGCCTCTCTCCTTGGCTTGCAGGTGGCTGTCTTCTCCCTTTGTATTCTCATGGACTTTCCTCTGAGCATGTCTGAACCCTAATCTCCTCTTAAGGGCACTGGTTACATGGAACCAATGACCTCATTTAACCTTAATTATTTCTTTAAAGACTATGTTCAAAGGCAGTGATATTATATGAGGGGCTACAATATATGGGGAGGTGGGCACAACCCTGACAATAGCAGAGCTATATTTATGTCTTGAGAACAAAATTTCAAGTTCTCAGAATATTACAGATTAGAACAAGATAAGTTATTTTGTGTTCATAGACACAATCTAGGCTCTTTGGAGAAAGAAAACCCACCTCTAAAATGCTATTTTCCCAACAGTATATTGCCTAGTACCCAATCCCTGGTACCATGACAACGTGGGCTAGGAACCTGAGGAACTTGACACATCAGACCAAGCAGGATAAAGACTAAATGTCACAAAACTAAGGAATAAACACATAAGGCTATTATTGGGAATTGGCAGAGCTTGAAAATACTCCGTATTATCCAGTGTTATTTCCTATAGTCCATGAGGGAACAAAAATGGAGCTTCTCTGCAAACAGTCCTCTGAAATTAACCCAGTTAAACATGAAGCTACATGTAGTGTATTATCATGAGAGTCAAATGAAATGGCAAGGCAATCCTAATCTTCTATCTTCTAGAGAAATAGATTTAATATGCTAATATCACAGGAAATAAGTAACTTAATGGCTGCATAAACCAAACGATTGGTCCTATTCTGGACCTTGTGTCTGAGAAGACACTAATGAAGGCATCCTTCTTTGGGAAGCAGAGAGCCCAACCATCTGAGCTCACCTTCCCTTTGTTTTGCCCAAGCCTTGTGCACAGCAGTGCTCAGCTACATTTCCCAGTCACCTTCTTGCAGCCTCCAGTCCAGCCAGCCTCACTGCAAAGCTTTCTGGAAACATGTCATGCTCTTTACCCTGGAGGCCATCATACATGTTAGTGCCTCTCCATGGAACATTCTCCTCACCCTCTCCTGGGCAACACCACTCTTCTAGTCTTGTCTGAAATGTCACAGCACCGTGGAAGTCTCCCTAATGTCTCTAATGGGCCACCATAGAACACTCCCCCATCGCTGGATTGAAATTGCCTATTGTAATTGTCTTCGTGAGAATGTGAGGACCTTAACAGCAGAGAAGGTCCTGCTCATTGCTGTATTCCCAAAGCCTAACACTGCCTGATTCCCAAAGGATGCCTGTTGAATGAATGATGGGTGAAACAGTTGCTCCAAAAACTATATCAAAGACTCAGTCAATGGGAGCTATTTACAGGCGTAAGTGTAATATACTTTTATGGAAATAGTCCTTTATGCCTATAAAGTGAAACAGGATTCATTCAGTGAAGTAAAAACAAGGTAAAAACTTAAAATCAGGTATGAAACTAACCTTAGGAGTCTGGTTCAATTTTCTTTTCTTTTTTTTTTTTTTACAAAAGTGAAGCTGAGGCCTAGAGAGCTCTAGGAATTAACACAGCTTAATAATGGGAGCGATAGAACAGAACATAGATCTTTGATTCCCAGTTCATTCAACTATTCAGCAGTATTGATTAGGCATGTATATGTGCCCATCATTGGGAATATTAAGGTGAATAAGAAAAGAAAGGACCCCACCCTCATAAAGCATATATTTTGGTAAAGGGAAATAGGCAATAAACAGGTAAAACAGGAATTACTAAAATTAAAATAAAAATAATACAATTGAGAGCTTGATGCTATATAAAGAAATCAGGAAAGGCTTCTCAAGGAGGTGGTATTTGACCTGAAGTTCAAGGCCTTTTCCTCCAAAGCACAATGTCTTTGATTTACCCAGGCATTATTACTAACCTGATACGTGAACAAGGTGGAACACTGAAGGATTAATATAGCAAAGGAGCCAAGGATTCATTTCTAATTTATGTTCCAGAAAGCAGAGGAAATTTTGTAGCTTCACATAAATATACTGACATGAAAATACACTGTGAGAGCAAACTGACTGGAGCGCAGGTGCTGAAACCATACAGTGAGGAGCTGGCCTTGCAAATTCCACCAAGTTACAGGCCCCGGATGGGGTTCAGGTGAGGATTCCCTCTGCCAGCAAGTGCAGAGGCAGTGGCTGTTTTCAAAGATGATTCAAACCTCAGCCGTTCTTCTCCTGGCTTTGTGCTTTGCCCCTAGCTACTCCACAGGCCCAAGAGCAGTGGTGAGGAAATGCAGCTGATCTTAATATTTTCCCGTAGACATAACAAGTTACTCAAGGCCTCAAACTTTCAGTTTACATTAAACATGAATTTAATGAGTTTAAGTGATGAGTGTCTAAAGAAGTCCTAAGTGAAAATATTTTCTGCTTTATCTATTCTAAGATTTTTCAGCCAAAATTTGGTGGGTGGAATACAAAAAAAAAAATGAGGAGAAACAGATGAAAAGGTAGGAACTCTGGTAACCCTACACATGCCATTTTTCCAACATCCTCCCCTCAACCCCACCTCCTATCAAAGGCATAGAGTTAGCAGTGGATTGCCTACTCAAGGGCCCTTCATGAGCTTTGCCAAAAGACTTCTTCCTATCCCCAGGGCTGAGGGAACTAAGCTCTCCCTTTAAGGAGCAGCTAAAAATCCTGTCCTTGTATGGGACCGTCAAATAGTATTCAATGATAAAGAGTGATTGGTCACTTGGAAGTGGATCAGGGATAAGACCATTTCAGCCTCCGAATCCTGAGAAGTTTCAACTTTGAGAATGACCAGTTTCCCTGCCATATGCTTTCACAGATAGGCAGGTGGCAGGTAAAGGAAAGGCCCTTGGGGAAACTTGTATATGTTGGCACATTCCTGGCTTAATTGGACTT
The DNA here is from genome assembly GCF_987537825.1 of Furipterus horrens. Classification (NCBI taxonomy): domain Eukaryota; kingdom Metazoa; phylum Chordata; class Mammalia; order Chiroptera; family Furipteridae; genus Furipterus; species Furipterus horrens. The sequence continues at coordinate 70,322,650 of NW_028327180.1, forward strand.
GCTCCTGTCTAAATCCTCTGCCATTTTTTAGCTCTAATAGCTTTCACCCTCCATCACCATCAAACTGTACTTGTCCCTCCACTGGTTGCTGCTGAATGAGTGTTGTTGGCCAGGTTTTGTGAAACAGGTGTCTGTTTGATTATTCGCACCAATGTGATGCATGTGTTATTATGAAATGAGATGAACCATAACTAGTGCACCTGGACCCAGGATAACAAGGATGGGGGCTGGGGGGAATCTTGCCTTTTGACAACTAGGGTAAAAAACTTGTCATTTATAAATAGACATTTTTAGAACAGACCATTGGTAAGACATTCAAAAGATGCCTTATTATGGAGCTGATCTTTAAATCTTTTCCTCAGTTCAAGTCATAAATAACTATCTGACCTTTATGGACTTATTTTTTTCTTTCTTGGCATATTGTAACAAACTACTGTCCTTCAGTGACAATAAATTTGAGACAAAGTAAGAAACTAACCAACTGTGCTTCATGATGAGAAAACATCAATCATCACCCCTCAACCACTGCTTAGGGCTAGAACAACCTTTGTCCAAACTAAAACATCGCATGCTTGGTGTGGGTTTCCTTTTATCAGGCCAGAACAGTGTTGGGAATTCTCGGGGTGCTTTCTCCTTATCTAAGGAATTTCCATGTGGTTATTAGGCACAAGGGCAAGGTAGTCACATGATTTGCTAATGCAAATAGCCTTGTTTGCAGGATACTCACAACATCATCAGGAGCAACCAGCTCTGCTATTTCACCAGAATGAAAGAGAATATCAAAACATTCTGACTTTTCAGCAAATCCGCCCAATAAAGAGGATCCAGATGAGCTTTGTTTTTCATCAACTCCCTCAGAAACCCTGATTTAAGTAGGATCTCCTGTGGAGCTCAGTACCACCAATAGCTTCGAAATGGCTACTGGGGAGAAATAAGACACACAGCCTAAGCAGAGAGCCCTATTGTTTGGGGTCTTTCCACTCCTTCTGCTAGAGAGCCCCACTGGTCCCTTCTACCATCCCAATCAATTGCATTAAAAGAAGCGCTGTTTGACAACAGAAGGCCAGCAAAACCAGCATCATCAGGGAAGTGACTCCCTGCAGATGTGATGCTTGCTAGAATGTGTAGTCCTGGAGCCTGGAGTTCAGAGCTACCTGGTGAGCTGAGGTTTCTCATGTGTTACATAGAAAGGACACTAAGAGAGGAGTCCAGGGAGTTGTCTTCAGACACAATGAAGGCTTACTTTGTGGAAATAGTGCCTGGCAGGTCTCCATCCCTACTGAGGACAGAACAGAGGAGTGACATTCACATTGTGACAGCGGGGATTAAAGCATGCCAGAAAGTAACTTTCTAAACATCACAGGATCCGAGGGAAGTCTTTTCAGCTTACAACATTCTCATTGGCCTCAATTCACCCCAATAACCAGCAAAATATGGTCTGTCGAAAACCACATTTAAATTTTCTGTTGATTTTACCATAATTTTCAAACTACATTTTTGAAAGGAAGTACCCAAACCAAATGGGTTTTATTTAACATGAACTACTAATTTCCAGAAGCAGTGATAGTAAGATATGAAAGGTTGGCCTGCAGAGTTAGAAAGTCCTAGGTTTGAATTCTGGCTTTGGTATTTTATATCTGATGATCTTGGGCAAATTACTTAACCTCAGTTTCCCCATGAGAAAAATAATGTATAAAGTGCTTAAGAGAGTACTGGTACCCTAAACTACTTAATAACTACCAACTAAGTATTATTATTACTATCACTATTCATTTCTAAACTCTACTCATGATACAGGAAAGATCAGGCTTAATTCATTCCTGACATAAAACAGAAGTCAAATGGCTGAATTTGCCGACAGCTCTATATTCTGGCCATCTCTGCATCTGCTGAAGGGGAGCGTAGTTCAGCCATGAACCAGCTGTGTCTACTGTATCTAGGGGCCAGGCAAACCCCCTACCTTTGTCTCTAGTATAAGTTTCTCCACTGACATAATGCATATCAAGAAAACCTGCTACCTCCTAGCCACAGTGAGATCTATCATAGAACACTCTCATCATGCCATGACACCAAATTCCCTCTTCTGGCTTCTCACCAAAGATGAAGGCCCACTGGTTCTACCTTCCCAATCTCCCCTGTAATAGTACATTTCTGTTTTCTTCTCTTCAAAGCATGTCCCTATCTTCCAACTCAGATGTATCATGGTCTTAGTATCCCTGTGACACAGATGGCAAAGGAGATGCCACGCACAAACAATGGTTGAGGGATGTTCCTGTTATCAGAGTGTTTACCAACCAGATTGTACATATCTCCAAATGAATAGGGGGGGGGGTATTCTTTGAAATTGGAGGATGGCCATATAATCAACCAACCAGAGTGTGGGAAAGGCAAAATATAGCTGTTAAATGATAATAATATCAATATTAATTGATATTTATTCATTAGATGCTCATTACTATTGGTAGAGGTCCAGAGTTTCTCCACGTTTCACTCTGTGCTTCCCTATCAGCCCATATGGAATAGCATTGTTATCCTTCTTCCAGTGGGTGAGGGGTTGCTATAAAGAAAGTTTCTAAACTTCTTTTTTCCATTCTCCTACTCTCTTTTGTCATAAAGAAGTGTTGTCACCACATGGATCCAGGACAGCTGAGACTTTTTTCAGGCTCTGTGTTTAAGTGATGGGTGAGAACGTTGTGTGTTAAAGATTGGGTTCTACTCTCTGCACTTCCAGGGCACAACCCATGCAGTAAGGTCCCAGGGGATGTGCAAGACCTGTCTCCCAGTCCAGCCCCCTGCCTCTCACACTATTTGGGCTCATTCCATATGCACATGGTGGAGTAAGTGAGCCCCGACTTTAGCCCACCAATTTAGAATCAGACTGGGATTTAGAGAGCCTCATATAGACTTATTTCCAGAATCACAGTTTATGCTTTGGTATATTTTACCAGAGAGTCCCGCGCTCAAGGGGAAAGGAAGGAAGGTGAAGTAATATGTATGATAGGGGGCTGAGTAATGGTCCCCCAAAGATGTCTATGTCCTAATCTCTGGAATCTGTGAATATGTTATCTTTTATGGTATATTAATTTTCTAGAGGCACCATATCAAATTACCATAAACCGGTAGCTCTAGACAATAGAAATTTATTCTCTCTCAGTTCTGGAGGTTAGATCTCTAAAATCAAGGTGTCAGCAGGGTGATTCCTTCTTGGAGGCTCAGAGGAAGAATCTGTTCTATGACTTTCTCTCTCAGCTTCTGGTAGTTGCTGACAATATAATTCTTGGCCTTCTTTCATTTGTAGACAAATCTTCCCAATCTCTGCCTATGTTGTCACATGGTGTTCTCCCCGTGTATCACTTTTGTCTCTGTGCTCTCACAAGGTGTTTTCTTCTGCACATCTATGTCAAAATTTATTTTGTTGTACACCAGTCATTGGATTAGGGCCCACCCTCATCTAGGGTGACCTCATTTCAACTTGATCCAATCTGTAAAGACCCTATTTCCAAATGAGGTCACATTCACTGGTATCAGGAATTAGGCCTTCGATATATCTTTATAAGAGATGCAATTTAACCCACAGTACATAGTAGAAAAGACTTTGCAGATGTGATTAGGGATCTTGCAATATGGAGATTATCCTGGATTATCCAGATGTAATCACAAGGATTTTTATATAAAAGGCATACAGGAAGGTCAGAGGTCAGAGAGAAGAAGGCTCTTTGACCACAAAGGCAGATATTGGAGTGATGCAGCCATAAGCCAAGGAATGCAGGCAGCCCCAAAGGCTGGAAGAGGCAAGGAACAGATTCTTCCCTGGAGTCCCCAGAAAGAATTAGTTCTGCTGATACCTTGATTTTAACCTCTTAAGGTGCATGACCTATACAGAATTGTAACAGAATAAATTTGTGTTATTTTAAGAAACTAAATTTGTGGTAATTGGTCATTTGTTACAGCAGAAATAGGAAATGGGTATGCTAGATAATTTTATATTTTGTTTTACATTAATACTTGGGGACATAGTTCCCTTAACAAAGGAAAAATGAGTGATTGGTAGAATTCAAATCCCCAAATCATGACACAAACCTGTACCAACTAGGGTACACTACTCAGCAAAGTTCTCTTGAGGGATGATCTCACGAACTCCTCAGAATGAGCTCTTGCAGTAGGTACTCTTATTACTCCTAATGAAAATCTGAGGCAATTGAGGTCAAGAAACATTAAATTGTAGCCAGTAAATAGTGGAGTCAGAATTTGATCAATCTGACTCCAAGACATATTTTTCTTTATCAGTAAGTCATACTGTTCTCCCACCCATCTGTAGTCAGATCAATGACCTCCCTGAACACTAGACATAAAGCCTGGCTTACAAAGGCTTCAAAAGTGCCACACTTGTCATTTGTCTTCCTATAAAAGAAACAACTATTGTTTGCCTGGCTGCCTATGGGAGGTGGTGAAAGAGAAGCCAAGTAAACATCTTCCTGCCACAAATACTATTCTAAGGTAATCAGTCAGTCTATCAAAGTTTCTTCTAAAGCCAATGAACAGTAATGGTGCCAGTTTCCAACTGGCAGAAGAGGGAACTTCATGTGCCAGAGCATTCTGGCTTGTGCACCAAGCTGAGCTGCTCTTCCAAAAACTGAGTAAGAGAAAATCACCCTCCCTTCCCATTCCTTTGGGCTGTTTCTGAGACACTAGAAGGCTGTCCATCAAAGATTACAAGCTCCATGAGGGTGCCATGTCTGTTGTCTCACTTCTGCTTTCAGGACCTAACACAGTCTCCGGGAGATAAATATTCCAGAAACACTTGATAAATGAACAAAACAGGGGTCAGATATGCTTAGATCCAGACCCCATTTCTATCACATATAAGCTATGTTAAGCCCATTTGCACATCTGTGAGACACAGATTTAACATCTGTGCAGCAAAGACTGACTTGTGGAGCATTATAGCACTCAGCCAGATGTTCTGCACAGAAGTTATTTCTTAATAAGTGTCCATCATTGAGTAAATAGATGAATGGATGGATACAAAAGGGAAGTTGAAAACATTTTTGTTGCCCCTGAGTGATGACGATGTTGCAAACATGTACCTGTCTGCAGAGGGCCCAGGAAGTCCTGCCCGTCCCACTTCTCAGTGCTGTTAATAGACTAACAGTCAGAAGTTCCCCAGGGATCACCAGCTAAGTCAGAGTTGCGTTAGGTGGAAACAAATTGTGAGTATGATTGGAATGGTTTTGCCTCCTTTCACACACAGTTGTCAGTGTTTGTGTTGCCTCTGTGTGTTCCTTGTGTATTTTGGTCTAACATAGGAATACATATAATCCCACGCCATGTACAAGTAAGAAGATGATACAAATTTGTAGTGTTTCCCCCTTGTCTGGGAGTGCTCTCACTTCTTTCATTTCTTAGCAATATTTCTATTAAAAATTTCATATGACTGGTGCTATAACATCCCATTGTGACAGAAGAATCAACATACTACATGAGAGTTTAAGTGAATCCCACAAGGATGTGAGTGTGACACAGAGGTCAGAGTAGACGTCGGAGCCCAATCTATAATGAACTGCCATGGCCAAGGCATTTTGCCTCTTTGAACATGAGCCCTTTAATCTTTAAACAGGAGACATTCACATTTGATCTTTACCTTGGCCTACAAACTTTGGCCAAGCATTCTCCCTTCACTCACTCAGCCCTAATCAACTAGCCTCTTCTCTGTTCCCAAGCACATAAAGCTGTTTCAAAGCTCATGCATGGCCTTTGCACTTGATCCCTCTGCCTGGAAATACTCTTCCCTCAAATTTTCATATCAGTGGCTCCTTCTCCTCCCCCAGGTGTCAGCTCAAATGCCTCTGACTAGAGAGGTCTTTTCTGATTGCCCAAACTGAAGTTGCCATCCAATTACTATCACAAGACTTTGTTTTATTTTCTTTATAATATGTGTAAATATCTAATACTTTCTGGATATTTTTTTTTATTGTTTGTCTCCTTTTCTTAGTCTGTAAGCTCTATGTATGTAGGAACCTTATCTGCCTTGCTCATCATTGAATCCCCAGCACCAAAAACAGTACCTGGTGCATAGATGGTATTGAACAAAGTTTAAGCTTTTCTCCAGGTTCAATGTTCAACATCATATTAAAAATCTACAGCCACTCATTCTACATCTCTACTCACCCAAAGCACTGTGACCAAGAGTAAAATGAGACAAGCATGCTGATGTGTGACCTGAGGGTTCACGTGGTGGGAGGCTTCCTGCAGCTCTGCCCCAGACCGGAGGTTCTGGTACAAGTCTTATGCTTTGGAACGCTTCCTAATTGGCTGCTAGAGCATTCCAGCTGGCCACGTCCTCCCTCCCTCTTGGGCTCTGGATCCCGTTCTTACTCCAAACCACTGAGTAGGGACATCACACCTACATGAGGCCAGTATGTGAGCTTCTCTCCAGCAGGCCACCCCAATGTTCTCTCTTGTTCCAAAGATGCAAGGCTCTTGCCCTGTCCAGTGTGCATCTACTCACAGGAACTCTAGCCAGACCAGCCTCCCCTGCTTGAAAACAGAGCTGAGAGAAACGCTTCTTGTTAGAAACCAAGGGTGAGTTCGTCTCATGCACAGAAAACTATCAATATATTTAGAAAGTAAAGATATTGAAAGTGAAGAGACACTGAGGTCACAGCTGTGTCTCTTGGCTATGGCTTTATTAACAGGGACAATGGGAGCATACGTTAAAGGAAAAGCTAAAACAATAAAGGATTTGATCTCAAGTTTACAGATTCTCAAAGCAGAAGCCCTGGCCCCCCAAATTCCTTAGTTCTCTGCTATTAGAGGTAGAATCAATCTTAGATCTTGCCCTATGTTGAGTTTACAATACACAGAAATACATCTTTGGTGCTAAGAGGAAGATGGAGGCAGAGAAAACAAGATGGGCCTAAAAAGACCATAATGATTGCCGCTGTATTCATGAGAAACTCATTTCTATGTATGAAGTGCTGTTTATTCATCTTATTTATCAATCAGGCTAGTGAAGATTACAGCGATTGTATTTCATGGAGTGGAATGGCTGTCAATGAAATATGCCTCAATATTTCAATAAGATTTCTACAATGAGGAAAATGTATATTTTTACTATCTATTCAAATGATTGTACTTCAACACATGTCCTGGTAATTGACATGGCAGCCCCCCACCAAAGGCAGCCCCACACAAGTACTTTGCTCACTGCAAACTAATTCTGTTTTGAAATGCGTAGAAAGAACAAAGTATAGGTAACCCCCATATAACATGGTTGTTAGGTTCCTAACAGATGCCGTGTTATGCGAATCTGTTATAGGAAACAAAGAACTAGTACAAAAAGGGGGGTTAGGTTCCAAAAATTGAACAAACATACTATTATGTTTTTATAATTAAGAGATATATCTTTTTTTTTTTTTAGATGATATATTTATTTTTTATTTATTTATTTATTTATTTATTTATTTATTTTTAATTTTTTTATTTTGGTTTTTCAATTACAGTTGTCCCCTTTTCCCCCAATTTCTCTCCCCCACCCAACCCACCCCCTCTCCCACAATCATATCCCTCCCCGTTGTCCATGTCCATGAGTCTTTCATACAGGCTCTTTAATTAAACCCTTCCCTTACTTATCCCCCTTCTCTCCCTCTCCCCTCCCCTCTATTGACTGCTATTCTGCTCTTTGTTCTATTTAGTTCCTTTGTTCGTGTTGTTCTTTAGTTTCCTGTATTAGGTGATATCATATGGTATTTTTCTTTCCTTGCCTGGCTTATTTCACTAAGCATAATTCTCTCTAGTTCCATCCATGTTGTTGCAAATGGCAGGAGTTCCTTCTTTCTTTCTGCTGCATAGTATTCCATTGTGTAAATGTACCACAGTTTTTTGATCCACTCATCTACAGATGGGCACTTAGGTTGTTTCCAGCACTTAGCTATTGTAAACAGTGCTGCTATGAATTAAGGTTTTAGGATCTTTCGGGTATAATCCTAGTAGTGGAATTGCTGGTTCAAAAGGCAATTCCATTTTTAATCTTTTGAGGTAATTCCATACTGTTCTCCACAGTGGCTGCACCAGTCTGCATTCCCACCAACAGTGCAGTACGGTTCCCGTTTCTCCACATCCTCGCCAGCACTTGTTGCTTGTTGATTTGTTGATGATGGCCATTCTGACTGGTGTAAAATGGTATCTCATTGTGGTTTTTATTTGCATCTCCCTGATGGCTAATGATGTTGAGCATTTTTTCATGTGTCTATGGACCTTCTGTATGTCCTCTTCGGAGAAGTGTTTGTTCAGGTCCCTTGCCCATTTTTTAATTGGGTTGTTTGTTTTCTTGATGTTGAGTCGTATCAGCTCTTTATATATTTTGGAAATCAGTCCCCTGTCTGTGATGTCATTGGCAAATATGTTTTCCCATATGGTTGGTTTCCTTTTCATCTTGCTGATGTTTTCTTTTGCTGAGCAGAAACTCTTCAGTTTGATGTAATCCCATTTATTTATTTTTTCCTTTATTTCTCTTGCTTTAGGAGATGTATCCGAGAAGAGATTGTTACGTGAGATATCTGATATTTTCTTGCCTATGTTTTCCTCTAGGACTTTTATGGTGTCACGGCTTACATTTAAGTCTTTGATCCATCTTGAGTTTATTCTCGTGTGTGGTGTAAGTTGGTGGTCTAGTTTCATTTTTTTGCAGGTCCCTATCCAGTTCTCCCAGCACCATTTGTTAAAGAGGCTGTTCTCACTCCATTTTATGTTCCTTCCTCCTTTATCAAACATTAGTTGACCATAGAGGCCTGGGTTTATTTCTGGACTCTCTATTCTGTTCCACTGATCTATATGTCTGTTCTTATGCCAGTACCAGACTGTTTTGATTACAGTGGCTTTGTAGTATTGTTTGATATCTGGTGTTGTGATTCCTCCTGCTGTGTTCTTCTGTCTCAAGATTGCTTTTGCTATTCGGGGTCTTTTTTGGTTCCATATGAATTTATGGAGTATTTGTTCTAGGTCTGTGAAATATGTCATTGGTATTTTAATAGGGATTGCATTGAATCTGTAAATTGCTTTGGGTAGTATGGCCATTTTGATGATGTTGATTCTTCCCATCCAAGAACATGGTATTTGCTTCCATTTATTTGTTTCTTCCTTAATTTCTTTCTTCAATGTTATGTAATTTTCAGAGTACAGGTCTTTTATCTCTTTGGTTAAGTTTACTCCTAGGTACTTTATTTTTCTTGTTGCTATAGTAAATGGTATTTTCTTTTTTGTCTCTGTCTCTGCTATTTTATTGTTGGTGTACAGAAATGCCTTAGATTTCTGTATATTTATTTTGTACCCTGCGATTTTGCCAAATTCACTTATTATATCGAGTAGTCTTTTAGTGGAGTTTATAGGATTTTCTAGGTATACTATCATGTCATCTGCATATAATGAAAGTTTCACTTCCTCTTTCCCAATTTGGATGCCTTTTATTTCTTTTTCTTGTCTGATTGCTGTGGCTAGGACTTCCAACACTATGTTGAAAAGGAGTGGAGAGAGTGGACAACCTTGTCTAGTTCCTGAGTTCAGGGGGAATGCTTTCAGTTTTTGTCCATTGAGTATGATGTTGGCCTCAGGCTTCTCATATATAGCCTTAATTATGTTAAGATATGCTCCCTTTATTCCCATTTTGCTGAGTGTTTTCATCATAAATGGGTGTTGTACTTTATCAAATGCTTTTTCTGCATCTATTGATATGATCATGTGATTTTTGTCTTTCATTCTGTCTGGGTGATGTATTATATTTATTGATTTGCGAATATTAAACCATCCTTGCATCCCTGGAATGAAGCCCACTTGATCATGATGTATGATCTTTTTGATGTATTGCTGGATCCTGTTTGCCAATATTTTATTGAGGATTTTAGCATCGATGTTCATCAGTGATATTGGCCTGTAGTTTTCTTTCTTTGTTGTGTCTTGACCTGGTTTGGGGATTAGGATAATACTGGCTTCATAGAAAGAGTTTGGGATTTTCCCTTCTTCTTGGATTTTTTGGAACAGTTTGAGGAGGATAGGAGTTAGTTCTTCCCTGAATGTTTTGTAGAATTCGCCTGTGAAGCCATCCAGTCCAGGGCTTTTGTGTGCCGGGAGATTTTGGATTACTGTTTCAATTTCCTTTTTTGTTATTGGTTTCTTGAGACTTTCCACTTCTTCTTGATTTAGTTTTGGGAGGTTGTATGTTTCTAGAAATTTGTCCATTTCTTCTAGTTTGTCAAATTTCTTGTCATACAGTTGTCTGAAGTAATTTCTAACTATCATTTGTATTTCTGAGGTATCAGTCGTGATTTCTCCTCTTTCATTTCTGATTTTGTTTATTTGTGTCTTCTCTCTTTTTTTCTTGATTAGACTGGCTAGAGGCTTGTCGATTTTGTTGATTTTTTCGAAGAACCAGCTCCTAGTTTTGTTGATCTTTTGGATTGTTTGTTTAGTCTCTATGTCATTTAGTTCTGCTCTGATCTTGATGATTTCATTCCTTCTTCTTGCCTTAGGTTTTGTTTGTTGTTGTTGTTCTAGTTCTTGTAGCATTGTGGTTAGGTTTTTTATTTGAGATTCTTCTAGCCTTTTCAGATATGCCTGTATTGCTATAAACTTCCCTCTCAGGACTGCTTTTGCTGTGTCCCACAGGTTTTGGGTTGTTGTGTGCTCATTATCATTAGTTTCTAGAAATTTCTTGATTTCTTCTTTGATGTCATTGTTAACCCATTCATTATTTAATAGCATGTTATTCAATCTCCATGAGTTTGGGTGTCTTTGATTTTTTTCTCTGAGGTTGATTTCTAGTTTCAGGGCATTGTGATCTGAAAAGATGCTTGATATGATTTCAATTTTCTTGAATTTGTTGAGGCTTGTTTTGTGACCTATCATGTGGTCTATCTTTGAAAATGTCCCATGTGCACTTGAAAAGAATGTATATTTTGCTTCTTTGGGGTGAAAAGTTCTATATATATCAGTTAGATCCATGTGGTTTAGTGTGTTGTTCAATGCCTGTATATCCTTGGTGTTTCATTGCTTTGATGATCTGTCTATTGTTGATAATGGAGTGTTGAAGTCCCCTACAATGAGTGTGTTGTTGTTGATATCCTTTTTGTGGTCTTCTAGTATTTGCTTTATGTATTTGGGTGCTCCTATGTTGGGTGCATATATGTTTATCAAAGTCATATCTTCTTGATGGATTGTTCCTTTAAGTATTATGAAGTGTCCTTCTTTGTCTCTTTGTATTGTCCTTGCTTTGAAATCCATTTTGTCTGATATGAGAACTGCTACCCCGGCTTTTTTTTTCCGGTCCGTTTGCTTGGAATATTTTTTTATATCCCTTTACTTTCAGTCTGTGTAAATCTTTTGTTTTCAGGTGTGTTTCTTGTAGACAGCAAATATGTGGATCCTGTTTTCTTATCCATTCCGTTACCCTATGTCTTTTAATTGGAGCATTTAATCCATTTACATTTAAGGTTATTATTGACGTGTATTTATTCATTTCCCTTTGTACCTCTGTTCCTCTCCTCTCTTGTTCTTTTCTTCTTTTTTCTTAGAACACTCCCTTTAGCATCTCTTGCAATGCTGGTTTGGTGGAGATGTATTCTTTCAGTCTTCCTTTGTCTGAGAAACTCCTTATTTCACCTTCTATTTTGAATGAGAGCCTTGCTGGGTAGAGTATTCTTGGTTGTAGGCCTTTGTTTTTCATTGCTTGAAATATTTTTGACCATTCCCTTCTGGCTTGTAATGTTTCTGTTGAGAAATCAGTTGATAGCCTTATCGGAGCTCCCTTGTATGTTATTTGCTGCTTTTCTCTTGCTGCTTTTAGGATTCTCTCTTTGTCTTGGAATGTTGCCATTTTAACTATGATGTGCCTTGGAGTGGGTTTTTGGGGGTTCCTCTTGATTGGAACTCTCAGTGCTTCTTGGACTTGCATAGCTTTTCCTCTCATCAGGTTCGGAAAATTTTCTGTCACTATTTCTCCTATCAGATTTTCAATTCCATGTTCCTTTTCTTCTCCCTCTCGTATTCCGATGATCCTTAAATTATTTTTCCTAATGCTATCCTGTAATTCCCTTACATCTTGTTCATATTTTTTCAATCGTTTTTCATTTTGCTGTATTGTCTGGGAGTTTTTCTCTACATTATCTTCTAACTCACTAATCCGATCCTCTGCTTCATTAAGTCTGCTTTTGACTGATTCTACTGTGTTTTTCAGTTCAGAGATTGTATTCTTAAGTTCTTCCTGGTTCCTGTTAACAATTTCTATGTCTTTTTTTATGCTGGTGTAGTTCTCTGCCAGTTCCCTGTAATTTTCTTGGAGCTGCTGGTAACTTCCTTGAAGGTTGTCATAGTTGATTTTAAGGATGTCGAGTATATTGAGCTTCTTTACCACCAGTGTTTTGAATTCCATGTCTGACATTTGGGCTATGTCTATTTCGTCTATCTCTCTGAGGATTCCTCTTTTCTTTTCATTGAGGGGTTATTTTTGCGTCTTACCATGTTGGATTCTTTTTGTTTTTATTTATTTATTTATTTATTTATTTATTTATTTATTTATTTTGGGGGGGGTAGTCTGCTTTGACTTCCCTCCTTTGTGGTGTAATATTCTTTATCGAAGGTCTGGGAGTTTCAGTGGTGCAGTCTCTTTGATATCCTGAGCCTGATGGTCTTGAGTTACCCTTTATGTCATTTGTTTATGCTGTTCGGTTATATTTCAGATGTTCTTTGATAGGATCTTCCTTCTGGCTATTTGGTTGAGAGTCACTCTATCTGCTTTGTCTTGAGTTCTTTTGTGGATATGCTGTTAAAGACATAAACACACAGCCCAGGCAGGAGACCCACACCCTCAGAAAGTATCCCCCACTCTATCCTGCTATCGTTAGCCAACTAGCCCGTATTAATATAAATGTAAAGAGATTTGAGCTTTTATACTATAAGAAGAATAGATAAGAGTTGTTTTGGGGGAGGAAAAATATAATTTTTGATAGAGGGGTTGATAGATTAATAATAGTTGAGACTGTGCAAGCCAGTTAATAATATTTACATTGTATGTTAATAAAAATAGAAGAAAAGGATAGAAAAATACATAGTATAGTAAGAAAGTGGGATTGTAGTTTACTTGGGTTTATATAGTAATTATATTATATTATTTAGAGTGATGGGGGGCTAAGCTAGACACACAAATGAATAAACCACGATTAAAGAGAAAGGATGAGAAGGAGAGGTTATATGCAACACGTTAGAGATAAAGTTTGTTATTATTGGAAGAGGTGAAGGAAAAACACCCCCCCAAAAAATCCCCAAGAAAATAGAAGAAAGAAAAGAAGAGAGAGAAGAAAATAAAAAATTTACCACAAACCCCCCCCTAAAAAAAACCCCAAAAGGGAAGAAAGAAAGGAACAAAGAAAGGTAGAAAAGAAAGAATAAAGAAGAAAGAAAGAAAGAAAAAAGAGAGAAAAAAAAATTAAAAAAAAATATATATATATATACCCCCCAAAAACCCCCCAAAAAAACCCCAGGAAAAGAATAAAGAAAGAAGGAAAGAAAAGAAATAAGAAGAAAGAAAGAACAAGGGAGAAAAAATTTGGGAGAAAAAATTTGGAAAAAAAAATCGATGTTTTTACTCCGTTTTAGCCTTGGTGTGTTGCCTTCTTTTACTGGGTCCGCAGCTGGTCTAGTGTGGCAGGTCAGAGGTTCTTGTTTTTTGCAGGACTGGTGTGCGCCCCCAGTTGCCGCTATGGTGCGCGCCCCCGGTTGCCGCTATGGTGCGCGCCCGCGGTTGCCGGCACAGCGCGCTCCCTTGCTGCTTGCTGGAGCCAGATGAGGTGCCCTTGCACGCAAGCCCCTGCGCGCTCGGACGGCCCGAGAGTTTGCCCCGCGGTTGGAGCCCACTGCTGCCGGGCCGCGGCGGTTCCCAGTTCGCGCCGAGGTGTCCCTGCCCGCGCGGGCGGCCCGAGCTCTTTCCCCGGGATTCGCTCCTGCTTTCGCTGGGCCGCAACGGTTCCCCGTTCGCGCCGAGGTGCCCCTGCCCGCGCGGGCGGCCCGAGCGCTTTCCCCGGGATTCGCTCCTGCTTTCGCTGGGCCGCAACGGTTCCCCGTTCGCGCCGAGGTGCCCCTGCCCGCGCGGGCGGCCCGAGCGCTTTCCCCGGGATTCGCTCCTGCTTTCGCTGGGCCGCAACGGTTCCCCGTTCGCGCCGAGGTGCCCCTGCCCGCGCGGGCGGCCCGAGCGCTTTCCCCGGGATTCGCTCCTGCTTTCGCTGGGCCGCGGCGGTTCCCCGTTCGCGCCGAGGTGCCCCTGCCCGCGCGGGCGGCCCGAGCGCTTTCCCCGGGATTGGCTCCTGCCTTCGCTGGGCCGTGGCGGTTCCGCGTTCGTGCCGAGGTGTCCCTGCCCGCGCGGGCGGCCCGAGCGCTTTCCCCGGGATTGGCGCCAACTGACCCCGGGCTGAGGTGCTTTTGCACTCGCGCGCCGCCCCGTGCCCTCAGTCCCGCTGAGCCGAGCTCCGGGAGTTGGTCTCTCGCCTCTTAGGGCAGGGCCAGGGACACTTGTGCTCAGTGGAATCGAGCGTCCGTGGGTCGCCGCCTCCCGCTGTTTCCGTGCTGCAGCTGCCCACCTTCCCTCACCCGTCTGGGTGGGCACAAACAGAGCCTGCGCTAGTGGTCTGCTTTCCTGCCTGGGGCCCTGCGCCCACGGGAGCTGTCTAGGGGTGTCTGTGCACAGTCCTCTGCGTGTTCAGTGGGCCCTCCCTGTGCCCGTTGGGGCACTGATCTTATGTCCGTTGGGGAGTGTCCGAGGGACGCCTGGACTCACGGCCCCTCGCACCTGGGCCAGTGAATGAGAGCACTTCCCTATGTGCGCCCCCGCGACCCAATGGTAGGGTTGAGGAGTGGATGAGCGGGCCTCTGCGCCTGGGCTCCTCCAGAACGGCCTACCACCCCCAAACTTTCCTCCCGTCTCCACCGTCCACTAGAGAAGAATATAAAGGAGAATTATGTTCTCACTTGCCCAGCAGCACGCTGTCTCCTGTCCTTCAGCGCCAATGCCACTTGGTCGAGTCCCGTCTCTGCCAGCGGGCAGAGATCCGCTCTCCGCCTGACTCCTCTCTGGAGCAGCCTGTGGTCGCCAAAAATCCTTTGTGTGCTTCCCGCCACAGCTCGGGCAGCCGCCCCAGTCAGGAATCCCGTTTCGTCCCCTTTTTCTCCGCTATCCTCACTAAACAGGTTGTTCCCAGATGGATTTTCTCTAATCCAGCAGTGCCTTGGCTCAACTCCCGCCAATGTCCAGCTGCTCACTGAGATGTTCTGTCTGCAATTAGACCAAACTGCAGACGGGTCTCCGGAGCCTAAAACCGCAACCTCTCCTCACTCCTCCACCATCTTACCTCTAGATCGAGATATATCTTTATTAAAGCAGTTTTCATCAAAAGTATTATATATTAATATGAATTAAGTAATGTTTTCTTCGTCATCACTAAGCTCCATTAACCGAATGCGTTTTCTTTTTGACAAGATATCATCATCCTCTGACCTTTCTTCAGCATTATCTTGATCTCTATGCTCTAAGTTTTACAAAAAAATTGTTATTTTAGATTGCTTGCTTTTAGCTGAGAAATCTTTATAAATTTCGTTATACAGTGCTAAGCACTTTTGAAGTTCTCTCTTAAATTTTGTGCGCCTTTCAGTGCAAGGATCTTCATTTAAGAAATATGACTAACTGTTCAGCTAAGTCTAAGCCTTTCTTTACACTTTTTAGAGTAAACTTTAATTTCTTCATTTTCATTAGTGCTATTGTCCCCTAAGTTATCCTGGCATATTCCAGATGTAATTTCTACCGAAATAGCCTCATCAGTTTCTTCTTCTACCAGCAATTCTTGGATATCTTCTACAGTCATATCATGTTAGAGCAAAACCGTGCTATAGAAGTACCGTGTTATATGGGGGATACCTGTACACAAGCCAGAAAATCCTAATGACTGTCTTTTTTGCACTAATGCTAGATTCTACAGTATAAAATATTTTAAAAGAAAAGAAAAAAATTCCTGGAGAAAAAAATTCCCAGTTAATGGCAAGCTGCCATTTCCCCATTTCTCCACTTCTCATGGAATGGAGAAAACATCAATGACTGAGACAACGTGGGGCACTGCAACAGTTTGTGTGCATCCCCTGCGTGAGATAACTCCGCCAGGACAGCACATCTGCGCCGTGAGCACTCCTGAGGCTCAGGGTGCGCAGCAATGGTATCGCTCTCATCTTCACCCCCACCCCCCCACCGCCCCCTCGCCAGCGCCAAGCATCACGCTTCACGCTTAGCAGTTCAGCCTGTCCGTGCTTCAGCAGAGCCCAGTCAGCACCCCGCCCCTCCGTAGCAGCAAGCGTGCTGCCACTTTTCTCTGGTACGCACACAGGCGCATGGAGATTCTAGATCACAGGAACCCATTGAGAATCTCATACTTTCCTCTTCCAGCAAAATTTTAAAGAGTTCTGGTACACAGGCTATAAATGCAAAGACTTAACTGAAATAAAACAGCAGAAAACATGATTGCAGACCTTTCCTAAATCTTGAAGAAATAAAAATATTCTCAAAAAATAGTACAAATACATAGTTGAAACAGGCAAATCTATACCGGAGTTTCTCTCTGGGGTGAATTTATATGAGAGAGAGAGAGAGAGAGAGAGAGAGAGAGAGAGAGAGAGAGAGAGAGAGATATTCAAAAGTATTTATATCAGGAGCTCATTTGTATTAACTACTCTAATTCTTTTATAGAAGGAGGCATTTTCACATCTAGTCAAGCTTCAAAACTTGTGAAGAAATTTTACAAACAACCTGGGATTATAAAATAACTAATATCTTTAGAGCGTGGGCTGAAAGGACTTCATGGGAAGTAAACCATGAAGTAAAGAAAATTCTCACTTTCTCTTAACAACCAGCTTTGTACTCTGGCTATTTAAATTAGCATGAGCTCATAATCATCTCTGGCTGAAATAAATCAGACTGGACATAAACATAAAAAGACTGAGGAAAATCAGGACTTAATAAAAATGTTAAATAACAGATGCAGGCAGTTATATTTACTACCTGACACATTACCACCATTCCAATGTAACTATGAAACATACTGGTCAACACATTAGAATATTTTTTAAACCTATAAATTAGAAACAGTTGAATCTAAAAAACAAAATGAACAAACAAACAGAACAGAAACAGACACACGAGATATAGAGAACATTTTAATGGTTGCCAGATGGGAGAAGGTTAGGGGGTAGGTTAAAAAGGTGAAGGGATTGAGAAGTACAAATTGGTTATTCCAGAACAGTCACGGGATGTAAAGTACAGCACAGGGAATCAGGTCAGTAATACTGTAATAACTACGTGTGGTATCAGATGGGTACTAGTTTATCAGGAGGATCACTTAGTAAGTTATATACATCTAATCACTGCTTTGTACACCTGACACTAATATAATATTGTATGTCAACTGTAATTAAAAAAGTAAAATATTTAAAGTAAAATATATTAGCAAAATATCTAGTCACTGCTATAAAATAAAGCTGTGCAAAATACAGTTGACAGGTTTTGCTGTGGGACATCCATTTCTGGCAAAGCCCCAAGTCAGTAAGTTCACCAGATAGTTCATTGGATTTGGGACCTAAGTATACAAAATAATCAAACCCATGGTTTCGTGGTTCAGCTAGTTCATCAAGCCGGCTAACCTGCATGGTGATGTAACAAGTTGCTAGAGTGAGGGCCAGGATTTAAGGCCTCATGTGACATGTTGCATGCAACATAGTCGTTTTATTCTTTTCCATCATGTCAAGGAGCATCTAAGAAATGTTCTCCCTATTTTACAGGGGATCAATCCTTTTTCATGGACCATTGCCCATGTCTCCATCATTTCCAAAATAATACTGGACAAAGTGAATTGAAGAATGCTAAAAATACATAAATAGTAAACAAAGTATTTGCCTGGAAAATGTTATAAGTCAGTTTGTGTCTCAGAGATTGGAAAGCAGGCTGAGTTTTCTTTGACACATGGGGACATTGATCAGCATGAAACCTACCCTGAGCCTATTTGAAAGAGATGATACTTGGATTTTTTTTTTATTTGTAATGTTAGGTTTGATTTGAAAACCTGATGTGCATTTGAGAAGTGACTAAAATATATAATTTAGGAAAGTCATCTATAACTAATTTCAGAAAGTTTCTATGCTTACCTCTTTAAGTCTCTGGCCCTCAATTATCAGCTAAACAAGAAAATATCAGTTCATTTTTATGATAATTTAGTCCACAAATAGCTTCCCACATCTCTCCAAATCAAGATCCAGTCATCTGAGTTTTATTTAACTATCTAAACACAAATGTCATTGAATTTAAATCATGAGTTTTGATTAAGCACCTTAGGTGATAAGTATCAGACACCAAGGTGAGGTACTGAACCAAAGTTGTGTGTTTTCAAAATGGGTGGCCCAGACTGGCTTTATGATTCTTGGACTCCTCACTTACATCAAGGTAATAAAGGTTTCCAGAGCTGGAAAATAGAGAGAAGGTTTCCACAGGAAACCTTCTTGGATAGAGTGGCTGCCTTGTGGCTACCTCCTTTCCTTAAAGGTAAAGGAGAGGTAGGGGCACTTTGAGGAGACCACACAGAGAATGTGATAAATCCCTGGAGTTTGAGAGGAAAAGTAGACTGGGGTCTGACTTCCTGCTTCCTCCTCCTGCTCCCTTCCTCCCTTCTCCCCTTCCTCCACCACTAGAAATCTAAAACAAAAGTTGGCAAACTTTTCCTTGCAGATTCACATCAAAAACACTTTAGGTTTTGTGATCCACAGTCTCTTTCATGTCATAGTGCAGAGGCAACCACAGGCACACACAAACAAGTGGGTGTGGCTGCGTTCCAATCAATCTTTATTTGAAAAAACAGGCAGCAGGCCAGAGTTGGCTCATGGGCCATAGTTTCCCAGCATCAGATCTAGAAGCTGATGGAGCCTGATCTAGAGGCTGACACACACCACGGGCAGCGGAGCCCGCTCAGGAGTGGCTGCTGCATTGCACCAGTCTACTCGACCACTGCTCTCAGGCAGACGCTGGAGGCTTTCCCCTGGTCCAGGTGACGACCATGGTGGAAGAGAAAGCCAGCCTGCAACTGCTTGAATTCTTCCCAAAAGCACTGTGGAGAGGGCATTAGAACCCCAAAAGGGTGATTATTGTGGAAGGGATTTCCAAAATGGAAGGAGGTAAACAGGGAATGCAAGCACTGAGCAGGGAGGCTGTGAGTGAGGAAGAAATTCACCCACGAGAGGCCCCACTGCAGCCAGCCCAGCTCAGGTGAACAGAGGGCCTAACAACTGCATTGAAACTATTTGCTCTTAAAGCATCCAGAGGACATTGATTGGCCCTGAAGGCCCCGAGAAGGCCTCCAGGAGCTTTCCGCTCAAGGCAGGGAAGACTCTCTCAGTGGATAAATTTTAAAGGAAGATTGGGGGGAAAAAAAAAAAAAAAAAACCTTGTATTTTGATTACATTCCAGAAGTTATTTGATTTACTATATCAGACACCCAAACATCCCCACCCCACGCCTAGACAAGGGGAAGGGGGAGAAATAGGTAACTGGAACACTGGAAAGCTTCTTAAAACACAGATTTCTGGCCCCCCACCACCGAGACTCTGCTCAAGTAGGGCTGGGGTGGAGCCTGAGAATGTGCATTTCTAACAAGTTCCCAAATGATATTGATGCTTCTGGCCCAGGCTGACACTTTGAGAACCCTTGTTTAAGCCAAGCCTGATTTCCAACTGAGACTTGTTGTCTCATCAGAAATAGGACCTACTAGTGTTAGTTTGGGTGTACACCAACACTTAAGTTGTTCACATGGGTCATTAGTCATTCAGATCAGTTTTCAGAGAACATCTAGGGTTACAAAGTGATTCATCTGTGCTGCCAATATCACCCAGTTCTTTCAGTATCATGGGCGACTTTTCTCAAGGAACCTAGATTTCCTGGACCTACCTTTCCTTTGCTCACATATAACATGAAGGTAATTGCCTGCCAGTAGCAAGTATTTTATATAATGTCACCAATATATACAGTGCAAAGGAAAAAAAAGGGTATTGAAGGATCTTACTGACATATTGTCTGACATTGTCATGATCCATGAGTGGCAGAAAATAGACACCCAGTGAGTAGGCAGATTTCCATCTGGCAAGAAGATGGCTATAATGAGCACCAATGTGAAATGACAAAGAGTAATAGAAACTAGAAAGTCAACGGGAAAATCAGCTTTCCTCATTTCACATCTGCACAACAGGGGGAGCTGCCAATCATAGTCTGCAGCGGGAGAGGCTTATCTGGGTTCCCGACCACGTGCAAAGACATGTTCTCCTAAGTCAAAAAATAAAATAAAATCATGGGGAAAAAAATAGAATCAGTCTGTTAGGAAGCTTTAAACAAATGTGAGGCTGAGAAACAAGCTGTCGCAAATTGGCAGGGAGAAGGCAGAAAATCAACATGAAATGAAAGCTGCCTCTTCCAACAAAATAAAGCCAGTAATTAACTCTTACTGTTCTTGTTGCAGCTTACAAGCCATTTGAACCCCAGAACACAAGTTGCTAAGGAATCCTTTCAGTACACAGCCTACTCGCTCTTTCAGCATGGGCGGGGAAGTGGTATGGGTAAGAAATGCTTTGCAGGTGGCAAGGAAGAACCAACTTGGCTTTTACATATACATATATAAATATATGTAGCATATATTTTTTTTAAATATACAAACATATACATGCATAAATACGTGTGTATGTATATATGTATTATATCTATGTATACACACACACATTGAATGGGCACATGGAACTAAGAACAGATATATGAATTTCCCAAAATATTGCCTTAGTGTAGTAGAATTACACAGAAGTAGAAAAGCATTTCACAAATGTCTTAATAATATTTACATAGAAAAACATACAAATTCACCACTAATTTAAAAATAAAATTAGAGAATATAACAACTTAAAATTCCCATATGTTTGGCTATTCAACTCTACCTCTGTTCCAAATGATATACAAATAATAATGAATAAAAGGAGATCACTAAAATGATTACAGAAGTCTTGAAAAGGCACTCCTTAAAAGATAAGGCTATTGATATATTTCATTAATTAATATTACAAGAAATTGGTCTGAATTAGAATATGGTATAAAACAAGTGCAATAGGAGATGAGCTATAATTCCACCAACAGAATTCTAAGGAGTCATTATAGTATCAACACACTTCTGAAAATGTAAAGTTTATTTAAAAGTTCATTAGAATGCTTATGTGTAAGCATAGCACCCATCAAGACACTTTCTGCAGTGATAACAAACCCAAAAATCTCAATGGTTCCATACACAACGGAGGCACACTCCTTGCTCCCACTATATGTAATGCTGATCAGCAGAGGGACTCTATTAGTCACTCACATAGGAGCTCAAACTGATGGAAGCTCCATGTGGATATGCATTTCCATCAACATCAAAGAGGAAGACAGGAAACAAAGAAAATCACACTTTCGTTCTTAAACTTTCTGGCCAGAGGCGACACAAGTTACTTCTATCTCACTGACCAAAGTAAGTTTAAAAAGTTCATGCCCAACCTTAAAATGAACTGCAGCATGAAATCCTATAGCGTTCCCAGAAGGGAAGCTAGAAATAGGTAGTGACCAGCACCAATGAAAACACATCCCCCCCCCCCCCACCGTTTCCTGCCAGGACTTCTGCAATGAACTCTCAGCCTGTCCACCTGTTTCCATACAGGTCCACCTCTAACGCACTCACAGAGCATCCAGAGAGAGTGAAGTGTTCTTTCTTTTTCCTTTTTTTAAAACATAAATCTAGAAGTACTATCAGTTTCATGCTTTAATACCCTCAGTAGCTTTGCATTGAACTTGCAATGAGATTGAACATCTTAACCATGGGTTGGGTTACAAGGCTTTGCATGATCTAACCCCTGCCTACATCTATGACCTTAACCTTCTACCCAGTATTCGATGCAGTCAGAGCACTTTCTACTGCCCACCTCACTCGTGACCACACTGGTCTTGACATCTTTTGGCTTTATAAAGCTTTGTCCACGTGCTTGCTCTTCCCCTGCACCCTTTCCTCAGTTGTGAGCTGGTTACTCCTACTCACTCCTTCAACACCAGATCCTTTTCCTTTCTTCATAGCAACTTAACATAATTTTAATTATAAATGTGTAATCATATAGCTATTTGTGTATTTATATAATGTCTTTCTCTCTTTGTATACTCCTCAAGGAAAAGTATACTTTTCTTTTACCATCTTAGACATAGCCCTTAGCACACTACCTGCCATATGGTAGGCGCTCAATGCACATGAATAAGTAAATTTGGCACAATTCTATAGCCAATGTCTAATAAAGATCAACAACTCAGTTGAAACAAAAGCCACTAATCAGAGATTTTAAGGAAAAATGCAAACTTTAGAATTAAACATGCCTTTGTCAATAATTCAGAGTTTGGAAAGAAGATTCATATCCAGCATGATAAATGATCCTTCAAAGCCACAGTAGGTAGGTCCATTAATGGAGTGACCACCTTACAATGAGAAAGCAGAGGCTGAGTGAAATGGAGAGACTTGCCCAGCATCACATGGCTGGGACGAGGCAGAGCCAGAGGGTGAACAGGAGATTTCTGACTGTACGTACATCTGCTTCACTTTCCACTCACCATCCTGTCTCTTGATTCAAGAAGGTCAGCCTTAGAAGTATTCAAGTGGGGACAGTGTTAATGAAATAAAAATTATTAATGTAACACCTGGGCCAGGTTCTGAATAGATATGCAAAGGGTGACCTTCAGTCTCACTATGCATCTCAGAATCTTTGCCCTAAGGAACTGGTGGGGTGGAAGGACTTCATCAGGGGTACGGCTTTATATAAATATCTCTCTCCTGGCATTCCTGAGGACCTTGAACATTCCAATTAGAAGGCATGCTTCTGAGAAACTTTGATTAAATACCTGTGGCATTTGGTAGGGGTTACATATTAAGCTATGACCACATTTTATTCAAGAAATATATTTTGAGCATTCACATTATGCCAGAGGCTGTACATGATGCAATAAACCAAGTCAGCTTGGAATGGAGTCAGGAAGCTGATGTTTTAATGAGAGCAAAACTTACAGAAGTACAGGGTGGGTCTTCGTAGAATCCCATGGGAGAAAGGAGAGGGAAGAAATGAGCAGTAATGGTTGGGAGTCAAGGTGGGAGAAGGCTCCCTAAACCACCCTGGAACAAAAAGAACAAACAAAAGGAGGGAAAGGAAAGGGAAAAGAAAAAAGAGGGTGAGATCACATCACAATCATATCCTAGATGTGACCAAGCATCTCAATCCTAGTTTGAGAAGAACACTTCTTATAGCCTGTTTGACTTTTTATCATGAATTTATTTAATGATTTAATGACTGATTTTTCAGCCTCTGTAAAATTGAGATCTGTACCCAACCCTCCTGCCCAGGCCCTTCCAATACCAATTGGAGCTACACCTTATTCCTCTCTCACCCTCCCCCCATGGGTTCCAACTCCAACCACCCCCTTTTCCTTTTAACACATCGCCATTCCCAATACTTGCCATGCAGCGCCCCCAGTGCACGCTTCTCCAAGTTCTCAAAAAGGAGATTTAAAATCACTCTGAGGTAGGGCTGAACTACAAACAAGGAAATCCACCTGACTGGGCCGATAACCATACTCACTTATCACACACAGAAAAAGATACTAAATAGTTAGATTAGCTATAATTCCATTCGCATCCATTCTTTGTCATTAATCTTGACAAAGAATTTTTAAATCTGAGATTAGGTCATGAATATCCTTAAGAGGCTCCATACGAGACAGTGCACATTCAGAGACAGTCCACAGGCTGGAACCCAATTTTAATTAGGTCGCTGTACCAGCTATAACCAAGACCTTCAGGAGAAAAAGAAACTAACTTTTCTATCTCCCTAACAAGGAAAGGATCGAATCCCTTCTGAACCGGAATCTTTCATAACCAACAGAAAGGGAAGCCTGGATACAATCAAGAGAATTTTTATCTGCATGCCTATATATTACACCTTATAAATACTTCTTACAGTTCTCCTGGTTCTCCCTTATATGTTGAATTCTATCTTTAGAAACTGGTAATTTCCAATGACTTGTTCACAGAGAAGAAATGCCCATCTATCCCAAGACTAGCTTAGTCTGCTGCAATAGGCAACCTTCCCACTTGCTATTGGGAAGGAGGCAAGGAAGCTACCCTCAGAGGGTAACCTCTAGTGGCTCTCAGAGAGAGCTATACAATAATAGAATACCCAAATACCACCCTGTATAGAATACCTACATGCAACCATTATTCCTCAACACTCTTACCTAGCTTTGTTTTTCTCTAAATCATTTAATACCCCTCAAGAACACCACCTCTCTCTCACACACACATTCTCACATATAGACATATATATGTATTTAAATCTATTTATTTTTTGAATATACCAAAATGAAAATGTCATGAGAACAAGGTCTTTTTTTCTTTTTTTTTTTTTAGTCCAGATATAATCTGTGTCTTGAACAATGCATCCCAAACATTATAGGTGTTCAATAATTATTTGTTGAGTGATCAATTACTTTCCCCCATGTTGCTATCTCTTATCAGAGCTGGACAGAAGAGACAAAGTAACAGGCTATATAAGTAGTCTAGAAACAAACATTCTACTCTAAATCATGGAGGCTCACATGTAAACCAAGGCCTTCCCATATTTGCACAGCCAGCTGAGACTGCATGAATTGCAGTTGTAGGTTTAAGATGGAAGCGTACTTCTGCCCTAAATGGTGGGTATTCTATGATATCCAACTCTCAGAAGCCTAACATTGAAGATAAAAATGTCAAGAAAGTGTATTAAATCTAAGACAATATTCAGAGTAAATTAATAAGGAAAAGATAAAGATTGGTAATAAAAGGAAAGCAATGATAAAAAAGACATTCATTTATTCTAAAGCTTGCTCTAAAGTTGAAATCTGGGTTGGTTTTTTTCTGATTAATAATAAATGATGTATTCTATATAATATTTGACCTAAGAAGGTGAGAAAATTAATGGAGAAATGCTAGCTTTGCTTCCTGCTAGCATTGTGTCCCTAGTAAACCTCTAAACCTCTCTAACAACAGAACTGATTAGTTAAATAAAATGGGAGGGGTCACTAATAGATTCCTAATGCAGAGTTATTGCAAAAGTACCTACCCTTATGGGCTGGACTTAAGACCTGTGCCCACCTGAGCAAAGCTCCTACTGGGTCATTTTGAGTAGTAAAGAAATCCACTTTGAAGCTACAAAGTCATTCATGTGAGTAACTAACTCTCCTGAGCCCTTTAATCCCTCAGCTCCTGCCGTGACCACCATGCCTAGCTAGTGGCTCATGCACAACTCCAAAACCTGTGGCGTAATTTCCTTTCTGATGAAGCAAAGAAGCACCTAATTCTTTCTTTATATTTTGAGTAAGTGTCAAGCACAATTATTCATTAAAATAGAACATTATTACCCTGGGATAGTTTAGTGTGGAGAAAGAAGTTCAGACATCGATTTAGAAAAACAGAGCCTGAACTTCGACTTCACCATTAAATATGTGACCTCAAACCAATTATATTCTCTCAATGAACCTTCTTCATCTATAAAATGATGTGAAATAGCACTCTTATGAGGCTGCTGAGAAAAGTGATAGGGAGAACATATATGAAAGTGCTTTGTAATTAGTAAAGGGTTCTAAAGATGTCAACTATTTCAGTCCAGTGAGCCTGGGGTTGTCTTTTGTGATAACAGTAATACCCCTTTACAGCTTACCAAGTACTCTCATGTTCATTGATGCATTCAAATAGATAGTCTGAGTTCCTGTGATCAGTTCTAATTTTATTGAGGAACTACAAGTTTTTATTTCCAAATAAAGCTTCCAAAAGACTGTAGAATGTGTCTGTTTTTATTTCTTCCTTCCTCCATCACTATGTATTAATTGGTCACCTTTTATAAGCACTGTATTAAGCTTATAAATGTAGGGTATATAAAAAAGGAAGGTACATATATCCCCTTGTCCTTTGTAAACACACATATTCATTCACTAGTAAATGTGTATTGAGCATTTAGAATGGACGCCACAGTCACATGAACAAATACAGAATTCAAAGTAAGAAGTTGTGTAATAAAAAACAAATGTGACCACAGTACCATTGTACTACTACAAAGTGGTCAGTCCCTACCTAGGAACAATAAGAAATGCATCCACCTCAAATCACCAATCATTAGTCTTTTTACAATGCCTAGAAATCTCCAGAAATATGTACATACTCAAGAAACTCCTCTTGCCACTAATGTGATGAAAGTGTTTGGGATCTCCTGCGACTGGCTACTGTGCAGCTGGGATGTTTCAGTGGTGGAACTTCCTCTCAGAAAAGGAGAGGTACCCACCCTAAACTCACTTTCAGTTCACTTCAGAAGGTCTTCCACAATCAACTGAGAGGAAAAGTCAACAGTCATTCAGCTCTACAGAGGAGAAGAAATTAACAACTATTTGCCCTGCCCTTAACTGAGTCTTTCTGCCAATCCAGTAGATGTATACATTTCCTCAATTTCTGTCTATACATATTTCTGGACATACTATCTCTGAGTGGCAGCTAGATGATGTGAAAGCCTTCTAAGACAATCTCTAAAATCCCAAACTAACAGTTCAGCTTTACTCTCACCAATGATATTTTTAGTGAAGAGTAGATGGCATGTGAAACTTTTTAAAGGCAACCTTGATGTATTTTTAAAATAAATGATAATATTAGGCTCTATTAGGCACATATAGGAAGTGACAACACTTTGGGGAAACCCCTTTCTCCTTTGGGGGAGAACCTGTCCCCACTCCATATGCACACATACCCTTCCATGATTTGAGTGGGTGCAACATTTCTGTGCGATTTGAGTACTATTCATGGAACAGTTGTCTGGTTCGGAGCTTTACATTCTTGCAAATTTGGCCCAGAGGCTTATATTCTTAAAAAATTGGAATTGGGGTCAAGACTTAACTGAGTCTCTTCTGAGTGGCTGAACAAGTAATGCTTGAACTTGGGAGCCCATTGCAGCCATATTTTCCACTGTGAGAATGGGAAGCAAAGAAAATCATTCCTGGTAACAGAGTGGCATGAGGCAGATGTCTGGAGGAAAAACAGAGATTTAATATGGAAAAAAGATGACTATTTGGTCCACTCCACCCACTGTCAGTGAAGGTGGAGTAACATGTCAAACAAGAACAGAATGCTGCACCCAGAAAAAGCAGAAGTGCATGTGAAGGAAATGAAAAACAAATCCCCATGGCTTGATTCCAAATATATTATTGAAGACTATTTAAAACTAAATATGAAAAACTAAGTAACAAATAAATGCCATGTTCCTGAAGACACTTCTGTTATCAATAATTTGTTGATCTTAGGCAATATGCCTTCACTAAAGTCATCAGTGCTTATGAGTACATAAAAATATTTTTCTGAATTCATGTGCCTTTATTATATTGAATGGTTATAGCCTCAATCAACATTTCCCTTTAGTGACAGCTATAATCAAGGCGGATAGTTTTAAGCTCATCTATTATTATTTCACAGTGAACTGTGAAGGGAATCATGATACATGAGTTTGCTGACTGTTGATTCCCAGCTGCAGACGTGGCCCCTTCAGCCAAAACACAAGCTGCAGTGCCCCACTTAACTGAATGTCAGACTTCCAGCAGTGAGTCCAAGAGGGAATGAGCTCAACAGCCAAAACAGGCATCACCAAATGTCTACACTTGGTTCCACGAAAGGGTTCATCCCACAATTACACTGACTCTTACTTTACGTGTCATCTTACTTTACACACCTGATTATCTATGTATCCTTCCTAAAACTTTAAAGAGTATTCAAGTGGCCATCATTAAAATACAAAAGCTGGAAGCCAGAAATACAACCGCAGACATTAGAAATGCCTACAGAATTACTGCATATTTGTAACTCATCCTAAATGATCAGAAAAAGATTAAATTATGTTCAATATATTTTACCTTAAGATGCTAGCAAAGTGGGTAATACACACTGAAAGATTTATATTCCAAGTGGAATTTAGTTTTAAAGGTACATGGAAAACCTGTTTATGTTGAAAATGTCATTGTGAGGTATGAATATCTTCAGCACTAATGCCACTAGTAGGAGTTTGCAGCAGGTGTCTGATGGACATTGTAAAGGATTTTAAACATGGGACTGACCAATATTTGTTCCCAACCTCTTCTTTAGCCTCTAGTTCTGAAATCTACCTCTTGCCCCTATACCAGCTTTTCAAACCTGCAAGGGTGCCAAAAAGTGCCTCAAGTATGTGTGTCCATTACAAGAAAATGCCGGGCACCCAGTTTGCAGAGGCTGGAGTGCATTTGGAAACGAGCCTTTGCGTGCTGCCTGCCCAGCATGGGAATGGGCAGGGAAGTGTAACGCACAGACATGCTCAGCATAAGCTCTCTCTCGCTTCGCTGGCTTCTACTCAGCCGGAAAAGCAAACCCAGTTTCCCCTGGGGGAAAAAAGTTCTATTTATTCCACTGCACAAGGACTAATATTTCTTTAGGGGAAATTATCTTTTCATTTACTGTTTTGTTTTTTTCTGATCAAAGAGATATCTACAAGTAACCATTTTTAATGAATAGATTTTTACATGCATTTATCATAAGATTGATTTTTAACCAAGTATTTCAATCCCATCAGAAATACTGCTAAGCCTCTGGCTCCAATGGTCTCAAGGACAGATGCCATATATGCAATCAAACATGTGATGAACAAGATAACCTTGGGGTCATGATAACGTATTTGAAAATGTCTAATGGATGCCACTCACTCTGCTCTATCATAAAAAATTACCAGCTAACAATTGCTTTCCAAACACTGGTGCTAGAGCCTCATAGGCAATTGTACAGAAAATATATATATCTCCCCCAAGAAAATAATGCAGTTTTAGGAAAGCTGCTAATGTTTTCAGCTGCTATAAGCATTCTAATTACTTTAGAATGTTTCTTCCCCACCCTTCACCCCCCAGGGCCTTTTTTGCCTTCAAATCAGCTAGAGAAACAAAGCAATTTAGCACAGTAAAAAGCTTATTAACACATGATGCAGTTCAGTGGCATGAGAAAATGCTGAGAAGAAAACAAAGAATCCATCCCATAAAAAAGGTAGATCTGAATATTAAAAAAAAAAAGAAAAGAGGCTAAGAAGAAAGGTCAAGATGGCAGCTCTGGCTTCAGAGAGATCTCAGTTCCATGGAGGGAGAGATGGCGATTTAATTCCTCAACTAGCTTAGCAAGTGCAGTTTACAGCTAAGGTAGGAAATTTCTAAACTCTCCAGCATTTAAGAGAGTCCTCAGGTTCTCTTCTGCCTCTTTTCAAACTTATCTGTGAGACACCAGCGAAGGTGAAATCACCCCATTTATCTGTGGAAAGTGAATGTGAAGGTTTCTGCTTCGCGGCAGAGGTAAGAGTATGGAAGGGTGAGGGTGGAGGTGAAGTGCCGAAGCCATTTTACCAGAGCTCCGGAAGAAAAACCACGTGATACTCTCTACAGTAGAGCACTGTGAGTGCCCGGACCAGAAAGGAAACAACGTGTGTAACAGCGTGCAAGACGTGCACAAGTCGGACAAAGCACTGCAGGATTTAGTGGTGACTTCATTGTCAAAGTCTCATTTTCTTGATCCAAATAGACAGCACCATGAACAACTCAATGCACCTCTAAAAAACAGTATAAGAAAATTCCAAAGTAAAAGCCATGAACATTAAGGGTTTTGCAGTGGCTAAAAAACGCTGTGTAGATCTTGTCTCCTCAAGAATAAACATTTATTCATTCATCATCTGACTATTGTGTATCCACTGTATGTTGGTAATGGTGCTGGACGTGTGAATGTGAATACAATTTCCAGCCTTCTTGGTGCTTACAGTCTAATGTGGGAGAAAGGTTGCACATCTATTCAACATTCATTCATTCAGTACATGTTTATGGAGCAAGTAGATACTGTCAGCCCAATAAGAAGACCTAAGCATGATGTCAGAGGAGAGGGGCATGGGATCCAGGAAGGCTTCCTGTAGTTTCTGATTCTGAGCTCGGTTCTGAAGGTGGGTACTGCGTTATGGTGCACGGCACTGCAGGCAGAGGAAACCACACTTGCAAACGCATGTGTGCATGCAACAGGCACGTCCTGAGGCATACCATTTGTACATGAGGAAATGAGAAAAGTTAAGCATATAGACTGCTTTTATGATATAGTACAAGTAAGTGTTAGAAACACTTGGGTAATTAGTTTATTTTTTGAGGATTTGCCCTGGCCAGGTGGTTCAATTGGCTGGTACATCTCTCCGCACACCAAAAGGTTGCAGGTTCAGTCCCCAGTCAGGGCACATGCCTAGGTTGCGGGTTTGATACCCAGTTGGGGACACCTATGGGAGGTAACTGATCAATATTTCTCTCTCACATTAGTGTTTCCCTCCCTCTCCCTCTCTCTTTCTCTCTCTCAAATCAATAAACATAGCCATGGTGTGGATTAATAAAAAAAGAATGTGATGAGGATTTGAAGCTACAACCACTGATTCACTCTAGCTAAAATGATCAATATCAGGCAATAAGCACAGGGAGGAAAACTTGGATAATTTGATATGGTGCATTCTGCAAGGGTTATCTTTGTGGAACATTAAAAGAAAGAGTACATAGTCCCATATTGGTACTTTCTGTCATATCTGTGTGAAGAAACCTATCTGAAAAATTGTCAACAGCATTATCTTTGTAAACAAAATCACTATATTTAGGATGGTGGCATACCCCAAATCCCCCTAATGGCTTCTTTGTCTCTATCTGTCATGGTGATGTATTAAAGATATCCTCCAAGAGTGTCTTCCAAAGCCTCCCTTAGTAATGCACTTGTTTTCTCACAGCCCAGTAGTCACAAAGTGACCTTACAGACACCTAGATTCCTCTCATCACAGCTTTAAGCCCATCTTTAGGACATGAGAGACCTCTTTACTTACTAATCCCCCAACCCTCATCCAAAGTCCTAACCAATGTGTAAACACAGCTAAAGAGCAAAAGAGCCTCCTTCCCATGATTTTCTTGTTATTGGTGGAAACACCTGAAAAAGTGGTCATAGAACAGTCATAAAAATGGGAAAATCTAACCCGCAGGCGAGGAAAAGGCGGTCGGTAGAGGTGAAAGGCATGTACCTGCTTTGAACATTTCATGATAAACTGAATCTCCTTTTGAGCACAAGCATCCTAAGGACAGAATGTTCTTCTGGCTATACCCAGAGTATGGATCCCTCTCTGTATGGGGGTGGGATAAACAAACATTTGCTCTGAAGCCAGGTACCTCAGAGAAAGCCTACAATTAATACCGTAAAATTTCATTTCATGGACACTTGCATTTTCTCCTATGATGAATGTTAGATTAAGATCGATGCATTATGAAAAGTCATTTAAGATAAAGCAATCATGTGCCTACATGCAGTGAAGCTGAGAGAACAGGCCAAATAATACCTTGGTCCAGCTCAATCTATGCCTGGTACATTAGCTGTTTACTTGAATAATACAAAAACACCAATCTAGTCTGCTGCCTTGACCAGAGCTAAACCTAATGGCGTTAATCTCCCTTTGGTGACACATGAAATGATTTTAATGCACTTAAAACATATTACTTAAATTACACATAAGAGTAACAAAAGCAGAGAAATACCACAGTCAATAAAGAGGAATTCCAAAGCTGTTAAAAAAGAAAAGAAGAAAAGACATTGCAGATTGGCTTTAGAGTATCTGCACACATCTGAAGCTAAGCAATTATTTCTCTAACTTTATTACAGAAATGAAAATGACTGTGATAAGCTAGATACAAGCTTTTGGTTAAGTAAGAGCTTATAGTGGCTCAGATATAGTATCTGAGACATAAAATAATAAGACTGATTTAAGTCTTATGAACCACTTTTCAATTATCTGAAAAAGGAATTCAATCTGGTATATTTTTTACTTGTTAATATATATTGATTTATCCATATACACATCAGTCTTATTCCGCTCCTGTGTTTAGAATTCCTTAGCCATAGGGTCTTCTATTACTTTTCACTACAGATTTTTCCTACAGTTCTAAGCATAGCCACGCCACTCCACCCCCAGCCCCTGGGCTAGCAGTGTTCCTTCCCCCTCCCCCAGGAGAAGAGGCAGAGCGAAGAAGGAGGGAAGGCCACATTCTTTGAAATTCATGAAAATATCCTTAAACCCCAAACAAAGCATGGATATTTGGATAGATGAGTGTAAGCTCTTTTCCCCCCCAAGATTATTGCCAACCCTGTGCCACCCCCCCAGCAGGTTCCATGTAATGGTTCCATGAGAGAACGCACGTGTGTGAGCACGCATACACACACACACACACACACACACACACACACACACACACAATTTCACCTAGTTTTAATGGAAAGAAGAAAAACAAAGTCAGTGCATAAAAAATGGAAAAGACAATAGCCTAGTTAGCTGTACAAAACCCTGGCATCGTGCTGAGACCCACCAGGTGTGGTGAGGTGGAGGGTTCTGTTATTACTGTCCCTCTTTCTGGGTCCCTGCTCAGCTACCGCGTCTAGGGACTTGCGAGCCTGGCAGGATACCAGCAGCACAGCAGCCTGTGGGAGACTTGTCAGCAGGACGTTTCCTTACCACCATGAAGGGTTGACTGATCTTTAGATACTCTTCCTGAAGGCCAGAACTTAGGGAGGGCTTCTCCTCCCCCTCCTTCAACCTGAAGACTCTTAAATGTATGTGGCAGGTTAGGGTGTTTAGGGAACACAGAATTAACCAAGGGCCACACACTAAGGAACTGCAGGCTGGTTCTTGCCTTCAGAGCTGCTTTGTGAAAATTGTACAATGTAAAAAAGAAGTTAGTAAATATCACATATAGTTCCTAACCTCCACATTCTGTCAAAAATCAGAAGATCTGGCTACACATGCCCACTTTCCTGCCCGGCAGCCATCAGCTGTGTTGAGTGTCAGCTGTCCCCTTTGGCCAGTTTGCCCCATTGTCACCAGTCCTTGCAGTCTGACATCCAGTAACTTCACTCATGTGTGGTATTCCCAGGATCTTCATAAACACTCCGTTTAAGGATGTTATGGTTAAGATAATTAAGGAACTCAGAAGAAAGTAAAAATTCAATAAGGAATATTCCTCCTGAAAAAGAGTAATACTCCCAGCATTGGAGAGCTCAGACTGAAGGCCTCTTGGAGGAGATGAGGTAGGAAATAAATGGAAGGAAAGAAACCACTCCTTAAACTCCACCACATCACCCTGTGTTATTCCAAATCAGAAGGGGCAGGTACATGTGCCCAAGCCTCCAATAAAGGGTGTTCTGCTGGATTTATTCTGTGAGCTAGAGCGGCTAATGAACTTCTCAGTGATGGATGCCACAGAAGCACAGCACTGTGATCAACCAGAACAGGAATCCCCGCTCATCTATACTTTGTTAGGGACAACTGTCAATGAGATGATAATCCCCCAATTTTCAACTTCCAACATCTCACCATCCTTAACATATGACTCAGCTTTTTAACTGGCTTATCTTAGAAAGACAAACAGATCAAGGCTATTGAAAGACTGAAGTGAAAAGTAGGACTCACAGAAAGGAGGCATATCCTCCTGTGTATTGCATTTCTCTTGGAAAAATAGCTGTGATAACATGATTCTTCTCTCAAGAATCTCTGGATTATCTGTAAATCAGGGTCCATTACAACCTCACCCTGCCCTTGTCCCTGTGAACCAGAACTATCTCCTTCTTCCTCTCACTTCATTATTGCACAGAGTAACTTCCTTCTTTGGCATGAATCCTAGGTGCCACATTCACCTGGAACCCTGAGGCTTATTTCTCCATTGTTGAGGTCTTATCACAGCATTTTCTCAGAGAAGCCTGTCTCTCACTCGCCCTGGCTGGATTGCTCAGTTGGTTGGAGTATTGTCCTGTACACCAAAAAGTTGCAGGGGACTTCCAGCCAAGAGCTAGGTGTAGACAGACACGCTGCATCTCCCTCCACAACTAAGAAGGAATACAACTACCTCAAAACTAGAAACAACCAGAAGTTCCAGAAAATCAAACTGCATGGAAGTCCACAAAACAAAGATATAAAGAAGAAATACTCATCCAAACAGGTAGGAGGGGCAGAGCTGGGGCAGAGAGGACACGGTGTGGTGGTGGCAGCAGCGGTGGCAGCGGCAGGCCAGCAGAAAGCGCAGTCACACATTTTAAAAAGTCAAGAGGGACACCTGGGAAGCATTCCCAGCTCCTCACCGGACCTCACAGCTCACTGTCCCAGCACTGGGGAAAATCAAGCCTCACTGCTTCAGATTGTGTAGACCAGTGGAGGTTGGGGTAGAGGCAGAAACTTCTGGTCTCATCAGAGTCTGCTTGTTTAAAAGGCCCCCACGGTCCTAGAACATCCACAGACAGTCTAGGGCAGCAGCTAGAGGGGTGCCAATCCAGTGCAGAAGTGGGTGAGGTGCCTGGAAAAGGGGTGAGTGCTGGGAAGGTGGCATTGTTTCCCCTTGGACCCTTCCACCACACACAGCACCACAACATGGTGGAAAAGGTCGTCCTGTACGGATGCATCCCTAAGGCTTCGCCCCTTACAATGTAACAGGAGCGACAGCTCTACCTGGGACACAGAGGCAAACAAACACGAAGCCTGTCAGAATGAGGAGACAGAGAAGTATGGCCTAAAATGGGAAAATGGATCAAGGTTCCAGCAGGAGAAATAAGTGACAAGGAGATAGCCAACCTAACAAATGAGGAGATAGACAACTTAACAGATGCAGAATTCAAAACACTGGTGATAAAGATGCTCACAAGCTTGACAGATATGCTTGACTGTGGCAGACGCATAAGGGAAGAAGTGAAGGTTATGCTAAGTGAAATGAAGGAAAATCTACACAAAACCAATGGTGAAGGGAAGGAAACCAGGGTTCAAATCAATGTTTTGGAACATAAGGGAGAAAAAAAACAGTCAACCAGTGCAGAATGAGGAAGCAAGAATTGAAAAAAATGAGGAAAACTTCCCAAACTTTGTGAAGGAGATGGACATACAGGTCCGGGAAGCACCGAGGGTCCCAGGTGAGCTGGACCCAGAAGGGACCACACCAGGACGCATCATGATTGAGATGCCAAAAGTGAAAGATAGAGAGAGGTCTGGGGGTAGCAAGAGAGAGGCAGAGAGTTGCCTACAGGGGTGTGCTTATAGGACTGTCAGCTGATTTCTCAGAGGACACTTTGCAGGCAGAAAGGGACTAGCAAGCAGTATTCAATGTAATTAAAGGCAACCTGCAAGCAGGATTACTCTATCCAGCAAAGCTATCATTTGGAATGGAAAGGCAGATGAAATGCTTCCCAGACAAGGTAAAGCCAAAGGAGCTCATCATCACCAAGCGATTATTATATGAAATGTCAAAGGGACTTACCTAAGAAAAAGAAGATCAAAACTATGAACACTAAAATGACAACAAACCCACATGCATCAACAACTGAATTTAAGAAATAAAAACAAAATCCACTAAGCAAACCAGAATAGGAACAGAATCATAGGTATGGGGACCATTTGGAGGGTTATCAGCTGGGAGGGGGAGAAGAAAGAAATGGGGATAAGGTGCAGGGATTAAGAAGCATAATCGGTTGGTACAAAATAGACAGGGGGAAGTTAAGAATAATATAGAAAAGGGTGAAGCCAAAGAACTTATATCCACAACCCATGGACATGAACTAAGGGGGGTGGGACTGCTGAAGGGAAGGGGGCTACTAAGCGGAGAGGAGCAAAGGGGGAAAAAATTGGAACTACTATAACAACATAATCAATAAAATATACTTAAAAATAAAATTTAAAAAGTTGCAGGTTTGATTCCCACCTAGGGCACATACTTAGGTGGTACGTTTCATCCTCAGTTGGGCAGCCAATCCATGTTTCTCTCTTATATCGATATTTCTCTTTCTTTCTTTCTTTCTTTCTTTCTCTCTTTCTCTTTCTTTGCTTCTTTCTTTCTTTGTTTGTTTCTTTCTTTCCTTCTTTCTCCCCCCCCCATTTCCTCTCTCTCTCTAAAATCAATAAAAAGATATCCGCAGGTAAGGATTTTAAAAAGAATTGCTAGACCAACCACCAAGATTATAACCTTTTATCCATATCATTACATATATACTCAGTATGTTTCTTTTTGATAAAGACTGTACCTTCCACACATACAGTGTAAAATGGAAACATATCTATAACCAATTAGCTATCAATCAGCAGGAAGCTAAATCATAAATGAAGAGTGTTTGGATCTAGATGTCCCAAGGAAGAAAAAACAATTTATAAAAAGAGAAAGGAAAAAAAGCAGAAATGAGTCAGAATGAAGAAGCTGTTGCTAAGAAAAAGTGCTTGATGGGGCAGTCCCAGCATGCTGGCCCTCGAGGGCACGTCCGGGGGTTCCACTTCTCCGTTCTCAGAAAGGAACACTAAGACAATGTTCTCTTTAACAAAAAGCAACACAAATACACTTTCTCTCATACATGAGCATTTTTCTTTCAAGCAAGTAACTTTTTATCACATGTACTTACACAGATGAGAATTAGGTCACATTTCCCCACTTTTCTACAGAGAGATGTGCAATTGTAGGTTCCAGTATATCAGCTGAAAGTCCATTATAATGGAAAAAGAAGGAAGGAAATACTTCGTGAGGGACTATGAACAGACTGGTGTAGGTATCAAGAAGATAAGATGCTTGCCAGAGATCATGTAAGAGTCCCATCATGTTAAGGTCCTGGCCACGGACTCAGGCAATATTCTCTATGATATCCCTCTTCTCAAAGAGCTGGCAAAGAAGACCATGGTCTGGGAAGAAATTAGACTTCGGGATGTGGATGGAAGGGATTCTGAATCACGGCTTTCTCAAGACCATGGCAGGTCCATGTGGATGTAGTCAATGCTCTTGTCTGAAACAAAAGCAGCACTGAAGTTTGCCACACAACTGAGCTAAGAGGTGGTGTATTGCAATACATGTGTTATTGCTGGGGAGCAAGAGAGAAAGCAGTATGAACCAGGAGACAAGAGCAATTCCAAAATGAAAATCCCTGAGAAGGAGCGTTCACATTTTTTTTACTGGGTAGAAACTAAGACTGTAGAGTTGAAATATACCGGTCTCCAGTGACAAGCCCAGCCCAGAAAAGAGATGGTAATAAGGACTACAGGCATGCCATTCACATTAGCTGAGTAGAACATTATCGAAAATGAATAAAGCTACTTTTGTTTCTTGGGAGAGCATAAAGACCACAGCTATTGAAAGAAAGGAGTCAAAGGAATTATCATTCAGTAGTCCTCTGCTTTCCTTCATACCACACACAGGCATATTCTATTCCCATTAAACAGAAATAAAAATAAAGATTCTAGTGCAAAATCTCATTCTAGCAAGAAAAGTTAATCCTATAAAGAAATCTGAATTATTTTCACCTTCTCCCTTCCATTTAGCCTGCATCACATTTAACAGAAGATACTATTTTATCATGTGAATCTTGCTACTATTTCTGATATCACTTTCAACTTTCCCCTGAAAATACTAGATTTTAATGTCTTCAGAGGCCAAAGTTATCTCATAATTTCCACTATGTATCTAGAAGGATAAATCGGACATTACCCTCTCTTTCAAAGTATCATGATGGTACAGGCCCTAATTTAGATAATGCTTTCAATCTCAACCACCATCTCTTAACTGAAATTCTAGCATTTTGTTTTTGAAATATTTGTTATGTGGTAGGTTGCATAATGGCACCCCAATAACATCCACACTCTAATATCCAAAACCAGTGAATATGTTACCTTGTGTGACAAAAGGGACTTCTTTGCAAATGTGATTAAGTTAAGGATCTTATGATAGGGATGTTCCCCTGGATTATCCACGTAGGCACTCAATGTAATCATGAAGGCCCACATAAGAAAAAAAGAAAGATGGAGAATGTAATTTGATGACTGAACGAGAGACTGGAGGCAACCAGGAGCCAAAGGCCATTGAAAGCATCTAGAAGCCAGAAGAGGCAAGAAACAGATTCTCCCCTGAAGCCCCCCCAAAACAAACCAAGCTGATACCCTGATTTTAGCTCCCTAAGACTCATTTTGGACTTCTGAGTTCTAGAACTCTAGGAAATAAGTTTGTGCTATTTTAAGCCACTAAGCTTGGTGGTAATCTGTGACAGCAACAATAAGAAACTCATACATGTATTATCTCAATTAGCAATGTAATGAGTGGGCTAACTAATCTCATCTAACCAATTATCAGATATAAATCAAACAGGAAGATTTGATTTGCCATCTGTAAATGCCTCAACCAGCCACTCTAAGTCTAGGAATATTTCCTAAGAATATTTACATGATAGGATCTCAAGTACTCACCAAAAAGGATGAGAAATATCTACAAACATTGGCTTAGATGCCGAGATGTATGTAGATAACATGTCATGTAAAAATAATAAGCAGCAGCATACACGTAGGAATTGACTATGCCTTTTCTCAAGCAGCTTGGGAGAATATTCACTGACTTGGTCAGTGTGTTTATTTTTAGGTGGTACGGTTTCAGGATGACCTCCCCTTCCTTCAATTCTGTTGGTCTATTTTTATTTTTTACAGTGAATGTTTATTCCTTTAAGTACCTCAAAATCCAGGGAGATTTTTCTATCTTAGACAAAAGTAAGGTCTTATTTTCCCCCCAAAGATTTTACTTAGCCCATGACTTCCTAGGATTGCTGTCCCTGCCACCTGGCTTGGTCTCTTCCACCACCTTTCCTGTGAGGGTCCACTGTTTCTGTCACATCACCACCCAAAGTACCATCAGTCTACTTCAATGGGAGAAATGAAGGCAAACTCATGAGTCAGGCGTACCGCAGAATATCATACAGGAGTCTCCAGTTTTCTTCCTAACCCAGTTAGGTCTCCAGTTTTCCCCTATTTCTGTTAATGACACAGCCGCCTACCCAGCTGCCTAAGTCACAGAATGTCAGGATTGCTTTTAATTCATTTTCACCTCCCACATCCCATCAGTCACCAAATTCTCCCATTCTAGACCCTCAATTTCTCTTGAATCTATTCCTTGTTCTCCATTCCCATTGTTAATAAATTTAGATCAGGTTGCCTGATCATTTCTTCCCCAGACTAATGCAATACCCTTCTAGCTGGATTCACTGATTTTATAATGTGTTCACTCAACTCCCCTCTTTGGAGGCAAAAAAATAAAGCTGTGGTCCTCCTTCTTTCAAATCTTCACAGGCTCCTCATTCTGGGCCAAACTCCCCCCAAAGGGCCCAGCACAGAATTTCATGACCTGTACATCTTTGGACGTCTGTCTTTTTTCTTACTAGTCCCCACCCAGGCCTTTTAGATCCAATTGTTACAATAACACAGAACTTCTCTTCACAGTGCCAAGCCTTTAAAAGTGCAGTTTCTCTGCTTAGCATGTCCACCTTGTCTATCCACTAACACCTATTCACCCTGCAGGATTTGGCACATATGTCACCTCCTCTGTAAAGACTCACCCAAGTTAGGCTTCTCAGTCCCTAACCTCTCATAGTCCTCCAAGATATGTATGTAGTTGTAGACTAGAGCATTTGCCATTATATTATAACCAACTACTTGTGGAATCTGCAGCCCTACCTTGATCCAACCAATGAACTGCTATGGAAAACAGCATTCTGTTTATTTCTGTATCTCCCAGCACATAGCAAAGTGATTGGAGCATGCAGGCAATTAAAGAATGGTGGCCAAATAGATGAATGAATGAATAGGTAACTGTTATTGGAGGCTTACTCTGTTATAGTCATAGTGTAAACATTTTCCAACTGAATCCTTACCAAAAAAACCTATAAGATAGGTGCTACTATTATTTGCAATTCATAGATAAGAAAACAAACACAAAAGGGTTAAATAAATTTCCTAGGTGTATCTATTTAGAAATTGTATAGAAACGGAGATAGTATGACTCTCTGACATTAGCTTCTACAATGGATTGAATGAATGAATGAATGAATGAATGACCTCCTGACCTTTCTTGTTAGTGTCCAACATGTAAGGCCCTTGCATAATCATCCTTAACCTGTTAGTAAAACTTATGTGTCCAGTCCACTGTCATTTATTCCTTCTTGCTCTGATAATGGAAGGAGAAATTGAGGAGGAATGTTATTAAACACAGCATAGGTGAGAACCCACTGACAGCTAGTGGGAGGAGAGAAAGGGGGGCTTTGGGTTATTAAGTAGAGTGTTAATTATTCATTAATAGTAAGTTGTGACTCTTGCCTAGCAGCTATCCTGCCTGCAAACGCATGACAAGAGAAAAGAAATGGTTTTGATCAAGTATTTCTTAGATTTAAATTACGAAGACAGCCTCTAAGGTGAATTTCAATTCCTCATCACATTGTTAGCTTTCTTGGAGTTTTTCCATGGACATCAAAGCCAGGAAACTTACAGAGAATGTTTTTAATTCCAGCAGCACTCACTAACCAATTCTGTGTGATGACATGTATAGAATCAGCAGCAGCTTCTGGTTGCTGAGCACAGTGCCTAGGAACATGGGACATTCCAGAAACCTTCCCTGGTACATATGCAGGAGAAGCAGATAATGCAGCCGCATCTGGAGAGAGAAACAGAAGGCCTGAGAGGCTATCAATTGAGCAAAGCTGCACGGCAATTTAATGTTTGACTCTCAAATCCCAAAACAGTCTTGAACAATATGTCTCTCAGTCACAGAAAAAATGGCTAAATGGGGGCAATTTCCATTCTGCTGTACCAGTGAAGTAATTATTTCAGATCAAGGTTTGAGAAAAAAATGCCTTTCCAGAAATATATCAAAAGCCTAAAACCACTGTACAGTACAGAGCATTTGGGTAAAGCGTAGATAATAAGTTTAGTGTGCCCGTCTTCTCAAATGGGAGGGGAGGAGGGATTTTTGGTTGCTGGTGGCTAAAACCACTCCCTACCATCTTAGACCTCTAAGGGAGAACTTAGAAAATCCCATCACTAAATGGGGGAGAGAGAGAAGACAGGGTAGTTACAACCAGAGACTCAACTCGGGCAGAATTCTCTCCCCCTTTGTTTCTAAAATGAAGTCACCCATGAGGAAATGGAAGTCTCCATTTCCATTATTAAGACTGTGATAGGTGGCTGATGGGATAATAAAATCCCCTATAGCTTTCCAGAAACATTTATATTTTCTTGAAAACATTTGTTTCTGAAGCACAATGGAGGTGATGTCAATAAGCAAGGGAGCTGTTGTAGGTCACTAGCCAACTCACCTCCGATCTTTATTGCCATATAAATACAACTTATATTCCCATAAATAAGTATCTGGGTAACGCCTATTCTCCAAATAGATGTCTAAGGATCAGTAGTAGATTCTTTCCTTTATAAACCACTGCTCCTACAAGCTCCTACAAACTTTTCCATAGTTGCCTTGGGAAAGGCAACTATGCGAAAGTGTAGTAGAAAATGTGTTATTTCTAATAGGACTCAGTTACACGCTAATTCAGGTTTCCTGGCTTATGGAATTTTTGAAAACACTGCTCCCAAATATCATATCAGATGCCCTTTAAACCAAGTTTTACTAGGGCAGATACGCAGAACTGTAACAAGAGGGTTGTGGGAAGAGCATTG
The DNA here is from genome assembly GCF_987537825.1 of Furipterus horrens. Lineage (NCBI taxonomy): Eukaryota > Metazoa > Chordata > Mammalia > Chiroptera > Furipteridae > Furipterus > Furipterus horrens. Next base: position 70,364,377 of record NW_028327180.1, read on the forward strand.
CCTACTCTGAGCACATTGTCTGTAAGTAGCTTTTCAACTACTTAAAAATTTTAAATGTGAAACATTCTGTAATGGTTTTTAAGACTACAGTGATGAAGCATAAGAGGGAACAGCATAAAAGCAAAGTCATGAGACTGACAGAAAAGCAGTCAAGGATTGGAACCGTCCCTGTGTCAGATCCCTACCAGAGAACACAGGGCCCGAGGTTAGATTCCTTTTTTGTCTCTGACAGCATCAGCATCAGGGCATGTGCATTTGGGGAAGAGCCACAAGACAGGTACAGTGGTGTGAGCTTTGACCTCAGCTCTCTGTGAGACATTGGAGAAGTTATTTAACGCGTCATGTTCTAGGTTTCTTGTCTATAAAATGATGAGGTTAATCAGGCCTCCCTGGCACTGACATTTGGTGAAAACTATTGTTCCATCAAATGGGGCTAAAGAGCATTTTGCCATCACAAAATAAATAAATGAATTTCTCAGTGCACAGCCTGCTTGCAGGTAAAGCAATTCTGAAAGCCACAGTCACTCTCTTAGGCCAATAGAAATCACATTCATTTTTCCTTCAGTCTGGATAGAACTAGAAAAAAAATTGAAGACAGCCACATTTGACATGAATGACCTCAAAGTTCTCTGTCAGGGGCTCTTTATGCCCTCTACACTGGATCCTAGTGACCTTGACACTCACCTCTAACCTGTCCTCTTTTTATCCCTCACAGGACCAGGACCTTTGTCTCTCTTCTCTTCTCTTAATGTTCTCTTTGAAACTTACCTGATGAACTGAGCAGAAGCCACCCTAAAGCAGAGATTCCCAGATATCTGTTACCCACAAACTGTCTTCACATTGTCTCCCTATCTTTGTATTCCCTATATAATTACCTATGTAATGTTTTCTATTCAACAGACACACAATTTTTACTCACTTCCAACTTGAGCCTCATTAGAAATCATACACTTAATGTACTATGTGTCTTTATTTCTAATTCATCGTAAAAACTCATAACTACTAAAATAATATATCCATCTGTGAATCACCTAAAATCACTGCTCATACACCTGTAGTATGCATTTTACACCTACAAGATGCTTTATTAGTGTGTGAATGACAAATGTCTTTTTCCAAGGGCATCAGATTGAGGTCAAATGAAAATTCCTTACACCTTTTAAACTAGTTCTATTTGCTCACAACCATGTGTATTCCGGAAGTGTCAGGGCATGGATGACAAACATTTTACAGGGCATTAATCTTAAAGGAATGGAAAGATCCCCTAATCCTGACTCCAGACATCTTGGAGGCCAGGAGCTGGTCTCTAAGCCCCTAAAATAATCACGTATCAATAGCTGTGGTAATAATAACAAGAACGACAGCCACATGCTGAATGTTGACTGTATGCTAGGGTTCAGAGGGCCAGCCTATCTTCCTTTCTCTTGTATTCTTGCCTGCCTCACTGGCTGCCATATTGCACAGAGGACCCAGGAGACCTTTTTCATGTGTGCCCTTTTTTCATCTCTAAAAACCAACAGTAAGGGGGGAAATAGCCAAACCAAACTCCATGCACCATGTGTCTCAGGCTTCAGCACAAAACCCCATTTCATGCTTCAGAGCCCTGACTATGACACAGAGCTCAGGATGCCAAGCAGGGCGGGAGCCAGGCCCCTGCGGCACTCCTGTTACAGACTAGAGGGCTAAACGGGCCCCGTGGGGGAGCCCGGCCACCTCCCACGGGTGCCAAGCTGTTGCCTGGCTCCTCTGCGTCCTCAGAGAAACAAGCAGAGAGGGGTAATATGAGCTATATACTTGGCATAACAGTCCATGAGACTCACTACATCTTCTGGGACGATGGGGCAGCTCTCAGTTCCTGCTGGCCACAGCTTAACATCTCAGTTGGTGACCAACTGGGTTTGGGGGCCTCTTGCAGAAAAAGCTGGGTTCAAATCCTGGCTCCGCCAACTATTGAACTCTGTATCCTGAGCCAGTTACGTAATCTCTCTGAGCCCTAACTTCTTCACATGTCACTGAGAGATACAAGAGTCTTTACCTCCGGGGGCCCCTTGATGGTTCTGGGGGAAGGACTGGAAAGCACTTGGCACCATGCTCAGTTCACAGCGTATTAGTTTCCTATCACTGGCATATTAATTATCAAAGACGCAGGGACTTAGAACACCTACCTATTATCTCACAGTCTGCATCGGTCAGAAGGCCAAGCACAGTGTGACTCGAGGAGGCTTTCTAGTCAGGGTCTTCTAAGGCCAAAATCAAAGTGCTGGCTCCATTGAGTTTTGATTTGTAGGCTTTGGGAGACAATCTGCTCCCAAGTTCAATTGGGTGGTTGGCAAAATTCAGATCCTTGTGGCTGTGGGTTCTGAGGTCACCATTTTCTTGGCGACTGTCAGCCACGGCCACCTTCTGCTCCTACAAGGCACATACATCCCTTTTCCCGAGCCCTTCTCCATTTAGAAACCAGCAACACTGCACAGAATCCTTCTCAGCCCCCCTTCTCTGCCTCTTCTACTTTTAAGGGCTCACATAACTGAGCCCATTTACTAATCCAGAATAATATTCTACTTTAAGATCAACTGATTAATAACTTTACTGACATCTGCAAATTCCCTTTGCTGTGAAACATAAGATATTTATAGTGCAACAGCAGGGAAAAGGTCATGGGGTTCCAATTCTGCCTCCCATAATCATCCATCCGATAATTAGCGTTCACATGTCATCGCTACAAAAGAACACAATTTAGGCACTATGACTGCCTATAATGCATAGAGATTAAAAAACATAATTCCTTACCTTGATCTTTATGATAGCTTCTGAGTAGGGGAGGTATCATTATTATTCCCATTCTACAGATGTTAGAATATATTAGAAAAGTTTAACATTTGGAGACTTAAAAAGACTCCAGGGTGTATTGCCCTGGCCAGTGCCTCAGCTGGTTGGAGCATTGTCCTGTACACTAAAAGGCTGTGGGTTCAATTCCTGGTCAGGGCACGTACAGGAGGCAACTGATCGATGTTTCTCCTCACATCAATGTCTCTCTGTCTCTCTGTCTCTCTCTGTCTCTCTGTCTCTCTGTCTCTCTCTCTCTCTCTCCCTCTCTTCCCCTGTCTAAAATCAATAAATTTATCCTCAGGTGAAGGTTGAAAAAAGGAGAGAGAGAGAGAGATTTCAGGGTGTGGTGAAAAAGACATAGATTACCTTCCTCAGTGGAGACTTATGACAGGAAACACCGGAGCCTTCAGAAAAACCCATGCAACACTCCCACATGGTCACTCCTCTTTGTGGTCCTGCTTCACTCTTTCCTCTTGAAAATCTGCCATTTTGCAGAGCCCATATCCACCCTTCCCTCAAATCCTGAGTTTACTGCCCTCAATTCAAGTGACTAACTTGACCAGGGCTTCTACGTTGGAATTCTAAATTCAAGGGGTATAGTTTAAGTCACTTATCCATCTCTGTTCTAATCAGCTATAATCAGCGGAGCAAAGTCACTCTGGATGGATGTGGTTGCCAGGTCCAAATATATGTGTCAATGTATGCAGCAGAGGACAGCTCTCAGAGAAGCAGCAACCATGAAACCATGAGCTGGGCAGAAGCTGCCAAAGGGGCTTTCTCAGCATCCTTCATGATAGAACCAGAATGCGAAGGATCCTCTCTCTCTCTCTCCATCTCTCTCAATCCATTGCTGAGCATTACACTTCCTGCGAGTGAGGCTCTGTTTGCATTTGATGGCCACCATCCATCTGATCAGGCCAGAGGCTTGTGCTGAGTAGCTGTTAGGTGAGAGGTCAGTCCACAAATGGCTGTTGGCTAGCATCCTGCGTAGTCATTTGTGACTCAGGTAACAGGATTGGTTTCCTTTAAGACACACAGTGTGGACCCCTGAGATTACACTCTAAAGACCTCTTCCAAGCTCTTTCCTCAGAAGAGGCCACAGGCAGAGCAGCATTTTACAGCTCAATAGATTGCCACAGAGAGACAGCTCTTTATTCCATGGGCTGGGACTCCAAATTCACTCTTTCAATTCCATTGCTGAGAAAAGTTTCTGGAATTCATGAAAACATTTCTCAAGCACATGCTCCACTTACAGCAAATAAGGGCAGCAAAGGATGTCAGGGGAGAGAAGGCTTATTTAAGTAACATCTGACACCAAAAATCAGTGGTCAGGCCATTTGATATCCTTACACTCCTACGTGGGATCTGCAGCTCAACCAGACTGCGAAGATGATCCTTCTGAGCATTGGTGATGTCAAGCAAGTAAATCTTTGATAGGGTACTTGAGATTGTAGGTATTGTCCTAGTTTCTGCCATGGGCCAACTTTCAGATGACTGATTACAACAGCAATAATAGTTCATCTTCACTGAACATTTTTTAGTATCAGACTCTCTTCTAATCTATGTAAATATATATGTGAATGTATGTACATATTCTGAATAGGTAAAACATGCATATGCAAAAATAAATACATTAATTAAAAAGTATACTTCCTCCCATCACAATTCCATAGTCCCTTCCCAAAGGCCAACTCTGTTACCAGTTTCTGGGGTTTCCTCCCAGCAATAATGTTTGTATCAACAATCATAGGACAAGAGCCCATTATTTTTATGCCAATTGCAGAATAATATTCATACATTTCTTTACCAGTCTGTTTCACTCAACACTAAACTAAGAATATCCTTTGGTCTTTATAACAAATAGAAAATAAGACTCTAATCCTTTTTTTGGTTGTCCACTGTTTGAAACTTGGTGCAGACAAATGCACTCATTTATATCCTTCAGAAACTCCACCATTCTAATTTCTGTTCACATCTCACTGCCTTTTACATTATCTGCAACACCAAGATTTTTTCAGGAAAGTGAAGGGCTACAGTAACCTCAAGCAACTAATAAAAAGTATTGATCCTTATTGGCTTAGTTCCTGAAAATACATGGAATTATGATACCTGATTTTCTAATAGGAACAGGAAACAAGAGGAAAAAGGAATGTTCAGCTGACAGGAGTTAATTAGCTGACAACTCTTTTTTTTTTAACCAACTTGAGAACAGCAACAACAAAGTTCTTTACTGATCTAATTAGAAGTGTGATGAAATAAAAAATATATATATTAAATAAAGAAATTGCACATTTGTAGAACACAGACAGTTTAGAAGGCCAGCTTGAGTAACTGAATTATCTTTCTCTATCTCTGCTTTCTCCAGTATCAAATAAATTAGTGGCTATAGAAAATCAGAATATCACCAAGGGAGATCTTTTAAATCCTCTTCTAGAAAGAATATCTCACACAAAGGAAGTTTGCATATAAAAAGAGTTGTTCTTGTCATTTTTAAAAATAGCAAATGGAAATGCTCCTGGTCTGATAAGCTCACTGCTGTGTCTGTGGCGATGACAGCTTGTCATCGTGGCGCAACTAAGGGAGACGCGAAAACAAAACGCTTTCTCCTCTGTTCTGAATTAACTTGCGCCCACTTTTGAAATCAACTGCTAGTGATAACCACTAAAAGAGCCTAAGTAGGATTTATTCTATGAAAATTACTCTACTACCCAGATTGCTTAAAGTAAATATGTAAAAATAAATAAATAAAAATAGCATAAAATCTGTCATGCTATGACTGCAGGGCTTCTGATAGCTAGCAGCATCGCCTGTCAAATGAAAGGGGCATCTGCTTATCTCCAGTTGTTTCACTTGGAACAATTCCTTTCCCCAAATAATTACGAGGCAATTGCTTTCCGGTTTTCACTTTATTGGTTACTACTTTTACTCAGAGAACAGCAATCCCTACATAATTACAGTACATGGTTATCTAAACCGTCTTAACCACGCCAGCCAACGATAAATTACACAGTTGCTGTAGCTCTAATTATGTATTCTATAGAGCAGAAACATGCAATGCCTATGTAGTTACATATTAATAAGTCCCTCTTTATCTTTCTGAGCCCCAGACAACAAAATGCCCTCTGACCAACCTGCATGTGGTGACCTCTGGAGTCCCACACATCATTTTGCTTGGCTTTCTGGAAGTCAATGGACGACAATGTATATTCAGCACTTCCCACCAGTTTTCAATCTTATCCAAGTACACTCACTAGGACAGAAAGAAAATGAAGACTGAGAAGTAAAACATGTTTCTAACCCTCCTTTTTAGCACGTGTCCATTTTGGTGGCACCTCGGCCAAGGTGGCTCAAGAATTACAGGTGCAGAGGCTTCCTGCCACCGCAGCCTCACTCACACAGAATCACTGCACACAAAGTACCTCAATTTCAAGGTGGAGAAGAGGCTTGAACTTGATTTTGGACCATAAGTTTGTTGTTTTTGATCTTAGGATATTATTTTCACTCCAAAAGTAACCATAAGGAATCAGGTATCTGAAGACAAATAGTTTAAAGATGCAACCTTCTAAGGGGTTTTTTAATTTTCCCTTTATGGAATAAAAGTCTGAATTGCATAAAATAAGTTGTCATCACCAAATTAAATGAAGCCCATCAAACCGCACTATACTGGGGCTACTACACTCAACTCAACTGTACAAACTGAAAGGAACGAATAAGGGCAATAAAGAGCTTGAAGGAGGCAGTCGACAAAGGATGAGAAAATGGCTCTCCTAGCAGTTACTGGTGCAAAGAAGTGTCACACTGCGGGACAGATCCTGATATGCACAGGTGAGGTGTGGATGAAGTGAAAGTGGACAATTTAGCAACATGTCCTCCTACCCTCAGCCACACGTCTTTGCCAGAAGCCATCGTTCTCTGAAAACTCACCTGACGTCCTTGGAGCAGAGATGGTGCCGACTTGTCAAGTGGTCATCTCATGGATAAGATCCTCTCACAAAGGATCAGGAAGAGACAAGGGCAGAAGAGACCAGTGCCAAGACAGATAGAGAGCCGAGGCCACTACTGCGGGATCCCCCACAGCAGAAAGAGGTGAGGGGAGAAAACAGGTCTAATAGTGGTGCTAGTCCCCTTGAAGACTGGCCTTGAGGTCTGTATTCTGGTTAGTACACAATAATCATTTTTTAAGTGAATGAGCAAGTAATTGAGTGAATGAGGGGCTCTGGAGAAGTCTTTGGTCAAGGAGCAATGTAAACCAAAGGATGAAGGGAACTGAGAGAGAAGAAACTTCTACAGAAAATGTTACTAAATGCCAGTCTCTCCACGTACACCATCTTCTCTAATCTTTGCAAGAATTCTGTGTGGTGGGTATTAATATTCTCATTTAACTAATAAGGATTCTGGGTCTGGGACTGATGAAGTCCCTTTCCTAATATCACACATTTGGTAAGTGGCAGGCTGGGATTTGTACCTGAGTTTGCCATGGTAATTAATGCCCCATGCTCATTCAACCAGGATGCCCACACCCAATAATACCTGATAGTACTAGTGCCAGGTGCTTTATACACATCATCTTGTTCAATCCTTATGAAATAACCCTATTAAATAATTAGTGATACTTCCATTATCATCTGTAATCTCAAATTAGGAAACTGTCTTAAAGTAAATTCTCTTGCCCAACATGATATAGTAACTCCTAGAGCTGGGATCAAAACCTGATTGGATAGCAAAGCCTGTGCCCTAAATGACCACCTCCTGCCATTCTTCTACCAGCAATCTAAAGGGAAGAGGTCATTTCCTGCCTGACAGAGGTTTCTAATCCAGTGGAGAAACTCTGGCCTTTGTGCAGGAATCGTATCTTCCCACAGAAATTCATTACTGAATTACACTCAAGCGGTAAATGAGCACCTCATCCTCTCCTGCTCTGCATCACCTTTCTTTTCCCCCTGGCTATGCCTTCACCTCCACATGCCAAGAGCAGCCTGGTTATGGGCTTTTCCTCTTTCCCTAATAGGCCCTGATACCTTTGAGGTCTGAAAGGGTAATTCTTAACTCTTTACCTGCAGAGCTATGTACAAGAAAAGGCTGAGAGCAGGTGCTCAACCACTCTGGAAGATGAATGACTAAATGACTAAATGAATGAATGAGAAAGCATGGAATTCTTGAAGGGAGTTGAGAGAAAGTTTATTCCAGCTACCTCATTTTACAGAATTCACTTCTTGGATTCAGAAAAATGTTAACTGACTTGCCCAGAAGCAATTTCTAGATAAATATGCAACACGCACTAATACCAGCCTCACAATTAAAGTGAGATACATAAAATGTGCTTCTTTGGAACCAAGCTTTATGGATATTTAAAATTTATTACAAGACTTTTTTTAGCTATATAGGCCACAGATTGTGATGAGAACATACCCTAATTTGGTTGATAAGTGTTTTGTATCCATAATTATATTTCTAAGTGTTATTTGTTTTTAGTATAGAAATATGAGTAAAGTATTTAGTGTAATTGTGGCACTTGTCATATAGTCTTTTCTCCTCTTATCCCCCGAGAGGATTACACAGCCTGAGGTGGTAGTCAGCAATGAAGGGGTTCTATTTATTGGTGTATTTTGTATCCATGGATTTTTTAAAGAAAGAAAAAGAAAAAAGAAAAAACCTAAGGTTTATGTGTCAGCAGAAAGAAATTCCTGAAATCATGGGGTAACTTGGAATGGACATAATACATTTGACTAGTGACCTTATAACTTACCATCGAACCAGAACTAGACACATTTGAAAGTGAAAGGTGATGTTATTAATAAATAGATGTGGCATCTTCCAAGCATCTCAGGAGAAATAGCTGCCCTACTCATCTGGATACATTTACAGAACAATGCTAAATAAATTTTCAATAAATGTAAGAGGCATATTTGGAAAAAAAAAACAGTGGGGAAACATTCTTGGCATGGGAAATTACAGGGACAGAATTTTTTACTGTAACTTTTGAGGGACTTGAAAATCTGATGGAAATCTTAAATCTTCTTCAGACAATGTATATACATATAAAACTTACACAGATTTTTTTGGGGGGTGGTCCATAAATTCCTTGAACTCCATCCATAGACTCCAGGAATGTTGAATAAGACCCCCAGATTAGGAGCCCTGGCTCTGGAGAGAGATTTTTCAACCTTTGGTCTATTGACATTCTGTGCTGAATAATGCTTTACCACTGAGGGCTGTCTGTTGCAATGTAAGACATGACAACATCCCCAGCCTTTACAAACTAGATGCTAGGAGTACCGCAACACCAGTTATGACAACTCAGAATGTCTCCAGGCATTGCCAAATGTCCTCTGGGGGCAATATTGCCCCCAGTTGAGATCAATCTTACAGAAGTAGGAACATGAAGATCTCACGTAAGGAATAAAAAGTAGACAGCACAAAGCAAACTTGAATTTAATGAAAGTGAAGCCATGCAGTATAAAAATTGCAAACTGCCCTGCCCTTTGAGTCTGTCTACACTCTTAATTCACAACAGATGTGACCATTCTCTTAACAAATGATGGCTAATGACACCGACTTGGGAGAACCTGGCTCCCCTGAGGAGTCCCTGGGCCCTACCTCCTCATGCCACCATCTGACAGGTGTTGAGTGGAAATAATTGTGAAGAAAACATTCTGAAGTGTTGGTAATGAGTAGAACCTGTAACCCAAACAGGAGAAACATTGTGGGAGGCTGTTCCATTTATAATCAATCCACAGACGCAGGAAACATTAGGCACCTGGAGACATGTAGTTTCCAGTTGAGCAAAATATTTCTTAGACAAACTGTGTCCTCAGCATGTTCTTCTCATTTGGAAAATGAAATGGACATATGATCTCAAAGATTCTTTCAGCCACAAAATTTCACGATTCTATTAAGATGTGTGTGATATAGATATAGGTACAGATATAGGCACAGGTATTGATACAGGTATAGATTTATACATATAGATACGGACACGAACAGGAAGAGATACAGATATATGCACCTCTCTTTCTGAACCTTCTGAGCCTCTGTTTTCTGCTGTATACTAAGGGCAAACAACTACACAGCAAGTTGCAAAAGCAGGTCTGCAGATTAGCACTGGGTAAACTGCATAAAATACCCCTGAGGAATTTGTTAATAGGGCTAATGGGGGAGGAGGCAGGAGCTTGGAATGCCATTTGCCCCAGGGTCCCACACTTACAAAGGGTCTCAAATGTTAACTATTCGTGCTATCACCAATTGAGATTATCTACAAATACATCTACATCACACACACACACTTTAATAAAATTACATAATTTCGAACATGTTAAAATAATGCACTAAATGTAAGCATATTAAAAATCATAGGTTTTGTACCCCTACTGTGGTACTTCTTCAATTTTAATGCGCCAGGATCTAAGCAGCTTAAAGTCCTCAACACCTCTCTGTCTTCTTCTCTTATTATGAAATTAAATGCCTGTGCCCAACCCCTATAGGTCTATCTCAGTAGGTCTTAGGAAGAACCTGATATACGCATTTTAACAAGCACCCTGGGTGATTCTGAGCACGGGTGCTGGGAGCACACTTTAACAAACAGGACTTCAGCTGAAGAGAGGAGAAGGAAAAATATATCTCCCAGGATATTGGACAAAGGGGAATACAGAGAATTGTGGGTGACTTGGAAAGTTAAAGCTAAAATGTTTTCCTTCACTTCCTTCTCACCTAACACACTCATGTTTAGTTTTCAAGGCCCAATTTCAATACCTCCTTCTTGTGAAATCCTTTAGGCAATTCCCTTTTCCATCAGTTATTGCAACTTCTATTGAGCTGTGAGCTTCTGGAGAGACAGAGTAAACTTTAGTTATAACTTATTTATTCAGTGCCTGATACCAGATATATTCAATAAATTTGACGGGTATAGTGTTTTATTGTATCATTTTCTTCTCTGTTATAATTTGTCCCAGAAGATTCCAAATTTCAAGAAAGGCCATGAACTCTGACCCTACATCATCTAAGATGACCGTCTAGAACAATAAGACCTAAGATGAGAGGGAACTGACAGCATAGTCAGGTGAGGACCTTCTTCCGGGTTGCAGGTTTTTTGTTGCATCTTGATGTGGCAGAAGGGACTCAGGAAGGTCTCTTGAGACCCTTTTATAAACGCATTACTCCCATCATGAGGGTTCCACCCTCATAAGCTAATCACCTTTCAAAGGCCTACCTACTAAAACCTTAAGCAGTTAGGATTTCCACTTATTCATTCTGTGGGGACACATTCAGACCACAGCAATAAATATTTCACTGAGTAAGACTGTAATAGATTCTAAGTGTGCTAAATTATGTGGAAATTATACAAATACAAGGCATTTTCCCTGCCTTCAAATTGTTGCAATTTTCTTGCAAAAAGACACTCACATATGAAACAAGAGCCTCATAAACACAGAAGAACTGAGAATTTGTGTTCTGTAGGCCTGCAAGACAGAGGTCAACAAGGGCTAAAATTTTCCTTGAAATGTCTCAGAAGCTACAGAGATATTTCTCCTAAATGGGCTGAACTTACTCAACCTCAGCTGATTTAGAAAACCAGATAGGATTTGCCAGGTGTGTTTGTGTGATAATTGGAATGATCCAGAATTACTGGATCAAGGAGAAGCGGGGAGATTACTGATGAAGAAGAGAAAAGGAAATGGAAAATTCCAGAAACAAACAATTCATAAGTTTAAAAAATACATGGGATTTTAATAAAGAGAACAGAATAGGGAGGGCATTCTAAAGAAAAAAGAAAGAAAAGTGAAGGCAGAAATCAGTGTGGTTATTCCTAATACATACCTGAGACAGGCCTGAACAAATCTGGGGTTAAATAAAGGAAGAGGCAGCGTGGAGAATGGTTATAAAGAACCAATTGTCAGAAACTACAGGAAAATGACAAGTTAAAAAAAAAGTAGGTAGGAGGACACATTAATTTGAAAACTGTAAGTAGATAAGTGGATTTTGGATTGTATCATTGACAACTATTTTAGGTAAAGAGACCAGAGACCCCAGAGGGTGAGAGAGACACCACCATAATCAAGATTTCTTGCTAACTATCATGTCCAGTATCTGTCTCTTCCCAGTGAGTGTCCCTCTTCTGGAACCTTCACATGCCCTAACATAAAAATTAAGTTTGAGTGTCAGGAGACTTGATACTCCTCAAATGCAAAAGGCCATCTTCTGCATATTCCTCTATGAGCCTCTGAAATGAATAGTAAGAACATAAATTTTAAAAACTGAACATTTTCTTTTTTGATATAGTTTGTATTTTTGTTTTGCTTTACAAATTTAAGGCCTTATGAACAACAGTTAACTGGAGAACTAGGTCTCAGAAAACATGTTCAACATTGTTGTCATCTGAAAGTGGACATTCACTCTAAAGAATAGACAGAAGGCAGGCCACAGAAATGGCAGAAGGTGGTTTACTTTCTGACTCCAGAACTTTCTAGATGTGTGGCATTAGGCAATTCACTTAATCTCTATAAATTACGTTTCCTCATCTATAAAATTCAGTTGATAAAATCACCTACATACTGGCAGTTCTATAGAGACCAAATAGGACAAAGTATGTAAAGTATTGAATACTTAGTAAAGAGCCTAGGATATGTTGAACCCCAGGTAAATGTTAGCTATTATTAGCTATAATGACTTCAAATACATAATGCTTGAAAAGAACATTTGAAAATTATACTTACACCCTAGAGTGGCAGAGTATGTACTGATTTGTAAATCTTACATGAAATTCACTTAGTAACTCACTTTGCTTTCTGGTTCGCATGTGAGGTTATTTTTATATTAACCAAAAGAATGAACATAGGCTTCCAACCCAGCAAAGCACAAATCCCCATAAATGACATCATTCTATTTCAATGAGTGTATTCTGAATTTTGCAATCATAATATCTAGAACTAAGATCATTTACACATTAAAGCTTAGTGTTTTGCAGTTTAATATTGTTTTTATGTGTGATTACATATGGCAGATCGTTTCTGCTGAGTTTAAAGGCTTCAACAGTCTTACTTGGCCACATGTGGGTGGAATGGAAAGGGGCAAAGCACCAAGGGTACTATTAAGTCCCTGAAAGTTTGTGTAAATCTTCAATGCTTGAAAGGATACATAGCTATAATCATATTCTCAGAGGAGTCCATGATAATAAAAACTTGTGAGTTCAAGTCCAGAAGAAAATATAGTATAAACTGGAAATAACACCAAAAACATTTTGTAAAGTATAAGATCATCTAACCACTATGCTGTATACCTGAAACTAATATAAAATAATATTGAATGTAAAATGTAATTGAAAAATAAAATTTAAAAAGAAGATATTGCATGTATATACCTCTGAACTGCTTAAATTCTTTTCAAGAAGCAAATACCTTTTTTATCATTTTTCCTTTTCTAAAACAACCACTAGAATAGATAAGTTTTAATCCTCTTATTTTTATTCCATACAACATGGAATAAAATAAACTAGGTCACAGGAATGTGTATTACCTATAGAAATCCAGTATTTCCATATATTTGCATATTATTCAGTATCATTAAGTGCTATTTCCTTAAACATAGACAGGAAAGCTCTCCACTGGTAAAATAGCACAATCAAGAAACTTTGACCTGAGTGATTGTCTGTACGCATAAGCCTCACTTAATCCTCTCTGCAGCGCTGCCTCCGGAGACTCAACAGTTTGGCTGAACTAAATGGCTGAGTTGGTGAAGAATGGGGTGGTCTGTGGGCTTCACTTTAAAACTGAATTCTCTTTTCTATCCTAATGGCTTGGACAGAAAGGGCCCAGAGGTCTGAGAGGGGGGAAACATAAACTATTTCCCTCAGCCCAAACTAAATAAAATGGGCAAAAGGGTTTTGGACAGGAGAGATGTGCCTAGCACACCTTCCTCCAAAGAAGCCCTTTTTTTTTTTTTTTTTTTTCTCCTAATGTGGAACATTGAAAAATTAATCCCTGCCTTTTGCCACCTAGTAGTTATGGATTGAATGATGCTTTTTAACCCTTTTTGCCAAATCTGTTGCCCCCAGAACACAACAAGGATGCCAACCTGCTAAACCAAGCACGCCGTTGTCCGGAGACAGCCAACTGACCTGGAGTCTGCATGATCCTTCCCCATGTGGGAAGGCCACCCTCCCCTCCACACCCCCACTCTTATTAGGGATTTCTGGACCCAAGGGTAGGTAGGACGACGACCATGTCCAGCTTGAAGCAGCTAGAGGAGCTTGAGACCTTCGCCCATTGTCCTTTACAAGATTACAAAGGGTCTTAATATCTGAGAGGGAGGGATAGTTATTTTTTACGAACCATGGGTATGGACTTGGGGGGGGATGCTGGGGGAGGGAGATACTGGGTGGAGGGGAGTAAAGGGGAAAAAATTGGAACTACTGTAACAGCATAATCAATAAAATATATTTAAAAAAAAAAAAAAAAAGAAAGAAACTTTGGACCTAGAGGACTTTCTCTCACCTTTCAAATAACTTCACATCAATGCAAATACATGATAATAACATGTACATCATTGTGACATTCTTACAGTAAGTGAGGCACTGGTCTGAGCACTTTACATGTGTTTTCTTATTTAATTTTCACAATAATGATATAAAATAAGTTCAGTAGGTCAACCCCAATTTATGAATAAAGTAACTGAGGTTTACAGATTGAAAATTATGCTTTGTCCTGTAATTAGTGTGAAGCAGTGGCAGGAATTTTGTAGATCTCCACCTGCCTCTAAAGCTTCATTTTTTTAATCTTCACCTGAAGATACGTTTATTGATTTTAGAGAAGAGGCGACAGGGAGAGAGAGAGAGAGACATCCATGCGAGAGAAAAACATCAACTGGTTGCCTCCCATAGGTGCCCTGACCTGGGAATTGAACCCACAACCTAGGTATGTGCCCTGACTGGGGATCAAACCTGCAACATTTGGTGTATTGGACAATGCTCCAATCAACTGAGCTACCCAAACAGGGCTAAAGCTTCATTTTTAACAATTGTGCTGCACCCTCTCCTTGATCAAAAAAAATAGTATAAATGTCCTTGGAAATTACTGCTTGTGTTCACCTGTGACTGAGCCCAAGCATTCCCCCGAACAGAGGAAGAATAACACAGAGCAGTAACACAGGGCAGACCACTGTAAGGATTTCATTCAAAGATCCTGCAAAATCAAATGTGCTCAATAGCCTCTGCTTTCCCCAAGAACGTACCAGGATCTAAATGTGGCCCTTTGGGGCAGAAACTATTTTCAAGGGTTTCTACAGGTTTGGAAGGAGCAGGTGGCAAACATTATCCCTGGTCTACATCTAATTAAGATTTTTTCAGGTCTGTTCCTATTTAGATTGCCAAGGTTTGTGCAGCTTAAAACGCATGTTACCTTCTTAAAAGTTAAATGGAATGAACAAAGCCTAATTAAATGTGACTTGCTGGTTGATTCAGTATTTATAAGCAGACAGCTCACTGGCTTCAAAAGTGAGTGTTGGTAGCAGCAGAGCAGAGGATATTCAGAGAGGTTAAAAATAAATGGCTGGAAGATGGGGCTCAAAAACTTGTTAGTGCCAAGTCAGATGATTTATTTCCATAAATCACTTCAGTGTTCAGATTTCATGTGTTAAAATGACTCAAAAATAATTTTGCACCGCCTTCTGATATGAAATCATAGCAAGGGCTGACACTGGGGTAGATGAAAAATTGTGTCTCCATTTCTTTGGAAACAGGGCAAACCAAATTGCTCTATCGTAAATTAACATTCACAACTCAGGGCTCAATTTGCTAGGTTTCGCTACCACAGAATCCAAAGAGCAGCTAGCTACAGGACAGAAAACCTGGAATGAAAGACTTAGAGACAAAAAGAACAATCAAAAGAATTTTCCAAGTGGCCCCAACTTCAGGAGCTAGGACAAGAGTGTGCGTGTCACAGGCGTTTTGGGTGGTAGGGCTTATCAGCTGACACCATCGAGTCCCTTATATTTGCTCAGATATGATCTCCCACCTATTTTCTATAATCTGCAACCCCTTTGCATTTTCACCCTGATTACCTTCTTCCTACCCTTGACAGCAGTGTCCAAGCTATATATGGAATCAATAGCCACAGGTTATTTATTTGTCATTGACATAATTATATTTTCAGGAAGCAGACATGACCATATTTATGCTCTTACTGTCAAATGTTTGCTGGCTCCTTATTACCTACAAAATAAAATAGAAATGCACTAGCATGGCCTAGACAAGCCTTCACATTTGGTCTTATTCTCCATTTCCAGAGTCACTGCTCATTGCCCTTTATCAGGACACTCCCTCCCCTCTTGCCACAGTGAACAACTCCAGTGCTCCAAAAGTAATATGCATTTTCATGTCTTTAGATAATTGGTCATGTTATGCTCTCTGCTTAGAATTCTCTCCCCAACCTTTCCTTCTGTATCTGGTAAATGCCTATTGTCCAAGGCCCAAGTTCAATATCAACTCCTTAGTACAGTTTCCTGGAAAAGAATTAAATGGTTCCTTTTTTCATCCAAATGACACCATGATCGTATCACAGCACTTGTGTTTGTTACATCATATTATACCATTTGCCAACCAGTCTGTGTATTGCCTCTGAGCAGATGCCCTGAGTCAGGGACCCATGTCTGACTTATCCCTCTATAGTACTGCACCTTGCACAGATGATCAAGATATGCTTATAAACAAATGAAAATGTGAGAGATGAGGACAGAGATAGAGAATAAAAATTTTCTCTATAAAACATTTTGAATGGAAGTACCCTGAGTTGTTGATCATATTATCCATCAGTTACACATACTCTATTCCACTTTATAACCTATTTTTAAAGCATATTTTACTTCAGCGGTGTCCAGGCCCTAATTTTATATTTAAATACAACTGCCTGTTTTCTTAAAAATTACTTTTTCATTCATAACTGGATTTAGGTGGGTTGTATTTAGCACGGGAAATTTATGCAAGATGCGTGACACTCAGGATTCTCTAATAAGCAAAGAAAAGTCTTAGGGTTTCAGCACAAACTACCACATGTGATAGAGGGGACCAATAGTAATCACTGTCTGTGCAAATGTCAGGAGATTAAAAAAGAAGAAAGAAACCTGTGCCTTCCATGCAGGTTTACCTTAAAAGAGGAATACCATCATGTCAAGATATCAATTGCTCAATACTGTGAGTAATGTTTTCTTTCCTAGAGATGTATGCCCAGTGCTCTGAGTACCCAGATTCAACAGCTCCACATGAAGTGGCTATAACTAAGAAGCCCGCATTTACTGGGAACAAAGAAGAGCAGCTTGGGATTAAAAACTCTACTACTGAACAAGGAATTTGGGGCAATCCACTAACTTTGTATAATTCAGACTTCTCTTCTGTAAAAAAAAAAAAAAAAAAAAAGAATCAATGTCAGCATATTAACAATCAAATATTAAAACTACTTTATAATATGTATCTCTGTTCTATGCCTTCACCACATCGGAGCAGGCGTCCCAGGAATAAGATAGTATTTAGCCTTCCTCTTTCTAGAACAACCACCAGTCCTTGTGCTTGGACTTCTGGACTCATTGCCCTGGGTATCAATCCATTTTTTGTGGTTTGAAAACTAAAAAGAGGCCTTGTCATGGTGGGGGTGGGAGTGGGGGATTACGCGCTAAATCAAACCTTCACTAGGCCTTTCTTTGTTGAGAAGAATTTAGACCAGTATTAAAAAACTAAAATACCTACAGGGGCCATGGCATAAATGAGGGAGTTATTCTGGGTGTAAGATAAACAGTCTTGGTATGGTGTGTGGCCCAACCTGGAGATTCCAAGCTTTGTCTTAAGGCTTTGAAGTTTGAATATTTTGAGATAACCTTCCTAACAAATTGAGCTGAGTTTGACATTTTGCTTCCTCTTTGGAAAACAGTAGTCCCTCTCTATATCGTGGTTCACTTATCGTGGCCTCATTGTATCGCAGGATTTTTTGAAATATTATATTTATTTATTGTGGATTTTTTGCTGTATCATAGGATTTTGTGATCCTGTATATGTATGTTGTTTAAGTTACATAGGTTTAAGAGTGTAGAATATGTTTAAGAACATAAGTAGTGCTTATAAAAGTGTGAAAAAGGTTAATAAGGGACTGGGAATGGTTTATAAGTGTGTGGAAAGGGTTTATAAAACCTTAAGATATATATAAATACTAAAATAAATGTAAGATTCCTACTTTGTGGATTTTCACATATCGCGGGGTTCTAGAACATAATACTCATGATAAGTGAGGGAATACTGTATCTTTTGAATCCCATCAAGGGGGAAAAGTTGGACTTCCCTACAGGATGTGTGGCATCAAGGTTCAAAACTAGGCCATGGTACTAATAGTGTAGGGAAGGGTTTGCAGATCTGGAGGCAGGGATTCGGGATTCCATGGTCAGAGAGAGCAGGACCTCCACTGAATGTGGTAGACTGTGATGAAGAGGAGGTGGCTGCTCAGGTGGATGACACGTGGTATCCCTGGATCAGATGTTAGGACCCCAGGGCAAGGCAGAGGCTAATGGAGAGGGAAGGACCAGCATTCAGCAAGGCAGACATGACAGTGGGAATTATGGTGACCAGCGGAGACTGGAGACTCTCTCCATCTTCTGAACTAAGTCCTGGAGCCACTTGGAATACAAAGGGTTGAAAATATCCATTAAAGTGTCCAATGTCGGATGTTCTGGGCAATTTTGGTGAATGAGGTTTTAAGTTCAATTTAATTCAATTCAGAAAAAGAAACAGTCATGTCATTCTGGCATTATATAGTAGGAAGCCTGAGAAAGAAGACACCTACCAAGCAGGCCACTGAGGAGAAGAGCTGTCTAGCCAGAGAGGGACCACTTGGCCCCAGGGCTGCCTCACAGCTGGACTGTATCACTGTTGAGCTATTTTTGCACAGAATAAAGCTTTATTCTTCACAGCACCCCAAATTGGGGATTCCTGTTGGCCTTGAATTGGCACCAACAACCATCAGTTGACAATAGCAATCCATAACCTTTTCAGACATAATAATAGCTAGCATTCGTCAACCACTTATAAGCCTCACTTAATACTGAATAATCCTGTGGTGAGAACCATCACAAATGAGGAAACTGAGGCACAGACAGGTAAGCTTCTCCAAGGTCACACAGCTGGCTTATAACCAGTTTAGATCTAGGCAGCGAAAATACAGAGGCCACACATGTAAACAACACACTGTACCACCTCTCAGACTTAATGACATGTCCTTCTTCCCAGGATGGTTTTTAGTATTTTTAGTAGTTTCAATGGGTATGCAAGAATTACAGTGATGTACCAAAATGTTAATTAGCTTTATTGTTTGGATCCATAAACAGGACCACAGCTTGATTCCTCTGGCTCAGACCAACATGCCAGTCCACAAATACTCTTCCTGTGAAACATAGCCTCCAAGCGGACAGGAGGAAGAAGTCACAGCCCAGCTCTGAAAGCAAAAGACTAGGAAGCCTTCACATGCAGCCCCATCTTCACCTCTCCCATAGGACTGGTCAGCCCCTTGTAGCTGGGCTGCTCTCCCTCCTAACCTCTGGACATGGCACTTAAAATAGGAGATATCAGGGTGATTAGGTATTGGAACACTATTTATATTTAAATACATAAAATAATTCTTGAAATTCAGCTCCTCAATTGCACTATCTATGTTTTAAGTGCTCAATAACCACATGTGGCTAGTGGCTACTATATTAGGCAGCAAATCATTTCCTAATCTAATCTAATCTAGTCACTTTACAGCATTTTCATCATCAGAAATTTCTGTTGGATAGTACTGATCTAGAATGTAGGTTTCATAAGAGCAGTGCCCTTAGCTATATTGCTCACGGCTGTATTTTCATTGACCAAGAAGTGACTGACATAAATAGGTGCTCAAGAACTATCTTCTGTATAAATAAATGAATGAACAAGGGCAAGGATAACCCCAAGATCTTACAGCCATCCTCGCTAAGAATAAAGCAAAAATGATGTGTTTGAGGAAAATGGGCTTGCAAACTGAAATCATCCAGAAATTCTCAATATTTAACTTGCATGCAGACTTTAAAAATTAATGTGTGACATGTGTGTTATATTGCACTTTCTGCTAACTAAACTTCTTACCATAATATAACTTTGCAGCCAGTTCCATATTTCAGATAATCCCGGGAGCTCTCTGAAAGGAAAGTAAAAGCAATACACTACTGGAAAACTTCTGTGAAATAACTTACCTAATAAAGTGCATAAAACCAATTTATGGATCCCATTGTTACACAAATGTGCACCATTAATCGGTGGCAAAGAATGAGAGAATAGCACTTATATTTCCTATGGGGCTAGGCATATGCAGCTTGTTCATTTAATAAATATATGAGCCTATGCTACAGGAAGGTGGGAATACCCTGAGCCCTAAAATCCATTCACTGTGTCCTACTGTGGCTTGGAATTACTAGCTCAGAGTTCCAGAGGTCTCCTCTCATAATGCATTAAATTAACCCATTAGAAGTGGGTGAACTTACACAGGTTAATCTGCTTTTTTTCAAATTAACAATCAAAAATGTGCATACTCTTTGGATGGTGCTTTTAGTTTGTAATGATACTACTCTGCTCAGCCTAACAGAGTCCTGCTCATTGCAGATGTTCCGATCTCTGTTGAGAAAATAAAGGTCCTCTGCTATGCCCTCAGTTCACAATGGAGGGGGGCCCATGGTGGCCTAAAGGTGGGCATAAGGAGGGACCCACTGCCCAGTCTCTATCAGAATGTCCCCTGATGTGTGTGTTTGGTTTGGAAAATACTGTTTCTCCCAAGTGAGCAACAGTATGTTGTTCAGGATGCTGTCTGCAATCCCTCCATACCCACATCCTATCTACTCAGAGGCAAAAGAGGGCTGCCTGCTCAAAAAGAGTATTTGTGCTTTCCAGGAGCCATCTGGTCATGTGGCTAGAGAAATCTGGACACACCAAGGACGCACACCCACAAGCAGCCTCCTCCAGGTCCCGGGTCCTCCCCAGGCTCCTCTCTCTAACTGCCTCTCAGATCCAGATTTGCAAGCATGACCATAGAATCCCATCTGCCCTGCTTCACAGTGTCTGGTCAGTGGATGGAACAGAATGAATAAAAATTACCCTTCACCCCCCAACTCTATCTTCATTTAATCTTTGGTGCTGCCTTTCTGTCTAATAGTTTGGTTTGGTTTGGGTTATTCATAGAGGCATCAGTAAAAACATTACCTTACTAATTGTTGAGGGAGTGATATAAATGAACAGCCTGACAGTGGATCAGAAACATGTTTTAATCATATTTACCTCCCTGTGCACTTTATCTGTATCTCAAGCCCTAGCATAGTATTTGGTATCGAACACTCATACGACAAATGTTTGTGAGAGGAAGGTATGGGGACAGAGGAGGAGCGAGAGGAAGGAAAGTAGGCAAAGTGCTTCCCATCTGTGGGAATGTCCACTAAAATGACCTGCATTTCTTCAAGTCCTTGAGAGCACGGCACCCCACGTAATAGCACCATGCACTATGGAGTACTTTCTGCCGGCACTGCATCAGGCACGATGGAGAAATAAAAACCAAGAGAAACAGAATCACTCAGCAGAATGCTTGGCATGCTGTATGCGTTCCATAAGCCTTGAGAGATTGAGTGCATGAGCCAGAGCTCAGACAAGGGCAAGGGCAGGAGGGAAGAGGTCGGGAGGCAGAAAATGGCATGCACTGGGGAAAGGAGGGAGAAAGGAGCGAAGGCAGCAACTGAACAGTAAACGTGCAAAAAGGTAGTGTAAAGCCGATGTTAGAGACTGCAAAGAGCAGTGCTTTGGGAGACCGGCACTCCTTGGTTTGAATTGGCCTCGGCGCCTTACCAGCTTTGTACACTCTCCAGCACTCAGTTTCCTCATTTGTAAAATAAGAATGAGCGCATGCTTTCAGGGTAACTGAGCAGGTTAACGAGGTGATGTGTGTAATATGCCGGAAGGAGTGCCCAGCCCAGAGCAAGTGCTCCATAAACGCAGCCTGCACAACGAGCCTGACCCAACGTGAGGCGAATCCAGGGGCTCACGGTCATGCTGGGGGTGTGCCAGAGTTCCTCTGGAGCACCGCTCATCTCAGGCCCCAGGGAACGGGTACGTGGAAATGGTCTCTCTTCAATGTATGGCAGAGCAAAGTGCTAGCCTCTCATGCTCTCATGTTAACCATGAGCAAACTGTCCTATGCTTTCCAAGGACCTTTTGGCTGAGGTTCCAAAGGCCCTAATGTGAGTGAAGGGAGCAGATCATGTCGGTGTGGTTCCAACAGCCTCCTTCCGGCAGCCAGCACAACAGCCCAAGCCTGACTCTCCAGCCCTTTCCCGTTACTCCTAGAGCTCAGCCATGGACTTCACCAGAAGCGGATGCTTTTCATGCTACGGTCCCCCAGAAGCCTGCATGTTTGTACAAAGAAGTCTTGGTTCACGTCATGCTACCCCAAATGAAGGTCTCTCTCTAACCCATAAGTCTGTCACTTAATGACCAGTTCAAGCTCACTTGTTCTCTGAAGCAGAGCATCTTTCTTTCTTCTGGACATAACAGAAAGCGCACTCCCCCAAAAGAATTGCTCATGCCCTCTTTTCAATACTAATTATTATAACTTGTTGAATGTCTACTACATGCCATGTACATTATATATATTTCCATTTATTTAATTCTTCTGACAATTTACAAGGTCTGGCAACTTGCTCTGAAAGGCAAGCAACTTGCTCAAGGCTACACAGCTAGTGTAAAATAGAGGCTAGATTTGAACTCAGGGTAACCAGTCTCCAAAGTCCATGCTCTACCCACTATGCCATGCTATTATTTAACATGTATGTTTATTTCTTACTTCTTGGCTTAAAGCCATTGGAGGACTCATTTAAAAAATATTTTTTGGACTTCTGGCCAAGACGGAGGCATAGACAAACATGCTGCATCTCCCTCCAAAACTAAGGAGTACAACTACCTCAAAACTAGAAAAAAACAGAAGTTCCAGAAAATCAAACTGCATGTAAGTCCAGGAAAGAAAGATATAAAGAAGAAATACTCATCCAGGCAGGTAGAAGGGCGGAGCCGGGGTGGAGAGGACGCAGTGTGGTGGTGGCAGCGGTGGCAGCGACAGGCCAGCGGAAAGCACAGTCACACATTTTAGAAAGTCAGGAGGGACACCTGGGGAGCATTCCCAGCTCCTCACTGGACCTTGCAGCTCATGGTCCCAGCACCAGGAAAAATCAAGCCTCATTGCTTCTGACTGTGCAGACCAGTGGGGGTTGGGGTGGAGGCAGAAATTG
The DNA here is from genome assembly GCF_987537825.1 of Furipterus horrens. NCBI lineage: Eukaryota > Metazoa > Chordata > Mammalia > Chiroptera > Furipteridae > Furipterus > Furipterus horrens. The sequence continues at coordinate 70,387,510 of NW_028327180.1, forward strand.
CCAGTCTCTCAGCAGAGTCCACTTGTTTAAAGGGTCCCCATGGTCCTAGAACGTCCGCAGACCCACTCACTCTGGGAACGACGGCCAGGGCAGCAGCTAGAGGGGCACCAGTCTGGTGTGGAAGTGGGAGAGGTGTCTGAAAAAGAAGCAAGTGCTGGGCAGGCGGCATTGTTCCCTCTCAGACCCCTCCCCCACATACAGCACCACAACGTGGTGAAACAGGTCACCCTGTACTGACGAATCCCTAAGGCTCTGCCCCTTACAATGTAACAGGAGTGACAGCTCTACCTGAGATACAGAGGCAAACAAACACAGGAGCCTGTCAAGATGAGGAGACAGAGAAGTATGGCCCAAAAGGGGGAACGGATCAAGGTTCCAGTGGGAGAACTAAACAACGAGGAGAGAGCCTAACAGATGAGGAGATAGACAACCTAACAGATGGAGAATTCAAAACACTGGTGATAAAGATGCTCACAGGCTTGACAGAAATGCTTGAGTATGGCAAACGCATAAGAGAAGAAGTGAAGGCTATGCTAAGTGAAAAAAAGGAAAATCCACACAAAACCAATGGTGAAGGGAAGGAAACCAGGGTTCAAATCAATGATTTTGAACATAAGGGAGAAGAAAACAGTCAACCAGTGCAGAATGAGAAAGCAAGAATTGAAAAATATGAGAAAAAAAATCCCCAAATTTTGCGAAGGAGATGGACATACAGGTCCGGGAAGCACGGAGGGTACCGGGCCAGCTGGACCCAGAGGGGACCACTCCAGGACGCATCATGATTGAGATGTCAAAGGTGAAAGATAAAGACAGAGTCCTGGGGGTAGCAAGAAAGAGGCAGAGAGTTGCCTATAGGGGGGTGCCTGTAGGACTATCAGCTGATTTCTCAGAGGACACTTTGCAGGCAGGAAGGGACTGGCAAACAGTATTCAATGTGATGAAAGGCAACCTGCAACCAGGATTACTCTATCCAGCAAAGCTATCATTTAAAATGGAAGGGCAGATGAAGTGCTTCCCAGACAAGGTGAAGCTAAAGGAGCTCATCATCACCAAGGCATTATTATATGAAACATCAAAGGGACTTACTTAAGAAAAAGAAGATCAAAACTATGAACACTAAAATGACAACAAACTCACAACTATCAACAACTGAGTCTAAAAAATAAAAACAAAATCCAACTAAGCAAAGCAGAATAGGAACAGAATCATAGGTATGGGGATCATTTGAGGGTTATCAGCTGGGAGGGGAGGAGGGGGAGAAATGTGAATGTGGTGCAGGGATTAAGCATAATCGGTTGGTACAGAATAGACAGGGGGAAGTTAAGAATAATATAGGAAAGGGTGAAGCCAAAGAACTTATATGCACGACCCATGGACATGAATAAGGGGGGTGGGATTGCTGGAGGGAAGGGGCGTACTGAGCAGAGGGGAGCCAAGGGGAAAAAATTTGGAACTACTGTAACAACATAATTAATACAATATACTCAAAAAACATATATATTTTCCCTGTGGATTCAGCAATTTATCACAGTGATTTGACATAGAAGATTCTTGGTCAATATTCATTAAAGTATAAAATAGGACCATAACCAGCAAGAGTAGAACTGGGAATAAAGTGGAAGGAGGGCCAAAGTTTACTTCCTTATCTTTTCTCCACCATTAAAAATTCAGGTCTTATTTCTGATACTCATACTCCTAAAATACTAATAGTAAGTACATTTATATAGTTCTTGCTTTTGGTCAAGCATGGTTTTAAGCACTTTTCTTATATCAGTCCTTCTAACCCTCACAACAGCCCTATAGAGTAGATATTATTATTATTATTACTATTATTATTATTATTATTATTATCATCATCATCATCATCATCATCCCCATTTCACAGTTGGCAGAGCCAAGATCTAGACTCAGCTAGTGTGGCTCTGGCGCTCTTGTCCACCCAGTCTTACCCTTATGCAGGGACGTCAAAGGTGCTCTCTCTAAAGGGCTGGCATTTGAGAGAGAACTGATTGATGATAAGGAGCAAGTGTTGCAAGATTTGGGAGAAGAACATTTTAAGGAAGTAAATTATTACTGGGTAAAAATATCTCACGTGACACACAAGTGGTTAATAGCTACACCGTTTATGAACTCATTAAACTTCATGAGAAAAAATCCACAGGCACCAAATATATAAAAGATGTACAGAAACCATGTACATAATAGAAAATACAAATGTAAGCTTCGGAAGATATTCATGCTTCCTACTTATTGTGAAATTTCAAATAAAAGTAAGTTCACTCTACTATTTTATACCTACTAGATTTGTAGAAGAAAACAAAAATTTTAAAGTCATACCACACCACTGGAACCACTGTGGAGAAGTTGGTATGGTCACACTCCTAGTGGCATCTAAGTCTGCACTACCCGTTTTGGAAAGCAACATAAAAGTAACTACTCTAAAGTTTTAAATAGATTTACTTTCATAGACAATAATTCCACTGTAGGACACTTATCCTGGAGAAACCATTTTGCAATGAAAAATTCAAAGACGTCCATTATAACCCCGTTTATAATCACAAATATTTGAAATTGAAATACCCAAAATTAGACTACAAGTGAATTATGGTACATCAACCAATGCAGTATTGTGTAACAGTCACTAAGATATTAATCATGAAGACAATGAAGAAATTTGTGAAATGTTTATGAACATTATCTGAATAAAGCAAACTATAAGGTTACATATACAGTAATGATTATCACGTGTATTAATATTAACATTGACACCCACCTACACCGGCTTCTCTCTGGAGTTTGCTGTAACTGAATTCTCCAGATCTCACTAAATAAAAAGGACATGCATGAGGGTGTGGGTTTGCATATGGGTATGATATGTGTGGAAGGGTAAGGGGGCAAACTTCAAAAGGAAGGAGAGAGAGAGAGTGCATGAGTGCAATGGACCCATAACATTGAACAAGCACTTTTCTTCTTGGGACTCTGGCAGGATAGTTGGTCTTTTTCATCTAGATGAAATCACAGAAACAGGTTTACCAAGTGCCTACTGTTGACACCTAGCAACTTCCTTAATTTAAAAAAAAAAAAGAAGAAAGAAAAAAGGTGAGAATTTCCCAGAGCTTTAAAATAATGCCCTGGATGTAACCCGAGCATAAAAGTGACAATCTCCAGGTCCTCAGTCCAGGACCAGGAGCAGAAAGGTGTCTGAAGCACATTCAGGCTGACAGCTGCAGATGATGACATTAGAGGGAAGCACAGCGGCGGCTTGCTCAGGAATTCACAGCACGAGGGTGCAGACGCTCTTCTTGGCTTCCAAACTGCCTCGTTCTTTCAAACCTGTTCCAGTCTTGCAGGAACAGACTGTGCAGAGCCATGGACTGGGGTTCAGGCTTGTACACTCCTTTACCCTTGCCCATGCTGCTGTCACAGGTGCCAGAGAATGGGGTCGCAACTGTGCCAGGAGCTTGCTTCTTCAGCCCCAGCAAAGGCGAGGAAGAATCAGAAGTTGGCAGAAAAAGATCTATAGCAGCTCTGCCTTTGCCAGGGCCAGGTCACAGGACAGCCTGTCTGCCTGGGTACTGTCAGGGCGGGGATGCCCTGTGGTCTCCCAGGAAGGTCCTTTCAGCTGGACAGATGGCATGGGACCAGTGGCAGCCCCACCCTGTGCTGCCACTAGTCCTAATGGAAAACTGAGACAAAGCCTGCCGGACATGGGTACTGAAGCATTTTACCATTTTCTCTTTTACTTAATGAAGGATTTTTTAGATTCCTAAAATTGATGCCTCCTATTCTCTAAGCAACATCTACACTGTCTCCAGATGGCCTTTCATGATCTGTGCCCTGCCTGCCTCTGAACATTCTCCAGCATGTGTGTCTCCTCCTTGCAGCTCTGCCCTCAGGTCTTAGCACTTTGCATGCAGAATAGCCCTTCCTCCCTCATGGTTTTCTTTCTGAGGAGTTCTTCCTCATTCTTAATGACTCAGCTCAACTGTCACTTCTTCCCTGGAGACTTCCCTGGACTCAGACCCTTTCCCTAGCCACCATATCCAAATCAAAGTCAATCTCATTATGGAGGTCTCTGTTAGAGCCCTTGGCCATGCTACGTCATCCGTGTGTGTGTCCATGTGTGTGCCCTTCATTAGACCTGAGCACCTCTAGGACAAGGCCTGCTGTACTCATTTCTTGATCCCCTTAACCTTCCTCTTAGACTTCTAATGCATGATTGTTGGTCAAACAAGTAAAGGTCATTTTCATATGTACAGCACTCCAGTCTCCTTTCAACAGCATTCTTCCCCTGCCTTCCATCTATGCCTGCTGGAGGTATTCACTTTCTTAGGCATGGACCACAGTTTTTAAGTCTTCTCTCTCATTTGTATTCTTATCCCCTCACTTTTAGCAGTATGCCAGAGAAGGAGGTCAGCATTCTTAATGCACAGTAAAATGCTTAATAAAGATTAATAACAGTACCATCCCTTCTACCTAATGCAGGCTGCTACATCGTGGGAAAGAGTTCTGGGGCGAACATTCTGGAGAGTGCAGAAGGTTCACAATTGCGCAAGATCACCACCATGCACAGCATGAGAAGAGCAATTAAGGAGACAGGCTCTGGAATCTACCTGCCAGATTCCTTTCATTCCATTCCCCTCCACACCAGGAGAAATGGGCTATGTTATTTGACCTTTCTAAAACACAATTTTCTGTAAAACAGGGATAACAGCATTCCCATTGAGAGAAAATAAAATCATGGAGGTAAAGTACCTATCATAGTGCCTAGGACACGCTACACACAAAGCAAGTGAAGACTATTAGCTTTGTTGTAATGCTGTCACAAGGTAAGTTCAAGTTTTTGCCATCATGATAATATAACCATTTTTAATTGACCTAGAATGTTATGTTTGGTTAAGTGTCATCACCCATTTGTGTCATTTAATCATTAAGCCTATGAGACAGATCTTCTTGAAAAAGGATAGTCACCATGCTTTCTCAGGAGAGAAAGCCGAGTTGAGTGATGTTTCAAGGTCACCAGCTTGAGCCCTGAAACCAAGTGCTAAGATATCCACTTCACCAGTACACCACCCTATATGTGGCCCAGGAGTATGTGCTTTGAAAATGGATCAGAGGAAGCTCCGAAGTGATTCTATGACTTTGAATGGGAATTTGTTGATGAAATCCTTCAAAACCACTCTTCAAAGAACAGGAAGTATATTGCATAAACTGGTTCCCCTCAACCTCTAAGGGATTCCTTTTTAGGTCAGTGGATTTCTGAGACAAATATGTTCTGGCTTCATGATGAGTTGCATATTTAAGTAAACTGATAAAAAGTATATAGCTTGAGCTCCTTCAAGCCCAGAGTAAACTGCTGAGTAAGAGCAACTCCCAATATCTCTACTCCCTAAGTTGCAGAGTATGTCCATACACAAAGGAGAGATAAGGGAATATGGGGGAGCCAGATGTGGCAGACTGATGTCACTGGTAGACCCAATTCTTCATGGCTCTTGACTTTGGACTCAGCCATGTGGCATGCTTTGGCCATTGGGACATTAGCAAACATGATGTGGGTAGAGGTATGAAAATCATACATTGAGGCAGGCTTGCTTTCACGCTTGCCCCTCTGCCTTTACTGTGAACACACCCAAATTAGACTGCAAGAGGATAAGACACAGGAAGCAGAATGGAGTCACCTGCAGTCCTAGTCAGGCCAACAGCCAACAGCCAAGTGACTCCCAGGCATACAAAAAAGACTTGCAGGAAAACACGCAAAACAAACAAACAAACAAAAAAGGAACAGCAAGCTGAGCTGCCAGACCCACAGACAGCTAACCACACACAAATGAGTTGAGTGAGCCCACCCAACACCACAGTAACAATCTAGCCAACCTGCACTGTTAATTAAGCTAAATAAAGGCTTATTGTTTTAAACCATGAGATTAGAGGTGGTTTCTTATGCAGCATTATTGTGCCAATATATAACTGATACACCAGGGACCAAGTGGTAAGAACAGAAGACAAGCCATTTTCAAGTAGTAACTATATATTATTTTTCAAGAGCTTTTGGTGGGGGAAGTTCAGTGATTCTAGTACTATGGAGTCGATTACTGAAATGGTCTAATATTAACAATCTCATCCTGGAAGTCCTCAAGTTCATAATGCAATTACTTTAAGAAATCATCTTGGTTAGGTAAAAGGGCACATAGCATTATATTTGTTCACAGGTTTTACAGTTGCATGATCAAAGGGAGACCTGGCTGCTTCTTTGGGGAAGGTCAAGTGCTAGTATTTTGGATGTCCCCCCACCACTCCTTGTTGGGCACGTTGCTTTCCCTAGAAAGGAATCCTCCAGTTTCTTACCAACCTATTTAGAGTTCTAGGACATATGCAGAGGACGGAAGTCAAGGGGCTTGTGAGTCAGTGTGTAGATTTTAACTTAACTCTCTATTTCCAGTATGGCAGTTAGCATTGCCTTCTGCCAGGTTTACTGCCGGAGTCCAAAGCCTCAGTGGTTCAGTTATCTGCGGACGACTCTCCCTGTACCTGACAGGGCAGGGAGAATGGGTTACCCAGAGGCACGGTGGGTGATTGACCAGGTAACCTAAGTGCTCCTATGCCTCTGATTTCCACCATGTCCCTTCTGATGTCCTCAGCAGCCTGGGATCTTCAGTCTCTCTGGCCTTACCAGGGTCACTGACTCAGCTTCTTCTTGTTGCCTTTCCCCTCCACATGGGTTCAGCTCTCTCCTCTACTAATCAGGTATCACTTGTTCATCTACTTTCTCAGTTCCAAGATGTTACTGACATTCCTCATCTAGTACCTTGTTCTGGGCCATTTGCTTTGTCCTTGTAGTTTCGTAACATTTTATTCCCTTTTGTCATTAGGGCTGTTCAATAAGAAACAGAAGGGGGAAATCTCGTGTATTAAATTTTCTGTCCTTTATGAAAAAGGCCTCTCCTCTATTTTTTTAATATATGTAAGCTTCCTCTAAAAATTCCTGGCATTTTCCTGTAGTCTTAGCAGTCAAAAGGTCACAATTACAGATGTTCTGAGTATAGGAATTGTTCTTTAACTGTGAAAGACATAGAGGAACTTCCTTGCTTGCTTCCTGGCTAGAACATAAGGGACAGAGAAATTTCAGTTTGAAAATAAGAGTTGAGTTCAACTATACCAAAGCATTTTTACAAACAATCACACTCAACACATTCATGTAAGCACTGGGACTTTCCTACTGCTCCTTAGGAACAGAGCATATTCCTTGCATGTTGCTAGGATTTTCTTGGCCTCTTAGTGATATCATACCAATATTGATGAATGACAGTAACATCATACTTTCAATTAAAAGACCTCCAATTCTTCAAGTCTGTAAAGAAATGGACAGACACCCCCCCCCCCTTTAAGGAGACATCGCATCTAAGGTAACACATTGTTTGGTAGCTGACAACTTTCATGCATCCTTCTCCTGGGTAATTACATACTACCTGCTTTTGAACCTATGCTACTATCTCTCCTGCGTGAATTAGATGAAGACCTGAAGACTTTTTTGCATATTTAAGTAGTAATCATCACATTGCACAGGGCTGATAAAGAGCAATGCATTGAAATTCATCAGCTTGGAATACTGCTGTGTGTTACCGAAACCACTACTCTAGTGATTGTGCTGTTCTCTGTGGCCTCATTATTGTAAAAGTTTGAAGAGTCCTTTCTAGTTTAAAGCAAGAGTACTAGCAGGACAATGCCAGCATCACAGTCAACACCTCAAGCAGCTGAAACTGTATCGTGAACTCTATGAGGATTCGGTTAACTTTTGGTAACCAATGAATACTCCCCCTGCAGCCGGAAGTAGAAACCCTTAGATGTGACTCCATGCCTTTTTTACTTTCTTCCTAGACTATCTTCTCTCCTTCTTTGCCTTAGAAAACTTCTGTGGCTATTTTAATTCACAAGTTTCATCTGCTAAGTCCTCTCTCAGTTTCCCCACTTTGTGTTCCTACAACTTTTCATTCTTTCCTCCAGCTTTATTACTAAGTCTTCTATACCTTTGACCATGAGCCAGGGAGAAGAGAGTGGGATAGAAGAATTGCAAAGAAGCTATAAAGTATAATATTCTGGAATCCCACCAGCCCTTGAATGGATTTCAAGCCTGTTACTTACTGCTGACCTTGGGTGTGAGCCTCAAGTACCTTATCTGTAAAATAGGAATAATAAGAGAACCCACATGATAATAAGCTGCTGGGAATAAGTGTTACAATGTGTCTTAAGTGATTAGCACATTGTATGACATATCATAACCAAGCATCCATAAATATTATTTAATATTATTATTATCCCTAAAGGCAGGGCTTATGCATTACTCATTTGTGTAGCTACTATACTACAATGCTTGGTACACAGAAAACACTCAGTAAATTTTAAACGAATAGATAAAGGGATAAATAAGTACTCCTGTAAGAATTAATATGAATTGCGCATATTATTCCTATAAGCTGAATATCTTACCAATGGGGACTTTATTTCTCACTCTAGATGCTCTGCCTACTTCCATGGACTTGGTGGATTCAGAATTGAAGCAACTATAGCTTTGCTGGTAATTTCGGAAGCCATGGAGTGTAACACGCAGGAAAGACACCAAAGCCACTTATAAAAATTTTAGCCTCACACCACTCAACTTCTATGAACTTCAAATGCCCTCATGTCTAAAATGGAATTACTATAAATCATACCTACTCATTACTGGGGTTGGTGGATTGAACATATGATATATGCCAAATTATTCTCCAAGCTTGTGAGACCTATGCAAATACTGATGTCTGTATATTTGTTTATTTGATTGATTGTTTATTTGTAGAAGCTTATTTCTTGGCACCACCTGCGAATTCCTATCCAGCTTCACTAATATCCATACTCCTTCAAATACATCTAACAGATTGATTTAAGGCCACCAACAAAATCTGTTGCTGTGTTGGTGTATAATAGAGATTTGCAATTTTCTGTAGTAAAACCCAAGAGGGCCAATAAAATGTTTTCATTGATTGCAATGTCAGTTTTAGATGCTGCAACGGCTCTGAACAACAGTCATCCTTTAGCACTCTGCTGCGGATGTACTTTTTATGGCCCTGGGTAAATATGACTAGTGGGTAAATACTGGCTTCTGCATTAACACTAACCTGAAGAGACACACCTCTCAGGAGGACCATCTCATTTTTATGCTTTCCCAACCCTGAGGCCATAAATCCTATCAGTCTGCAGAGAGGAGGCATCCTAAAAATGACGGAGGCACAGAGGTGCTCTTTGAGTGAGCCAAGCTAACAAAAATTAAAGTTCAAAGTCACTGGGTAATCTAAGACATTCATTACACCTGCACTAAGCCAGTCAGGGCTGATCAGCCAAATAGACGTCAGCCCAGTGAACAGTCAGGAGAAAGCAGTAAATACCTCTAAGATTTCACCTTGTCTCTCCCCGGGGAGTCAGAATTGTGGGATGCACACAGTATTTCAAATAAATGTGTCCTGGAAAGCACTAGGGGTCTTAAAAAACTGTTCTGAGTCTCCAGGCCACAGTATAGATGGGTGGCATATTTATAGTTCACTCACTAAAAAAGTGGGTACAGATTAAAGATCACTACAGCAGCCAATATCAAATAAGAATGATTGGCACCTAGGAATCATGTAGCCAATCAGGCTGGCCAAGCCCTCAGAGGTCTATAGCCATTGGGAGCCGCAGGGAGTAACTGGCAGGAGCTGGGAGTAGCAGGTCTGATAACCGAGGGACTTGATGCTCAAGCTGGAGGGTTCAGAATCTACCTGTGGGGCCCTTGGGACTCACAGCCAGTTCGCACATGTATGATGGAACAAACATGCGTAAGACAGGATAGGAGGAAAGTGATGTTTCAGCCCCTAGTTTGCCAGGAGAACACACCCCCTGCTTGTGGGGGCAAGGAAGACAGAAGTCAGCCTTCCCTTCTTGTTCCCATCCACACACTCATGTCACCCAGCGCACAACCGCTGGTACCAGGGGACAGTCTACTCTGAAAAAAACAGAGAGAGAGGGAGATTGATTCTGGAATCATCCTTTCTTCCTCTTTCTGAGCCTCTAAAGGTGGGGCAGGGGAGAGCAACGGGGGGAAAATTGGGGCAACCATAAAACAAAAACAATTTTAAAACAGGAAAAAAAGATTAATGGGGGTATTGTGTGAATGCCTGATGAATTCACAGCCATGTACACACCTCTCCTTGTATTATCAAGCGTGTCTTAGTGTCTTACTTCAGACATAACTCCAACCGTGTTAACACAGCCTAAAATACAAGCAGGACTTTTCATCTGTCGTTTCTTCTTTCCACAAATATCTACTGAGCACTGTGCTAGGTGCTTCGGGGATCAAGGGATAAAAACCAAGGACCCACACTCAATTTTATCCCCTTCTAAGCGGGGGAGGAGAGATTTAAGCCCATTTTAAATATAGTGTGATGCTGTTGGTGGGAGACTAAATGATGTGAAGTATTTATGTAGAGTTAATCTACTAATATAAAATAGGTGCATGCCCTCTGACCCAGAAATCTCACTGGGACACATCCTGAAGACATACTTGCAGAAATTTACCAGTTCAAAATTGAAGGAATTCCTCATTGGGGTGTTTATAAAACCAGAAAGCTGCAATAAATCAACATGCTCATAATTGGGAGCCTGGGTGATTTATATAGGATATCCATAAAATGGAATTATTTGGTAGCTATTTCAAACAATGAGGCAGGCCTATCTGTGTTAATACAAATATATCCAAAATACATCAAAAAGCAGAGTAAAAAGATTGCCTAAAATATGATCTTTTTATATGATTTTTTTAAGTCATGTTATATTTAGTTACATGTGCCTATCACAAAATTTGTTTTATGGAAAGAAGCACAAGAAACCATTAACAGTGATTATCTGTAGAAAGAGGGATTGAAGTATGTATATAAAAACACCAAACAAAATTTACTGTTTAAAAATTCAGTGTGGCCAGTGTAGACAGCCCTACTGTGGATGCCATGGGAAGAGAAGAATGGGTTCTTTAATTTTAATGGGAAAGAGATAGGAAAGCCCAACCAAGCTTCCAAAAAGGGTAACAGCTGAAGAAGGTGTCAGCATTACACTTGACGAAGCATTCTGGAAGATGTATCTTTGGGGAACTATTGAACTTTCAAAGCAAGCAGGTATGTCTCTCAGAGCAAGGAGAAGGGTTCAGTTGGAAATGAGTAACGTCCAAAATCTGGACAGCTCTAGAACATGTGCTCTTAGCTGCAGGTCACCAATGCTGGGAAGCTTTAGAAATTACTATATAATTCTGTTGAGGAAAAACAGTCATGCATGGACCCAGAGGCAAAATCTACACCATGGCCTAGCCCATCACTTCCTGCTCTCAGTACCCTGCATCCACAAATAAATTCACAGTGGGTCATTTAATTCCCTTACTCTCTTATGCTCAGTCTTCCTCAAAATTCCTAAACTTCCTTAAACCTTCCTCAGAACTTCTAAACAAGATTGACTTCAGCCATATTCTAAGCAGTTCAGAAGTGTCAAAGGTTGACCGTGACATTATAAAATAAGAACAGGAAAGTTTCTGATTATAAGCATAACTTAACTGTTTTGTAGACTCTATTCTTACCAAAGTTAAAGATGTTAAATCCCTGGCCAGGTAGCTCAGTTCGTTAGAGCATTGTCTTGATACGCCAAGGCTGCAGGTTTGAGTTCCAGTCAGGGCACATTCAACAATCAACCAATAAGTGATAATGCTCACTCTCTCTCTCCCTCCCTCCCTCCTTCCCAACTCCCTCCTCCCTTCTTTCCTCCCTCCATCTCTCTCTCCCTCTCTTCCCTCCTCTCTCTAAAATCAATAAAATACCAAAAAAAAAAAAAAAATTAAGATTTTAAGAAACATGTGTTAACTGCCTGTTTTCTAAAATTCTTATTTTTTTAATGTGTTTTATTGATTACAGTGTTACATTTGTTCCAATTCCCCTTCCCTCTCCTCCCCTCCACCCGGTGGCCCCCCTCCCTCCCCTTGTCCCCACTTTTAGTCCATGTCCATGGGTTGTGCATATAGTTCTTCTCAACCTCTCTCTGTTTATTCCATTCCCTCCTACGATGTTTCTTAATTCCTATACCATGTCCCTCCCTCTCCGCCTTCCCCCTCCCTGCTGACCTCCCCCCAATATGCTCCCCACACCTATAGTTCTTTTTCCACTCTCATTGCCTATTTAGTTTGCCTTTGTTTCAATTCCCTAGCTCCTGTTGTTGGTTCTTGTGATGCAGTTTTCATTTTAGTGTTCATAGCTTTGATCCTCCTTTTTCTAAACCAGTCCCTTTAACATCTCATATAATAGTGGTTTGGATCTAATGAACTCTTTCAGTTTTATTTTGTCCTGGAAACACTTTCTCTGCCCTTCTATTCTGAATGACAGCTTCGCTGGATAAAGTATTCATGGTTGTAGGTTTTGGATTTTCATTACTTTGAACATTTCTTGCCAGTCCCTTCTTGCCTGCAGGGTCTCCCTTGAGAAGTCAGCTGACAGTCTAATTGGGACCCCTTTGTACATGATTCTTTTCTTCTCTCTTGCTGCTTTTAAGACTCTCTATCTTTAACTCTTGACATTTTGATTATAATGTGTCTTCGAGTGGTTCTCCCTGGGTCCAGTTGTTTTGGAACTCTCTGTGCTTCCTGGACCTGTAAGTTTATTTCCTTCCCCAAGTTAGGGAAGTTCTGCTTCATTATATTTTCACTTAATTTTTCAATTTCTAGTTCATCTTCTCCGCCCTCTGGCAAACCAATTATTCTTATGTTGGGCCTTTTATAGCTGTCCCAGAGGTTTCTGATCCTCTCATCATTTTCCTTGCTTACTGTTTCCTCTCTCCGCACTGGTTGACTGTTTGTTCCTTCTCTATGTTCTGGTTTGTTGATTTGAACTCTGGATTTTATTTCCTCACCATCTGTCTCGTATGTGGTTTTGTTCCTTTCAGTATGAGTGTTTTTCAATTCTTTCCCATCTTTTTTCCAGATCTTTTGTTAATTCTGTAAGCCACCTGATAACAATGGCCCTGAACTGAGCCTCTGACAGGTTTCTTATTTGTTCATCTGTCAGGTTCTTCATCTGTTGCCTGGTGAGCTGTGCCACCGGGATTTCTATAGCTGTCTGCCTCATTTTGACAGATGTGTTTTGCTTTCTTGGGCTGGCTGTAGGGGGCAGTGCCTGTGTACTCGTCACAACCCAGCGACCAGCGGCGATCCGCAACCTTTTTCGCTGCGCTGTGGCCCTTTGTGGTCACCACCCGGTAACCGGCGGTGGACCAGCAACCTTTCTCGCCGCGCTGTGGCGCTTTGTCGTCACTGCCCAGCGACCAGTGGCGATCCACAACCTATTTCGCGGCCCTGTGGCGCTTTGTGTGGGGGCGGGGGTCCAAGATGGATTCCTGCAGTTATTCCGCTAGGAGACCGGGATCTGTCCTCCCGCCCTCTGGGCCTCACCGTTCGACGATGCGGTGGTTGCTCTTCCCAGCGTTGGGGTCGGGAGGTGCTGGGGTTCGACTGCAGCTGGGATTGCTCTCCCTGCCGCTGTCCCTGGTGCTACTGCAAACAGCACCGCCTACTTTCGCTCTTACCTGCCCAAAGGGTGCCGCTGGTTTATAACTTTGTACGTTGGGCTTCCGTGTAGTTTTATTTTCTGGAATTTCTAGTTATCCTTTGTTTTGAAGTAGTTGTATTCCTCTCTAGTTGTAGAGGGAGACTGAGCGAGTCCGTCTAAGCCTCCATCTTGGCCGGAAGTCTAAAATTCTTTCTTAGGATAATTTTTTCCCCAAATAAATTTTGCCCTGGAGGCAGATGAAGAAAACTGGAATTTTTTGTTTTTATCTGTTTTTCTGTGAATCCAAACTGACTTTTAAACCAGGTAAATGTCTGGGTCAGAAGCAGCCAAAAGCCGTAAAAATTTCCTTGTAGTCATCTTTAGTCAAGAAGAGAATGGCAGGCAGTATTGAAATTAGGAAGTATGATAAGTTACAAGGTCCAATCTGATCTGTGACACAAGTGTTTCCATTTTATTTTAAATGCTTTGAGTCACACATATTGAGTGGAGCTTGATAAGCTAGATAGCAAAATATTTCAACTCATCACAAACTAGCATTCTTGATAGAAAAGGCTATAAACATTTTAAAAATCTTACAGTATAGATCGATGTGTTTGTTCCTCTATCAGATAATTATTTTCTATTTTTCTCCTGCCTGTCCCTGACATCCATCATCTCTGATCTCATTGATATTCCATATTTGCTGTTACTCTCTCAAAGCCAATTTACTTTCTAGACTTTATTGTCATAGATGTAGGCATCCATCTTAAGAGAGGGTATTTTTGAAGGAAGATATCCCATGGTAATTGATGGGAAAAAATAGTCCCATATGTGTACTTTTTTGGTGTCTTTCTTTAACAACTGCAGAACATTTTATAAAATTTAGTGGCCTTTCTGGATGGTCTTTGACAGAACAAGACATTTCACCCTATAATTAATATAACCACATTAGAAACAATTTTTATTGAGTCTTTTATTATTGTCATCAATTATTTTTTAAATTCTTTTATTTATTGATTTGAGAGAGAGAGAGAGAGAGAGAGAGAGAGAGAGAGAGAGAGAGAGATCAATTTGTTGTTCCACTGCATTCATTGGTTTATTTTTGTATGTGCCCTGACTGGGAATCAAGCCCACAACCTTGTGATAACGGGACAACACTCTAACCAACTGAACTACCCGGCCAGGGCTGTCATCAACTGTTAATACCTTTCTTACAGATTTCTTTATGAAAATGAAATAAAATATATATAAAATCATTCATATATTGCAGAGTCCCTACACAAATTGTTTTATTATTGAACAAGCATTTATTGAATGCTAACTGTGTGAAGCCTTGTTCTAGACACTGGCAATTTGGCAATGAACAAATCATAGTTCCTAAGTTCATGGTATTCACTGCTAAAGGGAGGAGGAAACAGGAAAGTCAAGAAATAGTTATGACAGTGTGACAAGGGCTTAGGGGAAGGCACTTGGTGTTCTGGAAGCCTCTGGGCAAGGTGTTTCTCCAGGCTGCATTGCCAGTGAATGGTTCCCAAATGTTGTCATGTCCAAGGTGAGACATAAAGGAGAGCAAGTCTGAAAGGGAAAAGAGAATGAGAAAAGAAGGAAGAGTGTTCCAGTCAAAGAGAAGAGTTTATTCAAAGGCCCAGGTGTGAGAAAGCACATGACCTGTGATTCAGTGTGGCCGTGGCATGGAATCCACGATGGGAGGAAGAGGGATAGGGGGAGGGAGCATGAGGCAATGGAACCAAAGAGCATGAAGGAACTTGGAATGCTGCTGAGGGCAAGGGCAACATGTAGAGGACGACAAGCCACTGCAGGACCGAGATCTTCCACTACACAGACCTCCTGGGTCCAACAAGGCTAGAGAAGAGTCCATCACAGAAATCCTGACAAGTGGCATCGGTGGCCTGCACTATTATGCAGACAGACCTCAGAGCTATTGCAGGCTCAGTTCTGGACCACCACAATAAAGCAAATATTGCAATAAAATAATCTTTCTGTTGGTGGAGCACCTTGCCTTCAATTTGTGAAAAAGGACAATGCTAGTGAAGCTCAATGAAGAGACGTGCAATAAAATGAGGTATGAGGGGGCGAGAAGAACCCTATGTGTCTGTGTGCATGTGCGTGTTTAGTATAATCACTGTCACTTTTCATCCATGTTATCAAAGGGAAGAGAGCTGGTCTATAAAAATCTGCAACTGCATCCATGAACAGCACACTAAAGCAATCTTTTTGGTGAGTGCTTGAAAAGTCCAGTTGACTGGTTACTGATGGCAAATGCAACCATCAGTTTGCTTCACGGGTGGAAATTAAACACGCACATTGACTTCCAGGCTGCTCAGAGCGGCTGGGGCTTGTGGTCCTTTTCAGTTACACTGCAGCAAGTGTGGGAGAGGGGAGGGGGCAGCTGAGAGAGAAGATAGCATTGTCTCCTGTGACAATTTCTCTACAAAGCATGCCCAGATCTTAACCCATGGGAAGAGACTGACTTTGGGAGCAGGTGAGAAACACATCACACAGAACTTGTTGGTCACTAATGTGAGGAAGCAAATTAGAGCGTTAACCTAGTATCCTGAATCCGCAAACAGAGCCGCTTCCATTGCAATGCTAGTGAGGTCTTACACACTGTGCTGCATGAGGGCACAACTGCAGACCATCAGTGAGGCAGCCCTGTCGCTCAGTGTCACTGCACTCTCGTATTCACTGCAGAATTATTGGCAATAGCCAAGATATGGAAACATCCCATATGGACAGGAAATGCATATGGATACAACATAATAACTATTCAGCTTTAAAAAGAAGGAAATCTTGCCCTGGTGTGGCTCAGCTGGTCAGAGCATTGTCCCTAAACCAGCAGGTTGCAGGTTTAATTCCCAGTTCAGACACACACCTAGGCTGTGGGTTCAATCCCTGGTCAGGGCATGAATGAGAGGAAACCAATCAATGTTTCCCTCCCTGTCTCTCTCCCCCTTCTTCCCCTCTTTCAAAAATCAATAAATGTGTCCTCAGGTGAGGATTAAAAAAAAGAAGGAGGAAATCCTGCCACATGAGACATCCCGGATGAACCTGGAGGACATTATGCTAAGTGAAATAAAACCAGTTACAGAAGGAAAAATACTGCATGATTCAACTACTATGAGGTAGCTGAAGTAGTCAAACACTCATAGAAAGAAAAAGTAAAATGGTGGTTGCCAGGGGCTGGGGCCTGGGGGAGATGAGGAGCTGTTCAAGGGGTGGGAAGTTTCAGTTGCACAAGATGAGTAAGCCCTAGAGCTCTGCTGTACAACATCAAGCCTGGACTTAACAACACTGCACTGAGCATTTAAAATCCATTAGTAGGATAACTCTCATGGCAAGTGCTCTTATCAAAACAAATCAAACTAAACAACCTTAAGTAACAAAAATAAAAGTAAAAGTAGGGCATGGAGTTCTTTGCCTAGAGAAATAGTCAAATACATCCTCCTTTTCACAGTAATGTGTTACAAAGCTAGTTTCATGGCTCGGTCTCCTGCGAGTCATATACAAACATTTTAATTGACAAGAGCCTGATCATTTCTGAGGAGTAGATACACATTATTCATTTAGCTAACAAATGGTATTGTGTTCCAGGCTAGCGTTGTGCTAGGTATTGGATTTAAGTTGAAAGCAAAATCATGATCCTTGCTCTCACATGGGAAAGACAACCATTGATCAAATATGAATAAATGTCTAATTACTAACAGAAGCCCTAGCTAGAAAAGAAATGCAATTTTAGGAGCACAATTCTTGGAGGCTATATTAAAAAGAACCTTTATTAGACTGTAGGGTCAGAGATGTCTTGCCTAATTAATTTATTCTTAAATGAAAACCAGAAAGATGAGTAGGAAGCAGGTAGATAAAGGAGAGGAATGGGGAAAGTGATTCAGACAGAGGGAATGCTGACTGCAAAGGCTCAGGAATGGCACAGAGAAGGATGTCTTTGATGTACCAAACATAAATAAGACCAGTTCCAAAGACTGGGCCCAAACTCCTAAGTGATAAGAATTAGTCACTTTAGATCCATTGTTCAGACACGGTCTCTAAAAATATGAACCTGTGACTAAAGGTCCATAAATAAGCCTATTCATAAAGTCTCCACGTTTGTTATCATCATCACCATCACCATCACTAACAATTATTGTACAGGCTCCCCCTGGCTGGTTTGGCTCAGTGGATTGAGCGTCGGCCTGCGAGCTAAGTGTCGCTGGTTCGATCTTCCAGTCAGGGCACATCAGAGAAGGAAAACTCTGATTCCAAAAAACCTCTGCTGCCTTGCAGCATACCTCTTCAGGGGAAAGGCTAAGGGAGTAAACCCCGACAGAAAATCCGGAGCCGGAGTCCCTAAGGCGGTTTGACGTTGTAGTCAATACCGGCAACTCCTGCGGCGCACCTGAAGCCAAGCTGTATTGACTCCGTCTTTCCCTTGGATCCTTCAGCTTCGAAGAGAGGGGGGGGTCTGCTGCATGGGCAACAGCAGACCCTCCATATCACCCTGCCCAGGCTCTGTAGCTTCAGCTTCACTGGAAAGGACACTCCAGCGTCATTGCAAGATGTCGATTCAACATGGGAGGAGACAGATACCATGTCACTCCCGAGTCGGACTGCACAACCATTCTCGGCGGTGCAGATAGACTCTTAAGAAGCTACACCATCGTCTCTCAAGACGGATGGCTGCCGACGACGATGACTATACAGGCTATATACTCTGCTAAGCCACACGTACAGCTTATCTCATTTAGTCTTTGCAACAACCCGTGAGGTAAGGGCTACCGTTATCCCCATTTCCCATATTAGGTACACTGAACTCAAGCGAATTGCTCATGTCCACATAGCTACTAAGCAATGGAGCTAAGATCTTAATAGAGCTGCATTGATCCCTAAGTCTGTGTTTTAATCCCTATGTCACATTAATTACATAGATAATATTTAGAAAAATGTTGGTATGTGTGGTGGCCACAAAAATATGCCTCACAGACTTCCAACTACAGGAAGCAGAATCAACCAAGGGCCTCAGCCACTGCACTCTGAAATCCATCATTGTGTGCTACAGAGCAGGGGTCCCTAACCCCCGGGGCCACTGGTATACCAGGCCACACAACAGGAGGTGAGGCATTATGGCCTGAGCTCTGCCTCCTAGCACCCCCCACACAAGCCCATGGAAAAATTGTCTTCCATGAAACTGGTCCCTGGTGCCAGAAAGGTTGGGGACCGCTACTAGACAGTGAATGCTTGTGTACCTTCCAAATTTAATCCCCACTATGATGGTACTGGAGGTGTGGCCTTTGGAAGGTGATTATGTCACGAGGGCAGGAGCCCTCATGAATGGGATTAGTGACCTTACAAAAGGGACCCCAGAACCCTGCCTGGTGTGGCTCAGTTGGTTGAAGTGTTTTCCCATAAACTGAAATGTTGCGGGTTTGATTCCCGGTCAGGGCACAAGCCTAGGTAGTGGGTTCAGTCTCCAGTCAGGGCCTGTATGGGAGGCAACCCATCGATATTTCTCTCCCTCCCTTCCATTCTCTTTAAAATCAATAAGCATGTCCTCACGTGAGGATAAAAAAAAATTTTCAAGAGACCCCAGAGTGCTCCCACACCCCTTCTTCCATATCAGGACACAGCAAAAAGATGACCACCTATGGTCAGGCAGCAGGACACCAAATCTGCCACAGTCCTGATCTTGGACTTCTTAGCTCCCTGAACTGTGAGAAATAAATTTCTGTTGTTTATAAGCTACCCAGCCTATGCTAACTTGCCACAGCAGCCCAAACAGAATAAGATGCTGCTTCCATGGGCTGCTTCCAACCTAGGACTGAGAGCATGCTAGCGGACTTCCCTCACACCTAACCGTGACTTGAGGATTCACTCACAGCCTTGCAAAATCTAGGACACTTGCACCCACTCTTTCCTCCTCTTTCCTTCCCTTGGGGTCAGATCTGCATCATAGTTTAATTGTTCTCCCAGCCTTTTCTGGGCTTTCTCCCCATTTCTCTCATGGGGATGTTTCCCTAATCAAATTCTTCTACATTTATCCCACTCTGGCATCTCTTTCTTTGAAGACCCAGACTTAGATGGTACCTAATAAAACATTTATATAACCAAAAAGGCTGCTAGAAAGGAAAAAGGTCTCAAGGCTCTCTAGCACTCCAGTTGGTCCACCCTCTGTGATGGTTAGAGTATAGTACTATGGTTACAGATTTTAATCCATTTATTTTCAGTATAGTCCATACCATTAATCTCAGTCCCTCTGAGAGAGTCTTCTTCCTCTCCTGTCATAATAGTCCCTCTTTTTCCCTCTCAAAATTTTATCCAAAGAGATGATGATGCCTGGAATTCACTGCAACATAATACTGGAGGTGAAAGGAACTGATGGGACGTTACTGAGGCAGAATTGGCCAATGCATTGATGGTGTTGGAGCTTAGTTATGGATGGATTCATGGGCTGATGATACTATTCTGTTTACATTTTAAAAACATTTTATTTATTTACTTTTAGGGAGAGGGGAAGGGAGTGAGAAAGAGAAGGAGAGAAACATGCAGGAGATAACATTGATAGGTTGCCTCTCACATGCCCCCAACAGGGGCCTGGCCTGCAACCTAGGCATGTGACCTGACTGGGAATTGAACCATTGACCTTTCGATTTTCAGGTTGGCGCTCAATCCACTGAGCCACATCAGCCAGGGCTATTCTGTTTACTTTTATGTAGGTTTGAAATCTTCCATAATACAAAGATAAGGGGGGAAAAGTATTCTGATTTGAATAATACATTGTATGGTCACCCTATATCTAACACAGACTAGCTACTAATCTGTTCCACTGGACATGATGAATACTTGGGAAGACACATGCAAGGCTTAGTGCAAACATTCCCATTCCTGAAAACTCATGAGCTCAGAATGTTTAAAAAAATATTAGCCCTGGCTGGTGTGGCTCAGTGGATTGAGTGCTGGCCTGAGAACCAAAGGGTTGCTGGTTTGATTCCAGTCAGGGCACATGCTTGGGTTACGGGCCAGGTCCCCAGTTGGGGACTCACGAAAGGCAATCACACATTGATGTTTCTCTTTCTTTCTCCCTCCTTTCCTCTCTCTCTAAAAATAAATAAATATAAAAACGTTTAGTGCCTTTTTGTTGTTGCTGAAAGTGATAGAAATTGAACTCATAATGGCTTATACAAACAAACAAAAAAAAAGTATTTTGATTGCATAGTGAAAAAAAAATAGTAACTTTAAGCTTGGCTGGATTAAGAGACATAAATTCCGTCACCAGGAATTGGTCTCATCCGTTCCCCTCTTTTTTTCTATGATGGTAATTTTTTTTTTTTTTCCTCACC
Source organism: Furipterus horrens (assembly GCF_987537825.1). NCBI lineage: Eukaryota > Metazoa > Chordata > Mammalia > Chiroptera > Furipteridae > Furipterus > Furipterus horrens. The sequence goes on from NW_028327180.1 coordinate 70,408,442, forward strand.
GGAAGACATTTTTTTCATTGCTTTTTAGAGAGAGAGAAAGGGTTGGGAGGGCAAGGGGGGGGAGAGAGACAGAGACAGAGACAGAGAGAATATTGGTTTGTTGTTCCACTTATTTATCAACCATTGGTTGATAAGTGCACCTGTTGCCTTCTTGTATGTGCCCCAACTGGGGATAGAAAGATCGAACCTGCAACCTGGGTTGTGCCCTGACTGGGAATCGAACTGCAACCTTTCAGTGCATGGGACAATGCTCCAACTTAGCCACAATGGCCAGGGGGTAGACTTCCTTTTTACACTGATAAGATAGGTGTCAGTTTCTCCGAGTTTATGCCCCAGGTTCTCAGCACATATCTTTCTCAGTTGCTCTGGAAAGTCCTAGGATGAGCTCTGATTTGACCAACTTGCATCATATGCCATCTTTAAGGCAATCACAGTTCACAAGAGGATGGACTATGCTGACTGGTCAGTCCTGGGTTGACTGTCCAACTATGACATTGAGGGTTGTTCCCACACTGACTAAGGAAAATAGTTATTCTCTATCAGAGTGCTAGGAGCAGAAAAAAGAAGCGTATACTGGACAGGCAGGTAGAACAGGTGTCCACTATCTTCTCTTCTTCCTAGGTATCAACTGCTTTATCATCATGTAAATGTGAAATTTTTTTTAGGTGAAATGAAGGTGACTTTAAGTTCATTCAAAAACTCAGGCTAATACAAAATTCTACTTACAGAATTATTCTCACCCTTGAGATTCATTATAACTGATATATTTTCATAAGATTTATAGTGCTCCTACTTTCTCCTTCTTTATCAGCAAAGACTATGCTTTGATTTACCTGCATTTTTAAAAATAAAATGAAATTGGATTTTTACCTCACTAATGAGGTACACTACATGCTAATTGTGTAGCAAGGACAGAGTTAAGAGTAGAATAAAGGGGAGGTTTTCAATACAAGCATTTTTCTTTTTTTTATCTGAGAAGACATGCTTGAAGCTAAATTTTAAACACTTCAGCATGGTGAAACAAATTAATAATGGCTCAGACACAGAGGTGTTGCATATTATTCATGATCTTGGAATTATTAATATAACACTGAGCCATTATTACCACATATTGCCATCAGAGTAATTAACACATCTTATCTAATAGAAAAGGGCCGTCAACTCAAGCTAAGAAGTAATTAAGTTACATAACTACACAGCTGAGGCAGAAAGATGCATGTCAGATGAATTGTTAAGTTGCAGCTCACCTAAGTGGTTTTGAATAGCAAGAAGGGTGATTTGCTGTTTACTGTCTGGTTTACCATTAATGAGTTACTTCACTGTATCGAGCCTCAATTTCCATGTACTATGAGGAGGTTAGAATAAAGTGATTACCAAACTCTAGTGTACTTAAGAATCACCTACAGAGATTCTGAGAAATCTGTGCTCCTTGGTATCCCTTGGAGACACTCATTCAGATGGTCTAGAGTGGAGACCAGAAATGTGTTTTTTAACACACCCAGGTGATTCTGAAGCTAGTGATTGATCCAGGGCCATATCTGGAGGAATTTAAGAAAAGAAGTTCAAAGGTCCCTTCCAGTCTGAATGATCAATGGTGAGATCACTGGTTTTCACCAATACAGTTTTTGTCAGGAATTGGCATTTGTTTTATATGTAAATGCCCATGATTCCCATTATCTACTAATGGTCTGACCCTTCTCTCCCATGAAACTAGCATGGGAGGAATGAAAAGTAAATGAAGAGAAAAATAAACATTTTCAGCTTTTATGAAATATCATTCATCTCTGAAATTATTCCAAACCATAACACTCAATGAATCATACCAAAGAAGTCATAAACATGAGGAACAATTTATAATTTTAAGAAAACTCTATGAGTATTCTTCCAAATGCCTTTTGTCTTTCAGTCCTCTGATTTCACAGAGCGGGGACTACTCATAGAAAATGCACATAGTTTTAACCTTAGAAAGTTTACAATTGCAATAAGTTAGATGCTACTGGTACCCTGAGATTTCCCAAATATCTGAGAATGGCTTTTAAAAATGAAACCAAGTTGTGTTTATGAGGTTGTGAGACTTAATATCTAGCCTGTTCCTACTGCCCTAATAGGTCATTGTGCCTGACACAGCACAGACATACTATAAACATAAAGCAAAGGCTGGGGAAGGAGGGTCTTGGTCAATTTAAATGTATAATTGTTTAGCATTATGAGTGAAGCAGACAAATATCAACTTTTAACATTTAAGTATAAATACATACGTAACTATGCACCAACAGAAAATAGTAATTTGAAAAACTCTCTTATTTCACTCTCACAGTCTTCACAGGCACCTGTGACAGTCCTGACTTGGTGACAAACAGAGATACTAATACTAATTTTATTATTCATTCATTCTAGCCGATAAATATCTATTAGGCACACCTACTTTGTATCAGCAGAGAAGGAAAACTCTGACTCCAAAAAACCTCCGCTGCCTTGCGGCATACCTCTTCAGGGGAAAGGCTAAGGGAGTAAACCCCGACAGAAAATCCGGAGCCGGAGTCCCTAAGGCGGTTTGACATTGTAGTCAACACCGGCAACTCCTGCGGTGCACCTGAAGCCAAGCTGTATTGACTCCGTCTTTCCCTTGGACCCTTCAGCTGCGAAGAGAGGGGGGGTCTGCTGCATGGGCAACAGCAGACCCTCCATATCACCCTGCCCAGGCTCTGTAGCTTCAGCTCCACTGGAGAGGACACTCCAGCGTCATCACAAGATGTCGATTCAACACGGGAGGAGACAGATACCGTGTCACTCCTGAGTCGGACTGCACAGCCATTCTCGGCAGTGCAGATAGACTCTTAAGAAGCTACACCATCGTCTCTTGAGACGGACGGCTGCCGACCCGACTTTGTATCAGAAACTGTACTATATCACAGTATTTTCACACTTTAATTATTGGACTATCATATTATCCTAATTTTAGTACTACTCTCTTAGATTTTTCTTTTTATTGAAGTATAATTAAGATGGCATTATATTAATTTCAGGTGTATGATGTGATCACACAATATTTGTATATATTGCAAAATGATGAACACAATACATCCAGTTAACATCCACTATCACACACAGTAGTTCCTCCTTATCCACGGTTCCCACGTTCTAAAACCCCAGTGGGTGTCTGAAACCAGGGGTGGGACCAAACCCTATATATACTGTTTTCCTACACATACACACCTATGATAAAGTTCAATCTATAGGCACACTAAGAGATTAACACTAATAACTAATAATAAAATAAAATAACTATAATAATACACTATAAAGTTACGGGAATGTGGTCTCTCTAAATATCTGATTATACTGTAGTCACCCTTCCTTCTGTGATGGCACGAGATGACACAGTGCCTACCTGAGGAGATGAAGTGAGTAATGCTGGCATTGTGATGTCACGTTAGGCCACAGCTGATCTTCTGACAGTATCAGGAGGAGGATCATCAAGCCATAATAACGTCACATCTTCAACCCACAAATTTAACACCTTTTCCATCTTAACTAAGAACACTCACTGTGGCCATAACTTTTGAAGTTTGAGATACGTCAGCAAAACCAGCACAAATTTCTTTTTCCCCCTTCACAATTGCATAGAAGATCCATTCTTACCATAGATCTTAGCAACCTCAGAAACACATTTTTTCTTTCCTTATTAAGTAGGAAACTTTCACCTATTTACTTAAAGTACTTTACAGCTTCCCTTTGGCATACCAAAATTGCCAGTATCACTACTCTCGTACTTTGGGGCCATTTTTAAACAAAATAAGGGTAACTTGAACCAAAGTACTGTGCTCTCACGACAGGTGATCTGCTGACCGAGACGGCTTCTAGGGAGTGAACAGGTGGGAAGCGTCTGCAGTGTGGACACACGGACACCGGTATGACTCAGGTCCTGGGCAGGGTGGGGTGGGCAGGGTGAGATTTCATCATCCTACTGCTACTAGAATGGTGATAATTGTTTATTTCTGGGATTTTCCATTTACTATTTTGGACTATGAAACTGTGGAAAGCTAACCAGCAGGTAAGGGGGACTACTGTAGTTACAAGCCTTTTCTAATGATGAAATCTTCCATGATTCACTCTCCTAGCTACTTCAAAATTTAACTTTTTCTTTAAATTGACTTACCTCAATACCTACCTTCACCCCTCTGTAAACGTCAAATCTGTAAAATCACAGGTTTCATGTGCTAGGCTAATTTTTCCTAATACATATTAACATAAACACATAACAATTAAAAATGTGTACGTCTATCTGTGAACCACCTAAAATCATCAGTAGTGAGCACATCTCACTTTGGAGACGATGAAGAGAGTCTCTCTGTCCTCAAAGAGCTTTTCTTTGTTTGCCAACAAATTCTGCAACCACACAGGGCAGGCTTAGGCTCTTGCTAAGAAGCATTTCGTGTCCAGCTGTCGGGCAGGACCAGTGAGATGCTGGCCTGACTTCAAGGTGACCACAGAAAATAAGGCTGAATGTGAGCAGGATTCACACAGCTGATGGGAGAGCTCAGGCTTCCCCTTAATGACTCTTGATGTGTCCAAGTAAGGAAAGTACCTTACTCTAACAGAAAGCATTTGCAGTGACACCCTGAGAATTCTATCATGTATGCAGACCAGTATCTTAATGAAATAAACCCATACATTTCAGCATCACCTGGCTGTCACACAGACAGGCCCCATTATATCCTAGTTTCACTTGCAATGTACTGTGAACAAGGTACCATCCACATCAGCCAAGTTAGATCCAAGTCTGTGGAAATGTATACAGAAGTCCTCCTTTTTGTCCCTAGCTGCAAAGGGAAAGTTCCAACAAAGGATTGAGTGGGCAACTCAGGACTGCACCTTTGAACTCACTTTCACTGTAGAAGGACATTGTGAAGAGGATGGCTACAGCAAGAAGCCTCCTCCTTCAATCTCCCCTCCTCAGGGTTGAAAGAAAGCCTCACAAAAAGAAGAATACATCCCATTCAGCAAACATTCATCCCCTCCAGTCTCACCATGGTGGGAGACCAAGAACCCTTCCCCCGGATTCTTTGTTCATTCTTCATCAGGTATTTTTGAGCATCGTTATTTGCCAAGCATGGGGATAGGCTCTGGGGAAATGTGAATAAACAACTCCACCTCTGCCCTCCTGGATTTCACACTGCAGTAGGAGTGACATACAAGCAGATTGGGGGGTGGGGGGAGAGCTAAAATAGAACTTCAAGGTTCAATGGGGGCAGGGCAATGAAGTCAGACTGAAAGAACCCCTCAGTTTTAGGAGCTAAGAAATCCAGGAAGGGATCAGAGAGAGCATAGGCAGGCAGGGGTGCGAAGGGAGTTTCTTAGGGCAGTGGAGGAAAAGGTGGGGCTTCATGCTCCAAGAAGGAACCAGGGCAGGGAAACTGACACCGGAAACAGCACAGCAGAGGGTTTGGACAGGTGTGATGTGCCTGGCACACCTTCCTCCAAAGAAGCCCTTCTTTTCCCTAACATGGGACATTGAAAAATTAATCCCTGCCTTTTGTCATCTAGTGGTTATGGATTGAATGATGCCTTTTAACCCTGTTGCCAAATCTGTTGCCCCCAGAATACAACAAGGATGCCAGCCTATTAAACCAAGCATGCTGTTGTCCGGGGACAGTCAACTGACCCGGAGTCTGCACGATCCTTCCCCATGTGGGAAGGCCACCCTCCCCTCCACATCCCACTCTTATTAGGGGTTTCTGGACCCAAGGGTACGTAGGACGATGACGACCATGCCCAGCTTGAAGCAGCTACAGGAGCACGAGACCTTCATCCATTGTCCTTTATAAGCTTATAAAGGGTCTTGAGTCTAAGAGGGTGGAATGTTATTTTTTATTGTCATAAAAAAAGAATAATATAGGAAAGGGTGAAACCAGTATGCATGACCCATGGGCATGGACTGCGGTTGGGGGTGGGATTGCTGGGGAAGAGGGGTACTGGGCAGAGGGAAGCAAAGGGGAAAAATCTGGAACTATTGTAACAATATAATCAATAAAATATACTTTAAAAGAAAAGAAACAGCACAGCAGGATCGAGCACAGTAGGTTGCTTGGCTAAATGGAAAGGCATGGGGCAGATCCCATGGGGCCTGAGAGACCCTGCTAATAAGTTTTGGGCTTTCTCTGGAAGGAAAAGAAGGCAGTTCTTAATTCTGGATTTATGCTATTAATTTCTTCAGTTCTGTTTCAGCCCAGTCTGAGGGGAGTGACTTTAGAAATCCTTGGGGAATTCACTGTACTCTTTAACCTTCACATTTTGAAGGCTTGGATGCCAAGACTAATTGAAATTAGAGAGGTAGGTGAAGTTACATATAAAAGATGCAAAAAATATGAAAAAGAAGTGAGTAAACAGGCTTTGATAAGCATATAACCTTAATGTGTGGGGCACAGGAAAAAGAAAGCTTTCCCCCAATGAGGAGCTTCTGCAAGGGTGCCTCTCAGCATGCTTGGTGACTTCATTGTAGACATGTTCTCTTTACCAAAGTTGACTTTCCCAAGGCACCTACAGGCTCTATCTAAAAATTCAGGCTGATGCCCAAGGCAGGCACTTCTGGCCCTACCTGCTTTGTTGTTTATGTTGTCAGAGGGGTGGGGGACTGGGGGAAGAGGTGAAGGGGTTAAGCAGTACCCATTGGCAGTTACAGAACAGCTGCAGAGATGTAGGTTGCAGCATAAGGGATATTGTGATGAGTATGTATGGGGCCCGGTGGGTACCTGAAGCATTGGAAAGTGGAGCGCGAGAGGGGGGCTACTCCGTGAAGTATATGATTTTCTAACAACTTTGCTGTACACTGGAAACTAATACAGAATTATATTGAACATAAACTTTAATTGAAAATATTTTAAATTAAAATAAAATAAATCAATGGCTTTTGTCCCCAGATTTGTTAAAGCCAGTTTTACACATCTTTTTATATTTTTAATCATTTATTTATTGTTATTCTATTACCCTTTGCCCTCCTCCACTCACCCCCAGCTCCCACAGTCAATCCCCACACTGTTGTCCAAGTCCATGGGTCATTCTTACCTGTTCTTTGTCCTGTACCTTCCCCTTCTTTCCACCATTATTCTCCTCCCTTCTCTGCTCTGTAGTCTTGTTGTAATGACCCAGATTCTTTCAAAATTATGCAAACTAGTAAAATATAAGAACAACAAAAAAAGTTGCTTCTTCTGTGACAACTAAATTAACTGCTTTGGGAAAACCCCATATAGAAGACTATCTAAAAAGCAAGCACTCTGAAGAACTTACCGCCCACGATAAAACTACAGCCGTTGAGAACTACATAACGGCAGCGGTGTATTTAAGGGGCAAAGGCCAATCGGCACAGCCACACTTAGAAATGGCCTTGGGTCACCACACCAGTGTATAAATGATACATATTTGAGTTTAAAATAGAATATTGAAATGTGCATACTTTATCCTTTATGATTTCTTTATCGAATGTTTCAAATAATTCCCAATGATCAGCCCTAATCCGGTTTAATAGAGTAATTAGGGCACAAACTTCAATAATTAGGATGTATAATAATCAGGGTCTGGCTTCACCACTGACTACCTGTTTGGTGTTGTACAGGTTACTTTATCCTTTTACCCTTCAGTTCGCTCATGTAATAGTACCTGCCTCACAGGACTATGGCGAGGGATCTATCTGCTAAAGCTACAAAGTCTAAAAACCTAGCTTAGCACATAGCCCTCAGCAATGTATTTTTATTTTTATTATAATCATTATTGTATTTGGGATGAGGTGGCAAAGAACTTCCATTTCTACTTTATATACTTCTCTATTGTCCACCACAGATCTCTACTGAAGCTCTAGAAAACTGAAGTCTGGTTTGGTCCTTTTCATTAGGCCATCAGTTTCCCATCAGTTTTTCAACATGAAGCTTCCAAGGTTTAAATGTTCTGTTTTCCTGTGTTTGTGTGTGTGTGTGTGTGTATGTGCGCGCACACGCGCACGCACACACACATACTCACCCATGTGTTAAAGACAGTTCAGCCAACAAATATTACAAAAAAGCTTTGTGTATTCAAAGAAAACAATAGCTTTTCTTTTTAACAGAAGTGCAACTAAACAAAGAACACAGCCAGATGTTTTTCACACATAACCCTACCATCCTTCCTGCATCTCCCTCCACCTTGTCCCCACAAAACAAGCCCCAAGGGCCTAACATGACACTAGATGGAGGATAAATCCACATCTGGGCCGAGGGTGCTCTCTGAGTCTGTGGTCCAGCCTTTAGCAAGTATTGTTTTTGAGCTTCTTGACCTACCTACCTCTCCTAAGCCAGAAGAAAGTGCACATTTTGGTGGGTCTTCAAGTATTTAGCCTCCAACAGCAGTGGATGCCACAGCCTAAAACTTGTGTGAGACATTTCCTTAGCCCAAGCTTTCCTTACTCTGAAGACAGTTATCTTTTATCTCCATTTGCTGTGGTTTAGCATTCCCAACGTTCCCAAGAATCCATGTCTCCCAGTCAAACACACAAAAACAACATAGTACTTCCATTACCACCTAAATACTTTGGGGTCTGATAACAATATGTGTATTAATAACCACCACTGGTGGGCCCTGGCTGCTGTGGCTCAGTGGATTGAGCGTCGGCCTGCGAACCAAGTGTCGCTAGTTCAGTTCCCAGTCAGGGAACATGACTAGGTTGCACGTCAGGTCCCCAGTTGGGGACGTGAGTGAGAGGCAACCACACAGTGATGTTTCTCTCCCTCTCTTTCTCCTTTCCCCTCTCTCTAAAAATAAATAAATAACCACCTCTGGTTATTAAACCTGATAGTTACCAATCTCCTTTGTTCCCAGTGAAATGAAAGAGAGAGAAAAACTATTCAGGCAATTCCAGTAAATGCATGTTTATACAGTGTCTGATATTAGACTTCCTAAGTCAAAATCCCATGTTTTTTTTTTTTTTACTTCTGTATGGTTTTAAACAAATTATCTTATCTCTTTTAATCTTAATGTGTTACTGTGAGGACAAAATAAAACAACACACACCAAGCATGACTTCCAACTTGAAAATAGTTGACAGGACCTGACATACTGTGGCTCAATAAATGTTCATTTATTTCTTCTACTACAACCACTACTACTGAGAGATAAAAATACTTCTGGAGGCTCTGAATATTCCAGATTGACTATCCACCTGGATCAATGTTATCACAGAAATCTTCAGCTCACTGCATTGAGGATGTAATAACAATAACTGTAAAGAAGACAACCATCAGTCCCTGGTTTCCAAACAGGGAAGGGTAGGAGTGTTGATAAAATTTCACTACATTTTGGGTGCCATTAAATTAAAGTAAAAGCGTTCATAAATCCAAAGCAGCTTCTCCTTTATCATCATTTTAAGAAGGAACTATAGCTATACCCATGTGAATTGCCAGGTGAGTACTAGACTTATGAGGGGATCACTTCTTGAGTTATATAAATATTCAACCACTATGCTGTACTCCTGAAACTAATACAATATTGAATTTTAAGTGTAATTGAAAAAAAAAAAAAGAATTAAGGAAACTATAGCTGCACTTTCTAAATTCTGATCTACCCTCCAGTATCAAAACCTTATGGTGGGTTTGGCCTTTTCATGTCTCATCATGGGTGACAATCTAAGGCTCACTCATGCAGCAGGGACCTGAAGACCACCACAGTGATACTGCACGACTATAACTTAAGACGCTGCTAAAAGGTTGAGTTTGGAAGAGATTTTCTGTTGGCAAGAGTTCAGGTTTTATGAACGGTCACATACAGCAGCAGATGGATGTATATGAATCTGACCCATTAATGCTAATATGCTTTTTAATTTTAGTACTTTTGACATTTCCATTGTTAATTTTCTACCAATCTTTCCTCTCATCACAGCCATAGGAAATAGAATTCCAAATGTTCCCATTTTCAACCACCAATTCAGAACGTTGTGTCAGTATCCTACAAATGTCCTGAAGATAGGCTAGAGCGCTGTGGCCACGCTTTTTATGAACTGTTTTCTTCACTCCTTCCACGTGCCCCACCTGACTTACCATAACCACTCTTCCCTCTCCTACCTACACTCTTCAACTGAAGATAATTGGTGGAAGGGGAGTTATTAAAAACTTCCTTCCAAGACTACTTAGGAGAGATCAAATAACAACTTTTCTTAAGAATCAAATAGAGTTTCCTTGCCTGTCCCTTACCATCACAGTGTTGTCCTGTGTTTTTACAGGGAATTCCAGCACCACCTCTTCCCAGTGGAGGGTCCTCTCGCACTTGCCCACAATGCATTATCTAAGAACAAAATCAAGACAGAGAACCGTCTCTTCTTCTCTCCTTCTCTGTGCTCATTCTAAAAATTTAGACTGCAAAAGGCGTTCCATTTTGAGGACATACCAATGCACCGAACAAGCTGAAGGAAGCTCTGCCTTTGCTTCCACCCACAGAAAGATGCAGCTCCTTGGTTTCCGAATGGAAGGGACTCACAGACAGCAATCTGATTGGATGGGAAGGCTAGGGGACCTACCTTGAAGCTACATCAGAAGTCACTTAATTTTCACTTTGATCATATATGTTCAATCAGGGTGACCAGTGCTAACAAAGAAGGCTGATGGGCAGGGACAACTGATGGGCTAAGTATTTGTCCAGCAGCCTGTGGCTCAGCCACTGTGCACAGGGCAGGGGGCAGAAGCCCTGGTTCCCAACTCTGTTAACAGAAACAACCAAGTCAAACGCATTTCCCTTTTCTTTGCTCTGGGTGGGTCTAGTACAGTCTAAACTCTAAGAGAGCAGACTACATGTGTTTTTGTGAACCACCCAGCAAAGTGCCTGGCTGCTAGTAGGCTCTTGATAAATATTTGCCAAACAAAAAAGCATCAGGGTCTCAGCAGAAATCTGTGGCAAATCGTTTTAACAACATACGTGTTTGGTAGCTTTAAAGGTTATATAAGCTATGCATGCTCATAGCTGAAAGATTTGAAAATGCTTATTAATAGAAAAGAGAAAATAGAAATCAACTTTTAAAATTTAAAAGTCATTTTCTCCATATTTTTGTTATACGGTGTGATATTAGAAATGATTTTATTTTTCTAATATCTGTATTTTTGTCTTTAACAATATAGCTAAATATGTATTATTACTTGCATAGTAATAATATATCAATCAGCTGCCCCCCTTACATGTCCCAACTGGGAATTGAACCCACAACCTTTTGGTAACACTCCGACCAGCTGAGCCACCCGGCCAGGGCAAAAACCCATGCTGTTTAAAACCTTCTTTTGCTACTTTGGGTGGCTATCCTGCCTGTCTCTTTATACCTGTATTTATATGTGTATTTGTGGTTGTTTCTATCTCTATCTTTGAAAAACAACTTGCTTATTATGGAATAATATGAACTGCTTTTCATTCCACTAATAATATTCTATACATAATTTTTAATGACTTCAAAGTATTTCTTGGAGTGGAAACTTTATTATTAGCTATTTTTGGACAATTCTTGGGATAATCAGGGTTTGGATTATAATACCATGATGAATAGCTTATCTATATCTCTTTATCTTCCCAGTCATCTCTAAATATGTTTTTAAGGTACTTCCTAGAAGTAGAATGAATGTCTTGTTATCTGGATCAAAAGTTGTGAAAATTTTAAAGGACGATAATAATCTTTTTACTGAGTGCTTACTATGTGTCAATTATTTACTAAGCAATAACTCAGCCTTTACAACAATCAGTGAGTTAGATATTGCTACTGTCTTCATTTTGCAGATGGGGAAACCAAGTCTCAAAGAGACTGGTACTGCAAGAGCCTCAGGCAAATCTCAGAAGACTCAACTGACCTGGCCTGCCCACATCTAAATCAGTCAATGCCAAAGGAGATGAAATTGCCGTGACTGACTTGGGAAAGGTCAAACAGCCTTCCAATGAACAATGGAAAATCAATCACAATGCACCCTACACTATTACTTAAAAAGACAAAAATGTCACTACTACAGCCTTGTAAGGGTGAATGTGCCTTGTCTTGTGGGGAATGACCTTTCCCACTCCCCAAAGCTGCCCAACGGGGAGGGAGAAAGACACCCTGAGGTCTTTCAGTGCATTTAAGTTTTGGTAATTTTCAATTTTTACCAACCAATTCAGCATTAACCCCTCATAGCCACCCACATAAAATGGGAAGCAGAAAAAAAAATAATAATAAGCCAAGTCAATGAACTTGACTCTAAGTTTATGGCAATTGCTCTGTACATTGGAGAGGTAAGGTATTTGAGTCAGACTTTAATAACCAGTTTTAAATCATAAGATGACAAGTATTGTTTAAAAACAAAACTTTTGTTGCTGCTGGCTTATGACAAGTGGCATTTGGGAAGGAAGAAAAAATTTCATAGAAGACCAAAAAAGATTTCACAAATTATTTCTCAAATGTACACAATGACACCATGCAAAACTAAAAATAAATTCAGCTGCAGTGTATACAAATTGTCCTGTCCTCCCCTCTCCTCCCACCCATCTTCTGCTTCCATGTTCTTTGGTAAGTTCCCCAGGAGATAAACTCTCCCAAATAACCATGTCTTTGTGTCTTCCAGTAAACATACCCCAAAATGGTCCATTTCTTTAAGGATTTCCTTGAGAGGCTCTGGAACTTAGGGCAGCATGTGAGTTATTTAAAAAGCCACAGCTTTGTGGATTGGCTAAACAATGTGCAGCCTCCAGGATATGCCTTTGAGGTCTATTCTGCCATCTGAATTTAGACCTCTAGAGGATTAAGAACTAATATTTTGACCCAAAAGCAGTGACAGAAGTTTGTCTGGTCTCAGGACTCTGTCATCAGGATTACAAATTGACCTGGCCAATTTCCCATTCTAAATAGATTTGGAAGACTCAAATATTAACAACCATTCAAAATGTTAATTCAAAATAAATTAAAGACTTCATTCAAAATATGCCAAAAATGTGTCAACCCATATTAAATGCCCTGGGTTTTACAAGCAATTGGCTTGACTTTGAACCACTATTATCTTTTCTGTCTGAAAAAACTCAGAGGATATATGTATGTCCTAAGTGTCCATTCAGGAGGATGTTATTACAAGTGGGTATTGTCACTCCTGAAGTTATAGGATGTATTGATCAAAAGTTTCAAATCTGGGTATGCTAAGAGTGTATAAAGTGCTTTGGGAGGTTGGCATAGAACTAACCATGAATGAGAATGTACTGATCCTTCTGCCATCTCACATCCTGTCATGACTAACTGGTTTGTTTCAGAGGACAGGCAGTATGAAATGTGCTGAGAAATGTGACTGTTCATCATGGCAGACAGAGGTGAGCATCCGGACCAGATAAGCCCGTGTTAGATCCCAACCCAGCATTGACAACCTCTATGACTTCCGCTGTATTACTCACTCTGGCTCTCAGTCTTCCCTCCTGGGAAAATAGGACAATAAAAGCTACGGCAAAGGCCTAGTGTCAGGACTCAATGAGACCCCATATGAGCACTGCCCGACACTGAGTAGAGTTAAATACTATTTGGTTCTCTTTCCTATTAAAAAAAAACAAAAGGGATGAAGGAAGGAGAAGCTGTAACACTTTGTCCTCTTTTGCTTTCACTATATTTTTTCTTTATCAAGTTTTTTTTTTTCTCTCACCCTAATCCACCCCAAAAACTGAGGATGGAGGCAAGTTTATCTATCTTTGTGTCTGACTAGGTTTGCCCATTGAGTTGAGTGGACCTCAGCATGACTGATAGATAGAGATGTATACAAATGTCAATACTGTTATATAGTTATATTGTCAGTCAGACCGGTGCAAGATGGCATCCGCTAAGACCCCAGACTCCCAGCAAATGGAACTTGAGTTCCTGTCATGGTGACATCAGCCTGGAATGTCTGGATGTCCTAGTGATTCAAGCAGCCCAATCACAAAGTCAGCACCTGCCCACCAGCCCCAGGCAGGCTAAATTTTGCCTGGTTCAAATTAGAATCTGCCCACTGAGTCAATAGAAATAACACCAAGGGACAGCCACTTTCCTCAGCAGCTATGCTTACCTGACTGGTTGGTGGTAGCCATTTTCAGTGCTATGTGTGAAACTGTAAAGGGGAACCATCTTGGGTGTGGGACAAGAATGGGAACGCATATTATAAATGACAATGACATGGGGTAGGCTTCTGTGTTAGAAAGAAAAAGGTCAGTGTCCTGAGCAAGCAGAATAAAGGCAATTAAAATGTCAGGGAACCTAACCTATTCCTCTAGCTATTACTAATGCTGTCCTGGTTCCCCATGTAAATTTCTGTCTTCCATTATTCCCTTCAGACTAATAGGTACACAGCAGTGAGCCTGTGAGATAGGAAGAGCCTGCTCAAAAGCCCCAGCCAGGCGGACCATCTGTCAGCATGATCAATGTCCTGGTTAACATTCAGCTGTTCTCTCCGCAGCATGGCAAATGCATTCGATACATCACCTTTGTTTGGCCAGCGCATGGCCAGGCCAACACAGCAATGCACCTTGATCCTTACTGATACTCTGGGGCTCTTCATCTCCCTGAGCCTCAGTTAGGCAAACTTTCTGGCTGAGAATTACAGGACAAAGTTGGTAGCAGCAGCAGTAGCTGTGGAAATAGCAATTGCAATCATGCCTGGGGGCCGTTCCATGAACTTACCTTAACATAAAGAAGGTCTTCAAATGAAAAGGCTATTTCATTCAAATCAATTCAGCATGCATATATTGAGTCCTGAAAGGCAGCATTATATACTAATATTGAGAAGCAGGAGAAATGGGTTCCAATTCTGCCCCCACATTTGGCACACAGGGTAATTTTGTGTAAGTTACTCAACCTCTCTGTCTTAGGGGTTTCATTATTAAAAAAAAAAAAAAATACTGCCTATTAAATAAAAAAATGTATACTGAGCACTTAGCACACAGCTTGGCACATAAGAAATTCCCAGTAAATTATAATTATTATTCTAAAAACACTGAATGGATCCTGGGGCAGGGGTAGATCTAGAGGATACAAGATGCTGCTCAAGTCCTCAACAAGTTTGGTGGAGGATTCCAAAGATGGATAAAATGTAAAGAGATGGTCATGAGATGAAAAGACAGTTTGGATGGAGAAAAAAAGCATGAGCAAAGGCATAGGCAGCATTACTCACAGTGGCAAAGACAGAGAAACAGCCAAAGTATTCTCTGCTAGATGATGGAATAAAGAAGATGTGGCAATGTAATATTACTCAGCCATATAAAAAGATGAAATACTGCCGTTTGGGATAACATGGATGGATCCTGACAGTATCGTGTTAAGCAAAACAAGTCAGATAGAAAAAGTTAAGAGTATATGATTTCACTCATATGTGGGATATAAAACTGAAACTCATAAACACAGACAATAGTATGGTGGTTACTAGAGGGAAGGGGGTGGAGGAGCAGTAAAGGGTAAAGCGGGTCAAATATATGGTGACAAAAGAAGATATGACTTTGGGTGATGGGCACACAGTGCATTATACAGATGATGCATCATCAATTGCATAGCTGAAACCTATATAATCTTATTAACCATTGTCACCCAAATAAATTTAATTTTTAAAAAAGACATGGGAAATAAAGATGTGACTCGGGTGATGGGCACACAATACATTATACAAATGGTGCATCATACATTGCATAGTTGAAACCTATATAATCTTATTAATCATTGTCACTCCAATACATTTAATTTTTTAAAAAGACAAGGAAAGTAATGACTGATAGGCTTGTGAGGCTGGTGTGTGAGTATGGATATGGCCAGAAAGGGGAGCTGAAGTTTGATTAGAAACCTTCGGGTTCCACACTAAGTAATAAGGCTTTATTCTGTAGGTAGTGGAAAGCCATCAACCATTTCAGGGTAAAAGGAATTACCTGCCTCTGGTATATGTTAAGAATAACTATGTAATTGAATAGGTTTGCCTACAACACAGCAAGGAAATTCCCAGGAGGGAGAAACTCTGACCTCCATAAATAACAGCCGGAGTATCCAATCCTATTTTGGGGACTTTTGAAAGGTTTATTAGCAAGCAGGCAGAATCCTGAGGGGAAGCAGGATTCAAGGTGAGATTCATGAATGCTAACAATTGCCCTAAACCACCAGGCAAACCCAGGGCACGTCCCCGCAGCCCAAGTCAAGCAGCGAATTAAGGAAGTAATGTGAGCAATTCAGGCCAAGGGTAAGTCACGTAGTCCTTACAGTTCACATCTGCTGAGGAATCTGTAAACCCACTACATGGTAAAGCCAGTCCCAGTAGCAATCACTGGCATAAAGTGTGAACTTACTCCAATGGGGATGGTTCTAGTGGGAAATTCTATTAGAGCAGCCAGGATTGCAAAAGCACACACTGCTCTGACTTCCCCTTCCCAGTAGTCTCTGCCCCAAACAAGTATACACCAAAGAATATTCACAATGATTTAGGAGCAGAACAAGCTGCTGCATTCTCTGCCTCAATCTTAGGAGAATGCAATACTTGGATCCAGTTATACACTCCTAGCAAAGGGAGGACTATAGCTACATAGGTCTGTAATAATCATTACTTATTATTGTTGATATAGGTGATTAGAGTAATACAGGTTTCTTGTGATGGCTGCTCAGCTTACAATAAATTTTATTTCTCCAAGTTTGCTAGGGCTGCCATAGCAAACACATGAACTAGGTGGCTTAAACAACAGAAATGTACTGTCTCACAGTTCTAGAGGCTGAAAGTCCAAGATGAAGGTGTCAGCAGGTTCAGTTTCTCCCGAGGCCACTCTCCTTGGCTTGTGGAGGGCCATCTTCTTGCTATGTGTTCTCAGATTTTTTTCCTTGGTGCACATGTGCCACTAGTTTCAAACCACCTTTCCTTGTAAGGACACCAATCAGATCAGATTAGAGCCTACGACCCCACCAACCTCATTTTACCTTAATTATCTCTTTAAACGCCCTATCTCCAAAGAGAATCATATTCTGAGATGTTGGGGCTTAGGACTTCAACATAAGAATTTGCAGGGGGAATACCATGCATCCTATCACACCACCTATGCTGGCAGGTCTTTCTACCAAGTAACTCTCACCTTACCTTGAGGTATAGTCTATTCCAGCAGTTCCCAACCTGTGGGTCATGACCCCTTTGGGGGTCGAACGACCCTTTCACAGGGGTCACGTGAGATCATCAGAAAACACATATATAATTACATATTGTTTTTGTGATTAATCACTATGCTTTAGTTATGATTGGGGGTCACCACAACATGAGGAACTATATTAAAGGGTTGTGGCATTAGGAAGGTTGAGAACTACTGGTCTATTCAATGAAGGGGAACCCTTGCCCCAAGAGAAACATAACAGAATCTTCCTCCTGGGAATTTGGGGTTGGGATTAAGAATGGTCAGCCACTTTGATCTCTTGCTCTAAGTAGTTCTAAATGCTGAGTTTCACATATGCCAGGTGAACTGAATAGAGCAGGTGAACAGGAGTTAAAAATGAGGTCTACTAGCCCAGAAAAGCAGAGGTTATAAAGAAAAAGAAAAGAAAAAGATTCTTATATCTAGAGTGGCTTGGAGGTTTCTACTCCAGGACGTCAAGAGAAACTTTGGCCCTCATGTTCTGGGAGAGCCATCTGTTATAATTAAGGGAGGCAACCACAAGGCAGTGGCAGTGGTGGCAGTGGTGGCCTCAGTGCTGGGAAGGATGATGGAGATGTCAACACGGACAGAGTCAGATTGGACTGCTGAAAGGCTACTCCCTCCCTTCAGCGTAACCATATTAATTGCTTGCCTTTTCTCTAGTTCATGATGCCCCTGGGACAGAGACATTGCAACATCACTCAGAAGATCATTCTGGCATTTTGCCAAACTCCTATGTAAGCTTTTACTCTTCCCAACACCCAATCACATCTCTGTTGCTTTCATCGAAGCTCACCCCTTCTGGCTTATGGCTTCACTCACAGAGAGAACTGCTTTGCCTTCTCAACATGAAAATACATCCTGCCCTTGAAAAGTAATTAACCCAAATTCCTCCCTTCTCTTCTCCAGGCTGATCAACTCGAATTCCTTTAGCCTTTCTTCAAAAGAAACAATTTTTGTTCTTTTAAGCTCTGGGTGCTTCTTAGTGTTTTCATATCCCCTTTAATGGTTACTGACCACCTCTGGACTCTCTTATAATTAAGGTCAGAGCAAAGCTGAGTGCAGTGGAAAAATTACTTACCGATGCTGCATGACATGTTCTTCAGGTTGCATTTCATGATTCTGTTGCCCTTTCCCATCCCCACAACAATAATACTCACACTAGCTATTCACATTCAAGTTACATTTTGTTCTATCTAAAGTAAGTCCATTTTTATCCTCACATAATTTGCTTTATTCCTTTTTTACTTTAATGCATTTCATTTAGGTCTTTCATTTCCTCTTTTATATTTCTTTTGAAGACCAGTAAATTTAGACCACAGATAAAAAGGTGGGGGGATAATTACATAGCCTAGGAGTGGAAACTGACAGCTATGGGCCAATTATTGTCCATAGACTATTTTCTGTAACAGGATATTCTTAAGTGTGTCAAACTGAATGGGAAGTCCAGCAAACAAAGATATAAAGAAGAAATACTCATCCAGACAGGTAGGAGAGGTGAAGCCGGGGCACAGAGGATGTGGTGTGCTGGCAGCAGCAGTGGTAGCAGTGGCAGGCTGGCAGAAAGTGCAGTCACACATTTTAAAAAGTCAGGAGGGACCTGGGGAGTGCTCCCAGCACCAGAGCAGACCTCACAGTTCACGGCCCCAGTGTTGGGTAAAATAAAGCCTCGTTGCTTATGAATGTGCAAACCAGTGGGGATTGGGGCGCAGGAAGAAACTGCCAGTCTCTCAGCAGAGTTTGCTTGTTTAAAGAGCCCCCATTGTGCTAGAATGTCTGCAGACCCACCCACTCTTGGAACGATGGCCAAGGCAAGAGCTAGAGAGCCTCCAGTCTGATATGGAAGTGGGAGAAGTGCCTGGAAATGGGGCAAGTGCTGAGCAAGTGGCACTGTTCCCTCTCAGACCTCTCCCTACACACACAGCACCACAACGTGGTGAAACTGGTCACCCTCTGTTGACGAATACCTAAGGCTCTGTCCCTTACAACATAACAGGAGCAACAGCTCTACCTAAGACACAGGCAAAAACAAAACAAAACACAGGAACCTGTCAAGATGAGGAGAAAGAGAAGTATGGCCCAAAGAGGAAATGGATCAAGGTTCCAGTGGGAAAACTAAGTGATAAGGAGATAGCCAACCTAACAGACACAGAGTTCAAAACACTGGTGATAAAGATGCTCACAGGATTGACAGATATGCTTCAGTATGGCAAACACATAAGGGAAGAAGTGAAGGCTATGCTAAATGAAACAAAGGAAAATCCACACAAAACCAATGGTGAAGGGAAGAGAACTGGGGTTCAAATCAATGATGTGAAACATAAGGAAGAAAAAAAACAGTTAACCAGTACAGAATGAGGAATCAAGAATTGAAAAAAATGAGGAGAGGCTTAGGAACCTCTGGGACAACTTTAAACGTGCCAGCATCTGAACCATAGGGGTGCCAGAAGGAGAAGCAGAAGAGCAAGAAATTAAAAACCTATATGATAAAATAATGAAGTAAGACTCCCCAAATTTGGCAAAGAAAATAGACATACAAGTCCAGGAAGCACAGAGAGTCCCAAACAAGCTACACCCAAGGAGGACCACACCAAGACACATCATCATTAAAATGCCAAAGGTTCAAGATAAAGAGAGAATCTTAAAAGCAACAAGAGAAAAGCAGAGAGTTATCTACAAATGGGTACCTATAAAACTATCAGCTGATTTCTCAAAAGAAACTTTGCAGGCAAGAAGGGACTTGCAAGAAGTATTCAATGTGATTAAAAGCAAGGACCTACAACCAAGACTATTCTATCCAGCAAAGCTATCATTTAGAATGGAAGGGCAGATAAAGTGCTTCCCAGACAAGGTAAAGCTAAAGGAGCTCATCATCACCAAGCCATTATTATATGAAATGTCAAAGGGACTTACTTAAGAAAAAGAAGATCAAAACTATGAACACTAAAATGACAACAAACTTGCAACTATCAACAATTGAATCTAAAAAATAAAAACAAAATCCACTAAGCAAACCAGAATAGGAACAGAATCATAAGTATGGGGATCATTTGGAGGGTTATCAACTGGGAGGGAGAAGGGGGAGAAATGGAGAAATGGTACAGGGATTAAGAAGCATAATATGTTGGTACAAAATAGACAGGGGGAAGTTAAGAATAATATAGGAAAGGGTGAAGTCAAAGAACTTATATGCATGACCCATGGACATGAACTAAGGGGGGTGGGATTGCTGGAGGGAAGTGGGGTACTGGGTAGAGGAGAGCAAAGAGGTAAAAAATTGAGACTACTGTAATTTATATTTCTTGTGATTGATAAAGAGGAGTGAGATGGAAGAAATAAATAATAGGTTTCATACTCCCTCCATCAAAAAGAAAAAGTGCTGAGTTTTTAACAAATCATAATCGATTTAACATACATCTCGTGATCATATAAAACACTGCTTTACGTGCCTAAAGGAAGAATCACTTCCAAGGCTTAGATAACTTAGTCAGTGGAAGCTTCAATGGTTAGCATCTGAAATATAACTCCAAAGATATTTGCAGAAAAAAAAAGGGTTAATTAGAGAAAGACAGCTACCCTGCTGTGGAGAGAAAGTTCGCTTGCATTCCTAGGTTGCTCTCCCTGACAAGTCTATCAAGATTACTAATGACCAGCAACCACTTGCCTTGTGAAAGGAGGCACTAATGCTCTAATGATGCCAATTATATAACGGAATACTAAACAAAACAGGAGGGAAGACCAGATGAATGATCAATAAAGGTAATTAGATTTCCTCTCTAAAATATAGAAATGCTTTCCACCTTTCACAATACCCCGCTGTTCATTCTACAGACCGCATTTCTCTTCTACTGGTTATAGCTAACCCAAAGGGATCCAAATTTAAAAAAAAAACAATGAAGGAAGAGGGGACCAAGTTTTTTTAATCATTCTGTCTGTATTAAATATAAAAACAGTCTACCCTTCACATACAACTGTGGCATAATCTCTCGTGTTATTTTAGAACAGATTTTATACACCAGAGCAATTGCTTTTACTGGATATGAGAATCTCAGACCCAGAATCAGAAACACGGGTTGTCTTACAGTAAAGTTATTATTTCCTAGATACTGTATTTGAAATATAATTATAGGTATAAGCAAGAGTCATTTGAGCTGATTCTAACCAGAAAGAAAAAAGCAGTGGGTGAAGGTTTAGGAATCTGTATACAGTACATATTTAAAAGGCAACAGTGGAGCAGAGATGTCTTGTGATGCCAGACATAAAATATCTAGATCTATTTTGGCAAAGGAGTAACTGGTTATATCAGGAACCTAACAGGCTTACTTCCCCACACTTTCAAATGAATCCATATCTTCTTTGATTCAATGTTCTTCCATCTAAGAGGTTGGAAACTGTTCTGGTAATAATACAAGAATTTGCTTAGGTCATACCTGAGCGTGGCTAAGGGGTCCCATTAAAGTCAACCACAGCCACTAGGCTTGACTGGTTTAGAGGCAGAGCAGTTATATTGATTATGAAACAATCTGTATTGATTTGTAAGATAACCTGCCATGAATGATTACTGACCAGGTTGCAATGCCTTCATTTCTCCATGTACAATAAAACTTAAATTTTGTGCTGACAATACCAGATTTATAGGTTTCTTATTTTCTTTGTTGTCAGGAACTAAATGTCAATCTAGAGGCAGCCAGAATGAAAAATGGCTGACCACATGACCGGGATAACAAACATGGTGGATAAAGCTCACCAATCAGGGACTTTCTCAGAGCATCTGGTCCCACGGCTGTCGTGGTTTGTGGCTTAGAAGGTGCATCTCAGCAGAGGCCGGGTGGAACTCCTACAGGCCCTTGAGGTGCTTCAGGAGTCCCCATCACCCCCTACTCTTGCAGTCCCCCAAGGTGGTCCAGGAGTAGATTCCCTCTCACCCAGTCCCTGCTTGCTCAATAAACTGCTTACACCTTATACTCAGTTTCCAGACTCTCTTTGCAGTGACTGTGCCTGACACTTGTGAGACAGATAAATACATGCCATTGTATTTTTTATTGTTTAAAAAATTAAATTATGCTTCATTGCAAATACTTTTCCTTCCCATTTAAATTTTACCCAAACCCTCTGTCTCTTTCTTCTATTCTAATCCCAGAACATGCACATTATCCAAAATAGTAGGCCAAAGGACATGGTCATAAGAAATAAAAAAGTTTACCATTTAATATTTGTATGGTTGTAAAAAATGGGACAGTTGTTATTTTTCACTAGAGGATGCTAATGAATCAGATAATGGTCCTAGAAAATGAATTTCTTGAAATGAGGACATCAGTATTTGATCACACATTTTCCAATGTCACTCTCCATAAAGATGTTGATATATCCTAACAGTATGTATGGAGGTGGGGGACATATAATGTAGTGGTTAGGATCGGTTATGTGACTTCAAACAAGTTACATAACCTCTCTAAACCTCTTATCTAATCAATAAAATGAGAATAGTATAATAGTAACGTCAACATCAGACGCTTATATAACAATTACATAACAATGTATGTGAAGTGCTTGGTATACCAATTTTTTGGTACTATTTTTATCAGCATTGCCTGAACTCAAAACAAAACCAACCTTTTTCATTCCGATACATAGAAATGTCCCAATTCCTCCCATGAACAAGCACTTTCAGGCAGTCACAGGCTTGGAGAATAAAAGTCTGAAAACTCTTCTGCTTTCCTGATACATCCCCACACACCCTGTGCCTTCTGTTTCCTGTACACTGGAGTGTGGCATTGGTCTCAGGAGCATTACCAAGAGAAATGGGCCCAGATTTCTTTTTCTAGGCATTCTTCCTGCTAAACCATAGCCAGAAACAGGACCCTTCTTCTCCCTTGTCATATAGAAGGCAAATAAAAGCCATTCACCTTCCCTTCATATGCCCACTGCTTTCCAATGAACCAGCATCAAACTCTGAAAGACAGAGCCTCAGCCTTCAAAGGAAGCCAGTGGAGGTCCCAAAGGAAACTCAGATATACATCTCTCTATTGAAGGTCTAGTTGCCCTAAAGCAGTAAAAGATCTGAGTGAAGAAGTTTTCACATTAAAAAAAAAAAAAAAGGTAATACAATGCATCTAACATAAATGGACCTGGGTTAGAATCTACCCAATCTCTAGTCTGCCTGAACCCTTTATTTCAGACAACATACAAAAAATAAAGTGATACAACTAATGGTAGATATAACTAGTTGTCCTTTCAAACCTAGAGGGCAGGAGGCAAAAGAAAAACAAAACCGCTGTTGAGACAATTCCACTTCTGGGAATTTATCCTAGAAAACCCAGAAACACTGATTCCTAAGGATATGTGCACCCCTATGTTCATTGCAGCATTACTTACAATAACCAAACTATGGAAGCAACCTAGGTGTCCATGTAAATAGATGAACAGATAAAAAAGATGTGACATATATATCCAATGGAATATTTTCAGCAATAAAAAAAGAATAAAATCTTGCCATTTGAGACAAAATAGATGAGCCTTAAGGGCATTATGCTAAGTGAAATAAGTCAGACAGAGAAAGACAAATACCATACGATTTCACTTACATGTGGAAGCTAAGGAAAACAAAAGGCCAAATAAATCAAAACAGAGAGAGAGTCACTGATACAGAAAACAGACTGATGGTTGCCAGGGGCGGGGGTAGGGGGTAAGGAGATGGGTGAAAAGGGTAAAGGGGAATTAGAGAACAAACCTCCAGTTATTAAATAAATAAATAAAAGTGTCACAGGATGTAGAGTCGGCAGCCGTCCGTCTCGAGAGACGATGGTGTAGCTTCTTAAGAGTCTATCTGCACCGCCGAGAATGGCTGTGCAGTCCGACTCGGGAGTGACACGGTATCTGTCTCCTCCCGTGTTGAATCGACATCTTGCGATGACGCTGGGGTGTCCTCTCCAGTGAAGCTGAAGCTACAGAGCCTGGGCAGGGTGATATGGAGGGTCTGCTGTTGCCCATGCAGCAGACCCCCCCTCTCTTCGCAGCTGAAGGGTCCAAGGGAAAGACGGAGTCAATACAGCTTGGCTTCAGGTGCGCCGCAGGAGTTGCCGGTGTTGACTACAACGTCAAACCGCCTTAGGGACTCCGGCTCCGGATTTTCTGTCGGGGTTTACTTCCTTAGCCTTTCCCCTGAAGAGGTATGCCGCAAGGCAGCGGAGGTTTTTTGGAGTCAGAGTTTTCCTTCTCTGATGTGCCCTGACTGGAAGATCGAACCAGCGACACTTAGCTCGCAGGCCGACGCTCAATCCACTGAGCCAAACCAGCCAGGATGTAGAGTATGAAACTAAAAATCAATGTTAAAATCAAGAAGGAAGAAGAACAGAGCAACAAAGATAAAAGAATAAAATGACAATAAATATGTACTTATCAATAATCACTTTAAATGTAAATGCCTTAAATGCTCCAATCAAGAGACAAAGGGTAGCTGAATGGATAAGAAAACAAGACCCATATATATGCTGTCTACAAGAGACCCGCCTTAGAATGAAAGATATATACAAACCAAAAGTAAAAGGATGGAAAAAGATATTTCATGCAAATGAAAAGGAAAAAGAAAAAAAGCTGGAATAGCAATAGTTATATCTGACAAAATAGACTTTAAAACAAAGGCTATAGCAAGAAGTAATGAAGGACACTGCATAATGATTAAGGGAGCAATTCAACAAGATGATATAACCCTTGTAAACATTTAGGCACCCAATACAGGAACACCTAAATATATAAAGAAAATCTTGATGGACATAAAGGGAGAGATGGACAGTAACACAGTCGTAATAGAGGATTTGAACACCCCATTGACATCAATAGATAGATCTTCCAGACAGAAAATCAACAAGGAAATGGTGAACTTAAATGACACACTAGATCAGATGTATTAAACTGATATCTTCAAAACATTTCACTCCTAAGCAGCAGAATATACATTCTTTGCAAGTGCACATGGAATATTTTCTACGATAGACCACATGTTAGGACACAAAACAAGTCTGGATAAATTTAAGAAGACTGAAATCATATCAAGCATCTTCTCTGACCACTACAGTTAAAGAACATAAACCTCAGCTAAAGCAAAGTGGCCAAGTGAAGCATGCTCTTTCACTTGCTTCAGTTGTGTAAGAACAAGTAAAAGGTGCTGCTTCTATCTGAGATATGCCTTCACTACAGAGGAAAACAGGACAGGCAGAAACACACAATGCTTCCTAAAGCCTCTTAGAACTGACACACTATCACACTGTTCATATGTTACATGCCAGAGCAAATCACACAGCCAATCTTGATGTCAGTGGGAGAGGAAAGTGTACACCTCTTGCAGGAAGACACCAAAGTTGCACAGCAATGTAGACTGGGGTGCAGAATCCTCTTACAGGAAAGAGGAGAGATCTGTTTGGAACCAACATTGCAATCTACCACAACATGGACTAAATACAATAACACAGAAAGACTTTAACTTAGTGCTTGGAATCTAGTTCACCACAGTTAATGGTCATGAATTCTTTTATCCTTCCCTTTAATGCCTTCATGTAAACTTGAGAGCTCTGAGATAAAGTGCTAATTATAAAACAGATCACTGATATTTATTCTTTCCTCTTGCCCCAGAAGATGTTTAGTCATCACTTTTATTATTAAACACATATTTTAAAATACTTGGACTTACATAAAGAAGACTGAGAAAAATTCAAATTTCAAATCATTTTCCCAACTGTTTTCACTGACCTGATATTATGTAGTTAAAATGTTCATGTCATGGAAAATTATATTCTAAATAGAAGGTGACCAAGAATTCAGTTGATCAGAAATCTATGCAAAAGGGAAGAAATTACCTAGTTACTTAGGAAAACAATTAAGACAATTTTCCTTTCTTACCAATATAGGAAGGAAAGAAATAAGGAAGGGAAGAATGGAGGAAGGGAGGGAAGGAGAAGTCGAAGAAAGGAGGGAGGGAGGGAAGGAGAGAAAGAGCTTTTGGATCAGTTAAATATCGTTTCTAAGGATTTAACATGTATTTATGTATGGGTTTAAAATTATGAAATAAATATAAAAACTGAGTAGCAAGAAAACTATGTTCCATGTCTTGTAAAATGGTCTGTTTAAAAATGCTATTATGGTTGCTTTAAATGATGTTTTGTTTCTGAGGCTTCAAAGAATGGTTTCATATACAGGAACTCTACTTTTTATTTTGCTTATTTCATAATAATATGGTTCAAATCAATATAAACATTTTGTGGTTCTCAAAGTCAATAGTTAATTTCTTCATTCTAATTTGTAATATCAGAAAAAAATATATCAAAGTTAAAGTATACACAAGGCCTAAAGTATATGTGTAATGCTTTATACACAAAGGCTATCCCCCCAATATCAGTAAGAAAAAGAGTTCAATGGAAAAAAAATTGAACTGTTTGAAAAATGAGCAAAATATTCACTTACCATAAATAATAACAGTTTTGTTAAATAAATTCAAATATTTATGTTTGATCATCTTTACTATACTGATTCTATAGAAGAGACTATATTAGGATCATCAAGGTAGTATTTGTGAGCCTATAGGTAATTACTTCTTTATACTTTGTTTTAACATGCTTGTATTTCAGGACAATTTTGTATTTATGAAATTATTGATGAATATTATTATTACTGTCATTAAATGGGCTGCAGGTATTTTCTTGATTAAACCACATAGTGGCAAGTTTTTGTAGAGCAACCTGTTCTTTAAGAAATAAAGGCATTTGGAACTTATTTTCTGCCAACATAACCTTCCTATACTGAATTGTGTTGTATCCTTTTACAAGTTTATTCAAAAGCAAGAGATGCTTAGCAAATAAGTCTGCCAGAGTACCTGTTAGCTTTAGAATTTTTTTTGCACAAAAAAATAACTGAAGCTTTTATTTTCTCCTTCAGTGAAGATTACTTTAGTGACAAGAAAAATACATAGTTCAGAATAGGAGAAAGAAAACAAACATTTATATGTGAAACACATACTTTTTCTTAAAATTATTGAAGTAATTATAAGGACCCACTCTTGCCAGCAAGAAGAAAGTGGTCATGAGCAAGAAGCAAAGACATTTCTTGAAGTTTGACAGTCTTCTGGAAAAAATTGGAAATGACTTGAAGATGCTGTCTCATCAATTTGTTTCAGAGTTATAAAGTTAGTAAAAGACACTTGACAGCCCCAAAGATTTCATGATTATTGTTTCAAAAACCATTCTCCCTTGCAATGAAAAATTATAATTAAAAATTAATTTTTATGGTTATAAATATATGGAAATACCTGCCCTTGGGATATTATTGCTAAATTGAATACTCTATACTTTAGCTTAGTAATTAAATAGAACATAGGCAAAAATAAAATATATATATGAAGTAAAAAAAAAATTTTAATGCTAACACAGTAGAAAACTATCTCCCAAGTAATCAATGTCCCAGAAAGCATCTTGAAACAGTGCATTTATAGGCACCACACTTAGCACTTACCAACATTATCCCATTTCACAATCACAACTATCAGGTAACTAAACTATATCCAGGGTTGTGTGTCCAATAGCCATCACCACCCTTTCACCTTCCTCCTTGCTGGCAGGCTGGCCTCCTGTTTTAAAGGACGAAAACAACTGTTACAGACATTCAGGTTCAAGCCTTCTCTGCTTCTCGGATATGGTATGTGTTTTCATCCTAGCCCACGTGGTCTCATTCTCTCTCACATGGACAGTGGAAATATGGAAAACACCTGGGTCCTCAGTTACATCACTAAACCAACCCAGCACCTGCCCTGTCTCCCAACTTCCTCTTGGAAATAATAAGTCCCTTATTGTTTAAGCCTATTTTGGTTGCATTTTTTCTTCTTCGCAGCCAAAGCCTTTTTACTGATGGAGCATTTAAATCTAAAAGGGCACACCCATCATGGCATAGTTCTACTCTTCATCTAGCAATAAAAGCATTACTAAAAACGGGTGACAAAAAAACAAAAAAGTCATTCAAAATGACAAAAGGGGGAGTTGGAGTGAGAGAAGAATCGATCTGACACCTCTAGAAGGATCTCCCAGGCTGGTTCCCATAATCTCATCTCCAATTTTATTAGATTTAAAGCATCCCTTAGGTTTAGGTGATTTGAAATCATGTAAGATTATGAAAAGTCATGTCCCAAGATTCAAGACAGTATCAAATTCACTTCTATTGTTTGATATTTCAATTAGCTATCTTTCTCTGACTCCTGAATACATATAGAATTGTTCACAAACATACTTCTAATTTAGCCATAAGAAAGATAATTCATTTAGAAGTATTGCCTAGGAACAAAAGGGGGGAAAGAGAAAGTAAGAAGGGAGGATAAACTTTAGCTATTTTTCTTGAACTTGACTTCCCAAAACATTTGCTTCTAAAGCTGCTGCTCCTTTTCCATTTCTAGGTAGATTTGTTTTGTTTCCTGCCAAGCAAGCCAAATGCTCCAGAGGATGATGAATTCTCCAGCTGGTTAGTTACAGCAGTTTACAAGCCAGGTACTTACAATGCAATGAGATTCTCCAAAGAACTGTTGAATTTTCTGGAGGATTTCTGCAGCATAGACATAGCTTTAAAGTTTGCTTGTTTTTATCACATCTATAGAACTGTTTTATTTTCCTAATCCCCTGGCCCCTTGGAGAACCTGAAAACAAGGGAAGGCATTAAATGTAGAAGAATGTTTTAATTGCCAGATACTCTGTTTAAATGGGAATTGCCAACATGTCTACCTGTGGAAGCCATTTCTTGTACAACCTCTCTGCTCTAATAGTTAACATAAATTTGTTCATTTAGTCATCTATCCATCCATCCAGCTGACAAATACTTACTGAGCACTGAAGCAAACACTGTTGGTTCTCCAGACCTCCTGGGTCCCTTTTACCATTTCTGAGTTCATTCTACTCTAGTGTACTTTTGATTCCAATTCCTGTACCTGCAAGTAATCTTTGGAGAACTTCCCGTACACAACTGGAGTTGCTTTGCACATAGAGAGCAGAGAGTAGAGAGCTTGAGATGTCCAGAAGTTTATGTCCCCATATCAGTTTCCTATGCAGCCATGACAAATTACCACAAACTTAGTGGCTTAAAACAACACAAATGTATTACCTTATAGTTCTGTAGGTTACAAGTCAGACACCATTCTCACTGGGTGTTGACCAGCTATATTCACTTTTAGAATCATGGAGGAGAATCAATTTTCTTGCCTTTTTCAGCTTGTCAAGGCCTCCTACATTCCTTGGCTTATAGCCCCACTTCTCCATTTTCAAAGTTAACACACCACTTCTGTCTGACCCTTCTTCTGTCATTACCTCTCTCTCTGATCTTAGCTGGAAAGATTCTTCACTTTCAAGGGTTCATGTGACTCCATTGAGTCACCCTGGATAATCCAGAAAAATTTCCTTAACTGAAAGTTCCTACCTCTAATTATATCTGCACAGTTCCCTTTGCCATGGAAGGTAATATATTGAAAATTTTGGGGGGGCCATTCGTCGTCGGCGGCGGCGGCGGCGGCAGCCGTCCGTCTCGAGAGACGATGGCGTAGCTTCTTGAGAGTCTATCTGCACCGCCGAGAATGGCTGTGCAGTCCGACTCGGGAGTGACAATCCCTGCCACACTTGTTACAGGTGAAGGCAGATGGCCGTTGTTGCTGCTGTTGACGCTGCTTCCGCCTCGATCTTTTCTGGACCGCCTCCTCGTTGCGCGCAGCCTCTGCGCGTGACGTACCTTGCCTGACCGCGAGCCTCCAGGCTAGGCGGTCGTCTGCTTGAACTTCCCATGTGTTGAGATTGATGGAGCATTGTGTCATGTCCTTTTTGCAGATGTCTTTGAACCGCAGTTTTGGGCGCCCTGTCATCCTCTTGCCTTCTGCTAGCTCGCCGTAGAGGAGGTCTTTGGGGATATGGCCTGCATCCATTCTTTTGACATGGCCGAGCCACCTGAGGCGTCTCTCGCTAAGAACTGCATGCAAACTGCTCATATTGGCTCACTTCAGAACCTCGGTGTTGGGGACCTTATCCTGCCAGGCGACATGCAGGACGCGTCGCAGGCACCTCATGTGGAAGCTGTTGAGTTTCCTTTCGTGCCTTGCGTAGGTGGTCCACGTCTCGCTGCCATAGAGGAGAGTGCTGAGTACGCAGGCTTGGTAGATGCGCAGTCTGGTTTTCTCGGTGAGGCTGGAATTGTTCCACGCTCGCCGGTTCAGTCTGGCCATAACTGTGGCTGCCCTGGCAATTCTCCGGTTGACCTCCAAGTCGACTGACAGAGAGCTCGAGATGGTGGACCCGAGGTAAGTGAAGTCGTTGACAACCTCCAGGGTGTACCCGTCGATGGTGATGCATGGGGGAGTCCCCGTGCCTTGAGCCATAACATTCGTCTTCGTCAGGCTGATGGCTAGTCCGAACTCCTTGCATGCGTGGGAAAGGCAAGTGACTAGCTGCTGGAGTCCCTCTTCGGAGTGTGATGTCAAAGCTGCGTCGTCGGCGAAGAGCATCTCACGGATGAGCACCTCTTTGACTTTGGTCTTGGCTCGTAGACGGGCCAGGTTGTAGAACTTGCCATCGGATCTGGTGTGAATGAAGACACCCTCGCTGCAGTCCTTAAAGGTGTATTGGAGGAGCATGGAGAAGATTCCGAACAGCGTAGGCACGAGGACGCAGCCCTGCTTTACTCCGCTGCTGACTGGGAAGGCCTCAGAGGTTGCGCGGTTGTAGGACACCGTGCTGTGCATGTTGTCGTGAAAGGACATGACCACAGCAAGCAGATGTGGTGGACAGCCAATCTTCCATAGCAAGCTGAAGAGACCGCTTCGACTGACCAGATCAAACGCCTTCGTAAGGTCGATAAAGGCGAGGTAGAGTGGTTTATGCTGCTCGTGACACTTCTCCTGCAGCTGGCGTAGGGAGAAGATCATGTCCACTGTTGATCGGCCAGCTCTGAAGCCACACTGGGACTCTGGGTAGACGCGGGAAGCAAGGGTCTGCAGGCGGGCAAGAGCGACCCGGGCGAATACTTTGCCGACGACGCTGAGGAGAGAGATGCCCCGGTAGTTGTTGCAGTCGCTGCGGTCTCCTTTGTTCTTGTACATGGTGATAATGTTGGCATCTCTCATATCCTGGGGGATGTAACCCTCCTTCCAGCAGAGACAGAGTAGATGGTGGAGCGGCTGTAGCAGGACTGGTTTCCCGCTCTTTAGGATTTCTGGAGGGATTCCGTCGCTTCCTGGTGCTTTCCCGCAAGCGAGGCGGTCGATGGCTTTGCCGAGCTCTGCCGCAGTAGGTGGGGTGTCTAGCTCCTCCATGACTGGTAGGTCTGGGATGGCGTTAAGAGCAGTGTCTGTTACGGTGTTCTTCGTTGCGTACAGCTCGAGGTAGTGCTCGGTCCACCGCCGCATTTGCTGTTCCTGGTCAGTGATGACCTCACCTGTCTTGGACTTAAGGGGGGCGATCTTGGAGGGGATTGGGCCTGTTGCCTTCTTGATACCCTCATACATTCCTCGTGCGTTGCCTATATCGGCGGCTTCCTGAATGCTTCTGCACAGGTTTAGCCAATAGGTGTTGGCACAGTGGCGGGCGGTCTTCTGGACTTTGTTCCTGGCAGCCCGTAGAGCTTGAAGTGTACTGGGAGTGGGCGTGACCTTGTAAGCCAGTAGGGCCTTCCTCTTAGCCTCGATCACGGGTTCCATTTCTTCCCAGTGAGCCTCGTACCAGTCAGCGTTCTTCCGCTCTTTCTTCCCGTAAGCAATAATGGCGGAGTTGTATATGGCGTCGCGGAGACGTGGCCAATTGGATTCGATAATGTCATCTGCCGCCACTCCCTCGCCGAGTGCATCTTCCATCTTGTTGATGAATTGCTGGGTCTTAACTGGGTTGCTGGCACAACTGGTGTTGATGCGTGGGCGACCCTTCATCTTGGAGTGGTGCAACCTCTTCGGCATTATGCGCACCTTGCTTACCACGAGGGCATGGTCCGTGTCGCAGTCTGCACTGTGGTAGCTGCGGGTGAGGAGGGTGCTGCCAATATCCGTTCTTCTGGTGATGACGAGGTCAAGCTGGTGCCAATGGCGGGAGCGGGGGTGCCTCCATGACACCTGGTGGATCTCTTTGCACTTGAAGAATGTGTTTGTCACGCACAGGCCGTGGTGACACGAAAGCTCAAGCAGTCGCTGACCATTCTCATTGATCTTTCCTCTCCCAAAGTTTCCAAGGCAGGTGGGCCAGGCCATGTGGTCGGCTCCTACTCTTGCGTTGAAGTCTCCAAGGAGATAGAGAGCGTTACTTCTGGGGATCTTGGATAACGCTTCGTCCAGTGCATGGTAGAACTGTTCTTTCTCTTCGATGGTGGCGCAGAGGGTTGGGGCGTACGCGCTAAGAATGCTGACTGGGCCGAAAGTTGTTGACAATCGGAGGGTAAGTAATCTCTCTGTGCCTCCTGTGGGTGGCTCTATGGAGTTAACAAGCGTGTTCTTCACAGCGAACCCAACACCGTGCTGTCTTGGTTGGTCCGGAGACTTCCCTTGCCAGTAGAAGATGTAGTTGGTTTCTCTGATAGTACCATTGTCGGCCAACCGGGTCTCCTGTAGAGCCGCAATGTCGATGTTTAGTCGTGCCAGTTCCCTATCGATGACAGCGGTTTTCCTGGCACCCTTGATCCACGGAACGTCTGCAGTAAGTCCGGGGCACATGGTCCTGATGTTCCAGCTAGCGAGGCGAAGAGCCGGAGGCTTCTTTCTTGTTGTTTGCTTGGAATTAACTGGTGCGGGTGTTTTGTGGCCCACTTTTCGAGAGGCGCCTCTCTGATCCCCATGCACCCAGTGGGGCAGGCGAGCCATGGCGAGACGGCACCTAATTGGCTGGGGGCTGCCCAGCTTGAGGCGGGCGGTAGCTGTCCAGTGAGGTGCGATGACCTCTCCCACCGTCAGAGGAGACCCCTGGCGCTCGTTTCCTTCGCCAATCGGATGAGCTTATAACCGGTATCTGTCTCCTCCCGTGTTGAGTCGACATCTTGCGATGACGCTGGAGTGTCCTCTCCAGTGAAACTGAAGCTACAGAGCCTGGGCAGGGTGATATGGAGGGTCTGCTGTTGCCCATGCAGCAGACCCCCCCTCTCTTCGCAGCTGAAGGGTCCAAGGGAAAGACAAAGTCAATACAGCTTGGCTTCAGGTGCGCCGCAGGAGTTGCCGGTGTTGACTACAATGTCAAACCGCCTTAGGGACTCCGGCTCCGGATTTTCTGTCGGGGTTTACTCCCTTAGCCTTTCCCCTGAAGAGGTATGCCGCAAGGCAGCGGAGGTTTTTTGGAGTCAGAGTTTTCCTTCTCTGATTTTAGAGATGTCCTTCCTCTTTCCTCCTTTACAGGAGTAGAGTCTAAGTCTCTAGTCCTTAAAATATTTATAGGTTTCTTATCAGGAAGAACACCCTTCACACAATCTACCTCTCATGGTCTGAGTAAACAATGTTCTTAGAAGTCAGGAACCAGGCAGCAAGGAGGAGGGGAGTTACGAAAGCTTCTGGAAGGCTCCAGTTGCCACGTGTTATAAGATAACCTGCCTTTTTATGATGGCTGTGGATGAATCGGACTCCAGAGGAGAGTGGCTATTTCTGTTGTGCAACTTTTTGTTGGAGTTCTTTAGTGTTCTTCATTTTTCCCCAGTGTCCATTTTGGCAAGTGGTGGAAGCATTTTGCCACAGTGTATTTCTGGTGGCTGGCTGTCAGCGAAGTGGCGGTGCCTCATCCCCTTCTCCGCCTGGGCTGCTACATCGCTAGGAGCGCCATGTTCGTGGTCTCCCCGGGCACACGCCGGGCAACTACGCAGTATCACCAGGACCAGAACAATGTGTGGTGTACAGCAGGCCTTCAGAAAATATTTGTTGAATGAGTAAATTCAGTTAATATGGCACTAGAGCCATGCAGGACATCAGTGGTCTGCTTAGAACACCAGCTCTTCACCAGCCATTTATCTTCTTTCAGCCTTAGAGTCGTTGCACGTTCAAAGGTGCTTGAGAAGAATGCCGACTTAAAAGATGTGCCTTTGAGTCTCTTGCAGCCACTGTGAGTCCTGTTCTTCATCAGGGGCGTGGTGGTGCACAGCTCGATGGCCTCGGGCTCATGGAAGATGACAGCTGGGAGAGGCTCCTTTTTCAGTGTTAGGACATTCAATTTAGACTTCAGCATGGTCTGGAAGTGCTTGTTCCTTCTTCATCTTTAAACGTAAATATGATCACTGACGTCTCAGCAGCCATCTTGCAAAGCCTTTGAAATGTCAGAGTATTCTCCTTTTCCAGACCCTCAGGGCATAACCTGGACACCAGAGCATGAGACGACAGACTCTTCATTGTTATCTTGTTGCCCACACTCATCTCTATGTGCTGTAAACATTAACTAGCCTATGAAAAAGCGGGGGGGCCATTACTCTGCCACTATGGCAGTCTATGATTGACAGGTACAATGATTGTCACATCTCCTGTCTTGGGTTGAGATTGTTTTGATGTCCCCTCCAGAGTCTCCTAAGGCCTCAGGGTGTCACCTCCACTGGAGTTTGCCTGAATCCCACCCTTCCTTGGCTGCTTCTACTTTCTTGTTCTGCTCTCCTGTTTCTTACCAGCTTCTCCTGGGAGAACTTCCTTGATTAATTATTTGCCTACACATTCTTATCTTAGAATTTGCCTCTGATGAACCCTAGCTATGACAAAAGTCTGATATATGCTAAGAAGTATGCTGGGCACCTGAACAAGACAACAGTGGCTGGTCAGGAGACACATAAACTAACAATAGTAATAATATTTTAAGAAATACCAACCATTTATTAAACACTTATTATATGCTTGACACTTTGCTTAGTACTCCTTTGGCTAATATCAGTTAATTTGCATAAATTTGTATGACAGGTAATAAATTATCCTCCATTTACATGTAAGCTCCATCAAGTTGAACACCATGTCTATCTCTAGCAGTTTATATTGTCTATATAACAAATGCCCAACAACTGGTCATTGAATGAGGGACTGAACACTACAAATAAAAGAAATTGAGGTACAGAGAGGTTAAGTTAGCACATATGTATCATAGACAGTGAAGCAGTGATGAGAACCCAGTTTTGACAACTCCAAAGCCCATGCTCCACTTACACTATCTTGCCACCTAACTCTACTTGTTCAATTCAAAAAGAACGTAGGGCTGATGACTCTACATAGAAGGAATGAGGACAGGTTTTCTTCCTGAAGGATTCTTCCTTAGCCAATGGCCCTTAAGACTGATGAGGAACACGCATATTTATGAGAAAGTCTATCAGTTGTGGATAGATTTGCAAAATTTGGGTCAGAGAATATGATAAGTAAAAACAAAAACAAAAACAAATAAAACTCCCCCATAAGAAAAAATAATGTTGATGTACAAACACGCCCACAAATACCCAGAGTCAGGTATCTGGGAACATGTCAATAAGTGTCTCTACGCATCTTAGAAAATATACACCTTAAATATCTAGTTA
Source organism: Furipterus horrens (assembly GCF_987537825.1). Taxonomy (NCBI): domain Eukaryota; kingdom Metazoa; phylum Chordata; class Mammalia; order Chiroptera; family Furipteridae; genus Furipterus; species Furipterus horrens. The sequence continues at coordinate 70,444,070 of NW_028327180.1, forward strand.
AAAAGTGAGCTGAATCTATGAAATAATTAAGCTGGACTTCATTAACATAAAAAACTTCTGTTCTGCAAAAGACAACATCAAGAGAATGAGAAGACTAGCCACAGACTGAGAGAAACTATTTGCCAAACAGACATCTGATAAAGGATTGCTACCAAGAATATACAAAGAACTCTTAAAACTTAACAATGAAATAAATAAGTAAACAAGCAGGTTAACAAATGGGCCAAATACCTTAACAGATGCTTTGCAAAAGAAGATATACAGATGGCAAGTAAGCATATGAAAAGATGCTCCACATCATATATCATCAGGGAAATGCAAATCAGAACAACAATGAGATACCACTACACAGTTATTAGAATGGCCAAAATCCAGCCCAGTGACAACAGCACATGCTGGTGGGGATGTGGAGCAACGAGGACGCTCATTCATTGCAAGTGAGAATGCAAAATGGTGCAGCCACTCTGAAATGTGGTTTGGTGATTTCTTTTTTTTTTTTTTAATGTGTTTTATTGATTACAGTGTTACATTTATCCCAATTTCCCTTCCTCTGCTCCTCTCCACCCGGTGGCCTCCCTCCCTCCCCTTGTCCCCCACTTTTAGTCCATGTCCATGGGTTGTGCATATAGTTCTTCTCAACCTCTGTCTATTCCATTCCCTCCTACAATGCTTCTTAATTCCTATACCATCTCCCTCCCTCTCCCCCTTCCCCTTCCCTGCTGACCTCCCCCCAATATGCTCCCCATACCTATAGTTCTTTTTCCACTCTCGTTGCCTGTTTAGTTTGCCTTTGTTTCAATTCCCTCGCTTCTGTTGTTGGTTCTTGTGATGCAGTTTTCATTTTAGTGTTCATAGTTTTGATCCTCCTTTTTCTAAACCAGTCCCTTTAACATCTCATATAACAGTGGTTTGGGTCTAATGAACTCTTTCAGTTTTATTTTGTCCTGGAAACACTTTCTCTGCCCTTCTATTCTGAATGACAGCTTCGCTGGATAAAGTATTCATGGTTGTAGGTTTTGGATTTTCATTACTTTGAATATTTCTTGCCAGTCCCTTCTTGCCTGCAGGGTCTCCCTTGAGAAGTCAGCTGACAGTCTAATTGGGACCCCTTTGTACATGATTCTTTTCTTCTCTCTTGCTGCTTTTAAGATTCTCTCTTTATCTTTAACTTTTGACATTTTGATTATAATGTGTCTTGGAGTGGTTCTCCCTGGGTCCAGTTGTTTTGGAACTCTCCGTGCTTCCTGGACCTGTACATCTATTTCCTTCCCCAAGTTTGGGAAGTTCTGTTCAATTATATTTTCACTTAATTTTTCAATTTCTAGTTCTTCTTCTTCACCCTCTAGCAATCCAATAATCTGTATGCTCGATCTCTTATAGCTGTCCCAGAGGTTTCTGATCCTCTCATCATTTTCCTTGCTTCCCGTTTCCTCTCTCTGCACTGGTTGACTGTTTGTTCCTTCTCTATGTTCTGGTTTGTTGATTTGAACTCTGGGTTTTATTTCCTCACCATCTGTCTTGTATGTGGTTTTATTCCTTTCAGTATGAGTGTTTTTCAATTCTTTCTCATCTTTTTCCAGATCTTTTGTTAATTCGGTAAGCCACCTGATAACAATGGCCCTGAACTGAGCCTCTGACAGGTTTCTTATTTGTTCATCTGTCAGGTTCTTCATCTGTTGCCTGGTGAGCTGTGCCACCGGGATTTCTATAGTTGTCGCCCAATTTTGACGGGTGCGTTTTGGTTTCTTGGGCCGGCTATAGGGGGCAGTGCCTGTGTACTCGTCACAACTCAGCGACCGGCGGTGATCCGCAACCTTTTCCGCTGTGCTGTGGCGCTTTGTCGTCACTGCCCAGTGACCAGCAGCGATCTGCAACCTTTTTCACTGCGCTGTGGCCCTTTGTGATCACTACCCGGTAACCAGCGGCAGACCAGCAACCTTTCTCGCCGCGCTGTGGCGCTTTGTCGTCACTGCCCAGCGACCAGTGGCGATCCACAACCTATTTCGCGGCCCTGTGGCGGTTTGTGTGGGGGCGGGGGTCCAAGATGGATTCCTGCAGTTATTCCGCTAGGAGACCGGGATCCGTCCTCCCGCCCTCTGGGCCTCACTGTTCCGCGATGTGGTGGCTGCTCTTCCCAGCATTGGGGTCGGGAGCTGCTGGGGTTCGACTGAAGCTGGGATTGCTCTCCCTGCCGCTGTCCCTGGTGCGACCGCAAACAGCACCGCCCACTTTCACTCTTACCTGCCCAAAGGGCGCCACTGGTTTATAACTTTGTTTGTTGGGCTTCCATGTAGTTTTATTTTCTGGAATTTCTAGTTATCTTTTGTTTTGAAGTAGTTGTATTCCTCTCTAGTTGTAGAGGGAGACCTAGCGCGTCCGTCTAAGCCTCCATCTTGGCCGGAAGTCGGTTTGGTGATTTCTTACAAAACTAAACATATTCTTACCAGCAGCTGTGCTTCTTAATATTTACCCTAAAGAATTGAAAACTTATGTCCACATAAAAAATTTCACACGGATGTTTATAGAAGCTTCATTCTTAATTGTCAAAACTTGGAAGCAATCAAGATGTCCAGTAGATGAATGCATAAAAAAAAAGGTGGTAAACCCAGAAAATGGAATATCATTCAGTGCTAAAGAGAGAGAGAGAGAGAGAGAGAGAGAGAGAGAGAGAGAGAGAGAGAGCTATCAAGCTCTGAAAAGACATGGAGGAATCTTAAATGCATATTTACTAAGTGAAAAAAGCCAATCTGAAAAAGCTACAGATATGATTCCAACTATACAACATCTGGAAAAGACAAAATGATGAAGATAGTAAAAAGATCGCTGGCTGCCAGGGACTGTGTGGAGGGAGGGAAGAATAGGCAAAACACAGAGGAGTGCAGGGCAGTATAAATACTCTGTAATACCATAATTATGGATACAGGACATTATACATTTGCCCAGTGCATGAAATATACAACACCAAGAGTGAACCCTGATGTACACTATGGACTTTGGGTGATTATGATGTAGATTCAACAACTGTAACAAATGCATGGCTCTGGTAGGGAATGCTGACAAGAGGAAGGTTACACCCCTGTGGGAGCAGGGGACATATGGGAAATCCCTATGCTTTCTGCTCAATTTTGCTGTGAACTTTAAATTGCTCTAAAAAAAAATAAAGTCTTAAAAAAGAAAGTTACACTGAATTATAAGCTATCAACATATCTTTGATAGGTAGCAACTAAAGGCAAGTCAATAGTTGCTTAAAAATTCATGATGATCAGTTTCAGGTTCCTCTGTCATTATTTTCATTTCAGTGTCAGCAGAAGCAGAATAAGATATGACATTGGTATTCATTTAAAAAAACACCACAGTTTTAATGTGAGCGGATACAGGGTTTATATTCTAAATTACTAGATAATCTTCTAAAAAACATCCAACATTATATGCAAAATGTAATTGGCTTCTTGTTTAATTCCATAAAACAGACTAATGAAATGAAATGGATATTTTGTTTTATTAAACAATGCTTTTGTGATTAGCTCATCACTGAACTTGGCATGGACCTAAGGAGAACTGGTATTCCAGATTCAGAATACTAAGTAGGTTACCATCTTTCCTGCTTAATATGCATGTTTTTGAGTGTCTCTATAGATAGATTAGGTTTCAGTCAAAATTATAAGGTACTTCAAATTAAATTTCAGCAATGGATTGGTCCAGAAGCCATAATGGCACATGCATCTTTGTAAAAGCAAACCTTTATAAACAAATATAGGAATTTCTAGAAAAGCCATAATAGAAGCAATAAACATGAACCATTAAATGATAGAACATATGTTAAAGAGCAGACATCTGTATGGTTCCTAAATGTTCACAAAAGGAACAAATTGGGGGAGCAGCGAAATGTGGAGGTCTGAAGGTTTCCATATGCTGCAAAAGAGACCAAACCTATCTACCAGAGAGAAGAAACCTTTGGAGAGAAGGGAATGCAATGGAAGAGAAAAGGAACACAAGAGGTCAGCTGGAGAGTGGCCTCAGTCAAAACAAGAGTAGGATTTCACTGTGAGAGTGGAGGGAAGTGTGGCCAGTAAAGAGAAGTAAAATAGCCAAGCTCTTAATCGGTCAAGTAACAATGTGCATGGGAGTTGGCCTCCAACGTCACCAAGCTTCTGTTCAGAAAGGCAAAGGAATTTTATGCTTCAGTTTATGGCCGTCCTGGGCCCTTAGTCCCTGCTGAACACTGGCCTTTCCTGGGCCACACAGCTCTCTCCTAAAACCAGTGCAACTGAGGAGCCAGGTTTGTCCTTGGGATCCTGACTCCCCAGAGGGTAAGTACTGGGCAGAGACCCCTGGTGGCTCCTGGGAGGTGGGAAATTGATAACTTCCTATTGATTTTGATTCTTTTCCACCTACCTCTCAGCCTCTTCCCTGATTCTGCTTTTCCCATTAATAAGTTACTTCCATTCTTTGTATTTCACCTCTTCTCTTTGTACTGATGTATTTCAAATCCCAGTTTTGCACTGAAACTCCTAACCAGCATCGAAACCTACAAGATTTTTATGTTAGCTCAAACACAGTATAATCTAAATTGAACTCCTACCCTTTCCCACCTCAAACAACACTTCCATGTTTCATCTCTCTAGGTTTCTTCTATTTCACTTCTTGTGTAGGCCTGGCCATATCTTCCTCTCAAATCTCAGTGGCCACCACCTTTGGCTGGGCCTTCTCAGTTCATGCCTGGGCTACAATAGAGCTCTGAATTAGTTCATCCCTTCAATCCATCCTTAATAAAAGAGCCATACCCATTCTCCTAAAAGAATAATTTCATCAAAGCAAGATCTACTCAGTAGTACCCTAGATTACCCAGGCCTTCCATCTGAAATTCATTATCACCGCAAGGACATACTGTTACAGAGTAAAAGAGAGTTCTTTCACGTGGCACCTTGGTGTAAAACCCAACAACTAGTGTTGAGGAAAACAGGTCTTTATTTACAATATTCCAACCTGGGGAGGGCGGTGAGCAATTCAGCTCAGAGCCTTGCTCTCCCACGGGACCCAGCACTTCCCTTGCTCCCAAAAAGGCTAGAAGCCAAAAACTCGCCCAGAACTTCCCCATCCCTTATCTGTCAGCTGCCTCCTTCAGGATCTGGGGTACGATGTCATCAGCCTCCGTATAACAGTCCAGGAAACACATGTGCTGTGTTGCACTGGATCAGGCATGGTTCTTTCTCTGCCCTTTCAAAGCCACATGGATCTCTCTTTCCTTCTCATAAACTACATGGCGCTCTCTCCTCCTCCTCCTACCTCCTTGCAAATTTCATGGATCTCTCCTCTACCTCCACAAACTGCATGGTTTTCCCTCTCCTCTCTGCAAACTGAGTGGCTCTCCTTCTACTCTCTCCCTAAAATGGCTGCCACCTTATTTTTAAATCCCTGACTGTGGCCTCTGACGCAGTGGGCATGAAAACCAGTTCTGACCATTCACAGAACCTTGTGCAGGCCCTGCATGCTCTTTCCTCACCATTCCAAGGTCAAAACTCCTCCCATCTCTTTGGGACCTTGGAAGAACCAAACTCATTTGCATAACTAAGACACTAGCTACCAGCCATAGATATGCAAAGGCATCTTGAAAGCTGCCCCTTCTCTCCATCCCCCAACCACAGGCTCTGGGGATTTTTTGGGACCTGCTCTGTAACAATACCATGTCCCCAAATAGCACTGCCCTGACCTGGGCTTGCATAGACATTGCCAACATCCCTCACAGGCCCTGCCCTCATGGGGCTTAGAGTTCAAGTACTTCTAACCATCCTGGTGCCAAACATCTCTTTGGCAATCTGATGAAGAGCCCATGAACCTTTTCTCATAATCAGGTTTTTAAATGCATAAAATAAAACACAAGCATTACAAAGAAAACCAATTACATGGAAAAATATCTAAGACAATCTTTTAAATATATATAGAAACATATGAGCACTTCCCATGATGCATTAAATAGCAAGATCTAGCAGCAGTCTAATAATCACTCTCATTTTAAAGAAGGACCTTAAACAACATTTCAAGAATCTATAGTAATTGATATGATACAAAATATTTGTAATTTCTATATATACCAAAGTCAGAGATACTGCTAATATTACAGTGTTTGGTATAATTCATAACTAAAATAAGTATTAAATTTAAGATGGTGATTAATGAAAATTTTTCCCAATCAAGTTTCCAGATTCTCTGAGTTTTATTTCATTTTTATAGCCCCAGGTCTAATGACTTTAAGGTACACCACCTGGAACCCATAGAAATAGACAAAACTTGCCTCTCTAAAAAAGATATCTTATTTTTAACTTGTTCTCAGTGCAATTCAATTAAAATATTTAGCAAGCAACTACTTACCATCTATAAGGCATGAAATTGAAGACAAAACCTGTGTTTAAAGGTGACACTGCCTATGGGGAGTAATAGATCTTTAAATAAATCACAGAACAATAGGTTGGGTATCATATTATTAGTATTTTCTAAGCTCTAAGTTAGTACAAGAAAAGAACCATAAACCATGTCTGGGAGAGCCAAGGAAGATAGCACAGTGGTTACATGATCCAAGCAAAAGGTCAGGGTGCATATAGGTGTGGAGCTGAGTGATACTGGCATGGCAGGAGTTCGGGCTGCTTGAGAGGAATGACAGTTTACTACTAGTAGATTAATAAAATCTGGAGCTCTAGTGCACCACGTAGTGGTTATAGTCAACAATACTGTATTATAAAGTTCAAAGTTACTAAGAGATTAGATCTTAATTGTTCTCAACCCAAAAAAGAAATGAAAAGTTAGGTGACGTGATAAAGGTGTTAAATAATGTTACAACACTACTTTAGTAATCATATTGCACTATATAAATGTATCAAACCAGCATGGTATATACCTCAAATGTACACAACGTTATATGTCTATTATGTCTCAATAAAATATAAAATTTTTACAGAGGCCCTTAATAGTCTAGATCCTAAAATGTACAGTCAGTGAAAAAGAAAATTTTATTCCTTTAACCTGAAAAGAAGGAAGGAAGGAAGGAAGGAAGGAAGGAAGGAAGGAAAGAAGGAAGGAAGGAAGGAAGGAAGGAACAAATGAATGAACGAACGACCAGGAGATGAAGATGAGATCCTGGTTTCAGCCAGATATTATAAATTTAAAAATGCCATCAGAGGTTGCAGACAGTCCCTGCTGAGTTCCATTTCTTTGCTCCCTCTATTCCCTCAGCTCTGAGCACTCTTTACTGTCTCAGAGCCCAGTATCCTTTTCTCTAGGGCAGTGTTTATGCAAGTCCAATTCAAGGGCCATTTGGAAAGGATCACTAGGGATGGCCCTTAAAAATGTAAACCCTGAAGTCCCACCCAGACTTACTAACCCAGAATCCGCACGGTGAAGGGCGGTTTGTCTGCATCTTCGGTAAGTCCCAGGGTGATTTCACATAGGCTCAAGTCTAAGGATGACTGCTCTAGATCCCCATATGGTGCTTCATAGTTCATAAATCATTGTAAAGATTTTTGTTTTAATAGTATAAAAGACTACTAAAGGATATCTTGAGAACTGATCTAGTGATTAAAAGCACAGAATCTAACACCAGACTGCATGAATTGGAAAACTGGCTTTGTCACTTACGAGTTGTTAACCTTGGGCAAATGACCAAATCTGTCTGGTGCCTTAGTTTTCCCACCTGTCAAATAGAGTTGGAAGGTGTGGTAGCTGTACGAGTGCATCTGCAGACTTCTGCCCACAGGAACTGTAAGGGATCAACTGACCGAGGGCCCTGGCCGCTGTGCTCTGAAATCCACAGCAGCATTTGCACCAATGCCCTACCTGCCAATGACTGAACACAGGAAGGATTCTAAGGCAGCCCCATCTCCAGAAGACATGAGATTGCTTTAATGGCTAATTTTGAATCAAGGACTCCCTGCCCATCTCGTATAACCTTCCTCGGATTGATGGCAATCTAAGAGACTCCCACCTAACCTTCCTTCCCTCTCTGTTTCAGCTGAGGTGAAACTTGCATTATCACCTGCCAGACTTTCCCATCTCTTCCAGCTCCCTCTCCATTCATTTTTTATAGCAGGCGTTTCCAATAACAAAATGCTTGCATGTTTTATCCTGTCTTGGCATCTGTGTCTGGGAGGACTTAGACTAATATATAAGGATAAAGTGAGGTAAATCATAAAATGTATTTAGAATCATACCTAGTACACAGTGAGTGCTCAGTAAGTATTTGACACAATATTCTTATTATTATTGCTACTACGGCTGTCCTTACCACAACTATCATAGGAGGGAGATGTTTCAACCATACTGAGTAAACCACCATGCTGTCGTTAATTCAATTCTAGGTAACTCATTCTACATAAAATGACGTTGCAGATAGTCTTAAAATTAAGATTAGAAATCAAGGCACAACTCCTCCTCATAAAACTCTACTTTAAAGTAAAATGAAATGAAAAACTCTAAAGCATAATGCAGATGCCCATTGGTAACAGCATCTGCTTCCCTCCCCCTAGCCACTATCCTTGGGGACAATGTCTTCTCCAGCTTCTCAGCACCAGCACCTCTCACAGTGGCTGTTTGTAACTATTTACTGAGTTGAATTGTTAAATTGTGCAGCTCAATCTAAGGCTTTCAGGAGAAGAGGTAGAAGAGTATATTATTTATTAAGTGATTTTTTTTTCCATCACAAATCTTAGAGCCCTTTGAAATTGGACATACACTTCTGTGGATTAAGTACAACTCAGCCAATTCCCCATAATAACAGTGAAAATTGCAATATCTCTGCTGGGGAATCTAGAGGCTCATCCAGACTTATACCTATACCTCCAATTCACTAAATTAGAAAAAAACTCTGAAGATTTTAAATTTTTTTAGAGAGAAAAGATATATGTTTACTCATACACTTGTGATGTATATGATGTTTAACTATGCTCTCAAGTAAAGCATCAGAGACAGGAAGAAAGATATCTATCTAAAAACAAAAACAAACAAAAAAAACAACCCTCAAACATCCAGGTTTTATATTAAATTAGACCCCAAAATTGGCAATGATTCAAAAGAAAAATCAAAAACATTCCTGCCAGAAACATCAAGTGATGATGCCAATGATTTAAATCCTTCATTACATAAAAAATATAGTCATTGATCATCACCATTAGCAGAAGGCTTGAGGGGGAAAAATAATAGTATGACAGCTACTATTATAAGTACATGTTTTCCACTCAGGCCTATGACTGAAACACAAAAATCCTGTGCATCTAAAAACCATACTATCTGATACTCTGAGTGTTTAAAAAAATGGGAAAACTCTCACAAAGGGATCTGTCTTTTAATAAAAGCTTTGCTGTTGTGTCATCAAAATACCAACTCCAAAATACTATAATTTGAAGCCGGAGCCCTATGTTTGCAAAACAGACAACCACGTAGAACACATTTTTTTGAATTAAAATAGAAATGCTTCTTTCATGATCCAGTAGTTTTATCTTTTGGGATGAAATAACATAGGGGAGGAGTATGTGCATCATGGAAGTGTTTTGAATAGACCCCAGAGAAAAACTCCATGGTATGGGTGTGCTGTGCTCAGAAAAACAAAAACTCCAAGTCGCTGAGTTCCTGAGTATATATTTGGAGCACACAAATCATACTGAGGCCCCTTGAGTCTACCAAAGTCAGAGGTGGGGACAGAGAAGTGGCAACAGGAGGGAAAGCCAAAGGGAAACTGGGAAGGGTAGGAGAACTGATGGAAGAAGAGAACACTGAGAAAGCTGTGCATAGAAGTTTCATCTATACCAACTACTCCACGTGTCAGACTTGAAATAAAATGTTAAGAGCATTTGCTTCATTATCTCTCTTTTTCTTCTCATCCCAAAGATGCTAAGGGCTCAATTTAGGCTCTCAGATTTTTCTCTCAAGTGCTCAGTGGCCACCCTCACCCTGGTATTTGTAGTGAGCTAAGAAACTTGCCTAAATTTCTGATCTCTTTCTTGGTTCCTAGGAAATTTTTCTTTTGTGAAGCAGTTGCTTCAGCAGCAACCACATATGACTCCTTGTGGAGTCCTTCTTCACACCTCCATCCAAACAAACTCCCCTCTGATGAGTAGAGACTCAGTCTTCTGTGAAACAATGTTGTCTCCAAGCTTCTCAGCCCCATGGATCTGTTCACCTCTGAACAATGGTGGTCCTTCTGTGATTGTGCATTTCAGATGATCACCTAGGGATTCTGGCTGTGACAGTCAATCCTGAGACCCGAGGAAAGAGGAGAGAGGAACACCCATAAATTTAGAAATGCTTACCCTCTTCCTTTTCCAAATTCTTTTCTTCAACCAGTGCTCTGCTTTTCATTCTCAGTGATATTCTTCCCCTTAGCTATAAGATTTTGACATTAAAAATTGTATCTGCTATATTTTTAACTTGAAAAGCAATCATTTAAACTTGAAATCAGTTCCTTATTTTTTTATAAGTAACAAAATATAGCACGCAGTAATCAGTTAAAAAAAAAAAAAAGGCAAGACCTGTCTTTTGTACAAATATGTCATTCAACATTATTGGAGAATGGCATTGACTTACATGTCAGTGCTAAAATCAGTGACTCCCAAAACTCAGCATATTCACTCCCTCCTCTGGATTCAAGAGAATTATTACTGTCACAGTCATAGAAAACCAGCATCTGAGCTTTCCTTCTCATACAAATAGGCTTCTAAGTCACACTGAGAAGTGGGAAATGTTTCTTTTCATAGCTTCCATGCCTCTTCAACATCGCTTACATAGTGGGTAGGTCTCATCTTGCCCTTCCAGAATCAAGACTTTTCTTCTCATGTTCACAGGACCTCAAATTTCCTGTGGGTTTGCTCATTCCTTACGTGTAGACTGCGCTGTATCAAGGACTGAGCCTACTTCCTGCTTCCAGACCCAAGCCTGGACAATCAGGATAATAGTCATTGGTTCAGAGTTGGGAATATAGCCCAATTCAGGCCAATCAATGTGAACCTTCAACTTTCAATTACAATTTTTGGAAGGAGGCTCTACTTGTTGGAGTTGCTTATAGAAAGGATTATAAATCTAAAATTACTAGTGACCTTGCCACATCATGGGAAGAATCTACGCAAGAATGAAGCCAACACAAAGCTATATAATCCGTGAAAAGGAGGAAGACAGATTCCTGGCTGCAAAGCTTGAGTAACTAGATCTAGCCATTTCTTACACCAAATTACCCCTAGATTTTCAAATACATTTATTTTTAGCTTAAGTCAGGTAGTGTTGGACTTCTGGGAACAACCAAAAGAGTACTTCCTGATAAGCCTAACTGATTTATACCCCCCAGGTAATCAAAGTCCTTATTTATTCTTCACTTGTTCAGGAACATATAGTTTCATGCCCCACCAAGACACTGTCTTCAGAAAGCAAGTCTCTAGGATACCTTTCTATTTCCATCAAGGAATTTAGTTCACTAATTTTGTTTCTGGTATCCCTGGTGTATTATCTATGCTAATAATTATCTATTAAATTGATTATAATTAGGTAAATGCAAAATTAAAACCACAATGAGATACCACTACAAACTTACTCAGATGGCAAAAATCTAAATACTAATTATAACAAATGCTGGCAAAGTTGCAGATCACTGAATCACCTTTTCAGGTGGGACTGCAAAATAGTATAATAACAAGGGCAAACAGTTTGGCCATTTCCTATAATATTAAATATATACTTACTATATGACTCAACAATCCTACTTCTAATTATTTACCCTAGGGAAACACAATCTTATGTTCACACAGGAGGTTGTACACAAATATATAGAGCAGCATTATTTGTAATCACCAAAACTTAGAAACAACCCTATTGTGCTTCTATGGGTGAATGAACAATTCAAACTGTGGCATATCCATATAATAAAATGACATTCAGAAACACAAAGAAGTAAACTTCTAATACATTCAAATAACATGAATGAATATGTATGTAAATAAAAATGACCAGGCTTGAGAGGATAAATACTGTGTGCTCCCATTTATATGAAATCCTGGAAATAGCACTATTTCAGAGATCTGTAGTTGCTCAAGGTTAGGGCTGGAGGTTGGATTTGACCACAAAGTCACAGCACGTAATTTCTTGGAGTGATGGAACTGTTTTGTATCTTGTGTTGGTGAATTTGTCAAAATTCATAGAACTAAATACCAAAAAGCAAAGAAAGTTAATTTTACTATATGTAAAATTTAAAAAGTCAATTTTTAACAATCTGGTTTATAATGTTGGCTCTATCTGGCTAAGTGATCTTAGACAGGCTATATCATCTGCGAGATCCAATTTTCTTAAATGAAATATGAGGGTATTGGTCTAAGTTCTTTTCCAAGTTTAGCTGTCTGTGATCAATATTACCCCATGCAAATGCCTCTCTATTTTCTAAGTTTAGCATGCATTCTCCAAAAGGATGTCATTCAGCAGTTAGTTTGTGGTGTTTTGTTTCTCAGCAAGGATTCCAAAGAGCCCAATGGAGCATCATCATCATCATCAACTTTGAGCTGTCTACACTGCCTGAATTCAGCAGATAATTCAGTATTTCCAGACTATGAGACTCATCAAAGAACATAAAGACGTATACAATTGCAAATTATTACTTGTGCCCTATAGCAATGTTTCCACCGAGAAATTAAACACTTAGGGGAAAAATCTACAGTAAGGTTTTCAGCCTCAGGGGAAAATATAGAATCTATGGATGTGCCGCACCACTGAGTGTATATTAACTCTATCACTCGGAGCTCTGCTTCACATCTTGTCATGTGCACTGTGGATAAAACACAGGATGTATTTGTCTTGTGAGTAATTTCTTGTAATACTGTTATTTTTTAATTACATAGATTTATGGAATAGAGTTTCAATAGAGAATGTGAGCTCTCCTTCCAGAAAACCACAACCTACTAGTCGAAGAGGAACGTTCCTAAGTTCCTGACAGCTATAGAGGGCTAATAGAAAGGGGAAAATTCTTTGACAAATTAGGACCATAGTAATTCCAGTTCTAAGTATCTACCCTAATATGAACCACATGCAAAAGTATTCCCTGTAGCATTACTTATAATATTAAAAATTTTAAGTGATCTAAATGTCTACCATTACAGGACTGGCTAAGTAAAGTGTGATATAATCATGTAAAATAATACTAAAAGGAAATAAATTAAAGCTTCAAACATCAAAATTGATAATTTCCTAAAATACTGAGACACAAAAATCGTATTATAGAATATAATTTCTTTTTTAAAAAAGATACACAGTAGTTCCATATATCATCGATAGATATATATAGGGTGGGGCAAAAAGTAGGTTTATAGTTGTGAGTACATGAAACACAGTTTATTCTTGTGTTATTATTTATTATTGTATTATTTTCCATACAAACAACTGTAAACCTACTTTTGCCCCACTCTGTATATATATAAAGAGGTTTATATTAGAATTGAGTATGGGAACATAAAGTCAAACACAGGTTGATTTTAAAGAGAAGAGGAGGAGACTCAGTTTAAGACAAAAGAGCTCTCAGAGGAAAATGTATTCATGTATTATTTGTGTAATAAAACGTTACTTTTAAACAGAAAATTCAACAAAGAGTATTAGAGAGACCTATTTCATAAGGGAATTTTCCCACGGTCACGTAGAAAGGCCCTAAAGACACATCGCCTGGAAAAACAAGGCCAGAAGCTGGAATCAGCATTGCCAGGAAGGCTCTCCTCATGGCCAAGACTATTTTAGATATTAATCTATGAACTACTCTTTAGAAATTAGGAGTACATGCTCCCTTGTTCTTAAGCAACCACAGAGTCCTGAAATGATCTCTAACACTAAATGTTCAAGTCTTTTGAGCAAATCACTAATTTCATTTCTGCCAGCCTCTTACTCCCAGCCCACATCCTCTACCACCCAGAGGCCCCAAACCATGGAATGACATATATTTACTTTCACATTTAGAGAGAATTAAATTAATTTTGTTTGAGAATTAAAACTAATTTTGTTTGAGAATCCTGTGCTACCCTTTGGAATAATGAGAAGGACCCTGAGGTGTCATGGAAGCAGAATTAGGAAAGCATCAGCTTGTACCGTTGCCTTGGGGATCTGTTTCCTGTAAAAACAGGAAGGTAGAACTTTCTTGGTTGTTCCTTGTTCTTCTCCACTGAAGTTTGAAGGCTAAATTCAGAAACAGGTCAAATCCCCACAAAGTGTAGCATAAATATTTCTGCCTACCCCTCCCATTTAATACTTTTACAAGAATAACCAGGGCTTTAAGTGGATACACCAATTTTTGTGGATTCTGAATAAATACTGATGAGGTCACGGCTTCACATTCAGAATGATAAAACATGAGCGGATAAAACAACTATGGCATATTTACACAATGGAACACTACTCGAACGTAAAAAAGAAAATTTCACCCTTTCAACAGCATGAATAGACATAGAGAACATTATGCTAAGTGAAATAAGCCAGTCAGACTAAGACAAATACCACATGATTTCACTCATATGTGGAATCTAATGAACAAACTAAACTAACAAGCAAAACAGAGACAGACTCATAGATGGAGAACAGGCTGACAGCTCGGGGGTGGGGGGTGGTGTGGAGGGATCAAGCAGAAAGGAAAAAGGACAACAGGGTGGTGATTATGGGGGAGGGGAGAAGGGAGATAAATGATAATGGAAAAAATACAATTAAAAAGAAAAGAATAAAAAAAGATACACATCTCATTCTCTCTGCCTCCTCATCCTCAGTGACTGGGTTACCATGCCTTGGTCTGACATTTCAAGCCTTCAAGAATCTATCTGTAGTAGGCAGACAGATAAGAGCAGAGCAAGGATGATGGGCCAGGTACAGAAGGTCACAAGGGTGGAAAGCCTGGGTGCCTACCAACGGGCAAAACTAGGAAAACAAGGACTTCACCTCCGGGGTAAGCTTTCTACCTTAGCCTATTGCTGGCCATGCAGTTTAGACCCTAACTTTTCAAATCACTATTGTGCGGTTCAGACACTCTCATGACTGTTCCTATCACAGGTCATGTGATTCAGAGCCTCCCTTGACCTTTCCTACCCAGCATGTCACTAGGAAAAAGGGGTCAAAGAGTGGCTTCATGCAACTCCCATGTGGGCTCTTGCATGGCCACTCCCTTAAGCATCAAGGCTTAGGAGTAACAACTAGGCCTCAGTTCTGGTTCAGCTCCAGGCACAGAAAAGCAGCAAAACCAGACAAGTGATGCAGTGGCTGACATCAGGACCAGACGCATTAACTAATGACCACCCCGCCCTGGGGCCCACCAATCAGCAGAGACCATGACCCTGAAAGGACACTCCTGGAAAGCTCACGAATATTCCTTTGAAATCCTTCCTTAAGACCTCCCCTGAAACCCCATCTTTGGAGAGCAGATACAATCCTTCAAGACAAAGAACCCAATTTGGCTTTCTCGATGGAGCATGCCTGTGCCTTTACCCACCCCCTTCCCTGGCCTCTTTCTTTCTCCTAAGCTCCAAGGGCCCTTATTTTGCCTCTGTAACTTGTTTCCTGAGCCCATTTCTTCTACGGCTCACTTCTTCTATCTCTGTGACTTCCTAAATAAACTTTTTCTTGTAGTTTGAGTCTTAGCTCTGAATTCTTTCTTGACCAGAACTCAAGCACTGAGGTTACGGAACCAAGACCCGGTCTGACTCCATCGGCCTAACATCTGGCGCTTTTCTCCAACACAACCACCATTAGCGCCACACACTTTGAGCTCTGTCTAGTAAAGGAAGAGAAGGAGAAGGAAGTAGAGAAAGGAAACGGAGGGGGAAAAAAAGGAGAATAAAAAAGAAGAAAAAAACAATTTGAAAGAGAATGAGGAGGTGGAGGACCAGGAGAAGGGAAAAGAAAGAGGAAAAAAATCCGGAAATTCTATTTCTTGAAATATCTTTTAACCTTTCTCCTTAAAATGCCTATGCAGTTTTAAATAACTAATGTCTCTTTTTAGTGAAGGAAGTTCCCTTTAGAAGCCTCCAGATGAGTTTATTTTTAAAATAGGGCTTCTGCATTGTTAACAAGACAACCAACTCAAAATGGAGTCGCCTAATGAAGACTGAACTACAGTTTCACCCCATCAGAGGTGAAATCTTACACCAGTCTGTCAAGAATCGCCTGATCAGCCCTAGTTAGGTAACCTGCCTGATAGACCCTCACTGTCCCCTAAAGGACGGGAACCTCGCAATAACCAACCTGCTTTTTGTCTGGTATAACTTCCTCGTTCCCACTCCCTTCTGCCTACAAGACTTTTTGCACTGCTCCTCAGAGCTCCTTTCTATCTGCGAGATTGGCTGCTGCCTGATTCAAATTGATTTTAGCTCAGATAAACTCTAAAAACTTTTAATAGGCCTCAGTTTATCTTTCAACAATTCAGAGGGATATCTGTTAGCAAGCAGAAAAGTAAGAACTCAAAGTCGTGTCAGCTCAAATTGACCACTACAGATTTGTCACTTCAGGGAAAAAAATGGCACTAAATTTGACAAACCGCCTCTGTGTTTGTTGCCCCCTCAGCTGGTCATGTGCATCCTCTGTGGGATTCCTGCATGGCAAGTCAAGGATATGGGAGGAGGACAGATCCAACCCCTTCAATACCACTGACGGTGTTGAAAAGCAGAATACAAAACAGGGAGATAGCTACAGCCACAGCTTCGGGGTGGGAATGCCAGGAACCACCCATTCATTTCTCAGTTGATACTGGCTTGTGTGCCAGGTGGAAGAGCCTCACACGGCAAGTGTATAAAGACAAGGCAAGACAACGGAGAAAAGCTAACACTTGACAGAGCTTCCCATGGGCCGCCCTGCCCTGAGTGCCTTCTATTTATTAACTTAATCCTCACAGCCACCTTCAGGTAGGAACAGGTGTACCTGCAGTTAATGAGCACAGAGGCTGAAATATCACAGAAACGTTAAGGCGATGCTCAGTGTCACACAGCTTGCACGTGGTCCAGCTTAGACTCAAACCAGGCCGTCTGACCCAGAGCCCACACTCTGACCATTACGTCAGTCCTGTCCATCTTCCATGAAAATCTACCATCTCTGGAAAACAGTTAGAGTCTCTCCTTGGAGTGATGAGGGATTTTCATAAGTGATCCCACACTTTCTGCCCTGATTCACTTGTGACTAGAGAACTAAGTTTTACGATTAGGATATGTAAGATACGCATTGTGGGGGACTGCTCCTTGTGGTTTCAGGAATTGTAGTCCAAGCCATGAGCCAGCCCCACCCCATCCCCCGCCCTGGGGAGGCCTTTAAGTCTCAACAGAAAACTGGAAGTCTGTGAGGCAGACTCAAAGGGTTCCCATGGGAACTGATTTGAAGAATACATATTGTGCTTTGGAGCTTGCTCTGCTTTTCTTATCTCTTAGTTAACTATAAACAATGTGTAGCTAAAGATATAGGAAGCCTTGCACTTGATGTCAGCATGGCATCGAGATGTTTAATAGACCCTGACACAGACTGGTCACTGTGTTCTCTATATTGATATCTGTAATCAGTAACTGTCAACTGTAACCCAAGCACCTGAAAGCTTATTGATGATTCATAAGTCTTGACCTTGTATCTCCCAAAGCCCTGCCTCAATAAAAGGCACAGGAGATGGACATTCTGCACTTTTCTCCCCTAGAGAGATTAGCCACTTCCCATCCCTCCAGACAAAATGCAGTGTCCTGGATAAATTTGTTTCTCTGCTATGGTGCTGAAACCTCTGCTGGAGAGGGAGTTTCCAAACAAGCCAGGCATTGGAGGCAGGACAGCCTCAACATATGTCAAGGCACACAAATCAGGGGATTAAAATGCTATGGGGAAAATTCATGCTTAATAATCAGCAGATGGACTAAAACATCTTTGTCATGGGACAGGGAATATAAGTCGGCAATGAGGCTAAATAAAGAATTGATTCAATGACTTCTTCCTGGAAACACAGTGTCCAACTGCTAGCTGTTAAAAAGAAAGAGAAAACAGAAATCTCGAGGGCTTACTAGGTTCATATACTTTCTGCACATTGACACTGAAGCTGAAATTTTACACACTAGGTGGGCAATTACAACATGCTTATGTGTGTGTTACTGGTGTTTTTTTGTTTTTTTTTTCTTTTAAAATTTTTTTTTTTGGTTTTTCAGTTACAGTTGTCCCATTTTTCCCCCATTGCTCCTCCCTCCCAGCCCACCCCCTCTCCCGCAATCATATCCCTCCCTGGTGTCCATGTCCAGGAGTCATTTATACACGTTCCTTGACTAGACCCTTCCCGTACTTATCCCCCTTCTCTCCCTCCCCCCTCCCCCCTACTGACTACTATTCTACTGAGGTTGGAGAAGAGTGTCTGGGCAAAGCCTTGATGTTTCTTTATTTAACCCTTTGAGTGCCATGCATAATTGCTAAAATTCGTGTGATAAATGCCAGGCTATTTTGCTGAGAAATGGAGAGTTTATAAAAAATGTCTATAAAAATATTATTATTTGTAATAATTTGCTGAAAATTTCACAACACAGTAAATACACTCTTCTTTTGTGAGCAGTGTTCTTTGACACAATTTAGCAAAAAATTCATTGCATTAAAATTATTTTATTATAAGAATTATTTTAGAAAAATAAATTATTTCCTTCAATATGAATTTTGAAGTAAAATATATGGCACAAAATAAAACCTATGAATATAATTTGAAAAAAAAACACATAGCAACATGGATAACAAGCAAGAAGTATGCCAAACATTGCATATATTTTTGAAAAAAAAGAAAACTTCATAATGTACAAAAAACATGAGCACAAATGGCATTCACACTAGAGACATATATCAATAGATATCAACAGTGAAACATAGTTCATAAACAAAATGCTAACGCTATACCGTGAAGGAATGAAAATGTCCATTAGGAAAGCTTCCTTATCATGCACACTACATAGAGTTTCAACAATTATTGTAAAGATCAATGAAATTTAAAAGACCGTTTAAAATGTAAGTAAAAATTATAACAGAATTAATATGTCAGTATTTGGACAAGCGTAAAAATTCAAAATTTGGATCAACATGAGAAAAAAGTTATAGCAATATATAACCTAAGGTACAAAAAAAGAGAACAAAACATAAAATATGAATTATTCCATTGTTATTTACTTTTAGAGCCATCAAAAAAAGTCACTGGGAGTGACGCTGGCAGTTTTGGGAAAATTTGTCAGTGTCACTCACTACAATGTTGGCACGCAAAGGGTTAAGATTTGTTTTACATGCCCATTAGTTTCTCAGGCTTTCAGGTGACTGTGCAGTTCTCAGGAAAACATTACCCAAGTGAACTATTTATAAGGCTTCAGGAAACTGCTGATCCTGGAGAACAAGTC
The DNA here is from genome assembly GCF_987537825.1 of Furipterus horrens. Taxonomy (NCBI): domain Eukaryota; kingdom Metazoa; phylum Chordata; class Mammalia; order Chiroptera; family Furipteridae; genus Furipterus; species Furipterus horrens. The sequence goes on from NW_028327180.1 coordinate 70,463,437, forward strand.
TTTCTGATGTCCCATCTGCTGGAGGGCTGCTTGGTGTCGCCCTCTGCTTCCCTTGGCAGATATCTGGGCTCTCTTCGGCTACAACTGCCCATTCACTGCAAAAGGCAGCCCAGCTGCTGAGTGCAGGCTGAAGATGGGAAGGAGGGGTCTGGTCAAGATGTCTCTCTGAGGCCCTAGTGCCTGCCCCCAGCTGCAAGGTGGGTGAAGACAGATTAGATGGCGACACAAGAAAATTTAAGGAAATGGACACATATACACGTGCATATATACATGTACATGTATACTCACATATATACATGTTGTCATTTACTCAACAGAGTCAAAATGTATTAATGTCTCTCACTCACCAAAGAGTTATCTCCCCAACATTTTAGATGAAACTCATTCAGAAAACTTTTTCTCACAATCACAGGAACACACACGGATTCATTCATTTATTTATTTATTGGTCTATTTTTTAACTAATGTTACTATCATCAGACCACACACAAATGAATCTGAATTTGCACAATGGGAGTTTTTGTTTTTCATATGCAAAGCCCTTTTTGAAGTCATATAATTCTTTTCCACTGTGTAAAAGAACAAAACTGAAGCATTGACCTCAAATACATCTAACTTTGATTTCTCATCCCATCACTGTGTGAGCTTGACATATGACCATTTCTGAGCCTTTTCCTCAGTGAGACAATACAAACTATACTAACTACTGCAACTAGAATAGTAAATCATAGCACCAAAAACATATTGGGTATTATAAATAGTAGCTATTATGATGACAGCTCACTAATTCAACAACAGTCAAGAGTATCCAGAAAAAAACACGAGTAAACAGAAGGATTTTTTTTTAATAATAAGAGAAATAAATCCAAACATATTGCAAACGTTTGGAGGAAAAAAACTCACTGAAGAGGATGGAAGGAAAAGGTGCTCAACTAAGTAACCACGGAAATGAACGGAGTCTGTAAGACTGAAGACAGAAAAAACTGTGCCTATGTGCTGTTCTGTGGTTGGTAAATCGTGTCCCACAGGATACAGGTTAACAATTCTGGATTTGCAGTACTCGCACACGGGAATTGCGCGATTAAGTAAAGGAATGGCATACAGTTGGGAAAGATTTCTCATTATTGCAGAAGAACTTTACAGATAAACAAGGGAAAATCTAAAACAATCCCTGTCTTAACAGACTAGAGACACTAGTAAGAATTCCTATTTAGCTTAATATGGAAATAGCTGGTTACGCTATGGTTATGGTATTTGTATGTATACTGTTATTCTTGATAGATACACATATATACACAGGTTAGTGTACACACACATATGTTCCTGCTCTGTCAGATGGGACTAGAAGCAGTGTCACAAAGTAGCAATGAGCATACCTAGCACCCAGGTCTTGATTTCTAATACCATTATCCAATAACAGAAACCAGGACTCCCTGGCAAGTACCATCTCTTATTCCAAGGTCCTGATCCTGAGGTGTGTTTACTTTTCATTTGAAAATAAAGATTAGTGAGGGCTTGAAGGGGTTAAAGATAATCTAGCACCAAACTGAGAGCTTCTTTTAGAAGTAATTAAAAATACTAAAGTAGACTTGAAAAGGAAATCACACTGTGAAAATGGAAATCTATGTGACTTAACCTTGATGCCCTTGCTGCTTAGAAACATTGTGTATATTATGACGTCTGCGATGCGGTGAGGACCATCGGCCTAAAGCAGCTCCAGCAAATGGAGTGAGTAGGAGGGCCTTCTGAGAGATCCCAGAACTAGAATTTCACAATTTTGTTCATGAGGCTTCACAATGTTCGCCGAGGCGCATACATCCCGGTTCAAGCCCAGCCCAGCTTTACACTGTTGTTGCAGCATAATCATTCATTCGCCACAGTCCCTTTTACACCCCAATGTGTTCTGACGGGGGACTATCCCCTGTAGAGTCACAGGGTTGATGGTTCGCCAGTCCACCGTTTTCTGAGCACCTACTCTGGACCTGGCGCTCTGATGATGAGGGGAAATACAAAGGGGAGTGACATAGTTCCCAGCCCCCAAGAACTTGGGGAATGGAGGATGAGCGCAAGGGGGCAAGGGAACCACTGAATGACAAATGAAAAGTGATGAGTCATGCGCAGGTCTGTGCCATATACTGCTAGGATCTCAGGGAACGGGGACAGATGCATCACAGGGCCACGGGCAGTTTCCTCAATGCCCAGGGCAAGAAGGTCAGCTGATCAGTGATGGAAGAACAATGAAAGAATCAGCTCTGCAGAGGCATGTAGTGTTTTCCTTTTAAAACATTCAATTAATTTGTGTTCCTCTGTGTTGATGGGACAGCGGTGGTAAGGACTAAAGTGAGAAAGACGCATAGTTTCTGACTCATATTTCTTCAGTGCTTAGAACAAAAACTGCCATGCCTAGTGAATCATATTATATGTAGATAATCTTATAATATGTAGCAATAGATTAAAATGTTTGCAGAGGAAGACTATTCACCACAATGTACTATGTTTAAAACACAAATTGGATCATATTACTTCCTTGCTTAATACCCTCCACGAGTTTGACCACTGTTCTCAGAGTAAAGCCCACCCCCCTCCCGTGGCCACGAGGGCCGCCCTTCATCTGCGGCCACTTCTCCTGCTGCTCTCACTCCAGCTCACTGAGCTTTGGTGCCCTTGAGCTCGGCTGCGTCCTCAGCCTGGAGCACTCTTCCTCCAGCGCTTCACAGGTCAGACTGTATAAAGGGAAAGCCCCCGGGACAATGACACCAGCCCAGAGGGAAGCAAGCAAAGCCAGCAGGTCGGGACAGGTGGCTCCTGCTGATGTCACAGAGCACCGAGGGTGTCAGCTGCCTGCCCGACAGCAGAGACCGCTGCCTGCTTCACCCCCTGCTGGGCCCTGGTGTCAGGAACCTGCCCAGCATGCCCAGACCCCGCCCCTGGCCCACGCTGACCCAGGGGCCTTTGCCCCATAAAACCACATTCCTAACTGTTGGGAGTTCCCGTGGCAGAGCTCACGTATGTACCACATCACTGCACGCTTCTCAAATACCGTGTGCTCAGCCCCAGTTCTGTGCAGAGAGGATGAGAAACAAAGTATCCAAAACATTTTTCTGGATCCAATCATCAAGTTTATTACAAAATTTGCAAAAACCAAGAACTGTATGAAGAACCACCACAAACATGGGAGCAAAGGGGAGCAGGGGAGGGGACAAGGGCCCCAGGAGAACACAGTCCACGGAGGTGCGGGATCCCTCCTGGTGGAAGTCCCGTGCGGAGAACGCTGCGGCAGCTCGCACTCGGCTTCGCCCACCGGGCCGGGCCCTGTCACCTGCACGCGCGCACGGTGTCACGGTGTCACGGTGTGCGCCTCCGGCGCCGCTCTCACCGCAGCTGTGTGTCCTCCTCCGGGTGCCGTGGGCCGCCCACAACTTCAGAACTTATGTTGGCGCGACTCTTTTCCTTCTGCGCCGCTGCTGGCACGTGGACGGCCCACAGCACACACACTTTAAGAACCTCCGGAAGATCCTGCGAACCGCCCCCCGCCAGCCCCGACTTGGGGCAGAGGGAGAGCCCGGGCTCCCGCCGTCGGGCTGTGCAGTCGGGACGCGGTTCTCCTCGGCGGGTCCTTCCGGGGCTCCTGCGCTGTTGCGGGCGCTGTCGCGGCGGGGGGCGGTGGGGGAGCCACGGGGGTCACACTGGGGGGCGGGGCTGGGGGTGGCCGTCCTGGCCTGGGGGCCGGGGAGGGAAGTGCCGGTCCCGGACGCCAGGCTGGCTTCCGCTGGGGGAACATCAGTCCTTGACTGCAGGCGGCTTGAGGGACCAGCAGGCCCCGCTGTGTTCTCCCCGCCGCTGGAGACGGGGGAGGGGCAGGGCCTCACCCGGATGGTGCAGACTCTCATCCTGGAGGTCGTGGTTTTGAGAACCAGGTAGGTTCCCATGACCCTGTCATATGTCCTTTGGGTCAATGACCTCTGGATCTGCCCCTTTCCGAACCCCATCTCCTCCATTCTGCCTGTCACCTCGGGGTCAAGGTCACCCCAGGGCGGCTCGCTGTACGGCCTCAGTTCTTCCCCCCAGCCCATGTTGACCCATGGGTCTTGCATCACATCTTCCAGGGAGGGCCTTTCCCTGGGGTCGAGGGTCAATAATTTTTGTAAAAGATTTCGACCTTCTTCGGATAGAGACAGTGGTACCCCGAACTCGCCGCTCAGGATCTTACTCTCCACGTCCTCAACTGTGACCCCCTCAAATGGCAAAACCCCCACCATCATCTGATACAGAACGACCCCCAGGCTCCAGACATCCACCTTCGGGCCGTCATAACTGACACGCCGGAAGATCTCTGGAGCCATATAGTGCCGGGTGCCACAGAAGCTGCTTAGTGTGTAGTCCACACAGTCCCTAGCAAACCCAAAGTCTATTATTTTGACGTTCCTCTCACCGTCCATCAGGATGTTTTCTGGCTTCAGGTCCCGGTGGACGATTTTCTTCTGGTGACAGTACTGAAGTGCCGATACGAGCTGCCGGAACATGGGTCGGGCTGCTGACTCGGTCATGGGGCCGCAGTTGTCTAAGTATTCGAATAAGTCCCCTCCGCTGACATGCTCCATGAAGAGGTACCTTTCCTCCTCGGTGGTAATCAGCTCAAATAGCTGTGCAATATTTGGGTGATTTAATTGCTTATGACAACCAACTTCTTCAAAATAATCACTGAGAAAGCACTGAGTAATAACTTTGACAGCCACCTCTGTGTCCGTTGGCAAGTGCGTGGCCAACCACACCTTGCCATAGGACCCACTGCCAATGGTGCGCAGGAGCATGTAATCGCCAATGATGTGCTCCTGAAGGTCAGCGGTGGCTGCAACGTCATTAGCCATGGTGGCTACAAGATGAGAACAAAAACAAAACAAAAACAAAAAAATTTAAAAAAAAAACGAAAAAACAAATAAATAATAAAAGATAAAGAAAAACAAATAAGAAAATTAAAAGAAAGAAAAATAATAAAGGAAAAGAAAGAAAATGCAAAATAAATGGTACAAAACAAAAGAAAACCAAACCAGTAAGCAAAAGAAAACAAGCTCGCAAAGGAACAGCAAGAGGCAAGAACAAAGCTCGCAAGTCCTAGTCCAACAGGTCACCACAATCAGCTCCCTGGGCTCTAACGGACAAAATCTCAGCCCCGCCACGGCAGAATATATAGGGTGGGCTTTGCAGTTGCATCACAGTGGCACCTATGAGGTCAGAGCAGGGCGTGGACCAGGCGTGCCTGGACCAGGCGTGCGTGGCTGGGGGTAAATTACAGTGGTTTTCTCACATTTTGGTCTCATAACCCTTTGGCTCTGGAATAAAAAAGAAGGGATTCCACCCCCCTACCCCTGCCCAATGAGCTTCTTGTTTATGTTGGATATTAAAGATTGATATTTACTTTATTAGACATAAAAGTATGTATGTTGCAACAATAAAATAAAATAGAATAAAATAAAATGAAAAGTCTTAGTCTCACGCTCTAGGTCATAGTTCAAATATCATCTGCTTAGAGAAAAACTTTCCTGACCCACCCATTCCTACCTGCCTCACCCAGCCCACCACATCTGTCATCTTCACCGCACTGACCACAGGCACCTGGTTCTTGTTCACTGGCACTGACCATAGGCACCTGGTTCTCGTTCACTGTTCGACCTTCCCACGAAGGCAGGAACATGACTGTGGTTTTCCCTGTGTCTAGCACGGTGAGTGGCAATAAGACAAGTGGTTAATAAGTAGACAAGTTTGGGGTAACAAAAGACTACATGGCCAACTACTTATTTAATCAATGTGATTCATTAAAAAATCCCTTAAAAATTCATGTTCTGTCTTCACTCGGCTTTGGAACAAATAAGATAGGCAAAAGGAGAGCTGAAATCTGGGTTTCAGATATGTGGGCACTTGGTGAGGCTGAGGAAAGGCCAACTGGAAGGAGCCTTGCTCTAAAGATTCAAGAAGATGATCCGTTCCTCCCTCCTGTGGTACTTGCTAGGGGTGCGATGAGTTTGGATCTGCAGTGAGGCTGCAACGTCACTTTACACTCTGAACATCCATTTCCAGATTACACAAAGGATGCCTCAGGTGACCCCAAGCAGGCCATTGAGGTAAGTTTCTGCGTTACTTAAATGAACCATCTCTGTGGAGAGAAGTGATGATGAGGTTGGTTAATTTCCATTTGTAAACACCCTTGGAAACCTCTGGATGGAATGACTTCTGCAGAGGTACAGAGGGTGAGGTGACATGTTGGCTCCAATTCTACCCTTTTATGGTGGCACGGAGGGAGCAGGCGGTCTTTGAGGACACTGAGGGGCAGTCTCTGGCACGTTTTATTCAGACTAATACTGAAGCAATTTCCTTGCTTTCAGTATATGGAGTGTGTTAATCACGTGTGTAAGTTTTCTCGGGATTATTTTCCTTTAATATGTCTCTCCAAAGTCTCAGATTTGTGGTAAAGGGACTCTTTTGAGGGATTTGCCTATGAGCTCTTCCCTCCCCAACACTTCAGTTTGTTTCTTTTTACCTTATATTGGTGCTACTTGGCTCCTAAGCATGACAATCTCTGTTGCAGAGCTGACTGGGACCCAAAGGACGGTCATTTAAGCAATTAGAGACAGATGTTTATAAGTGACAGAGATTAGAATAAGCTCAGAAAGGAGAAAATTTCAAAGAAAGCTGCCAGTTTATGAGTTATTTATATCCATTTATAAAACTGGTGTTAATGGTTTCTTAAGAAATAATACCAACAAAATAGAACATTTTAAAATTTTTATTCATTTATTTTTAGAGAGAGAGGAAGAGACGAAGAAAGAGAGAGAGAGAGAGAGAAACAATGGTGTGCAAGAGCTACATCAATTGGTTGCCTCTCACAAACCCTCAAGTGGGGACCTGGACTGCAACCCAAGCATGTATGTGCTCTGACTGGGAACCGAACCAGTGATTCTTTGGTTCACAGGCCAGCGCTCAATCCACTGAGCCACACCAGCCAGGTCAAGATAGAACATTTTCTGAACTCTTTCAGCAAGATCAATACATACCCAAAGATGCAAAACTGTCAAGGCAAAAGCCAAGCTCTGGGTAACCCCAATTTGAGGTATAGGCTGGGGTGTTCAATTAGGTGAATGAGATACAAGTTAAGAGTTTTTTTAAAAATAAAAAACAAATTCATGGATCGGTACCATTTAACCTTGGAACTCAGGGATTAGTTCACAATATGCGATGTAGTTCACTCCAGTGAGGCCGGAGGGAGTCCTTGTGGGCATGGTTCACGGACGGACCATGTACCCAGGTTGTGGGCTGTGATGCTCGGTGCCATCTCCCGGAATTGCACCGTGGAAAGACTGCCCTATGAGCTTGCACTAATTTCAAGGGCCTTCATAAGGTCTTAGCAGGAAGTTAGAAGGTCTCCTTATGAAGGCAAGTCCCCACGCTCCCTGATCTAACCTCACGCAATAGGCCTTCTGGTCACAAGTTTAGAAGGGGACAGTTGGCATATACCAGAAAGAACTGATCTTTAATTAAGCAATACCAAGGGAAAACCTTTAGGCCAAGGTAGATTAAAAGGGTCAACAGATTTGACCAATTGAATTTTATGTGTCAACAGATTTGACCAATTGAATTTTACGTATCTGGCCAGTTTGTTCTATAAAACGAGAGGGCAGGGGGTGATGAGTACGATGAAAATGCTGCAGTAGCAGCCAAGTTTGCACACCTGGGGTAGGATTTGTCAGTAAAACGGGTTCCCCAATCCCTGTGGGATCTGTGGGCATTTTCCAAGTAGCAAAAGTCAGTCTTTCTAGAAGTATTATAGTAACTGCTATGGCTGTAGCCCTATCCAATAGAAATACATACGGATCATCATTAATATATTTTTATCCTTTGGGGGCAATTGGATTGAAAGCCACTCTCCAAACATCAGGTGGGCCTAATTAGGTTTAGTTCCTCCTTTTTTAAAGACAGATTCCCTTATTTTAGTTATGCACTTAATCATTAACAGGAGGTCATTGGTGTCAATTGAACACCAAAAGATATCTCCAATTTGGGGTGCAGTAAAGGAGGGTACAATTTCTGTGAAAGTAGCTCAATTGTGGCAGAGCACGGCTGTGACACACCTCAACTATGACAGCAGGTTGTGAAGACAGAGCTGCTGTTAGGCAGCCCCAGGGCCAGGAGTCCCTGGGACAAGGTGTTCTGAAACCAGACCGCTTTTCCAGTCAGACAGTGACCCCCTAACTGCCTGGCCCGCTCTGCCCCACGCTGCACTGGGGTTCCCCGTTCTGCTCCAGTGAGACACCTTCAGTGTTTTAGCTCCTGCCAGGGAAAGGCAATCTCCAGCCTTTGGTGTGAAGGGCAAGTGTGCTCTCAGAGCCAGAAGGGAACTGACTTATGTAGACAGAAGTCCCCATCCCTGGTCCCCGACTGGTCCATCCTCATGCCAATGAGGACTCCAAATCCTTGCAGTTTGATTGGTCCAAAAGGCACTGTCCTAGTGGGTCATAATGGAGCCACTCTGATGGAGCAATAAAGAAGCTGGTGGAGAAACAGCTGTGTAGGTCTGAATTGATGGGGAAAGCCTCGGTCCTGCTGGTTGAAACAGGACTCCGGGGGCTCCTTTAAAGGCCAGCTCGGAGGGCAGAAACACACAGATGCGGACAGCGCAGGGCCAGCTTTTCCCAGGGTGTAATTTGCGTGAAAGTGCCCTGTGCCCCATGGCTGCTGGGCTCGTGTGTTTGTTTTTGTTGTAGTTTTAACTTGAACCCAGTTAAGCCACCAGGAGCCCTTCTCTAGGCATCGTCTTTCTCAGGCTCCACAAATGTCAGGTCAGACTGTCACTGAAAAGCACAGCATACACAAGAAAGTTATCTGTTCCCTATGACTCTCATTTTCATATGTAAACTGGGAATGGTCTGACCTGTTGATTTTGTACTGTTAATACAATGTCCTACATGAAAGACTTTGAAATCTGTAAAGTCTACAATGTGAAATGCTTTCATCTACAGAGGCAAAATGTAGCCAACATAATGACCTATTTGATGACAAGAGTGTAGGGTTTTCTCTCTCCACCTAAGCTTTGTCTTCCTACCTCTACCCAATTATTTAACAGATATTTACGAAGTGCCCTATGTGTGCCAGACACTGTATTAGGTGCTGAGAATAAAGTGGAAACTAGTGAGATAATATATGTTGTGGGGCAGGGAGTAGGGAGACACTCAATGAATATATAAATAAATAAATGAGCAATTTCAGAGGATGAGGAGGACTGAGACCATAATGATGATTACAGAAGAACTTCCCGAGGAGATACCATGGGGTCACAATCTGAATGATCACATGCAGTCTCTGGTGCAGAAGAAACACAGTGGCAAGAGTATTCCAGAAAGAGACCACAAAAACAACAGCAAGTTCTTCAGATCAAAATGATCTTGGCATGTTCAAGACACAGAAATAATGCCCCTACAGAGGTGGCATAATGACTGAAGAGGAGGGTTTTACGAGGTAAGGTGGGCCGGCAGGACATATAGGAAGGGCCCTAGAGACTGTGGTGAGGAACTTAGATTTTATTCTGAATTCAGTAGAAAGCCATTGGATAGTTTTAAGTACAAGCATGACTTAATCTGACCTGTGTGGTCAGAATCTTTGGTTATACCAAGTGAAGAGGAAGATTCTTTGTGAACATTTTAACACTGATTTATTTTTTGTGGTTTTTGTTAAGAGAGACAGGCAATATTTAGCTTTAGAAAGGTTTTACACATGGAGACTCACAGACATCTCAAAGTAAACATGTTTAAAATAAAGATTGCTCTCAGGCAGTCTTCCTTCTTTCAGAAATGGTCACTACATACTTCCAGTTTTCAGAACAGAATCCATGAAGCCATCCATGATTCACCCGATTCGTAGGCAAAGCCTGAGCCCGTTTCTCACCTTCTCCATGCTACTACCACGGCCCCAGTCTTATTCAGCCCCTGCCCGGACCATGGCTCTGGCCTCCTCACCATCTCCCTGCTTCCCGCCCTGTCTCTCTTAGGGCTGTTTTCAACACAGCTGCCAGAGGGAGCCTGTTGAAATAAGTCAGGTGATATTATTCCTCTGTCCAAACCCTCCATTGTTCTCTTATTTCAGAGTCAAGGTCAAGGTCCTCACAATCCTCTAGGAAGCTTGAAAACATCTTTCACACTTTCCTCTCTTCCCACGTTTCCTGCAGGTTTTCTGCTCCTTGACCTCTCATGCCTGCTCCCACCCGAGGCCTCTGCTCTTCCTGGCACTAGTGCACACAATATTCTCTAGATACACGTATGCCTTTTCCCTTTCACCTCTTTTAGGATTTTACTGAAATTCATATTCTTAATGGAGGTAGAAATTTGACTGTATATAACAATATTTTGTTTTTTAAAATGAATATTTAAAAGATGTAGTTCAAAGCCAAAGGTGGCTTATTTTTTATCCTAATGACTTCTGCAAAACAATCACTATTTATTCATAGACAAATGCACATAGTCTGATGATTTCTTAATGCTCTCTGAAATTATATTCAGTGCCTTTTTGATAATGTGCTCCTAGGCATAAACTTACAAATCCCTCTTTGAATGAAGAATTCACATAAAATTATTCTTCTCAGTAAAAATAATTATAGGAAATTGAGGATTCAAGTAGCTTGTATGAAGCTTGATTCAGACCAACTCTGCTCCAATGAACCCTCATTATTACATCATCCCTTTCAATAGCTTCCCCATTGTTCTTGAGATGGAGGCTAGAATCTTTACCACAGCCCCAGAGTCCGGACCCTGCATGTCTCTGAAACCCACGTGATGTCCCACTTTCTCTTAGCTCCCTGCCTTCCAGACATTCTAGACTTCTTTAATGAACATGCCTTTCTTCCTCTTGTCTTATGATTTGTGCACTTGGTAGTCTTTTGGCCTGGAATGCTCTTACTTCCTCCTCCATGAATGGTGATAACTCGTATCCTTTAAGTCCCACAGCAACCATTACTTTCTTGAGGACATTTTCCCTGACCTTGCTCAACAGGTAAAATACTCCATCCCCTTCTCATGTACTCTTATAATAACATTGTCTTTTCCTTCAAAGTATATATCGCAGTTGTTAGTTTGATTCTTTATTTTTCTCTCATTAAACTGCACAAGGGCAAAGATTGTGTGCATATTTCTTCTCCAGTCCCCAACATCCAGCACAGTTAAGATACTCAGTAATTATTTGTTAAGTAGATAAATAAACATTAAAATAAATAAATGAGCCCCCAAAATCACAAATTTTGGGTTTAGAGGGTCTCAATAAGCTTTGTGTGTGTGTGTGTGTGTGTGTGTGTGAAAAGAAAAAGGATTGTTTATTAAAGATTATGCAGATTTAGATCTGCGGAGTTTCCAGCTTCCTTGAAAAGAAAGCATGGATCTCTCCTCTACCTCTCTGCAATACCACGTGATTCTCTTTTTCTCCCTTTCTCTTTGTAAACTGCCTAATTCTCCTCCTTTTCCAGCTGTGTGGAACATTCTTCTTTTCTTCCTCCCCTCTTTTCTTCCTCCTTTCTTCCTCCTTAATCAGCTTTTAATGAAATATCACCATTATGTTCCCATATCCAGGCTTTCTAATCCTATTATCTCATGATTCACAATCTTATGACATGCTCCACAAATTACTCATATTGCATAATTCACATCTGATTTTAAGCTTTCAATGAGCTTTCACTTTCATTTCTACCTTTCACTCAATTTTCTGATAAAGAATGTGATGCTCAAAATTCTACATAATTAGCAAGAAAGACACAAAGTTAAGGCTGAAAGTATAACCACACCAAGCCTCCTAGAAAATCTGAAAAGGGAAGATGAAGAAATGGATACTGAAGGCCCATGGAGAAAGATATTTAGAAATAGAGGTATCTCTTCAACCCCAATAAAAAACACAGATCCAATTTATTGAAAGTGTTGTTTTATTAAAATTGAGTTATATTGGGTCACATATCTATTTAACCAGGGCATATATCTGATATGAAAGTATACAAATGGAAAAAGAGTCATACATTCTAATTCCATGACTTAGACAGCAACCCTCACCAATTCTCCTTCATCTATCTTTTTGTGCTTACTCTTTATACTCCACAAGCACCAACTTAGACTCTTCTATTCTCTATTTGTCTATACAATGCAATTTAGCACTTCACTAACCACTGGCTCTCAATGTTTCATATGTATACCTTTAGTCTGACAACTAAAATAGAAATAGATAGAAACTGTTTAAGCACAACTCAGTGCCCTATACGCAGGGTCTTATGGATATTTGAACCAACCATCTGTTTTTACAGAGGTCAATGGGCACCAGTTGATCTCAGAAGAGATGACTGAGAAGCTGAGCAGAGATTTTGAGAGCGTTGATTTAGAAAGACAAAAATCAGAGTTCTGAGTACACAATGGAGGAATAACCCTGAAAACTCCCCATGTATTGGTTTGGGTATCCCCAAAAGACCAATACACAATAAATAATAAATCTTCACAACAGCAGAAGTCCTGCTTCAAATCATCTCAACCCTCAAATTTAGGTTAAGGTTATCCAGGATTTCTAGTGGCACTAGCTTCCTGCTAGAAGCAACTACATGTCTTCCCTGGACGCAGAACATCATAAACCTCACTTCATGTGACATTTTTTTAAAATACAGTTTCTGGAATTCAATAAAAATTCAACCAAGCAAAAGGGTAAATAAAACAAAGGGATCATAAACAAAGAGGAAAAAATACAACGTAAACAAACTCACATGGAATGCAAATAACAAAGTCATGAGACACAAAATCATGTTTAATATATTCAAAGAGATAACAGCATAACTAAAAATTTTGACAGGAAACTGGAAACTATTAAAAAACAAGTTGAAAAATATGTAACTGAAAATCTAATAATCAAAATGAAGAATTCTATGGTTTTTAACAGTACTGTGAACCAGTTGAAGAGAGTTAATGAATTAGACCCTAGGTCTAAAAAAGGAATCCAGAATAAAAAATGACAAAACAAAAGGACTTAAAAAAAATAGAGAAGAGCCAAAACAACCCAATCATGTTGCAAATGTGTAATCTTAGGCATAAGACCTGGATTTCGGGAATTCTGGTATAATTTTAACAAGCTCCATTAAATCTGCTGCCCCTGACCCCGCCCCGCACCCAGTAACTGCTGACACCAGAGACTACCTGTCTTTCAAAGATATCTTGGTCTTCTGGCAAGAACTTAATAATTTTTCTGTTTTAGTAACTTCACTGTTCTCAGAGCCAACTCCCCCAGAGCCATCTTCAGAAAGTCCCTCCCCTCTTATCCCCTTTAAAAACCTCTGTCTTACTTTTCTTTGGTACTGACACCTTCCTGCCTTCCTGGTCTCTGCCTGCCTGTCACAGCTGGCCAAATAAATCCTTTAAAACACATGGCCTTTTCTCCATCGTTTCTCCTCTCACTCTAACCAGACCTAACATGTAAAAAATCCTCACTGAAGAGGATGGAGGGAAAAGATGCTGAACTAAGAAACTATGGAAATGAACAGTCTGAAAGACTGAAAGCAAAAGAAATTGTACATAAGCACTGTTCTTTGATTGGTAAAGTTGTGTCCCAGGGAAAACAGGTTAACTATTCTAAATTTGTATACATGACACTGGAATTGAATGGTTACAAATGAATGGCATGTAACAACATAATCAATAAAATATACCAAAAAAATGGCATAGTTTGAACAGGTTTCTCCCTGTTGGAGAGGCCGTTTGCAGATAAGCAAAGGAGATGCTAGAACAATTCATGTGTTAACAGTAGAAACACTAGTATGAACTCATATTTAGCTTAATATAGAAACAGATAGTTATACTATCTGTATAAGATTTGTCCATGTACTGTAGACTCTCTCTCTCTATACACACACACACACACAAACACAGACACAGGTTAGTAAACATACATAAATGTTCCTGCTCTGTCAGACGAGACTAAAATCAATATCATGTAGTAGCAATGAGCATACCTAGCACCAACATCTTGATTTCTAATATCATGATCCAATAAAAGAAGCCAGGGCCCTTTGAAGAAATGGCTGATCCTAGGACTGCAGCAGAAAATATTCAAAATAAGCCTGAGAAGAATCTTGTACTACTACAAAATAGTGAGGTGCTTAAAAAAGGGCACAAAAACAACAAACCTTCAGGAATGAAGTTATATCAAAGGAACAGAAGGACCCAAATGAAAAAGTTCCTAACGACCAAAGCTGGAACAACTTCAGCAACAAAACAAATTGTATTATAAGTTAAGGTATAACATAAATGTCCAAAACATAAATGATTGAATAACAAAATAAAAGGAAAGAAAGAAACAAAACTCTATTGCAGAAGAATTCCAAATAATTTATGGAGGTACCCTGCTCTTAGAGAGGAGCATAACTCCCACTCCTTAATGTAGGCCATTCATAGTGACTTCTTCCCAAAGAGTATAGTGTGGAAAGAGGAAAAAAGAGTAACTTTAGAGTGAAGAAAACTGGCAACAACTCCCTCAGTCAAATGATAAAGGTTATCATCAAAAGTGGTAAGTTCTGCTGATGGTGAGATATGACATAATAAAAATGGTACTTTATGCCTGTAGTTTTCCTCCCCAAAGCCCACAACCCTAGCCTAATCGTAAGAAAAACATCAGCCAAGTGGTGCCTAAGGACATAAGACAACTAAATGTAATATGGTATCCTGGATGGGATCATTGAACTGCAATAAGACACTAGGTAAAAACCAAGGAAATCTGAAGGGACTTTTGGTAATAAAAATGTATTGATACTGGTTAATTAATAAAAATTGATTGTATAAAATTATAATATCTGTTGAGATTTAAAATACATGTAGAATTAAAATATGTGACAATAGCAGCATAGTAGTTGGGATGTCTGCAAATGCATTATCCAGGAAGGAAAAAGTATATAATAATCTATAGTTTGTATTATTTATCCAATAATGATGATGATGATGATTATCTTATAATGTTGAAGTGCTTACCATTTTTCTATTTTAAAAACTACCTATGAGACCCATATTTTTACAGATAAGATTAATATGACCTAGAATGTCAGTACGTGGTCTCTAGATAAGTGAGGAGTTTCTGATCTTGGAAGTCCAAGCAATGAATTTTGCTTTAATATCTCAATACTTATCAATAGCAAGCTTACAAAACATAAAACATATAACAAAAACAACTCTTCAGGTTTCCAGCCCTGCTTATGAATTTATAAATTTCAATTTACAAACAACTTTTAGAGAAAGTAGGGAAAGTGGAGTGCACTTATGTACTGTTCCTCCCAAGAATAGAATGGAAATCTTAAATTCTCAACTGCAATGAGGTTGTCATGTCATATCATAGACTTGGCACCAGTTAAATGAAGCCAAAGACATTGGAATTAGATATTTTTTAATGCTTCATAGAACACAGAGATGGAGGGGGTAATTTTCCTAGGGGGTAAAGATTGAATGGAATATTTCAATCATACTCAGAAGAACATGAGTTAATATTTTATAGCTACTTAACCTACCCACTCAGAAACAGCAATGCAAATGTTTGAATATTTATGCTTTGTATGCAAAACATGGTGCCTCGAATTACTGCATTGTGTTCTCTTATGCCCATGGCTTACGATTCATTTCATATCAGGTAACCAGAAAGTCACTGTATTCAAAGGGGAGCACTAGCAATAAAGTATTTATACTCACAATCGTTTCATTCTTATTCTCACACAAGCTTTATTTACCTTCTGAACAAAATAAAATATCCACCAAAATCAGTAATTAAGAAATTAATACTCTGACTTTAACTGATCGATCAGATTGCAATTTCCTGTCTACATTATGTGCAAATTCAAAGGTTCTTGTGAGAAGAGTGATTCTACTGTAATATCCTGTTATGCCCAGACATGACGAGTGCCTTCAATATAAACTTTCCACCTCAACCATAATAACTTGTGTTGGGTTTTCAACCCCATCTTTTAATGCTTCTGAAAAGTGTTTTCAGAGCATGAGTAAGGTCAGAGAGGAATCGCATTATTTGAAATACTCTTTAATCACTTAGTGCCCTTCTTTCCACTATCACTACCCCCAGGCTATTGAAGCAGAAAATCAGGTTCAGAAAAAGAATTTCAGAGTTAGGAAGGGATGCTCAGGTAACATAAATGACTTGACAGAGGACTCTGCCCTGTTCTACATTGTAGCAGGTTAGAAGTGTAGGAGAAGACACAGTGGGGAGAGCGCATCACCTCCCACTTTCATTCTCTTTAGAGATACATTTCCTCTTTTATCTCCTAACTAGTCTAAGACATCTAGTAGCCAGCCCAGAGAGACATTTTCAAACCATATATTGTCATTAAGTACCCCTGATATTGTTACAGAATGGAGGTCTCCAAAAATCCCCAGAACCTGCGGGTTGGGGGATGGGGAAAGGAAACAGTGTTTAAGATGCCTTCACATGCCTGTGACTAGTGGCTAGTGTCTTTGTTACGCAAATGGCTTTGGTTCTTCCAAGGCCCCAGCCAGCTGGGAAGGGTTTTGGACCATGGAATGGTACAGAGAGCATACAGAGCCTGTACAAGGTTCTGTGAATGGTCAGAACTGGTTACCATGCCCGCTGCATCAGAGAATGCAGTCAGGGGTTTAAAAATAAGCAGCAGACATTTAGACATTTTAGCAAGGTTCTCCATACGGTTTTGAGATATGAACACCATGCTGCTTTGAAAAGAAAGGGGAGAACACCATGCAGCTTTGAGAGGAAAGGGAGAACTCCATGTGGTTTACAAGGAGGCTGGGAATTCCACGTGGTTTACAAGGAGGCTGGGAACTCCACGTGGTTCTGCATTGAGAGCTGGAGGGCACCACAACACAGCAAAAACCTCCCCAATCAGGCTTGAATGATTGGCAGCTACCAATAAAACTAAACTGTGTCTGGGAAGTAGGAAGACTATATCTCTGACTTTTCTAAAACTAGCCTGGTTTGGTATGGGGAGGCAGAACTATGTGTTTGTGGGTGTTTTAAAGAAAATAAGACTTAACAGCAGAAATCCACAAATAATCTAAATCTATATAACAATTAAATAAGCAATTCTTTTTCTTTTCACTAAACTCTGGTATTGAGAGTTATGCTCTGGCGGCGGGCAATCAGGCCCCTAATAACCAAACTCGTAGGTTCTCTTTCAATTGGAGCAGCCTGTGGGTTCTGTTACAATATGAAGCACTGATGAGGACACATCAGATATCAAATATCAAATTGAGAGGCATTCGTCAAGATAACTGGCCAATACTTTTCAAAGTGTCAAGGTCCTGAAAGACAAGGAATGGCTTAGGTACTAGGACAGACGGGAGCATAATTCAAAGATGTGACTACTAAATGCAATGAAGGATACTAGATTGGGTCTTTTAACAAGAAAAGGATATCAGTGGAAAAAACTGGTGAACTACAAGTAAGTCCTGCATTTTAGCTAATGGTATTGTGGCTAAGGTTAACATCTTAGTGCCAGTAAACGTTCTATGGTTATGTCAAATGCTAACATATGGAGAGGCTGCATGGGGGTATATGAGGACTTTGTACTATTTCTTCAACTCTTAGAATTATCTTAAAATTTTTTAAACTGTTAAAAATACAGAGCACAACATATTATGAGGAAGGAAGGAAGGAAGGGAGGAAGGAAGGAAGGAAGGGGAGGAGGGAGGGAGGGAGGAGAGAAGGAAATAATTAAAAGCGATACCTGGGAATTTTCAAAAATGTTGATCCCTCAGTAGATGAGAGTTATCTATTTGAAACCCTTCTAATTCACATATTCTGAAGGTGACATAATATAGTAACTAACAACCTGGACTTTAGGATCAGATATATCTCAGTTTAAAACCCGATTTTATCAGTTATTAGCTATGTGCCTAATATCACATTACTTAATCTCTCTTTAACTCATTTTTTTCATATGTAAAATAGGGATGTGAATAGTACCAACATCCTAGGATTGTTCTGAGAATTAAATGGAGTAAAACATATAAAGCTCTTAGCACATGTCTAGCATCTAAAGAGCACTCAATAAATGAAAGCTATTATTATTATCACAGAAATTGGTATTATTCACTCTAAAAATTTCCAAAGTTTATGCCTTCCTTTCACTTGGAAATATTAATAATTCCTCCATTCCATTCAGCCTTATCCAAATCTTATCCATCCTCAAGTGCCAATGGAATCTCAATGCCTTTATAAAACTATAAATTTCCTACCCTTCAAATCTGCATAAATATAGTTACCATTCACTATTATTTTATGTGTGGAAGTCATGTTCCATCAATTAGACTATAAGATGCTTGATGGTAAAGACCACCTTTCTTCTTCTATTTTCCTTGGCATCAATGTTGAGCACATTGCAGACATTTGAAAAAGCAAGGTAGTTTATGATTATGCTATTTTAAAATTTTTTAGGGGAACCTGGTGACCCTATGGATTTAATCACTGGAATGTTAGGGGTCTGTCAAAACAGCACCAGAAGAGGTATACATATCCTAAACATCTCTTTAAAAAAGAAATAAAAGCCTTTCAGAATCCTCTTTACTACAAATGCAAACTAGGTTCTTCACTACTGTCTCTGGGGTCTTTACCATGTGTTTTTGTTTGTAAGGAAGAACAACTAAAAAAAAGAAGAAGGCAACACTTTACAAGAGTCTCTCCAGGACTTCCATAAACACATTATTTGGCTGAAACGCATTTCTTCAGTAAATTAACCCAAAAGCCTTAATAGCTTCCATATTAAGATACCATGACCACATACAACACCAGGAACAGCACATCATTTTTTTAAACAACTCCTTTAAACAGCATTATATTTTCTTAAGTGTTCCTAAGTGTATTGTTTTAACTGATTCTCATAAAAACTCAGAGAGGCCATCCTGAAAGTATTATTATTCCCAGCTTGCAGATAAGACAACCAAGGCCCAGGCTTGCAGAAAATCACACAATTAGCAAGCTGCAATTTAGAATTCTTATCTCATTCCACAAGCATTTATTGAGTGTCTCTCATAGGCTTCCCCTGTCCTGTGTGCTCCCTCAGCCCCACATGCTTGCCTCTATCCTAGTGTTTGTTGTGTTTATCATGAAGGATTTTTAATCATCTACCTACTTATCTGCACCACCCCCTGAACTATAAGCTCCATGCATGCAAATATCTGTCTTGCCCTAGTTGAATCCCTAGTACCTGCCACCAAGAAGGCACTCAATAAGCACTTGGAGAACAGATGAATGGGGACAACTCAAAAAATGATGCTGATATTCCAAAAAGAGCTCATATTAATTATTTTGGATGAATGCAAATTACATTATCCCTTTTCCAGATCTTCACATCTTACAACCCAATTCTTTCCCAAAGACATGGCTGTTGGGAAATCAACACACTGCAGTCCCGGGGGAAAAACAAAGCCTATCACTGACATGAGTCAACAAGACCAGGTGACCCTAGAGAAGCATGAGATGAAGCCTAGTTTTTGTCACAGTCTCCAAATAAAGCCCTTCACCCAACTAGTGTCAATCGTGACTCTGTCATACTCCCTAGGCAACTCTCACCTCCTCCAAAGAACAGAACTGATAACCTTTGACTTAACGTTACCAAACTAAAGGGAACTAATATTCCTAAATGAGAGTGAGAGGAGCCCACTGACTCTCGGGGTCATGAAATACTGAAATAGATTCCTAAGTGTCATTGAGAAGTCTTTTATCATTGAAGAAAATCTTCAAAAAGACAATAGAAATCTGTGTGAACTATTTGCCCCCCTGAGGTATTTTGTTTTTTGTTTTTTGTTTTTTTTAGCCGTAGCATCCCTACTTCTCTTGTTATCCTATATTTTAAATAAATACTATTGCTCCTGCTTCCGTCATCTCAACATCTCCTTCTGTCAATCCATAGCCATTTGGTTGTTCCAGCCCCACCTTCAGAATCAGAACCATAAAAACATTTGCAAACTTGTGATTTTTCAGAAAATTGGCAAAGAGTTTGTTCTCCATCATGATAGCATCAATTTCCCCATGTGGGAAAAATGCTAGTCACTAGTAACAGCATCTGATGCTAAGCAACCAGCGTGGTTCCAGGAGGCTGTGTGGTGTCTGAAAAGAACACCAAATAGGAATTTGAAGACATAGCTCTGGCCTTGACTCTTCCAGACACTTCCATATGATCTCAGATAAATCCCTAAGTTTTTCTGATACTGTTTTGTTTTCTCATCTCCAAAGTGATCTGGGGCCCTTCCAGATTCTTGGTAGTAAGTTCCACTCTGCTCCTGACAAACTTCACTGGGGGTACAGGGAGGAGAGGGCACGTGATCAGGAACTTTTAAAAATCATAACTTTTTTTTTTCTAGACTAATATTATGGACTGTTTTTCCCCTGTTCCAGAAAAACCAGAAAACAGCAAAAACAGATTTGGGGTAGGGGTGGGGGTCAACCTGGTTCAACAATGAAGGAAAATATGTATTAATTAAAAAGCAAATACTTTGTCCATAAAAAAAGATAACTAATAAGAGAAACCATTTGTAATCACTAAAATAACAAAAGTCACGAAAGAAAAATGATGCAAAATCATTTATGTTCAACCTGCTATAAATAAAAATAACCAAGAGAAAAGTTCACTGTTTAGACCACCTGGGTCTGATAAGCATAAGTTTAAATCCTGGAACCATCTGCTCAACTGGAATGTAATGCTGTATCAATATGCCAAATCACAATTATGATTGCAAGGACAGCAGTCTTGTGGCATAGGATCTAAATACAGTACTGACCATTCTTTATTAGGGTGAGAAACTATAGCCAAACAAATTTGGTTGGTCATTATGTTAGTGCTTTATGTTCAGCCTGATTAAGACCAAATATAGACATTTAACTGGCAAAGCCACAAGCAACCAGACTTTCAGAATAGGAGAAACCTCTGGGTAGAGACCCAGAACCTAGGATTGATGAAAAGGAACAATGAAAACAGAAGATCAAAGCAGCAATTTAATAGTATTTCCATCCATCTAGGGCTAGTCACTGGTTCCTAACCACCTGACTGACCTTTTGTCATATATTAAGCAAAGGATATTTTTCAGTGGGGGGGGGGGGGGGCCAAGTCATCAAAACATAGTCCTGCACTGATACAGCTACTGCCAATATGATAAATTCTTAAATTTTGAGACTTCGATGATCACCTAGTCCAAAGCCTTTACTTTACAAATGAGGAAACTGAAGCACACAAGGATAAGAAACTTTCTCAGATTACCACCCAGTTAGTAGCAGAACAAGTCTCTTTTCTTCCAGATCAGTGCTTATATCATCCAGGATAGTTCGCCTAGAGTCTCAGCAACTAAAGGTTTTTGCACAGATCTTCCCTTCCTTATCAAATAGCCATGTGCTTTTCAAGCTACGCACCCTGAGCCCTTTCCTAAATTCTCCTGCCTATCTTACTATCCTAGAAGCAAGTCTTTTTTCTAAGATGATATCTTTCATAATCGTCAGCTCTTTTTCACAAAATAGGAGTTATTCATATTATCTACACATGACTATGAGAGAGCTATGTCCATGATTTTTAAGTGAGTATAATTAACAACATGATCTTTACCATCCTTTGTTCTGGACATACCAGACTAACCACCAATTCCATAAAATTCCATGGAACCATCTTTCACAGTTCTGTGCCTTTGCACATACTGTTCCCTTCAACCTGGGTGGTCTTCCCCCTTTTCCAGGCCCTAATCCAGCAGCCTAACTCCTGCTCATCTTCAAAGACCCAATTCAAATATTGCCTCATCTTCAGAGCTTTTCCTCACTTCAACCAAAAGTTAGAATTGGTCTCTCCCTCTGCATTAACACTTATAAATGGCCTGATAATTACTTGTACTTGTATTTGTGTCTCCACTGGAGCATTAACACTTCACAGGCAGAGACAGAGTTTTACATATCTTCAGTATATGATAGGTAAGTGTTCTGTTGTCTAATGATGTCAATACTGTAACAGAGTGATTGCCAAGATCTACATCATTGTTCTTGATCAAGCTGCCAAATACTGACAATGATCTTTTACTATAAAAATTATTATGATCAGTAAGTATTGGGTCAGTACCCCTAAAGTATTATAAGGTTTGTGGGCATGTAGAAAAAATGAGGATGCTTATAATCTCAAGTTACTTAAGCTCTTATGGTGGGTTTTGTGCCTTTTAAAATAAGAATCAGATATTAAAATACTTCCAAAGAGTATAAGGCTCATTTCCACAGAGCTAAATTTTCAATAGTGAATCTCAAAAGAACTGTCTGAGGTTTATTAAGAAATAGAGAATATTATACTATAATTTCCACCTACAAAGCTAAAAAAAAATCTATTCTTTTGTAATATTAACAAAAATAAAAGTTAATATTTATTGGGGGCTTACCATGAGCCAGGTCTTTCATTAAGTACTTTATAGTCATAATTTCATTTAACCTTCTCAAAAATACCATAAAGTAGGTACTGTTATCATTCTCATTTTATAAATGAGGAAACTGGGGCATCAAGAGTTTAAGTTGTATGCACAAAGTCAAACAAAGAGTAAGTGTTAGAATGAAGTTTTGACGCAGACTGATTCCACAGCTCCTGCTCTAGTTAAAAATACAAAACAAAACAACAGCAATGAAATATGGAAATCAAGAACTCAACAAATTCACTGAAGCTCCCTGGGATAATCAAGAGATAGAGGACTTTAGCTGCTCATAGCTATGGTCAGAGAAGCCACACCCTTGGGAGAGGCACTAGATCCTCCAAAGAAAGAGGAAGCATGAGACTTTTTTTAACCCAGAGGAATGAATTATTAAAAGGTTGAAATCATTGAATCAGTAGACTAAGCTCTGTGCATAAAAACAAGATTATCACCCATGCAAAATGATTCCACCTGAAAGCATAAACTAAGAACATTTTATTCCATCACCTGGGCGTGCTTGTATACTTTCATAGGGTGGAAATTGAACTCAACTTTAGTGAGGCTAGTGTATATATTTCCTGGCAATTATTTATTTATAGTTTATTGGATAGCTTTTAGCTTTTATCCAAAGAGACAGTTGGTGATGTATTTCTGTTTTCATTAGGAGAGAGAGAAAAAGGCTGAGGTTCCTTTAGGGAGAGATCAGCTTTTGGCCCATCTCGGTAACTCATTTTTTTTATCATAATAACTTTTTTTTTCTACAGAAAAGATAGGGATTGTGATGTGTATGGTTTACATATAAAGTAACAATTTCTTTGCCTAGTTTTAGTTTGCCAAGTGTTTTCCTATAGCCATCCTCCTATTTCAGCCATGCAACAGCTCTCATTGTTGGTGGGAAAGCCTTAAATCAGTTTGTCCAGTGACTGGCCATAGCTCACAAAGCTGATAAGGAGCACAGCTGGAGTAAAACCCCAGCCTTCTCATTCCAAGTCCAGGATCTTCTACTGAACAGCCACTGTGTTCACCTGTCATGGTTTGAGTGAACTTGCTTACAAATTACTTCATTGTCTCAGCACCTCCTTAAATAACTTGTGATCATGGACAGAGAAGGAATACGCAGCAAATATGAGCTGTTTGACCAAGGACAGATTAAGTTTTTAAAAAACTGTGAAGCTTTTATAGTTTACACTTTTCAAAAGAGGGCTACAATCTGCACTTTTTCCTATGGAATGAGGCTGGAGAACTAGCTTTAGAGATATATGGCCAGAGTCTCTACCAAATAGGAAGGTTTGAATAATTCATCTTGACTTTTGAACTTGGAACATTCAAAGGCAACATCTAAAGCAAAAATAATTAATTTCCTCCCCATTACTGAAACTTGGCTGCTTAAATATGGCACCTGTTTGGCATCAGATGACTGGAAGTGCAAAGGCTTCTGTACAAAAGCAAAATACAATAATTGAAGATTTTATTCTTCACAATACATCATCTCCTCCTGCTGTTATTTATCTATTTTCTGTCTAAGCAGAAAATATTACATCTGTGTTTTAATCCTTAGAGACTTTTGTCTAACTCAGCGGTCCTCAACCTGTGGGTTGTGACCCCTTTGGGGGTCGAATGACCCTTTCACAGGGGTTGCCTAAGACCATCGGAAAACACATATATAATTACATATTGTTTCTGTGATTAATCACTATGCTTTAATTATGTTCAATTTGTAACAATGAAAAGACATCCGGCATATCAGATATTTACATTACGATTCATAACAGTAGCAAAATTACAGTTACGGAGTAGCAACGAAAATAATTTTATGATTGGAGGTCCCCACTCTTAGGTTCAGTAAGAGCCTCAAAACCCCTCACCCAATAAGTTGATTAGCAGGAAGTAAAAACCACAATGGCTATTGAGCAGTCCAGTGGAAAGTTCCTCAAATCTTGCAGAACACCAGTAGGAGGTAGAAAATTTTTTACTCCCTTATTCTATTCTTCTCCCCAGCAACATGCCCAATAAATCACCAAGTACCTTCTCCCGAACAACATACCCAACAGAACACCAAGTGCCTCGTTGTTCCCACCATTGTGCCCGCCGTTACCCCCAGACTCAACCCATTGTTCCTGTCGTTACCCCCAGGCCAAACCAATCACTAGGCGCCCCGATACCCTGTTCCAGTCATCCTCTATCCCTCCCTTTAAAACCTTGTCAGCCTGTACGCCAGCTGCTGTTCTCTCCTTTGAGACAGCCCAGCGGGTTCCCCTTAATAAATCTTGCATCTCAGCTTCCTTGGTTTTGGTTTTTATTATTTCTAACACCCACAACATGAGGAACTGTATTGAAGGGTTGCAGCATTAGGAAGGTTGAGAACCACTGGTCTAACCAATACTATTGTTTCCTAGGTGCAAAGCAGATACTGAGGAAATTAAATGAGGAGTACTAATTAGTGTTCTCTAATCCTTCCTCTTTTCCCTCTCCTCCCTGCCAGGACAGGGGAGGATTTATCACAACTAGATAAAACCAGTCAGCACCATCCAAACACCTGGGCAATTTTGCCTTCTTTTTCTAGGTAAGTACAGTTCTTTTATGTTTATTATCTGTCCTATTTATGGAAGATCTAAAGGGTGTAAAACTCAACTGTAACAATGGATTCTATTTAAAGTGCAAATAATGTAAAGCACATTCCTTTGGGGAAAGGACTATTGATGGACAGAACCTGAAACCATTATCACTAAATTCTTTGTCTTCTACAAAAAAAATAAAATACAAAGGGGGTAAGACAGAGAAGAGAAAAAAAGAAGAGGGCTGACATGTAAACTTCAGACATCTCTTTCCTTTTTTCTCTCTTTCCCAGGCTTGGGGAGAAAGCACTGTTAGGTTAGACTCCCTGTTGGCTGTAAAATTTAGATGGAAACAGTTGACCTTGACAGTATCAAGTCCTCACAATGAAGATTTTTTTAACATAATAAGGTAATGAATTTAAGATGATAGAATCAGAATTTTTCTTGGGATTGAAGGAAAATGACAAAGATCACAGTTCTCATCTCCTCCACCTGTGTCTACAGGAACAAATTTAAAAAGCCATTAACTTTCACAATTGATATCGCTTTCTTTTATTTAATAGTTGATATGGCTTCCTTTATGAAGCTGGAGGCCTACTCAAGCTGGAAATATGGCGAAGCACTTATCAAAATCTAGAAGACATAATTCTACAGTGATTGAAAAACAACTTCTCTGCTTGAAACAAAGGTTCCATGTTTTCAATCTTGCATTAAAAAGTAACTGCAAAATCTCAGGGTCTTTCCATGAATCCACATATGATGTCTGTGAGCAACATGAGGCTCCATATAATGGGACCCTCTATTGTTACAGAACCCCTGGGCTGCTCCAGTTGAAAACAAACCCACGGGCTCTTTAGTTAGGGGCCCGATTGCCCGCCGCCAAAATTATAACTCTCAATACCAGAGTTTGGTGAAAAGAAAAAGAATTGTTTATTTAACAGTTATATAGATTTAGTTATTTGCGGATTTCTGTTGTTAAGTCTTATGCTCTTTAAAACACCCACAAACACATATCCTTGCCTCCCCCCTTCCAAACCAGGCTAGTTTTAGGAAAGTTAGAGAAACCGTTTCCCTACTTTCCAAACACAGTTCAGCTTTACCAGCAGCTGCCAATCACTCAATCTGATTGGGGAGGTCCTTTCTGTGCTGTGGTGCCCTCCAGCTCTCAATGCAGAACCACCTGGATTCTCAGCCTCCTTGCAAACTGTCTTCTTCCTGCAAACTGCGCGGATCTCCTTTCCTTCTCAAAACCGCATGGCGAGAGCCTCTTAAAGCAGCCTGGAGACCCCTTCTCCAAGCCACATGGAGAAGGCCCCTTCACCAAGCCACGTGGAGGGAGCACACGAGAGAGCGAGAGAGCGAGAGAGCGAGCCAGAGTGAGAGAGCTAGAGCCCGAGAGCGAGCGCGCGAGAGAGTCCGAGTCAGAGCACCAGAGCGAGAGAGTCAGAGCGCCAGAGCGAGAGCCAGAGCGCCTGTGAGAGCCAGAGCCCGAACGAGAGCTTGAGAGAGTCTCAGAGCGAGAGCACGAGCAAGAGCCAGAGAGAGTCTCAGAGTGAGAGCCCGAGCATGCCAGAGAGAGTCAGAGCGAGAGTCTGAGAGAGTCTGAGCTAAAATGTCTGCAGCTGCCTATATATCCCCGACTGCGTCATCTGACGCAGTGGGCGTTGCAAACAGTTCTGGCCATTCACAGAACCTTACGTAGGCTCTGTGTGCTTTCCATACCGTCCCCTGGTTCAAGACTCCTCCCATCTGCCTGAGGCTTTGGATGCATTAAAGCCATTTGCATAAGAAAGACACTAGCCACCAGCCTCAGGCATGTGGAGGCATTCCAAAAGCTGCTTCCTTCTCCCCATCCCCCAGCTGCAAGCTCTGGGGATTTTTGGACTCCCCTGTTTCTGTAACACTATGGCTTCACTTTCCTGGACAGTAGCCATTAGCCACATGTGGCTACTGAGCACCTGAAATATAGTAAGTATGACTGAAAGGCTCAATTTTAAAATTCCATTTAGTTTTAATAATTTTAAATGTAAAAAGTGAAGCAATGAAAAATATCTAGAAGTATATTAAAATGATAATATTTTTAATATATTGGATAAGATAAAGTATTTTCTTCAAATTAATTTTACTATTTCTTTTTTCACATGGCTACTAGAAAATATAAAATTGTATACACGGCTCACTTAGTATTTCTATTGATGAGTGTCACTCTAAGAACTGCCAGATTTACCTTAGGGAGTAATCTGCTTTAACACTATCAAAAGGTGTTAATTTGCCAGAAAGAAAAGACTGTTGGTAGCCTGGCCTTCTGGCATCATAGTCACATATTCCACAGTGGCTAAGCACCCAGGTTCCAAAAATCCATAGCTCAGGTCTGGACCCCAGCTTTGATTTTTACTACCTGTGTGACTTGGGACAAATTGCTTAGCCACACTGGGCCCACTATTTTGAGTGTTCAGATAGTGACTATAATATAGTTAGCAAGTGTGAGAAACGCTCACAATAAAAACCAGGACACAGGACTTGGGCAGCAAAGCGAGGCGTTTATTCACGAGTCTGCAGAGTCGGGCACACCCTCAGCCAAGAGAATGTGCTCGCAAAGCAAAGAAAGCTGGTTTTATAGTAAAGTGCCCCACACTAAAGTGAAATTGCCACTCTAAAGTGAAATTGATTAGCTTCCCCCACCCCTTTCCTTCTTCCCCATTTCTCCATTACTGGTTACTCCAGAGTTACAATCTAAGGCGATCCTCTAAATACCCCTATTGTGATTTGTAAATATGCTAATGCTGTCAGCTCCCTTCTCAGAGATCCTCTAATTAATTTGCCCTTGAGGCCCTCATTACATTTGCCCTTAAGACCCTTTAATTACATTTTCCCTTTGTTACTGATTTTCTACTGGTTTGGGAGTCACTATTTCCTTGTTTTCTACACAAGTGCTCAGAACACAGGGAAGGGCAAAAGGAGGTTTACAGATTAAGTACACAAAAACATAGAGTTTATTCTTGTATTATTATTTATTATTATTTCCCTGGCTGGTTTGGCTCAGTGGATTGAGCGTCGGCCTGCGAGCTAAGTGTCGCTGGTTCGATCTTCCAGTCAGGGCACATCAGAGAAGGAAAACTCTGACTCCAAAAAACCTCCGCTGCCTTGCGGCATACCTCTTCAGGGGAAAGGCTAAGGGAGTAAACCCCGACAGAAAATCCGGAGCCAGAGTCCCTAAGGCGGTTTGACGTTGTAGTCAACACCGGCAACTCCTGCGGCGCACCTGAAGCCAAGCTGTATTGACTCCATCTTTCCCTTGGATCCTTCAGCTGCGAAGAGAGGGGGGGTCTGCTGCATGGGCAACAGCAGACCCTCCATATCACCCTGCCCAGGCTCTGTAGCTTCAGCTTCACTGGAGAGGACACTCCAGCGTCATCACAAGATGTCGATTCAACACGGGAGGAGACAGATACCGTGTCACTCCCGAGTCGGACTGCACAGCCATTCTCGGCGGTGCAGATAGACTCTTAAGAAGCTACACCATCGTCTCTCGAGACGGACGGCTGCCGCCGCCGCCGCCGCCGCCGCCGACGACGATGATTATTTATTATTGTATCATTTTCCATATGAACAACTGTAAACCTACTTTTGCCCCTTCTTGTATATTAGCTATTACTATTGTTACTGTCATTAGCAGAAACTTTATTTGAAATTCTAAACATGAACTTAAGAAAATCCATATATGAATATAAGAAAAAAACTATATAGAAATTTGCAAGAAAATAATAGTCTATCCTTAGCAAACCACCAAAGTAGCAAGAACATTTACAACTTGAGAGTAACTCCCTCTCTTAATGAAGAGTTAGATAAAACCTTTGTCTTTTCTTCCTGTGGTGCTTCTATTTCTAGAACACTCCTGACAGCAGTAGGGAGCAAAGGTATATCAGAGGATGGAGAGTGACTTTGTCAGCTTCTATCTAGTTCAGTCTATGCAAATCCTATAAGCAGTGTTTATTTATGAATAGTGATTTAAGCTTATACTGTTTCGGCTCTAACCTAGAGAGTAGGAATAAATACTATGGACTCTATTACTAGGTTAAAGCCTAGACAGAAAGGAATTACAATATTAGTAGAAAATAGCAATTTAAGATAACACATACATTTGTATGTCAATTCTCCAGTCAATCTGTGTCCCCCTCTAAAATTTAAGCTTCATGAGAGCAGAAACTTTGTTCTCCTTGAATCCCTAGTACTTAGAACATATCTGGTAGAAAGTAGGTACTCCATACATATTTATCAAATAAATGAATGAAGAGAGACTCAATAAGCCATATAACTGAAAAGAAGAAATTTATGAGAATGGGCCTGGAAAAGCATACCACAAATCAGATATCACAAGGTGTTACATAAGCATCAAGTAACGGCGATGTAAGTTTAGCTAACACTAAATTAGCAATGAAAACAGAAGGAAGATAAAAATGTTGTGTGGATACTAGGTGCCTACAAACCTCTCCACCATCTAGAATAGCAGCCAGTAGCACAGCATGTCACATAGAGCCCTTCAGCATCTGCTCTCTACTTAGCACTCTAGACAAAGCTTTTGTCTGATCCCCGCCATGACTTTCAGAAAACAAGCCACGCTCAATCTCCTTTCCATGCTGTGGCACTTGCTTGTCCTACTGTCTTTAACACCATTCTTTGTATTGTCTTCCTGATAAACTCCTCATTCTTCATACTTCACTCAAGAACTGCCATTTCAGGAAAGACATCCCTAATCACTCCACTGAAGTAAGTATTTCTTCTTCTGTTTTTTCCAACGCCTGTGCCATTTCAATAATATACAAGTGCTCCGTATATTCATACATAATACATCCCTTAAATCATATATAGGTATCTAGTTGTATCTGTCAAACTGGAGATTTACACTTTACATGATGAACACTATTAAGTAAGGAAAAAATAATTATAATATCATAATTACACCTTTATTTTAGACAATATCTTTATAACAGAGTTCTTACATTTCACACCTTTTTTTAACTATGATTTTTTCCCCTTCCTAATTGAAAACTCACTCAACTGGCTTAAATCCAGTAGTATCCACAGGAGGCTAAGTTTGCCTCTTTCAGCACACTTAAAGATTTCCACCTTTGTCTCAATTATATCAAGCTTATGAGATATATGATTCTTATCATCAATATCAGCACTTTCACTTGTTATTCTCTACTCATTTTTATAAAATAATAAGGGCAAGATGCAATAAAGTATTCAAATTATTATTTAAACATATTCACACTGACAGATGACAATGCAGCCGCAACTGAATTTTAAACTGCAATTCTATAAAATACTTTTCATCCCTGTAGCCCTGGAACATGGGACATTGCCGTACACTGGGGATTAATAGGGACTTAATAAATCTATATTGCTGAACAACAGGTTTGGTATACGATTGACACAAACATTTGAAAAATCCCCCAACTCCCTGCATTTATTTATTTATTTATTTACTTACTTATCTCCTCATCAAGGATATGTTTTTATTGATATCCACAACCTAGGTATGTGCGCCCCAACCAGGAATCAAACCTGCAACCTTTTTTTTTTTTTTTTTTTTTTTAATTTTTTTTTCACAACCTTTTTTTTGTTTGTTTGTTTGTTTGGTGTACAGGACAACACTCCAACCAACCCAATGGGGCCACCTGGCCAGGACCTCCCAACTCCCTTTAGACACTGCTTAGAAGCAGGGAAAAACATACCATTTATAGAAGCCATTGCACATGGTGAGTAAGAGAGATGAGTCTTACAAACCAGATTCAAGGTGGAGTGCTGATGCCTCCTACCTGTGGGATCTTGGACTTATTTACCAAGTCTTAGCCTCAATTTTTCATTCTAAAAGGAGAATAACAGTTGTTATGAATCTGAAATAACATAATTCTTGGTGCTTTCAACATCTGCACAAATGATTTTTGAATATTCCCAATCCCTCCCTTCCTACAATTACACTCCCCCAACCATTCACTTTCAAGGTCATACCTTGAACTGCTATTAATTGCTTGACTCTCTGTGAGCTCAGTTGCAAATATCCCACCATCTCCTCCTATCTTTCTAGCTTATCTTCTCCAATACTAGATTCCAACTACCCTTTGACTCCATAGTGACCTGCATCTCCTTCCTGTCCTCACTGAATTTCTTTCCTAAATGAAATTTAATGGTTGATATTTTAGTAACTCTCTTGAATACATTTTCAACTCTACTGCCTCGACTTTGCAAAAACCTCATGCTTGCTTGTTCGGGTGAATCTGGGCCTAGTCCCCACCTGCATCCATGCAGCTGGACTTGGCTGGAGAAAAATATACAATCGTGCTCACTTTAAATTCATGGCCACTTTCTTCAAATGAGTCCTTACTGCTTCTAGTCAATTCGCTTCCCTAGTTCATTCACTTTCCCACTGTCCTAGATAACTATTTTATGCCATCTTTTCTCTCTCCAAACCTCAAACACTTCCTTTTCCATCCTCAGTCTTTCAGCTTATCTTCCTGAGAAAACAAAAGCAAACTAAAGGGACCCTCAACAAGCTCCCACCAAAGCACATCAACTAACTGTATCTGTACCCATACATTCTATTACTACTTGTTACATAAGTGCTCTTGTTATATCTATTACATATATGCTCTGTATTCATACAGCCTGTTCCTACAAATGAAATGACAAGGCTAATAACAAAGCGTAAGCTCATTCTTCACTTGATCCCATTCTTTCTCACTTATGCAAGGACATCATTCCAGCTCTCTCCTCCCTGTATTCTTGATTTTTCCCTACTGTCTGAATCCTTCCTATCAGCATACAAATATGCTATTTCTTCTACCATCTTAAAAAAAATTTCTCTTTTGATCTCATTTTCTATATTTCTAATTTCTATATTCTACTTTTCAGAAAATACCTGTATTCTCTGGACAATCTGATGTAACTTAGCAATTATAAAGGATTTACAGTCTTCAGAGTCAGATAGACTTGACCAGATTCTGAATCTTGACTTTACTATTCATTAGCTGTAAACCCGAGTGAAGATTTCCCTAGGTCTCAACTTTACCATCTGTGGGACAGGAAAACTAATCCTCATCTAAGATTGTTCTAAAGAGAGAACACTGTAGCAGCTACAAAGTGCTTATGATGGGGTCTGCCCTGTTACGTGCACTCAGTAGCACTGATAAATAACTTTGAGAAAAGTAAACAATTATGAGGAGAAAAAATATATATGTAAATTGGGGCTACGCAAGAGCCCATACTTCCTTACCTCTAAGGTTCTAGAATTTTCACTGAGATTTCAAATAGAAAGGGATTGAGAGGGTCAGTTGGGTTCAAAACCAAGAATCATGTTTCTTAGTTTTGGGAGGAGGCTTGCTGTTGAAAAATGGAAAGATAATTCTAAAGTAACATAAAATACTTATACCAAAATTATATTCTTAAGTAACTCTCTCCAAATTTAAAACTAGGCGAGCTGTTAAAAAAGGAGCTCATTTGCAGTATGTTTTATTATTGAAACAGTTTCAGGTTAGTCACAGGTTCGTGCTTAAATGTGCCTTTTCTCTTGAGACCCACAGTGCCCATCAGGGCATCTGGATTAACCCTCTTTAAAACTAGCTCACTCATCTCAGTTTTGCTACTGATTCCAGAACCATAAACTACTAATGCATTTTCGTAATTTTTATTATTTTTTATTACTTTTTTTCTCTTCTTGGGTATTTGGTGGAGTAGAGGAAACCAAGGATAAGTCTTTCCCATTCCATTTCAAATGCTTTTGACCTCTTCGTGTACTATGAAATCTTGTGCCTTTTCATATCTGTGGTACCTAGGCAATCAAATTCTTAAAAATAATGCTGTGTAGGAGTTTCTGGAAAAAGAGTTTGTATCCCAGAAGTTCTGTGTGGGTAACTGAGGACAGATTTGCAGATTTCAGCCCAATCTGGTTTAATTTTTTTTAAAGCTGTACCCTGGAGAATCGTGAAATTTGAAGGGGAGAGAGAACAGGAATCAGGCCTGTCCAGCACCTTCTGCCATCCCACCTCCTGCGGGAGGCTGTGTGTAGGCTCCTCACTTAATCATGGGAGGCAGTTCTCTTAAAGAGCTGCTCTTAGTAGTTCGAAAAAGATAGCAGTGCCATCTGGCATTTCTGTGTTACAGCATGACAGTCAAGGTGCCAGAATCGGGGTCAGGGCAGCTGGGGTTTGAATTCTGCTTATATCAATTAGGATATCACATAGCAGTAACCTGGGTCTGCGGGGGGTGGGGGTGGGGTTCATTTTAAAATTCAACTCCATCTATCACATACCCTTGATCTCCATCAGTCCACTGTTACCTCCACTCTTGATTTAAATGAATGATCTTTTTCTCAAACTTAACACGTCTAGGTTTTTCCCATACAGGAATTCTGAAGCAGCCGCTAACAGTGACCTTGAGCAAGTGAAACCTCTCTGAGCCTGTTTCCTGTTGTAGAGTATTCATGAAGATTAAATGGAAAACACTCGACACGATACCTGACATAGAGTTCAATACAGGATAGCTATGGTTATTGTTATTCAACAACTCAGAGTTTAAATATATGCCACTGCTTACCTACATTTTATGTCTGCTCAGGAGAACCTCAGCCACAAATTAGGATCACAATTATTTCATTACATTGCATCTGCTTGTTTAGAAGAAAATTTGTTTTCCCATAAAAGGAAGCAAGTTACCAAGGCAATTCGCAGGCTATAAATAACATAAAAATACAGCTACAATAAAAAGAAAGTAGTCCTGTTGTTTTTAAAAACAAGAGTATGGCTGGTATGCAGGATTATTTGCAAACACCCCCAAAATGGATTTTTCGTTTGTTTGTTTACAATTAATTCTGCATGTCAGGAGAGAAAGCACCATTTCAATCAGAGATTTTATCAGTTCCTTAAGCTCTGTGGAGGAAATATACATTATATTGACCTATAGAATAATATACTTACCCTAGGCTTTATTCACAGTATAGGAAACAATTCCAACCTAGTGTGTAGAAAGCATATAAAGCTGGCTGTAAAGAACATTGTCCTTGCTTTCTTTTCATAGCAATAACTCTCATTGCTTGTGTTGTTACAAAAAAAAAAAAGGTAAAGTGGATAATTAAGGTGGCTTTCTCTGTAACATACCAAAGATGGAAGCAAAATTAATTTATTTTTGCTCTTTACTTTTTCTAATTATTGTCTTTCTCCAGTTCACCCTACAATGAAACTTGTCCTAAGTACTAAATATAAGTCTATTGAAAATAAAAGAAGCAGAAGGGAATACACAGCAAAGAATCTGACCAAAAATGTAGAAAGGCAATTCTTCAAAAGATGTAAATTCAACATTTGATTAAAATGTCAGGATTAGGATTTTTCAAACAGTGACACTGATCCCTAGGTTTTCTTGAATTGCCCCAAGAGCCACCAGGAAAAAAAAAAAATAGAAAGAAAGGGGGAATAGAGAAGAAGGTCTTACACCCACTTCCCACTACAATCCAAACACCACCGCTCTAAAAGATTTTGCATATTGGCTTCTACCTAGGTCCTCATTTAAAGCCTGAAAATTCAACGAGCGGAAGCAATCATGAAATCATGAGATTCCCTCACCTCCCAGGATGCTCTGATTTTGTAAATCAAGTTGGTATTCCTTCTAGCATCAAAGATATGCTTCCAGCTCCCACCCATTCAGCATTACTATTTATAGGGCTCCAATAAGGGATTTGTTTGTATCCGTGTGGTCAGTACCTTCAGACCCTAATTGGGCAATCACTACACAAGTGGAGAAAACCCAAATAGTGCTGGTGCTGCAGTCCCATTAAAACTTGTTCACTTATTGTGACCATTGGTATCTGAATGCTTTAAGAACTTTCTAAATAAGCAGATTTAATCTCTCCTCTTAGGTGTAGTTACTTTACCTTAAGATGTTCTCTAGATGTTCATCGCCCCTGGCTGGTTTGGCTCAGTGGATTGAGCGTCGGCCTGCGAGCTAAGTGTCGCTGGTTCGATCTTCCAGTCAGGGCACATCAGAGAAGGAAAACTCTGACTCCAAAAAACCTCCGCTGCCTTGCGGCATACCTCTTCAGGGGAAAGGCTAAGGGAGTAAACCCCGACAGAAAATCCGGAGCCGGAGTACCTAAGGCGGTTTGACGTTGTAGTCAACACCGGCAACTCCTGCGGCGCACCTGAAGCCAAGCTGTATTGACTCCGTCTTTCCCTTGGACCCTTCAGCTGCGAAGAGAGGGGGGGTCTGCTGCATGGGCAACAGCAGACCCTCCATATCACCCTGCCCAGGCTCTGTAGCTTCAGCGTCATCGCAAGATGTCGATTCAACACGGGAGGAGACAGATACCATGTCACTCCCGAGTCGGACTGCACAGCCATTCTCGGCGGTGCAGATAGACTCTTAAGAAGCTACACCATCGTCTCTCGAGACGGACGGCTGCCGACGACGAGATGTTCATCATGCTGAGATAAAATCTGTCTCAATAGCAGACATCTAGTCAAGCACCACAGTCATTTTATGTCATGTCATTTGCTACCCAGTGTCCTATGAGGCAGGGTCCACTATTCCTGTTATATAATTGAGGTACCAGAGGGTTGGAGGGGTTAAGTGACTCATTAGAACCATTTTTCCACTGTTGTCTATACCTTTTATCCTCTCTCTGAGTTTAAGTTGTCTTTTCTTCTTTCCCCTCATTCATTTCTACTGTAGCAGCCAGAGATTATTTATGCAGCTGTGTATGTGTATGTGTGTGTGTGTGTGTGTGTGTATGCAGGGTAAGGAAAAATGGTTTACAGTTGTCTGTTTGTATGGAAAATAATACAATAATTAATAATATAAGAATAAACTCTGCATTTCATAGCCTCACAACTGTAAACCTACTTTTGTCTCACCCTGTATATATTATCACTTGCCTTCATTATGAAAAGCAATCCTACTATGATCATTTTATATGGTGAGATGGGGAGGATAGAGAAAAAGGCATTAATTGAGTGCCTATTACGTGCCAGGCTGTCTAGGTGCTAGAAATATGAGTAAGACAAATATAGCTCCTATGCCCATGCAGCTTAGAATCTACTGGGAGGAGAGGAGAGGTACAGGGACAGGGAAAGAAGCAGGGGGGAGAAGGGGAGAGAGAGGGATGGAGAGAGAGACAGAGAGAGAATAAAGTAAATCAAGTAAATAATTACACATGTGAATAGTGCTATTTATGCTGGAAACACAGTGACAAATAGAGAATAACCAGAAAGAAATAGGCTACTTCGGCAAGGATAGCAATAGAAGGCTTGTCCAAAGAAAGTTCATCAAAGCCTGAGTCTGAGGATCAGCAGGACTCAGAAAGATGAAGAGGGTTTTAGGGAGAGGGTACACAAGTATAGCACACTGAGGTGGGAAACAGACTGGCCCCTTGTGAAAACTGTCAAAAGGCAGGTGTGACAGAGGGAAAAGTACCTTCAAAGGGGTAAGAGAAGTGAGCATATCAACAGAACTGTAGAAATAGGTGATATATGTTTTTTCTCTCTGAGTTTATGAAATGCTCATAGTAATAGTCCAGACTGAAACCAGTGGGCAGAAGCTAGACTTTAGTTTCGACAGTGGGCAGGATCAGCTCTACCAGATCCATGTTCTTTGTGACTTCTTCAAGCTACTTGTAAAATGAACTAAAACAGCTTAGAGATGAAGTGGTGCCTAACTGTTGATGAGAGAAGCTAATCAGATGGCATGACTTTGGCTCACTCCTCACTATGATGTCATGACAGAAGCTTCCTTGTTCCCCTTTTACAGGTGAATGTTCTGAGGAATAAAGAAGTTAAGGCACCTGCCCAAGTATACCTTGGTAAGAAGTGGCAAAACTAAAATTTTTATCCAGAGAAGTGTGATGTTACCAATGTATGCAACCACATTTTCACTGTCACTCATAGAGAGTATCCATGGTTAAAGCTTGATATCAAGTAAAACTGGGCAAAAATGTCATTCATTTTACATTTCACATTTTCTTTCTTTAAAATGTAGTGTTATAAATTTATGCACTCATTCAATAAATGCTTATTAAGCACCCCCTGTGTTCAGCACTGTGGTAGTTACAGAAAATGACTTGTGCGTGAGACTGACCAGGTAAATCAGGAATCCATGGTTAAAGTTAAAATAATAATAATGACACATACCATTTTGAGAATCATTATAAAAGGAGACTGCAGACATAATTATAAAGTGTCTTTAAAATCAATTACTGGTCATCTAAGGCTATAGTTTGGCTTCTGGTTTTGCACACTGCACTTTCACAAGACAAAGGTTTGAATGGAAGAGAGAACTGAAGAGTTGAAAAAGAAAGATAATTGGTTCCTGGAGTAACTAAATCATTCACACAGCTATCAATGGGGAAAATCTCATTCAACGAGAAATGAAATGCTTGCTAATGACCTTAATATTCTTCTAAGTCATCCTAAGCTATAACTTTTATGACTTACAGTCATCTAGTATTTTAAAGTTAACAATCCATTAAAGACTTAAGCATTTTCTCCTCTCTTAGCATTAATATAAAATCTGGTTTAATTTTCTGATACCCCAAATTCAGATTAGGAGCCCCCTCTCCATTCTCATACCAGTTTATACTTACCCATTACACTGGATTGAAATTGCTCATTTACTAGTCTAATCTTTCCCTAAACCCTATGCTCCATGAGTATATTGAACACATGCCTCTTGTTCACATGTGACCCTGGAACTGCAGAGTAAGTATTCAACAAATATTTCTAGAAGGAGTATTTGAGCCAACCATTGCAGAGATGCAGGAGCTAACACACAAAAGCAAATGGCACAGCAAGGTCAAAGCAATGCCTGGCATTTACTCATGTGGCCAGAAGGTAACAAACATTTCTGGACAAGTAACTGAGGCTAGACTTAAATTTGCCTATGAAAAGAGGTCCTTCTGATGAAGGAATGTCAAGCTCTTTTAGGAACATATATATATGTGTGTGTGTGTGTGTGTGTGTGTGTACATATACACACACATATATATATGCACACATGCAAACATACACGCACACACTCATCTTACAAAAAGGTACACGTGAAGGAAAGTTAGAAGTGCCTGCAGTTAGATCTGGGCACATTGTGAATCACTCTCCTGGCTGACTGTGGAGAAGTACCTTACTAGGAAATTATTAGCATAAGGACTTCGTAAATCAAGGTCTCGATTCTTTAAAAGGGAACCCTCCTGCAGCTTTGGTAAAATCAAAAATTGGTGCAGCCACTATGGAAAATAGTATGGAGGTGCCTCAAAAAGTTAAAAATAGAACTACCATATGACCCAGCAATCTCACTTCAGGGTATTTATCTGAAGAAATCCAAAATACTGATTTGAAAAGATATATGCATCCCTATATTCATTGCAGCATTATTTACAGTAGCCAAGATATGGAAGCAACATACGTGCCCATTGATAGATGAGTAGATAAAGAATATGTGGTACTTATATACAATAAAATATTACTCGGCCATAAAAAATAAAAAAGAATGATATCGTACCATTTGTGACAACATGGATAGACCTAGAGGGTATTATGATAAGTGAAGTAGGTTAGAGAAGGACAAATACCATATGATGTCATGTATATGTAGAATCTAAGAAACAAAATAAATGAACAAACCAAACAGAAAGACACTCATAGATAAAGAGAAGAAATTCATGGTCGCCAGGCGGGAGGGAGTTGGAGTGTGAAAAAGGGGAAGGAATTAAGCAGTACAAATCGGCAGTTACAAAGTGGTCACGGAGATGTAGAGTACAGCATAGGGAATACAGTCAATAAAAGTGTAATAACTATGTATGGTGTCAGGTGGGAACTAGACTTACGGGGGGCCACTTTGTTAAGTTATGTCTAATCTCTATGCTGCACAACTGAAACCAATATAATATTGAATGTGAACCGTAACTGGAAAATAAATTTTTTTAAAAAGCAGCACTTGTTAAATGGGGGAAAATATCTTGATTCTTTGCATACAGATATATTTTTTTATCAATCTCAACTGAAAAGCCCCAAAACAGGTACTTTATGTAATAAAGAAGGTCCTCAGTAAATGTGAAGCAATCAGATCTTTTCAAACAAAGATTTAACATTACTGAGCATCCACGGGCCTAAAAATGGACTTTAAAATGTTGAAAGTTTCACATGTTATAGTGTCAGCCATTACTGCTCCATGCCACAAGAGTATCAATCCAGAAAAACCAAGCAGAACTGCTCATTTTGTAATGCATACTTTTCTTATGCAAATAGGAATTAATTCCTTCCTATTTCATTGCAACTTGACAAATTTTACAACTCCACGCAGGTACCCCTCTGTTTAAGAAAAAAAAAAAAAGTATTTCACCTAGTTAGCTAAAAGGTAACTTAGTGAAAAATGAAATCTATTTTCCATTTGCATTGCAGTGCAAATTTGCAGGCACATGCCCATAGTATAATTTCTCCACTTGATGTAACTGAATGCTTAACTGGAGGAAAATTAGCCATAATGCTTGACCAGGGATTGATGTGTTTTGCAGTGCAGGTCAGCTCCTTCTCTCTCTGGAGTATTTTCAGAACTCTGACAATTCTCCAAGCCTAGCATATTTACTTGGTTTTAATTTTATGCCTCTACCACCCTCTGACATCATATGCCCCATTTCCCTTCTCCCAGTCACTCCAGGGTCCCTTTTACAGAAAAGTCACCATTACAAGAGCCTAGTTATCCTTTTCTCTATTTATGTGTTTAATAGTGTTCATCTGGACAGCCTACAATGTTGTCTAAAACAATATACAATAGTCTGAAAGTCTCTTAAATGTGCTACCAAGTTATGTACAATGGGTTGCCTCCTATTTTCATCAGTGTAACTAGTTCACTATCACATTGTAGCAGATATACTCAGAATACTAGGTCTCTATAAATTACAGTGGGGAAACTACTAGAACTTTCTGCTTTGGAATGGGACAGAGGAATAAAAGCAGGAAAGTATAAATTTCATTACATGTTGGTTTGTTTCAACATGCATAGAATCAACAGACCAAGCAAAGTATCCAAGAGGACATATTAAAAAGAACCAGGTAAGTAATTAGGAGGAAGCATCTGTGTCTCATCCATGCCAGTGTTTGTAATTACTTACTAACACTTCCGTGACACTGACTGGATGCCAGGCACTGTCATGAGCACTCTATACATATCAACCCACAGGACTTTCATAACAATCCTATGAGGCAAGTACTATCGTTGCCATCCCCACTTGGCAAATGAGCATAGTGACACAGAATGCAATACACCAACGATCAAATAGCTAGCAGCTCAACCTCAAGCAGTCTAGGCTCCAAAATGTAAGCTCTTAGCCACCATGCCTCTGGCATTAATAAGTGAGCATTAATATTTATGGAAGGGAGAGAAGGAAGAAATGGAATCCTTTAGCAATAAGAAAATTAAGAAGGTAACCTGGTCATTCTCAAAGTACAC
This sequence comes from Furipterus horrens, assembly GCF_987537825.1. Lineage (NCBI taxonomy): Eukaryota > Metazoa > Chordata > Mammalia > Chiroptera > Furipteridae > Furipterus > Furipterus horrens. The sequence goes on from NW_028327180.1 coordinate 70,503,926, forward strand.
TTTGCATCCTAGTAGAGTTCTTTTCCTACTAGGGCTATTTTCTCAATCTTGTAGCACTCTCCAGAGCCCTGCATCCCAACTGGGTTATTCCTTAATTCTGGGCCTCACCCCAGCTTCAATGTGCTCCTGCTTGGGGGAACCAACTAAAAGGAGACCACAGGAGACTTTGCTGCTTGTGTGTTTCTCAGTTTCCTTGAATTAGAATCTCTGTGCAGGTGCTAAGAGCAGGGCATCTTTAGATGAGAATTCCAATTTGTATGTAAAGTGCTCAGCCCAGGACCTGAAGCACTGAGTGGTATTAAGAAATACCACTACAGCACTATTATTTAAAGCATCATCCCGACATCACACCATCACTGTGCTTCAGTTCTTCTGTTAAGAGATAATATGATGGTATACTCAAGACAATGGCATCATGATCATAACAGAACTCTGCAGTGGGCATTTATTTTTGTCTTGTAAAGAACTATTTATGGAGTACCTACACTGTTGCCAGGTACTGTGCCAGGAACTATGATGAGCATGACAGACACAGTTCCTTTCTTCCCAGAGCTTACAGTTTTCATGTTGGAGAGACAGTTAAATAACCAGGTATGATGTACTGCTATTTGTGCCATGGTAAAGAAAAATAGGGTTGTATGGGGCAAAGTTAAGGGGTGCCTTAATCCAGCTACAGTGGTTAAGGATGGCTTCCCCCCAAAAGTAACCTCTAGAGTGGGTCCTGAAGTATTTAGTTAATCAAGGAAGGTGAAGGCAGAAAAGGAAACTTCACATACACAACAGAAGAAACAAGTGTATAACAGCATTCAGGAACTGAAAGAAGTAATGGATAGCCAAGGTTAAAAATGCAAAGGGAATACAGCAACAGAAGTATCTGGGGAGAGAAGCAGAGGTCATTTCACGAAGGACCATGATTCATGGAAGAGTTTGTATTTAAATATAAGAGCATTGTAAGGCAATGAAGAACTTTAAGCAGCGGAGTGACATGGTCAGGCTCACATTATAGACATCTCATCATGTTTGCAGTAGACACAACAGATCCAAAGGGACGGACACCAGATGTGAGAGGGGAGGGAAAACTAAGGTTTATTTGCAGTTGTCTAGAAAGTAATGCTGGTCGTCTGGGCCAGAGTGGCATCAGTGGAAATGAAATGAATTGACTTGCGAGAGAAGAAGAACCAATAGGACTTGTCATAGGTTGGAGAGAGTGGCTGGGGAAAAGGAAGAGTCAGGGATGACACCCAGGTTTCATTCTTCCCTGGGCAACTGGGTGACTGAATTGTCATTTATGGAAAACAACACAGGGAGAGAAGCAGTTTGGAAAGAAAAAAAAAAAAAAAAAACAGATGATGAGCTCAGTGGAGCTTCAGCATAGTTGAAAGAATCCAAAAACACAAAATTAGAATAGCCAGACTGTAAAACTTTTCCCAAGTCAACAGGATCCAGTGCACATCTGGGCAGTCTCACTGCAGCCTGGTGGTAGCCCAATCTAATGATGACAACAGCAGTGAGATACTAGTTTGTGTTGACTGGGAAGACAAAAAGGGGTCTCTTTTATTGTCACCATATCATCAGAATCAATGCAGATAATAAATAGATCCCAACTGCTACCTATCTATATATTTAAAAACGAACCAGAAGATGCCCTTTCCTTGCCTTCATAGCATATAGCATTTCAATCTGCCAAAGCAAATTAAACACAAATTTGTCATCAATCATGAAGATTTCTTATCAGAAATAATTCACTTGAATCTGATCAAGTCTCTGGAACCCAGAGCTTAGATATAACAAATTCACAGAAAGTACAGGGGTCAGAAAAATATGTTTATGGTATCACAGACATCATAAAGATGGATCAGTGAGACCCAGAACATGGGACATTCAACATGACAAACAATTTGGTTTCTTCAAACAAATTGGAAAAGTGGGGGGAGAAGAGAAAAAGAGAAAGAAAGAAAGAGATTAAAAGATATTTAAGATATACATATTACCGCTTTGTTGCATATGTTATATGCAATATATTTTTTTAATTTTTAAAGAGAAAAAAATAGCAACCAAAGGTAATGAATGGAACTCATTTGGATCTTGACTCAAACAAGACAACTTAAAAAAAAATTGTGAGAAAAATCAAAAGTTTGAAAAACTAGATATTAAATTATAATAAAGAATTACTGCAGGTCCTCAAATAACGTTTTTTTAAACATTATTTTGTCATAATGTTGATGAGATCCCACAGAAACTTAACTCTTGTTTATATCAATTAGTCTACAGTAAAACTGGTTTTGCTACACATTTCACCTACAGTTGTAGGACCTATCTATGATGTTAAGTGAGGAGTTCCTGTATTAATTTTGCATGTGATAATTGTATTGTATTGTGTTATTTTTATAGTTCATTTTATTTTGGAACATAGAGTACAATATATGTGGATGGATGAAATAATAGATGTATGAAATTTGCTTCAAAATAATCCAGTGCAGACAAGAAGGAAAGTAGGTAGGAATATATATTAAACAAGATTGGTCTTACGATGATAACTCTAAGTATTGGAGCTGGGTGTCTCAACATTTGGATGCATTTAAAGATTTCTGCACTGAAAAATTTTTTAGGTGACTTGCCAAGAAATCCAGTACTTGAGGAAAGCTACAGCAAAGATCAACGAAAAAGAGCAACAGTTATGATCCAGAAATGAGCACTCATCTATCAAGCTCTGAAGGAACTTATTTTATGCGTTGGACCCAGCACTCTCTCTGATGCAAGTCACTCCTCTCCACAGTTTGTGTTTGGGGGACTTCTCAGTGGAACTTTGGGGCACATTATCAGCTATTTCCACTTCTAATCCCTTTGTTAAAATTTAAACCTCATTAGACTATCAGGAGCATTTGGTCTTCTCTTACCAGTTGAATGTTTGATTTTTTGTTTTTGTTTTTGTTTTTGTTTTTAGCATATTGAGGCTGCTGGGGGCAATCTTGGGGACCTCCCTTTTCTATCCACATGTAGAAACTTCTCTTGCTGCCGACTTCATTTAGTAATGCTACAGACCTAGGAAGAAAATACTTCAATTGCCTGTCAAAGAGATGGGCTCAGTTAATACATCTTGTTTGGCATGATAAAGAAAGCGATACAGTACAATATTTTACTAACATGCTTACATCACTGTTATATTGAGCCCAATGCTCAGAGCACAACATTTTAAAGACAAAAGAAGAAATTACACCCACCACCCCTGCCTTTTATCAACGCCATTACCATCCAATACCTGCCCAAGCATGGGTCTAAACTGACTTCATGATGAAACTTTACACTTAAACTGTGCTATATTTTAAGATTATAAATTAAAACACCTCAAGCCTTAAGAACACTACCTTCTGGATACAAGGTCACCTGATCCACAACTATTAAAAGGTTTCTCATGTAAACACACACACACATACACACACCCCTGAGAAAAGTAACACCATGCCTTAAAAGTATACTAAATATGACACAACAGAATTTTTACTGACAACAAGTGTTGATTAGAGCACAGAGAGAATTAACTTAAAAGTAAAAATGACTAAAGCAGGAGGAAAAGAGAGCATTTACATAGATAAGACAAAAGTCATCACAGAGAGGTCAGTGGTGGTAAAGACCAACCTTCCCTGTTTTGACTATACACTATACTGTTCTGTTGTTTTATTTTGAATGTGCCAATATCATATGTCTATAGGCAATAAAAATTGAAGTTATAATTGGTATCTTCCAAGTATCCAGGAAAAAAAAAGAGCTAGAATTACTTCAGAATTATATATAGATGCATTTCCACCTGTTTTCCTACCTTTCTATTGAAGCTTTCTAAAAAATCTTTTCAATTAACAGTTGGTATTCATTACCCAGAATTCCACTTCTGGATATTTATCTGAAGAAATTCAAAACATTAATTCAAAATTATATATGCACTCGTATGTTCTTTGCAGTGTTATTTACAATATCAAAAGTATGGAGGCAACCTAAGTGCCATTATGAGTGGATAAAAATGTGATGTATTGAATACACACACACACACACACACACACACACACACACAGTGGAATATTACTTGGCCATAAAAAGAATGAAATCTTACCATTTATAAAAACATGGATGGACCTAGAGGGTATTATGCTAAGTGAACAGTTAGACAGAGGAGGACAAATACCACATGATTTCATTTATTGAACTCAGTATTGGATTATTCACAGTGGCCAGAACCATATGTTCTTTCCCAATTCAAGGCCATGCTGTTGAATTCTGTGAGAAATCATTTCCTGATCTACTTTTCTCTAACACCCTTTCTCATTCAACAGCCCTGAACATATATACCACATAGACAATGCAATTTAGAGACTTTGTGGCAACAACCCTTTAAATCTAAGGAAACGTAGTAGAGGAGAAAGGTTAAAATACACCTGTAAGAAGCAATGTGATGGAAAGGCGATGAATCAGTGTCTATCTATAATTCACGGAGTCAGTATCCTATGAATTAAACTCCCTACTCGTGGTCATGTTATGAAGGTTCTATGAGAGGCAGATGCCTTTCAACCTGAGTGCTTTCAGGCATTTTAAGTAACTCACCCATGAGTAGGATAAAGAAATGTGTATAATTCTCTCTAAACAAGAACAATCTTACCACTCTCTCTGGGACTGGAAGATGGCTCTAAATAAGAGGTTCATTTACTTCCACGCACCTGTGATTTTGTTCCTAAGTGGTGTAAATGGCTATTGAGCATCTTGTTCAAAAGCAGGACTTCTCTTTTCCAAATTACTTAGCTCCCATTTCTTTTAGAGGTGAGCCAAGAAGGCATTCTCTGATATTTATGATATTGCCTTCTATACAAAACTCGAAGAAAAGAGAGGTACTTATTTAGCTAGCTGGGTGGGAAAGGAAGAAAGGTACCTTTCTGATTGAAATTAAAGCAATGAAGGTATCTAAGATACTTTGTGAGGCAGTACTAGCATAGGCATTTCTATGTTCCTATATCACATTTTCTTGGTTGCTAATATGTGAATCATAATCCATAGCACCTCATATAGCATACTCTGGTATGTAAGCAATGTAGATATAAACACACTTCTTACCGCCCTCTTAAATGCACAGTACAGACATCTGGTGACTTTACTTGTTCATAATCCTATATTACAGTCAAAACTAACTGATGCTGACCATCAATTCCAGGTCTACATGAAGATTAAATAAGGCAAGAATCTAGACTGTTAATAACACAGGGATATTTTGAAGAATTAGGTAAACAGGGAAAGAAGAGCATCTTTTTGTGTGGGGGGTGCTGGTTGGTTTTTTGAGGATGCAGGAGAGCTCCCTGGGATGCGTGCTGCCTTTTGGAATCTGGCAGGCTACAGCTAAGGCCTCCAGCCCTCTGAGCTCTCTGCTCTGTGGGTACGCATTGCCCTGGGGCTCTGTAGTTCTTGGTGGGGCTCAGTGAGGTCAGTGCTTGCTCGCCAAAGTTTGCATGCAGTCAGCTTTAGAGCACCTCCCAATAGTTTCAGCCCATTAACCAGAGCACAATAGCTTGATGAATTAATGCTTACATAGGCACAGTTGGCAGCTTCTAATTAAATAATTATGGCTAGGCAGCTGCAAGGAAACTGCTATGCATTCTAGAAAGCCAGCTGTCATTGTTGTTGGTCCTAAGAGAGAGGAAGAGTTAACACTGAGCTCTGGATGTTAGGCACAAAGGGGAAGTATATCCTATGCAACATGTATGCTGTGCAATATACAATTGCTGTGTGTTTGTGCTAGCCTGTCCTTGGAAGGGTGGAGAGCAAACTGCTCCTCAGCAACCTCTCAGTAGTCCAACAAAGAAAGAACAATTATATGATCAGGTGAACATAGCCCATCCAGAGCAACCTAAAGAGGGCACAGTGTTAGATGCATGAGTCTATGTCACTGAACTAGCATGTAAATACATTTCAGGTTCTGGGTCTCATTTAGACAGATGAGTTATTAGAAATCTATTGTGGTCTTTTTGGGGGGTAGAGCTAGTATGTTTTTATTTGACTGAAGCATTTTTAAGATGCTGTTTTCAAATATTAGAAATTGGAGAACAAGGTAAATATCGCAAACCTAAATTTGAACTCCAAGGTATATTTTTTTCCAAAAAGTGAGGGGAAGATATTTGCTCCATGGAATCACAGATAATGTCAGATTCCTCTACAAAAGGCTAAAAAGCTAGAGTTTTATCTCTACACTAGTGGGAAATTCACCAAAAGGAAGAAAGCAGTATCTGTAACTCAGCTCCAGCACAGGGGAAGATATAGATCATAGATTAAGGCCATATATAGGTTATTGGACCAAACGTGCTTGTTACTATACATCAATACGCTTCAGAACAAATAGATGATTTCATCTTTCTCCATAGGCTGTTTTTTCTACACAACCCATACAACTTCATTTCTAAAAACCCAATGTGTGATAACTCAGTACAGAACCTGACTTCCCACTGACCAATTCACCAATGTTCCCAGTACCATCTCCAAAGGAATAAGCACTATAGGCAAAAATGAGTCCAAGAAGTTAATTTGAACCTTTATATTTAAATAAGTTCTGGCATTTTAACCCCTTAAATGTGTGGGTTTGCTTTAAAATAAAGAGAGAAAATAAAATGTTAACACTGGAAAAATATTTTATGGAATTCATTCCCCAACTCCCAGGCCTGTTGAATATCAGCAGTTAAATCAAGCACTAAGCTTTACGACTGATTTATTATTCTCCTTTCGGAGATCAATGGCTTATAATTTACCTAAAATATGACATTTCATAAAGCAGGACAATCTGTACTGCAAGTTGTCACTTAGCAGATGTACTGACCTCTAAGAAATCGAGTTAAGAAGCTTCAGTATAATAATTCCCTTCCCCTTTTTCCCTCTGGTTTCCTTTTATGTCAGTATTTCTATCACCTCCACCTCAGCTGACTAAATGTTTGCATGTGATTGACAATTCTCAAGGACCTAGCTCCTTTCAGATGAACCTTAAATGAAGTCAGCTTAATTAAGTCTGTAGTGCAATTTAAGTCTCGATACAAAACACTAAAGAATCAAATAGCAGATTTGTAAAGCCCATAAAAGCAAATTTTAGACTTCAGTGGGAGGGAGAAAGGGGGTCTTTCGTCAGTCTATACTGCCATCTAGCAAAACCACGTCATTCAGTACAATATCCACTATGTTTTCAAAGCCCCTGATGAAAGCAAGTCTTCAGCAACCAGCTTAACAGACCCCCAAAGTTCAGATAAAAGAATAGACAGTAGAACTTCATCCACTGAGTCTACCAACCTCTGTGAACCAAGAGCCAAGTTCTAATCATCACCTTACTTAACAATTCAATATCTGGCAAACAGATACACATATCTGTTTTCATCTCACATAATACCTAAACCAGTATCATTTGCATCTTGTGATTTTTGAGGCCTTTGAATATTCTGTGACTTCAACTGGAAAAAGATAAAAGTTTTCTTTGGTAAGGCATGAGAGTTTAATTATAACCTCTAATACTCTAGCTACACCTCAAGTTTAAAGAAAAATCCCCAAATAATATTCCTTAGATATTGAACGAACATGCAGACCATACACATCTGTAAAAAGAATCAATACACATGAAAAATAAAAAGAACCCTTTGCACTTACGGTAGAAGACGTATTCAGTGTAGCTTGACCAGATCTTGTCATCTGTATATTGGTTGACGAAAGATGCTGTCACCGAGGAGTTACAGGCCACCATGTGGAATCCACACTCTGACAACATATCAAAAGCCTTTTCCAGATGCTTGAATTTGAGATAAAATCTGGAGGTATATCTCTCTGGGGCTCGGTCAGGGTCTCTGCTCTCATTCAAAGTTTCTCCAAAGACCTCCTTTGCCAAAGAAATCCTCCCACAAACCAAAATCCGGGGGACTCTCCGAAACTTAGCATCTGCCTGCCCCTCTCTGCCCATGGTGCAAGACCCCCTGTAACCCACAGTGATGAAACCCCACTTGCGGTCCACAGGGAGCAGCGAGGAAGGGGGGCAGATTCTCGTGTCGCTTCCTTGGGAGGCATCTTCAAAGTCACTATGGCAGAAGTCCTCTGGGCTTTGCTTGATTTCATCAGGGGTCAGGAGTTTGACCAAGTCTGGGAGCTGGAAGTACTCGGCTTCCCTTTTCAGTCTTTCTCTTTCTGGAAAGTGATCAGGCAGGACCACCTGCCTGTCCCTGAGATAGTCCAGAATGTAACGAAACAAGAATCCATCTCTGTCAATGAAAAACCTTCCCTTGGAGTCCTTGGCTAGATCGTTAGCCGTGTCTCTCTTTGGGGAAAACATTTTCCACAGGAGGGAATGAGGGATGCTTATTAATGTGGAATGGCGAGTGAAATAAACTTGACCCCCAACATTCAGCTCCATGACCTCAGGGAAGGAGTTGGGAACTGCGGCCCCCTGTTCTCGAGGATAATAACGACTACAGTTTCCACTCAGAGCCATTGTCCCTTTCTTTTCCTCCTCCTCCTATCTTGATTTGAAGGTGCAATCCAAAGGAGTCACAGCCTTATCCTTTACATCAACTTGTAAGGGAGGGAGAGGATGCTAAGGTATTAAAAACAACCTCCGCTTACCCTGGTATGTTTCCCCAAGCAAGCAAAATTTAGAAGAGTCCACAGGTGAAGCAGTTTAAACCCTGGCTGGTGGTAAGCTATTACTTCATGGAATATAATCAACTCATCTCTATTCGATCTTCCCCCAGGCTCCGAAGACAAGGCAGGCCAAGTCCCCAGTTACTCAGAGATCTGTCTGAAGAAAAAGAGAAAATTATTTCCTCAAACCCAGCATGAGTCAGAAAAAAGAGAGCTGCTGGAGAGGGGAGGGGAGAGGGAGGGAGAGAATGAGGGAGGGTGGGAGGGAGGGAGAGGATGAGGGAGGGTGGGAGGGAGGGAGAGGTTGTTTTATATAATAAGCAGCCCCAAAACGACTGATTTCAGCCTTTCTCCAGTGCAATAGCTTCTCTCAAGCTATTCTGCGTCCACATGTTTATCCATACGCCTCTGTCTTCAGCAATTAGTACCAAAAACATTTCTATTTGTATCTCTGCATTTAAAAAGGAATATGCAATTTTCAGCCTCTAAACGGGGATTTTTTTTTTTTTTTTTGCAGCTGTACAGGAAAATCAATAAGCCTCAAAACTTACCTTATGGAGTGTTGGAAACTCAGTCCTGTGAAGAAATACCCATTTGCAAAGCAGTCAGAATGCACAGCCACACTGAGCCTATTAATTAAAAGTGCCAGAGAGATGTGCTCTTAGGAAATTATATATTTATATAAATGTATATTTGTATGTATGTATTCACTTCTTATCTCAAGTTAAAAGAAGGCAAAAAAAAATTTAAAAAGATGATGAGAGGTGACTGGGTTGAAAAGCAGAGAAAAATATTCAACCAAAACGTCTCCAGGAAAGAAAAAATAATAATTCAAAGCCTCAGCAAGAATCCTTAAAACAGAAGAGAGTTGCAAGAGGTACCAGGACTTAGAAGCTTTTCAGGAAGCCCAGACGCAGGAAGAAAGATAGAGGTGCCCTGCGGGGGTCCCAGGTAGCCATCCCACCTGCCTGCAAGGGCGAACGGGCTCCCATGTTCCCGCCAGGTGAGAGCTGTTGGGAGCTGATGGAAGCCGTTAGGAGCCGTTGGGAGCGTGGGAGCGTTGGGAGGGTTGGGAGCCGGTGGAGCGGGCGCGAGCCGGCGCCGCTTAAGCGCGAAGATGCCGGCGGGTCCTGGGCTCGGGCTTCTCGGGCGGGCGGCGGAGCTGGGCGGTTCCACAGTTCCCTGTGCAGTTGGACTGCTGTTGTTTCAGCAGTGCAGGCAAGAAACCATCCAGGGAAATGACTATTACATCATCTTAAAGGAATATGGCTTGGAGAAAGCGGAGGCAGCTCCGAGTCACGTCCTGCTCGGTGACAGGTTGCCGGGACTGCCTGGAGACGCCGCGCGCCGGCCGTGGGCACGCGAGTCCCGGGCGCTCCGGGCTTGAGGCGGGGACGCCGCGCTGCGCAGCCACTTCCCACCCTGCCTTACCGGGAAGTCTGGAGTTTCCAAGGGCCTTTGCTTAGCCTTTTCTTCTTTTTATACCTCTACTGCCATCGCCATCCCCCAGAAACCACCTCCCAAACCAGTGGGGAGATAAACCCAAGTGATTTTTCACTTGAAAAATCTACATAGCCACTTAATTTCTGCTGAAGGACAAATTTACCCTCTAAAGCCTGTTTTTTCTTTCTGTTTGTTTAAAGACGCACCTAATTATCCCAACGTTATAACTATAAATTAGCTGGGTTTTGTTTTGTTTTTTAACCAAAGGGGATTTAACCGTGTTCTCTCAAACACCCTCCTCCTTTTTCCCCTCCTGCTCCATCCCTCTGCCACCGCCCCCAGCAAGTAAGTAAATATTTACAGTATCTCTGGAATTAATGCTTTTTCAAAAGAATACATGAAACAGTGATACCCTCAGAAAGCCCATAGTTTAGTTTACACCGCTAAGTCATTATCTTGACTTACCTGCATGAAATTGTAACCTGCGACCTTTCTCTGGGGCTGTCTCCTTACTGAGCATCTCCTTGGGTGTGCCCACAACCCCCACCCCCACCCCCCGCAGCATCTGGAGAGGTCTCTGGTGGAAGACACGCCTGCTAAGAGAGAGTTTACTCCTGTCCCAGAGGACTCCCTTAAGTGCATCATTAGAGTTTCAGGAAGACATTTCCAGGGCAACCTAATCCACTAACAAAGTGCTTCCAGTTGATCCTGCCAGTCAATAACGGCCCAGCCAGCAGTTTACAGTAAGTCAGCCATTTCCCTTTAAAACACTACTGTCTTAGGACTCGCATTCTCAATAAGAATATAGTACTTCATCATGAATAATATATGTGAGCCACACTCCATCCCAAGCAATTGCTATTTAAAAAATATAGAAAAAATGGAAAGGAAAGTATGAATTAGATACATTTTATGGGATACATGTTTATTGCCAACTTTCATCTCAAGACTTAGCTTAAAGATAGACTCAGCAGCAGGATAAATTAATTCCTACTTTAACAATCTTTTCTTTTAATGACTATCAGGTTACCAAACACATTCAGAGTATTAACTAACACTCTTAACACCTGATTATATTTGACTTTGTTCCTTCAACCTGTATCACCTGTTCTGGCCTCAATCTTTGGGATCTTAATGAGGGACCAATCTCGGAAATGTTTATTATTTGATGCACTTATATCGCCATCTACTGTCTATAAGCTATCAGTGCAGATCTGTATCTGGAAACTTACCTGAGCCAAAAGTTAAGATTTTTTTTCTTTATTTTAAAGTTTTTGTAGTAGCTTGAGTATTACCAGAAACATACTGTTCATAAAAATGACAAAATAAACATTTAATTGCCACTAGGTCAAGAGAAAAATAAGTCTGAATCCATGCCTATTAAGTATTGGGTTTGGTTGTAGTTAAAAGTAAACAAAATGTTTTATTTCTAACAGAGTAGGCCAGTCAGTGTACCATGACAAGAACTTTGGAGATTGGATATTAAAATATTCTGGGGAGAGTTTGAGAGGAAGGGAAAAATGGGAGTAAGAAAAACCATAGCCTTTTAAATTAAAGGGAACTTGAGAAATGAAAATGACCATCTCATCTTAGACTGAGGACCAGAGAGAGAACATTTCCACAGAATCACACAGCTGTGGATTAGCAGGATGATGTTTAGACCACTGCCTGTTCAGTGTGATCCATGTCCCTGGCTGGTTTGGCTCAGTGGATTGAGCGTCGGCCTGCGAGCTAAGTGTCGCTGGTTCGATCTTCCAGTCAGGGCACATCAGAGAAGGAAAACTCTGACTCCAAAAAACCTCCGCTGCCTTGCGGCATACCTCTTCAGGGGAAAGGCTAAGGGAGTAAACCCCGACAGAAAATCCGGAGCCGGAGTCCCTAAGGCGGTTTGACGTTGTAGTCAACACCGGCAACTCCTGCGGCGCACCTGAAGCCAAGCTGTATTGACTCCGTCTTTCCCTTGGACCCTTCAGCTGCGAAGAGAGGGGGGGTCTGCTGCATGGGCAACAGCAGACCCTCCATATCACCCTGCCCAGGCTCTGTAGCTTCAGCTTCACTGGAGAGGACACTCCAGCGTCATCACAAGATGTCGATTCAACACGGGAGGAGACAGATACCGTGTCACTCCCGAGTTGGACTGCACAGCCATTCTCGGCGGTGCAGATAGACTCTTAAGAAGCTACACCATCGTCTCTCGAGACGGACGGCTGCCGATATCCTACAGTAGGGATAGAGAAGAGGCAAAGTTTGAAAAAAAAGACCTTTCAATATGAAGTTAGAGTGCAAGGCTAAAAATTTTTACAATTAAAAAAAGGAGTATTCTGAATTTTGAAAATGAGGTGTTCTGATCATTGATCTGGGTTTTATAGGTTAGGCTACTTTATGAGACTACTTCTTAACCATTTTTGAAGAATGGACCACTTGGAGAATCTTATGAAATCTAGAAAATGAACACAAGCATAAAAATTTGCATTTCATGTCTCGGGAAGACCTGTGAAGAGAGGAACCAGGGACTTACATTCCCAACAATCTGCAAATTTTGACTATGAACCTTCTCTTTGAAATGAGATTACACATACATTCACAGAGACACACTCTGAGGATTAGAAAAATAAAACATTCACTAGACAGCCTTCACTTTGTGATCCATAGTTGGACCATACAACCCAAATTCCTATTTTTTAAATAACCACTGTAAATATCCTATCCTTTGCATAGTATTGCTTTATATTATTTTGTGCTAAGATGTTCATTTATTTCAGTAAATTGTGTAAAAGTAAACCACTGCTTTTGCTAGCCACCTTTAGGCATACTTACTTTATAATCTACCTGAAGACTCAAAAAATGGAGACTATCTGGGCCTCTCTCCCACCTTTTTGCGAGATCGGGAATTTAGTTCACTATTGGTTAACGTCCTCTGCTCTCTACTCTTCTTTGTTTCTTTAGTGTGAGGAGGTAAACAAATGAGATGTGAGATTAAAAGGTAATAGGCTTGAGGGAAACAAAGCAATATAACACAGAGAGAGATGTGAATAGTGCTAGAGTAAGCGAGAGGTTGTCAGTAAGCCCTGCTGCTGGGCGCCTTAACAAGAAGCAGGAAGCCAAGTCTAAGCTGCAAGTGTGTATTCCTGTCCTTCATGTCAGCAGATAACACTGCTAGTGTTATGATTCTCTTCTGCCAGCTCTCCACTGAAACATTGCCGGGTGCCACACTGGCCCAAAGGATGAACACACAGCACAGATTTCTCTTGTGGGTGACCAAGGAAGAATGTTCCATCCTCTTCTGAGTAACAGTCAAACCTATGTAGCACAGTAAGACTCACCATGGGTAAACGGCAGAACTCATAAAACATGTCTTAGCCTGTTTCCAGATCCCCCATCACATACCCCTAAAGCTTAATTTTGAAGAGTACATTCTCAAAAGGACAATTTCAATTTTGGAACAATGAGATCTCTTCCCACATTCTCACCCCTAACCCGTCTTTAAGTTCCCTCTTCCCTTGAGCAGTGATAGCTTTTATGCTGACTGTCTTTGTTATCAGAGAGGGAGGAAATTGAGCTCATAAACTAACTCATACTAAGGTGCTGTACACTCATTGTATTAGGTGCCCCAAGGATTCCTGCATTATCGTAATAGCTACTGTAGATGCAAGGCTGATCTTCAAGCTCTCTAAACAGTCATTACCCCTCTTCCAACTTTGCCTGATTGGCTGTGTGATGTTGGACAGGAGACTCGATGTCTGTCTCTGAGCCAGGGTAAAATGGAGATATTAAGACCCGACTCCCAGGTGTGTTGTGCAGATTAAATACTACCATGCATATAACACCCCTCAGCACATTCCCTGGCTCTAGGTGAATGGTTAATAAAGACCAATAGTATTCATGATAGCAGTAGAAGCAGAGGTAGAAGTAGACTCAAGTGAAGGCATAAAGAAGTTACCAAAGATGTCCAAAGATTGAAATTCAGTTCTACTTCCAAAATCTTTCCTCTTCCTACCATGCAGTTAAAGATGGCTGCTTATTAAAGCTGTATTTGTTAATAATTGGGGGGGGGGTGGACTGGTGGATTTCAGGCATTGGCAGGGAGATAGGGAGGCAAAAGGAGAAGCTGAGAATAATCAGTTCCACGATGGTTAAAAATGAAAATGCCACTATCTTGTGCCAGACAAGGTTACATTTCTGGTATCCTTTCATTCATTCCACATGGATTTATGAAGTACCTGAGTTATGTGCAGCATAGTGCCAGGTACTTAAAATACTAAATTTTCCACAGCCTCTGAACTCCAACACTCACATACAAATACACACACACTCCTACTCAAAATCCTACCAATGAAAAACAAAGATTAAAAGTTCCTAGATTTTTGAGCACTGCCTCTTATTTGCAGAAAGATAAGCTCTGCTGTATTCAGCCATTGGCCCTACATAGTTCACATATGATTTGGACAAACAACTTGACCTCCAGGTGGCCTCTGCTTCCATATCTATAAAATGAAGTTGTCTCCCCTTATTAAGACACTGTGACTGATGGCAAAATAAAGATAAAATAGAACTGTCAAATCTTCCGAGACATACTAGACAGTAATTTGTTAGATGAGAAACAGAAGAGAAGGCAGCAAACAGTGATCTCTCTGTTATATAAAGCCTTCCAAGGAAGAATTTGAATTAGATTTGTGTAATCTTAAAGTTAGAAAAGGAGAAAGACCCTTCAAAATCATTCACTGCAGCTTCAGATCCACCTAAAAGTTTGAGGTAATAGAGAAATTCAGTGTAGTCATTTCTCTTACAGTCTCTCCCAGAAAATCCTTTTGAAGTCTACTCTCATAAAATACAAATAATATCTAAAGCTGTTTGTATCATTGCAGTGCCTCTGAATGGGAAGTCTGCAACATTAAGTTCTTCTGAGTGAACTGATATTTTGAGATCTAAGCTTCTGTAAATTTTTATGCTGATCTAAAAAGAAAGTGCTGCTCTTCAGGTATGAAGGTGACATCATTGACTATTTAACAGGGTCTATGGTTTTTTATGTGTCTGTGTGTGAGGAGATATACACATTTTTATAGTAGGCACATATGTGCAGTCATTTTTTAGGTTTCTCTTCAAAGCAAGGAAACTTTACTGGAACAGGTAGTCAAAGCCAGGAGTGTACAATTTGGCTGTGAAGTTAAATAAAACCAACTTGCACATACAGGGTGAGGCAAAAGTAGGTGTACAGTTGTTCATATGGAAAATAATAGTTAATAAATAATAATACAAGAATAAATTCTGCTTTTTGAACTCACAACTGTACACCTACTTTTGCCCACCCTGTTTGTGTTTTGAAACTGGACACTAGTGTAAGGATGCACTGTGGGAGCAGCGGGGAGGCTGGGGGTGGAAATGGGCACACCTGTAATAGAATAAACAAGATTTTTTTAAAAAGGAAATTGTGATCCTCATCAGTATGACACCTAAGAAACACAAATACAGACTCTCTTTTTTAAAAAGGATTGGGCAAAGAAAAAGAAAAAAGGGATGTAGTGCCTAACTATCAAACAATTGGTTCCAGCAAATACACGTGCTGAGCCACGTTGTATTATTCATTGTTTGATGCTTGTTTGGACACTGTATTGTACATGTTTGCATAGTTCTTATTATGTTTTCTATACATTATGTAATATATCTCTTGGTAAAGGAATAGTGTAACTTGTAGAACGGTAATTGTCACCCTTTCATCTCCCACCTAGGAAACCCATTTTTCAAATGGCATCCTTGTTGTCATTCCAAAATATGCAAGCAGTATCAAATCAGAATAAGCTTAGGTGTAAATTTCAAAAATACTTATTTAAAAAAAAGTCAAAAATTGCAATATTATGTCAGTGGTCTCTAGAGTGCATCTTGATTTTTTTCCAAATAGTTTTATGCATGTATAAGTGGAATTTATTGAACCTTCAGAAGCAACTTGCAGGAAATATAGAGTTTAAAAATCCTGTTTACAATGAAAAGCAGCAGGTGTTAGAATCAGGCAGAGCAGGATTTGAAAGAGGTACCTATCAGCTGTATGATCACAAGCTAATCGCTTTATCTCTGTGAGGATTGTCTCTTCATGTATATATTATTAGAAATAGAAATATGCACTTTTTAGGACTGATGTAAGGGTTAGAGATAATGCTCTGAAAGTGCTTGGCCCACAGCACGTGTTCAGTAAGTAATGGGCAATGTGATCATACTCACGCTTGGCTCCATCACCTCCTCTGTCCCTCTTTCTCCACTTTCTGTCCATACCCCATGCTTTTTTGTGAATGAGTGGACAGGAGGGTACCATATGACTCATTCATGCTGGTAATGAGACTAATCCATTTTCTGAAAGTCTTCTTCTCCCTGTTGGGAAGAGAATAGGAGAAAGGCAAGGGATACGGGAAGCTCTGAACACATTTGTACTTGGAGATAGATAATTAGTTCCTTTTCCTGCCTCAGACTCTAGCTATACCTTTCAAAGATAAATGGATGAAAGTGAATGAACAGGCTGACTCATTAAAAATATTTCATATCATTTTACAATGATTCAGCACATTCACTTTGGTGTAGTGGTTGTAGAAGGCATTTTTCACAACTAAATCCAAACATATACTTGCAGGTTGAAATGAATCTTACCAGTGGGGAACAGCACATGGGGAAAAGCAGGAAGAGAAAAGGGCGAAAACCATATAACAAATGGAAAGATTTAGCTCAAGGAACAAAATTGAACTATTTTACCAGAAGACTTGGGAAGTCAAAGCTAGGAATTTCAGCTATGCTTTGAATACCACTTGGTATTCAGACACCTTTTTCCTCGCCTTTTGAGTTATTTGTAAAAGATCCATGGAGCAGGAATTGTTTTTCACTCATTTTGGTATCCCAAGTAGCATGGGTTCTGGCATCTAGAAAGTACTCAATAAATGTTGAATTTAATTGCTGGAGCAAGAGGGTATTCTCAGAAGGGCCCAAGAAAATGATTTGTAAGAAGCCGACAGGGCATGTCAGAATCTGCCATTGATTGAGAATACATGGTAGTTAATTTCAGTTTATTTCTCAAAACATGGAGTTCTCCTTGCTAGCAGGGGCCTTTTCACTTGGTCATGCCCCAGAGAAATGAACTGACTGCAAAGCCCAACCTTTTGTAACTCACCACTGCAGAGTCATTCAAGTGTCCTGTGTAAAGTCTAACTGGACTGGAAAAATAAAAGATCTTTAAAAGAAACATCCTTAGAAGAGTAGGGAATCAAAAAGTTTCCAGTTTCAAAATTTCACTGACAACAATATCTTAAAACAACCATGTCTGTGTCTGTGGCCAAACAAATCAATGAAATAAACAAATAATTCTGCCAGACATCGTCACATACATTATCTCTTTTAATTCCCACAACAAACCTCAACTGTTGGCATTGTAGGGAGAATAAAAGATCCTCCAGAAGGTTAAGTAATTAACAACAGGTCACACCCAGCCTGCCTAATCTTAAAGCCCCCTTGTAACTACATGAAACTTACCAAGCAATATAGTTCCTTCTATTAACTATTCTAAATATGTCCCCAATATTTGGATTTGGCATCACACAGAACCAGAACAACAACATATTCCTGGCATATATCATTCTGTATCTGTAATCCTAGTTCAGTGCCTGGTACAGAGAAAGTACTCCATAAGAATCTGTCAAAGCTTTGTTAGAACAAACAAACGGATGAATGAATGAATGAACAAATGAAGGAATAAATGAATGAACAAAGGAACTACCAGTTGGGACAATAGTATCTAGAAATTTTAACTGGATATAGAAAGAGTCTGATCTCATGTGGCATGTCTAATTTTCTTTACTCCTGAAATGCTGGTTCTAAATAGGAGAATGATTCCAAAGATGAAAAATATTTTGTAATCACAGCATCATAGAATTGGCCCTTAATGAATCCAAAAAGATGAGTAATATAATTTACATGCTTTATGTTCCAGAACTGAGAAGCATTTAGAAATAAACTGCTTTTGAGATAAGACTCCCTTAGAACAATAAAGTCCTAGGTTTCTTCTAAGTGTTTAGATGCTGAAAACAATAAGACTTACTTAAAAAATACCTTGCCAAGGCGCCAGGCAATTCTGACCTATTTTACACTCAGTCCCTCTGCATCCTCCCCAGAAGTGTGCGGGGGCGGGGTGGGGGGGTGGAAAGCCTGGTAATAACTGATCTACGCAGACACATGTACTGGGCACAAAAGTTCAGG
Organism: Furipterus horrens; assembly: GCF_987537825.1. Lineage (NCBI taxonomy): Eukaryota > Metazoa > Chordata > Mammalia > Chiroptera > Furipteridae > Furipterus > Furipterus horrens. The sequence goes on from NW_028327180.1 coordinate 70,522,235, forward strand.
GGTCAAAGCACATGATTCAAATCTGACTTGGGAAACTTTTGCTGTATAATGCAGATTTGCACAGCTTCTGCCAAGGAAATTGCATGTCACCTTTATAGACAATGATCTGAGCCTCAAGCACATCTCACAATACCATGGGGTCTTTTGAAATGACAAGCTGGCTTGCAATGCGTGGTTCCAGTGGCTGCCAGAGGAGATCAGGCAATTACTTGAAATGGAGCCAGTGTCATATATCTTCCTGATAAATTTGACTGCCATTCATCAGGAAAAACAATGCCTGTGAATAAATGGGTGTCCCCCTAAAAGATTGATGTATCTGATAGAAACTGGATGTTATCTGGTGTCTCTTGACTGGCCCCTTGAGTTTTTCATATACTTAAGTGAGATTTTGAGAGTACTTCCATACATCTACGTTGTTAAAGTGCCATTATACTAGACATAGAAGCTAAGATTACCCTTAGATGGACTATTAAATAAAATCATAAATTAAGATAAGAAATTAGATAAATAGGCTAGGGATGGAGAAGTGATAGATTCCTTAGGTGCATTGAGAATTAGCAAATGCACTCTTAATTTTTATTGCCATATTTCCCAAAGATATTTATGCCTATAAGGAAAAAAAGAGAAAATTACTGTCCAATGAGTGTGACCAATGAAGTCCATGGGGAGAACATCAGTGCTTCCCAAGAATAACTCCCCCTTCCCAAAAGTTTACCTGCAGAGCCACTGGCTTATCAGGTCAACATAGAGTCCTTCTCCAATTATTAGCAACAACTCAAGTTGCTGGAGCCCAACCAAAGAAGCTTTGCCCTCCTTTAAAACATCTCTTCTGTTCCATGTATTTTATCATCATTCATTTATTCATATATTTGCATATCTATTTGAACAAAGAACTATGTTGAGTCTGTTGAGAATGCAACAGTTAATCAGACATGAGACTTACCCTCAATAAGCTGATAATCCAGCAGGACCAAGGAAAGGAAGGTATTCCCTCTTTGTTTGAGCTGGAGACAGGTAAGTGATGCACAGAAGCAGGGCTGTTAGGTGGAAAAGGGTTTCTGAGAGCGGCACAGAGCTAACCAAAATGAAGTCCTGTTTTGAAACATGCCTAGCACAAAGTGCCCATGAATAAATTATTAAAAGGTTAAAGAAAGTGCCACCCTGCATCACCACACATTTACTGGACCTGAAGTCAGGCACTCATTTTAAGTTCATTTAGAGCTGCCTGAAACTGAACGGAACCATTAGCATTCTGTTGATCTAAAAAATATTTTTGAAGGTTTTATTTATTTACTGTTAGAGAGAGGAAATGGGAGGAAAAACAAGAGGGAGGGAAACACCTATTGTTTGCCTCTCACAAGCCTTCAACCAGTGACCCCGCTTGCAACCCAGCCATGTGCCCTTACTAGGAGTTGAACCAGCAACCTTTTGGTTTGCAAGCCAGTATTCAATCCGCTGAACCACACCAGCCAGGGCTGATGTAAAAAATATTTTATAGGTATACATAAATGTAAGCCCATTGCAGTACTAGTTTGTACAGCTAATCCATATTTGGTTCTCAGCCAAAGAGGACTAAGAGCCATCTGAGTGGCCCACTCCAGTCATTTATTGACCCTACCAAGTCCCTCCTTCTGCCATTACTTGTGTGCCTGTGAAAACTTTGGTTCAAGAGGGCTGATAAATTATCATGCTGAGGATTATATTCTACAAAAGATCACGGAAGATATTGAATGGCAGTGAACAATGTTCACTGCAATAGTTGCTAATGCTTCCAAGGAGAGGGTCTAAAAAACCCGTAACGGCAGACTATTGTGCCTGGTAGAAATACTTTGACATTCGAAGGGTAGCATAAGCCTCGCTGCAGCCCAGAAAGATTGAGCTACAACAGTATGAAGAATAAACAGTAGAAATCTATAACAGGAGGCACATCCCAACTTCAGAAGACTTGAAGAGAAATAAGGACAATTGCCAAAGTATGACATCAGTAGCATATCTTCAAGGTAACATGACATAATAATCCTATAGCACCAATGAAGTTAATGTGATCATTTCCAGAAGCAAGTTCCCATGATAAATGGGGTATGCCTATAATTTAATGCTGGGGGGTGGACATGGAGGAGGATCTAAAACACCATCTCTATTTCAACCCTAAGAGGCCTGAAATTAAGGATATCCTGAGGGTTTAGGGAAGTTGACTTTCTGAACTTAATGGCAGTTTTTTAAGGTAATTGTGTAACACAGAGGAGCTCTAATAAAAGAACAAGACTTAATTTTGTTCAGCAGAAAGGACAACCTTATGAGTAATTTTAACCACCTTTCATTACTACTAATAAAGTTTGCCTGATTTATCAACATAACATCTACAACATTGAGATGGATAGGGAATGAAACATACAAAGAAATACCGAAACAAAATTTAAGTACTAAAAGTGATTATTACCTGTGCAGGGAAGTATTAGGGCATCGTGGTGAAAAGTATGGGCTTTGGAATCGACAGTTCTGGGGTCGAATTCCAACTCCATCATTTACCAGCTGGGAAAGTTATATTACTTTTCCAACTGTAGTTTTCATCTGCAAAGCAGGTAATAATTGTTGTTCTTTATAAAAATTTTGTGAGAACTAAATATGAGAATGCATATTGAATGCTTAGTTCATTACCAAGCCCATAGTGAGTGCTCAACAAATGTAGCTTTTTTAATGTATTTTCCACAAGTCATTTTAGGTTATTTGTTCCCTAGATCAAAGGGTAGAAATTCAGCATTAACCTTAGCCAGTCCTCACTCTGGACCTCTTACTGATTTCGGGGAAAGGAAGCAGAGAAGTTACACAGATTCCCTTTGAAATGCAGAGCTTCCTACTGAGCGATGTTCTGGGCAGATCAAAGGGCACCATATGGCAGTGTTATAATATTCCTGGTCTGTATAACATGCTCTCTACTTGCCAAATTGTAATGTCATCATCGCTGGCCCCGTGAAGCTTTGGCCCTTGCTCCTCATTTGTTAGATGTCATTTATTCCAGCATGGTTTCTAGTATACAATGATGTTTGAGCAAAACTCTGTACATTTTTTAAATTCTCTTCTTCCCCCTCTACATGCTGTCCCTTGTTTACCTGATTCAGTCTCAGTGGACTATCATCATTTTAAAATGACTCCAAAATCTAAGTGTTTGGCCTTGGCCTCTTTCCAACTTCTATATACCTGTTAGGCATCTTCACACAGACTGACCAGCATCTCACACTCAAGTCCAAAGCCAGCCAGCCATTTGCCACTCCCATTCATTATGTTCCACCAAGTTCTGAGTTAATGGAATCACTGAAATTTTCTACTGTCCAAATGAAAACCCATCATTTTTTTAATTTTAATATGCTTTATTGACTATGCTGTTACAGTTGCCCCAATTTCTTTTCCTTTTGTTCCTTTCCACCAGTGACCCCCCTCCCTCCAGTTGCCCCCCCCACTTAGTCCATGCCCATATGTTGTGCATATAGTTCTTCTCAACATTTTCCTGTCTACTCCACTCCCTCCTACTATGCTTCTTAATTTCTGCACCATCTCCCTCCCTTTCCCCTCTCCCCACTCCCCGCTGACCTCCCCCCAAAATGTTCCCCATACCTATAATTCTTTTCCCACTCTCGTAGCCTACTTAGTTTGCCTTTGTTTTGATTCCCTGGCTTCTGTTGTTGGTTGTTGTGATACAGTTTTCATTCTAATGTTCATAGTTTTGATCCTCTTTCTCCTAAACAAGTCCCTTTAACATCTCATATAACAGTGGTTTGGATCTGATGAACTCCTTCAGTTTTACTTTGTCCTGGAAGCACTTTCTCTGCCCTTCTATTCTGAATGACAGCTTCGCTGGATAGAGTAATCATGGTTGTAGGTTTTTGCTTTTCATTACTTTGAATATTTCTTGCCAGTCCCTTCTTGCCTGCAGAGTTTCTTTTGAGAAATCAGCTGATAGTCTTATTGGGACCTCTTTGTATGTAATTCTCTTCTCTCTTGCTGCTTTTAAGATTCTCTCTTTATCCTTAATTGTTGATATTTTGATTATAATGTGTCTTGGTGTGGTTCTCCCTGGGTCCAGTTTTTTGGAACTCTCTGTGCTTCCTGGATCTGTTAGTCTATTTCCTTCCCCAAGTTAGGGAAGTTCTGCTTCATTACTTTTTCACATAATTTTTCCATTTCTAGTTCTTCTTCTTCACCTTCTGGCAACCCTATGATTTGGATGTTGGCCCACTTAAAGCTGTCCCATAGGTTTCTGAGCCTCTCCTCATTTTCCTCACTTTTCGTTTCCTCTTTCTGCACTGGTTGACTGTTTGTTCCTTCCCTATGTTCCAATTCGTTGATTTGATCCCTGGTTTTCTTTCCCTCACCACTAGTTTCGTATGTGTTTTCATTCATTTCAGCAGGACTAGCCTTCATTTCTTCCCTGTCTTGTTTAAGATCTGCAGTTAGGTTTGTAAGCATTTGTATAACCAAAGTTCCTATCTGCTGAGCCATTAGATTAGATATTTGCTGGCTGGTCAGCTGCATCACCAGGATCTCTATCATGATATGTGCCATCCTGACAGTTTTGTGTTTACCTTTGCTTCCTGGGCAGGGCTGTCACACCTCCTACACTATAGCGGGCGGAGCCCCATGCACTTGTCACTACTGGGCAACCCTTCTCATCACACTGTGGCTTTTAGTGTGGGGGCAGGGGTCCATGATGGGTTCCTGCCATTCATTTTCAGAGAGACCGGGATCCTCCTCCTCCATCCCCGCCCTTCCAGCCTTCAAAGTCCGAGGCAATGGAGGTCTGCCTTCCCTGGCACGGGACTCACAAGCTGACGGGTTTGGTCTGCAGCCAGCGATGCTCCCCAGGCACTTCTCAGCTCCCCTTAAATATGGCCATCTGTGCTTACTGGTCCCGCCGCTCATCCTTGCAGCTACCACCACCAGCATAACTTGACCTCTCTGCCCCGGCTTCACCCCCTCCTACCCATCCAGATGAGCACCACTTGTTTATAACTTCATACGTTGGAATTCCATGTAGCTTTATTTTTTTGGAACTTCTGGTTATTTCTGGTTTTGCAGTAGTTGTATTCCTTCTTAGTTCTTGAGGGAGACAGAGTGTGTCATTCTAGGCCTCTGTCTTGGCTGGAAATTGAAAACCCATCATTTGATTCCTCCTTTTCTATTGGCTCCTCATATCTAATAAGGAAATCGATCTACTTTAGCTTTACTGTAATTCTTTCTACTATCTCTTCTCTTCCATTTCCATTTGTCCTACTTTTGTTCTTCACCTTTTACCCAGATTTGTATATTCTACAAGTATTTACCAAGCACTTTCCATGTTGGGGACCCAGAGATGAACAACATAGACAAGGTTCTTGTTCTTATACTACTTCCATTCTAGATAAGGAACATAGATTTTAAATAAGTGAATGAATAATTTTAAATGGTGGCATGGAATATGAATAAAATAGAACCAGGTGATATGAAAAGAATGTCTGGGTCTGGGGTGGCAGGACAAAGAGAAGATGAGATGAGACAGGTTGGGACTCTTTGAGGAAGGGATAGTTAAACGGAGGCAAGAAGCCAGCCATGTGAAATTCTGGGAACACAATGTTCTGAGAGGATGGACTAGGAAGAATAAAGGCTAAGATGTCTGAGGTCAGACTAAGCTTGGCTTGTTCAAGGAAGCAAGAGAGTCAGTGAGTTGGAGCCCATTGAGTAGAAGTGGGAGTGTAGGTCTGAGAAGCAGACAGAGTTCTAACTGTGTTGGGCCTCATGTACCAGGATGGGAAGTCATGAACATATTTAAAGTTGAGCGATGTGCTCTAGTTTCCTTGCTTTTTAAAGTTGACTTCGGCTCCTGTGGGGAGAATAAATTCTAGAACAGCAAGATTGGTGGCTGGGCAACCAGAGGGCAGAACCTTACCGGAATCCAAGAGACAGATGCTGGTGGCTCAGACTAGGGTTAAGGAAGGATAAATGAAGACAAACTGGCGAGCATCTTGGGCTTATTGTGGAGGTACTGGTGACAGTATTACTATATGTATTTGCTAATGTTTTCCCTCCTTCCAAGCTTTTTCATCTCAGTTCATTCAACACAAAACTGACAATGTCACCCTTCCAAGGACACCATCCATTGCCCAGATATGTTAATTGGTTTCCCTGTTATGTATAGATTCAAAATCCTAAGCTATGTAACCTCAACTACTTTAAAGATATACAGAGAGATTTGTAAGAAAAAGGAAAAAGAACAAGAAAGCGGAGCAAAAATTCTGAGATGTCATTGCACAGATAGTGCTATTCACAGAAAGTGGTACTGGTTTTTGATATGTGAAAAACTAGCATTCATAGCTCTTTAAATTTCTTTTAATCTGAGAGGTTCTGTCTTCAATGAAAAAGTCACAATGCACCAACCCACTGAGTGATATTTTAACACCCAACAGGAGTTCTAGTAACTAGAAAAAATTAAGTAGCACCTTAGAATATATGTAAATAAATAAATTGGTTAATTTTATTATGATCCTTGACTTTATCCATTTCCTGAAATACTATATCCAGTTACAATGCATTTGAACTAATACCCCACAACAAAGTTTATTAGTCAAGTTACCTATAAAAATGGAGAACTTGATAGAATAAAATCATGCCTCATATTGAACATAAAATTTTCTCTCTTTTTTTTCTGCCTTAAGCAAGCATTTCTTGGAAATGGAAAATTCATGTCAGGATTATGAAACCAGACTTGAGAAGTTCCCAGCATTAACAATCCAGAGTGACAGAAGGGGGCAGTATTATCACAGTGTCTTACATGGATTTGATGCAAAAGAAACAGCAAGTTGTGCAGAGTAACCCTGTTCATTTATGCAGGATCTGGAAGTAAATCTCAGTTTATTGCTTGTTTCTTTCCACTTTCTAAGCCCCAAGCCCCCAGACAAAGTTAGCATTGAGTTTCCTCTTTGGTCTGCCACCCAAATATGCCCTGCCACCCAAATATGCCCTGCCACCCAAATATGCCCTGCCACCCAAATATACCCTGCCAAGCCTTGTGAGAAAAAGATGCCTTCTCCCTGTGGTCTCAAGAAATACAAACCCAGCTCTATGTTTACATTAGTTATTGTTTTTGCCTTCTATAGAATGAGTGGTGAAAGAAATTCCCCTGTACTGACCATATTAGAAAAATGCTACATATTTAACATATTATCATCAAACAGGCCTAAAGATTTTTTTGTACCACTAGAAAAATAAATATATGAAGCTATCTACCCAGAGAATTCCTCAAAAACATTTGCTGAATGCTTGGTATATATATAAAAAACAGAAGGAAACAGTCCTAGCCCTCAAGGCAATTTAACAGACAAGTCTAGAGAGAGCTCTATGTAGGAAAAGGCTGGTAAGCATCCACAAAAGAAAGGTACACATTGGGAAAGGAACCTGAGAAAGAACACAACTAGCTGTCTTCACAGTGGAGGAATGGGAGAGAAACTAGACAATGTTACAATGATACTTTGATGGACAGTAGAATCATGAAAAATAGAAGCTGAGTTTCTGTGAGGAAGGAAAACATCAGTTGAAAAAGTGTGTGTGTGTGTGCAGGAGTTGAGACAAGAACAATGAATGATCCAATTTGGCTGAAACCAAAGGCACCATGAAGGAACAGAGCGAGGGAGTTGCTGAGAAATTGAAACTTGTATCTGTAAACAATGAGTAGTTACTGAAAGTTTTTAAGCAGAAATGACAGAAACAAGTTTTTCGATAGTAGCCACTTCTGCAAGGTAACAGCTTACCCACCCTTCTCCTGGCTATCACCTTTCTCACTTGTCAGAGAAAGGACTCAATGATTTCTATCAAGAGCCCTCCCAAAGGGTGTGACTTTGACATTGAAGTTCTCATCATCTGAGTATTTACAATACTTTTGGAAAATACTGTTCCTCGGAAAATACTGTTCCTTCCTGCCCCAATCATGGAAAAAGAGAAATAAAGGGGAAAGCTGTTCTATGACCATTTGGCAAAGTAAAGGAATGTCATGCGTAACACTGCATGACAAGCAGGGAGGCTCACCTACAGCAGGCAGTGAGGGTGCTTTGTGAGTATTGTGTTGTGTGTGTCTATTTGTTCATTTATTCAACAAATATTTGTTGAGCATATTCTGTGTGCCAAGAATCACTCTAGGTTTTAGGGATACAAAAGTGAACCCAAAAGAGCCAAAGCCCCTAGCCAAAGTCATGCAGCTCACATCCTAGACAATGAACAATTAAGCATATCAGAAGTTAGATGACGATAAATAAAAGTGTGAAAAATAAAGTAGGGTGAGAAAATTATCAACCACCATGTTTCAGAGGAGGGCAAAGAGGACAAGGAAGGAGAAGGGAGAAATGTGTGTCTTAGTATAATAAGTTTAAAAGGCTTTTTTTGGCAGGTGAACTAGAGTAAGGAAAGACATTCAGCAATCAATGATAATGATAACAGACATAATAATAGGTACTGTCTTATATCTGTGGTGACTGTCACTGTGCTAAGCATTATTTCATTTATTCTTCACAATAAATCAAAAATGTTACTAGTGTGATACATTTAGGTACAAATGAAATTGAGGGTAAGGAAGGGAGAGAAAAAGAGGAAGGAGGGAGGGAAGGAAGAAAGGAAAAGAAAGAAAGAAAGAAAGAAAGAAAGAAAGAAAGAAAGAAAGAAAGAAGAGAGAGAGAGAGAGAGAGAGAGAGAGAGAGAGAGAGAGAGAGAGAGAGAGAGAGAGAGAGAGAGAGAGAGAGAAAGGAAGGAAGGAAGGAAGGAAGGAAGGAAGGAAGGAAAAGAAAGACTGAGAAACCAAGGCTTAGATAAATAGCTTGCCCAAGTGATCCTACTCATATGTGCAGAGCATGGATTTGAACGCAGACAGTCTGACTCCAAAGCCTGCACTCTTAACTCAGACATTGGACTGGGGTACAGAGATAAGTAATACACTCTGTCTTGGAATTGCTCATAGTCTAGTAAGAGAGACAGACTCGTAAACAAATAATTCCAGTGCAGTGATAGGAGCTATAATCAAGGTATAATAGAGTTAAGAAGATTCAGAGGAAAGAGTGACTAAGTGCCTGACTGTGGGTGGGATGGGGGGGTTTTGGGGGTGGGTCATCAAAATGCAGACACGTTCATTAGTGTTTATGTAATTCATTGTTCTTTCTGGGCCTGGTTACCCACAACAAATCTGCAGTACTTTCCAAAGCCTCTTTCCGGTGGATTTCCCCAGTCTGTCTTCACAAGTTGTGGTTAGTGAACCTCTTCCTGCAAGCAGTAAGCAGTTCTAACACAGGGGCCACATAAAGTCTTTAAGTCATTCTGGAGAAGAAAGAAAAATAACCAGATAGCAATCTACCTAACTACACTCAGAAAAGGGTGGGGAATGTGACAACTACATTTATTAAAACGAGGTGACTATGGCATATTACAATGGAAAAAAGAGGGGGAAAGATTCTGGCAACCCACCTGAAGAAAGCTGAGGCCATCCTGTACTGTGCAGGTGGCTGACAACAGAGTCACTCCATGAGGAAAATGGTATTCCATAAAATCCTCCTCCCTAGCATAATTTGCTTTAAATATCGAATTCTTAACCTGGCCCATGTATGGACTTCACAAAATTTCTGAACACCCTGAAATTGTGCATAAAACTCTATGTATCTCTTTTGCATTTTCCAGAGATTCCACAGTTCATACAAATTTTAAAACAGTATGGGGAGGAGCTTTGCATTAAACACTTTGAGAGCTCTTATTCCAATAAATTTAAGTATACAAGTAATATAGAGTCTGGCATAATTTAGAAGGTCCCAAAAGTCTAAATGAATGCTTTGATACCACTGCTATTTATCCAAATGTTTGCAAATAAGCAGTGCCACCAGGTACAAAGCCCGTATGAGTATCAAGCCTTGACATGATTTGGGGGCTTGCCTTTGATTATGTTTTGTATAGCTGAACTTTTGCCTCCCTATTGGCTCTTCTGTGTAAGAGGATTAGCTCTTCAAGGCTCTAGTTCAGTATTGATTCTCAACCTGTGTGTGGGGAGGTGGGGGCAGGGGTGGGGATGAGTATTGGAAAGGACAGTATCACATCATCAAGCTGCACACGCCTTCCCACCAATTTCTTCTCCACCCCTGACCCCTATTCCAGTCCTTTGTGATGTTGCTTGAAGACAGATTTGCCAGAGGTTGAAATGTCCCAACTACTAACCATTGCCCTGGCCACTTTGTATTAAGTATCCTTTCTGGATTAAGGAAAGAGTGTAGCACTAGAAAGCTCACCTCCATATGCATAACTCTTAAACTTCCACCAAAAATTGAACTGTTAAAACCGACTATATTCTCATGGACATTCTACTGAAAGGAGTTAAGAAAAGTTTTTCTAAGATGAGAATTTGGTCTTGATAATTCTCTTCTCCTAGATAACAGTAAGTCTGGGAGTAATACAAGGTAAATATCACTAGCTTTTCAGAAGTTCAAAGGGAAATTTCCAGAGAAGGATCATAGCAACAAAAAACCCAAATGAAATCGTAACGTTTGGGCAAGTTCATCATCAACCAAAACATTTGTCTCACCTCTTCTACATCAAAGCAGCCTTGTTATTGAGACAAGAAGCAAGAAAGCTATAATGGTTGCAGATTATCAGAGCCTCTTGCCTACCCCAGTGACAAATGGCTCCAGATACATAATTTCCCAGTCCAGCAGTATGCATGAGCTAGACTCAGAGCCAAGACTGCTGTCTACTAAATGGACCACATCTGCTTCTGGTGGGGATGGAGGGGTGGTGACTGAAGCAAATTTGTACAAATATCTTTTCATGAAATCACAGCCTGAGGTCAAATAGCTGCTGGCAAAAATATTATCAACTGGGCTACTGGTTGGCTCTCAGTAAATAGCTTCCTCCCCTCACACATTCAGCCCAACTGAGAGGCATGTGGAAACTGTAAAATAGTTTTTACAGATTAAACCACAACTTTGACAAATGATTTAATTAACAACCTGACTTATGGTATATGAAGCAATCCAGAGATCAACTGCCAAAGAAGAAATTCAATAAACAAATAAGCAATTAAAAGTCTGGTTCTTGCTACCCTCAGGTTATCAATGATTCAGTAAAGAGATTTCATTATACATCTTATCTGTGTTCTATCAACCAAATTTAAATCTGAAGGGAAAGGAAAGCACAGGGGATATTGTATTAAAGCTATAAGGATAAAAACTCTCTCTCTCTCTCATCTTTGAAACCCTAAATTATACTTGAAGAAAACATTTATATCACAACTGATCTTATAGACTTCAGGGTAAGATGTTATTATTTTTCAATCTATCCCTGTTAGGAAAAAAATAATTTAATGAAATGAAGACGAAAATATTATCTGAAATTATGTATTAAATATGCATAGTAACTATTATTATAATAATGATCCAGGACAATGCATTATGTCATTCACAGGTGGAAAATTGTCATGAGTGGTTTCCAATACTCATAGCTAACAGTCTGGAAAAAATTAATCTAAGAAATGAAATGAGATTTATTAGATCCTTCTAATGAACACATAAGACAATTTGTGTTCTATAAACTATTCTTTATATTTATGTGTGCATGGAATTTAGGAACTGGATTGTCCTAAATGGTCCTTTGACTATTTGATGAGTGATTATTTGAGTCAGGTTTTTCTCTCCCGATGGATGGCATTTTACACACTGAAAAGACAGGAACCACATCTATTTTTGTTCATCATTGCAGTCCATTCCCAACATCAGGCACAGTGACTGGTATGGAAGAGGCATTCAATAAAAAGCCGGTGAATGAATGGATGAATTGATACATGTCCATTCCAGTTTTTTCCCTTCATTTTTTAGTTGAGGAAAGTGAAGCCAAGAAAAGGTAAAAGGCTAATATCACACATCTAGTGGTAAAGTTGTCTCTAGGGTCCTCTGCCTCCTTCCAATCCATTAACAGGAACTGCCAATTTCTGCAGTTTTTTATTACTACATTAAAGTATGATGATTCTGAAAGGAAATTTTAAAAATCTCTTACCATAAACATTTTTGCATGTTGTTAAAGCTTTAACCTACCTTCAGTATATTGCCTTTTGGTGCTGTTTATTGGGAGTGTCTTGAAGAAAAAAGGTGGACTCTGTGAAGGGAGCTTGGTACTGTGAAGAGTTCTTGTGAGGAATAATTGAGCAATATGTGTAAAATACTTGGGACAGTGCTTGGTATATAGAAAGCACTAACCTAATATTAGTTTTTATTATTACATAAACCATTATAAGCAAAAAGTTCTTAGAAATAGTAATTTTGCTTGAATCTTCACTCCAAAAGGGATAAAAACAGCAACGCCCTCCAAAAAAAAAAAAAAAAAAAAAAGAACCCAGAAAAGCAACCCAATAAAAAGTGAACAGGAGTCTAGTAATACTCCTTGGGGACCAATCCCTCCCCTGTTCCGAGTTTCTGTGGTTCAGGTTGTATTGATGTCACCCTTGTTCCAGGTGTGGGTGTATGACTCACGTGGGCAGGTGAATCAGAGCATTCATGCTCCCTGCCACCATGGTTATTTCAGTGATGGCCATAGGCTCAATCAGAGCCAAGGAGATGTGATTTGAGAAAGTTTGCTGAGATCATTGGGAGATATAAAATTGTTTGAGCCACTGAATTCAAACATACCTGAAGCTAGATGTGCCCTAGACTTGCCATCCTTGCAGGAAATGAATTCCTTCTAACAATGCAATCATTGCGTTTCATTTTTTGTTATCTTCAATCCAAATTTATACAGCAGAGATATTCAGGAAGATATCACAAAAAATATGTAATATATAAGTGATATAAGAAAAGATTGAGTGGGTGTCAGAGAGACAAAATAATGTATAGTTAAGTGCACAGTTTCTGAAGCTAGCTGCCAAGGTACAAATCCTGACTCTACTGCTCAGCAGCCATGGTATATACCCAAAATAATTTAAAAATAAAAAATTTAAATAAATTTAAAGTACATTTTTTGTATCCCTATAGGGAGTATGGTACCTGATGCAACTGGTGCTAACATTGAATGATAATGTAATGAACCTAATGACAAAACAGATGAAGGGTGAGGTAGTTCAAGGAGCTGAAATATTCGTGGAGTAAAATGGAATTGAATATCAAGTGCCATGTGAAAGATTTATGATGAGATTAATAAGACAAACTTCACAGTAAAAAGTTTAAAGCAGGGAATCCATAGATACTCATTCCGGTCCTGATTTATTAATTCATTTATCCTTATTTTTCAGATATTTACTGAGCATCTTCCACTTGCGAAGCACTTGTTCATCAGTGAACGAGACTGACCTGCCCTTGTGGGGCTTACTTCTAGTGAAGCGAACAGGACAGCAATGTTGCATTTCTAGTCCTAGCTGGATGTGTGACATCAGACAAGTCCTGCGATTTTCTGGGTCTTAAGTTCCTCATCTGTAAAGTGAGGTGCATATGGCAAGGGGGACAAACTGCTGTTTTTCCTTCTTATAGTCTAAAAGATTTTAAAATTAAATATAAAAATGGGATGGAGACATAAGACGCCACAAGGGGGCAAAATGAGCATGGCATAAACATTCTACTGATGGGAAATTCTAGGAATAAAAAGGACTCATCATTTTGCATGAGAAAAATAAGCAAACAGCAAATGTTTATATCATTGTAGTGAAGGAAAGAGCTCTACAGAATAGTTGTCCAAATGTGCTTTATTCTATAAATAAAGTATTTGATTTAGAGACCATGTTTTTCTGAGGAATAGCGGCTTATAAAAAGCAGAATACTTCATTAATAATTGAATGGCATCCTTAAATGCATATAATAAGAGCATGTCTACAGAAATACAAACACCAAGCAACATACTGTCTTGAAATAACCCTCAATTCACATGTGAAGATCTAACACATTTAGAATTTTTAAATTTCTTTCACTTATTTTCTTCATTGCTACTGATATGTATGTCTCTGATTACAAAAGAAAATGTGTGCTATTGTTTTTTCCACTTGTATCCCATTGGGAAGAGATAGCTTTAAAACACGTAAAAAATATTTGACAGTCTTCTATCAAAACATGGATTGTAATTCCCTTTTCCTTCAGATGGCTGAAGATGATTAGCTTGCAGCCTATCCACAGGCGAGATGGGAGAACAGGATTTCCTTAAGCTGAAAACACCAAGAGTCAGACACAGAGTCTTGCTTGTTGTATATAGTGACTGGTGCATGGTAGATTCTCAATAAACATTTGATAAATGAATAAATGCCACAAACACAACATTATTCTATGCCCTAGAGTTGGGACACAAAATAAATATAACATGACTGCTATCGTAATAATTTCCAATGTAATTACATGGTCACAATAACTTATTTATCATTTCACCTTTGTCATCTATCATCTGAAAGTCACAGAAAAGATACAATGATGGATCTGACATTTGTCATCTTAGTAAAATCGGTCAGATCCCTTGTTCTGAACACCTTCTGTTTATCCTGTTAGTGAAGGACTGATTGGCTGAAGATGTGACACCTGACACTGGACAGATGAGATTGGCAGCATTTATCAACCACACACACACCCAGCCCCTAAGAAGAAGACTCCACAAGCCATGCAGGGCCACACGGAGACTGGGCTTGGGAACAGAGTGAGCGAGCAGGGGCTGTGTGGGGCAGGCTGTGTGGGGCAGACTGTGCAGCATCAGCAGGGTGGAGTGACCTCTGGTTCCAACAGGGGAAAATGATTTGTTTGTTTGAATAATTTCACCAGCTTGTAGGAAAGTAAAACCAGTTAGGTTGAAGACCTGGTGGGTGTAGCTAGTGTGGCTGATAGGGGAACTCAGCTGATAGGGAGCCCTTCCCCCTTGGTAGGGGGCACATTTGGTAGGAGCAGAGGAGCCCATGGCGAGGCTTTGGGGCCCAGTGAGAGTCAGAAATGTAAAGGCAGAACTTGAAAGTTAGATCTTTGAATATATCCCTTTACTTCTCTTGGCCTCAGTCCTCATCTGTAAAATCAGAGGATGGGGAATGAAGAATCTCTAGGTTCCTGTCCATTTTAATTCTCTTTAATTCTCATTATGAGAAGCCAATCAAACAAGAGATGTTTCAGTCATTTTCTGAGGCGCTTGCTGTCCTGATTTGTTCTGTGAAGACCAGTCTATTTTTGTTCACTTTAGAGATATCTCAGTGAATTGAGGTTAATCTCCTAGGGCCCTCTCCCAATTTTAATGTGAGGCTGAGACACTTAATTTCCAGGGAATGGGGAAAAGTATATGTTATAGCAGTTAGTACAGAAATCAATTTTGGAGTTAACAGGAAGGGCTTTTAGAGAAAGTCCAGGAAGTAAATTATATTTGTAAACCTAAAATCAAACATTCTTTTAAATGACATTAAACTTCCCAAAATAAAATCTAAGCAAGAGTCAAGAAATGTTTATATTTACTTCTGGGGGATGGGGCGGATTCATTATCTCAGACAGTGGGAATTAGTGTTCTGCAAATTTAGAACTATAGGAGAGTCAAAAGCCTCTTGACTGCTTAATGTAAAATCAAAAGGAAAAAATATGCTTGTCTATGACTTCCAGATCTAAAATTGCAGAATTTGATAAAATCATAAATTTGATTTTACATGCCTCTGATTTTTAAATAAAATTACCCTCATTTAAGGATTTAGTTAGTATTATAAATAGTAGTCTTAATAACAAAAAGTCATATCTAAGTACAGTGATCCCTCACTTATCGCAGGTATTACATTCTAGATCCCCCCGCGATAGATGGAAATCCGCAAAGTAGGAACCTTACATTTATTTTAGTATTTAAATATATTTTAAGGCTTTATAAACCCTTCCCACACACTTATAAACCATTCCTGGTCCCTTATTAACCATTCCCACTCCCTTATTAACCTTTTCCACACTTTTATAAACACTACTTATGTTCTTAAACATATTCTACACTCTTAAACCTACTTAACTTTAATAACATACGTATACAGTACCACAAAATCTCGCGATATAGCAAAAAATCCGCAATAAATAATTAAATATAATATTTTTAAAAATCCCGTGATACACTGAGGCCGTGATAAGTGAACCGTGATATAGAGAGGAACTACTGTATATAAAAAGTATTATGGTTAAGATACAGCAACCTGCTCTCTCCAGTAACCATAGTAGTAACCATTCTCTGCTCAGGGAACATGCATTCTCCAACATTTAGGAATGAATGAAAGAAGTAAGAATAATAAGTTAACAAAAGGGTGTGCTGCTGATGCACATGGGTTACAGGCTGGGATGCTTGGCTCCCACGTGACCTCCTCCCCAATGTCTAGTGACTTACCTCAGATAAGGCACTGTTATTATCAAGACATCAATGTGAAAATCAGATCAAAATGAAAAGTTGGAATTCTGTAGCTTTGAGCATGTGTACTCCAAAAGGTGAGACATACAGTTAAACCAAGAATGTTTTAAATTTACATTTAAATTTATCTGGGTTAAAGCTTCCAGAACAGCAACATCTAGTCTGGGAAATACTGCCTTATAATAAAATAAGAGTTTAACATGACATTCTTTATAACAGCAAAGAGTTAAGCGATAATGATAAGCAGTGGTATCATGAAGTATATGTAACTGAGAAGGTCATGAAGAATTTTAACTGAAAAATATAAAAGATGAAGTGCCTAAAGGAAGTATAATATATTCCACTTGTATAAATGTCTAGGTTGCTCTCTCACTCAGTCTAATAAAACCTGATTCCTCTGTGATTTTCAGAAATATTGTATATTAAAACTTCTGTGGCAACTGTTTTATATAACTAGACACTGCCATTTTCTTTCTTTGCAAATAAACATATTTTCTACAATGTAATTTATCTAACACACTGTCTCCCAATAAATTAAATTCCATGTGTTGGGGAAAGAGAGGTGAGAAAGGGAGATATAGCAAAAAGATAAACATATTTTCTGTAAAGCTTGAAATAACATAAAACACACCAAGAAAAGTCAAATGTGGCTAGCACTGTTCACAATTTTCAATTACAGCTGCTTTAACGTATCAGTGGCTCTTAACCAATAGTGTCTGAAAACAAAAGGCTCTTGTGAGACTAAAATATACAATGCAGACAAGCCCAATTTGGAAAATCTGGGACATAAGATGAAGAAAACATATTTTTAGTACACTCTACAGTATCAAAAGGCAAATAATACAATCGTACAGAATCTGCAGGGAAGCATCATAGTGAATGTGTGTAATTGATCTCAGAAATACATAGTTTGTTCAATTTCAATCATTATAGTTTTTACAAAGTCCATTTGGTTGCTGACAAAATTCTATTTTTCTCTAGCCACATAGATTCAGCATTGATAATAATTGCACTTATTGAACTCTTTATACTTAGGCATTGAGACTGACATGCATTATCTCATACACTACTCCCAGCAACCACGTGAGGTGAATACTGTCATTGTCTTGCTCTTACGTATGAGAAAAGTGAGGCATAAAGATTGTAAGTAACTTACTGAAGATCCAAGGCTAAGAAGGGGAAGGATGTAAATC
This sequence comes from Furipterus horrens, assembly GCF_987537825.1. Lineage (NCBI taxonomy): Eukaryota > Metazoa > Chordata > Mammalia > Chiroptera > Furipteridae > Furipterus > Furipterus horrens. The sequence goes on from NW_028327180.1 coordinate 70,539,787, forward strand.
TGGGCAGTGGCTCTAAAACTCGCACTCTTAACCACTATATATTATTAATTATAGTATATAATATAAGGTAAACTTGAACATTAGGTGATTTGTCATGTGCCCAATAAGATTACAAATTTTTTTTTATCAACTTGAATATGTACACATTTGGGGTCACAGATACAATTATCAACTGTCTAACTGCAATTTTACTGTGTATACATATATAATCTGTATATACAATATATAACACATGATAAGTAGTTGTATGTTAATTACATTGTAGTATTTATTATATATAATACAAATACAATAATAATATTAGGTAAAGTAGTATATTCATTGGAAATATTGCATTTTCCCATATTTGCATTATGTAACAATAATAATACTGTCTAGTGGTTTACCACAAGGACCTGGGTGCCAGACTGTCTGGGTTGAAACCTCAGGTCTGCTATTTCCTCGCCTGAAGATGTTTGACAAGTAATTTAACCACTCTGTTCTCAGTTTCATCATGTGTCAAATATATAGTACCTACCTTATTGGGTTGTTAGGAAAAGTAATTGAGTTAAAGGGTGCAAGGTACTTAGAGCAGTGCCTGGCACACAGTAAGTATACACAGGTGTTAGTTGTTACGCATTTCAGATGCTTCACTTGCATCTTCGGCACAAGGTGCTCTGCTGTCACTAGCACCAGTCCTCTGATACTGTTTTTTACATTTTATCCCCTTCTAAGTTATTTGAGATAAAAAAATTCCAGTACTGTCATTGAAATTCTTATTCTAAACCACAGTGTCCATTCACTAATATTAGAAATGTCTTTGTTATTTAGGAGAATATTGGTGATTTGTAAAATAAAAATACAGTATTGCTTTAAAATTTTTAATTCTTTTTTTGCAAGAACATGAGGCACTTGCAATATTGAAGTCAAAGGTCCAAGAATAATTATTACATTGGGGTTAATTTTTTTTTTTTTTTTTTGCCTTTTAAAAATCAGTTCTACCCAAAAGCATTCAATTTTGCTACAGGCAAATTTGTCTTCCCAAAGCAATGATTTATTTTTTTGAGTAAAATAACTGAAATAACAGACATAGAATTTGATGAGGAAACTTTTCTCTAAGGGATAAAAGATGATTTGAGGGAAATGTATGTCACATTTGGGACATGGGGTTACATAATTAATAAAACAGGGCTATTCAAAACACACCTTGGGCACTTGCAATGGTTTTTACCATAATTATCAGGTTTCTTTGTGGAACTTGACATGGTGCTTGTGAATATAGCTGGAAGTAGGGGAAAACTCATGTTCAAACCATAATTTCTGGCACAATTCCTCATGACATATTTACTATAAAAGAGAGGGAAAAGAAGATAACTCTAAAATATTCAAGTACAATTTCACTACCATCCTAAAAAAAATGGAGTATTTTTGTGTTTTTGAAGTATGTAAAAATGTTAATATGAATCCTAGCATAATTGTCAAACTAATTAAAAGATATTAGTTTCCTTTTTTTGTTACAGGTTTGGTCATTGACATAACAGGTCCCAGGGAAGAACTGGACAGCTGTTACAAGCCCACCTTATGACCTGGTTTCCTACTACTAATGAAACCAACTCAGTGACTCTAACAGAGGACAGCACATTTACCAAGTACTCCAGTGTTCTTTACTGGAATTTACTGGAACCTGCCCTGGGGGTAAGGAGGCGCAACACCAAATAAATAAATAAATAAATAAATAAATAAATAAATACGTTTCCAAAAAGAATGGCCTACCTGACTAGCTGCCAAATTGACTGGTGTTCTTAAAACCCTCAAGGGGCTTCTGCAGGATACCTTCCTTGGCTTATGTTTCAAAGTCAAACATATGGAAGGTTTAATCATGTAACTCAGTTTTCTTGCTTGGCTTCTCAATTGGGGCAGGGCTGGAGAGGAAAAAAAATCCGATAAATAAGGTCATTGCTTTTATAGACAGAAGCGTGATTTGAAAATATTAATATCTATAACCAACAATTCATTCCTAAGAAGGTAATTATTGATGCCCATACTCTTTTTAAATATTTTTACTTTTCAATTACAGTTGACATCAAATATTATTTTATATTATTTTCAGGTGTAAAGCATAATGGTTAAACAACCATATAATTTACTAAGTAATTCCCCTATTTCAAGTACCCACCTGGCACCATATGTTATTATATTATTGACTATATTCCCTATACTTTACAAGACTATGACTATTCTGTAACTACCAATTTGTGCTTCTTAATCCCCTCACCTTATTCACTCAGCCCCCTCCCTCCCCTCTGGCAACCACCAGTCTGTTCTCTGTATCTATGAGTCTGTTCCTGTTTTGTTTGTTCATGTATTTTGTTCTTTGGGTTCTGCATATAAGTGAAATCATATGGTATTTGTCTATCTCTGTCTGACTTACTTCACTTTAATGTCATATTCTTGTAATTTGTTCAAATCTGTAAGCAATTGTCCTTTGGATAGAAAAAAAGGAAACATCAGAAGACACGAGAGAGACTAGAATTTTTTTCAACAATAAGATCACAATCATAATAAAGTGATAGATTATTGCATATTGTTGATAACTAGAAACTTGGCTTCGTAGAAAATGTAGAGTACAATCATATAATTTATTAATCAAACTGGGATAATTTTGAGAGTGAAAAGGGGACAATATTAATAATTATGCTGAAAAAATCATGCATAAAATGGGACAATGGGGCTATCTCCAGAAAGTCAGTCTACTCAAGGTGTGCATATGGTACCTACATCAATAGATTCTAAAATGATTTGTAAGAGGTGGTAAGGAGTTAGATGAGTAATTTCAGAAATTCTCTGATGAAATAGAAAACCTCAAAGGGTAACTGCCTGTTCATCTCTAGAGTTCAGTTGTTGTCATTTTATATCCTTTTGCTGTTGCTTTTTTTGTTTGGAGGGGAATGTGTTTTTACTTCTTTGTTTCATTTTAACCAATAAAGATTTATTCATTTGGAAACTGCTCGCAGAGCAGTGGCCTGGCTTCTTTTGTCAGGATTTTGGTCCCAGCACACAATGTAATGGCTCTTGTATAAAGTTTAGTACTAAAAATCTTGAAGGCAGTTCTGCTCATTGGTTAATACCATGGCATTTGGAGTTAGTCAGGATTCTTCAGAAAGTGATTTAACACAGCAGCCAGAGCTTTTATTTTTGAAGGAAATAGCCTAATCATGCCACTCAGTTCATAGCCTTCAGTGGTCCCCCCAACACCTTTTTTTTTTTGAATCAACACTAGAATCTAACAAGACACCGTATACATTCTGGTTCCTGCCTGTGCCTCCAGCCTCAACTCCTTCGTGGCTACCTTCACTAGCTGCTCTAATCACCCTGGCTTCGTTGAGACCAGTGATTTCTAAATTCTTATGTTGCTCAAGGGACATTTTGCAATGGCTGGAGGCATTTTTAGTTGTGACAAGATGAGCAAGGGGTGGGGGGCGATGCTACTGGAGTCTAGTGGGTACAGGTCAGAGATGCTGCTAAACACACCACCGTGCACAGGGCAGCCCCCTGCAACAAGGAATCATTTGGACCAAAATATTAATGCAGAGTTGAGAAACCCTGATTTACACCTTTCCTTACACCATGTTTGCTTAATCCCAGGCTTTACACAGGCTGTTGCCTGTGCCTGAAATATTCACTTTTTCTTCCCTTTTTCCTTCCCTTTTCCCGCTTTCCCCTTTTTTCCTAATTAACTTCTAGCCACCCTTTTCATCATCACCTTCTCATAGTGGTATTTCAAATTCGTATTTCCAGATGACCATTAACAGCCTCTCAAAGAATTATGAAGCACATAATAATTTTAGTAACAATTTCACATGTACTTATGTGTTTGATTACCCCTTCCCTCACCAATTCCATGTGAGCAGTACCACCTGGCTTGTAGTCACCATAGTACCCCAGCAAGTAGGAATTACGTAACATCGCATTCAATGTTATTAAAGGAACGTTTAACAGTCTAACCTATAAAAGAAAAATAATAGAATAACCATCTCATTAGGGTGTAAGGATCAATAATAAACTTTTTAGCACAGTAAATCCAGAGAGAGACCGAGGCTCTACCCGTTCCACTTCAGAGTTGTACGGCTTCACCGAACAACCCACTCAGTTGTTCTCCGTCTTCCCAAATAGTGATTACACAGTCGCTGCGCCTGCGCCCTTGGGCCTCCACCACTAACCAGGCTGCCAGAAGTATTTCTCCTCCTCCCATTGGTCGATACTGCACATGCGCCGTATCAGTTTTCCATCCCACCAGTGGTGTCCACCGAAAACAGCAAAATCAGCCACCACGCCTGCGCAAACGGGGCGTGCCCCGGAAGCAGTTCTTTGGCCTGTGACACGTAGCAACGGTGCCTGTTCAGGGTCTTAAACAGGGTGCGGGATTATCTGGCGCTGGAGTAGGTGCTGCCGTCGCCTCTGCGTTTGGTGAGTGTCCCAGGTCCATGGCACACTGCTCTGCTTCTCCGTACGCCCCTGCAGTGCGGCTTGTCACCGCCTCTCGGCGCCGCGCTGGGTCCTTTCCGCAGACCCTCGCCCCTTTTCAAGCCCTTGCTGTGACGCGCGGCCTCTGCACCAAAGGCGCAGCCTTCCAGGAGCCTGCACTTTCTTGGCCTTATTTTTCAACGAGGCAGCCGCGTTGTCAGTTCTAAATTGCAGCCCCGAGACGAAAAATCATCGTTATTTTAAACCCGGCGGAGCCACACCTCCCACGACCCCGCCCCTAACCCAAGACTTATCAGTTCCGTGGAGGTGCCTTCCCAGGCCTTAACCTGAGACTCAACATTTCCTTAACATCCCGGTATCCCGCCCCACCCGACCCACCGCCAAATGCCGTTTCCCAGAATTTCAGCAGAAATAGTGTATTTGCTGCTTTCGGGGTCTGTTCGCTTAAACAAAGTATCAGGAGCGACTTCAGTAGGATCTTGAGCGTAAAAGCCCTTGCCATTTCTCTTCTTTGCAGGTTATTTGCAATGTCAGGCTTTGATAGCTTAAACACGGATTTCTACCAGACGAGTTACAGCATCGATGACCAATCACAGCAGTCCTATGATTACGGAGGAAGTGGAGGCCCCTATAGCAAGTAATTTTTCAGCTTTGACAATTTACCCAAGGTCGTGGTGAAAGCGTGTGCCTACTAGAATGTTTGGTTTTGCCTAAAACTGAATGGGTGAACGTGTCCCTGCTCCTTAGAAATGTGATTTTTCATAATCTTTCTTCCTCGGGAGAGAACTGTGCCGCTGGTTTGGGTTTGAAGCGATTGGTATCTTCTGCAAAATCTTCAGGTGTGATGCAGGTGGAAGAGTAGATTGTGGAAGGACTCTTTCTAGTTACAGTGTTTCTACATCATTTAAGATGCGGATAAGTGTTCAGGTACCTAGAAGATAAGCTGTTCAGTCCAGAGGACCACTTAAAAATTCGCATCTTTTGGTGGCTTTTTTAGTAGTTTAAATAGTTCAACTTTCAGACTTGATCAGCATTAATTGAAAGTGCAGTGTGAACTTCCTTTTATGAATCATCGGGTACTGCATCAGGTGATTTTCACATAGCAGTTGGGAGTCATTTTTATCATCACTTATCCCAGTGGTTCTCAACCTTCATAATGCCATGACCCTTTAATACAGTTTCTCATGTTGTGGTGACCCCCAACCATAAAATTATTTTTGTTGCTACTTCATAACTGTAATTTTGCTACTGTTATGAATTGTAATGTAAATATCTGATATGCAGGATGTATTTTCATTGTTACAAATTGAACATAAAGCATAGTGATTAATCACAGAAACAATATGTAATTATATATGTGTTTTCCGATGGTCTTAGGCGACCCCTGTGAAAGGGTCGTTCGACCGCCAAAGGGGTCACGACCCCACAGGTTGAGAACTGCTGACTTATACCAATAGCTTGGCGGTCCACCCAGCTTGCCTGTTGCAGATTGAAGCGGGGGACTCAAAGCCTTTCAGCCTGAACTTTTTGTTTTTTTTTTTTTTTAATCATTTAAAAAATGATCCCTGGTATTTGTGGCAAAAATATACTAACTGAAGGTTTTCTGCCAGTCTCCTCTAGGATATCATATCTTGATTTTCTTAGGCCCTTAAAGATAATCTTCTTATCTTCCCAAGCAGTGACTGAGTTTTCTCTACCAGAGCTGCTTAACCTTTTTCAATGGTCCAGGACTCTAAAGAATCAAATGAAAACTATGGGCCTGTTTCTGAGAAATATGTGCTTGTACTAGTCATATATCTACATACGTGTACATATGACTCCAGACAGTTGACGTGTCATCTGATGCTCATCTGTGGGCTGTGAACACTGTTCCAGGCTGAGGGTAAGGACGAGGGTGTATCCAGCCAGTCAGAGAAATTTAGTGCTAAAGCATGGTCAAATTTATACATGTGAATGAAAGTGCCCAAGGTTATAAGAAACAAAGCAAAGAATCAAATGCAGCCCCATCATCTGGTCTGTCTTGTATGGGTTATGCATTTTGCAACCTGTAGACCTCTTAAATCTGTTAATTTTGAGGTATTCTAAGGCTCCCCGCGCCCCTACGCCCCCCCAAAAAACCTTAATACAGTAAACTCATAATGGGAGTGAGCATGTAAAAAAGTCTATGACTTTTTCCTATTAAATTCTCAATTTTATGTCATTGAGGGTTTGTCTTTTGTTCAGTCAGTTGGGCAAAATTGGATAAACCATGCTGAGTTTTTATTCTTTTATTTATCTAAATATGTATTTCTGTGCTTGTTCTGTGTATGAAAGGGCAAATGAATGTAAGATTAGCCAGACCGCAGCCACAGGGCTTTGGAAAACCTGCTCTGTGTGTAAGCGTGCTGTAAGCACGCTATATGTACTGATGTGTGGACTCAGCTGAATTATTCCATTTAGTTTGCAGCTTCCTAGGTTTAACTGTCTCTGCCTTTCCTATCCTTTTCGTGTTTACATTACTTAACGGTGTGACTTACCGTTCAGTTCTCCAGATCAGCTGTTTAGATGTTCTGTTGCTAATATTTTGTTTGTTTGGCTAACTTGGTAATAAAGATCAGCTGATAACTTTTCTCTATTAATGAAAATATAAGACTGACTAGCATATGACTTGTATTGTCTTCAAGTTTGACTTATTATTATTAGTCCATAGTTTTACATTTTGCTATGAAGTCAGCTTTAATATTTTGCATAGTTTTCTCTATGGGTACTTTATCAGTATCATTTATATATTCATATAAAAACAACAAAAATGAAAATAATCAAGCCTAGTTGCTCTTAATCTGTTGAGTTTTATGAATGTCATATTTGGACAGGACCCATGTTGTATTCTAGATATGCTTATAAGACATGTAGTAATACCATACTTTTTTTTGTAAGTTGAAAGCTAGTTTTTTTTTTTTTTATCTTTGACTTCACTGATAATACCTTTATGGACTATCTCTGGATTTTTATAAATTTACATAGCCAACTCAGTAAGTTATCAGGCATTGCTGTTGATGAGTGCTAAGCATTTTACTGTCTGCTGCTTTTCCTGCTATGAAAGTGTTGATTTAGTCTACAAAGACCATGTCTACCATACTGCGTTTTAGATTAAAGCTAGAACAGATGAGTCGGGAATTTTTCTGACCAGGTCCTGCCAGAAAAGGAAAATAATAAAATTCTGTAGTGTTGTCATTCTCGTCTTGAACCCTGAAGAAAGAATGAAGGTGCATCTCTGAAGCTGTCATTGCTTGCAGTATTTCTCTTCCATATGTGACCTTTATGTGTTTATGTCAGTGTTCTACGTATGGACTGCAGCTCCAACAGAGCCTTGGGACCTTTCAGAGAATCTTGAAGGTCAAGACTATTTTTATAACAATATTAAGACATTATATACCTTTTTTGGTGTGTTGATTTTTGCACTGATGTCTCAAAAGCAATGCTTGATAAAACTGCTGGTACCCAAATATGAATTAGGACAATGGCATCAGATTGTTCGAGTAATCATTGTATTCCATATTGCCACACAGTTTATTTAAGGATGCCCTTGATGAAGCAGTGAGAATTATAGTTTTATTATATTCTGACCCTTGAGTACATACATTTTAAAAATATTCTGTATGATAAAATGGGAATCAGTCATAAAGCACTTCTACTTCATACTGAAGTACAATGACTATCTCTAGGAAAAGCTCTTGTGCAGTTTGAGTCTCAAGCTAAATCACTTTTTCATGGAAACCATTTTTATTGGCAAGAACTGACACACAAACTAGGGTTATTCAGACTTGAGCATTTGATAGATATTTTCTCAAAAATGAATGAAATGAGCCTGTTGCTTCAAGGAAAACATTTGACAGTATGTGTGGCCAATGATCAAATTGGTGTTTTCTGGCAGAAATGAGGGTTTTGGAAAACTTGTATTAATCACCATGAACTTGTCAGCTTCCCAGTAATTAACCATTTTTCTAAGAGAGCAGTGGTGACATTATTAATGTGAATTTTATATTTATATCATATACAGGGTGGGGCAAAAATAGGTTTACTGTTGTGAGTATGCAAAACAGAAGAGTTTATTCAGGTTTTATTATTTATTATTTTCCATACAAACGACTATAAACCTACTTTTGCCCCACCCTGTGTATTTTATATTAAATGTCAATAGTTGGAACATCTGCATAACTCATACTAATATTTTCTAAATGGCCAGTGCATGATGTTACAAAGTCATACATGAGTAAAGAAAGGATCCTTTCAAAACGTAGGACAGATTAATGTAGTATTTTAATGCAACAGAATATAAAAAGTTCATTAATATTGTTTCAATTTCCAACTTAAATTTCAAAGTCTACCACTTTGTTCTGAGTTTTGATGTAGTATCAAAAGGAATATTCTTGGTAATACCAGAATGTTCTTAAAAATATTCTTTTTTCCAACTGTAAGTCTGTAACACCAGATTTTCTCAGATACTTCAACTAAAACAAAATATCACAACAAATCCAATGCAGAAACAGATTTAAGAATTTTTAGCTGTCTGTCTTTGTTAAACCAGACATAAATGAGATTGTCAAAAATAAAACACAGTGCCACTTTACTCAGTAATTTTTTTAAATAGGTTTTTCATAAAAGTGTTGATGCTAACATGTAATAATTTACTTTACATAATCATAAATACATTAAACACTTCTCAGTTTTAATTTCTAATGTAATATTGATATAACATAAAATATTTGGGGCTCTCAGTAGTAAATTTTAAGAGTATAAAGGGGGTTCTTAATATCAAAGAATTTGAAAACCACTAGTCTGTACCATTCTTTTGGTTTTTTTATTGCATATATATTCATATTTCTCTGTACTCTGCAAGAGAGAGAATAAAATACAATCTTTTTGCAGATTGTAGGAACTTTATAAGGACTTTTCTAGCTACTTCATAAACTCAAATGTGGATTTATGATACATCCTAACAAAGATCAACACAGTAACATATCGTTCTGAGTAAGAAAATGTGAATTCTTGTCTTAGTTCAACCACCTGTCTCTGTGGGGTGTAAGTAAATAGAAACCAATATATTTGTATACCAAAATGACTGAGGAAATGCATGTACAGTTAAATTATTACAGCATCTCTGTAAGGTGGGATTTGGGAGGGATTTTTATTAACACTTGTTAAGAGTTAGAGTCTGAAAGTCTAGTTTTGAATCCTGGTACCACATGGGCAAATCATTTTAATCCAATTACCAGTTTCCACATCTTTATAATGGAAAGGATCAAAAAATCAACTTCTAGAGTCGTAGTGAACACAACATGAGATAATTCACATTAAACACTTACAACAATGCATGTAAGTAAGTCTTTTGTTTCCAGTCCCTTCACCTATTTAATTATTTATTTGTATAAAAATCATGTGTACACATATATATGAATGTAGCTATATTCTAAAAAGCAGACACAATGAGTTCATATGGTATATGCTATCCTGAACGTTGTTTTTTTTCCTTCTCAATGAGTATTTCTTTATTATTTTTTCTTATCAATATGTAAGCAACTGCCTCATTTCTTTTACAGGTGCATAGTAATTTATGCCCAAATCACAACATATCTACTGATAGCTGTTTATATTGTTTTGTTCTATCTTCCATTGATAAAATAATGCTGCAGTGAAGTCTATATTTTTTATAACCATAAAAATAAACTATCTTTTTTTAGCATGGATTAGATTAGTATGGCGAGTCTTGAGAATCCCACTGGAATTCCCAAAGTGCTGTGTATAGTTGAAAATTTCTCGTTGCTTTGATTTGCTTTTAATGAAGATGTTCAATTAATTTAAAAAATAGGTTTAATTTAGAAAATCTCAAATAATATTAATGGAGTTCATTAGATCTTTATATTATCAAAAGGGAACTGTAAACATTTTAAAGGTAATTAGACTAAAGAATTTCTAAGGCTTCTCAGCCCTCATGCTTAAAAATTGTTTGTAAAATGCTTAAATGCTGCATAAGTGAGTGTTGGCATCATCAGGATGCTTCTCTATAAAACACTGTTTATTGTCAGTAATAAGCTTGATCTTAGTAATCAGTTCAAGCTTCATTTATAAAAACTAGCAAGGTAGATATCGTAGGGATTGAATGACTAAGATTCTCTAGCTGTCAGGAATATTAGCTGTTGGGAGTGACATCATTCTGAGAAATGTCACTTCCTTTGATTTACAGACAGTATGCTGGCTATGACTACTCGCAGCAAGGCCGGTTTGTCCCTCCAGACATGATGCAGCCACAGCAGCCATACACCGGGCAGATTTTCCAGCCAACTCAGACATATGCTCCAGCTGCACCTCAGTCATTCTACGGAAACAGCTTTGAGGATGAGCCACCTTTATTGGAAGGTCAGATTGGTTGCAATGCTCAACAGTACTCTATAGTATCCCGCTGGTTAGTGAAAGTAAACCTTAGTTTGGAGAAGTTGTCCTTTCCTTTAAAAGAATAATGATTTAGAAAAAGGTTTCTGGTAAGTGTTGCATTTTAACTAGATTATATATGCAACCTCATTGAGTCAGAAGAACCAGAGTTTTAATAGATCTTTATGAAGTGATAATAAAGTATATCATTATATTAGCATTGACTTTTACTTTATATTGGTTAAATTCTGTGTGGAAAATATGAAAGGAAATAGCATAATATTGATTATTCTACATGGAAATAAGATGGAAGAACTAGTAACATCACTGAAAAATACGGTGGTTTTCAAATTGTATTCCAAAACCCATAAAGCAGTAGTTCTGGACATTTCCTTGGAGCAGGAGGATTTGATACCCTTTGAAAGTATAATGAAAGCTATGAATGCACTCATCTGAAAAATGCACACATATGCAATCAGACATAGTTTTGTATATGACTTCACAGGGCCTTCAGATATTCCTGAAAATCCAGGTAAAAAACATGTTACTATTATACCTGTCCATAATTTCTTTGCTATGCAATCATAGCTGAGTATTTGTTTCATCATATTTATCCCCTTTTCCAGCACAAAACCAGAAATTGGATATTTGTGAAATAAGCACACAGTGAAGACTGGTATTGAAAAGTCATCCAAATAATTTTATCTGGTATTGCTAGGTCCTCTTTTGATTCTGGGAGTTTCATTTTGTCTCCTGTTCTAACAGATTCTGGTAAACTAATGGTATATCACAAGTCCTAATAGGCTTCCTTATTTTCTTTTCCTTTAGAATTAGGTATCAATTTTGACCACATCTGGCAAAAAACACTAACAGTGTTACATCCATTAAAAGTAGCAGATGGCAGCATCATGAATGAGACTGATCTGGCAGGACCTATGGTTTTTTGCCTTGCCTTTGGAGCCACATTGTTACTGGTAAGATTTTAGTTTCAACTCTGACTATGAGATTAAAGAACATTCTTTTGATGTTCCAAGAGTCATTTTTGAGACTGCTTATATATCAAGTCTTTGATATGTTTTGAATAGTGTTGAGTTGCTTGAAATTATACCTATTTATCACATCTCCATTAATAATAAATATAGTATATTGAGAAATCATTTCTTGTTCTAGTAAGTGGTCCAATATTAGGGAAAAACAATAAATAAATAACATATGTAGCTTTGTTCCTTCATCAGAATCCCTTCTTTTCGGAGATTGATACAAATTTTCAACCTATTGCTGTTTTATTGTTTATTCGTATTTTTTAATCTTTAGACCTTAGATAGTGTTTTCTTGTAGTGCTGGTAGTTATTTTTCTGTATATTATTTTGACTTTTAATAAATGGAAACATTAAAGAACAGGATGTTAAAACATCTTGAAAATGAAAAGTTATTAAGATAATTGTTAATATTTATTTTATCTAATGTCTCTGAATTAGAAGAGATAAATGATTTAGTGAATAGAAGATGTGGTTTTTAGTCAAAAGCTGGGCATGAACTCAAAACTCCTATTCTGTCTTTGAGCTCTGATAGATCATTGTGTGCTTTATACCTAATGACTTTCAGAGATTAAGAAAGACAGGCTATGTGAGAACACTTTGAAAATTTTAAAACACTGTGCAAGTATGAGAGTTTATTGTTACTATATGAGCAAATTCATCAGTGAACTCAGCTGAGCCCTTTCAAACTTCTACATGCTCAGTCAAGTATTTACAAATAAATATTTAGTCTTAATAAAAATCCCAGGGATTTTTCCATTTAACGTAATTTGTAGAGGCACTCTTGTAATTGTTTTTTGTTTTTCTTTTAATGTCTTTATTTATTTTATTTAGCTGTTCTTTTAGAGAGAGGGGAAAGGAGAAAGAGAGGGAGAGAAACATCACTGTGTGGTAGCCTCTCACTTGCACCCCCAACTGGAGACCTGACGTGCAACCTAGTAATGTGCCCTGACTGGGAATCGAACCAGCGACACTTGGCTCGCAGGCCTACACTCAATCCACTGAGCCACAGCAGCCAGGGCTCACAATTGTTTTTTTATGTGTCAAAAATCTAACATACCAGGAGCTTTTTGAAGACTTCCTGAAAACTGATTTTATTATAGTGTGACCTGAATATAGTGATACAATGTTTGTTCACATAACTTGACTAATGGTACTATAACTCCAATTTACCCAGCCTTTACTGTGTTAAGTTTTTGTTTGTTTGTTTATTTTTGGTCAAAGGACTTTATAAGTCAGCCAACAATTTGGAAAAAATAAAGAAAACTAACAGAATCTTCTATTATATTCCTCTTGCCCAGTTGTTACTCAGTTTTCTTTTTTCCTTCCCTTCCTACAGAACTCTGGCTTCCTGCTTATCCTGGCTTTCATCTCTTAGCTCCTCTATTACACATAAAAAATGAACAATGAAATTACTTCTGCTGTTAAAAAGATTATGGCTATATCTGCCAAAGAGAATAAATTGCTTTGGAGAAGTTTTGGTGAAATTAGGTGCTTTCAAGTGATATTATCTATTGTCCAAACATTCTGAACGACTTTCCGTCTTGTTTCTGTAGTTTATTCCCTTAAAATCAGCCAGATGTCTTTTTAGAAATCTACTACTTTAAATAATTGTACCATTATTTTGTATCTATTTGTTGAATTCCACGCCAAGGCCAAATACTAACTAGGAAATGAAAAACCAAATACCAGTGTATTGAAAGATGGACACTTTGAACTTCTTAAGAAAATTATAAACAAGGATTATAAAAGCCAGTCTTCTCAGTATTTTACTTCTCTGCATAAAGATAGATACCTGTGTAGATTTTTGATGCTCATAAATTAAATATCTTCTATATGTACCATTTTAGGTGAAATAAGACCAGAAATAATTTATTTTTTGTCCTTTAATCTGTGATCTTTTATTTATCCATAGGCTGGCAAAATCCAGTTTGGCTATGTATATGGGATCAGTGCAATTGGATGTCTAGGAATGTTTTGTTTATTAAACTTAATGAGTATGACAGGCGTTTCATTTGGTTGTGTGGCAAGTGTCCTTGGATATTGTCTTCTTCCCATGATCCTACTCTCCAGCTTCGCAGTGATATTTTCTTTGCAGTAAGTGCTGATCTTTATTTTGGATGTTGATTGACCAATTCTGTGTAATAGGAGTTGCCTCCCATCAGTTTGGGATAAATCACTGATGCAGCAAACATTAGATTGTGCCCCTGTGACTGAGGACTGCTATGTACTTTTCATTGGTGAACAGTGTAACTGAGAATAAATTTTAAAATCTATTATACCATCTCTGCTTTTACCTGTGATAAAGAACTTCACTGGTTTTGTGCTCACTTACCAGTGTCTGTAAATAATTAAATAGTGATTGTTAACGTAAATTTAGCGTGGAAAAGGTTAAGTTGTTAAAAATTGTATTTACTTTCTCTTTGGTATTTTTTAGACTATCTGATTTCTTGAAGATGTTGGGCATGTGCTCAGTGAATGAATAATAAATACTCTATTTGGCATCTTTTTAACTGAAATTGAAACATTTTTTTTGGCACAAAGCTATTACTAGCCTATCATGTTCCCAGATGTACTTGTAAGCAACTTTAAGTGTGTAATTTTTAGATAATAACTTAGGTAAGGTTAAAAAGTAAGGGTAAAATTTCTTCCTGATGGTCAGTGCACAGTCGGTCAAGCTCCTCCTTGTGGCTAGTGGTGGACACGACCAGGGACCGAGCTTGGTTACACTTAGTTAAAACGGAGCTGTCGGAGCAGAGTGTATAGCAACTGTTTGATACCAGAAATTTGGCAAGGTGGTGGCTTTGCAATATTCGTGCTTTGGATAAAAATGCTTCAGGTTTTCAGTATAGAAACTGCTTCACTCTTCTCATTTTTTGAGATTGATATATTTATATTTTAATTCTACAGATGATATTTTCTACTAAAATAGTGTTTTCTAACCAGAGGCAAATTTGCTTCCAGGGGACATTTGGCAGTACCTGGGGACATTTTGGCAGTCACAGCTGGGGAATGCAGAGTGCTGCTAGTATCTATGGCTAGAGGCCACATGCTTCTGAACACCCTTACAATGCACACAGCAGCCCCCTACAGCAAAAGTACCTCAAACCCAGCGTCAGTGCTGCCAAGGTTGAGAAACCCTGTGCTAAAAGGAACAAGTGTATTCACAACTGAGCTTTTTATCACGTGGCTAATTCAGCGTTATCAAATTCACTGTGAAATGCATTTGAACATCTGAGGGGGCAATCTGGATTTTTTTTTTTTTCAGCAGATGTGTACATGCGGATTTAAAATGCTTTTTTTTAAAGAATTGCTTATTATAATATAGTTTTACATAACTAACTATTGTCTTCTTGTTTTTCTTTGTCATTTACAGGGGAATGGTAGGAATTATTCTCACTGCTGGAATTATTGGATGGTGTAGTTTTTCTGCTTCCAAGATTTTTATTTCTGCATTAGCCATGGAAGGACAGCAACTTCTAGTAGCATATCCTTGTGCTTTGTTATATGGAGTCTTTGCCCTAATTTCTGTTTTTTGAACTGAATTTATCTGGGATGTGGACATCATTGGGCCAAACACACCAAAAGGACTTCGAACTCTTAAATTGGACCAGCAAACTGCTACAGTGCAACTCTCATGCAGATCTAACGTTTGACTATCGAAACAATGGAAGTTCATTTTTATAGAACTTTTGAATACTCTATTGGATTTACCTACAATATGATTAGCTTTAAGTGTTTGTGCTTATATAAATAAGAAGTGCTATTTCTTTCCTGTAGCCTTTGAAAAAAACTTTTCTCCTTAAATTATATTATGATGTTTTTGATAGATTTTTATCAACTGTGGGAAACTAACCACAGAGTTGATAATCTTTCTTAAAAACAAACCATAGTAAAGAAGACACAAGACTTATCGCAGAAATATTTTTCCAAGGAATTAGGAAAGAAAAAATTGCTTGTATTCTCAAGTCAGATGCACATTAAGCAAAAAAGTGATCCCAATGTAGAGTTTAGAAGTTTGCACTTCAAAAATTTGATATTCTTTTAAATTATCTCATGGAATTTCTGCTAGAATTCAGCGATACAGAAGTTCACAGTCTGCCTTCTTGTGGACATGAAATGTGAACACCCATTTAAATATTAGCATTAACTGAACCATAGTGTCCTAGACTCGTCACATGAATTCTCATAGTTGGATCTCTGTGTTTCCCAGGAAAAAGAAAATCACTAACCTTTTTTGAAAAATAATATTTAAAATGTCAGTTTCAGTATTGCAGTTATCAATGTAAGGTGCATTGGACGCTTATTAAAATTTTTCCAATTTTAACTGTGTCGAGTTTACTTTTGCTAAGCCACTATTCTTAGTGTCGCATTTTCTTTAAATAGGGTCTGATAATGTATTCCCTATTTATTCTAAGTTTTCAGGATGGAAGTCATCTAGTATATGATCAGGAAAAAAAAGAGAGATTTAAAAAAGCTGTTTACTTGGAGTTAGAACATTAGATCTTTGTATTAAACTTACTTGGTTAATATTGTCATGTTCTCTTATGTATTGATCATTGGCTTTTTCTGAAGAAACTGCTCTGACAAAACTCAGTTATAGTTATGAGAAAGGTGCCAAATGGGGAGGAAAGTGTTGCTTTTTTTAAAAAGAGATTTTCAGACTAAATAAAAAATACCTAGCCAACATAGTCATGGTTCTTTTTTAGAGCTGCCTTTCAATCATAAAAGGAGATTAAGACAATAAAACATTTCTTACAAGAAGATCATTATTTCTAATCTCTAGAGTCACATAAATATGTTTTTCTTCATTAAACTTAATCTCCTGGAAGAATACACTCACTAATAATTAGTTTTTGGCTGGATCTTCTAACTTATCAAATTGTTTTAGAATAATGTTTTTATTGTAATCCTTGGATAGTATCTTTTTTCCCTTTTTCAATTAATTTTTTAAATATTCTGGCTAGGTAAATATAATGATTGCCTTCTGTTCATACTATCTTGTTCTTCCTAATGAACAGGGTAGACGAAGCTTTGGAAACTAAGTTTTCTCACTGTTGGTTAGATATAAAACCATCTATCTTCAGCCAGGATTCCCCAAATGGATCTTTTTTTTTTTTACGTCTCCCACCCTCAACAAGATAGTTATTAATTTAAATCAATGTAGAGATTTTTGTTTTTGGTTGTCTTTTATTTTACTCCAAAATGATTAGGCACAAAACTATTTTAGATTTAATTTATTATTCTGTCAAAACAGCTAGTTACTTTTGATGAAAAAGTTTAGAGTTTGCTGGGTTACATTAAGTGTCATGTATAGCCAAAATTTCCCTTGTTTTTAAAATAAAAAATACAGTATATGTAGCCATATTTATGCACACTTATAAAACTGATACACTATGTCTCAAAAACGTTTTCCTCTAGCATTGGAATAGATTTGTTTCTCCAGTTAATAACAGAACATCTAGCTTGCTTTTAGGGCCCATTTTATACCAAAAACTTACTGTGCCTTTAAATACTAGAGGCACTCTCAGCGTAGCTAAAAGCCCACCCAGCGATTGTCACAGAGTAACTGAAACTATTTGTTACTTATTGCATGCATGCATATATGCCAGGGCAGGTAGTTGATTTTACCTGTGGTGTAAATGTAACATCACCAAGGGGTGTTTTCAAGGGCTATATAGCTAGGCTTATAGAAATAGGCATTCTTTCTCCAGGTATAGTTAAAAAGATAATACAAAATTCTATAAATCCTAAAATGTGAACTTTCCTGATACTGGTCATCTAATCAAAGAGAATTTTTAACAATGCATCCTTATGACATAATTTTTGGTAATTTTAGATACTGTGTATTTGACAGTTTGCAAATATGTATTTTTAACCTTAATAATCACTGCTCATCTCAAATATACTCCAAAACTAAATAAGGATACTTGTTTCTAAAGTTAAAATTATGAAATTATGTTTGTAGTGCTCACCTACAAAAAAAAAAGGACCTTATCCTTTCTGAAATTATATACTTTTTTCCGCGTAAATGGAAGAATCTAGAACTTTGGGCAAAAAGAGAACTGAAGAAAATAAGAGTCTTATCCTATAGGACACTGTGACCCAATAATGGAGAATTACAGGAAATCATGACCACATTTGTAGATTTTGCCTGTTGTCATATAGAACAGATCTAATGTAATGACTTACACACTTCGCTTAACTTCCCCATGAGAGAAAAATATATTTATGATAAAATGTTTAGCCTTTCATAAAGTAGTACCAAAAGTTTTCCAAAAAATCTTGCAGGTTTCAGATCACAGTTTGAAGAACACTTAACCAAAGAATAGCACTGGGCCTTTAACGCTAGCTAGAGCAAGCTTCCTGTACAAATAAAGCCCCGAGTTAAATATATCCTCACAAAGTATCACTGATTCATTTTGTCATTTCATATCAGATTCCAAATGATCTCAATTTTTTATTTGGAAATGAAAGCTTAAATTATTCCTCAAGCAAAAAACTTTTTTTTTTTTTTTTGGTATCTAATTATAGGCTTGTTTCAACATGAACTTGATTGAAGAATGAAACGTTTAGAGTCAAGCAAAAACATAGGTACCTTTTCAAAGAAAGTATTTAATGAGTTTCTTTTTTTCTTTTTAGGATTTATTTAGAATTTGGGGGAAGGAACAACAAGATATTAAGGTTTATGGGAAATTGAGGAAAAATTGGTGCCTTTGTTTAAATGAATAGAAAAACGATCTGCCATTAGCCTGTTAAGCATTTTGTGTTTACTTTCAAACGCCTAAATAAAATCTACCCTCACCACACACTTACCATCTAGGCTGTTACTACTTTACAACACCAGTAAAGAAATAATTGATTTTTAATTAACTACTGCTACCATCCAAATTGCTGTAGTTTGAATTTTGGTACATTACTATTACTTGTATTTCAGTAAGTTGTTTAGTTAATAAATATGTACCCATTTCATAACTGGTCAATAGGTAAAATGAAACATGAAAAATTATTGATTTCTAGGGATTGGCAGAATACTTAGTCAAAAGTTTTTGATATTATTAATGAATGTGTATCTCAGAATGGTAACCCTAAAACCTGAAGCATAAATCTGGTAGTGTGCAGTTCTGATTTTTGCATCACAGATTAGAATATTTCTTCTACCCTTGTTCACAAAGTTCCTACTGTAGTTAATGAAGAACATTATCTGCTGATGGAGCACAATGTCCTGTGTTTGTGCTAATGAATTAAAATGATGACATACTCAAATGAGGACTAATTAAATACAGAGCTGTTCTTCTCATTTAAAAGCATAAATACTTTCTTGGGCACATTAGGTTCTAAAAATCGGATATTACATTTTTGTGAGCTTAACTAATTAGGCTTACCTTGCATATATAAATTTGGTTTATTTCTGAAACTACCACTAAATCTGATAGCTTGCAGGGTGATTAATTATGCACTAAGATGTTTTAAATAGCTTTTCAACACGCTGCACAAAAAGGATTTTTTAAATGAGGAAACGAAGTACTTCACAGAAACATTTAAAATATGCTTCAAAATTTGTACCTACTCGGCTTAACTATGATTCTCCTAAAAGCAGAGAAAGCAATATGGTTATTTCTATTTTCCCCAGAAAAATATAGTTTAAATGAATGTCTTTTGTAAAACAGTGACACATTTGTTTACAATTTTCAGTGTTGTGATCTTGATAATATTCTGGACTTGGTAGAGCCTTCTCTGTAGGTAGTCGATAGTCCTAAAAGCCCTATTATGTTCTATGTATTGTCAAAATGGAAATTATTTCTTTTTCTGATTTCACACCATAATAAAAAGTAATACCTCTATGACAATAGAAATGAATGGATTGTTGTCTCAACATGATAACCCTCAAAAACATTATGCTAAGTAAAATAAAAGCCAGATATGAAAGATCACATATCATATGATTCCATTTGCATGATTACCAGAAAACAGATCTATAGAGGCAACAAGTCCATAGTTGCTTGGTGGTGGAAATGACCACTTGAGCAGGCGGGAACTCTGAGTGATGATCATTAAAGTGTACACTTAAAGTTGGGTAGGTTTTATAATATCTAATTGTATGTCAATGATTATTTTTAAAGTGTGGGGGGAGAATGAGAAATACAGCAAACTGCTAGAACATTTGTATTTTTTAATTCAAGAGACTCTTTAAATAGAGGAAAAAACAGTATAGTACTTTAACCCAGAGGAAAAACTACAATACCAAGACAGTGAAAGACCCCCACCTAATTTCACACCCTACATAACTTCCTTTAGATAGATTGCTGTGCATTTTCTCAGACAATACAGTATCCTCTTCCCCTCCACCTTCCCTTCAGTGGCTTGTGTGCACAATGAATAAACCCATGCATGCGTCTCTTATAACAATTTTTTGTTAAAAATCGTATAACATGAAACTCACCACTTTAAGTTTTTTTAAGAATATTTTATTATGTTATTACAGTACTTCCAATTTTCCCCCCTTTGTTCCCCTCTGCTCAGTACCCCCTTTCCCTCCAGCAATCCCACCCCCTTAGTTCATGTCCATGGGTCATGCATATAAGTTCTTTGGCTTCACCCTTTCCTATATTATTCTTAACTTCCCCCTGTCTATTTTGTACCAATCAATTATGCTTCTTAGTTCCTGCACCATTTCCCCACTTCTCCCCCTCCTCCCTCCCAGCTGATAACCTTCCAAATGATCCCCATACCTTTGATTCTGTTCCTATTCTGGTTTGCTTAGTTGGATTTTGTTTTTATTTTTTAGATTCAGTTGTTGATAGTTGTGAGTTTGTTGTCATTTTAGTGTTCATAGTTTTGTTCTTTTTCTTAAGTCCCTTTGACATTTCATATAATAATGGCTTGGTGATGATGAACTTCTTTAGCTTCACCTTGTCTGGAAAGCACTTCATCTGCCCTTCCATTCCAAATGATAGCTTTGCTGGCTAGAGTAATTCTGGTTGCAGGTTGCCTTTCATCACATTGAATACTGCTTGCCAGTCCCTTCCTGCCTGCACAGTGTCCTCTGAGAGATCAGCTGATAGTCCTATAGGCACCCCCCTGTAGGCAACTCTCCACTTCTCTCTTGCTGCCCCCAGGACTCTTTATCTTTCACTTTTGGCATCTCAATCATGATGCGTCCTGGTGTGGTCCCCTCTGGGTCCATCTTGCTCGGGACCCTCCGTGCTTCCCAGACCTGTATGTCTATCTACTTCACAAAGCTTGGGAAGTTTTCCTCATTTTTTTCAATTCTTGCTTTTTCATTCTGCACTGGTTGACTGTTTATTTCTTCCTTATGTTCCAAATTCTGGATTTGAACTCTGGTTTCCTTCCCTTCACCATTGGTTTTGTGTGGTTTTTCCTCTGTTTCACTTAGCATAGCCTTCGCTTCTTCTTTTATGCATTTGCCATGCTCAAGCGTATCTGTCAAACCTGTGAGAATCTTTATCACCAATGTTTTGAATTCTGCATCTGTTAGGTTGTCTGTCTCCTCATCTATTAGATTAGCTATCTCCTCATCGCTTAGTTCTCCCATTGGAACCTTGATCTGTCCTCCCTTTTGGGCCATATTTCTCTGTCTCCTCATCTTGGCAGGCTCCTGTGTTCGTTTGCCTCTGCATTCCAAGTTAAGCTGTCGCTTCTGTTACGTAGTAAGGGGCAGAGCCTTAGGGATTCGTCAGTACAGGGCGACCTGTTTCACCACGATGTGATGCTGTATGTGAGTGAGGGGTCCGAGAGGGAACAATGCTTCCTGCCCAGCACTCACCTCTTTTCTAGGCACCTCTCCCACTTCTGCACAAGGCTGGTGCCCCTCTAGCTGCTGCCCTGGCCGTTGTTCCCAGATGGGTGGGTCTGCAGACATTCTAGGACCATGGGGGCCCTTTAAACAAGTGGATTCTGCTGAGAGACCAGCACTTTCTGCTTCTACCCCAACCCCCACTGGTCTGCACGGTCAGAAGCAATGAGGCTTGATTTTCCCTGGTGCTGGGACCATGAGCTTTGAGGTCCAGTGAGGAGCTGGGAATGCTCCGCAGGTGTCCCTCCTCATTTTAAAATGTGTGACTGCGCTTTCTGCCGGCCTGCCACTGCCGCCGCTGCTACCACCACCACACCACATCCTCTCCACCCAGGCTTCGCCCCTCCTACATGTCTGGATGAGTATTTCTAATTTATATCTTTGTTTGCTGGACTTTCATGCAATTTGATTTTCTGGAACTTCTGGTTGTTTCTAGTTTTGAGGTAGTTGTATTCCTTCTTAGCTATGGAAGGAAATGCAGCGTGTCTGTCTACACCTCTATCTTGGCCGGAAGTCCCATTTTAATAGGTTTAAAGTGTACAGTTCAGTGGTTTTGTGTATTCATGATGTGGTACAACTATCAGTATCTAATATCAGAATATTTCCATCACTCCTGCAAAAATCTCTATACCCCAATTCCCCACTTCTTATATACTATAGCAACCACTAATTTTTTGTCTCTGGATTTGCTTATTCTGGACATCTCATAAATAGGAGCATAAAATGTGGCCTTTTGTTTCTGGCTTCTTTTACTTAGCACAATGTTTTCAAAGTCATCTTTTTATTTAACCTAAAAATTATTATGGTATCATTATATATGTTGAATATTGAAATTTACTTCATTCTTTTTAAAAGCTGGATATTATATGAGCAGGGGCTAGTTTATTCCAGTAGTCCCCTATTGTTGGACAAGTAGGATCTTTGCACCTTTTCTGAAAAAAAATAGTGCTGCATTGTTATTGATATCTTTTATTATTAGAGGGTCTCATTTGCTTTTGGTAGTGCTCAGGTTGATCATCATTTAAACTCAGAATTTAATTCTGAAAATTTCCATAACTTATTCCCTAATAGTTCTCTATAGTGTGAGAATAATTTTCTGTGATTTGTTCAAACAAGTAACAGTTATGTCATATCCACCTTGGCATGAGGCATTGCTCTTTGGTCCTCAGAGATACCAGCATTTTTACTCTTAAGAAGTGGACTGTGAGTCACGAAAAGGATTATGTCACCCACACCTCAAATCATTCCTTCTTTAGAAGGGATTACTTCATTCAAGATGAGCTGCTTTTCTTTTTTCTTGCCCATTTAGTAGAGTCATTTTGACTGTAATTTTTAAGTCCCTGTTTTTACATACCTTTTGAAATATTTTCTGAAATGTGTCCATTTTCAACTTCTTGAGTGGGTCTGTATGGCCATAGAATTTAGTCATGTCAGGACATCCCTTACATTGTACTCAAGTGCGCCTTAATTGTATCAATGCTCATTATTAGAGATGAAGTCAAATGTATGATAAGATCCGATAGTGGCTTTGTTCAAATAAGGCCTCGTTACCCAATTTGTTCCTATTTAAATTCTCAGGAGTTAAATTCTACCACAATAGCAGTTAAAAAGACGACTGAATTCAGACAGCTGCAGAAATGTTTGTTATATAAATTTGTATTGAGCTTTAAGAGTTGAATTTTTTAATAAAGTGATTTAAAATGCTTTTCTTCTGCTTTTTTGGTTTTTTGTTGGGATGAGGTAGTTTGTTTTGAGGGCATTTGTTTGTTTTGGCATTCTACTTATAATGTTCTATGGCCTGTAAGCAGGCTTGCTTTTGTGGTGCCCTTTAAAAAATTGCTATTTCTTACTGTTGAAATGTGGTACATTTTTATTTCTACATGAGCAGGCATATTGAATCAAATAAGTTTAATGAAATGCCAATGTCTTTCACGAGGCCATGCTTAAAACACAGACTCATTTTTACCATCTCTTTGACCACATGCTATTCTAACTCTGGTCGAGATCAGTCTTCTTGGTGGGATTACATGGTTTTGGCCTTTTGTATAAAAGATTCAGTCATGTCTGTGGTTTCCTAAGAGGTTAATCCAATGAGGTGAGTGGTGTTTAAACATGGCTTGCTTTAATCATCTGCCTTGAACGAAAGATGGAATTTAATATTTGATGTGAGTCACACTGATTTTATGTTTTTATTCATATCACAAGAATAAGAGAGCATCATTTATGAAGAAACCGTGGAGCCAGGACCCAGCTAGAGGCAGTATGGGGGAGCTGAGTTGGGGGTATGAAGGTCAAGACTGAATTGAAGCCAATAGAGGGGATCTGGGGCTTTAAGAGAGGCAGCAGGGGAAAGGCTGAAGGGATTGTACTAAGATGTGCTAGGGAATGTGATTTAGTACTTACACTATGTTATATAAACATTGGTACAAAATTTTTAGTGTACCAAAATAAAGCCTATTTACATGGTTTTAAAACCAGCAAGTACTAAAAGGAAAGCAAACAGCAAGTAGAAAGGTATGTTAACTGCTTTAAATCAATTTTGTAAAGAAACTCAATGCTACAGCAATTTTTCAATATCTAACATCAGAAGGCAATTCTTGCTGATATTAACATGTTTGCAAAACCTCTCAGAAATCCATTTAAGCCCTAGGGTTGGGAAATTTTTCTTAACCACTAATTTAAATTACTCATGCTGCAATTAGAGCTTAGGTCTTCTTGTTCTCTCTTTGTTAGAGGCAGGATCAGGTCACATCGTCTTAGACTAGAGCAGGGAACCTGTGGTCCCTGGCCCAGAGCTGGAAGAGTGCCCACTCACAACCATGCTTGGGCTTGGGTTCATCTGCCCCCTAGGCTGAGTGTGCTCCTGCTCCTGCTTGTGCTGCCGCTCCAGAAATAAATCCTTCCCCACCGGCAATTATAATATTCTGATTCAGAGCAGAGCCTATGAATTGAAACAATTAAAGAGCTATAAAAAGTGGGCGGTTTATCAGCATTTAAGAGAGAAATAGTATAGCTAATGCCCAGAGTATGGCTTCTGTCCCATGAATGCAGTGTAAAGCCATCAAGTGCTTGCTGTGAACAAAGTCCTGCTTTTGTCCTCCTCCTTAGAAGCGTAATAGTCTCTGCTTCAGTTTTTAATTTTTTCCTTCACAATTTATTTTCTTTTTCTGATCGCTCTTGGACTCTTCTCTTAATCCCTTTCGAACTCTTCGCATCGTTCTTTAATTGTATAGCCCAGATAGGGACATGCAAGTATATAACAGTGACCTCACATTTTCTTCTTTTTTGTGTGGCTAAAAGATATTTCTTGCATACTTTTGAACTGAGAACTGAGAGTGAAAAATACATATCTTAACACAAGCCCTTCTAAAAATTGAATGAGGCCTTCAGTCATTTTTAGTTTTCTCTCTGTAAAATGAAGTTGTATTAGATTCTCTAAATGACTTCAATTCTGAAATACATATGTAACTTTTAGATATAACGTGGACTCTCTCTATATGTTATATAAAGGGCAGGGAAAAATAGGTTTACAGTTGCTCATATGGGAAATAATACAATAATTAATAAATAATAATACAAGAAGAAACCATTTCATATACTCACATTGTAAACCTCCTTTTGCCCCACCCTATATAATTTATAAATTTATGTACAAAATAATAAAATTTCAATCACATTAAAAAAGAATATATTGATAAGGTAAAGTGTCCCCTACATATTTTCTAATTTTATCAGGCTATATGAAAGTATATATAGAATAGAATATTTTCTTTATTAAAAAGCACATATACATAGACATATACACATTCTTCATCTGGCACAAATATTTTATTAAGCAATCAAATTAATGACTAGATGCTTCTTTGCAGACCTCTTGAATTGATTTGAAGAAGTTTTGACTATACCTTAGAAAGAAAACCTAATTTTGCCCCAGAAACTTCTAATATAATTTGCCTTTAAAATATTTTGTCCTTCTAGTCTAATTGCATTAAAAAATATTATTAAGTAGGCACATTGCCATAGGCCAGAGTTTTCATTTTACCATTCAAGTAATTCCTTCTTTTTGGTTCATCAGTGCCCCCTCAATGATATAGAAATAACCTAATACACACTGAAGTACCAAAGACTCCATCTGTATGAGCACTGGCCTCCTGGGTATAACATGTCTATTCAAAAAAAGTCTAGTAACTATTTCCTTAGTTCAATAACTAAAATGTCTTGGACAAAATAGAAGCTGTGCTACTTTTAAGGAAAACAGTTATGTCCATCTCAGCAAGATGGGATATGCAAGAAAAACCAACATGGCTTTCAGAAGGAAAGAAAGATTTTTGTATTCTTTAATTTGATCTTTATAATATATAATATGTGCAATGAGATTTTTAAAATTATAATAAATATTCATGCACCATGCCTCTTGGTTGAAATATAGAAACATTTAAGTATAGTTGAAATACCCTGTGTAGACCCTAATCACAGCCCAACTTCTCACCAGATGTTACTGTTACTCTGAATTTTAGGCTTATCATTGTTACCATTTTAAAAATATTTTTATCATGTGTGTGGCTAGCTTTAAACAATATAGTGTTATTTAGCATGTTTCTGATTTTCATATAAATGGTTATTCTTCTGAAACTTGACTCTTTTCACTCATAAGTTTGTGAAATTTAGCTGTGTGAATACATCATGAAGCTCTGTTTACTAGTATGCAGTATTCCACTAACATGCTGCAATGTATTGATTCATTTTCCTGTTGGTGGACCTTAATCTTGTCTTCAGTTGCTTGCTTTTACAAACAATGGTCTCTTAACAGCCCTTTGCTGTCTTCTTGTGTACGTGTGTAAAAGCATTTTCCGAGGGGTCTACGTAGGGATGAAGTGGTATATTTTTTCCTATGTGGCTCCTGTCTATCTTATCCCAAAACGATAAAAGCAGCCTTGATATTTTCTTCTAAAGATTTTAAAGTTTTGCTTTTCATATTTAAATATTTGTTATTCACCTGGGATAGGAAGTATATTTTTTCCTATATGCATCATCACTTTTATCACTTTTATTTAATCTATCCAGGTAAGGAACTGTTAAACTCACCATAAGGCATTTGGGGGGGTTAGGCCTAAAAACAATGGAATGGGAAAAAAAAAAACTTCTTTCTCCCTAGCCTTAGTCTCTCTGTTCTCACTTACATGGGGTTGACTTCATTGATAGAAAATACATGCGTTAGAGAAAGCAGTACCTTGGGTTAGTATGAGTTTCTATCTTCTTAACAAGATGTCAGTAAACTTTTTCTGTAAAGCATCAGATAATAAAATGTTAGGCTTTGCAGGTCAAGGGGAAAATCAAGGATATTATGTATAAAATATTATTATATTATATTATATTATATTATATTACCCTCTCTCTAAAAATAAATAAAATCTCTCTCAAAATATAAAATAACATAAAATAAAATAAAAAGGAGAGAGTGAAGATGAAGCCTAAGAATCTCATCCCAGGCAGAGCTCATCCTAGCTCTGGCACCTTTATACAAAAGATAAAAACTAATCAATGATATTAATTCCCAATTAAAGGATGTATTTGATTAGGCAATAAATCTGATTAACTTCAGCTTTAAGATAAAACAATTTGAAAAAAGCAGTTACTATGTGTGTACTTGGCTTCAACTATACATGTAAAAATATTTTTGCAGAGTGAAATCAACAACTAAAATGTACTTGTCACATACCATGTGTCAGGCACTGTCAAATGTGTCACATGCATATCTCATTTAAAGATTACAACAGTCCAATGAGGTAGGTGTTATTATTATCACTGTGTAGATTATTTTGAAGACTCAAAGTATGTGCCCAATTGTTACACAGCCAATAATGAGTACAGTGGTGACTTGACCTAGAGAGTAGTTCTACAAACTTGAAAATGTAACATTTGAAAAGAATCCATGCTGCCTTATAATTTATTTTCAATCCTAAGGGCGAAGTAGAAAAAAATAAATTATATGCACAGCATTGAAATGACAAATGAATAATGAATTAAAATTTTGCTTCTTCTCCCAAAGGGCTTTTTATTTTTAATTTTTTAATCCTCAGTCAAGGATATGTTTTTTTATTTTTTAATTGATTTGAGAGAGAGGAAGGGAGAGAGAGAGAAACATCGATGTGAAAGAGAAACTTTGATCAGTTGCCTCCTGTACGTGCCCTGACCAGGGATTGAGCCCCACAACCTAGGTATGTGCCCTGACTGGGAATCGAACCCACAACCTTTTTTGGTGTACAGGATGATGCTCCAACCAACTGAGCCACCAGGCTAGGGCTCCCAAAGGGCTTTTTACGGGCAGTAAATCAGAAGCACAGTTATCTCTTTGAGGTTTGGGTTAGTGAATTTTGGTTCAGTTCTGAAACAAACCAGAGATGTCTGCCTCTAGTTCTAAATTCTAGATTATATGAGAGCATGAAGCTCAGTTTCTACCAGATACCATTCACGTTGCCTAGCAGGTGCTGGAGAATTCCTTCGGGCACTGCACTTATGCTGTATATGCAGTTTTGCATATGTCATGTATATTTTTCCTCACATGGACGGGCCAATCAGGAGTGGAAGGTGCTAAGCAGAAGGGCAAAACCAGATTCTACCTCTAGCTCTGCCCCACACCCATCATATGGCTTTGAATCAAGTTAAATTTTAAATTCCCTGTTAAATGATGATAAAAAATGGCTTTTCTGCCCACTTCACTGAACTCAAGGAGCCAAAGAGACCAGTTGTGTGAAATGACCAAATGCAAAGGGCTCTACACATGCAGGGCACTGTTCTAGATAACAAACCTGGCTATACAATCATCAGCCCTTTGCATGAACCTGTGGCTGGAGGAAACCCAGAGACCAAGCCACACCTGCTAGGGCAGAGATCTGGCCCAGTTCTCTCTAAGCAAAGGGTAGTTAGTTCAGCTGTGTTCCAAAGTCCTGCTCAAACCCTTCAGTATTTGAACTTCCTATTTGTCAGGACAAAATATAGTGGTTAAGAGTCCAGGCTTTGTCATCTGACCAACTAGAGCTCAACAGCCAGCTTCCCCACTTGAATCTTGTGGCAATGTCCTCTCTCACCATCAGTTTTCTCATCTGCAGGACAGGAATAACTGCAGCATCAGTGCATGGGAATAATTGAGCAAAGAAATGCTGAGGACTCAGTAAGGAGCCTGTAAACTGAAAGCAGGCCATGGTAGTAGGTACTATATATTATTATGGGCAGTGAGAGTCTCAGCAGCAGTGGTGCAGAAACATCATGAGAGGACTTGGACACACGTTTTCATACCATTGTGAATGTAATTACTTAGGACCTAATTTGTATGTATTGTGCATATATTGGAACTAGCGGTGTTGCCTACAATTTTTGTTTTTGTGGAGCAAGAGATATTACTTGTTTAAAAAAAAAACACAGTTATCTCTAATACAGATTTTTCCTCTTGTATGGCAGATGTGTATTTCCTCTTGATCACATGTAACTCATTGCTACCTGGACCTGGGAGCATCTATGCCAGTTAAATGTGAATCTTGACTATGGCTTTCATTCTGTGACCGACTCATAAAGTCACATAATGTTCATACCTCATTGCAAAGACTTTCAAAAAATGCATTTATCATTAGCATGTTAGTCAACATTTTCTTAATGAGATATATATGATTTAGCTCAAATAAAACAAGTACCTGGTTACTCAACTTGATATGCACATCTTAAAATAGTTTGATGAAATTCATGATTGGAATTTTCTTTTTTTTTTTAGTATATTTTATTGATTATGCTGTTACAGTCATTCCAGTTTTTTTCCCCTTTGCTCCCCTCTGCCCAGTACCCCCCTTCCCTCGAGGATTCCCACCCCCCTTAGTTCATATCCATGGGTTGTGCATTTAAGTTCTTTGGCTTCACTCTTTCCTATATTATTCTTAACTTCCCCCTGTCTATTTTGTACCAATCGATTATGCTTCTTAATCCCTGCACCATTTCCCCATTACTCCCCCTCCCCCCTCCCAGCTGATAACCGTCCAAATGATCCCCATACCTATGATTCTGTTCCTATTCTGGTTTGCTTAGTTGGATTTTGTTTTTATTTTTTAGATTCAGTTGTTGATAGTTGTGAATTTGTTGTCATTTTAGTGTTCATAGTTTTGATCTTCTTTTTCTTAAGTCCCTTTGACATTTCATATAATAATGACTTGGTGATGATGAGCTCCTTTAGCTTTACCTTGTCTGGGAAACACTTCATCTGCCCTTTCATTCTACAGTATTCCCTCACTTATCATGGGTATTATGTTCCAAACCCCCCGCGAAGAAGGAACCTTACATTTATTCTACACTCTTAAACCTACGTAACTTTAACAACATACATGAACAGTACCACTAAATCTCACGATATAGTGACAAATCCACAATAAATAATTAAATATAATATTTTTAAAAATCCCACGATACAGTGAGGCCACAATAAGTGAACCGCGATATAGTGAGCGACTACTGTAAATGATAGCCTTGCTGGATAGAGTAGTCCTGGTTGCAGGTTGCCTTTCATCACATTGAATACTGTTTGCCAGTCCCTTCCTGCCTGCAAAGTGTTCTCTGAGAAAGCAGCTCATAGTCCTATAGGCACACCCCTGTAGGCAACTCTCCACCTCTCTATGCTTCCCCCAGGACTCTGTCTTTATCTTTCACCTTTGGCATCTCAATCATGATGCGTGCTGGTGTGGTCCCCTCTGGGTCCAGCTCGCCCGGGACCTTCCATGCTTCCCAGACATGTATCTCCATCTCCTTCACAAAATTTGGGACATTTCCCTCACTTTCTTCAATTCTTGCTTCCTCATTCTGCACTGGTTGACTTTTTTTTTTTTCTTTCTTATGTTCCAAATCATTGATTTGAACCCCGGCTTCCTTCCCTTACAATTGGTTTTTCCTTCATTTCATTTAGCATAGCCTTCACTTCTTCTCTTATGTGTTTGCCATACTCAAGCATATCTGTCAAGCCTGTGAGCATCTTTATCACCAGTGGTTTGAATTCTGCATCTGTTGGGTTGTCTGTCTCCTCATCTATTAGGTTGGCTATCTCCTTGTCGCTTAGTTCTCCCACTGGAACCTTGATATGTTCCCCCTTTTAGCCATACTTCTCTGTCTCCTCATTCTGACAGGCTCCTGTGTTTGTTTGCCCCTGCATCCCAAGTAGAACTGTCGTTCCTGTTACGTTGTAAGGGGCAGAGCCTTAGGGATTCATCAGTACAGGGCGACCTGTTTCACCACATTGTGACCCTGTATGTGGGGGAGGGGTCTTAGAGGGAACAACGCCACCTGCCCAGCACTCGCCCCCTTTCCAGGCACCTCTCCCACTTCCACATCAGACTGGTGCCCCTCTAGCTGCTTCCCTGGCCTTCGTTCCCAGAGTGGGTGGGTCTGCGGATGTTCTAGGACCGTGGGGGCCCTTTAAACAAATGGACTCTGCTGAGAGACCAGCACTTTCTGCTTCTACCCCAACCCCCACTGGTCTGCACAGTCAGAAGCAATGAGGCTTAATTTTCCCAGGTGCTGCGAGGTCCGGTGAGGAGCTGGGAACACTCCCCAGGTGTCCCTCCTGACTTTAAAATGTGTGACTGCACTTTCTTCCGGCCTGCCGCTGCTGCCACCACCACCACCACACTCTGTTCTCTCCTCCCCAGCTCCGCCCCTCCTACCTGTCTGATGAGTATTTCTTCTTTATATCTTTGTTTGCTGGACTTCCATGCAGTTTTATTTATTGGAACTTCTGTTTGTTTCTAGTTTTAAGGTAGTTGTATTCCTTCTTAGTTGTGGAGAGAGACACAGCATGTCTGTCTACGCCTCCATCTTGGCCGGATGTCTCACTATTGGAATTTTCTTTGTTTCATGGAGGTTAATTCAGCTGAAGGACAATGAAAATGGTTAAAAGTCCTAAAGCATAATTTGAAAGAGGGTCAACAAGCCTATATTTATTGTAATAATACTTGGGAAATATCTCATTTCCACTTAGCTTCAGAGATGTAAATAGTTCTAATTTGTTTTTCTTTGTATACTTACTGGGTAATTACAGTAGAACAAGCCAAGTGATATTTTAACAGTTGGCTAAACTTGACACAAACATGATAATTAAAATGATTGCTTTTTAATTTCTCCCCTTTTCAGGAGTTTAATGAGCTGGATTTACAGTGTTATAAGCCTTACAGAATTTGATGTGAGAATCACTAGGCTTTTCTGCCAATGTGATTTCACTGTTGACAGCAGAGTTTAGTGTTGCTGGGCCTTTCTTTCAGAAAGGAAACACCTGGGTCCTGCTTGCATGCGATATCTGCTTAGTAAAAAAAAAAAAAAAAAAAAAAAAAAAAAGCATTGTTTCTATCATACTTGGAGCACCATGGAATAACCATATGTTTCCATTTACCTATCCAAATTGATGCTGCTAACACATATACACACATGTGCGTACCCACGCATACCTTGAGAAAGAAACTGTTTCCTAGGCTATCAGTAAAAGTCATATATGTTTATTTCAACAGGTGCTCCACCAACCAATTTGAAAATTATCTAAAGCAACAACTGTGCTGAGCTGCTCCCCTATTCTGTCTCTTGTTTCTAGATGTCTGATTACATCTGGAAAGGTACCTTTTTTTGTAAATGTACAAGAAAAGGGCTGTTGGGAAGCAAATAAGTGAAAAGTGGTTACTGCCAAAAGGATAGTCCTTTCATCCTCAAAAAGTTGCCTGGTTCTCCTGTTATGGTCCTTCATGGTTTGCCAATTAACTGTTGCTGGTGCTCAAAGGTTACACTGATCTAGACAGCATCCTTTGGTTCCTCCTCCCACTGATTCCCAGCAAAGCTGTTATAAACGGGCTTTGTACTTCCCTTTTAATGTTCCCTCAGTGACTGGCTTGCTTTGTGAGAATTTGATGCACAGATTTAAACAACCTCTTTACAAAGTGGAGACCAAGTGGAAAAAAAGAAGGGGAAAGCACATGTAAATGGGTTAAAATGAAAGCAAACTCCAGCTGCAAACTTTTTAATTGAAGTACCTGGATTTTTGTTGCTTTTGAGAATTTTAAAACAGCACGATTGAAAGATGGGAATATTCCCTCTGAGAATCTCAGAAGGATTTCCCACTTCATATCTGACTTTGAACAACTCTACAGTCGACATTTAAAGTGCCAAGTAGTTTCACCAAGCCTATAGAAAAGAAGGTTTCAGTCAGCAATTGGAGAAGCTTAGCACCTGCAAGTTTTTCCACTACCTCCCATACTTTTAAAAATAGTAAACATTCCTCAGTACTCAGTTCTGAGCACTTGGTTTTCTGTGTTTACATCCTTCCCGCCAAGGCAATTCATTAGCTCTTACAGATTCGGCTCTTGCCTCCCAATCCATGTCCCACTCACTAACCTCTCATTCCATGCCCAAATCCCTGTCATCAATAGCCTGCTGGATGTTTCTTTAAGGTGTTTCACTGTCAGTTTAAACTCAGCATATGTACAAAGAATGGAACTTACCTTCTCTCTCTCTCCTCTGCTCTGACAGGCTTTCTCTCCACAATCCATAATTTTCTCTCTCTCAACCAGTCTCTCTCACCCCACTGCTCTCCCTCCATATCTCCATCATCTCCATCTCCATCTCCATCACCTCCATCTCCATCTCCATTTCCATCATCTCCATCTCCATAGCCACGGCCATCTCCATCCCCATCTCCATCTCTCTCTCATGACCATTCCAATAATGATCAAGACTGCAGTCATCACTTGAGTCTCTCTCTGCCCAGCTTCTTACATCTATGTACTAAGTACATCTTCTGTATTCTTTTAGGTCCCTCCTGTGCTTCCTTCCCCTATAATCCTGTAACTAAACATCCAAGTTTAAGTAAACATTTATTTCACCAATGCTTATTAATCATCAGTACCTTGTCAGGTACTGTAATAGGCTCACTGAAGATTTGATGTTGACTAAAAAAAGTGTCTCTGAATTACTACAACACTCTTCTAACTGGTATCTTGGAAACCCATATCTCTCCCTTTCCAATACATTGGGCCACAAATTAACCTTCCCAAATACAACTTTAATACTATTTTTCTAAATATCGTGCATCTACCTTTCATAGTTCTGTTATATGCATTATAATCTAGAACCCTGAGGACTCATCAGACGGGGCATCACTGTCCACTCAGCTGCATTGTGAATCGTAGCTGTGTGTCCACCAACAAAATAAAATACCATCACACCTTCATTTTCCAGCCTTATTGCCTTCAAACAGTGCAGTGGCCCAACTCCCTTGTGGATGAAGGTCAGGGGCTTTGAGTCTCATACTACCAGAAACAAGACTCTCTGGGGAAGATCAGAGTGCCCAGGCTAAGGAGGTCCATGGATCAACTTCCCAGTTGAATGAGGTAGCAGCATTTAGTAAAATGCTTTCAATGCCAGATGCATATCTGAATAGTATATGTGGGACTTCTGCAAATAGATTAGTGCATATTGATCATAGTCTGGTCTTAGGACACCAGGGAAAACCTCCCCACTGAAGTAGCATCCATTTCTTTAGTTTTAAAACATGTCCTCTTTTTTTTATTATCACAGGAGCAATGCACACATATTTTAAATCAATTCAAACAACCCAAAAATATATAAAGTAGAAACTGAAAGTCCCTCATATGACCTCCACCCCCACAGATTACCAGACATGAGGAAAACATTTTACACTGATATTTTCACTAATATTTCCAGTCTCTTTTGTCATTTCAACATCTCTCTTTTCTCAGCACCCTGCATAACAATATTGCTGACTCGTTTTACCCCAAATTTCTGCCTTCAGTGGCATTCCCAAAAGTAAGAGAAAAGGTAAAAGCCAGGGAGGGCACCGAGACCCTTGAGTGACCAGGGTAGACTGTTCCCCAAGCTCAGGATGGCGACGATTAGGCTCACTGCACACACCAGTGAAGTCTTCATTGCCAGCCTGGATGCTCTTTGACCACTAGGTGGTTCTGTAACCTATCTGATGCAATTCCCACTTGCTGGCTGAAGTGAAGAACAGAAACATTTGGGGTAGTATTCCTGCCCCCACACCTTCCCTGTTTGTTCCTTTTTAGATTTTCAGTCCCTCTTGTCTTGTCCAGATAGAATCTGATCATGCAGTTCGTACACACAGTCTCACTTAAGGCTGCTCTGTATTTCTTGATGGGGAAGAGAAGAGGGTAATTTCTTCTACCAGGTCAGGCTCTGGCTTGGGCTGCAGGATGCTTTCTAACTGTCAAGACAGACAAGAGGGACTGTGTCCTGGTTGCAGCAGGAATAGAAATCACCTTCTCATGCTCTATTGATGGCTCCACATGTAGTGCATTCATTCGTTCAACTCACTACTGCTTCTCAGAATCAGGGAACCATGCTGGGGCCAGAAGATGGAGGCTGGGTACCTGGTCCTTGAGAGCATACAAGTCACATAGGAGCAACAAACAAGTTGCTTGCCTAATACCCATTATCTCTCCTGCTGGATCTCAATTTTTTCTTGGGAGCATGTCCCCTCCCTCCCTTGGTCCATGGGTATCAGGTGTCTGTCCTCCTGGTGGAGTGTGTGACTCCATCCTGGCCCTAGTTTTACATCCTTGCTTACACTTACTGGTTCAGGGATAGGCACATGGACTGATTCCATGAGATGCAACTTAATGAGTTTTTGCTGGGACTATTGAAAAACAAAGCATTTTCTTCTATTATGCTGGTTTCGAACCTGGGAGTACGTAAGCCTGAATCTATTGGCAGGCTTCTTGCCATCATCTGCAGTCTGAGAGTGATGCTAGAGTCGGGGAAAGCAGAGCTAAGAGACAGAAAGAGACGGCTCTGGCGATGTCATTTGAATCCTCAAATCAAAATGTCCCTGAAACTGGATCTAATCCTGAAGTGTTGTTTGATTTCCACTTTGAGTGAATCAGATTTTCTGTCAATTATACCAGATGTAATAAATAATATATATGTTATAATAAATAATAAAGCAAGAATTTCAATGCAGTGTGATAGAGGAGTGATACAACAGAGATCACTACAAGCTGTTATTGCAATAAATAGGAATGATATCTAACCCAGGGACAGGGATATCTTCCTTAAGACAGATTAATACAGATATTTCAGAACCAATATCAACTACTGCATTAGTTTATTAGGGCTGCCATAACAAAGTATCACAGACTTTGGCTTAAAAAATGGAAATTTATTTTATTTGTTCATTTTCTCACAGTCTGGTGGCTAGAAGTCTGAGGATTGGTTTCTTCTGAGGCCTCTCTCCTCGGTTTGTAGATAGCCTTCTTCTCCCTGAATGTTCACGAGGCCTTTCCTCTGTACCTATCTGTCCCGTTTTCCTCTTTTTATAAGAATACCAGTCAGATTGGATGAGGGCCCACCCTCATGACCTCATAATTTCCTTTTTAAAGACTCTACCTCCAAATATAGTCACATTCTGAAGTACGGGGTAGGGGGCAGTTAGGACATCAACATATGAATTTAGATGGGATATGATTCATCTCACGACAAACACCTAATTTGGAAGCAAAGACAGAAATGGGTTATTGCTCTCAATTGGCTTATAATCTCTATAGGACTGAGCGAAATAACCATAATACATAGCTCAACAAATGAAACAAGTGTTTAGCACGTTGCTAGAGGCTGTGGATTTATTATTTCAGATAAGATGATATGTCTATAAAATCACTACTACTGAAATAATATGTTAACACAGGCAGTATAAATTTCTGAGTTTCAATGAAGAGATTACGTCCAAGTAGTATGGTATTTGAAAAGCCATTTGTTAACAGAGAGTAGAATTTTAGTCGACACAGCCAGGGTAGGTGTGGGGACTCTGATGGTCTGATACGTTTACCCAAATCACCCAAGATTAAGTCATTGTTTTCCATCTCTTTTCACCTTCTTTCCTGTTAAGCACTTTTAAAAATAGTTGCTTTGTTTAATGGTCAACAACAAAGGAGAAAAGGCTTTTTCCATGTTTATGCATGAAGAAAATAGAACTCAAAGAGCCCAAGAAATTTGCTCAACTAGAGCTAGAATTGGAATGCATATATGTCTGAGTCAAAATTAGTTTGTGAAATCATTTCCACATCACTTACAGGAGTGGCTTCCCCAGGGCTGGTCCACATCTCCTTATGTGGTATGTTTAATAGTGTAGACAGGGTTTAAGCCAGTGTTTATAAAGAACCACCGGGGACAAGTAAGATGCTGGATGCTAGTGATTCGGGGAATAAATAGGACCCAACTGCTTCTTTTCTACAAATTCTTGATAAAGAATAAGAGTCTTTGATGTGGGAGAAAGATTAGTGAGTATTTTTCAAATGTTGTTCATTTACACTTGAAGCTGGCTTTCTTACATTTTGGAGCTCCTGCATTTTTGTTTGCTTGTTGGATTTTGTTTTTTGTGTGTGTGTGTGGGGGGGGGGGGTGTTGTTTTTGACAGTCAATAACCTAGAGTTAATTTAAAACAGGATTTCCCATCTTGCGCTAGGAGATAAGTGGATTTCTCGGAGCCGGTAATCTTCTTTAGAAGCCGTCAGCATTTTACAAGTATTTTCTTTAGAAAAACCTTGTGTGACTATAAATATATACATATGTACACATTATTTTGCCACATCATCAGATAGATGTATATAAATTCAGTCTCAAACAATTAACATATTATTGTCATTGTATACCAAGCACTATTCTAGATCATGAGGAGATATCAGTGATGAAAATAAAATTTAAAGAGTGCTTTCCTCACCTCTGGTAGTCTTCCCCAAAATTATTAATCTCAACCTAATCCTGAGAAAACATCAGACAAATCCAAAGTGAGGGACATCAAAATATCTGACTGATAGCCTTCAAATGTATTGAGGTCATGAAAATCAAGAAAAAACAGAGACACAGGCATAAACTCGGGGAGATTAAGAGCCTTGATGACTAAATGTAAAGTGGATCTTGTGGCAGAAAAAGGACATTACTAGAAAACTGGGGAAACCTAAATAAAGTCTGTAGTTTAGTTAATAGCATTGCATGGATGTTAATTTATTGGTTTTGATAAGTAGATCATGAGTGTTAACATCAGGGGACATGTACGGTGAAGGGTATACATGAATTCTCTGTACTATCTTTGTGGCTTTTCTGTAAATCTAAAATTATTTCATTTTAAAAATTTCAAGAAAATCCATGCCTTCACAGAGATTAAATTCTAGTGGGAGAAATAAAACAAACAAACTCCACTAAGTAGACTGGGTGATTCTGAAAATTCTCAGATTCTCTAAATGGCAAGATATTAAAAGTCAGAAATGGCTGCCAAAACAGTGGCATAGAGAAAAGGCTGAGCATGTGACTTTACAACCTTTTGTTAAAATCTCACAAAGATAACAAGTTCAGAGGATTCAGCCACAAAAAAAAAAAAAGGCAGCGATGTTTCTTTATTATTTTGTTCCTTGTGCATTTTTGGCATTAAACTTGATTTTGAAAGAGGATATCACATTAAAATATTATTTATCTCTATCGCAGAGTTTTGAGGCATCCCCTTTCATTTTGCCCAAGGTGAGAACCTTATTCGTCTCACACAAGTCCTGACACTGTTCACCACAGTCCGAGGTGTTTTTATCCCTATTTTCAAGTTAAGGAAACTCAAGCACAGACAGGTAAGTAATTGTCCAGGGCGGTGAAGCAATGAAGCAGTCAAGCTGGATCCTGAAATCTGTTCTTCAACACTATAGTATACCATTTTTTCCCTATACTGATAGATACTTCTTAGAGGATTACAGTATGGCCCCAGACAGCAGAATTTGCATAATCTGAATATGCAGCTTCTCACTACCATAATTTTCAGCAGAACTTCCTGACTAGTTGCTAACTGGCTGACCTCTGTGGTAAATTAGGTCATCAGATACACTGAGTTTTTCCCTCAACTCTCAGTTAGTAACCCAGTTTTATAACTACATGGTTCTATGAAACTTTTTATTACCTATTTTCTCCGACTGTCTTTTGTCTGAGCGGTTTGGTTGGCTATAAATCAGATGATTAAAGTAAAAGTGAGTGACAAATAATGACCCATTACTATATTGATTGTGAACCCCAAATCAGTCCCAGAGAAAAGTTCAGGTCCAGAAAATTGGGTTGGCTTGTTTATGGTTAGACATTAAGAACACAGACAGTATATATAGCATTGTACAGTGTACTGTGAAAGCATTGCATTTTTTTTTAATACAGAAAAATACATCATATTTTTGTTTAGGTTAGGATAAAGAAGCCAGAATATTTGTTAGGGAATTATTGCTAGGGTCAGTTTTCAAGTGTCTCATACATCCTTCATGGTTAGCGTGACAGATGGCTGGAGCACACACAGGCAAACTTGAGAAGATCCTCATCCCAACCTTCCACCAGCCTGCTCCCCAACATCCACTGTTTCTTTCCCACCTGCCAATCGGTTTCTGACAGTCTTAAGAGTACAAAGCCTTTCAGTAAACAACAGGAATTAAATCTAGAATGCCAGAGCCCCTGAAAGAGGAAGCACAGAATTTAAATTCACTTCCACTTCTAAATAGAAGCTATTAGATCCTTTACAAAGGAAAGTGAGTTTTATGGAGTTCAAATAGCAGGCTAGATGCTGATTCCTTTCAAAGCTTTGTTTACAGCTGTTCTTACAAAAGGTGATATTTCCTGAGAGCATTTGGGTGGTAACCCCATTAGTGAGGGTTTGCAAAAGGTTCCGGCAGCATGTCCTTTGCTGAAATACTGCAATGATGTGCAAAAAAAAAAAGCTTTTGCAAGTGTGAGAGGTGGAGTTAGTCAAGACCTCTAGAGAAGATTTGGCTGGTAATATTGCTGTAATAATTAATTCAGAAGGATCTAGATTAAGACCCTGTACATTAGGGCCTATCACAATTTGGGGGTAGGGATAGAAAACAGGAAGTTTCCTTAATCAGAGTTACTGTGGATCTTTTACGTCCCTATCATTCTCACAGATGGATGGCTTCCCTTTCCTACTGGAAGGCTACCTTTTCCATGGCCTACAAGGTTCTGCATGACTAGCCACAGCTGGCCTCTCCAGCCTCAGTTCAGGTGACTGCCCAGCCCCTTGCTAGTTCCTTTTAGTCCCTCAAGCATCTGGCTTCTTTCTTCTGCTTGGACAGGTTTTTCCTCTGTTCTTCCCCAGGCGACTCCTACACATCCTTCAGATACCAGCTATCAAATATCAATCACATCCTCAGGGAAGCCTCCCTGAACTCTGGGACTATACTCAGGCCTTTTAGTCATGAATGCTCACACTATCCTGCCCTCCTTCATCACACTTAATGTAACCACACTTAAATCATTATTTATATAATGCATAATTATTTGTTGAATTCTTCCATCACAAGACTAAAAGTTCTGATAGAACAGTCTTTATCTACCTTGCTAATTATTACCTACAAAGATCCAGAACAGTGCCTTGCCATAGTAAATACTCAATTAATATTGATCAAATGGATGAATAAGTTAAAGGTAGTTTATTAGACTTAGAATAACTCTAGGAGAGCCTGGTCTAACCTCTAACTTACAGAGGAAGAAACTAAAATCTGAGTGGACTTACTACCTTTCCCAAGGTTCTGCACAAGAGAAAATTAGAGTTAGAACCCATTTCTCTTCATGCTGCCAGTACACTGTTCATTTCTGTCTTGACAGAGAGTTCATAAGCTAGTGATTCATCCCACTTAGGGGGAAAGCAATTCCTGACAAGTTCTTCAGAACCTTATTGAACTCACAGATTTGTGTTTTATTTAATACTCACTTTATTGAAATGAGTCCATAGTGTCTGTGTTTGTTTCGCTTTCTCAGTTGCTGGATCAAATATTAATTGTCAAAAAGAAGAGATTATGTGGCAGTCTGGCAAGGTTCTACTGAACTAACAAATGTTTAACAGGATCACAGATGGAATCATTTGCACAGGGGAAGGATTCTTTTCCCCCCATAGTTTTGTCCCAATTAAAAGTTACAAGTTCAAACCAGGTTACCTGTCCCAGTGAATAGAAGTTTGCATATTCTAGAGCCTGAATACATACTGCTCTCTCTTTAATATGTTCACTTCTTGTTTTTCCCACAGCTGACAAGCTGAGAAATATTTAATAGTCACTGGGTTCTTGAGTAAAACAGAATAGGTACAAGCTAGTGCATGCCCCTGTACATTGGACAGGCAGTCAGTTTTAAGGAGCCAACAAGAAGAAACATTCTTTTTATTACTCTTGCAGCCTGTAGTAGTAGCTTATTTCTGGTAAACATTGAATGCTTTCCTTATGCTGAGCACCGTGTTCAGTGCTAGGGATGCAAATGTAGTGTTATTTATAATAGCCAAGCTTTGGAAGCAGCCCAAGTGCCCATCAGAAGATGAGTGGATTAAAAAGCTGTGCTACATTTACAAAATGGAATACTACTTGGCCATAAAAAAAAACAGTAAATCTTACCCTTTGCAACAGCATGGATGCACCTGGAGAATATTATGCAAAGCGAAATAAGCCAGTCAGAGAAAGACAAATGCCATATGATTTCATTCATACATGGAATCTAATGAACAAAATAAACTAACCAACAAAATAGAAACACACTCATAGATAAAGAGCAGACTGACAGCTGTCAGAGGGGAGGAGGGTTGCAGGGCTGAGTGAAAGGGGTAAAAGGATTAAGGAAAAAAATAACCCTCAGACACGGCAGAACGGTGATTACCAGGGAGAAAGGGAGGTGGCGTGAGGTAGAGGAGGGTAGAGGGGGGATAAATGGTGATGGAAGGAGACATGACTTGGGGTGGTGAACACATAATACAATACAGAGATGATGTGTTATAGAATTGTACACCTGAATCCAGTATAATTTTATTAACCATTATCACTTTAATAAATTTAATAAGTATTAAAAATTTAAAATTTAAATAACAGAAACAAGACAGAGGATGTAAACCCAGCAGAGATGAAGTCTTGAAAAGAGGATTGTGTATTGAAGACCTTTTCTGAGATACAAATTGACATCTGGGGTAGTGACCTTAATGCCCCCTCTACTCTTATGCAGTATTTAGTGCTTTCTTGAGAGGTTTTCTACCCTTAAAAAGATAACATTATTGGAACTTTATTTTAACTGCCTTTCAGAGGCATTGAAGAAAGAACCTAAATGTTTATGGCTTTTAGCTTTTTTAATCCAAATACACTCCAGCTGCATTGACTATAAGGGCTTTTTTTTTTTTTTTTCAATTTTCTGTTCTAGTTTACCCTTTGGTATCAAATTGATGATGGTCAACATCAGTTAAGCAGAAATTTGTCCTATTTTCCCCCATTTGCCTTTTCAGAAAGTTTCAGTACTTGAAAGTCATTTATATAGAATAATAGCATGAAAGCATGGCTCTGGAAGGAAAGGGCCTGAGTTCAGTTCTGTCAGATTGCATAACAGTAAGACTAGAGATGCAGCGCCTAGTCTCCCTGGGCTTCAGTTTCCTTATTGGCAAAAACGGGGATAATAATACTATCTCCCTTATAGCGTCATTTAAGTAATTAAATAGGATGATATTTATAAAGTGCTTGGGAAATTCCTGGTACAGAATAAGTCCTTTATACTTGTTAGCTA
This sequence comes from Furipterus horrens, assembly GCF_987537825.1. Lineage (NCBI taxonomy): Eukaryota > Metazoa > Chordata > Mammalia > Chiroptera > Furipteridae > Furipterus > Furipterus horrens. The sequence continues at coordinate 70,582,120 of NW_028327180.1, forward strand.
TTGTAAGTATTAGGATGTATGATCCAAGAGGGCAGTAATTTTTGTCTGTATCGTTTGCTGTTGTACCGGCAGTAACTAAATAGTGCGTACCACATAATAGATGTTCAATACACGATTGGTGAATAAGTATATAATTTCATTTGCTTGTTTTATTTGCATAATAACCAGGGAGACCTTGCTAGAATTCTATTATTCCAGGAAAATAGAAATAGAAATTTAATTAAGGAGAAAACACTAAGTTCTATAGTGACCAAATAATTAGACTCAAATGTGAGGAATCTTACCACTGAGGTGGCTCTAATGGCCCAATAGAGTAAATATAGAGCCCAAAGAATTTCAACAATAGTGGCAGTAATATTTGTGGTTGCAGCCAATACTAAGTATTTACTATAACCCAGGCAATTGATATGCATAATCTTATTGAAAGCTAGCATAGCCTTATGGTGTAAGTCAATTTTTACCCTGATTTCACAGATGAGGACTGAAGCTAAGAAAAACTAAACAACTTGCCCAAGCTCACACAGCTAACAAGTTGTAGAAACAGGTACAGAATCCAAGGATTTCAGACTCCAGAGAACAAGTTTTTAACTATGTGCTAATGTATTCATTTAATAAACAATGAGTTGAGAGTCTAAAAAACAGGTCAGGCTCTATTTGAGTATCCTGCAAATGGGGTGTGGGAGGAATGGCAGAGTTGCAACAAGAATATTAAAGGAAAAGATGAGCATCATAGTAACTAATATAAAAGGATGGCTATACTAAATAGAATGATGAATATGGGGTTATTTCCACAAAAGCCGGACAATAAAGCAAATGGCTGGAGAGAAAGGAAGAAAGCAGTCAGCTGTAGGTCAGGTGAATAAAGACAAAGGTGGTCCTAAGTGAACTCAGGAGCATTTCTTTGGCTTTTTCCTTTTCTCTCTGACTTGTAAATGAAAGGCTGACACTAATCCACAAGGATGCTAGACTGTTGTCTATTCATAACTCCTATCCCTACATATATTGTGACCCCCTTACTGTAATACATTGTTGTATTTTGTTTAAGGGTTCCTATCTCTCTAAATATCACTTCTTCATGGACAACGTCTGTCTTTACTAATCTTAGTATCACCTTCTCAGCTTCCTCAGTCATAGCACAGTCCCAGTCACATAGTAAACACACAAAACACAACTGAATGAAATGAACTTGCTTATTACAAGTTCAGTGAAGTCTAGAATGGGAGAGTGATCCACCCTAGAAGGTGTGGGATATGATTTGAGGTTAAGACAGTGCCCTGTCAAAGAAAGAAATCATGAAAATCCCTCAATCTATGGAAATGCTTATGTAGGCATTGGAAAACCAGATATATGGGTCAAGGCCAGTTATACCTATGGCAGCTGAGGAAAGAACATTTTGGTGACTTTTGAGAACATTTTCCATGAAGTGATTCAGTATTCCTTGCACAAGCATCCACGTGTTGCACTTTTTTCTTTTTCTTTTTTAGTTAAAGCCCAGCAACATGTAGTTCTTGAATTCATCAGGTGGCAGAGCTATGCATCCTCTGACTCCCTTTTCACATTGTCTCCTAGGAAGCTCAAACCACAACTAATCTTAGCTTCAGCTGCAATAAGTATGTTTAACTTGAATTTCTGTTATAATTTTCCTTCTTCTCCATTGTCCATTTTAGCTATTTATCTCTTCAATCCTTATCACCTTATGTGGGAAAAACATATTTGTAGTTTGCTTAATATTAGCACCTCTCTCCATTTTATTAAAAATATACTTACTATTGTTCTTGGATGAGAACAAGTGCTATAAAAGAAATAAGAAAATTTTATATCAAAGATTACATGAAAACTAATGCTGTTATCTTGATTTACATCAAAAGGTTTGGCTCCTTCAATTTGACTAAAATATAAAACTACATGGATCAACATTGGTGAACCTTAAAAGCATTATGCTAAGTAAAAAACAAAAATCCAGACACAAAAGGCCACATATTATACGATTTCAATTATATGGATACTCCAGAATAGGTAAATTCATAGAGACCAGGAACAAACTGGTGGTTTGCTTCGTGGAGATGGGGACGTAGAGGGGGTGCTTAGTGGTGTGGGGTTTCTGTTCAGGGTGATACAAGTGTTCTGAATTAGGTGGTGATAATGGTTGCACAACATTGTAAATGTACTAAAAACCAATAAATTATACACTCTAACACGGTTAAAAAGTAAAATATAGCTTTTCTCTGTCTGTGATTCCAGCAGAGAATTAGCTTTTCCTCATTTCCTTGCATCTCTTTCCTCCAGAGATTTAGAGAAGGGAGAAGAGAAGAAAGAACCAGCTGGAGCTCTCCAGATGTTGTGAATCTAATATCATCTAATAGTTTCCATCACATAAAGGAAAGAGGATCAGAAGTGGGATGCTTCACACAGAGGCCTTTGATGTACATCATAGCAGACATGCAGGGTCTGACTTTGCTTATTTCACTTAGTGTATGGAGGGTAGAGGTGACAGGGACCCTGGCAAAAGCATGTGGGAACAGGGGGTATGTGTATACATTGGCTAAACATGTTGTTTTGTCTGCCTATCATTTCCACACCACATCCCTACATGTTGTTTAAGTTATTCCACCTGTCACAGTTGATTAGTTTAGGGGAGACTTGTGATCCAAGTTGACCAATCAAAATATTTCTCTGGGAACCTTGGACTTGAGTCCTAGATAATAAAGTCATTCTCTCCTGGAGATAGATGGAGCTGTAAACCATAAAAGCTGGGTAATATCAACAGTCATGCTTCTGCTATGTGGAAAAGCCTGTAGGCAGCAAAGAAGGCAAAATATTTAAAGAGAGAGCAGACATGGGAACTAGAGAGAAAGCATTTGACTGTGTAATGTGACTCCAGTTCCAACTGAGCCCTAGATTCATCTACTCTTCAGGTTTTGTAGTGGCCTGGCAAGGTGATACAAGTGCCATAAATTATTCTAATCCAAAGCTAGATCAATGATAAATTCCTTTGGAACAGGAAACATGTCGAAGCTAGTCACATGGTTATCACTCAGTAAAAGAATATATGAAAAAAATTTTGAGATTCTATCAAGTCACAGGAAGACAGCATTCCTATTATAGTTCCCCTTTAATGAGTGAGAGCCAACGTTGACAATAAATCCACTGCATTTCTTGATGAATGTATCATGTTCCTTGAAGAAGTAAATTGGAAGAATATGTGTGGTAAGAAGATGAATCTTGAGTCAAAAATTATTTTAATATTGCCCTTCGATTGGGAAAGAGGTGACTACAGGCTTTCAAGCTCACCTTCACCTAGCTCCTGTTTGGGCACTTGAATCATAGCTGCCACTTACTACACAAAACTACATTGTAGTCTGACCCCAGAATTTATAATTCATACACATGGAGATGGGCTCATTTCTCCCATCACTCTATGCTTTCCTGTGAGTGTATTGCTTGTGCACTCCGTTGGGGCTTTGATGAGAGCCCCTGATGTCCTCCAATACCTGCAAGGACAGGAAGACACAGGCTTGTCTGATGGTCAGGACCACACTGGGAAGTCGTGATCTCATAGGTCTTTTCTAATGCACATTATGCTAAAGCAAAACAAAGCAAGAAACTCCTATCCTCATAGAGTTGAAGAGTGATAGGCCATGGAGTTTGAAGGGCACAGCAACCCCCTCCTTGCACACTAAGAAAAGAACTAGACGAGTCTCCTTCTTTCCTTGTTAGAAGAGTAATGCAATAGTCTCAGCTCTCCTCCTGCTTGTTTTTCTGACTGCAGTGAGCTCAACACCCAATCACAACCCTTGAGTAATTGATTCTTCATTTACTTCAAAGAAAGAATGACTGTGGTAAATATTTCTTAAAATTCATTTTTCAATTGTAGTTGACATATATCAGTTTCAGGTGTAGAATACAAGGGGGTGACCCCAAAAACCTAGAATTTATTTATAAGAAACTGTGTATTTATTTTTACATGTTTAAACTCCAGTCACCTTCAAAGTATTCTCCATTTGGTGCAATATACCTATCAAGATGTTTTTTTCTACTGCTCAAAACATTTTTGAACTCATCGATTTTGATGCCTTTTAATGCTTCTGCCATTTTTTGTTTCACCTCTTCCACATTAGCAAAACTTTTCCCTTTAAGGACTTTTTTTCATCTGGGGAAACATAAGAAAGTCACTTAGGGTGAGAGCAGGTAAACAGGGAGGGTGGGGCATGGAGGTCATTTCTTGTTGGTCAAAAATTGCTCAACACTCAGTGTAGTGTGGGCCTGTGTGCTAGTAAGTCACCATCATGATGGGCTAATGCATTGAAAGAGTCTCCAAAAAAAAATTAACTGAAGTTGAAGGCAGCCTCTCACAACAATGTCAGCTGGCACACTGATACAGGTGGGTTCCTAGAACACTCACCTACTGGGGAAGCCTGCGCTACAAGGTGCCCGCCCTCCAGAAGCTACTTCTATTTTTTTTAAGTTGGGTCCCCCCTCATATGTCTTTTGAAGTACACAGCCTGTTCACAATCATTCCTTTCATTGGTCCCCTATCTAAAAGGGCTCCCTGGGGCCATGTCTCTCCCTATGACTCTAGCCCTTGAACAAAGACATAGTTGATTGATGACTCTGTAGGAGAAGGTGACACTTCTTCCCCAAGCCGGAAACTTTCTTCTAGGTTGTAGGAACTCTGCCTCTGTTACATTACCAGCCTCCTTCACCCCTCTCTCCCAGGGAGGAGGGGCCAGTCACTGGATTGGTGAGTTTTAGGATGAAGCCTCAACCTCTGCTTGCTTCTTCAATCATGTCCTCCTGCTGCTTTTGGGTGCTTTCTGCCCTCTGAGAACATTTCTTTTGTTTTGCTCCTCATCACTTGAATAAAGGCACCTGCCCCATTTGGAAGCCCACTGTATACATTTTAGCCACTTTACACATTTCAGCCACCTTACTGATGATAAAATTGATAGGTTGCTTCTCCCCCCATTCTTTTCTCAAGTGCTTTAAAATCTGGGTTAGAAGAGGATGTTCAGGAGTTGTTGGGGCCCTCTCAAATCCCGATGGGTCTGTGACACAACTGAGGCAATCAGACCCCCTTCTGTGGGGACAGGGATTTGGGATAGAGAGCTAGAATAGGTCTGTCTGGGGCGCTGAGCACAGACATGTCAAGTTGGGTGTTGGATGCAGCCACATTCTGTCTGCCACTGGACAGAGGTTCAGAGAAAGCTGATCTGCTGAGAAAGAGTCAGGAGTCATGTGAGCACATCACACAGAGAAGCAGAGGGGGAGCTCTGAGGGTTCCGACTGGTAGATTCAGTCCTTCCTACTGCCAGGCAATGCAGGCCAGCTCAGGGGATCCACAGAGCCCAGCTGTATCTTGGAATATAAAGTCACCACCTGGGAGTTAAGCAAGTAGAGTTGGTTTCTGTTACTTGGCACCACAAGAATTCTAATACCATGGGTAAAGATTATTTTTTCAAGATACTTCCAAGAAAAACAATTAACATTTTCTCTCATCTTAAAACATGTCTAGAAGTATCTGTGTTTCTGTGGAGTGAATATCAGTGTGTGCATATAATTTGCTCTAATCTAGTGCATTATAGCTGCAAATAAGAGGGTGACAATTGCCTTATGAGAGGTTTCACAGTCTGGAATGTGCTACCTGCTCTGTTCCAACAACTATCATTTGAATGTAAAATAGAGAAGAACATGGGCACTCATTAACAGTTGTCTCTTGCACCTCTCTGTCACCCTGTAGAGGCAAAAGTGAGGATATGTGTCTAATTTTTAACAATAGCATTTACAACCAAAAAAATAATACTAATGATCACTTGTTTTGTGGTTTGCAAAATGCTTTTGCCTCCATTTTCTCTCTCTCTGTCCTCTCTCTCTTCTCCTTTTCTTTTTTCTTTGTATTTGCACCCCCAGAAAGGTAATATGAGGCAGTCATGGTTAATCTCATCCCACAGAGGAGAAAATGAAGAGTTAGAGAAATTAAGTGACTTTCCCGGGTCTATACAGATGGCAAGTAGTACGGTTGGGGCTGGATTCAAATCTGAAATGTTGTGTTTTCTCCAAAATCCTGTGTTGCTAGGAAAAAGGCTCTCACGGACTTACATAGGATTGTCCATCTAGAAGAAAACTGTCCCAGAACGGCATCAAACAAGGGAACTCAGCCTTCAGTAGGACAAGAAGAATCCCTGCCACTGGAGCACAGAGAAAAGCTGCTCACCCTTTCAGAGACCGAGGGCCTCACAAACTCTCCTGGTGCAACAGTTCTCATGGCTACTAAGGAGTCAGGGGGGCTTTTGGCATATTGGGAGCTATATGTTTGTCTGGATGAATGAATAAAAGAAATGGAAAGAAAAAAATATATATATTAGTCTGTAATCTAGGAATCTTAACTTCAGAGGAATTCAGATGGGCTTCAGAGGAAAACCCTGACATTTGAATTAAATTTCATGTATTATGTGCATTTTTCTGGATATAGGGTCTGGGTTTCATCAGAGCCTCAAATCAATGGCTGAGCCAAAAAGTTACATATCTCTGGTATTAATTATAAAGGGGAAAGCAATGTCATAGAAGAAATTCTCCTTTTTGTGACCAAAGAGGTACATTGCTAGTATGTTTTTGGATTGATGAGTCAGGCCCGGTCATGGGCTGGGTTGAGAAAGGCCATTGGTACATTAAGAAGACAATCCGTAAGAGGGTTATTTAGGATTGTGTTGCACAGAGAAAGCCTACATGTTAGGCCATTTCCACCTTGATTGCAGAATTCTGAACCAAATTTTGAAATGAAATAATTGGAGTTCCTCAAGACTTGTTTTTTATTTTATTTTGCTAAAATAAGCTTATAACCCATCTCTTTGGAAGTTTCAGAACAATCTATCCTAGACACAGAAGACTGGACCTAATGATCTATGGGACTGACTTTCATAATTGTAACATAATGTAAAGGTTCCTGACAGAGAATGCCCCTTGGATTGGGTTTCTATATGATGAAGTACATCTTGTTGTCATGGTAACTAATGCTCTAAATATAGCATGAAGGCAAAAAGAATCCCACTTACAAGGCAACATAAAATTGTTATGACAGCAGTAGTTTTAAAAATAAGTAGATTATGCTTGTGCTTTTCTTTTATACATATATATAATGAGCTTTATAAAGTCTTAGGCATGAGTTAAACTTTCATCCTAACTCATAAATATAAAACTAAACAGAAACAGAGAGAACGCACTTTGAAAAGTTCTCTTCTTTAAGGGAAGAAATGCAGAGAAAGATATGTGCAGTGTTTAGAGAAGGTGCTGTGACTGATTGAAGGTGTCAAAGTAGTTTGTGAAGTTTCTTGGTACTATTGACATTTTGTCCAAATAATTCTCTGCTATGGGACTGTCTTATGTATCGAAAGATGTTTAGCAGCACCCCTGCCCTCTACCACTAGAAACCAACAGCGGGAGATAGCTGTCATATTCAAAATATCCAAATCAATAAAGCTATTGGTGAAAATTTTTAAAATGTGTCTTTTATTTTACAGAAAAAAACTATATGGACTTTTTGACCAACCCAATATATTGCATATATGTGATAGAGTATATACTAACATTAAAATGCATGCTTTGTTTGCATGCCTAGCAAGGAGTCTGTATATTAGCATGATTATTTCTAGGTGGTGGTATTACTAGTCACACACAGGCACACCTAGCTCATCTTTTAAAAGGTTCATTGACATTTAGTTCATATACCATATGATATACTTAAAGTGTTGAGTACAGTGGTTTTTAGTACATTTACAGAGTGTGCAACTATTGCCAAAGCCTAACCACCCCAAAATGAAACCCCATATCCATTAGTGGTCATTCCTCTTTCTTCACTCCCTATACCCGACCTAGCCCCTGGCAATGACTTATTTCCTTTTTATCTCTGAATTTTCCTATTCTCAGCATTTCACATAAATAGGATAATGTAATATGTGGTCTTTTGTATTTGTTTCTTTAGGGTGTTTTAGGGGAAAGGGTGCCCTGCTCCTTTCTGCTCACTATACTATATGTTCTGATATAAATTGTGTTTGCCTAGAGAATAAGGCATCTTTTTCTAATTTTCACAAAAGCACAGAATTAGCTAGTAGAAGTCCTGCTTTTAATTGAACTCAATACTTTCTTGCAATGAAAGTTTCCTAATTTGATACATCATTAATCACATTTTCTTGTAGTTTGCTGTATAATTTGTATGCCACTAAATAGTGAACTCCATGAGGGATGGGACCAATGGTATGCATCAATCCATCCTATGTGGCTGGCATGTAAGTAGATGACAATAAATGCTTAATGACCAAGGGGGATGGGAATTACTATATTGTTCAATTAGTGCCATTGCAGGCTATGCTTACAAGATGTCAAACATCTGGATCCTTGAGAATATTTGGATGGCTGACTGAATACTTTTATCTTAATGTGGATGTTTTGGCCTCAAGTAATGTAACTCCAAGCTGAGCCTGAAAATATCAGGGCCCCTCATTCTTTTATTTTCAGATGTGGTAAGATGCTGAACCATCTCACAGATGAGTGGTTGCTATTTAACACACTATCATCCTAAGTCTTAGGGAATTTCCTCCATGGGGGCATAAGGCAGCCAAGAGTCCTTTGGGAAATCTTTCCTCATTCCAGATGTTAAATGTATGACAAGATGTGTTCTAATGTGTTACTGAAGGCATAGACTCTGAAGAGAACTCAAAAAAGGAAATTGGTAGCTGAAGTCAAAGATCCTTTATAGGATCAGAGGCATCTGACAGATGTTTTGGTGTTAGAATGATTGTTGACTTTTTTCTTTTCCCTTATCCCTCAGGCATTTTCTCTCCAGGCCCCTATTTTCAGACTGGCTGCATAACTGGAAAGCAACAAGAGAGTTAATCAAAGGAGCTTAAAAGAGAATGGAAAGAATTCTCATCATTCTTAATTGGCTTATCACACTTTCCCTGTCCTAAGGGTGTTCTGATTGAAAATTCCAGTCTAGGCATTTTTGAAGATACAAACTCATTTTTTAATCATATTTGAAAGCAAATGAATGTATAGTTTTAAATTTATTGGATTATCGTATCATCTTTCCTCTTTTAGTTTCAAATTCTCTTTTTAGAACTTAAATTCAAGCTTTCAACTTTTCAGGGCAGAACACAGGAAACAATACAGGATCTTGTCAATATGAAGACTTTCTTGTTGTCGTTGCCAGTGAAGCTGTTACAGAAACAGGGGTGTCCAAAAACAAACCCCAGAGTTTGCGGCTCAGGGATGGGGAAAAGGGAGCAGCTTTCAGGATGCCTTTGCATGCCTGGAGCTAGTTGCTAGTGTCTTTGTTATGCAAAATGACTTTGATACTTCCAAGGCCCAAGAAGATGGGAGGAGTCTTGAACTGTGGGATGATATGGAAGGAGCCTACAGAGCCTGTGTAGGGTTCTGTGAATGGTCAGAACTGGTTGTAACATCCACTGCGCCAGAAGACGCAGTCAGGGATATATAAGCAGCTGTGGACATTTTAGCTGGGACTCGCTCACTCGGGCTCTCTCTCTCTTGCTCGCTCTCACGCTCTCCCTCCATGTGGTTTGGAGGAGGGGACTCTCCAGGTTGCTCTCTCTCTTGCGCCCCACTCCATTCGGCTTGGTGAAGGGGCCTTCTCCATGCGGTTTGGAGAAGCTGGGTTCTCCATGTGGATTAAAGAAGCTGAGTTCTCCATGCGGTTTTGAGAGGGCTCTCCAGGCCGCTTTAAGAGACTCTTGCCATGCGGTTTTGAGAAGGAGAGGAGATCCATGCAGTTTGCAGGAAGAAGGCAGTTTATGAGGAGGCTGAGAATCCACGCAGTTCTGCATTAAAAGCTGGAGGGCACCACCGCACAGAAAGGACCTCCCCAATCAGAACTGAGTGATTGGCAGCTACTGGTAAAGCTGAATTGTACCTAGGAAGTAGAGAAACGGTGTTTCTGACTTTTCTAAGGCTGGCCTGGTTTGGTAGGGGGAGGCAGAACTGTGTGTTTGTGAGTATTTTAAAGAACATTAGACTCAACAGCAGAAATCTGCAAATAATCTAAATCTATTTAACTGTTAAATAAACAGTTCTTTTTTCTTTTCACTAAACTCTAGTACTGAGAGTTGTAATTCTGGTGGCGAGCAGTCAGGTCCCTAGCTAAATGGCCCGTGGGTTCTGTTTCAATCGGAGCAGCCCAGGGGTTCTGTTACAGTGCCTCACAACCCAAATTGACTTAAGCAAAAGAACAATTATTAGCTCATAGATATAACTGTTACAGAAACAGGAGAGTCCAAAAATCCCCGGAGTTTGTGGATGGGGGATGGGGAGAAGGAAGCAGCTTTCAGAATGCCTCCACATGCCTGAGGCTGATGGCCGGTGTCTTTCATTATGTAAGTTGCTTTAATGCATCCAAGGCCTCAGGTGGATGGGAGGAGTCTTGAACCAGGTGATGGTATGGAAAGCACACAGAGCCTACGTGGGGTTCTGTGAATGGTCAGAACTATTGGCAACACCCACTGCGTCAGAGGACGCAGTCAGGGATATATAGGCAGCCGCGAACACTTTAGGGGGGGCATGCTCTGGGGCTGTCTCCCTCGCTGGTGAGTGTTCGCAGAGATGCTCTGGAGAAGGAGAGGATATCCACGTGGTTTACAGAAAGAAGATAGTTCGCAAGGAGGCTGAGAATCCAGGTGGTCCTGCATTGAGAGCTGGAGGGCACCACAGCACAGAAAGGACCTCGCCAATCAGATTGAGTGATTCGCAGCTGCTGGTAAAGCTGAACTGTGCCTAGGATGTAGGGAAATGGTGTTTCTGACCCCCCTAAAACTGGCTAGGTTTGGTAGAAGGAAGGCAAGGATATGTGTAACTGTTAAATAAACAATTTTTCTTTTTACTCAAATATAATGTTCAGAGTTGTAATTTTGGCGGCGGGCAATCGGACCCCTAACTAAAGAGCCCGTGGGTTTGTTTTTGATTGGAGCAGCCCAGGGGCTCTGTAACATAAGTAATACAGGTTTAGTCTAGCTTCAGTTATGGCTTCATCTTGGACTTAAGCAATGTCACCAGGCTTTTCTCCATTATACTAACTTAATTCCCAGGTTTCTCATAGTAGCACAATGACTGCAACTGCTCCAGCTCCTGTCTATTCTCAAGTTTGTATCCAGTGAAAATGACAACATGTCTCTACCAAAGGATTCCCAGCCCAACTTTCATTGCATCTCCTTTGTCTGTTAGGTTCATATGCTCATTCCTGAATCAGTAATTGTGATCATGGGAATAAGAGATACTGATTGACTTAAGCCATTTATTCCACACTTGAGCTGAAGGAGAAGTGAAGATAGGTGGGGCCCTGGGGAAATTCCCAGGTTCAAATTAGTGACTTTATCCAGAATAAGAAGAAATCGATTTGGGGGAAAGCAAACAATAAATGTCCACTCAAGATGCCCTTTAGTTATTTTATTTTAATAAAATAGATTATTTTAAGGTTAAGAAAAAGAAAAGGCCTAGAATTCATCACCAAACACATGCATAGTATGTGTTAGTTGGCTCAGTAAATTTCGGTGAAATGAATGAATAAATAAGTTACTAAATGTATCACACTCCAACCAATGTTTTCCTCTAAACTCAAGGGAAGGTAGCAAAATTTTTGTTGGGTTCCTGTGAAGCCCCAGTCTTTCACTTATTATAAGATGAAGGCCAAGCACCTCTCTCCCCTTCCACAAATGGTCAGAAGAAGCAGCCCAGAGCACCATGGTCACCCAATTGTTTCAAATTAACTGATTGTTTTATACCCTGGAGGGGGAATGGGCTATTTTTCAGTGACCTCTGCTGCCAGTCCTGTGGAACACCTGGCCTTTGAATATGGAGCACCTAAGACTGGGGTTTTATTCTTGGCTTTGAGGTTCCAGCCAGAATCCAGAAAGAACATCCTATCAGCATGGTGTTCCATATACTTTAATACAATCCCACATCCAGTAAGTCCTCGCTTAACATTGTCAATTGGATCTGCAACTTTAAGTGAAATTGTAACAGAACCTCTGATCTGCTCTAATTGAAACAGAACTCACAGGCCATTTAGTTAGGGGCCTGATTGCCCGCTGCCAGAATTACAACTCTCAGTACTAGAGTTTAGTGAAAAGAAAAAAGAACTGTTTATTTAACAGTTAAATAGATTTAGATTATTTGCAGATTTCTGCTGTTGAGTCTTATGTTCCTTAAAATACCCACAAACACACCATTCTGCCTCCCCCTACCAAACCAGGCCAGCCTTAGAAAAGTCAGAAACACCGTTTCCCTACTTCCTAGGCACAGTTCAGCTTTACCAGTAGCTGCCAATCACTCAGATCTGATTGGGGAGGTCCTTTCTGTGCTGTGGTGCCCTCCAGCTCTCAATGCAGAACTGCGTGGATTCTCAGCCTCCTTGTAAACTGCCTTCATCCTGCAAACCACGTGGGTCTCCTCCCCTTCTTAAAACCGCATGGTGAGAGCCTCTTAAAGCAGCCTGGAGAGCCCTCTCAAAACCGCATGGAGAACTCAGCTTCTTTAATCCGAATGGAGAAGGCCCCTTCACCAAGCCGCATGGAGGGGGCATGCACAAGAGGGAGAGCGAGCGAGCGAGAGAGCAAGAGTGTGAGACCAAGAGAGCCAGAGAGAAGGTGAGACCCCACTAAAATGTCCGCAGCTGCTTATATATCCCTGACTGTGTCCTCTACCGCAGTGGGTTTTGCAACCAGTTCTGACCATTCACAGAACCCTACGCAGGCTCTGTAGGCTCCTTCCATATCATCCCACAGTTCAAGACTCCTCCCATCTTCTTGGGCCTTGGAAGTATCAAAGTCATTTTGCATAACAAAGACACTAGCAACCAGCCCCAGGCATGGAAAGGCATCTTAAAAGCTGCTTCCTTTTCCCCATCCCCGAGCCGCAAACTCTGGGGTTTGTTTTTGGACACCCCTGTTTCTGTAACAAAATGGTATATAACAGAATCACTTTTACCACAGGCTACTTGATAAAAACAAGAGTTAGGCTTCTACACATCTCATCGGTGTAATAATGAAACAGCGACATTATTTGAGGATTTGCTGTATAAAGGAAAAAACATATATAGAGGAAAAAGGAAAAGAGAAAAACAAAAAAGCAAGAAAAGATGGTGTCTGCTGGCTAGAGCGCCTTGAAGATAGCACCACCTGCCACCTGAAAGGAGACAGAGGGAGAGCATGTAGGTGGTGCCTGCAGGAGAAAAGAAAAAAAGAAGAAAAGGCCTGGTGTATAGACGAACACTTGAAGGTGTTAGGGATAAAGAAGCAAGCCAGTGACTCTCAAACCAGTAGGAGATAATTAACCGATGAATCATGGAAAAGGGATGAGGAAATGACATTCAGTAGCTCCTCACACATATCTCTGGGATCAAAAGGAGGAAGATTGTTGTCACCAAACACAGAGAAATGGGAAGATGTAGTTAGATAACTTTGCAAATAAGTTGGAGATAGACCTATCAGTGGATTGAGCATCGGCCTGCAAGCTAAGTGTCGCTGGTTCGACCTTCCAGTCAGGGTACATCAGAGAAGGAAAACTCTGACTCCAAAAAACCTCCGCTGCCTTGCGGCATACCTCTTCAGGGGAAAGGCTAGGGGAGTAAACCCCGACAGAAAATCCGGAGCCGGAGTCCCTAAGGCGGTTTGACGTTGTAGTCAACACCGGCAACTCCTGCGGCGCACCTGAAGCCAAGCTGTATTGACTCCATCTTTCCCTTGGACCCTTCAGCTGCGAAGAGAGGGGGGTCTGCTGCATGGGCAACAGCAGACCCTCCATATCACCCTGCCCAGGCTCTGTAGCTTCAGCTTCACTGGAGAGGACACTCCAGCGTCATCGCAAGATGTCGATTCAACATGGGAGGAGACAGATACTGTGTCACTCCCGAGTCGGACTGCACAGCCATTCTCGGCGGTGCAGATAGACTCTTAAGAAGCTACACCATCGTCTCTCGAGACGGACGGCTGCCGCCGCCGCCGCCGCCAATGAGACCTGAGTTAAGTAGTTAATTATGTTAGATTGTGAACTCAGATTAGCCAGTAATGGAGAAATGGGGGAGAAGAAGAGGGGAGGGGAAGCTAATTGCATTACTATAACCCAGTTTTCTTTGTCTACTTTGCATGTACATTCTCCTGGCTGAGGGTGTGCTCAACTCTGCAGACTCATGAATAAACACCTCATTTTGCTGCTCAAGTTCTGTGTCCTGGTTTTTATTGTGAGCATTTGTCACAAAGGTGAGCAAATGAACATCGTTCACTTAAAGCCCACACTCCTCTCAGTCAGTTACCTGTGCACTGAGCCCGGGGGAGGGTGCTTCCGAGTGTGCGGGCCCTTTAAGAGCCCTGCATCAGCTTGTGATGGCTGCGAGCATCTCCTGGCCTGAGCCCTTCAGTTTTCAGAGCTGGATGGTTTGGAGGCTTGGCTATCAGCTAGAGGCCATAAAGGTTAGAGTGCCTTCTGTGGGGTTCCAACCCTTAGTTCCTCTAGAAGCACCAGGTTTTGGGTTCCTTCCTGGTTGTGGGTCGCCATAGTAGAGGTGGGGTGTACAGTGAAGTTATGTCCCAGCGTCTTGTACCTGCTTTGACGTAGCTGCACACTCCATGTGTCAGAGGACAGGGGAGCCCAGGCTTCTCCCACAGCACTTGAACCTGAACCCCTCTCCCCTGGAGCTGGGATGACCATCTTCTCCTGCCTGGGCTCTCAGGCCTTAGGCTCCGGAAATTATACCAGGGCCCCCAACTTGGCCAGGATTATCCAGCAGCTTTCCTGAATCTCCAGCAACTTCTCAGCCTTCATAACCACGTAGACTAACTCCTATAATCTCTTAAGTATATCTATATCCATAGCTTATGGATTCTGTTTCTCTGGAGAACACTAATAAACGGCCATAACAAATGAAGGCAAATTAGTGAAGTTACCCAACCCTCAATTATTATTTCACAGTTCTGTAGGTAAAGAAAACGAAAAGAAAAGAAAGAAAAATCCAGTGAGCTTAACTGGTTCCTCTGCTTTGAGTCTCGAAGGCCAGAATCAGGGTGTCAGCAGGGCAGGTGCCCTCCGGGAGACTGGGTGTGAGAATCCGTTTCCAGGCCCTGCCTCATGTTTTTGAGAATCACTGTAGTTGCTTACACCTGCAGGACCAGTGCCTGTCTCCTTGATGGCTGCCAACTGGAGCCCCTCTTAGCCCCTTGAGTCCACTCTCCAGAACTTGCATGGAACTTGTTCCATCCCAGAACCAGCTGTGGCGTCAAATCCTTCTCAGGCGGCTTGCTGCCTCCTGCCGCTGCCGCATCTCAGTGCCTCCTCTTCTTCTGATCTTAAGGGCTCGTGTAATTAATTACTGTTGGCCCCATCTGGTAATACAGGATGATCTCCCCCTTGTCAGGTCAATTGATTAGCAACCTTAATTCCATTGCAAAGTCCCTTTTGTCACATCAGGAGCAAAAGACAGGGAGATCAAAATCCTGACTCTAGATTGGTATTCCGTGCTCTCTTCCAGCAGGTTTGTTATCAGTTCATGCTTCCTCCTGTGTTGTATAAGGATTTCCATTTCCTCCCTCTCCCCTTATTATTAAAGCAATGAAAATCACTATAAGAAACTTCACATTTGATAGGTGAAAAAACATCTCAGTGTTGCTCGAATTCTGTTTCTGAGATGATTAATTAAGTGGGATTTTAAAGGACCTCTTTTGTAATGGTCAATGCAGAGATCCATACGACAGCAGCAGAGGTGTATGGCAGGAGGGTAATGTGATTTTTTTCTCTGCCCTGCAGCCTGTGGAGGAGGAGCAGCTGGGGATTGTAGCGAAACCAAAGCAGATGGGGAGCAGCTGAATCAATGAGGAAGGAATCGCGATCGATGGTAAGTTCACCAGGACTGCCTTTGCCGATGGTTGGCATGTGTTTTGACACACCCCCCACAAACCCCTGTCTTTTTGTTTTAGCGTCTTGGGCCAAATGTGCCATAACATACTTCACAGATTATTTATTTCTCACTAAGGGAAAAAAAAAAAATTGATGCCAGATTAGGTTGCTTTCAAAACAAAGGATGTGAGAACCAAAAAATTTAAACTGTAGGATGACTGCTGAAGAATAAAAGAGAAACATATTGAGAAGCCAAAGAACAGCAGGGCTTGTTGATGGTCTGTCATAGACTTGGTAAGATAAATACATGCATTGAAGCAAAGTCCTGTATTTTACACACACAGTTAATTTCATGGAAAAAAAATGTGATAGCATCTTGATACTCAATTCAGAGAGACTAGGAAACTGCACAAGGACTTGGATTTTATCCACACATGTGCTAGGGAAGTATTTGGCTCCAATGACCTGGATTAGGTAACATAAAGACTATGAATTCAAAGCCTTTCCCTTGGCTTTGTTTGTATGGACAAAGCGAATGGAAAACTTGGCCAAAGCTGTTATGTTAAACTCTGCTGATAAATTGTCTAAAATATCAGACCAAGGTTCCTAGCACAGCAATTATATATGTATACTTTGCCTTTTAGCAACCCACAGTTTGCATTATTGTAGCGAATTGATGCATAGACAGCATTCATTTGACTTTATTTAGAAAAAGAGGGAACAAAAGTGTACACAATAGAGATTAATCTTGTGGGGGCAAGTAGTGACTGGAAGGGCTTATGGAATGCAAATAATGTTCTGTTTCTGGAATTAAATGCTAGTTATATCGTCGGCCGTCGTCGTCGGCAGCCGTCCGTCTCGAGAGACGATGGTGTAGCTTCTTAAGAGTCTATCTGCACCGTTGAGAATGGCTGTGCAGTCCGACTCGGGAGTGACACGGTATCTGTCTCCTCCCGTGTTGAATCGACCTCTTACGATGACGCTGGAGTGTCCTCTCCAGTGAAGCTGAAGCTACAGAGCCTGGGCAGGGTGATATGGAGGGTCTGCTGTTGCCCATGCAGCAGACCCCCCCTCTCTTCGCAGCTGAAGGATCCAAGGGAAAGACGGAGTCAATACAGCTTGGCTTCAGGTGCGCCGCAGGAGTTGCCGGTGTTGACTACAACGTCAAACCGCCTTAGGGACTCCGGCTCCGGATTTTCTGTCGGGGTTTACTCCCTTAGCCTTTCCCCTGAAGAGGTATGCCGCAGGGCAGCGGAGGTTTTTTGGAGTCAGAGTTTTCCTCTGACTCCAAATGCTAGTTATATATTTATACATAAATGATCAGTTTGTGAACCTGTGGGCTTTGTGTTTATGATATATGCACTTTACTGAATGTGTATTATGATTAAGTAATATATTTTCAAAGAAGGGTGTGTAGCAGTGGTGGGAGATTAAGTTTGAGAATATTTTTCAGGTGTTGCAAAATCTCTAAAATTACAGGTTGTTATAGGAAGTGGTTTCATCAATTCCGGAGGTTACGGAATTGTGGTCTGTAATTCTGAGTTTAAACCCACAGATGTGTTTGGTCCATGGGTTTACACAAAAATTAAATTAATTGTTAACCATTAAAGGTGGAGAGAATTTACATCAAAATCAAGATTGCAGGTTTCCCTGAAAAGTTAGCACTGGGCTTACATGGCCACATGACAACAATCTGGTGTAGCAAAGTAGAAGCTGCCTGTTCACAAGGCCTGAGTTTTCCACTTTACCAGAGTCTCCAGCATTCCCTGAGGTCTCTCTGACAACATTTTTGACCTCTATTGCTTGTCAGTCAACCTAATTGAATGTGCAATTACTGATGGAAAATTACAATGTGTCACATAGACCCAAGTGCTGGGTAGCTTTTTGATGTGGAATGAGGTTTGGCTTACAAAGAACACAGTGAAGGATGTGTTTGGTCATTATATGGTTAACCACATCAAGGCAGGTCGTCTGAGTGGAAAATCTGAGTCTGTAGATCTGTCTGATTTGTGCTTTGCAGATATAGAAAAGGCCTTCATCACGGGTTACCATCCATATGTTCTAAAGCCCACTAGGTGCTGCTTTTGAACTAAAGTCAGAGGAAGGAATTCCAAATGAACCCAGTGCATATGTTTGGAACAACCATAAAAACAGATTTCCAGGTTGCAGCTGTAGTACTTTTATTAATCACATCTCCAGTCCCTGGGATGTAAGCCTCACTTAAAAATGAAGTGAGGCAAAATTTGGAATCTCTGTGCTTTGTGTTGGAGCACCCCTGAGCTGCCTGCCTGCACAGATCACTAGGGAGGAAGCAAACTGAATTGGGACGGCTGTGGAAAGAGAGCCTCCGGGGGTCAGCTGCAGACCCCTGCCTCAGCCGTCGGAATCAGGGAATCCAGAGATGCATCCTTAAATATGTGCATATGGATCCTGGCTGTCAGCAACACCAGACAGGCAATTACAGCTGTGGGGTGTGTGGACGACTACACGCATGCTGGTCATCAGTGTTCTCGCAACAACTGGTTCCCAAACAATATTTCCAGCTAATGTGTGAACAGGTCCCAGTTGCTGTCTCGTTTAAAAAGAGGAAGGGTGTTAGAGTTGAGCAGATGCCTGCAGATGTGACTGGAAAAGTTTTCAAGCCCTCTGGGTCCCAGGATTTGTCTTAGTTTGCTGGCTGTTAGAGAGCTGATGACATTTTCAAAAGGCCCTCCACATGGCATTGGTGTTTCTGTCCTATCTTAGATTTAAAATACTGTGGGTTTTATATGTATTTTAGACTTACTTGGGCCCCGCTACATTTTCAGTTCGAAATTGGGCCTTCTGTAAATGGTTGTGGGGGTTGAAAAATGGGAGTAGCCTGCAATACACCTGACAGAATATGCCTGTTGTTTGAGAGTCCTCGCTGTGGGGGATAGAAAAGGGACTTTATCTAAATACAGCTCTTATCACTGCAGAGGTTGTACAGAGAATCAAGCCACTTACCTGTGTTCACAGGAACAGCAGCGAGAATGGGACTAGAACCTTTAGTAAATCAGACCTCCTTCAACCAAGTAATGCTGAGAGTTATAACAACAATCTAAATAGTTTCGTCCAGGGACCATTTGCAGTGTGTCAACAGAATAGCATATATTTATACAAAAAAATGAAGATTTCTATCTATCAAAATATATATGTTAAAAAAGAGAAAAAATGTAAGTGTTGTTTTCAAATATTTACATCTTTAGTGTCAACCATATCGCAGCAATAGCTTTTTCCTCTTTCTAGTCTCATGTCTGGGGTGAGTGCCCATTCTTTGCATTAACCTAGCACCAAAAACGTCTTGTTTCCACTTCCTATAACAGCACTTCTTACCCTGTATCAAAATGTTCTGTTTATTTGTGTCTGTCCTCACTGAAGGCCTGCAACACAGTGGTATGCAGAGCAGAGTCACAGCTGGTCATAAAAACCAATTGTCAGATTTTCAGAAATTTTGCCAGCCATTTCACAAGTTGGCAGTTTGAAATCAGCCATGGGGGAAGTATTTACACCACAGAAATTGGCAAATAGTACAAATCAGGGCTCCCTCCACCTCCACAGAGCCAGTTTTCAACATTTACCAGCATTTCTCCAATGGAGATCTTACTTGTTTGGCTCAGTATTATATCATTAATTGTTCCTGGTATATAGTAGGAGCTTAGTAAATATATTTTAGAGGACTTAATGAAGCTTGATTGAAAGGTTGAGTGAATGAAGTTGTCTCTCAGTTTCTGGTAATGCTAGAAGAAGCTTACATGGGACTCCCCATATCTGATCTTAGCCAAAAGGCCGAGAAGCAATACCTGGGACTCTAAAGATTATAATGCCTGAGAAAAACTGTAAGTCCTTGGCCCTTGAAGACAAGTGGACCTGGATGCGAATCCTAGCTCTGTCTTTAGCAGCTATGAATTATAGGCAAACTATTTTTCTTCTCTGAGCCGCTAAGATTTTTTTCTCTTCTATAAAAAAGGTATAATAATACAACTTATGTGGTTGTTATGAGGTACTAAGTCACCTACTCGAACTCATATCTCAAATACCATGTACGTTTTCCTTCAGGCCCAAGGTATTTCCCAAAGCAATTCAGTTTTAATATATTCAAAGCACCTATAATTATTCTAAATTATTTGTTGACTTATTTATTGTTTGTTTTTTGTTAACGAAGTAAGTTTCAGATATCAAAGTCCTTACCTGTCTGGTTTGCTTCTCAGTCTCCAGTGCCTTGAATGGTGCCTGACACACACAATAACCTTCAATAAATATTCCCTAAATGAGAAAATCAATAAACAAATGAATGAGTTAGTGATAGTCTTATTTATTAGGTGGTCATCTACAGCAGGGGTCAGTAACTATAGCCACCTGTTTTGGGGAGGGAGGCAGGGGAGGTTGGTCTCGGCGAAATTTATGATGAAGATACAGTGTGGCACACACTCAGTCTCTTTGCACATACTGAATTTTTAGTAAGTCATTTGGATATTTCTGCATGCTGCTTCACTGGGAAAAGGGAATACCAGTGACCACTATTCTGTCACATTAAGGAAAGTTTTATTGGAACATAGCCATGCTCATTCATTGATGAATTGCCATGGTGGCTTTTACACTAAAACAGCAAAGTTGAGCAATTGCTACTGAGACTGTATGGCCAGTGAAGCTAAAAAAGATGTACTATCTTGCCCTTTAGAGTTAAGGAAAATGGCAGAATTTTGCTGACCTCTCATCTATAAGACCGTCTCTGAAAGGTATAGCAATTTAAAGCTCAGAAAATTGAAGAATTTTCTCAGCATTCCTAAATAAATTGGTGGTGACAGGGGGGAGGAAATGGGTCTCAGGACATTGAAGCCTAACTTCCTAAGACTTAAGAAGATGAGGAAGGCATCAACCACCCACTCCCTCCAAGCAAAACATCTTCTCAGGCTCCCACACAGATGGATATCTGTACTGTTCCAACATATCTCAATGCAGATCTCTTTCCTCTGAGTCTGGACGATGATTATATTTTTCCACAGGTTTTTTTTTTTTTTATACTGGCACCAAAGGAAAATATGGGGAGCTTCCAGAAGAGAGGGTAGAGTTTGAGATGGCAACAGCATAGCAAAAACATGCCCGGCAGAGCTCCAAACTCTCATCCTGACAGCAGTATCTAATTATTGCACTAAATTTTGAGAAACCTGATATTATGCAAATACACTCCAGCTGCATTTTATGACAGCACATACAACTTTTATAAAAGAGTTTTAAATCCTTTTTATATGGAAAAATATCCTTCTCTTACAGTATTTAGAATTAACCAAACATACAGTCTAATAGAGTTGAATAGCTTAATTTGGTACAAATGTTGAAGTACATTGAAATGGTCCTTTAAATGTTATAAAAAAGAATTCTGCACTTTATGTGTGTGTAACTGAGGGCAATATTTTCTGTTGCTTGCTGTTTATTGGTAATAGGAAGACTGCATAATTTGTTGTGGTACTGGGGTGGTGATGGTAGTGAGGGTTCCAGTTTCCAAGGCAGCACTGTGACTTGAGTGTTAAAGAATGAGAAGTTAGTTAGGTAAAGGAAGATTGAAGTGTGCTCTGGGCAGTGGTGGAGACCCTTTGCTAAGGCTGGAGCACAGGGAGCGATGTGGAGAGATCCCTGAGGAGATGCTGGGAAGGGAGACCAAGCTGATATCTGCAGAGCACTTTTTCTGTGCCAGGTACTGTTGGAAGTATTGTGCATCTATTAACTTATTTAGTCCACACAACAAATTTATAAGGTAGGTGCTTCTATTGTCCTTACTTTATAGGTAAGAAAATAGAGACGAAAAATAGTGGAAAAAAAATTGACCAATATCATACAGCTAGAACATGGCAGAACTTGATTTTAAACCCAGGAATCTAGCTCAAGAAGTCACACCCTTAACCACTGGGATATACTGAGGTCTGATGGGTGAGGTCTTTGAGAAGTTCCTTATATGTGATTCTCAGGAGAATCTTTTTTTTAAAAATCTATTAGTATTAAAAAGTAATGTTAGCAATATTACTGGATACAAGTTCAGTATGTATAATTAATTATATTTCTACATAGTAGAAAAAAAGCCAATCAAAGATAAAAGTTAAAAAAAAAAAGCTATCATCAAGTGCACTAAAGTTGTCTTCTAAAGTCTGGGGGCAGGACAGAGAGTTTAGAAAAATCCTGTTGAGGTATATTGAGCCCTCACTGAGATCATCGCAGCTATTCTCCAAAACCAGGAGCAGGACAGACGTAGAGAGAGATTTTGAGCTCTGCAGAAAGCTGAAGTTGTGACTAAAGAGTAAAGGGAGCTCCCCGGTGACCCCCCAAACTGCAAGCAGTCTGTAAAGCAACATAAGATCTCCCATGGTTCAGAAACATGGTGGCTGAGCTGTAAAGCATGGAGAACCTTGGCATCTGCTAAGGGCCAGATCCTGAGCTTTATGGGCTGGAAAGTCCTAATCCCTCTCTTAGAGCATTTGAATCAGTGGTGAGCTAAATCTATTAAAATGCTACAGAACTAGACCCAGTTTAAGCATAGGTTGGATACCCAATCCCTGTTACTGGCAGCTTCTCAGAAGTGACATGCTTGTCTAGGAATTAGTATTTACCTCTGTTTCTACTGTCTTTTAACATAAAAACTTGAGACACGTAATGGAGCAATAAAATGCAATCTGTGGTCAAAAGGGAAAAAAAGACAGTAGACTCAGACCAAGAAGTAGATACTATGTTGAAATGATCAAACTAGAACTTTAAAATAACTATGATATGTATGTTAAAGAATAAAGTCACTTAAAAAAACAGAGTTCTCTACACAGTGTTCAAGAACAAGATGACTGAATATTATAAAAATGAAAATAGTCCCCAAATTGTCCTAGTGATTCAATATAACAACAAATCAAAATACCAGCAGATTTTTGTTAAAACATGACAAGCTTATTTTAAAATTTGTAGAAATTCAAGGGACCGAGAATACCTAAGGTACTTTTAAAGAAGAAGATAGGAGAGAGAACTTGCTTTACCAGAAATCAAGGCTTATTACTTTATGTAATTATTATATACAATGTGGTATTGGTATCACAATAGAAGAGTAGAATAGAATCCCTCTTCCCCCCCAAAAAGATCCACACATATGTGAACATGTAATTTACAACCAAATTCTTGTACACTGATGGAGAATGTGTAATTTAATTCAACCTCTAAGTAAAACAGTTTAACATTGGTTAGTGAAGCTGAAGAGTCACATGTTCTAGGAAGTAGCAATTTCTTCTCATAGCTTTACTGTTAGCATTGCCAGATTTAGCAAATAAAAATACAGAGTGCCAGTTAAATTTGGATTTCAAATAAAGGACAAATAAATCTTTAGTATAAGTATGCTTCATACAGTAGTTGAGACCTCCTTATTGTAAAAAATTATTTGTTTATCTGAAATTCAGGTTTAACTACACATTCTGTGTTTTACTGATATGTGGCAGTGCTAAATATACTTCTCAGCAATGTGTGCACACAGGCACACCAGGAGACGTAGGCAGGGATGCTCAGAGCATTGTTTGCAATCACCAAAACCAGCCAACAGTCTGGTTTGACCACAGAATGGAAAAATAAACTGTGGTATGTCCATACAACAGAATATGATGTGGCAGTAAAAAGAGATGAGCACTACCAGATAGGCCTAACAACTGTAAATCAATCTCATTAACATAATGTCCAGCAAAAGAAACCAGACACCATAAACATCTATAATTTACTTACATGCAATTTTAAAAAAAGAAACAGACAAACTAGACTGGTGTTTAGGAAGGTATGCTTAAATGGTAAATTGTAAAGAGGGTTTCGTGAAAGTTAAGATGGTGACTACCTTCAAGTAGAGGAAGGAAATCATCTTTGAGAGGGGTCCATGGGGGCTCTGCTTGCTAACAACATTCTGCTGTTTGATCTGGCTGGTGTTACTCAGGTGTTTGCTTTTATGTTATATTTCACTTTTGGAAGATTTTAAAAAAGGACTAGGAATATAATATTCTATGTAACTAACAACCTGTCATTGTATTAAGTACTTTGTAGTTCTGTCCCTTTTTTATCCTGAAAAGAAATTCATGTATAGTATAACTTACCTATACACTTAATATTAACAAAGAATTAAAATGTCTTAACTATAACATAAAGAAGATAAAAATGTAATTTACTAGGAAATACTATGCATTTTAACATGTAAAACCTTAAGCCTATCTTCACTTAAAGACAAGAGAAAGCAGTAGATGCTTATTCCTTTACATTGAATCACTGTGAATATGGTAGGAAAGTTATATTAATGGCTCAAATACCATGAGCAGTTGCCAAAGGCTGTGGCTTTTCTAAAATGGCGAACTGCTCTTGGTAATGTTCTGGAGAAAGTAAAAAAAAAAAAAATTATTCCCTCAGTTTGCGTAGTAGCTGCATTGCTAGAAAATGGCTTTATATCAAAACTGTGCAAAACCTTTACATTTTAAAAAATTTTTTAAAGATTTTATTTATTTTTAGAGAGAGGGAAAAGGAGAGAGAAAGAGAGGGAGAGAAACATCAATATTTCCCCAACTGGGGAATGTCCCCAACTGGGGACCTGGCCCGCAACTCAGGCATGTGCCCTGGCTAGGAATCAAACCTGTGGCCCTTTGGTTCACAGGCCAGTGCTCAATCCACTGAGCCACACCAGCCAGGGCACAAAACCTTTACATTTATGTGAAAACAAATATGCTATGTTAAGATAATTATAATATAAACAAGTTTCTCAGCTACAGAATTGTCCTTTGGGAAGATAAAAAATTATGCAGATCTTGGGACAATTTTTCTTTACGTTGAATTGTCAAAATTGGCAGGATGTCTAGCATCCCCAGGAACCCCAGTTGTGAGCCGTGTCCCCCCATCGTTGTGTAACCAAAACAACCCCACAAACTTCCAAAACACCCTCGAAAGGGCTGCACCACCTCTGCTCAGAACTGCTACCCCCGATCTTTGATACTGTGGTAAGGTTAGAGAAACTGGAGTTGCTACAGATTTAGACTCCTAAATTTTTCTAAATAGCTTTGTTTTATTTCATTTCTTAAAAATGTCATAAAGCAACAGAAAAATAAATACATATTTATTATGAAGGAAATGAAATCTGGAGCTTTGCCTAGTGGCCTTAGAATTAACTGAGAAAATTCAGCTTTCATTATGCATTTCAACTTTTTTAGTGCCAGAAGGAGAGGGAGAAGGAGGCACACATGGTAATGAATGGTAGGCAGAGTCAAGAGCATTTGTTCAGGACACTCAATAAAATGACACAGCCCACCCGTCGCTGTTTCCAACCAGCCTGGTCAGACTTCCGCCTTTCTGACATTCTTGTCAGAGTCCCAGTTGGTCCTCACTTTTTCTGGAGGTAGTAGTTTTGGGGGGCAGGCAGCACCCAACTACCTGTGGACAGGAAGTCCTGCCTCCTTACAGGGGTACTGAAGATGTACAATGCAGAAGGTCAGGTAAAGCAGGACAGGTTATAGATCTGGTCAGCAGGACTTTGAACATTTCTCATAAGAAATGTCATTAATGCTTATCAGTGTTTCATTGTCTGAAAAGTTTATTATTTATTTCTCAGACACTTTCCGTGGGAATTTGCTGCCTCTAACTCTGATAAACAGTAGTTAGAAATACACTTGACATGAAGAAGAGTGGGTCCTGAGAGACTTCGGTATTGTGTGAATGGGGAGGACAAAATGAATGGAGATGAGGAAAGAAATTGAGTTATTTTCCATCATGTAGCTTCTGGCTGAGTTTTGAGATCTAAGGTGTCTCTGTTGGATTATAAGTACTTGGAAGAAATTTTGCTTTTTCTTCCATTGGAGGGAATGAAGATCAGGTCTGAGTGGTCCTGTTATATATTTCTAAGTAAGACAAAATGTTACCTTTATCAAATACTTTCCTACATTTCTCAGATCTTATACTGGTTGTAATTAATCACATAGCAGATTGTGAGCTCCCTGCATGCATTGTCTGTTTCGTCTCTGCAGCCCCCCTCGCTAGCTGGATGCAATGTGTTGAAATCGTAAACTAATGAACACATTTACCTTCAGGCACTGCAAAGACTGGGAGTACATCCATTTGACAATTAAAGGACAAAGTACACTTTCTGAAATTGCTACCTAAGACACAATTAAAAACATAAATTTACATTTTAATTTTTATTACTTATTTTATAGCCAGTAATTTAAAGAATAATGTCATTCTTTTATTCCATATAATTTTCTATTGTGTGCCAGGCAGTGAGCTAGGCCTTGAGAACATGAGATGAAAAAAGCTGATGGAGTCCCTGTTTTCCTCCTGGAGCCTGTTGTAATGCATTGGACAATTGGTGTAGGAGGTGATAACCTATCTTTGTTTTCCCTTCAAAATAATGACTCAAAAAATGGATGGCCAGTCCCTAGGTCATCTGAACTCCCACCTATTTTATTAATCTACATGTTGAGGGAAGTGACCCTCATTCAGAACTTAAGAGGAAGTAGATCTACACATCTTTCCTGTGCATATCTTTTAATCTGGATCAACCCAAGCCCAAGTCTCCCTCACATGTTACTCGCACCTCAGTTTTACACTTGGCTGACTTGAAAAGTTATATATTTTTATATTATCAGATGCATATTTCTCAGTCTCTTTCTGCCCATCACTGCCTACCTTCCATCAGCAGCCATAAACCCACCTACCTGGGAGAAAATGATTTGAAGGGGAAAGGCTTTAAAACACAAACGATCCCTAAGGGAGATAACCTACTTTAGGATAAGAGAATATTGATGTCCTTGTGACCAAGTAAGAACCCAAGCCTTAAGCGAGCATTGTACCCCTCTGCTGACATCTAGAATCACTGAGTCATAGACCTTTAGAATTGGAGGCAGCTTGAAGGTTAAAAGAGATCAAAGAGTGCTCTGAGGATCACTACATTCCATTCACCCAGGAGACTTGTTAAAGATGCAGGCCTAAGCACCCAATGAAAGAATCTACATTTTTAAGACTTTCCTGTGAGTTCGTTAGAAAACCTTCACTTTATATAATAGATGGGAGTCCTGAAGGAGTTCTAAGGATACAACAAGTTAGTGGTTGAGGCTGAATCCGAGCCAGAGGGTCTGATTGCCCACCTAGGGCTATTACCCCAGTGCTGTGTCATGTGGCAGTAAAATACCAAAGTAAAACACATCCAGTTCTTTCCCCTTCCCCAATCTCCCTTCCTCCATATAGATCCTGAGGTAGAATAACCAGTGATTGTAAAGTATAAGAGGATCTCTATTCTTTTTTCCTAACACATGCCAAATATTTCTTCCCTAATGAAGTACATTATGAAATTTATATTCCATGCATTTCCTGCCCAGATAAGAGTTCACCCTGTGCTCCATATCTCTGCCGGTCTCCATACTGGAACATGGAAGGAGACCTTCTGACCTGGCCCTGCTCTAATCAGAACACAGCTGCTGTTGTGGGTGCTTTGTGGGCTATGCATTGGTCACATCTTTGTGAAGTCTGTACATACTTTGGGATTGTGAGGACTTCCCAGGTAGTTTGTGGTTTCTCCTGTCTTCTATCCTCCCCAGTGCAAACCATGTGCTCACAAGCCCATGAATGTGCCTTGGATGGAAACGGTTGGCAGCCAAGGCTGATACTCTTCCTCCCACAGGCTCATTTCCATGTCTCGTAAAGACAGACACTGGCCAGGAACCAAGCTATTAAGGATCAGAGCTTTATGCTTGAAGGATTCAAAAGCCACTGGCACTCAGAGCACTTATAAGAATCGATAGAACTAAGGCACTCCAGCCGCCAGACAAGGACTGCTGTGAAAAGATAAAATGGCATTGCAGCGGAGAAAGATGAATCCTTAGGTTCAGTAGCCCAGCAGTCACTGATTTTGTGCTTTGTTACTAAGACAGTCAGACCCTTTACAACTCGGCCTCTGTGTGACCCAAGGGAGGTGCTGTGTCTAAGAGCCCCTCTGAATAGACATGAAGTATCCACCACAGGGCAGGGGCTACTCGGGGCTGGAGCAGTGCCACCTACAGATCTACATGCCCACGGGGACAGGGATGTGATAGAGTCAGGAGATGTTGTATATATTTTCAATTTGCTCATGATTTGAGGATTGCTATAGCCTTTGTATAAGAGCGTTGACTTTTGTTCCTGGATGGAACTGGACACATAGCTTAGCACATTTAACAATAAGCTATGCACTGCTAGTTGTACATGTTGGAGAAATGCTGGAAATGGATTCATGTTGCTACATCTATCATACTGATTATTGGGTATTTTTGAAAAGGACAGCAGCCTTCTCTCTCTCTCTCTCTCTCTCTCTCTCTCTCTCTCTCTCTCTCTCTCTCTCTCTCTCTCTCTCTCTCTCTCCATTGAGGCACTTTATTTGCATGCATGTATTACATCCTTAGAAAAATAAAAGAATCCCAGGATTTTTCCTCCTGTGTCTTTTCTTCCTTCTTCATGGTCCATGGTGCCTGCTGAGGTTGTCAGAACAATGAAACCAAACTGATGGGATGGAAACAGGCTCTTCTGCCATTTTTCTGGGTCTTTGAACTGCACATCAAATCTGGGGCTGATTACTCCACACTTGTTCAACCTGCCTGTGAGGTACACAATTTTCCAGCTCTGTGATCATCAGTGATTTCAAATTCGCCAGTGTAACCATGTCTCATAATCACAATTAGAAGCCAGAGATAACTTTGGAGCACGGCCTAATAAGAACCTGGCATTTGCCTCTCTTTTTTGCATCATTGATACTCTCAAGAGTATCATCCAGGACAGTTATGCATACCAACATGGTGGCATGACATGGCAGAAAGCAGCCTTCTCGGTTGTAATTAGATTAACTAGAGAATCACCACCACAACCACCACCATCACCATCATCATAGTTAACATTTATTTTGTGCTTACTAGGTATAAGTACTTTACCTTGATTATCTAACTTGATCCTCATAATTATCCTATGAGGAGAATGAAATAATTATCTTCATTTTACTGATAAAAAAGTGGCCACAACATGGTTAATTCACCCAAAGCTACACATCTAGGAAGTAGAGAAGCTGAGCCTCAAACTCAAGCAGACTCCAGAGTTCATATTCTTAACCTGGTATAAACATAGCTATTAATGCACAAGAAATAGTGGTGGGTTGAACTTTGTTCATTTGGTCTTTCTTTTAGTTGTTCATTCATTCATTCATTCATTTTATCAATAAAATAAATACAAATTCAACATGAGACATTGGGCTTTTTACAAAGATGAATAGGACAGTTTCTGTCCTCAAAGATATCACTTTGTAGGAAAAAGGCAGGCATCTAAATAAATGATACAAATGGGATTTGATACTCTAATAAAAGTACTTACAATATGTTTGGTGAGGACAGAGATAGAGTCGGGGAAGGCATCCTGGAGGAAGCTACTAATCCAGGTCCTGAAGAGGGGAGGAGTTTGGTGAGGAGAGATGAGGGAAAGGAACAACCCAGGCCTGGAGAACGTCCATCAGCGGGGCTCCTGAGATCCTGCCCTGGCTTTCAGGGACACAGACCTAGTTTCCTACTCTCTAAGATCTTAACCGAGGGTGAGAGTTGTCAATAAATAATGAATGAAGAGTATGTTCATAGTACTGATACAGACAAAGCTCTCTGCAAGGGTGAAGGAGACCTTATTCCTAACTCTGGAAGATGGAGCTGGGGACTTCCCCAGGGAGGACTGATTTGAATGAGGCTGGGAAAAATGAGAAGAGTTTTTCCAAATAGTGAAGTAGAGGAGTGAAGGAGTGTGGACTATTTATGGAACAAACAATCTGTTAGAAAGGGAACAGAGGCATATGGAGGTTGGTGATGGGAACCAAGGGACATGGCACCAGTGCTTGGAAGGCCTGGAATGCCAGACGAAGAGATTTGAAAAGCACTGATGAAATACGGACACTGTTCAAGCAGAGGTATTGCCAGGGAAATGAGAGTTCATCCTAGATCAGTCATTTCCAAGCTTGCTTTTAGCTACAGAACCTTTCCTTCAAGCACAGTCTCAGGGAAAACCCTAAGTATGAAACAGTTAAGAACAGAACCGCTCTGGTTGGCATGGAGGTGAAGGGATCCAGGATTCAGGCTTCTCAGCCTCCACCTAGGGTTCTGTGCACCAAGAACCTAAAATCATCCTGGAGGACTGGGTGTTTTCAGCCCCATTCCCAGGCTGACGTGTTAGGCTGGCAGCAGGCACACTGGTTTTGTTGCTGGCAATAAGGCAACACCATTGGTGAGTTTGGCCCTTGGTGATGATCTGATTTGTACATAAAGCAAAACAGCTATTTACAGCGTGTCAATGATTAGCTGAGAGTCTATCCACATAGATATGCACGTTGCTGAGTTGAAGTACTTGGACAAAGCTGACTGCTACTTAGAGCATTCCTGTGCTGAGGCCACCTCCTACTAAATGGGATGCTGGGGACTCGAGGAGTTAACACAACTTCAGAATTGCCTCTCCTTTCCCTGCAGAGGAACTTGCCCACTGGGAGAGTCCAGCTCCATGCTGAGGACTCACTGACAGAAAGTGAAAGGAAAGATTTCACTGGATCCGTGCACCTGGATACCCTCAGGAGAAAGGAGTGAGGGAAGGAATATTTCATTTTCAGAGTTTCCAAAAGTGAATCCCAGCAGGTCAGGCTGCAGGAAGAAACGATGATCCCTGGAAGAAATAAGCCAGAAGAGGCCCATGATTTACTTGTCAAAGAAAGAAAAGACTTGCAATAGAGGGGTTCAGATTAAATACAGGACACCTAGCTGTCAGAATATGGCAGCAGCTGGACTTTTGATGTATGCAAATGAACCATATGCAAATTAACCTGGTGCCAGCCTCTCCTGTGGGAAATAAAAACGGACTTCGCTCATTCCCAGAAGAAATGTTGATGGACATAGCACCACATATTGACGGGCCTGGTGGGGGAAAAGCAGGGAGATGTAAATAACCTGCTGAATGTGTTAATGGGTAAACTCACCCTAACCGAAATGAATGCTTCAAAAGGTATGGGGACGGCAGACACATAGGCAAGTGGTTCCTACAAGTCCTTATGGGTGTCAGGGAGTCCCCACTCCTCCTTCCTTCCTCTTTTCTCCTTTTCCTTTTCCCCTCCCCACTTCCTCCTTCTCCTTTCCCTTGCTCCTATGGGCCCTGGAGTTGGTCCAGGAGTTTCCTCTTACCTCTAACCCCTTTTCCTCCCTTTCCTAGGTGTGAAATCCTAGGCTGTTCTCAGGATAATTTCTCAGAGCAAGGCTACCTGACACTAGTTAAACTTGAATTTCTGATAAACAATGAGTAACTTTTTTGTATTAGTACTGTATGTCTCAAATGTTGTATAGGATATAATTTCAAACATAATTTGAAAAGCAAACTTAACTGGGTTTTCTGTATTTTTATTTGTTAAATCTGGCAACTGTATGCTCAAGCCACCTGCCCCATAGAGATGCGCCCTCTCTCTGCTCACTCTTGAGAAACGAACCTCAGCCCAGTTTTTGGCCCAGGGGCTCACTGCAAACCCCAGAGGCATGAACTCAAGCTTCTCAACTCCACGGTGGCAGAGGGCTCCTCCAGCCAAGGAAAGGGGATGTACTCTTCAGGGCCCCCATGCTCCCCCTCCTCCACGCTCCCCATCCCCTCTCTTCTTTTGAAGTCCTGGCAGGTTGGTCAGAGGCCAGAGTGGGGTTAGGCAGGGTAGGGGATTAAAGAGGCCTACTGCGTGATGAATAAATGTTTACAATAACCACATTCCCTCCTTGACTAGCTGGAGAGTTTCCATCAGAGCTGCATTGCCATTAGGCAAGCTGTTTGCTTTTTTGTCAGAACTAACTTGTTGGTGCATTGCTGCTGAAAACAGAAAACATCTGTGGAGCGCCCATAAACAGGAAACTTTGGAGGGGAGAGGGGGGAAAAAAAACCTCATATTGCTTGCTGACCCTGCTATATGCATGTTTGAAAAGGAAGAATGTAACTTAAATCAACAACCGTCAAGTATAAGCCAGGACCAGAGCGTGACTAAGATTGAGTGGCATTGAGAAGGCTTTTGTCCTATGTTTCCTTTTTGATCTAAGCTGGGTGCATTGAGAGAGGGTTTGTTTCTCCTGCTAGGTGAAATTCTCCAGGGAAGATGGGATCTGCAAAAATAATTTTTCTGTCGTACCTGATATGCAAGGGCAGCAACTCGAGAAGGACCCTGTTGTAAATTATAGATGGTGTGTTTCAATGGAGCTTCTAAACACACACATCACCCAGAATTGCTACAACTAGAGTAAAGCAAGCAAAAGAATATGCATGACAGGTTTCCCACGGTAGAAGCCTTCTACCTTCATGTAGACAGGCTGCGAGGATGACTGCTAGTATTTTGCTTTCCTCTGTACTAGGAAGTTGAGAAAATTTTTAAAGAATAAATGTGTGGTGCCCAAAAAAAAATGAGGTGCCAGGGACAGAAAAACTATGGCTAGAGAAGGAGAGGCCGATAAGGAATTTACTCTCTCTCTCTTTTCCCCAAGAAAAGAAGAAGGAAGACGAGGAGGAAGAGGGAGGAAAGAAGAGAGGAGGGACCCTGGGAGGTAGAGATAAAGACAGGCAGCCCTGTTCTTTGGTCTGGAGCCAGCTTGCTCCAGAATTTATGTGCCTATGGGGCTATAGAAAGTCATCCAGAGGGCCCAGTCCTCTGTGGTTTCTTTAATGACTTAGAATAAAGAAATAATAAAGCTAACCATGTCTAGACTTCCAGTGGACTATAAGATAAGGGACAAGAGTAACCCCAAGTCATCACGGGAATGTGCCTTGGGCAAAAGGTGAGGATGGTATGAAGTTATGACTTATGCTTGGCAGTGGAAGAGAAATTTTTTAAAAATCCTAAAAATGGACAGTTAGCAATTCAGATAGAAAGAAAAAGCACGTGAGGGTGAGATTTGGCCAAGGCAGAGTCCATATTCCTTCTATATAATTTGATTGATTAACCTGTGGTTCTCAGAAGTCAGAGTACATTAGAGTCAAATGAGAAATGTGTTAAAAAAAAAAAAAAAAACAATTCAGGGCTCCACTCTCTGGTTCTAGTTCTGAAGGTAAATTTGGTACAAGCAGGCTACCAAGCATAGTTCAAGAAACAAGGTTCAGAATGTGTCTGGGTAATTTTCTCTCCGGGTAATGAGGTAAGACACTCTTCCTGGCTCCTGGATCAAAGACTGATACGGTGTCTAAGAGTGGGGACTTTGGAGTGGGTCAAATTTTAGCTCCACTCTCAGACTCTATTATTTGCAAAATGATGATCTCCAGTAGTTACTTAACCTCATTAGACTTCAGTCTCCCCATCTTTAAAGTTGGGATGTTATAATATATACTGCAGTATGTGTCTCCTCAGGTGATTACAGGTATAAAATGAAGTTGTAACAGAACCCCTGGGCTGCTTCCATTGAAACAGAACCCACGGGCTGTTTAGTTAGGGGCCCGATTGCCCGCCGCCAGAATTATAACTCTGAATACCAGAGTTTGGTGAAAAGAAAATGAATTGTTTATTTACACATAGTCCTGCCTACCCCTCCCAGACCTGGCCAGTCTTAGGAAAGTCAGAAACACTGTTTCCCTACTTCCTAGACACAGTTCAGCTTTACCAGTAGCTGCCAATCACTCAGTTCTGATTGGGGAGGTCCTTTCTGTGCTGTGGTGCCCTCCAGCTCTCAATGCAGGACCGCCTGGATTCTCAGCCTCCTTGTAAACTGCCTTCTTCCTGCAAACCGCATGGATCTCCTCTCCTTCTCCAAGCAGTCTGGCAAGAGCCTCTCCTTAAAGCAGCCTGGAGACCCCTTCTCCAAGCCAGATGGAGGGAGCCCACAAGAGCCAGAGAGTGAGGGCGTGAGGGCCAGAGAGAGCCTGAGAGAGAGAGCCTCCTAGAGCCAGAGCCAGCCCAAAATGTCCACAGCTCCTTCCCTCTTCCTCCCTGCCTCCTCTCTCTCCCCCACTGCGTCCTCTCACACAGTGGGTGTTGCAAACAGTCCTGACCATTCACAGAACCCTACGTAGGCTCTGTCTGCTTCTTCCGTACCAGCCCACAGTCCAAGATCCCTCCCATCTTCCTGAGTCTTGGAAGTAAAGCGGATCTTTGCAACAATGTTTCCAGCCACTAGCTTCAGGCATGCAAGGGCATCCTGAAAGCAGCTTCCTGTTCCCTATCTCCCAGCCGCAAACTCGGGTGTTTGTTTTTGGACTCCCCTGTTTCTGTAACAAAGTGATGCATAGAAAGGACTTAGCAAAGTCCTTGGCCAAACAAATGTGAACAGCGCTATCACTGTTACCACCACCATTATCATCACCATGACTGTTGCCATCAGTAATAATTTGTCCTCTTACTAGGATGTGCTGTGTGCCAGAGCTTGCAATTCTACTTATTTTACTATTTAGTTCTCACAGTAAATGTAAGGGACAGATTATTCTTCCCATTCTACACATGAATAAGCAGAGGTTATATAGCCTGACTCTTACCACTCAGATGGGACCAAGAAAAGCTATAACTCCTCTGTTGATGGGAATTTAAAAGAGTACAGCCACTATGGAAAACAGTATAGAGGTTCCTCAAAAAATTCAAAATAGCATTCTCAGAAGCGACATTGCTGGATCATATGGTACGTCTACCAATTTACTGTCTCACCAACAGTGTGCAAGGGTTTCCTTTTCTCCACATCCTCCGCAGCACTTATCTCCCGCCCTTTTGATGACAGCCATTCTAACAGGTGTGAGGTGATAGATCACTGTGCCTTTGATTTGCATTTCCCTGATGATTAGTGGTGTTGAGCATGTCTTCATGTACCTGTTGGTCATTGTATGTCTTCTTCGGAAAAATGTCTGTTCAGTTCCTTTGTCCATTTTGTAATCAGATTGCTTTTGTTTTTGTTTTGTTTTGCTATTGAGTTGGAGGAGCCCCTTTTTTTTCAGTTTCTTGCCAGAATTATGATAGATAAAACAATATCAAAGTTTTAAAATTGCATCTCTATAATTTATTTTAAGATTCACATGTATTCATGTTTTTAGTAGCCAGTTGTAATGTTTCTGTGACTTGTCTACTCGTAATTTCTGTCCATTATCCTACTATGTTTTTTTTACTGATTATAGGTATTCTTTATATAGGCTGGATATTAATACTTTGTGTATTTTATAGATGTTGCAAATAGTTTCATCAGGTCTTTTACTTCTTTTTAAACTTAGTTTATGATTTATTTTTCATCAAGAGAAATTAAATTATCAGCTCATTTAATACCTTCTGAGGTTTTACATTTTTATAACCTCTACATTTTAAGAAAATTATAATTTTCCAATATTTCTCTAGTTTTATACTTTATACTTAGCTCTTGACTCCATAAAGAATTTGTATTTTTATAAAATGCTTGATAGAGATTTTATTTAAAAATTTGATAGCTATTTTTTAACATCATTTATTAAATAGAATTTTATTACTCTTGATTTGAAATATAATAGTTATTTTAATACAAATTATCTCACATACCAGGATTTCTATTTTTTTCCATTGAGTTTAACTAATTCCATACCATTTCTATGCAATTTTTACATTTAAAAAAATTTTAAGTTAATTCTAATTTTTAAAATACCAGAAAAAATAAATATTCCCCCCAACATTCTTTTCTTTAAGAAAGTTTTATTAGATATTGTCATTTATTTTCTTTTCTAGATAAATTTTAGAATTTGACTAAAAGTCTTTTTAATCCTTTTAAGATTATTATTGAGGCTTAAGTTGAATTTGTTCATTTATTTTGATAAAATTGTTTTTTTTAATATCACATGGAAATACATGTTGGTCTACTTATTCAGCTTTTCTCTTACATATTTCAGTTGGGTTATATAGTTTTGCTTAAACATGTTCTTGTGCATTTCTTGTTACTTTTACTGATAGGATTTTAATAAGGTTTTATGCCATTATGAATGAGATTTTAAATTTTTATTATATTTTCTAATTGCTATTGTGAAAAGGAATGCTATTCAAGTTTAAAGTTTATTGAAGTTTAAACACTACTATTGCTATAGTATCTGGTCACCTTTTAAAACTTATTTATTAGTTTTAATAATTGGCCAGTTATCAGCTCAAATTTTATGAAACAAATACATTTTGAGCAGCTATTATGTGTCAGATGTTGGATATATGTCAGGTCTCTGTTCACAGAGATTGCATTCCACTGGAGGAAGTTGAGTCAAAAACAAGGAAACAAATGCATAGGCACAATAAATTCAGTACTATGAAGGAAATAAAAGAGAAGGATGTAACAGAGAGAAAGGGAGAGTAAGGGCACGCTAAGAAGTATCACTGAGATGATGCTCAAGACCAGGGACTCAGCCGTGTGAAGAACTTACCAGGCCAAAAACAGCAACCACAAAGGCCCTGAAGCTGAGAGGAGCTTGGCATTCAATGGGCCAGAATATGAATCCAGGTAGCTAGAGTGCAGTGGATAAGGTAGGAGTTCAGAGCAATAGATAGAAACCAAGATAATGTGAGGATTTTTTTAGGCCAAGGCAAGAAATTCAAATGTCCTTCTATGTGTAGTTGGAAGCTACTGAAGGGTCAGAACAGTTAAACAATCTGATTTATGTTTTAAAGCATTTGCTCAGACTGTGGGGAGGGAAAACTTCCAGAGAACAAGAGTACAAGTAGGAGGAGGTTGCCATGTAGGAGTTGAGAGGTGTTGGTGGCCTGACAAGTGTAGCAGCAGTGGATGGAGAGAGGTGGAGGCATTTGAGATTGAAGTAGAATGAATCAGACTCACTGATGCATTTTAATGGAGAGGGTTATTAGGCTTTTGGCTTGAGTAACTGGGTGGATGGTAATGCTATTTACTGAGATAACAAACACTGGGGAATAGTGACTTGTCAAGGGAGAAAGAGGATCAAGGATTTCATTTGGGAAGTGTTTATTTTGAAATACGTGATTGACATGAAAATGAATATGTGAAATAGTTGCATAAATGAGTCTGGAGCTCAGGGAACATTCAATCCTAGAGATAGAAACTTGGAATTCAGAAGCATGTAGATAAAATTTAAAACTAAAGGACCAGATGAGATAATGGAGGGGGAAAATATAATTACAGAAGAAAGAAAAACCTACTAAACCTACTACCAAATAGAGTCAATGTGACATTTAGATGTCAGTTGCAGGAGGAAGAGATAGCAAACTACAGCGTAATATAGAAATAGGAGAAAGCAAAGGAGCCTGAGATGGTGAAAGAGGAGGATTATCAGGAAAGAGTGATGTTACAGAGGCTAAGACAGGATGGAGGGATTTTTTTGTGTGTGTGTTTTTTTAAGTATATTTTATTGATTATGTTGTTACAGTAGTTCCCATTTTTTTCCCTTTGCTCCCCTCTGCCCAGTACCCCTCTTCTCTCCGGCAATCCCAACCCCCTTTATTCATGTCCAGGGGTCATGCATATACGTTCTTTGGCTTCATCCTTTCCTATATTATTCTTAACTTCCACCTGTCTATTTCTTATTTACCAATTATACTTCTCAATCTCTGCACCATTTCCCCTGCTCCCTCGCAGCTGATAACCCTCCACATGGTCCCCATACATATGATTCTGTTCCTATTCTGATTTGCTTAGTTGGATTTTGTTTTAATTTTTAGGTTCAGTTGTTGATAGTTGTGAATTTGTTGTCATTTTAATGTTCATTATTTTGATCTTCTTTTTCTTAAGTTCCCTTTGACATTTCATATAATAATAGCTTGGTGATGATGAGTTCCTTAAGCTTTACTTTGTCTGGGAAGCACTTTATCTGCCCTCCCATTCTAAATGATAGCTCTGCTGGACAGAGTAATCTTGGTTGTAAGTCCTTGCTTTTTATCACCTTGAATACTTCTTGCCAGTCCCTTCTTGCCTGCAAAGTTCCTATTGAGAAATTAGCTGATAGTCTTCTAGGCACCCCTTTGTACGTAACTCTCTGCTTTTCTCTTGCTGCTTTTAAGATTCTCTCTATCTTTAACCTTTGGCCTTTTAATTATGATGTGTCTTGGTGTGGTCCTTTTTGGGTCTAGCTTGTTTGGGACTCTGTGCTTCCTGAACTTGTATGTCTATTTCCTTTGCCAAATTTGGAAAGTTTTCCTTCATTATTTTCTCACATAAGTTTTCAATTTCTTGCTCTTCCTTTTCTCCTTCTGGCACCCCTATGGTTTGGATGTTGGCATGTTTAAAGTTGTCTCAGAGGTTCCTAAGCCTCTCCTCATTTTTTCAATTCTTGTTTCCTCATTCTGTACTGGTTGACTGTTGTTTTCCTCCTTATGTTCCAAATCATTGATTTGAACTTCAGTTTTATTCCCTTCACCATAGGTTTTGTGTGGATTTTCCTTCATTTCATTTAGCATAGCCTTCACTTCTTCCCTTATGCATTTCCTGTACTTAAGCATATCTGTCAAGCCAGTGAGAATCTTTATCACCAGTGTTTTGATCTGTTAGGTTGGCTATCTCCTCATTGCTTAGTTCTCCCATTGGAACTTTGATTCATTTCCCCTTTTGGGCCATGCTTCTCTGTCTCCTCATCTTGACAGGCTCTTGTGTTTATTTGTCTCTCTGTCTTTGGTAGAGCTGTTGATCCTGTTACATTGTAAGGGGTGAAACCTTAGGTTTCTCATCAGTACAGGGTGACCTGTTTCACTACGTTGTGACGCTGTATGTGGGGAGGGGTGTGAGAAGGAACAATGTCACTTATTCAGCATTTGCCCCTTTTCCAGGCACTTCTCCACTTCTGTGTGGGATGGCACCTCTCTAACTGTTTCCCTTGCCATTGTTCCCAGAGTGGGTGGGTCTGTGGACATTCTAGGACGACTGGGGACCTTTAAACAAGCGGACTCTGCTGAGAGACCAGCAGTTTATTCCTCCACCCCAACCCTCACTGGTTTGCACAGTCAGAAGCAATGAGGCTCTATTTTCCCTGGTGCTGGGACAGTGAGCTGTGCAGTCTGGTCTGTTGCTGGGAGTGTTCCCCAGGTGTCCTTCCTGACTTTGTAAATGTGTGACTGTGCTTTTTGGCAGCCTGCCGCTGCCACCACTGCTTCTGCCACCACACTGTGTCCTCTCTGCCCCCGCTCCGCCACTTCTACCTGTCTGGATGAATATTTCTACTTTGTTTGTTGGACTTCCATGCAGCTCAATTTTCTGGAACTTCTGGTTGTCTCTAGTTTTGAGGTAGTTGTATTCCTTCTTAGTTGTGGAGGGAGATGCAGCATGTTTGTCTAGGCCTCCAACTTGGCCAGAAGTCAGGATGGAGTTTTAAGAAGAAAGCTCTGTCAAGATTTTAATCAAGAGCTGCTAAGGGATTGGGGAAAAGGAGGTATAGTTGATGACCTTAACAAAAACAGCTGCAAGGAAAGCCAGGGGGTAAAAGACAGCTTGGGGTGAAATCCAGGTTAGGATGGGTGGAACAATAACAGAAGATGAGGAGTGGAGACAGCTAGAGTAGACAGTTAACCCCTTAAAGAAGTTTTGTTGCAAAAGGAATGAAGAAATGGATTGGTAGGAAAAGGGAAGTCGAGAAATGATGTTTTGTTTTCAGAAGATTTTAGGTATCAGAGCAGCTTTGTCTGCTGAAATGAGTGATCAATGCAGAAGAAATTAAGAAATCAAAGATTCAGGAGAAAGAGAAGAAAAAAATGGGTAAGCAAAGTTCTTGAGAGGAGGGAAGGCATGACACCCAAAACCTGAGTGGAAGGGAATGATCTTTGATGGAGACCCATCTTTTATTGGGACAGGAAATAAATTAGAACGTATGGGCACCTCTACATATAAGTTTATAAATTTTGTTGTGATAAAATGGAGAAGTTCCTGTCTGAATCTATAGAAGAGACTCATCAATTTTTCATTTCTTGGTCAAAATATATGAAATAATTGTAGGATTGCCTCTTCTTTTACAAATGTCTTGTTACATGGCTACTACCTACAATCCATATTGAATGGCAGTAATGACAATATGCAGCCTTATATTTAGTTTTCTTCAAAGGAAATAATTCTACCACCTGACTACTGAATAAAGACATTTACACTTATAGGCTTCTGGTAGATAGAGCACAGCAAGTAAAAGATATTTATATTTCCTAAGGTTGACTCATTTTGGCATAAACTTTATATAATGGTGATACACCTTTTTCTTTAAATGACCTTCTCCATTTGAAACGCTAATATCTTACTTAGCTTTTAAAAAAATTTCTATTCATAAGGGAAATTGGCATAGAGTGCTTTTGTGTACATGCATTCATAGGTAGAGTTTGGTTTCATATTTTCCATATTTTTCTAAGCTCCAAAACATTATTTTAAGAAAGGAAAAACTCTGTTATGAATGAAATACCTTTTGAAACTGTTCGGGTCTGGTGTTATTTTTAAAAGGAAGTTATCACAATACGTTTTTAATTTCTTCTCTAGTTATTAGTCTATTCGGCCTTTTTACTTCTTTTGTGATGAGTCTGGGTCATTTTTTCCCCTAGAAAATATTCATTTTATTCCATTTTAAAACTGTGTTTGCAAAAGTTGTATATACTATATTATAATTTAAAAAATCTCTGTATCTGAGGTTATGTGCTTTATCTTATTTCCAATGTGGTTTATTTTTGTAATTTTTCATTTTTTCTTGGTCAGATTTGCCAAACTTTTGGTGTCAAACAAGCTTTATGGTTTTAAACATTTTTTCTTATATTATTTTTATTTATTGAACCATTTCTAGCTTCTTTGTAAATTTGAGGTTTTAAATGATCATTTCTTTTTGGCTTTGTTCCAGTCTTCTTTCTTTGAGTTTGTTATGTTCTTCTGGTACTTCCTTGCACTAAAATCTAGTGGATTTATTTTTATTCTTTCTCATTTTGTAGAAAATACATAAAAAGCTATAAATTTTCTATTGAGTATCACTTGATAATAGCCTAAAAGTTCTTGCGTGTAGTGTTTCTATTTTAAATAATTTCCGAAGAGCTTGTAATTTTAATTTAGATTTTCTTTTAAGACATTCTGAAAGTTGATTTTAATTTTCAAGTAGGTATTATTATTTTTGTAATCCTTTTGTTATTTCTAATCTTATTATGTTATATCTAGGGAAGATATATTTCAATACTTAAAAAATTTTGAGATTGTCATTGTAGTTTAATATACAATCAATATTTTTAAATGTTATGCATTCATTTTGATATTCAAATATTTAATATATGTATATTTAAAATAGTTTAAGCTTGGTAGTATTTAATTCAAATATATGTTCTTTTATTTCTAAAGATTTTACAATATCCTTTTGTATTTTAAAGTTAGACTTATAGGAAATACAAAAAAATTATAAACAAGAAGGAAACATCCAAAGCCCTATGAATCTGTAAATAAATATTGATATGATTTTAGCATATGTTTTCAAAACTTTAGGCCTTCTTATTTGGTAAAGATAATACTCTATAGATATGATTATATTCTGAAATTTTTCCTTATTTAGTCTCAGAATTTCTGCATGTCAAATAATTCTTCATAACTACTGTTTTATTAGCTAAATACTTCATAGTAAAAATCTACAATTATAAAGATGTTTATGTATTTTTCTATTATAAATAATTCTGTAGAAAATATCTTTCTATATAAGTATTTTCCATATTTAAGAGTTTTTTGTAGCATGAGTTCATAAAGGAGAAATTAAGTTGAAAAGTATGATTATTTTTAAGGTTTTTGTACTTATAAGTCTTTTTTATATATGTAAAACAAAAAACTATGCTTTTCATATAAATTCAAAGCACCACAAATATCAAATCCTTGAGCTCCCTCCTATCTTTGTCTTACTCAGCCTACATCCAGTGCCTTAATATCAGAAAAGAACTCATTGTTTGTATATTCTTTAAAACTTTTTTTTACTTGTTTACATACATATGGTCTGTGTGTGCATGTTTAATGTTATGTGCTCATGTGAGGGAGAACACATGCATAAATAAGTGCATAATGTACACTAAGTATCATGTTTTTACATGATTTGGAGATTGTATATGTACATGTGTGCAGTACATATATATATTTACATACACACATACACACACATATATAAAATTCTTTTTAAGGTTTGAGAAAAATGTGTGCTAGTTTAATAAGAAACTTTCACATTTTCAAGTGCTTAATGATTAAAAATATAGCCTCATAATAAGAACTCTGTCATCTCATCACTAACATATTTTTGAAAGATTTAACACAATAGTGAATCTCTCTGATCTCTCCTTCATTATCTGGTAAATAAATGTCAACATCTAAATTTTTTCTTTATCAACATATAAATTCTTCCTTTACCAAGTTTGAGTGCTTGTGAAAAGCCTTGCTACTCTTGCTTTAATTGTACTTTAATTTAGAGAGAGGAGTACTACTCAAAGAGGAATAGTATCTTTTCCTTGGACAATCAGATCAGTTAAAAGCAGGACAACTTTTAAGAGCATGACACCCAGGAAACAGTAGGTGTTCCTTAGATGCAAAGAAATGGACATTAACTAATACCCACTATGGTTAATGATGGCATACTGAAAGGCATCTTTACTTTCTCCCTTTGGATTGATGTTATTTTCATTTTGGGGTAAGCCCCCAAATAGCTAAACAGTAGCTTGACTATTAGGTACATATTAGTAGGGCTGCTTAGGCTGCAAGTTACAGAAAACCTCAATTTAAATTGCCCTGAATACTTAAGATGATTCATCATTTCCTCTAACAAGAATTCTTCAGGTAGCTTGACTCCAGCGTCTTGTGGCTCATGACAACGCTGAGAGCCACTCCTTCTCTTGTACCATCCTCAGCCTGTTCTCTGTGTCCTCAGCTGGTTCCTTGCCTGTAGTCTCAGTGAGACTCAATATACTTGTTAGTTTCAGCTGTCCCAGGTAGGCATTATAAATGTCAGGTAATGAGCCCATCATTGTAAATTGAAAAAGGGAGACCATTTTACAAAAGTTCCTTGCTGACGTCTGTTATTGGCTTATGCTGATCTGTATCAATCACATGATTAACTTAGACCAATCATCACCAATTCTTCCTTGAAGCAAGTGACTCTGTTAAAGAAGGTGAATATCCAAACAAAATTAAGTTCTAGTAGGAAGGAAGAAATTGAGCAAATAAATAACATGTAGCCAACCAACTTTGTCTACAAAAATAGATAATGTTGTTCTATCATTATTTAAAAATTAATTAAATGATAGTGATGTCCTAATAACTAAATTATAATATATAAAATATATTAACATTAATTATATAAACTATGTAGTCTATATTAAAATCTGTTAAATAAATTTACTTTTAATTTTAAGTCTCCATGATAAGCAAAGCTATGTTATATTTAGGAAAGATCATTCTTACCAAATATTTAAGTATCTCCATTTAAGCAAGAAGGCATGTTTCTTTTCGGATTTTAAAAACCAAGTCACACTTTTAGATGTCAGAGTCATCCTCTCTTACTCGAATTAATCTTAGTAACCTGAGAACATAGCCAGACTGAGAAACAGTTACAATAAATCATATCCATTTATCTGTAACATGCTCTGCATCTTAAAGATGGAAGTATGTTCTACCTTAGTAGATAAGGGTGTATTTTTAAACCTCTTTTGATAGAGGTTTTATTTCTTTAGTTTTATAGGAGAGCAACATAAGTTTTTGATGATGCTCTCATTTTAAACTGTACTAAATGTAAGATCATATAATCTAAAATGTTAATGAGTAGGACATAAAGGCTTACTTATGGAGAGGAAACAATCTTTACTTCAAGCACAAGGCAGTGAAATACTACTACATTGCTAGTGAAAGATTGAAGTGTATAATCCATCTAAATGTTACCTTCTTCCTGAAGGCTTTTAAAGAGAGAAGTGATAAATTAAGAACGGAGGTATCCCAAAAATGTTAAGACCTGAATATTTGACTTAGTTCCAAATGATAGATGGGAGTGATGAATGAGTCATACATTTGAGAAATTTGACTTCTGGGTAAAGGAATTTTTGTATGAATTATCATATGGCCATGAAATGTGGTCAAGATCATGGTTTTTAGAGACTAGAGACTCAATATTGTATATGCCATGTCTCTATCTACTTGGTAGGTCCATGGTAGGAGAGCTATTCTACATAGTTTTATACTTAGGGAAACTTTTGCTTATTTCCAGCTTTTGAGTCAT
Source organism: Furipterus horrens (assembly GCF_987537825.1). Lineage (NCBI taxonomy): Eukaryota > Metazoa > Chordata > Mammalia > Chiroptera > Furipteridae > Furipterus > Furipterus horrens. Next base: position 70,626,196 of record NW_028327180.1, read on the forward strand.
TTTATCTCCCCTCCCATTTTGGATTCAATGAAATTATGTGTAGGCACTCTATGTATGCTGACTCATGCTATATAACTATCATGAATTACTATTACTAAGACTAGCTGGATACTTTTCTCTGAGAAAAACAGTTGAAGGTAGGGGGATATAGAAGTCCCCTGACCCCTTTGCAAAGGCATCCACTGTTGAGTACTAGCTTGAGGACAGGCGGCAGATCCTATGCTTCTTCATTTTCCTAATAGGCCAGGCTTTATGCTCATATTGAATGAGGATGTTTGAGGTGTCAAAGAAGATATCCATTCTGCTCACACTTCAGTGTCAAATCCTAAAAGTGACTACAGATCCATTAGGCCTGAGGCCTATAAAGGGTCAGATAATAAATATTTTAAATTTTTGTGGGGCATACATTCTCTGTCAAAACCACTCAGCTCAGCCATAGATAATATGTAAACAAATGGGTGTGACTCTGTTGCAATAAAACTTTATTCACAACAAGAAGTGGTGGGTTTGATTTCAGGGCCATAGTTTGCTAACCCCTGCATTAGGCTTTAACATACCAGACCCTTCTTTGGAGTTGTTTCAGATGCTCCATCACAGCAACACACTCTCAAGGAAAGTGTTAGAGCAGCTCTCATGGTGAAAGTGGTGTGATTTCAAGTCATGTAGAGAAATACTGGAGTGGACAGTACTGCCAGTTAGAAAGAAAATTATAGCTTTATTTCTAGACTTAAGTAAGGACTTCTAGGCCGGCAATGAAAATTACTGAATATTCCTATGGAGAAGTTAATTTGCCTAAATCAATCGCCTAGACATGGGTTTTTCTCAAACTAATCAAATTGTCTGACACAGAATTAGAAAGGGTTAGAGGAGAGACAAATGTCACGGTGGTGTACTCACTGGCTAAGAGGGGTTGCTCTTAGCTATTAGTAAAAGGAAAAACATTTTATCATTGTTGAAAAGATAGAGAGACAGGAAAAAAGGCAATAAGTAGGACACATTAGTTGAGTGATATTGACATCTTAATTTTTTGGTTGTTTACTTTCTGTAGGAAAATTTAGTTGACCAATGAATGAAAACACAATACAGTAGCCATCAGTATTAGCAGAGTAAAAGGTGGGTATCTCCATCCCACCTGTGGGTGCTCAATGTCCTTTTGTGTCTTGGGGAGACATGCCTTACAGAGAAAACCAGTAGAGCTGATTCATTCAATCATGTTTTAAACTGGAAGAGTAAAAGACTGTGGGCTGTGGAGTCAGACACATCTAGGTTTGAATAAGTGACATTGGGTAAAATAATTAACTTCTAACAGCCGCAGGTTCCTCCCCTCTAAAGCAGGAGTGATAATAGGATCGACATCACAGGGTTGTTGTTAAGATTAAGTGAATTACTGCCATCTGAAACTGTTAGCACAGGGCCTGACACATAGTAATTACTCAACAACTAATAGTGATTATGATTACTGATTAGAAAATCTGAATGCTGCTGCTAGATCTACCAAGAATTCCCTATGGGACCTTGGGTGAGTCATTCCTCTCACTGAGATTCCTCTGTATAAGGAGGAGCTAGGTCATCCCTAATGTGCTTTGAAAGTCTAGAGCTTCTAAAATAATTTGGACTAAAGCCCCTGCTGCTCCTCAGTGAAGTGAAACTAAACCATGAATGGGAGTATTGCTATTCAGTGAGGGTTTCTGCCAAGCTCAAAGGAGCCCTGTGCTGCCCAAGTGGGCCTGTGAGGACTTAAAATATTCTGTAAGGGTCCTCTGGCCTTTCCAGTAGCTTCTATCTACTAGTGTTTACTCCTGCAGTTTTCTTCTTTTATTTTAATTTTGTTCCAACTCGGATAGACTTGGAAAGATTGGAGCTAAGCCATGAAGCACCCTTAGAAATATTAATTTAAAAGAAGATACCAAGCAAAATAAGATCTTTTCTTCTTATGGTTCAGAAACCAGAAATGACTAGATAGTTAATGATCTCAGCTTCTGTAATGCAGGAACTTTGGACTCTAATCTAGACCCTGCATTTACCAACTATGTGATCATGAGCAAGTCAATTATTCTTACGCAATAATTATAAAATAAGAAAAATAATCCCTACTTCATAGGATTATTGCAAGGATTCATTATAATTACTTTTATGCCAATCATTTAGCATGGTGCCAGACCACAGTTCCTGGATTCTAAGACACATTTTCACATTTTGAAATTGGAATGTGTCTCACAATTGACGTACCTAACAGTATTTACTTTTTTCCTTTTACATTTTTTCCTGAGAGATATTAATAAATTGATGGCACCATATATAATCAATAAAATTTTGCAATAAATAACCAATAAAATTAGCTTTTATCATTCTAACTTCTATGATGATTTCTTTTTTTTTGCTTTAATTATGTTCATATAAACAGTATTGTACTTTTGATTTGGGGCACTAATAAAGTCAGAAAGAGAGGAAACATAGCCGATCACAAATGCAGATTTAATAATGTTTGCTCATACAGATATAAATAATTTTCTCACACTGATCATCATTGGATTGCTCCTAGTTAAAGAATAAATTATTTGTCCCACTGGCTGCACCTGAGCAAAGACACATTTTCAACAAATGCCATTCACTTTTCATCTTATCAGTACAAATTTTTCACTTAAAATTTTATCATCCTTTTATTTGCATGTTGTTAAATACAAAAACTCTCATTTGCATGCAGTATAATTGATTTAATTTTTCTGTTGGTTACATGACATAAAATACACTTCATCTCTCTTTACTGGCCAAATCTTGTGTCTCAAAAACAAGTTAATGATACTGCTCTAGCATGATTATCTTTCTTGACCTAAGGGCACAAATACATCACTTTCTAAGTATTTTCATGATATAACTATATCCATTAACTCCTCAGAAGCCTGTATTTATAAACCTCATTTAGCCATAAAATTACTTTAAATTTATTGTTATCACCATCATTATATCTGGAGTTTTGTGCCTTGGTGGGAATGTCAGCTTATCTTGTTGTTAGTTGTTAAGTTTCATGACATACAATGTGCAGCTTTAAATCAGGGTAGGATATGAAACTGAAAATGACATAAGTAAACTGCTGGTGTCTTATTAGCACAGGATGATCCCCTTTACTCATTCGTTCCCAGATTGTAATTCCCAGAATCCTGGAAGGAAGCACATGTTTCTTAATCTTCACAGTAGAAGATTAATGGATTTTAATTTTCCTTTTTTATGAAAAGTTTGTTGATAAGAGCATGAAAATAATCTTTACATTTTAAAAAAATTGGCATGCTGAAAGTAGAAATAGTCTTGAAGGAAGCTATGTATCTGGCCTTAAATTGACACAATTCATGTGGATTATTGGCCAAGAAGAAAAGCAAATCTTAGAAAAGACAGAGGAACATTGTTACTGAGAATCCCACTCTCAGTAACAGTGGATCTCTGAATTTGAATACTGGATCTTCCACTTCCAGGCTACCTGTGTGGCCTTCAGTCTCCTCATTTAATCGTGCAGATAAAAATAGTATAATATTCGGGTAAATGAGAAAATGCAGTAGTCACCTTGGTCATGGTTTTGCTTTCCGTGGTTTCAGTTACCCACAGTCAACCATGGTCTGAAAATATTAAATGGAAAATTTCAGAAATAAACATATTACAAGTTCTAAATTGGTGCAGCCTCTGGTGGGAATGTAAATTGATGCAGCCTTTATAGAAAACAGCATGAATGTTCCTCAAAAAATTAAGAAGAGAGCTATACCATATGACCCAGCAATTTCTCCTCTGCATATCTACCTGAAAACTCTGAAAACACTTATTTGTGAAGATATAGGTAGCCCTATATTTATTGCAGCATTATTTACAATAGTCAAGACATGAAAACAACCTAAGTGTCTTTAAATCAGTGATAAGGTATTTTTCTTAAATCAGGAGGAGAATGGAAAACAAATCTCTTAAAACCAAAGAAACTATCTTCTGTGGTATAAAATAATGGTTAGTGTAACTGTGTAGCTTTGTTTCAACTTTCTTTTGTCTTCAGAGTTCCCAGGACTCTATGCGTATTAGTCTGGATTCAAATTGCTCCCTATAGAAAGAGTCATGCCAACAGTCTAAGAAAGGAGGCACTGATATGTAAGACTGTTCCTTTTCAGTATAAAAGTAGGTGACATGTACATAGTTGAAAAGAACTCTTATCTTACATATGAAGAAGGAACTGAGGTCCAGGGGGATTAGGTAGTTTTCTCAGAATCACAATTTGCTAATGACGGATGGGACTGGTCAGGGTCTTTTGACTCTAGGTCAATGGGCTTGCTACAAGGATACTCCACTAATGTTTATTTAGACAGGAAAGTATGGGCATCAACTACATTTGGGGGTAACACAGAAGCATGAAAAGGTATTTAACTAGAGTGAACTGGAATATCTGGCAGGGCCAAACCCAGGGCAGTTGTCAGCTGCCACCTAGTCATACTAGGAAGAGTTTCCACTTTCTACAACAGTGATAATCATCAGAGAGAGACTAGTTCATGCACATGGCACTAGATAACATCCCAGAAATACAGACAAGGAGCTGTTGTGTTTTGTTTTCCTGGATGCCCAGCGTATGATCTGTTTTCCATTAACAGTCTTACTAGAGTTAACTCCAAATACACAAGGTGATAAAAAACAGATGGTCTAGCCCTCACTATGTTCTAGACACATCCCCTTAGGATTTCCTTCTAATATAAGGATTAAGAAGTGAGATATAGAATGTCTATAGACATAATTGTAAATCAGTACCTTTGAACTCTTTTAACCTGTTGAAATATTAAATACTCAGGGCCCTGGAGTTACCGCCTTACCAGCGATTGTATTACAGTCCAGTCCTTGCCTACCCTGGTTGCACCACGCGCCAAGCTGTGGGACAACCTTAGCTGCTCATTTGCCGCTCAGCAGACCACAGCTCGGCAGTATCCTACCCCAAGGAGATTCTTTTTCAATTATTAGAGCGATAATGACTTTTAAAAATGGATGTCCATTTAAAATACTTTAAACAGTATTTCCATCGTTTGATTACTTTCTGTATGTAGACTCTCAAGTAAACTGGTTTCAGACACACTTGGAATGTAGGCCCAGGGGTGAGCAGTGAACTTTTAGGGGCCTATAGATAGGGCTGCATTTTGTAGAACGCTTTTCTTTCTTTTATTTTTTTTCTTATTCAGGGAGTAGTTACTAAGCACATCTAGGCAAATAATTCAAATAAGGGGATAACAATTCAAATAAGGCATGGTTGGTTCCTGATTTCTTAGAGGTTACCATTAGTGGAGCAGGCAGATAAGCAATAAGCTGGAAAGGGCTATTCTGGGAGGGTCTGTGCGGATTTTCTGAGAGACAACAGAGCATCCATGATTGGGACCATCTGGAGAAGCCCCGCACCAGGTACTTAAGAAAGACTTTGTTAAGTTCTGAAGATTATCTCTCTGTGGAAAACCCTTTGGAACATGATGAGCCCCTGCATGTGCTAAGATGAAGAGCCTAGGACTGTAAACAAAGACTGACTGTAGATGCAGGGACCCTACAAGTGACTACATTAAGGACTCAGGAGGCAAAAAAGTCATGGTCACAGAATTTGCTTAGATAGTTTGGCCTGAAGGTCCCGCCTAGTCTGAGGATGGATGGCTTTTATTTTTAAAGTAGTTGTCAACTTTTCCTGATCGAGTGATTTCACATAAAAATCATGATGTCTGGCTTTGACAAGTTGGAAGAGCTGTTACTACTCCTTTTACTTTCCCATGTGGTAGCAATCAGGGTGAGCTGTACAGTGGTGGCTGTCATGGCTGCACATGATAGGAGGTGGTTCTCTCTAGTCTCCTCACTTCTCAGTCATGCCCTATTTATCGTCTGACTCTGAATCTATCTCATCCTCTACCCCTTAAGATTCCTATCCCCTGGCTAGTTTCAATAAAATGCTAATCTTGGTACTGCTGTGGAGGGATTTGCAGGTGTAATTAAAAGTCCATGTCTCTCGATTTTCAGAAACAGAGGTTACCTAGGTGGGCCTGATCTAACTGCATGAGCCGAGGGGTAATTGATGTGCCCTTGTAGCAGTGAAGACATGGGGAATGGCGAGAGAGAGAGAATGCAAGTGGTCTGTGGGAGCAAAGGTCAGATTCCAGCTGACAGCCTGTAAGAAAGCAGGGACCTCAGTCCTACAGTCAAAGGAAGTGGTTTCTGCCAACAACTTGAACGCTCTTGGAAGTAGGTGCTTCCTCAGAACATTCAGATAAGAGCCCAGCCAGCCTACACCTTGATTTGAGCCTTGGACTAGAAACCCTTGGGCAGAGTCCAGCCAAACCCACCTGGACCCTTAACCAGCAGACCTGTAGGAGGTATAGGAAAAATGGATTTTGGTTACACCACTAAATGTGTAATAATTGGTTATGCAGCAATAGAAAATGAATGCATGGACTTTGGAATCAGACAAATGTGGGTTTGCATCTGGGATCTGCCACTCTATCTGGATGTCCTAGGCAAAGTTCCTTAAGCTTCTTTCCTCATCAGTAAAATGTGAATATGAATACACTAAGCCCATAATGTTGTTGTATTAACTGAGGTTACACGTTGTGCAATAATTAGCCTGGCACGTAGTAAGTGCTCAATATATATTAGCTCCCAGTTAACATTTCAATTTTCTGAGTATCTTCAGTAAAAGCAGGATTTTAAAAAATTCTTAAAAGGCAAATCATCCAAGTGCAGAAGATATCAAAGTGTTTGCATGTTATCATAGATACCAAACCTGTTGATTAAAATACTGTCACTATTTTCCTATTGTAGGATTTATTTTATTTTTATTTTTGTTTTTTGGTCACAGAGACCCTAAGATTCTGCACCAGCAGCCTATTGCAGGGTGAAAAATCCATACTTGAAGAAAGGCAGAGAACTTGTGTTCATGTTCCCAGGCCTGTAAATAGTCAAGAGGTCTTAGGAGTACAGTATTCTTCCATTTTTCTGGACTTCATTTTTCTCATCTGTACAATGAATGCAGACTTGCTAAGGTCCCCAGGAGCCTCCTTACTCTCCTCTTCTGAAAAGTTATAAATGAAAAAAAAAAAAAAATGCTGCCTGTGTCTTTGAAAGCTGGTCCATGGCACAGAGGTGAGGACCCAAGTCTATTTTCAATGGTGGTCATTGTTTTCTCCTTTACTTATAATTCTTAAGGGTTTTGAGAGCTGAAGAGAGCCTTGGTGAATGACAGAGTAATCCATCTTTCAAAAAGACTTGTAGAATTTGCCAAACATTCATTAAGTTAGCTTCTCATTAACCTGGAAACAGTAAAAATTACTTACAGAATTAAAAGGGAATTAAGGCAAGATTACTATTAATGTCTGCATCTTGTTACTTGGTATTCTTCATATATTATGAAATCTATTTTTTAATTATCAGTCCTTAGTAAGCCTCACCAGGTATTATTTCGACTAAAGCACAGTAATGAAAAATGCCAGCTCTAGCACTGGGGAGAAGCTTTGTAGACCATTTGGGACCATTTATGCTGCTTTCCAATTCTGAATGATTGCTGGTGTTCATGTTGATTCAGCAAAGCTCCTTGGAGACCTGTTTGAAAGGCCACATGCTCTCTGAATAGGGAAGAAAAGCCACTCTGCTTGCTCTCTGGAACAGAAAGAGGGGCAAAGAAGAGGTCATAAGTGACCTCAACTTTCTGCCTCATGTAAACTACCACTGGGAGTTTATTCATAAAGAACCCACAGAGGAGATGGGAAACAAGCTTTGTTTTCAAAACTACTACTGGGTATGTAGTAAGTTACATTGGGTAAGTTACTTAACCTCTTTGGGCCTCAAGTGGGTATGAAGTAAAGGAGGAGACTTTCTCACTAATTATTCCTTCTCAATATTTCCTCCACATTGTTAGAGTGCAAGGATATTCACCTATACTATTTTTCTAAATCTAAAAAGATTCCATTTGTCATTGTCGACAGCTCACATCAGCCAGTATTGGGGTACAGTGTGGCATGCGCAGCATTCAGCAGCCCTACTGGGTTAACGCAGTCTGGGAAATTTGGAGAAGGGCCTCTGCTGTTCAGTCTGTTATGGTGACACTGAGCTGTCATTGTCCTCATGGACCATTCTGTAGTGTGCCACTCCTCCACTCAGGGCATCCATGCTCTCAGCCAAGCCTGGCTCCAGGGCTTGCAGCATGGCGCCCAATGTCACAGAACATGGGCTCAGGACCCAGGCGGTCTTGTCCTGTCCCCACCCTGCTGCTTCTCATGTGTGATTGCAATTTCTGTCACTCTGCATCCCTGCCTACTACAGATCTCTGAGGATCTGCCTCTCTCCCCTGGTCATACTACTTTTCCCTCCTCCAACCTTGCAGACTTCCCACCTTAGGTTAAGTAGCTCAAGATTTCAGTAAGCCTAGGTTAGGGACCACAGTGGATTTGAGCATCGTGACAAATGCAGCAAACACTCAGCCTTGGGGAATGCAAGATGAACTGGCAAGGACTGTGGTGAATGCAGTAGTGAACACATGTCCATCTAAAGGAGGAAGTTGCTACTCAGTTTCGGGTGATTTTTGTCACATAGGAAAAACTGTAGATTTTCCAATGTTTCCAAAAAGCAGAGATCTAGATATTTTTTCAGGTGAAATTTCCCAACTTTAAAATGTTGGTGCAATTTAAAAATAAAAAGGCCAAACAGACCACATCTGAAGATAGCTGGTTTATGATGGTATTAGTTTGCCAGGGTTACCATAACATAGACCCACAAATTGGATGGCTTACACAGCAGAAATTTCTTGTCTCACACTTCTTGTTGGTATGGTTGGTACTTCTGAGAGCATTGAGGGAAGTATTTGTCTCTGGCTTGCGGGTGTAATCTTCATATTCCCTGTATATTTCCATTATCTACTCTCTCTGTATGTCTGTGTCCAAATGTCCCCATTTTATAAGGACACAAGACATCCTGGAATAGCATCTACCCTAATGACCTCATCTTAACTTCACTAATTACATCTGTCAATTCCAAATTAGATTACAGTCTGAGGAATTAGGGGGTTAGGACTACAACATATGACTTCTGGAGGGATATAATTTAACCTATAACAGTGGTCTCAACTCAGACTTTTAAAAAACAAGTTATTCTTCCTCTTTATCAACAGAAGACTTGATCTTCAGACTGCAGAGGATTCATTAGTGATGGGGAGGTAGGGTGGAGAATGGATCAAGAGGATGACAAAAATCATTCATTCTTTTAAGACAAGAAGCCATGATCCGTTTCTCATTCAGATTACTTAGCATGGCATGTAGCACATAATAGATTCTCAGTTAATGTTTGTTGAATTAGGGTGAGTTAAAGTTGATCAGAAACAGGCAGAGAAGAAAAGGAGAGGAGGGAATGCTGAGGTGAAAAGGGCTATTTAAAGGTGCTCCTGGCAAGAGCTGAAGGAAGTCCATTCTTTATAGTAGGATAGGAGCTCAGCCAGTTTTCAGTGAACAGCCAGTAGACCTGCTATGGATTGGGTGTTTTCCTGGCTTCACAGAAAAAATATAATAGATTCTAACAGACCATAACAGGTTGTAACCTAGACAGAATTTGGGGCTCAGGAGGTTGAAAGGCTTAATTTATCTACATTGAACAAAAAAGTGAATCATATAATTCACAATGAACAATTAGTGCTATAAACCTGCATGTTCATTTCATTCTCTTTTTGTTTCCCAGTATTTGCTTACTGAAATGTTGGTAGAATAGGTAATTTCTCCTTCTCTGATAAAGAAAGCATGGACTTTGGAGACAAACCTATGCCCACCTGCCCTCTCCCCTTATTTGCTGTGTACCCTTGGCCTTGACAGCAAGCTTCTCTGAGTCTCCAAGTTCTCATTTGTAAAGGATAAGTTATGCAAATAATAGGGTCCCTTTAATTGGGCTCTGGTCTCCATCACAGGATAAAATGACAATAGTTCATTCCTTTTTAGATAAGTCTTCCTTTAGCACTTTTTCAATCAATTTATTGATTTTAGTTTTTTCCCCTGAGTCTATTTTGTATTATGAAGTATGTTCAGTTACCAACTTACACTGTCTTAAGTGCAAAAGAAGAACAAAGCGGTTGATTTGCTGATGAAACTGGGAAGCCAAGCATGGCTATTCCCAGGAGCTTAGATAATATCATCAGAGTTTTGTCTTTCTCTTTCCATCTCTCAGCTCAGAATCTATTTGGTTTTATTCTCAGAGGACTATTTTTATAGTGGGAAAAGGATTATCAATAAATAGTCCCATGCTCACGATAGTAACAGCTTTGAATCAGAACAAGAGATACAAATCCCTCTTTATGGCTGCAGAATTAAAAAAAAAAAAAAAAGCCCAGAAGACTTTGAGTGATGGAGCTTGAATCCCATGACCTTCTTGAATTCATCAGTGTGTCCCAGAGGTGGCAGTGTCCTGACTGGCTAAGCCTGAGATACAAGCCAGGAGCAGGAGGAAGTAGCTAGCTCTCGGCCCTACACATGTGGAGTGGGTAAGGAATGATTCCCCCAAAGAAAGGGGTGCTGGCAGATGAGAATATAGCCACTGTAGTGGACAAAGGTCTCTGGCTTGATTCAAGTTATTTTTGAAATCTTTTAATTTTTCAGCCAGCAGTTATTTCAGCCTTATAAATAAATCTGACCACGGACATTGACATTTTGGCTGGTCACACATAGCAGACTGAAACAAGTTACAAGCTCCGAAAGTGAGTAACTATGTTTTGCTTAAAACAAATGGTTCGTGCATGTATGCATACCACACACAGCACACACACGTGACCTACCACAGGGAGTTTATTCATAACGAATCCACAGAGCAGATGGGAAACAAGCTTTGTTTTCAAAACTGGCTGTGTGCCCTTGGGCAAGTTTACCTGACCTCTCTGAGCCTCATCTGTAAAGTGGGTATGAAGTAAAGGGGTACTCTCCCACCAGTGACCTAAAGCTTTCACTGTGTTTATCATTATATCCAGATGCTTTCAGGTGACATTCATGGCTCTTCCAAAGATGTCATAAAATATGACCCCATATAGTTTGGGTTCAGAGGGACTACTAGAAGTGTATTTGCATGGGAGCTAACGTCCTTCCTAGGGAAGGAAAAAAAATAAAAACAAAAATAAAAAAATGTATGTTCTGCTGGGTTAATATGTATCCAGGCATATTTGGGAGAAGGCTGTGCAGGATTTAGGACCCCCTTAGGCAAAGATTCCTGCTATCACGAAGAGGACCTCGGCGCCACCAGCCAGAGCCAGCCCAGGTTCTCTGAGTGGAGAGATGTCGTCCCTCAGATTTATCTCCTGCTCTACCTCCCCCGGGTGAAATATGAATCTTTTAAATAGCAGAGCAGCTGTAAGTAAAATGTTTAAAACAACCATTGCTCCAATGACATCACATCCGCCTATCCTGCAGAAAGTAAATCAAGGCAGAGAAAGCCGTTCTCTCTCCAAGAGGCATTGCACAGTGCCTTCCAGAGCCTTTGTCACGGAGCCCCGTGGAGCAGAGGCAGCCCTAGGAGGCCCTGTGGTGCCCAGAGGAGCAGCAGTGGTGCCAGGCAGGGCCAGGCAGGGCACCGCAGCATCCGCAGAGCCCTGGGAGTGCTGGGCAGTAGCAGTGATGGTCACTAGCAGGGGCCCGGGGCCCAGGCCCCTTAGCTGCCTCGTGAGAGCAGTTTAGCTCTGCCCTGACTCCTTCGAGCTGAACTCCCCTCCTCCACCTCAAAGTTATCTTCAATTATTCGGCTATTAAACTGAACATGATGATGTCGTTAATCAAAAGACTCCGAAGTTGGAAGGCTTTACCCTCTATCCTGGGTTAGAGGTCGTGAAGAGTGAATTTTGAGGGTGTTCACGTGTATAATTGTTTTCGTCACACACGCACACAGAAGAGATGGGATGTATGTACACCGAAGGTTAGCTCTGGTATATAATTGTCTCTGGTTGGTGAGATTATAAGTAATCTTTTTTTCATTTTTGTCCCTTTTTGTCTTCTTTACTTTCTGGGGAGGCTTATCTGCATTTTCTAAATTTGCTGTAATTAATTTGTTTTGCCTTTATATTAAAAAATAATTGATTAAAACATAAGGAAACAAAAACTTCTCTATCTGTTCTCAAGCTCCATTTTAGAATGTGGCTCTTCGGTGGAGCTTTCCCAGCTTCTGCTCCTCCTACGCCTCTGTCAAATAATGAGGAGCATTTAATCTCCTGAACTGGGGCAGTTCCACCACCTCCGCAGGCACTGACTTAGCCCTCGCCAAATGTTGCTTGTCTGCTCAAGGTCCCCAGCCTGGGACCTTAAATTAGTCACATAATAATTCCAACTCTTTTAATTCAATTAAATTTAATAACATTTGATTGAGCATCCAAGTGCTACGCTGGGCCGTAACCCTTTGTATAGTCAAAGGTATAGTTAATGGCCTTGGCAGGAATGTCTGAAATAAATGGAAGTGTGGGCCCACCTTCCTCATTTAATCCACTGCGGTGCTCCCACCTTCTGTCCCACCCCGCCCCCATTCACATGAGTCCCAACCCCTCTCCAGAGCAAGGCTTCTGTGCCTTGTTTATTGCCTATCCTTTTGAGTAGATTCCTTCTGTCTCCTCTCTGGAGGTTGGAAACCAACACTCCATGGATGTGCAAAATAATTTATTAGGAGAGTGAAAGGAAATATTAGAAATTTAACTTACATTTACTTTCAACCTAAAACGAAAGGGAAGTGAAGCTTTACCAGTGTTTCATATTTGCTGGCACATCCCTCTAACCAGCTACATGTGAAACGAATCGACAGTACTAAAACTGACGCAGCCAACTTCATCTGCATTGGACTCTCAGTCTGTATGTGATGAAACGAGACCGAGGTGACTCAGGAATGTTTTCTTTAAAACAAGAATAGTTTACCATCATTTAAAAAGTGGCCATTCCTCCTGGCTGCTGTGGCTCAGTGGATTGAGCGTTGGCCTGCAAGCCAAGTGTCGCTGGTTTGATTCCCAGTCAGGGCACATGACTAGGTTGCACGTCTGGTCCCCAGTTGGGGGCGCAAGTGAGAGGCAACCACACAATGATGTTTCTCTCCCTCTCTCCTTTCCCTGCTCTCTAAAAATAAATAAACAAACAAATAAATAAATAAAAAATTTTTAAAAAGTTACCATTCTTAAAAAAGGAAATTAACATGTCCTCAAAATAATAACACAACAGAGGGAGTAGTTGAAGAGGAAGGAGTCAAAGGAAAATATTTGGAGTTAACTTATATCTCCTCACGATTTTCAACTAGAGTCATGAAACTTTTCCAGAAGCTACATGAATTTGTGCTAATAATTATAACAATTTAACACACTTTATATTTTATATAATTTTTATAATCACTTAACAATTATAACACTTTAGGATTGTGTTCTTAAAAATCAAATAAATTCCATTTTCAATGATCATTAGTTATATTAGTTTATATTTAGTGTTTGGATTATTTTTGAATAATATTTTATCTGTAAATTTATGTTTAAATCACTTTTTAATTTATTGAAATTATTGTGAATTTGCTTTAACTTGTTGCTGTTTAACACATTTATATTTTTGTATGTTTGCAAGATGGTGAATATTTAGCTTTACTGACTTTTTATATTATGAATTTTGGAATATATAAATTAAGAAAATACCTATATGAGTCTCCATGCTTTTATAATACACAAAATGAGTACCAAAATGCTTTATGGCCATTTTAATTTTTTATACTTTGAAGCATTGATTAACAAAATGTGAACCCATCACAGTTAAAAAGTTTTAAAATATTGGGTATTTTAACTTTATTGCCATCTTTGAATTTTTAAGCTTTTAATGTTTTATAATGAAAGCAATAAATTAATATCTGTTCATTCCAAAAATTATAAATAGATTCATATATTGAAGGTGGGTGTTCAATAAGTTTTTACCAATGGAGAGTACAATAATTTTTAAAAATCTTGAAGACCTGTTTACTGTAGAAAACTAACATATTTATGTCGTCAGGTGTTTTTTTTAGAGAAAAGCTTGCATTCAGCAAATAAACATAATCAAGACTATCTAAATATCTGAGAAATATTTTTGGTAGACTTCTAACATTCTCAAATTTATCTCCATACATTTTCCTGCTTAACATGTTGTATTCTGATGGCAAAAATTCTCGTCATTTGATTGTGTAATTTTAAACAAATAAGGTTATTTAGACATTCAGTAGTAATTTTTCACTTGCTTTTCTTATTAATTAAGGATAATAGTAGCTTAATTGTTAATTTCATGAAGTCATTTCATTAATATTAGCCATATAACCATATTTAAATATTTAAAACCTGCCAGAACAGAGGATTAAAAGGCATTTAAATACCCTGGTACACAGCATGTTAAAGTTGACTCCAGCTTCCTTCACTGCATAATACTAGGTAGACCCAAGGGAACGCATTTGACTGCTTCCATTTTTCAAGGCATCTTGTAGCATATTCACACAAGTCATTACTGGAAGAGAAAAATAAGAAAATATTCATTGGCTTTTATTCAGAAGTTTCAACTGTATGTGTCTGAATAGTCTTCCTTGAATATCTGCTCAATGAGGTCACTTGGCTAACAGTTCCCCTCTGTCACAGGGTACATGAAACAAAACTATCAGAAAAAAGATAGAACCAGTCCAAACACTCATTGCTCTGTGTTCCCTTAAACAAAGAAAACAGGGAGAGCCACTATTTCTAAAGAATAAAGTATTATTATCTTTTGGGGAATGTCCATTTGTAGGTGGAAAAGGGCTGATTGCTGACATCAGGTACAAATGAGATAAGTCTCAAGGGCCAAGAATTTATCACATACATGAAGTCCAGCACCACCTTTACCTAAATGAAGTTTGTAACTTCAGAGGGAAATTGGGTCACAGCCTGGAAAAGAGTAGTACAGTTATACTGGCAGCCCTGGATTTTGTGCTAAATCCCATCCGGCTGGGCATAAGCCATTGGGCAAACATAGAAATGGTAGTCTTGATTGTCAGTTCTAAAGGTATGCCTTTATATAGTTGATTCAAACATTGTTTCCATCTTTTCTGTGGATGCCTTCTTCAAATAAGACTCGCACTTAGACCACATGTAAATTTGGATAATGATTGCTTGAGTGTTGACAGAGAATTTGGCACACTGCCTTGCAAAACCAATGGCACTGTAGGAGACTGCTTTTATCTTTAGCATGGATCCAATCTAGACATGACAAGGAACATGCCTTCTGAGAAACTTTTCTAAAACTTTGCTGGAGAGAAATTCAATTGAAGAGAAATCTGACATGTGACTGGAATATATTAGGTAACTTACTCAACTTCATAATCAAAAGCATTTGTCATTTGGTTGAAATAGAAGACCACGGAGGAAGTTACTTTGTTCCTCTACACAAGTCCTTTAAAGTTACAATCACCTATACCTGCAAAAATATTCCCAACAAAGACCATATGTTATTAGATACTTTAATTGTAATTTAATTTGTTTTTAAACATTTGAGTCTTTGGAGAATGGTGAGAGGGTATAGGAAAGATTAATGGGAAAAAATTACATATAAGAAAGCAATTAACTAAAATAAAGTATGCAGTGAATTTGATTCATAAATGTTTTACTGTCCCCCTGCTAATGGCTCATGACTCCAATGGACGTAGAATTTATACTCAGGTAGTGTTTGATAAATTGAATTGACCATAGATGAATCTCAGTTTCTTCAGATTGTGTTATTTATGTCTTGTTCTCATGTAATTTTCTATCCAGAAGGTAAAATGGAAGTGAATATAGATAACTATTGCTTCAAAAATATACGACACCTTATGTTTGAGTGCATTTGTATTTGTTTTATTTATCATGTCTTTGTGTTGTGTGTTTTTGATGCCTTGATTTGTTAGAGCCTTGCTCTCTCTGGCAGGACTTCCTTTTCCAGCGCTAGCTAATTGCTTAACGATAGTCAATGACTTCTCTGTGAATGTTCCTTTCATATGCAAACCAACCAGTCCAAAGCTGGTACTCACAACCACCAACTTCATTGAGCTCTTACACTCCAGGCCACTGTTCTCTTGCCTTAATCATCCCAGGGCTGGATGGCAAACAACTAGAAACAACCCCTATACTCCAGAAACTCCTGAACAATTCAGACTAGCCTATCCTAAAGCTGCTTACTGTCTCGCCAATTTCTCCCTAAAGAAACAGCAGTAAAGGTTTTTCCTACAGTATTCCTCACTCCCTTTACCTCCTGACCAACCCTGGTGTTTTTCCCTGTGGATGAAATAGGAGCCACATACTAAACCTGACAAGCTCAAGGGAAGCCTACATGGCAGGTCTTACAAACTCAGAGACCTAACATAACCACATAGGATGGTCTGAAATTAAAACTTTCTAGCTAAAAGCAAGTCATAGCGGGTGGCTAGTATCTTTCTTGACAGAGGTCAGTCTTTACCTTAACTAAGCCTATCTATTGTCTTTTTGCATCTACGATAACATTCCTTTGGCATATCTGGTAATGTCTTTCCGTTTGATTCTGATATATGAAATAAGTGGTAAAACTGCCATTTTCCAAAGCATTTTCTCAATCTGTTGAGATTTTGCTTCCTGGCAATTGTTGTCAGTTTGGCTCAAATAAACTCATAAAAATTCTTACAGGTTTGGATATTTCTTACATCAACTGCCCTACTCCATCCCCCTCCTGGGATATGCAAGTATAAGAGAATATCTTTATTTTTTAAAATAATTTAGTTATTTGTTTGTTTATTTATTTATTTTTAGAGAGAGGGGAAAGGAGAGAGGGAGAGAAACATCACTGTGTGGCTGCCTCTCACTCGCGCCCCCAACTGGGGACCTGATGTGCAACCTAGTCATGTGCCCTGACTGGGAATTGAACCAGCGACACTTGGCTTGCAGACCGACACTCAATCCACTGAGCCACAGCTGCCAGGGCCTAAGAGAATATCTTTTTTAAATTGAGGTTAAATTGGTATATAACATTATATAAGTTTCAAGGGTACAATATTATAATTTGACTTCTGCATACACTATAGAGTGATCACCACCAAGAGTCTAGTTGAAACATCCATCACCATACACTTGACCACTCCCACGTTCAGTCATTTAACCATCCCTACCCTCTGCCCCTCTGGTAACCATCAATCTGTTTTCTGTATCTGTGAGTTTATTTTGTTTGTTCCTTTGTTTTGATTTTTTTAAACATGACACACATAAGCAAAATTATATGATACTTATTGTGTGTGTGCATGTATATGTGCATGTGTGTGTCACATCTTTGTCAGCCATTTATTCATTGATGGACACTTAGGTTGTTTCCATATCTTAGCTATTGTAAATAATGCTGCTATGAACATAAGCTTGTATATGTCTTTTCAAATTATTGTTTTTGTATTATTTGGATAAATACCCAGAAGTGGAATAGATGGGTCATATGGTAGTTCTATTCTTAGTTTTACAAGGAATCTTTATACTGTTTTCCATAGTTGCTGCACCAATTTACATTCCTACCAACAGTGTGTGAGGGTTCCCTTTTTTCCACATCTTTAAAAATGTTTACTGTTTTCTATCTTTTCGACATTTCCTATCCTAGCAGCTATGAGGTGATATCTCATTGGGTTTTTGATTCACATTCCCTAATACCTAGTGATGTTAAACATCTTTTCATATGCCCATTAGCCATCCTTATGTATTCTTTGGAAGCATGCCTATTCAGACCCTCTGCCCATCTTTAATCAGGTTGTTTGTTTTTATCATTGTTGACTTGTATGAGTGTTTTATATACATTGACTATTAACTCCTTGTTAGATATATAGTTTGCAAATATTTTCTCCCATTCATTAGGTTGTTTTTTCATTTTGATAATGGTTTCCTTCACTGTGTAGAGCTTTCCAGTTTGATGAAGTCCCATTGTTTTATTTTTGCTTTTGTTTTCCTTGCCTTTAGAGTCTTATACATAAATGCATTGCTAAGACTGATATCAAGAGGCTAAAGGCCCATGTTTCCTTCTAGGAATTTTGTGGTTTTGGGTCTTGCATTCAAAGTTTTATTCCATTTTGAGTTAATTTTGTGTATGGCATAAGGTAGTGGTCTAGCTTCATCCTTTTGATTGTGGCACCATTTATTGAAGAGACTGTCCTTTCCTCATTGTAAGTTCTTAGCTCTTTTGTCATAAATTATT
The DNA here is from genome assembly GCF_987537825.1 of Furipterus horrens. Classification (NCBI taxonomy): domain Eukaryota; kingdom Metazoa; phylum Chordata; class Mammalia; order Chiroptera; family Furipteridae; genus Furipterus; species Furipterus horrens. The sequence continues at coordinate 70,644,375 of NW_028327180.1, forward strand.
TGTCTATATATCTGTGGGCTTATTACTGGACTCTCAATTCTGTTCCATTGATCTGTGTGTCTTTTTTTATGCCTATACCATTATGATTTTGATTATTATAGTTTTGTCGTATAGTTTAAAATCAGGGCACATAATACCTCCAGCCCTGTTCTTTGTTCTCAAGATTGCTTTGGCTATTGAGGGTCTTCTGCGGTTCTATATAAATTTAGAGTTATTTGTTCTAGTTCTTTGAAAATTGCCATTGGAATTTTGATAGGGATTGCATTAAATTTTTAGATTGCTTTGGGTAGCATGGATATTTTAACAATGTTCAGCACACTATAGTTTTCCATTTCGGTTGTCTTTAATTTCTTTTATCAGTGTCTTATAGTTTTCATAGTAGAAGTTCTTCACCTTGTTGGTTAAATTTATTCCTAGGTATTTTATTCTTTTGATGCAATTTTAAATGAAATTGTTTTATTATTTTCTCTTCCTGACAGGTTGTTAGTAGTGTATAGAAATGCCAGATTTCTGTGTATTAATTTTGTACTTGCAACTTTACAGAATTCATTGATTAGTCTTAACAGGTTTGTGTGTGTGTGTGTGTGGAGTTTTTAGGGTTTTCTATATAAATATTATGGCACCTGCAAGTAGTGACAGTTTTACTTCTCCCTTTCAGATTTTGATGCCCTTTTTTCCTTTTGCCTTATTGCTGTGGCTAGATCTTCCAATACTTTGTTTAATAAAGTGGTGAGAGTGGGCATTCTAGTTTTGTTCCTGATCTTAGAGTGAAAGCTTTCAGCTTTTCATCATTGAGTATAATGTTGGCTGTGCATTTGTCATATATGGCATTCATTATATTGAGGTATGTTCCCACTATACCCATTTTCTTGAGAGTTTTTAATCATGAATAGATGTTGGATTTTAGCATATGCTTTTTCTTTATCTGTTGAGATGATGATATGAATTTTATCCTTCATTTTGTTTATGTGATGTATCATGTTGATTGAGTTGTGGATGTTGAACCATCTTTAATCCTTGATTATGGTGTATAATTAAAAAATATATATTATTGAATTGAGTTTGCTAATATTTTATTGAGAATTTTTATATTCTGTTCATCAAGGGTATTATAATTTTGTGTTTTTTGCAATATTCTTGTCTGGTTTTTGTATCAGGGTAGTGCTGGCCTCATAAAATGAGTTTGGAGGCATTTCATCCTCTTCAATTTTTTGGAAGACTTTGAGAAGGCTAGGTATTAAATCTCTGAATGTTTGGTAGAATTCGACAGTGTAGCCAATTGGACCCGCACTGTTTTGTTGTGAGGTTTTTGATTACTTATTCAATCTTCTTACTAGTAATAATTATAGTCATATTTTATATTTTTTCCTGATTCAGTGTTGGAAGATTGTATGTTTCTAGGAATTTATCCATTTCTTTTATGTTGTCCAATTTGTTGGTATATAATTGTAATATTATCTTATGATCCTTTGTATTTCTTTAGTATCAGTTGTAACATCTCCTCTTTAGTTTCTGACTTTATTTATTTGAGCCCTTTCTCTTTCCATACTTTTTTTGTTGGTGAGTCTGGATAAAGGTTTGTCAATTTTGTTCATCGTTTTAAAGAACCATCTCTTAGTTTCATTGATCTTTTTATTGACTTTTCCATCTTTTGTTTACTTTGTGCTCTAATGTTCATTATTGTGTTTCTTCTACTAACTTTGAGCCTCATTTAACGAACTATCTTTTCAATGGAAGTAATAAAACCTATTTTTTAAAGCATAGCCTGGTAATATTAATGCTTCTTCTCTTATGGCAGACTAGATTTTCTAAAAGAAAAAAAAATCACTATGTGAAAATTATAAAAATATTGAATGAAATAAAAAACGTATTTTAAAATGCATATCTGGCTACTAAAAATTATGGAAAAACCAAAATGAGAAGCACAATTCCAACCAAATAACCAAGCTGATGGCAAGGATACCTACTGAAGGTATCTACTAATCTCTAGTGCCTAGATTTTCAGTTTCAGCTGGCTTTACATAGGAGGCAGAAGACAAAGCCTAAAGCTGGCACAAAGTGGAAAAGCAGTCTTATCAAATAGTGACTCCTCAGAAGTGTTAACCTTGGTTGATGAACTAGAAAAGTTAAAACCCCACAAATCAAGGTAACCTTGGCTTTCAGTTGGGGAGAGGGAATGTTTAATGGCCTCTCTTGAGGGCTCATAATATTAACTTCAAATAAATTTTGGACTGGGATTCAGAATATCATTGTATCCTGCTCCCACCAAAACCTCAAGCCAAGAAGTTTGTTTACAAAGTGGTTTTAGGTAGGAGAAATATGCAGGTGTCTGAAAGAAACACATGGAGAAACTCATCTACAACATTGGTCCCCCAAAAATTGCCACACATGAAATTCCAAGGAGCCTAAACTCACATAAGCAGACATAGAGAAAAGAAATGCTTGAAATAGAAGCTACAGTGTCATAGCTGGAAGTGGTATCTTGAGTACTCTAAAAATAATGTTTGTTAACTGAATTTTCAAAGTAAGAGCTTGAGCAATGATCCTTGAGGTCCTTTTAATTTCTACAGTCAGAACCTAAAATGCTAAACAGTATGAAGCAGGAAAGAATTACTTCAAAGACATAGTTATGTGAGGTATTGAGGTTTGAATTGTCAGGAAGACAGCACTGAGGAGCTGACCCAGCTTTCATGGTTTCCATTCTCCTCATCTACATGGGTACATGCGTGGGCATGGTCATCCTACTCATGTCTAGGACAGCATTAGTCATGCTGTCTTCTCGATGAGGATGCAGATTTCTTCTCAGATTCCCTTTGAAGCATCCCTTTTATTGCTTGAAGTAGTGTTATAGCCATATGGAACAACCAGGAGATCTGTACTATCTCAGTAGCTCTGTGCAGAGTTCCCATGCAGCTGGAGAGAGTTTCTCAGACATACGGAAAGACCACAGTCTCTGATGTTTTTTTCTCCTCCTCCTTTTCCTCCTCCTCACATTGGCCATTTCATGGTGGTTCTTTTGTGACTTGGTTATTGAAATTGGTTAAGCATCATTCTGCCTCTTAATATCTCTGCCACTCTAAACAAGCTACTTCACCTCTCTGAGCCTGGGCAGCCTCATCAACAAAGGATTGCTGTAAAGGATCAAAAAGATAATCTCCATAAAGCACTTAGCACAACACCTGGCATGTTCAATACACCACCCCTTAGGTGGCATTTATACAACTAAGATTTCTGAGAGATCTAGAAACTTCTGCACATTGTTGGTATGCACAGTTTTCAGACCATTTTGAGAAAGGGAGTTTTGAGCTGAATCAAATGACATCTTTATTTGTTTGTTCCATATCGTCGTCGGCAGCCGTCCGTCTCGAGAGACGATGGTGTAGCTTCTCAAGAGTCTATCTGCACCACCGAGAATGGCTGTGCAGTCTGACTCGGGAGTGACACGGTATCTGTCTCCTCCCGTGTTGAATCAACATCTTGCGATGATGCTGGAGTGTCCTCTCCAGTGAAGCTGAAGCTACAGAGCCTGGGCAGGGTGATATGGAGGGTCTGCTGTTGCCCATGCAGCAGACCCCATCTCTCTTCGCAGCTGAAGGGTCCAAGGGAAAGACGGAGTCAATACAGCTTGGCTTCAGGTGCGCCGCAGGAGTTGCCGGTGTTGACTACAACGTCAAACCGCCTTAGGGACTCCGGCTCCGGATTTTCTGTCGGGGTTTACTCCCTTAGCCTTTCCCCTGAAGAGGTAAGCCGCAAGGCAGCGGAGGTTTTTTTGGAGTCAGAGTTTTCCTTCTCTGAGAAGAAGAACTAGAAATTGAAAAATTACGTGAAAAAATAATGAAGCAGAACTTCCCAAACTTGGGGAAGAAAATAAACTTACAGGTCCAGGAAGCACAGAGAGTTCTGGATAGGCTGCACCCAGGGAGGACCACACCAAGACACATTATCATCAAAATGTCAAAAATTAAGGATAAAGAGAGAATCTTAAAAGCAGCAAGAGAGAAGAGTATTATGTACAAAGGGGTCCCAATTGGACTATCAGTGGATTTCTCAAAGGAGACTCTACAGGCAAGAAGGGACTGGCAAGAAATATTCAAAGTAATGAAAATCAAAAACCTACAACCATGATTACTCTATCCAGCGAAGCTATCATTCAGGATCTAACAAACTCCTTCAGTTTTACTTTGTCCTGGAAGCACTTTCTCTGCCCTTCTATCCTGAATGATAGCTTTGTTCCATATAAAGCATTTCAAATAACCAGAAGAGAAATATATGCAATACAACAGGATATAAAATTAGATATGGAAAATAAATTTCGAGAGGAAAATAAAGGTACAAAAATCAAAATACACAATATATGGCATGGAGAAAAATTTGTAATGGAACCTTAAACATCTAATATCTAATGCATTTTGGTTGTGCTTGAACCCAGATAAACTAATCTGGAACAGAAAGAGAAAGACATCAAGGTTTTTGAGTCCATCCCCTGACTCATAAGATTGTCATGGCTTAAGACAAAGACTTCCTAGGAGGAATAATTGCATGCTTCTTTAAAAGATGGCTAATAGACACCCTCAAGCATCTAAGAGCCTCAGAAGGACCCACACAATTCTTTTGTCAGCCTGTAGTTCCTCATACCTGGCTGGTTTGGCTCAGTGGATTGAGCATCCGCCTGCGAGCTAAGTGTCGCTGGTTCGATCTTCCAGTCAGGGCACATCAGAGAAGGAAAACTCTGACTCCAAAAAACCTCCACTGCCTTGCAGCATACCTCTTCAGGGGAAAGGCTGAGGGAGTAAACCCCGACAGAAAATCTGGAGCCGGAGTCCCTAAGGCGGTTTGACGTTGCAGTCAACACCGGCAACTCCTGCGGCGCACCTGAAGCCAAGCTGTATTGACTCCGTCTTTCCCTTGGACCCTTCAGCTGCGAAGAGGGGGGGGTCTGCTGCATGGGCAACAGCAGACCCTCCATATCACCCTGCCCAGGCTCTGTAGCTTCAGCTTCACTGGAGAGGACACTCCAGCGTCATCGCAAGATGTCGATTCAACACGGGAGGAGACAGATACCGCATCACTCCCGAGTCGGACTGCACAGCCATTCTCGGCGATGCAGATAGACTCTTAAGAAGCTACACCATCGTCTCTCGAGACGGACGGCTGCCGACGAGTTCCTCATAGTATAGCTAGAGGATCAGAGTGTTGGGATCTACTCAGTACTGGGCATTCATTATGTTTTTGACTCCTCAGTGTCCTTCACACACCCACCCTTTATTTGTGGAAATTCCTGCCTTATGAATCCTGTCTCTCCAAGTGGAAAACTAGCCTTTCCTGTCTCCCTCATGGCTTATCTGACACAGGCTGTGCCAGTCAGATAGACCCATTTGAGACACTGAAGCAGAAGCAGGAATGGTGAGGAGGCAATACCCTGCAGAACGCAGCAGGGGAGGTAGCTGAGGCTGCAGAGTCCAGGACCTGGCCCAGATGTAGCATTGGAGAGAAGCAGGTGCACTAAGTCAATACCAGACATGGAGGAGGAAGTGAGGGAGACTCCAGCATCTAGGGCTCAAGAACTGAGGTAGTGGTGTTCTTGTCAGACCAGCTCGGCTGCACGGTTTAGGGAGCTGTTTCTGGAACTTGTCTGAAGTCCAGTACTCCAGCTCTTTCAATGATTCTGTGAGCTACCCAATAAAACCCTTTTAATAAACTCCTGTTCTGCCAGGGTCAGCTTCTTTAGCTTGAAACAAAGAACATTAGCTGATACTCAGACATTTTTCTCCACTTGCTTCATGCCATGTTCATACAAGTGAATATTTTGTTTATAAAAGTATTAGTATGGCTCATTGCCTTTGTCAGCTGACATGATTTCTAGGGAATACATTTATGAAAAAGTTTACTTATTTGTTTTTTTCTGTATTGTTTTTTACCTATATATAATTTGAATTTGTTTTAAGGAAAATGAATTGTTTTATTAATTTTAAAAAGCTTAAAATGTTAAAAATTGAAGTTGTGGCCAGTATGATTTTATCTGTTGGGCCATCAGACTACCTGCTGTGAGACTGACTATACAAATGCACAATGGTCACATCATATATAAAAATAGAATTGACCCACAATCTGCAGCAACCAGCCAGGAAGCCAAGCAGAAACTCATATAGCTATCAGCCCCAAATAACCTGGATTTGGTCAGTAACTGACAGCATTCCTAATTTTTGCCTGTTCCAGCGTAGGACCAACCAGAGAAAGTCAGACTTTCCTAACAAATTACATTGAATAATTCTGCTACCAATGCCAATGTGTAATTTTTCCCCCACACCATCAAGCAATTCTCTGGCACCAACTGAGTGTCTTACAATTTAACTAAATTCTGACATTACCTGGAGATACCATTAGATCCCACAGTTAAGAGCTCACCCTTACAAGACTCCATCTCCTTCAGATGCCAAGTGGCTTATAGATTATAAGTTCCAAGGACCCCTCCTTGGGTTTGATTAATTTACTGGAGGGGCCCACAGAACTCAGAAACACATTGTACTTACTAGATCACTGGTTTATTATAAATGGATATGACCTAGGAACGGCCAGATGGAAAAGATGAATAGGACAAGGTATGGGGAAAGTGTGGGGAGCTTCCATGTTCTCTGTGTGAGCCACTCTCCCTGAATCAACAAGTGTTCATCAACCTATAGGCTCTTCAAATCCTATCCTTTTGGGTTCTCATGGAGACAGCATTGTAGGCATGATTGATTGAATCATTGGCCATTGGTGGTTGAACTAAATCTCCAGCTTCTCTCCCTTCCCCAGAGGTCAGGGACTGGGGCTGAAAGTTCCAACCCTGCAATCACTTGGTTGGTTTCCCTGGCAACTAGTCCCCATCCTTAGGTGCTTTCTAAAAGCCAGTCTCATTAACATAACAAAAGATAAATTCCAAGGGTTTAAGGAGTGATTGCCAGAAATGTGATAAAGAACAGTATATATATTTCTTATTATAAATTACAGTATCACATAAAAGATGTCCTACTTCTAGTTAACCCGTCTTCAGCTTCCCCATGCCAACAGCCTCCCATTAAGGTATATCTGAAGCTTCCTCTTTTTCTTTCTGTCTTTTTTTTAAATCCTCACCCAAAGAGATGTTTATTGATTTTAGAGAGAGAGGAAAGGAGAGGAGTGAATAAAAAGAGGGAGAGAGAGAGAGAGAGAGAGGGAGGGAGAAACATTGATTGGTTGCCTCCAGTACATGCCTTGACTGAGGATGTAAACCATAACCTTTTGGTGTACAGGACAATGCTCCAACTAAATGAGCCACCTAGCCAGGGCTTCCCCTTTGTCCATTGAAAAGTTGTCCCACCTCTCTGCCTACCTTTGAGTCTCTGCCAAATACATATGATAGTGGCTGGTTCCCTTGCATAGCCAGTTCTGAATAAGCAGACTGTGTTCAGATTTGGATGGTCTTCGTTTATTTCCACATTGCGAGGCCTTATTTTGACCAGGGCATATTGCCGTAGGTGCTGGACTGATCAGAACTGTGAGCGGCCTGCATTCTTCACTGCCTTCATGTCTGTTTCCTCCCCTGTTCCAACTGACCCCTGTTCCTTGACAGGGTGCCCTCTGCCCCGAACCATTCAGTGGAAAGATGATGGATGTGGTGGGCACTGAGGGGGAAGTAGTTAGACTTAATATTTGTTATTCTTATGCCATTTTCACAGCTCCTAAATCTGATTCTAAAGAAAAAAGATCATTGCTTCAGATAGAGATTAAGCATAATATAAGGCAGCATACATAGCATAGTCACAGCTGATTCTATTCCTTTAAGGCTGTGTTTAACGGAGTTTCGTTTACATGCAGCAATATTTCAGTTTTCAAAATTAATTCATAAAAAGTAGACTTTTATAATATGTATTCTCATAATAATTTTTATTATTTTGTTCTTCGGAGGTACTTAGGTCTTATAGAGTATCAAATGAACAATGTATTGTTAATTTTCTATTTACATTTAAAAAGTTATCTAATTATTGGGTAGTATTAGATAAATTATGAAGAACTTAGTAAAATATTTCCACTGTTCTTATTCATTGTTGGAGTTAGCATTTTTAAATAGATCATCCATCTACCTACTTAAAATTAATGTTTCAGACTTTTCTGCAGCCTCACATACTCTTTTTATTTCTCTCTTTATAAATAGTTATCTTAAAAGGTTTTTCTTTTTAAGCATGGAGCGTATGTCAATTAAAACAGGAAAATCCAAATAATATTCCTTTAGTTTTTTTGCTTCCTTTGGGCTGCATTTTCCTCCACTACTTAAAAAGTCATTTCATGACTCAATTTCCCAAATTATAAGCACATTTTTTTTTACATTTGAACAAATCTGAGGTGCAAATACTTTTTATAACCAATGCCATGCCACAGTTTATTTGACCACATTTTTTCATTGTCTGGTGATACACAAAATAATGTTATGTTATAACTGATACATTTTAAATCCAATGACATGTGGTAGCAGCCTTTTATTAATCATCGTTTTCTGGGCTTTCTCTAATAGGTACTGTAGAACACAACTGCTCTGACTGAGGGTGCCAGCTTTCCCAGTATGGCCCATGGTGCTCTAAGGTTTCTTGAGAGGAAATCTTAGAGCCCCACCCAGGCAGCAACTCTGTCCTTTTGTTCTTCCTTTCCTTTTAAACCGATGGGGCTTCTCTGTAAGCTTTCCTTAGAAGAGAGGCTGTGATGCCAAACACAACAAAACAGAATTTTGAAAATCAGTGACCGGGAACACTGACTGCCCACAGCAAAGCGAAGCCAGGGCTCCTTCTGGAGCTCCTGCTATGTGACAGGCCTGGAACTTGATGCTGTCCATATGCGGCAGGAGGTTTTATTGAAGTACTAATTTGTATTTTGTTGTCTGTAAAATTACCGCTCCTTTCCCATTTCTAGTAGATAGGGTTGTGTTCTCTTTGCCTAAGGAGGTTTGGGGCCAGAAGCAGGGACACGTATTCCTGGTTCCTATAAATGCCTCAGCTTCTTAGAGATGCTGCTGCTGTCCCCACCCCTCTGCTAGGAAGAGGTCTAGGTCTGAGTCCAGTATTGCAGGCCCCTCGGTGTAGATGGCTAAGGACATGGCTTGACTTCAGATACACATAGGAAGATGGACTGCAGGCACAGGACTCTAATTCTCTGTTGTAATCTTGACAAAGACACTCTGTATGACCAAACTTTAATCATGTTCCTCTGAGCCCTCTGTTCGACTGGGCCCAAACTTGGACTTCCATCTCTGTACTGTCCAGTTTTAGCCAGAATCCCCATCTTTGAGATCTGGTCACCCTCAATATCTGACCCAATTTCTTGTCCTCCTTCATCCCCCTGGTAATATGTAATCACTTTGGCCAGCTTTCTGTAAGGATATTGTTAGGATGTTTAGAAAAAATTACCCTACTGTCTTAGTAATTTTCCATTCAGCAGCCTCCTCTCCTACTCAGCTCTTGGACTATAAAGCCTCACTTTTCCTGGACATATTTGGACATGAGTCCAATCTATCTTTCCTACTGCAAAACCCCACTACAGCAGTCCCTATACCTATGGCAACAGTCTCAAACAAAGTTGGCCTTACATTTTTAACAGGTGTCAGGATATTTTGTTTCTTTGACAGTCTGTGCCCCAGGGGTGCTAAGGGAGTGCTGAGCCACCAGACCTGCAGGGACAGTGAAGGTCTCCTTGGTACCCAAGGTGGGCAGATGTCTAGAAGTAGCCTTTGATGCTTTGATAGGTATAGCATGATGAGAGGAGAGAGGAAGGGAGAAGAGAGGAAAGAGTTTTAGGGATTGCTGTGTTTGAATTTCACACTGGCCTCGTAGGTAGAAACTTGGAAATGATTTAAGAAAAAAAAATACATCTTAGAAAATCAGCAAACAAGTGCTGGTGAGGATGTGGAGAAAAGGGAACCCTAGTGCACTGTTGGTGGGAATGCAGACTGGTGCAGCCACTATGGAGAACAGTATGGAATTTCCTCAAAAAACTAAAAATGGAACTGCCTTTTGATCCAGCTCTTCCACTGCTAGGATTATATGCAAAGAATCCTGAAACACCAATCAAAAGAACCTATGCACCTCTATGTTCATAGCAGCACTATTTACAATAGCCAAGTGCTGAAAACAGCCTAAGGGCCCATCTGTAGATGAGTGGATCAAAAAACTGGTACATTTACGCAATGGAATACTATGTAGCAGAAAGAAAGAAGGAACTCCTACCATTTGCAACAACATGGATGGAACTGGAGAGTATTATGTTTAGTGAAATAAGCCAGGCGGTAAAAAATAAATACCATATGATCTCACCTAATACAGGAAACTAATGAACAAAACAAACAAATGAGCAAAGTAGAACCAGAGTCATGTAAACAAGGAACAAACTGACAGTGACCGGGATGGGGGAAGAGAGAGGGGGAAAAGGGAAGAAAGAAGGGGGAGAGTCTAGTCAAGGAACCAGTATAAATGACCCATGGATATGGACAACAGGGTGGAGATTGACTGGAGAGGGGAGTGGGCAGGGTAGGAGAGAGCAATGATGGAAAAAATGGGACAACTGTTATAGAAAAACAATTTTAAAAATATGCTGAAAGAAAAGAAATACATTTCTTGCACAGCAAAATTTGGGCATGCAAATTTATATCAACACATTTTACTCATTCAGCTTCACATCTGAAAAGTTAGTGCTCTACCTGCTTTACCATTGAGGTCTTGGAGGCTCAGAAGGAGAACAGATTTGGTCATACTTTTCAGAGTGATCCAATCAATGCAGAACACATGACTGCTAAAAGCAATGACAAGGAGACCATATTCTCTGGCATAATTATTTCCCAACTTGACAATTACTTCCTTGTCTAGTCATTCCCTAAATGTATGCTTTCTGGTTTTCTTTTTAAGAGTGTTGAGTCTTTCAGGAAAGGAAGCCTACATTTAAGGAAATATTCTCAATTATGCCCAAAATATCTGGAAACAAAGTAAAAAAGCCAAAAAAATTAAAAGAAAGCATTGAGTTTCATCCAGAGGATTAAGAGCCCTGTAGGCACAGTCAACATTAGAGCAACATGAGGGACATAATTTAAATTGTGGTGGAGTGGCCTGCTTTGTTGGGAGGAGGACCCTACTGGAAGGACAAAAGGATAATAATAAAAGTATGAACTCAGCAGTGGGATGGGCTAGGTCCAAATTCTGTTTCTTGTTTTCGGGGATGAAATTAGATAACCCATTAAATGTGATTAGCAAAGTGCTAACAGATGACAACTCATAATTTGTTTTAACTGTATCATGGAGGAATACTTTTACTCTTCTATGTCCCTTTGGCTGATCTAATAATTAAATTGACAAGAGACAGATTAACAGGAGAAAGACAAATTTAATTACATACATATGGAGGCCCTGTAAGAATATGAGACTGACATGTAGTTAGGCAATTGATGCTTATACAGTATGTCTTTCTGAGCTAAGGAGAAAGGGATAGGATCCGGGACATCAAAGAGGAGGAAGAGAATTTATAGGAAGATGGGAAAAGCAAATGTTTGCTATGCCATGCACAGAAAATGGGACACAGAGAGGACTTTGAGCAGTTTCTGCCTCGCTCCCTCCCAGGTTTCCACACCTAGCCCATACTCTTTGTAGATATCTCTGGTGATAGATAGTTTTATTTTTTCCCCCCTGAACTAAGACCTTTATCTAAATTTTTTTAGGTAGTTAAAGAAAAAGTAAAAAGCTCCTCCTGAGTTCTTTTCTGATAGGTAGTTAGACAGAATGAGCAGAGCAGGGACGATGGGCCAGGTACAGAAGGTCACCAGGGTGGAAAGCCCTGGGTGCCTAGCAATGGGAAAAACTGGGAAAATAAGGACCTTTTCCTTAAGGCAACCTTTCCTCTCCTAGCATATCACTGGTCCTGTGGTTTAGACCCTATGACCTTTCATATCACTTGTTATGGGCTTTGGAGCCTTCCATGACCCTTTCTCCCCTGGCATGTTGCTAGTCAGGTGGGTTGTTAGACTTCCTTAGAGGGGGAATGAACTCAGGGGCTGGAGAATAGCCCTTAAGCATTAAGCCCCCAGGACAGTGAGGTCTGACCTGCATCAAATACATCTAGACCTCAGTTGTATTTCAGCTCCAGGCCCAGAAAAGTAGCAAAACCATACAGGTGATGCCATGGTTGACCTTAGGACCAGCTGCATTGGCTAATGATGCCCTTCCCTGGTACCCACCTATCGGTAGAGACCATAACCCTGGAAGAAAACACCAGGAAAGCTGATGAATATTCTACTGGGATCCTCCCCTGAGACCTCTAGAAAAGTACCCTCAGGATGTTACAGAGCAAAAGGGGATTCTTTCACATAGTGCCTTGGTGTAAAACCCAACAACTAGTATTGAGAAAACAGGTCTTTATTTACAATATTCCAACCTGGGGAGGGCGGTGAGCACTTCAGCTCAGAGCCCTGTTTTGCCACGGGACCCAGCACTTCCCTTGCTCCCCAAAAGGTCAGGAGTCAAAAACATGCCCAGAAGTTCCCCATCCCTTATCAGTCAGCTGTCTCCTTCAGGATCTGGGGTACGATGTCATCAGCCTCCGTATAACAGTCCAGGAAAACATGTGCTGTGTCGCACTAGGATCACTCATGGTTCTTCCTCTGCTCTTTCAAAGCTGCATAGATCTCCTCTTCTACCTCCTTGCAAACTGTGTGGTTCTCTCTCTCTACTCCCTGAAAAATGGCTGCCATCTTATTTTTAAATCCCTAACCATGGCCTATGACACAGTGGGCATGGTAACCAGTTCTGAACATTCACAGAACCCTTGCGCAGGCCCTGTACAATCTTTCCTCACCATTCCATAGTCAAAACCCCTCCCATCTCCATGGGGCCTTGGAAAAACCAAAGTCATTTGTATAACTAAGACACTAGCTACCAGCTATAGATATGCAAAGGCATCTTGAAAGCTGCTCCCTTCCTCCATCCCCCAACCTCAGGCTCTGCGGATTTGGGGGTCCCCTGCTCTATAACAAAGAAGGAAGACCCAGTGCAGCTCTCTCTATGGAGCACAACGGTGTCTTCCCCCACCTTCTTCCCCCCGTGTTTTCCTTGTTTCTCTTTTTCTCCTAAGCTCCAAGGGCTCTTCTTTTTTCCCCCGTAACTTGTTTCCTGAGCCCATTTCTACTACGCTCACTTCTTCTATACCTCTGTGACTTCCTAAATAAACTTTTTCCTATAGTTTGAGTCTTATCTCTGAGTTCTTTCTTACCCAGAACTCAAGTACTGAGGTTGCTGAACTGAGTTCTGTTCTGAGGACACCAGTCTAACACCTGGTGCCATTTCACTGTCAACACTTTGGGCCTCACTTTTTCTTTAGCTCAAAATAAAAGTGGCACATTCTGGGAAGACTCATTCTGAATTATTTCAACTATTTAGGAAGGTTGAACACAGTCAATAGTTCAAATTAGCTCTTCCACTTAGCAGCTGGGTGCTTGGGGCAAGTCATTTAACCTTTGAAAATCAGCTTTATCTTCTGCTTTATCTTCTGGAAAGCAGGGATCCTAACAGGGTTGTAGTGAGGATTAAATGAGGCGATGGATATAAGGCTCTTATCCACATAATAAGCATTGAAAACTGGTTACCATTTTAGTAAATGTTATTACTATAACTGCCTCTCTTACTTGCACATACAAGTCTATAAGTCCTTTGCGTTAAACTCAGACAGGAAACATTGTCTCCCCTTCTTTCTCCTTCTTCCTCTGCTCTCTGTTCTTCCTACTCCTCCTACTCCTTCCAACATGACTTAAATTGAACTAATGTCAAAGTTCTAGAGCCCATGCCTTTTCAACATGAGCATGAAAAATGAGGGTTTCCCAATTTTTGCCTAAATCCACTTGGAGAAAAAGCCCAGATCTCAAGAATGACTAATTATTATTACAGCTCTATAAAAATTAGAAGGTAAATATTGGCCTTTTAGATGCAAAGCATTACATTTCCTCTAAAATTTGTGTAAAGTGGTTTTCCACTAAGAATATAAAATAGATGATTTTGTTTTGAGAGCATTTACTATTATGCAGATTAGATATTAAACACCACATATCTTATTTAATTTGCTATTCATGAGAAAATTAGACATGCTAAAAAGTTCTCATTTTTAGAGTAAAGAATTTTTAAATTTTCAATTCAGAAGGAGGTCTACCATTGTCAAAAGATATTTAAATGCATGCAGATATTTTTCAAAATTTCAATTCAGATGAAAAGTGTAATTAAGTCTACAGTGCTGCTGATTTTTGACAAAGCACTATGATTTCTTTCTTGTTTCTGGTTTTTTTGTATATATTTATGCAGACCATCATGGTGAAAGCAATGATTAATTTGTAAAACAGACAAATTGAAAGTTCAGCAACGAAAGAGGTATTTCAATGCCTCAAAGCAATCAAAGCATTGTGTTTTCTTCGCTTTCTTAATGGGTTTCAACTTCCTGTGGCCTTTGTTGCTAGGAAACTAGTCTCTACAGAATTGAAAGCCACCTTTCTGTTGTTGTTGTTGATTCTATGGAGGCTGAAATGAACCAGACATATCTTGAATCCTTCAGGATTAACTATCAGTGATGTGCCCATGGACAGTGTGAAAAGCCCTGAGCTCAACATTTTCTGTAAATTCACCACTAAAACCCCAGGAGCAACCCAATTCCTTTATAGCTTCCCTTTGGAAAATTCCATTAACCTGTTCTGTATAAAATTAAGTCTCCCAGAAGCAGAAAGATAAAAGAAACTGAGATGTGATCCATCTGCCTTCATTTACAAATTGAGTTAAGGTACAGGCCATTTTAGGAACCCTGACAGATATTCAGAGGTGTAGAGCTTCAAAGTAACAATGCATCCTGGCCAAATTGCATTCTTTCTGTACAGTGCTTTTTGTATTCACAGTTCAAGTCCAGAATCTGAATGCATGCTGGAGCCTTTTAAGCTACTTCCGTGGTATTGAAAGTGATGTGAGCAACCAAAATGCATTTGCAAGAGGAGTAACTATGTACTTTTAGGAAGATGTCCTGGTCAGTGGAAGAAAATGGTGGGTATGATTTGCAATCTTGCTTCCTCCACAACCCAGATACAGATTCTCTTTCACGGCATTTTGATTCTGATATAATTCTGAGAATGTACATTCAGAGACAGAGTCATGTGTATAAGATGCAAAATCATCTGTTAGCAGAAGTAAAGTTTTGGGGCAGGTCATAGGCAGCCCTGAGACCCAGTCTAACCAAAAATGAACCATGAACCAGATTTAAGAAGCACTTAGCAAGTTTCTTAAAGATTGGCTGATGCTATTCTTTGAAGCTTTTTCTGCTTTTCTTTTTTCATTCTATTATGTTTCGTGTGTGTGTGTGTGTGTGTGTGTGTGTGTGTGTGTGTGTCTGTGTGACTCCACTGCATCCCTATGTTTCAGGTTTGAATTGATCTAATGTCAAAGTACTAGAGCTCACATTTTTTCAGCATGAGCAAGTAAAATGAAGATTTTCGTTTTTGCCTCAATGTAAGATTAAGCTCCCTCCACCCAGCCTTGATTTCCTGTTGCCTTAAGTAGACTGTCCTGCATTTAGATGGAATCTAACAGTTACTACATTTACTCCAGTGGCCCCTCATAGGTGACTCCGGTTATGTCTAAATTGTGCTCCAAATTATGTTGTTGTTAGTAGAAATCAGTCAGATTGGTTAAAAGAAAAAACTAACATAGAGACAGCCACTTGGCTGATTATAGAGCATGCCATTTTAATATGATTGCATCAGAGGTATTTTCAGTCCCTGATGCCATTGCAAAGTTCCCTCAGTTTAGAAAGCTGGAAAGGGAATGAGGACATGTCATCTTCAACTGTGACCATAAAGAGAGGTGCTAGAGGCTGAGTGGTAGGTGGTTTAGGGAAAAGCAGTGGTGGAGCTGAGGGGACACCTAGCCTGTTTATAGGACCATGGTGACAGTGTGTATCCTTCATTCTGGCTTCTGCCATTAACACTGGTGCAGGCTCATTTGTAGCATTTAGAAAAGCCCCCAGCCAGCTCCTGGATGCTGGGTTCAGGCAGGCTAGATCAGGATTCCTACACTCCCTGGATCAAGAGCCCTGATTATCTTCTTTTCCCCAGTTTCTTCCCAGAGGACTGGGCAGAGCCTTCTTTTATGTCCCCAAACACACAAACACTGAGGCTGCTTCCTTTCCTTGGCGGCAGAGCCATTTGCTCATCCTCCTAACATGCTCTTTTAAGTTCAGCCCTCGATGACTCAAAGGAAAGTGACTATCCTAAAGGCAACTTGCTAAGTGCTTCCAGAGAAACTTTCTGAGATTTATCTTCTGGGTAGGAAAACAGAACTCCAGCAGGGCATGATTCCATACTAAATAAGGTAAAAACCATTCTACCATTTCAGAAGTTATGTCTTCCTTTTAATGTTGGGATATGCACATCAGGGCAGTGTTTCTTATCCCCTAAGACCTGGGGTTTGAAAACAAGCCATCTGGGTTCCAACCATACAGCACTAGGGGATATGGACAATTACTTTACCTCTCTAAGCCTCAATTTTATGGCTCATACAAATAGCAATTGTAGCAATATTCACCTAATAAAGATGATGGTGAGAATTCCATGAGATAATTCACATTCTTAGTAGAGAGCCTGGCATATAATAAAGTGCACAAAAATAGTTTCTATTATTATTATTGTCTTATAGTATCCTATGTGTGCATCAAGCACTGTTGGATGCTGGGAAGGGAAGATAAATAGACAGGCATAGAACTCTCAGTCCAGTGAAGAAGATAGACACGTGAAGAGTAAGCTGCAGTACAAAGTAGTGTATTAAAGGAAACAATATCCTCTCATGAGAGTCTTGAGGAAAGCTGAAGATAGAGATTCAGAAATGCTTCACAGAGGACGGACATGTGATCTGGCTATTGAAGAAAAATAGTGGGAGGAAGAAAAAACTTTTAGGTCATGGAGCACCTAGCCAAAAGTAACAGACTTCTTCCTGCTGTGTTTGGGCAACTTGGATCAGCTTGGCATTAACCTTGAGATTGAGGTGCCTGTGGATAGGGTGCGGTTTAGAAGTGTGGAAGCCTAGAAGTGGAGGAGACAGGTTTTGATGTATTTCTTTCCACCAGTGGACATTTCTGGTACTTTCTGGGCTGTCCTTTACATTCTAAGACTGACAAGTAAATAGCACGGTCCAGGTTTGGTAGTTTAGTTCATTGACCCTAACTAGTGGTTGTTCAACCAAGGACTTAGAGCCTTTCGCTGAGTTTGCCTGTTCTTAGATATTGATCAAGATAATAAAGATTTCAGGCAACTCTCTTAAAAAATTTACGCCAAACCTATCCTTGCCTCAAGTTAGAATATTTCATGTCAAAAGTTTTCTAGCTTGAATGATCTGGGATTTCTTTTGCTTACCTTTGTTTTAACTTTATTATTAATACATAAAGCCTAACTATTTCTTAAAGAAAAATATGATCATAATTTCTTTGATGAGCATTAGTGCTTCTTTAATGAAACTCTGTAATCGGGATGAGAAGCCCTTTCTCATGGTCACACTACTATTAAGTGTCTAAAAAGCGTGGGCTTTTAGTTAGCCTTAAATTTGAGGTCTGCTTCTACTTCCTACTATCCTCATGCCCTGAGGAAAGTTAGAGCCCCTCTAAGTTTTGTTTCTTCATCTTCAAATTGGGAATATTTCTCTTCATCTTTTAAAAACTTTATAAAAGCCTTTTTTAGAGAAGTTCTAGACCCACAACAAAATTAAGAAGGTGCAGAAATTTCTCATATACCATGTGACCATGCGTGCACAGCATCCCCTCCATCAAGTCTTCACTTTCTTTAAATCCTCACCTGAGGACATTTTATTCCATTGCTTTAGAGAGTGGGGGAGGGAGAAATGGAGGTAGAGAGAGAGAGAGAGAGATATTATGTAAAATTATTCCATATTTCTTGGATGTTCTGGTTTGTTCTGTTTGCATTCTTTTTCTCTTTACGTTTGCATTTGGGAAGTTTCTGTTTACCTATCTTAAAACTCACTGATTCTTCCCTCCGTTGTAGTCAGTTTACTGATAAGCCCATCAAAGGAATTCTTCATTTCTGTTACAATGTTTTTGATTTCTAGCATTTTCTTTTGATTCTCAATTCTCTACCTGCATTACACATTTGTTCTTGCACATTGTCTACCTTTTCCATTAGATTAACATATTAATCATAGTTATTTTAAATTCCCTGTCTGATAATCCCAACATCTGTGTCCTACTTGAGTCTTGTTGTGATGATTGCTTTGCCTCTTCAGACAGGGTTTTTTCTTGCCTTTTATCATGTCTTATAATTTTTGTTGAAAGCCAAACATGCTGTATTGGTTACTAAGAACTTTAGGTGGAAATTTATGTTAATCTGCCTGCAAGTAGGGCTGCGTTTAATGCTTGCTGTTGCTATAGGTGTCAGAGGCTTCAAAGGCCCCTGGTGTCCTTGTTTTCATCTCTCCACTTGATTTTGGGCTTTCCTAAGTACCGTACTCCTCCTCGGAGAGAATCTGTATCTTGCAGCTCTGTTATACCAGAGCCCTGTTATTGGGGTGACAGAGGGTAGGAGGGGGAGAACATTCTATAATCTTACAATTAAAGTCTCTTAGGAAGCCTATGTATCTGGGCTGAAAACCTCACATGTGTTTCTCCAGAGGAATAGCATTTTCCCACCTTCCCTGCACCAGCAATCTCCAACTTTCTCACCTCATGGCACACATAAACTAATTACTAAAATTCTGTAGCACACCAAAAAAATATATTTTCTGCCAATCTGATAAAAAGAGTAGGTATTATCTTGATTAACAACAACAACGACGACAAAAAGCAATTACCAAACCTTTTTGCTCCAAAGTGACACCACTTCTGGAAATATATCCAAAGACCCCAAAACACCAATTCCAAAGACTATATGCACACCTATGTTTATGGCAGCATTATTTACAACTGCCAACATCTGGAAACAGCCCAGTGCCCATCAGTAGATGAGTGGATAAAGACGCTGTAGTTCATTTACACAGTGGAATACTACACAGTAGTAAAATAGAAGGAATTCTTACTTTTTGAAACAATATGGATGGAACTGGAGACTATTTTGCTAAGTGAAATAAGCCAGTTAATGAAAAACAAATACCATATTATTTTACTTATAACTGGAATCTAATGAACAAAATAAACTAATGAGCAACACAGAATCAGAGGCACAGAAATGTGGAACAGACGGACAGCTGTAGGAGGGGAGGATGGAGGTGGGGACTGGTTGAAGGAAGGTGAAGAGATTAGACAAAGAACATATATGAGGCCTATCCAGAAGGTATCCAGCCATGTAATATGATGAAAGAAACATTTATTGAAGACAATACAAGATACAGGAAACATTGTACATAGGACAATGATGCCTCAGTCCCCTTCAAAGTAGGCACCTTGGGACCTCACACAGTTCTCCTTGCCACCATCAACTGTCCCATCATATTTTCCTGAATCTCATTGATGGTCTGAAATCTCTTCCCTTTCAAAGGTGACTTTAGTTTGGGGAAAAGCCAGAAGTCAGAGGGCACCAAATCTGGACTGTAGGGGGGCTGAGTCACCTGGGTGATTTGATGTTTTGCCAAAAAACTCTGCACAAGACATGATGCATGAGCAGGTAGATTTTGCAATGAAACTTCCAAACACCAGCTGCCCATTGCTGCAGCCTTCTGAATTATCCAAATAATTTCCCTAGAGGAATGTTCAAACTTAATGCAAAATTTGATGCAGATTCATTGCTCTACTCACTAAGTCATTTTGAATGTGACAGTCACACAATACACATGCTCACTCAACAACGTCTACCACCCCCACTGACTAGTAGAGTGAAGTCATTATTGTTCATGCACGTGCATTCCAGTTCATGCTCCTTCACTGCCAGGTTACATCAATGTTGCACAAACCATTCTCATTATATTAACAATGGCTGGTCTTTTTCTGGACAGACCTTATGTACATGACCCATGGACATGAACAATGGTGTGGGGATTCACTGTGGGAATGGGGAATGGGCAAAGTAGAAAAATTGGGACAACTGTAATACCATAAACAATAAAAAATTAGGTGTCTAGCCCTAGCTGGTAGCTCAGTTGGTTGGAGCTCATCCCATAAAACAACAGGTTATGGGTTCAATCCTTGGTCAGGGTACATATGGGTGGCAACAAATCAATGTTTCTCTCTCACATCAATGTCTCTCTCTCAAAAACATATCCTTGAGTGAGGATTAAAAAAAATCAGGTGCCTAATATAAGGATTTCTGATACCAATAATTAACCAATCAGATGCAACCTTATTACACAACATGGCCGATACGATGTCACTCTATTATATGATCTATATATTTCTGGTTCGAGATTAAGGACAGGGCATTCACACTAAACAGCTATTGTGCTGGCTGTTGTAATTTTTCTTTTTATTTGACAGTCTAGGGGAAAAGACATCAGTGCTGCTGACTAAATAGTCAGGCATTGCATGTTTTAAAAGTTCTTGCATCACACTGGTTGAAAATTGCTGCCCTTTTGCTGCCCTGTGCACTTCCCTGGCTGTGACATTCCCAATCTATTACCTTGAAGCCTAATATCTGTGGTTTCCACCTTTCCCTACTCCTTAAGTGAGACAAAAAATGCTAGAGGGGGGATGTGATGGGCAGAATGCCTTCCTTCAGCTGAGATAATACTGCGAAGTCTTTTCTTTGAAAAATATGCCTTTATTTTAGAGGAAACTCTTTTACCATGATTACTCTTCCCTTCCTTCTGCCAAATCCAGGAGAGGATTTTTCTTGTATCCTCACTATGGAAACCTGGCATGGTTCCTAGAGGCAAAGCTCATGAAAGTTTGGGGGCCCCTCTAAGACTGTGGCCCAATCATAGGACTGTTTCTATCAATTCACTGAGTCACCATTTTAACTGTTTCTACCAGTTTATGGTTCTAGGGGCTTCTGCTCCAGGTAAGCAGCTCTGACTGTGACTTTCTGTATGTGCCTGTCCCTACATTTTAGGTGGCTATTTGTTCTTCAACCTCAGTTCCCTGACAGTTCCAGGAAAAGTAATTAACCCTTTGATTTCCCAGCTTTTGTTTGTTTGTTTGTTTTTTGTTTTGTTTTGTTTGTTTCTTTTGCTGTTGTTGCTGTAAGGGCAAAAGTAATAACTTACATTCTCTTTCCATGTTGGAGCTGAAACCAGAAGTCCAAGTTGGAAATACAAATAGTTTTGTGTCATATTTCTTTGGGGAAGATGCAAGGAGACAGTGCATATAAAGTGCATGGGATAGTATCAATATAGAGTAAATGTGTAGTAAATTTTAGCTTTTATTATCATATCAGAGAAGATTTATAATTTTATTCCTATTAACATATTAAAAAACTAAACATTTTTCTACTATACATTTCTTTTAAAATGACGTAAAATAAAAGAAACTATCTTAACTAGACTATGTGAATCTAGCCAAGTAGTACAAGATTAAAACCGAACACCATCCAAATTCTAAATTATACCTCCAGTTCCAAAAATACACAACAATTCAGTCTGGTCATGCTTCACTTATCAAAGCACACTTGCCATTGGAAATAAACATCTCAATTTCAATGATTCAATGATTATTTTTTAATGCACATTTTATGTGCCAGGTGCTATGTAATATAAAATTGATTTTTCTCTTTGTGTTTTCTCTGGAACTGTTCAAAGTGTAATGAGAGTGACCGCCAGGCAAACAGCTTATTAAAATGCTGTGCAGTAACAGAGTGGGAAAGCTTTAGGAAGGAGTGTCATGGAGTGACTAAGGCAAAGCCTCTGAACTCAGTCTAACTGCATTCAAGTCCCAGTTCTGTGACTTAACCTTGTAGTGAGGCAACATGTTTAGCCTCCCTCTGCCTCAGTTCACTCATCTATGAAATGGGACTAATGAAACATATATTGGAGGTTTCAATGCATGTAGAATGCTTAGCACAGAGTCAGGAGAAAACTAAGTGCTTGGCAAACTAGCTCCAGTAATTAGCTCTAAACAAAACACTGTAAGGAAGAGCAACTTAAACATGATGGCAGGAGCTAAGTCTTATTGCTCAAGTGATCCCAAATGCCAGGCACATAGTAAGGCCTCAGTACATTGGTTAAGTTCGAGAATGACCGACTGAATGAGTGAGTCATTCATTCTTCAGGGAGTGTGGAAGGTGTCCGAGGGCAGCCTTTGAACCTGGTTTTGTAGGCTGAGGAAAGTCAAGAAAGAATTTAAAAACTGGGGAGGGGGAGATACCTGTCATGAGAGAGAAAGTAGGGAATTATCCAGAGTGGCTAGAATTTTGCTTTAGATATGAGAAATAAACTTTTGAGTCAGTGGCCCCAAAGTTTTAACCCTCCTTTTCTTAAAATTGCCTGCCCTCCTCCCAAATAAAGAACTAAAAATAAAACTAAAGGAACGAGGGAATGGAATCAGCATTTAGGATTTTATTTTGTTTTTGATTTCAGAGACTTCTAGGAAATGGAGAAAAGTTTACATTTATGTGGTCAATTAATTCTACTTCTATGGTTTTGCTGTCTCAAATATACCTGGGCAACTGCTAAATCCAGGTCCCAGGCTCTCCACCAGAGTTACTGAGTCAGGATATCTGGCTATAGGGACTAAGAATCTACATTTTTTAAAAAGTTGGGTTTTTTTTTATTATTGATTTTAGTGAGAGAGAGAGAGAGAGAGAGAGAGAGAGAGAGAGAGAGAGAGAGAGAGAGAGAAACATTGACTTGTTGTTCCACTTATCTATACACTCATTGGTTGATTATTTTATGTGCCCTGATGGGGGATCAAAGCTGCAACCTCAGCATATTGGGTTGATGCTCTAACCAACTGAGCTACCTGCCAGTGCAAGAATCTACATTTTAAACATGAATCTCAGCTGATTCATTTGCACATTGAAGTCTGAGCACCATAGGTTCACATGCAAGGAAGGATCTTAAACTAATGCCCAAGAGCTAAATACATATTTGATTATTTCTGGCATCTTGGCCTTTGGCCCTACTATTTCCTGTCACTGGAACACTTCTCCCCTACTCCTCTATTCCTAGACATGGCATTTTTACTTCACTGTTTATTCTTCCACTGTTAGTTTATTCATGACTTTTTATTCAAAATTTATTCCACAAATAGGGCTTACTGTGAACCAGACAAAAAGATGTTTTTAATTTTTCCCCTCTCCATCGGGTATCATTCTTATAATCTCCCATGGCACCTTGTATTTGATGTCAGCTGTCTTGAAGTTCCAGTTCAAACAGGGATAATTTTAGGAATCACTGACATTTCACATTGTGAGACAGCAGGTTTACTAGCTCTGTTTCAGAAAATGGGAATTTAAATATATTTTGGAGTGACAACTGATTTAGGAGCATTAATGTATTAGCATTACACTTTAGGATCAAGTCTTTCTGATAAAAAGCAGAAAAGCTAGGTTCTTGGCCATTAAAGCAGCTAGCCAAGGCATTGCAATCTATCCATGTCACCCAACACACATTTCTCTGAACTCCTACCATGGCAGGTGGATAATTGTAACCCCTCCAAGTCCCTGTGACCGGACTTGCAACACTGTGGATTTTCACTGAAAAACCAGAAAGTTGGCTCAATATTCCAGATGTTTCCAGTGATCTAAATTTCTAGTGTGGTGGCAAGACCTATGCAGATGGTAACTGAATATTTCATCTTCTACCTGGATGGTGGCTGCCATCTGTACACCCAGGCTTAGAACCTAACAGGCATCCGTCAATACCACGTTGTCTGTTAATTAGAGATTGACTGCAGTACATTTTGTCCACCAAATGCCTGCTGTTTCAGTAATCTTCCAGCCAGACACATTTACCTGAATATTCATGGTCACTTAGAAGGCACTGGGCACTCACATGCTAATTGTTTAATTCTTTCTACCCACCCTTCAGCGTCTGATCTCGCTGTTTCTTCACTAGGATTTTATTATTTCCCTTTTCAAATTCTAAAGACCTCTGGAGAGAGTGCTACAAAAAGAGTTTTGTAGTTTCCTGAATTTAAATATTATCTGCTTGAGCAATTTTTATTTGCTGGTGAATTAAGTCACCTGTCACACCTTCGCTTTTATGCAGAATGTTAGCCTCTTGTTACCTACCCTTAGTCACCTGTCCTCCCCGGAAAGGTCAGATCTTTTTAATATTCTTGTAGGGAAAAGCCTGAAGTCTCTACCATTGCTTAGAGGCCATGCAAGATCACTTACTTGACCTCCTTTTTGCATCTGCCACACTTGCTTTCTTTATTTCTTCTGTGGCATCTTAACCTTCTCACTTTCCCTCCCTTTCTAACTCATTAAATTTCACTCATCTCTGAGATTAAACCTCAAGAGTCCCAAACAAGGTGAACTGCCCTTATATACACTCCTGTGCTATACTGGCTTCCTTGTATGTAAGGCACTTTGCTCATAATTATTTCTTGGCAATCTTCCACATAGATTATATTATTCTAAAGGTCCACAGCTGTGTGGTCTTAAATGCACATCTCATGATCTGACACAGAGTAGATGTTCAGTAAATATTTGCAAATTAGAGAATGAAAATGCTAGGAGAGATTTAATTTGGCAAGTTTAAGATCAATGTAATAATGTAACAATTTTGAATCAATGTTTCAATTGAATCAGTGATTTCATATCAACAAATCTTTTCTTGAATATTTCTCCTATTTGCCAAGCACTATGTGAAGTGTAAAAAAAAAAAATGTTATAGTCTCTTCTCTCAAAAATTTATCTAGTGAAAATACTTGCTAGATGATGACCAAGATGATAGTGTATAACTTTTACAAATTTAATCTGTATTAATGCAGTCATATTAATGACGAATGGCTGGGGTTTATATGGAGACTTAGGATGTTGGGTCTTCGGAGACTCCTCTTCTGTGTTTAGGCATTCTCTTCATTGTAAGAAATCGTTGGTCCTCACTTGCCTTTATTACCTCCAGTCCGATCGCCTGTCTCCAGCAAGCTCGGCTGCCCCACTCTCTCTTCTAGGAAGCATAACTACAGGACAGGGAAGGGAGAGGAGAAGCTTCTCTCCCCTTCCATGGTACATGGTTCCTGGGTCTGTGTGCCCCATCCTTCTTGGACTGAAGGTGTTTGGTTATGAGAAAGGACAGATTGAGATCAGGCTTTGCATCGCCTCTGAAACCAAGCCCCTGCTTGAGGAGGGAAAAGAGCAGTTTTCCTTTGTGGTCAGCCAGGCATCTGGTGTGATGCAGGCATAGAAAGAACTTAGTCATACTTGTTCTGCTGCACTGGCACTTGTTAAGGTCCTGCCTTTAAAGCGTTATTATTTTCAGCTTGAACTCCATGTCAAATTCTGTTTTTCTGGGCAGTTTAACACTTAATATCATCACATAAATTGGTTTTTAGGCTGATGTTTGACTAAAGACCAGTGTGAGGTTAAAATCAGATCATACGTGAGATGTTTTGAATAGGAGAAGGGTAGTACAAAGAGAACAATGGGCATATACGGGGTGTCTGTGGTGGAGTGGGGAGGAAAGGGGTGGGCGGGGGCCAGGGCAGGCCCTGGAACTGTGGTATGACAGAAAGAGCACAGGACTAGGAGTCCAACAGACCTTGCTTAGCCTTGACTTTGCTACTGATCAGCTGGCTGGCCTTGGGCACGTCACATCCCTGAGCCTCAACATCCTCATGCATTAAATGAAAAGAATATTCCCTACTTGAAAGGATGATGATGAAGCTGAAAACAATATTTTTTTGTAAATGGTAGCACACGAATCCATCCTGAGGTGCTATCCTGGCAAAGTATTGAGTTAATGGACTCTGGAGCCAGACTGCTTGGATCTGAATTGTGACCAAGCACTCGGCAGCAGCCTGACCTCAAGGAAGGCACTCCATATCTTTGTCTGTAAAATGGGGATGCTAAATATATACACTTCATAAGGCTGTGAGAATTAAACAACTTAAGATATGCAAGTTTTTAAAAACACTCCTGAGAGGTTGTGAGTGTTCAGCTCAATAAAATTGAAGTGTGATGATGATGATGGTGATAATGACGGCTGGCGGGTGATGATGGTGTTGATTGCTATCAGCACCAGCAGCATCGAGAGGCATCGGGTGGTTAAGAACAAAGAGTCTGGAAATATCAGCTGAGTTCAAGTCCTAGCCCTCCACCTATTAGAGTGAACAAGGTTCTCAGTGTCCCTGTCATTGTCTCTTCATCTGTAAAACAGTGATCAAATAATTCCTACTGAACAGAAATGTTTAGAAGATTGTCATAATTCATATTCATTGCACACAATGCCTGGCACAAATAAGCACCCAGTACATTTTGGCAGTTATTATTGAAAGGAAAGTGTTAGCAGTGACTTAGAGTTAACAGGGCTGAGGAAGGATGAATGTAAGGCTATGAGACATCAGAAGATGTTGAGCTTACTTCCTTGGTCCCCCAGATTCTGCTAGCCTTCAGGTCCAAACTCAGCAAGTGCTGTGGCCGCACCTGCTCTTTCCCAGCTTTTCCATTCCTGTGATGTCAGTTTAGGTGACATATTTTAAGTATTTACTATGTTTCAGGCATCGGGATCAGCACTTTTCCAGTAATACCAGCAGTTATGAGATATACACGGCAGTAGAACATGGCAGATCAGGTTTAATTTATCTTGCTACCAGAAAGTATATGTGAGTGGAAATCCAGAACTTGGCTGCGTTTGGGGGTTAACATACCCCCTGAAGGGAGGCCTTGTAGAACTTCTGGGGTCCCCAATTTTTTTCTTTTTAGACCCGGAACCGCTTTTCCTATTCAATGAGAGGATTCTTGCCTCCCTTCAGAAATGAATCCAGAAACTCTGAAAACAGAGACCATGTGCCACAGTGTGGGAGGTAGGAGCCTGGGCAGACCCCAGCTCAGCCACCCCCAGCTCTGTCCTTGTGCCCAAGTTTCCCCATCTATAAAATGGATGCAGAGAAAAGAAAACAAAAGTCATCCTAGAGTGATTGCAAGCAGTTAACTCTCAGCAAAGATTTACTGATACCTACTGTATGCCAGGCATTATGCTAGGCACTGGAGATACAAACATAAATGAGGCATTCTCTGCATGACAGACGACAGGCTGTCCTTCATTTTGGAGGGGAAGCCCCACAGAGCACTCCTTTCCCTGCCATGCCTGTGTGATTAAGAGCAATAAACACATGGCAAAATAAATCAGCTTCGTGGCCTCAGCATGGCATTAAACACTTTGTATCTCAGCGAATGCACCTGTAAATACCACTTCTCTCTGAGAGCTTCTGTGAAAACTTTGGGGGATACTGTATGTTTCACAGGAGCTATATTTTTTAAAATGATTAATAACAATTTCCTCTTAGCCTTTCAGAGAGCAAGGCCTTCTCCCTAGTTGCATGGGACACTGTCTTGGGAACTGCATACTAACAAGGGGATGTAGGTAGGGGGAAGGAAGTATGAGAATTTGTTTCACAAAAAAATGCAAAGAAATGGAGAGTATATTCAACCTCTGACATTCAAAACAGGATTATTCAGAAAGTCTTGACTTGCTTCCTGAATGTTGTCTAGACACTACCTAAGGGACCATTTAAATTATTAAGCTGTAAATGAAATTGGAATAAAAGTTGCTATTTTTTTCTCTTTACCCAAAGCATTAGGCCTTGGAAGGAAGACCAGATAAATTATAGACCAATTCAATAAGCCATATTTGCTCTGCACATCTGGTTTGAAAGATGAATTAAATTTGTGCCTAGCACAGTTATTGGAACATAATAAATAGTTATGTTTATTATTATATTTACTGTCTAAATTTATAATTACAATAGAAGTATACAGAGCAAAAAAAAGTGATGCATGGTCCAAAAACAACTTATATTTAACTTTTTCTGGTAGCATAAGGAAATTACTTTAGATCGAGAGCTCATTGTGGGCAGGAGTATACCTTGTTCCTGTTTGTATCTCCATCACTCAACAGAGTCCTCAAAACAGAGTAGGCATTCAATAAATGAGTGAATTAACAAATTACTTCATATGTGGGCATACCAAGGCCCAGTTCTGGAGAAGCAGAACTACTGACCTACCCAGCTTACTGGGGATGATATTTAGTGCTTATAACAAAAAAGACAACCCCTGGTAGGTGGTCCTAAGCCCATGAACTAGTTGTATAACCCTGGCCAAGTTATTTATCCACTCTGCACACCAGCTTCTATCTGCAAAATGGAACGGATTATCTGCCAAACTTGCAGGTTTGTTGTGAGTACAGAATGAGAATATTGTATGTGGGAGCAAGAAGAATAATAGAAACATGACATGTTGTTTATTTCCAAGAAACCTTAAGATAAACAGGCCACCCGTGGAACTCTGAGACTTATCTGTTGTTTCATTTCTGGAAAGACAAAGGCATTTTAAAAGATTATTTTATTATTCTTCCCTGCCTATGATTTCGATAAGGTACAGTCTTGACACCTGTTTTTACTTTTATTTTTCATAAAACTGAGTGATTAGCTCCCCAGAGAATCCATGAAGTCAGCTAGAGAATATGATTTGAAGTAATTTCTCTTATTTTTAATCAAGACTTCATTCTTATTAAAAGTCTCTAAATTTCTGGCCTCAGTTGGCTTCCTTTAAAACCAGAATGAAATTAATTTTATGACTTTATGACAAAGCCAAGCATCTATTCTTGAAACTTCAGTCAAAAACAGATGAGGCAATTTGAACAAATTCCAACATAGATATTGGCCCAGGAATAACCAAATCCAAGCCTCTGCTGATATCCATGTCGCTTCTGCCTTCTCCATGTCTGTGGCTTAGCTACACATAGTGCCTTTGCCTAGAACAAGAACAAACAAGAATTCAGAAAATTGCACCATGAAGCATAGTAAAACAATATAAGCTTTTTAGAGAAAAAGCTACCCTAAAATCAATAGATCAGTGTTAATGAATTATTGACATGCACCCACCCTCACTGTTTGGCTGTGTTACCATCTCCCTTACATTAACTGTCTCTCCCAATTAATAGTCTTCCAATTATAAGCCTTTCCTAAGCCAATAGCTCTCAAGTAATCTCTAATCCGTCCCATGTGCTAGTGCTACAAGGATATCACCAAATTCTGTTGCATAGATTACATCTACTATTTTTTTTACTTTTGGGTTTCCTTTGGAGAATTTCCACTCTCTTCCTCTTAATTCCCATGGTTTGGGTCGACCAGACTCCAGTCCTAGTTATGTAAGTGGGCATGTGACCCAGGCCTAAGCTAATCAGTAATTCTTTCCCTTTGGCTCAGGAGTTGGTTCAGGGATGAGGTCATGACCCAGACTAGGCCAATAAAAACCAAAACCAAGTTCTTGTTCAACTTTTGGGGAATGGAAAAGAGAAGCATTCCTTTTTTTTTTTTTTAGCTTTTGCTTTTGCTTTTTTTGAATCTGGGAGGATTTAGACCTGGAGCTGTTGTGCTACCATGTGAGATTTTAGGTGAAAAGCAGCACAGAGTGGGAAGAGGAAGAGAACAGAACCAAGAGACAGAAAGAGACTGTAACTTGAGCCTCCAGATCCAGTCATACCTGAAGCTATTTGTCGTCCCTGCTACACAAGCTAATGATTTTCCTTATAAATTGAGCCATTTTGAATTGAGGTTTCTTTATATTGTGAGATACTTTCCCATTTTGGCATTAAAAGTCCTCCTTCCCAGGAAACCCCTCAGTCCGGGGCAAACTGAGATGGTTGGTTACTCAATCCATTGCTAACAAAAAGAGCCTGGCCTGATGCAAATGCAGATGATACCTGCTTCCTTGCCCATGAGGTTGTATGATGTTTTATGCTGTTGTGTTGACAATGTTGAACTAAATGCCTCAAGGGTCATGGGGCAGGGTTTGGCACAATTTGATGTAAGAAATAAGATGAGAGAACAAAGTCAAAGAAGCCAAAACAAAGTCAGTGCATGAAGGGAAGATTGCATCTTCACTGGGACATCTGAGGACTTGGCCTCTGAGTATCTAAAATGACAGGGTCAAGGCAGTAGAGTGTGGTCAACAAGCAAGCATGGAAGGGTTGACAAGGAATGGTCTGCCAGTCCTGTAACATGTTTCCATAGTGTGGAGACATTTTTTCCCTGCACTATGTTATTATAATCATTGTTGACTTGTTTTAGTTCTACTTTAAATCTTTTCATTAATTTATTAAAGATTCTAGTTTTCAAATGTGTGCCCCGACAATGAAAGGATACAGAATAATTGGCTTGGTCCTTAGTACTTTCTCCCTTGAAGTATAGTTTGTGTACAGACTTTACCTTCTTTTGATAGTTTTAAGGGTAGGCATAAGTTTTGCTTATCTTATATCCTCCTTCTATACCAAATTCAGTTTGAATATGGGTATCAGTCTAATATTTTTTAAACAAATTCATCTGAACCGTCTTAGAGCATAATAATTTTACTTATAGTGTTTGAAAGAGTTTAAAACAGAGATTATTTTCAGTCATTAAACTCTTAGGATGATTTGAGATGGCTGGATCACATTGGCAGGGGTTCGAGGTAACCACTGGGAACTGGAAGAGCTGCAGATAAATTTCCAGTATTTGATTTTCGATGCACAGAGGTTTGTGTCTGCAACAAAGAAGCATTTCAGAAGTGGTAGATTTGTTTGATGCCAGTGGGGAGTGAGAAGTGTTAGGTAAGGGAATTATAATAAGATTTCTTTTTTTGGAGACAGGAAAAATAAAGATGGCTAGAGACCCAGAGAGGAAAAGAGAAATACATCACTCTATAAAAAGTCAAAGATCTCTTAATGTTTAAAAATGTTTAATCCTCACCCAAGGATTTTTTTTTATTAATTATTATTATTATTATCTTTTTTGGAGAGTGAGGAAGGGAAAGAGAAAGCAAGAGAGACATTGATATGAGAGAGAAACATTGATTGGTTGCCTCTCATACGTGCCTTGACCAGGGCTCAAACCCACAACCTGGGCATGTGCCCTGACTGAGGATTGAACCCGCAACCTTTTGGTGTGTGGGATGATGCTCCAACCCACTGAGCTACCTGGTTGGGGCAAAGAGCTCTCTATTCTTATCATGGTTAATAGAAGATTCTGAAGCTGAAAATCAAAGTCTGGAACCGCATGACTAGAGGGTTATTTTCTTAATGTTTACTGGAAATTAAATTAGTCAAGAACTTAAAACTTTTAAATTTAACCTTATCTGATATTTGGGTTTAAGAATTCCCACAAGTACTACACACACTCACACACCTCACAGCATAATATGTCTGTATATACATGGGATTATATATATCCATTTATATAAATGCATATATAGAAATACATGCATATGTATTTAGAACAATTTTAAACAAATGCCTATAAAGAACTGTATTTAAGAGCTTAACAGAATGAAGATTTCATCAATATGACTTAGTAGTATTAAATCACTCTCTGTGATTCCAGCAACTCACTCAAAGTCTAGAGACTTAGATTCAGATAATTCTGCTTCTTGGGGTTTCAGGTCACATGAGGATTTAACATCAATTCACACAGGCAGAGACTGCTTCTTCTAGGGTGTACACCCTCGGGGTTCTTCTGCGTAAGCCAGGTTAGTCACTCCTCCCTGTCTATGGCTCCCTTGTTATTGAATCTGTTTTCACCTCGTTCTGGAGTCAGTTTCTAACTAGAGAGAGACTGTGATGGCCTAGTTCAGGCCCTGGATCCTGTGCTCAAATTCTGCTTTTTTCATTATTACCTCCATTATTTTCTTATATACTTTCATGTATTATCTCATTTCTTTGTCTTATAGGCCTCATTTTAACCTCCAATGAGGTCATTGTAGTAACTATTTTAGGATTAAGATTGATTAGTACTTAGAATAGTACTTGTCATGCAATGAATGTTAGCTGTTGCTAATATGGCCCCAACACTGTTCCCTTTAACCACAGACAATTGGATCAGGAGTGGCTACCTCCCTGGGAATAAGGAATTGTCATTTAGTATAGCAGAGAGCTTTAGACCTGAAAGGGGCCTGATAAAAATCAGAACAGGGACCAATCATCATGCCTGAGTCCTTATAAACAAGCAGAGATGGCTTAGTTTGAGGGGAGCTTAATAGATGCAAAGTGCTGTACAAAACATATTACAGGTATTAACCCATTTACTTTTTAAAACAACACCATGGTGTATATTTATGTACAATTAAGTACCATTTTACAGAAGAGAAAACTGAGGCACAGGATGGTTCAAATTTAAACCCAGAAGATCTAGCTCCAGAGTCCACTCTCTCACCTACTACATAGACTCATGTTAAGTGCGTAAAGGAGTGAGAGAGATGCCCAGAGGGAGGAATAGAGCATAAGGCGGAGGGAGGGCCTGGCTGCTGGTCTCGTAAGGTCCAGTTCCTACTCCCGGATTCAGTGAGATACTATTACAGCATTTCAAGAAATGTACTCATTCTGCTCTATCTAGTTTGAATGGCTTACTTCTATTTCCTGACTCAGAACTCAGATCTCTTTCTTCTTAGTGACAAGTGGAGTCTAAATTGACTGAGGGAACACCATTCCTATGCAGCAAACTGCACCACGTAGTCCTGGAGGCACCTGTACAAGGTGAACCAACCCTCCAACACAGAGGCCTGGAGGAAGAGCTCAGGTGCCTGGTTGGCTTACAGTTAGGTTCAGGATCCACCCAGCCACAGAAGGAACAAAAGGCACAGGTCATTGTCGAAAGGAAGATGAAATCATTCCCTCCACTAAGAACTAAGGTTTATTGAAGAAGAGATGGTGCCAAGATGCATTTGTTGCATCGCAACGTCACCTCAGATAATTTACATTCTGGCTTTTTGGTGCCTCAGAAATATCTTCAGTGTCAGTCAGACAGCTTTCTCTGTTAAAGTAAATGGGTACTTTGAATTGGACAGAAGATATTTTAAATTAGGAATTCAGGCATCTCCATGGTGATCCAAGGCACCAAAATAGGTCAGAGCCAGACTATGTTTTTAAAAAAAAATCACTGGGAAGTTAGGGGAAAAGGAGAAAGGCTGCTGTGAAGATCCAAAAAGAAAGGAAGAAAGAAACAGCAGCCTATTTATTTTTCATATGAAAATGTGATTCATTTAAACCTTTAAAGAATTGCAAACATTGCCTTCAGTGACCTGACAGCCTCTCAGTGGTGACAAATGTCATTCGAAGAAATACCAAAAGGGAAGAAAAGAGCATCACATTTGACCCATCAAGAAGAGGCAGCCACTGAAAGGAAAACACTGGCACACAGGTCCCCAAGTCTACACAGTTTGCCCTGCTCGCCCCGATACTTCACTTCATTTCTTTAGTTTTACCTAAGCTTCGCCAAGCCCTGGATGCACTGAGCAGCCAGCTACCAGGCCCGCTGGCAAGGAACGGGACCTCATTCCTCATGTACAAACTCAGTTTCAGAATGAATCTCTCCCAGTGGGAAGAAACAAGCAAAGAAACAGTGGAAATTTGTACAGCTCAATTCATGTGCAAATTAAGGTAGATAGACTGAGTGAATTTGGAATCACAAGATGGATTTTCCCCCTTAGGCAGTATATAAAAGATGGAATTCATGACCACAATAAATGTCACACTAATGAAGCAAAGCACCATGTTTCACTATGTGTCTAATCCCTTTTATGAACAAAATTAATTGGGAGAATTGTAAAGACATCAAAACATAAAAATCCCAGGATATTTAAGCTATAGGTGATTGTTACCCACCACAATATGAGCAAGCATTTTTATTTTCCTACTTCCCATACTTTATTCTCTACCCTTATTCACTGATGTTTCAAGCTCCCAGCTCATGTTGTCCATTATTCTGTTCATTATTACATTTGGGACTGAAATCAGGAGAGAAAGGTCAGGATAGAGGGGGAAACTGAGGTGTGTGAGAGGATGCATGGGACAGAAGATGGCTCCAGAAGGAGCTGAAGAAGGCTGGAGAAGAAGGACCTAAAGACCTATTTCGTGGATGTGTGACCTACGCCATCACCTAGGACTCTGTGCTTGGAGGGTCACACCATTGGTTTAATGCTCTGCTGCCACCATCTTGACATTTTTAATAATTATGAACAAGGATCCTTGCATTTTCATTTTGCATTGGGCCCCAGCTTATTCTGCGGGTCGATGGGAAAGGAGTTTCCAGTGAGATACTTCAAGAGGCAGGATCATAGGAAGTAGAAAGTTTGCCTAGATTCTGGAGAACAGGGTTGACATGTGATGTGCAAGTCATTAAGTCACCAGGACTGAACTCCTACAAGCAGAAACATGAAGGCAAGTAGCACACAACCCAGGAATGTGCATGTTGTCTGAACGGTCCAGCACGGAAGGCCGCTCCTCTTTGCTTCCTTCTCTGTCCAGTGTGCTAACACCCTCAATTCCATGTATAAAGTTAAATTCCTTTGGCTTAAGATTTTGTCTGCTCTTTGGAAAAAAATTTATATGATATAATTAGTCATAGTAGTCATTTATGTTTTATTCAATCAAAAAACAAATATTTATTGTGTATCTCCTATAGCAAGTCCTTCTTCTAGGTACTATGGATGTAGTGGTAAGGCATACAGAAGCCTTCCTGTGAGGGGTATCGTCGGCAGCCGTCCGTCTCGAGAGACGATGGTGTAGCTTCTTAAGAGTCTATCTGCACCGCCGAGAATGGTTGTGCAGTCCGACTCGGGAGTGACACGGTATCTGTCTCCTCCCGTGTTGAATCGACATCTTGCGATGACGCTGGAGTGTCCTCTCCAGTGAAGCTGAAGCTACAGAGCCTGGGCAGGGTGATATGAAGGGTCTGCTGTTGCCCATGCAGCAGACGCCCCCTCTCTTCGCAGCTGAAGGGTCCAAGGGAAAGACGGAGTCAATACAGCTTGGCTTCAGTTCAGGTGCGCCGCAGGAGTTGCCGGTGTTGACTACAACGTCAAACCGCCTTAGGGACTCCGGCTCCGGATTTTCTGTCGGGGTTTACTCCCTTAGCCTTTCCCCAGAAGAGGTATGCCGCAAGGCAGCGGAGGTTTTTTAGAATCAGAGTTTTCCTTCTCTGATGTGCCCTGACTGGAAGATCGAACCAGCGACACTTAGCTCGCAGGCCGATGCTCAATCCACTGAGCCAAACCAGCCAGGGTTCCTGTGAGGAGACATACGATAAACACATAAATGAAAACATTAAAGTGATAATATGTGGTACTGGTAATTGCTACATGAAATATGAAATAAAGTGGGGTAGAGACTGGGTGGGCTGCTTGCTTTAGGGTGGTCTGTGTGACCTTTTAGAGGAGGTGGCATGTGAATTGACAGCTGACTGAATATAATGCAACCCTGAAAGATCTGGGAAAGAATGCTCCAAGACTAATTAATCTGATGTGTTTGAGGGACAGAAAGAAGGCCAGCTTGGCTGAAAGCTAAGGGTGTTGGAGAGAATGAAGAAACATGAGACAAAAAAGTCAGTGAAGGTCAGATCACCTTGTAGTCCAGAAGAGGAATTTAGATTTTATTCAAAAGTAATGGAAACCATTGGAGAGTATGATAGTAGAGGGGTGATATGATCCAATTTACATTTTAGAAAGAAAACTCTCCCTACTGTGTAGGGGATGGACTGGTGGGGATTGGGGGCATAGTGGTGAGAATGGAGGCATGAAGATGACTTAGAGGCCATGGGGGTGACCCAGGGGAGAGCCAGGCAGAAGCAGCAAGAGTGGTAACATGGAGATGGTAGAAGTGCTAGGATGCAGGAGAGATTCTGGAGAAGAATAAAGAGGACTTTCTGATAAATTAGCTGGAGGATGTTAAAGACAAAGAGGAAACATGAGTGACTCCTATATCATTGGCCTGAATATCTGGTTAGATTGTAGCCCATTATAGAAAGGTTGCAAAGAGGATGGTTTTGCTGTGTTGGGGTCCCTTAACATTTGAGAAGACTATTAGGCATCCAGGTGGAGATGTTGAGTAGGCAGTTAGATATATGAGTCTGATCAGGAGAGAAGATATCTGGCCCAGAGATATAGGAAAATTATCAATGTAAGAGTGGTTTTTGAACTCATATCATAGGAAAAGAATTACCTTGAGGAAAGAATGTAAGTAAAGATGGTGAGAGGACTAAGGACAGAGACATCAGCATACCAAGATTAGAGGTATAATTTGATAGTAGAGGTAAAAAAACAGAAGAAGGAATGTCATAACACCAGAGATGAAACATTTTCAGAAGGGGGAAACAATTGACTATATAGACATTTGAAGAAAATTTAAGACAAAACAGAACAATTGACCATTGAATTTGGCAAGAAGCAGATAGTCAATGACCTTAAGAGGGACCCTTTATGTTCAGTGGGGTTAGAGAGGGGGAAAATACTCAGTAAGTGTGGAATATAAAGAATGAAAACTGCAGATGGACATGCAAACAGTAAATATGGACAGCTCTTTTGTGATAAGGTAGAGATGAGAGAGAAAGAGCGAGAGAGAGAGAGAGAGAGGATAGAGAGGAAGGAAAAAGGGAAGGAAGAAGAGACAAGAGAAATAGATTAGTAAATAGAAAGGCAAAGGGTCAAAGAAGAGTTTCTTAAGAACAATCCTTATAAAAAATTTACAGTATTTACTCACTTGTCATGGGTATTATGTTCTAGACACCCCCATGAAGTAGGAACTTTACATTTATTCCACACTCTTAAACCTATGTAACTTTAACAACATACATATACAGTACCGCAAAATCCCATGATACAGCAAAAAATCCATGATAAATAATAAAATATAATATTTTAAAAAATCCCATGATACAGTGAGGCCGCGATAAGTGAACCGCAATATAGAGAGGGACTACTGTATTATTTTAAGGCATATTTGTATAGAGCTGTAAATTATTTAATAGAGAAGAAACTGATATTTTAGATTAGCTAGGTACAATTAAAATTCTCTTAATCAATCTCTACTTCTGCTTGAGGCTGGATTAACTGTCCTTTCCCATTTCTCTGTAAAGCAAGGACCCCGATGACTGGATTTTCACACTCTGAAATGCCATGAACTACTTTGTTCAGCAGTTTGATCTACTGTTTACAAAGAAGTAATTGTGTTCATCCCCCAACCTGCTAATGCCTACCTAATTTATAGACTGAATTGTGCCCCTCCTCCACTCAAATTCATTTGTTGAAATCCTAACTACCAATGTGACTGTATTTGGAGACAGGATCTTTGAGGAAGTGGTAAAGGTTAAATGAGGTTATCAGGGTGGGGCCCTAATCCAATAGGACTGCTGTCTTTATAAGAAGACTCCAGGAGCAGGCACAGGGAGAGAAAAGGCCATGTGTGAATGCAGCAGAAGGTGGCCATCTGCAAGCCAAAGAGAGAGGCTCTTGGGAAATCAAACCTGCCAACACCTTGATCTTGGACCTCCAACTTCTAGAACTGTGAGAAATAAATTTCTGTTGCTTAAGCCACCCAATTTGTGTTATTTTTGTTACAGCAGCCCAAGTAGACTAATAGAGCCTGTTGTACACATTACTGTAATTAATGCAACTTTAATGAAATAGTACATTAAATAGGAAATTATGCAAAAAAATATTATGAAAAATTCACTGAATGCTTTGGCAAGACTTTTTAGCAAGTTGCTAAAAATATTGCTGTCCCATTGTTATCAACAAGAGAACTATAAAAGATTGAGGGAACTTGTGAAAATCTAGGACAATGACCTCAGGTCATTTTTAAACATCTTTCAACTTTCACTATATTTAAAAGAAACCATAGCTAAAATCATAGATGATATAAGGTATACAAAAGGTGAACCAGAACTGCAGTCTTGGTTCTCCAAAGGATTGGCAAATGAATGAATATGTGTATGTTAATTAGATTTTAACATTAGCCAACTTAAATTAGCATGTATTTATTTATCTCTCACCCAAGGACATTTTTTCATTGTTTTTTAGAGAGAGGAAGAGAGAGAGAGAAACATTGATGTGAGAGAGAAGCATTGATTGGTTGCCTCCCAATATGCTCCTGGACCAGGGATTGAATTCACAACCTAGGTTAGTACCTTGACCTGGACTCAAAGCTGCAACACTTTGGTTACAGGACAATGTACCAACCAACTGAGCCATACCTGCCAGGGCTAATTAGCATTTTTAAGTTATGGACCAAATGTGGTTCCCACTTGTTCAGATAAAAATCCATTTGCCTAAAAGGTGAGATGGAGTGGTATCCCGTCCTAGTCTTACCACAAAGCTATCAACAAAATGGAGAGAGAAGGGTATAGTGGGGACTGGAGGAAAAAGAAAGCATAAAAGAGCTGTCTTGATGAGAGGGAAAGTTGATTTACTAGAGAAATATAGAGAATTCTTACAGTATTGAGTGCCCATCTGAGATCTGTGATCATAAATTTGAAGTGAGTCCAGGTGGTATGTTTGCCTAATTTTCTCTAATAAAATTTATCTGCATGGAAGACAATGTACATTTAGAATATATTTGTAATTACGGTTGGTGTTTTCCTGGCAAGTATAACAGAAGGACAGTGAGGCAAAGAAGTTAAGGTGTCTCAAAGATTATTTTTGTGGTGCACCAGGGGATTTGGGCTGGATAAAGGGAAAAGTTAGGACATAAAGTGGTGAAAAGTTATAAAAATAATAGTTGTAATGTCGTCATGAACTCAGTGAGATCAGAGACCTGTTGAAGAGGGAATATTAGCATAAAAGCACTGGAAATACATTTGAAATAGAGATGTAATGAGTGGCACAGTTTCTGGTGATAGAAAAATCCAGGAAGCAACCATGTGAGAGGGTGGATGAGGTGAGGTGGAGAATGATCACTTGAGCTAAGAAAATGAAGAGCCAAAATGTGGAGTCACCAGGCATGATGACAGAAGCAGTCCTGGAGGACAGGTAAGCCAGGTGTCCAAGTCACTGGTGACTGAGGAAGTTACAAGAAGTTCAAAAGCTAACAGGAGGAGTAGGGGAAGACAAGTGTGAAAGCTTTTGTGTGAGTGGTTTTGTCATGACTGGGTCGTTTTGATTTGGCATGTGAAAGGGGAGCAATGAGAGGTGTACCTGGGCAGTGTGAGAGTGCCACGTGGGACTGGGGACCAAGCCACAGTGCAGACGCAGGGGGAGGGGCCACTGAGGATCAACTAGTCTACATGTGGGCAGCACGTAGACCAGCATCATTTAGTGGTGTGTGTGTGTGTGTGTGTGTGTGTGTATGCATGCACTCACATCTTTGGGGATGGGAGAACACACATGACGGAACCAGGTGGTTCACTGAATAGTTAGAGTCCGCTGTTAAATCCCATCCCCGGATGTCTGCCTCAAAGTGATGGTGAAGATACCCTCTGTGATGAGGATTCTAAGAACAGATGGGAACTGCCATCCCCTGCTACTGAAAGCTGGGCGTGGGAGGGTCTCTGAGTCTGAGCCTTGCTTTTGGTCTTCATCTGCAAAGCCTTTCTTTGTCCACAGCATCTTTGCACAGTACCAAGTGGCATCTGTGTCAGCCACATGCATCAAATAAGAAACACATGATGCTTTGAAAGCAAGATATGGTCACTGACTGGGAGCCTTCAACCAGAAAATTAGAGCCCACAGTAAAAAAAAAAAAAAAAAAAAAAAAAAAAAAAAATGTTAGGTAAGCAAAGGGACAGGTCCTCTGTGTTACATTTAGAGTGAAATGCTATCCAGGGCAAAGGAAACCATTCAAAGAGAAGTGTGTAATTATAAATATACAAAGAAAATTTTAAGTAGAAGCTTCCTAGGTCTAGACAAGTTAGTCAATAATTCACTTCGGAGGAACTGCATAAGGTCCAATTTGGAACAATTTGGGTAATACAGTTTTGTGGAGCTTTTAAACCTTTTAGTTGACTTTATTGGGATGATACTGGTTAATAAAATTACACAGTGTACAGTTCTATATATTGTATATTGTACTGTGTGTTCACCACCCCAAGTCAAGTCTCCTTCCATCACCATTTATCCCCATCTACCATTTTCTACCTCCCCCCACCGCATTTCCCTCTGGTAACCACCATATCGTTATCTGTATCTATGAGGGGTTTTATTTGTTTTTTGTCTTTGCTTAATTACAGTTGCATTATTACCAAGCTTGGCTTGTTCATCAATTTTTTTTGAACAGTCAGCTATCATCCTGTTGGTGAAGGTGACAGTGATTGGCAAAAGTGAAGAGCCCAGTCGGCTTTTCTCAGGAAAATAACCCATAAGATTGTCATGTCTACTGTATTCTGGAATGGGTCTTTGGATGAGCTTCTCCAGTACATGAACTGCCAGTCACTTCAGTCAACTTATCAAGACTGTGCAAACTAGGTGACATTTAGACAAAATGTCTGATTAATTTCACAATTCACCCCACACTTGTGGCAATATGCAGGCCCAGGATAAGTTCAACTGTTTGGATGGACTAGAAATATAATGTCAACATACAAGTTCCTAGTATTGACTTCTCATGTATCAGATGAGTGCTTGAGCTAGATAGTCTTTAAAATACCACCCAGCCCCCAAATTCTAGAATTCTGATTCACTGCAACCCCCTGGCCCAAATGTGCATACCCTTGCAAATAGAAGGGTTGAGGAGAGAGGCTAGTGAGTGTGACTTTAAATTGAGAATGAGGAAAGCATTTGTATTGCCTCAGTGGAGTATGAGTAGAGTCTTGGAAGAAGGCAGACCAAATCTCATAAGGTCACTGTAGTCGTTAAATAAGATACTGCATGGGGAAACCAAGGCTGGGAGAGAATATATGCATTCTGTTGGTCACTAGTGAGAGCAGAACTCAAATCCAGGTTGTTTTCTAGGGCCAAGACAGGATCCACTTTAGCTAAATAGAAAAATAATTTATTTAAGACTGCTAGGTAACTTACTTACATGGAGACTGCACAAATAGGCAGTCTCAAACCTGTGACTGGCAGGCCTATTCCCAGCAAACTGTTTTATCCATTGGTGCCACCCAGAGCCTCCTCTGCTGTCCCTGGAAGCTGGCCTCCTCTGTTACACTGGAAGGAATTCCTCTCTCTGCCTGCTTCTATGTCATGTATGGAAGCACCTGATTGGTGAGCCCTGTCACCTGCCTGTGGTCCAACTGCAAGAGAGATTTAGAAAGTGAATTTCCAGTGTCTGTCTTGGAGAGTTGTGGACTCAGAAGGTGGAAAATTCTTCAACCATAGGGAGAATACCCAAAGGGTGCTGGACTCCCCAAAGTAGTAACAAAAGATTCCTAAGTATAGTGCTTTATATTCAGAAAGCTGACAAATTACAAATAGCTTTCATATTATTTTCATTTGACTCTTAAGAAAAGAGTGGACACAGGCACTGCCCCCTATAGCCGGCCCAAGAAAACAAAACGCATCTGTCAAAATGAGGCAGACAACTAGAAATCCCGGTGGCACAACTCACCAGGCAACAGATGAGGAACCTGACAGATGAACAAATAAGAAACCTGTCAGAGGCTCAGTTCAGGGCCATTGTTATCAGGTGGCTTACAGAATTAACAAAAGATCTGGAAAAAAGATGAGAAAGAATCAAAAAACACTCATAATGAAAGGAACAAAACCACATACGAGACAGATGGTGAGGAAAAAAAATCCAGAGTTCATTTCAACAAACTGGAATATGGAGAAGGAACAAACAGTCAACCAGTGCAGAGAGAGGAAACGGGAAGCAAGGATGAGAGGATCAGAAACCTCTGGGACAGCTATAAAAGGCCCAACATAAGAATCATTGGCTTGCCAGAGAACAAAGAAGACGAACTAGAACTTGAAAAATTGAGTGAAAATATAATAAAGGAGAACTTCCCAAACTTGGGGAAGGAAATAGACTTACAGGTCCAGGAAGCACAGAGAGTTCCAAAAAAACTGGACCCAGGGAGAACCACTCCAAGACACATCATAATCAAAATGTCAAAAATTAAAGATAAAGAGAGAATCTTAAAAGCAGCAAGAGAGAAGAAAAGAATCATGTACAAAGGGGTCCCAATTAGACTATCAGCTGACTTCTCAAGGGAGACCCTGCAGGCAAGAAGGGACTGGCAAGAAATATTCAAAGTAATGAAAATCCAAAACCTACAACCACGAATACTCTATCCAGCGAAATTGTCATTCAGAATAGAAGGGCAGAGAAAGTGTTTCCAGGACAAAATAAAACTGAAAGAGTTCATTAGATCCAAACCACTGTTATATGAGATGTTAAAGGGACTGGTTTAGAAAAAGGAGGATCAAAACTATGAAATCTAAAATGAAAACTGCATCACAAGAAACAACAGAAGCTAGGGAATTGAAACAAAGGCAAACTAAACAGGAAACGAGAGTGGAAAAAGAACTATAGGTATGGGGAACATATTGAGGGGAGGTCAACAGGGAGGGGGAATGGGGAGAGGGAGGGAGATGATATAGGAATTGAGGATCATGGTAGGAGGGAATGGAATAGACAGAGAGAGGTTGAGAAGAACTATATACACAACTAATGGACATGGTCTAAAAGGGGGGGAACAACTGGAGGGAGGGGGGCCACCGGGTGGAGGGGAGCAGAGGGAAGGGAAATTGGGACAAATGTAACATTATAATCAATAAAACACATTAAAAAAAAAAAAGAAAAGAAAAGAGTAATAGTGAGGAAGAAAGACAGTAATTCCCATTTTCCCAAAAGGAGAAACCATTTTTTCAGGTGTGGAAACTCTCCAAAGGTTAAGGACTAGACCTGAGTCCTTCAGTCAATGAGGACAGAGCCAGTACTTAAACTAAGCCCTCGGGTCAAAGGCCCTTGTTTCACCATCATTGACCAAGATGGCATTTGCCATTGAACATTTGCAGAGTCTGTCTTTTTATCTGATTCTAAAACTATGGATTGTTGTTCTATAAAATTTATAAAATTCTGAAAAATTGTAAAGTAAAGCAAAAACACCTGAATCTCACCACTGCTAACACATTTTTATCATAAAAACTGTAATCAAACTATATGTAGTGGTCCATTTGTTGCTGTTCTTAACATTCTAATGGGAACCTATCTCAATTTCATAAGAATTCTTCCAAAATAAAAT
This sequence comes from Furipterus horrens, assembly GCF_987537825.1. Taxonomy (NCBI): domain Eukaryota; kingdom Metazoa; phylum Chordata; class Mammalia; order Chiroptera; family Furipteridae; genus Furipterus; species Furipterus horrens. The sequence goes on from NW_028327180.1 coordinate 70,687,404, forward strand.
TTAAATGACTATATATACAGTGGTGGGCAAAAGGAGTTTTACAGTTGTAGTACAAATAAATAACACACTAATTAATAAATAATAATACAAGAATAAACTATTTCACATAATCATAACTGTAAACCTACTTTTGCCCATGACTGTAATTTCATTATACATATAAAGTGTAATTTACTTAACTGTATCTTAATTCTGGGCACTTATCACTGGAATTTTGCTATTATAAATAACAGTGATAAATATGATTTTTACATAACTTATTTATTATATATAATTACATATAGATGGATCGATGATTATTATATAATGTATTATTATGTAATAATAATATATATGATTATCAATATGCCCCTGAGCTAGAATCTTAGAAAAGCAATTCCTGGGTCAATGATATAAACTCATTTGCTATGTTTAATACGGCTATTTCCCTGAAACTTAAGCAATGCTAGGTCAGCTTGATTTTTGTTCCTAGCAGGTGACTTGCTTCTGTTTGCTTGTTTTTACTGTTCTATTTTCACTCCAGTATTTTTATCAGATTTTTTTTTCTTACCTGGATAACTACCAGTGTTTGAGGAGATTTATCTAAACCTGACTTCTTTTCATTGTTAGAAGTGTTGGCATTGGATCCAGATCCCCTGGCATGGAGTCCTAACCTTGCTATTTGCTTCTTTGAACTTGAGCAAGTTAGCTAGCCTCTGTGTGAGTCGGTTTCCATATTTATTTATATATAATGGAGACTAGGATTTTATATAGTTTTTGTCAGTTAATGAAATTAATACGGATTAATAAATGAACGCCTGACAACGTAAATTCTCAAGAAATCTTTATAATTACTATTACCCATTATTTTCTATTTTGCTGTTTCCTTCTTCACTATCTTTGATAATTTTTTCTTACCCTCAATTATTTCTTACTCTAACACCTCAATTGTTTTAGCTTGCTCCTTGAGGATTCCTATAATTCTCAGAAATCCCTCTGTTCTTTCTTTCCCTGTAACCTTTTTTTTTTTCATTCTTTGATCTTCTTATAGTTTTCTTTTGTATAGTCAGAGAACATTTCCAAGTGCATCCTCTACATTACTTACTCAATTTTCTTATTGTGACAAGGCTGATTTTACTATCTCCAATATAGATTTTGATGGGCTTATTGCAATTTTAGTCTCCTTGCAGTTCTTAATATTATCCAGCTCCCTTTTCATCTCTGCTCACTATCTTCATAAAGTATCCTGTTTTCATCTCAGCTTTTTCTCCTGATAACTTTTCCATGCCTGTTTCATTTAGACTATGCCTTCTAGCATCTTATTAATATTGTCACATCATACTATAAACTTTTCCTCTGAGTTCTGTGTTAATCATTTTTAGAAGTCTGTTTTTCCCAAACTTCAGAATGATTTTTGCTTTCCATTGTTTTGTAGTATTTTTTCATAGGATCCCTGGTGGGCTTTAGGTGTCCTTAATTCATCCTCAATTAAGGGGAAAACCTTTGGAGCCTTTTATTTGTTCATAGACAGATTGTATGGATCTCCCTTGTCCCTATCATTATCCCTTTGGGTGTTGATCAGATTTTCTTCTACATTTTTCTGGTGGTTGTTTCTAGCTTGCAGCTTAGTTCCCAGTGTCCAATAGCCATCTATCTAGTGTGGCTCTGTTATAGGGGACTAACATTTTCTCTCACACACATTGTCTAGTTCTTTGATAATAATGCAGTATTTTACAAAACCACAATTTCTAGCATGAGTTATTCCTGGGTTTTTCTATCTTTATGGTAACACTTTCTCAGGATGCAATGCAACAAAACCAGTCCGCAGTATTTCTTTCTAGCCAGTTATTTTATGAAAGTTATTTACAAATGGATACAGAAAAGTAGGAGCATATAGAATCTTCAAAAGTTGTAGCCATGCATTAAAAGATGACCAGTTTTCCTCTTGGTGGAGATTCCAGGTCTTTGAACCAGGTAGCAGGCAGTATGGAAAATAGTTCCTTCTGCCATCTTTCTGAAATTGAAAAGGTTGTTTTAAGAAATAAGGTGTGGATACAGTTTTCCCAAATTGAGTTTCCTAAACCAGCTTCATTGATCTTGGGTACAGGGGAAAATCATCTTAGATTCCAGCCTTAGGCTACCTTTCAGTATTAGTGGCTAGTTTTCATCTTTTTCTGTGTTCTCAGGTACTGAAATGGGAAGTCAGGATACATTGCATCAGGGTCTGTTGGCCATACGCCTTTTATAAATGAAAGTCTCACCTGCTTATCTTTAATGTGTTCAGTGTAAACACTTTTCTACATGACGCATCGCCTTGATATAGCAGTGTCCTCTAGCTCTTGGTTTTACCTCTTTGCCTCCACAAGATCACACTTCTCTGTCTCTTCTATTTACGAGCTACTCCTTGAAGGCAACAACCCTGCCTGGTTCATCAGCATGTCTGTTGGTCTGCCTTGCAGGGAATAGTGCCCTGGAAATCTCTGGGTGAGCAATGGCCAGGGAGCACAGACAGGCTCTTCATAGATGCACCTGTGTCAGCAGAAGGGCAGTATAAGCATCAGCTCCCCTGAGGGTCATACTAAAGGGGTTTAAAAGCCATTTGATCCAACACAACTGCAAAACTATGGATTGTGTTCCTCCCACATGCAAGGTATTTGGGATTTCAAGATTACTAAGCCTTGTCTGCTGGGTAGAAAAGAGTCCATGCATGTGCAGCTCTAATGGAGGGCAGACCACAGTCATGCTTTATTGAAAATTAAAATAAAGCATAGAACTCAAATGAACTGGATGATTTCCACTTGCTTACCCAACAAACATTAATTGAAGACCAACTCCAAAGCAGTGTAGTAAGCAGAAAACTAATACTGAGTAGTAGACCATGTCAGGAGCCAAAAGACTATATTTGACTTGCCTAAGTAATGGTAAGGAACAGCCACATTCTTTTGTGGTTATGCTCTGTTGGGAAACATTTGCCCTGAATCCTCAACTCCCAATTAAGCAAACAACTACCATTCTCGAATCAGGTGTCAGCCTAAACATATCTATTGTCTATGCTGTTAATCTCTGCTTCCCACTCTGTTAAGAAAATGCCTTTTTTTTTTTTTTTTTCTTTCTTAGCAACTGTATTGTTCACAACAGGAGAAACTAAAGTGATACCCAGGGCATCTATATTTGTGTGTTACTGGATATGGTCTGTGCTTTCTCAAGCAGTTCTAGTTATAACTACGTTTTATTGCTGAAACAAGCTTTGCCTTTTTTTTCTGATGCCAAAATTTGCTGCATTTAACACTTAGCTGACTTTTCATATTTATTGATTTCTAATTAAAAGATAAAATATTTTTCAAGGGGTCCAAATCTAACTAATTTACTGACCATCAAAATGGGCCACATAGCACCTCTTGTTTCCTTTACAAACATGCGGGATAATTAAAAACTATATTATTCACATTTTAATGATCAGTAAATTAAAACAGAGAGAAAAAAAGTACAGGTCATAAATGAGCCAGTAAATTAGAGAAATGAGGCATTGTGGCTTTTATTTCATATGCTTTCAAACGCATTATCTTGTTTCCACCTATGTTATGGGTGCCACACATTTTCTGAAGGACGAAGTTGTATAATATTCTAATGGTAATAGTAGTAGCCAACTGATTGACCTCTTATGATATGGCAGGCACTGTGCTAAGTATTTTTCATGCATTATCTCATTTAATCCATACAACAATGATGTAAAAGAGGCATTATTTCCATTGTAGTGGTCAGAAAACGAAGACTTAAAGATGATAACTGCCCAAGCTAGCCTATCCAGTATATGGTAGACTTGGGGTTTGAACCCAGTTTTGTCTGACTTCAGAGCCTGTGTGCAGTCTAAAGCACCCTGTTGTACTGTCTTGACATCATCAAGTATCATTCCCTCACTTTACTTTTGCTATATCTGCGACCCAGACATAGTGTGACTTCATGGAGTTTCACAAGGGGCTGGTGAGAGAATTTCTTGATTTCCAGACTACTCCAGTTGCTGAGAACAAAGGGGGACATTTCTTTGTTGTGGATAAGGGCTCTAATAAGCACTATTACCTGAATAACAGCATAGAAGCACAGCTTCCCTAACATTTTTACAGGAAAGATGCAGAATATAAATATATATATTTAGGAAAGTTACTTCTAAACTCTGTCACCTATTTCAAGTGAAAAGAGATTGATTGTTTAAAAAGTGTAACGTGAAGGCCTGGCTGGGTGTCCCCACTGGTTGGAGCATCATCCCGTACAGCAAGACTGTGGATTCAATTCCCAGTCATAGCACATACTTCTCTCTCACATTGATGTTTCTCTCTTTCTCTTCCTTCCTCTCTCTCTAAACAGTAAACATATCCTTGGGTGACGATTAAAACAAAAAGTGACCTGAAGACCATTTGTTACAAACTAAGGTAATTTTTTGATGCTGAGTCTGGCATAAGAAATTTCTGAGTATCAATGGAAATAGATTTACCAATCTCCCCATTAGAATATGCATCCTTGAGGACTCTGTAGGGAAAAGGGTTAAGGGTCAGAAGGCTGAGGCTGAAGTTCCGTCCTTCGTTGTCCTCTGTGGGTGAGGTTGGTTAGTTGTTTACCCTCTCTAGTCCTCATTTTGCTCACTGCAAGATAGATATAGCATTTATAGATCACTTACTTAAGAATTAGTTAAATAATACAGGCGAAAAGTAGTTTGCAAACCAGAAAGTGTGTAAAAATGTTAACTGTTCTTAATAAAAAAACATTTTTATACTAAGTTTAAAACAATAATTATTTTTAACTTTTTTTTCTATTTGTAGTCATTGATTTATTCATTCATACATACATACAACATTTATTAAGACATCTGCCATGTCTCACAGTGGGTAGGTTATAAAGAATAGGTAAAAACAAGGAGACAGAATCTAACTGCTTGTTTATCCCTTAGTTTGATGTCTCAACATATTCAAAACTGAACCCCTGATTTCTGCTCAAAACCCTAAAACTACTCCAACCACCCATAAGCTTCGCTCTTTCCCATCTCCCATCTAGCAACTTCATCCCTCCAGGTGCACAGAGCAAAAATTTTGAAATTAAATTTGACTTCTCTTTTTTTCTCTCCTATCCCACATCTCCAACCTTTTAGAGAACTTTATTAGCTGTGTCTTCAAAATATGCCGAGAGTCATATGCATCTTTCCATATCCACCCACTGCTGCTACCCTGGTCTAAGCCACTACAGTGGGTTGAGTTGTGTCCCCCTTAAAGATATGCTTAAATCCTGACCCCAGTACCTGTGAATGTGACCTTATTTGGATAGGGTCTTTACAGACATCAAGCTAAGATAAGGTTGTCCTGGATTAGAGTGGGCCTCAAATCTCATGACTGGTGTCTTTATAAGAGAAAGGAGAAGGAGATTTAGCCACAGAGACAGAGAGACAGACTTGGGGAAGACAGCCATGTGAACATGGATGTAGAGTGTGGAATGATGCCTTCACAAACCAGGGGGCACATGAAGCCACCAGAAGCTGGTAGAGGCAAGGAAAGATTCTTCTCTGGAGCCTTCAGATGGATCATGGCCCTAGCAACACCTTGGTTTCAGAGCTGTAGCCTCCAGAACTGTGAGAGAAGAAATTTCTCTTGTAAGCTACCAGCTTTGTACAAAGTTGTGGCAGCCCCAGAAAATGAATGCAGCCCATTGTGCCTGCCTGGGTGAACGCAGTAGCTTCCCTAACGAGACTGCTTCAGCCTGCCTTTCCTAAGCAGATTCTCAACACAGCAGGCAGGCAATCTTTTCCAGAACCTAAGAGAGATCATGCCCCTCCCCTGTTGAAACCCCCCAATGGCTTCTTATCTCAGAGCCAAACCCACAGGTATTCCAGTGGACTTCAAGGCCCTGCAGCATCTGCCTTTTCCTCTGCACCGTACTCCTCCTCTGTTTCCTTTACTCTGTTCCAGCCAAGTGGCTTCTTGCCTCCTCGTAGCACACATTCAGGCGCTCTGCCTCAGTCACTTGTACTTGCTGTTCCTTTGGTTCAGAAATAACACTCCAATACTTAACTGTCCTCCTCAGATATGGACTAAAGAGAGTGAGCACTGGCCACAGGGCTGGAGCTGAGTTCTGGAGGCCCTGTGCTATTTGAGTTCATCTTTTAGGCATCTACTGTCTGGGTGAGTGGTCATATCAAACAGTGAAGACATATTGCAGCATTGTAACAGCCTAGTTGGCTTTACAAACCTTGCTGCATGCACGTTGCTTTGGTTCTGCTCTATTTTCTCCTTTTCTAGAAACCTGGAGTTTAATCCCTTCCTTACTGCCTTCTCTGTGAGTCCCATTCCAATCCAACTTCCTATTTTAAATTGTACTCCACACTCCTTATCCAACTCTTCCACCTTCTGTTTTCTCTATGGAACCTATTGGCATCTGACACACATACATACACCTATATTTTGCTTATTTACCCTGTTTATTGTCTGTTCTGTGCAGTGGAATGTGAGTTGCATGGGAGCAGGGTTTTTGTTGTAGCTGCTTTGCTTTGTTTGCCTGCTTTGCTTTGCTTTTCATTCTGTTTTATCCCTGCTGTGTGCCCAGCACCTAGAACAGTGCCTAGCATGAGGTAGACACCCAGTGAACGTTTGTTAAACAAATGAATGGATGCTTTCAAATAACTTACAGTATGTCTGCGTGTACATCTGTGAAAACAGTCAGAGAGGAGTCCTGTGCAGCCTGCCTGCTATAGGAACTGTCAATTTCAGTACTCCTTTCTGGAATATTGAAGCCCAAACCAAGGAAAGATGCTCCCTCCCTCCCACCTCCCATCTCTCCCCACCTGAGAGCACCAGGTGAGCATAATGGACCCAGAATGGGTCCTCTCCAGCAGTTCTCTTTATTTTCATAATTGTGATTAAAATGGCTTTGTGACACAATCCCAGCATCTTCCTTTGTGGCAAAATAGTTTTATTTCTATTTTGTTAGGTAAAGTGTTATTAACAATTTGCTTTGTTTTGACAGCATGGAGTTATAATTAGTTTCTGCAGGAAAATGTACTAATTAACAGTATTTGTGCTTCTTGGCTTGAATCTAAATGGAGACTGGAGGAAACTAACTGAGAAAATGTAAAAACCATTACATTGACATTAATAAGAAATTTACCTGTCTGTGAATTAAGGAAGCTGTGTGACAGCTTAGTTACCCTTTAAAGGAATGTCATTTCTTTTTGTCTCAACTTCTCAAGACAGTTTATTGATGCCCATCCTTTCCATGATTTCTTTTCTGAAATCCTCTCGTATCTATGTTATCATGCCTCATAACCAGAAATAGGTACCAATCTTTTGTCATTTTCAATATGTTTCCCAGGTAAGTTAAAATTAAAAAGAATTTGGCATATGTACTATGCAGTAGACAGATGATAGACAGATAGGGAGAGATTGCTAGGATAAGTTTAAGTGAAAAAATGACTTTGAAAAACAGTGTATATGGTACTGTTTGTCTTTAAAAAGTGGGAAAATAAGAATATATATTTATATTTGCTTATACTTGCATAAAGTAACAATGGAAGGGTAAAAAAAACTGTGGATGAAATGATTGTCTGTAGGGGTGAAGGGACAGGGAGAATGGGGATGGTATAGGAATGAGATTCTTCATGTATACCTTTTACATCATTTTAACATGGGAAGCAGGTAAATGTCTTGCCTAGTCAATTTCTGGTTTTACAGAAGGACGATGGTGTTATCCTCATGCAAGACTTAAGGCAATGCTGGAGACACCAAATGCACAATAAAGTGAGATTGATTGATTGCAAGAGGAACAATAAGAGTATTTTAGCCAAATCCAGCCTGGCCACTCTGTGTTCACGTGAACACGCTTCCACAAAAAGAGAACTCATTGTGCTTGTTGAGATCACTTGTTCTCTGCTTCCTGTCATGCTGAACCTTCCTTTCACTCCATATTGCCTATAGAATTAAAGAAAAGCTAGAACTTTATGTACGTTCTTTCTCTTAAAATAATAATTAGCAGGTATATAGTATTTTATAGTTTACATGACTTTTGTACTATATTGTTCCTTTGAAGTATTACTTGTGGAGCCTACACCTTTGCTCCCTTAGTTTAAGCAGTTAGGTGTCACTGATGATTTGGGTCAACCTTAGAAGAAACAGGCGCTAAAGCATAACTGGTTAAGTGGATGGTTTTGTTTTGTTTTAAATATGTTTTATTGATTATGCTGTTACAGTTATCCCGATTTCTTTTAAGTGGATGGGTTTTGAATTAGAAAGACTCTGGTTGAGATCCCAGATTCATCATGTATTTGCTGTGTGATTTTGGTGAAGTTATTTATATTTCCTGAACATCTGTATCTTCATCTATAAACTAGGCATAATCTATTCAACCTATTAGAATGGTTGGGATGCTTCAATAAAGTAAGAGAAGTCAAATGTATGGTACTATGTCTCACACATATAAGTACTCAGTAAATATTAAGAATATTATTATTATTATTATTATTAATGTGCATTAATTTCCAGAGCATCTAGAAGGTTTACTCCATACCCACCCCAACTATTTCTTTCCTGTGCTTTGGCACAATGCTCATTAGGGCATTAAATATATATTGCTTTGGGTTAAATATATGCTCTGCCAAGGTGTTCTCATTAAAAATGCAGATTTACTTAGCTTAACTTTGATATCATTTTCTTCCCAGGATGACTAAGAGGAGGTACCAACTGGGGGAGTCAGATAGAGTAATTTTCTGAGCATGGGCCTCCTTTCCTCTAGAACAACTAAGGAACAAAGCTGTGGGAGTGAAAGGAACCTGCATAGCCTTAGGAATCAGGCAGGCAGGAGGCACTTGAAGCAGCAAGTAAAGCTGAGAGTAAAACAGGAACAAGGGGCTGGAGGTCCTGAGAGAGTCCTAGTCCACAGACCTGTCCCGCACCCTACAGGCACTATGTGGTGAAACATGTCAGGTCAGACCCTTGGCCCCTGCATCTTTGCCTGTTGGAGTATAACTGGTTGTGAACTTGGGCCCTGACACTGGATCTGAGTGGGTCTACAGTGAGACCACATAGGTCCCTTTCTCCTTATGAATCACATTCATTCTCTGGAGCATGAATGTGATGTGAAGGGTGCTCTATTTGCTTTGGTAGGATGGATTGGAGCAAAATTAGACTAAAGGAAGAAACAAGGATTGGAAAGTATTCCTCTAGTCCAGGAGTGAGGCAAGGAGGGCCAGGTATAATAGGACATCTTTGCCTTCTCTCTAAGGAGTACCCAAGTCTGGGGCCATATTTCTCTATGACTGTCAGGTCTACATCTCAATATGGATTCACCGTGGTCATCATCTTGAGAATTTCCACATAATAATCAGCTTGGTCTTAAAGTCATTAATTCCATTTTGGTGTTTAGGATTGATGGTTTTATCCACAATTTCCCACAGTTATTTCAGTCTTCTAGTCTCTAGACAAGCAAGCCTCTCTTCCTGAGCAGCAGGTGTCACTACTGATCAGTTGGAAATTAACATGGCAGCCTCAGCACTGTAGGAGTAGATCTACCTCTCATTAGGAAAAAATGACTTTGGTTAATGACTTTCAGGTTAAATAGCTACTGCCTCAGATCCTCTGGTTTCCTGGGACACAGCTGAGTTCTCAAAAGAATATATACTTCACCACTGACTACCTGCAGGTACAAGAAGTCTTCGTGGGGAATGGAGTTAGAGAGACAATCCTCATAGCTCCACTTTCTAGCTGAATTCCACATATATAAAAGTGTAGCTAATTCCTGATGAACTACTAAATGAATCTCCCATGGTAGATTTTAGCTCCAGATTGGCTTTCCTTCTTTTCCATTTCTCATATACAGGATGGGCAAATGTAGGTCTACAGTTCTTCATATGGAAAATAATAAAATATTTAATAAAAAATAATACAAGAATGAACTGTTTCTGTGTACTCACAACTGTAGACCTACTTTTGCCAGAAATAGTCCAGTGTGGAAATCATATGGTTAACTTCAAATTCAAAATGTAAACTTCTGGAGAGATGTTCTTGACTACAAATTATCCAAGGCATTGTTCTCTCCTCGAACACAAAACTAAACATAAGACAGTTTGTTAAATGTGTCCACAAATATAATTTTCTTTGCTAATATATACTGAATTATTACATGAAACTACTATGCTTCCTCTGTGAAGCCTACCCCAACCTCATTCTCCTTAGTGGAATTAATTCTCTTATATAAGATTCCTCCAGCTTTAATATTTATTTTTCCTCAATATTTCTCTTGATTAATTTGTTGTATCTGTAGTTTTCTACTGCTTGACTGTGAGTTCTAGGTCATTTTTAAAAAACAAAGATGTTAGATATTATCTGCCCCCAAACAGTCCTTGTTTCACACGTGGGTTATCACACTATCTAGCATTACATGATTCACTTTTGTAATTGAAACACCTCGAATAATGCATTGCACAGAAGAGGTACTCAATAAATATTTGAATGTCAGATATTTCACTGATGTGAAACAAGGACTCCCTTCTCTGCCCCCTTAGCAAGAAGCTTAGTGTCTAGTAGGGTACATAAAATATACTTACAAATAAGACTTTCTACCGTGTAGTAAGTTCTATATAAAAAAAAAAAAGTGCACATGAAATGCATTGGGAACTCAGTAAGAAAAGTCTCTGAGTGGCTGGTCATGAAAGATTTGTGGAAAAAGTGGTTTTAATCTAGAAATATACAAGTAGAGAAGAGAGAGAAAGAAGAGGAAGGTAAAGATATTTGGGATAAAGCAAACAGCAGAACTGAAGCATAGGGACAGAGAAGGCTATAAGATGTACTATATATGTTGTTCAGTTGGATGGGAACTTGACTAGTTTAAAAAGAAGTAATATATGACAAGAAAAATATTTTAGGTCTTGAATACATTATATTTTATGTGGATAGTAAGGTTTTATTGAGTTTGTACCAGGAAAATAACATCTGGTTAACTAGGTATATGATATCCCCAGTTTTTAGAAATGTGATGTTGTAACTTAACATTTTGAATGGCACATTTGAAGGTCTTCTGGTGCTCCCAATGGCTTAACTCCTTTGAATAATCCTAGCTAATTGCCTAGGAAAATGAAAACTTTTCTATTCAGTACATGCATTTTCAAAGATTTGGGAGACAGGAATTTCAGATAGAAGGAAGAGCAAGTGCAAAGGTCTTAAGTATGTTTAAGAAACAGAAGAACAAAACAAAATGATTATTGGTGGAGAGTTGGAGACTTACACTGAAAAGGAGAAGGAAGTAGGAGGTACAGGGATGGTCTTCTAAAAAGGAACAGCAGTCTGCTCAGGGGGCCATGACCAGCAGTTTTGGGAGGGTGCATCTAAGTAGCTGGTGACTGGTCTCTCTGTCTCCAGCATGAGCCAGAGTAATGAAAGGAAGAATCCCCATGGGAGTCTCTAGCGACCTCTTTGGGGCTCCTCTGTTGTGGGAGGCCTGCAGCTTCACTATTTCACCATAATAATATCCAATGAAAAATAGTTAAATTTCCAACAGAAACTGAAATATTTTAAGGAAGAAGGAAAGGATTGCTGAGTAGCCTGTAAGCAGCAAATACCTACATCAAGGGGAGAAACACTGATGCTTACAACAGAAAGAAAATGGCTAGTGAAAAACAGCTAATAGAGAGGAGTGAAGTAGCATTTTTAAAGATATTACTCAACTTTTACTGTTCTTGTCAAGACCCTCTCAGTCCCAATGTTTTCACATTTTCCATTGAGAGATAAAGCCTTTTCAACCCGTATCTATTTCAATGGTGAGGATAAAAAGGGAATTTTTAAGATTAGAAAGGCATTGAATAACAGGCATTTGGAGGAAATCCATAAACAGTGAAAATAGTGTGAGAATATCATGAAATAATAAACCTTGAGAAAACTGTATGGCATCCTTATCCAGAAAAGAGCAAGATGGTGCTAAATAAAACCCAAGTATCTGACCACTTCAGCTGTTTTCTCTTCCACTGCTGACTTGTAGAGTGGGCAGCATTTCTAGCAAGGGACCCCACCCCCTGGGCTGCTGTGGTAAGGGCCTGTTAAGAACCTGACACTAGCAAAGCTCACCTGAGCTCCGCCTCCGCCCCCACTACCGTCCCCCCACCCAAGCCCCTATGCCTCCTCTTCTTCCACAAAATCAGTCTTGGTGCCAGAAAGGTTGGGGATCACTGATTTATAGGTATGGCGAATGATTATTCACCAAATATATGAGGGCAAACCAAAAAATAGGATCTATTTATTAAAAATTGTGTATTTATTCTTACATGTTTAAACTTCAGTCACCTTCAAAGTATTCTCCAATTGATGCAACACATCTATTGAGATTTTTTTCCATTGCTCAAAACAGCTTTTAAACTTGTTGATTTTGATGCCTTTTACTGCTTCTGCCATTTTTTGGTTTCACCTCTTCCACATTGGCAAAATTCTTCCCTTTGAGGATTTTTTTCATCCAGGAAAACCAAAACAGTGTCTCAAGACTCAAATGGGTGAATAGGGAGGATGGGGAATGACCAAAATGCCATTTTTGGTCAAAAACTGCTGAACATTCAGCACAGTGTGGGCACGTGTGCTCATAAGTCACCCATCACGAAATGGGCAAATGCATTGAAAAAAATTCACTGAAGCCAAACGCAGCCTCTCACAACAACGCCAGATAGTACACTGTTACAGACGGGTTTCTAGAACACTCACATAGTAGAGGATGCCTCTACTACAAGGAGCCCACCCCCTAAAAGATAATTCTGTGGTTTTGAGGGGGAGGGTCCTCATATCCTAGAAGAGCCTTTCTCACCTATTTTCAGGGTCCTAACATAGACTTCTTGTAATACTACCTAAACATTCAAGTCTGAATATTGCCATGCTTTTACTCACATGATTTTCTATACCTGTTAAAAACCTCTCTTGCCCAAGTGAATTATTCTATACTTAATTCTAGCAGATAGAAGTTATTTTTTCCTCTAAATTCCTATAGTTATAAGTGCCCCTCTCATTTTTGTTTTTTCCCTAGTTAAATTAGCCTTAAGGTTTTCTGAGGGTAGATAATTATCAGGAACAGACTAATCAAAATCTATACTTATGAGAAATTCACAATTTCTTTATGTAAGTGTACATTTTTATTACCCAATTTACCTTGGTAAACAGATGAATCAGTATCTCAGCTTATAGCATCTGCATTCACATCAGTAATGACCTCATAGTTTTTTGTGTGTTTTGTGTTTTGTGTTTTTACAACAATGAGGTTGCATTGGGTTAACTTAAGTACCCATTATGATGGCCTCCTCAATGCAAAGTGAGCTCCAGGAGTGTTTCCATGTCTAACTACTGACAACTTTTAAGTAACACTTCCTTCACATGTGTAAATACACAAGTGTATTCTAGACTGCTGCTCCTTGAGGACAGGGATTGTATCTGCATTTGCTCTGCACAGTATCAGCACAGTACCCTCATGTGGCTTCTAACAGCAGCTCAACTCAGAACTGATGAACAAACAGTTCCTCGAGTCTCTGAGGAGGACTCACCATTGGTTGTGTAGTAACCAGAACTTGAAGCTGTGTCTCAGGATGGGGATAAGTTCCAGTAGAGGGTCCATTGGAGATGTCCCTGTGTAGAAGTCGTGGTCCAACTTTCTCTAAGGAGCCTGAATGCTTTCTACGTCTTTCTGGAGAAGTCTTTCAGAACTGCCAGGTTCTTTTTTAAGGAAAGGTCTAGCAGTGAGGACTGGTTAGCGAGCCCAGCATGTCATTCCTCTTGTTCAGTCTTAGAATCACCTGCGCTCATCTTATTAGTTACCTGGATGGTAGATAGCAGAGGTGTAAGGGACTCATGAGGTTATAAGCTCTGCTGACTCTGGTGAGCTATCTGGTTAAAAAGGGATTGTGTGTTGGCGGTCAGAAGAAATATCTGTTGTGAAAAACTACTTTATAAGACCTGGTCCTTCAGAAATCCCAGTTCTCTCTAAGGAGGATTTTGAGAGATATAGTGAGTGACAGAGAAAACACCAGCCCAAGACTGAATGCGCAGATTTTCCCTCTCTTTGGTAGGAACAACATGTGTGTGAAGCAAAAAAGACAATAGGATATTTACACATAGTTGGTTAAAGTTCCAGAGTCAGACCTGGGCTTCAGTCTTGGCTCTGCTATCATTTCCTTTGAAATAGAAATGTCTTTAAGCCTCAGTTTCTTTTTATGTAATGGGAGGATGATATTATTAGTATCTTCTTCACTGGTTTGTCATGAAATATAAATGTCACAAATCATATAAAGTGTTCACCATTGTGCTTGTACAATGCTCATATAAGTGTTAACTGTTGACATTGCTGCTTTTGCTACCACTGCTGTTATTTCACAATCATGGAAAAGAGCCCATAGAGTGCATTCCGGTGCTCAGAACTTTTTTACTTTATGGCAGTTTTCATATATGCACCCTCCTTTCTTTCCTTGCTTCCTCCCTCCCTCCCTCCCTCTTCTTTTTTCCTTCATGCAATATTCATATATGGAATACCTGGCTAAGGTCTATGCTGGGTGCTAGGGGTGCAATGGTAAACTTCATACTGCTCCTTGGGAGATCCTATACAAGCAGAGAAGAGAGCTGCATCAGTAACTTCTTATAGTACACTGTGATAATTGCAACGGTGGCTTTACTAAGTGTAATGTAGCATGAAAAAAGCAATGAGCAAGTCTAATAGGGAGAGAATGGTCATACATCAGGATGAATGATTGTTTGCCAGCGAGTAATGGGGAAAGCCATTCTACAAAGGGGGGGGGGGGGGCGGCAGGCATAAAGGAGCTGTGGGCATCTGACATGGCATATTTGGGAAATCATGAGCAGTTATGTAAACATAGCACACAGTCCATTGATGGGAATATTAAGACACAAGTGGAGACCCTGGCGCAGAGACCTATATGAGAAGTTTGGAATTTAGGGAGATGTCCTAGATTGCTACATGTTAGAATAATCACTCTGGCAGGAATGGGGAGGAGGAACTATTGAATTCCATATATTTCTCATTCAATTGGCTAGAATTGCATTGCCCACCCATTCCTGAAGCAATCACTTGCAAGGGGATTGCTTAGACTAATTCAGATTTACCCAGTGTTTCCTGAAGCACGTGTTCATTCAGTACTTGAACAAAGATGAAATTTTCTCTGCAAAAAAGAGGGAAGGACAGAAACAAGTCAAATACATAGTCCTTAGATAAGACCAGGTTAGTGATCAGGAGTGAGAGGGGACTCCCAGGTTTCTGGCTTAGGCCTCTCAAATAACTCTATTTAGTAATAATCTATATAGACATGTTTTAATAGTTTTAGATTCAGAAGAAGGGCTGCTATAATAGTGCATTCATATGTTCCTAAGGTTTAAAAAGGAAGCCTTAAAATGTGAATTTATATTAACACCTGTATGGAATTGGGTCTGTTTTGAGTGAAAGCAGAATAATCACTAAATTATTGCTCTAAACTGAGCACACTTGGGAGCAATATGAATATGTCCAATGGTTTGATCTCATTTGTCAATAAGGTAAATAAAACTATGAAGGCCAACATTTTATGCAAAATAAAATATTCTGCTTAGAAAGAAATTTTTAAGGCAGAAAACATTTGAGTTTGATAAAAGGTCTCATTAAATGCTGCATATATTATTTTCTCTTAAATACTCACTTATCCTGAAACAATTTATTTACCATGAACTAAACATCCAGAATTCTACTTCTGAAGCAGTCAGTCTTTGCAGTCATTCTTATCAGAGGAGCTGAAAAAACTATTTTCAATAAGGGCACATTTGGTCTCTCCCTATAGTAGATGGCCTGTCTATTTCTAAAAGTACGTTGCTATGTTACAAATGCACTATCCTCGTACTATACGCAGGAAGATAGCTGTTTTAAATTAGCTTATACAGAACCAATAATAGGAAATAATAAACCCGAGGATTCTAAAAGCATCAGTCCTTGTTCACATTTTTCTTCTCTCTTTTCAAGTAATTGAAATTTTCATCCTTCTTCCCTTCCTCCCCACCCTTTTTCAGAGAAAAACACTCAATGTTCTTAAGTAATTTGACATAAAGAGAACTAACTGATTGATTATATTTCAGTTCATAAGCCTTCCTATCCTATGAATTTTCTTCCCCATTTTACAAAAAAGAAACTTAACTTCAGCACTTTATAAATAAATCTCCAGCAACATGTTAATTTCAATTTATGGAGCAAGCAATACAAGGAGCATTCTGAATATTGATTCATGTTGGAGGTAAACTCCAATTAGTATAAACAGCATGGAGACTTTTGACACCAATTTTCAATGGTGTGAAACACTGAGCCCTGTAGAGTTAGATTTCAGTGACAACCTACAGGATCAGTGATGTGTTCAACATGATTCTGAAGTAGAGGAAAAAGAAGTGGATTCTACTATATGTCTGGCATAGAGGGAAGAAGTTAATGATGATATGGCTTTCAAATTAAATACCATTATCTGCTTTGTAGAATATTAGACACTCTTCTTAGAACATATTCAATTTGAGACATTTAAATTGTAGGCATAAAGGTGCTCCCTCCCCTCAACAATCATTTTCCAACTACCTACTATGCACATTTTTATCCCAATAGCATATAATCTCATATCTATTGCATCGGTCTCCTAGTTGGTCTTCCTAGTCACCTTCTCTCTCCCAACATGGATCCTTTCTACACATTATCATTAGAGGAAAATACTGATCATATCACTCAGAGACCTTGCCCCTTAGTCATGCCCATCACCTGCCTGATAAAGTTCATACTCCTCAGCCTGCCATTCAGAGTCCTGTGGTGTATGGCCCCAACCTAATGTTCAGCCCTATATGGCACTGTCCTACTACTTTCATCATTTCCACCAGTGCCTTCACTTGAAGAAAGGGTTAATCATGCTCTGCAGATGGCTGCTGCTTTGAGGATAACTTATAAACAGGGGACTATTTGTTTTCTTTTAATACACTACATATTCTTCCTTTCTCTGCATATGTTCTTCCTTCTGCAAGGAGGAAATCCCCATCTTACTCTACCTCGATCTCTTTCCAAGTTTAAAAACATGAAATCTCAGTTCCCAGGCATAGAAACTCCTATATCTTGTTTTCCCAATGGTAGCTATAGAGGTTCCTTACTCATGATTCCTTTACTCATGTTCATCTTTGTGGGATATCCATGCTGGCACTTTGAGTAGAGAAGAACATTGAAAACTCACTAGGTCTTGAGACTTCCAGCCAAGATGGAGGCCTAGACTGACACGCTCCATCTCCCTCCACAAGTGAGAAGGAATACATCTACCACAAAACCAGAAATAACTAGAAGTTCCAGAACATAAAGCAACATGGAAGTCCAACGTATGAAGTTATAAAGAAGTGGTGCTCGTCCGGAAGGGTAGGAGGGGTGAAGCCAGGGCAGAGAGGTCAAGTTGTGCTGGTGGCAGCAGCTGCGGTGATGGCAGTGGGACAGTGGTAAGTAAGCACAGACACCTGTATTTAAGAGGAGGTGAGAAGCACCTGGGGAGCACCCCTGGCTGCAAACCAAACCCATCAGCTCATGATTCCAGTGCCAGGGAAGGCAGGCCCCCATTGCCTCAATTGTGAGGGCCAGAGGGTGTGGGGATGGAGGAGGAGCTCCTGGTCTCTCAGCAGGAGATCCATCTTGGATCTCCGCCCCCATACAAAATGCCACAGTATGGTGAGAAGGTTGCCCAGTAGTGACGAAGGCACGAGGCTCCACCTCCTATAGCATAGGAGGTGTGACAGCCCCACCCAGGAAGCAAAGGTAAACACAAAACTGTCAGGATGGCACAGATCATGATAGAGATCCCAGGCACACAGCTAACCAGACAGAAAATATATGATCTATTGGACAAGCAGATAGATAATCTTTCTGAGGCACAGTTCAGAGCTTTGGTTATAAGAATGCTTAAAGACCTGACAGCAGATCTTAAACAAGATGGGGAAGGAATGAAGGCTAGTCCTGCTGAAATGAATGAAAACACATATGAAAGTAGTGGTGAGGGAAGGAAAACCAGAGATCAAATCAACAAATTGGAACATAGTGAAGGAATAAACAGTCAACCAGTGCAGAAAGAGGAAACAAAAAGTGAGGAAAATGATAAGAGGATCAGAAACCTATGGGACGGCTATAAGCAGGCCAACATCCAAATCATAGGGTTGCCAGAAGGTGAAGAAGAACTAGAAATTAAAAAATTGTGTGAAAAAATAATGAAGCAGAACATCCCTAACTTGGGGGAGGAAATAGACTTACAGGTTCAGGAAGCACAGAGAGTTCCCCAAAAAATTGGATACAGGGAGAACCACACCAAGACACATTATAATCAAAATGTCAAAAATTAAGGATAAAGAGAAAATGTTAAAAGCAGCAAGAGAGAAGAGAATTATGTACAAAGGGGTCCCAATAAGACTATCAGTTGATTTCTCAAAAGAAACTCTGCAGGCAAGAAGGGACTGGCAAGAAATATTTAAAGTAATGAAAAGCAAAAACCTACAACCACGATTACTCTATATAGCGAAGCTGTCATTCAGAATAGAAGGGCAGAGAAAGTGCTTCCAGGACAAAGTAAAACTGAAGGAGTTCACCAGATCCAAACCACTGTTATATGAGATGTTAAAGGAACTTGTTTAGGAGAAAGAAGATCAAAACTATGAACATTAAAATGAAAACTGTATCACAACAACCAACAACAGAGCTAGGGAACTAAAACAAAGGCAGACTAAGTAGGCAATGAGAGTGGGAAAAGAACTATAGGCATGGGGAACATATTGGGGGGAGGTCAGTGAGGAGGGGGAAGGGGGAGAAAGAGAGGAAGATGGTACAGGAATTAAGAAGCATAGTAGGAGGGAGTGGAGTAGACAGGAAGAGGTTGAGAAGAACTATATGCACAACCAATGAGCATGGACTAATAAGAGGTGGGGGGACAACTGGAGGGAGGGGCATCACTGGGTGGAGGGGAACAAAGGGAAAAGAAATTGGGACAACTGTAACAGCATAGTCAATAAAGCATATTTTTAAAAAAAACTCACTAGGTCTTGAAGGTGAAAGTGGCTCCATGTAACTCTTCTGTCCATTTGGTAAATGACTGGCAGAAACTGGAGAATTCCAAGAGACCTGCAGGTATATATCAGCTCACTGCCCATTTTTAGAGGAGGCATGTGAAGCAGGCGTTCAGAGCTTGGTGTCTGGAATCATGGAGACATGGGTCAAATCTGGCTCTACCACTTACTACCTGTGTGATCTCAGGAAAGTTTTTAATGCACTGTGAACCTCTGTTTTCTCACAGAGGAATGAGAATTGAAATTGCATGATTGTCACAAGATGGTGATGTGATTGATGGACAAATATCAACAAAAACACTTAAAGGATGTAGACTCAATTTGTGGAAAAGGACATGGAAAATTATGGACATGTTACATAAAGCAGGAGATAAGGCAGTTGGAGATATTGACTTCTCAGGTCTTCAGCTCTCTCCAAGGTCATAAATATTGCCAAAGATTCCATACTACATGTCAGAGCAGCCCTGCTCTGAGAAACTACCTGTGGTGGAAGGGATTATGGAGGGAGCAAAGGGGGAAAGGGGTGGAGGGCAAAGGCAACTCCTGGATGGACTCAAGGGCCCATATGAGTAAGGGGAATGGGGAATTAGGGAATGGGGACTCCTGGTCCTCCACGCGGGCCCATGGGAGTCCTACCTGGATTTCTGTAGGCCCACTTTTTAAACTTGCCAACTGCACATTTCAATGAGGGTGAGTTTGTTGTATTAACAGATTCAGTAGATCATTTGCATCTCATTGCTCCCCCTGCCCCCACCAGGATAGTTACCGTATCCTGGTGGTCCAGGCTAAGTCCATTAGCATATCCCGTGGGAGCCCTGGCCAGGGTCAGGTTGATTAGCATATCCTGTTGCACTTCTGACCAGAGTCCAGGTGTGCATTCTAGCTGCTTCCATGTTCTGACACTACAGTGAGAAGGTTCTGCAAAGTATGAGGCTTTCTTTTACCTTTTTCAGGGAAAGTTTATGTATCTTCCCACCTGATTCTTCTGCCCTGGTTGTGCCTGCCTGCCCATTAGTTAAAATTCATGAGTGTAAAATAACCTCAGCTCATTCTTAAGTGTTTATATTAGATATTAGATAGGTCATTTTTTCTTGGTTATTTATAGGCCTATTCCTGTTCGAATATCTCCTGCTTCATTTGGGAAAGGATGAAATGAGATAATGTATGTAAAGTGCTCAGCATATTATTGGGCACAGAAGAAGTGCTCATTCAGTAGTAGCTGGGATTATTATTTTAGTCTTCACACATTACCTTTTTTCTCCTCCAGTGGGGGAATCAAGTGGAATGATTTTAGAATGGATTATCCAAATCTTTTGTCAGATGGAACTACTATGAATTTCCTCCAAGACTTACTATGACCAATGGTGACAATAGGAGGTGCAATGGGAGAAATAATATTTTTGATATTAAGAAGTAGATAGTATTCAGAGGATTGTGAAATCAATGTCAGTTGCATCTGCCTCTGGAATGAACAGTGTCTTCATTAAGGTGGAGTGGGAAAGGAGAGAAAGGGGTGGGGAAAGTCAACAAAAGGAGAAGCACTGGTGATTTGTCTCATATTTAGTCTTTGTCTCCTTCCATCAGAGGCACAGAGCTCCTAAAACTCTTGAAGTTTCCCATGGTGAGAGCCATCAAGGTGTCTTGTTATGTTAATGAGGCAACTTTGGACCACACCTGAGGATGGGGGGCTGGTTGCCAAGAGAACCAATCAAGTGATTAGAGGATTGGGCTTTTCAATTCAAAACCCTCACCTCTAGAGAAAGGAGAAGGGTTGGAGGTTGAACCAACGGTCAATGGTCAGTGATTTAAGCAGTCAAACCTTTGTAATGAAGTCTTCATGAAAACCACAAAGGAATGAGTTTGGAGAATTTTCAGGTTGAACATGTGGAGATTTGGGGAGAGTGGCACATCAGGGGAGGGAATAGAAGCTCCACACCCTTTCCCCATACCTTGCCCTATGCATCTCTTTTATCTAGCTGTTCCTGAATTATAGGCTTTTATTATAAAGGGCCATCCCATAAGTAAAATGTTTCGCTGACTTCTGTCAACCTCTCTAGCCAATTAATCGAACCCAAGGAGGGGATCATGAGAACATCTGATTTGTAGCCAGTCAGAAGTACAATAACAACTGCTGTCTGAAGCGGGGGAGTAGTCTTATGGAATTGAGCCCCTGTCTGGTGGAATCAGATACTATTCTCCAGGTAGTTGTCAGAAATGAGTTGAATTGTATGATACCCAGGGAATGTCTGGGAATGGCTTGGTGGTATCAGACTATCTCCTCTCCACATACATTGGCATCTCTTTAGCAGCTATTCTGCCTGGCTGTTGGAGCACTCATCTTTCCTGTATCAAATTCTCATCAAGTAGCACTTCATTTGGGTGCCTGCTGTGCCTTGAGTGTTCTGCTAAATTCTTTGAGGGAACTGAAGGAAAATACATGACTTGCTGCTTCCTCGTCTTCAGTTAGACCTCTTACTATTGGCATAGTCACAGGGGAAAGGCTAAGGGAGTAAACCCCAACAGAAAATCCGGAGTCGGAGTCCCTAAGGCGGTTTGACGTTGTAGTCAACACCGGCAACTCCTGCGGCGCACCTGAAGCCAAGCTGTATCGACTCCGTCTTTCCCTTGGACCCTTCAGCTGCGAAGAGAGGGGGGGTCTGCTGCATGGGCAACAGCAGACCCTCCATATTACCCTGCCCAGGCTCTGTAGCTTCAGTGTCATCGCAAGATGTCGATTCAACACGGGAGGAGACAGATACTACCATGTCACTCCCGAGTCGGACTGCACAGCCATTCTCGGCGGTGCAGATGGACTCTTAAGAAGCTACACCATCATCTCTCGAGACGGACGGCTGCCGACGAGTCACAGCTCAGCTTTTAATCTTGTTTTTTCTTATTCTACATTCACACCTTGGTGAACTCACGGCTTTAAATACTAACTCTATACCAATAACCCCAAACATACATCTCCATCTAGACCTCTCTCCTGAACCCCAAGAGAGGAGCTATGGGGACTGAAGGGAAACTATGGAGACAAGAGGAGGTTATTGTGACCAAAGAAAAGCTATGGAGACAGGAGAGGAGCCATAGGGACTGGACAAGGCTTTTGTGACAGGAGAGGAACTATGGAAAAAGGAGAGTAGCTACTGTGACAGGAGAGAATCTGTGGGGACAGGAGAGGAGCTATGGGAACAAGACAGGATCTATGGGGACAAGAGAGATGGTATTTTGACAGGAGAAGAGCTATGGTGACAGGAGAGGAGCTATTGTTGGTGCACACAGTGCAGAGGACACAGTTGTGAGCCAGACATGCATGGATTCGACCCTCACAGGGCTTACATCATTCTACCAGGCCAAGCCGATACAAAATACATTACTTATTTCTGAGCCTGAAAAGGACTAAGATGGAGGAGTAAAGAGTGTTGTTGGAGCTTATTTGAGCAGATGCTCTTTCGATAAACAAACTCAGGAAATATCCCTGAGCAGGATAAGCCTGGGAAGATGAGGAGATGTGGGAGGCTATGGACCATGCCTATGGCATTTATCGTTATAAAGCCCAGAACTAGCACAGGACCTGGCAGGTACTCCGAGTTTTGGTTATCATTGCTATGTACCTATCCACTCCAAAAACTAACAACCTAAAGTTATAACAATTTATTATTAATCATAATTCTGTGGGTCTAACTCCAGTCAGGATTGTTCTGCACTGTATGCCATTGGCTTGGGCTGCAGTCAGCTGGGAGCTCAAGTGGGCAGGAAGTCCGGGGGGGCCCCTCAGAAGTTTGGTGCCTTGGCAGGGATGCTGAAGGCTGGGGCCCAGCAGGAATGGCTGGAACCACTGGGCCTCTCTGGCCGTGCAGTTTCAGGGGCTCTCCTACTCCATGCGGCATCTCTATGTGGCTCCTGTAGCAGAGTAAGTAGACTTCACATGACAGCTAAGCTGTCCCAAAAGTGCAAAAGTGGAAGGTGCCCTGCCTTTGTAAGGCCTGGGCAGGACTCTGGAATGGAGCCATTGTTGCTTATTCTACCTATTGTTTAAAGTGAGTCTCAGGGCCAGTCCAGACTCAGCAAGGGAGAAGACCATGTAAAGGTTTGGCTGTCTGGAGGTGTGCTTCGTTGGGACGGGGGTCAGTTTTAGAGACTAGCCAGTCTGCTAGGTACCCAATTATTTTATTTTTAGTAATAGGGTAGGGGATAAATGAATAGGAATCAATGTAGAGGGAGAGGCATAAGCAGTATCTTTGAAGATTGGAAGGCAGCTGCAACTCAGTCTCGTTGAAGGACTTGGAGAGGTTCAGTTAGGCTGGAGCAAAGAGAGAGAGGTGGGGAGAGAGAGGTGAGACTGAAGAGTGATCTGAGAACAGCCTGAGCCTGGGGCCTGACTACCCTGAACTTTTCAGTTATGTAAGCCAACAATTGCCTTTCTCCCACTGCCAGTTTGAGCTGTTTTTCTATCTTTGATCAAGAGGCCTGACTAATAGTAGGGAGGCGGCAAATCATGCTGCCCAAGAGAGGAAGGCCCTGGACGTGACCTTGCCACTGAATGCAGAGCCATTTGGAAACAACCTGTTCTGTACTAACACCGAGCATTATGATTATCCCTGATGTGCAGCTGCACATTCACCCTGAGTAGGATAGAATCTGCCGCTGACATCAAAAGCAGAAAGGTCTGTGGGTGGATGTTTCTAACGGATTCAGAAACTCCTTTCCACATGCATAATTCACAGCCAACCACTGCTTAGTATTTCTGCAGCAACTGGTCAGACACTTAAAAGCCCTTCTCAGATCCCCGTAATGTCAATGCTTGTGTCTGTTTCCACGGACCACAGTTCTACCTTTCTGAATCCTAGGCCCATAGAGCCTTGAGAGTTCCTGTCTTACATGTTGGTTGAGCAGATTCAATAAGATAATTCATGGAAAATGCTCAGCATGGTACCTAGTCAGAATCTAATAAAGAGCTAGTAAGCATTAGTTTTTATTTTTATTATTCTTGTCTGATCCCATTTCTGGAATCCCAAGTTCTTTCATGGATGTGGTTTAAAAAATCACTGCCTTTAAGCCCCCAAAGACTAAAAAAATCGAGACAACTAAATCAAATGGAAAGAGAACTTGTCCAGAGTCCCCTCCCAGACCTCTGTGATAAATCAAGGCTTATGCAAGGCTCTGGGGACAAAGACCAGTGTCCTTGACAAGGGCTGCAAGGATGGTCCATGTGGCACGACTCCCTCTCATCTCATACTGTGTGTTCCTCAGGTGAGCCCTGCTGCTTCCTGCCCTGTGGCCTTTGCACGAGCCATCTTCCTTGCATGAGGTTATCTCACCTCTACCACATTCAGATCTCAGTTCAAGCTTTACTTCCTCAGTGAAGTCTCCTTACCCCAATCTAGACCCACTTATGTTTCCACATGGTGTTCTACCACCTGGGTCCACTTTTTCAGAGCTCTGTGTTACAATTTGTTACTATGTATCTATCACTGTGATTCTTTGATTAATCATGGATACCCTCACTTAACTGGACGCTTCACAAAAGCAGAATCTAGGCGTATCTTGTTTGTTTGTTTTTTCTTTTAAGTACCCAATACAGGGCCTGACACATAGTATATGCTTAGAAAATTTTGAATGAGTAGATGGAGAGAGAGAACAGTGGATGCTTCTGTTGAGATTAGGGACTGAACTCATCAGTTTATTCAATCAAGCCAAGCCATCCCAGAGAAATTGTTGAGAGGTGGGAAATCATTAATTTTAGGACACCAAAGGGGAAATGGTACTTGTCTGACCTCTAAGTCAGTGGATTGTGCTTTGGAAGTTGATTTCTTCTTATGTGTTTCTCTCCTTAAAAGATGGCTTCTCTGAGAAGATCAGTTCTCACTGCAGGAGAGATATGTGGGGGAAGGCTAAGAATGTTTCCTCTTGCCACAGTATACAAAAAAAGTCCAAGGCACACTCCACACAACCTACACCCTCTTTCTAAAGCTTCTCTCTGATGAGCCTGAGAAGGAAACATTACATAAGAATCAATAGACACTGGTTTAAATATACCAGCTATCACTTATTTGTTGTATTTGTGTTTAGCAGCCAACATCAAGATAGAGGCAATGAAGTGTAGTGACTTTAAGAATGCACTTCAAGGCCAGGTGGAGACGACAAAAAACCCTGGAGGTGGTCTTCACGGTTATGCAACCTAAAGCCAATGAACTTACCCTCAGTTCCCTTCCACTCATAAAATAGAGATATTTACTTCATAGTTATTGGGGAGATTGACTGAAGTACCATCTACGAAGCACTCAGCGCCAGACATACAGTAAAGGGTCAATTAGAAAGGTGATACTGTTACCCCTCTGGAAGGTTCTCTTTTTCCTATCATTGCCAGAAAGTGGTGATGAGGTTGTGAAAGAAAAAAAAAAGAGAGAATCATTTAATTCTGTCCTAGGCTGAAAAAGACTTTCCTCATTAACCAAGTCACCCTTCTCTGGATAAACTGTAGTTGTTACCAGCTAAGTTAACCAGTGGTGTTTGTGGTCACTGTGTCCTGAGCCTTCTAATACAATCATAATCATACCTCTCCTGTTTCTTTTGTTGAGTAGAAAACTCCTATTCTGTTTCTGGTGATTTAAACCATGTTCTTTTATATTTAAGA
The DNA here is from genome assembly GCF_987537825.1 of Furipterus horrens. Classification (NCBI taxonomy): domain Eukaryota; kingdom Metazoa; phylum Chordata; class Mammalia; order Chiroptera; family Furipteridae; genus Furipterus; species Furipterus horrens. The sequence continues at coordinate 70,713,108 of NW_028327180.1, forward strand.
CTTTGATTCCTCTGATTACTGGAAGCAGTATGCAATTATGAAAGACTTCCGGGTTGGAGTCAGAAAACCTGCGGACAAATTCTAAGTCTGCCACTCAGTAGCTGTGTGATCTAGAAAACATTGCTTTGTCTCTCTGAACTTTAGTCTCTGAACATTTGTCAATAGGGAGATGACTGGGGTAGGGGTATTGGTGGTGAGGGCTATTTAATTCTTCTCTAAGGTCACATTGTAAAAATAATAATGTTACCTAAGCAAAGACAGATCATTCTTCAGGGATCAAAGTAATTCTTTCTCACCAAAGGTCTAGGTAAGAGGCTCTGGAAGATTTCTCTACTTGCTGATGGCCTAACCCCTAATCCATCCATCAATCAACCAAAGAATTCACCACCAAGAGCTAACTTTGAACTATGTGCCATATACCTTGATAGAATTAGGGTCAGAGAGAGGGAAGACTTGGTCTTGAACATCCAATGAAACAGGTGATTACAACCTAGTGTGGTAAAGGTTGAGATGATTACAGAATGGTGGTAAGGAAGCTATGTGATTAAAGAATGAAGGGAGAGCTCAGACTCGGAAGGTAAAAAGAAGGGAATGTGTAAGATGCTGAGGCAAGGCAGACTATGAAAAATACATGCTGTGATAGTTTTGCAAAGCTTAAGGGTGAGGTACCAAAGGTAAAACCACCCTTTCTGAAGAATATTTCTGCTATCTAGTACCTGCCACTTTCTAAAATATCTCAGGAGGAATAAGCTCTATAGAGCAAGTGTAAGTGTAGGTCTCATTTTTATCTTGCTAGTTTACTCAAATCAAGTTAGGTTATTTAAAAAAGAAAATCCAACTGACAAAAATTTAATGATATGGTTATCAAATTGATGGAGATACAGATTCAATTACATATTTGGAACATAATATGACTGACCTCCAAAATGCACGAAACTATTTTTTGGAAAGTTTCCCACAGTTGGACATTTTCTTCAGCTTTAGCCATAAGCCTAGAAATATTATGTGATCAATAATTAGCTTGCACTTGGCTCCTTTCAGTGTGGAGGAGTACAAACAATGTAAAATTCCAGACCATTGCAGTATTCCTCCCCACCCCAAAGAAATGTAAAAAAAAACTAAAGATCAACTTATTTTCCCATATTTACAACTTAGTTTCATGGTCCAGGGAACAAAATGTACTGATTACAATCCCTGAGAGAGCTCTGTGTTGGCCATACATTAAAATGCTTCATTAAACCATCAAAAGTAAGTTGAGTTGACCTTTTACCAAAAAGATTATCTTGTACAAGAGGCTGAGACTTGGTGATCCCAAAGTCACAAAATATTCAAATAACTCAATTCTGATTTCAGTAACATAACTTAATATGAATTTTATTCTAATGCCTACGATGATGTGACAAATACATGTTGCAGGAATGCTTAATTCTGTTTCACAAACATTGATTGATCCATGGTCCTATTTCAACAAATTTAACAACTATTTATTTAGCCCCCACAGGCACTGTATTGGAAATATGAGGTATACCCTTGAAGCAGACAACACTCCTGCCCTCATGGAGTTTACATCCTAGTGGGGAGAGGTAAACAATAAAGGGTGGACATAATAAATGAGTAAACAATAGTGTCTATTAGAAATGGAGCAGGAAAGGGGGTTAAGAGTGCTAGGAGCATGGGCGAGGGCTGCAATTTTGAGTAGGGTAATTCCGATACACTTCATGGAGGAGATGGCATTTGAACACAGGAAATGACAAAGGCACAGATGTCTGCAGAAAGCATTCCAGGGATAGGGGGCCGTCCTAAGGCAGCAGCAGTGTGACTGAGACAGAGAGAGCAAGGTGGGAGTAGGAGGATATGAGATCAGGGGGGTAATAGTGGCATAGGGGCAGATTCTTTGGGATTTGTAGACTTAGATTTTTAGGATTTGTGGCTGAAATGAGGGTAATTTTGAGTAAAGAGGTAAGAGATCTGATGTATTTTAGTGCATGATTCTGGCTTCTGAGCTTGTTACCAAACAAAGAAGGGGGAGGTTCATCTGCCTGCTGCCACAGAAGCCATACTCGTGAGGCAGGTGCTGATGCAAAAGGAAAGGGGTTTTACTCAGATGCTGCATGGTCTGGGAAATGGGGGACTCTCCATCTCATAGCTCATCTCCTCTGCAAAACCCAGTCGAGCTGTCCTCAGCAAGACCAGAACAAAAGGCAGTGTCCACAGTGCCGGCTTCATTTTCAAGTACCATTCTTTGGAGCCGGCAGGCAACTGCTAGGTGGTCATCCCGGTAGTTTAGCTTGTTCCCAGCTTCTGCCTGGTTTTAGGCTCCCTCCTGGAGACTGTGTGTAGGGCTTGTGCAGCCATAGGCCATGCGGCTGCTAAGGCTGCAAGATTATGTGCTCCTGGGGCCAAGGAGCACACAGATGCACTGGTGAATGCTCCACCAGGTCGGGGGGTTGGAGGGGAGTCCCTCCTGGAGGCCCATGGGCTATGTGGCTGCCAAGGCCATGTGGCCCATGGAGAGGACAGGCCAGTGTAACTCCTGAGTACAGGTTCTGAGTAGCAAGCCATGAGCCAGAGTGGTTTTTTGTTGTTGTTTTTCCCCTAAGACTATATCTGTTTTGGGTATGGGAGGAGCCAGGTGCTTTCGCAGAATGACCAATTAACTTTCCAAACTTTCAGTGCTTTTGGTGGACCCACCTCCCAACCAATCCCTCTTTCCCCAGGCTAGATTGACAGACCTCTTTGGTTTAGTACCTCCCTCTTGCCATCATCTTGACTTCTGTGGTACCTATGTCTGCCTTCCCCTGGTCCCACCCTGAATCTGGTACTGGAAGAGGGTAGGAGGGCCTCCTTCTCTATCCATTTTTCCTGCTAGCCCTGCATATTCTCAGTGCAAGAACCAACCCCTGTCACAAACTTGGCCTGGGAGGGGGTCGGGGAACTTCCCTGGTGCTCAGTCAGTTCTGAGGCAGGGTGGGGTTGGGAAGCTGTTAGGATCCTCCGCAAGGCATAGATTGGTTACCTGGGCAATGTGGCCTCACACACAGAAGCTGAGCTGTGAAACTCAATGTCCTCACAAGTGCCCCAGGCACTTTGTGAAGGCATTCTTTTGACTGACTACACTTCCTCAGTACTCAAACCTCCAAACTCTGTTCCCAAGGGGCGTTGCACAGATGGCTCCTGGGCTCCATTCCCAAGGCCTAACTCTGTCTCCCGCAATGGTCCCTCCTGTTCCCCACCCTCAGTCCACTCCTACCAGTCCAGAAAGGATGTCTGTCCGTATCAAGTTGAGAATAGAAAGATGGAATCAGAGACCAGAGAAGAAGCTGCTGCAATAATTTTGTATTCCAATTGATGACTCAGCTAGGGCAGTGGATGGGTGATTAAAAATGATTAGACTCTCAGAATAGTTTGGAAATCTTGTCCATACACTTTAATGATGGATTAAATATGGGATGTAAGAAAAAAGAGGAAATAAGGGGTATCAAGGAAGACTCCATGGTTCTTTTCTGAAACACTGGACCTGAGATGGGGAAGTCTGGGAGTAGAGAATACCATGGAGGGTGGGAAGGGGTACATTAGTAGTTTAGTTTTGGACAGGTCAAGCTTCAGATGTCTATTAGACTTCCAATTGGAGATGTGAAAAGGCAGTTAAATACATTAATCTGGAATTCAGGAGAGTTTTTTGGCAAAGAGTTTAAATTTAGGGATCTTTGACACAAAAAATGATACTTATTGCCATAAAAGTGGAATAAATTAGAACAAGAATGAGTATGGAGAGGGAAGAGGACAAAGGACCTTTATATTTTTATGTGTTTTAGTTACCCATTACTGCTATAACAAATTACAACAAATTTAATGTCTTAAAACAATGCAAATTTATTATATTACAGTTTTAGAGTTCAGAAGTCTTAAATGAGTCTCACTGGGCTAAAAATAAGGCCCATGTTCCTTTCTGGAAGCTCTAAGGAAGTATCTGTGTTCTTGTTTTTTCCAATGTCTGGTGGCTGTCTGCATCCTTGGATTGTTGCCCCTTTCCATCTTCAAAGATTGATATCTAGTCAAGTCTTTCTTGCATGGTGACACTCTTATGCATGGTGTCACTCTTATCCTGACTCTCCTGATTCCCTCTTCCACATTTAAGGACTCTGAGATTATATCAGGCCCATCTGCATAATCCAGGATAATCTCTTCATCTCAAGATTCTTAATTTAGTCCCATCCTCAAAGTCCCTTTGCCATGTAAGGTACTATATTTACAAATTCCAGGAATTAGAAGGTGGACATCTTTTTTATGGGGGGGGTGGGTATATTATGGAAGCCTATAAATAATTCAGAATCCTGGGCTCTACCCCAAATTTACTGAATTAAAATCTCCAGAGAGTGGTGTCTAGGAATGTGTTTTATACACAAGCTCCCCAGGTGACCCTTGTGTACTCCACTGGCTCCGTGGTGGAACCAGGTGGTGAGGAAAGGTCAGGATCCCACTCCTCACCAACCCTGGACCCTGCAGACCAGGGTAATCCTATGTGTAATCACCAACCCTCTCAGTGCCACAGTTGCTGCTCAGCCGTGTGACTTGGGCAGTTCTCAGCCAAGAACAGGCTGCGGTTCAGAACCTAGTGGTTACAGGACTAGGCTCAAATATGACTCCCTTCCCAATGAACCCAAAGGCAGTTGTGGAGAGTTGCTATTTCAAGGTGAACTCACAAAGGAACCAGTTCAGTCTGGTTTGAAAAGTGACATTCCACTGCAGATACTGCTTTGGGGCAAAGACATTATCATTTGAGTATTTCTCTTCACAAACATTAGAAATATTTCTAAGCCATTTGACATTATTCAGTAACTAAATTGAACTAAAATAAAAACTAAACCAAGGAAAACTGTTTATGGCCAGCATATGTGTGAATGATGAGTCACTTTAAGGCAGAAATACTTAGATCTCCCAATTTCTGGATTTTTCCCTCAAATTGTCATCAAGATTTTTTTTTTTAAGTTTCCGTGTTTCCAACTGAGAATTTTTCCTTGAAGAAATTCAAGCATTAAAATTTGTTTCCTAAAGTTTTACTATATATGAAATAGAAAGATGCATTTCCATATAAAAAATTTAATTCAGAAACATAGAGAACAAAACATGCAAGTTTGCCTTCATCTCCTCTATCCCTGGAGGTGACTAATTACTCTCAGCAGTTTAGAGATCATTCTTTCTTCTTCCTTTATATATATGCATGTGCACACATTTATTTTTTATATAAATGGGAATACACTTGCTTTTTCCTATAAAGTGTCTTAGAGATCTGTTCAACATGAATAGTTTGACCTTATTCTTTTCAACTATGACATCAGAGTTCCCTAGATTAACAACAATGTTTTGCATCTTTTCATATTGATGAGCTTGTAAGAGCTTTCTCCTACTTACTGATTGTGTGACCTCAGACAAGCAACTTAACCTCTCTAAGCCTTAGTTTCCTCACTATAACATAGGAATAATAATTTTTTACCTACCTCATATTAGGTTTGAGTAAAGTTTAAGTATATAGGACCAAGAAATCACTTAGAGCAATGACTGGCCTAGAGTAAACCTTTAATTAATGTTGACTTCTTTTAATGTTACAAACAATGCCTAAGCAAACATTTTTATATACATATTTCTTGTACATATGTAATTATTCTTGCAAGATAGAGTCCTAGAAGTAAAAGAGCTAGTCACTGTGAATATGTAATTAAAATTGTCTTGAGTTCCAAAGCCAAATAAGTCAATATTTGCTAATTATAGTTCTTAATTTAAATGTAATTTTAAAAAAAGATAAGCTAGTTTTAGCTCAGGCTGATATAACAAAATTCCATAGACCAGCTGGCTTAAAAACAACAGAAATTTATTTTCTCACATTTCTGAGTGCTGGGAAGTTCCAGACCCAGGTGCCAGCAGATTCCTTCCTGGTAAGGGCAGATGGCTTACAGATGGCTGCCTTCTCACTGTGTCCTCAATTGGCAGAGAGAGAGAGAGAGATCGACCGACCTAGTGCTCTGTTCTCTTCTTATAAGGACACTCATCCCATGATGAGGGTCCTACCCTCATGATTTTATTTAAACCTTATTATTCCCCAAGGCTTTGCCTCCAAACACCATCACATTGGGAGTTAGCCAACACCCAAATCTGGTGAGGAACACAAACATTCATCTATAGCAGCCAGATTGTAGCCTGCAAATCACAGAGAAGCTTTTGCATTTATCCCCAGCTGACCAAAATAATTTAAGTCCCTTAACTTTGCATTTATTTTAGCAATGTATTAAATTAGAGCACATTGGTAAATGCACTTTAATAACAAATGTTTAATTCTTTACTGAACTTTCAGATTTCTAAATGAAATAAATGATCTATTTACATGCATCACTTCACCATCTGGTTCCATGGGAGGACCCAACACAGAATCCACTAATTGTCACCATGTTTATTCATTTTTCTTAACTCATTTTCTCACAAATAATGAAAATCTAGGAACAAACAATCTTCACCATTAGTTGAAAGCTTGGTCTCATTAGCTATATAAAAAGCACAGCAAAATATGTACCTAAGGAAATTAATTATTAGTCAGCTCCATTGTGCCATTCCGATTTTACAAAGAGGGGAAAAGTGGAAGGAGTGGGGGTGCTTTATGGAAATATAACCAGAGGTCAGTATTCCAGAGATTTGAGGTTTTTTTGCTTAGGAAATTAAGTTCAATGTTTCAAGGGCATCCCTTCAATTCTTTCTTCTAGATTATTCCCCTTCCCATCTTAGAATCCAGGATCTAAGTTTGCATCCGTCGCTTTTGTTGAGCTCACACTCAAGCAACTGGTATGCTGATGAGGGAAAGGTATCAAAACCCCAGAACAGCCAATAACTAAAACAATGTAGTTTTTGTTTTAACTAAAATTAGATGCATTAAAAAAACCAATGCATTTTAAAAGCATTATTTTAGCAAAGCCCAGGGTGAAACATTATTTGACAGTTCTCTTAATTTAATGAATGTGAGCCAGACAGCATTCACAGTTACCTCCTACTTGATTTTTACCTTAAACATCACTTTTCCTAACCCCTGGGCTGATTTAGTTCTCATTTGAGACACACCATAACACCTTCCACTTCTTTGTATAATTATTGATAATTACATACTTTGTGATTATACTATAAATACCAAGAGGAACAATGACCTTTGTTGTTTTCTCAGCAGATAAATGGTTCCTAATAAATATTTGTTAAATAAAAGAATGGGATAGACATGCACGTCTTTCTGGAGTAAAATCTTTTTTACTCAAAGATTTGTGGTGTTTTTACATTAAAACAAGCATAGTTGTATTATGAAATAAAGTGCAAAATTCATGTGGATTTTCAAAATCGAAATGAAAAGTTTTCCCAGTGAATACTCATTCTCCTCTGCCATTCATGCTATTTCAGAGGAAAATGATGCATTGACGTGGTGGTTTGAGTGTGAAGCTCCAAAGCTCAGGTCATTGAAGTCAACGAAGCTCAGACAGTTCATCATGAAAGGAGCAGTGACTTCTTCCCTCCCTTCCATGGAGTAAAGAAGAGGAGTCAGGGTCATTAAGTGGCAAGTGTGCCTTCAACAAGTTATTTTAATGCCTCAGATTTTTCAACTGTAAAGTAAAAGCACAGATCAGATGTTCTCCAATGGCCCCTGAATCTCTCATACTCTGTCTGTTGTGCTTAAACTCCTCTTTTGTTTTCTTTCGTTTGTTTGTGGGGGAGCGGGGGGTGGGAATGCCGGAGTTGCCTACCATCATTATTACTCCCACAAAGAGGAAAAAGGTCTGAAGCAAACTTTGTCATAGTACTTTTTCCTTTCTTAAGTTTCTAAACATTGCATTTGTCTTTTGAATTACACCTGTAAATGCTACTTAGTTGTTCCTTTCCCTTTTGGTGAACTTGTATTCCCATTCACATGTCTAAAAGAAGAAGGAAAAGTAGAATCGATATCAAATCACAGAAGCACAATTTTATGGATCAGCCACCCAGATATCGTCAGCTATTATGTACTTCATCATCACAATCAAATGTAATGGAAAATGTTGATTTCAAATGCTATATTTAAAGAGGGAAGATCTATTGTGTTTTATAACATCCCATTTCCTATCTCGTCCTTTCACTCTCTTTTTCTTTCTTTATTTCACAAAGTTTTTTCAGGACTGTACTTGCAGAAACTACTAGAACACTAACAGAATCCCTCAGGGATGACTAGATGAAACAGTTGCTATGCCTTCATACTAAGCAAAGATTGTCTGAATACTAATAAAAGAGAAAAGATCAATGTCAATGCCTGACAAGCACTAATAAAATAACTAAATAAATAAGTGGCTTATATTACAAGCAAAAGAAACTGAAGTAAAACAACAGTTATGCCTTTCCAAGTCTGTATATATGACCCAGTGATTGCTTAATTCAATAAAGCTCTAGAAACAGAAATATATGGGTTTTTTTCTATTATATTGTCTCATAACTAAATGTATTTAATATGTATCTGCTACAAATGTGCCTTGAAGGTTTCAGTGCTGCTTGTGTTGTGTTCTTCATTAATAATAATAAAATGCTTCCCAACAGCTTCTATGATAGACCCCGTACACAACCTCGAGGCTGGCAAAGTAAGAAATTAAAATCAGGATGTGAACTCTAGTACATTGCTGGTAGGAGTGTAAAATGATACAATCACTTGGGAGAGCAATTTGGCAATTATCTAGAAAAGTTGAAAATGCAAACGCCTACAACCCAGCACTTTCACTCCTTGGTATATATACTCTATACCTAGGAAGTCATGTTTATAACAGGAAAAACGGGGTGGGGATCACTAAATGTTATTGACAAAGAAGTTAAAAATTGACTAGTATATAGCATTTTGCATAAAGACTTTTATGTATTAAGTTGGATAGATGCCACATTTAGTTAAAAAAATGGAAATAGCAGAATGCATGATATAAAATAGACCATTTTTGTAAAATTTAAAATCTGGCTACCTAGTGAAATAAAAAACATGGATTAGAAGGATGCTGACCAAGTTCCAAAGCGAAGCTGTCTATGGAAGGAGAGGAGCAGAGAGGGATGTGGGACTAGGGGAGGGATACAAGATCCTTCTGCTTTCTTCATAATGCTTGTTTTTTGTTTGTTAAAAACAATTTTAGAAGCACCTGTGGCTAACTGTTAATATTAGTTAATTCTGGGGTGAAGATACATGGCTATTTTTTATATGATATACATTTTGTATTAATTGCTTTTCCAATTAAAAAGCAAACCGAAAACTTTAATCACTTGTGGTCACTTGGTGCAACTGGTACATTGTATTTCTTGAATTTAAGGAACTATGACTCTGTATTTAAATTGTTTAATATACTGCATTTTATTCACTTACCATGTTTATATTGGATAAGTAAACTAGGGACTTTGGAAGGCTTTCCATGGAATGTCAGTTTAATTAGATATCATTTATGTGCTTGGTAAATGTAGGCAAACTCAAGTTTTAAACATATGTTTATACAAGGTATACAAACCAGAAAGCATTCTTTGGTTTGACCATATTATGCTATGCCAACAGGCATATTAGCATCAGTTCACTGGGAGGCTCAGGGATAATGCTGCTATGTGAAAGGCCTATGAATCCCATTTTGAAACAAAGCATATAACCACACAGTGCAAAAATGAGAAAATTTTAGTCTAGCCAGTCTCGTTAGAGTATAAATATGAAAATCACTTTCCATGCTGTTAAGTACTCTCTTCCTTCTCTCTCCCCCTCCCTCCATCCCTCCCCTCCCTTTCTCTTTCCTATGCAAGTGCAAATTGTCTTGTCTGCGTACCAGGACTGATGGGGACAGTCACCCAAGACTCTTGTTCAAGGCAGGGGAAGGTAGGAAGGAGGAATGAACTTAGTCTAAAATTTGGGTTCAAATTCTGACGCCGTCCTTTACTCACTGTGTGACTTGAAGCAGACTACCGAAGTCCAGCTGTAAATCAGGGATAATAAGAGTGGTACATCCTAGCGTGGGTGAGGACTAAATGAGATCCTGCATGTGCAGTTCAGTGCAGAGCTGAGACATGGCACTCGCGCGGATGGTTGCCATTGCATTTGTCACTGTTGTTGCTATTATCACCACAGTCCACAAGGCCTAAATCCCTGTTTCCTTTTAGCAGATGCTAAGCAATTTCTACCTAGAGTAGAAGTCAATAAATCTGTGTTTCTTGGATATGTCTGCTGCTGCCCTATCAAGGGATAATCGGGAAGGAGCAGTTGAAATCATTTGGAGAATATTAGGGATTAACCTTACCAGGTTTATTTTGTTGAGGCGGGTGGGGGGGGGAAGTATTATGTTTTAAGAAGGCAAAAAAACCCTGGCTGCTGTGGCTCAGTGGATTGAGCATCGGCTTGCAAACCAAGTGTCGCTGGTTCAATTCCCAGTCAGGGCACATGCCTAGGTTGCAGGCCAGGTCCCCATTTGGAGGCGTGTGAGAGGCAACCGTACATTGATGTTTCTCTCCCTCTTTCTCCTTTACTCTCTCTAAAAACAAATAAATAAAATAATAAAAATATTTTTTTAAAAAGGCAAAAAAATAAATTCTCATTGCCATTTGCTATTTTTCTTTCATTTTTCTCTGCCCACTCATGGTTTAAACCTCCTGATTCTTACTTTCTCCTTCTAATAACTTTATTCCATGTTTCAGTACAAAGGACCATTTCTTTTATTCACACTCAAAGTGGGAAAGCAATCTTATAGATTAATCCCTTCCAAGATGTTAGCTTGATGGTGCCTTAAGCCCATTATCTTTCCCAGAATAAGGGAAATATTTGTAGTAGTTTAATAGTGAAAGTTTCCCCCCCCCCAAATTTTTTATAAATAGTGAAAGCCCTCAAAAAGCCTTCATGAATTGCTAATCCTGGAATTTCAGTTTTATGACAAGATGTCAAAATAGCTACTTTTGTGCCAAAAGTCTGAATTACCTACCATTCAAATGAGGCCATGTAGGCACTGAACTCTGCTTTAAGATTGGCCTTGATTCTTCCTGCAATCCAGGTGACATGAAGGCCTCGCATCTCCTTCTCAAGCCCTTAGTGGACCTCACTAATTGACCACAGCATTCTCCCTGGCAGAACCTGGTTTGACCAGCAACCCTTCTTGTCACAGCACTCCAGGGAGCAATTTGCAATACTAGCTGGTCAGGAAATTGAAACCTCTTTGTCCTCACTGGCTTCAAATGTATTTGTTGTTACCCCAGTTGTAGAAAAGGGGGATGAAAAACGGCTCATTTAAAGAAAATTTTTTTAAAAATAGAAAGGAAATTATGGGTCTTGATTTAGTTTTATATTATACCCCAAACATTCAGGACTGTGGAAGAAACTTAAATGTAAAATGAAATAATATAGTCATACGCCAGTAATATATATTCATTTTTAATGTTGGAATTAGTATTGAATGATTCGGATAGTGAGAAGGAGGACTATCTTTGTTTAAAAATAAAAACAGATAATTATAAAACCATTTGTTTTTCCCAATGAGCTCCTACTGTGTTTTTTTATTTATTTTAACCTAGAAAGAGAAAACTATTCCTATCAGGTTGCCATGCTGCATTTTTTGCTGGCCTCATCAATTGTTCTATCAGAAGACATTCTAAGATACCTTCTTGGACAGAACGAAAACTTAGAGTAGGTTTAGAGCCCAGCAAGGCAGATTTAGGCATGAATGATATTAAACTTTCATGGCAGATTGGCTGTGGAAGGTGAAAACCAAACAGGGAATTGAAAATGATCTTCATGTTTTGAGTCTTCATATCTGGGGAAAGAGTGGATCCTAAAAGGCACAGGAAAGTCAATGGGAGAAAACAGTCATTCTAAGGGACAGAGAAAGAGTTCAAATTTAGACTTGCTGAGTTTGAGAGACTTGAAAACGGAGGAAATCTTGTTTTTGACAGGACAGGCCAGGCCTTTGAAAGCCCAGGGATAAAGCCATTGAAAGCATCCTTGCAAGGATGGTGGGAAGGAATGTGGATCCATTTCATGTATTACCTGAAAGGTATTCTGGAGGGTCCCAGATGTTGAGGAAAAGGCAGGTTTGGTTCTACACTGAGCCACTAGGATTCTGAAGAAATATGAGAGTGGCAGCTGAAGAATTTCCATATAGGGAAAAGGAGGCAATTTATAACTGGGAATCTGGTTTTAAGGTTGGGTGATAAGCCTTTGTATATAGAAGTTTACAACAGACTGAAAAAAATAGATGTTTCGTCTTAGAATGGGAGAGGGAAATGATGACTGTGAGAGGCCTCCTAAGGAGCTACCATCGCTGTATGCATTGGCTCGATGGAAAAAAGGCCTTTTCCACAGATCAGACTATTCAGAGTTCACTAGAACAATAAACCATTTCTGTGTAAAAACATAAAATCAGCCCTGACTTGTGAAGCTCAGTTGGCTGGGTGTCATCCTGCAAAGCGAAAGGTCACTGGTTTGATTCCCAGTCAGGGCACATGCCTGGGGTGTGAGTGCAGTCCCCTCTCTTTCTCCTTCCCTTCCCCTCTCTCTAAAACTAAATAAATAAAATCTTAAAAGAACATAAAATCAACAAATAAATGAAAAAAAAACTTTCAGAGTATAAGTTGATTAGTAGATAATGTGCAAAAAATGTGATTAAAAACAGTTTAATCAGTTTAAAATTTGCTTGAATTTTTCAGTTTTGTTTACACTATTCCTAGTTGAAAAGTAGAGATGTGTTTATTTCAAAGAAAAGGTGACATACCTTGACCAGTGTTCCTTGGAGACTCCAATATTTACCAAGGACATTTAGCAAAAATAGCAATGGAGACACATGTAAACCTGTGAGTTGCATTCCAAGCCCAGTGAGAATTGTTCTAATCTAAGCCATGTTATTTCAGCACAATGCAAGCCATTGACCCTCTCGGGCTACATGGGATTTGAATGTTGTGGAGTGCTTCTATAGTGGTGACTCATATGCAGTGCAGAATCTATTAAATGGCCTTTCCTCTTTAACATCTTAGGTACCAGCTAAAATTATACCAATCACAATGGTGATCTCAATGAACTCAACCTATGGTAAAATGTATTTCACCCTGTGAACAGAACATGTCCATGCATGTACATGCCACATATAAACCGCAACTAAAGTTTTATGAAACAATTCTTAACTTCACCATATGTGCTGCACTTTTATACTTTCCACTCTAGTTCCTTTTCTCAAATTTGTCATGACTCTCTAAATTGTTTTCATGACCCACAAACAAATCATGACTCAAAGTTTATAAAACATAGACTTGCATAGTGATATTCTCTTATGGTCTTTTTTGATCTCTTTTTCTGTTACTGTCTTATGTAGTCTTAGAACTGATAGCCAACTCCGATTTCTAGTCTCAGCATATGAGAAGCTATATTTAACTCCCAAACTATTGATATAATAATTTGTTGTACTATGATATCAGCTTGACAATAGTGGTTTTACATTTATTTGCATTTTTCTTTGTATTTAAGGTGATATCTTTACCATGATGGATCTAGGACAAAACTAGAAAATGGGAGAAAACTGTTGATTTACAGATGATTTAATGATTATGTTGATTTAATAATTTCTAAAACATAATAGAATTATCTTAGTAAAGCTCTCTGATCCCCATATCCTTACCACCTGTGCTGATTTCATGTTCATGACCCAGACCTGGCAAATGAGCACAATCTAATTATTTGGTTGGTGATTAGTTCAGAAACAGCCTCTTAGCCAAGTCCAGTTATTTAGATCCAGTTTGAGACCTTTATGAGAGAGATGAGAAAGAAGAAGTTCTCTTTCCATCTAAGATTGCCTAAATGTGAGATAGAACCCTGGGATTGCTACAGCCATTTTTTGCCATCAAGAGGGGAAAAACCACCTAAGAATGGAACCAACACAAAAGCTAACAGAGCCAAGCGTTAGAAAGCCTGAGAGTAAGCCCCTGGATCTGGTTGTACCTGAGGCATGACAGGTCTCACTGAGTGTCTGCCATTTGTAACTGTGTCCTGATTAAGAAGAGCAAGAGGACTGAAGAAAAATTAGTATGTGCATTTGAATGGTAGCATTATAGGTGGTTTCTGTAATTTATTTTCTAAAATGTAGATGGGTTGCCATTATAATTGGAGGGTTAAAATAAAGAGGTAGGATTCCTGCAGGCACTCTTTGGAAAGTTGGATGTCTGAGTCAGTCTTATTTGGAGATAATATTCAAGCCACCACCCAAATTCAGTATTTATAAAATGCTGAAATGGTATAATTTTATAGCTTGATTTTCCTCTATAATTCCATTATCCTCACTGTTTCTATGAACTAAAACTAAATCTTTTGTTACCCGCCTCCCCGCCCCCAGCATGCATTTTCCATTAATGTTGTAGAGGGATGTAAAGAAAAGCACTAAGTGGTATTATTAATGTCTCCAGTGAACAGAAACTTGGGGGTAAATGCCTAAAGTCAGGCTTGGTCCTGGGAATAAATCCAGAGGGAGAGCATTCTGCAAAATTTCCAGGTTTTTTCCATTGGAGGAGCATGGGGTAGAAGAGACACACAGGGCAAGGACAACAGCTAGGGGTCACATAGTCATTTTTATGTGCTTGTGTGTGCCATGACCAGGGATTGAACTCCCAACCTTGGTGTATTGGGACAATGCTCTAACCAACTGAGCTACCCAACCAGGGTGAATCATATGTACTTTTAACTTTTTATTTTGAGATCATTACAGATTCTTACGCAGTGACAATACATAATGATTAAGTATATCCTTCTGCAATATATGCCAGTAGTAACATCTTATATAATTATATGATAGGAAATTGACATCTATCAACTTTACTTTGATTCCTCCAGTTTTACATGCACTTGTGTGTGTGTATTTAGTTCTCCATAATTTTATCACAGGTATAGATTCCTATAGATCTACAATCACCACCACAATCAAGATACAGAACAGTTCCATTATCACAAGGATCCCTTTTATAACCACATCCACCTTCTAGGCACCCCACAGCCTGTGACAAACATTAATCTGCCCCCTGTCCCTATAATTTTCTCATTTGAAGAATGTAGTCTATATCTCTCTTATTCTAGAAGTATCTAGAATGCTTGAGAGTGAGGCTTAGGAGGGCCCTGACCGCCTTTTCGTTCACCCTTTCTTCACTTAGAGAAATCTTTGACAACCAAAGGGAGGGAGTGGAGTTCACTGTAGGCAAACGCATAGTCAGTTCTGTCATGGCTCTGCTGTGTTCTACCTGCGTGACCTCCAAACCTCAGCTCCCTCGTATGTAAAATGGGGTGAATAATTGCAATTGTCATTGTGGTTTGAAGTTTAAATGAATTAATGCACATCAAAGCTGCATCCAGTTAATTAAAGAGAGAACTGATTGCTACTGCACCTAGCATGGTTTATCTCACAATACACCCAGGACTTAAGAAACTCCTCCTCCTAGAGAGTTGGAATCCTCCTCTCCCAGTTGCTACTCAGAGGCCTTAATTTCATTTTCTAACATCTCACAGAATAAATTGAATCCCTGTTCCACTTGATAGCATTTTAGCTCATGGGAGCCAGATGCCATGCTTATCTCTTCTCCAGGTCCCACTTCTTTAATCCCCCTACGATTTCTGGAAGATGGAATTGGGTCTGTCTTGTTTACCACTATTTCTGCATCTCCTAGACCAGGGCCATGCCCACAGCCTATTCTCAGAAATATTTTAATGAATGCCATGCCTTAGCATTCTCTTGTCATGGTTGCACTGTTCTGGGCACTCTCTATTTGGCTAATTTCCCTTTTATTAAATAATGGTATGCCCCCCCCCCGATGACATTTATTAATCTTCCTATATAAAAACAAAAGGCACATGCAACTGCATTATTTCAGAGCTCCAACAACAAATGGAATTGTATAGTATTATTTTGAACATTAGAACCAAAAATAAGCTTATATAGAAACTTCTGGAACTAAAGTCATTCAATAACAGAAGAAATTCTGTATTTCTGGATAGGTTTTTAATCATGTTTATTGAGTCTCAGCTAGTTTTTATTGGCTACCTAGTCAGCTAAACCACTAGACCTTTCCATTGGAGCAGCCACTATAGATAGCATCAATTGCTTTTTATGTTGATTAGAATTATATTTAAAGAATGCCCCATCTTGCTTCCTTTACTTTTTGAGGAAAGAAATTGTCATCATCGAACCAAGAGCAGGACCATCAGATGGTCTATAAATGAGACCCCCCAGCCTAAGCTGGGGAAACTGATTCCATCTTTCCCTCCATCTCCACTACCTTTTTCATAATCCAGGTTGCATCATCTCACCTAAAAAATTGGCAATAGCCTCCTAGCTGGTCTCCAGGTCTCTGTTCTTACCCCACTTTTATGCTCTTCTCCACACTGCAGTGGCATGATCTGGCAGAAGCAAAAATCACACTGTCCTTGCTTCCTGGGACCACAGCCGGGTCTCTTACATTCTCATTCCTCCTTTGCCTATGCTCTATCCATTTCAAGCATCTTTTAGTGCCTTCATTATTTGTGTTCTATATCACTCTTTGGTCTTTGAGGATGTGCCCTCTCCCTGAAATCATTGTAATCCAACTGTAACTCGTCCCTTAGCTTAGATATCACTGGCCCAGAAGTCTTTCTGGACCCAAGCCCAGGCCAGATACCTCCTTTCAGGGCACCCCACCTCTCACAGCCCCTCCTGACAACACTCATCACACTGCATCATCGCCACCATTTCCTCACTGTAGGCCAGGGTAGGCTTGACAGCAAGAAGGAGCTCCATTTGCTTGTATACTACAGAACATAGTATAGGTTTATAAGTTCTTTATCTCTGAGAATGGAAGAAATAAATTGTTAAAATATTCTGATTGTCATTTTCATATGATGAGTGAGGTAGATATTCTCTAATATTCTGAAAAGAAATGTTCCCATTCTAAGTATTTTTGTAAGCATATGTTATGTTTCAAATATGAGTTCCCAAGCTAGTTTTAAGAATCTTTTCTGTCACACAAACATTTTGAATAGACTGCAAACAATTTCTGCATGCCTGTGGGCTCTGCTTATGTGCAGGGAGCTATGCATTATCCATACTCTTTCCACCCCAAATTAGACTTTCTGTTGCAGGCATCTGGGTGTTTGAACTCTCTCCTCCTGTATCTTGGAGACTCAAGGAATTCTAAGTTTGTGATTAGCAAGATAAACTGTGCTTTAAAACATACATCACTCCCAAATAGAATTGGAACAATAACTGTTTTATTTATATTGTAGTAAAACAAACTTATTTTTTCCAAAGAGGAACAGTTGCCATCCAACTCATTCTAGGTCTCTATTTATATTTTCCTTGAACAGAATGCTTTTATTTTTTTATTTTGATTACTTTTCTTTGATGGTGTGCCCAGTACTACAAAGTGAAATTAGAAACAAAAAAGTCTCATTTCAGCTTACATTGTAGCAAAATTTCATGTCCTCTTAGAAATGAGTTGAAATGCTTCATCTTATAGAGAATCTCTTGTTGTCCTAAATAAAGCAGCTCCTGTAACATGAAAAGAACTTCAATGAAAGGAAGTCCTAGCAATTTCTTACTTTTGCTCTCTCTGACATTTTAGGGCAAACAATAGAAAATGTACAGATGTACACAAACACACTCAAGGGCATGTACTGTAGCACTGCTCTCGAAATGGGAGAGAACTGAAAACTAGCATCTCCACTGAAACAGTGGAATATATTAGAGCACATCTATACCATTAAAAATTTGTGGTTAAATTCATACCCACAAACCATGATTTATTGTTGTGTGAGCCAACCTGGAAGACTGGGGGAAATTGTATGGGGTAGGGGGAAAGAGAGAAAGTATTTGTTTGTAGTTTTGAGACCATTGCTAAAAGACCGAATATCCTAAGCTGTGAACGTTGGTTATTTGGAAAGTTAAGATTGGAAAAAAGATATTTCTTTATATATCTTTGCACTATTTCATGTCTTACAAATAACATGACTTTTTTGTTAAATAAAATGTCTAATGAAACTTTGTAACAGAAAATAAATGATGATAATGAATAGTAAAACAAAGAGAAATCATGACAAACCAGGGCTCTCAATCTACTTATTTTGTACTCTATCAGTATTAGTAGGGGGTTCTTGTGGTCAGTCAATACCAGGGCAGAGACCTAAGACACAGACAATGAGAGAGTAAAAAGAGCAAACGGGCAGAAGGGAAGACGTGAATGAGAATGTTAAAAGACAACCAAAGACTTCTTCAAGGCTTATGGGCTACTGATAACGCCAGTCATTCATTTAATTAAAATGTGCTAAGCACCTATTACAAGGCTCTATGGGGCGCAGTTCTCCTGAAGTCTATTAATGATAGTGCAGAGATAGGGCTCTGAATGGGGCGGGGGTGAGAGGCTGGGCCCTGGGACAAATTCTCATGGGAGCAAGGAAGTGTGTGAGAACAATTTCATTACAGACTAAGGGTGAAAAAAGAAAAAGAAATCACTGGATTGAGTAACTTGCCTGGTTTTTACTAAGATTTTTTTCATTTAAAAGATTTATTGTCAACCCCTTTCTAAACAGATGAAATGCTTACCATAAATCAAATTGCGGGGATGCCTCTAGAAGAAAAAGGTGATTGGCAAATATGTTTTCCCATATGGTTGGTTTCCTTTTCATCTTGCTGATGTTTTCTTTTGCTGAGCAGAAACTCTCCAGTTTGATGTAATCCCATTTATTTATTTTTTCCTTTATTTCTCTTGCTTTAGGAGATGTATCCGTGAAGAGATTGTTACGTGAGATATCTGATATTTTCTTGCCTATGTTTTCCTCTAGGACTTTTATGGTGTCACGGCTTACATTTAAGTCTTTGATCCATCTTGAGTTTATTCTCATGTGTGGTGTAAGTTGGTGGTCTAGTTTCATTTTTTTGCAGGTCCCTATCCAGTTCTCCCAGCTGATTTCCAAAATATATAAAGAGCTGATACGACTCAACATCAAGAAAACAAACAACCCAATTAAAAAATGGGCAAGGGACCTGAACAAACACTTCTCCGAAGAGGACATACAGAAGGTCCATAGACACATGAAAAAATGCTCAACATCATTAGCCATCAGGGAGATGCAAATAAAAACCACAATGAGATACCATTTTACACCAGTCAGAATGGCCATCATCAACAAATCAACAAGCAACAAGTGCTGGCGAGGATGTGGAGAAACGGGAACCCTACTGCACTGTTGGTGGGAATGCAGACTGGTGCAGCCACTATGGAGAACAGTAAGGAATTACCTCAAAAGATTAAAAATGGAACTGCCTTTTGAACCAGCGACTCCACTACTAGGATTATACCCGAAGAATCTTGAAACACCAATTCAAAAGAACTTATGCACCCCTATGTTCATTGCAGCACTGTTTACAATAGCTAAGTGCTGGAAACAACCTAAGTGCCCATCTGTAGATGAGTGGATCAAAAAACTGTGGTACATTTACACAATGGAATACTATGTAGCAGAAAGAAAGAAGGAACTCCTGCCATTTGCAACAACATGGATGGAACTAGAGAGAATTATGCTTAGTGAAATAAGCCAGGCAAAGAAAGAAAAATACCATATGATATCACCGAATACAGGAAACTAAAGAACAACACAAACAAAGGAACTAAATAGAACAAAGAGCAGAATAGCAGTCAATAGGGGGGAGGGGAGAGGGAGAGAAGGGGGATAAGTAAGGGAAGGGTTTAATTAAAGAGCCTGTATGAAAGACTCATGGACATGGACAACGGGGAGGGATATGATTGTGGGAGAGGGGGTGGGTTGGGTGGGGGAGAGAAATTGGGGGAAAAGGGGACAACTGTAATTGAAAAACCAAAATAAAAAAATTTAAAAAAAGGTGACACAGCCATTGCCCAGTAAGTTTAAGAAACATCGTTGTAAAAATTATGTTGAAACCATGACAATACATTATAAAAACATAAAATATGGCCATTTGATGTCCTGAAACATTTTATACTTTAACCTGGATAATGAATGGGTGCTTTTTAAATTATTATGTCTTAAAATATGCATACATATTTTAAATGCTTTTTGTAACATCATACATATGAAAAATAAAACAACAAAAAATGAATTATTTTTTATAAAAATTTAATATTTCTGTAACATACCAACTTAATTTATACATCAGACATTCCTGATGACATCTCTCCCTCCTTTCCCACTAGATTGTGCTGTTTTGACCTACAATAATTCATCTAGGCAAACAAAGCATAGTTATTTAAGTAAAAATCTCATGGAAATTCTAAACAGAGCAAACAATTAACATTAATATGAGTTGAAATATCATGAATCTTCTAACATGTATATATTGAGAGCATTTCGCTTGAAATTAGATAATGACAAAAAATGGTGAATATTCTCACAGTATGAAAATGTTTTGAAAATTCAGCCTCTGAGCAAGTGCTAGCTGCTCCTGTTTTCTTTTGGAGTGGAGAAGAGGTGTAATAGCTTTCTGGGAGAAGTGACCTACTGTCCCTTGAAAGATACTAAACATCGACCCCGTAAAATACACAAAATATTACCCAAATTGCCTGTTGACAAAGCTGAGTTTATTGCTTGGTGCAGGGAAGGACACCTCACCAGAACCTTCGTAACATCTCGCAGGTCACAATATTTATTGAGATTTTAATGGCTGGTTTAAGGTAGTTCTTTCTTTCTTTCTTTCTTTCACTTCTTTTTTTTTCTTTTATTTTAATGTTACAAATCAGAAGCATTTTCCCATGTCAGTGTATATTCTTTTTTAGCAGATGCATATATTCCATTGTATGATTATCTTGTAATATATTTAACCAGTTCCCTATTGATGAGCATTTAGTTTTATTCTTATAGTGATACCTTGAACACTTGTGCAAGTGTATCTGAAGGCTAGCACTCTAGAAGAGGAATTTCACAGTTGAAAAATGCATTTCATATTTTGTTAGAAATACAACCAGATTGTCTTCTAAGAAGAATGTACCCCAGTACACTCTTTCTATTTTTCCTTGCATTTTTTTTCTTTTGGTTTCTTTTTCTTTTCTCTCCTTTTTTTTCTATTACAATTGTCCCACTTTTCCCCTCATTGCTACCCCTCCACCCAACCCACCCTTTCTCCCACAGTCATTCCCCATCCTGTTGTCCATCTCCATGAATTATTTATACTAGTTCCTTTACTAGCCTCTTCTCCAACTTACACCCCCTACCCCCTGATAACTGTTATTCTATTCCTTGTTCAATTTTTTTCATTTGTTTTTGTTGTTCATTAGTCTCCTGTATCAGGTGATATCATATGGTATTTTTCTTTCATTGCCTGGCTTATTTCACTAAGCATAATTCTCTCTAGTTCCATCCATGTTGTCGCAAATGGCAGGAGTTCCTTCTTTCTCTCTGCTGCATAGTATTCCATTGTGTAAATGTACCACAGTTTTTAATCCCCTCATCTACAGATGGGCACTTAGGCTGTTTCCAGCACTTGGCTATTGTGAAGAGCGCTGCTATGAACATAGGGGTGCATAGGTTCTTTTCCAATGGTGTTCCAGGATTCTTCAGGTATAATCCTAGCAGTGGAATTGCTGGTCCAAAAGGCAGTTCCATATTTAGTTATTTGAGGAAATTCCATACTGTTTTCCATAGTGGCTGCACCAGTCTGCATTCCCACCAACAGTGCACTAGGGTTCCCTTTTCTCCACATCCTCACCAATGCAGTGTGTCTAGCTAGTTGGGTAAGTATCATGATAAAATAGTTTAGGATTGGTAGAAATAGCAGAGTGAGAACTTTCAGGTAAAGGTTTCAAAGAGTCTTGGGATATATACTGTTATTTGATGCTTTCAATTGAAGAATTGATAAGCCTTTCAATTCCTGGAATGAACAGTAAAGTTTACAGCAACAGAATTTCCTCCTGGGCAGCCCTTTGTAACTGCCCTGGAAGGGATGGTTAGAGCAACAGGAGGCGCTCTGCTGTCGGTGTGGCAACACAGGAAGGCGCATGGCCTGGCTTGCTTTCTGAGTGTCTACAGAGGATGGCAGCGAAAAATCAGAATGAAGGTGAAATTGAAAAGTGAATCACAGTTTGGGGCGAGTTGGTTAAATTTTAGGGGATATTTGCCCCAATGCAGCATAGACATCCTAGCTCCTTGTATTAATGGCTAGGTATAAAGGCTGGGAATCTGCTGTGATTTTGTCAAAGAATAATTTTCACCAGTAAGAATGAAAACCAGGTGAAACACAAACTAAAAGTCCAAGTCATGATTCTTTATGTGTGTGATCAGGCTTTAATCTCATCAATATATTGAAAAGAAAAATTAAAAGAAATGTGCACATGTATTTTCTTATGAACCATGTAGATAATTGATGGACAATGTGTCAAGTAACTAAATTATAATATTATAGAATATTGGCAATTATTTAGTTAGATCTTCCATCCAAAGCAGAAATTATCTCTATAATATCTACCCAGCATTTAGTTGAACATTTATTTCTACTTTTAATGAACTCAACACTTTACAAGAAGGCTCTGTCGGTATGAGCCAGTGTTAAACAGTTCTTCCTTATATTAAACAGAATTTGTGGCTAAACAACTTCTATCCTTACTTCTACCTCTGCTTCTTTGAGCTGCATAGAACATACATAATTTCTCTCCAACTTGATTTCCCCTCAAAATCCATTCCACAGATAATTACTGGATATTTGTTTTATGCTAGAATGCAAGGAGATGGGGGAACAAAACAGAACCCTGGCCTCATGGGATTTGGACGTTAATACCTTGTTTTCACCAAGCCTCTTCTTTGCCAGGCTTACCATTACTAATTTCTTTTCATTTCCCCCACATAACATATTTCTTACCCCCAGGTCAAACACTTAAAGCAAGAAACAAAACTGTACACATTTCTCCAGATATAATTTGACTACTTCAGAGTTCAGTGGCATTATTAACCAACTTATCTTTGCATCATTCTGGGCATTAAAAGCAGTCCCCATGCATAGTTGAGGGCTCAATAAATATTTATGAGAAGCTCTGGACACCCTACTCTTTCTCACGTGGCCTCAGTGGTTTTAGCTATTCTATTAACTTCTTGAGTGCAGACACAACCGTAGGATATTCGTGATTAAAACACATGCTGGGGGAACAAATAATGAACCACATATGCTTTAGAAATGAGTTTCTTAAAGAAGAAATTAAGTCCACCTTACAAAATTTCATGAAAATATTTGCATTCAAGTGAATCTTTTGCCACAGTGAAGAAAGTTTTTAGCCTAAATGCTTAATATTCAAGTAAAATAATAAAGCTATCTCTGCATTGGTATGATTCAGGATAGATTTTGTCTATACTATGTGTTGACTGCACATGATTGTACTTAATTAAGTCAATAGGGAAAAAAAAAAAAAAAAGCCCTGGTCAGGTAGCTCAGTTGGTTAGTGTTGTCCCCATACGCTAGGGTTGTGGTTCCATCCCTCATCAGGGTTCCAGGGCACATGCAAGAATCAACCAACAAATGAATAATAGGTGGAACAACAAATCAATGTGTGTGTCACTCTCTCAATAAATTTTTTTAAATTATTTTTTAAAAGCTGCCCTGGCTGGTGTGGCTCAGTTGGTTGAGCACCGGTGTGCAAACCAAAGGGTCCCCAGTTCAATTCCCAGTCAGGGCACATGCCTGGGTTGTGGGCCAGATTCGCAGTTGGGGGTGTGAGAGAGGCCACTGGTTGATGTATCTCTCATACATTGATGTTTCTCTCCATCTCTTTCTCCCTCCCATCTCCTCTCTCTAAAAATAAGTACATAAAAATTTAAGAAAGCTTATCTTCTCTCTTAGAATCTAGGTTTTAGTCAACAGACTCTCTTAGCCTTTAGAACATACTCTCTTGGACCACACCCACAACACAGTAGTAGACCTAGAATTCTTTCTATGCAGTATTTCCCAAGCTTCATTATGCCTCAAAGAGTAATCTTCAAAGAAGACAGAAATTCCCAACATCAAGGCAGTTAGTTGCAAATGCCTCACTTAATTGTGACCAGCAATTAAAGGCAGACAACTATGGAAAGAATTTTTGCTATGGTAATGTGATTCTCTTTCATTATTCTTACCAAAAGACTCTTCCATACCTCTCTATTTCCTATCTGGTCCATCAACCATCTCTGTTTAATTCACTCCTTCTATTTTCCAGACAATAGTGTTTGTACTAGTTAATCTTAGCTTTCCAAACAATAATCCTTATGCTTATGATTCTTACCCACAAGCTTATGAGCTTTTATTATGTTTCTATGGTGAATCTTATTTAGCTTCAATTAGCTTCAATACTACTTTTAACTTGTTAAAAGCTCCAAACCATATTTTTATTTCATTCTCTGATTTCAGGAGTAGTGATACCATCTTGCAATACAGCCTCTGTAGACTTTTTAAACAGCATGTTAATTCTTCTCTACAAATCATTTACAATATTGGCAGAATCAGAAACAGCTCACCCACTAGGATCCTCTAAATGTCTCTCAGTCAGTTGAATTGATGGGAAATATGAACTAATTTTAACATCATATAACCAATCCATCCATACTGATTCTAAGTCTGTGATCATGACAGATTATTAAGATGCTCTCAATTAAATGGACTGGTTAAATCAAAGTCCACTCTTGTAATGCTTATAAATGTGATTTGTGCTGAAATGACATATTTTCAAAACCCAGAAACAAGTGCTAAGGAACAACAGGAAATAAAATGAACCTCTGCATTGGAGTCTCTCTTTGCAGGTTAGTCTTTAGACATATTAAGTGTGGGACATTCTGCGTGGAAGAAATTCTAAGTCTAGTAGCTTGACAAGAAGCCTGACCAGCAGAGAACCTCCATCTGTTAGACATTAATAATCAAATGGATTATTTTAGGAAATAGTTTTTCAAAAATACCAAGTATTTATAATTCTTTTGACTTGTGAAAAATTTATATCAGTGAAAAGAAACTGTTTTTAACATTTTTCAAAAAATGTTTTGCCATTCAAAAAAGTTGATTATGAACAAAGCTCTGCCAAAGAGCTTCCTATTCTGCTTTCTATTTTCTATGCACTCCCTGTCCTTGCAGAGTAATATTTTAAATTAGCTTCTAAAATATGTTTCAATTGAGGGGTAATACAAAATAGCTTCTGAAATTTTACCTTCCTTATTCCTAGTTCGAGTCTCTCTTTAGAGTCACATTCTATTCGCAGGTGCTATTGTCAAAATCTAAGAATAACTCTTGTCAAGTAAAAAAGAGGTTAAATATAATTTTTGATAAATTTGAATTCAAACAAATATACATTGCTTTTAAGCAGCCTGTCCATGTGACTAAGAACTTCAGGTAGAGTCATATGCCAATATTGGTGCTAACAGTAACTTAGGGAGCCCTTGAGCAGGAGGGAAATGCAAGGAGATTCAGGTTATGTGCACATTTTCCCTACTAATTCACTGCAAGGATCCAGCCTTGGATGAAAGGAAAGAAGAGCTTCTTCACAGAAGAAATGTGCAATTTCAAATTCCTCGTTAGTTCTTAAATAGCTTTAGAAACCATTACATTATTACTTCATTTTGCCATTGGCAAAACTGAGGACCAGGGAAGGGAAATGATTTGTCCCAGGTCCCAAGCTGGTTAGAGACAGATTAAGACTAAACCCTAGCCTCCATTTTCCCATTCCAACACATTTCCCACTTGGTAGTTACCTGGTTAGGACAATGACTCTTAATGTATAAAATAGAGTGGGGTTTTTCTTTCCTCAAGTCTTGGTCCCCATAAAGTAACATAAAATGGACCAGCAGAATAGGTCATCTTGATGATGTAATATATGGTGTCAAAATACCTCCTGCATCAGCCAGATACTGGCCTTCAGCACAAAAGTCCTGTTAACAATGTTTCTAAGACCACTGTAGGCAGTTCTTTGGGAGGAGGTA
Source organism: Furipterus horrens (assembly GCF_987537825.1). Classification (NCBI taxonomy): domain Eukaryota; kingdom Metazoa; phylum Chordata; class Mammalia; order Chiroptera; family Furipteridae; genus Furipterus; species Furipterus horrens. The sequence continues at coordinate 70,739,053 of NW_028327180.1, forward strand.
CAAGCAAGGATAAATATATTACATGCAAGTTTCTTCAAGGCAGGGATCAGGCCTTCTCTTTGGGTTTCACCAAGAGGGCCTGTAATCATGCAGTCGTCGGCAGCCGTCCGTCTCGAGAGACGATGGTGTAGCTTCTTAAGAGTCTATCTGCACCGCCGAGAATGGTTGTGCAGTCCGACTCGGGAGTGACACGGTATCTGTCTCCTCCCGTGCTGAATCGACATCTTGCGATGACGCTGGAGTGTCCTCTCCAGTGAAGCTGAAGCTACAGAGCCTGGGCAGGGTGATATGGAGGGTCTGCTGTTGCCCATGCAGCAGACCCCCCCTCTCTTCGCAGCTGAAGGGTCCAAGGGAAAGACGGAGTCAATACAGCTTGGCTTCAGGTGCGCCGCAGGAGTTGCCGGTGTTGACTACAACGTCAAACCGCCTTAGGGACTCCGGCTCCGGATTTTCTGTCGGGGTTTACTCCCTTAGCCTTTCCCCTGAAGAGGTATGCCGCAAGGCAGCGGAGGTTTTTTGGAGTCAGAGTTTTCCTTCTCTGATGTGCCCTTGTGAGAAACGCTCACAATAAAAACTGGGACACAGGACTTGAGCAGTAAAACGAGGACTTTATTCACGAGTCTGCAGAGCCGGGCGCACCCTCACAGCCAGGAGAATGTGCGCACCAAGTAGACAAAGGAAACTGGTTTTATAGTCTTAGCTTCCCCACCCTGAAATTGCCACCCTAAAGTGATTATCTTCTTTGCCCTAAAGTGAGAGCGATTAACTTCCCCGCCCTAACGCAATTAGCTCCCCCTCCCCGCTCATGCAGTATATAAGTGATTAACACTCCTACCATGCTGTGAACTCTAAACATTGACCAGGTTTTTCAGCATTGTATACTCCTATTTAATCAGATATTCTAATCTTGAGGTCACGCTACCATTAAAATTTATGGAAAAGCCCTGTTTGGTGTGGCTCAGTGGGTTGGCCATTGTTCTGCAAAGCAAAAGGTTGGCAGTTTGATTCCCGGTCAGGGCACGTGCCTGGGTTGCAGGTTCAGTTCCTGGCTGGGGTGTGCACAAGATGCTTTCCCACCCTCCCTTCCTCCCTCTCTAAAAATAAATAAATAAATAAATACCCACACTGTGTCCCTGTCCATGAATTCTTTTGCATTTTTGGCTTGATCCCTCTAATCCCCAACCCCTCCCCAACCCAGAGCTATCATCCTGCTCTCTATGTATGAGTCTGTCTCTATTTTGCTTATTACTTCAGTTTGTTCATTCGCTTCTACATATGAGTAAAATCATGTGGTATTTGTGTTTCTCTGGCTTATTTCACTTAGCCTAATACTCTGCGGGTCTATCCACGCTGTCACAAGGGATAAAATTTTCTTTTATAACCAAGTAGAATTCCATTATGTAAATATACCATAGCTGTTTTACCCACTCATCTACTGATGGAAATTGGGCTGCTTCCAAATCTTGACTATTGTAAATATTGCTGGAATGAACATAGGGGTGCATATATTCTTTTGGATTAGTGTTTCAGTTTTCTTAGGTAAATTCCCAGAAGCAGAATTGTTGGGTCATAGGCAGTTCCATTTTTAATTTTTTGAGGTATTTCCATATTGCTTTCCACAGTGGCTGTACCAGTCTGCATTCCCACCAACAGTGCACTAGGGTTCCCCTTTCTCCACATCCTCACCAGCACTTGTAATTTGTTTATTTATTGATGATGGCCATTTTGACAGGTGTGAGGCGATATCTCATTGTGGTTTTAATATGCATTTCTCTTATGATTAGTGACATTGAACATCTTTTCATGGATCTATTGGCTGTCTGTATGGCCTCTTTGGAGAAGTGTTTACTCAGGTCCTTTGCCCATTTTTAATTAGATTGTTGTTTTTTGGTGTGGAGTATTATAAGTTATTTATACATTTTGGATATTAATCCCTTATCAGATGTATCAGCAAATATTTTCTACCATTCAATGGTTTGTCTTTTCATTTTATTGATGGTTTCCTTGCTATGCAGGGGAATTAATAATAATGGGAAAAAATAAAGTATTTTAAAAATTAAAATAAATAAGTCCTTAAAAATAAAAATAAGTTATGGGAGGAAAAGTTTTTGTTGGGTTTTAAGGGTGAAGGATAGAACTGAATTCCTTTGGCCTAGAATAGCCAGAAGATTTGTCTCACCTTCTCAGTCAAACTATGCTGTGGAGTTGGAGGTTGATGAGATAATGAAAGAATTTCCCTAAAAACCATCAGCACCACCTCCAGTGAGGCAACTCTGACCTGCCCCTTGCGCATGCCATGGAAGGCAGAATGGAAGCTTCAGCACCAGGCCAATCTGGATTCAGAGCTCAGGTCCATTCCCTGCTATGGTGACCTCGGGCAAATGACTTCAGTTTCCCAGCCTCAAAATTGGTTTATCTGGAAAGTGGGGATGCTAATTCCTATCTCATCAACTTGTTGTCAAAGGAAATGATGTTCACAGAGCATGCAGCACAGGCCTGAATTACAAAATGTATGTTAAATGTTACTTCTCACTGGGACATGGAAGCAGTCTGTCGAACAGCGTTGAGGAGCCTGGCCTTGGCAGTCACTTGGATGTAGGTGAATTAGAGCTCTTTTCTTCAATAGCTCTATGGCCTTAGCAAATAGCAAAGCTCTCCCTTCACCTCTGACACCCACTTCCCCAAGCCTCCTTAAGTACAGATTGGTAGCTATGGGGATGTAAAGTACAGCACAGGGAATAGAGTCAATAATATTGTAATAACTATACATGGGGCCAAGTGGGGACTTGAAATGTTGCAGGGAGGACCACTTTGTGAAGCATATGATTGTCTAACCCAGTGGTTCCCAGCCTTTTTGGTACCAGGGACCTGTTTTTTGGAAGACAATTTTTTCCACAGACAGAGGGGGCAGGAGGAAGAAACAGAGGTGGAGCTCAGGCAGTTATGTGAGCAAAGCTCCCCCCCCTCTCTGCTCACCTCCTGCTCTGCAGCCTGGTTCCTACCACACCATGGACCAGTATTGGTCCTTGGCCCAGAAGTTGGGGGCCTCTGGTCTAGCCGCTATTCTGTACACTTGAAACTAATACAAAATAACATTGAGTGTAAACTGTAAATTACAAAAATAACAGTTCTCTAAGCCTCAGTTCACTCACCTATAAAATGTGGATAATGATACTTTATCTTTTTTCTTTTCGTTTTATGATTGAGATCAATAATGACTGAGATACAATAAAATATTGCCAAATAGCAATGTTATTGCTATCTCCTTAATCTTCATGTGAGTCCTTTTAGCCAGTTTTCCCATTTTATCCATGAGAAAGTTAACTCTCAGAGAGCATAGCAAACTTAACCAAGGTCATGGTTCTCAAGGCGGTGGGGAACTGAGATTTGATCTGAGGCCTAAATCCCCTCCAAAGTCTCTAACTCTTCCAATGTGCCAACTTCTCTCTCCTCAGCAACCTTTCTGCTTGTTTCCATGGAACCTGTCCATCAGCTTTCTATTTCTTCTACTCATCTGCTTTTTTCCTTACATAACAGAAACACTTGAGGAAAAATAACAATATGCTTAAAATTTTAGTGAAAAATTTGAGCTATTTAAATCATTATCTAGATTGACATATTTCTTCAGAATTCTAAATTCTCCCATTTCTTTAACTAATATGATACATGTGAATGATTGTCAAAGGATCTGGGATTCAGTAAAGCTATTTCTAAATTTCTTCTATTTCCATGATAATGTAGAGGCCATAAAGGATATAAGAACATTTTAGTTCTAATCTAAGCCAACTACATTTAGATAACTTTCAGGTAACCTAAGACAGATATGCAAACTAAAAAAAATCAGTATCTAAGAAATTTACAGGTATAATTAATACTACTAAATACATAAATAAGTAGCTATATTTGCAATTGGCCCCATTTTTTCATAAGGGAAGTTTCTGATGGTAACTCTAAGGAATGATCTGCGGGATTCATCTTGTCTTTCGCAGAAGCACAGGGCAGAGGTAGAGGTTTAGATGTAGACTCTGGGCTTAGAATTGAGGCCAAATCCTGATCCTTCCAATTATTAGCTGTGGTCTTGAGCAAATTATTATCTTTCTAAGCCTCATTCTGTCTTGGTAAAATTGGTGCAATAAAAGCATTTACGTTATAAGGTTTACATAAAGATGAAAGAAGTTGATTCGTAGACCTGCACAGCACAATGTCTGTATCCAATATATGGTAGCTATTATTTTAATGTCACACACTCCAAACATTCCAAAATCTCCTTAATTACAGGATATAGGAGGCAATTCCATGATCCATAGGCACATTTCCAGGTAACCTAACCAGATCAATAAACCAGTCAGTTAATCATTTACTTGGTTATTTTCCCTTCTGTACAATTTAGAATGTGTCTTTAGCAGTGTAAACAAAGGAATCCATGAGCCATTAAGATTGTTAGAGAACTTCTTTCAGTATAGCACAAAACAGCTACTCAAATGAATGAATTTAGTCATCCAGATGGTAAATTCACTTCAAAACCAAATTAGGAACTGAAGTGAACTTGAACTGTATACTTGGTCTCAGCAGTCCCCTATTTGCTAGACTGGAAAAAGCTACACATTAAAAAAAAACTTTTGCTACCTAAAGCAGCAACTCATTTGTTCTGCTTCTGCTTTTGACCAGCCAGTCAAAAACATGTTGGCTTTATAATCCATTCTCAAATTCTGTGGACTATATCAAACTGCCATTAAAATGCATCATACCTAAGGACGTCATGGATGATAATTATATTGTATAAGGCACACACTTATTTCTGCCACTCTGCTCAGGGCATCTGTGAAAAAGTCAGTTTAGTGGCTGAGTCACACACTACCTGGACTTATGGGGGATAATAACACCAGCTTCTGCCTCCCCACACTAGTCCAGGGAGTCAGGTACCTCTGTGCTGAGTGGAGACAAGCCCTACTGCTGTCTCTTCTAACTCTATCCTAAGAGCCAGGCCCTCCCGAGGGTGGCACAGGACTCTCCCTTAAGGGGAGGACTAGGGGGAGACAGTGCTCAGTGCTGCCAGCAAGCCCACTCTCTTAAGTCTCTCCAGTCTGTATTTTGAGGCCTTTTCCCTCCACCTCCATCACCACCTCCCTGATCCAGGCCCCTTCAATTTATTCTCCACCCTGCAGCTCAAGAGAGCATTGAAAATGCAGATATTATCCAGGCAGTCATTTCCCTGCTCAAAAATCCCTGGTGGCTTCCTATTACACTTAAGGATCAAGCTCAAAATCCCACAAGTGACCCTCCAGGCCCTTCCTCATCTGAAGCCTACCCTCTCAGAGAGCCTGGTTTCCACCTCACCTACATCACACAGGACACTTCCCAATTATTAGATTCTCAGAGCCCTCTGGGTAACAGCAGTCTAGTCTCTCTACACGGAATGCTTTCCTTTCCTGCACCCCAACTTCTTCACCAGCTAGCCCCTGCATGCTTCAGTTTAGCCACTTTTACTTCTATTAAAAGCTTTCCTGAGACTTCCTGCCAAGATGGAGGCATAGACAGACATGCTGTGTCTCCCTCCACAACTAAGAAGAAATACAACTACCTCAAAACTAGAAACAACCAGAAGTTCCAGAAAATCAAACTGCATGGAAGTCCAACAAACAAAGATATAAAGAAGAAGTACTCATCCAGACAGGTAGGAGGGGCGGAGCTGGGGTGGAGAGGATGCGGTGTGGTGGTGGCAGCAGCGGTGGCAGTGGCAGGCTGGCAGAAAGCACAGTTACATGTTTTAAAAAGTCAGGAGAGACCTGGGGAGTGTTCCCAGCTCCTGAAAAGACCACGCAGCTCACAGTCCCAGCACCGGGGAAAATCAAGCCTCATTGCTTCTGACTGTGCAAACCAGTGGGGCTTGGGGTGGAGGCAGAAACTGTCAGTCTCTCAGCAGAGTCTGCTTGTTAAAGAACCTTCACAATCCTAGAACACCCCCAGACCCATCCACTCTGGGAATGACAGCCAGGGCAACAGTTAGAGAGGCACCAGTCCCATGCAGAAGTGGGAGAAGTGCCTGGAAAAGGGGCGAGGGCTGGGCAAGTGGCATTGTTCCCTCTCAGACCCCTCCCCCACATACAACGCCACAACGTGGTGAAACATGTCGTCCTGTACTGATGAATCCCTAAGGCTCCACCTCTTACAGCATAACAGGAGCGACAGCTCTACCTAAGACACAGAGGCAAACAAGCACAGGAGTCTGTCAAGATGAGGAGATAGAGAAGTATGACCCAAAAGAGGGAATGGATCAAGGTTCCAGTGGGAGAACTAAGTGACGAGGAAATAGCCAACCTAACAGATGTGGAGATGGCCAACCTAACAGATGCAGAATTCAAAACACTGGTGATAAAGATGCTCACAGGCTTGACAGATGTGCTTAAGTATGGTAAATGCATAAGAGAAGAAGTGAAGGCTATGCTAAGTGAAACGAAGGAAAATCTGCAAAAAACCAATGGTGAAGGGAAGAAAACCAGGGCTCAAATCAATTATTTGGATCATAAGAAAGAAAGAAAAAAAAAAAAAAACAGGAAAATAAGTACAGAATGAGGAAACAAGAATTAAAAAAAATAAGGAGAGGCTTGGAAACCTCTGGGACAACTTTAAACGTGCCAACATCCGAATTGTGGGGGTGTCACAAGAAGAAGAGGAAGAGCAAGAAATTGAAAACCTATGTGAAAAAATAATGAAGGAAAACTTCCCAAATTTGGCAAAGGAAATAGACATACAAGTCCAGGAAGCATGGAGAGTCCCGGGCAAGCTGGACTCAGAGGGGACCCCACCAAGATACATCATGATTAAAATGCCAAAGGTGAAAGATATAGAGGGAATCCTAAAAGCAACAAGAGAGAAATGGAGAGTTACCTACAAAGGCGTGCCTATAAGACTGTCAGCTGATTTCTCAAAAGAAACTTTGCAGACAAGAAGGGACTAGCAAGAAGTATTCAATGTGATGAAAAGCAAGGACCTACAACCAAGATTACTCTATCCAGCAAAGCTATCATTTAGAATGGAAGGGCAGATGAAGTGTGTCCCAGATGAGATAAAGCTAAAAGAGTTCATCATCACCAAGCCATTATTATATGAAATGTGAAAGGGACTTACTTAAGAGAAAGAATATCAAAACTATGAACACTAAAATGACAACAAACTCACAAATATCAACAACAGAATCTAAAAATTAAAAACAAAATCCAGCTAAGCAAACCAGAATAGGAACAGAATCATAGGTATGGGGATCATTTGGAGGGTTATCAGCTGGGAGGGAGAAGGGGGAAAAATTGGGAAATGGTGCAGGGATTAAGAAGCATAATTGGTTGGTACAAAATAGGCAGGGTGACGTTAAAAATAATATAGGAAAAGGTGAAGCCAAAGAACTTATATGCACGACCCATGGACAGGAACTAAGGGGGTGGGATTGCTGGAGTGAATGGGGGTACTGCGCAGAGGAGAGCAAAGGGGAAAAAAAATTGGAACTACTGTAACAACATAATCAATAAAATATACTTACAAAAAAAAAAAGAAGCTTTTCTGATTGTCCCAGATTAAGTCCCCTCCTTAGCAATCTGTGCTTCTTTGAAGCTCTTATCACAATTAATTAATTAGTTGGGTGGTAATTGCTAAATATCCATTTCCCCATCAGAATGTAAGCACCGTGACTGTCTTTGGTCCTCCTCTCTGTTCTCAGCTCCTAGCACATCTCTTTTTGGTTCAACGCCCAGCACACAGCTTCTCACCATGCTCAGCAAGCCTCTGCTAAGTGGCCCAGAGACGATGAAGGGACGGAAACATGCACAGTGTGTACCGAGAGGAGCCTCTGCCTGTTCCGTCAGTTCCAGACTCAGCAGGTAGGATGCTTTGGCATGGCCTTGATCACTGGGGTGATTTTGCACTCAGGGTGCAACAGATAGCTGATGCCCCCCCAGCTATCATCTGACAGGTGTGTGGGTGCAAGATCCAGTGCTTTTCCTCCATTGCACCTAGCTCAGAGATGTGCACAGAGTAAAAATTTAATGCATATATAATAAACTATGCAGCTGTTTCTTCTGTACCCTTGAGAAGAATATAATAGTAATTTGCCCTCTTGGAGCTGCACTATTCATGTTCTAGTTTCCCCGTTACTAACCTGTTACTTTTTTTCCTTTCAAGTTAGACATTAAACAGCCCCATTCCCTTCCTTTTAAGGATTCAGCTACAACATTTCTGAAGCACTTTTAGTGCCTGAGAAGAAAGGGACAATATAGAAGTACAATGATTATGAATATTATGATCTTTCTTTCAAATTCCTTTGAATGCACTTTCTTAGAGCAAATACTGTAGAGTATGTTGAATACAAATGTCTAAAGTTATTTCGAGACAATCTGTATTCATTTCTAATCATTACATCTTATATTATTATTTATTTTTTAATGCAGACTGAGGCCTTCCTTTCTCAACTAAGCCAACTAATTACATGAAAGAATCATAAAACCAAATATTAAGAAATAAATTTAGGTTAAAACATATTTGTTTTCTGCTTAGTTAAACATCAAAATAACTGAGGTGATAGATGACACTTACCTGAGATTGTATGATCCAAACAAATGTGTGCTGTCTTAACAAATTCTCGTGAAAAGTCATGATTTAAAAAGAAAAGAAAAAACAACCCTGAAAACAATGTATTTTAGATTTCATTAACCGTGTTGTCTTTGACAGAAAAAAAAAAAAGTTTTCAACTGGTCAAAACTCCTGTAAAGTGATCTTCCAAAATGAAGATTAAAAAGTGAACTAAACCTGAAGGAAGAAAAATGCAAAAATAAAATGAAGTGTGGAAGTGATTCAGTGTGAGTACACATGCATACATGCACACACCTCACCATGGGTAAGACCTGATCCCTAACCAGCAACAGAACAAATTCACCAAGCAGTGTGCTTGAAGCATTCCGCTGCTTTGCTGGAATCCAGGAGAAACTCCACTTGTTTCCTGTTTTATTCATTTAAACTATGGCAGACCTCAAAAGGAGCCCAAGAAACTGAAACCCTGAACTTGAACTGAAAGAGGCAAAATGAAAAAAACAATTTTTTTACAAAGATCAGGGAAACTGAAAGAACTATGTACATAACTGGGTTCAAATTTGGCTTTATTCTCCAGTTCACCCCTGCTATCTCGGCTTGCATTCAGCATGCAGCTTTTCCTCAGGAGCCACATTCTCATGAATATGGGCAACCACCTGCAGAGGGGGGGATATGGTCTTTTGACATAAAGGAGCCCACTGACCTGCTCAAGGTGACTCCTCAGTGGCAATTCATGGCATAGCACTTAAAATCAATTCTTGGTTTGACTAGGTTCATTTTTCAGCATATACACTACAATCATATGAGTATATGCAAGGATCATACTGTAATGCTTTTATTAGGAAAAGCAAGGTTATCATTATTAGAGAAGCTGCACTACTGGCCCTTTAGAGGAACAACATATCTGTCAAGTGGAGCTCAGGACCAGTAAATAATACCCCAGACTGTCTCTGCTATCTATGTCAGGCCAGGAAATGATAAGCAGGAAGGGGGCAAAAAAAGGCAACAATTATAGAGTTTTATTAAGCATGAGCTAAGTGCTTTATAAGCATTTTCCCATTTAATACACTCCACTACCTTATATGGTTAGATTTACAGTAGCCCTATTACAAATTAATAAACTGAGGATCAGTTAGGTAATTTGCCCTAATTCACTTGTAGAACAGTGCCCAGTATACAAGGAGCACTCAAGTATTTGTAGGAGGGGGGGAAAGAGGGAAGGAGGGAGGGAGAGAAGGAGGGAAGGAGGGGAAATCAGATAAGCAAGCCATTATTGTAATGAAAATAAGGAGTGAGGAAAGTCTAGCCTAGAGCAATGGTTGTAGGATCAGAGAGAAGCAAAGAGACTCATTAAGATAGTTGAAGAAGATGGCAGAGGAGTGAGGGGAGGCTGCACTTGCTTGCTCCTGAGACCAGTCTGTAGTTTAGGCTAATTGTGAACAGAGCATCTCAGTTAACATCTGGTTACTGTCAAGAGTTGAGCCTTGGCACTGCTGGCAGCAGAGGAGACCGTCTCAGAGCAACCTGTCTGGTGAGGATTGCAGAGGATAAAGGGGCGAGACGCGAGTTCTGGCTGGCTTGGCCCCCTGAGCTGTGGCTGGCAGTGTGCAAATATTTTTTAGTACCCCTAGGTTTTCCCTGAGAGGAGTCAGAAGTGGAAAGCGAGGCTCTGCCCACTGGCAGAGCCAGGAGTGGAGCAGGTCACGTCTGACTCTGAGAGGCAAGGAGCAGCGTATTTTTCTTCCTTTTATTTATTTATTTATTTATTTATTTATTTATTTTGTGAGTGTGTGTGTGTGTGTTTTCTTCCTTTAATTGTTTTTTGCGGACCAGGGAGGAAAGGCTAGGGGTGGGGCAAGATTCATGAGGAATGCAGGTGCAGGAGGGCACTCGCCCACTCCCCACCCCTCAGCCCAGGTTGCACACAGGAGCATCCCAGTCCACCTGCCATGGCCAGCCAGCAGCTTGCTCCAAGACAGTGCACAGAAGTGCCTGAGATCCGCCCACCCTGGCGTGCAACCAGCCTGCCTGGTCTGGCCCCAGGCTAGTGAGCAGAAGAGTCCACAATGCCCTCCTGCACCCCCTCCCCCGGCCCACCCCGGTGCACAACGGGACCTCCCACCAGGGTTGCAAATGGCGTGCCCACAGCCCGCCAGTCTCTGGCCTGCACAAGGGAGTGCACTTGCCCCTGGCTGAAGCCAAAGGAGGGTGAAGTGAATTAGAGGCGCTTTGTAAAAGTGTTGCGCATTGGCTCTGGAGAAAGACCTGTGAGAGCAGCAGACTAAATCCCAATGCAGAATCATCCCCAGTGCTACGGGAAAAATCTCTTAAGAAGACTACTCACCTCCAAGTGGCATCAGCTGGAGGTAGCAGCTCAACAACTGTGTACAAGAAGGTACACCACAAAGGCAGGAAATAAAAGCAGATCAATCTAAGAACAGAAACAACAAGAAGAGCCACATAAAATGGAGAGAAGGAGAAATAACACCCCAACAAAAGGAAAAGAGGAATTCCCAGAAGGAGAAGTAGATGAAACAGAGGCAAAAAAACTATCAGAATTCAAAACAATGGTAATGAGAAACCTCAATGAACTCAACAAACTCAGAGAAAACTACAGTGAATGCCATGGGAACTACAAAGAACTCCAGGGAAACTACAAGGAACTCACTGAGATCTACACCAGCATGAAAAAGGACATAGAAACTATCAGTAAGAGCCAGGAAGAAATGAAGAATACAATTTCTGAACTGAAGAACACAGTAGAAGCAATCAAAAGCAGGTTAAATGAAGCAGAGGATAGGATCAGTGAGCTAGAGGACAATGTAGAAAAAAATTCCCAGACAGTGCAACAAAATGAAAAAAAGAGTGAAAAAGAATGAAGAGAGTTTAAGAGAGCTTCAGGACAACATGAAATGCAACAATATCTCTATCATAGGGATACCAGAAGGAGAAGAAGAGGAGCAAGGGATAGAAAACCTGATTGAAAAAGTAATGACAGAAAATTTCCCAAACACAAGGAGAGAAAAATCTCACAAGTACAAGCACCACAGAGGGTTCCAATGAAGATGAACCCAAGGAGGCCCACTCCAAGGCACATCATAATTAAAATGGCAACATTCAAAGACAAAGAGAGAATCCTAAAGACAGCAAGAGAAAAACAGCAAATAACATGCAGGGGAGCTCTGATAAGGTTATCAGCTGATTTCTCAACAGAAAGAGTACAAGCCAGAAGAGAATGGCAAAAAATATTTCAAGCAATGGAAAACAAAGCCCTACAACCAAGACTACTCTACCCAGCAAGGCTCTCTTTCAAAATGGATGGTGAAATAAGGAGTTTCCCAGACAAAGGAAGACTAAAAGAATACATCTCCACAAAAAGAGCATTGGAAGAGGTGCTAAAGGGCTTGCTCTAAGAAGAAAAAGAAAAAGAGAGAGGGAGAGGAACATAAGTACTAAGGGAAATGAATAAATACCTGTCAATAATAACCTTAAATGTAAATGGATTAAATGCTCCAATCAAAAGACATAGGGTAGTGGAATGGATATGAAAACATGACCCACATATATGCTGTCCACAAGAGACACACCTCAAAATGAAAGATCTACACAGACTGAAAGTGAAGCGATGGAAAAAAGTATTCCAAGCAAATGGACATGAAAAAAAAAAGCTAGGGTAGCAATATTTATATCAGACAAAACAGATTTCACAGCAAAGGCCATAAAAAGACAAAGAAGGACATTTAATAATACTTAAGGGCACAATCTATTAAGAAGATATAACCCTGGAAAAACATATATGCATCTAACATAGGAACACCCAAATATATGAGAAAAATCTTGGAAGACTACAAGCAGGGTATCAGCAGAAACACACTCATAGTAGGGGATTTTAAAACCCCATTGTCAACAATGGACAGATCTTCAAAGCAAAAAAACACCAAGGATATTGAGGCACTGCACAACACTCTAGATCAAATAGACTTAGTTGATACATATAGAAATTTTCAACACAAAGAAGCAAAATATACATTCTTTTCAAGTGCACATGCAACATTTTCAAAGATAGATCACATGGTAGGACACAAAACAAGCCTCAACAAATTCAAGAAAATTGAAATTATATCAAGCATCTTCTCAGACCACAATGGCTTAAAACTGGAAATCAACCTCCAGGAAATAACTAGAAGATGTGGAGAATGAATAACATGCTATTAAATAATGAATGGGTTAACAATGACATCCATGAAGAAATCAAAAATTTTCTGGAAACAAATGATAATGAACACACAACAGCCCCAAACCTATGAGACACAGTGAAGGCAGTCCTGAGAGGAAAGTTCATAGCAATACAGGCCTACCTAAAAATGATAGAAGAATCTCAAATAAAAAATCTAACCCTACAGCTACAAGAACTAGAGGAACAACAACAAAGTCCAGAGTGAGTAGAAGGAAGGAAATTATCAAGATCAGAGCAGCATTAAGTGACATAGAGAGTAAACAAACAATTCAAAAGATCAATAAAACCAGGAGCAGATTCTTTGGAAAGGTAAACAAAATTGACAAGCCTTTAGCCAGGCTCATCAAGAAAAAAAGAGAGAGAATCCAAATAAACAAAATCAGAAATAAAAAAGGAGAAACCATGACTGATACCACAGAAATACAAAGGATTGTAAGAAATTACTACAAACAACTAACTGTACGGCAAGAAATTTGACAACCTAGATGAAATGGACAAATTTCTGGAAACATATAACCTTCCAAAACTGAATCAAGAAGAAGCAGAAAGCCTGAATAGACCGATAACAACTAATGAAATTGAAGCAGAAATCAAAAAACTCCTGGCACACAAAAGCCCTGGACCAGATGGCTTAACAGGCAAATTTTACAAAACATTTAGGGAAGAACTAATGCCTATCCTCAAACTATTCCAGAAAATCCAAGAAGAGGGAAGACTCCTAAACTCTTTCTATGAAGCCAGTATTACCCTAATTCCAAAACCAGGTTAAGACACAACAAAGAAAGGAAACTACAGGCCAATATCACTGATGAACATAGATGCTAAAACACTCAACAAAATATTGGCAAACCAGATTCAGCAACACATTAAAAAGATCATACACCATGATCAAGTGGGATTCATCCCAGAGATGCAAGGATGGTTTAATAATCGTAAATCAATAAACATAATATACCACATAAGCAGAATGAAAGACAAAAATCACATGATCATGTCAATAGGTGCTGAAAAAGCATTTGATAAAGTACAATACCCATTTATGATGAAAACACTCAGCAAAATGAGAATAGGGACACCATACCTCAACATAATAAAGGCCATATACAAGAAACCTGAAGCCAACATTATACTCAATGGGAAAAACTTGAAAGCATTCCCCTTGAGATCAGACATAAGACAAGGATGTCCACTCTCTCCACTCCTATTCAACATAGTCTTAGAAGTTCTAGCCACAGCAATCAGACAAGAGAAAGAAATAAAAGGCATCCAAATTGGAAAAAGGGAAGTAAAAGTCTCATTATTTGCAGATGACACGATAGTGTACATAGAAAACCCTAGAGACTTAACAAAAAAAAAAAAAAAAAACTATTCAACATACTAAGTGAATTCAGCAAAATAGCAGGGTACAAAGTCAATATTCAGAAATCAGAGGCATATCTGTATACCAATAATAAAATATCAGAGATAGAAACTACAAAAAAATCCCATTTACTACAACAACAAGGAAAATAAAGTACCTAGGAATAAACCAAGGAGGTAACAGACCTGTACTCGGAAAACTATATAACACTAAAGAAAGAAATTATGGAAGGTACAAATAAATGGAAGCATATACCATGTTCATGCATGGGAGGAATCAACATCATTAAAATGTGCATACTACCCAAAGCAATGTATAGATTCAACGCTATCCTTATTAAAATACAAGTGACATATTTCACAGACCTAGAACAAATATTTCAAAAATTTATATGGAACCAAAAATGACCCTTAATAACCACAGCAATCTTGAGGAAGAAGAACATGGTACAAGGAATTACAATACCTGATGTCAAACTATACTACAAAGCCACTGTAATCAAAACAGTGTGGTACTGGCATAAGAACATACATATAGATCAATGGAACCGAATAGAGAGCCCAGAAATAAACCCAGGTCTATATGCTCAACTAATATTTGACAAGGGGGAAGGAAAATCAAATGGAAAGAAAAGCACCTCTTCAAAAAATGGTGTTGAGAGAAGTAGACAGGGATATGCAAAACAAAAAAACTAGACCACCAACTTACATCACACACCAGAATAAACTCAAGATGGGTCAAAGACTTAAATGTAAGCCATGACACCATAAAAGTCCTAGACGAAAACATAGGCAGAAAAATTTCAGATATCCCACGTAGCAATATTTTTGCCAATATATCTCCTAAGGCAAGGGAAATAAAGGAAAGAATAAACAAATAAGACTGCATCAAACTAAAGAGTTTCTGCTCAACAAAAGGAAGCATCAGTAAGATGAAAAGAGATCAATCCATATGGGAAAACATATTTGCCAATGATACCTCAGAGAAGGGATTCATCTCCAAACTATATAAAGAACTTATACAACTCAACACCAAGAAGACAGACAACCCAATTAAAAAAATGGGCAAAGGACCTGAACAAACACTTCTCCGAAGAGGACATACAGAGGGTTTGTAGACAAATGAAAGAATGCTCAACATCACTAGCCATCAGAGAGATGCAAATAAAAACCACAATGAGATACCACCTCACACCAGTCAGAATGGCCATCATCAACAAATCAACAAACAACTTGTGCTGGCGGGGATGAGGAGAAACGAGAGCCCTGGTGCACTGCTGGTGGGAATACAGAGTGGTGCAGCCACTATGGAAAACAGTATGGAATTACCTCAAAAAAACTAAAAATGGAACTTCCTTTTGAACCAGCAATTCCATTGCTAGGATTATATCTGAAGAATCTTGAAACAGCAATTCAAAAAAATCTATGCACCCTTATGTTCATAGCAGCACTATTTACAATAGCCAAGTGCTGAAAACAGCTTAAGTGCCCATCTGTAGATGAGTGGATCAAAAAACTGTAGTACGTTTACACAATGGAATACTATGCAACAGAAAAAAAGAACTCCTACCATTTGAGAAAATATGGATGGAACTAGAGACAATTATACTTAGCAAAATAAGCCAGGCAATAAAAAACAAATACCATATGATATCATCTAACACAGGAAACTAATGAACAACACAAACAAAAGAGCAAAATTGAACCAGAGGCATGTAAACAAGGAGCAGAATAATAGTACCAGGGGCAGGGGAGGGAGAGAAAGAGAGTAAGTAACAGAAGGGTCTAGTCAAAGAACTAGTATAAATGACCCAAGGATATGAACAACGGGGTGGGGATTGACTGTGGGAGAAGAGGTGGGCTGGGTGGGGGCAGAGAGTAATGTGGGGAAAATTGGGACAACTGTAATTGAAAAACAATAAGTAAATGAAAAAGAATAAAAGATTGAAATAAATTAAAAAATTAAAATAAAATATTTGAAGTAATATTATAACAAAGTTATTTAGCACTTGCCAGCCACTGTTCTAAGTGTTTTACTTATATTAACTTACATTATTTCGGTTTCATTATATATTTTAATTTAATCATGACAACTGATTTATTACTTATATTAACAATTTTTTTTACAAAAATCCCATTTTACAAAAAATGTCAAATGTCTTAGGTCAGTTTTTTTCGAAGCAGAGTCTGAGATGAGTTTTCCTGGCAACTGATTTATTGAGAAAGCAAGAGAAGCCACAGGTTGAACTGATTTGAGGCACAGGGAGCTGGACATTTATACTGTCCATCAGTCAGTCACTGGCTACAGCCAGGGGTTAGGGTTAGCTGCCAATCAATGCTCATCATCATCACTATCATCACCACCATCATCACTGCCATCACCATCAACACCACCACCATCATCATCATCATCACTAACATCAACATCATCATCATCATCAACATCAACATCATCAACATCATCATCATCAACAGCAGTTGGGAGATGCTTGCACCTTCCTAGAATAGGGAATCTATGGGTGAAGCATCAATAGGGCCCACTATATCAAGTGATCTGCCTCAAGTCACCAGCCTGGTACTAGTGCCCTTAAACTTGATGAATGGGCTATGCTGCCTTCTCTAACTTCATCCTCTGATTAATTATCAAAATTGTTTCAGAAACTCACTGCTCAGATATTGCACCTTATCCTTGGGTGGAATGAGATGCCAGGAACAGATAACAGAGGCAATAAATTTAATCAAGGAGGTGAGGGAGACCATCCTGCAGGAAACAATGACTGAGTACAGAAAGGGAGCCAGGGTTTTCCTCTTAAAAGCTAGATCAGATCACATTAACCCTGTTATGAAAAACATCAGTAGCTCTCCTTTGCCTTTAGAATAATGGCTTAACTTCTTAGAATGGTTTCCAGAAGTCCCCCAATTCTGACATCAGCCCACTGACTATCTGCTCCAGGTGCATATTCACATACTTTATATCCTGCCACATTAACTATTCACTAGTCCCTGAAAATACCATGCCTTTCCTCACAATGTCCCTTCTGAGTGTGATGCACTTTCTTAATACCACTTTCTTCCATGCTCACCTCCTCTCTACCATTGGAAATTCTTCTTACTCTGTGATGTCCAACTCTAATGTTACCTCATTCCTCATTGTAGCTTTCCTCCGTGTCCTCGATTGGAATTAATTATCTCGGTGTTATGCCCCCGCGTGATTTCTGCATGTCCCTCCAATGCATGCTTCACTGTCTTCCTTCTTCTACAACTATGTGTTTATTTACTAGGTGACAAAATTCTCTTTTTATTTGTTTCAATGTTGACCCAAGGACTTTTTTTTTTTGCTTTTAGAGAGAGAAGAAGGGAGAGAGAGAAATATGTGAGAGAGATGCATCAATTGGTTGCCTCTCAGACCAGAGTTTGAACATGCAACCCAGGCATGTGCCTCAACTGGGAAATGAACCCACAACCTTCCAATGACAGGGCAACACTCCAACCAACTGAGCCACACCAACCAGCAAAATTCCTGAAAGCAATAAAAGAATGTAGGATTTTTTAGTTGCAAGCCAACAGAAACTAAACTCAAACTAGTTTAAGCTAAAATGATACTTCACTGGCTCCCAGAACATAGTAGTTTAAGATGAGCAGATGGCTCTAGACATGGCTGAATCCAGGAATGAAAATGATGTGAGGTTTCCCTCTCTAGCTTTAGCTCCATTCATATTCTAGTAAATAGTCACGGAGCTTTGGATTTGTCATTCTCAAAGCTGAAGTTTCCAGTGAAAGAGGTGAGCTGTTTCCCAGCCAACAACCACATGAACCTTGGTAGCTAGTGGTTCCAAATAGAGTGTAACTGTCTCTCTAGGCCCCTCTTGGTCCTGAAACCATCAGTGCTTGCTCCTAGACGTCCCATTGGGTCCAGGGAATGGTACCCAAGCAGGGCTGGCTTAGGTCATGTGCCTCCTTCCACTTGGTTAATAGCTTTACCAAAATGACATGAATGGATTACCAAATGGAAAAGACTTTCTGCTACCACAGCACAGAGAAGAAATGATAGGCAAGCAAAATAAACAGGTAATCCCCTGAAAGAAGAAAGGGTTTGGAAAGTCACCACGAGTGAGGAAAAAGGGAAGAAGAGAGTGAACAAATGGAGAATGGGAAGAGGAGGCAATATCAAGGGACCCAATGATGAGCTTGACTAGTAAGCAGCTTGCAGGAAACAAGATTTTAAGCCTAATGTCTGTAGGTCAGTGTTGTTGGGGAGTTCTTGCTCTGCAGAGGAACAATAAAAAGTTCACTCCTATTTTAAGATAAATATTCTTACTTTGCAGGGCTCCAAAATAGGGAATGTCATAAAACTTAATGGGTGTGGGAAGAAAAGCCTGAGGGACTTTGACTTTAACAAGCAGTTAAAGTAGATTCTCTTCGATCTTTTAGGGATCTAAAAAAAGATCTCAAAAAGAAGAACATGTTATCTGTTTCCCCTTATTATTAAGCTTTGACAAACTTACATTAAAAAAAGTAAACAAAATAGGCAAGTGGTTCATGATATAGTAGAGTACTAATTATTTTGTGTTCAAGATTTACTTTTTACTTGTTGAGTTTTGCTTTTCTCTCTCTTTTTACCAATGTTGAGGCAGTTTTGTTGTCTTCATATAAGATTTGCTTTTAAACAGTGTTGTTGGTCACACCAGGACATGATCACAGGAAAAGTAAAGATGAGCCTTTGTCCAGGAAGCTGACATTGGTGACTCATCAGCCTTGTAGATGTGGGGGTTCAGAGCTGTTTTCTGAGAAGCAGAGGAATAGCCAACCCAGCCTCCCAGGACTCGGGGAACTCAGTCATGACACAGATCACCTGGAAGAGGATGTTTCATCACAGATATCATTGGTTGTACAGGAAATTACACTTGCAACTTGGGCCCTGTCATCTTCATTACACAAGTTCATCAGTGTCAGTCCTGCAGGAGTTAACCCACCTTCTTGTCACCATCACGTCCTGCTCGAGAGCCAAAATCTGAATATTTCTCAGCAACAGTCATGACACAAGGGGTGTCTTGGACATGCCTTATTCATCTTTCTCAGCTCCCCCAAAGCCAACCCAAACAATCAAGCTTCTGAGACCCTCCCTTCCAACCATACTGTTGCCCGCAAACTTCTTCATCTGGAAATTGTAGAATTGAAAGCATACTTTAAAAAGATAATAGTTCTAGGAAGTGACTTAGTACTACACTGCCTGCCACTGCATTTTAAAATCCTATTTGTTGTGACTAGAGTTTTGTATAGAAATGGAGTTTAAGCACATTTTAACTACATAACTATTTTTCTGGAGTAATCTTAGGGTAGTTCTCGTAGCTTATCGTTAACAGTATGGGCCCCTGTCTAGTTTCTTTCCTCAGCCCTCACCTTCACCTCAAAGAATTGCTTTCCAATTTCATTCTCATTCTCTTAGATTTGACATCCAAAAGCCCTTGTCAATGACTCAAATTTTAGAGGGCTCATAAGAGGAAGGGGCTAGTCAAGGAACTATTGTAATTGACCCATGGATATGGACAACAGGTGGAGATTGACTCTGGGAGAGGGTAGAGGTGGGCAGGGCAGGGAAGAGCAATGGGGGAAAAATGGGACAACTGTAATAGAACAACAATTTTTAAAAATGCCCTAGAAAATTTGGTAGTAATGCAAACTTAGTAGGTCTGGGATATACCTCTCATTTGTAATTTTATGAGAGCAATCACCCTAAATGATTCTAAGGTAGCTGGTCACAAAGTCAGGAAACCTACTTTGAGAAACACTGGTATGGTGTTTAAGACATAGGACTTGGCAATGAGACGGACATAAATTAAGTTTTGGCTCAGCCTCTAACTAGCTAAGTTCATTAAGCTAATTATTTAACTTTTATATGTCTCATTTTTCCTTCTGTAAAATATGGACATTAACAGTTCCTTTCTCACAAGGTCATTGGGTGAAATTATGAAATCAGTTAAGTATAGTGCCAGGTAACATATAAATGCTCATTACGGTTTACTGTTAGAACAGAGATTGGTACATAGGAAGCACTCAATAAATGTTTACAGCATATTGAATGAAAGAAAATTGCATTACTACAGCTACCTTGCCAGGTAGATAGAATGCTATCCCAAGCCTGCAACGGGTCATCGATGGGTCAATGAGAGAGCCTGCTTCTGCAGGATTTAGAAGTAGAGCAGCTCAAGAGAGGAGATTGGACTGAACAAACACATTGGCCACTTTAAAAACCAAGAAACATTCAGTCCAAGTCACTTCAAAACATCAGTGAGTGGCAGGGTATTTTGAAAATAATGTACAAATATAATTTGTAACTCAATTCTAATCAGATAAGACTAGACTAACGTATAGAAGAAGGCCAAGGCAGAATTTTTCTATACAAATTAAAATTAAAAAGAGGCATAATATCAGTCATATCAGAAAGAGACAGATTTAAAATACAAATCAAACAAAACCCCTGGAACACTTTCAGGAGCCTCACAGGGAGTAATGAAGCATTAAAGGAAGTAGTGATCAGTAAATAATGATAATTGAAATGGGCTCGAAAAGGGCATGACTCTAATTTGAGGTTGTGTGTATCAGATTTTGCAACATTTCCCTGCTTGATTTTCCCATACTCTTGGGGATTATTATTTTTCAATAAAGATTTTAACTATTTTAAATAGATGACCTATTATAACTTACTCTAGATCTTATTTGTAATGACCATGTATTGAGCACTTACTGTGTGCTAAGCATTAAATGCTCATTTTAATTAACATTCACAACCACTCTGCAAGGAGGGCAGTCACCATTTCTACTTTACAAATTATAAAATGTAATTCAAAACTCAGAAGAGTTGTCTGACCAAAGCGACCTAGAGTTGATGGGAATGTGATTTGAAACCTGATGTCTCCCAGCCATGATGTCCTTCCACTATACTGTACTGTCTCTCAGTGATGATTAGTGAGAGTCCTTACCTAACTAGACAGATGGGGCCTTGGACCTCTCTACCACATCTGGCCTGTCCCCACACCATGGCGGTTTTCCATGGAGCCCTTAGTTTTCAGCTCTGTCTCCTTAGGATGATTAATTGAAATAAGCAGTTGCCCAGTTTATCCATGGCTTTGGGCAAATCACATAATCTAATTATTCCAAAGTACATCTAGTGACCCAAAGATTAGAGCAATAGGAGGCTTACATCTATGGCTATTATTTTCATATCTCTTCATTTATATTAAAAAGAAAAGAGATAAAAAGAGATTTGGGTAGGCTTATTAAATGATAAGAACCACATTAATGATAATAATTTTTAAGATATATTAAGTACATATGATCCCAGGTTTTGGGCTAAGCACTCTACACGTACTATCTTTTTAAATTCATTCAACACTGTGGTGAGATATTACCTCCATTATAAACGTAATCAGACAATAGTTTTAACACCTTAAGTGACATGACCAAGGACTCACAACTGTAAGGGCCATGCCAAGACTAGAACCGAGGACAAAGGGACTCACAGCTTTGTAGGCAAGGAAGTTAATGCAAACGAGTAAAACAGGCCAGGAAGGGCATGCCAAATGCCAGAGCATGTGTATGTTTGCCAGGATGGCTACTCAATTCTAACATTTCAAGTCTATTTAGGAATGTGGGCCCAGGTCTTCTGATTTTTTTTTCAAGTCAGTAATTTGGATATGTTTGATGTGAATTCTCCTAATTTTATAATGTCAGCATATACTTATTTCAAATGTGTTTTTTTCAATATTTCCAGTGCCTGATAAGCATATCTGTAGGCAGAGGCTGGTCCTGGGCTTCCTGGATGCCACCCTTGATCTGTAACTTGTGCTCTTAGTCTTCAGGCTTCAGGAGTTTCAACATCTCCTTAGGTCATCTCTGCAAACAGCTATTTCCAGGTCTATCATTTCCTAGATCTACAGCTTCCTCTTCTTTCAAAAAAGGGAACACCATTCCCAGAACTCTCTCTTCCCAGAACAGACTGATATATGTTTGTGTCTTCAAAGGCACAAGGGCCAACTTTTTATTAAAAGAAATGCATGGTGCCCTTTGAAGGTCACATACCTTTTTACTTGAAAGAAATGAAACATACACACTCAGGGGAAGAATGTCTTCAAAGTTTAGGAAATGTGACCATATGCAGGGTGCCTTGAATTTTTTATTTCCCTGAAAGCCACCTGCCTCCTATTCCCCTAATGCACCCAGCCATGATGGCTGTGCTGTAGCAAGGAAATTGGCTCCATCTAAGTTTCCATCTTGGAATTCAAAAATTTGTTTCATTTGACAGGATTCGCCCTTCAGGGATTTCCCCTAAGACAGCTGGGCTCCCAGTGTGCCTAATCTTCACGCTATCTTCAGCCAAAGCAGAGAGAAGCTCTGCAAGCTGAACTAGGCTGAGCAACAGCTCTTCACGCATCTCTTCCCCTTCCCACTCGTGTTTATTAATATGTGGTAAGAAATGTGACAATGGAAAATTTTGATGTGTGTAAGGAGGGTAGCTAGAGCAAGTGAGCATTCTTAGTTTAATATAGTAACAACCAAAGGAGCATATATACTAAATCTATTTGCAGCCAAGGTTTCAGATCCTAAATGTAAATGCACGAAATAAATGCTGGTTTGATTTAGCAAATAAGCTACAAAATATTGTAGAAAGCTAGAATTCTGACAAAACATTGCTCTAGGCTTGGCCTATGACTTGCAAATGTCATTTCTCTCTGGAAAGTAAGAGTTCTTTGATGACTGACATGTGCTATTTGAGAACTAGAATCTTAGTGATTCCTTAAAATTTCTGCAGAATTGAGAGATATAGCCTAGTAATGCACAGTAGTCATTTTATGACTAAAAGGATGAAGGTATCCGTTTTTGAATATCCACAGCTTTTCCCCTCCTCTCTCCTCTTTGACTACAAAATTGTTCAGATTTTTCCTATTCTTTCCCTTTCTCATCCTCTATGGAGGGTTCTGCCTCTGGGGATGCTGAATAAGGAGACTAGATGAAGGGGGAAATGGAAAACACAGAGGAAACCTCACTGTCTGGAGGACCCAAGGGAGATGGTTTTACAGAGGAGGAGATGTTCCAGAGACTTCAGAGAACACAGGGGAGAGTAGATGATTTTGATAATATTCCCGTTATATTGCTTGAAAGATGCCACAACTCATTAGAATGCCTATTTGGATGATATGACTTTGAAGTTCAAATTTCTTGTGGACTAAGCCCTGGCTGCTGTGGCTCAGTGGATTGAACGTCGGCCTGTGAGCCAAGTGTCGCTGGTTCGATTCCCAGTCAGGGCATGTGACTAAGTTACATGTCAGGTCCCCAGTTGGGGGCGCGAGTAAGAGGCAACCACACAGTGATGTTTCCCTCTCTTTCTCCCTTCCCCTCTCTCTAAAAATAAAATAAACAAACAAATAAATAAATTATAAATAAATAAATAAATAAAATTATAAAGTCATATTCTTAAAAAAAATTCTTGTGGACTGAAACACATGGATTATGGATTTAAAAGGGTTACATCTTAAATGGCATTGCCTGTTCACTCCTCCCTTCCTCTCTATCAGGCCCTCTTTCCAAAGAGCCATACATACTCAACACAGAAGCACAGACACTTGGGACTTGGTTTTCTCAGCCAGGGATAAGGGGAGGGGCCCTTTCAATAAATGTAACACTATCCCCAGACTTCAGAATAATCTGCCTCTGGGAGGTTAGGGGTCAGCATTTAGCGGTAACTTCAAGGAGTTTATTGTGATCTTGTCAGGGAGACAGGCATCTATGTGACTTTAAACCCCTTACTCATCCATTTACTCAATAAGTATTTACTGACCATTTACCACCTCTTAGGTGTGTGTTCTTTATTCTGAGGATGCAGTAAACAAAGCAATCACCCCTCTTTCACAGACCCTCCATTTCTTCCTCCACATGTTTTTTCTAAAAAAAAATGTTCCTATTAACTAGTCAAAGAAATGTGAGTAGCAGGTGGCGTTCTTGCTCTTTAAGTAACTGGGAAAATTAAAATATATCTCAGAATCCTCGTGCTAGAATTACAAGGAAATAGGGCTTATTTTCTCCTTTATCCATACAAAACTAACTTTTACCCTCAGCAGAGTCTGTCACACTTTCAGGAATCACAGGGAAACAGGGAGCTGCAGGGTTGGTCCATGATGCAAGCTGAGGTCCATCGGGCCAGATTTGGGTCCGAGATGAGTCACTGTGTGCTTCAGGCAGGTGGCATATCCCAACTCTTCAATATCTGTAATATGGGGTCAATAATAGTACCTACCTCATCAGGGGTCTTAGTAGATGAAATGAGATAATTCATGTAAAGCACTCAGCTCAGGGCATGCCAGAGAGTGTGTGTTCTGTTATTATTGTTATTTGTTCTGATTCTTTTGTTTCCTTGCCTTTAAAGAGTGGGCTGGAGGAGTTCAGCTCCTCTTAAGGCAAAACTCTCTTCACAAAATAAATGAAAAAAAGGTATGGACGAGAAAGACTCACTGACAAGTGAAGCGATATATTGAGCAAGTTAAATGATGGCATGTAAGGCTGGTAGCAGGTCTATGCAAGATCCAGAACAGGCAGAACTGCCTCAGAGAGGAGCACAGGCTGTGGTCTTTTCACATGGTGTGTGCATGTGTCTGCCTCTGTGAGTGTCTGTATGACCAGTGAAATTATTTTCTACTAACCATGGCTGGCTCTCTGACTACAAATGACAATGTTGAGAAGCTTGCATCACCATGGAGATGACAAGATTCTACCAATACTGTTTCCATGGTCCAGGAGCTGTTTTCAGCTCTGAGGAAGTTTCCCTGATGGAACAAATTATGATCTGAGTGACATGGACAAGCAATGCAAAATGCCAGAGTCAAGCCAGCAAGGTGATTTCCTAGGCAGAGGCCTCATTTAATAAAGGCTCACATGACATACTTGTACTCTAGACTTTTCAGGGCTTGGACCAACATGTAGGTTTTCAAGCAAAATTTTCTCAGTCCTTCTGATTCCCAAATTAGTCTGCCACCTTTTTGATGAGAATGTTGTCAGAGATTAAACCATCAGGTGAAAGGTTGTACTGAGTGATTTTTATGATGGTCTAACACATGATATTCTCTATTACATAATGGTTTCATCCCATTTATGTCAGTGATGGTCTATTTTGTTTTGAGGCATAATTTGTCTTCATTTTCTGTGCTACTCTGCTTAGCACCAGGAAGCAGGATGGTGCAGGAGAAGGAGCTCCATAAGGTCAAGTGAACCTGGATTCAAATTCTGGTTCTGCCATGTCCTCGTTATTTGATGGCTGGCTGCTCCCAGGTTCTCAGTTTCCTTATACATAAAATAATATTCATCCAGCAGCAAGATGTTGAAGATTCAAAATAATCTCTAATAAATGCTGATGATGGCTATGATTTATTGCCTAGAGTATTTGCCCATCTCTGCTTCCATGTCTTTATTATTTCCTCTTGAAATATTCTTTAATGGCAGCATTATCAAAGATACAGTGTACGGCAATGGTTGTGCTGATGTGCTTTGAAGCCAAATTTCCTGGTTCTAGTACTGATTAGCATTTTACACTGGGCTCATTTTTTAACTGCTTGTGCCTTCGTTTCCTTATATGGAAAATGAGAATAGTAACAAAAACTACCTCAAAGGGTTGTCACAAGGATGAACTGAGGCCTCATACAGAACTTTTACTCTGTGGGCTATTATTTTTATTAGTATCTGACAACTGTCTCACCCCAGATCAGCATAAAGTCATCAAGTCAAGTGGGAAAGAAAGATGGGACCCAGAACACAGAGTATCAGAAAAAGAGAGACAAGTGACAACCTGTGACCTCCACACCTTACACATCCTTGGTAGTGAGTTGCAGTGCACTAGAGGACCTCTCAGAGTTCACAGGACTTCAGCTCTTCTCAGTGTGAGCTTCTTGCTTTTCTGTGTATATATCCTTAGTGGCTGGCCTCCCAAAATCTCAGCAGATAATATTGGAACAAATAAATCTAAGTCAGAAAAGGAAGATAGAGTTTTGATTTACTGCCAGGCGACGGAGCCCTTTGACTTATTTGCTCACCTGAAAATAATGTAAAGTCCTTTACAACTTGTCAGTGGGGAACCTAGAACCGAGTCTGCCTGCTCCAGAAAATTTCCAGGACTTTCTTCCAAGCCATTAAAATGGAGCGGGCTGACGAAACAGGACATCTGGTCGACCTAATAAAGCATATGCTCTTGGGCACCAGTACCACAAGTAAACCAATCCCTCACTGCAGCAAGGATTCTTTTGGATCATTTTTCTGACAGCAGGGTGTCCTTCCCAAAGGTGACACTGTTATCCATGTGACCTCTCAAGATCCATTTCTCTCCTGTGATGCATTCAGTGACCTCCTCTGGTGCGAAAAATGGTATCCTTGTGGCTTTAAAAGGCTTTTTCCCCCTCCTCTCTCTTCACCATGAGTCATCTCTTTCTTCTTGCCAGTAGGATACTTCCTTTGTTCGTTCCCAAAACACCCTTATGAAAAAGGCAGTAAGGGAATAAAAATAAAGCCTGCAGAAATAGAAATGGCTTATTGGATAGCTGCCTCCTGCACCAAAGCCCTGTCCTAACCCCACCCCACCAGGACATGGAGTAGACAGTTGTTTCAAATGCAGCTCTGAAGTCAGACTGTCTCAATCCACTTGCCAGCTGCGTTACCTTAGGCAAATTACTTAACCTCTCAATGTTTCCATTTTCTCTTTGTAAAATGGGAGTAAGACTAGTCCTTACCTTGTAGCATTTTGTGACGGTTAAACACACTAATACAGGTAAAGCACTTCTAGCAGTGTATGACACGTGATAAGAGCACAATAAAAAATACCTAGAATTTTTATCTCTGAGGCTACTGTAAATTCTCAACGTTCAATGCATGCATAGTAAATGAAAAGTAGAGTTAAATGACCCGTAGCACTGAGAGTATAAATGCATGATGACCACAGTACTCATTGCGTTCCCTTTGTACATCTCTTGCTGACTAGTTGTTCACTAATGTCAGTCGCCAGTTTTGAGAAGGAAATTCATTTGTTTCACTAAACAAAATGTCATTCCCCAAACAACTCTGAAATGAATTCAAATACTCCATTTTCATTCACCTTTAACTCTGAATCATTGTCTATTTCCCCTAATGTTAAACGTTGACTCTTTGAAGCAGGGTTAGAAAGAGAGAGAAGGTAGGTACTGGGACAGTTTACTTCCTGTTTTAAATGTGTCCTCAAACAGCATGTCCTTGCTTTCTTGCCTTGGCACCCAGGTGTTGATTGGCATAGAGCGGTGCTCTTGGAAGGCTGAGCTGTGAACATGCCAGCATGGATGGTACTGCCTTCCCCTCTTGCTTTTAGTTGCAAATGAAGAACGTTTTTGGAAACCACTCACCATGTATTGACATCTGTAAATGGAGAAAGAAAAAAACAAAACAAAACTATAATCATCACCCACAGAGTACAGTATACCTATCTGAGATTTTTCAAGAGAGAGAACTACATTTTATAGCTTCACCTAGGTCCTTCTGATTTTCCTACCTCGGCAAGAACTGGCAGGAGTGTTTGACAGTTAATAATGGATCCACAGCATTTAGTACCCACTGTCATTCGTTTCTCAACACATAGGTGGCGGAGGTGAGCCATCTGAATTTTCCTGGGTTTCTGTAGCCATGTGCACTCAGAACAAGGATAGAAGGAAGTAGATGCCTGAGCCATCACCGGAGAATTTCCAGCAGCAGTACTGGATGGAGAAGAGCATAGAAATTTCCATCCCTGTTTTCTTATACATTCACTTTGTTCAGAGCACAGGGAGGTGCAGGGGAGAAGATGAATGAGGCTCTTTCTATGCAGGTCTATTCCTTGGCAGAGAAGCCTGCCATCAAAGAATACAGTATGACTCCCTCTCCTCTGAGTGGTTTGGCAAACACCTTTTGTAACCAGCAACGGTGCCAGCAGTTTGCAGCAACCTCCACCACAGCAAATCAGCTGCGATATTAAAGAGAAAAACAGCCTGGCAGCATGGGAATGATCCTATCCAGCAACATTTCCTGAAACAAGAGGCTTAATTTGGCTGCCCAGAGGAAAGTGACAAGACTGATTTATCCTTTATTACAAATGCCATTCCCTACCATCAAATTATGGTTGTTTATTTTTTAAGTTTTCACATTAAAAAGGCAGCAATATAACTATTTAAATAGCTTAAGTGAAGTCACAATTTGGCAATCGCACAGTAAACTTAAGACAGCCAAACTAAGATGAGTAGAAATTGGGTCATGAAAGGTTTTAAAAAATCCATTGTCTCTGAACTTTCTGGATTGATTGATTCACTGTATGGTGAAATCACCATCTTTTCTGCTATGGTAACTCTCACAGTCATCTGTATTATTTCACCTATGCAGACGGCTGGTCTAGATACTGTTAGACTCAACATGGATTTTTTTTTCTTTTTTGCAATCTGAAAAACCTATAAAAACTGAAATTAACAAGAGAATTTCCAGCTCTTTCCACATTTTATGCCAGTTTGCCCCATGAGAAGCATCAGGAAGTGTGGGGACAAGGAAGAGGTTTGTACCTCTTGCCAGCCAGGTGCAAAGTGTCTTCAAATGATATGGGAGCCTCATGGGTCCAGCCCTTGGTTCTCAGATACTGTAGGAGCTCCATAAGCATATGTTTTGTTTCTTCTTTGAGCAGCTGCTTTTCCCCCAGTTTGACTCTACAGTGTTGTGTCTACAGAGGTACAAGCTCTTCACCTGCAAAGCTAAGGCTCATGTGCTCAAGGAACCACCGAAGGGCCGGTTTGCCCAGTGACCATTGAGCTCTCTGATATCTTCACTAGAACTTTCTAAATAAGAAAGATATGCCAACAAACAACTAATTGTGCAGCTTGGGCACTAACTAGCTGAAACATTTTTGGCAAGTTACTTAATATCTCTGATCCTCGGTTTCTACATCTGTAAAGTGAGCTTGATATTGGCACCTACCTCACAGAGTTGAAGTGAAAATTAAATGAGATGACACATGCAAAGTACCTAGTATCATGCCTGGCATAATAAGCACTCAATAAACAATAATCATAACTACCATTTGTTGAACATTCACTGTATGCCAAACACTCTTGGAACTTTACATAGATTGAAGCATTTATGACAACCCTGTGAAGTAGTTATTGTTTACCTATTAAACAAGAACAACGAGTGGTAATTAAAGATCAGATAACACTGGTAATTGCTTATAATACAACCCCTGGTCAATTAATAGACAACTGTTTGTCACAGCGGTTAATGAATAAGGGCTCTGGGCTCAGGCACCCAGGATTTAATTTCAGTTCTTCCACTTAGCAGCCAAGTGACATTGGACAAATTACTTAACCTTACTGTCTCTCAATCTTCTTATGTGGAAAATGGGTCTAATAATCAGTACCTAATAGGGGCGTTGAGAGGGTAACTCAACAATATAAATGAAGCAAGTTTAGCCCACAAAGAACAGATAACACTACAGTTGAAAACAGGGTCATGATTAGGAGCCTGCTGCTTGTTCTGAATTCCTGGCCACATTGCTTATGAGCTGGGTGACCCTGGACAAACTACTTAACTTCTCAGGTCTGGTCTCATCATCTGTAAGATGGAGAGGCTGTTGTGAGGGTTGAATGGGTTAAAGCACATAAAGTGCTTGCTTGATAAGTGTTCGATGAATAAATATGTTTATAGACATAGGTTTCTATAACTGACAAGGTCGTGCATGAGACAGTGAGCATCAGACTGCGCTCTAAGGCAGGAAAGTCTCTGAGAGTTCCAAGGAGGAAGGAGCTGGGTGTGGAGTGGTGGACAGACAGTTAAGTCTGATTGAACCTCTAAGTCAATTCAATGCAACATTTAGTACGGCAGGCCTTGTGCTAAGCTCAGGGACTATAAGCACGAATATGTACAGTCTCTGCTGTCTGGGACAGCAGTCTATCTGGCGAGGCAGATGGTTAGAAAGCATCTATCTGTGATGGTATAGCAGTTGTTCCACTACAGAAAGGCAGACAGAAAGGAGAAGCCAAGTAAGAAAAACAGGAGCAGGGAGCTCTACCTGGGACTAGCATGCAGCTCAGAGGAGTGAATCAAAGAAGAAAACCGGGTAAAGATACTTTATAGTATTGATCCACTAAGCCACCATGCTGTCTTAAAAGAGTCCACATGCCAGAGAACATGAAAAACAACACTGTAAAAGTGTTTGAGAGTTGTTTGGGAAGGGCTTCTATAAGATGGAAGATATTGTGTTCTTCCCTTTTTTTCAACTCTAACTTCAGGGTCCTGGCTAATCCTTGTTTTCTGAAATATAACTTAGCCAAGGTTGCCTGGGATCCAAGCTAAGAACTTCTAGCTCTGCTGTGTATTTCTGTATGAAGCAAGAATTTTTTATTTTTTGTTTTTTATTTTTATTTTTATTTTTTGTAGGTGACAGAAATTCCCCTAAGCAAAAAATAAGAATTGATTCATTCACATAACTGGAAACCCAGGGTTGTTTCTAGTTTAAGACAGATCTAGGGCCTCAAACTAGACAACCGTGTGCTCATTCTCCCTCCTCATCTTTTAGTTCAACTGTTTTCCCTGTTGGCTTTGCTTTTCTTTCTTCATCTCTTTCTTTCTTTCTTTCTTTCTTTCTTTCTTTCTTTCTTTCTTTCTTTCTTTCTTTCTTTCTTTCTTTCTTTCTTTCTTTCTTTCTTTCTTTCTTTCTTTCTTTCTTTCTTTCTTTCTTCTTTCTTTCTTTCTTTCTTTCTTTCTTTCTTTCTTTCTTTCTTTCTTTCTTTCTTTCTTTCTTTCTTTCTTTCTTCCTTTCTTTCTTTCTCTCTCTCTCTTTTCCTTCCTTCTCTTTGGGCAAGCTCTCCATTAGCAACCCCTGAAAAGAGTTCCTTTTGCCCAATAGCTGCTGTATAAGTCCAGTGTGTTCCATTGCCTTATCTTGGGGCACATTATATCCCTGAACCATTCACCAAAATGACCAAGTCCATGTATGATTTGGGCTCTTTAGTATGTCACTTTTGGTTCTCAAAGCTGCATCAGTTTGGAATTCCTGGTATATTTCTACAGAAGGTTAATCACAGTGGATTGTTTTATTCCACTGATGTAGAACACTGAAGATTCTGAACTAGAGTTTGAGAGCTTGAAATCTCTCTCTCTTATTTTCTTATTCTCACAATTCCTCTCTGCCATTGAGCAAAAATTATATTTACACAGCGGCAAAGGATGTTCCCTTAACTAGACCCAAAGATTCTAGGACACATGAACTTTTTCCTTTTTTGAAAGAGGTAGAATATTTGGATATGTTTTCAGCTTTTCTTTATGTACCCGATGTTTTCTTTTTTTTTATTTTATATTTTAACAGTTGGCTTTGATTCTTCAACCATCACGCGTATTCCAAAAAGGAATACTAGACACCATGCAGAGCTTCAAAAAGTGGAGCTGTGGAGAACACCAACACATTATCCCACCTGCCCTTCCATTGTGATTGTTATTTAAAAGCACTTCAGCCCCATGACTGGAGCCCCTTAGCTGTCACCATAGCTACCTCCACTCTTCTTACATGTTTGATGATATGAATTTAAGGTGCCATCAAGTCCCAAAGCCTCATATTTCTGCTGATTTAAACCATCTCCCTCAGTATCCTAAACCTCAAAGAATTCAGATATAGTGAATGATAGAAGGGGCTAAGCACCCTTCACAGGTGAATCCACAAAGGAGGGACCTATAATCCCAAATGCCCCAAAGCCACAGGCTTAACCAGTAGAATTGCTCCCAGAAATCTCATGTGGATGTATGACATCCTGTATAAACTTTGTGGCTTCTTTCAGCTTGTAGAGAAGGTTTCTAATGTCTGTCCTATTGCCATACATTGTCCTGACTATCTTATGCATGTGAATTCAGCTCCTCTATGAGCACCGTATTAAATAAGCATTCTAGGCAGTTGTGGCTGGAACTTCTCTCTCCTGAATTGCGTCATTGTAGTTCTCCACTGAGTAAGATGGTTGCAGAGCAAACAGAAGCTTAACTGAAGGAATGACTCCAGGACAAACTCTACAGACACTCTTGGACAGCTTAAGAGCTTCCCATGGGGCTCGTCACATGGTCAGGCTTCTGATGGGTTGACTAGATGCCTGGCCATTCAGCTTCCATTTTTTCATGAATCATGGAATTCTGAAGAGCTTTATTTACAACCAAAAGACACTTTTGAGTGCACACACACATACCAGAAAGAAGAGGGAAACCTTTAAAGAGATTTCTCCAGGCTCTGCCTAAAAGGTTTAATGTTTTCTCTTGGTCACCAGATTTCCTGCATAAGGAGAGGAAACCTTAAACATCTTGTTTGGGAAAGATTCTGCAGCTGTACAAATACAGTCTGCCTGAACATTAAGCCATCTGTCAGGTGAGATTTTCTTCTTCAAATAGCAAGAATTCTAAGTGAGGTGGATTAGAGTCTATGCTATACAAGTTCCCAATCATGCAAAGCTGAATGGCACTGACACCGTTCAGGATAATCTGGGAACTTGGATTCTGGGTTTTCATGGGAAACAATGGACAGTCCTCTCTAAGCTGCTTGGCCCAAAAGTTTCATCATCATATTTAATTCTGACTCACTCCATAAGGGCCCCTTACTGATTCTAGCCATCTCTCATTTATTCAAAACACTAGGTGCTTATTGTGTGTCAGCCACAGTGGTGAAAGCTAAGGAACCAAGGATCAATAAGAATAACCTTCACACTGGCTGATGTGGCTCAGTAGATTGAGTGCTGGCCTGTGAACCAAAAGGTCACCAGTTCAATTCCCAGTCAGGGCACATGCCTGGGTTGCGGGCCAGGTCCCCAGTTGGGGGCATGTGAGAGGCAATTGATTGATGTATCTCTCACACATGGATGTTTCTCTTCCTTTCTTTCTCTCTCCCTTTTCCTCTCTCTTAAATAAATAAATAAAATCTTAAAAAAATAAAGACAAAAAATAACCTTCAAGGAACCTGCAGTCAAAGTGAAAAACAAATATTCAAATACCTAAAAAGGGGAATGGGAGCAACTTTGGACAGGAGGGTGTGTCTCAGGAAGGCTTCTCAGCAGAGAAGGTACCTGCGCCTGAGGACTGAGAAGCAAGTAGGAGCAGAGAGACCCCCATGAACAAACACATCAAGATATGAAGCAATGCTGAAAGGGAGCCCTGAGTGGCTTGGAAGGGCCTAGGAGAGGGAGCATGTGGCAAGCTTGACCAGAGTCAAGTCATGCAGAGCTTCCAGAGCCTTCCAAATCGGGAGCTACTGACAGCTTCCATCGAGGAGCCATCTTAGCAGGGCTGCCTGCCTGAAAATTTACTTCTGGTTCTGGCATGAAAGATGGCAAATCACATTCTGCTTAGTGTCTCTGTCAAAAAAATTAGTGATTTATATAGATTATCTTCTCTACCAGTCTATTCCAGAGATGGCAAATACATGTTGCTATTTTCCCTCTTCCTGCAGCTGCAGAGATGTAGCTAGTCAGTTTTAGCATCTTCCTCACTAAACCTAGATACAGAGTAAAACTCTTTAACACTAATTTTCAGGTGTTCACTATCACCTACCTGCCGTCGGCACTGAGCTGAATCATGTCCCCCCAGCCCTGGCCCATGGCTGGCAGGGCCTCAGTGCTCTGTGTGCCATTTTGCTCTCTGTCTTCCTCAGACATGCCCCCTGTCTTCACAGAAGAAACTCACTACCAGTCTCACACAACTGCTCTCCTTCTCCCTTTCCCTTTCTCTCTCTCTCAGCTTTGCTGCCTGTGGTTCTTAGCTTTCCCTGACATGATGGACTTGAGTCCATTTTGTTTCCCAAATCCAGGAGACAAACATCACGCTCTCCAGTGGTCCACTAGAGCACCCACTGGCTTGGCTTCAGGTGAGAGAGAAGCACCTGCCCACTCCTGTCATGGGTTAAGTTTCCTGGGCACTGACACTGAGACAGGAGTTTGTGTGCAGGATGATTCTGAAGGAGTGTCCATGGGATTGACAGCTATGGAAAGGAAGAGATAGGTGCAGGCAGGTGCACAGCAGGAGAGGCAGAGCAGTGACAGCCTCAGCCAAGCCCACAGGAAGCTCTAGAACTTCAATAGCCTTCAGAGTTGTCCCAAGACCGCTCGTCCTTCATACACCCACAACAGCCAGTCTTAGATGGGGGCCCCAGCAAGGGGTGTGGCCTTGGTGAGTCAGTTCTCTGCAGCTGAGACAAACTCAAAGAAATTCTCTCTCCCTCCCCCAGGCTGTTCAACTTCAGTTGCTTTCAAAGCCAGAGGGGAGTGATCACTAAGGCTGGTAGAGCTGGTTTTAGAATTTCTCAGCCTGCCTCAAAAAAGGGCTGTAA
Organism: Furipterus horrens; assembly: GCF_987537825.1. NCBI lineage: Eukaryota > Metazoa > Chordata > Mammalia > Chiroptera > Furipteridae > Furipterus > Furipterus horrens. Next base: position 70,773,597 of record NW_028327180.1, read on the forward strand.
TTATAACTTTTGTTAATTTATCATTTTTGTTTTCAGGTTTGGGCCTCTCAGCTTAAAACTAATACACACGGTTTCATTTCACAATCCTGCTAGGCACAGTAACTTGTTACACTAAATAGATTGCAATATCTGGGTGATAAAAACCATGACTTATGTTCCTATAACACTCCTTGGCATAGCAGTTACAAAACGACTCAAATTTCAAATGGCCTTTCCTGTGATCATATGATAGGCCCTAGTGTTGGGCCTGGAAAATATGGTCACTGTATGAAAAGGGCTTAGCATAAGGCTAGGCACGTAAGCGGTACCCCTGAACCTTCAGTGCCGACTCAGTGGGTTTTTATCTTAGTGGCTGTTACTAAGCTAATCAGTGAGTTTGACTGGTGGCTCTTCCCTGTGCCTATAGCTTCCTAAACACTTCAGTTCTCCTTCTATGCCAGTTATAACTTATCCCAATATTTAGGGGAACTTGTTACCCTGTTATGTTCTCAGGATAAATAAAGCAAATCAAATTGTTCCCCTTAGTTCTTTCCAGTGACTGCTCCAGGTGAATTCCTACATAGCATATTAGGGCTGCTACTGGGCTCATAGGAAACATCTTTTAAGATTAGGCTTACCTTACAATTCTGCTATTTCCAAACCAGAAGGGGAAAAAGGAAAAAGAAACATATTAGGAAAAAGCAACATATCAGGACATTGGTAGCTTGCTCACCTTTATCAAGATCTAGGTTTTAAGTCAGAAAATGTTTGTTTCTGGTTCAGGCTCTAAAATAACCTTAGATATGTTATTTCTTTACCCTCTCTGCCTTGGTTCCTTTATCAACAAAAATGATGAGATTGGGTAAATTCTTATTTTGTCCAAAAGGTTCTTTAATTTTGTGTAGAGAGTTTTCTGAGATATTGTCACCTGCATAGGCTAGAACACTGGAGTTGACAGGCAGGCAGAGGAATAAGGGGGTGGGGGGAGCGGGAGAAGGAGGAGAAGAGGAAGAGGAAGAAGAAGAAGAAGAAGAGGGAGAAGAAGAGGAGGAGGAAGAGGAAGAGGAGGAAAAAAAGAAGAAAAAGGAAGAAGGAGGAAGGAGAAATAACAAAAAAGGTAGGAGAGAAACCAGGAGTAGAAGGTTGTGAAAAGCAAGAAAAGAGAGGGTCTCAAGAAGGAAAGGTTAATTAACAATGTTCAATAGTCTTTAGACGTCAAATAATACAAAGAGACTGAAAAGAAATGAATATTTGATTTAGTGACTAATAAGTGGGCTGAAGAGTGATTAATGTGAGAGTAGAGAAAGGCATAGAAGAAAACACCCCAAAATATTAGTACTTCTCCTCCTTGGAGTACTAGAGAGGAAGGCAGCAGTGAATACTAACTTTAAAAAAATCCCATATATTATTTGATGTTGTATTACTTTTGTAATTTTAAAAGATCCAAATAAAAGAATGATGAGAAGTGAAAAAGTAGAGTCAGCAATTATAAGCTATACTTCCAAGAAGGTTGTCTAATATGTATAAATGTTTTACACAAGATTTTGTGCCCGAAGATAAAGAGCCAAAGTGAAAATCTAAAATAAATTCCTCACATTTGACTCAAATTTTGCTAGTCCACTACTATAGCTCTTCTCCCAAAGTCCTTTCACTGACAGAAAAAACGGAAGAGCAAGCCGAAGAGAGAAAATAGAACTTGATATAAAATAAGCTTCTCACTGACTTGACAGAACTTGTTCTGGGGGCTGATTTGTACTACTTACAGATTTCTCCAGGCCAACTTGTCATGTCCAGTATGGTTTCGGGAACTCTGATCTAGGTTGGTTTTGCATTATTGTGGCAGCCCTGAAATCTGATCTCAATGAGGTACATCTCAGAAGGCCAGGGAGCCGAGGTCAGCCAGCTGTCACTTTTGAACCAAACTCCCTAACTGCCCTGTGCAGCTCTGGGAAGCTTTACAGCCTTTTAACTCTGGATGAGGTAGGATCTCTCACCCAGACCCAGATATTGGACATTATCCATAAACCTGATCGGGGAAGGAGACATAAAGATAAGCAGAAAGAAACTGCTATCTTAACGCATGATGTTTTTTAAAAAGAATCTTTTGCATACTTAGAAACAGATGGTAAATTGTCAATCTCCTATGACAACTTGGAAAAAACTGTGTAAGAGTGTTTGGAGGAAAAATAAAGAAAAACTCCTTTTGAGATCAGTAATGAAAGACAGTATTGTAAACTTGGCAACTGCTGGGGCATTAAAAAGAATGATAGAAAAGAAAAGAAGTGGGCAGTGCGAGGGAGGGGGAAGGAGGAAGCCTGGTCACTTAGTAGCAGAATTTTCTTATGTTCTTTTAGTGAAATGCTTGAAAATCTTTTCTCTAAAACTTTATCCTATGCATTAGGAGGTAAAATATTCTCTCTGGTCTCAATGGTGTAATTGTGCATCACATCATCCAAGATGCTTCTTCTTTTTTTCTTTTCTTTTTTTAAATAGGAAACTTTCCTTTAATCGCCATCCAGCTCACATACTTTGGTTGAAATTGGTGTTTAAAGTGAGGAAGAAGTTTTCAGGACACATTCAAACAATAATCAGTACAACAAATGAGAAATCAGTATAATGAGGAATAATAAAGAGTCTAGAAAAAGTATAGTGAATAGCTAAAAATGAAGCCATCTCCCAGCTGATTATACTACAGCCTAATTCATAGAAAGAAGGAAAAGCTGTCAAGTAAAAACTAGCTTTGCTTTTCTAACTGCTGCCTCTCAGTTCATTCTCACAGCCAGGCTTTGCTCTTCCACCTCTGCCCCACAGGAAGAGGTGCCATTCATCTACTCAGGACTAACTCCTTGGTCAATTTTATTCTGCCTTCTTCAAGGACTCTTCCCCATCACCGACTCCTTCATTCTTTGGTACCTTTAGCCTTCTCTTTTCTCCTCTGTTCAATGCCAACATACAAAGTTTCTCTTCAACAGTTTTCCCCCTGCCCAACCATAAAATGGTCCAATCATGCTGCACCTCCAAGCTGTCTTTCATTCATCGCCAGATTTTTTCCAAGTTGTCTTTCTACTTCTCCAGTTCCCCTCTGCCCACTCAGTCATCTCTGAATCCTACTCCTAGTGTCCACTAAACACACTATCTCCTAGGTGACCAGTGACCTCCTAATTGCCAAATGTGAAGGGCATTTTTCAGTTCATATTAATATCTCTATGACCTTAGACTTTAATCCTAATTCCTTATTAAAAGTCTGTCCTTCTTTGGAACCTACACCATCAAAATCTGGTTTGACTCATCCCTCTGACAACTCTTAGTTCCTAAGTAAGCATCTTTCTTGGTCCAGCCTATCCCAGCACCGTCACTTCTTTTTCTGAGCACGTACTCTCTGAATGATCTCTTTGTCCATTTCAGTGTCTCCAGACCCTTCCTAGCTCTTTCTGTCTACTGGACATATCCACTGAAATGTCTCATAGACTGTTTACTCCCCATACAACCAAACTGAAGTCCAACTCAACATACTTCTCTTCCAGAATTACTTTCACATCTCCATAAAAGGCACAATTGTTGCACGAGTTGTCTTATTCAGAGGCCTGGAAATCATCCTTGAAACCTTCTTCCTCAACTCCTTCTATTCTAATTTTTCCTCCTTAATAGATCTTCATTGAACCCAGCTTCCCACCAGCTAAATAGCTTTCCGATCCAACCACTTTTCTCTGCCCCTCACGCCACCATCATGTTTCTCCTAAATTACTATGACAGACTCCCTACTTCTAGCCCTGCTCCTTTCTAATTCATCACACTGCAGCCCCTAGTGTAAACTTCAAAGCCTTTTACTGTTTGTGCTCTATCTAAATATCCATCCTTAACTAATGTCACTTTTCCCCTTCTATTCAATAACTAGCCAATGTTGAGTTCTTCCTGCTTTGGGGTTCTCCAAACTCTCTATAGCTCTCCTCTCTACCTTTTTGCCTCTTATGGTCCCTATGTCCCCTCCCTTTAGGACACCTCCCTGGCCTCTGAAGGAAGTCAAATTAGGTTAGAGAAGGACATCTTCCCTCCTCTCCTCCATGTATTCCCTTTCTGCCATTACTATCAGTACATTTATTGTCATTATTTAATTGTCTCATCTTCTCTTCTGTGGTGTAAACTCAGAAAGAAGAAGAAGAATATTTAACTTGTTTTCCGCAGTATCTCCTTGGGACTAAAATAGTGCTATATTCATGGAAATCACTCAATTTGTTTAATAATAAGTAAATGAATGCCCTAAAATCCATGGGCTTGTAGAACAATGGTTTTTGGTCTAAGTCTTTCTGCTACTGAAATAAAATAATGGACATATTTTTTTTTTTTTTTTAAGAACAGAATGGGATTATCTTAAGTTCAGACAACTATGTCATAAGCCTCTCATAGCTGCTACCCACCGTGTGTATAGTACTACACTCTGCAAAGGCCCTAGAGGTCTGAAACAAGTTTGAGCATCCCAGCTTGCATTCACTGTTCCATTCTTCCTCTCTGTCTTGAATACCTTCTTTCCCTGCACAGACCCACCCCTGCCTCCAGCACCCCTCACCCCACAATAGTGGTGCATATTCTGTTCCACACGAAGACATCCAGTCAGTAGGGCCAGCAAAGGTGGACCAACAGCCTCAAGCCCTGAGCCTGGTACAAACCTGCAGAGAACCGGAGGAAGCGTGGCTTTCTGCACTCCGTGTGCCCAGAAGGAGTACCTTTTTGCAGTTTACACAAAGCCTGCCCAAAGCGGTAGCAGATGGCCATATGTCTCCCCGCCTCTAATTTCTTGAACTCCCACTTCAAAACTCAACTTGTTTTGTGGGAATAGCTCCAAACGGTTATCTCCAAACTAGTTTTTCTACCCCAGTTTCTAAGGCAGATGGCACAAAAATTGACCTCACTGTTTTAACACTTAAATCAGCCCCAGTTAAGTGTTTTTGATGTGGGTTAAATTGTTACCTTCCTGTCAGCATTTTTCCAGTAGCAATTTTAATGAAGAAATTACTTCTGTTTTAGCAAAGGCAGCCAACAATTTGTCTGCTGGTTTGTGGAGCCGTCTACGAATATTGTATGAGTTTAGGGGTGGGACAAATGGAGCAGCAGTGGCCTGAGCCCTCAGAATTTAACCTCAGTGACCTAGCAAGTTGGGAATGTGCCTGGTCTGGTCTAAGGAGGCATCTAACCAAAACTGCTTTTCAGTTCACTAAATGGGGTTATTTTTCTTGATTATAGACTATTGTCTGTGGCCTTTAAATTTTTAAATGCATTTTCTAAACTGTGCTTCTTGAGATGTGAATATGCTTTGCATGGGAGAAAAGAGTGCTGCACGTGGGATTTGAGAAATGCCTTAGGGGTCAGGAATCTTGATTCTATCCTTACATACTTAGGTCTCTGTGATAGTTAATTTTCTCTGTCACCTTGTCTAGGATCTAGTACCCAGTATGTAGTCAAACACTAATCTAGATAGAGTTGTGAAGGTATTTTTTTCTTTTAGATGAGATTAACATTTAAATCAGTAAACTTTGAGTAAAACAGATTACCTTCCATAATGTGGTGGGTTTCATCCAATCACTTGAAAGCCTTAAGAGAAAAGATTAAGGTCCCTCAAGGAAAAATGAATTCTGGCTCCAGATTGCCTTCAGATTCAAACTGCAACATCAACTTTTCTCTGACTCTCTATCCTGCTGGCCTACCCTGAAGATTTCAGACTTATTAGCCCCTACAATCATATGTACCAATTCCTTAAAATAAATCTCTCATATTCTCTCTCTCTCTCCACCCACACATGCACACACACACACTCTCTTTATATCTGTATTAGGTATGTATATGTATATTTGTATATACAGTGAGGTCTGTCTGGAAGAAGTCCAGCCATTGTCAATATAGCAAGAACGGTTTGTGCAACATCGAGGTAACCTGGCAGGCAAGGAGAGTGGACTGGAATGTGCGTGTGTAAACCATGATGACTTCACTATTCTAGTCAGTGGGGGCAGTAGATGTCATTGAGTGAACACATGTACTGTGTGGCTGTCACATTCAAAATGACTGAGCTAGTAGAGCAATGAATCTGCATCAAGCTTGAACATTTCTCTGTGGAAACTATTTGGATGATTCCGAAAGCCACAGTTATGGGTAACTGGTGATCAGCAGCTTCATTACGACAAAACAGCTGTTCATGCATCACATCTTGTGCAGTTTTTTGGCAAAACATCAAGTCACCCAGGTAACTCAGCCCCCCTCCAGCCCAGATTTGGTGCCCTGTGACTTTGGGCTTTTCCCAAAACTAAAATAACCTCTGAAAGAGAAGGGATTTCAGATCATCAATGAGATTCAGGAAAATACAATGGCGCAGCTGATGACAATTGGGAGAACTATGTGAGGACCCAAGGGACTTACTTTGAAGGGGACTGAGGCATCATTGTTCTATGTGCAATGTTTCTTGTATCTTGTATCTTCTTCAATAAATGTCTCTATTTTTATATATAATGTGGCTGGATACGTTTTGGACAGATCTTATTTCTTTATATGTTTATTTATTTATAAATATATATGTATTTATTTTACAGAAACCTGACCTCCCCAACTGTCACTGCATCCATCTTTTTCATTAAAACTCATGAGTTGAGTAACTTTTTACAAAGTAACATGCTAAATTCAAGCAACAGAATCCTTCATATTTGAGCAAGCAGAATAATACATCTTTACTTGAGCAAATTATTCTCTTAATTAGCCTTGCTCTTGTAGTTAAATGTATCATGTTAATTTTGAACATTTTTAATAAGTAGATTTATATTAGATACCAAGTGTTAAAATTGTTTAAACTTGAAAGGCTCAGTTTGCAATGAAATGAAACAGATTCTCCTGGATATTACTGAGCTGCCAATAAGGATTAATTGAAACTCAAATGTTCTTTATTATTTGTTAATTATGTAATTGTTATTCATCCACATTTCATGATTTTCCATGTTAAATAATCATGCTTGTATTTCACCCTAGCCTTTCTGTTTAGTTAACCAATTAATTAAGAATGGGGATAGTCTGCATTTATTATCATTTTAATGGGCAGATTGATTCCCTGTAGCCCAAACATCTACATATGTTCAGTTTTTGAGCTTAGCCTGTCTTCCTTTAAGTGATTACCATTCTTTAAAAAAAATTTTTTTAATCCTCACTGGAGTACATTTTTTTTTCATTGCTTTTAGAGAGAGAGAAAATTAGAGAGAGAAACATCAATGTGAGAGAGAAGCATTGTGTGGTTGCCTCCCAGAGCCACCTGGACTGGGGATAGAACTCACAACCTGGGTATGTGCCCCAACAGGAGATTGAACAAGCAACCTTTTGGTTATGAGAAGACACTCCAACCAACTGAGCCACACTGGCCAGGGCATGATTATCACTCCTTTTTTTTAATTTTAATTTTAATTTTTTAAAGTATATTTTATTGGTTATGTTGTTACAGTAGTCCCAACTTTTTTCCCTTTGCTCTCCTCTGCCCAGTAACCCCGTCCCTCCAGCCATCCACCACCCTTAGGTCATGTCCATGGGTCATGATATAAATTCTTTGGCTTCACTCTTTCCTATATTATTATTAACTTCCCCCTGTCTATTTTGTACCAACCAATTATGCTTCTTAATCCCTGCACCATTTCCCCATTTCTCCCCCTCCCCCCTCTCAGCTGATAACACTCCAAATGATCCCAATACCTCTGATTCTGTTCCTATTCTGGTTTGATTAGTTAGATTTTGTTTTTATTTTATAGATTCAGTTGTTGATAATTGTGAGGTTGTTGTCATTTTAATGTTCATAATTTTTATCTTCTTTTTCTCAGTTAAGTCCCTTTGACATTTCATATAATAATGGCTTGGCGATGATGAACTCCTTTAGCTTTACCTTGTCTTGGAAGCACTTTATCTGTCCTTCCATTTTAAATGATAGCTTTTCTGGATGGAGTAATCTTGGTTATAAGTCTTTGCTTATCATCACCTTGAATACGTCTTGCCAGTCTCTTCTTGCCTGCAAAGTTTCTTCTGAGAAGTCAGCTGGTAGTCTTATGGGCACCCCTTTGCTGCTTTTAAGATTCTCTCTTTATCTTGAAACTTTGGCATTTTAATTATGATGTGTTTTGATGTGGTCCTCTTTGGGGTTAGCTTGTTTGGGACTCTCTGTGCTTCCTGGACTTGTATGTCTATTTCTTTTGCCAAATTTGGTGAGGTTTTCTTCATTATTTTCTCACATAAGCTTTCAATTTCTTGCTCTTCCTCTTCTCCTTCTGGCACCCCTATGATTTGGATGTTGGCACGTTTAAAGTTTCTAAGCCTCTCTCCATTTATTTCAATTCTTGTTTCCTCATTCTGTACTTGTTGACTTTTTTTCTTCCTCATGTTCCAAATCATTGATTTGAATCCTGGTTTCCTTCCCTTCACCATTGGTTTTATGTGGATTTTCCTTCATTTCATTTAGCATAGCCTTCACTTCTTCCCTTATACATTTGCCATACATAAGCATATCTGTCAAGCCTGTGAGCATCTTTATCACCAGTGTTTTGAATTCTGCATCTTTTAGGTTGGCTAGCTCCTCATCTGTTAGGTTGGCTATCTTCTCATCACTTAGTTCTCTTACTAGAACCTTGATCTGTTCCCTCTTTTGGGCCATATCTCTCTGTCTCCTCATCTTGACAGGCTCCTGTGTTTGTTTGCCTCTGTGTCTTAGATAGAGCTATCGCTCCTGTTACGTTGTAAGGGGCAGAGCCTTAGGTATTCATCAGTACAGGGTGACCAGTTTCATCATATTGTGGCACTGTATGTGGAGGAGGGGCCTGAGAGGGAACAATGCTGCTTGCTCAGCACTTTCCCCTTTCCCAGGCACTTCTCCCACTTCCGTATGGAACTAGCACCCCTCTAGCTGTTGCCCTGGCTGTCATTCCCATAGTGGGTGGGTCTGCGGATGTTCTAGGACCATGGAGGCCCTTTAAACAAGCAGACTCTGCTGAGAGACCAGAAGTTTCTTCCTCTGCCCCAACCGACACTGGTTTGCACAGTCAGAAGCAATGAGACTTTATTTTCCCCAGTGCTGGGACCGTGGGCTGCATGGTCTGGTCTGGAGCTGGGAGCGCTCCTCAGGTGTCCACCCGAACGTTTTAAAATGTGTGACTGCACTTTCCACTGGCCTGTTGCTGCTGCCACCATACCACGTCCTCTCTGCCCTGGATCCACCCCTCCTACCTGTCTGGATGAGTATTTCTTCTTTATATCTTTGTTTGTTGGACTTCTATGCAGCTTGATTTTCTGTAACTTCTGGTCATCTCTAGTTTTGATGTACTGTAGTTGTATTCCTTCTTAGTTGTGGAGGGAGACACAGCATGTCTGTCTAGGCCTCCATCTTGGCCATAAGTTATGATTATCACTCTTAATTGCAGATACTAAAAATTAAAACTGTACTCTTAAATGTCCAGTCCAATCCAACTTGTTAAAACTGCCCCTTGAAGACAAAGTGCAAGTGTTGATACAAGCACTAGGAAGGAATCACACATTTCCAGAGCAAGGTGTAACTCATCCCTAACCAGAAATTCCTGTGGTCTTGGTCACTGATGTCCGTAAAATACCAAGGGCCAGCAACTCTTTTGGAACATCCATTGGCCTTAGGGTCATGCAATTCTAATTCTTGTTTCTTTTTCAAAAGGCTTGGAATCCAAAGCCATCAACATTTAGTGGGTTGAATTGCATCAAACATTAAAAATTAGGACATTGTCTCTGAGCCAAAAACAGATACTTACATTTTAAAAAACCTCTGAAACATAGGCCACAAGGCCTTGCATTATATTCAGACAGCTAAAGAAAGTCAACTGTTGGTAAAAGAGGACTGACCCTCTGGTTCCTGAAGAGAAGAAAAGCATTTTAATCAATAGGGTAGGTAGATAGAAAAATGGTTAGTTGCTAGTTATGCAGTTACAGTCTACATTTCATTTGGGGAGAAGGCAGCTATATAATTTGCAAGGCCCAGTGCAAATTGAGTGGCGAACATGCATATTGCATTTATTGGGTTGGCCAAAAAGTCTGTTACATTTTTTTTCTATAAAATAAAATACACATTTTTTTTATTTTCACCAATAAATTTATTGATTTGGGTATTTTGAGTATGTCAGCTATGTCATGTTATTGACTTCTAGTGTGTAGAAGCCAGGGTGCAGTTAAACATCTTCCAACACATAAGACAGGCCCATAGCAAATAATTATTTGGCCAGAATGTCAATAGTACCAAGAAACTTTGCAAACCACTTCTGACACATTCACTCAGTCACAGCACCTTCTCCATACACTGCACAGATCTCTTTTTGCGTTTCAGTTGTGTCTTACCTTCCTTGAAATAATAAAGCACAATATGCTGAAAATGTTGCATATTTTCTTCCATCTTCAGTATTAAAATGGCTGCACAAAAATTCACTAATTTTGATTTTTTTTTTTAATGCTTGCTAATATGACAGCTGTCATAATACACTCTAACAAAATTGTTTCAAATGAAGTAAAAGACAACTCGGCACTACTTAGAGCCATCTTATGGGAAAAAACAAACTTTTTGGCCAACCCAATATTTCCTCTGCTCCCAAGAACACTGCATTGTCTCATCCGTCTTCTCTTACAAAACAAAGCTCAGAGATTAAATTATTAAGAATTTCAAAACAGTGACAGCAGAGCATGACAGCAAGCATGGATCCTTCTGAGCACTGGAACTGTGCAACTGCACAGGTCAGACCTGTGAGGCCAGCCCTGGGCAAGGGTGACCCTCTTTAGCCCTGGATGTTGGAAGGTAGCTGTGATAGTAAACATTTTTTGTGCCAAGTGGGTTTCTTTGAAAAAAATATTTTTAATTTAAATTCAAAGATGCCAAAAATACCATCTAAAGAAACTTGCTCCATATTTTCAGGTGTTAGTAAGTTAACTCTGGTCTCATGTGACTTCGGCTTCCCACAATGGGTCTTATACTATCAAGAGGAAAATTTAAGCCTATCACTTTAGGGGCAGTGGCTGGGAGTGAAGCAACAGAGTTTTTGATTTTAGAACATGAGTTCTAGAATGAGACAAAGCCACACTCAAACCAAGCATTTTTTATTTTTAGTTGTGTGACCTTGAGCATGTTTGTTAATCTTTGTTTTCTTCCTGAAAAAAATTGGGGGGCAGTGCACGGAGATAATGACAAGGCCGCCATAGGGCTTTTTGTTGAGCAGGTCAGATCCAGCCTCGTGTCCACATGTAATCCAGAGATTTTAGGATAGATCCAAGTTCTTGAAGATCTAGAAAGGTTGACCACAACCCTTTTGCATCCCACCCCAGTTCAGAGTTTCTCTCACTGTTTTCCTGAACCCTCAGAGAGCGCACATACTCATGGTCCACTTTGGCTCTGAGATCTAACTTGTGCTCAGTTACCTCATTTAGTAAAGCCTCATTTTCCCACAGCCCTGTCCTGGCTGGCAAACCGAGACATGGAATATAATTCCACGTCTGGATTTACACATGTATGTACACAGTCACCAAGATCATTAGGTGTATTAATTAGCCAAAGGAATAAAGGTAGGAAGGTGAAATGTATTTGCATTGTAGAACTATAAGCAATTGCTCTTAAAAATATTCTTCATTTTCACCAAATTGGACTCCAGCCTGCCTCCATCTCAAGAGAAGAGAAAGTTGAAACATGCTCCCCTCTTTTCTTTTTACTTAAATCAGTGGAAGTTTCCCTTAGTTTCACAAGGTCTTTCCAACCTAGACTCAACCCTTTTGCCCTTTATAAGGTGTTCTCCTAAACAAAGATAATTGTTTCACAGTTAATATGACAACAGCTTCCCCTTCTGTCCACCTTTCCATTCTCTTTAGCAGGAGCTCACCTGGAATCCCCTTTTCTGGGCATCTGGGAGACTGTCATTCCCCAGCTGCCTCTGCGGGATGTCGGGAGAGGACGCAGGGAAGAGCAATGCCAAGCTGGCATTAAAGAATCCACACAATGAGCGCCCAGTAAATACTGGACCCCCCCAGGAAAACTCCCTTAACTTCCCTGTACCTCAGCCTCCTCGTCCTTATAATGAGGGATAATGAGAGTAATTAGTACCCACCTCAGAGTGTTCAAGTGCAGATTAAATGAGTGATGCTTATAAGTCTACATGAGTGACAAAGAGCAGGAGTTCTTCATTGCTTCGTGTGCTGTGAATCCTGTAGGCTCTCTGGTGAAGCCTCTAGATCTCTGTCCTCAGGGGAAAAAAAAAAGTGTTTTGAAATTGAAAAATAATTAAAAGGAAATCAATTGTATTTAAATATAATAATTAAAATATTTTCAACTGTGATGTAGTAACATACATATTAACAAAAGCTTGAGGCAGGTCTAGTGGCTACCATGATTTCAAAGACATGTTCAGCATAAATAATATTCCTCGTTATTTTAGCATCTGAAATGTGGTATGAAAATATCTGAGCCCTGTGGGGACCCAATCTTAGGTACTGATTATACTTCTCTGATTTGTTTTCTGTCTATAGATACCTGAATGGAATGCTAAGTTTCAGTAAGGCCACAGTGACAACAAGATGCTATTTTTTTTTCCATCGACATTCCCAAGACCCCAGAATTTAAAAAAATCAATGTTCCTTAGAGAGCTGGGGGATTGCACAATCCCTCACTGAGTTCACCTCTCCTCCAGGCGCCCAAGCCCTGGTGTCCTTCTAAGGATATGAAGTGAAAATCAGCCTTCCCTCTCTTTCTATTTCCACTGGTTTTGTTACTTCATGGAGCACACTTCCTGCAGAAGAGAGAATCACTTGAAAACATTACATGATCCAGCTATCAGCTGACAAACACTCCTGGGCTACATCAACATCATAGAAAAACATTAGAGACAAATGGAAACATGATACAGTGTTAAGCACCGAGGCAAAGAGTGAAACATCCAGAATATGACACTAGCTGTGTGTATGTAATGGTGACAGTGGGACCTCATGAGGAAGAGCCCAGGCTTGAGTGTCAGACACATTTGGGTTGCAGTTCTGGCTCTGCCACTTCTGCCTCTCCCTAGGGGCAGATGACTTCATGTCTCCAAGCCTCGGTCCCCACCTGCAAAACTGAGACAATAGTAGTACCAACCACACAGGGCTTAGTGTGAGGATTAAATCAGGTAAGCCTTATGAAAAGATTTAGCACAGCATTTGATACAGAATAAGTGTTCAGTTAATGTCCGCTTTTAGAAGTAGCACCACTATGTCAGTTCTTGTCTTTGTTTTTCAGGTTGTGTGGGCAAAGCAGCAGCTGTGTGTAGCCTGTCACCTGCACAAACTTGCTGCTCAGGTACAATCCTGACTCCACTGAAGGGAATCAAATGCAGGCTCATGCTACCTCAAGTGACGAGATGTGAAAGGAGAGCCGGTGGGTGCCCCTTCCATAAAGGCAGAGTGTCTAACAGAAGTAACAGCCCGTGGCAATACTTCAGTCGCTGGGCTGGGTGACTGCCTACCTCTTTGCTCTGTGTTTGGCCTGTAAGATCCTGTCATAGCTGTCTGCTTTGCAAATAGGATTCGCTCCACTGCCAGACGCCGAAATAAGATGCTCAGTAACTTTGCCCAGCTGTTCACTTCAGTTAGCATGTGTCAATACAAGCAAGGTCTATTACAGTTCAGTGATTTTCCATCTCTTGTCAGTCAGCACAGCCTTCTCCTGATTCATTCTCTCTCTCTCTCTCTCTCTCTCCCTCTCTCTCTCTCTCTCTCCCTCTCTCTCTAACTCTCTCTCTCTCTGTCAGCTCCTAGACTTCTTAAAGAATTCCTGACCACTTTGCTCTGTTTCTTTTGCCCTCGTACCTTCCCCTCTCATTTTTCTTTCAAATGTTTCATGAAAAACTGGCCACAAGTCTGTGAATACTGGCCAGAAAATGAAAGGCACAAAACTTAGAAACAGAAAAGTATACACACCCTCCTCCCCTTTCCCCAAGAAAAGGGTCTTGAACCTGAAAATTAATCTCTGAGAAACTATTATGTACTTTCCCAGCATTAAGCTAATGAATCTACCATTTTCTCAGCTAATGATTTGTAGTCCAAGACATATTCTAAAAAGAAATCCCTAGATGAAGCAAGATATTTGCAAAGTAAAGCCCACACCTGCTGCTTGGGTGGTAGCAAGCAGCATCCGAGAGCCTTTGTCTTGTGCAAAACTTAGAGCCCGCTCTAAAATGACATGTGTGACTGCTAGGGGTGACAAGAGTCCACATGGCAGTGCCCCAAAGTTGCCAGAGGGTAAGTGTAAGAAAATTCAGGACACACAGGAAGCAAATACAGTCTGGAGGCTCCCAGATTCCAACAGAGAATCACACATTTATATAGCATAATTATGTAGGTTTTGATTAGTTTTTTATTGTGTTCTTTCCATTATCATTTTATCCCTCCTATACCCTCTTCCATCTCTACCCATCCCCTCCCCTCTGTAACCACCTCACTGTTGTCTGTGTCTATGAGTTCTTTCTCTTTCTTTTTTTCTTTTATGCTCCATCCCTCCACACCACTCCCCCCACCCCCGAGCTGTCAGCCTGCTCTCCATCTATGAGTCTGTCTCTATTTTGCTTGTTAGTTCAGTTTGTTCCCTTGATGACTTATATAAGGGTGAAATTATTTGAGCCAGTTTGGAGTAGAAGGAACCAAAGCCTGGAGAAGGTATGATCTGTCCAAAGTCACATGCTAAAATTAGGAGAGCCACATTGGCTTCTTTAATATTATACCAAAGGGAGGGTGACAATTCTATTGGCTAGTTGGAGAGCCTGGATAGTTGTATGACTCAGTTAAGCCCACTTTCCAGAGCTCCTTTCTACATCACTTTTGTTTGTTTGTTTTGTTCTGTGTTATTTTTTGTGACAGAAGGCAGTTCATGGAGCAGGGAAGCCTTGGAACTCATCATTACTCAGCCACTTCCCAAATAGCAGAGCAGACATTGTGAATTTGGATTTTTTTCTTAGAATACCTCTATCCAAGTATTCCAGACAGCTTTTGCCTGCTGTCAATTCAAGTTGGTCCACATGAAATAAATCTACTCACCATTTCTGACTAGTCCAGTGTTCTTTATACCACATACCATTGATACATCCAACTGTAAAGGGAAGAAAAATCTTTAGAGAACTATTTCAAGCTCTATATAAAATTCTTCTGTCATTTCAAAAACAGTAAAGGTACTTACAGACTCAGCCAGCCATATAAGTAAACTGTCTTTCCATTGACCATGTACTGGTGGCCATCATGTTCAGTCTTAACTATAAACTTGATGATAATCTTCTCTCTCTCCCATATGATTTGGCCTCTCTGCCTGTGACACCATGGTGTAAGGCATAGGGTGGTGGGGGGTGGCCATAAGTGACTGCTTAGTGAATATCTCTATGCCAGGTGCCCTTCTAAAGGCAGGGAATACAGCAATGAACAAGGTTAGATCTCGATTCTCATAGAGTTTACATTCCAGGAGAGCCAGACAGACAATAACCAAATAAAACATAAGTATACAAGATAACTTCGGTGATTGAAATGCTCTGTGTAAGAAATAAAATACCATCAGGTGTTTGTTACTACTCCCAGAACACCCTTAGCTATTAGCAAGAAGTCGTTTCACCTGACAAATCCTTTAACTTCCTTTGTACTTAAAGTATGCTTAGTTAGAGCCAGAGTCACCTCAGCGTGAGGACAATGCTCAAGGTGCTCTTCATGGACCACCTTTAGCTGCTGGCAAGAAATGGCTTACCAGACTCTTTAACATCTGCTATACTGGAAGTCTATTTAGTCAGAGTCATTAGCAAATAAGTATGAACTGTACTCAGGAAAAAAAAAGAAAAAAAAAAAACAAAACAGACACCAGGATGGATCTGATAGAGCGTGTTTTAAGACCGCTCAGAGGAGATCTTTGAAGTGAGACCTTAATGATGAGAAGGGATCCTTATTTGCAGATGCTGGAGTGAAGCATTCCAGAATACACAGAGCAGGAGCACAGCGCACGGGCACTGAGCAAGCGTGGCGTGTTCAAGGACAAGGAAGAAGGCCATGTTGGCGGGAGCCGAGCGAGTACAGGACAACAGTGTAAGGTAAGGCCAAAGGGCTGGCAAGGCTAGGTTATTTTAGTGCCTTGCAGGCTGTGGTCAAGAGCTTGGGTTTATTTAAGTTCATTTTAAAGTCACTGGAGGGCTTTCAGTAGAAGAGACCTGCAGTGATGTACGTGGGTAAGAAGTCAGTAGGAATAAAGCACAGCTACTACCCTCGAGGGGCTGATGAGCTACATCACTAATTATGACAAGGCAGTAACTGAAGGGTGGGCTGCGTGTGCCGAGGACAGACCCTGCACAGGCTGCAGCAGCCTCGGGGACCCAGCTGGCACGTGGTGTTTTGATCTGCACCGCACTTAGAGTGGAATACCCGGGTTGATGCTAAAGGGTAAAATTAGCTGGGATCTTTGAACTCAGGGGGAAATACTCATCATTCTTATTTTCTTTTTGAAATGCAATCACTGACTTTCAGGGGGTACAGTGAGATCTTTTCAGTCCCCTTCAGGAGGCACTTGTGTGGTACAAGTCCTGAAATCCTGTCTTTCACATGCTCAATTTGTGGAAAAGGGGAAGCATAATCCTGAGGGTTTTGTACTCAGCAAGCCCTCTTCTTTTGTGTTTGCTGATGGGGGCATTGGAAAAGGAATATTTGAAAAGTTTTAACGTAGTTAATAAAAAGTAAAGATGTCCTTCATCCAGCAGATTGTAATGTCCTCCAAGCACAGAGCTACTGGAGTCAGGATCTTTGAGTTCCTGCAGTTGCTCTATGACCTTGAGCAAACATTTTCACTTCGGGGGTTGGCCTTGGTTACTCCTAGCCAAAATGAGGGAGTTGGCTTAGACCATCTCTAAGCTCCTCAGCACCAGCTTTTACTTCCAATGGTCTGCTTACCCCTTTGCATGTGGGTTGATTTTAAAGTCCATGTAGGCAGTGATTCGTCGGCGGCGGCGGCGGCAGCCGTCCGTCTCGAGAGACGATGGCGTAGCTTCCCGAGAGTCTATCTGCACCGCCGAGAATGGCTGTGCAGTCCGACTCGGGAGTGACAATCCCTGCCGCACTTGGTACAGGTGAAGGCAGATGGCCGTTGTTGCTGCTGTTGACGCTGCTTCCGCCTCGATCTTTTCTGGACCGCCTCCTCGTTGCGCGCAGCCTCCGCGCGTGACGTACCTTGCCTGACCGCGAGCCTCCAGGCTAGGCGGTCGTCTGCTTGAACTTCCCATGTGTTGAGATTGATGGAGCATTGTGTCATGTCCTTTTTGCAGATGTCTTTGAACCGCAGTTTTGGGCGCCCTGTCATCCTCTTGCCTTCTGCTAGCTCGCCGTAGAGGAGGTCTTTGGGGATACGGCCTGCATCCATTCTTTTGACATGGCCGAGCCACCTGAGGCGTCTCTCACTAAGAACTGCATGCAAACTGCTCATATTGGCTCGCTTCAGCACCTCGGTGTTGGGGACCTTATCCTGCCAGGCGACATGCAGGACGTGTCGCAGGCACCTCATGTGGAAGCTGTTGAGTTTCCTTTCGTGCCTTGCGTAGGTGGTCCACGTCTCGCTGCCATAGAGGAGAGTGCTGAGTACGCAGGCTTGGTAGATGCGCAGTCTGGTTTTCTCAGTGAGGCTGGAATTGTTCCACGCTCGCTGGTTCAGTCTGGCCATAACTGTGGCTGCCCTGGCGATTCTCCGGTTGACCTCCAAGTCGACTGACAGAGAGCTCGAGATGGTGGACCCGAGGTAAGTGAAGTCGTTGACAACCTCCAGGGTGTATCCGTCGATGGTGATGCATGGGGGAGTCCCCGTGCCTTGAGCCATAACATTCGTCTTCGTCAGGCTGATGGCTAGTCCGAACTCCTTGCATGCGTGGGAAAGGCAAGTGACTAGCTGCTGGAGTCCCTCTTCGGAGTGTGATGTCAAAGCTGCGTCGTCGGCGAAGAGCATCTCACGGATGAGCACCTCTTTGACTTTGGTCTTGGCTCGTAGACGGGCCAGGTCGTAGAGCTTGCCATCGGATCTGGTGTGAATGAAGACACCCTCGCTGCAGTCCTTAAAGGCGTATTGGAGGAGCATGGAGAAGAAGATTCCGAACAGCGTAGGCGCGAGGACGCAGCCCTGCTTTACTCCGCTGCTGACTGGGAAGGCCTCAGAGGTTGCGCCGTTGTAGGACACCGTGCTGTGCATGTTGTCGTGAAAGGACATGACCACAGCAAGCAGATGTGGTGGACAGCCAATCTTCCGTAGCAAGCTGAAGAGTCCGCTTCGACTGACCAGATCAAACGCCTTCGTGAGGTCAATAAAGGCGAGGTAGAGTGGTTTATGCTGCTCGTGACACTTCTCCTGCAGCTGGCGTAGGGAGAAGATCATGTCCACTGTTGATCGGCCAGCTCTGAAGCCACACTGGGACTCTGGGTAGACGCGGGAAGCAAGGGTCTGCAGGCGGGCAAGAGCGACCCGGGCGAATACTTTGCCGACGACGCTGAGGAGAGAGATGCCCCGGTAGTTGTTGCAGTCGCTGCGGTCTCCTTTGTTCTTGTACATGGTGATAATGTTGGCGTCTCTCATATCCTGGGGGATGTAACCCTCCTTCCAGCAGAGACAGAGTAGATGGTGGAGCGGCTGTAGCAGGACTGGTTTCCCGCTCTTTAGGATTTCTGGAGGGATTCTGTCGCTTCCTGGTGCTTTCCCGCAAGCGAGGCGGTCGATGGCTTTGCCGAGCTCTGCCGCAGTAGGTGGGGTGTCTAGCTTCTCCATGACTGGTAGGTCTGGGATGGCTTTAAGAGCAGTGTCTGTTACGGTGTTCTTCGTTGCGTACAGCTCGAGGTAGTGCTCGGTCCACCGCCGCATTTGCTGTTCCTGGTCAGTGATGACCTCACCTGTCTTGGACTTAAGGGGGGCGATCTTGGAGGGGATTGGGCCTGTTGCCTTCTTGATACCCTCATACATTCCTCGTGCGTTGCCTATATCGGCGGCTTCCTGAATGCTTCTGCACAGGTTTAGCCAATAGGTGTTGGCACAGTGGCAGGCGGTCTTCTGGACTTTGTTCCTGGCAGCCCGTAGAGCTTGAAGTGTACTGGGAGTGGGCGTGACCTTGTAAGCCAGTAGGGCCTTCCTCTTAGCCTCGATCACGGGTTCCATTTCTTCCCAGTGAGCCTCGTACCAGTCAGCGTTCTTCCGCTCTTTCTTCCCGTAAGCAATAATGGCGGAGTTGTATATGGCGTCGCGGAGACGTGGCCAATTGGATTCGATAATGTCATCTGCCGCCACTCCCTCGCCGAGTGCATCTTCCATCTTGTTGATGAATTGCTGGGTCTTAACTGGGTTGCTGGCACAACTGGTGTTGATGCGTGGGCGACCCTTCATCTTGGAGTGGTGCAACCTCTTCGGCGTTATGCGCACCTTGCTTACCACGAGGGCATGGTCCGTGTCGCAGTCTGCACTGTGGTAGCTGCGGGTGAGGAGGGTGCTGCCAATATCCGTTCTTCTGGTGATGACGAGGTCAAGCTGGTGCCAATGGCGGGAGCGGGGGTGCCTCCATGACACCTGGTGGATCTCTTTGCACTTGAAGAATGTGTTTGTCACGCACAGGCCGTGGTGACACAAAAGCTCAAGCAGTCGCTGACCATTCTCATTGATTTTTCCTCTCCCAAAGTTTCCAAGGCAGGTGGGCCAGGCCATGTGGTCGGCTCCTACTCTTGCGTTGAAGTCTCCAAGGAGATAGAGAGCGTTACTTCTGGGAATCTTGGATAACGCTTCGTCCAGTGCATGGTAGAACTGTTCTTTCTCTTCGGTGGTGGCGCAGAGGGTTGGGGCATACGCGCTAAGAATGCTGACTGGGCCAAAAGTTGTTGACAATCGGAGGGTAAGTAATCTCTCTGTGCCTCCTGTGGGTGGCTCTATGGAGTTAACAAGCGTGTTCTTCACAGCGAACCCAACACCGTGCTGTCTTGGTTGGTCCGGAGACTTCCCTTGCCAGTAGAAGGTGTAGTTGGTTTCTCTGATAGTTCCGTTGTCGGCCAATCGGGTCTCCTGTAGAGCCGCAATGTCGATGTTTAGTCGTGCCAGTTCCCTATCGATGACAGCGGTTTTCCTGGCACCCTTGATCCACGGAAGGTCTGCAGTAAGTCCGGGGCACATGGTCCTGATGTTCCAGCTAGCGAGGCGAAGAGCCGGAGGCTTCTTTCTTGTTGTTTGCTTGGAATTAACTGGTGCGGGTGTTTTGTGGCCCACTTTTCGAGAGGCGCCTCTCTGATCCCCACGAGGCGAGCCATGGCGAGACGGTAGCTGTCCAGTGAGGTGCGATGACCTCTCCCACCGTCAGAGGAGACCCCTGGCGCTCGTTTCCTTCGCCAATCGGATGAGCTGATAACCGGTATCTGTCTCCTCCCGTGTTGAGTCGACATCTTGCGATGACGCTGGAGTGTCCTCTCAAGTGAAACTGAAGCTACAGAGCCTGGGCAGGGTGATATGGAGGGTCTGCTGTTGCCCATGCAGCAGACCCCCCCCTCTCTTCGCAGCTGAAGGGTCCAAGGGAAAGACAAAGTCAATACAGCTTGGCTTCAGGTGCGCCGCAGGAGTTGCCGGTGTTGACTACAATGTCAAACCGCCTTAGGGACTCTGGCTCCGGATTTTCTGTCGGGGTTTACTCCCTTAGCCTTTCCCCTGAAGAGGTATGCCGCAAGGCAGCAGAGGTTTTTTGGAGTCAGAGTTTTCCTTCTCTGATTTTAGAGATGTCCTTCCTCTTTCCTCCTTTACAGTCTTGAGGGCAGCATTTACAGGTTAAAATAGAAAACTGGCAGTGTAACCTTCTAAGCAGATACTACCAATACCCTGCTTGGGTATACTCACCCAACAATAAACATCTCTTAAATGTCCTCCAAGTGCCATGCCTCGAATTAGTAAATGGCAGTGCAATGGCAGCCAAACATTTGGATCAGTTTCACTAAGTAAACCACCAACACAAGTAGGTTTTTAAAACAATAGAATAGTGTCTCATTTTATTAAAAATAATAACTATTTTTAAGCAACTTACCAGCAACACTGAATAAAAACCTGGCTGTGTTTCCCACTGTTTCAACTGCTCCTCAGCTGGCTTTAACACAGCAGTATCCTGACTGGTGGCCTGAGTTAAGACTTGAAGAACAACAGTGCTGGCACTATTGAGATCCATGGAAACCAATTGGCTCAGTCCGAATAGCCCGGCTCTCCAGCTTCCACTGTCCAACACGAAGTGGCGTCGGTTGGTCCCGCGCCCCACGCTTGCAAGTCCACGCACCGCCGCCCACTGATGCCGAAAGCGGCTTCTAGGAACGCGCCATGTTCTGAGTTGCAGCTCTAAACGATGCGGACGCTAGAATATCGCGTCACAGACATCCACAGCAATAAAAAAGATCAAAATACTGATACACAAAACAACACAAATGAATCTCAAAAAGCATTATGCTAAGTGAAAGAAGCAAAGCATAAAAGTCTACATGAAGTTCTAGAAAATGCAAAATTATAGAGACAGAAAGTAGATCACTGGTTGCCTTGGGCTATGGGGCTAGAGGAAAGGATGATACAACAAGACACAGGATAATTTTTAGGGAGATGGAAATGCTTTAATCTTGATTCAATAGTAGTTATGCTACCGAAAAGCAATTTGGGGTCCTGCTGCCTGCCGCCACCCTCTAGGCAAAATTCCAGAAGCAAAGGTTTGGTGATAAAGAAAGTCTATCCAGTCACAGCTTCAATTACTTAAGCCTATCAATTAAGGCTAAACTCTAACACCTGGGCCCTGCTATCATTTCCCCCTGTTTTAATCACCTTATTTCTATAGGGCTAGTTACAAACTAAAACAGCATAAAATACAAAAACTACACAACTTTGGAAGAATGACAGGCTTCTGCCTCATAGCCTGTTCCCTCTAGAACACCCAAAGAATAAACCAGAGACCCTCTGCCAGGCCAGCCCAATCCTTTAGAAAAATAGGAAGCCCCACACTTTGTTCTTCCACAGAGACACGAACTTAACAATATACTGTCTAAAAACGCTTTAAGAGAACTCCAGAAACCAGTTAAAAAGTCATAATATCCCAGGAAATTGCAAAGCCAAAACCAGCTACATTAAAATGGTTAAAAAAATTATTTCACCCATGAGAGCCCCTCCCCTAAGCCAGCACAGAAACAACCTTAAAGAAATGAAGACCTAATAATTATGAGACAAAAATAAAAACGACCATCTTAAATAAGTTCAATGAACTTCGAGAGAAAACAGACAACTAAGGAAAATCAGGAAAATGATGCATGAACAAAATGAAAATATCTTAAAAAACAGAACTTCAGGAATTGAAGAATATAATAATTCAATTAAAATATTCACTAGGAGGACTTCTGGCCAAGATGGAGGCACAGACAGACACGCGGCGTCTCCCCCCACAACTCAGAAGGAACACAACTACCTCAAAACCAGAAACAACCATAAGCCCCAGAAAATCAAAGTGCATGGAAGTCCAGCAAACAAAGATATAACCTGCAACCAGGACCACCCTATTCAGCTGCACGTTTACATACTACATAAAACACTTTTAACTTTGAAATAACTGTAGGCTGAGAAAAGGGAATCAAAGTTGCAAAGACACGACCTGAGTTCTGCACGTGATTCTGTGCATTAAGAAACAGCACAATTAAATTTGGAAACTTTAGATATTCTGGGCTTTACAAGAGGAACTATGTAATATCCCCAGTTGGGCTTTGGGGCCCTCATAAGGGCTGGCAGAGAGTTCTTGCCCCATAAATATTATCATTAATTTGCTTTGAGTATTTGAATACTAATCGGTTTCTCAAGGATTATAAGACCTGCTTCAGAGAACTCATGGTCCATCTTAGAAGGTAAGAGATGTACAAATGAAAAGTGAAATAATACAGTGCAAAGTGAGCAGTGTGATAAGCCTCAAAGAGTTACAGGATTAATTTTTAAATGAAAAAGAAGTATGGGGCAAAACAAATGTAGGAAAAACTAAACTTATAATTGCTGAGAGATGAATTCATTTATTTATTCAATTTGTTTAATCACTTAACAGATAGTTATTGCATATTCGCTTTATTCCAAGATCTCTTCTAGCTGCTGAAGAGAAAGGGGTGAGCCCATGTGGACACATTGCTGTGTTTATGGATCAATAATTGGAATCTTTGGGACAGATTCATAGGTTTCTCTTCTCTTGCATTTGCCACCAGAATAATGTGCATAGGTCAAACTGTGAACATAGAATATCAGAATTTCCTGCAACTTCTCCCAGGATTTGCAGAGTTAAAGAACTGTCCCATTATTAGCTACCTTATTACCTTTCTCCAGTGTTTTCTGCAGCGATCGCATACCCTCGGTTCTAATGCCTCTGAGGACAAAGGGTTCCTTACTTTCTGAGATGTCCATTTTTATTATTATATGGCTATAGCAGTTATCCATGTTTTCTTCACACTGAAACAGACTCTGTCTCTTTTTTTCAGCCTGTTCATAGGAAAAGCTGTAGGCTAACCTCCCAAGGGAAACCTAGCAGACCTTCTTCTCTGCTGGGACCAAAGAAACATTTTAAAACAGTGTAAAACCAAGGAAATAACAGTATTTTAAAGATAAAAATTTAATTAAGCTACTCATTACCTTTCAACATACACAATAAATAGTATGTGCAGTATAGACAAACTGTTTCTAGCTTCCTTAGCTCTATTTGTTCATTCAGAAAAGACCACTACCTTGTTCTTTATGTCTCACACAAGGTTGTGTTTAATTTATAAACAGAATATATACTCACATTAAAGCCAGATTTCCAATTTTGAAAGGTGACTTTGAATTTCAGAAGCTATTTCCTGGGAGTTTGTCCTAGCCCCAGTTTTCATTAGCTCAATTAGACTGACTTTGGCAATCATAAAAAGTGATTCGCTGTGCGGTGATTTTCCAGTGAGCCATGTCTACTGGTTCTTAGTGACCTCTGGGGCCCTGAAGTATACCTAGAAGCAAAGAAAATAATTTGCACAATTTCAAGAATCCTTCATCTTGTGCCACTTAGATTTCTATCTTGTAGTGACTTCCGTTACAAAAAAATTTAAAAAGCACTCTTTAATTCATTAACCCAGTGCCTGTAAATGCGGCAGCAACCTGCTATGTGTCTGGATTCCAGTGGTGAACAGTCCCCATTATCACAAGGGACATGCACCCTTTCAGTAGGCTCGGGACCCTGCTTGGCTCTCATAACTGCTATGTCCAGGTTGCAGGCCAAACTGCTTACCCAGGCCTTGCACCACGTCCTCAGGACTTGGTCTCACTCCCTTTGTCTCTCAGGCCATCACCCTCTGGATTCATTCTGTACTCAGGCGTGTTTCCCTCTGGGGAAGCAAGGTGATTACCAGCATCTCCAGGAATACCTTTCCTTCTGAGACATGCCAGAGGGGAGAACCACCACCCCACGAATCCACCGAGTTCTTGTAATCAAATCCCATTGACCTAGGTTGAACCATATGCCCATTTCTGGATCAGTTACAGATTATTCCAGTGGAGTAAATCATGGTGCTTGGTCAAACCTGAGCCACAAGTTTACCCTGGAGCAGGGGTCAGGGGTGAGTGGGATCAGCTCCCTAAATTATGTAATCATTTAGAGAGTAAAAAGGAACAGTTCTCAAAGAAAATTGGGGTGTGAATGCTTGGCAGGCAAAACCAGGAGAGGCCCTCTGCAGAACCCTTTTGCTATAGCAGGATTGCATGTTTTTGAGTTAGAGGAGGGGGTCCTGTGGCGTGGGGACAGATACGTGAGCATTTTTAGTGGCAGAACAGAGGGCTTCTGACTTCTAGTCCAACTGATCTTCATAAACATTTCCCTTTATAAAATCAGTCACATAATTTGTGGGGTTCAGTGCAAAATGAAAATGCGAAGCCCTGGGTTCAAAAATGTAAGATGACCGCAGCAGTGCATTAAAACAAACGCACAGGTCACACTCCCGTGAAGCCAGCCCCGGTCAGCCAATGCCATTCCTTGTGTGCAGTCCATGGTATTTGTCACTGTACAGGCATGCAGCAAATTAGAAGATATTGCTTTCAGTTCCACTCAACATTCCATCCAGCATGGAGGCAGAAGTCACACAGATGCTGACAAATATAGAGCGGTTTAGAGAAATACACGAAGCTGGGCTCTCATGCCAACAGGTGTGCTGCAAGTGTGAATGTTATCTTGGCCTGTATAAATAAGGGTATAGATTCCATAAAGAGAGAGGAGATAGTCTTATTCTAGGCAATGTTGGTCCGTCCTCATATCTAGTACTGGATTAGATTTTAGCTGCCATATCCCTTAAAGACATTTTTTACAGATTTGAAATAATGTCATTTGTCCATAGTATCAGGATTTTGTTTGAGTTTCTGTAAGCACTTGTTATGGATTGAGTTGTGTCCCCCCAAATTCCTATGTTGCAGCCCTAATCCACAATATGACTATATTTGGAGATAGGGCTTTTAAGAAAATTATTAAGATTAAACAAGGTAATAAGGGTCATAAGGCCCCAACCCAATAGGACTGGTGTCCTTGTAATAAGAGGACCTGTGACACCAGGAGCCAGGCACACAGGAAAGGCCACGTGAGGACACAGCAAGCAGGTGGCTGGGGGAGACCAGACAGCATCTGGTAAATATCTGTGTGATGGACAACAGGAAGACTTACAGAAGCTGGGTAACCTGGAGAAAAGACTTAGAAGAAATATTAGAATTATCTATGGAAGAAGGAGTGTGCTCTGTACATCCCTAGAGGGAAGGCTTAAGGCCAATAATTGGAAGTAACGGAAATGTAGGCATTGCATCAACATAAAGGAGACTTTCAATAGCTAGACATTATAATTTTTCCACGGAGAATTACTATACTTATCACAGGCTTCCAGAGTTTAATAGCATCAGAGAGGGAGTCCAGTTGGAGGGAAAATGCCACTGAGGACAGGCTGGTAAGAGAAAAGCTCCAAGTGTAAGGCTTTTTCAGAAAGGAAATGAACAAGATTTGCTTCACCAGGATGGTTACTGCATGGTGTTCTAGAGGGAGAATCCTTCTGGCAATTATGGAAAGGAAAGGAAGGTTGTATATTTTCTAACAGAATAGTGGCCAATAAATCAATTTGCAAAGGCAATTATCAGAGCTAAGAATTTTAACTGTGGCTTAATGTAAACTAATTATAAAGCAGTTTTTAAAAAGAGTGTATCTCAAGTATTTGGCAGAGTTTACCTGGTCCTTTGCTCTAAGAACTCACTATACTGCATTGATGTGCATACATTTTACACACACATACACATACACGTGCTATTAGGATAATTCCCTGAGGGTCGTCGTCGGCAGCCGTCCGTCTCGAGAGACGATGATGTAGCTTCTTAAGAGTCTATCTGCACCGCCGAGAATGGCTGTGCAGTCCAACTCGGGAGTGACATGGTATCTGTCTCCTCCCGTGTTGAATCGACATCTTACGATGACGCTGGAGTATCCTCTCCAGTGAAGCTGAAGCTACAGAGCCTGGGCTGCCCATGCAGCAGACCCCCCCTCTCTTCGCAGCTGAAGGGTCCAAGGGAAAGACGGAGTCAATACAGCTTGGCTTCAGGTGCGCCGCAGGAGTTGCCGGTGATGACTACAACGTCAAACCGCCTTAGGGACTCCGGCTCCGGATTTTCTGTCGGGGTTTACTCCCTTAGCCTTTCCCCTGAAGAGGTATGCTGCAAGGCAGCAGAGGTTTTTTGGAGTCAGAGTTTTCCTTCTCTGATGTGCCCTGACTGGAAGATGGAACCAGCGACACTTAGCTCGCAGGCGGACGCCCAATCCACTGAGCCAAACCAGCCAGGGATTCCCTGAGGGTAGTCAGCTGTTAATTCTAAAACCCAAATCTGGACTGCTAGGTTATTAGAGGAAGTAGCAGCAGTTTATCTGATGATAGCAAATAGAGCAGGGATTCATTCCAGAGGGGATTCTTTCTAGAATCTGCTTCAACCATTAATGAGATTAAAATGTCACACTAATCACTACTGATGAGTGAAGGAAACAATTAGCCACAAGAGCAGGGAATATAGCAGATCATTGCAGGTGAGGCCAGGATTTAGCTACAAGTCACATAAGACTAATCTCATTGTTGCTGGAAAAGCACAACTCACCAGCTTTCTGTTTTTTCCTAACACTGTTTAGTCCCCTAGGGAAGTGCTAGCCAATACATGTAATGTAAACCACATATGTGATTTTAGTTTTTAGTAGCCATATTAAAAAATAAAAAGAAACATAAAATTAATGTGGATTATATATTTTATTTAACACAAAATATCCAAAATATTATCATTTCAATATGTAATTGAAAATATAAATGAGATATTTTACCTTTTTTGCTGAGTCTTAAAAATGTTGGGTGTATTTTACACACTTACAGCACATCTCATTTGAGCCTAGTCTCCTTTCAAGTGCTCAATAGCCCCTGTGACTGGGGGCTACTGTACTAGACAGCACACAAGAGCAGTGGGTTCCAAACTTGTTCTATGGCACATGCTTATGAAGAGAAAAGTGAACTCTGCTCCCATTGCTCGGTTGGCTGGAACACCCTCCTGTACACCAAAAGCCTGTGGGTTTGACTTCCGGTCAGGGCACATGCCTAGGTTGAGGGTTTGATCCCCAGTCAAAGCGCTTACAAGGGGCAGCTGATCAATGTTTCTCACATTGATGTTTCTCTCTCTCCCCCTTCCTTTCTCTCTCTGAAATCAATAAACATATCCTTGGCTGAGGATTTAAACAAAGAGAGAGAATGTAAACATGCATCCCAACATATACATATTTATTTTTAAAAAATTGTACATATGGATGATATTAGAAATACATAAAACACATTTTTGCATTGTTTCTTATCTGTATCTTATTTGACTTGTATTCATATATTTTAGAATGTATATAATATATTTATAACATCCATGTGTACAATTTCTTAAGAACTAAGTATGTGTATCTTGGGATGAATGTTGACTTCTTTCCTCATAGGCCCATTTTTAAATTTTTATTATTGGTAATGCCAAAATTTTATCTCACTAATGTAACTATTATTAGTAAACACAATGTGATAAAATAAACCTCACTATATTTTAAAATCTTAATTTAATATACACTCTGCTTATAAGTCAGCAGTTCAAAAGTCTAAGTTTAGTTTGTTTTGATCCTTGGTTTTAATGACTATCAAGCAGAAAAAAATATCTCCCAAAGATAAATAGATAAAAATTAAAGAACTGCATTCTTGGTTGTACTTGAAATCATGATACTCATTTATCAATCTCACCCATTAATTATGCCCGTTTCTGCAATGATTTAGCATGTAAATTTCCACTTCCCTAATGTTTTCAGTGGTTCTTTTAGTTGCATCTTATATTTTTAACAAATGGACTCTAAGCCCACTGAAACTCTTTATCATGAAGATTTGCAAAGTGATTGGGAAACTCTGTATGTCAGATAGACCCTAAGATGACCTTTAATAGTTCCCCTGTCCTGAATTCCATTTCTTCATGGAATCCCTCTCCTTTGAGTCTGAGCACAATATATGACTTGCTTTCAACCAGTAGAATATGACAAAAATGAAGGATGTCACTCTTGTGGTTATGGTTGGTTATATAAGACTCTCTCTTAGCAAACTGGAATGAGGGACTCCCCTTGACGTCTGGAGGAAATGAGTGGACATGTTGGAGAAGCCCACATACCAAGGAACTATGCGTGAATGTTAGGACTTATGGGCAGCTTCTAGGACCTGCAAACAGTCTCCAGTCAGCAGCCAGCAAAAATCTTGGGAGCTCAGTGATACAGTCACAAGGAAATACATTCTGCCCAAATCTGAATGAACTTGGAAGCAAAGTCTTCCCCAGATGAAGACAGTCAAGCTGAGAGTTACTGCAGCTTGTGAAGCCCTGGGCAGTTGACCCTAAACTGTTCCCATACTCTTGACCCAGGAAAACTGTGAGATAAAAACATGTGCCTTTTTAGCTGTTAAATTTTTGATGATATGTTATACAACAATAAAAATAAATATATTCTGTTTCTAATTATTTTAAGAATGCAGATATGAGAGTTTTTATAGGCAGCACATGATCATGTTAAGCTATAGAATCAGAAAACAGCGGAAACATTTCCAAATATCTATTTTCCAAATGCTCCAGCCAAAACAAGAAATGTTTTGGTAAAACAGTCTCCTCCCCACACATTACTAAAATTTTAATTTGATGATGAGGAGATAGACTTGTTTTTATCTTTCAAAAATATTTGACAGGTGAACTGAAACTGATCACCCTTTGTCATTATAAAAAAAGATCAGCAAACTTTGCACTTTTGTAAGAGAACAATGTGTATTTTATCTTTAATTTCTACAGTGCTCTTAGTGAACCCCTAAGTGGTTTAAAAAAGTTGTATCAGTCCTTTATAAATTTTGGATATTAACTCCTTATCAGATGTATGGTTTGTAAATCTCCCATTTAGTAGAGTGCTTTTTTTGTTTTATTGATGATTTCCTTCACTGCGCAAAAGCCTTTAGTTTTATTGTTTTCTTATATGAATTTTATGGTTTCAGGTCTTACATTCAAGCCTGTAATCCATTTTGAACTTATTTTTGTATATGGTGTAAGATAATGATCCATTTTCATTCTTTTGCATGTAGCTGTCCAGTTTTCCCAAAACTGTTGATTGAAAATTGTCTTTTCCCCACTTTATATCCTTTCCTCCTTTGTTGTAGATGAATTGACCGTGTATGTATACATGTATTTCTAGGCTCTCTATTCCATTGATCTATATGTCTGCTTTCGTGCCAGCGCCATACTGTTTTGACCATTATAACTTTGTAGTATTGCTTGAAATCCAGGAGTGTGATATCTTCAGCTGTATTCTTTCCCAAGATTGCTTTAACTATTTGAGGTCTTTTGTGGTTCCATACAAATTTTGGCATTCTCTGTCGAGTTCCGTGAAAAATGCCATTGGTATGTTGATGGGAATTACATTGAATCTGTATATTGCTTTGGGTAGTATGGCCTTTTTATATTAATTCTTTTAATTTATGAGCATGGTATATCTCATTTCAGCACTATTTAAAATATCAAAATATGGAAGCAATATAAGTGTCCATTGATAAATGAATGTATAAAGAAGATGTCACACACACACACACACGCACACAGTGGGATATTACTCAGATATAAAAAATAATAAAACATGGCCACTTGCAACCACGTGGACGTAGAGGGTTTTATGCTAAGTGAAATAGTCACACAATAGATACAGGAAAGAAATTGGTGGTTACCAGAAGAGGGAGAGGACAGGGAGCAGGCAAAGTAGGTGAAATGGATTAAGAGGTACAGACTTCCAGTTATAAAATACATAAGTCATGGGAACATAAGGTACAGCACAGGGAATATAGTCAATAATATTGTGATAACTTTGTATGAGGACAGATGGTACCTAGACTTATTGTGGTGATAATCTCATAATGTATATAATTATTGAATCATTATGATGAACACCTGAAACAAACAGGATATTGAATGCCAATTATACTTCAATTCTTTTTAAAAAATGTTGTCATGATCTCTCTTCAACTTATTACAAAATGATATAAAGAACTATATTAAAGAGTCTTGATTTTTAAAAATTTAAATTTAATTTTTTAATTGATCACCTCAATGTAATTATTTGTGCTTTTGTGGATTTGACTTCTTCTCTGTATTATCTTACCTATGAATGATGAAGTGAATAAATTTTAAGTTTAGTATTATCTATGTAACATTATCCCAGAAACTTAAAAAAAAATTTATACAGAGGAGCCACTCTATCAGTGAATATACTTAAATATGTTCTTTAAAAAATATCGTTTCATTTATAGAAGTTATTTACTCTTTAAAATATATCTTCTTTTGTTATCTTTAATGCCACACCAGAAAAAGGCAATTCTTCATGTTGTTTATTATTAAAACTTATTGTAGCAAATAGCATACATGAAGACATGCTAGCATCATTTGTACTTTCATCTTGGATCTTAGACAAAACTCCTGTCATATATCATCTGTTCTATAAGTTTTTCTTTTAGTCTTCAGCAATATAATCTATGAATATTCCAAAGTGTTTTGCTATTGTGGTAAACATATACGTATTTGGTTGTTCTCCCCAGTTCCCTCAGCAGAGTTCATAAAACCTTTGGAATTTCCTGAGTGATAGAAGTGTCTTTGTTGCTTATAACAATCCCCTTTCTGACCATACCTGAGATTATGAAGTGATTGAAAACAGGACCCCTAGATAGCTTTAAAATAGGAGCTGGTTGACAGAAAGACCAGTCTTGTGATTAGAGGGTTGGAACTTCCAGCACCCCTCAACCTCTGGGGAGGAGTGGGTAGGGATAGAGGTTGAGTTCAGTCACCAATGGTCAATGATTTATGTAATGTCAAAAAAACCCTCTTAAACAATAAGCTTCAGTGAGCGTCTGTGTTGGTGAACACATCAACACATTGACATGCTAGGAGAATAGCATGTCCTGAGAGGGTATGGTAGCTCTGTAACCCCCAACCAACTTATCCATTTGAGTGATCCTGAGCTATATCCTCCTGCCCCATAGCTTGCCCTATGTATCTCTTCCAGGTTTATCTTTTATAATAAAATGATAAACGTAAGTAAAGCAGTTTCCTGAGTTTTCTGAATCATTCTAGTGAATTATCAAACCTGAGGCAGGTCATGGGAACCCCTGAATTCATAGTTGGCCAGGCAGGGGTGCAGGTAGTGCAGGTATTATTTATGGTTGATGTCTAAGGCAGTCTTAAGGACTGAGCCCTTAACTTGTGGGGTTTGTGCTAACTCTCAGTAATTGGTGTCAGAATTAAATTTAATTGTAGGACAGCAATATACCTCTGTAACTACCTATAGATATATATATTCCTCAGTATCACTGTCAACCAATAAAGAGTATGATAATTTAGCAACTTAACATTTTTCTAAAATGGAAGTCAGAGGAATAGTCAAGCCTACTTATCTATGATAGTAATCATACTGTGCTGGGTCTGCAAAAATACAAGTTTCCATTCCTGTTGATGACACTACATGAGTTAGGGTCCTGAAAATCTTCCTCATTCTTTTCAAAAATATATTATTAAGTGATTATTTTGTTCTTGGCTTCAAGATAGATGCTGACCATACAATGATAAATGGGACAAATATGGTTTCTATTGTCAGAGGACTCTCTTCTCCTTACTTATTCTTACCAAGGAAACAAGCAAGAGGCTGGACAGGGAAATAAATAGATGTATTTTAGGGAGAGTGGCCTAGAAAGGCTTCTTTGGGTAGGTAGCATTTAAACTGAGACCTAAAAGAAGAGAAATGGTTAAGTGATGCAAAAAATTCAGGGAACAACATAAACAAGATGATATGGTTGGTAAGAGCTTGGTGTGTTTGAAGTACTCACACCAGCATGGCTTTGGTATACTAAGTGAAGAGGAAA
The DNA here is from genome assembly GCF_987537825.1 of Furipterus horrens. Taxonomy (NCBI): domain Eukaryota; kingdom Metazoa; phylum Chordata; class Mammalia; order Chiroptera; family Furipteridae; genus Furipterus; species Furipterus horrens. The sequence goes on from NW_028327180.1 coordinate 70,806,090, forward strand.
GTTTTGTAAAATGAGGTTGTAAAAAAAAGGAAGCACAGAGTAGATTGTGCAGGGCCTTGTAGTTCACTTTATGTGCTTTTGGAAGCCAGTAGGGGCTGATCTTTTTTTTTTTTTTTTTTTTTAAAGGAGATCTTTTTGGAAAATGGCTGGGAAAGGGGCACAAATGGATGAAGTCATCCACGTGAGATATAACAATGGCTTAGACCAAAGTGCTCCCAGTGGATATGGACGGCAATAGTGGACAGATGGGAGAGCTCTTAGAGATGAAATTGACAAGATTCACTGATGGGTTTGATATCTGAAGTGAAAGAAAAACAATAATGAAAGATGACCATCAGGATTCTTGCCTATATAGTAATGTGGGGGGGGGGTACAGTTTATTGATAATGAGGTGACTGAGTGAGGGTGGAATCAGATTTGGAACAGAAAGTCAAGATTTCTGTTTTGTTCAGATTAAGTGTAAGATGCCTGTGAGACATACAGGTGGAAAAGGATGATAAAGTTAAATTGAATCTGTGAGTGGAGTGTAGAAGAAAGGTTTGGGCTGGAGATATAAATTTGAGAGCATAAACATGGTGTTTAGATCCATTGGAATAGATGAAACACCCTCTCTCCACTTCAGGGACACAGAGAAGGAAGCCAGGACTGAGTCCTGAAAACCCCCAGTACAAAGATCTATGAGCTATGCAGTAATCAGCAGTTATAACAAGAATGAGTAGCTTTTTAAGTGGAAGGCAAACAAGGAGACAGTAGCATCATGAAAGCTAAGAGGGAAAACATGTCAAAAAGGGGAGACTTATGTTGAATGCTGCTGAGAAAGCCACGAAGTGAAGATGCTGCTTTGGCAAAGCAGAAGTCACTGGAGACCTTGTCAAGAGCAGTTTTGTTACAGAATGGGGGTCTCCAAAAATCCCCAGAGCCTGCGGGTTGGGGGATGGGGAAAAGGGAACAGCTTTTAAGATGCCTTTGCATGACTATGGCTAGTAGCTAGTGTCTTTGTTATGCAAATGGTTTTGGTTCTTCCAAGGCCCCAAGGAGATGGGAGGGAATTTGACTATGAAATAGTGAGGAAAGAGCACACAGAGCCTGCGCAAGGTTCTGTGAATGGTCAGAACTGGTTACCATGCCCACTGCCTCACAGGATGAAGTCAGGGATTTAAAAATAGGCGGCAGATGTTTTAGCAAAGAGAACTCCATGCGGCTTGGAGAGGAGGAGAGAACTCCATGCTCCTTTGAAAGGGAGAACCATGCGTGATCCAGTGCAACACGGCGCATGTTTTCCTGGACTGTTATACGGAGGCTGATGACATCGCACCCCAGATCCTGAAGGAGACAGCTGACAGATAAGGGGTGCGGTACTTCTAGGCATGTTTTTGGCTTCTAGCCTTTTGGGGAGCAAGGGAAGTGCTGGGTCCTGTGGCAGAATAGGGCTCTGAGCTGAAGTGCTCACCGCCCTCCCCAGGTTGAAATACTGTAAATAAAGACCTGTTTTCCTTAACACTGTTTGTTGGGTTTTACACCAAGGCGCCACGTGAAAGAACGCCCTTTCGCTCTAACAGTTTTGGCTTCCCTGGATGGGACTAATGGAACCTGTAGCCAGGTTCTCTCTGTAACAGTTTCAGTGGAGTAAACTTGAAGAAACAAGATTGTTAATAAATAAGGGTGAGCTGAAAGCTGGAGTGGGAAGCAGGTGTAAACAACTCTTTTGAGAAGTTTAATATACAAGGGAACAGAGAAACTGGGCTGTTTCTAGAAGAATGGGTAGGGTCTAGGGAAGGTTTTGGTTTTGCTCTTTGTTGATCTTATGATGGGAGCTATTGGAGCGTATTTGTTTGCTGAGGGAAATGAGCCAATACAAAGGAAATAGAGAGACTAATGGAGAGGAAGGGGATGAAATCTGGAGCACAGAGGAGGGGGTGGTGCTGAGAGGAAGAGGAATTCATTCCCCCACTGTGACTGGAGGGAGGCAGGAGAGAATTCTGGATTTTAAGTATAGATTGGTTTGGTCCTTTGGTTGTTGAAAGAAGAGACACATATCCTGCTGACTTCTAATTTCTCAGTGCAGCGTGAAGGGCTCATCATCAGAGGAGGGAAGAATGCAGAAGTAAGTGGAGATGGAAGAAGGCATGAAACAGTTTTCTCTGAAAATTGGAAATCCAACTTATTGGAGAAACAGTAGGATTACTAGATTGCGTTGAGTACCTCCTGGAGGTACAGTGTGAATTCAAGTGGAAATAGCTCCATTTGTGAGTTTATCTGGTAACATTCATCTGTTCTGCTATAAACCTGGAGAAAGCCGATGATGTTCATCTGGGCTGATGTTTCTGCAGCAGAAGATGGAAGAGGGAATGATGGATAATGGAGCTAAAGGGGGTTTGTAAGGGAGTTATTATAATGATGGATGATGAAATCAAGACTGAATAAGACAGTAAACGAGTGCAGGAGGACTTTGGGGGAGGAAGTGAGGATGCAACATATCCTATAGATTTTCTGAAATATGAAGGGACTGACCTTAATCAGTTGACAAGCCAAAAGCTTAGACAACAACATGATAGGTTTTCCTGTTCTGTGCCATGCACCTGGTGTGCATTTTTCTTTTCTCTGCAGTAAGTGGATTGAACATTTGTTTATCATCTTATTTAGTCCTATCAGTACCTATTTAACTAACAATTTAGTATTGGTTTTCCTTAGGCACTTCAAGGTGAAGGCTTCACTTTCATTATATGAGTAAGGTCTCTGAAATAAGACTCTTTCTTACAAAAAACATTTAATTTAAGATCATCTCAAAGTCATCCATTTTCCCCTTTTCCACTTAGTGCTTAATGGGTAGAACCAATAGAGCCAGGTGGAGAAAAGCAGACCAACTGCATTGCTTTTACACAGACTCCCTATCATCCAGGCTCTCTTACCTCATTACCCACTTCTAGTCTCTGTCAGCAAATGAAGTGCTTGAGGCATTTCAATGAAAACATACACCTTTTATGAGAATCTAAATTAAAACCCTCTAATGCCATAAGGCTTGCTTCTTAGCATAATTTATGTTGGACCACTCATATGCTTTGAAAGTAATAATTTTAGACTCTGGTTGTTCTGCAGAGGCAGTTAAAAGTAAAAATGGCTTGGTAATCAATTATTTCTTTTTTTAAATTTGTTTATTTACTTAAATTAAAGGCTGTCTTTATGGAATGATTCATGACTCAGACAGCATCTCATCTACTGAATAGAGAAGTGCTCTAAATTTATTTTTTAATTATAGTTGACATACAATATTATATTAGTTTCAAGTGTACAACATGGTGATTAGAGATTTATGTAGTACCTTACAAAGTGATCACCATAATTTATAAAATCAAATAATTATCTGTCACCATTCAAAATTTTCATGATATTGTTGACTACATTCTCTATGTTGCACATAACATATCTGTGACTTAATTTAAAATGTGCAGTTTGTACTTCTTAAAACTTCTGTTTTCACACTCTCCAAGACTTAAACTTGGACCTCATTTAAAAAAATAGAAGGTCAACATTTATGGAAAAGTATAAATATCATTTTGAGTCTGGTCCTACCAAGTTATTTTAAGTCAAAAGACCCACTCTTGTGCAGTGTTGCCGGTCATCCTTAGATATCCTCAGATACTTGGACCATAGTCTCCATCTTCACCAGACCTGGCTTGTGTTTTGCTCCCTGTATATCCGCACTTCTCACATCTCTCTTCTGCATGACATGCAGCACTGTTTGCCTGGCTTCATCTTCTTGCTTTTTTCTTCAATAGAATTCTCCCTCTGGCCATTACATGAATTGGATACCCTGAATACAGTAATGAGCATCCTCTCCAGTATAGAGTGGCCTCTAGAAGCACCACACCTCCTGGGTTTGCAGACAGTATGTGCCTTTTCAGTACTTAGTCAGTTGCTGAAATGGGAGGTAGCACATCTTGTATGTCTACCAGGAGCCAATATTCTGTGCATAGGCCCATCTGTCTTGAAGAAGCCATAGAATAATGTTTGCCACACAGAAACCACTAAATGAACATCTCAGTGAATTATAATAATAGGTAATGCAAAGATACTGTTTACTATGTGACAATATTACCTTTACTTAGCATTGTTGTATGATATATAGTTTAACCTTCAAAATAGCCCCATGAGGTAGGCACTATTCTACCTGCCATCATTAAGTTAATACATTATCAGGTAAGACAAATGTGGGTCTCATCACTGTAACTGTAGTATCATGTTGGCCAAAAAGTCCATTATGTTTTTTCCACATGATGGCTTTAGTAGTGCTTTGTTGTTTTTAAGTTAATTTGAAACAATTTTGTTAGATTGTGTTGTGACAGCTGTCATATCAGTGTGTCTTTTTAAAAAAGCTTATTAAAACTGGTGAATTTTTGTGCAGCCATTTTAATATTGAATATGGAAGAAAATATGCAACATTTGTGAGTTTCTTGGTACTATTGATATTTTGGCCAAACAATTCTTTGCTGTGGGACTGTTTTATGCATTGGAGGATGTTTAGCAGCTACTCTGGCCTCTATCCACTAGAAGCCAATAGCAAGAGAGCCAATATACCCAAAATATCCAAATCAACCAAGTTATTGGTGAAAATGAAAGATGTGTTTTATTGTATGGAAAAAGCCATATGAACTTTTTAACCAACCCAATATTTGCTGCAGCACTCCCATTCCTAGCCCAAAGCCATAAGACAAGCACTGGACTCTTAAGTCAGGCCAAATATCTAGGAACCTAAAACCCAACATGGATAGGTAATGTGCATTGAGCATTTTCTGTAAGACAGACCCTGAACAGGTTCTTCAGCATGGACCATCTCATTCAGTCTCCACTGCCTCCTCTAGGTATTGTCCTTCTTCTAGTTTTTAAATGAGTCAAGTGAGCCTCCAAGAAGTCAGTGACTGGTCCAAAGTTGCTCAGCTAGAGAGTGATGGAACTAGACTCAAACCCAGGTCAGTCTGACTCTGAAGCCAGTGCTTTTAACATGCACTTTATTTACTAAAGGAAGGAAACTTGGCATTGTGAAGTCATGCATCAAGCCTATTTCATCTTGAACTTTTACAAAAGCTCAGCTAACCAAATGTTTACCTGGGATACTGCCTTATTAGGTCTCACACTTGGGTCAAAGATGAAGAATTGATTTATAACTTGCCTCACCAGTTAACAACTCCCTTTCCTCTCCCAAGTATTGTCAATTTCTGAGAAAAAGGAAAAATGGAGTTTTTCACACACACACACAAGTGGAAATGGGGCCATTGTTCGACCCTACTCATTGATTTGTGTGAACTTTCCTTCTACTCTTAATGTGAGTTTTAGCTGGGAACTGAATGAGCTGAAACAAACTCTGAAACTTTGTTAGTAAGAGAAAAGAAAAGCTGTCAACTGGGGTCTTAAGTCTGGGTATAAGGGCTTCTCTGGAGTGAGTAGGCTGTCTGACCTTCCTGTCTCAGTGGCTCAGGCTCCCCACCTGGGTCTCATGTCTCCAGAACTTGTCTTTTGCCAATCTGTCCAATTCCAATCCTCTCACTTCTTGACGATCCAACAGGCCAGACCCTACTTTTCTGCCTCTACTCAGATTGTTGCCTTCTTGTCTCCCTCCAAGTCTACAGAATTGTCTAACCCTGACTGTGACCTTTGCTTCCACATAAAGTCTTACCTTATTTGTGCATTGACTAAGGGCACAAATTTTGGGGTTCAGAAGACCTGAGTTCAAGTCTCCGTGTACTGTGCGCTGTTGAGTAAATTAACTTCTCTGAGCATCATTTTTTTCATCTGTGATACTGCTAATGGTCAGACCTACCTCAGGGGTTGTTATAAGAATTAAATGAAATAGTACTTGTAGGACTCTTAGTTCAGGGTCTGACATGTAGCAAATTATTATTAAATGTTATTTGTTATGTTTCTTACTAAGAGGCCTTCATTCTAAGCTGTGCTCTGAAAAAACCAAAAAAGTAAAAGATTCATAATATTCATTTGGGCATGTGCTGATAAAGTAGAAATGGTTTTAAGAGACAGTCTACGGTAACATGTCTCCAAGAGGGTCACCATCAACTTCTTCATTCCTGTGCTCACATACCACCCCACCATCTAGCTGACCATAGTGGCATTTGGCCAACAAGATATGGCAGGAGTGACTTTCTGGAACCAACAAGGAGAGGCTCAATGAAGCCTTAGAACTATTTTCTAGGTCTCTTGGAATACCTGCTTTTGGAATAGTCACACTATGAGAAATTGACACCATGTAAGAAGTTGACAACCACTGTGCTGTGGGAAACCCAAGCCACATGGAGAAGCCCAGGATGATAAGAAATCACAGTGAAACATGAAGAAAGGCAGAGACTCCAAGTGGTGTGGAGATTCCTCTCATATGAGTAAAGACCCCTTCCTGGAAGTGGCTCTTCCAAACCCAGCCACTGATACTTTTTAAGACCTAAAACTATTAAACACCCAGAAGAAAAGCTACTTGACATTTGTCTTGGCAATGATGTTTTGGATATGACACTAAAAGCACAGACAACAGAAGAAAAATAAACAAGCAGGATTATATCAAACTAAACAGTGTCTGTACAGCAGAAGAAACAGTCAACAGAATCAAAAGGCAGCCTACAGAATGGGAGAAAACATTTACAAATAATATATCTAGTAAGGAGTTAATATCCAAAATATATAAGGAATTCATGTAACTCAATAGCAAAAACAACCCAATTTTGAAAATGGACCAAGGGTCAGAATAGATATTTTTCCAAAGAAGACATACAAATGGCCAACAGGTATATGAAAAGGTGCTCAACATCCTTGATCTTCCACGAAATGCAAATCAAAACCACACCATTAGAATGGCTTTTATCAAAAACACAAGAGATAAGTGTAGGCAAGGGAGTGGGAAATGAGAACTATTGTACACTGATTGGGAATATGAATCAATACAGCCATTATGAAAGAGTATGGAAGTTACGTATAGGTAGAACCACCATATGATCCAGCAATATCACTTTTGGTTATATATCCAAAGGAAACAAAATCAGTGTCTCAAAAAGATATTGCAGTCCCATGTTTATTGCAGCATCATTCACAATAGCCAAGATATACAAGATGACCTAAATATCTGTCAATGAATGAATGAGTAGAGAAAATATAGTATATCCATATACAATGATATATTACTCAGCCATAAAGAAGAAGGAAATCCTATCATTTGTAACAACATGGATGAACCTAGAAGTCATTATGTTAAGTAAAATAAGTGAGACACAGAAATCAAATACTATAGGATATCACTTAAATGTGGAATCTAAAATAATCAAACTCACAGAAGCAGAGAGTGGATTGTGGTTTCTAGGGACTGAGAAGAAATGGGGAAATGTTCCTCAAAGAGTACAAACTTTCTGTTATAGAGTGAATAAACTCTGGGTGGGAGATCTAGTGTACAGCTTGGTGACTATATTAACACTGGATTACATATTTGAAAGTTGCTAAGAGAGTTGATCTTCAGTGTTCTCACCATACATACAGAAGGTAGTAGCTGTGTGAGGTGATGAGTGTTACTTAGCTCAATTGTGGTAATCATTTCACAAAGTGTACATAGATCAAATCATGTTGTACTCTTTAAATATATACAATTTTTATTTGTCAATTATACCTCAGTAAAGCTGAGAAAACTTAAAACATAGTTAGAAAATAAAAAATTAAAATTTAAAGACAAAACAACCCTCCCAAACAAATTCTATCCAGATTCCTGATCCATTGTGTCGGGGGGTAGTTGGTTAGGCAGCAACAGATAATCGAGCCCAGTCTTAGCCTTTCCAAGTTGATGTATTGGAGGATGGGCAAGGCAGTGTTGCAATACATCTCATTTAGTGTCTGATGTGGAAAACAAAACAGCATTAGGTACCCCCTTGAGACTGTCCTAGTCTAGCTTTTCTCCTGTTCTTAAGACTGGCTTGGAAGTTATCTCTTTGTTATATAAAGAGATTTTTATATACTAGGTGGTACAAGGTAAAAGAGTCAATAAAAAGCATTTGGAGTCAAAAACATAGGTTTACAATGTGCCATCACCACTTAGTAGCTATATGACCTTGGACAAGCTACCTAACATTTTAGAGTTTCTCTTCCCTCATTTGTAAGAATGGCATAATATTCATCTCTCAGGATTTTTTAAAACTTAAATGAGAACATGAATGTAAAGCATTCAACAGGGAGCCAGGTACAGAGTAAATATTTGATAAATAGTAACTATAACTGGAGGAGAACAAAGGGAAAAGAAATTGGGACAACTGTAACAGCATAATCAATAAAGCATATTTTTAAAAAGTGAGTATAACTGTTAATGTACATGTACTTGCTCTGATGATTCAACTTCTTTCCATGATTCCACAACAGAAAACCTTGAACTTACTACACTGTCTTTGGAAAAGCAAGCCTAACTTCCACCAGTTGAACTGTACCACAACATGCAGACAATATTTACTTATATTGGCAATACTTGTTCTCATGGACAGTTGTTTTTCCAATCATAACTAGGGGAGCTGAGTCATTGGGAGATAATTCAACTGCCAATGGGTTGAAATCAGAATATTCACTTTATCAGGGATCAGGCTGCCGTATTAAAGAGAATACTGAAGTAAGAAGTTTCTGCTTTTTATTCACACTTCATGCCAGATTTGGACTGCTTTTATTTGCACTCAGATAGGAGATTCCTATAATTATTACATCATGCCATTAGCCAAAGCTCAGAGAGTGCAAAGGATACATGATGCCACATGACTGTTCTTACTCTCTTACCAGCTTGTGGCACCCTGCATATACTACATTGCAACACCTTCAAGCATTTATTGCATCTCCCAAAGTCCTCAGCCAGGGGCCAAGAGCCCCCAGGCCAGATGGCCTCTTAGTTCTAGGGTATCATAGGGCCATTACACCTTCACATTGGCTTGTAGGTTCTACCAGGTTAAGAAGGAAGAAACATCCTCTTCAAAGACTAGAACAGGATCATTTCTTAGGATGTGGAGAATACAGGTCCCAAAGGCAGTATTCATTTATTATACAAATGTTTATTTTAATCCTCACCCACAGATATGCTTATTGATTTTTTCTTTTTTAGAAGAAGGGAGAGAAACATAAATGTGAGAGAAACAGCGATTGGTTGCCTCCTGTATTTGCCCAAACCAGGGATGAAACCTGCAACCTAGGCATGTGCCCTAACCGGGGATTGAACCTGCAACCCTTTGGTGCATGGGACGATGTTCCAACCAACCGAGCCAACCAGCCAGGGCCCACAAATATTTATTGAGGATCTACTACATGCCAGGCACCATGATAGGTGCTGAGGATGCAGCATTGAACAAGCTTGACTTTACACAAATAACCACAAATGATTTTTAAGTAAGAAGATACTTTTTAAAAAATCACTCAACCTTTAAATAAGTGCTATGAAGAGTAAATATTAGAGTATGGGCGATTAACCAGAGTATAAGACTGAGAATCCAGGAATGCACCTCTGGGGAAAGAATATTCAAGCTGCAGCTTGAAGGTTGAGTAGGAGTTAGCCAAGAGCAAAGAACAAAGAGCTAAGAAGCAACAGCATGTGCAAAGGCCAGGCCCTGCCCCATTGCTGGGTCTAGGGCTAGAGTGCAAATGGAGGGCCCAGGTCCTATGTCAACCTATCTTCCTTTTCTTCCACCTCACCTACCTGTATTCTGAACTCTGAGGGGATTTATATTTATAAATATGGAAATCTGTCCTAACCATCTGAGCTCTTACTCTGCACTGAAAAAAAGAGCCACCCAGCAGTATGCCTCTATGACATGGTGGACCCTGGAGATGGCAAATCCTGAGAAGAGGCCTGTAACAGGCTCTGATAGTGGGATCCTGGGTCCCCGGAGAGTGGCCTAAAATTGGATGCATGACTAGGCACATCTTGATCTGTGGTTGCTTTGCCCCATTGTGGAAATAAAATCAGAAAAGGGCCAGAGTATGTCTTTATAAAGTACATGGCCTGGCAGGGCCCTGATTGCTAGGCCTATGGATGATACTGGCCCAAGCCCTGGGAAAAAGCTCTTAACCTACAAACTCTATAAGTTCGAAATCTTATAAATCCATAATGCCCCAAATGTTAATGGTCACTGGAATAATTAGTCTGTCGAGATGACCCGATCTTTGAGCTCAGAGCCTCCGTGATTCTCACACAACCTCTGCACGTGACCCTGGCTCTCTCACCTGGGCCCAGCTGTAGAGAACCTAGGGCGGAAAGGATTGATAAGAAAATATTTGAACATTGATTGAAATTTCAATTGTATGTTCTTCATACTCACATATGAATACTAAATATTTCAGAAAAGTCATATGTCAGTCAGAGGAGACTGTATCGCACCCTCTTCCACTAAATTTCTCAGCAGCTGAGAAAGGCTGGCACCAATATTTTATTCCTTCTCCCACAGCCAAGAAAGAAAACATTTTAGGGGAAAGAAGGGTACTAGAGGGAGTACATAAAAAGTGGTGGTGAAATCTAAAGGCATCTATTCCATTTCAGAAAATCTATTTTGCTGACAGATGGGTCTTAAAATGTCACTTTTGAGGGTTTGTTTGTTTTTTCCTGATGGGTCAACAGTGTGTACCCCTGGGCTGTCATTCATTTACAAAGAGGAACTGCTTCAAGTTCTCTTTGGTTTTGTCTAAAAGTAAGAGGTAAAGTTATTTCTTAAAATTAAGAGATTATGGGGTGGTTCTAAATAGCTAAGCAGCTTTCAGGTTTTATAATTGGATGATCTTACATAGACTCTAATACAGTGCGCATAAAGCTAAGGATAGTGGGAGAGGGGTTCTCTTTTTCTAGGTTTATATGTTACAAGAAAAAATGATATCATCATAATTCACAGAAGCTTCTCCAAAAGCCCAAAGAGAATCACTATTATAACCACTTCTTGGTCTGTCTACCACCACAATTTATGAAACAGGCTCTCAGGGTAGAGTTCATATTTCTGAGTGGTTATTATATGCTAAGCCTCTACTAAGCTCTTTATACATGTTTGCTCCCCATTTCACCAATGAGAAAACCAAAGCTGAAAGAGGTTCAGTCACCTAGGTGGACAGGGGTAGAATGGGTATTTGAACCCAGGTCTAATCGACTCCAAAGTCATTGATTGCTCTCAACCTCCACTGGGATACACAGAAGAAAGAGACCCTCTTTTAAAAGCGCAGACTCATGCAAAGAACACTGTGCAAGCAGAAATGCATACAGTGCTCACAGTGTACATGAGCACTCAGGAGACAGGAAATGGGCTGATTAGTACCAGATGGGGCCCATAAGAGAGAGTTTCATGTGCAGTCCTGCGGGGGACGGACACCAGAGTTTCAGCCTGAATGCATACACTTGCTCTTTACTGCTCTGCCTGGCACTAAGTCTCCTTTGATAAGCATTTTCCCAGAACAGTTTTCAGGTAGGGATGCGTGTGTGTGTGTGTGTGTGTGTGTGTGTGTGTGTTTTGGGGTGGGGATGGTTTGCACAGGCATGATAGGAAGCTCCTTGTGTTCTCATGAATACACTATGATCTCCAGATGGGCCTATCAGACAGATGACCATTCTTTGAAAGGATGAAGGAAAATACCACGTTGAGAGAATTCTATTATAACATTTAACAACCTTTTTCTTCAGCTGTCTAAAGAGAAAGTCTGCTTTGGGATAGTAGCTAATGATTACATTAGTAACGATGACTGACATTTGTTGACCTCGATATCAAGCCATCTTAGGCACCTTATGTGCATCCGCTCAGGGAACCTGCAGACAATCCCACAGGGTGACTACTGGTACCCCCGTTTCACAGATGAGCACCCCGCAGCTCTGAGGTTCTGTGGCTGCTGGCCCAAGGTTACATGCTAGGAAGTGGCAGAGCTGAAATTGGAAGCCAAATCATTTTAATTTTTAGAGCCACCACCTTGAGCACAAGCTACCTTATGATACCTAGTTCCTGACAATTGTGAGACTAGTAATTTATCTTTTCTGATGAAGTCACAAGGCAGATTGGCCAGTTTGGAAAATGGAAGCATGAGAACACCAGGGCTGTTTATCACTAAATGGCACCAGTTTCCTTTTTAAGTACTGCCCCAATATATGGAGAAAATAAGTCCCTAAAAATCTACATTGTTATTCATGGAGGATGAAGCTTGAAGGAATTAGATGAAGCTGACTAATCTAGGGCCTGATTTGTCCAGAAAATGTGGAGGATACTCAGTCTGCAGAGTGGCCCTCACCTGAAGAATGGTTGAACAGGAATGGTTGAAGTTTTAATTTGACTTTAAAACCAAGGATAAATGTGATCATTCATTCCTACTGAAAGCGTAATAGGTACCAAGCTAGGCCATAATGGCCTCATCTCAGTTTTCTACATGGCAAAATATCAGCCATGTTTAACACTCCACATAAACACATGATGCTCATTTTTGAGGCCTCCAACATCATCCAGAGCTGACTCCAAGGAAACTAGACAAACATTGTTATAAAGATACTCATTAGTAGAGCTCAGTCAAAACAATTTCAGAGATAATGGAACGACCAAAAGTTTCCACCCACTTTGACAGGAAGAACTGAACAGTGGGTTATAAGAGACATTGCATAGAGTTGGACTAGATGCCCTGTAAGATTCCCTCCAACTCCTGGAGCCTCTGCTTCTTCCCCATTTCACTTAAAATCAGCATTCCATTCACTGTTCCTGCATTGACAATGCTCTGTTGAAATGCCCCATGATTTAACTGCACTTGAGATCTCAACTTTCAAAACTGGATGTAAAGGTGCCAGTTGTTGATAGCAACTACTCCATATAATTGAAGTTAATGGAAATGACAAATTGGTATGACATTGCATTAGCACAACAGTGTATTCCAGTTCTGAACTGACCTAGTTCTCTTCAGTCCAACAAAAGCTTATACCCTGCCCTAAGTAGATCCCAAATGCTTCTCATGAATATTTCCTAAATATCCTCTCCTAAGTTAGGTGACATTTGAGTCCCTTTTATCTAGCAATTATATGCATCCATTTCTACTGTAAGCTGAGTATTGAAGACCAATGAATATAGTTGAAAGGCAAAATAAAAAGAAATACTACCCATTTGAAATAATCAGAGCTCATGGGTGAAGCAGCTGTTTCTAAGAGACAGCATACCATTTTGGAAAAAGTGCCAAGAGAGCAAGCATTCTGTTTCACTGGTCCCAGTGATTTGCTGCGTTAATCACTTCCACGTTTCACATTTATGGGCAGTTAACAAGATTTTCACAATGCGTGCCCATTCTCTAGGAAGAAGAAAAGAACCAAGCACAGCACTAGGCATGGAGTCAACAGTCAACAGATTCTGTCAATTGTGTGCTTAATTAGATGGGAAACAGCTGTAATTTTTTCCATAAAAGAGGGTGACAGCCAGCACAATGGACCAAGGAGAGTCTGAACATCACTAATGCTGAAACTTACTTTATACTGGCTTTCACAAGGGCTCACCGACCTGCTGGAGATGAGTTTCGGCAAAATACTATCTGGCTTAGTTAGTATCAGACTGTAAGTCCTTAACTACGGTTTCTCTGTGTGTGTGCATAGGTTTATGTGTGTGTCTGATCATCACAAAGTCCCTGATTTTGTTATTTAGAGTCGAGGACATCTGGAATGATTGTGAGAAGCCAAGAAAGGGGAAGCAAGCTTAGTGGGTTGAATTAGATAATGTCTGGCTTATTTCTGAGTCTCTACACACATCGCCCACCCACTCCCACTTTCATGCCCTTCCTTTGCCTAGCTGTATATGTTACAATCACTAGGATCTATCTACTGAGCACTTACTGTGTACCAGGCTTTACATCTGTTATCCCATTCGATCTTCAAAATAGCACCCTGTGGTAATGTACTCACATCTGTGTTATTGATGAGGACATGAGACTTAGAGAGGTGGGCATGACAGAGGTGGATGGCAGATCATCACTTGATGGCTGTCTAGGTCCAAAGCCTATGCAGGATCTACCCTGTCCTACCTGACCACGCCTCACAATGCATCCTCTTAAAAGGTGAATGAGCTACTTGTTTTGTATTAGTAAATGTTGGTCTGTTTGAAGGTCTAGAATATGAAGTTCTTCTAGAACATGAATCTGGCTTTCTTCCTTCTCTGCAATACACTATGATTGTATGGTGGGCTATAGAACCATACAGTCCAAGTTCAAATCCTAGACCCACTACTCACTAACAGTGTGACCTTAGGCAAATTACTGTACCTCATTCCCTCACCTGAAAAATGGGTATCAGAAATATACTTACCTTACAGGTAGATACTTTGCATTAGGATTAAATATATTAATACCTGTAATGCCTACAGTAAGCATGTAATGGTTGTTAGCTACTATTTTCCCCTACCTAAACACAGGTGTTCAGTTGTTGTCTGCCAAATAATTGAGTGGCCGTAGAAGTAAATATAGGATTTTATCATAAGGCATATAGTCATTTATTATTTGGGTCACCCTTTGACTGGCCACCACATACCAGCACCTGGCTCAGTCCCTGGTGTAATATGCTCAGAAATTGTTATTTCATGAACTAACCAACCAACCAAATAATAAGCCAATTTTTACCTACCCTCTAATACTAGTGTTCAGCAGATTTTATTCTTTTTAATAGAGCCTTCATCTTATGCATGGTGGTTCTTCATAGTTAACTTGTTTTTCAGCATTGTGACTGGACCTGATATAAATATCCTTGCACCAAAAATATTAGCCAGCCAAAACAGTGGCTGAGTGTGAGGGAGGTTGAATTTAAAACTTCCAAGTACTATGATACTTAGCATTTAAAGTTAGGCTTTTCTCTGTGGTGGTGTAAAGAAGATAAATGTCTACAAAACTGGTGATATACTGCAGACCTTTACTAAATATTAGCACAGTGCTGCCAAGATTGCCATGCTTGTCTGTAAAATCTCCCTCCCCCTGAAAAAATAACATGATTTCGATTTAAATTTTGTGAATTGTGTGAAGCATAGCATCCATGATGATGGCAAGCCTTACTGGATTTACTGATGCTGGAGCTGCTGTGACAGGCCAGATGCTTTGATTTGGTGCAGAGGAATGATGTAGATGAGTCGGTTTGCTGTGTTTATTGTGAGGGTACAGGATCAGAGGGAAGCTCCACTGGGAAGGTCTTATCACTGTGAACAGAATGAGATACATCTCAGAGGCAGGTACTCAGAAATAGCAGTTTGTCTTCTTAGTCTTTGCAGGAAATTGGTTTCACAGGTGGTGGTTGCCCGTCTGTCATGAGTTGGCTTTGCTGGGAAACTGTTTATTTTCAACAGCAGACACAGTTGCTTCATTGTTTTGCTGTTAATTAGCTAAGGATACAGTTTTAACTGAGATCAAAGTATTCATAACACAAGGCATATTTAAAGGACAAAGTGTCTAATTAGCTGCCTAGAACATAACTCCATTTCTTTCTAGCCAATGGAGATAACACAAGGCAGCAATCAGATGAGCTTACTTGTTGCCTAATTCTGTCTGAAGGAGGGGACCGGGAGCCTCTTCCGTTTATTAAATGGCAGTTACAGAGGCGAAAGAGTGTACACAGGAAAGCAACACCCCGTGTATGGGAAAGTTTGTTCGAAGCAGAATGAGAAAGGATCTTTGAGTAAGGGGACCTTCTTAAGCTACCCGAAGTGGGACTTCAAAATAATTTTCTGCAGATGGTAAGAGATTCACTGAATTCCCCTTTCTCCCTCATTTTTGGTTGAGAGTTGAAGATGCGATAAAAATCAAAGTCATTAATTACATTGAGGAAGTAAGATTGGTAGGAGTACATGTAAGTGTGGGTTACTGAGTCCCTCTGCATGTTTCATTGGAGTGGGAAACACAAAAGCTCAGCGTCACATCCTGGAGTTGGAACAGCTCTGAAGGCCCACTTCCCCTTGGTCCCCTCAAGAGGCCTTCCAGAGTGAGCCCTTCGCCGTTTCACATCTCCCGCAGAGCTGGAAGTCAGAAGCCAATTGTGGCAGCTATGAAAATTAGCACAAATCTACCTTGTCAGACTGAACAGTTTTTCTTTAAAAAAGAAAAAGTGAGTTTTGCTTCTAAATAAAATGTGTAACCCCTATGGACTAAAGTCTTAACAGTGCGTTGAGTCTTGATACGTGCGGTGAATTGGTTGGGATGCTCACTCAGATAATTTATTCTTGAGGGCAGGATCCTATCTTCCCCACTCTCTGCTCTGTCTGCAGCTCCTAGAAAAATGCCAGAGCTATAAATCCTGTCAAATATTTTATGAATAAGTATTTTATGAATGAATGAATAAAATAACTTGGGGATCAAGTAAAACTGTTCAAATCTGTTTTGTTTTGTTTTTTAATGATTAAGAACAGTAGTTGAGGCTCACACTTGCTGAGCCTGTACCGTGTTCCAGACTCTGTGCTAAGAGCTTTACCTGTGGCATCTCCCAGGCGGGCATGTTAAGCTCTTGTGGTGAGATTACATCCCCATGGGAAAGAAAAGACATCAGGGAAAAAGGGACTGAAGTGAGAGAATTGGAGGATGGGTGGGAGGTAGTAATGTAAACCCAGCGAAACTCACAGGCACAGATTCCCGCCACTCCCGAGAGCTTACTGAGCCATCGTACTTATTCAGCTTTCCACCCGGCATTCCCAGCGGCCTGACAGACCCGTGGAAGCCACGCCACAGATCCAGACGTGCTTTATTCTGTCAGTCCCTGAGATTCATTCTGTAATTCATTTGACAAAGGAATTTACTCAGTGAACATGCTCCTGGGAATTCCGTAGTAAACGAGAACTGACCTGTTCACATGGCTGTCCTTGCAGAGCTCCTACCTAGCCTGTAGGGGACATCCACAAACAAAAGAAAGTTTGTAAGTTTTTCAGTAACAGCGACACCACCACAGTAATCAACATAGTGGGGTTACTGGTGAAGGGACAGGCACACAGACCATTAAAACAGAACAGAGAGCCCACACAAATATGGCCAATTTATTTTTTAAATCAACTTGTTTTGAAATAATTACAGATTTATAAAAAATTACAAAGACAATATAACATTCTCACATACCCTTTTTTTCGGTGTTCCCAAATGTTAACATCTTAAATTTCCATGGTACATTTTACAAAACTAAGTAATTAACATTGGTACAGTGCTATTAACTGAAGACTAGACTTTATTTGATTTCCCCACAGTTTTTCCACTAATATCTTTTTTGTGCCTCAAAATTTAATTCAGGATACTACTGGCCAGTTCATTTTTGCCAAAGATGCAAAGGCAAGTAAATGGGAAAAAAAAAGAAGTTTTTTTCAACAAATGGTGCTAGTGGGTATGTGTGTGTATGTTCGCGCGCACATGAATAAACCTAAACCTTACACTTTATTTGAAAAACTTAACATGGATCATAGACCCATTTACATAGATCTACATGTAAAATGTAGAGCTATAGAACTTTCAGAAGGAAACAGTTGAGAAAATCTTTATAATCTAGGGTTAGGCAAAGAGATCTTAAAAATAGCACCAAAGGCAATATCCATAAAAGAAAACTTCTGGAGTTTATCCAAATTAGAATTTTTTATTTATTTATTTTTAGAGACAGGGGAAGGGAGGACAAGGAGAGAAACAGCATTGTGAAAGAGAAACATTGGGGTCAAACCTGCAACCCAGGCATGTGCCCTGACTGGGAATCGAACTGGTGACGTTTTGCTTTGTGGGACGATGCCCAACCCACTGAGCCACACCAGTCAGAGCCAACTTAGAAATTTTTATTTGCAAAAGACCCTGTTAAGAGATTGGAAAGACAAGACACAGACTGCGAGAAAATATTTGCAAAAAAGTATTCAAAAAGGACTTACATTCAGATATGTAAATAAATCTCAAAATTTGAAAGTAAGAAAACCACCTACCCAATTAAAAAGTGGGCAAAAGTCTTAATCAGACACATCAACAAAGAGACTATATGGATGGCCATTAAGCACATGAAAAGATGTTGAACATCATCGACCATTAGGAAAATGCAGATTAATGCCATTATGCAATACCTCTGGTCACTGATTAGAAGAGCTAAATTTAGAGACACTTGACAATTCTAAATGCTGGTAAGGATGTGGAATAACTAGAGCTCTCATGCACTGCTCATGGTAATGCAAAATAGCACGGTCACTCTGAAAAATAGTTTGGCACCTTATTACGAAGTTAAAAATATACTCATCATATGAGCCAGAAATCCCACTCCTGAGTATTTATAACAGAGGAGGGTGCAGCAAACTATGGCCAGCAGGCCAAGTCAAGCACACTGCTTACTTTTGTAAATAAAGTTTTATTGGAACAGAGCCATATTTATTATTTTACTTATTCTCTATGGCTGCTTTCACATTAGTTGTGACAGAGACTACATGGTCCACATAGCTATATAGCAAAAGGTGACCAACCGCTGATTTAGAGAAAACATATGTCCACCCAAAAACCTGTACATCAATGTTTTTGTAGTAGCTCTATTCATAATTGCCAAAAACTTAAAACAACCCAAATGCTCTTCAACAGATAAATGGCTAAATAAACTTGGGCACACTCATACAATGGAAATACATAAAAGGAGCAGTAAATTTGAAAGGATTAAGCTATTAGTATAGGCAACAACTTGGAGACTTACAAAGGCATTATGCTGAGTGAAATACACTAGTTTCAAAGGGTACTTACTGTTTAGTTCCATGAATATGACATTTTTGAAAAAAAAAAGTTCTAATAATGGGCAATAGCTCAGTGGTCACCATGGGTTATGGGTGGTGGGAGGACATGACTACAAAGGAAAAGGGTGTGACATTTATGTGGTAGTGTAATGGTCCCCTATCCTAATTGTACTGGTGGTTTCGTCAATCACTACATGTGTCAAAGTTCATAGAACTGTACACCAAAAAGTAGATTTTACTGTATGTTAATTTAAAAAAATAAGTACATTGAAAATTAAAGGTGAAGCTATCTGTCCAAGGCCACAGAAATAATCAAGAGTAGACTTGAGATTCTCACACCAGCCTCTGTGTTACTCCATTAACTTTTACCCCAATGCACTCAGAGGACTAAGTCATTTCACTACTGTCCCTATCTGAATAAGTCATGGTGGCTATGTTGAAACTTGGATGACCTTTGTGACCTTTGTCTTGGGTACCTACTAATCATTGTTTCTGAGGCCGAAACCCCTTGTCTGTTCTCCAATATCACAATACATCTGGCTCTCTCAATCTATTCCTTTATGTGGTTTTGGGCAGCCTTGAGTTACCCATACCTCTAGAGAGCCAAGCAGCAGCCAGGCTATCATCAACATTATCACCATCATGCTCATCACATCTTACATTTTTTAATGTTTTTTAAAAGATTTTATTTATTTATTTTTAGAGTGGGGAAGGGAGGGAGAAAGAGGGGGAGAGGTACATGATGTGTAAGAGAAACATTGACCAGTTGTCTGGACACCTGGCCCGCAACCTAGGCATGTGCCCTGACCCAGAATCAAACCGGTGACCTTCCGGTTCACAGGCTAGTGCTCAATCCACTGAGCCACATCAGCCAGGGCTTTAGTAGTTTTTTGTTTGTTTGTTTTGCTTTGTTTTTAAGTAATTTCAAACAGCTCTCATTTTTATTTGAACCTCCCAACCCAGATAGAAATGTGTTGGGAATAAATTATTTATCCACATTTTGCAACAAAGAAAATGGAGGCTTAGCCGATCAAAGAATTTCTCCCAAGATGCAAGGTAATACATGACGGAGGAGTGTTTAGACTCTAACAAGTCTAACGCCTATCACACGCTGCTCTTTCCTCTACTTAGCCTTTTTTTTTTTTTTTTTTTTTAATACTGGTCATTCTCGACTTTTGCTGAAATCCTCTCTAGTTCAGTTCATTGAGCTGTGGGACAAAGGCAAAGCTGTTGTGTGAAATGTACCTTAGAAGGAAACCTCATTGATAAATGGTGCTTTTCGGAATGTATCAGCCCTTCTGCCTGTTCTCTGAGATCTGCTGAGGCCAAAGATCATGAGCTTTATTCATCAACTAAAATCCTCTTACAGCTTTGTCATCTGAAACTGAACCCCATCTTACTTCTTTAATTTGTCCCTTCAGCAGACAGACCACAGCAAATAAACTTTCTATCACCCTTTATTCTGAACAAACATCTCAGGCCTGGCTGATGTGTCTTTTGATAAAAATTCAAATTCTTAATAAGAATTAATCATTATGTTAGGCCATGTGATTACCAAACTTGCCTTTTCATTGTTGTTCATTCCCCTCCCAAATGTGTGTTTAAAACAGGTTTTCCTAAAGCATGCAAATCTAGAATTAGGAAGCGTATATTTCTCACATATTGAACAATTATGTGAAACAATCACGATAAAAATTATGTGAAGGCCAAAAAAAAAATAAAAGTATTTGATGGTCATTGAAACCAACCTAAATGCTTTTTACTCTGAATGTAAAATATGACCCAGGAGCTTGCACCCTAGTGTAATTAATAGGCTGAATGGAAAGAATAGACGAGCAAATCTAGGATCCCGTCATTAGTTCTTTCTTCTCCTCTCACCTTCCCTTCTCTCCAGTTTTCATACGCCGTAGAGAATGACGAACAGATAGATACAAGGGAGATGGTGGAAGAGAGTCTATTTTGGAAGCAGGGTTGCAGAGGCTGGCATAACCAAGTGATCTGTGCTTAGTGAGCCAGACTGTAATTCTCTTAGCTTGCGGCTGTGTTTGAAAGTGCTAAATGTCTGCAGCTTCCCCTGGGCAAGTGATTCAGCACCTTCTACAGTGAGGGCCAGACCTGACTGGAATTGCACTCTTGTGTAACCACATTATTGTTACCGAGTCAAAAGGAGACATGATGCTGTTGTACGTATCCATGTGCGTCTGCATATTTCTTTACTGGGATGCTTGTTTTGTTTGTTTTTTTTTCTTTCTGAAAGATAGTGGTTCATTATATCTGCCTCTTTTGGCACTCATCCCTATTACTCACCCTAAAGGACCTGTTTCCAATCATTGCTAGAGGTGGAACCAGAGAAGAATTATACACACAAAATGATTTCTGGTTTTAATTTTAATGGCAACTGCAGTCTCTTTCTCTATTCAATTATTTTTCTTGGAAATAATTCCTGAATGTCTACTTTCAGGGAGAAACCATTACCAAATAAACATAATATCAACTTTGTATTAATGTAATGGGGATGACATTTAGTACTATCAAATCTTTTACTATGACTTACAGCAATGAATAAGAGAAGGAATACAAATTCACTAATTATTGTAAGTTACATAGAGAAAGAAATGTTATTTTGGATACATATGTACAATTTGGTTTATGCATTTATAAACACCCACACAGGGCGTGCTGTGGGGAGAAGGAGATCCCCTAGACATGCTCATTCAGTCACTCAGAGGGAGCAGATGAGGGCTGTAGAAAGTTTGCCAATGCCATAAGATATGAAATGCTGTTCTTAGCAACAAGCTCTTTCTTTCTTTCTTTTTCTTTTTTTCTTTCTTTCTTTCTAAGTATCATTGGTATACAATATTATATTAGTTATATTAGTTTCGAGTGCACAATATAGTGATTTGACATTTTTATGCCTTACAGTGAGCCCACCCCATTAATTCTAGTAACCATTTGTTGCTGTGCAAACTTATCACATTATTATTGACTATATTCCTCTTCACCTTTTTCACCTATCCTCCCACCCCCTCTCTTCTGGAATATATCCCTTTGGGCTTTATTTCTGTGCATCTTTTTGTTTTGTTTTGTTTCTTCATTTTTAAAAAAGATTCCACACTGTTTTTTGAGCATCTATTATGTACCATACACTGCGAATACAGCAATGTGAAAATAAAATCTCTGCCCTCCTGGAAGTTGTATTCTAATGGAGGACATTCATTAAACAAGAAAGAAGATCATGCCAAAGAGTAATCACTGTTAGGACGAAAACTAACAGGGAGGCACAATCAAGAATAATGAGAAAAGAATAGTGGACAAGAGGCTGCTTTAGGTAGGGTGTTATGGCTGACATATCTACGAGGTTGCATCTAGGCTGAGATGAAGGAAGGAGAAGAGCCAGCCACAAGAAGAATACAGGGAAGAATATTCCAGGCAGAGAGAACAGCAAGTGCAAAGGCAAAGGCTGGCCTTGGAGGCATAGAAGAGGGATCAGGCTGGGTGGAATGGGGAGAACCAAGTGGGCAATGAGATTGGAGTTGCCTAGGGATGCATAGACCATGGTGCAGGGCTATTTTATTTTAAGTGCAGGGAGAGGGGTTTTAAATAGGACTGACCTGTGATCTGACAGCAGCTCATTCTGGCTCTCGGGAGGAGTAGGAGGATTGTGAAAGAGACGGAAGGAGAGAGAAAGCAGAAAGAGCCATTGGTTATCCAAGCAAGCGAGAGAGTGAATGGAGAAGAGTAGATAGATATATAATATGGGAAGACAAACGGTCTGCTTAGTTATTGGATGTGAAGGATGAGGGAAAAGGAAGAAAGGAAAATGGCCATTTAGGTTAATTTCAGCTGTGACAATGCATGATTCCTCCTGGAGGAAGTTGCATTTTACAGCAAGCACCTTGACTTTTTCCGTAGGGAAGGAAAATGATCTCTGGTAAGTGGCTATCATACAGAACTTGAGGCCAAAGTCATAGTTTAGTTGTGTGATCGTAAGCTAGACACCGGCGCTCTTAGAGTCTCGGAACTACCTCATCTGGGCTCCAAGATCTTATAACCCTTGAAGATGCTGAGTTTTTCTTGTACAGACTGCCTCTTCTTCCTCATAGCCATGCACTGGGTGGAGGTGGGAGCATAGTGATAAAAGGAACTGATCCAAACAAAATAAGTGGTACAGTGCAGCCCTCACCACTACCCTGCTATCTCCAGGGAATCTCCTGTTGGTGCTCTGTCTTTGCACCTTACTGTCTACACTGGGAAAGTCAGTGCAGGGGAGGGGCAGACCACAAGACCACCACTAGAGGGCAGCATGGAGCTGTGCATGCCCAGATCAACCCCTGAGGTTAGGAGCCCCTGCCCGCCACCCCAGAGGGAGTACACATGCTAACTGGGGATCCTGCAGAAGAGCAGCCCTGAGATCAGGAAGCACTGCTGCTGAGGCAGACCAGAAAAGGAAATGTTTCTTATAGCAAGTATCAAGAAGAAAAGTGTCATCGTTGTAAACAATGACAAACTAAATGCAACTGTAGCTTACACAGTCCAATAAACAGATTTAAAAATATTTTAATCTTTAGCTACCAAGCATGGAGTGCTGTGTGCCTGGCACTGATAAATAGTTATATATATTATCTCACTTGAGCTTTACATCAACTCTAAAAGCTATGTCCTGTTTTTTGTCCCTATTTTGCAGATGAGGACACTGAGTAAGATATGAAAATCACCAATAGTCTAACTATAGAAGTCTGTTGAACTGCAAAACTTCCCCTCATGGCTGCCATACATCTGCCTGTTATTTTTCCAGCATTTGCTGGATGCTCTGGGGATAGAAATGCAGACTCGGGTCTTGACCTTCAAATATATATACACTTTCAGAGTGGAGAGAATAAACTAAGAAACTGAAGAATAATGTAAACAATAGTATAGAATGCAGAGTTTAATAGCCTGGTAACACATGTCTTCACAGCTCTTCAGTGTTGTGTTTTTCACTGATGCATATGGGTGAGAGGGTACCTTGGTACAAGATGAGGCCTGAGAGGTGGGGCCTTGACCTGCATGGTCTCAAGGTCACATTAACATTTTGAACTTATTCTAAGACAAAAGGAGACAAAGGAAAGATTCTGGGCAGAAGCAATTTGATTTGAGGTCTCCAAAAGACCACTCTTGCTGCCGTGTGGGGAACAGATTAGGGGGACTGAGCAGGCGTGGGAAGGACAGTTACAAGCTGACGCAGTGACCTGAGTGAGAGGTGCTGGCCTCCTGTGCAGAAAAGCTCCACTAGGTGAGCACTGAAGTCCCTTCAACCTCCGAAGCCCTTGGCCTCTGTGACTTCTCACAAGGGCCTCAAGGCTCTGGCCCCAGTCTCCCTCCCTAATTTATCTCATGCAGAGAGCTCCCCCAACCCTGGACGCTATGCTCCAGATGAAATGAGCCACTCTGTTTCCTGAACACTCAGGCACATTCCCACCTCCAGGCCTTTGCTCAAGCTGTTCCCTCAACCTGCATTAGCCTTCCCCCCAGCCCTTCCCGTCTGTTCCTGCGTTCAGTCTTTTATAAAGGTTACTCTGATTGCCACAGATATTATGAATCCAGTCCTCTTTATAATTTAAGTTTTTAACTTAAATTATGTAACGATTGCAGTATGACTTGTGTCTCGGTTAGTTCATCCCTGCTGTTTCCTCAATTATAAATCTTGCAGGAGAGGAAACATTTTTTATATTCTTCTTCAAACCCATACTACCTTGCTCAGTGGATGTCTTAGTGGGTAAATGTTAGTTGTATCAAATCAAAAAGAATCCAATTCAGTCTAATCCACTCTGATCCAATCCAATCTAATCCAGTTTAGTCCAGTCCAGTACAATTCAATTCAATTCAATCCAATCCAATCCAATCCAATTCTCTGTGTATTAGTTATTTCCTTTACAGGTGTAACCCCTTAAGTTTAGGCACTTGTATTATGCTTCTTTGCATGTCCTGCCTAGCTCAGCCAGTAGACACTCAACACATGTTATTGATGGGTTCACTTAAAATTAAACAGTCCTTGATAGCAGACGTGTAAGTTGGCTTTGGACCCTTGTTTCTTTCTCTTATAAATGCTGAAAACTGTTTCTTATGTCAAATGTGGCATGAGTAAGGCTGAAAGTTGTAATTCCATAGAATTAAATGCTCAGAAAATGTAATGTGGATGCAAGGAATTTTAGTGCAGGTCTAATAAGATAAAATGAGTTTAGGAAGCTGTATACAAAAGCATTAACATATTACATTATTATTGGAAAGCTTAGTTTTAGCACACACACAAAGTTATTACTGAAGGGAGGAAAGGATTGCAGTAATGGTGACATATCATGAAGAACATCCCCCTAAATAACTGCTTTACCAAAGAGAAGCCTCCTGTGATGCTCACAGCTGAAGGAACCTTTCTCCTATCCCCTCAAGGACATTATCCATCACTTTAGGACCTTATCACATATAATTCTTTGGCACCATATTCAGAGGACTTTACAAACAGGTCCAGCTTCATCTTTAAGGCTACACACTGCTCAGTCCTTATGTAAATACCCATGGGAAATACACCATTGTTATTGTAAAATATTCATAACATGAAATTTACCATCCAACCCTTTTTAAAGTGTAGAATTCAGTGACATCAAGCACATTTACAATGTTGTGAAACCATCACCACCACCCGTCTCCAGAACTTTCACATATTCCCAAATTGAAACTCTGCACCCAATTATATTTATGTTTTTAAATTACAAAATAATATCTCCCAATGGTGGGAAATTAAAATGTTATCAAAGTGTGTGCAATCAAAAAATGGAAGTTCTTTTACCATCCATTACAGACCCACTTTTTTTCTATTAACAGTTTATTATATATCCTTTTGAATCTTTGTGGGTGGGCATGTGTGTGTGTGTGCACAGCACACACCGTTCCACAAAGATATATTTGTCAGGTAGCCTTGCTCTGTGAAATCACCAAGAGAACAGTCTCGGATTTTATAGCAGGTTTATTGAGGGAAAAGGGGGAGGAGGTTGGAGGGAAGAGGAAACTCCCAGACCAACTCAAGGGCCCCTAGGAGCAAGGGAAGGGGGAAGGGGGAAGAGAGTAGGGGGAAAGGAGAAAAGGAAAGGAGAAAGGGTGAGTGGAGACTCCCAGACACCCAACCAGGCCCATAGAAATCGCCTGCCTGTGTACCTACAGGTACCATCTCTACATCTTTCCAAACGTACATTTCGGTTAGGGTGAGTTTACCCATCAACACATTCAGCAGGTTATTTACATCTCCCTGCTTTTCCCCCACCAGGCCAGTCAATGTATTGTGCTAGCTGCATCAACATTTCTTCTGGAAACAAGTAAAGTCTATTTTTATTTCATATGGGAGAGGATGGGACCACATTCATTTGCATACAGTTCATTTGAATATGTCAAAAGTCCCAGTGGGCAGCCCCACTGCCACCATGTTCTGACAATATTGTTTTATGAAAAATTAAATTATGGTATCTGTACTGTGTTGGTTTTTTCATTTAACCAGTGTTATAGCTGCACTCCATTCCTTTTACTGGCCACTTTGTATTCCATCATCTGGGTGTACCATCATTTAGTGTTGCCCTTATGGACACTTAACTTTGTTATCAATTTTTTTCTTTTAGATACAGTGTTACAATAAATATCTTGGTACACTCAAGCAAACATTCCTGCAGGACGCATATCTAAAGGTCAAATTCCTAAATATAAAGGTTTGCACATTAGGAGAAAAGGTAGATGTAATATGATGACTACCATATTACTCTACATAAACATTTTAACTGCTCGTTTTCCATAGTGTGCTGGGAAGAAGGCGTCTGTGCTTAGCAGCCGTTTTTAACTCATGTCTTAGTGAGGGTTTACTTGGAGTCACTTTTCTGTTTGATAGGACTCTAGATGCTTCTCAGAGAAGCTAACAGAAAAGAAAGGAAGCTACCAAGTAATCGGTTAATTCATAGAGCACAGTAGATTGATCCACTGTGGAAAGTAAGAGACACACATAAGCTCACCTGTGGAATTTGAACTCCCTGTGCTGAGCAAAGGCATTGGGCACGTGTCTGTGTCCTACTTCCTCTACTAACTCACATTCAACTCTTCATCCCCAGTCATCCACATACAAATCCTAAATTCCAAGCTAGACCTCAACACTGCCAATATTCACAAGTGGGGGAAGAACTGTGCCTTAGATACACATAATTTTCAACTTTGATGAATTTGTATTTTTGTAAACATGCTGAGAGCCTATGGAAAAGAATGGCCTAGTTGAGAATTGATCTTGAAACTTCTGAGCAATGGTTTCTGCTTAGCATTAGCAAGAATCCAAGGCACATTTGGGGGCACAGGAGACTTGTGTTAGGTTTTTTCCCTTCTGACAACCTCAAGGAGTACTTGTAGTAATGCATGACTCCAGTATTTGCACAGTATAAGCTTACACCCATTAGATGAGTATGTTGTTTATTTAATTTTCCACTAAAATCAGTGGTTTTAACTAAGGATAAAATTAATGAAATCTGAAACTTAGAGGGGTGATTTGTTTTGCCAATAAAGGACCATGTTAAGTCCTGCAAAAAAATCTAATTTTCTATAATTAGCTCACATGTAATTCATTCATGAGGAAGGCAGTCATATATACAAGCAGAAAACCACGCCGCTGAGGAGAGTAACTGGATTCTGAGAAGAACTGTTGAGTAGCAGGAGAACATGAAGTAAATATTTTTCCTGATACAGTATATTTCATAGCAGCTTTTCACAGCAACTCCATGAAAAAGACCTCTTGTTTTAGAGCCAAGACTATCTGAAATAAGATGATTCTCTTAAAAACTATTTTTCTATAAGCCCAGGTTTTAAGGGCAAGAATATCTGCTCTCACCTTCCTCATGATTAAGTCAAGGGAAGATATTGAGAAAGCTTGTTCTGTGGCCATGACTGTGAGTATTTAACAAATCAACAGGGTGCTTTGGAAATAGATAGATATAAAATCTAAATCCTTGATGTAGCCACACTGAGACATGGACTATGGTCACTGTGGCCCCTTCCTGAGCTGTGTGTTAAGTTGGAAGCCTTTCAAATATGGGCAGAGATTCCTCATAGATATCAGCTAACAAGTCGGCAGTACATACATTGTAGGAGATTTCTAGGGGCCTCAGCCTAACTTACCATGACCCTATAGTTGCCCTTTTCACCTTGAGTGGTGGGCTCCCAGGCAGTCGTTTTATGTTGTGTGGCTCTACTGGCCCTTTTCTGCCCCTGGCCAACCAAATTCTCTTTCACAGGAATTTGAGACTGGGAATGAAGTAGTATGATTGAGACTGGGCTGGTAAATGGAAGAAATCTGTCAGGAATTTTGGAATTTCCATCCTCTATTACAATGTGTATGAAGAAGCAGGGGAGGGAAAAGAAAGAGAAAGAGAGGACAGGGGAGAAGAGAGGAGAGAGGAGAAGGGAAAAGAGAGGAGAGGAGAGGGGAGGAGAGAAGAGGAGAAAGAAGGAAAGAGAAAGAGAATGAAATAGAGGTAGAGAGACTTCTAGTTTGAGTGATTTTCTGAAGCCTGGCTGACTTTAGGGTCCTCAGATATGCCTTATGCTTATAACAAACCCCACGCTAGAATACGGTTACTGAACATTTGCATCAGAAGTTCTAACTGGCAAGATTTCATTCTTTTCTATGGCTGAGTAATACTCCATTATATACGTGTACCACATCTTCTTTATCTATTTATTGATGAACACTTAGTTTGCTTCCATATCTTGGCTATTGTAAATAATGCCTCAATGAATATAGGGTGCAGATATCTTTTCAAATTAGCGCTTTTGTTTTCTTTGGACAGATGCCCAGAAGTAGAATTGATGAGTCATACGGTAGTTCTAGTTTTCATTTTCTGAGGAACCTCATACTATTTTCCATAGTGGCTGTACCAACTTGCAGTCCCAACAACAATGCATGAAGATTCCCTTTTCTGTACATCCTCACCAAATATTTCTCAGTCATAAAAAAAAAATGAAATCCTGCATTTGTGACAAAATGGATGGACCTAAAGGATATTACACTAACTGGAATAAGTCAGACAGAGGACAAGTACTACATGATTTCACTTCTAAGTGGAATCTAAAAAAAAAAAAAGAACAAACAAAACAGATACAGACTCATAGATAAAAAGAACAAACTGGTAGTTGCCAGAGGGGAAGAAGATAGGGGAAAGGGCAAAAGAGGTGAAGGGGAATAAAAAATGTAAGTTTCTAGTTATAAAATAAATAAGTCTGGGGATGTCATGTACAGCATATGAAATCGTCGTCGTCGGCGGCGGCAGCCGTCCGTCTCGAGAGACGATGGTGTAGCTTCTTAAGAGTCTATCTGCACAGCCGAGAATGGTTGTGCAGTCCGACTCGGGAGTGACACGGTATCTGTCTCCTCCCGTGTTGAATCGACATCTTGCGATGAAATATAGTCAATAATATTGTAATAACTTTGTACAGTGACAGATGGTTACTAGACTTAAGCTGATCACCTCATTAGGTATATAAATGTTGAAAAACTAATATTGTATACCTGAAACTATATAATATTGTATATTAACTATATTTTAATTTTAAAATGTCTTTAAAAGTTCTAACTGATGCACCTGTTGGAGCGTATATTTAAGGGGAGATGAGCTGGGTGTGGAAAACAGAGGGAAAGAGAAAAGAAAAAATTGAGAATCTTCTTTGTGTCAAGCTATTTGCCAAATGCTGTAGAAATTATCTTATTACTCCTCAAAATATCTTTAAAAAATAGATGTTATTTCCCTGTTTTCAGCCAAGAGATCTGAATTTCAGAGGCTCATTCTCAAGTCACACAGCCTGTGGGTGACAGATCAGGGATTTGCACTCAGATTTGTGCAGCTAGGGCTGGGCTGTGGTCTAACTTGGATAACGAACAGTCACCTTGATTTTATGATCTTGAGCAAGCCACTTCACCCCATTTAGACATTCTTTTTTCTTTTTTGAAACATGAGGAGTTTGGTTAAATACGATATTCCGTAAGGTCCCTTTCAGAACTAATGACATAGTGTCACTTAGAAGATTCACTTAGAACAATGATTCCCTTCCCAGGTGGTTGGTGGGGGTGGCAGGAAGGGTGAGTTATATCCAGGCCTCCTTGGGTGCCTTTCCAGACTATACCATTCTTTATTCCATACCCCTCCCGTGAAGATTCTGAGAAATTCTGCTGAGAGTAGGGAAGATGTAGATAATAGAGCTGGATCTGAACCCACAGCTGTCTCATTACGTATTTCATTATACTGCCGCCCTCTCTTTTGTTATACCTATTGGAACATAGAAGAATCTCAATATTTTTTTCAATAGAATTGAATTAATATTGATGATAAATGACTAAAGTATCCTTTGCACATTTTAGAATCAACTTATTAATTTCTAATAAAAATGCTGCTGGTAATTTTTTGGAATTGCATGAATCTACAGATCGGTTTGTGGGTATTACTATCTAAACAATATTGAGTCTTCTAATCTGTGAACATAATATACTTCTTTTTTTTTTAAAGGTCTCTCTTTAATTTCTCTCAGCACCATTTTACAGTTTTTAGTGTAAAATTTTTACATATCCTTTATTAATTTCTAAGCATTCAATGTTTTTGGATGCTATTGCAAATGACATTGTTTATTTTCCAATTGTGTCTTAGTAATATATAGAAATATAATTTATTTTAGCATGATTTTTGTTTCCTTTAACCTTACTATACTTGTAATATGTTAATTAATGACATGAGAAAATTTGGACATGAAAAATCCTGCTTTGGAGTTCAAGTAACAAAGTATACATGATAAGCAGAATAATGCCCTCACCTCCAAAGATGTCCCTGTCTAATGCTCAGAATCTATGCCTATGTCAGGTTGCATGGCAAAGGGGAATTAAGGCTCAAGATGGAATTAAGATGGCTAATCAGTTGATTTTAAGGTAGGGACATTGTCTTGGATTATTAGGTGGGCTGATGTAACCAAAAAGGTCCTTAAAAGTGGAAGAGGGAGGCAGAAGAGGTGAGTCCCGGGCATACGTGAGTATGGAAGAAAGATTCGAGATATGCAACATTGTAGACTTTAAAGCTGAAAGAGCCTATGAGTGAAGGCAGTGTCCAGAAACTGAAAAAGGCAAGGAAGTGGATTGTCTCTGAGACCACAGAAAAACAAAGCAAAACAAAACAAAGACCGGGAGCACTGCCAACACATTGGCTTTAGCCAAGTAAGGCCCCTGCTGGACTTCTGGCCTGCAAAAGTATAAAATAACGAATGGTGTTGGTTTAAGTCATTGACTTTGTGATAATTTGTTATAGCAGTGATAGAAAACTATTACGGTATAGTTAGGAGAAGACGATTCTCTGTCACTATCTTCTGTTCATGGAAATTGCCCTGTGTGGGCAACCTGCAAACTGCCAGCTTTGGGGAGAGTAACAAACAGCAACAGCATTAACATTTTTGCCACCATCCATGCTGCAAAGCTGAGAGGTCATTGGGGAGGTCTGATAGCCAATATCAGGTATTATCAACAAGTCAGAGCTAGGTCACAAGAAGAGAACTTGGTAGATGCCCACATGGGAACTGCAATAGCCAGAGGCATTTGTGGGCACAGGCAAAGCACCACTTTGGGGGAGGACTTTTAGTGGGGAAAAAATTCCATTTTGAGAAAGTAGGCATCTGAAAGATATAATTTTTATAAATATCACCCAATCTGTTGCCTCAGATAAGTGAGGCCAAAGGATTTGCATTATACTGCTAATAATAGTTAATTATACTAATGCTTGTTAAATTTCTGAAGTTTGTAAATCAAGTGCTTGTAAGTATAACTAGGGAAGATTGAAAGTTGCCCCATCATGAGATCATCCTTTCATATTTGTATTCCAGTATCTAGAGTGAGAAAAAGGAGGCGGAATGTGAGGGGTTGTCTGGGGCCCCAGACTGTCCTCTCTCAGCCCTCAAAGCCTGAGCGAGGGTCCATTATGGGTGAATCGACAGGTGTAGTGGTCCCGGGTTATTGTCTTGTGTGTACACTGTGATTTCAGTATGTGTACTGCCATCTCTCTTTTATTTTCCCCATGTCTGTATTTTTAATAAAGAACGAGGCAAGAATAAATGAGAAAATATATAGTTATTTTTTATCTTCAGTGCATGTCAGTGAGAATGATGCTATCTATGAAGTATCATTTAATAATAAAACAGGAGCTACAAAGACCAAATCAGAAATAAAGTGAATTTGCAATTATGTTACTCATAGTTACATGTAAAAATGTATCAATATCACATGTCATATAATATTTACCTCTAAAACTCATCAGTCTGTGCTTCTTCTTCAATATTATAATTGGTCATCCCATTTCTATTATCCATGGAGCAAAAGTCTGAAATCAAAAGGTTTAAAATAAAAAGAATACCCATACATATATTTTTTTCTTACAGAGTAACAATTTGGAGATAACAAAAGATTGATTTTATAACTCACATCCTTAAAGAATACTTCTATTAGTTATCCTTCCAAACAAAATCCACAGCTATTTATTCTCTCATCAATGGAAAGATAAGGGTGTGCTCATGGAAATGACAGTGTCTTCCTTCATGTGAGTTTCTGAGTTAGGGAAACAAGGTTAGACAGCTCATTTATAGTGGCTCCAACAAAGGCCCTTTCCATTTTTTGCTTTTCAGTTTATTTAACATTTATGGACTGCTTCTGCTGTGCCAGGTACCATATTAGGTTGTCAAGGATACAGAAATGATTAAAACGTAGTTTTTTTCCTCAAGAAGCCCATGCTATGATGAAGGAGGCAAACAAGTGCTTCAGACCAAAATGCAAAACTATGAGGACACCAAGGGAGGAGGAGATTTTATTTTATCGACAGAAATAAAACCTTCATAGAAGGGGTGATTTTGAAAGGGCCTTGAAGGAAAAGAAGGTCAATAGTTATACATTTTAAACAATGAAACAGTGTAAAAACTCTAAAGAAAGTTCTGTTTGTATTCTGTCGGTTGCCTGTGTAACTGGGACTGAAACACTTCGGAAAGGGGGCAGCTGAGGGGACCAGACAGGAGGTGGGAAGAGCAAAGGCTCACCCAGCCCATCAGCCCCAGGCCAGGCACCCTTCAGCTCCTAAGAGAGAGGAAGCACAGACTCCTCAGTGCACATCACCAGCACCTCTTACAAAGTCTGTTCAATACTCTGTGTTTTCTTTAAAAAGAAATGAAAAAAGAAAAAGAAAAGAGGAGAGGAGGGAAGGGAACGGGAGGAGAGGGGAGGGAAGGGAAGGGAAGGTAGCAGGGGCTTTTGGCCACTTCCTGGCCCTGAGACGGTGCTAAGGGAGTCACTTAGGCCTTAATTTCTTTACCTGTAAACCAAGAAAAGTTCTACCTTCCTTAAGTGGTTTTCTGAGGATGAAAGAGAGAAATGCATGTGACGTCCCTAGCACATTGCCTGACCCAGAGACATGGTGGCACCATGACAATATAATGACCTGTAATGATGGCGATGTTGATGACGGTGCTGGTGGTAAAGAATGGGCCTGTTCTCTGGGCTTCCTTGGGAAGACTCTGAATATCCCAAGAGGTGGGCAAGAACAGCGTGATCCGGGCTAACCCGGCTCTGACCCAGAGCCACTTCCTGCCCATCTGCACTTCCCTTGCCGTTTTTCCTGTGGCTCAGGTGGTGCTGGCAGCTGCTCCAACTGCTGCTGCTGTTGCCCTGACATCTGCGGTGAGCCACGCAATGGTCTATTAAACCAAACCTCAGCTGGAAACCCCGAGCTCTAAATAATCCCAGGAGCGGGGTCCCCACCCGCCCCTTCACTTTCCTCCGCTACCTGTCCCCATCCTTTAATTCACCTGCTGTCATTTCTTTTCATGCCACCTTGATTGCCTTGGACCCTTCCCTGCCCCCGCCCTCTCCCTTCTCCCTCTTCTGCCCTCCCTCCCTTTTCTTGTCCTTTTCCTCCCTGCACACTTGCTCCTCCTCCAGCTCAGGGTTTCCAGCGTAGTGTGGTAGAAGGATGTGAGGTCAGGGCACTCAGACTGGTTGTGCTTCGGAGATGAAGGCCAAGCCACTTCCCCCTCCTGGGATGTGGTTTCCTCATCTGCAGAAATTAAGGGGTTGGACCAGAATAATGCGGAGTGTTCTTTCCGCTCGAAGCGCCCATCCTGTTACCTTTTGCTGTGCTTGCCCTGGTGCCTGCCTTTCCTGTTTCAGCTGCCTCGTCTGCCCACCTGCGTCTCTCACCCACACCTTCACCACGCTGGTCCGGGCCACCGTCACGTCTCCCAAGGCCTGGTAACCTCCTGCTCACAGAGGCCTCCTTGCTTCCGTTCTCATCCTCGCCAACACGTTTTTCACACAGAAGCCAAAGTGACCTTTGAAAGCTTAAATTCCTCCAAACTCCTTATACCTTCATGGTCCATCCCATCGCCCCACGTACTCTCCTCAGAGCGAGCATTACTGCCTTAAATGGTTTTTATTTACTTACAAATAGCCAGATGTTTATGTGCCCGTTTATTGTCTGTCTTCGCCACTAGAATGCAGCCTCCATGAGAGAGGGAGCTTGTCATTCTTGCTCACTCTGAGTAAATGCTGAGTAGAGGAACCTCCCTTTGCCATAGAATCCAACGCTCCCCTTCTTGAGATTGTTATCTGCTAATTACACCATTTCTTAGAAATATCTCTGCCTGCCAGAGACATGGCCCATCCTTCCTCGGCCCTTGAGACAATCTCCCTCGTTCGCTTCTCTCAGCCACCCAGGCTCTGTGTTCTCATAGGATTCAGGAAAGAACAGTGGCAGTTTTGAGTTCTCTTGCTTTAATTTCAATCAGTGCTGTTGGGTGAACTAGGATAAAAATAACAGAAGGCTTAGACTCTGATCTAAATAGCTCTTTTCTATAATGTCTAGAAGGGAACTTGACCAGAAAATTTATTAGAATCTTCAAAATTCTCTGCTTGGATCTTAGGAAAATGTTAGGAGTGGCCAAGCTCTATAAAAGAACACTTTGAGGTTGGTAATGTTAATATGCCCATTTTACAGATAATAAAAACTGAGGATTGAGGTCAAAGAGCCAGTGGGGCAGTAGCCAGGATTTGAACCAAGAGAGTGTAATGCCAGAACTGGACACCTTGTCGCATATTATTCATTCTCATGCTTTAGATTAGAATAGTGGTCTGCTTTATTTTCACCACAGCAAGGTTGTCTGACTGATTTATTTAACTTTTTGTGGCTGGTTCCTTCCATTATAGCATCAGCTCCCTCAGGGCAGGTACTATGTGCACCCTGCTCACTGCACTTTGCTCTGTATTCACAAAGTGCGTGGTATGTAATGGACCCTCAATACATATTTACTAAGTGAATATATTATTTGCATGTTAGAAGATGAGATATAATAAAAGGTCTGATCATTTTGATGAAATTTTTTCAAAAGCATTTCTAATGATGTCATAGCTTTATCCTTTGAGAGTATATTTGGTTTTTGCATTAACCCAAAGTGTAATTTTTTTTTCAGAATAAATATGTGGTCATGAAGCATAGCTACTTTTCTTTCTCAGATGTGAGGCCTCTCTGCAGGGGGACCTCACTTCCTGTGCAGTGGGGCCTCGGCACTCTGATAAAGCCTATGGACTCCATCACAAAATAATGTTTTAAGGGCATAAAATAAAATATATAGTATTACAAGAGAACCAGTTATATCCAATAGTTATCAAAATATAAAAAATTGTGGAGTAGTGTTATATTTGCTCCTTTATTAACACATTAAATAATTGAATGTAAAAAAGGCTAATGAAGTCTAATATCTACCTGCCTGGAATTGAGATTTCCAGGTATCTGCAAGAACTGAAACATTATATGAAAAAAATGGAATATGAAAACATCCAGGATTTCTCGTGGTGAAAAGGTTATAGGAATTAAACTAATGGCTTCATAATTAAATGAAATATTAAATTTTATAAACAGGTCAATAAAAATGAAGATAATTTTTCCATATATAGGTGTACAGTCCTACTGAATTTTATCCATAGACCCTATGGACCCCAAATTTTAAAACTTTATATTAGAAGAATCCAAAATAGGCTCAGGAATAGCAGCTTCATCTAATTAAGTAAATATATGACCTCTAAAAGTAACCACTAAGAAGCTATTCTTCACTTGATGTATATGTTCTGATATACATGGTTATTTCCTAAATTCAGCCCCGTCTCAATCCCCACAGAAACTTTGTAATTATTAATAAAGGAGCATAGTTATCATCATTTGATTATATTTACTCAGGCCCTGGCCAGTGTGGCTCAGTTGGTTGGAGTGTCATCTCATGGACCAAAGGTAACCGATTTATGTTCTCTCTTCTCTCTCTCTCTCTCTCTCTCTCTCTCTCTCTCTCTCTCTCTCTCTCTCTCTCTCTCTCTCTCCAAGCAATGAAAAAGAAAATGTCCTTAGGTGAGGATAAGGAAAAAAAAGAAATATATTTACTCAGTATCTATGACTATTGAAAATTTATAATTTTTATTAATTGATTTTAAATATTAACTTAAAGTAGTTAATGCATTCACATGATTTAAAAATTCAAAAGATATAAAAAAGTAGAAAATCTCCTTCTTAACCTCTGTCCACCAATCATCGAGTCTCCTCCCAGGTGACAACCAGTATTATCAATTGCTTTTATTTTCTTTCAAAGATGTTGGACATATACAACCAAATACCTTTACATATTCTTTTCCCCATTAACACAATTTGTAGCATATAAGTCGCACTATTTTCCATGTTATTTTTTTCACCTAAAAATATGT
This sequence comes from Furipterus horrens, assembly GCF_987537825.1. Lineage (NCBI taxonomy): Eukaryota > Metazoa > Chordata > Mammalia > Chiroptera > Furipteridae > Furipterus > Furipterus horrens. The sequence goes on from NW_028327180.1 coordinate 70,842,597, forward strand.
CTAGAAGATAAAGATAGTTCTGTATTGGTACATTAAGAACTTAATTTTCTTTGTGACTGCAGGGTTAGTCTATTATAAGGATGTACCATAATTATTTAGCCAGTCCCTCACTGATGGACCTTCAGGTTATTTCTAAATAATTTACTATTATGAAAAAAATATATAGGTAGCAAAAATGTATCATTTAAAGATGGGTATTTTGTCATAGACACCTACATATGTGGGACTTAGAGTCGTGAAACCCAAACATAACTAGTCAATAACAGATTTATACCAATTAAATGGTAACATATTGAGAATCACAATGTAATGAATAATTCATAAACAAGATTGAGGGGAAAGATAAAGATGTCATTAGCTCTCTTCTAGCAGTCTTGGGTGAGTTTAGTGTTTTCCAGAACAAAAGAAGTGATCATTGAGGATAGGGAGGATGTCCCAGGTTTACCAGCCTGCTTTGGAGAAAGTTTGAAAGTATCAAATAAGCAAGTTTGTATTTATTTGTTGACTGTCTCCCAGAAGAAGGCTCAAATGAATAATACTCTTTGGCTCGTGGCAAAGTGTCATCATTTGTCCATGGAGGGCTCCTCTCTTATTGTACCTATTTCTTCTCATTTGCTTCCATTTCCCACTTTCATCCCTCCATATCAGTCATTCTAATTGAATGTATTTAAAGTGCATTTTTTTTACATGCAAAATGGATACAATAACATTGTGTGCACAGGCACATGCTTGCTTTAGATTTATGTAAATGACACTGGGTTATAACTTATTCCATTTCTTCTTCCATGATCACTATGTTTTATGGCCCCTTTCACTACATGTACATTTAACCCTTTGCCTCTAACTGCCACGTGGTCTCATCCATCACATTGTACCCACTTGCTTTCTCAGGGATGGACAGCTGGGTTGCCTTTAGCTCCTCAACACCTACATGGCCTCCTCTGGATCTGTGTGAGAATTTATTTGGTATTTACACCAGGAACAGAATTGGTGGGTCATAGAATTACATACACTTAATATGATGAAGTGGTCTCAGATTACAACCCGATGGTTCCTCAGTCAGCAACACGGGAACATCTGAGTTCCCAGCCCCATCTCCAGATCAGCTTTTGACATTATCCTGCTATATTATCTTTTCCAGTTAGGTGATATAGCATTATCATGTTGATTTGCATTTATCCATTTACAGATGGTTTTGAGTGTCTCTTCACTGTGTGCAGGCCTTTTTGATATACTCTTTTATAAATTGCCTGTTCATATCCATTGTCCATTCTTCTACTGGGCTTTCTGTCTCTTTTATGATGCGCAAGTGATTCCTTTATAATATAAATAAAAATCTCTTGTCAGTTTTAGATGTGACAAATATCTTTTCTAATTTTATAATCTGCTTATTAACTTTGCCCTATTTTAAACAGTAATTCTTACTTTTTAAGTAATCATATTTTGCTTCACAGTTAAGCTTTTGATGTTGTAATGTTTTGTTCGATAAGTTCTTCCCACCCTAAATAACAAAGATATTCTCCTACATTTTCTTATATTACATTTATCATTTTATACATTTAAATCCATCTAGAGTTCACCTCTATATGTGGTGCTGGGAAGGGATCCAGTTTTATTTTTCTACTGTGATAATGAGAGAGTCTTCTGAAAGAAGCAGAAGATGCAGGCTGGGAGAAATGGAGGAGAGGAGAAAAATAAGCTATCTGAATCCCACAGAGAAAAGACATAGAACCGGTATGCAGAGATTCTGTCTAGCCTACCCCAGGAGATACCTCTCCATATTTGTGGTCTATAATGAAATACTGAAAAGAAAAAAAAAACAGCATTAAATGTACTTCTGTAGCAAATAAAACCATTTTCAGGAGAAATTCCCCCACTGCACTGAGGTTCCAGTACGTGGCTTTAAAAATATACCCTGTGCATGACAGGAGGAATTTCCCAAATGGGAGGGGGGAGTTGGGTAAGGAGGGAGAGAGGAAGCTGTCAGAGGGAGAAGAGCCAATGCAGACACAGCAAACAGCTGAAAACTGATTGTGCTAAAGATGGCCCAGATGATGTAACAGTCAGACAACCATTTCTTGTTCTCAAAGATGGAAATTCACCCATTGAAGAAAGGTAATTGATTCCTGTCCAGTGTCTGAGTCTTTAACATTCTTCTATTTCCACTTTATTATCAACTGCCTATCATTAACCCAAGTACCTATCAAATAGACAAAAAAAGCAGTAAACAATATAACCAAATTATAGAAAAATTGTTGGTATTCTTGGGCTTTTGATCTACATATAAGAAACCCAACATATATTTTTTAATCTTTTTCTCTGTGAGTGGACCTGGTGGTCAACCTGTCATTCTTCTGTGGCTTTGCCACCACTGAGGATCCCAGCACACCCACCGGGAGGCCGTGAAATTGTCCTAAGACTGTAGTTAAAGAAGGATAAGAAAAAAGAAAAACTTGGGAAAAGAAAAAGAGGGCAACTTTTTTTCTCTTTTCAAATATATAAAAATTGCTCTTCAAGAGCTGGCATTTTCTTACCAAGCGAAGAGCAAGGATTACCTGTGGGAGAAAAGAGCAGAAGGCAAGTAAAAGGTCTCATGGAGCATTTTTTGCCTGCCTGTTTTTCTTTTTGTTTTTGCCCTAAATACTTTTTGTCATGCAAGAGAGAAATCAAATCACTCCCTTTAATCTATCTGCTAGGCTCTCTCTTACCACCTCCCCCAAAGAAAGATCATTTCCGATGGAAGGCCTCCTGTAGGTTCATCACAAAACTCATGGTTATATGAAATATCCCCAAATGTGAAAACCATCCAGGTATGTTAAAGCATTGTGACTTGTGAATAAAAGTCATATGTGAAGACACATCTTATTTAATACACTGCTTCTGTCCCTCATGTGGAAAGTTGCTAGGACTCTGGGGTTAAACACCCTGAGTTCAAATCTTATCTTTGACCCTTAAAACATGTGAGGCCTATCATGATTTATTGAGTCTCTCAGAGCCTTGTTTTCTTCACTTATAAAATTGAAATAATAATAGTACTACTTTATAGTGTTATTAGAAGATTATGTGTCATATATCTATTGAATAACTAAAATTAAAAGTACCTGACAAAGCCAAGTGCTGATGAGGATGTGGAGCAGCTGAAACTCTCATATGTGGTAGGTGGGAATGCAAAATAATGCAGCCACTCAGGAAAATAGTTTGGTTGTTTCTTATATAGTGACCACGTGACCCAACAATCTTACTCTTGGATATATTCACCCAAGTTAAAAGAATACTTACATACAAAAGAAAACTATATGCTAATGTTTACAGCAGTATTATTAATAATTACCAAATACTGGAAACAACCCAAAAGAATGAGCAAATGAACAAATAAGCAGTGATATAGCTATACAATGGAATACTACTCAGCAATAAAAAGGAAGGGGCTGATTTCAAGGCATTATGCTGGATGAAAGAAATCAATGTCAAAAGGTCATATATTGTATGATTTCATCAATGTGACATTCTCAAAAAGACAAAACTGTACTGACAGAGCACAAGATTGTGGTTACCATAGATCTAGCTGGGGTTAGGGGTGGGGAACAGTGTATCTAGAAGGGAATAGTTGGGACTTTTATGGGGAGATGGAGCTGTTCTGTATTCTGATTGTGGTGGTGTTTCATGAATTTATATCTGTAATAGAAAAACAATAAATAAATCAAAAAAAATTTTTTAATTTATAAAACTACTTAAAAGTACATTATAATGTGTAATAAAAAATAAAACTTTAAACAAGATTATATGAAGTGATGCATATTTAGTATAGTCCCTGGCACAGTGACTTACACTATTAGTTGTTTCAAGGACTGTGGTATAGTCTGCATCTCTATGCATGTGATTTAATGGAGTCAACTGATCTAGTCCACATGGTGTGCCCAGACCAAAAATGGAAGAAAAGAAAACACTAAAAATCATGTAATCAGTGTCAGTGATTCTGTCTGACCACCTCCCTCAATGAGCATATGCTTGGCATGCAGGAGAGATGGAAAAAGTCAATCTGATCTTTTCTCATCTGGTGCCAGTTCCCATGTGTGCCTCTCACAGCATGAGCCTGTCTCTGCTCTGAATATCCTACTAGTGCTAATATGGATATTTCATAAAATATGACCCCAAAACACAAGTCAACTACTTCATCTGGGGGTAATCCAAAGAAACAGGAATGAGTTTGGACAATGGAAAAACTGGCTGTATTTGGTTTATTGGGATCCATTTTGATGTCTCCCTAAGAGATTGCCAAGGGTAGTTTGGTTGGGTGTAACTTTTACCATACATGCTGATAATGATTTAAGATCAGCTTTGTTGCTCAGAAATCAAAAAGCCAATTGACATTTAATCCAGACTGTCATATGCAACTACTGGTTTCGCTATTTGGAATTGTTTATAGTCCTTATACAATGTTCCATTAAAATGTACCAGCCATTATAATAGCTCAATATCTGGGCAACAGAGACATTTAGAACCAATAACAAATGTAAGGTCTATTCCCATGGCCTCCACATCTCCCATAGTTTCAAACATAGTTTCAAATAAGGAGTCTTGGTCTAAAAGAACTTCCATCTGAGAGTGGCATTTAGAATCTGGAATATACTCTTTTCATTGCTAAAAGTCCACAAATTCTTCATCTTTTAAATTTGGATGTTCTAGAAAAGCAGGAGTTATTCTGAGCTTTAGCTTGTGTTTAGTAAGCTAAATGTGTTGGAGATACCAGTTTTGGTTTAATATATGTGTGGGGGGGGGGCTAGGAAGCAATGAGCTGATTTTGGGGAGTCTCCCAAACTGTTTGTGACCCATAAAAAGTGAAAAAAATCTCAAAAAGCTGGGACATTGTCTTTTAAATGTCTTCACCTCAGATGTGTTAGCCTCTTATGCTGACTTCTGTGAATGAGGCAATATTAATTTGAAAAGGCTTTAAATTTTTTTTAAGTCTCATGTTTCTCAACTTCTTGTTTTGTTAAGAGGAGCAGAGTTTTAATATAAGTGCCAGAGGTATTTGATTGAAAAGGCCAAATTGGGTAATGCACAGGCTTGAATAAAATTAGAATTGCTCACAGTTTATTGCACTGTAACCATGTGCAAAGCACTCTCCTAAACATTTGAATAAGTTTTATCTGACTTAATTCTCACAGCAACTTTACGCAATAGCTTCTATTGCTATACCCATTTTATAGGAGAGGACTCAGAACCAGAGAAGTCAAGTAACTTGCTGGATGTTAAGTAAAAGGTGGTATTAAGTGCAAGTCAGGGCTTCCTGGCACTCAAAGTCCTCCTTCGCCAAGGGCTGCCTGACACTCAGGGATTCCTTCCAAACCACTGTGCTAAGCTGCCCTCCTGGAAACACATGGGAAAGGATCTGGATGATAGCACAACAGTCTAAGACAGGAAATGAGAACCAAGAGAGATACAGGACATAACGGGATTCAGAATGATGGGTTCGGAAGATAGGTGCAAAGCAGTTAAAACCCTCCTGTTCTGACTCTCCAACACTGGAAATGCAGTCTTGAGTAATCCATTATTTATAATTTTACCAAACTATTTCACTTATTAATTCATTCAACAAGTATTATTGACCCCGTCTTATATGCTAAGCTCTAAATTAGCTAGGCACACAAAGTCAAAGCTAACAGGATTTCTGATTTCAAGCAGCTTTTGGTCTCTTATGTGAGCTATATTTTACACTTCATCAAAGACAGTGTATTAGAGATGCTCCTACATGCTAATCAGAAGTGCGCGCTGCAAGGTGGTCAGCCTGCACTTCCCATGACAGGCACAATCTGCGGTGCTGCTACAGCAGTTTCAGCTCTTCATCTCTGGTCAACACTGGCCTTTGCTTAATAGCCTACTGGGTGACAGAGAGGCACTTTTATTTGTGAAATTAGGGTGTTCAAGGTGTAGATTGGCTAATGGAATACTACTTGTCCATAAGAAAAGATGAAATACTGCCTGCCATTTCAGACAACATGGATGGATCTTGAGAATAAGTGAAATAAGTCAGAAAAAGTTAAGAACCATACAATTTCACTCATATGTGGGATATAAAACTGAAAGCAACAAATGAGCAAACAAGAAAAACAAAATCTCACAGATGCAGACAACAGTATGGTGGTCACCAGAGGGAAGGGGGGTGGGAGAGGCAGTAAAGGGTAAAGGGGGTCAAATATATGGTGACAGAAGAAGGTCTGACTTTGGGTGATGGGCCCACAGTGCATTATACAGATGATGCATCATCAGTTGCATAGCTGAAACCTATATAATCTTATTAACCAGTGTCACCCCAATAAATTTAACTTAAGAAGATTTTGTATAAATTTGATATAATTTAGCATTAGTAAATCAAGCCACATTTGAGAGAAAGAAAGAAAGAAAGAAAGAAAGAAAGAAAGAAAGAAAGGAAGAAAGAAAGAAAAGAAAGAAAGAAAGAAAGAAAGAAAGAAAGAAAGAAAGAAAGAAAGAAAGAAAGAAAGAAAGAAAGAAAGAAAGAAAGAAAGAAAGAAAGAAAGAAAGAAAGAAAGAAAGAAGAAAGAAAGAAAGAAAGAAAGAAAGAAAGAAAGAAAGAAAGAAAGAAAGAAAGAAAGAAAGAAAGAAAGAAAGGAAGAAAGAAAGGAAGGAAGGAAGGAAGGAAGGAAGAAAAGAAAGAGGGAAAGAAAGAGGGAAAGAAAAAGGAAGGAAGGAAGGAAAACTGCAGACACATCCCCTTCTTATCTGACAAGGCATGAGAATTTCTGACCTCAGTAGTCTTTGAATTTGGTTAAATGCAGGATATTGTTTATAAAAACTTGAGGCTCTAAATAGTATCCTCCACCAGAGGGTCAACCCTTCATTCTGCTGGGCAGGGAGATTGGAGCTGGGGCAACACCTTCCCCTGACCTGTGACTGGGCTGCATCTCTGTCTGGGTTACTCCTGTTCCCAGGACAGGAACAGTTCGAGTGAGAGCCTGACATACTGACTGGGACCCCATCCCCCAGGAGATCCTGGACTTCTCAATGTGAACAACATACAGAAAATTCTACTCTGCTTTCTGGAGGTTTTTCATTTTTAGTCTCCTGCTCTGTGAATCTTTGGAGTTCTGCAAATTTCTTGAGGGAAAACCAGCTATGTGCTGGAAGCCCCTCAAGTCTCCAATTTTGTCATTCCTGCCTCTCATGAGTGCCAAATTTTCTGGTTTTCTACCCCGTGGCAATGGCCCTCTGTGGGGCCAAGCTGGGTTCTCAGTCCTGGCTATACCCAGAATGAGCATACGCTCCTGGGGTAAAGCGACAGCAGCAGATCAGCTCCCCACTGCCCCTGTGAACCAAAGTTCTACCCCAGCAGGTCCCTGTCTCCTCAGAACCATGAACTTCAGGAAAATCCTGCTCTTCTTTTAAAGGGTTTTTCAATATAGCTTCTAAGTCTCTCACCCTACACAGCTTCCGAATTTAGCAAATGTCTTGAAGGGGACACTAGTCTAGTGTTGAGGCCAGTCCTTAGGCTGCATAACTGCCACAGTCTCTGCTGATTTTTCTGTCCCAGCAAGGGCCTTTGCTGTAGCCAACTTAGGCTTCGCAGCCTCTTGGCCAGACCCAGAACTGGCAAGTGCCCCCTGGAAAAAAGCAGCTAAAGATCTTTTATTCATTCCCTCCAATAGTTTTCATCTGGAATTTTAGCTCATCTAGTCCTCATTGGTTTTGCAGCTCTCCAATGCCTTGAAACAGACTTTTTAAAAAAAATTTACCTAGTTTTTTTAGTTGTGTTTAGGTGGGGGTGTTAGGCTCCATTCTAGAAAGTCCTATGTACACCTTTTAAAATGGCAGCCAGGGACCTGGCCAGGTAGCTCAGTCAGAGTGTCATCCTGATACACCAAGGTTGTGGGTTTGCTCCACAGTCAGGGCACATGCAAAAATCAACCTATGAGTGCCTAAATAAGTGGAACATCAAATCCATGTTTCTCTCTCTCCCCCCACCCACCCCACTTTCCTTCTCCCTTTCTCTCCCCTCCTTCCTCTCTCTCTCTCTCTAAAATCAATCAATTAAAAATTTTAAATGGGTCTTTTAGATCGCTGATTTGGAGGACTCTGTCTGATACTGTCTGTAGCGTTAACTGTATCTTGACCCAGAATATTATCAGTGTTTGTCTGGTGAGACTTTTATGCAAAGGGTTACTGAAAGGACAGAATTGGGAATCAAGAAAATTACCAAATGGGTTGTAGACTATTTGATGCCTGTTTTTAAATAAATTCTGTATGTGTGGAAGGTTTTGGGTTAACTTGTTTTCATTTGAACCTGGCAGCAAAGTCATAAAATAGATTTTAAACTATAATCTCTATATTTTTTAAGGCCACCAGTTCTAAAAATAACCTAATAATTGTGAGAGATCAAATTGTTTAGGTCTATTCTCAATATGGCTCATATAGAGACCAATTTATGTCTTTTCAATCCTTGTCACTTTTAGAGGAGTAAATGCTATAAGTCAACAAAGCAGTATATAAAGCATTATATTCTGCTTCTTTTTGTTTTAAAAATAACTTCCTTTCCAACAAGCATTTTAATTTACATGGATCTAGAGGTCCACAATTTGTAAATTCATTTGTTTTTCACTTCTGCGTGCTCTTGATTATTTTAAAAATTTCAATTCTAGATCTTCTCAGTCTTGCTCTTTCCTTACTGAGTGTTTTTTTTTAAATCTAAATGTTTACCAAAACCCTAATTCTAGATCATTTTAATCGGTTTTTCTAACAATTCCTTCTCCAGCTCCATAACCCTTTATTCATTCATTCAGCAGATATTTATTAAATATTTCTTTATTGCATCTACAGTTATGGAATACATGCTGACACACCATGGTTGCAGCAGAGGAAAACAATGGTATCTGATTCTGTACACCTAGAAGTGATTGGTATTTGTACAATCATCATTTTCTCTAAAACAGAGAGTTTGATGCAGTGTATGTATATCTTTGCTCAGCACTTCATGGCCAGCCCTTAGTATACTGCCTTGCACATAGCTGGTATTTAATCAATGTTATATTAATAAATTAGTCAATGAATAATGTGGAGTAGAGTCAGTCCTCTACACTTGTCATCTAGGGAATAAGTTAAAGAACACACACAATTTGTAATATCCTTCACTTTTACTCCTAAATTTTGTCTAAAATAAAAACCCATGAAAACTAGAGATCTGTTTGGCACTGAAGGACAAAGAAAGCAAGAAAACATTTTTAAAAATCAGCCTTTGCTTTTTTGAAAGAACAAAACAATGAGAACAGAAGACTCATCAAAAGAGAGAGGCTCATAATCAATAAAAAACATTAAAAAAAAAAAAAAAAAAAAAAAAAGAGAGAGGCTCACAAGCCACTCTTGAAAAAACACATGAGATACAGGTGAAGGTTTCCATTCAAACCAAGAATAATAAAGTCATGAAAAGGCAAGAATATGGAGGTGATGAAAAGTTTGTTTAGATTAAACAAGACAGTAAGTTGAACTGACTCTCTAGGTAGAAGCTACAGGAAAAGTCATACTGAGGAGTCCTGCAGCAAAATAGAAGGAAGCTCGTTTTACTAACTTCTCCTTTGGACCCTAATGCATCAGCTGCATCACCCCGTTTGAGCATTCTGAGTGTTCTAAACACTGTACTGTAAGGGGAAGTTGAGAAAGAGAGAGAGTGTGTGTGTACTTTGATGTTTATGAAGATCTTTAGAGGCCATCTGTATGCTGAAGAAACTATTTCTTTTGCCTGTGGGCTTCCTCTTTTTTTTTTTTTTTTTTTTTTTTCATTTTAAACAGGAAAAAAGGAAGAAATGATTTCTAGCCCTGATTGGTGCTGGTGCGGCTCAGTTGGTTGGAGCATCGTCCCATAATCTTAAAGGTAGCGGGTTTGATTCCCAGTCAGGACACATGCCTGGGTTGCAGGTTCAGTCCATGGTTGGGGCACATGCAAGAGGCAACTGATCAATGTTTCCCTCAAATTGGTCTTTCCCTCCAATCTCTCTCCCTCTCTAAAACCAATAAGCATGTCCTTGGGTGAGGATTTTAAAAAATGATTTCTAGAAACCAGTTCTCTGATCAAAGCACCTGTTTCTTGATCTTTACTCACCTTCGTGGGGAGAACTTCTGCCCACGCTGATAATGAAGCAGTGTAGGAGCGTATTTAGCATATAGGGGGTGCTTGCAACATACACGACGCAGGAGGATTATGTCACACTGATGAATGGAGGGTGGTTTCAAATTCATTTGTGTACAGATGCAAAGGTTTAAGGCCAATGCCAAGCACAGAGCAAACATTTGGTAAATAGTCAAATGAATGAATCACTGAACGAACAAAAACAAGGTGAACCATACGTCTGTAGGGAAAACAGTGTAGAAACAGTTAGCCGAGCTCTCTTCTGAGTCATAGATTTATTTATCATTAACAGTTCACTTCATCCACAAAGGAAGCAGTAAAATGAATTCAAACTTGCTATGAACATCTAAAAAATTGCCTGTAGTAAAGGTGTCTCATATTCAAAGAAAAGGAGGGAGAACCTTTAAGTCTTATGTACATAGACCCTGATTAAAAAACAAGGAAACGAAACAAAACAAAACACTATTCTGTTCACTCAGAACATAGAGTGAATAATGAATGGAAGCCAGGCCTATGTTTGGATTCTGCTCCCTCTCTAGTAACTGTTTAATGGAGATCCTACTTCACTCCTTTGAGCCTGTTTCCCCATTTATGAAATAAGATCATAATACTTACTTGGAAGATTAGATATTAAGTTAGTATATAAAGTAAGTTTATGAAGTGGTAGGTTGTTTTTTTTTGGTAGGGATTTTCCATTTAGCTATTTTTCTCTTGAAGTATGTTCCCTAATGACCTTCTTGATGCTGACTACAAAGTGATATGCTTGTGTCATTGTCCAAAGGAAATGGGATTTTGTTAGGTTGATCAGAAAAGTAAGAATATAGTAAGTGAATTGATACCAAGAAAAGGTTCATTCTTATCTGATCATGGTTCTTGTTGTTTTGCACATTTTGTCTCTATGGACCCTTCGCATTCACCTCAGGCCCAGATATGACAGATATCTGGGACATAGAAGGAAGGGGCCCAACAGAGGTCTCACCTTTTGGGGTCAGGCCCCTACTTGTCCCTGACTGCAGCCAGTAGCCTAGGGATTCTTCTGGTTGTCTGCGCATTGCCTCTATACATGTGCTTTTATCGTTCTGCTCAAGAACACCACAATTCCCATGCTCACAGACAGCGGTGTCTATCACTTCTTCATTCTCTTGGAGCAGAGAACCCTGGATAGCTATAAAATTATGCTAAGAGATCATAAGGCCATGTGGAACCATTGTGGTTCCTTTGTGGCTACAGCCATTGTTCCCAAACTTCAGCCATTTTAATATGACATCCATGATGTTTTTGTCATGATGGCATACCAACTCATGTTTTCCTCTTATGTTTATGACAGTTGCTTCACATTTATTTACTATTATTTTAAATTACCTCCCTTTTACGCAGAATTACTTAAAAGAAAACTTTACATTATTTTAATTGTAAAAAAAAATTTTTTTTAATTAAATTCTATCCAGTCAGTTGGTGGAGTTCCTGAGCTTGCAACTTGCTGTTTTTAAGTAAAAATGAAGATTAGAAAATGTAAAAGATGCATTAAAGATTTAAACTCCAAACTGAGGCTTTCTACTCGGTGAAATCAGCATTGAGAAAGAATTTAAAGAGGAGCCACTTCCTCAATCTATGGCTCAAGGAGACTTCATGCTTTACCTAAGGACTTTCAGTAACTAGGAAACGTACGTTACAAATGGAGTGCTGAGGGCAACCTCATTTCTCTGATTACAGGGACTTGAAAACTAGGTGGGGCCCAGGGAAAGCACGTTGGTGTCATGGGCCACACACAGAGAGGGCGCACCTTTTGGTTGAATACATTAGCACCATATAGACTTTTAGCAAATGCTACTTTCCTGGAAGCCCCTCCCACCTTCCCTCTCATCCTTCTAAGTTTCACCTTCATTAAAACAACAAGGAGTTCTTACTAAGGGTTCTTATTATTTCATTAAATCTTCACAGCATTTTTATAATTTTATAATTGAGGAAACTTCTGAAATATATAAAATATATATGATTGAGGAAAATTCTGTAGAGAATCAGAGAGGTAAAGCAGCTTGCCCCAAATCACCCAGGGCAGGGACAGCATAGTGTTTGGGTTCTACTACCCCACATACAATTAGAACTAAGGACATTTCCTACCTAATTATGTCAAACAGACAAAACAAACCACTATTACCCAAATTATCTGAATTCTGGCTCACCGTTATTAAAATTTGGCTTAGAAATAATACTCCTCTTTTTTTCTAGGAACAGTTTTGTTTGGCTGTTGGCTGGGATGCTCTGGTTGATTGCCTTGTTCTCCAGCAGGGACGACCACAATGTTGCTCACAGAGGCATCTCATACAGACAGATTGTGGGAGGAAGTCATGGGAGAAAGGAAGAGAAAGGAGGGTGGGAGGAGAATGTGTCTTTGTAAACAATCCCACTTGAAATACACACCTGAGAATTGAGGTCCAAGTCAAATGATCTCAAATAAGCCTCACGCTGTCCATCATTTTCACCACTTAAAAAAAAAAAAAAAAATGCTCGCTGAGTTTCTTTCATCTGCTAGGCCTGAAATGGATCTCACGGCCCTGGCCCTGCTCTCCTGCCAGGGCTGTATGGCAACCTAAGGGGATCTGTCCCCAGAGGTATTATACCCATACGTTGCTCCCCGTGGGGTGTTGCTCATTCCTGCAGACCCAGCTGGATGCTCTGCCCTCATAGGAAGCTGCAGCTCCGCAGGTCTCTTGGGACTGTGGTCACATCTGCCCATGGCTTAGGGGTGAAACTAAGAAATTCTTGATTCTGTGAAAATTCTCCAAGCCTTATATTTGTAAATGTAGAAACCCAGCAACACCATTCCCAGCATCCGTGTTCTATTAATCATATTCTTTCGGCCCCAACCAATTCAGTCACTCTGAATAGACTTAAGATGTCAATTATTCAAATTCAGATATTGCCTTCCTGAAACAAAACAAAACAAGACACATTTCTAAAAGTTAAAAACATGTCTTACCCCAAGTATCTGACTTGAAAATTTGGAAGGTAATAATTAAGTGGCTGAATGCCTCAATAGTCTCTTTCATTTTGTATTTGTGTGTTTATATGTATAAACTATAAAGATTTTTCTCCCATATCTGATTTTTAAAAGTCCAGCTCCCCCCTAGTAAATAAGTGTTTAGCTTTTAGCACTTTTCTATTTAGTTTAAAAAGTCTTGGGAGTAGTTTAATAAATGTTCAGTCTATGGTTTTCATAGGTTTATAGGTATGTTATCACAATATAACTTTTACTTCCTCATTATAAAAATCTTTTAAAATTGCCCTTTGAACCTCTACTCAGATTTATGGGATTTATGACAGTTTGTTTTTAATCTGCAAACAGAAGCACTAAACCAACAAGTCATGGGCTTGCTGAATTTAGGCTTTCTCAACTCCCATTGCCAATGTTCAGCAACATCCATTAGCGCAGGGGACTTAGTACTGCTGCCTACAGGATAATGTTGTCTGTGTCCAAGCCCTGATGACCCCAGGGCATCTATGACTGTAAGAAACAACACCTTCCAAGGAGGACTTACAACTGAAGAGTAAAAAACATATCCCTGAGGGACCTGGGGACATAGAGCAGAGAAATTAGGAGTGTATATGAAATTAAAGACTGTATTTTACAGTATAGAACTATGTGAATTTTGCACACATTACTGAAGTTGAATACATGTCTACCCCTATGTCACTGGAGCCACCTGCTTGTCTTCCTCTCTAGGGCAGCTGTTAGTCCGAGCCCTCCGGCAGGACAGCCACATTCACCCCAGGTTTCCTCCCCAACCTGGTCTCCTTCATTCCAATGTCCATGCAGGCTGCCAAGGTCATCTTTGAAAGCTCAAATCTAATCAAGTCATTTACTTAAGAAAACAAACAAACAGTGATTTCTCAAAACTCTTAAAAGCAACACCAAAGACCTCAACCCCAGCCCTTGCTGCCTCTTGGTGTCCTCATATGCCTCTCTCTGCTCTCTGTGAGGATGTGTCCCACTCCCACACAGCCCCGACTCCTTGCAGCCCCCACACCCGCGCATTCACCATGCCCCCTGTCCAAGGTGCTTCCCTCCTGCCCTCGCCAGTATGGAAGCAGTGTGGTCATGTGAAAAACACTCACAATAAATCACCGGGACACAGAACTTGAGCAGCGAAGCGAGGCCTTTATTCACGAGTCTGCAGAGTCGGGAGCACCGCCAGCTAGGAGCATGTGTGCCCCAAGAAGACAAAGAAAACTGGTTTTATACTAATGCAATTAGCTTCCCCTCCCCTCTCCTTCTCCCGTTTCTCCATTACTGGTTAATCCAGGTTCACAATCTAACACGATTAATTACTTAACTCAGGATGTGATTAACTAAGGGTAATCTAGTTATAGATCTATCTCCAACATATTTGCAAAGTTATCTAGCTACATCTTCCCATTTCTCTCTATTTGGTGACAACAACCTTCCTCCTTTTGACCCCAGAGATATGTGTGAGGAGCTACGGAATGTCATTTCCTCTCCCCTTTTCCATGATTCATCGGTTAATTATCTCCTACTGGTTTGAGAGTCACTGGCTTGCTTCTTTATCCCTAACAGTAGTGTGATGAGTCCTGGTACTGAGAAATAATAGGTAGGGTTGCTAAGGATTCACTACATAAAAAGTGCTTAGGACAAAGCATGCCACATCGGAACCACTCCATGATGAAGGTACCCCTCCCTCAGCTCTCAGCTCGCATGGCACCTGCTTGGGAGGCTGTGTCCAGTGCCCTCAGGAGAACTTGGAACCACCTATCGTGTGCACTCAGAATCCTGCCCTTCTTTATCATACTTGTCACAATTGATAGTTATATTTTTATCTAATTCTTTGATTGATTTTATGTCTCCTCTGCTAGATTGTCAACTGGTGAGATGAAGGGCCATGTCTAGTTTTTTTCCCATTTATCCCAAGCACCTAACTCAGCACCTAGAGACTGGAAGGTGGTCAGTATAGATTTATCAAGGGATGTTAAATGGAAAAAAGGAAGGGAGAGTTTTGATCTGGTATTAAACCGGTTAAGATAGAGCACCAAAAATAATTTTAGAGGTCTAAATAAAATATGAATGCTGTGAAAACAGACAAATGCTGGGTGGTAACATACTACCAATTATTTAAAAGACAGAGAGTTATCTGAGATTTCTTTCACAAATATTTACTTCCTGCAGAAGATAGTACTCAGGCTGAACCTCATGGGTTGAGCAGGACTGCAGCCCTTCACAGAGAGTGGTTCTAGCAAGGCCTCCCCATCAAAATGCCACAGAGCACAGCCCAGGTTTGAATTCCAGCCCCACTACTCCCTAGCTGTTAGCTTTACAAGCTACTTTACGTCTCTCAAGTTCATCTTCATTTTCTGTAGAATGGGTAATAATAATGCCTCCTCACAGGGATATCATGAGGCTTAAGTGCATTTCAGTTGTGAAATGTTCTGCTCAGTACCTGGAGCATGGTATCAGGAAACTGCCACGCTGGACCCAATCAGAAGATATCCAAGGAAACAACAAAGTTTGTGCTGCTGTGTTATGAGGGGCAGGGGGATTGGAAGAGAAAAATCTGCTTTCATTCCTGCAAGATAGGACACAAAGCAGTTATATCTTAACGGGACATGGTGTTCCACCTACCTGGTGCCTAACTTCCTGTTCTCTCCTTTCACCTCCTATTGTGAACCCCCAGTCCTTAGGGTCTCAGCTGATGTTTTCATTGTTGATGAAACTAAGTTCCTAATTACTTGAATCACTTGAATTTCTATTACTTGAATTTTTTTAAATGTATATCATTCTAGAGAGACCACTAATTTTTCTCTTAATAAAATAAAATACAAAATAATCTAGTTGTTCTTTCTCCCCTTAGGCCCTGCCAAAAAGAATGGGGAACATGTATTTCTGAAATCACCTCATGTCTCCTTGATTTCCTCATTTACCAGCAGAAAATTTAATCATGAACCCAGCACAATTCACAGGGAGGGAAGAAAATTTCTCATACTCTAGTCCTTGGGGAAAGAGATATGAGGCCGGTTGCAGAGTGAAAATTTAATAGCTGCCTGACGTTCTACAGAAAGGGGGTTCTGAACCATTTGAACAGTTGTGTGCTTAGAAATTGGTGATTGTGTTACCCCTGCTGCAAAAGCATCAACCCAGGTTTTCACTCTTGTGTTCAACATATGGGGGGCTGCAAAGACCACCCAGATGACAGATGGCATTCAGATCTGCCTTTCCATGAAGGCAAAAATAAATAAAGTTTGCTTGGTGATAATACAGGTTAGGTCATTATGGCTGGCAGAAAATTAGCTTTAAGTGAGACTTCCATAATGTAGACAGGCCTTAAATTTCACTAGAAATAATCCTAAATCCCATGGGAATATTTATACTTGTGATCATATAATTTCCTCTATAAAATTCAGATAATCCTTAGTGATTCTGTACATGAAAGACTAACATGATTCAGGAAACTACTTTTCTCCTGCTAAGAACAAATAACCTCGCTAATTGTGTAACATAACTCATTTATTTCATTTAAGTTTTTATAGTCCTTAAAGGGGCTACTACTCTTAGCATTTTTCTTTAACTAAGGAGTCTCACCTCATTAAGGAGTAGAGGAGCTGTAGGATTCAAACCCTGGTCTTTTGGATACCTGAAACTTTCCCACTTATTGTCTTCTCAACATTGAGGGCATTAAAAAATGTGAAAGCTTTTAATGTCCAGAAGTTTCTACCTCTTTTCAAGATCCACTTAAAGTTAAAAAGACCTAGGTATGTTAATTTATACATGGTATTTCCACAGTAAATTTTGGTTTAAAAGGGTTACGCATTCGTTACATTATTCAATCCTAGCAACAACATGTGAGGTAAATGTTATTTTTTATTATTATTTTTTTACAGACAGAAAATTGATGCTGGGACGGGTCCCCTGGAGCATAAGGGGCAAGCCACCCCAGATTCACACTCAGGTTCTCTGTCTACACAGCCCTCCCTGGCATGGCCTTAGCATCCATCTCAGCCCTGGAAGGAACGGTTTCTCTATTTTGTCTGCTTTTCCTGTTTTGTCACCCAGCCTTTGTGTTCCTTGAAGGGTCCAAGTACAAGTACACTAGTGCTGATGCCATAAGCCTGTCATTCTGGACAATCTGATGCAATCCTCTTCTGATCGTATCCTCAAGGAATAAATTGCAGAAGAAGAGGGAGCTGCTGGGCTTTTGTTTTGTTCTGTTTTGTTTTAAACGATAATAGATGTTCAAGTTGCTATCAGTGTTTGAGGTTTCTCATCAGCCAAAGCTGTCTGCTCTATAATATATGCTGACCTTCTAGGCTGATAAACCTGCATAATTACTGACTTCTGCAGAAGTTAGTGTTTGCATATTATTTTGGGCACACAGTTCTGACAACGTTGGGAACAGCAAGTATGATAAATCATTACGAGGCAGGCTGGCTCTGAGAATGGTACTTTCAATTGTACCAGGCAAATAGCGAACATGAGTTTATATCAAGGCTAGGAGTGAATTTAGGTTTTCTGTACACACTGCCTCCAGATCAAATAAAACGGCAATTTTTCTTTCCATCAATTTGAGGAGCCAGTCTTGTAGGGTCATAACTGGTTTATTTGCCATGTCTGTGACAGCAATTGTGCCAACAAAAGCTGATGTACGTCACCCATTTAAATGAGGGTGTATAGTTCTGCTTTTATTTTATGAGACCTGTCATCAAACTAAAAAGTTAAAAATCAATCAACTGTTCCCTTTTTTGTGTCATGGCAAACCAAATACCTCCCCCAAATTTTTCAGAATTTAACCTGTAAATTGACTATTACCTATCACAGTTCATGATATTAGTTCATTCATTTAAGGATATTTATTGAGTATCTACTATACAAAAAGTATTGTACTAGCCCTAGGGATATAGTTAAGTATAACTTGGGCAATATCCTTGCTGTCATAGGGCTTACATGAGAGAGAGAGAGAGAGAGAGAGAGAGAGAGAGAGAGAGAGAGAGAGAAGTAGTAAAATAGGACATGTCCTTGAATGCCCAGGGAAGGTGTCTATCAAGGGGCCACATAAAAAGAAGCTGGTTATACAGCAACCTGGGGAAGAATACGCCAGGCAATGGTTAGAGCCAGGGTCCCAAAGCGGGAGATGCTGGCCTTTTTGAGGAGCAGAATGGGAGCTAAAACAGCTACTAAGTGGTTAGCAAGTACATAAGTAGGGCACAGCGTAGGGGTGAGAGAATGGGAGATGCCACATCTTATTCGGCCATGCATACTTCAGTAAAATTGGGGTGACAATGATATTGATGTCTCCACCCTGCTAAGCTCAGTCAGATATATGTCCCATCATCCACTTCCTCTGCTTCCCCCAAACTCTGAGGAGGCACTTCTGATGAGCCGTTCAGGTTTCCTTGGGTCTTCTCAGAAATGACTGGTGCTCTGTGGAGTTCAGCACAGGTAGTTCTGGGCTTCAGGACACCAGGATTTGGAAGTGAACTCCACCTTGAATGCTGGAAGAAACCTCAACTCTATTAGATTTTTCTCTTGTGGGGAAAATACTCTCAGAAGTTGTTGTTTTGGTTTGGTTTTTTTCCTATCCATTTGGCAGAGAGATGATCATTCTTTTTGAGAAATGTAGCATATAAGTATATAAATGATGTAATTATAGACATATATTATTTGGCTAGATGATACAGTGATGGTGGCCCTTCCAACGTGAGAAAAAATTACAAATAGAATATATTGAATTTGGCGATATTGAGTTTTATGGAATCTCTATAGTTGAATAAATAGGTATAAATTCAAAAATCCCTGGGGCAGGCATTCTCTCTGACTCCCTCCGCTGTTCCTCTGGTCAACAATTTATCCTTCAGATCTTAGCTCAGTCCACAGTCACTTCTTAGAGAATGAAAAATGTTACCATGTTACCAGTGCCAAAATGTGCACTAGACCAGCGATTTTCAAATTTTTTCATTGCCTGGCACAACATAAACTAATTACTAAAATTCTGCGGTATACCTAAAAATATATATTTTTGCCAGTCTGACAAAAAATAGGTATAATTTTGATTCATTCACTTTGAATGGCTATTGTTCTATTGGCTGTTGCCAATTTTTTATTTGACAATTTAAGGGAAAAGAGGTCAATACCTCTGACTAAATAGTCAGATATTGCATGTTTTAAACATTCTTACAGCACACTGGTTGAAAAGTACCACTGTAGAAAAAGATAGGAGGCTGGCAGTAACTTGAAAAATTTCATCGACCTTATAGAGACAAAGAGGTACAGCAGAGACAGGGTAAGTGGTGTCTTCAACCTTTCCCCACTTTTCCCCAAGACCTAAGGAGGAAAAACAGACACATGTCCTTTCATCCCAGTATTGTATGTGTTTTCCCATCCCACAGCTCCCTTCAACACACCATTAACCGCACCCCCAATTATGTGAGGGGGCAGTGAAGCAAACATCATTAAAAAGATGGGATAGATCAGCTAGCCACTGCACATTTCCTTTTATCCTAGAATTTCCCATGAAATCTGTGTCTCTTTTAAAATTAGGACACCTGGGATTCTCAATACCACCCATAAGCTTTAATGGATTTATGCTTGATAGACATTTTGGGCCAACACTCCTGGGCCAGGTCTTGATGAGTAGATTAGGGTATCCAGCATCACCTAGATTTTACAGGTAAGCTCAGGCATTCTTCTTCCAAATTTCCATCATTTGCTTATACTATCACATTATTTGTCAGGCCTCTTTACCACCTTTATTATTATTTACTAAATATTTTTCTTAAAATTGACCCACAGTTTACATTTCAATAAAATTATTTAAAAAGAAAAATTACTCTACTGACTATGAATGGAAAAATCACTATCCATGACCATGAATAGAAGATAACCACAGAAATAAATATAATGAAACAAAATAATGTTATTAAAATTCTAACTATACACGTCTGCTTCCAGCCAAAATGGAGTGATAGTAATTGTGTCTATCCTCCTGCTTCAAACAACAAAAAAATGGACACTGAATATCAGACCACAAAGGCCAGTGATCTCAGAGAGAAGGAAACAAATAAAGTGAGCCCTGCAATTGCTCCAGGTTACTATCTGGAGTTTCCATGCAACAGTATAGGAAAGGAACCCAGATAAAGCCCAGCGGTCTCCCAGAATTAAGGAAATGTTACTGCAAGTCCAGGGAGAACAGGTGGCTAGAATATAGAAGACCAAGTCACAGAGAAGAGAGATGCACTAAAAGAGTGCCCAGAGATGTGCAGAAGGTCCTCCTTAAGCACACAGCAGAGTGCTGACCAGCACAAGGACAAGAGAGCTACCTGAGGATGAAGAAAAAGTCACCCATAAGGATTAGAGAAAATAGTATTTGGGACTCACACAGGGCCAAGCAGAGTGCCTGTTTATCAGTCAGACTGGAAAACCTCATGATTCGCAAGCTATTGGTAGACCACGGAGAGAATCTTGCCTTGGAAGTGATGAATAATTATCTTTAGATTGCTCTGGTGTCATCTAACAACTCTTAAAAGCAAACACCAAAAGCAAACTGTTTCTACACAATTTAATTTTGATTCAGAACAAAAACTGAGTGATATTTACAGGAATACAAAAATATTCAGCACCCAACCATGTAAATTCACAATGTTTTGCACTGCATTAAAAAATTACTAGACAGGCAACAAAGCAGGAAAACACTACTTATGATGAGGGCAAAAAAACAATCAATTAAAACCAACCCAGAACTGGCATTGGCATTAGAATTGGCAGAAAGGACATTAAAACAGTTTTTATTACTATATTCCCTATTTTCTAAAACTTAAGTAGAGACAAAAAAAATATTAAAAGACCATACCACAATTAAAAAAAAAAAAATCAAAATTAAGCTTTTAGAAATGAAAAACACAATGTTTAAAATGATGAGTATATCAGTAGGATTAATGACAGGCTAGATATTGAACAAGAAAAGGTTTATGAATTTAAATTTAGACAGCAATAGAAACAATACAAAATGAAACAGTAAAGAAAAAAATTTTTAATGAAAATAGCATCTATTAGCTGCAGGACAACTTCAGGCAACCTAATATACGTGTATTTTGGAGCTCATTAAGGAAATGAGAGACAAGAAAAGGCAGAAAAAATATTTAAAGAAATAGTGGCCAAAATTTTTCCAAATTTGATAAAAATTATAAACTCACAGACCTAAAAAACTCAACGAAACCTGTACTAGGAAATATATTCAAATTGCTATAAGCCAGTAATTTTTTAAAAATCTTAAAAGCAACAAAAGGAAAAAAAAGTCATGATACATAGAAAGGAGCAAAAATAAGGATGTCAACAGATTTCTAACTGGATACCATGCAGGCAAGGAGACAATGCAGCACCATCTTTGAAGAACTGAAAGTACCGTTAACCAATACTAAGGGAAAATAACTTTCCAAAATGGTGGCAAAACAAAGACTTCTTCAGACCTACAAGAGTTCAATGAATCCATCACTGGAGACCTGCCCTACAAGAAGTATCACCTGAAGTCCTTTAGGAAGAAGAAAATACTAGGTGGTAATGTGGATCTGCACAAAGGCATGAAGAGCCTTGGAAGTGGAATGATGAACCAGTTGAGGGAGATAAACTGCTCATGGGTTGGAAGACTTAATATTGTTAAGAATTGATTTGTGGATTCATTTTAATCCAAACAAAATCCCAGCATGACTTTTAATTGAAATTGATAAGCAGGTTCAAAAATGTATATGGCAATGAATAGGACTGTCAGATTAGTCAATAAAAGGGTGGTAGTTGCATAAAAATACACATATGGATCATTGAAATAGAATAGAGTCCAGAAATATACATATAAGGACAATGGATGTTTGGCACAGGAGTAAGGGCACTTCAGTGGAGAAAGTATAATATTTTCAATAATGGTACTGGGTCTATTTGATGCCAAATGAAACAAAACAAACTTCAATTCATACCTTAGGCCATAAACAAAAAGTAACTCAAAATGAACCATAGGATCATAGACCTAAATATAAAATCTAAAGCTATAAAAAAATCTAAGAGAAACCATAGGAGAAAATCTTTGTGACTGTGGCAAAGATTGCTTAGATAAGACATGAAAATTACAATATAGAAAAGAAAAACAATCAATAAATTAGACTTTATCAAATTTAAAAACTTTTGCTCTTAACAACAGTAAAGAAAATGAAGTCAAGCCACAGACTGGAAGAAAATATTTGCAAATTGTATATCTAATAATTGTTTATATCCAAGATAAAGAAATAACTCTGAAAACTCAATAAAAGGGTAAACAACCAAATTTTTAAATTAGCAAAATATTTGAGCAGATATATTACCAAAGAAGATAAATAGATGGGAAAATAAAGCATATTAAAATATGCTCAACATCATTAGTCATTAGGGAAATGCACTTTAAAACACTGGTGTGATATGACTTCATACCTACTGGAATGGCTAAAATTAAAAAGGCTGACTATAACAAGTGGTGGTGAGGGTGTGATCGAACTGGCACTCTCATACTCCTCTGGTATGAATGTAAAATGGTACAGCTACTTTGAAAACTGACTTGGCAGAAAAGCTAAATGTGTATCTACCATGTGATGAGCCATTTCACTCCAGGATATTTACCCAAGAGAAATGAGAGCATATGTTTGTACAAAGACTTGAACGCAAGTGTTCACAGTAGTTTCATTTGTAATAGCCACAAATGAGAAATTGCCCAGATGTCCAGCAGCAGGTGAATGGATGAACAAGTTGTGATACATTTACATAATGGAACACTACCAAGCTATAAAAAGGAATGAACAATTGACACACACAACAATGTGGATGAATCTCTGAATAAATGTTTTAAGTGAAAGCGTCCAGAAGAAAAGTGCACTCTCTATTACTCCATTGATATAAACCTCTCAAAGGGTACAAACTAATCTTTGCTGGCAGAAAGAAAGTCCATGGTTACCCTGGGATGAGGTGGAGACAGGAAGATTTGGAGAGAGGAATTGCAGTGGTCACAAGGTACTTTGGGGGATGATGGAAATATTCATTACTTTGATGGTGGTAATAGTCTCATGGGTGTATACATATGTCAAATTTTACCCTTTAAATATACAGTTTGTTTTATATCAATTATACCTCAACAAAGAGATTTTTAAAAATTCTCTTGTCTGGCTGAGGCCTGCTCTTCCTTCAGTGAAAGGCAGACTCGTTCAGGTCAGAAAGGTGTTAAACGTACAACAGCAAAGGCTTTCACCTTGGTGTACAAAGGGGATCAAAAGAGAGTTCGAAAGGGAATGATTTTTGCCTTCTGCAATTCAATGTTTAAATGTTCCGACCATGAGCCACTTTAAGCAGTCTCACATACCACCAGGTGGGACACACCCCACGCTTTGGGAAACACTGAACCAGGAGAAACCTTGTAAGAGTATAGAAAGTACTACCAGGTAACTATATTTAATACATTTTGAATTGATACTGGAAGTCTACAACCTTGCTTAATCTTGGAGCAATAACGACTCTCGACCAAGCCTGCTTAAGTGAGCAACAGAGGATAACCTTCCAGGTTTTTCCTATGCCATTCTGAGTGATGACGGTGTCTTAGAGTTTTTTCAAACTCCCAAATTCTGCATATTTTAACCACCCTGTGGCATTCTGGTCTCTTTCCCCAAACAGGGCACATGCAATGTCTGGTTTCAAGATAAGATCCATAGTAAACAGTAAAATATGAAAATAAGAGTTTCCAAAAGAAGTGAAGGATGAGTGACATAGCCAAGAAAAAGCAATTGCTGTGACCAGTGTGCTAACAAAAACATAAAGGCCAAGTGTTCTCCTAGTCTGTCGCTGCCTTCAAAATTGAATCATGGTGCAAAGTCAAACCACAAAGGCATCAGTGGGCTTTGTTCCAGCTGCAGGAGCAAGTGGTCTCACTGAGCACAGTGAGCCAGCACTCCTCAAAGGGTGCCTTGAAAGTGAGAGTCATAACTCACTTGGGCTACCAAAGGTCAACATAAATAAGGAAATTAACAAAGGCTGAGAAGATGCAAAATGAAGTACCACAGAAGGCATATTGGAGTTGTGGCACTGAATTTGCTTGCCCAAGAAAGAGAGAAAATTGCAACTGTGATTGTATTTATTTTCCATTAGTTGTAACAATTTGCTACAACCTTAGTGGCTTAAGACAACATAAATTTATCATCTTATAATGCTTAAGATCATAAGTCTAATGTGGGTCTCGCTGCACTAAAATCTTGGTGTTAGTAAGGTTGCATTCCTTTCTGGAGACTCTGGGAAAAGCCTCTACTTCCATATTTTGTCTGGCTTCTGGATACTGCCTGCATTCTTTGGCTCATGGTCTCCCTCTCCAGCTCTGAATCTAGCAATGGTGAGTTAGTTCTTCTCAAGTTGCATCACTCTGACCTTCTCTTCCATCATCAGCTCTCCCTTCGACTCTCTCTTCTGCCATCACCTTCCACTTTCAAGGATCTTTGTGATTATTTTGGGCCCACCCAGATAATCCAGAAAGATATTTCCATCTCAAAGTTCCTAATCACAAATGGGAAGTCCCTTTTGCCATGTAAGATAACATATTCATAGGATCTCGGGTTAAGAAAGTGAATAACTTTGAGGGTCTTTATTCTGTCTATCACAATCATTGAGTCATTGGTATGCGTGAAAACCATCATGTGTATGGGGAAAAGAACAACCCTATGACTTTATAAAAGGATTCTTGTGACAGGAAGAGCAAGCAGACCCTTTCATAGTGTTCTTTAGAAAGGGCAAGAATGTCAGGCAAGTGAGAGAAGACTCCTGATGAGGGAAGCTCAGATATTGATTATAAAATCATAAAGAAAATGAGGGCTGAAACTTAGCAAAAAGGAAAAGGAGGAATCAGCCTTGGTGTGCATGCTTTCTCAAGATTGTCTCCATGCTTTGTAGATGAAGACAGCAAGGTTGATGCCTACCTTATATTTGATTTAAGGATGGATTCAGACCAGGTTTGTTCAGATTTGTGTTGAAAACTTACCCTCTTCCCAATATCACCACTCTGTGCTGTCATCATTGTAGTGGAGGAAGGTCTTGCTCTTGTCACTCCCTGTTTGATTTCCACCAGCCTCAGGCTCCAGGGAGGAGGGGCCACATTTACTAGCAAGTGGAGTCAACATAATTTCAAAAACTACCCACTCAATGAACCACTGTCCTTCTTCTTTGCCAAATTTGTAATCTGAGCCAGACTCCCTTTTGAGCCTTACTTCCTCAGATAAGCCTAACCACACCTTCGCATCAAGTTCTTGTGCCAGGAGTCCAGTAGGAATGTAGTAAGATCCAAAGATCAGGGCCAAATGTTCCATCTCAGCTTTACCAGGTAACCATGACCCCCACTTATACTTGCTCACATGCCACTCAGTCCTTTCCCACCCCCATCTATGAAACTTTTCTAGGGAGCCAACTCAACATACATACACACGCATGCAAGCATGCACATGCATATATATATATATATATACTGCTAAATTTCTCTCCATACTAAGTAGCTGTGAGACTGGGCAAGAGACAAGTTATTTAACCTTTCTGTGGTTTAGTTTCCTCACCTATAACATTAAGATACTGTGATATGTATCATATGGGACTGTCACAGGATTAAATTAGTTTATATCTGAAAGATGATTAAAACAGTCTCTGACATGTAGCAAGCACTCAATAAATGTGTATTTTTAAAAACATATTAGGGACTCTTCCTTTTTTGCTTCCTTAACTCCTTTCTCTGTCACACTGCTGACATACTTTGTCATTATCTTAGTCATTATGTGTTTAGGCACCCTTGTCTTCTACAAGGCTGTACTTCCCTGGAGGAGAGGACTGTGTCATGTCTATTCTTTTATCTCAAGCACTGAGAGCAGTGCCTGATGTGCAGGCGCATAGTGACTGTTGAATGAACAAATAACTCACTAAATGAGAAATTCAATATCCGAACAGACCATATATCCTTTCCGCTATAGGTTGAAAAGAAGAGCAAGAAGAAGTATACCAGGTTGTTAAGACTGCTTATCCCTGGTGGGTGAGATGATGTGTAGCGTGTATTTTCTTCTTTCTACTTTCCTGTTTTTCCTATAATGAGGGCAGAGCTGGTACACTGGCACACAGGTACACAGCAGTGCATGCGAAGGACTGAGCCCTGCTCTAGCCAAAGAAGTTCAGGAATTATATTAACAGACGACACTAGCTACACTAACAGATGAACTTGGAAATTTTCCTATGTTAACATGAGTGAAATGTATGTCTTGCTCCCATGAAGTGTGTGTGTTTGTGTGTACTCCACACAGTCATTCAGGGACCCAGCCCCATGGGGACTCCACCATCAGCACACAGTTGCCAGTTCACCCTGGTGTCTACATCTGGATGGCAGACTGAGGAAGAGAGGCTGCACCTGCGGTACCTCACTTCTGCCCACATTGCTCTGGCCCAAATTCAGTCACCTTGACACCCAGCAAGGCTGGAAAATGTAGTCTAGCTGTATGTCCCAATGGAAAGGAAGTGGGTGTGGGGACCAGGCAGAGAGTGAGTTAGTGTTCCTCCCCCGCACTCCCTCCATACAGCCTGTAGACTCAACCTCCTGACTCACCTCCTGAGTAGCCTCCCTCCCTCAAGTCTCTCTCACTTTTAATTTATCTTCCGCATTGCTAACCAAGTGGCTTTTCTAAAATAAATACTGGACATGTCACTTGCCTCACTTAGCTCCCTATCATCTACTAAATAAAGTTCAAATCTTTATAAGATAAATCTAGCAGGACATAAACTCAAGCACGCAAGTAATATTTCTGTCTCTGACTGAATTTAACTTCAGTGCTGAGCTCCCATCCTGCCAGGCAGTAAAAGCTTAACTTCATTCAGAGTTTCATTTATCTGTTGGTAGGGTCTACGTTCTGGGGGATAGCGCAGAATGTCAAAGCCTTGAGTGGGTGTGAGATCCTCAGTGGTCAGCTCAGAGGGGCTTTCTGAAAGACACCAAAAGCATCTCCTGTCCTTAGAACACTCCAGGAAACCACATCTTGAAAGTCTTATTTAAATAATCAGTGAAAGAAAGCAAACCAAGGCCAGCAGCACTGAAAACAAAAATACTGAAAATGAGTTCTGAAAATGAGCTGTCTCTCAGGGGCTGGGATGGAAGTGGGGCAACAATTAAAAAATAACTCATGGCAGAAGTGGAAATCTCTTGTGTACATACCTTCATAAAATAATTAAAAAGCAACTTGAGATAAACAGTTTAATATAGTAGCCAGCTAGCTAATATATAGTCCAAATGAGTGGCAGCATGTGTTTTAATGCTCTTTATTGGTATATTAATTTATTTCTAAGTGCCATACTTAAATACTTATACAGTTCCATTTCAAACCAAAATACAACTGCTCTGTAATTTTTATTGGCATGGAAAATAATTCTAACAAATGATATAGGGATATATCTGTTTTTACTGAATTATATTCAGGTGTGCAAAAGAAGGAAGATCCAGAAAGGACAAAATATTACATCTGGAAGGAAGGGTCTGTAGAAGCAATGGTTCACCCAAGATCACACAGCCAAGTGAAAAGCGAGGGCCCAGATCCAGACCCCACACTTACTCTTGGTTGGAACAATGTGGAAGGTCAAGGAGACTGGCACACTTCACTCAAAGCTTCAGTCTTGAGAGCTGCTGGGAAAATAGGTGCCGACACATAAAGCAGCCAGGAAGTCAGCAGCTGAACGTTTCCTTGTATTCTGAATACCCTTCACCTCCTTCCAGTCAGAGCCAGGACTCCCTGCTAGTGCCATAATCTCCCACAACCGATGTCATCTGCTTCCCACACCTAGAGACCCAGGCCCAGGTGCACACTCCCCTCCTCCACCCCTCATTCTCCTTTAGGAGCGGCCCCTCCTGGGGGTGGGTCCTCCTCCATGTCAGCTGTTCTTTGGTTAAAAGTGTTCATATGATCCACGGGCCAATCAGATTCTCTCTCCTGGAGATGCAGATCTGGCTCAGAGTGACACAAAGATGTAAAAAGAGTTGGACCCGATTCACCCAGTGATGACATCTTGAAGAGATTGCCCATTAGTGCCTGCTCCCAGGATATCCAGTGCTTCCCTAGTTCCCATCTTTCTGAGAATTGCTTACATTTCTTTTCCTGCAATTTGGTGTGCCATCTCAGATGCTTCCTTTAAACTCCTTTCATTGCCTAAGTATGTTAGGATTGGTCACCTGCAATCACATAACCAGAATTGATGAAACATACAGTGGGCAGCCCTATAGATCAAGCTCCACTTACCTGACTTTTTATTACCTTAGTGGATTAACTAGTACCTCAGCATGCTGACCACTAATATCTAGTCTTCCTGACCTGAGTACATCTGTAGGAAACAAGGAAATAGTGACTCCCAAACCAGTCGTCGTCGTCGTCGGCAGCCGTCCATCTCGAGAGACGATGGTGTAGCTTCTTAAGAGTCTATCTGCACCATCTGCACCACCGAGAATGGCTGTGCAGTCCGACTCGGGAGTGACACGGTATCTGTCTCCTCCTCCCGTTGTTGAATCGACATCTTGCGATGACACTGAAGCTACAGAGCCTGGGCAGGGTAATATGGAGGGTCTGCTGTTGCCCATGCAGCAGACCCCCCCTCTCTTCGCAGCTGAAGGGTCCAAGGGAAAGACGGAGTCGATACAGCTTGGGTTCAGGTGCGCCGCAGGAGTTGCCGGTGTTGACTACAACGTCAAACCGCCTTAGGGACTCCGGCTCCGGATTTTCTGTCGGGGTTTACTCCCTTAGCCTTTCCCCTGAAGAGGTATGCCGCAAGGCAGCGGAGGTTTTTTGGAGTCAGAGTTTTCCTTCTCTGATGTACCCTGACTGGAAGATCGAACCAGCGACACTTAGCTCGCAGGCCGACGCTCAATCCACTGAGCTAAACCAGCCAGGGCACTCCCAAACCAGTACAAAATCAGTAATAACAAAGGGCAAATTAATTAAAGGGTCTCTGAGAGGGGAGTTGACAGCATTAGCATATTCACAAATCACAATAGGGGCATTTAGATAATCGATTGTAACTCCAGAGTTACCAGTAATGGAGAAATGGGGAAGAAGGAGAGGGGTGGTGGGGAACTAATCACGTTAGGGCGGGGAAGCTAATCACTTTCAGGGCAATTTCAGGGCAGAAAAGCTTTAGGGTGGGGAAGCTAAGACTATAAAACCAGCCATCTTTGTCATTCTCCTGGCTGAGGGTGCGCCTGGCTCTGCAGACTCGTGAATAAACGCCTCGCTTTACTGCTTAAGTCCTGTGTCCCATTTTTTTATTGTGAGCATTTCTCACACATCCACGCCCCTCATTTGAGTTTCAAAGCATTGTCATATTTGTGCCCAAACCTGTTCCTGCCAATAATACATATTGCAATTTCATAACATATTTAATTTTAACTAAATCAATGAAATGCAAAGGCAAAAACTGTGTATCTTTGTGATAAATAATTCTTTGCAGTTATTTTCTTAAACCATCACCCAACAATATATTTATTGACCTTAGAGAGAGAGAGAGAAACATCGATGTGAGAGAAACATTGATTGGTTGCCTCCCATATACGCCGCAACCAGGGATCAAATCCATAACCTAATTATGTGCCCTGACTGGGATCAAACTAACAACCTTTTTTGTGTATGGAACAATGCTCCAACGAACTGAGCCACCTGGCCAGGGCAAATTCTTTGCAGTTTTGATAAAGGTAAGCAAATTAAAAATACTGTCATAAATTATGTGTGGATGAGGATGATCACAAAATGGTACGAAATTATAAAACTCAGGAAGGATTTTTAAGATCACATTGCTTTTCAAAGGATTTTAAGTGCTTGCTTCCCTTTAAGCAAATCAATCAGCAGTCCCAAAATCAAAGGCTATGTTTTGGCCCTTGGAAAAATTGGGCAATAAATGAACATTTATATTAAATATGTGTTAAGTTAAAATAGTTAATGTGTATATTGTTCATTATGACTTTTTAACTATATTTTTCAACTTAATTAAGTAATCAAATTAAATAGGAGATCTTTGTATACAGAAAACCAGAGGAAAATTCTTATTTTACATGTATCTACTCAAGTATTAGTTCTCAGTGGTACTGGCCTGTCTTGAATTTACAGATCATTCCCAAAATTCTTTGCCTCTCAAAAGATTAGAGTTGCAAAATATCTGAGGGGTCATCTAGTTCATATCTTCTCTTTACTGAGGGGAAGCAACTGTGCTGAGACTATGACCTAGGTCTCCTTAACATATGAGCTCATCCTGCAGCACAGAAATTTGCTCCAAAGGATTTTATCCATTTATTTATTTATTTTCTCAACCACAGTCTTATTACAAAAAGGAGTTATTATAACAGGACAATGTGTAATAAATTCTCAGGTCATTTTAGAAATAGCATCCACTCAAAAAAGATACAAAGTTTATTATTCAGAAGTAAAGTAAATGGGAATGAATTACTGTGGGAGCACTGACTAAATCACAGGTAATTCATTTAGAGGTATTTTAACTACCTGAATACTGATGCTAGGCCATGCCCTCCCTGGTCTGCCCTATCCTGTGTCACACAGGTTCCCTCATCCCCAACTCCCTTTACCTGATGCAGCTTTATGAATAAAGAAAGAAAGAGAGCTACATTTGTCAGTGATGACCAGACCGGCTAGGTCTTTTCCCTAATTATCTCAGAAATAAAGACACCCTTTCCACTAAAGTACATGTGAGCATGTCAATCAGGACCCCCACCCCCACCCACCCCCCAAAAAAGTATTTGCTGATCTACTTTTCACTCGCTGATTTGGTTTTTTTATTAAAGTTGGCTGGTTTTTGTTCTTTTTTGTGTGCTTTGTTTTCTTGTTTTTTGTTTTTTGGCCAGAATTAACCAAATGGATGATGGTTTGATGTTGGGCAGTCAGGGACAAAGAGCTTATTACCGACCCATTCTAGAAGCTATGTTAGCCTCAAGTAGGGTCAATATTCCCCTCCAATCTTCCCTCTTCCTCCATCTCCTGCGAGGATATTTGCTGCATTTTATTTTACTCCCTTCTCAAAGGAGGGGCACTGCTGCTCAGAAACCACGACATGACCAGGCCAGACGGCCAGAGCTGACATAGGAGGGTGTCTGCTTCTTTACTGGGCCTTATTTCCTAGGGGATCTCCAACAATCTAGATCAGATTTACAGAGTCGACTACTACATAGGTGAACAAACCTAGCTGGGGGCCTCTAATAAATTGGGGAGTCCATGCCTCATTCAAGAAGCACCTCCTATCCAGTTCCAGCCTCCTGGAGGAATGTGGGCCCCATCTGCCAGATCTGCTAGCTTTTGAAGAGAGCTAGAAACCTAATTATTTCATGTAAAAATCTTTTGGTTTTAAAAATAGTTAAAATTTTGAACACTGCTGAAGCATACATGAGCATATATAATCTTTATGCCAGCTACATTTCATGTGCTGGCTACCAATGGGTAGCCTCTGGCTTCTCCGGCCTCCCTCGCTGGTAGGTGTGTTCCAGGCCCACCAACTCCACATAAAAATGGTAAACTTTGGGAATGGGACCTTGAGCTTTGGAGAAAAAAGTGAATCTTCAGTGTGCTTAGTTCTAGACAATTTAAATCTAAATAGGCTGGTGAAAAAAAGTCCTTTCTGTAACCTGGCCTAGCTTGATCAAATTCAACATGAGCATTTGGGGCAAAGGCTCAGCATAATAAAAAGATCAGTTTTCCAGACTAATTTTCTTGTTTTCAATCAATGCATTTCTCTCATGGTCCTCTGGGACAGTCATATGGCAAAAAGCAGTGGTTCTGGATGCCATGTCCTGGCCATCTTTATTTGTTTTAATTATTTGGAGGTAACCCTTTTATAACTTGCAAGACTTCCTTTGTATGTGTATGGATGAGGGGTATAGGCAGAAGGTAAGGCTCAACACATCCTGATAGCCTACAAAAGTTTTTGAAGACTCCACTGTAATTCATTATTAAAGCTATAGTAATGTTATTTAATGAAAATATTCTATTTATTTCCCACCTCTACTATTTCAGGGATCAAGCTTTCCTATAAGTAATTAGAATTAAGTAGGACTAATTGTTACAGAGAGATCAATATAGTTTACATTGCCTTTGGTTTCAAAGATTTGCACATCTAATTAACGAATGCCATATTTTGACAATGAGTCTTCCTTATTATCTCCATACTTGGTTAACATTTTTCATTGAACATCATCACCATGAGTGAAACTACGTGTTAACTGAACCAACCAAGTAGTCTGATATAAGTTGTTAATAGTGTGAGAAACCAGAGGTCTCTTGTATTATTTATTGAGCATTTATCATGTACAGCTCTGTATACTAAT
Source organism: Furipterus horrens (assembly GCF_987537825.1). Lineage (NCBI taxonomy): Eukaryota > Metazoa > Chordata > Mammalia > Chiroptera > Furipteridae > Furipterus > Furipterus horrens. The sequence continues at coordinate 70,875,117 of NW_028327180.1, forward strand.
AAGAGCAAGACACTAATTGATCCATTTCCTCTGGAAAGTACTCAACAAACCTATTGTCAGGAAAAATCTTTGGGCTAGATCGGCTACATTTATAAAGCAAGTGCAGTCATGCTTCCTCTGTTCTTTGGACCTGTTTCCCTTACAGTGGAATGGAAGGCTTAGTTAAGCTCTTCCCTAAAGGACTTTCTCACCCTGACTTTGTGAAGAAGGCAGAACTCTGCACTCCAGTGTCTGGGTCTGAGTCCTTGCTCTGTACTCACTCACTGGGTGATCTTGACTCATTGGTTTTCTCATCTGTTAAATGGGAATAATAATATTACCAATCTCACTGTGATATTGAAGATCAAATGAGATAATGCATGTGCTTGGGACAGTGTTGGTTATGTAATAAGCACCCCCAAAATGTTAAGTAATAGTATTTCAACACTAAAGTAAATACAGGTCCTTGGAAGGAAGCCACTGGCCCACTGAGAAGGAGCCCTGACTTCTGGTCCCAGCTCTGCAGCTAACTAACTCCAACCCTGAGCAAGTCAGTATTACATCTAGTGAGGCCCTGAGTTCTGCAGCTGTAATGAGGAGGCTTGACTGGTATTCTCACCAACTACTAATTTATAACTTCCCAGGGGGGAGATCTGAGTGCCTCTGGCAGTGCTGAAGTATATATTTCTATTTAAGTTAACTAACCCCACCCCTACCATGTGGAATAAAATGAACACAGTGTCTAGGATGGAGCATTGTTAAGTCCTTTGCAGACAATATAACACTTTCTGTATTTCTACAGAGAAAGACATTTCCTTAAGCAGGGAACGTGGGAGAAACACTGTGTCACTCTCTCTCTGCTTCCTTCCTCTTTCTCCTTCTCCCCCGATCAGCTGAGTGAATTGGGAAGCGGGGACTGGGCCTTGGGATCATCATCTCTCAGTCAGGAGGCCTGCGCTGTCCCTCTCTGCCCTGGCTGGGCAGGAGGGTTTCATTCAGAGAGAAACATTATTGATTGCAAATCCAAGCTATGTTCCAACTCAGCTTCCTCTGTAAAAACTGGCATTTGGATCTTGAGTTATCTCATTTCCAGTGATATATTTTTCAACAAGGTCTGGACCCAGAGGGGGAAGTGAGCTGTTTTTTATGTAGCCCCCAGAGTCTCAATAATTACCATGAGATCTATTTGAATTGCTTAAAAGAAAAATGCTCAGGCCCAGTGTGGCTCATGTACACTATGATGCAGTCCCCTAGCCACGCCAGACCACAAAGATGCAGAGTGTTCAAGGGCCTATAAACAGATTTTCCGGGTTAGAAGGTGGGAGTCTTCGGGCTCCAGCTGCCTGGCCACTGCTTTCTGAGCCAAACCTCCCTGGTTGACAGCTTTTTCCCTGGAATGTGGCTGCCTCCACAGTTCCACCCTCCCTCAGCTCAGAGGTTCTGTGTCCCAGCTCTGAAACCCTGAGGAACTATTCCTTTTGGTCTTATTTAAACATTCTAGTCCAGACATTACTTGCAGAATGAAAGGGGGGTCTTATGTCAGCTCTGCTTGGGCTGATTCACACAGTACAAACATTTTCTATGCTCTCTTTTTCAGCCCTCCCTCTACAGCACGAAGCAGGAAAGTGTTCTCTCCTTCTTGATTTCATATTGGCTCTTTGAACATGCCAAAGTCTTCCAGCAGCTGAAGTGATTTCACACATCATTGCCAGAGTATTTATAACTGTGTCCTTCCACTTTTTTCCCTTAATTTTTATCGTTGACACTCATTCTTCCACTCATTCTGCTGACCTTTGCAACTGAGTTGCGATAGATTTGAAATTTTCTCATAAGGAAACTATATTAAGCTATTCAGATAATAAAAGTAAAACAAACATTTGTTTCCCTATAAGACAAATAAATGCCCAACTTCCCCTTGCATATAATAAGCATGTCTAATCACCGATGTGATGCATTTACCTGGGGTGATGCACTAGGTTGTGGAGCTCAGGTTCCTTCTGATTCACATGCCTGATGGTAATGAAGATATATCTCTGAACTACAGTGGACAGGCTTTGCCAGGCATCATTGATTCTACAAATCGTTTCTTTTCCAGGTTGTAAAAGGAACTGATAAGCCATTTCCTCTAATCACCAAGGCACTCCAGGCAGAGCTGGGATAGCTCTCTTATCGATCCATTGTCTTCACTTTCTGACCTCACTTGAGCCCTCTGAGGCGAGGCAGAATTTTCTTTAAAACAATTCAAAACACCCAAAAAAATTCTGGTGAGGTACAAAGAAGTGCAGTTCTTCCCCGCAGATTTTCTTTTTTAAAACACTTGGACTCTTGCTTTTGCTATGGAAAAGGATGATTTGTAGATGTGGAAAGTCAGAGAAAAAGCTGTCCACCTCCAATGCTGTGTTTTGAAATAGGGAAATCACAATCTACTTTGAGGGAATTATAATGTATAGTCCTGAGGATATCAGCTAAATTTGCAGATGTAACAAGCAGGAATGCGGTCTGAGTGTCTCATTCGAGTTGTTTTATATTTACATAGTATTCTAAGAAGAATCCCAAAATATTTTAAAAATAACAAATCACTGTAGGTGAATCACAATTCCAAAATAGTTTCTCTCCCTGAACCTGGATTGATACTGGTTCTTAGGATATTTAACATCTGTACAGCTGAACAGAATGCTGCCAGAGAGCCTTGTCTAGACTGAACCGAGGTCTAACCAAACAGCTTACAAGATACAGGGGTCAGAGAGGGGGCTCTGCTCCCTTTCACAGGCTGTCAAGTAAGTGCCCTGGAGGGCAAATGTCTAGGATAATTTTAATGAAAACAACAACTAATAATTTGTCTCTTTTGTGTGTTCATTTGTTGCCTTTTGATTTATATCAAACAGACTCATAGACACAGACAACAGTATGGTGTTTCTCAGAGGAGAAGGAAAGTGGGGAGAGGATGAAGAGGAAAAAGGGGGTCAAATATATTGTGACAGAAGGAGACTAGACTTTGGGTGGTGAGCACATAATGCGGTATATAGATGACGTATTATAAAGTTGTACACCTGAAATTCACATAATGTTATTAATGAGCTTTACCCCAATAAATAAAATTTTTTTAAACTAACACTTACAAAGGATAATACAACAAATGCAGATGTGCTCCCCACTCATAATGAACACTATTTGGCAATAGTTTTTCCTAGATCTTTTTTTAAATGTAATCTTTATTGTATTTTTTCCTTTGCCATTTAGTCCCCTTATACCCATCTCTCCCCAGCAATCACCATACTGTTGTCAGAAGGGAAAAAGGTCCCAAAATCTTTTTTACTTAAAGAAATAAACACACACTTCCTCTGCTGCTGTTCTCAAACATATTTACCTCTCTCCAATCCCTGAAGCAACTCTCATTCTAATCTGTCTTTAAACTTTTCCTGTGAGTGTATGTCTACATATATCCATGAATGCTGTATAGCATTACCACTCTCACTATTTTTTAAAATTATTTATTTGTTTGTTTGTTTATTTTACTTTTAGAGAGAGGGGAAAGGAGAAAGAGAGGGAGAGAAACATCACTGTGTGGTTGCCTCTCACTCGTGCCCCCAACTGGGGACCTGACATGCAACTTAGTCACGTGCCCTGACTGGGAATCGAACCAGGGACACTTGGTTCGCAGGCCGATGCTCAATCCACTGAGCCACAGCAGCCAGGGCTCACACTCACTGTTTTTAATTTAAATGAATGATAGGTATCAAAATATAATTTGCTTTTTTTCACTCAGTGGTGTTTTTAAGATCTGTCCACACTGATATATGAACATACTTTGCATTTATTTTAGCTGTTGCACAACATTCCATCATTATCAATATATCACAATTTATTAATCCCTATTTTCTTTTTTAAAGTATATTTTATTGATTATGTTGTTACAGTAGTTCCAATTTTTTTCCCCTTTGCTCCCCTCTGCCCAGTACCCCTTTCCCTCCAGCAATCCCACCCCCTTTAGTTCGTATCCATGGATTGTGCATATAAGTTGTTTGGCTTCACCCTTTCCTATATTATTCTTAACCATCCCCCTGTCTATTTTATGCCAACCGATTATGCTTCTCAGTCCCTGCACCATTTCCCCATTTCTCCCCCTCCCCCCTCCTAGCTGATAACCCTTCAAATGATCCCCATACCTGTGATTCTGTTCCTGTTCTGGTTTGCTTACCTGGATTTTGTTTTTATTTTTTTGATTCAGTTGCTGATAGTTACGAGTTTGTTGTCATTTTAGTGTTCATAGTTTTGATCTTCTTTTTCTTAAGTAAGTCCCTTTCACATTTTACATAATAATGGCTTGGTGATGATGAACTCCTTTAGCTTCACCTTGTCTGGGAAGCAGTTCATCTGCCCTTCCATTCCAAATGATAGCTTTGCTGGATAGAGTAATCTTGGTTGTAAGTTGCTTTTCATCACATTGAATACTGCTTACCCGTCCCTTCCTGCCTGCGAAGTGTCCTCTGAGAAATCAGCTGATAGTCCTATAGGCACCCCGCTGAAGGCAACTCTCCTCCTCTCTCTTGCTGCCCCCAGGACTCTCTCTTTATATTTCACCTTTGGCATCTCAGTCATGATGCATCCTGGTGTGGTCCCCTCTGGGTCCAGCTCACTCGAGACCCTCCATGCTTCCCAGACCTGTATGTCCATCTCCTTCGCAAAATTTGGGAAGTTTTCCTCATTTTTTCCAATTCTTGCTTCTTCATTCTGTACTGGTTGATGGTTTTCTTCTTCCTTATGTCCCAAATCATTGAGTTGAACCCCGGTTTCCTTCCCTTTACCATTGGGTTTGTGTGGATTTTCCTTCATTTCACTTAGCATAGGCTTCACTTTTTCTCTTATGCATTTGCCATACTCAAGCATATCTGTCAAGCCTGTGAGCATCTTTATCACCAGTGTTTTGAATTCTGCCTCTGTTAGGTTGTCTATCTTCTCATCTGTGAGGTTGGCTATCTCCTCGTCACTTAGTTCTCCCACTGGAACCTTGATCCATTCCCCCTTTTGGGCCATACTATTCAGTCTCCTCATTCTGACAGGCTCCTGTGTTTGTTTGCCTCTGTGTCTTAGGTAGAGCTGTCACTCCTGTTATATTGTAAGGGGTGGAGCCTTAGGGATTCGTTAGTACACGGTGACACGTTGTGGCGCTGGATGTGGGGGAGAGGTCTGAGAGGGAACAATGCCGCCTGCCCAGCACTCGCTCCTTTTCCAGGCACCTCTCCCACTTCTGCACTGGACTGGCACCCCTCTAGCTGCTGCCCTGGCCGTTGTTCCCAGAGTGGGTGGGTCTGTGGACATTTTAGGACCATGGGGGGCCCTTTAAACAAGTGGACTCTGCTGAGACCGGCAGTTTCTGCCTCCACCCAACCCCCACTGGTCTGCACAGTCAGAAGCAATGAGGCTCGATTTTCCCCGGTGCTGGGACCTTGGGCTTCGAGGTCTAGTGAGGAGATGGGAACGCTCCCCAGATGTCCCTCCTGACTTTTTAAAATGTGTGACTGCACTTTCTGCCAGCCTGCTGCTGCTGCCACTGCTGCCACTGCTGCTGCCTCCACCACACTGAGTCCTCTCTGTCCAAGTTCCGCCTCTCCTACCTTTCTGGATGAGTATTTCTTCTTTATATCTTTGTTTGATGGACTTCCACGCAGTTTGATTTTCTGGAACTTCTGGTTGTTTCTAGTTTTGAGGTAGTTGTATTCCTTCTTGGTTGTGGAGGGAGACACAGCTTGTCTGTGTACTCCTCCATCTTGGCCAGAAGTCCAATCCCTATTTCCTTACAGATGAATATTTGAGTCATTTCCAATTTTTTGTTGTTAAAAACAATACTGCAAAGAACATTCTTTGGCCTGTCTCCCTATTGCACATGTGTAAATGTTTCACTAGGCTATAAAGCCAGAAGTGGAATTGAGGGTAACAGAGTAGGACATTTTCAACTATACTTAGTATCACTCTGTCCCTTTCCAATGTAATTGTACCAGTTGGCACTCCTATCATCAGTGATTGTGAGTTCTTTCCCCACCATTGCTTGATATTCACAGACTTTTTAAAATCTGCCAGTTTTATGGTTGTGAAATGGCATCTGGTTGTTTTAATTCCCTAAATATAGTAAGGTTGAGTATCTCTTCACATGCTTAATGGCCATTAGGATTTCTTCTGTGAAATTTCTGCTTGTATCTTCTGCCTATTATTCTGTAAGTTGTTTGTCTTTTTCTTATTGGTTTTTAGGAGTTCTTTACATAGGCTGTCTATTAATCCTTTCTTTTCTTTTTTAACATATGTTGTTCTAAAAGCTCCACTATGCCTTGACAATTAATTAAGTGTTGGAGATTCATATACTTGGGCCCGTTTTGGAGCATCAAATGTAAATCTAAAGAATTTATGGTAGAATGACATTAAGTAGCCTCTTGGTCTGGGCATAGGGTGCCTAGGAGGGCCAACAGGTTACAGGGCAAAGGGAGGAACCTAGAGTTTTGATGACAAGGCTTAGGGAGACAATTCAATCACGATCTCAGGAGTACATTGTTATAACCTAATTAGACGATGTCCTTATAAAATGATTAGAATTTTAACACTGTCACCACTCCAAGCATTTCTAAGCCATGCTCTGAGAATTGCTCAAGCTTTGTAACTAGATGGTGATAATCTGTCTTCAATACAGCAGGTCCTCAGTTAATGTCCTTTCATGCAATGTTGTTTTGCTGTAGTGTTGATGACATGTTGTAGAAAGTTAACTCTTGGCTATAGCAATTAACCTGTGACAAAATTTTTGTGTGTGTGTCATTTTACTTGAAATTGCAGCACCTATTGACTATATGAAGTGAGGACTTACTGTATTTATCTTGGTAGCTTTTTCTTTAAGGAAGGAGGGCCGCCCACTGGCGTGTGACAATGACTACCATAAATGATATTCCATCTGAAATTTGCTGCTGCATAATGAGAATGCTGGATGTCCCTAAGCAATATTATCACTGAAGTTGTTGGGTTGATTTTCAAAGTGTCATTTTACTTAAATTGACACTAGAAATTTCTAGTGGTCTTTTTTATTGGTGGGAAGACTTTTTTTTTCTACTTAAAATTATAGGAAGGTAATTCAGCAAAAATTAAATTTAAAAAATATTAAGTAAATAGAACCCATGCACACTCCTCAATGGAGAAGGAGGGATTGGTGGCAAAGGTGCAGGCAATTCGCCACTAGAAACTCTCCACTAGCCTGGATGGAAAGATTTTTTTGTTTGATTGTTGTTGTTTTTTTTGTTTGTTTGTTTGCTTTGTTTTGTTTTTAGGTTAAGGATAAGTGTGACCTCATTCAAAGAAAACCCAGAGTGACTCCTATCTTCTTAATGTAGTAGAGCTCTTCCAAGACACTGGACAGTGGTAAAGAAACAAGACAGACACATCAAGGGCAGGGAGTGAAAGCTGGGCTAAACCACAAGACAGACATAGGGAGGTAGGCCTTGGTTCTACTTTCTCACCAAAACCTGCCCACAGCTCTAAATATTTCCCCATTCCCAATGAGCTGGGGGAATCACTGAACTAATCATGGAACCTGATACCAGCTGACCCTTCAACTGAAACATTGCAGAGAACAGACTGACCTGGCTTAGGTATACGATGAGGATCCACACAGAATCTGCTCACCTACTTTAGATTTACTAAGAGAACTAAATCAATTTCTTCATGTTCAAGGATGGATAAACAACAGAAAATCCATTAAAATTTCTGCAAAAGAAACACAGATAACGTTGAAATCAAAACATAGAGAAAGAGCATTCATTTGAAAATAATACTATATCAAAACCAAAATTAAATTCAGATAACATCTGCTTTGTGCTCAACAATAAAACTCAATAAACATAGTCTCTGAGACAAAAAAGAAAGATAAGATGATAGTCTCAGGATAAAAAAATAAATAAATAAAAGGAACTAAGCAGTGAAAAATATGAAGAAAGTTATTATTACTATATATAAAATTTTAATTACATTGTAGTCAATAAATAGTAAAATTACTATTGTAGAAAACTGAATTAGTGATGTAAAGGAAATGATTGAATCACTCTCCCAGATTTAAAAGACTAATGAAAATGAGAGAAGCATGTGAAATTGAAATAAAAGTTAGACACAATAAAAAAATACTTTCCTGAGCTAAAGAACACTAGTTAAATAATTGAATTTCAAAAGTAAAGACAATTTCCTACAGTCAGGCTGAGAGGATTGGATTCTAGAAAGAAAAGATTTACTTATAGAGGAAAAAAAAATCAATTTGCCTTTAGAGGTTTTTTTATACAACATTAAAAGTCACACAAATAAAATATTTAAATAATAAAAAATTAAATAACAATAAAACAAACCCACAAGCTTTTGAAGAGAAAAGTTATCCAAAATAAAAATGGTGAATAAAAACAAAGAGCCCAAGAATAAGTAAATTATTTAACAAAAACGTTTTTAAGGTGAATGTCACTTCAATATAGAATTGTTCATGCAATTGTCTTAAACATTATTATGAAACAGCATAAAAATTTAATAATCCTTGAAAAGAAAAATGTATAATACTAAAAAATATACAATAATAATTTTTATGTCAAAGTACCAGAATATACAAAGAATAGAAGGACATTGAGGTGGTTAGAGAAATGGTTAGATTTTTAAATTTTTATGAGGGAATACAACACATGGGATTTAATTCTTAATTTGATAACCACACCTATTTTTAATGTAAGGGCAACAACCAGAAAATTTTATTTGATATCTATTTTTTTTATTAAAGTATAGTTGGCATACAATATTGTTAGTTCATGTTTACAATATAATGATTCGACATTTCACCTCACACCAGTCAAAATGGCTCTTTTCAAAAAATCAACATACAACAAGTGTTGGCAAGGTTGTGGAGAAAAGGGAACCCTTGTGCACTGTTGGTGACTCAGATTGGTGCAGCCACTGTGGAAAACTGTATGGAGATTCCTCAAGAAACTAAAAATAGAACTAACAAACAGGCAAACTGAAGTGAGGATGCAGGCCATTCAAATTCTTGGAGGGAAAAATGTTAAGAAAAATGATGCTTTCTCTCCATCCTTATCATGGGCCAGTCCCAAAATGTACTGTTACTGAGAGCATTAAGCCACATTCCATAGTAGTTTATGTTTAACAATGTCTCCATGGAAAGATATGCAACAAGTTAATAGTCATACCAGATACACAGTGCTATAGGAAGTCACTACCATTTGGTCTTGACAAGCAAACATAATGTAAGTAGCAAAATATGCCTAGTGCCCTTTTCCAAATTGAGATGAATTTCAGGCTCAGAAATTTACTTGACTTGCCCTAAGTTTTCATTGAGTTTATATTCCTTCTCCAGTTAACCTGTCAAAGCTCTGGCTTTGAGTTTTATTTATTCCAAATCTCTTTATTAATAAAACTACCCCCTTCATAGCAGGAGCTGAAATTTCATTTAGGTCTTGAGAGTCATAAGTGAACTTTACACTGTCTTTCAGACAGATGTATCTCTGGTATAAGTGGAACATAATTTCATAAATAGAGAAAAAAATAAGTAAAAGCCAAAGGAGTAGGGGTTTGGAAAGTTAAGTTTTGCATCACTGCTAAATTTATCACCTTTCCTGGCAGTTTCAGGTAAGATCCGACAAAGACAGAATCTAAGGAGACGTGGAGCAATATTAAAACTGTCTCCATGGCTTGTTTTGGGGGCATGATGAGCTCATCAAACTTCACTTCCTCTCCAACAGCCCACATTGCTCAGGCTCACCATAGAGCAACAATCGACTTTTGACACATGATAACACAAGCTCTCTCCCCACAGAGAACACAAACTATTTTTAAAAGTTTAAAGAAATAAGAAACTGAAAAGATAAACTCATATATTTTTAAATCTATTCCGAGTTAATGTGCTTCAGTCATGAATAATGAGAGAAGGCCAACTTGATAATAGTGTAGCTGAAAATTGTAAGAAATTTATTTATAATAACTATACCAAGGGAATGGATTTTAATTTTTAATTCGTCTTTAATGTAGTGGTTTGCTATTCCAACAAGGAGCATATCTTTGACCCAAGAACTCATGGATTATAATAGCTGTTATTGCCTGACTATGCCAGGCACATGTGACCGTTACTGGCCTTTTCTTCATTACAGTTTTTATAATTTTATGTCACAGCAGCCATCAGTAAACATAGAGCCTTACTCAAGTTAATGAATAATTGTCCTTTACTTTACAACTACTGTATAAGTCTGCTAATCATTAATGTATTTGCTAATCATTATTTCTTATTGTGGACATTAGCCCAATTTAACAAAGATCTTGAGTGTCGAATTAGGGCTATTTTGCTTCTATGCTTTAAGTGGTGGAGAGTGTAGAGAGGAGGGAGTCAAGGGTTGGAGCCAAGCCCAGCTGCTGGCGTGTAGTTGAAAGTAAACACTATTGAATGACTGGGAGTCATGTTTATTTAGTGTCTACTACTTGCCAAGCATTGCTAGTTGCTTTACATCATTGTCGTATCTAATCCACCCAGTACTTACATATATGTATTTCGTATGTGTAATGGTTTGGAGAACTTAACATACTTGCCTGTAGCTTGGCTGCATTGCTAAAATTTGAATTTAAATTCATTTGACTTTAAATCACAGTACTTTATACCACATTTTTGATACCTAAACATATGTATCATTAAAACTTGCTCACAATCCATGTGATATAGGTTTGAAAGTTTCTGGCAAACTCAGTTCAATTTTGAGCAATAATACAATGATTTACAGTTCAGTCATTACTTTAGAGTGAAATCATTTCTAGTGAAAAATGATGCAAGTTTATATTACATTAGAGTTGTCATCAATATTATTTTGAAAAAACTGCTAACAGAATCATAGAAGCTGAGAATCATAAGGGATTTCAAATTTTACCTAGTTTAATCATAGCTGGAAGTTTATGCCTATTTTTCTGATTAAGATGTTGAACACTTAATACATCAACCTGGAAATTTTCTAGGCATGCTCTTTGCTGAAAGAAGAAACCATAGGTAGAATGAGTTGCCAGAAAATCAATGGCAAGTGAGGAAAATAAATTGAGAAATTGAGAAGTAAATTCAAGTACTTCATTTTTCCTCTCCATCCAGGCTTGAAGACAAATAGAAATACTTATTCAAATGGTGCTGGACTAGATGAAATTTGAGGTCTCTTTAGACCAAAAAGTTCTGTGATGATACTAAAGCCTTTGCAGAATTATGTTGTTATTGATGGAAAAACCCAACATTAAACCTCATGAAGCTGAGAAGGAGGGGAAGTGATGTTTCAAGACCTCACATTGGTTGTGTGTGCTCAGCTAGGAGGGCAGTGGTTTATAAGCACCTAGGGTATATTTGGACCAACTGAATGTGGGTGACTGGTAGGCTGAATAGTGGCCTTCCAAATATGCCATGTCCTATTCCAGAACCTGTGAAAATTACCTTATGTGGAAAAAGGGATTTTACATGTATGAGTTAAGGATTTTGAAATGGGGAGTTATCCTGGATTAACCTGGCGCATCTAAGGGGGACACTGGAAGAGTCAGAGAAGAGGATGTGAGGAAGGAATCGGAGGTTGAGTGATGTGCTTTGAAGATGAAGGAAGGGGTCACAAACGAGGGAATATACGTGGCTGCTAGAAGCTGAAATGGGGAAGGAACAGATTCCCCTCTCAGAGCCTCCAGAATGAATCAGCCCTGCAGACACCTTAATGTTAGTCCAGTGACACTGATCTTGGGCTTCTAACCTCCAGACTTTAAGAGAGTAAACTGGTGTTTTCAGCAGCTATGTTTGTGGCACCTTGTTACAGCAGCAATAGAAACAGAGTAGAGTGACCCACCAGCTGAAACCAAAATCACCCCCTGAGCATTTTCTCTTCAACATGTCAAAGAAAAACAAGTTTTAAAAGATGTCACACCATTAAAATAAGTCACTTAGCTTCAGGACTCATGTTATGAATAATTCACAGAAATCTCTTTCCTGACACTTTCCAGTGCCTTGGTTGGCTCCAGGCTGTCCTTGGCCTGCCTTTTCTCTTGTGTGGACAGTAGAGCTGATGTTCAAACCTGACCTCTCCCCTGAAATCAAGACTCACATCCTGATTGCCTGCAAGGCATCTCCCCTTGGATGTCCTGCCATAATCCAGGGTCAACAAACCAACCCAATCTCATCATCTGCCTAGGAAAAAGTGCACATTTGATGTCCTGTACTCTTTTCTGATCCTATGCAATCTGCTCACAAAAGTCATTCCCCTGTCCCCTGCTGCTCTTTACCTTACCTTTGATTAATAACATACCATCATCACCCAGACCAAAACATCATATTACCTCTGGCAATTCCTTCTGGGCTCCTCTCTTATTTAATTTATTAACAAGTACTTTCTTCCCCCATTGTTCTATTCAAGTAAAGGTCCCAGAAACCTTACTGCAAAGTTATTGGTCTCCTAATGATTTTGAATTTCAGTCTCCAATGCTTGACTCTTATCTTCCCAGATAAATATTCCTAAAGAAATACCCTTTTTTAAATTACGCCATCCCATTGCTTTTCTTTGTTCACTGTTGAAAGTAAGAAACCTCTTCATGCTCTCCTCCCTCTTCCCACTTTTTTCCCTTTGTCTCTCATTCCTCTATCCTTGTTCTATCTTCCAATCTAGGATACTTGCTGTTCTCCCACAAACCTTGTTTCCCTACTGTGTGTCCTTGCTCTGTATTTGTTCTCTGCTAGAAAACTCTCCTTTCTGAGCATCATCCCTGTATGCTGAGAGGTTGCCCATGAAAGAATGGGTTAGAAGGCATGATAGTTTTAAAATATATCCACTAATTCTTTAATAAGTCTTTCTGCAAGAGGGGGGGGGTCTAATTCCTTTTGTCTTAAATGTGGGTTAGACAACACTTTGGCTTCAAATGAATAGAGTATACTGGAGGTGACCCTGTGTGACTAGATGATAAAAAGCATGGCAGCTTTCTCTCTCTCTCTCTCTCTCTCTCTCTCTCTCTCTCTCTCTCTCTCTCTCTCACTTTCTCTCTCTCTCTCATTGCTTTCTCTAGGGAAGCTAGCTGCCATAGTGTGAGGACCCTCTACAAAGCAATTCTCTGCAGAGGTCTACGTGGTAAGGAACTGACGCCTCCTACCATATGAGTAACCATCATAAAAATGGCTCTTCCAGTCCCCACAGGCCTCCCATGACAGCGGCCCCAATGATACCTTGACTGTAACTGTGTGAGAGGCCCTGAGCCAGAACGATCCAGCCAAGCCACCCCTGAAGTCCCATACCACAGAGACTGTGACATGGGTGTTTGTTGTTTAAAGCCACTGAGTTTTAGGATTTTGTTATGTAGCAATAGATAATTAATACAGTAGTTGATTTTTTTTTTAATTTTTTCAACAAATAAGTGTATTGAATTCAAACCTAGGGACCAAGGATGCTGAAGTGAAATTACAAATCTGGTTTCTGCTTTTACACTAATTATAGTCTGTCAAATAATTACCTAAGTGCCATTATGTTAAGGTCTATACAGAAGACAACTGGGCTATGATAGCATTAACAAATCTGCTCTAGCAGAATAAAGGACAATCCAGCGCTTTGAAAAGGACTTCAGGCAACCGTAGAGTCTAAGGCTGGAAAGGTGGGCTTTAGATCCAACTGCCTGGATTTGAATACAGTCTCTGGCTCTTACTAATTTCATGATCTCAGGCAACATTTTTACCTTTCGGACCCTCAGTTTCTTCATTTGAAAGTAGTCATAATAATAGTATCCCCTCATAGGTTTTTGAATAGAATAAATGAGCTAATGCATGTGTCTGGCACATTGTATGTGTTCAATTAAAATTAGCTACATGTTTCTATGTTGAGTTCCTCTGTCTTGGTCTATCATTGGTTTCTAAGCCAATGGAATCACCCTCACTCTTAAGTCCCAGCCCCATCTCTCTATGAAGGAGAATTGTGAATCCTGCTTCATAATCCTAAACTATAAGCAATCATCTTCTCAGATCATAATTTTTATTCTGAGAATTGGCCTGGGATTGAGGGCATTAGGGTCATAGAAACAGAAGGGCACCTATGAAGTCCTCAGAGAAGCTCTGGTATCACATAGGATCAGGTACAAACCTATACAATCAAACACCACAAATGATTTGTCTCCAGACTTATGCTATTAGTGCTACCTCTGACCTAATACAGCTTAGATGTCTAACATTGCAGGAGACTTTCCTCAATATCCAACTAAAAGCTTTTTACTGTTATCTTTGTATTCACCTCTAAATACTTAAAATATGCTTGTCATGAGGTGAAATGTAATAGGGGACAGAAAGAATAGGAATTGACAGGTTGCAGATGCTTTGACCTTACACACATAAACTAAGATTTTATAAAGATATATCTAGCAAGCTTAAATTCAGAAGAGCCTCTATGCACCATGCAAATAATATGATGGCAAACTGTGCATTTCTTAACACATGAATCAAAAATGCTTGTTAAACATTCTGAACTAATAATAAGTTTATGTGGCTATAGCTACAAAATAAAACACACTCCATTGATGGTGAAAAAATCAGTTGACATATCTTGGTGTTGTGTAGACCAAGTGTTGGGTTTCACTTGAGCTTAAACCTTCTTTCCTGTGTCTTCCTGCATCCCTCAACTATGCCTGTCCTGCAATTCAAATGTCTTCATCAGAAAAGTATAAACCGAAGGAAAATAGAAGCTCAGCTTGTACTATGTGCTGCTATATTGCTGATTTTTTCCCCACTCATGCTGTTTTCTGGTTTCTCTTCCCATCACCATTTTTAGTTCCAAACAGACTTTGTGTTAAGCAGTAAATCCTACCTAATACATGATCCAAAATAATTGTTCTCAATGGGACAGGGAAACACCACTGTTTTTCTACTCAAAACAATTTCCAGATGAACCTTCATAACTTATACTACTACAGCATAAACAACAGGCTGTTATAGGCATTTTTGGCACCAGAGATCATTGACAATAATGACGCTGAGACCATTAGATGTACCAAAGTGTCAGCTGAAATGAACCACACCACCAAACATGGCATGCAAAAGCAATATATTTTGTTAGCTCACTCACTATATGGAGATAATATTCTCTTCAAGAAATTAGAGATTTCCTTTGACCAGGTCTATGAGGATGAAGTGGAACCAAAGCTTGTCAAGATTTCCCAAATTGCTGTGGCCACTCAGCAGTTTTATGTGCATGGCACACTCAGAGAAGCACCAAGATTAATTCCCAAATTATGAACCTGTCTCAGCGAATCCCAGTAAAATGCAAGACTTGAAGCCATGCTCCCTGAGTTAATTGCAACATTTAATGTGGATTTTTTTAAGTCCATGGTCATGTGGAGGTTGGTGTCTGATACAAAGTACACTGCATTCAGGCAAGATGTTACTTTCTTTGTCTGATTCGCCAGGCTTGTATTACCTCAGACATTTTTTCCCCAAGAGAGATTCTAGTTGGCTTCAATAAGAAAGAAGGATTTACATTGAGGATGTGGGTTTGACTTGCAACTCAGGTCAAGAAGCAGCCATTTCTTGAAAGAACTAGAACTAGAACCAGGAAGCTAGGTCACATTCTCTTTCCAGTCCCAGCAGTGAGTGGTAGTGCCAGCCAATAGCAGCAGCTGGATCCAGTAAGCAGTTTTTCTGATATATAGAGAACCAGCTTCACTCTACCCCATCAGTACATCAGCCCAGCCCCAGCTGGACAATACCTCCCTCTCCTAGTTTAACACCAGCCCAGTGGAGGCCCTTGTCTGAGTTCAGAGAGGACTGAGCAGGTCCCCCTCCTCAGAAGTCTGAGTTTCAGTTCTGGAGCCCCTCCTCCAAGTTCCTAGATTTTAATATTTCCAGCCTCTTCCTTTTGTTCCTCCAGCCATGGGGGTGATAACTGCTTCCTACAGTCAGCTACCTTCAAGCCCTCTCGCTCTCTCGCTCTCTCTCTGGTGACATAGTCAACAACTTTATACCTAGTTAACAATTTAAAAAATTATTTCTGTTCAAATAACTGCTGGGTTTTCTGTTTCCTCATTGGACCTTGACTGATATTGGTGTGAATTATTGAAATACCTGATTTCTGCAGTCCTACAAGCTTTAAATTTTTCTAATATAAAAATGCACTTTGGTAAATCACAAGTATTACACAGATATAGTAAGAGTAGTTGACCATTCATGGCAAATAAGCCCCTCCTTTTGTTATTTCTTTCTAGCCTCACAGTAATCCTATAAGGCATATAATGTAATTATTCTGGTTTTGCCAAGGAAGTAACTGAGTTGAAGGAAATGTATGACCTCTGAGAGGCAGAAGGCTGGTAAATGACAGCCCAGCTACATGTCTGGCTCTTCCCTTTGCTGCTTTCTATCAGCTATCACAGTACTCGCAGCACAGGATGTCAGGTAGTGCCCCTCAGATGGTAAGTACAGACACTAAGGTTTTATTTAGCCTTATATGTCGAATGTAGTCACTGGTACAGAAGATCCACAGTGAATGTTGAACTGAAGTTTGAAACTTGAAGAAATTGGTTCATATGATTTGAAAGGACAGCATGAGTCATGATTGGAAGTCACGTCCTAGAGCTACTTGGGGCAGCCGATGGAAACGGCTTTCAAAGCTGGGGCAGAACTAGCCATCTTTGCCGTGTGACTGCGCCCAGGGAAGTGGCACCCAGTGCAAGATATTCTGCGTCAGAATCCAAGTGATGCTCAGAGGCTGCCATCCACCCAGGAGGCATGGGCCTAAATTAGGATAAAAATCACTCCTGTGGCCATACAGCTACAAGAGATCTCTGGTTTGAACACAGAACTGAACCTGGTATTAGATTGAGGACATAAAAGTTACCTAATTCACGTGTAATTTTTGTCCTAAGATGTTCTCACACTTTAAAATAGTTGGTCTAATTTTACATGGCCATACAGGGAACCCCAGTGGCTCTGCCTTTATGGGGAAATAAACTCTTATTTTTGGAAGGTAATAGCAGACATTTACCCTGACTGTATTGACATTGGCCAGAACCATTCAAATTAAGAATTACCCAGAAGTTTCACTCAGTTATGATGTACCATTTCCTCTTGAGAAAAAATATAACAATCTTTCTATAATTTGCATGGCTTTACTTTTCCCACACTGGTATGTTGATATGACAGTTACAAATTTAAATATTTCAAATTTAAAACACCAAAATTGATTAATTTGTCCTGCTTTTCAGTGAAATTTTTCTATAATTTCAGGTGCACCAAAATGCTTATTGACAAATAGAAAGATAAAGAATTAGTTCAAATAATTTTAGAACCTTCCACATTGAAGCACTTGGGAAATTATTTTGCCTTTCCTAATGTACCCATTTGTTTGTTATTAACAAATGTTCAAGCACTCAGCTGCTCACATATTTTTTGCAGCTGTTTGCTAAAAAACCCTGAGAATGTTACAAGGTTCAACTTAGTGTCAAGCTGTTGGGAGTTTCCAAATTCAATCTCTAGGCATAAAAGGCCACAATCTCTCATGCCTGGTGTTGGGGATTCTTTTTGGTGATATTTCCATGCAAGCAATTCACTTTTTATTTGTTTTGTTTTGTTTTGCGTCACAAGTAGATTATATTTTACTATCCATTAAAATATGACTTTCTAAGAAGAATTGAATGCTCATGAAAATATGAATTATTCAATTTGAGTTACAATAAAAACTTTTCCTTATGAAAATATATGTTTTAATTAACTTACAAAAATTTAGATTGTAGTAATATCCAAAATTTGTTCCAAATTCAATTAAACTAAAATCTTAAATAATCTTTCTAACAATCTAGGCCTTGCTTTACTAATCGACATAGAGCAGGAAACATGACATAATAAAACGAATTATTCTGATGGCTGTCTCTCCAAATACCGTTTGGTATAGCAATTGTTTTCTTCAGAAGACTGAAAATTTGCATGTTGAAAATAAGAAATCAGTAGATGAGAATTTATAAGCATCTAAGATCCTTCCAGCTGGCAAAATTGACATTAGTATACATGGCACTTACTAAAAATTTTTTTGAATTATAGTTTGCATTCAATATTATTTTGTATTAATTTCAAGTGTACAGCATAGTGGTTAGACAATCATATAATTTACAAAGGGTTCTCCCGATATCTCCAGTACCCACCTGGCACTGTACATGTAGTGATTACAATACAACTGAGTGTATTTCCTATGCTGTACTTTACCTCCCTGTAAGTACTTTGTGACTACCAATCTGCACTGCTCAGTCCCTTCACCTCTTCCACGCAGTCCCCCAACCCGCCTCCCGTCTGGCAGCCATCAGTTTGTTCTCCCTATTTACGAGTCTGTTTCAATTTTCGTTGTTCATTTATGTTTTTCTTTAGATTTCACACATAAGTGAAATCATACAGTATTTATCTTTGTCTGACTGACTTATTTCACTTAGCATAATATGTTCTAGGCCCACCCATGTTGTTGCAAATGGTAAGATTTCATAATTTTTTTTGGCTGAGTAATATTTTATTGCATATATGTACCACAGTTTTTTATCTACTTGTGTATTGATGGCACCTGGGTTGCTTCCATAATGTGGCTATTGTAAATAACAGAGTAATGAACATAGGGGTGCATGTACAGTATTCTTTCAAATTAGTGTTTCAGTTTCTTCAGATATACTCATATACCCAGAATTGGAATTGCTAGGTCATAAAGCAGTTTCATTTTTAATATTTTGAGAAACCTCGATATTATTTTCCCCAGTGGTTGCACCAATATGCATTCCCAACAACAGTATATGGCACTTTTTTTAAAGTAATTAAAATAAGTAAGACTTGGGGTTAGATATTATGATAGAATATCTTAAGTGGGTGATCTAATATTTAGAGCTTATAAGCTACCAAATAACACTCCTTTGAGTTTCATTTGGTTCCAAACAGCATCTGCTCTCCATATCCCTAAAGTCCACAGAAATATAAAATCCACATATTTTGATATTAGGTTATAGTAATGAGCCCAATTATTAAAATCACGTTAAACTCTCTGCTCACAGAAAGAAATGCAATGTGTTAGCCAGTTCTTCCCTTTTCTGCCAATGATCTTGAGCACTAGACTGCTATAAATTAGTATAGTCCCTGACTGCAGCAGGGAGTTATCTGCAAACCTCCCCAAAATAGCTACTTTATAGTAACTATAAAGTATGCTCATTGATAAAACACACATTCATTCTGAGGGGATTGTTGACAATTTTAACAAATTAAAGATGGAAGCTATGAACTTGCTGAAGGCAAATAAGATAACTTTTTCCTTTTTTGTTCTTAGTAACTAACAAGGGGACATTGTAAGATATCAAAAGTTAGATGCCTAAAATTGTTTAAAATATTAAATAATTTGGTATAAAGTATTATAAACTACATTAGAATAGTGTCTATATATATTTATAATGTAAGAATACCAGTATTAACAAAGGCTGGAAGAAATGATCACTCAGGAGACTTACAATTCTAATATTCTCTGATAATTCAATATCTTGCCATTATTTGTTCTGAAATTGTCAACTGGAAACATGGCACAATTAGGTAAGCAAATCATTTCCCAATAAGATGCTGGCTCACTAAACCACTTGTTATGAAAAAAACCCCAAATTGCCAGTTTCATAATTTGATGACCACCGGGTTTCCATTCCACAAAGGGATGATTTGGCTCTTACGTTAGGTCAAACAGCCACAGGAATGTGTCCCCCGCCCCCACCGGCACCACCACCACACACTCTCCCACGCACACGCACGCTATGTATACTTCCTTTTCACTGCAGGCCAGCATTTTATTAGATGACGTTAAGATAACTTTTAACCTGCTGCTGCTGCTTAAATGAAATGGTTTCGGTTTGGTTCTCATTAGTAGCTGGTTTAAAATACAATTAACACAGAACAATATAGGAGAGAGAGTTTTCAGTAACATCGCCAAAAAAAACCCGTTAATGTACTCAATTCTCTCAATAAGGAGTACAGACCTCACATATGTGGATTATGCTTGTTCATCTTTGTCATTAAGTTTAATACTCACAGAAATCCACTTATAAGTTTAATGTGTGCCTGAAATGGATGAAGTAAGGAAACTTATTTACTGGGCGCCCACGATGAGCCAGGCATTGATGGTACTTTTGTATAGTCTCAATTAACGAACTCTCCAATAATCCCTTGTGATTGGAATTGTTATAACACCTCCCATTTTGCTAATAAGGAAACTGAGACTCCAAAACTAAATGCGTATTTGATATTGATAGTAGGTGGCCTGTCTCCGAGAGGGGTTTTCTTTTGTTTTATATTGTTTTTAAGAAAAACTAAATCTGATTCCTGGGCCAGTGTCTGTTGGGAAGATACAAAATGGAAACCAAATTGGTAAGCAGGCAGTGGACATTTAGTAGTATCTAGCAATTGATAATTACTGCAATTGATAGTTATATGAGTATTTATTTAGTATTTGCTTTTCTGTTTTCTTATAAGTTCCATGAGGAAGATATTTGTTCATCACTGTATTCTAGTGCCTAGCACTTAACAGATGTTCAGTAAATATTTGTTGACTCTTGAATGTGTTCTGTCTCTCCTGCTAGCTTTCTCCGAGAAACCTTCTAAAGAGGTTTACACCATAGTCATCGGACAGAATTAATTATTGATATTCCCATACACTTCCCCAGCAATTTTAATCCTGTGCCTAACCAATGGTTATTATCTTTTAAAAGCAAACTATAGCCAGCTTTTAGCTAATTGCTTTCAAATCAATTAGGAGTTTTCCAAGTAGAATAGTACAATAATTAACAATTATTGAATCTTCGCTCTATGCCAAGTATTGTAAGAGCTTTACCTGTGTCATCTTACTTAATTCTTACAGTGTATATTTTCATTCTCCCCATTTTAAAGGTAAAGAACTCATGGTTTAGAGAGGTTAGGTTACCCTTCCTAGGAGGAAGAATTAGGAAGAATGAGGAGGTAAAAAAGCAACAGAAAGGCAAACAACTGCTCTAGGGGTGTTGGAAAGCAAGTCCTTCCTGTCTCCCACAGCTGCCTCCGGAGGCCATGCTACGAGGGAAGCCCGCTCAGGCTCCTTCACTCTGTCCAGCCCGCCACCATTTCAGCCACCAAAGCAATATTCTGGAATGCCTCAAGCCATAGAAACTTCCCTTTGTCCCTCCTGCTCCACAGCCCTGCACCCAGACCCCACACAGACGTGCATAAAATAGCCTGGAGAGAACACAGCCCTGTGCTGCCAGGCCTGTCTGGGGTAGAGGTATCAGATGTCCTTCCCTTTGCCCCTTGGTCTGCCAATATCCAGGTATCTGCACACAGAACTTTCTCTCTCCAACTCTCTCACCATGAAATAGATATCTAGAAGGTATGTACCTCGACACACTGAGATTCCTGCAACTCAGCTGGGCTCCTGCAACATGTGGATCCACTGTCAACAAAGATTATTTTTACTTGTAAAGTGGAAACCCTCATGTTTATTGCTGCATAGTCAATGCCCCAAAATTTAGTGGCTTCCAACAATCACTTTATTGTTATTGCTCATGATCCTGTGGGCTGACTGGGACTTGCTTCTGCGGTTTTTATGTTACTCTTGCATTGAATCTCTCCTGCAGCTGCAGTCAGATGAGAGCTGGGCTAGGACATCCCAGATGGCTTCTCTCATTCCCTTCCTTCTTCCCTTCGCCCTTCCTACAAACTTTCTACATATTCTTCAGGTCCCAGCAGAAGCAGTCACATCCTTCAATAAGATAGCCACCCCCTCCTTAATCCAGGAATGGGTCCTTTCCCTAATACCCTGACCTTCTCTTTCATCATCCTTATCTCACTTTGTAGCATCTGGTTTGTTGTCTGGATTCCCTAGAGATAACAGGGGATATCTTCATGACCATTTTATTTATCACTTGTCTTCAGTATCATATACAGCATTCCATCTATAATACATGTCCAGTAAATACTTCAAGGAATGAGCAAAAAGAATGACCACTTGGAAGGCATCTGTTAATGTTCAGAAGTTGTCATGTCTTTTGATCCCCAAATATATTCTCGATTTTTTCTATGTTTTATAAAGTGGGTCTATACATTGCAAATGGGGGGGGGGGTTACTGCCTAAAGTATCCCAACAAAACACCCCCAAAAAATAATTTCATTTTCAGTTATTTATAAATTTCAAATGAAATTTGTGGCTATAAGAATTTCTGGACATTTCCTTCAATTAATGAGTAGTTCATTTGATTACATGTATATGAAGAAAGATAAACATCCTTACACTTAATAAAGTTGTGTATTTTCTTAACTTATTTTTTTCCCCATTAGCAGAGTATTAGGGAAATAAGAAAAATTGTGGTCAAGTGTATGTCTTTGTAGGCTGGGGAAACATTTCTCAATTCTTAAAAAAATAAAAAATAAAGTTTTCTAGCTCCTTGGCTTTGGCAGTTTCAGGGTTTGCCACCAGAAAAAGATAGGAAGTGTTTAATTTTAATTAGTGATACAATTGCTATAATGTGCTTTGGGAAAACTAGCTGATAGGGAAACTTGACATGTAAGACAGTTTTGCTTTGATGATCTCAGCCAACCTATTGATTCTTTTCAAGGCTTTTATTCAGAAAAAGCATGATACAAGAAAGAGATAAAAGTCAAGCAGATCAACAGTTATTCAAACCATATAGGAATCCAGGCTTGTTGAGTTTCTTTGTTGAGATATTTAGATAAGCAGACACCATCTTTAAGTATTGTTTATATTGATACAGTTTTGTTTTCAGTCCTTATTGCCTCTTAAAACTAAACTGTTTTTGATTTATTACCTTTTACTTATTACTTGGACATTTTTACTGCTTATTTACTTCAATAGGGATTTTCTTTAAACTGTAGCTAGAAAATATAGTATAATGCAGTTACAGTGAACCATGACCTCAACTTCTCAAAAGCAATCATTCAGCCTATCAGTTTCTAATTCATGAAATACAGAGCTGAGAACCAGAGACATATAAATGAAGACCCAAGAATCTCTTACTACCTGATCCAGAGAGTTGCCTGTGCTCACCTGTATATGTATGTGTTTTAATTCCACAATCTTTACTACTATCCTTTTCCATTATCCTTTCTCTCCTTCTCTGGGCTTTTTTCCCTGTTTCTCTATGATGGATATATTATTTCCCCCTCTCTCCTGTAAGGATAGGATATAGTCTGTGATTTTATATTTGGTTTTGTGTAATTTCTATTTTTATACTTCTACACGTGTGTGTGTATGTATGTGTATATATAATATATACAGTCTGTCCAGAAGGTATCCAGCCATGCAATATGAAAAATAGACATTTATTGAAGAAGATACAAGATACAAGAAACATTGTACATAAGACAATGACACCTCAGTCCCCTTAAAGTAGGCACCTTGGTACCTCACACAGTTTTCCCAATCACCATCAGCTATCATATTTTCCTGAATCTCATTAATGGTCTAAAATCTCTTCCCTTTCAAAGGTGCTTTTAGTGTTGGGAGAAGCCAGAAGTTACAGGGCATCAAATATGGCCTGTAGGTGGGCTTAGTCATCTGGGTGATTTGATGTTTCACCAAAACACTCTGCATGAGACATGATGCATGAGTGGGTGCATTGTTGTGATGAAGCTGCCAGTCACCAGTCGCCCATAGCTGTGGCCTTCTGTATCATCCAAATAGTTTCCACAGAGAAATGTTCAAGCTTAATGCAAAATTGATGAAAATTTTTTGCTCTGCTTGCTCAGTCATTTTGAATGTGATGGCCACACAGTACACATGCTCACTCAAGGGCATCTACTGCCCCCACTGACTAGTACAGTGAAGTCGTCATTGTTCACACATGTGCATTCCAGTCCACTCTCCTTGGCTGCCAGGTTACATCAATATCATGCAAACTTCTCATTATGTTAACAATGGCTGGACTTTTTCCAGACAGACTACACACACACACACACATACACACACATACACACATGCACATGGCATCAAATGATTATATGTATTATTGTATATTCAATATATATTTATAGGAATTTAGGCTTTGTCTTAGTCTCTGCTACATCCCCAGTAGCAAAAATAGTATGCAGTATACTATACACACTCAATGCATATTGCTGCATAAAAAAATGAAAAGAATACAAGTGAGGCTTGAAATGTGTCCTCTTTCACAATTTTGCAATTATGTTGCCCAAACTTTTTGCTCTCACTAAAATAAATGAAAACATTCCATCTTTAATTGTCGGACATTTATTAATGAAACGAATTGATCTCGTGGGTTCTGTTGGCCCAATGACACATTTAGTGTTAAACATTTAGCAGTTTATGTGAACTCTGAGAAGTCTGGATAAAGGGAATGGAAAGAGGATGAATTTCAATTTAGAACTCACTTTAAAAGAAAAAGTTTGTAAGCTCCTGGGATTGACCCTTGAGTATCCATTTCAATATACTCTAATCCAGTTTAATTTCTAATGCAATTAGCCAAAAACAGGAATGAGGACAGGAAGAGATTTCTGGTTTCCAGAAGCGAACCTCTGAGCTACAGCCAAAGCTAACACCTCAGATGAAGTTACATGATTCACCACAAGCGAAGAGTTCTATCTCCTTTCCTCCAGGGTTGGGAAGCTTGTCCAGGATGCTAACGACTGCCATCAGGGTCTAACTCACAAGATGTAAACTGATGGTCTGAAAACCAAATCTGGCCCACAGATGTATTTGATATGATTCAACCTTTTTTTTTTCATTGAGATTAATTGTTAATTTAGAAAGTCAGGAGAATTCACATAAAAGTCTGATTTTCTCCCCTCCCCACCCCCACCCCCAGCCTTAAAAAAATAAAAACAAAGATAAAGCAAAACTCTCCTACAGCCCAACATTGTAGCAACCGTTAGCTGGTATTGAAGAATACATGCCATGACTGCCTCTCTTCACTCCAAAACTGAAAATAGTTTCACCTTGCCATTCTTCACGCCCCCTGCCCTGTTTCCTTTCTTAAAACCTGCCTTCCTGCTACTTTTTTTCTCTTTCTACGTGCTGCGTGTAAATTACCATCCTAAACTGTCCCACAAATATTGTTAAATTTTTATCCTTCTGGCTGACAGTGACTACGAAAGTGTTCCGATTGTAACTCGACTTCCAACATTCCAAATCAACTGGTTGATTCCATTAGTTCTTCCAAAACCTCTGTACGCTTGTGGTCACTGAAGAGGTAGGGTGGGATCAGCCAACATTGAGTGAAAGAATGAGTCATTTCTGTGACTGTAGGTATAGACAGCAATTCCTATAACTTAGGTAAATGTAATATGCCTTTGGTAAAAGTGAAAAAC
The DNA here is from genome assembly GCF_987537825.1 of Furipterus horrens. NCBI lineage: Eukaryota > Metazoa > Chordata > Mammalia > Chiroptera > Furipteridae > Furipterus > Furipterus horrens. The sequence continues at coordinate 70,900,450 of NW_028327180.1, forward strand.
AAGTAGGGTTGTCAACAGAAGATGTTGACTAATCTGAATCTGGATAGTGCCCATCTTTATTATAGCATGCATTGTATGTTTATGTATACATCTACTGCTACATATACATGTAAATATTTATAATTATACACAAAATTCTTTATACTGTTCCCCCCTTGTGTTATCCACAAGAGGGGTTTCTTACGTTAATTTTAGCTATACAATTTTTAATTGATTTCCTTGATTTTTAAATTTACTTAGATTGCTTTTATTATAGTAGTACATAAATTGTATAAACATAAAATTAGTAATTAATAACAAATGTGTATAGCTTTAAGACATTTATACCCCAAACACATTGACTGATAAATGCAAACAAAATAGCACAAACAATACAGTTCAAATGACTCATGCCAGCAGAACACGATAGTTGATTTTCTTTGCTGAAATGAGCACTAACAGAATAAGGACCCTACTACAGGATACACGTCCTCTTAAGGAAATAATACTGTGCAAGTCTATAGTACCTTATCTGAAATTATTGGGGCAAGATGCACTCTAGAATTTTTAATTTTTCATATTTTAGAAAAATGTAAGTACCCAACAAGCAAATGCATTAATATTTCTATGGCATACAATATGAATTTCATAGCAAAGGGTAACTGAAGACTATAAACAGACTTGTCAGTGCAGACCAGGTTTTATTACCAAGTGCGTTTTTCACAAACTTACCAAAAAATGCTGGGCCATTTAACAAGTTCCACACCTTTGGGAGAATTATTTAAATTTAATGATTTCATCTATGAAAAATTTAATTTAATTAGAATAACTAGCCCATGATCTGTAGCCAGAAAGAAAGCCAGGATGTTTAGTCGCAGTCACCAAAAGTTCCAGAAAAAATACTGTACTTTTGATCAGTGTGTCCCTTTATTAAGTAGATAAATACCAAATAATTAAAGAATACCAAATGCTAGGTTAAAGCAGAAGCCCAGAGATAAATGAAGACAATGTCTGGACTCAAGGAGATCCCTGTTCAGTAGGGGAGATAGACCTGCAAATGAACCCATGACAGTTCAGTGTGATAAGGGTGACAATACCTGCACATGGAAAATGTGACCTCATTCCACAAGCTGGGGGAGACTCAAGAACAATTTCTTAGTCAGTGGAACTGGTATCTAAGTGTGTTGTGATAGATGAGTAGGAATTCATTAAGAGTGGGACCGTATTAAACTTGCCCTAGCCATTTGGAGATAAATAATATCGTAGAAGGCACTCGAAGAGAAAAAACGCATCTGTCAAAATGAGGCAGACAACTATAGAAATCCCGGTGGCACAGCTCACCAGGCAACAGATGAAGAATCTGACAGATGAACAAATAAGAAACCTGTTAGAGGCTCAGTTCAGGGCCATTGTTATCAGGTGGCTTACAGAATTAACAAAAGATTTGGAAAAACACGAGAAAGAATTGAAAAACAGTCATGCTGAAAAGAACAAAACCACATACGAGACAGATGGTGAGGAAATAAAATCCAGAGTTCAAATCAACAAACCGGAACATAGAGAAGGAATAAACAGTCAACCAGTGCGGAGAGAGGAAACAGGAAGCAAGGAAAATGAGGAGAGGATCAGAAACCTCTGGGACAGCTATAAGAGACTGAACATAAGAATAATTGGATTGCCAGAGGGCGAAGAAGAAGAACTAGAAATTGAAAAATTAAGTGAAAATATAATAAAGCAGAACTTCCCAAACTTGGGGAAGGAAATAGACTTACAGGTCCAGGAAGCACAGAGAGTTCCAGAAGAACTGGACCCAGGGAGAACCACTCCAAGACACATTATAATCAAAATGTCAAAAGTTAAAGATAAAGAGAGAATCTTAAAGGCAGCAAGAAAGAAGAAAAGAATCATTTACAAAGGGGTCCCAATTAGACTGTCAGCTGACTTCTCAAGGGAGACCCTGCAGGCAAGAAGGGACTGGCAAGAAATATTCAAAGTAATGAAAATCCAAAACCTACAACCACGAATACTTTATCCAGCGAAGCTGTCATTCAGAATAGAAGGGCAGAGAAAGTGTTTCCAGGAAAAAACAAAACTGAAAGAGTTCATTAGATCCAAACCACTGTTATATGAGATGTTAAAGGGACTGGTTTAGAAAATGGAGGATCAAAACTATGACCACTGAAATGAAAACTGCAGCACAAGAACCAACAACAGAAGCTGGGGAACTGAAACAAAGGCAAACTAAATAGGCAACAAGAGTGGAAAAAGAACTATAGGTATGGGGAGAGGTCAGCAGGGAGGGGTAAGGGGATAAGAGAGGGAGATGATACAGGAATTATGAAGCATAGCAGGAGGGAATGGAGTAGATAGGAAGAGGCTGAGAAGAACTATATGCACAACCAATGGACATGGACTAAAAGGGGGGGGACAGCTGGAGGGAGGGGGGCCACCGGTTGGAGGAGAGCAGAGGGAAGGGAATTTGGGACAACTGTAACAATATAATCAATAAAACACATTAAAAAAAAAAAAAAAGAAGACACTCGAAGAGAAATTGATTCTCCTTTGATGTTTACCAGCTTAATCACTTATAGTTGCTTAGAAAATACTGCTCAACCCAGTCTTAACACTTTCCTGCACTAATCACGAAGTCTGGGCACAGATCAGTTTGTAGAATCTCTGTTCTCGTAGGAGGGAAGAACATACGTTCTCAGGCCCCTCTTTGGTCCTATTGCCTTTCTAATAATGAAAATGCTAAGTGAACAAGATTCTTCTCTATTTATTAAGACCTTCACAGGGTTCTCTAAGACATAGGGCTTCTCCTCCCTCTCCTCTCCTTCCCCTTTAACCCTCAAACCAGTTCCTCTCGGTGGGGACTTGAAAATCATCAGACCTGACCTTTAAGGCTCTTCTAACTTGAAGTTTCACTGACTGGCCTCTCTCCAAAGGGATAAAGTAATAGAGTAATCCCTTCAATGCATGTGGCACCACTTCTTGTAGCTGGCTGCCATCCTCAGAGGCTCCATATCACAGTCCTGATTTCTGATGGCATGGAGACACGTGTGGGCTCCACAGAGGGACTAATAGCATACATTGAAATAGAGATTCAGCATTTATCAGAGAGGCAGAAAACTGCATGGAGACCAGGCAGGGTGAAAAGGCCTTGGAGCTTGTCCATTTGTCTTTGTTCTTGAAGCCAGTCAAGGAGAAAACCCATGTCTCTTTCTAATTCTAGCTGATATAAGCTGTAGAGAGACACATCATTGCAAAACTAAGCTCAAGGAAAAAAAGGAAGATAAACTTTTTAAAAGTACTCAATCTCAAAATTTCTCCAATTTAGAGATATTTTGAGTCCAAAGTGGTATAAATGAGGGAAGTGAGGGTAGGGTGAGGTGAAGCCTGAAGACATTATATATACGACTGGGGAAAATGCAAATGTGGTCCAGCTCCTCTGTGTCATGTTGTTTCGTGTTTACCCTGAAATAATGGTAATAGGGAAGCAGAATTGTTTCTTAGGGCTCAGGAGAAGTTTGCGGTGGGGACGACATGGGTTGGAGGACAAGTGGAAGGAGATGTTTTTGAAGGTGTAGGCAGCAGGGCCAGAAAACAAAGTCTCATGAGCTTCATCTTGAAGAAGTTTGGTTTTATCCTGAAGGTAGAAGGGAAATATTGAAGGGTTTTAATTAGTAGAGTGACACTATTTTGTTAATAGAGCTGTTATCATACATACATGCGATGATTATTATTTGTTCAACATAACATTATCTCATAATCATTTTTCAAGTCAAAAACACAATCATTATCCTTTTTTTAGTATAACATTATATCATAAGTGTTTTTCAAATCAAAACAAATGTAATTTTAATGATAGTCCACTAAGAAAACTTTCCTTAATTCCTCAACTGCTGGAAATTCATATTGTTTCACCATATACTCCTAATTATCCATTTACTTCTGTCTACTTTTCCAGACTATGGTGCCCTTTGAGACAAGGACTGAGTCTTCTTTCCACTTGGCCTTTGTCATCTATCTAGTGTCAAACTTGACATAAATAGAAACTAAACTGGGCATCTTCCCACCAATATCTTCCAAAGGTCTTCAGAGTTTTACTTCAAATATCTCAACATTGGGAGGCAACCTTTCATCGTTATTTCTTTAAAGTCATTGGCTACTACAGTAGCCTCAGCCCTACACATATTCAAGCAACCAGTTCACCAGTTCAAACCAACCCTGGAATAGTCCTGACTTCAAACCATGTGATACTCATTAAGCTCAGTACTTAATTTACAGAAATGAAAAGTGACTGTCCCTCCTACTCACACACACAGCACACAAATGGTGTGGAAATATAAATCATGTGTGTGATTAAATTCCAGCCCCGCAGTCTGGCCACTCAGTTCAATTTTAGCTGTCTAAATGTGTCACTCCGCCTTCACCAGGGAAAGGCCTGTCTTTCTTTCATTTCCTTGTGCCACCCTGGGGCTGATGCAGAGAGAGTGTAACTGTGTAAAGCTGAACCCAAACTCCTTCATCTTGAAAGGCAGAAAGTTTCCGGTGGCTTCTTGTAGTTTCCTTCTTCCTTTTTCTGTTTCATTCACAGCACTTCCTTAACCTGGGCCACATCCAGCACAACACAGGGTAACTCAGTCTTTAAGGATCAACCTTAATCTCTCCCAGAATTCCATGGAAAGGTCTCCAAAAAGGAGGGAAAGAAACTCACATTTCTGTTTCTATTCTGAAGTGAAGCAGACTTTCTCCCAGCTTCCAATCAAATCTCTCTGAAAGGGAAAAGCCACACTAGGAAGGTTACAATTCACAGGAACTGAGGACATGACTATTCTAAAAAAAAAAACTATTGGAGGGACAAATGATGCCAGAGAAACAAGGCATATCAATTAATTTTTGCTCTGGCTGAGGAGAGGTGAAGTTAATAGGGGGAAGAGACTCGCAGAAAGGGAAATGAAAGCCAACATGCTTCTGGCTTCTTGAGGTGCCCCCTGGGTCAACTAATTACCTGAGAGGTGATTATGAAGTGAGTTGTGAACTACTCTTACTTCATAGGGAAAGAGAAAAGGGGGAAGAACCACAGTGTGATTGCATTGTGAGGGCTAAAATTAGCTTGCGAAAAATCACTGAGATATTAGAAATGAAAGAGAAACAATGGACAAAACCTATGCTACAGTAGTAAGAGGACAGGTACCTTACAGAACAGCCTCTAAGCCAAATAATGGAATCATGATCTGGATCCAGGACAAGCTTGGGGATTTCTTTCCTCCTTCCTCCCTTTCCCCCTTTCTCCCTCTGTTTTTCTTTATCTCTCTCTCTCCCTCTCTCTCTCTCTCTCTCTTTGTCTCTCTTTCTGTCTCTCTGTCTCTGTCTCTCTCTGCCGTTCCTCACTGGATCAACATTTGTTGCATGGTCAACACTGTCCTAAAGCACTGGGGACATAGAATAAGACATCCTAATCACAAATGACATTAATTCATTTGAAATTAGAGGGGAAAGTTTTTGTCACCAAATTTCTCTTAGGAAAGGAGCTGTATTTGTCTGATAAAACCATTCTTGATATGTGGGTAGGATAGGAAGTGGTACCTTCACAGCTGTATAAATGGCTGAACACCACACATGAATGAAGCAAAGGGAGAGATTTTCTTGACACTCCGGAGAGGAAGATGGGAAGGATGAAGCAATCCGGATGGTGAAAGGTTGTGCTCCACGATGTGACACTTCACCAAAGTCACAAAATGCTCAACATAGGTTTCTTGTGAAAACCAGTAAGGGGCCCAAGTTCTATCTACATGTGGGGTGTCACAGAGCACAGCAAAAACAGTATGCAAGGGGGCCAGCAGAGACCACATATGTACATATGGATATATGTGTTTGTATATATACATATATCCCCAAAATAGTTATCAGTAAAATAACTAGCACTTCCTGAGGATTACTATGAGTTTTTGTACTAAGAGCTTAGTGTACAATTATTTCATGCTGATAACAACTCTATAAGGAACAAACCTGAAAATCAGGGACCTTGAGTAACCCCATCAACATTATACCACTAGTGAGTAGCAGAGCCAAGGATATGAACTTATGTCAAAGTTATTAGCCTGCATGCTCAACTGCCTCCCACTGATGTGCCCTCTGAACTTTGCTGAATCCTAAGTCAGATTTTATTACCATGACAAATGCTGTTTTTCCCAGAGAAAAAGATTAGAGAAATGGACTTAGGTACCTAGTGGGACAGAGATTCTATTAATATTTTCTGAGGGCCTAAACATTGCAGACACTTTCATGTATAATGTCCCATTTCATCCTCTCCTTGCATTCCATCCAGTGCAATAGGTGCAAATATCTCTGCCTGGCAGCAAGCAACCCTGATTTCGCAGTGGCACGGTGTGTTTGATCCACAGGTCTCCTACTTCCCCAACCCATTACCCAGCCAGAGGCCAGGTTGGGGGACTCTTGAGTTGAAGAGTCACGCAGAAGCCCAGCTGAACTATTATCAAATCAAATTGCACTTTGAATGCTGCAAAAGAAGGGGTCTCGGGAACATAGCTTTATTGCTGAGGATAGAGATCTATAGAATGTGTGCAAAGCATCAGGAGAAAACAAAGTCAGTGGAGACTTTTGACTCTGAATTGCCAATTTAATCTTCCCCAGAGTATACATCACACCCTTTAGAAACATCACAGGGTCATGCTGATGTTCCTTCAGCTTGCTGTGGAGATAGGTTAGCAGACCACACATACAATTCCTTGAGAAAAACAAAAGAAACAGTGGCTGAAATATACCCTCCTTTCACAGAAGTCTACACTCATGACTAGAGTGGATGTGGCTGTCCCTGGTATAAGTAAACCCCAGAAGTCCCAGGAGACAATGGCAGGGCTGTTAACATAAAGGGAAGGCCTATCCAAACTAAAGTTGGAATTCCATCATCTAACCAAGGGAGGAAGGAGACATGAGGCCTGGATTATTTCCTTACCTCCTAGCTAGACAGAGCTATTGAGGATGACATTGTGCTAACCATTGCTCAGTTGGTATAGAAGCATAGTACAACAGTTAATCATTTCTAAAGCAAAGAAATAAAAGGTAAAGCAGAAGAATTCTTATGAAAGAGCCACCACAAAGGGGCATTGTTCTTTCTGCTTGAGAGGAGGGAATGACATATTACAACTTTAAAAGTAATACCTGAAGACATTTAAGAACTGGCTTAACAGCACCTTTCTTGCCCATTTGTCATGTACTTATTGGCTAAGCAACAGTTGAAGGAAAAAGGCAGCTTTCCTAAATTGTCCTGGATGAATAGGTAGGGCTACTAAAGTGAGAGACACAGCATGAGACTTCTAGAAAAAGGCCCAGCAGCCAACTCTAGGGCTGTAGTTCTCCAAGTCCAACAGCAGGAACAGCAGCTGGGAACTTATAAGGAAGGCAGACACTCAGGTCTTCCCCAGACTTGCTGAACCAGAAACTCAGAGGGTGGGGACTGCAGTCTGTTCGCAGGCCCTCCAGGGAGTCTGACATGTGCTCAAGTTTGAGAAGCTCTGCTTTAGAGCATCATAGAAAAGACTCTAACTCAGGCTCAGACAAGTGCAGGTTAGAGTCCCACCATGGACACTAACTCGGGGTAAAGCTTTGGGCAAGTTTCCTTAACTCTGAGCCAGGACTTTATTCTACTCTGTGAGGACAAGAGTGGTACTAACAGGTCTGTATAAAGGAAACTAAATATGAAGTGATTAGCACTTGGTCACTGCTCACTCAACAAATGGTAACTTCTCAGAGGTCATTCAAAATTAACCTGTTTGGGCACTAAACAAGGGTTAGGCAGCTGCTACTGTTAAACTAGCACCATATCTAAGCATTATTCTTCACTCTTTAATCAGCTTTGTTTCCCAGAGAATGGACCACCTGCTACAGAATTACCTGGTGTGTCCGTTAAAAATATAGATACCTAGTGCTCATTTCAGACCTACTGAATCTACATCTTGTGAAGTGTGGTCTAGTAGCTACAAGTTTAACATTTTTCCTAGGGGATGCTTCAGCAGATGAAGGTGTGAGAATCCTCAGTTGAAACAAAGAGATGAGACTCAGCTCAGCTATGGGTCAGCCAGCACAGCCACGCCCCTGTGGCTCAGGCTGAAGGAGGCAGATGCGTCTCCACGCCACACCAGTAAGTATTGTAGAACCAAGAAGTGAGGCATCCTGGACTTTGCTCTCTTGTCACCACTCTTACCTGCAGTGGCTGATAGGCCAGTGGCTCGATTTCTCTAAGCTGGCCAACCTGTAATTGAGGTAATTTTACTAGTTTATGGTGGCAGAAGAGAACTGTGTTAGTGGGGGCTGTGATTGTAGATGTTTGTGGCAGAAAATTCTCCAGGTTTGTTTTTGTTTTTTTCCCCAGGAAGAGGAGGTGGTACCTCTTTAAGAAGTTTCTAATCTATTAGCATGGGCACAGCTTAAAAACTTGGTACCCTCTCCCCTATTCCTACCAAGATTGCCAGTCAGTTTACTATTCTCCTGGAACCTCTGGTTCCAGAGGAGTGATTGGCCATTCTGACACCTTCAGGATGTGATTTTTGTGGGGAAAGGAGAGGAGGTGGATGGGAGAGAGGGGCATGGAATTCAAGTGACTCAAGTAAGCCCAATCCACCAGTCTGGGATTCTATAAATCCCTCATATATCTAACCCAAAAGTCAAAGCATAATACCCAGAAGTGACAATAATAGCTAACATTTGTTAAGCATCCCTATGTGCTAAGAGCTTTACATTTATTATCTAATTGAAACCTCACAAAAATCATAGGATTAAGTGTATCCCATTCGGGGATGAGAGAACTGAGCCACAGAGAGGTCAAGTACCTTTTCCAGACTCACAGCAGCAAAGAGCAGAGCTGAATTTTGAACCCAGGCAATGTGCCCAACTGCCATATCAGAGCTCTAAATCTTTGCTTACCTGAAGATCAGTTCTTGGATCAGCATCTTCCAGAAGCTTGAGAGAAATACAGAATCTCAGACTCCACTCCAGACCTGAATAATCAGACTCTTAAACAGAGATTTGTGGGTGCATTAAAATTTGGGGAGCACTGCTCTAAAGCACAAGTGTGTTCTCCAAGCGTGCCTGGTACCACTGACATCAACAACACCTGCAAGTGCTAGTGAATTACGTAGGTTTCAGGCCTACCTGAAATCCCTGCCCCAGGGGTCACAATGCTGCAGTGTAAACAATTCCCCAGGTGACTGTTTTGTGTGTTTAATTTTGAGAACCACTGCTTTTGGTTCTCCTGCCTCTGTTCCTTGCTTGAAGGTCAGATTCAAACAGGTGAATGCTCTCCCTGCAATGATGACAAAAGAAACTGGAAGAACAGATCAGGCAGCCAAATTAAGAAGAGCCAAGGAGAAACTTCATCTCCCCTGACTATAAAACATTTCCAACCAAGACTGTGCCATGGGCTTTTTAAGTCTGATTTCTTTTTTTTTTTTTTTTGCTTTTAAAGAACACCTTTGTGAAAACCTACACTGTTTCCATCACTGACTCCAAGGCCAGTGCACAATTGATTTCTCTTACCCTGGACTTCTTTATATATATTCCTCCTCTACAAACCTAAAAATGGGAGATTGAGTTTTAACACATTTCAAAACACTCCAGAGAAAGGTACCATGTTGAGAAAGTTTTCAGGTTGAAGAAGGTACCTTGTTGGTCAGCTATGGCACATCTGATCGACTGATGTAGATGACTGTGGCATTTGTACCATAAGGGCAACCCAGAGAGCAAGATCAGTGTCCATGCTTGTCCAGTTAATGTCTATGTTGACACCACAGAGACCACAAAGCTGGGGAAACAACAAGGCCTAAGGAGGAGGCCTGAGCCATGCGTTGTAATTCTTTTCCAGCACTGGCTACTCATGTGCCTCCAAGGGAATTTCTTAATTTCTTCAATCCATGGTTTTCCATTTGTTCAGTGAGAGGGCTTTTCAGGTGCTGCAATTTCAGCGCGCTAGTGGGATCACGCAGGTGATACACATGGGCGAAATTAGCTGTAATTCAGGGGAAAAGTGCAAGCTCCAGAGGACATGCCCCTCCTGAGTGACCGCAGATGCACGTCTTCCCGAGTGCTGTACGAGCCAAACAAAAACATCTACAGCTGAAACTTTTTATATCATGTTTTATTGATTATGCTATTACAGTTGTCCTGATTTTTCTCCCTGTGCCCCTCTCCACCAAGTGCCCCCATTTCCTCAGGCAACCTCTCACCATTTTTTATGTCCATGGGTCATATGTATAAGTTCTTTGGCTATTCCATTTCCTATACTGTACTTTATATCCCCATGGATATTCTGTAACTCCCTATTTCCCCCACACCCTGCTCCCATCTGACAACCATCAAAACACTCTCCATATCCATGACTCTGCCTCTGTTCTTCTTGTTTGCTTAGTTTGGTTTCTTAGATTGAATTATTGATAGATATGTATTTATTGCCATTTTATTGTTCATAGTTTTGATCTTTTTTGGTTTTTTAATATGCTTTATTCATTATGCTGTTACAGTTGTCCCAATTTCTTTTCCCTTTGTTCCCCTCCACCGAGTGACCCCTCCCTCCAGTTGTCCCCACCCTTAGTCCATGCCCATTCGTTGTGCATATAGTTCTCAACATCTTCCTGTCTACTCTCCTCCCTCCCACTATGCTTCTTAATTCCTGTACCATCTCCCTCCCTTTTCCGCCTTCCCCATCCCTGCCGACCTCCTCCATAATGTTCCCCATACCTATAATTCTTTTCCCACTCTCGTTGCCTACTTAGTTTGCCTTTGTTTCAGTTCCCTAGCTTCTGTTGTTGGTTGTTGCAATACAGTTTTCATTTTAATGTTCATAGTTTCGATCCTCTTTCTCCTAAACAAGACCCTTTAACATTTCATATAACAGTGGTTTGGATCTGATGAACTCCTTCAGTTTTACTTTGTCCTGGAAGCACTTTCTCTGCCCTTCTATTCTGAATGACAGCTTCACTGGATAGAGTAATCGTGGTTGTAGGTTTTTGCTTTGCACTCCTTTGAATATTTCTTGCCAGTCCCTTCTTGCCTGCAGAGTTTCTTTTGATAAATCAGCTGAGAGTCTTTTGGGGACCCCTTTGTACATAATTCTCTTCTTCTCTCTTGCTGCTTTTAAGATTCTCTCTTTAGCGTTAATTTTTCACATTTTGATTATAATGTGTCTTGGTGTGGTTCTCCCTGGGTCCACTTTATTTGGAACTCTCTGTGCTTCCTGGACCTGTAAGTCTATTTCCTTCCCCAAGTTAGGGAAGTTCTGCTTCATTATTTTTTCACATAATTTTTCAACTTCTAGTCCTTTTTCTGCCCTGGCTGGTTTGGCTCAGTGGATTGAGCGTCGGCCTGCGAGCTAAGTGTCGCTGGTTCGATCTTCCAGTCAGGGCACATCAGAGAAGGAAAACTCTGACTCCAAAAAACCTCCGCTGCCTTGCGGCATACCTCTTCAGGGGAAAGGCTAAGGGAGTAAACCCCGACAGAAAATCCAGAGCCGGAGTCCCTAAGGCGGTTTGACGTTGTAGTCAACACCGGCAACTCCTGAGGCGCACCTGAAGCCAAGCTGTATTGACTCCGTCTTTCCCTTGGACCCTTCAGCTGCGAAGAGAGGGGGTGTCTGCTGCATGGGCAACAGCAGACCCTCCATATCACCCTGCCCAGGCTCTGTAGCTTCAGCTTCACTGGAGAAGACACTCCAGTGTCATCGCAAGATGTCGATTCAACACGGGAGGAGACAGATACCGTGTCACTCCCGAGTCGGACTGCACAGCCATTCTCGGCGGTGCAGATAGACTCTTAAGAAGCTACACCATCGTCTCTCGAGAAGGACGGCTGCTGACGACAACGAGTCCTTTTTCACCTTCTGGAAACCCTATGATTTGGATGTTGGTCTGCTTATAGCTGTCCCATAGGATTCTGAGCCTCTCCTCATTTTCCTCACTTTTTGTTTCCTCTTTCTGCACTGGTTGACTGTTTGTTCCTTCCCTATGTTCCAATTTGTTGATTTGATTCCTTGTTTTCTTTCCCTCACCACTAGTTTCATGTGTGCTTTTGTTCATTTCAGCAGGACTAGCCTTCATTCCTTCCCGTCTTGTTTAAGATCTGCTGTTAGGTCTGTGAGCATTTTTATAACCAAATCTTTGAACTGTGCCTTAGAAAGATTTCCTATCTGCTGCTTCCTTAGATTAGATATTTGCTGTCTGGTCAGCTGCGTCACTGGGATCTCTATCATGATATGTACCATCCTGACAGTTTTGTGTTTACCTTTGCTTCCTGGGCAGGGCTGTCACACCTCCTACACTATAGGGACGGAGCCCTGTGCACTCATCACTACCAGGTGACCCTTCTCACCACGTGTGGCGTTTTGTGTAGGGACGGGGGTCCAAGATGGATTCTTGCCATTTACTCTCTCCTGGGAGACTGGGAGCTTCTTCCTCTGTCCCCACTCCTTCCAGCCTTCACAGTCTGAGGCAATGGGGGTCTGCCTTCCCTATAGTTGGAATCACAAGCTGACGGGTCTGGTCTGCAGCCAGGGGTGCTCCCCAGGTGTTTTTCCCCTCTTTTTAAATATGGGTGTCTGTGCTTACCGCTGTCCCACCACCATTGCCACAGCTGCCACTGCCAGCACAGCTTGACCTCTCCACCCGGACTTTGCCCCTCCTACCCGTCCAGATGAGCACCACTTCTTTATAACTTCATACGTTGGATTTCCATGTAGCTTTATTTTCTGGAACTTCTGGTTATTTCTGGTTTTGTGTGTCAGTCTGGGCCTCCTTCTTGGCTGGAAGTATGATCTTTTTCTTAAGTCCCTTCAACATTTCATATAATAATGATTTGGTGATGATGAACTCCTTTACTTTTTTCTTGTCTGGGAAGCTCTTTATCTGCCCTTCTATTCTAAATAATATCTTTGCTGGGTAGAGAAAACTTGGCTCTGGGTCCCTGCTTTTCATCACTTTGAATATTTCTTGCCAGTCCCTTCTAGCCTGCAAAGTTTCTTTTGAAAAACCAGCTGACAGTCTTATGGGAAGTCCCCTGTAAGTAACTACTTTTTTTCTCTTGCTACTTTTAAGATTCTCTCTTTATATTTACTGTTTGGCATTTTAATTATGATGTGTCTTGGAGTGGGCCCCATTACATCCATCTTGTTTGGGATTCTGTGCTTCCTGGACTTGCATGTCTATTTCCTTCACCAAATTAGGGAAGTTTTCTTTCATTATTTTTTCAAATAGATTTCCAATTTTTGCTCTTTCTCTTCTCCTTCTGGCACCCCTATGATGTGAATATTGGACTTCTTGAATTTGTCCCAGAGGCTGCTTACACACTCCTTGCTTTTTTAGATTCTCTTTTCTTCTTCTTGTTCTGATTGGTTGTTTTTTGCTTCTTTATGTTCCAAATTATTGATTTGGTTCAGATGCATTGGGCTTTGTGTTTCCCAGGTGGTACAGGCCTAGATCAGCCCCCATCTGTCTTTTTCCTGGTGTACCCTGCCTGGGCTGTAAAGCAATCTGAGATGGCTGCTACTTGTGCTGGTCTTGGAGATTTCCAGGTGAAGCCAAGCTGTGAATCTAAACTGGCTACTGCTGGTTCTGGGCCTGAGGCTCACTGAGGCCAGCTGTTGCTTGTTTGATAGGATTTAGGAAGCATCAGACAAGACCAGCCATTCATATGGAAAAGAAGCTTGCGTGGGCCCATAAGTTGGGTGGGGTAGAGTCTCCGGAGATCTTCAAGGCAGGTCAAACAGTGTTAGCATGGTTGATGTAGTCTCAGGTATGGCACTAACCTGCCAGCTCAGTCTGTATGGATGTGGCTTCTTTAATTCCATGGTTGTCAGACTTCCATTCAACTCAATTTCTGATGGTTCTGAGTGATGGTTGTTCTATATTCTAGTTGTAATTTTGATGCAGTTGTGCAAAGTGGCTTGCCATGTCTGCCTACACCACCATCTTGACCAGAAGTTACAGCTGACTTTAACCCAGGATACACTATCTCTGTGGGGCCTACCAGCATGTGAACATAACTTTTAGAGTTCATTGGCCACTGGGGATCAACATGTCCATTGCATGCAGGAAAAATGCCCAGAATCAGAAAGAGTTGAAGAAGTAGAAGTTGACAATCTCATTCCTGTTACTAAACTGGGACAAGTGGCAAATTGCTGAGTTTCCCAAAGACTAGCTGAGGATACCGTGCCAAAGAGGAACTGATATGTTTCTTCCTAAAGGTAATGAAACTGAAAAAGATTCTAAAAAAAGATGTAGGATTACTCTGGTAAAGCTTCCAAGAAACTTGCTGCAAGGATAAGGGGAGGGGTTGGAGTCACTTTTTTTGTTGTTTATTTTATTGATTTTGTTGATAGGAAAGAGGGAGGTTAACATTTTAATTTTTTTTTTTAATTTTGAATTTATTCTCACCCAGGGACATGTCCATTGATTTTTTTTATAGAGAGGGGAAAGGAGGGAGGGAGGGAGAGAGAGAGACAGAGAGACAGAGATGGAGACAGAGACACAGACAGCAATGTGAGAGAGAAACAGCAATTGATTGCCTCTTGCAACCTGGGGACCAAACCAGGGATGTTAAATTTTTTAATAACTATATCTCTAATTTTATTTTCCAGCAAAAAGGAAAGAGGGTTTATGTTTAATGTTTATATTTGTATAATTTATTTTACTTGATTTTGCTATACTTATAAATACTTATATTTGAAAGATATTAAATGTTCAGTTTCATTTGTTTTTAAATTTTACACTGTGAATGCTCCTACAAATTACTGTTAATACCAGAATTTCATTACATTAAAATAAAAATTTTAAACATACAAAAAAAGATTTTGAATATAGATATGACAGATGCTGATATGAAAGTACGTACAACGGTTTGGGTAACATCTCTGGCCCTTTAAAGGCAAAATTCTATTATTCTGTATTCCAGGCATATGGAGAACCTGCAATTAATAATTAATTAATCCTAATTAATTAATTATTAATTTAAAACATTTGTTCTCAAAGTGTGGCTTCTGAACCAATAGCATCAGCCTCACCTAAGAACTTGTTGGAAATGCAAATTCTCAGACTCCACCCCAAGTCTACTGAATCAGAAATTCACACTGAAGTCAGCACTGGGTTTTAAAAAACTGTACAGGTGATTCTGATGCCCCTAAAGTGTGAGACTCACCGATTTAAGATTAATTGTTAATTGGAGCCACTGTCTGGGCAATGGATCTGGGCGACTTCAGTTCTGATGTTCTTACATTATCTCCCCCATATTTATAGGTATTAAATTAGTGCAATTTCAAGTATAATGGGCCCCACAACTAACGACTGGGAATATGGTGATCTAGATGCCAACATCGAGGTGCAGGTACAGTGAACTAAAACTGCCACTGAACAGAATCCAGGTACATTCTACAGGTAAGTGGAGGACCATTCTGGTTACTTATTTATTCATTCTTTGTTTTTAGTGCCTGTTAATCATCTATATTTTATTGGATAGTATCATGTGAATGGTTCAGAAACATCCAGTTTAAGCAGTGATTTGACACAGTATGACTTACCTATGTAACCCTTCATATAATATTATCAGTCCATCATCAAGAGAAAAAACAGCTCACTCTTAAGTAAGAAAGACCTGATAATTTTTTAATAATGTATATGTATTTCATCTCTTTACCTTTGAGCACAGAAGGGGAGATGATTTCATCAATTTCTTTGGTGTGGAGGAGTAATCCATCTCTGCAGTACTCTAGTTTCTAATGCCTATTATTTGGAGATAATTACATCTTTTGCTTGTTAATCTACAGTTATTCTCTTGTGATCTTAGGAATGTAGCCCATTAGTAATCATTGTTCTCATATTGTACCTGAAAGAATTAACTACATCTCCTGTGCCTCTGCATCAGTATCCCTTTCTGGCACAAGTAGAAATGCTTAGAATTGCAACACAGTGTGGGCCACTGCCGGGCAGTGATTGATTTGTGAGGGCTTATAAATTGGTTGCTAGGCTTTCTGGGTGACATGCAGTGGTAAGGTCCTTCAAGGGAAACTCAAAACAGAGAATATTTTTTCCCATTTATTCCAAAGTCCCTTGTTTTAACATATGGAATTTAGGCTGTGTTTGTTCATTATGAATGTTCACGTGTCCTCTCTTTGGTCTAAAAACCATGTGAAACTAATTTTTATGTGTGTAAGCTGATTATTTAGAAAATTAACAAAAACTGAACAGTTTTTAAGTGAATTGCTATAACTTGTCCTTGATGTTAAAATTCTCAACCAAATGATAAAAGTGTATAGCATTCATGGGATCTTTTGAGTCTCCTCTTGGATTTAGCAGATTAACCATTCTGCTAGAGGTAAGAGTTAAAATCTTTGAAATTTACTCTAAACTCATTTCTTTCCTTATTAGTCATCCAATACTTATGATGCATCCAGTTGTCAAAGGTTCACTAAGACTGCACAATGCATGAGGTACTATATTGCACACAGGATTGTTGGCAGTGACAAGACTAAGCATACCTTGTTTTTGTGGCTCTTACCATCTGGGGGTGTAGCAGAGACACTAATTGGTCACTGACATCTGTTTCATTTTCTCCCTGGCCACACATCTTGCATCCTCCATTGCTGCTGGGTGTGGCCTGTGGCTGAATTCTACCAAACAGTGATATAGAATATGAGCCCAAATGATGTGTCTTTTCAGGCCTGGTCCAAGAATCCTCCCATGTACTTATCTTCACACACACTTTCATGCTCTTTGCACTCCCTAATGTACACTGGGAAAGAAAGACATTTTTTAAATTATTTAAAGTGTTTTTGGTGATAAGACAGACTATTGGACATGACCTTGTATACGGGGAATCTGGGTCTCAGGGAAGTTCCCAGAAAAGGACAAGAAAAAATATGTTCACCTGGCTTGATCTTAACAAGTTGATAGTTTTACTTTAAAAATGAGAAGACCTCCAAACAGATTCAGCTGGGAATAGTGGACACAAAATTACTAAATTCAGGGGAAATGTGAGATTTTATAGACTCTCCTTTAGAAAAGTGGTTAGTTTCTATGTTTCGTTTGTATTAATACAGAAGGAAAAGGCTAAGATATAAAAGTTGTCAAAAGAATGGTTTGCATTCTTAAGTCCACATGAGAATACCTGCAATTGCTTGTGTACACAGAGTGTCTGGCTCTTGTTCCTATAGGCATTGACATTTTTCAACTATAGAGTAAAGTATGTGCTTCAGTAATGAGGATCTTACAGAATTGCTTTGTTTTACTTAATAGAAGTTGGTCATTTTGGAGTTGCTTTGAGCACAGGCATACACGAGGATGGGTTGGGAGCTGTCTCATAAGGATGTCATATAATAAAGGAGTTCATTGTCTGTAGAGCATTTAAAAACAATAATGACACCAACTGAAAATGGGCTGCTTTTTATTGTTACCATGCATTAGTAATTCTAAAAAATGCCAGTAACAAAATATTTTTTCTACCAGGGAAAACTACACACACAGTTCACTACCTTCACCCAGGAAAGCGAACCAGAGGCTATTATTTCTGGCCTCAAAAATGGAACCAATGATTCCAGAAGGCATCATACAAGAGCTCGTTTTTAAGATTTTATATTTTTCTTTCTTTAAATTTATTTATTTATTTATTGGGGAGGCAGGGAGGGCCCGCTCTGTAACAATTTCCCCTTTCAGACTTAAGACCCTTTATAATCCTATAAAGGACAATGGGTGAAAGTCTCAAGCTCCCCTAGCTGCTTCAAGCTGAACATGGTTGTCATCCTACCTACCCTTGGGTCCAGAAATCCCTAATAAGAATTGGGGTGTGGAGGGAAGGGTGGCCTTCCCACAAGGGGAAGGATCGTGCAGACTCCAGGTTAGTTGGCTGTCCCTGGACCACGGCATGCTTGGTTTAACAGGCTGGCATCCTTATTGTATTCTGGGGGCAACAGATTTGGCAACAGGATTAAAAGGCATCATTAAATCCTTAACCACTAGATGACAAAAGGCAGGGATTAATTTTTCAATGTCCCACATTAGGAAAATAAAAAGACTTCATTGGAGGAAGGTGTGCAAGGCATGTCACACCTGTCCAAAGCCCCTTTGCCCACTATACTTAGTCTGGGCTGAGGGGACTGTTTTAAGTTTCCCCCCTCAGACCTCTGGGCCCTTTCTGTCCAAGCCGTTAGAATAGAAAATAGAAACCAGTTTTAAAATGAAGCCCACAGACCACCCCATACTTCACCAGCCCAGTCACTTAGTTCAGCCAAACCACTGAGTCTCGGGAGGCAGTGATGCAGACAGGATTAAGTGAGGTCTATACATTCAGACAATCACTCAAGTACTTAGATCATAGGCTTATGCCCTATGAAAACAGAACACACATGTTAATTTACACAACATTTTTTTTAGATTTTAAAAGGACCTGAGCAATATGATAAAATTGAGAAGAATATCATTCTCTGAATTGGATAAAAAGGATAGCAAACCCCAAAGAGAGGTGAGCCAAGAGTGGGAGATGGCCTTAGGTAGAGTCTAGTAAACAACAGGTCAGTCATATTGATGTAGCCAGCACAAGACTCAGATGAGAAGTATAAAATTTTGTTGTGTCTAAAAGGAAGTTACCAGGTCCCTTTGAGTTTCAAAACAATGGTTGTAGAAATACAGGCATACTTGAAGGTATTATGGGTTCAGTTTCAGACCACCACAATAAAGTGAGTTGTAATCTTTTTGCTGGTGAAGGGTCCTTCCTTTCATTTGTAAAAAAAACACACTTGTGAAGCACAATAAGTCAAAGTAAAATAAATCAGCTATGAATACTTAGTGCCATGATTTGGGGTAGGGAAAAATCAGATGTACCTCATCGTAATTCATACGGAACATATGATTGGTGTGATGGTTGTGGGTCCTATAGGCAATGACTGCTGGGCCCTTTACTCTGCAGTGTTTGGTTCTCCACTTGGCAGCTGTGTGAGACAGTCTTGACTGTGTTGAGCTGCCAATAACAGGTCTGAGTGCAGGAATGACTTTGGGGGTGGATGTAGAGCTCTAAATGCTAGATACCAAGTTTCAGCCCATCAGTTTGACCTCTGCCTTTACCATTTTAATATTCCACAAGCTCTTGGTTTGGTTCATCCCTCTTTTCATCACTAGACGTCATACAAATGAGATGTCATTTAAGATCAACAACTCCTCTATGCCAACCCAGGTCAAAACATTTACAAAGAAGTGTGGGGCATTTGAGAGGGAGTATGATTGCTTGGTTCAGACACATAGTTTAGGAGATGACATGGGATTGAGAAAAATGAGCATTTAGTACCGCTTTAAATAATGGGAACTACTTTGACTTCTAATGAAAGCTCTAAAGTACAAGAACAGAGGAGAAAAGGACTCAGCTTCTCACCCCTAAACATTGTTCATGAGTCCTCAGTGAGCTATGATTTTGTGCATGCTGCTATCATGAATAAGCCACCCCATCATTATATTAGCCAATTTCTAAATGGAAGGCTTCAGTGAGGCAAGTAAGCTTACTTCTGGTGTGGCCCTCCCCTACTACAAACACACCTGCAGTTCTTTATAAAGTATGTGGGATAGAATGAAGAGTCTAGAGCTAAGTTGCCTTCCTCCACTCGAGGCACAGCATCAGAACTTCCTTGGCAGGAAGCTGAGAGAAATTTGCCCAATAAGAGCTCTGTGCAAATTCCCATCACCCTGTGCCAACCAAACATTCCAAAGTTTGTCAACACCATTTCTCTTGATTTTTTTGAGTGGGGCTTCCAAAAGCAGAAGCAGAGAGGAGTAACCACCCAGGAAGAGCACTTGGGGAAGCGATGATGGACAGCATTTATTGAGGGGAAACCAGGGTGGTAAAAGGGCCCTACATTGGAGCCAGAATTGGAGGTATATCAAGATCCCCACTGTGGGTTCGAGGATTCCAGAATCCAAGGTTGAAGCTTTTTTATACTAAGAAATGACAAAGTCCTCACCACTCAAAATCTCTGAGCAGCCAAACTTGCAAGTGGAATTTTAAACACACTTTTGACAAGTTTCCAAAACCCTTAATTTTAAAAAAATCCATTAAGTAAAATTCTTTCAGGAGATCAGTGTTTCTTTTAGCATTGCTGAAACTTTTTTTAATGTGCCTCCTGGAGGCATAATCAATGCAACCATTAAGTTGGGGGCCTTTCTCTCTGGCAGTGACCCAAACTGAAAACTAATCATTTAAAAGACATTCTGACTAATCAGGTCAGAGCAGGGGAATGAATAGTGTTCCTTACAGTCCAGCCAGAGGCTTTGTTTTGCTGTGAGTTTTAATTTAAGGAGAAAAAACTAGACGGAGAAAGAAGAAACAAAACATGTCAGTATTGCTTTTCCCAATGACACTTTGACAAAACTTGCCAATAATATGGTATTTTTATTGGATTTAAATACCAGGAGTGCCTTTCAATTTATTGTAGCCCCTTTTCCTTTTATTTTCACTTCATTACTATACACACACATATTACATTTACTATATATATTATAGTCATAATTTTTTTATTTTACTTTTTAAGTATATTTTATTGATTATGTTGTTACATTAGTCCCATCTTTTTCACAATTTTTGAAATATAGGAAGTTGTATAAGTCTTTAGCACTTGAGCTCTATTTACATAAGTACTTTTTTCAATTCCTGAAACTCTGTTATTGCATTATAGAGTTGGCCTCCCAGTGAATCAAGTTATGGTCAAGGAATCCCCTTTAAAAGGGAGTACTTTGAAAAACCTTCTACACTTTCTCTCAATCAAACTACGATCTACCTTCCATCCCAGCTCTGGGTTTCTCTGTCTGGGTAGTGGCCACAGAAAGAGTAAAGAGAGCCTTAGTAACATTTTCTAGGAGGCTAAATGAATGGAATATCATATGAAATAAACTCCATGAGCTAGAATTTGGAGGTATATAAAGCATTTTCTCAATTACTTAGAATAGCATGTAACTGATTAGGAACCTCAGACTTCTTTCTTGAACATTGGTCAAATCACAATATTATGTACTCTTTTGTATTTAGGAAATGCCTGGTGGAATCATAACTAGTATTTTTTTCTTTTTCAACAAAAACATAGGGGAAGAGGAAAGGTACAAGAACTGCTCATAGACCAATGACCTAGTAAAAGCTGAGGTCAACAATTAAGAGATATTGTTGATTTCTAAGACATTACTCAGCCACCAGACCTTAAAATTAGTCACATAAAACCACTCTTGATTTTCTAATTTTGAAATATCTTCAAAACCTGATATTTGTGTGTATAAAAGATGTTTGGGTTTGGGATCTTCATTCCTCCCCAGACCATCAGCTCATGTCTTAGTCCCCTTTTAACATTTCATAGTTGCTAGGCTAGCTCTGAGCTCTTAGCAACAGCATGAGATTAAGTCTCTAGTCTTGTTGGTCTTTGATGCTCCATCACAGGTTGAGAAGCCTCATGATTAGTGATGATTCTCCTAGTGCAGCTTCCTATTGATGACAGGCAAGTCCTTACAAAACACCTCCCACTTGACACTTCTGCCTTAGGGTCATAATTTTGCCATTTAAACTCATTAGTGATAAGGAAGAGATTAGCTCAAATGACTCTCAGCAATGGAATTAGCCTGAGATCCACGAGGGGGGAGTTGCTTAGACTTACTGTCACTCAGTGAGTCCAGCTCTGGAGTATGCACATTGCCTGCTCTCTCTTTGTTCACCTAGTATTTATGTGTTCCTAAAAGTTAGATTTTGTTGGCTTAGTCACCATTCAATATGGGGCACTCCTGTTAGAGTACATACCAGTTATTTTTAGGGACAATTAATTTCCTTAAGTGCCTAGAGTGACCATGTAAGTTATTATCCAAACCAGGACACTTTTGAGAGGGAAGGAGGTAGTAGGAATAATTATTCAGGGACAATAGTCCAGGATTGCACTGGGAAAGCAAAATGTCTTGTCCACCTACTTATGACTTATATGTGGATATATCATTCCCTGTACCAGTCAGCTGTTGTCAGTTGTAGCAGACTGGTTTTACTGAAAACTTGTGGAGGAAGGAACCTGTTTGTGAAATTCACTATCAAGGGGAAAACCTGGATACCACCTCTAACATCTTCCATATCCAACGCATTATCAAGTATTGCTGAGTCTGTCTCCTGAAGATCTCGCTCGTCCACCCCTATCCCTGCTCCCACTCCCTCACATTGGTCACAGACACTATCATTCTTCCCATTGATTACTGCAATAGCTTCCTAAATGTTCTCACTACTCCAGTCTTGCCATCCTCCAATCAATCCTCTAGATATTAGACCAAGCACTTTTTCTGAAACCAGAACCAGACATTGTCTGGGTACAGGGACTCCAAAGTGAGTGAGCAAGGTCATGCTTCCAAAGTACTTACCTTCTAGCAGCGAAGACGGACAACGAACGAGTAAACTGATAACTAGTAATCTTGGACTTTGATAGGAGCCATGGAGGTAAGCAACCGAGAGAGGTAATAGTGGAGTAAGGGTGAATGGGAGGAGGCTACTTAAACTAAAGTGGTCAGGGAAGCCTCTCTGGGAAAGTGATTTGGGTTTGATTTGAAGGATGAGACAAGGATGCGGAAAGCCAGGGAGAGGGCATCCCAGGCAATGAGAAGATGGATATTAAACATGGAGAAACTAGATGGCTTCCATTTTCAACAGGCAGAACAGGACACCTGTGTGACTGGCACACAGTGACCCAGGGACAGAGGGTAGGCCAGAGCTGGACCACCTGATGCCGTGTCAGCCAAGGTAAGGAGTTTGCATGTTCTTAGAATCAAACACCAAAGCCATTAAGAAGTGTTAAGCAGAGGAGCTGATGGAACCAATTACCTTTTTTATTCAAGCTGACTCTTGTTTCTATGTGAAGAATAGGCTGTGGGTTAAAAGGACACAGAGTAGAAGCCTAGAACCCTCATTCAACTGAGAGGGGAAGGGGGCTATGAGAAAAGAGGGAAGCTCTTTGGTATTTTATCCTGTTGGTGGCATTTGTGGCTACTGAGATAAACTTTTACAATTAAACATACATCTTTCAAATGTACCCAACTATCCTTTCATTATTCTTTTGAAAGCATAATTATTGCCATAATTTTATTTCATTTACTATTCATACCTTCAAGCTTTACCTTTAAAAAACAGATATTTTATTTGTGATTTTTGTTCATGTGGTTGTGTATGCATTTTTATACTAGCCAACTCTGAGATATTTAATTTTAGAAAATAAATATTGAAATTCTGGAAATGCCTAAAATATATAGAAAATGGCTAGAAAGTCTATTTTAGTGAGTCTAAAACCCAGCTCCTGAGGCTAATTTTGAATAAGAAAATCATGAGTGTTTAACTTTGTCCCTAATTGCAGTTGTAGTGGCTTTCTGATGGCCAACATAATGAAGACCTTGTTAAATTTTGGGATAAATAATCTAGTGTTCCAAAATGAAGGAACTACACTTTTCTGTATCTGGTGAAGTGAGATATAATCATGCTGGATGGGTGGACTGATCAATCAATGCAACGCTATGGATGTATAAAATTGTGTTTAAGATGCAGATATCCGTATATATATCCATCCATCCATGTGTGTCCTCAAATATACAAATTCATGCCAGGGGGAGGGTGGCCTGTTGCTTTTAGAAGCTGTTAGAAATGTAGACTATTCTGGCTTACCTTCCATTCTTTATATAAAGTTAACACCTCTATTCTTGTATGTTTGCTTTATTATCTCCAAGGGGCAGTGGCAATTAATACCTGGCTGATTGAATCCTAGTTCGATTTCATTTGTGAATCAGGCATTTGCTTCTCTGCAGAGCATCAGAGACACTTTTCTTCAGTCTCTTGTTATGTCCCTGTGTGTGAGGAAGCCACACGCAATACGGATACATCCGTGCCCATTTTTAGCATGCCGGCTGTCAGAGTCTGCAGGAGGAAATACTTTCTTAATTAAATTTTCCAAGGCTGACATTTTTTGTTGTTCAGTCTGCTGAGTGGTTTCACATGTGTTTTTTGCAGAGTCAGAATTCTTTAGTGCTGCACAGGATAGTTTTTTGGTAGCATGAAATTCTTTTGGCCACTAGAGTGAGGAGGTTATTTTAATTGTGTGAGTAACAAGCAAATTCAGTTAGGAAGAGAGACCTGCTACCTCTTAGTCACTTAAAATACATTTTTTGGTCAAATAATTATGCCATAAGTTAAAGGTTTCACCATTTTAAAATGAATTTCAGATTTTTACAAGTTTTCTGACTCCCCTCCCATTTTTCTTCCTAAAGAACAACTCTAAATTAGAGTTATAAAGATTTCATTTCTCATATGTAGTAGCCCCCCAGTATTCTGCCTTTTTCTGGGCACAATGCATTGACCTTACTTGCAGATTGTATCCTCAGATTGTGTTTTCATCGGACATGCCCCTGGGGGAAAATATTGTCAGAAAAGAAAAAAATAGTCCTAGACCCACCCAGAATGACATAGTATTAACTGTTTTTCATATTCAACAGTGATACTGTTTTGAGAACTCACAGCCGGTATTAGTTTACTTAAGTCCAATGTTTTCTTTCTCTTTTTGGTTCATAATTTGCCAGGGGCTTGCTACCTTTGGGCTTAGCTTAAAATGTAGCATTCTTTAAACAGAGACTGCTGTGTGGTATATTTAAAGCAATTTAGCATCCGTGAATAAGAAACTCAGTGACAGAGATAACAGATCACTTTATTAGCTATGGGAAGTTTTATTTTATTAGACATAAAGTTATAAAATAAGTCATTGTAACATTATTTCATAAAATGAAAATAATAATAAATATCTCATTGTATGGGACCTATAGTTTGCCTCATCATGTCAATTCTCTCAGAAACACTGGGCTGCCCGTTCTCATCCCTGTGTAAGGTGTCCGTGGCTGTGCTACATCTCGTGTGCGACATCCGGTGTTTCTTGGGATGTAGGATTTTCAGTGGGCAAGTCCATGTGAACTGGAACAAATTGATCACCCTAGAAACCATCCATCTACCTACCAAACTAAAATGCAAAGATCATTTCTCACAATCCCGTAGTTCTGTTGTTCTCACTTGGGGTCTCTGTAAGGCTGCTTGGCTGAGGCTGGGTAGGGTAAGATGTCTGGGGCCTCTCCTTCTGTGTGATGGTTCATCACAGCATGGAGGCCTCCAGTTTCCACAAGAGCAAGAGTGGAAGCTATGAAGCTTCTTAAAACCACACTCAGAAGTCGCACATTGCTGCCTCTACCACATTTAGTGATCAAGACACTGGCCCAGCTAGCGATCCTGCCATGCCTCGGGCCAAGACCTCACCAAAATGCTGTCTCAAATGGAACACGCCATGGAAACCATGATGTTCACATTTCACAAATTCACTGGGGATAAAGGCTACTTAACAAAGAAAGACCTGAGAGTTCTCATGGAAAAGGAATTCCCTGAATTTTTGGAAAATCAAAAAGACCCTCTGGCCATAGACAAAATAATGAAGGACGTGGACCAGTGCCGAGATGGCAGAGTGGGCTTCCAGAGCTTCTTTTCGCTAATTGCTGGGCTCCCATCACATGCAATGACTAGTTTGTAGCACACGTGAAGCAGAAGGGAAAGAAGTAGGCAGAGGAGCAGCTACTTCCTCCCTGATAGAGCTCTCCCAATGGGTCTTAAGGAACCTCTGCCCCATAGCTTCCCCCTGTATAAGGATTTCATGAGCAGATTGGGACCCTTAGAAAATGTACAAATAAAATCCCACCCCCATTTGACAAGAGGAAGAAAAGATAATTAAAGCCAGAGAAGCTTTTGATTTTTATATTGCTTGTATCCTCATGCCATAACAAACAAATTTCTTTTTTAGTTCATAAAAAAAAAAAAGACACTGAGCCAGCCCAACTCAGGCTTCACCTTTCAATGGGAGGGATTACAGAGAATGTGGCCATTTTTAATTCACCACAATCATCATTATATACATTAGGATTCTGAGAATCAGGAAATTAAAGTAACTTTTCCAAAACTGCATAGTGCTAGGTGGCAAATCCAGGATTTGAACCTGGGCCTGAAAAACCCATGAGTTTTTCATGGGTTTGAGCCATCATGCCCTGATGGGCTATAACTCCCTCATTTAGTAATCCAGGGGCTGAGTGAGGCAGCGAAGATGGGGGTGGAGAAGGAAAAAGAAGGAGACAGAGGAGCAATGATCTGTGATGTCTGGATATGAACATCACAGAAAGTTGTCCAACTTGTTTTGAGAATATAATTCATACTTCCCTGCTTCTGTAAATAGGTTTGGGCTCCTGCTATCCCTCCTACTTGAGTACAACCTTATTCCTAAAAGTAAATTTTTCATTGAGCCTCAGATTCACTATATTCTTTACCATATTCTTGGTCTTGATATTTCTCTCATTCTATTATGCACTAGCCTCACCCATTTGTATGTAAGCATGTGGATCATCTTCTGTAGCTGGGAGTTCTGAGAGTATAAAAGTTGTCGTGCTAAGCCAGTTGTTTTCAAAGTGTGGGGAGTCCCTGACCATGCGGTCAAAACTATTTTTATAATACTAAGTGTTATTTTATTATTTTATTATATTATTTGCTATTGTTATTTTTATAATACTAAGTATTATTTCCCTCTCTCAATTCTCTCTTGAGTGTCAAGTATGGTTTTCCAGAAGGTACATGTGTAATATTGCAACAGATTGTCATGAAAGCAGATATAAGAAGGTCACTGTTTTCTCTTAGGCAGACATTAAAGAGATTTTTTTTTTAATATAAAGCAATGACATTCTTCTGTTTCCCTTGTTTTTAGAAAATAGTTATTTTTTATTATAAGTGTTTTAGGTTAGCATATAAAGGGTTTGTAGTAATTTATAAATTAATACACAAATATTTTAATAAAATTTTCATTTCATTTATCACATGTTAAATATCTATTAATAAAATGCACATAAACTTAAACTCTTTTGGGTCTTCAATAAACTAAAATAGAATCCTGAAAGCAATAAACAGAATGATTTTCATCATCATCTTACTAGCTGATATTTTCTGAGCTTTTACCATTCCCAGGCCATTTCCTACACATTCTCTTGTAATGCTCCCAACAACCCTATCAGGAAGGTACCCCTTTAATCCCCACTCCTTAGAGGCACAGACTGGTGTTAAAAACCATTAATCACATGGCTTGTATGCTGTAAAGCTAGAATTTGAAGCTAGTTCTACCTGATTCCAGAGTCAAACTCAGAGGATTAACCTCCTTACGTGCAATGTAACCATTGCTTTGCTGGACAGATGGAGAGAAGCAGAGGTCCAAGGGACTTATTATAGATGAATTATTTGAGATGACTCAGGCAGCTAGAATAGTTCGCAAGCCATAGGAACTTGTCTTTCCAAATTGCAACTTTTAGATAAGGGAATTCCTATAAATTCAAGTGATTTTCTGAATCTAGTGAGGTTTTTTGTCCCCCCTTATAAGAAGCATTCCTGAGAACATGTTACGCAAACCCTACTGAGCACTCAACAGAGATGAAACATTTGCCCAATTATCACATTGTAAAGGGCAGAAATAAATGTTCCCTGCCTCAGCCAAATTTTCCAATTACTTTACAGATCAGCTTGTGCATTTTGTTTGTTCAAGTCTCATTTGTAATAGTGAAACAATGGCTGCTGTTTATTGAGTACTTACTCTGTGTCAGGCACCGAGAGAAAGGCTTTATATCATGATCTCCCAGAATCCCGAGAAGAATGCTCTGTGGCCGGCAGGGAGCAGTCCTCCTTCTGTGCCTCTCAGATGCAGAGATGAGGCTCACGGGGGTGCAGCTATGTGCCTGAAGTCACTCAGCTAGTGAATCAGGGATCAAACCCAGGACTAGGTGCTTCCCAGCCTGAGAGTCTTTAATCTTACCTTTCAATTACAATTTATATTCAGTATTGTTTTGTATTAGTTTCAGGTGTACAGCATAGTGGTTAGTCAGTCATGCACTTTTACATAGTGTTCCCCCTGATATTTCCCGTACCCACCTGGCACCGTACATAGTTATTACAGTATTATTCACTATATGCCCAATCCACCTGAGATTCTTAACCAGAATGCTCATCATGCCACCAAAATGCAATGTCAGTTTGTCTGTGGAAAGGAGTTCTCCAAAACAGACTTGAAGTATCCCAGATAAGTCAGGAAAGGCACACAATTTCTCCTTCAGTGATTTTAAGGAAAAACCAAGAGATGCAACCTATTCATACAATGAGGAAACCAATACAGTTATTTAATTTCATCTTTAGCTTAACTGTTTAGAAACATCTAGCAGCTAAGAGTGTATGGAGAAATGCAAAAAGGTTTTCAAACTATTATCTGGGACTTCCAATAGAAGAGAGGCACCAATGCCAACTGAGTTTTTATTTTAATTGTGAAGCATGTCTTCCTTCTGCCTGGAGGGGCCGTCCTTCCTTTGGTTTTAAAATGTCATGATCACACCAACAACGTTAGAAGTGATGGGAAAGCTGAGACTCCACATGTGTCAACAACAGATGTGCATGTCCCCTGGAAAAAGGGAGTGATAGCATTTCCCTTAGGGCTGCACTCCAGGTGCACAAGGAGGGCGTGAGGACAAGAGCCCTCATGATTTATATTGACTGCCGAGCTAACCAGGTGCTTCGGCAAGAGTTCCAATGGCAAAGTTAGGCTTTAACAACCTTCACAACAACCTTCTGATTCTTCCTAAAGTTTTAGGTTGCTGCTGCTGTCATTAAGAAGCCTAGAATTTTGGCATAGAAGAGCCCATCATTTAAGTAGCATTTATAAATTGTTGGAGCAATCATGCATAAGGAATTCAATATACTGTGAAGACAATATCTGACCAGAGCAGCTTGTTGCTTAGGAACCTAATATTAGACATATGAAACAGACAACTTTTGTCATTCTAAATCCAAGCACTTAATTATCTCCACCCTAAATTAGCTCCAGAAACGAAAACAAGCAAATGTGCACAAATCTGGATAATGTGGGAAGACGACCAGAAAGTGGAGAGCTGGGCATGTGAATGCATTTCTGCCGCCTTCGGCCCCCAAGGTCCCTGCCCAGGAAGGCAGTTAATCGATCTGAGCATTCTCTGACCAGTATTGCTGTCTAGCCATTGTTCCTAAAACAATGGGGCCTGTGAGTACCTCTTTGGCACTCTGTTATTTGAGCAATTTTATTGAATCCTATAATTTTTTATAACTTATGATTCTTAAATCTGCAGTCCAGATCAGAATGTGTGCCCCCTCTTAACTACTCCTGTAGATTATAAGGTCAGAACCAAGTTCTCATCTCTGTCACCATAGTGTCCCCACCCTAAGTGCCTTGCAAATAATATATTACAAGTAATAACAGTAACAGCTGTGGGGTTTTACTATGTGTCAGGTGGTACACCAAGGGCTTTATTCAATTCCTCTATGAGGCAAATAACAATTAATATTCCCATATTATCCCCATTTTCCAGACTAAGATGCACGGTCCAAGGCTGGAGTCCCATAGCTAGCAAGCAGTGGGGCCCAGGCATCTAGCCATTGGTACTCTACTGCTTCCAAATACTGTTGGCTGAATGAGTATCTTTGTGATTCATGTTCTCTTCCTCTCTTCCATTCCTCTCTTTCTGACTCTGTCTCTTCCATGAGTCTCAGCTGTCTGCTTTCCTTTTTCCTCTGAATTTACTGGCTTGTTAAGAACACAAATAAATCATATCTTTGTTCGCCTCTGAAGTCTTCGATTACTTCCAGTTTTGTCAGCTGATGTGGAGTTGTTATTTTGTGCCCAGCAATTCATCTGGATTTTAAAATATGCCTCCTCATCTTCTGAACAGTGCTATGTTCAAATCCATTATACTTGGGGAAGTTTCAGGCCTTTGTTCTTTTTTCTTACCTTTGCCCTTCTGTACCTGAAGTCAAGATGAAATGGCTTTGTTTGTACCCCTTCCCAAGTGGAATGAGCCTGGGGAAAACCAGGTTTTTGGTTTTTTTTTGTTTTTTTTTTTTTTTTTTGAGTTTAGTTTTGTTTTTGTTTTGGAGCCATGGATAACATTTTACAAATTCTGTCTGTTAATTTCAAATCTACTTAAGTTCTTAAATGCTGGCCAGGCAAACATTTCTTGGCCCACATGGGGGCTTGGGAGAAGTCAGGTCCAGGGGTGAAGAAGCAGAGGCCAAGGATACTGGAGAGCAGTTAATATGGTATACACAAAAAACTGAAAACTGTGTAACTAGTTATTTTCTGCAGATAAAGAGGAAACTTCCATCTGGATCCAAATGCCCTGTTTGGCTGCCCCATGGTGCACACATGTGCAGATACCATGAGTATGGCTCAAAGGGATCTCTACCCCTAGGAACCTCATTTGGGAAGAGTATGAAAAAATCCCTGATAGCGACAGTCATGTGACTTGGCCACTGACTCAATCTATGGAACCTCAGTTCTCTCACCTGTAGAAGTAAGTAGTGGGAGCTCTCCCTCACAGCTTGGCTGTGTGGATTAAATTAGATAAGATGAACAAAACACGTAACTCGCAACCTGGTTCACAGCACACAACAAAAACTGGGAACTGTCTCTCACACTGACCTGCCCTCCCGTTGGGCAGTCCAAGCATGAGAACCACTTCTATGGGTTTAGGCACTGGCCCTCATTTTAAAAGGCTCCTCCCAAGAGTATATGTAAAGTATACCTTTAACACATTATTGCATATTAATTTGTCAGCATTAGGAGATGAATGACTAAAATTCCACAGGAGCAGAAAATAATAATAGTGACTATCATTTAATGAGCACATACTATGTTCCAGGCAAGAAGTTAAACTTGCTATGGCCAGCCACTCATTAAATTTTCTCAACAACCCTATGAGGTGCTGTTTAAAAAGCCGGACAACTTACCCAAGGTCATTGGGCTTTCTGTGGTAGAAGTGAAATGTTGATGCCGGTGCCCTGCTACTATGCTCTTTGACCCTCAATGTGCTTTAATTTGGTAGAAGAGGCCCAGAGAATGCCAAGACAGGCTGGGCCTTTTTAGTGAGCCAGGGAAGAGAACACTGGGTCACTTGGCAGGGGAAAATGTAAGGGTTCCAGCAACAGGATGGCGGCGGGAGGTGCAGAAGAGAAAGCTGGCGGAATTGGTCACAAATTGCACTTTCTCAAACACCCTTGCCTTGGCTTCCAAGTTCCGCCTGCTCTCTCTTTCCCACCTCTCTCACGCCATAGTCCTCTGGGTCTTTGCATATGTAGTTCTATGTGCCACCAACCCGTTCTCAAACAGGACATGTCTTTATTGTATACCATTGATCCCCCGCCCCAAGCCTGATTCCTGGCACACAGTAGTTGACCTATGTGTGTGAATGGACAAATGACTGATGAATGAACGAGTGAGGCTGGCTCTAACCAGCTTCTGTATTCAAGATCTGCAACTTGCAGTTGCTCTTTTTCTCATGCCTTTTAACCTCATTTAAACACCCACATTCATATGTTTCTGCTGTTCAAGCATCTGTTCCAACTTAATCAAAGGGACAAAGGAAAGAAGTCTCAACAGGCTCTGATGCCACCTCCCTCGCACCAGCACAACTTGAAGAGGCAACAAGAACGAGGCCACTCCATCATGAGGCCTTCTGCCCCTCGTTTCCAGCTGCCTCTGTTTCTCTAAATAGGATCCTCCACCTAAGGAGAGGCATGCGAGGGGTCTTGAGGGGTCAGTGGGAGCAGGTGTTTGGCATTCCTTGGGAGAAGGAGTGCTCTATATGGAGGAAGCCCAACCAGTTCTGAGTTCCATGCCCCAGAGGTCTAAGGTGACTCTCTCCATCATCCCAAATGCTTATTAAATGGCATTAGATCAGCCACTTAGATGTTTTATTCTAAAATAATTTCATGCAGAGAAATACAAAAATAACAAGTAGAGCATACTTTCCCTATCCAGATAGCTTCTGCTATATATTTTTTTAATCCTCACCCGAGGATATGTTTATTTATTTGAGAGAGAGAGAGAAAGGCATTAATGTGAGAGAGAAACTTTGATCTATTACTTCCTGTACATACCCCAACCAAGGATCAAACCTGCAACCTAGGTATGTGCCCTGACCAGGGATGGAACCCATAACCTTTAGGTGTATAGGACAATGCTCCAACCAACTGAGCCACCTGGCCAGGGCCTGGCTTCTGCTATCTTTAAAAGTAAAATGAATGTGTCAGGTCAGACATTTTTTATTCTGGTTTTTGACTAAAGCTTACATTTTTAGAATTATGTTATATCATACAAGAGTATAGCTTTGTTGGACTGATTATTGTTAATCAAAAGCAGGGTAGGGCTTGAAGGGGTGTAGAAGCAGATCACTTACATCCATATAGCACCAATGAGTGTTGTATGGACTAGTCTGGTTTCCCACTGGCTAACAGTTGGCTGCTAAATATGGTGATACGGGTTCTTTTTTTTTTCTTCCAGAGCTATGGGTCATGTAATACGTAGAATTAATCAAGAGTGGTATATTAGTTATACTGTGTAGCAATATTACCACAAACTTCACAACTTAAAACAATACCTATTTACTGTCCCATTGTTTCTATGTGTCAGGGATAGAACGATTAAAACAAGAAAAGAGAGAAGGCCAATGCAAGGAAGCTTTGTCAAGTTGGCGCCTGCTATGGACTGCTGGTGCCAAGGATGTTTATAAAAGGCATTTCTGAAAGAAGAAAGGGAGAAGCATGTATCCATATCCCCATTGTTTTTCAGTGGTGGCTCTCCAGGCATGAGCTCTTCTATAATTCTGGGTTGTGCATTTGTGAGTACAGAGTGGCTTCCCATGGACACCCATGCCCCAGCACTGGGAAAGGCCTGAGGCTTAACTAGGTTCCTTGCAGGGCTGAAATCAAGGTGGTGACCAGAGTTGGGGGCTCATCAGATGTTCATCGGGGGGAGGATCCACTTCCAAGCTCACATGGTTGTTGACAAAATTCAGTTTCTTGCAGGCTATCAGAATGAGAACCCCAGTTTCTTGCTGGCTGTCAGCTGGAGGCCTCTCTTGGTTCCTTGCCACTTGGCTCTCTCGAGAGGCAACTCCAAACAGTGAGCAACTCACTTCTTCAAAGCCATCAAGGGAGAGACTCTTCTTGCAAGACAGTCATTACAATCATACATATTACAATCACTTATGTTCTGTAATCTTTGCCATACTTATTTGGTTAGAAGTAACTCTCATGTCCTATCCACACTCAATGGCATGAACACTAGGAGAAGAGAGTCATAGGGACCACCCTGGGGGCTGTCTGCCATAGTGGTTAAGGGAAGGCACAGGTGTGAGATCAACAGGGCCAGTATAAATTGTTACTTTATAAACTGTATTAGTGGCTCACCTGAGCTAGCATAAATTCAATTTTATGTAAGTATCTACAACTCCAAGAAAACAGTCAAGTTTTTAAAAAACTTAATATACTATCTATTACCAAATATCCAAATCTTCTTAACAAAAATGTTTTGTTTTTATTGTTTTATCTGAAAGATATATACCTTCCCAATGCCATTACTGCTAGCATTTAGGTCCCAAAAGGGTAGAAATTAAGTCACTTTTAATTAAGCTTTTCTTCTCTATATAAAATTATTCCTTGACACCTTAGTTTTCAGATACTTAGCATAACTTTGTTCAGAGCATTAACAAAGTTACACAAATACACTTGTTAAGTCAAACCATTGAAACATTAAAAAAACAAAAATCCATGTCCTGCCCCTGGCTTTCCCCTTGAATTAGAATTAGGAGAGCCAACGTGTAGCATAGTTATTTTTAATGATGTTGTTTGTGGGAGCATGTTTATTTTTTCCTTTGTTATGCTTAATGTGGTACATGTTACAGATGTTGAGAATATTTCAGGATGTCTTGAAGAGACAATGAAAGAGTGTGGTTTAACAACAAAGACTCTTGCAGCACTGAGACCTCTTGGTAACAGTTGGATTGTTGAAGTGTAAGAGTCTCAGTCTTCAAAAGGAGTGTGCTCTCAGTAGGGGGGAGCTGCACGTGTTTGTGTGCACTGCACTGCCCTTTATGGTTGGGCTCCCCAAAGGCTTGTTGTTCTTATTGCATCATTTATTTTTATTTGTAAGAGTATTTTGGAAGCTTCAGAATGGTGGTGGAGTCATTACTGTTTGTGGCTGTAAATGGTTATGACTGCCAGTAGAAATTGTATTGAAGGCAAACAGAAGTCAATAGAAGTCCCTCTTCTTTACCTTCCCTCTTCATCTGCATCTCCAAGTACTCCGTTGGAGAACCCAGTTCCGCGGGGTTACACAGAGCCAGCTAGTCAGATTTAAGATGTTTGTCTCCCAAGAAGTCTTATATGGGTTTCTGGGTGAAGGTGAACCACTTGCATGAAAAATTAAAGCTGGCATATTTATTTTGAAGGGCAGAGTGGAGTTAATGACCCTACAAAACTCCTGACACATAAATTTATTTTCCCCATCCTTCAAATGAGGTAACAAGGCAACTCTGTATCCAGTCCTGGGGAAGTTGATGCTTCTGACCTAAAAGTCTATAGAATAAGTAACCTGCCAGGGCACTGGGGAAGTAATCTATCTTAAGAAAATGGAATTAGTTTTAACTATTATTAAGTACCACAAATTACCCTTTTGGGCCCAGCCAGTTAAACACCCAGATTATATTTCAATGTGCTTATGTTTCCATTTCTAATACCAAATAGAACTTGAAAGAGAGAAGCCTTATTATTAAAAAAAAAGCAAACATTTTTCATAATATACAAAAACCATTGATGGTATCTCCTCTAGTCTGCATGTAGTTTTGCATGTGCAGCGTGGTAAAGCGCTTAATAGCTGTGTTTCTCTTCATGTTTTGTGTTGCGTTGACATTTATAGTTGATTAAGTATCAATTGAGTATAATGTGATTGAGCAGACACTGTGAGAAAAAAAGAGAACCCGTTCCCTCAAAGGGCTTCCAGTTTAGGTAAATTTATGATTCTGACTTTCCTAAACCCTCCAGTGGATTCCATTGCTTTTGGAATGAGATTCACCTCCGAGATTGCGCTCATAAGCTTGTAGCTGACATAGCCACCGGTTGCCTTACATTAGAGCCTTCCACATTTCAGCCACACGGGTGCTGTTATTCCCATTTGGCAGGTGCAGAAACTGAGGCCCAAAGAGAAATAACTAAGCTTGCGAACTTCTCCCTGGTAGTAGATCAGGGTTAGAGCTATTACATCCTAAATCTTTGATCTTCTTTCACTCTCCTAACCCATGATTACATGATAATATAACCAATCAATTCAGTAAGATGAGGAACAACCACTCCAAAATGCATGTTTTATGAAATGAGGATTGTACAGCAGACTCAGTTGGAAAACACTAGATTTAAAAGGAGAAGAGCCAAGTGTTGCTCCTGGTTCTGCCAATAATGAGCTGTATGTTCTTGGACAAGTCAGCTTACCTCAGTTTTGCATTTATAAAGTGAGGAAAGCCAACTAATAATTTGTAGGAAATATTTCCCAAATGTAGGCCAAATAGTCAGGGAATGCTGCAAATTTTGGGTCCATACTTGGAGACTTGTCCTATGTGTAGCATGTTAAAGGCACTGTGAGGTCCTACATGAAGAAACCTGTTAATGCAGCACTTTTCACCTCATTTGAACCCAGAGCACTTAGTCATATCTCACAGTGCTCATGTTCCCTAGAAAATTATTTGGGAAGTGAGTTTCCAACTTCTTGGTAGGTGCTAAAATCTAATGGTTGACATTTTAGCTTGAGAAATGTTCCATACCTACAACCCACGTGTTCTCTTTTAATTATGACTTTCCTTCACCCCCACCCTCAGGAATTAACACAGTGGGCAACAAATAAATGCTATTGGCTGATTTATTCAGCCCTTAAGGTTAATGTATTTTAAATGGTGCTTATTTAATGTCTGGCAAAATTTAGCCTAATATAGAACAGTTCTGGGATGGGAAGCATTGTACTCTGGAAACTGGGTGAAAACCACCAACTCTCCCTCGAGCCAGCCAGAGAGGTGCCAGATGACATTTCAGTACCATTTGGCTAGGAGAGTTTCATTCAAATGCCCAAACAAAAGACAAATTCTGTCTCTGGTTAGTAGGCTTCTGATCCGCCTGAGTTTGGTCTGTGGAATATCAAAGCATTTGGTGTTGGGTGTCATTGAATTGTTACTCTGATGGGACAGCCACTTTTTTTTTTTTTTTTTTTCTATCTTCTCTGTAGCAGTTTACAAGATTAGTTGGCTCGGCTAAATTCTCCCAGGGAGAAAACCCTTTTTTTCATCCCTCTAATGCCACTTGGTGTCTACTTCAGCAGTAAATTACCAAATGCCACCCTCATGGTCTGAAAGAGCTTATTCACAACGAAAGTGCCAAAGAGTTTCCCAGGAATTGACTATGTGGCCTTTCTTATTTGTGTGTGCCCAAGAAAACAAAGTACTTTAATATTCAATATAATACACAGAAATGGAGTTTTGAAAGGGACAATTGTTTTTAATAAAATGTGTTCAAATAGCATTGCTTTTCATCCTTTGGAAAACGTTTGTGTCCACGTAATGTAATATGGTAATAAAACTTTTTGCAAATTACCAAAAAGCATTAAAAAGCATAACACCTTAAGAGCTATATAACTCTACTGACTATATTAATGAAGAATGTTTCTTTTATCTTTGTTTACAAAAACACAGAGCCCTTACCAGTGTGGCTCAGTTGGTTGGACATCGTCCTGCAAAGCTAAATATCACCAGTTTGACTCCTGGTCAAGCACATGTCTGGGTTGCAGTTTGGTCCCCGATTGGGGTGCATACGAGAGGCAACCCATCCACATATCTCTCTTACATTGCTATTTCTCTCCTTCTCTTTCTCCCTCCCTTCCCCTCTTGCTAAAAACATATAAATAAAATTTTTAATAAAACACAGAAAGATCCTGTGTAGATGAGTGATGAGAAAAAAATTTTAATACTCTAGGTTCATAACCAAAAATGCTGAGAAAATGTTTTTGTTTCTTCCAACTTTTATAAGTACAAATAAATTATCAAAAAAGGCCTTTCCTTCTGATCATGTTGTATAAATGTCACATGTAATACAGTTGTACATAGTTGAAAGCAGTATAGAATAGTAATTAAAAGTGGAGAATCAACTTTGAGGTAGAACCAGTATGGCTCATAGCTCTGCCACTTACTAGCTATAAGTTTTTTAAAAATCTTTGAGCCTCAGTTTCCTAATATGTAAATTGAAATTTACCTTCATTGCAGGTTGTTTCAAAAATAAAATGAGATAAAGTCCATAACACAATTACCCAATGCCTGCCACATAATAAGCAAGCAATAAATATTATTTGGTGGAAATCTATTAGTTCATTTGACATGAGAACCAGAGGTAGGATGGCTTGGCCAAGGAGCACCATTTCCCTGTGATACTCCTGGCCCCATTTCCCTCTTGTTGGCTTCATATGTAGAAGTTCTGGGCCTGTCATTTGTGATCAATGATTCCATCTGAAACCTCTTGTCAACAAACCCCTAGAGAACTTTCTTGTGCATCGTTGGCCCAAGTTAGTCACTGTCCAAGTTAGGGCACATGAACCATGGCATTGAACCACAGTCAATACTGTGAATTCTGGATAATTCAATTCAACAAATATTCAGTTTAACCTAATGCCTGTCAGGCATTATATTAGGCTTTGATGTTAAAATAATGATTTAAACCAGGGGTTTGACAAACTTTTTCTCAAGGGTCAAATGGAAAATATTTTAGGCTTTGCAGGTAAGAGGTAACATCAAGAATATTATATTGGGACTTATTACCCATTTAAGATGTACTCATTAAAATGTGAAATTATTCTTAGCTTGCAGGCCATACGAGAGAGAGAGAGAGAGAGAGAGAGAGAGAGAGAGAGAGAGAGAGAGAGAGAAAGACTGGCCCCTGGGCTGAGTTTGCCAATTTCCAGTATAGACAGCTCTGGTTTCTGTCCTCATGGAATTTCAATTACCCAAAGTGTGACAAGATGTTTTGGCATTTTCCCCTTCCCCCCATCCTCCTGTCATTTGAATGACGCTGAATCTATCCATGAAATTATTTGTCCAGTGTCACCTTTCTATTTACCGAATCTAAGAAATCATTGGTCAGGGGAATGCACAGAAAAACAGCTGTTGATGATCTTTTGTTTGGTTTAAGGCCATAGCAGGAAAACATGTGCATCAGGTCAGAGATTCTTAAAAGCTCTGCACTGAAAAAGAAAACATTAACTAGGGAATTGTCCTGTCAAAAACCATATTTTTAAAAGATCACCAGAAACTCACGCAAAAAGAGCTAAGCAGTATTATGATTATATAACCAAATACTCACATCTACACGTAAGTGAGCTCCTGTGGATAAAAAGCAAACAGGCGTTTACTATAGTCACAGAAGCCAGGCACCCACATGCTCTGAAACGATGATATTCCACAGCTGGAGC
This sequence comes from Furipterus horrens, assembly GCF_987537825.1. Lineage (NCBI taxonomy): Eukaryota > Metazoa > Chordata > Mammalia > Chiroptera > Furipteridae > Furipterus > Furipterus horrens. Next base: position 70,938,878 of record NW_028327180.1, read on the forward strand.
CACAATGTGAACTTCTCCTAGACTCTCAATTTTGCCTTCAAACAAAGCAAAGGATTGGAACATGGGAAGCTAGCACTTCTGATGGCCCATTTGAAAGATGTGCACAGAGTCACAAAGGAAGTGGAAGTTTGCTCCCAGCGCAAGGTTCAGCCATCTGCTTTCCAATAATTCTGTGACTTACCCTACAGATAAAGAGATTAAACCATGCACTACTTAACTTTGTAACTTTTAACATCAGAGAAGGAAAACTCTGATTCCAAAAAACCTCCGCTGCCTTGCGGCATACCTCTTCAGGGGAAAGGCTAAGGGAGTAAACCCCGACAGAAAATCCGGAGCCGGAGTCCCTAAGGCGGTTTGACGTTGTAGTCAACACCGGCAACTCCTGCGGCGCACCTGAAGCCAAGCTGTATTGACTCCGTCTTTCCCTTGGACCCTTCAGCTGCGAAGAGAGGGGGGGTCTGCTGCATGGGCAACAGCAGACCCTCCATATCACCCTGCCCAGGCTCTGTAGCTTCAGCTCCACTGGAGAGGACACTCCAGCGTCATCGCAAGATGTCGATTCAACACGGGAGGAGACAGATACCGTGTCACTCCCGAGTCGGACTGCACAGCCATTCTCGGCGGTGCAGATAGACTCTTAAGAAGCTACACCATCGTCTCTCGAGACGGACAGCTGCCGACGACGACTTAACTTTGTTACCCCTGGCTGGTTTGGCTCAGTGGATTGAGCGTCGGCCTGCGAGCTAAGTGTCGCTGGTTCGATCTTCCAGTCAGGGCACATCAGAGAAGGAAAACTCTGACTCCAAAAAACCTCCGCTGCCTTGCGGCATACCTCTTCAGGGGAAAGGCTAAGGGAGTAAACCCCGACAGAAAATCCGGAGCCGGAGTCCCTAAGGCGGTTTGACGTTGTAGTCAACACCGGCAACTCCTGAGGCGCACCTGAAGCCAAGCTGTATTGACTCCGTCTTTCCCTTGGACCCTTCAGCTGCGAAGAGAGGGGGTGTCTGCTGCATGGGCAACAGCAGACCCTCCATATCACCCTGCCCAGGCTCTGTAGCTTCAGCTTCACTGGAGAGGACACTCCAGCGTCATCGCAAGATGTCGATTCAACACGGGAGGAGACAGATACCGTGTCACTCCCGAGTCGGACTGCACAGCCATTCTCGGCGGTGCAGATAGACTCTTAAGAAGCTACACCATCGTCTCTCAAGACGGACGGCTGCCGACAACGACTTAACTTTGTCCACCCTGTCTGGTATGCTTTTGCAGCTTTCTCCTAACCTCATCTGCCTTCGATTTTTTTGGTGCTTGTTGTTGGCCTTTTGGGTGTTAAGAATGTTATTGGGGGATTGAAATCTGTGAAAGAATCATTTTTCTGCCATTCATCAAATCAAAGGGAAGGTGATGGCTGGACAGGGCTGATGTAAGGCAGAGAGACTTAACAAGTCGCATCCCCTGTTTGAAGTAATTCATAATCATTAAATCAAGTTGTTTTTCTTTTAATACTTTTGTCCAAGGCACAGTATTCAAAGTACATGAACTGCTCCTATTAATTCTAAACTGACTTATTAAATTATATCCCAGGGATCTTCACATTTAAAGACAGGAAAAAAGTAGAACCTAGAATCTTGAGCCCATAATCTGCTTAGCCCGTTGTCTCTTTTTACCTGGTAATCAACAGCCATTAGGATCCCTAAGTTCATAGTTGTGTGTAATTATCTCAGTGGGGCAAAGAGCATTTGTTCATTGATTTGTTTGTGTGTTGTGTACATTAGACTCTATAAGTACCTAACAAGGGCTGAGGAAAGCAAAATAAAATAGAGGATATATCTATCTTTGGTTAGCTTTCAATGACTGGAGACATTTTTTTTTTAATCCAAAATAACCCAAACCTTCAATGTCTTCCACAGCATGTCCACAGATATCTCAGAGTGGAAAGTTCTCTTTTCTAATTTTCTATAGCACTTAATCATTCGGGTTTTTTTAAATGGACTAGTTTTTCATTTTTCTAATTGAGTCTTGAGTCAATGAGTCTTAGCATCTCCTAGAATGTGTATTTTTTCAGAGTAGAGAATTTGGTTTTCTGTGACTCTTGTGTTTGCTAGTATTATGCTAAGTGAAGGATGGTCATTTTCATTTGTCGTATACAATGGTACATATCAAGAAGGTAGGGTAGTGCTTATGGGCTTTGAGTCAAATCGCTGGGCTCAGTTTTCTCATCTGTACAATGGGGAAAATAATCATGCCTATTCTTGTTCTAAGGACCACACATATGAATGCATATACTGTATGGGACATGTTGGCATAAACCAAGCACAGAGTAACTTCTCAGTACATGTCTGCTGATGTTTTCATTACTCTTGTCTTTCTCCACCCCATCCCACCCCACCCCAAAAAAGTACCCATAAAAGTTGACTAATAATCCTGAGGTTAAGACAATTTGGCATAAACAACACAGTATAACCTAATATTCTAAAACAAGCTTAAAGCCAGACCGTGTCTTCTCATTTTCCAAAAATCCAATAGGGGACCGTCCAGTGTTCATTTCTCAAAGGAACTCAGCATATGGTTCCTGAAACAGTTCGCTCTCTGGGCACAAAGTCCTATCCACGGGCTACTGTCCAGGGGCAGGGTCTAGCTGGAGCCAGCACTGGTATAGATCATTGCATTCCCTTTCTCTGTGATTGTCCTGGAAGGGCTGCCATGTCCCTGCTCCCATTTCCGGGGATAGAAATAGGAACACTAGAGCATGCCACTCAGTGACCTCAGGTTCAGGTTTCTAACTGGTAGCAGGGTGTTGGCTAGTGCTTCCTTTGTACCCTCCCATTGAGCTGCCAAATTGCTTTTGGACATTTTTCCAATATATTCTGCTTGCATGGTTTGGTCAGGCAAGAAGTATAAAGTATTGGTGGCTCAACAGAGTGTGTCTCACCAGTTTCTAGAGGCCTTAAACATGGTGTTTGGGTGTATTATGATTCTGATGGTTACAAGAAATGGAAAACTAAACACGAAACCAGCTTAAGCAAAAAGGTGAACATATCGGCTCATATACATGAAAAATTCAGGGTTTGAGAGGTTTCCGGGGCTGAAATAATGTCCCTAGGCCTGTTTTTCTTCTCTGTCCTCTGCCTTCCAAAGACTCGGTCGCACTCTCACGTGTGTCCTGGTGCTCCCTGGAAGCTTCAGGCTTGGCTACTGCCAGGATGAAAGGAAAGAGGGCATCGGAATCCTCAGCTGGACTGCTGTTGTCTCAATTGAATCAGCGCCCCCCACCCCCACCCCAAGCCAATCAGCAAGGCGTGGAGGGGAGGTCTCTGGTGTCCTTAGGCCTGGTCTGGGTGCACATCCCTGGTGAACCTCTTGCCATGGGGCCAGCTCTGCTGACGTGCTTGAATGGACAGTAGAGAAAGAGAGCCTCTAAATTTAAAAAAAAAAAAAAAAAGGTGACATTTTCTACAAGAACACTTAGTAGCCAAAATAATGTAAGGGAAACCAGTGAGGGGGGAGCAAAGTCAGGAATGACCTATGTCTCTCTCCTGGTGACATCACTCCTGGTAAGAAAAATCAGTCGCCTGCCAGACCCAGAGGGTGTGGAGAGCACAAAAGCATGTGCAAGTTTGTCATGACATCCTGCTCTTCGGTCATCTGCTTTCTTCACACCTGTTTCCTAGCATTCCTACCAGGGCACAGAGCTGTGCACAGACTAAAATTAGAGTTTTGTGATGTGCAGAGCTTTTGGAGATGGTGGGGGAACATGAGTGATCAGTGTAGAGTAGGATTCTAATTTCAGTGCTTTTGAAGGTGTCTTCCATACTTGAGACGGAAACTTCCAGGAAAGTTTGGCCATTTAGAAGCAAGGAAAGCAGGAGTCTAATGTATCACACCCATGAAAATACAGATGTAGACACTCTCAAATTTTCCACAAATAAATTTTCTGTCCAAAATACACAAACAAGGTGCCACTGATCCATGATACAGAAAGCAGGTGCAGGGTTGTTTTCACAGCCATGGAGGCTGATGGTTTTGACCCTGCCCCTGCAAAAATGACACATGTTTTTGAGTCACATCTTCTTTTCAAAATGTGTTCTGGACCTGTGGGTTGTTGCCTTTATTGTCTTAGTAGCCACAGCAGTTACAGTAATATAGTTGACATGTATTGAGTTTATATCATGCTAAGTGTTTGACATGTGTTACACCATTTAAGTCTTAACAATCATTCTTTGAACTAGGTATTATCTCCACTTTACAGAGCAGAAACCTAAGGCACAGGGAGGTTGAGTAACTTGCCCAAGCTGAGAGGACATTAAATGATAGGGTTCCAAGTCACTTATGTGCACCATCTCCCTGTTATCTGGCAATGCTGCCCTGATTGTGGCACATGACAACACTGACAAGTGTTATGCCAACAACATTAGAAGCAGCATCTCCTCTCATATTCACAGTGACTCTGTGATGTACACCCTAGTAGTAGCCCCACTTTACAAATGAGGAAGCTGAAGCTGGCATTCACTCAGTAACTCACTCAAAGTCACACAGTTTGAATCCAGAATCTGGCACTCACAGTTCTTAACTGTGAGCCAACACTGCCTGTGCCGTTAAAGTCACCTCACTGTGTTCTAGTTACCTTTAGATGCCAGTTTTCCCCACTAGACTGTGAGATCCTTGAGGGCAAGGGCACTGCCTTAATTACCTGGCTCACAACAGGTACTTAATAATGTCCCACTTGGCCCTGGTTGGTGTGGCTCAGTGGACCAAGTGCCAGCCTGTGAACCAAAGGGTCACTGGCTCGATTCCCAGTCAGGGCACATGCCTGGGTCATGGGCCAGCTCCCTAGCTGGGAACGCACAAGAGGCAACCACACATTGATGTTTCTCTCCCTCTCTTTCTCCCTTCCTTCCCCTCTCTCTAAAAGTAAATAAATAAATGCTTTTAAAAATGTAATAATAATGTTCCATTTGTTTGCTTTCTCAGTGCCAAATGTAGGGCTTGACACATAAAAGGTGTTCTCATTATAAAACGAGTGAATGAATAAAAGAACAAGAGTATGTGAGTGATAACTACTGAGGTCAAAAAGAAAAATATTTCTCCATGGACTGGAAATCAGATAGTTAATGTTCTTGGGAGCTTAAATCTATAGCTTGTGCTTTGCAAAACTCAATTCAATCTGAGTGACTTAGTCTCAAAGTTGAAATGTTTTGGCTGTGGCCAGTCCACAAATATCACAGGACTCCAGTCACTTCCCTGTTGCTATAATAGCTCCTATTACAAACAAAATCAAACAAAACGAAGACTCGGGTATTATATAAATTCATATAACAGCAAGACTCAGTCCTCAAGAGAGTTCTTTCTGCCTAGTCTTTGCTGGGTTTCAGGTCCCCTGACCTTTAACATTTTTTTCTACAATAACTTCACAGATGTCACAGAGAGTGCCCTTAACACAGAGAGCAACTAATTCAGCCTCCCGAGAACCAGGCTTTAAGGTACCCCAGGGCCAGTTACTGAGCACTCTGAATATGTGGAGAATAGACCAAAGAAGCAAATGCACCTTTTCCCAGGAGGGGAGTTCCTTCCAAAACAAACAAAAAAATAAACCCTGAAGCAGACAATTAAAAGAGACTGTGGTTCCAGCCAGCTGGAGAGGTAATGAATGCAAATAACTCGAGAGATGTTTGGGAAGGACCTGTTAGGGAACCCTAGGTGAGCCCCATATGGTATCAAGTCCCTACTTGCAAAACTCAATTGAATCAAGTCCATGTTCAAACAATTGTGGTTTCTTCGAGCTCAGGAGACAGCTGTCCAAAAAAATGACTCACCAGAGAGGCTAAATGTGTTGTAGATGTTGCCTTGAGAGCAAGTCATCCACATATGGGAATGAATTATTCAACCTGTTGTGGAAACAGTAGATGAAATTTGCATTAAATCGGAACGCTACGCAGTAGGCCATATTCGACCACCGCCAACCCACATCCCAACAGGAGGATTTGCACGGTTTGTTTCTCAGGTGATTTCCACCTTTCACATTTATTCTCCAAATATCTTGGGACAGACATAGAATTGTTTTACTAAGATCCCATCTTGTGGCATTTACCGTGGGTGCCCATCTCTAGGTCTTTCCTACATTCCTTTTTGGCAGAAGCCTGACTTTGGGCACCCATTCACCGCATAGGCATGCACCTGCAAGATCGTGTTAGCCTAAGCCAATCATGGTAGCTCCATTCTCCTAATAAGACATCAGTGTAACACAAGCTAATCTTAGCAAATGAGGTATAAGCAGATAGCAACTGTGAGCCATGGAGAATTTTTCTTCCTTCATAAAAAGGCATGTGGGTGGGAACATTCAACTTATTCTGTTGCTAAATATCTAACATCTTGTCTGCATTAATTCCTGGAACCATTGCAGCCATCTTGCTGCCATGAGGGTGAGCTCTCCCACATCCTGAGGGCAACAGAAAGATGGCAAGCACCTGGATCCCTGATGACAATGTCATACCACTGAAACAATTAAACTTGCTTACAGACCTTTTGCAGAGTGAGATCGCTTCTTGCTGTGGTGAAGCAGTCTTTGGCTAAGTAGTTTAGTTGCTCACCTGATACAAGTGAGTGTGATCCCTGTTTCAAGGCAATTTTTTTTTCTTAAAAATTCCTGCATTAACAATCATTTTGTGTCTTTTGAGAAAGTGAAGGCAACATGGTAGACAGCTTTTCAACATCCCAAAACCCATTAAATGCAGCATTAAAAATGCATAGTCTAAACCAAGAGTTTGTAAATCTTTTCTTCAAATAGCCACATAGCCCTTTAAAGACTTACATCTTTGTGGGCCATACAGTCTCTGGTGCAACTACACAACTCTGCCATTGTAGTACAAAAGCATCCATATATGATACATAAATGAACAAACATGGCTGTGTTTCAATAAAACTTTATTTACAAAAACAGGCAGAGGACCAAATTTAGCTGGTAGGGTTTAGTTTGTCAGCCTTGGTCTAGAGTTCCCAAAAGATGCATTTCTCTACTGTGAAAGCCCCCCTGACGGCTCCCATATATGACTGTGGCCCTGCCTACCCTTCTGACTTATCTACCCCACACCCCAGCCATTCTCATCTTATAGTTAATCTGCCAAACTTTGTTTCCCTATCTCTTCAGAACCTTCGTATTTCACATCTAATGTTGTCTTTTCCCAGAATGTTTTTCCCTGGCTCTTGTCATGTTGTTTTTTTTTTTTTTCTATTGTTGTTGTTTGTTTGTTTTTTCTTTTCATCATTCAGGAGCAAACACAACACTTAATCTAAACATCCCACTTTTCCCCAGTCAGTTCCCTGTCCATTATCTGCTTTATTTTTCCCTTTGTATTTCCCAAAGTCTATCTCCATTTCTGCACAATCAACCCCTGTCCTAATGAGACGTTATGTATCTTCAGGGTGAGGACCTTGACTATCTTGGTCTCCATTCAATTCCCCAAGTCTAGAAATTAAGTAGATAGTAAATATTTATTGATTTTGGAATAAGTGAAACTATTGTGGGCTATGGTTGGCTCAAGGAAATGTTTTAAAGATTTTCAAATATTTTCTTTAATGCAAAAATAGTTCTTTTCTAATCTTACAATATACTACTCTTTACAAGATGGCTCATGCATGACTCCCTTTGGAGTTAAATTTTAGCTATTAGTAGTAAAGCATGTGTTCCCTGAACATGTAACTTGACAGCTAATAGAAATGTTAATAATTATTGGCCACATGACACTTTGAATGCATCAAGAACTTAAGAAAAATGTGTATGTGGAAAGGTGGGGGAGTAAGTTTTTTATTTGTTCTACCTACCAAATAATTTCCTGGAAGTACTAAAACTGCCTGTTTGTCATTAGGAGCTATGCTCATTCAGAGCTTCCTTTCCATGAAGAATTAAAGCAGGTAGCTCTAGCTCAGATCCAGGTCAAGGCCTAAGCCCACATTCTGTCCAAAGCTGGAGCTGTTTTGGGAGCCAGGACATAGCAGCTTTACTGAATCAGGCAAAGAAAAAAGAGGCAATTCCAATGTGTAAAAGATCTTTTGGCTTTATAAAATCTCACATGTGATTTTCAACCAGGAGTCTAACCATATGAAAGGACTTCTTTACTCTGCTTATCCATAAATGATTTCAGGAAGCCCAAAATATGCTTAGAGATAAAATTCAACACCATTGCAAGAGGGAGAGAGGAGCAGAGGTGGGAAGTTAATTTGTTTGGGACTGTTTCCTAGTGTAAACTAGTACTGGGTTTTCCAATGTTTGGGGTCATCTTCTCCACACCCCTCTGGGTGTGAGTCATCCCCACCCTCGGCAATTACCTGCCTGGCTGTGGGCCACTTGCTGGCCTTTCTCAGACCAGGAAATCTGGTTAAGATATGATCTCTGGCACTTGATTGATTTTTTTTTTAAGTGCTCTCATTAATATCTGTGACTCTCCTGTGAAACTCCCTCCCAAATACTCTTAAAAAAATCAGAAGGATATACAAAAGAGAACAAATCTGTTTTTTTTTTTTAAAGGGAAGAGTCACACAAGAGGAAATGAGAACAATAGATCTCTCACTAATGTTTTTCTTTTTATTGATCTAAAACTTACTCTCCCACCTGAAGATCACTCCCAAGTGTTCCTCACGTCTGTGTTCTCAGCAGCCTGTAGAATCACGAAGCACCTTTCTCATTCAAGGAGCAGAGACTGAGTCAATGTACACATGACCTTTGGCCACTCCCACTGGTCACAGCCAGGTCTCCTCTGTTTATGTGACAGGCATCTTGAGCCACAGTGAAAAAGGTGATGTTTTGGTCCAGGCCCTGGCTCCAGCAGAGCGAGCTGGTCAGAGTTTGTACAGATGCATAAATGAGTGTCCGGGCTAGCTGCGACTACTCTTTCCTGCCAAGTATGACTGGATAAGAATGTAGGCCCAGAGTTGCCAGATCTTCTGATTAAAAAAAAAATAAAAATCCAGAAACCTGGATGACTCTTCCAATTTCTAAATGTTGGAACAATCATAAAGAAAAAAAGGAGAAAAAGAGTGGCCTAAGCCAAGGATGTCCACGGGCCAGACTGAGCCTATGAGCAGCCCATCCGAGGCCACTCGGCAGCAGTCTCGTAAGTGCACACAGTGCTGCCAGTGAGCTGCCATGTCCTCAGAGAGCAACATCAGCAACATCAGCAACCTCTGGGTCAGGAGCAGGGTTCATAGCATGTTCAGGTGCAAGTTCAGAACCACAGCTGTGTTAACTGTTTGAGATCATCTGCCCCTTCTCTGTCATGGGACATATCCCAGCAGCAGGAGGGATAAAAACCTCAATTTTATCAATGAAGAATTTTTTCACTTCTATTTTGAAGTGGTGGTGCTTCTTTGGCTAAATTTAGACTTCAGCTCACATCCCTTGCAATTTATTTTTTTCCTTCAGCTTCAGCCAAACATGAGCTTCAAACTAATGTATGCTTTGTCGTTCCAATTTTATCCTTGGTTTCCAGAACCAGAGGCAAAAGGTAAAATGCAAAATGAAAACACAAGAATCTCTCTTGTTAACATAGCATACACTTTCATTTAGTTAGAAGTTCATGTTTTCTTTAATTAAATTTCCTTTAAAGAGCTATGGTTTATGTTAAAGGCAAGTGCATCTTGTAAAACTAAGGACTTATTTAAAGTATTTCTCCATGTGTCATCAAACTAGAAGTGCCACCATGTTTTACTTTGTCAGGAACCCTCTGCCTCCAGCTTGCTCCTCCACCCTCTTTGTATTGAGAATGGAATTGCCTCCAGGATGCAGCTTTTGCCCTGAGAGGGGGAGGGCTCCCTGAAGAAGGTCCCTCTGGGCATGGATGGGGCCTGAATGCAGCAGCAGGAGTCTTGTTGTGTCTGCATAACCTCACTGTCCTTTGTCCAGTGTCTAGGGAGTTTTCCCCATCACACCTGTGTTTTAGGACTCCTTCAGATACACCTGGTGACCCCTCTCTGATGTGCAATTATTTCAAGCTAGTTAAGTGTTGCTTCATATGGTCTAATGTTGCTTTTGTATTGGACTCTATATCCACCTCTAGATATATTTTGAGTTCTTCTCAATACTTTTCTTATTATTAAAGATATGGAAAACTATGCAGTGGCACATGGATTCCCAGGTTTTAACCTACACCCACAAGTAACCACTGTAGATACTTTGGTTTAGTTTCTGACCAGTTAAACACATTTTTTTCCTTGATTCCATGACACCACCTATTGTAAAACGCACTGTGAATTTCATTTGTATTCCCAGAATTTAATGAATCTGGTTCCTTCTTGTCACAGCCATCTTAACTCAAATGTCACCACCTCAGATACTTCTTTCTGATAATCCTTTCTAAAGTAATCATACACCCCTCCAATCTGTGTTATTCCTAGGACTTCATACTGTCTGAAAATATCCTGTCTGTGTTTATATATTAACAACCCCACTAGAACATAAGCCAGGAGAGAAGGACACTTCTGTCTTAGTCATTGTCTTCAGAGCCTAGAATAATGCCTCTTCTCTCTTCCAGAACCCTGCTACAATGACAAGGATTTTTTAAGCTATTAATTTTCAAAAACAGAAAAAAGTGGAGAGAAGAGCAATGTAGTGGAGGTGATAAGGATTGGTTCTAGAAAATGTAAACTTAATGCCAATGTGTTCCTATACCAGCCCTACTGAGTCCTGGTAAACACATCTTCCCACGATCTACATCCTAACTTTGACTTAATACCTTTTTATTTAAATTATGCCAATCTTGGCTTTCATGTATGAATCATGATTTAAATACATTCTCCTGCCTGTAAAAAAAGATTAAAATATCAATTCCCTTAAGCCCATGTTTTCAAAGATAACTGTTAACCTTAGCAAACTTCTAATCTCATTTCTATACTTTTTTAAGCATAACTATGATTGTATAAATCTATATAGATTCTGATCTTGCTGACAAACTAATAAAATAGACTTTATGTTTTTGTCTGTTTGATCCACCAAGTAGTGTATTTAATAGAAAAGTCAAGTCAATAATGTTAAAAGAAATGGAGAGGCCAAATGGAAAACTAGTAGAGAAAGGTTTCTATTAATTTATATTTTTAATATTTTTTATCCTTTATGCCTTATTACAAATGACATTTATGTGATTGAAAGCAGGTTATTTCCTAGTAGCCCATCTCCTCCTATTATATATTTTTCATCTGAATGTATTATTTCTCAGCTTGTGACACAAAAGTTAGTGACTGTGGAAATGATTATAATGTCATTAAAGATTGTGGCTTTGGAGGGAAACTAACCAGCAGGGACAGAATCTAAGCCACAAGATTCTGGCATTGCTGAAAATCTCATTAAGAAGAAAAGAGGACTTCCGGCCAAGATGGAGGCCTAGACTGACATGCACTGTCTCCCTCCACATCTAAGAAGGACTATAACTACCACAAAACCAGAAATAACCAAAAGTTACAGAAAATAAAGCTACATGGAAGTTCAACATATGAAGTTATAAACAAGTAGTGCTCATCCGGACAGGTAGGAGGGGTGAAGCCAGGGCGGAGAGGTCAAGTTGTGCTGGCGGTGGCAGCAGCCGCAACCAGCAGCGGGACTGCGGTAAGCACCACCAGCCATATTTAAGGTGAGGTGAGAAGCACCTGGGGAGCACCTCTGGCTTCAGATCAAACCCATCAGCTTGAGATTCCAATGCTGGGGAAGGAAGACCCCCATTGCCTCGGACTGTGAGGCCCAGAGGATGTGGGGACGGAGGAGGAGCTTCCGGTCTCTCAGCAGAGACTGAATGGCAGGAATCCATCTTGGACCCCCGCCCCCACACAAAGCGCTACAGTGTGGTGAGAAGGGTTGCACGGTAGTGACGACTGAAGGGAGTTCTTCCCCCTATAGCTTAGGAGATATGACAGCCCCACCCAAGAAGCAAAAAACTGCCAGGATGGCAGGGATAATGATAGAGATCCCAATTACACAGCTGACCAGAAAGCAAATACATGAATTAATGACGAACAGATAACCTTTCTGAGGCTCAGTTCAGAGCTATAGTTATAAGACAGCTTACAGAAATAACAGCGGGACTTAAACAAGACAGGGAAGGAATGAAGGCTAGTCCTGCTGAAATGAATGAAAACACATACAAAACAAGTGGTGAGGAAAGGAAAACCAGGGATCAAATCAACAAATTGGAACATAGGGAAGGAACAGTCAACCAGCGCAGAAAGAAGAAACAGAAAGTGAGGAAAATGAGGAGAAGCTCAGAAACCTCTGGGACAACTATAAGAGAGTGAACATCCAAATTATAGGGTTGCCAGAAGGTGAAGGAGAAGAACTGGAAATTGAAAAATTATGTGAAAAAATAATGAAGCAGAACTTCCCTAACTTGGAGAAGGAAATAGACTTACAGGTCCAGGAAGCACAGAGAGTTCCAAATAAACTGGACCCAGGGAGAACCACACCAAGACACATTATAATCAAAATGTCAAAAATCAGGGATAAAGAGAGAATCTTAAAAGCGGCAAGAGAGAAGAAGAGAATTATGTACAAAGGGGTCCCAATTGGACTGTCAGCTGATTTCTCAAAGGAGACTCTGCAGGCAAGAAGGGACTGGCAAGAAATGTTCAAAGTAATGAAAATGAAAAACCTACAGCCACGAATACTCTATCCAATGGAGCTGTCATTCAGAATAGAAGGGCAGAGAAAGTGTTTCCAGGACAAAATAAAACTGAAGGAGCTCACCAGATCCAAACCACTGTTATATGAGATGTTAAAGGGACTTGTTTAGAAGAATGAGGATCAAAACTATAAACATTAAAATGAAAACTGTATCACAACAACCAACAACAGAAGCTAGGGAATCGAAACAAAGGCAAACTAAGTAGGCAACAAGAGTGGAAAAAGAATTATAGGTATGGGGAACATGTAGGAGGGAGGTCAGCAGGGAGTGGGGAGGGGGGAAAGGAAGGGAAATGATGCAGGAATTAAGAAGCATAGTAAGAGGGAGTGGAGTAGACAGGAAGATGTTGAGAACTATATGTACAACCAATGGGCACGGACTAAAGGAGGGGGACTGGAAGGAGGGGGATTATTGGGTGGAGGGGAGCAGAGAAAAAAGAAATTGGGACAACTGTAACAGCATAATCAATAAAACATATTAAATAAATAAATAAATACTCTTCCAAGTCTAGCCTCTATTCCAGTAAAAGTTATATGAGCTAATGAATAGATCTTTTTCTTAAAAAAATTTTTTTAAGTTAAAATTTGTCTAATTGTGAAGAACATTTAAGGTCTCTACTTTTTAAACATTTTTTTATAAATGTACAACTACTGAAAAAAGTCTGACCTGTATGTCCCTATTTTCCAATTGCTCTATAAGTCTCATTTTTAGTTAGATATCAATTCATACAACTCAACTTATACTTTAGATTTCTCCTCAGTATAAATAAAATTATTGTTTTAAAAAGCTGGATTCTATAAATTTCTATGGAGTACTAGACTTTTCAGAGTATATCCAAACTGTACTACACCAAAAATGTAGCAGGTTAACGGCATGATGAATGACGTTAGGATGTATATATTGATGCCTATACTCAAACACACTGAAGTCTCCAGGAATCCTCTAAGCCAGGACCAATTCTGTCATAAATTCTAAATTTTTTTTCTCTTAACAGAAATAATCAGCCCTCATGTAGTAAAATAAATGATGTAAACACTCAAAAAAAAGAAGAAGAAGAAGAAGAAGAAAAGAAAAGGGGGAGGGTAAGGCTGTAGGAACTGACCCCATACACGTGAACTTTTCCTTTCTTCCATGCACATCTCAGAAACTACAGTCTCAGGCACCTAGAGGGAGACAAACTATCCCATGGTCTTTGAAGTGAGTTGGGGATAATGTTGGGAAATGGGTCAATAGCCAGATGAATTTCTAAAAAACAAATCCTATCAAATTAGCTTATTTTTAAATAAGTTTGTGTCTGGTAATTTAGGAGGGACTAGGCTTCTTTAAATAGTTGGGATATTTCTGAGGGAAGAGAAAAATGTTAGTTGATCTTCTTAAAGAGAATGGGTTAGGATTTAAACAATTTTTATGTGCTTTTTCAACAGCAGGGTTTCCCACCTTCCCACATTTATAATGAATAGTGGTTTGTCTTCTCCTTCTGGGGATGTTGAAATAAGAGCTTATTAGATGACTTCCCTGTGAAAAGCAGCTTTAAGTATTGACATAATACTGAACACTGGAGGCACTGGAGAGTGAACAGAAGAGAGACATGCTAATAGGGAGCACACACTAGGGGGAGTGAAGGAGGGAAGCTGTATGAAGTTTCCATGTTCATGGCTTAGGCTAAGTGCAGTTGGCACAGTGTCCTCAGGGCAGCAGCGATGCTTGTGTAACAGACATAGTCTTTCTGAGCAGGGAAACCAAGACATACTGAAAAAAATGGGGGGATCACCGAAAGGAAAGATCTATCTGTATCTCTGACTGACCCTTAAACTATGTAGCATCGTATAGACTCAAAGCAACTGAGCCAAAGACAAAAGGGATGTACTGAGACTGCAGCTATCACCCAAGAAAAGTTTGGAATGAAGTCCATAAGATCATTGCCAGCTAAAATGAAACAACACTTGTTGGAGAAAACAAATAGCATCCAGAACCTCTACTACTTAATATTTACAATGTTCAGGATATAATCCAAAATTACTCAACATACAAAGAATCAAGAAAATGGGACATGTTCTCAAAGGAAAAGAAAATCCATTGACTGTGATCCCAGAGTGAACCAGATGTTGGAACTAAATGACAAAAATAGTAATGTGGTTACTATAACTTTTCTAAATGATGCACATGATGAATAAGAAGAGAAAATTTTCTCAGAGAAGTGGAAACAATAAAAAAGGAACAAATGAAAATTCTAAGACCAAAAATATAGTATCTGAAATAACAAATTCACTGAACTGACTTAACAGTTGAATGGAGATGTGAAAGAAAAGAACAAGTGAACTTGAAGATAGAGCAATAGAATTATCCAATATGAATAACAGATAAAAAAGATTAAACAAAATATAAAACCTCAGAGACCAGTTAGATAATATCAAATGGTCCAATATAGATGGATAAATGGAATTCTATTAAGAGAAAAGAATGGAGGAGGGAAATATTTAAAGAATTCATGACCAAAAAAATTACTGAATTTGATGAAAGATAAAAATGTACAGACATGTGATGATCAGTGAAAATTTCCTGTCTTCTCATTTATCATAGTCAACTGTGAAAATCCCAAGATAAAAAGCAAATCTTGAAAACAGCAAGAGGAAAACAACATATTACATATAAGGAACCAGTGATCTGATTACTGTCAGTTTCTCAGCAGAAACTGTGGAAGGCCAAAAGAGGGTGGACCAACACCTCTTCAGTGCTGAGACAGTAAAAAATTGTCAAACCAGAATTCATTACTCAGAAAAGATATCCTGCACACTGAAGACTGAATCATGACATTTTCACATAAGAGGAAGCCAAAGGTCCCAAGCAGGCCTGAACTGAAAATTATACTAAAGGAAATTCACCAAGATGGAGAGAAGATGAAAATTCCAATCATCAGGAAAGAATGAAAAGTGTTGCAAATGGTTATATCAGGATAAATACAAAAAATTATTTTAAAATTTGTCTTTTTCACTGAATTTATTTGCAAACCTTATAATGGTTTACAGCAAAATTTATAACACTGTCTGGTAGTGTTTATAATGTATGTACATGTAATGTATGTATAATCATGTAAGCATAAAGAAAGGGAGGGTAAATATGGACGTATAAGGATATAAGACTTCCAAAGTGTATGTGAAATGGTAAAATATTAACTGCACATAGACAGTAAATGGTTAAGGATGTAAGTTGCAATCCCTTGGGCAGTCACAAAAATATATAATAATAATGCAAAGACACATAGCTAAAAAGCCAATAGATCCAAAGAGACTCACTCATCTTAGGAAAATATGAGAACTCTGAACCTTTCTTCTTCTTTTTTTTTTCTTTTTTCTTTTAATGTCATTCTTGAGTAATGTCCTCTAGTTATTCCTTCATTCAGGCTTTAGTAATAATTATTATTATTGATAAGGAATAAATCCTAACTAGTGATTCAAGGACTGACTAGAGGACATCACCCTCCTTCTCTTATATTTTATATTTTACATTATGAAGTATTATGTGCTATACTGTGGTCTTTCACATACCTCGTGGTAAAGGCAAGTGAAGAGTTCCATTCTAGAAAGGAGCAAACCAACTATGCAGAGAAAATAAATTGATTATTCCTGAAGAAACATTAGGTCAAAAAATCTCATCCAAAACCCTGTCTGTGGACCTCAGCTGCCTGTATGGAATGGAATAGAAGAGCCTCTTCTATTGATCACTGTACTCAGAAAAGCCTGCTGTCAGGGAGGGGATAGTTAAAGTGTAGGTAAAAGATATCAGGAACAGAGCATATGCCCAGAGGTCACATGTTTTTGCAGAAGAATGCTCTATACTCCTAGTGCTAGTTGATTATACACAATTTTTTTATTTTCTCAAAGGCAAAATTCACAACTTTTAAAAACAGAACTACTCTGTAATCAGGACCTGTCTCAGGAAGGAGATATAACTGTCTACATCAGGATCCCTATTCCACAGAGCCTCTTGGCTCACCTATTCAATACCATCCAATGCCATCTCTTGCAGGGGGTGGGGCACTTGGAGTAATATCAAAAGAATTTTACTATAAAGAATCTTGTATTCGTGGCAAAGACCAAATTTCTTTTTTCTTTCTTTTTTCTTTTTTCCTGTTATTATTTTAAACTCAATTACATAGAGGATATGGGGGATTCTGTATGGCATTTTAGCCCTTAATAAATTGAGCACTAAATTTTGTGTGACAGTTTTTATGACTCACTGCAATTTGCTGGGGCAGAGTGGGAGACTTGTAGAGGAGAGGGGTTGATTTAGTTTTCAATAGATTAAACTTCAAATATTTTCATATTTTGCTTTAATTTGTAAGATAATCAGGTCACCAAAGTAGCGTTAGTTACTGCTGATAAAGAGAGGAAAGCATATGGGAACAATATGGCCTTGAAATTTTGTATTCACCATCTACATGGCCTCATGGAGCATCCAACTAGCTGACTAGGTCACTTTCAAGGCTCAGGTCAAGAAGTAATCAAAGAGTTCCCAAGGAAGGAGGGATGATGGTGATCCATGCATTTTGTTCACTCCCTTTTCTATGCTGAGCCTTCTACTGAGGTCTTTACATTTGTGATCTATTTAATCCTCAAATCAGCTCAGTGAGGGAGATGGTATTGTGCCCATTTTACAAAGAAATAAAGTGAGCATTTCTAACTTGGACAACTGATAAGTGGGAGAGCCAAAATGTGGACCCAGACCTACGTAACTCTAAAGCCATTCTCCTCCTCCAAGTCAATTTTCTCCCCTTCTCTTGTGTCATGTACACTCCTTATTGGCCACATAACTTCTAAGATGAGTTTGAGAACCTCAGCATTAGACTGTAACCCTCCTTAGTGATGTTGTAAGAAAGGTTCGGGGGCCTTTACAAACTTCAATGACAAGAAACATCATTTCATACACTGGGTATCAAACTATAAAAGCCAAATGTGTGGAATGCACCCATCTCAATGCAGGTTGCCCTCCAAGAGAGGGCAGTGTATGCTTCTGGATGGTCAGATCCCTGAGCTTTTAAATCCCATGATAGCTAGCAAATCGGTGTTGTTGAGAAACTTCTCAAATATTGGAATGAAAATGAGCTAGATATAGAAGGGATTCTTTGATAGATGGCTGACTAACTTAAAGTACAATTAAGCAGAACACCTTTTTCAAACTTTCCATCACATAACTTATACTGAAAATCTTTGCTCCACTGTTCTCATCTAGTATAGCAAGAAATCTCTTCTATTAGTGCAAGTGGAAAATATTTCTCTCTGAATTGCTGACAGATGTTGCCTTATGTTGAGGTTTCTTGTCTCCATTAAACCCAAAGTCCACTTTTATTAAAAAACAATAATAATAACGTTTTACCAATCTGTATAGAAATTCATAGATTACATAACTCATATAAAATTAAAAATAAATACAATGTCCTATATAATTTTAAAGAGAAATAAAAGTCACTTAGAGCAACACTTCATTGGTAAAAATCTCAGGCATGACAACAGTAGAAGATGTTTTTAGAAGACACAGTGTCTGACCGTGACCATTGCTATTTCCAATAGTCACAGCATCACCAACAATGCAACAGCCACACATGAGGGTGCACTTTGACTCAAAACCCCTGGGCCATTGCTGTCAGTGACATGATTCTTTTTTGTTCCTCCCTCAAATGATGACAAATTTTTCTTAAAGTTACAAAGAAATCAAAATACAATCTCCTTTGATTTTTACAGCAGTTGCATTCCCTGGAATATGATAGATTGCATTAAAATTGCAAAAAAACATTGCATTGTTTTGTGTAAAAGAGTTGGTTTGAGGCTCCAGGATGTCTGCTGGGACAATGTTTTGTTGTATGAGACTTTCTGATCTGGGCCTCCTTAGTCCCTACTCACTAAATGCCAATCACACTCCCTCAGTCTCTGTGACTAGCAAAGGCCCTCACACATTTTCAAAACATCTGTGGGGAGATGGTATCCACCTCCTTTGAAAACTGCAGCCCATTGAGTTCCCAAAAAATTATGTGTAAGCTTAATTTTCAGACCTAAATCTGAATTTTCACATGGTAAGCTTTTGTAAAATAAAGTGCATTTTTTAAAAAGACAAACTTGTTTTTTCTTTTGTGGTGTGAACTAAGACGTCCCTGATTCACTATAAGTAATATTCTTGGTTCACTCTAGGTGGTGACATAAGACACTATTCACTGATGTAACTCAAGTGAGGACACAGAGTTAACTTATGTGTGTACAGAATCTAATAAACAAAAAGCAGGTGGCCCGCAAGGATGATTAAGATGCATTGGCACAGGGACAGGCGTCTGAATATTCAGCTGACTCGAGGACTAGGCAAAAGCCCTTGGCTGTCTCATAGATTGATGGAGTCAATTCAGGAAAAAAGGTGAGGCCAGGGAAAGGTGATGTCAATAGTTCCTAGGAGGCTGAAAGTTTGTGAAGGAAACAAAGGGTGAGAGTCGGGGCAGAGAGACTGTACAACTGTAAACAAAGGGTTAAGGATAGTGGTGATGTTAGTCAGCCCAGGTAAAGTTGACCAAGGGTCTGAGAGCTACCTGGTGGGTATTGCTTCTTGAATTACATGCTCTCGCATCAGGATCTTGAACTGCAGGGGCTACTGGTGGACGGCACAGAACTATATTTTATCCCCTCTCCCAAAGCGGTACCAGTGTGTGGTTTATTAGCTTGCTTCCTCCACTGTTCCCAAAACACCTTCTGCTACAGGTACACCTCTGGAAGGCCAGCTCACTTCAACTGTGTGAGAGAGGCATCTGTTCATCATATTGCAGGGGGCACAACCATGTCTGTTTTTCTGTCCCTTTTCAGGGAAAAAATGACAGTTGTGACTCCACACAGAAATTGTGGCAAGCCAATAAAGACCATCTTCCAAGTTCCCCAAGTGTGCGCTTCCCTCAGGTTAACCATACATGGCCCAGTCTCACTATAGTTTGCCTGCCCACCTAGATACCCCTGTTCAAGGAGGCTCCAAAAATCAGGCCTAGACTCTCACACCTATTCATCTGAACATCACTGGGCAACATGCCTTGTGTCATTTGAGCAAGCTGTCTGGCAGCCAATTTTTTTTTAATGACATGATTGCTCAGGCTTTCAGATCCCATTATGACAGTTTTTATCCTTTACTTGGAGCCATTTTTTTTTTTTAATCTGCCATTTTAGTTGGGTGGAAAGGGATGTTGAGGGGAAATATTTGGAAAATTGGTCTGAGGGGCCAGATGATGCAGTGAGTCATAAGCACTGAACACACTTGGGGGAGCTGTAGTTGTCCCATTGTTCTCTGTCCTGAAACTCTTAATAATGGACAGTCACTGACTATTACGGAAGCCAGCCATGGTGTGAATGGAAAGAGGGTAGGGCTAATTCCCAGAGCAGCTGGGAGATTCATTAGAAGAGCTGTAGGGAAGAGAGGCCCACCCAGGCCCTGCCTTAGGGGCACCTCCAACATTTTGACAGAGAACAAGAAGGCCCCTCACTGTGTCCTGCCATTCATTCAGAACCCTACACAGATGCAGTCTGTCTGTTATTAGAAACAGTTACCAGCCAACAGCAGTGTTATGCCTCCTGCTTCAGGGCCAATCACAACTTCAGACATGATCCATTCACACTGAGGGCAATATACAGAGCATCATATGTACCCTGAGACACAACAACGACTTCAAAATTGGCCTTGAGAGAAACAGCTCTGTGTTTTCATGAACATTCTCTGAAGTTTATTCAGCTGTCAGGGCGTTCTTCTTTCATATCAGCTTACCTGGAGAAAACTGTAGGCAATGTGACAACAAGGTATCTACATCTCACATGGTCATGCACGTCTGACTGGGTGGGAAAGTAGATGCAGAATTTCTGGGGCACTTATTCTCCTGAGAGCCAGGAAGTTACCGATCTTCCCAGCCATGACTGAGCATCTAACGTGGTGCCCAGCACAGAGCAGACATGAATAAATATGGGAGACATAAAATGACTGAGTGGATGAGCCAGGCCTCTCTCCTGCCCCGTTCTCCTCTTTCTCTCCCTTTCTCTCCCACTCCACTTCCCTCCACTCCCATTTCTCCAAAAAGTTGGGCCCAGGTCAATATAATGTCTACTCCTGAAACAGAAATAGTCAGTGTTAGGTGAGGAAGAGAGAAGTGGTGTCCATATTGGTTAAGAGTATTGACTTGAGAGTTGGGAAGAGCTGAATTTAAGTGTGATCCTCTACCACTTGTTAGTTGGGTTATCTTGGACAAATTATTTAATATTGCTTAGCCTTTTCATTCATTTATTAAGTGGGGCTAATAGTAGTACCCATTTCCTATGTTTCTTACAAGGATTAGAGATAATGCATGTAAAGTGCTTAGTACCATGCTTGGGATTTCAGTATTCAATAAATGCTTGCTTTTTTTTTTTCCCCCTCATACTCATTAGCACTATGTGGGAATCAGTTCAGCTAAGTGACCACAGTGAGGCCTGGGCCTCTCTGAGGGAAATTGCTAGCTCATCTATCTCTGGAACAACTGGAATTATTCTTTGTACTGAATTGACTGGTTTGATTAGCTTGGTTGCTATGGTTACATTACTGGTTGGGCTTCAGTTTCTTCATTGTAAACAGAGATGGCTGCTCTATCTACACAAAAATAGTCACACATGAAAAAGATTGGAAAGGGTCCTAAGGAGTAAGTATGAATTTTGAGTTCATGCTATCATCTAGATGCCTAACATTTTAGGATTTGGTTAGAGCTGTCAGAAGGGTTTTAAAAGATGGGGGTATATGTAATGTACATCCAAAGATATTTATTCCAACTGTACTGACTCTCACATCAATGAATTAAAGGAATTGTGATTCATAGCGATTATGCCAACTGTTCTAGCTATGTGTAGGTCAGAAAACATTACTTCTTTGGAATTCTAAATAAGTCATGTGGCCTGTTTTTATTCCAGTGATGCTGTATGGTATTTTTTAAGTTTAGGTTTAAACAGTTAAAAACAAAAATTTCAAGGCACATTTTCCACCAGCATAGTCATTTTACTCATAAAGAGCAAAGGAATCCCTGACTGGTGTGGCTCGGTTGGTTGGGCATAATCCCACAAAGTGAAAAGTCACTGGTTCAATTCCTGATCAGGGCACATGCCTGGGTTGTGCGGCCCAGTCCCCAGTTGGTGCAAGAGGCAACCAATCAATGTTTCTTTCACATATCAATGTCTCTCTCTCTCTTCCTCCCTTCCTTCCCCTCTCTCTAAAAATAAATAAAGTCTTAAAAGAATAAAGCAAAAAATCCTCAAGAATTAAATGACAACAAAAGGAAAAGAAAACAGTGGATACAATCATCTTCATAATGATGTTATTGTTATTTGATCATACCTTGCTAAGCACTACCATATATATCATCTCACTTAATTCTAGCCTATAAAGTACATACCATTACTTCCATCTTACATAGGAAGAAGAAATTGAGGCTTACACAGTTTAAGTAACTTGGTCAAGTCACACAGCTGTGAATTGCAGAACATTGCTCTTTTTAAATGTCTGCTTTTCTTTTGTTTCCTCAAGGATGGTTGAGTGTAACTGACCATCTGGGTTCATGCCCTCTGTGTTGACAAAGCATGAGGTAGAGTGACATTTAGAGCACTGGGTGACTCAGTTTGCCATTAATCTCCTCTTGAACTGGCAAAAATTCAAGAATGAGCTTGTGCTGTTGACATTTAGTCTATGGAATCCCATACGTAGCTGGAGATCTGAGTCACTCTGTAATGACAGAAGGTTCTACCCCTATCACTTATCATCAGTTCCCGAATCCTTGCAACGATCTGCTGGGTGGCCTTTCGTCGGTTAGCCTACTGTTCAGTTTTCTTCATCATCATTTATGGAGCATGTCCTATCAGTAAAGCCCATTCATATTGGGTATGTGGGGTCAAAAAGTGAAAAAGATCATCCCTCTTCCCCAAGGGCAACTTCTCTAGTGAAATTGACATAAATAACTAGGTAGGTAGGTAAACAGACAGATGAGACAGTAAGTGAGAATAAAGGCCAGAATATTGTGCTGTGTGAGCAGGAATGAAAGGGTGACTAATTCCTGCTTAGGGCTGGAGATCTGCAAAGCCCTTTTAGAAGAGATAGAATTAGAACTGGGCTTTGAATCTGAGAGAAGGATTCTGCTACCAGGCAGAGAAAAACTGTCTTGACTATAAAACCCAGATATGGCCATCTTGTTCTTTGTTTTCATGGAGCCCAAGAATTGTCTGAGTCCCTTTCTCAATACACCAGCCGAAGCTATCACCACTAATTCAACAGAGCTGATTGGTATAGGTAATGAGCCTCTTTATCACCCCTGACTTACCTCTTTAGTGACCCCAAAGGCAGGAGTGTTAAGCCACATAATAGGGGAAAGGCTGCAACTTAAGAGACCCAAGTAGATGTTCATTTGTGTTTAGAGAAGGCCTTTCAATAAAAATAAGCACATAACACAAATAAATAACTCCTCATAAACATGTCCTTGGAATCTCTTATCTCATTTTCTACTATTCTCTTGTCTACACCTCTCTCAATGCTTTATTGAACAGAAACATTTATTCTTCACCTATGCTGCACAGGTCTCTTTGCTAGGTATCATACAAAAATGTATAAGATATGACTTCTGTCTTCAAAGAACCATCAACTAATGGGAGTAACAAGACTAATTTTTAGAAAACTCTATACAAGTCCATACAATCAAAATATCATATGCATAGGCATTTTGAAGCTCTCCACTACCTCAACCTCATCTACTACAAAGTGAACTGGCTTGAACTGGTATCAAGAGAAAGGGATCCACATGGTAAGATGACTCTTTGCTCTCAAGCTTCCAAGGGTTTTTTTTTCCCCATTGGTGTGATGCTATATTCAAATTAAATTTTTGAGAGATATTCACAATTTCCCTTCTGATTGGGCAGCATTATATGTTATTATTCCCAGTTGGTCATCTTATCTGAATAATGAACCTATAAAAGTAGGAAAAATCATAAGATCAAAATTCCTCCCAGACATTAATGTTGGAGCTAAATGTAATAAATGACTTTTATATCGGACCCTGGACATGTAAAAGAATACAGAACCTGTATTTTCAACTCTTTTAAATATAAGAGCAAATTGAAACAGAAGCCAATAACCAAGTTAGTGGTTTTGATACAAAGAAAATGTGATCTGCTTCATTATTCTAATGGCAAACATCAGTGCAGTAGAAAATTGACCCGTCTTCTTACTATTAGAAAAAAAAAAAAATCTGATTCTTGGTTACCAAGGAAAGTCTGCTTATTTTAGTCTTGACTACATTTTATGTAATGGAGCAGAGCATTTAAGGTCTCATTAGTACTTCACTAATATAAGTTTTTAAAGCCACATTAAATAACATAAAATGTGATATAGTTAATGTGGTGAGAATGATTTTTAAAATATCAAATTTACCATTCTATAATTTTTAAACTGAACCCATTTGGTTTTGAAAATATTTGATACATAATGTGAAATCACAGAGAACTATATCCAAAATTAAATAGCAAATTTGAAAGTAAATGATATACAGCAAAGAGGGAAATAGTACTCTTTTGTACCCAAATCTAGACTTGCCAGATAAATCACATGACTGGTCCAGTCATGGATCCAGAAGTTTGAGCCTAGCATCATCAAATTGGGTTACAATTAAGACTCTTAACATACAAAATATATGTTTTAAATTATCTTCATTAAATATCTTCCAAATCATGAACACAGGCTGTGTTCTCTGATTGTGATTTTAAGATCTTACAGTGATGTAAATTAAGTGTAACAGCAAAAGCAGAGAAAACAAAGTCACAACATGGAGAAAAAGAGCACTCCTCAGCAACAAGGGGCATGAGTATGAACACTCACGCATGCACGCCTGTCTCTTTTAGCAAAATGGAATCTACCACCACAGCATTCCAATCCCTTTTCTAATCTAATGATGTTCTCAGAGGTGAGTTCAGGCATTCCAGAGCGTGGTACGTGCAGAGTAGCCTGACGATACTGTCATTTTCTGTTCTCACCAAAATTCACAAGCAGAGCCGCCTCCCAACAGGCAGGTATTAGAGAGTATAGAGGTGAACTGTAGGTGGAAAAAAGGCACTGTGTGTATATAGCGGTGTGGTAGTAGCTCTTGAGTCGCGTGTGTTACTGTCTTTTCTATTCATTTGTTTCCATCCTTGAATGTTCTATTATCATTAATATGTTCATTTTCTGTCCTACTCATGCCCAGGAGTATGTTGCAGTGGGCATAATTTTAAAAATTGAGAAAGATCCATTATACTAATAATTAGATTAAGTTGATAAAACAGCTTAATTTATATGATTGAAAACGCCTAGGCCCACCTCTGAATAAAGCAATTCTTTAAGAAAAAATTACACTTTTAAAACTCCAGCCTCAGATTGTCACTTGATTAGTCTAAAAATATAAGGTTGGCACCAAGCCCAGAAGGTTGGCAAGTGGAGCTTTGATCAACCAAGGCAGGCAGGGGATTCCAACGCTGAGGGCCCCTGTCAAACATGCCCTGTCTCCAGTTGCCCACTATCTAAATTGGGGGTCCATTAACAGAGACCCACAGTGAATTTTCAGCTGTCACAATTTGCATATGCAGAGACAGCTAGACTTGAATTGGGATGGTGACTTAGTACCTGAGGTTTTCAACAGATTAAGATTTTAGGTAGAATTCAAGTTGAGAGGAGAAATGGAAAACTTATTTTGGTCGGGGTGGATGTGTGAATAATACAGATATAACTATAGTTATTATGCACTTTATTTCATCCTAAAAGTGAGGAACTAAATTCTCATATATCACTGGGTCATATATACAAGGGAGGGGTGGAAAAACATATGTTTACAGTTGTAATACAAGTAAATAATACCTAATTAGTGAATAAATGCAAGCACAAACTGTGTTTCACATACTCAAAACTGTAAACTGTAAAAATGGAAATGTACATATGCCTTATCTACCTATAGTCAAGTGAGCCTGATTTTTACCAGCTAGATAATCATGGATGATGGGTGACTATAATATCACTTATTTGGATGCATTGTCTTCATAGCTGTTTCCTATATATTGTTGTCCATGCCTTAGTTGGGTAATAAGAGGAGGGTCTATTGTGATTTGTGCCCCTCTTGATCCTATGCTTTTTGTCTTTTTTGTCTGTTCAGAAACCTCTTTTCATGAAAACTGATTTGTCATCCACAAAAGGCATGAAATTAAATAGAATAATGTTTGTAAAAGCATGTTAGTACAACACAGATACTAATGGGTTTATGCAGATAAAGTTGGCATATTAATCTAAGAGTACAAAAAATGTGTTTCACTGTTTAAGTCTTATAAATTCAAATTGGTACTATGAGTTTCTAGTATTGATTAATTTCAGATTTTGCACATTCTGATGACCACAGTTATATTTAATTCATTTCAAGGGGAAAGAAATATCCTTTTCTTCTCATTGTCCACTGATTTGCTTTACCCTCATTAATTTTTCTGGATTGAATTTAAGAAAGTTTAAGATAAATACCTCTAGATTCTGTTGACCATTTTTTTCATAACCCTACTTGCCACAGAGAGGAACTTCTTATTTATCATGTAACTTGGACTCTTGAAATTTTATCATTATCCATAAGTTGGGATAAAAATACCCTCCCTCCTTTCTTTTCACAAGTAATGTGAGATTCATTATTTTATGGGTCATGAAAAGTCTTTAAAATATGCAGAGCATTATACAAATGTGAAATGATATTATCTGTTGCTAATCTGGTTTTTAAATGCCTTTCAGATGTTCAGGAGTTTTATTAAATAAGTTATTATGTCATATTTGCTCAATGATTTTATTTTAGTTTTAAAAAAAGCACCAGATAAAATATAACTGAATTAATTAAAGCTTGATTTTGTTTAATAGAACTTATCTATCTGCACTTTTCTTCTGTGCCTGTTCTTTCTTCTTCATATCCTTTGGACTTGACGAAGGAAGGGATAGAGATAATGGAAAGAGGCCATAGTCAAGTTTTCTGCTTTGGGGACAGAGGTGGGGCAGTTGGTCAGGAGGAAACAGCTCTCCAAAAATCTCCACTGCTGTGTTTCAGTTTTGCCTAGAAACAGCTGGGAAAATGTGAAACCCTATTCTCTAAGGACAAAAGTTGATTTTCCAAGCTTCTGGCCTCCCCAGCAATGGAGGAGGCCACAAAAGGGAGATGAAACTGGAGAGTCGTCAGGCCCAGCTGCTCTGTTGTAATCAGTAGGACTGGGTTTTTTTCCATGTTGTCGACGGAGTCATAAAGTGACCATCTTTACTGAATGCCATAAGAGCATTGGACTGAACACAAAATGAGGAATTGGAGTTTAAACTCTGCAGAGCCATTTCTAAGAACACCTCCTTCCTAATGATGTCTTGCTTCACAGAATTCACAGAGTCAACTTCAAAAGTGGCTCCCACAGATAAATTACAAAGCCTATTGAGAACCTGCGATGTCAAAGTGAAGTGGCTTTATAAAAGACACTTGTTTTTGCTTAGCATCTAAAACATCTATGAGAGGAAGGAAAAGTTACAATTTAAAGCCAGAATCTTGACTTCCTTCTTCTTGCATGCTAAGGGAATGGTAGAATCTGTCTCATGACAGAGAGCAGCTTTTTATCTGGGAAAATACCTTGCTGGGACTCAAAGTGTGATACATGACCTCCTGTCCCCTTCTCAGGGGTCATATTTCCAAAGAAGAAACAAAAAGGGAGCTGTATCATTCTACCTAAAAAAAGAGTGAAATTGTGGAGAGGACCCTAGAAAAGAACTGGGGGATCAGAAGAAAGTACAGGAAAATAACTAGAGACAGAGATCTGGAAAAGAAATGAGCAGAAAGGAGCTGCCAAGGACAGGTGATGGCAGAACCACGGGCCATGTGCTTTCCTCTGCCTCTCCATTATTCACAGAAGCTTAGGAGAAGTGGAGGGAATTTAGGGACAGGTTTGGGTAAAGACAAAGTGAACCTGTGAAACCCTTGGCCTGCACCCTTTACCCTGCCCGTAAGGGCAGAGCCTCAGGCCTGAGCTCTCTCTCCGTCTACCAGCAACCTTGCTGCGTGACTCAGGCATGCCATGTGTCCTCCGGGACTTCTAAGGAATGCATGATGCTGTTGTAGAGAAGACGTGAACATGGGAAAAATTCTGAAAATGGAGCCTGGATCTCACATGCGGTATTGCCACCCCAAAGACAGTGAGAGTGCAGCTGGACAGGCCCAGCAGACACAGAGAGAACAGGTCATGAAACCCAGCTGGCCCCATTCCTGGCCCTCTTCATGTAGGAACAGACATGGGAGAGGCTGAGATTTGGTTGAAGTGCTTTTAAAAAATGTTCTCGAGCGTTACCTCAGCAGGCAACAGGTGGAGGAGCAGCCATTTGACATCAGATCACTAGCAGTGTGCCCAGCACACGATATGAAGCACAGATGTTTATTTGCAATGGCCAAGAAGTTGGAAAATGAACACTTGGAAGAAAGCAATTGAGTGTCAAAACCTTTCCACAGTGCCATGTTGTGAGCAGGCAGGGCAGCTTCAAAGGGGTGGCATTAATACCTGATTCTCCTATGATCTTCTCATAATAGGGGATGCACATTGGTCCTTGTGCTCAGCACTAAAACAAGTCAGAGATCTTTTTCTTTTTTTTTAATCTCTGAACAATATTTTCAAATAACATGTTTCTGTGAAAACTTTCTTTTCCTCTTCCCCAGTGTCTCTTTTGAGTTTGACATTCAATAGTTTATTGTTTCTTTCATGCCTTATAAGATAAAAATTCAAACTGATTTCCACACATCTTCTCACCCCCTTTAAAGATGTGTAATTTAAAACATTGAAAGGTCTGTTTTCTTAATCACAATTACCCTAAACAAAACTTTATTTTTTCCTGAAGAGTTGTGAGGGCAAAAACAAACATGGAAATACAGACAAAGCACTATGAGAACATAAAGAACCAACCAAACCAACCAGCCCTCCCCTGGGGAGTCTGGGCTTCACCTCCTTGGCCAGGAGCAGTGACAGAGCATCCCCTGGAGGTCACAGCATATGCAAAGGCTCAATGGCCTGAAAGTACCTGAGCAGCTTAGAGAAAAGCCAAATTACAAAAACAGTCTAAGGACTAAAAAAGGAATCTGGGCAAGAAAAAGACATAATTAGATTTGTGTATGTATTAAAAGAGAGCTCCGGTGCATGCCTTCCAACCATTTATTTATTCACTAAATGTTCACTGAGCTCTCCTGTGCCAAGACTGTGCTAGGTGTTAGGGATAGAGTGATGAGGTAATGACTAGTTTTTGCTCTTATGGTACTTACAGCTTTTCAGTGTAATTAGTCACAAAATAAAGTTTAACCATAAGTATTCAAATATGCTATGCAAGAAAGCCAAGAGGTGCTTTGATTGAGAATTTCAAGGAGATCCAATTTTGTTTGGAAGTTGGGGTAATTTTGTTTGGAAGTTTTCTATCTTCTTGGAAGAGCAAACTAAATATTGACGGATGAGTAGCCTTTCATCAAGCTAAGAGGGGTATAATGGCTATGTCATGTCTGGGGGAGCTAGAGGCTTAACAACCTACCAGGAAGCTATTCTAATGGTCCAGGCAGGTTACTGGCTCCTTCTCTACAAAAATTAAAGAGTTGGTCCATGTTGATCTCCAAAACCACCTTCAGCTCTGAAGTTCTACAGAAATAAGCATCCACTATGTTTGACATTGTTCTAAGTGCTGATAAGAAATAAAATAAGATATGTAAGATAAGAATCCCCAACAGAATGATTGTCCAATGAATTGGATATTTGGTGCATGTTCAGAGAGTATAGCTGTAGGTATGTACTGTTTTGCAGAGCCTTAACATAATTTTTTTAAATATGCTTTATTGATTATGCTGTTACAGTTGTCCCAATTTCTTTTCCCTTTGTTCCCCTCCACCCAGAGACACCCCTCCCTCTAGTTGCCCCCCCCTTAGTCCATGCCCATTGGTTGTGCATATAGTTCTTCTCAACATCTCCCTATCTGCTCCACTCCCTCCTACCATGCTTCTTAATTCCTGTACCATCTCCCTCCCTTTCCCCCTTCCCCCTCCCCGCTGACCTTCCTCCATAATGTTCTCCATACCTGTAATTTTTTTCCCACTCTTGTTGCCTACTTAGTTTGCCTTTGTTTCAGTTCCCTAGCTTCTGTTGTTGGTTGTTGCGATACAGTTTTCATTTTAATGTTCATAGTTTTGATCCTCTTTCTCCTAAACAAGTCCCTTTAACATTTCATGTAACAGTGGTTTGGATCTGATGAACTCCTTCAGTTTCACTTTGTCCTGGAAGCACTTTCTTTGCTTTTAAGATTCTCTGTTTATCCTTAATTTCTGACATTTTGATTATAATGTCTTGGTGTGGTTTTCCCTGGGTCCAGTGTTTTTTTGTTTTGTTTTTTTGTTGTTGGTGGTGTTTTTGTTTGTTTGTTTGTTTGTTTGTTTTTAACTCTCTGTGCTTCCTGGACCCGTAAGTCTATTTCCTTACCCATGTTAGGGAAGTTCTGCTTCATTATTTTTTCACATAATTTTTCCATTTCTAGTACTTCTTCTTCACCTTCTGGCAACCCTATGATTCAGATGTTGGCCCGCTTATAGCTGTCCCATAAGTTTCTGAGCCTCTTCTCATTTTCCTCACTTTTCGTTTCCTCTTTCTGCACCGGTTGACTGTTTATTCCTTCCCTATGTTCCAATTTGCTGATTTGATCCCTGGTTTTCTTTCCCTCACCACTAGTTTTCTATGTGTTTTTGTTCATTTCAGCAGGACTAGCCTTCGTTCCTTCCCCGTCTTGTTTAAGATCTGCCGTTAGGTCTGTAAGCATTTTTATAACCAAAACTCTGAACTGTGCCTCAGAAAGATTTTCTATCTGCTGCTTCCTTAGATTAGATATTTGCTGTCTGGTCAGCTATGTCACTGGGATCTCTATTATGATCTGTGCCAACCTGACAGTTTTGTGTTTACCTTTGCTTCTTGGGCAGGGCTGTCACACCTCCTACACTATTGGGGGTGGAGCCCCATACACTCGTCACAACTGGGTGACCCGTCTCACCACGCAGTGGTGCTTTGTGTGGGGGCAGGCGTTCAATATGGGTTCCTGCTGTTCACTCTCCACTGAGAGACCGGGAGCCTCCTCCTCCGTCCCCACACCCTCCAGCCTTCACAGTCTGAGGCAATAGGGGTCTGGCTTCCCCGGCATTGGAATCGCAAGCTGATGGGTTTGGTCTGCGGCCAGGGGTGCTCCCCAGGCACTTCTCGCCTCCCCTTAAATACGGGTGTCTGTGCTTACTGCTGTCCCGCCGACATCGCCACAGCTGCCACCACCAGCGCAGCTTGACCTCTTCACCCCAGCTTTGCCCCTCCTACCCATCTGGACAAGCACCACTTCTTTATAACTTCATTCGTTGGACTTCCATGTAGCTTTATTTTCTGGAACTTCTGGTTATTTCTGGTTTTGCAGTAGTTGTATTCCTTCTTAGTTGTGGAGGGAGACAGAGCATGTCAGTCTCGGCCTCCACCTTGGCCAGAAGTCTCCTGTATGTGTTTGCCTCTGTGTCTTAGGTAGAGCTGTCACTCCTGTTACATTGTAAAGGGCAGAGCCTTAGGGATTTGTCAGTACAGGGCGACCTGTTTCACCATGTTATGGCACTGTATGTGGGGGAAGGGTCTGAGAAGGAACAATGCCGCTTGCCCAGCACTTGCCCCCTTTCCGGGCACTTCTCCCACTTCCGTATGGGACTGGTGCCTCTCTAGCTGTTTCCCTGGCTGTAGTTCCCAGAGTGGGTGGGTCTGTGGACATCCTAGGACTGTGGGGGCCCTTTAAACAAGCGGACTCTGCTGAGAGACAGAAGTTTCTGCCTCCACTCCAGCCCCCACTGGTTTGCACAGTCAGAAGCAATGAGGCTTGATTTTCACTGGTGCTGGGACCATGAGCTGTGCAATTTAGTGAGGAGCTGGGAACACCCCCCAAGTGTCCCTCCTGACTTTTTAAATGTGTGACTGTGCTTTCTGCCAGTCTGCTGCTGCCACCACTGCTTCCACCACCACACCGAGTCCTCTCTGACCTGGCTCCGCCCCTCCTATCTGACTGGATGAGTATTTCTTCTTTATATCTTTGTTTGTTGGACTTCCAAGCAGTTTGATTTTCTGGAACTTCTGGTTGTTTCTAGTTTTGAGGTAGTTGTATTTTTTCTTAGTGGTGGAGGGAGATGCAGCATGTCTCTCTATGCCTTGATCTTGGCCGGAAGTTGAAGTCACTTCTCAAGCCTTAACAGAATTCTGTAACACAGTAATTTCTTGTTGAAATGCCAGAACCATCTACCACTCCCCAAAAGCCATCCTCTTTTTCTTAAGTTTCTTCTTTTGGATTGCCTCGTATTTTGGGCTTTCTAGTCACAAAGAATGGATGAATGATTGATTGATTGATTGATTGGTAAAGAGACAGATAATTTGAAACTTATGATGCCTGATACAGTGTTAAACAGCTGGTAGGACTATACTGTTCATCTTCACAATGGAAATAAAGGTGTTATTGATCATGTGAAGAACTACCACGTAATTGGTGACTACCATTGAGTTACAGAAGCAGTGTCCTGCACAAAAAAGCACTCAAAAATATTTGAATGGATAAATGAATGTACAAATGAACTCTGCCTCAAAGTGTTCAGTGGAGAAACAGAGTCAGATGCCTGCCACAACCTCCCTAGGGCTGTGGCCACATCAATGAGATGTGATACTGTTCTTAGGTTCTCTCACTAATGTGATGAACAGAACATAGGCTGTGTTCCCACCTTTTCCCTGCATGCTCAGCATAGCTCTGGTTCTGCCCAGTTTCTTTCCTCATCTTGATATACTCCAAGGAACTTCTCTCCCTGATTTTCAGGGCTTTCATATTCAGAACTTGGAGAAAGGTGAAAAGATGCTCAGGCTAGTATAGAAAATTGAGGGGTTTTTTCTTATTTATGGGCCACCCTTTCAGTAATTCTTATACTTTTGCATAAATAGGAACATATCATAACCTTATTTTCATTGTACACACCAGTTAAATAAATTTTGCTTGTTTGTTGATTTACTTGCTTTAGAACCCCCAGGATAGTTCATTTGTATTTTTTCTATCTTCTTTTTGGAAGAGCAAGGTACCAAAGCAACTACAGTGGGTAAGGGAAGAGTATGGGAAAAGGAAAATTGTTAAGCAATGTTTCTTTAAAGCACAAATTCTCTTTACAGGGTCCAAGGAAAGCATGTACAGGAGATGAGCTATTATGAAATTCTGTCTTGTCTGCTGGGCGTTTTGAATAATTAGAACACAACTTTAAAGAGGGCTCAGGTCGGGATCACTCCATGCCTCAAGTAAGGACAGATTCTATTCATATGAATGTAGACACTGAAGCTGAGACAGGTGCAGGTCTCAGCTAATGGGTAAAAATTATAGGACGGCAATATTTAAGCTCAATACATTTGAATTTTTCTAATAGGTAGAAATAACTCATGAAGGAGTGGGTACCCTATCAAAGTTTAACAGCATTGACAAAACGGATCTCATCCTGCGTAGGTAGTTAGGTTAAATAACAACATGAAAGGTCCTCTCTTTCACTAAAATGCCTCTAAATACACATTCAATGGAAAAATTCATAACCTCTATGTAAACCCAGGAAAGAGCCCTTTCCCCTGTCCCACAACTTCAAAGCCAGCTTTTTATCAAACTAGTTTCTCAATAGTTTGGATAGAAAGAATGTACTTTTCAAGGTTACAATATTTTTGCCCCATATACTAAAAATGTTCTTCTAACTTGTTAGCCTACAACTACCACCAAACCCAGTGTCAAGGTTTATTTTAACTTAAAAAATGACAAAGATTTGTGCAAATCAAGTACAATTAAATGCAGTTAGCTGGGTGGTTTTAAGTGGTTGGAAAAGCCTTCTTTCCTTTCTCAGAGGCAGAAAGTCTGACCGTGACTTCAAACTGGGTACCTACTAGTCTCGAATACTTTGCGGCATGACAGCTACAGGCTAAAATGCAACATTAGATTGAGAACAACACAATTTGATGCGCATAACTGACCACTTACTATGTACCTTGCACTGCCTCGTGCAACTCACCCTGACCCTATAGTGAGTAAACAGGAGAGAGGGAAAGGGAAGGAGGAAGAGGGAGGGAAACATTTCCCAGTGAGTATACAGTAGTGCAGATAACCAGACCTCTGTTTTCAGCCACTTTACCAGTTCTAAGGAAAGGGACACTGAAAGAATGATGTGCCACTGTGGACGGAGTAGACTGAGAAGTAAGGAGACCCATTCGAGCCAGCTGGAAGGGATCATGGGTGCCCTCACCCATTTCAGAATATACTTGGGTTGCACATTGGCCAGAGTGAGTATCAGGGATAAAGCATGAAAGTG
The DNA here is from genome assembly GCF_987537825.1 of Furipterus horrens. Taxonomy (NCBI): domain Eukaryota; kingdom Metazoa; phylum Chordata; class Mammalia; order Chiroptera; family Furipteridae; genus Furipterus; species Furipterus horrens. The sequence continues at coordinate 70,972,985 of NW_028327180.1, forward strand.
ACCGCTGCCGCTCACAAACAGGACTGGCTCCTCTCAAGGTGAGTTGGGCGGGAAGGCAGTGGACAGCTCTGACTTCTTTGGGCCCCTCAAGTCTGGAAGAGAGCTGAGGCAGAGGCTCCGGGGAAGCATGACCCAGCCAGCATGCATTGCAGGGACGTCCCCAGCTGCTTGTTTTTTGTCATTTGGCCCTCCTGACAGGTCTGTTATTTATACCAGTAGCATAAACAGTAGATCAAATTTCTACTTAAACTATAATCATCATGCATTGAAGCAAAAAATATTGTGAGTATTCTAAGAATGCATTTACTCATTTATTGAAAGCCATGATTAAAATGAATTTTAATTTTATCCCTCTTCTAAGGCTCTTTTAGACAATTTAGCTAATTGCAATCCTCAAAGGTAGTGTTTCTGTCTTTGCAGTCTATATGCCATCTGTTAGAATCCTCTAGGATGCTTCTTATAAATGCAGATTCTAGGCTCCTGGCCCAAGTCTACCATATTGGTTAGGTTAGAATAGCCTATGTTAACCTCAAAATCTAAGTGACTTGACAAAACCAAGATTAAAGCCTCCTCACAGAAAGTTTGCTGCAGGCTTGGTGGTTCTTCACAGTACTCCTTTCCAAGCAGTGACCCAGTATCCAGTCTGCTGATTTTTTTTTTTTTTCTGGTTCTATTATCTCAACAAGGGAACATGGAGAAATTACACACTCTACTATGCTTTGGCCTGGTAGCCCTCTATCATGACTACTACAAGAACCCACCCTCCTGCAAGGTGCTAGGAAATGCAAGAAAACACAAAGACACAGAGTAGGCAATAAATATCTCTGACTCTTTCTGTCCTTTGTCCAATTTTCCTACCCGGAGAACATATTCAGTCCTTCCTAAGAAAGACAACTCCAAGTCTCATCCAGTAGATGGATTGACCGCAAAGTCTAGGGTTTCTAGGTGATGACCAGTAGTCACTACCTGGTCCACATGGCTCCCCTTGGACTAGAGAACTGTGAATCTGCCACTCCCCATAGACATTCATAATATAAAGTGATGGAGCAGGGACATGTTAACATCAGCTGGCACTCCCATTTCAAAAAGGGAAGAATGGAAGACACGCAGTAGTCACTGGTTTGTTGCAACTCTGCAGTTTCCCTAGGCAAGGGCTATGGTGGCCCCTAACCTTCTGTGGAGGAGGTTCCTCCATTGGACCCTCGTTCTGTTTTCTGGGAGGGGAGGGGAAGTCTGCTATTCTCTGCAGCACCTGGCTCACCCCTCTGGAATGTCCCAAGTAGTCCCTATTTTCCTTTGCTACATCTGAAATGGATATTGCGTCATGTGCCCTCCTTAAGGGCATTCTAATCAATGGTGTTAGAGGACCAAGAGTGTTTTTAGTCTCTTGACTTTTAGTCAAATACTTTCTCAAGAATTCAGTAGACTTCCAATACCTTTGCTTATAGTCAGTCCCATGTGCCAGGAACCCCATCCACACGTCTCATTTGTGACATGGCTTTCATACTGCCTTCTTTCTACATTGGTTCCTTCCTACCAAATGGTCACACGCTAAATCTGATCTTTGCCTTGAGTCACTTGGATCCTCTGGGTTTGCGGACATTTGTTATTCACAGCCTTCTTATATTTCTCAGTTTGCAGTGAAGTGGCAGTGGGGTTTCCGGTCTTCTGAGGCATCACATTTCTGGGCTTTGCTGCCTTTCATTTCTACAAGTTCTTTCTGGAGCATCTCCCTCTTTTCTTTCTCTTTTTATAGCATTTTCTGATTGCAGCCAGTAGTGGCCAATACCCACTACTGATGCTCTGTTTTCTAGAATCTTCCCTCCATGCTTCCAGCTCAGTACTCACATGGCCTCCCAAGTTATTCCAGGTGAGAGTTCTAACAAAGATTTTCCCACCGAATGATACAATCTCCACGTTTCTAACCTCCATTATCTGGTCCTCACCGCCTGTCACCCGATGGTCAAGCCAATGTTTTGCGCTTCAGGGTTTTGCTGCAGCAGTGCCCCACTCATGGTGTCAAAGGATGTATTTTCCATAAGCTAGTTTATGCTGCAGAAGCAACTCCACCCCCAAATAGCTGTTGTTTAACATATGAAAGTTTATTTGTCACTCAAAGTCTTCCATAGGTTGAGTGATTCTCTGTGCCATCTTCCTTTCAAGCAATGATTTGGGGACCCACGCTGTTTCCACCTCACAGGTGTGCAAATGGAACACACGGTTTGCAGGGCCACCTAGCAAAGGTAAAGGGGAGCAGAGATGGTCACAGACCAGCCCTGAAATGACCTGGCAAAAGAGTGACACATGTCACTTCTGCTCCCAGCCCTTGGCTTTGCCAAACAACACTTGCCTCTTCAGTGAACAGTAAATAGTAAGTGTCTCTGGAACACCTACTTAGTCAGACTTTGAGGACAGTTTAAAATATGCATTTTAACACATAGCCGATGTTTGAGAACATCTGTTCTGAGATCGTGGTGGTATTACAGTGTTACTCATAACAAACCTAAAGCTCAGAGGTGTTGCAATTGACCCAAGGGCACACGGATTTAAAGGCAAAGCTGCTTGTGGCTCCTAGTTCAGGTCCACTTCAAGCCAGTGAAGTGTAAAAATCCCATATAGTGCACATCACAATCTCTATGCATGATCATACACTGAGGAACCATGTGTTTTCTCCTTCTTTTCCTGGGGCCCTAAGAGTTGAAAGAAGCAATGTGTTAACAAAGTCAAACAAACTAAAAGGACAGAAGCAGAGGAGGGAAAACAATTTTCCCAGGGAACAAGAAATACCTTTGTCAAACATAAGTCTGTTAATGGTTCACATCCATAAGCTTAAAACAAGCAAAAACCCCTGATATCATCCCTCTAGTGCTTAGCTGGACAACATGACAAGGTCAGAAAGATGTGTGATGTACCCGGTATCCACACGGTAAACATGATGATTCTGATAGTACTTTGCACCTCTGCAGAGCTGCTTCACCTGTGAGCTCATTCTTAAACAAACCCTGCTTCTGTATACCTGTAATAAATGTTTGCTGGGAGTAAAAATATTATTGTGTCAAGGTGAAGGAATAAATTCCAGGTCTGGGGAAATTTGCTTTGGAATTTGCAAATGTTATCCTTCGATAATTACCACCAAACAGTAAATGTGGGGTGAGGAAGAGGGAAATTCTTCCTTGCTTTGAAGACAGAAATAACTAGAGCTAATTATACTAACCTAAAAAAGTGAGTAAAAATTAATGAGAAATCAGAAGAATTTTAACTCTGGAAATAGCCTCCCTTTTGTGCTGTTTAAACACTACACCCTTTGGTAGAATAAGCCTGGCTCAGGAGCTAACCCACCAAAAAAAAATTCTAAAAACAGGGAATGCTTCTGGTGTCCCGGGTCCAGCTAAATATCTTGCAGTATTTCCTCAGACTTTTGGGTTCAGTAAAATACGATTCGAATTTTACCTCAAGTCTTTACTTTTGGAAAAGCACATGTATTTTTTAAACAAATTTAGTTAGGATGTTTCTTATTTTCTTGCCTCTTAAGTCATTAAACTGTTATTTTGTAGGAGTCATTTGTTTGGGAAGCAATCTGATTCTTTTGGAAAATCTTGAAAGCCTTTGTTGTTGGGATCAGAAGCAAAAATTTGCCTGTTCTTGAGTGTATACATTCACGGTGAAGTGGAAAGTTACAGAAGTTGTCTGAATAGTCATTATCACCTGAGCACAGGGCCTCCCCACTTAGAAGGGCCTCATACTTGCTCCAAGGCTGTCACTATCTTTAAACCCATAACGATTTTATCTCTGAAGGTGAAGTCCAATGGAACAGTAGGGCAAGGGAGCACTAGTATGAGCAAAGGAGAAACGTCCGTTCTTGCTGTCCTGTCCACAGATAGTTTTCACAACGCCCCACCAGCACAGAATTCCAGTGAACCCACACATGTGGGAGTTCAGTGAGATTCAAAGCACGAGTAAGATCAATGCATTATGTCTACAACTGAATAAACTGGGGGTGGAAAGGGAGATGGAGGGGACATTAAGGGCCCAGAGAGGTCTCCCTTTCCATTTAAACCTGGAGCGAAGGCAATGGTGTCATTCTAAGAAACAAAGAGCACCAAGGAACCCTGTCATATCCTTCCTCCCGTGTGAGTTAGCCAACTGCTTACACTCAACAAAGGGGAGGAAAAGATAGGCCAACCGGTGGTTCCTTATCCTTTCTGTATTTCCTTACTCTCTGATCATTCAAAAGCAGAGAAAGTTTATAGAATGCATGCATATCAAGAAAGGAAGTAAATACAAACATCTGAGTCAGTTATGTGAAGCAATTCTACTTTCAGTGAGAATGAAATATGTACGTGGATGAACTACGAAAGACAACAAATGTATAATTTCAGTGATTCCATAGATGAATTAAATGCTTTTTAAATTATAGATGGATGGTAAAATTTATGCTAATAACTTACCTTATTTTTTCTTTACTTAGAATGTTAAATAGCAAATTTAAAACAGCATGACTAGTTGAGAGGGGCCGTGGAAGAAAGGAAACAGTTTTGTCTTTCAGTACCTAATATAATGGTACTTTTTTCTGCTCTTTGAATAAGGAGACCTTTATCTTCATTTTGTTCTGAGTCCTGTAAATTGGGTAGCCTTTTCTGGGAACTTGTTAGAAATGCTAATTCTCAGGCGTCGGGAGCAACTGGCTGGGAAGGGATTGGGAGAGGACAGCAATATGTGTTCTGGCAAAGTCTCGTCAAGTTTGAGAACCTCTGGTCTGAATCACGTAAACTAGAAAGCCCCATGGTCACATTTGTCCAGAAGTTTCAGGTCTGTCTGTCTGCCTTGTTTCATCTACTCTAAGAGACAGGAAGCACCTGCACGCTGACTTCTAAATGCCTCTCACATAGTGATTGTGAGCCTCTGCTGTGCAGTCAGACACATCTGTGTTCAAACTGAGGAGGTCGTGCACCTTTGGGCAGGACTCTCAACCTCTCTGATCCTCAGTTTTCTCAGCTAAAAAAATGGGATTATTAAAGCCTGCCTCGTAGTGTGTTTAGAGGAGTTAAATAAAATACTACATGTCAAGTATTTAGCACTGTTACATGATAGGCACTCAGGAAAAAGTATTGCATCTAAATTACTATTATTAATTATTATTATTACCTGTGTTCCCTATTGCTGGTGCTATTAGCCTCATCCTAGACAAGACTCTCAGGCCTCATCCTTGCTTAACTCTCTCTGGGTTTCCCCCTTTGCTTCAGGCTGAGTTATTATCCACAAAAGGAACACATGATAGAACTTTTCTTTATACTAGTAAAGAAAGGGAATGAGAAACAGAATAAACTGTTTCTCATTTTTTATTAGGCATTTTCTTGTCTAAAAATGTTCTACCTTCATAAATAAGTTTGCCTTAAAGTTCTAAAGCATACAAGGAAGTACCTGTCCCCTTGACTGGATATTTTGTGGAGAAAGAGGTTTTATAATAGCTAAGAGCCTGGACTTTGGAGCCGGACCCACCTGTGTCCTGACTGTGCCACTTGCTGGCTGGGTGATCACAGGTCGCTTACAGATGGGCTCTAGGTCCGTTTCTCCAAATGCAAAGAAAGTCCCAATTCCATAATATGTTAGGGAAGAGTAAATGACAGACTGTAAAGTATACAGCTTAGGGTCTGGCTATAGGGACTCCAAACATGCATGCAGTTGTGGTGACTGATAAGGAACCAGGGATCAGACCAGCTCTGGCTCAGCAGCTTGCCATCATGTGTGTTGGCAAATAAGTTCCCTGCCCACTCCCCCACAGAACAGTTGGTATAGTAGTAACAAACCCTCATGGCCATCTCTAGCCAAAGAACTATCTAGAGCTCTCTGTGAATTACGGAAGCTTCAAAGAACACAAGGAAGTTTTGTTATTGATACAGCTGTCTTTCTAACAGAGATGGTAAGACCCTGAGAAGGGGTATGGTGAACTCATGCTTCTGCTCTTTATGTGAACTCACAGAGATGCTGTGGGAACCAAGTCCTGTTTTTGCTGTGCATTTATTCCAACAGGAGAAAGTGTGTTTTAGCACCAACCTATAAAATGATTCATAAAAAGACTGGTGTTGGATGTTAAATGTTCAACAGCTTTTGCTGAGATGTCTAGAAGAAAGAAGTGCTCACAGCAGATGCACAGTGAGCATTATTAGAACTTGCATTTGAATCCTGGACCAGCTGGGTTTCCTCAATGACAGGCGTGACTCTGATCTGCAATGAGCATGGCTCTCAAATGATCTGTGGGAGGAATCACCTGCCTTCTACTATACTCACACCTGGATTCCACCATGGATCCTGTGTTTCTTGAAGATCGATCTCACCATAAGTGTTAAGCCTTGCAACAGCTGTTCTCGAATGTTCATGTGCATGTAAATCACCCAGAAATCTTCTTAAATATGTGGTTTATCGTTCAGTAGGTTTGCTTTGGACTGGAGAGTATGCATTTCTAACAAGCTCCCAAGCGATGCCATCCTGCCAATGCACAGATGACACACAGTCTGTGCAGTAAGGGTTTACGACAGAAGCCCCATTGGGTGTTGGCTCTGTGTTTAAGGAAGAGCACTGAGCAAGATGAAATCTGGGGATGTGTGGTACATGGCTAGGTGGTCACTGTAAGCTGCTGGGGATGAGAGCATTGGCCAGGGGTTGTTTATGAGGAATAAGGCATTAGAGGTGCCAGCTTGGGCCCACAGTTTAAAAGAACACAGCATCCATGGTAGAATCCAGATGTGAGTATAGCAGAAGGCAGATGATTCCTCCCACAGATTTCTGATCATTCCCTCTAAACTGGAGACCAAAGGGGTTTCAGGTAGGGATCTCAGCATAATAGAGTACCTGGAAAACATTCCAGCAAATAGCACACTGTCAAACTGCTGTAATGATTCCATTACTGCTCAGCACACTCCCCATGTGTCCTTAGCCTGACTCTGTCTGCTCTTTTCAAGGCTAGAGTTCTCGAGTCTAATACTATTGTGGTAGTAGTAATGGATAGGTGTAATGGCCATAGTAGCAGTTAATATATTGGGTTGGCCAAAAAGTGTGGTACATTTTTTCCCGTAAAATAAAAGACATTTTTTTATTTTCACTGATAACTGTATTGATTTGGATATTTTGCTATTGGCTTCTAGTGTGTAGAAGCCAGGGGTGCTGTTAAACATCTTCCAATTCATAAGACAGCCCCACAGCCAAGAATTATTTGACCAAAATGTCAATAGTACCAAGGAACTTCGCAAACCACTTTTGACATGTTTGATCAGTCACAGCACCTTCTCCATACACTGCACAAATCTTCTTCTATGTTTCAATTGTGTTTTTACCTTTCTTGAACTAATAAAGCATAGTACACCAAAAATGTTGTGTATTTTCTTTCATCTTCAATATTAAAATGGCTGCACAAAAATTCACCAATTCCGATTCTTTTTTTAATGCATGCTGACATAACAGCTGTTGCAATAGATTCTAACAAAATTGTTTCAAATGAAGGTAAAGACAACAAAGCACTACTGGAGCCATCGAACAGAAAAAAACATAATGGGACTTTTTGACCAACCCCAATATATGTCACTTAATCCTCCCAACAACCCTACAAGAAACAAAAACACAGGAAGTGTGTTAAGTGACCAGGTCACATGACTAATTAGTGGATGTCCCCCTCTTTCCCACCACTGTCTTCCACTGTCCATTGGCCCAGCTGCTCTATGTGGTTATTAAAGGAATCCCTGTGACCTCAGGGTTGCAGTAAGTGCCCGGGCGCAGTGGGGGGACACAGGAGTGTGCGGAAGCCCTTTCTTCCTGAGCATGGTGGAAAAAGTTTGGAGGAAAGTAGAAAAACCTTCATTGTTTTGGCAGCAGCCACTGTATCATCTGAACTCATCACTAAATCTTCCCCATGAGGGACAAAACTTAAATAAATAAAATAAATGAGGGCTTCCATATGAAAACAATGAAAACGTTTGCCATGAAGCCTCAAGGTAAACTACCTGAAGTCTTCTTATCTACTATGCAGCTACCCTACTAGATATGCTTCAGAGAGAGCTTTCTGCTTCCTTATTCAGATATTCAGGGCCAGGGATCCATTGTTAGACTGCAAGCTCCTTTGTTTCTGCATCTCAGCCTTGGCGCTGAGTTTGGCTCAGAGGACATATTCAGCATATGCCGTTCATAGATTAGTTAATCCATCTACTGGCAAGAGTCCTCTCTCTACTCAGCAAAACTAATGGAAGTCATGTTTGAGTCCTTCCCCTAAACAGAGGAATACAGTGGAGGGCAACAGGGAGGAAATGGAATGAATTTATCCAGACATTGTCAGGGACTATCATCAGTGCCTGGAGAACGGTGACCAGGATGACACCACAGCTGTGAGCTCCAGCTGGAGGCAGACAGATCTAGATTCACATCACATTTCCACAAACTGCTACTCAACATCTCTGCAAAATGGAAACAACAGTAGCACCTACCTCACAGAGTTGCTGATGATTAAATAAGGTAATGCCTAGGAAGTGTCAAGTGTAGTGCTCAGCTTATGGGACAATACATGTCAGGCACGTTGCCGTGACATCATGGTCCTGCCCACAGAACTGATGTTGGCAAACTTTGTTCATAAAGGGCCAGATAGTGGGTAGCGTATCTTTGCAGGAGATATGTGGTCTCTGTTCCAACAACTCCATTCTGCCATTGTAGCATGAAAGTTACCACAGAGGATAGCTAACTCAATCTCATATCATTTTAACAGGTCTTGAAATATTATTTCCTTTTGGTTTTTTTCCAACCATTTGAAAATGTAAAATCCATTCTTATTTCACAGACTGTACAGAAGTAGGCAACAGGCCAGATGTGGCCCACAGGCCGTAGTTTGCTGACCCCTGGTCGGTAGAGAGGGGAAATGGACAAATATGCAAGCTGTTTCAAAACAACATGTTTGTTCAAAGTGCTGTGAAGGGAAGGATTTATTCTGCCTGGCAGTGAGAAGAGGAGGATTAAGAATGGCTCCAGACAGGAGAAGATATCTGAGTGGGGTTTTTGAGTGTGGGTAGTTCACCAGATGGGACAGATAAGAGAAGGGAACAACAAGAAAAAAAGAATGAGCAAGAGGGAAACTATTCCAAGGGAACTGACTTCTGTACAGTCAAAGTCACAATGAAAGTAAAGGGAAAGGACTCTGGTGGCTTAGCTGTTCATTTTTTCTCATTAATTTTATTATTTTCTGAGGTCAGCATTTGATTCGGGATGATAGTACAAAGACCCCCAGAGAAGCCCTTGCATTTCTGTTCAGTTATCATGTTGTTTGTTACTCCCAACCCCAGCCGCCATCACCCTTTTCTGAGCAACTCTAGCAGCCTCCTCAAAGTTCTTTCTGAAATTCTCTAAAGAAGCAGCTGTTGACAGAGAACACAGCATTTCCTTTTGGACAATTTTGTCAGTCAAGTCCAAGAAAATGTGAACATCTTGAAATAATAAGATTACTGTTCTTTATTAAGTTAATCAGTTGCCTCTCCATTCAGTTTATTGAAAACACATTTTTATTGAGGTATAATTGACCTAGAACATTTTATTAGTTTTAGGTACACATCATAATGATTCAATATTTGTATATATTGTGAAACGATTGCCCCAGTAAGTCTAGTTAACACCCTTCGCCATTCATAGTGACAGAATTTTTTTCTTGTGATGAGAATATTTAAGATCTACTCTTAGCAACTTCGAAATATGCAATACAGTATTATTAACTATTGTTTAAAATGCATTTTAAATAGGTATTTTTAAATACTGTTCTTTGATATCTATGGTAATCTCACTATGAAAAGTGACCAAGTCTTTTGTCTACAAAATATCTAGCATTTTAAAAATCAGATACAGAATGGATTGGCTTAAAGAAAATGGAGATTATTTGTAATTGTGTTGACATCCTGCTGCCTGGAATCCTTTTTTTTTATATATATATATATTTTTAACATAGGAAACTTTGAATTTGTCCAATAATGCCATATTAAACAGCTTTAAAAAGTATGAGAGCAATAAAAAAATTCTACTTTAGAACAATTTTGATTTTCAACCCTTTCAGTATCTGAATTTCAGAAGACAATATAAAATAAATTATTTGTATTTGTTATTTCTTTTATTCAACATGTACTCAATACCTGAATACACCAGGCACTTTGTAGGACACTGAGTGTTCACAAAGACTGGGCACCTTCTCTGCCCTCACAGTGACATCAAGGAACACTTGGCCATGTGTTGAAGGCAGAAGTTGTACAAAAGGAGAGATGATCTACCAAAGTCATCAGTAGGTCATTATAGGAGCTTTGTATCTCCAGCCAGAGATGCTTCTTCTATATCCTCTATTACATATAAACTAATAATGGCAATTTATAGTGGTAATAAAAATAGCCAACAATTACTGAATGCCTACTATGTGCCAGGCACTGTGCCAGCTGCTTCACTACACCGCAATATTGAATCCTCACAAGATCTTAGGTGAGTATTCTTACATTCCCCTTAATATACCCAAGGCCACAGCTACCGAGCACTAAAACACTACATCAACATGGTCGACCTTATTCCAAAGCCCACAGGGTTCCCACCACTCTGTACTGGTGATGTTTTCTCTGATATATGCATTAGAGGTCAAATCATTTTCTATATATGAACCTGCAAATCACCTCTGAAGTTCTGAGGCTTAAGAATGCATCCAGTTGATTTTACCCATGGGAAGTAATTAGCAAGTAGCTGACTACTTTATCTATCTCTAGGTGTGCAAACCATTTGAAAAAGTAGGCAATGCTAAGGTGTGCACAAACGCACCCACACATACAACCACATAAAAATGCCAAGGGAAGGGAGGAGGCAGGGAAGGCTCCAGGTGGGCTATTTCAGACTAGTTCAGTGCTTACCCTCCAGTATTGTTTCTGAATCTATTTCAAGGCAATTAGATTTCTTAAAAAACAAGAAATCCTTACCTTATCATGCCTGAAAGTGTCAAGATGCAGCTCTCTCCTGACTGATAACTGGCTTCCTTAGACTAAATAACCATCCAAGACAAGTAGCAGTTCACAGGGTGTTGGAGAGCAATGCTCCAAGGCAAGAGAAAAGCCACTGGGAAAGGAGGAGGCCCACAAGCTGGAACTGCAGAAGTGGAAGGGTAGAAGGAAGCTGAGTAGGTGAGTGGTACCTGTGCTTTCAAACACTTTCATGACCCAGCTCTCTGGGAATCAGACCAAGAGCTGGCTCTTCATTGCCCATTCTCCAAACTATGCCAGTGTTAGAACCGAAAGGAAAGGATGTGAACTGAGAGCTGGTTTTCTCTGTGGAACATGTCCCATCTCATGCCTTTCACTTACAGATTTTTGGCTGTCCCAGTAAGCCACTCAAGAATCGCCCTTACCCATGACAGACACAACAGTTAATTTCTGTGATTTAATTTGTTTGCCAGTAAGTCAGCTGAGTATCCATAAGAAAAATTTTTTGAAGAATTCATTCCTTTTATTATCTCTGAGAAGTTTTATTACCAAGAATTTGAACAAGCAATACTAAGTGAAAATAATAATCAAATCCAAAGCAGGCCCATTTGTCATGATAACATATCTGATCCCAGGGCCTGGTCAGGAAGAAAAATAATTCATAGAAAGGAAGGCCATGAGGCTCTGAGATCTTAAGAACCTGCATTTTATAAAAGAAGCATGTTTGCTTTCTTCATTTGCATTAATACTTAGAGGAAATTGATCAATAATACAATTTTCTTTTTGAGGATATTTTAAGAGAAGTGAACCAATATTTATTAAAAGATCCAGATGCATCTACAATGCTACTTCCCTAAACCTAGCTCACCATTATCTCCACCCAGACTATGGTAATTGCCTTCTGTCTCCCTACTGCCCTGCCCTCCCCCTAAAAATGCTACCCCTGATTCTTTTCATGGCTGGCTCAGTCTTACCCGTCAGGGCTCAGATTAATGCCACTTCCTCAGAGAGACCTTTGCTAACAAGCACACCCACCACTTTCTGTTTATCTCATTTCACTTATATACCAATTGCTTTTATAACAGCCTTCTTAGTCTGGCTAATTTGCTTGAGGACCATGCCTGCCTCATTTACTCTGTGTCTGCAGCACCTAGCACAGGGTCTGACACTAATTAGTTCTCATGAATAAATAAATATGATAAATAAAATGATGATAATGATAGGTAAATGGATGACACAAAGGGTCAAGCACTAGGCTTCATGATTTACAAATATTTTCTTGTTTACTCTTCTACAAACCCTCTGATAAAGGAGCTGCTCTCCTCACTTAATGAATGAGGAAATGAAGGGCTGATAAGGTCGAGGCCAGCCTGCAGGGAGAGAGTGGGGATTTCCACTAAGGTCTGGCTCCAAACTCACTTTTGTTTCTACCAAATTATACTGCCTTTCAAATAGTAGGAAATTTTTCTCATAAAAGAGGAGGTTTTTAAACTTTTTAAATATCCCAAGACTTTGGACCTCAGCCTACAGAGTTTACGATCTTAGAGCAAAGTTCTTATAATGATGTCTTACCCTTTATACATATTTTAAAAATGTGAACAATGGGCTTTCCATTACTTTTTAAGTGGATTTGACATTTCTAACCACTCTCTCTCCACACACATGCCAACCCAAAACTGTCAGGTGGAATCTTCATACGAGTTCATAAATTTGCAGTGTTCAGCCAGATAATGACTATGATTGACATTCTACTTTAAATTGCTCATGAATTGGCTTCTTGTGCATTAATCAGGACTGTGGTCTACGCACAAGCATGATTTATAGGATCATTTTAGTTTAGGCATACATAGTCTTCAGGAGGCCCATGCACAGCATAAGCACCTCCAATATGAAGAGAATAATATATAGACATACACACATGTGCATATGTATGTATGTGTGTATATATACACATTTATGTGCTCAAAAAGATGTATAAACACTATATTTTAAGCATAGCTTAAACTATGTTGCACTGGAAAATTGAATATGATCAAAATTTACTACCAAGAAATACAATGAGCTCATTTATTCATTAAGTTCCCTTTATGTTTGTTTTCTGATCTAGTTATTTGAACTAAGCTTTTTTTTAAACTTTCATGCCTAATGTTATAGTGTGTTGGCCAAAATATGACTGAGGTCTACTCAATCTACTATGATCTACTTTCATTTGATAACAGAGACCCAGAACCATAACATTTTCATTTATTCAAAGCCACTTTACATGATATTAAACAAAGTACCACTTCAAGCAGAGCACCCACGCCACTCAGTGCATAAGGTGACTTAACGGGTATGCTACATGAGGTCATCCAAGAGGAAAGGGGTCACTCTGCTCCACCAGAGTGGGACCAGCCTCAAGCCACAGAATCAAAAATTTCATTGTAGCATTTACACGATTCCCTTCTATTTAGGCAAATGATATTAGTTTTTCATTTATGACTGCGAAATTTAGTTTCCTTTTTGGGTAAATATACTTAAAGAAAAATATGTCAGTCTAAACACATTACATAAATAATTGTACAAGTGGTAGGCAGGGTGGCAAATATTATGCAAGTCATATTCAAAGAACTGGTGGAAAAAACTAGTGAAGGCCACAAAGGTCTGGGAGTCAGAGTCATCTCTTAATATCTGAGCAAACTTGAGTAGGTTACTTAACCTGACTTAAAAATAGCGGCAGCAACCTCAGAGCTTTTGTCTGTTCAAATGGAAAATACGTCAAGTGGAACATAGCAGTTGTATGATAACTGCTTTTATTACTACTATCATTAATGAAATGGTGCATGTGAAGCACCTAACACAGAACCTCGTGTATATATACTCAGCAAATATGAATTAATCCTCCCTCATCAAGTCAGCTTCCTTCCCGATAGACCTGTAACCAGATGTGTGATTGGCATGCGTACAGAATTCTACATAAATAAATAGCACACTATCTCAGCAATGCCTGGGAGAAGCAGACACCACAAAAACAAAAGGTTCTGTGGACAGAGAGTGGCTTTCTGTAATGTGTAGCACATTCTCCTTCTATTTCTACTTGAGAAAAATGTGTTAAATAATCATCTGTCAGCTTGGGGTTGTAAACTGAAAGCTTAAAACTGTATCTTAAGAGGATTTCTTAAGTCACTTTGTAGAAAGAATTATATGTCAGGAAATTCAACCACAAGTCCAACACAAATTGAACAAGCTTCTTGGGAAGAAAAATAAGTTAAAACAGGCAATCTGAGTGGACAGAAAATAGACCCAGGTGGAATGTTATCCAGGAGTGTGGGGAAATAGTTATATTTACACGATCCCATCTCTAGACTCCAGTGAAGACAGCAAGGGAAATAAATAGAGTTAAGAAATTTCCTGACTTAAAGGAAAACTGGTGAGTCAAGAAAATGGGAACTTAGCACAAGAGTGGGTGACACTAGGCTGAATATAGACACAGTAGCAAATCTTCCTCTGAAATTGTATATTTTTAAAATGGCTTCTTGTGGAAATTTTCAGGCATACTCAGAAAAGGGAGAATAAGTTAATAGTCTTCATACATCCACCATCCACCTCTAACAATGATTAACTTGTTTCTGCCAATCTTGTTTTATCTAACCTCATGTAATGGGTGAGGAGGGCTTGGGGAACAGGGCTGGAGCTTTTGAGGTAAATCTTAGACAACGTGTCAACCCTGATAACATATGTACTTCAGTATGCAATTTTAAATAAGGAATATTTTACAGTTACTCTGTTACCACTTTTACAAAATTCACAGATTCCTTAATACCATCTAATACCTAATTTCTCAAGTTGTTTCAAAGATAATTCTGTAAAAGGTTGGTCTGAATCAGGATTAAAAATATATGGTCCACAAAAATGCATTTGGTTGTTTTATCTCCTGGTCACTTCTATAACAGTCCCGTAGAGCATTACAGACTCAGTTACAGACTCGAGATTTGTCCTATTGCTTCATTATGGTGTCATTTAATGTGTCCTTCTGTCATCCATATTTCATACCCATGACACTTAGATGTAGAGGCTTGATTAGATTCTAGTTCATGTTTTTAGGCAAGTAATGCTTTATAGATGGTATTGTACACTTTCTCTTGTACCACATCCTAAGGCATATAATATCTGTTTGTCCCACTTTTAAGGGCTAAGCAATGGGTTTGTATGTTTCAGACTGATCGCTCCTTTATAAACTTATCAATTTTTCACATAATTTTGGCATTGCTTATATCATTATTTTATTATGGTTGCAAAATTGTGATTATCTCAATCTATCATTCATTATTAGCTGGAATTCTTCTGTGAAGAACTTTCCCTCATCAACCATTTGGTTATGCTGAAATACAGACTATATAAGAAGAGCAAGATAAATTCTTGATCCTTTTCCTTTATCAGTTTTCAGAGTAATAAATTAGAGCCCTAGAAACAAGTTTTTGTTTAATATCATTGTATATTTGATGGATTTAAATTCATTGCAATCATTATTCTTTTTGATATTCAAACTATCCTGCATTAGCACAGTAAGAACACCTTGTAGTTGGCGTGTGTGTTGACATTATCCTTATTAGTTTTCGATGGCTTTTTTGCTTTCTGATCCAACGGGATTCCCCAGGCTTATTCATTTCCTGCTCCAGACCTAGAATCAGCCTCTTCTAAGGACTCTGGTTCCTTTTAGGGAGACATTAGCATTTAGAAACCACAATCTGATACTAGGACTGCTCCTTTTCAATAGCAAAGCTAGGACAAAAGAAAAATCTAAAGAAAAGAAATCACGAGTTTTGACTAGTATTTCCAAATAATATTTAAGATTAAAGGATTTTTTACTTTTTTATTTTTATACTTGTATGTATTTCCTTTTATGTTGGAAACCTAGGTTCTTACTATTAACATAATTACTTATTTATTTTATAATATATCTATAATAACTTCCAAATAACATTACAATGTTACCACTGACAGTAAGACTCCTAAATAGAAAATTTTTGTTTTGTTTTGTTTTAGAGAAGAGACAACATTAGTAACGTGCAGGGATTAATTTTAAAGCTCTCCAGGCTCTGAATTTGCCATATCATGTTTATATGAAGCATATTAACTTCAAGATTTGGGTACTTGGTGTACTGTTTTAGCAGACTTTACCCAACCTACCTGGTTAGGACTTACTCCATGCCCTCTAGCCCCACCTGTTACACCGCAACATACGCTGCACAATGGTGGGACCAGGTCTTTTATTCCCCAGTATATTGTGGAGCACCTAGCACAGTGCTGGTAGGATGTGTGCATGCATACGCGACTCAACCATTCTGCTTGCTTTATGGGAGTCACTGAAAGAAAATGTTTCTCTTTAGATCACTAAAACAGTCATAAGTGACAACAGTGACCACTTATTTCTTCAGATTCTCTACCATTGTTTCCCAGGCAAAGGTCATATGAAGTGTTATCTATGAACTAAGAGCTAAAAAGGCTCTGAGAAGCCTAATGCAATCTCTTGGTATCTCAAGTGAGAAACTGAGTTAGCCAAAGACTCAGTAGTTGACCCCAGATCACTCAGCTTACTCCTGGCAGAGCTAGAATTAGGACCCAGAGCCCTTCTTTCCTGGTGTGGGATGCATTCCTAAGTCATATAACTAAGATTCTAGTTCAGGATGGCCTACCTTCTCACCCATCCCCAGCATCCTCTCTGGACTTGTACTGATAAACAAAGCAGATGAAAATTAAACAGTTTAATACTAACGGGCAAAAACCACAGTGTTTCCCTTAAGGGTAGGAATAAGACAGGGATGCCTGCTTTTACCACTCTTACTCAACAGAGTGCTGGAAGCCCTAGTCACAGCAATCAGACAAGAAGAAGAAATAAAAGACATCTAGATTGAAAAGGAAAAAGTAAAACTAAAACTGTCATTTGCAGATGCCATGATATTGTATACAGAGAACCCTAGAGATTTCTCACACACACACACAAATTACTAGAACTGATAAATGAATTCAGTGAAGTAATAGGATACAAAATAAATATCCAGAAATTAGTTGCATTTCTATATACCAATAATGAACTATCAGAAAGAAAAACTAAGAAAACAATCCCATTCACAATTGCTTTAAAAAGAATAAAATACATAAGTATAAATTTAACCAAGGACATAAAAGACCTGTACTCAGAAAGTATAAGACACTGAAGAAAGAAATTGAAGAAGTTACAAATAAACGGAAGCGCATACTGTGAAGCAAAGTGAGGGCGATAGGGAGGGAGGGAAAGAGGGAGGGATAGAGACCTTGAGGAGAAGAACATTATTGTGATTTATATCACTTTTAATTGATTGATCAACTGAGGGTGAATTAATATCTCTACAATATTAAATACCCAAGCTGATGGTATGGTTCCTATTTACTCAGGTTTTCTTTTTGGAAGTACAGTTTTAAGGTTTTCTTTGTATATCTTATATGCATATATATACAATATCATATATATATATTGCTAATCTTATTTCAGATATTTTATATTTTTATTACTTTTATAAATGGAATATATCTGACTCTTAAATTATAATACTACAAAATTCTTTCTTATGGCAAGCTACATTGACTAGTAATAATTTTTATTGGATACTGAAGTCTATCAAATGGAGTTTTAGTGTCTGTATAAAAATGGTCAAATTAATAAATTTGCTATTATTAAACCATCCTTGTATTACTTGACTATATCCTATTATATTAGGACATATTATGCTGTACATGTCTGCCTGATTCTATTTGCTAGCATTTTAGTTGCTTTTAAAACAAGCAAGAGCTCTATCTGTTTTATTCACTGCTTCATATCCAGCACATAATACTTGGCCCTGTATCTGAAATAGAGAAAATTCTCAATAAAAATTTGTGAAAATAAGGGTGGTTCCATGAGTCATTTAATTTAGTTCTCTCTAACTCTTCTGTTCTGTTCTAGAAAGAGAATCCATAACTATGAGAAGCATAAATGTCAATAAATGGGTCATGCAAGGGTGCATCAGGTCTTTTGAAAAATTCTTTGTGTCTTCACCTGACCTTCTTGATGACTCATAACGCTTGGGGTCCTTTCTCCTCTGCTTTGACTAGACACATTTTTCCCTTGAGCAATCTTCCTGTCATCAGCAAAGACATCTCTGACATGAACAAGCCTAAATTTCAGAACAAGCTGTTCTGAGGTCCTGCTAGATTGTCTGGCCAGACCCATGTGGAGCTGAGAGCAGGGCTGGAGCCTGACCTGGCAGATGCCTGCGTGGTTCAGTGGCCACACTTTAACTGGCATTGCTAAGTTACCTGGCCAGGGATTCAGGCAGCAGCTCAGAAGCCCCACCAGTATAATTCCTCTAGGTGCCTTTCTTTCACCCTCACAGTTAGCTTCCAGCAATGGCAAACAGAATCTGTCCCTGAGCATCTCTATTAACATCTCTGAAGAGCTCAATGGGTGTACAGCCCAGTTTTTTAACTCAAGTAACATGTGAAAACTAGAAGGGTAGAAGCAAGATATCACCAAAGGCTACTTTGTGGCAAAACAGCTGTGAGGACTGAGGCTATGAATGAGCAGCGACTAATTATTACCAGTCAGCTCGTCAGCAATTATTCAGATACTCCCTCAGTTTCTTTGATTTTTAAATATCTGTTACAATGTTTATCAATTAGGATAATAGGAATGCTTATCCCTATTGTATCCTGTAATATGGTAATACTGTGATTTATGTATATGTATGTACTTGGTCATTCAATGACTGAAATATATTTCTCAGATGTATTTGGTCTTCATCTACAGTTCCCTGCCTCAGTTTCTTGTACACTATTGTGTTTCTTTTCCCAACCTTTCCCCATGGTTTCTGTCTATGGTCACAAAATGAACACAAAATCTTCAAAAACTTCCACGTCTCCTTTTCCCTTTTCCTAGTGTCCCGTATTTTTATCTTATTAGCCTCTTTTGATGTTCCTTGTGGCCAGTTACAGCTACTCTCTGATTTTAGTCAATACTCATGGGCTCTTATAGCCAGACATATAATATTCAATTACGTAGACTGTCCAGTTGAAAATTCTATTTCCAATTAAATCTAACCTGTGGTTTGTTATTTCTGATTTAATAAATAGGAGCATACCTAAGTAAATCATATCAAAACACTAGGTTATTGACTTTTGTATCAACTAGTAAAAGGGCAATTAATAGTGCTGACTAAATTAATAGATTATTTGAGTCTGATGCAATGTTAATTTCCTTTTTAGGTAGAGGACCACATAGATTCTAGGGCAAGTATCTTTGTAATGTAGAATACTCTGAACTGTTATTGTTGACATCTGTTTGGGGACTCCAACTCTCTGTAAATAAAGTGAAATGCTTTGTCGCGCTGGTTATGAAATCATTGAAGCTACATATGACTGTTGCAAGGAACATCCTGATAAACTGGTGAATTCAGAGCCAGAGTTATTCAGTCTTTAAAACTATACTTTTGAACATGAATTACCTGTGTAGTTTGGGTTACATTAGCTGAAAGATTCCTAAACTTTTGCTTTACCTTGTGGTGCAGACTTGGCAAGGGACTACTTAGTCTGCTTCCCCTAATATCTCCAGTGTAAGCAGTAACCACAATGAGCAGATGATCCCTATTGATTCTCCCCTTCTTCACAGATGCAGCCTTGCCGTACAGTGCCAACTCTCACTTTTTCCATATTACATAATGCTCTTTGTTCCCCAGCATTTCCATGTGGCCATCTTATAAGTGGAACCAGGAGTGTGGTTTGCTTAATGCTTCATGTTGATATTGAGGGACTATGGAATAGCAGGTCTCTTATTGCCTAGCAACTAAGCAAAGTTCCTCAGGCTACTGGCCTCAGTATGGGTACCGCTTGCACACACACACAAAAAGAAGACCCCTCCATCATTTACTGAATTGTTATTGTGCTGTTTCTGACACTCCCCAACAATATTTAGGGCCTTCAGCCTGTCCTGATGAGCCTTCTGTCTGAATGTAATTATTGTGCTGCTTTTTCCCCTCATAGTCTGAGTTTAATCATAAAACAAGTGCCATAAACTAATGCAAATGTTCTTATTTGCTAACCGTTGTCACTGGATCTGAGACCAGACAGCTTGATCTAGAGTAAATGATGGAGAATGAGAGACCATTTGTTCATCATCCTAAATAGAGGCATTAAAATTTACTTGGTAGAGTGTTTTTTTGTTTGTTTGTTTTGGTGTGGTTTGTTCTTTTTGTTGTTGTTGTTTTTTGGGTGCTTTTCTTTGCTATCAATTTTTTTTTAGAATTTTCATTAAAGCTAAGTTTCCACAGCAAGAAGAACAATTAACTTGTGTACTTTGTGCTAAGCATTTACTGTATATTATCCTTTCAGTCATCACAAAAACACTATGAGGAAGGAAGGTATTTGTATTAGCCCCACTTTCAGGTAGGAAAGCTGAAGTTTAGTGAGATTTTTGCTGTTGAGACAAAACCACAAATGTACTTAGGTGACAGCTGTGGCTCAAATGCAGGTTTACTCGATTCTAAAGCATATCGTGCCCAGCCAGGTAGCTCAGCTGGTTCATGTGTTGACCTGCTAGGACAAGGTTTTGGGTTTGATCATAGGTCCAGGCACATACAAAAATCAACCAATGACCACATAAATAAGTGGGACAAATTGATCTCTCTCTTTCTTTGTCTCTCTCTCTCTCTCTCAAAAAAAAAAAAAAAAAAATCAATAAATAAAAATAATTAAAAATAATTATAAAGCAGATTAGAAGTAAAGAGACAATGATAAAAATTATATTTCTAAAAACTCATCTTATTTCCCAAATCAAAATAGTTAACATTACTAGTTTTTAAAGTTCTCAACTAACAATGACAGCTTTCAATGACAAGCATTGGAACATATTAGCTCCCTGAGTAAACTAGAAGCAGATGAGGGAGCTCTGAAAGTATGTTGCTTGCTCAAGAGTAAGTCAGAATTAACTAATGAGAATTCAAATTTTATTTAGTAATAATTATCAGTTCTATTACTATGTATCATCAGAGCCAGCCTCCTCTGACATAGCTACTTTGTTATCCACAGTTACAGTGAATTAACTGGGATTTTACTTGGAGGAAGCTGAGACTCGGTGACTTTTCCCAAGTTACACTGTTAATAAGCAGTAAAACGGCTATTTGAGCCTAGAGCTGTTGAACTCCAAAGATGAGAAAACAAAAATTACTGGCAGAACACAGGGTGTTGTTCAAAAAGGGAACATTCTTAACACTCTTCAGTCACCTGTGTAGCCACAGGTTGTTGCTACTTATCATAACAATTATAATAATAATAACCATGGGGATTAATATTTGCCCAGCACTTTGCTGTCCAGATACCTGACCCACAGCTGAGCACTGTGCCCATATCATCTCCCTGCAGCTTCACAGTCACCCTGGGCTGCAGGGTCCCCACTTTTTAGCTGAGGGAAACCAAATTGTCCCAGGCCACAGGGTTAGCATCCAGATCAGTCAAGCCCAAACCCAGCTTTCAACCCTGACACTCAGCATGGGGTCCCCTAGGTCTCTCTAAGAACGTTTGAGAATGTTTTTGGCTCTTTCTACTATTTAAAAGCCACTTCTTTCTCAAGAATACATTTGCCCTTTGAATACACATTAGCACTGGACACAATATTATAAGGAAAAGCGTGCTTCTGTGCATAGGAAAAAGCCAGAGAAAGGCAGCCCACACTGTGTGCATTAACCGAAGAGGGGCAGGTTCACAGTGGGAAGCACCATGACCTCCCCTGAAGCACAGAGGAGTGGGGCTGAGAGCCAGTGAGGGAGAGGGAGTCCTGCACTGTTCTGTCCACCCGACCCATGTGCAGATGGTTTGGCAGGCCCTTCTTCATCCCGTTTATTAAAGTCAAATACAGCATCCAACCTGCACAGCAACACTAGGTAAACATACTTACTGCTCTTGCAAACTATCACGGTTTAAAGTGGAATGAAACTGTCCAGGGGACACTGACTCTGTAACTGGGAAATCACTTGTGCTTGCTCACTGAAGGAGGCTCAAAGGTCCCAACGTTACATGACCAAGATTTATGTCCCAGTCTTTCTGTCCATGCTGACTACAGGTGCGAGAGTTGAGCAACAAAGGTGACATGATTTCCAAGAGGCCAGAGAATGCCCTCTGTTACTTTGTTAGCTTGGAACAGGATGGCCAGATAACCAAGCTTGTTAAAACTGCTTGATACAAAACCAGAAATGGTTTCTGGGTGAGACCTAAGGAACTCCCTTATTAGTTAAGTGTACAAAGTTCACTGCTTGGACACGGTAACATCTGTTTTGTTGCTTAAAGATATTTTATGCTTCTTTAAGACCAGTGCTTTCAAATGCACTCCTCAGTGCCTAAGAGCTCCCAAGAGATGCTGAAAGGGTTTCTTTGGGGTCAGGAGTGCAGGAAGAGCTCCAGGCAGCCCCCTGCTCCACCTGAAGCAGCAAGCACCTCCGTTTCTCTAAAACCCATTTTATGAAACGGAGTTCTGTTGGGGCACCTGTTGTTTCACTACGTTTCTTCTAGCAAGAGAGCCCTGATTTTCTTCTAGAAATCTGATGCCCCCTGCCTATGTATGAGGATTCCCCTGCCACATGCAGGAATGGGTATGCGCAAAACTCAGACTTAACTGACCAGAGTCTTCAACCTGATTCATCTCAAAGGTGGTCCCAGAGAGGGCAGTTGATCCAAATGGGGCCAGGAGCACTGGGCTTGCCCAGGTTCCAATCCAGACCCACCCTTTCCAGCTGTCTGGTATGGCTAGAGCCTCCATTTCCTTATTTGTAAATTAGGGATGATGCTATTTATGCTGAGATGGTTCCTGGCAAGTACTACACATTTTACAAAATATGAGCTATGATTTATGAACCTATGAGGACAACTCGTTGCTCAATTTTATTAGATTTGTCTTAATTTTTTCATTTAACAATTACCCAAAATGCCCTTTATAACAACCCCTCCCTCTCAAAGAAAGATCACAACATCTCCACATTTTCAAAAGCCAACCATGTCTCCACCCACTCAAGTCCCTGTCCTATTTGCTTCCTTTTCTCCTCTCTTCTAATCCTTCTCATTCCTGTTTTTCACCCTGTGTGCATTAGAGACGTAGAGAAAGTTTGCTAGACATTCAATGCTTACAATACCTCACTGCCCGATGTGATGGTTCTCCATCTTTCTATTTATCCCCACCCTCAGGATGACATGTTTCATTCATTCCATCTTCTTGAAGGTATAACCATAGTTATATGCAACGCCCGCTTCCCTGGTTGCGATTCTACTTGTTTCCAGCATTATCTCGATCCACTCCAGTTTACTGCAGTTTTGCCCTCTGTACATTTTCCAAGGCCCTTCCCTCATCCTTAGTATGTCCTTGGCTTAGAGGGCAGAAACAAACAGAAGCTCTTTGAAGACACAGACTCCTCCTGTGTTGTAAAGGTTGAAACAATCTTAGACCATGATGCTAGATGTCCTGAAGGAGGAAGAAGGGACAGACAGAGGAGTGACTTTGAGGATGAGGTAAGAGAAAAGAGCCATATGGAGTCTGGGGAGGGGAAGAGTCAGATGGCTATTAAGGACCAGCTTTCAGCGCCACCCCACAGAGGAGGTAGGACTTGGAGAGGAAGGCTGCCTAGTATGGCTGAGGAGGCCGGCTCTGTGCAAGGGTTCCCCAGCCTTGGCATGTTTCCATGTCATTGAGTGGGACACAAAAGAAGAGAGACTACAGGACTTGAACAGGACTCAAGGGCCCGGGTAATAATGATGTCAAGAGCAACAATGATGAATTGGTGGCAAAGCATGATTTTAGCCTCTTATATTGCCCGAGGAGGGAAGGGTCTCCACAGTGACTGAGGGCGGCTTTCCTGCCATGCTGGCTGGTAGGGTGGCCCCTGAGAGTCAGACTTGAATTGAAATAAAGCACAGTAGATAGATAGGCCTGCACACAGCTCACACGCTGAGGCCAGCACTGAGGTCAATGCCTGCTCGTCAGCACTCACAGCTCGCATGTGAACATTCCTATGAAGGGCTGTGTCGGAGAAGACACCAGCCAGGAACATGGACACACGGTGCCTCTCTCAGGTAATACATCTTCATCAGAGGCCCCAGAATTCACTCTCAATGTGGGTAAGAGGGCCAACAGCCAAAATCCCACCTTAGAAAAAATCCACTTCCTCACCCCCCAGGAAAGTCATTCAACATCACTCATCTGGAATTTTCTGAAACCAAACCTACTAATCAATGTCAAAACCAGAATGAGAGGAAACTTTCTGAAGAAACACCCTCCCATCCTCTCATGTCATAGGTGAAAAATGGCCAGCTTTGTTTTCTTTGCCTGTGAAGGGGAAAAAAAAAAAAAATCAAGACAGGCCATGATGCTTAGTCTCAAATACCCTCATTTCCCGATGACTTTATCATTCCCAAGTGGTCCCATCAAACTGAATTACAACCCTATTAAAATGCTATTGTCAATATTTTTTATTTAATCCCCTAATACTCCAATCGCTGGCTCTCAACAGACACATCAGGACACTCCCCCTCCTGAGGATTTGGTTTGGGTTTATTGTAGCCAGAGAAAGAAAGGAAAAGAAGAGAGGCCCAGAAAGAAACCAAGGGGCTGGCAGTGCAGAATCACAGGCCGCATTCACAGGCAGTCCCTTTGGCTGGTGCCCCTTCAGGATGCTGACACTGCAGGCAGGCAGACAGGCTGGCCCCAGGAAGTGCCATTTTGAAGGACAGATGTGATCAGACTGAAGGAGAGCCCATTACCCCCCAGTGGAAGAAATGACACCTGTTAACCTCAGGGGCCCCTCGCTGGGGACAGGGGAAGGTGGCCCCAGGGTGACTCAACTCAGCAGATCCTGCCCAAGGACAGTTATGGAATGCAAATATTTATAAATCCCGTGGTTGTTTAATGTTCTTTAGAGCACTAAACACACACATTTTATCCTCAAAACAAGATACATGGGTCCTGCTCCTGAACTTCCTTGGCCTACAGAGATAACAGGAAAGAAACTGTCAGACAAGATCTTTTTCCCCCATTTTGTGCTTATGAATCTCTGTCAAACGTGCATCTTTTCCTGGTGCTAGGGGTCTTCCTACTGGAAGCCGGTGGCTTTGTCTGGGGACTTACCAGTGTTCCAGTGACTCTCTGCATGGTTTTCCTTGGGAAGGAATTGAGGAGGATTAGGAAAAAGGTAGCAAAATGATTAGAAATTTCCACTTATTTCTCTGCATAACTCTCTGAGCAGAGGACATGTTTCTGTACCTTTGCATCTCCAGAAGGCTCCCCAGCCCTCTGCCTAATAACGTGACCAGGGTGACAAAGGGTACCTAGTGGGTTAGAGCAGAGGCCAGGTGGCCATGCTCTGTGGGAAAAGACAGCTGCCTCCTTGAAATCCCTGGCTTTCCTCTGAGTACGGCCATGAATTTTCTAAAGAAAATACAGAATATTAACATTCTGAATAATTAAAGGTTTACTGAAGGGACAAATAAGGTCCTAATATGTGGCTAAAATCTAACAGCTAGCTGGTACTCTGGCATTACTAGGAAATTTCTTTTCTGGTCAAAGTGAAGTGGGAAATGAATTAAAAGATCACCTGGAGTCTTGAGTAGAAAGCTTGAACATGCACCAGGGCCTTACCTGTTATATACATAAGTGGGGGGAGGAGACAAAATTAAAGTGGTAGGAAATAGCTAGCTAGAACACCTGGCCACACAGACAGAAAACATGACAAACCTATGGCTAGAGAAATGGCAGCACCTTCCAAAATTACAAATAAAAAAATATTAAATGTTGAAACCCAAAGAAATTCATTCAGGAGCTCAGTGACAAGGTTCAGAATGGGTGACTGTTTGTCATGTACTGTAATTGTAATAATTGCTATGGCAATTACGCCTCCACTTCCTGCCCACCCCATGTCCTGTGAGTCTCTGACAGCAATCCTCTCTGTCCAGCCTAATCTCTCACTCGGTGTTCCTGTTGATGTACTGAGGTCGAGTGCCCATTATGAACCACACGATCATAAAATGCGAGAGGCTGGGATAATTGAGCATCAGGGTGCAGATAAAGCTATATGACTGAATTACACTACTTTAAAAAAAAAAGTCAGGACTGGCAACCAAGCAGTTAGCTGGCATGATGGGATGAAAGCATAAGGTTTGACTAAAACGGTAGCCCTGGACCACCACTTGTGAAATTGTTAGACATGCAAATTATCAAGCCCCATCACCCTGGACCCTCTGAATCAGAATCTTGGGGGCTGGGGGCGTGGAGCCCAGGATTCTGTGCTTTTCCAAGCCTCCCATTTGATTCTGATGCAGGCAAGAGTTTGAAAGCCAATGGACTGAGTTGAAGCTGATAATCAAGGCATTACTACAACTTCACATCATGGAGAGTGTGGCCTTCTGAGTTTCCTATGAGTGCTTGCTCCTCCATGCTTCATTCTTCAAGCAGATTAATTCTTCCCTCTGGGAAGTGTCTTAAAAGACTATGTAGGACCAGAGTTGAATCTTGTTTGTGTGTTCATTTATTTCCTTATCTGGATGGTTCTCTACAAAAGTCAAATCACACAGCTTGATTACCTGACCCTTCTCTAAATGTCTTCTGTGACGTTTTCAAACTCAAATTCAACCTCAGAGGACAAAGCTTCCCGCACTGAGGGTATTCCAAAGAATGTGCTCAGGTGCTTATCTCAGACGTGTTTGTTGTGACTTAGACCTTCTTGTTCCTCTGCCCTTTCTTGGTATTTTTTAAGTACAGAAACTTCCTGGAACAACCTGAGAATGTGCCTCTACTAGGTAGGATGAGGCCCAAATACAAAATAGCAAAGGTTAACCTGACATATTTCAGGAGACACCAAACTGTGGGTCAGAGGCCACTGCACTGAGAAACAGGTGACGTATCTAGGCTGCTCAGCGTGCACAATTTGGATTCTGAGGGCAGTTTTGACAGTGATGGGCCATGAAACAGCCACCAGGTTCTCACAGAGATATAGCAACAGAGTGGGAACAAAATACCACTGAGAGTTTACGGGGTAGTTTGGGGAACAAAATGTCACACAGGCTAGTACAGCAAAATTCTACTCCATTTGTTATGGCTGTCAACGTGCTGTTCTCCTATTTGGAAACATCACAGTGTTTCCCTGTGAAATGTAGCCTATGCAAGACTAACACATTGGAAATATTGAGACTCTAATGACCCAAAACATTCTCGTGCCATGGGGGTGAGGGAGTATGCTGGATTTAAACATAACTCAGAGAGAGGTGTTTTCACAAAACCCCCATTTAAGCAACTGTAATTCCCAAATTGTTAACCTTCCTCATGTGGCTGCCCCCTCCCATTTTTGTGACAGCCACATCAGGAAGGGCAAAGGGACAGGTTTCTCTTCTGATACTGATCACAAGCCTTAACTAATTTCTTTGACGGTCCAAAATTAATGCATTTGCCAAAATTTCAAGTACTGAAAATTTTATGTGCACCATGTTCCTGTTTCTTATTGGGGGAATATTGTGAGTAAATGTTATTCTTAATCAATTATTTAGGGAAGTCAAGTTTATTTTTCAAAAAGAGAGAGAAAGAAAGAAAAGAAAGAAAGAAACAACCAAAAAAAGCAATTGTCCTAACACCTTATTCTGTTCCACCTTGAGAAGCCTCAGCCAGGACTAGTAAAGGGAGCAAATTCAAATCTGATTTACCTCTCTGATTGATTAGACACTGTATTGGTCAGAAATGCATTCAGCTCAATTAACAGTCATTTAAACTAATTGACAGTCATTTAAACACATAAAGATGCATTTGTCTCTCTCAGAAGAAATCTACAGAGAAGTAGTTTTGGGGTCAGAAATGCTTCAAAGATCCAGATATTTTTGTTTCCTTGGTCCATCATCCTTGGCTTGTGCCTTGTGGCCTTATGGTAGCAACAGAGATGTTATCTCTGACACTGCTTCTGTGTTCCAAGCAAAAGAAGAGGAAGTGCTAATGAAAGCAAGCTTCTGCTTACCTCTTATTGGCAAAACTGTCACATGGCCATGTCTGGCTGTCAGGCGAGGCCAGACAATCAGGTTTTGGCTTTTTAAACTTCTGAAGGAGAAAAGGAAATTAGGTCAGCCAATCTAGAGTGTATTATTACAGACATTGTAATAAAAAGCAGACCTCTGGATTAACATGTCCTAATGTGTTTCAGTGAACATTGTCAAGGGCCTTCTCCTATTAGAGGGTCATATAAGCAATGAAGTATGGTACAGTGTGATGGAGACTAAACACCAACTATATAAAAGTAGAGCATTTTATTTTGCTGGAGGATCCAGGGAAGATGAAGTCAGTGCTTCTCATGCTTTTGTGGGATTTTGATAAAATACCAATTCTGATTCAGTAAATCTAGGGGGGGGAGGTCCAAGATTCTGCAATTTCAACAGACTCCAAGGAAATAGGTGATGTTTAAAGAGGGCCCAAAATATGAGTAAGAATTCACAAAGGGGAGAAAAAAGATGAGGACACCTAAGATTGAGAGAATAGTATGCAGAGGTTCACACTCATCCCCATTTATGAAGCCTTCTGCCGCATTATTTCAAACTTATTTTCTTTAAAAATATATATATGCATACATGAATGGATGTACCATGAACAGTTAAGTAGGTAGATAAATATACAGGCAGACATGTACAGTAAGTAGATATCATATATTTAACAACTGTACAGTACACCAGTGAGTTAATGCAAATTCTCAGCAAATGAACCCCTTCTTTACCTCACTCTTCTAATTCAACATGTTGTTTTTCTCTTCAACTAGCCTTTCCTTCTGCTATTTCTGTTGTATTCTAGTACACAGGTTTTACCCATAATGATTGCTAAAAAACTTGCCCATATTAGTCCTAGTACTGTTCAAGAAAACAAAAAGATTACCATGTCCGATGCTAAAAAGTGAGCTTTACTGCTGGAGTCACTTCAAGAATGGTCAAGGGCACAAACAAAGATCATACTTTAAATGTCATGAGGCCAATTATAAGATAACTATAGCTTGGGATGATGGCCTAGAAGAGACTATGGCCAGAGGGATGTCATGATTTCAGAGTATTTGAGAAAATCTGAAGAGTCATTGCCTGTGTTTTATGTCAGACATACCCCTCAGGGGAGACCATACTGAAATGACCCCCATACTATTGGTTCAGGTAACATTTCCATTTCCAGGAACCCATGCCCCCACATTAAATGAGAAATGCCACTATGGAGCATATTTAGAGACCAGCAGGTAGTCTGATATCCTGGAGTGCAGGGGAAGGGAAGAGGAAGGGTCACAGGTGAGGCTGTTCTCATCTCAAAATCAGATTGTTTTAGCCATGCTGAGGTACACCTTAACCTACAGGCAGAGTGGAACTGCCAGTGTTCATGAGCAATACAAGGACATAATCACATCTGGGCTGTAGAGGGATACATTTATTGGCAGTGCAGTGGATGGGTGCAGGGAAAGTATACCAGCTAAACTGAAGTGAGGAAGGTCAAGTAGAAGGAAAGAGAAGATGAGAGCCTGGACCACCAGTGACTATAGGAAGGGAGAGAAGGAACAAGAAGTAATGGTCACATCAAAGGTACATTCAAGTGGGCAGAGTAAACTTTAACATATGGTGGAGGGAAAAAAAAAGAAGTTGAGGATGACACTAAACCAGGGTAGCAGTTTGGACTAGCATAATGTGTTCTTCCTAAATTTACAGTTCAGTTGTTCACAGGCCCTCTCTACCCACTTGCCTTATTCTTGGCCACTTCATGTGTCTTTGACACCTGCTAGAGCCTGAAAGCTTTCCAGATTGTGCACAAGAGGTTTTGTTTTGGTCAATAGGATAATTAAAATGCCTCTAAATGAAAGCAGTAACGCAGGAGAAGAGGAAGCCTGCAGAAGGGAGATAATTCAGGATAGAGCTATACCAATGGAGGGGAGTTGTTTGGCACTCATGGATGGAGGACCAGCCTGAAACTTGATTCACTTTTTCTGTGACCTTGAGCCAGTTTCCTTGGCCTTCCAGTAGCTATAAAGCAGAAGAAAGCATTCACCACCCTGTGACTCAAATCCCAGAGAGAGTGGGCTCTAACATTGATCCTGGCCCAGTGCACAGTGACCAGTGTCTTTCTTCCCCTCTTTGCAGACCTCGTCACAAGCCCGCACTTCCCTGCCCACTCAGCTCCCTAGAAAACCTGTTGATAAACAGACCCCCAATGCTTCCCCAGAGCAATGCCACCCTAGGAAATCAAAATGGACAGGAGAAAAGACAAGCCTGGGTGTATCAAGTTTCTCAGAGACCCACCATCCAATTCTCTGTATGCAAGAATTTTTAGAAAAAGTTCAGTGTTTATTTTCATGACTGTACTAAAGATCTCTGGAAATACCATAGATAACCACAACACTAATAACTATTTAATTTATTACATTTGCACATGCAGAAGGAAAGAAACCAGTCTTGGCATAAAGACAACTATAAACAAACATAAATTACAAACCAGACAGTCAAATTGAAAATTAAAGTAGAAAAAATTCAAAATCCACCTAATGTTTTCTCATTTCCATGTAGTGTTGGGCTATCCAATTATTTTACTTTTCATTTCTACTAATCTGAAGTCCTTCAGTTAATGAGCTTTTTTCTTTTCTTTTCTTTTCTTTTCTTTCTTTCACTCAGGTAAAAATATCAGGCACTGGGCCAGGCACTGGGAATGCAAAGATCAAATACAGACCTGCCCCTAGTCAAGTCAGGCTTAATCCCATGGCTTGTGCAAAGTTTAGGTTTAAAGTAATTTTAATAGACTAGTGAATGAATAAATTGTTTCTCGATTTTTTTAATTTAATATTTTTTCAATTACAGATGACATACAATATTGTTAATTTCAGGTATATAGCCCAGTGATTAGACATTATATAACTAAGTGATCTTCCCACTAAATCTCGTACCCATCTGATACCACACATAGTTATTAGAATATTATTGACTGTATTCCTTATGTTGTACTATTCTGTAACAACCAGTTTATACTTCTTGATCCCTTCACCTATTTCACCCATCCACTCATCCCCCTTCTCATCTGGCAACCATCAAAATGTCCTCTGTACTATAAGTCTGTTTCTGTCCTCCTCCTTTGTTTATTTTGTTTTTTGTTTTCTTTTTTAGATTCAGTTGCTGCTAGATAAGTACTTATTGTCATTTTATTATTCATAGTTTTGATTTTTTTTTTCTTCTTCTTAAAGAAGACCTTCTAACATTTCACGTAATACTGGTTTGGTGGTGATGAACTCTTTCAGCTTTTTCCTGTCTGGGAAGCTCTTTATATGTCCTTCAATTCTAAATAAATGCTTTGCTGGGTAGAGAAATCTTGGTTTTAAGTCCTTGCTTTGCATCAGTTTGAATACTTCTTGCCAGTCCCTTCTAGCCTGCAACGTTCCTGTTGAGAAATCAACCGACAGTCTTATGGGAACTCCTTATAGATAACTAACTGCTTTTCTCTTGCTGCTTTTATGATTCTCTCTTTGTCTTTAACCTTTTGCATTTTAATTATGTTGTATCTTGGTGAGGAACTTTCTGGGTTCATTTTTATAAGACTCTCTGCACTTTCTGGACTTGTATGTCTACTTCCTTCACCACAGTAGAGAAGCTTTCTGTCATTATTTTTTCAAATAGGTTTTCAATTTCTTGTTCTCTCTCTTCTCCTTCAGGCACCACTATGATGTGAATGTTGGTATGCTTGACATTGTCCTAAAGGCTCCTTACACTATCCTCATTTTTTGGATTTTTTTTTTCTTTTTGCTGTTCTGATTGGGTGTTTTTGGCTTCCTTATATTCCAGAACTCTAATTTAATTCTCAGCTTCCTCTACCCTACTGTTGATTCCCTATAAATTGGTTTTCATTTTGGTCATTGTATTTGTCATTTCTGACTGGTCCTTTTTTATGGTTTCCATGTTCTTTTTTATGCTGTTGAGGTTCTCACTAAGTTCATTGAGCTCCCTTATAACCAATGTTTTGAACTCTGCATTTACTTGATTGCTTGTCTCCATTTCATTTAGTTCTACTTCTGAAATTTTGTTCTGTTCTTTCATTTGGAACATGGTTCCTGTCTCCTCATTGTGACAATCTCCCTATGTTGTTTTCTTGTATTAGGTAGAGCTTAGTGAGTGACCTTATATAGTAGGTGTTCTGTAGGGTCCAGTGGTACAGCACCCCTGGGCACTCAAGCTGGGCAATCCAGGTGTACTCTGCCCCCGTGTGGGCTGTGTACACCCTCCTGTTGTAGTTGAGCCTCGATTGCTGTTGGCACATCAATGGCAGGGACTTACTCCCAAGCTGATCAACTACAAGGACAGGCTACAACCACCATGGAGGATAAGCTTAGCAGTGACCCACCCCACAGAGCAGGACTTATTTCAGTGGGGCTCTGGTGCCTGCTGAGTCTGTGCCTTGAGTATGTCACTTGTGAAGTTGGTTAGGTGGTGTTTTGACATAGTCTGAAACTGTCCACTGGTGTGCTAGCTCTGGGACCTTCCAAGAGGTATAGGCCAAGGTCAGCTGCCACCTGTGTTCTGCCCAGGGCCTCCCACCATGAGCTGTAAAGAATCCACATATGGCTACTATTTGTGCTGAGCTTAGACTTGCCGAGTCTTGGAGGTGCCCAGGTGAGGCAAGCAACAAACTAGGACTGGCTGCTGCTAGTGCCAGACCTGGGGCCACTTGGTGAGAGGTATGGGGCATGCTGAGGTCAGATGCTGCTTGTTTGAGAGACTTTAGGAAAGTCTGAAGCTGAGCCAAGACAGGCCATTGGTATGCAAACAGCTTCAGTGGGCCCACAAGGTGGGTGGGGAAGGGTCTCAGGGAATCACCAGGGCAGAGCAAACACTGTGAGCTAGGTTCATGGAGGCTCAGATCTGGAGCCTTGCTGCTGGCTCTGTGGGGGGAAGGGGGGCTCAATGAATGAATAATGGCCTCTGCCAGCACTTCTGTTTGTCAGAAAGTTGCCCCCACCCCACCCTTGCCTTGATGCCAGACAATTCAGCTTCTCCCTGAATGTCCCTTGTGCCTTTCAAGCTGCTGCTCCAGTGCTGGCACTTGAAACAAGTGAGTTTGGGTAAGTCCATGCACAGGCCCTCTGAGAGGAACATCTGAGACTCCAGAAGCCCTCTGTCTCACTTAGCCACACCCCCTGCTAGTTTTTCAGCCAGGAGTTATGGGGGACTTCTCTTCCTGAAACTGGAAACATGGGCTGGGTGCCCTGGTGTGGGGCTGGTACCCCTTGCTCCTCAGAGGGGACCTCTGCAGCTGAGATATCCCTTCCAATTTTTATCTACCACACATGGGTGAGGAATCAGCCCATTCCATGTCTCCACCCCTCCTGCCAGTCTAGATGTGGCTTCTTCTTTAAATCCCTAGTTGTAGGACTTCTAGGTAGCTAAATTGTAATATAAATATGAACAAGTCCTAAATGAGGGGGAATTGACATGACAGGAGAGTCTAGAAGTTTATTTTGAGATTTATATGATCCTTGACTCTTTTTACCAACTCTGTCTATGGCATTTGTCTTCAAGTGACCTCCTAGTGATTGATCTTGGTTCCTCTGACATTTCTGTTTCCTGGAACAAGGGCAGAAGCAATGGAAAAACTCCTCACCAGTTCAGTGATTGACCTGTCCCTCATACTGAGGCATGACTTACACATGCTTGTTATCTAGAGAGGGAAGCAGACAGGAACACAAATAAGCTGCAACACCAGCAAAGCAAACAGTGTGGTATGAGAGGTCATGTGCTTAAGAGCATAGGTTATAGAATAAGAAGACTAAGTTCAAACCTTGGTGCTATGTCTTATTAGCTGGATAAAATGAAGCAATTTTTTAACCTCCTCAGTAAATTGGAATAATACCTGTCTCATAAGGCTGTCATGAGTATTAAATGAAGGAATTTATGTAATATGTTTAACACAGTGCCTGTGGGCACACAATAAATGATAGACATGACAATGATAAACAAAATGATTATAATGATGTATATAAAATGCTATGGGAAACCTTATCAGGGTATGAGTAATTCTGCTTAAGAAGGGTTCAATGAGAAAAAGACATTTGAGCTAAACCTTGAAAGGTAGAAGGAAGCCAGGATGGAGACTGAGAAGATGGCATTTCAGAGAGAAAAAAAAAAAGACGTCATAAACTAAAAACATAAGGTAGATCTAAGGCTTAAGAGTTTATAGAAGAAATAAGTGAGAAGCTAGCTGGAATTAGGGGTTCAGCTATGGATAACTGAGAAAAATCTGAACTAAATCTTGGAGATATTCTGATGTAGGTTTCAGAATGATGGAATAAAATGTATTAGAGTATGTTGTGTATACAGTATGTGCAATTATCAAATTGGACTTCATGAGGCAGGGCTATTATTAAAGGACCCGTCTCTTCTTTTAGGAGCCCTTTAATTGTTTTTACAATCATGTTTATCAACTACTTTGGTTGTTGAAATCTCCTGCCATTTTTTTTTTTTAATCAAAGTGTGCATTTTGGGGATCAAATTAGAAATTCAAAGATAGACCATGAATTCTTTCTTTACTCAGAGGCTATATTATTCATCTGGGCCTAGGAAGGAAAGTTCTTCCAAACTCTTCTAAAAAAATGTTTTTGGTGACTGAGTTTAAATAGAGCCCTGCCCCAAAAGCCTGCCTTTTTGCATCAATATCTGTCTCTGTCTCCCCCAACTCCCAACTCTGGTCCTTCCTGCTGTCTCTGTCAGTTCAGGTGCTTTCATGATTGACACCTTCACAAGTGTCAAAATACCAGCAATTTGGTATTTTGCTTATGTTTGTTCTTAGTCACACATAGTCTATAAATCACCCAATACTCTCTGTTCCATTGCTACTGAGCTGACACTTGAGTAACACAGTTTGCAATTTTATTTTCCTCTCCCATTATTCATCCAGCCCTCCATACCTATTTTTCTTACACATGAACCCAGTACTAAAAATACACATCAGTTGAAGGTTCTGCCAAAACACTTAGTAAATGAGTAATCCAACTTGTCCGAGACCAAAAGAAGTGTGGGGGTCCTAAAATAAATCCCTTTGACATGAATGAATCAATTTGTCTGGGAGCTGAGTTCATTAAGACAGTAAAAGTGCATGACTGTGGGATGTAAGTCACTGGGTCGACCTGACACACACTCAGTGTGCACTTCGTGACATGCTCCCAGACTCGATGTCTGCCCCCAGCGCTGGGAGTTCAGCCCGTGTTCCCGTGCATGGCACAAGCATATTGTAGCCACTTTGTTTTTTAAATTTCTCCACAGCTCTAATCTTTATCTAACAGTATTCCATTTATTTATTTATTTATTTATTGTCTATGTTTTCCCTCTGGATTTCAACTCCATGAAGGAAGATGGGACTTAACTGTACTGTTATCCACTGTGTCCCCACCACTAAATCAGTGCCATGCACAGGATAAGTGCTCAAGTTTGTTGAATTGATTTTCAAAGCCAAAGTTCAATAAGGCCAAACTAATACCTAACTTCCGTGTTGTTGTTTTTTGTTTTGTTTTGTTTTGTTTTCTTGCATTTCTCCTAAGAGTAAAATAATACTGATGGTTATAATTTATGAGTGCTGCTACCCGGTTTCTACTGTGCTACCACACTAATATAGACACTGCAACATCCTATGTAATCCTCACAGCTATCGTATGTGATCTATATTTGTATAGCCTTTGTAAATGGAACTGTTGGGGCTCACGGAGATTAACTCACCCAAGGCCATAGAGCTGGGAAGGAGAAGACTGCAGGCTTGAACCTAGGACTGTTTTACCGCAGCTTCTCAGTTTATCACATTGCTACTCCTTACCATCAAGTACAGCAGATCTTAAAACTATCAGGTCTTAACCCTTTTTGTATTGATTCAGGATTGGGGCTAAAGAAAGGAATTGTCAGTTTTAGTGGCAAGCTGCTCTTTTATCTCAGATGTTGGTTATAGAGACGGCTAGTTATAGGGGTTCCTATAACTTCGGTTATAGGAACGATTACTCATCCTCCTGATTCTTATCCCTTCTGGCTACTACAGTCTTCCACATCCTTTCAGAGGAGCAAAATAAAACCAGTCCCTTCTCCAAAACTCACCCATCTTTCCCAGTTACATTTCTAAGCAAACCTGAGGGACACAAGCCTCACAGTCAGGTCCCACCATCAAATGTGTCCACAGGCTCGCCTGACTCCTGAAGGATGTTACAAGCCACCTGAAGTGTTTGAGCAGCTACAGCAGGAGTTGCAAGCCCTCCACCCAAATAAGGCAAACTGCTCCTTTAGTTATTTGCTTTAAGGAAATAGGAAGGTCCCTTTAGTTCATGTACACATTTTATATGTATCTTAACCCATCAGATAACCATTGTGTCTGTCTTGTCTTTATTGAATGGAGTAAATTTTGAGGGACTTTAAAAATCACTGAGTTTCCCCACATTGATATTTTACTGCCCTGCAATACGAACTCCACACAATTATTCTAGACCCAGTAAAATATAACTTCCATGCAGTATTTCCTGATTATTTAAAGCAGAATTAATGTCTCCACTGAAGTTTGCACAAACTACAATATTACTTACCACACAAAATAATTATCTTTGTATCTGTTGTTTATATATCATAGATTTTCATTAAATACCCTGTGATCAGGAATTATATTAATTTTTATCTTCCTTGCTGATCATGTGGCATGTAATAAATCCTTAATAAGTGCTGAATGAATTCTGTATACACACAGGTTATTCGTCCTTTTTTGAAACACTATATATATATATATAATTTTATCCTCATTTCAGAACATTTTCTCATTGCTTTTTTACAGAGAGAGAAAGTGGGAAAGAGAGAAAGAGGAACATCATTGTGAGAGAGAAACATTAATCGGTTGCCTCTTGTAGGCTCCTTAACCGGGGATCAAATCCGCAACCTAGGTATGTGTCCTGGCTGGGAATCGAACCCACAACCTTTTGATATATGGGATGAAGCTAAAAACCAATTGAGGCACACCAGCCAGGGCCTCTTTTGAAACACTTTAAATGACAGCTCACTGTTTCAAGATCAGCCCATTTTATTGTTGCAAAGATATAATTATTATGAGGTTAAATGTCTTTTTTTAAGTCAGTTTTTTTTTTTTTTTACTTAATACATTCTAGTCAAATAGTAACAGAAATAAGTAAATACTTTGAAAAACAGGCAGATTTTTCCCCTAGATATGGAATAAAATTAAGTCAAAGTTCTCTACATGGTAGAAGTGAGACAACTGCTGATGTTCATGGTTAGACATTCAAGGA
The DNA here is from genome assembly GCF_987537825.1 of Furipterus horrens. Classification (NCBI taxonomy): domain Eukaryota; kingdom Metazoa; phylum Chordata; class Mammalia; order Chiroptera; family Furipteridae; genus Furipterus; species Furipterus horrens. The sequence continues at coordinate 71,010,276 of NW_028327180.1, forward strand.
CAACTTGGAAATTTTTAAGCCATTTCCAAAAAAATCTATGGCAACAGGTTGGGACACAGCTACTTCAAAGGGGAAAATGTCTATATTTACATGGTTTTATTTAACAAGAATTGGGTGGCACCTGTATAGCATGATATTGTGTCTTTGGCCTTAAAGGAAAAGACAGTCTTTTTTTGTTTGCACCAGTTTGAAATATTTCTGAAGGCTCCCCCAAAATGGATTACTACAGTATTCATTCACATTAGACAGTTCATACATGTAGTAAAAAGATAAATACAGGATTTCATGGTCACTTTTTTGATTGATTTGGTTAATTGCATAAAATGAAGATAAATACTCACAAGCACATCTGATCAACAAAACTCCTAGATGCATCAGAATACAAAATATAACATGACCAATATAGACTCGGATCACCAGGCATATAACATTGGAGTAAAGCCTGTGTCAATTTCCTCCCCTTCTTCAGTGCTCCTCCTTGGAGTCCTTGACTACTGGAGTTTGGACCTTCAACACTGTCCCCACCACCACCAAAAAGAATACTTCCGAAAGGCATTCTGATAAAAACTGATAAAAATGTCACCTCAGCCCTTCAGCCTTACTTGGAACATTTAATTTTTAACTTAAAAGGATCAACTGTTCTTAGCTTTAGGAAGGCAAGCATCACGCAGGTGAAAATATTTGAGGACACTTTACCTAGCTACCCCACCACACGTTAGAGGGACTCAGCTCTTCTTAGAATTCCACGTCGTTTTCCAGAGCAGGTTTGAGTTCTCCAAAGCTGCCTTTGGAGATAGTCTAGTTGAGGCGTGTTTAGGAAAAGAGAAAAACTTATATCTGGAATTTATACTCTTCCAAGTAATCTTTCAGTCTAGTTGGTAAAGGCAGCTCCCAGACGGCGCTGGTGCACTTGTTGATGGTGAGCCTGCAGAAGTGCTGCAGCGACGGCGCTGATGTGTAGAGCGGTTTGGTCAGGTAAAGGTGAAGCGCTCCGCTCCGGTGGGCTTCTGGGTCGGTCCACTTGTCCCTGCACATCCGAACATAGTAGTCGATCAGGTGGACCGCGCTGTCAAACTGCTTAAGCTGGGACTTGACACACACGATAGAGTCCAACCTGAATTTCCCACGTTGATACTCGATTCGCAGATTAGTTGGTCCAGCTGATGTTTTCACAGATATTGTCAGCAGGAAGTCTGAATGAGAACTATCTCTGATCAAGAAAGTTCCTTCTGGTGCCTCTTTTAATTTCTCCTTGGCTTCGGCAACAGTCATACTTCCCCAGTACCAGCCCGACTGACCGAGCTCCTGCCAGGCCTTCTCCAGACGCGCCGCCTCCTGGGACGGCTGCTGCCGGGACGGCTCCCCCGCGGACGCCGCGCTGCCCCTCTGGCTCCGAGTCCCAGCCGCGCCATTCCCGGGGGTCTCCAGGCTCCACAGAGTAACGGGCAACAGGTCAGCGCGGCAAGCAGAGGTTGCCGCGAGGTGGCGGTCAGAGGGCGGCACGCGTCCTGCCTGGAAGTCGGTGGGACCCCCAAACGCGTCCCTGCAGAGTATCCGAAACAGTGGTGGAGGGCACGGGGGTCCCGGGCTGTTGGGTCTTCCTCCTCAGGTCCCGGTGGACGAGTGGCCAAGTGCCCCGCAGGCTCGGTCTCTCACGGCTTGCCGGGTCTCACACCCAACGGCGCCACGGGTCTCCTCGGGCTGGAACCACCTGCCTGGGTCAGGAGCCACCAGCCTACTGAGCGGAGGTGCGCGAGTTGCTGAGTTGCCGCCTCCCGGGTTGTAGGCGGGCTCGCTCCCCGCCCCCTCTCCGGGCAGGGGTCGGGGGCGCCGCCTGGCGCCTAGGCGGCCACTCCCTCTTTCGCCTTTCCGTGGTGAGCTGAGCTCAGTGTCCCTGACACTCCACCTTTGGGCCTGGTTTGGCCGTCTGCACCCGCTCAGATGAAGTGGGCTTCTCTTTAAGCATTTTAAGACAGTAATGTGACCCCTTCTTGACGGAACACCTTCCTGTCTCTAATGAGGGCCTTCAAGGGGCCGTTTCTAAGCTAGAGCCCTCCTGGTTCCTCTTCCCAGGACAGTCTCTAATGATGAAGACTCCGCTGGAAGTGCCTTGCCTCAGATGTAGCAGCAGGGCTCAGTGCGACGGGATCCTACTGAACTGGACACTGTCGTTTTGCAAACAGCCTTAATAGCACTATTATTTTCAGTATTCTATCCGTTCTCTCTCAGGTCTCTTTCTTTGGACTGTAGGAATTCAGATTTCTAATTGATCCTGCTACAATTAATTTTATAACATTAAAAGCAAAACTTTATATCTGTCATTGTTTAGACAATCTTGTTTTGGGGGATTTTACGGGGCTTAGGTCTAGAACACTGAACTCTGAGTGCAATCATGTACTTTATAGTTATCTGGTACCCCCTCTATTTGATAAGTCTATAAATAACTGGGTTTTAAACAGTTGCATTCTGAGTACCTTTCAAGTATGTGCTGGCCCTACTAATTCACTACTCTAGCTGGGTGCCCCACAAATAACAAAAAAATAGCAACGTCAGCAGCAGGTAGACTTCTGTGCACTGAACCCCAGGCTCTGGGCCGAGCACTTCACGTGCTTGTCAGCTAGGCTAGATAGGCTTTGCGTGATGATAAACAGCCTCAAATTCATGATGGTTTAGGCCCCGGCTGCTGCGGCTCAGTGATTTGAGCATCAGCCTGTGAGCCAAGTGTTGCTGTTTCTGTTCCCAGTCAGGGCACACGATGAGGTTGTACGTCAGGTCCCCAGTTGGGGGCGCAAGTGAGAGGCAACCACACAGTGATGTTTCTCTCCCTCTCTTTCTCCTTTCCCCTCTCTCTAAAAATAAATAATATTTTTTTAATTCATGATGGTTTAAAACATATTTTTTTTATTTTTTTATCTTACTACAAGTCCTATGTGGGAAAGAAGGGGTAGGATTTTGCTCAGCCTGGTCACTGGAGAGGCAAGTGAATGGAAGGAAGTTCTTTCTCAATACCTAATTACTCAGCATCATGACAGAGGAAAGGAAGCATGGCAAATCCCTCATTGGTTCTTGAAGTTCCTTCCCAGAAGTAACACATGCCATTTCTGTTCACATTTCATCAAGCAAAACCAGGTACATAACCATATCTAACTTGTGTCTCCATCTCTTAGTACAGTGCCTGATCCAGAGTCACCACCAAAAAAGTAGATATTGAACGATTGAATGAATGAATGAATGAATAAATTGAATCTTTAGTTAGGGTGCTTCTTGCTCAAGAAACCCCAACTCAAAATGGTTTAAGACATGAGAAAACTGAGTACTTCTAAAGTGGGCAGCTCCAGATGAGTAATTCTGCAGCTTGGGGAAGTCATTTAGGGTCTGGATCCTTTCATCTCTGTGCTCTGCCATCCCCCAAGTGTTCCTTGATCTGGAAGGCCTGCACTCTCATCTCCTCTTCCCCATGGTCACAAGGTGGTCACAGCAGTTCAGTAGTCATATCCAGATGGCAATAGCATCCAAAAGAGGAAGAAACCAACTCTTTTGTGGGATCCTCTTTAAGAGAAGGAACAGTGTTGCCAGAAGGTCCCCCAGCACACTTCCTCTCCTGTCTCTGTGGCCAGAGTTGTGTCACATGCTCATGACTAAACCAGCCATTGGCAAGTGGCATAGGGCTCTGTGATTGACTTAGTCCAGTCAGATCCATCTCTAGGCAAGGGACAGGCTCACTCTCCTCTGAAGTCCATGCCTGTGAGGAGAAGGGTAGACCCTTGAATACAATTGGAGTTTTGTTAACAAGGAAAAAGGAAGGGATGGATGTTGGGTAGAACACATCAGAATCCCCAGATCTTTTCCATTAACTGTTCCTTACCATCATAGCTTTGATCCCTCAGATTTTCTGAGTCTATGGATGACCTTCTGAACTTTTCCTTCATTTATTTCATCACCACCCCCACTGGCTTCAGTTAAGGCAGAAGTTTGTTGTGATTGGCTTGGTTGACTTTGAAAGGGCCAGGTTCATTTTGTATAAATTAACTTGATATTAGCTGTGTGAAGTAAACCACTTAACATATACAGGGCATAAGTCAAATACAGTTTCTTCCCAGAATCATTGTAGACTGCCAGTCTACCAGCATTTACATCACCTTAGTTACCACCTGGACAGGGAGAAATCAGTGATGTGATGAAGAGCGTTAGAAACAAAGGCTGGCATGGATTCTCCACTGCATTGACCCAGAACTCCTTGCCATGCCTCATTATGCTGACATGAGATTGCAAGCCTACAAGACTGTTTTTTGACTTATCAGTGTGTCTCCCTAGAACCCGCTGCTCTGTTTCATTACCCACATCTCATCCCACTCTCCTGTCTGACTCCTAATTACCCTTTAGATCACCATTTAAATATGGGTGACTCCTATGGGCAGAGTAAGTACCCTGCTGTATTCTCTCAGAACACCAGAAAACCACCTAACATAGTGCTATCACATTTAAAGGCTTGTCTTGGTGTCAGTCTCTACTCTTTAAGCCATAAATAAGCTTATGAGCCACAGAAACCACATCTGTGTGATCCCCATTATACCCCCCAGTGACCCCAGGATAGGGTCATCGATAATTTTTCTTTTTTACTTAATGAGTGAACCAACATTACAGCACCATATTCTCTCATATCATCTGCCAGATTTACTATGTTTAACTATATACCATAGAATATAACTATCCACTGCCTTGCCGTGATCCATGGAGCTAGGATCTAAAAATTAGACCCATCTGATTCCTGCTGGGAGAGGGTTCCCCAACATGGTTTATACCCCATTGCTGGTAGCTGCAATGATTTTAACTTGTACAACTCCTTTATTAGTTTTGTGTTAATTTCTATAATGAGCTTCTGTTTATGGCAAATAATATTTATTTTACATCTTCAGTAGTAATTTACTTTATTTTTGTTTCCCTTAAAAAAAAATCTTTTAACTAAGTTTTGTAATAACCGAAAACTGGGAACTATTCAAATGTCTATCAACAGGTGAATGGATAAACAATTAATGATATATTCATAAAATTAAATATTATATAATGATAATTTAACAAAAAGCAGTAAAGAGAAATACACTATTGATATATGCAGCACCGTGGATGAATTTCAAAATTATTATGCCCTGTCATACAAGGCAGGGAAAAAGTACATGTATTTATATAAAATTCTGAAAGTTGTAAATTAATATATAGAGACAGAAAGCAAATCAATGGTTGCTTGAGCATGAGTTTGAAAGGAGATATGGGTTTCAAAGGGGGCAAAACAAAACTTTAAAGATGGATATGTTCTTTATTCATTAATTCAAGTTGTATATTTTAAATATGTGCAGGTTGTTGTATTTATGTATTTCCTCAAAGTTATTAGGGTTTTTTAAATAAAGCCAGATTGTTAGGGCTGTGGGGGACATTGGCATAAAGTTTAAATTGAATTCCAAATACAATGAGAAGCTACTAATGGGTTCTAAACAAAGGATGGGCATGACTAGATTAAATATTTAGTGTAACAGAAGCACTCAGGGCATGTTTTTTTAAAATCTTATCTGATACAGTCTCACAAATCTCAGAATTTTCCCCAAGTAAGGCAGGCATGCAACACTAATACTCACCTGCACTGATGGCTAATACTTAGTATTGGTCAGAGTATTTTTCCTCCTAAATGGATAGGAAGGTGAAAGCTGCACTGGCGAGACCACATTGATTTTAATGCCCATTGAGTAAGCAATGAGCAGAATATGTTGACCCACACATTCCTCTCCCTGCAGTTGACTGCGGAAGAAATCACCAAAGAGGCAGAGCATAGCCACTAGGTACTTCCTCCTGTATGAAATCCACAATGTAGCATCTGTTCTTTCTAACAGTTCTTTGAAAAGAGTTGAGGTAACCAGGAGACTTGAGGAAGCAAATATATGTTTCAGTCCTTTCATACAGGATGAGAAAGCAGCCAGAAAATTTTAGACCAGGAAGTTTGTCTTCGATAGCAAATGAGGATCCCAAGAGACAGATGAGGGGTGAGGCTCCCATCTGGGAGCCTCGACAGCTGTTTTCTTAGGAAATAAAGCACGAAAAGAAGCGATCAAACATCAGAGATCTTCAAAAATTGGGATTTAAAAACTCCTAAAATCTGTTTAGTCCTTGACTTGAACTGTTAATGACTCAGGATTAAGAAGAAAGGAGGACTGACGCTCCATCAACTGTGACTTGTGCTGAAGGCACTTGAAAGCACTTGAAGAAGCACTTTTGAGATATCTCAAAGTTATTAAGTTGTCACTGACAGAACCTTTTCCTAACAGCTGACAGCCCAGATCCTGTTCTGGTTGAGGTAGGAATTTCATACATTATTTTATCTCTCACTTCATTGGGTGCTGTGTAAACAACCTGACCAAAGCAAATAGGTTGTCAATGCTGGGAAGTGCCTCTCATCTCCCACTCTGACAGGAAGTCCCCACTATTGGTTTAGCTAATAGAATTTCTTATAAGTTCCTTTGGCACACCATGATGGAAGCTGGGTTTTGTTCTTCCCTTCTTTTAAAGAGTGAGATTCACATTTAAAATAGTCACATTCAGGTAGGATTATGAAGTGTGTACTGTATGCTGGGTCACAAAGCACTCATAAAGGTGAGCTTTCTGGCAAAAGGAGTAAGGTGTACAGGGCTCCGGTGGTATCTTCTGGTGGGTAGTAGTTGAATGATTGCAGAATTCATGAAGTCATGTCTCCATCCACATCTGAATGACAAAGGCAAAAGAGGAAACTTACAATGGAACCTAGCTTTAAGTGAAATACAAATCCAGTTGAGAGAGTGGACTTTTCAAGGACCTACTTCAAAAAAAAAAGGAAATAAAAATTAAAACATAGTTTCCTCTGAAATTTTCAGACCTGAGAATAGGGACTGATGGGAGTGCTGCCTCTCTAAGAATATAAATTCCTAAAAATAAAGGCAGGTATTAAAGTTGTTCTTGGATCAGCGCCCAAAAGACACTTTATTCCTCAGGTTGATTTCAGAACTCCTGGGTGCAGCCTGAGTGGGACCTACAGTGTGTTGGTGTCCGTGCTTATGGTTCTTTTGGTTTTTTTGTCATGTAGAGTGAAGGACCTTTACTAAAAAATAAAATATAGTAGATATTCAAATATCATCCGTATTCTCTACTTTTTTTTCTATCCACATATACTTTTGCAAAATTCAGTATTGTAGGGAATGGCTACAAATACACATTTTCTATTCTTTTTTATTAAATTTATTTGGGTGACATTGGTTAATAAAATTATACAGGTTTCAAGTGTACAGTTCTCTGATACATCATCTGTATAAGGGGGTCAAATATATGGTGATGGAAGAAGATTTGACTTTGAATGGTGGGCATGCAATGCAATATATAGATGATGATGAAAGCTTATGGTTCTTAATCCCAGATGAAATACTGAGGAGCTCTACTTTGGGGGATATTTTGGAGTTGTATAGATAGATCTGTCAAAGGGATGAAACAAAAAGACCCAAAGTGTTTAGCATAATGTGTAAGGAATCTGGAGGCAGATTGCCTGAGTTTGAGCCTTGGCCCTTCACTTACTAGCTGGGCAATTAACCTTGATCAGTTCATTTTGCGAGGTCTCAATTTCTCATCTGTAAGGCAGGAATGAGAACAGCACACAGTTCCTAAAGTTGCTGTAAAGATGGAGTGCGAGTTAATACTTGATGCCCCTAGGATAATGCCTAGCATCATAATGTCCACTCAGTGTGTGTCAGCATTCACTACCGCAGAGGAGCTCAGGAAAAAATAAAATTAAAAAACACAAGGGATACTGATGTAAATTCAGATGCATTGGTTGTGTGGCTCCTTTCATACGAATACAGAGACCTAATAATACCCTTTTCTTTCCTTTTGTGCATATTAAATTGTTCTCAATTTGACACAGGTACAATTTCATTTTTCTACCTGTAGCTATAAAACAGCACCAAAGGTGAAAAATAAAAGATCTGGTGGTAAAATGAGAGTCTTTGCATACAAGTGGCCATTGAAACGTCTTCTTATTTTACCTCCAGACACATTTAAGAAGGAAACCAGGAAAGCAAAAATCCATGCATGAAAAAAGTGGCTGCACTCACACTGTACACTTGGGCTGTGTTTTGTGAACACATCTGTTTGTTCTCTGAAAGACATGATAATATAGATTTTAAAAGAAACTGCAGGGCTTACTCTGAATGTGGGGGGCTCAGTTGATTTCAGAGCATAAAGCTTTCATTTCTATGATCTGCCCACTTAGAGTAAGTAATGTGAAGTCCTAGTCCAATATCCATGATGGTCTCCCAGAGACTGTAACCAAAGATCAGGCAGGTCTGCCCACCCCACCCCTGGTGTGGAAGCAAGCCAGCCTTCCCCTCGGTTCTTTCCTTGTGTCTCATCCATGTAAATATACCTTCTCTGTCTACCATTCGCCTCTACAAGCAGCACATTCCTAACAGGTCTTCAATTCATCCTAACCCTCACTTCCCAGTAAAAAGCAGCTACTCAATTCAAAATAAAATAAAGATTATGGATCAGATCAATCCAAGTGACTTGAAAATCAAACTCCCCCCAAAAAATCTTCACTGGGTATCACTTTTGGCTTCTCTTTGGCTGTTTGCATTGGATGCCAATTAGAATGACTCCTGGACATGGACAACGGGGAGGGATATGATTGTGGGAGAAGGGGTGGGCTGGGAGGGGGGAGCAATGAGGGAAAAATGGGACAACTGTAATTGAAAAACCAAAAAATAAAATTAATAAAAAAAAAAGAAAATAAACAGTATATTTCACAAAAAAAAAAAAAAGAAAAGAAAGAAACATATTTCTACTGTTGCATAGTCTTAGAGGAATACTTTTTCCTTAATTCTTCCTTTTTTCCTCTATACCTCTCATTGCTAAGTTTTTTTATGTAACAACGTCCGACTCTCCTTTATTCCTTCACCCATGAACCACAATGCTTTCAGAAGTATTGCTGTACTGTGATTCCAGCCATCTTCTCTGAGAATAAAGTCCCCATTCCTACAAATCCTTTTGATTATGATACCTGGGAATATCGGTCCCTGGAAATCCCAGCAAACTGTAGCAAATCAGAAAAACACCAGAACTATGAACAGAGATTTGAGAGTCTCTGTGCTTCGGTGGGTTGAGATGCCAGAGTAAGAGATCAGTGCAGAGAAAGGAGGCAGAACTGTGGGGCGAGTGTCAGGCATACAGGTGGGACGAGAGTCTGGGAGGGCCCTTCCTGGGAAGCCAAGGTGGCGAGAGCTTAAGACAAGTGTCACCAGTCCAGGTGTTGCAGAGAGCGGGCCAGGCCCCCAGAGCAGGAAGATCAGTAAGATGTGGCCCCATAGCACACCAAGGAAGAAGTGATGGAAGCCTTGTCTGCAGGGAATTAAAAATAACCACAAAGCCAACTAAAACCTCATTGCTTTTTATAAGAAATGCCAGTGATAAAATACTTTTCTCTCAAAAAATATCTCTTATTTGTCTACGTTCTTATCAACTGATGTGGTTACTGTTGAGTTTTGGTAACATATAGTATTTATATTATCAGGTTTTTATTTCCTGTCTTTTAGTGAGCACTGTAGTGTGCATGGGAGATAATTTAGACAATTCCCAATTATGTAATTGCTATCTATGTTTATTTCTAATGTAAGTTTAAGAAGTATGGCCTGAAATTATTTAAGTGTGCTTCAAGTTCAGTGTGTCTCCCAACATCATGTATTTCTGAGATATAAAATTAAAAATGATAATATAACTTAAGTTATTTCAACTCTGCCATTTTCTGTAAATGCATGAAGTCTTTATCTGTGTTTAAAACTCTGACTGCAGAGTCATTCGAAGGCTGCTACACTTAATCCCAAGCAAAAAACATTATTGCAATTTCTGGAATTTATTGTCAAGTGGGATTCTTATTAGCATCTGCCAAACTTACATTTCAAACTTTTCCTCTATTGTTTTGTGTGAAAGAAACATTTTTCAAAATTAAAGTATTTTAAAATGTGTTCTTTAACCTTAGGAGAATAATAAATTGACAGATCTGATTATCCATTGAACATGAATATATGAAGAGAACTATTTTCATAAAATCAGTGGCAAATGTGCAGAAGTCAATGAAGCAAATTGTAATACTGTCATTCATTTCTCTGGCAGAAAAATTGGTAGATATGTATTTTTGTGTGTGTGTTCAAAAAAATACAATAATGTAATTAAAACACATTAATCCATTTTCCTTTTTTACATTGTAACACTATATTTTTAACAAGCATGAATACATAGATATTCCTATATCATATATACATATATATGAGATGCAATAACAGAACAATTTTGCTTTCTACATTTCTTTTCTAGCCACTATTGCTCATTTCATTTCATGATTATTACTGAAAGCAATGCAGTCATATTGAGGAGAGAGGTTTTCAGAGATAATGTCCTCAGGATGTCAGTTATGCTAGGTATGCCAGGAACCAGTCCCTGCAGACAGATAAGGTCACTAAACAAGCATGGGCAATCTGAATGACGTCTGTAAGCACGTACAGGCAACAATGAGAACACTAGTTTCCAGTTCTACAGGGGGAGGGTTGGATGGGAAATTTCAGGAAAATCCTTGCTCTCTAGCTGTGGTAAGGTTTGAATGGGGGCCTGGCCCTGTGGTAAGGAATGCACTTCCCTCTACTTACCAGCTGTGAGCCTTGCACACGTCTCTGTAATGTCTCTGCGCCCCATATGCAAAATGAAACACTAGGATCATAGCGGTAGTGGCACCTGCCTTTTTTGACTATTGTGACAAGTAAATAAGAACAGGGCCTAGAACAGCTATAAGGAACTCTTGGAGTAATTGCAGTGATGTCATCTGGTAAAAGGTAAAGGAACAACTGGGTAGCTGGGCTTCAGGTCCCAGGGGATCCAGCCCCACTTCCTGGGAATTTGGCCCTGAATCGATAAACAAGCTACAGAGGAGGGAGATGGAAGGAAAGGAACAGACATCACATTTCCATCCCAAGTTCCTGGCTATTCTAGGGTGGTCTCCCCCATGCCCATCCATCTCTATCAATCTCATCATCCCATTTTATCTTCTACATAGTGCCAGATGCTTTCTGGCATTGTCTTGCTAATGTATTTGTTCATTGTCTTCCCCACCATCATCCCCTTCCTCCTCAGAAAGTAAATTTTCTAAGAAAAGCATCTTGGCCACCTTGTCTACCTCCCTAGCTACAAAGTCTAGTATAGCCTCTGACTACTGCTGCTCAATCCATATTTGTTAATTCTTAAATTAAGGCCATATATACTCAATCCCACCTAAATGAGTGATCTGAGCTCATTTGTCAGCAGAGAGTAAAAATCCAGGAATCGGGGAATTCTTGACAAACTGAAGAGCAAGAGTAGAGTGATGAGCATGAAAAGGATAATGTTTCTTGCCTTGGATATAGGATTTCACCTAGAGGTGATGCATGTCCCTCTAGCTTTCACTCCCAGACAGCTGGGCTCTGAAATTGTGTGATTAGGCACATGCTATAATTAATCATCTTTATAAAATAGCTCAGAGGCTTATATCCAGTAAGGAGCCATCCAGCCAGCCTTGTTATGGACCTCACAGCCTTCCCTTTATGTGTTGGTTTGCTTCCTAAAATAAGCAGACCTCGTCTTACCCTTATTGTAACTCTAAAAGATGCAGAAGTGGTTTGTGTACACCCTGTTTAGAAAGCTCCATATTGTTACCTGTGATAGCTGAAATTTGGCCATCAGAGAGATGCAAGTAAAAACCACAATGAGATACCACCTTACACCTGTCAGAATGGCCATCATCAACAAATCAACAAACAACAAATGCTGGTGAGGATGTGGAGAAACGGGAACCCTACTGCACTGTTGGTGGGAATGCAGACTGGTGCAGCCACTATGGAAAACAGTATGGAATTTCCTCAAAAAACTAAAAATGGAACTGCCATTTGAACCAGTGATTCCACTGCTAGGATTATACCCGAAAAATCCTAAAACCCTAATTCAAAAAAACCTATGCACCCCTATGTTCATAGCAGCCCTGTTTACAATAGCTAAGTGCTGGAAACAGCCTAAGTGCCCATCTGTAGATGAATGGATGAAAAACCTGTGGTACATTTACACAATGGAATTCTATGTAGCAGAAAGAAAGAAGGAACTCCTGCCATTTGCGACAACATGGATGGAACTAGAGAGAATTATGCTTAGTGAAATAAGCCAGGCAAAGAAAGCAAAATACCATATGATATCACCTAATACAGGAAACTAAAGAGCAACACAAACAAACGAACTAAATAGGCAAAGACTAGAATAGTAGTCAGTAGGAGGGAGGGAGAGAAGGGGGATAAGTAAGGGAAGGGTTTAGTCAAGGAACGTGTATGAATGACTCATGGACATGGACAACGGGGAGGGATATGATTGTGGGAGAAGGGATGGGCTGGGAGGGGGGAGCAATGGGACAACTGTAATTGAATAACCAAAAAATAAAATTTAAAAAATAAAAAAAGAAAAAGAAAGCTCCATACACACATGGAAAGAAGCCTTTTGGCTGAGACAAAAGTTCATCTAGATGACTGCTTGAGTCTAGAAAATGTTTAATAGAGAGGAAAGTCTCCACCTGTGGGGAAGAAATTACAGCTAGGGAAGGATTAGCAGAAAGGAGAGAATTTCCCTGGCTTTTAAGCTTTAACACCAATAAATATACACTATTAAGTATAGCATTGTGCCTAAAATGAAGGCTAGTCAGTTTGCTCTGTATTTTAATGTATGCACATAGAGATAATACCTTTCTTGTGACATGTGCCTTTAATGTACAGGGTTAAGCAAAAGTTGGTTTACAGCTGTGAGTACACAAAACACAGTTTATTCTTGTATTATTTATTAATTATTGTATTATTTTCCATATGAACAACTATGAACCTTCTTTTGCCCCACCCTGTAGTAATTTATCTTTCTAAAGGAATGCTTGGCAAATAGAAAATTCAGTCTTTTATGACCATTGATGCAGAAATGCAAAAAATTGTGGAATCCATAGCAAATTGCACAATACACAGTAAAGCCAAAACTACAAGAGTAATGAAAATATATTTGTCCATGGCAATGGTAAAGAATATAGGTGTCCCCTGCTTTTCTAAAATTTGATTTAGGCAGTTTGTTTTTAAGAAAGACCTACGTAGGCACCTTTTTTCATTAATGTTGTAAAGGCAGTGCTCACCCTGAGCAGCCAGAGTGGCTCCACCAAACTCTTCCCAGGAACCACACTCCATCTCCACATCAGGCCACCATAGCTCTGACTTGTGTCTGTGAGCATCTGTGCTCCATCTCAATTTATTTTTTTTGTCCATTTTTTAAAAAATAATTTACTAATTTTTTTGTTTATTTTATTTATTTTTAGAGAGCAGGGAAAGGAGAAAGAGAGGAAGAGAAACCTCACTGTGTGGTTGCCTCTTACCTGCGCCCCCAACTGGGGACCTGACATGCAACCTAGTCATGTGCCCTGACTGGGAATCAAACCAGCGACACTTGGCCTGCAGGCTGACGCTCAATCCACTGAGCCACAGCAGTCAGGGTCTATTTTTTGTGTCCATTTTTAAGATGTGTCCTAAGGTAACTGCTTCTTTGCTTTTCCCCCATTTGGCTCATGAAAGATTTTATAGGAACACTCTACATTCAGACAGCAGAGGGAACCTTTATTAATTAAATTGAATTTTTGGTGTAATTATTATTAATAGTGAAACAGATCATTTGATAAACAATAAAAGTATCATGAGTGTTTTCTTAGAAATGTTAGAAGAAGAGGACATCTGATTGAGATTAAAAAGAAAAGATTCTCTAAAGACATCTCAACCCTATTAGGAGCATTATTGAGTCATAGCTAATTCAGAGAATCCAGACTATATTTGCCTTTTCTGCATTGTAATATTATATTTTTTACATTTTTTTAAACTTGCATGACCATGTATATGAAATGCAACAACAGAAACTTTTCACTTTCTGGATGTTTTATTTCCAGTAAGTATTTGTTAAAATAATTAATTTGGGGGCAGAGGATCAAACCATTTTATTGAGGGCCATCAGGGGAGGGTCAAAGGGCTGGGAGGATGAGATCCAATGTCCTCAGCCTGGCCAGGATCTCCCCTGCTTCGCAGCCACCCAAATTAATTAATGTTTGAATTAATACTTTATATCTTCAATCCCATGTAAAGCAGAAAGAATCCAGGACTGGGGGAAAGCTTGATGATACTGGAATGCAAGGATCATCGGGAATCCTCATTCCCAAGGTTTGCATTCATTCATTTCACCAACATTTATCAAGCTCATCTCCTGTGTTAGGCATCTTTATAGACACTGAAGGTAGGGCGGCGAACATGATAAAGACACTGCCCTCTGGGATAAGCTCCTTTAGATGGAGAGGGAAGACAGAGAAGAGAGAAAAGCTGAGGACGTAGCTCTAGAGCACAACATTTAGAATCTGACAGTGTGGTCAAAACAAGATAGACTACAGACTAGCTTTGGATGATAGAAGGGAAATAAGGGGAGCTTGGCATCATGAAAGTTTTCAAAACCATGGTTTCAAGGAGGGCATGGTCAACCTGGGAAATTGCTATGCAGCGAGAGGCCACGTACAATGAAGACAAAGAATTGGCCACTACATTTAGCAAGGTTTCAGTCAACTAAGACGTTGAAAAGAGAAATTTGCTAGAGTAGATGGGGACAAAAGTCAGCTAAAGGATGAGGAGAGAACTGGGAAGTGGGAATTTAAAAAATGAAGCTAGTCTGGGAGCTAAATGAGTCCACTTCAAAAGACGTAAGTCAAAAGGATGTGGAAAACTAGAAACCCAGAACCCCTCTTCTTGGCTCAGTGCTCGCCTAATGTGGTCATACAGAAATTGAAGCCTGGTGTGTTAGATTTCAAATTTTTCAAGAAAATCCAGAAGACCATATATTTTTTTAAATCTCCCAATTATACATGTTGATTCAATTTATTTTAAAAATTTATTTCGACAGTCAAAGAAATCACACCTGTAGGCCAGATGCTTCAGTAAAGAAAAACCCCTGGTCTAGTGATTAGAACTGGAAGGAAGGGGCGATGCCTGTCTGCTCTCAATTCTACCTCTGTTCTCTTTCTGAATAATATCCATCTCATATACTCACTTTTTTATATTCTTTTCTAAAGTGGAAAAATTTTTAACCACTTAATTTTTATTGAAGTGATACCAAGTAACTAGTTTTACCTTTTCTCAATTGAATTGATTGGTTTTGATTTATTCAATTAACTCTTTATTAAACCAACAATAAAGAAGTACACAAGAAAACTTTAAAAGTAATAGCATTTAAGTTTTTTTTCTTTTTTGTCATGAAAACACCAAGATCTACCCACTTAGCAAATTTCAAATACACGATACAGTATTGTTAACTATGGTCATGTGGTTGTACACCAGTACTCCAGAACTTACTCATCTTCATAGCTGAAACTTTGCACACCTTGACCAACATCCTCCCATTTCCTCCTCCCCCCAGTCCCTGGCAACCACCATTCTACTTTCTATTCCTATGAATTTGACTATTTTAGATTTCACATATGAATGAGATCATATAGTATGTGTCCTAGGCCTGCAGCAGGTCTGCCTTGGATTGGTGTGTGTGTTCTTGACTTCATGCAGGAAAGATTTTACAACACAAGTCCAAGTGATTTTGAGAGTTCTTTTATTAAAACTGGGGACAGTGAAATGGAAGGGCTTAGGAACGAAAAAGCCACAGGAGAGAGCCTCGGTGGGGCTGCTTTGGCTTTTTAAAAAAGTTAAAGGAAAGAAGTGGGCTGCATGTCACTGAGAATTAAGTGACAGAAGTGAGCCAAGACGGGTCTGCTGTCAGCTCACAGGAAAGCCAGGAAAAAGGGAGCCTTGGAGACACATTCGGGGACTAAGCCCCAGACAAACTGCTGCTGCCAATGGCTCCTCTGGTTGCAAGTCTTTTGGTGACCCTTCAAGTTTAGGAGAAAGAGTAAAGATGATACGAGCCTAAGGGACAAAGGCGTGTGTTGCTGGGTCCATTGTCTTGAGGCTTTTTATCTTTCTTTAGCCAGAGGAGGGGGTCTCAGGGGAGGATTTCTAACAGAATACTCATTAGTTTTGCAGGTGTATCCTTCAATATGTTGATTCATCCAAACGTGCCTATAAAGAGGTTAGGGTTTCTGTCTGGTTAGTTTAATTTTTAAAGCACATCATTGAAGAGGGACCAAGATCAAGGCCAGTCTGCCCCCAAATAGTCTGACATGTGTAAACCATTTGCTCCTAAGTGTCCTTGTTAGGGAAGATAAAACCTTGTAATTCATTAGCTGGTTGTGAAATGTTCAAATTGTTTGGCCTTGTTTAATTAATTTGTCTCAGTTTCCCTTATTCCACTTGTCAAGGAATTGCCCTAGCTTCTTACTATCTTGCCTCAATTTTACTTAAGCATGCTATCACAAATGGCAGAATTTCCTTCTTCTCTTATGCTAATATTCAATTCAGTGTATGTGTGTGTCTCACATCTTCTTTATCCATTGATCTGTAAATGAACATTTAGGTTGTTTCCATATCATGGCTACTGTGAATATATTTTGACTACTTCACAGTGTACACACATATCAGGTCATCGAGTTATACAACTTAAATATATAAAATTTTAATTTGCAATTATACATTAATAAAGCTAGGTGAAAAGAATTGTATGATATTACCTGTAACACACATACTCCATGTGGGTAAGGGGACAAAAGAAACTGTGTACCTTGGAAGATGCCTGGTATTCCAACAAACTGAAGATGCTCTATTGCTGTGAAGTGTGCACTGCACCATTCGAGCTAACTAAGTATAGTTTGAGATTAAAACAAAAAGCAAGAACATTTACAATAGCAGCAAGTAGAACATCAGATACCTAAAGTATAAATCTAACAAAGATGGGCAGAACCTCTACACCAAAAAACCCTATAAAACATTATTAGAGGAAAGTAAGGATAATGTTAGATAAATGGAAAGATATTTCATGTTTAATGATTGGAAGATTCAATATATAAGTAGTATCAGTTTTCTCTCAGTTGGTCTATTAACTCAATAGCTGGCCAAAATCTCAGGTTTTTCTCATGGAAATTAACAAGGAGATTCTAAAATTTGAATGGAAATGCCAAAGACCAAGAATACCAGGGTAGCATTGAAGAGAATGAAGTTCGATAACAAGATTCATTGTAAAACTACTGTAAGAACAGAGTCACTCAGAGAACCATTAAGAGGCAGTGAGCAGACAAAAAGAAGTTTATTGAGGGAATTAGCAAGCGGGGAGGAAGCCATGCTGCGAATGGCCCGACACCAGCCTCTTAGGGAAGGAGGCGGCTGTTTTATAGGGGGAAGAAAAAAAGAAACTATTGAATTCAGTCGTTTATCTTGCAGCTGTGAGTCTGAGGGCTGATCAAGGCCAAACAGAGCTTGGGTTGACACACCCCACTATCATGGGAAACTCCCAGGCAGCTGCAAGCAGGCGGGGGTGATGGCATGGGAACTGAGGCTGTCATTCTAGCCTTTTTGTTTTAATAAAAGGAGGCAAGGGGTGGGGTGTGTTTGGGGGGGGTGGCAGAGACTGATTGGGAGAGGGGTCGTCGAATCTCTGTCTTCTGTAACAACTTCCTGTGGAGTTTAGGGCGATGAGAGGGGATTGACTGCCGGCTCAGGGTCATCTCTTGCCCCGGATTGATATCTGAAAGATCTTAATAAGAGTACATTATGGACGGTAGAAGTTGTCATGGATTGGACTGTTTTTTGAATAAAGTTAACTAGCAGTTTGAGGAAGCAAGGGCCAAGGGCAAGGAATAATAGGAGGAGAAGCAGTGAGGTTACGAGAGGCACTAAGATCACTTTGAAGGGAGAGAAGTATGAGAGGAAGGTTCCGAACCAGGATTTTCTGTATGCCCATTTCTTAGCTTGGGCAATAATGTCTATGTTTTTTTTAAGTATTTGTAAAATTTTTTATTATGCTTATATTGTTAATGTAAAAACAGTAAGTTTTGTTTAGTATGACACAGGTTTTCCTGCCTTGGCTGTGAGGGTGTTTAGGGCCCTCCTGTTTTGGAGAATTATGTTTGCTAGGCTGTTTAAGAATTTTTGCTGCTTTTTAGAGCTTGGAGGGTGGCATTTTATGTTTTTTGAAGGCATAAAGAGAGACTTAGTACTGATTTTTTTTTTTTTTTTAAGCTTGTACACAGTGTCTTTTTTTTTTTTTTTTTTTAAATGATTTAATGTGTTTTATTGATTAAATTATTAGTACTGATTTTTTTAATTGGGGTATTCTTATAAACTAGAAGAAGCTTTTATATATGGAGTGACTTATTTTTGGTTGTTTAAGGGCAGGGTTGCTGTACATATGTCCGCTAAACTCAGACTACTGCCGGTTGGGGATTGCCTTGGAAGTGGCTATTTGCTGGGGGCTTAGTATAGAGGCATCTAGTATTAGAGCGACTATTATGTAGGTGCTAGTCTAGTAAGGAGGAGTTATTAGGTACGCTTGCGTGCTATATAGGAAGTGATATTACATCTTTTGAAGGGAAATAGTAGTGCTGTTTTGCTTTGATGATGGCAATGTAATTGGGGTGAGTTTTGTTCTTTATTGACTGGTATTAAATATTATGGAGGATTTTGTGAAGAAATGTTTGGCTGTATTGGTTAAATCAAAAATTTATGATTTATGTAAGGGTAGTAGGAAAATTTGAAGTGTTGGTATGATCGTGAATTTGGGCTAATATACATATTAAGGATGAGTAGGAATTTTTGGTCGGCCTTCATAGTGTATGAAGGCTAGGTCCAGGGAGTAGTTGCAGAGAAGGGAAGGATTGAATGCACCTAAGGAGAGAGGCTGAATATGGGTGCCGTTGACATGTCTGAAGCGGATGCAGAGAGTGGCAGGACCTGTAATATGAGTGACGGTGGCTACTGGCGGGGCTGCTCCAGGGAGATCTGCTGAACCCGTGTAGTAAGGGGATGGGAGAAAGTGGGCAGTAAGGTTATATAAGGTGGTGAGATTGGGTGGGAAGGTAGTTACCTTAATGTCTGGGTGGTGGGAGAAGTGGGGACAGATTTAGTAATTGGTTTTGTTGGTTAAGTGTGCTATTCACTGTATTGTGGGTGCTTTTCGTATAATAAGTTTTTGCAAGGTGAGATGAGTAAAGATAGGGCCCATGGAAGGTTCATTTAGAGGGGGGATGGGCTCGGGTGATTTTTACCATCAGATTTCCAATGTGGGTGCAGGAATATGTGCGCAGCGTTGCTTGTGTTTCTTCCTAGATGGGGACGAGCTGGGTGATGGTGGGTTCAAGATCCAAAGTTAGAGGAGAGTTGGGTACCTGAGGAGCAAGTTCGATATGGGAGAAATGTACCCAATATAGGATATTTAGGAGTTTAGCCGCTGTGGGGGTGGTTAGAAGGACTAGATGTGGACTGAACTATTGGGGAGTGAGAGCTTTAGGTGTAAGGGTTTTAAGATAGACATAATCTTCTGGCGTAATGGGGAATTTTTGATGATCAGTGGATGGGGTGGGTAGGATTGAATTGGTCTGGCTTTGGAGGGTGGATCTCAGGTGTGAGAGGATAGGGAAGTAGTCTTCATAGTCCAACTTGGTAGGAGGGGTGTCTTGCATGTTGGGGAAGGGGTGTACAAAGGAGGAAAGATGTTGAGCGTAGTGCTGGGTATGGGTGTGGGGGTGGGGGAAGGGACGTAATAAGGCAGGGTTGGGGGGAGAGCTGATTTATGTAGGGATATTTGAGTATTTTGAAGTAGTTGGGCATGTAAGAACTGAATTCGGGAAGAGGAGGCTGCAGCGATGGTCTGGTGTGTTAGTAGGTTGGAAATTTATGAGAGGAGTGGACTGTTACCTGCGCAAAGGGAACTAACTTAAGGGTTTTCTTGACTGAGAATTGCTGCTGCTGCTAGGGCACAGAGGCAGGATGGCCACCCTAGGAAGGGAGAATTGAGTGGTTTGGAAAAATAGGTTATAACCCGTTGGTCTGGTTTATATTGCTGTGTTAATAGCCTGAGAGCAAAGCTAGTTTTTGTGTTGGTGTGTAGAAGGAAGGGTTTATTTGGGTTTGGAAGGGATAAGGCTGGGTCTTGGCTGAGTGCTAGTTTGAGTGTGTGACTGACTTAAGGAGGGCTTGAGAGTTTTTTAGGAGTTTAGACAAGTCCCTAGCTGTTGCCTGACATAAAGGTTTGGCTAGGTATTTAAAATTAGGTACTTAAGTTTTGAAAAAATTGCCGAGGCCTAAAATGATAGGAGTTCCTGTTTAGTATGGGGCAGGGGGGAGGTAGTTATTATGTCCTGTCTTTCTGGAGTTAGGTGTTTATGAGTGGGGGTGATGGAGAGACCAAAATATGTGACCTGAGTTTGAGAGAATTGGCCTTTGTTTTGTGACACGCAGTATTTCCGACTGGCAAGGAAGTTTAGAACTTGGGCAGTATGGAGATGAGAAAGGTTCTTAGATAGACTGCAGAGGAGATCATCTATGGTACTATAGGAGGACGCTTGGGGAAAGGTCAAGCTGCTTTAAGTCGGCTGCTAGCGTTTGACTAAAGAGGTGGGGCTATTTTAAAACCCTTGAGGCAGGACCCTGTACGTCAGTTGTTGGGTTTTTTTTGTGGTTGGGTCAGTCTAGGTGAAAGCAAAGAGGTCTTGGGGGACTGCAGAGAGTGGGATAGTGAAGAAGGCATTTTTGAGGTCTAGAACAGTAAAGTGGGAGGTTTGAGGTGGGATGCATGACAAGAGGGAATAAGGGTTGGAGACAATGGGGTTGATAGAGACGGTGGCCTTATTGATTGTACGTAGATTTGGACAAGACAGTGAGATTTGTTGGGTTTTTTTACTGCTAGGATGGGGGAATTGGCAGGAGAGGCGGCAGGTCAGAGCAGACCTGCTCCCAGCAGGTGGTCTATAAAAGGCTTCAGATCATTTAAGGCCAAGGGGGTTAATGGGTATTGAGGTTTGTTGGGGATATGGGAGGTAATTTTTAGAGTTACAGAGACCAGAGTGTGGTGAGAGGCAACGGAAGGATTGTTTGTGTTTTAGATGTTGGGATTGATTGTTGTTAGTTAGGATGGTAAGGGAGTATTTGGGATAGTGTGAAGGGACTGCCCTAAAATTAGAAGAAGAATGAAAGAGGTGGGATTATTTGGTGAGGGCATGGAGTTAAAATAACTAAGATATAGATGAGTGCAGTTTGGTTAGAACATTGCATCTGAAAAGTGGGGTTGGGCCGTGGGGCAGGACTAGAAAGGCGAGGATGAATGCCTGATGTTTAATGAGACAGATTAGGGGAGGGGTACTTAGGGGTTGGGTTTCTTTGCCGTCTATTTTTATAACCGATATGGCAGAGGGAATTAGGAGCGTGGGAAACTTGGGCAGGACAGAATACGTAGCTCCCATATCAAGGATGAAGGAGACAAGCTTACCTGCCACCAATATGTTTACCCTGGGTTCTTCAGTCATGATGGTGAAAGGCAGGGCTCTCGAACCCAGGCCCCGTCAAGCGGTGGAAAATCCAAGGAGGTCTGGAACCATAAGGCCAGTGTCCGGATCCACTGCTGGGGTAGGTGGGCTAGTCCCTCCGTTAGAAGCCGATGGGTTGTCTACCTTCCAATGACCTGTCTTTTAACAGAAACGGCAGAGACCGGGAGGAGGTAAGCAGGGTTTGGACAGAACTTTGTCCGATGTTTCTCCTGACTGCACTGGAAATAGGGGCCCGGAGGCTGCCTGATGGTGGAGGCTTTGCTCTTAGGTTTGTTTTTTGCTTTTTGGAGTTTTTTTAGGGCATTAGCCAGCAAAAAGAGAGTGCTTGTATTTTCGTTTCTGTCGCTCCTTCTCCCTCTCCTCTTGTTGTCTTTTTTTTTATATATATATTTGGAAGTCAACTTGAATAAGTTTATTTTGGGGGGCTTGGGGGCTTGTCTGTAGTTTTTGGAGTTTTTTTGAATGTTTGGGGCCGACTGACTAATGAGGTGGGTGTGTAAAAAGAGGATTTGGATAAATCTGAGAGTTCTGTTATAGCTGGTAGCTTTAAAGCCTAACTTGCGTATATCAGCAAGGAGATACGTAAGGAAATGGGACATGTGTTTGTACGACACCATCTCTATCAGCGACCTGGTGGAGCGGATGGAAACTAGAGGGGCGAGGCTGATCGGAGGTAGGGATGGGCCTTTGGAATTGGCTATAGGGAGGAAAAGGTGGTGGAGGCGAGGGGATGACAAGGAAGAGGCTGAGGGATGAGGAGTAGCCGGGCAGCCACAGCGGCGAGGCAGGCGGCCTGGCTGCCCATGGGCTCGGGAGTCCCGGGCCCCAGGCCTCCCGCAGTGGGGCCTGACCCTGACCTCTGCCAACCTAGCGGGTCGCACCTGGCTGTGGCGGCGGCAGCCACGGTGGGCCAAGGAGCCAGGCACGATGGAGCGGAAGAGGTAGGAGTGCTCAACGGTCCCGCAGGGCTGCAAGAGGGAAGAAGTGCCCAGAAGGTCGAGGCTGTGGGCCGGCTACAGGGATGCCTCCCACTATCAGGGAATAAACGCGGGCCGGACAGGGCCCTAACGAGCGCCTCCCAGAGGCCTCCGCGGCAGCCCGGGCACCCCACCGGGGCCGCGGCCTGGGCTCCGCACTTGCACCTGGCACGCGGCAGGGAGGTGGCAGCTACGAGGAGTCAGGTGACAGAGGTTCTGAAGGCGGCAGGTGGGAGGGGGGCCTCGCTCCGTGGGCGGAAGGGGGTCCAGACACCCCAGGGGCCGGTGGCAACGGCGACTCTGGACGCGAGCCGGGCCCTTCCCTTGGCCTGCCCCAGCTGCAGCAGGCGTCGTGGCCGCCCCCTTGGTAGCCCGGTGGGCGCCGGCGCGCACACAGTCGGAGGGAGGGGAAACCACGCGCCTGCCTGGCCTTGGCGTGACTAGGGAGATCTGGTACCGGTGGCCCGGGAGGCAGGAGCAGGGGCGGGGGGAGGGGCGACCACACGCCTCAGTTCTCCCCCAGCTGCCTGGCCACTGTGCAGCCGGGGAGTTCCAGTACCTGGGTGCCGGTGCCGGCGGCTGTGGAGGCAGGAGCGCAGGGTGGTTAGGAGCGCAGGGCCCGGCGGCGCCCAAAGCTGCAGGCCTGTGAGTAAATAACTGCTTTGGTTATTGCTAAAATTTTGTCTCAGTGTTTCACTGTGAGTTATTAATTTTTTTTTTGTGTGTGTGTGTGTGTGTGTGTGTAAGAAAGAAGGATAAGGGGTTGGGGGTGCAGAAGGTCAAGAGGAAGGTGGGTTTTTTTGAATAAGGAGAATTTGGTGGATAGTGAGCTGTTTGCAGAGAGAGGGTGCTTGGTCTGAAGAGTCAGAAAGCCTGAGCATAGGGAAATTCTGACCGCCTGTCCAACTGCCAGAGAAAGTTATAGACGTCTGTGAGAACTCCGAAGTCAAGTTTGCCTTTTTTTTGCTACTGACTAGTTTTTTAGAGGATATCAGGGACACGCGACAGTGCCTTAACTTCTCCATTTAGTTGGAGAGGTCTGAGATTAGGGACTAAACACCCAAGAGGGGTATTTTTGTGTGGGAGGGACTGGCCGATTCCCATGGCGACGGTTACAGTTATTGTGGGTTCGAGAAGGAAGGGGAGGGGGAGGGCGAGTCCGAGCCAACGTTTCTGGCTCCACACTCTGTCAAGAGGAGCGTCCCCGTTTCGATCAAAGTGTGGAGGGCCAAAGGCCGAGATGAGAGGCGCTGATTTATCCCAGGCGTCCCTTCCTTTCATCGGGCCCTGGAGAGAGGGTCCGGATTGACCCCGAGAGTGGTTCCGACTGAGCGCTCAGATTTAGGGCCAGATTGCCCGGAACGGTCTCGGATTAGACCAGGAAACAGAACCACTGGAGAAAACCAAGGCGGAGACTCACCTATAAATCCGAGGGCTGGTGTTGACTGGGAGTAGATGGCAGTCGGGTGAGGGGGTCGGAGGAAAAAGGAGGCAGAAGGGGTCAGCAAGCCAGAGGGAAGGCTCGAGCCGCTGACCTATGGAGGTCTGAGCGGCTCCGGGTCCAGGGATTGGGGCCGGCTTGGCCCCGTGTCCAACTCGGGGGTCCTGATTGAGCCAGTGTCCCAATCCCGGGTTTCGGCACCATAATGTAAAAGTGTAGTCACTCAGAGAACCATTAAGAAGCAGCAAGCAGAAAAAAGAAGTTTATTGAGGGAATTAGCAAGCAGGGAGGAAGCTATGCCGAGAATAGCCCGACTCCGGCCTCCTAGGGAAGGAGGGACCTGTTTTATAGGAGGAAGAAAAAAAGAAACTATTGAATTCAGTCATTTATCTTGCAGCTGTGAGTCTGAGGGCTGATTAAGGCCAAACAGAGCTCGGGTTGACGCACCCCACTATCACGGGAAACTCCCAGGCAGCTACAAGCAGGCGGGGGGGGGGGGTAAGGGGGACAGCGGACAGCATGGGAACCGAGGCTATCAACTACAATAAGTAAAACAATGTGATATCGGCAGTAGAATAGACAAATTAAATAATGGAACAGAATCGAGAATCCTGAAATAGATATACAGGCATATATAATCACTCAAATTTTGATAAAAGATGACCTTTTCGTGGTGCTGGAACAATTAGATATTGAATTTTGACACTATCATTCACAAAAATCAACCTAGTTATATTTTAGATCTAAGTGTGAAAGGCAAAACAATCAAAACCTGTAAGAAAATATAGGAGAACATCTTCATAACCCTGGGGTAGTCAAAAAATTTTAAATAAGACTCAAAAAGCATTGAAGTGGCATAAAAGGAAAGTTTGGTTAATTGGATCACATTAAAATGAGAGGTCCTATTTATCAAAAACTACCATTAAGAGAGTGAAAAGGCAAGCGATGGAGTGGGAGAATATATTTGTAATACCTATATCTAAACAAAATACATGTGGAACTCCTTCAAAGAGGAAAAGGACTAATAACCTAATTAAAAGAAAAAAATGGGCAAAAAATTTAAAGGGCACTTCACATAAGAATAAAAACATGTGAATAGGTGAGAGACATTATTAATCATCAAAAAAAATGCAAATTAAAGCCACAATGAGATACCACTACAGATCCTGCAGAATGCTTAGTGAAATAAGCAAGGCAAAGAAAGAAAAATACCATATGATATCACCTAATACAGGAAACTAAAGAACAACACAAACAAAAGAACTAAATAGAACAAAGAGCAGAATAACAGTCAATAGGGGGCAGGGGGGAGGGAGAGAAGGGGAATAAGTAAGGGAAGGGTTTAGTCAAAGAACGTGTATAAATGACTCATGGATACAGACAACGGGGAGGGATATGATTGCGGGAGAGGGGGTGGGCTGGATGGGGGAGAGAAATGGAAAAATGGGACAACTGTAATTGAAAAACCAAAAATAAAATAAATAAAAACATTTCAAAAAAAAATAAAAATAAAAGACAGATAATTGCAAGTTGTTGACAAGCATTGCGTAATAACTGAAACTCATATACTGTTTAGAAGAACATAAATTGCTTTGACCAGTGTGGCTTAGGTGGTTGGGCATCGTCCTGCAAAGCAAAAGTTGCCAGTTCAATTCCCGATCAGGGCATGTGCCTGGGTTTGGGGGTCTGGTCCCTGGT
Organism: Furipterus horrens; assembly: GCF_987537825.1. Classification (NCBI taxonomy): domain Eukaryota; kingdom Metazoa; phylum Chordata; class Mammalia; order Chiroptera; family Furipteridae; genus Furipterus; species Furipterus horrens. Next base: position 71,035,945 of record NW_028327180.1, read on the forward strand.
CATGGCATATATGAGATTTCCCTCTCCCATCAATGTTCCTTTCCTTCTCTTTCTCTCTCCCTTCCTCTCTCTAAAAGAAACAAATAAAAATAAAGTCTACAAAAAGAAGAAGAAGAATGTAAATTGGTTTAACCACTTGGAAAACTTCGGCAGTTTCTACTATTGTCCAATATATGTATGAGGGAATTTTATTTCTTGGTATGTTTCCAACAGAAATGTGTGCATGTGTGTGCCAAAAGATATAGGCAAGAATATTTATATCAATATTACTTACAAGAGCCCCAAACCCAAATATCCATCAACAGAAGAATGAATAAATTGTGATCTATCCATATAAAGTAATGTTGTTTAGGAAAAGAATGAACAGATGAATAGATTTAAACTACACGCAAACATAATGTTGAGCAAAAGAAGCCAGATCCAATGCAAATGAGTGAATACTGCATAGTTTCATTTACCTGAAGTCCAAAATCTGGCAAACCTAATCTGTGCTGATTGAGGTCAGAATGGTGTTGATCCCTTTTAGGGGTAGTGACTGGGAGGGAGCATGAGAGTCTTCTGGGGTGCTAGTAATCTGCCGTTCCCTGATCTTGGTGTAGTGTTCATATCATGAAAATGTATCATACTGTGCACTTTCCTGTATGTATGTTTACATCCAATAAACAGGGTTAGTTTTTAGAGATACTTATTAAGCACCAGATATGATGAAGGTAGAAGGGACATAGCAATAAACAAGAGGAACATGGGCCCTTTCTTCATGGGACTTAGTGATCCAGCTGTGTGTGTGTGTGTGTGTGTGTAAATAACAGACCTTGAAGTTCAAAGATAGATGTACAGAAAACCCAAGTTTAGTGACTATTCCTTTATTTGAGTTTTTATATTGGATGGATGGATGAATGGATGGATGATGGATACAAACATACAACTTCTATGTAGAAGACTTTTATTCTTTTATTTTACTTCCAATGAATCTTAAAAATATATTTGAACAACAGCCTTTTAATCAGTCCCTGGTATGTCAATGATTGAAGACTGAGAAGAATAAATATCTCCTGGTGATAGAAAGTATTTATTTTTCATCATTTCAACACTGCCCAATATATGATGGTTGAGTTGTATTAGTCACCAAGTACTCCAACCTGTGTTAATTGATTACATGCTAGCACAATTAAACTACTAAATATTTCTAAAGGAAATACAGTTGACCCTTAAACAGTGGGGTTAGAGGCATTAACCTCCCTCAGTCAAAAATCCAACTATATATAATAAAACTTAACTATAGTGCTCCCTCAGTATCTACAAGGGATTGGTCCCAGGACTCCCACAGATACCAAAATCCCTGATGCTCCAGTCCCTTATATAAAGTGGTGTAGAACAATGCATAGACTCAGCCCTCTGCCTCTGCAGACTCCCAATACAGATCAAAAATAATGCTTTCCATCCGTAGTTGGTTGAATCCACAAATGTGAAACTTTGGGGATATGGAGAACTGATTGTATATTTATTGGAAAAAAAATCCACATGTAAGTGGGCCTATGCAGTTCAAATCCAGGTTGTTCAAAGGTCAGCTGTACTTTATCGCCTTCAAATTGTTCTCTTTTGTAACCAATATTACTTTACTACAAGTTCATAAATTTGAACTTTCATAGCAGAATTAATCAGTGACATGACCCCAAAAAATTGTAAATTAGTGACTTGGCAATTAAAACTAGCATTATCTATAACCTCGTGAGCAGGTGCCTCAAGTTTGCCAAAGGCATCTAATACATATTCTTGTTTGGGATTCTTTCTGGAATGTCAGCCCACAGTAACTTTATTCTCAACCTGAATGGACCCTCAGTGGTCATTTGCTGCTACAGGACCCCATCGCACTGGCTACTCTTGATTGGACAAGGGCTGGGAACTGGGCACAAGCTGAGCTCATCAGAGATTTCAGGTAATTTGAAGTTAGGATCAAGGAAAACAGAGTTAGTCTCTCCACTTGACTGGTCTTGTAGTATTTGAGTTTGAGAGCCATAGGCCACTGGGTTTTGTTATGAGAACTGGGAGCAGCAAAAGCAAGGACTGCAGAGAATAAAAGAGATAGAAATGTGGAGAGAAGCAGAGGCAAGAGATGGAGAGAGGCTATGACCTGAGTTCCTAATGGTTTCACACTTCCAGGTGTTTCTAAGGCCCAGCTGTGGTTCCTGCCATGGGGTTCCATAAGGCAAAACTCTCTTATGAAAATATACTCCTTCATGTGTAGCTTGAGTTGGTTTTGTAACTTGAAACCACATGTCCTAAGTAATATAAGTTTTCATTTCATTGTCTAATCTAGTTTTAACTAATTTTAATTTGTATATAGTAAAAATTTATCTATGATCATGACATAAGAATATGAAGTAAAAATAAAAACCTTTCTCTTTCCTTGATCCCTAAATAGCTACCCTTAACAGTACCTTATATATATATACCCTTAACAGTACCATAAGTATACAGATATATTTCTTTCTTATTTTACATAAGTGGAATTATTTTATAAATGTCCTGCTCTTTGTTTTGTATATAGTAATATACCTACTATATGTCCCAAAGTTAGAAAATATAGTTCTATCTTATTATTTATAAAAGCTGTGTGATATTCTATTTTATGGAAATATGGCAAAATATTTAATAAATCCCCTAGGGTTTAGGTTGTTTTTAGTTCTTTAGTATTACAATCAATGCTGCAATGTCTCACCCCTGTATCTTTGAGTATGTTTGTGAGTCTGTTCGAAGTATAAATCCATAATTTGTAATTCTGGGGCCCACCATTTAGGCATTTTTAAGTCAATGAATATTATTTACTCTCCCCACCACCACCACTGATGATTCTAACTTTGAAGAAAGAAACATTAAAACCTCCTGTAAAGTGGGGCCAGAAAAGGTATGGAGTAGCGAGTCAGATAAAGCTCGAAACACTGAAGTGTGGAAGAGAATGCAGTTTTGTGTGGCAGAAGCCAAGATATGTTCAATTCTTCCTAATCTGAATTAACTCAGGTCATTTTGTTCTTAATGGGCCATATTGAGTCACTGTCACAGAGATTTACAGTCACCCACATCCTGCCTGGTAGAGTGAGACATAATAACCAAAGCCCCACCAGCCCTTCTGTGGTTGAGTTCATGAACTCCTGAGATACTTGGAGATGGGAATTCTTTAGTCTTTCTGAACAAAATGGGAAAATATAAGGATTTCTCCACCATCTAAAGGTTTATGTGGCACTCAGTGATTTACAAAGCACATTTCAGTCCTTATGGGACTCTGGGGTAGCTATAACTATAATACCCATTTTACAGATGATGAAGCTAAAAACTGAGAGTACTAGATGACTTTCCCTGTAAGTTTCAGAGTCTGGGTTCAAACCAAAGGCTTCTGGTTGAAAACCAGACTGCCTTTAAGCAGTGCCACTTAGCTGGAATAACTGATTTTGATCCGCAAATAAGCCATTTATTTGTAGCTAGTACAAACTGGTAAGTGATAATTAGATTTTCAATCATGGAAACACAGCTCCTTTCATGGTTTGAATCTTCAAGTTTCCTCTCTCAATTTATTGGATCAAAACCCACCACGTGTTAGAAAAGAATGAACTTCATTTAGCTGAGAGTTTTTTAAGCATCAAATCGTAGGAAATGGATGAGTAAATACTTCCGATAATTAGTTCCAAAGTCCTAAATTAGCAAAGCTTTCTGAGAAATTTTAACATGTTAGGAAACCCTTAGAACTATAGAACTGGCTTTCTGCAACCGCTTACCACCTTGCCTTCCACCACCACCCCCACCACCCCCAACACACACAAACTACCAAAGGTCATTCTTAAATTTCCTTGTGGTTTGAGTTCTGTTGTCAGATCAGTGGCAGTAAATGTTGGCACACAGGGGCACGCCACTCTCTGTGTCCACTTACCATGGGTCTCTGTTGGGAAATGCAGTTCCCTCAAGTGACAAAGGCATTGCCTTGCAATCATGTGTGTTAAAAATAGATGTGTACAAGCAAGAGGAACAGCCATGGGAAGTGGGTTTTGACATTTCCCTCGGTCATGTACGCATCTGTTACCCACCAACTGATTTCTAGAATGTGATTACAGATAGCTTACAGTAACAAGTTTTATACCAAATGCCTCATTAATAAAAGTAGGTGACTCTTCAGAGGTACAAATGCAAAGTGTGGTGAAGAATTTAAATAACTATCAGGATGATTCAGACCCTAAAGTAAAATAAATTAGCATAGATTATAGGCTTAAATATCCAAGGTGTTTGTCTCCCTCCCATCTACTCTACTTAATCTACACCCTTTCTTTCAATGATCTCATTCAGGACCACAGAGTTAAGCACCATCATGTCCTGGATGCCGCAGCTACATCTCCAGGCCTGGACTCTCCATTGAACTCCAACTTGTGTAGCCAGCTACCTTGCCTTCTCCAAATCATTGTCTAAAAATTGCCTCAAATTTTACATAAACAAAACAGAATGTTGTGGGCTTTTTTTCCCTTAAGAATCTATTTCTTTCCTGTTTTTAACCCAAGAGTAAATGGTCTTATTATTCACCCAGTTAACCCAAACCCACCTTGAGGAATCATCATCGATCCCACTGTTTCCTTCATATCCAGTTTATCAATCAGCAGGTCAATCCACATCTTTACATATCCACAGCTGCTCTTCTAATCCAAGCCCCCATTTAGCACCCCTACTAGAATAGGCTCCTGACAACCCAGTCTCCCCTGCTAATACCCTATGTCTTCCCATGGCACTTACAATAAAGTGCAAATGCCTTATCAAGACCTGTAATGCTATACAGGATCCAGCTCCTACTGAAACAGGGTACAGAGCCCAGGGCGGGGGGAGGAGGGAATCGCCAAAGTCCCTACAGCCCATGGTTTGGGAAATGGGGGAAAGAAGATAATACAGCTTTTAAGGTACTTTGCTTATCTGTGACAAGCTGATAGCTAGATAATAGCTGTGCTACTGCCCCAGGGCAAAAGGTGTCCCTGACTTTCAGGATTTAAAAAGAAGGGTCAGCAGCCTTGAGAAAAAAAGGGAAGTATATGGAAGTGTACCATGATGTAGGAGCAGGCTGCAGCAGTCATGTAAGAAGCAGCAAGCATCTATGCAATTTTTAGTCAGGATCCGGCCATGCGGCTGAGGCTAGTAAGAAAGCAGGCTCTGATTGTGCCCACTCTGGCTGACTGCAAAGCCACCAAGGACTCTGCTTTGCAGACCCAGACTCTATCTGGACTCTTGGAACTCGGGACGTATGGAGAGGACACTCTCTTAGGACTTGTGCCTTTCCTGGACTTCACCATGATCCAGTGTAACATGGCACATGCTTTCCTGGACAGTCTTCTGGAGGCTGAGGACCACATACCCCAGATCCTGAAGGAGAGAGCTGACAGATAAGGGGTGGGAAACTATTGGGCTTGGTTTTGGTTTATAGCCTTTTGGGGAGCAAGGGAAGTTCTGGGTCTCATGGGAGAACAGGGCTCCAAGCAGAAGTGCTCCCAGCCCCCCACCCCAGGGTTAGAATATTGTAAATAAAGACCTGCTTTTCTCAGCACTAATTGTTGGATCATACACCAAGGCGCCGCGTGAACAGGCTCCAGTTTGCTCAGTAACAGGGCCTCCTTGTTGACTTAGCTCATTCCACCATACGGAAGCTCAGTATGCTCCAGTGGGCTTAATTCTCTTCCCCAAACATATCAAGCTTGTCCCTTAGGGCAGTTGCTTCTTCCTCTTCCTGGAATACTCTCCACCCAAATCTTCATAGGATTTGCTCCCTTTGTCATTCAAGGCTCAATTCAACTACTACCTCAGCAGGATTTCCCTGAGCACCCAAATCTCTATTATTCCTTCCAACCCTTAGTCACTATCATATACATCACCTCACTATGTTTTATTTTCAACATGGTTCCCATCACGACCTGAAATTATATTTTCTGCTTTTTAATTTTTGGTGTCCTCCATTAGAAGGTGAATTCTTTGAGGACTGGGGACATTGTCTAAGTACTTACTGAATTCCCAAAGCCTGAGCCAAGTTGAAGGAACCCTTGACCGACTGGACTGTTCGCCCAGGCAGAATGAGGCTGCATTACGCCAAATGAGAATTCATTTGTTCTACCTCTGCCTCATCTAGGAGTTTCTTCTGGAGAGAGAAATGAAAATTCCAGCCAGGGCTATCTGATAAATCGAGGCAGTTTTGTCACAAGTTTAATCCAGTTTTCTGCTTCGTATTTCCAGAAACAAAAAGGGCCAGAAAGCTCATGACAGATTCATGTTCTCATTTATCTGCAAATACTTATTGAGAGCCTTCTATATGAAGAAATTAGGACAGGGAGTAAGAATCTAGTGGTGAACGAGACAGAAACAGTCCTGCTCTCATGGAACCGTGTCTGGTGGAGGACACATGGTTAACAATAAATCACACAAATGTGTAATTATTTTGTAAGGGAAACTGGGGGAAGACACAGGGTGCTAACACAGGAAGACCTAGGTACCCTAGAGATTCAGAGAAAGACTCCCTGAGGAATGGCCATGCTAGGTGGCATCCAGGCAAATTGACACAGAGAACCACCCCCACTAGGCCAATCCTTAGTCCTGCCTCATTTCCCTTCTCCTTCCCTCAGTTGTCATTCCCTTTTCTAGAAACGAGGGCATTTTTTTCTATACAAGCCACACAAGGCAAGGTGACCCCACTGCATCTAACAATTGGCTGTAGGACCTCTCTGAGCAGCAAGGGGAAAAGCAGGTGGCCCACCTGCACCAGCTTCTCTGTGATCTGCTCACTCTTGTCCTTGCACATACACACTAAAAGTCAGCCAAGAGCTCCCGAGTCAGAACATACCACCATGACCATCAGTACTACTACTCCATCATCATCCTCACTTGCTAACATTCAATTGGAGCATCACATGTACCGTCAAGCATCCCAAGCATTTACTTTCCCAATCTCCTTCCATCTTAACCACTGTTGTGGTTGCTAAAACCATTTTTGCTGAAGTATAGGGAATTTAAGTAACTTGTCCAAGGCCACACGAGAAAGTGACAAACCCAGAACTTAAACCAAACCCATCTGTCAACCCACTCTCAGTCATCACTTGCATGCCCCTTCTTGGTGCTAGAAATCAGCAAGGGGAACCTTCTCTAGAGCAGTCTGACTTGCTCAGGAGGTTGTATTATATACGTCTAGGGTCCTTTGATCCCCAAGATAATTTGAAATAGGAGGAGAAGCTTCACTTATATTCAAAGCTTTGTGTTACTTGATTTTACCGGATGTAAACTCTCCAGGGTAATCTCTTTTCTAGTCACATTTTGTACTTTCAATGCACAGTGTACTTTGAAGATAAGGCCTCATTCATTCTCAGAAACTTTATTTGAGTCACAAACCATTGTGACCACTTTGCTGATAAGACAACTGAGACAGAGGACCAACAAGCTAATATGGCCCAAATTTCATGAGTTGTATCAGAAGCAGATGACATATTGCAGGTCCCATCTCCTGTCGCTTAGGTTGGTCACCCACCATCTCTGAGCTTCAGCTTCCTCGGCTGCAGCATGAGGGACCTAGGCAAGGGCTTCTCTGAGAACCGCCCTTTCCCCCAAATTCACATGCTCCAGCGTTGGGTGTAGTGGCCACCAGTTAGCTCTGCCTTCCCAACGAGTGTGTTCTCTTCTTTTGGTGGCAGCTTGTTAATGTTCCTGCAGGGCACTGCCCTTCCTTGGGAGCCCAAGTGCAGCTCCCCATTAGGGGAGGGAGGGGCATGTCAGTCAGTAGCACCCCCTCATTCAAAGGGAGGGTGGCAAGGTCTCCAAAGGGAAAACGAAGGTGTTGTTAAGCAAAATGCACTATGGCCATCACCAGGAACTACTCGGTGTGCTTGAGAACTTAAGCTTTCTCCAAACCTGGATGCAAGAAGCCCCAGGCCCGGTTCAGTCACTAAGAGGGATCCCTTGAAACAGGAAGACAGGAAAGACATTGGAGGGAGCAGAGGACAAACTTGGAGTCAAGCAGCTCTTTCAAGGTGAGGCCCTGAGGAAGGAAAGCGGATCACCGAGCTCTCGCTCTAAATGTTCTTTTATTTGCTTTGCCCCTTTGCTCTTGTGAGAAACGCTCACAATAAACACTGGGACACAGAACTTGAGCAGTAAAGCGAGCCTTTATTCACGAGTCTGCAGAGCCGGGCGCACAAAGTAGACAAAGATGGCTGGTTTTATAGTCTTAGGTTCCCCACCCTAAAATTGCCCTGAAGTGATTAGCTTCCCCACCCTAAAGTGAGAGGATCAGCTCCCCCGCCCTAACGCAATTAGCTCCCCCTCCCCTCTCCTTCTTCCCCGTTTCTCCAATACTGGTTACTCCGGAGTTACAATCTAACATGATTATCTAAATGCCCCTTCTGTGGTTTGTAGATATGCCAGTGCTGTCAGCTCCCCTCTCAGAGACCCTTTAACTACATTTGCCCTTTGTTACTGATGACTTTTTACTGGTTTGGGAGGCACTATGTCCTTGTTTCCTACACTCTTAAGTCTGCATCAGGTAGCTACGTTCTCCCATTATACAAAGAAAGTGTGTTTTGTTTTTAAAGAGTGAAGCAAAAAACTCTGGACTAATGTAAGGCCACTTTGGTGAGAGGAAACAAATGTGCCAACAAGCCAACAGGGGACTAGTGCAATCACAGAGGAAAATAGTGGTCGTACTCCAGACCAGAAATGGTGGCTTGAGGAGTGATTCAGGCCCTCTGACGTGTGCTATTCAGCCGGCATAATGGATCTTTTCATTGAACTAATTGCCAACATTTAAAAATCAGAGTATATCATGTAAAAAGGTTTGACATGGGAGCATTAGGCTAAAAGTTGAGGAGCAGCCTGTCTCCTCGGGACTCCTGTATAAATCCTCTGTCCTTCACATCCCTCAAAGCCTACTCTTCATTAACATTAACTGTTGGGCCCCCAGAGCCACCTGAATTTTACAAGCTCTCTCCAGATAACTCTACAGCAGCAGCTACAGCCACCAGGAGCCAATGAAGATATTTCTCTTAGCTTTCGAGCCCACCCCGAAAATGGAGCTGCTCCGAAGAATGCTGTCCGTACCTGTGCCATTTATCTTGTCATGCTCTGTCAGCCCTCGCTTGGAGGAAGAGAACCTAAATCAATACCCAGACTAGTTGGAGAAAATGAGATCCATTATAGATGGGGTTTACATTTCACTTAGGTTCCTGTTGCCAGGCCCAGGAGTTAAATAGGAACAGCTTCAAGGATGGTACATCAGTGAGGAGGGGACAGAATGAAATTAAGAACTGCACCCTGCTGAAAATCTGCCAGACAAAGAACCTGGCCAGCTTCTAGAAACTACCAAATCCTGGATGAGGCAAGGCGGAAGAAAGGGCTCTGGTTAACACTCTGAGCCCCATAAAGGAACTCAAGAGTAACACAGAAAAAATAACATGAAAGGTGTCTAAAATGTATGTACAGGCATTCTTCAGAGATTGCATAATTTTTATTCAAATTAAATAAGTACATAAGTAAATAAGTGAATAAATCTTTATTGCAGACCGTCAAAATAAAGTGAATATTACGATAAAGCAAGTCACACAAAATTTTTGTTTCTCCGTACATATAAGTGTTGTTTACACTATACTGTAGCCTATTAAGTGTGCAATAGCATTGTCTAAAAAACAATGTACATAATTTTAAAATAGTTTATTGCTAAAAAATACTAACCATCATCTGAGCCTTCAGGGAGTTGTAACCTTTTGGCTGGCGGGGGGGTCTTGCCTCAATGTCAATGGCTGCTCGTCAGGGTGGAGTTTATCAACGGTTAGGGTGATTGTAACAATTTCTTAAAATAAGATAGAAGAAGTTTGCCCTGTGGATTGGCTCATCCTTTCATGAACAATTGATTTCCCTGTAGCAGGTGATGCTGTGATAGCATTTTACTCACGGTAGACTTTCTTTCAAAACTGGAGTCAGTCCTCTCAAAACCCCGCCACTGCTCTTTATCAACTAAGTTTCTGTAATATTCTAAATGTTTTGTTGTCATTTCAACCGTCTAAACAGCATCTTCTTCACCAGGAGTAGATTCCATCTCAGGAAGCCACTTTCTTTGCCCATCCATAGGAAGCAACACCTCATTCGTTACATTGTTATCATGAGACTGCAGCAATCCAATCACATCTTTGGGCTTTGCTTCTAACTCCAGCTCCCTTGCTGTTCCCACCGCATCTGCAGTTACTTCCTCCAGTGAAGCCTTCCACCCCTCAGAGTCATTCACACACGTTGGAATCAACTTCTTCCGAATCCTGTTAATGTTGATATTGACTTTCTCCCAAGCATCATGAATGTTCTTAGTGGCATCTAGAATAATGAGTCCTTTCCAGAAGGTTTTCAGTTGAATTTGCCAAGATCCATCATAATAACCCTATCTGTGGCAGCTACAGACTCACAAAATCTATTTCTTATTAATAAAGACTTGAAAGTGGAAATGACTCCTTGATCCATGGGCTGCAGAATGGATGTTGAGTTAGCAGGCATGAAAACAACATTAATCTCATTGTACATCTCCATCAGAGCCCTTGCATGACCAGGTGCACTGTCAATATGCAGTATTTATTTTGAAATAAAATTTTATTTTTTCCTAAGCAACAGTAGGCTTAAAATATTCAGTAAAACACGTTGTAACTAGATGTGCTGTCATCCAGACTTTGTTGTTCCATTTACAGAGCACAGACACAGTAGATTTAGCCTAATTCTTATGAGCCCTAAGATTTTCAGTTTGGTAAATCAGCATTGGCTTCAAGGTAAAGTCACCGTCTGCATTAGCCCCTCTCAGCCTGTCCTTCGATGCTTTGAAACCAGGCATTGACTTCTCCTCCCTAGCTGCGAAAGTCCTGGATAGCAGCTTCTTCCAATATAAGGCTGTTTCATCTACGTCAAAAATGTGTTGTTTAGAGTAGCCACCTGCATTAATTGTCCTAGCTAGATCTAGATAACTTGCTGCAGCTTCTGTATCAACGCTGGTTGCTCCACCTTGCACTTAGATGTTATGGAGATGGCTTCTTTCCTTAAATCTCATGAACCTGCCTCTGCTAACTTCAGACTTCTTCTGCAGCTTCCTCTGCTCTCTCAGCCTTCAGAGAACTGAAGTGAGTTAGAGTCTTATTCTGGTTCAGGCGTTAGCTTAAGGAAATGTTGTGACTGGTTTGATCTTCTATCCAGACCACTGATACTTTCTCAATATCAGCAGTAAAGCTATTTTCCTTTCTTATCATTTGTGTGTTCACTGGAGTGTTGGTTTTAATTTTCTTCAAGACCTTTTCCTTTGCATTTATAACTTGGCTGACTGGTACGAGAGACCTAGTTTTCAGTCTGTCTTGGCTTTCAACATGCCCTCCTCACTCAGCTTAATCATTTCTAGCTTTTGATTTAAAGTGAGAGATTTGTGATTCTTCCTTCCACCTGAGCACTTGGAGGCCATTGTAGGGATATTAATTGGCCTAATTTCACTGTTGTTGTATCTCAGGGAATAGGGAGGCTTGAGGAGAGGTAAAGAGATAGAAGAATGGCTGGTTGATGGAGCAGTCAGTACAAATACAATATTTATTAATCATGTTTGCCATCTTATGAGGACAAGGTTCATGGCGCCCCAAAGCAATTACAACAGCAACATCAAAGATCACTGATCAGACATCACTATAACAAATATAATAATGATTTTAAAAAGTTTAAAATATTGCAAGAATGACCAAAATATGACAAAGACACAAAGTGGGCAAATTCTGTTAGAAAAATGGAGCCAATAGACTTGACAAGGTTGCCATGAATCTTCAATTTGGAAAAAATACAGCACCTACAAAGTGCAATAAAGGTAGGAGCAATAAAACGAGGTATGCTTGTAGTCAAGTGAGGGCTTAACAGTTCTCTTTATTGGTGAGTTTAAGCAATTGTAAAAAGTTAATAGGTAAACTTCAGGTCAGAATTAATTTTATTTTTATTCAATAAATTAGTTCTTCATTTATGCATTCAGCAAACAGTTATTGAACATCTACTATGTGTCAGGCATGGCCCCGGGGCTTTGGAAAGTCTGAACATGGAAACGAGCACAAGTTTAGTTTTGCCTTGTTATTTTTACTTGTTTTAGTTCATGATATACATTCTGGCCTAAGTTTTCCCTAAATCTCTTTAGTATATGACAATAAAATGCTACAATAGTAATTTCAGGGATGGAGTCAGAGTGGCTTTTAATACAGACAAGTAACAGTTTCATAGCATGAGGAAAGCCACCCTATCAGTCAAAACCTTTCTAATACCGTCTCATATGTGTATATTTGTTTGTTTATAAATTATATATATAATTATATAATATATAATGATTATAGAAGATATATAGTAATTGTTTAATACATTTCTATATACTTATCATTTTATAGTTATATATGTTAGAGTGTATTTTGTACATTATAAAATAATCAAATAAATGAATACTTGGAAAAAATAACATTTTAACTTGTATTTATTTACTGTTTTTAAAAATGAAAGTCCTAACCTTTCCCTATTATCCTGCAATGAATTGTCCTGTGCTCTTTCTGGGGTGTGTCACCCCATGGTAGGGACCAGCTCCTAAAATCGTTGTGGGACTGTATGGGGAGAGGATCAGATGTTCACATCCATAGGAATTCAGATGATCTTCATTGATCCAGTTAAGTGGATGATGAATTGCCAGCTCAGCCCCTGCCCAAGACTGGTAAGGTCCCAAGGGGTCCTCTAGCCCATTTCACTCACAGAGCACAGGGTGCTCTTTCCAAAAAAATCAACTTGCTTATAGAACTCCCCTGCCTACAGCCCTGGGAGGCTGTCCTCTCAGCACAGAACCCCAGGTATACAGGTGCTCCAAGGCCCCTGCAGCCAGGCCTCCTCCCACCACGCCCGCTGCCTCTCCCTATCTGCAGCTGCAGGACTCCTTCTGCCCCAGGCTGTTCCTCAGCCCGGCAGGTCCTTCACCATTCTTCAGCTTGGATGTCACCTCCCCAGGCACTCTTTCCTGACCCTCCCCTCCTAAATCTAGTCACCCATTAGTCACTCATTAACATTCTCTCGTCACATTTTTTATCTTTTCTCTAAAATACTTATAATAATTTGAACACTGTAAATATATTTGTGTGCTTTCTGTTTAACATCTATCTCCCTGATAGACACAAAGCTTTACAAAAGGGAGGATTATTGGAGCATTTGTAGCTGCCAAAAGTGTGTGGTCTGACCAGGTGGGTGGATTGAGCATATGCTCAGTAAAGATGGATTAGAGGAAAGAAAGGCAATGAAAGAAGAAGGAAATTAAATCCTCCATAAAAATATATGTTCATGCGTATGTTTTCCAGAGTCCTGAGAAAGAAAGAGAAATTTCCCAAGAAATAGATTCTAGCAAAAATGTTGGTGAGGTTCCCTAATAATACCTGCTAGTGAGACATATCACTCAATGTGTCTTTAATTACAGGAAAAAGAAATAAAAATGTCAATTAAGCTAGGCCAGCAGTAAGTGCTCAAAAGAAGTAATTTAAGGGTTCTTATGTCCTGGATTCATGATAAATACTAAAAAAAAATATTGAAAGACTGGCTGAATTAACAAATGATTGAACAAGGTATAAAGACACCAGAAAAATATTAAATACTAAAATAATAAAAATAATGTTCAGTGATGATAAACTAGCTAAATAAAAATAGTAGGATATAAAAGTGATACCACAAAGTAGTAATACATTAGAAATATGATAGTAGTTCATATTTATGTGTAAGTCACTTATGCAGATACCTCTTCAAAAACTTTACATGTATTAATTCATTTAATTCTCACAGCCATCCTAATAAGATAGATTCTATTATCCCCATTTTATAGACAAGGAAACTGAGGCACCGTGAGTTCATAATGAGCAGACTCAGAATTCCAGCGCCAGGGACCTGGCTTTATTTAGTCTCTGAGGTCCTACGATTGTACTCTCCTGCCACTTTTAATTAAATGGAAATATGTACACATCCTATGACACCGGTTGTTTCAAGGTGCAAGTTTATTCTCATCTGTGTGCCATAAAGAGATTTATTCCAAATTGTTGGTTTTGTAGTATTAAAAAGGGGATGTTCGTCTTTGAGGTTAAAAGTATGTCTTGATGAATGCCCTGACCTTCTAGGGGTGTGTGGATGAATGCCACCCAAGGATTACAAATCTTTAGAAAAGGGAATTCATTTATTCAGCACATTCTGATTTTATATCTACCAAGTCTGGGTCACTGCTCAGACCTGGGGATTCAGCAGTGATCCAAATAAGCATGGTCTCTGCCCTCAAGAAGCTTATGATTGGGTAAAGGACAGAGGCAATCAACAGCTCCTAACTGAAGACTGTTCAGAGCAGTTAGGGAAGAAAGTCAGGCTACTGTGAGCAGAGAGCGTGAAGGGAGGCTCTGGAGCCTCTGTCTCAGCCCTCAGCATGTGCTTGCCCCACTGGCCACAGAAGATACTTCTATGAGCCAATCCTGCACTGCCTGTCCCCCCACTTCCCCACCCAGTGGGTGACCTTGGGCAAGTCAAGGCATCCCTCAGTGCCTCATTTTTCATATCTGTAAAATGTGGATAATAATAATACTCATCTCATGAAAGTACTGTGAGAAGTCGTCGTCGTCGGCAGCCGTCCGTCTCGAGAGACGATGGTGTAGCTTCTTAAGAGTCTATCTGCACCGCCGAGAATGGCTGTGCAGTCCGACTCGGGAGTGACATGGTATCTGTCTCCTCCCATGTTGAATCGACATCTTGCGATGATGCTGGAGTGTCCTCTCCAGTGAAGCTGAAGCTACAGAGCCTGGGCGGGGTAATATGGAGGGTCTGCTGTTGCCCATGCAGCAGACCCCCCCTCTCTTCGCAGCTGAAGGGTCCAAGGGAAAGACGGAGTCAATACAGCTTGGCTTCAGGTGCGCCGCAGGAGTTGCCGGTGTTGACTACAACGTCAAACCGCCTTAGGGACTCCGGCTCCGGATTTTCTGTCGGGGTTTACTCCCTTAGCCTTTCCCCTGAAGAGGTATGCTGCAAGGCAGCGGAGGTTTTTTGGAGTCAGAGTTTTCCTTCTCTGATGTGCCCTGACTGGAAGATCGAATCAGCGACACTTAGCTTGCAGTCCGACGCTCAATCCACTGAGCCAAACCAGCCAGGGTACTGTGAGAAGTACACGAGATGATAATTGTATAAGACTTAGAACTGTGCCAAGAAGGTTGTCAGCACTAAATTAGTATCATCTTCTATCATTATTAGTATAATGGCATTATCTCAAAATGAGAAATCTGAATCTAGCAAAATTAAAAAGATATTATGGGGCAAGTATCAATATGAGAGAATACTTTAAGTTCATAACCAAGATGAATTGTTATACCAGATCACTAAAGGGTTTGCTGCAGCACCTACAAGATCTGCCAAAATGGCTCTCCTGAAAGTGTCCCCAGGTCTTCACATTCATCCCATCAGAATTCATAGTCAGAGAGAGAGGAGTCTAGTTTGGCTTTTATCAAAAACTTTATTTGGTGTGGCTGGTGTCACAGATACTGTATCCTGATCAAAGTTAATAAAGTTACTTGGGGTTTGTGGGAATGGTCTCAGATTCCCCTTTGCCAATTTTTCATGTATTATTAAGAAGTGATGGTAACCGAAATTTTATATCATTTTAATTAAATTTAAAAGTTTTTTAACTTTGGTGTTTATCATTATTTTTAAACACAGCAAAACTGTAGTCAAACCAACTCATACTACTTCAGTTTCCTTGTGGCTAGAAAACATGTTGCCTTAAATTTTATTTTGTATTTGCCAGGTTTCTAGATTTCCGTATCAGAAAAATAATTGGAGGTTCATATTTTCCATATTAAATAGAAGAAGTCATTGTGGAGTGAATCTTCCTGGGAGTGTGGTTCCCCAGCACATTCTCAGGCCCATCACGTATGGGAAAGACAGGGAAATACCCAGCTCAGGGACTTGCAAGGAGGTATGGGTAGGAGAGCACAGTGAGTTGATCACCCGGCCTCAACAAAGGAAGAGAAATATTTGCACCTTCCATGAGTCATCAAGAAAAGTCTCTCCAGCACAGTGAGGGGCCTCTTGAACTTGAGGTTTGGATTTAGTCCAGACACGAAATATGGAAAGTTACTCTCTCTGCAGTGTTTTCATCCCCACTACCATTTCACCTCTCTTTCATCTCGGTTAAAAGACATAAGACAGGTACTTGCGCCCACTCCCTATGATTGCCACAATGAAATTGTTTATGTGGAAATTAGGAAGTTTTCAGAATCAAATGACATGTGGGTATTGTAATCAAGAAAAGAGCTTCATGTCCACAGGACTGTGCTCATAAGGTAATGATTCCATTTAGATGCTAATTCTAATTCATTTCTTTTCTGGTATGTAGAATAGGGCTCAGCATTGTTGACTATTTAGTGAGCAAGAGAATTAGACCTTTGTTCATAGGAGACCATAGTGTTGGTTGAATGAGTGACTAGAAGATCATTCATAGGGATTATAGAAAACATATACACCTAAGCACGCATATGTCAGATAACTTCAAAAATTACTTAAATTTCTGATGAAGAGACCACCAATTCCAAACCAGTAATCCCAGTCTTACCACATGGACAGATGTCTCCTTAACAGCTGGCTCACACCATCTCTATCCCAGAGAAAGGGTCTAAACGCCCTGCTGAAAGCAGGATGTTTCACCCTGGAAACTATAGTCTAACCCCCTCAAGGTCCTATACCTTTTAAGCAAATGTTCCCTGCAAAAGAAAGACATGTTTATTTGTATTTTCAGTTAAGTTGACTATTTTCCACATTTCCTGATGATGAGTCATTTATGCAAGTTACTGAAAGAAAGAAAGAAATTGAGAAGTAGAGCACTGCAAGACTAAAGGATCCAAGATGCACAACTGACGTAAGCCCCAAATAGGTGTGGGTTCAAAATTTAATCAGGAAACAGATCAGTGAGCACATTAGGGCAACACTGCTGGAGGCCGTGTTTTGGGGTTTTTTGCCCTGGGGTCGGCACAGCCTGACTCTGTGGAGCCTGAGCTGGCTCTGCTCATCAGATACACACAACGGGTATTTGTTCAAGGAACCAAACCACATTTGCCTGGAGTCCACTGAGGAAAGATCTATCTCAGGCTTGTTCTACATGGTGCCTGTATGAAAGGTGTATGCATGCCTATCTCTGGAAATCAGAGGCCCGAGTTAAGGGAAGCCATAGAAAATCTGCCCCGTGTTTACACTGTGCAAAGGCAGAGGGAGGCACAGTCCTCAGTGTGACGCTGCTGGCTGGGCATATGGGGCAGCAGACCTGAGGCCCCCACATACACCTGCAGTGGCCGGCCCTGCATTCCACACACACAACTCATTTGTCCTTTTCAACCTCCAGGACTCATTGGCTGCAAAGCTGGAGGATGAGTGTTATTTTCATTTCCTCCTCTGGACACATTTTATTAAACATGTTTTTAAAGACGAGAGAAGCAGGTGTACATAAGCATACAATGACTTCACAAAAATATCTAGAGCAATTAAAAACATCACCAGGGATCTCAGAAATGGATACAAATAACATGTACTTACTGAGCATGTACTATATGTTCCACATGCATTACCCATGTTAATTAATTCTCAAAACAGTCCTATGAAGGGCTTTCCATTAGTACTCTTTTCATAGATGAACAACATTGAGATGTGACTTGGCCAATGTCCACAGAAAGGAAAAGGTGGTCCATTTTGACTCCAGGTTCAAAGCCACTATCACACTGTCTCCCTCTGAAGATTAGTCAAGTCTGTCTGCATCTGACTGTATTATCATACAAATCCTTTCTACTTTATAAAGAACCAATTATCCAAATTAAGAGCTTCTTAATACTCACGATCTATAATGCATACCTTTGAATTGTCACATATGTTTTTTCTACAATGAACAGAGGAAACAACTTTTCATTCAACCTGTTGAAACACTGATTTTCACATATTGCCTAACGTAACAGGTGAAGTTCCATGATCATGTTATAGCCCCAGTTCTTCCTCTGCTATTATACCTCCAGTCTTTAAAAGCCTATCCAGATATAAAGCCCGAAAGGTTCTCTGAAGCACACAGAGTTCTGCATTCACCCAGTGCTCAGCCATGCATATTAGGTATGTTCTCAGCAGTCTCAGGCATCCCTGGTGTCTTACCTTCCCTGAAGGGAGAAAGAAGTGCTGCTGGCCCTCTTTCTCCTTTTGCAAAACCTCCTTCAATTAACCCCTCCACTGGCCTACAACCACATTCTTCTCAGATTTGCATGTTTCAATGAGTGCAATACTGTTGAACCACAGTGAAAATTCCAGTTGCCTAAGACCACATAGTGCCTATGACTTCATCAAGGTCTGAAGGACCAGCTTTAAAAGTCAGCCCCTCTGTTCTCTCCCTTCTCTGCTGTCTAGCTGGGCACCCCCCTTCCCCTCCTGCCTGCAGATGATGACTAGTCTTGAAAGTAAGATAGCAGAATGACCCACATTAGCCTTTATTTTCTAAAGCTCAGTTTAGAATATCAGAAATGGAATCAGTTAATATGAACTTCTGATTTGCAAGCCAATAACCCACTCTTCTTAAACATATACTCATCATCCTAAACCACTCCTCCTCAACAAAGCATTTTTAGAATCACTCATGAGATCAGCCTCTTCCAATCATGGGACCTAGTTTGCCTGTCTGTAAAATTAAAGGCGTAGATTAAATCATTTCTGAGATCACTTCTAGCTCTAAGACTGATTCTAATTGAGGTTTCCACTTTTCTACACTGGAGTTTTCTTCCATCCTTCCATTATTCATTCGTTCACTGAAAAAAAAAATGTACATATTGAGTGCCTACTGTGTACTAAATAGGCAGAAGGATTGAGTAATATCAGGACAGATAACATCTCTGTTATAATCTTTATAGTCTCCTCTATTTCCTTTACCCTAAATAATTTGAAAATGTAAAGAAAGCCTGTGGTAGAGTTGATGCAATAATATTGCATAATGGAGTGAAACCTGAGTTCAAATCCCCTTCCTGCATGCATAACCTTGTATAAGTCACCTAGGCTCTCTGAGACTTTTTTTATATAGAAAAAGGGAGTTTTTATAAAGAATAGAGATGTGTGCTGAGAGCCTAGCACATAGTTATAAGCCATCAGTTGTGGTAGATGATATTGTTATTACTGTGAGTAGTAAGAGCTACTAATGCACCCACATGTTCCCCTTAGGCTACTCTCCCTGTTTGTGTTTAGCTGATGGTTTTTTTTGTTTTGTTTTGTTTTTGCCACAAAAGACATTACCTATAATTTAACCAGGAACTCCCTACCCACGTCCTTCGTTAAAGTACACGAGATTACAATATAACAACACAATGGAACTTACCTGTTTTAGTTTTCTAGTGTTGTTGTAAAAAATTACCGCAAACGTAGTGGCTTAAAACAGTACAAATTAATTATCTTACAGTTCTGAAGGTCATAAGTTTGAAATGGGTCCCACAGGGCCAAAATCAGGGCATCTGCAGAGCTGCGTCCCTTCTGGAGGCTCCAGGGAAGAATCTGTC
Source organism: Furipterus horrens (assembly GCF_987537825.1). NCBI lineage: Eukaryota > Metazoa > Chordata > Mammalia > Chiroptera > Furipteridae > Furipterus > Furipterus horrens. The sequence goes on from NW_028327180.1 coordinate 71,055,549, forward strand.
ATGGTGGCTTTCTCCAGAGGCCTCCTTCATCTCTTGGCTCAGGTCCCCTTCCTCCATCCTCAAAGCCAGCTGTGTAGTATCTTCAAACCTCCCTCTGACTTTGACTCCTTCTCTGCCTATCCACTCCATTCTGAAGGACCTGGTGACTACGTGGGGCACACCTAGATAATCCAAATTTTATCTCCTTATTTTGAGGCCAGCTGAGTAGCAGCCTTAATTCCATCTGCACTCATAATTCCCCTTTACCATGTAGCCTAGCACATTCACAGACTCTGGAGATGAGGCCATGGACATCTTCGGGAGGTCACTGTTCTGGCAACCACACCCCTACAAGGGTCCCTAATCCATCTCCACCTTTGCATCCCCTTTATTACCTCCCTAGCTCTTCCTCCAGACCTTACCCTGTGCCCTCTCCTACTGGCGCTCTTCCTCTGGACCTGAGAGAGGTTTCTGATCTCCCCACAACTAAGCGTCTGCACAGCTGCATGCTGAGCACAGCCTTATTCGGAGAGGCAGCTTCCTGTCACCAAGGGGACTCTGGAGTTAGTTTTCCTCCACAGCCAGCCTAGAAGGGACCTGAGCCCACCTTTGTTGATCCTTGCGCCAATCCCAAGAGGTTCACATTCTTAAATGCTGCTGCCTTCACAGGTTCAGCCCTGGCCGCCAAGTTGCCCTCTTCCCAGAGAGAAGGAGGCAGTCTGGTATTTCATGGGCTTCTGCTGGGAGTGGGTAACAAGGGGGACACTGACAGGGGGCTGTAACAGGGCTTTCAGTGTGGGAATGGGAAGAGAGGCTTGGAGCACCAGTTGGGAACCTGAGGGGTTGTTTCGAGAGCCCACCAGGGGTTAGAAATAAAGCACCGCTTCTTGTTCATTCCAGGGCCTTATATTTCCATGCACAGTTCCTTACCACCTACAAATGTCCATCTTCACACAGTGAGAGATAACTTTATCATTGGTATTTAGGAGCTAATGTGCCCTCTTCAAGCCAGCGGGCTCTCAGTCTGCCACTTGCTGGTTGACTCATCTAAATCAGTTGAAAGCCCTGAGCCTTAGTTTCCTCGCCCTGCAATGGCCATAATGCCTGCCTGGTGGTCCTGTTGGAGGGATCCAGGATCCATAAAAGAACAAGAATGACAATATTGATAAATAACAATGTGTGAGCACTTACAATGTGCAGGTATTGTGCAGTAAACTCTAAATGTATTAAATCATTGAGCTCCCACAACTGGCTTCTGGGGAAGAGCCTCTTTACCAACCCCATTTTAGAGATGAGGAAACTGAGGCTGCAGAGAGGTTCAGTCACTTTCCTGGGGCCACCCAGCCAGTACACTGTGATGGGATCCGTAGGACTTTCCGTTACCCTAAAGGCTCAGAGCTCAGACTCCAGAGCCTGAGGGCACAGCTGAAAATCCTGACTGGGCATCGGCTAGCCAGTGACCTTCCTCTGTTCAGTCACTCATTGCTCAGCCCAACCCCGCAGTTCTGTGGAGGTTATTTCCCAGGAAGCACCCTGCTCACCTTGACAGTTGCCCCAGCCCTGTGATGGGCACTGACTTATAGAGAGCTCAGTTCAGCAGAATATGGCCACATCCATAAAGCTTTCATCTCTCCCCTCTGCATACGTAAAAGCAGTGTTCTAAACTAAGCTTTCAATACAGTTCACTCTTTCCCATCCTTCAGGTTGGTCTTCTAGACACAACAAGCTGAATATACTTTTTATACCTGCCCTTGTTAGTCTGTCCTTCTAAAGAGAACCCAGAAGTAGGTGAGGTTTGCTGCAGCCCACAGACTGTTGGCTCTAACCCCAAAAGGATTCTCTGTGCAATGGCAGGAGAATTGGGAGGACTATAAAGTAAAATTGTTTCTAGTGGTAAAGATCAGACCAAATTGTGTCGGCCTGGGTGTCTTCTCCGTAAAAAGTTTAAAATCCTGTTTCCCCTGGAATTACCAGCTCACTGAAATTTGCCTTTGATATTTACCAGATATTTTGAAGACATGGATTTGCTGCAGGGAATAGAATTCCACTAGGATGCCCCAAACTATGCTGACCTCACCCTACCCAAATACCAAACTTCCTTTAACCTAAAACCCAACACATTTTTCAAGCCAGGAAAGAGGCCTTTGCTGAATTTAAGAAGGCAAATGAAAAGGAAATGTCTGGGTGAGAGGAGAAATTCAGGATGATTCTGCTTTAAAAGCAAGCACAAGTGGTTTGCATCAACATGCTTACGACAACCCAGTGGGGAGGCAGGCACTGTACTACGTGCGAGTCTTGTCCTTACAGCAGGGGACCGAATTGCAGAGCACACTCCCCATCATAGGTAAGGAAATAAGGCCCAGAAATGTTGAGGAACTTGCCCGCAGCCACAGAGCCTGAGAGCAGGGGGGGCTCAGATCTAGGTCTGCCAGCCTCCGAAGCCCCGCCTGCCTCTGGGCCTCTCTGCACACTGCAGCGATGCCATTCTGGGCTGCGAGGTCCTTGGGCCCCCTTCACACCCTGCCAAGAAGCCGCCTCAAGGACTGTTTGAACAAAGGAGGGGCCGCCCACTGAGTTAAGAGCAGGAGAGCACATGCGTGTTCAGTTATGTCTGTACGGGAAGGGGTGGCTACTGGTGGAAAAAGGACCATTTCCGTCTAATAATTGGACTTACTGCCTGCATGGTAACGAGCAAAAGTGGCTCGGCCGATGTCATCAATGAGCTGCATGGGGGACAGAGAGGCCCAGGTTTGTAGCTGAAGTAACTAGTGAAATTGACTGAACTTCCCCCTTTCCAGATTGTCACTGAGGCAGCGTATAGACAGAACAGTGCTCGGCTCAGAGGTTGCGCACATGCGCACAGGCTTTGCCGTGTGACTGCCTCCCTAGACTCCCAGGTTTGACTCGGCGAGGTTAGTTTGAGGCCGTCTTCCTCACGGGGCTGTTCTGAGTGTCAACGGTCACTGCTAGGCCACTGCAATGTCCTAACCATTTACAACTTCACTGGAGGTGGTATTTCTGCCTCATGCCCCAACGGGGTATTTTTGGATGCCAGTGGAATTAAAAATGTAATTTTTATGTTTCAGCAAGTTTTACATAAATACACGCTCAGAATAAAAAAACTCAAATGATACAACAATATATAAAGTAACAGTTAATATCCCTTTACCCATCCTCATTCCCAGCTTTTTTCCCTTTCCTAGAAACAGCTGCTATTACTAAGTTGCATGCTTCCTTTATAGTAGTAGGTAGGTAGATAGAATGTGTATGTGTGTAGGGCTTTTAAAAATCATAACTGATATCAAACTATGTAAATTACCCCAAACATGACTTTTTTAAACTCAATAACCTCTTTGCATTCAGTATTTAGTGGTCTATATTATTCTTTTAAACTGTTGCATAGCATTCCATAACTTATTTAACCATTTTCCTATAACTACATATTTAAGTTATGTGCAATTTTTCACAATTACAAACATTGTTACAATGAACTTAACTTATATAGTTATTCTTGTACATTCTGCAGAATGTATCTGAGCGCAGATTCCTAGAAATCGAATTGCAGAGTCAAAGGCCATGTATTTTTATGTCCATTTTTAATTTTTATAGGAAAACTGCCAAATTACTTCTCCTCAGAAAAAATAAACAATAGCGATTTCCTCTCCAACCAACAGTATATCAAAGAAAATGTGGAAATTTTGCAACACCAACTTCTCAAAACACTGCATTCTAGCTCAAATGTTCCTCCTGGTGTCAGAACGTCCCGGTAGCTGGTAAGCTCGCTGGTGCCACTTCTGTGGTGGCACTGGCTACAAGGGCCACAGCAGCACACTGCCAGCCCGGGCTCCCAAGGTTCTGTGTTCTGCATGACACCTATCATTCCGTGTTGTAACTCATATCCTGGCTCCTCAGCTAGGGACTCACCTCCTCTCAGGAGGAAAACAAGCCTTAGTCACCTTTGTATTCCCAGCACCTATCAGGATGTCCGACACTTGTCAGTGTCCTCTGAGCTGTAGTTTGAATGAATGGCAGGAGGGAGGGACCGGGGGAGCGGAAGGAGGACAAAGGAGAAAGGAGTCCCCAACCCACTGAGGTTTAGTAAAGCCCTTGTGCAGCTCAGGGACGCGAGACCCTGCCGTGCCCTAGAAATCGGAGCATTTGGAACCAGAGAAAGAATGCAGTTTATTCCTAAGACCATCCCCAGCCACACACCAGAAGTGGGCATGACACTGCCCATCTCCAGCCCAAGAACCACCAGACAAAATACGGGACCTTTGAGACAGAAAGGCCACGCTCATTCATTTTGTTCCTGTGACTTTTCCACACCCACTTCATTCTACTTTTCCTGCAGCCATCTTAAATGCTGACCAAGTTGTGTTTGAAAACATGAAAATCGGGAGATTCTGGTTTGCCTCCAGTCTTAACTCTTTCCCAGCATCTGACCCCTTGGCGCTCAGAGACCTTCCTACCACTGCCCTGTCGTCCTTCCCACTTAATTTTCCAGACATCCTGCAAGCTTCCTGCCCACTCCATCCTGCCTTAACTTTCTTTCTTTCCTCCGCAAAGGCACTCCCTGGAGGGAATCCTGTGGTCTTTATTGAAACAGCTGGAGAACGGCTTTGTCTTTTCTCGGCCTACATGTTATATTCAGAACTTAGAGGACATATTTTAGCATTGACTCTTGGGCTGATTCAGGCAATTTCCAGGAAATATTAAAAAGTTCCTGAATGTAGTAAACTTCAAGGAATTGACTAGAGCTGAACTTGCTTAAACCCTCTCTAGGGGTCCCATCGTTTAATGATCTCGAGTATAAGAGGAAGGTTCATACACAAAGGCCAACGTCTACACACAAGGGAAAGAAAGAAAAAAAAGGAAAGGAGAGCTAAGAGAGAGGGGAAAATATCTTAAAAGAAGGACATGAAAAAAATAAAGAAATATTAAATGTATAATCCAATGACTTTTGATAAATGCATTCCTAGTTTAATCCTCCCCCCTTAGGGATATTGAACATTTCCATTACCCTAGAAAGTTCCCCTTCACGATCAATCCTCTCTCTCCTCCAAACAACTATAGTGTTAATTTTTTCACTCCTACTAGTTTTGCTTGTTCTACAGCTTCAAATAATAAAATAAAGCAATATGTATTCTTTTGTGTTGAGCTTCTTTAGCTCAGTATACTATGAGATTCATATGTGCTGTATCAATAGTTTTTTTCTTTTTCTGAGAAGTATTTCCTAATATGTAAATATCCTATGATTTGCTTACCCATTCTCCTGTTGACAGTTGGGATGTTCCCAGTTTTGTTTTGTTTTGTTTTTATTGTTGTGCGAGAAGCTGCTACAAACATTGTTGTACCAGAAAGCAGAAAGGACAAGGACATCGTAGCTGAAGGACCTGGCTAGAGGTAGTGTGTCTTACTTGAAGCAACTAAAATGATGGATCCACAGACACCGCCTCCTCTGGAGGACCCTCTAGTGTGCTCGGTTCTGTATCCTACATTCGTGCAACTGAGCTGCCCGTATGCCTGGAATGCTTGCTTCTCTGTGAATGATCAGATGGTCATTGTACACACCAGTTGCTTGTATACCCCAGGCCTCTGGGATGACTGTAAAATGGCAGCAACATCACGCCTTAGCGTCACAGGTTATTCCAGCAATGCTTTAGCATTTCCTGTCCACACCCACCACCTGTTCGCCACGGGGTTTTCTCGTCTTCTAGCAACAGCTTTACCATCCCTGTTCCTGAATCCATAGCTTGATAATAGGAAGACATCTCTAGTCACTATATTCTAGAGCCAAATATCAGTGCTTCCTCATCTGGAGCTTTCATTTTCATCCTTTTTTTCTCCTATGCTTACTATCATTACTGCTCCCACCACCCCAATCCAAGGATATTTTTCTAAACGCTCTCACGTGCTTTTTGATTTTATATATTTATATAGATTTATATATAACATCATATGTAACAACATAATAATTGTTATTATTATGATCATATTATTATTTATTACATTTGTCAAACTAGTAATGTATGTAAGCTTCCACTAAACCAGAGGTTCTTAGCCACTGTTGAAAGACTTGTTATGTGTACAGGTGCTTCGGGGGCGGGGGGGCAAGGGGCAAGTTTCCAAGACTCAATTCAAAGTTGGTTAAACAATTAAAGGAGAGTATTAGCTCCTATTATTAAAATACATAAATAGATAGATATTTGTATACCCATACACATTGCAGTTGCATGAACTTCAGGCATATTTTTATTGGGCTCCAGCTCTTTTGAGCAGCCATTCCCAGCTCTGCTGGCTTTATCTCAAGCTGACTTCCTCGTGGTAGCAAAAGGGACCACACATCCACACTGCACTGCATCCAGGAGACAGAGCTTCTCTTCTTCTCCCACCCCTCCACCCCTGCCCTCAAAACGCAGTCCTGGCTTTCTCCTCAGGGAAACATAGTTCACATACCTGCCCCCGGACCAAATATGATAATAAGGGGTTTGCTTAAGTCAGCCAGAGCCCACTGCTGGAGCTGGGGATGAGTCATGTCAGCCTAAGCCCGTGACTCCCATGCACTGGGGGATGAGGGGGCTGACAGCAGTGTCCACAACAGGGGGCAGTGAAGAAGAAAGAGCATATGTAACTACTGAGCTCAGAATTGAACAGGATCTGCGGCGTATCTTATGAGTTTCACAGCCCAGAAGTGTCCTGACTAATAATGTGAGTAGGTTGAGAACGTGACATCTTATTGAATAGGTATGACCCAAAAGGCTGTGAACCTCTGTTCTAAACCTCTATTCTGCTCAAGGGCAGAAACCGCATGTTATATACTTTGCTGCTGTAGCCCGTAGCAAGTGTGAACGGAATGTATTCCTGTTCTCCCTGACCACCTGACTGCCCCTCTCTATCCTGTTGCTGTCCTGATATGTACTCTCCTCTTTCCTAGGCCTGCCTTCTGCCTACTCAAAAGGTTCACTATAAAGGAAAGGCAATCCCACCCCCACCCCCACCCCACCAACTCTCTTCTGGAGAAAATAATTTGGAGAAAAAGAGTACAAATGCTTGATTGTGTGACCAAGTGAAGTAACTTCATTGAGCGGGTCAAAGAGAGAAAGGCACCCATCTGTGGGCTTCAATACCATTGGCCTGGGGAGCAATGAGGGCAGACCAGGAGGTGCATGAGGCTTTGATGCAGATGGACTTCATAAAGTAAAAGTTTATTTAGACTGCACATGTGCCACTTGTCACTTGTAGAGGTGATACACTCGCCCTCATTTTAGGATGTGCATTTTCCATTATTCACTTACAAACGATGGATTAAAGCAGAGCTACAGATGCTTTTTCTCAGTCCCCCTTCAGACAGGCACTTGTGAAGGTCTGTTTGTAAAGTCTGGGGTATAATCTCTGGCCATGGATCAGGATTTCTTCTACTCAAAGGGAACTGGTTTAAGCAGAGCTGAATTATGATATTTAAAAACCACAAGCATTGACTGATTCTGGTGCTCTCTTGTCTGTAATTGAAAACAAAATAATGCTCAACTGTAAAATACAAAATGTACATGCATGCAAAAATCAGAATAATTTCATTTTGGCTTTAGAGATGAATAAATTCACTTAATCTGAATTCTTCTCTCCTCTCTCTTTACATCTCTCTTTGAGTGCCCTTGCTTTGCTGGTGGGATTTCAGGTACATGCCTCTTTTGTCTTTTGAATAACCCAGCCCTGGGGCAGATGGGAATGAGAAAGCTACCTTTGCTCAGTGAGTTTCACTATTCTAACCTGCTGAGTAAACTTTCCCTAGCAAAAAAACAACAACAAAACAAAACAAGACAAAACACACACACACACATAAACAAAAACAAGACAAGGAGAAAGCCTCAGGGCAGCTTGGTTCTAACAAAAGCAATATTCGGATATTGGGCTCACCAAAAGGACCCAGCCTCCCAGAGACAGATGCTCACCGGCCGCTGTAGTGACTTCATGTTGAGCAAAATAGCCCATCTAACCAGAAAATGTAAGAGCTACTCGAGTTCTTTTCCCCCAGCCCCGCTGATTGATGGCAGCACTTGTATCCCATGTTCCTGTCTAAATCCAGGCCTTCCTCTTACATGTTCTCACCCCAATCACCTCCAGCCACTCAAAGGCAAAACGTCAGCAGGCCTTCCCTCCCTTTCCCACATCCTCAGAACTCCTCTTTACCAGATCATCCCCATCAGCCAACAAACATGCCACTATTTCTCTTACCTTTACTAATAATATCAACAACCTCCAAACCCCCCACAGCTATACCCCATTTCTCTATTCTTTTTGGCAATAACTCTCCTCAAAACAGGTGTCTATTCCTGGAGACTCGAGTTCTCCTTCTCCCAGGAAGTCTTAAATCCAGTCCAGCCAGGTTCCTCCCCTCCCCCATCAAAAGAGCTCTCTTCAAGTCACTGGTGGCTACCACATTACTGAATCCAACGGTCAGTATTCAGCTTTGATGTGGGCTCATAGGACATCACTGTCATGATTTTCTTCCTCCCTTCCCAGGGTCCTTTTCTACTCTACAAGGTTGACATTGCCCCAGGGACTCCCTCAGTTCTCATTTCACACTCACTGCCTTGGTCATCTCATTCAGCTCATGACTTTAATCTTGTGCTGGCAACCTCGAGAATTCTTTCTCTCTCCTGAACCTCAGACTCATAACCAGCAGCTAACTCAACACCTCCACTGGAATGTCTAATAAATATTTTTTATCTTGACATGTCTAAGATAAGCTCTTATTTTTCCCTTACACTCACTTCTATCCCTACCAAACCTGTTCTACCTTCAGTCTTTCATCTCAGTTCATGGAACCCCAAAGTTCTCCTTTGCTCAAGACTCTAACCAATTCATCAGTATGTTAATGTCCTGAAAATAGAGCCTGAGTCCAGCCTTTCCAATTATTACCTGGTCCAGACCTTGCCTGGATTACTGGCCACCTTGCTTCCACCTTGCCCCCTGTAGCCTACTCTCAACGCAGCAGCCACACCAATCTACATAAAATGTAAATCAGATCATGGTACACTGGTGGCTTAAGGTAAAAGCCAAGGTCACACATATTGTCCTTACATAAATGGTTGTGTAGTTTACCTTTAATTATGCAACTTCTCTTTCCCATTTCACATTATTTTCAGAATTTATCTATGTTGATATATGTAGATCTAAGTTAATTGTTTTAACTGATGAATAGCATTCTATTGTCTAAATAAACTACAGTTTATTTATCCATTTACATACTGATGAATACTGAACATGTTTCCGAAGTTTTGCTATTACAAACATTGCTGTAATGAGCTCTCTTGTATATATGCATTGTGGTGTCCATGTGGAGACTTTCTCTAGCATGCGCGTGCATGTGTGTGTGTGTGTGTGTGTGTGTGTGTATATATATATATATATATATATATATATATATATATACTTAACACCTAGGGAAGAACTCCTGCCACATAGGCTATGCATATCCGTGCAGCTTCAACTTCTCTTGACATTGCTAAATGACTCTCCAAAGTGTGGGCACCAATGTATACACCTGCCAACAGCATATCAGAGTTTCCCTGCATCCTCCCCAACAATAGTTACTGTCATAGGTTTACACCATTCCCTTCTCTACTATGGATGGAAACCATCCTCTTCAGTACAATTTTCCAATGACTGGTAAGGATAAACATCTTTTCACATCTTGACTGGCAGGTTAGTTTTGCTCTTCTAGAAAGTACTTATTTATATCTTTTGTCTTTTCTTTTTAATTGGAAGGTTTGTCTTTTTATTGTTCTTTTATAATTCATTATAGAATCCAGAAACAAGTTATTTGCTCATTATAAGAAGTGCAAACATCTTCTCCCAGCTGATTGCTTACATATTGAACTTCATTTAGGGTGTTTTGGTTTTTTTTTAATACAGAAACTGAATTAACACAGTCAAATATATCAATCTTTTGTGGTATGTGCTTCCTGAGTCGTGTTTGAGGATCCCTGAGAGGATTCTTAGAGGAAACTTAAAAGTCACCAAGGAAGGAAGGAGATGATAAAGTGCCAGATTTACCTGCTGTTCTGTCTCTACTACACTCAGAAGAGCACCTCGTATGTCTGTTTTATATTTTGGACTCGTACATAATTTTGCATTGAAGAAGTTATCCTGCTGTTTAAAAAAATTGTTTTAACTTTGAATATTGTTGTATTTGCTCTGAGATTCCTGTGCACCAAGACAAAAAGAGAAAGATGGTGAGTTACATTAACTCATGAGAGGAAATAAAGCCTATAGACAATGTGTCATGCAGCTTTTGTCTGCCGGGAACAGGAAAACGACCAGTTTGCTGGGAGAGGGAAACTCAGCACTAAGTCCTAGTGCAGCATTTCCGTGGGCCCCCAGGTAAAGGAAGGACAGAGAGCAATAGCGTCAATTGTAGGGTTGGGAAGGTTCTGAAAGATTCTCATATGGCCTTGCTTATAGAACGAGAAGAAGACAAGGAGTTCGTCTCAAAACACAGGGCCCTTTCAGGACTCTGCTGAAACAAGCCCGTATGCATGTTCCTTCCATGCACCAGGGCTGCTGTGAGCCCCACTGCCTGAGTGTCTGGTGAATCAGAGGGTCTGGCTGAGGGCAGTTCTCCCTCGTTGGGCATTCATCCTAGCTCAGCCTCTGCTCCCCTTTCTCCTGTTTCCTAGTGAGAGGAAGAGGGCTTACTATTTAATGAGCTTAAATCCTTCATGTTTTGAAGGATGTGTGTGTTCAGAAGTTCACAAAGGTGAAATAAACATCCATGAATCTCAGCTTCCTTCCAATTTATAAAACTTTTTCCACTCACAACTCCACATTTATGAATTTAGTGCCTGCCCTGCTATAAAGAACTCTAGCTCCTTCTTTATTGCTGGTTAGCCCCTATTCACTGGAATATCTTATTTTGAAACAAAACACACATGCCTTCAAAGATATATTTCTATCCCTAGCAAAAATACAAAGGTAAAAGAATTATACATTTTACCTGATGATGAACTTGGTTTCTCCTTTGACTCTTTTACTCCTCCTCACATATTTCTGTCCCTACCCCCACCTTTTTTTGGTTTGTATTATAGTCTCATTTTACATTCTCTCTATTAAGGTTCCTTGGTTACATTTCACTTTGTTTTTTGTATGTGTAACTGGCTTAGGTTTAAATGACCTGTTTTCTTAAGCAGAGTTAGCACGCATGATAATATGTTTCCTGGCATCCTGCCACTGCCCCGTCCCCCAGCTTTCTGAATTTAAGGCTTGTTTTTCAGGAATGCGCAGAACTGCTCTGAATAAAAATAAAGAATTTAAAACTCTTCTTCCAAGAAAGGTATGCAGAGTAATTTTTCATACCTGTACTGTAAATAGATTGAGTAAAGCAATTCTTTGAGCAGTGAGAATATTAAAATTAAATAATACTCAGCCAGATTTTTCTACCCGCACCCTGGAGTATGTATCAGTGGAACTTCCACTATGTGCTAATCCATAGACATTTCCCCCACAAAGGCTTTGTTTTATGGGTCTGGGAATTGAACCAAGTAGGAAGAACGCATAGATTTCTCCCCATATTGTGAAAGATTTCTAGGTCCACCTCTAAACAACGACATGGCCAACACCCATGCAGTCCCAAGTGATTACTCGGAAGACGTCATGTACTTCCACTTACTTGCCTTTCAAAATACAGAGGAACTAGAGCCACTCACCACCATCAGGGGCCTGGCAGCCAGGAAACCAGATTCCACTCACAGAGTTTCATGAAAAGACTTTCATAAAGGAATTATTTACAGAGTAAACGAACTGACAAAGGTTGTCAAAGCTTCAGGGACCAGCAACAGTAAGAAGACTTTTTCGCCCCTAGAGCTAAAAAAGAAAAAGGAGGGAAGGGTACAGTGGGAGTCCAATAAGAGCAGGAGCTAGAGCTGGGCCACAGGAGGAACATGGCAGTTGCAGGGCCACAGAGAAGCATGGCAGGGGCGGGGCCACAGAGGAGCGTGGCAGGATGGCTGTGAGGAGACAGAGAAGGAGCAGGCCCAAGCCATCCCAGCACCTCTGCTTCCTGCCTCTTGTCCTCTGCTTCCATTGGCCAAGCCCAGCCGGCAAAGCTGGCAGGCTCGGGAGCAGGGAAGTAGTCCATGGGTCAGCCTCCGGGGGCACAGAGGAGGGTATAGGAGCAGATGGCAGGGAGGGGTGGTGACCGTGGGCAAATGGAAAGTAACCAGCCCTGGGTTAAGAGTGAGCAGGTTTAAAATTTGTTTAAGACTATCTTTTGAAGGACAATTTGATTCAGTTCATGAGACTTGGTTGTGGGGTGGGCTTAATTTATTGTGAAGAAGCACCCTGGTCTTCTGAATGATGTATCCTTGCCTAAGGCATGTGAACTGAGACCCAGCGAAAAGAATTTTACTAACCTGGTAGAGTGATAAAATGTTTGAGCTGGAAGGGACTTTTTAGAGAGCATCTAACTCAACCACTGTTCTTTAGAGATAGAAAAAAAAATGAAGTTCATAATCTTCCTTCCTTCCTTCTTTCCTTCTTTCCTTCTTTCCTTCCTTCCTTCCTTCCTTCCTTCCTTCCTTTATAATAAAATCAATAATAAGTATCTATTGATTGCCTACTGTGTACCTGGCACTGCTTTCATGACCAGTGAACAAAAAAAAGAAAGAAAGAAAGAAAGAAAGAAAGAAAGAAAGAAAGAAAGAAAGAAAGAAAAACCTGTTCTCATGGGGCTTACTTTCTAGTAGGGGGAAGAGAGATAATAAGCAATAATAGCAAAAATATATGATAGGTCAAAAGGAAATATGTACTATGAAGAAAAATAAAGCAAAATAAAGGGTGAGAGCATAAGGAGGACAAGGGATGGGGTTCTCCCTTATCCAGTAGACATGGAAGACCTCTATGATCAGCACCATTTGAGCAGGGACCTGAGGAAGAAGGGGATGAGCCTTGTGGACATCAAGGGCAAGAGCATTCCAGGCAGGAAGTGCCAGAGGTGAAAGGGTCCTGAGTGGGACCAGGCTTAGTACAGAGCTCAGCGCGGTGAGGGCAGCTGGTCGGAGGCGAGCCCGATGGGCATGCTGTGAGCCAGGGCTGAGGAGCCCTGCAGGCTGTGTGGAACTCGGTCTCATTCGCAGGGTAATTGGGAGCCATCAGGGGCAGGTCCTGAGCAAAGCAGCGACAGGCTCTCTCATCTGAATGAGACCCCTCTGGCTGCTGTGCCTGGGCAGGCTGAAGGAGGGCACAGGCAGGAACAGGGAGACCAACGAGGAGGCTGTGCAGTAATCCAGAGGATGCCGCCGGTGGAGCTGGTGAAAGAGGTTAGATTCTGGATGTATGTGAACTGAGAGCCCACAGGAGTGGCTGGTGGAAGTGACGGACAGTAGGCAGTAAGGTAGGAACCAGGCTGACTCCAGGCTTTGGGGCCTGAGCATCAGGAAAGAAGGAGCTGATCTTACTGAGCTGGGAGATAAGGTTCGGTGGAGGAGGGGTTCAATAGGAGTAGGTGGGAGACTTGCAGAGTTTTAAAGACCTATTCGATGTCTCTGAAAACAGAAGAACATACACACACACACTTATATATGTATACATACATGTGTGTATAAACATGAAGCTCAGGGAGGTGAAAGTTGAAGTAAAAATAAAGCCATGAGAAAGTGAGGTCATCTACAGAGTGACTGTATCTATAAAAACAAAACAAAACTTAACACTGAGCCCTAGAAAACACTAATAATAATATTTATTAAATTATTATACTAATGCTTATTAAGCACTAAGTACGTGTCAAGCATGGTGTCAGCAATTCACATACATTATTTTCTTTAATGCTCTTAACAACCCTGTGAGAAATTCACTAGTATCCCCATTTTACAGATAATGAAACTGAGGCCCTGGGCAATTAATCAAGCTGCCGAAGTCACACAGCTAGCATGTGGCACTGGACATCAAGCCCGGACAGTCTGACTCTAGATGAAGCAGCCAGCGCAAGCTTACAGAGCAAGTTTGAGGCAGAAAATGTCTGATAAGCTCCTCTCTATTCTACGCTGCCTCTGCTGATTAAATTCTTTCACTTTCATGTGGAATTAGTCAAAGTGCAGAACTGCACTTGAACATACAAAATCCTGAAGTCAAGCACACCCCCATGCCAAGCCTCCATTTCTATAGTTGATCTCATCTCTTCATCTAGGTTAGGAGAGGCGAAGGTTCTGAATCATATATCTTTCGTTTCTCTCTCTGCTCAGCATGGGACCTGCCCACAGGAGCCGCTCTGTGTTCATGGACCAACTGACTCCAGGTCCACTGTGACTCCACTAGTTTGTCTCCGTGGTGAGAGAGAGAGTGAGAAGGGAATTCTTGACCTCGTGGCTGAGATCGTAGATTAGGGCCAAGAGGGAACCCACTTTGGGGGAGGCACACAGACAGAGGACTTCCTAGTTATATCTGTGATACAATGACTTGTCTAGAATTAATCATGACTGAGGACATGAACTGGAAGGCAGTCAGCATCCATTCTAGAGGCTGTGTTTGATATCCACCTGCCTGCCCCAGTCAGGGCTCCACTCAAACAGGCAGCACGGAGAGTATCGCTTTGGGTTTCCACCGCTAGTTTTCATAGATGTGCCAGAACCATAATTGGAATCTTTCAAAGAGCTTTTTGGATAAACAGGCTGCCAGTTTTCAGTTATAAGTAAACTGCTATCAGCCATCTGAAAAAGACAAAATGATAGCAATGTTCCAAAATGCCAAGGAACACACACCTCAAAACACTGAGCTATCTAAGACCTGTTGCATAATCTGTAACTTCCACCAACTCCATTTCCCAAGTCGATTGGAAACATGGTGTAAGGAAAGTATGATAGCTCAGGCTTTGGATTCTGACAGGTCTGGGTCTGAATCTAGTTCTCTAATGGTGACCTTGGGCTAGGTGTTTAATTCCTTAGCACCTCATCATCCTCATTTATAAAGTGGAGAGAGAGGGGGCATAGCTTCTAGTCCATAGGGTTGCTGTGAGAATATAAACAAAATAGAATAGATGTGCAAAGCACCAATGTGGTCCTTGCTAAATGTTAGCACTAGGGATGATAATGTTGATGGTGGCAGTTATGGTAATAATGATGATAGTGGCAATAATATTGATGATGGTGATGATTATGATGGTCAAGGCAATATATTGATGGTGATAAGTGTAATAATGATGATGATGGTATTTGTGTTGATGATGGTATTATCATGTTGATGGCGATAATGGTAGTGATAATGATGGTGATGATAATGGTAAACATCGTTACCTAGCATTTGAGGACCTGCATTTGGCCCCTGACTCTACAAGATATAAACTGGAAGTCTGAGAGAGAATTGCTGGTTTAAAGGGAAATGTTTAGTGAGATTAAACTAAAATGGATGAAAAACTAACTATGCAAATGTTTTTTATTTTTAATAATGAGAATATTTAACATGTATTCAATGTTCACTATGTGCCAGGCATGACACCAAGTAGTTTATGTGTATTTCAGTTAATCCTCATAGTATACCTCTGAAAAACAAAGTGTGATTAACTCCACATCAGGTTAGAAACCCAAGGCTCAGAAAGGTGAAGTGTCTGATCTGAGCTCACCCAGAGGGAAAGAGCTAAAGCAGGAATTTAAGCCTAGAGGTGTGTGATTCCAGAGCCCAAGCTCATCACCACTGCACCATATTGCAGCATCCTGGCCAGATATACAGTAGCTGTTCTAAGAAGGAAAGGTTGGGGTACTTGGAGATAGTAGGGACTATCAAGGGCTTACGCTAATGGTTTTTATGAGAAATTCACAACGATTAATAAAAGGGTATTTGAGATGTTGATATATAGCAAATTGCAACAAAGCGAATCAGAGAGATACTGTGTTGACCACGAAATAGTATTTCTACAGTTAAGATCAGATTTCACTTTTAAAATCCAGATTTCTTAAAAAGTTAGATGATCTAGAAAAACTAGACTCTTCCAGAATGGCTTTAATGAACCAGAGAAGCTGCTACCTCTGCCATTTGTGTATGTTCTTGAGTTTGCTCAGTGTCAGAACTCCCTATTTCTTTTTCCTGCAAATTTTGCTGATTTGTACAACTAGCCTGACCCTGTAGATATCTGACAAGTGCCCTGCTATTGAGGCTCATGCAGGGGCCAGGGCACAGTTCAGATTGCAGTTAATGTTGCTGAACAGAAAGCATTCATCCTCCCAGTGCAAGCAGAGACAAACACTAGACACGAGAATTGCAGTGGAGCTTTAAAGACTGGCTATTTTATTATGAATGGCACCACCCAGGAGAACAGGAAGCTAATGCTCAAAAGCCCAAACTCTCCTGTGGTGGGAGTTACAGAGGGTTAGGGCAAAATCACAAGACACCGTGGGTTAGAGGGTTTGGGATCATGCTGTGAGCTGATTGTTCGGAGTTGAGGTGATGAGTCATTTCTTCAGGTCTTGAGGACAGTTCTGAGGTCTGTTCAGTGTCCCTCTGTCTGGTTTCATGGGAGACTATCCATGTTATCATTCCACCTTCGGTCCCAGGAACTGAAACATAACTTGCATCAAGATGTGTTATCTTTAGCCTGCCAGGGGCGCTGACCAACCAACAGACCGCGTGACCATTAGTCAGCGCCCAGGCACTGTTTTCTGCTGCCTCAGGGGTTGCTATTATCTAAGGGAAAGGGAAAGAGGGAGGGAGGGAGGAAGAGAAGGAGAGAGAGAGAGAGAATGATTTCTAGCGCTAGGATTTAAAGCTAAATTTAATAAAAGTTCTAGAAACCCTTGGTTTCATTAGCAGAACAGACAGAGGTCCTTACCAGTAACTGCTGTAGCCAAAGAAAGTGAGGAGCACCTAGACCTCTCAGGGCCGAGGCCACCTCCACCCAGGAAAGATGAGTCTGCTGCTGTCGTGTAAGTCTGCTGTAATCAGCTCTTCCATCAGCCGAGGCTCCTGATTACCCATCGCCTGCTCTTCCTGCCCTCCTCGCTGGCTGACGAGCATCAGCTCTTTTTCTCCTTAGAACAATATTTTGTTCATCTTTCTTGCTACTCATTGTTTCTGCTGTGGGCTTCCTCCTAAAAGTGTTTAGAAAGGTTATTTTTTTTCTTGTTTAAGAATAGCTTGTCTTCCACTTTCCTCAACTAACTCCCCAGGTTCATGGGAAAGCAGAACCTAAGCAAGCCAACAAAATAAGATTTCCAATTGAATAACCAAAAAATAAAATTAAAAAAAAAAAAGAAAGAAAAAGAAGAAGAAAAAAAAAAAAAGATTTCCTTTCACACCTTTTGTGGAAAAGAGACAGGTGTAAATAAAAATAGATGTAAGAAAACATCTTGTTTATATCATACTTTACAATTTTCAAGGAATAGTCACATTATTTTCTTTGACCCTTAGAACAGCTGAGTCAGGTGGACAGAGCAGGAATGAAGATTTCACTTCCTGAGACTGAAACTCAGCAGTGAAGCACTCTCAAAAGTTCAGTGGTCAGCAAGCAAGAGGATGTGAATTAATGCCCAGGCCTAGCCTGGAATGAATCAACCCAGACTTAAGTCAGCTCCTGCCACAGTGGGTGTCCTACCTTATCATGGACCTTCCCTCTGAGAGAACTGAAACTGAAACTGAAACACCAAGGCCAAGAATCTAGTCATTATACTGCCCTTCCTTTCTTCTTTCCCCTTTTCCTTCTTCCCACAGATGCGCTGGGCATGGTGCTAACCCCAGGCCACACAGTGAAGTCCATGTGAATGATGCCAAGGGAAGAGGGCTCAAATACTACAGGAATGTGACCATTAGTCATGTAGCTTTCATGATTTTCAAAGCCACTTTGCAGCAACTCCTTATGCTGAGTACATATCTTACAGATGCAATTTAGACTCTGAAAAGCTTAGCAATATATAGCTAGTAAGCTATGAAGCTAAAATTCAAGCACAGGTCTCCATACTGTGAGTTCAATGCTCTTTTTACTATTGATACTACGTGCAGATACTTACGTGCACCTAACAATGCCTGGCACACAGTAGGCACTCAAGAAATGTTTGCAAAACATAAATTAACATCACACTGCCTCTCAGAATGATTAAAATTAGCTAACATTAACATTTCTCCTTTGAGGCCAAGAAAACAAGGCCTCTCAAGAATCTTGCAAACCTATTGCTCAGTAAAAGCCAACAATGCCTGAAAATATATTATTTTCACCTAAAGCAATATATGAAGCTAGAGAGATATAAAAGCTAACACCTCTGCTGAGCCAGTAACTGCAGATACAGCTTTTTCTTAGGTTTGTTGACATTCTTTTTTGCCCAAGGACAGCCTGTCAAGAAAAAAATATTTTTTCCTATCTACTTCAGACTACATTCAAAACTCAAAGTCCAATATTGGAGAGTAAGTAGTAGAGCAACTTACTTACCCTTCTCAGTCTTCTTTTCCTGGGGTGAGTTTCTAAGTCTACCTTAGAGAGGGTCCCAAGAGCCTCCTCCTTGATTATTGTTCTTTTTTGTAACTTGGTTGGAGATGATGGGGAGTAGTTTGATAGGAAAACTTTGGCTTTGTTTGGTTCATAGATCAGTACAACCATGTGAATAAGCTGTTCAAGAACCAAATCTGTGGTTTGCCCTTCCCTGTTGGAGAGCTGGCTGTCTACATCCCTCACCTTGATACTGATTTCTAATCTGGTCCACCCCTCCCTGCGGAAGGCCAGGCCAGTCAGTTCTGCCTCTGGAAAGGGAAGCCTGAATGCTGATGGGCAACAGAGTTGCTGTGTGATTCCCCAAGTTCCTGGTCTCCTTGTTTCTCTCTACCAGTGGCCCTCCTTGCCTTTATGCTGTTCAACCATCTCCCCACCCCACCCAGGATTGATAGGCACATTGGACTGGTGGTAGAAGTGCTAGACAGCAAGGTGTGGACCCTGTAAAACAAAGGCTATGGAGCTATAAGGGAATCTAACTTTAATTTTATATTCAACCTTCTGGCCTAGTGTCTTTTTTCCATTCATGTTTCCTCATCTCTCATTGTTTAAATCTGCCAGTGCTTCCCAAAGTGTCATCACTGGACCAGCAGCATCAATACCACCTGTGACTATGTCTGAAATGCAGATTTTCAGGTCCCACCCCAGATCCACTGAATCTTTCGGGGGCAGGGGCAGCCATTTGTTTTTCAGCCAGCCCTCCTGGTGACTCTGCCGCACACTCAAGTCTGAGAACCACTGTCCTAATACTTCCTTCCCCCCACTGGGCATCGTTCTTCTAGATCCCCTCACTGCTTTCTGTGTTCTGATATTTGTAGAAATCGACAAAGATGTTGTGATCACAATAACTGATACAGAGTTTCCAAGCTACAATCTTTGAGATTAGGTCAGAATAAATGTCAACCTTTGAAAATTCAGCTGAAAGTAGTCAGTAAGATGTGGTGGAGAGAGCAGAACTCTTACAGCAGACACCTCTGTTCAAGTCCAAATTCATCACCTCCTGGCTGTGGGGTTTTAGGCTAGTTGTTCACACTTTCTGTACATTGCCCTTGAAATGTGGATAAAAGACAGAAGTTATGGGGTTAATATGAAGCATAACTGAGATAGAACATGTGATGTTGACTATAACACACATCAGTCACTCTGGGCACATTCTTTTCTTTTTCTTTACCCTGTGTCCAGTAAAATCACAATAAACACACACACCCACCCAGCCTTGGTGTCCCTCCTTGCTGCCCCCAAGGCCTTATCAAGGAGCTCAAGCTATCTCCTGAGGTCAGTCAAAAGACCAAAGTATCTCTCAGTTGTTATCTAATCAAGATCCCCAGCCTCTGTCCTCAGGGTTGGAATGTGACCAATATAAATAAGTTATAATGTAGTCCTTTTATATGTTCTAATATTATGGTGACTGTCATTGGAAGAGGGTAGAAGTGGTCATGAAATCTAGGGAATGGAGATTCAGTGTGAAAACTTGTTAGTACTCACTCAGCCAGAACTATCCAGCAGAGAGAAAGTGACAGGTACTTTATCAAAGGAACCCTAGTGATTTTGGCCCCTCCAAAGGAGGCGAGTGGTTCAAAATTTTCCATAGTCTGGGCAGAACAGTCCTCAAAAATATTATACTCGCTTTGTACTAATAATTTCTCATTTATTGACTCCTTACTGTGTGCCTGATCCTAAGCTGTTAAATGACACATATTCATTAATGCATTGAATCCTCAGAAGTTAATTACTCTTATCCTCTACTGTCCCTCAATATACAGATGCAAAATTGAGATTTAGAACCTAAAGGCAATTTGCCTGAGTCACCAAGACCTGGATTCCTGAGATTCCACTCCAGGATGTGAGCTCTTAACCACTAAACTTCTATTTCCTAATTCAGTTTCCCAGGTAGCTCAATACAAGGGAGTGAATCTCCTGGTTAGTAGAAACCAGTATTCTACCTATTGGAAAGTTTAACTCTCTCACTAAAAATCAGTCAGTTGACATTCTGATTTCTAAATCTGTCTCCAGTTAATTTCCTTATGAGTCAACACTGGGAGTTTGATAAACTAAACTGATTGGGTAAAGTGTTTAAAGCCAAAAAGGTGAGTGTTGAGCCTTATCCTGAGATAACCTCACCAAGAAGTTGCCTCCCTGAGCAGTTCTGCTGCAGTCAGCTAGCCAGCCAGCCATTTCTTTCATACCACTTTAACTGCAGTACAATTCAGCCACTGCTATATAATATTAGGCAATTCAAA
Organism: Furipterus horrens; assembly: GCF_987537825.1. Classification (NCBI taxonomy): domain Eukaryota; kingdom Metazoa; phylum Chordata; class Mammalia; order Chiroptera; family Furipteridae; genus Furipterus; species Furipterus horrens. The sequence goes on from NW_028327180.1 coordinate 71,076,228, forward strand.
AAAATATTTAGGACAATTAAGTTGGAAGGATCAAGTCTCTGGGAGCTTTAAGGATGTAGTGAAGTGCTACCAGAAATTCTAAGTTAAAGGTGGCAAGTAGGTTCCATTTTAAGTGACACATTCAGTCCACTGGTGGTGTGATAGCCTGGGACTCTGCATTCAGAACACTTCTGGGTTAAATCGCAAACAATGTCATGACTGATTTGCAATGTCTGCCTTGATCGTAGATGGTGGGGTAAGGGGGCCCATGTATCATATTTACCCTGCTTCCCCTAAGTGCTAGAATCGCAGTTGATATTGATGATAATATTGAATGTAGAGTCTAATTACATTTAGATAGAAAATAACATATTTTGAAAATATTTACCAATTCAGCGGTCCCCAGCCTTTTTGGCACCAGGGACCTGTTTCACGGAAGATCATTTTTTCATAGACCGGGATCAGCAGGGCTGGTTTCAGGATGATTCAAGCTCACCTCCTCCATGTGCTCCAGTTCCTAACAAGCCGGGACCGGTACCAGTCCTCAGCCAGGAGCCTGGGGACCCTGCCAGTGAGGACTTGCACCTGTACACACGTGAATTTACTTTTTAGCAATTTTGTCCCTAAAGATTAGTTTTCACCTGAGCATGGCAAAATGAAAAGGGAAAAAATTCTTTCAGTAGTGACTTTGGGGGTTCATTTGGGTACTAAGTTTTCTTGTAAATAGACATAGATGTTATTTTGGGGACATGGGTCTGTTTATCCTACGTAATCACACAATCATAAGTCAAACATCTTAAAGGGGTAAAAAGCAGTTTGCTTTTTATCTTAAATGTTGTGATGAGAGATGTGTCTATTCTGTAAAATGTAAGTCCCCAAAACTACATTTTAACTGTCATGGTTTTCAGATGACATGATTGTGTACAAAGACTTTTTTAAAAATGTACAGATGGGCTATTGAAATTAATGATTGAATTTAGCCAGCTTGACGGATACAGTGTAAATGTACAAAAAATTAACTGCAGTTCTGTATGCCAACAAAAACTGGAAAACGAAATTTTAAAAACAAGGTGGGACAAAAGTAGGTTCACAATTATTTATATGGAAAGTAATACAATAATTCTCTTAAAATAATACAAGAATAACTTCTGTTTTGCATATTCACTGCTGTGAATCTACTTTTGCCACACCCTTATAATAGCCCCAAACAGGCATGGAATAAGTAAGGGCCTTTTTAATGAAATATGTGTAAGACTTCTACACTGACAACTATCGTCGTCGGCAGCCGTCCGTCTCGAGAGGCGATGGTGTAGCTTCTTAAGAGTCTATCTGTACCGCCGAGAATGGTTGTGCAGTCCGACTCGGGAGTGACACGGTATCTGTCTCCTCCCGTGTTGAATCGACATCTTGCGATGACGCTGGAGTGTCCTCTCCAGTGAAGCTGAAGCTACAGAGCCTGGGCAGGGTGATATGGAGGGTCTGCTGTTGCCCATGCAGCAGACCCCCCCTCTCTTCGCAGCTGAAGGGTCCAAGGGAAAGATGGAGTCAATACAGCTTGGCTTCAGGTGCGCTGCAGGAGTTGCCGGTATTGACTACAATGTCAAACCGCCTTAGGGACTCCGGCTCCAGATTTTCTCTCGGGGTTTACTCCCTTAGCCTTTCCCCTGAAGAGGTATGCCGCAAGGCAGCGGAGGTTTTTTGGAATCAGAGTTTTCCTTCTCTGATGTGCCCTGACTGGAAGATCGAACCAGCGACACTTAGCTCGCAGGCCGACGCTCAATCCACTGAGCCAAACCAGCCAGGGTATACTGACAACTATAAACCAGAAATTAAAGAAGACCTAAATAAATGACTTTGTCCATTTATTAAAAGACAATATTTTTCTCCCCAAGTTGGTCTATAGATTCAATGCAATCTGAATCAAAATCATAGCAGGTTTGTGACTTGTCTGTGTGTATGTGTGTGTGTCAGCATCACATGAAAAAGAAATTGGAAAGTTGTTACTGAAGATAAGCTTTAAAGAGAAGAAACCTGGAAGACTTTGTTACCAGATCTGAAGATTTATTATAAAGCTACAGTAATTAAGAAGTGCAGTGATGGCATAAGAACAGACAAATAAACCAATGAAATAAAATCCAGAGATGATTCCCACATATATGGTCACCAGATTTCTAACAATAGTGTCATTACTGTGCAATGAAGAAAAGATGGCCTTTACAAGTAACACTGAGTCAGCTGGAATCCCATATGGGGAGAATAAGTGAATCGTGACCCCTACCTCACACCACTCATGAAAATCAACTTCAGATGTGAAGGGAAAAATAATAATTTTCTAGAGATAACATAGCCAAATACTTTCATCACACTGGGATGAGAAATGATTTTTTAAACAGGACATGAAAAGTACCAACTATGCGGAAAAAATGGATAAATTGAACTATATAAGATTAAAAACTTCTCATCGTAGATAGTCAAGAGAATGAAAAAGCAAGCTACACAGTGGAAACAGATACTCACATACATCTAAGGACATGTATCCATAATATATATTTCTAAACTCTCATAAATCAGTAAGAAAAAGACAGCTCTTACAATACAAAAATGGACAAAAACAAAAAAATAAAATTTGAGTAAGTACCTCACAAAAAAAGAGAATATTAAAATGGACAATACAAGGAGTCAACATCTTATTCACCAGAGAAATGCAAATTAAAACCACAGTGAGATACGCACCAGAATAGCTAAATTTTTATAAAGCAACTTCAAATCCTAAGTGTCGGTGGGACTCTAGAGCAAGTGGAACGCTCATGTACAACATTGAAAATTGTTTGGCATTCTCTGCTAAAACTAAACACATAAACACTCTCTGATATAGCCAGTTTTTGCTCTTGCCTAGATAAGAAACAGAAATATCTATTTATGTGCACCACAAAAACCTGTAGAAGAGTTCATAGCAGCATTATTTATAATAGCAAAACAAACAAACAAACAAAAAACACCTGGAAACAACCCAAATATTCACCAACAATAAAATGGACAAATATATTGTGGAATAGTTATAGAATGCAATTCTGTACAGCAGTGGGAAGAAATGAATGTCTATTCCACACAGCAACAAGGATGAATCCTACAAATCGGTGTATGATTGAGTGAAAGAAGCCAGACACCCAAGAACACATACTGTGTGAACTAAGTTTGTGTGCACAGATTCAAAACCAAAACTTATCGATAGAAATCAAAAGAGCAGTTCTCTTTGGGTGGGGTGGGGGTCCATCTGGGTTGATGAAAATGTTCTATGTTATATTTTGGTGGTGGTGAAGACAATGATTTCACTTTAAAAAAAACTAATCTAAGTGATGGAAGTCGAGCAGTGGGAATCGTGCATTCCAAGGGGCATGAGGAAGCTTTGGAAGCTGGAGGCCCTACCTGTCTTGACCTGAGTGGTTGTTACAATGTTTACTCTGTAAGCATTCATCTACAGGGTTTCTGCCCCTTTCAGTGTGGACTTTTTAACCTCAATAAAACTTTATTTTGAAAAAAAAAGATGTGTATTTGAGGAAGAGAAGGCAGTAAAAGCCCAAATAATATGGATTGACCATCCTTGTTGCTGGCAATAAAACAGAAAACATTTATTGAGTGTGTATCATGAGCCAGATACTGGGCTAAGTACTGTGAGAGGACACTGTCATTTAATTCGCACAGGTCTCATGCGGATCAACCCTGTGATTATCCCCATTTTACAGATGAGGAATTTGAGTCTTGGCAAGCTTGTGGGACTTGTCCAAGATCTTACGGTTAGTAAGCAGCAGAGCTGGAATTTCAGCCCTGGTAGTCTGTCAAACGGAAGGATGGAATTCAAATAATGTTTTGTTTCGTTTTTAAAAGGAAGAAAGAAAAAGGCCTGTGTGTCCCTGACATCTAGTCACAGCTGCACTCAGAAAGCTGCCCACTGTTCCCCGTCCTAGGGGATTTGCCCTCAGTCTCTCCCGTCCCACAGAAGGGTGCTGTGAATTGGCTTTTCCTTCCAATGCCCCCAGTCTCCAGGACTGAGGAGGGACAGGTGTGTTTGCGCTGATCTCCAGGGAATGGCTGTGGCTGTGGCTGGCACTCAGTAGATTTCCTGTAACTGGGAAAGAGGGATGTCATGGTATTCGGCCAGGGTGGGAAACTGGCCTCGCCGTGAGCAGTGTGTGAACTGCCCTCTGAGGTGCCCGGCCTCACAGGCCTTGGGTGACCCACCCCATACAGACCGGGCACCTGCCCCTCCACACCTCCTCTCCGAACCCCCGAGACTGCTCTCTTCCAAGAACTCCATGACTGAAAAGACTGATATCCAGGTCATTTCCAAGCACCACTTTTCACTGAGAACTTAGAATTGCTCATCAGCTGGAAGTGTTTCCCTGGCCTGAGCTGGACAGTAAGATGGGACATTTTGCTGAGAGAAATTCTGCCGAGGTTTTTCAGAGACCTCAGGGTGACTGATTTCTGTCATTTCTGCAAGACAGTGAATAAACCCAAGTAGAGGGAGTTCCATGAGACTCCAGGAATCCGGGGAGCGCAGTAGTATCTGCAGATCAGGAGCCCATTCGGGGTGTGTGGAGAAGCAGGAGGCAGGCACAGGAATGGAAGGAGACCTGCAGCTTCCCTCAGAAATGTGAGCCTGCTGTCTGAGCAGCCAGGAGAGATGCTTCCTTTCCACTTTCAGTTGCTGACCTGGCTGTCACAGTCCCTTCCTCACACCGTGTCCAGAGTGATCCTGTGAGAGTCTGCTGCTCCCAAGTAGGCCTCAAGTGCTTAAAATAAGTTTTATCAGCATTTCTAGAAAAGTCACCAGCACCCAAAGATGCTCCTCAGCCAGTAATTTTCTATTGGGTTGCCCATTCTTATCACGTAACACTTAGTATTTTTTATTAATTCATTCATCAGCTCATTCCCTTACTCATTTAACAAAGGTTTATTGACTACCTACCACATGCTCTGGGGAATCACCTGAGAATCAGAGACATTCTTCTTCCCTCTCCCAAGTCACATAGCTAAGTGTTCCCAACTCTATTTTTATATATAATTGTACATCCAGACAGAATTTATTGAGCACCTACAATGTGCTAGGCACTATTCTAACCAACTTACCTGTATTAATCTCATTAATCCTCACTGTACTCCAGAGAACTTTCTCTTTTATAGATGAGGACACTGACAGAGAAGCTATTGTAAAAATGATTTTTGTCAGGCCCCCAAGCTAACAAGTGACACGGCTGGGATCTAATCTTATTCCACAGTCCATGCTCGTAACCACTTCCTTTGTACAGATGAATGGAAAGAAATCTGGGTGGTTATCCCCAAATGTCAATAAAAATTATGCAGTTATTTGGAGGTAGGGAGAGGGTAGAATGACTAGTGATCTGTATTTTATTCTTGCTATATATTCTGTTCTCCCCTCCCCTCCGATTCTCTTTTGTACAATGAGAAAATGTCAGTAAGGTTATACAAGCATCTAAGGAGCAGGCTCACAGGAGTGAGGCAGATGGAGACTTCTTCTGCTCAGGAAGTAGCACATGGGAAGGAACTGCATCTCCACCTCAGGGTTCCTTCAGCTCCTCTGCTCCACCTGTAAGCCTCTGTGGTGACATTGCCTGGTATTTGCAACTAGGAAGCTTCTGAAGTAGATAGGATGTGTAGTGGCCATGCCAACTGCGTGAGAACGTGTGCCCGGGGAACATACATGTTGCATAATCGCCAGCTCAGAGAAGGTTAACTGCACAAAAATACCTGCTCCAGAGTAAGGCTCAGTGTCAGCTCAGTCACTACGACAAGTGACTGGTGACCCAGGCTGCATGTGCCTCCTTGCGCCAACCATTACCTTGCAGCGAAGTAAACAATTCTGTTATTTTTATTTCAGCGACGTTCTCTTATTCTGATGTCAATATGTTTGTTTATTTACAACAATCAAAGATAAGTGCTGTTTCATTTGTTCAAAAACAAGAACCCATAACTCCACACTCATATTGTGGCAGGCATTTTTGCCCTTTTGATCATTTCATCTTCAAAGCAAATGTATGAAGTAAAATATGACCATCCCCATCTTATTGATGAGGAAACTTAGTCTCCAAGAGCTTAACTAACTCATGATCTAACAGTTTTACAGGAGATGAGTTCATAATCAAAAGGAAACTAATCTTCTAGAAAATAGAATAAACTTAAGAAAAATGTTACGACCAAACAAAATGCATCAGCAGATCACCTTTGTGGGTGTTCAAAATGAAGGGTTTCGGGAGGACACCTAGTCTTTTGAGAATTCATTGGCTTTTCATAAAGTAGGCCTGAAAGCCTATCTGGTTATCCAATGTTATATTCAGACCCAAATACTATCTTCTTCACCCAACATGATGAGGTTATGTTGGGACATTGTATTTCATTTTAAGAGCCACAGGAAGCCATTGAAAAGGTTCTGCCAGTGGCCTGCCCTGATCCGATTTGTGGTTAAAACTCATATGCTGGGCGCTGCGAGGATGTTGGATGGAATGTCTGCCTCCCCAGCTGGACAGTGAGCCCTATTCTTATTTGCTGTTTATTCCCTTACACCTGTCTTTGTCCAATCAAGTGTCAGCTCTGTGGGAATAGGGACCTTGTTTAGTTCTCATTACTGTATCACTTGTGGCTAGAATAGTGTTTAGTCTGGAGTAGGCTTCAGATAAATGTTGAATGAATGAATGAGTGAATTAATACAAGAACAGCAAACAAATGAAGTAATCACACAGATGAACATGAAATGTGATGAGTGCTGAGAAAGAAAAGCATAGAGGGTCAGGAAAGTATATAAGACGAGACTTTGACTAGGAGGGGGAGGGCAGTAATGGTTGTAGCTTGGAGGCAGAAATGGAGAGAAGCTCCTCAAGGCATATTTATGACATGAAATGAATGGAACTTGCTGATATACTTGATAGGGATATGGAGGCTGGGGGATGGCACTAGATATGAAGGTGAGCTTCATTTTCTCAGCCCTCCAAACTGGATGTCTGATTCAATTCAATCTAAGGTAAGCAAGTGACTGTGTTCCAAGTTGTTTATTAGTAATTTGTGCAGAAAACCTGTAGAATAGTGAGCATGGTTGTCTAAATAATGAGATTCTCTCACTGAAAATAGGAGAATAGGAGTGGTTATTTTTATAGTATCCATAGGAATCAGTTGGTAGCAGTCTCGCTATGATGTTTTCTTCAACAACCCCCCCGCCCCAATCTCCTGATATTTCTGTAAGGTTTCCATGTCTAGGTTTCCATGACACCACAACAATGTTTCATCCATTTTGACAAAAAAAAATTTAAGTCAGGAAATGAGCCTTTTCCTCTTTTCCTGCACCTGAATGAATGCACCCACTCTCCACCCCACCCCCAAGATACACACACACACACACACACACACACACATACTGCTTCTGGCACAGAGGTAAACATATATTTACAACAACCACCAACTGACTTGCCTACTTGGGTTGAAATAGCTTTCATATCTAATAGACTTCTGTGGACCATCTGATTAATATTTATAAAGAGTAATTTCTAAGTTAAGTCTTTGTCTCTAGACTCTGAAAGTAATTCTCTTGAGGTTTGTTACTGAAGGCAGACACTATTGTTTTATAAGTTACAAATAAAATTATTCTCATGGTTTCATCCTCAAAAACCTGCTTTTATTTTATTATCTTGATTTCAAAAGCTAGAAGCTAAGGAGATTGTTTTCATATATGTATATGAAGCATAGATATTCCTTTTCCCTTCAGCCTCCTTGATCAGAATTTGTTGGCTAGACCTGAGCCCTCCTGAGCTTGCCCTCTGATGGATTTTGTTTGCAATTTCTGTTTCTTTGACATCAATACAGTGGTTGAGCTCACAGAGGGTTCATTCACAAGTTTCAGGAGGTCTTCACTTTCCAGATCTAAGATGTGCCTTTCTGCCCCACAGTGGGCTATTGACTCCCTAGTGGATGCATTTCTCTATTACTGTTTCCAAGTCATAAGCTAGGATGACTAAACAAACAGTGTGGGGACACCATCCCTTCAGGCTTCCTCCTTTGACTGTAGCATGTTGACTTTTCTTGCGTGGCACACCTATCTGTACATGGTGAACAATTTTTATGAAAACAGTTGAGAGGCTGTGGTATCTTCTTAAGCCAAATGCTTCTGCAAGGAAGTAGTCACATAAAGCACATCTTCATCATCAAAACTCTGGGAGTCAAATAACAGCATGGGCAAACAGCAGGCTCTATGACATAAAAGATATCACCCGGGGGAGTCTCAGAAATGCCCACACTCGTTGGTTGTTCTAACTAGGGTTGCAACACATCTAGGTTCTATTCATTTTTCCAATGTGGCCCCGCAAGCGTAAGATTCTACTAGCTCTATAAACGCAATGAAAGCCCAAGCCATGCAGTTGTGCTGCAGCCTTATGGGTCCAGCTGGGAATTTGTGTATCTTCTTGATGTCTGCAGGGTGGTCATATACATTTATGTGCCTCAGTTTCATAACAGGCTTCTTAAAGGAGCTCTTTGATGAACAGGTCACAAAAGTAAAGGAGTGTTTCCTTTTTAAAAAATTATATGGGAATTTTTCTGCCATGGTTATTCACCGAATCCCAAATAGGAATATGAGACCATCTTAATAGTCATGTCTCTAAAATATAACAGTGCCCCAGTAGTTTTTGGACATATGTTTCCTTTGGTCTGCCTTGTGTATTATGCGAACTGGGGGTGGGGGAAGGAGAGTGTTGTATTGATCATGCTTCAAACTCTTCATAGTTTGTCCATTGCATCTCTTGCCATAGCTGACAATGCTCAACATGTTCTGGGCCCTTCTTTTCCTCATTTCATGCTCAGTCACTCGACCTCACTTCTCTGTGGTCCAGCCACCTGTCATTTTTCAATTCCTTGACAGCTTCATCTTCCCTCCCACCCCAGAGCTTTCACACATACAGTTTCCAGTGCTGGAAAATTCAACACCACACACACACGCCCACACACTCGCTCACCCACCATTCACACTCAGCAACCACACACTGTCTTCTACCCTGTTAACACCTAGTCATCCATCCCGTCTTAATTTAAGCACGACTTCTGCAGAAAAGTTTACCCTGGCCCTCCCAGGTTAGATTCAGTTCTTATCATACACATTCTCTTAGAACCAATTAGTTTTATTTAGAGCACTTGATACAGTTGGCAATTATATGACCATTTGGGTAATTCTCTATCAATGGCAGTCTCTACTCAAGATTTCTGTAAACAATGTGAGAACAGAGGCTGGATCTATTTTTTTTACTGACCTTTGTAACCTCAGCCTCACACCTAGAGCCTGGCAACTAGTTGGCCTGCAATAAATATTGGATAGATAGCTGGATGGGTGGATGTGCGTGGGTGCATGTATGTTCCTGTCAGGGAATGGGAATGTTGCTAATGTAACTTCCAGAGTATATTTTTGTTATCCTTTAATTCAGGCTGTCTGATAAACAGAAAGTAGAATTGACGGTATTCTTCATATGACTCAACTTCTTTGCTAGTTCTGCTTATAGAGTCAGCACTCATTCAGTCACATAAATACCATAAATGATTCCTGTGCCTCTGGTTAGCATTCAAAGAAGAGACTCTATTTATACAACTTACAAATATCATATAAATACCATGTCTTGTTAACTATGCATCTGTGTTCATTCAACTTAATCGCAGAAACAGCAATTACTCCTTTCTAACACCGTTAACAATCTCATAATGTGCCAGAGACAAATTACTCAATAAACAAATGTTTAAATACATTATCGGGGGCTCATGCAGTGTTAGGTTGCACACTCTGGACAGTCAGCAGTGGCCAACTTCCATTCATTTCCCCCTTCCCTCTCCACCTCCCCTCAATGGAGCAGCCTGTGGAATTTGAAACAGTTCCAAATAGATAGGATGAACAGCACTAGTACGTATGTGGATGGTTTAAGAGAAATGATACAGAGAGGCCCTGTCACCCACTACTGACAGGTATAATACAGCTGGAAATGTATTTTTGATCACATACCAGATAATTCAAATAGTTGCATAATAGAGAAAGGTTGGTAAAAATTACAAGGGAACTCAGAAAACTTAAAATAGTTAAGATTGCATATCAAGGCCAGGTTTGAATTCTAGCTATGAGTGATCTGCGCCCATTCAAAAGCTGGCTTGTGGAGAAATGGTCATAGTATTTACTTCTGTGAGTAAAGTTTTGTTTACCAAGGCCTTTTAGAATTACCTTATATTATACTTAGGCTTCCATGTTTGTAGCCTAGTCTTTCCTAAAGGGTCCAACAATCCATGGAATCATGGGAAATGGATGTGGTGGCTCATTGAAAATGCCCCCTTCCAGGACTTAATGTATGAGGATGACAGTGGTGAGAGTTCTCTGGCAATAGACACCAAATGCCTGTCATGTGATCCTCAATTGTAGCTTTTCTTTTCTTCTAAAATTTGTCATCTGGAACTGATTTCTCAAAGCTTGAATTAATTTACCATCATAGACTCTATCCTCCTAAATGTATTGTTTGGGGTATTTTGAAAAATAAAAGTAATACATGCTCATTTAAATATATATCTATATCTATTGTATATAGATATATAAATATATATATAATAGTAATGATATTTATAAATTAAGATGTACAAGTCCTTCACTTACTCCTGCTGCAAATCATTTCCTTTTCCCCAGAGATATCCAGTGCTAACAATTTGATGTATTTACTCTTATTTTTACATAAATGAGATGCTACTATACATACCATTCTTTTGCCTTTTTTCCCTTTAAAATGTATTTTAAATGTTGTATTGGGGGGATCTGGATAAAGGGTGCATGGGACTTATTTTTCAGCTTATCATGAGTCCATAAATATTTCAGAATAAAAATTTTTTAAAGCAGTAAAACTTTCACTTTAAAAAAAAAATGTTATCATGCCAGTTTGTTACATTACAACTACCTCATTCTGTGGAGTGGGTTACTAATATTTTGTTGTTAAGATACATGATAATTCTTTTAACTAGTCTCCTGTTGATAGGCATTTAGGTATTTCCCAGTTTTTCAGTATTTTAATAATGATGTAACAGACAACCTTGTAGTTTTGCCTCTAATTGTGCTAAAATTCAATAAGCTAAGCACCTCACCTGTTTCCATTGTTCTTCTGTAGGAGGCATGAATCTAAATTTCATAATTTCAGGTAATGATGTCAGGAAATTTTTCATGTTAGCAAGTTTGCATTTTTGTAAGAAACATCTAGCCAGAGCAGATACACGCATATTACTGAAAGTTCTGTGTCTACTCTCGCGAAGTCGCGTCTGCTTTCCTGCTGTGGTTTCCCCTGGAAGGAGCACATGTTCAACAGATTCTTTCCAGGTGTTTGCTGGAGACCTAAGGAGGCCTACATGACTGACAGCCTTCAACCTTGACACAATCAAACAAACAAAATTCAACAAAGAGGGGAGAAAGAGCTTCCCCAATTGGTTGAAACAAAAAGCTTCTAAAATACAATCAATTGCTTAAAACTCGTCCATTGCCAGCCTCCTAAATTTGGCACCTCTTCTGATGTGACTACCAATGACAGAAATCAATACTGCACCCCTAAGATGAAACCAATTCATCAGAATTCAATACTTCATCCCTAGGATGAAGCCAGACTTAATTGCAATGTTAATATTTGCCATGATAAGACATATCTACTTTTATATTTATTAATGTAATGAATTTAGGAGCCTTCACTATGAGCAGGGCACTATGACATAGGTATTGAGATACAAAGATAAATAAGGCACCCTCTCCATCCCCCAAAAGCACTCTGTCTGAACCAGCCTCTTCTGCACCCATTGACTCCTTCAAGAATCTGATGAAAACTGTGGAACTAGGAAAATGTGCATGTGCACATCTGCCTAAAACCCAAGAGACCTTAGTTAGTGGCCTAACTTGGAAGCCAAACATTAAGCTATGAATCTAGGCTAAGATCCCTTGTTTACTAGACATGCAAGATGGGCAACTGGAAGAATTAGAGAACATGTAGTAAAAAAGGTTCTCCAATGAAGAATGTAGTCAGTCATACTTTATAGTACTTCTTATTTACAAAGTGCTTTCTCCTATCAACATCTTCCTGTAGTAATCCAACTCTACTTCTGTCAGATGAGGTGCTCAGAGAGGTGATGTGATTAGCCCAAGACCACTCAGCTATCAGCTGAAAGAATGCTGACCAGAATCCAGGTCTATGATACCTACTCTGTTTTGTCAAATGAAATAGATGACTATCATGAAATGCCATGAGCAAGGTTTTAAAAAGAAATCCTAGTGTCCATGATGCAGAGATGAAAAGTTCTGAGTAGTCATTAGGATACCTTTGTGTATGCACATTTTTATTTTTATTTTTTTATTTAATCTTTATTTTATTTTTCCACTACCATTTAGTCCCCTTATACTGCCCTCCCCCAAGTAATCACCACACTGTTGTCCATGTCCGTGAGTTTTTTCTTTCTTTTCTTGCTTTCTTGAAGACAGGGACTGGAGTTGGTTTATTTCCATTTCCTCAGTGCCTAACAAAGTGTCTGGCATAGTCAGCACTCAGCTGTTGAGTGAATGGAAGTTTACTATACAAAGAAAGAAATAAGCAAAATTAGTTTCTAGTAAAGTTGTGATCCTCTATTCATGTTCTGCTTTCAAAGATTATCTCTAGGACATGAATAGTGGCATCAGTTCATTGGCTTATTACTCTTTGCTTTTCCTCTATTTCTTGCTCTCCCTCCTCCCAAATTTTTTTAACTGTGATATTTGATAAGTGGAACCAAGCTGGATTGAGTCTACTTTAAACATTCAACTCTAAGCTATCCTTCACTTAACATAATCAAAGAATTTCCATGTTACATGCCAAAATAGAAGACACCGTAAGCAATAATTTAATTATTTAAATTAGTTGCAGGGTTTAGATTTTTTTAGCTGAAAGCTTATTTTTTTTTAAAAATAGGAAAAACTGTAACTTAACCACTCAACCCAGGCCAAATGACAACTTTAGAAGCAATGTGGTTGCTAAAACAATAAATAAATGGTTTAACTTCTCTTGGATCTTAGAAACTATACCCACCCTTGCCAAGAAGGAATAAGGGCATGAGTGTGTCATTTAACCACATTGAACTCCTCGAGGGCAGGGTCTATTTCTGATCCATCTTTGTATTCTAGAAAATTTTCTGGCACATAGTGAATGCTCAGTACATTTTTACTAAATTAAATTGGATTTTTGCAATATTTATACATATCTATAATGCATATTTATATGTGTATACAAATTATATAAATATCCTATGTGGGTGAATATCCTAAAAGGGCAAGCAATGCTCCATATCTTACCATATGCAAACTGTAAAAAGCTCATAGCACTTACCTGTGTGTGACCACAGCTAAAGTCAGTTGTGTTATAGAACTCCATCTAGTATGTGTATACTCTGGTTAAAACCACTCTGTATAATTCCAATTTTTATAATACTGTCTCTGAAACATTTTTCTAAATATAAAGGTAAAATGATCCATTATAGTATATATTTAGTGTATACTTTTAAACTCAGGCCAGGCCTGGAGACAATACTACCCTCCTTCAGCCGGCTTTCCTACACCACACAGCCCGCTGTTTCAGCCCTGGGGGATCCACTGCACCATCCTGAGCTGAATATGGCTCAACATTGTCTGTTGTTACCCTACAGGAATGGCCTGTCCCTGCCATTCATTTTGGCCTTGGTGGACAGTTCTGATCCATGATGGCTGCTGAAGGTGACAGCTAGTGGAGCTGGACTCACAGCAAAGATGCTAAAGGAAAGCAAAACACGATGTTCAAATGTCAGTTTTATGAAGGCTCAGTGTGTTTTTAAGGAAATCGTTGTCAAAACAGAGGGTTAAGTCAGCAGGTAATTGGGATTTATGGAAGTTGGGCAACAATATCAAGAGTTTAGACAGTGTCACTGTAGCCTGGGAGGATAACCCAAAGCTGGAGGCAACTAGGGCCCAAGGTCAGTCAGGACTCAGAGGCTTCACAGGAACCAGGAGAGCAATTGTTAAAGCACAAGGGAACATACTTGAACAACTCCATGTAGAGCAGATTCAGTTAGAATTCCCATTTTCAGGGAAACATGGCATGCTCATTCCATGAAGTCCTTAAGTTTCCTACTACTTAGGAGCACCAAGTCATTCCAGGAACAACGTGCCAGCCTACCTTCTTATCTAAATTACTTTTCCAACAAAGGAAACTAAATTGGGTGAAATACTTGGGGCCGCTGTAATACTCAATGCACAATAATTCCACTTTCACAAAAACCACCTTCCCCGTTTAGGGAGTGAATCCTGAGGGCTCTGAGCAAGGGGCCAGGAGAACTCCACACCCTCTTCTCTGTGTTCTCCAGACCCACACTGGCTGGATAAAATGTGGTCACTCTCTACCGACACCTAATGTAACACCCGGGCGCTTAATACATATCTAACACTATCAAATGCATTTAGAGGAAGCAGCTTGGAAATGAATTGCCTTGTTTTTAAGTGGCTACTTGGGAATTGTGCATTTGGCAAAAACCAAATTAGCTTGTTAATAAAAACAAATGATTCCATAATATTCTTTTAGTGTTAGTTTAAAAGCCACATGATCCAGAAAATATCTTCCTTACTAAGAGGAAATAACTCAATTTTCGTTTAAATGATGGTGATATTCATCTGACCATTCAGCAAATATTTGAGCACCTATTATGTATCCAGTGCTATACTAGACACTGGTAATGCAATGGTGAACAAAAAAACAAGCTTTCATGGTAATTACCTTCTAATAAGTAAAAGTAAATATACAGATAAATACATATATAATGTCATGTACTATGAAGGAGAAAAAGGAGAGAAAGGGAATACAGAGTGATGAGGAATGCTATTTCATAACAAGTAAAAGGTATCTCAGAAGAGACGACATGCAAGTAAGTGACCAAAATGGAATGACAGTGCAAAGCATGTGGATGTGGAGAGAGTTCTAGGCAGATGCGAGGCCCTGCGTCAGGAACACTCTTGGCCATCCTCAAGCAACAGTAGGAAAGCCTGTCTGTTCAGATGAGTGAGAAGGAAATGAGTAGACGAAGTTGGAGCGGTGCAGGAAGCCAGGTTTTGCCAGGCTTCCCAGGCCCTGGTGAGAACTTTGGATATCATTCTAAGCGTGACGGAAAGTTACCAGAGGCCTTTGAGTCAAGTTACTGTGGCCTTTGAGTAAGGCATGACCAAATGAAATTTTGGATTAAACACCCCAAACAACTTTATAACTGTTTAAGTAAAACTCCTGATTCCAAAGTTGAGCTAGGTATTAGGAAACCCCTTCTTGTAATAGCACGTCTAAAAGTAATGGACACAGCCATGAATGTTGAGCCAGTGTAACTGCAAGAAAATTCCTTTGGAGATAATTAAGCCATGGGATTATCAGCCAGTTCCTGGTGACTTAGAATCTTAATTTTAACAGGTCTTTCACCTAAAGGACAGAAGCAAATCTTAATGTAAAAGCAAAGTGGGACACCATGAGATTCATATTGACACCTCATTGGTTAAAACAAAAAAACCATCCTGGAGAGGGAAAGTGTGGAGATAGATGCCTATTGGGGTTAAGGCCTTAGGTGACATGTTAAAAAAATAAAGATTTCCTCTGAAAATTCCTAAACATAATAATACTGCGGTTGCAGATTTGGGGCCATAATTCATAAAAATCTTTGTGGAAGAAGAAGGAGGAGGAAGAGGAGAGGGAGAAGGAGGACTCGATTTGCATGAGGTAGGTTCTCAGTGAGTCACAGGGTAAGAGCAAGTGGTGTTCACCAGGTTGATAGAGATTCAAACTTGGTGCCAATGCTCAGCCAGAGGCCACTCCACAAAAGTCTCAGGGAACACCAAGGCCAGCCACCACCCACAGGGGGCCTGCAGACCTTTGTAGGGGGTGGGGTCTCTAGGGAGTCATCAGGGTAAGGCATGCAGACTTCATCAGGCTAAAGTAGACCAAGAGTGTGCCATGTGCAGGGAGGGCTCAGCACAGAAACAATGGCACTGGCATATGGGGAAAAATTGGCCCCTGTCCTAGAGTCACACAGCATAGTCTCTGCCACCCCTGACTGGGTCCAGACCTCTCTAAGAGCCTTCCAAGAAAGTTTGCATTGTGGGCCCAGACTGGATGCATCCCGCTGACTCCTCTTCAGGGCTAGAGTGTGGCAGAACAGGGCCAGAGGGAGTCAGGAGGATGGGGCTAGTGGATCTCTCCCAGCAAGGGGTGGTGCCTATCAGGCATGAAGGGAGAAAATGGTCCTCATCCTAGAGTCACACAACTCAGGCTTTCCTTGTTTGTTTTTGACACCCTAAGACACTTAAGCCTCCTAAGAGCCCCCCAAGAAAGCCGACTGACTCTTCTGCAGGACTAGACCTTGGTGGGGCCTGAGGGTGTTGGGAGGGTGGCACTAGTGCCTTCCCTTAGGCTGATGCCCTGTATAGGGGAGTGCTTGACTTGGGAAAGATAGCACCTGTGAACAACATGGGTGAGGGACTCAACACAGAAACCTTGGAGGCTATCCCTTTAGCTTTCTTCCTAAAGATACACAAACCTCTGAGTAGCCTTTTCGCTGCTGGAGCCTAGGATGAGTGTGCACAAAAGAGAGTGGCTGGGTTTCTAGCTGAAGCCTGTCTCTCCCTGGTAGTCAGAATCCCTGATGTTTTGTGGGTTACTCTTCCTGGCTCTGGTGCTTGGGACTGGGGATCCCAGCCTGGGGTTAATACCCCTCACTCCTTTGGGGGGACCTTTGCATCTGAGATATCCCTTTGGATTCTCAGCTATCACAGGCAGGTAGGGGCCAGACCTTTTTGGGTCTCCACCCTTCCTATCAGTCTCAAGGTGGTTTGTTTTGTAAACACCTGGTTATAAGACTTAGGTTCAGCTAGTCTTCAGTTGGTTATTCAGGTTGATTGTTCTATAATTTAGCTGTAATTTTGGTTTGATCCTGGGAGGAGGTGAGTATAACTTCTACCTACTCTGCCCCCATCTTGGATCTCCAAGATTTTTTTGTGTAATGTGATAGTAACATTACTTAAAGAAAAAGAAAAAAAAAAAAAAAGAGTCCATGTGTGTTTTGGTGGATTGTAAAAAAGATTTTCCTAATGAGTTGCCTCTAAAAGGCTGGGTAGAACATTAGGTGAGTAACAGACATTAACACTTCCAGGCTCTGTTTAAAAAATGACAGCTATGTATATGTATGTGTATGTGTATATGTGTCCATTGCCTCAAATCTTCTTGTGTCACCGTCTAATCTCTCTTCACCCACCTGGCAGCTGGGGGCAGGCACTAGGGGCTCAGAGAGGCATCTTGACCAGACCCCTCCTTCCCACCTTCAGCCTGTATTCAGCAGCTGGGCTGCCTTTCGCAGCGAATGGGCAGCTGTGGCCCAAGAGAGCCCAGATATCTGCCAAGGGAAGCAGAGGGCGACACCAAGCAGCCCTCCAGCAGATGGGACATCAGAAAGACTTGTTCCCCAGGATCAGCAGTTTCCTGAAGCCTTATAAATAGTTCACTTGGGTAATGTTTTCCTGAGAACTGCACAGTCACCTCGAAAGCCTGCGAAGCTAATGGAGTTTAAAAATTAATAGAAAACTGTCAAGTCAAATCTTCATATTATCCACCAGTCTATGATAGTGCTTCATTTCTTCCTTGTCTTTCAGGACCTTGACACTTTTGAGAAGTATTGGCAAATCATCTTGACTAATGCCTCTCAATCTGATATACAATATCTGACATTTTTAATCATTATTGAGATTATGCATTATTGGGAAGAATACCAGAGAAGTGATGTGTCCTCATCAGTGCTTCATATCAGGGTTATCAGGGTTACTTAATGACCATGTATAGTTTGAAAATGTCCCACAGGGCTACTAGTTGGCTTAGGCTAGTGAAGAGATAAAAGAGGAAATGTATCTCTAAAGAGAATGAAAGTTGGGCTGCACTACACGGGTTGGAAGTGGGAGGTGATGCGCTCTCCCCCGTGTCTTCTCCTACACTTCTAACCTGCTACAATGTAGAACAGGGCAGAGTCCTCTGTCAAGTCATTTATGTTGCCTGAGCGCCCCTTCCTAACTCTGAAATTCTTTTTCTGAACCTGATTTTCTGCTTCAATAGCCTGGGGTTAGTGATAGTGGAAAGAAGGGCACTAAGTGAGTAAAGAGTATTTCAAATAATGCGATTCCTCTCTGACCTTACTCATGCTCTGAAAACACTTTTCAGCATTAAAAGATGGGATTGAAATCGCGACATACAAGTTATTATGGCTGAGGTGGAAAGTTTATATTGAAGGCACTTGTCATGTCTGGGCATAACAGGATATTACAGTAGAATCACTCTTCTCACAAGAACCTTTGAATTTGCACATAATGTAGAGAGGAAATTGCAATCGGATAAATCTATTAAAAGGCATGGTGTTAATTCCTTAATTGCTGATTTTAATGGATATTTATTTCATTTGGAAGGTACATAAGGCTTGTATGTGAATAAAAATGAAAGAATTGTGGGTATAAAGACTTTATTACTAGAGCTGCCCTTTGAATACAGTGATTTTCTGGTTACCCTATCTGAAATGAAATGTAAGCCAGGGGCAGAAGAGAACACAATGCAGTAATTCAAGGCACTGTGTTTTGCCTACAAAGCATAAATATTTGAACATTTGCATTGCTGTTTCTGAGTAGGTGGGTTAAGTAGCTGTAAAATACTAACTCCTGTTCTTTTGGGTATGATTGAAATATTACACTCAATCTTTATCCCCCAGAAACACACACACACACACACACACACACATGCAAATCCCTGTGCTTTGTGAAACATTAAAAAATCTCATTTCAATGTCTTGGCTTCATTTAACTGGTGCCAGGTCTGTGATGAGACATGGCAACCATGTTGCAGTTAAGAATTTAAGTTTTCCATTCTGTTCTTGGGAGGAACAAGTGCACCCCACTTTCCCTACTTTCTCTAAAAGTTATTTGTAAATCGAAACTTATAAATTCAGAAGCAGAGCTGGAAACCTAAGGAATTTTTACATTTGTTTGTTTTATTTTTTAAAGGGAAGGTTGTTTTTGCAATGTGTTTTACATTGAGTACACTTGTTATTGTAAGTATTGAGAGATATTAAAGCAAGATTCATTGCTTGGACCTCCAAGACCAGGAACTCCTTCCTTACCTAGCTAGGGACCAGGTACTGACATTCTAGCTTACAGATTCTAGCTATAACTAATATAGTTATTAGCAGCTTGTTTTTTAATAGAAAATGATAACTATTTCAACATCATAAAATTTTATTATTTTTAATATTATTGGGTAAAGAATACAAACCATAGGCAATTATACGCAATTATAAACCCAGTTTGCTGAGAGCTACTCCCAAGAGAGCTACTCCCAAGAGAGCTAGTCCCTGGCTGGTTTGGCTCAGTGGATTGAGCGTCGGCCTGCGAGCTAAGTGTCGCTGGTTCGATCTTCCAGTCAGGGCACATCAGAGAAGGAAAACTCTGACTCCAAAAAACCTCCGCTGCCTTGCGGCATACCTCTTCAGGGGAAAGGCTAAGGGAGTAAACCCCGACAGAAAATCCGGAGCCGGAGTCCCTAAGGCGGTTTGACGTTGTAGTCAACACCGGCAACTCCTGCGGCGCACCTGAAGCCAAGCTGTATTGACTCCGTCTTTCCCTTGGATCCTTCAGCTGCGAAGAGAGGGGGGGTCTGCTGCATGGGCAACAGCAGACCCTCCATATCACCCTGCCCAGGCTCTGTAGCTTCAGCTTCACTGGAGAGGACACTCCAACGTCATCGCAAGATGTCGATTCAACACGGGAGGAGACAGATACAGTGTCACTCCCGAGTCGGACTGCACAGCCATTCTCGGCGGTGCAGATAGACTCTTAAGAAGCTACACCATCGTCTCTCGAGACGGACGGCTGCCGACGACGGATATCCTTTGTCAGCTTCCCAAGTTAATATGCTGCTATTGTCACATATTTTAATTCTACATGTATTTTGAATCTCACCAGACATAGTAATTTTATACAGTCACTACTTACTAATGAACCAATATTGATGCATTGTTATTACCTAAAGTCCATAATTTATTTAGATGCCCTTAGTTTTTGCCTAGTATCCTTTAACTGTTCTATGATCCCATCCAGGATACCATATTATATTTAGTTGTCTTATGTCCTTAGGCACCACCTGGTTGATGTTTTTCTCATGGTTAGGCTAGGGTTGTGGGCTTTGGGGAGGAAAACCACAGGAGTAATAAAGTGCCATTTATATCATGTCATATCAGCAGGAATTACCACTTCTGATGTTAACCTTGATCATTTGACTAAGGTAGTAATTGCCAGGTTACTCCACTCTAAATCTTGTGGATTTGTTGTTTTTGTGCCTTTTTTTACAATACCTCATAATTTTGTAGTACTGCATGATTCTCCCATAGGTTTATTATGAATATTTTCTGCCCAAGTCCTAGGATCAACTATTTATCCAAGGAGCCCTGGTTTCTTTTATTGGATAGTGGTATTAGAAATCAAGATCTGGGTGCTAGATATGCTCATTGCTACTATGTGACATTGCTTCTAGTCTTGTCTGACAGAGCAGGAACATATATCTGTGTGTACACTAACCTGTGTATATATACAACTCTATCAAGAGTCTATAGTATATGTATAAACACCATAAAAGTAGTGTAACCATCTATTTCTATATTAAGCTAAATATGAATTCTTACCAGTGTCTCTAATCTGTTAAGATGTGGATTGTTCTAGCGCTTCCCTTACTGATCTGTAAACAGTGAAAACCTGTTCCGACTGTCTGCCATTCCTTTACTTAATTGCCCAATTCCCATGTGCGTGCACAGCAAATCTAGAATTGCTAACCTGTATCCTGTGGGGCACTATTTACCAACCACAGAACAGTGTTTATGCACAGTTTCTTCTGCCTTCAGTCTCACAGACTCTGTTCATTTCCATGGTTACTTAGCTCAGCACCTTTTCCTTCCATCCTCTTCAGTGAGGTTTCTTTCTCCATGTTTGTACTGTAATTGGACTGTTTTTGTTCTTCTCTATTTAAAAACAAATCATTTTGTTTAGTCATGTTTTATTCTGGATACTTTTTTCAGACCTCTTTCCAGTTCATTAACTCTCTCTTTAACTGGGTTTACTGTACTATTAAAAACCTTGGAGTTCTTCATTTTGATTATTATATTTTTAAGTTATGTATTTTTCTCCTGAGTTCTTTGTAATAGTTTCCAGCTCCCTGTCCAACTTTTCAGTTGTACATATTATCTCTTTAAACATATTAAACATTTTGTGTCTTGTGACTTATCTGCATCTCATGTGAGTTTGTTTACACCGTATTTGTTTTCCTGTTTGTGATCCCTTTGTATTATTTCTCCTTCTGCTTGGTTGAATTCTTACTGAATTCCAGAAACTGTATTTGAAAAATTATGTCAGGTAAAGTGAGATCTAAGATGGTCTTCCTCCAGAGAGAATATGTGTTTGCTTCTGGTAGGAATCTAGGGCCACTAGAAATCCTGGATAACCTTAACCTAAATTTGAGGATGGGATGATTTGAAGCAGGACTTTGCCATTGTAACGATTTAGTTATCTATAATGTATTGCTTTTTTTCAGGTACCCAAACCAAAGGAAGCATGGGGAATTTCCAGGGTTCTCCTTCCTTGGAGTCCTCAGGACTCCAACAATTTTTGTCTTTCTAACTCAACGCTCTCAGAATCTCAGCTCAGCTTCTCAGTCATCTCTTCTGAGATTGACTGGTGCCCAATGAATTCTGTAAAAAGAGGTGGTTGGCTCAGATGATCTTTAGGACCCTGAGTACAGGGCACTGAGTTGTTCTAAGACATAGTTCCTGTCTATTTCTATTTCGATCTTGAGACTAAATGTATACATGGGAAACATGGAGAGCCACTAAAAGGTGTGCTAAATTGCACTGTAGACGAATAGAAAATAGGAGAGTCTATGTTAAGTTGGTGCTTATACAGTATAAATAATCAGCACAAAACAGATACAAAAAGAAGAAATTGGTACAGATTGCTGTCTAAGCCACGAATTGGAAAGATTCAGTTTTTACACTTGCATAGCAGATATATTCCCTGGTAAGATAGATATGTGGCCCAATCTCACTCAATTTTAATGAAATTATCCCTATTAATAAATTAAATCTTTGTTTATGTTTGAAGTTGGAAAGATATGTTTTTAGATATATTTCCCCTGAGCCTTTGGAATAGAACCCAATTTTTAGTTCCTCAGCTTTCCCTTTTTATATTTTGTGGGAGCTTTGGTGTGGGTAGAATTTCAGCCTTAACTTTGTGTCTTGTTAACTATGTGGCATTTTGAGCCCCAGATTCTCTATCAGTAAATTGAGTGAAATGTAGAAATGAAAGTGGAAGCTCATTGAAAGCTGGAAATTACATGTGAATTATGCGTTCTTGGTATTGCATGGGGGGCATGTCATCATATTGGGAGCCTGAAAATACTAAGATTAAAAAGCTCTGGATATGGGATGATTATGATATTCTGTTCAAAGGTGACTGAGACCTTTAAAAACCCAAACTGTGACTTTTATTTATTTAATACTTATTCCTCCATTTACTTATTTTAGCAAGTAACTACTGAGTGTCTTAAATGGATGTGGCGCTGTGCGGGATACGGGGTTCGGAGAGCCGATGTGCACAGTTTTTGTCCTCGTCCAGTTTCATGAGGGAGATGAAAAATAAAGAATCAAACTAACCAATGCAAAGTCACAACTATGATGGAAACTTTTAAGGAAATGACTATGTTATTATAAGAGTATATAAGGAGAGGATCAAATATTTTACCTGTTGAGTGAAATCAGGAAAAATGTCCTTAAAGTGATGGTTGCTGTGGGACTTAAAGTGTAGGAGTTATCACAATTCTTGAAAGAGGAAATAAGAACATTTCAGGCCAAAAGGCTACCGTGTGCACAAGTCACAAGACAAGAGGAAGAAAGGCATGTCCATTAGAGAAGTCTAGAGTGTCTGGAAGGCAGGGAGCAAAGAGGAAGCGGGGCATCAGATGGGGTCCAGACTGTGGAGCCAGGGTAAAGATTCCAGCCTCCATCGCAAGGACAGTGGGGAAGCAGTTGAGGGGAGTGATGTAATAATGAGGATACTGGATCCCAGGAATCATTTGGGCAGAGCTGGTCTTAATCAGGCTTCATACCAGCTAGTTGAACCCTGTCATTGTGTTTATAGAAAAGAGTCATTTAATGTGAATTCTTCACTACAAAGAGGGATTTGTAAGTTTATGCCTAGGAGTGCATTATCAAAAAGGCACTGAATATGATTCCAGGTAGCATTAAGAAATCATCAGACTATGTCCATTTACTCAGTGAATAAATAGTCCCTATTTTGTAGAAGTCATTAGGATAAAAATAAGCCAAATTTGGCTTCGAGCTACATGTACCAAGTATTCACTTTAAAAATATATATATAGTTCTATACAAACAAATTTCTACCTCAATCGAGAGTATGAATTTCAGTAAAATCCTAAAAGAGGTGAAAGGGAAAGGCATATGAGCATCTAGAGAATATATTGTGTGCACGAGGGCCAGGAAGAGCAGAGGCCTCAGGTGGGAGCAGGCAAGAGTGCTCAAGGAGCACAGAAAGTGAGGAGAAAACCTGGCAGGAACTTTGGGAAGAAGTGGGAAAAACTTTTTCAAGCCTCCTCAGGTATCGTGAGGACCGTGACCTTGACTCTGAAGTAAGAGAACAGTGGAGGGTTTGGACAGAGGAATAATATCACCTGACTTTTATTTCAACAGACTCCCTCTGTCTGGCAGCTGTGTTGAAAGCAGACCTAAGAGAGACAGGGCGGGAAGCAGGGAGATGGTGAGGAGGCCAGAACGATGGTCCGGGCAGGGGCTGAGGGGGACTGGGGCCGTGGTAGTAGCATGGAGAAGGTGAGAAACGGGCTCGGGCTTTGCCGACAAGTCAGATGAGTCAAGGATGGCTTCATGGTTTCTGTTCTGAAAACTGGAAGGATGTAGTGACCGTTTCTGAAAGAAGGAAGACTGCTGGAGAGAAATCTCAATTACACACATGTTGAGTTTGAGATGTCCGTGAGTCTCCACTATGGAAAACCTTTCCAAAGCTAAATATCACCTGTCTCTCTTTTTAAAAAATTAGTATTATAATGTTAACAAAGACTCTTCCCTTTTACTTGATCTTATCAGAGATTCTGACCATGGAGGTCAGATTAAGCTACTCTGCTCTTTAAAACTATCCAATGGCTTTCCACTGAATGCAGAATAAAAACTAAGTTCCTAACCACAGTCTCCAGGACCCTCCCTATATGTCCTGCCTGCCCACCTTGCCTTGTAACCCCCCCCTCTTCAGTCATTACACCACTTCTGCAGGGGCCTTATTTCTGTGTCTTGAACATGCCAAGATCATTCTGGTCTTAGGAACTTGCTGCTGTTTCTGTTGTCTCTTTCTGGAATACTCTTGCCACTGTGTTTCTTCCGCGCCGGAGACTGTGTGTGATCATTCAGATGAGCAGACACGTAAAATCCAATTGGTAAAAGCTGTTGACTCTTTTAATCTACTTTGGCCTAAAGTCTTTCCCTTGGTATTGCTTAATTAAGATCAGTTCTTTTTGGAATATATCAATTGTCCCCTTCTAAACTTGTGACCAGAAGGCCTATCATGTGAGGTTAGATCAGGGAATGTGGGGACTTGCCTTCATAAGGAGACCTTCTAACTTCCTGCTAAGAACCTACGAAGGTACTTGAAATTAGTGCAAGCTCATAGGGCAGTCTTTCCACGGTGCAATTCCGGGAGATGGCACCGAGCATCACAGCCCACAACCTGGGTACATGGTCCGTCCGTGAACCATGCCCACAAGGACTCCCTCTGGCCTCACCGGGGTGGACTACACTGCATGTTGTGAACTAATCCCTGAGTTCCAAGGTTAAATGGTACCGATCCATGAATTTGTTTTTTATTTTTAAAAAAACTCTAACTTGTATCTCATTCACCTAATTGAACACCCCAGCCTATACCTCAAATTGGGGTTACCCAGAGCTTGGCTTTTGCCTTGACAGTTTTGCATCTTTGGGTATGTATTGACCTTGCTGAAAGAGTTCAGAAAATGTTCTATCTTGACCTGGCTGGTATGGCTCAGTGGATTGAGCGCCGGCCTGTGAACCAAAGAATCACTGGTTCGGTTCCCAGTCAGAGCACATACATGTTTGGGTTGCAGTCCAGGTCCCCACTTGAGGGCTTGTGAGAGGCAACCAATTGATGTAGCTCTTGCACACCGTTGTTTCTCTCTCTCTCTCTTTCTTCGTCTCTTCCTCTCTCTCTAAAAATAAATGAAAATTTTAAAATGTTCTATTTTGTTGGTATTATTTCTTAAGAAACCATTAACACCAGTTTTATAAATGGATATAAATAACTCATAAACTGGCAGCTTTCTTTGAAATTTTCTCCTTTTTCTCCTTTCTGAGCTTATTCTATTCTCTGTCACTTGTAAACATCTGTCTATAATTGATTAAATGACCGTCCTTTGGGTCCCAGTCAGCTCTGCAACAGAGATTGTCATGCTTAGGAGCCAAGTAGCACCAATATAAGGTAAAAAGAAACAAACTGAAGTGCTGGGGAGGGAAGAGCTCATAGGCAAATCCCTCTAAGGAGTCCCTTTACCACAAAGCTGAGACTTTTGCAGAGACGTATTAAAGGAAAATAATTTCTAGAAAACTTATACATGTGATTAACACACTCCATATACTGAAAAGAAAATTGCTTCAGCATTAGTCTGAATAAAACGTGCCAGAGACTGCCCCTCAGTGTCCTCAAAGACCGCCTGCTCCCTCCGTGCCACCATAAAAGGGTAGAATTGGAGCCAACATGTCACCTCACCCTCTGTACCTCTGCAGAAGTCATTCCATCCAGAGGTTTCCAAGGGTGTTTACAAATGGAAATTAACCAACCTCATCATCACGTCTCTCCACAGAGATGGTTCATTTAAGTAACACAGAAATTTACCTCAGTGGCCTACTCGGGGTCACCTGAGGCATCCTTTGTGTAATCTGGAAAGGGATGTTCAAGGTGTAAAGTGACGTTGCAGCCTCACTGCAGATCCAAACTCATCGCACCCCTACTAGCAAGTACCACTGGAGGGAGGAACGGATCATCTTCTTGAATCTTTAGAGCAAGGCTCCTTCCAGTTGGCCTTTCCTCAGCCTCACCAAGTGCCCACATACCTGGAAACCTAGATTTCAGCTCTCCTCTTTCCTATCTTATTTGTTCCAAAGCCAAGTGAAGACAGAACATGAATTTTTAAGAGACTTTTTTTTGAATTTTTAGATTTTTATTTAATTTTAATTAATTCCAATTTAAAAAGCCATGTGTGGCTATCGTATTGAACAGTATAGAGTGTACATAAAAGGCTAGATATGGGTGTAAACCTTGGTAGAGGGGTTGACTGTTGAAGTTTTTAGATTGCTTAGCTTTTTTTTTATTACATTTTATAGATTATATTGTCACAATAGTTCCATTTTTTCCCCTTTGCTCCCCCCCCCCGCCCAGCACCCCCCTCCCCCAGCAATCCCTCCCTTCCCCAGTCCATGTCCATGGTTCCTGCATGCAATCTCCAGTTTCTCCCTTTCCTATGTTACCATTATTTTAGAATTACTTCATTAATTGATTTTTTTATAACAATAAAAAAAGTAACATCCCCCACCCCTCAGACTTTAGATCCTTTGTAATCTTATAGAGGAGAGTGGGCGACAGTCTCCTGCTCTTCTAGCTGCTTCGAGCTGGGCGTGGTCATCGTCCTACCTACCCTTGGGTCCAGAAATTCCTAATAAGAGTGGGGGTGTGGAGGGGAGGGTGGCCTTCCCACATGGGGAAGGGTCGTGCAGATTCCAGGTCATCTGGCTGTCCCCAGACCACGGCGTGCTTGGTTTAACAGGCTGGCGTCCTTGTTGTGTTCTGGCGACAACAGATTTGGCAACAGGGTTAGAAGGCATCATTCAATCCATAACTACTAGATGACAAAAGGCAGGTATTAATTTTTCAATGTCCCCAATTAGGGAGAAAAAAAGAGGGGCTTCTTTGGAGGAAGGTGTGCCAGGCACATCATATCCGTCCAGAACCCTTTTGTCCATTATATTTAGCTTGGGCTGAGGGAAATGTTTTAATGAATCACTTTGATTAAATAAATAGTTTGCCATGTAGTTTTTTGTTACCCCAAACTTGTCTATTTATTAACCACTTGTCTTATTGCCACTCACCGTGCTAGACACAGGGAAGACCACAGTCATGCTCCTGCCTTCATAGGAAGGTCGAACAGTGAACGAGAACCAGGTGCCTATGGTCAGTGCTGCGAAGATGACAGATGTGGTGGGCTGGGTGAGGCAGGTAGGAATGGGTGGGTCAGGAAAGTTTTTCTCTAAGCAGATGATATTTGAACTATGACCTGGAGCGTGAGACTAAGACTTTTCATTTTATTTTATTCTATTTTATTTTATTGTTGCAACATACATACTTTTATGTCTAATAAAGTAAATATCAATCTTTAATATCCAACATAAACAAGAAGCTCATTGGGCGGGGGGTGGGGGGGTGGAATCCCTTCTTTTTTATTCCAGAGCCAAAGGGTTATGAGACCAAAACGTGAGAAAACCACTGTAATTTACCCCCAGCCACGCATGCCTGGTCCATGCACACCTGGTCCACGCCCTGCTCTGACCTCATAGGCGCCACTGTGATGCAACTGCAAAGCCCACCCTATATATTCTGCCATGGCGGGGCTGAGATTTTGTCCGTTAGAGCCCAGGGAGCTGATTGTGGTGACCTGTTGGACTAGGACTTGCGAGCTTTGTTCTTGCCTCTTGCTGTTCCTTTGCGAGCTTGTTTTCTTTTGCTTACTGGTTTGGTTTTCTTTTGTTTTGTATCATTTATTTTGCATTTTCTTTCTTTTCCTTTATTATTTTTCTTTCTTTTAATTTTTCTTATTTGTTTTTCTTTATCTTTTATTATTTACTTATTTTTTCATTTTTTTTTATTTTTTGTTTTTGTTTTGTTTTTGTTCTCATCTTGTAGCCACCATGGCTAATGACGTTGCAGCCACCGCTGACCTTCAGGAGCGCATCATTGGCGATTACATGCTCCTGCGCACCATTGGCAGTGGGTCCTATGGCAAGGTGTGGTTGGCCACACACTTGCCAACGGACACAGAGGTGGCTGTCAAAGTTATTACTCAGTGCTTTCTCAGTGATTATTTTGAAGAAGTTGGTTGTCATAAGCAATTAAATCACCCAAATATTGCACAGCTATTTGAGCTGATTACCACCGAGGAGGAAAGGTACCTCTTCATGGAGCATGTCAGCGGAGGGGACTTATTCGAATACTTAGACAACTGCGGCCCCATGTCCGAGTCAGCAGCCCGACCCATGTTCCGGCAGCTCGTATCGGCACTTCAGTACTGTCACCAGAAGAAAATCGTCCACCGGGACCTGAAGCCAGAAAACATCCTGATGGACGGTGAGAGGAACGTCAAAATAATAGACTTTGGGTTTGCTAGGGACTGTGTGGACTACACACTAAGCAGCTTCTGTGGCACCCGGCACTATATGGCTCCAGAGATCTTCCGGCGTGTCAGCTATGACGGCCCGAAGGTGGATGTCTGGAGCCTGGGGGTAGTTCTGTTTCAGATGATGGTGGGGGTTTTGCCATTTGAGGGGGTCACAGTTGAGGACGTGGAGAGTAAGATCCTGAGCGGCGAGTTCCGGGTACCACTGTCTCTATCCGAAGAAGGTCGAAATCTTTTACAAAAATTATTGACCCTCGACCCCAGGGAAAGGCCCTCCCTGGAAGATGTGATGCAAGACCCATGGGTCAACATGGGCTGGGGGGAAGAACTGAGGCCGTACAGCGAGCCGCCCTGGGGTGACCTTGACCCCGAGGTGACAGGCAGAATGGAGGAGATGGGGTTCAGAAAGGGGCAGATCCAGAGGTCATTGACCCAAAGGACATATGACAGGGTCATGGGAACCTACCTGGTTCTCAAAACCACGACCTCCAGGATGAGAGTCTGCACCATCCGGGTGAGGCCCTGCCCCTTCCCCGTCTCCAGCGGCGGGGAGAACACAGCGGGGCCTGCTGGCCCCTCAAGCCGCCTGCGGTCAAGGACGGATGTTCCCCCAGCGGAAGCCAGCCTGGCGTCCGGGACCGGCACTTCCCTCCCCGGCCCCCAGGCCAGGACGGCCACCCCCAGCCCCGCCCCCCAGTGTGACCCCCGTGGCTCCCCCACCGCCCCCCGCCGCGACAGCGCCGGCAACAGCGCAGGAGCCCCGGAAGGACCCGCCGAGGAGAACCGCGTCCCGACTGCACAGCCCGACGGCGGGAGCCAGGGCTCTCCCTCTGCCCCCAGTCGGGGCTGGCGGGGGGCGGTTCGCAGGATCTTCCGGAGGTTCTTAAAGTGTGTGTGCTGTGGGCCGTCCACGTGCCAGCAGCGGCGCAGAAGGAAAAGAGTCACGCCAACATAAGTTCTGAAGTTGTGGGCGGCCCACGGCACCCGGAGGAGGACACACAGCTGCGGTGAGAGCGGCGCCGGAAGCGCACACCGTGACACCGTGACACCGTGACACCGTGCGCGCGTGCAGGTGACGGCCCGGCCCGGTGGGCGACGCCGAGTGCGAGCTGCCGCAGCGTTCTCCGCACGGGACTCCCACCAGGAGGGGATCCCGCACCTCCGTGGACTGTGTTCTCCTGGGGCCCTTGTCCCCTCCCCTGCTCCCCTTTGCTCCCATGTTTGTGGTGGTTCTTCATACAGTTCTTGGTTTTTGCAAATTTTGTAATAAACTTGATGATTGGATCCAGAAAAATGTTTTGGATACTTTGTTTCTCATCCTCTCTGCACAGAACTGGGGCTGAGCACACGGTGTTTGAGAAGCGTGCAGTGATGTGGTACATACGTGAGCTCTGCCACGGGAACTCCCAACAGTTAGGAATGTGGTTTTATGGGGCAAAGGCCCCTGGGTCAGCGTGGGCCAGGGGCAGGGTCTGGGCATGCTGGGCAGGTTCCAGACGCCAGGGCCCAGCAGGGGGTGAAGCAGGCAGCGGTCTCTGCTGTCGGGCAGGCGGCTGACACCCTCGGTGCTCTGTGACATGAGCAGGAGCCACCTGTCCCGACCTGCTGGCTTTGCTTGCTTCCCTCTGGGCTGGTGTCATCGTCCCGGGGGCTTTCCCTTTATACAGTCTGACCTGTGAAGCGCTGGAGGAAGAATGCTCCAGGCTGAGGACGCAGCCGAGCTCAAGGGCACCAAAGCTCAGTGAGCTGGAGTGAGAGCAGCAGGAGACGTGGCCGCAGACGAAGGGCGGCCCTCGTGGGCCACGGGAGGGGGGTGGGCTTTACTCTGAGAACAGTGGTCAAACCCGTGGAGGGTATAAGCAAGGAAGTAATATGATCCAATTTGTGTTTTAAAGATAGTACATTGTGGTGAATATTCTTCCTCTGCAAACATTTTAATCTATTTCTACATATTGTAAGATTATCTACATATAATATGATTCACCAGGCAGGGCAGCTTTTGTTCTAACCGCTGAAGAAATATGAGTCGGAAACTATGCATCTTTCTCACTTTAGTCCTTACCACCCCTGTCCCATCAACACAGAGGAACACAAATTAATTGAATGCTTTAAAAGGAAAACCCTACCTGCCTCTGCAGAGCTTATTTATTCATTGTTCTTCCATCACAAATCAGCTGATCTTCTTGCCCTGGGCATTGAGGAAACTGCCGGTGGTCCTGCGATGCATCTGTCCCCATTCCCTGAGATCCCAGCAGTATATGGCATAGATTTGTGTGTGACTCATTACTTTGCATTTGTCATTCAGTGGTTCCCTTGCCCCTTGCCCTCATCCTCCATTCCCGAGTTCTTGGGGGCTGGGAACTATGTTGCTCATCTTCCTATTTCACCTCATTATCAGAAAACCAGGTCCAGAGTAGGTGCTCAGAAAACAGTGGACAGGTGAACCATCAACCCTGTGGCTCTACTGGGGATTGTCCCCCGTCAGAACACATTGGGGTGTAAAAGGGACTGTGGTGAACGATTGTGCTGCAACAACAGTGTAAAGCTGGGCTGGGCTTGAACCGGGATGTATGCTCCTCGGCGAACATTGTGAAGCTTTATGAACAAAATGGTGAAGTTTCTAATTCTGGGATCTTTCAGAAGGCCCCCATACTCACTCCATTTGCTGGCGCTGCTTTAGGCCGATGGTCCTCACCACATGGCAGACGTCATAATATACACAATGTTTCTAAGTAGCAAGGGCATCAAGGTTAAGTCATATAGACTCACACCTTCACAGTGTAATTTCCTTTTCAATTCTACTTCAGTATTTTTAATTACTACAAAAAGAAGCTCTCAGTATTGTGCTAGGTTATCTTTAACCCCCTCAAACTCTCACTAATCTTCATTTTTACATGACAGTTAACCTCAGGATCAGGTCCTTTGAATAAGAAATGATAATTAACTAAAATTTATCATTATTGTGTTAATTATATTTATTTTATGCTTTCCTTTTCTTCATCGCAAATGATCATCATTTTTTAGGCAGTATTGGCATATAGAATTTCATTTTCAATTAATCTTTTGAAGTAAGAAAGAAAAGATTTGAAATATATGTATGAGAAAGTTCACACACAGATTTTGGCAAAAAGCCCAAAGCTGATGAACAAATGACTGAATGGGAAACTCGATTAGATGACTTCCATACTTATTTAGGAAAATAAGTATGTCATGTGTGTATATATTTTATTTTTATATGCTTATTGTTGGAATATAGTCCTGGAAAGTTCATAGCATCAAAAAATAGTTAAAAAGTAAAAACAAAATAGCAGAGAATTAAACAATTCAGGGAAAAATTTAATGTGAGTTTTTAAATATACTTTCAGAAATATGATAATTTTTAATTTTTAAACATTAATACATGTGTAAACCTGAATTTACATAAAATAAATAAAAGGGATATGGTTTGGTTTATTAAAAATTAACAATAGAGACTTCTGGCCAAGATCAAGGCCTAGACAGACACACTGCATCTCCCTCCAGAACTAAGAAGGAATACAACTACCTCAAATCTAGAGACAACCATAAGTTCCAGAAAATCGAGCTGCATAGATGTCCAACAAGCAAAGATATGAAGAAGAAATACTCATCTAGACAGGTAGGAGGAGTGGATCCAGGGTGGAGAGGATGTGGTGTGGTGGCAGCAGCAGCGCCGGCAGTGGCAGGCTGACAGAAAGTGTAGTCACACATTTTAAAAGTGGGGAGGGACACCTGGAGAGTGTTAACATCTCCTGACCAGACTGCACAGCTCACAGTCCCAGTGCCAGAGAAAATCAAGCCTCATTGCTTCTGACTGTGCAAATCAGTGGGGTTTCGGGCAGAGGAAGAAACTGCCAGTCTTTCAGCAGAGTCAGCTTGTTTAAAGGGTCCACATGGTCCTAGTACATCCACAGACCCATCCACTCTGGGAACAACAACCAGGGCAACAGATAGAGGGGTACCAGTCCCGTACAGAAGAGGGAGAAGTCCCTGGAAAAGGGGCAAGTACTAACCAAGTGGCATTGTTCCCTCTCAGACCCCTCCCCCACATACAGCACCACAATGTGGTGAAACAGGTTGCCCTGTACTGATGAATACCTAAGGCTCCCCACCTTAAATGTCACAGGAGCGACAGCTCTACCTAAGACACAGAGGCAAACAAACACCGGAGCCTGTCAAGAGGAGGAGACAGAGAAGTATGGCCCAAAAGAGGGATCGAGGTTCCAGTAGGAGAACTAAGGGACAAGGAGATAGCCAACCTAACAGATGAGGAGATAGGCAACTTAATAGATGCAGAGTTCAAAATGCTGGTGATAAAGATGCTCACAGGCTTGAGAGATATGCTTGAGTATGGCAAACTCATAAGGAAAGAAGTGAAGGCTAAGTGAAACGAAGGAAAATCTCCACAAAACCAATGGTGAAAGGAAGGAAACCGGGGTTTGGAATCAATTATTTGGAACATAAGAAATAAAGAGTCAACCAGTGTAGAAAGAAGAAACAAGAATTGAAAAAAAGGAGGAGAGGCTTAGGAACCTCTGGGAAAACTTTAAACGTGCCAACATCTGAATCATAGGGGTGCCAGAATGAGAATAAGAAGAGCAAGAAATTGAAAGCTTATGTGAAAATATAATGAAGGAAAACTTCCCAAATTTGGTGAAGGAAATAGACATGCAAGTCCAGGAAGCACAGAGCATCCGAAACAAGGTAAACCCAAAGAGGACCACACAAAGATCGTTGTTGGCAGCCGTCCGTCTCGAGAGACAATGGTGTAGCTTCTTAAGAGTCTATCTGCACCGCCGAGAATGGCTGTGCAGTCCGACTCGGGAGTGACACGGTATTTGTCTCCTTCCGTGTTGAATCGACATCTTACGATGACACTGGAGTGTCCTCTCCAGTGAAGCTGAAGCTACAGAGCCTGGGCAGGGTGATATGGAGGGTCTGCTGTTGCCCATGCAGCAGACCCCCCCTCTCTTCACAGCTGAAGGGTCCAAGGGAAAGACGGAGTCAATACAGCTTGGCTTCAGGTGCGCCGCAGGAGTTGCCGGTGTTGACTACAACATCAAACCGCCTTAGGGACTCCGGCTCCGGATTTTCTGTCGGGGTTTACTCCCTTAGCCTTTCCCCTGAAGAGGTATGCCGCAAGGCAGCGGAGGTTTTTTGGAGTCAGAGTTTTCCTTCTCTGATGTGCCCTGACTGGAAGATCGAACCAGCGACACTTAGCTCGCAGGCCGACGCTCAATCCACTGAGCCAAACCAGCCAGGGCACCACACAAAGATACATCATAATTAAAATGACAAAGATTCAAGATAAAGAGAGAATCTTAAAATCAACAAGAGAAAAAAAGAGAGTTACCTACAAAGGGGTGCCTTTTAAGATTATCAGCTGATTTCTCAAAAGAAACTTTGTAGGCAAGAAGAGACTGGCAAGAAGTATTCAATGTGATGAAAAGCAACTTACAACCAAGATTACTCTATCCAGCAAAGCTATAATTTAGAGTGGAAAGGAAAATGAAGTGCTTCCCAGACAAGGTGAAGCTAAAAGAGTTCATTATCACCAAGCCATTATTGTATGAAATGTTAAAGGGACTTATTTAAGAAAAAGATCAAAACTATGAACACTAAAATGACAACAAACTCACAACTATCAACAACAGAATCTAAAAAATAGAAACAAAATCCAAATAAGCAAACCAGAACAGGAACAGAATCATAGGTACAGGGATCATTTGGAGGGTAATCAGCTGAGAGGGGAGGAGGGGGAGAAATGGGGAAATGGTGCAGGGATCAAGATGCATAATGTGTTAATACCAAATAGACAAGAGGAAGTTAAGAATAATATAGGAAAGGGTGAAACCAAAGAACTTATATGCAGTACCCATGGACATGAACTAAGGGGGGTGGGATTGCTGGGGGAAGGGGGTACTGGGCAGAGGGGAGCAAAGAGGATAAAATTGGGAACTACTGTAACAATGTATTCAATAAAACATACTTAAAAATTAACAATAGAATGACCAAGTATCAAAGCTTCCCTTGTGTACTTAAAAGTTTAATTGTGTCAGATATTATATACATCTAATATTTAGTTCCATTCTTACCCAGTAATTTAAGACACATCTTTACCAAATAAAATTTCATACAATTTCAATGCATTATAATGAAATCACTGGAGCTTCCTTTCAGGAATTGTTCATTTAAACCCCTGCTTTTCTTATTTACCAGACACACTTCCCAGCTCTTTGCACACTTACCTTCCTACCATGGAAGAATAAAAACATAGCACATTGAACTGTGTTCTAATTTTCAGTGAGAGGAAATGACTTTGACTCTATTGCTCTACTGAGCCAATAAGTGTAGGAAGATAATTACCTACTTATAAAACTGGTACAGGTATTGAAAATATCTATTTACATGTTTTTCTGAAGCAAAACATCAGCATGTTATAGCATTATTATCTTAGTCACAAACAGGCAAGATGATTAGAAAACAACAACAGCAACAATAAGAACCACTCCACGCCAAGACAATAACCAGCTTGTCCACTGACAGCTCTGTGTTCCTCTCCTGTCCTAAGGATTTCTCTAGTCAGGAGACTGACTAAACCTTCACTTAGGGTTTGTTTGTTTTGTTTTGTTTTTCACACATCTTTTATTGAATTTTTAATTCTTGTTTTGTGGGGGTTTTTTGTGGTTTGTCTTTTTCTTTTCTTTTTTTCTTTTTCTTTTTTTAAAATTGTTGTTCTATTATGGTTGTCCCATTTTCCCCCCATTGCTCTCCCCTAACCCACTTACCTCCTCCCTCTCCCACATCAATTCCCACCCTGTTGTCCATGTCCTTCGGTCATTTATACTAGTTTCTTGACTATACCCTTACCCTTCCCTTTTTTCCCCCTTCTCCCCCTTTCCCCTCCCCTCTGGTCACTGTCAGTCTGTTCCTTGTTTCCATGACTCTGGTTCTATTTTGCTCATTTGTTTGTTTTGTTCATTAGGTTCCTGTATTAGGTGAAATCATGTGGTATTTTTCTCTTGCCACCTGGCTTATTTCACTAAGCATAATACACTCCAGTTCCATCCATGTTGTCACAAAAGGTAGGAGTTCCTTCTTTCTCTCTGCTGCATAGTGTTCCATTGTGTAAATGTACCATAGTCTTTTGATCTACTCATCCACTGATGGGCACTTAGGCTGTTTCCAGCATTTGGCTATTGTAAATATTACTGCTATGAACATAGGGGTGCATAAGTTCTTTTGAATTGGGGTTTCAGGATTCTTTGGGTATAATCCCAGCAACAAAATCGCTGGATCAAAAAGCAGTTCCATTTTTAGTTTTTTGAGGTAATTCCATACTGTTCTCCATAGTGACTGCAACAGTCTGCATTCCCACCAACACTGCACTAATGTTCCATTTTCTCCACATCCTCGCCAGCACATGTTTGCTGATTTGTTGGGGGGGGTGGGGCTATTTTTAGTATATTTTATTGATTATGCTATTATAGTTGTCCCAATTTGTTTTTACCTTTGCTCCCCTCTGCCAAGTTACTCCTCTGCTCTCCAGCAATCCCACCTTTTTAGTCCATGTCCATAGATCATGCATATAAGGGCTTCACCCTTTCCTCTACTATTCTTAACATCCCTCTGTCTCTTTTGAGCCTACCAATTATGATTCTTATTCCTTGCACCATCTCCCCACTTCTCCCCCTTCCCTCTCCCAGCTGATAACCCTCCAAATGATCTCCACATCTATGATTCTTTTCCTATTCTGGTGTTTGCTTAGTTTGTTTTTGTTTTTATTTTTAGATTCTGTTG
The DNA here is from genome assembly GCF_987537825.1 of Furipterus horrens. Taxonomy (NCBI): domain Eukaryota; kingdom Metazoa; phylum Chordata; class Mammalia; order Chiroptera; family Furipteridae; genus Furipterus; species Furipterus horrens. The sequence continues at coordinate 71,112,665 of NW_028327180.1, forward strand.
TTGATAGTTGTGAAGTTGTTGTCATTTTAACACTTATAGTTTTGATTTTCTTTTTCTTAAATAAGTCCCTTTATTATTTCATAAAATAAGGTCTTGGTGATGATGAACTCCTTTAGCTTTACCTTGTCTGGGAAGCACTCGATCTGCCCTTCTATTCTAAGTGATATCTTTACTGGAGAAAGTATTCTTGGTTATAGGTCCTTGCTTTTCATCACTTTGAATACTCTTGCCAGTCCCTTCTTGCCTGTAAAGTTTCTTTTGAGAAATTAGCTGATACTCTTATAGGCACTCCTTTTTAGGTAACTCTTCTTTTCTCCTGCTGATTTTAAGATTCTCTCTTTATCTTGAACCTTTGGCATTTTAATTATGATGTGTTTTGGTGTGGTCCTCCTAGTTTGTTTGGGACTCTCTGTGCTTCCTGGACTTGAGTGTCCATTTCCTTTTACACATTAGGGAAGTTTTTCTTCATTGTTTTTTCACATAAGCTTTCAATTTCTTGCTCTTCCTCTTCTCGTTCTGGCACCCCTATGAATCAGATGTTGGCACCTTTAAAGTCGTCCCAGAGGTTCCTAAGCCTCTCCTCCTTTCTTACAATTCTTGTTTCTTCCTTCTGCACTGGTTGACTGTTTATTTCTTCCTTATGTTCCAAATCATTTACTTGAACTCTGGTTTCCTTCCTTTCACCACTGATTTCATGTGAATTTTCCTTCGTTTCACTTAATATAGCCTTCATTTCTTCCCTGTCATACTTAATCTTGTCTGTCAAGTCTGTGAGCATCCTTATCACCAGCGTTTTGAATTCTGCATCTGTTAGGTTGTCTATCTCCTCATCACTCAGTTCTCCTTTTGGATCCTTGATCTTATCCCTCCTTTGGTCCATACGTTTCTGTCTCCTCAACTTGACAGTCTTGTATGTTTGCCTCTGCATCTTGGGTAGGGCTGTTGCACCTGTTATGTTGTGAGGGGCAGAGCCTTGGGTGTTCATCAGTGCAGGGGCAACCTGTTTCTCATGTGTGGCGCTGTATATGGGAGAGGGATTGGAGAGGGTACACTGCCACCTGTTCAGCACTCACCCCTTTTACTCTCCTGAGGGACTGGCAGCTTCCTCCACCACCCCAAGACTCACTGGTTTGCACAGTCAGAAGCAATGTGGCTTTATTTCCCCCCAGGCAGCAGAACCTTGAGCTGCCCAGCCTGGTCCTGATAGTTCCTCAGGTTTCTTTCATGACATTTTAATGTGTGATTGCACCTCTCATCAGCTGGCCCAGACACTGCACTGCCACCACCACCAGTGCCACTGCTGTTGGCATGGGTGCCACTGGCACCATTGCTGCTGGCACAGGTGCTACTGCCATCGCTGCCACCATGGGCATCGCCACCCCAGCTCCACTGGCAGCACCACCAGTGTCACCTCCCAGGTGCTGCTGGTGCTACTGCTGCCACCAGTGCACCATCCCATTTCCTCTCTGCCCAGGCTCTGCTCCTCATATCTGTCTGGATGAGTATTTCTTTATATCTTAGTTGGACTTCCCTTAAGTTCAATTTCCTGGAACTTCCTATTGATTTTTATAGTTTTTGAGATAGAGGTACTCCTTCTTAGTTGTGAAGGGAGACACAGAATCTCTACCAATGCCCCCATTTTGGCCAGAATTTCTTGTTGATTTGTTAATGATGACCATTCTGACTGGTGTGAGGTGGTATCTCATTGTGGTTTTAATTTGCATCTCTCTGATGGCTAGTGATGTTGAACATCCTTTCATATGCCTATGGGCCCTCTGTCCTCATTGTAGAAGTGTCAGTTCAGGTCTATTTTTCAATTAGATTGTCTGGCCTCTTGGTGTTGAGTCATGTAAGTTCTTTATATATTTTGAAGATCAAAATATGCTTAACATAAAGCATAAAAGGCATTCAAATCAGACGTATCTTGGCAAATATGTTTTCTCATACGGTTTGTTCCCTTTTCATCTTGCTGATATTTTCTTTCACTGAGAAAAAACTTTTTAGTTTGATGTAGTCCTAATTGTTTATTCTTCCCCTTTTTTCCCTTGCTCTAGAAGATTTTTCAGCAAAAATATTTCTGTGTGGGATAGCTGAGATTTTACTGCCTATGTTTTCCTCCAGGACTTTTATGGTGTCATGGCTCACATTTAAGTCTTTGATTCATCTTGAGTCTATTCTGGTGTATGGTGTAAGTTGGTGGTCTAGTCATTGTCTTGCATGTCTCTGTATAGTTCTCCCAGCACCATTTGTTGAAGAGGCTATTTTCACTCCATTTTACATTTCTTCCCCCATTGTCAAATATTCATTGCCCATAGAGACCTAGGTTTATTACTGGGCTTTCTATTCTGTTCCATTGATCTATATGTCTGTTCTTATGCCAATACCAGACTGTTCTGATTACCGTGGCCTTGTAATATAGTTTGATATCACATATTGTGATTCCTCCTATTGTGTTCTTTCTCAAGATTGCTGAGACTATTCAGGGCCATTTTTGGTTCCATATAAATTTTTGAAGTATTTTTTCTAGGTCTGTGAAATATGTCATTGCTATTTTAATAGGTGTGAATCTATAACTTGCTTTGGGTAATATGGACATTTTAATTATGTTAATTATTTCCAACCATAAACATGATATATGCTTCCATTCATTTGTATCTTACTTAATTTCTTTCTTCGGTGTTCTGCATTTCCAGGTATTGGTCTTTTACATCCTTCATTAAGTTTATACCTAAGTACTTTATTTTTCTTGTTGCTATATATAGTAAATGGAATTTTTTTTCTAGTTTATATCCCTGATATTTTATTGTTGGTGTACAGAAATGCCTTCAATTTCTGAATATTGACTTTGTACCCTGCTATTTTTCCAAATTCACTTATTAGGTCCAGTAGTCTTTTGGTGGAGGCTATAGGGTTTTCTATGTACACTATCATGTCATCTGCAAATAATGACAATTTTACTTTCTCTTTTCCAGTTTGGATGCCTTTTCTTTTTCTTGTCTGATCATTGTGGCTAGAACTTTCAAAACTATTTTGATTAGAAGTGGAGAGAGTGGACATCCTTGTCCTATGCCTGATCTTAGGGGAAAAGTTTTCAGTTTTTTCCCATTGAGTATGATGTTGGCTGTAGGTTTCTCACATATGGCCTTTATTGTGTTGAGGTATGCTCCCTCTATTCCCATTTTGCTGAGCATTTTTATCATAAATGGGTGCTGTATTTTATCAAATGCTTTTCAGCATCTATTGATATGATCATGTGATTTTTGTCCTTCATTTTGTTTATGTGCTGTATTATGTTTATTGATTTGCAAATATTATACCATCCTTGAATCCCTGGGATGAATCCCACTTGATCATGGTGTATGATCTTTTTAATGTGTTTCTGGATCTGGTTTGCCAATATTTTGTTGAGAATTTTAGTGTCTATGTTCATCAGCGATATTGGCCTGTAGTTTTCTTTCTTTGTTGTGTTTTGACTTGGTTTTAGAATTAAGATAATACTGGCCTCATACAAGGAGTTTGGGAGGCTTGCCTCTTCCTGGATTTTATGGAATTGTTTGAAAAGGATAGAAGTTAGTGCTCCTCTGAATGTTTGGTAAAATTAGTCTATGAAGCCATCTGGTCCAGGGCTTTTGTGTGCCAGCAGTTTTTTTATTACTGCTTCAATTTCACTAGTTGTTATAGGTCTATTCAGGCTTCATGTTTCTTCTTGATTTCATTTTGGAAGATTATATGTTACCAGAAATTTGTCCATTTCACCCAGGTTGTCAAATTTCTTGTCATATAGTTGTTTGTAGTAATTTCTTACAATCCTTTCTATTTCTGTGGTATCGGTTGTGATTTCCCCTCTTTCATTTCTGATTTTATTTATTCGGGGCCTCTTTTTTTTCTTGTTGAGTCTCGTTAAAGGCTTGTTGACTTTGTTTGTCTTTTCAAAGAACCAGCTCCTGGATTTATTGATCTTTTCACTTGTTTGTTTAGTCTTTATGTCATTTAATTATGCTCTGGTCTTGATTATTTGCTTCCTTCTACTCACTCTGGGCTTTGTTTGTTGTTGTTCCTCTAGTTCTTGTAGCTGTAGGGTTAGGTTGTTTATGTGAGATTCTTCTATCCTTTTTAGGTAGGCCTGTATTGCTATGAACTTCCCTCTCAGGAATGCCTTTACTGTGTGTCCCATAGGTTTGGGGCTTTTCCTCAACACCATTTTTGAAGAAATTATTATTTTCCCATTTACTATTCTTGGCTCCCTTGTCAAATATTAGTTGACCATATATGTAAAAGTTTATCTCTGGGCTCCTTATTCTGTTCTATTAGTCTCTTTGTCCATTTTTATGCCAATATCATACCATTTTGATTATTATAGCTTTGAGTATAATTTGAAATAAGGAAGTATGATGCCTCCAATTTTGTTCTTCTCAACAAATTGGGTTTAGAAGGAACATACTTCAACATAGTAAAAACCATATATGACATACACATAGCTAATATATACTCAGTGTTTTCTTCCAGGAGTTATATACTTTCAAGTCTTATGTGTAAGTCTTTAATCCATTTCAAGGTAATTTTTGTCAGTTTGTAAGCTTTTCTTCAAAGGTCAGGAACAGGACAAGGGTGCCTACTATCTCCACTCTTATTTAACGTAGTACTGGAAATCCTAGCTAGAAGTCAGGCAACATAAAGCATAAAAGGCATTCAAATCAGAAAAGAGGAAGTAAAAGATGTCTTCATTTGTATATGATATGATCTTATACCAAGAAAATCCTAAAGACAATACCAAAAACTTTTGGAAATAAATCAACACATAAATCAATTGGGGTTCTACACACTAACAATAAAATACTTTAAAAAAAAAAAAGTAAAACAATTCTATTCACAATAGCATAAAAAACAATAAAAATACTTAGAAATAAATTTAACCAAGAAGGTGAAAGATCTGTACAATGCAAATTACAATATTTTGATGAAAGAAATTGAAGAAGACACAAACAAATGGAAACATATCCCATGTTTATGGATCTGATGAATTAGTATTGTTAAAATGTCCATACTCTCCAAAGCCATCTATAGAATTAGTACAATCTCTATCAAAATTTCAAAGATATTTTTAACAGAAATAGAAAAAAAATGTAAAATATATATGGAACTATAGAAGACCCTGAATAACCAAAGCAATCCTGAAAAAGAAGAACCAAAGTCACTGTATTTTAAAAGATAATCATTGCCTTAAATAAAAATAAATCTATTTCTGTTGGTTCCATTACCTGGTAACACTATTTTCAATGTAACAAATCTCCAGAATGCATCCTCTACATGTTTCCAGAGTTCAATTAAACTGAAAGGTTATACAAGAGCTCTAAATTCCCTAGCTGCTGATAGCTCTCAAGAATCCCTCCTCAATAGACACATGTCTGACATTATGGAGTGTTTATTTCATTGTCCATTAAATATCTAGGAGTTAGAGATGGAAGTCATCCTCTATCTCTCTACTATTGTATTCCTTCATTATGCAGCCTTTTAAAATAAGATTAAATGTCTGTATTTACTATGGTGAAGATATTCATTATATGGTTAAATGTTGAATTTAAAAAAAAAATATAGCATATGTTGAGGCAGTATTGTGGTGTGACCTCATTCTTGTAACAGAAAATGTAAGCTTGTATTATCACATACCAAATGGTCTGGATGGAGGCAACTCATGATAGTGGTTAAGCACATAGACTGTAGTGTCAAATCGATATGGGTTCAAATCCATTCTCTGCCTGACTGGACAGCCTTGGCCAGGCTGTCAGATCTCCCTTAGTCTCTCTCTCTCTCTCTTTTTTCTTTTTTCTCTTTTTTAAAGGAATAGTAATGGAATTTGCTTTCGGAGATTATTAGGAGAATTAAATGGATAAAGTGTATAAATCAATTAATATAGTCCTGCCCAACAGTAAGTGATCTATAAATGATAGCCATTATTATGATGATAGATACAAAGATACAAAAAATGTCCAACAACTATTATCTCTGGGTATAGACTTAAGAATTTTTTTATGTACTTATTTAGGTTCCATTCCCACCTTAGAGAACCACTCCAATGTATTCACATGTGCTTTTTTTTATATGCATATTGCAACATAGGTATTATTTTATAATGTTTTTAATTAGATGTAATATATCATGTAATATATCTCATTGATAATACTTTTTTTCACCAGTGCTATATTTTAAAGATCCACCCATGCTGCCGTGTGTACATCTTATTCATTCCTTCTAAATGGTTGCTTAGTACTGCAAAGTTTGTGTTCTCAACATTTTATCTAACTGTTCTCAGGACTGGACTCATAGGTTGTGTTCAGCTCTCTACTGCTAAAAATAACATTGCCATAAACCTCCTCATGCACATTCTCTTAAGAACTTCTTTGAGACTTCCGGCCAAGATGGAGGCTTAGACGGACATGCTAGGTCTCCCTCTACAACTAGAGAGGAATACAACTACTTCAAAACAAAGGATAACTAGAAATTCCAGAAAATAAAACTACACGGAAGTCCAACATATGAAGTTATAAACCAGCGGTGCCATTTGGGCAGGTAAGAGTTAAAGAGGGCAGTGCTGTTTGCGGTCGCACCCGGAGCGGCGGGCGGCGAGGAATCCCGGCTGCGCAAGTCCCTGGCGGTGCGCGACCCCGGCGAGGAGTCCCGGCTACGCAAGCCCCTGGTGGTGCGCCTCCGGCGCTGGGGAGAGCGGCCGCCGCATCGCCTTGAACAGCGAGGCCCAGGGGGACGGGAGGACGGATCCCGGTCTCCTAGCTGAATAACTGTGTGAATCCATCTTGGACCCCCGCCCCCAAAGAAAGCACCACAGGGCTGCGAAATAGGTCGCGGACAGGCAGACGCCGGTCGCTGATTTGTGACGCCAAACGGCGCCCGCCGGTCGCTGGGTCATTACGAGTACACAGGCACTGCCCCCAACAGCCGGCCCAAGAAAACAAAACGCATCTGTCAAAATGAGGCAGACAACTATAGAAATACCGGTGACACAACTCACCAGACAGCAGATAGAGAACCTGACAGATGAACAGATAAGAAACCTGTCAGAGGCTCAGTTCTGGGCCATTGTTATCAGGTGACTTACAGAATTCACAAAAGAGCAGGAAAAAGATAAGAAAGAAGCGAAAAAATTTCATAACGAAAGGAACAAAACCGCATACGAGATAGAAGGTGAGAAAAAATCCAGAGTTCATTTCAACAAACTGGAATATGGAGAAGGAACAAGCAGTCAACCAATGCAGCGAGAGGAAATGGGAAGCAACAATGAGAGGATCAGAAACCTCTGGGACAGCTATAAAAGGCCCAACATAAGAATCATTGGTTTGCCAGAGAATGAGGAAGATGAACTAGAACTTGAAAAATTGAATGAAAATATAATAAAGGAGAACTTCCCAGACTTGGGGAAGGGAATAGACTTGCAGGTCCAGGAAGCAAGGAGAGTTCCCAAGAGACTGGACCAAGGGAGAACCACTCCAAGACACATTATAATCAAAATGTCAAAAATTAAAGATAAAGAGAGAATCTTAAAAGCAGCAAGAGAGAAGAAAAGAATTATGTACAAAGGGGTCCCAATTAGACTATCAGCTGACTTCTCAAGGGAGACCCTACAGGCAAGAAGGGACTGGCAAGAAATATTCAAAGTAATGAAAATCCAAAACCTACAACCACGAATACTCTATCCAGCGAAATTGTCATTCAGAATAGAAGGACAGAGAAAGTGTTTCCAGGACAAAATAAAACTGAAAGAGTTCATTAGAACCAAACCACTGTTATATGAGATGTTAAAGGGACTGGTTTAAAAAAACAGAAGCTAGGGAGATGAAACAAAGGCAAACTAAATAGGCAACGAGAGTGGAAAAGGAACTGTGGGTACGGGAAGCATATTGGGGGGAGGTCAACAGGGAGGGGGAATGGGGAAAGGGAGGGAGATGATATAGGAATTGGGGATCAAGGTAGGAGGGAATGGAATAGACGGAGAGAGGTTGGGAGGAACTGTATGCACAACTAATGGACATAATCTAAAAGGGGGGGACAACTGGAGGGAGGGGGGCCACCGGGTGGAGGGGAGCAGAGGGAAGGGAAATTGGCACAAATGTAATATTTTAATCAATAAAACACATTAAATCTGAAAAAAAAAAAAAAAAAAGAACTTCTTTGAAATACGTACCTATGGGTAGAATTGCTGAGTTTGGGGGTATGTATATTTAATTTGGCTAAGTAATGCGGGATGTTCTCCAGAAAGGCTGCTGGTGTCCATCGGTAAAGATGAGGTTCCTCTATCTCCACATCCCCAGTTAAGTTAGCGTTATCCATCCTTCTAACTTTTATCAGTCTAATAAAGAGATTTGTTTCATTTACATTTCTCAGATTATTAATTATTTGAGGCATAACTTCTCTTCTGTAAATTGCCTTGTTGGTATCCTATTTTACTATTGGGGTTGCTCCCTTTCTCTTGTTGATTTGCAGACATTACCTGTGTTATTAGGTTAGCTCTTGTGGATTTTAGACATTTCTGATATTTTTCCCATATTGCCATCTGTGTAATGAATTTGACCATGGTATCTTCTTTGAACAGAAAGCCATAATGTTGATGAACTCAAAGTCATCAGTACCTTGCCTTAAGATTTTTGTTTTTGAAATTGTGTTTGAAAAGCTTTTCCTTGCCCTTAAGTCACCAAGATATGTTCCTGCATAATGCTCCATTAACTTTATAGTTGTACATTTCCTACTGGGTTTTTAATCTATGTGGAGTCCATATTTGTATGTTATGTGAGGCAATGATCCAGTTTTATTTCTGCTTTTATAGTGAGTCCATTTTCCCCAGTGTAAATGTATAGGTACTGACTCGTGATATCCTTTTCGTCACATTTAAATTTCCATGTATACATATAGGTCAGTGTCCGAGCAATCTGTCCTATTTTATGGGCCTATTTATCTGTTTTTTGTTTGTTTTTGTTTTTTTGCACCAGGGCACCACTTTTTGTTATTGTGGCTTTGTCATGTGTTTTAATATCAAGTGAGGGAACTCCCTTTCTAATCATGTCTTTTAAGCTTGACCTGGCCATTCATAAACCTTTATTCTTCCAAATAAATTTTAAAGTAAGTTGTTAACTAACACATTCCTTAAAAAAAACCTAAGTGGAATTTATTGTGTTATATTGAATATCTAGAACAATTGCTGGGCATTTTGAGGGCCTAGCTGAGCTGAGACTTTCCTGAGCTTTGTGGAATCAAAGCAGGAGTTCACTCAACGGTACCAGTTTGAGCTTTGCCCTGGCTGGTTTAGCTCAGTGGATTGAGCGTCGGCCTGCGAGCTAAGTGTCGCTGGTTCGATCTTCCAGTCAGGGTACATCAGAGAAGGAAAACTCTGACTCCAAAAAACCTCCGCTGCCTTGCGGCATACCTCTTCAGGGGAAAGGCTAAGGGAGTAAACCCCGACAGAAAATCCGGAGCCGGAGTCCCTAAGGCGGTTTGACGTTGTAGTCAACACCGGCAACTCCTGCGGCGCACCTGAAGCCAAGCTGTATCGACTCCGTCTTTCCCTTGGACCCTTCAGCTGCGAAGAGAGGGGGGGTCTGCTGCATGGGCAACAGCAGACCCTCCATATTACCCTGCCCAGGCTCTGTAGCTTCAGCGTCATCACAAGATGTCGATTCAACACGGGAGGAGACAGATACCATGTCACTCCCGAGTCGGACTGCACAGCCATTCTCGGCGGTGCAGATAGACTCTTAAGAAGCTACACCATTGTCTCTCGAGACGGACAGCTGCCGACGACGACCAGTTTGAGCTCAGAGAACAAATATATGGTCACAGAATTTTCAGGCTGGAAAGAGCTCTTGGAGGTAGGTAGACCTATATACCTTCCCACGAAGGCAGGAGCGTGACTGTGGTCTTCCCTGTGTCTAGCACGGTGAGTAGCAATAAGGTAAGTGGTTAATAAGTATAAAAGTTTGGGGGTAACAAGACACTATATGGTCAACTACTTTACTCCTGTAAAGGAGGAAAGAGGAAGGACATCTCTAAAATCAGAGAAGGAAAACTCTGACTCCAAAAAACCTCCGCTGCCTTGCGGCATACCTCTTCAGGGGAAAGGCTAAGGGAGTAAACCCTGACAGAAAATCCGGAGCCGGAGTCCCTAAGGCGGTTTGACATTGTAGTCAACACCGACAACTCCTGCGGCGCACCTGAAGCCAAGCTGTATTGACTTTGTCTTTCCCTTGGACCCTTCAGCTGTGAAGAGAGGGGGGGTCTGCTGCATGGGCAACAGCAGACCCTCCATATCACCCTGCCCAGGCTCTGTAGCTTCAGTTTCACTGGAGAACACACTCCAGCGTCATCGCAAGATGTCGACTCAACACGGGAGGAGACAGATACCGGTTATAAGCTCATCCGATTGGCGAAGGAAACGAGCGCCAGGGGTCTCCTCTGACGGTGGGAGAGGTCATCGCACCTCACTGGACAGCTACCGCCCGCCTCAAGCTGGGCAGCCCCAGCCAATTAGGTGCCGTCTCGCCATGGCTCGCCTGCCCCACTGGGTGCGTGGGGATCAGAGAGGCGCCTCTCGAAAAGTGGGCCACAGAACACCCGCACCAGTTAATTCCAAGCAAACAACAAGAAAGAAGCCTCAGGCTCTTCGCCTCGCTAGCTGGAACATCAGGACCATGTGCCCCGGACTTACTGCAGACCTTCCGTGGATCAAGGGTGCCAGGAAAACCGCTGTCATCGATAGGGAACTGGCACGACTAAACATCGACATTGCGGCTCTACAGGAGACCCGGTTGGCCGACAACGGAACTATCAGAGAAACCAACTACACCTTCTACTGTCAAGGGAAGTCTCCGGACCAACCAAGACAGCACGGTGTTGGGTTCGCTGTGAAGAACACGCTTGTTAACTCCATAGAGCCACCCACAGGAGGCACAGAGAGATTACTTACCCTCCGATTGTCAACAACGTTCGGCCCAGTCAGCATTCTTAGCGCGTACGCCCCAACCCTCTGCGCCACCATCGAAGAGAAAGAACAGTTCTACCATGCACTGGACGAAGCGTTATCCAAGATCCCCAGAAGTAACGCTCTCTATCTCCTTGGAGACTTCAACGCAAGAGTAGGAGCCAACCACATGGCCTGGCCCACCTGCCTTGGAAACTTTGGGAGAGGAAAGATCAATGAGAATGGTCAGCGACTGCTTGAGCTTTCGTGTCACCACGGCCTGTGCGTGACAAACACATTCTTCAAGTGCAAAGAGATCCACCAGGTGTCATGGAGGCACCCCCGCTCCCGCCATTGGCACCAGCTTGACCTCGTCATCACCAGAAGAACGGATATTGGCAGCACCCTCCTCACCCGCAGCTACCACAGTGCAGACTGAGACACGGACCATGCCCTCGTGGTAAGCAAGGTGCGCATAATGCCGAAGAGGTTGCACCACTCCAAGATGAAGGGTCGCCCACGCATCAACACCAGTTGTGCCAGCAACCCAGTTAAGACCCAGCAATTCATCAACAAGATGGAAGATGCACTCGGCGAGGGAGTGGCGGCAGATGACATTATCGAATCCAATTGGCCACGTCTCCGCGACGCCATATACAACTCCGCCATTATTGCTTACGGGAAGAAAGAGCGGAAGAACGCTGACTGGTACGAGGCTCACTGGGAAGAAATGGAACCCGTGATCGAGGCTAAGAGGAAGGCCCTACTGGCTTACAAGGCCACGCCCACTCCCAGTACACTTCAAGCTCTACGGGCTGCCAGAAACAAAGTCCAGAAGACCGCCCGCCACTGTGCCAACACCTATTGGCTAAACCTGTGCAGAAGCATTCAGGAAGCCGCCGATATAGGCAACGCACGAGGAATGTATGAGGGTATCAAGAAGGCAACAGGCCCAATCCCCTCCAAGATCGCCCCCCTTAAGTCCAAGACAGGTGAGGTCATCACTGACCAGGAACAGCAAATGCGGCGGTGGACCGAGCACTACCTCGAGCTGTCCGCAACGAAGAACACCGTAACAGACACTGCTCTTAACGCCATCCCAGACCTACCAGTCATGGAGGAGCTAGACACCCCACCTACTGCGGCAGAGCTCGGCAAAGCCATCGACCTCCTCGCTTGCGGGAAAGCACCAGGAAGCGACGGAATCCCTCCAGAAATCCTAAAGAGCGGGAAACCAGTCCTGCTACAGCCGCTCCACCATCTACTCTGTCGCTGCTGGAAGGAGGGTTACATCCCCCAGGATATGAGAGATGCCAACATTATCACCATGTACAAGAACAAAGGAGACCGCAGCGACTGCAACAACTACCGGGGCATCTCTCTCCTCAGTGTCGTCAGCAAAGTATTCGCCCGGGTCGCTGTTGCCCGCCTGCAGACCCTTGCATCCCGCGTCTACCCAGAGTCCCAGTGTGGCTTCAGAGCTGGCCGATCAACAGTGGACATGATCTTTTCCCTACGCCAGCTGCAGGAGAAGTGTCACGAGCAGCATAAACCACTCTACCTCGCCTTTATCGACCTTACGAAGGCGTTTGATCTGGTCAGTCGAAGCGGTCTCTTCAGCTTGCTACGGAAGATTGGCTGTCCACCACATCTGCTTGCTGTGGTCATGTCCTTTCACGACAACATGCACAGCACGGTGTCCTACAACGGCGCAACCTCTGAGGCCTTCCCAGTCAGCAGCGGAGTAAAGCAGGGCTGCGTCCTCGCGCCTACGCTGTTCGGAATCTTCTTCTCCATGCTCCTCCAATACGCCTTTAAGGACTGCAGCGAGGGTGTCTTCATTCACACCAGATCCGATGGCAAGCTCTACAACCTGGCCCGTCTACGAGCCAAGACCAAAGTCAAAGAGGCGCTCATCCGTGAGATGCTCTTCGCCGACGATGCAGCCTTGACATCACACTCCGAAGAGGGACTCCAGCAGCTAGTCACTTGCCTTTCCCACGCATGCAAGGAGTTCGGACTAGCCATCAGCCTGACGAAGACAAACGTTATGGCTCAAGGCACGGGGACTCCCCCATGCATCACCATCGACGGGTACACCCTGGAGGTTGTCAACGACTTCACTTACCTCGGGTCCACCATCTCGAGCTCTCTGTCAGTCGACTTGGAGGTCAACCGGAGAATCGCCAGGGCAGCCGCAGTTATGGCCAAACTGAACCGGCGAGTGTGGAACAATTCCAGCCTCACTGAGAAAACCAGACTGCGCATCTACCAAGCCTGCGTACTCAGCACTCTCCTCTATGGCAGCGAGACGTGGACCACCTACGCAAGGCACGAAAGGAAACTCAACAGCTTCCACATGAGGTGCCTGCGACGCATCCTGCATGTCGCCTGGCAGGATAAGGTCCCCAACACCGAGGTGCTGAAGCGAGCCAACATGAGCAGTTTGCATGCAGTTCTTAGCGAGAGACGCCTCAGGTGGCTCGGCCATGTCAAAAGAATGGATGCAGGCCGTATCCCCAAAGACCTCCTCTACGGCGAGCTAGCAGAAGGCCAGAGGATGAGAGGGCACCCAAAACTGCGGTTCAAAGACATCTGCAAAAAGGACATGACACAATGCTCCATCAATCTCAACACATGGGAAGTTCAAGCAGACGACCGCCTAGCCTGGAGGCTCGCGGTCAGGCAAGGTACGTCACACACAGAGGCTGCGCGCAACGAGGAGGCGGTCCAGAAAAGATCGAGGCGGAAGCAGCGTCAACAGCAGCAACAACGGCCATCTGCCTTCACCTGTACCAAGTGCGGCAGGGATTGTCACTCCCGAGTCGGACTGCACAGCCATTCTCGGCGGTGCAGATAGACTCTCAAGAAGCTACGCCATCGTCTCTCAAGACGGACGGCTGCCGACGATTGAATATCTAGATTAAATGGGAGAATTGAGATCTTTATAATATAATATTAAATTGTCTCATCCAAAAGCATATAATGTTCATTTATTCAGATTATCTTAATTAACATTTTAAAGTTTTTTGCTTCCTCTGTAGCTACTCTGTGTATCATTTTATTAATATAATTAATTAACTCTTAGATATTTAATAAATTTCTTGGTTGTGGGAATGATACATGGGGGGGTTGATCATGTATGCAACATTCTTACTCAGTTTTTGTATTGGTCCTAATAGTGTGTCTTGATTCTACTGGTCTTTCTAGATAAATGATTATATCATGTGTAAATGAAGACAGTTTTTTATCTTTCTTTCTATATCAATCAGCTTTCAACTAAGCTAATCCTATGGTAACAACCAACACCCAAATCTCAGTGATTTACAACAACAGAAATTTATTTCTCACTTGTGTAATATGTTGAATACTTGTTGGCTGCAGCTCTGCTTTGTATGTTCTCTTATTCTGGGATCCAAGCTGAAGAAGCTGCCCTAATCAAGAAGGTGCCATCTTTTAGCAGAGGGGAAGCATGAGGGAGTGAGGAAATCCAAATCCACTTGATGGCTAGTAAAGCTTCTGTTCAAAACTGGCACACTGTCAAATCCATTTATATTCACTGGCCAAAACCCATCATATGGTCAAATCTGAAGACAGGGCAGAAAGGTTCCTCTTTCCAGAGGAAAGCTCTGCAAATCACATGGCAAGAACAGGCAAATGTAACCAACCCTCTTGCAGGAGGCAGGGCAGGAAGACCAGTGGGTAAATGAGAACAAGAATATAATCTACCACCCCTTCTAACCATCATTCTTATTAATTCTTTGTCTTTTTTTTAGTCTTGGCCAAGACCTCTAGTGATAAGAGTGAGCATCCTTATTTTTATCTTAAAGACAATTGACTCTTAAACTTCTCCATTAACTATAATACTTTTGATAGAGTTTTAGTATAAATAACCTTTATAATTAAGGAAATGTTCTGCTATTCCTAGTGCTAAGAGTTTTGATCTTAAATTTGTATAAAATATCAGATGTATTTTTTTATCTTGATTGATATCATTATAATACTTTTTCTCCATTAGTCTGTTAATGCACTGTTATATAAATAAATTTTTTGTTCAACAATCCTGTATGCCTGAGATAAAGTTTACTTGATCTTGGTGTATTATTTTTAAAGCCACCATTAAGTGAGTTAATATTTTATTTAGAATTTTTTAATCCATGTTAATAAGTTAAATTGATTTATTACTTTCATTTATGTGTTGTGCTCATCTAATTTTGGAATTAGGCTATGCTAGCCTTATAAAATGATGTGTATGAATTTTGCCAGTTTTCTATTCTCCAAAACAATTATGAGATAAAAAGTAATATTCTTTAAAGATCTGATAGAATATTCCAATAAAACATCTGGGCCTGGAGTTTTTTTGAGAAGTTCAGGTCTTTATAATTTCAAACTATTTAATAAACATTGATTTAAATTTTGTATTTTTTTCTCTAACCAGTATTGACTTTTCATCTGCTTTCAGAAGTTTATCCATTTTAACTAGGTCTTCAAACTTACTAGGCTATACCTGACCGTAACATGTACTATTATGGACATAAATAAGCCAAAATATTAGAAATTATCTTCAAGAGTAGAATTAAGGATAAGGTCTATGTTTTAATATGTTCTATGTTCTTTCATCATAATCTGAATGTTTTGCATAGATAAGCTATTGCTTTCATATAATCAGAAACAAATTGGGCTATTTCTGTTTTGCAATGAAATTAATCCATAAACCTACCTGATTTCAGAAGGTATTTTCAAACACTGGTGCCCCACTGGGTGCTAGTATCAAGTGGCTCCTGAGGCAGACTTCTTTCTCAGTACTGAATTCATGCATAAAGCAGTAGAGCCCTTCCACAGGGAAATTATAACCTGTACATGGCCCTGTGCACTTTCAATACTTTATAAATAATAATAATTAATAGGCACCATGTGGCTCTCGTGGGTTTATACTAATTTATTTCCTATAAAAGGACATTTTAGTGTAGCCAGCCATGGGTACATTTTTTAAAAATTCGCAATTGAACTCTTAGAACATCAGTTATTTGTTCTGCTTGTCTTTTCACTGCCTTCACACTCAAGTACGGGTTTTATTAAGCAGTGTATATTTCACTTAAGACCCCGAAAATGTACTTTTCAAGAAAAAGGCTTTTTCTGGTGTTTTGTGGTAAGTGGTGCCTTACTTCTCTTTGGTTTCTAACGTGTATTGTGTGGGGGTCCTGAAGATTCAGTGAGGCTGTTTTCTTCTGAAAAGCTGTCAGCAACACAAATTAAATCCAGTAATTGAAGAGACACAGCCAAATGGGTGCAGCTAATTCACATACATTTTAAAACAAATGAAAGAGAGTGTTGTAGGGAGGGATTTTGCCATCCTCTTCAATTAAAGGTCTTTGGTTCTCTAGGGAACTGTATAAACATTGTGTGTGTGTGTAAATATAATCTTCATCTCAGAATAATACCTTCTTTGTCCCCATCTTTGTCTTACAGTCATACTGAACTAATTCTAGATGCATCAGTACTTTTTCTTGATATCAGCAAAGGCAACCACAGGATCCTGGAGTGAATTAATTCGGGGATGGGGTGCTAGAAACTACAGGCACAAATAAAGATTTTCAGTCACAGAACTCTCTGCCCTCATCTTCAAAAAGAGGAGCACATGGTTTGGGAAGGTGGCTTGTGGCACATGTGCTCTCCGCACCTTTAGAAGGATGTACAAGAATATTGAGGGAGGAAGAGTCTGAAGGCACAGATGCAGGCTCTGCCAACTCTTAGCTATGTGAACTTGGGCAAGATACTAACCTTTCTAGCTTGGGTTCCCTAATCTACAAAATGGGGGTGACAGCAGCACTTAACTCGTGTGGTTATTATAAGAATTAAGTGAAATAACATATTAAAGCACCGTACTTTTAAATAGTTATGTATATACATTTCGTTTGTCTGTATCCCCACTAAACTGTTAGCTCATCAAGGCAAGGAGCTTTGTTGGCTTTGTTTCATATTATATCTCCAGCAACTAAAATTGTGTCAAGGTTATAGTAGGTCCTCAACAAAAGCAACATTTGTTGAATGAATGCTGAATAAAAAAATATATATTTATCTTAGTAACCAGAGCATACCTAGTAAGTAATTAATGAATAGTACTATAATGAGGATGATTACAGGCAGTGTAACTGGTTGTTGTGTGGATAACAGGGGTGATGTGGATGGTAGAAGGTTGTTGGTAAAGTGCAGTAGCTACAAATGAAGGCTCTGGGGGGCAGCTGCATGTGTTGACTCTTGGAACACTAGTTTTGAAGTATGACCTGGATTTCACCTTCTTCATCTGTAAGATGGGTATGAAAAACAGTATCTACTTTGAAAGGTTGTTGTAATGATTAAAATAGTTAATATTTTAAGCATACTTAGAATAGTGCTAGCTGTTAGTAGCATTATTATTACCCCCTCTACTGCTTATATAACTGGTTAGTAACTGCAATTATGGACTATAATTTTAAAGGAAAGTACTCAGGGAAACCAGCCCACTGGTAAGGTACTATGTGAAAGAAAGATTGACCCAGTAGAAAACTTATCAAAAGACTGGAGGATGCCATTATAAATGGCCAGTATATAACTATAAGAATTTTTCTACCTAACAAGTAATCAAAGAATGGTAGTAAAAACAATGAAGAAACACATGTGACCCATTAGAAGGGCAAAAATGAAAACATTGATAACATCCAATATCACCAAGGGGTTGGAGCAATGGGCACTTTTCTACATAACTGGTAGGAATGCAAATTGGGACACCTCTAGTGGCCATTTTTATAAAATATATCAATATCCTTTTCAAAAATTGCAGTTTTAATAATTTGGCCTAAGTAAATCATCAGACTAGTGTTTTATGATACATGTATGTGAATTATAATCATACATTAGTAAACCTTAGAATTTGCATCAGTATGGGAACTAGTTAAATAAAATATTTTATCTATGGGACAGTTTTGCAGTCATTATAAATGATCAGTGTTTTATTAACTTGAGAAGATGCTTGTATTGCATTGTTATGTGAAAAAAATCACATTATAAGACAATTGACAGTGTGATCACATTTTCATTTTAAATATATGTGTGTGTATACTGATAAAAACCTAGGAAGATCTACCTCAAATGTTCAGTTAATGTTAACTGTCATTACCTCTGGGTTATAGAACTACAAGTGACTTACATTTTCTTCTCTATGTTTACTTGTATTTTCTAAAAATTTTAAATAAGCACATTTTACTTTTATAACAGGAAGGGAAAGGCAGTCAAAATAAAAAGGCTATTGCCACATTGTAACAAAAGGAGATAGATCAAGTGTCTTTTAATTTGATCCTTGAGGTTAATCAAATTTTTAAAATTCTAACCCCAGAGTCAGTTCTATGATCTGAAACAGCAGCAGCTAACAACTAGTAACCATTATGTTATCATTTTTGTAACCATTATGACCCTCCCTCTTTATTCTGGCCCAGATGGGGGATGTGGTAGAACCTCCCAGTGCAATGGGTACAATGACTTATCTAAAACAATGGCAGAATCATTTGAGACCATGCGCAGTCAAAGGCCGGTGTGGGCCAAAATGAGTGGACCTACAGTGGAGGTGCTCAAATCAGATACATTCTGCCAAGGGGATAAACTAGCAAAGGGGTGCCCTCTGTCTTTTTTGCAGACTCCACCTTCATTAACACCTCCTTTCTTTGCACAATGTTATGTTGGCTTGCTTGTTTACACAGTGATTTTCACATTTTGATGCAACTGAATCTCCCAGAAGGCCTGATAAAACACAGATTGCATCCCCTCCCCTGAAGCCACTGATCAATCTGGGGTGGGCTCAGGAGAATTTGCATTTTTACAAATTTCCAGCAGATGATGATGCTGATGCTGATGGTCTGGAGACCACACTTTGAGGACAGGAATGACCAGCCTGCATATCACTAGGGTAGCCATGTGGATTATTCCCTTTTAAAAACCACTTTATTGCTAGAACAAAACTAAAATTAAAAAAAAAATAAAAATTCAAGGTTTATTTGCCCATTGTTTCATTTCCCATTAAATCAGTTTTCATTTGGTTCCATTCCATTCTGAACTTTGGCCATGTGCACATTCCTTTTTCATATTTCCAGTGATCATAGATAAAAGTTTAGAAAATTATACATTTCCCCTTATTATCAGAGGATATGTTCTCCTTAGCTCCTCCAGCTAACCACTGACAAGCTGGTTCTTTTTTTTTTTTTCTTAATAATTTATTTATTTGTTTCTTTCTTTTCTTTTCTTTTCTCTTCTTTTCTTTTCTTTTCTTTTATTAGAGAGAGGGGAAAGGAGAAAGACAGGGAGAGAAACATCACTGTGTGGTTGCCTCTCACTCACGCCGCCAACTGGGGACCTGATATGCAACCTAGTCATGTGCCCTGACTGGGAATCGAACCAGCGACACTTGGCTCGCAGACCAACACTCAATCCACTGAGCCACAGCAGCCAGGGCTTAACAACCTGGTTCTGACATAAATTCTTCCACAGCATTCTCTGTTCTCTTACAAATATGTATGTGTGAAAGTATAGAAAAGTGGCCGAGAGCTGTGGCCACAATCCATGTGAAAATTCTGACTTAGCTCTTAGCAACTGTATGTCCATGAGCGCCTCTAGGTTTTAGAATCATTTTTCTCTAGGATCAGAATAACTATAACTTCCACATTGGGTTTGGGGGAGATTCATATCAGGTAACACATAAGAAGCACTTTGTCCAGTCGCTGGCTTATTTAGAATGATGAGTGTAAGCCATTATTATTCATGCACATTGGGGTTATTTTTACATACACTGATTTGCACCTTGCCCTCACAGCACTGGCATTCCTCCAGGTGAAGGAATAGAGCTCCAGCTAAGTCTCTAATTATTGGATAATTTTCTACAATAGTGTGGGTGCATTCATTCATACTTAGTGAGCCATTCCCCTAGTGATGAGCATTCTGTTGGTTCCAGATGTTTACTACTGCAAATGCTGCAGCAGCAGCAAGGACAAGCAAACCTTGTCCCCCGCAGCACTTCAGGGCAGCCAGTACTGCCCTCCCCCCATTTGCACAGAAACTGTCCCTTGCCCCAGACCCCTCCTCAGACAGGGGTTCCCTCCACAGGCCACCTCCACCTTCCGCCCATCTCTTCCCCAGGCCTTCCCTGTCAGGTGGGCCAAGCCAGAGCAAAAGCCCCTTGTGCCCCAAGGAAGGCTGGCTGGCAATTGAGATGCTGAAGCTAGAGGCCCTGAGACACTGTCCTCCCAAACTCATGCTGTTACAGAGCGGGGTCCCCAAGGAGATGGGAGGGACTTTGACCACAGAGTGGTAATGAAAAGCCTGCATAAAATTCTACAAGTGGCCACAATTAGTCACCCTGCCCAATGTGTCACAGGCCACAGTCAGGGATTTAAAAATAAGGTGGCAGCCATTTGCAGAGAGAGAGACAACTGTGTGGTTTGGAAAGGCAGGAGAAAACCATGCAGCTTTGAAAGGGAAGGGAGAACCCCACACAGTTTGCAAGGAGGCTGGGAACTCCACGTGGTTCTGGATTAAGAGCTCTAGAACACTGTGACACAGGCAAACCCTCCCCAATCAGGCTCCAATGATTGGGAGCTGCTGGTAAAGCTGAACTGTGTCTGGGAAGTAGGGAAATGGTATCTCTGACTTTTTTGTTCTAAAACTAGCCTGGTTTGGCCGGGGGGTGGGGGGGGGGGAAGACTATGTGTTTGTGGGTGTTTTAAAGAAAGTAAGACTTAATGGCAGAAATCCACCATTAATCTAAATCTGTATAACCTTTAAATAAACAATTCCTTTCCTTTTCACCAAACTCTGGTATTAAGGGTTATGCTTTTTGGCGGCATGCAATCAAGCCCCTCATAACTGAACAGCCTGTGGGTTCTGTTTCAATTGGGGCAGCTCGTGGGTTCTGTTTCAATGCTGCTGCCGTGGTTCCTAGGATGGGAATTAAGGCAAGACTGGAGGAAACAAGCTGGGAAGCCATTTTGACTGTGATGAGGGAACAAAACACCCAGGCAGTTGGTTTGTGGCTGTAACCCAGGTGTTTCAATCGACCACCTCCAGAACAACTCTGGCAGGGACACCAGCCACACAAATTTAGCCTATTTTAGGAGTTAGCCACTAATGATGACAACTTGTATTTGCAGAGTGGCTTACGCATCCTTGGAAGATTTTCTCGGTTCTGTTATGTCATTATGGGTTCTTCTGCTAAGTTAAGTGTCCCCTGTGTCTCAGATTAACTGAGCTGTGATTTAGCTGTACTGTGGATGTTTGCTGGATCCAGTCACCTGCGAGCCAAGTGTTTTGTGTCATAAGGCAGTTTAAAATGTTCCCTTAAAATTCCCATGAGCTCATCCTTTGCCCACTAGGTATAGGAACGAACAGTAATGGAACATATACGTGCATGTGCTGTTCAAATGTCATCTGACAATCCTCCCTGAAGGTCAGGAATTGTTTCCAGAAACCCAGGAATTGTTATTTGCATTTTTCAGAAAAGGCCACTGACGCTCAGAGAGGTGAAGCAAATTGCATCAGATCACTTACGTGGTCAGAAGTAGAGCTGGAATTCAAGCCCAAGTCCATGTGAATAAAAAAAGGTGTCTTCTCCACTACGCACACAATTAAATCATCAAAGTCCAACCTTAAAAAAAAAAAACTATTTATGAAACATAGTAAGGAAAAGCCACTTTCCTATAGTTGACTATGATGTGTTTGTATACCAAATCTATTTCACAGTTCTAGCGAACTAGAAGCCAGATTATTTCTTACACTCCTATTCAAAGCAGTGGGATGTAACTATAAGGACATGCTGATGATGATTTTGGGGGTGGTGGAAATGATCTTTCTTTCATCCATTGAGCTGGGCTCTGTATTCTCACCATGACCCTTTTTCATTTTCACAAGCCAGGTGTTTTGTTTTGTGAGGAGAAAAAAAAAATTCCTGCCCATCTGTCCAAATATCAAGCAGGACCCAGCAGGCCAGAGATCTGGCCTCAGGCCCATGGCTCTGGGCCTGTGCTCAGAATCACGTCTCTGCACTTCATCTAGGGTACTGATAAAAGAAAACAGACATTAGAAGTACTCCACAAGCTTCCACTGCTCGGATGGCCATTCTTAGATTTGCCTATTTTATTCTTCAAGGCTCAGATGTATTTAGACACTTTAAGTTAATAATTACCTGTCACAATTTATCTGGGCTGTTCATTGTCAGCAAGCACATAGAGACTTCAGGACCCATCACCCTCTGCTTTACATCATTTTTTTATTACACAGCCATAATATTAATAGGTAAGTTCTATTGCTAGCAGTCAGCCATTTTTGTGGAGTTGATAATATAGGTTCTCAGCCTAAATTAACTGGATAATTGCTTCATTCTTTTCGGTAATTTGTCATCATGGGCTCTCACAAACCAGACATAAGTAATGGCTAGAATGACATTATGTCCTCCAAGAAATTGAAAAAGAGCAGAAGTGAATTCTGCACAAGGCCCACAAACTCCCTGAACCTGAATTTTACATCTCTGCCCAAGAATTGCCTCTCCTGACTAGCGCAGAGCTGCCCACTTGGTTACCCGACTCCTCACCTCACTATCAAAGGCCATCACTGTAGTGATATCTGCCGGCTGGTCCCCCGCCAAGTTGGCGGCCCCAGCACATACCAGTGGCAGGACATTCTGCTTGACTGGACAGCAGGCTTTTACACCAACGAGTTTCAACTGGTGTGGAAACTTCTGAGACTTGGTAACAGGAATCAAAGAGACGGGAACAATGGTTTATAACTTTTTTACCTTCAACTCAGAGTATTGCTTGTGGCCTACCCAGCCAGCAAAGATGTCAAACAGTGTAATTAGAGGGGCACCAAAGGGCTGAAAATATGACAGCATATCAGTGCCTGAAATTTTCACCAGTAACTTCACTACCAAAGGGCCTCATAGAGACAGGCTCATGATATTTTTAGTATTACTCTTTAATTTTAAAATTAAAATATGCCAAAGATTTTGAAGAAAAAAGCTAATGTTACAGAAGCTATACAATGAAAACTAAAATTCTCTATGTCCTTCAGCCTAGAACTCCATACTTCAGACACTACTATTAAAGTTTTATGAAATGTATATCCTTCCAGAAATCAGGTTAAGTGAGATAGATGGATAGATAGATAGATGATAGAGATGTATACATATTTGTGCATAGAAGTCCTTCAAACAAATGTCATCTTATTCATACTGTCTTTACCATTTTTACTTAATACATTTTGAACAGCTTTCTAAATTAGTACCTTTTTTTAAATCTTTCACATTCTTCTATCTGCATGGTCCTTCAGAGGTTCATACTTCTCTGAATGGGCTAAAATTAATTTGTAAATCTGACCCCCTATTGATGAGCATCTGAATACTTTTAATTTTTTACTATTATAAATAATAATAAATCAATATCTTCAAACATACACCATTGCATATAGGAGTAAGTATATCTATAAGATTGTATTCAAACAGCTGAATTGCTAGAGCATAGAAAATATAGCATTTTAAACTCTAATGCCTGATATCAAATTTCTACTGAAAATGTTTATACCAACAGTTTATAAGAGTGCCAATATTCTCCCTCATCCTCACCAATACCAAGTTTTATCAAACGTTCGTTGTTGTCAGTTTAGTAAAAACGATGTCTGTGGTACTGTTTTCGTCAATCAAGTGAAGTATGCTGCTTTGTTTTGTGTTACTTTTATTATGATGAGGTTAAACATATTTTCATGATTATTGATCACTTATATTTTTACTGCAAGCCTCTTCTTTGTAATCTCTACTCATTTTTTAATTTTCTATGTTGAGATGTCACTGGTACAGGCTATCCCTGTGTAAATATAACCTGTGTCACATGTGCAGTTACTTTATCATTTATCTTTGTACTTAGTCTAGGACATTTCTTACAATACAAAATTGTTTCTGTAGATACAAGTATTCATTTATATAGATAAATGTACAACCATTTTCTTTTATAAGTGATGGAGTATATTCAGTTTAGTTAGATATTTGATGATCTCTTCTTTTTCTGACTTCTAGAGCACATATGATTCTTACCATATATTTTTTTAACTTTATTTTTCTATTATAGTTGACATTCAATATTATTTATATTAGTTTCAGGTTTACAGCATAGAGCTTAGATAATTACATAATTTATGAAGCAATAGCCTCGGTAATTAAAGTACCCACCCGACACCATACATAGTTATTAGAATATTATTGACTGTATTCCCTATGCTGTACTCTACATCCCCAGGACTATTTTATAACTACCAATTTGTATTTCTCAATCCCTTCACCTTTTTCACCCAGCCCTCCAAATCCTATTCCCTCTGGCAACCATCAGTCTATTCTCTGTATCTATGAGTCTCTTTTCTGTTTTGTTTGTTCATTCATATTGTTCTTTAGATACCACATATAAGTGAAATTATATAGTATTTGTATTTCTCTGACTGATTTATTTCACTTGCATAAAAGCCTCTAGGTCCATCTATGCCATCGCAAATGGTAAAATTGTTCTTTTTAGGCCAATCAATATTTCATTGTGTAACTGTACCACACTTTTGTTTTGTTTTATCCACTCATCTACAGATGGGCACTTGGGCTGCTTCCATAGCTTGTTTACTGTAAATAACACTAAAATGAACATAGGAAAGCACATGCTCTTTCGAATTAGTGTTTTGTGTTTCTTCAGCTATATTCTCAGAGGTGGAATCACTGGGTCATAAGGCAGTACCATTTTTAGTTTTTTGAGGGCCCTCCATACTGTTTTGCACAGTGGCTGCACCAGTCTGCATTCCCACCAACAGTCCCCTGACCATCTTTCCAATGCTGTCTTTTACCATTCTTTCCCTTGTTCTTTATATCCTGTTATCCTGGTCTTTCATCTGTATTTCAAATATGTACCAAGTTTTTACGTAAGGCCTGTACCTGAAATGTTCTTCCCTTTGATTTTTACATTCCTAACTCCTTCTTGACA
Organism: Furipterus horrens; assembly: GCF_987537825.1. Lineage (NCBI taxonomy): Eukaryota > Metazoa > Chordata > Mammalia > Chiroptera > Furipteridae > Furipterus > Furipterus horrens. Next base: position 71,137,652 of record NW_028327180.1, read on the forward strand.
TTTAGACCTGCGTCAGGCTGGGTTTTTCCAAAGAAGACCACGTCAATACATATTTTACAATGTGGAACTGGCACTCATCCATCAAGAGGTGAGTTCTATGTTTCTCCCTGTTGAAACTAGGTGGATCTTTGTAATCATCTTAATCAATAGAGTATGACAAGTGACACCATGTGACTTCCAAGGCAAGGTCATGAAAAAATAATAGAGGGACCCCCTGGCTCACTGTTCAGGACACTTATCCTTAGAACCCAGCCATTACATTTTGAAGAGATCAGGACATATGGGGAGGGCTGTGTAGGTGTGCTAGCCAGCAGTCCCAGTTAAACACTCAGCCAACAACCAGCATCAAATACCAGATATGTGACTGAGCAAACGCTGAAGTGGTTCCAAGCCCCAGACTTGATGTCTTCCAGCTAGGCCCCAGACATTGTGAGGTGGAGACCAACTGTCTCCACTATGCCCTCTCAGAATCCCTGACCCAGAGAATTCATGAGTGTAATAAATTGCTGTCTTTAAGTCACCAAGTTCAGGGGCAATTCATTATGCAGCCGTAGTAACTGGAATAAGACCTCAGCTTAAAGGACCTCAGAGCGGTCTTCCTGACTGCCCAATCCAAAGTTGTGACCCGCTTATCTCATCAACTTATTTAATTTTAGTTCCCGGCATAGCAAAATTATACTTTTTGTATTTGTTTGATTGGTTGGTTTGCTTATTGTCTTACCTCCCTCCATTAGAAAGTAAACTCCATCTGCACAAGAACCCTATCTGTTTGCCCACCTCCAAGTCCTTAGCACCTACAACAATGTCTGACACATAATAAGGCGATCAACAAATATTTGCTGAATGGATGAATGAAATGTTCCTAGGGAATTCAAGTCTTCCATTAGACCTTATATGTGCTTCTTGATGTAACAAACTTTTACTGAGAACTTACACCATTCTTAGGAGATGTTATAGTTTCTTATTCTGTGGCTATATGTGTACTTCAAAGAATGATTTACTGCAAATAGAAGTAAAAACAAGTAATAATTAAGAGGTACATATGAGGTTTTTAAAATTTTTTGGTTTAGAAAAGATAGCAATAGAGGAAAATAAAATAAAGTGAGGAAAACTCTTTTGAACATTAAAAAGAAAAATGAAAAAAAGTAACTTACCAAAGAAAGTGATGGGTATCAGTTTCTACCATTATGATATGACTTGTAATTTCTTAAACAATATAGTACTCTTTGTTTACTCAAAGGATAACACCATAGTGGTCAGACAATTCATTAGATAAAATGGGAGAAGCCAGTTCTTTGAAATCTGATTCTTTATGGTTGAGAAGAATTTAAACCAATAACTTTCTTGTCTCTCCTACTTATTTACCACTCTTTGCCCAAAGAGGGTTCTAATCAGTAACCAAATCAATGAAACAATAAGTGAATCCATGGTATATATATATAGAACTCAGGCTTTTTTAAAAGTTTGAATCTAATTGCTCTTAGAAATTGTTCATGAAATAAGTCTGGTTTAGCCAGCTACCTACCTGAAAAGTTTCTTCCTGAGACAGTTTTAGGACATATAACAATATCTGTTTCCTCCATTGGGCAAGCACATCCTACATACTTGTTTACAGAATCAAAACTACCCTTGCTGTTCTACAAAATATTGCAGCCAATTTAACAGTTTGATTGGCCTTAGAGAAAGTCCTAGAATCTGAAAAAGGCACACAGAACTAAAATCTTATAAAGAGTGCTGGGGTGAATATGTATTTTTTATGACATCCTTGGGAAAATGAACACCATGACCTTGCAACTTGCTAGTACCTGTTATAACTTACAGCATATAGTGATGATTTCTTGTCACTAAAAAATGCTCCAAGTTCCTTGGCTAGAAAAAGCATAGGAGGTGAGCCATGGTCTATTTGAAGCTAACTATTCCTCTGAAATAATAATACAGTGCATAACAAATAATGCTTTCCAGAGGATACTAGGATTGAAATGAGAGGTGTTAAATCCTATTCTTTTGTCTGCAACCCAACACTTAAATATTACTCCAAGGCCCCTCATCATGAATCCACTAAAGTACTCGACTTGGTATTATTTGGCACAGTCTATGCCTTTCCGTATGATTTGGCACCTATTCTGTGACTTTTATCATAAACCTCAATTTAACTAAATGTTCCATGGCCCTCTATGCAAGTATGGGTTGAGAATTGTGAATTCAAAGACTAAAGTGAAATTGCTTACACTTCTCAATCATCACCTATTGAGCAAAGAGACAGCTCGGTCACCGACCTGAAAACAAGGCGATAAGCAATCAGTAGACCAAGGCTTATTAAGACCAAAATTGTGGACTCAAGTCTTCACATGGGTTTATTTTACTTACTTATGCAGGATGCCAGAGTATATTCCTCTAGTCTTTTTTTTTTTTTTTAATATCCTTGATGCAAAAGCAGTTAGATGAGGAGAATATAAAAATTAGTCAAAAACCAGACAATGTCTGCTACACAGCCATTGGAAATCTGTGCTTCAACTTGCATTTACAATCTTATGTTAGGCCAAGGTCCCCATGCCCCCTTGTGAATTGGACATAAAACAGATGACCCCTGGATGGAAGGTACCAAACCAACTGTTGGCTTCCCAACCCTGGAACTTGCCTTCCTACAAGAAGACTAAGTAAGAGCTAATTAGATGCTTTTTACTTAGAAAGTCTATGCACAGACTCAATTTTCTCCCTTCAAACATTATGTTCTTATGTGTGCTTTTAGCCCCAACCATCCCTGGCTGTTTTCTAACTTTCCCTCCCAATTCTTATGCTTGCTTTATTTTTGCAGCATAATTGTTAGGAAAAAGTTTATTCCAAGAACAATCAGAAAATAACACAAACCCAAGCAGTTGAATAACCACAATCATCATCAGCATCATTGTCATTATTCTTATAAGAAGGTGGCAAAGGGCAACCTTGTTTTAACAGGTTCCAGCAACATTAAAATTCTTTAGTGTTCCCACTGTTAAATTCAAACTGAAAAATCCACGTTCTCTTTATTTCTTTTCTTAAACTCCATATCCTACTTTAAGATAATAAGCTTTCAGAAACTTTTTTTGGAACAATTTAAATGGCAACTTGAAAATCAAATGGTTCTGACACAATAATGATTTTGGTGAGTTAACTGCCAATGAATGTACCATATGGATGAAATTCTTCCCAAAATGCATGTGGGTGTGTTTAAGGGTAGAGCACTTGGGGCAAAACACATTTTAAGTTTTTCAGAAACCCATGTATTAGCAAACTCATTTGACGCATTTTTTTCTTACTGATTTCCAAATCTAGCCTATTTCAAAGACAAAAAATTTCTAGTCTTTTCTAGGCATCTTACCTCTTTGTTTCTATATGAGTACACTCTTTCCTATTCTCAGAGGAAGGAAATGTGCAGCCTCAGAAACCCAGAGCTTATCCACACACTCAAGTCTAAAAGCGAAACAGCAATCTGGAAGTAAGAGATCCCAAATTCAGTTCCATTGATGTTGAACTACCCTATTCAACTCTAGCAGCCCATCATTGCTCCAGGATATTTTATAGCCACATGACTTTATTGATGCATATGGAGCTTAGGGTCAAGTCTTTTATCATGAACTGCTAGCAAGCCAAGTTTCCTCGATCTCAAAATGTAACCAACCCATCACTGAATTGTGATTTTAAATGCAAAAATTTATAGCTGTCCTCATTAGCCTTCATCTTGTCAGTTTTGATTCACTGCTTTAGCACATTAAGATTATTTTGAATCCAAATTCAGTCTGACACTCAAAGATATGTACATTATTCAAGGGGATTTGGGTCTAAGATCATCTGTTATCAGTGGACTTCTAGATAAGGCTCTGAATCCTTCATAAACAGTGTTCTGACTCCTCAGACCAGTCTGAGTTGGCATTTAAGATTAAATCTATTCACCGTGCCTGCTTTAGATGTTCCCTTTTCTCTTCAGTGGAATTATTCACAGGTGGGCAATCAGAATAACTATCTTTAGTACTTACATGTCTCTTGAGTTAGATCTATTTTAGGATTTCTGCCCATAAGAGGCCTGTCCAAGTCCTTTGAAAGTTATCTTCCCCAAACCTGGGATACACATGTGAGTGCCTAGAACTGCCTGGCTCTAATGGCAGGGCTACCTTCCCTGAGTTCCCTTCTTTATACATCGCCAGGGAGAGGCCTGCTGCTCATAGGAAAAACAATGGTGACATGTCGTAGTTTTGCCCTTATTTTGACTGATAAAATCAAAGCAAATCAAGAATTTATCCACTTACATAGACAAAAGCACAAGCAATAGAACATGAACTATGGTTGCTAATGATACCAGGCTAAGTGGAAAATATGGAATATGCTTTCCTAGTAACAGATTATTGAGACCAAAGGCCAGAGAGTGTGCTGCTTCCTTCAATTTATATTCCAGCCACGAGTCTCATCCAGGCATGTGTTAACAATACCTATGAGAGTATTCTTGCTTTCTCATAGTCCAATGTCAAACTTTGTTAATCACATCTAATTATTTGTATACAGACTATAAACTTAGCGAAGGCAGAGGTTTTGACTTATTTACCTCTACAACCCCAGTGCTGAGCATGGTACCTAGCATTTATTAGATATTCAATAATTATTTAATGAATGTGTGAAGATGAGATTTAAATAATTCTCTATTGTCTCCTCCTGATAAATACTAAGTTATTCTTCTACCATAGTTTTTACATAAAGGCAGTTTGCATAAGAATGAACAAGTTGTTATATTTCTCAAATTTGATTTTCTGAATCTGGTAAATCACAAGAATTTACTTTGAAAGTGAAAGTAGGATTAACTGATTTCCAACCCACTCTTAATCTTTAAACACAACACACCCACACAGAGGAATAATGGAGGCAATTTAGAAGACATATTTGAGTATTTTGTTCAGTAACAGAAATGGATTTTCACACAGCTATCCACACTATCCCTTCAATTCCTCTTATATCCAAGAATATTTTTTGCTAAATAGCTGGCATGAGTTAGACCAAGCAGTCAGCTTTGGAATAAAAAAAAAAAGCAAAGTGGATCCCATAAAAATAGTCATCAGATTAATCTTGCTTGGCTGTGTACCAGTCCAGCTAACAATTCATTGACAATCACATAACCTTCTGCATTCATCCAAAACAAACAAAACAGCTCCTGATTCAAAAAAAAAAAAGAAAAAGAAAAGAGAGAAAATGAAATCTTTCTGTCCCATTTTCCTTTCAAACAAAAGACAAAATGTAAGCTAGGACGTAATACCAAAAGCATGGGTTTAGCAAGATCACAATAGCTAAGTCACTTTGGGTACAAAGTGTATATTTTTGAGTGTACCTGGTGCTTTCAAATCGGGACATTATAATAACTGAAAATTATAGGGCACTGATGGAGTCTCATGGTTAAGAGCACAGTCTTTGAAGTTACGCAGCCCTGAGTTTGAGTTTCTGTTTTGTCAGTTTCCTCTGGGTCCCTTGAACAAAGTAGTTAATCTGTGCCTCAGTTTCCTCAGCTGTGAAGGTGGTAACCAACAGTTTCTCTTTCGTGAAGCTGCTGTAAAAATGTGATGACATAACCCGTGTATAGTCCTTCCAGAGGGCCTGGCTCAGAGAAATGCTTAATGTCTACTATCATAGCCATGATTTCTTACATTAATCTGAGAGAAATTAACTTGGCAGGATGGTTGATAGATTGAATGGCAATAACACAGGAGTGTCTTATCACTGAGAACATAGCCTTTCTAAGAAATTAGCCAACCAGCAAGCCCAATAGCTAATAACAATTCATTTGGAATGAAATGGAGACAAATGTGCTATTGTAAGAACCGAGATAGATAATTGCTAATGAGGATTGAGGCAGTGGTTTGAGGGGTGAGGGAAGGCAAGTCAGTCCACTATGCTATGGACAGAACCTCTGGCCTCTGGTCCCAAACAAGAACATTCTCTGAAAAATCTTCACCTGAAAGCTGAACCGGAGTCTTGAGAAGCTAAATCAGTCCTATCTCATGCCTGCCTGCCCTTAGTAGCCAACAAAACAGCGCTTGGAGAGGTAGACACTCTACTTGGAAACTGACTAAGACCCTTTCCAGGACATTCTGTGGGGAGGAGGTCATGAGATACACTGCACTGGGGGTCTCCAAGGTCCTTGAAATCGGGTGTCCAAAGTAGAGGTCCTTTCAGCGGAAGCTCACAACGCAAACAGGTCCATATTTCATTAGTTTCTCTCCCTTGAGATCCCACAAACACCAAGGTGGACAGGCCCTGGCCTCATGGAACACACAGCTCAGTGAAAAGGTGACAGCACAGGGTGACAGGTGCCCTGGCAGGGGTATGTTCAGGGTGTTTGTGGAGCTCAAGAAAGAAGCATGTAGCCAGCCTTGAGGGTGAAGAGTCTTCCTGGAAAAAAAATACAATATAAGGGATGGGATAGGAAGAATGAATAGGGTTAGAAAGGCAAGAGGGGTCAGGATGGGAGAGAAAGGAAGAGGAAAGAGCATGGGCAAAGGTTCAGGGAAGGAACCAGAGCGTAGAGTATCGGAGGGATTAACAAGTGGTCTGCGCCGCTGCAGCCGGGAGCCGGGAGCCCGCTCAGTTTTGTGATGGATAGCCAACACTCATCTGCACTTACTCTGTGCCAGGCCCCATGACAAGCAGACCTATTATCAGTATTAGCTCATTAATCTGCACAGCAATCCTATGAGCTGGGACTATTGTTCGCTTCATTTTACTAATGGGGAAATTATGATTTGAAGAGGTTAGGATTCTAGATATTAAGACCTGAGCTGAAGGTGACATGTCCTCTTAGTGAGCTAGGATTTCTGCTCAGGCAGTCTTGCTTGAGTGCTCACCCTCTGAGCCCTGCACCTCCCCAAAGTACAAGAAAAATGTCCAAATATGTTTCTGAGTGACAGGAAGTATAACCACAGGTTTTTACTTCTACACAATTTTTACACAGCTTCCCAACTCCTACAAAGTATTGACTGAGTCTATTTTGAAATCCTTCAAGTAAGAAAATAGCCTCATCTGAGATGGGCCGTTCCATCTAAGTCTCAGAAACAGTTTCTGAGCGTGCGTGAGGCTGGGTTTCTGTCCAAATACCAGGGGAAGGAAGCTTTTTGGCCAAGCTCTCAGCTCCCAGGTTGAGAAAGAAGAAAATCCGCTATTTATATATAACTTGTAGACCATAACAGCCAACTAGACTATGGGCCACTGTTGGGGTTTACAGTGCCCAGCACAGGGCCTTGCACATAAGAGATGATGGAAGAGATACTGGAAATGAATGAAGAGACAAGAGCATGAGTAAGTAAAGGAAAGAAGTATCTGTTGCTTATGTTTCTTGGCTTCTCCTTTACATGAGGTATGACAGTATGAGAAGAAGCAGCTGTGACTGGGGTCAGAAGCTGTGAGAGCAGATACAACTTCTATGACCATTAAAGGAATACCATCTTGAACAGATACTTGCACACCCATGTTCACAGCAGCATATTCACAGGAGTCAAAAGGTGGAAGCAACCCAAGTGTCCATCAGTAGATGAATGGAAAAGCAAAATGTGGTTCTACATACAATGGAATATTATTTAACCATAGAACAAAAGTCTGATACACGCTATAACATGGATGAGCCTTTGAGGGCATTATGCTAAGTAAAATGAGCCATTCACAGAAAGACTGATTGCACTTATATGAGGTACCGAGAGTAGGCATGTTCTTAGAGACAGAGAGCAGGATGGTGGTTGCCAGGCACTGGGGGGGAGGAGAATGTGCAGTTATTGTCTAATGGGTACAGAGTTTCAGTTTTGCAAAAATGAAAAGTGTTTTGAGGTGAATGGTGGTAATGGTTGCATAACAATGTGAATGTAGTTAATACCACTGAACCATACACTTAAAAATAGTTAGGATGGTAAAGTTTATGTTATGTGTATTTTACTGCAATTTTAAACAGTTTTTTAAGTAAAGGCAAAATAAAGACATTTTAAGACAAAAAATAACAAACTATTATAGTTAAGTAGTAGTATATATTATTATAACATATACTTTATATAATACATAACTACACTATAATAATAATTATAGCTAACATCTACTTTGTACACTGTATTATAATGTAATGATGATTTAACAATAATAATAATAATTGCTCTTATAACTAACATCTTGAGCCCTTTTCTAATTACTCTTTGCTTTATATCCTTAAATAAATACTATGAGGCAGTTGCTATTATTTTCTACTATTTACAGATCAGGAGAGTGAGGTATATAAATTCTGAACAATTCTCCAAAGACACACAGCTAATCAATACAGCTGTGATTATTCTAAAGGAGTAACTGAAGGGTGATAGCTGCATTAACACCTTAAGGCTAGTTGAGGGTGTTTGTGGCACCTGAAGAGGAGCTTGGATTAGCCAGGCCAGAGGCCCCAGTAATTTACAGCCTCACAACAGCAGCTGACCAGTAATAATAATAACATAAACAGGGCCCTTAGAGGCCCTGTACCAGAGTGAAAGGTTTGGTTGCATCATTTCCAACCTTAAGAGGCAAGGGCCACTGTTATCCCATTTAACAGATGGGGAAACTGCGGCAGAGAGAGGTTAAGAAGCTTGCCCAAAGCTGTACAATTAATAAGTGGTGGAGCAAAGATGTAAACCAAGGAAGTCTGGTGCTGAACTTTGTGCTCCGACCACATTGTCAGTTTCTTAAATTATGGTCTCAGATTTAACTTCTTGGAAGTTTTCATAATAATTACAATGAGTCAGGATTTATTGAGTACTCACCATACCCTGGGTTAAATGCTTCCAATGTATTACCTCCTGGGTGTCACAGAGTAATTTTCTGAGAGAGGCATTGTCATTGGCCTTGTTTGACAGGAGAGAATGGCCCAGGTCTCCCCACCAGCAACAAGTGGCACCAGGACTCAAACCCCGGGGGTCTGAGCCTCATTGCACTCTTAGAGACTCCACCCTGCTGGCTCAGAGTGACAACCTCGGGCAGCAATGCACAGATACTAGTCAGAAAGGCAGATCCTCAGACCCCACTTTCAAGTGTGTGAATGAGAATCAATCTGCTTTTTAACAAGCTCTCAGAAATTTGTGTGCACACTGAGGCCTGAGTGGTGTGGGACTGCATTTCACTCCCTTCCTCGAAGGCAGCCCACAAGCATAGAGCAGTAAACCACAGAGATGAGGTCCTGCCTTCCAACAGGCTCCACACAGGTGGAGGGAGGTGGGCAGAAGTGGATAAGGTCAGTTGAGGCCCCAGGCACAGAAGAAAATATTGGGCCCCTTAAAAAAAGAGAGAGACAAGGGAAAATAAAAATACACGTTAACCATATTTTATGCAGCGTAGTAATGAAACCAAACTTGGTGTCATTAGAAAAAAGTGTGAAGCTGGGGTGTTGCGGGGCCCTTCAGAAGTTGGGGCACACGGTGCACACCCGGTGCGCCCGCCATTAAATCCGACTCTGGAGGCGGAACAGAACTCAGCTAAGGAAAGGATTACACAGTTGCTGCTCAGACACGATGCAGTTTCCTTGCCTCCTCCCCAAGACTTACTGCGTCTGAGTCCCTGGAGGCGGATCTTAGAAATCTATATTTAACCAGGTTATACAAATCTCTCAAGTTTAAGGGCCCTGCTCTCCTGGTTAGGCTCAGGGAGGATTCAGAAGAGACAACAGTATCCTTCCTACTTTGCTCATTGTCCCAGGCCTTAGGGCCAGAGAAGTGGACTGCAAGAAACCCCTCCAATAAGCTGGCCAGCTGGCAAGCAGACGAGGAGAAATTGAATTTGGCCCCTCTCTGTTCATTAATTTAGAACATTGAATCTCAGAGAACCGTGTGGTGCTACTTAATATAGTGAACAAGACCGCAGTCACTCATTGACCCTGGGGTTATTGACCAGTCCCTATGGAAACGGTTCAGGCTTCAGAGCCTGTCTTCCCCAGGCTGCTGCCCAAAGAAGGCCATGGCCCCGCCCAGCACCCTTGGGACGGGTCGGATGTGACAGCAGCAGCTGGACCCTAAGCAGACACTAACTGATGCCATGAGCACACACATCCCAGCCGGGAACCAATTCTCAGAGATGCTGGCTCGATGCCTGGCTCCTAAGGAGTCTCACACACAAATCATTTATTAGCAACTCTGACGCTCTCCTGTCATGAACCGGTCTCACCAGCCTCCATAGAAAGAATGAGGGGAAGACACACAGGCAAATTGTTCCCAAGACTTTGAGTTTGGAAATACAAGATCAAAAGAACCAAGAAGAAAGGAATAAGATCAGTAACTTGCCTTTTTCCAAATAGTAATAAGAATCATAACTAACATGCCGAAGTAGTCACTCTGTGCCAGGTGCTACACCAAGGAATCAACATGTCTCATTTAATTCTCCCAACAACCCTCTGAAGTCGATATTATTTTAATTATCCCCATTTGACACAGAGTTGTAACGCCGTCATTTTAAAGGAAAAGAGAAAGGGGGAGAGGAAGAAAAAGGAGAAAGAGGGAGGGTGGGAGAAGAAAAAAGAGGAAGGAAGGAAGGAAGGGAGGGAGGAAGGAAGGAAAAGAGAAAGAAAAGAAGGGGAAAAGAAAACCTCTCAGCTTTCTTCTGAGGTAGAAAGAAAAATGACTGAAAAACCTAAGGCAAAAGAAATTTCTCTGAGGATCAGGAATAATATGAATGGAAACTGACTTGCTACCTAAATTTGGAACAATGGAAATGCTCAAGAGATTGACTTGTTCATGTTCCATAAACTCAGACAAAAATAGTTGGCTGAATTTTAACCACCCCAATTCATATGCATGCGCACACGTGCATACACACACATACACGCACATGCGCGCGTGCACACACACACACACAGAGGGAGTTTGTTTTTCTAATTATGACTTCTTAGGAATGAATGGAAAATTTGGCAATCCTATTAACTGTAGCTAAAATATAATAAAATACCACTAAATGGGTGTTTTCAGTGCCCTTTGTTTCTTATTCTCCTTGGAAGATTATCAAGAGTTTAATGAAACTAACACTTAGGGATTTAGATCTCTCCGAACCAGAAACCAGAGCCTCACACCACTAACTACTGTAACCCAAGTTCTTTGAGCTCATGGGATGTGCCAGGCACTGAGAGCTGTGTGTGCTCTGTCCCACTGACTCCTCCCACAACCCTGCAATGAAAATATGGTTAGTACTTGCATTTTACAGATGTGGTAACTGAGGCTCAATGAGTTTATGTAACTTGCCAAAGTAGTTCGTGAAGCGGCTGGAATGGGTACCCAAGTAATTGGACTCCCCAGCCTCCCCTCTTAAGCACTCTGTTAAACACTAAATTATACTAATATTGGCACAAAAATTATTTCTTTCAGTCAGCCAGATTGGGTGCTTGATAGTCTGTGGAAATACAAAAATGTAGTTTGCTCAATTGTTTTTAGTGGTTTTGTAGACAATGCCTCAGAAAGCCATCACCCCACCCAGGACACTATGATTGCCAGAGGCTATGATGGAGCCATCATGCCACCCAGTCACTCGGACTTCTCTCCCTCCGTGGGAACTGCACGTTTCCCCACTGGCCCAGAGGGCATGGCACATTGCCCCATAGGACTGATTTTAACCAACTGACTACCATGTGCCAAGCTCCATGCTGGGAATGTCACATGCTGTTATTCTTTAATCCTCAAAAAAAAAAAAAAAAGAAAGCCCCATGAGATAGGTGCCATTATTATCTTCATCTTATAAGTGGGGAACTAGAGATCTGTAGTCATTGACAATAGCTGGGACTCTCACTAGGACTGTCTGCTCGCTCAGAGCTTCCTTCTCCAGGCACTACGTAACAGCAAGCATCAACAGCCAGACACAACACCTACCCAGGAGAAGCTGACACACTAACAGAGATGTAGATTAATCCACTAACTACCAATTAATTATTTTATTGCTATTATGGAAAGTACTGCATAATTGAAGTAGAGAGCCCTGTGCACATGTTGAACTGGAGGAACTGACCTGGGAGGTCAGGAAATCTTCCCTAGAAAGTGATGATTCAGTTGAGCACTGAAATGAGTAGGAGTGAACTAAGGGAAGAAGAAAGGGGAAAAGCATTTCAGGTAGAGAGGAACAATATTTGAAGACACTGATGTATTGAGAAATATTGGCGTTGTAAGGTGGGGAGTGAGAGAAGATGCAAGAATCTGTTGAAGCAACCATCTGCTGTCCTCATCCCTTCTCGTATACTTCCTTGTGTCTTTCTCTCTACCAAAAGAGGAACTAGCCTCAGGTTAATCCACCCACTTTCAAATTTGTCTCTGTGAGCCCAGCCTTACTTAATAGACGTTCACCACGTCATTGGTAAATGAACAAAACAAGTGGGTGAATGCATGAAAACTGTTTGGTCCAATGTACCAGGGAGGGGAAAATAACCCATAAAATGACTTTTTCGTATCACACAAATATGTTATAAGCTGATTTTGTCTGACTTAGCTATAATTTTTAAATTACATAAACTAATGAGGAAAGAAAAGTCTTTTAGACTAATTAAATTAGAAAAGTTAGATATCCACATGCAAAAGAATGAAATCAGGCCTCTCCTTCACATTATACACAAAATTAACCCAAAATGGATCATAAACTTAAATGTATGCATTTAAACTATAAAACCCTTCAAAAAAAACTTAAGTGTAAGTCTTTGTGACATTAGAACAGACAACGGTTTCTTACATATGACACCTAAAGCACAAGGAATTTAAAAAATGAACATCAAAATGAAAAATGATTATGCTTCAAAGGATACTATCAAGATACCGAGAAAACAACCCTCAGAATGGAAGAAAATATTTGCAAAGCATATGGATCTGAAAAGGGATTTGTATCCAGAATATATAAAGAACTTTTACAATTCAATAATTTAAAGATTAGCCTAATTTTTAAAAGGGCAAAAGATTTAAACAGACATTTCTCCAATAATATATTCAAATGACCAATAAGCACAGGAAGCGATATTCAACATCATTAGTCATTAAGGACAAAAAAATCAAAACCCCAGTGAGATACCACTTCATGCTCATTAGGATGGCTATCATAAAAAAAGTCTGATAGTAACAAATGTTGGGCAAGGACGTGGAGATTGGAACATACGTCTCTGGTGAGAATGCAAAATAGTGCAGCCACTTTAGAAAACAGTTTGGAATTTCCTCAAAATAGTAAACATGGAGCTACCATATGACCTAGCAATTCAACTCCAAAATATCTACCTAAAAGAAATGAAAATATATGTCTACATAAAAACTTGTGCATCAATGTTCATAGAAGCATTGTTCATAATAGCCAAAAAGGGGAAGCAAACTAAATGTTCATCAACTGATGGATGGATAAACAAAATGTATTATAAATGCATTATAAAGGCGTATATACATCAATAAAAGAAATGAAGTAGGCACACAAACTATAGCATTGATGAAACTTGAAAACATTATGCTCAGTGGAAGAGGTAAATCACTAAAGACCACACTTAATGTGGTTATATTTATGTGAACTATCCAGAATAAGTAAATCCATGGACACAGAATGCAGATTAGTGGTTTTCTGAGGTTGGGGCTGGGGCACTGGGGGAATGGGATGGGGAGAGGCTGCTAATGGGTATGTGGTTTCTTTTGGAGGGTGATGAAAATGTTCCAAAATTGATTATGGTGATGGTTGCACAACTCTGTGAACATATTAAAATCCATTGAATTTTACACTTCAAGTGGGTGAATTTTATTATTCAAATTATATTTTAATTACCATGTTTAAAAAATTTTTATGAATTAGAATTAATGTCACAACCCTCACATTTACTACAACTGTGCTTTTTTTTTCTTTTTTCTTTTTTTACCCTCAGGTCCTGAGGAAAGGCTTGACATAGTGTCTTTTTGCCCCTCCCCTAGCCTTATATATTTTCATATAAAAATAAAAAGCACTATTTCCAGGATAGATGCAGTGGGAATGAAGATTGATCAGGTATTCTCAGCTTCTACAACTGCAGCGCTGCCCAGTGACGGTCAGCTTCCTCCTAACAAGCCCTGAAGCCCCATCAAGGCTGAATTATTCAAAGATTAAAATATTTTCCCTATACAGTATTTCCAAGCTTTCTCCTCACCTCCCCCCAACCAGAACAGCAAAACAGCAACAATAAAACCAACCCATTCCCCAAGAATTCTAGTTATGTGGGGCTTGTTTTGTTTTTTATTTGTTTGTTTGTTTTGTCTATAGCTGCAGTAGCATCTTTTAGGCAGACTTTGGCTGCACCGTGAGGAATTTAGTTTACACAAAAGTCATTGTTTTTAGAAGCATTGCCAAACGATGGTCTATTGAGCAAACATGTAAGTTTTCCATCTATGGACATCTTTTTGTTGTTGTCATCGTTGTCCTTTTAGTTTCTTTAAAGACTTTTATCTGTGAAATTCAAACTATAGTGTGTTTAGTCTTCCCATAAAGTAAGAGAGTGATCTCAGTTTCTTACCATCCCCTCTATTCCTATTATACCTATAATACTTCATGGTTTCCTTCAACTCTACCAGCACTTGCAACCCCTCATGTTTTACTGTTGTCCATTTTTAGCTAAATAACCACCTCATTCTATGCATCAGCTATCTGAAAATTTCGGGGAATAGCCACATAAGAGAAACACGCTCTTAGAATTTAGAACAGTACATTATGTGTATATTTTTATATTACGTCCCATTTGTGCTGCTCCAACATTGGCCATGCTCAGTAGCAAACTGAAATGACTGTGATGTTTTCCATTTGGAAAGGATGGCTTATTTAGCAGATATATAATAGCATTTATTTTCTTTACCATTAAACATAGTTTGGTGTCCTTGCCTCCCAGAGCAGTTCTAGGCATCAGCTGACCAAGTTTGAGCTATTTGTCCTGGCTGAGAGGATTATAACCTCCGTGCTTTTGGTTTTTTGTTTTTTTTTTTAAGCATCTTCTTAACCCTGAAGAACTGACTTTTAAGTTTTACAGTACTACTGTACTATTTTTAGTACCAGTTACAGTCTCTAGCAGAGAGTAATAACGACGGTATTTATTGAACTCTTACAATGGCCCCGCCACTTTTAAAGAGTTAGATATTGATGTAGATATGGATGTGGGTGTGGACAAGGATATAGACATGGAGAATTAATTTACTTAACCCCATCAACAACCCTAAGGGACAAGTACTGTTATTATACTTTTTTTTTTTAAGATTTTATTGATTTATTTTTAGAGAGAGGGGAAGGGAGGGAGAAAGAAAGGGAGGGAAACATCAATGTGTGGTTGCCTCTCACACACCCTTAGCTGGGGACCTGGCCCGCCACCCAAGCATGTGCCCTGACTGGGAATTGAACTCAATCCACTGAGTCACACTGGTCAGGGCTATTATTATCCGTTTTTTACAAATGAGGAGATTGACATACAGAGAGAGACTTAGAATAACTTGCCCAGGATCACACAACTGGCAAGTGTCAGAACTTAGATTTAAACCCAGGAGGTTAGCTCCCAAGTCACTATGCTATATTGCCTGGTAGCAGGAGCTTAATAAACCTCTTCAAGTGAATCTGTGGAGGATGCAGAGCAACAAAAGAAATCTGTGACAGCAAAATTCCATCTACACATCTCCACCCATCTTTTCCAGGCATATTGCCCTCCAGGAAGCCTCCCCAGATTACCAGAACAGAAAGGATATTGTTCTGTTGTTCCTCCTTCCTGCTCTTCCACCTCCTTCCTAGTCGTGAAGAGACCTTTACAGGGGAAGTGTTTATAGAGAGAAATGTGTGCTTGCAAAGCAAGCCAGTTCCCAGGAACCCAGGTGTCAGTGTGCAAATCCTCAAGGTAAATCTCTTCTTTGACTCATTGTGACCATAAGAATAAAATAGGATAGTTTGGTGAAGCAGAAATGGATTGCAGAAGTTCTGCAGGAACCCAGAGCACTGATCCCAGGTTTTACCCTTATCTGTTCCTACCATTTGCATGAGCCCAAGATGGCTAGTTGAAAATTGGACTTTAGTAACTAATACAAAACCCTCTCTTTAGTTTCTTACTAATTAATCAGACAAATTAACCAGGGTGCCCTTTCTCAGTTTTCAACTCAGAAGTCAATATTTCAGACCAAAGGCATTTAGCACATCTGAAAGTTTGTAGTAGGGGCACACTCTTTGTTGACTGAATGCACAACAGCTCCCTTGGTAATTTATTCAGATGTGTCAGTAGGTGCATGACAGCTGAAGGTCCTGGCAGAAGGGCTGCACCAACATATTTTCTTTTTTAAGTGAGGAGGAATTAAACTGAGGTAACTGAGATCATGTGAGAGGAACAAAAGCACAACTTTGATTCACCTGTTGAGAAATTTCAACTAAGTCTTTTTTTTTAAGTATATTTTATTGATTATGTTGTTACAGTTGTCCCAATTTTATCCCTTTTGCTCACCTCTGCCCAGTACACCCCTTCCCTCCAGCAATCCCATCCCCCTTAATTCATGTCCATGGGTCGTGCACATAAGTTGTTTCACTTCACTCTTTCCTATATTATTCTCAACTTCCCCCTGTCTATTTGGTATCAACCAATTATGCTTCTTAGTCCCTGCACCGTTTTCCCATTTCTCCCCCTTCCCCCTCCCAGCTGATAACCCTCCAAATGGTCCCTATACCTATGATTCTGTTCCTATGATTCTGTTCCTATTCTGGTTTGCTCAGTTTAATTTTGTTTTTACTTTTTAATTCAGTTGTTGATAGTTGTGAGTTTCTTGTCATTTTAGTGTTCATAGGAAAACTCTGACTCCAAAGAACCTCCGCTGCCTTGCGGCATACCTCTTCAGGGGAAAGGCTAAGGGAGTAAACCCCAACAGAAAATCCGGAGCCGGAGTCCCTAAGGCGGTTTGACGTTGTAGTCAACACCGGCAACTCCTGCGGCGCACCTGAAGCCAAGCTGTATTGACTCCGTCTTTCCCTTGGACCCTTCAGCTGCGAAGAGAGGGGGGGTCTGCTGCATGGGCAACAGCAGACCCTCCATATCACCCTGCCCAGGCTCTGTAGCTTCGCTTCACTGGAGAGGACACTCCAGCGTCATCGTAAGATGTCGATTCAACACGGGACGAGACAGATACCGTGTCACTCCCGAGTCGGACTGCACAGCCATTCTCGGCGGTGCAGATAGACTCTTAAGAAGCTACACCATCGTCTCTCGAGACGGACGGCTGCCGACGACGAGTTTTGATCTTTTTCTTAAATAAGTCCCTTTAACATTTCATACAATAATGGCTTGGTGATAATGAACTCTTTTAGCTTTACCTTGTCTGGGAAGCACTTCATCTGCCCTTCCATTCTAAATGATAGCTTTGCTGGTTAGAGTAATCTTGGTTGTAGTCCTTGCTTTTCATCACTTTGAATACTTCTTGCCAGTCCCTTCTTGCCTGCAAAATTTCTTTTGAGAAATCAGCTGATAGTCTTATAGGAACCCCTTTGTAGGTAACTCTCTGCTTTTCTCTTGCTGCTTTTAAGATTCTCTCTTTATCTTGAACCTTTGGCATTTTAATGATGACGTGTCTTGGTGTGGTCCACTTTGGGTCTACCTTGTTTGGGACTCTGTGCTTCCTGGACTTGTATGTCTATTTCCTTCAACAAGTTTGGGAAGTGTTTCTTCATTATTTTTTCACATAAGTTTTCAATTTCTTGCTCTTCCTCTTCTCCTTCTGGCACCCCTATGATTCGGATGTTGGCACGTTTGAAGTTGTCCCAGAGGTGCTAAGCCTCTCCTCATTTTTTTCAATTCTTGTTTCCTCATTCTGTATTGGTTGACTGTTTTTCCCTTCCTTATGTTCCAAACCATTTATTTGAACCCTGGTTTTCTTCCCTTCACCATTGGTTTTGTGTAGATTTTCCTTCCTTTCATTTAGCATAGCCTTCACTTCTTCCGTTATGCATTTGCCATACTCAAGCATATCTGTCAAGCCTGTGAGCATCTTTATCACCAGTGTTTTGAATTCTGTATCTCTTAGGTTGTCTATCTCCTCATCTGTTAGGTTGGCTATCTCCTCGTCGCTTAGTTCTCCCACTAGAATCTTGATCTGTTCCCTCTTTTTGGCCATACTTCTCTGTCTCCTCATCTTGACAGGTTCCTATGTTTGTTTGCCTCTGTGTCTTAGGTAGAACTATCACTCCTGTTATGTTGTAAGGGGTGGAGCCTTAGGTATTCATCAGTACCGGGTGACTCATTTCACCACGTTGTGGTGCTGTATGTGGGGGAGGGATCTGAGAGGGAACAATGCCGTTTGCTCAGCACTTGCCCCTTTTCCAGGTACTTCTCCCACTTCTGTATGGGACTGGCACCCCTCTAGCTGTTGCCCTGGCCATCATTCCCAGAGTGGGTGGGTCTGCAGACGTCCTAGGACCATGGGAGCCCTTTAAACAAGTGGACTCTGCTGAGAGACCGGTGGTTTCTTCCTCCACCCCAAACCCCACTGGTTTGCACAGTCAGAAGCAATGAGGCTTGATTTTCCCCAGCACTGGGACCATGAGCTCTGCAGTCTTGTCAGGAGCTGGAAACACTCCCCAGGTGTCCCTCCCCACTTTTTAAAATGTGTGACTGCGCTTTCTGGTGGCCTGCCACTGCCGCCGCCACCGCCATGGCCGCGTCCTCTCTGCCCCGGCTCTGCCTCTCCTCCCTATCTGGATGAGTATTTCTTCTTTATATCTTTGTTTGTTGGACTTCCATGCAGCTCGATTTGCTGGAACTTCTGGTGGTTTCTAGTTTTGAGGTAGTTGTATTCCTTCTTAGTTGTGAAGGGAGATGCAATGTGTCTGTGTAGGCCTCCATCTTGGTGGAAGTCCTAAGCCTGGTTTTGAGGCACATCCTGAAGGGGCTAAGTATGCTGCTTGACACACATTAGCTCACTTAATCCTCCCTACAGTCCTGCGAGATTATTTTATTATCCTCATTAAAGAGAAGGAAAGTAGAGGCAGGATTTGAACCCAAGTCTTTTGAGCTCTAAAGCCTTTATTGGAACCATCACAATTCTCCTACATCAATATACATCTGAGCAAAGAGACAGAACCTTTGCAATAAATACTCCTCTGGAGCCAATTGCACTCATTTCAGCAGTCTCCTCTGTAGGATTTTATAGACGTGGAAGCTCAGGGATCCACACATATTTCTCCCAGAAGTCTGATTGTCACCCAGTCTGTCCTTTGGTAGTAGGGTATTACATCTAGAACACCCCAGCTAAATGTAGATAGGAGATAACAAGTTGCAGGTGATAACAAATTTAAATATAGAAGGTAATGCATTGTTTTATGTTGTTATACTGTTGTTTTATTACAACTCTCCAGCCATATTAATAGTTACACTCAGGTAATATAGTTTGGTTGGTGTCCCAATGTTGCACAATACATCAGGTTTCAACATCTTTTCAGCACCATTTTTTTCCACTGGATCATTGTAACGACCTTGTGACGTAGACAGGAGACTATTACTCCAATTGTACAGAATGAAAAGTGAGGCTGTGTATTCCCAGTGTGGTGTGATGGCTAAGCAGCTGAGGCAGTATTGGACTTAGACCAGTGTTCTTGTCACGCTTCCATGCTGCTTCTCAAAAATCCGCAGATGCATATTTTCAAGCAAACTTGAAAGATGTCAGTTGCAGAATACATATAGTATAACACTCATATACACTATAAACATAGGGAAGATAATACTGTAAGTTTGACTATGTGTGTAGTGAAAGTATTAGAAAAATGTATTGAAGTAGTTGTAACCAAATTCAGGCTATTGCTTGCCTCTAGAGAGCAGATGTGACTAGGGGTGGTAAGCAGGGACTTACTCTTGTATCTGTAGTCCTTAGGTGGTTGTGTTCTTTTTCTTGACACATTTGTATATGTCTTAACTATATCTTTTTTCTAAAAAAGAAAATGAAGGCAGCCAGTTATTCTGCAAACATTGACTAAGGCCAGGTGACATGCCAAGCATTATACTGACTGTTATAATATAGTGGTGACAAGATAGGCCCTGCACCTGCCCCCACAGACCCTATGATCTTGCAGAGGATGTAGAAGAAGCCAGCTTTGTGCTAGGAAGTCCAGGGAGCTGTGGAAGCTTGTGATGAGGAGACCTAACATAGTTCAAATGACATAGGAAAGCCACCAACAGAATATGAAGCTTACACTGAGGCTGAAGAATAAATGTTTGGGTGATTAGGAAAGGGGAGACAGGCTCAGATTAAATGTATTTAAAATATTCACATCTAAAATTAAACATTGTAGCAAGCAAAGGAGAGGGAGGCATGAGATGTGGCTGGACAATGAGGTCAGAGCCAGAGCACCTCCCATTCATTCCTCACTCATGTTTTAACTTGATGGAGCATCAAGGACGAGCCTGAGATGGGGCTACGTGCTGAAGTACAAAGTGGAGGTGGGGAAGGAAAGGGAGGGAAGCAGAGTATTCTAAAATGTTTTAGTGACTGCGTCACCCTCCTGCTAGATCCAGAACTGGTCCCATATCCTATTCTAATACAGAAGGAATTTCAGCAATTGAGGGCAGAGAGCAGGAGACAAGGAGGCAGAATGCGGGTGTGAGTCCGCTAGGGCTTTGCGCCCACTTCCTACGAAGGAAGCGCTCTGGCCAACTTCCACGTTGTAGATATTTTATCATTCGTCATGGGCAAGTTACACAACTCAGTTAGTGATTAAATTACCACCAGAGCTGCTATTTGAGTGGGGAAGGTTCAAGGTTGTTTCTTGCTGCTGCACATTGGTTGAAAGGGAATTAAATTAATTCTTTCTTAATCTCCTGGGTTAGAAGAAAAAAAACATAAAAATCATGCTCGGTCTCCAGCAGAGAGTGTAAAAAGCCGCATTCAAGCTCTTTCATCAGCTGCCAGGGTCCTCACATCTGACCTTGGTCTCATGTTTAGATTTATAAAGTGTGAGATCATTGTCAGTTTCATTTATCTCTGTTATTAAATTTACTGGGCCTCCTTCAAATGACATGATATCTTCTTATCTAATTCAAATAAATGTCTTACTCATGGCTAGAATGTAGATGGTGAAATCTCATTGTTAAGTCAATAATTGAGATAATTTCATTGTTTTGCTTTCCTAATAGAATCTTGAATTCATTACTCATGCCTGGGATTCCACTCAGTTTCACCAGATTTTTCTTAAAACTGCTGCTTTGAGCAATCTCTGTGTCTATGTTTCTACCGAATGGCATAGCCTTGCCCTATCCTTTAACTACCATTTATCTTGGCCTGTTTATTTTACACAAAATAATCACTCAATTTGACATTTGCATTTATTTTCACTAATTATGACTTAATATACTGATAATATAGTAGCCTTTAGAATAAATCCTAAGTCCGAATTCCAGCTCTGTGACCCAATGGTGATTTAACCTCAGTTTTCTCATCTGTAAAAGGGGGATAATAATAGCCACCTCATAAGGGAGTTGTAGAAATCAAATGATATTATTTTTCATTCATTGTCTGGGCTGGTTGGCTCATAGCAACCATTCAGATACCAGCCAAATAGACTAAGATTCTGACCTCTGTATTTAACTTGAGTAGCAATACGGTTTTTCATTTAAAGGTTTGAACCAACCTTCTGAACTGTGACTTGTGAAGGGATTCTCTTCCTGCTTTGTACTGTCCTGCATTTGTATCTGATCTCTAGCATTTCCTGTGTCACGTACATGAAACAGCATCTACGTTCATTTTGTTTGATTTGGTTCCCTCCTTTCGGTGACATTCCTAGCTGCCAGATGTAGACCCCTTGGTCTAGAGGAGACAGTGGACTGCCTTTCAGCACCTGCTCAGGTGACTATCCCAAAACGGAGGAGTTTGAAGTTCCCAAGTACAACAACCAGTGCTGCCTGGTAACCAAGAGCAACAGCCTGCAGGGCTGGAGGCAGTCAAGATAATGGAATGGGATTATCACCCACGATCAGCCTGAAACAACCAGGGCCGCCTCCCCACACCCCATGTACTTTCTTAAACATGGGGCTTTATACACACTCTAATCTCTGCCTGGAACAACCTTCCCGGCTCTTCTTTCTCAGACTAATTCCTACTCATTTCTCAAGTCTCAGCTTGTATGTCCTCATGTCCAGGAAACCTTCTCTGACTCCAAGGTCGGGTGGGAATCTCTTATCATGTAGCTCCCCTGACATTTTCTAGTTGTGCCTCTTATGTATGAGGCATTCTGGTTTTGCATACTTCTGGTATGCATAATCTCCAATTATGATTTTAGTTACATAACATCAGTACTCCAATTACATAAAGAATAAACTTCATTGCTTGCTTTTTTAGTCCACAAATCACTTCGTAAAAAACAGATTCACATTCTCATCAGTAACAAACTACATCACTTCTTCCAAAGTCTCTTGGTGATCAGTCGCTGCACATTTGTTATCCAGTTTCCACACAGACAGCAGAGTGTTCTGTAGTGTTGCCTCCTCATGTCCCAGGGATAAACCAATGTGACATTTTACAACTGTCAATAATCAAACAAAGAAATTAGCTAGAAACAATGAAAGTGTAGCAAAGAAATGAAATAGTGATTACCCTGAAAGTCAAATTCAAATTGAAGGTGAGTGAAGTTATAGAAGAAATAGCTGACTTTGGAATGTTGACATCTTTCCTATTGGATATACTATAGATATTTACCTAGAGGAATTTAGCAAAGGCAAATTTATTGACATGAATGAGCAAAAGTGGTCATGACAAAAGGGATGATGATGCCACAGGAAAAGGTAATGCTAACAAACCATTTCACGCTAAAGGAGCTCTCAGGTATACTGCACATTGACCGACAAAGAGCAAAAGATAAAATGCTAGAGGCTCATCCAGTTTTTGGAAAGAGTATGATAATTTGCCAAGACACACAAAGGATGTTTGCTCCATGTTGTTCTATGATGAGAAGGCAAGCTCTGTACTCAACGAATAATAGTTTCACTATTTTTTTCATTCCCCTGTGCATTTATAACCAACAGTAAGAGCATTTTTAAAGGTTGTGGAACAATCCTCATTTTCCCCATTGATTTGGATGGTCACTTTGCACAGTTTCAGCTTGCATGGTAAATTTTAGGATCCTGCACTACGGCGCAAAGTGAGAGCTGCTACATTGTACTTAGTTACTACACACTCACACAGACACAATTTTGAGTTTGGATGAATGAGTGAGTGAGTGGATGAATGAATGAATGACTTCTAAATGGGCTTCACTGATATAAATACTGGGGCGGAAGAGGATATTCTCTTCCTCCTTCACCAGTGTGGTTTGTCAAAATTTCTCCCCCATCTGGATGCTCGGCCCAGATTCCAAGTAGATCTGCTCTGTGTACAAAGTAATTTTTGTAGCCCTAATAAAAGCCCTGAAAGTGGGGATCAGCTCCCCAGCCAGCAGGTCAGTGCAGCAACAGTGTCTAAGCTCAGCCCCAGCCACTCAAAGCCAGACCCCCCACTGTCTCAAGGTGGAGGTGGATTTATGATTCAGAAACTCCCAGTGTCAGACCGCAGTCATGAGACATAGGGATATCTTAAATAAATGATTTACTGTGATAATATAAACCTTAGGCTAGCTAATCCCTTTCACATCCTCTCCTCCCACATCTTTACTAGAACTGCTAATAAATATCTAGATTTCATATTCACTTTTTCATGGTAGGGAGTGGTAAAGTGGCCAAGATGTCAACATTGCCATACAGCCCTTCAAAATTTGTAAATGCAATCCTAGGATAATGGAACACCTAATTCTCCTGGTGTATTCTCACTACTTTTATCATTATGATCCTGTTGGAAATGCAATTGGAAAGAGACAGAGAGTGAAAGGGGCAGCATCCCCACAGTCTCTGGAGACCAATGCGCGATCTCATTGAGACACTTCCGGGAAATACCACAAACCAATCATTTATGTTCCTTTTTCTCCTGGAATTCTCCTCTGAGGCTTTTAAATTTTGAGTTAACCACTTTCCTAAGGCCCTTAATAACTCCTTACTCCATGGACATATTGAAATTCTCTTCCAATGTGTTGCCCAAGGGGGGATAGTTGGGACTTTCATTCCTTCCTTTATTTATTTGGCAAACATTTATTGAACACCTACTCTGTCCCCAGCTCCATGCTTGGCACTGGAATCAATGCAGAATAGTCAGATGCGCCCTTCCAGGCTTTGCAGACTGATGGCAGAAAAATAAAATCAACAGATAAACAAATAAAGAGACTTAGAGTTAAATGCACACCATGGGCTAGGAAGGGATCAACGTGAAGGGAGGACACCAGGAAAGACCTTATCAGAGAAGATAGGGAAGAACTCTGTGGAAGTGAGACCTGAAATATGAGGAGCTGAGGAGAAACTTCTTCATAGGGGCAACATGTGCCCATGGGCTCCGACACGAAGTGTGTGCAGTGCTCAAGGACACGCAAGGGAGGAAGCTGGAAATTAATTGCAGAATTGTACAAAATGGAAGCCCACTGAAGGCCAGAATCAGTGGTGTGACTCTCTGAAGCTGGCCTTTTGCCACCACAGAGAGCCTAGTGCCCTCTCCACAGCCTGGTCCTCTCAGGCTGAAGGAGGGTCCATGAGGAAGACCTCCCCTGGACTTCAGCTTTACCCCATCGGCTTCCTACGGCTGCAGGCCTGTCCTAACCCAGGAGGCTCCATCCAAGCTGGCTTCTTTGAAGCTTACTGACCTTGACTTGATCTCACTAAGGTTCTTAGCTCCAGGCTAATATTTCTCCAAGTGTATTCTCTTGTAACAACTTCAAGTACAATAGTTGTCTTCATTACCTCCCACTGCCCAGAAATGGAGACTGAGTACTGTCTGGTAGGCGTTCATGCCTGGAGGAAAAGGGGACCCACCCTGAGTGAGTCTTCCCAGGGTGTGAGAGCGAGAACTCCCTGGCTCTGGGCCAGCCCTGCCCTGGAGAGAAGCTTGCTTGGTACGGGCACAGAGTCACCAAATCTATTTGCCTGTGTTTTTCGTTTCAGGATTTCAAAAGAAGCATAGCCTACATTTTAAAAATTCATATATATTTGACGTATTAGTTTCAGGTGTACAACATAGTGTTTCAACATTTATATCCCTTATGATGTGACTACCACAATAAGTGTAATTGCCATCTGTCACCATACACACCTACTACAATATTATTGACTATATTCCTTGTGCTGTACAACACACCCCCATAACTTATTTATTTTGTACCTGGAAGTTTGTACTTATTCCCTCTCACCTTTTTACCCATTCACCCAATCCCTTTCCCTCTGGCAACCACCAGTTTGTTCTGTGTCTCTGGCAGACTACATTTTTAAAGCTCCTTATTACACATAATTGAGAAAGTCTGTGTTTTGAACTAAGCCAGGAAACTACTTACCACATGTCATCATGTCCTACAATAAAAACTATAACTATATGTAGAATAATTTTTAAGTAATCCATTTTAGAAATTTTTTGGCTGTTTAGTTCAACTATTCACAGGGACTTTACAATATTTATATCTGTTGTTAACAAAGTGTCAGGGAAAAAGGATAACAGAGAAGCCAATATATCCAGCAAGTCACTTCTCACTGAGAGCCTCCATTTCTTTATTAATTAAAAGGGAATAAATGTCACTGCCAGTCTCACAGGACTACTAAGAGTACTAAATAGGCTGATGCACCAGGTACATGGCTCAGCCCAAGTCACAGTTAGGCCTGATCAGCAGTCCTTATTATCATTATGTTGTGAGAAAACACTATTTCTCTTTCAAAAAAGATTTTTTTATAATTCAGACTTCTTACCACTAGGACAAACTCTTCCATCAATGAGGGCCAAGCAAGAGTTTATTCTGTTTGCTAGGGTGATTTTTTGTGTGTGAATTGTCCTTAGAGTTCTCAGGTTTGTTAATAATTTAAAGACTATGGTTGGATACTTACTCCAGGGATGGCACAGTTCCACAGAGCAATTTTGAAGCCACACATTGAATCCAGCAAGTTGCTAGTAAAAATAATCAATCTGTAACAGTAGTCTTGGCTTTATTAGAACTAATGACATATATATAAGCTACAGTATATTTATTCCACTTCCTGGGCAAGAGACACTTTGATACTCATAACTCTATAAAATACATACAATCAAGATGTTAAGGGCCTAATTTTAATCATTGTGATTTCCGGCACCAGTGGGAAAAAACAAATCTGTATTTCTTGGTTCTTAATGTATTTTTTTGAGTGCTAACCATGTCCCAGCCACTGTGCTCAATGTTCTATATGAATTGCCTCATCTACCCATCTGTCTATAAGTTAGATACCACTACACCCATTGCAGAGATGAGATCACAGAAGTTTGAAACTATGAGCTATGTTGCCCAAGGTTAGCCACCCAGTGGCAAGCATGGAACCCAGACTCCTCTCTGCCATCATGACCCATCTCGCCTATACTCTCTATGGGAGAAACGTGTGCCTACTTTTCAGGTTCTGATAGATAAGACCACAGACTCCTGGGCTAGTCACATCACCTCTTTGTGCCTTGGTTTCCTCATTGGTCCAACAGGGATAATAATCCAACTTACCTCAGACAACTGCTGTGAGGACTCTGAGATGATGCATGTCAAGCACTTAACCAAGAACATCCAGCCTCACCCTTTAGGAGCCCTGCTTAACCCTTTGGAATATCACACTGTATGTGATTGGAAAGAATGTCCCCGGATGGTCTAGCCTGACAGTCCCTTGTTCCTAGCCGAGGTCAGGTTCTGTAACTAGCTCCACCCCCCGCCCCCATTTTGGCTTTCTCAGATGGAAGTTTAATTTTTCAGTCATTACAGCTTCCTTAATCAGTTCCATTTGATTCCCAGTCTAAGAAATAAACACATTCCCATGATTCTTTTGATTCCTGGGCTAAAAGATTTAACAGATATCCAGAGCCACATGCTTCTTCATTCCCAGCTTTCCTCTTCATACAAAAGAAATCTTAAGGAAATCCGAAAGGCATGCTTGTCTGCTCTTAAAGGATGTGCAAGGCAGGCAGTAAGAAGGAATGGCCTCATACCTCTGCTATAGCCAAGGCACATGAATTCATTGAAGGCCACACACTGTGCTAAATTCTTTGTCTCTCTCTCCTTCTCTCCTTCTACTTCTACCTATCTTCTCATTATCAGTTCTCATTATGCAAGTCCCCTGTGAGGAAGTGCTTAAAAGATGGGCTCTGTGTTCACCAATAATAAACTATCAGAAAGGATAACTAAGAAAACAATCCCATTTACAATTGCATTAAAAAAAATGCCTAGGAATAAATTTAACCAAGGATGTAAAAGACCTGTCCTTGAAAAATTATAGGACACTGAAAAAATAAATTTAAAAAGATACAAATAAGTGAAAGCATATACTGTGTTCATGCATAGAAAGAATTAACATCATTAAAATGTGCATACCACCCAAAGTAATCTATAGGTTTTTATCAAGATACCAATGATATATTTCACAGAACTAGAACAAATATTCTAAAAATTTATATGGAGCCACAAGAGACCCCAAATAGCCATAGCAATCTTGAAAAAGAAGAACAAGGTTGGAGGAGTCATACTACCTGATGTCAAACTATACTACAAGGTCATAGTAATCAAAACAGCATGGTATTGGCATAAGAACAGACATATAGATCAGTCTGTTCTTACAGAATAGAGAGCACAGAGATAAGCCTATATCTTTATGGTCAATTAATATTTGACAAAGGAGGCAAAAACATGCAATGGAGTAAAAGACAATCTATCCAATAAATGGCGTTGGGGAAATTGGACTGATTGGACAGATACATGTAAGAAAAAGAAACTAGACCACCTTCTTCCACCATACACAAGAATAAACTCAAAATGGATTAAAGACTTAAATGTAAGACATGAAACCATAAAAATCCTAGAAGAAAACATAGGCAGTAAAATTTCAGACATTTCTCATAGCAATATTTTTTCTAATATATCTCCCTGGGTAAGGGAAACAAAAAGAAAAATAAGTAAATGGGACTATATCAAATTAAGAAATTTTTTGCACAGCAAAGGAAATCATCAAAAAAATGAAAAGACAACCCACTGAATGGGAGAACTTATTTGCCAATGATACATCTAATAAGGGATTACTATCCAAAATCAATAAAGAACTCATTCAACTCAACACCAAAAAAACAAACAATTCAGTTAAAAGTGGTCAAAGAAACTAAATAGACACTTTTTCAAAGATGGCCAATAGACATATGAAAAGATGCTCAACATCACTAACTATCAGAGAAATGCAAATTAAAACCACAATGAGATTATCATTTCACACTTGTCAGAATGGCCATCATCAATAAATTAACAAATAACAAGTGCTGGTAAGGATGTGGAAAGAAGGGAACCCTCGTGCACTGTTGGTGGGAATGCAGACTGGTGCAGCCACTATGGAAAACAGTATGCAGGTTCCTCAAAAAATCAAAAATGGATCTGCCTTATGACCCAGTGACTTCACTTCTGGCAATATATTCGAAGAAACCCAAAACACTGATTCAAAAGAATATAAGCACCCCTATGTTCATTGCAGTGTTATTTACAATTGCCAAGATTTGGAAGCAGCCAAAGTGTTCATCGGTAGATGACTGGGTAAAAAAGCTGTGATACATTTACACAATGGAATACTACTTGGCTATAAAAAAGAAGGCAATCTTACTTTTTGTGATAGCATGGACCTGAAGAGTATTATGCTAAGTGAAATAAGCCAGTCATATGTAGAATCTAATGAACAAAATGAGCAAACAAACAAAATAGAAATAGACTTCTAGATACAGAGAACAGACTGACAGTTGTCAGAGGGGAGGGGTGTTGGGGGCTGGGTGAAATAGATGGAAGGATTAGGTAAAACAAAAAAGCATAAAAACTCACACAGACAACAGTATGGTGATTACCAGAGTGAAAGGGGGTAGGGGGAGGTAGAGGAGGGTAAAGGAGGGATAAATGGTGAGGGAAGATTTGATTTTGAGTGGTGAACACACAACACAATGTACAGATGATGTATTATAGAATTGTACACTTGGAACCTATGTAGTTTCATTAAACAATGTCACCCCAATAAATTCAAGAAAAAAATATTTAAGTAAAATAAAAGATGGACTAAAGAGCCAAAATTCCTGGGGGTAAATCCTAGCCCTGCTATTTACTAGCTGTGTGACCTTGGACAAAATATGTAACCTCTCTGTGCCTAGTTCCCTCATCTGTAAAAGAAGATACTAACAGTACCTTTACCATATTGTTTGAGAATAAGTAAGGGTAGTGTTTAAGACAGTACCTGACACATAGCTACTTCAAAATGGTATTATTATTGTTATATTTAATAGATTATAAACTCCAGTTTTCAAAGGTTAAATAATTTACTGAAGATCACACTTGTCCTGAGCTGCAGAGCTGCAACTGGCTAATGGCAGCTGGTGCTCCAACTGCAATGCTATACTGTACTACCTCTTGTTTAGCATGCACTATGCGTTCATTACTCAACTGAGCACAGCTGGATATTGTGGGATACTCAGAACAGTTCCACTTCCAAGAACTTGACCGAAAGTGGAAAGTGTGTAAAGACATAGGTATAAGGGTGCTCGCTGCAACATTATTTGTGATGGCATAAGACAAGGGCACTTTGTCCGTTAAAAAGACTAAAATATCAAAAGGCTATTAAAATTAATACAAACTAAACAAGGGCATATTTTTCTATAGATGATCGTTTGAGCACATGCTTTCATGGAAGATGTCAACTAGACTTTTTCAACATTGTCAGGGAACCGGCTGTGGCAAATATGGACTAGAGGAGAGAGAACGGGTCTCTGAGCTCTCTAGTCTCACTGCCACGACTGTTCTGTCTCATCCCCCTCCTCTCTCGATAGCTGTCCAATGCCAGTTACCGAAATGTTACTCACATCAGGGTCTACTAGATGTAGGAACTCGCCTCTGTTTCCAAAAGGAAGAAGAGTTTCTCTCTCCTAGTTTCAGACTGAGAAATTGCAGGGATGGTCTCCCCCGCCTGAGACAGGTGGGGTGATAACTGTGGAGCTGGATAGCACACATGTGCCCACAGAAGCACTTGCTACACACTTCAGTCTCTCAGCCCCATCTGGATCTACCACATGAAAAAAAAAAAAAAAAAACCTGGATAGTCAGGCAAAGGGTTAGGCTTTTATTTTTAATTACAAAAAAATATATACTGTGCTACTTAAATTAACACAGTGCACTGTGCACTTCCCTTCACATGTGTAGACACAACCCTTTTAAAATCTGTATTAAAAAATAGAATTGGCAGAGGCTTTCGCGCCCACTTGAGCTTGCCAAAAAGGTTGGAAATGAGCATGCTTCTTCCTGCTTCTCTTGGCTGTGTTCCCTGTTAAAAGTTGGTGGAGACAGAATCCTTCTCTTCCTCGACTTTCCCTTGAGCAGTAAGTGGACTGAGGGGTGGGGTCCAGGAGAAGGGCCCCCACCTTTCACAATCAAGCAGGTGGTGATGTAGAAATATTAGGTGCTGGCAACAAAGTTTTGGAGCTTCTGATCGAGTTCCCATGCTGTTGTTTAATCCTTAATCATTCTTCTTGGCATGCTTCCTATTGCTACTGCTTGCATAAAATTGGAAGGGACTAATTGCCTCAATCTGTATTCTCCATAAAGCTATACTTAATGCAAAACCCACAGGGACTCCTCATATGATCATTTTGACCTGATAGACTATTTTATTTGCTTCCAGGAAGCCTCTTCTATCTTTCCCTTACATTCTACAATTTTCTTAGTCCCAAGTGACAGTCAGCAACATGGGAGATATTGAAACACTTCCCACAAAGAAACAGAATGTTAGTTGAATTCCATACCCACCTCTCTGAATGGGGTCAATTATCAATGGGGGCCGCTGCCATAAAAAGTGGTCCTTCTGGCAATTACCTTAACTATTTGTTTTCTTAAAGACTTCAGACAGAGAGAACAATCATTTTTCTTCAAAGCTTCTACACACACACACACACACACACACACACACATCAGATTGTCTCAGCTAATTGAAATAGAAATTTGAGGGCTCTTGTGATATGAAATATGTCACTCAACTGTAGGCTTTCTCAGAAGAACAAGTTCACTGTATGCTTCAGGAACAAAGGGAGAAGATCCACCCAAGTCCTTGCATAAACCAAAAATGCTCAAGGCTAATCAGTGCAAATGCAGAGCCCCTAGGTGCTCTCTGTCCCTTTGTAGCCAGAGAGGACATTGCTTCAAAATATCCATCCCTCTGAAGCTTGAA
Organism: Furipterus horrens; assembly: GCF_987537825.1. Classification (NCBI taxonomy): domain Eukaryota; kingdom Metazoa; phylum Chordata; class Mammalia; order Chiroptera; family Furipteridae; genus Furipterus; species Furipterus horrens. Next base: position 71,168,922 of record NW_028327180.1, read on the forward strand.
TTTTACCTTTTGTAAAAACTGCCTTAAACCACTCCCTCCCCCCCCAAAAAAAAACCACTGGGGAGAAAATATAATCAATCTGGGGTATTTTTTGTTGCTTATATATCATTCATTAGGATGTGTCTCCTGCAGAAGAGTGTCTGGGAAGGTAGTTGGCAGAAGGTGTCAAGAAAGAATATAATATCTATATTTCACCACTTTGCCATACAATTATCATTATTTTATTTTCCTTTTTTATTCTGGAAAAAAATTTTCAGATATTTATGAGAATCTGATTGGTCTAGCTTAGTCAGGTATCTATCTACCTGATCCAATCAGCTGTGGCTAAAGTACAAACATGGCAAAGGATTTATTACTATCAAAATTTTTAATAACGTATATCCATGCAAACCATAGCCAGCTAAAAACAAGAATAACACATCACAAATCCACTTAAAGCATCCTGTCCACTCCTTCTCAGTTGCATTTTCTTACCCTGGCCTCATAACCAAATACTACCCTGAATTTGCTATCTGTCATTCCCACATACGTTTTCACTTTGTATGGTTATTTTCATAATATTGCTTAGGCTGTTTTAAAATGTTGTGCAAATTCTGTAACTTGGCCCTCTTTGAGTTGCTTTGTTTAGCTAATTACGATTTTTGAGACCTACTCATGTTTCTACAGATGACCTCGTTCATTCAGTTTTACTGCTGTATGGTCAGCATTGCTTTGGTGAATAGAGCACCATTTGTTTATCATTCTTCCATCAATGGACATTGAGATTAGTTACAGTTCTTTGCTGCTACAACGGTGCTGCAGTGAATTCCTTGTATGTACTTCTTTCTGCATTCATGAAACTATTTCTCTAAGTTATACACCTAGAGAGAGAAATGCTGGGTCAAAGTTTCTCCACTTTTAATTTTACATGATATTCCCAAATTGGTTCATCACCCATTCAATCCAGGTATTATTCTAATTGCTCCATATTCCTACCAATCCTTCATATTGTCAGACTTCTCAGTTTTTTTCAACCTCATGATTATGAAATAGTATGCTGTCACTGAAATTTACATTTTCCTGATTACTAGTCATGTTGAACATTATGTCAGATGTTTATTGCTCATTTGGCTTTCATCTTCCATTAACTTCCTATTGATATCATTTGCCCATTTGCCCATGGATTTATTGTTTTTTCCTTCTCATTCATACTTTCGATGTCTGACTTCCCCAATCAGACTGTGAGCATCTCCAGTTAAAAGTCATGGCTTTCACCTTTCATTCAATTAATAGCCACTGCCTTCCTGACATGTGCTAGACACTGTGGAAGAACAGGAGGTACAGGTCCTTGCCCTAGAGGTACTATTATGTCTTTACAATTCTTCGAATGTGTCTGGCACATAAAGAGAAACTCGTTGAAAGAATGAACAACAAATAAACATAATTCTAAAGAATTTGGGTACTGTCCTTTACAGTCTTTTTGTGGACAAGTCCTCAAACCTCTGTATTGCACTAAAAGGAAGAGTGGGTATAAACAGGTAAAAATCACATGGAAAAACTTGGACTCAAAATACTAACCTTTCTAATCATATGTGTTCAAATAGAGTAGTGAATACCCCATCACTGGAGGTATTCAAGTACAGCCTGATTCTACCTAGCAAATCTGTTGTATAAGGAATAGAGCATTAGCTAAGGGGCTGGATTACTTAGGTTCTCCTCTATTCCCTGAAATTACATAAAATCCAATGTATCATTTCAGTTAACTCAAAACCCCACTTTTTAAAAAACTCTCATGAATATAGTCAATAGTATTGTAATGACTATGTATGGTGCCTTGTGGGTATTGGACTCATCAGGGGATCACTTCATAAGTTATATAAATGCCTAACCACTATGCCATATCCCTGAAACTAATATATTGGATGTCAGCTGTAATTGAAAAATAAAAATGTATAATTAGCAGGAACTCCAACATTCAGGATTCTGTTTTAAATCATTGAAATTAAATAATATTCTCCTACCCAAAAATAAGCTCTCATAATTAGGTATAAAATTCACATCTGTCAATCTGATATTTTCATTTTAAAATACCTGTAACTGCTCACCAAATGCCATAAATCTGACACTTTCTTATGATTGTGGTTAGTTTTGTAAGTCATTTCCATTGTAGCCCATTCACCTTACGTAACCCTTCACATTATAACAGAAAGGACTCAACCTTGTATTTCATGTAGATGACCTAACGTTTTACACCATAATGCTGGAAAAAAACAATGAAAATATATTTGCTTCCTATCCCAACATTACTCTACAAGGAATAAAATTACTATCTGAATTCAGCCCTTCCATTACCATACGTGCATCTGAAAATGTAGAAGCATTAAGCTTGGAATTAAGCTCTCCATTGGTTTAAAAATACACCCTTTCCTAGAATCACAGGTTTAAAAGCAGGAAGAGACCTTAAAATCCTTTACATTTACTCAAACTAGGCATCTGGTAATAGGCAACACTAAAGAATCAAAAAGCGGTCCCAGTCCTCTTTGGTCCTCTGAATATCTATCTTGTTTGCAAGTTACAGATTGCTAAATGGCTGCATAAGCAGTAAGTAAACATTTATTCAGTGCCTGCTGGGAATAGTATGGTATGCTATAGGTAAGGCCTGGCATGGCGTGTCAGAGGTAGACTCTCTGCTCTCCAGGAACTTATAGTCTTGGTAGAGAGAGGTCAAATGCATACAAAGAACAAAGAAAATATAACAACCTGAATGAAAGCCAGAGTCTGGCCCACAGGAGGCATCTCTAAGTACGTCTGTAACAAAAGAGCCCAGAGCTCTGGCTCATGTGCTTGGATGGATAGTAATAACATTTACTGAGAGAAGGAATATTGGAAGGGGAAAGATTGAAGGCAGTGGAAGTAGGGAACAGAGAAAGATCATAAATTTTTTTTAGGCAAATTGAGGGTGACACACTCTTGAGAATGTAAGAGGTGGGTATAAGAATTTAGAACACAGAGAAAATATCTAGTTTGGAGATACAAATTTGTGAGTCATTTGCACATGGATTAAAAATGAAAGGAGAGAGGGAGAGCCTAGGGCCATCCTTGGAGAAATGCCACTTTCAGTGGTTGGGTGGAGAAGGACGTGTCCACGAAGGAGGTAGAGGACAGGTGGACATCAGAGACAGAGGGACAAGAGAGGTCAACATGGGGCCAAATGTTGCTGAGAGGCCCTATGAATGATATCGTAGGAGGGGCTGTTGGCTTTATTTTTAGGGAGCTGGAAAGAAGTTAGTGGAGAAGTCGGGGCTTGTGCTGATTCCAGAGGAATGGGGCATGTGGTGCTCAGAGGCAGAGAGGAGGAGGGCAGGCATTCTGGGCAGGGGGAACGGCACTACGTAAAAACCAAACTACAAAGTAACAGTTGGGAATGCTGTGCATCAGAGTGGAACTTCCCTATGGAGTCACCTTCCGCAAGGGGACAGTGGAAAGGAAGCCTGGGCAGGAAGGGACTTGGATGTCATGCAAAAGACTTGAATTTCTCTAACAAAAAAGTCATCAGTGGTTTCTGAGCCTAGAATTGACTATTTAAAGCCATGACAGATCCTTAGGAGTTATGGGAGGTGTGATCCTTCTTAGTGTCTGGTGGAGACACACTTCAGAAACACAAATTCAAGCTGATATTCAGAAGCAAAGAACAAAATCCACTTTGGAGAAGGCCGATGTGTTGCACTGTCCTTTGAACTTGTGGATGGGAGACCCTTCACCCAACATGGGAAGCGCTATTTAGAGGTGTTATCATAGTAATTACCATCACCTCTCCAAAGGCAGCCTGTAAGAACAGTCACTCAGAGGACCATTAAGAGGCAGCGAGCAGAAAAAAGAAGTTTATTGAGGGAATTAGCAAGCGGGGAGGAAGCCGTGCCAAGAATGGCACCAACCTCAGACTCCTAGGAAGGAGGGGGTTATTTTATAGGAGGAAGAAAAAAGGCACTATTGAATTTAGTCATTTATCTTGCAGCTGGCTGATCAAGATCGAACGTGGTTCGGTTTGGCACATTCTGCAATCACAGGAAACTCCCAGACAGCTGCAGGTGGGTTGGGGGAGGGGGAGGGCATGGGAACCGAGTCTGTCATTCTAGCCTTTTTGTTTTAATAAAAGAAGGTGAGGGGTGGGATGTGTTTTGCGGGGGGGCGGTGGCAGAGACTGGTTGGGAGAGGGGTCGTTGAATCTTTCTCTTCTATAACAACTTCTTGCAGAGTTAGGGCGATGTGAGGAGGTTGACTGCCGGCTCAGGGTCATCTCTTGCCACGGGTTGATATCTGAAAGATCTTAATGAGAGTACATTATGGACGGTAGAAGTTGTCATGAATTGGATCATTTTTTGTAATAAAGTTAACTAGCAGTTTGAGGAAGCCAAGGGCAAGGAATAATAGGAGGAGAAGCAGTGGGGTTATGAGAGGCACTAGGATTGCTTTGAAGGGAAAGGAGAAGTATGAGAGGAAGGTTTTGAACAAGGATTTTCCATATGCCCGTTCCTTAGTTTGGGTAATAATGTTAATTGGTTTTTTAAGTATTTAAAATTTTTTTATTATGCCTGTATTGTTAATGTAAGAACAGTAAGTTTTGTTTAGTATGGTATAGGTTTTCCTTCTTTGGCTGTGAGGATGTCTAGGGCCTTCCTGTTTTGGAGAATTATGTCTGCTAGGCTGTTTAGGGATTTTTGCTGTTTTTTAGAGCTTGGAGGGTGGTATTTTAAGTTTTTGAAGGTAAAGAGAGATTTAGTATTTGTGTTTTTTAATTGGGGTATTTTTAAAAACCAGAAAAAGTTTTATATATGGAATGCCCTATTTTTGGTTAAGAATAGGGTTGCTGTATGTATGTCTTCTAAACTCAGACTAATGCCGGTTTCATTTGTGTCAGGGGTGGGACAAGAGGGAGGTCTTGAGGAAGGAGCCAAGGTTGTGGATTGCCTTGGAAGTGGCTATTTGCTGGGGGCTTAGTATAGAGGTATTTAGTGTTAGAGCGACTATTATGTAGGTGCTAGTCTAGTAAGGAGGAGTTATTAGGTACGCTTGCGTGCTATATAGGAAGTGATATTCCGTCCTTTGAAGGGAAATAGTAGTGCTGTGTTTTGCTTTGGTGATGGTAATGTAACTGGGGTGAGTGAGTTTTGTTTTTTTATTGACTGGCATTAAACATTATGGAGGATTTTGTGAAGAAATGTTTGGCTGTATGGTTAAATTGAAAATTTATGATCTATGTGGGAGTAGTAGGAAAAATTGAAGTGTTGGTATGATCGTGAATTTGAGCTAATATGTAAGGATGAGTACGAGTTTTTGGTCAGGTTTCATAGTGTATGAAGGCTAGGTATAGAGTGTGGTTGTAGAGAAGGGAAGGGTTGAATGCGCCCAAGGAGAGAGGCTGAATGTGGGTGCCGTTGACATGTCTGAAGCGGATGCAGAGAGTGGCAGGACCTGTAATATGAGTGACGGTGGCTACTGGCGGGGCTGCTCCAGGGAGATCTGCTGAACCCGTGTAGTAGGGGGATGGGAGAAAGTGGGCAGTAAGGTTATATAAGGTGGTGAGATTGGGTGGGAAGGTAGTTACCTTAATGTCTGGGTGGTGGGAGGAGTGGGGGCAGATTTAGTAATTGGTTTTGTTGGTTAAGCGCACTATTTGCTGTATTGTGGGTGCTAAAGGATGTTGATATGAGGTTGTAAAGGTTAGAAGGGCGATAACTGTAATTGTGAGGGGAGTTAGTATGGTTACAGTGATTCAAGTAAGTTAGCGAGGGATAGAACTAGGATGAAAGTGTAAAAGTAAATTTCATCAGGGGTGTAGTTGCTGAGAGTGCCCTGCAGCTAGGCATCCGAGATACATTCTAGAAACTGAGAGACAGTCTGGGGGAGCTTTTCGTATAATAAAAATTTTTGTGAGATGGGATGAGTAAAGAGTAGAGCCCATGGAAGGCTTATTTAGAGGAGGGTTGGGCTTGGGTGATTTTTATGTGTGAATATATGATGTGATAGGTATATTTGGAGTCAGTATATATAGTGACCTAATGATTTTTGTAAGGGATAAGGCCTGTGTTAGGGTAATAAGTTATGCCTGTTGGGAGGAGGTACAGGAGAGCAAGTGTTCCGACTTAATAACAGAGGTGAGGGTAGTGATGGTATATTTTGCTTTTTGAGGGTTGGTCTTGTAGGAACTTTTATTTACAAACCAGGATTTCACCTGGGGTAGAGGGGTGTCTTATATGTTGGGGAAGGGGTGTACAAAGGAGAGATGTTGAGTGTAGTGCTGGGTATAGGTGTGGGGGTGGGGGAAGGGACGTAATGAGGCAGGGTTGAGGGGGACAGCTGCTTTATGTAGAGAAATTTGAGGATTTTGAAGTAGTTGGGCATGTAAGAACTGGATTCAGAAAGAGGAGGCTGCAGCGATGGTCTGGTGTGTTAGTACATTGGAAATAGTATGAGAGGAGTGGACTGTTATCTGGGCAAAGGGAATTAACTTAAGGGTTCCTTGACTGAGAATTGCTGCTGCTGCTAAGGCGCGGAGGCAGGCTGGCTACCCTAGGAAGGGGGAATCGAGTCGTTTGGAAAAATAGGTTATAATCCATTGGTCTGGTTTATATTGCTGTGTTAATAGACTGGGAGCAAAGCCATTTTTTGTGTCGGTGTATAGGAGGGTTTGGGAGGGCTAAGGCTGGGGCTTGACTGAGTGCTATTTTGAGTGTGGTGAATAGTTTAAGGAGGGCTTGAGAGTTTTCTAGGGGTTTAGACAAGTCTCTAGCTGTTGCCTGATATAAAGGTTTGGCTAGGTATTTAAAATTAGGTATTTAAGTTTTGAAAAAAGTTGACAAGGCCTAAAAATGATAGGAATTTTTGTTTCATATGCGTCAGGGGGAAGGTCGTTATTAGGTTCTGTCTTTTTGGAGTTAGGTATTTATGAGTGGGGGTGATAGAGAATTTGAGATATGTGACCTGAGTTTGAGAGAACTGGCCTTTGTTTTACGACATGTGGTATTCCCGACTGGCAAGGAAATTTAGGACTTGGGCAGTATGGAGATGATAAAGGTTTTTAGATGGACTGCAGAGAAGATCATCTCCATACTATAGGAGGACACTTGGGGAAAGGTCAAGCTGCTTTAAGTCGGCTGCTAGGGTTTGACTAAAGAGGTGGGGACTATTTTAAAACCCTTGAGGCAGGACTGTGTACAACAGTTGTTGGGTTATTTTTGTGGTTGGGTCAGTCTAGGTGAAGGCAAAGAGGTCTTGGGGAGCTGGGGAGAGTGGGATAGTGAAGAAGGCATTTTTGAGGTCTAGGACGGTAAAGTGGGAGGTTTGAGGTGGGATGCACGACAAGAGGGAATAAGGGTTAGGGATGATGGGGTTGATAGAGATGGTGGCTTTATCGATTGTACATAGATTTTGGACAAGATGGTGAAATTTGGTGGGGAGTTTTACTGCCAGGATGAGGGAATTGGTCGGAGAGGCGGCAGGTCGAAGCAGACCTGCTCCCAGCAGTCAGTCTATAATAGGCTTCAGATCGTTTAAGGCCAAGGGGGTTAATGGGATTGAGGTTTGTTGGGGATATGGGAGGTATTCTTTAGGGTTATAGAGACCAGAGTGTGGTGAGAGGCAATGGAAGGATTGTTTGTGTTATAGATATTGGGATTGATTGCTGTTAGGATGGTAAGGGAGTGTTTGGGAAAGTGTGAAGGGACTGCCCTAAAATTAGAAGAAGAATGAGAGAGGTGGGATTACTTGGTGAGGGCATGGAGTTAAAATAACTAAGATATAGATGCATGCAGTTTGGTTAGAATATCATGTCCGAGAAGTGGGGTTGGGCCGTGGGGCAGGACTAGAAAGGCGAGGGTGAATGCCTGATGTTTAATGAGACAGGTTAGGGGAGGGGTACTTAGGGGTTGGGTTTCCTTGCCGTCTATTTTTATAACTGATATGGCAGAGGGAGGTAGGAGCGCCGAAAATTTGGGCAGGACAGAATACGTAGCTCCCGTATCAAGGATGAAGGAGACAAGCTTACCTGCCACCAATATGTTTACCCTGGGTTCTTCAGCCATGATGGTGAAAGGCAGAGCTCTCGAACCCAGGCCCCATCAAGCGGTGGAAAGTCCAAGGAGGTCTGGAACCATAAGGCCAGCATCCAGATCCTGGGGTAGGCGGGCTAGTCCCTCGGTTAGCGGCCGATGGATGGTCTACCTTCCAATGACCTGTCTTTTGACAGAAACAGCAGAGACCAGGAGGAGGTAAGCAGGGTTTAGACAGAGCTTTGTCCAATGTTTCTCCTGACTGCACTGGAAATAGGGGCCCGGAGGCTGCCTGATGGTGGAGGCTTTGCTCTTAGGTTTGTTTTTTGCTTTTTGGAGATTTTTTAGGGCATTAGCCAGCAAAAAGAGAGTGCTTGTATTTTCGTTTCTGTCGCTCCCTCTCCCTCTCCTCTTTTGGATTTTTTATATATTTGGAAGGCAACTTGAATAAGTTTATTTTGGGGGGTTTGGGGGCTTGTCTGTAGTTTTTCGAGTGTTTTTTTAATGTTTGGGGCCGATTGACTAATGAGGTAGGTGTGTAAAAAGAGGATTTGGGTAAATCTGAGAGTTCTGTTATAGCTGGTAGCTTTAAAGCCTAATTTGCATATTTCAGCAAGGAGATACGTAAGGAAATGGGACATGTGTTTGTACGACACCATCTCTATCAGCGACCTGGCGGAGCGGATGGAAACTAGAGGGGCGAGGCTGATCGGAGGCGGGGGGGTCGGGGGGGCGGACTTGGGGAAGGGGAGGTAGGGATGGGCCTTTGGGATTGGCTATTGGGAGGAGAAGGTGGAGGTGGCAAGGACGGGGGAAGGAGGAGGAGGAGAGATGAGGAGTAGCTGCAGCGGCCGCGATAGCGGGGAGGGCGACCTGGCTGCCTGTGGTGTCGGGAGTTCCAGGCCCCGGGCCCTGGGCCCCTGGTGGTGGTGGGGCCCAACCCCGACCTCCCCGGGCCCCACCTGGCGGTGGCAGTGGTGGCGGTGGCGGCCACAGCGGGCTGAGGAGCCGGGCACGATGGAGCGTTAGAGGTGGGAGTGCTCAACAGTCCCGCAGGGCTGGGAAAGGAAAGAAGTGCCTAGAATGTTGGGGCTGTGGGCCGGCTACAGGGATGCCTCCCACTGTAGGTGAATGGACGCGCCGGCTGGGCAGGGCCCTAACAAGCGCCTCCCATCGGCCTCTGCGGCAGCCCCGGCACCGCCCGGGGCCTCGGCCCAGGCCCGCATGTGTGCCCTGCGCATGCGCAGCTGCGCGTGGCAGGGAGGGCGGGAGCTGCGAGGAGTCAGGTGACAGAGGTTCTGAAGGCATGGGGGCCTGGTGAGGGCCTGGACACCCGGCGGGCGACGGCGACTCTGGACAGGAGCTGGGTCATTCTCATTGATTGCCCCAGCTGTGCGGGGCATCGCGGCGCGACTAGGGAGATCCGGTACCGGTGCCCAGGGAGGCAGGAACCAGGGCGGGGGCCGTGGGGGTTGGGGGGGAATTGCGCGCCTCAGTTCTCCCTCGGCGGCCTGGCTGCGGTGCGGCCGGGGAGATCCGGTACCCGGGTGCCGGCAGCTACGGAGGCAGGAGCGCAGGGCCCAAAGCTGCAGGCCTGTGGGTAAATAACTGCTTTGGTTATTGCTAAAATTCTGTGTTTTGGCATACCATTGTGAGTAATTTTTTTGTGTGTAAGGAAGAAGGAGAAGGGATTAGAAGGGGTGCAGAAGGTTGAGAGGAAGGTGGCTTTTTTTTGGATAAGGAGAATTTGGTGGATAGTGAGCTGTTTGCAGACAAGAGTGTTCGGTCAGAGGAGTCCAGAAAGCCTGAGCATAGGAAAATTCTGACCTCTGTCCGACTGCCAGAGAGAGTTATGGAGGTTTGTGACAACTCTGAAGTTAAGTGTGCCGTGTTTTGGCTACTGACTGGTTTTCTGGATGATACTGGGGCCACGCGACAGTGCCTTGACTTCCCCATTTAGTTGGAGAGGTCTGAGATTAGTGGCTAAACACCCAAGAGGGGTATTTTTGTGTGGGAGGGACTGGCCGATTCCCATGGCGACGGTTACAGTTATTGTGGGTCCGAGAAGGGAGGGGAGGGGGAGGGCGGGTTCAAGCCAATGTTTCCAGCTCCACACTCTGTCAAGAGGAGCGTCCCCGTTTCGATCAAAGTGTGGAGGGCCAAAGGCCGAGAGGAGAGGCACTGATTTATCCCAGGCGTCCCTGCCTTTCATCGGGCCCTGGAGAGAGGGTCCGGATTGACCCCTGGAGTGGTTCCGACTGAGCGCTCAGATTTAGGGCCAGATTGCCCGGAACGGTCTCGGATTAGACCAGGAAACAACCACCAGAGGAAATGCAGGTGGAGACTTACCTATAAATCCGAGGGCCGGTGTTGACTGGGAGTAGATGGCAGTTGGGGGAGGGGTCGGAGGAAAAAGGAGGCAGAAGGGGTCAGCAAGCCAGAGGGGAAAGCTCGAGCCGCCGACCTATGGCGGTCTGAGCGGCTCCGGGTCCAGGGATTGGGGTTGTCTCATGCCCGAGTCCGACTCGGGAGTCCTGATTGAGCCGGTGTCCCAATCCCGGGTTTCGGCACCATAATGTAAGAACGGAGTCGCTCAGGGAACTGTTATGAGGCAGCGAGCAGAGAAGGGAAGTTTATTGAGGGAATGAGCAAGCGGGGAGGAAGCCGTGCCGAGAATGGCTCTGACTTTGGGCTCCTAGGGAAGAAGGGGGTTATTTTATAGGAGGAAGAAAAAAGGCACTATTGAATTTAGTCGTTTATCTTGCAGCTGGCTGATCAAGGCCGAACACGGTTCAGTTTGGCACATTCTGCCATCACGGGAAACTCCCAGACAGCTGCAGGTGGGCGCGGCGGCAGGGGGGGGGGGCGGGACATGGAGGGCGAGGGCATGAAAATGAGGCTGTCACAACCCAAGCTCCAGATGGGAAGTGGGAAAACAAGTACCTACTTTCCTCCTGTAATTTCTTACTTCGTGAATGAGGAAAGGCAGGGTGGGGCTGTGGGGGTGTAGAAAGGGGAGGGGGTTGTACTGGGGCCAAGATGTTGAGTTGATGGGGTTCCCACAACCGAGCCTTCATCTCTTCTGCCTCCATGACCTTCATTAATCTGACCACTTGCTCTGGTAGATTCAGGGCTCTCTTTTGGGGAGGGATTTATATCTGTGTGTTTTAGAAACAAAACGCTATGGCCCCTGACTCCTCTTCCTCCGGCCTCCTATCTCTAGCCAGGAAATAAAGGAGGGAGGAAACGTAAAGGGGTTTGGAATTCTTTCTGGGGTTTTGTAGGGGGTCAGAGAGTGCAGGTGAAGTCAGCAGAGCTGGTAGCAGGAGAAGAAAGGCAAGAAAGCGACAATGAAGTTGATTCTTGTCTCCCTGTGTCCCTCATCTCCCCCACCCGAATGACAACAATGGCAATATATTTCTTCTTTCATTGATTTATTGAGAACTTACTACATGCTCAGCACTGACCTAGGCACTAAGAATTACCCAGTGACCAGCCCAGACACTGTTCCTGCCCTCTTGGGATCTGCAGTCTAGTGGGAAAGACAGAGATTTAAACGCTATCAGCAATCACATAGGTTGATGTGCATTTGCAAATATGATGAGTGCAAGGAGAGCAGTGGAGGGCAGCCGCAAGGAACAAAAACCGGGGGACCCCATCTGGGTCCTAAGAGGACTTCCCTGGAGAAGTGTGGGTGGAACTAGGGTTGAAGGATGATTAGGACTTTAAACAGTCAAACAGGATTGGGGAGAGAGTCTGAAGACACAGAGGAGAGGCCCTGAGTCCCCAAGGAGATTAACAGTGCTAGGAAGAAAGAAAAAAGGCCAGACCACAAGGGCAGGTGAGGGAGATGGTGCGAGGGAGGTCCCCAGGGACCACTCTACCCAGAGCTTCCCATTGATGAGGATTTAGGTAGTTACCCTAAAAGCAGTGGATAGCCAGGGGCATTTCTAAGGGGGTGGATGGTGATAGCAGATTTATATTTGAATCACCATCAATAATATGAATGACTGTGCTACTAGCATTGCATACATGTTCGAAGTTAGGTACTTCTCCATCCTCCTGTCCCTAGGGCTTGCCCCTGACCCTGGCCCTGTACTTTTTCTAAGGTCGGTGAATTACCTGGCTGCCACAGGAGGAGGAGAAAGAGGCCACCAGCAGATGTTTCCCTGGAACAGTGGCCCAGAGATAACTCCTTTTAGGCAGCTGGCACACACTTTGAAACATGGGAGTCAGATAAGGGCATCTTGGAACAGTTTGGAGGTTAATCTAGCCTGCTTAAGAATGCCATGCATAAGAGGGAAATGCCCAAGATGTCCTGTACAGTGGAAAAAGCTAGGGTTGCAGCAACAGAGGCAGGACCTAGTGCCCTGAGTGTCTCTAATGTGCTCATGCATTTATAAGTTTGCATGACTGCATCACATGGGAAAGAAGCCTAGAAGTCATACAGAAACCTGTTAACAGTAGTTAGCTCTGCATAATGGGACTGTGGCAATAGTTTTTTTCTTCTTTATGCCTCGCGAGGTTTTCTAAATGTCTCTCTACTAAACCTGTGGCAGTTCATGGGTGGGCAAGAAGACAGCTTCTGCTGCCTTCCTTAAGATCTTGTCTGGTGCTGGTGCTGTCCCTCCAAACACCCTTGCTCAGCATCACTTCTGCCCAGGGTAATCTAAATGACAAAATGCGGTTCCTACTGACCTGTGTTCTTTCAAGACAACCGCTCTGCACCTAAGACCGCACACTACAGTGTAGATGGGACCAAGGATGGAGCTCACTCAGTCACCCCTTCAATCAACCAGGAATCAGTGAGTGGCTCCCTCATGCCAGTGGCTGTGATTTAGTTAAGAGGGAAACAGGTCATCACCCACAGAAGGAGACAGAGCCACTGAGGTCCCCTGTGCCTCACCTTTGTGTGTTTTACCATCCATCTCACCTGCCAAGAAATCTAGTAATTCACAAGGCTCATATTTTTAGTCAGTTTACATTGCTATGATCCTTTGGATCTGGAGGTCAGGGCTGGCTTTCAGAATTGGCCAAAGAACACAGGCATCCATTAGATATAAGTCCCCAAGTATCCTGGTCCTCACCCATACCATAACACATGATATCTCCATGTAGAGTCCATCCCAAAACAACACCTGAGACAAAGGAAGCATCCAGAAATGTTTTTTGGTGTATTTGTTAGGAACTTTTCAATAGCTAATGAAATGGTCTTAAGCCAAAGAAGGGATTCACATAACTGAAAAATCCATGGTGGAACTGAGTCTTATTGGCCTTGTCCAGGTCACATGTCTACCACTGAGCCAGTCACTTCCCTAGGAGGATAGAATATGTTGATTACCTAGAACTGCGTCAGATACCAACTCCTGGAGCCTGGAGCAGTGGTCAGCCTCCCTTGAAAGCTCAGATTGAGTGTGGGATATGGATTGTTCCCCCAAAAGGAAACTGAAGTGTTGTTACCATCAGATAAAAACATGGATGTCCATTGGGCAGAACAGCCCGAAAGACCAAGGGAAACACTTAGGGCTTTCTCAAGGCATTTCCTTCCAATTGAGGGCATGTGGGCTGCATGGTGTCGGAGGTGGAATGCAGGGCTCAGAAGGAAGAGACCAAGGTCCTGGACTTACTGGTCCTCCTACCTCTGGTCTATCTTCAGATCCATTTTCCACAGTTCCCATGATGATTCAACTAAAATGCAAATCTAATAATGTCTCAACTTGGAACTCTTCATTGTCACACCCACTCCACCTGTCTCCCCACCCCAACCTCATTACCTGCAGGATCAAGTCCAAGGCCCCTAAGTGACATGCAAGGCCCTCTGCCTGCTTTCAACCTCACTGTCATCCCAGCAACCTGAGTTCCCTGTAGTTCACACTCGTGCACAAACACCCAACTGAGTCTGTTTGTGTCTTTGCTCAGGCCTTTCCCTGCAGTGTCCCTTTGTCTTCCCTAGCCCAGCATTTACCTTGCCAATTCCATGTCATCCTTCACAACTTGGCATGGACTTCATCTCTAAGAAGCCCTCCCTTCTGCCCTTTCCCTGAGCACCAGAACAGCCTAAACATACCCCTCTCTTTGCACTTGAAGTATTCTGATTATCTATTTGTAATATTGTGACAAAATAATCATGGTAGGAATCTTGTCTTATTTGCAAGTGCAAGCTGAGGTGCTGCCGTGCTCACTGGCCCCAACAGGATAGCTAATGACAGTTTACTGACCTGAACATTTCAGTTCTCTCATCCCCTGTAAAAATGAGAACATTGCACTGTATGTGCTATGAGATCCCTTCCAGATCTGAAAGGTCATGGGTCAGACTAGCTCTTGTCACTTGGGAGCGACCTCAGGAGGGAATGAGACACAGCAAGGGTCAGTTTTGATTCAGGAAGCAGAAATTCAGAATAAGTCCTAACCGAGGGGAGATATCCATGCCCAAATCGGGCAGCCCATGAATTCTGTATATAAGAGGGAATAAGGTTTAGTGTGTGCCACCCCCTCCAGAAATAGTTATTTTACCTCCAGGTGGTAAGCTCACCACATAGAGCACATTGGCACTCAGACACAATGTCTAGCATGTGCTGGTCACAGAGTAAGCACTCAACAGTTCTGTTGAATTGAATGTCAAAACTCAACTTTATCTGATTCTCCACCCAGAAGCTGGAATGGCATTTACCTGGTAAGGGGAGAGTCAAGGAAAGATCTGTCTGTATCATACACAGAGCCACAGACTTTCCTAACTGCTTCTCACCAGGCCAGCAATTCAGCCTGAAAAGCCCCTGAAAGGGCTTCTGCAAACCAAGCAGGAAGGGCAAAAACTTGAAGAAAAAAACCCAAAGTCCCTTAAAAGGCCAAAAGCTTAACAGCAATTAAATAGTCCCACCAGACTGTGAGCCACTTGAATGTTTGCAATGAAGACTCATACAAGTGCTATCACCAACTTCTTCAGATTCCTTTGCTGTCCTTTCCACGTCCGGTCGCAGTTGAATTAGTGGCAGATTGGGTGTATGGTCGGTGGAAAACCTACCCTGAAAGTAGGACAAAAAAATCACTTTCATCATTTTTAGGCAGAATGGGTTTCCCAAGAGCGTCCTCATTTTTCAAAAACTGTATGTCAGTTTCTTGAAAATTGGGAATATAAGTTAAATGTTTATGAAAATTACGTGTTCTAGGCAGAGGGCCTTGCATGTCACTTAGGGGCCTTGGACTTGATCCTGCAGGTAATGAGGTTGGGGTGGGGAGACAGGTGGAGTGGGTGTGTAATTAAAAGGTTTAAAAATACATTTGCATCAAAATAAAATGAATTGTTTGATTTATCTAGCACTGATTTTCTAACACTCAAAGGGCAAGTTTATTTTCAGGGGCATTACCTCATCATTTGTGTTGCTGGTTTGTTTTTTAAACCCCTATGAGTTTGTGCCAAAAGACGTGTTTTGTCTTGTGACCAGAGTTTTGGTAATATAAATGTACTTTGCTTCATTTAATTTATTCATTTAATTTCTTTTTGGATGACAGTCGTTTGTCTTTTCTCCTCTTTTAACTCAGACTTCCTGGCAATTTTATGTAGAAAATTAAAGTAATATTCTTTCTAAACCTGAATTGATTTTTCCCAGGTCTTGTTTCAGAAATAATAGCAAAGAAAAATAATAGACTCAAAGACCTTGAATTTCATGATTCCTTCTTTGCAGTCTGGCTTGAAGCCATATATGAAGTCAGAGCTCCTTTCTTTCTATCTTTCTTTCTTTCTTTCTTCCCCCCCAACCCCCCACCCACAGTTAAAGAGCAGTCACTTGACTCGTGTCACTGGTCTGTATGACTTGTTGCTGCTGAACATACGTCAGTTCACGAGCTGGTAATTAAGTCATCTGCTGGTATTGTTTGCCTTTACAAATCACTCAGGTCTTTTCCCCTCTTTTTCTGCAAGGCAATGTCAAACAGATCTTCTACCCTTGGGCTCTTGAGGTTGCAGGGAACCCTCAAGGCTGTGAAGTCCAACAAAACGAAGATGGCTAAGAGGAGCAAGCATCTGGCTGTATAATTCAGCCCGTCTTCACATGACAGTTTTATTCAGCCTCATTTATTCAAATATTTTACAAATTATAGTGGCTTGACTTTTGTTCTTTTCTTGTCAATGGATGGCCTAAAGCATATATGTTTTAAGAAAAACCTGAAGGTTCTGAGAGCCACCCCCTCCTGGCCCTGGCTGGGGCCAGAGGGAGAGCCTGGGGTCCCACCAGCAGGCTATGCAGCTTGGACGTGGTTGTCATTGGTGGGTCCTTCTGGGGCTCCTGCAGTGCTGCTGGAGCTGTTGCACCTGGGGGTCGTGGGAGAGCCACCGGGGTCACACTGGAGGGCTGGGCTGGTGGTGGCCGTGCTGGGCTCCAGGCTGGGCAGGGGAATGGTCATCCTCAACCCCAGGCAGCTTGAGGGAATGGCAAGCTCTTTTGTCTGCTGCCCTGATGGCCGAACCTCTTGACCTGGGGAAGTACTGCTGTTGGAGATAGGGGCGGGGCAGGGCCTCACCCAGATGGTGTGGCCCTTCATCTTGGTTTTGGGTGATTTAAGGATCAGGTATGTTCTCATCACCCTGTTACATTTTTCTGTGTGTGTATTACTGACTCCTGAATCTCGTGCTGCTTAAATCCTATGTTCTTCATTATGTCTATTGGCTGGGGGTCTATGTCACCCCAGGGCAGCTCACTGTACGGCCTCAGTTCCTCCTCCTGGCCCATGTTGACCCATGGATCTTTCATTATGTCTTCCAGGGTTGGTCTTTTGCTGGGGTCAAGTGTCATTAAATTTTTTTAAAGTTTTTGACCTTCCATTAATATAAAGTATGGTACATGTCCACTCAGTATCTTTTTCCTCAGTTCTCCAAAGTTGTCTACCACAAATGGCACATCCTATACACAATCACCCCCAGGCTCCAGACATCCACCTTCAGGCCATCATAGCTGTGACCCCAAAAGATCTCTGGGGCCACACAGGGTGGGGTGACACAAAAGCTGGTTAGTGTGTGGTCCAGAAATTCCCTAGCAAATCCAAAGTCTGTTATTTTGACATTCCTCTCACCGTCTAGCAGGATGTTCTCTGGCTTCAGGTCCCGGTGGACGACTTTTTTCTGATGACAGTACTGAAGTGCCGATATGAGCTCCCGGAACATGGGTTGGGCTGCTGACTCAGTGCTGGGGCTGCAGTTTTCCACGTATTCAAGTAAGTCCCCTCCGCTCACATGCTCCGTGAAGAGAAAACATTTCTCCTTGGTGGAAATCACCTCAAATAATTGTGTGACATTTGGTGATTTAAGCCCTTCTGCCAATCACACCATGTTAAGCCAGCTTTCTGCATTTGCTGGTGAGCTGTCTGCAAAATCTTGCACTCGCCGATGGTAAGGGAGCAGGCATGGTGGGGAGGAGGCACCAGAGAACTGGGGATGCCTGTGGGCCCGTGCGGGGGTCCACAAGTGAGGTATCTCAAGCCCTGGCCTCCTGATGGAGTGTGAAGCAGTTACTGTAATAGAATACATAGCTTTTGTTAAGTTCTGAATCCTGGTTCCTATGAGTTCCCACTTCTCTTCTGTGTGAGGGAGAAAGCAGTGCACCTCCTGGGCTGCATCACGTACAGCTGGGGAAGCTGGTGCTTACTCACTACACACTCACTTTATCTCTGGGAGAAACAGAGCCAAGGAGGTCTTTCTTGGCATTGAGCTGTGACACCTTGGGAGAGGGGTAATGTGGATAAAGTGAAATCATTCTTTTTACCCTCTTCTGTGTGTCTACTCTTGCCTCTTTTTTTTTTTTTTTTTTTTTTTTTTTTGTCTCCAATGATGTGCTAGAACTTTCCTGCTGGACTCCCACAAAGGTACTCCCATTCCATGGGGGGTTTCAAAATCAATGTTGTGTTGGGGGTTGGCAGTTGAAAACTCCTAGTGCACCATCTCACTGATATCCTGCTTCAGTGAAAATCTGAGAAAACTAGATATTTTGCATACAGGATGCTTCACTTACTTTCCAGAAAATAAGTGTGTTTCTGTCGTCATCATCATCATGATCATCATCATCGTACCCGTGGCCCCCACACCTGTGTGAGTCACTGGGGATGCTACAGTGTGATGCTCAAAAGCACGGTCTGTTGTACTGTACAATCCAGCCAGGTCTTCCATGTATTAGCAGTTGGATATTAGGCAGGTTACTGAACCTCTCTGAGAATAGAAATAATAACATCTACCCACTTTTGGGGGTTGATATTACAGTTGGATAAAATAATGCACGTAAAGTGACTGGGATATGGCAGCCAGTCAAAAACATTGATGTTTGTTGTCATCATCATCATCATCATTATCATCATCATCATCACAAAGGTCAACGTGGTGTGTAGTCATTTGGGGCAGGACTAAAATGTTTACCTTTCCTGACATGAAAAAAAAAGTCATCCTCTTAAGCAGAATAATAAAATAAACAAAGTTGTAAAAGATGTAGGCTTCTATAATATAATATTATTTGAAGACATCAGCAACAATAATTTTTGTAAAAACATTAACTGGAAACCATGAATTCAAACTAGAGACTAGTTTCTTCTCTAATCCTTAATTATTTAAAAAAATTATCAGCATCTGTTATATTTTCAGCTTCATTTATTTCATTGTATATAGCTGAAAGCTATAAGTTACAGTTACTTTTAATATATTCTAAGGTTGAGGTTTTGCTCTATTCAGTCAATGCACTTAGTTCAAATAAATGAGTTTTGTGAGTGTAGAAGGAGGGAAAAGAAGAAAAGAAGGGAGGGAGAAAAGAAGGGAAGTCCTTCATAAATTTACTTGACAAGAGGCCATTTGCTAAAAAAACAGGTTTGCTGTAAAACAATCTTTGTTTGTGGAAGATGAACAAGGCTTCTAAGCAACTTTGGAAAGGCTGTAGTGACTGACAGATTATACCCCATTAACTCAGTCCTTTTGTCATCAGCAGTATATTTTTCAGAACCTCAGTACTAAATGAGGGAGCTTCAAAGAAATCATGAGCATTGAGACTAGCCTGGTTATCAAACTCTAAACTGTCCCCTTTAAACTTGGTTTCACCCAGTTTAACCCTGTAAAGAGAATTTTAAGGTTATAATACTAAAAAGTCTCTCAAAACCTCCTCTGGGGCCATATCTCTCTACTCACTTAATTTTATACATTTTAGTTACCCCATTTATCCACTATGGGAGAAGATATATAAGTTCTAGTAGCATTTTTTAAACAGTTCAAATATTACAGATTGATTTGGTGAGGTTGTATTTCACAGAAGTTCCAAAATTATTAACTGCAGGCAGCCTGCTCTGGCCTCACTGTTTTCTTTGTTTTTTTCTGGGGGAAGGTGTTAAATATGGGTCTCTGTTCCCCGTTTCAGAAACCCTGAAATTAAATTCCTCAAGTGGATTTTAGGGGAAGGATTCCATATACTGACAAGCTCCCAGGTGATATTAATGTGTAGTCATATTTAGGAACAACTGTAAGACTAAACCAAGAAAACCTTGCCTAGATGATCTTCAATGACCCTATAGCCCTCTCTATTACACTTGATGCCATAAATCTTAACCCAGACGAAGAACTCTATATGGGAAATGAGGAGGGCAGAGGCAAGAAGATTTCAGGTATCCTCTTTACATCTCTGCCCATTCTTAATGTCCCAGTTCAAACATTATCTGTCCATGTGAAAACTGTTCTGTCAATATTTATTGAGCAGCTACTGGACATGCTAGGTGAGCAGCATCAGGCAGTGAAGCAGGCATATGTTAACTATAACCTGTGCTGTGATGAGTGCTTCTTGGTGGTATTAAAGTGTGGTGGGAGCACGGGGAAGAAGCAGTAACCAATGAGGAAGAGGAGAGGGCATTTCAGAGGAGAAACCACAGAAGCTGCTTCACTAAACAGAAAAGTAAGGGAGGCATGCTCAAAGGCAGTGAGACTACAGGAAGTTTTCAGTGTCTTCAAGAAAAGATGAACAACTAGGAACCTCGCTGTTCTCCAACATCAGTTAGGAGTGATCAGCTATTTCAGCTAAAAGGACCTAAGAGCAATGGCATCCCAGTAGAATTGTGTATACCCAGTGCC
Source organism: Furipterus horrens (assembly GCF_987537825.1). Classification (NCBI taxonomy): domain Eukaryota; kingdom Metazoa; phylum Chordata; class Mammalia; order Chiroptera; family Furipteridae; genus Furipterus; species Furipterus horrens. The sequence continues at coordinate 71,189,034 of NW_028327180.1, forward strand.
TAGATCTTGGCTTCTAATACCATCCTACAATGAAAGGACCAGGGCTGCTTGATGAAACAACTAATCCTAGGACTGGGGCAGGGAATATATGCAATGAGCCTGTCAAAGGTGCATAATAACCAAATGAAGGAGCTTCCAGCAGCCAAAGCCATAACAAATGCGAGGAATAAAATGTAGTATTGAATTAGAACCCAAAGTATAAAATAAATACTTATAATTCCACACTGATATAAATAATAATGGAATGAGTAAATGAATGGGGGAAAGAATCAAATCTCCCATGCAGAAGAATTCCAAATAAGTTATGTAGATGTTCTCAGGAAGGAAGAGTACCTATAATTCTCTACTCATTAAGTGTGAGCTGTGCATAGTGACTTCCTTCCAAAGAGTACAGTGTGGAAAGAAAGGAAAGGCAATAGAGTGGAGAGACCTGACAGACAGTTCCTCAGGTAGCATCAACAGTGACAAGCCATCTCGGCCATATGCACCCTTGCTTGGTGTGTTGTGGAGAGAAAGCAGTTCTTCTCTACGGTCTTCCTCCTAGAAATGCATACCCTTAGTATAATCATGAGAAAAAATCTCAAATCAGGGACATTCAACAAAATCCCTGATCAATACTAAAAACAAGGGAAGTCTGAAGACCCATCACAGCTAAGTCTAACAAGACGTGAGAACCAAATGTAATGTGATTTCCTGGGTGGGATCCTGGAACACAAAGAGTAGTGTGGGTAAAAACTAAGGAAATCTGGATAAAGTATGGACTTCAGTTAATACTAATGTCTCAGCTCTGTGTCAGAAGTGCCACACAAATAAGGGAAAACTGGGTATGGGATCATGGGAACTCTGTACTATCTTTAAACTTTACTTTAAACCTATTCTAAAATTAAAATAGGGGTGCTCACACCTCATCTCAGTCTGGTGTGATTGATTAAATGCATAATGTATGTGAGTGTACTTTCTAAACTGATGCTCATCACAAGCGTTTTAAGTATTTTTTATTTAAGCTTTTAGAATTTAAAAAAATTTTAATTTAAATTATTTTAAAATACTTAAAATTAGTCTTGGTATGAAGTTGGTAGAAACTGATTATGCGAGCTGTGACCAGACTCTGAAGAGCCCCAGAAGCTGTGTTACAGAATTTGGATTCTGAATTTCAGGACTGGCAATGGAAGGAGATGAGAATTGTGGGGACCATAGAAATCTGGGTAGACACTCAAGACGCAGCAGGAAGGTGCAGGGAAGGAACCAGGGGGGTAGTACCTGATCCCAGTCTGATAGAGGTGATTTCCTGCTCCAGACCCCAAACCAGTAACCCTCCAATCCAGACTTTTCTAAGACAATGTTAATCTGATAATCATTTTCAGTAAAAATGACTCATTATTGAATAATTGTATATGAATTTGTAATTCCTGCTATAACTCTTAGCTATACATAAGTCACACAGAAATCTTCTGTCATCCCCTGTGTTTGATTTGGGTTTGAGAAGATTTTACCCTTATCATGGCAGCCTAGCACATATTAGTGGTTAATTACTCAGCTTCAGTTTCCTTCTCTAGAACACATAGCAAGTGCATATCAAATGGTAGCTGTTATTAATGTTGGTGGCCACCTTGACATTGCTCAGAAGAATTATTAAATATAGTGAAATAAATACATTCCAGTTGCTACTCATGCTGGGGCACTCCATATATTTGCCTTCATAAGAAGTAACTGGATCATGTCTAATAGGTATCAATAAATGGGACCATTTACTCTCGGTGACATCCCTTTGAGGCTCATATATAAAACTGTTTTTGTTCTTTGTCCACTTTATCTTAATACATAGTAAGCATCCAGCAAACTACCCATTCTTCATAGTGTTCCCATGCCATGCTTCTCCCAATTGATGGTCCTATAGACTTGTTCAGTTTCAGGTACAATGGAGGGCAATTGCCCATCTATTTGAAATGTACACACAAAAAGGTTAATCTGTGTGTACTTCACAGAGCCTACTTTATGTCGGATTATCCCAAACATACCCTCCAGATTGCATAAAAGTCTGCCCAGCTGTTTCCTGTAATGTGATGACAGGGAAGCTGACAGAAACTTAATTTTATGAGCATCAGTTGCAGGGGTTTCTGTGACCTGCTGTTAATCTTTTACTAAGCTGTCAGCACCTTGAGGGCAGGACCCTGTCCCACCCACCCACACACAGGGGATGGCCTCATCTGGTCCTCATGAGAAGCTGGTGCTAATTGCTGCCAGGAGAAACCTCTAAGAAGCGCCAGGCCTCCTCCTAGGACTTCCTGGGCAGAGAGCCACAGTCACCAAAGCAAACTTCCTGAACCCACAGTTTTACCTGGGTTCACGCTCCTTGTAAAACTTGAGTGCATTAGTCACCTCTAACAGTCCCATTTATTTTTTAAGGAAACGGGGCTATTTTCTTCCTTACTACATACCATTACAGGAATCTCTTTGCAGAGTTTTCTTTTTTCAGGCAAGAACGGTCTAATAATGAGTAATTTCACTGGTCTATATTTAGGAACAAGGAAGTTTTTTGTTTTTTGTTTTTTTTAGGTCATTGCAGGGAAGTTCTCAGAAGCAGAGCAAGATGGGAAGAGCCAACAGAGGACAAATGTCATGGATTTGTTTCTCCAGCACAGAGGGATTCACCACCAGGAATCAAGTCTCAGAGAGTAGAGAATAGGAACTCAGTGTCCTCATCAACAAAATGGCATTAGAATACTTACCTTGGAGGGATTTGGTGAGAAATAAACAAGACGGCAGATATAAAAGCACTGAGCTCAGTTCTCACACAACATTGGTCCATCCCCACCTGTCCCCCTCTCAGCCACGACCCTCATTTCCTCTCCTCTGCTGGACAGTCTCATGGCTAGTTCCCTACTTTTAGGATCCTCCCTCTAATCTCCCAGTTTGCTCTTGGCCTTCCTAAAACCCAGCTCTGAAGTGTGTTTCTCCACCTCAGAATCTCCCTTGATTTTCTTCAGCCTTGGCCTAGCATTCTTGGCCTCCATTACTATAGTATATCCCATAGTTCCAGAGTTGGTGCCCACAACATGCCTATGCAGTGACTAAAGTTTCTCAGTCATGTGATGTACTCTCCTATAGGTAAGTAATACATTGATTAAATGATTGGTTTATGTAAAGTAGTGTTGTGCTCATAGCTATTGTTATTTGGAAATATTAAGCATACAGAAAAGTTTAGTGTGTAAAGTAAAAAATGCTCATGCCTCTGTCAATTTTGTCATGTCAAAATATGTCATACTTTTATATATTTTTCAAACAGCAAAGCATTATAGATATTACAGAGTCAAAGTTCCTCTGTAGTCTTTCTACCTGCCATGCTAATCCCTCCATCAATAGTAGTGGCTGTAGTCCCAAATTTGGGGTTAATCATGCTTTTATATTTTTATTCTGTATTCCAAAATTTTTAACTTAGTGGTATAGTACTGTATCTGGCCTTTTTCAAATTGCAGTTTTGGCCAACATGTTTTTTATATTGATGTTGAAATATGCAACTTCAGTTAATTCATTTTTGTTACTATGTTGTATTTCATTACTTGAATATTTGTCCATTTCACTTTTGAGGGACATTTCTATTGCTTCCAACCTTAGATACAGAAGAAATCTCAGCGATCATTGTGCCGATGAGAAAATGAAGCTACAGAACGAAAATGATTTGCCTAAAGTTGTAGAAAAGATAGTACAGACAGGATTTTAAAAGAAATTGTAATAGCCTGGAGTGGCCAGTTTTTGTCTGCTCAACAGACTTTCCCATTTGCTTTCTTCAAATTCCTTTGGAGAACTCATTCGTCATTCCATGAGACCCTGTTGGGAATATCAGTGCCCAGGACTCAGTCTTTATCATTCACTGTACTACATCCCTTGGCATGCACTGATTGGTTCAGAAAATATCATGTGACTTAAACTGAGCCAATCACAACCCTGTAACTTTGCAAAGCTGAAAAAACTGTAGCCCTAGGGATTTAAAAAAAAATCTTTCCTGCCCTGTGAGGAGAGTCTACCTCCATCAAAGAGAATGAAGCCAACACACAAAGAAAAGCAGAGACAAACAGAGGTTAGAGAGAAGAGAGAAAGACGATAAAAAAAGGCTTCATAACATTGCTCAAGTCCCTGGATAAAGCATTCTTGAAGGTCTCATTTTTGAAAGCTAATAAATACCTGTCCTTTCTTTTGTTTTTAACTTAACCAGTTTGACTTGGGTTTCTAGAACTTGCAACCAAGAGTCCTGACTCTTAATTTTACTCTTCTTTCTGCTCTGTCACAGCTGTGCCCCCCAGATATTCATTAAGTAGTTAATTGAGAATGATGTTCTCTACCACCAATCTTGGACTTAAAGAAACAGCAGACTGTGGTCAAAGTTATAACATGATTCTTCCTTCTCTTACCTATTTCACCCTGACCTGCCATACATGCATTCAATATACATTTATCATGTTCCTACTATGTGTCACATGGAAAATATATACAGTCCTTCTCTATATCGTGGTTCACTCATCGCAGCCTCACTGTATCAAGGGATTTTTTAAAATATATTTATTTATCGCGGATTTTTCGCTATATTGTGGGATTTTGTGGTACTGTATACATATGTTGTTAAAGTTACATAGGTTTAAGAGTGTAGAATAAATGTAAGGTTCCTACTTCACGGCGGGGTCTAGAACGTAATACCTGCGATAAGGGAGGGAATACTGTAACAAGAATAGCACAGAAAACATAGAGATAATGGAATACTTTTCTAAGTATTTTATATGAAGTGGTATTAATTCTAAATAGACCGCCAGTAGTAAACAACGCATATTTTAATCCCTTAAGAAAAGACAAAAAAAACAGTAAGGGAATTAAATGTAATATTAAAAATATTTGACTAACCTAGCAGGAAATAGAAAAGAATTAAAAAAAAAAAAGGAATGAAGAGAGACAAATAGAAAACAAATAGCAAGAGTACAGGCTTAAACCTAACCTTATCAATAATTACATTAAAATAAATAGATTGAACCTACAATTAAGAAGCAGAGATTTTTACACTGAATACAAAAGCAAGGCATAACTTTTGTTGTCTATAACACATACACTTTATAAAGTTAGGTTGAAAGCAGAGGATAGGAAATATGTCTCATGCATACTGTGAGCATAAGAAGCTAATGTGGCTATATAACACCAAACAAAGCTGTCTTAAGAAGGAGTAATAGCAGAGATAAAGACAAATATTTTATAATAATAAAAGGGTCATTTCATCAGGAAGATACGGCAATTATAAGTGTGTATTAGAAACAGAGCTTTAAAATACATGATGCAAAAGCTTATAGAACTGAAGAGAGGATTAGATAAATTTGCAATAATTGGATAGTTTAATCTTTCTTTTACTAATTGGTAGAACAAGTAGATAAGTAGACAGTAATTGATAGACCAAGTGCTGTATACAGAATATCCAAACACTGTCAATCACCTTAACCTCAATGATATTTATAGACCATATGAAATCACTACAGAATATACATTATATTCAAGCGCATAGGGAACATTTACCAGGAAACATCATATCCTGAACTATGAAAGAACTCTCAATAAATTTTAAAACTAAAATATAAGTATATTTTCCAACCACATTGAAATGGTTAGAACTTAGTAGCAATAGGATATCTACAAAATCCTCAAATATTTTAGAACTAGACAGTTCATTTTTAAATAACACATGGATTAAAGAAATTACAAGAGATATTAGAAAATATTTCAAAAAATCCTAAAAAATACAGCACGTGAAAATGTATGGGATATGGCTAAAGCTGCAGTTCAAAGAAAATTTATGAATTTAAAATATTAGAAAAGAAAAAAGGGCAAAATTCAGTGGTCTATGTTTCTACCTTAAGCTAAAAACAAAAGAGCAAATTAATTCCCAAGTAAATAGAAAGAAAAGTAAAAGCAACATCCAATGACATAAAGAAAATAGAAAATTTTTTTAAAACAAGAGCTTATTCTTTGAAAATATTAATAAAATTAATATCCTAGCAAGACTAAGGGAGAAAGAACAAGAACACAAATTATGAATATCAGGAATGAAAGCAGACATGTCATAACAGATCCTATAGATATTAAAATAGTGATAGGAAATATTATAAGCTACTTTATGCCAATAAAGTTTAACAAGTTAGATTAATTGGACAAACTTCTTGAAAGACATTCAAAGCATTTCCAATAAAATTTAAATAGGTTTTTTGAGGAAAGTGATGATGATTCTAACATGCAAAGAAACTAAAAATAGCCCAAACAATTCTGAGCTAGAAGAAATAATTTTGAGGACTCACACTTCCTAATTTCAAGACCTACTATGAAGCTACAGTAATCAAGACACAGTGGCATTAGCATAAATATTAACAAATAACTGAATGGGTCAGAATACAGAATTCAGAAATAGACCTGCATGTATTTTTCAATTGATTTTCAACAAAAAATTTTCAAGGCAATTTATTGGAGAAAATAAAATCTTTTCAATGATTAGTCCTAGAAAAACTGGGTAAATATACAGGAAAAGAAAAGAACCTTGACACTTATCTTATTCCATAAACAGAAATTAATTCTAAGTAGGTCCTAGAACTAAACATAAAAGCTTCAGCTAGAGACTTAAACATGAAAAACTTTAGAAAACCTAGAATAATATTTTCATGAGCTTGGGATAAACAAATATTTCTTAGAGGACGCAAAAAGCACAAGTCATAAATGATAAGTTAGACTTCATGAAAACTTAAAACTTCTACTCATCAAAAGATAGGGATAAAATATGTGTAATGCATATATGTAATACAGAGTTTGTATCCAAAATAGGAACTCTTGCAAATCAATAACAAAAATAATGGGCAACTACTTGAATAGATACTTCACAAAGAAGATACATGAGTGGCCAACAACACCTGAAAAAAAGTGCTCAGTAGCCAAAATCAGTACAATACCAAATTGTGGTGGGCAGATGGAGTAGCTAGAATTCTCATGTATTGCAAAGTAGGAGAGCCACTTTGTAAACTTGGCAATTTCTTATAAAGTTAAAGATACACTTAGTCTTTAACCCAGCAACTCTACTCCTAGGTATTTACTCAAAAGAAATAAAAACATATACCTGCACAAAGACCTATACAAGAATATTTATACCACCTTTATTCTTAGTATCCAAAATCTGGCAACAACTCAAATGTCCATCAGCCGGAAAATGTATAAACAGATTGTGCTATGTTTATATAATGGAATACTGCTCAACAATAAAAATGAACATGGTACTGATATGTTCAACAACATAGGCAAAGCTAATCTATTGTGATAGAAATCAGAGCAGTGGTTTTCTACAGCAGTTTGGGAATTGATTGGAAGAAAGCATGAGGGAACTTTCTAGATTAATAAAATATTCTGTATCTTGTTTGGATTATTGGTTATAAAAGTGTATACATTTATCAAAACTCACCAAATTGAACATATATTTGGGATCTTTGCATTTCACTGTACATAAATTTTGTCTGAGGACAAATAATGCTCTCTTTAAAAATAAGGGGAAGGGGAAGCTGCTGAAAGAAGCTGTGGATATGAATCCTGGCTCTACCACTTACAAACTAACTGATCTTGAGTATGTTACTTAATACTTCTATAATTCAAATTCCTCGTGTAAAAATGAAGATAGTGATAATATAGTTCTCAGTATGTGTGTTGCAAAAATGGAGCAAGTGGCCCCTAAAAAGGGCTTAGCACTGTGCCTGACCTGACCTGACCTCTTGCCTTCCCAAAATGGCTAGTTCCTTCTATCTTCTCTGTGAACCCAACCTCTTAAACTCTGGTCTCCACCACTTTGTTCTAATATCTTTTTCATAGTCATTGTCTTTCCAGTACACTCCCCTTTTTCCCTGTTTAAATGATTTCCACAGTTGATTACGAGCTCCTTGAGGCAGGAGCTATCTTTGCTATCTCCAGAGAAGGTGAGGTACCCACGCGATATTCCATAGGTGCTTCTGTGTTATTATTTATTTTTTGAATATGTAATGCAAAATTTTAGGAAGGAATATTCAATAATGTCTTCATTGTTCATAAATTACAATAATGAAAGATATTTAGTGAAGAGTCCTCTCCCAATCTCTCTCTTCTGCCTGGTCCTCACACCACTACTCTGTACCCCTAACACCAACCACCAAGAAAAGAAAACTTACTCCCCACTTTCTCTGTGAAAATATGACATCTATCCTTATTTCTCCCCTGTTGCTACATAAAAAGTGCTACCATAACACTTGTTAATTTTGTGTTGTTTTTTTTTTAACTAACAATGTATCTTGAATATTTTTTGCTAATCCCTACTTGGAAGTCAATCATTAAATGTCTCATTGATTAATGTGCTATAAATTTCTAATCTTCTGCTGTTACAGACAATGCTATAATGAACAACTTGTTACATAGGCCCTTCACACATGTACCAGTACAGCTGTAGAATAAAGTCTTAAAAGTGGAATTCCTGGGATAAAGGATAAATGCATTACGAATTGATATTGTCAAATTGTCCTCTCTGGAAGTTGACCAATTTATATGTCCACAAGCAATGAATGACCAGTTGTTCCCCAACAGCCTTGCCAATGAATAAGGGGATCAGACGCTTGGATTTCTGCCAGTATCATAAATGGTGTCTGATGTAGTTTCTCTTCAAGTGAAACTGTGGATCTTGTTACATGTTTGATGCCACTTGTTTTGCCTTTGTGTGTGTCAATTCCCTGTACCTGTTTCTTGCCTGTTTTTCTATATACTTGTTGGTCCTTTCTGTATTAGCTCCAAGTCATTCCTTATCTATCAGAGAGGTAATACTTTTTAATACAAATTGCAGTTAGTTTCCCAGTGTGTCATTTGTGTTTTGCCTCTGCTTATGGGATTTCTCCCATGCAAAATTGTTTGAATTTTTTCATGCTTTGATTTATTAATCTTTTGTTTTATGTCTTCTAGATTTGAATCACAGTGAAAAAGGACTCCTTTTTTTTTTTTTTTTTAAGTTGGCTATTTTATTGTACACCAGGCCACAGTTAAAAAAGACTGAAGATTTCAATGTAAAGATAGAAACCTTGGGAGTTTTAAAAGAAAAAGCAGATGCTTCTTGACTTGAATTGAGTCTAATTAAACTGACACATTTTACATGTTTGGGGATATACTTCACTCTACATTGGACATGGAGAAGGAACGTGGCTGATCTCTCCTGAGGTGGTTATACTTTACATATCACATTGGCTGGAACATTTACCAGTCAGCCTGTGGATGTGGCCCAGACACTTATTCAGTTGCTGCTTGTTTTTTTTGTTATTGTTATGCTTTGCTTTCTGAGTGAGCAGCAAGTGCACTATTACTCAGAGACCCTTATCATTGCCTTTTTCTGCCTATCACTAAGGGACAAGGCAAGGGAATTAAATGGTTCATTCATTCACTCATCCAACAAATAAATGTATTAAGTATTATTAAATGAAAGGCGGTCTTCTCAGTGCTAAGCAGACATGGTGAAAAAAAGCAGACAAAATCACTACCTTCTGAAGCTTATATTCTAGCAGGAAAGAGAGATCTTAAACACATGATAAGAGGTAAGTGCCAGGAAAAAGTCTAGGGTGTTGTGAGAGTTTATAACAGGGAACCTGCCCTAGTCTGACAGACCGGGGAGGAACTCCCTGAGGAAATCTCTTTTTGAACTGAGCTCTCAAGGATGAGCACGAACTAAGCAGGCAAAGAGGCGAAAGAGATTTCCAGACTGAGGGAACAAACAGTAAAAGTCATGACCCTGAAGCCAGAAGCAGCCTGGTGCAGTTCAGGAACTGAAATAAACGTGAGGTGACTGTGTTGGAGGACAGTGGCATCCAAGTTCCATGGGAGCTGTAGTCACTTGGGTTCCCTGGTTCTTGGGATCACCGATTAGGGAGGGAAGAGGAGTAAGTTGGAGCCAGCGGAGGGAGAAGCTGGCCTGTGAGGCCGGCACAAAGGGACCTCAGTCAGCCCTCCAGGGAGCTCTGGACTGAGACCGGCCTTCAGTGTTGGGACAAAGGGGACAGGCCTCCACATCCCCGTGTTGAACAGCCAGGGCTAGAGGGGAGGGCTATTGGGCAGCAGCACCCTGACAGCTAGAAGTGTAAGTCCTTGTGTCCTAGGAGGGAACCGGGGCCACAAAGCACAGCACCCACTACAGGAGCCAAATCGTTCTGGCCCTTGTTGGTCATAGTGAGGAGTTTGAATTGTATTCTTTTTTTTTTTTTTTTTTTTTTTTTTTGGTTTTTCAATTGCAGTTGTCCCCTTTTTCCCCAATTTCTCTCCCCCACCCAACCCACCCCCTCTCCCACAATCATATCCCTCCCCGTTGTCCATGTCCATGAGTCTTTTATATGGGTTCTTTGACTAAACCCTTCCCTTACTTATCTCCCTTCTCTCCCTCTCCCCTCCCCCCTATTGACTGCTATTCTGCTCTTTGTTCTATTTAGTTCCTTTGTGTTGTTCTTTAGTTTCCTGTATTAGGTGATATCATATGGTATTTTTCTTTCTTTGCCTGGCTTATTTCACTAAGCATAATTCTCTCTAGTTCCATCCACGTTGTTGCAAATGGCAGGAGTTCCCTTTCTTTCTGCTACATAGTATTCCATTGTGTAAATGTACCACAGTTTTTTGATCCACTCATCTACAGATGGGCACTTAGGTTGTTTCCAGCACTTAGCTATTGTAAACAGTGCTGCAATGAACATAGGGGTGCATAAGTTCTTTTGAATTTGTGTTTCAAGATTCTTCAGGAATAATCCTAGTAGTGGAGTCGCTGGTTCAAAAGGCAGTTCCATTTTTAATCTTTTGAGGTAATTCCATACTGTTCTCCACAGTGGCTGCACCAGTCTGCATTCCCACCAACAGTGCAGTAGGGTTCCCGTTTCTCCACATCCTCGCCAGCACTTGTTGTTTGTTGATTTGTTGATGGAGGCCATTCTGACTGGTGTGAGGTGGTATCTCATTGTGGTTTTTATTTGCATCTCCCTGATGGCTAATGATGTTGAGCATTTTGTCATGTGTCTATAGACCTTCTGTATGTCCTCTTCGGAGAAGTGTTTGTTCAGGTCCTTTGCCCATTTTTTAATTGGGTTGTTTGTTTTCTTGAGGGCTGGCTGGCTCGGAATTTTACTCCAGGGGCTGGCTGCATTTACATATTTTAAGTGGACAAGTATGGGAGATGAGAAAGCACTGGGGAGGCTACTTCAGTGCTGGCCTGGGCACAGGGGCAGCAGAGGGGAGAAGCGGGACGTGGGAAGCAATTGGACTGAGTTTGACCATCGTGACAAGATTTCCCAATGGGCTTAATGTGGGTTGGTGGAGAAAAAGAGGGGGCTCGTAGATGTTGCTGAGGTTCTGGACGGAGTGCATCGCAGATGGTGGTGGCCTTCAATGAGGTGAGGAAGACTGGGGAAAGAGTGCCATTCCAGATCCTCTCATTACACATCCCCGGAAATTGACTTTATAATAGAGTTGTGTACTCTTCCTAAACAGGAAGGACACATTGCCTATTCCTTGGGCCATGGTTTTTATTCAAAGCACAAGTCAAAATCCTTCTCCCCCTTCAATGTCCAGGTCCAGTGCTCCCTCCTCTGTAAAGCCTTCCTAACATTGATGCATGTGCATGAGTGTGTGTGTGTCCTGATAGTTTATAATTGGGGAAACTAGAAGTTAGGAAAATTAACTGACTTTCCCGACTGTACTGGATATCAACTACATATCAAATCTGATTCAGTGGCTTAAATGCATGAAATCAAAGAATAGGAAGAGAGGATTCCAGATCAAGTAGGAACTTATGACAGAAGTCCAGGCAAGAGTGGATGGTAGCTTAGCCTGGCGTGGGAGTGGAGAGAAGGAGTGAACATATCTAAGAAGTTTCTAGGAAGTAGAATGCTCAGGATGTGGTGTTTGTTTTGGTTAGAGGGAAGGAGAGAGGTAGAGGGAGGGGTCTCAGATAACTCCTTGGATGATCCGATGTCATTCACTAAGCATGGAAGCACTGGGAAAAGACACAGTTTGGGGGGAAAATATCATGAGTTTGGTTTTCATTTCATTTCAAACCCCCAAGGGTGACTGCATTGCCTGAACTCATACCTCTGGGATTAGGGTTTTGGCACTGGGACTTTTTGGTGGGATCACCAGGTGACTGGTACTTGAACCTCTGAGGGGATACTGCAGGGCTGGTGCTCGCATTCTAATGGATGTTTGTCACCGATACTTGGAACACCAGAAAACAGTGGCCTGGAGCTGCACGCTGCACCCTCTCTCTGCCTCCTGCTTCCAACCGTCCACCACCGCCTCTCACTGACAGCACCTAACATGGAAGCATAAATGTCTGCATCACAGAGCAGAACATGGAGCAGTGGTATTAGAGCTGAAAGACAGGTTTAGGGAATGAGCCCTGGCTTAGGAAGCAAGAAACTGGGTCTTATTTTTCAGCTCTGCCATAAGCCAGCAGTATGACCTTAGATATGTCACTTCCCATTTCCAAGTTTCTTTTCTCTTCTTTCAGATGTATAAACATCTCCTTGATGTTGCACATACTTAGATGTCTGTCTTTAAAAAGCCTTCCCTGATCTCCATCCCTTAGTAGGATTTGGTGCCTCTCCTGTTGCTCATATGAGCTCCTCTTCTACCTCGCTTTTTGAATTTTACCCTAATGTTTAATTGAGAAATTACTAATGTACAATTAAAAACACAGATATTAAATGTTTGGTTTGATGAGTTTTAACAATTGTACACACCCTTGTAACCAGCAACCCAAACAACTTATAAAATATTTTTGCTTCCAAAAAAATTTACCCCTACGCCTTTCCCATAAAAATATCCTAAGCACATACCCTCTGATTTTCAAGACTGTAGATTAACTTGCCTATCATTTGAACTTCATGTGCATTTAGTAGACGATACATACTTTCAAATTTTTAATTTTGTAAAATATATATAACATAAAATTTGCCGTTTTAACCATTACTAAGTAGACAGTTCAGTGGCATTAATTATATTGACATGTGTGCTACCATAACCACCATCCACCTCTTTGTTATCACATTGCATCCTACTTGCCTACTAATGAGTCTGAATCCCCTAAGAGGGATTCAGTACTCAAGAGGTAGTAGTATCATGTCTTGTCCATGTGATTGACATTTAGTAAATACCAGTATTTTCTGGGTGGCTGGTTGAAGAAAGGAAAGAAAGGAGAAAAGGAGGGAGGAAGAGAGGGAGGAAGGAAAGGTGGTCTGAAGTTTCACTATGTTTTTCTATCTAGTAATGATAATAGAGTCACCAATTTCTCCTTTATTCCTCCTTTATTTCCCAACCATTTATTAAATATCAATAGAGTGTCTGCACTAGGTTCTAGAAATGAAAAGATGACCTAGACAAAACTCTTTCCCTACAATACCACAGCCTGAGTAGGCATCCAGATAAGTGAACAACATTAATAAAACAGTAAGTCCTTAGTAGAAGGATGAACAGGGTGGGAGTTATGGGTGCAGAAATGAGATTATGCCTCATCCTGCTTTAGGACATCAAGGAGGAGCTCACAAAGAAGCAAAGCAGGTTTAGTGCTGTTGAGTGGAGGGGTGGGAGTGCAGAGTCTAGGGGAACTGCAAGGAATTCTTTAGGGCCAGAATCACGGTTCTTCCTCCTGGACTCCCATTTTCTGCCTCAATGCCTGAAACTGTGCTTGGCAAAGGAGTAATATAGCTACAGTAATTTTTTTTCAGCTTAATAGGTTTTGCTTGCCTCCTTCTCTACTTCCTTTTCATTAAGGTTCTTCCTTGTTTCCCAGTGCTTCCCCCTTTCTCAATGTTTCCCTTGAGTAAGCTTCTCCTCTTTGTGAATGCTCTTTTTAGATAAGTGGCCTTTATTATTTGTAGCTTCTCATAAAAAGTCTTTGTCCAAGACCTTGGGGTTTTCCCAGGAGAAGCCATATAAATCTCCCAATTTGACATATTTATTGTCCTCTTATTTCAAAAATAGCTGTTGAATAACCGTGTACCTTCTAGCTGCTGTGTGTACTCAAATTTATACACACACACACACGCACACGCACACACACACTTTCCCTTGTCCCCCACTCTAACCCATTCTCCCACTTGTATGTAGCCTAAGAACTCAAACCATGAAGTAGTTGTCTATGGTCAAAATGGTGCTACTAGACTTAATAACTTGGGGACTAAGAATCTCTTTTTTGGAGGGCTGGATGTTTGGATGTGTGGATGGCTGGACAGACGGACAGACAGATGGATGATTGAGACAGTCAAGCTTCTAAAATCTTGCCAAGGCTACCCTCAATAACAACCCTTAGCAGGCAACTCAAAATGATGAGGCAATGATACGTGCTACCATGGAAGAATGAAAAGACGTCCCAGGAGAGGATGGCAGTGAGATGCCAAAGAGGTAGGCAGGGCTAAGACTTCATGCTTTTCCTCCTTTGCTCATTAAACATTTATTGACTAGTCTTCTCAGGCAGCACCTTTTATTCAGCCCCTGCTGTGTATTTGGTGAGAACAAAAATATCGAATCGCATCCCTCCTAGTTTTAGAGTGACTCATGACTCATTCTGAACTCTAAAAGAAATCATCCAAAAGTATTTTTTCAATAAAGTCTTTTTTATTTTCTACTGAACAGAATATTAAGTAATAAGATTCATATTTCTCCAGTTCTACTTATAAAGCTTCTTTCTTGGATTGTTTGAGAAGTCCAAATAAGACCACACCCTGTTTTAGAAAGCACAGACAGAGATGGGAGTTGGGAGTGGGACATGCCTCTCTCTTTTGTATCTAAAATGATTTATATGAAGAAAGATATGAAGATGTCAAAGCGTATCTCATGCTTTCCTTTCCACCTCTCATTGTAATTGGGGTAAATCCATATATAACAGTGGACCTGCCCACATGTTGTATTACCACATGGTCTACAACTCCACCTTTGTCCATATGAAAGAGGGATTGTCATGTGGCAATGGCCAGGAAGACTTCAGGAGATGCAAAGCAAGGTCATCTGAGGACACTGGTTTCTGCCTGCAAAGAAATTTAACTCTAGTTGCAGAAACAGGAGTAACTAGAAAGTCATACAAGCCAAGGGTGAACAGAGGGAACTGACCTAATCATCTTCCCACATTTAAGATGCTGAAGGCAGGACAATTAGAGAATAAGACCATGAGTAGGAGTAGCAGAAGCTAAAAAGGCATGAAGATCTATATGCAAGATAAACTTACTTTTGAGCCAGAAGTCTAAGCAAGCAGAAGCTATGAGGTAGTTCATTGTACCTGGAACACATTTTCCCCAGACCATTCGTTAATCCTACAGATCTCAGTTTAAACATCACCTCCTTGAAGAAACACCCCTAGTCAGCCCTATCC
Organism: Furipterus horrens; assembly: GCF_987537825.1. NCBI lineage: Eukaryota > Metazoa > Chordata > Mammalia > Chiroptera > Furipteridae > Furipterus > Furipterus horrens. The sequence goes on from NW_028327180.1 coordinate 71,204,443, forward strand.
TCACCCCCACCCTGCTCATACCCCCAGATGTAGACGCTTGGTTTCCTTCACTGACTTTATTAAACTTAGCTGTATCATTCTGTTAGGTTCTAGTTTATTTAGATAGAAAATGGACCCCAATAGATATTTTATTAATAGTATAATAATTTGTTTTTAAAATACTGGAATTAAAAAAAATTGTTACTATACATGTCCTTCCTCTTTGAGAGTAAGAGTAACACATTGAACATCATGTTCAGATAAATAAGTAAAAGATCTCCCTTCTTGTCAGTGGTGCTACCCATCATATTTTATATGATTAATTTAGATATCTTGCCTATTGAACTGTCTGGTTTTTCTATACTTTTTGAAAGAATAGTATTTTTCTTAAGGAATAAGCAGAACATTGCTTTGAAGCAGGGTTTTTTGGACCAAATAATTCTTTGTTTGGGGGGCTGCCCTGCACTGTAGGGTATTTAGTAGTATCTCTGGCCTCTACCCACTAGATGCCAGAAGCACTCACCCAGCCCCAGTTATAACAATAAATGTCTCCAAGCATTGTCAAGTGTCTCAATGGGGGGCAAAATCACCCCTGCTGGGGACCAGTGGTTTAGAGAGGAATAGAACTAGCAGGCAGACCTAGATGAGACATGTATGTTTTGGTCACATATTTTTCCAGTCACTAATTTGTTCTCCTTAAACCACTTTAGACTTCATGGAGTCCCACCCTTTGGAAAAAAACCTGGAACAGAAAATGCCTTTCTGAAATCTGGAGGTGTCTCTCACCATACAGTAGAGAGAATACCGGGTGAGGAGTCAGACCAGCAGTCTGCCTCTCATTACCTGTGTGACCTACGGGGTGTCCCAAGTTCTTCACCTGTGCAGTGGGGATGCAGTAGTCGGCCCCCACATCAGTAAATGGTTGGAGAATCAGATCAAAAGGAATCCCATTTTGTTTTCCATAAGTAACAAGAGTCAGACCAAGTAATACCTGTCAATTTATTGCCCTTTTCTGAAAAAAATTATTCTGTCCTTAGGAAGGAGTGGGAGGCAGAACAGAATGGTTATGGGTCCAGTCTTTGAAATCTGACAAGCCGGGGCTGAAGACAGCCACCTCCAGCTAATAGCCATGCAGGTGGCATTCCAACCAGGACACATAATCTCTGGGCCTCTCTTTCCTCATCAATAAAATAATTATAACATCTACTGCCTAAGGGTTATTGTGCATGTATTATAGAATTTATGCAAGGTGCTTTGTACAACAGGTATCCAACATAGAGTAAGCGCCCATAAATTATGTTTGCCATTGATGTTATCGTTATTCATAAATGCAGGAGATACCATGTGCTTTCTGACTGATGGGAAAGACATTTGGGAGCAGACTTCCTTTTAGGATCCTTGAACCAGAGCCTTAATGGGAACTTCCACTTCAATGGTTTTGCTTAAAGCCAACAGCACTGACAGACATATTGGACAGATTAGTCCTTCATCAGGCTTGATGGCAAGAACTGTGTCTTATTTACATCTATATTCAAAGCACCAAGCACAGTGCATGGCCAAAATAGATGCATTCATTTCTATGCTTGGCAGGTTAATTTTTTGAGCATCTTCTAGGGGCCAGAAACAGTTCCAAGGTCTGGGAGGAGGAACAATGATGAGCAAAAAGAGGCAACATCATGGCCCTGATGGACACAACAGTCCTAGTTGCAAAGGTTGCAAATCAAAACAGAGAACAGGCAGAAATCAGAAACGCTATACAATTTTTTTGGTATCATTTTTTTTTCCACTTCTGATAGACATTTAGTTTTAGAGAAATACTTCTCCACTTTAAGAACACCAACACTGCAAGAATGATAGTCCATGGCAGGTGCCATGGTTCCAATTTTAGAGAGACAATGGGGAGCAGTGGGCAATGCAGTGAGCCACAGAGGAGGAGCTCACTACTGAGCAGTACATCTGGCACGTTCTCAAAACAGTTTTGTTGCTTCTGACTGTCTGAGGAGAACTGATTTTGATGGTGGGGTGCTTGTATGGACGGAAGGTGACGGGCAGTTGCACGGGAGATGGCCAAGGTACAGCATGGTGCGCCAGGAGACTGGATTACAGGAGCCAGATTTCCTGAACCCCTGAGCCTACAAGTCTCAGCCAGGTATCTGACGGTGTAAGTTCTGTCGCACACCTAGGAGGTAGATAATGATTGGCCTAGCTCTTTGGAAGGAATTTTTTAAAACTATTCACCCAAATTCTAGCCAAGATTGGTTTGGGGTGGGGGGATACTTTGTCACTCTATCAACTTAAGTAGACTTTCAGAAAATTTCCCTCTGGGTAATCCCAAGCATCTTGTTCCTACAGGAAGAAGCCAATGGGATTAAACATCACTCCACCTAGACCAAACCCTAATCCTATTAGAATGGCTCATTGTCTGGAGGACTCATTATATGGCTGGGGGTCGTCTTACCCTCATGGCTGGCTCTGATTATCAGAATCTTGACAGGGTCTCACAAGATGCTCCAATTTTTATTTCTTTTTTTCTTTTTCTTTTCTCTTGTTTTTTTAAGGCAAAGAATCTACAGACTCTGGAAAAGAAACAAAATAAAGATTGGGTCATAGGGAAAGGCAAAAGGAAATTGAGAAATGAGATTTCAAAAAGCTTTGGGGATGTTACAGCCTTAAAATGAATGCAGAACAAAATTCCAAAATGTGTATTATTTACTTCTATAATAGCTGGGATATTTTAAAGGAAGGGTCTACAACACTTTACACATAAGAAAATGTGGAGTTTTGTGGTCTTTATCACGCAAGTCTCAGACTTGTCTGTTTTTCTCTCGGCACACTTATAAAAGCAAGTAAAAACTGAATGCTATTTTAATAACTCTTAGGGTGTAGTATTATCGATTAGCTACAATTCATTGTTTCCTACCCTGTTTTTATTTCCCACAGCATAACATTGTTTTTACATTAGACAGTCTACCCTGTGGGGAGAAAAATGGTATAAAATATAAAGCTGGCCCTTTCCTTTTAGACACCCAGTAATTAGCTCAGGTTTTCAACTCTTCCCAGCAAGATCCAGCTGCTCAAAACAGAAAAGTTTTCTTTTTTTCTCAACGTGGTTTTGCCAGATGTTTCCACAAAAAAGTAATAATTGTAATTATAAAGGCTAAGTTTTTTGTGTGCACTGTTGCATATGACTTTATCCTTAATGACTACTTCAAAATGCTCCTCCTCCTTCATTAAACAAATTAGTTCTCCCCAGATCCTTTGTGAAGAACATCTGTTGTCTCTGTCTTCACAGTCCCTCAGCATTTCAGCCATTTTTGATTGTCCATGTGTCCTCAGGAGTCAAACTTCAAGCTCCATTCACACTCATTCTGTATTTTCTGCACAACAAACCCAAACTAGACTCTTTAACATTTTGACAAAAGGACACTCAATTACTGTAAATTAACATGGGAAATTGCTGCTATCTCTCCCTGTTAACCCTACATTTTTGTCTGATTAGGGAATGATTCTGTGTTGATATATTATAATAAATTTGCATCAGTATTAGCAGTCAGACACTATCTGTGTTTTGTTTGAGATGGTAGTGTTTTCATATTTGCTAGAGAATATTTTTGTTTTTTTAAGTATATTTTATTGATTATGCTATTATAGTTGTCCCAAATTTTTCCCCTTTACCCGCCTCTGCCCAGTACTCCCTTCCCTCCAGCAATCTCCCTCCCCTTAGTTCATGTCCATGGCTTCTCCACTTACTTTACTGTTCTTAACATCCCTCTGTCTATTTTGTACCTACCAGTTATTCTTCTTGATCCTGCCTGCACCTTTTCCCCCTTTCTCTCCCTTTCCCCTCCCCACTAATAACCCTCCAAATGATCTCCATATCTGTGGTTTTGTTCCTGTTATAGTTGTTTGCTTAGTTTGTTTTTGGTTTTTCAGATTCATTTGTTAATAGTTGTGAGTTTGTTGTCACATTACTGTTCATAGTTTTGGTCTTCTTTTTCTTAAACATGTCCCTTTAAAACATTTGATATAATAAGGGCTTGGTGATGATGATAAACTCCTTCAGCTTTACCTTGTCTGGAAGTACTTTATCTGCCCTTCCATTCTAAATGATAATTTTGTTGGACAGAGTACTGTAATCTTGGTTGTAGGTCCTTTCTTTTCATCACTTTGAATATTTATTGCCAGTCCCTTCTTGCCTGCAAAGTGTCTTTTGAAAAATCAGCTGATAGTCTTATAGGCACTTTTGAAAAATCAGCTGAAGTCTTATGGGCACCCCTTTGTTGGTAACTCTGCTTTTCTCTTGTTGCTTTTAAGATTATTTCTTTATCTTAAACCTTTAACATTTTAATTATGATGTGTCTTGGTGTGATCCTCCCTGGGTCTAGCTTGTTTGGGACTCTCTATGCTTCCTGGACTTGGATGTTTATTTCATTCACCAGATTAGGGATGTTTTCCTTCATTATTTTTCCAAATAAGTTTTCAATTTCTTGCTCTTCCTTGTCTCCTTCTGGCACTCCTATGATTCGGATGTTGGTATGTTTAAAGCTGTCCCAGAGGTTCCTAAGCCTCTCATTTTTTTCAGTTCTTGTTTCTTCTTCATCCTGTACTGGTTGACTGTTTATCTCTTCTTTATGTTCCAAATCACTATTGGTTTTGTATGGATTTTTCTTCATATCACTTGGTGTAGCCTTCACTTCTTCCCTTATGCATTTGCTGTACTCAGTCATTTCTGTGAGCATCGTTATTACCAATGTTTTGAACTCTGTGTCTGTTAGGTTAGCTATCTCCCCCTCACTTAGTTCTCCCTCTGAAGCCTTGATCTGCTCCCTCTTTGGGGCCACACTTCTCTGTCACCTCAACCTGAGACAGCCTCCTGTGTTTGCCTCTGTGTATTAGGTAAAGCTGTCACACCTGTTACATTGTAAGGGTGAAGCCTTAGGTATTCATCAGTGCTGGGCAACCGGTTTCACCACCTTGTGATGCTGTATGTGGGTGAGGGGTGGTAGAGGGAACAATGTCACTTACTCAGCACTCACCCCTTTTCCAGTCACTTTACCCACTTCCCATATGACTGGCACCCCTCTAGCTGTTGCCCTGGCCGTCGTTCCCAGAGTGGGTGGGTTTGCGTACATCCTAGGACCATGTGGGCTCTCCAAATGGACTCTTCTGAGAGACTAGCAGTTTCTTCCTCTGACCCAAACCCTACTGGTTTTCACAGCCAGAAACAATTAGGCTTTATTTTCCCTGGCGCTGGAACTGTGAGCTGCAAGGTCTGGCCTAGGACTGGGGTCGCTCCCCAGGTGTCTCCGTGGCTTTTATAATGTGTGACTGCTCGTTTCACTGGTCCACTGCAACCACTGCCTTGCCACTGCCACCACCACACCATGTCCTCTCTGCTCCAGCTCTTTGTTTCTGTTCCTCCTACCTGTCTGGATGAATATTACTTCTTTATGTCTTTGTTGGACTTCCCTGCAGTTCGATTTTCTGGTTGGTTTTTTATTTGAGGTAGACATGATCCTTCTTATGGTTGTGCAAGGAGGTGATGCGTGTCTACCTATGCCTCCATTTGTCCGGAAGTCTATTTCTATGCTTAAAAAAATATCTTCCTTCCTTATGATCTTACTTATGTCTGCCATCCACACAGAATTTTGTAAGGTCAATATTGGAGGTAGCCTTAGGCAATCTGACTCAGCCCCCTTAATTGGTCACTGGCAAAACTGAGAGCAAAGGTGTGCTCTAATTACATGTCTGATTGGTAAAAATGTTTTGACTTTCATTTTATATCCTGCTAATAAGAGAAGACATTGAATTTTCCTGTGGGAACCCAAAACAAAATCCCATCACCTTTTATCAGAGTCATAAGCTTGCCATCATTGACAATGATGCCTATATATACTTCCTACCAGTCACAAGTCAGTATTGTTTCCTCCAACTGTCTCATGGGTTAGGTTAATCTACCCACATGGGTTGACCATGTTTTTGTTTAATAAATTTGGGATGCAAAATGAGTGTGAGCTCCCATGAGGATGGGTGGCATATAGTTAAAGCTTTTAGAGGAGGAGAAAGTTTGTACAGTAGCCCCCCTGCCTTATGCATGGGTCATACATTCCAAGACCCCCAAGTGGATGCCTGAAACCATTGACAGTCCCAAGCCCTATATATATATAATATTATTTTCTATACATATATACCTATGATAAAGTTTAATTTATAACTTAAGCACAATAAGAGATTAAAAATAATAACTAATGATAAAAATAGAACAAGTATAACAATATACTATAATAAAAGTTGTGTGAATGTGGCCTTACTCTAATAACCAATCTGGTAACCAAGATGGCTACTGAGTGACTAAAGGGTGAATAGGGTATACAGAGTAGACAATCTGGACACTAGGTGGGTTCGTGTCCCAGGCAGGACAGAGTGAGAGTCCATCATGCCACTCAGAATGGCCCACCATTTAAAACTTCTGAATTGTTTATTTCTAGGTTGTTCCATTTAATATTTTCAGACCACAGTTAACCACAGAAAGCAACACCATGGATGAGGGGGGACTACTGTAGTTAGACATGAGTCCAAATCTTAGTCTGGGGCAAGTTATTCAATTTCTCTTAAGTCTTGGTTTACTCATTTTAAAACTGGATTAGTAATAGGAACTTTTGCATGGGGTTGTTGCAAGGAATAAATAAGTGAATTGATGAGCATAAACATGCATATATAAGACCTGATACATAGCAAGCACCTGGCATAGTAACACTTTTTGTTATATGTGCCTAATCCCAAAGTTCAGTGACTGCCGGGGTCAGAAGGTAGAGAGAAAGGGGCAGAAGGCAGTGTCACAGATGAGGTTGAAGTTTTAAGCTCATGTTCTAATTCCTAGCACTCACCAATACCCACCTCACCTCACTGTTGTAAGCACCAGAAACTGCATTTCCCAGCCCCTGTCAGTTAGGTAGGGACAGGGCCACAGCTAAAGCGAAACCAGTAAGTTGCCTAAGGTGAAAAAATACTCAGAGTCGCACAAGCGCCAGTCCTGTGCTTGCATGACCCTAGGGCCAGGGCCTCCTTAAATTTTTGCACTAGGTGCCTCATTGCTCTCACCCTGGTCCCCACCCTTGGGAAGACCATGTGACAAGGTCTGGCCAGTGAGCTGCAGCTTCAAGTGACACTTCCAAGCCAGCTCTCAGTGATGCTCTACACTCTCTTTCTCTGCCACAGTAGCCAGGGAGGTTGCCCAGTATAGATGGTGGAGCTCAGGACCTGTGCAAAGGAGGGTCCCCTCTGTACCCACGTGCACATGTGGCATGATCAAGGAATAAAGTTTTGTTGTGATGGGCCACTGAGATTTGGAGCGTGTTGGCTACTGCACCAAAACCTAGCCTATTCTACTCTTACCCTTAGCAGGGTCCCGATTTTAAAAAATGAAAAACACTCCATCTTTGTTGCTCTCAGCATGAGTACTGAACCCAGGCAGAGTGAAGTTTAAATCTAACCCTTTCTAGTTGTATTTTCTCTGAGCCTCACTTGTATCAGCCAATAAAGTGACACGAATAAGCCATAACTTTCAGGGTTATTGTGTGGGGCATGTTGCATTCTAGTTGGCTGTAAATGGGCAAGTCCTTCCTTAGGAGCTTGTTGTGGGCAAGGAATATCTCTATCTCACTGAGGCCTAGCACATGACAAATGTTTAATAGATGTTTATTAATTAAGGTGAAGGAAGACTTTGGTTTATGAGTTACAGAGAATGTTCTGCAAGGTGAAAGCTATGAGCCATCACTCAACCAAAAAAAAATGGGCCAGATTTTTTCCTGTGTCTCTCTGTGAATCTCTGATACTTTCAGTGAGTGCCTGCATCAGCTGGGTTGTCAAGGTTACCTTTCATAATTTTTGGAATATTATTAGATGTTGACCCATACTTTGTCAAAATTATACATAGACCTGGAAGCGTGCTCACCTTCCCTACTGTTCTGACTATTGTCACTCTCTTTTCTGATCTGTTTCCCTCATTCTGTTGTATTTAAATTTGTAAAAGATTTTACAGTTTGACTATTCACCAGAATGAGGTATCACTCTTATTGTACTGACTCAGTGGGATTTCAGGGAACTTAGATTCAAACCATGAATAAGCTGCACATTCTTTCTTTAGCATATAGGTGAGATACCACCTCTTTCGAAAACTATAGGTGGGGGAGTCCCTCTCATAGTTATGACCAGTTCTCTTCCTTTCTTAAGCTTTCGTCATCATATCACCATCACCATCATTATCTCAGCAGTTTATTTATTTGGTCCCATGGTCTGCTAAGTGCTTGACATGCATTCTATCACTTTAGCCTCATGACAACCTTATGAAAGAGATGCTGGTATTAGTCCTGTTTTACAGGTGAGAAAACTGTGGCTCAAGACAATAAGTAACTTACCCAAAGATATACAGTCCTAAATATCAGAGCTAAGATTAAACCCAGGTTTGGTTTGACTTCAAATACTGTGATTTTAGCCTTCCATTATACTAAAAGATAAAGGTGATCTCATGGGTGACCCAAATCCTTTCAGTTCCATGAAGTTTTAAAACATATATTTGAAAAATGGCAATGATACCTAATATTCTGAGCATTTTGGTAGGGGTGGGAAAGGGAGAACAATTTGGTGATGAAGTCTGAAAAATTTGACTTGAATAAAACATTACTTAGAAAAAATACCCTCCAATTTCTCTATAATCTAGATTTTTAAAAGAACAAAAAGGGAATGTTATTTGGCAAAATTTTTTATTGGGAGAAAGCATTTTAAAGGCACTTTTCAAGTGGTGCATGGTAAGGTTTTAGAAGTAAAGGAAGAGGGACCTCCGGCAAAGATGGAGGTGCCCTGTCTCCCTCTCAGCTAAGAAGGAATTTACAGCTGTTACCGAATGAAGTGGGTTCTTTCATGTGGCGCCCTGGTGCAAAACCCAACAACTAGTGTGAGGAAAACAGGTCTTTATTTACAATATTACAACCCGGGGAGGGCATTGAGCAATTCAGCTCAGAGCCCTGTTCTCCCACGGGACCCAGCACTTCCCTTACTCCCCAAAAGGCTGTAAGCCAAAAACTCACCCAGAAGTTCCCAATCCCTTATCTGTCAGCTGTCTCCTTCAGGATCTGGGGTACGATGTCATCAGCCTCCGTATAACAGTCCAGGAAAACATGTGCTGTGTTGCATTGGATCACGCATGGTTCTCTCTTTGCCCTTTCAAAGCCTCATGGACATTTGATTTATAATGGAAACGGGACCTTTTGATTGTCATATTATAAATATTTTCTATTTGTTTATACTTTCTTTGCTTATGGCACTTTCTGTTTAAATTTATTTTTAATTTTTATGTTCAGAAAGGTAGTTTTGATGCTTCCTATGATAAGGAAAAAACTTGGATGCCAAACCTAGTTTCACAAATCTACTTCATGCCAGTAATGGGAAGGCAGGGAGCCACTGTGTAATTTGTGAGGCAATTTGCAGAATGCTTCCTGTTAGGCTCTGGTTATCATTAAGTAATAGCCATGTGTTTATTTGGCTACTTTCCATGCAAGGCCTTACAGCCATTCTATCAGCACTCCCATCAGTTTGCAATGCCTGGCTGGTCATAATAGGTGTTAACACCAGTCCATAAAACTACTGATACTTTACGATTTGTTGAAATGTCAAGTGATTTGCTTCTGAGAGAAAGAATGAAAAAAAAAGAAGAGAGAAGAATGAAGGAATGCTGGGAAAGAGGGAGAAAGAAATCAAGAGAAAAAAAGGAAATAAAAAGAAGGAAGGAAATAGGACAAGTTAAAACATAAAGAAAAAAGTAGGAAAGAAAAGTATTGAAAGAAAAAAAGGTAGGGCTAACGGAGAAAGACTAGAAGGAGTGAAAGAAGCAGAGCCTCAAAATATAAGTAAAGGTGGAAGGAAGGATGGATAGATGGGAGGAATGAAAGAAGGAAGGGAAGGGGTAAAGGGAGGGGAGGAAGGATGGAAGGAAGGGAAAGAGGAAGGAAGGGAGGGAGGAAGGAAAGAAAAAAAGTAAAATGCTTTGGAGGCTAAATCATGTCAACTGTAAAAAGAATCATAAATACTAGGGATACTTCCTATCTAACCTACCTCTTCTCACACTTTTTGTTTCACTGGAAACTTGCTGTTGGCTTGAACTGACTTCAAACAATAACCAACATAAACAACAAAATCTTAACCTATGCAATGTTTTAAAATTATAGCACAGTGCCTTAACAGAATTTGACCCATAGTCTGTAAAATTTAAAAGGACAAATGAGCTAGCAGTTCCTTCCTACTTAAAAATTTTAAAAAGGAAAGTTATTTGTATTTTATAATACAAAAATGTACTTCAAAGGAAATTGTGGTAGCGCCGGAAAAAGCTCAAGTCTTCAGTACTGTTTGGTAGAATTTTGATTTTTTGCCATAGATACCTGAAGAACATTGTATTCTTTTCTATGGCTGTTTGAGGCCAGATAGTCAAAGATAAAAAGAAGCAGGAGGCTGATGTCATTGCAGTTGGCTTTTCCCTTCAGTGAGTGTGATTTAAGTTAGAGATAGGACTTTCCTAAGAAGGGAAGCAGACGACAAGTTGTTGAACATTAAAAGGAACAATTATGAATGACTGGAAGACCAAAGCATTTCTCCAAATGCCCTGAAACACAGAAAAGATCCTTTTTCACATGATTTAAATGTACCCTCTTGTTCTTACAGTCAGGAGACAGGGCTGAATGAGAGCTCAAGTTTCCTCTCAGTCCCACAATTCTATATGATCCTATAACAGTGAAAACAAAACAAACAAACAACAACTAAAACTTTGCCATAATTAACTGGTTATTGCCTTAATTTTCTATTTCACTCTGTCAATGGGACCTTGCTTCATTGTATTCATTTATTTTGATGGCACTCTGCTACACTAGCTTAGCTGTTTAGAATTTGTGCCTATGAGCCACTTCCATTTCCATTCATTCATTCAATGAATATTTTTATTGAGCTGCCTACCCACCTGGCACTGTTTTAGGTGGAGCATAAGCATAAACAACAAGATTTTAAAACAAAGCAAAAACCTTCTGTCACAGAATTTGCCTATAGTTGGAGTGGGGGTGGGAGGAATAGACAATAAATCAGTTGGTATAATAATCTACGGTATGTTAGATAATAATAAGTGCTACAGAGAAAAATGAAACTAGGGGCTAGAGAGGGCAGGTAGTAGAGGAGCCTTAATTTCAGGTAGAATAAATAATAGGGGCTGCACGTGAAATGGTCTCTCTGATGAGGAAACACTTGCGCAAAGACCTGAAAGAGTTGTTTGAGATGCAGGAATACCTGAGGGATCTCAGCAGGCAAAGGGAACATGCCTGAGGACAGACATTTGGGGTGCAGACATGAAGCGCCATGAGTAAGGGGAGAGCTCAGAGAGGTCAGGGACCAGAATCTTGTAGGGCTGAGTAGGCATTGGAAAGACTTTGGCTTTAACTGTGAGTGAGATGGAAAGAAAAGCAGAGGGATGCAATCCGTATTTCACATGATCCCATTGGTTGCTGGGGTGGGGGTGGGGGAGAAGATCATGTTCAAAAGCAAGGGCAAGGCAGAGAAAGCACTAAGAGAGGCTATGCCAGCCCATACAAGAGATGATGATGATGTTCATCGTGACAGTAGTAGTGAAGAAACTATAACACAGATTGTGGATATATCTTAAAACTAGGAATGATAGAGTTTGTTCAAGGATTGGACGGCAGGCATGAAAGAAAGGGAGGAGTCAGGATAATTCCAACATGAGTCTGGTTATCTTCGCTTTGCTATATATTCAAACAAATCTCCAATGCCCCCTGCCTCCCTCTTCTTTTCTATTGCCTCCCACCCAAGTCTGGTTGTATACAAGTTATCTGCCACTGTGACTTAAAGAATCTATTCTGATTTCCCCCTTTATCTGAGTTAAGAGAGACCCCAGACTGAGTCTAAGACTGTAATAGTACTAGATGTTCGCTGCACTTGTTTCCTCCTCCTTTTCTATGGTTTCTATGATTTTATTTGTGTTTTAATGGCCTGATTATATATGAGCCTTTGTTGTTACCTTTATACTTCTTGGGAAGCATATATGGAAGGGAGGGAGAAAGGGAAGGAGGAATGGGTCGATGAATGTAGCTAGAGCTAGAAAGAGATAGGAAAACAGAGGGAGAAGAGGAAAAGGGGGGAGAGAGAGAGAGAATACGAAATGGCCAAATAATAAATAGATAAGTTGTTTAGAAAGTAAAGAAATGAATGCAAGGACACAGTTCCTGGGCAGACAAAGTAAAAAGAAAGGTGTGATGGATCAGAATAGATTCATCACTCCTCCCAGAACTATCAAAAAATAAAATAAAATAAGGTACTCCCTGACATTTCAGAAATAGTGCATCCCCAAGTTGATAACTAAGAGAACCTAAGGTCATAGTTCACATAATTTATTTTGAAGCAAAGGACTTAAAAAGAAGGGAGAACAAAATTTAAAAGACAAAGAAGAAAACCTAAGTTCAGTGTGTGCTGATTCATAAAAGAATCAAACTGTTTTTTAACTTCCAGAAGGAAGACAATACTCTAAATGTATTATTCTAAAAAAGATAGTGAAATAGGATAAATAGTAGCAACAGGATGATAATTTTGGATATGTTAAGTTTATCACCTTAAGACCAGATTTATTTATATATTCATGCTCCATTTCCTTGCATGACAGCTTTTAAGAATGTATATAATAGAAAAAGAGAAAAGAAAGAGTGGGGAAGAGCAGAGTAAAGAGGAAATATGCATAAGAAAATTAAGTCAAAGATAAAATTAATGCTCCCCCACTGACCCTCCCTAAAAAAAAAAAAAAAAAGAATGAAAACAATGTAAACATAAAGTTCTGCTGAGTCTCTAGAGATAGTCTGTAAATTTAATTTTTGAGTTTCCTACCATCCCAAGGAAAGAGGAAAATAAAATCATGAGTAAAAACCTAGTTTCTGTAAGATTAAAACAAACTGGTGATGTTGTGGAAGTTAAGAACAAAATCTAAAGAAACTACATTCTGTGCAGCCATAAAATATGGGTAAAGACCCTGACTATATTCATTCAACAAAGACAATTAGAAAGGCAGCTTCTCATTTTCTGAATGAATGGTCTGTCTTTTCTCCTTCTTAAGCAAAACATCACCATTCATTCTTGTAACTTCTATCTCATTATTTTTTTTTTTGGAACAATTACAAATGTACCATAAATGATCCTTGCCACCATGGCAACAATTTAATCTGCTGTTACTCTACAGAGGCCAGCTAAGGGGATAAAAAGGCAACAGTTTCTAGGCATAATTTTCACAGATATTTAATGTAAATCAATGACACTTTTGTAACTTCCACAGTTTGACCTGTGTCAAGTAAGTTTTCTGAATACAAATCCATTTGAAAGATTCTGCTATGGTTAGGACGGAATGAACTAGATGAAAACCTTCCGATTAGGGCCAAAGCCAAGACTATTAGTTCTGCTGTGGATGTTCTTGAAATGGGACAGTTCTGAAGGTCACCTTCATCAGCATCAACAAGGCCACCCAATACACCTCACACTTGCTCAACCCTTGCAAATGTGCTTAAAACTGAGCTTATTTACAATCTAAATGCTCGTGTGGGATGGTAATCAGGGCACTGTGCTAATTTAGGTCTCATATTTCAGGGGAAACAAAAGATATGTTAATATTTTATTCATCTTCAAAGTATATAAATTGTGCCTCCTGTATAGCTCCTCAGGCAAAGAAGGAAGTCCCCGCTATTAAAATTAATGTATAAAAATCAAATTGAAAAAACTTTTTCTGGTATCCTCTCAATGACAAAGAATTATAATCAATGGCAAAATCGGCCTAGAATGAAAGTTTTCATCTCCTTCCCGTGGGTGGTCAGACCTGTGTGAGGTTTGCTCTGAGCCCCTCAAAAGTCCCCTCTTCCTCTTCTCTGCATCCTGGGCCTGCCATTCTTGTGTCTGCACAGACAGCTGAGCAGACTTGGTCACTTTCACTTCTGCTGGGGAAATTACAATGCACTTCTTTACATGGTAGAGAAAAAGAGAAAACTTAGGTCTTCTGATACTAAATCATTGGACTTTGGAGGGTCAATAATCAATAGGACCATAAAATGCATGAATGATGCAGAAAGAAAAGTCAGAAAGGAAATGGGGGAGAAAGAAAGAGAAAGAGGTGAAGACAGAAACAAATTGTTGAGTGTGGATATTCCTGCACTCATCTATTTTACAAATCCTTGTCAAGCACCAGAAAGTACCTGGCACCAGACTTTATTTCACATGTTAGTTTCTACTGGGGTCTGACTCGGAAAGTATCTGCTGATTCAGGAGCTCTGAGCTGAACCGAGAAATTCACCAAAATTAGGAGAGTCAGGGGTTTAATGAGGGTCAGCCTGGAAAAAAGTTATCCCTGAGAGGAAAAATCCTCTGATCTGAATTTTTCTCTTCTGACATTCTCTACTTCGTGTTCAAAGCAAACAACACCCCGGCGGCAGCTATTTCTTCATTCAGCATTGAGCAGATGGCTTCTTCTGGGAAAAGGAATCTGTGTCACTTGTAACTTTGATTTCACTCTTCTGGTGCTCTCAGAGCATTCGCCCAGAAAGGGAGCCGGCTCCTGCTACGACTGTGGCAGGAGAAGGACCAGTGAATGTCCCACAGATATTAGCTTCAATAAGCACTTAATGAATGCCTACTCTGCACAAGCATAGAGAGAAACGAAGCACAGCTCCTACCTTCCTGCGGCTTCAGCTGTAACTTCTTAACGAGACTTTGCAGAGGCTGATTCATAAAAGTGCCAGGATGGGTGGTATTTTTATTCCCATTCTATAGCTGGGTAAAGTTACTTCTAAGGAAGTCAAGTTACATGCTAAAGGTCACCCAGAGGTGACAGCATCAGAAAAATAAATGATCACAGGACTGATGTCATGTGTGGGTAGTTTAAACTGAAAAGGAAGAAAACATTTATGTGTGTGTGTAGTAGGGGGAGGGGGGCTTATCTAAAAACAAAGATGTTGCTCTGAGTTTCTCAGTTTCATTTATTCAGCAAATAAGTGGCAGGCAGTACTCTAGGCGATGAGGATGCAGCTAGCAGTGAACGAAACAAAACTTACAGGGTGCTTACATCTAGATAAGAGAGCCAGACGATGCTTTTTAAAATATACGTATAATGTGTAAGGGTGGAAAGTGCTATGAAGAAAGCAAAAACAAAGTGAGGGGAGAGAAAGCAATGTGGGGGGCTGTTTTAGATAGAGTTGGGTGGGTGGGGGCTTCTCTGAGGAAGTGACATGTGAAAAGAGATCTGAATAAAGTGAAGGGCAAGTTACAGGGACATCTGGGGGACTCCAGGCAGAGGAGCAGCAGGAAGAAAGGCCTTGGTGTAAGAAGGTCTTTGGCAAGCTTGAGGAACAGCAAGAAGACTGTTGTGGCTGGAGCAAAGAGAAACTGACATCCATGGGGAGATGTCACCTGTGAGGCAGCCAGGGGCCAGGGTGTGGACTTTGGCTTGATTCCAAGTGAGATGGGAAGCTGTGGAGGGTTTTAAGGCAGGGACTGCCATGGCCTGGCTTAGTTTTAGCAAGATCCCTCTGGCCGGTGTGTGAAGAGTAGACTGTAGAAGGCAAGTCAGGAAGCTGCTGTGATCATCTAAATGGGAGACAGTGGACACTCAGGGTGTAGTGGTGGCAATGGCAAATGTGGTCATGTTTAGCAAGTATTCTGCATGTGAAGTCAGGATTTTCTGAAGGGTTGATTATGGGGTATGAGAGAGAGAGAGAGAGAGCCTTATAGATCAGATAATTTAGCTAAGCTATAAGTCCCTCACAACTTAGTATCCCAACAGAACCATGAGGCCCAAGGAAAACGCCCTTGTGTGGGATGCAGGGCCTTTGGCCTGCATGAGATGACGTTATCAGATGAGTCCTCGTTCCACCCATTTCCAGCTGAGAGACCAGGGCAAGTGAGGGGCCCTCTCTACTCCTCGGTATCTTTGCTGTGACCTAGGATTGATCATTTCAACTCTACCTACCTCAGAAGGATGTGTTGAATAAAACTCCCAAGTTAAGGCAGTGCAAGCTTAGGAATTATCAGTCACATCATCAGCACCATCAGAGTTAACTTTCTGAGTCAGTTCAGTTGCCTTCGGGGGACCATTAATAGATTCCAGGAAGCTCTCCTGCCCAAAAGTCTCCCTCCAACCGCCCATCATGATGAAAGAATTTCACAATGAGCCTGATTCCTTTCTGTTAAGAGATCATGGACCCCAGACATTGTCCTTTAAAAGAGAAACTAACTCCAACTACTGTCCATCATTTGTCATTTTAGGTGATTTTCTATATCAGATCACTTTTCTGTCACTATCACTGCCTTAAGTCTTGGAGAAAGAAAGAATAAATATGCAGCAGAGAATGCAACAGTTGCGGGGAGGTTGCTGAACATGCTGTGGACAGATTGAGAAGATCCCTTAGGGGAGGAGCCTCTAAAAATAAACTCTGGTGAAGTACTCACAGTTCCATCAAGTGTCCACATTGAGGTGGGGATCCACAAACCTGAGCTCTTATGCTGCCACAACAATGTCCCTGGGACTAGAAGTCTGTCCTCATCCCTGTTGTGTTAGGTGACCACCAGCTGAAATCCTGCAGGCCCAATGCTGGTGAATTCAGAATAGCTCAGTTGCCAGAGCTGGAAGGCCTGTTCCCCCTTAGCAAGATAAGAGGAGAATGCTTGAGAACATTCAGCTAGAGTCCCACAGCAAACGTGCTCAACCTCAGGGGGTAGTGACTCACAGGAGGCCCTTCTCACTGGAGGGTGGTGAGCCAAGCCGTGAAGTAGTCACACCAGACCCTGACAGTTTTACAGATGTGCTGTCTCCAAGGTTGAAACTCAGCTCCTGTCATCTTTGCAGCTAACCACCACCCCTGGGAGAGGCATCTTCATGCCTGAGCTAATATAACTGTGACTCAAAGCCAGAGGATTTAATTGCTGCAGTACACAGAGTGTGGGGCCCCACTGCAGAGTGGTTTGAGTCCCAATATGATAACTACTTATATAGGATTCTCATTCTTCAAAATCCCACCCACTGTACCTTGCTACAGGGCTGCGAATGTGCCCTCAGGGTACCTGAGTCAGGACAAATCCTGGTATTAGCTGAGAGATCACACCATTCAACACTAATGTCAACCTTTGTTAGTGGAATTAGAGCTCCACTTCCTTTTTCCCTGAAGGCACCTGCTTCGCTATAATCTGACCTGCATTTGATGTGCCCTTGTTTCACAGACCTAGGTTTGCAGGGGATTGGTGGGCAGGATTTCAGTCTTCTCTCTGGGGGTTTCTCAGCCCTCCTGTTGAAAATCATGAGAAGCAAATGAGTGTGTTGGGGAAAGCTGTGGTCTACGCCCACTCCCAGAAGCTCCAGAGGCACAGTCCCTGTCCAGACCTGGCACCCTGTTGTCCTAAACCACATCTGAATCCTTTCTCTGTTTTTCCCTGAAGGGACACCAAACCATGCATCCCATGAAGCCACAAAGACTGAAACCTCCTCTCTCCTTCCCACATCTCTGCTCAAATAACATTGCAGATGATTGAACTCAAGACATGTGTATCTGGTACTGATGATTAACTGGGAGTCCTAAGTGGAATTCAAAGTTACTTGCAAGTTCAAAGTAGAGATGTGTTTTTAGTGGTTGCATATAAGTGCTGACACCCCCAAACAGGGTGGGGCCTTGCTGAGGAGTCAGGGTATGAAATATGGGGTACCAGCATCTTTCCTTAAAATAACATGCATTATGAAACTTTTCTTCTCATATAAGTAACATATATTTATTGGAGAAAGTAGGAAAGTACAAAAAAGTATCTTGAAGAAGGTAATTATCATCTACTTCCCAGAGATAACCATGGTTAATATTTCCATGCATTTCCTGTGATATAATTTAGCATAAATTAATATATTTTAGAAAACATAATCTAACACAAAAGCATGAAATACATAAAGATATATTCTTAAGACAGTATTACTATGTGTATTTTATATACATATACAATTTATGCATACACATATATGTATATATAAATAAGTCTATATCATTAATAAGCATACTATAATATATATTAGTAAATATAAATAATAATATACATGCATTTATTATTTTATTGTGAACATTTTCCCTGGTAATTAGCAAACCATGATTTTTGATGGCAGCATTCAATGTTATGGATGGAACATTATTTAACTATTCTTCTATTGGTTGATATTAAGTGGTTATTAATTTTTTATTATCACACATGGCATTGCCTATGGCTAATGGGGTAGGACATGTTCTTAGAAGCAGGATCTCTTTCTCAAGGGATAGATATCTGGCACTTTGGGATCTGTATAGCCAAAATGCCATCCAGATAGTTTGTTCTGCTTTAGTGCCCACCAGGTTTTTAGGTATGAACTGCACCAGAGAGGAGGCAGTTGCCTACAGTTCAACCTTAGCTCTTGTTTCTAATTTGCTTTCTGCAGTTTCAGTTACCCACGGTCAACTGCAGTCTGAAAATGTTAAATGGAAAGTTCCAGAAATAAACAATTCATAAATTTTAAATTGTGTGCCATTCAGAGTACCTCACTTGGTCTTATCACGCAGGCACTGGGCCATCCCACGTCATCAAAAGAAGAAAGGTGAGCACAGCAGAGACGGGCCCTTTGAAAGAGAGAGGTTGCGGTCACATAACTTTTACTACAGAATATTGTTATAATTATTCAATTTTATTATTATTTATTGTTGTTAATCTCTTACAGTGCCTAATTTATAAATTAAATTTTATTACAGGTATGCATGTATAGGAAAAAAACGTAGTATAAGTAGGATTCAGTACGATCCATGGTTTCAGGCATCTACTGGCGGTCTTAGAGTTTATCCCCTTAGCATAGGGGAGAGACTGTATTTTCTCTGCCTTAAAGTGGATACACAACCTTGTCAAATCACTTAACTTCTTCCAGCCTCAGTTTACATATCTGGAAAATGAGGATAATCTCGTTGATTTTGTAAACTGTAAGTTACAAGCTCCTGTACAGGGATGAAGCATTAGTTTAACTGCATAATGTGCTTATCAATTAATTGGTTCTCTGGTATCAGACTGTTGGTTTTGATTTCTGGACCCATTACTCATTACTTTTTATTATTAACCTGGGCAAGTTACTTCTCTTTTCCTCAGTTTCTTCATCTATAAAATGGATAACAAAAGCCCTTACTTCATTGGTAAGCATTAGATACAATCATGCATTTAAAGCATGTAGCACATATTAATTACTATTATCATTGTTAGTTTTTATTAAGCAGTTAATTTAGACTCAATGTGAAGGTATTTAGAAGCCACTGGCCTCCTGTTGAACATCCTTAAAGCCTTGGTGGTATGAGTGTGTCTATATCATGTGGTTACAAAATTAATCAAAACACCAAATAACTTTAAAATGCCAAATCAAATGCATCAAGTCCATGTTTTCCCAAAAGTGCACGCTGAAGTTATATGTTCTGCAGTGTGCCCCAGGGACCTTTGGTGGGGGATGGGGTGGTCATCCAAATGGAAAGGGCAGTGGCCATGACCAACCCCCCAGCATGCAGCAAACATGGCTAGCTGATGAACAAACCCATTTCTTCCTCTTGGAGCCACAGCCAGACCTCCTTTCTCAGGTCCCCCACCATTAGGTGTTACCACATAGTCTTCGTCTCAACCATCCAACTCTGTGACTGCTGCACAAAAACCAACCTCAGCAATACAAAAAGTGGGTGTGCCGTGTTCCAGCAAAACCTTCCAGAGCTTCTCTGTGGTTTGCCCACCCCTGGACTAGAGCAGGGCCAGCAAGGGTGAGGTTTACTGTGTGGTTCGCAAGGCAGCAATTGCCGGATAGGAAGAACCTTGAGGACTCTGGCATGAAGTTTGCTTTTTATCCAAAAAACAGGAGGGAAGCCTCCGGAGGCTTTAGAAAAGGGTATATACCCGGGTGTACAGAAGCTGGGTTCCGACAGATCAGTATTTCAGTGTCCGTTGCCATGTAAACCACTGGTCCCATTTTATTACCTCTTCTGTAGTCTCCTCTGAGGAAATTCAAAACAAGCTTCTCACTGAGGGGGCAACTTTAGGGAAGGACCAGCAGGCAGGCCCCAGGGGGGCCTCATGAGGGGCTTTGGTCACTTTGGGGAGTCTGTCATGGCTTTAGGACTACTTCACACACAGGATCGGAACCCTGGCTCTGCAGTCCCCCATCCTCTCCTCCTAATTAAACTGTTAATGAAAACATAACGGTCACATCTGAGCCACCTATTCCGTCCCTAGAGACATTTCTCCCTTGGAATAATAATGACAACATTCATAATGGTTAGCCTTTATTAACAATAACTTGGGGCCAAGCACAGTCAAAAGGACTTTACATGATTACCTGTTTTAGTCCTCCCAATAAGTCTATCAGGTAGGGACCATGGTTAAGCCCCTTTAGAGTGAAAATCAGAGGTTGTGTGACTTGTAAAATGACAAAGCTAGTAAGTGGCAGAGCCAGGGAACTGGACCTACATGGCGTGAATCAGAGTCTGGGCAGTTAACCATGACAACATGGTGTCCCACTGAAGGCAAACGTGTTCAGTAGGTTGCCAGTGGACATGGAATCTGTGAGGGAAGGGAAGGGAGGGAAACCCACTTTTAAGGTCATGAGGCTAACATGAATGTTGCATCTAGCTCATATAAGAACTGTGTTGTCAACAGGTTCTCAGCTTGCAGAGTTCTTTGTCACACACTCCATGTACCTCCACACAGGGCAGGAATTCCCACATCCTAGGATGGGCTGGCTGGAGGAAGGATGCAGAAATTTGTTTTGCCAGCTTCTCCCTCTGCACCTTATCTTTCTGCCTTTCCACCCCTTTGAGATAACTTTGCATCCATTTTACGTAAATATTGTAGTTCAACTCTTAAGGGTAATTCCCTCCGTTCCACCTCACCTTAAGGGCAGTCCCAACACAATTAATTGTGGCCACCTAACAAGATGCAAAGTGCTTCAGAATCTTTATTTTTATCTTCGTTTTAAAAGAAGTCATATCTGTCTTGAAACACCAATTCAAAAGAACTTATGCACCCCTATGTTCATTGCAGCATTGTTTACAATAGCTAAGTGCTGGAAACAACCCAAGTGTCCATCTGTAGATGAGTGGATCAAAAAACTGTGGTACATTCATACAATGGGATACTATGCAGCAGAGAGAAAGAAGGAACTCCTGCCATTTGCAACAACATGGATGGAACTAGAGAGAATTATGCTTAGTGAAATAAGCCAGGCAAAGAAAGAAAAATACCATATGATATCACCTAATACAGGAAACTAAATAACAACACAAACAAAGGAACTAAATAGAACAAAGAGCAAAATAGCAGTCAATGGGGGGAGGGGAGAGGGAGAGAAGGGGGATAAGTAAGGGAAGGGTTTAGGCAAAGAACCTGTATAAATGACTCATGGACATGGACAACGGGGAGGGATATGATTGCAGGAGAGGGGATGGGTTGGGTAAGGGAGAGAAATTGGGGGAAAAGGGGACAACTGTAATTGAAAAACCAAAAAAAAAAAAAAAAAAACCCAGCTAAAATATACATGGTGATCTCTTGCTTTAAAAAAAAAAAAATGTCATATCTGGAGTGAAATGGTAAGAACATAATTTGTGACACTAAATAATGAAAATCCTAACCTCTCACGGTGTAGACCTTGTGTCCTCCTTAAAGGTCAGAAATGTTACATGTGCCCAGGTACGCTCGGGAGTTCACGGAGGACCATGTCTTAGCTTTGAACTCCTATAAAAGAGAGCAGAACTGAAGGAAAACATACGCTTCAATACGCAAGATAAAGTTCATGTGGTTTGAGTTATATTCCCACGAGCAAATCAAATCCTATGTCCACTGATACGGATGCTTTGCCCACAGAACACACTAGGAGAAAGCAAGCGCGTTTCAGGGGAAAAAGGCAGGTACTGTTGGTGGAGTCTTCTCCGCCGGCGACAGGCTGCTGGGAGGCCGTCACGCACAGAGCCCCATGAGCTATCCCAGACTGACAACTGTTCAGTGCCCTGCAAGAACTTGTACAGTTCTCAAAATGACTAACTTGTACCTATGTGACAGGATTTGACCCACTAATTAGTGTACCGTAAAGTTTTAATAAAAACTTTTTTCAAAGTCCCGCTTTGATGAGCAGATGAATTATCATATGAGAGTTTAAAAATTAGTCAAAGGTGTCTTGACGACCAAGTTCTTTAAACATGGCCTACCCTTGGCCCCTGACTATTGTTGATCATAATCTGCATGAACTTTTACTTCTCACCGAGAATGGAACATGTGTCTTTTTATAATACAAATGTTAATGGTGTGACTCTTGTGCTTTGTTGTTTTATCTGATTTGTGTCAATGTATCACCATTCCAATGAAAATAGAAAGCATACATTGATTTTTTTCATAACATTTTTATTTTTTATTATTACTATTGACATATAATTCACATGACACAAACTTCACCATTTTAAAAAGTACAATTTAGTGGGTTTTAGTATAATTTTAGTATAATAGTGTACAGCCATCCCCACAATATAATTCCAGAGTATTTCCATTGCCCCCAAAATAAACCCTGTACCTATTTGCAGTCACTCTAACTTCCCTTCTTCCCAAACCCCCTGGCAACCACTAATCAGCTTTAATCTCCATGGATTTGCCTGTTCTGGACTTTTCACATAAATGGAATTATATAATATGTGGCCTTTTGTGTCTGTCTTCTTCCACTTTTCGTACTATATTAGAAGTTCATCCATGTTGTAGCATGTATCAATCAGTACTTCACCCCTTTTTATGGCTGAATGATGTTTTATTGTATGCATATACCACATTTTGTTTATCCATTCATCAGTTTATGGACATTTAGGTTGTTTCTACATTTTGGCTATTGTAAATTACGGTGACAATTACGGTGTTATAAACATTGATGTGTAAGTATTTGTGTGGACATATGTTTTTATTTCTCCTGGGTAGATATGCAGGAGTGGAATTGCTGTGTTTAACTTTTTGAGGAACTGCCTCAGTGGCTGCCCCACGTTATAACTATCAGCAATGTGTAAGAGTTCTAATTTCTCCATGTCCTTACCAACACTTGCTATTTTCCATTGTTTCATTACAGCCACCCTTGTGGGTACGAAGTGATACGTCATGTGTTAGTGAATTCTCTAGTGAGTAAGATATTGAGCAGCTTTTCAAGTGCTTATTGGCCATTTGTATGTCTTCTTTAGAGAACTGTCTAGTCAAGTCACTTGTCACTTTTGTTTTTAAAACATAAGACTGCCTTTTATTATCATATTGTAAAAGTACTCTGTATATTCAAGATCAATACCCTTATCATGTGTGTAATTTGCAAATATTTCATTCTGTGGGCTTTTTCACTTTCTTCCTAATGTCCTTTGAAATAAAGAAGTTTTCATTTTGATAAAATCCAGGTTATCAATTTTTTCCTTGTTTGCTTGTGCATTTTGTGTCATGTCTAAGAAGCCACTGCCTAATTGAAGGTTATAGAGATTTACACTTATGTTTTCTACTAAGTGTTTGGTACTTTTACCTCGTGCATTTAACTTTTTGATCCATTCTGAGTGAATTTTTGTATATGATATGAGGCAAGGACCCAACTTCATTCTTTTGCCTATGGCTATCCAGTTGTCCCAGCACCATTTGTTGAAAGGATTTTTCTTTCTTCCAATAGTCTTGACATTCCTGACAAAAAAAGGAAAAAAAATGACTTAAGACATATGGGCTTCTGGACTCTCAGTTCTGTTTCATTGCTCTGCATGTCTATCCTTATACGCATACCACAGTGTCTTGTTTACTGCAGCTTTGTAGTAACTTTTGAAACCAGGAGTTGTGAGTCCCTCAAATTTCTTCTTCTTTTTTTGCTATTCTGGATTAATAACTTTTTAAAACTTCAAGTTAAAATTGAAGCTGCAACTCTCTAAAGGAAGACAATTTCAGAAAAGGCACTGTGACCTGTTTTTGGTATGTCACTGGTACTTTCGAAAATGTTTGTTACGTGGAATGGATTGATTTCATCTCTATTCTAAACAGATGCCAAAGTCACTTCTCCTGTGGAGCCTTTCTTTCAGTCCCTTCTCCTTTGTAAGAAAACTTTTACATTAATACTGTGTGTGTGTGTGTGTGTGTGTGTGTGTGTGTGCAGAGGACCTGGCACACTTCATTATAGTATTTACTTGTTTGTGTCTATTTTTTGCATTAGACTATAACCTCATAAAGGACTAGAATCATATCTAACTCTTCCCTGAGTTCCCAAAGCATTGTCCTAAGTAGACAGCCAATACCTAAATTTTGGAAGGAGAGAAGACAATAATGAAGGAAGGGGTGATAGGTGAGAAGGTGAAAGGGAAGGGAAAATAAAAGAGAAAGAGAAAAGAAACATTTACTTAATGTTTATAATAATATTCTAGGCATAGTTTAAGAGGCGTTATCTCCGGCATTCTCACAGCAACCTTATGGGATAAGGACTCTTATGATCTTCATTTTACAGATGAGGTCAGTGAGACACAGAGTTCATTAATTTACCCAAAGTCACACAGCTAGCAAGGAACCTAGGCAGTCTGGCTGCTCATCAAGTTCTTAACTATGACACCATGCTGCCTCTCACATGAAGACTAAAAGAAAGACCCCTGGGCTCTGCCTTAGAGAGTGGTTCAGTAGGTTTGAGGTTGTATCCATGCATCTGTACTTTAAACAAACTCCCAAATTATCTGATGGACAGCTCAGCTGGAAAACAATCCATAGGAGCGGCCAAATAAAACACCATGGAGGCCCAAAGCAGAGAAGACTTTGGTGAAATGTCATACGTGGGAGAAAAAGTAAGAGAAAGCTGCGTACTAGTAAAGATGAGGGGAAAGGAAAAAAACAAGATCTTGGTTGTCTACCCAAGAAGGAGAATTGGACAAGCAATGAACATCACTTTTGTCCCTCCCTCCCTTGGCTCCCTTGGCCTGCAGCTTGTCCTAGCAGTGGCTGTGCTGCATACCCTACAATGACATGTCCTTTCGACCAAGTCCACATCATATCTAAAGTTGACTTCAGAGTATCCTATGAGGAAATGAATGAACCATAGAGCAGATAAGAATAAGCAGTAAGAGAAGCGACTAATATTTATTTATTGCTTATATGTGCCAGGTTATGTTCTAAGTGCTTTCTATGTAAGAACTCACTTAATCCTTACAATAGCCATATGAGGCACGTACTGTTGTTGTCTTCTCTCATCTTACAGGTGAGAAATTGGAGGCACAACAAAGGTTTAAAAACTTATCAAATTCACAGAGGTAACAAGTGGGAGAGCCAGATTCAAACCCAGACAGGTCTGCCCCAGAGCTCATACTCTTCACCACTGTGCTGCTTCTAGAAGAAGGAAGGAAGGAAAGATGAGGCCCATTAATGTTGCAATTTAGAAGAGCCAATCCTTGGAGCAAATCTCATCTGAAAAAAATGAACACACAAATCCTTCTGAGCCCCCTGTTGTTGGCCCCACTGCGACAGGAGTGTTAGGAAGACCATGAGAACTCAAAGGGCACTTAGCCGCTTTGCAGCTGCAGGGGCCAGCTTGTGGGGGGGTAGGGGGGGCCTCACCGGTCATAGCCCAGTGGCGCTGGTGACAAGCCATGACTGCTGCCTGAAAATGAGACTCCCAATTAGGGCCAACTGAGTCTCTTTTTTGGTGAATTTCACTAAAGTCACCATCTAAAATAGTGTTTCTTCTTAGTTATCTGTAAGGGGAAAATGATTTTTTTTTTTTTAATTCCACTCTTTTGGTAGCAAGAAAAGTTTAAATGATACTCTCAGGGGTTCCAAAGAACTTTTGTTTTCAGCAGAGATGTTAAAATATGTAAAATGTCTGAAGGACACACTTTTGCAGCTGGACTTAGAATACTTAGGAACATTGCTTTACTGTGTTTTCCAATGACTATTGAAAATACATGGATTACATCTAGGGCAGGGATTGTCAACTTCAGCACTACTGGGTAATTCTTTGTTGCTAGAGGCTGTCCTGTACATTGTGGGGTGTTTAGGACCATTCCTCACCTCTGCTCACTAGGTGCCAATGAGACTCCACACCTCCGGTGCCAATGAGACTCCACACCTCCATCTGTGACAACCAACAATGTCTCCAGATATTGCCAAATGTGCCCTGGGGCAAAAATCATCCCCAGTTGAGATACTGATCTAGAGGAGACCATTATAGTGAATGACATGTCTATGATCTCTTCAAGGTATTTTATGAGATGTTCACTTTTTTTTTATCATAGTGCTTTAAATACTTGGGTGTTATTGAAAGTATTTATAAATAGAATATATTTAATAGTAAAATATAAATATGCATGTGTCCTTATAAGAGGAAGAGGAGACAAAGAAATCAGAATAACAATATGTTGTTGGTGATAGTAAAATGGTGATACTATTATTATTATTATTATTATTATTATTAACTACTACTATTAGTGTCAAGTCCAGTGCCAAAATTAGCATACATAATCTCATTGAACCCTTACCACAGCCCTAGGAAGGAAGCCAATCATACTGCCTATTTAATAGACAGGGAAACTGAGTGACTAAGCCACTGCATTTTCTGTACCACATCTGTTTGTGTTCCTCCTCAAGGGAGAGCCTTGAGGACAGGAGCCTACCTTATTTACCTTATCTCCAGTGCCTTGTGTATAGGCATACAGCAGGAGTGAGAGGGAGCAAGAAGAGCATAATTACTTCTGTGTGTGTTAAAAGAGAGGGGCAGGGGAAGTCCACAGACCTGAGCAGAGACAGAGTCCACAAGAGGAAAAGACAGTTCCCAAATCAAGCAGTTGGAGAGTGGGGTAGTGCAGGAACGGGTCCTAAATCCAAAACCAATACCCAGTCTCCTGTCCCCTTGCTCAGTGCTTTGTCCACTCTGTTAAACAAACTTTGATGGTGACGTGAAAGGTATTTTTGGTAGCATTGATAAAAGTAAACAAATAACTTTGCAGGTTGACACATGGCCAGCAATAAATTCATAAAAGGTAAATATTGACGTCTGAAGATTATATAATCTTCAGTGTGTAAGGAAAGCTTGCATGTTCATTTTGGTTCCTTGGCAAGTCAGTGAGACTTCAGACAAATCATTCCATTTCTCTGGGCTTTTATTTCTTTTGGCTGTAGAATTGTGCTGGCGAAAGAGCATGTGATCAACTTCTATGCTTTTAAATGTCCTTATTCGAGCATGCTCAGCAGATATGGAAAATCTGTGGTTCTCTTGGGTTTCATAAGGATCAAATTCCACAGCGATATGTAACTTGTGTGGTTTATAGAAGTATAGGACCCCCAAAGCTGTGTGGAGCCTGGTACATCATACAGTGAAAATTTCCAGCTAGCAACTGAATTTCTTTTACAGAATCCCCAGCAGGTGCTCAATAAGCCTTGCTTTACAACCCATGGTAGGAGGGGGAAAGTGCTTTAGTTTGAAGAAAGCTGGTATAGTGTGTGTGTGGGTGTGTGTGTGTGTGTGTGTGTGTGCTCTCATCTCACTTTCTGCAGGGATGATAATGATTTGTTGGTTTCTTTACATTGCCAGTCCCTTGCACAGGGCTTAGTGACAACAATAATCATGTAACATAAGAGCACTTACAGATTGTCAGAGACTGTGCAAAATGCTTTCCATAGAATAGCTTATATAACCTGCAAGAACCTTACGAAGCAAAATACTTTTATTACTTTTATTTTTTCAATAAGGGACTAAGATTCAGCGAGGTCAACTAACTTGCCTAAAGACATATGTCTACCAAGAGGTAGAGTCTCAAGTCTATTTCAGACTGAGCTGGAGCTATTAATAGCTAAATAAATGTTTACTGAATCCAACTAATGATATCCCTATCCACCACCACACCTATTCCCCTGCTCCAGATGAAAAGTGTAAAGTATATATATGTAACACAGTAGCAATATTTATATAAGAATTGTGACTTTAATTCAACTAAGGGATTGACTTTTCACATTAGTGGAGTTTTTCCTTCAGTTGTCAGGTTTGGGTTTCAAAAGCGCCAATAATAATAAGATATTAAATAATTTTAATACATACTTCACTAGACCACATTTACAGTTACTGTATTTAAGTTAATATATTATCAAATCAACTATAAAAAAAGCAATAAAATATAAGGCTAGATTGATATGGAAAGCAGAGTAATAATTTAGGCTTCCCTAAAAAGAAACCAGATAAGGCATTTCTTTGGGAAGATTACTAGTTTTGTCTTGTTTTTGTTCATTTGTTTTTTCTTTTAAGGCTAGCCTAAAATAGAGATGAAATTTTATATTAATAAAAATGAAAACCTTAGGCAGAAATAGCTAGAATCAGTAAATTAACAGAAGGTTGATATTGTCATTTAGGTAGGTGTATTTTAAATAAAGGAGTTTGACCATCTCACCCAGTTATTCATTAACAGGAAACTCTAGGCAAACTCGTAAAGCAGGTAGAGTCTCTCTTTGGCTTCTCCTTCTCTTTTGGGGTCACTCTAGATGGCTGATAACTTTAGCCTGCCTCTCTCTTCCAGAAGGAGCAACGCCTCATGTTTTAGGCCATTCAAATGCAAGTATTAAAGAGCTAACACCAAGTGGCCACCAAAAACAAATAAACCAAATTTATTTATCAGTGTGTAATAGTCAAATCTAGGGGTAGCCCTAGCCTCAGGATCATTCAAATTATATAATTGGGAATCTTTCTATCTCCAGATCTCTTTGCCTTTGGTGTGTGTGTGTGTGTGTCAACCTCATTCTGATGGAAGCTCTGAGTGGTAGAATAAAGCTGCTCCAAACAGGTTAGCTTTTACTGTTGAAAAAGGTCGAGTTTCTGAATAGTCCCAGAAGGTCTAGAATGAAGTGTCATGTGCCCATCTCTGAACAAACTAATACACCAGGCCTGGCCCATCCATAGATTTTGGGATGAGGTGAATCCCACCACAAACTCGTGGACTGAAGTTCATGGAAGGACAGTTTTCCAAACAAAACTGAGGTCCTACTACCATGTGTGGAGAGTGGATGTGTTGAAGGCAAAAAACAACATCTACACACCGTATGGTCATAATCAAGGACATCCTAAGAAGGAGGTTGTCCATCAAAAGTATGTGGTGTCCCTAAATAATCCCTTGTAGGTGATGCTTCCCAGTTCAAGTGTAAACTGATCCTCCTGAATTTATAATACTGTTAATATAAGGATGGATTCAGCAAAACTTGGAGCATAAGCAAGACACAAGGGATCTTCAGGTAGAACCTGTTCTGCATAGCCATCCATGACTCCTGCACTAATTGGATTTTTCTAAAATGCCTAAAGGAAGAGGAAAGCAGAAAATGAGCTGGCAATGGACGAGCCTTTTTTTTTTTTTCCCACTTAATAAGCCCATTAATGTGGCACATTTGGGTGCTTAGTGATTGTTATGAATTATGTTTGCCTGAGCATTTCTATGCTACAGAAATATTTTCTCAATGGTGCAAAGATACATGCAAGGATATTCATTGCAGTATGGCTTGCCATAGTGAAAATTTGGAAACAACTTAAATATTCATCAACAAATGAAGGTTAAGTAAATTATAATGTAGTCAAACAATATAAAAAGGTGCTCTTACCTAAAAATGTTAACATGAAAATATGCCCCAAAACATGTAATAATAAAGTTGAAAAATATGCATACTAAAATCCCACTTTTGTTTTAACTGCATATACATGTATGCATGCATGCACACACCCATGCAGAGACATAAAGGGTCTGGAGATACACATACCAACTCTTAAAATTAGTTGCATCTGCAAAATGGGATTCCATGGGGTAGAGGGTTTTTACTTTTTACTTTATATATTTCTGCCTTCTTATACTTGCATTTTTAAAAATAAGTATGTATTTTTAAAGCACGTATTATTTTTAAAAAACTCTTTTTTCAGACAGAAGTGATAACTAAAGTTATGTTTTGTTCTTCCAAGGCCATCCACACTAAGATAACCATTTTTCTTGGGAGCCTCCAATCTTCCTTCTGCAAAGTATTCCTCTAATTGTCATATTCATAACTCATATCCTCACTCCTCACTGCTCCCCATTTTCTCTATAGAGAGACCCTGTCAGGACTCACAGCTTTGTTAAGCATTATTTATAATAATAATAATAACTATAATAATTATAATAATAAAGACTATCTTGTAAAGCATTTGTGGAATGTGCTAACAGAATAGCCATGCAATAACATATTTCATTCTCTTCTTTTTTGCAGTTTAACCCCTCACTAATTTCAGACAGATCTTTAACTATTCATAATAAAAATGAACAAAAATAGATAGAAAGGTAGATAGATATAGCTAGATATAGATAGGTATCTATAGATAGGTCAAATAAAATTGAGCAATTAGAAACTGATCACGGAGACTGTTGGTCCTGATGAACAGAAACACATGTGATGAAATCACTGAGAAGTAAAATAGAAAATGAAAATCGGGAGCAAGGAAAGAGGAATAAAAATATGCTGGACATCATTCAATAACTATTTGCTGATGATAATCATAGGGATGAAAAATCCATCAGGCCTATGGAGCTAAAATTAATCAGCAAGTATTCATGGAGTGCCTCCTGCTTCTATTACTGGTTCTGGCTTCCTGCCTGCCCAGTGCCCAGGCTGGAGAAATTTGCATGACATTCAGCTTCTCCAGACAGAAGGAGCAAAAGAAGCAGACAGAGGCTCACAGCAGCCTTCTCTACCCCATCACGTCTGTTGGAATCACAGTCAAGGGAGACAAATTTCTTCTGTGAAAGACCACAAAACTAGCTAAATGTTGTAAACATCTCTACATCATCTGAAAAGAAGCCAGTAAGTAGAGATACTATTTCTGCAAAGCAACAGTCAATTCATTTGTGTACTACTTGAAATTTTTTAAGTAAAAATCCCATTTTTTTCATATTAAAATCAGGAAGGGAAATTAATAGGACTTGCAACAACTATACATAATTTTCAGGGTTCTTTCCCTTGCTGACAAAGATTGTAGGTCATGACTAATCTCCTTAATGTATAAAATATGAGGCTTATGTCACTGTTAATATTTTGACAAATAGCTAATGTAATGGACATTTGCTGCTTTCTTCATGCCTGACATCCCCTGTCTCCTACTTTAATTTATAAGTCCAGTTATTTGAACTTCCAGCCAAGATGGAGGCCTACACAGACATTCTGTGTCTCCCTCCAAAACTAAGAAGGAATACAACTACCTCAAAACTAGAGGCAAGCAGAAGTTCCAGAAAATCGAGCTGCATGAAAGTCCAACAAACAAAGATATAAAGAAGAAATACTTAGAGATAGAAACTAGAAAAAAAAATCCCATTTACTATAGCAACAAGGAAAATTAAGTACCTAGGAATAAACTTAACCAAGGAGGTAAAAGACCTGTACTCAGAAAACTACATAACACTGAAGAAAGAAATTAAGGAAGATACAAATAAATGGAAGCATATACCATGTTCATGGATGGGAAAAATCAACATCATTAAAATGTCCATACTACTCAAAGCAATTTATAGATTCAATGCAATCCCTATTAAAATACCAATGACATATTTCACAGACCTAGAACAAATACTTCAAAAATTTATATGGAACCAAAAAAGACCCTGAATAGCCACAGCAATCTTGAGGAAGAAGAACACAGTAGAAGGAATCACAATACCTGATACCAAACTAATCTGCAAGGCCACAGTAATCAAAACAGCCTGGTACTGGCATAAGAATAGACATATAGATCAATGAAACAGAATAGAGAGCCCAGAAGTAAACCCAGGTCTTTATGGTCAACTAATATTTGACAAAGTGGGAAGGAACATAAAATGGAGTGAAAAGAGCCTCTTCAACAAATGGTATTTGGAGAACTGGACAGAGACATGCAAAAAAAATGAAACTAGACCACCAACTTACACCATACATCAGAATAAACTCAAGATGGATCAAAGACTTAAATGTAAGCCATGGTACCATAAAAGTCCTAGAGGAAAACATAGGCAGGAAATTTTCAGATATCCCACGTAGCAACATTTTCACTGATATATCTCCTAAGGCAAGGGAAATTGGGGAAAGAATAAACAAATGGGACTACATCAAACTAAAGAGTTTCTGCTCAGCAAAAGAAAACATCAGCAAGATGAAAAGGAAACCAACCATATGGGAAAATATATTTGCCAATGATACCTCAGACAAGGGATTGATCTCCAAAATATATAAAGAACTTATACAACTCAACACCAAGAAGACAGACATCCCAATTTTAAAATGGGCAAATGACCTGAACAAACACTTCTCCAAAGAGGACATACAGAGGGTCCATAGACATATGAAAGAATGCTGAACATCACTAGCCTTCACAGCAGTCGGAATGGCCATCATCAACAAATCAACAAACAACATGTGCTGGCGAGGATGCGGAGAAAAGGGAACCCTAGTCCACTGCTGCAGACTGGTGCAGCCACTATGGAAAACAGTATGGAATTTCCTCAAAAAAACTAAAAATGGAACTGCCTTTTGAACCAGAAATTCCATTGCTAGGATTATATCTGAAGAATCAAAAAAACCTATGCACCCCTATGTTCATAGCAGCACTATTAACAATAGTCAAGTGCTGGAAACAACCTAAGTGCCCGTCTGTAGATGAGTGGATCAAAAAACTGTGGTACATTTACACAATGGAGTACTATGGAGCAGAAAGAAAGAAGGAACTTCTACCATTTGCAACAACATGGATAGAACGAGAGAGAATTATGCTTAGCAAAATAAGCCAGGCAACAAAAGACATATACCATATGACATCACCTATTATAGGAGACTAATGAACAACACGAACAAATGAGCAAAATTGAACCATAGGTATGTAAACAAGGAGTAAACTAACGGTGACAAGGGGGAGGAGGGAGGGAGATAAAAGGGTAAGAAGGTAATAAAAGCCCAGGAGAAAAAAGACCTGGTACCTTGGTTGGTTGTGTGGCCCATGGCAATCTTTCCAGTGAAGGAACGAAGGTTGCTTTCCTAAAAGATGGCTAGAAGGGACCTTAAAGCACAACTGAAAACCCAAAGGACTTGGAAAAGACAGGTGTTTACAGGTAAGGCTGAGTGGCAGGTATGTGGCTCAGTTCCTGTGTGCTGTAGGACAGACCAAAAGTCACCCTAAAGGTTCCTTGTGTGAGTTCCAGCAAAGCAGATGTAAAGATCATATGTGATCATTTGCTCCTCTTGTTGTGTTTATGAAAACGAACAGGATAAATTAAAACTGGACTTAATTTGAGGAGGGTAATCTTAGGGATAAATGACAAGGAGGGTAATCTTAGGGATAAAAATCGCGATTCAAGGAAAACCACAATACTCAGTGGTAGGCGATAAAGTAGTACAGCTAACTGT
Source organism: Furipterus horrens (assembly GCF_987537825.1). NCBI lineage: Eukaryota > Metazoa > Chordata > Mammalia > Chiroptera > Furipteridae > Furipterus > Furipterus horrens. Next base: position 71,237,911 of record NW_028327180.1, read on the forward strand.
CTTTAAAGTTTATTTTCATTTGAAAGTTAAACTAGGCCTGTGACATCATCAAAGATGCTTAATTTACAGGCAAGAAGAATATCAATGCCTTGCAACTGGATGTCTTTCCAATAAGAGAGTCTTGCAGATATAGAGACTGGTTTGTGGATTATGTTGTGTAAATTAACATGTGTGTTCTGTTTTCATAGGGCATAAGCCTATGATCTCATTACCTAAGTGATTGTCCGTACTTATAGGCCTCACTTAATCCTGTTTGCATTGCTGACTCCTGAGACTCAACGGTTTGGCTGAACTAAGTGCCTGGGTTGGTGAAGCATGGGGCAGTCTGTGGGCTTCACTTTAAAACTGGTTTCTCTTTTCAATCCTAAAGGCTTGGACAGAAAGAGCCCAGAGGTCGAGAGGGGGGAAACCTAAAATATTTCCCTCAGCCCAAACTAAGTATAGTGGACAAAAGGGCTTTGGACAGGTGCGATGTGCATTGCACGCCTTCCTCCAAAGAGCCTTTTTTTTCTCCCCTAATATGGGACATTCCCTGGCTGGTTTAGCTCAGTGGATTGAGCGTCGGCCTGCGAGCTAAGTGTCGCTGGTTCGATCTTCCAGTCAGGGCACATCAGAGAAGGAAAACTCTGACTCCAAAAAACCTCCGCTGCCTTGCGGCATACCTCTTCAGGGGAAAGGCTAAGGGAGTAAACCCCGACAGAAAATCCGGAGCCGGAGTCCCTAAGGCGGTTTGACGTTATAGTCAACACCGGCAACTCCTGCGGCGCACCTGAACCCAAGCTGTATCGACTCCGTCTTTCCCTTGGACCCTTCAGCTGCGAAGAGAGGGGGGGTCTGCTGCATGGGCAACAGCAGACCCTCCATATTACCCTGCCCAGGCTCTGTAGCTTCAGCGTCATCACAAGATGTCGATTCAACACGGGAGGAGACAGATGCCATGTCACTCCCGAGTCGGACTGCACAGCCATTCTCGGCGGTGCAGATAGACTCTTAAGAAGCTACACCATCGTCTCTCGAGACGGACGGCTGCCGACGACGACGAATATGGGACATTGAAAAATTAATCCCTGCCTTTTGTCATCTAGTGGTTATGGATTGAATGATGCCTTTTAACCCTGTTGCCAAATCTGTTGCCCCCAGAATACAACAAGGATGACAGCCTGTTAAACCAAGCATACCGTGGTCCAGGGTCAGCCAACTGACCTGGAGTCTGCAAGACCCTTTCCCATGTGGGAAGGCCATTCTCCCCTCCACACCCCCCACTCTTATTAGGGATTTCTGGACCCAAGTGAAGGTAGGATGACAACCACATCCAAAAAGAAGGAGAAGGAGAAGAAATACTCATCCAGACAGGAAGGAGGGGTTGAGCCGGGAAGGAGAAGATGCAGTGTGGTGGTGGCAGCAGTGATGGCAGTGGCAGGCCAGCAGAAAGTGCAGTCACATGTTTTAAAAAGTCAGGAGGGACACCTGGGGAGTGCTGCAAGTCCCTGACCAGACCGCACAGCTCATAGTCCCAGCACCTGGGGAAAATAAATTCTCATTGCTTCTGACTGTGCAGAACAGTGGGGGTTGTGGCAGAGGAAGAAACTGCTGGTCTCTCAGCAGGGTCTACTTGTTTAAAGGGCCCCCACAGTCCTAGAACATCTGCAGATCTACCCACTCTGGAACAATGGCCAGGGCAACAGCTAGAGAGGCACCAATCCCACATGAAGTGGGAGAAGTGCCTGGAAAAGGGGCAAGTGCAGAGCAAGTGACATTGTTCCTCTCAGACCCCTCCCCCACATATAGCGCCACAATGTGGTGAAACAGGTCACCCTGTACTGACGAATACCGAAGGCTCCACCCCTAATAATGTAACAGGTGCGACAGCTCTACCTAAGACACAGAGGCAAACAAACACAGGACCCTGCCAAGATGAAGAGACAGAGAAGTTTGGCCCAAAAGGGGGAATGGATCAAGGTTCCAGTGGGACAACTAAGTCACGAGGAGAGAGCCAACCTAACAGACAAGGAGATAGCCAACCTAACACATAGAGTTCAAAACACTGGTGATAAAGATGCTCACAGGCTTGATAGATGTGCTTAAGTATGACAAACTCATAAGGGAAGAAGTGAAGGCCATGCTAAACGAAACAAAGGAAAATCCACATAAAACCAATGGTAAAGGGAAGGAAACGGATTCAAATCAATGATTTGGAATATAAGGAAGAAAAAAACAGTCAACCAGTACAGAATGAGGAAACAAGAATTGAAAAAAATGAGGAGAGGCTTGGGAACCTCTGAAACTACTTTAAACACACCAACATCCGAATCATAGGGGTGCCAGAAAGACGAGAGAAAAAGTAAGAAATTGAACCCTTATGTGAGAAAATAATGAAGGAAAACTCCCCAAATTTGGTGAAGGAAATAGACATACAAGTCCAGGAAGCACAGAGAGTCCCAAACAAGCTAGACCCAAGGAGAACCACACCAAGACACATCATGATTAAAATACCAAAGGTTGAAGATAAAGAGAGAATCTTAAAAGCAGCAAGAGAAAAGCAGAGAGTTACCTACAAAGGGGTACCTATAAGACTATCAGCTGTCTTCTCAAAAGAAACTTTGCAGGCAAGAAGGGACTCACAAGAAGCATTCAATGTGATGAAAAACAAGGACCTACAACCAAGATTACTCTATCCGGCAAAGCTATCATGTAGAATGGAAGGGCAGATAAAGTGCTTCCCAGGCAAGGTAAAGCTAAAGGAGTTCACCATCACCAAGCTATTATTATATGAAATGTCAAAGGGACTTACTTAAGAAAAAGAAGATCAAAATTATGGACATTAAAATGATAACAAACTCACAACTATCAACAACTGAATCTTAAAAATACAAACAAAATCCAACTAAGCAAGCCAGAATAGGAACAGAATCATAGGTATGGGGATCATCTAGAGGGTTATCAGCTGGGAGGGGAAATAGGGAGAAATGAGGAAATGGTGCAGGGATTAGGAAGCATAATTGATGGGTACAAAATAGACAGGGGTACGTTAAGAATAATATAGAAAAGGGTGAAGCCAAAGAACTTATATGCACGACCCATGGACATGAACTAAGGGGGGGAGGTGGAATTGCTGCAGGGAAGGAGGTACTGGGCAGAGAGGAGCAAAGGGGAAAAAAATTGGGACTACTGTAACAACATAATCAATAAAATATACTTAAAAAAAAAAAAGTCCAGTTATTCGTGTGCGTGGGGAGCCATCTTCTCCCTCTCTTTCTTTCTCTCCCCTCTCTCCTTCCCTTCCTTCGTCTCTCTGATCTGTAGCCCCCTCTCACATGTCAGAGGTGGGCACTTGACCTAGGCTTTGACTGTCAGAGTGCACACTGTTTACATCCCATGGTCATAGTAACTGCTTTAGGGTTGAGCACGTGACCCAACTAGGTCAGTGAAACCCTTCCCAGGGATATCCGCTGATATCATTGGGTGGGGGAAGGGAACCCTCTTTTCCACTGACATTCCTAAGCTGGTAGAATGTTTTAAATCCAGGTGCTGTGGGCCACCAGGTAGAGATAACCTTCCCAAGAATAAAGCCAAAACAAAGGAAAGTAAAGCTAAGCGATGGAGTTCAAGCCCTTTTGACATCATGTGAGACCCTGGATCCAGCCTGTCTAACACTGAACTTCCTCCGGACTTTTAAATAAATTGATAAACTTCTCTTTTAACACTTTGGTTTCTTTTAAATGCTGCCTGCATTCTAGTTATGATAGAATACTAATGTCAAGCTTTCTTTATTATTTCCATGAGAAATAACCAAGTCACCTGGAGGAGACCCTCTGTCATTCAAATCAGTAATGCTCACCTCCTAGAAAACTCCCCAATCACCATTTCCATACCCACACCTGCTTCCTTCTCCTTAAATACTGGATGATTTCTTGGTGCATATGTCTGAATTGATAATGACTTGTTACTGTATCTGTATGTATTTCCTCCACAGCAGAGATTATGCCTTAACGATCTTATATTCCTGCAGCCTTACAATGGGACCTAACATATAATAGCTGCTATTTCGTTGAAGGAATTGTACTTTGCTGAAGGAGTAAATGGGGAGAGGAAATTAGTTGGGAAAGTCCCTACTATTAATAAAAGTTCCATAATTAATTGAAACCATCAACAAAATAGCTAATTATCAGAAGACCAAAAAGTGAACCAACTTCGTACATCTAAACTGAATCCTGAAAGTGCTGGTTGTTGGTAGCAATTTAGTTGAGAATTTGTCCTTTCACTGGTTCCTGGGGTTGAAAGAGTGGGTGAATAGCAAGTGGTTATTCTTATTTTTATAAAATATTTACTATTTTTAAAACTCCATAAAATTTAACCACTTGTCTCACAAATATTTAACCTGCAATGTGGGGTATAGGTTGTTGGTTGTAAGGGAGGAAGCAGGGTAGCCAGGAGCTTTCTCATAACCAGCGGGCATTACAGTAGGGTGGCCTATAATAGTGTCCTTCTTTATGACATAGCAAAGACAAATTGCGAAAAAGGTCAAGAGAAGCATGAAAAGAGACAGCACTGTCTGTGTAGCACAGGGTGATTGAGTGAGGGAGAGTTTCAAAATAAAAATGGCCAAATGCTAAACATATCTTCATAGACAGGGTTAGGATCAAGGCATTGGGATGAATAAACAATCCCTTGGTGTAGGCAAAAATCTCAGTCAAATTCCAGATGAGTATGAAATCTTCTGAGTATGTGAGTTCCAGTTATGACATATTACTGGTATTTGGAGCCCCCCTCCCCCCTCACACACACACACTCCCACTGCAAGGCAACGAAGCCCTGCTTTCTCCACGAGTTCCAAAGATATTTACTTAAACTAATGCTGCCGAAGTTGCCTGATCCTTACTCTGTTTCTCAGACACAGCTTCTGTGCACTCACTTCCTTCAACCACTGAGCTTTCAGAGTCTTCGCCAGGCGGCCTACCTTTAGCACAGCAGTTCCTAGAAGTCCAGCTCTTGCACAGAGCTGCTGAATGGCTGGTTTGCCTTCCTTTAGTCCCCAGAATGCTTCCCCTGCCCCACCATGGCTTCCCACCTCCGCTGCCACCACCTCAGTCCAAGGCTCCATCTCGCCCTGCCGCCTCACTGCTCTTATTGCTTCCTCTCTGAGCCCCTACAGCACAGACTGCACGCGCTAGGTGGGATGATCTTTCTGAAGATCATTCAGCTGTTGGGAGGGGGGCAGTAGCTATGTATTTGCAAAGGAAATGAAAGTGAAACAACAAAGATAAATGATGGGCTACACTCATTTTTCAATGAAGGGAGCAACTTCTTCCTTGATCGGATCATAGTTTTCAAGTACTGGAAAAAACATTTCCTCAACTTTTTGTGTTATTCATAAACTAACATGCTTTTAAGTTTAATCTTCATTATTAAAATTTCTTCCATCACAACCTTGACTGGTATGACTCGGCGCTTCATCCCACAAAGAGAAAGGTCGTCAGTTCGATTCCTGGTCAGATCACATGTCCGTGTGTTGCTGGTTCAGTCCCCAGTGGGGGCACATATGAGAGGCAACCAATAGATGTTTCTCTCTCACATTGATGTTTCTCTCACTCTCTTTCTCTCTCTCCTTTCTCCTCTCTCTTTAAAAGTAAATAAAATTTTTTAAAAAATAAAATTTCTTCCATGGCTATCTTAAAGTGGGACAATCCACAAAATAAATCAAGCCTGATTTGTTTTGTTTTCCAATTTCTATAGTGTAAATACTCCGCCATGGTCGATTTCAAACTACCAAAATAACATTTCTGATATAAAGTACATTCATATCTTGGTTTGACATTTGTTACAATTTTAAAATTTTGATGTCAGCAGCTCTCTCTCTCAGGAGCATGCAGTGCCTTTCATATCTTGTTCAGGGATCCCCTACCAAGGATGTTTTGATCTTTTAAACTCCACTATTTCTAACTTAGCTTTGAAAACAAACAAACAAAAACCCAAAATAAAACTCAGTGTGACCTGATAAATAAATAGGGTGTAAGCACAAAAATGAAAATGTGGGTTCTCAAAAATGAGCTGATAGATTCCACCTAGAAATTGAGCAGATTAAAACAATCTCTACCAGAGAACTTGGGACAGAAGGGGAGATTAAATCAGAAGAGGAAGAAAGCTAATGACATAATGGCCAGCCACAAATGCCACAAATGAAAACAAAGTATGTAATACTAGCTACAATTATTCAGTATGCTTGCTCTAAATGTCTCCAAACACTAAAAACATTAGGTTCTCGCTTATTGCAAAACTTACCTTTTTATCTGCTGGTATTTACCTCATCCTTGAATCAGGTATTTCTTAAACTAAATTCTGCCAGCATAGAGAATATAGACTTCACAGGACACCCATAGAGCATTTCGTGCATATGAGCACAAGTTGTGATATTTTAGATTGTTATGATGAAGTCATTAAAAGTATCATGAGCAGCAAGCAGCAAGACACCAAGGGATGCTGGTAACAGTTTAGCATTTCCCAGCTTATGTGGTGATGGTAATTCCAGTTACAAAGAGAAGTACCACAGTGGAATTCATTATGATTAAGAACTTGCTGTACCACATATGAATTGTTTATAATAGTCATGTCTGGGATAAAATGCAAATATTGAAGCAGAGAAAGATGGGGCATTCAAAGCTCAACTGGGTTCCCTTGAACCTCTTACTTTACAAAGTTAAACAAGAATGACAGTGTTTCCTAAAGTCAAGGTGTTAGTTTTAAAAGGCATCTAATAGCTATGATAGTTGCAGGAACAATTTTTTAAAGTAAGTGTTGACAACCCACAAAAGCTGTTCATGTTGGTTTAATATAAAACTAATATATTCAATGATTTAATCATATTCAAAATGGTTAATATATTCAAACATGATAAAAATGTACTTGATTCCAATTTACATTTAACATCATACACTTAAAGTATGTGTAGGTGGAGAGAGAATGATACAATAAATAAAACTAGAACCATGATGAGGAATTATGGGCTATAGAAAAATAAGTCACAAGGAGGTGTCCTTATGTAAAAGGAAGTATGTGATAAACAACAATAGCAATGGGAATGAATGTGGTATAAGCTGTGATGTTTCTTCAACAGTCTGTCTCTTCACCATTGCTACTCAATGCATTCACCTCAACTGATCCAAGTTCTCCATTCTCCCTGGAAAACATAGCGACTGAAGCCCTGGATGTACTGAACACTGGAGCCAGGGTTACACCTGATACTCAACACATTTCTCCTCCCCCCTGCTAAGCTGTATGCTTACCAAGTCCTATGTGTTTTTTTCCCTCAAAACATGTTTATTCCATTTGTGCTTGTTATTGTAATTAATTTAAGTAAATATTAAGTAAAATAATGAAATATGGTTAAAAAATGAAATAGCTGTTGTTCTATACAATCTAAATGAAAAGCTGTCTTGTAAACAATTGCTTTTAGATGAGGTGGGTGTAAGACAACTTTAGAAGATTGGGGTGAGGGAACGGGCGATGAATCATAACACTTTAGAAATCTACACTCTCTCTTCCGGCCAAGATGGAGGCCTAGACTGACATGCCCTATCTCCCTCCACAACTAAGAAGGACTACAACTACCACAAAACCAGAAATAACCAGAAGTTCCAGAAAATAAAGCTACATGGAAGTCCAACGTATGAAGTAATAAACGAGTGGTGCTCATCTGGATGGGTAGGAGGGGCGAAGCTGGGGCAGAGAGGTCAAGCTGTGCTGGCGGTGGTAGCTACAGCGATGGGCGATGGGATGGCAGTAAGCACAGATGCCTGTATTTAAGGGGAGGCGAGAAGCACCTGGGGAGCATCCCCGGCTGCAGACCAAACCCGTCAGCCCGCAATTCCAATTCCAGGGAAGGCAACTCCATTGCCTCAGACTGTGAGGGCTGGAGGGGTTGGGGACAGAGGAGGAGGCTCCTGGTCTCTCAGCAGAGAGAGAACGGCAGGAATCCATCCTGAACCCCCGCCCCTACACAAAGCGCCACAGTGTGGTCTGAAGGGTCGCCTGGTAATGATGAGTGCGCGGGGCTCCACCCCCTATAGCGTAGAAGGTGTGACACACCTGCCCAGGAAGCAAAAAACTGTCAGGATGGCAGGGATAACGATAGAGATCCCAATCACACAGCTGACCAGAAAGCAAATACATGAATTAATGGATGAACAGATAGATAACCTTTCTGAGGCTCAGTTCAGAGCTATAGTTATAAGACAGCTTACAGAAATAACAGCGGAACTTAATCAAGATGGGGAAGGAATGAAGGCTAGCCCTGCTGAAATGAATGAAAACACATATGAAAAAAGTGGTGAAGGAAGAAAAACCAGGGATGAAATCAACAAATCAGAACACAGGGATGGAACAAACAGCCAACCAGTGCAGAAACAGGAAATAAAAAGTGAGGAAAATGAGGAGAAGCTCGGAAACCTCTGGGACCACTATAAGAGAGCAAACATCCGAATTATAAGGTTGCCAGAAGGTGAAGAAGAAGAACTAGAAATTGAAAAATTATGTGAAAAAATAATGAAGCAGAACTTCCCTAACTTGGGGAAGGAAATAGACTTACAGGTCCAGGAAGCACAGAGAGTTCCAGAAAAACTGGACCCAAGGAGAACCACACCAAGACACATCATAATCAAAATGTCAAAAATTAAAGATAAAGAGAGAACCTTAAAAGCAGCAAGAGAGAAGAAGAGAATTATGTACAAAGGGGTCCCAATTAGACTATTAGCTGATTTCTCAAAGGAGACTCTGCAGGCAAGAAGGGACTGGCAAGAAATATTCAAAGTAATGAAAATCAAAAACCAACAGCCACGATTACTCTATCCAGCAAAGCTGTCATTCAGAATAGAATGGCAGAGAAAGTGCTTTCGGGACAAAGTAAAACTGAAGGAGTTCATTAGATCCAAACCACTGTTATATGAGATGTTAAAGGGACTTGTTTAGAAGAAGGATAATCAAACTTTCAAAATTAAAATGAAACCTGTATCATAACAGCCAACAACAGAAGCTAGGGAATCAATACAAAGGCAAACTAAGTAGGCAATGAGAGTGGAAAAAGAATTATAGGTATGGGGAACATATAGTGAGGAGGTCAGCAGGGAGGGGGAAGGGAGGAAAGGGAGGGAGATGATGCAGGGATTAAGAAGCATAGAAGGAGGGAGTGGAATAGACAGGAAGATGTTGAGAAGAACTATATGCACAACCAATGGGCATGGACTTAGGCGGGGGGACAACTGGAGGTGGGGGGGTCACTGGGTTGAGGGGAGCAGAGGGAAAAGAAATTGGGACACGTGTAACAGCATAATAAACATATTAAAAATTAATTTTTAAAAATCTACACTCTCATTTTGTAAGTACTTTTAATTTCCTGCTCCACTTTTTTTTTATTGAGGAAAATAGTAATACTGAATATTAATAATTGCTAATGATGATTAATCACTGTGTTTCAGGAATTAGTCTAGCACTTCACATATGTTATTTAAATTGTTTAATCTTTATAATAACTTGAGTTAATACTATCATCAACCCCCTTTTACAAATGATGGAAACTGAGGCACAGATCGTTAGATTGCCCAATGTTACATTCCTTACAGAGCCTAGCTTTTAACTGCAATGCTGTATGGTAGTTTATACAATGAACAAAGACATTGAATTTCAGCCAGGGGGCTCAGAAAAGCTTTAGGCCTTCATTAAAGGATTAGAGAACAAATGTTTAATTCTAGGTTTTAGGTTATAAAGTTTAAAATTTGCAAGTATTTTTTTAATGGTTCCCTTTCTTTAACTGACTTTTTAATTTAATTAAATACCAGTCCAACTGCATCAGCTGGTAGCCAGTAAATGTCGTCGTGGTCGGCAGCCGTCCGTCTCGAGAGACGATGGCATAGCTTCTTGAGAGTCTATCTGCACCGCCGAGAATGGCTGTGCAGTCCGATTCGGGAGTGACAATCCCTGCCGCACTTGGTACAGGTGAAGGCAGATGGCCGTTGTTGCTGCTGCTGATGCTGCTTCCGCCTCGATCTTTTCTGGACCGCCTCCTCATTGCGCGCAGCCTCTGCCCGTGACGTACCTTGCCTGACCGCGAGCCTCCAGGCTAGGCGGTCGTCTGCTTGAACTTCCCATGTGTTGAGATTGATGGAGCATTGTGTCATGTCCTTTTTGCAGATGTCTTTGAACCGCAGTTTTGGGTGCCCTGTCATCCTCTTGCCTTCTGCTAGCTCGCCGTAGAGGAGGTCTTTGGGGATACGGCCTGCATCCATTCTTTTGACATGGCCGAGCCACCTGAGGCGTCTCTCGCTAAGAACTGCATGCAAACTGCTCATGTTGGCTCGCTTCAGCACCTCGGTGTTGGGGACCTTATCCTGCCAGGCGACATGCAGGACGCGTCGCAGGCACCTCATGTGGAAGCTGTTGAGTTTCCTTTCGTGCCTTGCGTAGGTGGTCCACGTCTCGCTGCCATAGAGGAGAGTACTGAGTTCGCAGGCTTGGTAGATGCGCAGTCTGGTTTTCTCAGTGAGGCTGGAATTGTTCCACGCTCACCGGTTCAGTCTGGCCATAACTGTGGCTGCCCTAGCGATTCTCCGGTTGACCTCCAAGTCGACTGACAGAGAGCTCGAGATGGTGGACCCAAGGTAAGTGAAGTCGTTGACAACCTCCAGGGTGTATCCGTCGATGGTGATGCATGGGGGAGTCCCCGTGCCTTGAGCCATAACATTCGTCTTCGTCAGGCTGATGGCTAGTCCGAACTCCTTGCATGCGTGGGAAAGGCAAGTGACTAGCTGCTGGAGTCCCTCTTCGGAGTGTGATGTCAAAGCTGCGTCGTCGGCGAAGAGCATCTCACGGATGAGCACCTCTTTGACTTTGTTCTTGGCTCGTAGACGGGCCAGGTTGTAGAGCTTGCCATCGGATCTGGTGTGAATGAAGACACCCTCGCTGCAGTCCTTAAAGGCGTATTGGAGGAGCATGGAGAAGAAGATTCCGAACAGCGTAGGTGCGAGGACGCAGCCCTGCTTTACTCCGCTGCTGACTGGGAAGGCCTCAGAGGTTGCGCCGTTGTAGGACACCGTGCTGTGCATGTTGTCGTGAAAGGACATGACCACAGCAAGCAGATGTGGTGGACAGCCAATCTTCCGTAGCAAGCTGAAGAGTCCGCTTCGACTGACCAGATCAAACGCCTTCGTGAGGTCAATAAAGGCGAGGTAGAGTGGTTTATGCTGCTCGTGACACTTCTCCTGCAGCTGGCGTAGGGAGAAGATCATGTCCACTGTTGATCGGCCAGCTCTGAAGCCACACTGGGACTCTGGGTAGACGCGGGAAGCAAGGGTCTGCAGGCGGGCAAGAGCGACCCGGGCGAATACTTTGCCGACGATGCTGAGGAGAGAGATGCCCCGGTAGTTGTTGCAGTCGCTGCGGTCTCCTTTGTTCTTGTACATGGTGATAATGTTGGCGTCTCTTATATCCTGGGGGATGTAACCCTCCTTCCAGCAGAGACAGAGTAGATGGTGGAGCGGCTGTAGCAGGACTGGTTTCCCGCTCTTTAGGATTTCTGGAGGGATTCCGTCGCTTCCTGGTGCTTTCCCGCAAGCAAGGCGGTCGATGGCTTTGCCGAGCTCTGCCGCAGTAGGTGGGGTGTCTAGCTCCTCCATGACTGGTAGGTCTGGGATGGCTTTAAGAGCAGTGTCTGTTACGGTGTTCTTCGTTGCGTACAGCTCGAGGTAGTGCTCGGTCCACCGCCGCATTTGCTGTTCCTGGTCAGTGATGACCTCACCTGTCTTGGACTTAAGGGGGGCGATCTTGGAGGGGATTGGGCCTGTTGCCTTCTTGATACCCTCATACATTCCTCGTGCGTTGCCTATATCGGCGGCTTCCTGAATGCTTCTGCACAGGTTTAGCCAATAGGTGTTGGCACAGTGGCGGGCGGTCTTCTGGACTTTGTTCCTGGCAGCCCGTAGAGCTTGAAGTGTACTGGGAGTGGGCGTGACCTTGTAAGCCAGTAGGGCCTTCCTCTTAGCCTCGATCACGGGTTCCATTTCTTCCCAGTGAGCCTCGTACCAGTCAGCGTTCTTCCGCTCTTTCTTCCCGTAAGCAATAATGGCGGAGTTGTATATGGCGTCGCGGAGACGTGGCCAATTGGATTCGATAATGTCATCTGCCGCCACTTCCTCGCCGAGTGCATCTTCCATCTTGTTGATGAATTGCTGGGTCTTAACTGGGTTGCTGGCACAACTGGTGTTGATGCGTGGGCGACCCTTCATCTTGGAGTGGTGCAACCTCTTCGGCATTATGCGCACCTTGCTTACCACGAGGGCATGGTCCATGTCGCAGTCTGCACTGTGGTAGCTGCGGGTGAGGAGGGTGCTGCCAATATCCGTTCTTCTGGTGATGACGAGGTCAAGCTGGTGCCAATGGCGGGAGCGGGGGTGCCTCCATGACACCTGGTGGATCTCTTTGCACTTGAAGAATGTGTTTGTCACGCACAGGCCGTGGTGACACAAAAGCTCAAGCAGTCGCTGACCATTCTCATTGAATGGTTCCCTTTCTTTAACTGACTTTTTAATTTAATTAAATACCAGTCCAACTGCATCAGCTGGTAGCCAGTAAATGATAGTCTTAAATACAGAATAGAAGTTGGGGAGCTGTGTACAATGCAAGAGGGAATTATTGTAGTTACTATTTTTCACATATTTAAAAATTACATTAAAATATAATTCTATAACCTGCAGATGCATTTTCCTAGTCTTTTCAATACCTCATTTTTGTCACATATATGGAAATACCATTTATTGAAGGATTACTAAATATCAAACGTGAACAGCATTTCATGTAACCATCCAGGCACAAAAAAGTTGAATGATTGTTCAGGGTCACATAGCTAGAATTTAAAATCTGCTACTTACATCTCAGATATGATGTCAAAGCCCAATCTTTACTACAAAACTACAATAACTGCTTCATCCCCCCCCCCCACTTTAGCATAGCTTCAGCATTTCCCAGAACATGAACAGTAATAATTATTGGCAACTTTGACCTCTTATTGCATACATTCACCATGATTAGTTACTTGAGTAGGAACATGGCATGATTTCATGATGTTTTAGAGGAGTAATCTGGCAGCGAGGCTTGGGTTATTTTAATGGGAACAGAAATAATAAAACGTGAACAGAATGGGAGAACTCACTTGCATAATACATCAATTGCTATATAAATGTAAAAGGTAGTTTGGTTACTATTTAGATATAAGGTTTTATTGGCCTTAGGATATAGTCTCAGACCCTTTCCGTCCATCCATTCATTAAGTCATTCTTTCATTCAACAAACACCAACTGAGCACATACTATGCAGTAGTGATATAGTGGTAAAAAGAAACACAGGCCCTGCCCTCACAGAGCTTATGCTCCTATGGGGAAGACAAAAGTTTAATAAATGAGTCCAAAAGTAACAAATTATCATTGTAATGTGCTACCAAAGTACAGGAGTTTATAAAAATACATAATGGGTCTTTTTTTGTTTGTTTCTGTAGAATGCGAGCACTCAGGTGTTTAAACACAAGATAATAAAAATGAGGATCTTGAGTAATACTTGTACACTTTTCGTTAACTCGTTTGGTCTCCACAGCAACCTAGTAAAAGTGATATTATGTCTTGTTGGCTCAGTGTTTTATTATAACTCTGTAAAATATTTGTTGAGCACCTACTACTCATTGGGCTCCGTTCTTGCAGTGGGACATACAGCAATGAACAAGACAGATCAGGTCCTTGCCTTGATGGCGTCTGGCTATCTCACCTTTATTCATTCTCACCTATACTTCTGAGACAATTATATTCCCGCTCAGAATGGGGACTCATCCTACTTATTCTCTTGGAGTAATTATAACACTTTCAATAGTGCCCAGCAGACAGAAGCTCAGCAAGTTAGGACTTACTAACATAAGTAATAATAACATTGTATTACTAACACTGTAATAATAACAGCAAGTCTACTAATAACTTAGTAGACTTAAGTTTACTATTGTTAGAATTGCTGTTATTATTACAATGTTTAACCTCACATCCTTTCTGGTACAGTGAATTTCTTGAGCTAAATTCCATACACATTTATTGCAAGCCTATCATGGGATTTACATCCTCTTTCATGGGAATGATGAGATCAGTGAAGAAAACCTCTTTAATGTTGTCTAATTCTACCTTCCACACTTATGATAAGCATGTAACCTTGGATAAGCATCATTCTCTGTAAGCCTCAGTTTCCTCTCATTTCCATAAAAAATTAGAATAATATCTATCTCTTAAGCTCATGTCAGCAAAAGAGAGTTGGATAGGAAAGCGGGGTCAATAAATGAGCATAACAATTCTAACTCTGAAAAACAGACACTGGGTTGATTTATACTTTATACATGCTTTCAAGTGAAACTGAAAGACTAAGGAATAATATTTTTTTCTATCAAATTAAAAAATAACAGGTACATTTAGACCACTGAAAAGAAAAATCAGGAAAATTTCACACTTGGCTCAGTTGAAAGTGTTTTCAATGGCAATTTTGAATTTAAGACAATGTACCTTCTTCCATTTAAAGATGGTCTTCTGGATTTTCAGAAGACCATCCGAAAAAAAAAAATTGAGTGGGGAAAAAGGTAACTGGGAACTCTTGTAAAATTGGGCCTTATTCAAAAAGCAGAGTATCTACCACCTAGAATTTGAACAGCTGAGATAAATGAGGCATATTCTTAGAGCAGCGATTCAACTAGAAATTGGCTTATGGTTTGGGGATAAGTTAGATAACTTATGGTCCATTTATACATATAAACAATTCCCAGTATAACATTTAAGCATATTTAGAAGGATAATTAGCATGAGTTAACTGCCTTTTAAAACATGCATAACATTACTTAAGTTTGGGTCTTGATTTCCCCACATGATATTATTGGTGGTTTTGGAACCCAGTCCACAGAAGAGATCAGATTCCAGTACTTGAGACTCGGAAGGTGGGAAAACGGATAAGTAGGCAAAGTAACGTTCTGGAATAAATTCTCATTTATTGTCTACCAAGAGCATTCAAGGCAAGGGTCTCCCTCCAGCTGACTTGCACCAAGTGAAAGGAAAAGAAAGCTCATCTCTTTTGGATGCACAAGAGGGGCTTGTTAACAACTAGGTTACTCAGCGCCCTTCGTAAAAATTCTACTGGCAGAGGGTTCTACGTCGGCAAAGCTTTAGGTTCCCTCTTTTCTGAAGCAGCAAGCGTCTCTTCCTTTGCCAAGATGGCGGCCCAGACTCGTCTAGAGGAGACTCATGTAGATCGTCTCAGGAAAGGCAGCTTGCTAAAAGCCTAGTTCTCTCCTTTCATATGCGACAAGACCGGGCAGCGAACCCATTGGGAACCGAGGGAGGGTGACTGCGATGCTCCGATCGAGAACCTTTGCCAAGATGGTGGCCGCAGGGCCGCCTTGGCGTCAGCATCCTTTACCAAGATGGCGGCAACCGGCTTCCGGCACGCGCTTCCCCAATCCTCTTGAAGATGTCAGAGCAGAGGCGGCTGCCGTCGGAGTCAGAGCGGCCAAGGGAGCGAGTGGCTGCGGCCGAGCGCCTGGGCAGGGACTAGGTGGAGCTGCGGCAGCCTCCGCCCCCATCAGAAGCTGGCAAGCGCTGTCACCTGTGGGGGCGCAAAAGTTACCTTCCGAAACCCTAAAGCAACACAGCACCACCTTTCCCCGAGTCACAAAAATCATAGTATATGCTGCACAAGGTAGGAGGCTCGGTCCCGGTCCCGGCCCCGGCCCCACGCCCTCCGGACGCGGGGAGCTGGGGCAAGGGGGCTGGGGCGGCTACCTCCCGCGCGGACACCCCTAGCTCCAGCCACTAGCCTCCGGGATTGGCCACGTGTTTCCCTCGGGTTGAGGGGGAGGCGCGTAACGGGAACAGCTGGAGGGAGTTTAATGCTGACATTTTAAAGCCGCGTGTTTTTTGTTTTATTTGGAGGGGCTGGGGTCCCATCAATATGAAAAGGGTGGGCGACGCATGGAGTCGAGTGCAGCAAAAGTCATGAATCGGGGAGGGGCCTCCACGGGACGCTTGGACGCGGGCCCTGGAGGGGGGGTGAAAGGAGAGGTCAGGAGTTGGGGGGTGGCGTACTTTGCAAGCAACTTACTATTTCGTTTGCAACTTGCTTTTAGGCCTGCCACCCCCAGCTTTCCTTAAAAATAATGGGGAAAAAGTGCAAAGAAATCCAGCTCGCCGGAGGTTTTGCATTTGGCGTGCAACTTCCTTCAAGTGTGAGCGCGCTAGGAGGCAGGGGAGTGGGGGTTGAATTTGGCAGGCGGCACCTCCTTCTGCTGCCGCTGCCGCCGCCTCCGCCGCCTCGCAGACTCGGGGAAGAGGGTGGGGGACGGGCCGGGGCGCGGGGGAGGGTGGGTTCTGCTTTGCAACTTCTCTCAGAGTGCGAGAGCGCGGCGGCAGCAGCGGCGGCGGCTGCAGACAGGCCGCCCAGACGATGCGGGGGTGGGGGACCTGCCGGCACGCGACTGCCCCGCAGCCCAGAGTACGTATACGCGGACCCCCTCCTCTGCCCTGCCCTCCCTTAAGCTTCCCCAAAGGGCGTGTCAGGCTGGCCGGCCCCGAGGGCGTCCGAGACGCTGCAGCACCGTTTCCGTGCAACCCTAGAGCTCCGTGCTAAGTGACACACTTATAGAAACTCGGCCCGGGGACGACGGTGCGGACCACCCCCGCGGCTCTCCTGCGGGCCGCGCCCTGGCTCCCCTAGCCAACCGCTGTCACCCGCAGGGGCGCTGGCGGCGATTACTGCGAGCGACAGGGCGAGCTCCGGAGTGGGTCGGGAGTCGCGGAGCTGGGCGGGAAGGAGGCAGAAGAGAAACTAGAGAAACTCGGCTTCACTCCTGAACGCGCCCTAGAGAGACTAGGTCGGTCGTTCCCCACCCCCCGCCACCTCCTCTTTTTTTTTTTTTTTTTTTTTTTTTCCTTGGGGGTTGAGTGAGCGAGGACGATCCCGCACGCCCCAGGGATGCCGGCGGGCTGCTTGGGCTGGGGCCGTGCCGGGGTCGCGGGCGTGCAGGCGCCGTGGGGGCCAGGGTGGCGAGGCCCGCGAGGAGGGCTTGGGGGCAGGAGCCGCGACCGCCCGTGCAGTTGCCGAGCGTCGCCAACAGGTTGCACAGTTCCCTGCCGCCGCCGCCGCCGCCGCCGCTCGGCCCCTCGGGCGGGGAGCAACCGGGGGTGGAGTAGAAGCGCGCGCGCATGTGTGTGTGCGCGCCCGAGAGAGAGTGTGCGCGCCGTGGCACCGCCTCCGCCCGCCCCCCCGCTTAGTCCCGCTCAGTCCCGCTTGCTCGCCGCGTCCGGGCAGCCCTTTCGCGTGTCCGCGCTCCCTCTCTCCCTCCCTCCTCCTCCTCCTCCATTTTGCGATCTCGAGTCTGTGACGGGAGCGTGAGTCGCCGCCCGCCCGCCCGTCGGGGACGAATTCTAGTGGGTGGAAGGAAACGCCGCAGCTGGAGCGGTTGAAGCGGCGAGGCGCCGGGACAGAGTACGCGCGCCCGGGAGACCCGGCCCGAAGAGACGGGCGCGGGGCTAGGGGCTGGCTTGTCAGCTGGGAAATGCGAGACTTTCTTAGATAGGGGCTCCCCCTGCCATGGAGAAGGGGGCGGCTGTTTACTTCCTTCTTTTAAGAAAAAAATATCTCCCTCCTGCTTTCACACGCTAAGTTGTTTATCTCGGCTTCGGTGGGAGCTGCGGACGGTGTTGGTGAGCGGCCCCTCAAGCAGAGGTAAGAGGCTGGGGGCTGGGGCCAGCGCGGGCGCTCGCTCCCCGAGGTGCCGTTTGGGGGCCGCCGTGGGAGCCTGCAAACTTTTATTAGCCTCGGGGAGTGAGAGTGGGGGCTGGTGAGGGCCCGATGATGGTGACGAAAGGGCACTGCGCGGGTGACAGCTCTGGCCTCTTCCTCTCCCTCGGCCGCGGTCCCCACCCCCCCTTGCCCAGGGTGGAGGGGGAGGAACCTGAGCTGTGACTACAAGCGGACCCTCTAGAGCTTCCCAGGGTTTCCAGCCAGCCGCGGTGCGGAATACTCCCCCCGCCCTCTTTTTTTTTTTTCTTTCAAGTCCCCTTCCTTTTCCCTCCCAGGGGGCCGCCCAGACACCCATTTTTATGGTGAGAGCCGCGTCTGAATGCTACTCGGCCGAGTGCTTCCACTCCACCCTGGTGTGCCCGAGCGCGGCGGGGTTCTGTAGGGGCTCCGGCTCTTCTCACTTCGGGCGGCTAGCTGGGGCGAGTGTGCGCGCACCCCCGGGGGGCTGACAGCCTGCTGCTTTGAGACTTCGGCCCTGCCCGGGCTGGCGTTATCGGGTAGGAGTGGGCGTGTCGGGAGAGAACTCAACAGGTCTGGACACATTTCTCTAACCTCGCACGTTTCATTCCCGCTCCCGGCTCCCCCCACCGGGTTGGTTCTTTGGCGCTTGGCAGCATTTCGCGCCTGGCGTTTTGTAAGTGATCCGTTTTCGGAAAAGACCCTGCCGAGCCATCCTCGTTTTCTGGTGAGGATTTTGACAAGTGCGCGTTTGACATTTGGGTTGCAGGCTTGTTCGTGGCAGCCTTGTAATGCCACTTACGACCCCACGGCAGGGTTCGTTAAGGCCGATTGAAGTGCCAGGGTTATTTGCGATGTAAATTGGGGGATCGAGTCGTTGGAGAGGGGGGCATTTGGTTTTATGAGGCATTGTTTGGGTTTCGAGTTTGAGGGCTGCTGTCAAAGCGCGTGGAAATTTATTTGGTTCCATTTGATACCTTGTGTTGAGAGATCATTATCGGATAAACAGGGAAGGGGAGGTAAGGAGTTTACCCTCAAGATTTGTAGTGACAGATTCCCACCCTTCTCCATACCTGCCTCACACTCCGTTTTCAGGGAGGGCCAGTGAAGTTGATGCTTCTGTAAGTCTCCGTACAGGAAAAAGTTTCCTTTCATTAGATGGGATTTGACTATAAAGTCGCAAATATGCTTATCAAAGTCTTTGCCTGTTTTTCAAAAACATTCTGATTATTAGCAATATACTAGCAACCTAACCATCTAGAGAATACTGTAGGCTCAAAATTGGCATAGGTAAAGGTTTAGAATGCAAAAAAATATTATTCTGAGTATTTTATTGGATTTTTTAAAAGCTTGATTTATATGAATGTGATTTTACCGTTCTGGGTTTTTCTCTTGTTCCGTATTTTGATATTTGGAAAGGAAGCATCTAATTTAGAGATATATTATTTCATACTGAGGGCCTTAGGTAGTTTTAAAAGAATGCACCTTCATCTATATTTTACTGTGTTGTATGGATTGAGAGGGACTGCATTTGTTATATTTAAATAAGCTAAAGTTATAGTGAAAAGCTACTACGTATTCTATTTTACTTTTTAAAATCTAAATTTTAAATAAAATCTAAATTTTAGTTGTGCTGCATTTTGTATGTCCAAAATTGGAAGGCAGACGCTATTCAACAGGTACATTTAGTGAAAAATGTGAGTTAAAAATAAGAGTTTTCCTAGACTATTGGAGGGTGAACAGATCATCACTATTTTTCAGATAAAATGTGCGTGGTTTACCAGTCGGTTGTATTAAAAGGTTTGAATGTGTGACTAGCTAGTAGGAGGGCAATTTGGGGATAATCAGAGACAGAGAATTCTAGCACAGTATTTATCAAATTTTATGTGCATTGAGTCTCAGAAAAGCAAACAGCCTTGATTGAAAAGAGGCTGGCATTTTAATGATCATATCTCTTTTTTTTAAATTAAATACTTTGACATCAACTTGAACCTTTAGAATAATCAGATATAATGAATTATAATGTCTGTAATTAAGGAGGTTACAGTTCTGTGAGTGGCAGGCTGAATAGTCAAGCTTAGTTTGATACAGTTTTGCTCTCAGCCATGCAAATGGACTGCATTGGACTTTTAAATGTGGCGCACTGAATGGGAGCAGGGGAAATGCTTTTTTATTCTAGAAGCCAGAAACTGCTCCTCTGATGGCAGGGAATTAGATTCGGAGTTAACTAAAAGGCTCCTTTAACAGGCTCTTACTAATCGGATCACAGAGATAATGTGACTTTATAGCTTATTATGCCCCCCCCCTTTTTTTTTTTTGGTAGCTGACATTCATTGATGGACTCGAAGGAATCATTAAGCCCCGCCAGGAGAGAAGAAATCCCCAGCAGTGTGCTTGTTCCGGAGAGAGGAAATGTGATGGACTTCTATAAAACCTTAAGGGGAGGAGCTATCGTGAAGCTCTCTACATCTTCGTCCTCACTGGCTGCTGCTTCTCAGTCGGACTCCAAGCAGCAGCGACTTCTGGTTGCAGATTTTCCAAAAGGCTCGGGAAGCAATGTGCAGCAGCCAGATCTGTCCAAGGCAGTGTCACTCTCTATGGGACTGTATATGGGAGAGACAGACGCAAAAGTGATGGGGAACGACCTGGGATTCCCACAGCAGGGCCAAATCAGCCTTTCCTCTGGGGAAACAGACTTTCGGCTTCTGGAAGAAAGCATTGCAAACCTCAGTAAGTCGACCAGTGTTCCAGAGAAGCCCAGCACTTCAGCATCCGCTACTGTTTCTGCTGCCCCCATGGAGAAAGACTTTGCAAAAACGCACTCTGATGCGTCTTCAGAACCGCAAACTTCGAAGAGCCAGACCGGCACCAACGGGGGCAGTGCGAAGTTGTATACCACAGACCAAAGACCCTTTGACATTTTGCCGGATTTGGAGTTTTCTTCTGGGTCTCCAGGTAAAGAGATGAACGAG
The DNA here is from genome assembly GCF_987537825.1 of Furipterus horrens. Classification (NCBI taxonomy): domain Eukaryota; kingdom Metazoa; phylum Chordata; class Mammalia; order Chiroptera; family Furipteridae; genus Furipterus; species Furipterus horrens. Next base: position 71,258,697 of record NW_028327180.1, read on the forward strand.
AGCCCATGGAGATCAGACCTCATGATAGACGAAAACTGTTTGCTCTCTCCTTTGGCAGGAGAGGATGATCCATTCCTTTTGGAAGGAAGCTCAAATGAGGACTGTAAGCCTCTCGTTTTACCAGACACTAAACCTAAAATTAAGGATAATGGAGGTATGATCTTTTCAAGCCCCACCACTGTGACCCTGCCCCAAGTGAAAACAGAAAAAGAAGATTTCATCGAACTCTGCACCCCTGGAGTAATTAAGCAGGAGAAACTGGGCCCAGTGTACTGTCAGGCCGGCTTTTCTGGGGCAAATATAATTGGTAATAAAATGTCTGCCATTTCTGTTCACGGTGTGAGCACCTCTGGGGGACAGATGTACCACTATGACATGAATACAGCAGCCCTTTCTCAACAGCAGGATCAGAAACCTGTTTTTAATGTCATTCCACCAATCCCTATTGGTTCAGAAAATTGGAATAGGTGCCAAGGAGCTGGAGATGACAACTTGACTTCCTTGGGGACGTTGAACTTCCCTGGTCAATCAGTTTTTTCGAATGGCTATTCAAGGTAAGATTGTTTTTTCTGTTTCTTAACGTCTGAGACAGATTGATAGATTTAAATATTCATTTATTTGTGTGTGTTCTCCAGAGATGAATGTGCTTATTCATATTTAAATAGCCTTTTAAAATAGTATGGTAGGCAACCTAAGTGATATTTCTGTACACAATCATTTCAAGTTTGTCTGAATATTGGCATTCAGTATCCTCTTGGCCAGTGTTTGACAATTTTATTTAAAATTTAAATAATATTGCTCATTAACAGGTATCTTAAGTAAAAATTGTATAAGTTCAAGGGGGTATAATTTCTGCAGATAAAATATGTTCATTGTGTATGTTCATTTAAGCTGTTTTAGAATATGCTTACATGGCAATGAAAAGTACCCTTCATACTTCACATAATCAAAAGTTGTGCTTCTGAATTTGCACACTTGGCAAGTGTTAACTTGAGGAGATTAAAGGGTTAAAAATAAGATGTACTAACAATAAGTCAAAGCAATGCAGTGAACAGTATCCCGGACCATAGTTTTAGACATGGGACTTGCCCACCAGGTTTCTGACCTAAAGTAGCCAAGTCGTGTCTGCTGATCAAACTCTTAAGAAAGGAATTGATGGCAACTTGATGCAAAAACAAAATTTATTTTCAGATGTTTCCACAAGCTCTCAAATACATAACTGTTGGCCAACATTGTTAAGGTTCATTTCTCAACTATCATTTGATGTGTTTCTCTATCTTCTTTTTCTCAGTCATTTATAAGTATACTGACATTTTTGTTTTACCTCTAAAGGATCTGTTAAAATGGAATTACTAGGCAAAACTTCTAAACTTAGATGCATCCATCAGTAGGATTTAAGTTCTCTACCCATACCGCCATCCCCAATTCAGATAAATAGTAGTTGTATCTCACATTTTAGGTGTGAGGGAAAATATAAAAATGCGATTGCAGAAATACAAGATTGATCAGTAGGCTTTATTTATTTTTTTTGAAAGGCATAGTAGACACAGTGATTTATTTGTACATAAGCATTTCAAGATTTTTTCTTAAATGTTAGTGATAGTCATTGTTCTCATTAACTAGTCATTGAAGGTGTTATTTAAAACTCCCTTTAAAAATCCTTTTTTTTTTTGATTAAAAGATGTCCTAACACTGAGATGTATGCGCACCTCTCCCTCTCTCCCTCTCTCCCTCTCTCCCTCTCTCCCTCTCTCCCTCTCTCCCTCTCTCCTCTCTCTCTCTCTCTCTCTCTCTCTCTCTCTCTCTCTCTCTCTCTCACGCTCTCGCTCTCTTCGCTCTCTTCGCTCTCTTCGCTCTCTCTCTCTCTCTGTCTACCTCTCTTTAAATAGGAAGCTTTTCTTGTTGGGGAAAAGTTTAGATTTAGATTTAGGCTATGTTCTGTTTTTTAAAAAGGCTTAGTTGTTTCACATAAAAAAAATAAAAAAAAGACACTTGGCTCTTGTGTGTCTTAATGTAGACGAGTTACCAATCTATTCAAGTAATTATCTTTATTTAAAAAAACAGTACTTTGTATTGCTGTCATTCTGAATCGAAGGTTTAAGATGTTTTTAGTAAGGAGATTTGAGATGTTTCTTATCACATAACCTGTTGTTTTTAATTGGTAAAAGACATGCTGTGTTTTAAATTTTTCAATATCAAAATTTTTGTCAGTGGAATTAATGGTTGAATGTGCTTAGTTGATTTGACTAAGATGTAGGAAATGATTGCATTGATTTATATAAAACGTAATTATACAAAGTAAAATAATGTATCTTAGAAAACTCTTGGGGATTATTAGTGCATGTTGTTCTGATAATTGCCAAGGTATTGTTATCATTTTCCTTACTATAAAAAAAGGCTTGGAAGAAGATTTATTTTCTATTCACAATGAACTCTTATTAAGCCCTGTAAAATCTGGGATCTGGAGCATAAGTCAGGTGAACATAGTTACCCATAGATCATTATAAAACCTTTTATAGTAATTTATGACATGTTAAGTACCTTCACATATATTTAATTTGAGCCTCACAGCTACCTTACGAGGGTAGGCGAAGCAATGATGATGTGGCTCTTTCAAGATTCTTTAATGTCCAGTTGAATGATGTGTGATTTGAATTGTAACCAGTAATTTGTATCCTAATGAAGGTATGATATTTTATACGGGATCATTTGGTAATGTTTAAAATTTTATACCTTTTGGCATTAACATTGGGAACTGTGATTACCCAGAACAAAGCTTCTTCCAAATAAATTGAAACAATGTTTCTTTTCTAACCATCATTGAATAAGTCTGTTGTTTCCAAACAACAACCCTGATATAAGTAAAATTGGTTGCTTCATCTTCTCTATATGTTACATGGTTCTAGCTAAACATTGGCTGTGACCAGTGACCCTGAATGATTGGCAGATAAATCAACATGTTGAGACCACAACTGTATTGAATACTGACTTTCTGACTCTTGGTATAAAAATAGTAAATGCCACTAATCTAATAACTTCACTTGTATTTTTTTTAAATTAAAAAATAAATCAATTGACTTCTTAAGATGACAGCTAAAATTGTTTTTTTTAGAATGTTTAAAAAACTTCATAGTGTTTTGAGGGGGGAGGTAGTTCCTTCTAATGTATCAAAATAGCACAACGTCCAATTACCACATTAAATTGTAAAATTAGGAATGTCAGGTTTGAGCATAGTGGAGTATTTTCTTTCTAAGGATTAAGTTCATTGATAGTAAAGCAAGAGGAATCTTATTGATGTTCAGATACATTCTTTAAAATAAACTAGCCATTCTAACATAATATGCTTTTTAAATACTGAAATTCAATACATTCAGCATAAACTTGTAACACTGATTAAGGCACATTTCTGCTGCTGAAAAGAGTCAGAGAAGTAAATGGTTTCAGGTGGAATTAGAGCTTTCATTGGGATTATTAGTGTTAAAAAGTTGACCGGTTTCTGAAGCATAAGATTGGAGAGAAAGAATGATGCAAAATGAGTTTGTAAACTCTGTTTTAGGGTTTAGGGTTCTGATGATTGTCACCTAATGAAGCTGCAGACATTAATGTTGATTTTAACCTCTCTCATTATTACTTGCATCTGTGTCTAATTTCATTACCATAATGAAATTGAAGACCTAGACAAACGCAGGATGAGTGATGCAAAGTCTGCCCCTTTTTCATTTTTCTTATTAACATCGTATTAAATGTTTTCGCAGAAGTAGAGGAGGCGTAACGAAAGAAATTTTGTTTTGATTTTATCTACCCCCCTTTTTACTCAGTATTTTCTTTACATCCTACTTTTTTCTCCCCCTCCTTCCAAAGGTTTTGGCAGTGAGTATGCCAATTGTTTTTTTAAATTTCATATTTCTGATATTCACGTATATAAAATTATTGCTGAATTTGTTAAAGGAAATTTGCTTTTGCTTATTTATTTACTTGCTCATTTTCAGCTTTATGATAAAAATCTTTTTTTTTAACTCCATATTTTGTTATGACTATGATTAGTAAAACATTAAAAAAAAAAAAAAAAAACCTGTGTTTTCAGGTGTTTCAATTTAGTGTGTAATGACTCCAATACAGAAATGTGGGACCAACATGTAGTCAGATTTTTATTGAAATTACTTCTTGTGATGTTTCTTTGGCTATTCCATGATATTTTTGTAATTGATAACATGGTTTTTATTGTAATGCTATTCTGGTTTTATCTGTTGGGGTTACAGATATTTTAGTCTGACCACTTTTAATGTATTATTAAATCTCTAAATTTTATGAAAGATGTATTCTGAAATATACGTTGTATCAATGTAGGTTAAAATGCAAATTGTGTTAATAGTGGAATTCATATGTGGGTAGAAAGCACTTGAGAGGCCTTTTGAGACTTTTAGAGATTGGATCAGAAGGGTTTATTTTAGTGTGAGTGCCTGTTGTCAAAGAGCATCTGTATTAATTGGTTGGTTATGTAAGTCTTATCCACTCTGGCCTGCAAGTTATTGAAATAGCCTAGTTACTAGAAAATCTTAATTTACATTAGCTATAAAATAAGCCTGAGGCATATTTCTTAAAACACATTTTTTCTTAAAGATCACACCTAATTTTGCCCTGGTCAGGTAACTTAGTTGGTTAGAATGTCTTCCCAAAATGCCAAGATTGCGGTTTGATCCCCAGTCAGGGCACACACAAGAATCAACCAATGAACGCATAAATAAGTGGAACAATTTGATGTTTCTCTCTCTTGCCCTCTTGTTCTAAAATCAATACATTAAAAAAAAAAAATTATTTTTTAATCACACCTAATTTTAATTAGCAGTGAATGCTCATTGTGTACTACTACCAAAGTGAGCCAATTAAATAGCAAAATAGAGTTTGTGCTTTTACCCTTCTAAGGACACCCTGGTAATTGTGTAATGCAATATTTACAGGTATTTGCCAAATTAATGGGCACTTGCTTCCATATTTCTGAGTCATAGACAATATATATATTGGTGAATTGTATTGCAAAAGAAGTTTCAAGAAATATTTTTTGAATTAAGCTGTAATTGAAAAAAAAAAATCAATTACTTATTGACCTTTACAGAAGGGTTTAAAAGCCCAGGCTCTCCTTATTTTTGTAGTTTCAGAGAGTCAAGTGCTCTCATTTTCTTCTGGCTTATTCTACTTGGATTTTGTATTTTTCAGGTAAATAAAAATATTCCTATGGAGGACTTCCATTTTTTTTAAAAAAAGAAAAGATCATTAAGTGTTCCTTTCCCTTGAATTGCATGTGATCATTTCTATGTGACTTTTAATGGTGGTTTTTGTATTTATTTTACACAGTAAAGTTTATTTTAGAAAATGTGCAATTTTATCACAGTTAAAAATTCATTGTAGACAGTGATTAACTCCCCAAACAAGTAATTTTGACAGATTGTCTTCTTTTTTCCTCATTACCATCACAAATGTCCAGTACATACGGGATTTCCAGTGGAGTTGTGAATTAACAGGTGGTGTGGGGACAGTGGATGGAAGAGGGAGGAGCAGTCGAGGTGTGGAATGGTGGGAGATAAGTTTGGAAATACCAAGAACAGTTCCAAAAACCAACAATTTGATCAACTGTCATGAATCCAGAAGACCAAAAAGAGAGAAATGTGGGGCTCTGTATAAGGGAATGTATCAGCTCGGATTACAGTTTAGTTTCTTTCACTTGAGATAGAAGTCTAAAGCTAATTCTGGCAATAAAGCTCTGTTTATAGGGTTATGTCATTGGCTTTTGCTAGGTTTAGTTACAAAAAAAAGGTGGAATGAACATTTTAATTCTTTTTAGATTACTTCAGCTAAGATCAAGTTCATATTTGTTGAATATTTAGGCTGCTATTTAATCAATGAGTATCTAATAAATGGAATGTAGTTGAAATAACGATGGTGTCTAATGATATAACCACTTCGTATTCTGTAACACACTTTTACATTCATTGTCTTCTGACTATGGAATGCAACCCTTTCCTTTAGTAATGTATTTCCATGGGTTGTACATTTTTCTGCTGGAATAGTGAAGAAATTAAATTCTTATTTAATGGTTCATATATAGAATAAATTATAGGGTTCTGCAGTTGCTAGACAGTCTTTTAAAGTATTTATATTGCAATATAGTCCTTAAAGCCATTTATTTTGAATGGAAGTGTGTCATCCTTTAATTTATTTCTTGGCCAGTTTAAATATTAATGATTTATCTTTGGTAGAGCTGCATGCTTAAACATATTATTACAGAGTAACTCAAATATTAATTTTCAGTGCATTCAAATATTTTTTATTTTGAACATGTTTCAGCAAGATTAATAGTGTCTACAAGGAGCAAATTTAATAAACATACCTTATTTTAGAATTTTTTTCCTTCACCCTATAGGGCACCAAATATATGTATATGGGGAGAGAAAGGTTTAATGATATGATTATGTAGTTGTAAATGTTTATCACAGTGTCTTACATTGATTTTTTATTTTCGTAACTAACATTTTGAGTTTACCCTAAGTATGTGGTGTTTAGGACATACAGTTTGTTGCAATAAATGTTAACTTTTATTTTTCTCATAAAATTAGCCTTTGTTCTAGTTGATTTCATAATTTTCCATTTATTTAACTGTCTATTATAAAAGTATATTTGATAGCCAATTTTTAAAAGCTTTTGGTAAATGACAAATAATTTAGTCTGTGATTTATTATTCATGCTGGTTGGGGCATTGCAATGACTTATGACCTTATGATAGTCACATTTTGAATATTAAAACTATCAGTTCATTATGAACGCTCTTTTACTTTGTTGTTGTTTTAATGTTTTGTTGTTACTGGGGATAAGGGCTTTCTTAATTTCAAGATTATTTTGATTACAATTTGGTTCTTTAAAATAAAAAAAAATAGACCCTCAAATCCCTCCCAAACAATTTGATTTAGTTATTCAATAGTAGATATAATAGTAAAGAACTAGACTAAAAATCAGAAGACCTGAGTTCCAGGGTTGAGTTGAACTAATCTATGACCTTGAGTAATTAGGTGTTTTGGAATCAAAATACTTTCTTTACAGTTATATAGTAATTACTTTCAAAATGTCTGTGTGTATTTCTGTTTAAAGTTTTGCAATCCTGTTAACCTATCACTTTAGTGCAGGAGGCAGTTGTGGTAGAGAATGGTATACAAAGTTGGTTCTGTGACCTTTTTTTGATATATTATAAAGTACAAAAGGAAAAAATTAACCCAGATTTGGTATTTTTATGAGATAAGAATTTGAATAATGTCGATGGTCTGTGGATGCATGGAAACAGTGTTGTGGGCCGTGCGGGGGGGTGGGGAGGGCCCTCGCGTTCACAGTTGGCTTGTGTGTTAGGCCCAGTGCTTACAGGTGAGAGCTTAGCGAGACTTGAGAGCACACCTGCTCCCCACACTCATATTTTTTCAGGTGAGGAAATGAGACCCACAGAGAGAGTCTAGAGAAAAATCACCAAATTAGTGGTGTTGCTGGGTCGAATATCCTAATTCTCAGTACCTAAGCTCCCCGGCAGGCTTCTTCTAACATCTGGTCTCTAGTTCTAGAGACCTGAAACATAATACAGACTAGCCAGGTGTTTTATGAACGTTAATATGAAATCAACTAGTTTAAACTTTTTAAAATATACAGTATCCACATGCTTTTGTATGTATTTTTAAGCCTTTTATTCTGATAATGTTGAACACGAATTACATGGCAGCACTGCTGAGAACTGTGTGTGTGTGCACTCATCTAGTTTAAACCTCTCAGCAACCCCATGAAGGTTTTCAGTTCTAGTTTCTACATTAAGTTATTGATTCTTTCGATATCTATGAAGTACAGAGGCAGCTGTTATTTACCTTAATCTTACAGGTGGGAAAACTTGAGACATTTAAAGAGGTAAAAAAAGAAAAGAATAGTCAAAAAAATATCAATATTGATCTGTAGGGAAATAATGAAATATCATGTTAGAAATTCCTCCTGGGTCTTTAAAAATTTCATTTGTCCTCAGTGAATCTTTAAACATATAAAGGAGAAATGGGATCAGACCCCTGCTGCCCTGTGTTGTCATTATTACTTTCTGTCAAGTTTCAGCCTTTGCCTCAGCATTTCTGCCTCACAGCACGGGTGTTCACTTTGAAAATTAAAATGTACTGTAAAAACTCAGGGCGGAATTTTTAAAGCTCTGCCAAGTCTACTGAGCACAAAGCAGCACGACCCTCGTTGGCTGCGGACAGTCGGGCACCTGTGCCTGGGCAGGTGTTTTCCATTTATCAGGCATTTAGACTTTCCCGTTGTCCGCTGTGTGTGATCCCTGACGGGACATGGATGCTAATTTCCTGCAGGCTGCTATATTGAAAGGCTTCAGATGCCAAGATCACTTATATTTACATTGATTTTTTTTATTGTTAGCTTTTCAGTGGATTTTATTAAATATTAGTTGAACCATTTAAATTTAATGGCCATATTGATAACTTCACCCACATTGTTATATTTTTATTAATAAATGCTAGAATATCCCCTTTCTGTTTTATTGTCTGGTATTCTTTTTTTAAAAACAATATGCAAGATCTTTTTTCATTAAGAAACTTTAATTTGCCTGAAAATGAGAATGAAGTTATTAGATGTATGGAAAAGAGCTTCTGATTATATTAAATACCAAAATTTATTCTAAGTGTATAAATTTGACAGAATTATGAAACTTCCTTGTAAACTGCATTTATGAACTTTTTCTTTACTGGTCAAGTGGTTGAACAAAACTTGAGTAAGACATATTTGATGGATGAAACCAGTTATAAATCTTTTTTTATATGACAAAGAGCCAAGTACAGAAACAAGTTAAATGACATTTGTATTGGTAAACATACCAATGTAAACTCTTAACTTACTAAGTTTGTAGGCAGCTTTCTTAAAGGGAAACTTTAAAAAATTTAATTAGAACTGTATGTGAAATTTGTTAACTGGAATCCAGCTGAGTTTATTAGGGACAAGGTGTGACTATAAAATAGATTAATTTTTTTTTTAAACAGAAAACCCAGAGTGAAAATTGTATTCCTAAGCCTCCACCTTGGGAAGCTATGTGTATTATTCCTCTTTTGAAATTGCCTTCAGAACCAGCTTGTAAGCCACAAAAGAATACTGGACTCATTCATTACACTGTAGTAACACCTAAATGTTGTTGCTTAATCAAAAATGGATTGAATATATTCCTTAGCTTGAATATTTACCTTATTTATATGATTTCAAGTGATTTGAGTATGTCCAAAATTATAACATTGGTTTTCATTAAGGTTTTTTTTTTTAAAAAAAACCAAACCCATGTAGGAATATCTATAGAAGGTGTTTAAAACTGTGTTGGAGTATCCCTGAAATCCCTGAAATAAGCACCTAGCCTCCGCAAGGTTACTAATCTGAAATGGATGGTGCTCAAGTGGTTAAGTTCTGATTTCTTTTCTGTAAGATATCAAGGAGCCTTATGTTAACAACTTATATATTCCCTTTTCCTGACATAGTACTGAAAAAATAGAGATTACTCACCTCTAAGTCTGATTGTTTTTCATGACTGTTATGTTCAAGTCAGGTGGGCCCGTCTTTGCCTTGGCCTGTGATGACAGCAGATACAGAGTCAATGTGAATTCCTGTAACAATCTCCAAAACAGTTTAATTTCCCATTCCTGTTCTCCATGTATCAGGAAATTAACTGTAGTTGGTAATCATTATGACAACAACAACTCAAGTCCACTACAATTATTTAAACCCACAAAATAGTTTGAGTCATATAAAATTCACATGTTTTCTACTTTTATTCCTTATAACCTGAAAACAAATTTTCTGCTCTTAGTGAAAGTACCTAAAAAACTAAGTGAATTTTGGTTGTCATTAATGTTGTTTTTTAAAATTTGGTCATGTTTATTATTCATATAATACTAGGATTGGAATGGATCCCAGCCTTTGAAATTATAAAGATACATGCCGTGGCACTAAAAATAGGATATACCTTTTGTAATCATGTTGTTAGTGCTGAAACTCTTTGTGGCTTAAGAACCTGGTTTCCTATATTTGTACTAAGAACAACGTTTTTTTCCTCAAATATTTTTTCTCCCCCAAAATGACTTAGAAGTTTTCCCTGGCTAAAGAAAGGGAATAAAGAGCCATTGTAGCATGGCAGGTCTGTAATATTGGTATTACTCTTTTATTAGCCTTAAATCTCTTAGTTCTGTTGGCATGGAGGGTGGTAGAGTATTCATTTAGGGAGAAAATGCTTCTCATAACTAAACACATACAATGAGCTAGTGTTGGTCCAGTCTGTGGCACCAGCTTTTAAATACAATCGAAGAAGAAGAAATATTTTTAAAGGGAAGACCAGAAAAATAGGTGAAATAACCTCCAATTCGGTATATTAGAGATGAGTGGCCCTTAATTGATAATGTTATTTAACAGGACTGCACAGTGCACCACAGATATATTTTTAAAAGAAAACAGAGTAAATAAATGAAGGCATAGGGAAAAGTTAGAACTAAGAGACCCATGGGGAAAAAAATGAAAGTTCTAAATTCTATTTCCGGTGTCTGGTTAAATTAGATTTTGTTATGTTTATGGTTCTGTATGAACACTGGGAAACATATATGCAGCAACACTACAGTGTGTTGTTAACAGGTGCAAGATATACAAATGCACATTCTTAGAAAGGAGTTCCTGACATGGGAGGAGAAGGAGGGTAACTCCATGATCTCAAAGGTCCTTCCAGCTGCACTAGCAGCAGCGCACATTTGTGGGCTGGCACTGGGTATAGAGATAAAGAAGATAAACACCCCCCACCCCGGGTCCCCAACATCACAGAGCTCTTCAGTGATCTTCTGGTGTAGCGATCTCAGCCTGTGGGCTGCAGCACTCTGGTGTGCCGCCAGAATTTTTAAAAGCTGTGATACCTGACTATTTAGTCAAGGACACCGACTGCTTTCCCCTTAGATTGTCAAATGAAAAATGACAACAACCAACACAACAGTAGCTGTCCAGTCAAATTTATGCCTATATTTTCAGATTGGCAAAAAATATATTTTTTGGTGTGCCACAGGATTCTAGCGATTAGTTTATGTGTGCCACGAGATGAAAATGTTGAAAATTGCTGTTCTAGTGATCTTCATACCTGTTCCGCCTCCTGCCCAATTTGCTTTTTGAAATATGCCCTTGAAGGATGATGTTAAACTTATGCTCAGAAAGGCATAATTAAAACTTTAGCCCTGGCTGGTGTGGCTCAGTGAGTTGAGTGCTGGCCTGAGAACCAAAGGGTCGCCAGCTCAATTCCCAGTCAGGGCACAGGCCTGGGATGTGCACCAGGTCCCCAGTTGGGGGCGCACGAGAGACAACCACACATTGATGTTTCTCTCCCCCTATTTCTCCTTTCCCATCTCTCTAAAAATAAATAAATCTTAAAACAAAACAAAAAACTTCATAAAGGAAAGTATGGGGATGAATAGGAAAGAGGTGTTGATTCAGCTATTTGGAATAAAAAAAGGGGTAACAAGGAGTCTGAGATAGAAGAAAGAAAAGATGGAAAGAATGAGCTGGTCAGATTAGGAATGAACCAGTGGGAGACTTCACTCACCTGTGGAGGAAACGAATATGTACGTACTGTCATCCTATACATTTGTGATACAAGACAAGGAAAAAACACAGTTTTTATCCTTAATGGATAACCTCAGGTTATGCATGCTTGTTGTAAGACATTTTTTTTCCTTCAGTCACTTAAGAATACCTCCTTATTCTCTAGAAGAAGCATCATCCTCTTTCTAGGTCCCCTGATGCATGAACCCAGAACTGAGGAATTCCTGCCTGTAATGTTCTTTCCCCTGGTAGCCACATGGCTCATTCTCTCCCTTTACTTTAGTCTCCCCTGAAATGTCAGCTCCGTGGGAGGGACCTTCTGACAGCTCTGTTGGAAGGAGTGGCATCTCTCACACATTGTTCCCTCCCCTCAGCATGAGCTACCTAATTGTTTGTCTTGTCTGCGCCCCCTGCTAGAATGTAAGTGTCAGGAGATCAGTGATACAGTCTGTCTTGCTTACTTCTACATTCCAGCAAGTAGAAGAGTATATAGCATGTAGTAAGACCTCAATAAATACATGTTAAATATATATGAAACAAACTCGACATATAAGCCAAGAAGCTATGTATGGATGGACTGGACTTCTGTCTTTCCAGAGAAGGGAAATGTCAGCAGGTAGTGAATTTCACTAAGAGGGATGGTTGCCCAGGGTAATTCTCCAGATAGGAGATCAGTTTTAAGATGGACAAGCACTTATGTATACAAAGAGAAAATATGTATAAAGAAAAGAAAATGTGTTTTTAATTGTCAGTTTTTAAATTTGCTCTAAGACTGAAATGGATTGCTTTTCCCACATTCTTAGAACAACTCTGGTATATTTACCATGGAACAAATTAGGGTAACTGAGGCTTGGAGGTGAGGAGTTTGAGGTTTGGCTTTGTTTTCTTTTATTTATCTTGCTCAGAATAGTAACCTTTTGTAGCAGAGTTTCCATCTTTGGTTTTCACTTGTTTGCACACTGACATTATTCTAGCAGCTATCTAATGTATATATTTATGTAGACTTACCTAGAAAGTCGGGCAAGGAATCCATCTACCCATTTTTCAGGTAAGTGTGTAATCTCTGAATACTCCAGGAAAGGAAAGGTATCTTATTTGTGCCTGAATTTCTAAATTTTTTCTTCAGCTTATTTATATTTTGGATTTGACTTATTCTGTCTATAATTTTCAATTTGTTCTCTCTATAGTATATAACAGCAATTCAGAAGGTTAGTAAAGTAAGTTTTCTCGTCTACTAAGAGTTGTGGGAGAGCCTGGCTGGGTGGTTCAGTTGGTTGGAGTGTCATCCCATACACCAAAAGGTTGTGGGTTCAATCCCCGGTCAGGGCACATGCCTAGGTTGCAGGTCTGGTCGGGCACGTATGGTAGGCAACCAGCTGATGTTTCTTTCCCCTACCCCTTCCCTCTCTCCCTCTTTTGCTCTCCCTTTCCCCTTCCTCTGTCTTTGAAATCAATAAACATATCCTTGGGTGAGAAAGAGTTGTGAGAGAGTTCAAATTAATATGGTAAAGACAGTATAGAAAAGAGAAAATGCAAGGTAAGTCTGCTAAAACAAGAAAATAAGATTAGGTCATTTAAGAATGGACTGCTTTAGTGTTCAGGAAAAAAAAGAGGGGAGGACCAAGGACAAGGCGCTGGAAGGCATCCAAGGAGAGCAGCCACAGAAGCTGCTGAATGAATAGCTGGAGAATTAGACAGTATTCCATTGGGGCGGGGAGACTAGTTTGTGCGGTGCAGTCAGCTAGGGGAGAAGGGAGAGAACTGGAGATGGTGATTAGGAGAGATTGTTGTGGAAGCCATCCCTCAAAGTATGTGAACATTCTCAAAAGTCAAAGCCAGAGAAATCAGCGAAACCCTAAATAAAACAACATCACTAGTGATTAGTCTATAATGTTTTAAAAGAAAAAACCATAAGTTTAAGAGCCTAACCATTCTTTGAAATTTAAGTGAAAGTATTAAATTGATAATAAGGAACACTTCTGAGACCACAAAGACCCCGAGACTGGGTGTAGGAGTAACAGACAACGGCTGGAAACCAGGAAGGCATTAAGTTTCTGTTCCCCAAGAAGCTAGCACAGCAGAAAAAGCTGGCCGTACCCTAGTTCAAACTCCTACCACTTCAGCAGTGTCTTGAATGTGTTCTTACTTTTCCCTTTTCTCAGTCCATTCTGCACTCACTGATAGGTTAATCTTCCAACAACAGTGCTTTCAGTATTATTTCCATAATCAAAAAACATCTTTGATTCTGTTGTTCACAGCATAGTGCTTCCCCATCTTCTTCCCACCACCACTGTATGCCAGCAGGCACATAGCGAAAAGCCACATGAGTACCCCAGCACCCTTGAAGGATCTGGGTTATGCACAATTTTGTGCAACTCCATCCTGGTCATTTATGCAAGAAAGCTTGTCCGACTATACGCGAGATGAGAGGAACAGTCCGAATTGGCTTTTTTTGTCATTGTTTTCACAATATGATTTTTGCAAATGCCTTTTCAAAATTTCCAAAAAAAAAAAAATGTGTGTTTTGTCCCTCCAGTAAAATTACAGGGACCAGGAAAAGTTTGTAAGCTTATTTATAATATCACTTTTCCTTTCCTTTTTATTTTTCCCTCCCTTCCTGTCTCTGCCCTACCCCCCATTTAAGGCATCCTGGCTTGTTTGCTTTTAAATACAAATAGGAGCATTTTAAGCCACTTTCTCTGCAGCTTGCTCCCCCCACCTAACAGTACACCCCGGACATCCTTTCAGATCAACAGATGTGGATCTCATTCTCTCTAATAGCTGTACAATATTCCATTCAGGTTTTCCCATGATTTCTGCCACTACAAAAACAAGCCTCCAATAAAACACTCTTTTCACGTAGGGATTTGTGTTTCTAAGCACAGCTCCCCCCAGTAGAGTTGCTGAGTCAAGGGTATGTATATTTACGTTTTTTAACAGGTATTTCTAGATTACTTTTCACAAGGATTACAGCAAATCACAGTCTAGCCTTTCCATGTGTATACTTTTCTTTCCAATGAAAAAACGTAAATCATCACCAACAAGTTCGTCGTCACAAATGCTAGCATTGACCATAGCGGACCCGCGTGTGCTGGAGCGGGGCAGCTCTGCCGTCCGGAGCACAGGCCGCGCTCTGCTCTCAGCGCTGTGTGACGGCCGGCCCCGTTTAGCGCCGGCTTACTTTGTGCAGGTGCCTTTGTTTAGCCCAGCTCCTCGCACCCTCTCCCTCACCCGAAGGTCTCATGTGGCAGCTGCCGGCCCTACCATTCTTTACACCTAACTCTGATGAGCACATAGTAGGTACCCAGTAAATATTTATTGAATTAATTCTGTTTTCTTTATATATTTCTGATTTATCTCATCAGCTAGATTCATTCTTCTTCAGGACAAGGTATGTTTTCATTATGGCACCTAGCACTTAAGATAACTCAGTTTAAGTTGGCTATTTGAATAAAAAAAAAACAGAAGAGGAAACAAATAGCATGGCCTTGCCTTTAATAATATATTTTACCCCTTTTAGGAGTAAACCCAGTAACAGCAATAAGAACAGCACTTGTGTTGAATAGTTCCTATATGCCAATAACATAAGTTGCAAAGGATACAGTTATGAGCAAGTCCAGCTGTTGTCTCTGTCCTTGTGGAGCTTATGGTCTATGGATGTTACATTTAAAAGATTTGTTGGAAACATGAAAACAATGGTATCCAACTTTAGGCTTTATACAGTACAGGTTGTGGAATATTTATCTACTCATTCGACATTAAATTAGTATTCACTCTGGCAGGCACTGAAGAGAAAACCCAGGGCAGCCAGACCTTTGCTGGGAGATGGAACTGACCAGGGCGTGTGGGTAGTAGAGTTGTTTCCCAAACTAGCTTCACTGCTGTGCCCATCTGTGCATAGAAGCAAAGGAGTAGATAGAGTTGTTAATGTTAGTATATAGCCCTGGCTGGTGTGGCTCAGTGGACCAAAAGGTCACCAGTTCGATTCCCAGTCAGGACACATGCCTGGCTTGTGGGCCAGGTCCCTGGTTGGGGGGGTGGTGAGAGGCAACCAACCGATCAATGTATCTCTCACACATGGATGTTTCTCTCTCTTTCTGCCTCCCCCTCTCTTAAAAAAGATAATAAATAAATGTTAGCATATACTCCAAGGGCGTTTCTTCTTAGGGAAGGGTGCCAATCCCTGTCACTAACCAAAACACAAACCACCAAAGAGTTTGTTCCTGTCATTGTCATAGAACCACAGAAGTCAAACTGGGTTCAGTCTTGATATTGGTCCTCACTTTTCCTGTGAGGAAACCAAGGCCTAGTACAATTAGTGTAGTATTGTGGGTACGAATTAGGACTGCAGTCAGATTTTCTGGGTTTAAATCTGTTTAACAGTTGTGCAATCTTTAGCAAAATCCTAACCCTATATACCCTCGGTTCCCTCACCTTTATAATGGGCACAATGAGATAATGCATGTAACCCTCATAGCACAGGGTCTGGCAGGTATAAACCGCTCATGAAATATTAGCTATGACTTTCAGTGAGTCGGCTGAGATTAGATAGCTTCTTCACACCCAAGTTTCCTTCTTGAGAGCTCTATTCGTTGTGCCATAGCAATCTGTACATAAGCCTTTTCCATTAATTGATAGTTCTTAAACGGACTCATTATGGTCTTAACTTTCACTTAGTAAAGGCACACTTCACTTTATTGTGCTTCGCTTTATTGCACTTCACAGATGTTGCATTTTTTCAGAAATTGATGGAAAGACCCTCCACCAGAAAAAAGGTGACAACTTGCTTAATTGTGGTGGCTGGGAACCAAACCAGCAATCTCTCCCAGGTAGGCCCGTAATTATAGTTACGTAATGGAGCCTTTAACCTCCAGTACCATTATCTGATTTTTTGGGCTGTAAGTTTGAAGAGGAACTGAAAAATGCATATGTGATGGGTATTTTGTTAGAATGGGTGCTGCGTGCTTCCCATGTGCCTCTCCCACTCCCTCCCTCCCCAACCCCAAGTTCCTTTACTCAGAGACACTCTTCCACTACTTGAAATTCTTAGGACCTTGATTAAGGTAAATAAGAATAAATCTGAAGGAGAACAACCCTCTCGTATCTTCACAAATTTTGGGGGTTTTGTAAATAATTTCATTGCTTCTATTATCTAATTTCTTTATATATCTGGCTTTTCTTTAAAGAGAATATTCTCTGAAAGTCATAGTATAATACAAAGGTCTGTCTCTTCAAAGAAGAAGTTTTAAAAATAGCTTTTTATGATTCAGTATCAATTAAATCCCACAATTAAAAGGACTTTACTTTCTGGCTGTAAATTTTCTTTAAAAAAAAAAAATATTTTATTTATTTTTTAGAGCGAGTTGAAGGGAGAAAGAAAGAGAGGTAGAGAAACATCACTGTGTGAGAGAAACATCAATGGGTTGCCTCTCGGCCTGCAACCCAGGCATGTGCCCTGACCAGGGCTCAAACTGGCGTCCTTCTTGTTCACAGGCCTGCAGTCTATCCACTGAACCACACGAGCCAGGGCTGACTGCATATTTCAAATGCATAATTGTTCATGTTCATATCCAAACTTATATACTCTGAGGCACCTTGCATATTATTAAATGGATCAAGTCAAATGTTTCAGCCTTATTTTGCTAATGTAAGTCAAATAATTAAGGATTTGTTCAACATATTTCTTATTTTAATAAATCTTTTCCATGTTGGGACCCATTTTTAATTTTTTTTAAAGATTTTATTTAGAGAGTGGGGAAGGGAGGGAGAGAAACATCAGTGTGAGAGAGAAATATCGATTGGTTCCCTCTCAAATGCACACCCCAACATGGGACGGAACCTGCAACCCAGGCATGTGCCCTGACCAAGAATTGAACCTGCAACCGACCTTTCCCTTTTCAGGACGACACCCAACCCACTGAGACACACCAGTCAGGGGAAGCGCCCATCTTTTAGAAGTTACTTTTTGTTTCACTTTCTCTGCTTGCTTGAAGTGGTTTTGTTTGGTACTTGTGTCAGGTGGTATTTGCTCTATAACAAACAAACCACCCCAAAATGCAGTTGCTTTAAAATAATAATCATTGCTTATTCCTCAAGAGTCAACAGGACAGCTGTGCAATTCCACTGATCTGGACAGGCTCAGCTGATTGCAGCTGGGCTCACTCAGTGTGTCTGTGACAGCCGGCTGGCTGACCCTGGCAGTGACTGACGGCTGACAGCCACGTCTCATTAGCCAGCAGGCTCTCTGGAGCTTGTTCAGAGCAGCAGCAGGACTCCAAAAAGAAAATCAGCAGAAGCTTGAAAAGCTTCTTAAGGAAGACTTATGTTTGGGATAGCTCTTTTCCACCACATTTTACTGGTCAAAGCAAGTTACAAGACCGGTCTAGATTTGGGAGGAGGAGGAGCTGCACAGTTACACTGCAAAGGGCATGACCATAGTGAGGAGTCTTTTTTTTTTTTTTTTTTTGCAACCTATCACAGTAGTTATAGGAATTGGGTGCATTTGAAATTCTGATCCTTCAATTTGTGATATTCTCTGATTTCCTGTGAAACTTGCCCAAGCTGGAAGGCAGTTACTGAAATCAAAAGGATAAAAGCTTGAAATTTAGAAACTAAGGTTCAAGTTCTAGCTCTATCACTCTTTTTCTGCAATCCTGCACAAATTACTTAATTTTTCTGGTAAGGACAACTGTAATAGAAAAACAATAAATAAATTTTTAAAAATGTTTTATAAAAAAAAAAGGAAGAAGAAAGAAAGGACTTGGTACCTGCTAAGTACTTCTATAATTGCTTTTATTCATATAAAATTAAAAATTGCTTTTACACCTGTCTCCCATACATCAGTAAAGGTGAAAAACCCAATCACTTCCTTGAAATAAAAAGGGAAAAAGGGAAGGTGTGTTAGGGAAAGGAAATACTTGACTAATTGTGACCTCAGAAGTGACTACTCACCGGAATATTCTCCTATAAGAAAAGAATGGCTTAGATCAAAATAGAGATAAAAATCCATAGGTCTCCTTGGGTAAGATGCACTGTGATTCATGGGGTGAGAGTTGTAACATTAGACACAATCCAAATCTAGATTTAAAAAAAAGAATTCTGGCTCTTTTTAAACACAGTGGGTACCTCAACACTAGTTTTGGGAGATGTCACCTAGAAATCAGGGTTATATGAAATAGGGGAAAAACAGTATCATCCCACATGAACAGTTATATGTTGACTGCTTTTAAAAAATTAAAAAGGGCCACCTAGAAATAAAGTAACACATTTCTTTTCCTTATGTTGAGTTGCTATGTTGGGTAGATACCCAGCACTTACATCTCTCCATTCTACCAGTAGGAGAGAGAAAAGGGCACGCGTGCACAGCACATGGGAGAACTGGGTTAACTGCAGTCACACAGAGAGTCTGAGGTCACAGAATCCACTCCCTCAGAAATGTTAGATGGGGTTTTTATTGCCTGTCGAAGGAGAGGGACCACCAAGTGTTCTCCAGGAAGGGACAACTGAGATTGCACCACCTATGGCATTAGCTGATCACGGGAGTACAAGCAAGGCAGTTCATCTATCTGCGCCTGAGCTGCCTGTCATATTCAATAATTACCCATTCTAAGGCAAAGTTTGGGTATAGCTTTTGTGAAGAATAGTAAATATTTTAGTATGGACAATAAAAGTGTTTAGCTTAGAAGCTCTTCAGGTTTTTGGTTTGTTAGTTTTTTTTTAACTAAACTGGTCTTTATAGCTTTCAATCTTTGCTTTTTTAAAATCACCGTTTCTCAGTTTCATTCTTTACACAGACCATTTTTCAACCATAAACCAGGGGGATCTTCCACTTCTCCAGGGATATTTTCCCAAAATTATTTAGTGCTAATTTCATGCCAATACATGTTTGCAGAGCCAGCAAAAATAGACTGTGCTGAGGAAAGAATCTTAGTTCGGAAGGACAGATTGGAAAGAAGAAAAGTTTGAAAGGCAGGTAAAGTTCAGTGCTCAGAAGTGGAGGGACATAAGGAGATGGCAGTAGGAGAGTGTTTCTCCCACCCGTGCATCAGGTGGGTCAGTAAACGTGTTACTGAAGACCTTCCACCTGTTCAGTGCTGCAGTTTGTGTTCAGGGGAAGGAAGAGAAATCATACATTCTTTCTGATTGCCAAGGTTCCTGTATCTGGCTGGAACACCTAAGGGAACAGTTCACTGACAGGTGCTGCGGAATAGTCCAGGAGATCGCAGAATGCTCAAGCGCTGTGGAAGGAGGGACAGTCAGTGCATCATCGGGTGGTTCCTCCACGCGCTGACTCACGGTTCCCGTGGGCCAGGTCTGTCCTGGGCTCACAACATCTCCATAGATTCTGCCCCAGGGCTGGTCTGCGGGGAGTCTCCAAATCCACCACACTGGCCCAGGGTGGTTTGGGAGGCACCCTCTCCTTTCCCTCTAGGACCAGGGGGGCAGTGCCTTTGTAGCCCTGCTTTGTGTTAGTGGGCTGTGAAAACGAAGCTGCATCAAGCGAAAGAGAACATTTGAATACTGAGGGGTATTTGTATTTTAACAAGTGACACAACTTTAAGGTACGAATGAAATCGTAATGATGGAATTTCAGGCATTTTACCTTCTTTAGTAAAAAGTAAGCTAATCTGAGCCTTTCGAGTGTGCCTCAGACACAGCACCTATGTCAGGTACACGGGAAGCCAGAGAGCAGTGTCTGCCTTGTTTCCCTCCTCCCGCAGTCATTCCTCATCTCCACTCCCCAGTGCACCTTTTCTAAACCCCAATATCCGTTAGTCGCAGGTAGCGCATCAGTCAAGACTGGCCTTGACCACCAGTGGTGCCAAGCTCTTCCTGGGATACTTTAAGAAAAATATAGATCTCTGCTTGTTGCCTCTCCCCTCTGCATGTTACCCTCACCCCTATTTAAGAGTTCTAGGGGAAGAGCCCAAGGTTTAGAATATTTTCAAAAACTCCAGAAAATCACTCATGTTTGGAACCACTGCTTCATGAAGGACAGTGAAGATGCTGGTTAATTCTGTTGCTAAGGAGACGATCATGGGACTTGGACCCATAGCCAAATAGTCCGTGTCCCCAGGTAACAGAAAAATAAACCAGATGCAGCTGGGCAGGTGCGTCTGACTCTTGTGTCCACTGTATGTAGTCTGATGTTCTCCTGAGAGGTCATGAGCCTGGGAGTGCGGGGAGCAGGGCGTGGGCAGGTGTAGAGGTAGCTCTGGGTGGAGAAGGGCAAGAGGTGTGCTGGATAGAATCCTGTGCAAGAAGTAAAGAGGCTCCCTTAATTAAGCCCTAGCTCTGCGGGGGGCCTCCATGTCCTTCTCTGAGAACTTACCTCAGGCCCTTTCTCCTTAACAATCTAGTTCCTACTGTGTCTGTGAGACAGAGAAAGGATGCGCTCTCACCCCTTTCAGTTTTTTAATTTTTCAATTTATTTCTTCCACTGCCTTTGTGTGTCCAATAGAACTTTTTCAGCTTTCTGTAATCCTCCAAGTTCACTCTGGCTTTTTTTTCTCCTCGCCTTTCAATTTTCTAACGGGCAGTAGTTTTTCCTAGTTTGCCTTTGAAAAATTCTAATTGGCGCAGACCTAATTTCAGGGAGCCTCCCTTAAAAGCTAACTCACATTGAGGGTTTATGAAAATGTGGTAGAGCATTGTGCCTACTGTAAAAGGGGAGAGAAATAGCAAAAAGATTGCAAAATACCCAACCCAGTCCTGTGTTTTACACTCTCTCAAATATTTATCCAAAGACTATTAAGAAATTAACAACTTTTAAAATAAGGATTTTTTCTTTGGTTTTCAAAAAAAGCATTTTCTACTTTAACTCTTTGTTCCTCTTTCACTAATCACTTTAGCAAATAATGCAAACTTTTTAGTTAGTTTTCAGAGTAGTAGGGTCTTGACAGAATCACAAGTGGCAGTGTGTTATGGCAGGTGCTACTCTTGATTACTTTCAATATCTTTTATACTTTCTGGAAGTTAACAACTTACTGTTGACCCTTGAACAACATGGGAAATGGGGCGTCCAAATCCAGTGCAGCCGAAAATCTGCATGTAACTTTTGACTCCCCTGAAACTTAATTACGAATAGCCTACCATGGACCAGAAACCTCAGCAATAACATAGTCAGATAACACATATTTTGTATGTGTACTATATACTGTATTCTTAAGAAGTAAGCAGAGAGGAAAAAATGTGATGAAGAAAATCATAGGTAAGAGGATACGTTTGCAGTACTGTGTGTATTTATTGAAAAAAATCTACATATAAGTGGACTCGTGAGTTGAAACCTGTGTTCAAGGATCAACTGTACTTGTAAATAAAAGTGAATAATCTTTAATTCTTTAAAATTTTAAAAATTTTGAGAAACATTCTAACTTGTAGATAACTGTGTCATGGACATCTTCCACCTCTTCATTCCAACAGCTAACTGGATATCCTGTAGTGTGTTTAGCCAGACCTCCACTGCAGGGAATTAGATTAACTTTTTAAAAAGTTGTTTTATACTCCTGTATTGAGGGGGTTCCGTTTCTACTCCTCAATAGATTAAACATCTTTCTCACACAGTTCTTCACTCATTAGTTCCTCTGGTTCTGAAGGGTTACTCGGAGTCATCTTGATCAGCCAACCATCTTTACAACAAGAATTGTTGCTAAGTCCCAGAAGATTAACTTTTTCTTTTTTTTGTTATTACAGTGTACATCTTTCTTGTGTATACATATATTTCCTCCCTTACTCTCTCAATGTACATCTTTCTGTGTATATACATGTATTTTCCCCCTTACTCTCTCAAGTAGGTTTAAGTCTTAGGAAGGTTTTGAAACTGCCTCAAGTAACATGAGAAGCATTAAATAGCTTTCTTGTATTTTTCTTTTAAAATGATGTGTTGCCTGTATAACTAGCTTTCAGTGATTTGTTCTGCATAAAGTTCCTAAAATCTTCAATTTAAGAATAGGTGGGATGACTAGACTTTCTTCATTGAAAGAGTAAGGGCCTGAGAAGGATTTTGTGTTCAAATATAGCTGCTGACCTAATGTCAGCCTGGAGCCTGGCACGGCATTGAGCGTCTGCCTGCATTCCAGCATCCCATCATTGAAATTTGTGGTTTGCATCGCTTCGTGGTAACCATCCCAAGTTACAAGAAGGGGCCTCTGAAAATAGATAGAATATGAAGGCCCAAGGAGCTTGAGAAAAGAAGCATGATTTAAATACTCAATAAAACATGACCTGACAAATCAAGTCTGAGGCCCTAAATTCATCTCCTTTCTTCTCTCTTCCTTTTTGAGTCCCCATAAGTTTTAATGCTTTGGTTTCATTTATTACTCTGTGAAATACTCTACACTAGTATGAGGCTGAGGCAAATTATTAATGATTTAGAATATGGGAAAGTTAAATAATGTAAATATTGAATAGTAAACATCCTGAAGAGGCAATAAAGGCAGTAGCATATTTTAATACTAATAGAGTGGCAACATAAGAGGAAAGAGAAGCTGAATTGATAAACTATCTTGAAAACACATTTTTTGTATTACCGTAGGAACCACTTTTTAATGAATGATTTCATACATATAGAAAAAAGTATATATAGCTTATCTGTATTATATGACTTACAGAATAAAAAAACAAGCACTCACCGCCTTAGATCAAGAAGAGTTCATGACTGTTACCTTCAGAGTTCCCTGTATGCCCCTTCCCAGCCATCTCCTCCCTCCTGACCTGTGGTAACGATAAGATTGAAGTTTGTATTTTTGCATTCTTTTGCTTTAAGATTCACACATATGTTATAGTTTAAAATGAATATAGCCTACACAGCTATCCGTTATCCTGTTAGTGGACATTTGCTGAACAGTGCTGCTTAATAATGTCTCTTAGTTCATATTTGCTAAGAGCGTTCTCTTGGGGATTTATACCTAGAAGTGGAATAACTAGGTCATCTGCAGCTTCTAGGTAATACCAGATTGTTTCCAAGCAGTGCTGTAAGTATTCTTTTGCCCCACATCCTCACCAGCATGTGGTAGTGCTAGTCTTTCACTTTTGTGCCAGTGTGGTGGGTGTGAAATATTTACATTTTGGTTTCCCGTGGTACCATTTAAGTAGATTAAAAAAAATATTTAGAAATCAAGGCAGTTTTTGTGTTTTGTTTTAATAAATTGAAATTAGGCCTAGGAATAAACATTGGTTACAAAAGTGCCTAAAAGGAACACGTTTTTGGAATTCTGGAGCTACTCTGCCTCATTGAATAAAACCAGTATGTCAAATTATGTGTGGTTTATAAGGCAGAGCAGTAACTGCTTTTTTAACAGAATGATAGCAAGCTATTTCTGAACAATTACACAAGGGACTCTTGTTGTGGGTCAGTTTAAGCCCCCCCCAACTTCTATATGCTAAAAGCTGCAACAAGGTTTAAAGACATATTATCTGAGCAATATGGTCACCAGATATGATAAAACATAGGGAACTCTTGCAAGAAGTTTTGAAATTTACTGTTTGGTGTTAAATTAGGGCCGAGGAAGAGAGGTGGGAAAAAAGTTGAAGATCATTCAGGAGCTTGAGAGTAGGCAGAACAATTACTTGGGAAAGGGAGAAAGTGTGATTAATATTTTATCTTAGCAACAGCGGCCTACGTAGTAAGTTATCACACTCAACATTCACATTTGGGATCTCATCTAACGGTGATGCCGAAGGAAAAGTATAACTTACTGCTGCTTTATTGATAGAGGGCCAAAAGGTAAGTGAGGTGAAACCAGTGGACCAGAAACCCCCACCCGCGTAAGCGCCAGAGCCAGCTGTGCCCTCGGGGCTCTGCTGGGCACACCCTGCTTTCTGCCTCCTCAGCACCAGCTGCAGTCTTTGCTGTGGGCAGTGTGTCAGCAAGCGCTGGTCCCCGGCCTTCTGAGCACTCACTCCTGTGTCGCTTAGGACTGGAAAGAAAAGCCGAGTTCCTGCCCAGGAGCTTACAGTCTTTGGGAACGAGAAGAGATCAAACTGGTTTCTAATGAAATCCTAGACTGGGGTAAGAATCTGCATTAGTTATAAATCAAAAGCAAGGGCACATTTCAGAATAGAATAAAAATGTGAGAATTTAAAAGAAAAGTAATTTTTAAAATTCTGATTGAGTTTTCTTTTCAGAAAGCTTAACTTTTTGTTTGGCTATTTAAGGTATTACTAAATTGTCTGATAACCTCAGGTAGCCACCTGATGTAATGGAGGATGTATATATAGTGAAATAAAAATATTTTATTTTTAAAGCAAACTACTGAATCCAAAATAAAGTTTTTCCCTTTAGTAATCTTTGGCCAATTAAGGATTCATTTAGTTATCAGAGTAGAACTCATAGAAAACATTTAGTTTCCTGTATTTCTATACTTTTTATTAATAGGCCTCCATGCCTTGCACTTGACTTTTTAAATTTGTGGTCTAAAGATTCCATGGACATTTAAGGGGGAAATTTTAAGAGCTCTATTCTGAGTTGATATATCTCCAGAGTCAGATTTCCTTTACTCTGGGATCTAAGTTTCAACCAGTTATAGTATAGGTTCTTATAATTTGCTTTTATATAGACCTAATTTCACTTTCTTTAAACTTTAGGGTGTTTTTATTTTGTCTAATTGCTATTTTATTGAACTTTTGAGAATGAGTAGAAACTTCCAAGTGGAAATTTTGGGGCTTCTGCATCTGTCATGAAGCTGCTCAGATGAGTAGGTGTTTGAGTAGGGGTGGAACTGGCAATAACCTGAAGCCAAACCTCAGCTAAATGCCAGTCATTGCTAAAGCCTAGAAGGAGTAGCCAGTGTCCTTACCATGTTGGCTACATGTCTCAAGACTCCTTTCCCTAAAAGAACAGCTTAAGAAATTTAAGTTATCATTCTGTTCCAGAAGAGATTTTATTCTCAGATTAATTTATCCCTTCATTCTAAGTAAAGGTGGCTAAATAATAATGACATATTTATAAGTGATTTTGAGAAGAATGATAATGTATATTACTCCACAGAATTAACATTTTACAGGTCTTTAAAAAACAAAAAGTCAGTAGGCTCCTTCTGCCTGGATGCTGTGCAAAGGGTACCATCTTGTCATCGGTTCCTGGCTGTCAGCCCACAGGACACAGGAAGCTTAATAAGTTGATAGCATCATCCTCGGTGTGTTTCAGAGCCCTTTGGGAATTTTACTTTTGAATAGATACCAGAAACCATCTTTTGGGTGGGAGGGTTAGGGACAGAGGGATTGGAGGGACTATTTGAAGATCCATTGAGCTCCTTTAGTATTGTAATATCTTAACCCAGAGAGCCAGTTTCCATTTTAATCTCCTCTTGCATGCATTTTTAACTTTGTTCATTAAAAAGAACAACAACAACAAAAAAAAAACCACCATTGAAATGCATTCTTTATTAGGCAAGTGATTATTTATTATTATATCTTTTACAAGTTTTATTATTATTTGATCCTCGCAATGTGGTGAAACGCTTAGAGCAAGTTTAAATTATCCTTTTGTTTTGAATGGGGAAACAGGTTCAGAGAGATTAAGTGACTTGGATGTTCGTCCAGCAGTCAAGCTTTGGAATTAGGTCACGATTTCTGGTGCTGTGCCTTTTCCCACTGAAGTGCTTTCTGCTTCATAGAATTATAGACATGAAATGTTTGCGTCTCACATTTTTCAGAAGTGTATGTATCTTATATAATAAATTAAGGCATTTCTGCCCAAGTTCATGGTTTTCAAACACCTTCATCCATGCTCCCTTTGTAAGCTTGTGTGAACGCCTTTTATCTCATCTTACAAAGAAGAATCAAAAGACTGGTGAGTGGTCAGGTTCCAGTTCCAAGGAAAAGGTTTGAAAATTGCACAGGTACCAATCTGCTCACTGTTCTTATAGTCACACACGTGATCGTGTAGGGCCTCTACAGCAGGCTGCACATAGGATTATACAATATCACCAAACCAGTTTTGAAGTCCTGGGTCCCAAGCTCAAAGCCAAAATCTAGGTGGGCAATGTCCACAAAATAAACATCCTTTAAAAAGTTGTAAAAACAGTGTGATGGAATTGAAATTTCCTGAAATCCTTATATCCACTATTGTCAAAACCCCTCTCAGAAAAAAGAAATTAATTTCAACATCTTAAAGATGTCTTAAAATTGATGACTTTTGAAGTACACTCTAAACTTGAGGCTGCTATAGATTCGATACTGTCAAAATGAATGAAGAATTAGAGCTCTAATAAGTTGGGAGTGCAACATCCCGAAATGATACTAATATATTTACATGATTGGTTATTTTTCCTATTTAACAGATTAAATTTAGAACAGGGTTTTTCAGCCTTGGCACTAGTGACATTTTGAATGAGGTTATTCTTTTTTGTTAGGAGATGTTCCGTTCATTATAGGATGTTTAGCAACATCCTTGGCAATCATTAATCTACTTTTTGTTTCTGTGGATTTGCCCATTGTGGACATTTCATACAGATGGTATACAGTGTGTCCTTTTGTGTCCTGCTTCTATTTATTAGTATATTCTCAAGGTTAATCAATGTTGTCTCATTGAACAATACTTCATTCCTTTTTTATGACCAAGTAATATTTCATTATATGAATATATCACATTTTGTTAATCTGCTCATCAGCTGATGGACATTTAGCTTGTTTCTACATTCTAGCTATTATGACCACTCATGTACAGTAACTCCCCCTTACCCATGGAGGATACATTCCAGTACCCCCAGTGGATGCCTGAAACTCAGATAAACCTGAACCCTATATGTATTATTTTTTCCTGTGCATTCATATCTATGAGAAAGTTTAATTTATAAATAACAGTGAGAGAGTAACAATTATAATAATAAATAGAACAATTATGGCAATATACTGGAGTAAAAGTTAGGTGAATGTGATGTCTCTCTCTCAGAATATCTTCTTGTATTGTACTCACCTTTTCACAAAAAGGAAGCACTCTGTGCCTTCTCTTTGACGTATCTGAATCGCCGGCATCACTACTCTGGTCCTTTCAGGACATTTTGAAGTAAAATAAGGGTTACCTGAACATGGCGCTGTGAAAGCCCGATAGTTGATCTGGTAACTGAGAACGCTGCTCACTGACTGATGGGCGACGAGCGTATACAGCGTGGACAGGCTGGATACATGGTTGACTCACATCCTGGGTGGGGCAAAATGGGACGCTGGGGGATCTCATCACACTGCTTACAAGGGGTGCAATTTAAAACGTATAAAATGTTTATTTCTGGAATTTTTCACTTAATATTTTTGTTCTGTGGTTGACCGCAGGTAACCAAAACCGTGGAAAGCAGAACCAGATAAGGGGAGACTACAGGTTTTTGCGTGGACCTGCTTTTAATATCGATTCCCTAGATACCCACAAGGGGAATTGCTGGCTCATGTGGTAGTCCTTCCGAGGGACTCCCCGCTGTTCTGTCCAGTTGGCTATACCATTGGTCAGCCCACCAGTGATGTATTTAAATCTTTTTAAAGCTCTTGTAAATTTGTTTTTTTATCCCATTTTTAGATTGTTCATTGCTACTGTATAGTAATTTAACTGATTTTTATGTGTTGATTTTGTATCCTGCGACTGCTGAACTCATTCACTAGCTCCAGTAGGTTTTTAGGTAGGTTCTTCATGATTTTCTCTATATAAGATCTTGTCATCTGTAAATATAGTTTTACTTCTTCCTCTCCAATTTGGATGATTTTTTATTGTTTCCCGCCTAATTTTCCCAGCCAGAATAGTCAGTCTAATGCTGATCGGCAGTGGTGAGAGTAGGCGTGCTTGAGCTGGTCCTGATCTTAGAGGGGAATTTTTCAGTTTAAGTGTGTTTTAGCTGTGGGTTTTTCATAGATGTCCTTTATCAGATTGAAAAAGTTTCCCTTTTTTCTGTATTGTTGAGGGTTTTATCATGAAAGGATGTTGGATTTTGTCAAATGTGTTTTCTCCATCTATTGAGATGGTCATGTGCTTTTTGCCTTTCATTTTTTTGATATAGTGTTTACATTAATTGATTTCATGTGTTGAACTAACCTTGAGTTCCTGGAATTAGTCTCACTAGGTCATAGTTTATAATTGCTTTTGAATGCTTCTAGATTCAGTTTGCCAATATTTTGTTGAGTACTTTAACATTTTTCTTCACAGGGGATGGTGGTCTATGGTTTTATTGGGATATCTTTGTTCAGCTTAGATATAGTAATACTGGCCTCAGACTAGGTTAGGAAGTGTTTCCCTTCTCTCCTGTTTTTTGGAAGAGTTTGGAAATGATTATTGTTAATTCGTCTTGAAACATTTGGTAGAATTCACCAGTTATGCCATTTGGACTTCATTTGAAATTTTTTGTTGACTAACTGACTTGCTAGAGGTCTATTCAGATTTTCTATTTCTTTTTGAGTTAGTTTTGGTAGTTTATGTGTTGCTAGGAATGTGTCCATTTCATCTAGGTTATCTAATTGGTTGGTATACAATTATTCATTGTAGTCCTTTAAAATCCTTTTTATTTCTGTGAGGTCAGTAGTAATGATCACTCCTTCATTTCAGATTCTAACAATTTAGGCTCTTTTTTTTCTTAGTCACTTTGGATAAAGTTATTTTGATCATCAATGAAGCAACTTTTGGTTTTATTGATCGATCTTCTCCATTGTTTTTCTGTTCTTTGTTTCATTTATTTCCACTCTGGTCTTTATGATTTATTTTCTTATGCTTGTTTCAAATTTAGTTCGCTCTTGTTTCATTAGGTGGAAGATAAAGTTAATGATTTGCGTTCTTTTTTCTATAAAGTGGGCGTTTGCAGCTATAACTTTCCCTTTTAGCACTGCTCTCACTGCATCCCATACATTTTGGTAGGCTATATTTTTATTTTCATTTGTCTCAAGGTATTTTCTAATTTTCCTTGTGATTTTTTTTTTCTTTAACCAATTGGTTATTTAGGAGTATATTGTTTAATTTCTATATATTTGTGAATTTCCCAAATTTCCTTCTGTTTATTAATATGACTTCATTCCATTGTGGTCAGAGAACATACTTTGTATGACTGCAACCTTTTAAATTTATTTGACTTGTTTCACGGCCTAATGTATAGTCTGTCCATGTCCTACATGCACTTGAGAAAAATCAGTATTCTTTTTTCGTTGGGTAGAGTGTTTGATAGATGTCTCTTAGATATTGTTGGTGCTATATGCTGGTGGTCAGCTCTCCTGTTTTCTTGCTGATATTGTCACATTGTTCTGTTACGGAAAGTGGGATATTAAAGTCTGCAACTAGTATTATTAGATTGCTTATTTCTCTCAATTCTGTTTTTGCTTCCTATATTTTGGGGCTCCGTTGCTAGGTACATGTATGTTTATATCTCTTATTCACTATTTTATCACTCTACAGGGTCCTTCTTTGTCACTGGGAATAATCTTTTGTGCAGTCTATCTTGTCTGACATTAGTATATCTACTCTTGCTCTATTGTGTGTATTCTTTGCATAGAATATCTTTTTGTATGCTTTTACTTTTGATCTATTTCTGTCTTTGAATCTAAGGTGAATCTAATAGTGTATAGTTGGAGCATATTTGTTTAATTCATTCCACCAATCTTTGTCTTTTAATTAGAGAGTTTAATCTGTTGGTATTTAATGTAATTGTTGATAAGCAGGACTTGACATTTTGCTCTTTGTTATTGTTTATGGCATGTCTCTTTTATTCCTCTTTTCCTCTATTACTACCTTCTTTTGTATTAAATATTTTCTAGTGTGTCCATTTTAATTTCATTGTCATTTCTTTTACTCTATTTTTTTGTTTTCACACTAGTTTCCCTGGATATAATATTAACATCTTAATTAGTAATGATGTTCTAGTTTGGGTTAATACCAATTTAATTTTACTAGTGTACATAAATATTGTCTCTATATATCTCTGCTCCTTCCCGTTTATGCTGTTATTGTTTCAGATTTTCTCTGTATACATCTGTGCCTGTCTACCTAGCTTTATAATGATAGCTTATGCCGTGGTGTTTTGAATCAGATAGGAAGGAAAAAGGAAGTTACAAACAAAGATACATTGATACTGTCTTGTGCATTTACTTATGTAGTTACCTTGCCTGCTGTTCTTCATTTCTTTCTATGGAGTTACTGCCCAGAGTCCTTTCATTTCTGCCTGAAGGACTCCGGCAGCATTCATTGGAGGGCAGATCTGCTGGTGGCACACTGCCTCAGGTTTTGTTACCTAGGAATGTGTTAATTTCTTTTTCATTATTGAAGGATTGTATTGCCAGATATAGAATTCTTGGTTGACATTTAATTCTTACAGCACTTTGAATATGTCATCCTACTATCTTTTGGTCTGACCCTGCATAGTTTCTGATGAGGAATCAACTGTTAGTCTTATTAAGAATCACTTGCAGACTATGAGTTGCTTCTCGCTGCTTGCTGCTTTCAAGATTTTTTTCTGTCTTTAGCTTTTCATAGGTAGACTATGTTGTGTATAGGTGTGAATCTTTTTGAATCTATCCTATTGACATTTATTAGGCTTTTTGGATGTTTTCTATCAAATTTGGCATTTACTTATTTATTTATGCCATGTTTTTGACCATTATTTGTTTAAATATTTTGGGCAGTTTCTTCTCTCCCCCCTCCTTCTGTTACTCCCATTATGCACATTTGATGCTGTCCCACAGGCTCCAAGACTCTGGCTCTTGCTTTTTCCTTTCCAGTTCTGCAGACTGGATCATCTCAGCTGACCTGTCTTAAAGTTGGCTGATTCTTCTGCTTGCTCACATCTGCTTTGAGCCCCTCAAGTGAATTTTTCGTTTAAGTTATTGTACTTTCCCACTCTAAAATTTCTGTTTGGTTCAATTTTATAATTTTTCTCTTTATTAATCTTAATGAGGGTTTTTTTAACTTTAGTTGTTCAGACATAGTTTTTAAGTCTTTGCCTATAAAGTTCAACATCTGGGCGTCTGCAGGCAGCTTTTACTCCTTTTTTTTTTTTTTTTCCTGTGCATGTACTATGTTTCCTTATTTCGTTGAATATCCTATAATTCTGGCCTTTTTGAATATTCCAATGTAGCAACTCTGGAAATTAGGTTCTGCCCCCCTTCTAGAGTGTTTGTTGTTGCTGTGACTGTAGATGTTGGTTGGTTGGTTGTTTAATGACTTTTTTGAAGTAATTCTGTAAAGTTTGTATACTTTGCCCATTCTCTGTTCTGTTAGCTTAATGGTCAGCTAATGATTGAATAGAGATTTTATTAAATGTCTGGAGGCAAAAAACATCTTCCAGTCTTTGCATAGGGTCTGTGTATGGCGCGGGTGCACACGCACAGGCCTCCTCCTCTCACAGCTCTGTTTTAGACTTGACTGCCAGCTTCCGTGGAGCATCAGATCAGCTGGAGGCGAAAGCCAGGGCCTTCTTAGATCTTTCCTGGACATACGCTCGGCCCTACTCATCCTTGTGGCCTTCTAGATTCCTGGGAACATGTCCGACCTTTTCAGAGCCCCAGCCTTTCCTCCTAAGCTTTTTGGGTTAGTCTGTTGTTTGCCTCAACTGTTATCCATCACCTCAGACAGATACTAAGACATTATTAGCATGAACATTTGTAACAGATTACCTCTCCCACCCCTCATGCTGCACCCCTCCCCCCTCCCCCCCAAAGTGTCGCAGTTTAGCGCTAGGCCCATTATGAGTTAGGCAAAATAAAGACAGTCTTTTTGAAGTCTTCCAGGGAGCCACCAGAAAGGTCAGAAAAAATTATTAATTACGATTCTTTGCAAATGAAGTTCATTTTGCTACCTCTGGCACCAGGAATGTGGGTTGTTACTTTCACAGCTACTGCTGAGCTTGGAAGCAGGGGATGAGACTGGGTAAGTTAAAACACCCCAAATTCACTACTTTTACCAAGAATCAGCAAGGTGGGTTGGGGGTGGAATACACAGTTTCTGGGTTGCTAAAACCTTTGGTTAATTTTCAGAGATTCAAAAAAGTTGGTCTGACAGTTTGTCTTTTTTACTTTGTTCTTATGGAAGAATGAAATCAGGGGGTTGTTAGTTACTCCACCATTTTTTGCTGACTAAACTTAAGTTAATCAAACCAAGAAAGGAGTCTGAGAGCATCCTGGATATTTTGTATTCTAAATAATTTAACAGTGCTCTAGTAAGCTGTTCCCAAAGAAATATAATTAATCAGCTTGAAAACTTCATTCTCTTTTAAGTTACCATCTTGAATTTTACATCTTTTAAACCTGACTCAAGTTCTGTCTGAAACAAGGCAGGTATTTTTTATGAATTAAAAAAACAAGTTGATCACAAAAAGTCGCAGAGGAAGAATTTACACGTCTTTCAAAAGTGAATCATATACAAGTCACTAGAAGTAGTTTTACTAAGTTTACAAATAGATTAGAAGTCATATATTTAGTACATTTCAAACAATTCTGATCAGATATTGTGCTATGAAAACACTTTGGATAATTATTCTTGTATCATGTTTGTGAAAAATTTGGCTTTTCTTTTGTAACCTCCTAGTTTTTCTGTGTGCCAAATTGTAGCTTTTAAGTTCTTAATTATTCAACAGGGTAAATAAGCTGAAGCCACAAATACCACTTAAATCAAACTGTATACATTCATATAAGCGTTTTCTATAAAATACATGGGACTTAAATCTTTATTTTTAAATTCAGATGTGGGTTTTATTTTCTTCACTAGAAATAAACAATTGTGTACATTTCTCTTTTAGCGGTCTTGACTGTATGCCATGTGACCCATTCATTAATAAGAGCAATCACTTCAGGTTTTATGAGTGGCAGGAGGCATTGCGTACTTTAGGAAGAGGAGAAAGCTTTTGTTGAGGAAGATTCTAAGGCAATAATGGACAGAATAAGTAAAAATCTAGAGACTCATAAAGTCACTCAAAACATATATTTTTAGCCCTGGCTGGTGAGACTCAATGGATTAAGGAAGCTCTGGATTGCCAACCGAAGGGGTCGATCACCTGTTGTTTCTTGGTCAGGGCACGTGCCTGGGTTGTGGGCTGCCAATCCCTCCCTTCCCCTCTCTAAAAGTAAATAAATAAAAGCTCTTTAAAAATATTTTTTAATGAATAAATGAATGAACTTGGCTTATTGAGGGACACTGAGGAAACGTACTGACTGGAGGAGAGTTCCCTGTAAGAACCTGGTGATAGAGACGTTAGTTCAGATTTTGGTGGCCTTGTTAGAGCTTGAGGAGAAGATTTTATTGAGGTTGGAAATGACAGTTGGGGCTGATAGTGGAGACAAAGTGAAGCTTTAGAACAGTAGTTTCCAAACTGTTGAATACAGAGTTTAATGGGAAGCCTGACATTCAAACTTCAGTGTTGCTGGTTTTATCAAAAGAGCCTCACTGATATCTCTGACAGCCTTCTGTACAGATTAATGTTATAATAACATAATAACAGTATAATAACACTTTCAACCTGTTTTATGTATTGGGGGTTCTGCATAACATTTAATCTTTAAAAAAAAACATTTTGCTGCTAGGGTCTTGAAACTTGTTTTAGGAGAAATGGGTTAGAGCAGGTTAAAACGACAGGCAAAAAGAATAGTTAGGAGGCTGTTGTGCTTGGAATTTTTGCTAACACTTAAAATAGCCTTCCTTCCATAAGTATTTAATGGTACCAGATATTAAATGGTTGTAATGGCCGAAGTGTTCTAAGGATGCTATCATATTTATGACTCATGATGAAAACGGCATTAAGGCCATCCCTTGTCAGAATTAAATCATTTACTTGTGTGGAAGACGTGCTGTTACTGCAGATGCCCCAGGTCTTTCTTCCTTTCTCATGTCCCCTCGTGACCTTTCCACTGCTGAGCTAACGTCTTTGGTGGGGAGTCCTCTCCGTACTAAATGTTAAATAACAGTGTCTGTGGGGAGCAAAACATTTGAAAGGATGAGTAAGAAACAAAACTTACAGTTATACAAATGTTTTGTTTATTGGGGTGGGGAATGAGAAGAGCTCCTAATGAAAAAAGGATGTGAGAGAAGCAGTATCTCCCTTGATTTCAGTGTAGCCCGTTTACCCTAATCCTAACCTTACTGACACGCGCTTCCTGTCCAGGAGCGCGCGACGGCCTGGACATCACGCTCTCTGAACTTGCCTGTTCTAAGGTGAAAGAACTGGTCATTTTGCTCGACTGACAGACACTTGTTCAAGAACCTAGTGCTTAAGTTTCTTCTTGTTTACCTCAGGTTTATAACCAGTAAGCCAAAATTTCAGAACTAGTTTTAGATCTGGAAGTCTAAGAAGTATATAAGGGAAGGCGAGGAATGGGAAGATACATGAGGGATAGATGGACCACCTTAAAATAGGAGACAAATAAATTAGAATAAAATAATGAAGGCATTTTTTTTTCACTGAAGACAACTAATATATTACCATACTGTTTTCTTTTTTATTGAGTGTTAGGAATGTTATAATATTTCGAAGGTACTACTCTGAAAAACTTTCTAAAAAGTAATGGGGGAGATGAAGAAGAAACAAGAGCTCATCCTAAACTGCCCTTCAGAAGATTTCAGAATTATTTTTAAATTTCTTAATTAGGGAATTCTTTTTCACTTAATAGATAAAATGTTCATCTTTTGATCTTGTTCAGTTTCTTGCTTTCTCATGCTGTGATGATCAATTTTGTATGGAATAAAGTTGTTTTGTTAAACTAACAAAACAGTACTTTTTGTTTCTGTTTCTTTCATTGGTTAAAATTGAAAGGGAAAGTGAAATGTTAGAAATTTATCTGAGAAATGAAACTATTCCTCTATAATTATATTTACCAGCCTATTAAATTTGAATTTTCTTTGTCGGTACTGTGTATAATCTTGCATCAAACTATTGATCATTGTATTGACAAACCAACTTGCTTTCCTATAGCAAATGCACTGGGAATATATTACATATATAAAATAAAACTTTCAATCTATGTAATGAATAGTTGATCATTTGCAGCCCTTTTGGTTTAGGAATGACTGAAGAAGTGAGGTAGTACCACTTCTTCAGCATTATTTTGAAATCCTGTTTATAAATTATATAATTTCCAAGGCCATGAGTCTGGCACCTTTCTAAGTATTAACTATAAAAACAGAGATATAATTTGGTTTTATTTATTTACTTGCTGATTGAGGTCTAAACCTGACACAGAGCATATGCACTGTGCTCTATAGCTAGTCCCGGTACTTTCTTGGTCTATTTTTTTTTTTTTTTTAAAGTTTGGGCTCCTAAAAAGGCAAATTAACCTAAGTATGCTGATCATTAACACTAACTGACCCCCCAAAAAAATTTTTAGAAAGTAGTATAGGATGATTTCATGAGTTATTTCATCGAATTGGCACCTTTTTTTTTTTTTTTTTTAAAGACATGGAAATTAAGAGAAACACACGAAGGTAAAAGACATAGAAGAAATATTATTATAATATCAAAAATTGCAAAAACTAAAACTCTAAAAATGTTGGGCATAACGGACTTAAAGAGGAAAAACAAAACAAAACAAAAAGCAACCCAGACTAGCTCTGAGGGTCTAAATAATCCTATATTGTTAATGAAACAATTTGCTCAGCCTTTTGGCCTTGGGAATGATGTAAAATTTCTGAGATACTAGACAACAGCTGTCACGAAATGATTTATTTAAGGTACTAGAATAGTTAAAAAAAAATGTGGGTTCTCTAAAAACCCACTGAAAAATTGGCTCAAGACGCACACAGGGGTGGGTAAAAGTCAGTTTACAGTTCTTGGTATGGAAAAAGACATGCAGGTTATGATTATTGCAGTAGCTTTATTAGCTCAAAAGAATGTCACATTGAACTGTAAACTGACTTTTGCCCACCCCAGCAGAAGAAAGCCAGGGAAGCCACGTCCCACGAAATAGTGCTTTTTTTTCTGCCTGTGTTACAGTAGCCAGCTTCGGATGTTTCTGTGATGGTATAAGCTCCATCTTTCCAGCGGCTATTGAAGATATCTTTCATTTCTGTGATTATCATTTTGCCACAGATGTGTGGCTTTAAAAGTATTTTTGGTTCTTAGGGTCTTCTGAGCTGGGGTTTTTGCAGAATGCTTGTTGACTTGATTCTGTGATTACGTTGATGTTGATAGAGCTAGCCGGAGACATTCCCTTTGTACGTGATGGCACATAACCTTGGGAAGACATTTAGAGAATAGCTCTAATAGACAAGTTTGGTCCAAGAGAACAAGGTTTCTTATTACTTAGTTATCCCTGAACTGGCCAGTGTGGGTGGGAAGAGGCTGTCTAAGGGCCGAGCAGAAAACCCGATTTCTGAGGGCAGACCAGGAATCACTTATTTGAATCATTGCGTTTTTCTTACCCACTTCTCTCACAAGGAGCAGAGTTCATTTTTCCCATTTTCTACTCCTTCTCTGGACATTGCATTTCTCTTTTTTTTCTCCATCTTTATGCTAAATATTGCTTATTTAAAGGTTTCAGTCTAATTCATTTAAGTTCAGTTTCATTTTAAGATAGATATTGTGGCCTTTAAAAGTTGTGCTAAAAAGGTACTTAAAATGATTAGAGGACACCACCTATTCCACTGATAAGGTGTTATTTTAAGATTGTCTATTAAGGGGTGATTATGTAACTTAAAAATGCTGAGATTATGGAAACTAGATTGAAATACTTTGGAGTGGTATTAAAAATAATGCCTCTGAAAATTTGATCAAGCTTATAAACCCCTCTTTCTCCGTTGTTCTGTCTTGAAAAGACAGCCTGACTCCCGCTGCAGGCATTCCTGCTCTGTGGCGTGCCTGGTAGGCAGGGAGTAAACAGCTTACTGTACATGGGCGCTGTGCCAGCTGGCGTCCTGCGGCGTGCGGCTTGTGATTTGCAGTCAGGGGTAGGAAAATGCCTTTTAACTTGTTCACTTCCGCTTCTTTAAACATGGGAAAAGGCACAGTCGTACTAATTTATTAAGTACCTTATAAGATCTTTTAGTAGTTCTCTGGAAATTATTAGTACTCTTTCACTGGATCTGAATATCTCTCACAAAATAATGACAGCTTTTTAAAAGGAAGTTTTAATCATTTAAAGGAATTTTTCAAATTGGTTTGCCCCCACTCTGTCTGATTTATTGGGGATTATATTTCAGAGTTTCTCTGACCTACTTTCAAAGTATTTAACTTACTGTCCAATACTGTTTTAAGATTAAAAAAAAAAAAAAATCTTAGAAAAGAGAAGAGCGAGCTTTTTTCTCTGAAATGTATTATGCCCGAAGCATTTGTTCAGAGCTGGTGAATCATTTTTTAAGCACCTAAGGCAGCTGAGTGTCATCCATGTGTGAACAGTGGAGGTTGCTGAATCCTGAATTTTTATTGAAAAACTAGTCAAGACCTAATGGTATTACTGAATATGCTATTATATTGTACCCAGAGCTGAAAAAATGCTTGTGCTTACTTTTGTTAAAATTAAGATTAGAACAGTTTTATGGAATCAAATTACTAATTGAAAGGCTTCTAAAAGATTTTTGCAGATTTTTATTTACTTGTAAATTGTACGAAGAAAATTCTGTCCAAATTCAAATTTATTTTAAAAAATTAAAACGTTAAGAAGAATACAGTAAAGTTTATATTATTCACCTTTAAACACTTTAAAATCTTTTCCATATCTGCATGATGTAAAATTTTATTATTAAAACAAGTTAGTAAGTTTTCATTGGGGGAAAATGATGTATTGAGTTAGCATATGTTTCCCTTTATTAGATGATTTAAATGCCTGTCTTTTCATTGAATTTTAAAACTAATAAAACTGCTAGTGGAACCAGGACATTTGATTTTAGATAGCCTGCCTGTCTTTCATTGTTCAAATATGAAAATAATGTATTTTAGTGAACCTTCAATTCAGCTCCCTGAATCAGTATTTTTAAATTTTCTTGGGCAATAAATAACTTCTGATAAAAGTAACTGACCTTCTTCCCAAGAAAAAAAATGCACAAAATACATATACTTAACAATATTTTAATATTTTAATTGAGGAACTTCTTGGACCTAGCTAAAGCTCATTCATGAAACTCAAGTTAATAAGTCCTGTGGTTCTGTCTACACTGCACACAGAAAAAAACCTCGAATTTAAGTTTGAACATCTCTATTGTTATCAATGTTTAAGAACTCAAATAATATGAAACTCCATTCTTCCTGAAAACTAGAAAAGCAAGGCAAAACTGGGATTAGCATTTGCCGTTTCATACAGTGATGCTTTATTGTAAACTGTAGCAGTGAGCTAAAAATGAGAATAGCTGATGATGCAAATAACACTAAGAAATTGGTTGTTAGCTCTAAAAAGTGCCCATGGCAGCTTACAAAAAAAAAAAAAAAAAAAAAAATTCAGTCAGGACATTGATCTTGATTTGAATTCAACTAAGCAATTAGCAATGACAGAGGCACCAAATAGAAATTACTTTGATTTTGTTCCCCATTTACATGTAACATAAATTACATGTTGTCACCTCTAATGGCTACAAGAAGACTATGGCGAGTAAAAAATTGATTCCGTAGCTGATCACCAATCAAAATCACCTGGGAAATTCTTAAGCTGCACACCAGATTTACCAAATCAGAATTTGGGGTTTGAGATAGGCAACCTGTAATTTGAGAAAGCCCTCCAAATGCTTCTGATATTTCTTCCGAGAACTATTGGTAACATAATAGCTGTAGCCATTATAGGAGTACTCTATCATATTTAAATATTAATACTATTTTGTGGCTGAAAAATAAACCCAGCATGTAAAAAAGATAAAGAAATGTATGTTATAGAAGATGTTGAGATTTCAGCAATATTAATGAAAATGGTTTTTCTCTAATTGAGAACATGCTGAATTATAATTATAGAATGGTGACAAACCATAGAGTTCGTCTATAAACCATCATGTGTAGGATAATTCATGCTATTAATTGAAATTTTGACTTCACAATAATAAATTTTCACTGTACCATTCTCACTAAGGAGATGTTTTTATAAATATTATTTGGGATATAGGATTTATTTTTAATTTTTTTTCAGTATATTTTATTTTATTATTTTTTTGCTATCATCCCTTCCTAGTCTGATTTTGTTTTTTTTCTTTTTTTAATTGTTTTTCTGTTAAAGTTGTCCCAATTTTTCCCCCCATTTCTCTCCCCTACCCTGCCCACAACCCTCCACAGTCAGTCCCCACCCTGTTGTCCATGTCCATGGGTCATTTATACTAGTTCCTTGACTAGACCCTTCTTCTTTCCCCCCATTTCCCCCTCTCCCCGCCCCCCTGGTCACTGTCAGTCTGTTTCTTGTTTCCATGCCTCTAGTTTTATTTTGCTTGCTGTTCACTGTGTCCCTGTATTAGGTGAGATAATATGGTATTTGTCTTTTGCCGCCTGGCTTATTTCACTAAGCTTAATGCTCTCAGTTCTATCCACATTCTTTTATATGCCTATGGGCCCTCTGTATGTCCTCCTTGGAGAAGTGTCTGTTCAGATCCTTTGCCCATTTTTTAATTGGAATCTCTCTTCTTGGTGTTGAGTAGTGTAAGTTCTTTATATATTTTGGAAATCAATCCCTTGTCTGAGGTATCATTGGCAAATATGTTTTCCCATACGGTTGGTTCCCTTTTCATCTTGCTGATGTTTTCTTTCACTGAACCACGGTAATCAAAACAGTCTGGCATAAGAACAGACATATAGATCAACAGAATAGAGGGCCCGGAAATAAACCCAGGCCTCTATGGTCAATTAATATTTGACAAACGGGGAAGGAATGTAAAATGAAGTGAAAATAGCCTCTTCAACAAATGGTGCTGGACAGGGATGTGCAAACAAATGAAACGAGACCACCAACTTACACCACACACTAGAATAAACTCAAGATAGATAAAAGACTTAAATGTAAGCCGTGACACCAATAAAGTCCTAGAGGAAAACATAGGCAGTAAAATTTCAGGTATCTCATGTAGCAATATTTTTGCCAATATATCTCCCAGGGCAAGGGCAATAAAGGAAAGAATAAACAAATGCAACTACATCAAACTAAAGAGTTTTTGCTCAGCGAAAGAAAACGTCAGTGTATTTTATTGATTATGCTGTTACAGTGGTCCCAATTTTTCCCCCTTTGCTGCCCGCTGCCTGGTACCGCCCTTCCCTTCAGTAATCCTGCACCTTAGTTCATGTCCATGAGTAGTGCATATAAGTTCTTTGGCTTCTCCATTTCCTTTACTCTTCTTAACACCCCCCTGTCTTATTTTGTTTCTACTAATTATGCTTCTTAATCCCTGCCCCTTTATCCCCATTCTCCCCTTCCTCCTCCCAGCTGATAATCCTCCAGATGACCTCCATATCTGTGATTTTCTTCTTGTTCTGGTTGTTTGCTTAGTTTGTTTTTGTTTTTTAGATTCAGTTGTTAATAGTTGTGTTTGTCATCATTTTAATGCTCATAGTTTTGATGATCTTTTTTTTCTTAATTAACCTCTTTAACATTTCCTGTAATAATGGCTTGGTAGTGACGAATTTCTTTTTTTTTTTTTTTTTTTACCTTGTCTGGGAAGCATTTTTATCTCTCCTTCCATTCTAAATGATAGCTTTGCTGGATAAAGTAATCTAGGTTGTAGATCCTTGCTTTTCATCACATTGAATACTTGCCTGAAGAGTTTCTTTAGAGAAATCAGCTGATAGTCTTATAGGCACTCCTTTGTAGGTAACTGCTTTCTCTTGCTGCTTTTAAGATTCTCTCTTTATCTTTAACCTTCGGCATTTTAATTATGATGTGTCTTGGTGTGGTCCTCTTTGGCCCCAACTTGTTTGGGACTCTGTGCTTCCTGGACTTGTGTGTCTTATTTCCTTCACAAAATTAGGGAAGTTTTCTTTCATTATTTTTTCAAGTAGGTTTTCAATTTTTGGCTCTTCCTCTTCTGGCACCCCTGTGATTAGGTTGTTGGTACGTTTAAAGTTGTCCCAGAGGTTCTTAAACCTATACTAATTTTTTTGCATTTTTGTTTCTTCTTTTTGTTCTGGTTGAATGTTTGTCACTTCCTTATGTTCCAAATCGTTGGTTTGAATACCAGCTTCTTCCCTTCTCCATTGGTTTCCAGTGGATTATTCTTTATTTTTTTGCCATACTCAAGGAGTTCTCTTGAGCATCTTGATCAGCAGTGTATTGAACTCTGCATTTGATAGGTTGGCTATCTCCACTTCATTTAGTTTTTTTTCTGGGGTTTTGTTCTGTTCTTTCATTTGGGCCATATTTCTTTGCCTCCTCAATTTGACAGCCTCCCTGTATTTGTTTCTGTGTAGTAGGTAGAGCTGCTTTTACTCCCTGTCTTATTAGCATGGCCTATGTAGCAAAAGCACCTGTAAGTTGTGTGGGACTGAGCCTTAGGTAATTGCCAGGGCGGGGCCACCCGCTTCACCGCTTTGTGGCTTTGTTTGTGGTGGGGGCTCAGAGAGGGGACAGTGTCACTGCCTGGCTTCTGGAGATTTGCCCAACACTCACCCCATTTCCAGTTACTTCACTTCACCCACTTCCCATATGTGATTGGCACCCTTCCAGTTGCTGCCCTGGAGATTGTGTACCTTGTAAGACCATGTGGGCCCTTTAAGTGGTAAAAATCCAGAAGTTTCTTCTGCCATCCCAACCCCCACTGGTTTCTACAGCTAGAGGCAATGGGGGTTTATCGTCACAGTGCTTGACCCCTGGGCTGTGTGGTCTGGTCTTGGGCTGGGATCACTTGGTCCCAGGGTGTCCCTCCCAGTTTTTATCCATCACGTGTGAATGCGAGACCATTTATTCCACTGCCGCTGCAGCCTGCCCATGCCACACCGCCTCTCCACCCATCTCTGTGACTTCGCCCCTCCTAACAGTCAGGATGAATGTGGCTTCTTTAAATCACTGGTTGTCAGACTTCCGTATAGCTCAATTTTCTGATGGTTCTGGTTGTCATTTGTTTTTGAGATCTGGCTTTAATTCTTCCTGTGATTGGGCGAGGAGGGGAAGCATGTCGACCCACAGGCGTGACCATAAGTCATGGATATAGGATTTATAAAGTGCATAGCAATCCTCTGGTGGTTGACCCTAGGATCATTTCATTTATATTATCATTTGTATATCTTTAGGTATAAACGCAATGCATTTATGCATCATTTATTTCATTCACCATGTGTTATAATGTACCATGGCAAGCAGAGTAAGTTATAAAAGGGGAAGAGCTTTGCTAAGCATATTTTATTATCACTGCACTGTACTTAGTGTGTGTGTGCTTGTCCATGTGTTTGTTCACATGTGTGATTGTGCAAAATCTTAGGAAGCTACAAAAGGGAACAGGTAAGGGAATGGGAGTGCTGTGAGGGATTCAGTTATGCCTAAAATTACATAAGAAAACCTGCTTAACTGGTTAGGTCATCTTTGACACTGCCTTAGATATGCCTCAGGCCTCTCCAATCTGTTTGGATTAAAATTGGTCTGAAAGGCTTAAATGGCTTTTGACCTATATAATTATTTCCTAATAAGCATGTGGTATAACCAGAAACCTGTAACTCTTGCTGGTTTAGTGAAGTTTGTACAAACTCCCGTCTTCCATTTGGAAACCATCAGACAGCTTCTGCAAGATTGGTAGGAGAGAACATTTCAAATGAAAGCCGTTATCTCTCTTTTTCTTTCTTTTTTTTTAAAAAGATTTTATTTATTTTTAGAAAGAGGGGAAGGGAGGGAGAGAGAGAGAGAAACATCAGTTGGTTGCTTCTTGCATGCACCCAACTGGGGACCCAGCCTGCAACTCAGGCACGTGCCCTTACTGGGAGTCGAACCAGCGATCCTTTGGTTCGCAGACCAACGCTCAATGCATTGAGCCACACCAGCCAGGGCTCTTTTTCTTCCTTTTGTCATTTTACTCAGCTGAGAATGTAACAGAAAGAGTGAACTGATAATAGGGTGGAAATGTTTTCTAATATAACAGATTATTATTTATAAAATATGTTCTTTTAATTAAATATTAAAAACACAATTTCTCCTTCTCCTGAAGTCATGTGTTTCGTGCCAGAACACCTCAGGGAGTGTCTGTGTCACATGACAGTTCTGCTCTGTCAGATGTTGTTTGTTTATTGTGTTAGAATAAATAGAGCCCTGGAACCATCCTTTCTTAAAAAAAAAAAAAAGTTGTTCTCATGTACATACCCATAATGAAAATCTTTAC
Source organism: Furipterus horrens (assembly GCF_987537825.1). Taxonomy (NCBI): domain Eukaryota; kingdom Metazoa; phylum Chordata; class Mammalia; order Chiroptera; family Furipteridae; genus Furipterus; species Furipterus horrens. Next base: position 71,302,477 of record NW_028327180.1, read on the forward strand.
TTTTTAAATGCTAAAAATAAGTTTTTAAGATCAGCCTTTTTTACAAAGTCAAGTGTGTGGAGGTGGACCGTTTGGAATGTGGGAAAGTGGCCAGATATGTATATTGGGACCAAATAATGGAACCCGTTGGATGTCATGCTAAGGACTTCAGATTTTTATTCTGAAGGCAGTCGAAAACCATTATGCATTGGAGCCAGGATCGATTTGTAAGCTGTATCTTAGAAAAATTACGCTAGCAGTCCTGATACGAGCCAGTTGCACGGATCAGGCACCTGAGAGGCGGCAGCAGAGGAGACACAGGGATGGACAGTGGCAGGTGCTGGGAGGCGGGATGAGGACCTGACCTGGGAGAATCACTGGTTTCTCTCTACACTCCAGGGACATCTTTCCAAAGTTACCAATCACTTTCTTGATGTTAAATTCAATGGACACTTTCTCGTGACCTACTGTGCACCACGCTGTGCTAGACTCCAGGATCCTATTTGTCAGGGCTTCTTCCTGTGGTTCTTGTAACATGATACTTGTACCTAGTTTTCCTCCTTATACAGTGATCCCTCACTTATCGTCGTTATTACGTTCTAGAACCACCACCACCACCACCACCACCACCCCCCCCCCGCGATAGGTGAAAATCCACAAAGTAGGAACCTTACATTTATTTTAGTATTTATATATATTTTAAGGCTTTATAAACCCTTCCCACACACTTATAAACCATTCCCAGTCCCTTATTAACCTTTCCCACTCCATTATTAACCTTTTCCACACTTTTATAAACACTACTTATGTTCTTAAACATATTCTACACTCTTAATCTACGTAACTTTAACAACATACATATACAGTACCGCAAAATCCTGCGATATAGCGAAAAATCCGTGATAAATAATTAAATATAATGTTTTTAAAAATCCTGTGATACAGTGAGGCCACGATAAGTGAACTGCGATATAGAGAGGGACTACTGTACCTCTCTTGCCTCTTCTTTGCAAATTCCTCTTCCTTTTACAGTTCCTCAGAGCTCTGTTCTAGGCCCTCTTCTCACTTTCTTCCTCTCATTGAATAATCTTATCCTCTTCTGCTGCTTCAGTTGCGATCTATCCGTATGCAGTGGACACCCGTCTTTTCTTTATCTCCGGCTCAGATATGTTCTCTTGACCTCCTGACCCTTATAGCAGTCCCCCCTTGTCTTCAGTTTCAACTTCTGAGGTTTCAGTTTCCCATAGTCAACCCCGGTCCAAAAATAAGAAATGGAAAATTCCAGAAATAAATTCACAAGCCGTAACTTGTGTGTCATTGTGAGTTGCATGATGAAATCTTGTGCTATCCCACTTGGGATGTGAATCATCCCTCTGTCCAGCATATCCACGCTGTCTACGCCCCCTTCCCGTAACCATCTCAGTTATCAGATCAACTTGGACAGTCGTCTGTCATGGCATCGCAGTGCTTATGTGCAGGTAACCCTTATTTTACTTCATAATGGCCCCAAAGCGCCTGGGTGGTGATCCTGGCAATGTAGGTATGTCAACGAGAAAACAAAGTGCTTCCTTTAAGAGAAAAGGTCTGAATAGGAAAAAAAGCATAGTATGTATGTATAGGTTTGCTACTACTATCCACGGTTTCAGGCATCCACTGGGGGTATTGGAATGTATCCCCTGTATGTAAGCGGGAACTGCTGTATTTCCAGCTACCAATTCATTGAATATCTTCTCTTCGGTGAGTTATAGGCCTCTCACACTCAGCATGTCCAGAACAATTCAACAACTTATTCCAAGCCAGGCTTCCTCTTGCTCCTGTATTTCCTGTCTCAGCAGATGTACAATACTTTGTCGATCTCATTCCCTGGTGTAGAAATCTGGACATAGTTTTCAATTACCCTTTTTCCGCCTGTCCCCACATTTCGTTCAAGCCTCATAGGTTTGACTAACTGAATACCTAAACAAACCCACCTCCTTCTACTGTCTTCTTTCCTCTGGCTTTAAGTTTAGACTGCCATAACCTTGTGGCATCATCAGCGTGACTGGCTCTCCTGTCGTCTTCAGTCTGTACTCTCTACTGTAGCTAGAGCTTTCACAACACAGATGTCCGTCATCTCATTCCCATTTGTAACACCTCAGGGTCCTCGCTGCCTCAGGACAGTGGGACAGTTTACTGTGACTTATGATCTGGTAAGCCTTCATGTTGTAACCTTTACTGACTGCGTTTACTTCCCTATTTCTTGCCCGATTTCTTTGCATAATGTGGTTCCTTATTCTTCACCCCACCTCTAACACCCATATCCTTTCTACTTGAGTAGCCAGGTCCTCACGGGTAGCCAAAACCCAGTGAAAACATCACGTCCTCAGGCAGGTCTCATCCCTGGTCTCATGTGGACTCCATGTCCCTCCCCTACCCCAGCAGTTCTCTCTTTGTGTCGCACCCAGTGTGTTTCCTTGTCTGTGTCCCCCAGTGGTCTAAAGTTCCACGAGAGTAGAAGATCATGTCTGCATTTTTCACTGTGGTATAGCCCAGTGCCTGGTATGTGGGAGATGCTTGATAAGTATTTGTTAAAGGAATACAGTATTCCCTCACTTATCGCGGGTATTACGTTCTAGACCCCCCTGCGAAGTAGGAACCTTACATTTATTCTACACTCTTAAACCTCTACGTAACTTTAACAACATACGTATACAGTACCACAAAATCCTGCGATATAGCGAAAAATCCGTGATAAATAATTAAATACAATATTTCAAAAAATTCCTTGATACAGTGAGGCTGCGATAAGTGAACTGCGATACAGAGAGGGATTGCTGTAAATGAATGAGAACATATGCAGGAAAATGGAGGAGGTTTGAAGGCAAGGAAACAAGACTATGAAAGATGTAGAAAAGGAGCAGGTTAGGAGGTGGAAGAAAAGTAGTCTTAGGAAACATGTTTTGGACCATCGTAACTGAAGCAAAAAACTGAGGCCTGCTTGTGGGCAGAATGATCAGCAGGGAGCAGTGGTGAGTGGCAGGATGGAAAGGAAGAGAGCCAAGTTCCAAAGCAGACCTAAAAGAAGGAGTCAAGTCCTCTGCAAGGGTAAATGGCAGCAAACATGAGGGGGTACAAGAGGAGCCGACTCCACCTGCCATCTCACACATGAGGGTTGACTGAGCCGTGGTGAAGAGAGGAATGGCAGCAGGAGAGCGAAGAGGGGAAACTGCTAATCCCTCTTCTAGGCCTTGACTCTCTCAGACTGAAACAGTTCCAGAAGGGGCCGCTGTCCTCAGACCGCATGGTAAGGGAAGTGGTGTCCTTGGTCTCTGTATAGCAGAGCAGCTGAGGAAGATGGTGCTACCATTGTCAACCACCCTACAGAAGGACCGCATGATCATCTCTGACTCTCCCCATCCTTTCTCGGGGACTGGGAAGGCTAAGACGAGACAAACATGCACAAGAAGAGGCTTCTTCCTCCAGCCACCTGCTTCAGTCTCACTGCACCTGACTCATCAGTAATTAGGAACTGATATATTTTCTCTAGGAGGGCATGGATGGAGAGAAAAGTAATTATTTGGATATGTTCCTTTGTCAATAATCGAAGGGAGCGTTTGTGGAAAAACATTTACAAATATAGTAAGACCCATTATCTTTCTACATGTATATAAAGTTTTAAAATTGAGGACTTAATTCATTTGTAAAAAGAAAAATCAATTAATATTCTGACAAAACATATATGTATATAATAATCTCTGTTGAAGGAAGGCGTGATCAGTGGGGGATGGCTGACTAAATTGATGGGCAGACGGGCGGGGATGCATAGTTAATATGGACAATGGTGGATGTGGATGATGCACCTAGATCTATGTCAGGGTTTGTCCCACTACAGCCCACAAATTGAACCTGGCCCTTCAAAGGCTGTGAGCTAAGAACGGTATAGGATTAGGTTCCTACAACCCTCTGGTGTGGCAAGCCTATCAGTATGTAACCTTGTTTTATGCGTGTTTCTGTTTAAATTATTAATTACTTAATAATTATTGTTGATTCATTAACATTGAACTCATGGACTGTACATTGTGCCTGATCAAAGCTTATCTGATACACATCCTTTCTCCTTAATGCACATCACAGCCTTCTTCTGCTGAGGAATACTGAGCACTTCAGCACTGTGACAGGGAAATCACCCACAAAAAGCACAGAAATGGAAAAAAAAACCATGGTGCTAAATATCCCATGAACAGGACCCTGTTTACAGCACAGGAGCTAAAACAAGGTGGCCGTGTCCCTTCAGCTGGGACGGGGCATCGAGAGCCCCGGACTCTTCGCCACTGTGCGCTTACCCACAGATGGCCAGGAGAGCACTGCGGGGGTTGGTTTTGGAGGAACAAATCAATTTTGGCAAGTAGGTGAGCTTGCAAATATTGTATATAATCTGAAAATACTGAAGATCAAATAAACGGTACCAGTTCATTGGATCATTAAATCAGTTTGTTACAACAGTGTTACAGTACCTTATGGTGGTGGTACTGCCCTGATTTTGAGACACTCATTGAATGTTGTACTTTAGTCAGTGCGCATTTTCAGTAGTTTCATTAGAAGTCATTACAAATCTTATAATTGAGACTCCAAAGGGTGCTAACCCGAAAGGTGAGTTGATGTAAAATCAGTAGATAATCCCCCATCATAGCTGTGTGCTGGAAAAAATTCTGCACCTTCTGGAGGCCCTGAGATTTGGGCTGAATACTTAAGAACCATGTGCAGGGTAACTCTGTCATGTTACTGCCTGTTTTGAAGGTCTAGGCCTCGGACCAAAAAGACAGATGGCCAGGAATTCAGATAACCTGGCTGGAGGGCAGCGATTGAAAGTTGGCGCTGGAGTGGCTACTTAAAGAGGAATAAGGGCTCAACCTGGAAAGGCAGATTGGCACCGACTGTGGAGAACTGTATATTTGCTAACTGAGGACATGTGGACTTTATCCTCTACAAAACAAAGCTATTGGTTGCATGAAAACTTTATTTTAGCAGCATAGATTTGATAGAGCTATTATTACCTGCCTGAAAATGTCAGTCATTTTACCACACGATATTCCTCTGTATTTAGTTTGGCCTGAGTTTCTACGATGGAAATGTGATCGCATATTCTTGATTAGTGGCAAGAGGTGGCCTTTTTAGGCTGAAATTCTTAGGTAGAAAAAGTTCATACCTAATTAAGCTCTTGGCAGTCTCCATTTCTGTGCACAGTGAAGTAGATTTCCTGAAGAGCCAGTGTCTGATGTCTGTACTGCATTAGAAATGTCGTGTAATGTAAGTGGGATTCGCAAGTGAAAAAGAAGGCCTTTAACTTTTTAACAGTGTGATAACCTTGTAAAAATAATTAACATCAGGGTTGGAACCTAGAAGTAGGGGCACTGACTTAAGGCAGTGATTTTCAGCTGGTGCGCCACAGGAATTTTTAAAACCTGCTATACCTGACTATTTAGTCAGGGGCACTGACCTCTTTTCCCTAAGATTGTCAGATAAAAAAATGGCAACAGCCAGCACAACAGCACTGTCCAGTGTGAATGAATCAAAATTTTGTGGGGTGTTTTTGTTTTTGTCACATCGGCAAAACATGCATTTTCTGGTGTGCCACAGAATTTTAGAAATTAGTTTATGTATGTCATGAGATGAAAAAGGTTGAAAGTCATGGTTAAATGTATAAGTTTTCAGGTGCAAATTTTTTCTCTTTGTTTTTAAACAGAAGTAAAGGGGGAAATGCCAGTACTAGTTCCAGTTTCAGGTCTTACAAATGGTAATGATTACAGTTTATGAAATCAAAATTTTGAATTTTAGGCGGGTTTTCTTTTTTTACTACTTTAGTGTAAAGTATGATTAGAATAAATTGCAGTAAAGATCATTGCAAAAGATTTTTGCATATTTGTGGGTATGTGGATATTTGGCATTTTTTAAATCAAATATACATTTTATATACTGTTACATTTAAGCATCAGAAAAAGAGAGGGAGTGAGGGAGGAAATTCCTCATTAAGAAAAGCCTCTTCTTTGAAAGGGGACTTCCTTTATACTTCTACTTATTAAAACCTAACTTGTAAGTCATAAAACACTGAGCACACTTAAGGTCACCCTCTTATTGCTGCTTTGGTAACATCAGAAATCAGTTTTCAATAACCTTGTAGCATTTATTGTTTCTGCCAAGCAATCTTTGATTGTAAAGAAATCTTACTTGATTTTCTGATTCTCCTAATTGTTTTCTGCCTAAACTGAAAAACTGTTTGCGACATAGTTTTCTTTTTAAATGTATAAGTCTTATAGTTTTTAGTCATTTCACTTTGACTGCTATCCCTTATTAACATTTTTAAAGAATGTTTTGTTTTAGCCATTCCTGGGATCTGAAAGTTATTTTGGTGGCAGTCTTTTTTCCTTGTAATTCAAAGATAGGAAAATCATAAGTTGAATTAAGGCTAAAATGAGGCTACCTTTATTAAGTAGCGGAATAGAGACCTCCTCCCCTCTTCTGTTGTGTCTCCTCTCCTCCTCGGGAGATCACTCCAGATGAAGGTGCGGGGTTTGTAGAATGAAGATGCACTGGGTCCTTCCTGAGCGTGTTGTCAGGGGGGAAAGGAACCAGTGGAACAGTGACCCTAACGTAGCCCCCTAGTGGACCATGGCTGCCAGCTCATTTAAGCGAGTGCTTGCTGTGGATCTCTAGCTTTTCAGTAACTTACTTGGGTAACCTAAATTTAGGGTTCTGACACCATGCAATGTATGCCTCATTAATAATCTGCCCTTTATGAAAGGCGCAACATCGTATGTATAGCATAGTGGTTAAGAGCTTGGCTTCCAGAGTGGTCTTCTTCATTTGGGATCCAGATGCAGCTCTTTTCTTTGGGAAAATAACCTAGCCTTTCTTCATTCACAGAAAGAGCCTATTAACACACAGGAGAAATGAGAAAGTCCACTTCACTACATGCTAGTTATATGACCTTGCCAGGTAATTTCTCTGAATTTGTGTTTTTCTTGTCTATTTGGGGATAATATTAGTATCTACTGCACACGATTGTGGTGAGGCTTGAATAGGTAAGTTTTTGTGAGGATTAGACTGAGCTAATATTTATGAAGTACTTAGACTATGTCTAGCATATTTTAAGTATTCAGTCTTATTCTCATTGCTGTATTTTCACGTGGTTCTTGTTTGGTTCACTTTGTGTGCTAACAGGATACACTGAAATAATGTTTAACTGACTTCATGTTAGAGAAAGCAAACTTTTATGCAATTATGGATATAAAAGACTATATTGGGAGTCTATTGTTCTCTTTCATGTCTAATTCATCTTAGTCCTTTTAAAGCCTGGATTCCCCAAAGTAGACATAGAAAAATATAATATTTAAATGCTACGTACTATATCACAGTACAGTAACTTAAAGGTTGACCCATGTTATACCTTATAAGAACATAATTAATAAAAATTTAACTTAGAAAAATCACTAGCTAAGTTACTTATTTATAAAGTCTTTTTTTAATCATCCTTTTGTAAATTAAAAAACCACAGAGAGCTAGATGAAAACATTTGCAATTTAGTTCCATGATGTTGGCTTTTTGAATCTGTAATTTGCTGTGTTTGGAGGAGCACAGAAGTGGAGGTCACGAAACTGGACCTAGTCCCAGTGCATCACTCAGTCCCTGCTGGACCGCTCAAGAGCTTTGGTTACCTCATCTCTACATGGGATAACAGTGCTTACTCTGTTTACCTTCCAAGGATATTATGAAGATGAGATAAATTGCTAATGTGAAAATACTTTGGAAAAGCTAAGTATTAGCAATGTATACAGGGTAACAGTACTGGGACTATTGCTGTCAACAGTGCATGAAAGAGAGGCATCCTAGAGCACACACTGCTGGTGAAGGGCATGAACCTGTGGCCGGAGTGCCTAGAAGAGAAATCTGGCTCCACCCAATGCTAGTTATATGACCTCGGGCAGGTAGCCTCTCTTAAGTTTGCATTTTCCTTGTCTGTTTGGGGATGGTAATAGTACCTGTTCATATGGTTGTGGCCAAGTTTGAGTAAGGTAAGGAATGTCAAGTGCTAGCACATTGCTCAGTCCTTAATACACAGTATTGGCTACTATTATGGGTTCTCATTAAGATAGTGTTATTGTCGTTGTTCACCTCTAGTTGTTTGCCATTGTGTACCTGAGTTAGAGAATTGCGGATGTTAGAACTGAAAGAATCCTGAGAAAATGATCAGGTCCAGCACCCTGGCCCCTGCAAGACAAGTGGCTTTATCTAAAGGAGAAGCTTGAAGTCCAGGGAAGCTAAAGGAACTGTTGGTAGTCGCCCAGTGAGTTGGTGGTAGGGCATCTGGATCCAGGCTCTGGTTGCCCATTTCTGGTGGGGCAGCCTGCTTGGCACTAGAACGCTGTGCCATTCTGAATATGAAAATGCAGTATGACCATTGTAGTTCTAAGATTTCTATCTTACTACCACCTTCTGTAGATGTTGTCTTCCATTTGCACGTTAAGAAATTTAGCCCATGATGTCCAGATCACTTTGGAACCTTGGCTGGACTGTATTTTTGTTGGTTCTATTCTGTTGCTGTTACTTTGAGTTTCCCAAGTGAGCTGTGCTCTGTGTACCAAGAGGCCTCTGCATGTTATCTTCTCTCCGTCAACCTCCCTCTCCTACTTAACTTTTCTAGCTCTTAGCATTGATGCCACATCCTCCAGGAGGATGTCCTGGACACCTCTCTCCAACCTAAGGCCCTTCCATATTTACCCGTGGCAACTGGCGGTTTCCTCATATGTGTCCTACAATTGGCTGTAGAAGCTTCAGGAAAACAGAATCTGTGTCTATCTTACTGATAATCCTACAGACATATTATATTTCTTAATTCTTGGTGAAGAACCCAGTCACCCTTCCTTCCTTATTAAATATTTTCTGATTCCATTTCAAAACATTTTGGGGCATCTCTTTCTCTTGGTTTTGCTAATAAATTTTCTCTTACTGCCATGAAATCTTTTGATAACTTTTCTAACTTCTCCTAAAGTTGACTCTTCACATATGAATCCACGATAACTATTATGGCTATATCCTCAGAATGGGCAGCAGGAAAGAATGCAGAGAAGAAACCCTTCAGCAAGAGGTCTGTGAATCTAGATTCTCACAGAGCTGCCACCTTGGTGGCCTTGGACAATGGACCTTCTGAGCCTGTTTCCTTGTCCTTAAAGTGGGGATATTAATAGCCATTCTCAAAGACATCACCAAGATGGAAATAACCAAGATAATTTCTGTACACCATTTGGCACAGTGCCTGACACATACTAACTAAAAGTACCAACAATTAATTGTAAATTAAATTAGGCAAATTGATTAACAGATTAAATAAGATAACCAAAAGGAAAGAAATTCTGTTATTCTTGAATCAGTGTGTTTCAGAGCCTCTCTTTTGTTCTGTGAAACACCTTCGCGGCACCCTATGATTCACACTGTTGTGACTGGCTGCCCAGGATTCCTGTTGCAGGTTGGAGAGACCAATTTGTCATTTTGAATAAGGCGTCAGTGGAGCGGCTTATGACTCAAAAATCGCATCATCCTGGACAAGCATCAGATGGGTGTGAGCCAGGACATGATGTGAAGAAAGACATTCATTTCTCCCTCTTCCTCTGTTTTCTTTGCCGCAGAACTAACTTCATGTCAAGCACATAGCGTAACTTTTCAGTTGAATTTATAATAAGAATGGAGGGCACTCGCCTATATTATCTGTTGTAAATTGAATAGTTTATATTCAGTCACAATTTATTTGAAATAGAGTTTGCCTTTACCAAAAGAATAATATTGCTCTAAGAATATTTAATAACAGGTTTATAATAAGTATTTAATGCCATTTGCTTCCAACTTTGATTGTAAAAGAAAATATGGTAATGCTAAAGGATATGACTCTGTGTTCCGTTAAAGGAGGGTTGGCATTAGAAGCCTTGTCTTCTTGTGCTGGAAAGAGATGCTCCTTAGGCAGTTGTGAGCAGACCAGTGGTGGATGTAGTTCTTTCTGCTTTTGTCATTTAAAAGAAAATTTTATTGATTGATTTTTTAGAGAGGGGGTTAAGAGAGAGAGAAAAACATCGATTTGTTGTTCTGCTTATTTGTGCATTCCTTGGTTGATTCCTGTATGTGCCCTGACTCCAAGTTGAATCCACAGCCCCAGTGTGTCGGGGGTGACTAACCAATGGAGCTACCTGGCCAGGGCTCTACCTTTGTCATTTTTTATTAGCATTCTGGTTGCTGAGTGATTGATTTCTGCCTTCAGCTCTTCTCAAACTCACTATTGTTCTAGTGACTTTGCTTAAACAGAGCATCTCCTTTTGTCATCAGAGCATTTACTTTTAATTTTTAAAAGTACGCAAATGAAAACAACATCACTTAAAGAACACCTGTAACTCTGAGTTAACACATCCAACCAAGCCTTTGGCAAAAGGGAATTTCCTTTAAGTCGGTCTGTTTTTCTTTTAACGTTCCATTATCTGATAGCTGATTCTTTGGAGCAGTGACTTGTTTAATATATTGCAGGCTTTTGCCTAAACCAAATAATATAGATTACTACTGTTTCGTATATGCCCACAGACTGAAGGATTGTTTCAGTTTTAATGATAAACTGCCTTCATTATATATATTTAATTCCAGGTTCTCAAAAAAATTTGATAAGTGAATGGTATCATCTTTGGCAATTTTAGCCCTCCCCCCAAAGACAGAATTAAGTTGTCAGTTTCTATACACACACACACACACACACGCACGCACGCGCGCGCGTCTACTGGGATTATTATTGATGCTGCATTGAATTTACAGACCAAATTGGGGGGGAACAGACATAACTGACACTGTATTGTATATCCCTCCATCTAGTTAGATCTTCCTTAGTTTCTTTAAGTGTTTTCTAGGCTCCCCTTAGCACTCTTGCACACCATTTCCTCTGTTTATTTCTGTGTTTTCTGTGTGTGTGTTTTGCTGCATAAATGACATTAATTTAAAATTTTACTTCTGTATTTTGTTGCAGTATATAAAAAGAGGGTTGATTTTCGTAAATAGTGCCCTATGACCATGCTGAATTCATTGCTTCTAATTTCTTTGAATATTTTTTGGTCCCTTTTCACTACTTCTTCTGGGACTTCATTTACATGTACCTTAGGCCATTTGATATTGTTTCTCAGGTCCCAGAAGCACTGTTAATTTTGCTTCCACCTCTTTCCCTCTGTTCTTCATACTGTATGAACTGCATTGATACCGGGTATATAACCGCTCACTTAGTCATCCCCGGTAGATACCTCTGCCCTCAGCTGTGTGTGGGATCCTTCAGTCCAGAGTCCTTCTGTTTTGCTCTTTACAGCAAAAGGCCTCTAATCTTCTGCCTTGAAGGAGGGAAGGATGGATAGGGTGAAAGGAAGGATAGCTTCTACTTTCAAAAACAGATTGAAACAAACAACAGAAGAAAAAAGAAAATATGCAGAAAAAAGGAACTTACAAAAATCTATCATTTATTAAATGCTCAGAGAGAAGAAAAGGACTGCATTCATCAAGTAAGAGTAAGGGGTTTTTAAAACGGGGAGCACTCAGAGAATAAAGCCGAACTCTTAGAAATTAGAAAGATGAAAGTGTGAACAAAAGGCTCAGGCCTGGGATATAATGGGAGGAAAAAAACAAACCAGGAATAAGAGCAAAAAGAAAAAAGAAAAAAGATGGAAAGCAGGAGAGGAGAGAGAAAATTAGAGGACCAGTCCAGGAGTTCCAGAACGTAGACAACAAACGACTGGAGTCGGGGAGGTAAGATCAGGGTTATGTTACCTGCTGCTTTTCCTGCTTGTTTTGTTTAGAATTTTAATTTTTTACTAGAACAAAGCACACACAAGAATAGAGAAGTTTCTGTGTATACAAGTTAATGAGTGCTTGAGGCCTCTAGTATGACCTTCCGAGATTACAGTCACGTTTTCCTTCCCCTCCGTGGAGCAGCCCCTGCCCTAACCCCGTGACGATTATTCTCTTACCTTTATTACTGCCTGTATATACATCCTTAAACAATATAGCTTCATTTGCATGTTTTTGAACTTTAATGAGCAGAATATTACATTTCATTCACTCTATATTGTAGGGTTCATCCATGTCATTACATAAAATTGAAGTTGATTGCTGTAGACTTGTACCACTGTTTATTCATCCTTTCCATTGTTATGAACATTTGAGTGGTTTCTATTTTTGGTTCACTACAAAAAAATGCTGCTGTCAGCATTCTTAACATTTTATTGTAGAGACATGTTAATTTCTTTGAGTCTCAAGTGATGGAGTTTCTGGATCATAAAATGTTTTTGTTTTCATCTATTCTGGATAAGGCCCAACTGTCTTCCAAAGCGATATGCCATTTAAACTCACACCCTTATTGTCAAATATTTAATTTTTGCCTATCTGGTAGGTGTATAAGAGTATTTCATCAGGGTTTTAATTTGCATTTCCTTGATTACTTATGAGGCTGAATAACTTTCCATACGTTTATTACCCATTTGGAGTTACCTACTTGGTAAGTTATGTACAAGTTTTTTTCTTTATTTTTAAAAAATATTTTACGTATTCATTTTTAGAAAGAGGGGAAAGAGAGGGAGAGAAACATGAATGTGCAAGAGAAACATCGATTGTTTGCTTCTTGCACGCTCCCAACTGGGGACCTGGCCTGCAACCCAGGCATGTGCCCTGACTGGGCATCGAACTGGCAACCTTTTGGTCAGCAGGTGGGTGCTCAGTCCACTGAACCACACAAGCCAGGGCAAGTTGGGGTTTTTTTGTTATTCATTTGTTTTTTGTCTTTTTCTAGTGGGTTTTCTGTCCTTTTATTTGAAACCCAAATTTGTCTAAATTTGTAAATATTCTCAGCACAAGTGACTGGCGTGCTTTCCTTTATATTTTAGCCTGTCTTTAATCATTTTGTCAGCTCACAAGTGTTTTTAAGGAGATTTTTCAAAAATATTTTTTATGCAACATTTTTTTTTACAGGCAAGTTGGCCCCCATAACCTGGTCTGCTGTTTCTATAAAGAGAAACCTGTAAATATTCTTAAACTTTGAACTGATTTTGACCCCATACCTTTATCCCCAACTTCTGAACCTTCTGGAACTTCTGTCATGGTAAGGAGGTGGCTGCTTAGCTCCCCCCTCGGCCACAGCAGACCCGGAGTGCCCAAGCCCGTGTAAAATGTTGCTGGTATTATCGCTTCTCTTCCCAGCTGCCCCCCACCCCCCAGATTACTGTGATATGATTGACAAAATATCATTTCTTTTGTCTTTATTCTTAGAGGGTTATGCCTTAAAAAACAAGTGCCATACTTTCATTTTACTGGGATCCAGAGGGAGCTGAAATAAAAGCATGTGTTAATGATATCTTTAACCAGAACTGCATTTGGCCAGTCATTTTAGTTTTAAGCTTACATACCCTTGAAACTGTAATATGGCTAAAAGAAGTATTCTCATGTGAGCAATAGTAAGGGCTCTGAATATCAGACTTTAAATATTTTAAAATATGACTTAAAATTAGGGCTTTTTAAATATGTCCTCAATCGATAGTGTTGAAATACTTAATATCTAAAACATTCTTAAAAATTGAGAAGGCAAACACCCCAATAGAGAAATGGACAATTTCATTAAATTATTGACCAGATGTGTTTTCTGTTGGGAGCGAATTGGGGGGCGGGGGGTGGGGTGCATGTGTCTGCTCTCTAGCAAGGGAGGGTAGACAGTTTAACAACATGTATAGGAAGCCCAGAGCCTGTCCCCTGGCTTTCCTCGTCCTTCTAGGAGTCTAAGTGTGTAATCTGGGGCATTTGCGAAGGTCCCTCCAAACCTTACGAGAGTGAAAAACAAAAACAAAAAGGCAGGGAATGACCAATAATGAGGGAGTGGCCACGTTACAGCCAAATACTTTGCCGCCATCAAAGAATGATGTAATAAAATATTATTCACCCAAAATAGGAATTTTCCTCAAACTGTTAAGTGATGAACAACAAATGGACAGTGCCTCACATATAAAAAATACATACAAAGCAGTGATCTATAGTGTTATCCCCAAAATGAATACAGTTTCTTTTTAAGATTAAGGATGTATGTAGAAGTGTTTACTGTTTTTTTCCTAACAAAATTATGATGGCTTTATTTTCTAATTTAAACTTTTTGGTGTTTTTCAAATTTTCTAAGTAAGGATTATTTTTAAAAGGATCTTCCAACTTAGCTTTAATTGGCTTGTTACTTTTTACATCTAGTGGTATATTTCCAAGTGAGTATAAAGCAAAAATCTTGCGAGTAGGTTATAGACTAGATATAAAGAGATGAACTATGGAAAAAATAGTTTGGGCTTTATGGACACAGTAGTGTGTCTTCCTCGGCGTGGGAACGTGGTTTTATTGAGTTTATTTACTTTACCTTCCCCACACCTGGAACTGCCTTTGCGTGCTAGCACTCTGCGGTCCTCAGTGTTTCTGAGTCGATGCTGGCAGGGAGGGAAGCAAACTGCTTCCTGTTCCAAACGAGCCCCTCAGGCCCCCACTATCCACTATCCACTGAGGTGGCAAAAATGGCGTATTGTGTAATGTCCCTTAGTCACTGTTTCTCCGTCTTCGCAGGTTTAGGGTTTACACTACATTTCAGAAGTCACAAAAAATTGCCCTTTTTATTAGTTTATGTCCTCTTGCCCCCCTTTTGGGGAGTGGGTAAATTTCCTCGTCAGGCTATATAAGTGGGCAAACTTCTTCTAACTGCCTCATTGTAATTTTGGAAGATTCTCTTCCTCTTGCCCTTGGTATTCTTAATTATTACGTCGAGTGTTAAGATCCAGTCTGTGGTTCTTATAGAAAGTGATGGATAAGAAAACACCAAATGAACACTCGGGGTATCCAGACAGTCTTAAAATCAGCCTGGAATAGCTAAGCCCACGCATTGACTGTCCACCTAACAAGAACCAGCCCACACTGTGAAGTATTGTTTTACTGTCTAAAATCTTTTCAGTTTTCAGTGTTAATGTGGGAGAGTCATTTATCAACAACGAAACATTTCATCCAGAATTGTCAGATAGTTATGCCACAAATTAATAACTTGTCCTTAAAAATACCAATTTTGTGATTCATGCTTTGGCAGATGGTAGATGTTTTGTGTATTTTAAACAATGAGTGAAAAGTTTGTCAGTCATTATTTATTAGTAGTACCTTTTCTCCCCTGCTCCTCTCAGAACTCTGTGATTTTTTTGTTGCTGTATTTAACTGTGTTGAATTGTGAAGTTTTGGGAAGCGATCATTTTGTTGAAAGTAACAAGTCTAAAAAATACTTTGCTATTTTAAATTGAGGACTTGATTTTCAGAAGTTTCGTCTTTCTGAGACTTTGAAGCGATAGTTAGAGGGGAGTGTCCTATCTGCCCTGGCGCCCAGCAGCTTCTGACCCTGCTGCAGAGCTCACTGCTTACATAAGAACTCAGCATTTAAAATGCTTTGTAATGGCTGACTGTTCACATTCTTATTCTTTTAAGGAAGAGATTGGTTTAGTTAAAATAATTTTTGTAATACTTTTGTGAAGATACAAACCTTGACAGAGCTTTTTAAGATAAGCTTGTGAGAGAATTGCAGTATTGGTTTTATTTTTAAATCTGCTGCAAATTATTTCAGAAGTAGAATTACTATTGATCATAAATGCTTATCAATTTCAGAGCTTCTAGATGGCAAATTTCCCACTGCAACAATAGTTACTATTTATTTGTCCTCAAAAAAGTGCTTCCTGTGCCCTTGAAATTTTTACATTCTGAAGAATATCCCCCCAAAACTTTAAAACAAAAGTCACAATATTATTTGCTTTCAAAGTTTCTCTTCCATCCCCAAAATGTTAGCAGACACCATTTTAGTAGAAACAAGTTACTTTTCCATTGAATTTTTTAGAATGAATATTCTGAAATGAACTGCAGGGCCTCGGCTGGTGGCTGTGTTGGTTGGAGCCTCGTCTCATACACCAAAAGGTTGCAGGTTCGATCCCTGGTCAGTGTGTGTACGGAGGCAACCAATCTCCATATATATATCTCTCTCTCTCTTTCTCTTTCTCTCTCTCACCCCCCCCCCCCACGTGCACAAATCAATAACCATGTCCTCAGGTGAGGACTAAAAAAAACAAAAATTAACTGGACTCATCAACGCTTACATGGACTGTGAAAAACAAACAAACCAAAGCTTGCTTTTTCTATTGCTAAATTGAGCAAAAGGGAAACTACATGATAGCTTATGTTGCTTATCACTGTTATTTATGAAATGGTATTGAGAAAAGGGGGTATGTGGACAAATATATTTATGTCAGAGTACATATTATATACAGTGCCACAATACATTGTTTTTTCAGTATGTTTTGACTGATAATTAATTATATAATTTCCCAATGAATCTTACCAAATTAAGGAAATGACTGGATTTTAGAACAATTCACATGTATTTTTTAAAAATGTTGTCAACCTTCTTGATAGCTGCAGAATGCAGGGTAAATAGATAATAAATGGGTATTAGTGAAATGCATTAATCCGAGATCCATGATAACTGTTACTTGGGGCATCTGGTGACCTTAGTTTCTGTGAAATGAGAGCTCTAATGTCCTGTAGTTAGTATCACTATCATTTGTTCTAATTTAATCACACTCAGGTTAAGAATCTGAGAACTGAAGCCTGGGCTTTTACCTGAGGGAAGGGAGGGAGTATGTGGCCTTAGGTGAAGTTGAGGTTGGTTCTGAGAGTTTTGTTCCTTACTTTAGACTAATATAAATATGAATATAAAAAAGCTGTTTGTATTTGTTTGATTTTATGAACATCTTTGTAGGGATTTGGAAATTGTGCTAGTCATGCCGTGTGAGATATACATTAGTGTGTAGATCAGTTAAAAATTCAGCCAATCAGTACCAAATATTGCACAATTTTAAGGCAACTGTGTTTACCAATTTGACCTGCTATGGCAACCCTTATATGGACAAAAGTCTTGACTTGCAGATCATGCGTGGAAGCAAGCACAGGGAATTTCTACCTTTCTTTGTGTATCACTGAGACATCAAATCCCAGTTGACAAAGTAGAAGGCATTGCTCCTGGGTGTGAAGACCTAGATCCACCTCAGCCTCTGTTTTGCCACTTGATCGTAGTGAGGAAGCTGGAGTACTGGTTGAGAAGGCTAATTTTGGTATCAGAAAGACCTGAGTTTGACTCCTGACTTTGTTAGGTACTATGCCACCTTAGGCAAGTCAGCTTCTCTAAATCTCAGTTTCCTCATTTGTAAAACATTGAAAATAGTACCCACCTCATATGTTTGTGGAGAGGATTAATGGGGATAATGTATATAATGAAAGAACTTGCATAGTAGTGAGGCGATACCTATATTCTGGGTATAATGTCATAAATAACTGCTGTGTTAGCTACCCCACATTCTTTTGCAGAACAGATGAAGATATAACCTATAACTATGTTAAATAAAATAACATACACTGGATACTATACAAGATGCTGGACCCTACCTAAAAGGGATTATTGATAGAAACATACATTGGAAGGTATTATAGGATCACCCGTGTAACGTGATCAGTGGCAGTGGTTAAGGGAACCTAGAGGTTGTCACGGATCAGAAAAGCCATGGTGGACACCCAGTCATGTCATAGTTATTTGTGGAAGACGGATCCCCAAGGTGATGACAGAAATCAAATGGTTGCTGTGGAGGGTGGGAGACATGGGGTTGGAGAGAGAAGAACCGGGTGGTAGGCCACGTTGGGCCACATTAGGCTCATGCCAGACACAGCAGAGCAGCCCAGAGACGCATCGTGATGGGCAGGAAGTTCCACAGTGTGGTGGGTGGGGTGGAAAGGGAAGCAGCCAGAGCCTGGAGATGGCGGCTCGGGACGACACGCAGGAAGACGGTGGCCGTGGGCATGGGCAGGAAGTAAAGGTCCGTGGCACTGGGATACAGGGAGTCGGAAACAGAACACAGAATGCGGGGAAGGGTTGGAATTGGCAGAATCTCTGTACTTACTGAGTAGTGAGAGGAATTAGGTACCTCTAAGAAGGGAATAAGATATTTTGAAATGTTGCTGTTGTATTTAAGGCGGAAATGAGTGGTGTTTTTGTTTTTTGTGACCTTTATTCAGATATTTCACAGTAGTTATATTACAAATTACCATAAATGTTCAAAATTCCAGGATTCATTAAATATATATCTAGGGTTGAAACTCGTGCTATGGAGTTGTTTTTGAGCTTGAATCTCACCTGTGAGGTTTTCTTTTTTTTTTACATCCTTTCATGACTTGATTTTCCTCATATACCAGTGTATTTGTAGTTTTACCAGATTTTATTTTTAGGGAGTAGGGAAATAATATGTTACCTTCCCCTTTTGGTTCAGCTGTGGTGCTCTTCTGTAGGTACCTGCATTTATAGTGAGTTATATGTAAGAAGGGGCAGTAAGTGGGCCCCTGCCTCAAAGCTGTTCTTGCCTTCTTTGAAGATGTCGCATTCATAATTCTGTATGTACCAACCCATCAGTAATCCTTTCGCTAATTCAGGGATGAATGGCCAGTCAGAAAATACAATCGCCTGGTGTGTGCAGCTGAATATTTACATTTTCCTAATGAACAAAGATAAGAAAAATGCAGGTGACCTTAATGTGTAAAAACCACCACTTAGGGCTAGTGCTAGAGATAAAAATACAGTTAAACTGCTGACTCAGGTTAATCACCAGGCCTGTATAGCCCCTGGCCTCAGCTCTGTTTTCAGTCCCTTTTTGGACTTGTCTTGAATCAAATGTTTAGGGCTACCTCAGAAGGGCAGTCGCTCCATTTTAAATAGTAGTTTAGAAGGTTTTAAAATGTTTGTGGTCCTTGTCGAAAGTTTTTCCCTCCACTTTGTCTTTCTTAACCTTAGCACTACCCACATTTGCAGCTGGATAATTCCTTGTTGTGGGGCACTGTCCTGTGCTTTCTGGGGTGTTTTGCTGCACCGTAGATGCTTCTCACTGGATGTTGGTACCACCTCCCCAGTTCTGACAACCAAAAATGACTCCATTCAATGCTAAATGTCCCCTGGGAAGTAAAACTGCTTCCAGCTGCTTTATGGTATTGGGACAAAACTCTAAAGCCAGTGAGAATATGCTAAATTCCATTTGTAGTTGGCAAAAATTAATCCAGTTCTAGCAGCTTTATTTTCAGGATTTCTTCCCATGTTAATTAATACTTGTTCTCTGAGGCAATAACATGCTTTTTTTTCTTTTTTAAAAAATAGATTTACTGCATTTCATTGAAAAGCTGTTGATTAAATTTACTTAAAGGGTAAGCCAACCACACCAGTTGGGTTTGTAATAGTGTATCATCTTCATTCTGTTCCCTTTGGGGGAAAGCCTCTTATATAGTAAGCAATACTGGATCATTTTGCCAGGTACATTACAGTCCCCATTTAGAAATAGGGCAATTGAGATTTAGAGATTAAAGGTCACCAGGCTACTACATTGTAGTTAGGTAATGAAATCTAGCCTGTCGGACTTAGTCCTCACTATTCTCCATAATAGCAATTCTCTGCATGAGGTCCTTGGACCCCTAGGAAGACCCCAAGGTTTTCCAGAACTATTTTCATGATAATGCAGTTTTTATTTGCCTTGTTCACTTTATTGATATTTGCATGAATGGTACAAAAACAATGATGAGTAAAACTTCTGGCATCTTAGGTATAGTAGTCACCGTATTCACTGCCACGCATTCATGGTTGGAAAAAGGAAAGTAAGCCTTCAGCTTCTCTTAAGAATATACTTGAGGAAGCAAAACACTAATTCTGTTAAATCTCTGCTTTTAACTAGGCGTCTTTTACGTATCTTTCTGTGTGACAAAGTGGGAAGACGCACAAAGCACTTACGCTCCGTAAGCATCCAGTGGCTGTCTCGGAGAAAAGCCTGTGTGAGATGCAGTTGGAAGCTGAACAAGCCACTTGGTCATGGTTTACCGTAGACAGGCTGTGACTTCCAGCCTTGGCTACTGCGCCCGTTTTCTCAGAAATGACTGAAGTTAGCTTATCACCTCAAGGAAGACAACAGACAGTACTTGTTGCCAGTTGATAAAAATTAGAGCTTTCAAACAAAATGTAGGGTGTTGGAAGACAAAGTTGCCGCTGCAGGCCTAATGGAGGGACTCCTTTGTGCTGTACAGTGGGCTGCATCCACACTTGGAAGGAAGGTCTGCAGAGCTCAGGACGCCAACCTTTTCCAGTGACAAAGGCCAATGGTCCAGAATCACACGTGGGCAAAAGATCCCTTCAAAGTGGGAGACAGACCAATGGACTTAATGTAACAGTTACAAAGAGTTCATTAATATGGTTTCAGATTCCACCTTGGCACACTAACCTTTACAAAACTAAATGGTTGAATTTTGATGTAATATCCAAAGAGTGTCTTCAGTGACCTAAACTGAAACTTCTAAGGGACCATGAACTTTCCCCTGGCTCACAGGGAAGGCTGTTTATCTAGTGCTTCTCTTTCCCTAGGATGCTCCAGAAAGGAAGGAGTTGGGGAAAAGAGAAAAAGGAAGTTAATGAGGGGGGGAGTTAAGGGAGACGTATTGTTTGATCATCACCAAGTGTGTGCCCAGGACTTCACATAATATGACGTCATATCATCCACGCAACAGTTCCTAAAATGGTGCTGATGAGGAAGCACGGGCTGCCAGCTGCCCCTGCTGCACAGCTGTCAGACCGTGGAGCGAGCCTTTGAGGCAGCTTGTCTGTATGTCACTGATTCTCTTCCTAGTAGTTCTGTGACACAAAAGACAGCTAAAAAATATTCTGCTACTCCTACATAGGTCAAAGTTTCAAGGTTCATCACCATTTCAGTAATGCATTGCATGCATGACATGGCTTCCTTTTAAGATTGACCTCTCTCCTCCGTGCCTGGCAGTCAGGTGCTGGGAAGCATGTGCCAACTGAAGGGGTGTAATTGGCCTGCCCATGGTACATGCTTCTCGAGGTGTGTGATTAACTTTTATAATTCATCCTTGACTGTCCATCAGTGAGCCTCCTTCCATCAACTGCCTTTCTTACAAGAGAAACAGAAAAACCCAACTTTATTCATGTTTTTTCTCTTGTAAACGCAGCAGCTCATGAATAACTCGGAGTCTGTTTGGAATGGGAAACAGCACCCAGGTATTTGCCTGGCCCAGCCATTGCACCCCTCACTCTTCACTTAGAAGCAAGCACCCTGATGCAGTCAGTCACCAGCAGAACCTCAGCATCTTCTGAATGTAATGTGCACTCTGATCAAGTGTGCCTTCTCTCTCTTTCTGTGCTGTATCGTTAAAAATGGGGATTCCATATGGTTCTCCTCTGAGTTCTAACCATTTTGTTGTACCTTAGCTCTCTGAGCGATATCATAGGGTCACCTTTGCAACTGAGCACCATTTTGCATTCATCCATTTCTCCCAATGGTGTTCATTATAAGGCTATGATAGTCCTCATATTTGTGTGGCAAAAATTGATTTTTGTTTCCCACTAATGTCTGTGGTTTACTTGGCAGCTTTCCCCATACTCAGTTCTTGTCTGATGGAGCCCAGAGTGACTGCCTGAAGGGAAGCCAGAGCCTGGCTCCCGCTCCAGATCCTCAGCTGCAGTTGTCTGTTTGTTCATTTAGTTTTAATTTCTCTTGTCATCTGTAGCTTACAGTTCAGTGGCCTGATGCTCTAATTTATAAGAATTTGGGAATACTGTTCTAGGTTTTAGACTTAATACTATTTTCCACTTACATAATACTTACATAATGCTTTTCATAAAACCTCCGATTTTCCTGAAGGAGAATAGAATGAACATGTGTCAGTGTCAGCCAGATGCAGGAACCATAGGTCTGACTTCCTACGTGTTGTTTTCACAACGTACACATACAGGTGATGTCCTTCCCAGTGTACTCCCAAGGAAACTGAGGCTCAGAGTAGCAGATACCTACCGAAGGGCGCACAGCTTTTAAGTGGTAGAACTGGGATCTGAAGCATGTCAGTTGATTGCACACAGGCTCCCTGACCAACCCCTGCTAGTGCATGACCTCACTTAGAGCCTGTGACATCCTTTCCCAGGGTCATCACGAGGATGGATGAGAGTCTCTTCCTGAAAGCCATTTAAAACTATCAAGTATTACAAACACTATTTAAAAATTTTAAATGCATACATACTTGTATTACATATGAGAATTAACATTTAAAATCTTTAACTAATTGCGCTTATTGTCCATAAACTAAATGTACAAACAACTGGCTGGTCCCTAAAAATAGATGTCAGATGACAGAGACTGGCTGAGCAGGAATAAGAGCATCTTCAGAACAGAAGCCAAGGAAGTTTTTGCTTCCTTAACACATTGCTCCGTTCACTCCTCCAAAGCCTTCCTGCTTCTCTGTAAAACTTGGGCCCAGAGCAGCTCCTCTACATTAGTCACAACTTTCCATTAATGAAGGGTGGCTTGTGCCAGACCTACAGCCGAGTTAGCTCAGGTTATTCTTTCATTGTAGGCTTTCAATATGTACTCAGTCCACTCTTCCAGATCTGGTAGGCAGTCACTGCCTCGTGATATGGAAGCACCCAGAAATTCTTTTTGATAGTGTTCAGAGAACAGTGTGAAACCCTGGGGCCTGTTCCCTGATCTGAGATGAGGGGAGTGCTGTCCTGTTAAGCAAGGGTGGCCAGGTGTAGGAAACTTCATTTGAGGACAGAATTTAGGGGGAGTTTTTGAGTTTAGTGGCCAATTACTTAATGTGACATTTATAAAACAAGTTGTCATTCTATAATTACCTTTAACTTTTATTCCTAAAATAGAACAAAGATGTTACTTCATGAATATAATTTCTAACCATGTTAATAACAAAAACAATTATAGTTTACTCTCTGAATTTGAGTATGTCTGTAGTTTACACTGGGCCCTCACTTAATGATACGCACAGTTTCTGTGACTTGAAGCAAAACAGTGCATCACAGGACAGCATTGAATGAAACTGTTATTTGAGGACCTGCTGCACTGTTATTGGCTACAGTTATAAAGGACAACAAAGGGACATCTCACACTGCATCTAAGTTTGTTCCTCAGTGCCATCTCTTTTAGAGAATAGGCAGATTATGAAAATTTTAGAAGCAACGGTATGCTTATGAACTATCTTATATAGGTGATAGATAACACATTTTAATATGTATAGTTCTAAAATCAGTAGATTGCTACCATTCATATTTTTGAAGAACACATAACCAGAGAGGGAATGAGCAGTCTCCAGAAACTTTTAGCTACAAGGTCAGAAACTCTTTGAGTTCCAGAACACAGTTTTGGTTCTAAAATTAGCATGTAAGATGAAAATTCCTTAGGAAAATACAACATTGGAAAGCAATGTATGATCTATTATGAAGTTTTTAGTCATTAATTTTTCCTTCAGCATTTAAAGGATCTGTTTTGTTGGTTTATAAATATACATATTTATAAGCAAATGTGGCAAAATGTTAATAATGGTGGGTACAGGTAAAGAGTATATATCCATTGTACAAATTTTCAAAACAAATTAGAACAAGAATACTTACCTTTAAACGCTAGACCTGCACTCAGTGTGGTGAGAGGTGAAAATGGGAAATGAGACCTGGTAGAAGAAGCAGATTCCCGTTTGCCATCTTCTTCCCCAGGGCCCATCTTGGCTGGATGGGGAGAGCAGAGTGGTCCTTACTGTTGAAAGCCTAGTGCTTTCTCCAGTCACACTGCGAGCCAGACAAGAAAGTGACACAGAGAAATGTTTCTGCATCCATCTTTTCTAAGCCACAAGACACTGTGCTTCCAGCTGGGAGGGCACAGGGAATGAGAGGTGTAGGACCAAACGCGAACACTGTAAAAGTTCTGACTCGGGTGGAGGGCATGAGCAGAGTTGTAATGAGATGTGACTGAGTATCAGGATGCCTTCCTAGTACACTAAAATTAGGAAAAAAAGTTGATGTCCTATGCAATTAAAGAAGTAGGAGAAATCTTTTGGGGGTGATCTATCTCTTGAACATGGTGTTAGCTATACAACTATCTTTTTAGCAAAACTCATTAATTGTATACTTAAAATGGTGAGTGTTATTGTATGTAAATGACACTTGAAGGTGATTATAAATATAAACAAATGCTAAGCAACAAAACATTGTAATTTCTAGTGAAGCACAACTTCTTTTTAGAGGATACTTAAAAGGAAATGACCTCACTCCTAATTTTGTATAAAATAATTCTTTGAATACATTTAGATAGATAGGATATTTGAATGCTTGCTAGTACTTGAAGCCAGAGTTCGGTGGCGTGAAAGGCTAAGAGAACTGTGTTTTGATGTTTCTTTTTGACGGCTGTGACGGCTAAATCACATCACTGCTTGCTTCCTTCTGTAGCCCTGGAATGAGACCAGATGTCAGCTCTCCTCCGTCCACCTCCACAGCAGCGACAGGACCACCTCCCAAACTCTGCCTGGTGTGCTCTGATGAAGCCTCAGGATGTCATTATGGGGTCTTGACTTGTGGAAGCTGTAAAGTCTTCTTCAAAAGAGCAGTGGAAGGTAGTGTGTGTTTTGAAGAGTTTTATTTTTCTTCTTTTTGGTTCTTATTTCTCAGAGTGGATTTTGAAATTTCTCTTATAGGCAAAACTCATTAAGGCTAGAAATCAGGAAAGGGGGGAGGGGGGAAGGGGACTCCTAGGTCCCTAGGGGGAAAGAGATATTTTAAAAAGCAGCTGAGAACAGAACCAGAATAAAATAGAAAATAGACGGAAGGGAGGGACCTTGGCCAGAGAACAGAAGGTAACTGTAAGAAAGTGGTATCATGTGAAATTATGGTGTTGGGTTGGGGCAGTAACATAACCCTCACTGTATTAGAATCACGGGCTTTAATTCCCATAAATTAGTTGGTTTCAAACTCAACCACTATTCCAGTCTGGCAAAAATGAGTGACAGTAAGAACTGTGGGCGGGGGAGGGTGTTTTGCTTTTGGGTCAGGGCACCGGGCTAAGGGGTATAAATATGATGTGAGAGCTGATCCCTGCCTTCTGGGAGGTCACAGTCTACATGAACTGCAAGGTGAGAACCAGGTACGGCGATTACAGTGCAAAGAAGCGAGTGATGAACTGCCTGGCAGGTCAAGAAAGGAGGAATTTTAGAGAAAGTGATTTCGCTACGCAAATATTATAGTAATATAAACTTTACCCTTGTTATAGTCTCAGCTTGCAGAAACAAGCATCAACTCTTTAAAGAAGGAGAAATTGCTTGCATAAGCAAATTATTATTGGAAGTCACTAAAATTTTTCTAATAGCAACAGTGAATCCCCTTGAGAAAATTATGTATTTCAGTCATCTGTAAGACAAGTTTGAAAGCCATGTGGCCTGAGTAAATGACCTCACGATAACTGATTATGTTAATTTGTAAAGAAATAATTATTCATTCATAGTATGAGAAGGATTATATTTTGGCTAGAGTTGTGCTTGCTGCATATCCTTTTGTTTGGATTACTTTTAAAAAATTTTTTACTGTATTTTTTCCATTACCATTTAACTCTTTATGGCCCTCTTCCCCCTGCAATCACCGCACTGTTGTCCACATTCATGAGCCCTTTTTCCTTTTTGCTCGATCCCTCCTCCCTAGCTGTCAGCCTGCTCTCTCCGAGTTTGTCTGTTTTGCTTGTTAGTTCATTTTGTTCATTTGGTTCCACATATGAGTGAAATCATATGGTATTTACTGTTCTCTGACTGGCTTATTTCACTTAGCATGATGTTCTACAGGTCTGTCCATGCTGTTGTAAAAGGTAAAATTTTCTTTTTCTTTTTTCCACAACTGAGTAGTATTCCATTGTGTAAATGTCCCGTAGCTGTTTTATCCACTCATCTACTGATGGACGCTTGGGCTGCTTCCATATCTTGGCAGTTTTAAATAACGCTACAATGAACATCGGGGTGCTTATGTTCTTTCAAATTAGTGTTGTGAGTTTCTTCGGCTATAGTCCCAGAAATGGGATCACTGGGTCATAAAGCAGGTCCATTTTTAACTTTTTGAGGTATTTCCACACTGCTTTCCACAGTGGCTGCACCAGTCTGCATTCCCACCAACAGTCTACAAGGGCTCTCCTTTCCCCACATCCTCACCAGCACTTCTTTGTTTAGTTGTTGATGATGGCCATTCTGGCAGCCGTGAGATGGTATCTCATTGTGGCAGCCGTGAGATGGTATCTCATTGTGGCTTTTTCATCTTTCTGATGATTAGT
The DNA here is from genome assembly GCF_987537825.1 of Furipterus horrens. Taxonomy (NCBI): domain Eukaryota; kingdom Metazoa; phylum Chordata; class Mammalia; order Chiroptera; family Furipteridae; genus Furipterus; species Furipterus horrens. The sequence goes on from NW_028327180.1 coordinate 71,328,723, forward strand.
GATGTTGAGCTTATTTTCATACTCTATGGGCCCTCTGTATGTTCTCTTTGGAAAAGTGTCTATTCAGGTCTTTTGCCTGTTTTTTAATTGGGTTGTTTGATTTTTGGTGTTGAATTTTGTAAGTTCTGTATAAATTTTGAATATTAACCCCTTATCAGATGTATTGGCAAATATGTTCTCACATTCCGTGAGTTGTCTTTTTATTTTGTTGATGGTCTCCTTCGCTGTGCAAAAACTTTCTGGATTGATACAGTCTCATTTTATTTTTCCTTTTGTTTCCCTTGCCTGGGCAGATATATCAGAAAAAATATTGCTATGAGTAATCTCCACGATTTTACTCCCTATGTTTTCTTCTAGGATTTTTATGGTTTTGGGTCTAATATTTAAGTCTTTAACCTATTTCAAATTTATTCTTGTGTGTGGCATAGAAGGTGCTCTAGTTTCATTTTTCTGCTTGTATCTGTCTAATTGAATAAACTATCTTTAGCCCATTGTATGTGCTTGCTTCCTCTGTTAAATATTAATTGACTATTCTGTTCCATTGATCTATGTGTCTTTTTATGCCGGTAGCATGCTGTTTTGATACCATGGCCATGTAGTACAGTTTGATATCAGGTAGTGTGATTCCTCCAACTTTGTTCTTCTCTCTCAGGATCACTGTTGGATTACTTTCCTGTTGGATTACTGTCTTTACTACATTAGCAAACTATAAAATTACTTGTTTCCCCACTTAGAGTCCAGGGATGCAGGTTTTGGTCAGTTTAGTAGCCCCCCCCCTCAACTACTGAGTAAAGTCATAAGTAAACCCCCTCTCCTGCTTAGTGAAATTCCTCTAACAAAGTATTAATGGATATTATTTACAGTAAATCCAACAGAAGGAAGACTCTTCTTGTTCTCACTTTACTTTATTCAGCACTTTCTTAACTGATTAGTTATTTCCATGATACAACAGCAGCGATAACTGTAATACAGTATTGCTGTACATAAATAATATCAACAAAATGATTTCTGAAAGTGAACTTCAGAATGAGACAGCGGAGCCTTAAAAGAAAAATGGTATTTTAAAAACTATTTTTCATTCTCCTCAATTAGTTAAAATTTCAGTTAAGAAATTATTCTTTAAAATTGCTGCAGATTCAATGCCTGCAGGGACAAAGTCTGTTCTTCTGGCCAAATACAAGATAGGTGGGGGAAGGAAGGGTTACTGCTGTAGCGTGCAGGTGTGCCCTACATGAAAGCATCCAGATGTGGTGGGAGGAGAAGAACGTAAGCTGAACACGCTGCTCAGATAAAGCACCACTGCAAGCTAGGTGCCCTCTGGTCTTAATCCCCGCCTCAGAATTAAATTCTTGTATTTGTATTTGATTTAATTGAATATTAGCTCCACTGTTTCAAAATGTTTATCATTTAAATATTTCTGTTAAGTATGAGGGCTAGATTACGTGATTAATAAGAAAAGGTTTAAGTATGGACTATGTGAAGTACCCTTTATTTGGATTTTAATGTTCTCCAAGGTTCCTTTCAGCTCTAAAATTCTGTAATCCTTGGATAACCTATCTAGACATGATGAAAATGTTTTAAAACACAGATACATATTTTGGAGCACTTTTTGAAAATTATAAAGATGTAGCTTGTATGATTTATATTACACTTAGTCCTCCATTTATAACACCTTCTATAAGTAGGTTATCCCCAAAATTGGCATATGATTATACACAAACATTTAACTATTTTTAGGATATTTGCATACGCTTTACTTATTTAACGTCCATACAACCCAGATCAAGGACAGATATTTTGAATTTGTATTCGGTACTCTGCAAGTCACTTTTCTGCATACAGAGAACAGCTCTGGGTAGCTGCCTGTCTTTCGATGTATACTCATTCGGTGATCTTTTCCCCTAGTCCCTTTTTCTCCTACTCTCTTGGCACAGAAGGACATGTCATCTTCGCTGGTGGGTCCTACTGGATGGAGACAGGTGCTGTGCTTTATATGTCATACCATTTAATCACAGCTGTGGACTTAGCTGCTCCTAGGACCCTTATTTGATGGACTAAGAAGCCGAGGCTCAGGGAGTAGAGCTAGCAAAACTGGGATTGAAACACAACTGTCTCCAAACAGGCTGTACCCTCAGGGGCACCCTGACACCCTGAGAGGTGTATGATAAAAACCTGCCACCTGGCAGTTTATGATCTTGTTAGTCCAAGATGAAAGTGAGTGCCTGCTTAATAGCTGGAATTTATTGAGTGCTTACCTTACAATGTGCTAGGCGCTATAGGAAGAACCTTCTACACAATTGTCTAACTCTTACAGAAGCCCAGCCAGAAAGGTGCTAATTTTCCAGATTTACAGATAGGGGAGCAGAGGCTCAGAAGAGTTAATAGACATCACTGAGGTCACACAGGTAGGAAACAGAGCTGCGATTCAGATCAAGGGCTTCTGGCACCTACCAGTGATCTTTCCACTCTACCACACTGTTTTTGAGAGCAGGTCAAGAAAGAAGCTGAAGCCAGCAGTCACAGTTCACATTTAAAACTTGGACACTTCAAATAGGGTCTGCAGACTGCAGAAAACCCTAGAACATGCCCTTCCCTTGCTCTGTTACCGTTCCCCATTCCTGTCTCTGCATCGCTATGTCCTATAATCTGTTATAATCTTTTAAATCCTCACGCGAGGATATTTTTATTGATTTTAGAGAGAGGGAAGAGGAGAGAGAGAGACAGACACACACACACACACACACACACACACACACACACACAGATGTGAGAGAGACATTGATTGGTTCCCTCCTGTGCACACCCTGACCTCCAGGATTGAACCTGCACCCTTTTGGCACAGGCCAGCACTCCAACCAGCTGAGCCACCCAGCCAGGGCACTGTCCTATTTATTATTTAACATTTTTCTTTTATTTAAAAACAAAGAAACAATTTTACTATCTCTACTGTATTATCTATCGCTGTATAACAAATTACCCCCAGAATAAGCAGATTAAAGCGAGGCATTTATGATGTCACCCAGTTTCTGAGAGTCAGGGATTTGGGAGCAGCTCCTTAGCTGGGGAGTCCTGGGTCACTCAGGAGGTTACATTCAGACTCAGTGGGGCCACAGTCACCTGAAGGACCACTTCCACCCCCCACCCCATTCACATTGCTTTCACAGGAAGCTTCAGTCCCTCACTGTGTGAACCTACTCTCGGGAAGCTGTCAGCGTAACAGCTGGCATCCCCCAAAACAAACAATCCAGGAGAGGAAGTGTGACCAGCGTGGAAACAATGTCTTTATAACTTACTCTCAGATGTGACATATTGTTACTTTTGCCACATTTTGTTGGTCACACTGACCAGTCCTTGAAGAGTATGAGAAGGGACTACATAGAGACCATCAGGGGCATCCTGGAAGTTGCTACCACACCTACCACAAATAGAAACTAGAATCACTTGCCAAAAATAGATTTTAACTACAAAAATAAATAGGATACAAACAAAAACAATGTTAAGAAATTCCAGTTGGCTTGAAGGCTCTTCTGATGTCTCCTGTCTGTTAGTTAGAAAGGGAATTTACCAAGTGGTACAAGAGAAAGGAACTTCAACTTAAGATGTCCCATTGTCTCATTGAAGGCTTGACAAAGAGTGACTATTAGTAGTTCATGTCTATGCCTTGTAAAAAAGTGACCACCCCTCATTTTATAAATAAGACACAGATTTGTCCCACTTCATACTAACAACCAAATAGGTAGGACTAATTTGAACTTAAAAGATATATAATGCCCCCCCCCCCCCCCCCCCCCCCGATCCTGTAGCTCAGATTCTTAGATGTACTTAAGACGTAGACGTACCTGGGATAAAGAAGTCATTATTAGCATAATGTGCACATGCTGATGTTTTGTTTGGCTGTAACTAAAGCATTAGAATTTTTTTGTTTTTAGCAATGGGTAATTTTTTCCATTGTCTTTCTAAGTAACTACAGGACAGTGATTTGGTGATACTCTTACAGAGTAGAAATTCTTTATATTATAACTGTTTCAACTATGAATACATCTGTTGTTCCTACTTTTGCTTTAATAGAGGATAGTATTGGGTTAACGCCTGCACTTTATGATCAAGTAAAGCAGCTAGGAAACATACACATCATAGAAACGAATTGAAACAGCTGATCCAGACGTTTGCTATTAGAGAACAATTCTGGAACTGGGCCATTAGTCAACCCTGTGGCCTATTCATCACAAGGAATTGAACCTGATAGTTAACCCTCTACCCCAAACTAATGTTGAGAGAGCATGTAACTTATTTTAGGAAGAAGGAAATGTAGTTCATTCATTTTCATCCAAGGCAAGTATTAGGCTGACCTATGCACCAAGGATCTTTTCTTAAAAATCAGAACTAGGAATATTCAACCTAGTGAATTGAATTTTTTTCTTTTCTTTGAATATGATTTCCTTTTGAGAAGAGAAGTGGCTTGCAGTCTTGTGAAGACCGTTGCCTCTTGGTTACCTAGGGTATTTATTTAGGTATGTTGATCTTGGGTAGGAGGGTCCTTTGTTTTTGCCGGGCCAGCAGATCCTCAGTCTTCTTCAACATGCAATAATCAGATTAAAAGAAAATTACAAAACTGTGCATATTGTGGCAGGAGGGAGGCTTTCAGTCTTAAATTTTCCATGAAAATTTTTGCCAGGGGATAACTACACACTTACCTCTAACACGTTATTTAATCACTGGGTTCCACAAGATTTTAGACAGCAGTGTCTTTTAATACTTGGATTCCATGGTGAAGTCAGACATTCCTGTATTCTGAAAGCATGTGAAATAATTAACAAATCTCTGTAAGATCTATATACAGTAGTTTAGTTTGCCAAATCTATGATTCACCTAACTAGTTGATGGTAACCTTAACTTTCAAGATTAAGTGTTTACCTATTGCTTCATGCAAAATTGGGGGGAGGAACACATTTTATTGGCATATGGTGGCAGAAAGTTGAATGAAAGTCATTTTCCCTTTGGTATTCACAATATTTTAAAGCCAGTTTCCTTTTTCTTTAGTCCTCCTTAGCATTAGGTCAGAAGTCATAATGAAATAGTTAGACATCTTCTGTAACTGTTAAAAGAAGAGGCTGCTTAAAGCATAGTTCATCAAGAAAGAGTTTCCCCTCGGGGAGTGGCTAGGAAGGGATAAGAAGGGCATTTGTGGGGCACTGTTCTGCTTCTTGATCTGAGAGCTGATTCCATGGAGGTGTTCAGTTTGTGAAAAAGGTATTAGGCAGTACATTTATGATTTGTGCACTTTTCTATATGTATGCTTTGTAAAGTTTTTCATGAACTATGTTTAATTTGTTGAACAGAATAAGAGATTTTTCAGCTGACCTTTCCACTTCGTAATGGCAATGCAAGCAGGTGCCCTACACCTTCCTTAATTACCGCCTTCACTCCTTAGCTGTTTCACCTAAAATAAAAACAGGAAGAGTCACTCCAGAAGAATAGCCTTTAAGACCTGTGACACTTTAACAGTGCCTTTATTTTCCATACAGGACAGCATAATTATCTTTGTGCTGGAAGAAATGATTGCATCATTGACAAAATTCGAAGAAAAAACTGTCCAGCATGCCGCTATCGAAAATGTCTTCAAGCTGGAATGAACCTGGAAGGTAATGTAAAGACCTGAAAGGATCATCTGCATGATATAAAAATTATTTCACTTTTTAAAATATAAGCAAGCAGATGTAATAATTTATTATAGTATATGCTTAAGTAGCACATTTTTATATTATTACTCAACAAAAGCAGGAATTTTAATGAATATCTCATATTTTGCTTAAGTTTACTCACCAGTTCTTATTACTGAATTCAGTACAGCCAGGCTATATATACTAAAAAAAATCAAATTAAATAAAAATAATAAGTATAATGTTTGAGGCAACATTACTTTTGTAGATCTTCAGAGGGGAGAAAAAACTCAGGGTACCCTGTTTATGTAACAAATTTTATAATTAACAATCTCATTTAAAAGCTTTCCTCTGGAAAGTTTGGAATTCTGCTTTAATTGCAATTTCAAGTTCCATGGAGGTGATGATGGTGATCTAATGATCCATGTGCTTAGCCTGTTTTGACAGTAGCACCTTCATCCAGCAAGTCCTCACCGAGAGGGCAGGCATGAACAGTGGCACAGCGCCACCGCACACCACACAGGGACAGAGCCACACAGCAAGGCGAGGGCCCCAGCTTGTTTCTGCTGTCAGAACTAACAGTATCTTCAGCATGTGATCTGCTCTGTCATTTTCCTGCCTTGATAAGAAGGGGACTTGGTGCAAGGGACTAAACAGTATATAGCTCTCTTCTCTCTGTATATTACCATAACTTAGAGAAACCCTGAGCCAGAGTTTCTAGTTTGGTATTACAAGCTTAGATTCTTTCTTTCAATTGATAATAAAAGTAATTTGCCTTATATAACCAATGAAAATTTTGACTTTGGAGTGAAAGTGAGATGTTACTTTATAGAAGGCTATGAAAGTAATTATAAGACAATTTTGTATAAAGGTAACTATAATAGAGAAGTAACTGGCTTCTTTGTAGCAGAAACATTTTTTTCTCTTATGTCACTTTATCATGATTGCTAAATAAACATTTCTACACTTCCAATCTAAATAGTTTCAGAAGTTAAAATACCTTTTGAATAAAGTTTGCCACCTCCACCTTCCCATCACAACTCATTTCTGTGTATCTTTTTAATACCCGCAGCTCGGAAAACAAAGAAGAAGATAAAGGGAATTCAGCAGGCCACTGCAGGAGTCCCACAAGAAACTTCGGAAAATCCTGCTAACAAAACAGTAGTTCCTGCAGCATTACCACAGCTCAGCCCTACCCTGGTGTCACTGCTGGAGGTCATTGAACCCGAGGTGTTGTTTGCAGGGTATGACAGCTCTCTTCCAGATACCACTTGTCGCATCATGACCACACTCAACATGTTAGGTGGACGGCAAGTGATTGCAGCCGTGAAGTGGGCAAAGGCCTTACCAGGTAAGACGCAAAAGATGACACAGCTAGATACAAACCTTTGTATTTTCCTTTTTAAAAAAATTACAGTTGACATACAGTATTGTAGGAGTTTTTACATTCTTATACCTTCTGATGTGATCGCTGTGCTATATCTAGTAACATGTCACCATACAAAATTAGGACATTGGTGATGCCCCTGTGCTGTACGTTACATCGCTGCGACTGACTTCTTTTGTGACGAAGTTCGTACCTCTTCGTCCTCTCCTCCTTTCCCATCTATCCCCATCCCCCTCCGGCAACCACCAGTTTGTTCCCTGTGTCTGTGAGTCTGTTTCTTAAACAAAAACACCCTGGCTCTTGACCTTCCTGGCCCCATGATGTTCCTCATACTCAATTATGGGAGAGTGAAAGTCTATAATAAAAGTTCTACACTGCTCCCTGCTTTTCAGGTTGTAACTCAGCACTGTAATTTCAGACAGGACAAATTAACATCACAAATAGAGTGGCAGTCACTCAAAATTCCTTTTGCACTTAAGTAGAGGGAGAAAATGTAAACTACATCTTAGAATTCAGTTTATTTTCCTTCAGTGTATCACTTGTAAAAATCAGGTTATTTGTAAAATTGGTGAAAATCAAATGCTGTGACACTTTGTCAGAATGTACTGAAGTAGAATACTTTTAACTCTTCCCTGACTTTTCAGTTAGAGGGGATTCCACAAGCTTATGTTCACACAAACAGAGACAGCATAAGCATGAAGTGACCTCCTATGATCCCTACTCTGTCAAGGGGGGAAGAGGTATTAATACCAGGGGAAGGTCTTTAATTTAATGTCCCAAGCCAGGACTCTTGGCTTTTTTACTGATTAGTTGAGTAGCCAGTTTTCGTCACCTTTTGCCTATTTAAGTATTTGAACATTTGAATGCTTTAAAGAGCACTGAGGACCCTGGTTGGATGGCTCAGCTGGTTGGAGCATCATCTGTACACCAAAGGGTTGCAGGTTCGATCCCCCAGCAAGGCACATACCTAGGTTACGGGTTTCATCTTTGGTCAGGGCACATACGGGAAGCAAACAATCAATGTTTCTCTCTCTAAAATCAATAAACACAGCCTTGGGGTGAGAATTTTTTTAAAAAATTTAAAAAGCACTGAGAGCTTTGATTATAACATGTCACATGACCAAAGAAAACTGAGTCCACTTGGTACTTCAATTCCTATATCTGTTAAAGGTCTCCCCAGACAAGGCTGATTCTTACCTCATCTTTCGCAGTATCCAGAGAGATAGATGGTCTTCTCTTTGGCAACTACAGTTTTTCCTCACAACTTTATTTCTCTTGACTCAGGATTCAGGAACTTACACCTGGATGACCAAATGACCCTACTGCAATATTCATGGATGTTCCTCATGGCATTTGCCCTGGGATGGAGATCATATAAACAATCACTTTCATGCATGCTGTGTTTTGCTCCTGATTTGATTATTAACGAGTAAGTCATTTTCCCTGTATTCATAGGGTATTTTAACCAGCTGGTATTCCTCTGATGGACTACTGTGGTCATTTAGGACTAAATCAGATGCTACCAGGTATCTTGGAACTGGGCAGACAAATAGAGTTGTTCCTCAATGCTTAAGGCAAGGCAACTATAACGTGGAACAAACGTACATGTGGCATTATTCCTGTCCCAGGACATATTTAAGGACATTATTTAAACAGTGAGCATCTCTGGGTTAGTAAAGTCTATAGCAAGTAAAATGGAATCTTGGAGTGCATTTTAATCACATAACCCTATTCCAGTAAGAAAAACATGATAGAATTCACGTTGATGTCGCTTGCAACAGGGACACTTGCGAAGGAGGGGGTGTCAGCCAAGGAGGTGGGGAGTATTGGCCCAGAGAGAAGGCATGTCCCCTTGCACGGCAAGGGCCCCTCAGTGTTTGTTACTTGGAAAGAATGTGAGAACAAGAATATTTTTAATTGGGAGAGAACCAACCAAGCTTTAAGCTTTTATAAATTAGCTGTTCTCTGGTCTTCTAGGCCTATGCTTCTGTCTGTGAAATATTTCAGATGTCTGGCCCCCCTTAGCTTATTGCAGTTCTTCCCTAACTAGTTTTCTGCCCCCAATGTACTCGACCTCACGTTGCCTAATTGCTCCTGCCTTGAGCACAGCACATTCCCATCGCAGGTGCCCCGGCACACAGGTGTTTGCAGCGGCCCCTCACCGACCGCCCGTGCACTCAGCATGCTTTCTGCCTCCCTTCTCTTTCATCGCTGTCCATCACACACTCCTTGTTCTCACCCACATACACCATCTTTCAAAAATACCCTCAGTTCATGATGCTCATAGCACCATGTAAGACCAATCCACTATGTGTCCAAAGCTCATCACTTTCTGCCTTGTAATATTATTGTTTGTGCCCACAGCGTCCCTCCTTTATCAGAATACAAATGGAATTCACACATACCCACCCATGGTCTGAGCAGAGCAAAATATGAAGGGGGTTTATGTGAAACAAAAAAAGATACTCCTTTCATTGTGAGCTCTGGGTACTTTAGTGTTGACAAATGTTCAAAAAAATAATTCTTAAACCACATTATTAGAGTCCCCTGCACTCCGTGTGAGTCAGGCATCATTAGTAGTCTGTGTTCAGAACTGGACACCATATTAAAACAGTGACAGCTTTATGTCCAGCGTGGCAAGGAGCTTAGAAATTAACATTCGCTGACGAACAGTAGAGATTTGGAGGAAGGAGAAAAAGAGGCACAAAAGTGATGAGGACGGCCTGAAGAGACGTTCTGGGACAGTGAAGCAAACATACTGCGCTCTCTCTCGGGAGGGCCCGTTTTACAATGCAGTAAGCTTGCATCACTGTATTTCAGTAGAGGCTGGGTGGTATTAGCTCCAGATATTTGAAAGGAAATCCTTAGGCATGGTACAGGAAGTTGCAGGTGGCAGGGTGATTCTAGACTCAGGACACAATTTTTTTATACTGCTACTAGGCAGTTCCAAGACCATGTGTCTGCCGGGATAAACAGGAGCTACCTAAAGCAGAGCATTCAGCTTTTCCCTCTGTTAGGGTAGCTGCATGCAGAACTAATCTAAAACTGAACTGTTGAGTTAAGCTTACTGTTGCTTCCCTATTGGTGATACTTATTGTCCAGCGCCAGGTTCACTCAGTGTCCTGAGTGCTTACCGAGTGCCTGATACTAGAGTAGGAGCTTGAGCTGTCATGGCGAATACAGCAGATCAGGGTCCTAACATAATTCTGATGGGGAAAAACGCGTGGCCAAGATGATTTTGGAGAGCCATGATGTAACAGTGTGAGGGAGGAGAGAGCTGTGTGCTGTTAGATTTGGGGAACATAGAAGAACCCTCTAAATAGCTGAGCACTAAACAGAACAAGCTATTTGAAAGGGAGAGCATTCCAGGCAGAAGAAATGAGTGCAAAGGCTGGAAACAACCTTGGTATGTGTGAGGAATTGAAAGAAAGCCACAGAGGACATTGTACGAGTTTAGAGAAGTGGGCAGGGACCGAGTCAGGCAGAATTGTGTAGGCCATGGAATACTCAGATTTCATTCTAGGAGCAAGAACCCTATGAAGGTTTCAAAAAGAGGGTAGCACGAGGAGAGAATGGAATAAAGGGGAAGAGCAAGTACTCATCACACCCCGCATACGTGTTGCCTGGCACTGTAGCAGAGAACAAGACAGACCATGTTCCTCTCTTTCACTGCTTACATTCTCGTTGGGGAGACACGGATAGCCACCAAATTAAATAAAGTTTTTACTAGACAGCGCTTTGTATCAGGCAGGGTGGCTAATGGCTTCTTGGAGGAGGTGTCATTTGATCTGAGACCTGAAGGAGAAGGGCCATGTCTGCCCTCAGCTGACAGGCACTGTCCGGTGTGTGGCGGACCAGACCTTCCTACAGACACACTCGTAAGGCACCTGTGTCAGAGAGGGAAGCCACCTTGACTGTTGCCAAATAGGACTGTTCAAACCACGGCATCCCGGTTTTACAAGATTTGTTTGCTCAAATTTTAAATTAATTAATAAATTTATAAAGCTTATATGTAAACTCAAAGACATTTAAAATCTCTTAAGTACTTGTTTATTTCAGGATCCAACCATGCTTATTTATAGTCACTTCCTAAAAGGCAATTTTAAGTCATTTAATTGGAATTTTAAAAAACTGAGTGGAGATTTATATGAAACACCAGTTCATCCTTCTATTATAAAATTAATCTAATTCAGGGTTTTTATTTTGGTAACACTCAAACTGAAATTTAAATAGTCACAGCATAGCCTGATCATGCCACATGCGTATCACCTAAAGTGGGGATTGCAGAGCTGTTTCCTCCGTGTCCAGCTCTATTGGAGGGTAAATGGCTTGCACCAACACTAGATTTGAAGAGGCCATTTGTTCTGTGTGTGAGGTAGGAAGGCGGTCTCTTTTCTTTCAGCTCACTGTGTCTCCTGATTCCTCTGGTGTCTGTGATGGGCAGATGGGGGGGGGGGGTCAGTATACAGTCAAGTTCTGCCCTTTTATATAGCTGATAAAACAGATTCATCATTGTCCTTAGGTCAGAAAGTTACAGAAAATACTTTTCTTTTTAACAGCCAACTAAAATGATTTCTTTACTGCATTGTAACTTTGTCAAAATTACCCCATATTAGAAACTGAAAGATGAAAAGATAACCTCCCAGAGAAGGCAGGCTGAATTCCTACTAGGGCATTGGGGAAGTGCCTCTTGAGTAAAAGCAGATTTTAAATGTGAAGAGTCGTAGAGCTCCTGTCACCACGTGGCAGGATACTGCTCATTTCTGATTTATGTTATCATACAAACCAATAAACCACACCTTCAGTAGAGAAGAATATTAACTTATTCTGTTAAACCCAAGATCAGTCTCTGTCAGAAACTTAAGAAAAAGCAGATATTGAAATATTTTTAAAAACTATGAACTGGGCACAGATTCAGGCTCTTAGAGCCACTTAAAAGTTAGGAAATTTTAGAGATCTACTTGAAAATCGTAGTTGTGATCATGATGGTTGAGAACTCCAACTGAGCATGCATTGGGTACTTTTAGTTAGGAGAATATTCCGTCATCGGCAGATGTGGGTGCCAGAGCGCCTTGAGTCAAGCTCGGACCCTCTGCGTGTGTATCGACAGTGTCCCTGCACTTGTTGTTAGAGCGAATGCTGTGAGAAAAGTACCTTTTGCCTTTAAAAGGGGCAGGATCTAAAACTGTGTTATCTAATTGCTATATCCAAATGCTGCCATGAAACCTTGATTTCAGTGGGCAAGTGGTCATAAATTCTGTAGGAGTAATAAATTTTAAACACTCAAATAAGTAAAACAATACATGGCAAGCAGGATAGACAAATAATTTCCACAATGTAAAATTAGGTAATTCAGTAGACTCTATATGCTCTAGAACAGCGGTTCTCAACCTGTGGGTCGCGACCCTGGGGGGTTTGAATGACCCTTTCACAGGGGTCGCCTAAGACCATCGGAGAACACATATATAATTACATATTGTTTTTGTGATTAATCACTATGCTTTAGTTATGGTTGGGGGTCACCACAACATGAGGAACTGTATTAAAGGGTCGCAGCATTAGGAAGGTTGAGAAACACTGCTCTAGACCCAGGAACAAGTTTAAGGAAAGTTTACTAAAATTATGATCTATAGGGAATTAGCATTAATAGTATTGTATTGGGTTGGCCAAAAAGTCCGTATGGTTTTTTTCCATAAAATAAAAGACATTTTTCATTTTCACCAATAACTTTATTGATATGGATGTTTTGAGTATGTTGGCTGTCTCCCCCATGGTATATTGATTGTTCTCAATGTCTTGATTTGATTGTTATCAACTGGTCCACCCGACTGTGGAGCATCATCCAGCGAGAAATTCCAGCATGAAACCTCACAAACCACCTCTGACACGTTCGATCAGTCACAGCATCTTCTCCATACACCGCACAAATCTTTTTTTGCATTTCAGTTGCATTTCTATATTTCTTAAAATAGAAAGCATAATATGCCAAAATTGTTGCGTATTTTCTTCCATCTTCAATATTAAAATGTCTACACAAAAATGCACCAATTTTGATTTTTTTTCTTTTTTAATGCATGCGGATATGACATGTCAAAATACAATCTAACAAAACTGTTTCGAATGAAGTTAGACAACTAAGTGCTATTAGAGCCATGTACGGAAAAACCAAACAAACTTTGGCCAACCCAGTAAGTTAGGTTTTCCCTCATGAGTTCATAGTTTTGCAAAATAATGCCTAAAAATGTACTTTTTTGGAACAAGCACTATTTATTTCTAATTCCAACACTGCTATTTGTCTTTCACAGGGAGAGGATGGCTCTACCCTTCCTGTTTGACCAATGTAAACATATGCTGTTTGTCTCCTCTGAGTTACAGAGACTTCAGGTTTCTTACGAGGAGTATCTCTGTATGAAAACCTTACTGCTTCTCTCATCAGGTTTGTGGAACACCTGTTCACTTCTGAAATTCACTTCTAAATGTGTCAAAAGCTTGAAATACAGAAGTCTAGAAACAAAGGTTTATTTGTCTACAGAGCACTAATACTTACACCAGTCCTGTTGTTTACTGCTAGTCAGATTTTCATAAATGTAAAACTTTATAAAGGCACAGCCAATGATACCACGATTAGTCAGACAAATAGGTGTCATGGAGAAATAGGAACATGAGCTGCACAGGGTTTCTGTCAATCCGGCAGGTGTGTCGACTTCCTCCTTCCTGTGACCTTTGATAACACCTCTAGAGAAAGAAAATGAACTGGAATGATATTTGTTTCTCTACTACATTGTTCCTTTGTCAGAATTTTACTTATACAATGAGTACTACCATGTATAAAAACATTATGGGAAAAAAGACCCTACAAAATGTGCTCCTGATGAACATTAAGAGGGTTGGTTCATGCTATTGAGCAGAGAGGTAGGTGTTTGAGCTAGGAAATGGCAACAAGAGTTTATCAAACAATCTTGAAAGTTTAGTGACTACTTTCAGAGATAGTAAAGATATACTTAGTTAAAACTAGACAGCTTTTGAAAAATATGAAGTATTTCATCTGTATTAGTGAAATGATGGCATTTTCAACAATAGGCCATTCTATGAAAACTGTATCAGGTTAGTGTTTATAAAATACAGAGTTGATGGCTGAATACCTTTTTCATATATAAGTAAGTGTGCAATTTAAAAAAAAGTCTTTATTCCAATAGTAACTGGTTTCATTTCAAAGTTGTCAGTTAACTTTAAGCTATGGATGTTGCATATAACTATTTAGGGTTTTATAATGCTTTCATATTATTTGTTCTACAAAAAGTTGTTTGATATTCCTGGATTTAAGGAGTCTTAAAATATTTAATCAAGGCTAGGAAATTTTTCACAACCCATTAAAAAGCCTAAAGATAAGATCATTGCTAGAGACTCAATTTTAAGGTTACCAACAGCAGTACACTTGAAGTTAGCTTAATGTTATTTGAGTAAACAGTTCTGATCATGATTTTGACTGATAATATCCAAGTATAAGTCAGAACCAAGATACTAACCAGTCTTATTTGCAAAAAAATATGGTTACAATTTTATATATGGTTACAATTTTATATATACCTAACTTAAACGGTAGTTAAAAAATTAACTGAACTAGTACACATCACTGGTTCTTAAGGGGAAAAAAAAAAGACTAGAATCACAAGCATGAAAATACAAAACCCCACAACATAATTAGACTTCTCCTCTGAGAGAATGCTGGACTTAAAATCTACATGCAGGCAGGAACCCAAAGAGGTAAGATACCAGCTTTGTCAGAAAGGGTATTTGCAGAACCTGGTAAGGTAATATATTTAGTAAGTTTAAAAACTGGGTTAGAAATAACAATGGGTGGATGGAAAAGATTCAACACATTTGAACAGACATTTAAACTGAAATAAATTCAGTTTAAATTATAAACCTAAAGAAATTAGCTGGAATACAATTTCTTAAGTGTGTGTGTATATGTGCAGGTATTTGTGTTATGTATGTATGTATGTGAATGAACAGAGGATAAGAGGCATGTTGGAGGTCTAAAACAATGTTTCATTACTCGTAATTTTTGTGTCATAATGATCATAAAAAATAGCATTTGTACAGCGGAGCACACTGAGGTCAATGAATGAGGGCACTGGCCACCAGCATAGCAAATCATTATCCTAACACACTGGTGATCTATTCACAGTACAAAGCTGAAAAAAGCTTTGGTCTAGCATAATCATCAGAGATCCAAAATGAAAGATGAAAGAAATAGGAAAAGGCATCATACAAAGAGATAATGGCTGAAAACTTTCCAGAATTTTAAAAAGATACCAAATTCTATGTATCCAGGCAGTACAATGATTTCCACATAATATTATATATAAATAAAATTCAGCTGACTGAACAGCAGGGCTAACAAGAAAATCCCTGAACAGGCAGAGAAAAAATATCTTTAAAGGAGAAGCAATTTAAATGAACAACAGCAACAGAAGAAAAAGGAATGTTTTCAAAATGCTAAGGAAAAAAAAATGGTGAACTTCAGTTTCAGCTCTGACAAGTAAACAGCTTGGAAGTTATCACCTATCCTCACAGCAAGGAAAAGCTGATCAAACTGAAAATCAGTGGCTTTTCTTACATCCATCAGAGAATTCAGATCACAAGACAAACCACCACCTCAAAATCTGTAGAAATGGGCAAATACAAAGCAGCACAGCCTAAGAACAGCTTACTGGGAACAGAAGCCACTGGAGCCCGTGGAGCCAGTAACTAACAGGAGCACTTGCAGTAATTTTAATGAATTCTGAGGAATAGTTTGAGAGTTAAGAACTCTGGGGACCCAGTCTTGGGTGGGGACTTGTCTCCCCATACGGACTTGGGGTTTACCTCCTGCAGCACCACCAGGTTCTCATGGTGAAGAACTGAGAAAGATCCTCTCATGTTTCTGCCCACTAAGGGAAACTTCTATTACAAAGCTCCATCTGACCTAGGGGGAAGGGCAAATTAATAATTTTAGCCCCCTCTACCTTTCTAGATTATGTAAGGGAAAGGAGAAGGGGAAAAAAAGGTTCAGAAACACTTCTTAAGGACACAGCCCAAGGACCAGGCCTTCCAAGAACAGATTTAATCATGAAGGTATAAGACATTCCACAGCCCCAACACTTACCACCATGTCAACAGGTTCCAGGAAAGAAAAAAAACAATCAAAAAAACCAATGAGCATTAGAACAAGATGTAGATATGGCCCACATGTAATTATCAGAGAAGAAATCTGAATTACCTGTGATTAAGATGTTAAGGGCTCTAATGGGAAAAGTAAACAACAGAAAGGGACATGTGCGTAATAGAAGCAGAGAAGTGGAAATTTTAAGAATATCCAAAGGAAATGCTAGAAATTAAAACAACTGGAATATGGAAGTGAATGCTGTTGATGGGCTCATCAGAAGAATGGAAATACCAAGAAAGAATCATTGATCTTGAAAACAGTTAATAGAAACTAATCAAACTCAAGGGCAGAGAGGAAAAAAAGAATGAAAACAAAAAATGAAGCAGAATATTTAGGAGCAATGCGGACAATTACAAAAGGTGTAATATACAAGTGATGGGGAAGATTAGAAGTTGAAGGAACAGAAGAAATATTTTAAGTAGTAATGGCTAATGAGTTTCCAAAGTTAATGACAGAAACCAAAACATAGACCCAGGAAGCTCAGAAAGCACCAAGAAAGAAATACAAAAAAAACGGAACAAGGTTGGGAAATACATCAGCATTCTCATCAGAAACCATGCAAGCGGGTAGTGAAATGGAAGATTTAGTGTTGAAAGAAAAAGAATCACCAGTTTAGAATTCTGTATCCAGTGAAATTATCCTTCAAATGTGAAGGCAAAGAAAGACCTTTTCAGACGAGAGAGAGAGAGACAGAATTAGTCACTAGTAGACCTGCCTTACATAAAATGATACAGGTCAGAAATATGGATCTACATAAAGAAAGGGAGAGTATTAGAAAAGTAATAGGTTGAGATAAAACTATTTTTCTTCTTCATTGATCTAACAGGTAACTGTTTAAAGTAATAATAGCAACAATGTACTGGATGATTATAACACAGGGGTAAGTTGAATGAGTGACAGCAGTGTTACGAAGCGATGGGAGGGAGGAATTGGGAATCCTCTGTTTTAAGGTACCTGCACTACCTATAGTGATGTTTTGAAAGGGGATGCAGACTGCAGTTCACCTGTAACAACACAGGTTTGAACTGGTTGGGTCCATTTATACACAGATGTTTTTTCAATAAATACAGTTGGTCCTTTGTATCCGTGGATTTTGCATCCTCAAATTTTAACCAAATGCAGATCATAAACAGAATTTTCACGTTCCCAACTGCAGTTGGTTGAATCCACAGATACAAAGGGCCACCTGTAGAATCAGAAGTTACAAGTAGATTTTCAACTGCATGGGGTCCCGGCACCCCTAACCCCCACATGGCTTAAGGGTCAACTGTAGTGAATGTATATCCAAACTCAAGGGCAACCACTAAAAACAATTTTAAAAAGAAGTAATTGATATACTGAAAGAGAAAATATAATTATGTAAAATGATCAATGAAAACTAGAAAAGGCAGAAAAAAAGGGAGGATTAAAAAGGAAACAGCAAATGCAATGAGCAGATAACAATTACAAACATGGCAGATATTGATCGAAGTGTATCGAACAATTGCTTTAACTTTGAATGATCTAAATATACTAATCTTTTTTAATGACTAAAAGAAAGTTTGCCACCACAAAGCCTTACTGAAGTAATATGAAAAGATATATCAGTAAATTAGGCTAAGGGAAAGTAATCCCATCTTAAAGAAGGTAAAAGGAACAAAGAAAGTGGTAAATATGCAGATGCATCTAAACTAACATTTATAAAATAACAGTAATAATGTCTTCAGGGGTTAAAAAATAGCACTGAAGTACACAATAATTACATGTAATAAAAAATGAGAGTTTGGTAAATTAAGAATGAGTGCTGACAACTAGTACCATTAGTGAAGAGAGGATAACATGGTAAGAAAAAACATTCCAAAAGAATGAAATGAGAGGAGGGAAAAAAGGATAAGCAAAAAGCATCCTAAGAGGAAGTAACAAAGGTACAAATAAATTCAAACATATCAGCAATTTCACAAGCGATATAAATAAAGATATTCAGTGAAGTAAAAGGATACACTGTGCATGGTATAACCCAGTATAAAGGCCAGATGGTAGGTGTTTTCAGCTTTGCACCACTCTGTTAGGCTACACTCAACTCTCCCCCCTGTGGCATGAACACTGTCGTCAACAACACTTAAAGAGAATAGGCGTGGCTGTCTTCCAATACAACATTATTTACAAACACAGGCTGCTAGTGGGATTGGACTATGAGCCATAGTTTGCTGACCACTGCTTTAACCAAAAGAAAGCTGAAGCAGGTACGTTATCATCAAAATAAACTTGAAGGCAAAAAAAAAAAAAAAGTTCTGTATTTAAAGATACACATTACATAAAGCCTTCTACTCGCCAGGAAAACCTTTCTAAGTATATGGCCTCCAACAACATAAAGCCAAAAATTCATGGAACTACAAGGATAATTTGGGATAGATGAAATTCTTTTAAATGTAAATATAAAATAGGGCTTCTCCCATAAATATTTTTAGAATTAGGATAACAAGTAGGAAAAAGTATATAAATAAGCAATCACTATTTTAAAAGTTATCAGTAATTAGATTATCTGTAATATAAGCAATGTATATAATTATGAATACATCATTTATATGGTAGGCTCTTGTCACTCCTGATTAAGTGGCCTTCATTTCTGCATTCATACTGGCATATTAGAAGTGCCAGGTATTGCTTTATGGAATCAAAACATTTTTATATGTGTTCTTTGATCCTAATCAAAATCCAGTGAAAGTGACACACTACATTAACAAATTAAAAGATAAAAATCATATATTCTCAATAGATGCATAAGAAGCATTTGACAAAATTCAACATCTATTTATAACTAAAAACTCAGCAAAGTGTGTATAGAGGGAACACACCTCAACATAATAAAGGTCATATATGACAACCCACAGCCAACATCATATTCTCTCCTGAAAAGTTGAAAGCTTTTCCTCTTAAGATCAGGAACAAGACAAGGATGCCCACCCTTGCCATTTTTACTCAACACAGTACTGGAAGTCCTCATCACAGCAATTATGACAAGAAAAAGGGCATCTGAGTCAAAAAGAAGGAAGTAAAACTCACTATTTGCAGATGACATGACATTATGTATAGAAAACCCTAAAGACTGCACCAAAAAACTGTTAGAACTGATAAATTCGGTGAAGTTGCAGGATACAAAAATCAATACATAAAAACCTGTTACATTTCTATACAGTAATAACTAGTAGAAAGTGAAAATCAAAAACAATTCTACTTAAAATTGCATCAAAAGGAGTAAGGTTCCTAGGAATTAATTTAGCCAGTGAAGTTAAAGACCTATACACTGAAAACTATAAGACATTGATGAAACAAACTGAAAACGATAAAGTAGAAGGATATTTTGTGCTTGTGCATTGGAAGAATTAATATTGTCAAAATGTTAATTTATGACAAACAGCCAATATACAGTGGTGAAAGCACAGTCTCTTCAATAAATGGTGTTGGGAAAACTGAATAGCCACATACAAAAAAACAGAAGGAAGAAACTGGACTACTGTCCTACACTGCATACGAATATTAACTTAAAATGGTTCAAAGACTTGAATATAAGACCTGAAATGATAAAGCATTGGTGCTAAGCTCCTTCACATCAATCTTGGTGATGACTTTTTAGATCTGACACAAAAAGCAAAAATAAACAAGTGGACTATATCAAACTAAAAAGCTTCTGAACAACAAAGGAAACCGTCAGCAAGATAAAAGGCAATGTACCAAATGCAAATCATATATCTGATAAGGGTTTAGTTAATATCCAAAAATATTGGGTTGGCCAAAGAGTTAATTTAATTTTTTCCATATGATGGCTCTAATAGTGCTTAGCTGTCATTAACTTCATTTGCAACAATTTTGTTAGATTGTATTGTGACATCTGTCATATCAGTGAGCATTTTTTTAAAAACTATCAAAATTGGTGAATTTTTTGTGTAGCCATTTTAACATTCAAGACACAAGAAAACACAACATTTTTGGCATATTATTTCAATTCAAGAAAGGTAAATATGCAACTGAGACAAAAAAGAAAGATTCGTGCAATGTATGGAGAAGGTGCTGTGACTGATTGAATGTGTCAAAAGTGGTTTGTGAAGTTTCTTGCCGGATGATGCTCCACGTTCAGGCAGACCAGTTGAAATTGATAGCGATCAAATCGAGACATTGAGAACAATCAATGTTATACCACACAGGAGACAGCCAACATACTCAAAATATCTAGATCAATGAAGTTTTTGGTGAAAATGAAAAATGTCTTATTTTATGGAAAAAAAAAACCAGACTTATTGGCCAACCCTGTATATAAAGACCTCATACAACTCAATAGCCAAAAAAACAAACAACCCAATTTAAAAATGAGCAGAAGATCTGAATAGACATTTTTTCAAAGAAGACATACAGAATGGCCAACCACATGGAAAGGTACTCATCAATCACCAGGGAAATGCAAATTAAAACCATGTGAGATAACACCTCACACCTGTTAGAATGGCTGTCATCAAAAGGACAGTAACAAGTGTTGACGAGGATGTGGAAAACAGGGAACTCTTGCACTGTTGGTGGGAATATAAATTGGTGCAACCACTATGGAAAGCAGTGTGAAGATTCCTTGACAAATTAAAAATAGAACTACCATATAACCCAGCAATTCCACTTCTGCCTCACTCTGTGTTAAAACATTTAGCTTTGCTTACATTTGGACCATTAAATCCTCTTACCTAGCCATTAACACAGAACCAGAGTTCCTAGGAATACACTTTGAGAAATGTAGCACTCAACACAAGTCATAATCTCTGTAAGATTAAGTGAAACTATGATTAACTTTCTGCTCATGATCTTTACCAGTATCTGTTTTTGAAGAGTAATATTAAAAACTGATTTTACACCAATTTTATGATCCACAATTCATGAGGTATGTACTATATTTCTGAGTACAGAAGGGAAGGCAGATTATTTTCTTTCCAGGAGGCATATATATAGGCCACATAAAAAAATCAGGTTTCTTTTTAGACTGGAATCATGTCAACTCAGTATGTTAATGCATTGATTAATAAAATATATTGCATGCTGATTTTAAGGTTCTGATTGACTGGTGATACCAGATATTCCAAGATGTAATTGGTGGAATAAACACTGTTGTTGAAGCTTTCTATATGTCTGTATTAGAACTAAACTGAAGGGCAGAATGACAGTCACTGTATTAGGTATCAATATTTGCTCTTCAAGGCAGTTTTGTGAACTAAAGAGGTAGGAGCATTTTACAGATCCGAAGCAAAGTGACTTCCCTAAGGTTAAGTCCTCCAATTTCCTGTTATCCCTTATTTTGTTGGCTGTAGTTTTATGATCCTTGGAAATGGTTGTTTTAATAGTGCATTGAAATCATATAGACAATGTTAAGTCATGAAGTGTGCTATTAATAAATGCCCTACTTAAGTATTTGGAAAGTTATCACAGGAAAACTATTTAATTGACTACATCTTAATCTTTTACTTTTAGTTCCTAAGGAAGGTTTGAAGAGCCAAGAGCTGTTTGATGAAATTAGAATGACCTACATCAAAGAGCTGGGCAAAGCCATTGTCCAGAGGGAAGGAAGCTCCAGTCAGAACTGGCAGCGATTCTATCAACTGACAAAACTCTTGGACTCCATGCACGATGTAAGTGTCAAACACAAGTCCAGACATCAGATGGATTTTATGGGAAATAAAGCATGTTCTAATTACTTTATATAATTATACACCAATGTCTTTTTTTCCATTTTTGATATTGATGATTGTTTGAGTTCAAGCTATGACATCAGTTTAGCACACATGCTTCTTAAGGCCAGTTATGAAAACTAATTTCATCTAGCCATGTGCCTATAACATCATGTTGCTAGTGGAGAATTTAATAGCACTGTTTTTTAAAATGTAGAATTCTCTGGTTTTGCATGATTAGTCTATTAAATAGAGTATGTCTCATGTATTATAGAACTACAGTTCATCATGAAATACTTCATTTCATATAATTCTATATACAGTGTAAGGGAGTCAAGATGTCTTTGTTACTTAAGTGCTCATTTTATTTAAACTTTTTTTTTTTTTTTTACTTGGGAAATTCCAGCACAGATTGGTATATTCTATCTAGGTCAGGTATTTAAAAAAAAAAAAAAACCAAAAGGCATGACATGTCCCTACTGATAAGTTTTTGAGACTAATCATTACTCTCTCTTCTCTTGTAGGTAGTTGAAAATCTTCTTCACTATTGCTTCCAAACATTTTTGGATAAGAGCATGAGTATTGAATTCCCAGAGATGTTAGCTGAAATCATCTCCAATCAGTTACCAAAATATTCAAGTGGAAATGTCAAAAAACTTCTGTTTCATCAAAAGTGACTGCCTTAATAAGAAAGGTTGCCTTAAAGAAAGTTGACTTTATAGCTTTTATTGTACAAACTATCAGTTTGTCCTATAGCAATTTTGTTTTATTTTTCCTTTTTTGTTTATGTCTGGTTTTTGTTTCTGTTTTGTTTTAAATACGCACTACATGTGGTTTATAGAGGGCCAAGACTCGGCCACAGAAGCAGTTAAGCCATCACTTCCAGTGATAAGGATGTAGAGGGTGATAGGGGGTGGATCCCAGAAATTAGAAGCAGCGACCTGGGGGCTGTGCCCAGCGTCAGAGAAGGATGGTGCCAGCTACCAGGCCCAAACCTGTACAGTGAGCGTTCTGCTCCTGTTCTTCACAGTTGGCTGGACAACATTTTCTAGACTTTTTGTTGGTGTATTTTGCCCTGTATAGTTAGGATAACATTTTTTGATTTATGCATGGAAACCTGAAAAAAGTTTACAAGTGTATATCAGAAAAGGGAAGTTGTGCCTTTTATAGCTATTACTGTCTGGTTTTAACAATTTCCTTTATATTCAGTGAACTACGTTTGCTCATTTTTTCTTACATAATTCTTGTATTCAAGTTATTGTACAACTGTTTTAAGATGGGCAGCTAGTTCATAGCTTTCCTAAATAAACTCTAAACATTAATCTCCTGTGTGAAAATGGGTTGGTGCTTCTAACCTGGTGGCACTTAGCTATCAGAAGACCACAAAAATTGACTCAAATCTCCAGTATTCTTGTAAAAAAAAAAACTCATATTTTGTATATATCTGCTTCAGTGGAGAATTATATAGATTGTGCAAATTAAACATCCCAACTGGTATAGAGCACCTACCTAGGCCAGCGACCTGCTGGCTAAACTGTGGATGACGGTTACAAAAGACTAATTAAACAAGCAAACAGACAAAAAACTACCAAGAGGGCCTGTTCGTACCTAACGCCCTATCCCTGCAGCGGTTTGATAGCAAGAAAGTTAGTGTACTGTCTTTCAGGACCTTTTGTTGTAGTTTGTATAACTTCTGAAAAGTTATGATTCCAGATAACCAGCTGAAACAAAGCTGAGGAATTTTAATCAGACCAAGCAATTCCTCTCACTAAACTTCACCCCCAAAATAAATCTCTTAACATGGCAGGAGTGGCTAGACACCCATTTTCACATTCCCATCTGTCACCAACTGGCCCATCTTTCCTCAGCTACTGATATCTGTGACTTAGACTGTGTGTCAGACTCAGTGTTCGTGAAACTACACATCCCTCACAGCCCTGTATGTGCCAGAGTCTAACAAAAGTCTTGTGAATTTTTCCTCCTCACTGTTGAGAATTACCATTTTAAACAAAATAGAAGCTGTAGTAGCCCTTTCTGTGTGCACCTTACCAACTTTCTGTAAACCCAAAACTCATCTTTACTAAGCCACAAGAAGTTTGATTTCTATTTAAGGTGGCCAAATTATTTGTGTAATAGAAAACTGAAAATCTAATATTAAAAATGAAACTTCTAATATATTTTTATATTTAGTTATAGTTTCAGATATATATCATATTGGTATTCACTAATCTGGGAAGGGAAGGGCTACTGCAGCTTTACATGCAATTTATTAAAATGATTGTAAAATAGCTTGTATAGTGTAAAATAAGAATGATTTTTAGATGAGATTGTTTTATCACGACATGCTATATATTTTTTGTAGGGGTCGAAGAAATGTTGATGGATAACCTATATGATTTCTAATGCGTGCAAGCATTCGTACAGGCAGCAGTGGTCTCGGAAACCAGGCAGGTTTGCCGTAGGGAAAGAGGGGCAGGGAGACTGCCCTGAGTCAGGGAAGGCTGCTGAGGCCCAGCCCATGCAGGTCACAGAGGAAGTAACCCTCCGCCTCCCAGAAACGACCACCTTCTTGTTCCAGCAGTGAGTCTGGCAGCACAGTGCACTTCGCTGACTCTCCCCTGGCACTCAAGTGTGTGAGCAGGAGGCAGAAAGGCAGTGCTCCATGCTGCCGGCACAGTCTCGTCACAGGGTTTCTTTCCCATTCAGCCTCTCCAACAGGTTAACAAAAATGGAGGCTTTAGAAGTTGGGCAATAATGCGCATAGAGGTACCAGCAATATGTAAATAGTGCAGAATCTCATAGGTTGCCAATAATACACTAATTCCTTTCTATCCTATAATAATTCATTTCCAAAAATAAAAAAAATGAGGACATGTTTATGTTTTCTTTGAATGCTATTTGAATGTTATTTGTTATTTTTCAGTATTTTGGAGAAATTATTTAATAAAAATGTAATAATTTGCTTTTTGACTGCTATCTAAAAGGGAATGTTCCTTTTGTAATGGTTTAAATTGATCTCAAAGTATTTTAAGATGGTTTGTAACCCAGCTGGATGTGAAATTTTTGGTGCCTAAGAAATATCGCTTGAATATTATCAATGACAGTGTTAATTTTCAAAAAGAACTTCTGAAAGGTAAATTATTGTTCATTTTCAGAATGTTATATGGTTGAAACCAGAAAGCACATTGCACATTAATCATATTTTAGTCCCAACATCCTCAGATCTTAAAAAAAAGAGGTCAGTGAAAATAGGTATGTGCACTTTGTTGTTAAAAAGAAATCAACTGACATTCATAAAACTATAGGAGGCTGTACATTAAATGGAAAAAGAAGTTGTGCCCTTTTTGAATATGTGGGGAAGAAGTTGTCTTAATTATGTTGTTCATCTAAGTATAATCATGGATTTAAGTGAGTAAAGATGGTGCTATCTGAAAGTAGCTTCATTTTCTATGTATGTGGTATCTTGCCATCCCAGACTTTTTAAGTTTGTAGTGTGATCAGTGAGAGCTGGTGATAGGCCTAGGTGACTCAAAACAAATCCTGAGAAGTCTCATTTCTGGGGGAAGTGACCCTCTTGGTGTTTTTAGGCCTTGCTGTGGAATACAAGTGCTTTTGGGGGGTGTATGGATACCAAGTTGTCTAAAACTATGGGAGGGGACTCTAAAAGAGCATCTGCCTTCTGGAAAAAAAAAAAAAAATCGCACCCCAAAAGGAAAACTAACATGGTTAGGGTCTGGGAAGAATTTGGTAATTAGCACAGGATTCATTCTGGATATGCACATCAAGGAATGCCAACATCACTTCAGAATTGGGCGGTGGGAGGGGTGAGCAATTCCAATTTCACTTATCTATCCAGCATACTAGCATTCAGTCTTAACTACATCTCCATGGAATGAACAACATCATTGTACTCTGATCTGTCAACATTCAAGAACCATGGCAGCCCTCAGTGAGATTTCGGTCTTGGCTGGTCATTTAAAGACTGTAGCTATAGATGAACGTGTTTTCACGTGCCTGGTGGGACAGTTGGAAGGGAAAGCAAGAATGTAAGGAGGACACTTGAGCCACTTTGAGTGGAAGTTCCATCATTTTCCAGACTCTTGTCAGTCAACCTGGAAGGATTAAGTGACCAGGCAGTTGGGAAAGGATTAGCTTCTCTCTAGGAAATGCTTGAAAGAAGGATTTTATTTTCTGATGAAAGGCTGTATGAAAATACCCTCCTCAAATAACTTGCTTAACTACATATAGATTCAAGTGTGTCAATATTCTATTTTGTATATTAAACAAATGCTATATAATGGGGACAAATCTATATTATACTGTGTATGGCATTATTAAGAAGCTTTTTCATTATTTTTTATCACAGTAATTTTAAAATGTGTAAAAATTAAAACCAGTGACTCCTGTTTAAAAATAAAAGTTGTAGTTTTTTATTCATGCTGAATAATCATCTCTAGTTTTAAAAAAAAGTCTTTTTACCTACTCAGTGAAATGTCAGACTGTAAAATCTTGTGTGGAAATGTTTAACTTTTATTTTCACTTAAATTTGCTGTTCTGGTATTACCAAACCACACATTTGTACTGAATTGGAAGTAAATGTTAGTTAGCCATTTACAGCAATGCCAAATATGGAAAACATCATAATAAAAAACCCTGCTTTTTCATTATTTGACTCTTAACATGCTTTTGTAGAACTCAAGCAGTTCCAGTTTTCCTCCTTTTTCTACTGAAAGTAGTTACCACTTCAGATACCTTAGATGCTCAAGTGGACCTTTACATGTCAGTGTGGCCATGTTTGCTTGCTAACATGGCATAAATTCAAGAAGAGCTTAACCCCAGTGCCAGGGACCCACTAAGGGTCCCACCCATGCCTCAGTGGTCAAGGGGACTGAGGAGAAGAAGAACTTATTTCTGAGGCCCCTCCAAACGTAACAACCTATCATGAACAATGGCATTTCATAGAAACAAATATTATCTAGTCAAAATTCTTATATTCCTTATTTTAAAATGAACTCTCACCCAGAATAGGGCATATATATTTAATAAATATCATAGCAATGTTGCACAAGTATTCTATATAATCCGTTTTTTCCCAAAACATTTGTTCAGGTCATATCCATTAATTGGATGATCTAACAAACTTTCCTATAAATATTCTCTTCTCCATCATGAAGAAAAAAAGCATTATGGTTTAAAACCCAAATTTGCCTTATTCATCATATGTATACCAAGTATATTTAAAACAGATCTACGTATATGATAAATATCAAAAATAATATGAATAAGAAAAACGTTGTCACTCTCCTGTCTCTTAAGAGTGGTTGGCTGTGTGTGTATAACAGACCTCTCTCCCTGTCTCCCAAGGTGCAGCGCAGAAATACCAGTTATACACGTTATTACTTTACCATTCACCTCAAATATTAACCTTACATTTGTAGAACGCCACATATATCATACCAGTTAACCTTCACCCACCCAGTGAATGAAAGCAAATACTGAAGAAATTATCTCAATTTAGAGAGAGAGAGAAACAGGTTCAAAGGTTAAGTACCTGTTTCCTAGCTGCTAACTCCTATTTAATTGAAGTCTGATGGAAAATATGTAATGAGGCCATTTATCACATGTCAGAGAACATGTCTCTGGTCTATAAGCCTCCCAGGGAACCTTTTTTTTTTTTCCTGTTTCTAAATTTTATTCTTTTACATTTCCTGAACACTATGCCAGACATCATGTTTCAACATATTATCTCATTGAAGCTTAGCAACCTATACAATTCTGCTATAAAGCACAACTGTAGTACTATTAACCTCATTGCATTGCCATGAAGAAACTGGCTAAAGCTTTGAGTAACCTGACTAGTTTGGAAGTGGTTAAGTAGGACTTTTTGGCATCTGGCTGTAAAGTCCACGTTCTTAAGCACTACTGAGGAATTATTAATGTGAAGCTCCAAACTAGATTAAGTTAACTCATATTTTGCATTATGTGTCAGCCTTTTGGCATTATCTCATTTAATCTAATCCCTTTGCTAACATATTAATTTTGACTTAGTCATTTAACAAAGGTATTTCCTTCTCTTAAAAACCTGGGTCCTAGCCCCTGGGGATATTGAGAGAGAAACAGAGATGGGCCAGAAATGACAATACCCTTTGGTTTGTCAAATACACAATAAGGAACCTGTCTCACCAATACCTCTAGGAGAATCAACAAAGTTATTTCTTCAAGTGATGCAGATCATATAGGCTACATTCAAACTCAGGAAGAAAGAACAATATTAAAAAGTGATGCAAGTTAAAAATTTTCTTAGTTTGGCAGGTAAAGTAAGAACCAGACTTTGGGTGTAGAAAAGAGGTAAAAAATACAGAGGCATTTACACTAGGTTAATATTTTTAGACCTTCAACTCATCTTTTCTACTTGGTAGTAAGTGATTCTTAACAGCATTAATAACTTCACAGCATTTTCTTTGGTGAAAATATGCAGTCCCTCGTTATATCAGATTCTGCTTTGTAAAATGCAACAATACTTTGTCAGGGAAACATTTTTACTTTATTTTGGTACAGTCATGTAATCTCAGAACAAAAGAGTTCACATAGACCACATCAAACACCCAAAAAACTTGCCTCCCTCTATTTTTCCCACTTTAAAAAGAGATAATTTATAACCTATTCAATCTTCTCTACCTCACCAGAAATAGTCAATAGAGTAATAATGTGTACGCAATGTAAATAGTCATTTATATACTATCACTGTTAATGTGGCATTATATATGAACTACTGTCTACATGGGCTACGTTGGAAAGGCATTCAAAACCATTAGGATTGTTGCTACGACTCCAAGGAAGTGAGATGAGAATCAAACACTTCCCAAGAAAGGGGGGGGGGAAGTGTACATAAAAACTAAACAAAGGTGCACAGAACATGAGGCTATGTCATAAATATTTCCTGATCAGGTTCACTACCCACTATGTGGCAGCAGCTAGATAAGCCAATTTCAAGAACACTAAGGCAATACTAAAGATTCAAGGTGAGGATCCTGCCCTCAAGGAATCAAAGGTGGTCAACAATGCCACTCCAATATATTTATTTAAAAGGAATGAAAATGTGCACGCACAGCTTGCACACAAATGTTCGCAGTAGCCAAGAAGTGGAAACAACCCAATGTCCATGAACTGATAAATACATAAACAAAATGTGGTATAACATACAACAGAACACTACCCAACATATAAAAAGTGAGGTAGTTATGCATACTATAATATGGATGAACCTCAAAAACATAATATTAAGCCAAAGAAGTTAGACACAAAAGACTACAACTTATTTGACTTCACTTATTTGAGATGTCCAGAAAAGGCAAATCAATACACAAAGCATGTATTTTGTCCATGGTTGCGGGTGATATCAGGGCTTCAGTGAAAACAGACACGAGGGAACACCATAGGGAGATGGAAATATTCTGAATCTGTGTTACAATGATGGTTCCACAATTCGGTAAATTTAATAAAAACCATTAAATTGTACACTTATAGTGAGTAGATTTACTAATATGTAAATTATATCAATAAATACATATATTCTAAAAATAAGTATGTATTTTAAAAACAGGCAGACCAGCAAATGTTTACTTGCCCTCACCTGTGCAAGGAGCCAGCACAAAGTATCAAATACAGAAGGGCAGGTGCGGCTGTTTTTCTGAGAAGATGTTTTCATTGTGCCAGGGGTTGAAGGATGAGCTGAAGTTTAGCGGCTCAGACAAGACTTACTCATTTAATATTAACAAATTCCCCCCAATATTTAATTGGATATATGTTGTACTTACCCTAAGATAACAACAGCCATATGCAAAGAGATCGCCAACATGACAAGTAAAAAAAAAAAAATACCTTGCAGCACATTTTAAATACACGAGAACTAAATACTAAGTGTTAATAACTGGTAAGACCTTAGTAGTTACAACTTTATGAGAGAAATCTGGGTCCAAGTCTTGCTTCTGTCACCAAGTTTGCGACCTTAGGAAAGTTCTACAGCCACTTTAAGCCTGTTTCCACATGTGAAAAAAATGGGACTAATACCAGCATCTTAAAGGAATGAGAGAATTAAAGGAAACACAATATATTTAAACCACCTAGCTCAGTTCCTACCATACAGCAAGTGCTGGAGACATGTTAGCTGTTTTTTAAATCCTCAGGGAAATTTCAGAGAAAATGGAAATTTTTTCAATGCTTTCCCCAAAACCATACAGAAGAAGTCAAGGTGAATGACGGAGAGAGATGTGAACACAAGGACTGTATACAAATTTCTAACCTTATGTAGCCTCATTGATAAAGGTCATGTATAGGGCTCAGGTAGGCTGTTATGTTATTGGCCTACATTTTATTTTCATTATCTAATGTATTCCCAACTATAGGACTTTGTCAGGGACCATGCAGACACACTAAACATTCTTTCAGAAAGCATCTTCCATTTCCATCTAGTATCTCAAGCATGAGAAGAGCAGTGCCCAGGCAATTAAAATAAAAAAACAAACAAGCAAAACAAAAACAGAATTATGGATACAGAGAACATTTTAATGGTTGTCAGATGGAGGAGGCTGTGTGGATGGGTGAAGAGGTGAGAGGATTAAGAAGTACAAAATAGGTAGTTACAGAATAGCCATGGGGATGTAAAGTACAGCATAGGGAATGGAGTAGCCAGAGAACTTATACGTATGACCCATGGACATGAACAGTGGGGGGGCGGGGGGGATTGCCTGAGGGAGTGGGGGAGGATAGAGGGGGACAAATGGGAAAAATTTGGGACAACTGTAATAGCATAAACAATAAAATAATAAAAGAAGAGGGGAAGTTATAAGTTTATTTGCTCTAGTCTTTTATACAGAATTTTTCCTGGTCAATAAAGACTAACAAAGAAAAGGAACCAACCTGTTTATCTTTTACCCCACATGGAGAATTTTCCCAGGCTATCACTGTAACTAATGCATATAACTATAAATTCAATTTCATTAGTTAGCATTGAGAGGATGATAATCTGAGCTAAAGGTCAAAATTACATATTCTTAGTATATACTAAAAACAATTGAAAACATGTCCACACAAAAACCTAAATGTCCATCAACTAATAGATAAATAAAATGTGGTATATCCACATAATGAAATATTATTTAGTAATAAATAGGAATGCTACAACATAGATAGAATGAGAAAATATTATGCTAAATGAAAGAAGCCAGTCACAAAATACTTTTATAAATCAATTTATACAGTGTGGGGCAAAAGTAGATGTACAGTAGCTTATATGAAAAATATAATAAATAATAAACAAGAGTAAACAAAAATACAATAATTAATAAATAATAAACAAGAGTAAACTGTTTCAGGTACTCAAAACTGTAAACCTGCTTTTGCCCCACCCTGTATTAAGTGTCCGGAAGAGGCAAATCTATAGAGAAAGATAGCAGATCTGTGGTTTCAAGGGACTAGAAGAGGAAATATTCAAGATTCTTCTTTTTGGGGTAATGGAAATGTTCTGAAATAAAACTGCACTGATGGTTGCACATCTTTTGAGTATGTGAAAAGCCTTTGAATTGTACATTTTAAATAGGTAAATGTTATGGTATCTGAGTTATAGATGAAAATAAGAAGAAACAGATCTCTTAAATAGCCCTATACCTATTAGTTAAACTGAATTTGTAGTTTAAAAACCTTTCCATAAAGAAAACTCCAGACCCAGATGGTTTCACCGGTGAATTCTACCAAACATTTAAGAAAGAAATAATACCAATTCAACAGAAATTCTTCCCCCAAAAAAACACTGAATAGCAGAAAATATTTCTCAGTCCATTCCTGAGGCCAGCAGCATTACACTGACACCAAAATTAGACAAATATCACAAGAAGACTATATAGATGAAGATCCCTCATGAACATACATGCAAAAATTCTAAACGAAACTTTGGTAAATAGAATCTAATGATATATTAAAAGGATGACATATCATGACCAAGGGGTTACCCCAGGAATTCAGGACTGGACTCACATTTCAAAATCAACCAATATAATTCACAATAGTGGAAAACTAAAAAAGCTACTAGACTTCAAAAGTTAAACACAATTACTATATTACCCTGCAATTCCACTCCTGGGTGTATAACCTAAAGAACAGAAATCAGGTACTCAAGCAAATAATAGCAGCACTATCCCCAAAAGCCGAAAGATGGAAAACAGCCCACATGTCCATCAATGTATATCAGTGGATAGGTTCATTGTAACATATATAAACAATGGAATATTATTCAGCCATAAAAATGAAGTATGGTACTAATTCATGCTATAATATATGGATGAAATTCCAACACATTATGGTAAGTGAAAGAAGCTAGACACAAAAGGTCACATATGATTCCATTTATATGAAATAACTAGAATAGATAAATCTATAAAGTAAATTTGTGATTGCTAGGGGAAAGGGATGATGGAGAGAAATTACTTCATGGGTAAAGGTTTTACCACATGTTTTGTAAATAAAATGTTTTGGAAACACAGATATCCATTCATTTTATATGTTGTCTAACTTGCTTCCATACTGCAAAGACAGAGTTGACTAGTTCTGAGAAACATATGGCCTGCAAAGCCTAAAATGTTTATTATCTGGCCTTTTACAGAAAAAGTTTTCTGATGCGTGGGATATCAGATCAATATTCAAGAATTAATTTTATTTCTATGCACCAGCAACAAGCATTAGAAACTGAAATTTAAAACATGTTACAATATCTTCAAAAATATAAAAAATTTAGAGATAAACCTAATAAAATATGAGAAATCTATACACTGAAAACTATAAAATATTGCTATGAGGTTAAAGATGACTTAAATACATGTGATAAAAAAATTTAATATCATTAAGATGTCAAGACTCCTCAAACTGACCCACAGATTCAATGTAATCACAATCAGAATCTTAGCAAATTTTTATAGAAATTTACAAGCACATTCTAAAATTCATACATAAATGAAAAGGAGCTGGAATAACCAAAATATCTAAGAAATAAATGCACAAAGAGGGCTAACTCTACATGATTTCAAAAATTATTATAAAACTATAGTAATTAAAAGGCATAGTATTGGCATAAAAGTGTTCACATTTATACGGACACTGTTTTTTTTTTTTTTTTACAAAGGTACACAGGCAACACAATGGAAAAAGAGCTTTTTATTTTTATTTATTTATTTTTTTTATTTTGGTTTTTCAATTACAGTTGTCCCCTTTTGTACTGGAACAACTGTCTATGAATGCTTTACAAAATAAACCTGGATCCATATCTTGCATCATATATGAAAATTAACTCAAAAGGGAATATAGATATAAATGTAAAATCTCAAACAATGTAATTTATAGACTAAAATATAAGAGAAAATATATGACCTTGTACTCAGAGATTTCTTAGATGTGCCCCAAAGCACAATCCATAAAAAAAAACAATTGATAAACTGAAGTTCATCAAATTTTAAAATATCTTCTCTTCAAAAGACACTTTTAAGAAAATGAGGACATCTGGTCAGGACGGCATCTTACGCAGACACAGCTCACCTCTTCACACAACCACATCAAAACTACAACTAAAATATAGAACAACCATCACTCCGAACTGTCAGAAATCGAGTTGAAGAGAAGTTGGACTATGGAATTAAAGAAACCACATCCAACCAGATTCGCAGGAGGAGTGCAGACATGGTACAGGCTCGTTGCACATCATGTAGTAGATAATAATTCGGGAGGGATATCTCAGGAGCAAGGAGTCCCAGCCCCACACCAGGCCCCCCAGCCCAGGGTTCCAGTGCCAGGAAGATAAGTCCCCACAACTTCTGGCTGCAAAAACCCGCAGGGATTGAAACAGTGGGAGAAATGGCTGGAGCCCCAAGCAGTTCCTCTTAAAGAACCACACATGGATTCATCTACTCCGACTCCCTCCCTCCAAGCTCTAGCACCCAGGTAGCAGCTTGAAAGGCATCAGTGGCATACTGAAAGAGGCTGAAGTGTCTGGCATCAAGGTGAGCAGAGGTAATTGTCCCTTTTCTAAACTCTACCCTCACAGAGCCACTAAGCCGGCAAGTTGGTGCCATATCTGAGACTCCATCATCCTGGCTAACAGTTTAACCCACCTTGGAGATCCCCAGAGACTCCACCCCACCCCAATGATGGGCCCACCAAAACTGCTTTTCCATATGAATGGCTGGCCTTCGCTCATGCTTTCTAAATCCTCTCAAATAAGCAACAGCTGACCTCAGTGAGACCCAGGCCCAGTACTAGCAGCAGCCAGCCTAGCTTCACAGTTTGGCTTCACCTGGGGATCTCCAAGCCCAGCAGAAGTTGCAGCCATCTCAGATTACTATACAGCTCAGGCAGGGTGGGGGCTGACCTTGGCCTGCACCACCAGGGAAACCCCAGAACCAGCGTACCCAGTAGACAGCTATAGGCCATGTCAGAGCACCACCACCCCGCCCCTGCACAGCTGATCCTCCATGAAGGGTGGAGGTTGGTGGTTAGTGGTCACAACCAATCCTTGTAGCTGAATGGCCTGGGTAAATCCCTCCCATTGACCTGCCAACAGCAACCGAAGATCAACTAGAAGAGGAGGGTGTACTCAGCCCACATGAAGGGTGCACAGCAAGTACCCAGCTTGGGTGACAGGGGATGCTGTTACTCTGGATCCTACAGGACACCTATTACATTAGGCCACACTGCCAAGACAGAGTCAAAGCAGCTCTACCTAAAACACAGAAACAAACACAGAGAGGCTTCCAAAATGAAGAGACAAAGAAACATGGCCCAAATGAAAGGACAGATCAAAACTCCAGAAAGAGCTAAATAAAATGGAGACGAGCAATCTGTCAGATGCAGAGTTCAAAACACTGTTATAAGGATGCTCAAGAAACTTAGTGAGGACCTCAACAGCATAAAAAAGATCCAGTCAGAAACAAAGGATACACTAAGTGAAATAAAGAACAATTTATGGGGAAACAACAGTCAAGTGGATGAAGCGGAGAATCAAATCAATGATTTAGAACATAAGGAAGCAAATGACAACCAATCAAAACAACAAGAAGAAAAAAGAATCCAAAATAATGAGGACAGTGTAAGTAGCCTCTGGGACAACTGGGAGCATTCCAACAATCACATCATGGGGGTGCCAGAAGGAGAAGAGAAAGAGCAAGACATTGGAAATCTATTTGAAAAAGTAATGAAAAAAAAAAAAACCTTCTCTGATTCACTGAAGGAAATAGACATGCAGGTCCAGGAAGCACAGAGAGTCCCAAACAAGATGGATGCAAAGAGGCCCACTCCAAGAAACAGCATAATTAAAATGCCAAAGGATAAAGATGAAGAGAGAATCTTAAAAGCAGCAAGATAAAAGAATTTAAGTACCTAAAGGGAAATTCCCATAAGACTGTCAGCTGATTTCTCAAAAGAAACTTTGTAGGCTAGAAAGGATTGGCAAGAGATATTCCAAGTCATGAAAAGCAGAGACCTGTAGCCAAGATTGCTCTACACAGCAAAGATATTATTTAGAATCAAAGGACAGATAACAAAGAGCTTCCCAGATAAGAAAAAAAACTAAAGGAGACATCATCACTGAACCATCATTATATGAAATGTTAAAGGGATTTATCTGGGGAAAAAGAGGAGGATCAAGACTGTGCAGAATAAAATAGCAAAAATATGTACCTATCAACAATTGAATCTAAAAAACAAACTAAGCAAACAAAAAGAGCAGAGACAGAATCATGTATACAGAGGGCCTTTTGATGGTTGCCAGATGGGGGGAAGGTTTGGGAGTACGGGTGAAGAGGGGAGGAGATTAATAAGTACAAATAGGTAGTTACAGAATAGCCATGGGGATGTAAAGTACAGTACAGGAAATGAGTAGCCAAAGAACTTATACACATGACCCATGAACATGAACAATGGTGGGGGGATTGCCTGAGGGAGGGGGGTGCTGGGTGGAGGTGGAGGTGGACAAAGGGGGAAAAGTCAGGACAACTGTAATAGCATAACCAATAAAATATATAAAAATAAAAATAAATAAATGTAAAGACAGTCATGTGAATATATCCAAAGAAACCTGAAATACTGATTAGAAAGAATATAAGCACTCTTATATGCACAGCAGCATTTTTACAATAGCCAAGATTTGGAAGCAGCCCAAGTGCCCATCAGTAGATGAGCAGGTCAAAAAGCTGTGGTACTTTACACAATGGACTACTACTCGCCATAAAAAAGAAGGAAATCTTTCCTTTTGGGACAGCATGAATGGACTTAGAGGGTGTTATGCTCAAGTGAAATAAGCTGGTCAGATAAAGACAAATACCATACAATTTCGCTTATATGTGCAGTCTAATAAACAAAATAGAAACAGACTCAGATACTGAGAACAGACTGACAGCTATGGGGGGTGCTGGGTGAAATAAAGTGGAGGGGTTAAGCAAAAAAACAAAAAACAAAAAATGTCTCATACACAGACAACAGTATGGTGATTACCAGAAAGAAATGGAGTGGGGTCAGGTAGGAGAGGGTAAAGGGAGGGTAAATGGTTATGGAAGGAGACTTAACTTTGGGTGGTAAACACTCAATTTAATATACAGATGATGTATTATAGAATTGTACACCTGAAACCCACATAATTAACCAATGTAACCCCAATAAATTCAAAAATATGTAAAAGAAAATGAAAAGGCAACCTGGAAGAAAAATATTTGTAAAGCATAAATCTGATGAAGAACTCTCAAGGCTCAATGATAAGAAACCAAAATGGGGTGGGAAGCAAAATATTTAAGTACTTACTTCACCAAAGAAGAAATACAGATAGAAAATAAACACATAAAAAGGTGATCATCATTAGTCATTAGGGAAATGCAAAATAAATCATAATAAGATAACACTACACACCTATTAGAATACTAAAAATTAAAACACTATATCAAGTGTGGGTGAGGATGTGGAGGAACTGGAGCTCTGATACACTGCTGATGGGAATGTATAATAGTACAACCATTATGAAAAACAATATGGCAGTTTCTTTAAAAGAAAAAAAGA
This sequence comes from Furipterus horrens, assembly GCF_987537825.1. Classification (NCBI taxonomy): domain Eukaryota; kingdom Metazoa; phylum Chordata; class Mammalia; order Chiroptera; family Furipteridae; genus Furipterus; species Furipterus horrens. The sequence continues at coordinate 71,365,749 of NW_028327180.1, forward strand.
ACATAAAGGTACCATATGATCTCGACATTAAACTTCTGGGTAGGTATTTACTCAATAGAAAATATACGTCCATACAAAGATTTGTACCTTTGTACATGATATTCATAGCAGCTTTGCTTATGAAAGTCAGAAACTAGAGTAAAGTGATAAACTGTGGTATATTCATACAATAAAATACTATCCAACAATAAAAATGAATAAAAAATTGATACATGCATTAATATGGATGAATCTCAAAAGCACTGCGCTAAGTGACAGCCAGACACAAAAGTCTTCTTAACAAGAATGGCACTTGCATGATGCTCTGTAAAGGCAAACACATAGGAACAGGAATCAGATGAGGGGCTGCCGGGCACTGCAAGAAGAGGAGGGAAAGGACCACAAGGGTGAAGGAGGGAACTTGGAGTGATGCTTTGATTATCTGGTGGTTACATATGTTTACATGGCTGTACGTGTCCGTCCAAACACTAAACTGTATGCTAAATGGGGTGAATTTTACTGTATGTAAGTTAAGCCTCAATAAACAATAAACCTGAACTTAAAAAAAAAAAACTTCGATTTACAGAATCAGATATAATTGCTCTTAGAAATATCAATAATAAAACATAGATTTAAATGACATTTCTCAAAGCATTAGGCACTAGAGAAGAGTTCCAATAAAGGTTCTCAGATTAAAAATTGTGACCATCACTAACACATGGTACTTTCCAGTCAAGCTGACCCTGCTCTCCAGGCCCTCCTCGTGCCTCTGCTGAAGCACAGCAAATATCTGCTGACTGGACTCGCTGACTGGTCTCCCTGCACTGCCAACACCCTCCACTGCTTCCCACTTTCTTTCTAAACCAAATGTGACCATGCAGGCCTCCCCTGCAAATGCCTCTGGTGCTTCTCCATGGAAAATGTAAAAACACAGGCCAGGCCCTTTCAAATTAAGTCTTAACTCACCTCCTTAGGCCCACTTTCTCGTGTGCCTTCCAGCACAAATTTTTAACTCAATATTCACAAGTACACTCTAAAATCACATCCTCCAGACCACCTGAAATTTCCACTTGATCTCTCTTGTGGGCCTCTGTACCAGCTGGCTCACAAAGCTCCTATCTGAACTGCCCTTCTCTGTTTGGGTTCTTGTGCACAAATGTCATCTTGGGGAGACTTCTCTGGGCCTGTGCCCTGCCCCATGTAAACACAGCACACACCGCCTTTACACCATCCACACGTGGTGTTAGAGGCTGTTGACCTGCTTGCTCTCCCTGAAGTGAGGTCCCGCAGGGACAGGAGCCATGCCCTGGTGGCTCTGATGCCCCAGTGTCGAGTCCTAAGTGAATGAGTGCTTCGATGGGCCAGATATTCTTAAATGAAGTTGTTACTGAGAACTGCTATTAAATAAAATTGTTTTTTCATATCACTAAAGCAGTGTGGAAAGAACAACTGTTGAGACCTTATATATGTAATTTTTATTTGTTAAAACAGCATTCTACATTTAAGAGAGAGTGCTATGAGAGAGAAAAAAATCAAGAAGTAAAATAAAAAATCTCATATGAACTATTTATTAGCTGTGTGACCCTGGGCAATTGTTTTTTGCATATACATTCTGAATATATAAAATGAGAATAATAACAGTAGCTGTCTTCACAGGGGTAATGTAAACACCATGATGATATAACACATTGTGAAAGTGCTTTTGTGAACTGTAAGGGACTTCACAAATTTTAGTAGTAATAAGAAAAAATTACTATGTTTTAGATGTCAGCAAGATGGCAGAATAGAAAGTCCTGAATCTTCCTTACTCCTACAAACACACTAATTCAACAATTCATGAACAAATCCCCTAGTAATAAACCAGAAAATAGTTTCTTTTAAAGATGAACAGCATTTGAAAACCTTTAACTAAACTAAGAAAAAAGAAGACTCAAATAGAATAAAATCAGAAATAAAAGACATTACAAATGGTGTCACTGAAATTGAAAAGATCACATGAGTGTAACATGAACAATTACATGCCAACAAATTAGACAATCTATAATAAGTGGATAATTTTCTAGAAACACACAACCTACAAAGCCAAGTCATAAATAAATAGAAAGTATGACCAGACCTTTAACTAGTCTGGGGATTGAATCAGTAACCAAAAACCTCCCATCAGAGAAAAGCCCAGGACCAGATGATTTCAAAAGTGAATTCTATCAAACATTTAAAGAAGAATTAATGCCAATCCTCAAGCTCTTCCAAAAAACTTAACTTATGAGGCCAGCATTACCTCATAATGACAAAGACACCACAAAAAACTACAGGCCATATTCACACAAATAAAGATGTAAAAATCCTCAACAAACACTAGCAAACTGAATTCAACAGCACACTAAAAGGATCATATACTATGACCAAGTGGATTTATCCCTGGGTTGCTAGGATGATTCAACACATGAAAACCAATTAATGTGATATATACCCCATTACAGAATAAGATAAAAATTACATAATCCTCTCAATAGATGCAGAAAATGCATTAGATAAACTTCAACATCCTTTTTTGATAAAAACTCTCAATAAACTAGGAGTAGAAGGGAATTACCTCAACACAATGAAGGGCATTATGTGAAAAGCCCACGGCTAACATCATACTTATGATGAAAAAATGAAAAATTTCCCTCTAAAATCAGGAACAATGCAACGATGCCCACTCTAGCCACTTCTAGTAAACACAGTACTAGAAGTCCTTGCCAGAGCAATTAGGCAAGAAAAAGAAATAAAAGGCACCCAAATTGAAAAAGGAGAATGAAGTCTATTTGCAGATGACATGATCTTATATAGACTACACACACACACACACACACACACACACACACACACACACCAACTATTCGAATTTATTCTGCAACTTTACTAAACAAATTAAATAAAGTTGCAGGATACGAAATCAGCATACAAAATCATTTTCATTTCTACACACTAACTACAAACTACCTGAAAAGAAAATTAGGTTAGCGATCCCATTTACAATAATATCAAAAATAAAGAAATTATAAGGAGTAAACTTAACTAAAGAGAGGAAAGACTTGTACACTAAAAACTATAAAACACTGATGGAAGAAATTAAAAACACAAACAAATGGATAGACATCCCCTGTTCACAGAATAGAAGACTTAATATTGTTAAAATGCCCATACTACGTAAAGTGATCTACAGGTTCAATGCAATCCTTATCAAAAATAAGCTAAATGGAAAAGGGCAAGAACCATATGATTTTACTCATGTGGGGTGTGAAACACAAAGCAACAAATGAATAACAAAACAAACTCACAGACACAGACAACAGTATGAAGTTACCAGAGGGGAAGCGGGTAGGGGTAGGATGAAGAGGTTAAAGGGGGTCCAATATATGGTGACAGAAGGAGACTAGACTTTGGGTGGTGACCACACAATGTAATATAGAGATGATGCATTATAGAATAGCACACTTGAAACTTATATAATGTTATTAACAAATGTCACAAGAAATTTAATTTTTAAAATTACAATGGCCTTATTACAGAAATAGAAAAAACAATTCTAAAATCCATAGGGAACCTTAAATGACCCCAAAAGCCAAAACAATCTTAAGAAACAACAAAGCTGATTTCAAAATATATTACAAAGGTACAGTAATTAAAATAGCATAGAACTGGCAGAAAGACAATATAGACCAATGGAACAAAATAGAGCCCAGAAATAAGTGTGCATACATAGTCAACTGATCCACTACAGTGTGAAGAAAACACACTGGGTACTGGGAAAATTGGGCAGCCACAGGCAAAAGAATGAATTGGACCTGTATCTCACACCATATACAAACACTGACTCAAAATGGATTAAAGGTGTTAACATAAACCTGAAACTATAAAACTCCTGGAAGAAAACATACGGGGAAATAAATATTCATCATGTTGGTCTTGGCAATGATTTCATGGATCTGACACCAAAAGCACAGGCAACAAATGCAAAGACTAAAGAGCTTCTGCACAGCAAAGGAAATGATCAACAGAGTGAAAAGGTAACCAAAAGAATGGAACAAAATATTTGTAAACCATACATCTGAGAAGGGGTTAATTTACAAAATATGTAAGGCCTGAATAAAAAGTGGGCTAAAGACTTCAATAAACATCACTCCAAAGAATATAAAGAGCCAACAAGAATATAAAACGATGCTCAGCTTCACTAATTATCAGGGAAACACAAATTAAAGCCATGAGGTATTTACCTTATAACTGTCAGTATGGATTTATCAAAAAATCAAAAGACAAGTGTTGGTGAGGATGTGGAGAAATAGAAACCCTTGTATCTTGCTGGTAGGAATGCAAAAAAGGTGCAGTTGCTATAGAAAACAGTATGAAGACTCCTCAAAACATTAAAAAAATAAAAGTACCATATGATCCAGCAATCTCACCTGGGTATTTATTCAAAAGAATGGGAATCAGGATCTTGACAAGATATCTACACTCCCATATTCATTGCAGCCCTACTTGCAATAGCCAAGATGTCCATCGGGGCATTAATGGATATAGGAAGTGTGGTATATACATACAATGGAAAAGTATTCAGACTTTCTTTTCTAAAGGAAATTCTGCAATATGCAACAGTATAGGTGGACCTGGAGGACATTATGCTAAGGGAAATAAGCCTGTCTCAGAATGACAAATACTGCATGATTCCACTTACGTGAGCTTATCTAAAATAGTTAGACTCATAGAATCAGAGAGTGGAGCCGTGGCTGTCAGTGGCGAGGGGGATGGGGAGAGAAAGAGCTGCTCATCAGTGGGCATAAAGTCTCAGTTATGCAAAACCAAGAGGTTCTAGAGAGCTGCTGAAAACACTGTGCCTAGTTAACAATACACTAGTGTACATTTTTAAATCTTAAGATGGTAGGGAAAAAATGACTTTTTTCTGACTCACAGAGCCCACCCTCAAGAAAGAATTTAATGTACAATGTCAATAAATAACTTGAAAATGCCTTCAAAGTGATGGCCAGGGTGACTTCTAAAGCAGACACTTTTGCTACTGCCTATGTTTAGTAATGCCTTTGAAAATCTGTGTTTAGCAGTTGTTTCAAAAACATTAACAGTCTGGTGCATTAAAAACCGTCTGGGGGAACTAGTATAAATGACCCATGGACATGGACAATGGGGTGGGGACTGACTGTGGGAGAAGGGGTGGGTGTGGGGGGAAGGAATGGGGGAAAATGTGGGACAACTGTAATAGAAAAACAATAAAATAAATTTATAATTTAAAAAAGAATATTAAAAAAATAAAATAAAACCTGTCTGTGGCAGGGGGAATATGTTCAAGGGATTAAAATAACTAACATTTTTATCTAAATAATGAACTTTTTCAGATACAGCTAGAAATTTAAATAAAATCCACCTAAGAGCTGGCAAAAACTGAGCCATAATTAAGACTTTTCAAAGATTAACTTATAAATTTAAGTAAATAACACAATAGTAGAATTATTCTAATTGAAGACTCCATAAATCAAAAATAAAACAAAGATTAAGATATAAATGCTTACTGAAATAGGCCTCTAATCCTGAAAATGTGAAAATGTGGTGGTTTTACTTTTCTACCAGCATAATACAGTGTGCCAGTCTCTACCAGCAATGTTATAAATTTTTTAAGAACAACAATAATGAGTGTCGGCAAGGATGTAGAGACACGAGTACCCCATATGTTGCTGTTGGGAAGGTAAAGTGATTCAGCCACTGTGTAAAACAGTCCGGCAGTTCCTCACAGAATCAGAGATTTACCATATATCCCAGCAATTTCACTCTTAGGTATAGACCTAAGAGAACTGAAAAAATACTGTTACATAAAAACTTGTACATAAATGTTCATTGCAGCATTATTCACAATAGCTAAAAGGTGAAAACAACCCAAATGTCCATCAGCTGATGAATGAATACAATGTGGTATATCCAAACAATGGAATATTATTCAGCTATAAAAAAGGAATGAAGTACTATCACATACTACAACATGGATGAACCTTCAAAACATTGTTATGTGAAAGAGACCATTCACAAAAGACCACACATTGTATGATTCCATTTAAAAGAGGTGTCTAGAATAGGCAGATCCAGAGACAGAAAGTAGGTTAGTGGTTGCCAAGGGCTGAGGGAAGGAGAGACAGTCACTGCTACTGGGTACAAAGTTTCTTTTTCAGGTGATAAAAATGTTCTGGAATTAGTGAAAATACTAGAAGTCACTAAATTGTACACTTTGAAAGAGTCACTTGTATATCAATTAAAAAATAAACAATGTGTCAGAGCCGGGCAATGCATCTGATTAAACAAGGCATAATCTTTGTGAGCAGATTGCCATGAACAGTTTAGCTGTTTCCCACTTAAATATGTTAGACCACAAATTATGCAACTTCTTATGGCCAAGAGTCAAAGATAGTCACTGTAAAATCACAAACAAGCCAGGAAGCTCATATGACACCATCTGTCATATACAAAGCTGCCAGAGATTCAGGTGAAATACTGGATCTGCTGAAATCTCTTTTATGGTCAATGTGTCCCAAGAATTCATCAAAATACATTATACACACATGCATACAGAGCTGAGAAAACGTTTTTCTCAGGCACTCCTTGCTCTAGCCAGATCTATTTTTTGGTCTTCAGTAAGTACCACAGAAACTCCCAGCATTTTTACCTTGAATACAAATGCTTCTAGAATATACTAAATTTCCTGACACGGTGAGGTGTTTTCGTAAGAGATTTAGTTCTATGTCTACAACATGGGAATTATGCACTGCAACAAGTATGACTGTAAAAGGACTGTTTCTCCAGCCAGTATGGGTAGTAGGAAAGAAATCTGTCCCAAGGATAGTAATTAATATCACCAATGATGTTCATCACCTGGAAAAGAGCTGCTGACTTCAACAGAGAAATAAAAATCTCAGTAATGACGGCAGATAAAGGGCCAACTAGCAGGAACACTAAAATTTACTGAGAATAATTTTGGCACTCCATTTTTAAAGAAAAAAGATTATGCCTTTACTGTTTACACTCCAAATTCCAAATTCTAGGATGTTAGTAAGGGCTCTTGTGGTCAAGACACACTCAAACCAAGCTCCCAGCACCATAGATTATATGCACCTGAGAGCCAAGGCCTACAGTCCTACAGTTGTATTAATGACCTAACCCAGGGCTAAGCATGGTGATGAGCATTTTATCAGAACATTTTTCAATGTTTGACGAAAACCACAATTTAAAATAAAGATGCTGAGCTATCCTGTTCTCCCACTGCTCCCTTCTGCGGGTCCCAGCAGCATGGGTGGCAGGAAGAGCTGTAGCAGCCAGGCCACCCAGCTGCCTGCCCTGCCTCCTGATGCCCAAGAGGAAGGTCAGCTCAGGCCCAGGAAAGGGTGAAGGAGGAGATTGAAGAGGCTGTCAGGTAAACCTTCTGCAAAAGTGGATATGAAGCCAAAAAAGGCAGCACGAAAGAATGAATCTACAGACAAAGAAGTGCAAGCAAAGGAAAAAAGAGGAGCAAAGAAAAGGAAGACAGGCAGAAGTGGTTAAGAAATCCAAGATTCACCTGCAGAAAATGGAGAACCAAAAAACAAGGAGAGCTCAGCCTCCAATGAAGCAGGAGAGGAAGCAGTCACATCTGATTAATGATATCACAGGCCACGTGTTAGGAGTGGTCCTTATCTCCCTTCTTGTATAATCCAGAGCAACATTTTTATCAACTATTTTGTAAATGCAAGTTCTTTAGTAGCTCAAGAACTATTTTGAAGGAGGAAATTCCACCTCACCCCATTTTTAAGTGTAAATCCTTTTTTAAGAGGTGAAATCATTTGCTGGTTATTTGGTACAACCAGAAAATGGTGGGATATTGAATATGGCAGGCTTTGATTGTCTTGGATGTCAACTTAACATTCCATAGATGAAGGTTATTTTTATATCCTATAATATCAATACAAAGAATACTGGATGGCAATTTGGATCAGTTGTGCATTTTATGTGTCTTGAACATTTAAAATTATTTCTATTCTCATGTTTTTGGTAGAACTGTTTCCTAAAGAAAACCATTCCCTGATCTTGGCTCTCCCTGTCAGAATTTTGTGCACTCTGTAATATCTTTGGTGTGGTAGTTCAGTTTTCCTAATAACTTTGTTAATGTGCTGTAAAAGATTGAAAATTTGATTATGTAGTGCTTATGATATTAAATTGTGAATTAGTGGGGCTTTGATATAACAGTGTATCAATATTTGAAGACATTGGTACTTGATATTCTATTAAGGAAAATTAACTTGCAAATTTTAAGCTGGAAAGTCACTAGAATAACTGCTTAGAAAAAGAATCATAACTACATGACTTTTTAGGTATTTGGTACATATGTTAAGAATTGTGTATAAATTAAAATGTCTGTTTACTTAACCTAGTAACAACCAATAAAATCTCAATTACAAAATAATAAAAATGATGCTAAGCCACTGTAAAACAGAAATTCAAGAAAATGTTACCTGTCTACTTCTATATCTACTCATAAAAATAGTACATAAAAGGAGAAAACTTCCAGAGGGAATTTTCAAGTTCCATTCTTAAACACTGTCTGATTACAGTCACTATTCCAAGACCAGATTAAATGAGCACAAAGAAACATGATAGAAGTCTGCCCTCCTTTTGCATCTTGGACAAAGGATGAGCTGACAGAAATGAAATACTTTATTAGCCGAGCTGCCCAAAGGAAGAGGCTGATTATTCTCTTGACCCCATGGTAAAGGGAATAGGATGAAGTCCTTTGCCTTCGGGTTCTATGTCAAGCTGGCCAAATGTGCTTACAATGCACCTCCCACGAGAACAGAACACAGTGCTGGAGAGAGCAGAGAATAAATCCTAATTGTTTAGTTAACAGATTAAACCTCTGGTGGAAAGGGGTTCCTTGGGCTTGGGGCCACCACCCACTTCCTGATGATACTATTCAGGCAGTGCTACAGAAGCCTGTTAGAACGGCGCAGCGCGAACAGCGTGGGGTCCCAGCTTCACCACTTACTAGGTGCATGAACTTAAATAACTCGTCCAGGCTTCGGGTCCTTCGTCATAGCGGCAGACTCCCCTTGCAAGGAAGGAATTAATTTATGTAGGTGTGAAACACCTGGCACACAAAGGAAATGCTCAAAAACGTAAATCCCCCTCCCTGAAAGCTTCACTACTATCTGCGAGAAAAACACTCATAATATTGTATAACAACAACTATGTATGGTGTCAGATGGGAACTAGATTTATCGGTGAGATCACTTAGTAAGCTACATAATGTCTAGTCACTGGGTTGCTTACCTGAAGCTAATATAATATTGTATGTCAACTGTAATTGACAGATTCAAAATTTAAAGTCCATTTTTTAAAAAAAGAAGACTCGTGCGCGCACACAAATAACTCCATAAAGGTTCCTGAGAGACCCCAAAATAAATCAAGGAGTGTCCGTGCCCTCAGAGAGCCTACCATCAAGCGAGGGAGTGGGGCAGCAGGAGTGGCTGGTAAGAGCTATAACTGGGCAGGCCCACCTGCTGCTGAACACCTGCGTCGCTGGCCTGAAACAGACGCCCTATGCACCTGGACAGGTACTTCAAAAAGTGCATCACAGGAGTTAGCAACTCAACGCAAACCAGCTTGAGAATACATAAAGAAAGGCTGTACCTCAGAGAGGAAGATGTGGCGGCTGGAGATCCGGCTCTCGCCAAGCTGCTCTCTGCATGCAACAAGGCCAGACCTTCCTCAGCCTCCAACATGGCGGCCCACGAGCTTGTCTGCGGCGCAGAGGTGGGGTCTCATCCCATAAGGCTTTGAGAACTCCGTACTTGCCCCTCATTGGCCCAAACCAGCTTGGGCCCACCCACCCCTCAACCAGTCAATGCCCCCGAGAGAGCCAACTAATCATGAGTGACTAAAAGCTTCATTCATAGGTGGAAGGGATGTTTGAGAATCAGCCTTCATGTCTACCACAAAGCACTCAATAAATAAGTATGTGATGAAGGAATGGATGGAGTAATGGGTGGCAGAGTCTACAACAGAATGGAATATGTGCTCTTTTTGAAGAATGTTCTTTTCTTTGGAGTAGACGGAGCTGCTTTTGATTTGAGTTCCACATAATTAGGGTCATCTGAGTATTCTTTAAATGACATTATTAGCTAGTAAGCATGGCCCACCATTAATATTACTAAGTAGTATGAGTCAGACACTATGTGGAGTGTAACTTGGCCTAAAGAGCACAGGATTTGAAGTGAGACAGACCTGGGTTCAAATCCTGATTCTACTATTTACTAGGAATATAATTTTGGATGTTGCTTAATCTCTCTGGGCCTCAGTTTCCTCATCCACCAAATGGAGAAGCAACAGTTACAACCTCACAATATAGTGAGAGTTCAGTATAAAACATATGTGAAATGATCAGCATATTGAATGTTTAATAAATGCTATTATCATTCATAATAAATCCATCCTGAATCAGGTTTCTTTCATGTAAACTGTACATGAAACCAGGAAAGGCACCTGTTCTCTATCTGATACTGTACAGTTCAACAAATGGAATGACAACCACCAAGTAGTTCTCTTTTTAGCTAATAGGACTGGGGTGGTCAAGCTGCTTCCACCTAAGGCAGAGGCTGCCCATTTGGGGACCCAGTCCTATTCTGTGATAATGCCACCCTGGGCACCTTGTACTTTGCCCTGCTCCCAACAAGGCAAGTTTCTACTAGATTACTCTGTTTAAAAGCTATATATTTACCTAAGAGAAATTAAAATATAAGTCCTCTCAAAGGCTCGTACACGAATGTTCACAGTAGCTTTTTTCACAGCAGTCAAAAATTGGAAACAACCAAATAAGGAAATAATAGTAAATACATATTATTCTTTAAAATAGTTTATGTGCTATATTTGAAAATAAAATAATGGAAGGACTTGCTCCCTCAGATGTTCAGTCTTATTAGCAAAGTTATAATTATTAAAATGGTATGGTATTGGCAGAAGGACAGATGAATAGGCCAAGGAAGATTCCAGAAACAGAGGCAGACAATAAGAAAATCTACTTGATTAATGTTAAAGTTGGAGACTGCAGAGCAGTGGGGAAAGGATGGTCCTTAGAATAAATTAAACAGCATATTAGAACAATTGTATAGTCTTGAGATGGTGTTTATGTGTCAACTTGGCTAGGCTATAGTCCCCAATTAGTCAATCAAAAACTTATCTAGGTGTTACTGTAAAAGCATTTTGTAGATGTGATTAAAGGCTGCAATCAGTTAGCTTTAACTAGAGAAAATTATCTTAGATAATCTCAATGGGGCTGATTCAATCATTTAAAAGGCCTGTAAAGCCTCGCCATTAGCCCACCTGAGGACTATAGTTGGAGCTCCCACCTGAGAGTTCCAGCCTGCCCTCCCTGAGGGCCTGCCTGCTCTATAGATTTAAGATTTGGCTAGCCAGCAGGAAAAGCTTTGTCCACAAAATATTAATTTGCAGCAAGAGGGTAATGATTAGGTAACCTGCAGTACCTCCTTGACACAGGATTTTGCAGCTATTAAAAGTATCTTTACAAAATGCTTAACAAAATAGAAATGCTTATGCTATAATAGGAAATAACAGTGATCAAAGTATGTTTTTTAAAGTGTATGTTTACATAAAGTTCAAAAACAGACAAAACTAATCTGTGATGTTAGAAATCAGATGGTGGTTACCCTCTCAGGGGTAATTGGAAGGAGTAAAGTAAGGAATTTCTGGAATGTTGATTCTCTTAATTCTGGGTGCTGGTAACATGGGTTCAGTTTGTGAAAATGCACAGAAATGAGTTGTGTATGTGTGTCTATGTATATGCATATGTTATGTAAAGTATGTTATACTTTATTTTAAAAAATTATGGATAGAAGAAAATATAACTGGTGGTTGTCACTACATGGTGGGGCCACAGATAATATTTTTGTTCTTTTTTCTTCTCTATTTTTCTAATGTAAACATGTATTACTTTTATAATGGAAGACAAATAATTAATTAATCTTAATTATCTGTGACAGGCATGCACAATAATTCTTTGGAGTTGAAAGGGGAAGAGTTTAAGATGGGCTGCTGTGATCTGGAAGACTTCTTGGGAGTAGGAGGTGGGATCTTCACCTCAGAAAGAAAGGGAGAAAAGTGGGTGGCAGGTGGGAAGGGAAAGGGGACACCAAGCCAGAAAAACAATATGAACGTATTTTTTGGAGGTAGGGGTATGATGGACAGTCATTGCTTTAGTGACTGAGCATCTGTTCCCCCTTCTTCTAGTAACATCCCATCAATATTTCTTGGGAGAAAGGACCCCTCTGCTATTCTGGGATACAAGTGTCAACCTTGCCCTTGCCCCTGAGCTCTGAGTAGGCAGATGGCGAGTCAGCATATTCTCTCCCAATAGAGCAGAGATGGCCACGTAACCCAAGCTGGTCTAAGGTGAAACCCAGCAATTTTGCTGAAAATTCTGGGACAGAGAAACGCTCTGAGGTATCAGTACTTTAGCTGACAGAATGTCTGCCTGGAGCTGTGGGAGGCCGTGGGTATAAGGAGGGGGAAGTCTTCCGGAAAAGGAAACAAAGATTGAGGTCCAAGACAGAAGGGCAGCTCCGATGACATCATGGAGCAGCTGGGCACAACCACTTCTGAATTCGAATGTGTCTACTGAGGCCAATAAAAAAATTTTTTTTTTTTATGTCAAGCCATTCTGAGTTGGATTTCTATCACTAACAACCAAGAGCAGAGTGGTATGAACAGAACACCCCTCAGGAAGGAGTACTTTATCATGACCTTGTTCAGAATTACTAGTTCATAATAAAAAGTACAGCTGCTTTTAATTGGTTTTGTTATTTAAATTCTCTACAGACAAGGCAAGCCCTTATTGCTGGCCCCATGTCACACTGCTCCCACTGTCCCCTCCTGCCCATCTCACCCCCACCTCTGCCTTGGTCTGACAAACATAGTAGATGAAGAGGAACCACAGATTGTGAACCACACAGGATCTTAAGAGTCTCTAATCCAATCACTCCATTTATCAATAAGGAACTGAGACTTAAAGTAGGAAATACATTTGCTCAAGGTCAGATTTGCACTGGTCCAGAGAAGCAATAAGAAAGAGGAGCAGAAGGCCTGGTGTCCCATGAAACAGAAAACCATCACCAAATTAGACCCTCAGTGGGCCCAGGATATTGTTGTTCCATGGCCTCTGCAATCCACTGGGTGTGGGTAGGGGTGGGAATTTTTTTCAGTCTACTGCTTTCATGCTCAAGGATTCAGCCACATTAATCACTCTCAAAGACTGATCTATTTTTATCCAGACTGATACTGGCACTTGGACTGGGTCCTTGTCTCAAACACAACTGAACAGCTGGGCTGAAGAAGTAGAAACCTCACCAAATGCCTGGTGCCTCTTCACGCTGGGATACACCATCTTAAGATCAAGCATTCCCAGAAGGTCTTTTGGGGTTGAAAAGTGACAGGAACTATTCCTAGGACAGTTTACAGATGTCTCTGGATTAGGGACCACCAGTTACAGGTTCATATATGTTGATGAGGGATAAGGTTTAGATTCTAGACCCACCCCTCCCATCACAAAGTGAGATGACTGTTTTGGAAACAGTAAATACTCACTTTATTTCCCATCCCCCTCAAAATGTTTTTCCCCTTAGTCACTCTTACCCTTCGTTACTTTTAAAACAAACAGAAGGCTGCTCTCTCCCATTTCTGCTCACGCCCTTCATTTTGTCTTGCTGGGTAATGAGTTGCTGAAACAAGTTGCCACAAATGAGAAGGAAGGGGTGGAGAGGGAAGAAAATACTAGATCTATTTTCTGTTGTGCCATTTGGCCCTGGATGAGTGTTTATAAGCAGAGTCCAGTGCCTGAATGATCTGGCTCCAAATCCCAGCTCCATCAGTTACAAGCTTTGTGAACCTGGGCAAATAACTACTCGGGCCTCAGTTTTCTCATCTGTGAAATGGAGATGATCACATAAACCTTAAATGGTGCTCAAGTGAAATGAAGACAGGTTCTTTCTTTAGTGGTTATGGACCACAGTCATCAAAAAATCAGGTTATTCTTTGTAAAGTTCCTCTCTCACCTTTCTGCACTCACGCGCTCTAGCAGTGGAGGTCTCAGTGGTGCTCGTGGAATCACTGACCTGTACTAGTGTCTTTTGTTGCTCTGAGCTACCCTCAGATTTACCACAAATACATAAATTAAGGAATTATGGCTGGCACAGATGGGGCCCTGAGAAAGGTCAGGCTGAATAGCGCTCCACGCCATCGCTGCCCTGGCCCTGCCCAAGGCTGAGGCCAGCATGTCCCTTCCACCAGGTGGGAAGCACTAACTAGGCCCAGAGAGCTAGCAATGGTTCTGCTGGGCTGTTGGCCCCACCTGGCTGCTTTCTTTTTTTAACAATAAAGTAGGAGCAAGTTATTTTAAATCTCACTACAAAGAGGAGGCAGGTGAGCTAGATCCTATAACAACTAATCTTTTCTTCATCTTAGATGAATCTTCCAAACTATTCCTGGACCAACACATTCCCTATATTGTTAGGTTTCTGCAGTGGAAGGCAGCCAACCACCTGTCTTTATAGAAATTTTTCTCCTTTGTGGCTTAGTGTGGAGTACCTGGTGAGGAGACCAGTTTCTGTCCTACTTTGCTGGTCCTGATAAGATGACCAAGGGACAGGGTCACTTCAGCAGCTCTGTCCTTCATTGGTGGAGCTTTCTTGGGGTCACAGCTTAAATGTTAGCTCCTTGGAGCAACCTCTGACCCCACAGACCCTCACAGCACCATGGAGGTCTCCTTCACAGCTTTCACAGCTTTCTTTTTCATTGATTTCTTTCTTTGTGCACAGTTTACTATTGCAAACATCCATTTCATGGTTGTCTTGTTTAAGGACTGTGAGCTTTAAGAAAGCAGGGAGTGGACTTCCAGCCAAGATGGAGGCCTAGACAGACACGCTGTGTTTCTCTCCACACTAAGAAGGAATACAACTACCTCAAAACTAGAGAACATAAGTTCCAGAAAATCGAGCTGTATGGAAGACCAACAAAAAATATATAAAGAAGAAATACTTATCCAGACAGGTAGGAGGGGTGGAGCTGGGGTGGAGAGGATGTGGTATGGTGGCAGCAGCAGCACAGGCAGTGGTGGGCCAGTAGAAAGCACAGTCACACATGTTAAAAAGTCGGGAGGGACATCTGGGGTGCGCTCCCAACACCAGGCCAGACATCACAGCTCACAGTCCCAGCACCGGGGAAAATCAAGCCTCATTGCTTCTGACTGTGCAAACCAGTGGGGACTGGGGCAGAGGAAGAAACTGCCAGTCTCTCAGGAGAGTCTGCTTGTATAAACGGCCCCCACAGCCTTAGAACATCTGCAGACCAACTAGAGAAGCGTCGGTCCCATTTGGAAGTGGGAGAACTGCCTGGAAAAGGGACCAGTGCTGAGAAAGTGGTATTGTTCCCTCTCAGACCCCTCCCCTACATACAGTGACACAACGTGGTGGAATGGGTTACTCTGCACTGACGAATACCTAAGGCTCCGCCCCTTACAATGTAACAGGTGGGACAGCTCTATGTAAGACACAGAGGCAAACAAACACAGGAACCTGTCAAGATGAGGAGACAGAGAAGTATGGCCTAAAAGGGGAAACGGATCGAGGTTCCAGTGGGAGAGCTAAGCAACGAGGAGATAGCCAACCTCACAGACAAGAAGAGAGAGCCAACCTAACAGATACAGAGTTCAAAACACTGGTGATAAAGATGCTCACAGGCTTGACAGATGTGCTTAAGTACAGCAAACACATAATGGAAGAAGTGAAGGCTATACTAAATGAAATGAAGGAAAACCCACACAAAACCAATGGTGAAGAGAAAGAAACTGGGGTTCAAATCAATGACTTGGAATATAAGGAAGAAAAAAACAGTCAACCAGTACAGAATGAGGAAATAAGAATTGAAAAAAATGAGGAGGGGCTTAGAAACCTCCAGGACAACTTTAAATGTGCCAACATCCAAATCATAGGGGTGCCAAAAGGAGAAGAGGAAGAGCAAGAAGTTGAAAGCTTATGTGAAAAAACAATGAAGGAACAATTCCCAAATTTGGCGAAGGATATAGACATTCAAGTCCAGGGAACACAGAGAGTCCCAAACAAGCTAGACCCAAAGAGGACCACACAAGATACATCATAATTAAAATGCCAAAGGTTAAAGAGAAAGAGAGAATCTTAAAAGCAGCAAGAGAAAAGCAGAGAGTTACCTACAAATGGGATGCCTATAAGACTATAAGCTGTTTTCTCAAAAGAAACTTTGCAGGCAAGAAGAGACTGGCAAGAAGTATTCAATGTGATGAAAAGCAAGGACCTACAACCAAGATTACTCTATCCAGCAACGCTATCATTTGGAATGGGAGGGCAGATGAAGTGTTTCCCAGACAAGGTAAAACTAAAGAAGTTCATCATCACCAAGCCATTGTTATGTGAAATGTCAAAGGGACTTACTTAAGAAAAAGAAGATCAAAACTATGAACATTAAAATGACAACAAGCTCACAACTATCAACAACTGAATCTAAAAATACAAAAAAACAAAATCCAACTAAGCAAACCAGGATAGGAACAGAATCATAGGTATGGGGATCATTTGGAAGGTTATCAGCTGGGAGGAGGAAGGGGGAGAAATGGGGAAATGGTGTGGGGATTATGAGGCATAATTGTTTGGTACAAAATAGTTAATAATATAGGAAAGGGTAAAGCCAAAGAACTTATATGCATGACCCATGGACATGAACTAAGAGGGGTGGGATTGCTGGAGGGAAAGGGAGTAC
Organism: Furipterus horrens; assembly: GCF_987537825.1. Lineage (NCBI taxonomy): Eukaryota > Metazoa > Chordata > Mammalia > Chiroptera > Furipteridae > Furipterus > Furipterus horrens. Next base: position 71,382,594 of record NW_028327180.1, read on the forward strand.
TGGGTGGAAGGGAGCAAAGGGGAAAAAATTGGGACTACTGTAACAACATAATCAATAAATATATACTTAAAAAGAAAAGAAAGCAAGCAAGGATAGGGTCTGTCTTAATCACATGTGGAACCCCAGGATCGGCATGGCGCCTGGCACTTGCTGGGGTGCACAGTGTGTGGAGAGTGAGTTGGGTGCGTGCACACGTGGGTGATGTGCACATAATCCAGGCTCTGATGCTCCTGGTTATAGGAACTGGGGTCGACCACGTCACTTCTTTGGGCTTTGCTTCTCCAGTGACAAAGGACATGCTTCTAGATTCCCAGACAATGCTAAAACCCTGATTTCATGAGGACAGGGACAGAAGGGGCTTGGAGCAGGTCAACCTCCACAAGTCAAGCTCCCACATATGAGCTAAAACTCATGGAGGCCTTTCAAGTTTCCAGCTCGCAGCCAGGTGAGAAGCTGTGCCAGGCCATTATCCAAGGGACTGATGTCAGGTGCTCTCACAACCTCAGCATGGTAGGGCCCTCCTCTGCCTGGAACGGGGTTCCTGGTCAAAACCCAAATAAAGGTTTAGCATTCCCCAACAGCTGGACAGATAGTTCCCAGGACGAATAATGGAAATGGCATCCACATAGTCCTCAGCTGAAGCACCTTCCTTTTTGCATTTGGGGATGCACCCTCCCCACCCTCCCTCCAGCCGATGCTGCTCTGAAACCTGGGCTCAAGCTTCAGGCAGGTCAGGAGGCCCTGGACCCAGCCCCAGTCTACGCAAGCAGGAGATAGTCTTACAGCAGACTCAGACAAGTGCCTTTTGCTGGCACAGACTAAGGGTGTCATTTCAAAACAGGGGTTCATAGTGCCAATTTTAGAAATGTCTTCCTCCCTCCTTCTGTGGGCTCTTTCTAGTCCTATGTTTTAACCTGAAGGGGAGCCACAGTGACAATTAACTAATCTGATATGCCCATCTGCTCTGCTCTTTCTCCCAGCAATTGTGAGCAGTTTACATAAACACTGAAATCAAAATGCACTTACCCTACGAACAATAAATTCCACATCTAAGAATCAATATCACATGTTGTTGCAAAAGGTAAGATTTCCTTCTTTTTACAGCTGCATAGTATTCCATTGTATAGATGTACCACAACTTTTTTATCTACTGTCAGGGGGCAGGGGGGGCGGATGAAAGAAGGTGAAGGGAGTAGCCAAAGAACATATATGCAGGACACAGAGACACACAATAGTGTGGTCATGGCCAGAGGGAAGTGGGCAGGGCTGGGTGGAGGTGGGCAAAGCGGAGAAAAATGGGGTTATCTATAAAAATGTGAAGAATAAAAATACAGTTAAAAAATCAATATTATAGCTACACTTGCATGTTAAGTGTGAGATGATCAAGGACAGTCAGTGGAAACTTGTAATAGCAAAAGACTGAAAGGGGCTTAAATGTCCATCACTAGGAGACAAGTTATATGAATAACTGTAGTCCCATATGACGTAGTTCTACGTAGCCATTAAAATGTCTGAGACAGGCAGGTCGCTATGTACTGGTAAAGAAAAATCCCCAAGAATATTAAATTTTAAAAAGCAAGATGCAGAATAGGGACTTCCAGCCAAAATGGAGCCTAGACCGACATGCTGCGTCTCCCTCCACAAGAAGGAATACAACCACCTCAAAACTAGAGACAAGCAGAAGTTCCAGGAAATCTACCTGCATGGAAGATATAAACAACAAAGATATAAAGAAGAAATACTCATCCAGACAGGTGGAGGGGCAGAGCCAGGGTGGAGAGGATGTGGTGTTGTGGCAGTGGCAGCGGCAGGTCAGTGGAAAGTGCAGTCACATGTTTTAAAAAGTAGGAAAGGACATCTGGGGAGCGCTCGAATCACCAGACCAGACCACACAGCTCACGGTTCCAACACCAGGGACAATAAAGCTTCATTGCTTCCGACTGTGTAAACCAGTGGGGGTTGGGGCGGAGGAAGAAACTGCCCATCTCTCAGCAGAGTGCGCTTGTTTAAAGGGTCCCCCTAGTCCTAGAACATCTTCAGACCCACCCACTCAGGGAACAACGGCCAGGGCAACAACTAGAGAGGTGCCAGTCCCATATGGAAGTGGGAGAAGTGCCTAGAAAAGGGACAAGTGCTGAGCAAGTGACATTGTTCCCTCTCGGACCCCTCCCCCACATACAGCACCACAACATAGTTAAACGGGTCGCCCATACTGATGCAAACACCTAAGGCTCCGCCCCTTACAACGTAACAGGTGGGATAGCTCTACCTAAGATACAAAGGCAAACAAACACAGAAGCCTGTCAAGATGAGGAGACAGAGAAGTATGGCCCAAAAGAGGGAACGGATCAAGGTCCTAGTGGGAGAACTAAGCGACGAGGAGACAGCCAACTAACAGATGTGGAGTTCAAAACACTAGTGATAAAGATGCTCACAGGCTTGACAGATGTGCTTAAGTATGGCAAACGCATAAGGGAAGAAGTGAAGGCTATGCTAAATAAAATGAAGGAAAATCCACACAAAGCCAATGGTGAAGGGAAGGAAACCGGGATTCAAATCAATGATTTGGAATATAAGGAAGAAAAAAACAGTCAACCAGTACAGAATGAGGAAACAAGAATTGAAAAAAATAAGCAGAGGCTTATGAACCTCTGGGACAACTTTAAATGTGCCAACACCCAAATCATAGGGGTGCCAGAAGAGAAGGAAAAAAGCAAGAAATTGAAAGCTTATGTGAAAAAATAATGAAGGAACACTTCCCAAATTTGGCAAAGGAAATAAACATACAAGTCCAGGGAACACAGAGAGTCCCAAACAAGCTAGACCCAAAGAGGACTACACAAAACACATCATAATTAAAATGCCAAAGGTTAAAGAGAAAGAGAGAATCTTAAAAGCAGCAAGAGAAAAGCAGAGAGTTACCTACAAGTGGGGTGCCTATAAGACTATAAGCTGATTTCTCAAAAGAAACTTTGCAGACAAGAAGAGACTGGCAAGAAGTATTCAATGTGATGAAAAGCAAGGACCTACAACCAAGATTACTCTATCCAGCAAAGCTATCATTTAGAGTGGAAGGGCAGATAAAGTACTTCCCAGACAAGGTAAAGCTAAAAGAGTTCATCATCACCAAGCCATTATTATATGAACTGTTAAAGGGTCTTATTTAAGAAAAAGGAGATCAATACTATGAACACTAAAATGACAAGAAACTCATAACTATCAACAACTGAATCTGAAATAAAAATAAAAACAAAATCCAACTAAGCAAACCAGAATAGGAACAGAATCATAGGTGTGGGGATCATTTGGAAGGTTATCAGCTGGGAGGGGGAGGGGAGAGAAATGGGGAAATGGTGCAGGGATTAAGAAGTATAATTGGTTCGCACAAAATAGACAGGGGGAAGTTAATAATAATATAGGAAAGGGTGAAACTGAAGAACTTATATGCAGGAGCCATGGATATGAACTAAGGAGGGTGGGATTGCTGGAGGGAAGAGGGATACTGGGTGGAGGGGAGCAAAGGGGAAAACAATTGGGACTACAGTAACAGCATAATCAATAAAATATACTTTTAAAAAGACGCAGAATAGTGTTTACAGTGTGCTACCATTTGTTTAAAAATTAGCATGTATTTAAACGCAGTGTTACATTGGTTCATTGTTTTGTCCTATAATTTATATGTACCTCAGAATTTGACCTTATTTAGAGATAAGGTCTTTAAAAAAGTAATCAAGTTAAACTAAGGCCACTGGGTTGAGCCAAATTAATATGACTGCTGCCCTTATAGAAAGGGGAAATTCAGACACAGACATGCACACAGGGAGATGCCATATGAACACAAAGGCAGAAATGGGAGTGAAGATACTACAAACCAAGCAATGGCAAAGATTGCCAATAATCCATCAGAAGCTAGGAGTGAGGCATGGAACAAATTCTCCCTCACAGCCTTCAGAGGAGACCCTGACCTCAGCCTTGTAGCCTTCTGCAGCCCTAGTAAGCTAATACAGCCTGTGTGTGTGTGTGTGTGTGTGTGTGCACGCGTGTGGTTTTACACACACACATACAGATAAAAACACCCCCCCCAAAAGCCTGGTGGTATGAGTTGCCTCTAGGGGCAGGGAGAGGTGGGGAGCAACTGGGAACTGATTGGGAAAGAATTTTCACTTTTTGTTTATACCTTTTGAATTTCAGACTCAGTGTGGGTATTACCTTCCCCTTCCCCCATCCTCACAAAATAAATAATTGCATGTGCAAACAAATAAAGGTAGCCTTCTGGAGACTCCACTTCTCACCCAGAACACAGCCACATCTTCCCAATCTAATCTAGGATATCCATATGCTTTAACCTCTGGTGTCAAGTCTGAAGGACTGTGAGGCTCGTTGCTGGGAGTGCCGTCTTGACAATGATGCCAAAGCTTCTCCTGGACTCAAGGACAGTTCATCAGTCAATCAAAATGTCTGCAAGGTGCAGGAGGGGATCTAGGGGCAGGAGCTACAATCATCTGCCAATCCTGACCTACTCCACTACTGGCAAGGGGTGGGACTCTAAGGTCAGTTTAGGAGGGTAGCTTGCAAGTAATATTCATCTTCCTCCAACAGGGAGACCCATTATTATGGAGACCTGCTACAGTCTATGGGTCAGGCAGATGGCTCTGAAACATGTGATATGATGACTCAGCTCATGCCTGAATCTGGGCCAACTGTGTGTGAAGAAATCCTTTCTCCTTTCTGGAGTAAACGGGCAGATGGATAGTCACTACGTGAGTCACGAAGCCTGAGGCCCCAAATGGCTGTGCAGATGGGGAAAAATGAGATCCTGAGCAGGAGGCTCCCAACTCCCCAGACTGTGGGGTCTGACCCCTGCACGTCGGCACCTACCCGAAGGCACACAGTCCAAGAGGCGGTTGAAGCCCCCATGGTAGACAGGCACGAAGACTTGGCGTGATTGTGGCTACTGCCAGGACTTTGGCCACCTTCCAAAGGAGGAATGATCAGAAACTTGGAACAAAACTCAACGCGGAAGGAATTAGAATGAAGACTGTTTAAGTGAGTACCAGGTCAATCTAACCCTGCTTCTAAATATCACACAAAAACATGACCACGTGTGGAAATTGACACCTCAGTTGTCAGCATTTTATACTGTTACAGTATTTTTCTACTCGGTGGATCCTCTCTCTGAGGGATAATAGCTAAAGTCTTTTAACAAGATCAACTCTCTCTGATCTCATAAGGAGGTCAATTTCCCCAGTCAGCAAATCCAGAATACAATTTTTTTTTTTTAAATGACAGACATTCCCTCAGAGATCTGAGAAGGCAGGGGATGAGAATGAATACAAGTTCAGCTGAAAGAAGTTAGAAATAAAGGTGAGTTTGGAGCCTTAAACTCCACCTGTCATTGAACCAACATTCTAGTATGAGGCAAGATTTTAAAACTACAGCAAAGAGCAATGTCTCTAGTGCACAGTGGTGCTCTGTGGTATAGAGATGCATTATACACGTCCTTTCCTGAAGACTGCCATGTCCATTGCTGGGCATACAGAAGTCAACAGTGCAGAACCCTTGATCTTGAGGAACATACAGTGCAAACCTTGAAACAACCACACGACAGACTCATAAGTTATAATAACAAAGGCAGGGAAACTGTGCTCTGGTAGTGTAGAAGAGGGAGACAGGGAGACTTCCTTTCCAGAGAAGGTGACTTTTGTGCTGAGTTAGAAGGATGAGTAGGAATCTTCCAGGTTGAAAGAGAGTCCCAACAGAGGGAAGTGCTTGCTCAAAGGCCCACTGGTGGAGAAGCATTGGGACTAGTGAGCAGTTTGGTATGCTAGGGTGGGGGGGCCAGGTGGGGGTCAAGGCAAGATGAAGCTGGAGAGACAGGCTGGGCCTTGAATGGCAACTTGAGTCCACACTCCATCTCTGAGTCACTCCGGGACCAGTATCTGCTTCAGCTCGGTGGGAGAATAATCCCATTTTCTTATGTGGAGGTAACTTGGCCCTTGGGGTGAAGTGAACCAGAGTGGAGGGAGGTGGTGGCAGTGACATTACTTAGGAGGCTGCTGAAGCAGTCCATGTGAGAGATCACAAAGCCCTAAATGTCGGTGTGTGAGGCCCCAAAGAGCAAGAATCAGCTCTGAGTGATTTTGGATTTGGAATGGACAGGACCTCCTTAAAGGTCGGGTTTGGGTGAGGATGATTTTGAGGTTTCTGACTTGGCGGGTGACATCACCCAAAACAGAGGACCTAGAAGGAAGGCGGGGGTGAGGTGTTTATTTTGGTCATGCTGAGTCTGATGTGCCTGTAGGGCGTCTAGCTGAGATGTCCAATAGGCAGGCAGAAACATGGGTGTGGAGCTTGGGAGAGAGGACACTGATGGAATAGCTTTCTTATGACAGATTCCTGTTAAGCTTCCATTCCTCGGGTTTGGCCAAGGCCAGTGTGGACAGATTGGTGGGGGAAGTGCTGTTCTGAGATCCTGGGTGTAGCCTCACGGCCCTAATAGCAAAGCAGCTTTCCTCCCCTACCTAGCTCTGTGTAGGGACCAGAATCTGCACAGGCTCCTGTGCCAGGCAGGAGATGAAAGTGAAAACACATTTCCCAGCTCTGAGCCTAGCACTGAAGTTCCATCTTCAGCCATATGTTTTCCAGGCGAAGCTTCTGATTGGAGAAGAATTCCTGCAGAATCACGGGAGCCTCAAGAGCCTCAGGGTTCAGCTAGCAAACTGGAACCTCCTGGTGGGAGACGACGGGGGAGGAGGTAGCTTCCCTCCCAGGAACCCAGTAGGAACTGGCATCAGGGCAATACCAACACTGAAAGCAATCGGTGATTTGTGTTATAAGATGATAGGCTGGCCAGGACAGGAAAAGGGGAATGAGAGAATTTTCCAGGATATTTTAATAGAATTGTTCTGATTCTAGGTAATTGCAGGATAACATCATAACAACATTTTTTGACACCTAATGTCCTCGGATGCTTGGGCATAAAACCTCTGTCGCTTGCACTATCTCAATTACGAAACAACATCCCTATGAGTTTGGTCCTATAATGTAGATATTCTGCCCATTTTCTGGGTGGGGAACATTGAGGCAGAGAGGTGAAATCACCTGCCCCAAACTGCCTCCCTGGTAAGTGGTATATCTGGGAGTTGGAAGCAGTCTGTTCGACTCCAGAGGCTGCCTCTTAACCACGAAACCACAGGCTCCCCAGCACATGTGTAGAATCGATTACTTTACGGCACTTTATTCTGCTAAAAGTGCTCTCTTACAGTTCACGTCCTCCAACTGACAGTCATGGGCCAAGACGAAACCTTTACCTGAAATGGATTCCCATGCAGCTCTCTGGGGCTGGAAGGTCAACCCACTGTCTAGTGCACTGCAGTCCCTTCCACAGGAGCCTGAAAACTAGTGTCAGAGTGAGCCCCACCAGCCTCTGACTTATGCAGGGTGCACCTCATAAAGCCTACATCTCCTGTAAGACCATACATGGAATCCAGTCCCTGGACCGCAGCTGCCGAGAGGAACCGAAACGAAGTGAATCACGGGGCAGGCGAAGAGTTACATTTTGGACTGCAAAACTAAAACATGGGAATCTTCGTGTTGGTTTTGTACACATTTTCTTTTTGGCTTCTAAACTCTTTAGGATAGACTCACAGTTCTATTATTATCATTAATTGGAATAAAAATAGTAACAGCTATCAGTTTCTTAGAATGTGCAGAATACTCTTTTTTCAAATCTTAATTTCAGACTTACAGAAAAGGTGCTAAAATAATTTAAATTTCTGGATGGCTTTTACCCCCATATATCAAATATTAACAATTACTATGTTTGCTCTATCTATCTAGCTACCAATATATTTTTCTTCAATCATTTGTTAATCAGATGTTGTAGATCTGATGCCCTTGATCCCAAAATATTTCCCATAAGCCTGCCTAAAAATCCAGCCTCCCAAGTAATACAATTACACTGGGGAACACAATTTTCGTTGAGTTAGATCTGACACTTGTTTCTGACTAACTTTTGGGATCTGAATCCAAAAATGACACCAGTTTTTCTCTATCATGTCAACTTTTTAAGGTACAGGATACCATCCCTTTGTCCCCAAAATCATACTAATGTACATACAAAGGAAAATAAAAAATTACCTGAATATACTATTTATTTAGAGTTCTTTTATTCATATAAAGGCTATATATTGTTACTGTAATTCAAATTGTGTACAAGCAGTAAAGTTCTGCTACCAAACATACATATTAAGGTATTTTATCTTTTCAAACGACAGGCTAGGAAATGCCAAAATGAGATACTTGAAACACTCTCCTTCAGTTGGCAAAGGTTTAACAAATTGCTTCATGACACCCAGTTTTATGTGCAGAGGTGGGAATAGAATGTTCTTTCTGTCAACAAGTGGCTCATGTAGAATGTTTGGATCAGCAGGTCTGAGGTCAGATATTGGAGGCCAATTTTACTCTACCCAATGCTTCTCAGGAGCTCCGCTGTCCCACATACACAGAAAACAGGGATACTTGGTGTATCCACGTTGCTGACCAAGAAGGAAGCAGACCATTTTAAGGTCAACACAGATGATCCAATTGTGCTTGTGATATTGCAACAGATCAATGACACTCTTTATATCTTTATATCTTTATATTCTTCACAAAAACAAACTGAACGGCCAGTTGGGACTGCGCCAAATAAATTCTCATTGTGGAGGAGGACACGTTTCAAGCTCCACTTAGAGCTATCGATGAACAGTCACCACTTAGTTGCATTATAGATCGAAATCCCCAATTCCTCCATTAAACCATGTATGTTATGGCAATACACAAAGCGATCATCACTTTGAAAGTACTGCAGAAATGCACTTTCTCTTGATTGAAAGTAGGATGCCTTCGCTCCTTTTTCAAGCAAGTTTTTCTTGTGCGTCTTGATGCTAGGACTTCTGAACCCTTTTTGGATAGTCCCAAATCTCATGCCAAATCATTCAACTCATGCTGATCAAATCCCTTATGAACTGAGTCATCTTCAATTTCAAAATTTTCATCATTTCTGTCACTTAGTTCTTAACCACACTCCTGTTTTTCGAAAGAGGGTAGTTCAATGAAAACTGGCACTGGGATTTCAGCTGAATGAGGCACTGGGCGTATAGCTGATGGTAGACTAGGATACTCTATTTTACATTTATTTTTCTTGTTATATCCTGACGTTTTCACTATTCAAAAGTAACAGTCACTTAAATGATCGCGGGGCTCTCGCCAAACCATAGGTATAGCAAATGGCAATTTATCATGTGTTCCCTTCGTCCACATCCGTAAACTTGACACACTGCTTGCACACCTTGTGAGGTGCCCAAGACTTATCTTGATCACCAAGTTTTACTTTAAAATATGCAAAATAGGCTTGCCTCACAAATGCACTGATGTTTGTCCTTTGACTGGGAATGGTGAAACTGCCAGAGATATAACAAAATGAATCAGGGTTGTTTAGGCACTTACGACGAGAAGTAGCAGAGGCAGACATGATCTGAAGGAAAGGAAATAAATACGTATGTAAATAAAAAAATAAATTCTGCTAGCTCCTTGTATACAGACAAAAACTCAAGACTACACTTCGGAATACGATTCACTATATAGTGCGGCATACAACCAACCTCTCACCACACTGTCTCATGTGTAACTGAATAGCCTAGACAAGTATGAACCTGTTGCTGGTCTCCAAGGTCATCCCCCAACTCTCCCCACTCGAGGGAGGTTTGCTCTCAGCCAATAGGAGAGCACTAGTGCTTCCCTCGATCCAGGCTCAATCCAGCCTAGAGTGGTCGCATTAAGATAAGCTGTGCAGAAAAATTTGGTATGATAGAAGAAAACTAACTGCAGTTTTGAAATTAGCATGCCTATTTCTCTAAAACAGCTGAAAAAATCAAACTCTACAGGAATTATGTTAAAAATTGTTTCCCTATGTTATCTAAATCATGATATTAACATTGATGTAATAGTTATCTAATCTATAAACTGTACTCTGATTTTTCTGATTGTCCTGTAATGCCCTTTCCAGTCCAAGAAAATCCATGATTATGTGTTTCACTCACGTGTCATGTCTCTGCACATCTGGAACGGTTTCTGAATCTTTCTTTCTGTTTCACAACACTGGTATTTTTTAAACAAACAGCCCAGTTTATTTTGAAGAACACCTCTCAGCTTGGTTTGTCTTTCTCATGGTGAGATTCAAGTGATGTACTTTTTAGGAATCCCACAGGAGACATGACGAGTTCTCAATGCCTCATAAAAGGTACATGCTGGGAAGGATTAATAGTGTTGAAATGACCAAACCTGTGTGTATTTCCTAAAAGCCTGCCTAAAAATCCTGCCCCTCAAAAGACCATGAATAGCCAATGCAATCTTGAGGAAGAAGAACAAAGTTGGAGGTATCGTGTTTCCTGATTTCAAACTATACTATAAGCTATAATATCAAAACAGTATGGTACTAGCCCCAAAACAGACACACAGATTAATGCGACAAAATAGAGAGCCCAGGAATAAACCCTCACTTATACAGTCAACTAACTGGAATGTTCAGGGTGGGGCAAAAGTAGACTTACAAAGGAGGCAAGAATATGCAATGGAAAGATAAAAGTCTCTTCAACAAGTTATGCTGGGAAAACTGGACAGATACATGCAGAAAAGATGAAACTGGACTACTCACTTATACCATATACAATAATAAACTAAAAAGGAAATTAATAACTTAAATGTAAGACCTGAAACCATAAAAGTCCTAGAAGAAAACACAGGTAGTAAACAATCTGACATTAGTTGGAGTACCATCTTTTTGGATTTGTCCCTTTGAGCAAGGGAAACAAAAGCAAAAACAAACAAATGGGCCTTCATCAAACCAAAAAGCTTCTGTACAGCAAAGGAAACAGTAAACAAAACAAAAAGACTACCTACTGAATGGGAGAAAATACTCACAAATGATTTATCCAATAGGGTTGATATCTGAAATGCATAAGGAACACATACAACTCAATAACAACAACAAAATCTGATCAAAATATGGGCAGAGGACATGAACAGATACTTCTCTGAAGAAGACATAGAGATGGTCAACAGACATATGAAAAGATGCTCGACATCACTAATCATCAGGGAAATACAAATCAAAACCACAATAAGATACCACCTTACACCAGTCAGAATGACTATTGTCAAAAAGCCTACAAATAACATGTGTTGGCAAGGATGTGGAGAAAGGGGAACCCTAGTGCACTGTTGTGGGAATGCAGGCTGGTGCAGCCACTGTGAAATCTCCAGGATGGACATTCCTCAAAAGACTAAAACCAAATCCTACCATATGATCCAGCAATTCCACTTCTTGGTATTTGTCTAAAGAAAACAAAAATACTAATTAAAAAAGATACGCATCCTACGTTCACTGCAGCATTATTTATAATAGCCAAAATATGGAAGCAACCTAAGTGGCCATCAACAGATGAGTGGATAAAAAAGGTGTGATATATATTACATATTAGAATGTTCAGGGTGGGGAAAAAGTAGGTTTACAGTTGTTTGTATGGAAACTAATACAATAATTAATAAATAACAATATAAAAATGAACTGTTTCATGTACTCACAACTGTAAACCTACTTTTGTTTCACTCTGTATATGACATCAGAATATTACAAAGCAGTAAAAAAGCATAAGATTTTGCCATTTGCAACAACATGGATGGACCTGGAGGGTATTATGCTAAGGGAAATAAGTTGGAGAAAGAAAGACAAATACCACATGGAACCTAAAAAAAAGAACAAACAAAACAAAAACAGACTCATAGAAACAGAGACCTAAGGAGTAGTTGCCTGAGGAGAGGGGGATGGAGAGTGGGTGAAAATGGTGAAGGGAATATAGTCCATAATATTGTGATGTTTGCACAATGACAGATGATTACTAGAATTTCCAAAGGATCACATTGTAAGGTATAAAATTGTTTACACCTGACGCTAACATAATATCATATACTATTATACTTAAATTTCAAAAATTGCTAAGTGCCTTATAAGCACAAAATAAAAGCTTTAAAAAAGTACAAGAAAAAAAAGAAGAGACATGCTGTCAATTAGTCCCACTAAAAGGTACTGTCTGCTGGGTTTCTCCATTGTAAATTACTATTTTATCCTTTGAGACTGATGTCTCTTGTAGGCATCCCATGGATGGTTCTTGACGGACTCAAATATTATTATAGTTGCCAAATGGTGATATTCTAATTCAGTTACTCCTTCTACAGTTATGGATTGGCTTCCAACATAAGGAAGAACTTTCTTGTCTACCTTATAGCAGCATGGACTCTGCAGTTCGCACTTTATTCAGCTTGTTACTAAGCCTTTAGTACACCTATCATTATTTATTTTGATAATCAAATTGTCCCAAATGGTACTTTATGTAAATTATTTCATTTAAATCTCAAAACAATTGTATGCGATGGGCATTGTGGTTATCCTATTTTGCAGACGAAGAAGCTGAAACTCAGAGATTAAATTTTACAACATTTAATTGTGGAATCTCTAAAATTCTTGTGCCAAATAATTGATATATACATATAATGTATAAATATTCATCCCCTCACCCAATCTCCTGATGTCTCTGCCATATATTAATTATTCCCTCCTCTTCTATTTTAAGATGAGAAAATAGGCTCAGAGGTTAAGTAACCATTCGCAAAGGCTGTGAAGAGAATTCAGAGGCCTATTTGAAATTCCAGGTTGTTTTCAGCAGACCACAATGCCCCTTAAGATGACTTTCTTTTTGCAGATGGACTACTTAAGCACCTGGTCTTTTTGCCATTCATTCAGTTCTATTTAGGACAAAGGAGATGAAAGGAGAAACTGCCTTTTTTTTTTTTTTACTTAATTTTTAAAAATTTTACTGACAGCCTGTATTTGTGAAATTGTTGCTTTGGCTAAAGGCTATCCTGACTCTAATCAGCACCAAAGCTAGGAAGTGGTAGCAATTTAGATCTTGCCAGAATCCTTGGTGTTTTGAACGAGTTTATGGCAAAAGAGTCACTGAGGGTTTAATCTCTTAAAGTGAATGCATTCATTCCAGTGTTTAAAGGAAAACCTTGGTGAGGTCTTCCATCATATAGACACCCTCTAATTTATCACCTATGTAAATACGGGTTTCGCCATTACCATGCTTGTGTTAATCATGGTGCAGTGAGTAAACTTCCCATTCACAAATTTGTGAGCCATGGAAAGCTGCTGCTAACTACATAAAGATAACCGAGAAAATTTTGGCATTAATATTGAAAAGGAAATGCGTGTATTAAAGCACCAATCATGTCCAGCTTTGACCACGGGTGACCTCAAAAGAGATTTGAGGACCACTGGCCTTACAATCATCCCAGGTGCCCATTATAAACACAGAGCCTGGGGCCTTGTCCCAGACCTACCAAATCTGAATCCTTTGGTTTTAACAATCTTCCCAAAGGCCCACAATGCTCTCCAACGTGGGAATGGATGTGCTGGGGCCTCTGACCAAGCTTGGTTCCTGTGGGCTCACAACAATGCTGGCTTTACGCCAGCAGTGTCAGCCTTTGGGCCACTTGACCTTTGCCTTGCCTCTTACCCACAGCAATCCCCAAGGGAAGGGAAGTGCAATTTGCCTGTTCCCCTGCCCTTGGGGAAAAAACGAGGGGGGGGGGGGGCTCTCATCTCCCTCCCACAGGAAGTGAACAGCAGAGGGACTTTAACATCTCCCAAGTCCTAGGATGTACATGATCTGTACATAGTTCTTGGAAGTCCTGAGTGACGTTCTGAGAAGCTTCTTCGAAGGGGTGGGAGTGTGGAGCCAAACTCTTATCTAGGCTCTCCTTAAAACCAGTGCAAATAAACAAAAACCAGCTGTTAATTCACAAAGCAGAGTACTTCCTGTGCTTAGGAAAGCTTCCTTTATCCCTGCACCAAGATCACTGTGAAGTTACTGACTTAACTCCAAATGCGGTAGGTGCAGCCTCTCTCTAACTCTAATCCCTGAGCCCTCCCTTAGGCTGAAACCAGCCTAGGCTGTAAATGGAACCAAGTGCAGATATCACCCATCACGTTAGCCCCCTGGTAGACTAAGCAGTAGTGTGTGCCCGTAAAGGTTTAACCACCAGCTCTGGGAGAGGGCTGATTTGTAGCATTTGCTGATTTCAGTCGTGTCAATATTCCCAACATGGCCAATTTCAAGCTACCAGCAGCTTAACAACTGATTCAGGATGTCTGTATATTTAGCAATTAGCTCTCGGGAACTTGGATGAGCCAGCTCCAGCACACGGCAATCCTAAGAGTAAGATTAATCGACTTTAGCTGGGCCTTGTGCAGACACTGGTAGGTGACAAAGTACCGGGCAGGGCTGGGTGGTCAGCCTAGGCCTCTGAGGAGAGGATCCCTTTTCTTGCCTCTCAAGGTCGCTACCTTTCTCCCTAGCATCTGGGCACAGCAACGTGATGGAGGGCTTGAGATTTTCACAGGCGCTCAAGTTTTCCTTTAGAGAAGACCAGCTGGGTAAGTGGGCAGAAGTAGAAACTAGTCATTCCCTCTTGGCTTTCCCTGCAACACCACTGTCCTACGTATGTGTCTCAAGGGCAATGGATAATCTAACAATAAAAACAGATTAACTTAGTCTGTGTAATTAGTGGTCAGCCTAACTCATCCCAGTTTCTACACCCATCCTTCCTAACCCTGGCTGGAAAGGGAGGTGGCCACAAGATGCACCCACCGCCCTCTCCCCTGCTGTAGAGAGACCTCTGAGGGGTTCCCTCATTCAGAGCTCCAGACTGAGTAAAAGCCCAGAGGCTACAAACTCAGCATCACTGTGTGACCTTGGCCGCCCCTTTAGCTGCCAGAACCTCTGGTTTCCCCATTGCCAGTTGGGACCCACCATGGTTCTAATGAGTGAGGCTCTTCCGTTGCAAGGAACAGAAACTGTTTAAACTGGCTCAAATACAGAGAGGTGTTAATTGTAAGAATGTAGGAACCATATGGGATTCTAGAACATGGCATAAAGTATAGCCAGGTGCTCTAGGAAAATAAGCAGCCGTTCAGGATTGAGGCAGCTTTTCTCTCTTTCTGTTCCCTTCTGGTCTCTTCTTCCTGCACCCCTCTCCTTTCTCTGAAGACAGGTCTCCTTGTGTCTTTAAACTAGTACCCAGCACAACATGGCCGCCAGTCATGGTTTGACATCAGAAGCTCTCATCCCATGTACTCATCTCTAAGGGCCACTTCCCTTAGAGGTCAAACTCACTGGAGCGAAAATCTGATTGGCCTCTATCATGTGTTTAAGCCAAACCACGGGTCTCAGGACACTGCATTCTGACACTCCTTGGCTTACGTGCCTGCCGATGTGCAGTACTCTTGGCTGTGACTGGAGAAGCATGTTGAGAGAAATACATGATATGTAGGGTGATGGGCAGAGTCCAACCAGCCCTGGATGCTGCCCAGGACCGGTAGGCTGAATGCACTAATGGCTATGAAGCAAGGTTAACAAACATCTAGAGATTGCTAACTCTGCAAGGTATTCAAGAATTCCATATTGTCATGCTGTGTCACTAATTTTTGAGGACCGAAGTTTTGTGAAGTACTTTGTGTCACTTCATTGAATTAAAACAACCTTAGAAGGCAAGCATCCATAGGTCCATTTTAGAGAAAACGGATACTCCGAGAAGGTGAGTGAGTGCCTCAAAGTCCCACACTTGGGAAATGGCAGAACCAGACCTTATGTTAGGTTTTCTGACTCCAAGTCCAGGTGTTTTGTTTTGTTTTTCCTGACAAGGGGTCAGACAATCAAGTGGGAGAGAGGGCTGTGCAGAAATCACTCTGAAGCTTTATCTAGAGCTCAATTCAGTTTTAAGTGAAAGAGTTCAACTCAAACTGTTTTGAACAAAATGAGGATTTACTGACTTATGTAGCAGACAAGCTCAGGAGCACCACTATCCTTTGTCTCTCTCAGCACCACTTCAAGGAGTCCCAGTTCTTAGGAAGGCACCCCTTCCAGGAGGTAAGATGGCCACCAGCAGTCCTTGTGGCTTCAAATCCAGAAATTAATTCTCCTTGGACTTAATTAGGCCCTAGGCCCGTTCCTGAATCCACCAGTCATGGGCTGGGTGATGTGATGACCTCACAAGTTCACCACTGGATCCAGGGTTGATGCCAGTCCGCCCAAACCCATGGAACCTGAGGGCAGGGAAGGGTGGCTCCCCAGAGAAAAATGGAGGTGCTGCTATCAGAAGGGGCTACGGTTGCCCAGTGAGCAAAAACAACAGCTGTTCCCCTTGGGGTGGGGAAAGTGAAGGACATTTGAGCCTGAGTTAACCTCAGGGGCCCAAGCAGGAGATAGCAGGTATCCCACAAATACTGACAAATGACTGAATGGGTGAATGTTGTTCAGATTGTTGTAGAAAGATGAAGAAGAGTTGGTGCCTCTGGGCATGGGGTGCACAAAGGAACATTGGAGAAAGGCTCCTGGGGCCACACTGGCTTGGTGCTTTCTTGTTGTTGTTTTTCCTGGCTGTGGGAGCTTCTAAAGGTTTCTTTGATTGGAGTAGTTCCAAGATCAACATTTGAAAGAGAAAAAACTTGAAAATTTTAAAGAGACATACTTAAGATGAACACATTATATTTTGTAGGCCAGGAGTGCCTCCTTGCCTGCTAAGGTTTCCCCTTAAGATGTGCCAGCCCTTTATCTGGAAGTCCCCGAGACAAAAAAACTGTGAACACGTCCTGAGGGAAGAGCAGCAGCAGGATAGTCTGACTAGATACACCCACCCCCTTCAGGGCCTCCAACTAGGTGGCCCCACCCAAATGAAGGTGAAGGTGTGAACTTGGTGACACTGAAGTTTCTCAGACTCACATTCGTGGGATGGTTGAACAGGTCTGGGTGCGGCACCCAGGGTGTGTGAACATCTTTCTGATCTGAGCAGCGCTGTAAGCCACCCAGTTCCACATGATGATTAAGCATGATTTATTGCCATTCTTTATTACAATGGACTGGGGGTCCTTCATGAGAGTTCCAAGACACTCGCACACCACTGGGACAGGCCGAGTCACCAAGGGGCGACTTGAATCACCTGGGTTGGAAAAGTATTCACAGAGGGCTCTGAATGACACAGTCCCTCCCTTTCCTTATGAGCTCCTGTCCCGGCCTCTTCTGGTCCAATCTGGAGAACAAACGTGAGAATTTTAGAGCTGAGCTGTGCTTTCTGAGTGCGGGCCTCAAGGCTTCTCTTCCAGTGAACTCATTCCAGGATTGAGTTTGTCCATTTTAGATTGCAATTAATATCTCTGCTTACTCTCTGAAGCAACTTTTCCAAGAGGTATACAATTAAAATCTCAACAAATAAATAAGCAACATAAGGTATAAGGGCCCTCAAATACAGACAAGTGGCAGACAGAGCTCGTGCTGAGAAGTCCTTTCAGGGTGGGAGGAGGAGTACTTACAACGCTTCCTGGACGTTAGGACTCCCCTGCTGTGTCCTGTATACCCTGCCCCTGGATGAAGCCCTAGCACTGTGGATTTAACTAGATGCTGTGCCCATTCCTGAGCCAACCAATCACTTTCGCTTGCGATGATGTCACAGTCCAGAGCAGGGCCACCGATTCACCATTGGATTCAGGGTTGATACCAGCCCATCCAAACCCATGGAACTGGAGGATAGGAAGCTGGGGGTGGGGGGGCGGCGGGGGGGGGGGTTGTTCCCAAAGAAAAACTGAGATGCTCTTACCAGAAGAAGGGGTACTGGATGCTAAACAAGTAAAAATAACAAATATTCCCTTGGGGTGAGGAAAGTGAAGAGCATTTGGGTGCTGGAGCCCCTGAGACCATACCCAGAATGGGGATAGTATAGGAGTTAAGAGTGTAAGCTCTGGTGTTAGCCTGCTTGGGCTGAATCTCTAACCTGTTACTTATTAGCTCAGTGACTGAACAAACTGCCCGTCTAATATTTGGCTTCCTTGTGTGTAGAGTATTTAACAATAGTATCTACCACATAAGGTTGACTTGAGGATTAAATGAGATGATGCTTGTCAGTTAGTACAATGGAAGTACTTCGTAAAAGAGACTTACTTCACCAGTGCCATCCTGCCATGCAACAGTTCAGCCCCCTCACTGTGGAAGCAGAGCCGAGTGCAATCAGATGCTTTCTCTCCCCTACCACTACACGCCCACTGTCTGCTTTGAGTTCTCATGTTCTCTCCTCTAGTGCTATTTCAAATCCCCTTAAGCTCAAGAGGGGGTTCAAATCCCAAGAAAATCCTCCACTTCTGAGGATGAGCAGATTAGGCTAGAAACACTGACTCTCCCACAGGATTCCCCTGACAATCCCCTAAGAGCCTGAAGGTCTGTCATTAGCAGCTGGATCAGGGTGGGGAGAGGGGCCGTTTTCAAACTGTGAAATTTTTAAAAATTTGCACATCACACATTTCCAGCTAGCAAAACATGGCTGGGCCCTCTGCAAGGGCCGCCTCCTTGCTGGGTCCTCAAGGATGATGGGACTCGCCAAAGACTGCAGCTGGAGTCCCTGGGGTGCCTGCTCAGAGCTCCAGAAATGGGGAACTATTCACCCAAGATGAGTGAGCTAAGAGCTCCTAGGAGGAAAGAAAGATTTTAATCAAAACATATCCTGTTCTTATTTCAGCCACTGCAAAACCAAAGCTGAGTGTTTGCCAGAGATTATGCTTTCTGAAGGGCTCACTGATGAAAAGGGCATAATGAGGTGGTTGTCACTGGTCATGAGAAGGGAGGCCGACGTGGGGGATGAAAGAACCAAGTCAAAACCAGAAGGAAAAACTTCCACCCAATTAAAAAGTGTTTATGCATTTATGTAAAATCATGTATATTATCTATAAAGAAATAAACAATGTTAAGAGCATGTAGGTTATAGAAGCAGACCTATGTTAGAATTTCAGTTTCACCACTTCCTAGCTTGTATGACCATCCCGATTCTCAGCTTCCTCATCTATAAAGTGAGGGCAATTATAGTGCGTCATTTACGTCTTCAGGATTGGGTTTATGCATGTATAGTAGTGTCTGGTACCTAGTAAGACAGTAGTAAATGTTAGCTGATAACTGTCTGGTCACTGAGAGAAGTCAAGGAGGGGGTGGGGGTGGGTGAATAGTTTACAGTTCTCTAGAAGTCCTAATCTCTTCATGTTCTAATCAAACTGAACTCACCTCTCTTTCACCTCTTCATGCCTTGGTCCTTGCTGTCCTTGGGCTTTGGACGCTTTTCCATTTGCCTAAGTGGCAAACTCCTCTCAATCCTTCAAGAACCGCCTTCAATGTCACTTCTTTGGTGACATTTTCTCTGGTACCTACCTCCCAAATAGAAAGGATCACTCTTCCTCGGCACCCAAGACTCCCTGCTAGCACATGGCATACTTGCCTATCCCCGCGGCCAACTGTGAGTTCCCTGAGAACAGATCATGTGTTACACTCCCGGGTTTTAGCAGCTCCTGGCACACAAGAGGTGGTCAAGAAGCATTGTCTGAATGGAAACAAAAATGGAAGGTAATGGCTCTAAAAAGATGATGGCCAGTTGTTCTCCACTCTAAGGAAAAACAGAAACTGACGTAAGCTGCATCATGGGAAACTTCAATTAGACACAAATTCCCTTCCTCAGTGTGAGATGCCAGACCAAGTTCCCATGGGACAGTGTGGAATTTCCTTTCAAGGTCCTTAAAAAGAAGGAATATTTTTTATTTTGGGGGTGATTTTGATGTGGGTTTGCTTGAAGGCAGGCCCTCAACTTGGTATGAAGTTTATGGAACCCATAAGTAATTCAGGTGACAGCAAAGGGTCTTTTGGCTCTTGGTCAACCAGTTATCCAGATGGTTGCTTGCACCAAGCACTAGGGAGGAGGCTGGGAAAGAATGTGGCTGTGTGTGCGTGACGGGTGGGAAGTCTCTGTCCACAAGCCTAAATCCCGGGGCGGGAGCACGTGGAGGAGCCTGCCAAAGGTAATGAAGTCACCTTGGTTCAAGTACCCAAGTCCAATGACGCCCAATTTCTTTCTTGCAACCAGACTAATGCTGACAAAACTTTACCTGATTTCTTTCACTTGCTATTGGGCCCATTGCCAGGCCCTGGGCTGGGTGCTGGGCTGAGAGGGGTCATTAAGGCCTGGTCTCTGTCCTCATTGAGCTGTTCATTAGGAGAAAAACAGGCACCAAACTTTTAATGACAAATAATGTATTTTATAAGTAGAAAGTACTACAAAGGGGCAAAATAATGTGATTAGGCGAAAAGGTGGGGAAAGAAAGAAGGCTACTCTTTACCGTATTTCTTCATCTCATTTAACACAGGCAAGGCGAGCATGACCATACCATTTCTTTTTCAGAGATAAAGGTCCAGAAAAGGCAGATAAACAGTAAATAATTTAAAAAAATCTTTCTAATAGGCTACCACAACATGCAAGAAGGACATACAACTAGTACCAAAGCAAACATTTTAATTTTAGGGTGGGCACAAGGCCTGGAAAGTAAAATGTGATTTGTTACCTGGCCTCCACTGCCTGACGCTGACTGGGACCTGCAGGGTGGCACCGTAGGACGCAGCGGCCCTGGGTGGGCATGCTTCTCCCTCTCTGTGCAACGAGGCTCACACACCCTGAGCAGGCGCTGCCTTGGTTAGAGGCTCGCTTGGCTGATGTGCAGCCTGAGCCCAGGCAATCCTGCCTAACCCAGCACAGGTTAAGTGGCTGCAGCTTAGCTTAGTGCTATTAAAAGCAGGGCAAGCCAATGGCCTTGACACATTCGGGTAGAAGAGATGTGTATTTGAGTGAAGGCTGGGGAAGAACCGAGAAAAGATGGAACTAAAGCCCAGATTTAATTCACAGGAGAGCAAATGTGTTTGGGGTTTGAGAAAATCTTTCATTTATCCAATTTCAAGTGTCAATCAAGTCCATTTCTAACCAAGGTGCTCTGAACATAACCCCAGAACAAACAAGTGAAAAACACCAAACAAACCACAAGAAGTGACACGATTTGAGCTCTGTTCCTGTGTGGCTGCTGAAAGCAAAATGAAGAAAAAAAAAGAAAAACTTCTCTGTTAAAAAGACACACACATTGAAGTGACTGAAAAGTCCATTGGAAAGGCCAAGACAGAAAACAATATACAAATACATACCGTATATTTCGCTCTTTACACGATGGGCATCAGATATGGGCCATGTAAGATACCTCGTGATCTCACACATGTACGAGGCTTCCGATGCTGGGAGAATTTGCCAGGGCAGGGTGTAAGCTCAGCGAAGGCAGCAGGTGCTGAGTCTGTGCTGTTCACAGGGGCAAACCAGTGCCTTACTGACAAATGAGAACAGTATAAACAGCTCATGCATCACCCACAGATTCAAACAGCCACCCCCTCAGAACCAGGCACCAGGGGAGGCTCACTCTCCTGTTTCTCCAGGACAAGCTTCTATAATCAGAAGCTTCACCTTTAATTCTCAGAGCACTGGCTCCCCCTGCGCTTTTCTTCCCAGTCCTCTGCTCTCATTGCAGATGCCTGGAGCTAACTGTGAACCTGGGCTCCAGGATGCAACTCAGAATGTACCTGGAAGGGATATAATGAATGAAAAGACTGAATAATGTGAGTGGGCCTTGGATTCATGTTACAAGTAACTGATTTGCAAACCTGTGGGACATGCCCAGCTGGGTGGCATGTCTGCCTGTGTTCTGGCTCTTTGATTATTCTGTACCATGTTAATGAAGTTCCAGAAAATGGTTGATTTGAAAATCAAATATAGGAAGAATAAAACATATGTATTCTAGGAGATAAAAGTCAGAAAGGTTCATTGGAATATGATTCTTTGGGGCTGAATTGTTTAACGTGCCTGATCCCTCCTCTTTAAGTTCACTAGCATTTGACCTCCTCCTAAAGGAAACCAAAGCTCTCCAGAGTGCGTCAGAAATCAGCACTGAAGTTGTCACCAGTAACCACAGGAGCCCAGATATGTGACTTTTGATCATGGTATTTGCTGATTTGAAAATACATTAAAACATGCATGTCAAAACTTTATCAGAAACTTAAGAAACAGACATACCATCAAATGGAAAAGTCATTTAATTCAAAAATCATACTTCCACTCTTTTCATAGGGATTGTCATGTAAACCAACCAAATGTAAGAAAGCCAAGTTTCAGAGGCCACTCAACAGAAATTGTATTTTCTTTATAGATATACTTAGTGATGCAAAAGCACATTTTTTTTAAAGCTTGAACATGGCAAAACTGTTTCACTACTAACAAGAAAAAAGTTCTATTCTAGTCACAAATTATTTTTAATTATGGAATTGGGTTCTATACACCAGTCAATATTCAATACTGAAGTTTAAAACAGTGCCTTATTTGATTTTAAAAAACATTAAAGTGCCATTTTTAAGTACTTTATTGATAGTATATCACATAGCACTTTATAATATATTCAAAGGTAGTCTAAATTATGAATTAAACATGCAAATATTTTCTTCTCCAAAATATGGACAAAATATCCTTTAGAGTGCTTTTGAACACTAACCATTTATGAATTTCATCTTTTGTTCAACATGACTTTTAATAAGTTAATATGGAATATAGCTGTAGATAGTAACCATTTGATAAATATGAACAAAGTTTAAAATGGCACTTAATTTACATCTCTGATCATTTTGATAGTCAATCAACAGCCTCTCTTGTTTCTTGAATTCTCAACCTTCAAATCTTAAAGGCTGTAAAGGCTCAGCTACTGCCAGCTTATGTGGGTTTCTATATGAGTCTGTATCTTCACATACATAAATGTGCACTGTACATACACATTACACAAACACAGACACACACTAACACATATATACTTTAGAATAATCAGATGAATGTCTTTTCACAGGTACGAGGTTGCCCCTGGCATCTGGATACCCAAGGAGGCTGCTCGTAGCTGTCTGGACCAGAAAGGTCAATGGAGAATGGCGTAGAGTGTCTTCATCCCTCCAGGACGGCCCCAGGTGGTTCTGACATTTTGATTGTCAACATTCTGGTTCTTACTAAAGAAAATTTTGACGTAATAGTCATTGCTACCCTTACATGGGTCTAGGACTATGCCAAGCCTTTGTTCTCTAAAGCATTCCACCTTGAAAGATGTTTTCATCTTGCAGTGTCCCGTAAAATTTTTGTAAAAATATTAGTTATGAACTTTTTTGTCATAGGGTTTTCCTTCTCCTATTAAGAACTATGTTTATCCGTCTATTAAAAAAAAAATCCTAAGTTCTTCAGTATGGTTCACCTTTTTCTCTCTGCTCTTAGCATTACTTTACATCCAATACTTTTTCTCCCAAGAATACAAGTGCTTCCACCAGAAGGCCACATTTCAGCAAGGACTGGCTCTGAATGATGTCTGGATTCTGTAAAGGGTCTCTTCCTCTGCTTTGGGAAGCGCTTTATTTAGACAAGTACTGTAGGTGTCGAAAGGAAAAAAAGCTAATTATTACTTGTTGGAATATTGTCTCAGGTGTGCTGTCGGATTGTGCAATGTTCACTGCTCTCCTGCTGTTGTCATTTTGATGCTACAATTACAGAGAAGTGGTTCAGCACCCAGCAGATCAGTGCGGCTGCCAAACACATTTGAGCACAAGATAAATTTTTTAAACACCAGCACAGGGTGTGTGAGAGGACACCCAGTTGACTTAAGAGAGATGTGGGGCAGGGTTGTGTAGGTAATTGATGACTGTCAAGTTTGCCAGAGATGATAGATAACTCCCAAGATAGAATACCTAGGACACTCCTTTTAAAGTCAGGTAGCTAAGCGGCTGTTTGGTTTCTTTAGTGCTGGCTACCTACTTGGGTAATATAGTTGCTCATAAAACATTCAATCCTAGGGATACTGCAGGTGCCACGATGGCCACCATTGTACCTGGTGGTCCTGTGTCTACAAATATGGGGGCGTCCAGACTTGTCTTTGGAAACAGAAGCCAGAGGATAAAAGGTGCCAACAGACACCTTTTGTGAACAAGTTATCGTCAGCCAATTATTTGTCTCCCTACCCCTCAACCATGGATGCTTATCTAGAGTCACTGAGGTCAAGGGAGAACTTCTGGTGAGACTGGAGTTGCAATTTTCAGGAGACACAAATGCAGTTGGTAGAAAGACTTCCTTTCAAGCAAGGTATGACACACACAACCGTGGAGTCCCGACAAATGCCTGAAATGACCCTGTCACTATCATGACTGTCTTGCTAATGCCACTCTGCAGATACTCAATTGCTCATTTCTCCCTTTCTCTTTGCCTCTGTTAAAAAAAAAAAAAAGAAGAAAAGAAACCCTCAGCAAAAGGGGATGAACTGGAATGATGCTGAAAAAGACAGTTTGGTCTGACAGAAGAAAACATACTGGCTGTCAAAATATTAAAACAGTAAGCTAAAAAACTGGCTCCAATGACAAGCTACCAAGGAAGGTGGTGCTACACAGGGTCCACCCCTATATGTTTATTTTTGAAAAGAGAAAAGACTCTCACCAGTCTTGAGTGAATCAGAAATTTACTTGCCTGAGGGGGTGGGGGTTTTAACTAGTTATCTTCTTATGACAGGGCATTCTGTAGATACAGACTTCTGTGAGTAACTGCAGAAGTGAGAGACTGATCTTAATACCCCCCAAAAAGACTCAGGCTCTGTATGCCAAGCAGATCCCAGGGCCTTACAGAAGAAACAAGGATGCCTGGGAAAACTCAGGGATCTCGGTCAACAGTCTTCCCATTTAATACCTAGTTCACTCTCCTAATCCGTCCTATTCAAGCAGAGAGAGTAAGGGATGGAAGGCAGAGATAGGGAAGAGGGTAAAATGTATTTTTAGTCTGCAAAATCCTTCCTATTGGTTGGCTCATATTCTGAACAGTTTCTCCAGGTCTGTAGCAAATGGGGAGGAGGTAGGCCTGGCTGGGGAAAGGAAACAGAGCCATCTGTCACAGGCCCAGCAGGGCCACAGGGACACTGGGAAGGGATCTACCGAAAAATTCCCATTGGCAGCAGTTCCATTTCCCTCTGGCTTCCAATCAGGGCCAACTGAGGAGGGAGGGACATGCTTCCAAGTGGTCAAGCTGGGGCCAAGTGTCCACAGGTATGCTTCAGCGAGGAACTCCCAAGCTAGGACCTGCACTTTTTGCTCCTCATATTAGCTCTAGTTAAGGTTTCAGTGGGGCTGGTGACAATATAAAATGTCGAATGTGTTAAAAGAATTAGATTGCACGCCTCCTATCTGAAAAGCACCTGCTATAGTGTGCTTGTTGCCTTGGGCCCCTTGGAACAGGTTCCCAAGCTGTTCGAAATCCACAGGGAGCAGCCTTCCTGAGTTCTGCCTGGGTCTTGTCTCGTCTTGATCCTTGTTCCTTGATTCAGTGGTGGAGTCTCGATTGCTGCTAGGTGCGCTCCTGGATAACAGCTGTGTAACCCTTGGGCTCATTAACTGAGTCACAGTGACAAACTCCTATAAAGCTCTAATGGCACAATCTCCATTCCTCTTTGGAATTTTTCCCTCACTTGGGGTTATAGGAAATCTGAGACCAACAGGAAGGGCAAAAACATGTTCAGGAAAAGGAGAAGCTGCATCGCATTGAGAATTAACTACCCTAAGAAGCCAGATTTTCTTAGAACTTGGACACACACACATTTGCAAACTAGCTTGGCCTTGTTCATAAAGTCTTAGATGATGTGCAGAAGAGTTACATGTAAGGAGTACACAATTATCCTATATCCTTCTGTCCTGATATCTTAGGGTACCAAGAAATACACCTGAGAAGAAAATGAAAAACAAAACAAAACAAATAAAATCTAAACCCTGGCCCCATCTATTTAAATCCTGAGCTTTATCTCACTACTGAGTAGGAGTTCTTGGAAAGATCCTTTGCTGCAAGAGCTCTTTCCACCTCCATATCCAAAGCCCACGAAATGCTTAGAAATACACCTGGATAAAGAAGACTGAACACCACCTATGTGTTATTCCCACCAACAAGAACCAGCAGAGCATGTGCAGACATATCTTCTCCTTCTTCAAGATCAGAGAGGAATGACCTTGACTCTCTTCAACCTCGCTTCCTCTCTCTCTCTTATACACACTTGTTCAGCAATCAAAACTTAAATGTGTGGAGCAACTGGCTTCAAGAATATAAAATATAAAACTTTGCCATATAGAATTTCAAATCACTCTATTTACAGGTTTATCTTTTCCAAAAAATGTAAAAGATACAGTAATTCAACACAATTCAAGTTTTTCTTTTCTTCTTTAAACTTCCCTAAAGAGGAATTCCAGAAGCAGGAAACACTCCAGACCACGGCTGCCATCCTGACGCAGTCCTGCAGAGCTTGACAGTCCATCAGCTTGGAGTGCGTCTGCTCAGAGTCACTCTTGCAGGGACATTCAAATGTGGAAGATCCTGGGAACTCTGTCTTTGGGAGGCCAAGTGCATGTGAAATGTCCAGGCGGAACTTCCCCACCCCAGGCAGTCTTCCACAAGACACAGTCCCTGGTGGGCCAGGAGAGTCCCTGGTGGGCCAGGAGAGTCCCTTTCTCAGAAGGTACCCATCATACCTTCCATGCCTCAAGCTTTTTGGAGTCCCCCTGAATCACAATGGATAACAATATCAGCCTCATGCCTCAAAATTCCCTTTTTCTGAGTGGCAGTGAACATCTATGTCCTTTTTAAACTACAGGCCATAGGCTGGCCTGGGAATCAGCCCTGCAAACCACCAGGGCACCAGTGCTCAGCAGTCCAGGGCACTGCCAGGGGGGATCACCGATAGGCTAGAGGCGGGCCAGGGCAGGCATAAGGACAGGTGAATGAGTCAGAAAGAGAACGGTGTCCCTATTGGAAGGCAGTGTATTGCCCTCTAGAAAGCAAACACCAGTTGCATGGAAGAATAAAAATATTAAGCCTGTCTGTAATTTAATTTCAAGAGGTTACTAGAGTTTGCTCCAAATATATCCTGATATTGCTGAAATAAATCAGAAAGAAAACAGTTCCCAGCTGCTATTCTGTCTGTCCTAAGTAGACCACTCTAATTTCTTGATCTTCTGATTCAGGTTGTTGGAAAACCATTGAAAAAACTACCCAAAAGGCAGGGGAGAAAAAAAATATGTCATACAAAGAGAGAAAGAGAGAGAGTGTGTGTGTGTGTTTTTTAATTTGGTTTAGGAGTAGGTTGAGTTGCCATGGTTATGAGGTGATGGCAGCCCTCGGGGGCAGAGAAGTTCCTAGCTTGGGGGGTGAGGAACATGGGGTGTGTGTGTTCCCTTATAAGAGGGGACTGGACTAATTCTGCTAATGCTGGGGCAACGGCTGTTTTAGAGATGGTGAGAGATTGGCTCTTATGTAAACAGTGCCGTAAGCCCTCTCCGTTCGGCATGCAAACAAACAGACCGAGCTGCCTGTAGCACTGTGGGTCTCAAGTATGTAGAGGTGGGTTAGAGTGTCTACTGTAAACAAAAGCAATGGACCAAGCCTTGATCTCAGAGACATTACCCAGCCCTGCATGCTCTTGAGGACTACTTAGATCCTACTTCTGTTCTCAGAAGGCTGGGAGTTTGGGTGACTGTTGAAACAAAATGAGTGCTCCCCATTTAGGGTGCTAAATGAGAAAAATGGCTTTGCAAGCCTTTCTCTCAGTTTTCAAAATAGAATCCACCCCTGCTGATTTACTTATTTCTTGCAATGTCACTGCATGTCAGCTGAGATGATCATGGGGATGGATGACTGCAAAGTTCACAGAAACACGCGTGTTGACAGGTAGCAGCAGAGTCATCCTGCATTTCTCGGCGGCAAAGAGAAATGACCTACAACACTGGACTCAGCAGTTGTCATGGATACCATGGAAAGCTCAGCAGTTCCACAGGGGCCCACGGTTAGAGGAACTCCACGTAGTTCTCAGGGATGAGGCCAGTTTTTCCGTTCAGAGTCCCCTCCAACCAGCCAGGCTCCTGAGACGGGTGCACTGTAACAGGAAGGGGAGAGGGAGTGACAAGAGAAGACGTTACAGATAGGGCAGGCAGTGGGCGTGCACTGTGAGTGTACGTGTGTGCATGTGTGAAGGAAGTCTGGAGAATGAGTGCAGTTGCTCAGTAAATCACATGATTCAAAGGCTTGTTTAAACCAGAGCTTCTGAACCTTCTGTGGGAAATACACCTTCTGATGTAGGCTATTCTAAACTGCCTTTGCAACAAAACTGAAACAGACACAGACATTAAAGATTCTGCATACAATTTTAAGGATTTCATAGACTTTCTGAAGGTCCTGGTTTAAACTTTAAAGAAGGCACAGATTTTAGGTTAGAGGTCACAGTTATGGTGCTCCACCTGTATATTTACCTATGTACCCTCAGTCCATCAGTCCATCCATCCATCCATCCATCCATGTTCCCATCTACCTACCCGGTTTTGACTATGTACCAAAGGCAGTGCCCATGAAGGACTGCTAAGAACTAATGTTTGAAGATACCTAGCTCCTGACTTCTGGCCAAGATGGAGGCATAAACAGACATGCCGTGTTTACCTCCACAACTAAGAAGGAATACAACTACCTCAAAACTAAAAGCAACCAGAAGTTCCAGAAAATCAAACTGCATGGAAGCCCAGCAAACAAAGATATAAAAAAGAAACACTCATCCAGACAGGTAGGGGGGGCGGAGAGGACGCAGTGTGATGGCGGCAGCAGCTGCAGCAGCAGCGGCAGGCCGGCAGAAAGTGCAGTCAGACGTTTAAAAAAGTCAGAAGGGACACCTGGGGAGCATTCCCAGCTCCACACTGGACTTCGAAGCTCATGGTCCCAGCACCGGGGAAAATCAAGCCTCATTGCTTCTGACTGTGCAGACCAGTGGGGGGTGGGGTGGAGGCAGAAACTGCTGGTCTCAGCAGAGTCCACTTGTTTAAAGGGTCCCCACGGTCCTAGAACGTCCAAAGACCCACCCACTCTGGGAACGACAGCCAGGGCAATAGCTAGAGGGGCACCAGACCAGTGCGGAAGTGGGAGACGTGCCTGGAAAAGGGGCGAGTGCTGGGGGGGCGGGATTGTTCCCTCTCGGGCCCCTCCCCCATATACAGCGCCACAACGTGATGAAACAGGTCCCCCTCTATTGACAAATCCCTAAGGCTCTGCCCCTTACAATGTAACAGGAGCAACAGTTCTACCTGGAACACAGAGGCAAACAAACACAGGAGCCTGTCAGAATGAGGAGACAGAGAAGTATGGCCCAAAAGGGGGAATGGATCAAGGTTCCAGTGGGTGAACTAAGCAACGAGGAGATAAGACAACCTAACAGATGCAGAATTCAAAACACTGGTGATAAAGATGCTCACAGGCTTGACGGATATGCTTGAGTACGGCAAGCGCATAAGAGCATAAGAGAAGAAGGGAAGGCTATGTTAAGTGAAACAAAGGAAAATTCACACAAAACCAATTGTGAAGGGAAGGAAACCAGGGTTCTAATCAATGATTTGGAACATAAGGAAGAAAAGAAACAGTCAATCAGTGCAGAATGAGGAAGCAAGAATTGAAAAAAATGGGAAAAACTTCCCAAATTTTGCAAAGGAGATGAACACACAGGTCCGGGAAGCACAGAGGATCCTGGGTGAGCTGGACCCAGAAGGGACCACACCAGGATGCATCATGATTGAGATGCCAAGGGTGAAAGATAAAGACGGAGTCCTGGGGGCAGCAAGAGAGAGACAGAGAGTTGCCTACAGGGGGGATGCCTATAGGACTATCAGCTGATTTCTCAAAGGATACTTTGCAGGCAGGAAAAGACTGGCAAGCAGTATTCAATGTGATGAAAGGCAACCTGCAACCAGGACTACTCTATCCAGCAAAGCTATCATTTGGATGGAAGGGCAGATGAAGTGCTTCTCAGACAAGGTGAAGCTAAAGGAGTTCATCATCACCGAGCCATTATTATGTGAAATGTCAAAGGGACTTACTTAAGAAAAAGAAGATCAAAACTATGAACACTAAAATGACAACAAACTCACAACTATCGACAACTGAATCTAAAAAATAAAAACAAAATCCAACTAAGCAAACCAGAACAGGAACAGAATCATAGGTATGGGGATCATTTGGAGGGTTATCAGCTGCGAGGGGGGAGGGGGAGAAATGAGGATATGGTGCGGGGACTAAGAAGCATAATTGGTTGGTACAAAATAGACAGCGGGAAGTTAAGAATAATATAGGAAAGGGTGAAGCCAAAGAACTTATATGCATGACCCATGGACATGAACTAAGGGGGTGGGATTGCTGGAGGGAGGGAGGGTGCTGGGCAGAGGGGAGCAAAGGGGAAAAAATTGGAACTACTGTAACAACATAATCAATAAAATATACTTTAAAAAAAAGAAAAGATACCTAGCTCCTAATTATGCATTTTATGTGCTTTGAAATCCTTACCCTCTGCTTCTGATTTCCTTGCCAATCCCCTCTGTGGGTTTTTTGTTTGATTTTTTTGTTTTTGCATTTTATAGTCTTTGAATAGCCCTCTCTCTTTTCTACCCATACTCTTTCTTAGCTTTCTTTCCTGTTCTCTATAATATTCACCCCTCCTGTATATAAGTCTTTCCTCCTATGAAAACTTTCAAGATTTCTGCCCCTTTGGTTTTTCAATATCCAAACAATATACACCCATTTCTGTGACATCACATTCCATCTCCACAGAAACTACTGTGATATTGCAAAGATGATATAAAATCCAGCTGAGTTTGCAAAGTAGTCAAAATAGGAAGGACAAAAGAAGGAATCTTGGGACTTAGAAACTGGGGGTGTTGGTGTGGCGGGCGTTCATGCTTGTGAACTGAAAATATACAAATCACTCTGGGGCGAGGCAGAGCCTTTGCTATTAATGGATTAGGAAAACTCCAATTTTATGAGACTGTTTGGAGAGAATGAATTTTCCTCCAGTCCCTTCCTAGGCTAATTAAGTAACTTCCTGAGCTGGTTTTAGAAAAGCATTTCTGCCCCAGCACGACTATGTAAGTCTAGTTTCAGTCTGTAGGGAAAGAAGCAAGAATGGAAGCAAATCAGGAAACAGAAGGACACACACTGAGGCTTATGAAGATCATGGTCAACCTTGTCTAGATTGTGAATGTTTCTGTAGGAAAAGATAAGGTCAAACATCTGTGTTAGTTGGCTTTCAAAATGCATACATATTTCATATCACGGCTTCAGGAACAAACCAAAAGTAGCAAGGGTACTTTGTGGATTCATGACCCCCACACAAAGAGGAGTCTGGGAGAGAAGTGTCTAGGAACAACACAATATATAACTGAAAAGCAACCTGGCCTCTCCAATGACCAAGGTCTCCCATCCTGCTCCTAAAATACTAGCATCCCAATAACCCTGCCTTCTACCCATTCATCCAGCTGACACTGCCAAGACTATTTCATTTTCTAGACCTAATAAGTGGCGATAATAAAATTCTCTCCCCCCTCAGTGGTTCTTGTGAGGGTTAAAGGAGCCAACATGGAGAAAGCACTCAACAGGGGCAGGACACAGTAAATGCTCAGTACAGGTTAGTCAGTAGGAGCCCCCATGTCATTTGACTGGTCAGCAAGAATCTCTCCTGGCAAAACTTGGGTAAGAGCCTGGTATCAACACCCACCTATACTTTGGAAAACCTCAAATGCTTAGAACCAAAGCCAAACAAGTCAAAGTTACTCTCCAAAGTAAAAGACCTAGAAAGAATAACCAACCGACAAAATTTAAAAAGAAAAAAGACCCCTCCCACTTCACAGCGAAGTTCCTAGCTGAGTTGTTACTCCATTGGGTGCACTGAGTCCATGTTTTTCAGACATTTTCCCTTTCTGGCCAGGTGTTCAATCAAACACAGCTCAGGTGCTGAGGTGGTAACATCTGCAAACATTAGAAATGGAATTTGCAGAGTAAGGGAAGAATCAGAGGAGACAAAGGAAGTCCTCCAAATTGGAGAACAAAAGATGTGTCACATGGGGCTACAGGGGACGATACACACTGCCTTTGGGTCAGATTACTGACTCAATGGAGTCTTCAAATCAGGTTTTATTAAAGTGTGGTACCTACCTGAATGCTTATTAAAACTGCACATTACTAGGCTCCATGGCACATGAAGCAGAATCTCAAGGAGTGGGGCAGCACCAGCTCTCCACCCCACCTCCGGCTTTCTGCTCTCTTTCCTTTGTTTCCTTTCCTCATACTTCAGGGCTTAGCTGAAGCCCCACCTCCTCCACAAATATGGCCATAGAGTCTCATCTGCCTGCTCCCTCCTTTCTCAGACTCTTGGACGACTCAAGAGTACATTCCACATATTATTCATGTGTCCTATTAATGCTGCACAAATGTGTTAAGCTTTGCTTCCCTAACTAGTATTATATCATTCAACAGTCTTCATTCCTCCTTTCTGCCTGGTGAATTAAAGTAATAGAAATTAACACCTGAAAAGGGTGACTGGGAAGCAGCCATGGGCTCCAAGCTTTAGATATATATTGACTCATTTGACCCTAAAGATCCTAGCTATATTAGTAATATCCCTATTTAACAGATGAGAATATCAAGGCTCAGAGAGGTAAATTAATTTGTGAAGAGTCACAATGGTAGAACCAGAATTTGAGCCTAGCCTGTTTCACTCCAGAGCCCAAGCCCTTTACCACTACATTATGCCTCTAATTCAACCAGAGAATGTGATCCTTGAGGATAAGAACGATGGTACATATGTTAACCACATACTAAGAGCTTGGCCTGCATCACCTACTTCCATTTTCAGAATGACTATGAATTTGGTCCTCTCATTATCCTCATTTTACTGATGAGAAACTGAGGCTCAGAGAGGTTAAGCACCTTGCCCAAAATTACACAGCTGGTAGATGATAGAGGTGGAGCTGAACCCAGGACACCTGACCCCAGAGTCTGTGGTCTTAACCACGGCCACTTTTTACCCAGCCCAGTGCTTTGGACCTCAAAGATGCTCATAAGTACTTACTGGGCTGAACTGCGCCCATGTCCGGCCTTCTGAATTGCACCAGTGTCCAATGTGCTGTATAAACACACAAGATGCTGCAGAGAGCTGCCTGGGCAGCTCTCCAGCCCAGCAAGCATATAATAAATATAAGCTGCTGCTGACATGGGCGAGCTTCCTGCCAACCACTTTCTCTCGGCTCTATCCATATACACACCACATACCCCTGTATGCACAACTCATGCTCTCCCCTCCTTCGCTCACTGTGAACAAGGAGCAAGTGTGTGACTAAGGTCTCTAAAGGCTGGCTGCCCCGAGGGCAAGAAGCACTAGCTGGAAGACGCACGGACCCCTGTGTAGTTTGAATGCATTTACTCGTTTAACAAGTGTTCATTAAGTACCTCCCCTGTGCCAGACACTGTGCTAAGCCCTTACAGAGCAAGCAGACAAGATTCTGCTCTCAGGGAGGAACAATCGATAGTAACTAGGTATATAATTTTAGGTAAGGTGAGGGGAGACAGACTGGGATAGGGATGTGGGCGGTTAGAGAGGAGCCCAGCCAGCTGAAACCTAAGTGACCCAAAGGAGCCAGCGGGCAGGGGTGATGCAAGCACAAATATCTGAGGATGGGGAAAATCTTGGTGTGATTTTAGAATAGTCATCTGCAAACTTTCTTAAAGACCCAGATAGTAAATATGTGTTTCTACCAAACTGCCACTGTCATGCCATAGATAACATGTGTGGCTGTGTTCCAGTAAAGCTTTATTTATAAAAAACGGGCAGTAGTCTGGGTTTGACCGGTAGGTCACGGTTTGCTGATCCTACTTGAGAACATAAAGAAGGCCTGTGAGGCTGCAGTGTATTGAGGGAGGGTTAGGGGGCGGGGCAGAGGGGCAAAAGCTAGACTGTAGAGGTCCTTGTCAATAATTCTAAGAGCAATGGGAGGCCACTGGAGTAATGTAAGCAGGAGAATAACGATGTGATTTCCATTTTCCAAAGGTAACTCTGGCTGCTGTGCAGAGACTGGTTATGAGGGCAGAAGTAGATGTGCAAGGCCAGTTAGGCAGCTGGTGGAAACACGGGGGAGAGATGGAGGCCTCTTGGGCTTGTGCTTGGCAGTAGAAAGGGCTGGGGAAGCTGAAGACTCTACAGAAGGAACCCGCTGCAACCCTGCTGCCTGAGCAGCTCCGCAGCCTCAGTGAGGACAGTCTCTATCAGGAAAACAAAAAACAAAATCCTGGGGTGGTCCTGTACCCCCAAAATTATTGGACCCAGTCCATCTCAAATCTCGATAAAGGTATCCCAAGAACTCAATTTTAGTGAACACTGTGTGAATTTTCCAGGTATTGCTAATCACGTAGCTTCAAGATGACTAATGTTCCTGAGAACACACAAGTTATTTGTCTTTCCAGTTACTGTCTGAGGTGCTTGCACTTGGGGAAGAGGACAATTTCCTAGTAGATTGGCAAGGGCTGACGCAGGCGTTACTGCCAAGTGTCGCACATCCATTCCCCACTGCACGAAGTCCAAAAGCTGACTGAGCAGCCACTCCAGATGTGTAGCACAGGCCACTGGAATGCAAAGGCTTGGAGATTAATCATTACGAAACACCAGACTTTCCCCTCTTCCTCCTTACTTAATTCTTCTTGATCTCAAAACACACACACACACACACACACACACACACTCTCTCTCTCTCTCTCTCTCTCTCTCCCTGTCATTAGGAAACTTTCTTCAAATTAGTCTGATGATTTTATCTGGCATTCAACTAAAACAGCCCTTACCGAGTATCTCCAGCAATAAACTAACAAGAGATAGAACAAAGAAAGAGATGTCCCTGCCTACCGTGTAAATAAGTCTTTTTCCTACTCTAATGCCTTATTTCTCCAAGAGGGGTGAAGGGAAGGGGAAAAAAGAGGATGTGTATTGATAGCAACTTCTAAAAATCAGAGGTAGTAAAATATTATCAGCCAAACCAGTGAATAAAGTGGATTAACATTTTGTCAGAACCTTTTTTGCATCTCAGTCAACACTGAAAGGTGTTTTCTTCTGGGCTTAATTTGGCATTTTGTTCTTCAGGGAATTCAAA
Source organism: Furipterus horrens (assembly GCF_987537825.1). NCBI lineage: Eukaryota > Metazoa > Chordata > Mammalia > Chiroptera > Furipteridae > Furipterus > Furipterus horrens. The sequence goes on from NW_028327180.1 coordinate 71,417,630, forward strand.
AGGTCACTGTCATTGCTGATTGAAAACAAACTAGTGTCAATGAACTCTGCCATGACTCCCAGAGACCACAGGAAGGCTTGTGTCATGTCCCTGTCTGGTTCAACCAAACCTCTCTCCTGCTCTCGTTTGTCAGGACAATCATCAAGTTGTGGGGTGGGAGAAGTCAAAGGACCTGCTAGGCAGGGCACCCTGATGGGAAGGAAAGGACTTGGCAGTTAAAAATCACCTAGGTATCTTTAGCTACTTAAACTACTTCAGAAAGGAGATTTAAAAACAAAAGGTGGGAATGTAAAATGGTGCAACCCCTTTGTAAAACAGTTTGGCAGTTCCTTAAAGTTAGACATAGAGATACTATAAGACCCAGAAATCCTACTCTGAGGCATATCACCAAAACTGAAAATACATGTCCTCACAAAAACTTGTACATGAATGTTTATAGCACCATTACTCTTAACAGCCAAAAAGTGGACAGAATCAAAATGTCCATCAACTGATGAAGGGACAAATCAAATGTGATATATTAATACAATGGAATATTATTCAGCAATAAAAAGGAATAAAGTTCTGACAGGTACAATATGGATGAACCTTGAAAACAGGCTAAGTGAAAGAAGCCAGTTACAAAGGATTACCCAGAGCAGGGTAGTTTATAGTGACGGAGAGTAGGACAGCGATTACCGAAGCTGGATGGGGTGGGGTTGGGGTGAATGGGGCATGGCTGCTAAAATGTGCAGGGTTTCTTTTGGGCGTAATGAATATATTCTGGAATTAAGAGTGGGGATGATTATACAACTCTGAATATACCAAAAACCACTAACTTGTACATTTTAAATGGGTAAATTTTGTGGTATGTGGATATCTCAATACAGTGGTTTAAAAAATGGAAGAAGGCTACACTCAAGAAAAGGAATCACAACACACACACACACACACACACACACACGCGCGCGTGCGCGTGCATGCATTCAGATACCTTTTGGGAGCTTAAACAAATTCTGCCCCTGGGGTCCTTTGCGTCCTCAGAGTGAATAGCTGGTAGGAACATGGCAGTCCCTTGCCCTTGCGAATACTGAATTGGGGTTTAGAGGACAGACCTTTAAACTGGATTCATCTGTAAATGTGGGGCTCTCTCACATCCTGCTCATCTATAGGCAGGAGCCCTCCCCCTGCTGACAGAGCAGCCCCGCTCTGGTTGGTTTGCTGTGGAAACTGTGTCATCTTATGGCTGGGCTGTGACTCCCCAACACATGCCTCTTTGGGGGACACTAGCCAATGACACAGCTTTGGAGAGCTTTCATGGACCTACTTCATCTGCAGGGCTGTTGGGGCCTGAAATCTCCAGCTGCTCACAGGAGCGGCCACTGGGATGGCTGTTTGTGCTCTTTGACTTGCAAAGAGCCCAAATGAAAATGGAGCACAGGTTTAGGGACAGTGCTTTGGGGGCTCTGAGAACCATAAAAGAGGACGCAGGCCCAGCAGGCCACATGCAGTTATGGGTTCACACCCACCCCTGTTGGCTCAGAAGGTTCAGCGCCCAGAGAGACCTGGGAACACCCCCCCCCCCCCCATGCTCTGTGACCACTTTCCCATTCTTTCTGCTAGGCCTGATCAGCATCTCTGCCATGACGCACGCCGGGGCTCTGCACAGCAGGGCAGCCCCTTGCCATGTGGATGCATTCAGGGCTTGTCCCCAGGGGCCCATCTCTGACCTGGCTTGGACCTCGAGATCCTTACACACAGCCAGGCCCAGGGAGTAAAGGTGCATTATCTACTGCCCAGCTGAGAGCCAGGCCTGGATCCCATTGGCTGAAAAGGAAAGACTGTCACTGTGAACCATGAGAAAGCCAGGGTCTTTGTTTAAGATGGATGTAATGACAATGATGATAATCACAACAATAACATATTGAATGCTTAATATGTATTAAAACATGTGAAGTGCACTATCTTGATTTTCTCTCATAACCCTCTATTACCTGCATGAGGTCACAAAGGGGCATGTGATCAGGCCAGGCCTTGGGCTTTAGCAGCCTGAATCCAGAGTTCGTGTTCCCCAGTGCTAGGTGGGAGCCTTGGCTGCCCTTATTTCTGGGTCTCGGACAGGTGGTAGGAGGTGTGGTCTAGGCCAGGGTGGGCTGCCTGGCCACAGGGAGGAGCACTTGGGCAAAACACACCCCTGCCCGGGAACTGTGTTCCCAACCCTCCTGAGGTCAAGAAAGGAGCCCTGGAAAATGTCCAATTCCCGAAACCAGGCAGCTGATTTTGCCTCCTTCTTTGAGAAAAACAGACCCTTTCACCCAGAGATCCAGAAAGATTAACCCCAAAGGAAAACTTTATCTGGTGAAAATCTCAGCTGTAAGAGCAACTTGGACTTTACCTCAGAATCTTGATTTTAATCTCAGGTACATGATAAATTATGACAAATTATGACATCAATTCTCCCTTTGAAAATATATACATATATATTTTTAGGGAGGAAAACAAACAAAAGAAAGAAATAGAATGATGCATCGAGCAAGTACTAGACCCAAATTCTACAGAGAAGTTGCCATGAATCCCTTTCCCACCAGGACACCTGAGCAGGACAGCCGCTGGGTGCCGGGTGGTTTGGCTCTGGGGGAGGAAGAGCAGGGACGAAGCGAGGCCTACCGCCCATCACTCACCTAGTGCCTGGCCACCTTGGAAACCGGCCTTGCCTGCTGCGGGCAGTGAATGCCACTGAACCCCAGGGGAAAGGGGCACAGAACCTGCGGCCTCAATCGCTCCCCTGAGCGTCCGACCATGGGCAGGATCGCTGCTTTCCACTCCTTCGTCCCCTACCCTCTGTTCAGCCCCAGACTCTCGAAACCACTGCCAGGCGCAGGACTGAGTCCAGTGCCAGCACAATCACATTTCACGTCCACAGCCCTGTGATGAGACTGCCTCTGTCAGCGGGCGACACTTGACAGCGCCCCGCAAAGGCCCACTGCTGCTGCTCTCTCATTTTGGGAAAAGATACACAAACACACATTCTTTTTCAGTCTTACCCATTCCTTAGGTAGGAACTTTGGGAACTCCAGGTACTTATACCCCCCCCCCCCCGCCCATTTTTGCAAGGGGATGAGAAAACTCACCGTTATCAAAGACCGTGCCTGCGGTGAAGGAGAGCTCCGAGTCGTGTTCAGCTTTGCAGGCGTACAAAGCTTTTGCCTTCCGGAACGGTGTGCTGTGTGAAAACAGGTATTTATTTGGCAGCTGTTAAAAAAACCTCTGAAAGCTCCTGATATTCCATCTCTCTTCTTCCCCTTCCCTGTAAGCCACCCAGTCCTCTGTGGTAGGAAGAGCCTAACAAGGCAGCCAGATAGCGAAACATGAGGTAGAAAAGTTGCAAAGGTCACCGGAGAAATATTCAGAGAAAAGCCATAAACCCTGAGGAACCACACTTCTTGTGGGGTCACCTTGTGCCATGTTAAAACTTGACCTGGGAGTTACAACAGCTGAAGAGTGGGAGGGTAGGCTGGGCCCCTTTTTTGGAGCAGGAGTAGGTGGGGAGGAGGGAGGTTGGGGCAGGGAAGAACTTCCAAGGTGCAGTGGAGAACACTCCCAACAGAGCCTGTTGAAAGTGGGCAATACACAGTGAGTCAAAAAGGAGAAATTCTAGCAAAGCCAGGTTTCCGCTGGAGGCCACGGATTGACATCACCTTTCCCAGGTGTTACTTATTTATCATTGGGTTGGTGGAAAAGGATTCCAGAGCTGGAACTCCCTGGCCGCCCGGGTAGGGGAGGGAATAGACAAGGCATGTGTGCAAGCAGTTACATATGCACATGCATGAACACACACATGAACATGTGTGGGAGTGTGGGGAAGAAGAAGGGAGAGAGGACACAATGCATTTTTATTTTGCCCTTCTCCTGTCTACAAGTGTTGGTAACCACTCTTACTGTGTATCAGAATCTCCTGGGGAGCTTTTTAAAAATGCAAATGTCTGGGTTCTTCCCTGACTTGTAGATATAAATACAGGCACCAGGATTTTTAAAAAGGTCTCTAAGTGATTCTACTATGCAACCAGGGCTGAGAACCATTCTTCTCGAGCCTGGGTTGGCAAACTCTTTCTGTAAAGGGTCAGACAGTAAATCTTTCAGGCTTTGAGGGCCATACGGTCTCTAGTGTAAACACTCAACCCAGCACTGTAGCATGAAAGCAGCCATAGACAGCACGGAAACAGATCAGCGTGGCTGTGTTCCACCCAAACTTTACCACTAAAGACAGGTGGTGGGTCGGATTTGACCTAAGGACCACAGAAGGCTAACTCGTGTTCCAGAGAGTAAATGGTAAAAGACTGGTAAATCTTATTACCTTCTATAATTTTTTGATTTGATATCTAAGTAGTTCCAAATGACCTATGGATTTCTCAAGGGTTGAAAGAAAAATTACACTTAATAGTCAAAAGTTGGCTGTTATTTGATAAAAGCAACCTCCCTCTCCCTCCAAGCTGTCTGAGGAAGCATAGGTAGGGGCTCTGGGGCAGAATAATAAAAGAGTAAATAGGTGTTCTGGATTAGACAATTATTCAATGTATGTGAATGTATGTGTATGTATGTATGTATGTATGTGCGTATAATTATCTTATCTTCATGATTAATGGGCAGCCTCCAGGAGCCAGTGGTGCTAAACCTCTCATAGTTCACTGATTTCTAGTGACCAAATGAGATTTAACTGAGGAATGACTGGTGTCAGGTAAATCCAGACAGAATTAGAAGGGGCAGGGCATTTGGAATTGTTATATCTTGGAGTCACCAAGCCAGGCTTCCCCTTGGGAAAGAGGAGCAAGCCATGGATGGGTGGAAACTTACCCCAGGGCCAGGCATCTAGAACTTCCAGTCTGGGTTCCATGAAACCCCTAGGGAAAGAAGGCTAAGAAGGCCTATTGTGCTAAATGATCCGAATAAAGGATGAGTCAGAATCTTTTGCAAGGGGGTGCAGTTTACTGATGTCCTTGCTGGTCTTCTAATAGCCAGAGATGATGGCCAGGTGGGAGAAAATTGGGAAATTCAGAAAAAAATGAAGTGGGTCCTCTGGGAGAAAAGAATTTCTTTAGAATTCATCAGCTCCGATAGAAAACAACTCTTCCAGTGCAACTATCATTAAAGTCAGAATAAAGTTCAGAACAAGGAGCACATTCGGTGATCTAACCAAACCAAGTCTGTGTATTGGCCAGCAAGGGCCAAATAGCCACTGTGCAACCTTCTGGGGAGGAAAAAAAAGTTTTGGTTTTCTTTTGTGTGTGTGTTGTTGAGGAAGTGGGGAGCAGAGATGAGAAGTCACCTGGCTGTGAAATGTGCTAAAACCACTAAAACCCCATACTGACAGGTCAGTAGATCCCGTCATGACATGGCAGGTGAAAGAAGAACCCAGAGGACATTAGATTAGCCAGGGTCACTGTCCCTTGAGAACAGGGCAGAGCAGGTGAGGAGACAGCAAAGAGACTGCGTACAGGGAAATAAAGGGTAAGGCAAAGATCATCTGAGGCAAGGCTCCTCCAGCTGGATTTTCATGGAGGTTACTTATTAACCTCATTAAATAAAGGGAATGGGACAAAATAGGGGCAAGCCAGGGAAACCAACTGGGATATCTGGCAGGAAGAAAGCAGAGGGAATGGTGCCCAAGATTATCATTCAAGAGGAGTAATTTTCCACTAATATCAGGCTTTTGCAATTGAATAATGAAGTAACAATAAAATAGTATAATAAAAATAAAAACAAAGGTCAGGAAAGGGCTTTGTTTTTCTCTCAAATTAATAGGAGACTGATAGTCTATGAGAGGGTATCTTCCCCTGCGACCTCCTCCGAGCGACTTAGAACATGTATGAAAATGGGATAACAGAAGGGGTGCTTTTTAAAGGGACCACCTCCATTCCCTATGACCAGGGCTGCCAAATAAAATACAAGACACCTAGTCAAATTTGAATTCAGATCAACAGGAGTACTTTTTTTAGTATAAGTATGTCCCAAATATTACACGAGACATACTTACACTAAAAAAACCCTTCTGTTTATCTACAATTCAGATGTAACTGGGTATCCTGTATTTTTACGTTATTTGCTAAATCTGGCAACTCTGCCCAGGGAAGAGTCTTATCTTTTTAAAAAGTCTGTCAGCCCCGCAAGCTCAGTGTCCCATGCCATATTCCTTCTCAGAAGCCTTCAGGAATTTGTTTTAGGTAGGGTTCTTACCCAAACAGCTCCTGTTGGCACAGAGGCTGTGTTTGTAGACTTTGGCTCTGAATTTAAAAAAGAAAAAAAAATCGCCACTAAGCATCTTTGATTCTTTGGCTCCCTGGCTGCCTCTTCCCTGCAGTGCCTCCCAGCGCTGGACACAGAGAGCGTGGGATGCCTTCGACTGCTCTGGTGACAATGCCCTTCAGACCTCAGCTGGGCCTTCAAGGGCATGAGCAAGTTTGGAAGCTTTTGTTAGTTCACTTTTAATTTTCGCCTCTGAGCATGGCATGAAGCCAGCAAAGCACTCAGAGAAGTTTCCCTCAAATGCCCTTGCAAGCCCCACAAAATGACAACCCGCTCTCCATTGTATGGCACGACAGGGAGGTAGGGCCAGATAGATTGGCAGGTGGCAACGGCTTGATCATTTAGGCAACATTTCCAGGGGCCCCTGTGCAAATGCAAGTGATGGGTTTAGGGCTGGGAGCTTTTCTGGAGGTACAAGTGAAAGGAAAGGGAAATGTGGAGGGAATGTTCCTCTAGTACCCCTCCTCTGATGTGCTGTAAAAGGCATCTTCATTTCTGAGTTTGAATAAGCACTAAAGTTGCTTTGAAGAGGGGAGTGGAAGCCATTTCCAGAGGAGACATTATGTAGAAGTTCATGAGACCATTCATTAGGTATAATTAAGTACTTATTTTTAACTGCTCTGACTAGAAAAGGAAACTGAAGTTCACGTTCTGGAAGTAGCTTTGGGGGAAGGCCCCACTGGACCTGAATAACAGATATATGCCCCCATCTCTTGGCTGCATACTGCAATAGCAGTTATGGGATGTTAGCCCTCTTTGTTGGCGAGCTGTAATGAGCTAGCCACCCCAGTACTGTCTGCATCTTTGCTCGCCTTGGCATACAAATTTAGCTCAGTGACAGCCAATGGCAAGTCCTACTCAGCCTTGCATATTTTCAAAATGGCAGCTTCCTAAAGGGTTGTGGAACAGCATCTTCAAATGGTGCTATTCTAACAATGGCCAGAGGAGGCAGTACTGAGTACCCATGACCCCAAACATAGCAGGCAAGCAGATTCCACTGTCATCTTTCTCTGCCAATTTGGAAATACTTTGGGAGAGAAAAGGAACAGCTAAAGAAAAAAAACTGGAAGTGTCTTGGGAGGTGGAAGGGAGTGGAGAGGTGGAGATACTGGAGAGGCAACAGGGCCCTAAAGCTCAAGAGACACAAAAAAGGCAATATTCTCAAAGCAGAGAGTACATTTCAAATTTTTAGCTGAATGATTCCACTATCCTGAGCCCACCAACCCATTCTGTCCAAGGGGCTAATGTCTTGAAGATTTTACTCCCCTTTGATCAAAATGAAGAAGCCGTATTCTTCTAATGACCAAATCTCTGGTATGATGAGGGAAGCATTTTGGAAGGTGACTGTCTCTGGTCACTGTGGTTTGCTCTAGTTCAGGTCCCCATGGACAATCAGTGATCTAACTAGAACAATCCATGCCATATCTAGTGTCCGGGAAAGTTAGTATCTTCCAAAGCACCCAGGATATGTTTAAGAAATAATCAGGAAATAACCTGAGTGTCAGAAAAATATGATTTGAATTTTTACCTTATTTCCAAGGTGAGGATAAAAAGAGATACTGGAAAGGTATCCTTCTCATATTCTGGGACAAAGCTAGATAGAAACCTAGAAGAGCAGGCCAGGCCCTGGGGCTGAAAGTTGCATGGAAACTTGAATTTGGTGACACCGATATGTTTGGCAGAAAGAGTGCTGGGTTGAGTGCAAGTGAATTCTAGATTGGCTCTAGTTAGTCATGTGACTGTGCACAAGTCACCTCTCTGTGCCTTAATTCAGGCCGTTTCTCCTCTCATTCTCATATAAGGACAGAATGAAATGATAGATATAAAAGTGTGTAGAGGAGAATAAAATGATATATATGTCTATATATAAATAGCACAGAATTTTCTTTTTTTTAAAAGTGAGACTCAGCTTTATAAATTATTTAAGCCTCTCTGCTGGACCCGCCCCTTAGGAAAAAATTGGCTAGGAGGAAAAGATGGATGAGAAAATACTGCGTAGGCCCAAAATGCTTATGATCTGTATAATTGGGATCTACATTTTGATAGTCTGAAAGCAGAGACTAAGTTTGAGAGACACACGCTACGGACCTGTACAGCAGAGAGATCCTGCAGGTTCTTAGTTAATTAATTTCCTGGATTTACACAGCTTCTTTTCTCCAAAGAACTCAAGTGCAAAGAATGAAGTCTGGACGTCATCGAAGGAGGGAAAACTATAGCATGGCCCTTGGGGAGAGGAACTAGGTCAACTCTCAGAAAGAGGTGCTGCCTGCTTCCATGAGAGCTAAGGGTTCATGACAAATGGAGAGAAGCAGGCTGGGAGCACTGACGATTCCTGGGAATGCATGGAGGGAAGAAGGTGGCCATGAACAATTTAAAGAGAAATCACTTCATATTTTGATCTCTTATTCTGTGTTATCTTCATCTTTCTCCCAGTGGTCTGGTCTTAGCAAGTAGGTATCAGTGTTCATGGGCTAGAGCCCAACCCCACAAATAATCGTTTCCTGATGCTACCTGATAGAAATGAGGGAAGAAAAGGCCAGTGCATTCTCGGCACTGATCTCTCTGATATTATCAAATATCAAAGCACAGAGAGCCCTGTGTTAAGACAGTGAGCCAAATAGAAGCCCATTCAGGAGGTGCTCTTTTCCTACTCCAGGTATCATAGATTATTAATTCAAACTGGAGGACGGGTACAGCAGGGTATGTAAAATGCCAGGCTGGTTCATGCAAATGGTCTCTCCCAGCTTTAGTTCTTCGACTGGAATCACAGGAGGGCAGAGGCTGGCCACCTGCTGCCCCTGAGTGGCTTTGGATAAATGGGACCGGATTGGTCATCATCCGTGATTTTACCTGGAGTCTTCATGAACTGCTTCTTCTGGCCTGTCAAAAAGCAAGTGCAGGTTTGCATGGCAGGGAACAGAGCTGACGAGGAGGCTGAACACTGCATGAAGAGAGGACCGAGCCAATGAGAGAACAACAGCAGCAACAGAAAATCAAACAAACCCTGCAACAGACCTGATGGGGGATGAGTCGCTGGACGTGGATGAGGTGGGCATAGGGCTGGATGGCGCCGAGAACATGGGCCAAGATGGCGAGAGGGGTGAAGTTGGGCTTGGATTCGGGGGGCTGCAAGACATAACAACCAGAAAACTCATCAGCACACAGGGCAACAACAGTGGGAGCACACGGTGTTCACGGAAGGCCACGTGACAGGGAGCTGGAGCAGACTAGAGCAGCACTGGGACCTGGGATGTGTCGTCAGTGCCTCGTCCCATTTCTCCAGACCAAACCTCTGCGTCTTCCAACTAATGCCTGTTCTGTAACGCCCTGGAGCATTAATGTGTCTCCTTGCCCTTCAGAACAGCTGCTTTCTGGGTGACAGGACCTTGGTCAGTTGTGTTCTTTGTGCCTTTGGCCATCGGTGACAAATGCCCTGAACTCACTTATGTGAGTTCCCCAACCCATATTCTATCACAGGCCTCTATCTGGGGGCAGCACTAGCTTATCATCAGCTTTCAGCTTCCACTACTGTGTGAGTGTTCTAAAAGTTGTGTCTCAGCAAAAATGACCATTTGTCCAGGCCACACAGGCTATTCAGCCAGAAAACAATTTCCTGTTTACATTTTTAACTAAATGGGCTGTGTGCCATTGGAGACCCAGAGTACTGCATTAGAAAAATGACAGCAGGCGGAGAATGGGGCTGGACACACACCTCTTGAGGAGGGCTTGCATTTAAGGGCAGCATGTCGTTCCTCTGGGTTTTGCTTTCCAGGTCTGCTCTTTCTCTTTTCATAGATTCTGAGCATTTTCAGACTCTAAGAAAAACCCCAGAGGGGAGGCAATAAAAAAATAATAAATAAAAGGAGGAATGGAAACCTTCAAACTGTCATTTTGTTCTTTAATTGGTGGCAGATCAAAAGTTTGGAGAGGAAAGGCTGAAATTATACACTAAAACATGGATTGATTAACTGGTCATGTTAGCCCTTTGACTTCTTTCCATAAATTACACAAACATCTTAGCAGCTCTGTAAAACTGCATTAAGTCACAGATAGTGCAAATACTAGTGACTGAGAAAACAATGTGAGAAGCACCTGGCCACACCACCACCTGCAGCCCCTGAACCTCAGCCAATGGCTGGACTATTTGGTTCAAGCACTTTATAGAAGTGAAAAAGACAGCAATCCACAAGAATCAATAAATCTCCTACTTAAAGGGACCTACTCAATTTAGAATGAGACCCAATTATGGCCCTAATTACCTACAGTTGTAACATAAATTCCTGTGGCAATATACAGTAAAAACCCATGGTGTGAGTGCCTCAGAGAGCCACCGACTAACTGCATAAAAATTTATTATGTGCTATTATGTATACTACATTTCCAGAATATGAGTTCCACGAGCCACGGATTTTTGTCCATTTTGTTTACAGCTATAGCTCCAAAGCCTAAAAGAGTGCCTGCAGGTAATCAATAATTAATTATTAAGTGAATTAATGAATCTTGTTTAACCCACTCAATGAGTCAATAGACACTATTATAACGACCATTTCCCAGATGTGGAAACTTTGGCCAACTTGAGGCTTGCCTGAAGATACCCAGCCTATAAGTGACAAGACTGAGGTTCAGACCCCAAGACCCTGACTCCAACCCTCTGGGAGAGGAGGACTTGCTCGGTTCCTCGACACCGTGCCAAGCTTCTTCACAGACCCAGCCATAGCATTAGGAGCTTTCCTAACCACTGATCTATGGCTACCACATTTGCAAGGGAAAATTGGAATGCAGCAACAGACAGACTCAATAAGACTCAATACATTGTAAATTCCAACAAAATCTCCGATCCTGCCTCTAGTCTTCTGTTTGGTAGATTCATACAGCAGATGGAATCCATATAATAGAAGTGATTAAATTCAAAGAGCAAGGTCTTTTCCCTCTTTTTGCCTATTAATCCAGCAAAGACTAATTATAGAGTACCTAGTATTATCAAGACAATAAGTGAAATACAACTTAGCATTTGCCAAAGTCCCTAATTTCAAAAGCTTACAATGTATTTGACAAGATGAAACCTTAAAAACAACCACCGCAGATGCTAAAATCCTCAACCAGATATTAGCAAACCAGATCCAGCAACATATTAAAATGATCTTATATATGATAAAGTAGGGTTTATTCTGGGGATGCAAGATTGATAAGCAAAATACTCACAAATCAATTAATGTGATACACCACATAAACAAAATGAAGGGCAAAAACCACATGATTTTATCAACAGATACAGAAAAGGCACTTGATAAAATCCAGCACTCATTTATGATAAAAACTCTCAGCAAAGTGGAAATATAGGGAACATACCTCAACACAATAAAGGCCATACATGACAAACCCATACCCAACATCATACGTAGTGGGCAAATACTACAAGTGTTCCCCCTTAAAACTGGGAAGACAGGGATGTCCACTTTCACCTCTCTTATCCAGCATAGTACTGGAAGTCTTACTCAGAGCAATCAGACAAGAAGAAGTAAAAGTTAACCAAATTGAAAAGAAGTAAAACTGTCATAAGTTGCAGATGACATGATACTTTATATAAAGAACCCTAAAGATTCTGTTACAGAAACAGGGGAGTCCAAAAATCCCCAGAGTTTGCTGCTGGGGGATGGGGAGAAGTAAGCAGCTTTTCAAATGCTTCCACATGCCTGAGGCTGGTGGCTAGTGTCTTTCTTATGCAAAATGGCTTTAATGCATCCAAAGCCTCAGGCAGATGGGAGGAGTCTTGAACCAGGGGACGGTATGGAAAGCACACAGAGCCTACGTAAGGGTCTGTGAATGGTCAGAACTGTTTGCAACGCCCACTGCGTCAGAGGACGCAGTCAGGGATATATAAGCAGCTGCGGACATTTTAGCTCGGACTCTCTCGCTCTCTGGCTCGTGCTCTCACTCTGAGACTCTCTCAAGCTCTCGTTCGGGCTCTGGCTCTCTCTGGCGCTCTCGCTCTCGTTCTCTCTCTCTCTGTCACTCGCGCGTTCGCTCTCGGGCTCTCGCTCTCTCGCTCTCTCGTGTGCTCCCTCCACGTGGCTTGGTGAAGGGGTCTCCAGGCTGCTTTAAGAGGCTCTCGCCATGCGGTTTTTGAGAAGGAGAGGAGATCCGCGCGGTTTGCAGGAAGAAGGCAGTTTGCAAGGAGGCTGAGAATCCAGGTGGTTCTGCATTGAGAGCTGGAGGGCACCACAGCACAGAAAGGACCTCCCCAATCAGATTGAATGATTGGCAGCTACTGGTAAAGCTGAACTGTGTTTGGAAAGTAGGGAAACGGTTTCTCTGACTTTCCTAAAACTAGCCTGGTCTGGAAGGGGGGAGGCAAGGATATGTGCTTGTGGGTGTTTTAAAGAGCATAAGACTTAACAACAGAAATCCGCAAATAACTAAATCTATATAACTGTTAAATAAACAATTCTTTTTCTTTTCACCAAACTCTGGTATTGAGAGTTATAATTTTGGCGGCGGGCAATCGGGCCCCTAACTAAAGAGCCCGTGGGTTTGTTTTCAACTGGAGCAGCCCAGGGGTTCTGTAACAATTCCACCAAAAAACCCACTAGAACTGATAAGTTAATTCAGTAAAGTAGCAGGATATAAAATAAATATCCAGAAATCAGTTGCATTTTATTTTTATTTATTTATTTATTTTTTTTATCACTGTGTGGTTGCCTCTCACTCCCGCCCCCAACTGGGGACCTGACGTACAACCTAGTAATGTGCCCTGACTGGGAATCAAACCAGCGACACTTGGCTCACAGGTCAGTGCTCAATCCACTGAGCCACAGCAGCCAGGGCATCAGTTGCATTTTAGAAAGGGAAACTAAGAAAACAATCCCATTTACCACAGCATCAAAAAAAATAACACACCTATAAATACATTTAACCAAAAATGTGAAAGACTGGTTCTCTGAAAATTTTAAGACACTCAAGAAATAAATTTAAAAAGATACAAGTAAGTGGAAGCACGTACCGTGTTCATGAATAGGAAGAATTAACATCATTAAAATGTGTATGCTACCCAAAGCAATCTATACAGCCAAAAAATTCCTATCAAGATACTAATGGCGTATTTCACAGAACTAACTAGCACAAGTATTCCAAAAATTTACACGGAACCACAAAAGACCCTAAATAGCCACAACAATCTTGAGAAGGAAGAACAAAGTTGGAGGAATCACTTTACCTGATATCAACTATACTATAAGGCTCTAGTAATGAAAACAACCTGATAACTGTATAAAAAGATATAGAGATCAATGGAAAGAATAGAGCCCAGAAATAAACCCACACCTTCATGGTCAATTAATATTTTGACAAAGGAGGCAAAAACATGCAATGGGGTAAATACAGTCTATTCAATAAATGATGTTGAGAAAATGGGACAGATATGCGCAAAAAAAAAAAAAAAAAGAAACTAGACCACCATTTTACACCACACACAAGAATAAACTCAAAATGGGTTAAAAACTTAAATGTTAGACTTAAAACCATAAAAATCCTAGAAGAAAAACACAGGCAGTAAAATCTCAGACATTTCTCTAAGCAATATATTTTCTGATATATATCCTTGGGAAAGGGAAATAAAAGGAAAAATAAGCAAATAGAACTACTAAAACTAAAAAGTTTTTACACAGCAAAGGAAAACCATCAACAACAACAACAAAAAACAATGAATGGGAGAACATATTTGCCAATAATACATCTGATAAGGGGTAAAGATCCAAAAGTTATGAAGAACTTATAAAACTCAACAACAAAAATACAAACAACCTAATTAAAAAATGAGCAAAGAACCAAATAGACACGTCTCCAAAGAGGACATACAGATGGCTAAAACACATAGAAAAAGATGCTCAATGTTACTACTCATCAAAGAAACACAAATAAAACCCAAATGAAATATCACCTCACACCTGTCAGAATGCCATCATCAATAAATTAACGAACAACAAGTGCTGGCAAGGTTGTGGAGAAAAGGGAACCCTCATGCACTGTTGGTGGGAATGCAGACTGGTGCAGTCACTGAGGAAAGCAGTATGGAATTTCCTAAAAAAATTAAAGATGGAAATGCCTTGTGACCCAGCAATTCCACTTCTGGGAATATATCTAAAGAAGCCCGAAACACTAACTTGAAAGAATATAAGCACCCCTATGTTCACTGCAGTGTTATTTATAAGAGCCAAGATTTGGAAGCAGCCCAAGTGCCCATCAGTAGATGAGGGGATAAAAAACTGTTACATTCACACAATGGAATATTATTGGGACCCGGAGAGCATTACGCTAAGTGAAATAAGACAGTCAGAGAAAGACAAATACCATATTATTTCACTCATGTGGAATCTAATGAACAAAATAAACCAACAAACACAGAAACAGACTCATAGAGAGCAAACTGACAGCTGTCAGAGGGGAGAAGTGTGGCGCTGAGTGAAAAAGGTGAGGGTATTGAGCAAACAAACAAACAAACAAACTCATAGACACAGACAACAGTATGGTGATTACCAGAGGGAAAGGGGGTGGGAGCAGGCAGAAGAGGGCATAGGTGGATAAATGGTGATCAAGGAGACTTGACTTGGGGTGGTGAACACACAGTACAATACACAGATCATATATTACAGAATTATACACCTGAAACCTATGTAATGTTATTAACCAATGTCATCCTAATAAATTTAATTAAAAATTAAAACAATTAAAACCACCTCCTTGTTGGAAACAAACAAAAGGAACCAAGTGTAATATAAGATATTAAGATTCATCAGCTGACAGATAAGTTACTCTATTATTACTTTAACACCTGCTCACACTTGACTTTGTCTGCAGTCCTGGGAGAAAGTGCTGCCTCATTTCTGTTGTGCAGTCCTCAGTTTCTTTCATAGTTGTAGCTGGTAAGAAAGGCCTAATTTTCTGAGTTTTCTCACCAGGACCGGCCATGCTAGATAATGACGTAGTAGGCACCAATGCCCTGGTGATGACTTCCAAGCTGCAGCCCAGTGGTCAGCACAGGACAATGAAAAAGTCCTTAGAAGTTTTTTTGAGGTTTTTTTTTTCCCCCCTTTGCCTTTTATAAGTAGGAAACACCATCAGTTTCCTATCTCATCTGTATCCAGAATGATGGCTTTGGCTCACAGCATAGTGGGGAACAATGTGGGTTCTAAATGTTTTCTCACGTCCTTGGATATCTAAGTGGTCCTTGGCCAGTCGTACGTGGCTGAAATTATCCGGGGCGTGGCTGGAATGCAGGGCATTCATAAAGATTATAGAACTTTACTCTTCAATCCCCATGTCAATTGCCACAGTATTAACTGTAATTTTTAACAACAGAATTTCATTTGTTTGTGTTTAGTCATAGCAATGACATTTATTTGCTATAAAATGACCACAATTTACCACAGCGATTGATGCTTGTAACAGCAGAATGACTGTAAACATAAATGTTGCTCCAAGGAACAGAGAGCACATTATATTTTAGTTGTGATGAAACTCAGATAACACAACAGGTGGGAAATAAGGAGCACAGGAATGAGAATGGCCCAAGACTCTCTGTATTATCTTATACCATCCTTTCACTCCAGAAGTGTCTGGCTAGAGGTTACTTAAAACTGACAGCAGCACCCCTAAAATGTCCAAAACAAAAAACATTCAGCTTTCCTATTGGCTCTGAAACCTCCAATACCAAATTCTCAAACTCTTTTCCCGCTAATGAGCCCAAAGATAACAGGATAGGAGAAAATAATTTTATAACTAAAATCTCTGCAGCCCTCAGAGACCAGCTGGGAGGGGATATCTGAGCTGAACACTCCCGCACACTTTTACCCTAAATATTCCTGGGGTCCTGGCAGGCCCCCATATCAAGGCCCAACTGTAGCTGCTACAGCTTAAACGTTAACACAGAAGGAATACTTGCTTGTCTGATTTGGATTCAAGTGGAAGGCTTGCATCACCTCTAGTGTGCTGCTCCACAGTGTCCTCAAAAGTCCTGCTCAATCCCTTTGACATTTATGGGACAGTGAGGAGATAATGGTTTAGGATGATAAGGCTCAAAGGCCTGGCAGCATGCTGGGTTGCGGCTGATAGTTCAAGCCGTATCATGAGCTTGACACCCTTCTGTGGGGACTCACTTGAATGACGGAATGTCAGGGGGACCAGCAGGGCATGCCTGCCGCACTGTGGACAGGGCCGCCCTGCAGGCTCCTAGTCTGACCATGGATGTGGGGGACCCTCTCCTCTTTGGTCTCTACACCATAGTAGTTAAAACCTGAGCTGCTACAGGCTGAGCAGCTAAAATAACCTTTAAGAAGAAAGCTCATCTTTTTAAATTTTTATATTTAAAATTACAGACAGCCTTGTAGACAACTGGAAAATACCAAAAGCACATAATAAAATTATAATAATTTATATCCCTGATAATCACTGTTAACATCTTGGCATATTTCCGCACTTCTGGGGGGAGGGTATAATACTATCATATATACAGGGTCAGGCTAAAGTAGGTTTAGAGTTGTTCCTATGGAAAATAACACAATAATAAATAATAATCAAGAACAAACTGTGTTTCACATACTCACAACTGTAAACCTACTTTTGCCCCACTTACTCTGTACATAGTTAGAAGCCTTTTTCACTTAAAAGAATTTTCTGATGTTATTAAATACCTTTAATATCATATTTTTAAATGGATACAGGGTACTCTTGTTATAGGGTATACTTTGATTTATATAATCATTCTCTTACTGTGTACACTCAGATTATCATCCCCCTTTAGCTATTGTAAATAGTGCTGCAACTCACATCCTTGGTAAGGATCACTGCCTGTGTCTCCAATTGTTCCCTTGGCATAAATTCCTGTATGTTAAATTACTGGGTCAAAGGCTAGGTTTTTTTTAAAGGGTCCTGGCACATCCTAGCAAATAGCTTTTCAGAAAGGTTCTGCTGAATTGCATCTCCATGAGCAGTGTGTGGGTGTTGCCCCTTCCCTCTCACCACGGCCCCTCCAGCATGGACTGTTATCATTAAAAAAAATTAGATGACATTTTTTCCAGTTCACAAGGTTACTTCAGATTTTTCTTTCCTAACATTTCCAATGATATAAAAATGAATATAATTCCTTTCCCATGTTGTTTCCATCTGGAAGCAATGTTAATTTTCTAAAGGGCATTCTGCCAAGAAGGTGATGTGGGGAAGGAGACAGGCAGATGGACAGACAGACAGACACAAACACATACTGGGATCCTGGGGATGTGAGACCCCTGGTCAAATGGCATGGCTGCTCTGGGAGAAACTGGGAGTGGTGGATGGTTAGCTTAGTCTAGGATTCCCAAAGACAGGAGTAAGAAAGAAGAATGAGGTACGCAGATGGAGCCGAGGAGTCATGTGCCAGCAGTGTACTGTGGCGAAGTCACAAAGCTGGCGTTTACATCTCTCTGCAAGTCAGTGCGCTGTGATCTGCAGCCCAGGTTCCCAGTCACGGGCCTCTGGTCTGGGCTGGGCCGTGGGATTGCTGCCCCAGGGACGACCTTAATGCTCTCTCCATCCACCTTCCCGTTTCAACCTGAACCAGGGGTGCTACTATTAAATCCAAGGAAGATAGCTTGTTTTGACTTTTTTTTCCCTTTTCTTTCCCCCTATAATGAAAAAGAAAATTCTGTGAAAACATGTAAAATCCTATCTAATTTAATCCAAAATTAGTGAATTATTCTTCTTTGGAGAACATCCCTTTACGTCTTGGCTTAAAGTGCCATAAAAAGAGAAGGAACCTCAAACTTCAGCCAGGGAAAGAGGGCCAAAAGAAATATGGTGAACTGGATAGTGGGGAATTAGAGCAGATGACACAAAAACCGATTTTATTTGTTGAAAAGCTGAACACATATATTCTTTACAAGTGTCCACTGAAGCTTTCACAACACAGACATCTTATACAGGTTCCAACCTCCTGAGGCGTCACGTGCCTCATGGCTTTACAACGGGAAAAACCCACATGCCCCCGAGTCGTACTGTTCTGTGTTCTTTTCCGACTCTCACTGGTGTTCATAGTATTTACAGATTCTTTCCCCTCATTGAACATAATTTCATATGCATTTTTATTCAGACAATGACAGAGTCCTGACTTTTATTTTAATGAGAGGAGCTGGTAAAATCCCCCCCAAGGCCTTAGCAATTATACTCAATTGCTTTTAAATTAGTTTTTAAATTATTTGCTTTTAAAATAATTTGACTAATATAAATGCAGTAATTCTGTTTTCCAGCTTTAAAATTTTTCCTGAAGTGTAAGTTTCAAATAAATTTAAAACTCAGATGGAGTGTGATGGGAATGAATGACAAATAATTCCATGATTTAAACAAAGTCCAAAATCCAAGAATAAGGCCTCTGTCATTGTTAAGATTCCCCAAGTCAATCATTCAAACCTTCTCATGTAGAATAATATAGAAATATGAGGCAGAGGGGAAAAACTCTGAATTGGAATTAAAGATGTCTGGACAAGGATCCAATTTAATGGGTCATTGCACAGGAAAAAACCCCAAGGGGAAGGAACAGTAAGGTTAAATGGGACAAATGCCTCTATGGTGCTCTATGGTACACTACACTTACTGAGGTTCGTATTCTTTCCTGTTACACCTGAGCACAGTCCCTTGATCTTTTTCAATACCACATTTCAGGTACATTGAATTGCTTGTTTTTTTAAAAAAATATTTTATTTATCTCTAGAGAGGGGGAAAGGGGAAGGGAGGGAGAGAAATATCAATGTGCAGTTGCCTCTCACACATCCCAAACCAGGGACCTGGCCCACAACCCAGACATGTGTCCTTACTGGGAATTGAACCGGCGACCCTTTGGTTCACAGGCCAGCACTCAATCCACTGAGCCATACCAGCCAGGGTAGAACTGGTTCTTAAAATAAAATGTATTTACTCTCTTTCAATTAAAAAAAAAAAAATTCACAAATTATAGTTATTTGTAAGGAAACACTGAAGCATTTGGGGGGCACTACAAAGGGTCTACATGGTAACATTTGCTATTTCAAAAGATCTGAATGGTTGCTGAGAAATCCCAATATATCCTAACTATCTTAATCTGAGTGCAGTACAACAGTTACTCTCTATAAAACAAAGATATTGCAAAACCAGATTAATTCATTGTAACTTAAAAAGAAAAGCAACAGTACTACTAGATTCAATCATCTACTGTTCTGAGGTGTAACTTAAAGCCAGCATTCTAAAGCTAGGAATGTTTAAACACTACTCTCAAAATAAAATCTTCAAGCAAGGAACTATAACTGCCTCTAGGGATTGAAAATAGGGATTTGTGTGCACAGGCATGCATTGGACATTTAGTTTTAATTTTATACTTGTTTATACTGTTTGAAATTTTAAAATCACAAGCCTATATTATTTTATGATAATAGTGAAAAGCACTCCTCTACAAATGGTGCTAGGATAATTGGATATCTGTGTGGAAAAAGTGATACTTGATACTCTTATCTCATGTCATAACTAACAAATGATTTCCAGGTGGATTATAGATCTAAATGCCAAAGGCAAACAATAAAGGTTTTAGAGGAGAATAACTTTGAGAACTTACCCACAGGGCATAAAAAAAACTACTCATAAAAAATTACTGATATCCTTCACTACATTAAAATTAAGAACTTTTATTTATCAATAGATAATGTTAAAAGAGAGTAAAATGCATCCTACAACACATATGTAAACAAAGGTCTCCTAACCAAACTATACAAGAACTCCTACTGATCGTAAGAAAAAGGCTGATAACCAAGTGGGAAATGGACAAGAAACTTGAACAGGAACTTTAAAAGAGAAAATGTAAAAGAAAAGGTGCTTAACCTTTCTGTGATTCAGGAAATATAGATTAAAATCACAGCGAGATGATCCTGCACACCTACCGAAATGACTCCACAGCTAACATCAAAATGCTGAAAATACCAAGTGCTTACACAATGTGGAATGTCTCGAACTCTTGTGCTTTGCTGCAGAAGGGATATAAATTGCTGCATCTTGGACAACAGTTTAGCATTATCTAGCAAAGGTGAAGACACCATTCGTTCCCTATTGCCCAGCAGCTCTGTTTCCAGACGTACACCCTACAGCCCAGTGTGCATGTGCACACCAGAAGGCATGTATGACAATGTGTAGAGCAAATTATTTGTAAAAGCAAAAAAATGTAAACAACCTAGGAGTTCAGCAAAAGTAGAATGGAAAAGTAATTTTAGTATTTTAATACAGCAGTGCACTCTACTCAAATGAAAATAAAGGAACTACAGCTACATTAATGACCCTTAAAACCACTGAGCAAATAAATACAGACTCAAAAAACAAAAAAACTGTCCAGGGATGCATACAGGTGATCCTTATATTTGTAGATTCTGCATTTGTGAATTCACCTACTTGCTAAAATTTATTTAAAACCCCAGAATCAATACTCATGTTGCTTTCATAGTCATTTACAGACACGTACAGAACAATGAAAAACTTGAGTTACCCTGAGTCACCTCATGCACACATGCCCACCTGAGGTAAACAAAGGGACGCTTGCCTTTCTGTTTCAGCTCTCTAGTGTTCCTAACTGCAAGAAGGCTGTGTGCTGTGCTTAATGGGA
This sequence comes from Furipterus horrens, assembly GCF_987537825.1. Classification (NCBI taxonomy): domain Eukaryota; kingdom Metazoa; phylum Chordata; class Mammalia; order Chiroptera; family Furipteridae; genus Furipterus; species Furipterus horrens. Next base: position 71,438,553 of record NW_028327180.1, read on the forward strand.
AAACCATGTGTTTAATGAGCTTCATTCAAGCATGACTTAAGAGTGCTGCTGGTCGTGACTTCAATGCAATGACACTAAATAAGGTGTCTTTAAACAGAAACACACATAAAACAAGTTTATGTATTGATCAGTTGGCAAAAATGTTGTGAACAGAGGCTCACAGGAACCTAACCCTGTATTTCCCCTAGGAGCAATGATTTAGTATCACTAACTCAGTGCTTGGGGTGATTTCACTGAACATTAACTATTGCACATAACAATTACCCATATTTAAGAGGAAGAAATATAAATAAAAACAAGGAACTGAGTACTGTAAATGTTAGATTAGTGGTTACCTTTGTGGAAGAGAAGAAGAGGATTGTAATAGGGAAGAAGAAAGCAAGAGATGTGAGTGCTTCTGGGGTCTAGGCAAGGTTGTGTATCTTAACCTTTCTAATGGTTGTCTGGGTGTTTGCTAAATAATTATTTTATTTATTTGTTAAATGTAAGCTGTATACGTACATTTCATGCCTTTTTTTTTCTCTTTTAATCCTTACCAGAGGATAGATATGCTATTGATTTTAGAGAGAGAGGAAGGGAGGGAGAGGGAGAAGAAGAGGGAAGGAGAGAGAGAGAGAGAGAGAGAGAGAGAGATGTGAGAATGTGAGAAACATTGATCAGTTGCCTCCTGTATGTGCCCCAACCACAATCAAACCTGCAACCTAGGTTTGTGCCCTGACCGAGGATAGAACCCGCAACCTCCTGGAGCACAGTATGATGCTCCAACCAGCTGAGCCACCCGGCCAGGGCTCATGCCGTTTTATATAACAAAAAAAAATATCTGCAAACCTATCTTAAAACATACTTATGCACAGTAAGTATACCAACATAATAACAGCATTCTCTGGGTGATGAGATTAAAGGTCATTTTAATTCTTTGTGCTTTTAAAATATTTTCGACATTTTCTGCAGTTAATAGGTTATCTTTATAACCAAAAAATAATAAGTGTTAATAGAAAAAATAATCTCCCTAATCATACAAAGACTACTTTTATTCTCTAGAGGAAACATGCTTTATGGGGGCAAAATGACAGTTCAGTTTTGTTACACTAATCTGTGGTTTAAGTTGCATAATATGGTTGGTAGTTCCCAACTGTCTGTACGGTTTCTCTTCTTTTTCAAATACAATCAACAAATATTTATTGAGCACCTTCCATGCACAAGAACTAAGTTTTTCATCCTGCTCCCCTAACTGAGAAATAAGTTTGGCTTTTCTAGTGATTAAGTTTGTTAAAATTACTACAGTAGATCCATGGTGTCTTCCTTTCGCCTGGGTATGGGGAAGTTGGGGAGGAGCTCTTCAGTCATACTCTGCATAAGCTGGACAACTTGCTAATAACACTGGCTGAAAGTCATCGGCCATCTGGCATACTATTCTATACCGTCTGCTTTCAGGGGATATTTCCTGTTTGGACTAGGGGGAGGAAAAGGAGGGAAAATGATTCAATAAGAAACTAAATGTCCACCACTGAAAACAAAGGAGTATCTAAAATTAGCAGTGGCGGCCCAAAATACTTCAACTTAAAAATAACCCCAGGGGAAGGGGGTTCCTTGAGTAAGAACCTAAAATATTTCACTATATTCAGAACTCTCAGCAATAGAAAAAAGCACCCTGCGAAAGGTAGTATCCAGGACAATTAAGTTCAACTTCCGCAACCCTACAAAACTTGGTCTGAATACCATGAACGGCATAGAAGGCAGAGAGATAAGGAGAGATGAACTTGGATGAAAAGGCCAATAGTCTCTCCCTCCCCCTCCACCAAGAAAATATCTGACTTCCCTCTCATTCAGTAGTCTAAACATAGGGACGATGGTTTCTGATCTGATTTTGGCCAACTCAAAGGTCTTCTCTACACCATTTATATCTTGATGCCTGGCCTTGCTCCATCCTGTGACGGTGCACAAAGCCCATATTTACCCCATGACCATGCTGCCTTCTACATTGGCTGGCTCAGGCTGCACTGCAAGAATGCAGTCTCACCAGGCTTCACGGTGATGTTCACCCCTTGTTCACTTAGTTCTGAGGAGATTATTGAGTGGACTGGAAAACACTTTAAATGATTTTCCAGCAAAGTCACCCTTTCCAGTGGAAAAAAAGAGCTTTAACATCTGTGAAAAGGAAAATGATTTTTATAATCTCCTCTAGTTCTTGTACTCCAAAACCAAACACCTGCTGAGAGGTCAATGAAAAGTGACACAGCCAAACATCATTAATTCTGATCTCGCAAAATTAAAATTCTATTGTTTTCCAAGTCTGAGGTAGATCCAAATTACTCTGGATACATTTCACATTACTAGGCAAATTTACAGTGTACATAAGGTTTTCAACTTAGATGCTTTAGCTTATGAGCAACATTTTTACACGATCATTTCAAATGCTCATGCATTTCAAATGCAAATCTAATCACAAACATGCCAATATCTCCCTCTCACTCCTAGGGTAAAGACCAAGGCCTTCTCATCTAGACTAACACAAGAATCTCTAGCCTGATTTCTTTACCTTTTTACCATTCCAATCCATTCTAGTGTACATCTTAACTACATGTACCTCCTAAACACATAGCTTAATAAATAGGTGTTGAATGAGTAGCAATTTCCTGCTCATAAACTCTCCATTACCTACTGAATGTAGAACAGATTTCCTGCTCTGGCAGAGTAGAATACGTAGCTACAGTTTATTCCTGCCGACCAGTTTTCCCATTCCCCTTCTTCTGGTTCATTTGCAGAAGTTCTTTTCCACTCCAAGTGATACAGGTAGGTTCAGCATCCCACTTATAGAGTACCTCTTCCCCCTGGCCACAGTGATAGGGTCAAGGATGAACAGATAATTGATTACAGTTCATTCATGGGATCTAGTATATGAATGATCCTTTTCTGGATGCAAAACCTAAAATGTACTGGCTTAGGGAGACCGGAGCTCTTTTTCCTATTTCATGGCAAACATCTGTCTGCAAGGGAAGTATTAAAAAAAAAAAAAAAAAAAAAAGGAAGAAGAGCCAAGTAAAATAATAATAATTTGGGGTCCTGGATCCAATTGTACTTGAGGTTACATCCATCCTAAGATTTCCCCAAATTGTAAGTTTATGACTTCTGCTTTTTCCTCAAGCTGGTTGGGTTTCTGTCATTTGAAAGTCTTTCACAATATTGCCCCAGTGCTCTTTTTGTACACATTACCTGTCATCATGTCCTCCCTGCTCTGCAGGACAGCAAAATTTTTCTTAATGGGCCACATAGGAAATATTTTCAACTTTGTGGACCAAGGAACAAAACTGAGGCTGTTTATGAGCATATTAGATTTCCTCAAAAAGCCCCAGAAGCTGGTCTATTCGTGCCATCTGTTATAAGGGAAACTAGAAACCACCTGTCTGTGTGCCTGAGCTCTGCTCTTATCAAGGAAGTTGTAATTACCTCTTTAGTGAAGGATTTGAATCATTACAGTAAATCCCTAATTCAGCACATATTGTATTGGGAAGGCATTCTAGCCCTAAAAAGGTTTTTTTCTCCTCCTCTCACCCTGTAAAGATACAGTAAACCCTCAGCTATTAGGAGCCTGGCAGAGTGAGTGGTGCCTTAGCCCTGCTTGTTATGCGATGACACATGATCACAGAAGAAATGTTTGCTGTGCACTGGCTCCATGGCAGGTGCTGCTGCACGCATTGGGAGCACAGAGGAAGAAGGGAAGCCAGGCTTCTGTTCCCAGGCAGCTTACGGTGAAGCACAGTGAACTACAAGGGAGGGTGAGAGAGCTCAGGCTGCATGAGGCTGGGGGGGAGGGGAGACACACACGACCACTTCTATCTGCCTTTTTAATCTGCTTCTTGTAAGGTTTGTATTGCATATATGTCTTCTGATGTGTGTAACATAACAATTAGTAAGGCCACTATACACTTTATAAATAAGTCAATAAAAACAAGAAATACATATTGGAGCTGTATGTCCCAAATATTTTTCTGACAATACTTTGATCATTTTAGTGATCAAAACAGTTTAGAAAACACTGCTGTTGTTGTTTTTTTGTGAGTGTGTGTATAAAAGACAATAGACAAGTAAATTGAGTAAGATAATTTTAGATGGTATAAGGCACTATAAAAATAAATAAAAGGATTAAGAACTATGAAGCAAGGCCCTGTGGAAGCGAGTGCCTGGGTGGGAGAAGGTGGCTGGAGATGACCTGGATTCTGTGGATGGGCCCCACGTCCTTCAGGAGTAACATGGGAGCTGAGACCTCAACGAAGTGGAGTGCTTAGGGCTCATTTTCTTCAACGCCGCTGCATCTTTTGATTTTAACCATTTGTGACTAAAACGAAAACCGAGGCCTATTTCCTCATAAGCTCCGTCACAGTCTTTTTGCTTAATCATTGAGCTTTTTTCTAGAATACTGTGTAAACTTAATGGAAAGGGTCCTGTTTTGAAGGAAAAAACTATCGAAAGAAAATCAATAAATGTTGGCCTGGTGAGAGCAGAATTCCCAGTAGTGGCTGGTGACAGCTAAACCTGCCTTCCCTGCAAGAAACTGTTTCCTGGTAAAACTAAAAAGTCATTCTGTTTGGGGACACAAATGTTTGCCTTTTCAATAATATCTCTATGACCCTTAAAACATATGTGTTGCTTGTTCCTTTTCAGAAGAATGGAATTACATAAGCTACGCACAAACAATGAGTCTGGAGACCGCTCTTCCTTTGTGTGAGTTGCCACATCTCCAGGTTTCTACAGACCAAGTCCATGGTTAAACATCCTAGTTATTACACCTCCTTTTTCTATGTCACTCTGACTTTCTCTACCTGAGGTATAACATTTCTGAAGTTCTACTCATTTTTTGTCAGTACATTTATGTCAATTCACTTATAAAATATTCAGTTCCCTTCAGAAATCACGGGTCTATGTTTTCAAATATACTCACCTGAAATGTAAGAACAAGCCTTCTACAAATGCATCCCCCAATGTCCACACCACGTCTGTCAGTTATTCCTTCTTACTGTCACCTAGGCTTACAATGATGAAATGGTCCTCCGTATAGACGTGGCCTTTCTGTCATTCTCTCAGGAAACTAAGGAAAGGAAAGGAGAGCCCTCCCCAGGGAAGAACACTGCAAGTCACAATTTAGCAAATTACAAAAATGAAAGGAAATAAAGTGTATTTTTAAAAATGAAAAAGCTTCACACCATCAAGTAATTAAAGCAGTTGGGCTGGGTCGAGACCTAAAAACCTGTATTTTTAAATGCTGTCCCCACCTCCTCTCAACCCCAGCCACATGTTTCTGATAAGCAAGCAGAGACCGGAACCACAATCCTTGGTTTTTATAGGTTCCACGTCGGCTTTGGAACATGAACACACCAGGTGATTAGTATCAAAACATATTTATGGTTATTTTGTTCCTTTAAAGTTTTTGACTTATTCACATGGATTTTCTCATTATTTCTGACTTGGCTAATATGTAGAAACTTCTTATCCAATGAATTAATAAACTCTCAGTGCTGATCTATGATTTGATCAAAAGAACCAAAGGACTTCTGAGAACAGAGGGATCAGCTTAAGCTAGAGTAGGCTGAGAAAGTTTTCTTGAGTGGGAGTGTCCCCATTTTCCATTTTGTAGCTGGGGAAGGAGAGTCAGCGTTAAAGGCAAAATGAGCCCCTATTCTGCCGGGACAAGATGCAGCCACAGCACCAAGCCTCGCCCCGAAAGGAACAGCTTCCACTGGCACAGAGTGCTTATGACATGCCAGACTCTGGGCTGAGCATTTTTTGTCACTGACTCATCCCAATAACCTTCAAGAGCTGTCCTGATTTTGCAGAGGGTTAAGCGCAAAGTTGGAAAAGTTGAGTCATTTTCTGAGAGTCAGAATGTGGTGGCGCTGAGACTGAACGAAGGCAGCCTGCCTCCAGAACGGGGGCTCTTCCGAACGCCTGCGCCCACTGCAGTCCTCAGTCTTCCCTCCGCAGCTCCCTGACCCGTGGCCAGCACGCACACTTCACAGGCCTGGTGGACGGAAGGGACTGGCTGGGCCTGAGGCTCACAAAACAGGCTGACTTAAAGGGGGTTTGCCTGAGTTGCCCTAGAGCGGGTTGACACAGGCAAAAACCTAGTTCCAAGATCTCATAAATACACATTAAATAGAACATAAAGAGTACTTTCATGGGTTGTCTCTTTTCAGAGAATACCTGCCATATTTGATAAACAGACTTCTAAATGAAAACAATATTCTTAAGAACAGTGAATTAACAGTTAAATGGAGAAGTCTGGTTCTGCCTCTTATTGGCTCTGTGATCTTGGGCAACTAAATTTCTGTGTCCCTCATTTCCCTCTCCTGCTTAAAATAGGGATGATTAATAATAACTATACCTCATAGGATTGCTGAGAATTAAAGGAGATCATACACATAATATACTTAGTATATAAAAGCTTGCTATATATTAAGTGTTCACTAAATAGTAGCTGTTATGATTAGGATATACTTAACTCATCCTGGAAAAAAAAAAGGGTTCTATTTCAAAATGAAAATTGGCCTTAAGGACTTGGCATTTATACAATCTGTAAATCCTAAGGCACAGATCCAAACGGAAGTGAAAATGAAGGAAAAAATGGCACCATCACTTAACCAAAAGGAAAGAGAGAAAAAGTAATAGGCCTCAGGTCCTAGGGCTTTCATCCTAGGATAATTTTCCCTCTTAGCACAGCCCTGTTACTTGTGTCTGCACAGCAAAGCCCCCAATGGAAAACACACAGAGGCAAGTTCAAAGGCGCCTGGGTTGTGTTACCAGTGGTGGAGAGGTCCTCAGGTATCAAATAACCTGTGCCCAAAGTCCCGAATTTCATGTTCAAGTGGAGGTGTCAATACTGAGCTCTGGACATTAATTAAGCCCCAGTCTCTTTTTTTCAGGGCAGGCCAACAGGAAACGTCTATTTTTCCATCAGCTCTCTCAGAGAAAAGCTGGAAGGCGGAAAATGGCCTGGGAGGATGGGAGGACAGGCACTACCCGCCATCCCACACTCATTCTGGGGGTGCTGGTGGAGAGGTACTGGGTGTTCTTGTGGAAAAACTTCCTGAGAAGCCCACACAGAGAGCAGGTGGTGGTGGGACAGAGTGGTAAGGCAATAATTCCTCGGCAGGGTGGGCCTTCCCTCAAGGATGACCCCACACTCTTAAAATCAGCGTAGTACAAATGCTGCCAGGGACGAGGCTGCTCATTCCTAGAATATTCTGTGAGGTGCGCAGCAACGAGGTGTCAGCACTAAGTAGGCAAGGTAGCCTAGGCTGGATATTTGAACAGCAGGAGGCAATCAACTGCGAAAGCCCTGGGCTGGCAGGTGGGCCACTAGCAGTTTCCCTCCCTTCTTCTCCTGCTAAGCCATGGGCCTGTCAACATCTCCTGCCCTCTCCCTCTTGTGCTCACCTCTGCCAACAGACTATGTACTGGTTCTTTTAGTGGGGCGGGGGGAGGGGGGCTCCCTTAGGAAGACAGACTTGGAAGACTCACCAAGAAGCTTCCCGCAGGGAATGCAAGGGTAAGTGAAAAGAGCTCGGTGCTGTGGAAGCAGGTGGACCGAAGGTGGGAATCTTCCGACTCCACCTAGCTCTCCTCAACTGAAAACCAGGGTATTACCCCATAGGGCCTTTGTGGGGACTGCATCAGCATACATAAAGGGTTGGCCACCACCTCTGTCACAGAGAGAGTGCCCCTGACATAATAGCAGGGATTGATAATTACGAAATTTGCTAAACTAGTAGAGTTAAGGAAAGGTGTTAATAACTAAGCAAAACAAGAAGAAGGATGTAAGAGTTCTGTTTAACTGTAATATTCAAATCAGCTTATGTTCTCTTCTCTTCCCTCTCCACCTTGTTTTGATTTAAAAAAAAAGATGCCCCTAACATTTATTTTAATGCACATATATATTTTATATGTTTATTTTTTAAATACAGAAATAAAATTCATTGTTTCTGTTTCTAGCTAGAAAAGCAATTTGCACTTGAAGTAGAAAACAAAGAAAGAATAATAGGCAAAATACCAAGCTAAACAAAGCCCCCCAAATTAAAAACAGAACTCCCATATGATCTAGCAACTCCACTTCTGGGTATTTATCCAAAGAAAACAAAAACGCTAACTCGAAAAGATAGCTGTACCGCCATGTTCACTGCAGCATCATTTATAAGAACCAAGACATGGAAACAATCTAAATGTCCATTAGTGAATGAATGGGTACAGAAGATGTGTTTTATACACACACACACACACACACACACACACACACACACACAATATGATGTTATTCAGCCATATAAAATAATGAAATCTTGCCATCTGCAACAACATGGATACACTGAGGGCATTGTGTTAAGTGAAATAAGTCAGAGAGAGAAAAACAAATAAATACCCTATGATCTCACTTACATTGGAAACTCAAAAAAAGAGACAGAGAGAAGGAAGGAAGGAAGGAAGGAAGGAAGGAAGGAAGGAAGGAACCTGACCTCATAAATAGGGAGAATAGACTGGTGGATGTCAGAGGTGGAGGGTGGGGGGAATGGGTAAAGGGGATCAAAGGCACAAACTTCCAGGTATAAAATAAATGTCATGGAATGAAATGCACAGCACGGCAACTGTAGTTAATAATAGTGTGTTGCATATTTATTACTAAGAGAATAGATCTCCAAGAAATTATCACAAAACAAACTTTTTTTTGTACCTATGTATGGTGACAGATATTAACTAGACTGATTGTGGTCATCATTTCCCAATATGGGATGGAGCAAAAGTAAGTTTATAGTTGTTCATATGGAAAATAATACAATTAATAAATAACAATACAGGAATAAACTCTATGTTTTATGTACTTACAACAGTAAACCTATTTTACCCCTACCTTGCATATACAAATATCGAGCCATTATGTTGTATATCCGAAACTAATATAATGTTATCTGTCCAACTATACCTCAATAAAACAAAGCAAACAACTAAACAAGACCAACCATCAATACTCCTGCCCTAAGTTACCCCTGTAAACATCTCAGTGATTGTTTTTGAACCTTTATGCGTACATATGCACCCATACGCATTTTATTTTGTGCATTAAAATGGTACCGTATTTCATATGATTTTTATTCTGCTTTTCCCACAAAGTAGTTAATTATGAAAATATTCCCAAGTCAATAAAATTTATCAGCAACATAAGATTTAATAGTTGCTTTGTAGTCTGTGGCTGTATGATAATTACCAAATCATCACCCTTGTCAGACATTTAAATTAGTTTTGTTTTTGTGCTTATAAATAATACTGAGATAAAAGTCCATCTACCTTTGTGTGTATCTGTAATCATTTCCTTATGATAATATTAGGAGTACAAGTGCTGAGTCAAAGGGTAAGCCCAGCTCAAGGCTTCTGACTTTCCATTGTGCTTCCAAGAAAGGTGTTTTATAATCACACCCACAGCGAGGCAATTTGGCCTCACACATGTTCCTTCTTCCCCCATCCCCTTTGGTCTCTTGGGTATATGGATTTTGTTGCTTCTGTCAGATGAGCTAATTGTGACTACTAGGACAAAAACGGGGTGATCTAATCTAGGTTCAGATCATTCCTTCAAAATAAATGAGGCTGCTCTAAACCACTGCAGTGTTTCACAAGGGGGCTGGTGAGAAAGGAGGGTAGGTTTGTTCTCCCTTAGCCTCTTCTCCTGAATTGAGAATTACTGGCTTCCTCCAGTCCATCAATCAGCAAGCCGAGTCTGGACACTGAATCACAGCGAGGGGATGAATGAGCTTATATATAGTAGGGACATGCATGCCGAGCACAAACACAGTTACAGACACCCCATCACACACCAGCGGAGAAACTGGAGACATGCTGGCAGGTCAAATGTCCTTTCATCACCCTCATGGGATCAATGGGGCATGTTCCTCCTTACTTATTTACTTGTTTATTTATTTACTTAGGGGAGAGAAAAAAATATGCAATAATAAATTAATTTGGGTCGGAGACTAAAATATTTGTAATGAGCAACCCACTTCAGCTAATTAAAAAAAAGGCATTCTTCACGCCCTAACGAGCAGGAAGGGACAGCTGGCATTTTGGAGTTGGCAGATACCTCCTGAAAAATCAATGTTGTCTCTGTATTTGATAGACTGATCTGGTCTACGGTTTATTTGTTGAAACAGATAATTTAATATTCAGACTGTCAGCATGTGCACACATACGCTGTTTTCCTTTAACCCTTTTTCCCCCATGGAACTTTCAGAGAATTCTGCTGATATTAATAAAAAGGAGTCCTTCCCCAAGTCCCTTCTACTATCTTCCCCATCAGAATCTCTGCCCAGCCCTGGCTGCTGTGTCTCAGTGGATTGAGCGTCAGCCTGCACGCCAAGTATTGCTGGTTCGATTCCCAGTCAGGGCACATGACTAGGTTGCACGTCAGGTCCCCAGTTGGGGGCGCGAGTGAGAGGCAACCACACAGTGATGTTTCTCTCCCTCTCTTTCTCTTTTCCCCTCTCTAAAAACAAATAAATAAATACATTATTTAAAAAAAAAAAAAAAAAAAAGAATCTCTGCCCACTTACAGGGCCAACAGAGAGAGGCTTGCTTTGATGTCTGAGGAGTACGGTCACTGTGGAGCCTCAGGGCTTGCACCTGTATTTGCAGACCTCCGCTGGACACCTAAGGAAGATGGTGAAGGCAGCCATGCCGCGGGTATGCCTTTGCCCATAACCAGAGGCAGTGAGCGGCCTGGGGGAATTTCCACTGTGGATGCAGCTGCTGCCTTCTGGGTAATTCACAGTATGTGTGGGCAGAGAAGAGCTCGAGAAATGAGTTGTCGGGAGCCAACTCATTCTGCAAGTTGCTCCCCAGCAGATGATGGACTGTGGGTGAGTTTAGCAACTGCTCAGGATGGGGCAAACTCCCGGTGGGTGAGCGCCACAGCCCAGGGCCTTGTGTCCTAGAACAGGAGCTGAGTGCGTTAACAGCAGTCACAGTGAACAGTTACTGAGGGCACATCACAAGGCAGATCACAGAGCGCTTTGCCATCAGGACCTCCTCAGTCCCCACCAGCCCGGCAGATGAGACCGTGTGTATTTGGTATTATGAAAATCACAGAAAACCTTCCAGGATGTTTCAATCTTTGCCTACACCAACCTGCTTCCTTGCCCTCATCTTGAAGTACTCAGCCAAGCATTCTGTTTACATGTTTTGCGAGGCTATGTTGCCACCAGAACAGTCCAAATTCCTCTATGGGCCTTATCTAGGAAAAGAAACTAGCTTATTTGCCACTTTTAAATTGCATGAGGCATAAGGAGAATAGCTGTAAAGTCAAAGTCGCCACCCTGCTGCCAGTGTGCTGGTTCAGATGGAGTCAACAAAACTGGATGACCAGGGCTCTTAGCAACTGGTAGCATCAACTTGCCCAAGAACCTGTGTTAAAAAGGATCAGATGGACTATGGTTAAGCAAGGGCCATATCCTAATAAAATCATTTTCTTGACATGATTTATGGAAGCTGCTACTTACACAGAATCTGAATTTGAGAACGAAGTGGCTAAAGATAGGATGACTATTTACTCAGGAGCTGGAATGGGCCGGTCATCATACAGGCAGTGCAAAAGATTGGTCTCTATTTCTAGGAAACCTCAGGACATTCTGGCCCGACACATTTAGTGATGAGTAAATAAAACTCAATTGCTATGTGCATTATTTCCTAGGCCAACTACCTAAGGTCGATGAGAACTTATCCTGTGTATCTTCTGTGTTAATGACAAGTTTCAGATAAAGGAGTTCTTCGCTCATTAACAAACCAAGTTTTATTTTATCTTTTTAACTAAAATGGATTCATGTGATGAATAGTTATGAAGCATTTACCCTGAGCCAGGCCTTATCCTAGGCCCTAAGAATCCTGTGGTACACAAGATAGGATGCTCTTTACTTTCTCGGGGCCTACAGTGTCTCGAGGAGAGAGGAACAATAAGCAGGTGAGCTATCAGGCAAGAAGATTTCAGAGGGAAAGTGCTACGGAGAAAATAAAACAGGTGATGTGGTGGACAGTGACGGGTGGCGGGGTCAGAGGATCAGGGTAGGCTGGGGCATGTGTGGATCAGGGAAGAGCCTTTTCAGGCAGCAGGAACAGGTGTTGCTGTGGCCCTGTGGCAAGAATGAACTTGGTTTGTACAAGGAACAGAATAAGCATAGGAGCATGGCAAGCAAGGGGCAGCCATGTGAAGTGAGGTCGGAGAGGTTAGGCAAGGCAAGCCAAGGCCAGGCCATGTACTCAGGATAGAGGTCAGATTTCATTCTATGCGCAATTGGAAGGCACTGGAGAGCTGAAGCAATTTCTTGAATCTGAGGTACTGCTAAACATGTGTTTATATAAAGATTAAAAAAAAAAACCCTAAAACTAAAAAAACAAAAAACGCTGAAAATCTCAAAGATAGTGCCATTTCCTAAGTGGGGGGTCCAAAATTCCACTTTTTGCAAAATTGATTGTCTAGAAATCCTAAATTTTCAATGAATTTTATGGTATTTACTCATTCATGTAAAAAAGAAATTTTTATTACTAAGTTCTAGGCACTGTGCTGGGTGCTAAGAAGACGCAACTGAGACAACATCACTGGCCCACAGAGAATGAGACAACACACTGTGCTAATGCTCTTCTGAGGTTTAAGTGCTGTCCTCATGTGTGGGGGTCACCCCACCCAGTTGAGGAGAGAGAATCAGGAAAGGCTTTCTGAAAGAAGTGATGTTTAATAACAGCATCTCATCTCCCGGGAGGTGAGGAGACACGGGGCAAATTTAGGGAACGACACAAGTTCAGCAGGGCCCAAGAGAAGGGTTTAAACAGAGGCTGTGGTACCAGGTGGGGCAGACCATCCATGGCCTCTCTGTCAATAAAAGGATTCTGGAGCTTATGGTACCCACAAGGGCCATCAAAGACCTTGAAGTGGGCAGAAGGAGTGCTGTAATCAAGTTTGCACATTAGAACAACCCCGAGGGCTGCAACAGGGAGAGTGAGCTGGAGGGCAGAGTCAAGGGTCAGGAGGAAAAGACGGGCAGGGCTTGAGCGAGGGTGGAGGGAGCGGGGGTGGAGACACGCGGCTGATGTGTGAGAGAGGCAGAACTGGCATGTCTGGATCACTGGGGAGAAATCAGTGATAAATAAAAAGGAGTAAAGGAAGCTGGCCAGGTTTCTTGGTGAAATTCATGGAAAGAGAAGCACAGGTGAGGAACAGGAGTGATTGCAGGGCAGGGAGAAGAAGCATTCACACATGAGTCACCTGGCACTGGGGCTCAGTAGACAGTGGATATATGGGTCTGAAGGACAAATGAGCAGAAGATCCGGGGTGCGGACAATCTCCAGCATATTGCTGGTGTTTGGAACCACAGAAAGGGATAAAATCAATCGAAGAGTTAGGAAAGATTTAAAATCAGACCCTAAGAAATAAGAACTCATAGAGGGGAAGGAGCCTTCAGAGGAGCGAGCAAGAAAACTGGAGAGTGGGGTGTCACCAAAAACAAGCAAAGAGAGGTCTTTAAACAGAGGGGGACCTTGATCATGGCCACTGTTGCCAGAAATCAAGTAAGACAAGACTGAGTGGGGTCTGTGAGATGTGACAGAGTGACCTTGGTGAGAACAGTGCCAGCAGGGTGGCTAGGGACAGAACCCAGGCTGAGTGGGGAGGGAGGACGGAGGAAGGCCTATATTTAGTCTCAAGAGTAGAGATGAAAAAAATTCATCGCAGGACTTCCCCACATTACAAATCAAATGTGGATTTTCCAAACATTGGAAACAACTCCATATTTTTAAAATGGGAAATAAAAGGGCTATTTCAGTGCAAATTACCTCATGCAAAAACAAGTCAAAGAAATCCTCCCAAGGTTTCTCCTTCCAAATGCCTTCTGGAGTGGCCACCCAATAGCTTGGCACTAATGATCCTAACTCACTCCCAGTGAGCCAAGGCCCCAGTACAGGGGAGATTAATTCTGGGGTGCCAGACGACAACAACAGAGCACCGCGTCCGTCTTGAGCAGCAAGGGCAGCATTCAGGGGAGGTGATCACAGCCAGCAGACCAGAAAGTCACCGTCATGAAAAGCAACGGCTCACAGGCAGTCATGGCCTGGTCCAAGCAGCTGAGGTGGTTACTGTTTATACCTGGGGTCCCACAGCTCTCCCCTGCTGTCTCTCTTGTTCTTCCACCCAACAACTCTTTAGTAAAAGCCACCTTGATGCCAGGAAAGGTACTGGATGCCAAAGAGAAATAAGACCCAGTACCAGCCCTTGAGGAGCTCATAGTCCAATGGGGAAGCTTGGTATCTGACCAGATGCGTATCAAGCATTTAGTTAAGTGGAGTGTGGTGGGCTTAGTAGAGCAGAATCATATAACGTTTCTTTTAGTATGCCACAACAGGCTGTGTGACCCCATGCAGAGCAGATGATCTTTCTGAGCCTCAGTTTTCCCACCTGAAAAATGAGGTCATTAACGGCATCCCTCCTGGGTAATTGTGAGTGAATGTGAAGCTCTCAGCTCCAAGTCTGGCACCAAGGGAACTCTTGATGGGTGGCAGCAGCTGTTGTTAAGTACAATGACAGAAATAAGCACTGACTGTTGAGACAGCACTGAAAAATGGCACCTGGTGCAGTCAAGGGCAAGGGGGTCAGGGAAGGCTCCCTGGAGGAGCTCAGGTACATCTTCAAAGGGACAACAGATATTAGCAAGTGCAGGAAGCGGGAGGAAACACCAGGCAGAGGGAACTGCAATCTCCCATTTTTTCCACATTGCTCACAATGTTGTTAAGTATGTACAATGAACACCGCATTGTCATTTCTGGGTGTTTATTCAACAGGAAGAGCACAGCATTTGGAATTCGAAGGTCCAGGATTGAACAGCAGCCTCTGAGCAGCTTAAGACTGCCACATAGACTCAGACAGGCCACTCGAGACCTCATTCACAAAATGTAGGCACTAGTAGCCCGCACTCCTGTAGTCAGTCCATATTCACGAAACACCTACAAATGGCACTGTCAGGTGCTGAGGAAAAAACAGTGAACAGGAAACAGACGTGGGTTTGAGGTACTTGGCAATTTAGTGCAGGAATCAGAGAAGGAAATGGGCAACCATAACGTAGTGTGCAAAATGCGGTGACTGGGGTTAAAGCGAACATCAAATATCTGTATGAAATGGCTCTGAAGACTGGGAAGCACTATAAACATATATTTTATAATATTATTTTTCTTGACAATAGTGCTAGCCAGATTCTAAATCTCTCAGGACTTTTATTCAAACTTCTGGTCTGCTGACAGCACTTTGTTTCCAAGGCAGCTATGGGCCAATGTGTATATCAGATACAGGTATATGACTGCTATATATATGCTGTCGCTGTCAGGGTCTCTGTAGTCTGGTAATCAACCATGACAGAGTGTTTTGGCATTTGATAAGGCCTGCTCACAATGGAGAGCATTATGGTTGGTGACTTTACATACATTTCATGGATCAAAACCCTATAGGCTTGTGGCACTGCCTGAGAAGTTAATTCCTTCATACAACATGCATTACATGGCAAACATCAGCCAAGCACTATTCTGGGAGGCCAGGATATAGAGACAAGCAAGATGGTGCCTAGACTAAAGCGATCAGTTTAGTGAAAAGGACACTAATATAATAATGTGTTATGATGAATGCTATACTCTATATAATTAGTGATCATATAATTTATCACCCAAACCAGGACAGTGAAGGAGGGGGACACCACTAAATTCACACCTGGGCTACTGATACAACAGGTGAACTGAGATATATGGTCCCTACAGAGAACACAGAGGTCAAATTTTTGCTCAAAGTAGTAACAGATGAGTGCCAGAACCAAAGCCTATTGGTAACTGTGGCCTGATTTGATGTAACTCCTATTTTTGCTTTCCATGAAACTAGTTACCTCTTTTTAATGGCTCCTAGCAATACTGAATTTTCTTTGCACATTAGACCCTAAAGGCATTTGTGGATTCTGAGATTATGAGCTGAAAATTGCGTAAGAATGGTAATCAGATATCTAAGCCTTTTTTATGGCAGAAATTCACATTACAGTATTGAAATTTAACTTTCCATGCCATATCTACACTTCTGCTTAATGGCCTGCCCCTTAGGTTAATATTAAACAGTCACCTAAAGGAATTCCCTCCCCAGGCTCCAATGAACCGTCTTTCCAAGGGCTTTTTAATATAAACATTTAAAGCACTCTCCAAGCTACCCTAGGGCTAATCCAAATTAAGTTCTCATTTTTAGACTGGCTCTTTCTATTCAGTGGTAAAATGTGCGTGGGCATGGAACTGATACACCCGTTAGGATGAACTGGAAGAAGGACAGAAACCATCTTGGAGACGTCCATGATGGTGCTGGGAAGTCACTATCCTGCCTAAAGGGCTCCCCTGCCGAGCCTGTGGGTAATTTCCCACATGAAATTTATTTTCAAAGTTCCATTGGATGAACTCCCATCATTTAAGAAGTGAGCTTCTGTTCATGAATCTGAAACTAGACTCAGTGAGTCTCTTATCCATAGTCTGTGTGGCAGATGTTTCATTATAGAGGTGACAGGGCTTTTCATCTTTTTTAAGAGACAAAGGCTTAGTCAATCTGTGGCTTGGAGGAGAAGACATATATCTCATAAAGATGATTTTGTCTCACTTTACATGCCATATTTCAGATGAGGAACTTAAAAAACAAACGGAAAAAGTCCAAGTTGGTTAAAAACAATTCCTTATCCCAGCACTCTTCCAAACCTAAAAAAATAATCAGAAACCCCAGACTGTTTTTGTAAAAATACAGAAAACTCCCTCCTCCCTCTACCAAGTATATCAAGCAGTATAAAACTTCTGGACCAAGTGTGTATTAGCAATATTCTACATTTTGATCCATTATTTTTTATAAAAGAAAGTGTATAATTTTTTCAGCCTTTTCCAGTAAACCCTAAAAATTTGGGGGAAAATGTGGGTTTCTTTTCCCTAAAAAATTTCTGAAAATATATACTTGCAAAAGAAAAAAAACCATGCTAAGTTAAAGCATGGCAGACATCTCTTCTTCACGACCAGATGACAGCAAACATTTCCTTCAGTGTTACCAGGGCACTACAGTCCGCATCTTCGGGCACCCCCTAGGCATTCTGTTTACGCTTCCCATGAGCTGCCTTCCATGGTGTTTGCCAATCCCTTTGATCATTAACTGTTTATGAATTCTGCCAGCTGCAAGCATGACCCTAGATGCTTGAATTTTTCCTGGCTAAAATAACACTACCACTTAGTCACTTGTGAAGCACCAAAAAGTAAGAGTTAGCCTTTATGTCATCTCAACAGCCTTGAACAGGTGACAGGCCTTTTGGGCTCCTTTTACATAGGAAAGGAAAAACTTTTAAACAGTTACAGCAATATATGAATTCTGAGCACATAGGTTCTCTGGCATCCTTCCTGTAGCACCATATCATATTTGAAATGTAGTTAAATCACAGGTTTACACTTAAGCTCACTTATCTCTGATAATGGAGTTGGACACATATCAAAGGACCTACCCATGTGTACTTATCAGTCCCCGACAGGTATGAGGCTTAGGAGTTCAATATAGGACTTTATTGTTCACTTGTTTAGAAACTCAGATGTAGCGTATCAGCAAGTATTTGGATGAGGGCTCCAATTACTTATGATCCTAGGTAATCCTATATTGCTACAGGGTTGCCTGGTTATAAGCTACAGATTTAAAATACTCTTATGATGGATAATTTACAACCACAGGATAGAAGTATATGTCTCTATCTATAAATAAAACATATGAATACCCTTCAAGTTTTGGGGGACTAGAGCATTTTTCCTCTTTAATTTTTATATTAATCTACTGCTTTGAATGGATATTATAACAGTAGATAAAATGTCCAAACAGTATCAGTACACAAGGGTAGATAGGAAAAGATAAGTCTCCCTTTCCTGTGACCTCCCCTTCTCTAGAAGTAGCCATGGTTTTAAGTTTCTTGTATTCCCTCCAGAGATACTACATAAACATATAAAATGTATAATATGTGCGATGTGTGTGTATGGTGTGGTGGTGGTGGTGGGGTGTGTGTGTGATTCCCCCCTCTTTAAAAACAAATAGTATCAAGTTATTCACATTGTTATGAACGCTGCTTGTTTTCCTTAACATACCCTGGAGATTGCTCCCTCAGTACATCAAGAATTGTCCCCTCGGTTCTTTTTAGTGGAGATGTGCAATAAGTTATTCAACCAGATCCTTACCAACAGACACGGAGGTTGTTTCGTGTCATTTGCTTTTGAATGGGACAGAATCTCCGAGCTTGAATAAGACAGCAGAAGAGGTACTGTATTAGTATTGACATTTAGTCCTACCTACTGCCATCCTTCTTTTAAAAAAATACTGATGTCTAAACAACATGGAGAGCCTATTTGAGAGAAATGGGTGTTAACCTTCCTGCTGCTACACACCGGAAGGTAAAACCTCTCTCTGTTCTAGAGCTAACGACTGGTTTCTAAAGTTGATGCAGTTTAGGTACAGCTCACATGCAGCCGGTGGATGAATCCTGGGAAGAGGCGCTCCTTAGCTTTGCAAAAACCCAACTGATCATGTTGGGTGGACCAGCCTCACTATCCAGGCTGCTTCCACCAAACAAAAATTCTCTGTAGGGTGAATCTCTCAAGTCAGGGAAGCCTCATGTGGAATGTAGGTCAAGGTCATCCCTCCTTTCTAGGCAGCATGATGCAGAACTCTAATTCTGCTGGGGCTGCAATTTAGGACTTACACAGGCCTGGACAAAAAAAGTTCCCCAGTGAGGTGGTGAAAAGTGTGTGGAGCTGAACTGCCTGGACTTTGGGCAAGTTACTTAACCTTCCCAGGGCTCAGTCTCTTCTCTGTGAAATAAGGAAAGTACTATCTACCTCAGAGGGTGATTGTGAAGTAAGTAAAATAATGCATCTGTAAACTGCTAAGCAAAGTGCCTGAACTTAGTAAGGGCTCAAGAAAATGTTAATAAAACAATCCAAAGCTACTTTTTCTTTCTTTTGAGAAACATCTTAGCCCCATCTGAAAATACACCTGTCATAAATTTTGGTGAGTTGCCATGCTTTCCTTGAGTAGACAATTGAACTACACACATTTTCCTCTCCTTTCTCATGGCTGCCATAGGTAGCTCAGGGAAGTCTGATGCTGAATTACTCTCTTCTTTTAGCCTGTGTTGTTATCTTTTATTCCAATTTTACTCGACTGTGTATGCATTTTGAAAAAGAGTAATGAGCCTCACGTTTTTGTTTGGTTATCAACAATGCTCAGAGAACAGCTATCCCCAGACCCTGGCACATGTAACACATTTGCTTGCACTGCCACTCAACTGTGCTCTAAACACACACATGTACAGAGCTTGTCAGCACACAAAGACTTGAAATAAAAAGCAAATGCCTGAACTCAGCAAAGGCTTGAAAGTCTTGGAAATGCTGGACTGGATTTCACTGGCAACTGGAGACAAGTGTGTGTATGACAGTTGCCGGCCTGGATTTTGAGTGGACACAATTCCCAAACTATAAAGCCATCCTTTAATAAATGCATCAAAATCAATTCGGCCCTCAGGGGAACGATTATATCTGGATGCCAAGCAATAAAAGGCAGGAAAGGGAAAAAAAAAATGAAGAGGAAGTTCAATCCTCAAATTGCAAACCTAATAGCAATTGGAAATGCAATCAGTTGATACTAGAATTGTGCCTATGCCAGAGATAAAGGCTGGACTTGCAAACATCCTGCTGCTGCCTCTTCAATTTGGAGGGAAGTGTAGTGACAACCAGATGGTCAGCTTTGGAAGGAAAATCTTTAGTTTTGTTTTTATGGCAGAAATGAGCAAATGTTAAGGACATTTCATGAGTATGAAAAAACACTGCTTACCTGAGATTAGAGAGTTATGGAATGCTTAAGGCGAGATTAGCACCTCTGCCAACATACTTGAAGTTTGAAGAGTTGGCTCTTTAAAGCCTGAAACTTTGGAAGAAAGGAGGAGCGCTATAAAACCGTGTTCCCTCCCCCTTCCCTCCCTGTGATGGGAGAAAACAGTAACTGCCTCCCAGCAAAGGAAGGGCTGTATCAGTATTATCTCTGAGTAAGGTCAAATCTCAGGATCAAAGTAGCTCACGTCCAGGGCTGAGAACAGTGCCTAGGAATGAGGGACTAGTCCTCAAGACAACCAAAGTCTTGTTGACCTGGGGGCTTATATAGGCCTCAGGCCAAATTCCGGTTCTGCTGCCTCCCAGCTCACTGATCTTGAGGAAGATTATGCATGTAAACCTCAAGACTAGTGCCTGGAGACAGCAGACAGTCACTAAACATTTATCACTAAACTCTTCCCTGGAATCCCCTATTTTCATCCTTTATATTCTCTATCCTTTGTTATTGCATATTCTAACTATTTCCTGCTCTATTCCTCCCCTTGCTTTCTCTGACACTCTGGCCTGCCTGACCTCTTTTCCTAGGTACTCACTCACTGCTCCTTTTTCTCCCACATTCCTCTGAGCTCCCCAAACTTGCCCAGCATCTTGAACTTGAGTCATACTAGGGAACGAAGGGTTAGGGAGAACATCATGGAGTTCTTTCAGTCCCTTTCTCATCCGTAAATTGGGGGTTATAACAGCATCGTATGTATTATGATGATTAAATAAGTAAACACCTGTAAAGTGCTTAATGAATGTTAGCTACCATCATCACCACTACCATCGTCCTAGATCTCATGGAGAGTTGACATCCTACAAACACACAGGGTGGGGCAAAAGTAGGTTGTGAGTATGGGAGACACACTTCATTCTTGTATTATTATTTATCAATTACTGCATCCTTTTCCATGTGAACAACTATAAACCTACTTTTCCCCCATTCTGTATTTTCAACCTTCAATAGCAAAATTTGGTCTCAGGAATGTGAATCAGGCACTGGAGGATCAAACTAAGGTGGAATTTTCCAGCAGCTCGACATGATCCTGGCAGAAGAACCTGTTCTTATCCACACTCATAGCTTTTGGACAATGTCACTACCAGTTGGAGACGTGCGCACAGCTCATGAGTTGGCGGCCGGCAGCCCTGACGTTTCTGGCAGACCACCAGCAGATGCCACCACCCAGCGGCCTCTGCCTGAGAGGCTTCCAGAGCTGCTGAGCCAGGAGATGCCCGCTCGTGCGTGTTCATGGCTCTCACAGAAGAGAAGGGGCCAGTCCTTTCAGATTCCTTTTCCTCTGCTTAATCACTTAATCACGTTCTAAGAAGCCCTCCTTATAACGCTGTCATTAAAAAGAAAGGAGGCCAAGCCCCAGCACACCAGGGTGCCATATATGTCCTCTAATGGTCTGTAATGGGCACTGATAATAACATCATTTCCCCAGAAATTTGGCTTCTAAAGGAACCGACTGTGTCCAAAGCTATGTAAGATGATGACATTTTCTTCATGTTTTAAAACTATAAAAAATGCTATTCTCAAAGGAGCCAGTCAGTTAACTAAGAATAAAATAAGAAAATCTGCAACAACCATTTGGACTCCAAAAGGGGACATTTTTCAGAGAACATGTAAGGAACGACTGGGAACAACAACAAAAAGCAGCACAGATTTGCCTCCTGGAGTTCAGTGAAGCCACTAAATCCATGTAAGAAAGGCCCACAGCAGTGGACACCTGTGGTCTGGGGCTGTCTCTCCTCGGGAGACCTCCCCCTCTCCCACCTCACAGTCCACATGCTCTGTCCCGAGTCAAGGATGAACAGGCGATTCAGGCCTAGCTCCGCAGAGCATCACATACTCCTGGCCAATTTGTTTTTGTTTTGTTTTGTTTTGTTTTACTCCTGGCCAATTTGGACCAAGAGGAATAAGGTCCAGACTACTGTTCAAACTTTTGGGGTACAGAGGTTCTTTCTTCCAAACTTAAGAGTTTTAGAATGCTAAGTCCAGCCCTAGCTGGTATGGCTCAGTGGATTGAGTGCCAGCGTGCAAACCGAAAGACTGTCGGTTTGATTCCTGGTCAGGGCACATGCCTGGGTTGTGGGCTAGGTCCCCAGCTGGGGCGTGCAAGAGGCAAGAAACAAATCAATGTTTCTTTCCCTCTCTTTGTCCCTGCCCTGCCCCACCTTCTCCTCTAAAAATAAATAAATAAAATCTTTTTTAAAAAAAAAAAGAAAGAAAGAAAGGTAAGTCCAGCTGGTGGCAACCATCTTGCAATCAAAAGGAAAGCTCTCATCCAGGAGAAGAGCCAACATAGAGGAAAACTGGGCTAAGAGATGGAAAGAGTTGGGTCCTGATGGCAACATCTGACACCTGGATCCATCCATGCCTGAAGTCAGATGTTCATGTGCTTCTCAAGTACATAGGTGAACCAGTAAGTTCCACTTCAGCCTGAGTTAGCTGGGCTGAGTTTTCTGCTACTGAAACCTGATTGGTAAATTTGCTCCAGCTGACAACATAGTCTTATATATAACAACTATTTGCACATTTAAAATATGTCACATAAGGGATGTTTATACGAGTACCCAGTTTCCAGAAACATGTGAGGACAGGAACAGCTGGCTCTTATTAGGGTCCATAAAGGCCCTGGACTGAGAGGTAGGAAAATATTCTGAAAGTAAATGTCTGAGAGTAACTTCAACAGTGCATTGCCATGTATCAGCGACAGCTGAATGGCTGTGGGGGAGCAGTTTCTATTGGGTTGGCCAAAACGTCCGTTTAGTTTTTCTATAAAACAAAAGACATGTTTTTCATTTTCACCAATAACTTTATTGATTTGGATATTCTGAGTATGGCAGCTATCTCCTATCAGCTTCTGGTGGTTAGAGGCCAGGGGTGTCACTAAACATCCTCCAATGCATAAGACAGCCCCACAGCAAAGCATTCTTGGGTTAAAATGTCAACAGTACCAAGAAACTTCACAAATCACTTCTGACACATTCAATCAGTCACATCACCTTCTCCCTACATGGGACAAATCTTTTTTTATGTTTCAGTTGTGTTTTTACCTTTCTTGAAATAATAAAGCATAATATGCCAAAAATGTTGTGTATTTTCTTCCTTCTTTAATATTAAAAGGGCTGCACAAAAATTCACCACTTTCGATAAGGTTTTTTAAAGTATATTTTATTGATTATGTTGTTACAGTAGTCCCAATTTTTTTCCCCTTTGCTTCCCTCTGCCCAGTACCCCCATTCCCTCCAGCAATCCCACCCTCCTTAGTTCATGTTCATGGGTTGTGCATTTAAGTTCTTTGGCTTCACCCTTTCCTATATTATTCTTAACTTCCCGCTGTCTATTTTGTACCAACCGATTATGCTTCTTAATCCCTGCACCATTTCCCAATTTCTCCCCCTCCCCGCTCCCAGCTGACAACCCTCCAAATGATCCCCATACCTATGATTCTGTTCCTGTTCTGGTTTGCATAGTTGGATTTTGTTTTTATTTTTTAGATTCAGTTGTTGATAGTTGTGAGTTTCTTGTCATTTTAATGTTCATAGTTTTGATCTTCTTTTTCTTAAATAAGTCCCTTTAACATTTCATATAATGATGGCTTGGTGATAATGAACTCTTTTAGCTTTACCTTGTCTGGGAAGCACTTCATCTGCCCTTCCTTTCTAAATGATAGCTATGCTGGATAGAGTAATCTTGGTTGTAGGTCCTTGCTTTTCATCACGTTGAATAATTGTTGCCAGCCTCTTCTTGCCTGCAAAGTTTCTTTTGAGAAACCAGCTGACAGTCTTATAGGTACCCCTTTGTAGGTAACTCTCTGCTTTTCTCTTGCTGCTTTTAAGATTCTCTCCTTATCTTTCACCTTTGGCATTTTAATTATGATGTGTCTTGGTGTGGTCCTCTTTGGATCTAGCTTGTTTGGGACTCTCTGTGCTTCCTGGACATGTATGTCTATTTCCTTTGCCCAATCTGGGAAGTTTTCCTTCATTATGTTTTCACATAAGCTTTCAATTTCTTGCTCTTCCTCTTCTCCTTCTGGCACCCCTATGATTCGGATGTCTGCACGTTTAAAGTTGTCCCAGAGGTTCCTAAGTCTCTCCTCATTTTTTTCAATTCTTGTTTCCTCATTCTGTACTGGTTGACTTTTTTTCTCCCTTAATATTCCAAATTATTGATTTGAACCCCAGTTTCCTACCCTTCACCATTGGTTTTCCTTCATTTCATTTAGCATAGCCTTCACTTCTTCCCTCATGCGTTTGCCATACTCAAGCATATCTGTCAAGCCTGTGAGCAACTTTATCACCCCTGTTTGGAATTCTGCACCTGTTAGGTTGGCTATCTCCTCGTCACTTAGTTCTCCCACTGGAACCTTGATCCATTTCCCCTTTTGGGCCATGCTTCTCTGTCTCCACATCTTGACAGGCTCCTGTGTTTGCCTCTGTGTCTTAGGTACAGCTGTCACTCCTGTTACGTTGTAAGGGGAGGAGCCTTAGGTATTCATCAGTAAAGGGTGATGAATGTCGTTGTGGCGCTGTGTGTCGGGGAGGGGTCTGAGAGGGAACAATGTCACTTGCTCAGCACTTGCCCCTTTTCCAGGCACTTCTCCCACTTTCATATGGGACTGGTGCCTCTCTAGCTGTTGCCCTGGCTGTCCTTCCCAGAGTGGGTGGGTCTGTGGATGTTCTAGGACCCTGGGGGCCCTTTAAACAAGTGGACTCTGCCGAGAGACCGGCAGTTTCTTCCTCCACCCCAATCCCCACTGGTCTGCACAGTCAGAAGTAATGAAGCTTGATTTTCCCTGGCACTGGGACCATGAGCTGTGCGGTCTGGTCAGGAGCTGGGAAAGCTACCCAGGTGTCCCTCCTGACTTTTGAAAATGTGTGACTTGCCACTGGCCTGCTGCTGCTGCAGCCACCATCACACCGCGTCCTCTCCGCCCCGGCTCCACCCCTCCTACCTGCCTGGATGAGTATTTCTTCTTTATATCTTTGTTTGTTGGACTTCCATGCAGTTTGATTTTCTGGAACTTCTGATTGTCTCTAGTTTTGAAGTAGTTGTATTCCTTCTTAGCTGTGGAGGGAGACCCAGCGTGTCTGTCTAGGCCTCCATCTTGGTCGGAAGTTCTGTTATGTTTCTTTTTAATTCACACTGATACCACAGCTGTCACAATATAATCTAACAGAATTGTTTCAAATGAAGTTGAAGACAACTAAGCACTATTAGAGCCACTGTACGAAAAAAAATTAAAGAAACTTTTTGGCCAACCCAATATAATCCACTTAGAATTTGAGAAAGAGAATGAATGTTACTGATCTGAATGAAAATAAATAACTGGCTCACTTTATCAGGTTTAGCATAGTAACTGAAGGCAAAATATAGCAACTCTAAGGAGTGAAAATAAGCAGGAATTTTCTGTATGGTTATATGATCATTATTTATACTCTGTCCTTATTAAGCCCACAATGAACCTGGCCTGTTCCAATTGCCTCTGAGCTGTGCTATCCATGTCGAGCTCAGAGCTATTTACCTGACTCCAAGGTAAGCAGCCTTGCTGAAAGCTGGAAGTGTCAGAATTTGATGCGTGTGCTAGGTCTTGGGTTGTAACACAGACAGGAGGAATACAGCTTATTTTCAAATCTATGTTGTTGGCTTTTTACAGGATAAAACTCAAAGCCAAGAGAATGAAGCAGAATGTTGTAGGGCTTTGTGTGACACTTAGAAATACAAACAGGCCCTTTGTGGAAGAAAATTTGGGCTAAAAAAATAGAGGAGTTCCAGATGGTGAGGCCTATTTGACTATGAAGCAAAACTGTGATGAAAGTAGAGAACATTTCAGGCACGTTAATTATACAAGATAAATCAATAGAAGATGTTCCACTGGGGTTCAGCTAGTATGGAATTCTGGAATGGGAAGACAATATTACTAGGCTTTCTCAGCTTTAGCGCCTGAAGAAGTAAAAATCTTGTTGATATAAGAAAGAAAATAATTGTAATGTAATGGATGAGAAGCGTATGTTCAGATCAAGTCAATTATGAGCGGCTCCCTGCACGTGCCCTGTACATTCCTGCCTCTGAGTCTTTCCCTGCTCTTCCCAGAATACTCCAGGTCCCTTCTGTCTAAATCCAACCCACTTTTTAAGACCCAAGTTCAAATGCCAATTTGATCACCAACTGTTCTTTGGCCATCCTAGCTCCAAGTCATCTCTCCCACTGGGAAATTTCACTTTATCCCAAAGATGTACTGTTTTATGATTTATATTTTATATATTAATAATATATTACCATTATAGATTGTTATAAATTAAACTATTTTATATTACTGCTATCTCTCATTATCAAGGACACTACTCCCATCTAACTCATCATTAACAGAATGGGCTTACATATTGAAGACATTCAGTAATTCCTGTTGAGTGAGAAATACTTTGGTTGCAGAAAATTAAAATGCCTTGAACTCAAGTAAGAAAAAAGGAATACAGGAAGCCACCTATCCAGTGTTGCTCCAACTATGTCTTTTCTGCTTCTCTTTGCACATTGGAATGACAGCAACTGGGCTCTCTGGGGTGGGGAACATGGGTGCTCAGCATTCTGGACAAGATAGAAAGAATCTTAACCCAGCTCCAGTTAAAAAAAACAAAACCCTGCAAATATTATGGTCGACCTGGCTTGGTCACATGCTCCTCCCTTTCCCCACACTGTTACCAGATTTATGGTATAAAATCTGTATCAGTCAAGGTTTTCCCTCTAGTAATTTTACAAACAAATCACATTAAATTATTTAAGCAGACAGGTTTTTATTTAAACCAATGGCAATCTTCCTAAGATACAGCACACCTATTTTTATCTTCAAAAGTAGAGTATGTCAAACAATTTACTTGACATGAATTACTGTCGTGTGCTGTCTGTCATATAATTATAACCCAAGGGGTTGTCTGGTATGTAGGGTAGCTTGCTCTTGTATCCAGATCTCTGTATTGTTACAGTTTGTGTCTTTTTTTTTTTTTTTTAAAGTCCCATACCATGCCTGATCAGCAATTACAGCTGACCTTTGAACAACACAAGGGTTAGGGGCACCAACATCTGTGCAGTCAAAAATCTTACAAAAGTTACAACTTTTAACTCTCTCAAAACCTTACTATAGCCGCCCCGGTATCTGTTGGGGATTGGTACCAGGACCCACTGCAGACACCAAAATCCATGGATACTCAAATCCCTTACATAAAGTAATCTACAACAGTGCATAGAGTCGGCCCTCTGCATCCATGGACTCCCAATCTGGGATGGAAAATACTGTTTTCAGTCCATGGTGGGCTGAATCTAGAGATACAGAACCTGAGAATATAGAGGGCCGATTGTATATTCATTGGAAAAAAAAAATCACACATAACTGGATCAGCATGGTCCAAACCTGTGTTGTTCAAGGGTAACTGTACAAACTTCCTGTTTCAACAGAGAGTGTTCTAAAATATTGAAAAACAGAAAATCTAGGAGCCAAGTTTGTTATTGTGTACAAAATAAGGTATATCTTGGACATGGCCAACTTTGGGACCTGTTCTTCCTTCAGTTCCTGCTGGAAAGCTTTGTCATCCAGCCCCATTGACCACAGATGATTCATCTGTAGAAGCACCTGCCTCAGGGCCTCCAGTCCACAGATCAGCCACCAGCTGGGGACGGGGCCAAGTAGAAAACTAGCTCAGTCAGATTTTCCCTCTCAGGAAATAGGGCTGGGAAGCAGAGAATTAAATTCTGTGGAGAGTCAAGCCATGAGGTAGCACTGAGGCCTATTTAAGGGGCCCTGACAATCCAAAGCTATAGACTCAGAAGCCATGAGGGGAAAAGGAGGCCTTCACTGAACAGTGGGAAAGAATAAGCCAGATGCGGAAGCATCAAGCAGGGACAGCTGGAAGCTGAAAGGGCCAACACACCAAAGAGCTGAAGGGTGGTGATGCTCAACTTCATACTGGGGCTGGCTTTCTTCCAAGTGACCCCACCTCCCCATAACTCCAGCTCTTTCCAACCTTCTCTGGGCTCCTGGCCTGCGCTTCTCCCCCACACATTCTCGATCCCCTGAGGAAACCTCAGGGTGTCCAACCAGGCTAGACACCAGAAGGTGTGGGCTCTTCCAGCTACTCAGAGCTCCTCTGGTGCTCACTGCCAGGTGTGTAGTGGGACTGTTCTAGACTAGTTGGGGGAGGCGTGTTACTCTGTAACTCAGATATGACTAGATCCCCTTCACTGTGAGGATTAGCACCTCAATACAACCCCCCACGGACATGCACGTCCTCAGTTACTGTTAACATTTTGACAATAATTATAGCAGGTGGCTTTTATTGAGGATTTATTATGGGCTAGAAGCCATGCTTTATATGAATGACTTCATTAAATCCTCACAACCACCCTGTGAAGTAGATACTATTACCTACTAAAGAGACGAGGCTTACAGATATCAACTAACTTCACGGCAACAAAGCTAATAAGCAGTGAAGTTGGGGTGGGAACTCACATAAGTCTGTCCCAGACCCCACCCTCTTCGCACTGTGACAGACTGAATAATGAAAACCTGATTTTAACCAAAGACTATGAGATGACATGGAAGAAAATATATATCACACACTACACAGGAGAAATTCCTATGTTCCCCAAAGTTCCTCCCCAACTGATAATCCCCTCATCTGTACACCCCACCTCCAAAAATCTCAACCTGTGTGCCCCACTCAATGAAACCAAAGCATGGTCCTTAGGAGTCCTGAGTCCAGCCTCAGCCCGGCACAGACACACATTCTAGTCCCACAGCTGCCACAGTCAAGGCAGCCCATGGTGCTATGCAGGAAAGCTGCCTTGAAAGGATCCTGTCCTTTTTTAAGAGAAAAGGGAAATCTTTATAAGGTAACAAAACACAGTTCAACTCATTTGAGCAGAGATGGTGTTTTCTTTCTCTTCTTTTCTACAAATTCATATATTTCTAGACAAATCTGGGCTAAAGCTAAGCATAAGGCTGTAGCAGGACACAAACAGGGTCCTACCTAAAATCAGACTGCTCTCCTGTTTGGGAGGTCATACGGATTACATATTCATATTCTAGATAAGGGTCTCAGGTTTCAGCTAAACCAGTTGTGCCAAGCTCAGTGAATCTGCTTCTGAGGCACATCAAAATTAATGAATAAGGTGTTACTGAGTGTCAACAGTAGCACCGAGGCTATGACTAGTAGGACTCCCAATGGCCTGAATCACAGCAAGCGGTATTCAAAATATCATCTCAACTCAGGTTCTAGTAAGCCTCCCTTTGTTTCACCTCTGGTATTGGTTACTGAATTGTACCTTGAAAAGAACAAACTCCAGGAGCTGATGTTTCTGGATGTGGAAGAAGAGCCTGGAAAAATCAGCCATGTATGCAAAGGAAATTACAGCAAAAGTTTTTTTGTAATGATGAACCAGGGTGCTTGCTTGTGGGCATAGGATCTAATTGACTTGGGTGAAAATTAAAGGCAGAACTTAACAGCTGGCCTGCGAGGAAGAGGGAATTTGATTTAGAATTTCCTTATAGATCAAGAACCAGAAAAAAGAGCCCTCACCTCTATACAGAAACATGAAAATTTACTTGCAAAACTTTTCTTGAACCATGGTGAGGCATAGCCTCTTTTATTTTTCCTGGCTACTCTGATTCAGAGTTTAAAGAACTAACTCTAAAGAACTTTCCTCTTCCATATAAAGGCCAGAAAGCAATCTTTCAAGGTATGAATTAAATTTCAATTGAACAGGATATTTGGTGTAGGGCTTCATATAAGAAATCATTACAAATTTTTGCCTCAAGTATTGCCCTAATAGAGAACTGTCCTAATGAGAACTTGCAGTAGTGGTAGGGGTAGGGGGACTTCAAAAAGGCAACATATTCAAATGATCAAATTCCAACTTTTCATTCCTTTCAATATTTTTTCTCTCTACATCTTTCTTACAGTCCAAATTTTAATTATTTTGCCATCTAAAATGTTGGATCCATAGAGACCTCTGAGGAAAAAAACAAACACACACACGTGAGACATTGTACCATCTTTTCTTTTATACCCCCAACACTTGATAATTGGCCAAGTCTGAGACATAGGAAGTCTTCTGGCTAACAGGATAAAAAAAGTTGGGTCATAAAACTAGAACCAAACACCTGCCCCCACTCCCACCCCCTCCGTCCTGCCACTCTCGGCAAGCTGGACCAAGGCAGGCAAGCTAATCACAAACTTCGATGTAGATCTACAAGATGAAGTAAGGAGATTACTGGGAATGCTATCCATGCAATATAAATGGAAAAGACAACTCATTCAAACATAAATATTTTTGAGTGAATGACCAGGCCACTCACTCACTACTTAAAATCTGTCTCATATTAACAGCAATGCTACCCCCATGTACGTAGATCTGAT
This sequence comes from Furipterus horrens, assembly GCF_987537825.1. Lineage (NCBI taxonomy): Eukaryota > Metazoa > Chordata > Mammalia > Chiroptera > Furipteridae > Furipterus > Furipterus horrens. The sequence continues at coordinate 71,468,934 of NW_028327180.1, forward strand.
TTTCCCCACCTGGGCTGTAAGAGATTTGAGGGAAGAGTATTTTTTTTCATTTCTTTCCTGTGTCTGGAACAGTGTCCTTAACAAGATTTAGTAAACTGACTAGAAAAGTTCTGTCTATCCATTCTGGCCAATTTTGAGTGCTCGCATTCACGAGGGCTCTATGATACAGGCAGGCTACAGCAGCAAATGATCAATTGGCAGTGCCATATTCCAAAGGGGCACCTAAGATGAAGATATGTCTGCATTCCTTTGAGATTTAAGAGAGGGTAGAGTGTTGTGCAAGAGCAGTTGGTGCGTATTCTTCTGCAGAAATTACTTAGTTGCAGTGGTCATCTGGAACAGTGCTGGGTCTAACTGCTGTCTGGGATGATCACAGCAGCCACATTGGGCACTAACTTGCAGACCTTGTCTCTACTGGGTTAGCATGTCCAGGATTCCCGACCCTACTTCTTGACTTGTGATCTCCTGCCAATTTATTTTCACTGAGACAATTGCACATTGTAAGTGCTGCCATGGGGTGACTAAGGACATATTTCCTCTAATTCCACTTTCACACAAAGGGTCCACAGAAGAAAGGGAAGAAGGATGCACATGTGTGAGGGGGTGGGGGGCTGTTTCTCCCCAAGAAGGAACAGAGAGTTAGATGGCGCTGCTACCATGAGGTCTGTGCTGTAAAGCATGGTACAGTGTATGGAAGTTAAGGAAGAATATCGATGGGCTTCTTCTGAAACAGAGTTGAAGTCAACACATTTATTTGAAGAAACCTCTCTTGTGCTTCAGCTTTGACTTTTCCAGCTTTCAAGCGGCCTTCTTCAAGTCAAAGCGCTGAAGTTAATGGGCTTTAATCATCCTTGTCAGTGATGTTTGACATGATATAATGAGGGGCTTGCCAGTCTCATTCTCCCATTCCATCCAGGGTGCCACTATCCTTAAATTCTAATCTGGAAGTTTCACCTGCTTAGATCTTCAACGGTTTTGAGTACAGTGGTGAACAAAATAAACTGAATAGGGTTTTTCAACTTGCTTAAAACCTAAGATGATTACTCTCCTATGTCTCTGCTTCAGTCACTAAAAAACCAAACAAAAACCCTCTTTTCAGTGTGCCTAATAACAAACAGTATCACTTCTATTCTTACAACAGAAGCTGAAAAGGATTTTAAAAGTACTAAATTGTTCCTTTTTTCATTAGCAGGAAGCAAGTGATCTTACTGCCTAGAAGGCAGGGGATAGTGATGAATACAGGTGATTTAAGTAGTGCATCTGAGGTTACCAGGGCAACTGCTAATTATTATTGAGTAATTCTAATGTATCTCCACAAAGGTCAGGAGTTAAGGTTTTTCCATTATATGTTATGCTTTAAAACGCAGCTTTTAAAGGAAACTGGGTAGAGAACAGATGGAGAATGACAGATGAAGATCAGTTGAAAGAACTATATATAGCTCAAGAAAAACTGAACTACTTACATTTCGCAATGTCAGTTGAGGGGATGGGGGAGAAGTTCATGAGTAGCTAGCTGCTCGATGTAAAAAAATGACTTTCTGGTTTCCTAAGTTAGGGCTCCCCAAATTAATAAGAAATCTGATATCAGTTCAGATGCAGGGTTCTAACTGGACCCACTCCACTTAGCTCCCCGAGACCACTTTCCTCTGCTGCCCCAACAGACAGCATTTACTGAACCGAACTGGAGCCTTGGACGGACCAGCCTGAAGAGGAGTCTCGTGCCACTGAAGAATTCAGACTGACTTAATTTCATTTATAACACACCAAAAGTAACACCTTCTTGGTACAGGTCTTATTCTTCAATCAAACAGCATCTTCTTACTTAGACTCCTGGCTATTGAGAATGTAACAGTTTTTTAAAAAAAATTTTTATTAATTTATTTTTAGAGAGAAGGGAAGGGAGGGACAAGAAGGAGAGAAACATCAATATGTGGTTACCTCTCACACGCCCCTAACTGGGGACCTGGCCCACAACCCAGGCATGTGTATTGCCTGGGAATTGAACCAGCAACCCGTTGGTTTGCAGGCCGGCACTCAATCTGCTGAGCTATACCAACCAGAGCAAGAATGTAACACATTTTAAAGGTTAAAAAAAAAAATTCCTGGTGCTCACTTTGGCAACACATATACTAAAAACTGATATGATACAGCACAGCCCTTGCGTTAGGATGGCACGCAAATTGATGAAGTGTTCATATTTTTAACATCAAATCATCATGCTATATGTCTATTCTTCAATAAAACTGGGAAGAAATAAAAGCACATATATTTAAAAATTCCTCTCATGAAGATGCACCCCACAACGTTCTAAAGAAAATAAAAGAATGGTGATTTCAAAACGGAGGAAATCTATTTGTAATTGTTTTCAAACCTGATCAATGCATGCCCATGTAAAAAAATTCCAATACTACAAAAGAACAGTGTTGAAAGGAAAAGTCAGTGTCCCTTCCACCACAGGCCACACTACCCCATCTGACTCCGTCAGAGACAACCATAGATTCATCCCCCTGTATCTTTCCAGAAATATTACAGACATGTTCACACATCTGTTGGTGTACAGACCTCTGGATTCTTACATAAGAATCATGCAATGCTCACTAATGGTTTTCATATCTAGCTGTACATCAAAAATCACCTAGGAAGTTTAGGAAACTGCCAAACTCAGATCTCACCCCAGACCAATGAAATCTGAGGCTCCAGGAAAGCGACCTAGGTGTTGGTATATTTTACTTTAGGTTCCCCAGGTGATGCTAATGTGTAGCGTGGACTGAGAACCACAGGTACACACTCTCCTGAACCTTGCTTTTGTCCTTAATGCACCTCTGAAGGTTGCTCCATACCAGTGTATATAGACCTACCGCATTCTTCTGCTGTACTGGGTACTATTCCACTCTACCATTGATTTAGGCAGTCCTTTATGATGGTTAGCCCTTCTGGCCCCACTCTTTGGCTTTTATAAATGGTATGGAAATATATATCCATGCTGGATGGAATCTACTCTCCAGTCTGCCCTCATCTCTGGGAGTTTACCTGCATGGAATCCATCAACAGGGGTTTCCTGCACCCTCTGGTTTCCTGTTGGGCTCACCAAGGGGGAGCTCTGGCAGGAGATGAGAAAAAGGAAGGAGTCAAGGTTTTCATTCCTTTGTCTCCCTTCTGAGAGAGGTCACCACCACTTAGCTAAGTCCCTTGACCAAAGGCCCTTTAAAGGTGCCAACTCTATAGAACTCTTTCCCCTTTTGGGTTCTGGTAAACACTTTCAACTCAAGGCCCTTAAGCCTAAAGATGATAAGTAGTTGGGTGCTACTAGCCCTGGTTTACTGTGTTCCCTTTTGATTCTCCTGCCCCTACTCTTTGTAATAAACCCTCCTTGAATTATGCTATTTCTACTGCACCGATGTCTCTTCTTAGGATTCTAATGCTGCACCTTGGATAGACACCTCTGCTTTTATTTCTTTGTGGGCAATACCATCTTGCTTCCCTCTGAAGACATGGCTTCTTCTCACTGGGCAACAAGGTGGTCCTTACAACAGGCATTTTATCCCTTTTCTGAGCATTTTTGACAACAGCCAGAGAACAGCACCATCACCTCTTCAATTTTTAAGGAATATTGAAAGGAACACTAAATCAATGTCTTGGAAAGAACCTCACTGCTTCCTTGTGAAGAAAGCTGATAGGTACTGGAAGAGAACCCAATAGAGCAAATGCAGCAAATGATTAAGATCAGAATTTCAGAATAATTCTTTTCAGAAACTGTTTTTAATTTTGCCATAATGACAGTCAAGTTTACACAGTCATAGGCTGTAAAGTAATTCCGAGGCTAATTACCCCCTCGTGGAAACTAAGACTGCAACTGGGTTCTAGTCTAATTAGTCTGGGTCCAACTGGCTCCACCCAATGGAGAAACAATAGGGAAGATGGCTTGAGGAGGCTCCCCAGACTAAACACCTAAGCCTGTTTTGGGCAAACAGCTTGAACCCTGTCTCCGAAGAGGAGCACTTCTATTGATTTGAGTGTATTCTGTTATTTGCAGTTAATTTAAGTTTAGGTGTTTTATTTAAAAATTATCATCTCAATGTTTTTAATCTGGGTTGCTTTTTTTTGTTATGTCAGTATCAAATAAACAAAAATAAACATTGAGCGTCAATCTCCTGCCACCACTGAAAGAAACCAACACTAGGGGACTGTTCATTGGTAAGAGGGCAGTCTAGGAGCAAATAATGGTAAGGCAATAAAACCCTAATAGTAGTAAACAATTTTTGTTAACCACTTATTATGCACGAGGCCATTTGCTAAATGTTATGCAGGCATCATTTCATCTGACCCTCACAACAACCCTGAATGTGGGTCTTATTATTACTATTATTATTTTTACTATTATTATTACCATTTCAGAGAATAGGTTTAGCTCAGAGAGGTGAGATAACTTCCCAAGTTTACATAGTTAGAAAGTTTAAGAGCCAAGGCTTCATGACCAGGCCACGTGGTCTTTTCCTTATACCAGATCCCATTTTGTCCTTCAGTGAGCTATCTATGGCCATAAATTTATATATAAATTAAGTCTCTGCTCTCCTGAAGGATCTTGCCATAATAATGGCATCCATTCTAAGAAATACATTTTCCCCTCAAAAGAAGAGTGTGGATTTAAATAGCATTTCCTGAACTGTGGAAATGTGGCATAACACACGCCTTTTGGGAGATTCACATATTAAAGGTTCAGATCACGGATCTGTTGACTTTATCCAACTCAGCCCTTGCCTTTCCTCTTCATGCGCCAATGTGGGGAATGCTGATTCACAAGTCCCATATCTCCCAGACATGTTGATGCTGATCCACCCCATCAGTATCACAAACCCCCCAAAGCCATTTTCCTGTCAATGCAAAGGTCTTGACCTTCTTATGTTACATCCACAGTAGGTGCTCATTTTTAAAAAATCTGTTGGTTTGATTAACTGATGCACCTATCCTCTCTTATTTGTGACCAAAAGGCAGGCACTAGCAAAGCAGCTAGCTGGCTACCTTCGGGAGCTGGAAAGTGCAGTGCTGGTGAACCACGTGGGTTCCCCTGAGAAGCAAACCCATCAGTCCTCAGCCTACTAAGTTGTGACAAATCTCAAAGGCTAGGGGCAGGTTGTTCTTAAGCCCCACTACTATCACCACTGCAGGGACAATGAGTGCTAGTGAGTGATGACACAGGCTTGGCCCTGGGAGCTTTACAATAAGGTAAATCCAGGTGTTATTCTTGTGGAAGTCCATCAACCTAAAGTACTAGGATTATGGTTTTCAGATTTTACCAGGTGTCAGAATCAGGGCTTGTTAAAACACAGAGCACCAGGCCCTTCCGCCATAGCTGCTGATCCAGTAAGTCTGGGGTGGGGCCTGAGAATGTGTATATCTAACAAGCTCCCAAGTGATGCCACTGACTCTGGTCACAGGACCACATACCCTGAGAAACACAGCACTGGGCTGTGACCCGGCCCTGGAAGACCCAATGAAGCTGACAGTAAATCCCGCTTGGTTTTCTAGATTCTAAATGCAGAGGAAGGATTAAAAATGAGAGCCTTAGGCCATTTCCAACCAGAAGTGTGTTTCTAGCTGAGGAAGCACCTGCTCTCCAGACTGACTAAAAAGGTTTAGAAGGCAGTACTTTAACTCTAGTGTGATTTTAATTTACCCAATTTGGAATCTGTATCTGTTGATACCAGTAAGACTCCCCCAAATTATATACATAGAAAGGGAAACAATTTCAAATCTAACTCTGAGAAAAATGGCATTTTAGAGTTCCTCCGAAGTCCCCTCACAGGCTTACCTGAAAGCCGTGGAATATCTCAAGCCCGGTTCCTTCTCCAAAGACTCTACCAAAAATTCGAGATTTAAAATGCGTAACACCTACCTATACATATACAATGCCTAAGTGCCATAAGGCATTTGAGGGCAGCTAAATTGAGAATGAAATTCATTCATTCATTCATATGTTTAATTTAACTCCAAGGTTTTAGTATCTACTCTGTGTCATGGCAAATTTTGGGAATTGTAGAATACTAGCAAGATTAATTAATAGAAAAAATATACAGACTCTGTTTTTAAAAAAATATTTTTATTATTTTATTTATTTGTTTTCAGAGAGAGGGGAAAGGAGAAAGAGAGGAAGAGAAATATCAATGTATGGTTGCCTCTCACATGTCCCCAAACAGGGGACCTAGCATGCAACCTAGGCATGTGCCCTGACTGGGAATTGAACCAGCGACACTTGGTTCACATGTTGATGCTCAATACACTGAGCTACAGCAGCCAGGGCTTAATATACAGACTCTTTATGTGATTTTAGCTTGTAAAAGGGGAAAGAAAACAATGATGTGTGTGAAGGAAAACATTTTCCCACTTGTGATTTTCACTACACTGGAAAACACAGATGTGGCTAAGCTCTGGAGCTGTGTCTCATCCCCGCCTCCTCCCTACCCCCTCTGCTGACAGGCTATACAGATCCAAGTGCCACTGGCAGCCCTGGTGCTTGGGAACAAAATCCTGCTGGGTCATATCGTGTGAGGGCTGCCTCAAGCAATTTTTATGTGAAAAAGAACCGCTAATGACCAAACGCATTTATCCAATAAAAATTGGATGGGTCACCAGGCAGGAATTCTCACCCTCAACCAAGGGAAGCCAGCTGGGCTCCTGACTGGCGAGGGAGATCTTGGCTGGGGAACTGGAAAAGCTGACAGGAAGCCACTCAGAAAACAAGAATACGGGTCACATAAGTGGCCATCGCTGAAAATGTCAAGGGAACGTGGCCTGATGCTTGCAGGAGCTGTGGGACCGTGGAACTGAGCCTTACGTGTCAAAGGGATGGCTGCAAGTTTGACCACGAAACAACCACAAATGAGCAGGCTGGCTCCACTGTGGGAGCTGAGGAGGAACAAGAAAAGGCATCTGCTTCCTTGTGAAAATGATTATGCTTCCAAGTTATTTCCCAAGGTAGGGAATGCCACCAAGTTTTCAGGGAAAACAGTCCGAAGAGACCTTTTCTGCTTGGAGGTGGGTGAGAAACAGAATCCTCAATCTAACAGGGAGATCCTCCTCCACTGAAAACCAATTCAACCAAAGAGAACTTCCTCTTTCAAATCCGTGCATTCCAAAGGATGACAAATAAAGATCACTGTAGTGAAATTATAGCTGCCTGCTTGGGTGTAGCTCTTTTGGCATAGAATAGCATTTAGATGGTAAAATTACTTTTAAAATAATGGCATAAATTATCATTTGTCTAATGCATATTATTTTGTGATTCATTTGGTCTCAATAAATAATAGTTATGCATAAAGCTCATCAAGTATCCTGTAGGGTCTGGAAATTTCCAAATTTTTCAGGAGCAGGTGTGCCTACCCAGCTGATCTTTGTTTAAGGTGGGGCAGCTCCTGCCCCTCTAGAGGTTCCTTCTTTTCACTGATACCTCAAAGCCTGGACTGACAGCTCCGGTCTGGAGTCAAGGTGGGAAGTACTGGGAATAGGTGAGGACATGACTGCACACAGAAGTTACACACCAGCGCTGGGAAGTAGGAAGAGAGAAAGGGTACTGTGTGGAGGCCCTTCAAAATAATACTAATAGTAACCAACCTTCATAGTGATAAACATGTAAATGAGATAAAGAATGATATCATTTAATCTTCACCCATTTTGGAGGAGGGTACATTTGCCCTGTTTTACAGATGAGAAAACAGCCAGAAAGAACTAAAGTAACTTGCTTCCTTCCCCTATAAATCCATACCTCCTTTACTCTACATTAGTTTTCTCTAAAGAACGTGATGTCTGCTGTATTAGATAGTGACTTACCTCCTATCTCCACTAGAATATAAAATCAACAAGAAAAGAAACCCTCATTTTTTTTCTTTAAATTACTGTATCTTCAGCACTCGGCATGATGCCTGGCACACATGGTATTTGTTGAATGAGGGTTGACTGAATAAATAAAACTTAAGTAAAATTTTAGAAATATCTCTGAAGGCAAGTTTTCCCCAGATTTCATCTGAGAGCAACTGAATCGAAGTCAGAAGGAGCCAACAGTGCTTCAGAGAAACAACTCAGCCTGGAAGCAGCCTTGTTTATCCTCTGAATTCCAGGGACTGTGCTCTCGCCTCTCACTGGCCACTGAGATGGGAGAGGATAGTCGACTCTGGCAGAATTTGAAGGCACTTGGCATGCACCCATCTTTTAGGTCACCAGAACTAACTTGGAAATGCGTGTGCGTGTGTGTTAACCGGAAAGGATGAGAAAAATTTATTTTATTTATGGGGCTACTGGCAAGTGAGTTATTTTTTTCATAAGGACCAGTTAGGCAGAGAGAACTCCCAGGTGAGCTCCCCCATGGCTGTAATCATCCCCCAACTTCCTAACCTTCTTTCAGCCTTAACAAGCCCACCACTCCTGCCCCAAAAGTCTAAAGCAAGCCTTCATCTAGTAGTTTTTAATTTGGGGAAATTACTGCAGTATCTTATGTAGTGGGATGTCCCGACTCCTTTGTTTATTTCCTCCTTAAAATTCACTATTTTCCAGAAAGCAGTTGCACGGTGCCAACTCTTTTATTGATTGTGAGAGAAGGGAGTGACTTTTACTTCTGCAGTCCTTTGTAAACATCCACTGAACAAGCTCTGTTCTTAGAGACAGGTCAGTCCCATCTTTTCACCGCAGGGAGTGAGGGGATGGGCATGCTCAGGACCAAGGACTGGCACCAGCTAGTCGATGTTGGTGCTAGGATTACCTAGGCTTTCCTGCTTTCTATTCCTGCCACTGTTTAAGCTATCTTTCTCACTGCCTCAGCCATTAGCTATGGCTTTTGTTTTGTTTTTTTTTTAATATGCTTTATTGTTTATGATATTACAGTTGTCCCAATTTCTTTTCCCTTTGTTCCCCTCCACCCAGTGACCCCCCTTCCTACAGTTGTTCCCCCACCTTAGTCCATGCCCATTGGTTATGCATATAGTTCTTCTCAACATCTTTCTGTCTACTCCACTCCCTCCTACTATGCTTCTTAATTCCTGTACCATCTCCCTCCCTCTCCCCCTTCCCCTCCCTGCTGACCTCCCCCCAAAATGTTCCCCATACCTATAATTCTTTTCCCACTCTCGTTGCCTACTTAGTTTGCCTTTGTTTCAGTTCCCTAGCTTCTGTTGTTGGTTGTTGTGATACAGTTTTCATTTTAATGTTCATAGTTTTGATCCTCCTTCTCCTAAACAAGTCCCTTTAACATTTCATATAACAGTGGTTTGGATCTAATGAACTCCTTCAGTTTTACTTTGTCCTGGAAGCACTTTCTCTGCCCTTCTATTCTGAATAACAGCTTTGCTGGATAGAGTAATCATGGTTGTAGGTTTTTGATTTTCATTACTTTGAATATTTCTTGCCAGTCCCTTCTTGCCTGCAGAGTTTCTTTTGAGAAATCGGCTGAGTCTTATTGGGACCCCTCTGTATGTAATTCTCTCTTCTCTCTTGCTGCTTTTAAGATTCTCTCTTTATCCTTAATTTTTGACATTTTGATTATAATGTGTCTTGGTGTGGTTCTCACTGGGTCCAGTTTTTTTGGAACTCTCTGTGCTTCCTGGACATGTAAGTCTATTTCCTTCCCCAAGTTAGGGAAGTTCTGCTTCATTATTTTTTCACATCATTTTTGAATTTCTAGTTCTTCTTCACCTTCTGTCAGCCCTATGATTTGGATGTTGGCCTGCCTATAGCTGTCCTATAAGTTTCTGAGCCCTTCCTCATTTTCCTCACTTCTCATTTCCTCTTTCTGCACTGGTTGACTGTTCCTTCCCTATGTTCCGATTTGTTGATTTGATCCCTGATTTTCTTGCCCTTACCACTAGTTTCATATGTGTTTTTGTTCATTTCAGCAGGACTAGCCTTCATTCCTTCTCTGTCTTGTTTAAGATCTGCTATTAGGTCTGTAAGCATTTTTATAACCCAAGCTCTGAACTGAGCCTCAGAAAGATTTTCTATCTGTTGCTTCATTAGATTAGATATTTGCTGTCTGGTCAGCTGCGTCACTGGGATCTCTATCATGATCTGTGTCATCCTGACCATTTTGTGTTTACCTTTGCTTCCTGGGCAGGGCTGTTACACCTCCTACACTATAGGGGGTGGATCCCGTGCACTCGTCACAACTGGATGACCCGTCTCACCACGCTGTGGCGTTTTCTGCAGGGGGTGGGGGTCCAAGATGGATTCCTGCCATTCACTCTCTGCTGAGAGACCGGGAGCCTCCTCCTTCGTCCCCACCCACTCGTGGCCTCACAGTCCAAGGCAATGGAGGTCTGTCTTCCACGGCTTTGGAATCGCAAGCTGACAGGTCTGTTCTGCAGCAGGGGGTGCTCCCCAGGCGCTTCTCGCATCCTCTTAAATACGAGTGTCTGTGCTTACTGCTGCCACCGCGGACAGCACAACTTGATCTCTCCTCCCCGGCTTTGCCCCTCCTACCTGTCCAGACAAGCACCACTTCTTTATAACTTCATACGTTGGACTTCCATTTATTTTCTGGAACTTCTGGTTATTTCTGGTTTTGTGGTAGTTGTATTCCTTCTTAGTTGTGGAGGGAGATGGAGCGTGTCAGTCTAGGCCTCCATCTTGGCCAGAAGTCTGGTTTTGTTTCTTAACTTCTCAGAACCTCATTTTCTTTCAAAGAAGATTCTGAAAATTGAGAGGCTAATCTCCATGCTGCCACTACTCTACAGTGAGAACCTTCCATACATGTCTACCTTACCCAGGCAGCCCAGCCCCATTCCAAGGCAGCTGCCCATGACTCCAAGGTCACAAATCCTAGGCCTTGTGTAAGTTAAATATTGCTGAATAAACCGGCCTAAACTCAGTGGCTTAAAACAACCACAATGTATTATTTCTTAAGAATCTGGGAGTTGATTGGGCAGCTTTTCTGTTGGTCTTTCCTGGACTCACTCCTGTGGCTGCTTTCAAAAGGTTGGTGGCCTGGGCATTGGGCTAGGCTGGGACAGATGGGCTTTTTCCTCTTGGAGGCTAGATTGGGTTTTTTTACATGGTGGCTGGATTCCAAGAAAATGAAATGGGAAGCAATAAGGCCTTGTGGTCTGGGCTTGAAGATCAATGATATTACTTCTATGACACCCTATTGGCCAAATCTAGGCTGAAGGCCAGCCTAGATTCAAGGACTCCACCTCCTAGTGGGAGGGGCTGCAAAGGTTCTTTGGCCATATGTAATCTATCACAGGCCTACAGGTAGTGGATATGAAAGAGTGAAACAGGCCAGCTGTGAGAAGATAGGGATGGAAGAAAGCATTATCTATCTATTACCATCTAACGTATTGGTTCAGTATGGCCATATCTGATAACTTTTTAGAAGAAGCTGGAAATCTAGATTTTTTTCAGAAGTATATAAATAGGCTTTATTTTTTTGAGCAGTTTTAGGTTTACAGAAAAATTGCTCGAAATAACAGCATTTCCATATACCTCTACCCAGTCCCTAAGTCTCCCCTATTATTAACATCTTTCATTAGTGTGGTATCAATACATTTGTTAAAACTGATGAACCAATATCAATATCTTATTATTAACTAAAGTTAATAGCTTACAACATGAGGATTTGTTCTTTGGGTTCAATGGGTTTTACGAGTTTTGACAAATGCATGTTTTGTATCTACTATCCATAATCTTTTTACTAACTTTATAGTTTTACCTCTTCCAGAATGACATAAAGTTAGCATTATACCATGTTGTATTTTCTTAAGAGTGGCTTTTTTTCACTTAGTATTGTAATAAGCATTTAAGGTTCAACCATGTCTTTTCATTAGTCATTTATTTAATCGCTAAATAATATTCTATTGTCTGGATGTACTACACTTTGTTTGTCTATTCACCTACTAAAGGACATCCTGGTTGCTTCCAAGTTTTGGCAATTATGAGTAATGCTGCTATAAACACTTATGGGCAGTTATTATGTGGACATACATTTTCAACTCATTTGGGTAAACACCTAAGAGTGTGATTGCTAGATTGTGTCATGTGATAAATCTATGTTTAGTTTTTTAAGAATCTACCAAATTATCTTTCCAAGTGGCTCATTTTGCATTCCCACCAGCAGTGCATGAGTTCTGGTTTCTCCACATGCTCACCAGCATTTGATATCAGTACTTTCGATTTTAGCTGTTCCAAGAGGTATGTATGTAGTGATAGCTCCTGGTTTTAATTTGGAATTCCCTAATGACCTAAGATGTTGAGCATCTTCTCATATGCTTATTTGCATCTGTGTATCTTCTTTGGTGCAGTGTCTATCTAGATCTTTTGCCCAGTTTTTAATTGAGCTGTTTACTTACTGAATTTTAAGAGTGCTTTATATATTTTACAGATTTTTATTTTTTATTTTTATTTTTTTTTGCCCTGATATGGCTAGAAAGATGGCATCTCTAATTTGGATGCCTGACTTAGCATTATGCTCACACAAACAAGAGGGTCCTGATCTCCTTGGAGAATTAGCAAAGATTTACCACAGACAGCCAAGTGCAGTCTCTGGAATACCAAAGGGTGCTATGTCACAGAGGTGTTTCTTTCATTATGATTGTTACACGGTCATAGTGATCATTCCAGTCATTATGAAAATAATGAAAAACAAATGAATAAAATAAAAAGAAGAACAGTTTTCTGGTGACTAGTTCCCCACCTTATGCCTAATTAATAGTCTAGCTAATGGTAATCCCCCACCCCAATTTTGTTTTTTGTTTTCATCTGCGTAATTAAGTGTTCCCATTCAAGGATCTCTGTGCACTTCAAAGTCAGCAATGTTGGAGGGAAATTAAAGGGTCCAGAACTGAAGTTGAGATGCTCTGGGTTCAGTTGCTGCCACTGAGCCCAATCACCATGGCACAGTGTGCTGACAGACTTCACAGAATTAATTTACTCAGGGAACATACTGAGACTTCTGCTTGCCAGGGCTACCCAGCTTCTGTCCATGGCCTACTCAGGCAAATTCCAGGCAAGAGAAAAATGGGAGGCACAACTGAAGGACATCTCACTGCTTTTGGTGTCAGAAATGGTAAGTGAACCTCCTGCAGAGCCTGCGGGACCTTTGCCTGGCCCTCATTCAGGGGCACGGCAAGCTCTGGTGTCAGTGCTGGCATCTGCAGTCCTTCTACCTCAAGAACAGTCTTGTTTGAGCTCAAGACTCACGGATACCAGTCAGACCTTCACTCAACTTGGAAGGACCACAGTCCTATTGCAAACATTCCTTCTTCTCATCCTCCTCCAAAGGAAAACAGGTAGAACCAGTCCTGGTGACACCCTTGTTTCCCTGGGAAAGCCCCCCCAAATCTGTAGCAGGCATGGAACAGTCCTCTGGATGGCGTGAACCAGAAGGAGTGACCCCCAGTGTTTTATGTAAAACAAATAATTAAACAGCTAAAAAATAAGAAGCCCAAGCCCCCTCTTCCAGGTAAAAGACATACCCTCCTTCCTACTTTGCTGCTGAAGCAGCCTCTTTGGACACACTATACTCAGCAGTGACTCAGGGGATTCCCAGCCCCCAGCTACTGAAAACAAAGATGAAAGACCACTGGTTGATACTGTGGCTAGAATCAGAGGATGTTAAGCAACCTGGGCTAGAAATGAAACCTTGCTCATGCTGAGCAACAAATAACTTCAGCAGCTAGTAGGAACAGAGATTAAACAAAATGGAAGGAAAAACTAGAATCTGCTTAATGTCTAGGAGCACCTGAGAAAGCCATACCGCATATGGGCAAGTCTGGCCATGGGGAACCAGAGAAACTCATTGTCTATAACCTGAACAAGTTACATTATTTTGAGCTCTTAAAGCACTGGTCCGCTTCCTGGTGAACAAACACATTACCAAATAATAGGTAAGTCACTTAACTTCCTGAAAATCAAGGTAGGATTTAAAGCCAACAACTAAAATGTGACCTGACTTTCTCAATATATGATCTCATCTTACACGGTTACTGCATTTTCAGTATAATTACCTCTCAAGTCTATTGTAGAGTCAAACCTTAATATCCTTAGCCTCTTCTAAGACAAAAATTGTTGGACCCAGTTTGCACATCCATAAATATCTTAAAAGAGATAGAATGCCAAGGTGTGCTCGTTCATGTAACCACAACACAGAGTGGAGGAAAATGTCCTGACATCCTGGTGCTTCACTAAGGGAAAATATTGCCCTTAAAAGAGTCAGTGGCAAAGTCAACTCTGCTTTTCCGAAGTCTCTTGCAACAGTAGCCTGAGGTTCCAACTCTTCTGGTCATGGCCTTGCATTCTTTCCCCAAAGGCTCTGGCTGACACGATTTATGGGGTGGTCTGAGGAAGCATGCTAAGCAATGTGGGATGAAACCACAAGGGGGTAAGGATGTTCTGGCCCTCAGAGAGTAGATCTAATGTCTGTGGAAGTTTGAACAAGCAGCCCCAAAACTGCCTGTCTTGGCTATGGGTGCACAATATCCAAGAATGAAGCAACAAAGGTTCTTCTGTTTTATAGCCTCTGGTATATGATCACAGTCACGCTAAGGATTGAGGATCTGAAGATTCAAAGGGCTGCTAGGGGACTCTTTTCTCTGGCATAAACAATTCTCAACATAGTCAGGGAGAAGGGGAAACTGAGACAACATAAATGAAAGAAACAGACTTGGCCAGTGATCTACTAAGCTACTACAGTGTCTGAATGTTTATAAAACTAAAAGAAATGGCTTTTCATGCTCAGCAGCCAGCACAGGCAACAGCCATAATCAAAGTCATCTCAGCAGGATAGTAAGTCATAGATCACCAAGGCCAAGAAGCAGTATGTTACAAATAATGATTAATCTATAACAAACTAGCCAAGCTCCAAGTTTAGGGAGAAGGTTTAAATCATGTTCATAGGAAAAGGCTCAAAGTCAGGTGGGGCCTGAGAGCAAATTCTGGGCAGTATGGCTGATCAAGGGCCTGCTGTGATGGACAAGCAAATATCATACTTACAGCGAGTTGGGCCGGGTGGGTTTGAGCACATCCAGGTCCGGGTCACTGGAGTTCATGTTGGGCTGTAAGCTGCTGCTAGAATTAAGGATGCTGTTTGCATTTGATGAGACGACAGATTCCAAGCTGGAGTTAATGATGCTGTTTCTTTGTTCCTCTGAGGGGTGGGGTAGGAATAAAAGGCCACAAGCCCCATATTAATATCATTTCATAGGGATAATCTGTTCCCACATATACATAAATTTACAAATAGTAAAATTGGATTCAGATCTCTGGACCCAACCAAGCTAAAATTATGACATATGAAAGGATAAGAATTACAAGTGGGAAAGGAAATAAAAGGGGAATAGGGACTTGAAATTTTAGAGCAAAAGCCCTTCCTCAGCTTAATAGCACCTACCTCCACTACCACTGCACTGTAAACTGTCTTCTTTTGATAGGCAGATGGTCAGAACACAGAGCAGCCTTCATAGCCCCCTGGTATTCAACTAGATCCTCTTGGTTTCTATGACATTCACCTTTTATTCAAACACTCCTGCCCTCAAAATTGTCTGAATCACCCGGGCCACATCCTACCTCCGATTATATAGCATGTCACCATAAAAAATATTTGGCCATCTACTTCTTTGTGACTCTGTAGTCTAAATTCCTGACTCCTCCATAGACATACCCTCTGGGTTGCTTTAGATCTATGTAATTGATGTTTAGCTTCAAGTTAGTGCTACAGAGTAGTTTGCATATAAAAACTGAGTGCAAGGTCAAAGCAGTCAGTCACATTAATGCCTGGAGAATATTACCAGGTCAGGAGGGAGAAACCTGAGCTCTCTTCAAGGCTCCATCCCTGACTGGCAGGATGGCCTCAGGCAATTTTCACTCACTCTCTGTTTCTTGGCTAATGCATCTATACAATGGGGAGAGTGAGCTGTCATGAGACTCAAGTGAGATCATATGCAAGAATGTGTTTTGTAAACTTCAGAACCCCATTGCTCAAAGACAATAACTTTCTGTTTCTTCCCATCTTTAAAAACTTGGACCCATGTGCTGAAGAAAATATTTTTGAGATGGTTTAGCTAAATGACCCAGGCACCACTGCTATAGCAAAACACTGGAGACTTAGGATGTCATTCTTGTCCCCCATTCCTCACAGACATGTCATATTGAAATCAACTAATGTTTGAGCAATCAATTCACTAACCAAGAAATATATCACTGGACCTTAATGAAATGAGCCAGAGGTGTACCATATCCCTAAGGAGACAAGACTAGGCTCACTAACATGGCAGTTTAGAGGTTGACATTTGAACTCAGGTGTCTTTAGGCAATAAAGTAAATGATGTCATGATAAAAAATACTTTTCCCTTTATCCTAGTCATGTCCATAAAATATATTATGTTATAAAATGATGTTAGGTTGATTTTCACATTAAACACCCCCCCCCAATGACCCCTAATAGCTTGACAAATTCTCAATGCCATGTTTAAAGCCCTATAGAAGGTTTAAAAACCCCATAAGGTTATTGGGAGATTCCTGAACTAAGTAGATTTTCAATAAAGTAAATTATTAAGTTGATTCTGGAGATTTATAACTAATCATATTTCAAGAGGTTAAATTCCAAACAGAAACAATAACAAAGAGAAACCAAAAGAATTACATTGAGCCAAGATGTATGCAGACTAATAGGGCCTGCAACTGGGAAGCTGCTACTGGGAAGAAAACAACTCTAAAATTACATAATTAGGGAATCATCAAGGGAATGGATATGTCACTTATCAGTATGAATCAGTGTAAGTAAAATTTTCCTTTGCACAAAAGACTCAAATCAAGATTACTCCAAGACTGTGAGGAGCACAAGACTACCATATAAAAGTGGGGAATAAAGATGACAGTTCTTTGGGGCACCATGGAAACATTTTCTGCTTTATATGGGGGTAGAGGTACTTTAATAGTTTAATAGTTTTATTAATACTAGTTTGAGGCCAAGTTTGGATTACATAATTCTCTGAATTCATAAGGAATAGAAGAATATAATTGTGGCTTGTATTTCTCTTATGATTTTATTTACTTGTCCATGTGAGGGTTATAATTCTATAAATTAAAAACAATATCTTGCTAAAGTATATTAGTTTATCTAAAATATTAGTGGGGCTCTTTTTCTTTCTTTAGTATCTGAGATAAAATCTTCAATTTTCATTTATTCAGTGAATGTTTATTGAGCACCTACTGAGTAACAAACACAGTCCCCAGTTAGCAGATGCCTACATTAATTCCTTGGCATTTTATTCAAATGCATACTAGTGTACTTATTAACTTAATTATGTTTATATGCTTACCTTCTCTGGTAGATTATGAGCAACCTAAGATTGGATATCTGACCAATAAAGCTTTGAAATCACAGTAAAAAAAATCATTAAATAAAGATACTTAGTTTATAAAGTATTTTTTCAGAATCCTAATGCTCATAAAAAGATTTGATTCTGAAAGCTAGACTTAGGTAAAAATTTTAAGAACATATTTACTATTACAGCTTGATAGACTGGGGTTCTCCACGATCTAACGAGAAAGGCTACAGCACATGGAACATGATATTTGTGTGAAGTAAATCCACCAGGGAGGAGGACGGGGTGGAAAGTGAGAACGTGACCCAAGCTGGCCTGAAAAAGTCAACCGAACTAAACAGGTGGCCACACCCAAACTGAGCTTGAGGAGTTTTAGTATTCCATTTACTAGGAAGACATTAGAATTCTTTTTTTTAAGAAATAAATTATTTTTTAGGTTCTATTTTGACTTATATTTAGATATTTAGAGTCTTTCATAACCTGTAACTAAACAAAACAACAAAGCAAAAGGTCAGAGAAAGGAGGAAAGGCGTTCACTGTCCAAGAAAAAAAAAACCAGACAAACAGTTAATCCTAAGATTTCATAGTTTTATAGCCAAGATAGCCAAATATGCATCCTAAAAGGCAGCCTCTCTACTGGTCTCCCTGGATGAGCTATATGATAAAGAAAACTGGAAACCTGGCACTCACCAACTACAAGAGCATCACAGTTGTATTTGACGTAAGACCTCACATAATGTAACAGAGAACTTTCATAAGACCTCAGCTAATGAGACCGAGAACTTCCAGCTGGATACTTCTAAGCCGAAATGCTAACAATCCTTACTGAGGGTAAGCAGGAAGGTAAAGATTATTCCAAAGAAGGGGGAGCAAGTAAAATCAACAGCATATGAAATGTTTTAGTCGTTATGTAAAGCTCTACAGAAACCAATTCTAAATCATTTGGAATTAATTAGGAAACAAAGAGAAAATGATTCAGTAATGTCACTCAAAACGGGGATTTCTGTCAGGTGGGCAAATGAGTCCTTGCTCCTGACAGAAAAAAGCATAATGAGAAGAGGCAGCATAAATGATTTTTAAAAAATAAACTAAACTAAACTGTTCAAATATGAAAGAGCTGGACTTCTTTGAGTCACTGATGATTCAAGCCAGCTCTGGCATCCTCATAAGAAGGTACAAGACAGACTGATACCAATTACATTGCTGAAGAAAAGAAATTATAGACTACTGGACTGAAAAAGAACAACAACAACCAGTTATGAGTCAAATCAACAAGATCATAGAGAACCATTTAAATGACCGAAAGAGAAAGAATGGCCACAACTCAGGAGTATTCCTAAACTGGCAGGAGTCAGTGAAAACGCATGCCTTCCTCAAACACAGTGGTCAATAGAATCTCTCTTCTTATTAGTCACTGAAAATGAGAGCCCAGAAACAAGAGAATGATAAAATCACTCTTCAAATGATTGTCAACGTGTATGGGTAATGCGTTAGATGTTTTCATGAGCATATGTTCTACAAGGAGTGACAAACTGGATGTGGACTTGGTCCTTAAAAATACGAAGTACTCAAGGGCTGAGGCAGGTCTGCACAAACAGAATGCATCAGGCATTGTTACAGTGACCTGTGAGGTCAGAATCAGCTCACCCATTCCTGCGTAGTCCATGCAAAGTATCTACTAAAGCTCCTCAAATGGTTATATAAACTAAATAATAAATATAAGGCAACAAGAAACAATCAAAATGTGTTCTTCTAGCACAGAAAAAGGCAGCTTTGTGTGACTAAATTTTCAGGTGCTTCAGACAAGAACCACTAACATCTTTGAAACCAAAGTCCTGGTTATAGTGGGCAGTGTTTTTGGTACAAATCAGGAGCGGAAAAACATGAGTCTGCGACCAAATCACTGTGACTAAAAAAAGAAAGCCACAGAGTAATTTTAGTGACATTGTACTTGTTCTGGGGGTTGCCATGGAAATCTTGGAGCTAAGCTACTTCACTTTCCATATTTACTGAGTGACTCCCGCTCACTCTAATGACAACCCCCCCACACACACACACAAGAGGCAGGGTCTCTGTTTACCACAGAACACAGAGGCGAGGCCAGGAACGCGCACTCAGAGCCAAGCCAAATTCACACGTCTCGGCAGGCCTGAACACGCCCAGCCCACTGAATACACAGAGCTGCAGGATAAATACGAAACAAAGACCTCTGACATCACTTTGCATGGACATGTGTCTGTCGGAACAGGCTAGCATCTCATCTTTCCACAGTGTCTGAGATTAGCTGTCCAAAAGAACAGAGAAGCTGACTGCTCCTTAACAGCAGCTCATAATGTCTCACAGAGCCCAAAGGGAGGAACTCTCTCCACATGATCAAACAGGGAGAAAAGAGAGTTGCCAGACAGACGGAAGTTGTGTAAAGACCCACAGTTTTATGCAAAAAATATTAAGGCAAAAGCAAAATACCTAGAGGCCTTCCTGTGCTGCAGTGGGGAGAAAGGTGTACTTTCTCCTGGCTTGTTAAAGTTTTGCAATGAAGTCTGCAATGTATCACCTTGACAAGATAGGATGATAAGAGCATGGCAGCTTAATGAATTTTGCAATAAAAAACGATGAGTGCACAGAAATTTTGGAGTTTACCATCTCTGGGAAACACCCAAGTCCACAAGAAGCTTGGAATTAGACTTTCTGAAGCAGATTTTTTTTTTTTCATTGTAAGTTTTGCTTCTGATAATAGTGGTGTGCAAAGCCACGCTAAAATCTGAGGTGGTCTGATTTCAGGCTGACCCAACCTCAGTCTCTATGATAAAAATACTGTAATCTTAAAAAGGAGTTTGGGCAATGTGTTAGAACACATGAAAATAGTTTGGACAGTGTTTTAGAAAAATAATCTTACAAAGTAGTTTGGGCTGAACAGTGAGTTGATAAGTGAAAATTTTGGCCAGTCCCTTGTTTTGACCATAGGACACAGTACATGATGTTAGAATTTGTGGCAGGTTGTCTTCAGCAAAATCACCACTGATTTTGATCCTGTGTGGACTGACTAAATTATTCTTTACCCATGGTGCTCATTACAACCCTTTTCTTTGCAAAGGGAACGAATGTCAATAAAACTGGATCTCAAGAGAGAATGGGGAAGTCACTGTGGCTGGCCTATAACTGAGCTAATTCAAGCAATGGGGCATGGATGCTCAATGGGAATATCAGGCCCTAAAAACACAACAGCATTTCAAAAACCCCAATGTATGAATGAGCCTCTAATTAGTGGCTGAACAGGGAGCTGAATGATGAGAGTTAAACAGATCTCTGCCACTCACAATTTAGCCCTCTTTTCTACCTGAGAACTTAATTTTGAGTCAAGACACTATACTGTTAATCTATGGTTCCCCAATATCTGAGGGAGTCTACATACAGACTGCTTATACTCCTGCTCATTAAAGAGAAGAAAATTATATATTTACTTATTCTTAATACCATGACTCATTGCAAAACGGGTTTGATAAGGTAACTGAAATGTACAATTAGAAGGCTTTATTTTTTAATAAGGTAAAATTAGTCAATACATAATAAATATGCATCCTCTTCAATTTAGAAAGTACAGAAAAGCATACAAATATCCTATATGTATTTTGGTGTGTCAATATCCAGTTGGTTTTCTATACATACATATATATTTATACTTTTTTCTTTTAACAAAGTGGGATTATACCTAATGTGTTACATGCTTTGTTCACTTAGTGATAATGCCAGAGATCTGAGCCTATAATGTGCTTTTTTTTCATTTAATGATCTATCTTGAACTTTTTTCCTGCCATTTATCTTCCACAGCATCATTTTTTAACGGACACAGCAACGATGTGGTTTTTAGTCACACATGGTAACCACACATAATTAAGCCAAGAGCCACATTACACCTTACAGCCTGTGTGACAATAGGAACCATGTGGATAAACATGTCATCTGCCAAGACAAACAGGTGTGTCCAGAGCATCTAGTATCTGCAGAGGCAGCCTGAGAAAGGGAACATGCTGTAGCTCTGCCCGCTCAGAGAAAGGCATTATTATGTAAGACTCTGAATAGTATGAATTCCCAGTGATTTTTCAACAAGGAAGACACACATGAGAAGTATATGAGCTAAATTCTCAACCTTTCAATGGGCCTGTCTGGGAGAGGGTCCAGGATGAATTAACTGAACTGAAAGAATTAATCAGAGCTATAATCCCAGCAGCTAGTTAACATGATCCCTGTCAAATGAAGCCCAAGAATTCATTCCCACCCCCATCGACACTGTACAACTCATCCCAGGATGCTGATGTATCTGCACTTGAGCATCAAATGGGCTCTTGCTGGAGCCAGAGAGTCTCTCCATTACCCTTCCGTAGGGGTCTCTCCTTGAGAATCTGCAGGCTCCAGAGTGGGGATTCTTTCTTAGTTAAACGTAATGTAATGCTACGGCCCAGTCATAATCATTGTAATCATAGCTAATGTTTATTAGGTGCTTACTATGTTCTAGGTCCAGAGTCAAGAACTGTCTATGCATTGTTTCACTTAATCACAGTAATTTCCCTCCAAGAAAGATATCACTAGTGATAAGATTTTACAGATGAGAAAAATGAAGGTTCAGAAAAGGAAAGTAATGTACTCTAGGTCTCAGAGTCGAGATGGCATGGAAACATGCAGTCTGACTGTAGAGCTCTGGCTTTCAATCACCACGCCAGGCTGTCCCAAATGCCGACAGAAAGTCAAAAGAGATGTGGTAATAATGACAGGAGACCAGAAACCTCAACAGTTGCCCCCTCTCCCGAATGAGTGCTTCTTTAACTGTAGCTGGCATTAGCACCACCAGGGTGCTTTTGAAATACAGATGCCTGAGCTCCAGAGCCAAGGCCTGATTCTGAATATACCAGGGAGACCAGGCATCTTTAACAAGCTCCTTCCTTACATGATTCTAATGCATAC
This sequence comes from Furipterus horrens, assembly GCF_987537825.1. Lineage (NCBI taxonomy): Eukaryota > Metazoa > Chordata > Mammalia > Chiroptera > Furipteridae > Furipterus > Furipterus horrens. The sequence goes on from NW_028327180.1 coordinate 71,491,193, forward strand.
CCAAGTCTAAGAACCACTATTCCAATAAATACATTTCAACACCTTGGTGTATGGACTAAAAATCTAGGACAGCATAACTGGTAAGTGTCACCTTGTAACTTCTTAGAGGAAATCTAAAAGGTACAAGACCTGGTTGATGATTCCCCCTCATCCTCTGGCTCTACCTTCTACAGTTGTCCAGAAAAGGACAGCTTCAGTGTCAATACCTTTCACCAGTTTCTGCTGTACGATGTATCAGCATGAAAACTTAAAGGTTGCACAGCAATCTCCTTTGCTACCATTCATCTGGGCAGCACGGTTGAAAAACCTTCATAGTTGGTGCAAGATCTGGAGAGGCAGCTATCGTGTGGCTGTTGACAGCGCACATATTGAAGAACCCATTGGATTTGGCTCAGCCACCCCCCAAGCTGGAAGCTGGGACAGGTGGCTTTTATTGCTCCTGTAACTCAGTCTAGCAAGGTCTTCACGTCTGTGGCTCAAGAACTGACAGAGGAACCCTTGTGGAGGCAACATGGCATGGGGAAGGGAGGTCACCAGGGTATAAATTCCTCCTCTGCCATTTGTCAGTTGTATGACTGCCTAATCTCTCAGACTTCAGTTTGCCTGTGTATAAAATGTAGATAATGAGCACTTACCCCATGGGATGATTATCAATGGTGAGAAGGAGATGAGATAATAATGGACTTAGCAGGCTGCTCACCACATTACCTGAGCTATAATCATTTGCAATTTTTATTCTTATTTTTATTGAATGAGGTTCTAATCTAGCTTGGCCTCAAGGTTCTTTATCAAATGCATCCATTGATCTTTCTACACCAGCCCCTTAGCTCTTTACAGGCAGATCCCTAAGCCTAAAGAGAGGAAGCTTAGACTCAAGTTCCGTAAGTGGAACAGGATGGATAGATGAACGGTAAGAGTCTACGGCAATATAACAACCAACAGTAACTGAACCTAATTCTAGTTGAGTGCACAAAGGAAACTTGAGTTGTAAATTTATGTTAAAATAAAGGACCCGAGTCTGTAAAAATTTAGAGCAATGTCTGTGGACTCCAAACTATGGTACACGCTCAACAGGCAGGACACAGATGATTCTGAGCTTGGATGTGGATGAACATTCTTTATCTTAACAGTTACATATTTATTTTAATGTATGTTAGGGAATAGAGCAGTGAGATGATCAAACTCATGTTTTTAGAGATTTTACTTAGTAGGAATAGGCCATGAAAAGAACTGAGTTGATTTGAAGACATGTATTGAACAAAAAATAGTGTATGAGTTATGTGATTGTGAATGGATTATGCAAATTATTCAATTTTGGGAAGTACTGAGCTAGGTACAGAAAGAGCCCTCAAGCTGAAAAACACTGTTACTACTGAGTACACAATTATGATGTATTATGGAATAACATTATGGAAATAAAATTTTCTCCACAAATTAGCTATAGGGTCTTTATCTATATTTTAAATCCAAAGAGTAAACTCAGCAAAGTGCTTTGATAAAGCAGTCTTGTATCTCTGTCCACAGACCAGACAAAGGGAAGGGTGCGGAGCGTAAGATTTTACCGTGCGTTGTCACCTGCCCACCTAATACTGATGGGCAGCTACATCACCACCTGGGAGGGGCGAGCGCGGCAAAACCTCCAGCTCCTGGCCCCACCTTCCTCACAGCATCAGCTTACCCACTCCTGCTATGGTGCTTTGCAGGCCAGCTTGGATATCATTCTAGTTTCCCAGAAAAAAAGGCAGTTTCCAAAACATTATTTAAAAGTATATGTATCTATACACATTATATACTTTTCAATGAAAATGATTCTTTTGAAATGTTCCTTCTCTGAGAAAGGGGGAAAAGCTAAGCACCCCACAAATATTCAAGTATGTGGAGATTTCAGTCCTGTTTCTAGTGAGCATTTACTAACATTCAGAGGAAAGAGGTACTACTTCACCCTCCTCCCATCTCTCACCCTCTGTCCACCATCTGCACACAGGGACAGCAGCTTGTTCTGCAGCTTAGGCGGGCCTGCTTTCACACATCCTTAACTTTCATCCCCTGCCTGCGTGATAAAATTAATCTTAGGCAAAGATCTAATTGATTTTCCCCTAATCTCCATCTTCTTTCTTACATGCTCCCAGAATATGCTTCTAGACCTGTTCTAAAGCTGCCTTAGCTTCAGTCTAATCATAAACATGGCACTCCTGTAAGCACAGAAGAATTTACCAGTACTGTCTGATCTGTCCCAATCTGCATTGTACATGTTTAGTACAAAACATTACGTGACGGTGGCTCTCCTGGAAACCTGAGAAGAATATCACCCCATAGTCCAATGCCTTATTTGTGGCAGATGTGGGTGTGGCCATGCCTGATCCAAGCATTCACTGGTACATGTTGGGGGGCTCAGGCCATGTGGATACCACAGTGAGAATGGCCCAAGCTAAATATTCAAAAGGAGCACAACTTATCATTCAAAGGGAATCCAATCTGGGTACAGGGTCAAAGCCCTAAAACTGTGCATATCCATTGATCTAGAAATCTTTGCAGAAATTTATCTTAAGGAAACGATCATGACTATGAACAGTAGTTTTATTCATAAATGCAAACTACACAGGGGAACAATTTTTAACATAATTCCCGTTGAGTTCGACTTTTTCAGCTGTTTTAGACTTAAATAGGCATGCTGATTTCAAAGCTGCAATTAGTTTTCTTCTATCACATCAAGTTTTTTTGGCACAGCTTATCTTAATGTGACCACTCTAGGCTGGATCGAGCCTGGATCCAGGGAAGGACTAGGGCTCTCCTACTGGCTCAGAGCAAACCTCCCTTGAGTGGGGAGGGCTGGGGGATGACCCTGGAGACCAGCGACAGGTTCATATTTGTCTAGGCTATTCAGTTACACATGAGACAGTGTGGTGAGAGGTTGTATGCCGCTCTAGATAGTGAATCGTTTCCAAAGTGTAGTCCAAATTCTTGTCTGTATACAAGGAGTTAGCACAATTTATTTTTTTATTTACATACGTACTTACTTCCTTTCCTTCAGATCATGTCTGCCTCTGCTATTTCTCCTCGTAAGTGCCTAAATAACACTGATTTGTTTTGTTATATCTGTGGCAGTTTCACCATTCCCAAAGGACAAACATCAGCACATTTGTCAGGCAAGCCTATTTTGCATATTTTAAAGTAAAACTTGGTGATCAAGATCAGTCTTGGGCGCCTCACAAGGTGTGCAAGCAGTGTGTCAAGTTTACGGATGTGGACGAAGGAAACACGTGATAAATTGCCATTTGGTATACCTATGGTTTGGTGAGAGCCCAGAGATCATTCAAGTGATTGTTACTTTTGTATAGTGAAAACGTCAGTATATAACAAGAAAAATAAATGTAAAATAGAGTATCCTAGTCTACCATCAGCTATACGCCCAGTGCCTCATTCAGCTGAAATCCCAGTGCCAGTTTTCATTGAACTACCCTCTTTCAAAAAACAGGAGTATGGTGAAGAACTAAGTGACAGCAATGATGAAGATTTTGAAACTGAAGATGATTCAGTTCGTAAGGGATTTGATCAGCATGAGTTGAATGATTTGGCATGAGATTTGGGACTATCCAAAAAGGCTTCAGGAGTCCTAGCATCGAGACTGCATGAGAAAAACTTGCCTGAAAAAGGAGAGAAGGTATCCTACTTTCGATCAAGAGAAAGTGCATTTCTGCAGTACTTTTGAAGCGATGGTGGCTTTGTGTATTGCCATAACATACATGGTTTAATGGAGGAATTGGGAATTCCAATCTAGAACGCAAGTGAATGGTGACTGTTCATCGATAGCTCAAAGCTGAGCTTGAAGTGTGTCCTCCTCCACAATGGCAATTTATTCGGTGCAGTCCCAATTGGCCATTCAGTTTGTTTTCGTGAAGAATATGAAGACACAAAGAGAGTCATTCATCTGTTGCAATATCACAAGCACAATTGGATCATCTGTGACCCTAAAATGGTCTGCTTCCTTCTTGGTCAGCAACGTAGACACACCAAGTATCCCTGTTTTCTGTGTATGTGGGACAGCAGAGCTCGTGAGAAGCATTGGGTGGGGTCGAATTGGCCTCCAAGATCTGACCTCAAACCTAGTGATCCAAACATTCTACATGAGCTACTTGTTGACAGAAAGAACATTCTATTTCCACCTCTGCACATAAAACTGGGTCTCATGAAGCAATTTGTTAAAGCTTTGCCAACTGAAGGAGAATGTTTCAAGTATCTCATTTTGGCATTTCCTAGCCTGTCGTTTGAAAAGATAAAATACCTTAATATGTATGTTTGGTAGCAGAACTTTACTACGTGTACACAGTTTGACTTATAGTAACAATATATAGCCTTTATAATGATAAAATAACTCTAAATAAACAGCATATTCAGGTAATTTTTTCATTTCCTTTGTATGTATATTTTGTATGATTTTTGGGACAAAAAGTTGACATTATAAGAGAAAAACTGGGGTCATTTTTGGATTCAGATGCAAAAGTTAGTCAAAAACAAGTGTCAGATCTAATGCAACGAAAATTGTGTTCCCCAGTGCTATATGAAATACCCAAACAGTGCTAAATGCACAAAGGGGCAGCCATATTATGGGATACTCTGACATCTTTAAATGCATGATATTCCAGGGGTGGAGATTTGTTTTCAGGAGTTATGATAAAGAAGGCCATTACTTTTGAAATGCAAAGGGCTAAAAATGATCTCTGTAACAAAGAAAGAGAAAGATGCCAATCCTAATAAGGAGCCTCTTCTCTTCAAGGCTAAGTGGGTCATTGTTGTACTTTGCATCTGTGGTGTACTTCACAGAGATCAGCAGTAGTAGCAGAAACAGTGGGGGTGGGAGTGGTACTCATCATTGCAGTAATAATACCCCCCCCCAACAGCATTTACTGAACACTCACTCCGCACGAGGCACTGTCTGAAGTGCCTTAATCCTCACAACAACCCACTGAGAAATTAACTGGCATCATCCTTATTTTGCAGGAGGAGGAGACTGGGCCCTGAGATGTTAGATAACTTGCCTAGTCGCACACAGTGCTGAACCCAGAAACGGAACTCTCACCGAGGCAATCTGACACCATATGTCTTTCAAACAGCACATCCTACTGCCTCGCTGAAGGCACCTATTTCTACGAGAGCAGTTATGCGCCGACTTGCCATGATCTATTCGCTTGTCTGCTCCCCTTAGTCAGCTGTGAGTATTTTTATACTCCTGGTCCCTGGCAGAAATCATGTAAATGTCAGCTGCATGAATGCACCAGCCTTGGTATCTGCATGTGATTAAATAATAACAAATAATAATAGCAGCAGCTCTCAGGTGTCAGCTCTTGCTGTGCCCAGGCCTTGTGCCAGGTGCTTAATGCATAACTTCATTTAAACCTCCCAACTTCCCTATGAGGTACGTACTATGATCGCTACTTTACAGAGGAGCAAACTGAGGTGGAGAGAAGGTAAAAGGCTTGCCTGTGTGTTGCGGCTGGCAAAGGAACTCAGCTCTATTCTCAACTTGCATTACAAATGCTAAACGAGATGGATATTTCAGGGTGCAGTAACCTGATCACTGCAAAGAACTCAAATCCTGAGATGAGAAAAAGTTCTGAAACAATCATGGTCATTGCACTCTGCTACATGGAACAAGAAGGGCATTATTCTCTAATGAATTCATTAATTAATTTCACATATTTATTAAGTGTTCCACTTCACGCCAGGTCCTGTGCTAGCTAGGTGGGGTAGAAGGACGAGCAAAACAAGGTCCTGCCCTCACAGAGTCACATTCTAGTGGGGCACGTGACTCGCACTAATTACATACAGAGAAAAGGCAAGGAGGCTGGTTCTATGGGAGCTGCTAACAAAAGAGGGCCTAAAGAAGCAGTGATGCCTGAGCTGAGCTCTTATTGTGCAGCAGGTGGGAGAGAGGCTCAGCTGGCTGCCCACAGGAGAGCTAGAAAGAGAATCTGAACAGCGAGCGGCCCTGGCCTTTCATTCTCAGCACTGCTGTCTCCTCTCCTATCAGGGTTACAGAGCCATGGCACCTGGGAGGGCACAATGCTACACAGGCCTCAAGGACAGGTAAGGCAGCAGCCCACAGACAGAGGCCGGAGGTATGCCCCGTGAGCAGCCGAGAGGCTGCATGGGATGTCCCTGGAGCACCCCACTGCCCTGAGGTGAGACTCACGTTTCTCTGTAGACTGCATGGCATGGAAGAGCGTCAGGGGCCTCTCGCTGCAGGACGGGGGCTTAGAGTCACCGCTCTTCTTCCGAGACAGGTGCAGCTGGGCATTGGTGAGAGGCATATCAGGCACCGTGTTAAATATCTGCAAGTAAAATTTCAAAGAACAGTTACACGCTGCCGTGTACTGGGAAGAAAGCAGAACCAGTACTACTGGAGGCGCGGGGTAATGTCTAAGAATCGGCAAGGACAAAAAGACCACCCGTGTGTACTCAGGACTTTATTTTAAACATCTCTAGAGGAACTGCATTCAACATTCTTATCCGGAAGTGTATCCCAGAGTTTGGTAACCATTTACTTCCATTTCTAATCCCTTCTCTTATGCTTCCCACTGATCTTCTTTTTGTTCTTCTCTCCAGGGAAAATGAAAAGCAGCTGCATTAAATCTGAGCCACTGACTGTTAACAAAACTTTAAGTTTTGTGCCCACCTTTGTCCAGAACCAATTAATCAAAATCCCTTTATTTTCCTCACTGGTTCTCTTTCCCAGCTCTTAATGACTACTTAACAACTTTCTCAGAATGTGAGACATGCATTTAAATAACATTCCAAAAAGAAGCCCAGAGAAGGGCGCCACTTGCCAGTCCTCGATCATCTTCAGAGGGGCCCCTTTCTAGTTCAGCAGCAGCTCTGTGTTATCTTTGATGCTGAGCAATTTTTTTCTTATTTAAAAAGGGGGAAATGTTTTTTCTTTCTTTTTGATGATAAAAGAAATATATAAATACTACAGGCAATTTTTTAAAAAGCATCAAGAAAAAAACAGAAAAACTCTCTCAATTCTAGTATTTAGAGATAACCACTATTAGCCTCTGAGTTTTATTTTCTTATAAACTTTTAAGCTTTTATTTAAAAAAAAAATTAAGAAAGTCCAAGGTAAAAAAAAAAGAGAAGAAACTGATAGACAAAAATCTTGACAACTCATTTTTTTTCTACAGACACGAGGAGAGCAGAATTATCATAATAGACACCACTTCTAAGGTACTTACTGTGATTATAGTAGCTACCGTTCAATGTTGGTTTCCCTAGGGACCAGTCACTGCATGTATTTTACATGTAGCACACTCAGTTCTCAGTGACCTTGAGCGATAGGTACTGTCCTCACCATTTATAATGAAGAACTCAGGCAGAGAGGTTAAGCTGCCACAATCACAGGTGTAATTACAGATGATAACACAGAAACCCATGTCCTTAGATTTTCTAGATTCATTTTTAAATGCATATAAAAACAACAACAACACTAATTCATTCAATCAAGAAAGAGCTTTTGAGCATCTACTTGATACCAGGCGCTCCCGGGATAACAGTGCAGGAGGCAAACATGTTCCCTCCGGTTAGACAGTGTGCATCCAGTGGCTGTGACTTACTTAGCATCTGCCACGCCAGGCACCAGGTTAAGTGCTTTCTATCAGTTATCTCACATAATGTTAAAGAACATTTTTGCATAATTATGTTTATATTCTTTATATAGTTTTGTATCCTATACACTTCATTTAACATTGTATTGTAACACTTCTTCCTTCATTAAAAAATCTTTTAACAGCCCCACTATATTAAGAGATCAATATTTAGTGATCCACTCATTATCGTCTCTTACTCTTCAGAGCTCGCCTCCTTCTGGATTTTCTCTTTTCTAACAATCATGAGTAACAAGAGAATGGTGGCAGAAGCCCATTCCTTTCAACTATGGGTGGCCCTGGACACATCAGTCTTTTTCATGGCTCTCTCTCCTTTATGCGTGCATTTAAAAGCAGAGCTCAGAAGCTGACAATATAGGAAGCAAAGTCATAAGAAAAATAAGAATTTCAGCCCAAACAGCTGCTCTCCCTGGGTTGGCAGGTCCTTGGGCTCCAATGATGCCAGCCAGCTGGCTTAATCCATCTTGCTCCCAAATCCAGCTGTCTGAAAACAACATTATCATATTTTCCCTAGGGGGCTAAATTTTCAACACAATAAACCGAATCACTACATAGCCCAGTTCAATTGGGGCAAGGGAGTATGGGGAGAAGGGGACTTAAAGCAAAAACAACAAAGATCTCCCGGCTTTCAGAGGAGCTGACATCCCTAAAAATAAGTATTAGTGCTACACAATGGCCCCAGTCTTCTTTTGGGCATCTGCAAGGGAAGAAAAGAGAAACTATGGTTGTTGTTGGGCTCTAGGACTTCATCCCCCAAACAAGGTGAGCCACAGCGGCTCCTAAGTGACAACCTGCCTGTGCGCCATTATCACTGACTTTTAAACATTATTCAGGTACATGAGCATTTGCATCTGCCTGGTACTCTACCCACTTATCTCTGAGCCATCTGTGAACTCAACAGAATAAACAGAATGACCATTTCACAATGAGAGAGTTCCTGACCTGCCACACAGCTAAGCAGGAGAGGGGCTGGGACAAGAACCCTAGGGCTGAAGTTTCTAACACCTGCACTCTCCACTTCCTCAGCAGTCATTCCTGATTCAGCTCATCTTTTCCAGCTAATCTTTACTTACAGAGGCCAGGGCCCCCAGGCCCACGAGTATGGATTTCAACAAATAACAGTGTCTCTTAGAACCCTTCTGTCTCTGGCCTCAAGTGCAGCACCTTCAGCAATCCCTGCCTAAACACATTCTAAATGAATTCAGATTTAGTGATAGACCTCCACACTCCCACCCACAAAATGCCTGGTGTCCCCTAGGTTTTGTCTCCCTTTTCCTAATGAGTTACTGAGTATGATATCCTCGCCAACCACAATGGGAACAAAGATGATATTTAATTTCAACTGTCACCAAAAATGTGAGCATTTTGCTTCTTCTTAAAAACTGTAGTAGATACTAGAGAAACAAAGAAGAGTAAGTTATGAGGAAGGACCATGGATTTGGACAGGTGCATGCAAAATTATGTTTATACACAGCCGACCAGCAAGAGACATGAGAACACATGAGAATGTCATTTCATTGGCTGTTTCGTCTAAGAGAAGAGCTTTTTAAGTATACTAAAGTAAGTTCTAGAAGGAGATTTTCACTATGGGGAATGTCACAGACCTGTAGGCCAGTTCTCTTCGCCATGAGCCAGGCCCCAGCTCCTGAAGAGCCCCGCCAGAGTGGTTCTCAGGATCAAACACGATGGTGTGCCAGACACAAGACTATCACCAATATTATGACACGTTTTCCAAAGTGCAAGGCTACCTTTGTAAGTCAGACTAAGAGCAGATGACGTGAACTTTCATCAAGGAGTCTGGGAAATCATTCTCCAAATTACTGTTTTCATTTAACTCTGAAACTTGAACACATGCAAGTCGTTCAACGGCTGCTTATTGTCTGGCCACCTTATCGAGCCAGGCCAAAAGGTTTGCCTCTGCACTAAAATCTCCAGTTGGAATTCTGATGAGAATTTAAATTATTCACAGTTTTGTTGGTTATTCCAATCTTACTTGGTTTGGAAGAGATCATTTCAAGAGGGGAAATTTGTTCAATGCCCAAAGTGCCTTGTTAATTCTGCCCAAACTTACATACTAATTCTGACTTAGGAATGCCTTAAACATAAATTATGAGGAAGGCTGCAAGTCTTCCAGAAGCTACTGGGAATAAGACTATAGAATATAAACATAACTCTGGATAACTCTTCCAAGTACCCCTAATTTCAAGCTTCCTATACATGAAATTAGCAGACCCATAAACACCAAGTTACTGTTTCCCCGGAAGCCTTACAGCAGAGAGGTCAGGGGTGGCTGGGCCTCCACAGTCAGACAGGCCTGGCTGCGTCCTGGCTCTGCTTACTCAGTGGGCAACAACTACAGCTACACTGGCCTCACAGTCACTGCCATCAGCATCACCATAATATCACCACAAAATATATAGGATAGGAATTTACAGTCATTATATTAGTAGAAAGCAAAGAGGCTTTGAGGCTAGAAAAGCTTTGGAACTCTTTAACTGCTCTGAACCTATTTGCCTTGTGCAAGTGGGAATCTAACACCTGCCTTACACAGCTATTGAAATGATGATGCACATAAAATGCTTAGCACAGAACCTGGCAGAGATCTGGCAGGAGATGGTGGTGGTATAAATGACAATAGAAATAACCAAAATTATTTGAGTGCGTATCATCTTAAATTATTTACGTGGATTATCTCATTATTTTACTCACAACCACCCTACAAGGGAGGTATTATTTTTCTTGCCATCTTGTAGGTGAAGAAATGAGACTCAGTGAGAGTAACTGATTAGTCCTAGGTCACACAGATGAATACAGATGACTGGGACTTAGCTTGACTTTCTGGATCTTAACCACTTGTGGTCTTTATACCAATTATTAATTTGAGAGACAGATGACAAAATGGAAAGTGTGTAGAGTCTGGCAGGTTTGATTTTATCACTTACTAGCTCTGTGACTTTGAGCAAGTTACATAAATGACCTTCAAATGCCTCATCTGTAAACACCCCCAGGACTATGGTGAGGACTGAAACACCTAACACGATGTGACGCTCAGTGTTCAGGAGACATTACTGCATTCAATAAAAAAGTGTAAGAAGGGAAATAACTGGAGACTCAACAATGAATTATTTGCAGTCAGGACATGAGGATTTAATTTATAAGTGCAAATTTAATTACTGCTCATTGCAAAACATCGATTGTAACTGCTTACAACAATGTTAGAATCTGTTCTTTATCCCTTGCATTGCCTACAAAATTCAAATTTCACTGGCCTCCTTCTCAGGCCCATCTTGAAGTTGCAGACCACTGACACTTGTGGAATTTGTTCTTCAACATGTCACATGCACATTTTACAACTCTTTAAATCCCATCCGTCACGTGCTCCTGTAATTTACAAGTATGAGAACCTCCCTGTAATGCGTGTGGCATACTCTTTATTATGTGCTGTCATTTTTATGGGAGGAAAATTAGCTCATGGTGAAGAGTTCCTGGTCTATAACTGTGAAATAGTTCTGAGACAATAAATCAATGACAGAGCTCTGGCATTAAAAAGCAAAACAGAAAGGCTTCTATAAGAAGAAGACTGGGCATACTCTTGAGACACTGATATAGCAGGGTTCCAAGTAATAATGGGTAATAACAGGTATGGGCTTGTTTAATCTAAAGAATGACTGCTTTAGGAGTGGAGGCCTGGAATGACTGAGCAGGACTCACTGCCTGCTCTTTCTCATGGAAGACTGTGCTGGAAGACTGCTGAGGGCATGAGCGCCACAACCCCAGCACCTTTCCACTTGGAACGTCAGGTCAGCCTTAGCAGGGCTCATTTCCTGCAACAGTTAAGATGCCAAAGGCACAGGCTGCAGCTACGCAGAGGGTTTTTAAGGACAGTTGGAAGTCCGATGTCCTGTTGATATCAGCATTTTGGCAGAGGAATCAACAATTTGGAAAGTAGTTTGGGGAGTTTTATTAAAAATCCCTCAAAACGAACCAGTGCCATTTGTTTAATGGTCTGGGTAATCCATGGGATGCTGTGATTGTCCCTATCTCCAGAAAGACTCTATTTCCTGTTATCTTTGTTGACAGAAAAGAATAGGATAAAATGTAACAAAATGCCATCCTTATTTGAATAACATTAAAGGAACTTCACAGTTCACACAACGATCAGTTTTTCTAGGGCTTATTGAGGGGAATGTGCATGTTCAGATTTATCACATTCATGAAGAGTAACTTGCACAGCATTTGACACTAAAAAGGGGAAACAGGCCTAAAACAAAGGCGTTTCAGCCCTGCATACAAGTAAATATAGCTTATTTCTAAACCTAACATGGACAGGACCACAAAGAGTGTACTCAGGAACCAATAGAAAGAAAGGTAACAACAACGACAAAAATCAACAAACAAATGAAAAGAGTCATGACCAAAAGATACAAGATCAGCTTCCCAAGCAGACAACAGTAGCAGGGATTATCTCAATGTATTGGGTTGGCCAAAAATTTCGTTTAGTTTTTTCCCAATGATGGCTCTAATAGGGCTTAGTTGTCTTTAACTTCATTCGAAACAATTTTGTTAGACTGTATGTGACAGCTGTCATATCAGCGTGCATTAAGAAAAAAAAACCCAACAACTTGGTGTGGAGGGAGAGAAGGCAGGTAAGTAGGGGAAGGGTTTAGTAAAGGAACTAGTATAAATAACCCATGGACATGGACAACGGGGTGGGACTGACTGTGGGAGAAGGGGTGGGCTGCGTGGGGGGTGAGGGGAGCAATGAGGTAAAAAGTGGGACAACTGTAATAGAAAACAATAAAAATAAAATTAAACAAAGGAATAAAACCTCAAAATTGGTGAATTCTTGTGCAGCCATGTTAATGTTAAAGATGGAAGAAGATATGCAACATTTTTGGCGTATTATGCTTTAATATTTCAAGAAAGGTAAAAATGAAACTGAAATGTAAAAAAAAAAACTTGTGCTGTGTATGGGGAAGGTGCTGTGACTGATCAAATGTGTCAAAAGTGGTTTGCAAAATTGTTACTGTTGACATTTTGGCCAAATAATTCCTTGCTGTGGGGCTGTCTTACACATTGGAAAATGTTTAGCCACACCCTTGGCCTCAACCCACTAGAAGCCAATAGCAGGAGATAGCTGACATACTCAAAATATCCAAATCAATAAAGTTATTGGTGAAAATGAAAAATGTGTCTTTTATTTTATGGAAAAAAGCTAAACAGACTTTTTGGCTAACCCAAAAGTAAAGCCTCCAGGCATATATCATCATCATCATCATCATCATTATTATTACTACTACTACTAATTTTGCCTATCAACTACTGCTAAAATATCATGGAAATAAACTACAATTGCCAAATACTTGTCAGTTGCCAGAAACTGCTCAATTTACTTGCATTTTATTAATTGATGTACATTTTGTACATAAACTCAAACACTGGTATAAGGGATTTCAATGCTGCCAACATTTTCGTAAAGGAAGATCAAGGCAGTTTGATGGGTCCAAATCAACTCTAATCACAACAACTACATTTAAAGGTACTACCATTTTAATGGAAATGCAGGTTGCTTAGAATTTGGTGCTTATCCAAGGTCTTAAATGGGGTCACTCTTCTACTTAACATATAATTTTAGAAGTTAACATATATTCAAAAAGGGCACTGATCATTACTCCTACCTCTTTCAAAGCAAAGTGATGGACTGGGAAAAGAATCATGATAATTTATTGTGTAAAACACCAATAAGCATTAAAAGGGGCAATACTGATAAAAGTAGGTGGTACATGGGCATATATGGACATCCATATCCTGCTTCATGTGCAGAATCCCTTTTGAGTCGTCGTCGTCGTCGTCGGCAGCCGTCCGTCTCGAGAGACGATGGTGTAGCTTCTTAAGAGTCTATCTGCACCGCCGAGAATGGCTGTGCAGTCCGACTCGGGAGTGACACGGTATCTGTCTCCTCCCGTGTTGAATCGACATCTTGCGATGACGCTGGAGTGTCCTCTCCAGTGAAGCTGAAGCTACAGAGCCTGGGCAGGGTGATATGGAGGGTCTGCTGTTGCCCATGCAGCAGACCCCCCCTCTCTTCGCAGCTGAAGGGTCCAAGGGAAAGACGGAGTCAATACAGCTTGGCTTCAGGTGCGCCGCAGGAGTTGCCTGTGTTGACTACAACGTCAAACCGCCTTAGGGACTCCGGCTCCGGATTTTCTGTCGGGGTTTACTCCCTTAGCCTTTCCCCTAAAGAGGTATGCCGCAAGGCAGCGGAGGTTTTTTGGAGTCAAGAGTTTTCCTTCTCTGATGTGCCCTGACTGGAAGATCGAACCAGCGACACTTAGCTCGCAGGCCGACGCTCAATCCACTGAGCCAAACCAGCCAGGGGGTTTAAGCGTTTACTAGAACAGCAGTAACAACACAGACAACCCTAGTAACTGGTAAACTAGTATATGTTTTGGTATCATTATATAATAGGATACTATGTAACAGTAAATGAGGAAACAACAGCTACCACAGAGTACCACAGCCAAAAGAAGTATCATGGATTGTTACAAAACAAAGAGGTCCACTCTTCCTATTATATGGTAGAACCAAACAGGAAGATGTAAGACACACATACACACATGAATACATATGAACCTGAGATTTCATGTTCAACCAAAACTATGAAAACAGACCATTTGTTTTCTTGATAGGGTTCTTTTTCCTAGAAATCCAAATCTTTCAGTCATTGGCAAGCTAACTTTTATAAAAGGAAGACTTTCTAAGAAATGGAATTTCTGGGCTTTGGGGTAATCTTGGACAACACAGCATTCAACATTTTGTTTAAAATCTTAACTAGAAGTAGACAAATATTGGTAACTTCCATGATAAGCCCAAGTGTTGGCCTACTTGATGTTTGAAGACTCATGGTGATTAGCTGCCAGTTGGGGAAAGATGTTATCCATATAGAAAGAAACATTTTAAATAATTGATCATTACCTTAAAGCAAGCACAGAAACAGCCACAATCTTTGCACTTTGAACTTTCAACTCTGAAACCTGACTATTGGTAAAAAGCCAGACTCTTAAGTCTGTTCTTTAAACCTCATATAATCTAAGTACAGCCCCGGGTAGAAGTCATTGATCTGAAATGATGCCATGACCTAGTATTTCCCGTTAGGAAGTCTTGCCAGGAGAACCATTCCAAGCTATCTCTACCCTATAATAAAGTAAAGGCCATAGGTCAAAGGTTATACTCTCTGAGTAAGACTTTTTATATACAACTGTGTGTGTGTGTGTGTGTGTGTGTGTATAGCTATAAGTTTACAACAGTGTGGTTAATCTACTGTTTTACTACCTAGTTAATGAGTGATTTTGATCTCAGGGATAAGAGTCAATTTGGATCAGATTCCTAGGATGTCTCTCTAAAATTCTGACATGATCATTTTACCCCTCTACTTGGAAACCTCTGAGCACTCTCACTTTTCAGGCTTTCAGGCTCCCATTTCCCCAGCTTTCAAGACCCTTAACAAATGGGCTAAAGCCAGCTGTCCGGCATCATCTCCCACCACTTGCTAACATATGACCCACAGTTCTTTCACAGCCATGCCATTTTAATACACATGAATTGATACATGCTGATTAACTGATTAATGTTCCCCAGGAAGGCTCTGGTCTCTATTCTTTCTCTGCCTAAAAAACATCTATTTATCTGTCAGAGTCCATACGAGCAGAGTTAAAATTTCTCCTCAGTGTGACATACACTTTATTCATCTTACTAAATGTCACTTAGTACATTGCATTATGGTTAGTTATACCCTGATAAAACAGGGGACCCTTGGGGAAAAAGGTTCCATCTTATTTACATTTGGCCAATACTGGATGCTCAATATACATTTCTTGTAATAGAGATTAACTAGAATAGATTTTAATACCCAAAATGTGAAAGCAGACCTAAGTTCAACCCTAAAGCCTCCCCTAACAAGCCGTTTTTTAAATTCTCTGTGCTTCGGGTTCACAATTTGTAAAACAGAGCTAAAAATGTTGACCTTACAATATTGCTATGAAAATGAAACAAGATGATGGATATAAAGCTGCTTCGCATAATACATTGAGAATAATAAGCTATCAGTAAAAGATAACCATTACTGCAATTAATATCATTACTTCTAAGCTATGTACATTAAAAAGATCCATTACCTCTAATTGAGTAAATAAATCAGTATGTATTACCAACATGAAAAAAGAAAAATCACCATGAGCCCCCACATATAATACCCTATCTTCTGGCTTTTTCCTCTCTGCCTCCACTTACACTGGGATATTTATTTCCTACAATGGTTCCAGACATTGCTCCCTTCCCTGGTCTGTTGGGGGAAGTGAAGGACGATTTCTGGAGCATTGATGACCAGGTAGTTATGTGGCAGGCATGCTTAATTAATCTGACCAAACTGGACACCTGTGAGAAACACATCGCTAAGGCTCTGAGGAAGGAGATACAGTGGGTTCTCTGTGAAAGGAGATGCCCAGCAGGGGATGTTTCTGGACACAGAGGATGTGCTGTCTGGATGGTGTGTAGGGTGCACCAGTGGCAACAGAACTGGCACATCCTCATTTCTAACCCTTGGGGCTGAATGTCTGATGCTGGTCCTTAGTAAACAAGGAGTGGAGAGAAAAGAGGGAAGGAGGGAGGGAGGGAGGGAGGGAAACTTTAACTTTAGCCAGTTAAAATACTGAAGCCTTTTTCCTTCTCTTAAAAAAAAAGAAAAAAAGATGTTTAATCAAGTAAAAGAATCTGAATTTTCTGGCTCTCTTTTTCAAATGTAAATGTGACTGAAGTGACACTTTTGTCTAAGCTTAAGCCTTAAGAGGCCTCGCAGCTTCTGTGTTTGCCTGCTCTCTTGGAAGTCTGACCAAGACTACTGCATGATGAGAGAGCATATGGAGAGAAGAGAGGCTACGTGGAGGAAGATCAAGAGAAATGCAAATTAAAAGCACAAAGAGATATTACCTCATCCTGGTCAGAATGGCCATCATCAATGAATCAACAAACAACAAGTACTGGCGAGGATGTGGAGAAAAGGGAACCTTTGTGCACTGGTGGTGAGAATGAAGATTGATGTAGCCACTGTGGAAAGCAGCATGGAGTTACCCCAAAAAATTAAAAATGGAGCTGCCTTATGACCCAGCTATTCCACTTCTGGGAATTTACCTGAAGAAGCTTGAAACACTAATTTGAAAGAATATAAGCACCCCTATGTTCATTGCAGCATTATTTACAATTGCCAAGATTTGGAAGCAGCCCAGGTGTCCATCAGCAGATGAGTAGATACAACAACTATGGGACAGTTACCCAATGGAATACTACCCAGCCATAAAAAAGAAGAAAATTTTACCCTTTGCAAAAGCATGGATGGACCTGGAGAACATTACACTAAGTGAAATAAGCCAGTCAGAGAAAGACAAATACCGTATGGTTTCACTCACATGTGGAATCTAATGAATAAAGTGAACTAACAAGGAAAATAGAGATAGAGTCATAATAGAGAGCAGGCTGACAGCTCTGGGGTAGTGGGGGTTAGGGGGCGGAGGGATCAAGTTAAAGGAAAAAGGACCCGTGGACACGGACAACAGGGTGGGGACTGCGGCTGGGAGGGGACTAGAAGTATAAATGGTAACGAAAAAAAAAATACAATAAAAATTTTTAAAATAAAAATAAAAAAGATGCCCCAGGCAACAGCTACTACCAAGGTCCCAGATGTGTGGAGTAAGGTCATCTTGGATCCTCTAGTCATAGTCAAACAACCCCAGCTGATACCATATGGGACACACATAAGCCCTCTCCAGAATTGTGAGCAAAAAAATCACTGCTGTTTTAAATCACTAGGTTTGGACATGATTTGTTATGCAGCAACAGACAGCTGAAATAGGCATCTTATAATTAATTCTCATTCATATTCTCTCTCTCCCTCTCTCTATCTCTCTTTCAATGTTTACACCCCCTTTCAGTATGGTATTCTACTTATTCCTGGGTCCCTACCAATTTTATTTCAAGGCACCGAGTAAATACCTTATATGTTACCAACATGAGAGATTATGTCAGTAACTGGCGAACATATACTAACACCTGTATTACGGCTTATTTCAAGCAAGAGGGCATATGCTATCATAGGCTTCTCGGGGGAAGTGATGAAAAGATGCTCTTGGGAAGCATTTCTTCAAGTGGGGTTTCAGAATTTTGGTGAACTTCTGACACAAAAAATGGAAAACCAGTCACTCCAGGACATTTGTGTATGCATGCTTCTAGAAAATTAAAGCCAAGGCCAAGGGAATGCTCATTAAATATTGTTACCTAAGATTGCAGTATTATGGATTTTACAAAACAAATCTCTGGCAATATTCATCTAAGGATATAAACATGCTCTGGATTTGATGGCTGAAGTTAAGTTTTACTGGTAGGAAACCCAAAAAATTGTCTCCAGAAAGTCAGGGGGAGAGGATGGCCATGGATGCTTAGGATCCTCAGAGGTAAACATCACAGGTTTCCAAAGGAGGCCAAGGCAGCCCCTGCTCACTTCATACCACACCAGGCCCGAACTACATTTAAAAAGGAGCCAAGCTGCCTTATTCTAAGTTGTTTTTACCAGAAAGGCAAACCTGATTAATATTAAGGATGTTCTCCCCAGAATAAGGTACATATACAGGTCTTGCATATAACTTTGGTGCATCGTGAATCCCAGATTAAAAACTTCTATTGAAGGGGTATGCTAGCTCCCCTGGGACTGGAGGCATTTATTCTGGTGCAGCCTTCAACCCAGGAATGTTTTCACTCACACACCATCAGTTTCCACAGGAACTTAAATCTCACTGTGATTCATCCCACTCTCTCACAAAGACTAATGAAAAAGAACATATAATGAAGCACTGCAATACTCCTGATATGCATCTCAACCAAGGCCACAGCAGACAGTAACGGAATGTACAATTCTCCTAACTAGATGAGTATTCTCACCAGTCTTTGCCCATATACTTACGGGTCTGGCCATGCATTTTGTATTTCATTTCTATTTCTATATTTTGTGCCTGAGGTAGGATGGCTGCTTGTTTACACAAGTTTCAATATTGTTATTAGCAGTATCCGGTCCTTTTTCTGTCATGCTACTTTCAAACATGTTTTCTGGCTTTCAAGGCCCAAGGACACCAAAAACAGTTACAGTTCAAAAGCCATTAGATGCTCCCTGCTATAAGTTCAAATATGTTCTTTTAGGGACATGAGATATAATCAAACTGCTTATTCCTTAACATTTAATATTATATTATTTAAGAAAAGGTTAAGTGATAAAATGTACTATTTTAGGAGAGGGGCATATATGACATTCGGGGACGGACATGAACTCTATTTTCAGAGAATTCTGTTGAGACTGCTAAAAACAGCGGTTGACATGTACTAAACCTCATTCCCTGCCAGATTCTAGATTAAGTCCTTTACATAAATCATCTTATTTAATCCTCATGACAAACCAGATGAAGGAGTGTGGCATACTGGCTAGGTGGTCACCAAACTTGCTTCCCTCTTCTCTGAGTACACAATTAGGCTGCTTTCCCAGCCTCCCTTGCAGTTAGATGTGGCCATGTAAATGAATTCTGGCCAATGGAATACAGAAGAAAATAAGGAAAGCATCTTCTAGGCTTGGCCCATATAAACTTACCCAATCTTCCACACTTTCTCATTTCCTTCACCAATTGTCTGATTGCAGAGATCTGCAAAGCAGAAGGCAGAACTACACGATGGGAGGAACCTGGGTTGCTGAATCACTCACTGAATAAGATGCCACCCTCAGAATACCTGTAGTGAACTGTTATGTGAGCAAGAGATCAACATCTACTGTCTAGAGTCACTTGTTATTTTGGGGTTGTTTGTTATAGCAGTTAGACTATACTAAAAGTAGTTTTGTAAAAATAAGCATAGAGAGGTTAAGCAATCTGCTCCAGGCCACACAACTACTAAGAGGTAGCAGATATGAATCCAAGTGGTTTGCCTTTAGAAACCATATTATAAACTATTGTTAGATTATTTTCTCTTTTTATCAGTTCATTTTTATCATACATAAGAAACTTTTTCGACTTCCGGTCAAGATGGAGACGTAGGTAGACATGCTTTGCCTTCTGGTACAACTATAGATAGAATTACAACTAGATCTCAAAAACAAATAACAAACAGAACAGTCAGAAAATCCATTCTATGGAGGTCCGACAACCAATTATTTTTAAAAGGCACATTCATCCAGACGAGTAGGAGAGGTGGAGTCGAGAAGACAGGTAGAGAGGTGGTGTGGCTCAGAAAAGCAACGATGGTGGCAGAATGGAAGTCCCACATTCACATGTGGTGAATAAAAATAGGGAGCGATACTCTGGGAGAAAATGATCCCAGCCTCAGGCTAGACCGCACAGCCCAGGGTTCCAGTACCAGGAAGATAAAACCCCATTACCTTTAGCTGTAAAAACCAGTGGGGGTTGGGGAGGTGGAAGAAACGGCCATATTTTCACCACCTAAAGGGCTTGCATGGTCTTAGAATGTACACAAACCCCAGGGCAGCAACTGGAGGGCACTAATTGCATACAGGAAGTGGGTGAAGTGACTGGAAACAGGGTGAGTGTTGGGAAAATCACCAGAAACCAGGCAGCAGCACTGTCCCCGCCCTGGCAATTATCTAAGGCTCTGTACCACACAATTTACAGGTGCCTTTGCTACATAGGCCACACTACTAAGACAGGGAATAAAAGCAGCTCTATCTGCTACACACAAACAAACACAGGGAGGCTGTCAAATTGAGAAGGCAAGGAAATATGCCCCAAATGAAGGAACAGAACAAAACCCCATAAAAAGAACTAAATGAAATAGAGATAGCCAAACTATCAGATGCAGAGTTCAAAACACTGGGGATAATGATGCTCAGAGAACTCAGAGTATGGCAAAAAAAATAAAGGAAGAAATGAAAGTTACAAAAAGTGAAATAAAGAAAAATATACAGGAGTCAACAGTGAAGGGAAGAAAGTGGATTCAAATCAATGATTTGGAATAAAAGGAAGAAATAAACATTCAACCAGAACAGAAAGAAGAAACAAGAATGCAACAAAATAAGGAGATGGTTAGGAACCATTGGGACAACTTTTAACGTACCAACATCCGAATCATAGGGGTGCCAGAAGGAGAAGAAGAAAAGGAAGAAATCAAAAACTTATTTGAAAAAATAACAAAGGAAAACTTCCCTAATTTGGCAAAGGAAATAGACATGCAAGTCCAGGAGGCACAGACAGTCCCAAACAAGTTGGACCCAAAGAGGACCATATCAAGACACATCATAATCAAAATGCGAAAGGTTGAAGATAAAGACAGAATCTCAAAAGCAGCAAGAAAAAAGAAGAGAGTTACCTACAAAGGAGTTCCCATAAGACTATTAGCTGATTTCTCAAAAGAAACTTTGCAGGCAAGAAGGGGCTGGCAAGAAGTATTCAAAGTGATGAAAAGCAAGGGCCTACAACCAAGATTACTCTATCCAGCGAAGCTATCATTTAGAATGGAAGGGCAGATAAAGTGCTTCCCAGACAAGGTAAAGCTAAAAGGGTGCATCATCACCAATCCTTTTTACATGAAATGTTAAAGGGACTTATTTAGGAAAAAGAAGATCAAAACTATGAATATTAAAATGACAAAAAACTCACAGCTATCACAACTGAATCTAAAAAACAGAAACAAACTAAGCAAACACCAGAACAGAAACAGAATCATAGGTATGGGGCTCATTTGCAAGGTTATCAGTTGGGAGGGGATAGGCAGAGAATTGGGGAAATGGTGCAGGGATTAAGAAATACAAATTGGGAGGTACAAAATAGACGGGGGAGGGGGGGTGTTAAGAATAGTATAGGAAAGGGAGAAGCCAAAGAACTTATATGCATGACCCATGGACATGAGCTAAGGAAGTGGGGGGATTGCTGGGGAGAAGGGGGGTACTGGGCAGAGAGAGCCAAAGGGGGAAAGATTGGGACAACTATAATAGCACAGTCAATAAAATATACCTAAAGGAAGAAACCTGTTCTATACGTGATTTACAATATTTGAGGGAGGTTAAAGTTTGAGATGAAAAGAAGATAATTTTCAAGTAAATAACTTTATTTCTACATCTCTGTATTAACCATGTAAGAGGGAGGCTATGCTGCCTAGGCAACTTTGCAGGATACTGCTGTTACTTTGTGAAAGTTTATATTCTGAGGTTCTTTTGTGGTTATTAACACTTCATAACAACTTATGACCGAAACTTAGCGGCTTTAAACATATCCACTCCCTGCTTCTGTGGGTTAAGAATTCAGGAGAGGCTTCGCTCGGTGGTTCTGACTCAGGGTCTCTTATGAGGTTGCACTAGAGATGTCAGTTGGAGCTGAGGCATCCAAAGGCTTGATCAGGGCTGGAGGAGTCGCTTCCAAAGCGCCTCTCTCACATGTCTGGCAAGTTGGTTTGGTTGCTGGCAGGAAACCTTACTTCCTCCCCACAGGGCTATGGGACTGCTTCACAACAGGGGCGCTTGCTTCCCTCAGAGTGATCACATCCACAAACCAAGGCAAATGCTACAAGGTCTTCTGTGACAAGTCTCCAAAGTCACACTCCATTACAGTACTTTTACAATATCCCATTGACCATACTGGAACCACTATTCCCACTGATCAATTCCTATTGAACACACTGGGGTTGATATTGGGAAGGAAACTATACAAGAGAGTGAACATCAGAAGACAAGGGCCCCTGGGAGCCATTCTTGAGGCCAGATACCACAAGCTCCCATTCGTTCATCCAACACGTATGCGCGGGGCTCCTCCTGAGACTTGCGGACAAGGCAGCGGCAAAAATGACAAGGTCTCTGCTTTCGTGAAGCGTACATTCTAGCGGAGGTCAGAAAGGCACAGATCTAATCAGTAACTAAATTACAGACTGTGCTGGAAAGTGGTAAGTGCTCTGGGGAGAGAGAGAAAGCAGGGTCAAGGGGAGGGGGCGTGCTGGAGGTTGGGGCTGCTTACAGTTTTCAGTACAGAGATCTAGGTAGGACTCACTTAGAGGGCTTGAAAGAGGTGAGGAAACATGCCATGTGTTATGTGGAGGAAGAGTGTTCCAGGCACTGGGAACAGCAACTGGAAGGCCTTGAGGTACAAGAGGATGCCGTGTGTGAGGAACAGCAACGCAGCCAAGGTAGGAAATGAGATAAGTCCCAGAGGGGAGAGCAGAGACCACTTAGGACCTTCTAGGCCCCTTAAGTACTCTAGCTTTCACTTAGTAAAATGCAAAGCCACTGGATGTTTCTTGGCAGACAACTGATGTGATTTGACTTAACATTTAAACAACTCTCACTCTTGTGGCTGATATCAGAATAGACAGGCCAGGCATGGAAGCAGGGAAGCAAATTAGGAGACTTGTAAAAATCCAGACAAGAGATGTTGGTAGCTAATATTAGAGTGTTATTAGTGTAGGTGGTAATAAAGTGATCTAGATTTATTTTGCAGGTTATCTGGCACAATTTATTCACGATTCTAGGTCAAATTTTTATTTAGAAGAAGCATATTTTATTGGATACCAGAGCTGTGGCTGTCAAATGGTGCTCTAGGGGACCCTAGAGCTTCTGAGAAACCTCAGAGGGATTTGTTGTTAGGAGCTGGGGTGAGACAGATGAGCGAAGCATCATGTCTCTGACCCCAGTTTTGTAAGGGCAGTTCTGTGCTGACATACTTCATTATGAGGGGTAAGGGAGATCTTCTTAAGAAAGATCAAAATGCTCGAAGGAACAGACAGACCACACACACACACACACACACACACACACACACACACACACACACACAAACACACACAGAAAAAAAGACACCATTTATAAAACTGAAAAGCAAACTATAGATTAGGAAAAATATCTGCAACACAAATGAAAATAGTTCGATGTCCCTAATTTTTAAAAAATAGTATAAATTCACAAGAGGACATTAAGTTTAAAAAAAAATGGGAAAAGGGCATCTTCAAAATGAGACATAATAACAGTACCTTCTTCATTGAATTCTTATGAGGATAAAAAGACAACATATATAAGGTACTTAGCACAGTTCCCAGTACAGAATAAAAGCCCAGTAAATGTTCACCACTGTCACCACGATAACCTCCAATGTTGCCACACTGCCGTCATGGGATGATTACCATCACTGCCGTCACCACCACCATCAGCAACTTCATCACTGTGGAGTTCTCACTGCCTACGTGAACACCAGTCACCCGGAATGCCAGTGCCAACTCCACTTCCCCCAGGCAAATTCTTCACTCACAGTGACCCCGTAGATCTGTATTACCTTTTCATGATTTTCTATCAGGATCTCAATGACAATGTTCTGAAATTTGATATCCATGATGGCTGCTACTGTCTCTTCCTGAGGCCGCAGCAGGGTGGGTCCAAACACCACGCCAAGGTTTGCCACTGTCATCAAATTTTGCTTGTGGTTTTTAGCAACACTGGGGGAAAGGAAAAGAAGAGGCACAATGAGAGAAATAGTGTACAAATGAGACAGTTGACTTCCCTCTACCTTTCCTATTTTTAGACTCCTCATCCAGAAGGAGCCAGACCTTGGGATACCTTCCAATATCCTTGGAGTTCAGAGACTTTTCTACTCATATTTTCATCTATCGAAGCTTCAAATATCTTCAGTGTTCAGGCTACTTAGCTATTTCAGGATATGCCACTCCTTATCATTTCCATTTTGCCTGAACAACCAGCCAACCAAAGCAGCTGCTTTCCAAAATACAAACCTGTGCATATCCAAATCCCTGTTCTGCAAATCCAGGTAACTGCTAATCCCACTTAGTTACAACTCTATACTTGGCTGCTGCTGAAACCACTCTGATCAACAGCATTTTCTCTAGCTCAAATACAGAAACTCTTGACAGCTTTAATATATCTGCAAATACAGGCACAAAATACTTAATTTTTAAATTGGGCAGATCTGGATACTTAAAAGGAAGACAAGAAATTCAGAACTTTAGGCTCAGAGTATTAAAGCCTCATAACATGAAACATGTAGTTTACATTAAACAAAACATCTGGCATAAACAGAAATAAAAGCACATATATATGGCTGTGTTTATATTGTCATTTATACTCAAAGGCTAAGGAACACTCAGGGTCAGCAGTAGCTGGGTCCAAGTAATTTTCTAAACACATATGCATATTTTTAGATAAGCAGCTACTCAAAACATATACCCGAACTCTACATCCAGACCACCATGACCTAGCCATAAAACTTAGTTGTCCATTTCCTGGCCCTGTTTATAAAAATATACAAATTACCTATTGACAACAAATAAGATAAAAGTTAAGTCCAGTCAGTACATATTGTTAAGAAAATATTAGGAACTTCTCTAAATCAC
Source organism: Furipterus horrens (assembly GCF_987537825.1). Classification (NCBI taxonomy): domain Eukaryota; kingdom Metazoa; phylum Chordata; class Mammalia; order Chiroptera; family Furipteridae; genus Furipterus; species Furipterus horrens. Next base: position 71,516,275 of record NW_028327180.1, read on the forward strand.
CTGCTAGAAAAGAAAAACTATTCATTATGAGAAACTAGAGGGAAATTGGGCAGAGATGTCAGTTTCCACAGACATACCTCTAGCATTTAGTGCTATTTATAGTGAATGTTTTTTAACACAATTCTGTAAATGCTTACACTGTTTTAGATTGTATACTTCTATTTTGTAGGAGGGGAAAAAAAGGTTCTGCTGATTTAAGTGCTGGTTTTGAAACTGAGCCTATATTGAAATACTATCTCAACCAATTTTTTTTTTTAATTTTTATTTTTGGTTTTTCAATTACAGTTGTCCCCTTTTCTCCCCTTTTCTCTCCCCCACCCAACCCACCCCCTCTTCCGCAATCATATCCCTCCCCGTTGTCCATGTCCATGAGTCATTTATATATGTTCTTTGACTAAACCCTTCAACCAATTTTATCAGCAGATGTGTACTTGGCTATGATTTTCTAGGGCTGAAAGTAATTTCCTAAAAACTTCCTCCTCTGAAAGGGGCACAGGAGTGGTCAGGTCTATGAAACTTTAACCGTGGCATAACGCAGTTAGAAAGACAATTTGCTTTTTGATTGCTAAGCAATACCTTCAGCAAGGATCCTGGGATGTTTCTGGCCCATGTAAGAATAATTTACAAGCTTTTTTTTTTTTTTTTTTTTTTTTTTTTTGCGTTCTTAATAGTTTCTCATTCTATCCAGAACTGCATCACATTTCTAGTCAGAAAGCCTTAATGCCGATGGTCAAGTTCTTATTTGACAAGGCAGACTTTGGTTCTGTGCCTCAGTCAATCAGCAAGTATGCATACTTAAAAGCTGCTTGTAACACTATGACTTTCAACATCAGCTCCTGTGTGCAGAAGTGAATTCCATGCCTTTATATTCCCCTCCCAGCGAACTAAGTCAGTAGACTTACCCCTCGTCACAAAAGTCCCTTGTGCAAGTGAATCAACAAGCTATTTATGTATGAAAGCACTTTTAAATTGCAGACTGATAAAAAAATATATGGTTTGGATGATGATCATTTTTCACCACCATGCTCCTCAGCACTACCTCCAACTCAAGCAATAGCCTGCTAACGAGGCCCCCTGACTAGAATCTCTAGGTTCAGCTTTATTGTGCTTGCCACCGCCAATTACTGTTTAAAACAGCTCCGATCACGTCATTCCTCTGCTGAAAGCTGCAACAGCCTCCCACCTCACTGGGTTGTTGGGAGAGAACACAATGAAACAGTATATGCAATGTATAAAGTGTTTAGAAATGCTTCTATTTTTTGAGAGTTGATAATGATAATTATAAACCCTTGGTAGGTTCAACTGTTTTGAATATGAAGTCCAAACTGAAGAAATACCACACTTTTTCCCAAGTCACCTATGCCAATTCCCAGCTCTGGGCATCTGGGCAAGTGGTTCAGTATGTCTAAGCTTTGGGTTCCTCAAAGGAAACCGCATTTTTGTTTTTGTTTTGTTTTTTAAACTTTTTAATTGAATTTATTGGCATGACATTGGTTAATAAAATTATAGAGGTTTCAGGTGTACAATTCCATAAATAATCATCTGTATATTGCATTGTGTGTTCACCACCCAAGTCAAGTTTCCTTCCATCATCATTTATCCCCTTAATCCCTCTTTCCTTCTGGTAATCACCAAACCATTGTTTGCAACTAGGAATTGTGGATTGTGTTTTGTTTGGTTTGGTTTAATCCCTTCACCTTTTCCACCAAGCCCACAACCCCCTTCCCATCTGATAGCTGTCAGTCTCTTCTCTATGAGTCTGTTTCTATTTTGTTTATTAGATTCCACACATGATTGGAATCATACTGTATTTGTCTTTCTCTGACTGGTTTACTTAACTTAGCATAATGCTCTCCAAGTCCATCCATGCTGTTACAAAGGGTAAGATTTCCTTCTTTTTACGGCGGAGTAGTATTCCACTGCGTAACTGTACCACAGCTTTTTAATCCACTCATCTACTGATGGACACTTGGGCTGCTTCCAAATCCTGGATATTGTAAATAATGCTGCAAAAACATAGGAGTGTATAAATTCTTTTGGACTAGTGTTTCAGGTTTCTTCAGGTAAATTCCCAGAAGCAGAATCGCTGGGTCATAAAGAAGTGTGACTTTTTATTTTTTGAGGTAACTCCATGCTGCTTTCCACAGTGGCTGATCCTATCTGCATTCCCAGTAGTTTTCTAGCGGAATCGTTAGGGTTCTTTATATATAGTATCATGTCATTTGCAAATGACAATTTTATGTATTTCTTCCTTTCCAATTTGGATGTCTTTTACTTCTTTATCTTGTCTGATTGCTGTGGCTAGGACTTCCAGTACTGTTTGAGTAAGAGTGGTGAAAGTGGACATCCCTATCTAGTTCCCGATCTTAAGGAAAATGCTTGTAGTTTTAGCCCATTGAATACGATATTGGCTGTGGGTTTGTCATATATAACCTTTATAATATTGAGGTATATTCCATCTATTTCCACTTTGCTGAGTGTTTTTATCATAAATGGATGTTGGATGCTCTTTCTGCATCTGTTGATATGATCATGTGGTTTTTATCCTTCATACTGATTATGTGGTGTGTCATGTTAATTGATTTGCAGATATTGTACCAACCTTGCATCCCCAGAATAAATCTTACTTGATCATGATGTATGATCTTTTTCAATGTATTGCCAGATCCTGTTTGCTAATATTTTGTTGAGGATTATAGCATCTATGTTAATAAAAAATATTGGCCTATAATTTTTTTTCTTTGTAGTGTCTTTAGCTGGTTTTGGAATTAGGATAATGCTGGCTTCAAAAATGAGCTTTGGAGTCTTCTCTCCTCTTGAATTTTCTGGAGTAGTTTGAGAAAGACAGGTGTTCATTCTTCTTTGAATGTTTGGTAAAATTCGCCTGCGAAGCTATCCAGTCTAGGACTTTTGTTTGTTGGGAGTTTTATGATTACTCCTTCAGTTTCACTAGTTGTAATTTGTCCAGATTCTTGGGTTCTTTTTGATTCAGTTTTGGAAGATTGTATGTTTGTAGGAATTTAACCATTTCATCAAGATTACCCAATTTGTTGGCATTAGCTGTTTGCAGTATTTTCTTATAATCTTTTGTATTTCTTTGGTGTCAGTTGTTACTTTTCTTTCACTTCTGATTTTATTTATTTGGGTCCTTTCTCTCTTTTTTTCTTAATGAGTCTGTTTAAATGTTTACCAATGTTGTTTATCTTTTCAAAGAACAAGCTCTTTGGTTTCATTAATCTTTTGTGTTATTTTTTTAAGACTATTTCATTTATTTATGCTCTGATCTTTATTTCCTTTCTTCTACTCACTTTGGGCTTTATTGTTCTTTTTCTAGTTCCTTTAAGTGTAAGATTGTTTATTTAAGATTTTTCTTATTTCTTGAGATAGGCCTGTAAGGCTGTGAATTTCCCTCTTGGGACTGCTTCCCCTGCATCCCATAGATTTTGGGCTATTGTGTTCTCATTTTCATTTGTTTCAAGGTATCTTTTGATTTCTTCCTTGATCTCATTGTTAACCCATTCATTGTTTAGTAATAGGTTATTTAGCTTCCATGCTTTGTGTGTATTTCAGAGGTTTTTTTTTTTTTTTTGTCTCTTGTGATTGATTTCTAGTTTCATACCATTATGGTTAGAGAAGATGCTTGATATGATTCCAATCTTCTTAAATTTATTGAGATTTGTTTTGTGTCCTAACATGTGGTCTATCCTAACAAATGTTCCATGTGCACTTGAAAGAATATATATTCTGCTGCTTTGGGATGAAATGCTCTGAAGATATCAATTAAATCCATCTGATCTAATGTGTCATTTAAGGCTACCGTTTCTTTGTTGATTTCCTATCTGGAAGATCTAGCCATTGATGTCAATGGGTGTTAACCCCCCTACTATGTATTACTTTCAGTCTCTTGCTTTATGTCCCTCAAGATTTGCTTCTCATACTTAAGTGCTCCTTTATTGAGTGCATATATGTTTACAAGAGTTATATCCTCTTGTTGGGTTCCTGAACCCTTTATCATTATGGAGTATCCTTCTTTGTCTCATAATCTTTGTTTAAAAGCCTGTTTTGTCAGATATAAGTGTTGTTAACACAGCTTTTTTTCTTTTCCATTTCCTTACTTTTGGTCTATGTTATCTTTCATTCTAAGGTGGGGTTTCTTGTAGAAAGCATAACTATGGGTCTTGTTTTCTTTTCTTTTTTTAAAGATTTTATTTATTTATTTTTAGAGAGAGGGGAAGGGAAGGAGAATGAGGGAGAGAAACATCAATGTGTGGTTGCCTCTCACATGCCCCCAACTGGGGACCTGCCCCACAACCTAGGCATGTGCCCTGACCAGGAATTGAACCGGTGACCCTTTGTTTTGAAGGCTGGCACTCAATCCACTGAGCTACAACAGCCAGGGTGGGTCTTGTTTTCTTATCCATTCAACTACCCCATGTCCTTTGATTGGAGCATTTAAGCCATTTACATTTAAATTGATTCCTGACAGATACATACTGAGTGCCATTTTATTCTTTTAACTACGTTCCTCTGTTTCTTCTTCCTCTTGTTCTTCTTTAAGAAAGCCCTTTAACATTTCTTGTAATGCTGGTTTGGTGGTAGTAAACTCCTTTAGTCTGTTCTTGTCTAGGAAGTTTTTTATTTATCCTTCAATTTTAAATGGTAGCTTTGCTGGATAAAGTAGCCTTTCTTGTAGGTGCTGGCTTTTCATCACTTTGAGTATTTCATGCCAATCCCTTCCAGCCTGAAATGTTTCTGTTGATAAATCCCCTGATAGTCTATGGGAACTCCCTTGTAGGTAAACTCTCTTTTCTTTTGGTGCTTTTAATATTCTTTCTTTGTCTTTAAACTTTGCCTTTTTTATTATGATGTGTCTTGGTGTGGCCCTCTTTGGGTTCACCTTGTTTGAGACTCTCTGTGCTTCCTGGACTTGTGAGTCTTTTTCCTTCACCAGCTTAAGGGGAAGTTTTGGTCATTATTTCTTCAAATAGGTTCTCAGTCCTTTGCTCTCTCTCTTCTTCTTCTGCTACCTCTATGATTTGAATGGTTTACACTTCATATTGGCCCAAAGGCCCCTTAAATTATCCTCATTTTAAAAAATTCTTTTTTTTTTCTTTTTGCTGCTCTGGTTGGGTAATTTTTTCCCCTACCTTGTCAACCAAATTGATGATCCAATCCTCTACTTCATCCAACCTATTCTTTATGCCTTCCAGTGAATTCTTCATTTCAAGTATTGTATTCTCCATTTCTGACTTTTATTTTTTTTTATGATTTCTATGTCCTTTTTCTTGCTGTTGAGCATCCTTATAACCATTGTTTTGAACTCTATATATGATAAATTACTTGCTTGCATTTCATTTAGCTCTTTTTCTGGCCATTTCTCCTTTTCTTTCATTTGGGCATGTTTCCCCATTTTGGCTACCTCTTTGTGTTTGATTCTATGTATTAGATAGATCTGCTATGATTCCCAGTCTTGGTGCAGTGGCCTTAGGTAGCAGGTGTTCTGTGGTGTCCATTGATGCAGTCTCCTTGATCACCTTAACTGAGTGGTCAGGAATGTCTCTTGTGTAGGTTCTGTGGGCCCTCCTATTAGAAGTGAGTCTTGATTACTATTGGCCCATTTATGCATCAGATCAATTCTCAGTCTGGTTGACTGTGAGGCTCAACTCTGACCATGGTGTGCAAGCTGCTATGCAGGTGCTGACCACATGAAGCAGATTCACCTAGCCAGGTCTGGGGCCTGTCAAGGTCTCCCTTTGGATATGCCACTTGGATTCTGCTCTGATGTCTTCTGAAGCTTGCTACTGGATGTACTGGTTCTGGGTCTCTTGGGAGAAAATCTGGTACAGGCTAATGCCAACACTGCCTGTTGACTGGCTCTGGGAAACATGTTTGGAGCAGCCTCAATGTGGTTTCTTCTAAATCCTTGGTTATAAGAGTTCTCTTCAGCTAATCTTCAGCTTGTTATTCAGGATAATTGTTCCAGAATTTAGTTGTAATTCCAGCTTGATCCTAAAAGGACATGAATGAGTGTAACTTCCACCTATTCTTGCCACCGTGTTGGACTCCTGAAGCTGGGTTCCTCATCTTAAACATGGGGGTGGGTGTAAAATATACCTACTTCATGAGGTTGTTGTGTAGATTAAATGTGATGATGAATGGGAAATGTAGTAAGTAGTAAAATTTACTATCTATTCTTACTTTCTACTTTCCCACCTATCTGCCTTTGTCATTCTTCTGCCTAGAATGTTTTTACTCTTCTTTCTTTGCTTGGCAAACTGATGATCTGCAAGGCTCAGCTCTAATGGCTCCCTTGCTTTTTGCAGCCTCTGTCTAGTCTTTCTTCAATCTTCCACTTCTCAATGAAGGCAGATGTGTTGTCCCAGTCTTGTATTTATTATATGTGATTACTGTCTATATTGCTGTCTTAGAATAGAGACTGTGCTTATTTTAGGTGGTTCCATCAGCACTAAGCGCAGTTCTTGGTCCAGGAAAAGCACAACAATTTTCACTGAGGCATTAAAAGATGATGGAAGCTTCTCAGTAGACATAAAACAATTATTCTCAATGCAACTACTCACTCATAATATTTCAAATTATTAATAATCATTGGGGGGGAAGTATTTCAACTATCCCAACCTCCCCTTTCAAAGTCTGGAGCTGTGTTCCATTTCATGGATTTAATTAATAAGTAATAATTACTCAGATTTGCAGGCCCCAATGCCAAAGGCATTTGGGAAAAAAAAGTACAGTGATTCTAGATAAGCAAGTCTGAATATAAATAGGCTTGAGGCTACTCAACATAATTCATTTCCTTTTTAATGATCCATTTTATTTTAGAACTTAAAAAACACATTGATCTAAGTCTTATGAAACTCGTGGGGGAAAAAAGCTGCACCTTTTATAACTAACTACCATTGTATTTTGGTTCAGTGAAGTAATGAATGGATCTGTCACTTGGTTATTACTGCTCACAACTTGGTACGGCTATGTTCATTACTCCAGATTGAATTATTAATGGCTTGAGATCTCTATGTATTCCGGAGAGAAAGGCCTAGACGTCAGCCTCTGCTGCCACCAGTCATCCATTACAGTCTGACGAATGTACAGATGTGTGGGAGGCAGCCTGGCAGAGCACTGAAAAGCCCATTCCAGCAGAGGCCATGGAACTCATTCATTAACAAGGTCTATAAAACACTGAAAGCCTGCTTCCCGCGTTCGTAAATGAGCTGCTTGAGTACTTTCTCACACAGTCCAGAATGTCATACTGAGTCTTTACTTAAAATCCACATGCAAAAGTTTCTTGTGCTTGCACATTCCACTGAAGGAGTCTTTGACATGTCTTTCAGGTCCCTAGGTCCACATGAACTCCTTTGTGATGCTTTATGAGAAAACTGCCGATTCTATAGGCTTCCTTTGCAGCTTGCAGTAAAAAAATTTCCCTTCAATTTTAACCTGGGGGAGACCTAGTTCCTTTTGTGACCATTAAGAGTTTGCTGTATCAGCTGAGAAGCAATACATCTCCTGAGGGGCCGTCTTCTTGTTGAGGGATTTGCGCCCCATGTTCCCTGTTGTTCCCTCATGAATTGCAATTAATGAGGAGAAAGCTGGTTCCAAAGAAATGGCCTTGGAGGAAGGGCCTCTTGCCATCTTTGTTTCAAGGGAAAATGGATGGGACTTCTGGATGGGACTGACACCCTTTGAGAGGCAGATAGAGGTAAATCAATTCCAGATGAGGATGATGGTAGGGAGTGTTATGAGGAGAGTAGACAGTAGCCAACCCTTCTGGGGCTCGTAATGCAGAGACTGCCATGCTGTCATAGGGATGCATCTGTCTTCCTAGCATTAAATGAAAGCCAGAGCTTGGTAAGTTCTAAGCTGTACTTTATAGCCACAGCCTGGCCCTGATGTACTCCAACAATAAATGTGCCTATTGCGGGGTTTACAAGTACATTTCCTCTTGAGGCCTGGAGTGCTTTGTTGAGGTATGTCAAAGCTGAGTCCTCGTTCCACTGGACACGATGTGGTGACAGATTAGCACTACCTGCAATGGATGGGATGGGTGAACAGTGTATCTACACTTATCTGCCATCTTTAATCTGTTTGCTTCAGCTTCCAGTGTTAAATAATGACAGTAAATTAGACTTGTGGGGTGTTTTAGAGTTTACAAGTAGCTTTGCTACAATATTTTATATTCATCTGACCTTCAAAAAACCCTGGAACAGTAGCTCTCAAACTTTCTGACAATGAGCCATAGTAGAAAATTATTTTCCCATGTAACATACTTTCCCCATAAAATAAATTTTTCCTTATAACACACACACACACAGTTTCAAAAACAATAAGTGTGATAAATTCTGATATTTTCTATCCTTTTTTAAAACCTACTAAATTGATTTCACACCCACTAACGTGCTATGACCTACAACTTGAAAAGAGCTATTCTTAGTTGTACAGAGTACAAAAATTATCTCCAATTTACAAATATGGGGGAGGGGTCTAAGGAAGATAGTACAGCACATAGTGGTTAAGAGTCAGATATATATATTCCCAATTGGGTGACAATAGTAGACAAGTCATTTGCCATCTTTAAACCCATTTCTTTTACCTGTAAACCAGGAGCAATAATACCTACCTCATATAGTTTTAAGGCTGATTAAGTAAGATGAGATGAGTAAATCTCTTGGCATGAAACAATGACTTAATAAATGATAGCTGCTATTGTTCACAGTGGTGGTCAATGGAGTGGTGATGATAGCGGTAGAAGTAGGAGCAAGTGCCAATTTAAAGTCACACTGTTAATTGGTGATGTCATTAACCTGCACAGGAACGTCTAGTAACCAGCTTCTGCCTGGGACAAGGAGGCCTACCTCCTCCAATTATATTTCAAGAGATTCTGTTACCCTACTTATTTGTACTTCTCTTCTTGGTATTCTTTCTTTTCCAAAATGATTAGGTGCTCCAAATCTATAGAAAAGTTCAAAACCTAATACTATTTGTTTTTCGTCACTTCCTCATAATCATCTCTCGCACAACAGGCTGAGAACCTCACAAGAAACTACAGTAAACCCACCACACTCACTCTGCCTTCAGGGGCACCAGCTTGTCCCTGGCCTGCTGGCAAGTCCTCTCCTAACTATCCAAAGCCCACCTCCCTGTGAAGCCCAGCTCTGGACATTCCTTTTCCACAGTACTGTCTGCTCTACATGATTACGTTCACAGTCAATTGCACGAGGACTGCTCCCCTTCTCACAATCATGGTCCTGGAATTAACCCTCTGCAGCATATAGGCAGGTCCTGGGTAGGCCCCAGGTTACTAATTCTGAAAGTGGTTGAGTGGGTGGGCACCTAAGCTGCAATAAATATCACTCTGCTCTCTAATACCCTCGTGGGGGTAGAGAAGCTCCAAGTTCTGGGACCGAGAAGGATTAGTTGAAAATGATGCTGTTGGAGACACACTTTTTTGTGGCTAACCAGGCAAGTTTAATTTCCTGGGTTGTTAATGTGGTGTTCCTTTCACCAACTTCAAATTCATCTTCAGTACCTAACGAGGAGTGGCAGTGGGGAATCCCACCATGACTGCCGGCGTGTTTTCTACTAAGTCAGACTGTATGTGTATGTGTGTTGCCTGGATACCATCTGGACTCGGTGAGGTGAGAGCAGTCAGGACGGTGCTGAGGAGGCCTCTGCCAAAGAGACCCATCAGAGTCACAAATATAGCTTTGCCAGGCTGGCCCAATGGTTGGCACCAGAATGAGAGTTTAAAATAAACTGTTCTGTGTACAGACTGGGGTCACGCTCACCAACCGTATTCAACATCCTTCTGGGAATGGTTATCCAATGAGAAGCCAGCCCTGAAGGTCTGAAAAACTGGTGCTTAAGAAGGATACTTTTACACAGTAGAATCTTCAAGGGAACCCTTGGAGGCAGGCAGGGAAGACTGTAACTCCATTTCACAGCTGAGGAAGCTGGAGCACTGAGAAGTTAAGTAATTTTCCTGAGGTCACACAGCCAGGAGGGAGCTGAGCATGGCAGCAGAGCCCAGACTCTTCACCATGGCACTCTGCTGCTCTCACGCAACAAAGGGTCAGTTCAGCCTCGGCTGAGGGGGGCATGCCTTTTCCTCGGAAAACCCAACCAAACATGAATGTGTGAAAGTTATGTGCTTGAGCCTATGGGGAAAAAAGTAGTAGTTACAATAGGAAAAATAATACTGCTCCCTCATTCACCACCCAAATTACTACAATGGAAGGAAGAAAGAAAGAAAATGCGAAGAAGAGAAAGCAGTGATGGTTCCATGAGCGTGATACCAGACCAGATGCCATTTCTTCTCCCTTCCTGCAGTAAAAATGGCTGTAAGCTTGACAAAATCATGAGCATGATGAAATGCTCCTCGAATATGATGACATACCATTTGTATTTGGCCGGCACAGCCAGGGAGCTGCTTCTTAGTAATGACAGAGTGAACACCATGATATCAAGAGAGAAGAGTGAATTAAAAGAAAAAAGGAGAGGCCAAATGGAAACCATGCCAAAATGGTTTCCGTAGCCTCGAATAAAGGCAATGATGGCTGTACGTGCATCCATCCACGCTGTATGGCTTTCATCCAAGTATCTCAAAGCTCTGTGAATAATTACGGCTATCTTCTCTGCCTCTGGTGAAACATACAAGCTATACTTCAGATGGGTAAAGATGGGTAAGGATTGCCCAGTGTCACATACATCAACTTAATGCCCACTTACAGAGGCCACTTGGTGTTGAAAATTCTTCATAAAAAGGAGACGGGATTTGGGTGAATGCAGCAAAGTCAAGATACTTCTTCTCATAAAGCTTGCAGCCTAACGTGAAGAACACTCTAAAATCTGAGTGTGCAACCCGCTTTACTTCCACTCTGGTCTCTTCCAATTCAACAACACTACCTGTTTGAAACCCACCAAAAGCTTCTGACTTCTTACCTTCAGGCTGAAAACCCCTGACATGGTCTGCAAGATCTTGCATGATCCACCTGACCTCTCCAGGCCCTTCACCATGCCTCCCTTTGCTCACTGGTTTCTGGGCTAAAAGTCTCTTTAAGCCTGGGTGCCTTCCTTCAAAATGTTGATTGTCCTCGCCCCCATCTTCGCACAGGTGAAAGCATTGCAGCCCCTCTCTCTCTGGATCTCACTTACTTATCACTCTCACTTCCTCAGAGAGGTTTTTCTGGACACCCCACCGTAGGTCAGGTCTCTCGCTATAATTCCAATTCCTCATTCTCTTTCCTAGCACTTATTGAAGTATGTCATCATTCATGGCATTGCCATTGCCTGTCTTGCCCGCTTGTTACTTGAAGTTCTGAGAGAACAGAGATGGCTTTAGCCTCCCTTCCTGCCCCATTCCCACAGAGCCTGGCACAGAGTTTGTCCACATCAGAACACGTGCGTGATTGGGAGGCCACCTTCCCCTAAGGGTATCAAGGCTCAGTTGCACTAAAAGCCCAGTTTAAACTTTCGTGTAACCTACTGGTGTCTCAGATCCTTTGCCAAACTGGGGATAGTGGTTGGGGGAGTGGCCAGTGCCACTCACCCTGACACTGATGGCATTTAGCAAACCGGGTGGCTCTCCTTGGCCATGCTGCTAATCGGGAAGGTACAAAAGCCATAAAATATTTACAGGTATAATTATCATTATTACATGCATTACCTAATATATATAAGATAGCCTAAGCTCACAATATTACACCAGTCTCCTTCCAATACACTTAAAACTTCAAGAATAGTGTCTCCCATGTCTTACTTTTTCTTTTCTTATCCCTTTCTGAAATCCCTTTATCTCCTGCCTGGCTTTGATTATTACTAAGATTGATATCAATAATAACAGCAACTGACATTCACCGAGCATTTACTGTGAGTAGGGCATTAAGCACTCCAACTGATTGTCTCATTTGATCTTTAAAATAACTCTATGATGTAAGTTCCATTACTATGCCAGTGAAGAAGCTAAGGCTCAGAAAATTCAGAAACTTGTCCAGGGTCACATATTGAATGAGCGGTAGATTTGGAATATGAAACCAGGCAGTTTGCCACCTGATTCTACAGCTGCTGCTCTTAAAAGCTCTGTTACAATGCAGTGTGTTTGTGTTTATGCATAAACGCACATGCACACACACACATGAGATATAATACATAAAACATGTATCCTGCCATTTTATCTTGGTTGCCTCTCTTCTTTTCTACATAGGCTAACCTTAAAGAGATCATGAGTAAAAGGAGAACTTGATTATTTTTAAAAGCATGTTTTGAAAGCAAACAAGGGCATTAGGTTTATCTCTGCCTACCAACAGTATAAAGTTTTTGTGTTGGTGGAAAACTAATCTGTGTCATGGGAATTACTGGAACCCTTCCAGAAAAGACCAGGTTTCATTAACTAGAAGAACTATTCTTTTGCTGCTAAGCTGCCTAGTTTTCCTAAATTAGTCACAGTCATTTAGACTAACACTAAGCCAACCCGAATTCTATTTGTCCTACACTGTCTCGGTTACTTGGTGTTTGAATTGTCCAATGCAGATGGGTGGCACATCTCTGCAATCTAGGAGTAAATTGATTAGCTGTCCTCTCCCTGGTCCTGGGTGGCTTGGACTCTGGCGTGTAGCTGTGTGCTTAGACCCAGGCCACAGGCCTGGATGGGGAAGATCAGAACTCACAGACAAAAAGCCTGCAGAGAAGCCAACCCAGGGAAACTTCTTCCTAGAAAATTACTTAACTATTTCAAATATATAACAAACCATATGAAGCCCAATCATCATTTTTAAAACATTTTACAGTTTTAAAAGTCCTTTTACAGATTTATTATCAGTGATAAAGTTATCATTGATTTCTTTATTTTGAAGCTTATGTTCTTAAACCTAGAGAGATGCCAGAGCATAAAGAGAGGAGGTATGAAGGTTGCACAAGAGCAGGCCAACTTGATGTCACCACGTGCTGCAAATGCATCAGTTCCTTTTAGTGGCAGCACTTCCTTCAGTGGTTCAGCCTATCACCTATAAGCAAACACTACCAAAAAGGCAGGCCATGGAGAAGCTGCTTTAGGCCTTTCTACCCAAGTGAAGAGGTGCAAGGCAACCCAGCACAGAGGCCAATAGCACAGCATCTACTCTTCAGTTATCAAATATCTGGGTGCCTTTTTATGTGCCAGGGACTGTTTTAAATTCTGGGGATATAGCAGTGAACAAGGGACGCCCCCCAAATTCCCTGCGTTAGGAAGCTTACATTCTTTTAGGGTAGGACTAACAAATAAGTAAATCAAATATGTGGTGGAAAGGGAGCACTGGGGGACTGTTTCCAATTTCAGACAGGGTAGTCAGGGAAGGTGTCACTGAGGCATGTACTAACTACCTGAAGGAGGGAAGGAAGCCCCACGTGCATCTCTGGGGAGAGAGCTACAGAGGAGCAAACAGCAGATGCAAATGCCTCAGGGACAAACATCTGTGGCATGCCCACAGCCCCAAATGAAAGCCAATGTACCTGCCTCAGAGTGAGCAAGGGGGAAAGTACCAGAAGTCAGACAGGCGATGGACTTGGGGTGGCTAACATGGTAGGACTGGGCAAGCCACTGTAAGAGCTTCATTCTCTACTGAATGAGATGAAAACCAATGAGAAAATTCTAATCAGAGGGATGACTTAATATTAGCTACCCTTCTGTGTAGACCCAGAAAAGTCTCAGCTGCTAAGACTTAAATGCTTGAATTCTGTGGGTTCCTTAACTTTCAAAGAGAAATAGATGTAAGAAACTCATCAATTAGCATAAAATACACTGAGAGAATTAAAGACATGTAACAACCAAAATACAGCGCTGTTCATATTAATTTGAGTACTAAAAGGTGCTATGCACCATGCCTTTGCACCTATGCATGTGTTAACATGGCAGGTTTCTGAAATTGTTGCACATTTTTTCCCTTAGTCATTGTGCTGACCTCCACTGGGAAGCTTGGTGGGAGAACAGACTGCGTAGCCAAAGCTGAACTGCAGTCCTAGACTAACAGCCCCTAGGTGCTAGTTACCAGTCACCCACAAGCAGCGCCAATATTAAATACATCAAGTAAACATTTATAGAGCCCACTGAATTCAACCATTTTAAGAACCTTTCATTAGTTAAATAAATAGCTGTGTTCTGAGGCCAGCTCCAGGGACTAGTTCCATTTTAGAGATGAAAGAAAACAGTGACAAAAGGAGCTAAATCAAGATTAAGGCATAGGCCTACTGCCACGTGGCTTAGCTCCAACAAGAAGAGTGGCTCTGAAACTGAGCAGTCAGAGCTCCTCACTTCCCATGAAATGCAAATCTCATTTCTGCTTCTATAGAAATAACCATAATCCTTCCTGGAAGCAAAATCAAGATCCCAAATCCAGTCAGGAATATGGGAAATGTTATAGGGAGAGATTCACAGATTGACAGAGAGCACAGGAACAAGCACACACACGCGTATCCCGGGTAATCTATTTCCTTTCATGAAGATTTTTTTTTTTTTAAATAAGGAAAATAACCCATCTAACTGGCACAGTTTGGAAAAGTTGTGTACTTTCACCCTAAAAAGGAAACAGAGAGAAAATTACGTTCCTTGCTATGAGTCTGAAACAAACTGAGAGGCTGAGATTGAAAAAAACTAGCTTTAATTCAAGGGCCAATGTACCAAAATGACTAGAATGTATAAACCTACATGTGTTATCGCAGAAATTTTGGATTGCAGGTAGCTATTCCATTAACAGAGGAAAAACAATTATTTTAAGGCATCCTGAAAAATTCATGGGTCTTCATGTACAAGAGCTGACACCCCATGGAAAAGTTTTAAGAGACCAACTAGTACTAACAATGAAAGATGAAATTACAGCTCTCTGACATCAAAGAAATGTTATTTGAATAGAACATCAACCTTCTTTATGTTTATATGTATGATGCTAAAGAATAGAATTCTTTAGGGAAAAAACAACACACTTTTCAGAGCCAATAAAAGCTAGGAAAAAACCTGAGTGGACTAACCTTAATATACCTGTATATCTTCCTACTCCTGAAGCTCCATGCAACATCTCTTAGCTTCTGGCTGCGCTATTTTCACTGTGAGTTCAAGACTAAGTGAAAAAACAGCTCATCTTACTTGTTTGTACATATAAAATAATTGTGTTTATATACAGTGGTACATGTTAGAAAACACACATACCCTTCTGTGATAGTATTTATTGCTTTAATCACAAAAATAGATTCATCAGGGAGTTATGCCAATACAGTTACTACTTCAATGTACGCAAAACAAAACCTGATTTATTCTCCTCACAGGAAGCACGGAACTGGAAACTCACTGAATTATGCTACCTTGGAAGTAAATTATAAAACAAAGCACAGTTTCAACTAACAGATCCAGTGTGAGAAAACCAATGTAACATTAGGCACAGAATAGCCGATAGTGTCTAGTAAGCGAGACACCAAAAGATTTAAACAGTGGAGTTAAGATCCGGGCCCTTGATCCACCCACCATTCAGGCTCTCAGTAAGGGTCATTCACAAAGCCCAAACCCAATACTTTTCAATGGAGAAGTCAGAGTGTTTCATGACCAAGTTCTAGATGCTGTCAATTGTGCAGACGCCAGAGCCTGACACTGCAGCTGTGGTCACCTTGCTTTGCCAAGCTCATCAGGCAAGGCAGGTGAAGAATGCCAAGCTGACAGTGGCAGAGAAGGGGAAGACAGATACAATGTAGGCTGAAGAAGCACTTCAAGGACACAGTGGTACCTCACTCCCAGTAGAAAAGCCATCGATAACCTACTTTAGTAAGTCAAACTGTGACGAAACACAGAGATGAAACAAACTTAATGAACATCAGATCCTTGAACTCCAGACCCTGCCTACCTCTCCATGCTCTCGTCATGCCACTCTGCCCTCACTCACAGCTCCAACTACCCTGGTCTTCTATATGGCCCTAAACATGCCATGTCTGCTCATACCCAACACTGACTCAATGGCCACGAGACCCCACTGCACCGCCTCCCCACCCCCCGGGCCTGGGATGCAGCAGTGAAGCAGATTCGCAAGCTCCCCGCATTCAATATGTTGGCATTACATACCAGTGAGGAAGACAGATAATGCATAAATGTCGGTAAGAATGTCAGACTGTGAAAGTGGCAAGAAAAAATAGAACAGGAGCAAGTGATAAAACATGGTAAGGATGAGCATCTTAGGTAGGCCAGGGAAGGCCATTTTGAGGAGGAGACATGTGAGCTGAGCCCATTCATCCAAGAGGACAGGCCAGAAGTCTGCAAATCACTCATATAGACACACAGGCAACAAGAAGCCATATCTTTAACCACAAACAGCAGTGATGCCTGCCCAAGCCCTCTTTAAAAGTTATATTCCAGAGGAGTTCACTTCCTTTTCCACAGGAATTCTGAAGTCTGTGTCAACAGCTGTTTAATACAATTGGAAGCACTAGAATCCTCACCACCCCTCTGGTTTCCCACACAATGCGGAGAACGCCCTGCGGCTTCTGGCTGCTCCCCCCATCCCATCCATCTCTGTGGCCTCAATCCAGATAGGAAGTGGCTCCTCCTGAAACGTGTCACTCACTATTAGAGCTACTGCTAGTTCTTGCTAACAGAAGGCCACCTTTCAGACATGTACATAGAAGGAGATAACCACACCATAATCCTGTTGACATGTGCCAGCGTTAGGCTGGGTTACATAAAAAGCTAAGTAATCATTAAAGAAGGGTGGGAAACAAACAGAAGAGTAGCCCCTTCAATCAAATGACTGCTTGTGTTTGGAAAAATTGAGGGGAGAAAAAGCAAGGTTCAGGGAGTCCTACTACTCTATGAAAAGGTCAGGCTTCAGAGAGTTCACTTTAAAAATGTCAGAAAACCACTTCTACTTGCACTCACCAAAATGAACCATCTCTATGAACCGGTATTCAAAGATAAAATCTGGTGCTTAAAAAACAAACAAATAACAAGTGGCTTGAGAAATAATTAGTACACCAATTTATACTGTTTCATAAAACCTTAGTACAGCTGAAAGTACTTCAGACTCTTGACCCACAGAAGATAGAAGGCCTGCAGGTGAACTTTGGACATCACATAAGACAGCACATGGCCATGAGTGTGGGGCGTGAACTATACTGGTCAGCCAAGCACAGGCAGCATCTCTAGACATGCAGAACCATGCAACTCCCACAAGAAGCAAGGCACTGCAAGGCTATGATACCTGGCTACACATACCACATACACACCCCTCCACCTGAGGGTACCCTCCTTTAAACATATACATGCCCACATATGACTCTCCTGCCCCCGGCACACACAGAGGTGTGTGCTGAAATAAAATAAAATGCATCTATCTTCCTTAAGACAGACTCAGTAGATGTTAATTTGGTCCTCAGGGCTATGTCTAAATAGATATTCTTTATTCCTTCTTTGGGTGCTATCATTAGGAAAAAAACCCTAAAATATATGTTCTCTCTTTTATTTTCTTGTATTATAAGTGACAAGTGTCCATTGTGGAATAACTGAAAAAGACAGAAAAGCACAAATAAAAATCACCCATAATTTCACCAGTCAGAAGTAACTAAGTTTTACCCAGTGTTTTAAGGTACATGTTTATGTCCTACATGTTTATGTTCACATACCTGGAATCACAGTGCATGCTCCAAGTTTTAGAACCTGTTTTTACCACGTTACTATAAACTTTTCAAATACCCATTGTCCTATTTAAGTTATTTATGGTTGTATGGATATTTAGTGTATAAATATTCATTTATTTAAGAAATCCCACAGTATTGAACATTGAGATTGTTTTCAATATTTTATTGTTTCCAGTTACAATGAAATAAACTTATATGTACAGAAATGCTTTTATGCAGTTTTCTTTCTCTAGAATTCACAGAAAGGGAATTTCTGGAGGAAAGGGTATAAATATTTTTAGTACATATTACCTAAGTGATAGTACATATCACTTAGGACACCTATATCAATTTATACACTCACCTAGAATGTTTTAGCATGCCTGTTTCTCTGAGTCCTAAGGTTTTATTATTTTGAAAACTTAGTAAGTAGTAAACAATATTGTGCCTCTCTCGTCTGAAGTTGCATTTCTTTGACTAGCAATGATATTGAACTTTTCCCAGCTGTTTATTGATCCAATGACTTTATTAAAAGCCCAGACATAAAAATTGGTCTCCAGCAAAGCAAATCAAAAGTAACAGGCAAATAATAAGATATACCAGGCAAGGATGACACCTAACTTCTATACAGTAGTCCCTCTCTATATCACGGTTCACTTACCATGGACTCACTGTATCGCGGGATTTTAAAAAATATTATATTTAATTATTGTGGATTTTTTGTTATATCATGGGATTTTGTAGTACTGTAATTGTATGTTGTTAAAATTAAGTAGGTTTAAGAGTGTAGAATATGTTTAAGGACATAAGTAGTGTTTATAAAAGTGTGGAAAAGGTTAATAAGGGAGTGGGAAAGGTTAATAAAGGACTGGGAACAGTTTATAAGTGTGTGGCAAGGGTTTATAAAGCCTTAAAATATATATAAATACTAAAATAAATGTAAGGTTCCTACTTCGTGGATTTTCACCTATCGTGGTGGTGGGGGGGGGGGTCCTAGAATGTAATACCCGTGATAAGTGGGGGAATACTGTATTTTAAAAAATAAATATAGCTCTACATCTATTTAAGTATTCCTATATATTTATAAATCCATGTGTCTTTCATGAAATTAATGGAGAAGGAAAATATTACTAAGATATCAAATCCCTCTCGATGAAGCTGGGCAAGGGTGAACTTCCCTGACTCAGTATTTGGTGCAGGAGAGCACGGGGTCTACCTAGATCGACAAATAAAGACAGCTGGGAAGGACATGATGCTAATCTCCCCTCACCTGGCTTGTAAGCCTTGTTCGTCAGTGTATGCCCAGTACCAGCAGGAAAGATGCTCAATAAATATTTGTTAGGGCTATTTTCAGGTTGATGGCCAAGGAACTTGAAAGAATTTGAGCTATAGAATATCGGTGTCTCTGATCTCAATATTTCCCACCCATCCCGGTGATTGTGGTACTTGGGAGACATCACATAAATGTCTGTGGCTGCCACAGAGACCAAAAAAGGATTATAATACCTTCCTGGTCTACTTCTACGGGGAGGGTGTAAGGACAAAGCGAGGAAGAGAGGTGAAAAAAAAAGTTCTGAAAACTATTCAGTGCTGTGCAAAGTGGGATGATGATGATGAGAGGAGGAGAATAAATTTAACAGGCACCTCACAGAGGCAGACTGACGAGTACATGCAGAGAATGTTATCAGTGAAGCAGGCCTTGCTAAGAAATCAAACTTTCTGCTCTGGCATGCCACTGGCTGTGCACTAAAACAGTGTTTCCCTGGAGCCCAGGAGGTGATACAAAGGGCACAGGCTGTAAATGGGCTGTGAAGTCCTGAAGACCAACTTTTAATTGTGAGCCATGCCTGTCAGACTTTTATTTAGTGCCCAAGAGTTCTTCACAGATTTTTCTCTCCGTCTAGAGTGTTCTGCAGCTTCTCTAGGATGTGTACTTATGTGAACTTCATTTTATTTCTCCTTTTGGAATTTGCTGTGACTACTGAACTGACAGTTCAGATATTTCCTTTTAAGTCCGGCAGGAAGTCAGTGATGAGCAGAACTAAGCGCTGCCATGCAAGCTTTCTTAGGATCAGCATTCTGAGTTGAGAGAGAAAAATCAATCCCCATGCTAGAACTTGCTCTAGAAAATAGTCCAAAAAGGTACACATTTTCTGTATGTTGGGGGCCAATGTTGAGGTCTTCGGTAAAGGTGAACCTCTGAAAGTGACAGAGGTAGCATTTTTAGAAAGATTTAACTTGAGAGATTCACGCTCTGATAATTCCCAGTCAAGCAGACTGGAGTTAACTAGAAGGGAGAAGCAGGCCTGAGATGGGGGAGGGAAAGGGGAAAGGGAAGGTGAAGGCTGGCGAGAGCTGTAAGGGACCAAGCCTGCAATAAGAGCAGAGCCATTTCCGCACCCAGACACCTGCTGGATGGGCTCTCTGTTGGGGACAGAGAAGGGCTTTGAGGCCCGCCCGTGTCCTTGACTCCTGGTTCTGCTGTTTCACAGCTCTCTATGCCACTCAGAAGCGAAACCACCACCAACCTACCCATCTATATATGAAGTACAGTCTCAGTTATGAAAAGTGGCTGTAATCACTAGAAGAAAGCCTGTCGGAGGCTCCTGTTGCTCCTGCTTGTTATTCCACATTTGCCAGGCTCCTGAACTGTCAGTGCCACTAGAGTCCCCCCAAAACTAGAACCTGTTGCCATGGTAGCTGCTCTCCCCCGTCTTAGAAAGAGCACGCTCCAAGCCATTATGAAAATGAAAAGCTTTTATGTTTCATGATCACCTCCCCTCCAGCTTCTCTCCTCTGTCTTGCCCAGTTAAATGCTGGGCAGTACATGGAGCAGAAACTGAAATGCGAGTATTTCAATTATAGCAAAGACCAGAAAATTAATAATCCAATTTCCAGACAGTGGGGGGCTTGGAAACAACTGTTCAAAGCAAGCACATGTGGTGTGTGTGTGTGTGTGTGTGTGTGTGTGTGTGTGTATTATGTGTATGTGTGTGTTCATGTTCGCGAAAGAAAAAATAAGAATGAAAAGCAATTGAAGACAGACATTCCCTGAAGTGCATTAGATCTGACAAACACCAGAGCACTGTCTGGCTGTATGCTGAGGAAAGGAGAGGGAGGAAAATCAGTAATGATGATGGCTGATGAGAAAGTCTCCCAAAGGGCTGAGAAAACCATCCCCTTCTGTTAACAGAAACCAAAGGAAGGAGGGAGAACTGTTTTGGGGCCCAGCCAAAGGCACATGTAAGGGTTACTCCTCTGGAAAAAAACTGGGGGTGGCATAGAAGTCCCAAACCTATATCATGGAACTTGCTGTTACCCAGCATCGAATACAAGATGAAAAACCATGAGAAAGAAATGAGGAACATTATACCAAGATTGGAGAGTTTTCTGTATTGTCCATATCTCTAAAAATGCATCCCTCCTGCCAGCACTCGTGAATCTCTCACAGCTCTGTTGTGACTGTCCACGAGTGAGGTGTCCTGGCCCGCGACTCACTCCCAGGGATGCTTCCAAAGTTAGGCATAGTTTCAGGCCTCTGTGTAAGTCCAGAAGATGGAGATACATGTACTGATTCACACACAGGAAAGAGAAGCAAAGGAGCAGTTTAGGAAAGTCAAGTCCACGCCAAAGATGTAGAGATTTCATTTCCTGCCCCAAAAGCCAGTGGAGTCATTAAGGTGACTGCCAAGCATTGACAGTGACTGACTCTTCTGGTTCTATGCTCAAAACTTAAAACTTAAAAAAAAGAAGTCTGACAGGCCTTTCCCACCCCCACTCAGACCCCTAAAGGTAATTAAGCCTAAAGTTAGAGGTAAGTGCCACAAATGATGTCTATACATTCAGCTAGAAAATGGCACACCGAGGATATCAGTCTAAAACTGTGTCTGCATCATTCCACCTGCTAGTGCTGTTCCAGGACTCAGGGTGCCAGGAGCAAGGTTAGTAACAGGAAGTTCATTCACTGCTGTCTAATGCACGGTGAGCCACGGCCGCCTGTCTCTTATGTGTTATTCAAGAAATCTTCTTTATAGATTTTCTCTTTGTCCGGAGTGTGCTGCAGCTTCTCTGGGGTGTATCTTTGTATAGACTTAGTTTGATTTCTCCTTTCGGAATCTGATGTTTCATATCTCTCAATTTAAAAAAATTCTCAGCTGTTGTATCTCTTCCCCTTCTCTTTAGGCTCATCTCTTACAACTCGCACTTCTAGACATATTTTAGACCTTCTCATTCTGTCTTCTATGTCTCTTCAAATATTTTCTATTTTATTATTTCTCTGGACTACATTCTATCAATTTTCCAAGGTTTATCTTCCTATTCATTAAGTCTCCTATCAGCTTTGTTTAGGCTGGTATTTATTTCAACTGAGTTTTTAAATTTTAATGATTTTCAAAATTCTTATAGTTGGTTTTTTGAATTCTGCCTGTTCTTTTTATCATAATCCCTTCCTTATGGTTTTTTAAAATGACTTTAAATGCAATTATTATATGGTCTCTGTGGAATTTTTCTATGACTGTTTTATTATTTGAAGTCCATGGGTTTTGATATTCCTGTGCATTGTTTCCACTGACTTTAGTTGATAGTGGATTATTTCCTATTTATTTATAATGTTGAACTTATCTGCAAAGGAGCTTTATTTATGGAAATCCTAGGCACCATAGGTTGACATATTCTTCAGCCCGTACTCAAGGAGTACCACTGAGCGATATTGGTAGAATATATTTGAATGTAGTTACAAATTTCCTTACAGATCCCTGGCTAAGATAGTACAATAAATTCACTATTGTCCCTCTGTGCTAGAAAGTAGTTTGTTTTTTTAAATCTAGTCTTTGTTTTCAAGGAGGGTGGAGCCTGACAAGGATCCATGGTTAAGGTAAGGGTCTCAGTTCTAACTTCTTCCACCCTCAAAGGTCCCCAGGTCTCATTTTCATTTCCACATGATTTTAAAACCCAAGTTAAGTGACACTGATGACTTTCCATTCCTCCATCCCCCAACCCTCCCCCCCAACCTGCCTAAAATAGTTACATTGTCAGCAGGACCTTATTAATTAATATTCTAAGGAAATTTAACTTTTGCTTGACTTACTATTTACTACTGGGAAGGAATCAGGCTCTGTGAAGATAGATTTCAACTTTAGTTCAAAACTGATAAATTTGCAAATTATTTTTGTCTGGTAGAGATGCAAATAATTTCTGTCCAGTAGAAAAGATAAGCTCAAGAGTTCAAGTTTTATTGCCCTATAGAACATTAACCACTTTCGAATCTAATTTAGTAGACATATTTTCAGTGTTCTTTCTTTCATTAACCATAAATTCCTATCCTCTTTTGAACCAGATTTATATTTCTGCTGGTAGCCTCCTAAATTTCTGACATGTACTTATGCTACATTTTTTACAAAAGTCATGTAAAAAAATTTTTGCAACTTATACATGAACTCTTATTTGTTGAGGGCCTATCAGGTTTAAAGCAATGTGTTAACATCTTTATATGTTATACTATTAAATACATTTCCCATGAGGGAGGGGTTATTCCAACTTGACAAATGAGGAAACTGAGGCTCAGAGAAATTGAGTAGTTTGTTCAAGGTCACCTAGCTAAGAAAGAACAGAGCCATGAATGAAATCCAATTCCCACGCTCTTTTCTCTTCATAATTTAATGAGCTGAATATTCTTTTCCTATAACATCTACCTATTGGTGTTTTTATTGCAAGGAATTGTTCCTTCCCTTTTCTAGACAAAATGGTCCAACTAATACAGATTAAAATCAAGCTAGCTTTTGAAAGTAGATAATATAAAATGTTTCATAGTAATCTTATAGTCAACTAGCCCCACATTGATTACACCCTAGAACTGGTTTTCAGTCAAATTTGAATACACCATTAGGAGCAAAATAATTTTTAAAAATGTAACAAAATTTAAAAAATCATTTTATTATATTGTTAAAATCAGATTGGAAATTGTATGCTTGGAAAAAATCAAC
Source organism: Furipterus horrens (assembly GCF_987537825.1). Classification (NCBI taxonomy): domain Eukaryota; kingdom Metazoa; phylum Chordata; class Mammalia; order Chiroptera; family Furipteridae; genus Furipterus; species Furipterus horrens. Next base: position 71,539,890 of record NW_028327180.1, read on the forward strand.
ATAAAAAAAGTCACAAGTATGCTATCCAATGCAAAGATCAAGAAAGTCTTGGAGAAACAAGATGGCAGAGGAGTAAGTGGAAGCTACACTAACTTCCTCCCAGAACTAGTCTGGATTTACAACGTAATTTTGGAGAAATCATCTGGAATAACCAACCGAACACCAGCTGGAGAGAAGTCTTACAACCACGGAGAGACAGGAAAGGCCGCTACATCACAACGTGACCGGTAGGGAGTGCGGAGACGCGGAAGGGCTGGCTGGGCTCACACAGGTGGCAGCTGAAGGGACTGAGAAACAGCTCAGCAGCCGGGGATTCCCCCTGAGAAGGGCAGGGTCCAAACCCCCAGCTGGGCTTCCCAGCCTACAGCAACAGAGTGGAAAGTAAAATAGTATCCAGCTGAGAAAAGCGAAAAGCCACAGGGTTTCTTGCTGGCCGGAGAGAAACAGCTGGAGAAAAAGAGCTCTTAAGCGGATCACATATGAAAATATTCTGCCCCCACTTACCCTGGGCACAAGCAGAGGGAAGACAGAGAGGACAGGAAATGCTTGGGGAGAGTTTGGTGTGGTGGCTTTGAGGGGAGAGCTGGGGAAGCGGCCGGCCGGGTCCCAGTGCTGACTCATCCCCAGTGCTGCAGGCAGACCATTCCCGGCCAAGTGGCATCAGCCTGAGGGGAAGCAAAGGCCCTGCCTACAGGAATTAAGCTGCCACACCCACGGTCCTTAAGTCTGACGGCTAATCACAGATTGAATAGATTAACAACTAAAGGAGTCAGACAAAGGCAGTAGATCACTGGAAGTCTCCAACAGGCTGCCTAGGCCCAGACTGGTACAGGATCTGACGCCACCAGGGGCAGATCCAGGAAGTGCAGATCATTCTAAGAAGCACCAACAAACAATAGGAGTCACGAAAATGGGGAGACAGAGAAACAATCCCCCATCGAAAGGAAAGGTAGAGTCCCCAGAAAGAGTGCTAAATGAAATAGAGGGGAGCAAACTATCAGATATGGAATTGAAAGCATGGATTATGGAGAAGCTCAATGAGCTCAGCGGAAACTACAAAGAACTCCAGAAAAACTACAGTGAACTCCAGAAGAACTATACGGAACTTACTGAGAATTATACCAGCATCAAAAAGGACATGGAAGCTATCAATAAGAGCCAGGAGAAAATGAAGAACACGATCTCTGAATTGAAGAACACAGTAGAAGGAATTAAAAACAGGATAGAGGAAGCAGAAGATTGGATCAGCGAGCTGGAGGACAATGTAGACAAAAACTCACAGACAGTGCAACAAAACGAAAAAAGACTGAACAGGACTGAAGAGGCTCTAAGACAGCTGCAGGACAACATGAAACGTAATAATATCCGTATCATAGGAATTCCAGAAGGAGAAGAAGAAGAGCAAGGAATAGAAAACCTCTTTGAAAAACTAATGACAGAAAACTTCCCTAACATGAGGAGAGAAAGAGTCACGCAAGTCCAGGAAGCACAGAGGGTCCCAACGAAGATGAACCCCAACAGGCCCACTTCAAGACACATCATAATTAAAATGCCAACATTCAAAGACAAAGAGAGAATCCTAAAAGCAGCAAAAGAGAAACAACTAATAACATACAAGGGAGCTCCAATAAGGCTATCATCAGATTTCTCAGCAGAAACACTTCAAGCCAGAAGGGAATGGCAAAATATATTCCAAGCAATGAAAAACAAAGGCCTACAACCAAGAATACTCTACCCAGCAAGGCTCTCATTCAAAATGGAAGGTGAAATAAGGAGTTTCCAAGACAAAAGAAGGCTAAAAGAATACATCTCCACCAAATCAGCATTGCAAGAGATGCTAAAGGGTCTGCTTTAAGAAGATGAAGAAACAGAGAGAGACAGAGAGGAACACGAGTACAAAGGGGGAAAATGACAATGAATAAGTACTGAAAGAAAGAAGGAACTTCTACCATTTGCAACAACATGATTGGAACTAGAGAGAATTATGCTTAGCGAAATAAGCCAGGCAACGAAAGAAAAATACCTTATGCTGTCACCTATTACAGGAAACTAATGAACAACACAAACAAATGAGCAAAATTGAACCAGAGGTATGTAAACAAGGAATAAACTAACAGTAACAAAGGGGGAGATGGGAGGGAGAGAAGTGGTAAGAAGGGGAAGGGTCTAGTCAAAGAACATGTATAAATGACCCATGGACATGGACAACTGGGTGGGGACTGAATGTGGAAGAAGGGAGGGCAGGGTGCAGGGAAGCAAGAGGGGGGAAAAAAGTGAGACAACTGTAATGGAAAAACAAACAAACAGAAAAATTTTTAGTGGGGGGAAAAATAAAAATATAAAGAATAGAAATGCAAGTTCAGTGAATATTAGAAGGACAAGGATTTTCCTTCACACTGTATATATTTTCTCCCTATCTGATCCCTCCAGAATTTGGCATTCTAAAGAAGTAAGTAATGACCTAAATTTATTTGCATAAAACTAATAAGACCAGTTGTTAATAGAGGTTTTTTGTTTTTTTTTTAACTAAGACTTTGAATGGAATGTCATGCCTAAAGGAGACATGCTTGGGCTTTGGTTGTTACCAAAAAGCCCTGAGCAACTGGGACTAACTTTCAAAGATAATAAAAGTCCATGAGATAAAAGGCCTGGTACCTTGGATGGATGAGTGGTCCATAGCAATCTTTCCAGGGAAGGAATGAAGGTTGTTTTCCTGAAAGATGGCTAGAAGGGACCTTAAGGCACAATGGAAAACCAGGAGGACCTGGAAAAGACAGGTGTTTACAGGCAAGGCTGAATGCCAGGTATGTGGCTCAGCTTCTGTGCCCTGAAGGGCAGACTGAAGGTCACCCTAAATGTTCCTTGCGTAAGTTCCAGCAAAGCAGAACTAAAGATCATAAGTGATCATTTGCTGCTTTTGTTGTGTTTATGCAAATGAACAGGATAAATTAAAAATGGACTTAATGCAGTCCCTTTAATGACAAGGAGGGTAATCTTAGGGAGAAAAATCACGATTCAAAGAAGATCACAATGCCCAGTGGTGGACTATAAAGTAGTGCAACTAACTGTCTTTAAAGTTTCTTTTCATTTAAAATTTGTTTTCATTTGAAAGTTAAACTATGTCTGTGGCATTATTAAAGATGTTTAATTTACAGGCAAGAAGAATGTCAAATGCCTTGCAACTGGATGTCTTTCCGATAAGACAGTCCTACAGATTTAGAGACTTGTACGTGGGTTATGTTATATAAATTAACATGTGTTTTCTGTTTTCAAAGGGCATAAGCCTACGATCTCATTACCTGAGTGATTATCTGTATGTATAGGCCTCACTTAATCCTGTCTGCATTGCTGCCTCCTGAGACTCAATGGTTTGGCTGAACTAAGTGGCTGGGTTGGTGAAGAACGGGGTGGTCTGTGGGCTTCAGTTTAAAACTGGTTTCTCTTTTCTATCCTAATGGCTTGGACAGAAAGAGCCCAGAGGCCTGAGAGGGGGGAAACCTAAAATATTTCCCTCAATCCAAACTAAGTATAATGGGCAAAAGGGTTTTGGACAGGTGAGATGTACCTGGCATACCTTCCTCCAAAGAAGCCCTTCTTTTCCCTAATGTGGGACATTGAAAAATTAATACCTGTTCTTTTGTCATCTAGTGGTTACGGATTGAATGATGTCCTTTAACCCTGTTGCCCCCAGAATACAACAAGGATGCCAGCCTGTTAAACCAAGCATGCCGTTGTCCAGAGACAGCCAACCAACCTGGAGTCTGCACGATCCTTCCCCCTGTGGGAAGGCCACCCTCCCCTCCACACCCCCACTCTTATTAGGGATTTCTTGACCCAAGGGTAGGTAGGACGACGACCATGTCCAGCTTGAAGCAGCTACAGGAGCTCGAGACCTTCGTCCATTGTCCTTTATAAGATCGTAAAGGGTCTTAAGTCTTAGAGGGAGGGATTGTTATTTTTTATTGTTAAAATATTTAACTAATTAATTTTTTAAAAAAGAAGAAGAAGAATATATGAAAGGGTGAGGCAGGAGAGCTTGTATGTACGACCCATGGGCATGGACTTGGGGAGGGGATTGTTGGGGAAGAGGGGTGCTGGGCAGAGGGGAGCAAAGGGGAAAAAATTGGAACTATTGTAACAATATAATCAATAAAATATACTTAAAAAAAAAAAGAAAGTCTTTATGGTTTGAACCCTAACATTATAACTTATGTTCAAATATACCAAGCACATTTCTAGAACAAATATATTTTAAAGAGAACTTAAAATGAGAATTCTAAGCTTTGAACTCCAAATTACTTAATTAGGCAGGCTCCCAAATTAAAAAAAAAAAAAAAAATTGAGAAAGGTCCATGAATGAATAGCTCTTCTGGACCATAAAATATGTACTGAATTCTGAGAAGTTAGGAACATAAGATTGAACTAATATTTTTCTTTAATTGCAATTCTATAGAAATCAATGTTCAAAAACCTCCATGTTTTTACACTGCATAAAAAAAAAAACAACCAAAAAACACACAAAAAAACACCCCACTAAAGGTGTCACCAGCCAAATAAGTTGGAGATATTTGAACCAAAAATCTTAATAGGCAACATAGGGGCAATTTTTTAAGTTGGTTCTCCTTTGCTATAATTTGTCACCTTCTCTGATACTCCACTTCTATAGAATCAGACAAATTTGCTTTAATATACCCACAGGAAATTTCTTCTAATTCTTACACTGTAGTCATGTGTAGCCCTCATAAGAAGTGACTGGAATGAACATATTTATTAGAAGGGTACTTTGTGATTTTTATTTTAGCAAAGACAGTGGTTATCAAAACATGGTTCATGGACTCCTGGAAGTCTCCAAGACCTTTTCAGGGGTTCCACAAAATGTAAAAACAAGGATCAGTAAAACTGCTGGTACCTTAACATTAATTTAGGCAGTGGTAACAAGCTGGATCAACAGTCTGTATTCTTCACCACCACAAACTCAACAAATTAAAAAAAAAAAAAGAGGCATGGTTACATGGAAGACTGACAGCTGTCAGAGAGGGAGGGAAAGAAGATAAAGACTGGATGGAAGAAGGTGAAGGGATCAGCCAAAGGACATATATGCATAACCCACAGCCACAGACAACAGTGTGGTGATGGCCAGAGGGAAGGAGGGTCTGGGTGGAGGGAGGCAATGCAGGGAGGTGGGGGATGGGGATACCTGCAATAGTGTCAACAATAAAAATAAAAGGAAACAAATAAATAAGCCCAGTTTTACTTAAAACTACCTGTGATAAAACAGTAAAAATTATTAATTTTATTAAATGTTGACCCTTTAGCACATTTTTTTATTTTGGAATAAAAGAGGAAATGTGCCTAAAGCACTTTCTACCGTATACCAAAATTGACTTGTGGGAAAGCAGATGTACAATTGTTTGAGCTGTAACTATGCTAACCTCCTTTCTCATGAAACACCATTTTAACCTGAAAGAACCAGTTACTCAGGTTTTGGTATTTGGCAGACATTTCTCAAAAATCAACCAAGTGAGTCTGTCACTTCATATAAAACAACTGACAGTATTTGCTGCAACAACAAAATTCATTCTTTCAAGAAAAAAAGTATAATTTTAGAAAACCTGGATTTGACACTATGAGCTTGACAAGCTTCCCAATTCTTCATGACTTCTTAAAATGAGATTAGTGGGAATAACAAATGTGATTTTAAAAAATACTGTATGATAAAATGTACACATTGGAAGAGGTGTATAACTCCCTGAACCAGAATTTTCCAAATGACCAATGTAAATTTTTTTAAAAAGCATGCATGGGTAAAAGATTCATTCAAAGTGTAAGATGGGCCAACAGAGTTTAAAGCACCTGTGTGTGAAAAGTTCACTGATATGACTTCATTTCCCACACTGCAATAAAGCTTAAAGGAATTGCTACTTGCTGAGTTTTAGTGTATTAACAAAAAAGAATATCCAAAATTACCTGAAAAGGTAGTTAAAAACATTTCTTCCTTTTCCAACTGCATATGTGTATGGCCTGATTTATTTTTCATATCCTTCAATAATAAAACACTTGACAATAGATTAAATGAAGAAAATATCTGGTTACCTTCTATTAAGTCAGACATTAAAGAGATTTACAAGAAATGTAAATATTCATTTGATGAATTCATAAATAAATCTTTAAAAAATTTTAATTTCTAATACTGGCAATTGAGATAAATATAATCCATATAAAGAAAGGCTATTAGAGCCCTTAATAATTTTTATAAGTGTAAAGAGGTGCTGAGAGCACAAAGTTTTAGAAATGCTGAGCTAAGATAATACCTTGCACGGTTTGCATTGAGAGCGATTAGAATGTTTTGGAAATCCGGTTGATGGTTATGTAACATGGTCAGTGTACTAAATGCCACTGAATTGTATGCTTTAAAATTGTTAATTCATGTTCTATAAATTTTACTTCAATAAAAGAATGCTTTCAAAAATAATATGGTACTTTGGAACCACAAATCAAGAGTCTGGCTAATCTGGCATAGTGCCCTTCCACAGAATGAAGACCAAGAGCCATCATGTCCTGCTCACCGTGAGAAAAACTCAGTCTATGATTACCTTAGGTTCTTTCTGCTTGACATGAAATTTAAAACATTTCAGGAGGTCTTTTCTTTGAAAATAATAAAGACCATGACCAAGTTTTCAAAAGTTGGCCCAAAGTCCTGGGTTTTCCCATCTGAGCAATAAATTGAAGCATTCTGTCACTAGACAATACAACAGTCAGCTACTTATCTGCTGGTCCTAAGTATATAGTGCATGCTGGATGCTCTCCTGTGATAGGTCCTGGGAACAAAAGGGTGAGCAAAAATCACAGGTGATTCCTGCATTCACAGGGCTCAGAGTTTAGTGGAAAGGCAATCATTAATCAGAAAATGGTACAAATTACAGAAACTACACTGTTGTGAAGAGTGCTCCAGGAAGGAAAGCTATATAATGCCAGAAGCACGGAAAGACGGGACTCTGACTCTAATGAAGACCAGAGGAGTTCCTGAGGACCAGCAGCACTAACTCCACCTGGGAGCTTGTCAGAAATGCCTAATCCTAGGCTCCTTTCAGATTTATGAAGAAGAATCTGCATTTTAACCAGCTCAACAGGTGATACCTGTTTAAGAAGAACTCACTGTTCTAAGGAATGGGTAGAGGTTAATTAGATGAAGGAGGAGTATTCTGACCAAGGGCATGTTTAAACTCAAAGAAAGCTGCTGTGACCAGTGTGGGGAGAGCATGGGGAGAGATGCTAGTGGCTTGCACATTCTAAATCAGGTCATGAGTAAGTAGAGAGATTAGAAGAAACTGCAGTCTCCTGAACTCTTATCAGGCACACCTTTCTGGCACTAAACTGCTTTCAAAACAAACAGGACAGTTAGATGCTCATCCTTTTATAGTTGAAGGCAAATTCCTTTAATTCCAATGAAAGAATCAAGTTCTTACAGCAGGAGTGGTAACAGCTCTGGTTTCCCAAAGTAAAACAACAGGGCAGCCTTGCAACACCTTAATTTGAATGTGTGTAAAAAATCATATTGACACCTTGATGCCTCAGAGGGCCCTCATTGCCAGGAGGGTCTGAACTCTAAAGAGGCAGTGACTGTACTCTGGACTCTGCACAAATCGTAAGGCACAATATGTTTGAGCCTCTTAATAACAAACATGGGTCACAATGCCAAGGATCCTGGTGAACAATTTATCTAGTACTTGGGGAACTGAATGGAACGTGACCCAGCAAGCCTGTAAAACTCAGCAGACTGCACCGTGGGAACTGCACCAAAAAGAGACGGTATCAATAAATATTTGAGGGAGAGAGAGAAGGATCCAAAATTCTACTGTGGCTCCAGGCATTCATGGATGTCTGAGCATGGGAGGAACCAGTTATGCCCAGCAGCTCCCTCTGTGTTGACGAAATGAGTTCTGTGATATGAAGACCCCAGTGAGGAAGAAGAATCATGATGCAGACAGTGTTGGAGAAGAGAATTTACATGGGAAGCATCTCAGCAGCAGCTGTCTATAGCTCTAGGAAGAGTGGGAAATATCCTGATTAATACAAGAAAGATGGGCTCAACTGCAGCTAATAAACCTGAGGGCAACGTCCAGGGTAAAGAAAACCCAGAATTAGGAATTCATGGCTTTTTGAGAAATAAATTAGGATTTACTTCTTACTTTCTCATCACTTCAGGGATTGAGTGTATTGACAAAAGCTGCGTATATGATAACTAAAAAATAAAGATGGAAGTCCAAGTTCATTTACCCCATTTCTATACAAATGAGAGACAATGGGTTTGTGTCATTTTAGCAATGTTAGGGGGGCACTGGAAGCTTTCTAGTTTTCTGAATGGATACCCAGCTAGACAATTCTTTTTCCAGATACATTGGTGAGAAAAACATTATTTCAACAAAGATATGATCAACTTCCCGATCTCTCACAGCAGTAGAAGCTGCATTAATTAGCAGCCACTATATGGAACCTCAGATGGCCAGCTCTCACAATCAAAGACGATGATGAAAGCAAGAGCTTTGTTTTGCATCTTCGTGAAAATGACTGATGAGCAATCTAACAGCCTTAAGAGGTTGAAAGTACCCTTAAATAATAGGAACAAATACAGCCCAAATTACTTAAATAGTACAAGAAACCATTAAAAAAGAAAGTAAGAGACAATCTCAGCACCCAAGATGGTGTCAAGTGAGTTACAATTTCAAGGCATTCTTCTGGTTAAGGCTGTCTGTTTCCTTCCTTATACCCACAATGCACTTCAGGGCCAGGACTCTTAAGCTAACGTTGCGTACTCACTCACATGCAGCTAAAAGGGATAAACACTTGGTTTAGCTGAACAAATGCTTTGAAGCATTCTGGTTCTGCCACTATCAACTTCCAAGTCTGGGACTAGGCAGCCTGATAGGATCTGGCTTTCAGTGTTTCCTGTCTAGTTATGAAATTCAGACTAATTACTTCGTTTAGAAATTATTCATTGTATGTAATTATATTGTTTCCTCTGCAACTTCTCCTAAACTCATCTTTACCTTGACCTCTTCCTCTCTGTATTACAACTACACTGTTCACCTTCACGCACACCATTATCCGGAAGCCTCTTCCCTTATATCTTTTTCGTTTACCCCACTAACTTCTCCTAACCCTTTTGCTCTTATATCATCCTCCAACCTCCAAATTAGGGAAAGTCTCCCCATTCTCTCCCACCAGAGGATACTGTGTGTGAAGCACCTACAGCAAACCAGGCAGAGAGAGACCAATGGTGAGGCAGACACTGGGCCTATCATTAAGGGGCTTGTCCTATAACAGAGAGGAAGAAAAACAGGTGAATCAAGGGTTTCGGAAGCTGTGACCACAGTTTACACAAGGTATGGGGTAGGGGTGAGCAGGACAGCAAAGTCTATCTGTGCAGAAAACATTTCAGATGGAGATGCAGGCACAAGCAAAGGAAGAGAGGTGCACAAGTCTGTGGGCACTGCAGAGTGTCAGGCCTCTGGCATGGAGTGGAGAGGGGGAAGGCTAGAGGGAAAGCAGTTTCCAGATCAAGCATGCCTTAGGATGCCACACTGGAGAGTACAGACTTGGGCTTTAAGTAGGGCAGTGAAAAGGGCAGGGCTCCCTCTTGGTTACAAACATGCCTCCCTCCAAATCTGTGGAAATTCAGGTCATCATCCTTCCTCTGCTCTCCTGCCAAATCTCCCATAAGCACTCTGTGCACTCCGCTTAAGGGAGCAAAAAGCAGTCAGCAGTTCTTCCATGCATTCCAAACTCATTTCTAGGAGACATCACAAATCAGTCAGCGCAGGGAGCTGAGAGTCCAGTGCCCACCTACGGCTGGACATAGACAGTCAAATCAGTTTCATTCTCTTTCCTTTTTCTATTATAATGACATAGGATTTTTTTTAACTTATTTTTTATTTTTTAAAAGTGGAATTAAGTGACGGTGAATACTCTGACCATGGTTGTGATCCCAAATCTACTTGAAAGTTAATCTATCCCCTACGGTCAGATTAAAAGTGGAGTCTTTTTCAGGCTGTTAAATTCCCACTCGATTATATTAGTTTTCACTAAGTTTTGAATGCATTGAGGTGGCCTGGGCTGGTGGCATGATATAAACAACATGGACAGTTGTATCTTGCCTAGATACCTTCAATAAAGTGGACATGGAAGCACTGGAGGGTCTTATCCTGGAGAACATTATTTGCTCTAAAATCATGCTATAATTTTACCATGTGTAATGATTTAAAATTGGTCCTTGGCAAATGAAGTCTCTCAAGGCCTTCTTATGAGAGAGATTAGCCCCAAAATACAAGACTGGAGAAAAATATACTGAATCCGAGTTAAGAAGCAGGAGAACTTAAAAGTGAGAGTCTTCTCAATTCAAAAAGTATTTACTGAGCACCTGAGATGAAGCCAACAGAATAGATGCTGGGGGTTTCAAAGACTTGATCTACCACCCCACAAATAATGTCAGAGTGGAAAGGAGTGAAAGGGAGACAAAGATAAATTTGGTTACAGTAAAACTGATCAATGAAGCAGTTACTGGAGTGTGCACTTGAGGCAAAAATGAAGCCAGAAGTTTAGAAGTGTTTCTAAATTGCTTAAATGACTAGTAACGTCAACTGAATCCCATTTAGGAAACAATGTAGGCTGTGGCTAAGGGGAAAAAGAAAGAAAATTTTTAAAAAGCCTCAACTCCAGACTCCAGCATTCTCAAGAGGCATTCAGGACTGCTCAACTGGTGAATATACTCTTCTGAGATTCTAAGTAACTAGAACTTATTGGTGTGGTTCAGAAAAACATACTCAAAAGTGATGACCATTTATATTAATAAAGACAATAAAATATTTAGCTATCACTACCCAAATAAAGGTAAGCAGCATTAACCTTTTCCCTACGTTTTTATCTTGAGTCTGGCGCCTTAGGCCACTTGGCCATCCTGACACTATCTTTTCCCTACGTTTTTAAAACTCATCAAAACTTATAAAGTTCTGTAGAACAAGAAAGATCATTTAAATAGCAACCCTGCGGAAAACTAAAACACTCGGGCTTTTAGAATTTGAAAAGGAATCATCTTGTCTTATGAAATTCAAAAGGAAATCAAATACATTTAAAGGCAGAGTCTGCTTAAAGTGAGCTACATATCAATTTCCACCACGTCAGTTTCAAACCTATAATGAAGACTCATGTAGAGGTAGAATATAGTAAGGGAAAAAAAATAACCTATGGATTCAGATGGGAACTTGGGTACATATAGTGACTTTGGAACTTGGTAGCAGTGTGACTTCAGGCAAGTATGTGACCCTTTGAATTTCAGCATTCTCTGTAAACTAAGAAATCCGTTATCTGCTTTGGGGATTTTTCTGATGATAGTAGATACAGGCTAGTGAAAGCATGCGGTACATAGTAGGTTTTCAACAAATGCAAACTAATTGTATTATTCAATTCCTTATGTTCATAAATTCTTGAGCATACATTCTTATCCCTTTGGACTATTGAACAGAGACAAACAGTAGTGATGGGAACTTTTCTCCCTGTGTGAATTGACACAGCTCCATATTCTTGTGACAGTCCACTGAGGGTACTCAGTCATTCACCCTGAAGGAATTTCTCCAAACACTTCCAGGGTGACATAATTATTGTCTTGGGGAACTGGGGTAAGTGTCAAGGTTGAAGAAACTGGAGCATTATCACCAAGCTGAGCACCAGTAACAGATACCAAACAGCAGTCATAAATAGAAGATAAAGACCCAAAAATAAAAAGGAGAAAATGCAGTATCCTCCAAAGCATTAAACATTCTCAGCAAAAGATTCTAAGATTTAATAGGGTGAAAGCTGTCATTTTTGAGCCCTTACTACATGACAGAAACTATGACAAGTACTTTGCATGCATCAACTCAATCTTCACAACACTACTATGAGGTAGGTCCCATTGTTCTCCCCATTTTATAAATGGGGACACAGAGGCCCAGAATGAGATAATTACAGGAAGTACCCCTGTCTGTAAGTGGCATAGGTGGAACTTGAACTCGAGTGGCTTCTACTCTTAAACGATGTGCCATTTCCAAATACATCAATGGAAAACCAATCACATGGTCATTACCTTAATTAAGCCAAGTAATTTGTTCTTCAAACAGCAGGCTTCGTCTTCTAGAGTTCGATTCTGGTTCATTCTCTAAGGTGTGAGTCCTAATTAGGACAACACCAGGGGCACTTATGCTGCAGTCCCCAGGGCTCTGTTCCTGACCCCTCCTCTACCCACAGACCTGTCTTCAGTGATCTCATCAGTCTCACATTGATCTATATACAAGAAAAACCATCTATACAGTGAGAGCTCTCTTAGTAGAATTCTTGCTATGTTCATCCCCGACGTCTGCCCACCCCACCACACAGATACAACAAAACCAGGCCTCCCTTTCTTCACTGTAAACACAGGAATCATCATTTATTCCCCTCCATGTGACATCTAGCCCATCAGTTAACCTGTTGGCCCTGCCTTCAAAGTATAGCCCAAATTCAACTACTTCTTATCACTTCCACCACAGCCAACCTAGTGTAGGCCCCCAATGTCTTTTGCCTGGGCTATTGCAACAGCCTTCCAGTTGGTCTCCCTGACTCCATTCTTGCCCCCATTCAGCTCATTCTCCACAGAGCAATAGAGCAATCTTGGAGAAAATGACAACAAAAACAGATCATGTCACTCAACCCCTCAGAACTGTCCAGCGTCCTCCTACTACAATTAGAACGGAATTCAAACATCCTCCCTTCCCCACTCCCAACCCTACCTAGTCTGGCCTCTGCTTAGCTCTCCAAATTCACCTGTTATCATACTGACTTCATTGTCCCTTGAATAAGCCAAGTATGTTTCCATGCAAAGCAGGTTCCTTCCTCGGGGCATTTGCACTTACTATTCTCTCTGCCTCTAATTCTTTACATGGCTTTGCTCTCATATTTCATTCAGGTAGTGACTTAAATGTCACCTCCTCTGACCACTTGAGCTAACAGTTCCTTGTCCATTCCCATTATTCTAACTGTATATCCTTCCCTAAGAATACTTAACATTTTCTGAAATTATTTTTGTAATAGATTTAATCTGTATTTTTATACTATATTAAAAAAATTTTTTCACCTGAGGATATGTTTATTGATTTTAGAAAGAGAGGGAGAGAGATAAAAACATTGCTGTGAGAGAGAAATATCAACTCCTTGCCTTCTATATGCACCCCAACAGGGGATTAAACAAAGCAACCTAGTATGTGCTTTGACTGGGAATCAAACCCACAACCTTTCTGCTATATGGGACAATGCTCCAACCAACCAAGTCACCTGGCCAGGACTGTATGATTTTTTTTAATTCACTGCTACATTCACAAGACATACTACTGAGTAGGTGCTCAATGAATATTTGCAAATATCTGCCTTTCTCCTCAATTAAAATTTAAGTTCTATCTTGGTCACTGTTATATCCCCCTACCCAGAATAGCACTTGTCATATAGCAGGTACCCCAGTTTGAAGACTGAATAAGGAAAAGTATCCTAGCAGTTGTATATGGATCAGGCCAACTCCCATCTTATAGGCAACAGAAGTCACTCCTTTGCTGGAATGGCCATGGGGACTCCTTTTGGAGTAGTTCAAAGTACCCCATTACCAAGAGCCAGGTCACACTCCTGGGCTTCACATTGGTTCTCTTCCATCCATATGTCCTAAAGCTAGGTGGCAGCTGGCTTAATTATTCAAAATGGAAAAAGGCAACGTAAGGCAACATGAGCCTGGGTTTTGGGCACCAAGACAATTGTGTATCGTACCTTCTATCTCTAGATTCCACCCAGGCCCTGCATAGCCTGTATCAAACAAGCTCATTTTCCTTAGACATGTTGCACCATCGGATCAATTTCCACAAACATTACTATGCTGAGGCTACAGGGACATAAGTCCAAAGGCAAAACAGGTGCTCTGTGCAGCCTAGTTCTATCCCAAGGAGCCACCTAAATGATGCAAGCACTTGCTCTGAGGCCTGAACAAGGCACATATGTTTAAAAAACCATTAATTTAATCCAGTCTTGATAGTGAGAAGGGTTTGTATGGGGCCCACAATACCAGGCAGGCTGTACTCTGTCTGGCAGCCCCTGCAGGTGTTTTCAGTTAAATGTGATAATCAAATTAGATGCACAGCACAGTTAACTCTGAAATGGTGATCTCCCCATCTGCCTTTCTCCCGTGCTAAGTGCAAAGATGGAAGGAAGAGCCTTAGCCTGGTAGCAAAGGCTCAAGTAAAGGCCAGCAAGCAGGTGCTTTCAGGTGTGCAGGGGTTAACACAGAAAAGGACGAAGAGGTTCTGCTCCAGCAGTCTCAGAAGAAGTTAGGCTTACTCCACCTCATTTGTTTTGTTGCCCAACTGTATAGATCCCTCTGCGCTCCCATCCCTTTACTCCTCTCAAGTTGACTTTACACTCAGATGAGGCTAAGCTTCTTAGTACTCCCAAGAGAGCAGAAGTTGAAGGAGGGAGGGAACGGTCTTCGGGGCTGGTTATGAGAAACCAAAGGAAAAGCTAAACCTCTGATAAAATAATTTGATGATCACAGGCCCTTTCCCATGGCCATTATTATTTTTCCCCAATTCAGCTGGAAACTACTTTTGGGGGTCCAGATTTGCAGAGTCTGGTAAGGAGATAACGTGTATGACTGGAGGACTGGTTCCTTGAAACAAAGATGCCACGTAAATATTGTTCATTCTATTACTACTGATTTGCTTACATGGCTCCACCACAACCACCTGTTTCGCCAGCCAGCCATGGACAAAGTTAAGGAGCTCCAAGAGCTCAGATGCTGCAAAAATCTCTAGAGTTGCTTCTCCAGTTCCCAAGCAAATCAAACCCACCTGTTCTATGTGCCACAGTGGTACACACAGCCAGCTTTCAATTAGTGATGTTAATGGGGGGGGGGGGCAGTTTCCAATTTTCCATGCTAAGCTGCAACAAACACATTCCTAAAAAAATTCTCTCTAAGCCAAAATTCTGTATCTGAAATCTCCTTTTTCACATTGACTGCCATAAAATTACAGACATAGTGTGAGATGAAAAACCAAAGACATATTGAACCAAACTCTGTTCTCTAGCACTGTCAATCACTGTCCACAGCTAAAGCAAATGACAGGAAGGGCTCAGGTCTGCATGTTGATAAAAAGCTCAAAATGGAAATTCAAACCCTGCCAGACCCAGGGCTACAGTGAGGCAAAAGAGATACCTGGGGTACAAATTTAAGGAGGCTTTTTGCCCCCTTAGATTTTGCACCCCATGTGACTTCCTTGCTTATTCCAGTCCCAGCTCTGCTATACATCTTGGTGTCCTGGCTTTCTTTCCCTGTAGGTAAACATTTTTATTGAGTTAACATAAAGGCTGGACGATGCAGGAACCTAATCTTTGTTAAGATGTTTCTTCAGTAGGCCTCTTCCTTCCTCCCTTCCTTCCTCCCTCCCTCCCTCCTTTCTTTCCTTCCTTCCTTCTACTTCCCAAGGGGTAGGAAACACAATAGTTGTATGTTGGTTCACTTCAATGGTAATAAAACACCGGAGAGGGTGTGCACAGACTAAGTGGCCTTCAGAGGCTGACAGCACAGGTGAGAGGCGATCAGGGGCTTAAGGATAATCCTGGCAACCAGGATCAGAGGAGAGGTGCTTAGGCTGCCCCGAGAAGATGAGAGCCCAGGCCCCAACAGCTAGAGCCTCTTCCCCCATGACTGAGAGGCTGCAGAGCAGTGAGTGTTCCTGTCTTAGACCCCGCTGGGTGGTTTAGATGACTATGCAGACCCAAAGACAGACCTCTCTGCACAGTTTGCAGAGAGAGAGAGAGAGAAAGAGAGGACACAAATAGGACAAATATTACCTGTCATATATATGCGCACATAGATATAAATATACAGGGTGGGGCAAAAGTACGTTTACAGTTGTTCATATGGAACCTAATACAATAACTAATAAATGATGATACAAGAATAAACTCTGTGTCGCATACTCACAACTGTAAACCTACTTTTGCCCCACCCTGTATACACGAAAAATTACAGCAAAACATAAAAATATATATTCCACATATATATTGCAAATGATTTTTTTGGTACATTTTGCTCTAATTTTTTGTTCAAAGAAGAAAGGCAGAGAAGAAGGAAAGACGCTGTGTTTCAGGAAATCAGAAGGCTTCACATTGTCTGGGGAACTTTAAACAGCTCTGCATACTTCGGGAGCTAATAGCAGAAGATAGAAAAGAAGTTTTAAAAATAAAATTAGTAACTTTTAGAAATGAATCTTTAATAAGTATTCTTAGTAGTAGTTTCCAGACTTTAGTGTATGTGGAAATAATCACTTTGTTGCTGATTAAAAATAGAAGTCCCAGCCCTCCCACCCAAGTCCCCAACGTATCTTGAATTGAGCCCAGTGATCTCTTTTCTATGCAAAAGAAAACAAAACAAAAAAATCTTCAGTAATGGTAAAGCCTTTTTAAATGTACTGAGAAACAGTTTAAAATGTAAACTTAAAGAAAATGAAAACTGCAATTTTAATGTAAAAGTCTACTCCCCTTTGCCCAGAAGTGGATGGCTAACAGTGACTCTCCAAAGAAAATTGTATACTTGGATGATGATAAACTAAAGTCTTTCTATACAATGTTAATTTACACAGCTCTATAAAATGGTGATCCTGTAATAAAGCAACAGTTTTTATGTACAACTGAAATGTTAAAATAATTTTAGCACTTGTTAAAATAATAACTCTTGTTCTAGGTAACTATTAACATGAACGGGACAATTCTAGTGTTATAATTCAAAGCCGCCAGTGTAGAACAAGGTAGCTGTAAGCTACAAAAGCTGTTTTCCATTATCTAATGAGGACCTCCGTTCTCCTGCCTTCCCAAGAACGGTCAGGGCGCCCTCTCAGAGTTCCCGCGGCCCCTAACCCACACAGATCGATGCTGTAGTTTACCTGTGGACATGCTATGTTCCCCTCTAGGTTGTGAGTCCCTCCTAACGAGGAAGGCATCATGTTCATCTCTGATACCTGTGTGTCGGGCATGCTGTAGGCCCTTGATAAATATCTCTTGAATGAGTTAGCACGTCTAAACAGGTCTTAGCTGAAAGATATCCAATAAAAAAGAAGTCTCCAGCACAGAGTTGGCAGATCTGGTCCTTAAAGAACCAGACAGTAAATATTTCAGGCTTTGAGAGCCAAAAGGATTCACTTGCAACTCTTCAACCAGCCAGTATAACTTGGAGGCCGCCATACACGTAAATAACACGTGTGGCTCTGTTCCAATAAAACTATGTGAACACTGAAACCTGAATTTCATATAATTTTCATGTGTTGTGAAATAGTATTCTTTCTTTGATTCTTTTCCAACTATTCTAAACTGTAAACAACCATTATGAGCTTGTAGGCCATACAAAACCCAGCAGCAGCAGGGCTCCCTGCTCTAAGCGGATACAGGCACAGAGGTCGGTGGAAAAGTCCCAGGATATCTGACGGGCTGAAACAGGCTAAGTACAAGAAGAGAAGAAAGGGCTCTATGGTGGATGAAAAGTCAATGGATTCTCACAGTACCTGAAAACAGGACAAAAAGACAATACAGAAACAACTACAACAACAAAATGCAGTTTTTAGTATTCTTATTTTTCTTAAAAAAATACGAAAACACAAACATACAAAAAATAGTTCTACCATAACAGTAAAATTTACATTCTATTAACTAATGGCTAAGGAAGTGAAAAAAACATTGGTGTAGTTAAAAGCCATTTTAACTACTAGTTGGGGGGGAAAAAACCCTTTTCAGATAAATTTTACCACCATCTCCATCATTGCTAAAATGTATTCTCCTTTCTCTATGCTGCCCACTCTCCAACAGAGTAGACAAAAAAAGGGGGGAGCAAAAGCAGACAAAAGGGATTCTGTCTCAGAATACCAAAGAACTGAACTGACTGCCTGTCCTGTCCTACCCGGTCTGTGCATAAAACATCTTCAAAGTTAAAAGGGGCTCAGAGTCAGTCTGTTCCATGTATTAAAAACAATTACACCCTTTTAAATAGCACACACGGTCATTTTATAAAAATTCAAAAATAAAGAAACCAAGAGAAGAAAACCCAAGCATCTAGAGATGACAACGGTTAAGATACTGGTGGCTACCCTTCTAGACTGTTTTCTCTAACTGCAGTGTGTATGTATATGTGTTTGTGTGTATGTCTGCATATGTGTCCATCTGTATCTGTGCATGTATGTATATCTGCATGTTTGTGTTTTCTAAAATACCCTTTATTTTGTAGATGAAAAAACCTAAGTCTTGGGGAACTTGCTCAAGATTATGCATAAAATGAGTTTGTAAAAACTCAAGATTAGAACCTCTTGCCTATCGGGTCAATGCTCTTGGATAAGTCAGTGGCTTGTCCATGTCAGTACATACTTATTGTCCATAGCTGGTGCTCAATAAATACATACTGACGTGAATAATGCCAATCAGGCTGTCGTAATTCTTCATCTCAGTCCAGCTCTGCCCAAGCCAATTTCATTAAAGATGCATAGTTTTTAAGAGGCTGCCAAATCCCAAAGAGCACGGGAATACAGGGACATGGCCTCCTTTAACAGTGCCTGATATGGAGCTTAGAATTTTTTCTACTGAAAGTGCTTCACTTTGGCCTCTTTGGGCTTTATTTAAAAATAAGGCACTATTCTGGGTCCTTATAGATTAGTTTATTGGACTTCATTTTTGGATCTGCCCATTCCCTAAGAGAGCAGGATTAGAAGGAGCTGAAAGCATCAAGACATTTGCAAAAGGTATGCCTTAAGTTTTAATTAAGATCAGACCTAACCATGACTAAAACAATTTCTGATGGAGCTAGTCATGTCAAGAGTCACGACACATTAATAACATGACGAGGAAAGGATAAGCTATCGTTTTGCCAGTGTTTTCTGCTTCATTAACCATCTGCCTGGGGCTCTGCAGAGCAACCCAGTGATACAAGCAACAATTCTAGAAGGGAAACACATATCTAGGCGGCATGCAAAGCAGTTTAAGTGGCAGTTTTAGTGAGAGGGGAAGTGTACTTCTTAAAGAAGCAAAATGTCACGATTATCTTTCAGTAGAGAGAATAAGAAAACCTGCCCAGCCAGCTAGACTGAGAGACATGCTTGAGGTGGGAAACCCCATTTGCCTTGTGACTTAAGGAAGTATGTTTAGATGTGTCCAGTTTTGGGGGGAGGGGAAGCAAGCCAGCACCTTTACTACATCGAATACCTAACACACATGGTCCTGCCAAGAATGTCTGTTAAGTACCCACTACTCCCTCACCCGGGAAGTGGACGCACTACCCAAGAGAGGCCGTTTCAACTCTCTTTGCTAGGAATGTTAACCTGCAGGGTAATCACAAGAGAACAAAAGTGGTCAGAGGTGCTCCAAAGGGACTAGTGAGTTCCCTTGATTCTAACCACTCTTTATTTCACTCATTATTCAACAAATATTTATAGAGTGCCTCCTAATGAATCACTGTTCTGGGTACTAGCAATACAGCAGTGTAGACAAAGAAATCGCTGACCTCATGGAGTATACATTTTAGTGAGGAGAAAACAATAAACAAATTAAGTCCAATATTTATATTAGATGGTGATATTCGGCATGTAAAAAATGGGACAATGCTAGTGGGCAGGGAGCACAGAGGCTGGAGGTTGCAATCTTAGAGCAAGACCTCACTGGGGAGGGAAGAGGAGGGAAGGACAGGACAGATCAGGTCCGAGAACAGAAGGACTGAGTCCTGGGGCACAGCAATCGAGACTGAAAGGGAGCAAGCAGCCAGGGAGACTGGAGGAAAACCGGGGGAACGTGGTGTCCTAGAAGCCAAGTAAAGAAAGCATTTCAGGGAGGAGGGAGTGAGAAACTGCGGTAAATCCTTCAGAACAGTAGGGAAGGACAGTCTGAAACTGATTTAACAACAGAAACATGAGGCATTTTTGTACGTCAGTGGTGCAGAGGGTGCAAAAGCCTGAGCGGAGAAGGTGCAAGAGAGGATTTGAGAACAGCAACACAGACAACTATTTCAGACATTCTGCTGGGAAGAACACAAAGAAATGAGATGGAATCTAGCAGGGGATGAAAGACTGAGAAAAGTTTTTTGTTTTATTGGTTTTGTTTTTTATTTGGAAAGGATCACAGAAATTACAACGTGTGTGGATGGGAAAGGTTCGACAGAGACAAAAAAGTTAATGATAGGGCACAGAGTGTGGAAAAGCGTGGGAGCCAAGTCCTTATGGATGCAATAAAGAATCGGCTCTAGTGCCCCAATGAAGGAATTGGCTAGAGGTAGGAGCACTGACCGTTCCTCTGTCACTCGTGGAGGGAAGGCAGACACATGGGCACAGGCGTGCATATGGTGGTGGGATGAATACCACCATATGGAAGTTCTCCTGATTGCATGTCAATTTTCTCAGTGAAAGAGGAAGCAAGATCTGAGACAATCATCTACAAGAGTGAATGGCATAGCGATGTAGTAGATGCATAAGGGCCTTTGAAGTTGCTTTCCAATGTCTGATGGTTCAACTCTTCTTCAATTATGTAATTGACCTATAAGATTTCTAATAAATGTCCTTCTTTTTTTTTAAATAGCTACAGCTGACTTCTGTTGCTTGCAACCAAAGACCTAATGTACCAACTCTTTCTGAGACCTAGGATTCCCCCATTTTCTCACTGAAAGTCTGACTTTAATAAAATAACGATCCTATCTATCAAATCCTATGCACCTCCAAGTGCACCGGAAGACCTGCTTACAATATACCAATAAGCCAAACACTGGTTTCCTCCAGCACCTACTGCACAGAACTAAGAAATAATTATTTACTTTTAAAATACCAAATTGGAAACACTAAATAGGTATGCTAACCTGCTTGAAGAAAAACACTTCTATATCTGTGAGAAAGCAGAAAGGACTGATCCAAAATTCAAATCACCTAAATACTTCTTCAAACCCTCTCTTGAATTAAACTACAAAAGTGTCTACCAAGACAGAATGAAGATGAATACATGTACAACTTTCCTTACAGTGTAGATTAATACTTCAATATGAATTGCAGTAACTGAGGGAGAGAAATCCACGTAAAAACTGAACAAAGGGGCAACTGGAGGCACAGAGAACCGTTTTCATAGTGGATAATGTTTAATCTGGGAATGACATCTGAGAAGGCAGTCAAACTGAGTAAGAAAGAAGGAAAGTCAGACTCTCCCACAAAAAGAAACATTTTGAAGATCACCAAGATGAGTGGAAATTTCCAGACCACGCAGACTGAGTCTTCAAGATACAACACGTCGCCCCCTCCAGGAAGTTAAGAGTTATTAAACTGCAGCAAAGACAGCTGCTTCTGCGATGAAATCAGCCTTGTGACACCAAGAAGCAGGAGGGTGCGGGGAGGTGGCTAACTTCCCATGGAGACCGGCCCCACATAGCTTGTGCTTTCAAGCAGGTGCACTGCTCCACGGGGCAGCTCGATCTCGAAGAGCCCTGAATAGTCGCAAGGAAGTGTGAGGCTTGGTGTAAGATCTGAGAGCAGATTTCAGTAGCTCCTCCTCCAGCTGACCCTGTGCTAGCTCGTCCTTGGCTCGGAAGGGGAGATGGATGCTCAGCCCTTTGGGCCAAACACACACAAATTACCAAGAAAACTCTCCCAAGTGGATAAGAGCTGTGTGTGCTATGTTTTCAGCATCCAGACCTAAGGGTTTTGCTTGCCAATAATGCAACTGTAAGGAAAGCCCCATCCCATCAGTAAGAATGATTGTTTCAGTTTAATCTTTTGAACAAGTGCCCCCTCTGCCCTCACCTTTAAGCATAGCTCCATGATCCTCCTTCCCCCATCCCCTGAATTCTCAAACAGATTGTAAAAGCTTTCATTTATGGATAGTGTACTACATGCCAGACACTCTTCTAAGATTTTACGTGGATTAATTAATTAACAGGTGTTATTAACGTCTTTAGGGTTCCTGGAAAGAAGAGAGAGAGGAGTAAAGGCTTAGATGATACTGCTTTACTGTGGAGTTCTCAGGGGAATGAGGCAGAGAAGCTAGCCGCTGCCTACTTGGATCAATACTGGCCCAATCTACTGAAACCATCTTCCAAGGGGTTGTCTAATTAGTGCTATTTAGGGTGCCCAGCTTCCTCCAAAGGGGTTTCCCTTTGGAGTTTTAAAAATGTCTCCTTGCTTTCAGGTTGTACATGTGTGGACAGCACTTGGTGTCATGTGGGAGGTAAGAGGTAGGAGGCACAGGGTATTACAGGTCATCTGGCTGCACCTGCATGAAGTGAGCTGGAGATGATAAAACTAGGCACTGCAGTCAGAGGTGGCTGAAAGACACAGAGAAGCCAAGAAAATCTGAGGTACTAATTTAAAAGTTTCTGATACAATTATTATATCTCTTTTTTCAAATGAGGAAATTCGGGCAAAGAGAAGTGAAGTAATTCACACAAGGTTTCAGAAACCAGAGCAAAACCAGGCAATCTGGCTCCAGAATGTTCTCTCTTAACCATGTTCTCAGCCACACAATTGAACTGTAACTACCTAGCAGTCTGCCGGCTGCCTCGCTGCAGCTGCCACACTTGAGCCCCAAGGTTGTGAAGAACTGGTTGGGAAACCAGTTGGTGTAATAACATAAGCATCTCAGATAATGTTCACCAATCAATGAAAAGAGAATGCAGCAAGAGAGGGCTTCTGTGCCCAACACAGCATGAGTGTTAGAAACTGTTGCTCAGCCAAAAAGAGGGACGTTTAATGAAACCACTCCCAGGGCCAATGCATAAGAAATCTGGCTCATCAGAGAAGAAATAAATGAAATAGAGACTAAAAACCCAGCTGAAAAGATTAATGAAACTGAGAGCTGGTTTTTTTTGAAAGACAAACAAATAGACAAATCTTTGGCTAAACTCCAGAAAGAGAGGACTCAAATAAAATCAGAAATGGGGAAAAGAAAAAGAAATTCAGCTCTGCTAAGGGTTGGCAAAGAAGAAACTAAATTGTGATCATGTCTGTTAACACTCTAGCTTTTAAAATACCCTGAATAAAGGGCAGCAGCTGCTCAAAAAGGAAAAGACAGCGTCCATCTCTTCAGTTCTTCCTGAATTTGAGAGGGAACTCAATGGGTGGCTCCTCAGATTCAGAAGAGGAAGGGGTGCACCAGAAAACAGAGAAGTCATTGAAAAGAATTAACCCAAACAGAGTGGAACAACTCAAAACAAACAAGAGGCCCAAATCAAAGGAGCTCTAAGACTGCTGAGCATTAACAGCTTGAAGCCAAGCATTTCCCCTTTCAGAATGGGCGTTGCTTATGATGTGAAAGATTTAGTTCCTTGAATTCAGAAATTTTGTTGATTTCTTTTTTAAAGCAAAAATTTTAAACTGAACTTGTACCTTTCCTTCCCCTAACCCTGAAGGTTGGAAGGTCACGGAACAGAGAAATTCCTGGGTTGAAAGTAAGCTGAAGTCCTGGCAGGAGGCTAAATGAGGGTTGAGCTCTGATTTCCTCTTCTACATTTCCATTAATTTAAAGTGCTAAGTTGCCTCTTTGCTCTTAAATATGTAGTTGTCCTCTTTGCAGTGTCCCTTTAAATAGCTTTTCCTCTGGCTCTGCCAAAAATAGCTAGAGAAGGTCCTTTGAGAATCCCATTCTTAAAAAAAATACACTCTCCTCTCCACCCATACACATAAACAGACCTGGAAGCAGTATTGCCCACTTCTTCAAGAGACCTCCAATCTATCATAAATAATAAATCTTTCAAGAGAAAAACAGCTGCTCAGGGACATAATTCTCCTAGCCCATTTCTGCTTATTCATGTGCGTAGTCATCAAATATGGAGTCCCTCTTTTGGGATTAGCAGTCAGTGAGGGCCAGGGGCTGAAACCCAAATGCATACACCATGGCCAGACATGTAGGGGGCATGAGAAAAGTGGGCCAGGCACAAGAGACAAAAAGAACTGCTTAAGAACTGAAGAAGACATGCCCAGGGCCTCTATTCTGTTCCAGCCAATTATTAGCAAGGAGATCTGATTTTTTTCCCAAGTAATAGTACCCTCATTATAAATGTTGGAAACCTGTCCAAATTTAGAAACAGCAATGTGTGGGACAACAATACCAAAAAGAACATGTGTGTGGGCTGCTCTGGCTAGAGGCCCTTGTTTGCAACCTCTAGGTAAGAAACGGCTAAGAGATGAAAGACTGCCCGTCCCCTGGGAGCCTCTGACCCAGTAGGAGTGAGAAGATACACACTCGGTAAAGTGCCCCATAAAGTGGAACGTGATACACACTAACAGGGAGGAATAAGCCGAGGCTATGGGAGTTCAGCAAAGTGAGAGGACACTAGAGGCAGAGAGGATTCTTGCAGGCAGTGCCATTTGAGCTGAGGCTAAAGAATGAGGTAGACTTTGGCAGCAGAGGCTGGAGAAGGACCAGTCCCCCAGACAGAGGAAAATGAGCTGTGAAAGGCAAAAAGAGGGAGTATGAAAGAGAATGTTTGAGAAATGGTCTAGGGACTATCATGCTTCTACCCAACAAATATTCATGAGTGTCCACTGTGTGCCATGCAGAAGGGATACAATGGTGATCATGAGGGACACAAGGTGAAGTTGCAAGGTCTGAAGGTCTAGTCCAGACCAGGCCTTGGAGGCCATATCCAGAGATTTATCTTAAGAGTGATGGGAAAGCTGCCTTTGAAGGCTTTTTCAACAGGGGAATCACATGTTGGGATCTGCAGTGTTCCAAGTCCCCCAGCTGCAGAGCAAGCATTCTGCAGACTGGAGAGGAGCCAGAGCTCCACCAACCCGAGCAAGCCGGGTTGCAAACAGTCTGGAAAAGAGACGACGACAGTGTGGACTAATGGGTACTGATGGAGATGGAGAAAAGTGGATGGATCCAAGAGATAGTTAGGGGTGAAAATCACTAAAATTATCAGTTCAGGGTAGGAGTCGGTGGGGCAGAAGCCAAATGGGACTGGAGAATGTGGTCAGCATGGGGGGACAGGGCCCAGCAGCCAAGCAATTCTGTGCCGGCAGCAGTGGGAGTCCAGTGGTTACTAGAGAGAAGAAAGGTTCAGAGCCAGGGAGTATGGCTGAGGGAAGGCTGCCAGAAAAGCTCACGGAGCTTTCCATCTTAGAAAGCCATCATCTCAAAAGTACTGTTTTCTTTTAAATGTGTTTTGTAAAATTCCACAGCTATTTTGTTTGGACTAGTCTCGATGGCAAGGAAAGAACTAGCTCTTCTCATGTGTTCAACAGTTCTTCAGTAAGTTAATCTTATCTTCTAGACTTGGGATGAAGGAAGAAGGAATGTTAGAGCATCTATAAGATATAAGTCATTGCCAGGTATTCACGCCAACTTCCTTTTGTTGGCCCTTTTCTTAAGAACTTCTTCAAGGAATGCTAGATGCCCACCAGGGCCCATCCTCCTTGGTGTCAAGGTCTAGCAATGACTTTCTTTATAACCACAGGCATTTGTTCATGAACCCAATTCACTCTGCTTCTAGATCACTAAGGAAATATGAATACATCCTTCCTGATTTGCAGGAATGCCTGGAAGTACTCAGGAAGGAGAAAACAGCCACGGTTCTAGGTGCTCAACCCTTGATAACTTGTGACAATGGAGTCTACATACAGGGTGGGACAAAAGTATATTTACAATAGTTTGTATGGAAAATAATATAGTAATTAATAATAATATAAGAATAAACTCTGTGTTTCACATATTCAAAACTGTAAACCTACTTTTGCCTCACCCTGTATTTCCATAAGGTCGCACATGTATGACAATTGGGTAATGAAAACAATAATAAGGAACCAGTAAGCAGCAACGGGACAAAAGTTGAGTTTGTCCTCTTCATTCCTCTCTCACTCTTCACTCCCCAAATCCTGGAATGTTAGTATATATTGTACCCACACTGCAGACGTAGTCATCTCCTCTCCCAAAATGGCCTTTTTAATCCATATGTCTTAATCGAGTTACCATGCCATGCGAAGATCACTCAATAGACGTAATGCTCTCTATTAAATGTTATTTCACCAAGATTACTTGCAGTAGGCACTATGGGCTGCTAGTGACACCTCTGCTTTTATAATGCTATCCATGCCTCCAACAAGTAGGCCAGGTAAATCCTGTTAGGTGTGAAAAATCATGGTGGTCCCATTCAAATCAATGAGATGTGATAGGAAGTCTGCTGGAGAACTTCTGGGAAAAGTATCATCATAGGTCTTAAAAAAAAGACTCAAAGAAAAAATAATGCCTTTTCTGCCTCTAGACAACCACTAACATGCAAAGCTGCAATGGAACATTTTATGACCCTGAAAGGATCGAGCCAACACAATAAGACTGGCTATGAGCAGGCCATGGACATAACCTAAATCCTCCATGAATGGAGACATTAACCAGCCCTCAGGACAAGAGGTTTCCTTATTAAGTTATTCTGAAGTGGATTTTCTGTTCCTTGCAGCCGAAAGCATCCTACACGATATAATACCTCTTTGGAAAAGCAAGAAAAGGGCTCTGATCTCCAACAATAGCCTAGCAACAAAGGAACAATTTCTTCAAAAAAGAAAAGAGATTAAGATTTATTTCTCAATACATATTTTGGGAAAGCTAGCTGTGAAAAGGTATTTTTAATAGCCACTCTTGATGTATGGAGTCTTTTGAAATCCTCCCACACCACATAAACACTGTAATAAAGTTACAATGAGCCACCATGAATGGTATGTGTAGAAATATACAACATACTTGGAGTCATCATAATATGTAAACACCATGGAACTACCATGAAATTAGTTTTTATTACTCATTTACTCTTATTTCCTTCTACAATTATAAGACTGGGAAGTATCACCTCACCCCAGCTCTCCCCCCAAATAATGAAAACACAAAATCACAAAATCACATGATTGTAAAGGAACTCAGAAAACTGAGCTCAGAAGAGGTTGAATGGTTTACAAGGTCCCACAGCTAGCTGGGGACAATTTTCTTTATTAATAAAGATGCTTTATGTTTGATTTAAAACAGTCATCTGCTGAACACTCAGTTTAATGCAAAGTTGAATTGTGTAAAGACAGGGGGAATCAAAATTGGATTTTTTTAGTAATTTAATTATGAAAATAAAAATCTCCTTTTGAACTCACTGCTTTAAGCTTCTTCTTCCTATTTCTAATATCTCCTAAATCCCAAACCACTCATCTCAATACCATTTCTCTCTCCTATAGAAGCCCTTGTGTATGGCCCATTCTGTAGGCCAGTGGTTCTCAAAAACCTGTTTGCACCCTAATGACCGGGGTGGGGTGGGGGTGGGGGATATGCAGGTTCCCAGGCAGAGTCCAATTTAGTAGACCAGGTGTGGGGCCCAGCAACATCAATGTAATCAAGTCCTCCAGGTGAGTCTAACTGGGTTTTGAGGCACATGACTATACACTGTATACTAGACTCCAAGATCCAAATAGAAAACAGCTAATTTTAAGAGTAGATTTGAGCTAGAACAATGAAAATATGTGCATAGCTGCCTATAATTTTCATGTTCCCTCTGAGGTCTGAAACAAACCCAAGACCTCTGTGATTTGGATGTATCCTGGTAATCATATTTGCTTGGAGGTTTGAAGTTTTTATCCCTTCTCCCTTAAGACGTTTATTTCCCTCTTAATACATCACTTCTTGGGATTAAATAAGGAATGTCTTAATTCTCCTTCCACAGATAAAAGAAACCAATTTTGGAAAGTTTTTCAAAAGAATACTTTAAAAAATACACACTACAAAATGTCTTCCCTTTGAACCAGATGTCTGCGATGCACAGGGCAAACACAGTAGTAATGAGAGACGTAAACACTGGGCTTTCCAGCAGAACCAGCCTTGAAACCAGAACTTCAGAAGGAAGCTGACCATTAAGTAAGTGAACCAGAGTAACAATGGCTCAGGCATATCATGGGGTAAGTGTGAACCTGAGAAAACTAGAATGAAACAAATAAACCAGCTCCTTGTCCCAAGTTAACTTTCCCTTACTGCTTTATTGTAAAATAGGACAGTGCTGTAAATGAGCATATAGAGTTTAAGTGGAATCTTAGAACTCCACTGGGTGTCAAAGAATTTTTTCAGACCTAAATAAATATTCCTTACTGGATTCAGCAGTGCTCATTTACACCCATCTTCTCCAAGGCATTTTAAACCTAGAGGCTCCAGACACTTAAGTGTGTGTGTTCTAACATCAGCTCTGACAGACTCATGTTACAGGCATAAGAGATTATTTATATGTAGATTTCTTAATGGTTAAATGAACAAAGAAATGCCATGAAACAAGCTCAAAGAAAATCTAAGTATCAAAGACAACGTTTAATACTCCAGAAATGCTATAAAATAAATAAATCTAGCAACAAAATTGGTTTAAATTCCTCGGAAGGCAAAAAGTCAAGGTCATACCTATAACTTGTATATTTCAGTTGTATGACTCCTTGAGTTTGGAACAAAGATGGACTTAATTTAATGGGGTTGAGCAAGCAGAGAGTGGAACAAGAGGGAGAATGTGAATCATCCACCAGGAGATGAACATGCTCAACTGTTCAAGACTGACCTGAAGGATTGTTTTTCTTTTTTTCTTTAAAGACTCCTAACAATCCTTAGGGCATTTTAAAATGGGAAAATTCAGTACTGGCTCTGCTGGATCACCACTTACTCTTGGTCTCTCTTGGTGCAATTAAGATCTCATCACAACTGCCCAGCTTAAAAAGTCTAACTGCTTTCATCTGGTTCCTGAACCATCTCCTCCAGCTGCTCCCAGCAGGCTTGGAGAGCTTCATAAGACCCAGTGACCACAAAGCAGTCAGGAGCATCCCACACAGGCTTGGCTGGACCATGTACCTGGCCCTTCAAATGCACAAAGGTTTGCAACTAAGATCTAAACCAGCTTTTCTGTTTAACAAATGTCTGACTGGGTTGATGGAATAGGTACCAAACCATCATCTGAGAGCATCTGCAGTTACTTTTTAAAGCCCTGTCCCCATTATTTTAAACACACTTTATCAGGATTCTTTGGGGGCATTCTCCTTGCAAAATTGCACGCTCTCTACTTTGCTTTGTTTCTGAACATGAATAAACTGGGTTCTCAGACTTAATTTCTATGACAGGGGGGTGAGGGGCAGGGTTCCCACACTAAAAAACAATTCTCAGGATACCAGCAAAGTACCCCCGAGAATTCAACTCAATTCTGACACTGTACCAGCAGATAGAATCATATACCACAGGTTTAGTCCTACAAGACTTCCCCCTCCCCAATACACACACACATATGCACACACACACAAACTTCGGATGCCAGATGCAAGCCCAGGATGCAAGTCCAGGCCACCTGTGCTTTTGAATGACTGACCACTGATTGGAGATTCCAATGACCCCCTTCAACTCAGAATGCCAATCTCAAATCCAGGTTGTCACCTCTGCTTTTGACCCAATGACTATACGACCAGAAGTTCCCACAACATCCTCCTTGGGTTCTATTGATTTACTAGAAAGTCTCACAGAACTCTGAGAAACATGCTACTTACTACGTCACTGGTTTATTTTAAAAGGCTTTAACTCAATTAAGCACAGCCAGATGAAAGAGATGCATAGGGCAAGGCATGGAGAAGGAGTGCAGAGCTTCCATGCCTTCTCCAGGGCAGCACCCTCCCAGCATCAACCTGAAAGTCTCCAAACCGCTCATTGTCATTGGCAATATCCCAGGTGGGTAATGCAGGACTGAAAGTTCCAACCCTCTAATCACAGGCCGGGTTCTAAAAGTCACCTCATTAACATAACAAAAACAGCTCTTCACACTGTCAACACTTAGGAAATTCCAAGGGTTCAGGGAGTTGTGAGCCAGGAATTGTGGATGAAGACCAAATATATATGAGAAATATATTTTGGCCATCTTAATGGCCAAATATATATTTCTTATAAATCACAATATCGCAATGCAGTTCTGCTATGGCATGGCAAGAAAAAACATTTGACCAATAATGGAGCAACCCTTGACTACCTAATTGCTTCTCACCAACATGCAAATCCCTCTTGTTTCTTCACACTTAGCCGTGTGGAAATCTTTATGGTAACATAGGTGCTCTCTCTCCAAAAGGTAATATCCACTTCTTGGTATAAATATGAAAACAAACCACCATAATCTCCCTCCACAAAGTATCAGCTCATCCCAAAGGAATGACTTAATGGCATAACAAGTGTGGGAAAGATACAAATTTAGAACACATCAATTCAGTGGAATGCAAGGATTAACAATTTAGATTAACTATTAGATTCTATCTTTTCTTATGCCACAGTCTCCAATCCAGAACATTCACCAGTCAATGGCAGGTTAGAACATACAGACATGTAGTAACTGATACAACAAGGGAAGGCAATAAGGCCATTCTGAAAAGGGTCAAGCAACAGTAAACACCAAAATTCAAAACCATTCCAAGAATATAAATAATCCTAGCAGGAAAATCAGGTCCTCACTGAATGCTTTGATGATCTCAAAGGGCAAGAGGGTATAATTCCTTTATTCTCTACATTTCTTCAAAGACTTTAATACGTGTAACTTTAACAAATCAATGACAAAATGTTTTCCCTTTGAACCAAATATCTGTGATGCACAAGGATGAAAGACAGCCTACTAGCCATATTTGACAGATGAAGAAATTAAGGGATTGAGAGGTCAGTGGTTTGTCTAAGGCTGGTTAAGTGGTTTGATAAGAACAGAGTCAACTCTGGAATTTAGGCCTCTTTACTTCCAACCCAAGGTCTGTAAACCCACAACATATTCCTCTTCACCCTTGATTGTCACAAGAACATATAACTTCGGAAAACTCTGCATGGTGTCCTGGTATCATAAATAACACGCTCCTATTTGCCCTTGGTCATCGCAAGAGCAAAAAGCTCTGAAAACTGTCGGGCAGTCTTGTTGCATGAGGCACTTTCCCAGCCCACTCTGCAAAGACCATCTGGCATCTTCTGCTGTTATCCACTGCAGTTAACATTTCACACATTTCTTTCCTAAGCTTCTAGCGTACCTGATGCAATAGTGGAAGAGGCAAACATAAGCAGAACTGAGACCAGCTTTAGTGCTAAGATAAGAACTTTCTAGGGGTGAGAAAAGGGCCAGCAATCAGTCTTAAACGTACTTTGCCAAGTGGTTCATGAGCAGCTGTAACATCTGCTTGTTTTTCTCTGGGAGCCGATGAACAAGGCTGTGGATTTCAGAGACCCGAGACTCCTGATTCTCCAGCTCTGCAAAGGTAGGAGGGAGAAAACATTTGATCAGTGTCACAGCTAAATCAGTTCAAAGACAAAATCAAAGGAAAACAAAGGTTGGGCACTGACAGACTTAACCCTCAAAGGGTTAAGAATCTGTTCTGTGTACTCATGACTAGAATGACTAGAACTACAAGTGCTTTTAATGGTGCTTTCCGTAACAGAGTTCATTACAAAAAAAAAGAAAGGATGTCAAAAAAATCAAGCCAAAATGATGACGTGATGAAATGGAGCCAGTCAACTGCACACTCAGAGCAGAAACAAGCTTGGACGCAGCTGACTCCCTAGAGTGATGGCTTCATTTCAAGGAATGAAGGAACTTTATGCACTCAGCAAGTGATAAACAAATCATACATGAACAACATTGCAAGGGTCTCAAATAGCAAAATAACGTCTCAAGACAGCATCAAAGAAATCAAAGTGTCCAGTTATTTTCAAACCATGTGTAAGAGCTAGACTGGTAGAGGAGAAAGAAATGGCACGTAAATATGTGAATCTTTCTGCCAACCTATAACCTAAATCCCGGCCTGTCGTGTTCTCTTGGCTGAACTTGGGTAAGTGGCTCCATTTTTCTGGGAAGTAGAAGGATGGTAGTCTGTACCTATTTATAGGACTGATGTGAGATTTAATTAGAGAATGGTTGCTATGGGTTTGGAATTTCTCTGAGAAAGAAATCACATAAACACTATCTGCACTTCGAGCTTTCTCCCATGCCTTTCTCCTCTCTGTTTGAAGGGGAAAACTATCAGTAGATACAGCCATCAGAATATTACTTGCTACTCAGTTAAGGCCAGTAGTAGCTACCAGGGTAAACAAACACTGAAGGCTTAAAAAAAAAAAAGCAGGGAGAGGCACAGGCTATGGCTGTAAGAGCACTGTAGGGTTTCATGCCAGATTTAAATCTGATAAGAGAATCTTACTGCCCCTTCTACAGGCATGCTCCACATAGACAGATTCCAGTATACTTAAGGTAGCTTGCACCTAATCCTTATGTATTTTAACACCAGTAATATGATGCTAGGGACCTGGAAGATATGGCTGAAGAATGATCAGAAGCCGCAAATGGAAGCCATGATAGAAAGCAGACTGAGAAGTTATATAAATGGTGATACATTCAGGGAAACACTTCCAGTGCTCAATTTAGGTAATGTGCAAAGTTTGATTCATTCTGCAAAATGTTGCTTAAGGGCTGGGAGAAATCCATGGAGTTAGAACTCCAATAATCAAAATTAGAAAGGCAAACTTGTTTTCCTGTCCTCTCCCCCTCCCCAGAATCACACTTCGGATGTTTATCTCCTATACTGTAAATTCGGCGTAGTAACGAGACCCTCAGCAATTCTGATTTGCTTTTGTTTTTATTCTCATGGGTGTGTATGTGGGTAGGTTACACACAGAATATAAAGGATTAGATAATATTTATTTTGGGATACTGACTGTTCTTTGAAATAGAAAAAATCTATTCCCTTCTCCTTAAAACTGCGGCAAAAAGAAAACTTACTTGCTGCTTTGATGAAACTTCTTTGAAACTGGTACATCATGAGTGGTCCTGGAAGCATTCTGGAATAAAAGGTTATACACTAGTTAGCTTAATAAAAACAATCATATTCTCTCTAAATAGTAGCCTAGAGACTGCCAAGATGTATTACATTTCTCAAAGACAAAGATCACGGGGAAACAACAGCAACTCAACTTAGTCCAACTAAGTTTCCCTTTTGAAAGGCCTGGAGATTTTACCTGAAATTTTCATTCTCTCTCCTTCTTAAGGAAATTAATACGACTGTTTTGTCATCACAACTAGAAAAACACTAATGCAAGAAGTCTAGCACAAACCAAACCAAGAGCTTTCCTTTTTAGTCAGTAGACTCATCCATCAACAAGAGCTTTTTAAAATATGTCTGGAAAACAGGCTACTAGCTAAACATTTGCAAATACTTGTACTTAAACTCTCATCTTTCCAACACCTTGTTATTATAATCAGTTCATCTGTAAATACTATGAGAGACTTTTTGTAGGTGTTTTTGTGGCAAATTCACTGTGGACTTCTGCTCAAGAATGTCAAAGGGCTGGGACCCCTAACATTAGGCATGAGACAAAAATCAAATTCTACCTGCTCTTTTATTCTTACTGTTTATTAGCAAATCACCATCAACATGTAAAAAGAAGTGCTAAATGCAAGCCTGTACAACATGGTTTTTTGTAAACTATAAAAGAAGTATTAGATGTATGCATATTTAATGACTATGTTAAACTGCAAACTTGAGGTTTTTCTGATAGTCCAAATACTAAGCTCCTCCACAGGCTATACATTATTCTTGGCTCAGGTTTTATTTTATTCTTATAGAACCCCCTAATTAACTCTTGTCATCACGTGCATTACATCTTCTTCTTGACTTCAAGCTCCTTTCATCAATTCCCCAATAGCCAATAAGACTTGCATCACCAGTTCCTTTCTTGTGGCTTTCCTACTTTGCTTTTGAGCCAAGGGAATTGTCACAAAACCTGTACAAATGCTTATGTGACCTATGATGACAGTTCTCCTCTTTAAGACTAGACCCCTACCTTCCTGTGTTAGAACTACAGTAAAGAATTAATTATAATATGCCCACCTTTCAAGTCCAGCATAAATTTCAATCTATTCCTGAAATTGAGATGTGGGCAGCTAAACAATTACCCACTTCCTTAATAACTGAGGGAGGTGTAGGGAAGTAGCAATAATATCACATATATTATCACAAGAAAATAGTCTCTTCCCCAATAAAGTGGTATTTTCCAACCTAAGCTGAAGGAATCTAAAAGGAGATCCATTAAGTTCTCATTTCTAAGGATCAATGTCAGCAATATATTCAATCTGCAATGCACAAATCTATCAAAATGCGTAGGGTATATGATCATGCATCTTCAACAGAATGGGATGTGATTCCTTGTTTTCTTAATAGAGTATTCAGGGATTTCAGGAAATAGTATATTTTAGGTTCTGTTAAAGGTTAATTGTCATAGTCACTTCCCATAAAGAACAAAGCTCCCTAAATCACTCATGGCACCACTGCACAATGGCAACCCATCAACTATGGATGATTTACAATCGGATTGACCAGCTGAGCTAACTGCACCCACACATACGCTGTTTCCACATCTCAAACAGCTCTCTGGAGGCTGAAAATAAAACTGCTTTCTTCCTGACTGCCTGATAACACGCTGGCACTCTGCCCACTAATGGAAAGTCCCTACCTTAGGTAGGTCTTCAAAGCACTAGTGATGGTCTTGATCTCCCATTCCGCACAGATATCCATTTCTGTTTCAGAAGCTGTTTTGGGGTCTAAAATGAAGAAAAGACAATGTATGAAACAGAGCAGAAAACACAGCTAACAGAAAAAGCACACATTAAAGCATTCAGCCTCACTATTAACCAAAGAAATCCAAATTAAAACAAATGACACCTATTTTTTTCCTCTTAAATTGGAAAATGTTTAAAAATCCAAATGTCTATTGCTGCAAGAATGCAGTGAAACTGATCCTCTCATAATCTGCTGGAGGTAGGAGAAATAAATGCAGCAGTTTTGAAAAGCAATTTGTTAATAGGTATCAAGAGTCATGAAAATGTTTATGTGTACTCTTTAGACTGGTAATCCCACTTTACATAACCCATCCTGAGGAAGTAAAGCATGAGAAAAGTTACATACCATCAAAATATTTCACACACACTAGCAGAGGAACATTCAAAAAGAGACAACCTAAGTGTCCAATAATACAAAATGATTGAGTTAATTATGGTAGATCTTTAATGGAATATTAGGTTGCTCTTACAGGATAACAATGGCTATCAAGCAATATGAAAGAATGCCTAGATTATCAGGTAATTTAAAAATCATGTAGCAAAAAAGAAAATCAAGATTTAAAAGCCTGTGAGAAATTCACATGAAGAAAAGCTGAAAGGAAAAACTATAAAATTAAAATAGTGGTTGGGTCAGAGTGGTAGAATTATGGTTTTTATGTTTTCTAAACTATGACTTGACTCCGTTATTTTATTTATTTTTTATTTTTTGATAGCCGGAAATTGCTGAGAAGTTCTGAATTTGTTTTCTGCTGTTATCTCTAAACTTCTCCCCTGTTGAACATCCCAAAATACGGACTTTGAGAGAGCATTAGCAGTGGGGAAATCAGAGGTGGGGTATTCACATGGGCTTTACAGGAGATTTTCTCACCTCCACAGCATTAATCTTATAGCTGCTAAACATTTTTTTACATTTGTAAGAGTTCTTGTTTGTTTGTTTGTTTAATGCCCATTTATAATAGCATCTTGCTCATGCTTCAAGGATGCAACATCTTGTCTTATCTCTCTAAGGATATTAATGGTAGTTTTCTTTTTGATGTTTTATGTTTCTTCAGGTTGTCCATTTTTGTGTGGTTTTTAGTTTTTGTCTTTTACATTAAGGTTCCTCGGGTATCTGATTATCTGCTCATCTTTTAAGAAAAAGGCAATAAAAAAGCCAGAGTTCGAAGCGTGATGTGGTGGACGGGGTTTTTGACTGTGGGCTCATGCTTTCTGATCTTTAACCCAAGGGTAGGAAGAACACTAGTACCTAATCCACAGGCTGAGTCTGAAACAAATGTGTCTGTTTTGTTTTGGTTTTCAATTAGATTTGTGTGCCTTTAACTGTGGATGTAACAACCACCTGTAAATCCCACCACTTCTTTTTGAGTTAAGCTACTTTTAAACTTGAAATTCCTACCTAATACTGGTAGAATTATGGTTGTTATATTTTCTAAACCATGACCTGATTCCATTACTTTTATATATTTTTAAAAATTGCTTTAGGCCAAGAAATGCAGTGAGAGCAACCACAATTATATTGGCTACTGATTGTGTCTTTTGTCTCTTACGTGGACTTTTAAACAAATAAGTGTATTTTAAAGTGTGTACTATTTTTAAAAAGATAATTCTTGTACTCTTCCTGAGCTGCACACAGACAGCTAAGAAAGAGGCAGAGGTTGGGGAATGTGACCTGCTCCACAAACCAGGAGCACCCCACCTTACTGCTGGCAAGGTGGTGTGAAGTGGGGACTTCCTGTGCACTGGAGGGAGAATCCAGCTTCCGCATACTGAAGACTAGTGATTTGCCTCCTGTCTTCCACTCCCTTTTTTTTCGGCACAGCACCTCATTTTCAGTTGGGCTGCTACCCTTTCCTCACACCTGCTCCAAGTGCTCCCGGGAGGCTCCAGCCTTTCAGGGGTGGGGAATGAGATTCAGGACAAACCAATCAAAGCACAGCTTCTCTCTGGACCCCTGGACTGGTTCTGGGGTGGCCCAAGACCGAAGTCAGTCGAATCAGAGTGAATTTCACAGCTTTTCTAGGAGACAGAGGAAAGGCTATCTGCTATTTCCTCCAGGGATTGCACCTGGAAGGCTGCTCCAAGTGCCAACACATACAGCTTGAGAGGGAGTGTGACAGACAAAACCAGAGATGAGAGAAGCACAAAAAGTGGGTCTTGATGACATGATTTGAGCCCTTGTATCTGATGCCTTTTAATCATGTGAGCCAATAAATGCCCTTTTTCCTTAAACCATTGGAGGTCAGGTTTTCTGTTTTTGTTTGTGTGTATGCGTGTGTGCGTGTGCATATGTGCATGTGTGTGTGTTTTGTTTTGTTTTTATAAGCCAAAGAGATCTAAATGATACAGTAGGCAAATAGAGAGTGGCACTGGACTGTCTCTTTCTGGACAGTCTCTAAGAAGAAAGGGCCAACAGCCTTCCAGCTGGAAAGGGGAATGAGTCACAAGTGGGCACTGGGAAAGCACTCACTTGCATCCTAGTAGGAGGAGGCCAAACAGTCACGAACGGCTTAAGGATTTAGGCTCTAATCCCCAGGTGAAGGCACAAATCCAGCTGGTACCTACTGCTCACAGTATGCTCCCCTGACACATACTGGAACACGGAAGAAGAAAGGGCCCCAGCTCTAAACTGTTTGGCTCCTAAAGGCAGCACATCTATGTGTTTGCAGGTGTCTCTGGGCAATAATGAAATCTGTCATGTCACAAGAAACAAACAACGACCCAAAGGGTATGAATTTATTTCTAGGATCCAAGCAACGGTAGACTCCACAGAGTTCTGTCACAGTAAACTTCTGAAAAGTGAACAAAGTGTGATTTTTTTCAAGTATCCAAAACCTCTGCAGCTTTCATTCTTTTCTTGCTTTGTCATCTAACACGTCCTTAACGGTCCCTTCTGCGTAAGTGTATGTACCATACACTTTGCTTAGTACGACCTCTTCCGCTCCCCATGACCAAGCACATGGAGAGCTGCCACACTACATGGTTCCTGGATGTGAGACAAATGTTACTGTACATTTTTTTGAGGAACAAACCAACTTCTACCCAAGAAGGGTGAACATGACACTAAACAAGCAGCAGTTGGCAGGTCTGGGAGTTGTGAACTGTTCCATGAACCACACTTAGCAAACTAATGATTAGCTTCCACTTATTAGGGCTCGGTAAGCATAAGAATATTGTGTAACATCACAGAGAGGAGAGTCAAATTACAGCCTGGCTGAAGGGCTTTTTATAGCACTGATGAGGCAAGGCTCATAACTTGACCACATCCATTTTAATTCATTTAATACCCAAACCAAATTGAAGACAGCCTCCCAAGCTACCTCATTCCCAGAAAGCACTGCCGATTTCCACACCTGCCTACGGATGCTCCACTCACCTACAGAAAGAAGCTTCCTGGAAGCATCTGGACAAGATGCAGAGACAGAATGTAAAATTTTCTTCAGAACTCAGTACTTTTCTCCCCACCGTGTCACTTGGCCATTGCATTCCTTAGTAAAACTAACCTAAGCCAGAGGAGCAGCCCAACAAACAGAAGGGCACCGTGCAGGTAAAGAAAAATGAGTGTACTCCTCCTTAACCAACTCCCACACGAATTTGGAAAAACAGGAGACATAAATGGGAAGCAGTGTTTACAAGGGGAGGTAGTCTCAGAACTATCACTCTGGATGAGTCCCAAGATTTGTCTAGTCCACTGTTATGTTACTGACAAATACACTAGGGACCTTCTGAAGGAAATTATTAGGAAAGTCACCTATGTGCTCCTACATATCCTAATAACACATTATAAGGCAAATTAAAGTTGTTTTTTCATTAACAAAGAGGGTAATATATGTACATGGTAAAAGAAGTATTGAATCAAAACAAACAGATATACATTAAAAGCTAAGCCTTTCCTATGTTAGAGGCAACTGCTATTATCAGTTTTGTGTGTGTATGCTATCTCTAACAGTGTATGTATACACAAAGTATGAATACAGCTTTTAAAAACACAAACAGAAGAATGTTATCAATGTCATTTTGTGCATTGCAGTTTTCACTGAACAATATCTTAAGAAATAGTTCCATATCAGCACACAATTATATCTACCTCATAGTACTTCACTACATCATAGTTAACTGTCCCACTCATTGAAATTAAGGTTGCTCCCTGGTTTGGCTGTGATAAACAGTGCTATTTTTACATGTCTCACCTGTAGAAAAAATGCCCAAAGTGGAATTTCTGGGTCAAAGAATGTGTACACTTCACATTTTGAAATATATTGCTCGCCTGCCCCTCAGAGGTTGTACCACTGTGTTTAAGTATGAGAGTGGCCCCACTGGGGAACAATGAGATAGGCCAGGACCCTCTGCCCACCCTAAAGCATAGTCCAAGCTACTCTGGAGAGGGGTGCCAGACTGCATTGCCCCCACCCAGCCCACCCCAGCCGCTTTCTGGAATGTCCAGAATCGTCTTGAGATTACAATGCAGGCAGTGAAACTAGTCTGGGGACAGAAGTGGAGGGTGTTTCTCTATATCGAGGTAAGTGAATTCAGGAGGGGGACAGTCCTAAAAGAAACGTGAGAGTGACAAGAGAACTTCAGCATACTTCTGATCAACCAGGAACAAACTCCACTTCTCCCAGAACCATGACCAAATATTAGAACAAGGTGAAATCTATTCAGGTGTATAGGACCACACTAAATGAACCATTTAAGAATGCCAGAAAGTTGGACGGAATCATGTACAATGGCCATCCAATTTCCTAAGAGGCTGGTTCTAACAGTATTCCAGAAAACAGCAGAAGAACAGGGACAATCTATCCATGGTGAATTTAACCACAAAGATTTATAAACTTCTTCATGTTTAGGTTTGATTAAACAGAAGATTTTTTAAAACTGACAAAATACTTGTTGGCATAAAATAGGAGACAAAAGCACTCTAAAATTTTTCTCAGAAAGCACCTGTTCTGTACTATAAATAAAATTCAGAAAAATACTGATGCTGTGAAATAATACATTAAATAAAAAAAATAACAGACTGAAATAAAGGCAAGAGCTGAAAGGGAGAAATGAAAACAGCTAAGTAAGTAGAGTTAGTAAACACAATGCAAATTCACTTATAAAATTAAAATTTGCATTATAAACAGTAAATTAAAAAAATCCAACCAAGACAAATTTAAATGAATGACATGGACATGGGGCACAAGTTTGATAATTGTTGCCAAAATGCAAAGAATCAGAAGAAAAACAAACATTAAAAATGTGAAAAGCGACAATAATGTATTTTTTAAATTGAGGATTGTGTGATAACAAAAAAAAGTTTGTTTTTCTCTATAAAAATATACGTAAAAACTCCATCAGACCCCAATGTGTACAAAGAATGACTATATGGTAATATTTAAAAGTAATGAAAAGAGTCCTGACGTGTGTGGCTCAGTTGGTTGGGCATCCACCCTCAAAGCCAAAGGTCACCGAAGCGAAAGTTTGCTGGTTCGACCCCTGGTCAGGGCACATGCCCAGGTTGCGGGTTTGTCCCCAGCTGGGGCACGTGCAAGAAGCAACTGATCAATGTGTTTCTCTCACACTGATGCTTCCCTCCCTCTCTTTCTCCCTCCCTTCCCCTCTCTCTAAAACTAAATAAATATTTAAAAAATAAAAATAGTGAAAAGGGGGGAAATGTCTTACTATACGGTTATTGGTCAATCGAATAAGTATTTGAGGAAAGGAGAATTAGTACCCATTTTCAATGAATAAATTCCAAATGGATTTTAAGGAAAGCAAAAAAGTTTTGCAATCCTAAAACAGGGAAGGTCTTTTAACATATAATCCATCTAGGAAAAAGATTGACTTATAAAAATATAAAATATTCATAAGACAAAACAAAAACAAAAGTACCATCAATAAAATTCAAGATAAATGATAATCTGAAAAAAAAATGTATATGTATGTGTGTGTGTGTGTGTGTAACATAGCCTCCATATCTAAACAGGTCTTACAATCCAAAGATGACTACACCAATGGAAAAATAGGCAAGAACACAAACAGGCAATTCACAAAAGAAGAAATATAACTCAGCAAGAAATAGGAAACATGTCCAAACTCACTTAGATTTACAGAAGTGCAAATTTAAATAAAAACAAGATTTGTTTAAAGTATATTTATGATTTATATGCAAAAAAGTAATAAAGATAGCAAGAATATGAGGTACAGGATACTCTCCTCAGACTTTGCTGATGGTAAATTTGAGAATATCAATGAAGGGCCTTGAAAACATGTACAAACCTTGACCCAGCAAGTCAACATCATAAATAAACCTAAAGGAAATAACTACATATGCATATAAATATTAAAAAGTTTTCAAAGTATTTTTATTGATTACGCTATTACACTTATCCCAATTTTTCCCTTTTGCCCCCTCCGCATGGTACCTCCTTCTCTCCAGCAATCCCCCTTAGTTCATGCTAAAATCCTCAGCAAAATACTAGAAAACCAAATACAGCAATGCATCAAAAAGATCATACACCATGATCAAGTGGGATTTATTCCAAGAATGCAAGGTTGGTACAACATTCACAAATCAATAAATGTCATTCACCAACATAATCAAAATGAAGGGTAAAAACCACATGATCATATCAATAGATGCATAAAAAGCTTCTGATAAAATCCAGCAACCATTTATGATCAAAACTCTCAGCAAAGTGGGATCAGAGGGAACATACCTAAACATAATGAAAGTCATATATGACAAACCCACTGCCAGCATCATACTCAACAGACGAAAACTACAAGTGTTCCCCTTAAGATCAGGGACAAAACAGGAACATCCGCTTTCATCTCTTACTCAACATAGTACTTGAAGTCCTGGCCACAGCAATCAGACAAGACGAATAAATAAAAGGAGTCCAAATTCGAAAGGAAGAAATACAACTGTCTTTCTTTGCAGATGGCATGATACTGTACATAGAGAACCCCAAAGATTTCACCAATAAACTACCAGATCTGATAAATGAATTCAGCAAAGTAGCAGGATACAAAATTAACAGCCATAAATCAGTTGCATTTTGATGTCCAATAAAAGAACTAACAGAAAGGGAAATTAAGAAAACAATCCCATTCACAATTGCTTCAAAACGAATAAAATACCTAGGAATAAACCTAACCAAGGATGTAAAAGACCTGTAATTAGAAACTTATAAGACACTGAGAAAGAAATTGAAGAAGACACAAATAAGTGGAAGCATATACTGTGTTCATGGATAGGAAGAATTAACATCATTAACATGTCCATACTACCCAAAGCAATCTATAGATTCAGTGCAATTCCTATCAATATTCCAATGACGTATTTCACAGAACTAGAACAAATATTTTTAAAATGTATATGGAACCACAAAAGGCCCCACATAGCAACAGTGATCCTGAGAAAGAACGAAGTTGAAGGAATCACACTACCTGATATCAAACTATACTACA
Source organism: Furipterus horrens (assembly GCF_987537825.1). NCBI lineage: Eukaryota > Metazoa > Chordata > Mammalia > Chiroptera > Furipteridae > Furipterus > Furipterus horrens. The sequence continues at coordinate 71,581,999 of NW_028327180.1, forward strand.
AGGCCACAGTAATCAAAACAGCCTGGTACTGGCATAAAAACAGACACATAGATCAATGGAACAGAATAGAGAGCCCAGAAATAAATCTACACCTTTATAGTCAATTAATATTTGACAGAGGAAGCAAGCACATACAATGGGCTAAAGAGAGTTTATTCAATAAACAGTGTTGGGAAAACTGGACAGATACATGCAGAAAAATGAAACCACCTTCTTACACCACACACAAGAATAAATTCAAAATAAATCAAAGACTTAAATATTAGATCCAAAACCATAAAAATCCTAGAAGAAAACATAAGCAGCAAAATCTCAGACATTACTCATAGAAATTTTTTATCAGATAAGTCTCCCCAGGCAAAGGAAACAAAAGAAAAAATAAAAAGATGGGACTAAATCAAACTAAAAAGTTTTGCACAGCAAAGGAAATCATCAACAATATAAAAAGACAACACGCAGAATGGGAGAACATACTCGCCAATACAACTGATAAAGGGTTAATATCCAAAATTTATAAAGAACTTAAAAACTCAACACCAAAAAAAAAAAAAAAACAACCCAATTAAAAAATGGGCAAAGGACCTGAAGAGACACTTTTTCAAAGAGGACATACAGATGGCCAACAGACATATGAAAAGATGCTCAATGTCACTAATGAGAAATGCAAATTCAAACCACAATGAGATATCTTCTCAAACCTCTCAGAATGGCTATCATCAATAAATCAACAAAAAACAAGTGCTGGTGAGCATGTGGAGAAAGGGGAACCCTTTTGCACTGCCAGTGGGAACGCAGACTGGTGCAGCCACTGTGGAAAGCAGTATGGAGATACCTCAAAAATTTAAAAATGAATCTGCCTGTTGTCCTAGCAATCCCACTTATAGGAAGATATCTAAAGGAACCCAAAATACTAATTTGAAGGAACACTAAGCACCCCTATTTCCATTGCAGCATTATTTACAATCGCCAAGATATGGAAGCAGCCCTAGTGTCAATCAGTAGATGAGCAGATAAAACAACTATGGGACATTTACACATTGCAATTCTACTTGGCTGTAATAAAAGAGAAAATTTTACCTTTTTCAATAGTATGGATGGACCTGGAGAACATTATGCTAAGTGAAATAAGCCAGGCAGAGAAAGACAAACACCATATGACTTCACTAATACGTGGAATCTAATGAACAAACTGAGCAAGCAAAACAGAGACAGACTCATAGATGGAGAGCAGATGACAGCAAATTGGTTGGGTTGGGGGGTTAGGGGGTGGAGGGGTTGAGCGAAGAGGAAAAAGGACTCATGGACATGGACAACAGTGTGGTGAATCCTGGGGGGAGTGGGGTGTAAGGGGACTAAATGGTAATGGAAAAAACACAATAAATATTAAATTTAAAAAATAAAAAATAAAAATACACTATTCCACTTTTGAGAGATTCTGACAAATAATCCAACTCTTACAGTGCCTGGCATGTAATCAGGCATCCAGTAACTACAGAATAAAGGAACAGTGAATGAATAGTTCACACCTGGTCCAGCCATAGCAGGGAGAAGTCTGAGAGTAGAGGAGCCATATTTATTTTATACTCTTGGCTAACCCATTCTAGTACCAGTGACAAGAACATATGACAATGAGAACATTTCACAAAAGGGAAGGGGGATGGGGCTTGGCCTTCAGGTCTGGAGTCTCCCTGAACTAACGTGTGATTCCTCCATTTTAAGATCCACACTGTTGAATGTAACTGGCAGTGAGCATCACAGATACCATTCTCTACCTGTTTTTTTTTTTATTTTATTTTTCAGTTATAATTTACATTCAGTATTATTTTTGTATTCTACTTTTGATTAAATCTTGCACTGTGTTCATTTCTCAGTTCTGGTTGAACCTCGGTTTGGATTCTAAGACTAGAATGACCTCCTGCAATGACCTCCTGGCAGAGGCAGCTGGCCTTGTGACTTTCAGCTGCTAGTTATTAGTTTTTCATGACGTTTCTCAGATGTTCATGATTATTTTGTGTGTCCCTAGGAAAAGTGAGGAAGAAAACAGGACAAACATCTTGTTCGAGGGCCACAAAGAAAAGTGATAAAATTAAGATCTTTTCATACCAGTCTTTGCTTAGCACAACTAAGCTAAGGTGCTTCTCTTTTAGATTAGCAGACCCATCTAAAATGTCACATTTCTTTTCATTAGTGTTGCCTTACAGAAAAATCTGTCATCTTTGAAACCTTTCAGCCCCCTCTGCTCCCCTGTCCATATCCAGTTGGTTGCAAAATCCTGCTAATTCTCTCCATTTTGAGCCTGTCCTTTTTGCCTGACCTCAGAGCAGCTATTTGGTTCAGCCCTTGATAGGACATGCTCTGCCTAATCTGTTGCAACTGTCTTCTTTTGTCATATCTTTCATGATCAAATACATGCTCCACATTGATGCCAGTGTTATCCTCTTCAAACTAGCATCTGATCTGGTTAACAACTCTGTTATCACCCAGGAAAGCACTCCTCCATCATTCTGTTAACAGTGCTGCTCAGTTCACAAGGTTCTATAGACTAACTCCCTCGCCCCCACCCCTCTGCCGCCCTCACAGAGATAGCTCAGGATCACTAGAGAGAGGCACAGGATCCAGGCCATCTGGATCCATCTGCTGTAGGTCATGTGATTGGCCAGAGATTGCAAAATGAATCATGTGAATGGCACCATACTGATTAATCAAAGTCTACCTTGGGACCTTCTGCCAAATCTGTCAAGAAAGACACTCTCTTCTCAATGGTGCAAGCTTCAAGCTCCAAGGACTGCTGAGACTGGACTATTTGGAACATTCCAACGAAGAATACAGCCAATACCAAGACAAGCAGAGGTCATGGATAATGAAAAGCCAGAGAAATGAGTGGGAAAGTGTAAAGATGTCACTGTTGCCACCACACCCTTCTACCATCTTGGACTTACCAGTTATGTGAGCAAACAAAGGTCTTTTATTTTTCCTTTAAAGTATTCTAATTGCCTTTTGACACTTTTGTGTGTAATAGTCTTAACACACACAGTTCCACTACTTAAAAACTTTTAATAACATCTTACTTCCTACAGAGAAAAAAACACCAAACTCCTTAGCACAGTATTCAAGTTCTTCAGCAACTGGGGCCATCTCAGCTTTGCAGTTTTTACTTTCCTGTCCCAGTCTTGAGTACTTGCAAATATTAAAACAAAAATGAAATCAGTACTCTCTGCTATAGCCACCATATGCCCTGACTTCTGCCCCCATGCCATTGCTCATACTTCCTGAATCTGAATTATTCTTCTATTCTCGCCTTCATTACTCAATCTTCCAGATGCAGCTCTTGGAGCTCCAGTGGCACAGTCGGTTAGCATGTGGTACTTACACAGATCCAGCTCTTATCAGGCAGCTGGATCACATTTACGTTACAGCTTCCATATGCATGCACATCTCCCTCCCACTGGACGCTAGGCAGACAAGGAATGACTCTTGCTAAAGTTTCATCTCTAGCATTTGACAATCTGCTTCAGAGAGCAGATGCTCCATAAATGTTTGCAGCTCTGATCAGAAATAGAAAGACTGACAACTGATACTTGTTAAACTCTTAATTCTTCCTTACATTAGAATTTTTCAAAAATTAACCTTATCACCAAACGACCCAGGAACTGTATCCTTGGGTATTTATCCTATTGAAACAAATTAATGTTCATATAAAAACCTGTACATGAATGTCAGCAATTTAAAAAAAACAAAACAAAACTGTTGATACAAATCTGAAGGGAACTATGCTGATTGAAAAAAAGCCAAACCAAAAAGATTACACAGTATATGATTTCATTTATATAATAATCTTGAAATGACAAAATTACAAAAATGGAGAGCATTGCCAGGTGTTACAAATGGGGCTGAGGCGGGTGAGTGTAGACATAAAAGGCCACCACGATGGATCCTCGTGGTGATGAATCTGTTCTGCTTCTCAGCTGTATCAGTATCCTGGTTGTGACCTTGCATTACAGCCGGCAAGATGTTACTATTGGAGGAAGGTGGGCAGAGAACCGCAGGATTTCTCTATATTATTTCTTACAACTGCATGTGAATTTATAATTATCTTAAAATGTTAATTTTTTTAAAAAAATTAACCATATTCCAAATCTGAACCAAAAACAGATTCCTAAGGAGCACCTTAAAAATAATCATAGTTCCAAACAAAAGATCTCAGTGTGGCTAGCAATACAGTAGAGTTTTGTTTACAAGAAGCAAGGAGCTGTCTTGAAAAAAGGTAGAGTTGTTCTCATCAACACAAGAGAGGAGAATTCTTTACATATGAAAACTATTTTTAAAAACTGGAATGGGAAAAGAAATACAAATACTAACAAGAGAAGTGCCCCTGCCCAGGACACTGAGCAGGGGGACCCTGAGCGATGATAGTCCGTCTCTATAAGTGCATGGCTGGGCGTCCATGGGGATGAATAACTGCCACTGATCTGTGAAATCTGATCTATTTGCCATTTAGATGCATGTGACTGACTGAGGCTGGCTGGCTTCATATCTAAAAATACAGGAAATCTGCAGCCTAGGCAAATTTGGCTCACTGGCTCAGGTTTTTGATTCAAACATTGCACATTCATGGATAGTAGCTTCATATTTATATCAGCCAACTGCAAAGGAGGTTCTGCTGCTCAAATGAGAGACTAGGCTGAAATCTAGAAGTAAAGAGAATCAGAAGAATTATCTGCTTATATATATTTTATCTGGGAGTCACATGATGCCTTCTCTTTAACAGGGAACATGAGACCCGAGGTCCTCTCTAGGCTAGAAGGACGCCCTTTCTCAGGCATTAGGTGTGCCCCACTAAATGCCTATCTCTGGGGAGGACAGGGACTCATGAGCTATGAAAGACAGAGAAGGGTGTGGTGGTCACAGGAGTGACCTAGCGCCACTGGGACTAGCAGTGGTCAACGCCACAAACAGAAAGGGTGTGGTGTCTTGGACCTGCCACTTTTTGTTTCTCCCAGTTCCACCCAGTACCACCTCTTCCAGTAACTCCCACAGCCATGAAAATGGGTGAGTGAGGCAGCTTATTTCTGAGAGTTACCTCTTGGAACACCGTGATTCCTTCCCTATGGGCTGTCCATACATACAGACCTGGTGACTTTTCAGAGGTACCCTCTCCGTGTCCCCTAGGGCCTGTGTGGCAGAGCCAGGGCTGCACTCACCCATCAGGACACTCAGCAACTTCTGCACTCTGGAATTGACCCCCACGATTCGGTAGAGCCCTTGCTCATTGATCCCTGAGAAGAGAAACAGTGATGACTTAATTAGAGGTACATCAAAACACAAGTCAAGCCAGCCCAGCCAAAGGCACTGTTTTCTTTTTCTCGCTCCTTCTAAAAGCTGATTTAATTAAAGTCCCCTGTCACTCAGCTCTGCTCTTAGCAAAGGAGTGTGACTGGTACAGCTGTCTAGGATTTCACAAAGGTGTTGCACACTTCAGCCCTCCTGTTAGTTCAGTCATCAGAAGGGAAAGAAACCTTCCTCTTCCCTTGCCAGAGGCAGCATCTGAAGAGATTTGAAAGATGCAAAATATATACTTTTAAATAGATCATAGTTAAATGCTTTTTTAATTTAAAAAGCTAAAAACGACATGACAAAAATTCATACTTCAGAAAAGGATAAACACTTCACAACTTATTTGCACATACAAAATGAAAATATTGAGGGTTAAGAACATTTTAAATTTTGTTAACCAAGATGGAGAAATTAGAAAATCCACTCATTTGTAATGAAAATATCCATTATAAAGGAAAAGAAGGGCCATCTTCATTCAACCCAAGGAAATGTACAACTAGACTGGAGGTGTTTATCTTCAAATATCCAAAAAAAGAACCAAAAACTAACCCACCTCAGTACTTTGTTCATTTAAGTTCAAAGATATGATCACCACTGTATCATTTACAGAAGGGGATAATTCAGACCAAGTAATATAAAATGATTTTTCTCCTGTTAAGTCTTATGCCCATCATATCTGATAACTCTCCACTAACTGGTCTCCCACATCCTATCTTACTCCCTTGATGTCCATTTATCAACCACTAGGCAAAGTGAACTTCTCAAAGTACAAATCAGTTCAAACCATCTCTTTTCTTAAAACCTTCCCATGGCTTCCCATTGCATTAGATCACAATAAAACCTTATTGTGCCTAAAAGACCTTACATGATTGAGCATAGACCTACCTCTGCTATGCCTTCAACTACTCCACTCTGCACCAGCCACAATGGCCTCCCAGTTACTCCAATGCATCAAGCTCAGGCCCCTAATCAGTCTTTGCACAGGATTTCCTCCACCTGGAGCCCTCCTTTCCCAGATCTTTTTCATCATCCAGGTCTCAACTTAAAAGCAACCTCTTCAATCTAATGCACCCCATGACCAACACTACTGGCCAGAATCTGGCCCTGCTTTTTTTAAAAACTAAATTTATAGCAGTTAATATCTAAAATTATCTTATTTGGTTTCTTGTCTTTCTCCCCACACTACCATGTAAACTTACAGTACAGTGATTCTGTCTTCCTCACCATTATATCCCCAGCATCCAGATCAGTATTGCATACATGACAGAATGAATAAAACATTGAGTTATACTCCACCGGAGCCACAACTTTGGAGCCAAAACAAAATTTCCTGGAAGAAATTTGGGAAAAGGCTGATTCTTCAGTGTCTTCTACAAGACTGTGGAGTGGGGGTGTGGGTGGGACAGTGGAGAGCAACAGGGAAAAAATTGGGACAACTGTAAAAGAACAACAGTAAAATAAAAAATAATAAAAATTTTTAAAAAATAGGAAGTTGTATCCTTCCTACAAAAAAAATAAATAAATAAAAAGGAAAGAAATGGAACTCATGAATAAAAGCAAGAGGTCTGGAAGGAGGGGGCCCTATAGCTAAAGCAGACCTACGAAGGCATGGCATCATCCTGCACAGGCCACGGGCTAGGAGACCCTGGTCAGCAACTGGGGGATGGGCCCCAAGTTACTCAGTAGCAGACCATTATTCAGTAACGTGGTGGTTTGAAGGGCTTGTCCTTTCTGAAGTGTTTCCTCTTTCCTTTGTCCCTGTGCTTTCCTGGAACTTAACACAATCCCAGCTCTCATCGGACAATGATTAATGAGCCCAGAGAGGACAGGGGTTCTGGTCAGCTCTGGCTCCCACAGTCATATGTGTATGTACATGCACTACAGTAGGGAAACAGCCACTTCCTCCATGTATTTACGTAAAAATGGCATTTGACTCACACTATCCTATGTCTTTTTTGTGCTGAATGAACTTTCTTAAAAGTTAAAACATAATTTTCAGAAGCAGAAGCTAAGGGGCCAAACCAACTGGCGACCTTCTTCTTCCTCACTACTTATTGTGTATATTTCCTGGCTTGACATCAGAAAAAGTCATCTTCCTGAGGTATGGGCTTGCATTTATCACACAAACTCTGTGAAGGGTTTTAAATGATTAGGTTTCTCGCTTTGTTTTGCTTGCTGAAAACTTAGTGAAAGACAGGTGGCCCACCTCAGGCAAGTATATGAGGTTGCCCGGGGAGTCGAGGGAAGGAGAGTTTTGTTTTGAACTCACTTTTGGCTCCACTTTTATGCCTCTATTTTTGTTAACCCTGGATCTCTTATATCTCATTCTTTTATTTTAAAATGAAAAGCATTTCAAAATGCCTGTTGAAAAATTACCTTAGTTATACCTACTTTTAAAAATTTAGAAACTGTAGTTATGGAAAATAGACAACTCCATGGTACATGTACAGATACAAATTTCCGCTCGCCCTGACACCTCCAGAATGGGTTGGTTTGTACTTGGCAGGATGTTTTATAACTTGCATTTTTCACTTACTTGGGTGTTAATAAATGTGTTTCCACTGCATTTTTAATGATTCAGAATTTTTTACTGCATGAGTATATCACTGTTGATTTAACCAATTTTGAGACATTTGGTCAGCTTCTGATTTTTCACCTTAATGACACTTTTTTGTAAACAGCCTTATAACTCAACTTGGCCCATGTCCTTATTTACTCAAGATCCATTCCCAGAAATGTCACCTACTTCTACTTCATATTTTCTGGTCATATTTTATATTACCTGTGCAAACTGCCTTAACTCTCTATTGAATGAAGGTATAGTAGAAATAAGCAAACATATAAAAATTTTAGTACACATTAAAATAACTCTATTGGAAAGAATACTTTTTGACTGGATACATAAGAGTAGAGGTTTATAAAGTTAATCTTATTTCCTCCCCCTCTACTCAATGCTTTATAGCCTTTATAAAGACACCTATATTTCTCAACTGGTAAAGAGTTACAGATCCTGCTTTAAAAGGTAGTTTCTTCCAAACAAATAAAAAGGGCTGGTGGGCTGAGATGCTATAGAATAAATAAGATTCACATCTTTGACAATGGTTCAAATCAAACCCAGTGGAAAGAGAGTTATTAGCTTTTCTAAGATGTTCAACAGACCAGTGCACTCAAAGCTCCACACCATCAGAAGCGGGGAATCGCCTTCGTGCCAACCTCAGACAAGGGGATGGAGACCACTGGGATGAAACAACATCTCTGGTCTCAAAGCCCTGCTCCTACAGACCCAGAAAGGTCAAAGAGTGATAGACAGGGCCTGAGCACAGTGCTGCTGCTGGAAACTAGGGATCTAACCCATGCTTCCTACCTGGATGGTCCCCAGCCAAAAGCTCCCCAGAGCAGATTCTTAACCTGCGGTCCATGGATACCGAGAGGTCCACTAGAGAATTCAGGGTGTCTATGAACTAAGGAATACAATTATATCTTGATTTTCACTAACTTCTAGAAGTAGTTTGGTGGGCAGTGGTCACAGCCAATCCTTGCAGCTGACTGGCCTGGGTAAATTCCTCCCATTGTTCTGTCAACAGCAACAAAGGCTCAAATACAAAAGGAGGGAGTACTCAGCCCACATGAAGGGTGCACAGCAAGTACCCAGCTTAGGTGATAGGGGAGGCTGTGCCACTGGACCCCACAAGACACCTACTACATTAGGCCACACTGCCAAGACACAGAGTCATAGCAGCTCTGCCTAATACATAGAAACAAACACAGGGAGGCTGCCAAAATGAGGGGACAAAGAAACATGGCCCAAATGAAAGAACACATCAAAACTCCAGAAAAAGAGCTAAATGAAGTGGAGATAAGCAATCTATCAGATGCAGAGTTCAAAACATTGGTTATAAGGATGCTCAAGGAACTCAGTGAGGACCTCAACAGCATAAAAAAGATCCACTAATTGAAATAAAGAACAATTTACAGGAAATAACAGTAGAGTAGATGAAGGTGAGAATAAAATCAATTATCTGGAACATAAAGAAGCAAAAAACCAATCAGAATAGCAAAAAGAAAAACAAAACACAAAAAAACTGAGGACAGTGTAAGCAGCCTCTGAGACAACTTCAAAAGGTCCAACATTCACATCATGGGGATGCCAGAAGGAGAAGAGAAAGAGCAAGAAATTGCAAATCTATATGAAAAAATAATGAAAGAAACCTTCCCTAATTTGGTGAAGGAAATAGACATGCAAGTCTAGAAAGCACAGAGAGTCCCAAACAAGATGGATACAAAGAGGCCCACTCCAAGATACATCATAATTAAAATCTCAAAATTTAAAGATAAAGAGAGAATCTTAAAAGCAGCAAGAGAAAAGAAGTTAGTTACCTACAGGGGAGTTCCCATAAGACTGTCAGCTGATTTCTCAAATGAAACTTTGCAGGCTAGAAGGGACTGGCAAGAAATATTCAAAGTCACGCAAAGCAAGGACCTACACTCAAGATTGCTCTACCCAGCAAAGGTATCATTTAGAACTAAAGAGCAGATAAAGAGCTTCCCAGATAAGAAAAAGTAAAGGAGTTCATCATCACCAAACCATTATTATATAAAATCTTAAAGGGGCTTATTTAGGAAAAAGAAGCAGACCAAAACTATGAACGATAAAATGGCAAACAATACATATCTATCAACAACTGGAATAGTTCCCAGATGGGAGGGCGGTGTTGGGGAATGGGTGAAGAGGTGAGGGGATTAAGAAGTACAAATAGCCCTGGTCGGTGTGGCTCAGTCGACTAAGCGCCGGCCTGCGAACCAAAGGGTTGTTGGTTCCATTCCCAGTCAGGGCACAGGCCTGCGTTGTGGAGCAGGTTCCCCAGTTGGGGGTGCGTGAGAGGCAACAACACACTGATGTCTCTCTTCCTCTCTTTCTCCCTCCCTCACCCTCTCTCTAAAAATAAATAAATAAAACCTAAAAAATAAAAAAAAGAAGAAGTACAAATAGGTAGTTACAGAAGAGCCACCAGGATCTAAAGTACAATGTAGGAAATGGAGTAGCCAGAGAACTTAAAACACATGGCCCATGGACATGAACAAAGGTGTGGAAATTGCCTGAGACAGTAGGGGTTGCCGGGTGGAGGAGGGCAAAGGGAGAAAAACTGGAACTGTAATAGCATAATCAATAAAATATAATTTAAAAAAGAAAAAGAAAACACACTGGCAATGACACTGGTGAAGTTAATGAGTCACTTAAAATCGTAAAATAGCAGGTAGCACATCTGATGCCTCCCCAGATGTGTGACCTTCACTGAGAACAATGCCATCTGTTGAACTACTTTACCTCTGGTTTCCACAGCATGGATGCATTTCCTGATAATGCTGAATCCGATGCTGTCCAACTGTGCAGCTGAAAGAGGAGGAGAAAGAGAATCAAGTTGCTGGCAGTGCAAACCAATTTGGGACAAGGCATGACCAATCCAAGATGACTCATTCCCACGGTATGGCCACGTATCCTTTTAATTTTTCCCACTAAAGGTACAGGAATGATTTTTTAAAATAGGTGGTATTCACTGAGAGCTTACCACATGCTGGATATAGTTCTAAGTACTTTGTGTATATTATCTCATTTAATTTTCATAGTAATTCTGCAAGGTTATCCTAAATGTATAGCTGAAGAAACTGCAGCATAACGTAATGAGCACCTCACCAAAGGAATAACTAGGCATCCTTTAAATTGTTTGGTTAATATCAGAAGCTGGAGGACTAACTAATTGTTGGTCTCCTTCAAAAAGCATAAATTAGCCCTCACCAGGCAGCTCAGTTGGTTAGAGTGCCACCCCCATTCACTAAGGTGGTGGGTTTGATCCCAGTCAGGGCACATACAGCAATAAACCAACAGATGCATAAGTAAGTGGAACAACAAATCAATGTTTCTCACTCTCTTCCCCTCTCTCTAAAAACAGTTTTTAAAAGACATGAATTAAGTGTTCAATAAATGTTGGACAAGTGCGTGACATAGATAATCTAATTTTTCCCCTAGAAACTCCTCTAGGCTGACACCATCATTAGCCCTGTGTTACAGATGAAGAAGCTGAAACTTGGCAAAGCTAGATAACTTGACCAAAGCTTCAGGTCTAATATGTGGGAGACTCACCCCAGAACCCATGAGATCTAACTGCCTTAAATGTGACCCTGAATTAAAGAGAGAAGTAAAATCCTGCTCAGGTTACTAGGGAAAAAAAGACCCAGAGGAAAATTAAAACAGCCAAGAACAGAGAAGCTACTCAAGGAAGAACTAAGGCAGTAAGTGGAGTCATCCTCTGTGTGGTAAGTCAGCGGGTGGTAACAGTATTCTACCTGCTCCAAAACCCACTAATGTTACTCAGGAAATAAATGCTCAACAACAGCAACTTTTTCCACAGCACAGAACTAATTTCCACCCTGGTAACAAAGCTAGAAACACACCAGGACTTCCGGCCAAGATGGAGGCTTAGACGGACACGCTAGGTCTCCCTCTACAACTAGAGAGGAATACAACTACTTCAAAACAAAGGATAACTAGAAATTCCAGAAAATAAAACTACACGGAAGTCCAACATATGAAGTTATAAACCAGCGGTGCCATTTGGGCAGGTAAGAGTTAAAGAGGGCAGTGCTGTTTGCGGTGGCACCTGAGACAGCGGCGGGGCGGCGAAAAATCCCGGCGGCAGTCAAGCCCCTGGCAGTGCGCGACCCCGGCACTGGGGAGAGCAGCCACCGCATCGCCTTGAACAGTGAGGCCCAGGGGGGCGGGAGGACGGATCCCGGTCTCCTAGCTGAATAACTGTGTGAATCCATCTTGGACCCCCGCCCCCAAAGAAAGCACCACAGGGCTGCGAAATAGGTCGCAGACAGGCGCCGGTCGCTGATTTGTGACGCGTACACAGGCACTGCCCCCTACAGCCGGCCCAAGAAAACAAAACGCATCTGTCAAAATGAGGCAGACAACTATAGAAATACCGGTGACACAACTCACCAGGCAACAGATAGAGAACCTGACAGATGAACAGATAAGAAACCTGTCAGAGGCTCAGTTCTGGGCCATTGTTATCAGGTGGCTTACAGAATTCACAAAAGAGCAGGAAAAAGATAAGAAAGAAGCGAAAAACATTCATAACGAAAGGAACAAAACCACATACGAGACAGATGGTGAGGAAAAAAATCCAGAGTTCATTTCAACAAACTGGAATATGGAGAAGGAACAAGCAGTCAACCAATGCAGCGAGAGGAAATGGGAAGCAACAATGAGAGCATCAGAAACCTCTGGGACAGCTATAAAAGGCCCAACATAAGAATCATTGGTTTGCCAGAGAGTGAGGAAGATGAACTAGAACTTGAAAAATTGAGTGAAAATATAATAAAGGAGAACTTCCCAGACTTGGGGAAGGGAATAGACTTGCAGGTCCAGGAAGCAAGGAGAGTTCCCAAGAGACTGGACCCAGGGAGAACCACTCCAAGACACATTATAATCAAAATGTCAAAAATTAAAGATAAAGAGAGAATCTTAAAAGCAGCAAGAGAGAAGAAAAGAATTATGTACAAAGGGGTCCCAATTAGACTATCAGCTGACTTCTCAAGGGAGACCCTACAGGCAAGAAGGGACTGGCAAGAAATATTCAAAGTAATGAAAATCCAAAACCTACAACCACGAATACTCTATCCAGCGAAACTGTCATTCAGAATAGAAGGACAGAGAAAGTGTTTCCAGGACAAAATAAAACTGAAAGAGTTCATTAGATCCAAACCACTGTTATATGAGATGTTAAAGGGACTGGTTTAAAAAACAGAAGCTAGGGAGATGAAACAAAGGCAAACTAAACAGGCAATGAGAGTGGAAAAGGAACTGTGGGTACGGGAAGCATATTGGGGGGAGGTCAACAGGGAGGGGGAGTGGGGAGAGGGAGGGAGATGATATAGGAATTGGGGATCATGGTAGGAGGAAATGGAATAGACGGAGAGAGGTTGGGAGGAACTGTATGCACAACTAATGGACATAATCTAAAAGGGGGGGACAACTGGAGGGAGGGGGGCCACCGGGTGGAGGGGAGCAGAGGGAAGGGAAATTGGCACAAATGTAATATTTTAATCAATAAAACACATTAAAAAAAAAAAAAAAAAAAGGAAAAGCTTCTCTCAAAAAAAAAAAAAAGCTAGAAACACACCAAAATTCATATCCACACTTTGGTATGGATGTGTGGTAATCTTTAAGAATGGGTTCACCTTTGACCTCTTAGCATTCTACAAATGAATGTTCAGAGTAGAGAAGGAAATGGTAGACAGCAGAAAGGTAAGTATTTATAAATGATTTGCCATCATCCCAGGGCAAGAAATAAACAAATATAAGAACCGAGCAGAACTTGTACTCATCTTGGATCTAATCCAAATGGAATCTTTCTCCAATCCTAAATGTTTATGAGTAAATATAGATCCAATGAAGATAAAAATCCTTTAAAAAATGACTGAGAGTTCCCCAAATCAAAGTAGAAAGGAATGCTAATAACCCAAAACGTCTCTTCCCAAAGGGAAATAGCTCTTGTTCTTCTTACAGGCATACATAGTGCTCAGTGGTGCTTATTATAAACACACTTGGTCTCTAGGATGGTAAGTAAAGTACCAGAAAAGAAAGGACTATTTTTCTCCCTGGAGACCAAGTGCTATACAAAACCACTGCTCTTATTTCCTTAAAGTTGTAAAGAGCCTATTAACTCAATCTCTTCCTTTTTCTGGTATGAATCAAGTATTTACTTGGTAAATTGTGTTATATCAAGTTTTCTGACTGGAAGCTGGAAGCCAGATCAAAATTATTCTTCCAAATAAACTCAATTAATTCATGCCATAGACATTTCACAAACTTAAAACAAATTATAATGCACAGGCCAAATACCTATAGGAATCAAGGGGAAGATTTTTGTAAATAACAGCTTTATTGAGATATAATTCATATATCATAGAGTTCACCCACTTAAAGCTTACAATTCATTAATTCCTAGTATATTAACAAAGTTAAGACTCAATCACCATTATCTAATTGTACAACATTTTCATTACCCCCCACAAAAACCTCATGCACCTTAGTAGTCACTCCCTATTTCCCCCCTTCCCCCTGCCCCCAGAAACCACTAACCTACTTCCTGTTTCTATAGATTTGCCTATTCTGAACATTTTAGGTAACTGGAATCATGCTATATGTGGTCTTTTGTGTCCAGCTTCTTTGATTTAGCGTAATGTTTTCAAAATTCATCCCTGTTGCAACATTAATACTTCATTCTTTTTATGATGAAATAATATTCTATTGTCTGGATATACCACATTTCATGTATCCATTCAGCAGTTGTTGCTTCCACTTTGGGCTATTATGAGTAAATGCTACTAGAAACATCTGTGTATATACTTTCATTTCTCTTCAGTATATGCCTAGGAGTGAAATTGTTGGGTTATGAGGTAACTCTCTGCTTAACTTTTTGAGAAACTGCCAAATGGCTTTCTAAAGTGCTACACCATTTTACATTCCCACCAGCGACGTATGAGGGTTCCAATTTTTCCATATCCTTGCCAACATCTGTTATTGTCTTTTTTATTATAGCCATTCTAGTGGGTGTGAAGTGGTAGCTCATTGTGGTTTTGATTTGCATTTCCCCGATGACTAAGGATTTGGGGCATCTTTTTGTGTACAGGGGAGGGTTTTTTTCCCTTTATACAGTAGTTAGAATAGAGCCTACTAGAATGTATTTGTCAGAGGGGAAATTACTTTTAAAACTTAAAGAGGTTTTCAAAATGTTCATAACTAACTCAACAGTCCATTGAAGCCTTTTAGTTCTTCTTCTGAGAGGTTCTTAAGAGGTTGTTGCATAGAGATGATAGTCAAAGAAGCTGCAGAAAGAACTGCCGTTCTGCATAGTGCGCTGGGGAGCTGCTGAGGCTGATTCCAAACTCAGATGTTTTAAGAGTAGGTTTGTAAACATGGCAGTGATTAACTTTTCTATCCTAACAAAAATTATTTTGCTTCCTTACCCCATGAACACTGATTAAAGTTTTGGAAAATTGGAAATAACCTGGCAGCTGAGAGCAATGAGCCCAGTTGCAAGAAGATACATGCTAATAAAGGCATCAGAACAAGTAGCTAAACAAATGTGCACAGAGCTAGACTAACCTCACAGAGGCAAATCAGTCCTTTGACCTTTTCTTGTAGAACTGTGGGAAGCCAGACCCTTTCCTAGGTAAGTAATAGGTCATAGAAAAGAATACAATACCACCTTCCAAGTATATCTAGGAAAAAATTAACTTCCACTAACATTAACTATAATTACTAAGGAAAATGGCAAAGCAACGCCCCCCCAATCTGAATAAATATTCATCCTTTGATTTTCCCAACATTAGAAGTTCTCCATTAGAAGTTCTCCAAGTTTTAAACTAGCAAATCCCCTTTCTTTACATATATCTTACACATAAAGGCCTTACACATTACATATGTAACATAGTCTTTATTAGCATATATTAGTTCAAATGTACATAATGCTTACATATTGCAAAGTCAAACATTAAAAGCTCAGGGTAACTCTGTTAGCTTTTAATGTGTCCAAGTTGCACAGTGATAAAAACTGTGTTAAGAAATGGAATTCATACTAAACCACTGTGCCCAACAAGCAGCCCATGAAGTACAAATTAAGTACCATTGCTCTAAATCTCTAAACTAGAACTGGTATAAGTTATATCACTGAATCTCACTTCCCTGAATCTCAGTCTCTCCATCTCTCTGTTTGCCACACACACACACACACACACACACACACTTGACTTCTACTCTCAAGTTGAATTTCCTGCTGACGTCATGATTAGGTTACAAATGATTAACAACTGCTTTATTATTTAACGTGTACTGAGTACCACTAATATGATAGGGACTGAAGTGCATACAGAGCAGGTCATTAGTCCTGATATATGCCTAGCAGTTTCCTAATTAAGTTAAATGAGATCTCCTACTCTGAAAATCGAGTTCCCACTAAAAGGTTTAGAACACCATCACCACCGAGCAGTTCCTAATGACAGAAGAAGTCTGAGTGGCCCAACAGATGGAAGCGGCTCTCCTTAATCCCCTCAAGCAGGTGATTCAGCTCTTTCACTGAGCCAAGGCTCAGAAAAGGTCAGGGATTTATGTATTTGCAATTTCTGTATCCTTATAATCTCTAGAAATAATCTCTCATTAAATATCTACTAGACTTGCATTTTCCCCTTAATTTGACTTGCAATGAGTTACTGCAGGAACTGTGACTCCTATGCCCGCCATCCACTGTCCAGTGGCTAATTATCTCCCTTCTGCAGGTTCAGCTCTGCCCAGGTTTATGCACAGGGCAGCCCAAACAGGTACCAGATAATGAATACGCAGAGAGACTGCACCAAATACCTAGGCTGACCCGCCAAGTTAGAAATGTGTCATCCTCTTAACTTTCATTTCAACTTTTGAAGCCTTGTTTCTTTGTCGCCTTTTAGAGAAAGGAAAGGGCCCAGGTCACACAAACCAGCTTTCCAATGTTCTGTGGAGAATATGAGAACAGTACAGAGGCAGATTGATGCTCCATCAACTGGGAGTCTTAGCACAGAAGTAGAAGGACGAGGCCTGGCAGACCGCTGGGGATTGTGCTGTCACGCCTCAGGTAAGAACTCGGAGACCAGGGAGGAGGGTTAAATCCAGAAGCAGACTGTTCTGCTGTTTAAGGACAACATACTACAAGATTCAATCAAATTATTTTCTTGTCTAAAAGAAGGAGGTTGGTGGGCCATGTAGACAAAGATGACTCTTTTTTTAATCCTCACCATTTTTTCATTGCCCTTAGAGAGAAAGGAAGGGAGAGAAACATCGATGTGAGAGGGAAGCATTAATTGCCTGCCTTCGCAGGCACAAATGGGGAAAGAACCGCAACCTAGGTATGTGCCCCAACTGAGAATTGAACCGGCGACCTTTCAGTTATAGGACAATACTCCAAACAACTGAGCCAGACCAGCCATGGCAGAAATGGCTTTTTAGCATGTTCTGCAGCTTCTAGTACCTCATGATAACTCACCTGAGATGCTTTCCCTGGCTCTTTACACCTTTAAAAAAATTAGGTCTTTAGGTGGTAGTAGAGTGTGATAACTACCATAAAGCTAATAGCATAACCCTTAGCTATGTTACCCCTCACACCCAAATTATCACCAAGTCCCTCATTTTATCTCCGAATGTCTCAATTTTGTCTAGTTCTTTCCTTCTCCACCAGCACCAGCACCTAGTCCTGGCTTCCATCATCTGTTACCAGGACTGCTTAAGTGACCTCCTAGCTGGCTTCCTTCACCTCCTCCGGATCCCTCCAATCTGTCCTCCACATTGTAGTCCCCGTGAGCTTGACAAAATCAGACCATGTCACCCACCCTGTTTAAAATCTCTCAGTGGCACCCCGCTGCTCTCAAGAAGATAACCTGGATCCCTAACACCATAGGACCCTGCTTGGTCTGGCCCCCAGTCTGCCTCTCCAGCTTCGTCTGATGCCCTCCCTCCTAGATCTCAGAATCCCAACCACACTGACTTTCTTCCTGAACATCCGAACTGATGACCTCTTTCTCCCCAGCAAAAGCTGTGGATTTCATCTGGAAGCCCCGTGGCCCAACTAACTCCAAATCCTCAGATCTCCTCTAAGTATCAATTCCTCAAAAAGCCTCCCTGACCTCTCCATCTAGGTTAATGCCCCCATTGCACACTAGGATACAGCACCATCAACCTATCCATCAAAGCATGCAGCACAATTACAAGCTTACATTTATTTGTATAATCCTGCAAAAAATGTCTGTCTACTGAACTAGATATATATCCATGAAGGCAATGGTCCATGTACATCTTATTTACAATATTTTAAAGAATTTATTTTTTTAAATGTATTGATAACAGAGAGAGACAGAGAGACATCAATTTGCTGTTCCACCAATTTATGCATTCATTGGTTAATTCTTATATGTGCCCTCACAGGGGATTGAACCCACAACCTTGGCATATCAGGACGATGCTGTAACCAAATGAGCTGCCTGGCCAGGGCTCTTTACTTATTTTATTCAGTACTGTATCTATTTCACATTGTTAGATAGGAAGTAGAAGCATCAAAATGACCTTTCAAATTCCAACTGATAAAAACTCTATGAGAGTAGGTGAGTTATTTAAGCTTCTGACCCTCAGCATTTTCATCTTTTGTGAGGAAACAATGGTTAAATAAAGAAATAAGTGGCCTGATCGAACCCCTTCCTTCCTTCCTTCCTTCCTTCCTTCCTTCCTTCCTTCCTTCCTTTCCTTCCTTCCTTCCTTCCTTCCTTCCTTCTTGTATCAATACAAAGAGGCACTACCACCTGGCAGTACAGCCCCAAGAACGAGTTCAAGAGAAAGGAAAAACAAAAGCTGTGCAAGCCAAGACATGAAGCAGAGAGACAAAACCAAGTTTAGGTTTTCCTGGGCACTTTTAGTAATCTTCTGCTTGTTTATCAAGGCATATCATCACCGAGCTCTGTGTGGTGGTGTGAACCATGGGCTGGTGAGGGAGGGTGAGGGAGGGGGTCCCTCCACATCACAGTAACTGGGCCATCTAAATAGTCAGAACGGCCTGAAGGTTGAGGAAGGCCCTGGAAAACAAGGGAATTCTCCTCTAGAGCTTAGTGCAGCCCAACACATCTCACTCTTCAGGCCTAGGAGCCCCTTTTCTGAAAATCAGTGACCTGCTGTTGCCCTACCCCAATCCTCAGTAGTCAGAACACAAGAAACTAGGCAAGAAGTAACCAAATCACCAATTTTGAACAGAAGGGATCTTTTCATACCATAGGTTGACAGAGGCATGCACGGTCTGTGAAAACAATGCTCCTAGGACACACCCCAAATTTACAGGCATCCTGGGAATTTCAACATATGTCAAGAGACCAATCCTTTCCAAAGGAGAGGTGTTGGTCTACTGAATTAGTCTCAACACACAGTGGAATGGATTACCACTCTCATCCTACAGCTAGAATTCAACAGGATTTTCCTAGCCTGAAAATTTTCCCCAGAAAACATACTTAATTTTCCTTTGATCAAAACAAAACAAAACAAAACAAAAACCTTTCAAGTGTTTATAGGAGAAATGGAATTTGCTGGAGGTGCTGCATGTTTGCATAAAACTAATGAGAGAAGTGAGAGGTAAAGGAAGTTGCTGCCCCATTTTTAACGTGGATGTATATAGGAGATTTGTTTATAGGGTTACTGTGAGCAGGCCACCATTTTATGGACATTTTATGGACAGCTCCATGGACATGTTCTCACTACAGAAATTTGCTCAATTTCCCAACTTCATTTGCTCTTTCCCAACCTGCCTGCTCCTTCTGAATTTAATCAACTTCAGCACCATTGAAAGTCATGGAGAAATACACCTGGAGAGTAGATTTCCCACTAGCTCACACACGCAGTGGGGTACACTCCCTATTAGGTGAAACCCCAGAGTTACTAGGACTCCCTGGCTATGGTCCCTACAAAACTGTACTCAGATCTCAGACGTTTCCAGTAAGGTCCAGGAACACTGGCTAATTGGTTTTTAACTGTCCAAGTGTGAATTCTCTACTTTGGGGATTATCCACAGCCCATTTTTAATCCCAGATCGGCTCCCCAAGACCCTATGCTCCAACCAACGTCACTGCCCACTCTGCCTTAAACTCTGCTCTCTGACCAGTATGTATTTGGGGAATATGTACTAACATTAACATTAGCTGACATCTCACAGTCATGAAGTGGCATGCCTTGGAAAGAGAACAATAAGCTTTAAAGCCAGATAAATCTGGATTAGAATCCTGTCTCTGTGTCTCTGCCACTCTCTGGCTGGGTGTGATCTTAGGTGAGGTGTTTCATCTCTCTGAGACTCCCCTCCTCACCTGTATAGTGGGCATAACCCCCCTAGGTGTTGCAAGGACCAAATGAAATATACAGCAACTGTGACTTATTTGGTATTGAATAAATGGTCATTATCATATTACCAATATTAGGATGTTACTACTTCCTAATATTTGAACTTTCCAGTTGATGAAATACTTTTCATACTCAAATCCATGTTCTCCTTAGAATAATCTCATGGGATAAATATTGTTACCATTCTCACTACTAACTTCTTGCTGTGTTTGACACTAATGGGTATAATGAAGGATAATACATTACCGTTTATAGAATAAATAATAGTTTATTTGATTTTCCCAATATATCTGTTATGTTTTGATAATGAGAAAAGCCAGGCCCATGGTGTTAAGTGGTAACATCAATGATGATAACAGCAGCTAACACTCACTGAGCAAACTGCCTTGCTCTGGGCTAAGCACTTAAAAGCATCATCTTCTCCCCCTCCTCCTCACTCCCCTCTTTATCTTGTAGGCAGGAAACCTGAGCTCAGACAAGGTTAAGGAACTTCTGCAAGATGATGGCATTAGTGAGTGGTGCAACCAGGATTCTACCTCTTGCTGACGACTCCTTAGATCATCCTCTTCTACTCCCTACTCTTCTGCCAAAGTTCACATGCCTGGTCCATAAGGGATAAGAGGCTGGGGATATGTTTTCTGGATTTTGCACTTTCTAGTCCAGCAGCAGTCCCTGAACCTAGTAGACCAGAGAAGTAAGGGGCACACTTCTTACAGTGCAGATTCTGGGGGCCCTCCCAGGTGTTATGTTTCCATAACTGTGATAATCACACTTCAGGTAGCAGAGTATTATATACAAAGCAATTAAAATTATCACCAAAGACAAACAGAAATAATTATTGCCAATGTCTATACCACATTCCCTATCTGGTAATAACAATTTGCTGGTGCTATGTATCTCAACATGGAATGCCGGCTTGTGCCACTGTTCACAAATAAATATTTGTAATAGCTGTATCTTACTTTAATGAATATTGGAAATATACTAGTTTATCACACATAGCATGATATATTTCTTTTTAAAATAAAATTAGGCTTAAAAGTGTGAATTGATATAAAGAAAACAGTAAATAAATAATAATACAGGTGGTATGTGATAAAAAATCATGAAAATGATACACAAATAATACATTTGGGAACTTCTGTCCTAACTTGTCCCAGACTAGGCTGAAAAGACAAGGGGGGAGGGTGCTGTATCCTACCAGCAAGATGTCCTATTTCAATGCAGAGACCCTTGATTCCTTGCTTTCTCAACACCCCATACCCAATCCACTAGCCAATCTCATTAGTAACAACTTAAAAGCACATCTAGAATCCAACTGCTTCTCACCATCTCCGTTGCTAATACCTTGATCCCAGCCACCATCACCTTTTTCCTGGACTGCTACAGTAGCCTCTCAACTGTTTCTACTTTTGCCCCCAACAGTTTACTCTCTACCAGCAGCAAAATTCATTTTTTAAAAATATACACTTGACTGATCACAACTCTCTGGGGACTTCTCATGACACTTAGAGCACAATCTCACTTCTTGACAGTGGCCTCGCACAGTCTAGGTCCAGCCTATCTGACCACTGTCCCCCTGGCCTCCTTCAATCCAGTCACAATGGTCCCTCCTGATATTTCTAGAACACAGCTAGTTCATTCCCTCTGCCTCAGGGCCTTTGCACATGCTGGTCCTTCTACTAGCAATATTCATCTGCCAGATCCTGACATGCCTGCCTGCACCTCTCTTTGTTCAGGATTCTCCTCAAACGTCACCTCTTCAGAGAGGCCTTCTCTAACCCAGCTGCCCCTTCCTTGTCGCTCTCTATGCCTTTGCTCTTAATTCTTCATTGCACTGCTCTCCACCTGAAAGGATAGCCTTTGTTCACCTGCTTCCTGCTTGTTGTCAGTTTCTCTCAACAGTATAATTCCATGACAGCAGAGACTCTGTCTGCCTTGCTCGTTATTATAGCTTCAATAAATATTTCCTGAAAAAAGGAACAAATACAATCTGTATTTTCACCAGCTGAGACAGAGACACCAATAGGTGAATGCCCCACACTCCAGGAGCCCTGAATGGTGAACACAATGGCACCTTCTTGAGTTCAGGGGCCCTGCGGTGAGAAGCACAAGACAAACAGGACTGACAGGGATCTCATTCATTCCCGGACCTCCAAGCATGAATACTGCCAATTGGAATTTTCTTCCCTAGCCTACTAAATACACAGGCACTCTAACTTCTTTTTCCATGGACACACACAGAGAAAGGGGGAAAAAGGCCGAGAGGGACACAGAGTAAAGAAAGTAAAATAGGTAGCAGGAAAAGAGATAAACTCCCTGCTGAGCCTGGAATAAACCTACCAGCTCTCAGCCTGAGTCAAGAGAGGCTCTAAGACAACTGTAAAGTGATCCAATTCTTGGCAAGACATAGGCAGCCAGAGTGGCAGTGTCTGGGCTCTTGCATAGTACAGGCTGCGGGCTGCAGATCAGCTCACAGGGGACTATGTCCTTGTGGGTTTTTACAACTGCAGCCTCCCAGTCCACCTTAAAATTCCAAATCAGGAATTGGGACAGCCCGGAAAATGCAATGCTTAATGCACAGCAGCAGTAACACCCACAAGCTTCATCAGGCCCATTTGTCTCCGACACAGAGACCTGGACATCCAAAGAATGGATTACAGTCCGCTGGCCTCAACTGCTTTCTGCCTGGAGGCCTGGCTGGTTGTGCACTGATTTCTCAACAAAAGAGAACATCTCCAGCTTTCTGAAGAAGCCCAGAACCAATGACCTCTGCCCATCGAGATCCCTTTCTTGACTTTACCTACTTGTCTTATCACCTTGATCTGCCCTAGGACTGTTTTAGATATTTTTTGGTCATAACAAAAAGGGCAGCAAAGGGCAAAGAAAAAGAGAATATTTGGAATCAGAGGCCTAACATTTCACCCGGAGTCACCGTTAAGTGGTTGTGTGAGATGGGCATACTTCACCTCTCTGACCCTTCTCCTCATCTGTGGATCGGGCCTTATGAAAATCAAATAAGGCAATGTCTGTGAAGGTATTCCAAGGAACTCTGGAGAGACTGTCCCATGTCATGATATTATATAAATAGCTCTGGTTTTGAATAATGTTATTGATAATAATAATGGCAGAGGACAACATTTAATGATTGCCTAGAATACCAGACACCACTGAACTAAGGATTTCCATCCCAATCCCATTTAATCCTCCCAACAAACTAGTGATATAGATCCTAAAGCTATTCTCATTTTACAGATTAAAACAAACTAAGGCCTGGTGAAATTAATTTCCCAAGGTCACACAGTAAAATATGAACCTGGGATTCGACTCTTGTGGGTAACAACACTCCAGAGCCCAAGCTCACAACCACTACTCAACACTACCCCCACTGTGGGCACACAGTACATGACTGCCTCTGCTGAATCTTGCATGCTGAGTGTAAGCTGCATTCTCTGAACACTCTGATTAGAGTAGGAGGGAATGACACTAAGTAACCACAAGTTTGAACTCAGAATGAAGATTTTTCCCATCTGTAAATGGGTCAATAATACTATCTACTTCATAGGATTCTTTTAAGAATCAAATAACACAATGTATGTCAAACACTGAACGCAATGCCCAGTACATAGTCTGTGCTCAATAAACACTGATCAAGAGCTTGAACTTGGTGGCAGTGGGAGAAATCTTTCAGTATTTGCCTCAACAACCCTTTGCATTGAGCTTTAGGAGTTAATGATGCAGCCAGGGGGACCTGCTCACTCTTGCTTGGCAGAAGCCCAAACTGGGGTGGCCTAGGGGTGGGTTGGCTCATACCTGCCAGGCTGTAGCCTGCTGTCAATACGAAGGCCACACCACCAAGAAAAAGGGGAATATTAGGCCCTAGCAATGTCATACATTGGCTGTATCTCTCAGTCTAAAGATGGCCAAGAGAGAGGATGGGTTTGTTAAGTGTCATTTAGGACAAGTCATTTAAGAAAGACTTCTGACTGACCAGGCGAGTCCAAAGCACACCATTGCCAGCCCTATCGTTGTGGCATGGGATCTCATCACGCAAGACAGCTAGAAACCCCAATAATAAAAATCTCCAGAAAACAACCTGTTCCTTTTCATTCCTGTCTCACTAGCCTCAGCACCTCCGTCAGGACTATTTTCAAGTTGGATATTACTGATCAACTAAATATAATTTGAGCTCAATGTGGGCCATAGCAACTGCACTGTACACACAAGTCACAATGAAAAGCGAGGTGCAGGAAGTCAGCACTTAGGCGAGCTAGTGTGACACCATCTCTCCTGAGGATGGCTCAGACTATGAAAGTGGTGGCCACAGACGCCTGCATGGCATGGGAGGGAGGGGAAAGGAGAAAGAAAAAGAGCCAAGGGGGGAGCGAGGGCAGCTGGGAGGGAAGGCAGGCAAGGGAGGGAGCCAGTGCCTGTCTTCTATCAGCCCAGGCCTGGCAGGCATAGATGGAAAGCTGGAGGGGAAGGTGCACTCAGCTGACTGCCTCGTGGGCCAGTGCACAGGAGGCCAAGTTGCCATGCCCATTAATGCCATCCATCCTTCTCAGGTTTAAAGGGGGAAATGTTCTATTTATAAGCCACTGACCAGTGGAGAACTGGCAGCCACACGATGGCTCTGATCCCACAGGGATCCTGGTTACCAGTGGCTGCCTTCTCCTGCCTCTCAACTGTGGGTGTTCTAACAGCAAAAGGCTAAAGGTGGAAGCGAACAGAAAAACAAAATCCTCTTGTTCTGTTCTCTGCTGCTTTCATCGGACTGTTGGACTTTCAGTAATGGCTGCAGGCTTTAGAACCTTTAAAAAAACAATGACCCATGCAATCGCATCAAGCTTTTCTTCAATCTTCAAGATGAAATCTCTTTTTCTGTTTACAGATCAAG
Source organism: Furipterus horrens (assembly GCF_987537825.1). NCBI lineage: Eukaryota > Metazoa > Chordata > Mammalia > Chiroptera > Furipteridae > Furipterus > Furipterus horrens. The sequence continues at coordinate 71,607,195 of NW_028327180.1, forward strand.
GGAAGCTGAGGCACAGAGATGAAGAGAACGTACAAGCAGAGGCAGGGCAACCAGCACACAGAGCAAAGGTGACGATGGCCTTCCCGTCTCCTCTTCTGGTCTTCAAGCTTATCCTCATCCTGATGAAACCAGAAAAGCCTTAACAAAACAGCATCCAGGAGTTTGATCTCAACAATGGCTGAAGAGCGACAAGCACAGGGAACAGAAACAACACATAAATCAGCTTTGGTTGTGTTGTCAAATGCCTGCAGGAGGGCAGCAGGCCATATTATGGTTCTGCACCTGGGAGGCTCAAAAGTCACTGAAATACGTGACTCTGGCTGCCCCAGGGTCATGTGTGGTGTGTGAGGAGCCACTGATGTCCAAAGGACGAGACTCATTAGCTGTAACACGGAATGGCCTCACAACCGCCAAGAGCCAGGTGGGTTAGGTATTGAAGGCTGATGACAAAACTCCTTCCAGCCCAGTGGGTTGGCCACATTATCACATGACAGCAGGACAGAGCACAGATTTCACATGTATCAAGAAGGGGAGGGAGGAGAGGATGACTTGGGCCATCAGGCTGACTCTAATTTGAACATCAGCCCCACAAAAACTCACCTCTTTAAGCCTGTCTGCTCAATTGTAAACTCAGTTGTGAAAGGCATTTCTGCAAACAGCAATCATTCACATACCACTTCCATGCTTTCCGCAATAACTTCCTGCCATCTTACACTAAGTTTCAAAAATTTATCCTTGTATTAAGCTAAGTGTTAACAAACTATAGCCTGTGGGCCAAATTCACCACTGCCTGGTGTGTAAATGAAGTTTTATTAACAAACACCACACTCACGTGTTTCCTTATTGTCCATGGCTGCTTTCATATTAAAACAGTAGAGTTTGAAAGCACTGCAAAACCAAAAATATTTACTATTTGGCCCTTAAATGAAAAAGCCGACTCTTGTCCTAGACAATAACATTTAGAAAACCAGGGGTTTACGTTTACTCATGCCCATCCCCCAAATCTAAATTGTACTTTAAAGTGTTTGTCTGATGCACCTAAAATGAGCTGGGGTAGCACCAGTCATGTATACCCCAGTTTGGGAAATGCACTCATGAGGATGCAATGAACTAACACTCACTCATAAGGCACCAAGCCTGAACACAGCAGGAATTTGGCGGCCGCCCTTGGTCCTCAGCCCTGCTCCCCTCAGGAGCAGTTCTGCCAATCTAGTGAGCTTTTCCTTCTCAGGTGACAGAGCGACTGGCATGGCCAGATCATGAGGAGGATGAGAACCAAGAGGAATTAGGCACTTACTAGCTGACATGCCAGATACTGTGCTCATCTTTGATCCTCACAGCACCTTTCTGAGGTAGGTGTTGTTACTTATGCCCATTCTACAAGAAAGGCCATGGAAGCACAGAGAGGTCCAACTCCGAATGAAGGTTCCACGGCCAGTGCGTCGGCATGCTGATCCACAGCATCCACACAGCACCCTCCGTGGAAGCAGCTCTCTCCAATCCACATGGCAGGACCTACCCACAGGAAATTTTCTGAGATATGTACAAAGACTGGGGTACAAGGACACGCAGGCTGATGTTACTCATAATGTCAAAAATCTGGAAAGGACATTTAAGTCCAAGGATAGCAACTGGTTCAACGAACTGGGATATAATTCAATAATAGAATAATAAACAACCATTACAAATGGTACTTGTAAACAATTTTCATCACATGGGAAAATGCCTGTACATTTGTAAAGCAGAATAGAAACAAATACATTCAGTATAATGCCAATTAAGTCCAAATACATATCGACATTGACAAAATACATACAAGACATCATAAGAAAGACAAGAAGGAAGTATCTATGGGAGTGGTATTACAGAGGATTTTCATTGAATTTTTGAGAATATCTACTTTATTTCCTTCATATTCTGATTATTTCATATTATTTTTCTGGTAAGTGAAAATACATGTTTTTCAATCTTTTTAGTGGTGAAGTTCACAGATTCAATGTCTACGCCCTACATGACTAAATCCTAATTCCAACTTCCATTCTTTCTCCAATCCCTGCTCTTCCCCCATGTCCCAGTATGAGTGACACCTTGGCAAACTAGAGTGGGTTCTTGAGCATTATATGAATACAAAGGATTCTTGGAAAAAGTACCAGATTAAAAACTGGAAAAAAATGAAGGGACTGAGGCTTGGAAGGAAAGAGGAAGTGTCAAGTTTCCTTTTTCTGGGAGAAGGGAAGGTGAGAAGTTTCCATTTTTTAAGTCTTTTTAGGCTAGACAGAAGCCCATTCTGAGCGCACTCTCAAAACAACTGGCTCTGGGCATTCTGTCTGCACACTGGGTACATCTGTAGACAGGAGAATGTCACACACACCCACACACATCTGTCTAATGTCTCCCAGTGGTCTGAGCCTCAACAGCAGATTATGTACTCCCTCCTTAAAGGCAGAGACCCGTGTTCTATTTATGAATGTCCTCTACCCCTCAGCACTCCAGTGTCCCAGGCCAGGGCCACAGGCCCCAGAGCACTGACAGGTTTTGATCAAATGGAGACCTACAAGAAGCCTGGACTCCTGCAGTTAAATCTAATAAAGGTTCAGATAGGAACAAACAGGAATATGTAAAACAAGAATGGGAAGCAGAGTAAGTGACTGCAATGCCCTCTTGAAAAGCCAGATGGTCAGTGTGGAGCTGGGTCCTGCAGTGCATGAGAAGGCATGTCTGGAGCAACTAAGGCTAACCATGGAATTCGAGTTAATGCATTAAGGGAAGTGGGACTACGAAATCAAGATTAGGAGACGGAGCCCTCTCTGTCTCAATCTGTCAGCCTTCAGCCTTCAAACAGCTGGAGAAACCACGGGACAGCAGCATTTCTGTAAACAAGCTAATCTTTTTAAAGCTAATAGGCAGTGACATTTATTATTTAAAACTTCAAACTTGGAAAAGCCCAACTCACATTAGAAAACCCTGCCTTTCCCTTTTCCCTTACTCTTGCACTGGACTGGTGTATTCTCTCTGACAACTGCTTGGTTTTCTAACTGCTCCTCAGCTGGGACTACAGGACAACAACAGCCTGGGCTGAGAACTGGTCATTTCCTGGCTTCTCTTCCTGCTTCTGACCAGAGCTCATTTCAAAGGAGAATAAACCACTTCCCATAGAGCCTTGGGGCGTAAACTTCTAACAGTACCGAAGGGAGAGCAAGCAACAGGACATGCAGACTCAGGAGATATGCAAAGATGGCAAAGGGGGCTATAGAGGGTGGGGTGGTAGGAGGGGTTCTGGCCCAATGCAGAGTCCTGTTCTTTGTAATAAGAAAGAGGGCAAATCAGTGACCCGTGTCAGCTATCTAGATTATTAATATTGGTGAGATCACTCACTAAGAAGCCCAGGGAACAACAAGCCATACTTCCTGCCTCTCTACTACCTTTACCACCATCTTTTCCCTTCCCTTCTCTATCAGGTAAGAATTTGGCCAATGATAGAAAACTTGGTATCACGATGTATATTCCTGAAATTCCAGGAACTAACCTGGAAAGGATCCCCGATGGCAGCAGGATCCATGGTGTGAGAGGTCCATTAGATTGGCAAAAATAGTAGAGTGGTTTTTTGAATTTAGTATTTATGAATTAACTAAACCAAGAATACACAAGACCTCTAGGCAGAAAACTGAAATCCTAATAAATGGCACAGATGGTCTGAATAAATGGAAAGGCATTCAAAGCTCTTAGAGGAAACAAGTGAATATTATGAAAGTGTCAATTTCCCCCAAATTAATCAATACCATTCAATGTGATCCCCAATGAAAACGTTTAAGTTTCTGAGGAACTTATCAGACATATGCCAGAATTTACACAAAAGAATAAAGGTCCACAAGCAGCTGAGTCAACCCTTAAAAAGGAGAATAAAGACAGGGGACTTAACCTCCCAGATATTAAGACCTGCCTCAAAGTCATCATATTAAAACCAGGGATGTATTCACACAAGAACAAACAGACCAACGCAATAAAGTGCTGAGAGAGCTCAGATATACAAACCTAATGTACAATAAAGCTGGCACCAGAGGTCAAAGGGGGAGAGAATGGATAGTTTAGTAGATGTTGGTGTGGAAACTGACTCTTCAGATGAATAAAAATAAAACTGGATCTTCATGAAACATCATACATATATAATGCTAGATTAGAAGTCAAAATGTCAAAGACAAAATCATGAAGCCAATCAAAGAAAATTTAGGTACACATCTCTTGACATGGGTCAGGAAGGTCTTCTTTAAAACACAACTTGAACCCTGCCTGGTGCGGCTCAGTGGATTAAGTGTCGGCCTGCGAACCAAGTGTCGCTGGTTTGATTCTCAGTCAGGGCACATAACTTGGTTGCACGTCAGGTCCCCAGTTCGGGGCGCAAGTGAGAGGCAACCACACAGTGATGTTTCTCTCCCTCTCTTTCTCCTTTCCCCTCTCTCTAAAAGTAAACAAACAAATTACTTTTTAAACACACACACACACACACACACACACACACAACTTGAAAATCATAATCCAGAATGCAAAAAGAAAAGATGAATTTGAACATTTAAAAAGTAAGGCTCTATACTCAAAGGAAGATATCATACATAATATTAACAGACAGATGACAAGATGGGAAGAAGTATTTAAAATATCTATAGCTAACAAGGTATTAATACCTAGAATACAGAAGAACTTTATAAATCCATGTAAAAATGGCAACTGCCATATAAAAATGGACAAAGGACATGAATAGGCAAAAAAATAGAAGAGGAAACCCAGTAGATGAGCATATAAAGAGATGTTCAAACTCACTAATTATCAGAGGAATGCAATTTAAAACAACAATGAGCTATCATTTTATAACACTGACAAAAAATTAGAAAGCTGAATAATGGCAAGAGCTGGCAGGAACGGAGAAATCCTCAGGGGCGGCTGGTGGGACTGAGGGTCAACCACTGTAGAGAAGAACACACGGGCCCTCCCTCAGACTCTATATACACAATCCCTTTTAACTGACCAGCAATGTCCTCATGCATGTAGCCCAAAGAAATTGTCATGCAGAGGGACATGTACAGAGCTGTTTCCTGTGGTGCCACTAGTAGTGACAAAGAGTTGGAGGCATGAGGAGGTGGAGGACATCTTTGCAGAAACAGATACACAGTGCTCTACACCACAGAGTGTGCAGCAGACAGAAGCCATGCTCTAGAAGCAGACAGAGAAATATGGACAGCTCCTAAACATGCTGGCTGATCAGCGAAGTAAGAAACTGAACAAGATATATAACCATCCATGTAACTTAAAAGCACAGGTAGATAAAAAGATACACACTGTCCGAGAATACAGTTTAAAATATATATTAGAATGGTGGCCTATAGGGGAGGACAAGAATAGGAATTGAGAAAAAAAATGAAAATGAATGAATGGAGGGTCCCATGATGATGTGCCACTGACAGGGGAGTATGATTAATTCAATCCCTCTATATCTGAGACCAAATAGAGAACAGAGGAGAGGAAAAAGGCTCTGCAAAGAAATGTACATACATTTATCTGCTGCCATCAGCTCCCTGGCAACGGAACCATTTGGAAATACCACCAGTTGACAGACATTATTTATGGCCCTGTCTTATACCCTGCAGGCACTGTATGCCCTGAGAGAAATTTCAGGATGAAAGTAACAAATTTAGTAGTGCCCCAGAGGAATTTCCTTTTGCTACCTGCCCATTCTGGCTCTCTGATAAAATGCTGGCATTCAAGTTCCCATAAAAAGATTTTCCAGAAAAAGAATGCTAGACATTTGGAATCTGGATACTAAAGGTAAAAAAAAAAAAAAAAGGCAATGCCCCACTCTTAAATTCACATATAACTGACTTCTTAACTTTAAAAGCATCTCTGATTGAGGTATAAAGAAAGAACAGGTTTAGACGAATTCAGACCCTGGGCAAGAGTGCCGCCTGGGGCACAGGAGCCCTGCGGGTGCATGTGGGGTGAAAATGCAAATCACTGCAATGAAGAAATACTAAAAATACACCCACCGAGCAGGGGAGGGACAGCTACAGCATTGTATGACATAAAAAGGGGGTCCCCATGCCAGAGGAGGTGAGAAAGCACTGTTTGCCAGCTTGGAAATCAGTGATCAGAATATCTCAATACCATAGAAAAATAATTTCTGTCTACAATCCTGGTAAAGCGACCCATGTTTTAGTCCATCTTTTTCTCTCCTTGCTAATGAAAGGGGAAGCAACTGAAGAATCATTACAGACTCAAAGTAGTCAAGTCTCTGCCTCTGTGAATAACTGGATGCCAGAAGCAAAATGTGGTACTTGTATTGTTCTTTTCCTAGGGAGGCAGAATATCCTTGTGGTTAACAGCAGAGCCTTTAGACTTAGAACTCAGATTAAATCACATCCTCTGAGTTTACTGGCCTCAATTTTCTAATCTACAAAAGTGGGCCAAAAACACTTATCTCACAGAGTCTGCAAGAATTACATGAGCTAATTGCATAAAATATCCTGAAACATAGTAAGTGGTCAATAAATGCAATCTATTAATAGCTACTATTGTAAAATATATGCTCACTGTTGGCAATGCAAAGTATAGAGAGGTATTTAGCGTAGGTCTGTCCTTCTTAATAATCCATTCTCCATCCTGATGAAGACTTTGATGAAAAAAATGTATTTCCAGACCTTTTTTTAATCAATATATCTAGACCGGTGATTTTCTTTTTCTTTTTCCTAAGATTTTATTTAATTTTTAGAGAGGGGTGGGGAGGGAGAGAGAGGGAGAGAAATATCACTATGTGGTTGTGTCTCGCACACCCCCCCCAACTGGGGACCTGGCCTGCAACCCAGGCATGTGCCCTGACTGGGAATCGAACCAGTGACACTTTGGTTCACAGGCTGGTGCTCAATTCACTGAGCCACACCAGCCAGGGCTAGACCAGCGATGTTCAATCAGTGTGCTACAAGAATTTTTAAAGCATGGCCTACCTGACTACTTAGTCAGGGGCACTGACCTCTTTTCCATTAGATTGCCAAATAAAAAAATGACAACAACCAACACAACAATAGGCGTCGCGTGTGAATGCCCTGTCTTGAACCATAAATATAGGTCATATAACAGAGTTTCATTTTATTAGTCATGTCGCATAATAAGGTTGTGTCTGATTGGTTAATTCTTGGTAGCAGAAATCCTTACATACAAGTATAGGCACCTGATTTTTAAAGTCACTTTGGATCAAAAAGGGTAGGTAGTAGTTATTATTATTATTATTTCTGTAAATCAATCAAACTCTACCTATTTTTTAAATCAAATCGGCAAAAAATATATTTTTTGGCGTGCCGCAGAATTTTAGTAATTAGTTTATCTGTGCCATGAGATGAAAAAGGTTGAAAATCACTGATCTAAATGAATCAAATATGTAATTAATTTTACTAAATACATTGTTCTATAACATAATTTTTTAAAACTTCAATTAACAGTATATGAATCACTGTTTCTATAAACATACCTGTATCTCTGTTGTTCTTTTTAAAGCCTACATAGTACTCTATGACATTTTTAATCAATTTCATATTGGACATTTAGATTGTCTCCAATTCTTTGCTATTATTACCAATGTTCCAATAAACTCCTTTGAGGCACAAACATCTCTGAACTCTACTCTATTTCTTTGGGACAAATTGTTGGGTCAAAAGACATTCACTTTTTAAAGGCTTTCAATACATATTCCTCCAAGGCCTTACAGAATGACAGAACCAGCTGACAATGCCCACCAATGGAATCAGGGTCATCTTTCAAATCTATTAGTACTCTCTCAAGCAGAGAGAAGCAGGTTCATAAGATCACAGCTACAAGGAAACTTCAGGTGGGGGGTATCTCCATTCATATGCCTCTCATCCCTCCCAGTTCTTTATTTTTTAAGAACTTTATTTTTTTCCCAATTACCATTTATCCCCCTCATATCCTCTTCCACCTGAACCCACTCCTCTCCCGCCACCCTGCAATCACCTCACTGTTGCCAGTGTCCATGAGTCCTTTTTCTTTTTTGCTCAACCCCTCCACAGTTCTTGAGTCCTTAGAAGTAGTGTGTCCCAGGTTGGGGCATGGTTTGGCCATCTGTTACTTCGGCCTGCTTGTCCTAGTAGGTTCCCTGATTTCCCTCTGGCAAACCACTCTGCTCCCGTTTTATGCGCTATCCTTGAAACTGTCAATCAAGGTGTCTTGTTTCCCCTGGCTGGGCCCAAGTTAAACTAACCTGATGCTATCTTTCCTGGGAATCTGAATTTTCAAGAAGAGTGAGGAAAAGACTAAAAACAGTTTTAACATCCTGCAAATATCATCCAGGAGACCCTTTCTCATTGGTTCCTGGGTCTCCAGAGGTGGTATGTCCTCAAGCCTGGTTCTTCTGCTCTTCCTACCTTACTGTGAGTTATCCTATATTCATTCCTTCATAATCATTACTTTCTTTTTTTGCTATCATTATTTTAGCCAAAGTTAGCTAAAGCTGATGTCAAATGCTTTAAAACAATCTTACCAGATAAAGAGGGAAGGAGAAAATAACTTAATTTCCTTGAATATTTATTTTAAAATTTTTTCCCTTGTTCAATATTTTGGGGGGACAGACCGACCCAAAGAAACTATTTTTTTCTGTCGTAAAGGCCTCTTAACCTACCAAAAGGCACCATTCCAAATTAATTAATATCTCATATTAAACTCCTGGTAAAATCTGTTTTCTTGAAAGAATGAAAGGAAAATCTCTACCCTATAATGGACTTCACATACACACATAAAAAAAAAAAAAAAAAAATAGGTCATCCTTCTGTTCAGAGGGAGAAGTCCTGTTTTACTGACTTTTCTGACACGACTGAAATCCATGGTAGAGCTACCTTTGCATTTTTTCCCCCTAGTAGATTATACAAAGCAAATCTGAGGCAAGGGAATAAGATTTCCTTTGTATTCTTATAGTGACCTGGAAGGAATCTGTTTTTTCTCCTGAGTACCAAGGAGTTCATGAGCCCAAACACTCTAGCAGTAGCAGTTTCATTTACCCCCTCACCTTTACAAGGTTGCAAGTACCCTTGGAAATCACGATTCACCAGAGTGCTCAAGGCCGCCATTAGGGGAAGGCTCTGGATATTCTACAAAGGCTATTGAGGGTCACTCCCATCAAAGAGCCATATTATTACAGAGCTCACCATCCCCACTCCTTCCTCTCCAAAGAGGTAATAAAGAACAGAGTTACTAAATGATCAGTAAGACAGTTATTGCCTCTCTAATCCTTTGATCAAGACTGTGTAGGAGGCTAAGTCAATTCTTGCTTTTTCATAGGACAGGGCTCTTGGGGAGTTGGATATTATTGGATTAAGTGACTTTTAAGCGATGATTGAAGCTGCATTCTTAAGATGACCTAGGATTAACTGAGTTAACATACATGAAAATGTTTTGTAAAGTGTGAAGGGTTATACAGTACAAAGTGTCATCACAGCCTTGCCAGTCAGGCTCATTGAGTGCCCTGGAGTCACTGACATGGTAAGTCAGGGTGGAAGTCTCTCCAGCTACACTGGGGAAAATGGGGCAGACCCAACATGCCCACAGCACCTCCTGGTGGTTCTTCCCTGGAGTAGCAGCTTCTCAAAACCCAATCCCAATCCCAACTACACAAAATTATCAAAGCACCATACTTACTTCCTTCGGTCTGACTGTCTTTGTTCGAGTTGTATACCTGGAAAAAAGAAATAAACATTTACTTGTGTGCATTTTATACCACCCTACAGGTTCACTGAAGAAAATCACTACCTTCCCCCTTTCCCTAGTTTGTGCTATATGATTGAAGGCAATTTCTAACTAGCCCTCAAATATGAATCCTTTCTGTAATTATCTAGTTTCAGTACTTACTTTAACTGTTCTTAAGTGTGTGTACATTAGAATCATCTGTGGAATTTTATTGTTAAAAAAAAAAATCATATTCTGCCCTAACTGATGTGGCTCATTTGGTTTGGCATCATCCCACAAAGCGAAAGGTCATCGGTTCCATTTCTGGTCAGGGCATGTGCCCAGGCTGCAGGTTCAGTCCCCTGGTAGGGGCGCGTATGAGAGGCAAATACATCGCTGTTTCTCTCTCACATCAATTATTTTTCTCCCTCTTTCTCCCTTCCTTGCCCTCTCTCTAAAAATAAATAATTTTTTTAAAATCATATTGTCTTTAAAAATCAAACTATATGTGTATATAAAGCTAAAAAAAGAGAAAACATTTTAAATTAGTTACAAATCATTAAGCATTAACTGTGCACCAGGCAATGTGCTGAGCAATTCACACGAATTATCTCAAGTTACCCACAGAACAATTCCTTTGGGTAGGAACTATTTCTATCACTGTTTACAAATGGAGATTTAGAGATGTTAACTAAAGCTATAAAAACCCCTTAAACGACTCAAAGAAATCATAAAAGGGAAAGTTCCCCATGTAAAACAGACAATGATATATGGCAAGAGTCAGCAAGCTTTCTCAGTCAAGGGCCAGACAGTAAATATTTTAGGCTTTGCAAGCTAGGAGGCAAAAATCAATGATATTATGTAGGTACTTGTGTAACAAGGGAGAAGACAAATTTCCACAAATTTTTTATTGATAAAATTCAAAATACATTTTTTTTTCAAATTACAGGTATAATATTCTCTGCAGGTGAAAACCCCTTTTAGGGTTTCATGCCTCTCTTTTCATGGCTTGGTACCTCTAAAGGTTAAATAAGTGGTTCTCAACCAAGAGTGGCCATCAGAATCACTTGGAATACCTTTTTGGAAAGTTATGATGACTAGCGACCAGCATCGCCCTATGCTTTTCCATACTTACAGAATCATAATCACCAAAGAAAGATTTGGGCACTATGATATTTTTCTGAAATGGAGGCTTTATTTTACCTAATAATGTCAGCATATCAAGGACTGGCAAACTATGGCTCACAGGCCAAATCCAGCTCACCACCTACTTTTGTACAACCCATGAGTTAAATGATAACTACAGATGAACATTTGCAATTTATTTGATGCTAGGAAATACTAACTTTGAACCTTAATTAAGCTAAGTGTTATCCTTCTTCTAAAAATATTCCATTCTTCTGATGAGCAGACCTGTATTTCAAAAATTACACTCCTTGGAAAAGATATTCTCTCTATACCAGGGAAACGCAGCAGCACCTCCACCATCAATACAAGTAAAAAAAATTGGACTAGATCATATTTTAATAATTGAATCTCACAGCACCTGCCAGAGGGTCTGGGAGCAAAGCTGAGACCCCAAGTATCCAAATGTCCCCCTTCCCTTTGCTTGTATTGGCTTTATTCTGGTGACTACCAAATAAGGGGATACTGACTTTGGGAAGTTTGAAGAGCTCTTTAATGGGTAATTTCTAAAGTTACTAGCAATTCGTTAATTTGTTCATTCATTCATGCATTTAACAAAATTTTACGGTGTGCTTATAATGGCCAGGCAATGTTCTAGATGCCCGGGATATGGAAGAACACAACAGCTGTGATCTCTGCTTCCTGGAACTTGCCTACTAGGGAAGAAAACAGAAATAAACAGATACACAAATATGATATTCAAATATCAATAAGTAGAGTTGAGAAAATAAAAGTCTGCTGTGGACCTGAGGTGGGGAATATCCTCTCTGAAGAGGTGACATTTGCATGAGATCTGACTGATGAGAGGGGACCTCCTTGGGAAGACCTGGGGGCCAATGACAACAGCATGTGCAGGTCTCAAGGCATGGCCTTTTGGAGGGAGGAAGGCCAGTGTGGTCTGCAATCAGTGCAAGGTAGGAACGAAGGATGGGGCAGAGGTACAGTGACATGATTCTACAGGGCCTTGTGACCTGTTAGGGAAGTGGGTAGCCTTGTAATAGCTGGGACCAGTGATCCACTGTGAGGGGCATTCACTAAGCTTGGAAAGTTGGGCAGGAAAAAAGACCATATATTGGCAAGTATATATTTTTTCAGCCTTCCCTTCATTAAATTTAAACATCCTATCCCAAAGATACTTGCTCCTATTTATAAATGGCAAAATTCAGAAGAAATAGCAAAATGCAAGGCTTTCAGCTCTCCTTAATTAGAAGGTGTCTTTGCACCAAATCACTTCCCTTCCATGTTTCCTGGGTCTCAGGAGACCTCTGCCTGGAACACCCAAGCATTTCCCAAATTGGAGAGGCGTGATCAATGAGCCAAAGACACCATCCTCTGAAGCCAGGCCGTTAATCTCTGACTGGTTTGGGTAAATGAGCCAAAGAGAATGAGTTCTGAAATGAAGCTAATAAACCATGCCCGCTAGGACTGTGTGACTACGTGGCCCAACCAGGAAGGCAGATGTTCTGGGAGCAGCCTTACTGTCACAAAGGCCAGAGGGCAGCACGGTAAAACGGCGGTATCCTCTTACCATGAGGAAAGTGAGGAGGGTGAGGAAAGTCTACATATGCCTCCCCCGCACTAAGAGAACTAATAGCACTAAGAGGGACTGTCTTTATTTACAGAGCATTTACCAGGTACAACACATCATCTCATCCTTGAAACTGCCTTAGGCACTAAGGTAGTTACTAGTGTTATGCCCAATCTACAAATGTGGAGCCTGAGACCCAGAGAGGTTTACAGTTTGTCCAAGGACACAAAGCTAGTCTATCTTGCCTCTAAAGAGATGTTCAAATCCCCTTTTTTGTTTCCAGGCAGTGGCAAATGCACACAACTACCAAAACACCCCAGAAGTCTGTGGTTCATAAATACCTTCCACATAGGCAGAGTTAAAGGGTATGCAATTCACTCTTAAGAAATGTTCTGGGGAAACCTTCTACAGAAATCATAGTTGCTCACTAGTGTCAGACTGAATTTCAAAGACAAGGGCAATTTCCTGAAATGAAAGGTCTCTAGCAGTGGCTTCTGGCTTATGATTAGCAGAGCTATCTCAGATTCACAAACCTTCAAGTAAGTGCCTCCAGAACCTTTGTCTAGAAAGGATAGAACCCAATTCTACAGGATCACTTCAAAGAGACATGAACCACAAAACAATTCTGACTATGCTCCTCGGAAGACTGATCAGTTAATATGAGTATAGATGAGAAAACTGAGACCTCAGAGAGATGAGAGCACTTGCCCAAGGTCAGGTAGCTGGATGTGGCCAGAATCCAGACAGGAACTCCTACAGTCTATCTCTAGAGCCCAAGCTCTTAACCATTTAACCACAAAATAAGTAAGACACTGGGATGATGATGGCAGTGATGACAATGATGATGATAAAGGTGACGAGATATCCTTGGGCAGCTAGGGAAGGTGAGTCATTGGAGGAAAGAATTTGCCTTGAGTCAGAGAGAAAATGAAACTGGGAACAGCCTTCTGATTCAAGGCTGAAGCGTCTACTCCGAACCTATACAACAAGCTGGCATCTAACAAAGAAGGAACATTTCATATCCTCTCTGAACCACAAGGCTTGATCCTGAAGATAAACAGCAGGCAGGAAAGTGGGTCTTTGATACAAATCACAGGGCACAGCAATTCTATGAGTCCTCACCCAGAAGCCACAATGGGAGTGCAATTTAATAAATCAAAGGAGGGTGAGGAAAGCCTTCATATGTTTCCTCTGCACTAAAATGTAATTTAGTAATAAATTCTGTTCACTGTTGAGCCAATTCAATTTATATGTCCCTAGAGAATTAAGAAAGACTACAGAATCATTTGGATTCCCAGAATTTTTCTATGGGTAACTTTCATGACAATTATCCAGGCCTTACTAGGAAAGCACAGAGAAGAATTTCTTTTAACTTACAAATTAAAGGCATAAATAAAGCAATAATTAGACAAAACAATTTCCCTTTTTCCCTCTGATATACAGCTGCATTAGTATCTGGCCATACCACACAAAATAAAGGTGTTGGAAAAATAAGATTCATAGGCAAGTTTATTTAAAACTGCTGCTCCTACTTAAACTACACTTGAACTCACGCCGAAACTCCATAATTCCTGAGGTCTCTTCCAAGTGGCCTGGTATCTCTGAACCCCTCCCACCTGGCTGTTTCCCTGATATGCCCATGTGGAGACACACGAAACAGAACTACATGCCAACAACTTAAAACACTGCCCAAGCTGGTTCTACACTAGCAGATATCATCCTGTCCCTTCTCTCAGTGTGACACAATGGATCCACCAGCACTAGGACTTGCTTTTTTGAACTGTTTCTGTCGGTGGTGACAGATTTGCAGTAATCTGTTGCTTAGGTTCAAAGTCCAGCTCTACCATTATTGGCTATGCATTCCAATCACTGAACAGCTCCAAACCTCAGCCCCGCCACCTATAAAACAGGGATACTAATACTCCCCACCTCTTAGGCTTGCTGTGAAAATTAAATGAAGTAATAGACACACAGCATTTAATACAGAGCATGGAACACAGATGCTATGGCCCACAGAGCACTCTGTAAAGATTAACTTTCATCACTGTCACTGTCACCCTCTTCCTTCCTTGTTTTCACACTTGTCTCCTATGGCAGCAATTTTCAACTTTTTTCATCTCACGACACACATAACTAATTGCTAAAATTCTGTGGCACAACAAAAATATATTTTTTGCTGATTTGACCAAAAAAAGGTATAAATTTGATTTATTCAAACAGGACAGCTATTGTTGTGTTAGCTGCTGTAATTTTTTTGAATTTGACAATCTAAGGAAAAGAGGTCAGTGGCCCTGACTAAATAGTCAGGTATTAGATGTTTTAAAAATTCTTGTGGCACACCAGTTGAAAATCTCTGCCCTATGGGAAAATCAGCTAAGCATGAGAATGTAGTTTGAGGGATTCAGTGACGCTGGTCTCATGAGCACTGTAATTTAACCAACTAAAACTAATTAAGGGGCAAAGGAAAGGAGACAATCCCAAGTCAATTTTTAGAGCAATGCATTCTCAATTTTGTTTTGTTTTAACAGAAATCAAATATAAAAGTAACCATCCACCAACAACCACATTTTTACCACTGATTACGTGCCAGATACCATACTAAACATTTACCTGAATTATTTTATTTCATCCTCAAGCCTATCGGGTATGACTACTGCCTGTACTTCATAGCATCATGCAGGAGAAATAATTTTCCAAGGTCACAAAGCCCTCTAGACTAGCATCTGTACTCAACCACTACTTCCCTACCTAGTCCTGCTCTTCAGGGTAAAAACAGCTTGGCAATTAACAAAGAACTCAAAAGAAGCTAAGCAGTAATTAAAATGGCATTAATGAAGCCATTATGTAAGAACAAAATTTCCATCCAATTTGAACGTAACAGTAATTCTACAAACTTCCAATTCATAGAGTATAGCAAGAATTGAAAACCACAACTAGCTTGAGAGACTTGAGGATGCCTAAATCACGTCTTCCTAAAAACTATGACCACACAGAGTGAGCCAGCCGGCCAGCGTTGTCAAGGATTGTGTGGCAGACAGATTTCTCAGAACACCATATCCAAATACTCAGCAAACTCCATGAACAGGCCAAATGTAGGAACTTTTAGTAACACCCCTGAGAAGTTCTAGTAAGACACAATTGGTCTGTGGAATGCCACCCAATAATAGACCTGAGTTTTTGGACTGGGGATTCTCTCTTCTTGTGGTGGGCCGCAGGTCACATTTAGAAAAGCCTTTGATAAGGAACTTTTGAATCTTAAGAATGTGGGTATAAAACCAGTCTGTACAGCTTGCAGTAAATAAGGATGTGTCTCAACTCGAGGGGCCAGGACTTGGGAACTAGGCATTGGTCCCTCCTCTTTCCAGAAGAAACGTGCCTCCCATCACCACCGCCTGAGTGACAAAACGTGCTTGAGAAAAGGGAATGAAATGGCTGCGGCTGCCTTTCTCTTTCTCACCTAGCAGCATTCCCTTTGGCTTGCCTCTCCACTGCTACTGGTGTTGCATCTGCTGTCTTAGGGAGGAGCTCTCGAAAGTGAAGCCAATAAAAATATATCTGATGGCTCTTCCCGATGACCTGTTCTTGAACAAATATGAAGACCTTGCTCTTGCCCTGCAGGATTACACGTACAGGGTTCAGTAATGATATATAGCAGGGCCATTCAGTAAGTATTGTTTGGATGGACAGTTTTTTAATTGAGGAATAAGAGAGACTGAAATATGTTTATTTTAATTCCCATTTTGGAGTTGAGGGGGACAACAAATTGGTGCATTGACCAGACAGAAAAGGTAAGCCAGATCTATCATTTCCAGGTGATTGTATCTCATTCTTCTAAACACCTGGCAACGTAACACAGACTTATCTTATTTGGCTTAGCTCAAGCCCATCAAAGTCCCTCATACAGCCATTTGTTTTCTATGGTATACTGCTCAATGTTAGCTCTATACCCAACAAGTGACAACAAAAGCTGCTAATAGTTTCAGAGGCCACGTGTCACCTGGGTGTTCTGAAATGAGACCTAACGATGAGGTTATTAGACCTCGTGGTACTGAGTCTCCCATCCTATGCACAGAGGCACCTTAGGATTCAGGGTTTCTTGAAAACAGCTCAGCAAATAGAATGTTTCTAAAGCCTTTTGCATACCAACACACTAGCCTGCCGGTAAATAAAAATAACTGCTTGCTGTTCAATATGATTATGACAATGATGATGGACAGAAAAATAAACTTTCTTTTCCATGAGTTCAGGCATTGCCTGTTGTTTCGTACCCAAAGATATAAAGGGCTTACCTCTTGTCTAATCCTTCAGTAATACTGGGGAAACAAAGTGCCCTGTACACCTACTACTGCTCCCTGCTCAGCATCCATGTACCTCTTTTCCTAGGGATACCACCCCATTTTCCTTGGGGAGCCAGCCCCCACCAAGTCCATGTTGCTTGGGGAGGCCAGTCCCAATCCCACCTTCAAGTTTGGACATGTGACCCCAATATGGCATCCAACCGAGCATGTGACTCACCCTAGGCCAAACACAGTCAGCGATACCTGTTTTAACACCTCTTATTACAACTGCTGGAAATGAGGCCTTGCCATGTTGCTGGGAGAATAGGATACACACCTGAAACTTTTGTGGCCAACTCTGCCACCATATAGGCAAAGCCTGAGTAAAACAGGTCAAAGGAAAGTGGAGCCGTGATATGGAGACTGCATTTCAATGGCATTGTTTGAGCTCTTTTATCTAAATGCACCTGAGGTTCCTCGCTGCTCTTTCCATGAGTGAACCAACAACATCCTTTAAAAAAAAAAAAAAAAGTGTTTCTGTTGCTTGCAGCCAACAGTAGTAGCAAATACAAAAAAGCTAATGAGAGACAGGTCTAGTTAAGCTTCATAGGAACTCCAGAATGAAGAACCAAGAAAAATATACAACAAAGTAGAACAGGAAGCAAAATAGTATATTCATGTTCCCCTTTCTTCATCCTCACATATCCAGTCAGTTTGAATACTGATCAATTCTACCGTTATTCTGTATCTTGAATAAATTCCTCATCCCCATTTCTTTTTCTACTGCCCTAGGTCAGTTTTTGTCTTCTCATCTGACCTTGGCCTGGCTTTATCCCAGGTCCCGCTGGCTTCTCTTGCCTCTCTCCCCACTCCATCTGCCATACACATTGCTCCTGCAAGAGGCGAAGCCATAGCTCTGCCTGGAGAAGAGGAGCCTTCCAGGTATCACAATACCAGTCTGCACACACTTGCAGGACTGTCATGTGGAAGAAGAAGACATATTATTCTGTACGGAGATGAAAATGGAGGTGGAGGAAGACAGATTTCAGCTGGATGGTTATGACTACACTTAAAAGCTCCACAATGGTCCACTCAAGCAGGGAGGATGGCTGAATGTCATTGTGCCGCACAGGACTAAGCTCCGTTTCATCTAAAGGCAGCCCTGTGCATTCTTGAGCTGACAAATTCAACTTCATCTGAGGTTTAATTACTGTTAGCCGGACCTTTCATCTGTACAAGCGGATTCCAGAACAGGGGAAAAGGCATTGTGTGAGGCGAAGTAGGGAGGTCAGCATAGTTGGCTGTGGGCTCCTGAGACCTGGCATTCAGGCCTTGTTCTACCACTTTTTAGCTATGTGCCTTCAGATGGTTACCTAACATTTCCAAGTCTGTTTTCTCAACACAAAGTAGAGCTAAGTAAAAATACTTCGTGAGGGATCTGGGAGAATTAGAAATAGTCTAACGGTGCCTGAACATGCTCAAAAGTGTGATTTCCATTTCCTCTACTGCCACAAAGATTTCCGAACTTACCTGATGGCTGAAGACCACCCTAACATCTCCCTCCTTGGACTGCTAACTGCTCTAACAGTATAATGTATAGAACTTAATACTTCAGAATACAATTTTTCATTCTTCATTTTACATTATTTCTAACCTCCAAATAAATTCCCGATGACTAGTTCTTACAATTCTATAGGACATTTAACTGTGCTGGGCATATAGTCAGTGCCCAAGAAATTGCACCTGATGGAGGGCCATGGCTCTTAAGAAAAAAGATACACCTTCTTTCATCTTAGTCTTTGTCAGTGGGTCAGAAGCAGCCATAATGACCTTGATGTGTACACTGTCCTTAATCCTTATAGTGATGCTTTCACATTTTGAGTGTTGCTGGCCCTTACTGCACTTCCCTGTGAGAAATCTCAAATAAAGCTTATATAATTTCAGTGGAAGAGGGGAAACAGCTCCTCCTGGAGCGTGTTGGTTGTAGGTTACACCCAGATATCCTGAGACGCTGTAAGGCCATGTATTTTAACTTGTATTTTTTTTTCCCTGTTGAATTCAGCAGGAACAAAATGTTTATGGGGTTACTAACACTGATTGTTGTGGGTACTCCCTCTCCCCAATAAGCCTTTGATTTGTGTGTTATACAAATACTGTTGCCATAGTTATAATTCAGGAAGTTTTGTTGTTTGACCTCAAGAAAAATTCAACCTCAAATCAGGATAACACTGACTCTCGAGACCACAACAGACCATCAGAGGGTAGGACTTGCCAAATTCCTGCAAGCTTCTAGAAGGAACTACTGTATTTTGGGTAACACACAAGCAACAAGAAGAGGAAATGCTGCAACATTATGCAATTTCCTTGCATATCATAGCCAGAAATCCTGAAAACCCCTATAAGCAACTTCCCTAGCTTTCAACCCAAGATCAGAGTCACAGCCAATGTCAACAAACACTGGATGCAAAAGAGAGAAAAAGAACTCTAAGTAATGTACAAGTCAAAAAAGTACTTCAGGAAATTTTTAAAGGCAACAGAAAGGACACAAGCTGACTCGTTATCAAATGCGCAACAGTTAAGTAGACGGTGTGTGAACTGACATGTATGTAGGATGTGGCCAGCTCACAGCGCGAGCAGCCTGCTGGCGTTCACATTTCCGGCCTCAGGCTGATGTAACATTAAAAAGTGTGTGTGAACCCACTAGGCCATCAATCAGTACGGTGTTTCCATAGCAGAGGAAAGGCCACCTCCCCATACCCCAGACAAAAACTAAAGTCTCAAACAGAATGTCTTTCTGTGTTCCTCCCTCTCTCTCACTCTCCTTGTCTTTGGAAACAGTGACACTGTCTGTCAGCAGAAGAGAACCTTGTTCTTTTGTGCTCTGGGAGCTGCAAATGAGAAAGTGCTTGGTATAGTATACATGGTCCCCAAATCGAAGCCTGTGAGGTTCTGCTGTCCAGGTAGGGTCCTGCCCAGGAGACATCCAGAGGTAGGTTACTGCCAAAACCTACACTTTTGGAATTCCAGAGAATTTAGGCAAGTGGCATTTATACTGATCCCACGAATCCCCACAACACCCTTTAAGAGGCAGGAGATGAACTTCTCCAACACAGGTGAGGTCAGAGTACTACACTTCAGACAGACGACTCGAAACTGAGTTTGCTCAGACACAGGTCCAACCCTAAATCTAGGAATTATCCTGCCACAACACATTTGCAGGAAGGGGTCTGGGAATAGAAGCTGGTGGGAGGGGGATCCACAGCTCTGTGACATGAAGAATCTCTGTGCTTTCCTACAACCTCCAAGGAGCACAAGGGGGCTTGCAAAATGGAAGGGTAGATTCCAGAATTCTTCAGGTCCTTTGGAGGCTAAAAGTTAAGAGGCTGGGCCCTCCCTCATCTCCACGCAGTGTGAAAGGGAGGAGGTTTATCAAGATTCCCCAGGATTTCCTGCACTCAATGACTGGGGTAAAGGGTAAGGTTGAGACCATCAGAGCCCTAAGAAAGTAATCATTTGTTCCTTGACTACTGAGCATTCGTTCACTCTTCTTCATGCACCTACACCCTGCCTCCCTCTAGGGCAGCGGTTCTCAACCTGTGGGTCGCAACCCCTTTGGGGGTCGAACGACCCTTTCACAGGGGTCGCCTAAGACCATCGGAAAACACATATAGAATTACATATTGTTTTTGTGATTAATCACTATGCTTTAATTATGTTCAATTTGTGACAATGAAAATACATCCTGCATATCAGATACTTACATTAAGATTCATAACAGTAGCAAAATTACAGATATGAAGTAGCAACAAAAATAATTTTATGATTGGGGGTCACCAGAGCATGAGGAACTGTATTAAAGGGTCATGGCATTAGGAAGGTTGAGAACCACTGCTCTAGGGGTTCACACCTCCCCACCACAGGCAGAGTTCACTCCCCTTCTGACTCTGGGGGTAAGACGGACAGTATGGCTTAGGCCAGGCCAGCCTGTACAATATATCCACCTCCTACTCCCAACATTTTACAACAAAAGTTTTCAAACACAGAGAGAAGATGAAAGAACTGACAGTGAACAGCACCCCCATCACCTCCATTCTACAATTGTTAACATGTTGCCGAATTTGTCTGATCACATATCTAACATCCCTTTATCATCCATCAGTCCATCTTCTTTTCCAAATAACTTACAGACATCAGCACTTCTCATAGAAACACTTATGTTTGCATATAACTTACTAAAGTTCACAATTTGTTTATTAATCCTTTATAGGTAAAAGTTGCCTACAAAGAAATACACAATTCTTAAGTATGCCAATCATGAGTTGTGACAATTTCATACACACCCATGTACCTTAAAACCCCCTGTGAAGATAGAAACTTTTCTATCACTTCAGTTAATTCTCTCGTCCTTTTTCCACCTTAAAACACACATGCAAACGTGTGTGCGTGCACACACACATAACCACTGTTCTGTTTTGCTCCCACCATTAGTTTTACCTGTTCTAGAACATCATTCAAATGGCATCATCCTTTATGGCTGTCTTATCTTATTCAGCATAGAATTTCATCTTATGGCATGAATCAGTACTTTTGGTTTTGTTGCTGAGTAGTGTTTTATTGTTTGAATATATCACAGTCTTTTTATTGATTCTCCTGTTCATAGACACAGAGGCTGTTTCCTATTTCCCTATCTTGCTACCATAAAGAAAGCTGCTTGAAACGTTTTTTATATGTCTTTTTGAGGACATATATTTTCATTTCTCTTGTATAAATACCTAGGTAGGAGTGAAATTGCTGGGTTAAAGGGTAGGATTTATTTTTGTTACTTCCTAAAAAACTGCCAAGTTCTTTTCCAATGTGGCTGTACCATTTTACATCCCCACCAATAGTATGCGAGTTCAGGTTATAAGACATAATTACCAACAGTGGTGTTTGTTGTTGGTCTTAATTTTAGCTGTTTTGGTAGGTATGTCATAGTATCTCATTATACTTTGCATTTGCATTTTTCTGATGACTAATAATATTTAGTACTTTTCACGTGCTTACTAGACATTTAGTTCTTTTGTTAGGTGACTCTCAAACCATCTTTTAACTAAGTTCTTTCTATTACTGAGTTTTATGTGCTGTCCATAACTTCTGGATATAAGTCCTTTGTTAGATGTCTGTTTTGCAAATATTTTCTCTCACTTGTGGCTTGCCTTCAAAGTTAATGGTGCTTTCTGATAAGCACAAGTTTTTAATTTTAATAAAATCAATTTTTTAGAGCTATTGCTTTCTGTATCCTATATGAAACCTCTGCTAACCCCAGATTGCAAAGACTTTGTCCTGTGTTTTCTTCTTAAAGCTTTACAGTTTTACTTTTTATGTTTAAGTTTATGACCCATCTTAAAATTAATTCCTCTAGTTCCCCGAGTGTGTAAACACAATTTACAGGTGCTTCTGAGTCATAGCTCAGATTTGAAACTCGCTGGTTCAAAACATAAATTTAGGAACAAGCAGCACTAACCCATTTCTCTGCCCTTCTCTCCCACCCCCCTGAAAGTTGTCATACAGAATTCACTGGTCCATGTAAACTTTGGGGGCCCTCACAATATTAACAAAACTGGTATCTGCTCCCTACCCACTAAGCTGACAGGACAAGGGGAGGAGTATGCTGAGCTTCACAAAGACCTACATACATAGGGTTAGGCAAAAGCTGTAATACAAATAAATAATACAAGAACAAACTCTTTGTTTCATGTACTCAGAACTGTAAACCTATTTTTGCCCACCCGTGTGTGTGTGTGCGCTCAAGGCTAATTTAGGGAGTGCACAGCTATTATCTGAATAGGCAGGGAGCCCTGGGAGCTGACAAATATAGGGGTCTTGACCAGCCACTGACTTCCTGTGTGACCCTGATCAAGCTTCTCCCTCTCTCTGGATCTGAATTTCTTAATCTATCAAAAAGAGGAACTAATATTTTACTTTGGTTTCTTAATAAAAATTATCTACTTAAAAAAAAAAAAAAAGATGGGTGCTGAAACAGATTCACTTTAAAATCCCAGGTTCCCTCACTGCCTAATATTTTAATATCCCACCATCAAAAATGAACTCCTTTAAGTGCTGACAGGTAATTTTGTCAAGACTCCATTCACATTAAGGGTTTCATATTACAATGGAAGGGTGGTACCTTATATGTTATCAACAAACTGTTAAATTGGGATTGGCTGACAACTGGTCACGAATAATGTGTCCTGTACATTTAGAGGAACAGGGAGTTAGGGCTGTAAAGGAAAGGGTTTGGAAGGCTGCAGATCAAAGACCAGCTCAGCAAACTGAACAATGTGTTTTAAAGCTGATCTAGAAGAAAGCGGTTATTAGTGTTCATATCAGCAGCACAAAGTGCCCCAGCCCAAGACTCTCTTGCTTCTTCTCTAGTGAGAGCCAAAGCACACTGCACACAAAGCCACCAGACTCAGTTCCAAGAACAGCCAGCAGCCAAAGGCAACTGGGAAGACTAAGGCTGCTGAGCATGGGAGAGATTAGGACATGCCTTACTTCTGACCTGGACTTGAGAACATGACATATAAACACACAAACCCAAAAGTCTCTTCTAGGCCCCTGCCTATACCGCTTGATATAATTGATTACTCTGTGTCCTTCAAATGTTCATCTTTCCTGAACCCCTACCCAGCCCTGCTTCACAGGCAACTCTGCAGGCTCCTATGTCCTGCACTAATCTTTTTTTAATTTGGAAAATATATATATGTATATTATATAACATATATTAATACAGCTTTCATTATATAACATATGGATATAAAATCATAAATATAAAGTTATAAATATACATACATACTTATATATACACGGTTGATTCTCATTATTCACAGTAGTTATGTCCTTTAAAGTTACCATGAAGACTGAACGAGCAAAGAGTGAACCATCTGCACCTAGGGGAACTATGGAGTTAAGATTCCCAGATGCCTCCAGTCACAACATTTTCACTGACTGATCCGATATATAACCTTCTCTTATGCGTGCTTCCATTTAAACACACCTCATCTAATATATACTGTTGGTTCACTGATGGTTGAACTCAGCTCACAGCACTGTGACTGATACCTAGGAAAGCTCACCTAGCACGTGTTTTCTACAGAGGGCCCATCGCAGCCTCCTGGTGTTGGGAACACTTCAAGCACTTGTGCTTGGGAACACTTGGCCAGCACTTCAGCACCAGGTTTGGGGCATTTTAAACAGAAATCACCAACAAAAAGCATTAAAAAATGCACATATGTGGCACTAAGTAGCAAAACAGAAGACATATTTACAGTATGAAAGCTGAAACAAGAAGACAGCGTGTCACCTAGTTCAACCTCAACTAGGAACGTATGTGTTATGAGGCAACTACTACAATTTTCCTGGCTCTGTGCCCATCTGTGAATAATTGCGAAAGCACCACAAGTATTGATTTGGGGGACTGCAAATAAATTTTAGCCAGTAGGTAGACCCACGTTTATAAAATCCATGGATCAACTGTGCATATGTATGTGTATGTATTTGTATGTACACAGAGAGAAATATTTTGAGCTTTATATAAAAGTTAAAAAAAATCATTTAACAGTTACCCAGGGACTCATGATATGCACATTTAACAGATACTAGAAGTTTTCTAACTTTGTTTCCAACTGAGATCTCCCTGTAAGAAACTGAACATTCTACTCCCTTAGCACTATCTCTGTTCCCTTCTTCCACTACCCCCAAAGATGGTATGTATCTTTCCTGTGCATGTTTTAATACTTCTACTATGTGTGCACACATCCATAAATAACATATTATTTTCATTTTTAAATGTACATAAATGACATTATACCATATATGTATCTAATCTCACAACTTGCTTTTTCATTTACTATTATGTTCTTGAGATTTATCCATATTGACAAATGCAATTCAAGTTTGTTCATTTTATCCACTGTAAAGTATTCATTAAATAAATAAGCCAGAGTTTACTTATGCATTTTTATACAGGTGAACAATATAGGTTACTCCAATTTTTCACTATTATAAAGCACACAACAGTGTGAGTTCTCCGGGGCCAAGTCAGCAAACTACCACCTCCGGGCCACATCCAGTCGGCCTGTGTTTTGTAAATATTTTTGAAAACAGTTATGCTCAATCATTCACATGTGGTTCATGGCTTGTGTGCCACACAGCAGAGCTGAGTAGTTCCAACAGAGACCACTGTAAGATACTTGCATGTTACACTTTATTAGCTTTGGGGTGGATTAACCAATTTACATTCCTATCAGTACTATATACTTTGAGAGTTCCATAGCTTACTCTTTAAAAATTCCCAGATCTTGCCCCGGCTGGGTAGTTGTTGGTTAGAGCATTGTCCCAATATGCTTAGGTTGCAGGTTCAATCTCCAGTCAGGGCACGTACAAGAAGTAACCAATGAATGCATCAGTAAGTGGAACAACAAAATCAATGTTTCTTTCCCTTCTTCTCTCTCTCTAAAATCAATAAATTTTTTTAAAAAGGAAAAAAAAAAACATTCCCAAAGCTCCTTCCTTGGCTCTCTCTCCTTATCATACTCTCTTTTTACACAAACCACTTTGAAATTTCACCCATTCTCATGGCTTCAACAAACGCCTCTATGCAGATGGCACCGCACCTCCAAACCTGCAACCCTAACCTCCCTCCAGCTTCCTTAGGAGCACACCTCCATTTCTAACTACATGTTGGTCAGCTCCACTGGGGAATTTCCCTGAACATCAAACCCAGAGTCTGTCCCTCTTATTGCCACCAAGGAGGGTTTCTTGAAACAATGGGAGGGGTAACACCTTAAAACTGGTGAACAAGCAGCTAAATTAGAAGTTATTTTTAATGTGTTTATACAAGGCCATTTAACAGGAAAAAAGATACATAAACTTTTTTTTCACATTGTAACTCTACTCCTTTATAGTTGTAACACCTCTCTGTGCCCCATTGCCCTCATCTATCAAATGGGGATCATTCCACCAAAACTAAAGGATGAGATAGCGGCAGTAAAGCAGCTGGATCAGTGCCTGGCACACAGTAAATGCTCAGTAAATAGTTGTTAATAACCACTATCTTGGTTAATGGCATCACTCTTTCTCAGCAGCTGGGATTTAAAATCTTACAGTCCTGTCTTTTTACTCCCACATCTAATCAGGTGACGATAACTGAGTTTGTCGTCAAAATGATTATATCCCTATTCCTTCTGTTTCAGTCCTAAGACTCCTGTTGGGGAGCTCAGTACCTCTTGTTTGGAACATCACCAAACATCTTAACCTCCAGCCTTCCCCTTGCTAGGGCCCAGCTCTGAAATTACATCTGCTCTAAAATCCTTTAATATCACATCATTCCTCACAGCATAACATCCGAATTCCTATGTAAGGACTCTGACAAGCTGGCCCCAACATTTCCTATTTTACTTATCATTTTCTTCTCCCGAACCCCATGCCCCAGCTACATGCAACAACTATTTCCTACACCTTCTCCATGCTTTCCTGCCTAAGAATTCTTGTTTCCATACTTCTTGCCTAGAAAGCCGTTCCACCCATCTCTGCCTATGCACATCCTTCAAAGCTCTACTTACACATGTCTGCTCTACATAGCTGTCTTCAACTCTCACAGTCTAGAATCATGTCTTCTATTTAAAAAGCACTGTGTTTAGAACTTCCGACCAAGATGGAGGCCTAGACAGACAGGTTGGGTCTTCCTCCTCAACTAAGAAGGAATACAACTACCTCAAAACTGAGACAACCATAAGTTCCAGAAAATCGAACTGCATGGAAGCCCAACAAATAAAGATATAAAGAAGAAATACTCATCCAGACAGGTAGAAGGGGCGGAGCCAGGGCAGAGAGGATGTG
The DNA here is from genome assembly GCF_987537825.1 of Furipterus horrens. NCBI lineage: Eukaryota > Metazoa > Chordata > Mammalia > Chiroptera > Furipteridae > Furipterus > Furipterus horrens. The sequence continues at coordinate 71,633,778 of NW_028327180.1, forward strand.
GTGTGGTCGTGGCAGCAGGCAGGCAGGCGGAAAGCACAGTGCAGCTCACAGTCCCAGCACTGGGGAAAATAAAGCCTCATTGCTTCTGACTATGCAAACCAGTGGGGATTGGGGTGGAGGGAGAAACTGCCAGTCTCTCCGCAGAGTCCACTTGTTTAAAGGACCCCCACGATCCTAGAACATCTACAGACCCATCCACTCTGGGAACAACAGCCAGGGCAACAGCTAGAGAGGCACCCGTCCCATATGGAAGTGGGAGAAGTGCCTGGAAAAGGGGCAAGTACTGAGTAAGCGGCACTGTTCCCTCTCAGACCACCCCCCGCACACATACAGTGCCACAATGTGGTGAATGGGTCGCCCTATACTGATGAATACCTAAGGCTCCACCCCTTACAATGTGACAGGTGCAACAGCTCTACCTAACACACAGAGGCAAACAAACACAGGAACCTGTCAAGATGAGGAGACAGAGAAGTATGGCCTAAAAGGGGAAATGGATCAAGGTTCCAGTGGGAGAGCTAAGCAACGAGGAGATAGCCAACCTCACAGACAAGGAGACAGCAAACCTAACAGACATAGAGTTCAAAACACTGGTGATAAAGATGCTCACAGGCTTGATAGATATGCTTAAGTACAGCAAACAAATAAGGGAAGAAATGAAGGCTATGCTAAATTAAATGAAGGAAAATCTACACAAAACCAATGGTGAAGGGAAGGAAACCAGGGTTCAGATCAATGATTTGGAATATAAGGAAGAAAAAAACAGTCAACCAGTACAGAATAAGGAAACAAGAATTGAAAAAAATAAGAAGAGGCTTACGAACCTCTGGGACAACTTTAAACATGCCAACATCCAAACCATACGGATGCCAGAAGGAAAAGAGGAAGAGCAAGAAATTGAAAGCTTATGTGAAAAAATAATGAAGGAAAACTCCCCAAATTTGGTTAAGAAAATAGACATACAAGTCCAGGAAGCACAGAGAGTCCCAAACAAGCCAGACCCAAAAAGGACCACACCAAGACACATTATAATTAAAATGCCAAAGGTTAAAAATAAAGAGTGAATCTTAAAAGCAGCAAGAGAAAAACAGAGAGTTACCTACAAAGGGGTGCCTATAAGATTATCAGCTGATTTCTCAAAAGAAACTTTGCAGGCAAGAAGAGACTGGCAAGAAGTATTCACTGCGATGAAAAGCAAGGACCTACAACCAAGATTACTCTATCCAGCAAAGCTATCATTTAGAATGGAAGGGCCGATAAAGTGCTTCCCAGACAAGGTAAAGCTAAAGGAGCTCATCATCACCAAGCCATTATTATATGAAATGTTAAAGGAACTTACTTTAGAAAAAGAAGATCAAAATTATGAACATTAAAATGACAACAAACTCACAATTATCAACAACTGAATCTAAAAATAAAAACAAAATCCAACTAAGCAAACCAGAATAGGAACAGAATCATAGGTATGGAAATCATTTGGAGGGTTACCAGCTGGGAGGGGGAAGAGGGAGAAATGGGGAAATGGTGCAGGGATTAAGAAGCATAATTGGTTGGTACAAAATAGACAGGGAGAAGTTAATAATAATATAGGAAAGGGTGAAGCCAAAGAACTTATGTGCATGACCTATGGACATGAACTAATGGGGATGTGATTGCTGGAGGGAGGGAAGCAAAGGGGAAAAAGAAATGGGACTACTGTAACAACGTAACCAATAAAATATACTTTTTAAAAAAAGAGAAAAAAATAAATAAAAATAAAAAGCACCATGTTTACACCTCACATTCATTGCTTCCATTATGAAATAATAGCAAGGCTACAGATTAATCCCTGCAGACAACAGAGAGCCTTGTGCATACATGGCATTCAGTGAACATCTGATGAACGACATTATGAACCAAGGACGTTTCAAGTGTTGTCAAATGCACATCCTACACTCAGTTTACATTAACTAAAAAGTGTCAATACAATCACTCACAGGGGTCACATAATTAAAAATTAATTTAGGACTTAGCTAGCCCTTAAAATCTGGGAAGAGCAAATTGCATTTTGTCTACCAGCATTTTAGGTATTAAACTGAATCACTTACAGTTTTGTTTACACGAAGAAGGTTAATTAGCCAGCATCAAGGCAAGGCACAGAACCCTAATTTCTTCACTCCCAGAAGTGTATCAGCCATGAAAAGAAATGGGGTCTCTTAAAGCATGGCAGCTCATGTGGTTTCTCCTAAGACAGTTAACTTTTACATACTCAACACAGTTAATAATCACAGCTACACTTCTTAAATCATCTTGGGGCATTTCAAATCAGTTCAAAAATGATGGTGTTAAGATAAAAATCAATTGGAGGGGAAAAATTTCAAGGTAGATCACCTTACATTGTTTTGCTGCCAAAATAAATCTCTGGTAAATATTTATCTTAGAACAGGAATGCACTGAAGCAAAAATAAATTACATAAAGTAGCTCATAGCCTTAACAAAAAAGAGCTCTTGCAATCAAAGGAAAAAGGTAAATACATCAACAGAAAATAAGTGGACAAAGGATAAACTATTTGCAAAAGGAGGACTTGGGGGCTATTCGATTTCAAAAGAAAACAAAGAAATTCAAAGTATAACAATTACAACAATGATATTATTTCTTACTTTTTGAAAAAATTAAGGATTTTTAAAAAATGGTAACAGTATAGGCATGGGCTCAGGGAAATGGACACTCCCATATATGACTTATAGAAATATAAACTGGCAAAGTCTTCATGGAGGGCAAGCTTCAAAAATGAATCTTTGTGTTCATCAAGCATAGCACTTCTATGAATTTATGCTAAGGAAAGAATTATAGATAGCAGGCCACAGAGGGATTTCTGTGAATACAAAAACTTCCCTGATATTATATGCACAGTGTTATGTATTTATACATTTTTCTGAGAATTATTAAAGGAATTTCTAAGTCACCCAAGAACTTCTGGTTGTGGAATAGTGCTTAGAAACAAGGTGTGAGAGACACTGCTAGTTGTCTGTACAATGCCCAGTTTTCTTTTCTTCCACAAGAACAGACTCCCCTGATTATGTAAAAGCCAAATTTCATCCAGCTGAAAACACTCCTGTCAAGTGGGAATGTGCCCCAAGTCTGGCTAGTGAGACGCAAGTAGATGTATCTGGGGTTTCTGGGAAACTTCTGTTCCTCTGATTCACACACACACACACAAAACACACACACACACACACATACACACACACGCCACCACCCCCACCCCCGCTCTTCTTCCCTCCTTCCTTCTCTCTGCCTGAACCAGAGACATGAGGCGAGCCTTCACAACAACCATCTTACAATCCTTAGGTGATAAAGAAGACAAAAGCCTTTATCCTAAGGCTGGAGGAACAGAAAGATGGAAAGAACTGAGTCCCTGAAGATTTCACAGATCCACCCCATCTGCCCCAGACTGCCTATCATACATCTAATGCTTAAATATTCCCATTTCATTTAAGCCACCAGTTGCTGGATTTCCAGCTGTTAACAACAAAACTCATGGCTTAAATGTACATATGAAAAAATATATAATAAATTAAATGAAAATCCTACCTATAGTCGTCGTCGTCGTCGGCAGCCGTCCATCTCGAGAGACGATGGTGTAGCTTCTTAAGAGTCTATCTGCACCGCCGAGAATGGCTGTGCAGTCCGACTCGGGAGTGACATGGTATCTGTCTCCTCCCATGTTGAATAGACATCTTGCGATGACACTGAAGCTACAGAGCCTGGGCAGGGTAATATGGAGGGTCTGCTGTTGCCCATGCAGCAGACCCCCCCTCTCTTCGCAGCTGAAGGGTCCAAGGGAAAGACGGAGTCGATACAGCTTGGGTTCAGGTGCGCCGCAGGAGTTGCCGGTGTTGACTACAACATCAAACCGCCTTAGGGACTCCGGCTCCGGATTTTCTGTCGGGGTTTACTCCCTTAGCCTTTCCCCTGAAGAGGTATGCCGCAAGGCAGCGGAGGTTTTTTGGAGTCAGAGTTTTCCTTCTCTGATGTACCCTGACTGGAAGATCGAACCAGCGACACTTAGCTCGCAGGCCGACGCTCAATCCACTGAGCTAAACCAGCCAGGGCCCTACCTATAGTATGATATGGGTAAAGTAATCCATTTTGTGTGTGTGTGTGTGTGTGTAGAGAAAGAGAAAGAGAGAATTGAAATTACAGACATCAAAAATAAGCCACTATTCTCTGTACAGTGAATGATATTCATTTTCCTTCTTATGCTTTTGGTTATTTTCTATATTTGATCATTTTAAAATAACAAAACAAAGGATTGGCACCTTTGAGTCTAATTCACCATGAAGCAGCAAGAGAGGATCAACCTCAGATATCAAGGAAATACGCAACTGTCTCCAAGTCAGATGAGCTGGAGTAGCAAGCAGTCAGGTGACCCGTCCCTGTTCCACCACCTTGCTAGCAAGGTGTAGCTCCATGACGCGGGGCAAGCTCTCTGGGGCTGCTCTGGGGAGGCACCACAGTCCCAGGAAGCTCTCAGGTCACCTGGACAAAATAATCATCAATCCCTATATACAAGGCCTGTGGGAGATGCCGTACATGGGCAGGCACCTTGGAAACTGCTCCTGGGTCCATCCATACAGTGCACAGGGGGTCAGACTCAGAGCTGGCCTCACTGGCCACCCAGACAAAAGGTCCCAAGGCCCCTCCGAAGTTTCTGGTCTGTCTTCTTCCTAAAAACGGCAGACTCAGCAAACTAATCTTGCAATTTGGAACCAGTTTGGTTAACTGCAGCCATGCTGTGCCTCTTTCAAAACCTTGCAGAAAGGAAGGTATACAACAAAAGGGAGAGGCCGGACACTGGGCACACAGAATAGCAAGGCTGGAACCGGCAGGCATTGGTGGCGAGGTCCTTGCCTTCCTTTTCAGATTCCTTCCTTCCGCTCCCAGTCTGACTTCACAGGGCTGCCAGGCTGCATCACGGTGTAACTCCTGTCCTGCCGTCCCGCCCACTCTTCCCTGTTTATATAATAGAGACAGGCCCCCCACGTGCCACAGACACCTCTCCTGCCCCAGAGCGAAGTCGGCAGCCATGTTTAGGGGATCACAGCCCTGATTTTGCTCTACTATTCTGGTTCACACAGCCAAAAGATATAACTGTTCTCATTAAAAACGAGCCCACATTTTATTGCCAGCGCAGGCATTCCTAACAGCTCCAACCAGAGCTCGCCTGGGCCAGCAGCCAGCCATCTGCACTGCTCCAACAACTTATGTAATTTGCTGGGTTTCCACCTTTGGCTTGAAGGATGGGGAGGTGTGTGTAACTCAGGAAATAGAATTAGATCAAGCTGTCAATCTATCACGTCTGAACAGTCTGTTAAACGTTTGGTCACAGGGCTTTTTTAGCTTTCAAAAGCAACATAAGGTGAACCAGATCAGGCTAGCTTACACACAGCAACAGCAAAAACAGCAGCTTCAGGTCAAATGGACTGGAGAAAAGACTTGTGGGTGAGCTAATGCACTGAAAGCTTCCAGGAGGCCCTTTTCTATGTCAGGCAGATGCACAACTGCAACAGAAAATGGGAAGATGGGAACTTTTCATACTTAGCTGGTAACTTCTGAGGTTAAAAATAGAGGGGTTGGGGGAGGATGCTGAATTAGCTCTGAGCTCAGTTGGGAGTGTGGTGGCACCATGGCGAGTGACGTACCTTCTCCTCTACCAGGGACAAAGGCACATCCAGTTTGATTTCGGCTGGTAGCTCTGGAGAACTGAAAGGGTAAGTGGGAAGCAGGAAGCAATTAGTCCTTTTAGGTAGAAAGTGTACAGAAAGATCACTGGGTTGAAGATAATTTCACCCTTTAGAAGTGTAGCCAGCCTGCTGCTTGTAATATTAATGATTATCAGGAGCACACGCAGCCCTTCAAAGAACTTTCTGCAAGTTTACGTGCACCCTACCTAATAAAGCCAACTTTATAGATTTAGGAGATTTAATCAGGGTAGCTCACGGCCACACCACTTCTGGGAGTAGGGAGGCAGAGGAGATACACGCATGGCTGAAGAAAGGCGATTAAACATTTAGACAATCTTTTGGGACTGGGGTTGTTAATGCTTTGTTAGTCTGGCTCACGGTGCTTCAGGGAGAGATGTGGAAACAAGGAGAGGCAGAAGAGAAATAACAGTGACCACAGAGAGTTACCTTCATATGGGATTATCTCCTGGGATTGGGTTTACTGTGGGGCTGTTTCCCTTAATTCCCACACAAATGCCCTTATTGCCTTGGACATAAATAATGCAGCCTGAATACAAACTTGGGGACTCTGCCCCTTTGATTTTGTATAGAAGAAATATTAAAATATTTCAAAAGCCATCAGTCCATCCCTGCCGATTTCTTCCACATAGTTTGCTAAGGCAGCCCATCAGTGGCATGAATAGTCTGCAAAAGATACATCTATGTTGGTCAAACCCTACATGAAAGCCCCGAGTCAAAGGGAACACACCCAGCACCCTCCAGATGCACCAAGGTTCCCTGCAGGAAGCATCTGCTTTCTGAGCAGACTCACTCCAGGCTGGAGACACAGATCGAGTAAAACCCAGACACCAGCTCGGGCCTCAGAATCTAGTAGACTTGAGAACGGAGAGAGAGAAAAGGAAGAAACAACATGTAGTTGAAATTGCCAAGGTAACTGTAATTTCTTAAGGGGGGAGAAAACTTTAGAAGAAAAACTTCTTTCTTATAAATCCATATCTTCTTTAAACTAATAATGTTATCTATTTTCATAAATAATTACTATGTTATCATGGTACCTAACAAAATTAGTGATAATTCTTTAATATCATCAGGTAGGAAGTCCACACTGAAATTTCCACAATTGTCTCAAAAAGTCTTGGGTTATTGGTTTGTTCAACTCAGAGTCCAACTGATGTCTACATATTGCATTTTTAAGTGTCTGAAGTCACTTTTTTTTAAACAGTCTCCTCTCACTTTTCTTTTACCATAACCTTGCTTTACTGGAAAACTAATCTGGCATGCTTTAATTCCTTTTTAAAAATCCCAAAGAAATGTGGTAAAGGGTGGAGATTTGATAAAGCTGACTGATGAGACGTGGTTGTCCATTATACCACACTTTATGCCTTTTTGTATTTTCTCCCCAATTTCAACACTTACAAAAAGGGCAAACTCCCTTCTTGACGTAAAGCTCTAGTAATAAGCTAATAACAACATTTATAGTGTTGATGATGATGTGGCAAGTATTGTGCCATGTCATTTTGATGGGTTATCACATTTAACTATATACCAAGAACTCCATGAGGTCAGTGTTAAAATTATCTCCACTTACCAGATAAGAATCTGGGATACAAGAATATTCAAATAGGAAGTGATGAGGCCTGGGTTCAATCCCAGGTTGCCTGAAACCATCCTTCTCTACTGCTGTTTCAGTTTTGAGTTTGAATAGCTTAGCTCAGCGTTGGGACTGGCCCACTGGCTAATCCTGGCCAGTAGACAAGGATGCAAGTAATGACAGTGTGCCTTTCCCCAAAGGGAACCAAGGACTTCTCAGACATTACCTCATACCTCCTCATCACTGAAGAGGAGAGGTGAAGAAATGGGAAAACAAATTTGAGGTGGCACTGCTGTTGAAGGAAGAAGCGTCCATTGTCCAGGATATACCGATGATGACCTTGAGGTCTCGGGCGTGTCATATAGTCCCTCTGAATATAGCTTAGAGCTAAGGAGACCACAACCTGACCCCACTCCAATTAATGGAGAAAGGAAATTTTAAGACTAAGAGCCTGCAAGAGCCCAGGAATGACATGAAAAATACTTTCAAGACGTCGGGGTCACTGAAAATAAAGTCAGAGTGATCAAGGGGAACTGGGTCATCTTCCTGTGTCTCTGTGGGTAATCTATCAACACCCTGGCCGTGGGCCTGATGAAACCTTTCAAGCTACCACCCATGTTTTTTCGTTCTCATGAATTTACCCTGGAAGGAAAGCAGTATTGGTGAAAACAGAAAAATACAAGCTACCAGAGGCTCACTGAACTGTGCTAACCACGTTCATCCTCGTACATCTCTAACTCACTGGCATCCTCAGTGAATTTTTGTGGTTAAGGGAGGATAATAGATCTGTCTTTGGGGAGGTAAAGTGTAAAATGTTTTTGCTTCCTTTTTCTACCACCCTCCACTTTCTTTCCTAACCAGAAGATGGGTAGGGACTTCTGGAGGTGGCTATATCAGACTCTGCCAAGTGGAGAAAATCCAACACACAAAGGTTGACTCCTCACCCAGGAAAATGCAGGGTTTAGCACAGAGACCTAAGGCAAATGTCCAAAGATCAGCGTCACAAAAGGGAAAAAACCTCCACCTGGGCTGACTTGCAGCAGTCCCATGATCTCTAGTCAAGTCAATCCAACAAAAATGTGCCAACCTTCTATGGGTTTTTTAAACAAATCAAGAAATAAAAACAGAATTCTTTGCAAAATCAGGTTAATTGATGCCTCTCTGTAAATCAATAACAAAGGGTTGCGTATCTGTTTGAAGTTCTCCTCAATTTTCCTCATCTCTGCCTGTGGTTGGATGGAGCCAGCCCAGGACTAGCATATGACTCAGGTCTGGCCAATCAGTCACAGTGACTACACTTCAGGGATGAATGTAAGACCTAGCCTAGCCCATGAAAAAGGCAGCCCCGGGGCTTCGCTGGAGCTCTTGGGGAAGAGGCATACTCTTCTGTGCTGAGGTGCTAAGTAAGTAGGGTGTAAACCAGAAGCTGTCAGTTTACAGGGGCCTATCTATGACAAATCTACCCGAGAATGATGCCAAACAAAGAAAATCACGAGCCAACAGGTTCAGAATGTAAATTCTCTGTCGTTCACACACTATTTAAGTTGATATGCTTGTTTTTAAGAGCTGAAATTCCACCTACAAGGAACCAGATGTCTTTACAGAATTGTCTTTCCAATCTAGTTTAGTAAGGTTTCAATTTATATTTTTGGCATGTAAAAAATATCTTTTCCTGGCAAGATATCTTATGAACCCTGCATTTTTCAATACTATAGGTCTTATTGGGTGTGCTTTTATTCCTTGGCTGAATTTATGTTAAATGGATATATTTATTACATATGGATGTTAAAGACTTTATGGAAACATTATTATGTAATGATGACCGGGTCAAATGTCCTAGCACTACAGAGAGACCTGATCCCTGGGCTACAATCAGGTCAGCAAAAGGACAGACCAAGAGGATCCATCCTTTCCTCAGTCAAAAGCCCCCACCTATGGTCATGGCCAGATAGCTTAGTTGGTTAGAACATGGTCTTGATATGTGGGTTTGGTCCCCTGTCAGGACATAAACAAAAATCAATCAATCAATGCATAAATAACTGAAACAACAAATTGATGTTTTTCTCTCTCCCTTCCCTCTTTCTAAAATCAATCAATCAATCAAAAACCCCCACCCCTTAGAAGCAGTAAGCGTTCTACGCAGACTGCTAGCATGACATCAGTTCACTTACTTTATAATCTCACGACTTCCTTAAAGACAGCACTTTTTAAATGCCATTCCTATTTCAAAAGAATTTTCAAAAACACTTTGAAGAAGTAAAGCAGTATTATGAAATCATCACCATGTAATGCAAATCTGCAAAACCCTTCATAGGAAAGAAAGTTCAATGAAGTGAAAAAAGATATGGAGACATCACATCTGATTTGAGTTTAAGGTTAGAAAGAGAACATTGAAGGCAAAACCAAGAGAGTGAGAATTTCTCTTGAAAAGCCCTTAAGCCACACATGTAGCATAATTGCTTTGTTTAAACTGTACTATTACTGCCAGTCAGTAAGTTCCACAGAGAGGCTTTCCACCACATGGTACTCCTTTCAGCTGAGCACCAAAGCGGTTGCCTATGTTCAGAGGCCATACTGTATTTGTGTTGCTTGCAGGATGCTTATAGTTGGATTCATTTAAGACAAATGCACACCTCAACTAATTTTACTATGCTTTCTTAATACTATCCCAGTGACCCATGACACAATGACTGGAGTTACTTTTTAGGTACCTGGGGTAATGAAGTTTACATATTGTACCTAAGAAGACTATGTACATAGGAAACATCTAAAGAGCAAAGCCAAATGAAATTCAAAATATTTCTTGAATAACTAATTGTGTGCAAGAGACAGTGATAATTTTAGGATCATCCAATCTGGTGGTTACAAACAATTTTATAAAAAATCAATCAAAATCATCAATCGGTCAAATGTACAGCCTCGGTACTTCAAAAAGATGAAAGCAAGGCGGCTCTGGGTGAAGCTGGGAGAAAGCCCACTTTTCACCTCAACAGCAATAGCCCTAGTGGTTTCTGAAACATAATCTGAAAACCACTAATCTAGAAAGTATTCTAGTGTCACTTCTTTCATTTTACAACTACACAATCACAGGCCTAGAGAGGGGAGGCAACTTTTCCAAGGCCACATAGTTCAGTGTCATCACTGAAAGTTACCCAATCTCCTGATTCAATCTGTCACCATTTCCATTACAAAACTGCACCCCACCCCCACCCCACTACCACCCAGCACACAGATGCGACCTTCCAAAACTAGTGCAAAGAGCTAATGGAGGTTTCAGACGATCAATGCTGGATGTACCAGGTCAGGCCATATCTCTGGAAAGAGAGGAGTTTGGTGCTGGAAAAGCAAAGCAGGACCGAATTAATGGCAAAAGCCGTTCAGGCAAAATGAAAAGTGTGAAAATGGAGATGTATGTGAGGGAGAAGGGTGGCAAGCAAAACTGAATGGAAGGTCTTGAAGGACAGGTCCCTAAGTAGGGGGGTGACAAAAGGAGAAGACATTAGGGATGCTAATAGCTAAGGAAAATCTATTTCCAAAAAGATGTAACACTTCCCTGAAAGTAAGCCAGCCAAATACTTTCAACAGTACTAATGTGGATGGAAGAAAAACAAAGGCCTGGGATCCTTCAGCCAGAGGCCTGAATCCCCACAGGAGACTGCCTCCGTACCCACAATGAATGACAGCAATTATAACTACTAATATATTAAATGAACTTAGAAAAATTACTCCGTAAACATTAAATCAGTATATAAATCAGCTATTGTCCTTAAAAAATAACACATTAAACAACTGCTGCATATGAATTTATTGCTGTGAAACACTAATGTAAAAAGGGCTCTTGCCTCCAATTCTCAAACATTAAGAAGGAGTGTGTAGGTACCATCCTGCAAAGATTAGGATGTCAGCAGGACAAGTCAACATGAAGAACCAGAGCCCTTCCTGCCTGGTGGCTGTGGGTTATACCATCTCAAATACTGTAAGGAGGGGAAGCAAGTAAAAGCTTCATGGCTATTTGGGTCAGAGACACTGAATTGTCCAGATATTCAAAAAGCAACCACTAAACTACAAAGGTAAGAAATGAATGGAACAGGGTAGCAAGGGGATGGCCCACACGCTATATAGCAGAAGCAATCAGGACGAGAATAAAACACTAGACATAAAATTTAATGTATCTGGTCAAACAGAAAGTAAGGCAATAAATTAACTCTTAAAACATGCTGTAAAAATACAGAAGGTAAAAGCTAAAAATGTTAGGGAAGTGTTTCATCTAAAATAATCTTTTCAAAATGCATGTGGAAAAGGGGAGGGAAATGACTAAAAACCAACAACAAATACCAGCAGCAAAGGAAGATCAAGAAAGCCAATCTCACATTCTTCGCTCGCCCTCTCCCCTCCATCGCCCTGAACACCAAAGGAGAGCCTGTTTTGGGTTGTGTTGCTGACCTACTTTTGAACATCCGTGGAATAAAAAGCACAGTTGCAAAAAACCTGGCTGGAGGGAGAGAAAAGAAAGGAAATACGTATCCTGTGTCTTCAGGTATCAACAGACCCTAGCTCTTTAGAAAGGGGTTTATTTTATTATTTAAATCTCACTTTTATTTGTTCATAACCAATAGGTGCTACCTTTAGTACTGTTATTTTTTAAATTTATTTATTGTTATTCTATTACAGTTGTCCCATTTTTCCCCCATTGCTCTGCCCCACCCCTCCCACCCTATCCCCTCTCCCACAGTCAATCCCACCCTGTTGTCCATGTCTATGGGTCATTCATACTAGTTCCTTGACTAATCCCTTCCCCTTCTCCCCCACCTCTGGTCACTGTCAGTCTGTTCCTTGTTTCCGTGTCTCTGGTTCTATTTTGCTCGTTTGTTTGTTAGTACTGTTATTTTTAAAGCAAAAGTAATACAGGCACATGGGGTAAAATCAAACTATACAGAGAAATAAAAACTGAAGTTAAAGTCCCCTAATCTCTCAAAAGCCTAAATTTTTGAGTATCATCCCTAGAAAAGAAATTATCTATATATTAGGAAGACCACATGCACATACATTATAGAGATCTTTTAAGGTACACAAATGAGATCATATCACTACAGAAGCGCTGATGTCACCACGGCCACAGCACTGCTCCCATCAGTACAGGCAGGTCTGCATCACCTGCAAAAGCATGCACAGCATCCCCCTGTACAGGTGCACCATGACAGATGAACCCATACTAATAAGGCAGTTTGAGCAATTCCTTCTTCTTTGTCTATCAACCTATCAATCGATTAATCTGATCTATCTTTGTTAGCTTTTCAACTATGCTGCAATCAACATCCTTAATCTGCAGGCCTGGCATTCTTTTGAACTTGCTCTGAACTATAAGAGTTTGATTTTATACTGCTGTTAACTCAGTTAACTGCATTAAAAGGGTTGAAAAAGCACTACTCTGAAAAAAAACCCAAATCAATCCTTAATAACCATGTCTACTTATTAAATTCAGTTAAAATAGAATAAAACTTTACTTGGATAACCTTTTATCTAAATATAAATAACTATTTACCATTTTAAACACATTGTAAAAATAATAAAAGCTATATAATACAAAGGTTTAGAATCAAGCCTTCATTGGAAGGAAGGAAGGAAGGAAGGAAGGTAGGAAGGAAGGAAGGAAAGAAGGAAGGAAAGCCAGCCCAAAGTGGTGAGTCTTCTGAAGTAGCCCCCTATCGTTGTCTCTAAATCCCCTATTAAGATGAGTTTTCTTTCCCTCAAATGTTAGAAGGAAGTCTATGGACAGCAGCTTGTCTCTGAGCAAACTACTCTCAAAATGGTCCGGCAACAGAGGTTGAGGGGAAGCAGGCCTTCCTATGACCGAGGGTTAGTCAGCCACTCAGCCCCTGCTGCCTCTGTCTCTCTTCCCCTTCAAATGACCTCTCAGCCAGTTTTCACTATTTAGTGTCTTAAACCTCAGGTATCAGCCCCGGCTGCTGTGGCTCAGTGGACTGGGCGTCAGCCTGCGAGCCAAGTGTTGCTGGTTTGATTCCCAGTCAGGGCACATGACTAGGTTGCACGTCAGGTCCCCAGTTGAGGGTGTGAGTGAGAGGCAACCACACAGTGATGTTTCTCTCCCTCTCTTTCTCCTTTCCCCTCTCTCTAAAAATAAAATAAACAAACAAATAAATTTTTAAAAATGTTTTTTTAAAAAAAAACAAAAAACCTCAGGTATCACACAGTCAGGAAATGAAATTAACCTCCTCCTGAATGCCAGCTCCTTCAAATGCCTTTCTCCCAGACATGAGACAGACATGTCTGTCTCAACTCACTCATCAGAGGCCTTCAAGCTCCCATCAGTTTATCTTGGTGTGAATTGAAAGATTGCAGGATATGGCTTCTCTTAGCTTCAGTTTCTTAAATGCAAACAAGGGATAATAATTGTACTCACCTCAAGGGACCATGAGATAATACATGTGATAGTATGAACAGAAAGAATGGTACACAGGAACTGCTCAAAGGTGTCAGCAACTACATCATCATTGGCCTCAGTTAAAAACTGAACACACACACCAAAGTGTTCCAGCTCTGGCTACCCAAAGAAATTGATTTTTGCTTAGAGATATGATTAAACCTACTCAAGCTTCCCAGAGTACAGCTAATTAGTTATACCCTGGGGCCTCCCCAGCCTGGGAGGTAGCAGCTAATCCAATGCTGCAATGAGGCAAAAACACATCTGCCAAGAAAGGGGGTGAGGGAGTTCTCCATGGTGCAGAAGACAGTATGTGACACTTACCAGCTAATGTCACCTTCTAAAATATAGATGCATTCCTCCCTCTACAATTTCAGTCTCTTCATAAACATGTTATTTTTTAAATTTAATTTAATTTTCCCAGAATTATTCTACCCCACAACTGATCAAGAGTTTACAGTACAGCATCAAAGGTAGTCCCTTGCACATGTCAGGTGCTAGAGAAACAGTTATAACTTAGGCTCTTTATTCCTACTTAGAACATGTACCAAATACACAGAACCATCACACCAAGTATTATTATAATGCACATTTCTGACAAAAATAGTTTGTAAGTCTATACTTCAGTCCTCAAATTCATTTAAATTCAAAACCTCAGGGCCACCTAAAGAATTTACAGGATCTTGAATTTCACCAAAATAGGATTGAAATCTGAATTAAACTAACAGAACCATACTTTTAAAAGTTTCACATAAGAGAATTACATGTCCTGAAAGATGGCGAATTTAGTCTTTGATTCATTCATTTATTCCCCTATTCATTCATTCATCCCAGACTTAGACGCCACATTCTCCAGAAAGCCTTTTCAGAGTGACTGGTACATCCTCTCCCTCGCCCACCCATAACTCACGGTAACTCCTATCAGGAGATTACTGCTGTGATGGTCCTTGTTTTGACTTGACCCACCCCCACCTCAACTCCCCGCCAATCCATTCCCACTTCAGGTAACAGCACCTCACTCTTAGGAAACCACTCCTCCTCAAATGTCAGTCCAGGTCGTTCCCTCTCTTCCTACCCATGTGACCCAGATCTGGCCAATCAGCATAGTCTACCCTCCCCTTCTTGGCCACAGTGATTGGCTCAGGGATGGGCATGTGACCCAACTCCACAACTTTTATCGGAACTATAAGGAAAAATTCAGGTCTTCTCACTAGGACTGCTGGCTCTAAGGATGGTAAAAGCTTGGAGCCACCAGGGGTGGATGGCTGGTGGCACACACCAGCAGAGATGCAACCTGAGGGTGAAGCCAAGGGAGAAGAAAACAGAGTCAAAGTCTACTCCCGGCATTTTCAGATAGATGAGCCAAAAAAAATTCTCTTTTTCACCTTGAGCCAGTTTCCAGTACTTGAAAATAAACGATGCTTACAAATACAACTTTGCTCCATTTATTTCTTCACATCTTCATCTTCCTTTACTAGATCATAAACCCTTAAATGGCAGAAACTATATTTTACTGTCTCTCTGCCTCCATAATCAGCAGAAGGCCTGGCTCAGGAGCGCTCACTATGTGGGGCAGCACTGTGCTCGTGAAAATTTTCCTACGACTCTCCCCTGTTCAACAAATGCTTCATATGCACTCTGTTCATTAGTTTAATTATACCAACAGTAACCACAAAAGGTATGTTTTTAGGAGCTGTTTATACACACTGATGGAAAATAAAATGCTTTATTCTTCCTGTATGCCTACCAGAAAAGCAATCATTTGTTAATACTCTCTATACACCCCAACCACAAACATATCAAGAACAATAATTCTTTTTAAGCCACCGAAGTTTCCATAGCAGTGTCACTGAAACAGCATCACATGGAAAGAGCAGAACAACAAGAAGGCAAGGTAAACCCATGGCACAGATCTCTGGGTGCAGAGGTCCTCAACCTGGGCTCCTCCCTCCACCATTTTACCCTCCTCCCAGCCAGTATAATCCACATCCATGTACCACCCTCTCCTTCCTCCATTTCCACAAGAATGTTACCTCTCTAGCCCTGAAGACCCTCTGTTCTCTAACAAACTGGGTTCATTCCTTCCCTTTACGGTACTCATTAAGCCTATCCAAGTAGACCTCCTGGTTCTAATTAGTGTCTCCCATCCAATCCCATACTACTCTATCCTATACATCCCCATGCCTAGATCGGTCTTTGAAATACACTGATGTTTGAACCATATTCTTCTTCCCTACCCCTCCAACTTTATTTTAACTTTTTTATTATATTTTATTGATGCTATTACAGTTGTTCTGATTTTTCACCCTTTGCCCCCCTCCACCCAGCACTCCACTCCCACAGGCAATCCCCCCTACCATTGTTCATGTCCATGGGTCATGAGTATAAGTTCTCTGTCCATTCCCTATGTTGTACTTTACATCCCCACGGCTATTCTGTAACTACCTATTTGTACTTCTTAATCCCCTCACCCCTTCACCCATTCCCCCACACCCCCTGCATCTGCCAACCATCAAAACACTCTCTGTATCCATGATTGTCTGTTCTTCTTGTTTGCTTACTTTGTTTTTTAGATTCAGTTGTTGATAGATATGTATTTATCGCCATTTTATAGTTCATAGCTTTTATCTTCTTTTTCCTAAATAAGTCCCTTTAACATTTCATATAATAATGGTTTGGTGATGATGAACTCCTTTAGTTTTTTTCGTATCTGGGAAGCTCTTTATCTGCCCTTCGATTCTAAATGATAACTTTGCTGGGTAAAGCAATCTTGGCTGTAGGTCCCTGCTTTTCTTGACTTTGATTATGTCTTGCCAATCCCTTCTAGCCTGTAAAGTTTCTGGAACTCCCCTGTAGATAACTAACTGCTTTTCTCTTTCTGCTTTTAAGATTCTCTCCTTATCTTCATCCTTTGGCATTTTAATTATGATGTGTCTTGGAGTGGGCCCCTTTATATACAACTTATTTGGGACTCTCTGTGCTTCCTGGACTTGCATGTCTATTTCCTTCACCAAATTAGGGAAGTTTTCTTTCATTAGTTTTTCATTAGGGTTCCAATTTCTTGCTCTTTCTCTTCTCCTTCTGACACCTCTATGATTCAAATGTTAGACCTCTTTAAGTTGTCCCACAGGCTGCTTGCACTATACTGATTTTTTGGATTCTTTTTTTTTCTTCTTCTTGTTCTGATTCATTAATTTTTGCTTCCGTATGTTTCAAATCACTGATCTGGTTCTCGGCTTCATTCGCTCTACTCTTGTTTCCCTGTAAATTGTTCTTTATTTCAATTAGTATATCTGTTGTTTCTGACTGTATCTTTTTTATGCTGTTGAGGTCCTCACTAAGTTCCTTGAGCATCCTTATAATCAGTGTCTTAAACTCTGCATCTGATAGGTTGCTTATCTCCATTTCGTTTAGCTCTTTTTCTGGAGTTTTGACCTGTTCTTTCATTTGGCCCATGTTTCTTTGTCTCCTAGTTTTGGCAGCCTCCCTGTGTTTGTTTATATGTATTAGGCAGAGCTGCTTTGACTCTCTGGTAGTGTGGCCTAATGCAGTACGTGTCCTGTAGGGTCCAGTGGCACAGCCTCCTGTCACCCAAGCTGGGTACATGAAGTGCGCCTTTCGTGTGAGCCGAGTACACTCTCCTCTTGTAGTTGAGCCTTGGTTGCTGTTGGCAGATCAATGGGAGGGATTTACCCAAGCCAGTCAGCTGCAAGGACTGGCTGTGACCATGTACCACCACCCTCCACCCTCCATGGAGGATCAGCCGTGCAGCGGCAGGGTGGTGGTGCTCTGACATACAAATTCAACTTTAAACTCTGATTTGGATTTGTGTTCTTAGAAAACCATCCACCTACCAACCCACCATCTGTCCTTTAAAGAATAACAATTATAAAACAAGCATTGTTCTGGGAGTTAAGCAGGTGTCTAACATTGGGAACTAAGTCACACAATCAAAAGTTAAATTAATAATATACACCCCTTCTAATAATCTTGAAGTTTAATGGCTCTATTAAGATTCATATTTACTTGGCTTCTATATACAACTGGAGCTGACTCTGCCTATTACCACTTGTTTTTATACATGAGGTCAATTTTCATCTTTCTTTTTTTCTTCTCCTGAATTTTATTCCTGACAAAAATATTGTAACATTAAAATAACATTAAATTTTTTTTAATCCACCACTCTAACAACAGCTGTCTTAATTTTGTGTGTCTTGTCCAAGTTTTTGTACATATACATAAGTTTTCAGTTGTAATCATGATATGCATATACTCTCATATATTACTTTTGTATTTATTGTTTACACACTTTTCTGCATTTAATATTTATGGTCCTAATATTAATATAAATGTTTGAAGAGTTGTCATACCATAGTTTACTTATTGCTCTCTTAGTGAAAATATATTATTTCCAATTTAAATTCATTAAGAAGCTTTCTTCTTTGCAATTATGGACTTGGAATAAATTTTTCCAGCAAAGGGACTATCAACCAAAAGCTATTTATTAAAAAAAGGTAAGGCTTTTAATAGCCATATGGCTTTTCTAAAGGAGCTTTAACAAGCAAGTGTGCCTATAATCAACACTTATGTATCCACCTTAATGGAAGGAAGCAGGTTTGAAGATAATATGTTATTTCTGTTTGCAATTGGGAGGCCAAATATTTACACATACTTTTATTACAGAGTATTTATCTTCTAAATTACACTTCACATGCCAAAAGAAAACATGTAGAGAAAACGAAATCAGGTATGTGAAGTACTCTGAAATATTAGAAGACTGATCCAAATTTGAACCCTGCTGGGGAGCAGGGGAACGTCACTCATGGAATTCCAAGTAGGCCAAGAGTCCTCCCCCCACTGCCTGTGTAGGTATGTGTGTCCTCTCTTACAGTATGCTGTGAATGCAACTGGAACAGTTTTCCTATTTGTGACTCCACTCGGTCCTGAGTCCTCAAAAGGAGAAAGGAAAATGTGTGTCAATATTTGACTCTCTTCTGTACTCTTTTTTTTTTTCTAGCACCCTAGCTGTACAGACTAATTGTGATTCGGCACACTGCAAAGCAAATCACTAAAAACAGAAACCAAAGTGTCCCAAATGCAAGAGAGAAAGGACTGGGAGAAAATAAAAGTCTTATATTGGAACTGTCTACTAGAGATTAAACTACACTATAAACTTTTGCAAGCCCTTTAAAAACCATACTCCACTTATTTTAGCTTGCCTCTATTCCCAGCACAAATGAGACCAACAAAAGCACAAGGCTGAATCTTAGCAGCATTCTGCAGGGCCTGCATTCCGTCAAGTGTAGGACCTACACCACTAGGCGGGACCTCATTTTCGTTGGTTCAGGGACTCACTCTTAAAAAACATTGTGACACAACTTAAGAATATTCCACTCCTAGTCTCTGTTAAGTTTTATGATAGCATCTAAAAGAAGTCTGTACTTGGTATTAGCATGGCTTCAACATTTAACATCTGCTAACATTCTTTTATTTCTTTTTGATGGAGAGAAAAATTGGGCATAAGCTCAGCTGTTTTAGAAAGTGAAAGTATTTCATTAGAACTTACCAGTATAGTTTTATTTCTATTTTTTTTATTTTTAGGGTTCCCTTATATAATAAGTGGTACTGGTTTATGTAGTCAGAAATACATTTATTTTTTCAAAGGAGATCTTGTAAATAAAGTGAAATGAAGCAAAGACAGTTATTAAGTAAAGAGAACAACTGTTATGGGAATATGACCAAAACCAAGAAGGTTAGAGGGAAAAAACTGAAATTTGGTCAACTGAATTAAGCCTATTTACATTTAATGCTTGCCATCTTTTGTATGCCCCAATCTCCTCAACAGAACTGTTATACCCTAAGGGTAAACAGTTATATTTTAATATCATATGTCATAATTCAATTGCCAGGTATCTTACATAGAAGCAGATAGGCTAGCATGTCCAATTTCTGTCAGTTAAAACAAACAAACAAAAACCCCAAAATGAAAATTAAACATAGTAAGTCCATCAAAATTATTGTAATTTCAGGTTTGCTCTGCCTTGATTTCTCATTGATCTTTATGTCCATTTAAAAAATCATTATAATTTAACTTTGCTTTATCTTGACTTCTGATTGCTTTTTAATCATTAATTATTTAGAACATTTCAGCTTTCAGTTTTCCCCTCTGTTAATTATTTGATGATCTGCAAAGAATAAATATTCTAATAAAACAGGCAGAGTGACCTCTTTATAATGGATGAATACATGGAATCCTTTTGACATTTAAGTTATTTTGCCTCCTAATTTATCAATTTGCAAGTTAGACATTCA
Organism: Furipterus horrens; assembly: GCF_987537825.1. Taxonomy (NCBI): domain Eukaryota; kingdom Metazoa; phylum Chordata; class Mammalia; order Chiroptera; family Furipteridae; genus Furipterus; species Furipterus horrens. The sequence goes on from NW_028327180.1 coordinate 71,653,850, forward strand.
TCTTTCAAAAGGTGCAAATCCTGTAGTTAGGTCAAAGGCTGAACCCACACAGTTCTACTCATAGATTATCTGGCTTGCCTGTCTGTGAATTCATGCTGCTTCTCTCGCCACTCAAGTAGAAGCAGTGCTTTGCACATAGATACATAGCTTTATCAACTAGAGATTTTAAAAAAGAAAAAGAAGAAAGAGAGAGGGAAAAAAAAAAGAAACACTGTCACCATTCAGTCTTGTTACTCAAACAAGGAAAACTTTTGTAGATCTAGCTGGTAGCCCATAAACTGGAAAAAGATTGGGATTATAAAGATACCCAATGCAAATCATCATACCCTGCCAGACAACAGATTATCCAGAAACCTGGCATAAAGGGTCTTAGCTTTTACTATTTGTTTTTCCCACCAATTATTTTATGTAGTTAAGAGCCAAAAACAACCCCACCTACAAAATACATTGTGAATTTCTCTTTATTCAAGAAGACTCCAGAAGGGAGAGCTGAGCCGGGTTAAAGGATACAAAAAGACAAAACAAACACCCGAAAGCATAGTTTCACATTTGTCAGAGTAAAATTCACATGCAGTTTCATAAATGAAAGAAGCCCAATTTCAGTAGACAATGAACTATCTGGCATAATGTATAGACAATAAGCACAGAGAAAGTTTTATTTTGGAAATAATTTCCAAATACCTTTCCTCCACTTGCATCTCTCCGGCTTTGCTTTAACCTTTAAAGTTTCTCATTAATTTGGTCTCAATATCAACCACATAAGTATCTCAAAGGGTAATTAAGATTTTTAACAAAGCCAGAAGTGCTGAGGGTTAGGAACATTGGCCAGAGTTCAAAAGGTGTGTAATTTCTGAGGCAGCTTAGTAAGAAGCTAGGAAAATTCCTTGGCAAGTGGAATGGGGAAACTGAGAGAGAGAGTTAAACGTGTGAGGAATTTACAGCCAGATAATGAAACGTAAAGTCTTCTCTTCCCTAACCAAGGTCACTTAGAAGCAAATGGTTGACATATTCCAGACGATGAGGGCAGACCCACCTCGGTCCTGATCCCTCTTCCGTGACATTCTCTGAGGGTGAAACTGACCAGAGAATGGCCTTGACCCCTCTATACGCTCATTTTGATGCATCAGCATATTAAAGGATATACCTGGAAAGCTGAAGTATATTTTGTCGAGATCCTCCCTGAGAACTCCCTTAAAATTCCCATCTTTAGATAACAGATAAAAACTCTTAAGGAAAAGGACCCAGTGTGTGCATCTCTCTTTTGTACACACCCATACCCCACTTCTTTCCTCGTGTGTGTATTTTTGCTTTCTTTCTCCTAAGCTCTAAGGGTTCCCAGGAGACTTGCGACCAGGACAGCCGTGGGCAGTGGCAGCTTGTCCCAGGCTAAATTCCTGAACCTGTCTCCAAAGGCTCTCTTTCTGCCTCTGTAACTTGCTTCCTGAGCCCCCGTAGCCCAGCTGGCTCACTTCTTCTGCCTCTGTGACTTTCTTTTTAAAGGGCCCAAGGCAGCCTCACCTAGGCTCCACTCTTCCTCACACTTCCAAATGGCCAAGGCAGCTCCACCTAGACTCGCTCCTGTTGCTATGATCTTGCCTCTTCTATCTTTTAAGCCTATCCTTGTTTCACTGTCCCCAGCTTAAATAAATGTACTCTCAAAATCACCTGGACTCAGTCTGTGAAATATTTCCTGCACAAAGTTAAGAACCCACACATTCCAGACCATGCTGGGGCAGACCCACTTCTGCTCTGGTCCCTTTCCGGTGACAATTACCACTGGGAAGTTGAATTTGTCATCATTTTGTTTAACGGACACTGAAAATTAAAACAATAAATTTGAAGCAGAATTAACTTACAAGCAAAAAAAGATATGAGTAAGAAAAGTGAACTGAAACATTTCAATTGGGACATCCGAAGACTTATTTATTTAATTTTGTTTAATAAAGGCAAGAATTCTAAAAGTTGAATATTTTCAACACAGACCAGTTCCTTGTGATATTTGATAACTGAAACTATCAAGTGTTAGGGAGGCTAATCTTAGCCTTTACTATAATTAACTGTAGGGCCTCAGCCATGAAGCCAGTCTTATTCCAATTGTCAAATTGGTAATCAATAATACCAACAGGGCAAGTGACAGGTTAAAATTTCCTAACACTGACAGTGCTACTCCCAGTTATGCCATGATTTCCCTCGTGACAATGGAACAATTAACCTCTCTGGAACTCTTTAACATTCAGCAAATAGTGACTGAATGTCCACTACATGGTAGGCCTTGATCTAGACACATGGGAGACAAAGGTGAGTTAGAGAAGGTCAAATTCAAGGAGTGCCACTCTACAGGTAAGAGACAAATCATAAACAAGTAAACAAAATAGGCAGTACAGAAGACACACAGGATGAGGTAACAGAAAGTACCAGAGGCTAGCAAGAGGCAAGATAGTGCTGTTATAAATAGGGCAATTACGAAACTGAGAATGTGCAATTTAGGCTGAGATACGAAGAAATAAGAGGGAGCTATGTAAAAAGGCATGTGAAAACTGAAAGAACACTGCAGTACGCATATGGCATGTACAAAGGCCCTGAGGTGGGAAAGAACTTAAGTGTGCTAGGGAATAGAAAGATGGCCAATGAGGCTGACCTTTCTGGCCACACCAGTGGTTTGGGTTTTATTTTAAATGACTGAGAAGCCACTGGGGTAACACTAAAGCGGCTACTTTTCTTGTTAAGCTTAGCCTTTTTAGGTGCCAAAATGTTAAACTGTTTTTGATAGGAATTTCTCTCACATTATATCATAGATTTTCTCTTCTTAAAATGAGCATATGGAACTTAACTTTTCTTGTTCACTTGGGCTCAGTATTACTATTTGGTAATGTCATCCATGATGAGGGCAGAGGTGTTTGGACTATGATCACTGTGCTTTTATAATCTCATTTGTTGATTATTCCTCTGCTACCAAAACCCTCTTGCTTCATCAGCTTGTCCCAAATGCCTTATGTGGAAACAACTTCACCTACGACTATCAGGTCATGCTTGACTCTGTCTTTTCTATGCAACCAAGTGCATGAATTCTGTAACAGTTATTGCTGCCTAGAGGCCATTTCCATCACTAGGCGAAACACAAAAGTAGATCAAACCCATACAGTTGCCTTCATTTCAAGGTTCACAAAAATGTCACAGATAATAGGGTGTGTCCAAAATTTGTCCACCAGATAAGTTACATGTTGTAGGCAGAATTCTAAAGATGGCTTCCCCCAAGATTTCCATCCAGCAGTTACTCAAAAATACTAATCTAGATATGTAATTCAAGTCTGAAGTCAGCTGATCTTAAGATACAGAAGTTACCTGGATGGACCTAATTTAATTGCAGGAGTCCTTTAAAAGCAGAGTTTTCTCTGGTTGGTAGCACAAGAGTAAGTCAAAGAGATGTGAAGTATAAGGAGGATTCCACATTCTGGTGATGGCTTAAAAATAGAAGAGGCCATGTAGTGAATGTGGTAGCTGCCTCTAATGCTAGAGCAAGCCCTGGCTGATGGCAAGCAAGTAACTGTGGACTCAAGCCCTACAAACACAAGAAACTGAACTCTGTACATCACCTGAATGAGTTTGGAAGAGAACGATGAATTCTGATGAGGACACAGCCAGCCCATACTTTGATTGCAGCCTGAGCAGAGAATCCAGACAAAACATGTTGAATTTCTAAGCCTCAGAGCTAGACCTAATAAGTGAGGATTGTTTTAGGCTACTCAAATTTGTAATGATTTGTTACACAGCAATAGAAAATTAATATACTGGGTGAAGTGGGTGACCAGTTTGTCAAATTGATGACAAAATGAATAAATAAATGACCTATTACTGTATCATTCTTACAAATGTTCAAAGAATAGGAGAGCATAATGAAAAGAGAAAAATTAGGAGTCAGTAGTCATGGATTCCAGTCTTGACTCTGCAAGTAGGTACTGGTGGGATTCCACAGGGAATTCACTTGCCTTCTCTAGGCCTTTCTTCTTGTATAAATGAGTAAAAATTTCAAGATAACTGTTAAGGTCTCTTCCAGCTCTGACAGTCTGAGATTAATCATTCCTTATAACATTAGAAAGTAGAGACAAATGTATTTTCCCTATATATTTAATTTTCAAATAATATTAATCTTTCCTGCATATTAGTATACCTGCAGCTCAAGGTCACCATATCTAAGGAAGGCTGCAGAACCACAATCTACTAATACTGCTTATTTTAAATATATTCAGTATAGAATTGCTGCATTTATTTTTAGTCCTGGTTATAACAGTACCTCAGAGGCTTTTTAGTCTTGTAGTTAACGAAATACTAAGGCATTTTATAGAGCTTATCTTTGCATGGAAGCTGAGTCAACGCAATCCTAAAACTTACTTAAAACATAATCTGGGTACCATATCAGGGACAGGGGAAGAGGGGAAGAGAATATATAATTAAACACATAAATTAAAGCCTGAAAACAAAAATGTTCCTTGAATAAAAAATGACCATACATGCTTGGGGGCCTGGGTCCAAATTTAAATATCTAGCCCTTGAATTTTTCACTACTGATTTTTATCTTCAAACAGAAAGAGGGGCCATTACACACATTCCCCTCTGTTGCTTCAAATGTGCTCATGTTATGCTAAAATTACAAGTCATTCTTAACTGAAATATTTTGAAATAAAAAGAAAAGCTATGTGGAGTTTATGCTGTAGTTTAAGCACCTTTCCAGATTGAAAATCTGATCATGTGCAAAAGATGATGTGTAAAACTGGGAGGAATTTGGGGTAAAGGAGGGAAAGAGGGAAAGAGGGAGAGAGGGAGGGTGGGGGAGGAAGAGAGAGAGAGAAAGAGATTTGTAGTGTTTTCATAGGCAGAAGTTTCCTTAGCAGTTCAATTGCTAAATTCTCTGTACTTAAATCTGAATTCTGAGTTGTCACATAACAGTGCTACAGAAAGCAGGACATACAGCAGTACAGGGCAGGAGGGAATAAGAACAGTGAGGCAGAAAAATCAAGACCAAACCAGAAAAGCGACTCTTCTTAGTGAGGAGGATCTAGATATCTGTACAAAACCCAGTGCCTATGATACAGCATTGTGTGATGCATGTAAAGGAAAAAGCATCTTGTTACTATAGGATAACTGGTACAAAGACAAAGCCACAAAGTCAATATCCATAAGAGGAGAACCAACATTTTACAGTCAATGGTGGGGAGAGGGGTACCGATCAGGACTTTATCTAGAAAACTGAAATAAAAAACAATCAAAATAAAAGTCATTTAAATAAGATTTAACTTCTTATTTCACCTATGCACAAATGTTAACAGACTATACATGTTATGGGAAATAAATTTTTCCTACAAGATTTAACGATAATGCTATAAGATAGTCTTTAAGTTAGACTTCAACAGCACAATAAAAAAGATGGTCAGTCATTCTTGCATTTGAGGGCCTTACCACTTTTTTAAGGGTCCATTCTTAATCCTTTAATTCAAATCATTCTCCTTTCAAGTGTCTACCATATTGTCACCCTCACGTGTTTTCTCTTCATCAGTGGCTAACTGGTCTAGCACCCCCAGGTCCTCCTTTGCCCATGACCATGCACATAATTCAAGATCTCCAATACAACTTCGACGGACTTCATAAAATCCCTTGGCCTTTTTCTTTAACAAATTTTCTTGCTCTGCTTTTGAATATTTACCTGCCATTCAGAGAAAGACCAGGACACAGACAAGGTATTGTAAAATAAATGAAAGCACTGAGCAGGGTGGAGAACTGGTTAGGCTGTGACTAATTTATTAGTGATCTGTCATCAGTTCATGTTTTCAATTAATCGTCACTTCTGCTTCTCTAGGTAAGCTCATGACTTCTGGGACCGGGATAATGAAAAGAGAGATAAACATGGACCTCTCCCCCCGTAATTATGCTGAAAACTATGCATAGCTTCATTATATAGTGTGGGTTTCAGCATTCTCAACGAATCCTTTGTTGCCTTCAAAAGTCCCAAGTAAAAGAAGCCTCCAGAGACTGTTCTAAAGAAATAACTGGGCTAGCTGGCCTCCACTCACCACCGCAGCCAAGATTCTGGCATTCCGAGCAAACAGGGCCAAGTCAGCAGCAAGCTCTCCGCGGTTCACTCGGAGTGTGCCACATGTTGCATAGGGACAGCACGAGATGGGTCCTCGCCAAAGAGACAGACTATAAGGAGATGAACATCTGCAACCAGTCAATGTCTACTTCCATTTTCCCTGTTAGAGGCCTAGAGAGGCTTTTAGTGTTAATAACCTAAACAAGGTTCCTGATATAAAGCACTGCAAGACGTCTTCTCAGTCACTCCTTGGAGAGCTTTCTTAACAGTGTCAAACAAGGACACGCTATCCTACAGTGCTTGATGCCAGATATTTGTAAGCTGAGTGGATTCAAGGATCTATAAACCCCATACATGTTATGTCAAAATTTCTTTTCCAGATATATTCATTTTTTTAGATAGTATAGTAGTCACTGGATTTTTTCAAAGAATCTCTGATCTCTCTTCTCCAAAAAAGGCTCCTGTCTACTTAATTTTCCTTCAGGCCAATCATAATATATCACTAGGAGTCTATACATACATTATTCCCTTGATCCTAAAACACCTTTTTCCTATAATCCTTGTGTATAGTTCCGTCGTCGGCAGCCGTCCGTCTCGAGAGACGATGGTGTAGCTTCTTAAGAGTCTATCTGCACCGCCGAGAATGGCTGTGCAGTCCAACTCGGGAGTGACACGGTATCTGTCTCCTCCCGTGTTGAATCGACATCTTGTGATGACGCTGGAGTGTCCTCTCCAGTGAAGCTGAAGCTACAGAGCCTGGGCAGGGTGATATGGAGGGTCTGCTGTTGCCCATGCAGCAGACCCCCCCTCTCTTCGCAGCTGAAGGGTCCAAGGGAAAGACGGAGTCAATACAGCTTGGCTTCAGGTGCGCCGCAGGAGTTGCCGGTGTTGACTACAACGTCAAACCGCCTTAGGGACTCCGGCTCCGGATTTTCTGTCGGGGTTTACTCCCTTAGCCTTTCCCCTGAAGAGGTATGCCGCAAGGCAGCGGAGGTTTTTTGGAGTCAGAGTTTTCCTTCTCTGATGTGCCCTGACTGGAAGATCGAACCAGCGACACTTAGCTCGCAGGCCGACGCTCAGTCCACTATATATCTAATGACATATATATTTAGAGAGTGATAGATCAAAATGGTGATTTTCTCAGGCTGACTGGATCTAAGTTTCTTATTTTCCTATAGTCAGTTTGTAAAAGTAAAATAATTATTATAAATGATGCAAAAACTAACAGTAGGTCCAATTAAATAAATCACCATTGTATAGTTAATGTCTCCTTTATCCCCAAAAGTGATTATTAAAGTGATAATGTGCCTTTGAAGTGATGACATTTAAGCAATATAGGAATTAGCCCTATGTCAAACATATCAATAAATAAACAGGCAAATTTCATGTTCATAAACAAACAAAAAACCTAAGACAGACACTTCAATGTCCCATGAAGACACAGAAACACCTGAAACACATTTAAGTTCATGTTCTATTACCACTGACCACTAGTCAAGTTTCACCCACTTTCTTAACATGTCCTGAGTGGACTATGTGTCAGATACGGTACTATTGGAAGAAGTTACTGATCTAGGCAGAAGGACCTGGCAAGTTCCCAAGAAGGAGGGTGTAGAGATCCAAGTGGAAAACAGGTAGTCTGGACTAACAGGAAGCTGAGTGTTTTAGGACAGAAAAAAACAGAATTGGAGAGAAAGAAAGGACCAACTGAATGACTCCAGAGGGTTGGAGTTGAGTGGAGAGGGTAATCTATCAACTTGTTAGAAAACATATTGGTAATATAGAGGAGGGGTAACCTTGGGAATTTCCAATTATAAGAACAAAGGGACTCTACCAGATGCCAAGAGGTGGATCTAGTCTCAACCAGAGTCTAGACTCTGACCATAGGCACAGAGAAAAAACGTACAGCCTGATCTGGACTCTAAACTGGATGAATATTCTAATAAGTCTTCAGAAACATCCCATTATGGGGCCTAAAATTCTTTTATTTCATAGGAAGAATGGCATTAACGGATCTTGACTACTATCTAGTGGTCTTTAACAATATCCCCCAAAGTCTGGATGCCCTTTCCCAGAGATTAGAACATGCAGGATTAGAATATGTAGTGTTTCCAAATCTCTTGTAGAGAAAAAAAGGAAAACAAAAAAGTTACAATCAGATACCATTAGAACCCTAGCTCCAAAGAAAACAATTCTAGCATTGGTATAGCCCATCCCAAATGGACCATGCCAACCAAGATTCTGTAGGAAGTCATCGCCTGTGGCCCCATACCAGGTGGACAGTTGAAGCTCACCTTCAGAGATAAGACCTAGTCACTACATCTTACAGGAACAAAGGGACAGTATAACTCTTAGCTGGTCTCCTGTCAATTGATATTCCATACATTCTACCTCACTTTAAAAAAAGGAATAAAAGAACAGTCTTCTCCATGTAAGACAGGCTGCCTTGATTTGAGCAAGTCCTGAAATACTGAACTAGCACGACACAGTGTTCTCCAGTGTCAGGACTTCAATAACCAGCCACTTAGAGGAGAAAGAGTTGGTGAAACAAGCAGGTACTTGAAATAGGCCGTTGAAAGCTTCAAACCTATGAGAAATGAGGCCCTGAAGCTATGGAACGCCATATATGTATATATTTGGTGAAGAGAGACTTTCTTGCATGGAGGTTATTCAATTTAAAACGACTAACCACTTCAGTGCACAAGACTGGGAAAAGGTACAAGAGAAAGAAAAAGAAAATTATTTATGGTACAAGGGCAGGTGCCTAATCTGTTTGCTTGTTAATACCCATAGAGTACCTGGTACATAGTTTATATTCAATAAATGTTCACTGAACTGAATTCCAGAGGCCCCAAATTCTGAAGAATAGCTTACATCCTCTCATGTATCAATGAAGGAGAGTGGCAGTGGGACTGCAGTGAGAGAAATCTGGGATGGTGCACCAAAGCACAACTTAAATGCACACAGGTGAGGTGTTAAAAGCTATATCCTCTCCGTGACATTGTGGCTGCTACCATCTTAATAAAAGCAAATGAGCAAGTAAAGTGATAGCCAATTGTCAATGGAAACAGAAATGACTGAGCTCCCTCAAAGCAAATAGTTGATTCTGTCTTTGAATAACAGAAGAATGGTCCACGGACAGAGTTAGGATCCATTTTATTTACATACACACACACACACACAGACATATATGTATATATATATTCTTCTAAAATTTCTTAAGTACTATTACTCTCCCCATTTACAGCTGGGCAAACTAGGGCTCAGAGAAGGTAAGTAAGTTGCTCAAGGCTTCACAGCAGAATCAGGATTCAAACGCAGGATGGCTGATTCCAAAGCCCATGGATTTAACCCTTTTTCTACTACCAAGAGAGTGAACTAAGACAACTGGAATCCATGTACACACAGAGTGAAACCAATTTGTGGAAATTATTACTGCCGTCTTCTCTCTTGTGCCTCCTCATCGCAGGGGTAGGGGTAGGGCTGTGCGCTAATATGTGTATATACATGCACTTTGTCTTAGGGTATGTATTTTTAAAATTCTAAAGAGCAGGCTAAAGTAAAGGAATTATCTCAGGAATGGAGGGCTGACTAAGGTCAGCCCTTACCTAGCAACTCTTAGCTTCCTCAGCATGGTCACAAGGATACTGATGGTCACAGTTCTTTTTACAATATGGCCACCCGACTATCAGGAACTAGAGTTCTGAGCCTAATTATGCAGTTTTCATAAATTCAAGGAAAATCAGCAGATGGCAAGAAATTTAAAAAATATGCACACACAAGTACATGTATATACTTGTGAATATATGTGTTAGGATGTACACATATATACATCCTAACTATACTGTTGATGCTACAGAGTATTCAATAATTAAAAGATTACAAACTTCTCAACCAATCCTAGATCCTTAGTCTTTAATAAGCCTTCTAACCTGAGACTTCCTCTGGTGCAGTGCAATGGTTTCTGCACCCACGATCAATAAGAAATGGAGAAGTCTTGAGCAGCATGGAACTAAGTATAGTAAGTTCAAATCCTGTGGCTAAAAAGAGAAACACTCTAGGATATCTTTGTTTGTTTGTGTATTTTCTCCATTCATTCATTCAAGTAATATTTATTGAATATGAATTCTCAATCAGAGTGCTCAGTGATCTTAGCCTGGGGCTATTCTAGGTATTGTAGATGTAGTGAAAAACAAAAAGTCAAGATCTTTGCCTTCATGGGTTTCTGTTTCAAGTGGCCCAATAATTATCAGAACCCGATAGTCAACAAATGAATTCAACTGTAGATTATATAACAAAACCCAACTCAAGTCACTGCCTCAAAGCTAATTCCATAAGTAATGAGTTTTCATTATCTTTTCACAGAATTCTACTAAGCACTTCAGTTAGACAATATTAAAGGCAAAAAGGATATGATTAATCCCTGCCCTCAGTAAATCATCTTCCTGGGATGTCAACACAACAGAGGTATGAATTAGGTGGGCACACGCCAAAGCAAAGAATCATTATCCTTTCAGACATCTGGCATAGTCAACAACTACTAGGAGTAAGATGGCATCAATTTCTGCAAAGTAGTTAGAAGACAGAAAGTTAAAAAGTACTCCAATATATTTCAACACTAGGCATCCCCTTCCCCCACCCCCAATAAAAAAGCACTGTCGGTTTATCCCAAGCATGTTGATGATTTCCCTAGTCTGACGGAAGTAAAACTCTTTTTAGACTTAAGGGGTAAACAAAGCGAATTAGCAATGATTAATTACAAGAGGGCATATTTCTAACCTATATAAGGAATCTTAAAGTCAGTTTCTGGTTCCCTTTACTCCTTTCTGTTTTTTGCTTTAAAAAAAAAAAGGTAAAGATGGAGGGAATCTCATTTTTTGTGGGCTCTGGGTCAAGACCACACAGCTCACAGGAGCAATGGCAGCTGGCTAGGGGCCAGCCAGGGCTGCACCCCTTCTGCTTGGCCTTTGGCTGTAACCACAAGACCGCATGTCTGCACTATTTTCCAGATGATCAAAAAGGAAGAGTTTTAAAACCATACTAGAAAATAGCTTTGCTTTTAGGATGTGTTTGCTTGTGCTTGTTGTTTTTTGGGTTTTTTTTTTTTTTTTTCAGGATCATGGGCAGGGTTTTGAGGAACACACCTAAAAAGAATGAGGTCACACTGGCACCATGAGCCACACTTGAGCCCAATTTAGCAAAGCCAAGGATAATTCTTCAAAAATGCTTATCTTGTTCCACACCTCAGCACAAAGAATACAACCTAATTCATAGATTTCCTAATATTCAAAATGCCTCCAGCTCTTTCTGTCAATATATTTTTTTAACTGATATCCTTGATTTGACCACTAACAAGTATGACCATTTTCTGGCTTTCAGACTGGAAGAGAAAGCTGCAGCCAGTTCAATCATTCAATCAAATGAACAAAGTCACTCCCAAAAAGATCTTTTTTATCAACTTATTTTCCCATGGAGGGGAGGAGGGGGAAGAAAGCTGAAGCTAATCCAACCATAATCTCCACTCCCATGTATCACTGTCATAATACCTGAGAGAAGGCCAACAGTAGTTGGTGCTGTTTCTAGAGGTGGGAGGTCACGCTTCGGAATGTCTAATAAGATTATATTATAGGCCTCAAATTTATTTAAACCAACAACTATAATTTAGATAATAAACATAGTAAATTTTGCAAGGAAGAATATACGATGTGAGCAGATAGGGTAGAAGACAAAATGTGCAAAAGAAATAGTATATTTATTATAAGAAAGTCTATGACATGAGATTAAATATATATCAGAGAGCCTTTGGGAGAAGACAGAGAGAAACATAAGCGGTTTAATTATGGGAAGATAGGAATTATTACCAAGGTGGAGGGAGCATACTGACAACAGTCCCCAAATACACCCAAACATGGGAACAGAGATAGGATGCTGTCCTGATGGGGGATCTGAACTACCTGGACATCTGCTGATGGTAATGTTCCTTTAATAAGCCATATCTCGAAACTGTCCAAGGTTAAATGAAACTAAGATGTGACAACAAAATGCAATGTGTGATCCTGGATGAAACTCTGGAACAGAAAAAAATGTATTGATGAGACAACTGACAAAATTTGAGACCTGTAAAATAGATAATAATACTGTATCGATGTTAATATCCTGGTCTCATAATTATCCCACCGTAGTTGTATAAGATGCTGACATTTGGGGTATGTGGATAAAGGGTATCCTGGAATTCTTATATATTTTGGCAATATTTTTATAAGTCTGAAATGATTTCAAAATGAAAAGTTAAAAAAAAACATACACACAATAGTGTCTCTGATAAATTCTTGACTTGCAAAAATATCATCTTCCAGAACAAGGAAACAAAACAGGGAACTCTTAATTTGGCCATGATTCTGACTCAAACTGGCAATAGACACTTTCAGGGTTACAGCCTAGCTCATGCAGACTTCTTCAGCAGTTCAGCAGTAGTTAAGCGAGGCCACAAAAACAGAAGAAGGAACTTCCAGAAAATCTGAATTTGTATGTAGATTTAACAATACAGGTAGGGGCAGGACAAGGACTGCCCTGTGGAATAAGTAGGGATAGTGACAGGCATCTTCTGTCTTTGCTCTGAGATGGAGCCATGGGTAGAAGGGCTGAAAGGAGCATATCAGCCAGGTGGAGGGGCATCCCTGTCTTAGGGTCCTTGGGCTTGGGGCCCTTGTAGCTGCTGAAACTGCAGCTCCTGTAGCTGAGAAGTGAGGGGGCGTTTTTTACTTGGGAGTTAGAAAGACATTGGCAGCAGCTGGGGAAGTCCAACAGGTTGCAGACTGCTGTGAGAGCAGAGAGGTACAGGAGGACTCTGGGTTCCCATCCGGACCCCTCAGCCCAACGACCCAGGAGAGCAGCAGCTCCGATCGGGGAGGAGTGCCCTTGGTTAGTCACCACTCCAGATCTAGTAGTAGTGACGGGTGGCTAGAATATTACTGCACAGAAAAAGGAGAAATACAAGTGGCTGAGAAACACAAGAAAAGATTTTCAATCTAATTCGTAATTTGAGAAATACAAATGAAAACAAACTATAATTTTCCACCATCAGATTCACACACACACACACACACGTACAGACCCATAATATTCAGTGTTGGCAAAAGTGTGGAGAAAATGGTCTCCCTCTAACTAATTGGAGGAGGTATAATTTGGTACATTTCTGTGGAGAGAGTAATTTGTCAATATCTATCAAAATATTAAATGTGCATACCATTCAAACATGCAATTCCATTTGGTACGCATCCTAGACAATAAAGTACATACAAGGTTTTCACTACATCGTTGTTTGTAATCATGTAATGAAAAGCTCAAAACAACCTAAATGTCAAAGACTAAAGGTTTAATAACCTATAGTAAAACTATACTATGTCGAAAACTCTACAAAAGAGAATTTATTTCTAGATGTACACGAATAGAAATAAGTACATAGAGAAACACCAACAAAATAATATGAAGGTATAAACCAATTTCCCAGCAGCTTGGGCCCAAAGGAGAGGGAGGTGGGGAAAGAGAAAGCAAATTGGGGACCTTACTCGCACACTCCTCATCAGTTTGCACCATGTGACATTACAAAGAAAGCCTTCACAAAATGGGAAGAACTATTCTTCCAAACCATCATTCCACTGATGAAGGAGCAAGGCCTGCATCATTGCACAAGAGCTTAGCAGTTTCACTCCATACCTTCCTAATCAAATACACTCATTCAATCACTTTTTTTTGCCATAGAGTTGGGATTATAAATTGCCAGGCTGCGGCTGTCATAGTGAAGGAGGCTGGAGGTTACTTCCTGTCCTGCACCCATCGCCTAAAAGTTCAGAGTGAAGACTAAATGAAGTCATATTGTTCACGCTAGTGAAAGCAGTCCCTGCTCTGCATTCTGATGAATTTGGGCAAGGTAACTTTAAACAAATTCGGTGCTGAAATGAGCAAAGTAATTTAGAAATGGAGCTAGAGAGAGAATCCAGGTATGCCCTTCCTCTCCAAAAAGACAACAGTTAAGAACTAACTTTTAATAAGCACTTCACCGTATATATTGTGCTAAGCAGGATACATATATGTTGATCCTTACACAACAATATCCTAGAAAGGTATTATTATTATCATCCCTATTTTGCAGGCAAAGAAACGTGCTCAGAGAGATTAGGTCATTTTTCAGTGTTAGCCACTGGGGGTGAGCAGTGACTTAAACTCAGGCTGCCTGAGCCCACATTCGTAACCACCATGACATTCTGCCTCTGATTCTGGGAATTCATCTTAACGGTAATCAATCTTACTTTTTTCTCTACATACTCGAACAGCTCACACTTTCACACATCAGGTACAGGGCCTGAGCTGCAATGAGACTACCCATTTACCCTTAGAGTTCTTGAAGATCATGGGGCTAGGGCTTGGGCACAGCAGAGAAAGGTGAGGGAAGGGCTCCCTTTGTTCAGTTTGAAAGTCCACAGAGACTAAAACAGAAGATTTCTTTACATGGAGGTGAGCAGAAGGAAGCCATATGGCCTTGTCCTCCTACTAGAAGTGGCCTTTCCTTAGTTTCCCCTTCCTTTTCCCTTACTCCACTGCAGTAGCTACAACAGGGTAGCTCCATTTAAAAGTGAGGATACTCACCATTCAACTCTGGCTTCCTAATAATTCAGCAGTGTGTCGGTTGCAGTAAAATAGCACAGAGCTAGAAGCTAGGAGACCTGGATTATCTACCCAAGATGGACAACTGACGGGCCTTTTTAGGCAGTGTTTTGTCTTACATAAATAAGGGTGTGATACTAGCCCAGGTGGCACTTTCATAGTTTCAAACTAATACATGGATTTACACACAATCTTTGATGCTATATATACCACCTGTTTCTTACCTTCCTAATTTAATTCATATAATTCCGGTATCTGCCAATCTTTTAACTTTCTGGCTGTAGAAGAAATTCAAGTCCTGGCTCAAAGTGAATAGTTCATTTTACTACAGAATCCTTGGGATGTGAAGGAGAACTAACGCCTCTAAAATAATGACGTAACAGAAGCAGTTCCAGATAGACACCACTAAACACAGCTGAAGGACTATATGGGAACATGGTTTAAAGAGGTTGATCCTAGGTCTGAGATTCCAGGTTATCTAATCAGTCTCAGTGGCGCTGAGTCATCTTTCCATAGTGGAGAGAGAGTACTTCAGGTGGAGTGTGTATGAGTTGTCAGTGATGGGGGGCTGCTAATGATTTTAATCTGCTTGCCTTAAGCAAATGTGCTTACTAGCAATGTGCAAAGAAAGAAACAAATTTAGTTATTAGGAACTGACAAAAAGAAAATTTGCTGTCTCGAAAAGTTCTCTTAGCTATAGTACTTATGGACCCGGACTAAGGTTTCCATGTCCAGTGTACTATGGAGAGTCGTGTATTCCCAAGCCTTAGACAGTGGCCACAGAAGATTAAAACGGAAGTTTATGTGGTGGTAATGGTGATTCGATAGCTTATCAACCCAGACTTAACAGAAAATGAAGAAAATCCAGCAGAATCATTTCAAAGCTTTATCTGACTAGGCAGCTTGGTAATTTATTGAGGTTTTGTTTATAGTTATAGGCTCACATCTGTATGCCTTTTATTTTCTTTCTTTACTGCACTGGCTAGGAATTCCAGATGTTAAAACATCTTCGCCTGTTCCTATTAGGGGAAAAGCATTCAGTTTTTCACCATTCAGTAGGATGTTCATGTAAACTTGCATAGTTTTCACTCTTGGCCAAGTATTAAAGAGCAAGCTCTTTGAATATAAAATGTAATGAACTTGGATATCAGAGTAGGGAGAAATTGTGTGATTTTTGCCCACCCAGTGTCTGCCCCTCTTCCTCATATAGCAATGCTTTGGTTTTCCCTCAGGGGAAGTCAGCCCTTCCCCACCATCTATGCGGCACTTAGTGCAGGAGCCAGTGAGGCAGGTATGGTTAATCCATCTATCCCATCCTGTAGTCCAAGTATTTCGTTCAATTCAAATATGAGACTCCTCTGGAATTGCATAAGCTCTCTTTCCACTAGACTTACAGATCAGAGATCAGCAAACAATGGCCCATGACTGAAATCTCGTTTTCTACCTGTTTTTGTGAACTAAGTTTTATTGAACATAGCCACGTCCATTCATTTACAGATTATCCATGGCTGCTTTTGAGCTACAACAAAGTTGAGCAGCTGCAAAACCTAGAATATTTACTATCTGGCCCCTGACAGAAAGAGTTTTCTGACCCCTGTTCTTGACAATAAGATGTAAGCCTGGAACAGTTAACGTAACATGGAAAGAAACTGCTGGAAATGAAGTCAACACACACAAAAAAAGAAACTAACTCCAAATATTATGGTATTCAAATGGGCCAGAACTGGTAGATTCCAATATTTTCCAGTTATATAAGTCAATCAAATCCAGCTTTTTCCTATGCAAGTTAGAATTGGGTTTCCATCATCTGAATTAGAATTCACTACACAGATAAAATCCATAATGCTCGTTGTAGGTAACACAACTCTAATTCTTGCTACATCACCCATCCACCAATCAATACCATAAAAACATTATGCCATTTCTTCAGACTAGAATGTCACTGTAAAATCAACTAATTTAAGGTTCACTGAGGTTTTTTTTAACCAACAACCATCTTGAGGTGTTCTTGAACAACAAAAAACCAAAAAGGATGGAAACCAAAACTACCCCCCCAATCCAACGCTGAATAATCAATCACAGATCAACTGGGGTATTAGTATAAAAACAAAGATAGGTGCCACCATTAACATCTCCCTGAACTAAGGGGAACACTCTTAGACCAGCTAGAAAAAAAGGTGTCTGTTCCTTTACCAAAGCCAAAACGCCCAAGAGAACAGATTTAGCTAATTAGGGAGATGGTGATTAAAACTGGAGCTGCTAATTGTCTACTGGGTATACATCACCAGTGAGGTTCCCTACAGGCTCTCGGCAATGGGAGACAAAATTAAGCCTAATATTCCCGCCAATTACACAATCATCGTTTGTCTGTATTTATTTATCTCTTTAGGGAACTAGAAAGCACACAGAGGTAGAGTTTTAAATGCAAGCTATATGCTTCTGTAAGAAAATAATTTTATATTATGGTTAGACACAGAATTATTTTGTGTTTAAACTTGCTTTAATATGTATATTCTGGAGCAAGGAGGTGTTTCTTTCAACAGCACAGCTCTCTATCTGCAGAGGCCAGATGTTAATCTACAGGAAAACTGGAGTGATTAGTAAGAAGACCAACTATATACTGACAGAGAATATCAAGTGGTGGGGAGAGGGAGGAGAGATGGGCCTAACATGGAGTTGGTAAAGCAGCTTTATGATGTCAGCTCACTGGAGACAAGAACAAAAACAAAAGCAAAAACAAGCAAACAAGAAAAACACCGAAAGTACTGAATTCTTTATCCATACTAAGAATAGTATGCCCCGACAGGATTTTTCTTCCTGGGTATTTCCTCCCCTACAAGTTGAAACATAATTCAAAGGAGTCAGAGGAAGTATTGTAAAAATGAATTAAGGTTTCTCAGAAGGAAATTTAACATGTTCTCTCTATTAAAGATGAAAATTGAATATGCCTAGGGCTAGACATGGATTCAAATTCCAGCTTTGCCACTGTGGTGAAGACTACTAACCACCAGTTGTATTCTTTCCCTTCTCCCTGGAAGTGTTAAGATGCCCTGGGGGCTGGCTGGGCAGAGGGGTGCTTATGCATAGCTCAGATTTCCCATCCTCCTTTGAAGGTAATGTGGCCATTTAATTATGTATGGGTCAATGGAAGTGATGTGTGCACCTTCTTCCGGGTCCTGGGTATTTCCATCTCCATTATCTGGTAGGAAAATGGCAATGACGAGAACAACCTGGGAAGCCATGGTTGAGGATGGCAGAATGACTGTGACAAGCACAGACTGCCCACTTCTGGGTACTGAGGGTGAAATAAGCCACTGTACTTCAAAGTCCCTTTGTTATGGCACCTTAGCCTGTACCCTACTAATGTAGCTACTTAGATCCATACAACTTGGGGCAAGTGATTTAACCTCAGTTTCCTCACCTGAGAAATGGTAAGGAACAAAGAGAAATAAATGGATTAAGAGATATGCCAAATCTGTGCCTTACACCCAAAAAAATGCTCATTTAATGATAGATGATAATAGCAAAGATGAAGGACTACTGAGGCAACTGCTTTCAAAGGCCTCTGACATCTCTAAAGGTAGAAATATGTATCTGTTTAGAGAAATTTTCTATCAGTAACAACATATTGAGGGAAAATGAGAAACATCTTATACTTTAGCCCAGAAGAATAATTCAGATTAAAAATGTTTAATTAGAGTTTAGCAAACTGTGCCAAAATCTTTAAATAATTCTTTAAGTTGTGCTCTCTATTATTAGATGTTAGGTAAACATTTATTTGTTTATGCTTAGTTGATCAAACTGAGTTCTATATTTGTATTAAAAAGTAGCTGAGTAAAGCCCTGGCTGCTATGGCTCAATGGATTGAGAGTCGGCCTGTGAGCCAAGTGTCGCTGGTTCGATTCCCAGTCAGGGCACATACTAGGCTGCACGTCAGGTCCCCAGGTGGGGGCGCAAGTGAGAGGCAACCACACAGTGATGTTTCTCTCCCTCTCTCCTTTCCCCTCTCTAAAAGTAAATAAACAAATAAATAAATTATTAAATTTTAAAAAAGTAGCTGAGTAGAAAGGTACATCAATCAATGCAGATCACCTAACCAGGATAGGCTGAAACACACACACACACACACAAATGAACTGGAATCATCTATACTGGACACCCAGCTTGACACCGAGAGTTCTAGAGTCAATGAAGACCTTGGCCTGATGGCCCTTGCACACACTTCCCCCTCTGGATAGTGCTTTTGCAAGTATAATTATTGGCCCTCTGACAGTGTGAATTCTTTTTATCTTTTACTTGTGGGACACGGTTCAACTGTCCTCTTAGGATTTCTGCAACCTTGCAATTTGCTGAACTCTGGAGTTGATATCTTTGGCATCAAGATAAGATGACTGCTCAACTTTAGGGACTTCCCCAGAGCCCTTACGTGGTTTTACATGTCACAAGATACAGGAAAACCGCAGAGGCCAGCATCTCTGAAATGGGAGTGTAGATCCCATTACCAGACCTAACCCCTTCCATCAACCCTAATAATGTCACTGTATGTAATGGGATGTGGGCTACCATGGCGAAGAGAGGCTAAACCAGAAGGGGGCAAGAAAATATACTGCATAATCTGTATACACTTTTATGATCATTTATCCCATTGAAATGGGACGGAAATAATGCTTTGAATCCTACTTCATGAAGGCATCAATAACTATTCAGTAAGCCAAACTACATTCTGCCTTCTCTAAGAGACTTAGGGGTGCTACAACTGCCTCAGCAAAGGGAAGTCCTGGTAAAATGCCAGCAGAAGCCACACCTTAGAAAGAGAGGACGAAGCTCAGGGACAGCACCTACACAGAAGTAAGTTCAACATCAACAAACATGAGCCCAGGAATATTTTTTTAAAAACCCTCCCTCTGATACCTTGGTCTTGCGACCCCCAAGGCTCTGGAGCACCAGCAACAATCACCACACTAGGGAAGCAACAAACAACTCAGGACCTTTATTGCTGCTCTACTTCCCTGAATTGTACTCACAGGTTCCCGGCCATCCATGGCTTCCATCCAGAGCCTCCGGTCCTCTTCTGACAGCGCCTGCATGGTGATAACCCCTGGCCTGCAGAAAAAGAAAGACATGGATATGAACCCAGGAAGAAAGATCCCAACGAAGATGAATCTTAAAGAAACACCGATGGCACAGAATGAGAGGTTCCGAGGACTACCTACACAACGAGGCACACACCCCTTGGCTCTTCTGTGCCATCATCTTTCAGTCTCAGAAAGCAAAGGCATGGTCCCAAATCCCCCTCAACAAGCCCATGTGCCCCAGGAAGAAATACAGACAAGATGGCTCTACTTACAGATAAGGGACACAGATAAGTAGTAATGCCTTTAGACACTGTTCATTTCTTGAGATCTTGTTCATTCCTGTTCTCCAAAATGCCTAACAGAGTGCTTTACTTACAGTTAGGAGTGCAATAAATATGTATTGAAGTGAATGGAATTACTGGACTTTAGATAAAAGAAGGCAAAACATCTAAGTTGGAGAGATTCTAGTCTCCTAATAGCTAGTCCAATGCTTCTAAACTTTTGTTTTTGAGATGGAGAAGTTTTATGGAGGTAACTTTGTAATTCTGATTATATTAAATGTATAGAATTTTTTAAGTGAATACTTAGCATGTCAGGTGCTAAGTGCTTTACATGCACTTGCTCTTTCACCCTCTCATTGAAATCTGTTTGCTCTTTGAAACTGAGCACAAACCCTCCAAAAAGCATGCACACGATATCAAATGATGTTTGTTACATTCCCATTCCAGACGGATCTCCAAAAGAAGAGATGTGTGCCATAAAAATGAACTTGGGAGAAGTCTATCCTCATCAAAGCAGTTCTTTACTTAGGTTCCCCAGATGGGTCCCAGAGAGTCCATAAACCACCTTCCCCCTCTAAATGTCTGTGTATTTTTCTGTAGAAACAATTCAAACTATCAGATTATCAAAGAAGACTGCAACCCTCAAGAAGTTAAGAATTGCTTACATAAACACTCATCTTTAAAGTTTGAGAAAGCCCAAAAGGGAAAGAGGGAGAGGTGCACCATGAAAGAATGCAATCCCGTTACTGCCCAAGTCCACAGAGCTGCTGAGGATCACAGAGCAGCACAGAGACACCCGGTGTTCTGCCATGCCCTCGGACCACCAGCCGGGGCCCCACGGCACCGAAGCCTGTTCATTCAACCCACCAACAGTCACTGCTCCTGGCTCATTCCCATGGTTCCAGTGAATACGCTAGACCTATTTAAGTTGAACATACTTTAAATATCCCATATGCTTCTTTTCATTGATCAATTCTCAATATCCCTGAAGAAAAAAAGTTTTTCAAGATGTGAACATTTAAGTACAGAGGGGCTGCGGATCTGATGTGCACTGTTGTGCAGATGTGAATGTGTGAGGTCGTGACTGAAGAGAGAGGCGGGGGAGAGAGGGAGGCAGCAGTGGCGGGGGTGGGGGCAGGGGTGTACGTGGGTGTGAGGGTGGGCAAGTGGATGCATGAGATGGTGCATTGAGTGTAAGAGGCAGGTTACAGGACAGACGCTCATTCCTGAGGAGGTAGCCATTCCTATGAAGGCCACAGGGGCACTGACAGCCTAACACAAACATGACTCGCACGATGTGATAACTTCTCTCTCCACCAGCACCTGTCAGGGTTCTCCCTCCTCTTCGCAGAAATTCTCATCCTCAGACCCCAAGTGCCCACTGCCCACCATGAGCCTGTTCAGTGTGCCAGACCCCACTGGGTGTCTGCAGGGTGCTGGCAGCCACCACCCCACAGAGATGACCCTATAGTTTGAGGACATAGTGAGTTGATTTTACCCTCCACCTTTCAAAGAGCTGAGCATAATACCTTAAGGCCCTGAATTAAAAGGCTACAAAGCTACTGTCCAGTGCAGAACTCTCAAGTCCCTGGACCTGATCTCTCAGTGTTGCTTCAAGTGTTCCTGGACCACTGACCAGAATCGGGCATTCCCTTAAAATGGAGATCCCCAGCCCAACCCCATCTTACTGCACTTCTGGGCTGCGCTTGCAAACTTGGATTTTAACCAACTCCCCAGTTGATCCTAACGTACAGTGAGGTCTGAGACCCACTGCCATTGGCTGCTCACCCACCCCCACCTTTTCCTTCCTGTTCTCCCTGCCCTGGAGCGCAAAGACACCCTCTTCTCTACATTGGAGTCACGTAGACATTCTCCAAGCTATTTCTCTGCTAGGTGCTCACCAGCAAGCAGTGAGATCACAATAATTGCCTAGCACACCAAGATCTCCGGGACCTCACAAATATCACATCAACTTCATGGCACAGAGTGTGAAATTTCCACTCAGAGCCACAAAGAGGAAGTTCAGACAAACTCAGAGGCAATGAAGGGTGAACCATTTGGCCTTACTAACCAGGAAAATCAACAGGATTTATTTTCATTACAAGAAGTATCAAAGTACAAGTTCTTTTCCACATGTGGTAGAGAAGTGAATGGATTTAACACACTCATTTCTAATCCTATCACACCAAGTTCAGATAATTTTCTCTCAGCCTCATGTAGCTACATCTGGATCACAGTGCTTTAAGTATCTAGAAAAGAGGTTTTTTCCTTCATTACAATTTAAACCACTTACAAAAATCTCTTATGTATGGATTTCCTAGAATCAAGGTAAATGGGTCAACATTCTTTATTTTGGAATCGAGCAATATTTACCCTCCCTTTGCCCCTATTAACCACCATCCCTTAAAACAAAATAATAGGAGCAAAACTCTCAATGACTCTACATTTTCCATGTCAATCCCTATAAGACAGCACACTTTCATATATGGTGCCAATTTACTTTTTGTTTGAAGTGCAACTGACTTTTCATAACGAGAGTGGAGAGAGAAAAAAGGGAGAGGACTCATTAGGAGCATAGGTTGCAGAATGAGGAAGAAAAATATAACACAATGAAAGAGCAATGGAGTCAATGATCAGAACTCTTTCTAGTCCTACAAAGAAGTGTGATCCTATCAGGCACCACAATAAAATAAGAACTACAATAACAACAGAGTACTATGGGTCAGATGCCGTGCTAAGCACTGTATAGAAATTAACTCATTTAATCTTTACAACAGTATCATAAGGTAGGCATAATCTCATTATCCCATTTGGTAGATGAGAAAAACAAGGCTCAAATGGGGTAAGTACCTTGTCCACAGTTACAGAGTCAGGATCTGAACCCAGCAGTATACTGTTCCACCCCTGCACACAGGTCATGGCAAATATAAAGGGCCACAGCCACCAGAAAGCTCACACTGACCACCCAAGCCTCCTGCTGTCAAAAGAAATTAGTCCCTCCTACAAGAACCTCAATGAGCTCCTGTATGTGATCAGATGAGTTCAAACAATAAAGGGCTCTGTAACCCCTAGAGTGCTTCATAAGTGCAAGGGCTCAGACTCTAGACAATCCGAATACAGAATGCAGTAGTGTCCGGTTTGACTGTGGCTTATTTCCTGCAGCAGTGGTTCTCTCCATATTTTCTTCTGCCTCAAAATACCAAGAGATGGAAAAGCTAAGTATTGTTCAAAAGAGAGTGAAACAACTAACTACAGAGTAAGACATTTGTAATTTATATCTCCAATATATCTCTTATTCAGAATATGTAAAGAATGTCAACAAATAAGTAATAAAAAGTGAACAACTCAGTAAAATAGATAAAAGACTTGAATAGCCACTTCATAAAAGAGGACAAATAAATGGCTGACAAGCATAAGAAACTGGGCTCAACATGGTGACTCATCAGGGTAATGCAATGAAAACCACAATGAACTGTAACAAACCTCCTCCTGAATGCAGCTCATTCAAAGACCACCGATACCAGTCCTGACAAGAATGTAGAACCACCAGAACTCTCATACATTCTGGTAGGAGAATAAATTGATAAAACCAAACAAAACTAAACACACACCCACTCCATCACCTAGCAATTCTACCTCCAGATATATACCCAAGAGCAATGAGTGTATATGCCCACCAAAACACACACTCAAGAATGCTCAAAGTTTCATGCACTATGGCCAAAATCCACAAAAACGAAATACTGAATATCCATCAATAAGAGAATAAACTTGTGGTCTACGGCCCTACCACCTTGAACACGCCTGATCTCGTCTGATCTCGGAAGCTAAGCAGGATCGGGCCTGGTTAGTACTTGGATGGGAGAATAAATTTGTATATTTACATAACAGAACATCACATGACAATAAAAAAGAACCAACTACTGCTACACACAACAACACAAAAAGATGTCACAGACATCATAATGAGGGAAAGAAGCTTGACATGAGAGAATACAAATGGTATGATTCCATTTACATGGTGTTCAAATACTGGCACAAGTCATCTACAGTGATGGACATAAGAACCATAATTTTGTCTTGGGGAAGGGGTATGGGAAATGGATGGGGTGTGGACACAGAAAAACTGCTGGAGTGACAGAAACTTGACCCGAGTGTTGCACAGGCAGAGTGTGTGTGGGTGCAATGTAGTCATTAAGATATAGACATGAAGTTTGGGCACCTTATTATAATTACACCTGAATTTTAAAAAAATGTTTTTAAATAACTTAGAATCACCAATTATCCTGATTCTAGTGCTTCCTTGTTGTGTAGGCCTAGGAGATAAGTAACTGTACTATGCTATTCTTCTTTAAAATATAGATAATGAGAGTACCTACCTCATGGGGTTGCTATAAAGGCTAAATGAGAGATGTCTAAGGCATTTCAAAGTGTCAGACACATTAAATGCTCCCAAAGTCAGTTATCACAGGGGAAAATGGGGCCCGAGGAGGTGGGAGGCAGGATGGCAAGTGTAGAGTAGGATAAAAGTTATGGAGGGAGATGAGCAGTGTGTATAGTTTAAAAAGGAAAATGAAGAGCCACAAGCACTTCTGATACTCATGACCCCACCCCCAAAACACTCGAAAACAGCCCTGAAAATCACACTCCTACCACAGAGCAAGCCAGGCCAAGGGCTTAAGGGACACACAGGCTGTGACATCATAGCCATTTCCTTTTTCCTCCTGAGTGAAACATCAGAGTTCCCTATTTCCCCCTTTTAGAATTAATGCCTGATAATTGGTAAGGACAAAGAGGAGCCCTTAGGTAATTCTAGAAAATCTGCAAAGGAGCTCCAGATGAGAAAAGGAACACATGACTTACAATCCTTTCTAGAGTTCGATCTTAAGATTCTACTTAAAACACAGCACCTCCTCTCACTCTGAATCAGTGCTTGGTTAGTGCTATATCTGGATCAGCTTGAGGATCATGATCAAGGATCTGCAATTTTCTCTAAGCTGGCACCCGCCTCTCACACTACAAGGGCGATGCAGAAAATACGTTATTCATCTATCACAGGGAAACCGCTACCCACCACCGTATCTCCTCCGAAAACAGCCCACAGAAAGCCATTCATCATTTAGCAACACATCTAGGAGCTGGGACAACTGATGTCAGCTCAGAGCCTTCTCATCAGCCAAGAACAAGCAGAATCACAACCAGTCCTGACTCCAGGGTTACTCGACAGCTTTCCTACTCTAATCTTATTCCTGAATCTGAGTCAACAATAGTGATCTCAGTGGCTTGGCAATTTACCCATTTCCTACTGGACAAGGAAATGCTATTACTAACTCCACCCCACTGAAACAAACACACTCAGAATCTAACAGTACTGTTCTTTCTAAATAAACCTCCAAAAAGCTAGGGTTTACTCATTCATAAGATTATAAATCTTCTGTTGGCAAGAGTTTGTTCCCAGCTTCCATCCACACTACGGTACATTTAAGGGTCAAGTTCAGAGTAGAAGCAGGACTGTGGCACCCACAGAACCACATGTTCTCACAGCCTGTGTTTGAAACCTGCCTACCATGTTTATACAGCAAGACAGAAGGAAATGATGAAAGCCTGAAGAACAGGCCTGCCCTCTGCAGGTAAAAGGACTGTTCAAGTGCCAGGGGGAGAAAGTGGTCCTTTGCTTCTAAAGTACTACTGGAAAACTGATTTCTAACAGCTCCTGGACAGTTACAAGGGTCCAAGTTCAAGGTTCAGTAAATCTTCATTTTCATGAACATATGGTAGATACTCATTTATACAAAATACGGCCAAAGTCAGGCAGAATAAACTTGGAGAATGACATCTCTTCTGTGTCTGTCTAAGAGATTGCAGGCTCAAATAGAGACCAGGCAGGTAAGCCAAGTAAGTAGAAAATGGTTAAGAAATTCTTTGCAGTCTCAACAAAAATAGGTTTGGTCTTATTTTCATTAAAACATATAGCTTTTTGTTTTTCATTTGTGCTTTTACTTTTTGATAGACATGGGAACAAAAGAGTATTTCCCCTCTATCAGAATAACAACAGTACAAGGCAAAGTGACAGCTGTCACTTGTCATAATGGTAAAGACTGAAGCCATCATTCAGCTATACCAATAGCTGCTACTTGGGAAGGCAAGATCAGTATTTATGGATTTTTTTCAATTTTAAAATGTTGCCTCAAACACTACTCAAGCCAATCCAAACACGTCTGTGGACCACCAGTTTGCAACTTCTTGTGCTTGTGTCTGTCTCTGCCTCTCTCGAACTGAGCTCCACTCCAGGTTATCACAGAGTGTTATAAAGTCATCTCATGCTATAGGACCAATAATGACGCAAGTCTGTGTTCTCAGTTAACCTCAAAGTCAAACACAGCAAAGTATCTCCAGTTCTTCAACAGAGAAAGAACTTGGGCTACTTTCCTATTTTTCTCAACACTCAAGATCCAGTGTCATCATTGATGAAAAACATTAATCTACTATTTGGAGGTTAAAAGTTATAAATCTGCACAAACTATGCATGCTCTGAGATAATGAACTATTAAAAGTCCCTTCAATTACAGATTCCTGTGCATAAGAAGAACATATAATATGCCATGAGAAGCTGGATGAGATCCTGGTGAGAGCAAGATAGAAAGTGAGAGAAACCTGAAATTGCAAACTGGTGGCCCACAAACTGTGGCTAAGATTTACTGAGTGTTTATAATGGGCCAAGAAATGTGCTAAGGACTTTACATTTATATAGATTATCATTTATTCCTCAGAATAACTGTATGAAGTAGGTACTATCACTATACCTCTTTGAAAAAAAACTGATATTCAGAAATTACTTGCACAATGTCACACTGCTAGTAGGTGGGAAAGCCTCAGCTTGAACCCAGTCTGCCTGACTTTAAAGGCAAAGCCCACACCTTAACCACAATGCTGTACTGCCCCCATGTGCATGCTGTGTATATCCTGAGATCCAGGGTCAGGTCCCCAGCTCCTTAGGAGGAAGAAGTCCCCAAATGTACCCCTCCCTTTACCTATCTCTTTCCCTATTTATCTGTCCCTGTCTGTCTGTCTGTCTGTCTCTTCATACACACACACACACACACACACACACACACCCCCTTAAGAAGGTTTTAGAACAGAAGCAGGCTTCCATTCATTACTTAGAAAGGATCTGATCCTAATGAATGAGTGCATCATAACCTATTACAGCCTACAGCACTGACCTCTTGGGAGAAAAGGTCCCAAAATAATTAGTACCACAGCAATAATAACAGTCTATAAAGTAAATATGTCCAGATAATTTCTACATTTTTATTTTAAAGGAGACTGAAGTCACAAAATATCAGGAAGCTCAGACAAAGAAATCTTTGGCACATTAAGTTGCACGGTTTCTAAATGTAACAGATGTTGACTGAGTGCCTATTACATGCCAGCTATAAGGCTAGGCACTGGGCACACAGGAGTAAGCGAATTTTAACACAGCGTACCAGGAGAAACAGCAGGAGAAAACATTAATTGCTGGAACGAGTAAGACTCAGAAAAAATGCAAGCACTTGTTACTACTGTTCATCACAAACAATGAAAAAATATTCTAATTCAAGAAATCTCCTAGTTCATTTATGAATATATCTTTATTATTACTATTCTATCTTATAATCAATAGAAATGTACATAAGTAGAACTTACTAATTGAATTGTCTCCTCTCCAGATTTATGTAGCAGAAAAATTTTGCTGTAGATTTTTAAAAAATATTTTATATGTAGAAATTAGAAAAAAAAACTGGTATATCCATAAACCCAATTTCACTATGCAGACTAAAGAAAGCAAATAAGGTTGACTCATTTCATATCACAGCCCATTAACCACCACATCCCATACTTAAACTAGAATCAAACAGCAAATACTTTCTAATTAATCCAAAACAAGAAAAATCTCAATGACAAGTTCAAACTACATGAATTCTAAAAATTCCAACAACTTCTCAAGTAGATTATTTTAAAGAACGGCCAAAAAGCAATCCAGAAAGTACAATATTTCCGCCTGCTCTACCCCCACCCAAATCATGGAAGTCAGAGGAGTATAACACCCTCTGAGGAAGGAAAAAGCCATTTCCTCTCTGAAATGCCATTGGCATTGAGACCAGTGCTCTAATCCAACCAGCAGGAAGGCAAAATCAAATATTATTTCAAACAAGGGGTGAGAAGGGGAGGCGAGGGGAAGTTTGAAACCAGGAAAAATGGATTCATCTGTTGCAAAAGATAAAGGTGCACTGCACGATGAGGGCAAGTAGGACTGCCTGGTTCTCAGCACACACAGGGCAGCCGAAATCATCCCACTATTTTCTTCGCCATCCTCAAATACGCAGTCCCTGAAGCCAAGAGCCTGACACTTCAGAAAGCAAGGTAAAATGTAATGTTTACACAGAGGCTAGATTCACTGTGCATGCTTGCTTTTGCAAGAAAGTGGGTATGAAATGATCCATCATAAAAGGGTGGGAGGAAGAAATTTCTAGAGAAGAATGAGTCATTTAGAATACCTTTCCCTTAAGGAGTAATATTCACATGATGATTTATTCTACAGAATTACACATACACACACACACACTGACTCCTGTCAATGCATCAAGGACAGCTCATTTTCAACTGGACAGCTTCCGTTACTATTACATATACAAAACTGCCATCTAGAGGTTGAACACTGAAACAGTCTGTTACATAAGATGTTACTTTTTGAAAAATACAATCTTACACTCACACAATCTCACAGAGACACACACAAACAAGTGCACGCACGCACACCACATACCAAACTGGAAGTAATCGTATTATTTTAACTTTAAAATTGGTATAATTTCCTTTTTAGGTCATCAATTTTTTATCTAATGCAGGATATATATATATACCATATTTTACACTCCATAAGACGCACTTTTTTTCCACCAAAAGTGGGGGGGAAATGTCTGTGCATCTTATGGAGCAAATATTGCTCACAGTCCATGATGTATATTACCTGACCTGTCAGTGGTGGCGACAGCTGTTAGAAGAGGAAGCGGTGGGCCCACGCAAAACCCCTGGGGACACCTTCCCACTTTACTGCTGAATCTCAGGGCGTTTGGTCAGTATGAAGATAGTGAAGAAAGTGATATCAGTGATTGTGAGCAACTGAGCTTCATAAATTCTGACACTAGCGTTGATGAGTTCTTGGGGTTCCCAGAAAACTAGAAGAGTACTTGAACCTTAAAGCCTCTCCTCATTTGTTAATGACAGTGATGATGGTTCTTAATACTGCTATTGACTGCTGTTCACTCTACATGGCTGAAATATTATTGTTATATTTTAGTACACCATTTGGTTCAGAATATTTTTGTTGTTGTTTTCCTCCTCTAAATCTAAGTGCGTCTTATGATCAGGTGCATCTTATAGTGCAAAAAATACAGTATGTATAAATAACAGGTTATCACCTATATACTTTGAAAATGGAATCTTCCTGTAGTAACCCCTTTGCACATATACATTTCATGCACTTGTATTCACTCACAGCTTATAGGTGACTGGAAAATTTATGACACTATAGGAAAAGGAACACCATCAGGATGGGTAAAAAGGGCTCAAAGATAGAACCACCAAAGCTAAGGCTCACCATAAGAATAATGAAATCCCAGGTGTGAGGGGAGAGGAAAAATATTCAAAAGCACAACCTTTTCTAGCACAGGACTGCATCAGGGATAAATATTAATGCGTTCCATCTTCAAAAGAATCCAGCAAAGTAGGTATGATGAGCCCCCTCCTACAGATGTGGTTAAACCACCTGCCCAAACTCACATGACTTAGGGCTGCTTCAATCTTTTACCTGTATCGTGCAGCCTGTTATAAAAACATACTTGAAATAAAGGTGGTGACATATTAGAGGGTTTGAATAGATTTTTCAGATCTTCCGTAAGTCTTTCCAGCCTCCACTATCTTACTTTTAACCAACCTTCCATTTTCCTGGTTTTTTTTTTTTTTTTTTTTTTTTTTTGTCCTACCTATACAGACATGCAGATCATGTGTGTACTTGCTGAAGTTTTAGTTTAAAAAGCAACTAACAAGATTAAGCTCTTACAGTCTCTTCCACAATAGTTCACCAAAGTTCCCAAAGGAAAAATAGAGTAACTCAAAAATTGCACTTCCATTAGAAAAAAAAAAAAAATTGAACAGCCACATGCACACAGTACTCTAGTAAAAGCTGCATAACATGATGTTATTTTGCCTCTGGGAGCTAATTACCTGACACAGATATTTAGAAATGAACAGAGATATATAAAACATGCCTAATTAAACTCCAGCCAACCAACACAAAGAAAAGCTCATATACTGTGCAAACATACAGGACACGGTGGGAAGTCAGGGATGGGGGGGATAGTGGGGTGACATGCTCATTGGGATTGGTCCAGAGGGAAGCGCTCTCTAGCTGAAAGCTTGCAAAAGGAGGACTTCAGATTTGGTTTGAAAGAAAATCAGATGATGATTTTTAAGAAGGAAAGTCCAACAGACTTATAGTGCTTCATTAAACTTTATTATCTTCACTGTCAGTACAGTCTCGGGCATATAGTTATGCCAAATGAATGAGAAAGGGAGGAAGGGAGGAGAGGAGACAAGGAAATGAATGCAGGGTATTCCAGTCATGACATCACTCTCTGTAAGAATGAAAATGTTTGTTACATTTTCCCCATAGTATTCTAGTTCTCCACACTTGCTGCAATACTCAACATCATACTATATCTTTATAATAATGCCTTTAATTGCATGAATGTGTATATGTGTGTGCATTCTAGACTCAAAGGTTAAGTTCCATGAAGACAAGAGCTATGCTTATCTTGGTCCCCATTACACCCTTAGCACGAACTACACTTGTCATCTCCAGTAAGTTGTCCTTTGCCGCCTCCTCTGGAGAGGGCCAATGCTGGGCATGGGGCATTTAACACTCCACATATCTTCAAATGTACAGACTTCTGTTTGGAGGCAGCTAGACCTGGAAAAAATAAAGCATTCTCATCTTTTCCTTTCCCCAAGTATAAACACTGCCCCTCAAGAGGCTACATTGATTCAGCACTTGAGAAAGAAACCTTTTGTTTCTGCTATTCTCCATGTGGTTTAGTGGCCCCTTCAAGAAAACACGCCCATGTGTCACTTACATCTGTGAGAAATTCCTTAAAAATAAACAAATCCAAGGATGTTGGGAGATGGCTGCTACAACCATGATTTTTTAGCTTAAACAAATAGTTGCCCTACATTTGCTCATTGGTTTCCATAAGATGCTGCATGGTGGAGTTAATCGTTCACAGTGACCGAAGATGGACACTGAAAAGTATTTGCAATTCACGTACTACTACCACTAATTCACATGCTGTTTTTAGATGAAGTCCTTTCTTTTTTTTTTTCTTTTTTTTTTTTTCAGTTACAGTTGACATTTAATATTATTTTATATTAGCTTCAGGTGTACAGCATAGTGGTTAGGCAATTATATAATTTACAAAGTTGTCCCCTCAATACATGAAGTCCCTTTTTTACTCAGGAACTTTACACTTAACTCTCTCCAAAAAGACTGACGCACTTTCAGGAAAAAAATGATAAATGTAGTCTTTATTCAATTAATCAATATAAAATATAAAACTTCCAATGCCCTTTGCTATTTATTAGAATTGGTTAGCCCTGGAAGGGGCAGTCTCTCCCTAGTCAGAAAGGTTTATTTTTGTTTTTTTAAGATTTTATTTATCTATTTTTTTAGACAGAGGGGAAGGAAGGGAGAAAGAGAGGGAGAGAAACATCAATGTGTGGTTGCCTCTTGCACATCCCCAACTGGGGACCTGGCCCACAACCCAGGCATGTACCCTGACTGGGAATCAAACCAGAGACCCTTTGGTTGGCATGCCGGCGCTCAATTCACTGAACCACACCAGCTAGGGCCAGAAGATTTTTAAGGTGTCAAAACACCAAACTATATAGAAAATAAAAAATACAAGTAATACAGAAGAACTATCTACCCACTTCCTGATAATTAAGAGGAGATTTAGCAGCCTCATTCTACACCATGACTGAAACCCCTCATTTCATGTCAAAGGAAGAAAAGACAGCAACTTAGAAGAAATCAACTTCCTAAACCCACTGAGTATGCCTAATGTGACACATTTGCTCTCAGCTTATAACTGAGACTTGCAAAGCTTTTAAATGGGCATAGTAAAGGGGGAAATGTCAACAGGGTAGAAATTAGATGGAGGAACCACGGTGAGTATTGATTGCTTAAAAAGCCACTCTGTAACTTCTGGGGAAACATCTGAAGGAGAAAACAGAAAACAATTCCATTTCTGAAAGCATCTGTTATCTAACAGAGAGCTGCAATGCAAGGCATGTCCTCGTCCAAATAG
The DNA here is from genome assembly GCF_987537825.1 of Furipterus horrens. Classification (NCBI taxonomy): domain Eukaryota; kingdom Metazoa; phylum Chordata; class Mammalia; order Chiroptera; family Furipteridae; genus Furipterus; species Furipterus horrens. The sequence goes on from NW_028327180.1 coordinate 71,686,359, forward strand.
CCATGTGAGCAAACAATCATCTCTAGAAACTATACATTTGATCAGCGTTCAAACAACTGGCTCCACTTCCAAACAAACACATTTTCTTAACCAGTTTCATGGAGGCCAGCAATATAAATTCCCTTAAATTTTATGCTTAGAATGGAGAATAAAGATGTCTATAAGAGCTTAGAGCATCCTGATATTTTTGTTTAAAATCAAGAATAAGTAATTTCAATTAGAAGCACACTTTTTGTAATACCCGATGGCTACTCCAATTCAACATATCCTCCCATACAACCCTCCTCCATTACCTTCCCCTCTTATGTTCCAAACACAGTGCAAGACTGGGGAACTTCCTTTTCTTTACAAATTATATTTACTTATCTGCATTTAGAGTCTAGTCTTATGAAATATCAAGACTTATAAACATGTAGAGTGAGCTAATTACAGTAAATAACAGCTTATAATATTGTTGAGAATTTATCTGCCTCTCTGCCAAGTATTTTTATATGCATTTTCTTCTTGAATCTTTACAATTCTAGGAACTAGGTACTATCACTATCTTCATTTTCCAGATAAGGAAATCAAGGCCCCAAGAGATTAAGTAGCTTGCCCAAAGTCACATGGCCACTGAGCAAAGTCAAAATTTAGATCCAGGTTGCCTGACTAGACAAAGTTGTTAAGAACTAAACTGCTGAAGAGATATAGTTAGTTTCCATAAACGTTTTTTTAAATTATATTATATTGTTATAGTTGTATCAAATTTTCTCACTTTGCCCCCCTCCACCCAGCACCCCCCACGCCTTTAGGCAATCCTCACACTATTGTTCACATCTATGGGTCATGAATATAAATTCTTGGCTACTCCACCACTTCCTATGCTGTACTTTACATCCCATGGCTATTCTGTAACTACCTATTTGTACTTCTTAATCCCTTCATGTCTTCACCCATTTCCCCAAACCCTCCTCCCAACTGACAACCATCAAAATGCTCCCTGTATCCATTATTCTGTCTCTGTTCTTGTTTGCTTACTTTGTTTTTTAGATTCAATTGTTGATACATATGCATTTATTGGCATTTTATTGTTCATAGCTTTGATCTTCTTTTTCTTAAATAAGTCCCTTTAACATTTCACATAATAATGGTTTAATGATGATGAACTCCTTTAGTTTTTTCTTATCTGGGAAGCTCTTTTTCTGCCCTCTGATTCTAAATGATATCTTTGCTGGGTAGAACAATCTTGGCTGTAGGTCCCTGCTTTGCATGACTTTGAATATTTCTTGCTAATCCCTTCTAGCCTGCAAAGTTTCTTTTGAGAAATCAGCTGACAGTCTTATGGGAACTCCCCTGTAAGTAACTAACTTCTTTCTCTTTCTGCTTTTAAGATCCTCTATCTTTAATCTTTGACATTTAATTATGATGTGTATTAAAGTGGGCATCTTTGTACCCATCTTGTTTTGGACTCTCTGTGCTTCCTGGACTTGTATGTCTATTTCCTTCACCAAATTACAGACATTTCCTTTCATTAGTCTTTCAAATACAGTTCCAGTATCTTGCTCTTTCTCTTCTCCTTCTGGCATCCCTATGATGTGAATGTTGAACCTCTTGAAGTTGTCCCAAAGGCTACTTATACTATGTTCATTTTTTTTGGATTCTTTTTTCTTCTTGTTGTTCTGTTTAGCTGTTTTTTGCTCCCTTATGTTTTAAATCATTGATCTGGTTCTCGGCTTCATCCACTCTGCTGTTGTTTCCTTTAAATTGTTCTTTATTTCAATTAGTGTAGTCTTTGTTTCTGACTGGATCTTTTTTTATGCTGTTCAGGTCCTCACTAGATTCCTGAGCATCTTCATAACCAGTGTTTTGAACTCTGCACCTGATGGATTGCTTATCTCCATTTTGTTTAGTTTTTTTTCCAGAGTTTTGATCTGTTCTTTCATCTGGGCCACGTTTCTTTGTCTCCTCATTTTGGCAGCCTCCCTGTGTTTGTTTCTATGTATTAGGTAGAGCTTCTATGACTCCCTGTCTTGGTAGTGTGGCCTAATGTAATAGGTGTCCTGTAGAGTCCAGTGGCACAGCCTCCCCAAGCTGGGTATGCGAGGTATACCTTTCATGTGGGCTGAGTACACCGCCCTCTTGCAGTTGGGTCTTAGTCGCTGCTGGCAGGTAATGGAGGGATGCACCCAGGCCAGTTAGCTGCAAGGACCAGCTATTACCACTTACCACTAACCTCCACCCTCTGTGGAGGATCAACTGTGCAGGGGCAAGATGGTGGTGCTCTGACTTTGGTCTGTAGCTGTCCCCAGGTTGCACAGGCTCTGGAGTTTCCTGAGTGGTGCAGGCCTAGGTCAGCTCCCACCTGTGTTCGACCCAGGGCCAAACTGCAGGAACTATAAAGCCATCTGAGATGGCTGCTACCTGTGCTGAGTTTGGAGATTCCCAGGAAAAGCCAAGCTGTGAATCTAAGCTGGGTGCTGCTACTACCAGGCCTGGGTCCACTTAACAAGAGGTACGGGGGCTAGGGACTTGCTGAGGCTAACTGTTGCTTGTTTGATAGGATTTAGGAAATTGTGAAGCAGGGGTCAAGACCAGCCATTCATGAGGAAAAGTCACGGTTAACAATTTGGGTGTGCCCATAATTTAGGGGGGAAGGAGTCTCGGGGGGTCTCTGGGACAGGGCCAATAGTGTTAGCCAGGTTAATGAAGTTTCATATATGGCACCTGCCTGCTGGCTCTATGAGGGGAGGGCTCAGAAAAGGTACAATGGCCGCTGTCCACCATTCTATCAGGGAGAAAGCTGTCCCCAGCTCTCACCTTGATTCCAGACACTTCAGTTCCTCCCTGTATGTCACTGGTACCTTTCAAGCTGCTACCCTGGTACTAGAGCTCAGAGGGAGAGAGTCTGAGTAAGTCTTTGAGTGGGTTCTTTAACAGGAACTGCTTGGGGCTCTAGAAATTTCTTCCACTGACTCAGTCCCTGTTGGATTTTGCAGTCAGAAGTTATGGGTACTTGTCTTCCTGGAACTGGAACCCTGGGCTGGGGGGCCTGGTATGGGGCTGGGACTCCTCACTCCTGAGACATCCCTCCCAAATTTTTATTCACCGCATGTTGGTGTGGAACCAGTCTGTTCCATGTCTCCACCCCTCCTACCAGTCTGGTTGTAACTCAGTTTCTGATGGTTCTGAGTGATAGTTGTTCTATACGGTAGTTGTAATTTTGATGTGGTTGTGTGAGGAGATGAGCCATGGTCTCCTATGCCACCATCTTCCATGAACTTCTGACTTAGGCCAAGAGGATATGCTCTCAGCATCGGAGCTCTAACAGTCTCTAGCAGCTACAGTGCAGACAGACATCGTGGCAAAAAAAAAAAAAAAAAAAAAAAAAGGCATTCCACACCTGCCCACACACAGAAGAGCACACCCAGGTGGCACTAAATATCCAGATCCCCTAGAGCTAGGGTTAAGTGGCCATAGGTAAACACCCCAGGGAGGATAGAAGTACTGGCTTAACAAAATGCCATGGCCTTTTTGTTTACTTTTTGTTTACTAAAGGGGAGAAATTAAGTGGCATTATATGAGAATCATGCTGGGATGTAAGGATCTTCATGCTAGCACTGCTGACCTGGAGTAGACAACTCAAATAAGATGAACACGTGGCTTTCAATGAAAGAATTAACCTGTTGCCAAGTAAAGTGTCTCTAAGAATTAGAATGTTATCAAATTAGCTTAACACCATGAAATGGTACAACTTAATGAGACTCTATAAATCTTGAGGACTACAACACAGAGCTCTCTTTCACAAGTGGGCTGCTGTCTTTCCTGGGTGCACATACACACAGTGGCAGGTGAAATGCTGTAACTAAAAACTGTCGGGTTTTTTTTTTTTTTAATTGAGGAAAAGATCTTCCACCCTTCTCTTTACATAATTCGTTTTGAATCATTTTATTGAATTTTAAAAATTAAACATTTTTTAAAGTAAAAAATCTCAAATAGCAATACAATCACACTCAATAGTCAGTTTTATTTAAAAATCTATTCAACCTCCTGAGCCATAACGCACATTCCTGAGACAAGAAGCCCTCACGCTAAAACAAAACCAACCAACCAGCAGCTCAGTGCTGAACCTAAAAGACTGGGGAGGCAAGAGCGATCCTTACAAATCAGCAACAAGCCTGTGGTCTATCCCCAACTGAATATTAGTAAAGGGATAGGAAGGGAAAGAGTGGGGAAACCGGAAAGTTTAGACTGAATGGAAAACATAAGAAATCCAAATTCAGTAATGTTTGTTCCTGGGGAAAGCGTGACTACTACTCACCTGTCTACTGCTTCTACGTCAAAGCAAAATCTCTTCTCAATAGAATCTGTTTTCCGCCGTGTGCAGGATTTGAGGGTGACCAACTCATCTTCTCCCTGTTGGGAACACAGACTATCAAGATGAGGCCAGAATGGGGGCTGTGTTCCTCTCCAGGACAAACATGCCACATGAACATGTGTGATCACATGACCACAGGAGGTAAAAGGTTTATCATAGACCTTATCAGGAAGCTAAAATTTGTCAACCATATTCTACTTGGAGCCAAATGTTGTTAAGTACTTGCAGATCAACCTCTGCTACACTGAACTCTTGTTGATATTGTTTAAAACAGGCTTAAGTTGTAAGTTTCATATGAGTCAAAACAAAACAACCTTGAGGTTTCCACCCAACTCAGAACTTCTCAGATCTTGGTTCAGTCATCACTTCTCAAGAAAGTCTTCCTGCACCAGGTCAAGTACCCTCACACGTGTTCACACAGCACCATGTACCTCTCCCTCCCTCAGAGTACGGATCACAGCTGACATTTTCCATGGATATGAACGATGCTTCAAATAACGTGTCTCTCCTTCACTAGACTCTAATCTCCCAGAGGAAAAGGGCTGTGTCTGTTTTTGTTCACTCTTATGCCACAGAGTCTAAATAGGTCTTAGAAAAAAGTACTCAACAAATGTTTTAACAGATATATTGTGGTATAACTAATGTGTACTAAAACTGCACATACTTAAAGGTAGAATTTTTGAGTTTTGAGATCTGTATACATGCATAAAATCATAACCACAATCAAACCAGTGAATACTTCCATCGCCTCCAAAAATTCCTGCCGTCCCTTTGTAATCCCATCCCTCCACCCATCAAACACTGAATCTTTCTGTCACTATAGGTAAGTTTGCATATTTTATAACTTTATAGAAGCAGAATGCCCTTTTATGTCTGATTTTTTTTACTCAGCATAATTCTTTTGCAATTCATTCATGTTGTTATGGGAACCAAGAATCTATTTCTCCTTGTGCCTGAGTAGTATTCTCATTGTACAAATGAAATGCAACAGTTTTATCATATAGTACTAATTTCTTCTCTTTCTGTTACACAGGAATTTGTTAACATTCCTGTGTCTCCTGCCTCTCCGACCTTTTCTTTTTCTAAACTAGGAGGAAATAAGCAAACTTGCCTAGTTTATTGAAATAATAGGAAATGTGACTGCTTATAGTAAAACTAACCAGGCATTAATATCAGAATCAACACAAAACACAGAAGGCCTAGGAAGAGACAGTTTATATTCACAAACCTTACATCTATTGTTTTTTATTGAATAGCTAAGATTAAGTTCTCAGATTGAGAACCACTCCTTCTACAATCTGTAAAAGTATGAGTGTAAACACCCAAATACATGGGATTCTGACCATGTGGATGTCTAAACATATTTCATATTCAATGACCAAGGACCAGCTTCTACTTCGAAAGCTTATCTGGAAGTGTCCCTGGTGAATGGGAGGGAATGGGGGAATCTATAAAATATTGACATATGTGAGAAAAATAAAATAAAATTCTGTTCCAAGGATTACCCTATCATACCAAGAAAAAAATATATAAAGATGATCTGTTTAAAAAAAGTGGGGATACAGATAATAATCACTTAAATAAACGAAGTTACAACTCTGACAAATACTATGGAAAAAAGGTAGGGTGTGCTACAAAAGCTTAAAGTAAGGGAACCTGACCTGCTCAGGAAGGTCAGCAAAGACTTTCTTGGGATGCGACTTGAACGATCCATGAGATAAGACCAGGAGAACAGCAGTGGGGATGGAGACGAGCAGGCAGGAAAGCCCTGTTGTCAGGGTCGTTGTGTCCCTGAGGAACTGAAGGGAAGCTAGTGTGGCTACAACTCCAGAGCAAGAGGGAAAGTGGAACGAGAAAGGGTTTGGGGGAAGCAGCAGCAAGTTCATGCAGATTGTGGTCTGTGTCCGGAAAGCAGTGGGGAAACGATGGAAGGTTTGAAGCAAGGAAGGGACAGGTCAGCTCCGGGCTGCCACAGACCTCCTGCAGAGAGATGCCTCATCTCAGACTAGGATGCAGGGAAGTCTCTTTTACATCTGCCCACATCTCTTGACCTGAAGCTCACAGAAAAGTAGGTAATTTTCAAGGACATAATTCAAATGAAAGGGACAGTGGAGGGAGAGCAAGCATGAAACAAAATCATGTTAAGAGAAAACACCCTATAATCTATGTTAAGACTATCTCCAGCTCCTAGGAAATCTTTGTACAAACATGTATACAAAGACGTCACATGATCCCCCTCCATAAATTAAAAAGATATCAACTCTAGATAGCCGGTCTTCATATTTCTTCCACCTTAAAGCTAAGGAAACAGAGCCATACCCTGGAAAGCTATTTATTTTTATATATGTTATATATTATTATTAATATAAAATATATATTAACTTATATATTATATGTAATAATATGTTACTAAATACATTACTAGTTATATATTATACATTATCGTTATAGGCCTTGGAATCAGGAAATGCAGACCCCAGAATCAGGGTCTGAGTACTGGCTCTAATCACTCATTAGTTGTATGGCCTTAGAAATCATTTTTTCTCTCTGAACCTAAATTTTCTCTTTTTTAAATGAGGAATACTTAATCAAACAGGATAATATAGGACAATAAAAAGACTTAGAAATATATAAGATGTGATATAAATACAGGAATTACTATTAGGAAAATTATTTTAATGTCAAGCTCCTAAGATAGTGATCGTTATGTGCCCTGCTCTGTCCCAAGAAGTTTATATACATTAATTCATATAAACCTCTTAACAACTCAATGAGGTGTTCAGTATTATCTCACTAAAGTCTGGGGAGGCCCAAATATGCACCATAATTGGTCTCTGCCCTTCATTTTCAAGTGTGAAGAGAGCTCTTCATTAAAGGTTTAGGAAAGCACAGGGTAAAGAGCCCCAAAATACAGACTGTGTGAGAGAACCATCTGGTGAAGCTGATTTCTAGAAGGACTAAGATTTGGAAAAGGACTATGACTCGACCCAAGGAAGGCAGGCCTAACTCTATTTCCATTCACGAACACCAGGGGCCATCTACTAACATAGATTTTTAAAGAATATTCCTTCTAATTCTGTAATATCTCTGTGTTTTAATATTTTCACGTGTCTGTTTTCTTGAGATTATTTATGTGTCAGCCCCACCCCCAGCAAGAAACAAAAGAGCTTTGCCTTGTTTTTCTTTAATACAGGGAAGGAATAAAGATGCTGATAAACTCCTATGTTGTGGTCTAAGAAAAAGAAAGCCAGGAAATAATAGGAAGTAGTAGAGAGCCAGGGGGCAGCATGGCAGAATAGCTAACAGTAAGGATAACGGCATCTAACATTATTGACCCAGACAGTCTAACTTCAAAGCCAGTGCTCCGAGCCTCTACACTGTATGGCCAGACACTTGCAACCCAACATGTTGCACAAAAATGCACCACAGAGAGGATCAGGGTTGGAACACTGATAGAGGACTAGTTAGCAACAGATCAGACACAGCTGAAAAATTACTTGAACAAAAGATAGAACCAGAGACATCAGAATGTAGTCCAAAGATTCAAAGAGATGAAAAATATAAATATTTTTACTGAAAATACATAAATATCTTCAGAAGGAGATGACAGAAATAATGGGGAGGGAGAAAAATTCAAAGTTATAATCATTGGGAATTATCTAAACTTAATGAAAGACACCAGTCCTCAAATCCAGAGGACCATCAAAATGAAACCTAGAACGAGGAGGAGGAGGAAGAGGAGGAGGAGGAGGAGGAGGAGGAGAAGGAAGAGGAGAAGAAGAAAAGATATTAACATCAGCCAGAGAGCAAAGATAGATCACCTAAAAAGGAAATGCATGCAGTGATTATGTATGTTACCACAGTCAGTCAGTGGTTGCACCAAGGAGTCTCCGCATTGGCCAAGTTGGAGGCACGGGGAGGTTCTTACACTAAGCCTGTCAAAAGCTAGAAAGATGAATGGATAGGGCCAGCGTCCACCAAAAGCTAGAAAGATAAATTGGACAGGACCTGAGAACACAGAAAGCTAGAAAGATGAACGGACAGGATCCCAACGTGCCAAAAGCTAAGAAGACAATCAGGAAAAAGGCCCTCCCCTCCCTATTCCTATAAGAACCTCGGGCTTAAGCAGGAAGGGGAGATGGTCTTTGAGACAGAAGTTCATCATTCTCCCAGGTCATGAAGCACCTGAATAAAATCTCTTCCTGTTTGCACCAGCACCTTCCTCACGAGTTTGGCTTTTGTTGCAGCAGGCAGCTGAACCTGCGTGGGTTTTTTCCTCTTTCTTTTTTTTTGGTATGTGTTACAAGTATGCCCAGAGGAAAAGAGAACCCTTGGAGCACAACAGCAGTGATCTGCAGGCCCTGGTGCAGCCTGACTCTTCCAAAGATGGCCACAAAAATACCTTCCATCCCACACACATTTCATACAGTGTGACTCTGATACTACTCCTCCCATTGTATCCTCTCCCACTGAAACTGGGTGGGCTTTTGTGACTGTTTCAACAAACAGGACAAAAGTAAGGTAACATGACTTCTAAGGGTAGGTCATGGAAAAGCAATGCAGTCTCTGCTTTCATTAAATGGAATGCTTACTCTTGAAGCATTTAGCTACCCAGCAGCCACCATGCTGTAAGGAAGCTCAAACTAGCTCACATACTGAGACCAACTAGACAGACCCTGAGACTACAGAGAAAGAGGGAAGAGAAGAAGAGAGAAGGAAATCCGGAGGAAGGAAGAAAGCTATTCTCACCAGCCTCAAGCTGCTTCAGACCTCACAGTTCCAGCTATAGTCACCATCTGACTGGACCAGCATGAAAAACCCTGAGCCCAAACCACCCAACCAAATGCTCACCAAATTCCTGACCCACAGAAACCGTGAGAAATACTAAAATGATTGGTATTGTTTTTAAGAGCTGCTAAATTTGGGGGTGATCTGTTACACAGCAATAGATAACTGGAACATCTAAACTGCCAACTGGCAGCCCTGTGGGTGTCAAGGGAGAGTGACATGAGTCAGTTTCACAGGCTGATGCTGCCCAAGAGTTTCTAGCATCCACACACAGTTGATACACTTAATGCCACATATACGTGAAATACAGTAATCTTTCTCAGTTGTAATTTCTAGTATAACTGAGAGCTAAGAATAATCATCTTGTTTCAGTTACTTATTAGAGCACTATACCTCCTGGAACTATTGTATAAAAATTAAGGAAATTCAAGTGAAACACTGGAGGTATTATTTTACACAGGCATTATAAGTATTATTTGTTAGCCAAGCATATCAAGCATGAAATTTAAAAAATTAACTTACCCCCTTTCCTCCTGACTTTTGGTCAAATGGTACCATGGTGATTTGTTTGGAATCCCGCTGATATGTACAGTAGTGCTTCACCCAAGAAGTTCCAAAGTGACCTGCAAAGTAATATTTCCCGTAAAACATCTATGTATGTCCATTGCATGCTGGGAAGACACACAGCCTGTAAACCACAATGCTCACCTACCCTTAAGTGTTTCTAGGGGTAACATATTCTCTACACCAGCTAGACTGGAACAGGCAGAAATCTGATCCCACAGGCTAGAAATGGAGCCCACCCAGGGCTTTCCCCAGGGACCAAGGAAGACTTTCCCACTAAATGCTACGTGCAATGGGTCTTAAAACGTAAGGGAAGTAGAGGTTCCCTGGAGAAATTAATTCACTTTCCCATCAGCGATCTCCATTTGAAGTTTCCTGTCTCTCCCCTGACAGGAGGAAGATGACTGAGGAAAGAACACAGAAAGGCTCCTCCGAGTGCTTGTCACTGCTCCCATCTGGTGCAATGACCTCATGCTTCCCACACAGCTGCTCTGTGACTGTGTACACAGACATATAGGGACTCTGACCTACTTCCAAGCCCTTTGTTTTTACTTTAGCAGAACTTAGGAAGATCTGAGAAGCAGACAAGGAAAACTCAGAGATCGCAGAGTTATAGAATACAAATAACTGTAAATGCCCAAATGTAACCTAAGAAATCTGTCCCTCAAAATCACCCCTCAGGAAAGAGGGAGATGCCCTATAATCAACAACTGACTAATTCTCTGATTTTACCCAGTGCTTGGCCAATTACTTTACTTTGAACAACAAAGTACTATTAGAGGAAAAAGGCATCATTGGCATTATTTAGCTACAAGAACCTCAATCAATAATAGTCTTAGATGCTTACAGGAATCACATAGTAGAAGTGGTAAATAATAATAATAATAATAACAACAACAACAACATGAATAGAGATTTAGCAAACATTTAATCATTATTTTTCAGGATATGACTACCCATTGCAAGTATTGAATATTACTTAGTAAACTTAAAAAGCAATACAGTAAGTGTCTACATTAGAATATCAAAGACAAATGAAAATACCAACACTCTAATGTAGCTTTTGTGGCCTCAAGAAAAAAAATATCCAGTGATAGCACAACACAAAGATTTCAAAAGTGCTTGTATCTTGGACAATTTGAGCATCAAAACAAATAGGAACATTCCCTGGCTGAGTGGCTCAGTTGTTTGGAGCATTGTCCTATACACCAAAAGGTTATGGGTTCGATCCCCAGTCAGGGAGCAAATGGGAAGCAACTGATATCTCTCTCTCTCTCTCTCATTAATGAACATATCCTCGGGTGAGGATTAAAAGTACAAAAACAGTAATGAATGTAGCCTATGAATAAAATAGGAATCCATAAGTCCATACTGGCAATAGAAAGACAGATGGGTGAATAATAGGTGCATGGATGGATGGATGGATGGGTGGGTGGGTGGGTGGGTGGATGCATTGTAAAGGCAGGAGGAAAGAGGGAGGGAGGAGAAAAAGGGAGGTCACTTTTAGTACACTAAATGGCAACCAATAAATGTGGAGGGAGTGGCAGAACTGAGAAATCACCACTTTGCAACCATCATAATAAAGATCAGTTCAGGCAGAATTTTCAATGCATGCTGCGTCTATGGAGGAGAAAAGGGTATTTATGTGGTCTTAGGGTATCTTCCAACAGACTGCTAAATTAGTTACATGGGGAAAAGGGCGAGTGTACAGGGAAGAAACCAGATAGTACATTGACTGGGTGATCAAAATTAACACCACCACTGAGGAGCAGATGGCCATCCTATGCCTCCAGATGTGGTACACAGAGGAGAACACAATGGTACTTATGTAGGATATGACCAGGGATACATAATCTCAATCTAATATTGAGGAAACATTAGATGAACCCACACTCAAGAGAATTATATAAAATAACTGGCCTACATTCTTCTGAAATAGCAATGTCATAAAAGACAAAGAAAAGCTGAGGAAGTGTTCCAGTTAAAGGAGAATAAAGTCATGACAACTAAACGTAGTATGAGATCCTGTGCTGGAGGAAAACAAAATGCTCTGTAAGGGTATTATTGGGACAATTGACAAAATTGGAATAGACAATGTCATTTATATTAAATATCTCATCAATGTTAAATTTCCGGGATATGGTAACTATGGTTACATAAAAGAATATCCTTATTTTTAGAAAATACACATTGAAGCAAAAGAGAATGATATATGCAACCTGTTTTCAAATGGTCCAGGAAAAATTAAATTGTGTGGATATCTATAACTTGAAGTGCGCACACACACACACACACACACACACACACCCGTAGAGAAAGAGAATGATATAATTGTGGAAAAATGGTAAAAATTTGTTCATCGGGGTGAAGGTCATATGGGTGTTCCTTATGGTATTCTTGCAATCCTCTTAAAAGTTTTAAATTACTTCAAAATCATAAGGTAGAAAAACATTCAAAGAAAAAAGGCTGCATCCCAATGATATATACTCTGGGCTACTGTGTTAGTGAATCAAAACGTGGTTCCAGGGATAATCAAGACATTAATGTTGAAAGAGCACATGAAATGTTTGAATAAAATTGTAGAATGTAATGCAAGATTGCAAAACAGCAATACTGATTTTATGTATGTATGTGAAAAATGTAAATAAATTAAATATTATAAACAAACATTGAACTGTATTTTTATAGTCCTACGAATTTATATTTTCAAGTTTACCTTAAACTCTTGGGGGGGGATCTTCTCACTGGCTATCACTTTCTATCAGGTATATATGAAACACAGAACTAAAGTAGCATGTTTCCTACAAACCTCAACAAGCTCACCCCTATTAGAATAAGGGGCACAAAGCTCATCACAACTGATTCCCCCACTTCCAACGCCACTACTGCCCCCACTGTCACCAGGGAACAATTTTAAGCCCATGCAAATTTTTAGTAATCATCAAATAGAATAATCACTTAAACCAAGTGTTCTAATTCTGCTCCATCAGAAAGCTCCCAGGAATGAAGACACTTGTCTAACCCAAAATCAACAAAAGGATATAAAAGGAAAAAACCAGCAAAAATCTGGGAGAAGTATTATGTCCAGCCAAGAAAGCAGGAGTAGACTAGGGGAAAAGCTATTCATTAAAGAAAAAAATTACTTTCTTTTCTCCCTAGCACTGAATGCATGCATTAAGCCTAGAAATGCCACCCTAACAGAACAGCCTCATCAATCATAAAGCCTTTCCCCAGGCCTAGTGCATGAATTTAAGACTCATCACTGAAAACTCTGTGTCATCAGCATCTGGCATTTCTTTCCTTGATATCACACCAGCAAAGCAATGACAAGTCTTTTTCCTGACTACAGGAATGAGCTTTTGTTTCTACTTTTCACAAAATTTAAGTGTTGGGGTGACAGGAGTTGAGAAGAGGGAAAGGACATAAGTCATGATTGTTTGGGCCTTGCTGAAATGAGTCTCAAATGAAAACAAAATCACTAAATATCTTAATATTCAGTCTACCAAAGGATATGAGTGCCGACAGACAAGTAGGTCTACCAGGCAAGGTCTCTCCCAACCCTCTATGCCAAAGATATCGTTCTAAAGCTAAACTAAGGGGACAGGTACCTAAAGAATCAAGTGACACAAGGGAGGAAGAACCATCACAGAGCCTCAATACCTTCCAGGTTTCCAAGGGAATTCCCAGGTACAAAGGAAATAAAACATGTCCCTTGGAGGTAGACAAAACTTGTGGACACCACCTTTTCCTTAGGAAACTGAACTATAAAAAGTGCTCTCATTCACCCAAACCTGGCCAGACACCCCTGGACACACCCTTCACCTTCTGGGCAAAAGGCACGAGTACACCCCAGCTGCTGGTCATCACAGGCACTCACGTTTCTCCTGAACGTAGAGGTACCCTTCCATGGTGTAGGGACTGATGGTCTTGTGTTCAAGGGGATTCTCCTTCATCTTTTTCATCAGTGATTCCACTTCTGACCTGGTGCCTTCAAAGCGATTTCTTGTCTAGGATCAAAGGAATTGTATTCAAATCAAAGATATAAAACCCTATTACCACCTCTAACAATTCATAATATCAGCCAATTGAATCTTTAGACCTAAAGTCAGATAGTTTAGTTCTAAAGTCAGCCACTTAAGAATTAAGCAAATATTCAACAAGTATACTTTGGCCTTAAAGTCCTATACCAACCAGACTGTCTCTCAAACTCTAGAAACCATCAAAATCATATAAGGAACTTGGAGAAAATGTCCAGGCCTCAGCATGAAAGATGAAAGCAGTACCTCTGGACCCAGAAATGTGTGTTTGAAACAAGCATCCAGGGTGATTCAGCCCCAGGAGGGCATGCCCCAGTTCCCCTCAGAACTGAGGGGCTCAATCTTCCAGCTGCAGGCAATGCCACTGGCTAATGTCCCAAACGGTTCCCTCCTCCAAAGGGACCTGCTTCACTGAGGGTCACTTCCTTCCCCAGGGCAGGCTGTACCCACCCAATGACTAGTCTAGGGACAAAAGGGAAAGGTGTCCAACCCCTGGTCCCCTTGCTTCTATTCTGGCCACACTGAAGGACATCCCAGCTCCAGGGCACCTGTGGCATTGACTGAGGCCTCGGTTGCAACTGCCTCACAGCTCAACTTCTCCTGTAAGGGCCTCACTCTCTCACAGGTATTTCTGCTGACACAGCTCCCTGCAAACTTGCTATGTGTAAATCTCCACTGCAGTTGGCCCTCTGAGGAAGCTGGCTGAACGGGAAGCCATGATTTGTGAAATCTTTTCCGAAACTCTGCAACTTCCTGTTCTCTCAGAAGACACGGGGAACCATGTCGGAGTAAGCTGCAGGCTTCTAAAAGCCATGCAGTACAAACCACATGGACGCATTTGGTTTCTTTTCTACACGGGATCATCGAGAGACAAAGACAACATGCAGACTAACATGGCCCCAACTTAACGAAGAAGGGGGCTTGAGACCCAGTAACTGCTAACCTAAGAGCTCTAGGCAGGATTTTGAGCACCAAAAGGTCCTGCTGTTTAAAATTTGGGAAAGAAGATTGGGAATAAACCACACTGACTTGGCTTTCCTCTCAGCCGTACTAAACATTGAACAAGAGTACATCCTTTGAGCTGCAGGCCAGCATGTGTGCCCCACCCCCACTCCGTGAACACATACACACACTCCAAGGTCTAATGTGGCCAGACAGCTAGATGCACAGAAGGGCTGGGCTGGGCTGGGCTGGGCTGGGTTGGGCTGGGACTTCCACTGACAAAGGAAATCCTGACTCTGGTGCTACAGATTTAAAATATAACCAGCAGCAGCACTTTCGAAAACTTAAATAGTGCTTTGAAATAATGGAGAAGAGGATGACATTCTAATCTGGGGCTACCAAGACCCTAGAAATGCCAGCCCCCAATTGTCCTTTGAGCCAAGCAAGACCCATCCTCCTTACCTGCATTCTAACCCACATAAGTGATCTCTATGCAACCAAACCCCTCATTTGTTTTTTCCTTTCCTTAACCAGGGAAAGAAAGTCTGTCCCTTTGCCCACTCACGTTCTGTATGCTAATGGTCAGCTGCAGCTTGAAGTCGCTGAAATCCTTGGCCAGTTCATAACCATGGTGATAGAAAGTGAAGAGTCCTTGCAAGAATGCCAGTAGCTGCAATGAGGTAGAAAGGTGGAGTTCACGTAAGTAGGTCAGAGAGGTATTATGTAGTTGTATCTGAGTTCCCAACCCTGGTTTGAAAATCTAGAATAAAGTAAAGATAATGGCTATCACTTACTGAGCACTATTTACACGCCAGGCAATGTCTCACTGAGTACTCACAACACCTATTAGATAAGTACTACTATTATATTCATTTTAATAGTGAGGAAGTAGATTCTCAGAAAGGTCATGTAACTTGCCCCAAAACACATAGTAAGCGGCAGCCAGATGTGAAACTAGATCTCCTTGACACCAAACCCAAGCTCTTACTACCTCTTAAGAAAGTCATTTTGTTAGGAATTGAAGATCAGAGCTCCAAGTCAGTCTCCTTCTAAATACATTTGTAATATTAAGTTATTGTGCCAAAGAAGAGTGTGATTATATTGATAAAGAACAAGAAAGGGAGTAAAGGAAGCTGGTATGTTCTGAGCCTGAAGTCTAACAGGCAAAGTCAAATAAAAAAAAAAAAATCAACCAGGTCTGACTTGAGCTCAAGTATTTCTCAGCTTTCCCTAAACTATTCAAAAGTAAACACTATAGATTCCTTTATTAAAATACTCCCATGTTCCCACATCTTCAGGTACAATGGTTTCCCTAAATTCTCATTTAAATTGCCTCAGGCTAAAGGTAAATCCACTCATTGTTTAGTCTTGTCTTTAGTGAAGAGTGAAAACATCTGTTCACCAAAATTCTTACAACACGCCTTCATATACTTAGAAACTATTAAAGTCCCCGCCCTGGGCTCCTGCCAGCCTTCCTTGCTCCAAACTAAATAAACGTTCCTGCGGTCTTTTCTCAGAGCCTACACGCAAGCCTCACTGTTGTTCCGCTGCCCTGGCACCTTTCCAAGTTCTACACATCTTGCCTCAGTTCCAAATCTCAACATGGAAAAGGATTATAATCAGAGCTTGAACAAGGCTTAGGAGAACCAAAGCCTCCCCTCTACATAGGCTCCGTTCTCCTGCATCTGGGGACCACCCCATTCTAATCTGAACTTCTCCGTGTCGACTCCCATGTTCCGAGTGGTCCACTCTGACCTCCCTCTATCACGTTACATTAGACACAGTCACTTTACTTTATGTTGTGTTGTTTTCCAACCCCGAAATAACATGCTTTTACTTATTAAACATGGTCTCACTTATTTTCACCTAACTCTCCTTTTCTGAGGGCAGCCCTAACAATGCAGTTAGGGGAACTCATTCCACCTGACTACTCTCCCACCCTGCTGGGGTCAGAAATGGGAAGCATCAAGGCATGTGCTACTCTCCCGGGATCAGAGGAAAGACCTGTCTTTGGACTAAGCCACAGACCCTGTCCAGTTTATCAAAGAGCTCTACACTGAAAACCCAGTTTCCCATAGCTACTGTCTCCAGACCTATCCCCTTGGTTCCTCATAGGAGGTGGGGGGACAGGCATTGCTGGGTCCCCTAGCTATTAAAAAATAAATAAAAATGAAACATATCTAGTGGCACTGTAGACAGATCCCTAACCAAAATCAATGAATGGGCAGTAAGTCACATAGAGCCACCAAAGACTAATGAGAAACTCTTTGCTTCACAGATGATCAAAGCCTTTGGATTTACTCCATACAGAACACTTTTTTGAGAAGGTCCATACTTTTCCTTCTAGATGGCTCCAGTGCTACACAAGAAGGGACCTGCATGCCAAACGTAGTGTCAGTATTCACAATAAAAACTGTTCTAGCTCTTCCCTCGCTGCTGTCCTTGAATGCTGAGGACAGCACTTTTCCAAGGACTATGCTATCCTCTACTGGACGATAAAGCAGAAGATAAGCAGCTAATTCTAAGGTCATTCCTTCTATTAATTCTGACTTATCCTTCACTTCAAGTCTGCAAAGCCTCTCTTGCTAATGGTAATTAAGCATCTCAAACACCTCACTAAAATGCCACCAGGGCACATACACAAGTGCTTCAAAGGCAGTTACGAATATTTATTTTGGTTTTCACATCCTTTGGTATCATGCCTGATTATCCACTGTTCTGCAGAAAATGATTCCTTAGACTTTGCTCTCTTTGGCCCACTTTCCCGTCCTTCTCCCCTTGGAGCATCCTTTCTCCTCATCCCCACCTGCTGGCATCCCCCTTCCCACAAACTGTATGAACCTTTGAATGCAATACCCAGTGGGAAATGAAATTCCACTCCTCAGGGCACCAGGCAAGGCCCAAAGAAGGACTTCAGAGATGGGAAGATCTGTCTGCCTCAAAATAATGTTTCTACTCAGACACACAGAGGAAGAGCCTGCGGTAGCCTCACTGCACTGTCAGATAAGAGAACTCAGCAGATCCACCCACACTCCTCCCTGAAAAGTCAGGGACACAAAATCACAGCACAACCAAGGAAATACCAGTAAAAACCTTCCCACATCCCTTCGCCTTCATCTCCCATTGTTATTTTCCTCAGGAAAAAAACTGAAAAAATACCTATTCCTATTTTCTAGCTGACAACCAGATCAAAATTTTTTTAACCCTCTGAGTGCCAATGTCGCTGTGAGAAATGCTGACAAATTTTCCCAGAAGTGCCGATGTCACTCCTAGTGATTCTTTTTTTCAATAGCTATAAATGTAAATAACAATGGAATAATTCATACTTTGTTTTGTTCTCTTTTTTTGTACCTCAGGTTATATATTGATATAACTTTTTCTCATGTTGATACAAATATTGAATTTTTACGCTTGTTCAAATACTGTTGGCGTTGGTGGTATAGTGGTGAGTATAACTGCCTTCCAAATACTGACATATTAATTCTGTTTTAATTTTTACTTACATTTTAAACGGTCCTTTTAATTTCATTTATCTTTGCAATAATCGTCAAAATTCTATGCAGTTTGCATAAGGAAGCTTTCCTAATAGACATTTTCATTCCTTCGCAGTACAGCATTAGCATTTTGTTTATGAACTGTGTTTCACTGTTGATATCTATTGATATATGTCTCTAGTGTGAATGCCGTTTGTGTTCATTTTTTTGTACGTTATGAAGTTTTCTTTTTTTTTCTTCAAAAATTTATGCAAAATTTGGCATACTTCTTGCTTGTTATCCATGTTGCTATGTGTTTTTTCAAATTATAATCATAGGTTTTATATTATGCCATATATTATACTTCAAGAGCCATATTGAAGGAAAGAATTTATTTTTTCTAAAATAATTGTTATAATAATTTTAATGCAATAAATTTTCTGCTAAATTGCATCAAAGAACACTGCTTACAAAAGAAGAGTGTATTTACTATATGTAGTGAAATTTTCAGCAAATTATTACAAATAATAATGTTTTTATAGACATTTTTCAAAAACTCTGCATTTCTCAGAAAAATAGCCTGGCATTTCTCACATGAATTTTAGCAATTACGCATGGCACCTAAAGGGCTAAATAAGCAAAAATGTAACTCCTTCATTTAGTGCTGGCTGCATCATTCTGGACTATCTGAAAAAATAGGTTGTTTCTATTCATACACTAGAGCTACTGTTATGGATTAAATTGTGTCCCCCACCCCTGTTCCCCCACTCCTCCACCTCCCAGTCAAAAAGATGTTTAGGTTCTAAGCCCAAAGTCCCTCAAAATGTGATTCTATTTAGAAGTAGGGTCTTTACAGAGGTAATCAAGTTAAAAACGAAGGTATTAGGCCTTAATCTAAAATGACTGGTGTCCTTACAAAAAGAGGAAACGTAAATACAGAGAAACACACAGAGGAAGACAACCATGTGAAGACTAGGTACAGGACAGGTGAGTCTACCACATGAAGAATGCCAGCAAACCACCAGAAACTGGGAAGAGGAAAGGATAATTTCCCAACAGGTTGCAGAGGGAGCGTGCCCTACTGACACCTTGATCTGAGACTTCTGGCCTTTAGAGCTATGAGGCAATAAATTCTGTTGCTCTAAGACAGCTGTTTGCTCTAAACCACAAGTGTAAGGCACTTGGCTACAGTAGCCCTAGCCAACTACTACAGCTGCCAAGAAGCATTCGTTCATACCATGAAAGGGACAGACAGCAGAGTGATGGAAAGTTGGACTGGGTAAGCCGTGTCACTGCCTTTAACTCGTCTTTTATAGGGGATAACAATGCTACCCACGACTGCACTGGGCTGTAGAAAGACTGAGATCATCCATGAAATGGGTTTAGCACAAGAGTGCCAGTGAGAGCTGCTCAGAAAGAGATATAATCAGACTAATGTGTTAGAGGATGCACTGTGGGAATGGGGGCCAGGATGCAACAGACCCAAAAGAAAAACTGAAAACCTGTAATGGGGCAGAGCAGTGAGAAAGGACAGGAAGGCAGAGCACCAAGGAGGTAAAAGTCAAGAAGACGCAGCATCCGACAAATGTGAGAATGAGTCCTCTGTAGCAACAGGTAACCTTCAATTATGAATACCTGGGGAACAGACGGAACAGGGCTTCACCTTCATGAAGTCAGTATGCCATTATCTGCAATCCAAATCTCCAGAACATTTAGTACCTCAACAAGAAAATAAAGGCTTCCAGGACACTCACATAAAATATAGTTTAGATCCCAGAAATCTGATTTTTCTTCCTTGGAATGCAAAAACTTTGTTTCTTTTTCTGAAGGTCAATAACATCCTGTTACATGAAGTTATTTTCTATGAAATGAATGAACATAGCAGGCATGGGGGTTCCTCGTATGGCTGGAAGATTCCCTTGACTTCAACAAACTCAAACAACGACTACAAACCCCATTTACTAAACATGACCTTGGAGAAGTAAATAAATGTGCTTCCATTTCTTCATCTGAAAACAGATATAAAAACAGTGCCTACCCTCCAAGATGATATAAGGACTGAGTGACACTTGGTACCAGCATAGTACAGGACAGTTGCGGCTAGTATCAATCGTCAATTCACCTTCTTTTGTACAATGTAGGCCAGTGGCAAAACCTTCACCGTGCAGCAGAATCACCTGGAAGACTTACCAAAATACTGATTACTGGGTTCTGCCCCCAAATTTTAGGCCTAGCATAGGGCCTGAGAACTTGTATCTCTAAGACTTTGAGAACCACTGATCTAGTCAGTGGCATTTTCATTCTATGATTCTCTTCTCCCTCTTCTCCATAGCTCCTGAAGCCACTGGCCTGCCTAGAAGCTGGTATATTCAGAAACAAAAACTCCTGTAGAAAAGTGAAGGTTAAATATCTGAATCCTACATCCAGCCTCTCAACCAACTCATTTAATTTACCTTTGGCCAAGTCTCTTCATTCTAACATGAGACAAGCAATTTTTTTCATTAGGTTTCCAGGTGCCTCACTTTATGACTTGAAAAACATCTGTTAACCACAGTGATTTTCTCCCCTTAAATTCTTCTGGCACTTCCATGGCATGCATCCTGTCCAACCTGGCCCTGAACTGCCTGCGGCCTTGGCTACCTCTCAACCACATACATCTTGCTCTCCCAGGGAGG
Organism: Furipterus horrens; assembly: GCF_987537825.1. NCBI lineage: Eukaryota > Metazoa > Chordata > Mammalia > Chiroptera > Furipteridae > Furipterus > Furipterus horrens. The sequence continues at coordinate 71,707,192 of NW_028327180.1, forward strand.
CTGTGAGCTCCACAGACAGAGCAGCTTGGTCTTCAGCATTTTCTATGGTACTCAATAAATAAATGCTTTCAGATTCACTGAGACGATTTATATTAAAACTGGTAGATCCTATTAATACTGGCACTTGGATATCTGTTCCTTTGAGGAGACCCTGGACAGCCAAAGCTGATAAATCCCTCTATCTCAGATTGAAAAACAATTAACTGGATGCTAATTAGCAATGATATACTAAATATATAAAACTGGGTGCTAATCAGGTTAAGTCTCTTATAAGCATTTTACATGGACAAACTCAGTTGATCCTCCTAACACCTTTATATAGCAGCTGTTATTATTTGCCCATTTTGCAGATGAGGGAACTAAGGCTCAGAGAAATAACTTCCTCCAAGAACACAGCTTGAAAATAGATGAGCGAGGGTTTCACTCTAGGCAGTCTGGCTCTAGAGCCCTTAACAATGATGATATGCTGCCTCTCGAAAACTCAAGTCACTGGTATACTATAATAGAAAGCCAGGATATCGAAGGATAGCTAAGAAATACCTTAGGATACCTTAGGTTTCTTAGAAGAAAGAAAAAGAAAAAAGAACAACAGGAAAAGGAGGAGGAGGAGGAAGAGGAGGCAGAAGGAAAAAGGAGGAGGAAAGCAGACCTAAATTAGCAGATTCATCCAGCTAAGCCCGGCCTAGATTGGCTGAACCCCACAAAAGTATAAAAAATACATTTATATTGTTGTATGAGGTTTTTGTAGTTAGTTGTTACCCGGCAAAAGCTAAAAGATGCAATATATGAGTCACTAGGAATACCTACTGAGAGATCAAAGTGCACCAAAAAACTCAGCTCAAAATGTAGGGTGGGCTAATTAAAGTGGAATTCATCCAAATTAGGAAATTATGGAGTAATATCAATCAGCATATTATATATAACATAAGGATTATTAGAATTACACTGTTTTTTTTTTTTTTCCACTAGGAATTCTCAAAAAAGCAAGTAAAAAGTCCAAAGGCTAACTCTATGACAGCACTTTAATTCCTGCCCACAGGAAATAGTTCAGTAAACCTTTGACTGAACTTCTGGCTTTAACACCTCTGTGCCCTTAGCAGGGAAACCAACAAGCTTGCTTTCTCTGACAGATGGCTTCTCTCACCTCATACACGCTACTGTGTCAGGAACCACTGGTAGACAGGAAGTTGGCTCTAAAGTTTTCAATATTCAGATAAGAAGACTGAAGTAATTAAGGACTTTTTAAAATCTTCCAGATAAGCCCTGGCCCGGTGGCTCAGTGGAATGGAGCATCATCTCTACACCAAAAGGTTGCACGTTCAATCCCCAGTCAAGGCACGTGTGGGAGGCAACTAATTTATTTTTCTCTCTCACAATGATGTCTGTCTGTCTGTCCCCCACTTCCTTTCTCTCTAAAATTAATAAACATATCCTCGGGTGAGAATTTAAAAATTTGCCAGATAAGGTGGCTGAGAGCAGAATTCCAAATTCACGATCCCAATACAGTAAAAGATGTAAGCATTAAATTCCAAAGCCAACTGGAACACTCATAAAACTATTAGCAAGTCTCCATGCCTAAAAAGCACCCCAAAAGTTTATAAATTTGACATGGGGCATAAAACACTCTTTACTAAAAAGAGTAGTCATTTTCTTTCAGTTTCTTATAGTTTTATTCTTATCTGCTTAAGAAAATCACTCTTTCTTACCTCCAAGTAGATAAGAATCTTATTTGTGTAGATAACCAACCCAGGCTTGGGTCTAGAGCAAAAGCTGCATTTGACTAAAAAATGCAAGGTGTTCTCAAGTTTTAAATTGAGATCCCATGAGTTTTTGGTGTTTCCATGAAGTCTTCTGAACAGTGCCACAGCGGGGTGGGGCAGCACCACGTGTGCATGAAACCACGACCATGACTAGGTGGCCTCAACTAAAGCCAGACCCATGTCCACACTACAACTTTCCCTGGTCACTGGGACACTGCCCAAGTCCAAATCCCATCACGGTCCACCCGGCAGACTCTGCACACTGCTCAGTTCTAACAAACCTAAAGTGAGAAATCATTTTATAAAGCATCTTTTAATGCATGAATGGGATGAAGAGGGGCTTTAAACTCAGGAGGCAAAAAAGTGAAAGGTATCATGAACATCCTCCTATTTCCTGGGTTACTACAGTAGTCCCTCTCTATATTGCGGTTCACTTACTGCGGCATCACTATATCACGGGATTTTTAAAAATATTATATATAATTATTTATCGCGGATTTTTCGCTATATCGCGGGATTTTGCAGTACTGTATATGTATGTTGTTAAAGTTACATAGGTTTAAGAGTGTAGAATAAATGTAAGGTTCCTACTTCGCGGAGGCATCTAGAACATAACACCGGAGATAAGTGAGGGAATACTGTACCACAATTAGATTATTGGGGTTGGGGGGTAGTTAAGGTGAATCACTGTGCATTAGCAAGATGAAAACTCCCCCCGTCCCTTATTTTCACCAATTCCACCTGCAAACCAAATAAGACAACGCAAGGCGGCTAGAGGAAGCAACTACTGCTGAACTCCCTGTCTCCCTGTCTGGGGTTGTACATGGATGATGACGGGAAAACCCGCGCTAGCCAGGTTGAGACACACTGCTCTCTACCAGAAGGCACAGCTTCAGGGCTGGTCAACCCTCATCATCAACAACTGAGATCTTCTGTCATCTAAATAAGACGGGGATAAAGGTACGGAAACACCATTAAACACAGAGCATCTACTTACAGGCTCCACGAACTCAAACATCTTTCTTTCTTGGACTTCCTGCACCTTGAAGACATACTCCAGGGAAACTTCATAGAAATGCTGCCGGACCAGGTCCAGTTGGCTGTCTGCCTACAAATAAGATGGAACTTCAGAGAAAAATCAAGTCACTACCCAAGGAGAGCATTCAGCAAGCAGGCCAGAAAAAATCTCGAGGTGGTTTTTAAAAACAAATCAAACAGCATAAAACAGAAATAATAATAATAATAATAATAACAACAACAATAATAATAATAATGGTTAGCCAAGCACTTAACTTCATGCCAGGCACTGTGTCCATGACTATATATACATTGCCTTTTTCAAACCTCATTAATTCTAGTTGTTTAATACTCATTAAATTCCTAAAAAGAAGGCATTATCTTTATCTCTAATTTACAGGAAGAAAATGAACTCTGCTAACGTTAAGGACCCTGAGGCAGCCAGTACAGGGAAGATCTGTCCTGGCTCATCTGCCTCCAAGACTAGTGACTGTCTTTAAATCTCTAGGCAGCACTGCCTCACCACACTAACTCCCCTGACCACCCTGCGGCCCTCAGGGATCCTCCCTGCTTAAGTCTGCCCCTGAGACTGTAACTGGGAAAAGGGTCATTCTGAAAATCTGCAAAGTGCCTCCTGCAGAAAGAAGGAGCCACAAGGAATGTCCTCTGAGAAAAACAGCAGAGCCCAGCATCAGTCAGAGAGCTGGCAGCAAACACCTGGGCTGGAGTTGCAGCTCTACCGTTTTCTAGCTGGCGAGACCAGCTTCTGTCACTTATCCTCTCTGGGTCTCTTTCCCTCTCCTGGAGGATGGAGCTAATAGCATCCACCCTTGCTCTGAGTAGAGCTGTTTCAAAGAGAAACTGAGTTAAAGGCTGCAAATGATTTGAAAACCAGGAAGTATTCTGTACCCCTTGTTGTTATCATCACCAGGGACAGCAGAGTAGACGGGCTTCAGGCCCTGCTCCTCCGCTAAGCCAGCCACATCATCTCCAGGCAGTCACACTCCTCTCCTAACTTTCAGTCTCTCTCCCTCCCCTTCCAATCCAGTCTGCCCAGCAGACAGAATACCTTTCCGAAAATCTAAATCAGATGTTCTTCTCGCAGCCCCTCCAATGCCTCCCCTGGCCTCCACCACGGTTTGCAAGGCCTGGTGTGACCTGCCCACCTGCCCCTCCTCATCCCCTCCCACCCCAACCCACTCTCACTGCGCTCCAGACACCCTGGGCTCCTTGCTGTCCTCCAACACTCCAGATTTCTTTCTTGCCTTTGCACTTGGTGTTTCTTCTGCCTGAAAACCTCTTCCCTTAGATAAATATTCCATTTTTTTTAACTTCAGTGCACAATATGAACTACCTTTTGCACTATGACCTAATAAGCATACATTTATAATTAAGTGCAATGCACTTCCATATTTCCCATTCTGCCCCAGCCTACTACTCTACTCTGTTTCATGACCCCATCAGTCAGATTTTATGACACAACCACAATTACAGAACTCTGCCCCAGCTTTTCACTCAGCTCGCTCCTTCCCATCCTCTGGTCTCCATTCCCATGTTACCTCTGCAGAGCAGCCTTTGTTGATCACATTATTTTAGATAAGCCACTTCAGGGAGTCTCCATGTTCTCTCCTAGTTTATTTCCTTATCACTATATAACATTCTTATTTATTCCTCTCTTTTCTTGTGTATTGACTACTGGAATATAAAGTTGTTAAGAGCAAAGACCCCATCTCATTTTTCTACTTTTCTATCCCAGTCCCCTCAAAGGCATTCAACAGACACCTGAGGGAATGAATGGCTGATCGCTATGTGGCCACGAGGACCCAGCACTCAGAAGAAATGCATAACTTAATGTGATTCCAAAGGGAAAGGAAGAAGAAATCCCAAATGGAATGGTGTGTGTCTCCTGCCAATGCCCCCACTCATCTGGGCTATAGAATTCACACCCTTAGCTCCTCCTGCAATGGAATCGTAAGCCAGGACTCCAACCCACCCAGCAGGCCCAGGCCCTGCTTGTTCCTTGAGAAATTAAATCTACCAGTTTGTCTGAGACCCAACAACCATTCTGTGCTTCTTGTAAGAGGCATTCTCCTAGACTGTAAGTTCCATGAGGACAGATCAGTCATTTCACCCCCACAACACACACAATGCCTGAACAGACTTTTTCACGGAAGAATGCAGTGAATATTTGTTGAACAAATGAATACCGTCTTTGAAGCAAGCTTCTGAGACACTGAAGAATACACTGATTTTTAAAAAATCATCCACTAGATGGCAGTGTCATTCCACATCACTGCCCTAGATCCCCGCCAAGGATCTAGGGATGAGCTAGGATTTTTAAGTGCTGGGTTCAGAGCTCTGCAATCAGGGAACAATTCTGGATAACAAAGGAAGCAGATTCCATTAAATGTGTACTAAGTGTTTAATAATGAACCTAAAAGTTTATTTATTTTTTAATAAATGTGAAGAAGATCATCACTAAATAGTTGGAAGACCTTGAGTAAATCAGTTGAGCTCTACAAGAAACAGTTCCTTCAAAGGTAATTTCAGGAGGTTCAGCCAGATGATCACCAAAGCCCCCGCTCTGGCCATCTCTAGGTGCTTGACACACATTGAATGGCAATGGCAGGCAGGCAGCAGAGCACTATCCCTCCCTCCCAAGATGGAGAGAGAAGCAGGAGAGCATACTGGGTTAAGGGAAAGGGTTCCAGAGTCAGAAGCCAGGGTTCAAATCCTCACTGGCCAGCAATGGGCAGACTATTAACCATCTAAATTTCCTTTTATGTAAAATAAAGGTGCTACATCTGTACCTCAGAGAATAGCTGTGAGGAGTTGAGAAGATTCCATGTAAAATGCTCAACACAGTACCTGATACATAAATATGCATTCAATATTTGCTGCTATTGTTGTTGCTGTGTTTTTGTAAGTACAAGTATTATCACTATTGTTATCAGATTATTAGATTATTTAATTTAATTCAGTTCAAGTACAACCAAATAGCAATGCTTGAGAATAGGCCAGCGTACACAGGAAAGACCTTTAGTCTACTCCTTGCCCTCCAAGTACTTAGAAAGTATGAATGGGTAAAAGACCAGAACACAAAGGACTGTAACAGAAGAGCATAATGAAAAGATATCCACTAAGATATACACCAGCAAAGTCCATGCTACAGACTGAATGTCGGTTCCCCTCCCCATCATTCACCTGTTGAAACCTAATCCCCAATGTGATGGCATCTGGAGGCGGGGCCTTTGAAGGTGATGAGGTCATGAGGATGAAGCCTTCATGAATCTGATTACTGCCCTTATAAAAGAGAGTGTCACTCCTTCCAGCCATGTGGGGACATATAGCAAGAAGACAGCTGTCTATGAATGAACCAGGAAGCAGGCCTCACCAAATCTGCCCGCACCTTAATCTTGGACTTCCCAACCTCCTGAACTGTGAGAAATAAATGGATGTTGTCTAACAGCCACCCAGTCTGAGGTATTGTCACAGCAGCCTGAACCCACTAAGGCAGTCAGGAATAGTACGATCCAGTTTAGGAATAGGGGATGGAGAAGAACAGGCCAGTCAGAGGGATCATTCTCTGCACTTGTACAGCAGCTATACTTTGCCTTGTCATACATGAAGTAGGCAGGACACATATTTATGAATATCTTACAAAGGGACTACAATCTCAGAGACATGAGTACTTGTCCCAGGCCACACAGTGACTGCATAGCAGAACAGGCCTTGAAACAAGGTATCCCTTTGCCAGCCAATGTTCTGGTCCCTCAACTGTGCTACTCAGGGGGAGATGATACTGGCATGGCCCTAAAGAATGTGCTGGACTGATCCCAGACCAAGTAAGCACTGCCCAGGAATGGAGCAAATAGACAGGGAGGAGAGTACCCTCACTCTGGGAACACCATGCCTGTAGGATGCCTGCATTGCGGGCCTCCCAATATCAGCAGGGACTAGAACAATATGCACTGGCTCAACACCTGAATACCTCAACTCATCTAACTCCTTGGAAACTATAGAACTGGCCACATCTGGCCAGTGTGACCAGCATCCAGAGACTTTCCTTAAATATAGTTTCCAAATCCACTAAAGAGTGAGGGCATAAGGACAGAACCTAAGTGGAACTATTTGTTTATCCTGTACAAACACATATCCTGGGGTATCTTCTACTGCCTATATCCCCATGTAGAGTTGTGACTAGCCTTTATATACCAGGCAGTGAAAATAAGCAATTCTTTAGCTTTCTCCATCCTATTTAACAAGATTTACCTGAGTAGCTATACTACTTTTAAAAATCACCTCCTCATGTGTTTGCTTCATTTTCCCTACTCTAGCACAAGATCTTTAAAGAAAGCTTATTAGTATTTTCTACTTTCTACCGTTCACACCAAGTACTCAATTGCTGTTGGCTGGTTGGCCAGAACTGGTCTGCAAAGTCCACTCTAAACAGCAGTGGCTGAAGTTGTTGCTGACTCTTCACTGTCACTCAAACAACTGGTTTAAATACCCAAGTAGAGTCCTGAGAACCACACATTCCTCACTGAGGATATGTAACCAGTCCTGCTTGGGAAGGGATCAGACTCCATCATCTCTTGAGCTGTCTTCATCTTTCAACTTTTGACCCTACTATCTTCACAAGAGTACTGGCATGGTATTTGCTCAAAAAAAAAAAAAAAAAGAAAAGAAAATTTAAGAATGAGGGCTAGCTTGAAAACCATAGCTACTGTTTAGCATATTTGTGAGAAAGGTCAGCAAACTGTTAAGAATTAAATAAAATGACATTTGTGTAGCCAAATTTGGAGTTTCACTAGGAAACTGTCCTGCCTCCCAGAAACGTAAACTTCTCTGCCACATAAAACTCCAAAAACAAAATAAAAATAGTCACTGCTCCATGGCTGCAGTGCAAATCCAAAACAATCAGGGGCCGGTCACAGATTTTACTTTTTTGAAACAAGGTTTTTTGAAACCATATGAGTAACAATAAAGGGTTGCTGTAAAAAAAGAAAGAAAGACTACCATCAATTACTGGTTGAAACAAATTTTTTTTTTTAATTAACATATAAAGCAGAAAGTCAAAAGGTGAGATAATAGAGTACAGAATCAAGGTCAGGGTGAGAGAAACAGAAAAGCAGTTTCCCTCAGTTTGAAAGGAAGCAGCACATTCTAGCAGTTAGGGCTGCCCAAGAAGGAGGTGGGTGATCTTGACCAGCACTATGTTCTTCTGCCACTGACAGGCTGGAGAGCCACCGAGGGCACGGTGCGGGTGGGAAGATACAAAGGCAACCTCCGCATTAGGCATCAGATCAAGTTCCTAGTTCCCACGGTCTCTTCCAAACCCAGGATTTTCTAGCAAAGAGTAGCCAGTACATATCCACAGCACCATATAAAAATTAAACACTTTATTCAGGATACTAGTAAAACTTACCTCCTGAAGCTGGGATTCTTTCTTTTTGGAAGACAAATTTAAGTGCTTTTCTAAGACACCATAATACTTCTCTGTCTCCTTGTCATACTTCTTTTTGGCTTCCTGGTAAAAAAAAGAGAGGAGAAGAGAAAAAAATAAAACATTGCAGGAACAAAAGCAACCTGGGTCAAGATCTTTCTGCTCATCTTCACAGCTTCATCATTCCCTCAGACGACAGAACAACAGCAGACAACCCAGCTTCTACTCTTCAAAAACTGCCTGTTAAATCAAGCAACCACTCATCAGCAGCCCAGGGACTTTGAGTGTCTATCAGAGTCACCACCACAATGCCAGAAATGAGGTAGAGTCCAGTGCTTCACAGCAGCAAAGCCAGGCCTCCACCTTCTAAGACCTTAAACTGTGAAACAGAAATTTCTAGTTTCTAATTCACAAGGATGTTCAAAGCCAAATGAAGGAGGGAAGTTACCTATAAAGAAAATCTCAGAGTAGGAAGATCTACTTGACGCTTGAATGAAACAAGTCTATAGACTAATGGAGATCCAGCTTTAATACTGTTCAAAAAGTACTTTTTAACATAGAAACCCAAATATCCTTTGATATACAGGTCTTTAAGCTGAGGAATAATTCAAAACAAAGATGTTATCTTCACAAATGTGTTCACTGCAGCATCATTAATCATAGTTTTAAAAAAGGAGGCGAGGGGCTGAGAGTGATGGGGGGTGAAGCGGGGAGAGACAGCAACAGTGGCAGTAATATCACTACCCAAGGTTAGAATCTGGGATAATTCAAGTATAGAACGCCCAACATAGATAACTGGGAAGGCTAGGTAGTCTATGGAAAATTGCTCATCACATAATGAAAAGTAATAATAGCATGATATAAACTTGGTGTATCCTATGTTGAATATGTATTTATAGATAAAGATTAGATGGGAAGACACCTAAATGAAAATACTTGAGTTAAGGCAATGTGATAATGCACGATTTTTTTCCTCCGTTTTGGAAATTCTTATTGTCCTATATTAATTGCTTTCAAAATGAAAAATATCATAATATACATAATCATCCCTGCTATCCCACCACATCAGTGAGTCATTGGGGTTCTATTTTAATTTCCCTTTACAGACAAGAAAGACTTAGACCCAGTGAGGTTAACTTGCAGAAAGTCACAGAGCGTGACAGAGCTGGGATATGAGCCCAGGACAAGCTGCCTCCAGAGCCCACGTCTCAGCCACACTTGAGACACACTGTCACAGGCGCCTCTTCCTTCTACACCCCAATGGGGATGGCAGGAAAGGAGGCTGGGAGAAGGTTGGCACTGGCCTGCTAATCAGGACCAAATTTATTCAGTGCATCGTTCCTGCTTCTGACTTATATGGAGCCCACAGAGGATTTTTCTGCAACTCCAAGCCTTTAAGAAAAATTTTTGCGGCCAGATAAAGAAACTCAGAGACACCTCTCTTCATCTAATAAATATAATGTGCAACCCCTCTGGGTTAGACTCTTTTAGGCACTGAAATACAAGACAGCAGCAGTCCCTACCCTCACAGGAAGGATATTTCAGTAGACGAGACACAATTAACCACTAAACAAGTAAACAGCATAATTGCAGGCTGCCACGGTGCTGTGAAGGAAATAACCAGGGTGCAGCCACACAGATTCTGCAGATAAGGGGCTAGGGAGATGCCTCACTGGGGAGGGGATGGACAAGTTAAGACCTGCTGATCACGTGAGGAGCAAAGTAGAGGATTTTAGAGCAGAAGAGCAGTAAGTGCTCTGGGCAGAGCACTCTGAGTCAAAGTTGCACAAAACTCCCCGAGAAGCCATCACCTGAAGCCCCGAAAAGCTCCTGCGATTTCAGACACCATTTAGCTGGTGAACAGCAAAATTCTAAGCCTCACAAAGTGGGAAGAATTACCATCTACACAGTTTTGTTTTGTTTTTTTAATTGATTTGAGAGAGAGAGAAAGGGGAGAGGGAGGGAAAGTAAGAGAGACAGTAAGAAGAAAGACTAAGAAATATCAATTTGTCGTTCCACTTATTTACACATTCATTGGTTTCTTCTTACCCTGGCTGGTTTGGCTCAGTGGATTGAGCGTCGGCCTGCGAGCTAAGTGTCGCTGGTTCGATCTTCCAGTCAGGGCACATCAGAGAAGGAAAACTCTGATTCCAAAAAACCTCCGCTGCCTTGCGGCATACCTCTTCAGGGGAAAGGCTAAGGGAGTAAACCCCGACAGAAAATCCGGAGCCGGAGTCCCTAAGGCGGTTTGACGTTGTAGTCAACACCGGCAACTCCTGCGGCGCACCTGAAGCCAAGCTGTATTGACTCAGTCTTTCCCCTGGATCCTTCAGCTGCGAAGAGAGGGGGGGTCTGCTGCATGGGCAACAGCAGACCCTCCATATCACCCTGCCCAGGCTCTGTAGCTTCAGCTCCACTGGAGAGGACACTCCAGCGTCATCGCAAGATGTCGATTCAACACGGGAGGAGACAGATACCGTGTCACTCCCGAGTCGGACTGCACAGCCATTCTCGGCGGTGCAGATAGACTCTTAAGAAGCTACACCATCGTCTCTCGAGACGGACGGCTGCCGACGACGACGGTTTCTTCTTGCATGTGCCCTGACCAGAGATGGAACCCACAACCTTGGAGTATAGGGATGATGCTCTAACCAACTGAGCCACCTGGCCAGGGCTTATCTACCCAATTTTAGCTGACAGTATCCATTTTTACAAATCTCAATTTTGCTTAAAAGACTACTAACACACAAGAAAAATTAAACACACAGGAGCAAATGAAGAAAACCCCAAGGAAGCATCACTCCTTCAAATTTGAGAGGTAGAGGCAAGACACTTGACTCAAGCAACTCTTCCTTTATATTATAGAATCTAGACTGTGAGCTAAGGCTCCAAGTCCATTTAATGCTTACTGAGCCACTCCACCAGCCCTGTCACCAACCCCAAAAGGGAGAACCCTGAGTCAGGATAGTCCAGCTAACCACAGGTGAGAAAAAGCCAGGGAACATGAGCCACTGGAATGCTGTGACTTTCTGGCAACTCAGGCCTCCACATTCCATGTTCAAGAGAACAGCCAAAGTGAAAGAAAACGGGAAGCTGTTCTGTCCTGAGCCACAGCAACAAGACCTCTGTGGGAACAACTTTACTAAGATTTACATAATGTCCATAAGATGGGAGGGTGGTATTCCTCAGTTACTCAGGGACAAGAAGGTGGTCACCTTCCAGGGAATCCATTGTGAATAAGGGACAGAGGTAGGATCCTCCACTTCCACTCTAAATGAACCAACTCGAAACCAATAATTGCCTCTCTCCAGGACTTGGGTCCCTCATCTATATACTGAGGACAACTAGATGAGATCGTTGCTCAGGTTTCCTCTTTCAGCTCAAAGACTGTCCAATAAAATAAGGATAAGGACACCTACTTCCTCATAGGATTGTTACAACTAAATGAGATAAACCATATACAATGTTAGCAGAGTGCCAGGTGCATGGAAAGTGCTTAATAAATCTCAGTGGTGGTGACAAAGGTGGTGGTGGCAAAAACGGTGGTGATGGCAATGATGAGGTGCATCCTCTAAGCACACCACTTTCTTTCTGCAGCCCAGGTCCCAGGAAGGTAGCCCTCCACAGCACGGCCACACTTCGAGATTACACGCTTGCTTGTGTCTCTGTGCCTGCTGTCCCTCTCCCCAGCCACACCACGAGAACAGCAATCACATCCATGTTTCTTCCCCACCATACGCCCCTGTGCAGTGCAGGGCCAGGCACACAGCAGGCTCTCGCGTGTTTTTTAATGAATCAGCTGTGTGTGTGGAGCATAATAACTGACATCAGTGACTACATGACAGACACTGGTCTAAGCACTTCATATGAGTTCACTCATTTCTGTCTTGTAGTAACTCTCTGAGGTAAGTACTATCGCGATCCCCGTCTTACAGCTCAGGAAACAGGCATGGGGAGGTTGGATAACCTCCCCAGGTTTACATGCAAGTGACAGAAGTGAGACATTAGCTCAAGCAGTCTAGCTCCAGTGCCCACACTTAACCTCTGTGCGACAATGTCTATTCTACTTTCACCGGAGAGCCCAGCTATGGCTGCAGGAAAAGCACCCTCCCCCAAACGCAGAACTCTAAGCGCAGGGCCGTGGTCACACCGAGCTGCAGGGTGGGGCCCGACTCCTGAGAAGCTGCACTAGCACAAGAATGCCCACGAGTCCACGTCCCTGGCAGCCTTCACACCCTGCACTCCAACTTCAGCTGCACGAGAGTAGCAACAGCTTGTTATAGCAACGGAAGCAGTACCAGAGGGGACAGGAGGAGGAAGGGTAATTTTAGCATCACGTAGGCAGAGTTCAGAAACCTGAACTTAGCCACTAAGGAGCCCTTGCTGGCTCTTGACTACTCTTGAATCTGCTCTCTATGTCACCTAGTGTGGAGGGTTTGCTGTTTCTTTGTTTTCTATGAAATGCACATAATGCTATGATATCCAGTGGAACCTCAGTTCTCAAACTTAAATTCATTCTGGAAGGCTGTTCAAAGAAACGATTTGTTTGAAAACAAAATCTTACGTTTTTTCATAAGAAGTAATGTAGATTGAACTAATCCATTCCAGATTCCCCCCCAATGATTCCGTTTTAAGTGTACTTATATACAGTACATGTCTAATGTACTGTTTAATCTATAAACAGACACTTTAAAAACGAGGACATGAAAATTTAACAAAATGTAAATAAAACATACAGTAAAAATGAAAATTTATATACACACTAGAACTTACTTTTCATGCTGAGAGCTACTGATGAGTGGATACAGAGGAAAGGGATGGAGGGATGGAAGGATGTTACCATTCGGAAGGGGAGTCCCCTTTCTTAGAAACGTCCGGTATCCATCTATTCTTCTGGTGTTCTTTCTCTCTTTTGTTTCTTTGCTTCACAAGAACTTGCCTTGGGTTCACTGGGCCTCTGCCTCACTAAAAACCTACCCAGTGATACTTGTTTCTGCCTGTGTTTTAACAATCACCTGAAGCAAAACACTGAGCTGTCATTGAACAAGCTTACTGCACAGTTTGCTACTTCTATGTCAGGGTGATATTTCTCAATTAAAGTTTGCCTTTCTCCCCATTTCCCAGGCATTTCCTTGATTAGTGAAGTAGAAATATCCTCCCTTCCCTCTGTTTCTACCTCTTCAATTGCAAATCAAACAAATTAAGTTCAAGAACCGAGGTTCCACTGTACCGGCATTAAATGGTTGTCAGGTTGAGAACTAAAGTTTTGTTCAACAACCAAGACATTTTTTCTGTGAACAACTTGGTCTAGAACCAAAATGTTCAAGACAGGAGATGATCAAGAACCAAGGTTTAACTGTAAATGTATGGAGAGGGGGTAAGAAACAGGTATGTTGAAAATAGAAATGACAGAGAGGAGGGATACGCAATCATCCCCAATGCCATGGCATCATTCTTCAACAGGAAGGATAGAATAGAATATGTGTGAGAGGGAAACATGTTTTGGTGAGCAACCATTTTTCTTAAATTGTTTAATTCTTATAGTTCTCAGCATCTATAGCCCTGCCTCTACCCACCTAAGCTAGAAAAGTACCCGCTCCCGTCATTATGATCAATGGGATTAACCCAAAGGGAGCCCCACCGAGACCTGCCTCCTCTTCCCTCCTCCTCTGGGGTAACCTTCCAAACAGTGCTGAGGGAAGAGGCCAGAGTGAGAGACATCTGTGCCCAGAGGGAAAAGTTACTACTGGAAAGATGACTCAGTCAACAGATCAGCTCTGCCTCTGCCTCAAAACCCTTCAGGACCTCCAGAGCCGCCACCCAGTGTTTTCAGCAATAGAAGGCACCGGCCCGAGGCCACTAAAGAGAAGCGGCTCACTGGGCCTGCATCAGTGAGAACTGGGGAGGGGAGTTTTCTCGCCCATCGCTGGGTTTGCTCAAAGTCTTAGACAAAAGCCTAATGGAACAAGATATGCCTTTAAATCCTTAGCATCTGATACAAAACCAATAATCTCCAATTTCTTCATAAATGCAAACTGTAAAACTGGTAGAAAAGTGCTGTAGAATTGGAAAAATAATTATTGCCGTGGTCCCTCCTTCAAAGAATGAATAACCCTGACTGAATTGAACATAGTCTCTTCCAGGTCCTAATATATTCATATTCAGAAAGCAGGTGCACTGGGGAAAGGGGAATGATGGAGGAAAACACCACTTCTTACATTTTAGCTACCTTTTTCCCACCTACAGGCACCTCGCAAGGCCATGTCACAAGTGAGTAAAATCCATCCCAACAGGTATGAGTATGACACTGCCCCAAACACCCTGCAGGTGGCACAAGGGACCGAGGCTGAAAGACAATGCTGGAAAAGCAGGAAGAAGAGCTTGACAATCCTCTTGCTTTCATTGATTCCAGTGAAAAACATCTTCCCAGCAGGTGGTCTCTGAAACTCCCCTTAAGGTCAAACCACTAGGGCTTCCTAGTGATTTCTCACAGGACAGGGGAGCCCAGGAGAAGCCACCTCTTAGAAAGGAACAAGACTCATGCCTTTACGGTCTTTCGGTAACACATTAGAATTGGCTGAATTTGGGCTGCTGCCCTTCCAAGTCAGTGATAACAAATGGTGACCTCTGGGCTGAAGCAGCCCCACTTTTTGACCAGCACAATGTGTTAAATATATTTTTTTAATTATTTGCCAACACTTCTTTTAACCAGGCGATTTCATATAAAACTCTGACTTTTCAGTTTCTCTTGAAAATTTTAAAGATCTATCAAGAGAGGGCTCATTTGAACACACAGCAAAAGTGAGCTAAGAACAGAGTGCCGGGCCCACAAGGCCCGATTTGTAGCCCATGTTCTAGCCTCTGAGCCCTGGACCTTGCAATAAACACAATCCCAAGTTGCCCAAGCACACAGGTACCTTTCTTTACTAACACAAAGGACACATGGTTTCCACTGTTGGACAGCTTATGACCTAGCACAAAGTGATTAGATAACAAAACACGAGAAGAGCAGCTCCGGGCATGACCACCCAGGCTATCTTCAGACACTTGTGAAGTGCAGATGAGCTAGGCACCAGGCTTACTCGCCCAAGATTTTCTAAACACAGTGGGCTTAGATTTTCTGGCGATTTTCTGGAGAAGGTGTGTTTTCAAGACCTCTTACCTAAAAATCCGAGAGGAAAAACTGCAAAATTCTCACCTTGGCAGCCCCAATCTGCTCCTTCCGAAACTTTTCCAAGGGCGTGATGAGCACGTCACTGGCATTTTCAATCTGGTAAGAATAAACAGCGGGGAGCGGGGTGGGGGGAGACGCAAGAGCAGTATCAGTAAAGAATTAGAGCAGTGCTGGCACAAAATATCTCCTCATGTCTCAACATAAAATTTGAGTAAGCAATACTGTGCATGTAGGAACTGTTCACAATACATCAACTGACAGCATGTCAAATCAAAATCTAGTCATCAGTTCAAAATATTGTATTCTTCCTGTGCATGATTAAAACTGGTTCTTAAAAAGTAAAAATTAAGACCTCTAACAATGTAAGCAACCATCCAAAGGTAGAAGGAAACTAGTGACATGGTAGGATCTAAATTTCAAGCTTCAAGTGACATCCTGTAAATGTTCATTCACCCAAGTTATATTTAAGTACATACATTTAAAGCAGAGCAACACTGACTCTGGATTACAAACAAATAGAAAGCATCTTTAACATCTAGTGGGATGAAAACCTTCCAGCAGGATTTTGTGTGAACCTAACCAACACTGGACTATGATCGGGACACTTGTGTCTGCTGACCACTGGCTGCCTCTCAATATCATCCCACAGCCTCGCCCTCTCTGGTCCTGCACTCCAACTACACCATCACCCGAAGACACCTCAAATGTACCAAATCTGTCCCACTTGCAGGCTTTTGCATTTTGCTGTTAGGTCAGATGCCCCATCCCTAAATTCTTGTGTGGAAGATTCATTACTTACTGCAATTCAAGTTTCAGCTTAAAGGTCACCTCTTTAGGAAGGCCTTCTGTGACTACCAATATAATTCAAAGAAACTTCCCAGCAGTGCACACACACACACACACACACACACACACACGACAGGGGAACCCAGGAGAAGTCACTTCTTAAAAAGGAACAAGACTCACTCCCTTTACGGTCTTTCAGTAACACATTAGAATTGGCCAAGTTTGGGCTACTGCCCCTTCAAGTCAGTGATAACAAATGGTGACCTCTGGGCTGACGCAGCCCCACTTTTTGACGTACGCATGCACGCATGCACACATGCGGACTTATAAACGCTCTCTCATCTACCACTATCCCTAAAACACAGAAGAGTGCTGAAACAAAGGAGCACTCAAATATTTTTCAATAACTAAATGAATGAACAAATTATTTCTCGATTGGCTGCCAACTGTGTGACCATGGGCAAAACTTTTAACCTCTCTGGGCTCCAACTTCCTCGTCTACAAAATGAGTGGTCTGGATTGTCCCAGCTCCAAGATTCCATGGTCTTTTCTAAAGCAGTACAATATTTTACAATCTTTCCTCTTAAGTCATTCACTGATTACTTCTCGCTCAACTAATTATTTCAGGAATCTCATCTCAACAAAGCATTATTTTTCTAAATCACATGCATATCCACTGCAATGAAACCAAGAGAGTAAATGCCAGAAGCCATAAATGGACACAAAGAGAACTCATTGAACAAAGTGAGGAATAGAAGTGGTAGGCCTCCAAATTTATTGTCGTTTGCCTTTTTCTCAATTTTGAGACCACTTATTCTAGTAGAGAGCAACACTAGAGTGTTGCAATATTGTTTAACTTGTTCCGTTTTTACTGTTATTTGATGTGGCTTGATTGACTCACTTGGTTATGTCTTTTCTACAAATCAAGTCTCTAATGCTCATAATGGTATCTGAGCCCATAAGTCAGTGGTTCTCAGCTTTAGTCGTATGTCAGGCTCACCTGGGGAGCTTTTAAAAATCTCTATGTCCAGGCCTCACTCCAGAGCAATTAAATCAGAAACTCTATACTTCGTCTCAGGCATCAGTATGTTTTGAATTCAAGTTGTTCCAAAGGGCATCCATGATTGAGAATCCAGCCCTAAGTAGATGCTAAATATATGAAAGCAGTAACTGCTCACCTGGGAATCAGGATGCCCGAGTCCTTGCCCCAGTCCTTCCACTGCTTGCTATCAGCCTTCATAAGGCCTCAACTTTCTAATCTGTCAAATGAGGGACTGCAAAGGTGAGGAATAAGGTCTGTCTGGGTCTAGGAGTCTATGACTGTGTAATTTCCACTCCATTCCAAGCACTGTGCTAATATTGGGGACACAGTAGCCTATTCTCTGCCCTTCAAGAATTCATATTTACTATGGGGCACGTGCAGTGATTATCGGGACATAATATGCTAAATGCAGAATCAGAGGCATAAAGTGAATATTAAGAAAACACAAAGATAACCAAATATCCTGGGGCATCAGGGAGGACTTCCCAAAGAAGGTGCAGCTTTGCTAAGCTGAGCTGAATTGATGGTGAAGCTGTCACAGAGCAACGAGGTAGGGAAGGGGCTTGCAATGGCCATATACTCAGATGCAGAGAGTAGAAATTCAATTCACTGACATTAATAATAAAACTGCAGAGGCAAGCTGAAAAATATAATCCAGTCATTGTTCCCTTACTGCAGGCCATAGTGATCTGCAGGGTATTATCATGATTTGCTCACCACACCACCCACCCCCAAATACTGACTTGGCCAAGAATCAGACTCCAAAGAATCACTTCCCTTTCTCAGGCACCAGCACGTGCACAAACACAAGCTTTCCCCTCCCTCCACGCCCCAGAAACCCTGCTGTGGCTGCCGCCACTACCCCCAATTCTGGTTCAAGCACCCAGCAATGAGCAATCAAGGAAAATAGTATGTCTCTCTGCAGGGCAGAAGGTGAGAGGCTTCCGCTCCATTTAGAGTTTTAAATAAATCCCCACATTCTCTGGTGTCACCCACACTTGGGTTTGAATCTAGACCACCATGCCACTTATTAACTGTGTGATCTTAGGCATGTTACTGAAACTCTGTAAACCTCAATACCTTCATCTGGACAATGAGGATGATATAGGTACTACCTCAGAGTCATCATGAGGGTTAAAATAGAAAACATGTGGCTACATAATGTCTTGGTAGATGCCATGGACTAAACTGCACCCCTCCCTCCACCAAGAAGTATCATGTATTGAAGCCCTAACCCTGGCAAATTAAATGAGGCCATTAGACCAAGAGGTGGCTCTAATGCTTTAGTAACCTGTATCAGCAACCCCAAACCTAAGCCTGCGAATGCCTCAAGGTTAAGAAATCAAAACCTAAGAACAAACAATCACAAACTACCAGGCTTTTCCAAATAAGGCAACTACCTAAACGACACCCAATTAACTGATTTCCTTGCTTTGCTTCCACATCTTCAGTGCTGTATAAGTCTCTCCCCTAGCTCCTGTAGGTAGAGCACTGCTAACTACTTCCAGGCTGGTGTTACCCAATTTGAATTGATTTTTGCTCAAATAAACTTAAAATTTTAACACGCTTTACATGATCTTTTATCACTCACATGGTGATAATATTTGAATATGGGGCCTTTTAGAAGGTAATTAGGTTGTGAGCCCACTGTGAAGTCCTCTCGATGGGGTCAGTGCCCTTGTAAGAAGAGACATGAGAGCTTCCCCACCCTTTCTCTGCCCTGTGAGGCAACAGCAAAAAGGCAGCCATCTGTAAACCAGGAAGAGGACCCTCACCAAGAACCACATCAGTCAGCCCCTTGATCTTGGACTCACTATTCTCCAGAACTGTGACAAATAAATGTTTATTGTTTAAGCCATCCTGGCTATGGTGTTTTGGCAGCCCGAGCTGACCAAGGTAGGAAATTTAGTCTCAAACCATTCCTTATCAATATGGAAAGAGAAAAAAAAAGTTCATTAATAGACCCTTTCCTGGGGCCTTTGGAGCACCACCTCCAAAACAGAATCCCTCCTGGGGACAAATCAGCATGTAGCCAGCAGGGAGTTTCAAATCAGGCCTCTGTCTGATTTGGAAGGTGCCAAAGAACTTGTGGATGTGGAATCCCTCATCTGTTAATGCTGAACCACATCAGAATAAATTCTAATGCAAAAGAGATCTCTTAAGAACCTGAAGACCAGCTTTTGATTCTTGAATTCCACAACGCCTCTCTTTGAAGAACTTGGAGCTAACATAACTTACTAAGTGCCCATTTACTAGGTGCCTACCACATGGCAGGCACTGTGTTAGGTGCTTTGGAATTAAAAGCGAAGGAGTCGCCCTGCCCTCCAATAGCTTTTACATAAGTTTAATAAGGCGGGGGGGGTGCAGTTTGCAGAGTGGGGCACTTCATTCCCATTCTGCCAAAAGAAAACCCCAAAGAGTTAAATAATTGTAAAGATACACCCAGAAATCATATACCTTATGTGCACACATTACAGTGAAGTCATTCTCAAGTTATCCAAGTACATATATCCTATTTTTTACAAAAGGCTCCAAACCCTGCAAAGATGAGAAGATAAGGCTTGCTCAAGAGCTCAAAGCATTTAAGTGGCAGAGCCTAGACACAAAGCCATTTCTTCTGATAACAAATCCCATGCTCCCTAGACATGACCACACTGTCTGGGACCAAGAGTAGCCCAGCTGTACTCACCATCCGTATCCGTTCATCTTCAAGATTCCTGAGAACAGTGGCAAACTCCTGTAAAGACCTCGCTGGAAAACAGAAAGGGGCCTTGAGATGGAAGTTGAGTAATGGGCCTTTAGGAGCCTTTCCAGATTCAGCAGTCATGTTATGCGTGGAAATCCCTTGGCACATGCAGAAACCTAAAGTCAATTGTTTCCCAAGGCTCCCCTTATCTTTTAATCATTAATCATTAAGGATGACCCAGAAATACATGTTAATTCCACCTGGCACTTTAGCTAGGGAAGGATTTCCTTCAAGGAAAAGACTGGCTTGTTCCTGCGAGTACCTAGGACTGATGAGATGCTGGCTGGCCCCCAGACCCCAGGCTGGAAGGGGCAGAGTTCCGCTTAAGAGTGGAAGGATTTCCTGCCCAGGATTTGACCTCCTCAACCTTTGTTGTGGGGCTGCGTCAGAACCCAACCTTTTCTTTGGCACTAGAACTAAACAAACAGTGCTGCTGGCACCGGAAGTCCCATCTCTGGCTTCTCCTTAAGCTCCTCCTGAGTCCCCAAGCCATTTATTAATGCAATACAGCTTGCAGAATGCTGGTCAGATGGGGACCATCTCCTTCTCTAAAATTATTCCCAAAGACAACAGGCATTAAGTGCAGTAGCCCTGAGGATATCTGGAACATATGTTTCACGTTGGGAAAACCAGCCATATATTCAGGATTTACCACAATGATATGTTCTCCCTGCTCCCAGCTGTCTCCCAACCACCTTTGCTATCCCCAGTTCCTGATGTACTGCATGGCAATAGGAACTCGATAAGCACTTGATGGCTTGTTAATTCAATGAACATTCTCAATTCTTGCTCACATCATGGAGTTAACCAAGATGTCCAATGTAAGAACAAAGTGCAGCCACTAGACCCTGGCAAAGAAGGGTGTCTTTAACACTACCAATCCTCCGTACTCAGTGCTGCCTACAAAGGACAGGTGGTGGTGCAGAGTGAAGAGGCACACTGAGGTGACCAGTGGCAGCCCCACCCTCAGCATCTTGGTAAACAGACAAAAGGGACCACTGCAAGCTAGACACTGAGCTCCATTCACCTTTCAAAGGCAACAGCAGCTACAAAGCTCTAGTCAACTGTTGCCAGACAGAATGTGGGACCAGCTGATTAGCTTCTCCAATTTTCAAAGATCTGGAGAACTGAAACTTAAGTATAAATTCAATTTATATGGTAATTCAATTACAAAAATGAGTGCTAAGGAAAACATAGCTTCATTCTGATCTCAGCCCATAAGCTAGCACTTGCAACCTGTGATCTAATTCTTCCCTCAGCTACCTGCATTCTGCTTTCTCTCAAAGTTCCCAGCACTGTGGTTATGGGGAAGAACGGCACAAAACCAGCCAGAAGCAGGACACCAAAGGAAGGCAGAGCAGAGAGCCCCACTGCAAACCTTCACACTTTCTCCTGCAAGAGGAGGGTGAGCGGCAATCCCAGAGCTCCAAGGAGAAGCCCAGAATAGCCCCAAACCCCTGATCCTCACTTAACTCTGTCCCCTCCACTGTTACTATGGATTTCTTAATTTATAACACTTAGATTCTTCCTATCCCCAGAAAAAGACTCAGTAAGGACATTGGATGTTATGATAAACAGCACAGTTATGACTTACCTATACACATTTCATCATCCGTTTCTGCATCTCCTATGCACTGAAATTTAAATTCATTTAAGGAATCTGCAAATTTCCTCTTCGCTGAAGACAAATCTAGAAAGAAAAAAAGAATCACAAATTACTGATATAAACTGGCTTTCCAATTTGCTGCACTTTTTAATCCTTCCTCTACTACAGCAGCTGGCAGATTCCTTCCTAAGTCCATTTCAAAGCACAAAAAAATGTGAATTCGACACAGTAAATACTTGTTTATCACATGAAATGCATATTTGCTTTAGAAGTCAGTATGTTTGTTGCATTTGCTTTAACAATTCTGGCCCTATTTCTAATTCCTCTAGCTACAGAGCAAGTCCTGTCTTCTCCGTTTGACACAGGTGGGGATCCACTAGCCTAAGGAGGTAGAGGAGGAAGTATGGCCTTAGCATCTACAGCCCTGCAAGTGGGCTTTGTCACTGACCCTCCAGGTGGTCAGTGAAGCTGCCCCACCTCAGACTCAACAATACCTTCCACTAGCCCAACTCATACCACAAGCTGCTTGAAGAAAGTGCTGTAAACTGCCCTGCCCCCATGGCACAGGAGGACCTGAATCTCCTCAAGTACACATGAGGCCCGAGTTCTCAGAACCCTCTCAGGCAAAACAGCTGGCCAGCCTGACAAAGTTCTGCCTGAACCATTTTCCTGGGGCACCACGCTCCCCCACTGCCATGGGTACAAAGCCCTGGCAATGTTTGGGGTTGGGGTAACCCCACACATGGTACAACCCCATACCTGCTACCTACAGAAAGCTCTCCGAGGCCCTGTCAAATTTAAAAAGTTTTCATTTACGTCAGTAATAAAAGCCAATAATCCTTCCATGAACCCTCAGCTTCAGTTAAGGGTACAAAAGCACCACAGTACCTTCCAGTGGCCTGACAGGCACGGCTGCTCCGTACAAATGTGCTTAACTCAATTCCATGTGCAGCCTTCCTGCAGATTAGGCTAATCACTCAAATTACCCTCATCCATGTTCCCCTCATTGAAGGGGAAATGGCATTATGTTCATATTCCCAGAGGAGGGAAATATGAGGCATAACTGGCAACAAGGCCTGGCTTTAATAAGATATTTGGGGGTGGGGGAGCAGGGATGGGAGAATTCTGGCTTCACAGATCAACATGACCTATTGGAATAACAGCACCCGTGATCCTCAGCACTTGTCTTTTTAGTTTCCAGATTTGACCCTGAGGTTACGCTTAGATCAGTGGTTCTCAACCTTCCTAATGCTGCGACCCTTTAATACAGTTCCTCATGTTGTGGTGACCCCCAACCATAACTAAAGCATAGTGATTAATCACAAAAACAACGTGTAATTATATATGTGTTTTCCGATGGTCTTAGGTGACCCCTGTGAAAGGGTCGTTCGACCCCCAAAGGGGTCGCAACCCACAGGTTGAGAACCGCTGGCTTAGATTTTCCCCACCTTTTGATTTTGTCTATTTGTTTTCTCTCCGCGTACCCCGTAGGGGATCCTGCTGTGTGTGTGCTGGATAACATGGGGGGCGAGGAAGGGAGATTGTATACAATTCCAACCCCCAATGTTCAGCTCATCAATCTGAGGGCTCATTCCAAACGATGGCCACCAGTGGAACAGCCAGGCTGGCGCCCCAGCCTCAGGTCTGGGGCTCAGGGTACCAACTGAACACCAGCAGCTCCTGCTCCGAGGCTGCCCTCCCAGTGGCTCAAATGACACAGGTCCCGAGCTAGCTGTGATTCGTACAGGGTCTTCCCCTCTACACCAAAAGACAAGGCACTCAGAGTGGAGAAGGAGTACAGAGGAGACAACAGCTGGCACTCTCCCATCTCTCCCTGGTTCAGTCACTTTTAATGGAATGGTCCTTGGGCAGAAAGTCTAAAGATGCTGGCAGGAGAGTCAGGCATCTCTTAAAACTGGCCAACCCAGGCTAAGGATATCCCTGAGAACACAAATCACTCCCTGGCAAGAAAGAAAAAGACGCTTCTGTAGGTCAGAACACTGTGCAAAGGAAGGACAGGGGAGGCCGCAGGCAGGCAGGATGAAGAGGCCCAAGTGTGTAGTGCATGGAATGTGGCCATGGCTGTACTCCCTGTCATCTTAGCCAGAATGTTCCCCTGGTCAGAACTCACAAAGAAAGGCCCGAACAAAGAGTAAGAACAGAGTTGCTTTTCTACCCACCTAAAAATCCTCCTGGGCCTCTCCAGTAGGGCAAGAAACACTCAAGCTGGACAATCTTCTCAACGACGTGGAAAAAGGTGAAACATAAGCCAGGCTTGGGAAAGCTCCCAGCACGCACCTGAAAAGCTGTGCTGCCAGGGGCAGCTGCCAATGAGGACCAAGGAGTGGCTCCTACTGCACAACGGGGCCTTTGTGGGGCCTTTTCACAGGAGAACCCATTTAGCCAGGAGCAGGGCTGTTAGCTTATGACCAGAAGGTAACCTGAATTCATTGTCCAGTGGCACACAGCACACCCCACCACAGCACAAGCCTGAGAAGCAATGTGGGCCCCATGAAGCTGATAAAGAAGCTGGTCCCCTGATGGAAGATTAGGTAATGAGTCCTGGTATGGAGTCAATACTGGGCTGCAGGCCAGTAAGGACAGCTGGGTAGAGTGAGAATGCCAATTATTGGAAACTGAAAAGGAACTCACCATGGGCATGAATGACTCATGCTTCAGAGAGAAATCTTTCTGTAAAGGTGCAGTGGACACCTGTTGTTTTGCTTCTTCAGCATCTATTCCCTGGCCTTTGGGACGGCATCTCAAGCTTGCTTTGGAAGACCTCCCTTCTCTACTTGCACTGCATGGGGTTCTGATTATATGCTGATCAAGCCCTTCCATAGCCCCTGGCCCTCACCCCAACCTCCACTGGCTCCTGGGTTCAAGTTTCAGTCCCATCATTTACCAGAGATGTAACTAACCTAGGGTTAGTCATAAAGTGTAAGTCATTTCAGCTGCCAATTGTCAGCCCTACCCAACCCATCGGGCTGTCAAGAGATCCAGTGAGGCACACTGTATAAGCACTCTGTACTGTAAGCTTCAGTTCTAGGCAAGGCTGGGCTACTCTCCCCTAATATATAAATCCTCCAATAACTGGACCCAGGGAAGGTAATCACCATTACCTATAATGAGAGCTCGGAGAAATTAAAGGACTGACATAAAAACACACAGCCTCTAAGAGGCAGTCTGTGACTCAGTCGAGTCCTCTGAACTGAGATCCTTATAGCATGTGGCTACACCATGCTGCCTCACTCCATTAAGATAAACCACTTCTCTATTGCTTAGGACAATGAAGAGGGCATTAGAAAAAGAACACCCACAAACCACTGCTTCTTGTCTACTTCAACCCAAAAGGATTGGTGGCATCTTACGTAGATGATCACCTTGGACATGCAGCTGCACAGAGGCTTATTTCTGGAGTCTGCACTCTAATGCACACAGGAATCCAACCTGCCCCTTTCAGTAAGAGGAGGGGAGAAGGAGGAGAGGCTGGTATTGGTGCTGGGTGCATGCCAAGTTTTGTGGCATCCTGCTCACATAACGCCACTGTTTCATGTTCAGGCAGTGCAAGACACAGCTAGCAGCCAAGAAGAGTCAATAATATTTACTGTTGCTAGAAAGGCAGAATGCTGGCCAGAGTGGAGAGAAGTCATGACCAGCAGGCCTCTAGGGAGGACAAGTATCTGCTTCATAGAGTAAGCAGTCTCTGCCTCTGAGTGAGGAAACCAGGTCGGTAAGGGATATGGAAGCAGCTGGAAGCCTGGCCTTGAGAGGCTGCTCCCAAAGCTGTCTGCTCTGTAGGGGCCAAGAGGAAAGTGCCCTTCTCTTCCTGGAGATACCATGCTCTGCCACAGCATGTACTAATCTGCACAGAACTTAAGAAAATTTAAGCCAAGTATAATCCTTTTTTACAGTAAAACAAGGTTTATCATAATTTTTTAAAAGTTAGACTCTACCTTAATTCACACAAGTTTTACCATCAACACCACAAGTCGAGCCATTTCCTTTTTTTTGTACAACTTAACACACATGTGTACACACAAACATACATGCATATGAACACCCACACAATGACGGACTCAAGGTAAGCTTACAATTGTATTTATTTTCAGTGCATCTATTGCCTTTCTCTGACCTCCAAAGTTACCAGAATTGAATCTAACCACCCTTACGTTTTTTTTTTTTTTGCTACTCTGTCACACCTCCCTGGACTTAGAAACTCATTAGTTAGTAAAGACCAACTGCCAAGATAAGTACCTGCAACAGGATTGGCATCTTGGCTGCTTAAGGCACAAGAACCCTTTCGCCCCCAGGCCTTGCTCACCTCTCCCTTCTCTGAAAGCCAATGATGTGTACCCTCTGTGCTTCATCATCTTGTGTGTGGAATGATTCTGAAACTATCCATGAGTGGTTTTGTGTCATACTGTATGAGTGCCTAGGACAGAGCTGGACAAAGTGGCCCTTAAAACCTGTTGTATTAATTTGACCAGGCACTGCAATACAGGCTGGCTTCCACGTGGAGTGTCTGACATTTCCCAGGTGAAAGGACTGTGGTGGGAGCTGAGAGGTGGACACCAGCCCCCGAGAGACTACCGCTTTACCCCACAAGCCACATTACCTGGTAAAACTCAACATGATCAAAACCAATGACCTTTCCTCTCCTATCCTCTCCCAAAGGAGCCAACTAGGGACCCTCCTCCTGTGTCCCCAGTTCAGTACCGGCACCAGCATTCATCCCGCCACACAAGTCAGAGTGAGATGCCCATGCGCCATCCTTGACAGTGCAGGCCTTCTCAAGTCTGTACATTTTGCCTCCAAAGCATCTCAATTCTGCTCACCCATCCCCAATGCTATCAGCAACACTTAAACCAAATACCTCCATTTGCTTGGATAACTGCAACGGTCTCCTCTGTGGTCTCCCCACATCCACTTTTGTCCCTCCATTCAGTACTCCACCTAGTCGTATCAGCTCCAGCAGCAGATCTTGCCATGGCTTTCCAGAGCTCTAAGAACAATGAGCAAAGTCCCTCCGAAGGCCTGAGAGGCTCTGCAGGGCCTGGCCCCCTACCTCCCTCTTCGGCCCCAGACACCCTGGCCTCTGCTAGCTCCTGAAGTGTGCCCTACTCCTACCTGAAACCCTCAGCATAAAGGTTCCTTCCTCCAAGGAGCCTCCCCTGACTTCTCTAACCAGGTCAAACTCTATCTATTTTCACATCCTGAGTCCTGTGCAAATCTTTTTCATAGCTATTTCATATTGTTCAGGTAATTCTTCGATTAATATCTTCCCAACTAGTAAGTTCCACAGAGGTGAGGATCATCTTCCTTCATGCTCACCCCTGTATCCTCAGAACCTAGCACAAGGCCTGCAGGGAACAGGTATCATAGAAACAGCAAAGGGAGAGAGGTGGTTGGGCACTCCACTAGTTCATTACACACTCATCAAAAGTCAACTTCTCAATTCTATGCTTGACAAGTGGGAAAAAAGCAGATTATGTATATTAGGAGAAACTTTCCAACCTACGTGAGTCTGATTGGAGCTTGTATATGTAGGAATGTGCTTATTGTTAAGATAAAAACCACCTCCCTCCCTTGGTTCTGTCTATTGAGGAAAGTTCCCACAGAGCTGCAGAGAGAGCCGCCAGCAAGAACATGAAGCAAAACTTTCTCTACATCAAGGGACCAAGAATAATGAGCAACAAACACAGTAACACTGGGCCACTGCCACATGTCCCCTTTTAGCCCCAGCACGTCTCAGGGCCCGGGGCTAAAACAGATGAAGGAAGAGTTCCCAGAGACCCTTCTTTTTCTCTTTCCCTATATCTGGGCAAGCTGATAACACGTCCTCTCAGAAACTGTGCTCAGGGAGAGGCATTCCCCCTACTCACCTTTTCCCCAAATCTATATATGGCCATTTGAAACCTAATTCCATTGCTTAAGTAAAAAAAAAAAAAAAAGCAAGTGATGTTCCCTATTTAAATGCAATTCTACAGTATGAACTCTTGCATTATGTGAGCAAAAAAGAAATAGATCATGTTCAAATCTTAAGAACAGAACAAAATTCCTCCATAGCATTCATCTAGTTTGTGATGCAGGATCTCACCTGCAGCCACTAGGTGGCGAGTGACTGTAGCAGAGAAGGTGTGCTAAGGCTCTAGGAGAAATGACAGGGCCAGCCTCAAATGCAGTGCTGGGGACAGATCCTTTCCAATTAGTACTAAGGCACCCAAACAAAAGGAGAAATTTCCAGTGTGTGTTCAATCTGCTATGGAGGGAGGAGCCCTGGCCTCAAAGGGAAAATAACTACCCTAATACATTCAGAGGGCCTGTGTTTATCTTATCCATTCAAGCCCGAGACAAGGAGGGGAAGGGCTGGAGGGATGAAGTCACCATCAACACGTCTCTCGCACTATGTACTTCCAACCGACTGTAGCAGACTCAGAAACCCCTTCATCTCAGCACAGGATGCTGTGCCCACCACCCTTATCAACGTGGCATATTATATAATGTGCACTCTGTTTATACGCATATATCTGCATGCTTTCCCTGAGGTCTTTTCCCTAAAATTGTATTTCCTAAATGAGGCCACAGCCAGCACAGACTCTGGAGAATCTGTTTTCCAACCAGAGCACTAAGGCTAATGAAATTTTCAGAGATGATTTTAAAAACGAAATCCAAAATAACAAAGAAACATATGTCGCCCTTTTCCAGATGAGGTTTCCTATTCTATTTACATAGAAACCCCCTTCAGGAATAATATAGGAAACCCAAACCCACCTAAACATATACCCATAATATATCATGCCTTAATTTATTGGGTGTTTACAATGTAACATGTACCTTACTAAATATTTAAAATTACTTTATCCTCATGACCATCCTATTGAGTACATATTATTGCTCCCATTTTGCAGATGGGAAAACAGACTTCAAGAGGTGAAAGAGCCTATCACAGTCCCACCAATAACGAGTGGTAGCATAGGAACCTTGACTCAAAAGCTCTTAACTACTATACTATAGTATCTAATTTACTCAAACATTTGAAAATCAGGTATCCATCTACTCAAAGAAATAAGAGGCTGGTATGTATGCACTGCATATCCTTGAGGAGTATGCAATTTAGAAGGGCCTAATCTGTGTATGTGAATTCATAAATTAAGGTAGAACATGTTGAGGCAATCAGAGTACAAAAGAATAGCTACAGAAGTGCAAACAGGATATTATTCTAGCTGACACCAGGAAAAAAGAATAGGGAGTGGCATTTGAACTGAGCCTTAAAAGTTCAGAACTAGTTGGACATGTAGAAAAGGGGGGAGTTGCTGGGCAGAGGAGACAGGCATGGGAAGGTAGTCTAGAAGTAAGAACCGAAAGCAAAGAGATGACAAAGCAAATGGACAGGAGGCAAGCCTGGGAAGAGAAGTTAGAATCAAACCATGGTAGGACTTGAATGACAAGCAAAGGGATTTGGACTTCATCCCTAAGGAAATAGGAAGCAGAGTTTTATACAGAACAGAGACAAGATCAACTTAAAACACTGATTAGGCCTTTCACAAAGAGCTGGCCCAGAACTTAGTTTGGGACTTCTGCTCTGGCTTCCCATCCCACTTCACTGCAGGAACATGCAGCCAGACGGTCAAGGGCTTGCTCCCTGTGGGATGATCAGATGACATCTCTCAACCTGCACATTGGTATACCGTCCACTGGTCAGGCAGGACAGAAGAGTATGAGGGACTCAAAGAAGCTCTGCTTCCCATTGAAAAGTCCAAGTTCAAATACAATTATGAGTGATCAGTAGCATCATCGCTATACATAATTATATATAAATGATGTAACAAAGACATTTGTATTTACAAAGCACTATGTTATCTTTTCTTCATAACAACATTGAGAGTTTAAGAGATAGCACTTGATTTTTTAAAGATGATGAAACTAAGGACTAACTTAGTAAGTGTATATCACACATTAGGTGCTTAATAAACATTTGCCAATCCATGACCGTTATGTTGAGTGCGTTAGTCAGCATCAGATCTACAACAAAAACCCAAGCCCTGAAGAGTCCCCTCAGACTTGAATCACTGGGCCGTGACACAAAGCAGAGCAGAGACACAGAGAACTGAGGGACAATATTCAGAACATCTACATTCACATATGCCCCAAGATGTTGTAAGACAGCAGGTCAGTGCAGGGAAAAAAATCCCTCAAGGAAAACAGTGATGATTTGCTTAGTTAAAACAAAGAAACCCATTTTTAGAGGGTCAAGTGAAGAAGCAAAAAGAAAGGGTATTTCCAGGCTGGCTAAGTGCACACGCACAGAGCCAGTCAAGGGCAATTCAAAAATGCATGAAGTGCATGAACACTGCAAACCTGGTTTCAAACCCTGGACCTGCCAATTACTAGCTGTAGATTTTGAGCAAATTATTCATCCTTTCCAAGCATTTATATAACTGTGAGGATACAATATATCTCACAAGATTGTCATGGAAATTAAAAATAGGCAAAAACAAAGAATAAAAAAAAAAAAAAAACGCCCTTTATTGAAGAGCAGAGCACAGGGTGGCCCTCAGGTGCAGATTATCATTCCTTACCACAAACATAGGCAGAGTGGAAATTTACTTTTTGGTGGAAAAGAAGAGAATCAACCAAAGGAGAATCTTAATTAGCATAAAAGTAGGAATTTTTGCTTCATTGATTCACCAAACTACTCAACCCCATTCTAGTGAACTATAAAAAACACATTTGGGACCTTAAGGGTTTTCCTCAGATGCTTAGAAAATCCTAATTTATCTACACATTTAAAACTTCTTTCACCCCTTGCAGAGAAAAGGAAAGACAAAAACCCCGGACTAAATAACAATTTTTAATTGATTTTAGAGAGAGAGGGAAAGGGAAGAGAGAGAAATATCAATTCGTTGTTCTTATTCATTCATTCATTCATTCATTCTTGTATGTGCCCTGACCAAGAATCAAACCTGCAACCTTGGTTTATCAGGACAACATTCTAACCAACTGAGCAACCCAGCCAGGGCAACACCATTTTTTAACCAAACTACAATTCAAAGCAGTATGAGTTTCTTCTTGAGAAGTTTATTAAACTCCAGTGGTGCCATTTAAATACACAAGGAAAGAAGGGTAGCGGGTATCTGGGTATCATCAAATCCTTTTCATCAATTGCCTGGGTGAAGAAGTCAGCCCCAGATAAAAGAGATAAAAGAATGAGCATGCTAAGATGACAACCAAGATAAATGGGATTTTCAGAAGTCACAAGCCTGAAGTGACTAGCTTCCTGAGAAAGTAATGGTTTGCCCCTAAGATAGGCATGCTTTAGAGAAAAAAAGCTGGGGGGCATTAAGCATTAAGAGGAGACCATACAAGTCAGACCAAAGGGTCTGCAGGGAGAGTGGGTCAGAGGAGGGCTGGGAAGATGAGAGGGAGCCCAAAGGGGCTGCGCTGGAGCGCAGGCTGTGAATGGTTGAGTGTTGCTCTCAGCGGACACCACACAGCATTGCTATTATGCCTGACACCAAGCAGAGCAGCAGATTGGAGGGAGGGGTGGTTAAACCTGGCTTGGGCCTCAAGATTTCACTTTTGCTTCTGGAAGGAGCTACCTTCCAAGAGCAGAGCTTCTCAAACTTAAATGTGTACCCAATCAATCCAGGATTTTTCAAAATGCTGATTCTTATTAGTACGCCTAAAAGCCAGAGCTTGTGGGTTTCCAACAAGTTTCCAGGTGATGCCATTGCTGCTGGAGGCACAACACTCCCAAAGGCAAGGGTGAGGTTTCCCACCCTAGACCCTGCGAGCAAAGGTCATGGTGCCTTTCTCCTTGCAGCACAGTGCCTACAGCACAGAGGCCCTCACTATCTATTGGAAGAACGGATTCCATGAGAGGACTTCTACTGTTGCAGAAGGACTAGAATAAAAACCAGAAATGAGCTACATCCTTGCTCACCCACCAACTATGGATGTAAACATAGGGAAACTTACTTAGCAGTTTCTTAACAAGTTCTTAAGGAATTTCACAAAGTTCAGCTTTAGAAAACCCTTTTGAAAACCGGAAGGCTGAACCATTTGATCCTTAAGGTCCCTTCTAGCTCTAAAATTCCACCCAAAGTATCTTTTCTGTGCCTTTTTTTTCCAATGGCGAGAATATATACTGGGTATTCCTATGGGAGGTACACCTCTGTCATTCTCAGAGAGCAATTTCCAAAAATCTAATTGAGCGAACACAGACTCTGTTAGTCTCAGCAAATAACCATAGCAACTAATACCTCCTAAATAAAATGATGTCTTCACAATGATGTGCTGGCTCAATTAGATTAAGAGGGTGACAAGCACCACCTCAAAATTTATGGTGGTATACTTATCGAGTGAAAGCCAGACCTTCTTGGAAGAGGTTTATAAATAAAAGAAAGGCCTTGCCAATAAAATGAAGAAGGGACAGGGAACCAGAAAAACTGAGTACATGCGGAACTGGAGCAGGGCAGCCCTGCCTGTCCCGGGTCCACACAGACAGGGCCCATAGACCATGCAGAAATCCCGAACGCACTTACAAAGGTACCAATTCGAGTGCCACCCCTTCCTTCCAGGGAGCTGTCAAGGAACAGCCATTTCTTCCCGTCTGTGCCTTTCTCCATGCATATAACAAAAGGAAAGCAATGAAAAAAAGTTCAAAAAGATTTACCAGAATTAACTGTAAGATTTTAAATGAAAAAGAGGACAGTTGCAAAACAGTAAATTAGGGTTGATAATGGATTTCCAAGCCACATTAATGTCTCAACAGGTCACCTCAGGTGCAGAGCCTTCTGTTCCAAGGTCTTTGGAATTGGAAATTGTCAAAGTGCTTATAATTGGAATTGTGAAAGGAAAACTCAGCGTCCATGACTTATCCTCTTTCCACATCCTTAGGCCTGTCTCCTCCCACCTCCCAGTCATATTTGCTCTAAACAACTTTCGACAAACAAGAACCTCACTCGAAAAGCAGAAAAAGAGAAGCCAAGGCCTGTCACCTCCCTGTAACCCCTGAACTTTTCTAGCAAAGGGAAAAGAACACACACTAGCTCAAAGAATTGGGGTTTAATTTGTATTCAACTATTATTAACTCAGAAAGCCACAGACAACAGAGCCTGGAGATAATACACAAAATCAGATCCGCCTCTGGTTTTTCTCATCACCAGCTAAGATAAATCTGAGGGTGTCAGGCAAGACAAGGCAGGGAGAGTAACTAGAGTCCTTCCACCAGGTAAATAAGCCTAAAACTGTGGGTAAGTGCTGGAGCTTTGGAACCGAACTCACAGGGTTCAGAATCCCACCTCAGCCACCCACAAGGTCCCTGTCCTCATTTGCACTTGCATGACATGGAGAAAGAAAAAAAAACAAAAAAGGACACTTGCCTCCAGGGAATTTAGTGAGAAAAGAGATGAGCCTCAGAAGGCTTAGCACAGGCACTGGCTGCAGAGAGCACTCAATAAACAACGGGTATTAATAATATACAGTAGTACCCAATAACATAATAAATTAATGCCATGCTGATGTATTTCTGTGTCAAGATCAGAGGACAGCCAAGCCACTTGGCCTCCCCGCTCCCACCTTACTGCCCCTCCACCCTGCGGACCTCCCACCATTATTATGATCTGAATGGAATCAACCTAGTCCCTGGGCACCGCTCAGACACTCCTCCCAGCGCTGCCACAGGAAGCAGGGCAGCTGCTCCTCAGCAGCCGAGTTAGTTTAATTAAAAAAGAACATCTGTCTGTCAACCCTTGGATTAAATTAACATTTCCTGAAGAAAAAAGTGCCTAGCAAATCTGAGCAGAGCCACACCTCATAGAGTCCCAGAAATCTGTCTCACTTCCTTTTACCCCTGTGTAATGAGCCAGTTCCTTGCTGTACCTCAAGGGAGGCCGTGCTACGGGGACCAAACAGGGAGGTCCCCAGGTGGGCAACATTCGTCCTCCCCACAGGTTCCCAGCTGAAGGCCTCCTTACCCAACACTGTCCCCTCCCAAATCCTGGCCACCACTCAAACAAGAAATCATGTTCCCACTAGTTCTCAGAGTACTCCCCACTCCACACCTTCACAGAATTTTAGAGGCAGAAAACCAGTTGCTTTTCAAAACACAGTTGAGCACCACTTGTGACGGACTCTCCCAGGGAGCCCACGCCAGCCACCCGAAGCAATGAATGCACGTTGCAGTTTGAGAGCAGCTATCACCTAGACCCTCAGAACACCCAGTACCAAGTACCATTAACGGAACCTCTCCAAGATGACAAAGCCAGAGCTCCAAAGAATAAGCTGGAGCTTCTCATTCCTGACAGGCTTACAAATTATCCTGAAACAGAGGGAATGAATGCTTGTAATGGAAGAAACCTAGGGGACAGTGCAGGTGGGAAGAGGGAACAGCACAATTCAATTTAAAACTCACAAATTCAGAACCCTGAGCTTTTTTCCAAAAAATGTTCTCAGTCATGTCTTGTATTCCAAAGCCCACACCACCAACTACAAAGGCGCCTCTGTGCAGGGCCTGTTGTGCACAGGTTCGCTCCGGACTCCTGAAGCTGATGAGTGGTGCCGGCGCT
Source organism: Furipterus horrens (assembly GCF_987537825.1). Classification (NCBI taxonomy): domain Eukaryota; kingdom Metazoa; phylum Chordata; class Mammalia; order Chiroptera; family Furipteridae; genus Furipterus; species Furipterus horrens. Next base: position 71,741,341 of record NW_028327180.1, read on the forward strand.
GATTGCCCAGAAACGTCGCGACGCCAGGCTTCCCCAGGAAGTGGCAGCTCCTGCAGTACCTGGGGAGCCAAGCGCTCGTGGACCATAGGCCTGGCCGGGGGCTGCCGATACAGGCTCTGCCCAGTTATTCTTCCCTGAGCCTACAAACAGTAAACCTGCCACAGATTCAAGTGAATCTAGGACAGGCTGACGGGGCTGCTGAAAGACGAGGAGTCCCGAGGCATATATGCAGGTGGCTTCCTGGGCATGCGACCTGTCCAGTCAACACAGGGACCCACACTCAGGACAGTCTGCTTGGCTTAATGCTCTCCTGTCACTAGCTTGAAAATCTTTAAAACTGAAGTGAGCATGCATGTAAGCAGAGACCTACAACACGGGTGTTATGCGTGCCCACCAGGGTGCTTTATGGTCCCGTGAGCACAGGACTCAGGAGGACCCACAGTATGTGGGAACTGAGCAAGACTAAGTGAGTACAACGTAAGTGGGTTGTATCTACAGTGCAGGGGAACACTGCTGGCCCCGAGGAGCCATGCTTTCCATTTGAATCAGAACTGGCCAAATGCAAAACAAGAAGAAGACAGTTTTGTTTTAAAACACGAAGGGCCAAGGACCTTTGCCATGGCCTGTCCTATGCAGGTTATCTGGATAAGCCAACACCTTACGCTGACCATGAAGACACAGAATAGGTCAAGATCAAGCAACCCACAGTCCCCCTTCCTCTCTGTCCTTCCTTATTCATCAGTAAGACGAAACATATTGCTGGTAGAGACACGCACCAATCAAGTAAAATAGAAACAGCTGAGTTGGTTTCTGCAGTGGTTCTACTATTCTGGTAAGAACAAAATTAATATGCACATGATGAGCTATGTGATATGAATTGTGTAATTTCAGTGATTCCGCATGTAAGTCAGTTCATCTTACATTTAAAACTAGCATTGCCCAACATAAAGATGAACAGAAAAATTCACACCAATACTGTAAATTTTTTAATTCTTCTTTATTTAGAACATTAAACAGCAAATGAAAAGCACCACAGTCAAGAGACAGATAGTGAAAGGAAAGAGAAAGCTTTCTACTTTAACACCTTTAACAGCATTTATTTCTGCTTTATTAACAAGGGTCCCCACAGATTAAATAGCCAGGCCTAGGCAAAGGAACACCTGGGATTATTTGTCCACCACCCCCCCGCCCCCCCATTAACTTTCTTCTTTCCTCCAACCGGTGTCTTGGAAGAGACCTCATTGCTGCATGACTGAGGCCAGGCCAGCACTGCCTCTGGCCTGGGCTCCTAACTGGTCGCCCCCCTCCCTTCCAGCTCCCCTCCAGACCATCTGTCACTTGGCTACTCAGGATGACCTTTTCAAAATTAGCAGATCTGATCTTGTCACCGCTCCTTTCACATCCTCCCCAATTATAACTCTTCCTTTCATCTCAAAATAACAAGTCCAACCAGGGTGTACAAAATCTGCCTCACCTGCACACCTTGCCCTCCCTCAGACCTTCAGTCCTACTGGCCAACTCAGATGCTGGAATGTTCTGGGACCCTTCCAGCCACAAAGCCTGGCATGTGGGGTACCCTCTGCCCACAGTGTTCCCCCAGCCCTCTCCACCTACTGTCCCTTGGCCCTTCACATTCTGCTTGAAGTATCACTTCTGCAGGAACGTGACTCCTCTCATCCCCCACCCACTCCCAATGGTAGGCTCTCACTGCTCCCTAGAATTTCCCTTCCCTTCCCATCCCTTTACACAATAAGTAATTTCCTTTGATTTTTGGTGACTGTTTAATGTGTATCAGCCCAAAGACATCATAAGTGCCCAGCAGGCAGTAGCCATCTCTACTGTGTTTATAGAAGGGTAGTCATTGCAGTTCTAGCATGTAGTAGGCCCCCAATAATGTTTTTAAATAAATAAACAAACACACAAATAAGAATGAGTTTAGTCGGGAGAGCAACAACTCTGCAATTCTCGTTTTACAGAAAGGGTATCCTGGGTTACAAAAATGAGGACAAGACAGCCACCCCATTATTCACCCCCTTACACGCAAAAACCAAAACAATGGAAACCTCAGTTCCTAGGCTTAGCTTTGAGGTCGTAAAACCCACATCCCCCACTCACTCTCTTCCTCATTCAACAGCATGCCTATAATGTTTTCAAGGAACCATTAATTCTATTTTATCACTTTGCCTACAGGCAAATGTGAGGAGAATTTGCATTTGTGTATCTAGACAGCATATCTAGGTCAGAGTTTGATATATATAATCTGGTGACAAATTGTGTCAATTAGCATCATGTAAATGCGGAAACCATCCTAATACATCAGGTATCACTTGAGGAAACACACACACACACACCTGCACATGCACATACACACACGAAAACACAGCCTTTGGGGAAGGAATTCTTGACTTGGTTTTTGAAATTCACCTAAATCAGACCACCCCAGACTTACCGAAGCAGAAATTCTGGGAATCAAATCTGAAAATCAGATTTGGGAATCAAATTTTCAGATAGGAAAGCAAGTCTGGAAATCACAGTAAGTTCAAGAACCACTGTTATAGGAAGACACTGTTGAGTAATTTCTGTAAGTACCAGAGAGCTGGAAGAGGCTACTAACACTGAACCTGAAAAAGTGGAGAAACAGAAAAGGAAAGCTTATGTCCAGTAGACCTGGAAAGTCCCTGGCAAAACGCCTCCAAGAAAGCAGCAAGAAACTATTCCCAGAGAAAAGGAGCATGGAAAAACCCGAGGCCATTGTTGGCTAGAGTTATTAATTATTCTAGCCCGTTTACTCATATGAACACTTCCTCCTGTGTCAAGGTGCTCTAAGGACAGTCAGTAGGAAACTGATGCCTCCCCTCGTTGCAGGAAGAACAGGGTGATGGGAGCCTGGGAACTGCAACAGCAGGGCCACCTCGCACAGTCTCACAGCTTCCTTAGGCATCTGAGAAGAATCCTGAACCCAGGAACCCTCACCAGGACTCGAATCCCAGCCACTGCCAGCCCATCCTTGCCACAGCCAAGCCGCCAGCCTCCTGTCAACCCAGAAACCTTGAGGAATGAGAAGACAGGGCCCTAGGAAGCCTCCTTGCATTGCTCCCCAACTTCAACATCCCCTCCATTATTCAGCTGAGTAATGTCCCCAAAATTCATGCCCACCAGGAACCTCAGAATATGACATAAGGTCATACTGCATTAGACTGGCCCTAAATCCAAGAATTAGCATACTTATAAAAAGAGAAGACGCAGACACACAGGGAAGGAGGAGGCAGAGATTAGTGATGCAGCTACAAGCCAAGGACACCAGAAATTACCAGCAGTGATAGGAGACAGGAAGAAAAAGAAAAGATGCCTCCCCTGGAGCACAACCCTGTCAAAACCCTGATTTCAGATTGCTGGCCTCCATGACAGTGAAAGTATACATTTCTATTGTTAGATCACCTCGTTTGTGGTGATTTGTTTAAGGCAGCCATAGGAAGCTAAAACAGTTTCTTTTTCAGGAAGCCTGAGCTTTTAAGTCACACTGCTACCAAATCGAGGAGTTCTGCAACAACACAGAAAGGAATGCCTGCTCTCAGACACTGTGGATGGCCTGGCCCTGGCCTCAGGGAGAGGAGATCTCTATACGGGGGCCATCCCAGCTTCCTTCCCAGATCAGCGCCCTCACAGACACTCCTCTACCACCCCCACGACCAGCGCCTGCCTCCCTCCGGGGACCCTTCAAGGGGCAGCTCGCACGCACCGCTGGCCCAGGCTGGCCCCCTCCGTGTGCCCATATGCACCTGGATTCTCCCTCTGAGCATGTCCCACACTTGCAGAGTGTGGGCAGCTCTGGGAGGGCAAAGGCCACGTCAGTCTTGTACTCCATGACAGATTGCTGCTCACCGCAGCTCCATACACGGGAGCAGCTCAAAAATGCCACCGAGTGCGTGAGCAAAGGACAAATAGTCAATGGCACGCACAAACATACCTTGCTCTGCATTACTTGACCCAGATATGGCAGCCATGTTAAAAAATTGTCTTCTGTGCAATTTCTCACAGCTGTGATTATAAAAAGTGTATTAAGACAACCTTGTTCATAAGCCTGTCTCCTCTGCTAAATTCAGGGTTCCTGGGGCACAGAACACTGCCTGGCACGTAATAGGCAATCAATGAACACTAGGTAGATGGAGGATAAATAGATGGAGGATGGGCGGGAAGGAGGGAAAGAGGGAGGGAAGGAGACAGGGAGTGAAAAGTGCCTTGTTTACACCGGCAGTCAGTAACGATGGACAGGTGGTGGCACGGACGGTATCAGCGGCAAAGCACCTGAGAAGAAGCATGTGCAACATACAACTGGAAAGTGCACCTCACATCACCCCAGATCAACCAGCTGCCTCCCAGAATCTAAAGGAAACAATAACTCTAAATAAATCCGGTATCCACCTCTTCCACAAACATTTAGTAGAAAATTAGCTTCACCAACACAAGTATGCTCTTTTATTTCCCATCCCTCCCCTTTCCTTCTAGAATGGGGTTTTAAAAGCCTGTTTTGCCCATTTCTCCCCACCGTGGACAGTATTTATTGTTCTAAAATGTTGACTATTGCCAAATGCACACCACTACCCAGCAGTGTCATTTTTAATTATTATTTTTGTGATTCATCCTTTAGTGCCTAAGAGAGACTTTTCTGGGGGAATCAGAGCTGACTGAAACTTCTATCATTATTTTTGATGGGCAAGGGTGGGGGAATACCACAAGCTGCAGAGAAACAAAGGTATCTGGGGGGCCCTTCTAGTAGCATGCCCAGTTAAAGCCCCCTTCCAGGGCAGCCTGTAGAAGAGAATCAGTTTGCAATATGAAAACGAAGTCACAGAGACCCAACATAAATGTTTAACCTTCCATGGAACAGCTGGGTCTCAGAATGACAGAGGAGGTCCCCACGCACCTCATCTTTGGGTCTGGCTTATGCCACGTTAGATACCCTGCATTTCCAGGGTCTCCTTAGTCTCAAATCAGTAACCAAGTTAAAGTACAGTAGTCCCTCGCTATATCGCGGTTCACTTATCATGGCCTCACTGTATTGCGGGATTTTTTTAAAATATTATATTTAATTATTTATCATGGATTTTTTTCTATATCACAGGATTTTGTGGTACTGTATACGTATGTTGTTAAAGTTACGTAGGTTTAAGAGTGTAGAATAAATGTAAGGTTCCTACTTCGCGAGGGCGTCTGGAACATGATACCCATGGTAAGTGAGGGAATACTGTAATGCAGACCCTAGGAGGCCTTTCTTCCCTTCGATTCCCCTTTGCTGAGGGTAAGAATAACTTTGAGTGCCTGAGAACAACCCAGTTTTCTTTGCTCCCAATTCACATCCAACAGTGCCACATATCTCTTCTGGCAATAGGTTTGCTCACCCCTTAACTCTGCAATGAGCACCTCCTTTGTGTGGGGAATGAGAATAAAGCACCAAACAATACTGGCAGGATTCTTATGCTCCCCACCTGCAACCTAGTGAAGACAAGACACTCAACAAAGACAAACATACTATAACCATCTACAATTTCAATGGCAAGAATGTAAAAATGCAGTTGAAGGCTGGAAAGTAATGATGTGAAGAAGAGGAAAGCAGACCTTCTTTCGCTCCCTGCCTGATGAGGGGACCAGTTACATGTGAGGCCAAGAGAAATAAAAGACTTGAAGACGGTCATTAAAAACTCCCCTAATATTGTGGTGATGGCTTCACAGGTGGATAAAGATGTCAGAATTTATCAGATTGTACAATGTAACATGTGCAGCCTTTTGTATGCTAATTAAGATGGGTTGGTTTTGTTTTGTTTTTAAGGATTTCCCCCAATAACTTGCTACCTACCTATTCTCATGATCGCTAGATGAAGGTTCTGTAGCACAAACTGACAAAACTGAGGTAGCCACAGCAAACACGCCACCCTGCCATATTCCTGTTCCTGGTCTGCTCACAGCTTTACTCATTCACTCAGCAAGGATTTATTAAACAGCTACACTGGGCCAGGTACTGTCTGCTTGTTTCTCCAGTACACTACGAACAAACACATGTAAAACCCAGCTCTCCTGGAGCTTGCGGTTTCCTACAGACGCAAACCCACGGAGAAAAGCCGGTGCTGTCCTTCTCGCAGCAGCAGGACCTGCAGCGCTCTCGAACACACACTCAGGGCTTCTTTGGAGGAGTTTCAACATCCTGAGAGGCAACAATGTATTGAAAGCTTACTAGCTATGTGTCTAACAGCTAAGTGCTTTAAAGATACAGTTCCCCTGCTATCTGAAAGTAAAGCGTTCCTAATGAACTCTTTCATAAGCCAAAATGGGGTAAAGTAAAAAAGCAATTATCTCATGACATTTTGCTAATGGACGCACGAAATAAATCTAGATGGAGCACAGATGCTCACAGACACAGGTCAGAGCTGTTGCGGGCTGATGCGGAGATGTGGAGTGTGCGTCCCCGGGAGAAGCTCGGTGAGCCCTGCCTCTGTAGCAGCTGCTGCAAAACAATCGCTGAACACTATTTTCACTTTTGGCCATTTTTCATAAAAGTAAAAATCTTTTTATATTTCTTTCAGTCAGCAAAAACAGGTAGTATTGTAAGTCTATAAAAACAAAGTGGCATAAAGCAAACTTTCACAAATGGGGGGGATAACTGTACTGTCATTTAATTCTCTAAAAATCCCTGAGGTAGGTACTATTGTTGAAATCCATTTTGCAAATGGGAAAATAACCAGTGAGTGATGAAACCAAGATATAAACGCAGGAGCCTGATGCTAGATCCCACAATTTTAAAATCTAAGCTACACTACCATACAATAAGTTGTCCTTCAATTACCCCCAGAAAGCCACATTATAGTCAAAGTGATTCCTTCCCCGAGCAGATTCTGACCCGGCTCCCCCTCATCAGTACTTCCACCACCTCTGAGGCTTGACAAAGGCAGGTTTGAGAAATGAAGGAAGTCAAAGGTTTCAGAGCAGCAGGCCTCTGCAGGAGAGACTGACTCAGACATCTCTCTGTGCCAAAGGAAGGGCTCAATGTCATTGTATTTCAGTGGGACAACTGATTCCCTGGCTGCAGGCAGCATGGCACCCAGTGCTTCTGGCTGGTAAGCGTTTCTGTTTTATTGCTCCTTTAAGACAAAAGTCAGACACAACTTACTGGGTGAGATCATGGTTGTAATGGTGACAGCAAGTCCAGGGTAACACAGAGACCTCTTCTGAGTGGAAGAACCTTTCCACAGTCCCCCGTCCAGGACACTCCACCAGATCACATAAAAGCAGTCCAACTGCTGGCAGTCCACAGGCAGCAAAGAGCCAAAATATATCAGCATGTGAGAAGCGGATAAAAATCCCTGTGGCTACAAGCCATAGGCATCTGCATTTATAGCATGACTCCTATCATTAGAGTCATTTAGGGAAAAAGAAAATAAAATAAATCTGTTCCAAGACAGACTCCATAAAGAAACCAAACTCTGAATTTCATGAGCGACGCAAAGATGGCTTTAAACATCTAAATCCTGCCACGCTGACTTTCTTTCCCAGGAAACCCTTACCTTGGCCAGCAGACACATTGATAAAGAAGACTCTGGCATGTCCCCAGAGGGCAATGGGGTCCCCTCAACAATACCCACTAATAACACCTGTGAACACCCCACAATGCCTCAATGGCTACATGGCTCGCACCTGAGACCTGCCTCCTCCAAACTACCTCTGGCTGCTCAGAGCTGCTACCTGGAAAATCAGCCCCCCAAGACTTTACCCTACTGCTGCCTCACTCACAACCCCTTCTTCTCTCATGAACAATTCTCTGCACAGAAAACCTGCCTCTTCACAGAAAACCAACAGAACCCTCTGGCACAAGTGCTTATCATTACTTGATCAAGCTCTGGAAGGTGGACAACTATATTCTACTGCTAGCGTACAGTTTAATTTCTTTCTGGCCAAAGTGAACCAGCTTTCCAGGTTGGAGAGGGAACATGTGCCGATGTAGAACGAACCCTAAAAATACACAGACTCTAAGGACAATCTGCTATGACTCAGGCAAGTGTCCTCACCTCTCTGGACCTCAGTCTGATGAAGAACAGGAGAGGGGCTGGGGCTGCTGGAGAGAAGGTTGGGAATCATGTCCACATTGGTGATGACTACAGCCAGAGACTAGACAGTAAGCAACAGAGAGAGACAGACCCTCTGGTCTAAGAGGTGAAGAGGGCAGGAGCCTTGGAAGACCCACAACACAAGCAAGGTGAGCCAGGAGGGATGCTCAGAAGGGGCGATGGAAGACTGGAGAGTACAATGTCAATGACGGCAAAGGAGTCTCAGGAAAAGAAGACTGCAACTATCAACAACTGAATCTAAAGAATAAAAGCAAAAACAAAAGAAACTAAGCAAAGAACCAGAGTAGGAACAGAATCATGGGTATGGGGATCATTTGGAGGGTTGTCAGCTGGGAGGGGGAAGGGGAGGTAACTGGGACATGGTGCAGGGATCAAGCAGCATAACTGGTAGGAACAAAACAGACAGGGGGATGTTAAGAATAGTATAGGAAAGGGTGAAGACAAAGAACTTACATGCACCACTCATGGACATGAACTAAGGGGGCGGGGTGGGGATTGCTGGAGGGAGTGGGGCTACTGGGCAGCAGGGGGCAAAGGAAAAACAATGTGACAACTGTAACAGCATAATCAATAAAATATACTTAAAAAAAAAAAAAAAAAAGAACCATCACTGGTTTAGTTAACCAAGTGGTCCTGGGGACCTGTGAGAAGGCAGGTTGAGAAGAGAACTACGAGCAGAAGCCAGACTTCCAAGCTTTTGGTGGTGAAGCAATAGAGGCAATAAATACAGAATATTCTTTCGAGCAGTCCAACTGCGAAAGCAGCAGCAGCACCAGGTGCCACGTAAGCAAGAGGAGTGAGTACAAAGGGAAGTCTTGCTGGGATTGGCACTTTTTCCCCCTCGTTTTAAAGATAATAAAGACTTCAGCATGTTTGCAGACAAAGAAAAATCTGCCACTGAAAAGGGAGGAGGAGCTAATAATGCACTGGGGGGCGAGGGTACCCTGGGCCAAGTGTCCAGGGAGGCAGGAGGATCTGCATTAAGAATGCCCTGAAAAGGAGGGAGACAATGAACTGTGTCCGGGAGAATTCCTTTTCCCTTTCAACCATTCAGTACATGCTATTCAAAAACCACACAGCAGGTAATATTTGAAAACAAGCACACACACCTTCCTAGGAGCCATTCATCTTTCTGAAAGACAAGTCAAATACAAATATGAATGCCTGGGGAGGAGAGACACAAAAGGGGTGGCTGAGTTGCTTCACCTGCTCTGAGGTCTTGTGGTTTTCTTTGTATGTGTGTGTGAATGTGTTGGGGGGGAGGGGGATGTCCTGGGAACATGTCACACCCAAGGATGAGGAAATTAGACAGAGGACAGAGTCCACACCTACTTCACCATGGGAACCTACTTGAGTTTCCTTAGCTAAGATAAAACTTATCCTGATAATTTTTCAAAAGTGCAGACTGTCATTCCCATCCCTTTGCCCCCTTTTCAAAGTATTGTGTGTGGCTCAGAGAAAATAATAATAAAACGATTTTTCAGATCAAGTTGGAGTTAGGGATGGACTCACCATGGAACCAACAAAACAGCACAGCAGAGAGTGTCAGTGAATGATGATATGGATCATTACCTCCAGTGTAAAACCAATTTAGTACAACGATAACTAATTTCTCCTGGGACCTCTAACACTCTGACAGACCAAAAAACCAAACAGGAGGGAAGAATGGACTGCCTGACTCATAAATCAGAAAGCCATTGGTTAATTCCCACAGGTCTTGACTGGATTACATACAGTGAGGAGGCGGGTCTCTTTTTAAAAAGCTTCCAATCTTGCATACTCTAGGAAAATCCAATGTATGAAAACCACAAAAGAAGCATAAATTAGGGCACAGGTATTCAGAACTAAAGTAATCTTTTGTCTTGCAAAGGACTCACTGTAGGCAGGATTCCGTCACATGGGGCTCACCTGGGCAGCAACCACACCATCTACACAATAGAGAACTGCACACTCTTTCCCTAACACATACCTCAGACGAAGCGAGAGACTTGATAACCACTTCTGGTGAGAATGTAACCACAGAAAATAAGGAAGAGAGTAAAGGAGGGAAATATGATTAGGAAAACCCCAGGGCCAGACATGATATTTACTTCAAACAAGCTTTTGTTTGGTTCAAGGTTCTATGGTCTCAAATTTAAATGACCCCAGGGAGAGAGATGGCCACCCTGTCCTATAATCTCCTATTACCATCAGAAGGCTGACCAATAGCTCAGGGAGTATCTGATTCACAGTCCAGGAAAAACCAAAACTAGTGTCCAGAGTGACTTACAGTTTAAGTAAGGCAGCTGAGAGGGCTGGCATTTTTATAGCAGAAATAAACAATCCCAGGTCTCACTGTGGAAAAAGATCAACTTCTACAAATGAAGTTCAAAATTCCTTTCTCCCAAGTCACTCCCCTCCCCCAACTAAAGCTTTACCACCTCCAGATAATGCCACCTAGTTGGACTGAACAACTCTGTAGGGAGCCCCTCCCAGGTGGCAGCATTGTTCCAGGTCAGAACAAACCTAGCCCAGGCCCCACCCTCCGGAGACTTAGCCCTGCTTCTGTCCTGAATCAAAGGGTTCCTGACTTCACATGCCACCCAATTCTCATCAGTGAGCCTGTGCTCTTGCTGTTCCCTCCACCAGCAATGTTGAGTTTCTTCATCTCCACTTGTCCAAATGGGTTAATCCTTCAAATGCCATCTCCTCTATGAAGCCCTTCCTAATCCCATGCCAGCCTGCCTGCAGCATCTCCCTTCACCCACACAAAACAGGTGCTACTCTCCTCCCTTAAATCTCTCCGTGGCACTTTGTACCATTTAATGACAGTTACTATGTTACTGTCCTGTTCTTTGCTATATCCACTGTGTGACCTGGACCAGGAGAGCTTCCCCAAAGCTCTGTTCCTATATCTTTAAAACAAGGAGAGAGGAATACATAATAATAATAAAAAGAAATATAGCCACCTTTTATTATTGATGTCTTACTATACATGCATCAGAGAAATGCCATGGAATGTACAAACATTGTCTCATTTGATCCTCAAAAATCCTATAAGGAAAAACACTGTTATCCCCATTTCACAGATGAGAAAACAGAAGGTCAGAGAGGCTGAGTAATTTGCCCAAGGGCCACAGTGAGCAAGCAACAGAGCTGAGATTCTCACTGTGGCAGTCCTACACCCTGGCCCTCTCTTAATCACTACTCTTTCTTGCCCCCCTTCTTCAGTTTCCTACCTTCCGCACAGGGATGTTCTCAGGTTAAACGTGAACAATCCTTAGTACATTGGCTGGTGCTGGGTCCCAATGTAAACTCCTTTAAGGAAGAGCTACTGGCATATGTCTAAGGTTTGATCATATTAATCAACAGAGAAAGGACAGAATAGAATAAAGGACATTTCCTAAACTACCAAAATAATATAAGGAAGCACCTTATAAAAGTGGTTATTTAAGATCCTATATATAGATCCTCACAAGATACCAAAAACTGTTATCTCTTTTTCTCCCCAATGTCTTTCTGATACAGCCTTCACTCCAGGTGCAAAGGACAGAGGCGGAGATCACAGCAGTGAAGTGAGCAGAAATGACACAGCACATCCCAGAAGCAGCGGGGCCAGTGCTGCAGCCCTCCCTAAGACAAAATCCCCATTGCAAGGAAATCCCATCCAAATCCTCTTTGCCAGAGCAGAGAAGGTCACAGAGACTAATCCTGAAGAGGACCTGAAATTCTGGCTCATCTGTGCCACCCCAAAGGATAGCCTCCTAGGAGCAAAAAGATGGGCATCAAGGTGTCACACCCCACCCTCCCTCCTGTTCTGTGCTGACTTGTCCTTGCCTCATACACACACCTCAGCTCCCACCTGAGTGTGGGCACCACCCCAGCCATGTGACCTTGAGCAGGTCACAGGCCCATCCAAGCCTCAGTCTTCCCATCTGGAAAATCCAGATAATACCAGAGCTACCCTCACAGCGCTGGTGGGAAGAGTGGACTGACAGTCCACTGAACCAATGCCTAGCATGTAAGGGGCACTCAGTGTGTGTCAGCTAAAAAGGTGGCAGGCCATGGGGACACAGAGGGACCTAAATGTTGCAGTGCACTGCTCTTGATTGCCCTTGACTTCTGTGAGCAGCTGTTTGGCCCTGTAAATGCCAGATAACCAGTGCATGATTCTGTACATGAGTACCTTAGGTGGTCAGTCTCAGTGTGGCCCACAAACTACATCTCTTTGACAATAACAACAAAAACTCAAAATGCACTTGGTTTTGAGGAGAGGTAGGTGTGGGGATGGGGTGGAGTGGAGAGACAAAAAAGGGAAAATGCAAGCAGGAAAATGAAAATAAAGAAAGGGATGTCCCCGGACCGGCTGCCGAAAAGCCAAGAGTTGTGCTGGTAGCAATCCCAGACTCGGGGGAAAGTGCAAAATGATCTTCCCTGTGAGGACTCAGCGTTAGGGCTGTCAAGAAAAGGGACCTGAGGATCAGTCCTGTCCCTCAAACCATCACAGCAAATATCAACCTGCCAGAAGACCAGCCACCAGCATGCGACACAACAGTCACCAGGGCTGACACTTGGTTGCATCAGCTGTATGTAATAAACAGTGGACACAGAAGTCTCTTCCTTTTCTAAAAGTACATGCCTGCAGTTCTGCACTAAAAAGGCCATCTAGAGCACATACAAAGCCAGCATTCGCAGATGTCTGGCCACCAGGAGGAAAAGTACTTCCTTTATCAACAGTAAAGGGTGTGAAGTTACCCTTCACCTAGACACTGACCCCCTCTCAGAAACAGCATGGCACAGAAGACCTCCTTGACTAAGCCAGACTGAACCTGACTCACAGTTTTGCCACGTGCTACTCTCACCCTTATTTCTCTCAGCCTCAGTTTCTCCATCTGTAAAGTGGGAGTGATAACAGTATCCACCTAGTAGGATTCTTGAAAGGATCATAAAGGACATTTCCCAGCACAGAGCAGGCCATCAATACACAGTAGCTTTGTTATTTCTGGGATCCCAGATTCTCTGCTGCTCCCTCCCACTTTAACCAGCTCTCATCCTTGAAATAATGCAGCCAAGGAAGACAAACACTGATTTCTCCCTGCTCCCTTGGTAACTCCCTGGAGAGTTGCAGCTCCTGAAGGACATTCCTGCTGCTTGTTCTCGGCAGCAACGCCAGGGCTAAGAAATCAGAACATTGCTTGTTCATGAACGGAGCAGCAGCAGAAAAGGAAACACCAGCCCTCGAGGCCTCATGGAGGGCTCTCCTGCCTGCCCTGGCCCAAGCCACGGGTCACAGGTCATAGGCGTCAGGGGGAACATAACAAAGGACCCTGCACAAAGGAAGCTACAATGGTCTAAAGCAGCGGTTCTCAACTTTCCTAACACCGCGACCCTTTAATACAGTTCCTCATGTTGTGGTGACCCCCAACCATAAAATTGTTTCGTTGCTACTTCATAACTGTAATTTTGCTACTGTTATGAATCATAATGTAAATATCTGATATGCAGGATATATTTTCATTGTTACAAATTGAACATAATTAAAGCATAGTGATTAATCACAAAAACAATATGTAATTATATATGTGTTCTCCGATGGTCTCAGGCGACCCCTGTGAAAGGGTCGTTCGACCCCCAAAGGGGTAGCGACCCACAGGTTGAGAACCGCTGGTCTAAAGAGTCTTCTTCTGTAGTTCACAGACAAGGAACTTTAAAAGGTCCTGAACCCTCTGAAACTGAGTATGATTTTGGGTGAATGTAAATTTTCTTGGGAAAGAATCCAGACAGACCATTCATCAGATTCTCAACAAAGTCTGTGACAATCCCCTTAAAAGAAAAGGGGGGTGGGGGTGGCTTTAAAAACACCAACTCATTTAGGGTGAATAAGAATTTCTGAAAGAATAACATAAAATGAACTCTGATTTTTAGCTTACATGTAATGACACCAGGTGGGTTACTATGTGTAATCTCACTTAGTCCTCACAATAGTAGAAGACAGTTATCAACTCCAGATAAGGAAAGTGAGACTTGTAAGAAGTTGCCACTTGAGTTGCCACTTCCCAAGGTCCCTTAAGTGTCAAGTGGCAGGGCCAGCACTCAACCCAGAGAATGTCTGAAGTCAAAGCTCAGGATCCTAATCACTATGCGACATCATCCAAGGTGTGGAGAGGTCTTAGAAACCTCCAGGGTGACTGCAGGAGGTAGGGAATATTCATGGCATTATAGCATCACCTTCCCCAGGCCAAGCCTCAGGTCTTATAAAGGGAGCTTTGAAAGGTCCTGAAGAAATCAAAATAATCTGAAAGGCAACAGAAAAGAGGGGTAGAGTGACACTGACTGGTTATAACCTGATAATACTCTTTTCACTACACCCGTCCTGCCCATGTCTTCAAACACTAAGAAATTTTCTAGACATCAGGAAAAAAACAAGAAGTTATAGATCAGTACCAAAGCCCTAACTACCTTGCTGGAAAAACAGGGATTATAAATTACTACTCCACGCATATCTGACATAGTAAGCACTCAATGAATAGTAGGTATAATCATAATTATTACAATCTGGCAACACAGCTGTCCTACAGATGAAAGGTGGCATCTTTATGTCTATGAACCCACAGTGTTTGCTTCAAAGAGCCAGCCCATCTCCCTGTCCCCTGAACTCCACTCAGATGCCAGTGAGAGAGGCCTCAATTTGGCTCTCAGGAGTGATCACACTCTCCCCCCAGCTGCATGCTCAGGAAGCCAGCAGCAGCCGCCAGCAGGACTTGGGAGCAAGCCTGGGTCCCAGAGCCAACTATCCGACATCATCCAAGGTGTGGAGAGCTCTTGGAAACCTCCAGGGTGGTTACAGGAGGTAGGGAATATTCATGGCAAGTTTCTCCAGATGCAGAAAGAAACCCAAAAAATAGTATAAGAAGTTATCAAAGATAAAGAAGATCCACCTCTGACCCAGATACGCCAACAGAAGAAGCAGCCAGAATTGGTAGACTAGGGTTTGGGAGAACAAAGGTTTTGGGGGACCTTTGACTCATAGCCCTTCATCTCTACAAGAAGTTCATCTGTCTAATGTGATTCTTGAAGGAAGATCATTTTCATCAGTTTGTCCCACTCTTCAAAGCCAGAATACATCATCTCTAAAATAATCTATGAAATCTCCACACAAAAAACAATCATTAACAATAATAGCTATCATTTAATAAGCAATTATAATATGCACTAAGCCCTTTACATATTGTATCTCATCTAATCCTCAAAATGGAATTTTGAGAACACTGCCATCCCCATTAAATAGATACTAAATTAGCCTCACAAAGGTTAAGCAGCATGTTCGAGTCATAGGCCTGGTAGGTAACAAAGACAAAATTCTAAATCCCATGTTCTTAACTACTATGCTTTCAGATAAAACGCTGGCTTTCTACCCATGGGGCCTCTAGACATCATTTTCTCCCAGTGCTTCCAGAAACACAGGATTAATTTATTGTACTCTTTCCTAATCCAAAAGATTTCTTATGCTGGGTACTGCACCCAGGATAAACTACACTAACTCGATAATCAACTATTCTCATAAGCACACAGAGCAGGAGCATAAATGATGCAAAGTATGTGCAAGGTAAGGACAGTAGTAGGTAAGGGTAAGGGGGATGTGACCACAAGCCTTCTGTCCCACGGACTGACATACCCCAACAGGGCACACTCCTCTTTTCAAAAACAATTTCAAGAAAAGATCCCTTCTCAAAGACAACAAAGTTCTTGAAATGACAGTGGAGTATCTGTAGAACAAGGAAAGGTGACCACAAAAAATGCAGGGGAAATATCACTTTAAAAAAAAGTAAACACATAACACCCTGCAAGTGTTCTCCATTAGATTTCCCAAAGCAAGCCATGACTTTGGAACCAACCCATTAACACAAATCAAAATAATCTGAACCAAATGTTCCCATTTAAATGCTCTTTCCCCCTTGAAGAATTGTACAATGTATTATGAGGGCAAATACACTCTCACACATCAGGTCACCTTGACCCAATGATTCCCACCAGGCCTCAAGGTCTGCAAGGTTCTGACCAAGTCAGCAAAAGTCTGAAACCCAAAACCAAAAGCAGAGGTCACAAGAGAAGTGGGGAGAGTAGATACAATGAACATGGGAAATTCTGCAGTAAGACCTCCCTCTGGAAATGAAACTCTCTGGATTTTTGTTCCTAGAAGTCCCCCTTCAACAGGACTCCGATTCTGCTCTACTGTACTCTACTTGCCTCACCCTTTTCAGTTGGCTGTCTTTTGCTCCAGCCAGAGGGATCTGTCACTTAGCAACTACTCTCCAACAAAATAGAAAGCCAGGATGAAGTCAGGCTTTTGACATCTTTTACTCCCTAGCAGTCAAAGGACAAGCTTCAAGCAGAGCCAAGAAATCTACAGTTTCCATCATACCTGGGCTCGGAGCTAAAGCACTGCGGAGGTGCCCTCATTCAGTGTCACTGAGTAGTCACCCTGGATCACTCCAGCCAGGTCAAAGCGCTTAAACTTCAAGTTTACAAGAACTGAATAGAATGTAAGAACCACAGCATCCCCCAGGGCTCATCCAGTCTTTCCTCAATTACAGTGTAAGCAAGGTGGTTGTGAAGTCCTGGATTTCGTCCAATACATCTTCCAGGCTAGATATCTGGCTTAGCATTGTAACCGACATCTGTGGTCACCTCCTCAGAGACCTTCCTCGACACCTCACCTAAAGTCATTCCCTCCCCATCACCCATGATTTGTTTCTTTCCTGGATATTTTTATGACTTAAGAGTTATTTGTGTCTGGTTGCTTTCTTTTTTGTCTGCCTCCATGAATGGAGGGAGCCTGATTATTGTTTTATTCTCAGCCCCCAGAGACAAACACAAAGAAGGCAACACAAGGATGGGATAAGATGGTGAAAGAGAAATCACAGAGGCCCTTGTAAGTCCTTAAGTGATGAGTGACTTATCCTAACATCATTAACTTCCCTAAAAAAACTGTTGCAGATCCAGTTTTCATAAATTTTTTTAAAATCTCTTCTTAAGTCTTTTCCCACTTTCAGTCTCAGGGAAAATAAATAAATTACATGTGTTTGCTATCTACTGTGTAAAAGTAGTATTTCTCTTTTTTATGTTTCTAAATTTCCTCTATTGAACCTTCCTTTGGACGAAGAAGGGGAGAAATAAAACTGTAAAGTAGATATTGAAGGTGTAGCTCATCCAACTATTATTCTAGGATTTTGTGAACAAGCCCATACTCACCTAGCTATTCCTTGACAATCCTGTCTCAGCTTACAAATGGAGTACATGCATGGGGACCCCAGTAAGACGGCTAAGTGTAACTCCTGGGATATCTTTTCTGATGACTGCTGGCCAGCTAACTAGACTCAAACAACATCACAGCAACTACTACTTATCCTAGGCTCTCCCCATCTGTCTACCTAGTAACCTTATAACTATATGAAATTCTTATCCATTTACTTGTTTGCTGTCCTTTCTGTGTGAATCTAAGTTTCATAAGAGTAGAACCATGTCTGTCTTGTTCACAAACCCTTGAACATTTTAGGTCCCAATAAACAACCGTCAAAAGAACTTACAGTAACTAAGTGCTTTCAAAGACTAAGGGTCAGTTCCCTCCTAGAAGAACAAAATCATCTATGGATTCTTCCCCCGTGATGAAGTAACGCTTTGCCAGCCACTCTCCATAATATATTCACATGGCTCAGAGTAAACTCAGTTCAGGTTTCAAAAACTATTTAAACGTTGCCTATTTAACACCTGCATATTCATAAATCACACTAAGTATGAGACTGAAGGGACTCAATGAACTATCCAGGCCCTGAATGAGCCTATTTAGCAAAAGCAGAATATACACATATGGCAGAGTATATTTTCCATGGATGGCCATACCAATACAGCCCAATCCACATGCTATTCTTACCATGAATAAGACACAGACAGTCCTCCCTCAAGCAGTGGGGCCTGTGTTCCCTTCCCTTGAACCTGATGAACCACTGCAGTGGCCTCAACCAAAAGAACAAGGTGGAGGTGATCCTACACGACTTCAGAGGCTAGGTCAGAAGAGGCAACATGGCATTTGCCTGGTGTGTGCTCTCTCTGCTCTCTCATCTCTCTCTAAATGGACAAATGACTTTGGAGCCCAGAGCTACCTTGTGAAAGTGAAGCCACCATGCTGGAGTGACCATACAGAGAGATGACATAAGGAGATGACCAGTTGTTCCTGCCCCAGCTATTCTAGTCCTCCCAGCCCCGTTCCAGGCATGTGAGTAAGCGGAGGATTCAGGTGATTCCAGCCCCAATCCCTCAAGTCACCCCATCTGATGCTGAGGGGAGCAGAAACAAGCTGTCCCTGATGAGCCTGTCTACACTGCAAATTGGTAAGTAAAATTAATGCTGTTTTAAAACTACCGACTTTTGGGATCGTCTGTTTTTCAGCCGCAGTAGTTGGAACAACGTATAACATCAGTAACAAGAGTCGCACATTGTAGGTCTCACCGCCATGTCCTATGGAAGGTTAAGGTAGGAATAGGGGGTAACTTCAGTCCATGTGTAGCTGGTGGGTCTCCATATATAAAACCCCAAAATTTCTGGGTCAAGTAATGTCATAAAACAAGAAGCAGATGGTACAGCTGTAACAGAACAACAATAAAATATTTAATTTTTTAAAAAGCAGAAAAAAATAGAAAACAGCACAACACATGAAGCTTTCCCAAGTCCTCCGTCTTCAAGCTCTTCAGGCCTGAAAGGCTGAGTCTGGCAGTCTGGCCGCTCCACGGCCTCCCTTGCTGTCCATTTCAGTTGCACAAACAGACACTGAAAAGTGAGAACATTTCCCTTTTGAACAAATTCTTTTTACCAGGTTGTTCATTCAGGAATGCGTCATTCCATAACATTTTTGTTCTGAATAAGTCAGAATAGGGATTATTTACCTAGGTGAGGTTTCTCTTAGGTCTGTCTCAGCAGACTACATCTGGAGGAACATTCTTCTAGTGAGAAAAATCCTTTAAATTTTAATACTTACTGAAAGAATACTTCACATGCACATGTCTACTATCTCACACAGATTTCAATGGTAGACACACACTGGGTTTAAACACCAGCTCTGTGAAGTGCCAGCTATGTGACTCTGGGCAAGTTATTTGACTTCTCTGTACATCAATTTATTGCATCAATAAAGAGACAATAATAACCTTCAAAAGGCTGTCTTGAGAATTATATGAGGTTATTATAGCTAACACTTACAAAGTGTGTACCATATACCAGGCACTATTCTAAGTGCCCAAAGGTGCTCAGACTATACCTGGCACTCAGTGGGTACTCAGTAAGCATTGGCTGCCATGAGCATCATTATTACCAACATCATTAGACCAGGATTTGGTCCTATGACCAAGCCAAAATGCTTTGAGGGTAACTCTGTGAATATCAAGTCATTACAGCATAAGAGCAATGAGGCTCAAATATACAGTCAACTCAAATACATCATCTGAAACTCATATAAGTGCAAACTCATAAGATGCATAAAATTACCAAGTCGTCTGTTAAAATGAAGATTCCCTGGCTACACCTCCAGAGATTTTGATTTAATAGGCTGGGATGGAGTCCAGGAAGTTGATTTGTTAATACCCCCACCCCTCCACAGGTGCCCTAGAGATGCCAGTGTAAATGCCTGGACTTTATCAGTCATGATGCCATAGAAAGAGCAAAGGCTTCTAAGAGTCAGAAGTTCTGGGTTCCAATCTCAACTTTGCCCCTACCTAGTCACTTAACTTCTTAGTTTCCTGGCCTGTAAAATAAAGATTTCAGACTAGATAACCCCAAAAGTGCCTCTTCCTCCAAAACCAATCCTACAACATGACAATGAGCCACATGTCCCTCAGATCACCTTGTTTTATGCATTTGTAGCAAATGAACTAACAAATATCATCTATTAAGCCCCTGCTATGTAGGAGACATTGTCCAGGATGCTTCTTAATTCACTGAATTATACCTATGTTCCCAACCATCTTGAAGTGTATACAAGATGAGAAAATCAACTCAGAAAGGTTCAATAACCTGGCTAAGGTGACCTATCCAGTAAGAGGCAGCACCTTGATTTTATCCCAAATTTACCTGACCCAACACCTGTGACCCCACCCCATTATGCCTTTAGCCATCTCACTACAAAATTTATTTTCCTTGCATTTCTTTGTTTTTGTTCAATGAAAAGTTAGCAGTAATGAAAGCTCATACCTAAGCACTTGGGCTCCACAAGGTGCCAACAGGCAAGACCAGGGCAAAAGGAGAGCAACATGGGCACAGAGAGGCGCTGCAACCTAAAACACAGGTCTTCTGATCATCCCCAAAGTGAAGGTCAACTGGCAACTGGGAGAAACAAGATACCATGTCAGGAAGATGTCTTTAATACGCGCAACGGCAGTGTTGGTGGTAGAAAAGGAAAGCAGAGAAATAAACACAAAGCACTGAGGCTGGTCAGCAAGAGAGGGCAAAAAGGACAGAATTTTACCAAGATATTTCCGCCCTCTTAATTCCTCTCATGGGAAGAACTGAACTTTCCAACAGAGTATCATCCGCAAGTTTAGAGATACAATGGGAAAGTTTCTCATGACGTCTGTTCTTCTGTTCCCTCTTGCCAAGTAACTTAAAGAGAACCTAATCCCAGGCCTTCTCGCCTCCAAACTTCATTACTTCATCTCGGAAACTCAAAGGGAAAATGGAAAGAGGACGAGAAGGAAGAGAAAGAACATTAACTACAGCAACTTCCAGATAACAGACTTTACACAAATGTTTCCATTTCCAAATTTGTTCCATGAGAGATCTAAAGGGTGTCTGAAGGATATGTTGCATGGGATAAGTCACACAGGAAAAGGCACAGAATTTGGAATCAGAAATTCCTGAGCTCTAAGCTCAGCACCACATGCAACACTAACTACCTGACCTGAGGCGAGTTCCATAATCTTCCTCCAGGTTCTACATCTGTAAAATGGGGACAATGATACTGATGTCATAAACCCATTTAAAGAATAAATAATGTAAGTGAGATTCCTAACATGGTATCTGACCCAAAGTTTTTCTAAATTGGGAAGGAAGCAAAAAAAAACAATCAATCTTGCCTTTAAGATGAGAAATACCCACTAATGCCAAGGAAAACCATGGCAATTATATAGGTTTCATGCCTAAGAAACTCATTACTGGAGAAAAGAGAAAAGGTGGCCTAATAAAGATACCCTAGTCAGGGCATTCCACTCACGCCTTACAGATTATATTGAATGCCAACATTGGAAGAAAGGAAATTTTCTTTAAAGTTGTCGGTGATTTATAGGACTGAGTCATCAGAGGGGAAAAGCTGTCGGGCTTTAAGGAAGGCAGCGCCTCTCTTCAGAGACG
This sequence comes from Furipterus horrens, assembly GCF_987537825.1. Taxonomy (NCBI): domain Eukaryota; kingdom Metazoa; phylum Chordata; class Mammalia; order Chiroptera; family Furipteridae; genus Furipterus; species Furipterus horrens. The sequence continues at coordinate 71,762,832 of NW_028327180.1, forward strand.
AAGAATGAACCCTAGATTCAGTGAGAAGCCAAAACCCCAGAGAAATGATCAACTGAGTGAGGCAGCAACTTGGCACAAACAAGTTCAGAGGCCCAGTGACTTCACCCCTGCAGAGGGTGCCTGGCCCTGAAATTAAACAATAGAGGGGGGTGAAGCCTACGGAACAGGGTCAGGTACCCTTCCTCTGCTCTCTTAACAATCCAGACATCACATCAACAGATACGAAGATTCCACTCCTGAGAGAAATAAGGGTACCAAACAAAGTTCTGGACTCAGACGGTGTGGGTTGAAACCCCAGCTCTGCCATTTTCTAGCTCTATGCCTGGTCTCCTGATCTGCAAAATGGGTATACTAACGGAACTAATCATTTAGGGTTTTTTGAGAATTGTATGAGTTAATACAACTAAAGAACTTTAATCACTAAAAGTGTTCAATTAAATGTATGCTATTATTACTTGCCTCAGAGCGTTGTTGGTGACCCCTTATTGAGCTTTTTTTATGTACCATGTGCTAACCACAGGTTGCCTAACTTAGTCCCCCAAAGCCCTGTAAATCAATGAATGTGAAGCATTAGGTTCAATGAGGGCTTTGAACATTTTCAGTATTCAGTGAGGGGGGGCCGCCCCTTCCTTAGCATTATCAAATCAAATCCACACCACCTGGGAAAGAAACAATTCAAGAAAACCACCCATTAGGCATCTATATATAAACTGGTTATTTCTGAAGTCAGAGCCTCTTCTTTATCAAACAACTTTGATATTACCTTCAGTATTTAATTTTAATACAGGTTCCAGGACCCAGGAGAATAAGGCCTCCTGAATACCCTCTGACTCTGGGAGTCTACAGCCAAAAGAAAAGAAAAGGGGTCTCTATACCACAAATCTTACCTCTGATGATTCAAGGTACAACATGCTTCAAAGAACAACTAGTTAAACACCAGAAGTTCACAGGTTGGTAAAAGATTTCAGCTTTCTGTTACTTCATGAGATAGCAAGGGCCACTTCGAACAATGAAATTGTTAAAAAGAAAAAGATCGGGTGAAGATCAAACTTGGTTCAAAAAAAAGAAATCCTCAAAAGCACATCTATTTCTGATCCAATCTTCTTACATCAAATGAAGAAAAAAATGATCCCCATCTGCTCCTGGACACTGCTCTGACAACGAACAGTGTTCACGTGTGGGTCAGGCAGAACAAAGCCTCAATATTGTAAATCAAGTTCTGTATTAACAATAATCTTGGCCTACATAGTAGTAATAGCACTCATCATCAGGTGCTATTGTTTAATGGCCACAAATCTTTAATGTGAGATCCTTTGCCGTTCCTGTCACCCAGAGGTGGAGTATATTCCTCCACTCCCTTGATTTGGGCGGGCCTTGTGATTTGCTTTGGGCAGCAGAATGTGGCCAAACTGATGCTATGTGAATTCCAAAGCCTAGGCCACAAGAGGGCCTGAGGTTCCCACCTTTGCCCTTTTGAAACACAGTCCTGAGCTTGCCATTCCAGAAAGAAACCCAGGAAGAAAGACCACATAAGTAGAGGCCCTGGATCCCAGCATGAAGGCACCTGCATGAATGAACCCTGGAGAGGCCAAAGGAAGTAGGTAACCAATCTGCTGAGCCCCAAGAAATAAATACTAGGGACTTCCGGCCAAGATGGAGGCATAGACAGACATGCTGTGTCTCCCTCCACAACTAAGAAGGCATACAACTACCTCAAAACTAGAAACAACCAGAAGTTCCAGAAAATCAAACTGCATGGAAGTCCAGCAAACAAAAATATAAAGAAGAAATATTCATCCAGACAAGTAGGAGGGGCGGAGCTGGGTTGGAGAGGATGCGGTATGGTGGCAGCAGCAGCGGCAGGCCGGCAGAAAGTGCAGTCACACGTTTTAAAAAGTCGGGAGGGACACCTGGGGAGCGTTCCCAGCTCCTCACTGGATCTTGCAGCTCACGGTCCCAGCACCCAGCACCGGGGAAAATCAAGCCTCGTTGCTTCTGACTGTGCAGAAAAATCAAGCCTCATTGCTTCTGACTGTGCAGACCAGTGGGGTTGGGGCGGAAGCAGAAACTGCTGGTCTCAGCAGAGTCTGCTTGTTTAAAGGGCTCCCATAGTCCTAGAACATCCACAGACCCACCCACTCTGGGAACAAGGGCCAGGGCAACAGCTAGAGAGGCACCAGTCCCATACGGAAGTGGGAGAAATGCCTGGAAAAGGGGCAAGTGCTGGGCAGGTGGCATTGTTCCCTCTCAGACCCCTCCCCTACATATAGCGCCACAATGTGGTAAAATAGGTCCGCCCCTTACAATGTAACAGGAGTGACAGCTCTACCTGGGACACGGAGGCAAACAAACACAGGAGCCTGTCAAAATGAGGAGACAGAGAAGTATGGCCCAAAAGGGGGAACGGATCAAGGTGCCTGTGGGAAAACTAAGCGACAAGGAGATAGCCAACCTAACAGATGAGAAGATAGACAACCCAAGAGATGCAGAATTCAAAACACTGGTGATAAAGATGCTCACAGGCTTGACAGATACACTTGAGAACGGCAAACACATAAGAGAAGAAGTAAAGGCTATGCTAAGTGAAACGAAGGAAAATCCACACGAAACCAATAGTGAAGGGAAGGGAACCGGGGTTCTAATCAATGATTTGGAACATAAGGAAGAAAAACAGTCAACCAGTAAAGAATGAGGAAGTAAGAATTGAAAAAAATGAGGGAAACTTCCCAAATTTTTTGAAGGAGATGAACATACAGGTCTGGGTAGCACAGAGGGTCCCAGGCAAGCTGGACCCAGAGGGGACCACACCAGGACACATCATGATTGAGATGCCAAAGGTTAAAGATAAAGAGAGAGTCCTTGGGGAAGCAAGAGAAAGGTAGAGAGTTAGTTGCCCACAAAGAAGTGCCTATAGGGCTATCAGCTGATTTCTCAGAGGACACTTTGTAGGCAGGAAGGGACTGGCAAGCAGTATTCAACGTGATGAAAGGCAACCTGCAACCAGGATTACTCTATCCAGCGAATCTATTATTTGGAATAAAAGGGCAGATGAAGTGCTTCCCAGACAAGGTAAAGCTAAAGGAGTTCATCATCACCACGCCATTATTATATGAAATGTCAAAGGGACTTACTTAAGAAAATAAGATCAAAACTATGAACGCTAAAATGACAACAAACTCACAACTATCAACAACTGAATCTAAAAACTAAAAACAAAATCCAACTAAGCAAACCAGAATAGGAACAGAATCACAGGTATGGGGATCATTAGGATGGTTATCAGCTGGGAGGGGGAGGGGGAGAAATGGAGAAATGGTGCAGGGATTAAGAAGCATAATCAGTTGGTACAAAATAGACAGGAGGAAGTTAAGAATATATAGGAAAGGGTGAAACCAAAGAACTTATATGCACGACCCATGGACATGAACTAAGAGGGGTGGGATTGCTGGAGGGAAGGGGGTTACTAGGCAGAGGGGAGCAAAGGGGAAAAAAAATTGGAACTACTGTAACAACATAATCAATAAAATATACTTTTAAAAAGTTAAAAGATGTATGAATAAATACACCACTTTAAAATTTTTTAAAAAGAAAGAAATACAAAAGTCATCTTCAATCTTAAAGGTTTGTTATACAGCAGTAGATATACAGGTAGATTATCTGGGGTTTACATAGTTTAAATTAAAAATGATTCTCAAAAACAATTTAATACTTCTCAAACTCAACAACAGACAAAATCTAGGTAGCCAGAACTCAGGATTAGTGGTTACCTGAAGAGAGGAGGAATGGGTGAAGATAAGAAGGGAGCTTAATGGGATGCTGGTTAGTTTTATTTCCTGGCCTGAGTAATGATTACATGGATGTGTTCACTTTGTGATAATTTATCATGCTGTGTACTCTGAGCTTTGTACTTTTCTGGATATGTGCTAAACTTACATTATAAATAGTTTAAAAGAAGCCTCTCGGCAAAAATCTCTTTGAGAAATAAGACTATGTGGCTAAAGGAAATTAATTATTATGCTCACAATTTTTTGTCCATTGATCAAAATTTCCTCAGAGAAGCCTTATAATATATACAAGTACAGTTTTAAAAACTGAATGTCACTTGTAACCTATGAGCATGTTTCTTCATTGCCAAAAGATGACCTACTTATGAGTTAAAAAAATGGCTTTGGAATCCCGGAAAACTTTATAATGCCTAGGTCAAGATATTTTTCAGAGCTGGTTTGAAAGTTTTCATGTCATTTCAGAAAGTGTCAACGACTGACAAAACAAAAGGTCTCTGGCACTTCCATGGCACAGGCGTGTCTCCCTTGGTAGACCACACAAACTCCGTAACACCACATCTCCCCTATGTCTCACGTCCGTGTTTCGGTGTCCCCTGGCCCCAGCACCCTAATACCAAAGCCAAGCAGTGTCACTTGTTCACACAGAAAAGACTCCACAAATGTCTGTGTTTGGCAGGAAAACCCCAAAGCTCTGAACAATGTTTATGTCCTTTGACTAAGTAATTCCTCTTTAAGGATTCTATTCAAAGTTAATAATTTTAAATGGAGACAAAGATTTATGCATGGATTTATCGATCAAGTTCTTTAAAATAGCAAAAAAAAAACAAAATTAAGAATGGAAATACTCCAAATGTTTAAAGTTAGGGAATTAGATAAGAAAAATGTATTATATCCATAAAGTAGAAATCATACAGACATTAAAAAAGATAATAGAAGCTCTCTCTTTGTCATGAGTGTCTTTCTTCCTACCTTTTTATTTTACAATTTTCTGTACTTCTCAAATTATCTAGAAGATACAAGATTTTTTACTTTTTGCTTATTATTTTAAAAAAAGTAAAAAACTGGGAAAATGTGTTGAACTAAAGATGATTAAAATTATAATCTATTTCTCTCTTAATATCCATTTATGACTTCATCCATTACTTACATTCTTTGTCCAGAATCGCCACTTCAGCTATATACATATCTTGAACACATTACCAGACTCAACTGCCATTAAATCACAATAATCTTTCTTTCCCTTTAGACTCTGAGCTCATCATATTTGTAAACCCAATGTTAACACAGTGTCTTGCTCTTAATGTGTGTGTCGTCTATATCATATATTTTGACTAAAAGTTATTGGGTGTCAGGTTCAGGACAAGAAGATTTACCTAAAATGCATGGCAGCAGGGGTCATGTTTTCCAACAGGCCCCATGCATGGCACACAGAAGATCTAAAATAAATATTTGTTATTTGTGTTAGTGAGCTCAGACTGCCATAACAAAATACCATAGAATGGCCTGGCTGGGTGGCTGAGTTGGTTGGAGCATCATCCTGTATACCAAAAGGCTGAGGGTTCAATTCCCAGTCAGGGCAGGCACATGCCTAGGTTGAAGGTTCAATCCCTGGTCAGGGTATGTATGGGAGGTGACCAATCAGTTTCCTCCCACATCAATGTTTCTCTCTCTCTCCCCTTCCCACTCTGCACCCCCTCCTCTCTCTCTAAAAAAAAAATCAATAAACATACCATAGACTGTGCAGCTTAAACAACAGATATTTATTTCTCACAGTACCGTAGGCTGGAAGTCTGAGATCAGGGTGCTAGATGGTTGGGTTCTGGGGAGAACTGTCTTCCTGGCTTGCAGGTGGCTATCTTCTTGCTCTGTGTTCACATCAGGAAGTGTACATGACATGGCCTCTCTGAGCGTGTGCAAAGAGAGAGCGAGCTCTCTGGAGTCTCTTCTTATAAGGCCACTAATCCTATCTAATCCCATCCTTACGATCTCATTTAACCTTAATTACCTCCACATAGGTCCCAGTCAAATATAGTCACACTGGCGAAGAAATTCTACATATAAATTGAAGGGAAACAATGTAGTCCATATCATTATTAAATGAAAACTGACATTTCCCCTCACCAGTGGATCACTGATGTAACACCAAAAATAGACTATTACCCATGACCATCAGAACACCTGGCCTGAAAACTTCATCCTTTGTGTCAGTTGATGGGAACACCAAAGGACAGGTGTAAGCTTTTGATATATCTTAATAATTTCCTGCACAATAGGAAGACAAGGAAGAATTTGGGCATGTATGTGCTATATCCAAACCTGCGCTTTAGGAGGATTAATCAGGAAGCAGTACATCTGGATCCAGATGTATAAACATAGGCAGTGAGAACCACTGTTAGAAACCTCTGCCAAGAGTCAGTGGGTGCTGTGGGTGCTAATAGTAGGAACAACTATGCCATCAGTAGTAGGGAGATGGGGGAAAGAGCAGACACAAAAGGCAACACCAGGGTCAGGTACACGGGAAATTGTTACTGAATGGAAGAGACCCAGAAAAGGGAAAAGCAGCAAAGATAACGTTAAGGTAAAGGAAGGAGACGGTGAGAGTAGGGCTGCACCGAACAAAGACCCCAGGGATGGTAGGAGAAGGTGGATGTGATTTGCAGAAGGACAGGGAGGGCGGTTTGCATCACAGGTACATTGAATCTCAGCTGCCAGGAAATATCCAGGCAGAGATGCTAGTCAGGCCGTTGGAAATGGATGCATGGAGCCTCAGAACATAAGTCGGGCCAGAGGTGAATGCCTGAACAGCACCCACAGAAGTAAGTAAGGTGGCTAAAAACACTTAGCACACGACACTTAGAGACTGCCCTCTTTGGACAACAGAGAACGAGGCTAAAGCATGAATGAAAAGAAACGAGTAAGGACAGAGCGGTAGGCAGAGAATCAGGGTGATACAGTGCCACGAGAGCCAGAAAAGCCATGCTTCCGGGTCAGACGGAGTACTCAGTACTAGCAGGAGCACAGGGACATCAACTGGCTGAGACGGAGCATTTGGATCTGGTTCCTATGGGATCAGGGGGGTCCCATGAGAGAGTAGTTTCAACAAGGTGGGGAGAGCAAAGCAGGGAAACACAGAAAGCCAGAAAGAGAGAGAAACAACAGCTATGTGTGCACCTATTATGATAGGAATGTTGTGTGGATCACCGTCTTTAATGCTCACAAACACCCCCCACAAGGTAGGCGCTATTACAATCTTTGTACAACCTCATAATAAGAGGAGCATATCCACAAGGTCACATGTGCCTGTCTGAAAAAACAAACCTCTCACACATATTTTGATGTAGCTATGGAAATTTAAGGGCAGGCATGTAGCTGGAAACAGATATCAAGGACAGTGATACAAACTGAGAGGGGTAAAGCATGGAGTGGTCTGGATGGGTGACTAATCACTTGGTCAAAATGTTTGTGATGGCAAACAGATTTCATTCCCAGTGGCTCAGTGGGGTGTGCCTACCTGCTTCTGGCTCCCACAGAAACTGGGAGAAAAACATACAAACCAATGCTGGTCTGATCAATTAGCCCCAATGCCAACTTTTATTAACAGTAACATTTTTGAAGGTTGATTTTTTTTTTATCCACCTGAACAGCTATATTAATTAAAAAGTCTGAGTTCATCAGATCATTACAGTATTAGAAAAAAATCAGGCCTTGACTCACAGGTTGTCACAATTATGAAAAAATATAGTAACTCCTTTAACACACTCTCAGAAACATCTCAAACTTGTGGAAATTTAACACAAAAGGGAAAATTTGGGGTTTTAGAAATGCTTCACCTCCTCTTTATACCTTCTATCATAATTCATTACCACCATAAAATAATTTTTCATCATTGCCATAGTCACTCTCACTGGCACTAATTAAAAGATACATAAAACACCTTGTTCTTCTCAGCCAGATACTTCAACCATACTTGATAGTAATGAGCTGTTTTATTAAAATTGTTCAAAAAAAACGCAAGCAATTCTAGGCTTGCAGAAAACCCTAATAATAGCAGCTTCTCTAGATTAACAAACCCATAAACCTGTGGATGCTGTTTGACATTTATTGAACATGAATAACATCCCCACGTGCTGTGATGCTGAAGGTCGGCCAACATTCTAGGGAAATGACTTAACTCACAGCTCGCCCTGCATCAGTACATCCTAACACCAGTTGCCCCTTTCTACTATGCTCACTGCGCTGAAAACAGTCATCATTTATTCCCCTCCAAGGTAACAATGGTATAAAGCTCTGAGCCTGAGTATCAGGCCCCTGCCACTGCTTACCTGCAAATACTGGGTACAGTGGCCCATGCTCTGAATCAGTTTCATCCCCTGTGCAATGGGAATAAAACCACATCAGAGCCATGAAATGAAAACTCTAGGCCAATGTGGCAGACAGCAAGGGGCAATGGAGAGAGCCAGACACAGCTGGGCCCCCGCTCTGGATTCACCATGATCTACTTGGTTGGGTGACACAGGGTAAGTTCACCATTCATTTCCTTTAGGTTTTATACTCTTTCTAATGACCACATCTGACTTTAGCCATATAACCTTGAAGCTTAACTTTTTTCATCCAGGTGGCAAGTAGCCAAAGAGATATAACAACTCCATCATTACCGCATCTCTTTCCTACAATGGTGGTCTAAAGTGCCCTTTCCCTGCAGATCGGTAGCTTTTTGAAGTTAATAAGGGTGGAACTTGTGACAACCATTTACAGAACCATCCTTTCTGGCTGATTTGGGTGAACAAGGAGGCAGCCTTGCTCTTACTATGATCTACTGGGGAAAAACACCACTGGAAGCTGATGTTCATTCCTACTAACAAAGGTTTCAAAGAAACCTGATGTGATCCATACACAGGGCGACCATATCCAAATTGGGACAGTTTTGAGAAAAGGGACTTTATTAATAATCAGGCTGAGACAGCAGGTGTGACCCAGGCAGGACATATGGTCATCCTGGTTAAGTCCGTTGCAGGGAGGAAGATGGTAGGTATACAGCCTTCTTTCTCCCTCCTACTGTGTTTCAACCAAGGAAACTAGAGGACAGAAAGGTTAGAGTGACCTCAAAGCCTCCTTCCCTTCTTATCATGACCAGCCTTTCCCTGACTCAACAAAAGCACTTGTCTAACCAGTATTTACTACCCTATATAATTAAAGTATGCCCTTCTCTCGAACACACTGGCCAACTTCCAATAACACCCCAATAGTCGGGATTGTTAGCACGAAGCACCAGGTAAGTAAAGCAGAAATGCAGTCATGCTAGCTGGCTTGGGCTAAGGACGTCAGGCTGGTGGAGGAATGAGAGGTGCCTGCTGTCTGTCACAATCACCTAGCACACCAGTCCCAAGTCTCTGTGGGAGAGGCAAAGACCAGATTTGGGCAACTGCACACAAAAGCCAGGTGGCAGCTCTCCCTGGGAGTGCTGGGTTTTGCCAACCCACGGAAACACAGAGATAATCCCCCACAGGACAAGTCCTTATGAAATGAAATGATCCCCAGGCTCAGCAACTGTCAACCACAGTCGCCAGCACATGAATGCAGAGCGTTTCCTTATAAACTGTCCCATACTTTAGTCACAACTAATAATCAGGAAAGAGAAAGCAAACTCATGTCAAGACAAAAGCCTCTGGGGAAAAAGTTACATACATACACACACACACACACACACACACACACACACATTAATTTCCTTATCAATGCCTTTTCTTTTTATTTTCCTTTTCCCAATCATTTTAGAACTGGCCAGGAAGAACCCTAGTTTACCTCCTACATGTGGCCTGAAAGAAACAAAAAGAGTAAAATAATGTTAGTTCACAGTCACTCATTTTATGATACATACGATACAAAACTACCAAGAGAAGAAGACTGTGACTAGGGAAGAAAAATTAAATGGATTAAACTGGAATAGTACATAATGCAGGAATAATTCTCCCACCAAAACACTCAAAATTGTTTCGTTAACAAAAGGTGGAGATGTCAGAGGACAACCCTTTCCATTTTTAACAGGTATTTGTCTGCTGATCTCCAGCATTTCATACAACCTGCCAGGTGTTCCCAGGTACTTTCTGGCCAAGGACCCTATAAGGAGATAATTCTCACCCATGAAGGAATATTACCAAGCAAAAAGCACCTATTCCCCCAGAATATGGTTTGTGTAATTGTTCCCAGAATGGACCATCTACTAATCCTATTTCAATCCTTGGTAGACTAAGAAAAGCCAAGGGAACAGAGACCAAGAACAGTGACCTTGAAATTAATTATGGTGCTGGGATGGAGGCTATAGCATAAACTACAACACCTTAAGAAATAAAAGCAGGATGGAAACTTCTTGGATGCCAGGGGAATCAGGAGCTGGTAACAGCTAACATTTATTGAGTCCTTACATGTGCCAGGCACTGTTTGAAGCACTTAAATATGCCTCAATCCCTCTAACAATTCTGAGAGGTAAGCCCTAGTACCACCATTATTTTGGAGATGAGCAACCAGAAGGAGACTGGGTCACCCAGAGAGTAAGTGGGAGAGTCAGAAATGGACTCCCCACATTAACTCAGGAACCCATGCTATTAGCCTCTACTGTATGTTATGTATCTATCCTTCTATTATTGGTCACACAGGCAGTGAATGGGAAGGACTGAACCCCCCAGGTCTTTCTGACCCTAAAGCCCATGCTATTAACCCATACTTTACAGTTACCTGAACACTATGACTGGTCACACTGCCTAATCTCCACTGCCAACACCACAAGCTCTACCATCACCATTAATAATAAAGAATATCATTTATGGAGGGCTTCCTGTGCCAGGAGAAGAAAACTTTGGCTTAGAGATGTTAAGTTGACTCAGATCCCAAACTAATATGTGGTGGAGCAAGGATTTGAGCCAGGTCCATTGCACTCCAGAGACTAGCTCTCAATCCCTCCAGCAGAGACCAAGGTTTAGCAAGACCGCGACCACAGGACACAGGACCATACTGCAACCAACCGCAGACATCAACTCCAGAGATGGCTGTCACAAAGCCACTGATTCTTATTCTTTGTGTCTTACAGGGCAATTTCCTGCTTTTTACATCACAAAAAAAAAAAAAAAAAAAAAAATAGAATTAAAAACCCAGAAGGTTAGCAGCTTAGGAAAAAAAATAAATAAATGCAAAGGAAGTAAAAGGCAGTTAGTCACAATCTCAGTGACAGCAGGTGAAATGACAACTGACACACTGAGGGGAAGAAAATGGAAAACTGAAGTGCAGATTCAAAATTACAAGGTACATCAATGAAGAGCATAATGACAAGCCTGAGTCATCGAGAAAAAAAAAAATGGCTTATGTTTTTAAAAGCAGGGAAATGCCTAGCATGTAAGCCAGGTTTTGAATCAAGAATTTAAAATTTTTCAAGTCTTGGCATTTGAACTAGTAAGTGGCAAAGGGACTTGCTGGAAACAAGCATAGAGGCTAATGGACTGCCCAGGGCTTCGTTTGGTGTTGAGAGCTACAGAATAACCAGCTGTGAGGCCAGGGATCCAGGGAAATCACCGTACCTCAGGGGCATCTGCAAGGGAGTAGGCCTCCCTGTCCCTTCAATTCAGTGAGAAAGAACATGGGGTGGGACAAGACATGGGCCTTGGAATTGTAAGAAACAAGGACAGAGTGACTCCAAAACCAGTAGAAAGTCATTAGTAACAAAGGGCAAATGTAATTAAAGAGTCTCTCTCAAGGGCAAATTAATTAGAGGATCTCTGAGAAGGGAGTTGACAGTATTAGCATATTTACAAATCACAATAGGGGCATTTAGAGGATTGCCTTAGACTGTAACCTTTAATGATGGGAGTAACCAGTAATGGAGAAACGGGGATGAAGGAAAGGGGTGGGGGAAGCTAATCAATTTCACTTTAGAGCGGCAATTTCACTTTAGGGTGCAGCACTTTACTATAAAACCAGCTTTCTTTGCTTTGCACACATTCTCCTGGCTGAGGGTGCGCCCCATTCTGCAGATTCATGAATAAACACCTCGCTCTGCTGCTCAAGTCCTGTGTCCCAGTTTTTATTGTGAGTGTTTCTCACAGAATCAGACAATGCTGGGGTGAATCCTGACTATCCCACTAGCAACCTGCATCTGGTGCTCACTATAATAATCCTGGCACCTGGCACATAGTGGAAATTCAAAAGTGGCTATTTAATGAACGAATGCAAAGCATGCAACTCTGAATAAATTACTTCTCTCTCTCACAACTCCAATTTTCTGCTCTGCAAAACGGGTATAACAATTCCTACATTACGGAATTGTGAGAATTAAGAGAGTTAATTTATGTAGGGTGCCTCACTCGGCTTGGATGCAAGCCTTACTGTGACAACTGTAGAGCTAACCTTCAGTTATCTGGAATCTGACCTACGAAACATCTCCCACTCCCCTACAATAATGGACAGAGGGGGCATAAGTTTCTGGGCCGGTCAAATACATGAACTACAATTTGAGCAAATATCTACTCCCTTCACAAATAATCCCCAAATTCAACAATGTCACACTGGTACTTAATAACCTTGTGAGAGCTAGAAAGCTATTCTAATTTACAACTGAACACATGGAAGAAAACCATAAATTTCCCTGAATTAACTAAAAAATCAATAGCAAAATCTAGGTCTTCTGACTGCTTCCTTCTCATCATCTCTGTTTGGCCACCAGAAACTGAATACCCAACGGACATCCTGTACATTAATTCTGCAAATTCCAGGCCAGCCAACTGCAGGAAGAAAAGCAACAAGGTCACAAGCAGGTTTTAAAACTGTTCTGAGCACTGATTCCATCAAGGACACCTAAAACTGCTACTTTCTGGCTCAAGAAGTTTCCTCCTGTCTGCTCTGGAATCTCTGCAGGACAGAAAGGCCTTTTTAGAGTATTGGCTCCTAGCTACTTCTTTTAACCTCAGTGTTGGCAATTTAGCTTTTCAAAAAAGGAAGGAAAGAAGGAAAAATATCCTGAATGCCCCAGAAGGAATTTATCATCCTTCTAAGGAATTACAGTAGAAGAATAAGAACCCTTTGAACTTTGGGTAGCCTGCGGACAGGGGGGCAAGTGATGCCCAGGCAGTCTCAGGAAGAGGCTGTCGACCTAGGTCCCCTCCTAGGCTGGCCAATGGAGAGGGATCAGCTTTCAGGGTCTCCCCCTCGAAGTTTCCATATCCCCATCACCATCCCCATGTCTACTCCCAGCAGGAGAGGCACTGTGTGAGACCCCTCCAAGCCCCTCTGGCAGTAGTTGGAAGAGTTCCAAATGGCCGCCTACTGGGAGAGCTCCCCACCCTCTGTTCCTCCAGAATGCTGACCCCTCCTTGCTCAATAATGAGAGTGGTGGCAGCAGTAATAGTAGTTAGTAATAAAGCAGTTATTACTAATACAGAGTCTGTACTGTGTGCTAGATATTGTTATAAGCACTTTATTTTCTGCCTGGAGTATCAGAGGGCAAAAGATCCTCAATAAATACTTAAATATGCCATATCCCTCCAAACCCCCTACTCCTAAACATTTTGCTGAAAGCCTAGTCCCTACAACGGCATTCTTGATGCCCTATCCTGTTAATAAGACCTCCTGGGAAATCCTATTACAGGTGACCCTTGAACAACATGGTTTGAACTGCACAGTTCGACTTATATACAGATTTTTTTTCAATGACTACCTATATTGTTTTCAATTCACCATTGGGAGTCAGTAAATGAGGAGAGCGCCAACCTTATTCACTGATCTACACCATTTTATAAAGGAGACTTGAGCATCCACGGATTTTGGTATCTGCATGGGTGTTGGAACAAATCCCCCTCAGAAACTGAGAGGCAACTAAATTTGGAGGGATTCAAAATTTATATGCAGATTTTTGACTGCACAGGGGTCAGCACCCCTAACTGCGGCTTTGTTCAAGGGTCAACTCTGCTTGACGCAGTTTGCTCAGCTCTCCGATTTCTCACATGCACTTAAGTCCCACAGAGACACAGCTGCTGAAACTACTGTATGTGGGTGTCTGACAGTTAAGCATGGTGGCAGCTAGCAGTCTCACCTCCCACCTTTGCTGGCTTTGTAATCAGCCGCTTTTAATCCTGCCGAGCTCCACACTGCCTGGCACCAGAGGCCAGAAGCTGCACATGGGTAATAATTTCACAAATCACCTGTCTGGTTCTCCTGCCAGGACACCCACCCTGGAGCTTATACAGCTGCTGATGCTAGGGCTACAGCCCTGCAGGATGTCAGCTAAACAGCAGGTACCAGGGCCGCCAGGCCCACACACTTTCCAGCTCTGTCCTGCTGAAGAAAATCAAGGTGAGGTGTTTGATAAGGGGCAATCCTCAGAAACTGTGCTTCCTAAGCTATACCTGGCTTCCTGGGGACTTTTAAATATCCTTATTTTTGCCAAATGCAGGATCAACAAACAGACTTGAGTCCTGCTCAAGAAGCAACAACATATTCTCAGGAACCTGGATGGCAAGAACAGCCCAGGACAGGAAGAGACAGGAAGAGCAGAGAAGCAAACTGCAACAAACATCTATCAAAGACACTTTGAAACCTATACAAACAGCAAAAAAGTGATATGAAACCAAGTGTGGAGCTTGTCTCAAATGTGTCTGAGTCATGCCCAGCCTGGAATCACAGGAAAATAAGTTAAATGGTCTGCAAATGATTTACAATACCCATTCCTTGTTTTGCTATTTATCTGGAAACGACTGAAAGAAAAATCTTTCCAGGGTTACAAATAGGATGCCCACTCTTAAAAAGTGAAAATTCTGCCATGACAGGCCTGACAATAAAAATAAATCATTTTGCCCAAAGCAGTAAAAGAAGGAAGTAAACCTAAGGAGACACTACAATTAGCAGTTAAATAACCATCAGCAAGTTATAAGCTGTCACAAAAAATTATTGCTGTCAAATACTTGTTAACACACACTCTGTGACATTCACATTAAAGACAACAGAGTACAAAATTTTAGTATAATCTAAAGACATATTTCAAATCAGACTCTCAGTCCTAAGTTTTAAGGGAAACAGAATCTTTTTTTCCACAATACTTGCTTACCAGTGTTTAAGAAACTGGCTTGCCACTAACATGAAATAACAGCTGGGTGACAATTTATTCCAAAAACCTACAACGTCTAAAGTCATAGAGTCCCTACAACCAGGCCTTAGGAGAGACAGTAAGAGAACTGGGATCTCAGCAGTCCGTGGCTTTCACTTTGCAGGGATGAAGAAGAGAAACACATGGAAAGGGAGCAGTGCACAGCGCTGGCTTCCACCAGGCACTAAGGCAGCTGACATTTTATATCTGTATCTGCTTATCATTTTAAGGAGACAAACGAACAGAAGCCATGGCCCCACGTACCCCATCATTTTCTGCTGGTCGGTGCCCTCACCTGAACAGTTGAATGCTCACATGTTTAGCACAAGCTTCGAAGGCAGGTGGCCTGGGGTCCATTCCCTGTTCCATCCTCAGCAGCTAAATGACACTAACCAAGTTACTTTATAAGTTTCCTTAGCAGTGAAGTGGGAAGAGTGATACCCCGTCTCATAAAGCTGTTGAGAGAATTAAATGACAGAATGTATTTAAAATGCTTAGCACAGTCCTTGCCTCATGGAAAACACTCGATCAAGGAGAGCTGCTGTTATCATCATCAGCATGTCAGTAAGTGCAGGCTCAGCTGTGAGCCACAAGAGTAAAGGCAGTTAAACCATCAGTCATTTCAGCAAATATTTACTGACTGCTCGCCCGTGTGCCAGGCACCCTGCTTGCTAGAGGTCAGATATCCAACCGTGAATAACATGGGGCTCAAACTTTAAGAACTCCAGTCTGCTGGGGAGACAGTCACATAACCAATATAGTGTCAAGGTTCCAGATGAGGACAGAACAAAACAGTGCGCACAATAAAATAGTTCAAATGCCTTATCATAATTTAGTATGAATTTTTATTGTGACAGGTGTCAAAATATGCATGAGGCACCATATTATTACTTGTTCCCCACAAAAGAACTATACTAAGATTCAACCCTGCACTGTTCTGCCAGCACATCCAAAGAGTTAATGTTCAACAGTGGGCTAAAGTTCAGCACTGAAGAGAGAAGCTGCCAGATCAATATACTCTAAAACAAAGATAGCCTTTAGAGATGAACAGACTCCAGTGCAAAATATCACCAGGAAACACGCATTCACAAAACTAAAGGTGCACAGGCAGCCAGCTGGCTGCACTCATTAACTGCGAGTACGAGCCATTGGGCAAACTCACTCTTAGGGCAAATGTAAACTGGCCTACAGCTGACAATTCAACAGAAGGATGAAGAGCGAAACAACTCTGAGAAAAACAGAAGAAAATGGATCAGCAAAGACCTCTCCAAGAGAACCAAAACAAGCTGAGAAGTCAGTGCAATCATTTCCTTAAAGCCCATGATACTCTTAAGAGAAAGTCCTTATGAGGAATGGAGTTGGTTCAGAGATTAATCATTGGTCTCCTCCAACTTTCTATTTCCTTCAAAGGGTTGGGTCATATGCCACTTTATTGCCAACCTAAAAGCTCATGTGATTAACAAATGTAGGTCAGAAGTCCCTTTGTCTAGATTTGACTCAACTTATAATCAACTGGGCATCCAATAAGCAAAGGACAAATATGAGAAATATTACACTTAGAGGCAGCATCTTATTTTCTAAACAAGGTTATACAAAAATAAAGACTTTTTGTGAAAATTCCTCCCAGCACAGAATTGACATTGGAAATTGACTTATCAGACGAAGAGGGTTACCCAGTGCTTCCCAAATTTTAATGTTCATATGAGTCACCTGGGTATCTTGTTAAAATGCCAATTCCAATTCTGTAGGTACCAGGCGGGGTCCAGGATTTTGTATTTCTAACAAATTTCCAGACAATGCTGATGCTGCTGGTCTAGGAACCATACTTTGTCAAGGACCTAGACCTGCCAGCCATAGTCCAGCGATGAACATCTCTCTTGTAGTGAAGCATCTGTTCAGGGTTATAGATGGCTCAGAGAAGACAGTGGAAACCAAGGACTCCACTACCCATAAAAACGCATGGGTACACTTGCAGGTAGAGGCACATACGCACAAAAATTTTAAGTTTACAACAGGCCATCAAAGAAGCCTCCCCATCTCTGTGAGGCAGTCCACGGATCCCAAGATAAGAATCCTCTGCCTCCCAGTTACTGTTGCCAACACCAAGCTAGCAGGGAGTGGAGTGGAGCGCGGCGTCCCCTTGACTACTCTGGATGAGCCCATGGGTGAGCAATTCAGCCTCTCTTCCCTTGCTTCAACATAACACAGTTAGGACACGGGATAATAAATGGAGAACTAAAAAAGACTATCAGGAAACTGTAGTCCGGCACCAAGGTCCATATCAAGGAATCCTCCCTTCCTGGCATCCCATCTGTCCTTCCTAGACCAGAGGCTGCCTGAATCCCACCACTATGTGGCATTGCCTTCCTAAATCATGATTTCCTGTCTAACCCCAAGGGCAGAAGGCTAGCCCTCTCTCCCAGCTCTCCTACCCTGTTACTCCTGCCGTCTAGGTTTCCTCGCCTGCAGTTAGGAATAGACACCACTTCATAGTGTTCTGGGAAAGAATAAGAAAGTGCACACAAGATGTGTCTGGCACACTGCAATTGCTTCTAAACTGTGTGTTACTATAGCCTTTATGAACACGAAGAGATCAGGATCCAATCAAAAGATAAAAATTTATCCAGCAACCTTTTGTCCAAAGAACAAAAACTCTTGAAAAGAAAGCTTTGCCAGTTTGTAGAACAGTCCTAAGCATACTGGGTCAATGCCTTTTAAAGCAGCGTGCCTCGATGCAAGGCCCAAGACTCGCTCGCTTTAGCCACCTAAATGTTTGTGAAAATACAAGTTTTCCAGTATGGAACTGGTTCCACTGCAACTGAGACATCAAAACTTCTGGCGAAGGAAACTGCATTTTCAATAAATAACCCTGAGAAAGTTCCAATGGACACTACATTTTTAAACCAAGCTAAGAGCTACACTCTAGGAAAAAAGTCCAAGTAAATACAGTACACTCAAAATTTTGCCTACAATCTCAAGGGACTACAGACCCCATGAGGACTTCCCTGTGCTCTCAGGTAAAAACCCCTGGTCCACCACTTACCATTTCCCAACTTGACTCAATCACATACCACCTTCACTTTTTTCCGCAAATCCATACTACTTAAAACTTCTATATAAACTCATTTTTACTGACATGTAATATAAAAGGAAATTTTATACGTTATAGTTGTGAAATTGTGGGTTTGATCCTTAGTTATAAGTTTTCCAAATGAAATATATAATTATCAATGCAAAAATAATTTGTTATTGTATCTCCTAAAACCATCTCTCAGGTCACCTGTATATAAGAACTACCCCTCTTAGGGAAACACTGGTTTACTCCAGAGATCTGGGACCACCAGAGGATTTTATGAGGCACTCATGGGCTGTGATGTGGGAGGTTGCCTATTCTGGCAAACCCAGATGACCTAACCACCTCAGTCTGCATACAAACACCTGGCAGAGCTGGCTACGGGAGAAAGAAAGAGGGCTTTTTCTCCTAATAGAAGGCCAGGAGATATGACATGTATGAAGGTGATTGACCTGTCCCTATACCCTTTTTTGTGACCTGCCTGCTCCCTTCAATAAGGTGAGCCATGCCCACCCCACTCCAGCCCTGCTTCCTCACTGCACGGACCAGCGTGGGCTCTGCTGAACTGGGCCAACCTGCTCCTCCTTAGGGAATTTGTAATTAGTGCACAGATGAGGTTGTTCATTGATGTGGAATACTGGAATTGTAACTGAGGAGTTTTTCAGAACTGGGCTGGGGCGGCCTCTCTCCTGTTGTGCACGCTGAGGCCGAAAGCTGGTCTGTGGAGGCAAGCGGGAGGAGACCCCAGCAGCCCCGGAAAAGAAGTGCATACAGCCTGGTTCCTGACTTCCCAATTCCTGGTTCCAGGCCAGCTATACTTCCTGCCCTCGGGGTCCATGGGACATCCTGGCATCCCGGTGACACATTTCTCCTCTCCGCTTCAGCTGGTGGGAGCAGGCAGCTGCTCCTTACAACCAAAGCACCACTAACTAAACAGGGACTCCGTGTGCTGCACAGCCTGGCTCAGATGACCAGGCGGAGCTGAAGAAAGGCGGGGAGCCAAGAGTCAGGGTGGGCACCCTTCCAGACACACCCTGAGAGAGGGTGGGGCACCTTCTCACAGGGACAGGGAAAGGGGATTCTAATTAAGGACCCTCCGCATTACTTCAGGTGAAAGGTGCCACAAGGAGGAGCTGACACAAGGTAACAAGGTCTTCCTTCCAGCTGATGGTGGAGAAAGAATGACAACATACACAGCTCACACGGGCTGAGTGGGCTGGCGTATGAGCTAGGTTCTTCACAACGATGATCTCATTTATTCTTCCTGAGAGCCTAATGAAGGTGGAAACCCAGACTCAGAAAAATTAAGTGACTGCCAAGGCAATACAGCTAACAGAGAGGGTATCCAAACCCCAGAGTCTGAGCTTTTACCCATCATGCTATGTTGCTTGATAAAATGATATTAAAGGAGACTGCAGAGACCCCAAGTAGAGCTAGTGTCTGACTGACAAGACAAAGTACAACCACCAAAAGACCCTCCCTCCAGCAGCCCTGTGTCCTGTGCCAGTCTCTGACCCCAGCCAACAATACCACACCTATGGGCAGAACACCAAGAAAACAAGGGTGTGCAAAGGCAAGAAGCTGAGAGAAGGTGTGCCACCGGCTGGAGCGTGGCTTGGCTGGCCTGAACGAGGCCTGGTGAAGCCTGCCTTTGGCCCAGATCACAGACAGAAGGTTAAGTAGACTAATTTTTTCAAACAGTAATTGGTATGCGCCACTGTCTCTTTGTGGTCCCACATGGGATAGAAGGGAAGACACACTCCCAGGCCAGGCAGATCTGAAGAAACCTGCCAAAAGCCACCAGAACTCCTAACAATACTGAAAGAGAAACCACAGTCTCAGGTTTAGAATGGGGTGACATGCTAAAGGGAGAGACAGCAGAACCTTAATCACAACCCCAGAACCCATTCTGATGCCTCTATTAATCCCATCTCATTCCTAAAACCTGAAGCCAGAACAATTAACCAGCCCATGTTCACGAATCAACTACAACTAAAACTCTGATTCCCCAAACTCCAAGTAGATCCAAGTCTGGTGAGGAACTATGAACAAGGCACCTGAACTTTCGAATGTTTGTGTGGCTGATTTTCTCGTTAAAACAGCTGATGGATCCACTATCCACCGTCTTTGCAGGACGGGTGAACAGCGTGATTCAGTAGCCCTGGATGACCATTTTGGAAGAGGCGGGGAGAGCCAAGCACTGAAGTTGCGCCAATCTATCCACACCACCTCATGAGAGGTGGGTGCTTACTAGGTGGCTGCCCGGGGTGAGAGATGAAGTCTGTGGTCAGGGAATGGGTGCGATGGAGATGGTTGGCTGAAATGGAAGCCAACCCAAGATCCAATCCCACCCACAGGCCACCTAAGGTCCTCTTCACCTTCATCATGTCTACAGCTGGAAAACCCATCTTACCAACCAAGGCTTTCAAGGCACCATCCTCTTGGGGCCCCTCCCCCTGTATCTGACTATTCTTCACTTGGCTCCCTGCTTCCCATTCTTACCCTTAGTGGGAGACAGTCACCCAAGTTCTACCCAAACCTCCTGCTATAAACTGAATATTTGTGTGTCCCCAAAATTCACCTACTGAAACCCTACTCCCCAATGTTATCTTAGGAGGTGGAGCCTTTGAGAGGCAATTTGGATTAGATGAGGTCAGGAAGGTGGGACCCCCAGGGCAAGATTAGTACCCTTACAAGCAACGCAAGAGCTTGCTTCCTCTCTCTGCTGACTGCCATAAAAGGATACAATGAAAAGTCTGCTGCCCAGAAGAGGGTTCTCACCAAAGCTGACCATGCTGGCACCCTTATCTCTGGCTTCCAGCCTCCAGAACGTGAGAAATAAATGTCTGTTGTTTATAAGCCACCCAGTCTGCGGTACTCTGTTATAGCAGCCTGGACAGACGAAGACACCCCTTCTCTCTCCCTCGGCTTTAGCAGGAACTCTGGGAAGGCGTCACTCACTTCTCTTCCCTTGCCAACCCCACTCCTGCTCTCCCAGCCTCCTGCTGAACTTCATCACCTGAATGCCGTGCTGGCGCCTCCATCTTGGCACTTGCCTCCCACTGGTTTCTGCACCTGAATTCCTCATTTCTGGCACAGGGAAAAGAACCAACATTCACTGAAGTTCCAACACCTTCCAGGCACCATGCTGGGGGCTTTCCATGTTCTGCATTTAAAAGAATCATTTGTCTTGGATGCACTAACCCATCACAGCCACCTCGAACCAGTGACCAGGCCCCATCAATGTTTTCTCTCTTCTCATCATTTGACCTCCACTTAAGCCCTTTCCTTCCCACTCTCTGAGCTTCTCCCTACCTGTCCCCCCCACCACCAGTCTTTCCTCCAAGCACACCATCTTAGATCTACCATCTTAGAGCACAGAGCTGATCAATCACCCTTCTGCCTAGGACCTCCTAAGGCACATCCTCTTCCTCCACACCAGCCCCCACTGCCTTCCCTGGCACTGGAGGCCTGTCACAACCTTCCAACTCACTGCCCACTGCCAGCCTGCTGGGCTCCAGCCAAACCACCTGACTCCCATCCCTGGAGCCAGGTTGTACTTTCCAAGCCTTTGCTGACATAGTTCTCCCTATATAAGGGACATTTTCCTCCCATTTCTTCAGACCCAAGTCCTCTTTCTCCACGGCTCAGTGAAAGTATGGCATCTCCTACAAGATGCCTTTGCTCATCCCCACCCCCCCTTGTCATATCCCCTCCTGTGAACTCTGGCTTCACTTCTGCACCCTGCCTGTAGCACTATTTAATGGTGTCTTCCTCAATGAGACTGAATGTTCCTTCAGAGCAGGGACTGAATAGGCTTATCTCTGCAGCCCCCAAGGCACCTAATATAGCTCTTTTTAACAAAACGATATGCATTCACTCATTCAACACCTATTTACTCAGTATCTACTATGCACAAAGAGTTACACAGTGCTCAGTATACACTGGTGAACAAAAAACAAAAAACAAAAAAACATGGCTCCTACCCTCATGGGCTTCTCATCTAATGAAGAGACATGTTCTGATCAAACCTCACCCAAATGAGTATACAGTTAGCAACAGCTCTGTGCTGCAGAAGGAAAGAATCAGGGTCCTATAGAAGAAGCAGAGAGGGATAAGCAAAGCCAGCCAGGGTAGTGAGGCTGAGATGTATCTGAGGGATGACTGGTGAGAAAGGGAAGTGGCAAAAGTGCTCCAGGTCCAGGGAACAGCCTGTGCAAAGGCCCTGTGGTAGGAGGAAGCGGCAGGCCAGTGTGGCTGGAAAACACAAAGCAAATGGGGAAAGAATGCAAGAAGGTGACAGGGACATCTCAATAAATGTGTATAGTAAATACAAATACATGACCCTCACCTGATTAGCATATTGTTTTTTTTTAGCCAATAAAACTAAAACTAAGTAAACTTAGATCTAATAGCAGAACACCAAATATAATAAAAATATACTTCTTTCCCATTTGAAAGAAACTTCCTTCTTAAGTGTGAGTGCTATCCTAAAAAAAAGAAAAAAATTTAAAGTAAGTTCTCCTGGCTAGTAATGAAAGAGTAGAGAAGATCAGAAGCTGATAAAAATGAAATGCTGTTTTATTCTTAATTAGAAGCTGGACATCAGACTGGGGGGAAACAGCCTATTGACCAACCTGCACATATAACAAGAGCAGAGGCTAACAACTGGCTAACAATTGTTGAGCATTAACAACGGTTGTTACAAGCATTATTTCATTTGATCTTCACAGGTACAAATATCATTCCCGTTTTACAGGTAAAACAACTGAAGTTGAGAGATTAATAATTGGCCCAATGTCACATGGGTAATGGAAGAGTAGAGCCAGGATCTGAACCAAGTCAGTGGGACTCCAGAACCTACACCCTTATCCACCGTACACACTGCCTCACAGACTAGCTATAACTGTCAGCACTTCTGGAAGCGTTTTGTTTTGGTTTTTTACCTCCCCTTGTGGCACCTCCTATTTAAGCTACTAGACACTGACAATGCAAAAAAGATAACATAATCTCCGAAGGAATGCAGTGAAACTTCTGGTGTCAGCTCCCTTCCTATTCCAGGTCTCCCTCAAAACACCCAACTCTTCCTCCAATTTTAATAAAGAAAAGTTTTCCAGTTCGTTGCAATACTTAATATCCTGAAAGAACAGGAATTGGAAACTGATGAATCTTCTCAGGCTACATCGCAGCCAAAGTCAACAGGCTCCAAACCTCTCTTGTAGGCAGTTGCTGTTTACAGAACATCTAACCGGAAGAAGGGGGGGGTTTCAGATTACTGGAAAACTCTAGCCGTGGTTTTCCCAACTCTTGACAAAGTTCTGAGTCTCATCTGAAGGACATTATCACACTTTCCCTGTCAACAAATCTTTCCCCAAACTAGCCCTACCCCTCTGTGTCAAATCCTGTCCGGAAGCACCCAGGACACAGGGTAAATGATCAAAGCTTACCTCCCTCTTGTGGAGAAAAGTGTGCACCTACTTGAGGTCTGGTTGACCCTCCCAAGGATCAGCCAACCAGCCTAGGTCACCACCAAGATCCCATTAAACTAGTAACAGAGGCCACCACAGAGTCAACGCCCAAGCCCAAAACCAACTTGCCTTCTAAAACTCCTACTACCCTCAAAGATCCATCTGAGCAACTAGAGCTAGGTAATAGGGATGTGTTTTGGAACTGTACTCCTGAGCCACACAGTTATAAGCTGAACATCCCCCTAAAATGTATATGTTGAAGTCCTAACCCTGAGTACCTAAGAATGTGACTGTACTTGGAGATAGGGCCTTTAAAGACATTATTAGAGTAAAAAGAGGTCATATTGTTGGGCCCTAATCCAATATTACCAGAGTCCTTACAAGGAGAGATTAGGATTCAGACAGTGACAGAGGGAAGATCATGTGAAGACGCAAGGAGAGGAGAGCCATCTATAAAGCCAAGGAAAGAGGCATCAGAAGAAACCAATCTGCCAATCCCTAAATCATACGTCTAGGAGCTAAAACTGTGAAAAATACATTTGTGTTGTTTAAACCATCCAGTCTGCGATATTACATTATGGCAGCCCTAGCAAACTGAAATGCCCACTGTTCAAGTTGTTCCAAACTCGAAGTAACTGCCCTGCCACTCTTTGCAGGGCACAGGCAGTCTGGCATCCTCTCTGAAGCAGTCAGCCTATACAGTATGGCCACTGGGCACAAAAGTCATGATTAGACAGACCACTGAGTTCTCGAGTCAATGAAGACTTTTGCCTTTCAGGGACTGCAGACCCAGGACAAAACCCTACGCTGGTGTTGTTAATTACAGAGTTGATACACAGAATTTTTCTTTTTAGAAGTTAATATAATTAAAATTCAATCAAACCCATCCAAAGACAGGTGACAATACCTCTGTTCCAGGCCAACTGAGCTTTTGCTGTAGCAATAATAAAGAACTGTGTGAAACAGATCCTTGCAGCACGCTGCAGGGCCAGGATTTCTGCCCAAACAATCCTCATACTACAGGAAGGGAGGAGGAAGCACTGCATAGAAAAAAAGCAGAAGAGAGGGGAGCCTTTCTCAGTTAACAAAAAAACAAAAGATCCCTTCCACAAAACGTCATCCAGGGCATGGGAATGTCAACTCATCACGTAGCTAGGTGATGAGTAAGTGTATTTCAGAGGGTGACCAGTAGTTCTTAGAGGTCTATGATTGGGTGAGGAGGCTCCAAGCTATGCAAGGTTCCTAGAGGTTGTGGGGCCTCAAGAATGACTTACAGGCTAAGAAGTAAGGAGCGAATATTTCAGTTGGGTGCTGCTGAAGCTAAAGCAGGAAGAGAGTGAGCTCAAAACCTGGTACAATGGTGGACATCTAAGTATCATAATTAAACAGCTAGTATTTATTAGGTAACTGCTGAGCCAGGCACTGTGCTAAGGATCTTCACTACACCAGCTCACCAAAACCTCACGATAACATGGAAGGTAGAGCTATTATTATACCCATTGAACAGCTTAAAATAAGACCTTGAGAATATGAGCTCAGTGAAAGCATGATTTTTTTTTCCATTTTGTTGGTTAGTATTTCCCTAGAGCACAGAGCAGTGGCTGGCACACAGTCGGCACACAATGTTTACCTGAAGAAATGAATAAACAGGTTACTTGTCAATGCCACAAAAGGAATAGGCCCCAGATTTGAACCCACACTGTTGGCCTCCAGATCCCACGCTCTCAGCTTCTGCTTGGGACATAGGATGGAAAATAGTTGCTAACGAGATGGGGGGAAAAAGCTCCTGGCGTGTAGACAGCTTGGGCCGCGGCACATTTCAGCGTCTGCGCCTTCTGCCCCTCAGCGCTGGCAATGTTACCCTGCACCGGAGCACAGAGCAGTTATTCAAGGGCCAGTGCCCGCAGATGAGCGGGAGAAAGGGCAGCCGAAACGCTCCCTTCCCTTGTGCCTGTGACACTCCCCAAGGCTCACTCACACCAACTTGTGTTGTACCCAGTAGCTCACGTTAGTGTGGGAGGGGGAGATGGAGAAAAAGTTACCGGAGATTTATTCACCTGAATCTCCAGGAATCTGCTGGCTACAGCTGGTACAATCTACAAAAGAATTTCCCAAAGTGTGGCAAGCACACCACTTTGCGGTGTACAAAATCATTTTAGGTGGCACATAAATAAACATTAGAGTAGAAAGATTGATTTCCATGGTTACTTTGATTTGGGGAAAATTACACTGGTGCTTTATTTATGGCCAAGTTATAAAATACTCTTTTAAAACAAAGAGTGTCCTTTCAAAAAGAACAAGCACTCCCATTTAAAGAAAAATATTAGGTAAACAATAGAATAGGTGTTACATCAATGTGGCAGAAAAGCATGATAGGAGCACGTGAGTGACTGAAGTTAGGGAACTGTGGTTTCCTGGAACTTTCTAAGTTCTCTGTGTCCTATGTCCCCATCCCTGCAACTTACCCATCCATCCAGGCATGCCATACCTTAAAAGGAAGAGAATTTACAAAGAATAAGTCTTAAATTTTTCATTAAAGTTTCTTAATAAATGAAAGGCAAATTGACAGGAATTGAAAGAAAGAGACAGAGAACAAACACACAGACACAACAGGCATGTTCATGAAGATATTATGAAGTTAACAACAGGGCTTGACCTGGGGCTGAAGTCCTGCCCTCTGCCTGGACAGAGCTGTAAAACAGAGCTCCCTTTGATACTATCCTGAATTCCACACTGCGTCTTTCGGCTATTATTTTATGGCATGGTAGCTTAGCTCAGCCCTGTCCAAAGAATCGTACTGAGGTCTCTGGGACCTATTCCAACAACAACACACAATGAGGCCTTCTCTCTCTGATAAAGCCAGGAACCCCTCCATCTGTGATCTGGCCCTTCTATCCCTCCCAGACAAAAGTAAAGTCCCATTCTGAGAAGAATTCAGCCAGCCAAATGTTGCTTTCTCCGCCTCACCTTCCCCACTGGGGATGATCAAATTTCAGATAGGTTGTGGGTCTGAGGGTGCATCGAGCTCCAGGACAGAACTGAGGGGTGTGGCCAGCTCCAGGGGAGAAAGGAACACCTTCAGGACTATAGAAAGAAATGCTAAAAGGGAAGCAATGGTACCACAGCCTGCACAAATCCAACATAAACTCTATGCGAACAGGGACTTGTCTTATTCATCTGTACTCCTAGAGCCAAATGAAAACAATGTATGGTGCTCAGTAGATGGTGTTCAGCAGATGCCCAGTAAATAGGTATTGAATGAACAGATGAATGAATGGGGTGAATGAGTGAATGAATGGATAAAATGAGTGAGTGGGTGGATGGGTGAATGGATAGGTGGGTGGGTGGATGGCTCCAGAAGGGCTGGGAGGAGTAAGTGAAAAGGAGGTAGGATTATTTTCTCCCTTTTTGCTTGAGAACTAACAACTATATCAATAGAAGACTGCAAAGGACTAATTTTCCCTTTTCACAGCCACTCCTAGCAGGTAGTGCATTAACAGCAGGACTTTTGACCCCTGAGCCATCTAGGCTCACAGCAGAGTGCAGCAAACCATATGCTACCTTGACTTTCTCCAGAACATGCTCAGATAGTCCAACTTGTCTCTTGATCTCTACCATCTGAAACAAGGAAGAGGAGAGCCATTCAGGGAATAATCACTTGCACTGACTGATTAGACCCCTCCTTCAGAAAAGTTCAAAGTCCTTCACATCCTGGTTTCCTCAAGGGATTCTTAATTAAAGTATATATATTTTTTCTTTTCATTTCCTCTTTTTCTCTTTGCTTATCTGAATTTTCTAATCACGCTACATGAACACAGATTACATAGAGCAATAAGGATGTGTAACACAGCCTGGCAAGACACAAAAATAAGACCATCCAAGTGGGCACTGAAAGTGCTTATTTATGGGGCTTTACTTTAACATTTCTACATTAGAAAACTTAACACTGCCATTCCATGCAATTGCATTCAACTGAGTCCTTTGAAAAGCAAACTGTAAATTTCTGATAAAAGTCAAAACTCATTACTTAATATCAGAACACCCGGCCATACAGGCACTTATAAAAGGGGCAACTAACTGATGAGCAAGGTACCAAAAATCAGACAAGTAAAAAACACAAGCTTAATAAGTAGTGTGCCATATGTGAATAAAACCTACGTTCCAAGTCCACCCATGGTAGGAAAAGCGGCTCTGCAACTCTCCTCCAGGGGCAGAAATGTCCAGAGCAGCTGACAGGGGCTAGGGTACCATCTCTAGTGAGAGAAGAGCTTTTCTTTCATTGTGGGGCTGGCTGGTCCATCTCAGAGCTCAACTCTGGTCCCAAGCAGATGGACCAAGCTCTCAGCAGCTCAACAACCAGCACAGAGGGGCCTCCATTTCTCCCCAGTCCTCGATCTCATTGTCAATGGCCAGTCCATTCCACAAAGTAACAACAAGAAAGCAGCTGAGCTAGCAATCGGAAGACCTGATTTCTAGATCCAGTCCTAGCTAGACCCTGCACAACTCAACCACTTCATGCCTTGGCCACTCCACTGCACTGGAAGTTAGAAGAACCAATGGGATTAAATGGCTATAGATCACAGGTTTTTGAGCATAAAAACTAAGGTAAATGTTAAATTGTGTAGAGGGAGAGGGAAAAAATTAAGTACCATTAAGCAAAATTGGATACTAGTTAGATGAATGGGATTCACAACCTCTAAGTATGGCTGAAGTTTAACAAGCAGAAGAGAGATTCAACTGTTATTCAGTACAATATTCTCCTAAAATACAACATTCTTAAACTTAAGATAAATGGACAAAACCTCCCAATTCCTCATTTTCCATCCACTTTCCTCACTAGGAAAATGGCAAAGCATGTAAAACATAGCCTGTGCAAACTGCATGAAGATTAACAGATAATAAGCCTCCAGTTCCCAAAGGAAGCAAGGGGGAACCCCCTGCACATGGCCCAGCAGAACTCTCTGTCCCGGCTGGTACTGCCATCCTGTCCACAGGAGCTGGGGTTGCAATGTAGATGTGAACTTGAACATTCTGGGGATGTACCAACAAAAGGGGTGAGGAGGGCAGCCAGGTCAAAGACTTCCCAAGGTTGAATCAATAGAGCCGTCTGTAGACAGAGGAAGCAAATAAAGTGTTCGGCACACCAGCACTGTACGGCTTCCTCAGGGTCGCCTTGCTGAGATGACCCAGGACTCCCGTCCCCAGCTCCCCCTTCATACGCAAGACCTCCACAGCAAAGCTGAACCACAGTGTGGGGCCTCTGGGAATGAGATTTGAGGTAGAAATTGCTGAACTGAGAGGTCTGGGTTTTTAAGAGAACAGGCTGGGTTTGAATCCTGTCCCAGCCCCTTACTGGCTCTGCGTCTCCCATCCACTGGCAAGTTAAGCGAACAAGTTACCTAACATTCCTGACCCTGAGTTGCTTCACACAAACATGAACGAACCATACCTCTCTGACACAACTGCTGCTAGGGTCCAATTACATCATGCCTGCAAGCACTTCGCAGTGTTCAACTCAATGCCTTTCACTCTTATGAATTTCACACATAGCATCATCATCACTATTGTTATTATGAATTGGAAAGAAAGGCTACGTGTACTTCAGGATCACTTAACAGAAAAATTCCACTCCCTAGCCCCTGAGGGCTCCCTTCACTCTTCGGACCAGGGCTGCTGTTCTGTCCCACAGACCTCACCACTGCACTGTTTCTCCAGAGCCTCTACCCTCAGCAGAGTATTTATAAAAAGAAAAAAAAAAAAAAGGTGCTTTCCTTCAACACAATCAATGGTCGGCTTTGCCCCAAACCTGCATAAGAAATCCAACCTGCACTTGGTTCTGGCTTCCTCACACTACCAAAGCAACTGCAGATGGCGTGCGCCCGTCGACTGCTGGTATTTACAGTCACATATCAAAATAATGGGGTTACATACTTGGGATAGTCCTTTCTTGGTTTCACTGATCTTTTATTTTGGCTTCATCCAGGCATCACCCCAGTTGCCCACACTCCACAATTGCATAAGAAAATGCTAAAGGAGGCAAAACACAGGAGCCATGGATGTCAATAGCGTCCTTCCCAAACCTTCTCTGGAGCAGTGGCTCCCAGATTTGAGAATTTCAACATCCAACTTAAACTAAATACAGACACACAGACAGACACACAGACAGAGACACACAAACACACGGCTGCAACATTTTATTACGCCAAGCAAGCACAACCATTTAAAAAAAATGTATCAATCATCAGTTAATAAACAAAGAATAGTCTTGACTATTCCAAAATAGCAAGAAAGATACACTTGCAGAATAAGACACAAACCTCTACGTTACACAAATTTACTTTTATGAAAAACTCATTATATTGCCCATAGTTTTCTCAGCAGAAACGGTGGGACTGGGTATTTGAGAACTGATGTTCTATGAGGAGGCATCACTCCTTTCCTGTTAAAGACTATCAGTGCTGGGAGAGTATAAAATATATCCCAATACCTGTGGTCCAGAAACAGCAATGGAAAGAGAAGCCTTCTGCCCACATTGCCAAGTACGAAAGAGAAGCAGCATTAGCTTTCATGGACATCAGGATCTGTCGGGCTAACTCCAGCTGCCCTTAACTTTCCCAATTGAAAATCTGTCCAGCTCATGTTTCTGGGGTCTGGTACTTTTTACTCTAGGTTACTGTTTCCTTTCATGGCTGATCCAAATCTCATTCCCACTTTTGAGCCTTCCTGTAAACCCATGTTTTATACTCCTGTCTCAAAATTCTGCTCAGATTAAACAAATTTACCATATGACCCAGCAATGTCAGCCCTAGTTACCTACCTAAGAGAAATGAAAACATATCCACCCGAAAACTTGCATAGAATGTCCACAGTAACAATATACATAATTGCCAAAAAGTGAAAATGATCCAAATATCTCTGAACTGGTGAATGGAAAAACAAAACGTAGTATTGTGCATCTATACAATGAAACACCACTTGGTAATAAAGAGTAGTGAACTAGTGATACATGCTACAACATGGATAAACCTGAAAAACAGTATACTAAGTCAAAGAAGCCAGACACAAAAGGCCACATATTGTATATGATTCCATTTCTATGAATTGTCCAGAAAGGCCAGCAGAATTGACTACAAATGGACAAGAGTGAAACTTTTCATAATGAAACTTAAAAAAAAAGCCTTGCTCAAATCTATGCTTCATGTTGCTTGGCAGAACTCAGTGAGTTTCTATGCAGTGAGTGAACGGCTGAGTAAGTGGGTGAGTGAAAGAGTGAACAAATGAATACTAATTTCCCAGAAGCCTCTCTGGTAAGCCACATATTTCATTCATTCCACTCAGCCTCAGTAAGTTATGTGTAATAATTATATAATGATATCACAATTCATTGCTATACAACTACTACACACAATAGATAGATGGGCAAAAGCAGGTTTACAGTTGTCCATATGGACAATACAATAATTAATAAATAATAACACATGAATAAATAAACTCTGTGTTTCACATACACAGAGTAATCCTAATACTTTGGATTAGGTTAAACTATATGAAATTGTTTTTGTATCAAAAATGGTTAGTAAAATGTTGGTAATTTCATGTGATTCAAACTATACATCAATTTCTGATGCAGGAGAGAACAGAGGCGCTTAAGTCAGACCACCTTATGTGTGGCTCCACGCTCCATCCCATATTCTAAGCTTCAATTGCCTCCTGCAGAAAATGGGGATAATCAGAGAATATTGCTCACAGGGCTGCTGTGAGGGTTACTGTGACAATGCATGGAAAGTACCTACCAGGGCTGAGGCAAAGTCACAAAGGAAGTGCTCAGTAAATTAGAGCAATCATTGATACCTGCTGGTCCTATCTTTCTATAAACTATACATTCCTCGGTTATCAAGAACCAGGATTTTTATTTCTTTTGTATTTGTGTGTTCCCTAGACCTACAGACAAGGAATGCTCATTGCTGGAGTCCTGCACAGGTAAGGCTTCCAAAAGGCTGAGGAAGCTTGAGAACACAGCTGCTTCCTACATACCACTGGAGCCCCTGCCTGTGGACCCCGCTCTTCCAAGGTGAACTGCTAACATGGCTGCAAGGCTCTTATGATTCCATTCCTGAACTTCTCTTCACCACAAGCTCAGCGACACCAAGAAGCAAAGGAAGTGCCATCAGAGAAATTTCCTTCTGTCTTATTTCTCAACAAAGATGTTTGGCTGCTATGCAACCAGTATAAGTGGATGATAGGGCTGTTCGTGAAAGGCCAGGTTTCTACTAGCAACAAGGACGGGGGCTATGGAGGAGTTGCCAATAACATAATATCCCTACATCCTATTCAAAATTCCTCAACTCACTTGCAGTAATCATAAAGATAGCCAAGGATTCCAAATAGAAGAACCAATGGGGTCAGAGTCTCCAGATTTCACAAATAAAAATACAAGACAACCAGCTAAACAAGAAATATTTGGGGACTGATTAAAATTCAAAATTTTCATTGCTTCTCTGAAATTTACACACACACATCCCAGAAAGATAAGGCTCCCTAATGCAGTGAGTCTATGTATGAAGCTGGATTAATGGATCTAAACTAGCCACCATTTACTGAGGTTGTACCAGCATTGTGCTAAGCACTTTATATGCACTATTGGCTCACTGAATCCTCAAAGTAACCCCACGAGGTAGGTCCATGTACTAGTATCTCTCGCAGGTGAGGAAACTGAGGCTTAGAGAAGGCAGACTCAAACTCAAATTTGGGCCTCCCGCTCGCCAGAGTCCTAGGCTCAGTCCCCGTCAACTCAGCTCATTCCTGAGCTCATTCCCATCTTCCAGTGCTGTGGTATATGAACTATATCCCAACAGAGCTGTTAAAAATTGCTTTTTAATGTCTACTTCTTTATCAATAAAACTGAGAAACTTCTATCCACAAAACCTCTAAAGCCACTTCAGTTGGTGATCATAATTGCTTTTTCTCTCTTCCATTCTACTGCCAGATCTTACCAATTTCACCTCTCATGAGCCTTTCCACTAACATTAAGAACAGAAAAAAAAACAAAAAACAAGGTGACCAAATTTTAAATGAGTTAAATATTGGTAACTGGGTACAGCTCTGTTAAAGGATGCTTTAGAAATAACAGTAAAATCAATATGAAATTTGGAATGTGTCAATTTCAACACATCCATTTATTTCTTTCATCACCGATGATAATGGAGCTGGGCTGCAACTGAGAAAATTGTAGCCATTACTATAAGAAAGAATGTTCCCTAGGCACGAGTTGTACACAAATCCCTCATTCATACAGAAGGTACCACAGAACAGTTGTTCCCATTGCAGTGCTCACAGCCTCTGGAGCTGCCGGGGAATTTAAGAGGGAACAGATCCTCTTTGATGTTCTTTTCAGTCCAGTTTTTATCCACTCTTCACAAGGTTACTCAATCTGACCCACACCCACTCTAGTTGCCCCAGACAGAAGGCAACTCTTTATATGGATACTCTAACCAATGGCTGGCATTACAGATGAGCATGAATGGCGTGGATTTGATTCATTTTTAAGCAATGCGATGTTCCCCTGAGAGGTGTGGGCTACTCTAACCACAGAGTTCAGGACAAGGCATTTTCATCCTTATTCCTCATAAAGAAAATAGTTGATTATGGTAACATTCTTCAGACACAAGAGTAGCCAAAAGCAGGAGGAATTCTTCGGCATATTTGCCTTCGGAGGCAATATATCTACTTGGTAATGTTCTAAAAAAGAAAAGGTGGGAAGAGGAGAGAGGGGAAACTATTAAATCGTATACCTTGGCAGGCACCTAGAAAAGATGTCTGCTACTCATGAAAGGCACCATTTTTTTTTCTCAAAGGGATGTTCAGGATTTCTGTTTTGGGTTCTTCAGTTTGTGTTTGTTTTTATCAAGAAGGGGCATCTAATATCTTTCCAAATGGGTCCTTGGCTTTCCTCATCTATAAAATGGAGATAGTGGTCACAGTGATGATAGCACTACCCTATACCAGCAATTTTCAACCCTTTTCATCTCACAGCACATATAAACTAATTACTAAGATTCTGCAGCACACCAAAAATAGAGTATAGGACATTGTTGTGTTGGCTGTTGTCATTTTTTTATTTGACAGTCTAAGGGAAAAGAGGTTAGTGGCCCTAATTAGTCAGGTATTGCATGTTTTAAAAATTCCTGCAGCACATAGGTGTGCCGGGCACATCAGCTGAAAATCGCTGCCTTATAAGGTTGTTTTGAGGATTCAGTGAGAGCGTGAACAGGATTTTCAGAAGGTCTGGCAGACTCAGCGTCATTGACAGATACTAGCTATGACTGTCACTATTCCCCAGCACAGCACTAGAAGCATGGAGATGATAGAAGGGAGAAGTGGACGATGTGTAAAACGTAATTCAAAAGGCTCCCACAGAAATTCCACAGCTCAAGATAAAAAAATAAAAAATAAAAGCTATGCCCAGGAAACAAATTTTAAAATAAAAAAAAGAAGTCAGCCCTGTGTCGCAACCATTACACAGCCACCCATCATGCAATTAAAGATGCCTCAAGAACAGGAAATGGCACCTGCAGTGAGCTGATGACTGAATCAGACACACACACTCTGCCCATCAGGGGCCTGAGGATCCTCATCAGGGAAAATCAGGACCCACACAATGTGAAGGTCTGGACACCTGCTCAGGCTGGAACAAAGGATGAACCTGGCTTCTGGCATCATTTCCATCTCTTTCTGCCAGGCCTCCGCTTTCCTCCCACCCTGATGCTAAGACCTTGCAGCTCGCAGATAGCAGACGTGCAACTAGGAGTTTCCAAGCACATGTGAGCACATGAGAACATGCTGCCAGGTTTCCAAGAGCCATGGAAAGTCAGGAAATTACTGAACTAACACCACAAGAGCACAAATAACGGGAGTAGAGAAGGAAAGGAGCTTGGGCTTCTCTGATAGCAGTTTAATGTAAGAAAAGCCCAAAATAAAGGGGCGGGGGAGCATGGAGGAAGGAAGAGAAGGGACTCCAATGAGTCATAAAGAGCAGAAGTGAGTCAGCTGTGTCTCTATGGTCCTCCCAGCTCTGCACCCCAACCTTTAAATTGAATGAATGTATTCATTATTCATCTCCTTAGTCCGGGTTTTTTTACAGTTATTTATTCTGCAGCTAATGCTTTCTGGATCATTATGTCAGACAATGGGAAGATAAACATGGCTCCTCTTGGAGCTCAGTAAAGGATAATAGGAGGATGACAAGGTACTACCTTTAAATTTGCCCTGATGGATCAAGCCATCACGTTTAACACTGCATCCGGCTGCATCGGTCCAATGAATCAAGCAGGTGAGTAAGCAGCTGTGAAACCAATTACAATGGTGCTCCTATGGCGCATGTCTCTCTCTACAGCTCACAGAACAAATCCTGCTGAGGAATTCACAGGCACAAATACCCTCAGCCTTAAAGCATCACTGCCAAGACTGCTGAAAGACAGGGGGTCAGAAAAGACACTTCTCACCATATTACAAATTAAGAAGTTTATCCTGACAACTATTGTGGAGCAGCTGTTTCCCAGTCACTGCAGACTCTGTCTTCATGAAACTCAGAATGTAAGCAGACCTTACAGTCTAAGTTATAATAAGCTATTAGAATGACCCAAAATGCAGAAGATGAATCTCCAAATGGCAGTGGGGGTGGAAGCATTAAAATATGCCTCTAAAAAACCCCACAGTTGTGACTCCCGATAGTATTCAATGCTGTCAGAGATGTGACCAAATTTGTGAGGCCTATTAGGTTTGCTGCAGAATATTCAGGCCATCTCTTCAAGGCATTCCAGTTTGGGAAGGAACAGTGTCACCTAAACAGGGCTGTCCCCAGGCCCAGGAAACTGCTGGGCTTCAGGGAGACCGCTCAGATGCAGACTAGCATGGCAGTAGGTGAAGGGGCCCATGTTGCAATCAGACCTGGATTATCTTCTCAGCTCTGAACCAGTCAATTTCTTCTCTTCTGGATAGTTTCTGCATTTATAAAATTTCAAGAACAATAGAAAAAGGAGAAGCATTGGGTAAGGAGAGAGGATAGATGACCATTCACTGAGTGCGTGCACATAAACAGCAGTCCCCAAAGCCAGCTTTAGGTGACATGATTCAGTTCCTACGGAAACTCTTTGCTCTTCCTCTTCCTCCTACACACCATGAAGTGAACTTTCACCATCACCGCCCTTCCAGGAAGAGTAGCTTTTGAAAGGCAGCTCTTGGGCAATCTTCAACTTCTTAAACTGATGCACACTACTTCACTTATGGGGACAATTTAGAGCACAATACCCAGCAATGCCCCGTTCCCCTGCTGCTTACCAGAGAGGCCTGGCAAAGGCAGAAGACCACTAGATGGGGAAGCCCAGCGTGGCTTCCAGAGGAAGGAACACTTGAGCTGAGATGTGAAGCAGGAAGAGTTATGGGAAGGGAGGTGGAGGAGCTAGCTACCCACAGAGGAAACTGTGTATGCCAAAGCCCTGTTGAGGGTAGGCACATGAGCTTCAAAGGGAGCAGAATAGAGGCCTCATGGTTGGAAGATGCAAAGATGGTAGAAGATAGACCTGCAGAGGCAAGTGGGTCAAACCACGATATGGGGATAAAATCGGGGCCACTAAAGGGTTTTTGGCAGTAAGTTGGCATAATCAGACTTTCATTTGGAAAAGAACACTGTGGTCAATGAGTCCCGGTGGTACATACTAGCATCCACGAAATGGGAACAAGTGTCTGAGACACCAAGAAATAGGAAGGCTGGGCACAGAAGAAGGAAAGAAGGGTCAAGTGGACAGAAAGTCAACAGTCCCAACATCAACTGGGAGCTTATAAAAAATGCAGAAGCTCAAGCACCAGCTCAGAACCTGTATTTTAACAAGGTCCCCAGGCAATTCGGATGCATGTAAAGCGTGAGAAGCACAGCTCCAAGGCAGAGTGCGTACTAGCCTTTGGAGATTATCAATTATACCACTGAAGTCTTGAATTTTCAAACCCAGCTTTAAATACAGATTGCAACGAAGCTGCAAAACCCAAATGCCTGCCTTCTAGTTTAAGTAAAATGGAATCACAGGCAAGGCTTACTATCAAAGAACTCTTCCCACACCATCCAGGAGGGAAATCAGCATCTACCTGCTCCTTGATCTTGCTAAGTCTGTATGTATAGCAACCACACAGGGTGACCACAGCTATGATACAAAGAATCATCCTGTATCCCGAAACATCCTAAGCAGAATCCAAGTAGCTGCCAAAGCTTCCAGAAGCATCCATGACTCATTCACCTTTGAGAGACAGCCTCTCAACACTCAGCACAACTGTTCACCTTGCTTCCCACCTGAAAAATGAGCAAAGCCACTTGCAATAGTCATCAATCTTGCAGATCACAAGTCTATCTAGTTATAAAAACACTTGTTGGCTTAATCACTGCTTTTCAGTGACGCCTAAACTAAGTACTTTAATCATTATGTATTTCAGTTCTTTCTCTATCTACAGAACAGGAACCCTAGCATTTATCCCCCCAAGAATGCTTTAGGGATTTGGCAAATAATGTTTTCAATGCTCTTTGAGGCTTATCTGTGTTATTTAGTTCATAAAGCTTTGATTATGTCACTCTGCGACTCAAAAAACTTACAATGGCTTCCCAGTAAACACTGAATGAAGACATCGTCAATGTGGCACCTGAGCCTTCCACAATCTAATCCCAAAACCCTGCATTCTCATTGCCTAGATGCTCCAGCCAACCCAGACTAATCACAGTTCCTGAGCACACTCAGCCTTTCTGTCTCCATACTTCAGCTAGTGAGATTCCCAGTGGAACTGGAACCCGGTTGTCAACCCCTCCCTAAGTCCCCAGGCCCTGTGTGTTGCAACTGATAATATGAGTAGACATTGGCCAAACAAAGGAAGACAGAGAAGGCACAAGGACACCAGGTAGAAGGAACAGAAACACTCAGTGGACTGATGCTGGGAAATCCATGACCCATTAGAGAAACTGAAACAAAATCACAAGGTCAGGAGCACAGAGCACAGACATGCAGGCAAAGTGAGGCTGAGGGAGTGGGCAGGGGCCAGAGTACGGAGGACTCTGAAAGCTGTATCCAGGCATCTGGATTTTACCCTAAAAGGACTAGTGGAAAGGTTCTTGAAGGCAACCATACTATAACACATGAAAACTATTTTGGTTAAGGTAGAAGGTACCTCAAGAAACTTTTCCTGAAATTCTTGCAATCCACTCCAGTTGGCCCACCAATGAAATTTGAACTGTTTTCGGAAATATCTGTGGCAGTTTTAGTAGCTGTATATCATCTCTTTTAGCCAGAGATTATAATCACAGAACCATATACTTGGTAGAAACTTTAGCAATCATTTACTCTAATCCCTTGTTTTAAAGATAAGAAAACTACAGTCCTGAGAAATTAAGTGATTTGCTCAAAGACAGAGGCAATTTGTGGTGGAGTCACTATTCAAACCCAAGTCCTATGACTTCTACGCCAGAGAGAACAGAATGTAGTAAACATTGATATAGGAACCAAAGCAGTCATTCATTCAATAAATATTTCTTTATGAACCAGATGCCATTCTAAGCACTGGAAATACAGAAGTGAATATCCTGCCCTTGTTGAGTTTTCATTCTAGTAGGGAGACACAGAAAAAAGAAAGAAAGAAAGAAAGAAAGAAAGCATAATAAATAAATTACACAGTACATAAGAACAAGAAAAGTACCACAGGAAAAAGTAGAAGGGGAAGTGTGATGGAGGGGCTGTCACGGTAGAGAGCTCAGAGGAAGGGACAACTGAACAAACACTTAAAGAAGGTGAGTGCTTGCAGGACACCGAGGATGTGAAAGGTCCTCTGATTTCTATTTCTCCATCATAACTTACCTGGACAAAGTGTAAGTGATAGGGCTGAAACTCTGGGGAGAAATTCAGCCTTCTTCCTAACTTTTGACATTCATCCACCAAGTTCAACAAACAAAACTCTAATATTCTCTCTGATAAAACAGGAAGAAAAAAAAAACCTCTCCTTCTGGCTTTAATAAAAGGCTTTGATAGGCTGATGAACTGGAATGTAGAGAAAAAGTGGATAAGGAGAGAATTTCAGGCTGGAAGCAAAACAAGTACATATTCTGCATTTTGATAATGAACCAAGCCAATTTATTTCAGTTACCGCCAAATATGGATTAAAATTTGGGTCACTTCCTGAACACACCAGAAATGAAACTCAGATTGGCACCAACTTCCCAAAACCTAATGAAGAGTTGCCCAAAACAGAGATAAAGAGGGCATCAAAAGAGGAAGAACAATGGAAACTACAAGACTCTTAGAGCTTGGCCCCATCTCCCTCCCCCACTTCTCTCACCCCTTCCCACAAAACCAAGCACGTTGTGCAGTGGTAAAGGAGCAACAACTCAATTCCAAAGAGCAAATACTCTCTGAACAATCCATAGTAACCCCAGGATACGGGTACTTCTACCAAATTCACTTTACAGATAAGAAAATGGGGATAACTGCATCTCTGAGAGGTTAAAATGCCCACACAGTTCACAAGCAACACAGACAGAATTAGAACCCAGGACTACCTGACCCCACAATCCATACTGGAGCTCAACAAACTTTGGCCCTTGGCCTGTTTTTGTATGACCTGTGAGCTAAAAATGGGTTTTACATTATTAAAAGGTTGTAAAAGCAAAGGCAGAAAAGAATATACAACAGAGGCCCCATGTAGCCCACAGGGTCTAAAACATTTACTATCTATCTGGCCCTTTACAGAAAGTTTCCTGACCCTAATAGTTTAATCCAGTGCACTAGCTGTCAGCAGGCAGTAAACAAGTTCTACGGGATATATTTTGTTTCTCAAGCCATATGTATCAATGTAAAGGGAAATGATCAGGCTCTGCTGGCCAGGCTATAAGACAATCAGTCACTGCTGGGGTTATGGAATCTGCTGCATTACTTACTAGTTCTCACATAACATTTTGCTTTTATTTTCTTAATTTGTCCCAGCAGGTACAGTCCCTGCTCTTCCTCCTACCCACCTGACACCCATCCCCTGCTCATTAGGCACCTGGCTCTCAGACACTACATTCAGGCTGCCCAATCTTGGTGGTCCCTAATACTTCAAAACTGTCTCTTGTTTCTCTCCCTCCAAATCTGAATTTCCAGGGTTATGTTATTAAAGCACAGCCTGATAGCGCAAATTAACTTATCGATATGTGGAGAAAAACCATGATACTCGGGAGGCACTGCCCATTCTCTGCCCTGGACGGCCCTCATTCAGTTTACTCAGGCCAGTGTGGAGGAATTTGGTTGCCTTGGCCTCCTGGCAGCTACTCCTCCTTCTGTATTTAAAATAACACCCTAATATTCCTCTGGGAAACCCTCCCTCCCTGACTTTCAGAACATTTATTTCATATGCTTTTGACTCCACTCTGGGTTCTGGCCAGGCGAGCATCAAGGACTATATCAAGGATGAGCACGTGATTCAACAAAAAGCCCATGAGAACCATGCTCAGGGCTTCAGTCTGAACTCTTGGCCACGAGTCATCTTGCCAATGCGAGGGAAGAGGCCATCTGAGAATGGCGCCAGCCTAAAGGAAAGCAGGCTTGAGAGATGCAAGACACCAGGCCTGCAGACAGTGTGAGCCGCAGGACCCAGGCTGGTCCAAGTCAGCACATCCCTGGGCTTTCCAGCCACAGATCACAATCTGCTTAAGCAAATTGGATTGGATCTGCCCTCCCTCATGAGACAGTTAAGAGTGGAAGCACCATGTCTACAACCTTTTCTTATTAAAATCAACTGATAGAGTGACCAAAGGGAGCTCACCTCTCTTCTCCCCATCTATGTGGGAACAGGGAGCTCTCTGAGGGATGTCAGGGCCTTCTAATTTAACACTGAGTTATCTGATCAGGGCTGGGACCAAGGAGACTAAATCAGTAAGATTCTCACAATCAGTATTTGAACTTAGTACACTTTACTCCTTCCCACCCAAAACTAGTATCTCGCCATCCTCAAAGGGCAGAGAAAACAGAAAAAAGGCAAAGGGACTGTAACAATGTTGGGCAAGTTCTCCTTCTTCTATTATGTCCAGGGTTGCCTGGCAACCGGCCTCAGCCTCTTCATTCCAATGAACAAGCAGAGGCACGAAAGTCAGACCTCCAGGTCATACAGCATGTCCTGTTTATGGCCCCTTGACTTGAGGGCAGGAATGAGTTCCTGCTTCCCTACAAAACTGGCAGAAAACAGCCAACAGAGCACCTGCTGTCTTCAGGTGCCCTCCCATTGGGTTTCTGTCTCTCCCACACTGGCCAAAGTTCTTCTAATTTTTGCCTTCTGTGAACATAAACTGTGGATGTTCCCCCAAACAAAACAGATGAAACATACTTTCTAAGCAGCTGAATAGAAAAACAGAGGAAAAACTGTGACACAGAGAGAACTTTAATTGTATTATTTACTAAAATAGTAAAAATTGCAAGGGGTGAAGGCATGATGCACAGTCCCAAACACAGGCCAGCTTGTGT
Organism: Furipterus horrens; assembly: GCF_987537825.1. Lineage (NCBI taxonomy): Eukaryota > Metazoa > Chordata > Mammalia > Chiroptera > Furipteridae > Furipterus > Furipterus horrens. The sequence goes on from NW_028327180.1 coordinate 71,803,805, forward strand.
TTTAGGTTCAGGATTTTCTTGAATCCTCCATAACCCTACTCACTCCACTGCCATGTCTAAGGATTCCAGCAATGAAAGCACAGCCACGTGCTCTCTGTCTCTAGGTCATGAACTAATTTCCAGCCACGGAGAAGTCAGCAGAGACAGACGTTTCTTCATTTAGCAACACATTTTAGAAGTAACTGTGGGAGCAGATCCCTGCACAGGCAGGACACTGTAGGAGCAGAATAAAAATGTGGGTCAATGAGTCTCTAGTGCTTAGATGTCACTAAATAGGACATCTGCGTGTGCAAAGATAGAGACATAATGCTGTTCCTTCTCTCTCCCTACCTGCTCCTAAATTAAATACCTAAGAATGGTTGACTTTCCATAGATAGCAGAGACCACAGCCCAAGAGAGAGACAGAAACAAGAGAATGACTTTCATCCTTAAATTATATTTAGCATAATCCAGTCCTAAATCTTAAGAGGCTGTATGGGAAGTACTGTCTTTTGCTGGCTGAATTCCTGCTGACACCCATGGGTCCACATGGAATTAACCAAATAAATGATATTAAATCTTACGAAAGTCACTACAGGGTTTCAGAAAAGTTTTGTACAGAAACTGTGACTTGGGGGTGTCCCCTGGAGGAACAAGAGTTGTGGTTCCAGTATGAAAACGGTGTCCGCAAACAACACAGAGAAGCCTGCAATGTGGACAAAAATGGGGAAAATATTTTTTCTTAATCTTTCTAGAGGAAAATGAAAAGTCTTTTATAATTAATTACGAGGCTTATCAGGGGTGCCTTCCATTTGTGGGACAATAACTAAAATGATTATTAGAATTTAACCTTTTAAATGGGAGGGTATGAAGGAGAAATATATACTCTACTATCAAACATGAGCAAAACAGTCCTGTTGATTTAAGAGTCAGCTGTAAGTCCATTTCTTCCAGGTTTGAAGATTATGAAAGGAATTCATAGAAGGTTAACAGGCCTGGTCAAGGAGATCTGGGCCGCCTCTTGGTGCTTATGACGGATTTAGAAACATCAGAGTTCTCTTTTCTTTCTTCTGCCAGATAAAAGTAAAGACACAGAAAGAGAGACCTAAGAGAGAAGAGCGAGCAAAGGCAAAGGGGTGGGAAGCAAAGACGAGGCTGGTGACAGCACTAATCAGCTCTTACTTCTGAGGCCTGCTTCTTTTAATTGATCGTTTCTTTAGCTACCCCAAAGATAATGGATCACTATCCAATCAGAGCAGTCACACCTGATCTGTCCAGGGTGGAATCTTGCAAACAAAGTAAAATCTCAAGAGATGCTTGTAGGCAGGAACATAGAGAGTTGCCTTTAGAACACACAGTCAAGTGATAAAGCAGGACTCCTTGAGGGGACATGTGATATCATTCAACATGTACTGGGAAGGTCAGAGGGTAAGAAGTACTATGAAGACTAAAAAACAGAGTAATAGTATACAGGAGGAAAGAGACACTGCTCAAGACTTCAGGTCAGGTGGTCAGGGGAGGAGTCTTCAAGGGGCCTTTGGCTGAGACCTGAAGGATGAGAAGAAGTTGCCAACCACATGAAGATGTGTAGCAAAGGCATTCCAAAGGAACGGCAACGCAAAGTCCTGTGGCTAGAAAGTGCTCAGTGTGTTAGAGGAGTCTGAGGCCAGCGAAGCTGAGGCACAAAGGGAGAAGAGCAGTCAGAGAAGAGACTACAAAAGTAAGCACACGCCTAGTCATACGTAAGCCATAATAAGAAGTTAAAATTGTCTTCAGAGTGACATGTGAAGCCACTGGAAAATTGTGGGCAAGAGTGACATGAAGAGGTCTATTTTTTAAAAAAACATCAGTCTGCCTGCCATGTGAGGAATAGATTCTATCTCACCAAGATCACTATGGTTCTGGCTGGTCATGATTCCAATGAGTAAACATGGTTCTGCCTATGAAACCAGAAGAAACATAAACAGAAGAAAACATGACCCAACACAGTCTACCCACTGAGTGAGAGTTTACAATTTCCAACAACCATGGTCACTGAGTGTAGGCCCAGAATTAATGTCATTCAGCTGCTCCAAGGAGCATCCTCTGATCACATAATCTCAGACTGCCTCCAATAGCCATCGCTCTCAATCTTATTTTCATCATGGTACTTCTCACTATCTCAAAGATCCTGTTTACTTGCTTACTTTGCCCACAATAATATAAGCTCCGTGAGAGTCAGAGCTTTGTCTTATTTGGAGCTACACACCTAATATCTAGAACAATGCCTAGTACATAGTTGGAGTCCACTAAATATTTGTTAACTGGGCTAATGAAGTCTAATTTCTAGAAGCGATTCCTCATGCAAGGATTCATCTCCAATGAAAAAGCCAGAGACTCAGATGTAGAGACAACACAAAGACAATTTTTATATCATTCCTATTTCTCAAAAGACAAAAATAATTAGCCATTGCAGGAGCACTATCTATTGTAATTTTGTGCCAGGTGCTTTTCACACCATATGTCACTTAATCCTTAGAGCGCTCTCAAGTGAGCACCATCATTCCCGTTTTATAAATGAGAAAACAAGATTTAGAGGATGGAGCTAAGATTATATAGTCAACAACACAGCACTGGTTAAGAGCAAATGGAATGGCACTGGACCAAGGTTCAAATCCTGACTGCGACTCTTTAATTGCATAAGTTACTTTCACTTTCTATGCCTCTGTTTTCTAATCTATAAAGGGGAAGACTAGTATATACTGTGAGCCCTGGCTGGTTTGGCTCAGTGGATTGAGCGTCGGCCTGTGAGCTAAGTGTCGCTGGTTCGATCTTCCAGTCAGGGCACATCAGAGAAGGAAAACTCTGACTCCAAAAAACCTCCGCTGCCTTGTGGCATACCTCTTCAGGGGAAAGGCTAAGGGAGTAAACCCCGACAGAAAATCCGGAGCCGGAGTCCCTAAGGCGGTTTGACGTTGTAGTCAACACCGGCAACTCCTGCGGCGCACCTGAAGCCAAGCTGTATTGACTCCGTCTTTCCCTTGGACCCTTCAGCTGCGAAGAGAGGGGGGGTCTGCTGCATGGGCAACAGCAGACCCTCCATATCACCCTGCCCAGGCTCTGTAGCTTCAGCTTCACTGGAGAGGACACTCCAGCGTCATCACAAGATGTCGATTCAACACGGGAGGAGACAGATACCGTGTCACTCCCGAGTTGGACTGCACAGCCATTCTCGGCGGTGCAGATAGACTCTTAAGAAGCTACACCATCGTCTCTCGAGATGGACGGCTGCCGACAGTATATACTGCGTAAGATTGTTGTGAAAGTTCAATGAAATAGTTTGTAAAATGCTTAACAAAAGCTCCGATATCCAAACAGTTAAACTGCTTTAGCTGTTCTATTACTAGTATGGTTAAAATAAACTTAACATCGGGCTTTCAACGCATGGAACTCTTCATTCTATGGCATTCTGAAAGACATCTACTCTTTGTCCCCAAGGTTCTGCTCACCCAGCAAGAAAAAGATGGGAACAAGCAGAGAGCTGTGAGCTGAATCTTAAAGATATGGAAAGAAATGTAAGAGCAGCCTATGGAAATTTATCATAAGGAGATAATAATGGCATGTCTTTAAGGACTATCATTATAGATTGGTTAATGATTATGAAAAAAGAAAAGAGAGAGGGAAAAACAACCTAACTGTGCAAAACTAGGCCTTGACGCAGTCCGGGCCAGTGTGGCTTAGTTGGTTGGAGTGTCCTCCTGTACACCAAAGGGTTGGGAGTTTGATTCCAGTCAGGGCACATGCCTGCGTTGCAGTTTCTATCCCTGGTCAGGGTACATCTGGGAGGTAATCAATCGATGCTTCTCTCTCTCTCTCTCTTTCTCTCTCTCTCTCTCTCTCTGCTCCTCTCTCTCTCTGCTCCTCTCTCTCTAAAATCAATAAACATATTAAAAGATCAAAGTCTTTTCATGGCATACCTGGAATATTATGTAGCCCCTGAAAACAATCTTAAGAGAATGATCAATGATATGGAAAGATGATTATGGTCTATTGAGTAGAAGAGGCAATAAAACCAAAGTGAGTACAGTAGTCTCCCCTTATATGCAGTTTTGGTTTTTGCGGTTTTAGTTACCTGCAGTAATCACAGTCCAAACATATTAAATGGAAAATTCCAGAAATAAGCAATTCTTAAGTTTTAAATTATGCACCATTCTGAGTAGCATGATGCAATTTTGCACTGTCCCACCCAGGACATAAATCATCCCTTTGTCCAGAGGCTCCCAGCCCATTAAAAACATAGTAGACTTCTCAGACTGGTCAAGAGAGAGAAAGAGAGAGAGAATGAGGAAGCACATTCACATAACGTTTTTTACAGTATATTGTTATGTTTCATTTTATTGTTGTTACTCTCTTAATGCACCTAATAAATTAAACTTTATCATAAGTACATATGTATAAAGAAAAATATAGTATATCTATGGTTCAGTACTATCTAAGGTTTCAGGCATCCACTGGGGGTCTTGGAACATATCTTCCAGAGGGTAAGAAGGACTACTGTATCTCTTATTAGTACTATTAGTGTAATTTTCATTATCTTCTTATATTCATCCATAATTTCTAAATTTTCTCTAAGAACATGAATTACCTGTATAGTAAGAAAAAAAACAAGTTTCCTTTTAGATTGCTTGATTTTTTTTTTTTCCCAATGACTAGCCTATGTGACAAGAAACACTGGGGAATATATGACTCAGAAGAAGACAGAGAAACATCCTGCTATTTTGCTGTTAATAGCTTTACGAACCACAGGGTTGGCAGCTCGAGGGAGGGAGATATAAGTCATTTTATCCCAGTTTCCTTTAAATTTGTCTAAAATATATTATTTCTGGACAGTCTAGAAGAGATACCTGTAGAGACTCAGATTTCATACCTAGTTCCTTGACCTATCCTAAATAGGTTTTTAGGTCCCTAATTGCCATTATAAATACACAATTATATTTGGAGCTATTCAACTAACCTAGATAACATGCTCTTATTCAAGTCCCCAAATTTATCTCCTTGAAATATAAATCATTGACCTACTTTGTTAAAGACAATTTTAATAGCTCCCCCTCCCTCAATAATAAAAATGGGAAACTTGAGGCTTGCATCAGCTAACCAGGGAGCAGGATATTCTGTACCCATCCTGGTTCTGAGATGTCCTTTCACCTCTGAAACACAACACAATGTGTAACAGGAAATATGCCCCAAGACATTTTTTTTAACACGATGGAACCACTCAGAGCTCAGACTTCTACAGATTCATAGTCACCTCGAATCTGGAAGTCTTTTTAGCTATCATCCAAAAACTCCAGAAATCAGTTTCAGGTCATTCCCATTTACTAAAGGCTTTATTTTCCCATAATCAAGAGGTCAGAGATCAGCCATTTCTTTGGTCTTTTGGCAAGGCAAGATGGTGATGGGGGAAGGGGCAGACACAGTGAAAGAATGAGAGAGGAAGAGAAACAGAAAGAAGGAAAGTAAATGAGAGGAAGAGAAAACATATAAATGGTAGAGAACATGTTATCTACCCTAGGGCTGGAATTTCATAGAACAGCACAGGCCTTCAATAATAAAGAAAGACTTTCATGTTAAAACCTTAGACAACCCCAAACCATTGCCATTTCAGTCACAAGAAACTTACTTCTTTATCAATAATTCTAAAAATGGTTAAAGCTGAAACTGGCAAAATGCAACTACACAAATCAGAATATTGCTGGAATTTTTTTCCTTTGGAGAAGTCAAAGTTCCTTTCCCTTACTCAAAACAATGTGTCTGCCTACTGGAAGTTAAGTTCTTCCTTCCCACTGCCACCAGGAAATTACTCTCCTTCAAGCCAGATTACAATCTAGAAAGAGACATGAGTGAAGAGGTCCTAAACCAGAGACCTACATGCACTCAGGAATGAGTGTGAAATAGTCCTGCTGCACTAGCATATCTGTCAAAAGGTGAACAAAATAGAGAAAAATTGACTGTCGGATACATCCTGGCATTGAAATCTGGGGAGCTACAAATTATCTGAAGGCAGCAAAGGAAAAGGATATGTAGCTTAACAAGATTAAGGGACAAAGCAGACAGAAGAGCACCACATTTTGGGCCATGGGTTAAAAATCCTGAGGAAGTGACTGCTTAGGGCTCAGGGGGATGGGAAGGATGGAGGAGGATGGTCAAGGAGTCCAGGGTTTCTTTGGAGGATGATACAAATGTTCTAAAATTAACTGAGGAGATGGGAGAAAAAATTATGTGAATATATAAAAAGTCATGCATTATACATTTCAAATGAGTAAATTGTGTGGTATGTGAATTATCTCTCATTAAGTTATTTTAAAAGAATCCTAAGGAAGGATCTCCAAGGTCTCCACCCACCACCACCTAACCCCATAATGGCACATTTGAAGAGCTCAGTAATATGACTGCTAGAGGTGTCACATTAGACACATGTCATCCTGTTCCTGCATAACATTTCACGAGTTTCTCATTGAAGATTACCAATCAAAGCACATTTCGATCTTCTTTCTTTAAAGAAGACTGGAGGGGAAAGGGAAGATGAGACTCCAGCATTCAGAACCCATACCTGTGAAAAACAAGTAAATTTTAAGTTATCTTTAGCTGGTCATCAGCTTCATGCTTGAACTCTGTGCTGCTCCCGGCACAATACCCCAAGCCCTGTTGTGCTGTCTTTTCATTTCAGTATGCTGTGAAGTAATGCTGGCCAGGAGAGGTGGGGAAGATGAGAAGCAAGCCAAAGTCATGTCCCAAAAGACTCTGAGGCCAAAAGCTTTCAGTTCCACTCCAATTTTATAAGCAATGGAGCAGAGCTTCCCTGCTGGGGAACTGATTACAAACCTGCTGGCTATGTAAAGAGGAAACAGGATTTCTCTCCAGAGAAAGAACCATCTTGCTGCTCTAAATGGAGCTGGCAACATGGTAGCTTGCTGACCTTGCACGCTGAGCCCAGGGAGGTTTCGGTCAGAGGGCCAGGAGACGGCAGCCAGCAAAGCTGTCTGAAGCCTCCAAGGCCTGGCCAGCAGACCAGAGGCAGTGGGGCAAGGCCAGAGTTGGGCAAGGTACAGATGTGGAGACACCCATCCATCCCCAGGGCCTGCCTGACCTCCACATTGCCCCCAGTGGGAGTCGCGAGGCTGAGGATATGCTGGCTAAGTGGTCCAGGGCAGGATTTGTATCAAACATCTCAACACACTAGTCAGAAACAAATGCCAGAAACCCCTGTCCTTGGAAGAGTAGCCCACAGAACCTTTTAAGAAGCAAATAACAGAAAAAAGCAGTACTGGTTTCAGGGTAGCCACATCCCGGGGTCCCCCCAGCAGCAGGGCTGTGGTCTGCGCTGACACCCAGCCCTTGTCAGGTGGCTGAGAACCAGCTAAGATCAAAAGAGAGATAAGGAGGAGCTGTTGCCAGAAATGAGCTGCCCAAGGGCACCTTCCAGGCCTGAGCAGGAGATCAGCTCTCTCTGGGGTTGGGGCCCCTCACCCACCAGTACCATCACCCAAGTCTCTCTCCTACCCTACCCTAGACATCGTGCAACAGCTCAGTCAGTTCATTATGCTTCCTGAATGTTTTTAAAGAAAAAAAACTGCGCGATATAATTACAGGCTCTGCCCCCCAATGACTTTAACCCTGACGAGAGCGCCCCAGACTTGCCGTGGGAAAACGTTTGCCCTGTGATTGCCCATGAGCATGAAGTTTCGTTTCAGCAGCGGCACCACCGCTACGGAAGTGGCCCGGCCCACAGGCCAAGCACATGGAACAAGTGGATGGCATGTACAGAGCCACAGGCTGAGATGTCCTGACATGGGTAGGATCTGTACTCTTTCGAACCACTCCCTCCTCACTCCTGACCTGCCATAAGGGCTCCTTCCAGATACCTGAGATGTCCCAACATGAGACGACCTGACACAGTTAAGGGGAGACAAAGGATTTCAGACAAGGTTTCTGTGAAATCTCTAATGGGCCTGTACAGACTTAATGTGTGGTCCAAGGACCCCCTCCAGGCAAATCACCTGGGGGACCTGAAAGCATGCAGATTTCCAGACCTCATACCAGACTCATCCATCAGAATCTCTGCGGGAAGCCTGGGAATCGACAGTTAGGGGAGTTCTTATACACATTCTCATTTAAGATCCACTCACTTTCTTACAACCAATCATAGGGCACTTATATGCATCTGCTTACCCCGCTAAGCACAATACCTACAATTTATCTCATGTATTCCTCACAATAATGAAGTGGATAGTTATCACCTTGTACTTACACTGCTTTCTCCAGTTTCACCTCTGAAGGCAAGCCCTCATCCAAACTGGCCAGGAAGAAACACGTGGCCATCAAAGCAGAAGTCTCTCCAACTCTTTCCTACCCACCTCTTTTGCTGCATGTTGATATTCCCCAGGATTCTGGCCTCCGTTCTCCTCTCCATGTGAGTGGTTCTTCACCTTTGCTGCCCGTTAGGATCACCTGGGGAGCTTTTAAAATTCCCCATGCCCAGGTTGCAACCAAGACAAATGACATCAGAATCTCCAGAGATGAGCCCCAGGCTCCTCCAGTGACCTCAAAGGGCAGCTATCAATGAGAACCACTGCCTGGACGTCTAACAGCACCTGATGAGACCCAAACCTACACCAGTAACCCCATCTTCTCCAGAGCCGCAGACCTGTGCTCCCCACCACCTTATAGGTGTCTCCAACTGCATGTCTCATGGGAACAACTCAGCAAGGACAAGCGGACTTAGTTCCATGCACCACAGTTTTTCTCCTGTGGCACACAGTTAGCCATCCCCCCAAGACCTGAAATAGAAAACTCTGGAGACACCCCAGACTCCTGCCTACTCTGTCCACTGTTGACTACTTGTTATCATCCCCACCCACGCCAGAACATCTCCTCAAAAATGCCATGGAAGCCTGCCTTCTCCTCTATAATTCATCAGCATTTGACTGAATATTCAAATAATGGTTCCATTAAGACAGATTTTCAACAAAGTATACTCCCTGCCACTAGCTTTGTACACTCCCTGGCACACTGCCACCTACCCCTACACCTGTACCCTAGTCTGAGAAGCACAGCCTCACCCCCCTCCTTCCCCCTCCCCAGCATCATGGCCAGATGGTCCATTCTCTTACACACTTCTGCCTTGGAACATTGTCAAGCAGAGTAAAGCTCAAATCACTGATAAAACACAGGATTATTTTACATAATACATTGACAAATACTTTTCAATCTAATGATTATTTCAAGATATTTTAGGAAAAATAATGCTGACCATATTAAACCTCTGATTTCAGAGTGTAATAAAGTTCCCTTTTGAAATAAATGTAGTTTTAAATAAGTACACTTTTTCAAAGTAAATAAACAGTAGTGAAGGTGGACAAAAATAACAGGCAGTTTTATATAATTTTTGGAACACTGACTTGTTGGGCTTGATAAGGCTTCCCCTGCCTTTCCCAAAGTTCTCTGCTCCCTCCTCCACAGACCCTTTTGAACTGCTAACAATCATACCACCGTATAATACTTACTGTGGACTACATATGCCGCCCCTGCCTGTCAAGACACTGAGCTTCCAGAAGACAGGAACCGTGCCTGTCCCGTCCCAGAAACCCACCACCAGAAGCATTCCACTCCAACCTGAGCTGTCACAGGCACTGGAATAGAGACCACACAGGACAGGTGACATAACCCTGTCCTCCACTGGCGGAAGTGCTAAGCTCTGCAGGACAGGCAGCCAGAAGAGGGATGTCAGACAAAACGCTCTGTTCCCTTTCCACTCCCCAGAAATTCCATTGCCCAGAGAAGCTTCCCTGATAGACAAGATGTGCCTACCCGCCCCAAGTCATGATCTCCAGTCACCAAAGGTAGGAGATGGCCCTCCTTTAACACCTGCCAAACTTCCTGAATAATGCACATGCTGCACAAAGATAAAAACTCAACAGCACCCTCACTAGGAACACAAACAAGTTCTCCAGGGCCGTAAGTTCAAGTGATTCCTGGCACACTATGTCTCATTTTAGGGAATGATTTTGTTGTGGCTTTTACTTCCAAAGCCAATAATACATAGAGACGGGGGAGTAGGAAACTGAGAAAACTCTAAGCATTGTTTTATTACAGAGGCCACTCTGTCATAAACTAAATAATGAGTTTCCTTCCTACTTTAAAATCACAATTAATAAAATTCAGTTAACGGAGAACTTTTCAGAAACACTCCTATGAAATATTTATTGAAATGAAAAATGTACATACCCTTTGGCCCGGTAGTTCCATTTCTAGGAATTCATTCTCCAGATCTACTCACTCACGTGCCCACGACAGGTACCACCAAGATGTTCACGGCCGCATTGCTTGTAATGGTAAGACTGGAAAGCGTCTAAATGTCTATTATTAGGGGCACTGGTTAAATAAACTATGTTATATCCATACAGTGGACTATAATGCAATGCTAAAACTGAGTTAGCTCCATATGTACCAATGTAGAATATTATCTAAAATTTATTAAAATAGTTCATATTGCAAATACATGCAAAACTCTGTATTTGGCATGCTACCAAAAAATACATAAATGTATTTGCTGGCAAATGCATAAATTAGGTCTGAAAAATATACAAAAACTGGTAAATGTTGCCTCCAGTAGAAGAGTGAGGGGTTAGGAGACAGAAGGAATTGAAAGGATACCCACATTCCTTTCCATCCCTTTTGAACTGTATACCACTTACAGGTATTGCCTACTTAGATAAACCTTTTTTATAAAGAAACATAGGTATAAATTAAAGTAAAAATGCCTTTTTAAATTTTATTTTATTTGCTCAACTGCTAATCATTTCCTATACCTGGCCCACAAGTATAATAACAAAATATGCAGTCAGGAATCTGTTAAGGTTTTAGTTATATCTGCTTGACAGTCTTGCTGGCACAGAAACTGCTGCAAGTTCAACTCCATCTGCCTGGAAATCTATCTAAAGTCTACCTAAAGAACAGGAGGAGCCAGTTCATATTTTCAAAGTGTTCAAATGAGCCTGGAGTAAACTTGAAAGCCTACCTGATAGCAAGACCAGACGAACACTGAAATCTACCGGTGGTGTCTTTACGAGCCATGTGAAATGGGCTTTATTCTGCCTTTTCCTTTGTGGCAGCAGCAGGTGTCAAAGCACAGCTACTGGCTTGGCCCAGAGAGGCCTGCTAGTCCACAGGTTTAGTCCAGAATTCCCAAGCCCTTCAAACCTTTGTCCATCTGGCAAAAACATACACACGCACACAGACCACTCTAACCCCAGGAATCTCCTCTTTCTAAATATAGTAGGCCACTGCCCAGTCTCCATGCTCACCCTCTGCAGCATTCTGTGCCTTCCAACCCAAGGTGAAATGAGCCAGATGTAAATATGCCATGACAGCTTCTGGCACACACTGATAAGCTGTTTTCCCTACTATTTCCTCTGTTTCTCCACTCTGGGTTTGTACAAAAATGCGTAAGCCCCAGTGACTCTCATTTGTAAACATTCCTCTGGCCACTAATGTTGTTTTCTCGCCCTAACAAATGTGATTTCCTTCTTGGTCCCTGAAGTTTAAGGTTGAAATAGCCTATTAGATATGGGCAAAGCCCCATCCCATCACCCATTTTATCTGCAAGCACCTGCAGCTCAGAAGACACCAGACAGATCCAAGGACACAGCCAATTAATGTTCGTTCTCTCTCTCTCTCTCTCTCTCTCTCTCTCTCTCTCTCTCTCTCTCTCTCGCTCTCTCCCTGACACACACACACACACACACACACACACACACACATACACACTCTTTTTTCTATCCCCTGGTTCTTTCAGAATCATGTCAGTGCCTAATAGAAGGGCCTGTTCTGTTAAGAATGCTTCCAATTTAAGCAAAAGGTTAAGCTTCAGAAACATAATCTGACCAACTCAAAAGAGTATAAGACAAATATCAACTGGCTATAGGGATGCAAAGGATCTAAACAACGGATGTCAAAGAGCTTGTAAAAACTGGAGGCTGGCAACAATTCCACTTGGAAGAATCTCTGAAGAATCTTCAAGGATTCTGGGAATCCTCCAGCCCATGGAAATACTGAGGCTCTCACACAAAGGTGGGTGGGGTGTGCAGGTGAATGCTGCATACTTCCTCTAATGGTGAAAAGCCATGACAATCCAAACATCCTTCAGTAGGAGGCTGGGTAAATAAGCTACATTTCTCTTCAGTCATTAAAAAGAATGCACTTATGTACATGTACTGACAGGAAAGAGCTCTAAAACACAGTATTAATTAGAAAAACAAAGCAGAATAATTCATACAGTATAATCCCATGTATGAAAAAAACAAATATGCACAGAAAAAGGACAAGGAAAAAAGCATACCAACCTGTTGACAGTGGTTAACTCAGGAAGGGGGCTTTACTCTGTACATTTCCATAGTCCTTGATGCTTTTATAAGAATGTATTCATAAACTATCTATGAATTTTTTTGTCTTTGCACTATAAGATTAGGTCATTCATTCACACTATTAATTATCTCCCAAATCCTAATCCTCCCCAAATCTTCTTTATTTCAGAAAATAGCACCATCATTCACATAATTGCTCCAGGCAAAAACATTTGGATCATTCTTGACTTCCCTCTTCGTTCTCATAGCCCAAACACCCAGAATCCGACCACCATCTCTGAGGCTGCCACTCTAACCCAAGGTGCCACTGCCTCTTACTTGGCCTATTAGAAAAGCCTCCTAACTGGTCTCCTTGCTGCCACTCTTGCCCCACTGCACGTGTTCTCCACACAGCAGCTTCATGGTCACTTAAAAACACAAGAATGACCATGTCACAACCTCCCATGGCCATCCATCACACCTAGAATAAAACGCAGGGTCCTTTCTGGGACTCAAGACCCCCATAACCTGGCGCCTGGACTCCCTCCCTGTTCATCTGCCATCACTCTGCTTCACCACACTGGCCGCCCTGCTGGGCCCCACACGCCCCAGGGACATTGCCTCCTCGTGACTTCTGCACTTGTAACTGCCAGCCTAAAAGCCCCAACTCTTAGAGGACATGGGAAGAGCAGAGCAGAGCTCCATATTTGTTCATGAAAGCCTCCCTTTGATGGCAAAAAAATACACAATTTGAAGCATACTGGATTATAATTTTAAAATTAAAACTAGGGTCAGTCAGAAATTTAAATCTAGAAAAGCCACTTTGACTGTTAGCTCCATATGGGCATCACTCCCTTGGATAACTTTTAAAGATGCAATGGCTTTGACAAGATACCAAAGTCACCTTCATGGATTGCTTTCCCCAGTAGCTCAGTGGTGGTAACAGGTCCTCCCTGATGCATTCTCATTTTGTCAATTCATGGGGTTCATGATTACTAGTTTACACTGACCGGAATTAGGACAACCAGCCTGGGGCCTCTGCCCAGAGGGATGTTGACCGGCCTAACCAGAGCAGAAACCTGACCCTCGGCTCCCTAAGAACCACCTTCCTAAGCCCTGGGATCCTGAAACTGACCAGTCAAATGCATCTGAGGCTGAAGTGAATGGAAGCAAAAAGTTCCCAAATGAGGGCAAATAGACAATATACTGAATGGGCTTCACTAACTATCAGAAGTTTTATCAAACAAGGTAAAGGGGGGAGGGGCGGGGGGTAGGATCCAAGCCCAACAAAAAGATCTGAATATGCACTTCAGCAAAGAAAATGCACCAATAGCCAATATGCATGTGAAAAGATGCTCAACATCATTAGTCATCAGGAAAATGCAAATTAAAACCACAATGAGATACCACTTCACACCCACTAGGATGACTACAATCAAAAAGACAGACAAGAACATGTGTTGGAAATGACATGCAGAAACTGGAACCCTACGCTATTACTAGTGGGAATTTTAAACGATGCTTCTGCTGTGGAACAGTTTGGAAGGGTTTTCATTTGTTTTTTGTTTTTAATGAAATATATATTAACTATACAACCTAGCAATTCTACTCCTAGTAAGAAGTGAAATAAAAAATGGAAACATATGTCCACACAAAGGCATGTATGCATATTTCATTGTAACATTATTCATAAGAGCCAAAACCTAGAAAGAACCCAAATGTCCATCAGCTGGTGAATGGACCAACAAAGCAGGGTTTACAAAATGGCATACTCTTCAATAAAAAGAAACAACCTGCCAATTCACGCTACAACACAGATACACCTAAAAATATTATGTTATGCTACGTGAAAGAAGCCAGACGCAAAAGACCACATATAGTATGATTCAATTTAGCTTAAATTTTCAGAGAAGACAAATCTATATATTTAGACTGTCTAGCTCTTTGAAGTATTCCCTATGAGGATTCCCTAAGGTTAGACATAATTCACTGTCCCATTCATTCATTTATTCAAACATTACTTACTGAGCACCAAACAAGTACCACAGGCTCTGCCAGGCCTGGGGAGGTCATGGGAGGCAAGACACTCAGAGAAAGGCCAGCAGGGGCTTACATGAAGCTAGGGGAGGCAGACAAAAATAAGCCAACTTATTAGCCAGCAAAATAACTTGAGCTGTAGATACATATATGAAGAAAATACGACCAGAGATAGGCTGACAGTGACCAGCAGGCTGAGATGGGTTCAGCTAGGCAGTTTTGAAAGGCCTGTCTGAAGACAACAATGATGGAGGATGAAACGACGAGAAGCAGCCAACTGTGGGAAGGAGGTTTGATGCTGAGTCTTCCAAGTGGAGGGAACAGTGAGTGCAAATGCCCTGGAATAAGAGTTTGCCCTTTCCAAGGAATGAAAAAAAGTGATAGTACGGCCAGAACATGCAGCAGGGGAGCCTGTGAATATGATGAGCTCTCTATCACTCCTGTGATTCTGTTACATTACACAGCAAAAGGAATTTATCAACTGACTTTCAGTTCATTAAAAAGGTGATTATCCAGGTGGGTGGGCCTAAACTAACCACAAGAGCCCTTTAAGATCAGGGAGTTTCCTCTGGCCTGTGGCAAAAGAGGAAGTCAGAGACTGGCATAAGAATTCAGAAGGACACAGGGACTCTTGCTGGCTTTGAAGATGGAGCCACCTGAGAAGGAATGTGGCTGCTTCTTAAGAACAGAGAGAGCTCTGACCCATGTAGCTCAGTTGGTTGGGCATTGTTCCGCAAAGCGAAAGGTCACCAGTTTGATTCCAAGTCAGACCACATACCTGGGTTGCAGGTTCAGTCCTCAGTCAGGGCATATACAAGAAGCAACCGATCAATGTTTCTCTCTCACATCGATGTTTCTCTCTTTCTCCTTCCCTTCCCCTCCCTCTAAAAATAAATAAATAAAATCTTAAAAAAAAAACAGACAGTGGTCCCTGCAGACAGCCAGCAACAGAATGGAGACCCCAGACTAGTGGCCAGGAAATGAATCCCGGAGACAACCAAAATGAGTTGCATGGGAGACTCTCCCCTAGGGCCTCAGATAAAAGCTGACATCCTCTTGAGACCCAGAGCAGAGAACTCAGTCCCTCCATGCCTGGATCTCTGACCTGTAGAACCAGGAGTAACAAATCCATGCTGTTTCATGCTTCACAAAAGAAAAAATATATATTAGTGGTTGTCTGAGGCTTCAGGTGAGAATGGAGATGCCTTTTTGGGGTGATACAAATGTTCTAAAACTGAACTGGGGTAATGTTTGCAGAACTCTATAAAACCACCATATTGTACACTAAAAACTGATGAAATAATTCAATAAAACTTAAAAAAAAAAAAACAATAAAACTCCCTGAAAATATAGTGACCTGAAACAAATGGCTACTTTGAAAATAACCATAAACATAGTATTTTTTTAATCCTCACCAGAGGATATGTTTATTGATTCTAGTGAAAGAGAGAGAGAGAGACATCAATGTGTTAGAGAAACATTGATTGGTTGCCTCCTGCACACACCCAATGGGGATCAAACCCACAACCTAGGTACATGCCCTGACAGGGAATGGAACCTGTAACTTTTTGGTATATGAGACAACATTCCAACCAACTGAGCCACTAGGCCAGGGCTAAACATAATGTTCTTGAGAGATACACCCATGATAAGTCAGTATATCAATTCAGAGTATTAGTGATCATTCTGAAGGGGAAAAAAAAAAGATAGAAAAATTTATAAATTTAAAGGAGAAAGAATAGTCTTTCTTAATGATAGTTGTTGGAAATTAAAACTGAACAAGTAAGATATTCAACCTTAAAAAGGAATGACATTCTGACACATGCTACAACATGGTTGAACCTTGACATTAGGCTACATGAAATAAACCAGACACAAATGAACAAATACTGGATTATTCCACCAATATAAGGTACTAAGAGTAGTCAAATTCATGAAGCAAGTAGTACAGAGGTTTACCAGATACTAGGGGGACCAAATCATGGCAAGTTATTGTTTAATGGGTATAGTTTCAGTTTGACATGATAAAAAAGTTCTGGAAAGAGACAGTATTGATGGTTACACAACATTATAAATGTACTTAATGACACTGAATTTTAAACTTAAAAGGGTTTAGTGGTAAGTTTTGTGTTAGTACATTTTGCCACAGGAAAAAATAACCACTCAGCATAAGAAAACTCAAATAACCCAATTAAAAAATTTGCAAAAGATCTGGACACCTCACCAAAGATGACACAGAGATGGCAAATAAGCATATAAAAAGATGTTCAACATCCTGTTATTAGGAAACCACAAATTTAAAAACCATGAGATATCATACCACATGCCTATTAGAATGGCTGAATCTAAAATATAGACAACAGCACACATGGCTGAGGATGAGCAGCAACAGGAACTTTCATTCACTGCAGGTGAGAATGTAAAACGGCGCAGCCAATTTGGAGGACAGTTTGGCAGTTTCTTATAAAACTAGACATACTCTTACCATGTGATCCAGCAACTGCGCTCCTTTGTATTTACCCAAGTGAGCTGAAAACTCATGTCCACACATGAACCTGTACAGAAATATTTATATCAACTTTATTCATAATTGCTAAAACTTGGAAGCAACCAAGATGTCCTTCAATAGATGAATGAATACATTCATGTGGTACATACAATGGAAAGTTGGTCAGTGATAAAAAGAAGTGAGCTATCAAGTCACAAAACAAATGGGGAAACCTCAAATGTATATTGCTAAATGAAAGAAGCCAATCTGAAAAGGCTATCTATCTCCTGTATGATTCCAACTACATACCATTCTGGAAAAGGCAAAAACTAGGGAAACAGTAAAAAGATCAAAGGTTGCCAAAGACGGGGTACAGGAGATAAGTAAGTGAAACTATTCTGTGTGATACTGTAATGGCCAATAAATATTATTATAATTTGTCCCAACTCATAGAATATACAACACTAAAAGTGAAGCCTAATGTCATCTATAGACTAGAGTTAAGTGAACCCTAATGTAATCTATAGACTTGAGTTAATAACATCATATCACCATTGAAATAAATGAACCTCACTACTTCAAGATGTTAACGATAGGAAAAAATAGATGTGAGAGGCTATATGGGAACTCTCTTTATTTTCCACTCAATTGTTCTGGAAACCTACAAACTGTTCTAAAAATAAAGTCTATTAATTATTTTTTTAAAAGGGGAAGAGGGGAGCTTAACTCTCAGTCACTGGATTGAGAACTACAGATTAGACGCAATTTATTCAATCGAATCAAGAGCAGAATGAATTAAAGTGAAAGGAATTTTGTTTTTAAGCCAATATTACATAAAAACTACAAAATCTTGCTTGCATTTAATTTGCTGTTGTTTATATTTGTAATAGTACTACTCCAAATGTTAGTACTGCAAATTATCACCATTTACAAATAATTAGGAAATCCTTTTTTTTTCCTCTTATTTGCAAGGTGTTAAAGCAAAGCAAAGGAACTGGCGAAAATATTTTGCTATCTAACTCCATACCTATTTTGTGAGTAATCTAATTACTCCTTAACAAAGCAGCTTGGCACTGAACACCCTTTGAGAGTTCATGCTATTCACTAAGGGTTCATCTCACTAGTGCAAAAAGCCTGTATCAAATCCTTAAAAAGTACAAAAAAAATGGCATGTTTTAAAGTACACAACACTTGATGTCGATTTTTTACTACTGTTTTAATGAGCAAAGAGGATGAACCACTGATCTTATCAAATCAGACCCAGAAACAGGTTTTTGGCCTCCTTGCTTGATGCTTTTTTTTCCAGTTAAAATATAATTACTTCCAATTATGAAATAAGTAAGTCATGGGATATAATGTACAACATGGTGACTACAGTTTATAATACTGTAGTGAATATTTGAAAGCTGCTAAGAGAATAAATCTTAAAAGTCTCATCATAAAAAAAAAATTTTAACTGTAGTGAAAGGCTTAACTAGACTTAATGCTGATCACCTTACAGTATATACAAATATCAAATCACTGTGTTGTATACATGAAACTAAGATAATATGTATTATATCACAATGAAATTTTAATTAAAAAATAAATTAATACTATAAAAGAGAAACTCTATTGTTTTACAAAGGCAAGAGATAAGCAGAAACCCTCATTTGCCCCTCCAGCCTACAACTGTTCTCTAATCCTATGGTGCAGAGAGAGATACAACTTCAGAGCACAATACAAAGTGTCAGCTATTCCTTGCTACTCAGGACTCAGATTCTAAAAAACAACTGGGGTGGGACAATATTCTCACCTATTCCAGCACCAGCTGCATTATTCTCCTTTCTAAGGTCTAGCTATATAAAGAAGTTGCACCTTCACTGCTGGTGTATTTACTGAAGCACCAAAGAGTCTCATTCAAGAGAAGGCCCTGTAGTCCATTGCCAAATTCAAAACTTGGTTGTACAACTTCCTAGTTGTGTGACCTGAGACAAGTTACCCCAACTATAAACTGCAGAAAAATAGGAGTATTCATCTCACAGGATGGTGAAAGGACTAATAAGATCATGGGTACACTTAGCATAGACCGTTGGAGCACTTGGTAAGTGCTCAATAAACAAGAGCTGCTGGCATTCTTATTAGATTGCTTTCTGTTAAATTCACTGTGGTGGCCTTGGGGATGTGATGCAGGCCAGAGATCTCAGAATCATTAATTGCCAAGAATTCAATGAAAAAGGAGTGTCATCTCCAAAACACCTCATGACAACCATGGGCTCAACTAGAAAAATATAAATACATCCCCTTCATTTTGTTTAAAAATAAAAGAAAATGTCACCCAGAAGAACACCTACCCAAGAGTACGGCTTGACTCAGTCTCCCACACCCTGCCCCAACTTGACTTAAAAGGTCACCGAGAGAAGGGGCTAGAGTCCTGTTTTAGCAATCTCTTTTGCATCCTCAAACAAACATGAACTAGAATGAAGCCATTTCCCTTTCATGGGTTGGAAACACAAATGCACACTAGGGTTTTTCTAGGCCTTGGGACACAGTTCAGTCTTTGGGACCTCATCTCTACTTAAATCTTCCTGAAGGAGAGAAAGCAACTTACGGAATTCCAATCAAGAACTCTGTGCCTAAAGCTGGTCACCACTGTCTAGGAGAAACTATTTAAATTGCACTTCTGATGTCCAGAATAAGCCATTCTACAGAGACAGATATTACATTAGTGGTTGAGTAAGGACTAGGGAGGTGAAGTTGGGAAATAGTGGGGAGTAACTGCTAATAGAAATGGGGTTTCTTTGGAGGAGGATGGAATTTTCTAAGATTGATTGAGGTGATGATTGCACAACTCTCTGAATGCACTAAAAACCACAGAATTGGATGCTTTAAATGGGTGAGAACTATATGGGAAGGTGAATTCGTCGTCGTCGTCGTCGGCAGCCGTCCGTCTCGAGAGACGATGGTGTAGCTTCTTAAGAGTCTATCTGCACCGCCGAGAATGGTTGTGCAGTCCGACTCGGGAGTGACACGGTATCTGTCAATAAAGTTGATATTTTAAAGCTTGCATTTCTGCCTCACTTTAGACTATCAGAATAAGGATACCTCATTCTGTCTCAGAGAGCAAAGTCAAATTTAAAGGGGCATATCCTCAGCAACAAGTTCATAAATCAACTGTCAAGATAGAAGCACAGTTCCTGAAAAACCTCACCATCCCTCAAAATCAACAGCCTGATTCGCTTTCATTTCTATGAAACCACATTTGTTTTGCCATTGACTCCATGAGACAGCCAGACAGGAAGACCAATACATTCTGCAAGCTTTTCCTACAAGGCAGAGAAGCAGCCAGCCCAGCCACTGAGGCAGGGAGTTCATCTAGCCAGACTGAATATTTAAGCTGCCAGAATGTTATTAGAAAGAGTAAAGATGTTAGAAGACTTACTTCTATTTTTTCTTTTTAACTTGTGGTGCTTTGGTTGGCATAACCACGACTTCATACAAACATTACCAGGATTCTTCCCACCAATAGTTAACACATACCCAACTGTTTAAGTTACCAACAACTGGCATGTAGGGAGCAGTGGCCTAACGCCTTACACCCAAACCAAAAAATATCCTTCTGCTCTTAAAGTGACTTTTGTTCCAAGTCTTGACAACCCTGAATGCTGAAAGATGCTAACAACTACCATTAACTGAGCAGTGTATGCACCAGCTCAAGCTAATGTATTTTCTTTACACCCATTGTTTTATTTAGATCTCACAACCACCCTAGGAGGTGAGTGTGGCTATTGCCATATTGCAAGGAGGAGCTCAGGTTTGGTGACTTGCTCAGTCACCCAGTATGTGATAGGGTTAAGATCTGAATCCAGGAATTCTGTAAGTCTGAAATTCACCTCGACCCTCTATTGTCTCTTCAGAAAAAAATAAGAAAAGGAAAAAAAAAAGGGACAAACACAAAATCCCCTTCACTGAGACACTGGTTAATAAGTTCAAGGAAAGGGTCCTGGGTGAATACATGCCCACAGAATAGACCTGGACAAATCAGCACAGAAAGTGATTGGGAGTCTCAAAGGCACTAATGCATATCAAATGAGAACTATCTCCAAAATCAGGATGTTTAAAAATATAGGTCCTCAACTATTTTGTTGCTTATCTTCTATGTGTCCAGACTAGAAGTTGGAACTCCAGGAAAAGACTTCAGGGGTTCATTTTTATGGTGTCTATCATGTTTATCAGATTCTCAAGGGGACTCAAGAGACAACTGACCTAGAGGACGGTCTTGCTTCAGGATTACGTGCACAGGCTTTGGAATCAGACCATTTGGGTTTAAATATACTTAATTGCTATGTTGCCTCGGGCAGGTTACTGACCTCTCTCATCTTCAGTTTCCTCACTCATGAAGTGTAAGAGGCAATAACAGTGATGTTGTTGATGAACTTTGACCATCCCTGGAAGCCAGTTTTATTGTCTCATATTAACACACATATAAAACCTAAACCCAACTCTAAGTACTAATTATAAAATAAAGCCATAAAATTTTAGAGCTGGAGGAGACTATAAATCATCTTAACCACTGTTACTTATATAATTTTCTATTTATTTTTTAAAATATTGGCTTTACATTTTCATCCAAAGAAAAACAATACACAAATACTAATATAGTAGTAATACACGATGTAGTAAGAACCTAATGATAACAAAATGCCTTAAGTCTGGGAAACAGTGATCTATCAACTTAACCCTCTTTAAGAGGTCACATGACTTGTTCAAGTAGTAGTTAGTAGTAGAAGAAAAGTAGTTAATTACAGAGTTAGATATAAGAAGATTAGAACACCCAGTTCTGCATAAGTCTTTCCCTCGAGTTACAGGGCTGGTCCATACCATTAGACAACTTCAATAACTCTTAAACCCTATTACTGCATTGTTTCCTCCTACCCAAAGAATTCTTACCCTGCCCCCAAATTGTAGCAGGCAAATAAATTACCAATCCCATGCATGCACCCTCTTCAGACTCAAGGCTGAGATACAAAATGCAGGTCCAAACTCCAGGAGGTTTGGTCCATAGGGTACATGCAGAGCAAGTGAGATGGGGCCAGATTAAGGGCTCTGCATCAGCAAGAATCCCATCTTCCGTTCAGATCATCTGGGTTCAAGATTAAGCCTGCTGCTAGTGTGGCTCTAGGCTAGTGATTCTCACCCCCCAAGCCTCTTTTCTCATTTGTAAAAAGAGTAACAGCACGGGAGATGATTCTTGTGAAGTAGGGACTAGCATGGACTAAGTCCCTGTGGCCCCAGGGAGCGAATATTCACTGCTACATCCTCCATGCCCCAGGCAGTACTCCACACACAGCAGGCGCAGCATGGAAATGCTAGATGAATACAGCGAGAGCCCCAATTAAAGCAGGCCTCAGATTCAGTCAAAATTCCCGGGCCCAGTCTCTATAAATGGGCTCCTAACTTACTCCAAACCAAGGGTCAGGTAGGTGTTCCCTGAACCCAGAATGTCTGTGATCACTGACAAAGGAAGAATCTATGCAGGTGCTTCAGGTCGGTCTCCAGCCTCTGAGGAGCCTCACCACATCACAGTTCAATGTTTATTTCACCCCAAGAGATTGGCACCTGCAGCCCCGGGGTTCCATTGTCTCCCTCTTCATTTTTAGAAACAACAGGCTCGCAGAGTGACATCTCAGGCACTTGACTTCTGTAAGCCTCCTTTAAAGAGGCCTGGGGGAAATTCACATAGCTAGGCCCTTACTCGGCCAAGGGCAACCTTTCTCAGCTGAAAGATATCGCCTATTAAGAAACACATCACAGAGACAAAAGAGAAGTGAAGTCAAGACAGTTCCACTCTCTGCCTTCCCATTATTCCTGATTCTCAAAACTAAAAGATGGACTGAACTATTTTTAAAAGGAAGGACTGAACAGGCACTAAAAGGGATCTCACAATCCAAGGTGCTCATCCCCAGCGTGCACTTGTTTGGCCAGAAGGAGAAACTCTCTGGCTCTGCAAAAGTCAAGGGAAAAATCCTACACACAATGCAAATTTCATTTCTCCCCTACCAAAAGGAAACAAGCAAAAATGGTTTTACAAAAGCTTCCAGAATTTTAAAGGATGAGTTTAAAGTTCTCTTTTCTGATCGAGGACAGAGGACATTCCTTCTCAGATCTTTGGGTTTTCAAGGATGGCGGGAGAGGGAGAGTCAGGCTCTCTTCGTTCTATTTTTAAACCCTCGCCCACGACTTAGAGTAAAGGAACGCTCTGATTCCGTAGTCCCAGCCCTAACACCTTCTGCTAAACACATGAATCAGGACCTGCGTACGTACAAGGTCCTGATTCTAGATTTGGGGGTTACTGGCTGCCAATGCTCCAAAAAATCCGGAGCTAAGCAAGCACTCCACCCAGCCCTCCTCCGGCGCCTTTCTTCGGAGAAACCGGCGGCCCTGAGCAGGCTGAATCTGCGTGCCGGGAGCGAAGCAGTCACCAGCCGCCTTTTTCTAGGGAGAGGCAGTGTCCCCTTGACAGGGCACGCTCCATTCCCACGGCTGGGCACCCAGGGGTGAGGAACTCTTCCCCAAGGGAGCCGGAGTCGGAGACGCGAGATGGGGTTTCCCAATAGGCTACAGCGCCTCAGGCACTATAGTCCCCCTTCCGGGACACCTGCGAGCGGCTCACATCCACCCGTGGTGCCCCAGAGCACCGCTCGCTCTCGGTCAACTCCCAGCCATTCCAGAACGCAAACGACTGGGCGACGGGTCTCTTTCCTCATCGGGCTGCTGCTGGCTCGCCCATTTTACGTCGCCTTCCCGCCTCATTAGAAGCACCTACCCCCGTCCCTCACCGCCCCGGGGAAAGAAAACCAGCCGGGCGCACGGACGCCCGGGGCTGAGCGCCGCCCGACGGCCCCTCCCCTCCAGGCTCTGGGGCACTCACTCTTCAGCGCGCTGATGAGGGACTTCCCGTCCTTGATGAGCTCCTTGATGAATTTGTTGGTCTTGTCCAGCTCTGCTTCGTGCGACTTGAGCGTCTCTCGGAAGTGCGGGCTGTCTAGGCAGCAATCACTGAATTCCAGCGCGGGGAGCCCCATGGTATCCGAGGCGCCCAGCCAGGGGGCACGCCTCCCCGGAGCCCGGGCAGTCCGCAGCCCCGAGCACGCACGCGGCGGGACCCTGACTGGCACCCCCGACGGCCGTGGGCTCCACAGGTGTGGGGCCGGATAGCCCTCCGCTCGGTGTCCGCCTGCACGCACGACTCCCGAACCCAGCCGGGAACCGACTGCTAAGGCGCGCTACGGGGCGGCAGGCGAGCAGGAAGCACAGCGACGGACCTGCAGCGGCGCCGGGAAGCGAGCGAGCTGGGGAGCTAATGCAGCCGCCGCCTCCCCGCCTCCTTGGCTTGTTAGCTCTCTAGCAGCCTCGAGCGTCCTCTCACAGCAGCCTCATCGGCCCCGCCTGCGTCCGGGCCGCTCGAACATGCTAGCGATGACCTAATCCCACTCCGACCAATCGGCTCACCAGCTTCAACCCGAACCCCCAGCCTCCCGGGGACGCCCGGCCCCTCCGCTACCTTGACCCAATAATCGGGGCCTGGAGGCGGGGCCTGAGGCAGAGGGCGGGCCCACCTCACCTTCTAGGTCCGCAGCACATGCTCCGCCCCCCCCCGCCCGCGCGTCGTTGCAGACCCCGAGCCTTGAAGGTAATCACTGCAGTGCATGGACCCCCGCCACCCCGAATCTTGCCCGCTTGCTGCGGTCCGGGTCCAAGCCCGAGATGGTGCGTGTGCAGGTCTGGGGAGCGGAGGAACCTGGATGTGCCGAGTACGAAAAAACTGGGGATTAGGGCTGCAGTTCTCAGTCCTCCCTGCACTGCTAGGCAATCGATTTTGCATTCAAAACGTAACCACGACCCGACCCGGGAGAACCTTGAGTGCACCGTGAAGCTACGTTCTTCTTCCAGTCCGGCAGGAAATATTTGAATCTTAAAATTACCAGCTCTTGTTCCCTGCATTCTTCCCGCCCCCTACAGTCCGGCCCAGTCACTGCCATTCCTGCTCAAAACCCGCCCACCGCTGCCCCCAGCCGAAAGATCTAACATCCTTAGAATTTCAGTCGCCTGTTGTTTTCCTGCTCGGCTTCTAATACAATTTTACATAATTACGCCCACTGCCTGTCGTCCTTGGCTACACGGTGAGCTTCTCGAGGGAATGGCCACCACAGTTTTCGGGTGCGCTGCGGCATTCCCAACACCTGGAACAGTGGCTGGCATTTAATAACATATAGAACGCTTACCATATGCTACATGTGCTATGGTGATTCATAAATATTTGTGAAATAAATGAATGAATACATTCAGGTGTCCCTCTCCAACTCCCACACCCAATGCCTCGCCCTGTTGTCAGACTCCCAGAGAACAGGTACTGTCCTTGAATGAATTATTTGTCTGTCCAGGAACTAGCAGCCCTCCCTCAGTTAAGTGGTTTTGGGTTGTTTTGTGTTTGTTTTTTAAGTACTGTAAGTCTGTTATCTGCAAGCACTAGGCTGGCTGCTAGGGTTACAAAGATGAATAACAATGAACTCTGCTGCTGGTCAGTGGGAGAGAAAGAAGCAAGAAGCAATAGCAAAGTGCATGATAAATTAGGATAGAGAAGGCGCTCTTGGGAATGTGAAGGAGTTGCTAACTCGGGGGCTTGAGAAATAATTCATTGATTATGTACATAAATGAATGAATATGATCTATTAGGTGGTTGTATCTACACATTTAGTCCTGGCTGGTTTGGTTCAGTGGATTGAGCGTCGGCCTGCGAGCTAAGTGTCGCTGGTTCGATCTTCCAGTCAGGGCACATCAGGGAAGGAAAACTCTGACTCCAAAAAACCTCCGCTGCCTTGCGGCATACCTCTTCAGGGGAAAGGCTAAGGGAGTAAACCCCGACAGAAAATCCGGAGCCGGAGTCCCTAAGGCGGTTTGACGTTGTAGTCAACACCGGCAACTCCTTGCGGCGCACCTGAAGCCAAGCTGTATTGACTCCGTCTTTCCCTTGGATCCTTCAGCTGTGAAGAGAGGGGGGGTCTGCTGCATGGGCAACAGCAGACCCTCCATATCACCCTGCCCAGGCTCTGTAGCTTCAGCTTCACTGGAGAGGACACTCCAGCGTCATCGCAAGATGTCGATTCAACACGGGAGGAGACAGATACCGTGTCACTCCCGAGTCGGACTGCACAACCATTCTTGGCGGTGCAGATAGACTCTTAAGAAGCTACACCATCGTCTCTCGAGACGGACGGCTGCCGACGACGATCTACACATTTAGACTTGATAGCACGCATGGGTTCTAACCTCAGCTCTGCCACATGCTAGCTGTATTACCTTGGGCAGTTAATCTCTCTAAGCCTCAGGCTTTTTTAAGTGTAAAATTGGATGATTAATAGTACCTTACAGGGCTGTTGTGAAGATTAAATGATAAGATGCACATACAATGCTTATTTAAACCAGTGTCTGCACTGTAATTAATAATTCTTCCCCTCCAAAATATGTTAGCTAAATTAAATGATAATTAACCATGTTGTTGGAAGATGAACTTTGATAAAGTCCATCTTTATAATCCTTTGCTTCCTCTAGCAATGTTAGATAAATCTGTTCAAGGACTGATTTTTCAAATTAATACTGTAAATTGTAAAGGTAGGTGCTCATGTGAAGATAGAACTGGAGGTGGGTTTCCTCCATTGTTTGGGTAAGCCAGGAGGAAACCAAGAGCCTGGGGATTTCTAGGAACTGAAACATAGGTTCAATTCAGGTCTCTAAAAAGAAAAGGATTTGCTGGTTACTTTGGGGACATCAGAATCTAACTCTTCAGAGAAGCTCCCTGTCCTCCCCATGTAAGTACTTACTCCTCTCAGTCTCCATTGTTATTCTATATCTTAGACCCCTGATTGTTTTCTTCAGTGCAGACATAACAAACTGAAGTTACTTTGTTTGTGACCCACACACACACACAGTCTCCCTCTCCTCCACCCCAATCCACGAGAATGCAAGCTCCCTGTTGGCAAGGATGGTGCTGGAACTAGGTGGTCGTATCCTCAGTGCCTAGAATAGTGCCTACACATTGTAAACTCCCAGTACTATCTCTGGATGAATGGATGGATGGATGGATGGTTGGAAGTCCTGGCAGATGTTGAGTGCTTCAGGCTTTCCTTCAAAGTGTAGAAAGGAAAGTGAACTGATCCTGCAGCTGCCACAAGAAGAAAAGAGAACTAGTGAAATTTGTAACCACAGACCCAGAACTGAAGTCCTGGACCACATGAACTCAGAATTTTTAGGGGAGAAACAAAGGGAATGTATGGTAGCTGACCTCAGGCCAAAAAATTTTCCACATACATACACACACACAAATACACATGTAGAAACACACTATCCACTGAGACCTGAGGTAGATTAGAATTTGGTAGGTTGTTTCTTACTTTAGGCGCAGTATCTTTTTTCACATGGCCTCTGGGTCACCACCACATACCACCTCTTGGGTCTGCTTTCTCACTCTTCCCTCCTGCTCAGTTTCCTTTGCTGATTCCTCCTCATTTTCCCAACCTTTGAACACTGGACCATCCCAGACTGGTTCTCAAATCTCTATTCAAACACACTTCATAGATGACTTCAACTTGCCTCATGGCTGCAAATGCCCTCTACAAACCAACAACATACAAATATCTATTCTAGCTTTGACCTCTATTCATTTTTTTTTTTTTTTTTTAGATTTTATTTGTTTATTTTTAGAGAGAAGGGAAGGGAGAGAGAAAGAGAGGGAAAGAAACATTGACGTGAGAGAGTAACGTCAATCTGTTGCCTCTCATACGCATCCTGACTAGGGACCAAACTGCAACCCAGCCATGTGTCCTGACTGGGAAAGGAACCAGTGACCTTTCCCTTTGCCAAACAACTCCCAATCACCTGAGCCACACCAGTCAGTGCTGACCTCTGTTCTGAACCCCAGAACCTGTATATCCACATAGGCATCTCACCCTTTAAAAGGAACCAGACTCATGACCCAATCAGAGACAACAAGATAGAATAATTAGATCTGCTAGAGCAATTAGGCCAAAGGTACTCTTTGTTGAACTTGAAGCTGGATGGATATACACCAGGAGCTAATATGAGCCACTATATCATGAAGAAAACCTATCTAATTTGCTAATGCAGAGGAAACAAGAGCTAAGAAAGGAGAGAGACCAAGTATTGAAGACATTATGTGAGATCCTAGACTTGACCATACCTGAAGCTAGCATATTGCCACACTTCTCAATTATGTGAGCCAATAAATTCCCTTTTTAAGCTTTGACCACATTTAGTTAGCTTTTCCACCACTTGGAACCAAGAAGTCCAGACGAGAGACATAATAATTCCATCTCTATTTTTCTGCTTCATCCACCAAGAGGAAATCAACTGTCCAAAGTGGGAACTCTGAGAAAGAAGACACCTACTAAGAAGGGATCCTGGTGATTAACTAGGCTCAAATTTTTAAAAAGAAAAAAAAAAAAAAAAACAGAACCTAGCAGCCATTTCTACACAGGGCCTCTCACACAAACTGCACTTCAGGGAAAGGCCTGCATTGAACTGCCTGCCTGCACTGTTTCTGCCACCTGAGTCAGCCCTTATACAGGAGATCCTGGAATCCTATTTCAACCAACAGGACTGAGGCTTTCGCTATCCAGTCAGAGCTGTGCAGTTCTGAGCAACTGGAATGGCTCTATTCTCACCAATCAGGACAGTGCCTTTTGAACCAATCAAACTGCAAGGATTTGGAGTCCTTATCTGCATGAGGACAGACCAATCAGGGGCCAAGGGCAGGGACTTGAATCCAGGTAAACCAGCTCCCCTCTGGCTCTGAGAGCACACTTTCCCTTTCCAAGGAAGATTGAAAACTGTGTCTCCCTGTCTCAGCTGAAATGCCATCTTGCAGAGCGGAGCGGACCAGCACAACCCAGAGCAGACTGGCACAGCACAGAGCAGACCAGCACAGCACAAAGCAGACCACTGGCGCAGAATAGAGCAGAGCCAACTGGCGAAGAGCAGAGCAGAGCTGTCTAGCCAGAGAGAAGCCTGGCCCCAGGGCTGCCTCTTAGCCATGCTGTTTTCACAGCCGTTCTGTATCACAATTGAGCTGTTTCGCACTGAATCAAGTTTCCTTTTTCACCATGCCCCGAACTGGGGATTCTTGTTGGCATTGAACTGGTGCCAACAAACACCAGTTGACAAAAGTCATAGTCACTTCTTAGCCCAGCTAACCTATGAATGCGATCCACACTACACTCCCAGCATTTTCAGGTCAACCTCTTCTCACCTTCCCTATCAGCCTCACCCTCAGTTTCTACTTTGTGCTCTCTCTGTCCCAGAGCTCTAGTCCTTACCTGTACTCTGTGAACTCACAAACTTCTAACTTCCCAGGTCCACTAGGCTGTGTCCCTCACTGCTTCCCATGGACACTTCCTGTTTATTGTATTCACCTACGGCAGGCTATTTCTACGCTGTGATGTGTTTGTTTTAATAACTAGAGACAGGACTGGACCGAAGCCACTTCTGTCCCTAGGCTTGGAAAGCGCAATGCCAAACGGTTGGGCTCTGGCCACCACCCAGCACCGCCAGTACAGCCTGTTCAAGCCCAAGCCTTCTTGTCCCAACTGCTACACCTGCTGCTGCTTTTGCCTCCCTCCATCCTGATGACAAGTTCAGCCTGATGTTACTTTCAACTCTGGCATCTCTATCGTTGCCATGCCACCCACAACCTTTGCCATTTCCCCCCAGAAACCTTGGAAATTTCTGGGAAATGGAACCTTAATGGCCAAGAGAAATCTAGCTTCCAAACACGATTTCACTACCACCACGATGATGCTCTCCCTCCTCAAATAAGGTTGTTTCCCTGTTCCTGCCTCCAAACAGGCAAAGTAAGTCGTTCATAGCTGCCAAGAGAAGAAAACACTACTGTCAGAATTATACAAGAGGAGAAGCCTTTCTCCTTCAGCTTTTGCCTGAAACACAGGAAGATAACAGAGGGATGGAAGCTGCTCTGAGCGAACATCCCAACTCAGTCTCATTCCTCTGCTTTTATTACCTTCCTTTCATTCTACAACAATAAATTCAGTAGCCTTCTGTGTTCTTGTCAAGCCCCAGAGAATTAAATTGTAACCATTCAACTCAAATTCAACAAATATTTTATTGAGTATCTATTACCTGCCAGGCACTGTGCTAGGTAATGGCATACAAAGAAGACTAAGGCAAGGTCTCTGACACATTCAGATTCTACTCTAGCAAAGGTAGAAAAGAGGCAGCAAATAAACACATATACAAGTAAATGAGCAAAGTTTCAGAAAGTGAGAGGTGCTACCGAGAAAATATAAGGGAATAGTGTTTCAGAGTAGGGGGTACAATTTCAGGTACAGTGACCAGAGAATTCTGTTCTAAGGAGGCAATATCTGAGTTAAAAGCCAGTTGAAGAGAAGGTACAAGCCACGTGAAGATCTTGGAAAGGAGTATTCCAGATAGAAGGTCAGCACATGCAATGGCCCTAAACTTGGAGCAAGCTTGATGTGTTAGAGTCATGGTTGGTAAAATATAGCCCAGTGAGCCAAACCCAGTCTGCTTCCTTCCTTTGTATAGCCCAAAAGCTAAGAATGGCTTTTGCATATTTAAATGTTTGGGGGAAAAAAGAAGAATATTTCATGGTGCAGGAAAATTACATGAAATTCAAATTTCAGTGACTATAAATAAATTTTTATTGGTATACAGACTTGCTCACCCATGTATAATATATATATTTCCGTGGCTGGTTTCATGCTTTATTGGTTGAGTTGAGTAGTTGCAACAGAGACTGTGTGGTCTCTAAGACCTAAAATATTTACTGTCTGGCCCTTTGTATAAAGAGTTTACAGACCCCCATCTTAGAGGAACAGGAAGAAATATCTTCCCAGGCTTAAGATAACCTTAGATTTTTGCAAAATAAGTTATTTAATTATTCTGAATAATGTTGCCTTCAAATAACAGAAAACCTGTTTCCAGTTGACTTACATAATGTAGAGGATTAATGATAGCCTTAAACTCTTTGATACTTTTCCCATCAAGAGGTAGAAACTATGTTATCTCCTCTTGAGTATGGGTAAGCTTTGTGCCTACTCTGCCCTATAGAATATGGCAGAAGTGATTCTGTGTCTGTACAGACTTGGCCCTGAAAATGACGGCAGCTTCTATTTCTTGCCTCCTGGGACACTCTCTCTGGGAGCCCTGCACTTCCTGTGTAAGAAGTCTGACCACCTTGAGATAGCCATGCTGGAGAGGCCACATGGACACGCTCTGGTTAAAGGTCCCAGCGGAGCCTGGACTTCAGCCATCACCACCAAGATGCCCAATATGTTTGGGAAGCCATCTTAGACTCTTCAGACCAGCCCATTAGCCAGCTGAACACCATTGAGTAACCTCAGTTAATGTGACAAAGGAATCACCTCATTGAGCCCTGCTCGTTTCCTGGACCACAAAATTGTGAAATATAATAAAATTAATACTGTCTTAAGCCACTCCATTTTGGGATAATTGTTTCATAGCAATAGATAACCATAACAAACAACACAGAAATTTTATTACCTCACATAATAAAAAGTAGATGCAGAGGTAGAACAGGGTTCACCTACAATATGTCCTGGTACTGCTTTTCTGCAGTTCCTTTGGCTCTGTTCTTTGCTTTGGGCTGGTCTCATCACCAGGCTCTCAGTGAAATGGCTGCAGTAGCTCCAGGACTCTCACTCAAACCTGACAATGTTCAGAGAAGAAGACTGTTTTTAGGAGAAACAATATGTAGGCTGATCGAATCTACCCTGGAATTAGGGATGGAGTCTCCACCTCTGAGTCACTCAGGAACGGATGGACACCTGATAAAAACTGGTGGAAGGAAAACAAGAAGGAAGAAAATAGGGAGGAAGTAGATAAGTGGATATTGGATCAGCAACCCACTGTGTTCATGGGATCTTTCTTCCCATCATCATTCATTTAGTCATTCATTCACCCATTCATCCAGAATATTTTAGGTTGAACCATATGAATATGCTTTTTAAGATATGTCAAACATTGTTAAATAACAATAACTTTAAATTATTACACTTAATATTTATCAAGCTTTTACTATAGTGGCAGACACGAAGCTAGATGTCAGGTCTACTAAAAGTTTAAAGAAGGGAAAGAACAGGACCAGATATATAATCTGCATAACTCAGTACAAAATGAAAATGGAGAGCCCCTCGTTCAAAAATTATTAAAAATTTCAAGATGGCAATAGCAGAACATTAAACCAAGCATGGAGTCCTTCCAAGTGCAGGACCCTGTGTGATTGCACAGGTTGCAAGCCCATGCATCTGGCCCTGGGAAACAACAGGGGTCCATAAGACAGCAAGGGACCTTGTTGAGACTGGAGGGTCTGGAAGGCCTCTCTGAAGAGGTGATATTTAAGCAAGGACCTGAAGGATGGATAGAAGTAGCCGGGTGAAAAGTAGAGGAATGTGGCTCTTCCATGTTCCAAGTTGGTTAGGAGACTTAAGGTGGCCTGTCACCAGTTGTGATGAGGCAGAAAGATAAAGGTAACAGATCCCTTTTCTGTCTGTGCCAGCTCAGGCCTGTTTCCCAACCCTTTTCTGTGTTCCAGATCTTAACACTTGGGTAATCTACCCACATAATCTGATCCTTCCCTTTCAGCCCCACAGATGGTCAGGATAGCCCTACAGGGCCCCAGCCCTGTTTCTTGCAGGGCTCAACTCCAAGGGCTTCCTAGGTCAACAGCCTACCCCTCCGATCCACTTGGCTCAGGCTTATCGTAAACAGAAAGAGTTCTCCCTGTTTTCACACTCCCTAAACCTCAAAGAATGAAGACAGCTAACACTAACTGGACCTCAAAAAATTTTCACCACCAGACCCATATCTTGTCCCTAAATTCACTTTGTCCCATTTTTAGTTCTACAATGTTCTCTTTCTATATTGGATCATATGGAAACTTGGTGTTGTGGGCCTCCAAGTTGGTTGTAAACAGAATTAAATGAGAAGCTTATTAAAAATACAGACGCACCAGCTCCATGCCAAACCCAGCTCCTCTATTTTTAACAAGTTCCACAGGTAATTCTGACACATTGTCAGGTCTCTGAACCACTGCTTTAGCAAGCTGGGCAGAATAAAGGAAAATAATCCCATTTAGTGGTAGAAGTCAGAAAGTTTCATTTCTGGCATTAAATGTGACCCCCCCGGGCAAACTACTTTTATTCAGTTCCTCAGTTTCCCCATTAAGTAGCATGGTAATGATTTTTCCATTACATCTCTATGTTAGAAGCCCTCTACAGTACAGAACTCTTGTCACTTTCCCATTAACTAGCCCTCTTTCTGGTGGTAGTACCCCAGTTTCCCTCTAGAAACTAACTACCCCTTTCCCATTGCAGATAGGCTTGGTTGGCATATCAGTCAAGGTGCTCTGATGTACCAATGGGCCAAGGCCCAAGTTTGGGCAACCATATTTTCTCTTTCGGGAAATTATATCTTAAGACAAGTGAAGCAGAGACTTAATATAAATGAAGTTGATTCAACTGGCAAGGGTGATCCCAAACATCTATTAGTTCCTGCTTCCTGAGCTATCCAGGTTCCTATGTTTTCTGAAACCTAGTTTTCAGCTTTTTCTTGGGATTGTGAGCAAATCCATAGCCTTTTAATAATGTTTCTTTTGCTTAAGTGAGACAGAGTTGGTTCTGTTGCTTGCCACCAAAGAGTTATAGAATTGTGATCTTTGTGTTCTATATAATAATGAAGGCATAGCTTCCATTCTTGTAAAGTAATTATGGATAATCACTGTATGGGAAGTCAACAGTTTAATAATAATATCTTGGTTCCAGTAGTAACAGTGAAAATTCCTCAGTAGGATAAGTGATTATTCACTTTCCTGGTGAAATATCTCAAACAGAAACAGGCTTTGGGTGAATACTCTTTCTCTAAATGAAGTTCATTGCTCTGGACCTCGGAAAAGAAAAAGACAAGAGATAAAGGAAAAGGCAAAAGTGTTTGAGTTCAGATTAAACCACCTCCCCGTAAGCTGTATCTCACCCTATACACACAAATTTAAGAAAAGACCTATTCTTTAAGCATTCAAAAGAGGGCTGGAGATTATACCTAAATATATATTTTAAGTGGTGACTATTACAGAGAAAATAGCTTTAATGATCGAACTCTTTCCTCTCAACAGCCTCTTACTTCTACCCCCATCTCATTATTTCTTGCCTTTGTTGACATCTAGCTAACAGTTACTGAGCACTTCTGTGACCCAGGCATGATGTCAGATGCTTTACATATGTTACTTCATTTAATCCTTACATTGGCCCTTCAAAGTCAGTATTATTATCCCCATTTTACAGAGGGGAAACTGAGCTCAGTGAGGTTAAGTAAAAGGGCTACCAAGTGATGGAATCACTTAATAACTTATTATCTGCATCTCTCCATCTGTCCCCAAGTCTTCCTTCCACTGTATCCCATTGCCTTAAATGGAAAGCACTTGCTTAGTCCAAGGCGTCACTGTAAAAAATATTAAATGTGTCATTGAATCTCAAATAAAATGGCAACTGACCTCACTGCCCATGTCATGTTCTGTTTCCCTGACTAGGCTATAAGCTCCTTGAGGGCAAGAACTGTTTCGTCCACTACGGTATCACCACACATGTCTGGCATAGAAAAGGTGCTTTAAAAATGCTTGTGGAGCCAATGATTATCTTGTAGGGTCCTCAGACTTAGGAACCATCTCAGGGTTAGGAGATAGAAGGGTTAGTGTCAGGAAGTCTCCTCCTAGGAAATGAAAATTTCACATGTCTCTAGAAAACCCAGCCAGCTTTGACATTTGGCCAAGCCTTTAAACATCATCAGATATTTCTGATCTTGGGATCCTGGGCAGCTCTTTCTCTTCCTAAAGAGTTATTTCATCTTTTAGACACAGTCATGCTTTGGCTTGAGTTTATGAAAAGTGAAGTTTCTAAAAATATGATAGGGGAGGTACAAGCTAAAAGGCTGAAGTACCAGTCATGCTTTTCCCAGGGCCAATTAGCTCACAAAATGCTCAAATCCTGCTACCATGCTCTCCATTGAGGATGGGAAGCATAACGTTGTTTTATTACTTTCAGAACTGGAACTAATCTTTGTTTACTAAAAACCCACTGTAAATACTTAGGTGGATTCCTTTTGTGCCTCATTTCCTCAAATGCAGAAGACAGCCAAATAAGAATTTACACACCAATCACAATTTCCTGCCAGGTCTACTGGGTTCCCTAGTTGGGTCTCATTCATTCACTGCTCTTGGTTCAGAATCTGGCCTCTAGATTCAGGCAAACCCAAAATCAGACTTTGGCTGTGCCATGTACCGGCCAAGTGACCATGGGCAGAATACTGTGAATACTCAGCCTGTTGTTAGGGATATGGAAAAATGTCATCACGTGCATAGAATGCTTAGCCCAGTGCTAGGCACGTGATAGGCAGACAGAAAACCATAGCTTATAGAGATAACTCTGCTAATTCACTTACACATTAAATTCAAAACAGGCAAAAAGTCCAGTGTGTTATTAGTGTTTTAAAATGACAAGCTGATCTGAAGTCATCCTTCAACCACACAGATTACTCTCTCAACTTCTAAATTATAAGGAGAATTAATCGGAACTCAGGCAACAAAGCTACATAGGCTTATTTATCATGACACTTCTGTCCTGAGCTCTCCCTCAGAAGAGGTTCAATAAACTAAATCTATTATTATTACAAAGATCGTTTTAACAAAAAATCACCATTGTTATTGCACATACCTTGACTGTTTGATGGCCTACACTTTGTTTCTATATTAAGGCTCAAATGTAAGACACAGAACAGGTTTGATTTTGAATATAGTGTGCAGATGAAATATGACTGCTTTCTCAAAAGAGACTTTTAGCAGACTCCCCAGCCTGCCTCTTTCAATTAGATCATTGATCAGTCCTTTATAGTTTCAAGCCAGGTGATTTAAAATGTTCAAGACACCCAACCCATTTTGATGGGAAAAATTCTAACAGTGACAAGAGAACCCTTTGCTTAAGTTAGGTGTGGCTACAGAACCTGCTTGAGCCACTGGGACATGGGCAGTAGACTAGAAGAATTGGAATATGATGTTATGTGTCCCCTTTCTCCCTGCCAGGGACAGTTGATCTGGATGTGCAGTATAAACAAAGTAACCTTTTGTTGTTTTAAGCCACCGAGGCTTTAGGGCTGTTGGTTTCTACAGCATAACTTAGCCTATCCTGTTCTGATAAAACAAAGATATAAATGCATGTATAACAGACCCACTCGTGGTGCCATGCCTGAATCCTCTCTTCTTGGTCAACAGTAAATTTCTACAAGCTAGTGGTTTAGCAGGATAGGGAATGAACCTCTGAATTACAGTCACAGTCAGAATCGTTTTAACAGACTGCTGGAAAGATTCAGAGAGAGATCCCTCTAACATCATCAGAGTGAGAAACAGGATTCCTAAATCTGTATTCCCAGCTGGAATTCTCCTCGGGCTGATGGACTCACCCACGGACACCCTGGGGAGAACCCAGAGCAGGCTGTCTGTCCCTCATCCTCAGGCACTTCCCAGGTGGGCTGGACAGCTGGGGCTGACCTCAAACGGAGAACACTTTCGGGTATATCATCCCTCCCAAGTAGCCCTCACTCTAAGAAATTCATGATCTGTCCTTCAAGTCTCCATGGAGGTCAGGCTTGGGGTTGATGCCAATCTCACACATGTCACCTAGCCCCAAGCCAGCCTCTCCATGAAGGAATCAGTGGTCTTCCTTTTTCAAAGCTGGAATGGAAAATATTATTCATTATTTTAATTAAAAAACACACATGGTCTAAATCTAGTAGTAATGATGATCATTTGCTGGGTGCTTTCTATGTGGCACTATGACAAGCACACTATGGCTATCGTTTTATTTAATCCTCCCAAGAACACGATTAGCTAGGAACTATTATCTTCTTTACTCGGGGGGTGGGGGGGACTTACAGCAGCCAAATAACTGGCGTAAGATCAGCCAGCCTAGAAATGGAAGGATTTATAAAAACCTAGAGCTGTTCTCTTAGACGAGGCGCCCTTTACGCCCCCTCCTGGCCACTGTGTTACAGCTCAGTCTCCACACCCAGCAGAGAAAACCCGGGAGCGTTCCTCGTCTTCATTTTGTTGCCGGCGACCTGATTGCATCATTTCTGGTCTTGAACCAACGTTGCTCCAGTCTATTCCCCAGGAGAACCAGGTCCTCAACACCTGCTTAGGTTCTTTCTGCATTTTCAGGGAGAGTCTGGGAAACTAACCTAAGGAGAAAAAAAAAAAAAAAAAGTGATCCAAGAGAAAGAAGAAAGACCCACAGAAGGAGAGAAGTTATTTTCCACTGTGATATGTCTGTATAACTAACTGGCAACTGTGGAAGAGAAAAGTGATCTATGGGCCTGTTAGAGAGCTTGAGGTGGAAGTAGACACTGTGAGACATCAAGAAGTGGGCAGAACCAGAGGCTGTAGCCAGGAAACAGGACAGGAAACAGGATTTCTTTTTTCAAAGTCCAGAACAAAGATGACCAGGAGTTTGGCCGGAAGAGGGACCACCATTTCATACTTCCAGCGGAACAAGTACCAAGTGCTCAAAATTGAAGACATTTGGGAGGGATGAGTCATGGAGACATGGTGATATGCGCAGAATGTTCTATTTCTGAGAAAAATAATTCACTATTTCTGCTCATCATTCTTTTATTATTTGACTGTAGTCCTTGTACCTTTCAATGGGAAATCAGAAATGGGCTAGAATGCTCTCACCTTGCTCATCATGGGATGCTCAGCCTGGAAAATTAAGCTCTTTTCCACCTCCCCTTCTTTCCCTTTTTCATACATTGCTGGTCTCTCTTCCTGGAATATCTCTCCACTACTGAAGGTGATCCGCCTTCATTTTTAGGTCTTAGTTTAGATGTTACTTCCTCAAAGGAGTGTCACTGGGCTGTTATCTAAAAGACCATAATATTTCTCAATACCTAAACTGTCAGAATCTATGCTTGCTTACAGGAACTGAAAGGATTCCTGACCGCAAAGACCAAAGTCCTGACTGCAGACCAATGTGCCGAGCGCAAAGACCAAGGTGCCAAGTGCAAAGATCAAGGAACTGACTGCAAAGATCAAGGTCCTGACTGCAAAGACCAAGGTGCCCAGCACAAAGACCAAAATGCCAAGAGCAAAGACCAAGGTGCTGACTGCAAAAACCAAGATGGTGATGGAGCAAAAGGGCCAAGTGCAACAGAATAACTACACGTGCTTAAAAGAATTTAATCATTTCATACCACAGCCTATAAAGAAAGGAGGCTCCTCACCAACTGGGGAGAAGGTGCCCTCAGAGCATGAGCTCACTCTACTCCATTCCTTGATCAAAGGATAAAGTTTCTGTCTGCTTTACAAAACTCAGTCTCATTCTGTTTTCATGGAACTGGGCAGGAGGACCTTGGCCTGGTAACAGGAGCTTTTTCCTATACTTAATCTGAGGCAGAGATTGCAAGTTACCTATCCAGAATCCATTCTCCTTTCTTCCTTAATATGCTGTTGTGATTTTGTTGGTGAAGTTCGCAGTAGCACACTACATTTCCTAGCCTCCCTTGTAACTGGGGTGGCCATGTGACACAGTACAAGCCAATAAGGTATGAGCAGAAGCTGTTAGATTGTACTTGCAGGAAATTTCCGTAAGAGGGAGGCCAATTCAACTGGCCAGCAAGCTAGTGCCATTTGTATTGGGCCCTCCTTCTGTGCCTAATAAATGGTATTCTCCCAGACTTCCACTGGGCAAGAGATCAAGGACTGTACTCTAATGATGACAGATCAGAAAGTTAGGAGGAACCTAAGGCCCTGATGACATTGCAAAGCTGCAATATCAACCCTGGTCTGCTTACTTTTATACTTCTCATCACCCTAGGGGAAGAAACTGATTAAACTACTATTCATCAGGTTTCTGTTACTTCTAACTGAACACTACCTCCAATTGATAATCTTCATACAAATAAGTACTTCCTTGATTTCTCTCTCAAAACATACTATCTTCTTCCTTCATAGCACTTATACTTTATAATTATTTGTTTGTTTGATTAATGGCTTAAATTTCTCACTAGTCTATAAGCTGCATAATTCTGAGTCATGTTCTCCTTTGCTCATCACCATATTCCCAGCACCTAGAAGTCTGCACAACTAGATTTTTGTGGTGACCAATGAATTCCACCAGTAGCAGCCCCACCAAGGGCTGAAAGAACAATCTGAATGTCAAGTAAGCAAGTAGGAGTCTTTCAAAGGAACTACACTAATGTTGGAATTTCTGAAGAGACAAAGTAGAAAATAAGTCAAGCATCCAGAGCAACAAAGCAGAATAAACTTGCCCTTTTAATCCAAGTAGTTTTTATTGTTTTTTCATTCCCTGGACTAAGTTTTTGCCAGAGACAATGGCATGGCATGCCTTTTTTTTTTTTTTTAATTGATTTGAAAGAGAAAGACAGACAGACAAAGACAGACAGACATCAATTGGTTGCCTCCCAGCAACCTCTTGGTGTATGGGACAATGCTCCAATCAGCTGAGCCACCTGGCCAAGGCATGGCATAGCCTTCATAGAGGAAGTTCAATTAAATGAAAGGATGTGGGGCCCAGCCAGTGTGGATCAGTTGGTTGGAGCATCGTCCCGTATACTGAAAGGTCACCAGTTTGATTCCTGGTCAGGGCACAGGGTTGCAGGTTCAGTCCCTTCCTTTCTCTCCCTGAAGTCTCACTATATCATATATAGTGATGATAGTACTACTTGGTGAATATCTCCAATTATTCTCTCAAAGTAATTATTTGCATTTATAACCAACTTCTCTGCTTAATAACTCCAGGACTTAAGCATGCTGACTTTTCTCCACTGGAAGCCACATCCAAATAAAACCTTTGCCTCGTGTTTACTTGTGTGCATTGGAAAGAGCCATTACTATAGTAAACTGTTTAGATTTGGTTCAACTTTTCTTTCTGTAAAATATTTCAAATTCTTACTTCAGTAGAAAAATGTGACCTGGAAAAACTATTTGCCAAGTGTGGTTGCACTTGTTCCCATTCATGATTTGGTAAATCTGCACAGACAGTGCACAGTTAAATAGAGCACACATCATGCAAACCTCACCTGGAAAGTGTCAAAATGACCATCGTCCCTTGACTTGCAAGCAGCCCCTAACTTGGTTTGGGCTCCCCCAGAAGCAGACATGGAAACAAAGATTTGAGAGCAACTAGCTTAAGTGGGAGGTACGGGGACGCTGATGAAGGGTTGGGAAGGTGACAGAGGAAGAGGAGGGCAGCCAACAGGGGTGTGTTGGTAAGCCAGCAACTATGTGAGTGACTGGAACTTAACTCTACAGAGCCTCTGGGAAAGCATGTGAAAGACACACCTCAGAAGTATCCCACCAGAGGGATGAGGCACCTGACTGTTTCCACACCAGTTCCCATCAGCCACTGGTCAAGGCTACTCTCAGGGATGTGAATGCCGTGGCAGCCTGCAGAGCAGGGCAGAGAGGCCTTCTGGAAACAGTTCTCAGGAACAAAGGTGCAGATCCCAACAGTGGAAGGGGCAAGAGCACAAGGAAGCAGTAAGGTCCAAAAGGCACTGACAGCCTCTGCTACAGCCCCTTCCAAGTAAAGCTCCAACATCAATGTCCTGTCTCATAGGTGACATAGGAGAAGTCTTTAGGTGACACATGGACATTTTAAAAATTAGTTATAAATTAAGTTTACCATTCCATTCTGTTTAATGTTGTGGCAGTGACATAATAAATAGATTATTTTTAAAAATCAAGTAAAACAAAGGTGATCAATGGACATAAAAATACTGAAAAAAAAATCCTACAGATGGTGCAGCAATATGCAAAGGAAATGGGGAAATGACTGAAGTTTGGGAAACACTGGTGGGTATTTTACAGGTGGTGAAAACTCAAGCATAAAGTTGAGTGTTTAATAAATGCCTATTGTGTGCCCAGAACATAAGAGACTTAGAAGGCATGATGTTCGATGTCTATAACAAAAAAATAAATAAATAAAAAGGAAGAAAGAAAGAAAAAGTAAAAGTAAAAGCAAGACTAGAGGAGCAAGAAACTGAAGGCAACTGCCCCAATACAAAGTCATGATCCCCACTCCGTTGCTGGATGAAGTCTATTTTCAGATCCAGAACCTGTTAGCTGAAGCCGTAGGTAAATCCTTAAGAGAAAGAAGTCATCTCAAAAGAAAAGTCTTGGCCTTTGGTGGAAGAGCTATCATAGTGGAGAAAACCTCTGAAGCTGCTGCCTCCCTCCGGGCCAGGATTGTAAATGGAAAGTACTGCATCCTGGAGGGATGGAAAAGATTAGTATCACCATTAAAAAGCTAAATGATGCAGAGGTGGTGGTCTTACTGAATCCTCATTCAATTTGCCAACCAGACCCCCCGCAGAGACCAGATGGGTCTGGAGAGAGACCATAGATGACTGCCACTCAGCCTCCTGGTGGTCCTGTGCAGCTGCTGAGCTGGGTGTGGTGCTTTTGCTATTGGAGATGAATAAGGCCTAAGGTAGATGGTATGTGGCTCTTCATTCAGGAAACGTATGTTCTATTTTTAATTGAAAAGAAGATCAGAAACAGTTCACATGATTGTGAAACCAACAACACTTATTTAATTTTGCTTCCATGCTCTTCTAACGCTCTCACTTCCTGTCGTAACATAGTCCAGAGAGATCTATACCACCCGGACATCCCGCAGAGTGTCACACTGATCCTTTATATTGATGAAATAAGGCTGATCAGAAAGGATGAGCAAGAGGTGGCCAGATACTGGCAGCCTGGTAAGATAAGTGCACCTCACAGGGTAGGGCATAAATGCTTTGAACACTCGGGGACCAGCCATGGCCACTGTGAAGTTATTAGGGGTCCAATAGTCAGAGATGTACCAGAATGTCCCCTCTAAAGTAAAAGTCAAACTGGGGTAAAACCCAGTGGGAGAATCATGGTGCAGTCCCAGGATTCTAGATCAAGGCCATGCAATGGCCAGCAGACAAGCATACACCTTTAGAGAAACAACCCTTGATATGTTACCGGGCCCTGGTAGAGATAGAACACTTGACCATTGGGTACAAAGTGATCACATGTCTGCAAATGCCTATTATGAGCTGGGTTCTGTCAGATCCACCGAGTCACAGAGCTGGGTGAGCTCAGCAGCAGGACATGGTGAGAAGGAAATGGTGTCTTTGGGACAAGCTGCAGAAGGTGAGAGAGCAGACTCCTAGGTCAGCTACCACAGTTGCACAAGTGTCCCTCCCCCAGCTCGCACCTAAGCCACATAGGGTGTCCTTGAGAGCAGCTGGAGGTGGAAGAAGCCCTAGCTTCGTTTATGGATGGGTTGGCTTGGGTGCTGGATGCCAGGCAAAAATGGATGGTGGCTGCATGACAGCCACATCCAGGGGTGGTCTTACATGGGTGAGATGGAGACAGGCAACGTTTCCAGTGGGTGGAGCTGCAAGTGATACGTGTGGTCATACATTTTGTGAGCAAGAAAAAAGTGGTCTGTGATGAGAATAGATTTATGGGCAGAGGCCAGCAGGTCATCTGAGTAGGCGCCTGGGAGAAAAAGAACTCCATTGAAATGGGAAAGGACCCTGGAGCCTGACTGGCCTTGAAGAGAACTGACACAAAGGACCAGAACTGCACTGCTTAAGAAACAAATAAGAATTTTGAATTTTTGTGGCCACCCTGGAAAGGGATAAGCACTCCAAACCTGCGAGAAGAGGGCAGGTGGCAATGGATTCCTTATTAGTCTCTTTTGCTGGTATTTTCTCATGTCTTGGACCTGTGAATGACAGGCAACCTTGGATTCAGTCCTTGGACACTTCCATTTGTAATTAAGCTAACTTCCTAGTGGAGCTAATGGCATCTGGTGGCTTAAAATAACATCTATATGTTGATGGCCCTCAAATATATATGTCAGTTCATCAAAATTAAAACTTTTGTGATTCAAAGAATATCATCAAGAAAGGAAAAGGCAACCCACAGAATATAGAAGACCTATGAATCATACATAAGCTAGGGACTTGTATCCAGAATATATGTAAAGAACTCTTAGAACTCAGCAATAAAAAACAAACAACCCAATTAAAAATAGGCAAAATTTTGAATAGATGTATTTCTAAAAATGATATACAAATAACCAATAGCACAACATGAAAAATTCTCAATAGCCTTAGCTTTCCAGGAAATGCAAATGAAAACCACAATAAGATACCACTTTATGTCACAGAATGGCTATAATAAAAAGACAGACAATAACAAGGGTTACTGAGTATCTGGAAAAATTGGAATCCTCATACATTGCTGGTGGGAATGTAATATGGTGCAGCTGCTTTAGAAAAACAGTTTTGAGGTTCCTCAAATTCTAAGAGTTACCCTGTGACCTAGCATTAGACTCCTAAGCATATGCTCAAAAGAACTGAAAATGTGTGTTCACACAAAGTCTATACATGAATGTTCATAGCAGAATTATTCATAATAGCCAGAAAGCAAAATCAACCCAAATATCTATCTACTGATGAATAAATAAAACATGACATACCCATGTAATAGGATAGTATTTGACCTTCAAAAAGAAATGAAGTATTAATACTCATGGATCGACCCTAAAAACATTATGCTCAGTGAAAGAAGTCAGATACAAAAAGCCACATATCATATGATTCCATTTTTATGAAATATCCAGAACAGGCAAATGTATGAGAGAGAAAGATCAGTGGTTGCCAAGGGCTTGGGAGGAGAAAGAGATGGGGAGAGATTGCTAATGGGTGTGGGATTTCTTTCTGGGGTGATAAAGATGTTTTAAAATTAGTAGAGATAGTTGCACAACCATGTGACTAAACTAAAATTCCCAAATTGTACTCTTTAGAAGGGTGAATTTTATTGTATGTGAATATTATCTCAATAAAGCTATTATAAAAAGAGAAAGAATAATTATATGTCAATAAACCTCTTCCCTAAAGCCCAGACTGGTATATCCTACTGGCCAGCTGACATTTCCACCTGGATGCGTAACAGGCATCTCAAAATTAACATGTCCCAAACTGAACTCCTTGATCTCAGCCCCCAGCTTCCTCCTCCCATAGTTTCCCCCATTTCAATAAACACCACGCCTCCAGTTGCTCAGGGCAAAAAAAGTTGGAGACATCCTTGGCTCTTTTCTCTCTTCACACCCTCCATCCAATCCATCAATGAATCCTATTCTATGTTGAAGTTATTTGTAGACTCTGACCACTTCTCACACTTGCACATCTATCACTCTGTTCCAAGCCACAATCAACTCTTGCTAGTCCCCTAACTGCTCTGCCCCCTTATGGGCTGAATTGTGTTTCCTCCAAATTCGTGTGTTGAAGCTCTAACCCCCAAGGACTCAGAATGCGAGTGGATTTGGAGAAATGGCCCTGTAAGAGGTAATTATGTTAAAATGAGGTCATTGAGGTGTACCCTGATGCAGTCGGACCAGTGTCCTTACACGAGGAGGAAATTTGGACACACAGAGAGACACCAGGGATGTGCACGCATGGAGGAAAGACCACGTGAGGACACACGGCGAAGGCAGCCCTCTGCTCGCCAAGGAGAGAGGCCTCAGAAGAAACCAAACCTGCCGACAGCTTGATCATAGACTTCTAGCCTC
This sequence comes from Furipterus horrens, assembly GCF_987537825.1. Classification (NCBI taxonomy): domain Eukaryota; kingdom Metazoa; phylum Chordata; class Mammalia; order Chiroptera; family Furipteridae; genus Furipterus; species Furipterus horrens. The sequence goes on from NW_028327180.1 coordinate 71,848,417, forward strand.
CATAACTGTGACAGAATACATTTCTGTTTAAGTCACCCATCGTGGATTTTAGTGAGGGTAGCCTGAGCAAACTAACAAAACGCCCCACCACCCCCCAGCCCGTTTTCCATACAGTAATCAGAGTCATTTTTTGCAATCAGATCTCCTCTCTGCTCAACATTCAGAGGCTGCCCATTTCACTCGGAGGAGGAATCCAAGTCTTCCAGCCACGTGAGGTCCCATTCTCCTCCTGACCTCGTCTCCTCCCCAGAGGGGCCACTCCTCTCTCCACTTCCCCTCACTGAGCGAAGGCCCCACTGAACTCTTGGAAGTTTCTCAGACACACCAGTTGCCTTCCGGCTTTGTGGCCTTTGCACACACAGCCCTCTGTGCCTAAACTATTCCCCCGCACATCCAGGTGGCTCACTTCCTCACGGCTGAGGTGGCAGGCAAGCATCAGTCCCTCCGAGCACCACCCTATCTTTCTAAAAGAGATAGACCTCTGCACACTGTTCATTTTTTCTGTAAGTACTTAGCATCACCTGACATAGTACATCCTACCTTTCACTGTTCACCTGTATACTCTTTACCTCCCTCAGCTGCAAAGTAAGCTCCATGAAGACAGGGGCTTAGTTTTTCCGTGCGTCTCAATCCTCGGTGCCTGTGACAGTGCCTGGCACATAGCAGAAGCTCAGTAAATGAAAGACTGTTTAATAAAGGAAAGGGTGGCAGAATTGAGGATATTTGGGTTCCCTTTCAGATGGGTCACTTCTTGCTAAAAGGCTCAGAACCAAGTCTGTGCTATCTTTAATAAGTACCCCAGGAAATGTATACAAAAACTTCTGCCTGGTTTTCTCTCCTTTATTTTCTCTTCGCTTCTGTTCCTCCAATTGAGATATATTGTGTGCATTTTGGTAAGCTGTCCTAATTTTTGCAATGATATTGAGTATAATGAAAAGAGTTTAAAACAAATACTTTAACTGACTCCAGTTTCTAAACTTTTGGTAAGGCCATTTGATCTCTGGTTGTCTTGGGGACAGAGTAGGACACTGAGTGTTTCCCAACCATATCCCTGGGTGGACATAGGCTCCCCTTGTCACAGGAGTTTCTGGGAGAATTTTTCTGAAGATCTATAAACTCTCACAAGAGCATCAGCTGCAGCAGAGGAAGAAAAAAAGACCCTCTTAAAGGCCTCATGGTCAAAGAGTATGGAAAAGCTGTGCTTTGGGGAGGAAACTGTACCTCCTCAGCCCATGATATGCAGGGCCAAAGTTGCAAGGAGAGCTTTAAAATTTGCCTGCCCTCAAAGGGCACAGGGGTTTCTGGGTTAACTGCCTGGGTGCCTGCAAATGCGGGAACAGAGTGGCCATTGTCTGGCCGGCTGGGTTTGTAGAGAATTGGCTCTGCTCTGGCTCCCCAGGGACTCACACTGCTCACGCTGGCCATCGGGAGAGGGGACACAGGACATAAGACACAGAACACAGGAGGCTCCGTGGGGCTGGCAGCAGAGCCTGTCCTGACACGCTGCACAGGCGTGTGCATTGAGCCCCTCTATTCCCTCGAGGTCTCACCCTGCAGGCTGAGGCCAGGGTGGGTATCTGACCTCTGGGGTCCATGTTTCCCAGGCCAAGAGCAGTCAAGGGGCTGTGCACGTTTAGAAGCAGCAGGGAGGGGGTTGGTGACTACAACCAGTCCTTGCCCCAGAGAACTGTGCAGTGTCAACAGTTTTCAGGTTTTAGACACCCCCGCGGGTCCTCCGAAGCTTTGTCACAGTCAAGGCAAGCAGCCCTGGTGTTTTTCCATCACATTTACTGGCCTCAGACTCACTGTGGCCTCAGATTACATCCCTTTTCTACTTTCTTTGCTTCTTTGTGTTCTGTGGGCCAACACCTTGCTCAATTGCTGAGGGAAATCTAGTTGAGTCAGGGAAAAAAACATCTAGGGTGTGCGAACAAAAATTCAAGCTTACTCATTGTAGAGCAGAGGCTTCCCGAGTATCAGGGTGCATCAGAATCCTTTATGCAACCGTTCCCAAACATATATGTGTTCTGGATCCACTGCAGTTACATCACCTGTTAAAAATGAAGCCGGTCACACCCTATGGCTGCCTATGTAGTGAGTCTGGGGTTGGGCTGAAGAACCTATATTTTTAAACAAGTACCCCAGGTGATTGGATACAGGCGTAAGGAGCTGTTTAAGCACACAGGTGTCTGGGTCTTGCCACTCTCCTACCGATTCAGAACTTGCAGCCCTGAGTGTGCCCTATCCCACTGAGGAATCCAGCACACAGCTAAGTTTGGGACCCACTACCATCTATCTTTTTTCTTTTGAAGAAAATAAATTAGCCATACATTCCTTTCGAGGTTCCTTCCTCCAGGGAACTGCATCACTGCCTGAAAATCAAGGCACTGCTGCTGGCACAGAAACCCTGGAGAAAAACTCACATGTACCCCGACAGCTGAGATCCTTAAACAAAAGTGACTACAGAAATGGAAAGCATGATTGTAATCATTTTACAGAGCTTTTCTCTCTTTTCCTGGGTCCAGTGGGAATCCCCAAGGTCATCTGGAGCTACCCACCTGGCCGGGAGACTGTCCTGCTCCATGTTACCTGTGAGCAAGGGCAGCAGTTGTATCTACCAATCACTGGAAACCAGCGTGGCTGGCAAGCATCCCGAGCGGCTGTGTAGCACCAGATGGGCTCCTCCATGCCAGGTGCCAGGTTGCTGCAGCTGCCCAGGAGAGAGCATTCTGCTGGCGGGGCTGTCTGCACCTGCAGGGAGTGATGTCACCTACAGAAATGCTATATTTGCCTGAGTGCAGACAAACCCTCTGGAGAAAATCAGCAGCCTCAGCAATAAATGACAGCTGATTTCACCTGCAGGACTGTTGATCAGACTTGTCTGTCAGGCGGGCTGCTTCTCAGGGGTACCAGATGGCTTTGTTTGGAGTTTATGATAAAGCTGAAGTCCCATTCAAACTAATATAATCCTTATTTCCCAGTCCTCAGAAGACAAATGGAATCATGGGCCAGTCTCAAGCTCAAGCTCCTGCCCTGATCACTCACCCCCACTGGGTATCACTGTGGTCGCTTACATCATTGCTCCTTCATTCATCAACAAACATTTACTAACTGCCTACAATGATGATAATAACTCACATGGGCTGAGTGATTACCCTGGGCCAGGCATCTTACACAGTGCTCACCAGACTGCAGGAGTGAGAGACTCCATCTTCCAGATGAGGAAACTGAGGATCAAAGAGGCAAGGGTCCCACAGTCAGAGGTACAGCAGCCTGCCCATGTGCCAGGCTGAGCTGAGGAACGGCCCTTTTCCTGCCTTTCAGTTGGTTCTTCCCAGACACTCTCTCTACAAACAGGCCTGGACTATCTCCATGGGTCTTCCCTCAGCCTTTCAACTCTGCCTCCTCAGGCACTGGCCCCTCTTCCTATGTATTCGCCCTCTTGAGTAGAGTCAACCCTGCTGTCCCCTGAGTCCCCTGGGTGCCTTGTCACCACTCTCCTGACCTTCCTTCTGCCCTCCAATTCCCCCAGTTCCTTCTGCCCTCCAGTTCAAGGATTGGACTCTTGAATTGTGGTGTTCCCCAGAGTTCTTTGACACTTAGCCCCCATGATACTGCTCCCACACGTGTGAGACTCCACTGTACGATCGTGCTGCATGCTAAAGATGCTCTTATCCCCACATGATATCCCATAATAGGCCGACATCGTGCACTTCTATTTGTCAGCACCCCCTAGTAAAACGGTCTCTTGAAGCTGGACGACAGGCGGCCAGCACAGCCCATGGCACAGCGTGGTTGCTCAACAGACGCCTGTCAGCCCACCCAGAACAGACTCCATTGCCCCACGTACCGAGGCACGGGCGGTAAGAAAAGCGAATCTGGTCTTTTACACGAGAAGGTAAACGCAGCCTCACGAATATCACTCCTACTTGGAAGAGGGAAAAGCATGACTGAAATGCGGTAACTGAACTACACAGGAAAGAATATAATGTACAGGTTAAGTGCGTGGCTCGGGAGCCTGCCCACCTGGGTTTGAGTCCTGGCTCCGCCGCTTGCTCACCATGTGATCTGCAGCCTTGGCTGTCTTATTTATAACATGGCAATAACTAACCTTACAGGGTTGTGTGAGGACTGAATGGAATAATCCACGTAAAGTCTTTAAAACAGTACATTGTTAATGTTTGGTTAGCGTTATACTTATTTTTGTTCCTAATAAGTAGATTTCATAGAAACAAATAGGAATAGCATTTTGAAAGTATGGTACAAACGCCCAGGTCAGATTAAAAAATGCAGAGCCGAAGTGACCAACCAGAGGCCCGGGTTCTAAAATATCTAAGAAGCTGCCATATTTAAACATGAAGCAACTTCCTGTTAAGAAAAAGAAAGCCAGAGTTCTGATTTCTCTGGAGAAACGGGAAGATTTGGTAGTTCTGGGCTTCTATCCCTCATGGCAACAACTGTCCGGATTTCTGAGGTACCTGCCACTCTAAAGTGGACACATGGTTTCCAGCTCGCCCCAGCCGCTCCACATGACTGAGTGTACCTGGCCTGCTTCACTCTGGAGGAGTTTGAACTCATGAACCCCTGCCATAGATAACATCTTTACAATGCCAATGTAGTGTATTCTTATGCACAGTTTTCTGTTCAAGAAACTACTGTATCTCCCCAGTACGTCCATCATCGAACTCAAACTCTTGTCACTTCCTCCATCTGGGGATCCACCAGCCTCACTTCCCATGGCTCCCCATTACACCCCCGACAGGTTGCCTGATGCTCCCCTCACTCCCCAGCTTGTCCCTGCTATGGGGCCTCTCCCTCTCTTCTGCCCACCTGAAGCCACTCCCCTGGTGAGCCTTAGCTCACATCCAGTCATCCTCATGAGTTTCTCTCCCCTCTGCAGCCCACAGAGTCATGTTCCTTCCGCAGACTTGCACAGCGCCAGGGACAGGAGCAACGATTATGCAAGTGTGGCTGGGTGTTCTCAGTCTTTCCCCTGAACAGAAATCTGTCCTTTCCCACTCAGTTCTCTCCTGTCCTCCTGCTGTCTGGGGTCCCCGTTTTTGCTGGATCTATCCCTGGGTGTTTGTGAATTAAAACATAACCAGAATGGGGTGGGGGAAATGAGACAAGAGATGTGGGCAGTTAGGGGAAAGGAAGAGAGAACGAGAGCAAACCTAGGCTGGGCAGCTGAGCAGGAGGGAGAGGCAAAGGCTGGAGCAGACAGGAAGGGCAAGGCCAGGAAGGGAATGTCACAGTCCGGGTGCTTCCACCTGCGATCAGAACCACACCATTCAGCCCCCCTGGGCTTTGGTCCCCTGGGGCAATCCCACCTTCCACAGGAGACTGGAGGCTCGTGAGGGCTGACACCTTACTCAGCATTCCTTTATCCCCCTCAGAGCTCAGGGACTGCACAGGTTCCTGCAGAGTGACCTCAGTGTCCTCGGGTGTTCTCAGGTGAATGACCTGAATAAGATGTTGGGCATCGAGAGCATGGCTCTTAGATTTCACCGCTTGGCAGAAGTGTGATGAGATCAGATAGCAACGTGGTTTTGCGTCCCGGCCAATAACTGGGAGGATGCTCTGGGCCAGCGAGGAGTGGTTCTCAAGCTTGAGCCTGCATCATCACCACCACCTGAGGGGCAGGGGAAAGAGACGACGCTCATTAAAACAGGGATTGCTGGGACCTACCCCTAGAGGTCTGGTTCAGCTGGCCTGGGATGGGTCCAAGAATCTGCTTTTCTAACAACTTCCCATCAGCTGCTGCTGCTGAGGGATGGGGGTCACACTTTGAGAAACCCTGCCCTAGAGTCCAAGGCTGAGGTCTAACCTCAAAGCGACATCACTCAGCCACTTTAAGGAAAAAAGTAACAGTCCCTTCCAGCTGTCCTTTACTCACAGGTGACTCACCCTTCGGCGCCTTTACACCATAGACGTCCATGGCATAGTGGAGCATGCCCCCTTGTGGCTGAAATGGAAAATTATCTGCACTAGAATACACTCTCTTACCCTTAAGGTTTGCAAAACTAATTTAATTGTATCTGCCTGACAGAAGATCCAAGGAAACCTGAGATATCATCATTCACCAGATCTGGTTCATATGTAGACTAGGGGCCAAGGATCCATTCAGGTCAAATGCTTGGCCCACAGGTGCCTAGGGACAGTAGAAATGATTTGTTCTCATAGTCTTGGGACTTTGTAGGGTGAGAAGTGTTTTAGAAGAATACTACAAACTGAATTACTCACTAAATGCTTTGTTGGAGACTGCCTTTGTAACATAACTTATAACTGAACAATTTCAAAACCCTGGAAACGCTACATGACTAAGAAGGAATCTTGAATGACTTCAAACCATGTTTTTTCTCCCTAACTTTCCTAAAATTAGAAAGCTGGCACTAACTGCCGTCCAGTGCAAAAGTTCTCTAGCACCCAATTTTGTTGCCACTTGATTTGGAGCAACTTTACAGCTTTTATCAGGTGTTACAATAATGTCATAGGATTTGCTGCCACCTACTGCTCGGACCTGGAATGTGCAGGAGTTGGTAACTACGCCCCCAGAGGTTCTGATTCAGCAGGACTGGGGCGAGGCCTAAGATGTGCTTTTCTAATCAATTTCCTGCGTGATGCTTACGCTGCTGGTTGGGGGTGCGCCACTTCAAAGAGCATGCGCTGTCCGCAGCACCTGCATGGTGCCCTGTATTGCACATTTCTGGAGTTTGGTTATTTATCAGTCTCAGTCTCTAAATCGCCAAGAACTTCTAATTCAGGGTTTCTCCACTTGGGCACTACTTACAGAAATTTTGACCTGGCAGTTCTTTGCGGTGGAGCTGCGGGGCGCTGCCCTGTGCATGGTACGAGGTTTGGCAGCATTCCTGGCCTGTGCCCACCAGATTCCAGTCACAACCTTCTCCCCCAGGTTTGGACAAACATGTCTCAGAAGTCACCAGATGGCCCTGGGTGGCACAGCTGCCCGAAGCTGACAACCGCTGCTCTTAAAGGTGGGCAGACTTTCCTCTCTCGCTGAGTAGACCATGAGGGCTCCCTCCAGCATCCCCTTCAATACATAATCATACTGACACACAGAATACTCCTGGTTCTTTGGGTTTCAATAACAGGAAAAAAAAAAAAATACAGCTTACACTTGTTGAATGCCTACTATGTAAAGGAACTCTATGAATGCTTTTTAATTACTTTAATTCTCACAACCACTGTTTCACTGACGAGGAAACTGAAACTTTGACCAGTAAAATAATTTGTGCAAGGTCATGGTCAATACCTATTGGCTCTAGGTGGGGCAAGGGCAACGTGGAGCTGTATAGACCAGTGCAATCCAACAAAAATAGAAAGCAAATCTCAAATAAGAGCCACATGTAAAATTTTACATTTTCCAATAGCTGCACATAAAAAAGTAAAATAACAAACTTAGATTAATTTTAGTATTTAACCCAATATTTCTATTCAAATTGTTATCATTTTAAAATACAATCAGTATTTTTTAAATTGCTGATATACTGTACGTCTGCTGTTGTTGTTTTACTTAGTCTTTGAAATCTGTGCATGTCTTACGCTTCCAGCATATCTTAGTTCCCAGTGGCCACATGTCAGGCGCTCAGGAGCCACATGTGCTACGGCCGGCCCCTCTGGAGAGCACAGGTCTGGACTGTGCCTCTGCCTGGCTGCCTTCCGGCCTTTATTGGTGGAACAGCATGTGCCAGTTCTACTTCACTGTCCTTCCATCTCTGCCTGCATTTCAGCCCTCTTACCATACATGTATTCATGTCCTCTGCAATCTGTTCTTGGAATATTCCTGCCTATTTTAAAACGAGGTCTCCAGTTTTATAAAATTCATCAGACAGTAGACACCTCACCTGGTGGCCAAACTGTCAACCATCATCTCATTTTAGTTCCGAGAGTTTTTCCAGGGGTTGTTTTCCCACGAGGATTCTGCCTTGTCTATAGCCCCTTGGGACAGTTCTCCCTGCAGCTCCTCGTGTTGTCCTTATGACAGGTTTCTGATTAGGAAACCAATCATTCTCTAGAGAATTTTGCAATAAACTCCTTCACCTTACCATATTTGTTCATTCAAGTTTTACAGGTATAAAAATCAAGAAAGACTTAAATACTAAAGTCTACTCATACCAATAAAAAGTAGAAATGAGAGCTATTTCTCATAAAATGTTTTCTGTGCTCAGCATTTGACACACATTATCTTACTCATTTCTATTATAATTGCCACTTTTAGAGGCAAGGCGAGGTGAGATGGAACAGTGAGTTTAAGCAAGTTGCCCGAGGTCTCCCAACTAGCAACTGGAAGAGCTGGGAATAGTATCGAGGTCTGATAATAGAGTCGACCTCCTGACTTCTGTGTTCCACTGTCTGAAAGATAATTTGCACATGTTTGTAAGGATGTGGTTTCATAAATTATACACCTTCACCAGAATACCATATGCCTTCTTTATTTTTTATCCTCACCTGAGAACATTCTCTCACCACTTCCAGAGAGAGACGAAGAGAAAGAGAGAGAGAGAGAGAGATGAGAGAGAGAGAGAGAGAGAGACATCGATGTGAGAGGAAAACATCAGCTGACTGCCTCCTGTACACACCCTGACCAGGGATCAAACCCCGCAACCTACGCATGTGCCCTGACCTGGAATTGAACCCACTACCTTACAGTCTATAGGACGATGCTTCAACCAAGTGAGCCATACTGGCCAGGGCCCATATGCCTTCTTTTGATGAGGAAGGAAAAAAATATATATACATATAATATATATATATTTTTGGTATTTTAGAGACTGCCTCTGAAGCAAGCTGCCCCAACTTCTCAGGATGCCCAGCTCTTGCCTTGAACACGGTGCTGAAATCAGGTCAGGCAGGAGCTCCAACTAGCAGGCCAGCAAGGTCACATCAGAACCCAGAGCCAGGCAGCAGAGGCGGAAGCCAGCACAGAAGGTTTGGGAATGAACACGATGGGGATGTAGAAGCGGAGAGGGAAGACAAGCCTCCAGGGGAGCAGAGGGAGAGAGGGTGGCGGGGGGAAAAGGCCCGGGCTCAGGGAGGGGCTATGCTTTCACTGTGCAGTTTTGTTCTGTTAAAGACACGCAATGCTGATGGGAAGAAAGTTAAAACAGTTGAAGACATAGGAGAGCTTGGGGAAGGGGTAGATGCAAATCAGCAAAGGCCCCAAAGAGTCACAACAGGAAGGGATTTGAAGCCCATGTGGGGGGAACATGTTCGCTGGGTTTGTTATACCTGCTTGACTCTATCACCTCCTACCATCACTGCCTGATAGTCCATCCACTGCTGTCAAAGTTCCCATGGCCACAAGTGGTTTGGGAAGCTAAGTGTTTATAGCCAGAAACATTTTCGCCCCACTGGGCATAGCTCGGTAGGCTTTTTCATTGAGGAAACACAAATCACATGGTTTGAGGCAAGGGACACTGAATCTGTCTCCACCTAAAACAGCCGCCAGCCTCAGGTCCCTTCAATATCACACCATTTCGACTGCATCCCTAAAGCACCCTGTTAAAATAGGAACAGGTTCAACCCATCCTGAAAAGAGCAGCCACGCTCACAGCAATATGCTCACAATGGCCAAAAGGTGGGAGCAACCCAAGTGTCCACGGAAGGACGGATGGGAAACAAAAGGTAGTATGGTCACACAATGGAGTGTTGTTCGGCTTGGAAAGGAAGTTCCCACACCTGCTACAACGTGGATGAACCTCGAGGACATTATGCTCAGTGAAAGAAGCCAGTCACAAATGCAGAAACAAATACTGTCTGATGCCCTCGGTAGGAGGTACCCAGAGTAGTCAGGTTCATACAGACAGAGGTAGAACGACGGTTGCCCAGGGCTGCGGGTGGGGAATGGGGAGTCACTGTCTAAAGGGAGTTTCCATTTCGCATGATGCAAGGGCTCTGGGGATGGACAGTGGTGACAGCTGCACAGCACTATGTGCACGTGCTTAATGCCAGTGACCTGTACACTTAAAAATGGTCACAATGGTAAATTTTCTGTTATGTGTATCTTACCACAATTTAAAAAAATACCAGGTCATTCCTTTAAAAAGGAGCCATTTGGTCACTTGTTCTCATCTATGATGATTAGTTTGGCTCAGCTTTGCTTTTCTGTGAAGGACAGAGCAGGAACCAGGAGCTGGGCACTGGGGGAGTGGGCAACAGAGGTGACAGTCATGAGGACAGTGACCCGCTGGGCTCCAGGATGTGCCCTGAGAAAGGCCAGACCCCAGGGCCCCCTCCTGACCTAAGGGGGACACCCTGCAGGCTCCTCAGTAGCAAGAGGAGAATGTGAAGGAAGGAAATTTCCCACAGACGCTGTGGGAGTGGCTTGAGGGAGGAGGGGAGATGGCGGCCTCTATCTACTTCGCACTTTTACTGAGGGTGGCTAGGCTAGAGGGCCCCTCCACGGAGTAATAAGACTACACACTTATTGTGACTAGTTAGGCCCCCAGGACTCAGCGACACCGGCTTGTTGAGAGAACCTCCTCCCAGATCTCTCCTCTCACAAGCTGGTGTAAACAGGGCCCAACCCCTAGTCTGAAAGTCAAGGGCAGGTGTGGGGATAATGAAGCCACACCCACAACCAGCAGGGTAGGGGTGGTAGGGGTACCTCCTCCACCATCAGACCTCAGGGGAGAAACTCATTTTGGTGAGAGAAAAGCAGCATTTTAAACCTCCCTCATTCATGAGACGTAACTGTTATACTAGTATGGAAATCCTCAAAGAAAAAATAATTTCAACATTTCATTTCCATGAATCTCTAGCTTGAGTCTCAAGTTTAGCAGATGCTATTTTTATCAAATACTTTCTATTCTGTGACATGCTTTGCCAGCTTTGCACTATCAGATAAATCAGGAAAAGTCCACATTTGATTTCTCTTCCTTCTGACTTCTCCCTCCCCGTCTGTGGTTTGTGGGAGAGGTGGTGGTTTCAGCAGGGGTCCGTGTCCTTTCAGTAGAATGTAAGCACAGCCATTTGAAAACTCACCTTGGTGCCAAAACATCCGGAAATGGGCTCTGCCTCCTTCGCAAATGACGTCTTGTCCTGGCTTAACCCCATCCCAGATGGCAGAGCTGATGGGACAGGAAAAAATACAGATTTCAGAGCATTTGCGGCATTGTTCTTCCCCACCCCCAACTTCCTGTGAAGGAGGATTTAGTCTTGGCAGCTGAGTTCTGAAGGCTTTCCGTGCAGAATATAGGAAAGCGTGGGGAGGGATTCTGAACTGTGCAGGGCTGTGGCGGGATGGGTCGGTGGGGCCGCCGAAGAAAAGGCCGGGCATTTCCTACTAAAGCAGAAGAGATCAGAAGGGGAGAGACAGAACAGCCCGGGATGGGACGAACTTAGGGGAATTCAAGATATAAATTAAAGGGGTGGAGTAGCTGCTGAGCTGTCACGAGGAAGACTTGAGAGAGGTAATGGAGATTTTTCAGCGATGTTGTTGGTGTTATGAATGGAATCCATCCTTCCCCTTGGTGTTGTTAAGAGATTTCAGTAAACACACAAATTGGTTTCAATGCTGTTTTTGGTAGGAGGGACTGGATTTATTCAAAGCAGCACCAACTACTGGGGGCTAAGGTTCATAATGGAGAACCAACCTTCACCCCTCTTCTCCCATCAACACAGACTGGAGCCCAGATATTTCAAACCGGTGTCCCAGGGGCTGGGGGTTAGACTGCAGATGTGTCTTGTTTGGTTTGCTGAGAGTGAATGTTTCTAAAGCCACCCTTGGAAATTAGGACTTCACATGTAAAAAGCCTGCATTTCCCACTTCTCCTTTAAAAAAAAAATCGGAAACTCTGGCAACGTGAGACTCATTTTCATAAGGCAAAAATAGGCGTGTGCTCCCTAGTTCACCCCGTACCCACAGCTCACATAAGGTGTGCACATGCACACACACCTGGCCCACTTCCTACGTTTGTATTTCCCACCATCTGGTAATGGCAGGCAAGATAATTAGGGCTTACTCTCCAGCTGAGGACAACAAGAAAAGCTGGACAGAACATTAAAATCAGGCTGAAGTCATCAAAACGTTGAAAAGATAATGAAAAATTGCCAAACCAAGATGGAGGGGGCGGGGATGGGCATTCAGGGGCGTGAGGCCAACAGCTGGGACATTTGCTGTTTCCGGAAGGACAACTAAGAAGCGAGCGCAGAGGCTAAACAGCATCTATATAGCTTTGTGTGCCTCGCTGGGCAAAAGCTGGAATCTAGTGCCCCCCAAAGGGGAGGATGGGCCTGTAACCTCCCCGTCCGCGCCCCCCCCCCCCATTTTGGGCTAAGACCCCGAAGGATTGCACCTTAACAGTAGATGATGTGGAGATAGACTAGATTTTGCAGGGCCTCAGCCCAGCTTCCAATGAGCTAAATTCTTCAAATTGGATTAAGGTGACCCTAGTTACTAGCATCACCACGTGCCTAGCAGAAGCAAATGTTACCGTAACATCTCACATTACTTCTACCATCGCTTTTTCACATATAAGTTCAGCACACATGAAAATAATTAGAAACAAGGAAATAAAATAGTATGGATGAGATCCAGCAGAAAAAATTACACAAGAAACAATCCCAGAGAACTCCACTAACTGGAGTTATTACACACAGACTTTAAAGTAACCATGTTGATGGAACAAGTTATAAAGGACCCATGGACATGGACAACAGGGTGGGGACTGGCTGTGGGAGCAGGCTGGTGAGCGGGGCAGAGGAGAGCAATGGGGGAAAATTATGACAACTGTAATTGAACAGCAGAGAAGGAAAACTCTGACTCTAAAAAACCTCCGCTGCCTTGCGGCATACCTCTTCAGGGGAAAGGCTAAGGGAGTAAACCCCGACAGAAAATCCGGAGCCAGAGTCCCTAAGGCGGTTTGACGTTGTAGTCAACACCGGCAACTCCTGCGGCGCACCTGAAGCCAAGCTGTATTGACTCCGTCTTTCCCTTGGACCCTTCAGCTGCGAAGAGAGGGGGGGGTCTGCTGCATGGGCAACAGCAGACCCTCCATATCACCCTGCCCAGGTTCTGTAGCTTCAGCTTCACTGGAGAGGACACTCCAGCGTCATCGCAAGATGTCGATTCAACACGGGAGGAGACAGATACTGTGTCACTCCCGAGTTGGACTGCACAGCCATTCTCGGCGGTGCAGATAGACTCTTAAGAAGCTACACCATCGTCTCTCGAGACGGACGTCTGCCAACGAATTGAACAGCAATAAAAAAAATCTTTTTTACATAAAGTAACTATGTTGACTGTGCGAAGAAGATAAACGACAAGCTTTGAAGATTTGGCAAAAAACTGGAAACTTAAAAGAAAAAGGACAATGAAGATTTTTAAAAGAACCAAATAGAGATTTGGAATTGAAAAATATAATAATAAAAGTGAAGAGCTCAGTGGATGGTTTTAACTGCACATCAGACAGAGTTAAAGAGATAAAATCCACATCTAGGTACATCATAGTTAAAATAAATGAAAACCAAAGACAAAGAGAAAAAAATGATAAAAGCAGCTACCATTACTTGAAAAAAAAAGTGAGAGACTATTGGCTTATTTCTTGACAGAAACAATGAAAAACAGAAATTAGTAGAATTTGAATATCTTTAAAGTCTGAAAGGAAATAACTGCCTACCTGGAATTCTTTGTCCAGTAAAAATGACCTCCAGTAATAAAGGTGAAATTAAGACATGATCAGAATTCTTTACCAGAAATAAATACTACGGGGTGTTCTTTAAGTTGAAGAAAATGATTTAAGATGATAGGTTATAGATCCAGGAAGAAATGAAGAACAATGCAAAGATAAACTTAAGAAAATCCAAAAGCATTAGACTGTAAGAAACAACATAATCATGCCCACCGGGGGTTAAAAATATAAAAATATACAAGTACATATAAATCAGGAGGGAGGAATAAATGGAATTAAAATGTCCTAAGGTCCTTATATTATTACAAAAGAAGATAAAAATACCAATTAACATTAGACTTTGATAAATTAAAGATACTTCGATCTCTAAGGTAACTTCTAAAAGAATGGTAAAATAAAGGCTATAACTTCTAAGATTCTAGAGGGAAAAATAGAATATTCAATCACTCCAAAAGCAGGCAGGAAAGTAGAATAAAAAGAACATAGATCATGTGAGATAAATGAAAACATTTAATGAGATAGTAAGTTTAAATCCAAATATATCAGTAATTACTTTGTAAATTAACAAAATATTTCAGTTAAAAGTCAAGAAGTATCGAACTAGGTAAAAGAATCTATATACTGTGTTTAAGAAACACATCTAAAGTTAGTTTGCCGGCCAACCTGTCAATGGACATATTAATGTCAATGAGTGAGAAATAAACCTTTGTTATTTTAAGTCACTGTAATTTGGGGATTATTTATAACCACAGTATAAATCAGTCTATCCTGACAAATACCGATACAAAAAGAGAAGGACTTTCTTTCCAGCCACAGAGGGACCCTGTTCTGAAAGAGATGAGTCCTGGTTAGTTCACTGTGGGTTAAGCTTCAGGGCAGGGAGAGCAGCTCCCAAGAAGAGCCTGTGAAGACCATGTTATCGTACAGCTGTGCCATAATTAAGAAACCATTCCCCTGTTACAGACATTTAGGTTGTTTTCACTATTACAAACAATACTTCGGTGGCCATCTTGCAAATAGTATTCATACATTTTAATGTTTTCTTTCTACAGACATTAAGACCAGGTTTGCCACCATTCAAATGGTGGAAATTTTAGGCTATTAACGGAAACACAACCAGGTGGGCCATTTGAGGTGATGATTTTGGTTAGGGGGTGCCTGGTATGGCTGGATTATGCCCCAAATAGTGTCTTAAACACTCTGGGCACTGAATAAGGACTCAATGAATGAATGAATGAATGAATGAATGAATGAATGAACGAGTGAGTGAATGAATGAATGAACAGATGAATGAATCCACATCTACTGTAGACATTTGTTAGGCCTGCTCTGCCCTCATTTATAACAGGAGTTCTCAATCTAAGCACTATTGACTTTTTAAAAAGTGTATTTTATTAATTTATTTTTAGAGAGAGGAGAAGGGAGGGAGACAGAGAGGGAAAGAAACATTGATGGGTTGCCTCCTGCACACCCCTAGCTGGGGACCTGATCTGCAACCCAGGCATGTGTCCTGACTGGGAATTGAACCGGTGATCTCTTGGTTCACAGGCCAGTGCTCAATCCACGGAGTCACATCAGCCAGGGCACTATTGACTTTTAGGGCCAGACATGTCTTTGTTGTGGGACTGTCCTGTACATTGTAGAATGTTTAGTAGCATCCTAGTGAATATTTTAATTGAATTATTATATTCTTCAATTCCTGAAGTTCTGTTTTTTAAGATACTTTCATTTTGTTCATGCATCATTTTCCTGATTTTCCTTAGTTGTCTGTTTTCTCTCGAAGTTCATTGAACTTATTTAAGATGGTCGTTTTTATTTTTGTCTCATAATTATTAGGTCTTCATTTCTTTAAGGTTGTTTCTGTGCTGGCTTAGGGGAGGGGCTCTCATGGGTGAAATAATTTTTTAACCATTTTAATGTAGCTGGTTTTGGCTTTGCACTTTCCTGGGATATTATGACTTTTTAACTGGTTTCTGGAGTTCTCTTAAAGCGTTTTTAGACAGTATATTGTTAAGTTCGTGTCTCTGTGGAAGAACAAAGTGTGGGGCTTCCTATTTTTCTAAAGGATTGGGCTGGCCTGGCAGAGGGTCCCTGGTTTATTCTTTGGGTGTTCTAGAGGGAACAGGCTATGAGGCAGAAGCCTGTCATTCTTCCAAAGTTGTGTAGTTTTTGTATTTTATGCTGTTTTAGTTTGTAACTAGCCCTATAGAAATAAGGTGATTAAAACAGGGGGAAATGATAGCAGGGCCCAGGTGTTAGAGTTTAGCCTTAATTGATAGGCTTAAGTAATTGAAGCTGTGACTGGATAGACTTTCTTTATCACCAAACCTTTGCTTCTGGAATTTTGCCTAGAGGGTGGCGGCAGGCAGCAGGACCCCAAATTGCTTTTCGGTAGCATAACTACTATTGAATCAAGATTAAAGCATTTCCATCTCCCTAAAAATTATCCTGTGTCTTGTTGTATCATCCTTTCCTCTAGCCCCATAGCCCAAGGCAACCAGTGATCTACTTTCTGTCTCTATAATTTTGCATTTTCTAGAACTTCATGTAGACTTTTATGCTTTGC
The DNA here is from genome assembly GCF_987537825.1 of Furipterus horrens. Lineage (NCBI taxonomy): Eukaryota > Metazoa > Chordata > Mammalia > Chiroptera > Furipteridae > Furipterus > Furipterus horrens. Next base: position 71,864,635 of record NW_028327180.1, read on the forward strand.
TTCTTTCACTTAGCGTAATGCTTTTTGAGATTCATTTGTGTTGTTTTGTGTATCAGTATTTTGATCTTTTTTATTGCTGTGGATGTCTGTGACGCGATATTCTAGCGTCCACATCGTTTAGAGCTGCGACTCAGAACATGGCGCGTTCCTAGAAGCCGCTTTCGGCATCAGTGGGCGGCGGCGCGTGGACTTGCAAGCGTGGGGCGCGGGACCAACCGACGCCACTTCGTGTTGGACAGTGGAAGCTGGAGAGCCGGGCTATTCGGACTGAGCCAATTGGTTTCCATGGATCTCAATAGTGCCAGCACTGTTGTTCTTCAAGTCTTAACTCAGGCCACCAGTCAGGATACTGCTGTGTTAAAGCCAGCTGAGGAGCAGTTGAAACAGTGGGAAACACAGCCAGGTTTTTATTCAGTGTTGCTGGTAAGTTGCTTAAAAATAGTTATTATTTTTAATAAAATGAGACACTATTCTATTGTTTTAAAAACCTACTTGTGTTGGTGGTTTACTTAGTGAAACTGATCCAAATGTTTGGCTGCCATTGCACTGCCATTTACTAATTCGAGGCATGGCACTTGGAGGACATTTAAGAGATGTTTATTGTTGGGTGAGTATACCCAAGCAGGGTATTGGTAGTATCTGCTTAGAAGGTTACACTGCCAGTTTTCTATTTTAGCCTGTAAATGCTGCCCTCAAGACTGTAAAGGAGGAAAGAGGAAGGACATCTCTAAAATCAGAGAAGGAAAACTCTGACTCCAAAAAACCTCCGCTGCCTTGCGGCATACCTCTTCAGGGGAAAGGCTAAGGGAGTAAACCCCGACAGAAAATCCGGAGCCGGAGTCCCTAAGGCGGTTTGACATTGTAGTCAACACCGGCAACTCCTGCGGCGCACCTGAAGCCAAGCTGTATTGACTTTGTCTTTCCCTTGGACCCTTCAGCTGCGAAGAGAGGGGGGGTCTGCTGCATGGGCAACAGCAGACCCTCCATATCACCCTGCCCAGGCTCTGTAGCTTCAGTTTCACTTGAGAGGACACTCCAGCGTCATCGCAAGATGTCGACTCAACACGGGAGGAGACAGATACCGGTTATAAGCTCATCCGATTGGCGAAGGAAACGAGCGCCAGGGGTCTCCTCTGACGGTGGGAGAGGTCATCGCACCTCACTGGACAGCTACCGTCTCGCCATGGCTCGCCTGCCCCACTGGGTGCGTGGGGATCAGAGAGGCGCCTCTCGAAAAGTGGGCCACAAAACACCCGCACCAGTTAATTCCAAGCAAACAACAAGAAAGAAGCCTCCGGCTCTTCGCCTCGCTAGCTGGAACATCAGGACCATGTGCCCCGGACTTACTGCAGACCTTCCGTGGATCAAGGGTGCCAGGAAAACCGCTGTCATCGATAGGGAACTGGCACGACTAAACATCGACATTGCAGCTCTACAGGAGACCCGGTTGGCCGACAACGGAACTATCAGAGAAACCAACTACACCTTCTACTGGCAAGGGAAGTCTCCGGACCAACCAAGACAGCACGGTGTTGGGTTCGCTGTGAAGAACACGCTTGTTAACTCCATAGAGCCACCCACAGGAGGCACAGAGAGATTACTTACCCTCCGATTGTCAACAACTTTCGGCCCAGTCAGCATTCTTAGCGCGTATGCCCCAACCCTCTGCGCCACCACCGAAGAGAAAGAACAGTTCTACCATGCACTGGACGAAGCGTTATCCAAGATTCCCAGAAGTAACGCTCTCTATCTCCTTGGAGACTTCAACGCAACAGTAGGAGCCGACCACATGGCCTGGCCCACCTGCCTTGGAAACTTTGGGAGAGGAAAGATCAATGAGAATGGTCAGCGACTGCTTGAGCTTTTGTGTCACCACGGCCTGTGCGTGACAAACACATTCTTCAAGTGCAAAGAGATCCACCAGGTGTCATGGAGGCACCCCCGCTCCCGTCATTAGCACCAGCTTGACCTCGTCATCACCAGAAGAACGGATATTGGCAGCACCCTCCTCACCCGCAGCTACCACAGTGCAGACTGCGACACGGACCATGCCCTCGTGGTAAGCAAGGTGCGCATAATGCCAAAGAGGTTGCACCACTCCAAGATGAAGGGTCACCCACGCATCAACACCAGTTGTGCCAGCAACCCAGTTAAGACCCAGCAATTCATCAACAAGATGGAAGATGCACTCGGCAAGGGAGTGGCGGCAGATGACATTATCGAATCCAATTGGCCACGTCTCCGCGACGCCATATACAACTCCGCCATTATTGCTTACGGGAAGAAAGAGCGGAAGAACGCTGACTGGTACGAGGCTCACTGGGAAGAAATGGAACCCGTGATCGAGGCTAAGAGGAAGGCCCTACTGGCTTACAAGGTCACGCCCACTCCCAGTACACTTCAAGCTCTACGGGGTGCCAGGAACAAAGTCCAGAAGACCACCCGCCACTGTGCCAACACCTATTGGCTAAACCTGTGCAGAAGCATTCAGGAAGCCGCCGATATAGGCAACGCACGAGGAATGTATGAGGGTATCAAGAAGGCAACAGGCCCAATCCCCTCCAAGATCGCCCCCCTTAAGTCCAAGACAGGTGAGGTCATCACTGACCAGGAACAGCAAATGCGGCGGTGGACCGAGCACTACCTCGAGCTGTACGCAACGAAGAACACCGTAACAGACACTGCTCTTAAAGCCATCCCAGACCTACCAGTCATGGAGGAGCTAGACACCCCACCTACTGCGGCAGAGCTCGGCAAAGCCATCGACCGCCTTGCTTGCGGGAAAGCACCAGGAAGCGACGGAATCCCTCCAGAAATCCTAAAGAGTGGGAAACCAGTCCTGCTACAGCCGCTCCACCATCTACTCTGTCTCTGCTGGAAGGAGGGTTACATCCCCCAGGATATGAGAGACGCCAACATTATCACCATGTACAAGAACAAAGGAGACCGCAGCGACTGCAACAACTACCGGGGCATCTCTCTCCTCAGCGTCGTCGGCAAAGTATTCGCCCGGGTCGCTCTTGCCCGCCTGCAGACCCTTGCTTCCCGCGTCTACCCAGAGTCCCAGTGTGGCTTCAGAGCTGGCCGATCAACAGTGGACATGATCTTCTCCCTACGCCAGCTGCAGGAGAAGTGTCACGAGCAGCATAAACCACTCTACCTCGCCTTTATTGACCTCACGAAGGCGTTTGATCTGGTCAGTCGAAGCGGACTCTTCAGCTTGCTACGGAAGATTGGCTGTCTACCACATCTGCTTGCTGTGGTCATGTCCTTTCACGACAACATGCACAGCACGGTGTCCTACAACGGCGCAACCTCTGAGGCCTTCCCAGTCAGCAGCGGAGTAAAGCAGGGCTGCGTCCTCACGCCTACGCTGTTCGGAATCTTCTTCTCCATGCTCCTCCAATACGCCTTTAAGGACTGCAGCGAGGGGGTCTTCATTCACACCAGATCCGATGGCAAGCTCTACAACCTGGCCCGTCTACGAGCCAAGACCAAAGTCAAAGAGGTGCTCATCCGTGAGATGCTCTTCGCCGACGACGCAGCTTTGACATCACACTCCGAAGAGGGACTCCAGCAGCTAGTCACTTGCCTTTCCCACGCATGCAAGGAGTTCGGACTAGCCATCAGCCTGACGAAGACGAATGTTATGGCTCAAGGCACGGGGACTCCCCCATGCATCACCATCGACGGATACACCCTGGAGGTTGTCAACGACTTCACTTACCTCGGGTCCACCATCTCGAGCTCTCTGTCAGTCGACTTGGAGGTCAACTGGAGAATCGCCAGGGCAGCCACAGTTATGGCCAGACTGAACCGGCGAGCGTGGAACAATTCCAGCCTCACTGAGAAAACCAGACTGCGCATCTACCAAGCCTGCGTACTCAGCACTCTCCTCTATGGCAGCGAGACGTGGACCACCTACGCAAGGCACGAAAGGAAACTCAACAGCTTCCACATGAGGTGCCTGCGACGCGTCCTGCATGTCGCCTGGCAGGATAAGGTCCCCAACACCGAGGTGCTGAAGCGAGCCAATATGAGCAGTTTGCATGCAGTTCTTAGCGAGAGACGCCTCAGGTGGCTCGGCCATGTCAAAAGAATGGATGCAGGCCGTATCCCCAAAGACCTCCTCCACGGCGAGCTAGCAGAAGGCAAGAGGATGACAGGGCGCCCAAAACTGCGGTTCAAAGACATCTGCAAAAAGGACATGACACAATGCTCCATCAATCTCAACACATGGGAAGTTCAAGCAGACGACCGCCTAGCCTGGAGGCTCGCGGTCAGGCAAGGTACGTCACGCGCGGAGGCTGCGCGCAACGAGGAGGCGGTCCAGAAAAGATCGAGGCGGAAGCAGCGTCAGCAGCAGCAACAACGGCCATCTGCCTTCACCTGTACCAAGTGCGGCAGGGATTGTCACTCCCGAATCGGACTGCACAGCCATTCTCGGCGGTGCAGATAGACTCTCAAGAAGCTACGCCATCGTCTCTCGAGACGGACGGCTGCCGACGACGACGAGTAGCATCCTGGCCTTCACCCACTAGATGCCACTAGCACAATCCTAGTTGTAGCAATAAAAATGATTCCAGAAATTGCCAACTGTCACCTGAGGAGCCATTGCTCCTGGTTGAGAACCACTGACTTTAATATGGGTAGTATTTGTACAAGGGCAAAGGCCCCTCTTAAAACAACTGACTACAAAGTCTGATCCTGTTTTTACTCGATCCTCCCATATTAAAGTGGCCTCTTCCTGGGTTTTCACAGTCTTTTCACAGGCTCCCCCACCCCTTCTTCCTGGTCCAGACTCCATTTCTCTAGGCAACCGGATGCCTTCCCCATGAAGTAGGTCAGTCCTCATCACACATTTTTTCATTACCAAATGCCCCTCCTTAGAAGCAGTTATCAAAGTTGAATTCTTACACTTATTTGAGTAATTATTAAATTAATATATGTCTCTCACTCTCCTTCCATAAGAATTTGGTATGTAACACATCAGTTTTTGTTCACCATTTTTATATCTAGTGCCCAAAACAATGCCTCGCACATATTAGGTGCTCAGTGGGTGTTGGATGGATGGATGGATGGATGGATGGATGGATGGCAGCCTATTATTAGGCAGCAATAGCCAGCCTTAGAGTATGACAGTCTTTACCCATTTTTGCTCCTGTGCCTTTTTAAAAAGTTTCGAAAAACAATGGTACCTACACCCACATTTAAAAGTTGATAGGCTAAATTTTCACTGTTAGGTCCATATGGATTCAAGATAATAACTTCAAGCATTAAATATTGGAATTTAAAAATTTCACTATGACATTATTCTTTACAATTTGCTTTCACAGTACTGCTCTTCAAATTCAAGGGATGGGAGAAACAAGTTATTAAACAAACAATTCCTTAATTATTAAGGGAAGCTGAATTAAATGATTAAAGGAAACTTCTAGTTTGGGGACAAAGGCACCTTAGTAAGATTTGTGAAGGGGGGTATGCCTTCCAGTAAGGTAAGGACCATTATAAATCCAGACACATTCTCAGGCAAATCAGTTTGAGGGAAGAGTACCTATAGAAATTGAGAACCTGGAAATCGATTCTCTAAAAAGAATCCTTGGTGTGCCCCTTGGAAGGTCTTCAAGACCACCACCCTGGAGGTAATGAAGCCCAGTGGCCTGCAGAGGGCAGTGTTGGACAAGCCGTTGGGCTCCATCCCTGGTTCTCCCTCAGGTTAGCAGAGAAAAGGCCATTCCACTTGAGCGCGGTGGTAGGGAGCCCAGCCTGGGCGGCCCAGCCCTGTGCCTCCTGGGTGTGTTGTTTGCACAGTAAATTATTCACAGGAAACCGGCTCCAGGCAAAAAGGAGAGCAGAGCACCCCATCCTGTACCTAGAATCACTGCCTGGGATTGTAAATAGATGAAAACCTCATTCATTCTTTCTCCCCTCCAACAACTGAGTCTGGGAAAAAGAAAAACAGCTGAGGGGTGAAGTCATGGGACTGAATCAACCCTGAGGTTTTTGTGTTTCCTCTTATGAAATGAAAATAACAGTGACATCTCAATAACTGATTGCTTCAGGAGACAGTGAGCAAAGTGGCCGGAAGCTCCGACTCTGGAGGCAGACAGGTGGTGGCTGGGAAGTCTGTCCTCAGTCCATTCCTTGGGGTTCCCTTGAGCTCCATTCGCCATGGAAGCCAGCCTCTGCCTTCCTGGATGTCAGCCAGAGCAAGGTTACCTCCTCCCGGGGCTGCTGGGCAGATATGGGGGACAGTGCAGGACCAGTGTTCAGCATGTAAAGGACAGTCAGCAGAAGCTCCATGAATAACAAATAACAGTGATGATGGTGAAGATGGTGATACTGAGTTGGCATTTTAACAGGCAGGAGTGTCTCCAAACTTACCATTCAAGTCTGAAGAGGAAGAATCGGAGGTGAAAAAAATCAAGTCATTTGATCAATGTTTTAAGCTTTACAAGCCTGTGAGTCAGAAGCAGAAACAGCCAGAGGAGGAAGGCAGAATTGGTGCTGTTCAATGTTAGCATCTGGCTCCTTGACATTGTGCCTCCCAGGGTTGGGGTCCCACTCCTATACTGACAAGAGGGCCTGTGTGTCTAAAATAGTGTTTATGTGACAACCATGTGTGTGTGGACAATATGATGTGTCCTCTGGCCTCAGACATAAAAGCAATGACTTTATCCATGACATTGATCCTCTGTGTAACCTCGAAAAGTGGGGATGAACTAAAGTTGAAATAAAGTTAGTTAATTTGGACTAATTGCTTGGATATATTAAAAGTAAGGCTCCAAGTACCCTGGCTGGTGTGGCTCAGTAGATTGAGCATCGACCTATGAACCAAAGGGTCACCAGTTTGATTCCCAGTCAGAGTACATGCCTGGGTTGTGGCCCAGGTCCCCAGCTGGGGGCACACAAGAGGCAGCCACACATTGATGTTTCTCTCCTTCTCTTTCTCCCTCCCTTCCCCTCTCTCTAAAAATAAATAAAAATCTTAAAAAAAAACAAAAAACAAAAAAACAGTAAGGCTCTGAAAGGCTCTGAGACCCCTGCCCCTCTGCCTTCCACGGGGAAAGGTACCAGGGACTAGTTCAGAAAGGCATGGAGATAACTTGGACCAGATAACTGTCCTTTCACCTGGCAGCTGTCCAGCCCCCCAAATAGCTTTTGTGTCTGGTCCAAGAATAAGATCACATGGGAGGGGGAGAAATAAACACACAAGGGCTAGTCTTTGGGCTTCCCGTGGGTACACTAGCATCAGCCGCGGGGACCGGCGCCCAAGAGGTTGGCCTCAGGACCACTCTGCTGCCTCCTCCCCAGGCTCCAAGGCTGGGAAAACAACCTGCATCAGGGTGGGTGTGGCGAGTGGCTGGCACTCAGCCTGTCTCTTGGGGCTCCCTTGAGCTCCATTCACACCAGAGAGGGAGCAAGCAGGAGAGAACAAGCAGATCCAACAGCCTCACTCTGGGGCAATCTTCCTTTTGTTGAAGGACACTCCCTCTGATGGGGAATAGGAACTCCCTCCCTCCCGCAGCAGCCTGCCTGCAGTGGTCCTGGTAGGACAGCGTGGATGCTCTAGGCTGTTGCAGCTGCCGTGGCCCGGAAAGAAAGAACCCAGAGCCACAGCAAAGAGGTGAGTACATCCACTTCTCCAAGGGGCTCACACTGCTCTGGACTTTCTGCCTGGCTTCAGGCTTGCGCTCAGGGTGAATGGTCTCCCCAAGCCCCCTCCTCGTCTTCTCCTCCCTGATCTGTGGCTCTGCAGCAGGCTTGAGTCTCTGTGAAGGATGCTAGAGAAAATTTTCCTGTACTCCTTTCTCTCCTTTGGAGGCCCATTTGCTCCCAGAAAGAATGGAGTAGGTCTAGTTCTTGGTGGGGAAGCAGGAAGTGATTCCTATCAAGTGAGTTATCTTTGCTGAGATCCAAGAAGATGTTTCACAGGAAATCATTAGACAAATCGCATTACAGGAGAGTTAATGCTTAGTTTTTAAAAGCCCTGCATGACAAGAAAATACAAAGATGCCAGCTGATGCTCGGTAATTCAGAAAAAGGGAAGAAACAGAAATGGCATCTACAGAGCTTCCCTTCCTTTCAGCCCCTTCCCTGTCTTGTCCTGACTTCGTGGAGCCCAACAAAATGTACTTAACAGATCCAAGAACTCCTTTCTTTGGTTGAGAACAAGAGAAACAAAATCAAGGAAGGGTTCGGGGAGAATTGCTCTGTAAGTAGAGACAAAGCACAAAGAAGAGAAACGTCTTTTGCAGAGTCTTGGTTTCTCTTCCTGACATCTCTGCACTCCCAAACACACATTTACCTGTGCCTGTTTAGGGACATGTATCGAGGCTGCCATTGCTTGCACACGCGTGCCATTATTCTGTGACATACACAGCCTCACAGCTGTGGACTACAAATATCTATGCTAAGGCTAAGCCAACAAAATGCTGGTGGGAACAAGACAACTACTTGAATAAGTCAGGATTCTTTTAGTAAAATGGACTGAAACCCCGTTTGTAGGGACGTAAACAGAACAAAAAGGAAATTTGTTCCCTCATGCAACTGGAACATCCAGGGCTTTGATATGGTCAGATCCAGCTGCGCACAATGGCATCTTGACTCTTTGTCTTCCCCCACTTCTTGGCCTCACTTCCCCGTGTCCTGTTCCCAGGAAGGCTTATCTGTGGTGGTGGCAGATGGCTGGCGGCCACGTCCAGGCTACAGCCTCAGGGCCACATTTCACTGAATCGGTGTGGGTATTATGCCCAGCTGTCCCTGGGGCTGTCATCACCACCCCAAAACCACACGGACTGAAAGCAAGGAAGGGCTGGGTCCCCAAATATGGTCAAGGTGACAGTCCCAGGAGAAGGGGGCTGGGTGCAGGATGGCCAAGGTTGTCAGTCTGTGCTGCTCGGCACGATGGTCCAGATCAAATCAAAGCTCCTCCAACACACCTGCTCCTCCTTTTCTCTCTTACAGTCCACACAGATTTATGAGTGACAAGGTTGCATAGTAAGGATAACTCTTAGAACAGGTGATTAAAAGACCCCATGGCATGTCATTTCTAGAGACCCTTGACAGTGGGAAAGACACCAGAAGGATTGACATTGGCTCAGTCCCCAGACTCACCACCATGTCCAGACCCACTAGACACCCTGTGCTCACATAGGTCTCCCCTCCCCCCACTTCTGTGGCCCTCGGCTCTCCTGATGTGACCCCTTCTTGCCTGTCAAGGGCCAGTGTCGGTGCTGCCACCCCTCTGAGGCCTCATCTGGCCTGTCCAGCCTTTTCTGCTGTCTTCCACCCTGATCACAGGGGGCACTGACTCAGTATTATCTGTGTACATGTTCTTTAAGAACTTCCTCTATCTCAGTTTCTCTCCTGATTTGACTTCTACATTTCTGAGGAGAAATTAAATTTCGTCCCCAGCCCTCTCTGTGCTATATAACATGTAGTCGGTGTCCGATTAAGTGCTTCCAATTAATTGAGCAATTAAAAAAAAAAAAAACCCAGCCTCATTAAAGAGCTTAGAGAGGATGGTTCAATTACTTGAGGTCCTTAATTCTGATTTTTAAAGTAATATAATAACTACAGTAAACATTGATTGACCTCTGAATGTATGCAGGAGCTCCTAAAGGACTGTCAGATAATCCTCACAATGACCCTATGGGGCAATTACTGCTATTATTCCCATTTAATGGATGGGAAAACTGAGTCTGAGAGAACTGACCTGTCCAAGACCACACAGCTAGTAAGTGGTGAGATGGGAGTTAGAGCCTGAGCATGCCTGCCATCTCATTTCCTATTAAATTAATCATGTACATGCTTCTCAGTGGAACTTTCTGCTGCCTGATTTTAAAGAGCCAGAGGCACAGGTGATTGGTCAGGGAGCATAAGGAAGCTCAGATGTTTTGGACCTGGCTTCTGCCATCTGCGCTCCCAGAGCCTCTGCAAGATTGTACCCAGTGGAGAGGGGTCACTCCCCTACCCCAGAGCCAGCACAAAGGTCAGGAGCACAGTGATTGTACCAAAGGAGGTGCCTCAGGGGCTCTGCAGAGAGCAAGGTGCTTTCTGATTAAATGAGGGTAGAGTAGCGGGAAGCCCTTGGCCTGAGGGTACCTGGTTACTGTGATGCACATGAACCTATTCCTGCGGGTGAGCACCTTCTCAAGTGCAGATTCTGCTTGATTTATGTGATGAATCCGCAAAATATCCCAAGTGTTGGTGTTCTCACAAGTAAGGCACAGAGAGACCGAGTCCCATCCCAGATCACACAGAGTCGCAGAGAAGGGCCTTCTGCTCCTGGACTGGGGACAGAGGAGCTTTAAGGACTTCAGGATCCAAGCTTCCTTGCTTCCCCATGAGGTTATAATTTTAAAAAATTAATACCAAAAGAATCAGGTAGGCTAAGTAAAATTCTTTGGGTAAATCTTTAAGAGGAAAACCACTGCTAAACCCAAGAGAAAGGAAAGCATGTCCACACAAAGACACGTACACAAATGTCCATAGCAGCATTATCCACAACAGCCAAACAGAGGAAACACACTGAGTGTCCGTAAACTGACGAGTGGATAAATAAAATGTGGCATGTCCATGCAATGAAATATTACTCAGCGATAAAAAGGAATGAAACTCAGATACCTGATACAACAGAGATGCACCTCAAAGGCATAATGCTTTCTAAGGGAAAGAAACCCATACTGTGTAATTTCATTTATATGAAATGGCCAGAACATATACATTTATAAAGACAGAAAGTAGGTTAATGGTTGCTGGGTCTGGCTGGAGGGGAAAAGGGGGAGTGATTGCTAATGTGTATGCAGTTTCTTTTGAAGACGACAAAAATCTTCTAAAATTAGACAGTGGTAAGGGTTGTACAACTTTGTGAATATACTAAAACCACTTAATTGTATAGTTTAAATGGGTAAACTTCATGATATATGAATTATATCTCAATAAAGTTGTTAAAAAACCCAAACCATGGCTAATGAAATAATTAACCCAGAGACAGGGCTTCAATGAAAGATGTGGCCTCACCCTGTCTGCTCTGATGAGTTTATGTATTGACTCAATGAATTGGCCACAGGCCACCCAGGCACTTCAAGTGGAAAAAATATAGATGGAAAAGATAGGATCCATAGATTTCTCCACAGAATATAAACCAGGAGGAATTTTTTTCCATCGCCTTCATACACATCATTTAAAATTTTATGGCATCAATCTCACTATTCTATTTTCATTTCTGGGTTTCCAATCACACTTCCAAAATTGTTCTCCATTCTAAGATTATAAATCTGATTAACGGATGATTTCCTCTGATGCTTTTCTGCATGCAATGTTTTCCTCTAAGGCTTGTCTTTCGATATTTAGAGTTCGAATTTCTTAGGACTTTAAGCAACAAACTGGAGATCAAGGTGTTTTATTCCCAATAATTAGATCAGGATTTTAAAATTTGAGAGTAAAATGGACTTGGGGGTATCTTATAAGTTTCTGAAATTAAATGTAAAAAAAAAAAAGTGTGCACACACACGCAGGGGTGTGTGTGTGTGTGAAAGAAAGAGGAAAAGAGAGAGAGAGCACTTATACACAGGGGTCAGGGTCATAAATCTTATCAGATTCTCAAGGGGTTTTCTGTGACTCATAAAAGGCCACTGGTTCTCTACATTTCATAGCCTGGGGTCCAGGTAGACAAGCTGTGTGCATTCCAGCACACTGACACAGAATCCAAGCCAACAGGACCACTGTCACACAATTACAGGGGAGGCCCGAATGAAGACTTCTGGGGAAAGTTCTCTGTCACATGTCAAGTGAGAGTCACACCACCTTTCACCTTGACATGTTACTGACTCTCCCTGGCCCCCTGTGGACCTGTAAAACTGTAGGTTTTTAATCATCTGTTGACACATCAATGGAGCCAGAAACCTGGGGGCCTTCCTATCACAAAGAATTTGAGGAGGCTCACAGTGATATAAGTATAAATAAATATAAAAGTGGAAATAAAGCTGCCACTACAAAGAAGGTGGTGGCAGGTCCTATGTGCAGACTTGTGCATTCACGTGATAAATATGTATATGCAGCACCCAGTGTGTTGCAGGCATTGTCTAAACTGGTGGTTCTCAAAGCATGGTCCCTGGACCGGCAGCATGAGCCTCATCTGGGAACTTGTTAGACATGCCAATCTCCAAGCCCACCTAGCCTACTCAGATACTCACTGGGGCCCAGCAATCCATATTTTAATAAACCATCCAGGTGGTTCTGATGCACATTCAAGTTTGAGAAGCACTGGTCTAGGTACTGGAAATATTAATATAATGGTGGAAAGACATAAAATCCCAGTCTCCTCATGGAGTTTATATTCTAGTGATTGTGGTAGGGGGAGACAGAAGACAAATAAGTGAATACAGTAATTTTCAGGTAGTAGTAGGATCTATGAAGAAAAAGATCTATGTGAAGGACAGTGATGGGGGCTGATTTAGAACAGGTGGTCAGGGAGGAGATGGTCTAAAATGAAACCAGAATGGTAAGCAAGAGCCAGCCATGCAAAGCACTAAAGGGCAGAAAATAAGTGCATACACTTTAGACAGAGGGAAGAGCAGTGCAAAGGCCCTGAGGTAGGACCATAGTTGGCTTGTATGAGGAGCATGGTGAGCAGGGAGTGAGTAGGGGATGGCCTCGGAGAGGCAGGTGGTGGTAGCAAGCTTAGCTTTTATTCCTAGTGCAAGGGAAAGGCACTGGACAGGTTTGAACAAATAGGGACATGATCTGTTAACCTTTTAGCAGGATCCCTCTAGAATGAACTGTGGGGCATAAAAGTAGAAGCACAGAAGTCAGCTGGGAGGAGGCTACAATAATACAAGCAAGGAATATTGGTGCTTGGATGGACTAGAACAATGTGCAAAAATCTATTAAGTGAAAACACACAGCAATGCAGGGCATTATAAATAATAAGTTGTTTTCAAGCACACACACATTCAAAATATAAAGACTATTCCCCCCGAAAGGATCCAGGAAAAAAAGTTAATAGTGGTTATCTTTGGGGAAAAGGGGGTTAGTGAGGGTCATTTTATACCCTTCCATGAATTGTACATTTTTATGATATGGATGAAGCATTACTTTTATTTCAACATAAAATATTTCAAAATAAAGATTGAAAAATTGAGACAGAAGAAAACGTGAAAGAGAGTAAGTAATGGGTGATCCATATCAGAGAGAGGATGCCTACCTCCCGTGGGTGTGACCCTTTCCAAGCAAACTCCCCTGAAGTCGATGGAGGGTCAGGCTGAAAAAATGGGGCGAGCTCCTGTTCTTAGATTATAATGGGGTCAGGGTGAGGCACCTTCTCACTTGAGAACGCTGGACCCCGTTTCTGTCCTGCAGCTCTGGTGATATTTGCAGCTATCAGGTCTCCTTGGGCAACTGATACAATTTCCCATGGATGTCTGCTGCACTTCCCTTTGCCCTCTTTGTCAGACCACTCCCCTCCTTCACCGTGGCCGCTGGTTCACCACGGGGCCAGCATGCCCTTCATCTAACTGCACAATTGGGCATAAACAGAAGGAAATCCTTTGCGGGAGGGAAAGAGTGGCATGCAGCGACTGATTTCCCTGTCAGCTGATTAGGGTTTGTTGTGTCCAATCAAGGTCAAATGAGATTAGGAAAAAAATGCAGTGTGTCTGGTGTGCATTTTACATAACTGTATCACTTATGTAAACAGGATGACCAAAGAGGAAATTTTAAAGCAAATATTGAATGTCAGTCTTAAGATTCAAGGACGAGAAGCCTGGGCTTTTATATGTTATACCTAGAGAGAAAGAAACTATTTATTGTGGACAGTTTGAACCTTGCTGATTCTATCATGCTCTGACTCTTTTTCTTGTTGGTGCAGTTAAAAAGTGATAGAGTTATGTCTTGGTTTTCAGAAGCACTGAGCAAAGTGCAAGTAGAATCAGAGAAATGCCACATTCTACCTTTACTGCCCTTCTAAAGCTCTTCTAAGTGGTTTAGAGCCACTTTCTATAATAGCAAACCGTAGACGTGCTCAGGAGTGAGTCAGTCCCTTAGGGCACGGGAGGAAAAATATCTCATCTCCGGCAGGAGCCACAACATTTCAGATCTGAGCTCCAGCCAAGGCCACAGCTCTGTGGATAAGCGTACTGGGCTGCTAACAGGACTGTTTGGTCCCCAAAATCTGTCATGGTCTTCCTTTTTCAGACCCACCCCCTGCAGTGCTAGTAGGCTCACATATAAGGTTTTAATCACTGCAGAAATGTCATTAAAATTGGTCTCGGAACTTTGAGGAAAGATAGGGTTTCTGTTACATGCTCTGCATAGGATGTAGTGCACTGTGGATGCTTAATACGTGGCTTCCACAGCTATTATTTCAACAGACTGTTTCCTGGCCCAGAGCTGGAGCTATTCTGAGGCCAGACTTTTAAACTGGGTAACAACCTCCAAGTCCTTTCCTGCACTAATTAACAGTGAGGCTAAAAAGCATTAATATGTTTCATGACTGAAAACATCTGAGTGTATATTATTTAAAAGATAAATCTAGATACTTGACATAGAAGCTGATATAAATATGGCACCTGAAGGATGTTAAAGCAAAGTTTTAAGACATTTTAACATGGAGGGGAATTAGATTACAGTACTTTCAGGGACTTAGGAGTCATTATTTCCCAGCATTTGGACGGTAACAATATGTAGTAAAGAAATTCACTTAAGTCAGCAGCTAGGGGTTATAATTTTCCTAGAAGCTCTGGAATTTGTTCTTAACATCATGTGACAACTGGATGTGATAGGGAAATAAAACTACAATAAGGACTTGCTCTTGCATTGCCAGTTTTCAGTTTCCCACACTGTGGCACATTTGATTGTCACGCAATCCTGTGGCCACGAGTATCTCCATCTCCATGAGGAGGGAGGAACCGGGAAGTCCTGGAGGCTAAGTGGCTCAGGTTCAAGGGTGCTACCCTGAGGTGGGGAGACCCAGCTCCAATCACAGTGAGGACTTTAACCAGGGCTGCACTAGGGTGAGACTCTGAGCTGCAGCTCTCTCTGCAGACCTTTGGGGTATTTCCTAGCTTTAAAATCTATCATCCCACATAGTTGAAGAGCGTTAACATACACACCAGACTCAGCATAATAATTCTCCAATATTGAGAAGACAATTGTCCAAAATACTTTCATCTCTGTATCATTCAGAAGGTCCTTAAGAATTGTGCAGATAAACAGGGAGATGACGATTTTTTAAAGCGAATTGTCAGTACCTGACTATGTGGAAGGGGCTGTTCCTGGAGGTTCCAGTTAATAAAGTTTGGAGAAACAAACTTTTTCTGTACCCTCAAGTCCCTTTTAGGAGAGCCGCTGCCCATGCAGTCTCGGACTATGGGATGGGAGGTCTCTGCTACGGGAGACAGCTTCTCCGAGACTGCCTTCCGCAAGGATCCCTGATGATGTGAAGAACAGGCACCCACCTCCAGCTGCCCGGAGGAGGGAGAGACCAGAGAGCATATTTCTAGTTACAACAGGTCAATCTGGACCTCGCTATCTGATTCACCAGGTGGGCGGGCTTGCGTGCATGCCTGCACACACACACACTCTCACATTCACACCTCCCAGGCTCAAATGCCTGCATAACCAACAAGGAGGGGACTCTTCATCGAAACTATTAATCACGTTTCCATCTGGTCTCTTCAAAGATGCCTTCTGATCCATATCCTTTCAGTCCATCTGCAGTCCCCACCCACTAGCCAAAGATCGATTTGCACAGGCAGCTTGCATCCTTCCTTACCCCATTCCTGGCGAGTGGCCTAAAGATGATGTGCATGGTCCTCAGAAGAAACCCCCACCCCGGGGCTCACCTGAGAATCTGCCTAGCGCAGCAGCAACAGGCTGGACCACTGGGGAGTATTCTCTCCACAGCCCTCCCCAGCCCTAACCCGGATGGCCATGGCCCCGAATGGCTTTGCAAAACACCCTCTGCAAGGTGTGGCTCCGGCATCAGCAGAGACAAACACACTCTGCCACACATGGACATCTATACCCTGGGCAGGGATGTCAGATGACAGAACAGAAAAGGATGCCTTTCTATCCGGCAGCCTTCTGATTCCAGAAAAGCGACTCTTGAGCCACGACCTGCTGTTTCCCTGGCAACTGAAGCCTCAAAATAAACAGGATTCTGCTCAGACGGGCCAGTAGTCCGTTCGGTTCAGCCATTTGCCCCAAGACAAACCACGCTGAAATAACACTCGGGATAGTTGCTGCCACTGTTTGCTGTCTCTGCCTCCCTTCCCTGCTGGCCAATAGCTCTGTGTTCCTGGGCCTGCTGCTGCTAGCTACCCAGAGCGGTGGGCACTCTGGCTCTGTGCACGCTTCTGTGGGTGGCTGTCTAGAGGTAGGTCCCCAGTGCTGATAAACAAGGCCAGGGAGAGAACCAGAGGCTGACGTCCTCAGGCCCGTAGCCTGCCCCCCTGCCTCCCACACAGCCTGGCGGACTGGTAGCTGGCTCTGTGGCATGGTGTCTGGAGGCGGACCAGAAACCTGGTGTGCATGCCACAGCCCATCCCCTCTCCCCACACAGAGCGTCAGTCACTGAGAGAGAGAGGGAGGGAGCTGGCCCGAGGCTGCCAGGGAAGCACTGCAGTGCAGTGACAGTGACAAACACAGCAGAGGACGCCAAGCGCATTCCCTTTCTCCTCGGGGAGACGGGCACAGCCCTCAGCCTGCAAGCTCTAAGGTAAGAATCAGGTTTCTGTTCTGGGGAAGGAGAGCCGCTTATATCCAGATCGGAGTGTGTGTGTGTGTCCGTCCATCTGAGTGCAAGGATAAGGTTCCACAGAGAGGGAAGAGAAAAGGAAACAGTTAGAAACAGGGAGTGAGATGTTTTAAGCAGATACCCCTGCAAAGAGCATTCCTGCAAGGGAGTGCCCAGAAGCTTGTCTCTGGTTGGGTTTAAACCGCAGCGCAAACGGCTCTGGGGGAAAGGCCTGAGGACCGCATGGGCACGTAGAAACGGCACTTGGAGCTCAGAGACTGTAAAAACAAACCTGCACCAGGCTGTCCCGTTATCTTCATTCCCGCACTGCCAGGCCAGTGAAGGCTGGAGGGGGCAGAATGTTCTCGTTTACTTCAAGTGCTGAATGCGAATGCGGCCCCTGTGGCTGGCAGAAGCAGAAGGCTGTGGCCTTAGTGCCTGGCTGGCAGTCTCCTGCTGGGTCACGCTCACCCTCTGCGGGAGCCTAGAGATTCAGCTGCCTCAGAGAGCTCCTCTGCTGGGTGGGCACCTTAGATTTTAACCAACATTTTCAGAGAAAAAGTTGGGCTGCAAGGTAGGCTTTTCTGCACGTGTGCTGATAGGGTGGTATTCTGATGGCCCCTCCGTCACCTGGATTACTGCTTACCTGACCTGACCTTCTTTGAAAAGCGCATCCTCGTTCGGGTGCCCTTCCAGAGAGGCCCTGGCAGAGAAGGAGCAGGAGCGGCTACGCCAGTGAGCACACTGTCTGGCACTTGTGCCAAGCCATACAGACATCTCTATTACTTGATGAAAGTATGCAAGGCTTCCAGACAGGAGTGCTTGAAAAATTCAGACCTCTGGGTGCTGGGGTGGGAATTCCAGACATTGAATCAAGTACCCATTTTTCAGAGACCCAAGAGGGCAAGCACGCACCTTACCTCACCTCTCAAGTCCAAGAGCCCCCTCTACGCTCAGCAGAATGCAGACACCATGCTTTCTCAAGCCATTGAAATCCACCTGCACCCCTCTGCCTTGCTTTCTGCTTTGGTGACCAGCACTTTCCCTTTCACTGGCTACAGGGATTCAATTGTTTATGATTTAGCTCTGCAAACACCAGAGGACACGAGCACGTGGGCAGAGAGCGATCCCGGCTCCGCATGGGGAGGAGCTGGCCCAAGGCTGGCAGAGGGTTGAAAGGCCATGGGCCTGGCTTTGCAGTACAGTGTCTAGCAAAGGGCTGGCCAGCTGCTCACTGGGGCCATACATGCAAATGAGTATGGATTTTGGTTCAGACTGTGAGTCACGGTCACAAATTCCCTTTTCCTTGTTTGCTTTGTGTTGGTCATTGAGGGCTTCCAAGGAAAGTCCCCTTTGGAGATTGTGTATCTGAAGGCAAGATGACGAAATGTGCTTCTGAGGGCAGCTGGTGGACGCAGGGCCACCTTCTTCTTCTGAGCCTGCCTTTCTCGGTGGGAGCGCATGGATTTGCCAGGGAAGTACTTAATCAAAGGCAAAGTTAACACACAAAAGATGAAGGGAGAAAACACTGAGTTTCTTGTCAACTCCCTCCCCAATCTGGTGCGCAGTCATACCTAGTGGCCTGCCTGGTTCAAAACAGAAGTCAGTAGATTAAGCAGTTTGACTTTATGGTAGCCCCAACCATGGTGATCATCTTTTCAGTGACAATGGTGGGTAGACATCCATATGCTCCTTCCACACCTGGCAAAGGAACGGATGTCTGATCCCAGGACAGAGTGTGTGTTTGTTCACATTGCTGACATGCATTCTGTGGACCCTGAATAAACTATTAGGGACCACAGAGCAGCCAGCCCTGCTGTGCCAGGTTCCAGGATGAGGGATCCTGCAGGGTGGAAGGCACACCCCTTCCACCTCATCTAACAGGCATGCCTGGCTAATGCAATACTCCTTGGTTTAAGATACTGGAAAAAAACATGCAGTCATCTGTGCCACAGACATACCCTGGTTTAGGTAAATCTAACACCTATACATGACACATAAACTGTATGTGAATGAGTATTTTTCCTTAAGAAAGGATCTGCTAATCAACAAATGCTTATTGAGTACTGACACGGTATCCTATTTCAACATGTGACAGGATCCAGCCCACTCAACCACACAGAAGGGAGGGGACCTACCTGGGAGGGCAGGTAACAGAGGGTGAGCCTGGGCTGGCAGAATGTCCAACTCAGATAGGAAGTAAAGGCGTCCAAGACACAGGAGCAAGGACCAGCACCGGCCCAATGGCCTACAGGGAGAGAGGAAGGAGAGCGGGAATAGTAATTATTTTGATTACTAAGTTTCACTATTTAAAAAAGGCAACATAACATAGTGGCTCAGTGCAGAGATTCTGCAACAGCCAGGCTCCTAGAGGTTCAAAATCAGACTTTTCCACTTATTAGTTCTGTGACCTTGTGCCTCAGTTTCCTCATCTATAAATGGGGCAATAAAGTAACAACCTTGCTGTTGAGAAGATCAAATCTGTAATACTCTCAGAACAGTGCCTGGTTTATAGGGACTCCTATGTGACTGCTATTATAATTTATTATCATTATTGAAAGGTGAGTTCCAAAAAGGCTTCCCACAAGTTAATTTGTTACAAAGTCCAAAGTAACACTCTACTGAGTGACCACTAGTGCCACATTTTGGGCAGCATGGAGGTGCTTTTGCTTTGTGTGGAGTTTGCTTGTGTTTCTAAACACCCAGAAACAGAAGAGCTTCTGGGCTGGTCACTAGCGCTTCTTGAGCCCCAGGCCCTGTGCTTGGCTGTACATGTACGGCCTCGCCAAATTCTCTCACCAACCCTAGGAAATAGGGGTGTTATAGCTGCAGGGTTTGAGGCTTGGGGGCTGCTGCATTTGCCTGAGGTCACACAGTTACCAGGTGTCAGAGCTGAGCTCCACACCAGGCTGTGTTCCTAACCGGTGTGCCATCTGTGTTTGGAGGGAATCACTGGAGGTGCCTTGAGAGGCAGGTCTCCACAGAAATTCAACAAAAGGCGATATTTGAAGATACAGAAAGTAGGCCAGGATTCTGAAGCTCTGGCCCTCAGGCAGAATCTGCACCTTGTGGACCAATGGCCGTTGGGACCAGGACTTCAGAAACAAGACATGAATGCAGGCATGGAGCACGGGGTGGGCCTCAGGTCTTCCCAAACCAGGCGGTGATGGTGCCTAACAACAGAGAGAGACACAGATGGCGCTGGGCCAGGGCTCCTTACACCTCTCAGGCCTAAGGTCAGAGGTCATCTTGAGCTAAGCCTGAGGTCAAGACTGGATAACTCCAGTTGTGGAGAGAGGAGAAATGGACAATCCAGAACTTAGTGTCTGGATGCAGTGGAGTTTACAGTGATGTAAAAGACTGGATTTGTCAATGTGATCTCTTGAAAGAGGACATTTAAAATGTGACTTACAGAAATTTGTTTTATGTATAATTGCTCAGGATTACCTCTCTGACTTCATCCGAGGAAGGGGTGCCCACCTTGCAACAGGGCTGTGTAGATGCAGGGGTTACTAATGAACAAGACTCATCTCTGCCCCTCCGGGACCTGTGGTCTGGCCCGGGGGTTTTCAGACTTTAATGTACATAAGAGCCACATGGGAGCTTGTTAAAAAATTAGGTTTCTGAGTCCTACTTGCAGAAGTCCTGATATAGCCAGGTTCCTGAGGGACCCAGGATCCTGCATTTCCTGGGTAGGGCCCAGCTGATTCTGATGCTTTGGTCCACAGGCCACCACTGTAGAGGCCCAGGTCTGACATTCACTCTGGTCCCTTGTCATCATTACTGTTAATAGAACAGAGTCATGTGGCCTAAACCAATAGCAATTAGCCTCTTCTTTGTCATCACCTTCACCCTGAATTACCATTTTCCTTGGACTGGACCTCTACTTGCAGTAAGAACAGTGGCAGCACACCTTCTGCACACCAAGCGATTATGTACCCGGAGCAGCACCGAGCCCTTCACGCACGCTGTTCTCCCGTTCCATCTTCACAGCCACCCCTTGAGACAGGTGCTATTATCATCCCCATTTGACACGTGAGGGAAAAGGCCCCACTGCTATGAAGTGGTCGGTCTGGGCTGTGAACTCAGGACTGGCAGACGACCACAGCGCAGACACAGGACCTTTAGACTGGTCTGTGAGAGTGGGTTCGACTGTTTGTCCATTCAACCCCTCTTTCATTGTCTCCAGTTCCCATTCCTAACTTGTCCGCCCCCGTTCCCAGACTCCCGACAAGTTCCTCAGGAGGTGATGTGTCCCAGTACCTCCCGACCTTTATCTCACTCAGGATTTCAAAAAGGGCTGGGGCAACAGCCAGGCAGAAGGTAGGTGTCATGGGTTGAGTGTATTCAAGAGGCTAATTGCTCAGCGGGCTGTCAGGAATAACAGAGCCAAGTTGTGAAGGAGAAGGAGGTGAGGGCAGGAGGCCCAGGCAGACCCCTTGGGGGCACCAGGGGTGAAAGTGGGCAGAGGCAGGCCAGAAAGGGGGCAGACAGTGCTGAAGGGGGAGGAGGCAAGGACCTGAAGCCAGATCTTAATTTATTCATAATTATACACAAGAGGCAGCAGAGGCCTGAGGCGGGGTGCAGGGGGTGGGGGCGCTCTCCCCGCTGCCTCCACTGCCAGGCACGCTCACCACTCCCACCGTGGGGGAACTTCCCGTCCACGCTGACTTGTTGGCGTAGCACTGAACACCTCGGCCATACGCCCTGACTTCCACAAAAAGAATTCCCTTCCTCTTTCTCTGAGCAGAGGGGCTGGATCTGGCTAAGCCAGGGTGAAGGAGTTCCTGCAGCAAGTGGGGCACATGCTGAAGAAAGACTTTCAGGAAGCATGACCCCAACTCCCACCTCCCCACCTGCCCTCGCTGCACTGGCCTCTTTTCTGTTCCTCTGCTGTTCCATGTCCTTTCCTGCCTCTTGGGCTTTACAATTCCCGTTCCATCTGCCTGGACTGCTCCCCACCCCTACCCTTATCCCCAGTTCTTCCATCCTCCAGGCCTCACCGAGGAGTTGGGAGAGGTGCTTTCTTCTGATTACTTCCTGTCTTACCTCTGTTTCTGGCACTCATCCCAATCTATAATTATCTTGTCCTTTTTTTAAAAACCTGCTATAACCCATCATCTCCACTAGAATGTGAGCCTCATGAGGGCAAGGCCTAGTCTGCCCTGCGCCCTGCTGTGTTCCCAGTGCTGGGAACATAGGACAGAGCCAGGCCACATAGCAGGTGCTCCAGCAATACTGGGAATAAGTGATCATTCAATCTTGGGAGTGGCAAAGCCAAGACCAAGGACAGCAGGGGGACCTCCCACCCTCTGTTGCTCCTCAGAGCTCTGGAAAGAGGCCCGTGACATCTGAAAGCCCAGCTGACAAGTTCCCTTCAAGGGCCTCTGACCCTGCCTTGGGTGGGTAGGCCCCTCCCAGTCCCCAGGACCCCCGCTACGTGCCAGCCTCTGTGGCTTGGTCGGTCCACTCTCGTCTTTTCAGAGAGCTCACCTTGGGAGCCTGGGGAAAGCCCTCCTCGTTGTGTTTGCTCCGGCTGAGAGATGAGTAGCTTGTTTTCTGAAAGTCACCTCTCTTCTCCAAAGTGTGGCTGATGGGCATCAAAGGCAAACAAGTGATGTCAGGGACCCAGCAGGGAGACACCGGCCTGGCACCCATGGAGGCAGACAGCAGCTCACCTCCGCCTCCACCGTCAGTCACAAGGGAATGGCGGCAGCAGTCGGCGCTGATTAAGCAATGTGTGCAAAGTGTGGCACTGACCCTCTGAGGACACAGGGGGCTTCTAGGAAATGAGGCTCTTCTTGTCCTTCCTCAGAATTCAGAAACGGCCGCTGGGGGAAAGCTGAGCATGAATGCTCCAGAGTCACTCCCTGGAGTTTACACAGCGAGTCTGCAGCTCCAAGGAGAAGGCTTCCCTGGCTCAGTCACAGGCAGGGACAGCCCAGGGTTCTTGGCCTTTAGTGATAGGATAGGGTGCTGTGTAGAGGAACAAAATGTTCTTGCTTGAAGACGCCATCTTTTTTCTTTCTTTCTTTTTTTGTGGGGTGGTGGCGGTGGTGTTTGAGGTGATAATGTGGATGTTCAAAGTGATAATGGAGATGCAGGTGGGCTTCAGAATAGTTTCTTTCCAAGGAAAAAATCTCCACTTCTTGGCCAGGCCTGTCCTGGATGTCTTCGCTGAGGGTTCAGGAAGCAGCAGCCTAAGTGCCTTGGAAAGACAGCTGACATGGGACACCAAGAATTCTTCTGACAGGTGCACGAGTTCAGAGGGACAGTGTGTGGTGTGCGGTGGCAAGGCAGCACCGTGGCTGAGTGTGCAGGCTCTGCAGTACGGCCGGGCTGGAATCCTGGCTCTGACACCCATGAGCTCCACAGCCCTGGCCAAGCTGCACAACCTCTCCATTTCTGTAAAATGGGGGTAATACGGCACCTGGACCCTAGGGCTGTTGACGGGAATGCGCGACTTCACACAGGTGAAGTCTATAATGCATGAACGTGTTACATCATCAGCGTTAGATGTTGCTATCCCAAAGGGCTGGTTTAAGAATTTAGTGAGAGGACCAGTTCCTTACCCAGGGTCACCAGGAGAATAGCAGGTGACCCTCATGTCGCAGGACTTTTTTGTTTTAGTTCAAGTACATTCTTATGGAGGCTTCCAAAAAAAGTTAGCCAGACTGCACAACTTGTCAGTAGGAGCTCTCACCGAGGAGGGAACCAAAGCAGGAGAGGACCAGTTCCTTACCCAGGGTCACCAGGGAGGGAGGCGGAGCAAACATTTTTAGTACTCAATGCATGCATAGCACATAGTATGTGAGAGCTCCTCTCCGGAAGGGCTCATTAAGGCTAGTGTAATGTGGAGGTTCATTAAGGCTAGTGTAAAAGCTCCAGATGTCTCTCTCATGATACTTCTTATTTCCTCCCCTTCCTTGTGGGCCTCCTGCCCATCCCATAGTTGTGGATACAGGAAAAACCCAGTGGTGACCGCTGTTCCAGAGGCTTGTGACTCTTTCCTTGCACCAGGTGACCATGAGCACATCCCCTGGCTTCTGGAGCAGCACAGGTCCAGGTCACAGTCTGGAGGAGGGGATGCTGGCAGCCCCACACTCAGCTCTGCCCCCTCCTGCCACCACCAGGGTCAGGCTCAGAACACGGGTTGTGAGCCTGTGGCGCTCCTGGGTCAGCAGACCTTTTACTAAGGTCTGAAGGTCGACGCTCTTCCATCAAGGAGCTGGACCCCTTCCTGACCCATTCTGACCCTTCCCAGAGGCCTCCCGACCTCCCACTGAGGCCCAAGGGTTAACACACAGCTGGTTCTGGGTGGATCCAAGTACAAGCGATGCAAGCGAGGGGAGAGTGTTTCCAAGGTGATGTCCAAGTTGTTTCTAGTGACCCATTGACCTGACCCTCCCTAGAATTGAGCCAAGTCTTTGGAGGGCGGCTACATCTTGGGATGTCTGGCAGGGGCCCTACTGGGCTGGGAGGTTCGAATCCCACGCTGGGATGGGCTCTCGTGAAGGTCAGGGGCAGACTGAGCCAAACAGGCCTCATTGCCTCTGTGTTACCTCCCGACCTGCCCCTCTTCTTCTGACAGCATGGTAGTCAGATGTGGGTGTGGGGGGCCCTGTTTTAACAATTGTAAAGAACATCTCTTAAAAAAAAACAACAACTCTAAACACAGCTGACACTCGTCAGACTGCTGCAGCCCCCGAAGTCAGTACTTTCCCGAGTCAGGTTCCTTGCCCTTCCTGGCCAGTCCCACATCCTGCTGGGCCTGCGCCCTGCTCATGTTTCTCATTATCTCTCCCCATCCTCTTGAAAGGCTTCTCACTCCAGCCAGGGGGTTTATTTTTAAACTTGCAAAGCAATGCTAGGGCTGAGCAGGACGCCCTGCCCACATTCACGGGAAGCTGGCTGCCTGGAAAAGTAGCCCCCTTTCTTGGAGATTTCCTTCCTTCCTCTCTGTCTTCCTTTCATATGTATCAGGCACCTTCTCCATGAGGGGTCCTGCCCCAAGAATACAAAAACAAAGGGACAGATATGGTCCCTGCGCCCAGGAGAATGGGGACAGACAGAGCACTCCTACACACACACACACACACACGTATGTACACAGAGTAAGCCAACAAAGAAAGAAAGAAAGTAGAAATTGTGGTAAGATCTGTTCTATAAAGCAAACAAACAACGCACTGGCATAAGAGACGCTGTTAGAAATCAGGTGGAGAGAAAGCCTCTCTCAGATGACACAGAAGCAAAGGCCAGAAGAATGAGGGGCGTCCTGCATGCAAAGAGGAGGACCATCTTCGTGGAGGGAAGAACGTGGTGAGGCCCAGAAGTGGGCAAGAGCTCGTATGTTCCGGAATCCAACAGAAGGATACCTTAAGCAGTGTGAACACAGGAGGAAGGGTCCAGATGAGAGTGGAGAGGTGAGCAAAGGCCAGATCACGCGCAGCCCTGGAGTCCTGCAAAGAGTCTGGGCTTCATTCTGAGTGCAGTGAAAAGCCACTGGGGGACTGGAAGCCAGAGGAGACCTGCAACGATTGACATTTTAAGACCTTCATTTGGTCTCGAGAGGCGAATGGACTCTCCGCGGGGCAGGAGGAAGGCAGAGACATGAGTCAGGAGGCCTTGGACTCACATCGAGGGCAGACGCTGGGGGCTGAGGCAGGGGCACGGGAGTGGCAGTGCCACAGCTAGAAATAGGCTGGCTCTCTCGGGAGTTAGCCTGCTACTGGAGCTCATGAAACAGTATCCCGCACTCACAGACAGACCGGAACACCAAGGCCCAGAATCATAAGAGTTTGGTCAGTATAAGCAATGGCGTTTAGATATTCTGTTGCCTATAAATAACCGTGTTTATTAGGTCTCCAAACACAACTACGTAAGATCTTGTCCAACATTGGCTCCTAAGATTTTCTGAGAGGTATATAAATACTCCAGTTTCTTTGAACCATGGAAACTTCCTCTGTCCTTCACAGCTGTGACCAAGATATGGGGCCAAACGGCTGTGACTGAGTGATCTGACTACATGCAAAACTCAAAGGTGACTTTATATGCCTGAGTGACCTAAACAGTGGTCCCTCCTCTCCAAGAGAAATACAACTGTATTATTACTCTTTGGAAGAAAAGAGATAGAAAACAAAATAGTACAGCAATGAAGCCATTCTACACAGAGTAATAATAGTAATAATAATAGCTATTATTTGTTGAGTACTTCGAAGCTCCTTACTTCAACTAACCCATTTCATCCTCCAAAGAGCTGATGAGCTAGGTACTACTCTGAACCCTTTCCACGGGTGATGGAACCGAGGCTGAGAGGGAGGTGGAGTGACGTGCAGGGGCAGCAGTGGCAGGGTCGAGGCTTGGAGTCTGGGCGGCCTCCACTGTCTGCTTTGATCATGAGTGTTTTTAAAATGGTGTAGAAAAAGACCTGAAGACTACCCAAAATGTTAGCAGAGCAGGGATTTGAGTACATTTGTTTTCTTTTTTGGTTGCAGTTTTTTTATGTTTTGAATACCCTGTATTTGGTATATAGTGGAGACTCCAAAACTATTTGTTTAATGACATTGTTGAGTTCATGAGTATGTATTACTTAAACATTGTTTTTATATAATTAAGCAATATTTCATTATAGGGAATGTAAGTAACAACAGAAAATAAGATTTAAGAAATTTTAAGAAAATAAAATTTTATCTACCATCCAGAAATAATATTCGTTAAAATCCTGGAAATACTCCTTTCCAGTTTTTTTTCTTGTATTTATATCTTTCTGTCTATCTACCTATCTATGCACATGTGTGTACATTTAAAAAATAACATCATACTGTATTATAGACTTGAACTTACTTTCTCACTTAGCAATACATGATGGGCAGTCTCCATTCTTCTAAAATAGAAATTTCAATGATGGCAGCACATTCCACTATAATGTACTTACAAGTCCTCTGTTATTGGATATTCAGTTTGTGGTTACTGTTATTAATAATGCTGCATTGAACATCCTTCCACAAATCATTTATGCATAGCTGTATCAGTATCAAAGAGGGAAGAGCATTACACAGTATACTGAACTACAGAAAGCAGAAAACACTTATTTTTAGGGCTCTTTTGGGTAAGCCAACCAGCATGTTTCTTGCATCTATCCTTTAGAATCACTTAAAGCGTAGGAGAAGTCATTTAGAATCCTTCCCATTTTCCCCTGTCCTTGTCATTACTAACCTTTCAAGTATATTTTTGGTGCAGTTCTGCCACAATGGAAGGAAGTTAAGAAAAATCCCAGTTGTGGCTAAAATATGGGTCCTGAAGTTACATAACTGGGTTTAAATTCCAGTCCTGCCCCTAAGCAGCTGCGTGACCCCAGGCAAGTTCATTTTTCTGCACCTCAGTTTCCCCTGGTGTAAAGGGCATGGGACAAATGCTCAGGAAGTGGGGATGACTATTATTATGAAGGTGAAAGAGGACTTTCCACACAAGTTCAGTGCTTTGGGAAAAACTCCCTCCCAACCTACACTGTGGGATCCAAAGAAAATGAATTTAAAAATCACTCAACAGATCCTCTGGCTATATTACCTTTGTGCATGTGTGTTGAAGTCAAAAGTGTTAGAAAACAATTAAGCCTTTTTTTTCTTTGTTGCCAAGAACCAGTTTTGTTGGAGTAGAGATACTATATTTAAATTCTCTTGTTCACAGCTACGTAAGAAATGTAGCCTTTCTTTCCATTTAGCCAGCTGTGTTTTATAACTGTCTATCCTAAAATAAAAACAAAGCAGGCCAAAAAAAAAGGCAGGGATGTCTACATTAATTCTAAACTGCGCTCAGCTTTATATAACAAAATAGAAAATATATAACCCTGAAAACAGGGACCACTCTGACTCATGTATCAAACACCATTTGTTAACACAGACTCACTACTAGCACATAGTAGATGCTCATTGAACCGTGTTGACTACATTTCTTGAATATATGTTTTCCTTACAAACAGCAGCATTGAGAAATAAATCAGTATGTTCATTTAATCTAAATTCTGTTAGAACCTGTTCAGAGGGTCAGAAAAAGATGTTGGTAATTAAATGAACAGATGCTTCTGCAGTTTGTGAGCTGAGTGTTGGCAAACTTTTTCCTTCTAATTCATGGCTCTTGAAATATGCTTATTATCCTAGTGGAACTGTGTAGAGATTTCTCTAAACCACCATCGTGGGGAGCCCATACGATAAAGTACTTCTGACCGTCAGGGCAGGTTTTTCCATTTTGTCTAACTATGGAAAATGTTTAGAAAAATCTGAGTATCTGTGTAATATTGTATCACAATGGCTCTAGAAATCACAGAAAACAGATCTGATTGTAAGGCAACCCAACATTGGACCGAGATATTAATTACAGGGAAAACCCCTAAAGTCAAAGAACCATAAGGCTCCCCATAACCTCCAAAGAAATCACTGGAAGTGGCAGAACCACTGGCATCTACTGCTTTGGGGTGTTTTTTTCTTCATATGCTTTGCTCATGCTGGTTAGTGCCTTCTGTGTGTAAGAGATCATGCTAAGGGAGATTCAAGGATAAAATGTGTTCTCTGCTCTCATGCTGTCCTAAGCTAGCGGAGGGAAGAGACAAGCCAACAGCTCAGTGGAATCTTAGGAAGAATGAAATAATTGCTAGGTAAGGGACCCTTCTTATTGGAGAGATCAGGGAAGGCTTTGCAGTGGAGATAGCATTTGGTGTAGGCCCTGAAGGATAAGAAGAGTTTAATTAGTAAAAATTGTACCGTAAGGGCCTTCCAGACTGAGGAAAGAGCATGAACCAGCTCGTGAAGGCCTGGAAGTCCTTGCTGTGCAACAGAGAGACGGAGCACCCCAGAGAGCCGAGGTGGGGAAGGATGTGGGTGGAGGCCAGGCTTTTCAGACCAGATTTGAGGTCATTGAAATGCCCAGACTTGGGCTTTATCGTCAGGTAAGCGGAAGCAATGGAAGGTTGCTGATAACGGAAGGGTGGGTGCAGATCTTCCCTGTGAATGCCGAGCCTGTATCTTTGGGGCTCTGGTTTCCTGTGGCTTCTCCTCTGAGAAAACCAGCTGCATTGGGGACCTCTGGGAATGGAGGTGTCCCCCAGGGTGGCTGCCTCTGTCCTCCTGGCTCTTCAGGCTCCCGGTGGTTCCCCCTTGAAGATCTCCTCTCTTTTCTCTGCTCGGACTCTCCCATATCTGCCTCCAACTCTGGCTTCCCTCCAGAGCCCCGTTTGTGCTGCCTGCCCGACCCTCAGCTGCAGGTGCAGCTTGCCTGTGCTCTGCCAGATGGGCTTCTCCTGCTTATGTCTATTCCTGCAGTGAACGGCCTCTCCATCCATTCCTCTGTCTTCCCCACACACAGCCTGAGTTTCCTCTGGTTATTCCTTTGCTGAGTACCCGTCATTTGCCATATCCTCTTTGTTCTCCCCCCAGGGGATTTAGCCCCAAACTCTCCCTTCTACTCTCACGGCTGGCCTTTAGGATCCTTTGTCTATTTCAGCTTAGCAGCTCTTCCCTGAGCACCACAGAGCGTGCTGGGGATATAACCTTGTGCAGGAAGCAGCAGCCCCTCCCCCAGGCCAGCTCGCCACCCGGGAACAGAGACATGAGGCGAGGACTTGAGGACGAGGGAGTTTTTCAGAGGTGGAGACAGAGCCTGTGCCCCTCAGCCTCTGCTCTGCTTCCGTGTCTTCCCCCTCGCCCCACCCCAAACTAAGATATTCCTATAAAATATTACCAGAAGCATCTTCCAAATTCCTTTCTCAAACATCTTCCCCGACTCCCCACTGCTTGCAGATGAAAGTCTAAACTCAGACAGCACCAGCCCCGGCCCTTCGTGAGGTGACGCTAAACCAGTGGCCCTAGCGGCCCAGCCCCCCAGCCGCCCTTGCGGGGAGAAGGCCGCGCCAGCCCATGCCCGGGCCTTGGTTCACGCTGTCCCTTTATTTCACGTCCACATGTGTGACGCCTGTGTGTCCTTGTGGCTGAGCCGCCACAGCTTCCACCAAATCCTCCTGGACCCGCCTTCCCCAGCCTTTGTCGCCTCCATCATAGCGATTATCACAGACTGTCTCATTTACGATTTGCTTGTCACCCTTCCCCCAAGGACAGGGAGCTTGTCTTATTCGTTCTGAATAAGCCGAACAACAAAAATAACGGCTAAAGCTCTCAGATGCTTTCCATGTGCAGGCACCATGCTAAGTGCTTTACTGGAGTTACTTCGCTGCATCCTTATGATGAACACATGGGGGTGGTCCTTACCACCGACCTCATTTTATAGGTGATGTCACTGAGGCTCAGACAGGTGAACTGCCTTTCTGGGCGGAAGTCCATGGAGTCTGACTTCAGAGCCTATGCCTTTGACCGCAACGCCCCCCTTACTCCTCTGCTGCGTCTTCTCAGGCCCCTGGCACTTAAAGTCAGTACCGGGAGTGTCTCAACAAAGGACATGGGGCCAGTGAAGCCCGACCAGTCTCCTCTAGGCCCTGCTGCAAATCACAGCTGCGAGAGGTGGCAAGTGCAGGGTGACAGGTGACCACTTGTTTTCTTATACGTGTTAACTAGGAGCAGAGGGTGTTTGAAGGAAAGCTAAACACTTCAGACTGAGTCAGTGGCAAAGGGTTAGATGGAGGCTTGTTGAATCCAGGTTGAGTTGATTGGGTTTGGTCTGGGGGGTGGCATGCCTCATCCACCAGGCGTCCAAAGCAGAAAACTTTCCTTTCACACAACTGCCTCTCCGCCTGAGCCTGTGAGGAGCTACTTAATGAGGGGAACACCCTCTCCTTGCCTCACTAGACAGGACCTGTTAATTTCCTTCAGGAAGGACAGTGGTGTGGAGGCCAGGCCCTCCCCATGGGCCTGCCCTGCTCTGCTCCAGACAGGCTTGCCTTTGTGAGCTGGAGGCTGGGGTGGGGGGAGCCCCTTTGCGGCATCCCAAGGAGGTGGGAGAGGGGCCAGAGGGGAAAGGGGGGACAGCAAAGTGGTTGCCCAGGGGGCTGGACACAGGCAGTGCCACCAGGCCAGCCAGGGTGCTTCCTCCATCCCTTCCTGGGCGGGAATGAGGCAGGAGCTATGCCCAGAGAGCCTGGAGGAGGGGCGGTACCCCACATTCCAAAGCCTGATAAGTATCCTGATAGAGCCCCCCAAAAGAAAACATGTGTAGCGTAGGACATCTGGCAGTGGGAGAACACCCGCTCCTGCCAACCGACTGCCTCTCCCCAGGGGCCTGGGAGGAATGACAGGGGCTGGCCTGTCCTCTCTTGATTTCTTCACTTGGCCAGAGTTTGGCTCATCTTGCTATCATGCAGGTATCTTTATACACCACTTTGTCATCCACATCCTGGCTTACGTGACACATGTATATCAAAGGGTACACAGCCAGGCAGATGGACAGACTGATAATGAAGTCAGTGTGGGGGATCTTATCTAACACATCGTGCTTTCTACCCTCGGGCTAACGGCGCCTCGCTGTTGCTGCGCTTTGTGAAATCTCACATCCAGCACACTGCGTCGTATCCTGAAGATGCTTAGCTGAGCAGAGACGAGTTTTGATAAGCTGAGAGTTTTTGACACGCTCCTTAGACCGTGAGAGTCATTCTGTTGTGTTACAAGCCCAGCAGCAAGTCTTACTGCCACAGCTTTTTCGAGGGGCAGGGCCTAGATGCT
Source organism: Furipterus horrens (assembly GCF_987537825.1). NCBI lineage: Eukaryota > Metazoa > Chordata > Mammalia > Chiroptera > Furipteridae > Furipterus > Furipterus horrens. Next base: position 71,896,036 of record NW_028327180.1, read on the forward strand.
GCACCTGATCCGACCCTGAGACACAAGGCCTTGAGGGTAAGCCAGCAAAGCTATGGGTGAAAGTCTGGGCTTTGCTGCCCCTGGGTTGGATGTGGCAAGGCAGGGCAGTTATAAAAGGCAGACAGAGGAAGACGGCACAAGGGGGGGTCTCACCTCACAAGAGAAAGGCTTGCCAGACCTTGGGACAAGTCATGAGCTCCGTCTTCGGTGCCCATGGAATGAGGAGGGCGATCAGCACTCAAGGATGCACCTGGCCATGCCCGTTCACCGGTGAGACCCTGCAGCCTCCCAGAGGAAAAGCCTGTCCCTGGGTTGGCAGAAGGTGGCCAGGCACTGCTGTCAGGACCACGGAGAGCTTTGGGTGGGGAAGACCAGGGGAATCTGAAGATGTGGCAGGGCTGTAGGTGTGAGAATCATTAATGTTATAAACATAAAGCTTTACTGATTTCGATACACAGACTTATTAGGCAGAGGTGAGAGGCTTTGAGAAAAACATGCCACTTGCCTTTAGGACACTTGTGTGTACAGGGGACTCCAGTGAGGACAGAGGCAGAAGCTGTGTGAAGCGATCAAGGGCGCGAGAGGAGACAGGGAGATGAAGGGACAGAAAAGCCTTGTTGGGGGAGGTCTTGGACCATTAATTGCTTGAGAAAACCCCAGCCAGGGCTTGCGGTCACCTTTTCCAGGGGAAGTGAACGAGCCCTCTTTCCAAGGTAAATAGATTCTGAAGTCTTGTGTCCAGAGTCCTGAGGAAGAAAGTGCTGGGCAGATGGAAAGCCAGCTCAGAAAGGAGGATGGTGGGGCGGAGGTCTGAGGGGATGTGGGGAGAGAGGGGGAGGGGTTCAAGGTGAGGCAGTAGGAGGCTACAGGCCTAGACGCCAATGCAGAGTGTGAGAGCTGCTTTGGGTTCCGAACTCCCTTCCCACTGAGAGTCCAAGGTGGATGTTTTATAGGGGGGCTCCTGAGCTATCGCAGGAATAATAATAATCACACTTTTTTAGAAAATCTAATCTTGTTATATAATCATATTATTTAAGTATTTGTATCATCATCATTTAATGTTTATACAATACAGCATCACACTAAGCAATTTATATAGCTTCATCTCATCTAGCCTCACCATAGCACTATGAGTGTAGGCCGTACTATTATCCCCTTGTAGAGGAGAGGAAAATGAGATTCAAAGAGGTGGCCTTGCCGAGTGCAGGTCTCACGGTGACCAGCAGATGTGTCCTCAGTGGGGTGCACTCCAGAGCCCGGCTCCTGCCCCCCAGAGAAAGGGCCTGAAGAGCAGAAGGAAACCCCGGACACAGACTGAGCCATGCCTCTAGCACAGGAAACACGCACACAGCACCCAAACTGCCACTTACTGGACATCTACATCCATACTTTATCAAATCCAAGACTCTATCCATTTCACGTACCACTAAGAAAAAAACACTGCACATCCTGGCTTCAGAGATGTTAAAATACCCAAAGAAAACTGCCCCTGAGGCCTGGTGGAATGTTTGAAGTGTCACATTGCCTCTGATATCTCATTTCCTCCTAACAATGGCCCTTTCTTATCACCCCTGCTCTACAGATGAGGACAGGGGGCTCAGAGCAGCCATCTGTGCCCGTGGTCAGTGACAGAGCTAGACAGCTCAGGGCCTGGGTCTGTCCTCAGCAACGCCCCGCACCAAGATCCCTGTCCTTAACCACGCTGCCATTGAAGGAGATGGGATGCCTTTGTCATCTGTTCCTTTGGGTCGGCAGCCAGCTAGGCAAAGCAGAAACACAATGCAGGCACTTGACTTCCAGAAAAAAATAAAACCTAGCTTTGTTCCTCTTCGCAGCCATATCTTAACTGGGTTCTCTGAGTCTCAAGCTGCCCCTGAGCTCTGGGCACACGTCCTCTGCTTACGAGTTCAGGATGATCCCTTCAGCGCTGCCCACGCATTTGCTAGTTCATAAGCCTCCTCACTCCGGGGTCTTTTTCTGACCCATGTCTCCCTTTTTCCAAACTCTAATGGGTGATTTATGCCAGATTTTGTAACATCATCCTTGACCCTGAACTTTGTGCTTCCCACGTCTCCCTTGCCTCCTCCCGTGTCTTAGCTTTTTGGCCTCACCCTGCCTGGCCCCAGAGCCTTCTGGTGCACCAATCACTCCCTAGCCCTGTTTCACACCTCTTCCTCATCAAAGATCTTCTAGAACCCTTGCAAATGAAAATATGGGGCGAACAAGGTGGAATGAAAAGGCTGTACGGGTGGGAAAAGTCAGCTGGACAAGTTTTCTTGCTTTAAACTTTAATTTCAAGGTCTCATCACCCACTGTGGGTTCTGTATCTACAAGCTGGTCTCCCGGTTTCCAACTTACATCATCATGGCGTATCCTCTCGCCCCCTGTCCTGACCTCTTGGCTCTCCTTCCCGTAGTTTTCCATCAAGCAGAAGGCAGTTGTGCTTTAGTAAGATCTTCTTCATCCCTTGGAAACACCCTTGCTCCCTCCATTCCAGCCACTGAGTCACTCTTTCCCTTCACCTCTCTCCTCAAAGATTCCCAACACTTGAGATGAAGGTTTGGCACTTTCCCCTTTCCCGATATTACTCCCCACTTCAACAAGAAATTAAAATCGCAACTTGGAAATGCCTCCTAACTGGCAAGAGCATTCTACTGGAACACGCCCCTTTTCATTTCCTTTTTTTCCTGATGGCCCTCCTTCTGCCCCATCTTCTAGCCTTCACAATATCTCTTCTTTTTCTTCGCATGACTGTCTCAACTCCTCCTAACTTCCCACAAAGTCCCACTAAGGGGAACTTGTACAGAACTCCCGCTCTCAGCATATGTAAACCTTTACTGAATGTTTCTCTTCAGTGTTCGATTGAAGTGCTAACCCTGCTCCTTACCAGTTCCTTTGCTCTAAGTTCACCCAGGGCAGCCACGTCTGCTTCGTCCATTCACTCCACACACTGGAATGACTGACAAGGTGGCATTTCTGGGCTTTTGTGTCCATTGGGGATGACAGCTCCATGTCAGCACCCATTCAACAAATACTTACTGAGACCCTGCTGTGTGCCAGTCCCTGTGTTAAGCATGGTGGATAGACCAATAAACAACAAAGATCCCAGCTCTCTTGGAGCTTATCTTCTAATGGAAAACGACTGTTAAAAAAAAAAAAATCACTAAATTGATGTCTAGCTATCTAGCCCTGGGTCCTAATAAGTGTGTTGGAGAACTGAATAAAAGTTATATTCCTATTTGTCCTAGAAGCGCTAAGAAACTAGGAAAGAGGGAGACAGAGAATGAGATGAGAGCATTTTTAACAGCTTTATTGAGATATACTTTACATATCATAAAATCTATCCATTTAAAGTGTACAATTCAATGGCCTTCACTATATTCATAGAGTTGTACAACTGTTTTTTTTTTGTTTTTGTTTTTTTTAGAGAAAGGGGAAAGGAGGGAGAAAGAGGGAGAAAAACATTAATGAGAGAAAGAAACATCAATTGGTTGCCTCTCACACATGCCCTGACCAGGGACCAAACCCACAAACCCAGGCATGTGCCCTGACCAGGAATCTAATGGGAGACCTTTCACTTTGTGGGCCTAAGTCCAACCAACTGAGCTACACTGGCCAGGGCCACAACTTGGGCCACTATCTATTTTTAGGGCATTTTCATCATGTTAAAGAAACCCCACACCCATGAAGCAGTCATACCTCATGCCCTCCTCTCCCAGCCCCCGGCAACCACTAACTTACTGTCTGTCTCTATAGATTTGCCTATTCTGGACATTTCACATAAAAGACTTACACAATATATAGTGTTTTGTGATCAGCTTCTTTCACTTAGCATAATATCCTCAAGGTTCATCCACCCTGTAGCATGTTATCAGTATTTCATTTCTTTTCATAGCTGAGTAACAACCCATTATATGGATATATCGCATATTGTTTATCCATTGATGGGCATTTGAGTTGTTTCTACCTTCTGGCTATCATGGATACTGTTGCTATGAAATTAGTACACACATTTTTGTATGATGATTTCATTTCTCTTAGGTATTTCCTTAGGAGTGGGATTGTTGGGTCATATGGTAACTCTGTGGACAACCATTTGAAGACCTTCCAAACTATTATCTGAAGTGGCTGCACCAAGTTTACATTACCATCAGCAATCCGAGGGCTCTGATTTCCCCACATCCTTGCCAACACTGGTTATGATCCATCTTTTGATTATGGCCATCCTTGTGGATATGAAATGGCATCTCATTGTGGTTTTGATACGCATTTTCCTGATGACCGATGATGCTGACCATCTTTTTACGTGCCAATGATGATATCTGCATTATATTTGAGAGGCAGCTATTGACTTGGTCCCCAGCACAGTGCATGGATGTCACAGGTGCTCAGTAACAGTTATTGAATGAATGTAACTAAGAATGAAGCAAAGCAAAGGACCTTGCAGGACATTGATTCTATTAGCTCTGACAGGCCTGGAGAGGGGATGGTTTTATGAAGGAAAGTATTTTGCAAATATGAAGCAATGTATTTTGATCCCTTCCACCCCATCCTGCTGCCTTTAAACCATGATCCACTTGGAACCTCCCTTCCTAGAGGCTGGGTCAGCAGGCCTGTCGCCTGAAGCCAGAGAAGGAAATGGAACACAGAATAAAGGGAGAAGATAGTTGGCTCAACCACCAAGGTTTGCGGAGAAAAGATTTGCAAAATTGCTTAAGCTCCCCTTTAACATAGTGAGGGCTGGTTGAGCAGACAGACTGGGAGTTTCTACCACTGTTCAGGGGCATGTGAGGGCAGGGACTGGCCCTGCCCCACAGGGAGTCCCAGAGGACTGAGAGCGTGGCTGGGTGTGATCTGACGGCAAGTGGATGAGTTTGTATTCTGGAGTCCCTGCCCTCCCTGTGTGATGCCGATGCTGAGGCTGAGATGAGAGCCAGAGGCCATTGTGGGTGACCCTGCAGCGGGGCCCAGCAGACCTGGGTGGGGAGGCAGAGACCCAGAGGGGCCCTCAGCCAGCAAGCGCTGGTCAGCCAAGGAGCTACCCTGGGCCCTGACCAAGCCACAAGACACCAGGACCTCATCTTGAGCCATAAAGGCCAAAGGTGTGTAGTCACAGGACAGGCAAAGGGCTCCATACCAAGACCTCGGGCCCCAGAGGCCCCTGAGTGAGGATCTTGACTCCTCCAGTGGGAAGCTGTTACCTCACTCCTCTTCAGAGAGATGATAGTCATGAGAGGAACAAATAGGGCAGCCAGAGATGGGGGGGTCTCAGGGGCAGAGCAGGACTGAACAGACTTTTTAATTCCTGCTCTGGATGAGACTGAAGCTGTTTCTCAGCTACCTAAGAGGTGAGATCTTGTCAGGAATCCCAGATTACAGCCAAGTGAAGAGAAACTACAGCCACGTTGGGTGACAAAATGGTGCCCTTGCCCTCGGGCTTGTTTGCAGCTGGTTAGCGCAGTAATGAACTAGCCCAACACAGGGCAGTGGGAGCAGGGATACAGTCGGACCCTGACCTGAGTCTGTCTGCGTCCCCCTCCCGGGCCTACTCTGGAGTCAGGGAGCATCTGGGTAAGAGAATGTCTCCCCGTTAGCCAGAACAACAGCTCGAAGTGCATGTCCTTTGTCATTTTTTGCTATGATTTTTAAAAGAAGCTTTCAGAGGCATTTGGATGGGCCGGGCTAAAGAAACATCACTTCTCCAACAGTGGTACCACCCAGCGTTTAAGCCCTTACTTTGTTCATGCTTACATGTGCTATTGAACCCCCCCCCCCAACAGCCCTCTGTTGTCAGTTATATTTTATAGATAAACTGAGGGCTTGGTGAGGTTTCCCAGGGTCTTCTGTGTGTAATGTTTAGACCAGCATATGAACACAGTGAGTTAGCTGCAGAGGCTGGGCACACAAGCACTATGTACTCTGCCTCTCATTTTTCCTGCCTACAACATCCCCTTAGAATTGAAGCAAGATCTGGCTAAGAGCTGTTTACTGAAGCAAAATCTTTAAATGTTATTGTTATGTTTTTGTAAAAAAAAAAATACTGCCGTTTCACAATAAGTATCGTTAAATAGAAAAATGACATGTAACGAAAGGGGTAGGAAATCTGAGTGAGAATTCTTTTCAGCCAGTCTTCCCCCAGTGCAAGCCAATTCCTGCAAACTCGAGGCGTCAGCTTTGTTGGTTCTGTAATTGTCCCCTAAAGACATTATACCCAGATCAGCCTAAAGTATGTGTGTTTCCACCCACCCCTCCACTGACCAACCTACCTAAATAACCATCCATCCAACCATCCACCCACCCATCCACCCACTTACCTATCCACTCATCCACCCATCTGTCCATCCATTCATCCATCCATCCATCCATCCACCCATACATCCATCCATCCACTTATCCATCCATCCATCCATCCATCCCCTATCCATCCATCCACCTATCCATCCATCCATCCATCCCCCATCCGTCCATCCATTCATCCATCCACCCATCCACCCATACATCCATCCATCCACTTATCCATCCATCCATCCATCCATCCCCTATCCATCCATCCACCTATCCATCCATCCACCTATCCATCCATCCACCTATCCCCCATCCATCCATCCCTTATCCATCCATCCAACCATCCATCCACCCATTCATCCATCTATCCATCCAGTTTTTCGTTTCACAATTATTCAACCTGTCACATGCAAAGGAAGGCAGTTCCTTCCTTTGAGAGGTTCATAGTTGGGGCAGGAGCGCCCCCAGAGGACAACATATACAGGTACTAGACAGCGGTTCACCATATGTGGAGTGGGAGTAGATAGGAAAAGGGAGTAAAGAGAGGTTGGCATGAGAAGGAGGGATTTTGCCTGGAATGAACTACCCTAGATCTCTGCACCTTCTCTTTCTTCAGGTCTCAACTGAAATGTTGCCTCTTCAAGGCATCTTGCCTGACAATTATTCTAAAGTTGAATTTACTTATTATTCTCTATGTTGGGTCCTTGATAGTGAATTTTTCTTACTTTGTCCTTTAATTCATGTGAATGGTCTGTAAAGTCCCAGGTACAATGTGGCTTCATTAGGACCTTGACCACAACTTTTTTCACAAAAGTACCTCCAAAGCCTGACATAGGGTGGGTGCTCTGTTTGTTAACTGAATAAATAAAGGTTTGTACTCTGGCAAGCAGGAAGTGAAGAATAACAAAGGATGCTTGAGCCAGAGTGAGATGTGATCAGATTTGTAGTTTCGGAGGACAAGGCTGGACAATCTGTGGATGAGATAAGAGGAATAAGCCAGAGAGAGTAAATTAGAAGCAATTGGCTTGGATAGGGGTCAAGATTTTGTTGTCCGGACCCAAGACACTGATGGTAGAGAAAGAAAGTAATAAAAATGTAAAGACATTTAGGTAGAATCATTAGATGCCTCTGGGGAGTGAGGGAAAGGAATATGACTAAGGTCTGTAGTTTGGGATACTTCGTAACCACTGTCCTGTCATTATTATGGCAGAGGTATTTTGGGATTTGGGATACATGGGTAGAACCTGAGGCAAACGAGGGCACCCAGGGAGATGAGGAGAGCCCAGATATCACTGGGCAAACATCTAGGCCAGGTCCCTGAGGGATGCTGGACTTCGGAGGGTGGCTAAAGGAAAAGGAGCCAGGACAGGATGCCAAGTAAGGGCAGTTAAAGAGAAAGAAGGCAACAACCCAGAGCCAGTGCTATTGTTGAAACCAGATAGAGAACAGTTTAGAAAGGGATTAAAAGCAGGAAAGTCCACAAGAGAGAGCTGTGGAGACCCTGGATCAGGCTGCCTCCCATCTCCAGCCAAGAGGGAAGGTGGGTGTCATGGGCCAGATGTTCTGGTGGTTAAAGAGAAGCCAGGCAGCGGGACTTCTACGTGAAACCTCCCAACTGGTAAATGTCAAATCAGTTAAGAAAAACCACAACCAATGGTGGCTCCAGCACACCACCTCTGGCCACATCTGGCTCACAGGTCCCAAGTTACAATCCTGGTTTTGACAGAGCTCATGGCTAGCTTTCCCAAGGATAGTTTTGGTGGAAGGAGGTCGACAGGGTGCTGGGGACTGGAGACACTGACTTCCTTGTGGATGCTGGGCCAAGGCAAGCTGAGAGAGGGGCAGGGACAAGGGGTGGGCGTGGGGTGGGGAGTGTCGGTGATTCTGCAAGTGAAGGGAGTTAGCAAGTTTGGGGGCTGAAGGAAAAGACTGAGTGCTTTCAGAGGGTTTTACAGGTTTTACTGTTTTTTTTCCTTTAAATTAGAAATACAGCTGCAGTGTATCTTCACCTACTTCATCCCCCTCTCCAGAGGCAATAATTTTTTCAGGTCTCTATCTATACATCCACATATACACAGGTAATTTTTAAAATCAGTTATGGGATAATCCCATACATATTGTTACAGAGCTTTCTTTTTCATCTATGTACAGATACATCTAGCTTTTTTTTTTAATAATTTTTATTTATTTGTTTGCTTATTTATTTTTAGAGAGAGGGCAAAGGAGAAAGAGAGGGAGAGAAACATTACTGTGTGGTTGCCTCTCACTCGCGCCCCCAACTGGGGACCTGACCTGCAACCTACTCATGTGCCCTGACTGGGAATCGAACCATTGACACTTGGTTTGCAGGCTTACGCTAAATCCACTGAGCCACAGCAGCCAGGGGTCATCTAGCTCTTTTTTATGGTTGCCAGGTATTTGCTTGGCTGTATAATCTATTTTATCATTCCATTATTGATGCAACATGGTTTCCAAATTATTGTTATTGCAGACAGTGGTGCTGTGAACCTCACACATTGATCTCTGGGTACTCTTGGGAGTCCTTCCATAGGACAAATTCTTAACAGTGGACCCGCCGGTCAAGTGTGGTTTTCTCAAAGGACTTGATAAATTTTTCTGCTCCTCCCTGGAGCATTGGAATTAAAATGCCCAAGGAAGCTTGTGAACCGAAAACAAGACTTTAAAGTATCACCACCTGACAAATACACAGGATGCGGCACAAATAGGTTTACAGCTATGAGTACACGAAACACAGTTTATTCTTGTGTTATTACTTATCAATCAGTGTATTATTTTCCATGTGAACAACTATAAATCTACCTGTGCCCCACCCTGTGTTTTTGGACTACGGTTGAGCTTGTGTAGCAAAACTGCAGAAAAGGGGAGACTGCTTACTGAGGATCTGAACTGAACCTGGTGGTTGTTCCCTAATGACTCCTTTAAGGAAACTGGCATTCCATTTAACCACTTCTGACATGCCTCAGCCCTGTGATAGAGTGGACAGCTTGATACATCAAATGCTTTCTTAGGTTTATGTAAAACATTTAAAACCACACATATTAAATCCAAACCTTTTATTTTTTAATGTTTCTTTATTAAAAAAAAGTATTGTTGTTCTATTACAGTCACCTCAATTTTCAAACCTTTTAATACCAATCTAACTACAGGGTCTGCTTACAAAATATACACAGTGGGGCAAAAGTAGTTTTATAGTTGTTCTTATGGAAAATAATATAAAAATTAATAAATAATGAATGCTGTTTCGTGTACACACAACTATAAACATGCGTTTGGCCCACCCTGTACAGCTTTCTTTTTAATCAAGGTGTGGGTAGGACCATATTTATTAACAGGCAAATCTTACTCATTAACCTGATATATGGAACAAATACAAGTCACTAAAGAAAAGTTTTACCTTTACCCTTCTTTGGGCATCCATCTTCTAGGTCTAGAGTCAGTACTTGAAGAAGAATCTGATTCCCGAGGGCCCAATGAAACACACAAAAAGTCACGGTGTGGGAGATTTGTTCACAGATTTCAGGGAGACCAACGGTTGAAGTCCATTAAAACATTTTTTAACCATGATTATACTCCTGGGATTTGTTATTTAACCTGTGAAATCATCAGTTTAATTATATTTTCAGAAGATCATTCTTTGCCACAGAGGGGAGAAAAAAACCCTCTCTCCTTCCTACGGAGAACAGGGAAACAGACCGGAGAAACCCAGAGGCGTACAGAGCCTCTGCCGGGGCCTGTATCCACCGCGGCCGCACACTTAGCTCAGAGCGCCCTCTTCTGGGCCCGGGCCCCACTGCTCCTAGGGAGGGACAAGTCAGATTTTTCGTGTGCAGAAAGCTGCTTCAATTCTAACGTCAACACATCTTTGAGTTTCTTCTGCCTTAGCCACTGAAACCCTAAGGTGGTCTTTTTCAATATTTGTGCTATATTTTCAGGTTACAAAGAACTGTCTCCTCTTAAAAAATTATTTCTTTGCTTACGGTTTTTTAAAAATACCCTCTGTCGCTGGATTCCAATTAAGTTTGTTTACTTTCAGAAATGTATTTGTGATTTTGGAGAAATGGGAACTAGAAGCTAAAGGAGAAGAGCAAGAAGTTCTGGGTGTTCTTACCCAATGCATTTGAGCAAAATATGTTTAAGATAGAAGGGGTCTGTTGTACTCTAGAAAGTTGTCAGAACCTTAAGTCAGCCTCATATTTTCTCCATTCACTTAACAAATATTTGCTGAGCACCAGTACGTGCCCGGAGAGTGCCAGGAGCAGGTTCACAGTAAGGAACGAAGAGGACAGTGTCACTTGAACACATCGTGTGTGGTAACTAGGTGGTGTTTTTATTGCAAAATGCCTGAAGTCTAAGAGCATCATAAATGGGTTACTGGGGCATCAATAATGTGCTTTCAAATTACCTGTTAATGTATCATGTCCTGCTACTATTAAATTTAACTATGTTCATCCTCTCACCTCAGAAATGGCTTCTTTCTAACATTTTAAAAGGGGCTATTCAATCCTCCAAGAAACATGTTCACAGTGTTCAGATAGGAGGAGCCAGGGTGGGCAGAGCTGAGGCTGAGCCTGTTTGGATGCTACGGCCTGCGGTTCCCTGGCACTGGCTTCATAAATCCCGCAGAGTGAGTGAGCACCAGGCCTGGGGCCCCCACCTCACTCCTCACCCTGCTCACTCTCGGGACACAAGAGAAGCCCCCTCCTCTCTCTTTCTCATTCAGGTGCAAGAGCTATTTGCCACACTGAGGAGCACCGGGTCCTGCAAAGGGCCAACCCCAAAGAAGGGGGTTCTTCCTGCAACAAGATCATAACATTTGGGGAGTTGAAGACAACAATGCCAGCACCAGGGAGGAGCCAGGCGAGGTCATCCGAGACAGAAAAGGGGATGATGCAGGGCCGAGGGCTGTGAGGAGCCGAGCCCCAGCACAGCTCCCAATGAGATCCACTCGATATTTACACTCCCTGACTTTTACTAAACTTCAGATGAACTCGGAGAGGCAGAGGGACTTTCTTCCTCATTTCTCTCGGATTTGTAACTGTAATATGATGCTTCCTTAGGAAAGCCATGGATCCTTCTAGTCTGCTTATCCAAAGGATACATGGACTCTGCTTTTTAAAAAGTCTAACCTTTTCTCTAAAATCACTCCTGATGTCCAAAGGGATGGTTCTGAACGACTCTATTTTATGGGCTCACTCCATCAAAAGTTCTAGATTTCCAGGTTCTCTTTACTCAGTTACACTGTTCAATGAAATCCATTTCATTCTATTTAACTCAGCAAATATTTACCGAGCTGAGCACTGAGTTAGAAAAAGACCTGGACACTGCACTCAGGAAATCCACAGGCCAAGGGATGAGACGCACACATAAATAAATCACTTCAGCCCAGTGTGGTAAGTGCAATGATACAATCGTGTACAAAGCAGCACCTTCTAGCCTCTGCTCCCATGGAGGTGTGGAAAAAGAGCCAGATGTTAATTGGCAAACTGCACAAATAAAAGTTGAATTTAAGCTCTGGCCAGTGCCATTGTGGCGCTTTCTGAGCTTTAATGAGGCATCTGGCCAGGGGTCCAGTGGGGCATCCTTGAAGGAGCTGCTGTTATGATCCGAAAGATGGGTCAGGGTGAATTAGCTGTAGGGTGGAGTGAACAGTGGTCCGGGGAGGAGGGCGAGCATGTGCAAATGAACTGTGGCAGAACAGAGTGTATTCAAGAGGCCAATGCAAGGCTGGGCCAAAGCTGGGACTGGAGGGGGAGAAAGGGGTGGCTGGGCGAGAGAGGTCTGCAGGGCCAAATCCCACGTAAGGCCTAGTCAGTCATAGCCTTCACTTCTGTGTGCTCATTTCCTGTCTGCGTAAAGGGGATCAGAGCATTGTCTACCTTGTAGGAATAAGCGAATCCCTTCAGCACTTAGAGGAGTGAGCTGTATCAGCGGCTATTACTGTCGTAATTATCATCCTCATCATCTCCCTGGGATGAGTCTGCAAATGAGAACCATGCTGGCCCAGGCTGGATATTTCTTTATAACACTTCACGCTGGCCATGTGGACACAGTTCCATAGAAGTCTCAGAGGCCACAGAAATTAGCATACACTCCTGTAAGAGTAACCACTGGCTTTCGGGAGACATTCTGAATGAATGACCAGCTGGGCTGCTGACCACAAGTCTCAAAAACAACCACCAAGAGTTTATCCCCAAGTATCCAGAAAAAACCGAGACAGAGGAAGGAGGACAGGGCCTCCCAAGAGAAGGCTGTCTATAAATGGAAAAGTACACTGGGAGAAAACAAGTCTTATTTGATGTGGACCCATTTTTGACTCTGTCTGGAAATCCAGGGCAGAAGGAAGTGGAGGGGACAGGGAGTGAGCAGGTGTGCCCAGGCCTAGGCCGCCTGCCCGGGGACTGGGGTGCACTGCCCCAGGATGACTAGGAAGTTCTGCCGCCAGCTGCCAAGGTGCCCACCTCGTGCCAGACACTGGACAGACCCAGGCGCCCCTGGGCTGCTTCTGCGCCGTGACACATGCCCAGGATTCAAATGTTGGCCGGTGGCTGAGATGGGGAACAGGAAGCTGGGGTGGGAAAAAGCAATACAGGCGGAGCTTCAGGGGAGTCTGGAGAGTGAGGCTGGCATTCTGGGGGCAATTGTTTCTCTTCTGAGAAACTCAGAGACTCTATTACCCTCGGCTTTAATTCCAGTTCTACAAACCATCTCAGTGCCTAATATTTCTCATTTGAACAGAACTGTGACCTTACCATGTACACAGCTCTACTTCAAAAATATTAACAATCATAAGGGCTAACATTTGATGACAAGTTTTTACTATGTGCCAAACGTGGCTAAGAACCTTCCTTGAAGGGTATAGCCCCAGTACTCAGACCCAGAGTCAGAATGTCTGGATTCAAATCCCAAACCAATCCCTTCCTGGATCTGTAGCCTTGAGAAATTACTTAACCTCCCTGGGCTTCAGTTTCTGCATCTGTAAAATGGAGGTCATCATAGTTCCTATGTCCAGGGTTCAGAAGAACTACATGAGGTAGCTCAGAAAGAAGCATTCAGTGCAGTGCCTGGTACCGAGCACTTACTAAACCTTCGTGATGAGCATGATTATGAATTCTCCCAGTCTGTATGACCCATTGCCCCTGTATTACAGCTCAGGAGATTGAGGCTAAATAAATGTTACCTGTCCAAACAATGAGATATTATTCAGTGATAAAAACAAATGAGTTTTCAAGCCATGAAAAGACATGGAGGAACTTTAAATGCGTATTACTAGGTGAAAGAAGACAATCTGAGAAGATTACATACTATATGATTCCACCTGAATGACATTCTGGAAAAGATGAAACTATGAAGGCAGTAAAAAGACCAGTGGTTTCCAACCCTGGCTGGTGTGTCTCAGTGGATTGAGTGCTGGCCTGAGAACCAAAGGGTTGCTGGTTTGATTCCCAGTCAGGGCACATGCATAGGTTGTAGGTGTGCAAGAGGCAACCACATATTGATATTTCTCTCCCTCTCTCCCTTCCTTCTCCTCTCTCTAAAAATAAAATAATTTATTTAAAAAAAAAAAAGGTCATTGGTTTCCAGGGATTAGGGGTGGGGGTGGGGGTGGGGAGGATGAATAGGTGGAGCACAGAGGGTTTCAGGGCAATGAAAATACTTTGTATGATACCACAATGGCAATACATGCCATTCTACATTTTCCCAAACCCTTAGAATGTACACCACCAAGAGTGAACCCTGATGTACACTATGGACTGGGCCTGATTATGATGTGTCAGTGCAGGTCCATTAACAGCAATAAATGTACCACTCTGGTGGGGGTGCTGCTAACGGGGCAGGCTGTTCACGTGTTGGGCAGGAGACATGTGGGGACTCTCTGTACCTTCCTCTTCATTTTGCTATGAACCTAGAACCACTCTAAATAAAATAGGGTCTATTAATTTTTTTAAAGGTTAAGTGACAGAGCTGCTGAGAGGCAGGACTGGGACTCAGAGCTTGCTCTGTACGAGCTCAGAGCGGGGTCTTGCCCGCTCCCCTCGCTGCAGGGAGACAGTCAGGCTGCTGTGGGCTGAAGCGAGTCACAGAAAGGAGGCAGGTTGGGACTCAGGAAGGAAAGTCACTGGACAGCTCTGGGTTCCCTGGTCGACAGGCAGCCCCCAACCCTAGCAGCAGCTTCCCTGCCACCTCTGGCCCCTCGGCTCACGGAGCCCTTGTCCCTGCCGGAGGAAAGGTGCTTGTGGGAAGGCGGGTGGGCACGCTGCACCACGGCCCCTCCACTCACACACACGCAGTTCCTCAGTGGGAATAACGGGCTGTGTGCCTGCTGGGAATGAGCCTGTGTGTGTTCAGCTATAATATATATATTTACACCTTAAAATGTTGATCCTTCTGACTCAGCCTGCCCACCCCCCACATAGGAAATCCCCATTTTCCCCTTTAATTCATTTCAGAACCTGTGTCTTATAGCTGACTGTATGTGTGATCATATTTTCCCATGAGAAGAATAGAGTGACTGAGGGCCACGTATTTAAGATCTCTATCAATAATGTGATATTAAAGCAAAATCCAATTCCTATGAACCTCTGTCATAGTTTCAGATAATGAGGCTACAAGCCAAACTACCAAATGTTCATGCATTGATTATGAAATGGCCGAACATCCCAACTGTAAGCATCTCTCTCACCACCACTGTATTCATTTAGTGGCCATGTGAGAATTTTCACATTTGTCAGGTTATTCACCTTAAGAAATTTGATCCTTACACAATTTTTTTGAGGTGGTTAGTATTACATCATCATTTTGTCAATAAGGAAACTGAAGCTCAGAGAGGTTACGTGAGTTCCCAAGGGCACACAGCCACTAAGGTGTGGATTCCGTAGACTGTTTTTTAATTGCTGGGCTCACCTTGCTGACCTTTGAACCTTTTGCACATGTTATCTTCATGAGTCCCATGGGTTCCCTCTCCCTTCTACTCTTTTTTTTTTAAGATTTTATTTATTTCTAGAGAGAGAAGGGAAAGTAGGGGGAAAGGGAGGGAGAGAAACATGATGTACGAGAGAAACAGCAATTAGTTGCCTCTCTCAAGCCCCCAACTGGGGACCTGGCCTGCAACCCAGGCATGTGCCCTGACTGGGAATCAAACCAGCAACCTTTCAGTCTGCAGGCCAGCACTCAGTCCACTAAGCCACACCAGCCAGGGCATCTTTCTACTTTCAATGTCATGCCTAGCACAGTACCTGGCAGAGGGGGGCTGTCAATCAATGTTACTCTCCATCCTGCCCCTTGCACTGCCCTCCTCCCACCATCTATCTGCTCCCCGCCAACACCCTCATCCCCTCTCAAAGGAACCATCTGTCTGTCTGGTGCTTCCCAAACTGGAGGATGCTTAAGACTCACCTGGGGAGGTGTATGATTGTAAATTCAGTGGGTCTGAGGCAGGGCCCAGGAACATGCATTTTATAACAAATGTCCCACATAATTCTGATTTGGGTATCCTTTGGATCATACTTTGAGAGAAACACTAATCTGTGGGTTTTTAAAGAAAATCCATTTTTTCTTACGTAAAACACCTGTTAAAAATGCATGTGGTAAAGAAAATCAGAAAGGTCAGAGGAGGGGACAGTGAAAAGGATCTCTCTCCATATACAGGGGTGTTTGTGATAGTTTGGATACTAAAGAAAAGCTAAAGGTAACATAAATGTCAGTCCCCAGAGAATATAGGCAAATACAATGTAGGCGGTTGGTAGTCAGAGCTTACTTATAGAATTTACCTATACAACAAATATTACAGATAATGTATCAAAATGGATATATCTTAAGATATGATGTCGAGTGAATAAAAGCAAATGGCAGAACTATACATACAGAACACACTGTTTATGTCTCTTAGACATACACACGCAATTCATAATAGTATTGATAGTTGCCTTGGAGGAGGAGATAGAAATGTTATGGAAAAGGGGAACTTCAACTTTCTGTTTTCTTTTTACTAAAAGAAATCTGAACTAAATCTGAGAAAATGTTAATATTTGTTAAATCTGAGTAGAGTGGATACAAGTGTTTCTTGCTATTTCTCTTTTGTTTTTCTTAAGTAAAAAGAAAGCCGACCCTGCCTTCCCTGGTCTCCCAGTTTCCTTCCTGGAAGGTGGCCTGCTGTTACTTTATTTGTAGCGTCTGGGTCCGTCTCCACATTAACAAGCGTGGAAATCTAATCTCCACATTAACAAGCGTGGAAATCTAATCTGATTTTCCCCTACCCTCTCCAGGACCTGGTCTTACCAATTAAATTGTCTTCTGCTCTCCAATCTATCCAATCCCTTTCCCAGTAGGTTTCTTCATGTTGGCAAACATCCTCAGGTCTCTCATTCCAGAAGATTCTCCATTCTCCAGTTCTCTCCATTCTTACTTCCTCAAGACATGACTGTTCTCCTGGTGTGACCACAGTCCTTCCCGGGAGGGTGGTGTGGACTCGCTGCCTTCAGTTCTTCATCACTGACTCAGGCCTTTCCTCCCCTCTCCCGGCTTCCCCATCCGCCCATATTTGGGAGCAGAACTCAATGATCATTTCTTGATCTTTAGGGTTTTTTTATTTTTCTTCAGAATCTGATATTCTTGGCTGCCCCTTTCTTGACCCTGTCTCCTGCTCTGACTTTTATAAGCATTCTGTATCCGTCTCTTTGTTTTCTTCTTCCAGTCAGCATCCCTCCTCTCACACCCATGAGGGGGCTCCCCCACACCCACCAATTCTGTCTTCTCTCCATAGATGACCTCACCAAGCCCCTGGTCCAACCTCAATGAGCATTTTGGTGAAGATGTTCATTTCCACTTGAGTTCTTTTTCTGTGGCTTCAGAACCACATTTCCAACTGTCTAAGGGACACACCCACCAGAATGTCCTACAGATATAGCAACCTCCACCTGCCAAGTTCGTTGGGAATTCTGTATTTCTGCTATGTCAGTGCTTCTCAAATTTAATATGCGTACAAATCACTAGGAACATCTTGTTAAACTGCAGGCTCTGGTTCTGTAAGACTGGGGTGGGGCCTGAGAGTCTGCATTTCTAACAAGTACCTGGGTGATAGCTATGCTGCTGGCCCAAGAACACCACGCTGGGTAGCAACATCCTAGAGAAATTTCCGTTCTCCAAGTCAAGGAGTCTTAACTCTGTCTACAAGTAAGAGCTACCTAGGGATAGTACTAGTTATAACATGGTCTTAAAAATATGCATATGGCTATGAAAAACAGTATGGTGGTTCCTCAAAATATTAACACTAAAGTTACCATACAACCCAGCAATTCCTCTTCTTGGTATCTACCTAAAAAACTCAATAACTTTTATTTGCAAAGATATATGTACCTTCTGTGTTCACTGCAGCATTTTTCATGGTGGCCAAGACATGGAGACAGCCCAAGTGTCCTTCGATAGAGGACGGGATAAAGATGATGTGATATATATACACTATGGAATACTACTCAGATGACAGACTGTTATTCCTAACAATACGGATGAACCTTGAAAATATTGTGCTAAGCAAATTAAGTTAGTCAGAAAAAG
Source organism: Furipterus horrens (assembly GCF_987537825.1). Lineage (NCBI taxonomy): Eukaryota > Metazoa > Chordata > Mammalia > Chiroptera > Furipteridae > Furipterus > Furipterus horrens. The sequence continues at coordinate 71,913,892 of NW_028327180.1, forward strand.
CTAAGAACCATATGATTTCACTCACGTGGAATATAAAACTGAAACTCATGGACACAGACAACAGTACGGTGATCACCAGAGGGAACAATACACTTTGAATTAAGGATGGATTACGTATCATCAGTTCATGGAAGAGGGACGTGAGGCTGGAACGATCACTGAGAGCCAGGTCTTATAACACACTTCCTGCTCAGCACCTCCGTATGGCCCAGAAAGAACTGTTGATTCTTCCTATCCAATTCCCCAGCTTTTCCTTCTCAAATATTTCAAAACTTAGGAAATGTCCCCAATGCCTCAGCCTCCAAACAGAGAAGTCATTCTTACTCTCCTTCACACAGCCTCATTCAAGTTGTCAACAAGTTCTGTCTGTTCCATCTCCAGATTACATCCTCAGCCAGCCTCTCCCATCCCCTCTGTTATTGCCACTATGTCCCAAACCACCGTGCTTTCTTACCTGCCTTGTTTTAATTTTTGCCCCCCTACCACAGAGTGCTTAAGTCAGATTACACCCCTGGTTTGCTTAAACCCTTCTAGTGGCTTCCTGTTGCTCTAGCCACAGGAAGACTGTGATTTACTTTTCCCATAGCTTTGTAGTAGGTACTATTATTTAACCCATTTTGCATATGAGAAATTTGAGGGTCAGAAAGGTTAAGTAATTTATTCAGGGTGACAGAGCTTGTAAGTAGAAGAGCCAGGATTCAGACCCGGGACTACTGGATGCGAAATTCTGTGTTTATAAGCCCTGTTTGATGCCACCTTCTGACAGTGATACAAGGACATTTCCTACCACCACGCCTGCTGTGGGGTGAGAAGCTCAATGTCCTTCAACCGCCCCGCCCCGAAGGTGCTGAGTGATGAGCTAATTCGGAGGTGCTGTGGCAGAGCTGTCTGCCAGGGCTGGGAGCCCTCGGCAGAGATGCTCTCATCAGCACCTGGGAATACTCGCTCCATTGTGTCGGGCCCCACCTAAGTGTTGTTTTATTGTCTGCCCTTCGCCATGAGTAATGCCAGTTTCCATTTTAAGCTGGGAGCTTTGGGGGATGACCGCGCTATAAGCCAGGGGTTAAAGCTAAGTGCTGCCTGGGGGATTACTCACCCACTTCAAGACATGGCCAGCATCACACCCTCCCACTCAAGACGCTGCTGGAAAATCTTACTCCTTGCCAAAGCCTAAAGGAAATCTGGTTTCCCCTGGAATCAGACTAGGAGTGGTGCCAGGTTATCAAAAAACTGGCGAGGTACCTGGTTCTCCCAGGGGAACTACTGTGGCTGTTCATTCACTCATCTGACATTTGCAGGCCCTCTGCTCCATGACGGATCTAATGCAGTGATCGAGACAGCTTCAGGGGGCTGAGAGTCTAGGGGAGGACAAGCAGACAACTCTAATGAGATGTCATAACCAGTGTAACAAATGATGTGCCATGGAAGCTCCGCAGCTCAGGGAACCAACAGCTGAAGGATTTATGCCAAAGTTGGTCTGAAGGACAAGGAGGAACTGGCTAGGTTTCTTAATTATAAACAACCAAAGTTGACTTTGACTGATATAAGCAGAAAGAGAATCTAGAGAACCTGGGGTTGCCCACAGAATCACTGGGAGAGTGTGGTTGCCCAGCATCGCACTGCAGGAATGATCCCGCCAGACCAAGATGTGTGTGTGTGTGTGTGTGTGTGTGTGTGTGTGTGTGTGTGTGTGTGTGTGTGTGTGTGTGTGTGCGCACACTGCAAGGGGTGAATAGCCCTCAAAAATGAAAGGGGGCCTCAGAGGCTGGACAGTCAAAAGGATGACAAATGTCCAGGACAGCAGGTAGAAGTAGGGACGGTGGGGAGGAGAAGGCTGTCTCAGAATGACCTAAGATGTTCTGAGTCAGAGAACCCAAAGAAACAGCTTAAAGAGAGCACTGACTGACGGAGGCCAGCAGCCTTGGGCCAGCAGCCAGGCTCTCAGGAGCTTCCTTGGTGAGTGAGGCTCGCTGCTCAACCAAAGGCTTCGAGGCCTCTGCGGGAAATACTCTGTGTGCCAGCAGGTAAGCAGGAAGCCTTTCCTTTCATTTGAGTGTTCCTGGGGCCTTTCTGCAAGGCCATTGTTCTCAGTATATGGTTTGAGATTGCAGAGTAATCTCTCAATCAGAAGAAATGTTCTCTGCCTAATAGCTGGAAAAGATGGTTGGGGTAAGTCAGTGGGATAATGATAATAGCCAGCCTTTACTGCTGTGCTCACATGTGCTTACATGCATTAGTTCATTTAATCCTCATAATAAGCCTGTTAGTTTACAGTCAAACAGATGGAGGCACAAAGATTAGAAATGACTTGGCCAAGATCCCATGGTTAGCAAATTGTGGAGCTGGGATGCAAATGTAGACTTACTTCATTGTAACTAACAGTCTGGTGACAGAAGACAGGAAGTGAGAATCAGATTTTTAAAATGGTCATTACAGAAGAGAAAACTTTTTTTCTATGCTAAGTACAAAATAAGGACTGGATGCCTAATCCCTTAGCCATTACCTCTCTCATGGGTACCATTTTGAATCGTAAGGTCAGCTATTGCTCCCTACCGAGAAATTTTCCAATTTTATGCAAGAAGAAGCCCTGTTTTCCTAGAGGGAAACTTAAGTGAGGAACTTTCAGCATTAACTCAAGATATGGATGCCTAGACTGTAGCAAGAGGTATATATAGTACTTTTTAATGGACTTTTAAAATGAGAATTTCTCTGACTATACAAATAATACATGCTACATATAAAAAAATTAGGAAAATATGGAAAAATGTAAAGAAGAAAACAAAAAATCATTGTAACCTTACCACCCAATGATGGCTATTGTCATATTTTGGGGGAGGAGGTTGTAATCTGTAGTCTCTTTTTCCAATGCATATGTATAGGTATCATCTTTTAAAATCACAGTTTTTAATATTTTGTAATTGTTGTTGTCTTAATTTCATCACTTTCCTCAAGGAAGAATTTTATCACAGGATTCAATTTTGCAAATCTACTCAAGTAGTATCAGTAGGGTAGCGCAGGACAGGAAAGGCAAGTTAGCTTGTCCAAATGAGTGGGCAGATGACGTGCCGCTCCCTGGGGTTCACTGGGTACAGTGTATGTGCCTGGTTTTTTAAGAAGGACTTGGTTTTTCATTATTTATTAATATTTCTAGCTGGTAAACATAACCTGAAACATGTTTAACATAATGATTAACCTAATCAGGCAACCCTCTATTTATTAGGAGAGATTTACTCCACAGTCTATCACAGGGATGACATTTAGCAATGTCATGCAGACAGAAAGTAGAAGAGCAGTTTCTAGGACTGAGCGCCAAATGGAATCTTGGTTCTGATCCCACTTCCCCTTCTCTGGCCTGAGGGACCCCATTTCATTTCATGCCCCGGTCAAAAGGCAGCGCAAAACCCCATGGCCCAACACACACAACACCTGGCTTTCTCCAGCAAGAAAGCAGTCTGGCCTTGACAGTCCCCTTGGAGTGTCTCCTCTCAGAGCCCACGTGGCTCAGACCAGCACAAGGCGAGGTCTATGTAGTCACTGCTGTCGTCAGCTCTTGGCACATCCAGTGCCACACCAGTCTCCTGCCGTTTTCCCAACTCATCACAACAGATTCCTACCCGTTCAGGAGCCCCATGCATTCTCTCTGTGTTGCCCAGACATCTGTTTTGTGTTGGAAGTCAGGGGCCGGTCAAGTGCTTGCACAATGCAGCTGGATTTGCTGATGTAAACGGAGTTGCTTGCATGTGAGTTTTCTGACCCTGAAAAGGCCCCTAAAAACTATACTCAGGCCTCCAGCAGGACTTGACTCCCAGTCCAAGGGGACAAGGAAGAGGAACTTGAATTCAGTTACTGAGTTACAGCCAATTGGAAAGCAAAGCACCTGGTTCCTCTCTTTCCTGCTATGTCTCCACAGAACACTTTTCTTACAGGGCCAGTCCTCGTCCTAAACTGAGGTGCCATCCCTGCCAAGTGCATCCATGTGGTCACCCTGGAAGCCAAGGGGTAACAGTAGATGCTCTACCTCACACCCCTCGTTCAGAGCCCCTTCCTACCCTCGATTTTTTGCTTTGTTTTCTCACACTTCTTTAGATTTTATCTTTATTTACAGAAGTAAACAGTTAAACAGTACATTAGTATCTATTTTTTAAATTAATAATCTCTGGTCTCACTTTCGATTCTACTTTTTAGCTCCAATAGTCCATTTGCAAACAAAAAAATTAATGATCATTCAGATTAAAACAGCTCCTCACACCTTTTTTATCTGTGAAAATGAGAATAACAGTATTTATGCTGCAGTGCTGCTACACGAAATCAGGAGATGACATCTAAGAAGTGCTTAATAAGACATATAGATAAATTAGATTTAATTAGTTATATACTTTTTTATTTTTTAAATTTCACAGTATGGTTTATTTTGATCCTATTTCTTTTTACAATTACCTTCTGTGGCAAATGATACTGCTTTTATAGTTTCAGTAATGATACTCAGTTTCCATTTGCTATGCAGTCTGGATTGAACACTGATTCAATTTTTAAAATACTAATTAAACAGTAACAAAAAAAGACATTGTAGCTGCATACATCTAGATTACTCAGGACAAAACATTCTGTATATATAGAAAATAAACCTCTTCAAAGAGAGAAAATGACAGAGGAAACAAGGACCCCCAACCAACTTCCAGATCAAGAAACAAACCAACCAGAGAGCAGAAATCGCAGAGCAAATGTGAACTTCTGTGGCATAGTTCTGGACAGAGCATGCAAGATGATGTTCAATGGCTTTTACCACCACTGACCCCAATAGCCAAATGTCCAGTTAGTCCTCATGGCCTTGTCTTCTTTTTGCACCCCCCGCCCCGCTACTTCCTTCTCTTATCCTGCCACCCCCACCCCTACTGGAAAGCCCTGAGGCATTCAACATGCTCTGTCCACTAGAACCACCCAGTGTGGGTCTCCTGTAAGAGTCCTATGCTCCGAAGTTATTGTTCCCATCCCCCAATCAAGACGCCTTCAAAAAGTAGGTGTGTTTCCAAAGTATTAGCCAGAAATCTTACTCAATTTAATAAACGTCAGCAAATATTCACCGAGCATCCACTAAGCACAAGGCGAGAGTGCGAGTTGATGGGGAAAGGGAGTGGGCAACGTCCAACCCCGGCCCCGGAGGAGCTGAAAGTTCACTAGGGAGGTCCACCAGAGGTGCACGTGACTGGAATTACAGGAGGGAACAACACGTCTTGGCTTGGTATGATCAGGACGGGTTCGGAATGGAGGCAACACTGACCCTCCGAGAAGCATTTGTCCTTTAAATAAATTATATTAATTTCTGAGGGCCTCAAAATGGTGGGTTTTTTTGGGCCCCTTGCCTGTTTTGGGCTAACAACTAAAAGAAGGTTTGACAGCCTGACATTTCTCCCCCTGAAACGTGCCTGCTCCTTGTGCGTGAGGATCATGCAGTCTCCTCCAGCTAGTGAGACGGACTTGGGAGCATGTGGCCCTGCACACACCCCTGAACCCACCTGCTGAGCTCCTGCTCACCCTCCAGGGTCTCAGCTCAATGTCAGTCCTCAGAGATGTGGGCCGACCCCTCTCCAAGTGCTGGGGCTCCCTCCTCCTCTAGCCACCACCCGCCGATTACAGCAGAGAGATGCAGGAATTGGCTCTGTTTCAGATTTCCTTACTCAGCTGTTCACTTTTTTAAAACTTAAAAAATAGACAATGAAAGCAAGGGCTTTGCTTTTTTTTGTTTGCCTCTGTAGCCTCAGTGCCTGATAAATAATAGTATTTAATAACTATTTGTTGAAAGAATTAATGAATAATAATACACTGATACAATCTCATCTCTTCCCCAGTCTCTTCATCTCTCTGGTCTGCTTGTTAGTTTCAGGGGGAGGGATATGTGGCTTTAGAAATATATAGAATTAATTTCGGGTTGATTTAATCAATCAAAAATACTCATACTTAGGTTCAGTATGACAGCTGGCAAATTAGTATAGTTTCTCAGGCTTTGGTTCTTGCAGGGGGGAGGGGACTTCTAAGTGTAGAGCATGTCTTTTCAGCAAAACCAGTAAGCTGCACAGCTTGGCACGGATTGGCACTCCTCCACGCCCGCTGCCCACTTCCTTTCTCTCCACATATGTTTATTAAGCACATATTATGTACCAGGCCTGTGCAGGACACCGGAGGAAAAAATGGGCAAGGGCGCTGCCTTAATGGAGCAAAGTCAAGGGGAGAAATAGTCCAGTGATAGCTCCAGTGAAATACAGAGGAGTAAGGGGCCCCGGACTGGGGTGCTGGGCCTGAACCTGGGGCCGCTGGGCAAGGAAGCTTTGTCTGAGTAAGTCTGGGGTGAAGTCTGAAAGAGAAGTAGGAATATCCTGGGGGCCAATCGGGGGTTGGTGGCAATGTTGGCAAAGAGAGGTCCAGGCCAAGGGAAAAGCAAGTTCAAAGGCCTAAAGGTGAGGGCAAACCTGGCGCATTTGCCAACTGGAAGTTCAGTTTTGTTAGAGGCCACTGATGGATTAGGGCCAGGGAACTCTTGGGCCTTCTTCCTCAATTCTAAGACCAGGAGGGCTTGGGGGCAGGATGGGCCACTGGCTACGCCTCAGGAAATGGCCGGAATATAAGCTCCATGGCAGTAAGACTGCAGGCTTTGTTCACCGTTGGAGAACAGGGACAGGAACATATATTCTTAATAACCATTTGTTGAGTGAGTGAATGAAGTGTCCTGAAGATGACCTCAGCCACTTCCTCTGGTGTCACCAAGCCCCACCGAATCATAGACCAGGAGGCACAGGAGAGGCTGCTGTTCCCCTCCCTCCCCTCCAGGGTGTCTGACCTGCCCTCCAGCCTCCCACAGACGAAATGCCTTGTAGTTTTTATAAAGTATAGTAGCATGACTCGGAAATTCAGTTTTTAAGGTCAGACACATGCAGCTGAGGGACAGACGACTGGTCCAGTCATCTGGTGAGTCAGCACAGGATGGAGAAGAGCAGGGACAAGAGTCCTAATGCCCAGCCTGGCCGGTCAGCAGAGAGGAACTCTGGCTCCATAGCATTACTTGTCATCTATTAAGGTACACGGTGCCTCGCTGCCAAATCTGCTCCTGAAGATTAATAAGCCCCATCTTCCCAAAGCAGCACTATCTCACCTGGAAATTATATTTCCTGGCATTTTTAGTGGTGGGCTTTTTAAATCCAAGTTTAGCTCTTCTCCTGGTACTGTGCACCGGCTGAATGCTGCTGCCTCTCTCAGAGAAGGCTAGTGGGCTAGTATATCTACAGTATATCTAAGACATCCTAGCTGGATGCTGTGAAGAGCAGATACCACATCTGGCCTGCACCCACATTTCCCTTGCACCCACATTTACCATTCTAAATAAGGCCCTGCTACATCTACTGGGATGAGTGCATCTAGTTTTCCTGATTCTGCTTCTCCTCCCTTTACTCAGCAGCCAGAGGGACATTTTAAAAATGCAAATCTGATCATGTCTCACCCCAGCCTGCACTGTTCAGTGGTTTTCCACAGTCCTATAGAAAAAGGTCTACAGGGCTCTGCATGAGATGGCTCTTCCTGATAACTTCTTCTCCCTCTTCACTTAGGGATATAAATATCCCTTCCTCCAGGAAGTCTTCCCATCTTCCAGACTCTGTAGGTCACCTGTTATCTTCTCCCATGGTGCCCTGGACTTTGGTCTTGTAACATTCAGTTCACTGGAAATCCATTTTATGGTGGGTCTTCCCCACTAGAATGTGAACTTCAAGAGGACCTCATTGAATCTGTTCTGTTCTCCACTATATTCCTCATGTCTGGCACATAGTAGGTGCTCATTAAATATGTGTCAAATGAATGAGTAAGTACTCAGATCTTTGAACAGCTCAGGACAACTTTACCAATAAAATAAGAGGCAAAGAGAAACAGAAACATAACAGAACCTCAATGAAATTCTGAGCCATATGACCTTCTTCATGCTGGAGGCCTGATTTCATCATATGATGGGCTCATATATTGTGATTAGGCCCCAGTTAACTCTTCAGAACTAGTTTCTAGCTTAGTTTAGAGAAATCTGGGCCTTTCCATGAGGCGCCACCATAAAGAGCAAACCATAGCCTCAGAGCCACCCAGGTTAAGTCAGGACGCGCTGACCTGCGTGCTGGAGGCCCGCGTCTGTCTCTGTGGAAACAGTAAGCCCCTCCCCGCACCCTGCCCCAGCTGCACATGGGAAGACAGGGCAAGAAGGGCCTGGAGTCCTCGCTCATTTAGCCTCAACCTGTTTTATTGTCTTCCCCCCGGCAGGAACAAACAATAATTCAGTAAAGGAAATATGAGTAATGGAAAGAAAGAGAAAAAAATAAATAAATAAACATATCGAAATGGGCAGTGTCCCCTGGGCCACTGCTTTTAAAGAAAACAAGGAGAGTAGATTTGGAGATATTTCAGTGACTTTGCTAAAAGGAGAAAGAAAATCAAGCTGGCCCCTCCCTTCCAGGCTGAATTCCTTTCCTCTGTCTTGACATAGAAAGAAAAGGTTACCCCAGACCAGGGCTCTCACGCTCTGGTGTGCATCAGAGTCCCTTGGGAGGCTTGTTGAGGCTGCAGGTGGCAGCCCCAACCCAGACCACATGTTTATAATGACAAACAGTACACAACCTAGATCAGATTTTCAAGTCATATATAATATATCTCGTAAAATGAGTCATTTGCTCAGGTGATGACCTTGCAGTGGGGTCAATCTCAGAACAGGATTCTGAGCCTCTGCAGATCAATGCTCCTGGGAAGGTGATTGAGGAGGAGGCACCTAAGGGCAGATAAAATTCCTTTGTAACCTTTGCCCTGAGCAAAGAGGCCCCTTCCACAGGAAGAAGGTCAAGTCTGGTCTATTTTTGCAACAGCATTTCAAGTGATTAGTGGACTTCCTTCCTGTGGTTCCCAGGAATCCTGCACCTGGCTCTCAGGAGGATGTTGGTGATAGGGAACAGGGACTTTGTGAGTGAGAATCAATAATTATCTCTATACTTGCTTGACTCTTTTCTACAAAAATAATCTAGGGGAAAAACACGTACTTTAGAAGAGCAAAGTTCATTATGACAGAGAGCAGAATGGGACATGAAGGTCAGTCTCCCAGCGTGTGGCAGTGTCCTTAGGTCATGATTTTACAAGCTGAAGACTGATTTCTTCACTCAGACCCTTCCCTCCCTCATTCACCCAACAGATGTTGGAGCAACTCCCCTGTGCCCGGCACGGTTTAGGGACTGGGGAGAAGATGGTGACTAAACATGGTTCTGTCCTCCAGGTGCTTCCAGTCTAGTGAGGGAGCTAGACATCAAGTTCACACGTGGATGGATGTTTAATTAATTGCAGATGGTGGAACTTGTAACAGTTTGTGTGGAGATAGCCTCGTGGAAAAGACTACGGTGATCAAGGATCCGAGAGGAGACAGGAGTGGCTGCAGTACAGTGGGCAGCGCGAGGGGGTGCCAAGAGGGAAGGCCGGACCACACGGGGTCTTGTAGGCCATGGTCAGGGTTTATGAAAATGGAGAGCCACAGAAGGTTTTTAAAAAGCGAGTGTCAAATCTGATGTAGGTTTTTAAAAGTGCCTCTGGCTTTGTGTATAGAAATGAGTGGAGGGGCCCGGAACAAAAGAGGGGGCTATTTCAGAGGTTAGGATAGGAGCTGAGGGCAGACTGCACGGTGTTGACAGTGGATAATAAGTAAGTACATTGGATAACCTGCAACTAGAGTCAAAGGGCTCTGTTTTGCAAGATTAGAGAAACTTGGACTAGTTAGAAGGCTGGGACTAGGATGAGACGAGGGGGCACTTGCTTCGGATGCAAAATTTACTCAGAAATCAAGATGAAAAATACTTCAACGCAATATTTTTATAAGTCAAATTTCATGCAAAAGAAAATCCTTGACAAACACATATCAATTAAAAAAAGACAACATCAGTAACAGTTCTGGGCCAAGCCATATAAGAAACCTGAGGCAAAAGGAAAAAATCAGTAATATTCAAAATTTTGAATATTTTGCTCCTTTCCTCACTCTTATCCTGGCTAGCTGACCCTCCCCACCTGTAAAATGAAGAGACCACCGTGTAACCTTCTGCTCTGAAAACAGACATTATGGAAAGAAAGCTGATGACAGAAATCATCACAAGCCCCCTGGTGGTGTAGACAGTATCTTTTCTCCTTATTCTGGAGGCTCTGGAACAGAAGGTACAGAACAGTTGCTCCATAAACAATGTTAATGGCTAGCATTTATCAGACTCTTACTATGTCAGTACTTTGGGAAGATGTGTTAAATACAATGATCTCATTTGATCCTTACAGCAATCCTGTGAGGTGGGTACATATTACCCCTGTTTTACAATGCCTGGCATACACTTGATTAGCATTTGAAAAATAAAGCAAGCAAGAAAGGATGGATCAAGAGAAGGGAAAATGACAGGAAAAAAAGTGGCAGGCTCACACTATTCCTTATCCACACTATATCCGCCCCCTTCCTTGGGAAACACAATTATCAGACAAACACTATGCACCAAATTTAAAAGGATCTACAGAAAATGGAAGGTAATCTTAAATATGACCCTTTTCCATAGGGATTATTTTTGGTAAGTTGGGTTTTTTTAACCCAACAGCTTTTTTGAGAACAAACTTCTTGAATTCGCTCATTCCCAAATCTTTATTGAGCAGCTACTATGTGTCAGGCACAGATAAAGGTGCTGACGTGAAATGTGAACAAAACAAATCTGACCTGGGTCCTCATGAGGCTTACAGTCCTCTGTGTGTCTATGTTTGTGTGTGTGTATGTGTGTGTGTATAGTGTATTGGAGTGAAACAGACAATAATAAGTAAATAAACACATAAATGAAGTCATACTTTATCATAAATGTTACACAAGAAACACATCTGGGTCTGAGATAGAGGACAGGGAAGTGATGAGAACTACCCTAGATACTATAGGTCTGACATAATTAGCCTCAGGGAAGTTCATAATAGTCTTGTTGCTGAAAATGCCATGCTATCCCCAGCCAGTGTGGCTCAGCTGGTTGGCGTTGTCCCATGAACCAAAAAATTACCAGTTCGATTCCCAGACAGGGCACATGCCTCGGTTGTGAGCTCGGCCAGTCTATGTTTCTCTCTCTCTCTCTCTTTGTCCCTCCCTTCCCTTCTCTAAAATCAAAAATAAAAATAAAATAAGAAGAAAATGCTGTGCTAAAAATTTTTGAAAATTAAATCAAACTCCCTTCGGAGTGTGAAATTTTACAACTCCTATCACAGCAATTTTGAAAAGCAACATCCATGTATTTGGTAATATATTTTTATGTGAACAGACCTATAGAAAAGTTATTTACACCATCAAGGGTTCAAGAACACATCATGAGAACATTGGGAAATGTTCTGTCTCTGTCGGCCCCACCCCACAGGTCCATCTAAATGTCCAGATTTATCGAATTCCAGAGCAGCCCCTTGAACTTGACAACACCAAGGAGGAGCCAAGGAATGCAGGAATGTTAAAAGCTGAGAGGAATTATGTGCAAAAACATGGCAGTCAGAGAAGTTAGGAGAAGTCACTCTGACATTTCTCCTTACTTGTGTTGCCTAATCTGCTTTCAAAGGCCAATAATGCAGAAATTCTCCATTTTTCAAACCACCCCACCCAATATAGTGGTGCTTTTATCTGTAAAACATGAGAGAGGAGTAATGGACAGTGGGGGATATAAATGGCTTTGAAAGGTCATTTAGATGACCCATGGACATGGACAAGAGGGTGGGGATTGACTGTGGGAGACGGGGGAGGTGGGCAGGGCAGGGGAGAGCAACAGGAGAAAAACGGGACAACTGTAATAGAACAACAATTAAAAAAATGAAAAAAAAAAAAAGGTCAGTTAGAAAAAAAGACATAAACAAGGAGGAAAATCATGCAGAGTTGAAACCATGCTGTGAGCTACCTTCCAAAGTTAAAGAAAACAGCTGTGAGAGGCCATGTTTGACAGATGAGTGCACTGTCACGGTTAGGGGTACCTGCCTATCCTTGTGACTTTTCTGGTAAATGCCATCTTTTCTGCAATTGCACCTTCCTGGAGATGCTAGATACCCAAGGCAGACGTTGCTTAATTTAGCTTCTTGGATACAAGATTTCAACTCACTTCCAAGTTCTTTCATCCCTTATCAAACACCAGCCTTTCCTGGAGTCTTCAGTCAGGCTCTCTCGCTCCTCCTCCTTCCCCTAAAACCCGCCTGATTCCCGACAACAGCTGGGTTGTGTGTGGACCTGTGTGTGGAATACTAACGATGTGGCCACAGGACTACGTGAGCCATCAGGCGACCTGAAACAGGGCAAACGGTGCAAATGGGAGCAAGGTCCCTTTTGGGCTTTTCATGGGAGGTCAAAGAGAACTGGCAAGGAAAATGAAACTAAAAATAGCCGAAGTCCTTAAAGAGAAAGAATGTGAAAGGAAACAAGGTTTATACTATCCCGATGTAGACTCTCCAAAAACTAGTCACTGGAAGGCTAGCTCCAGGGCAGGTGACTATTTTCTTCCCGCCCTTTGGCTGTGACTCTCACTGGGTCCCTTTGTGGGTCCTGGGCTCTGCTCCCACCCGATTCCTGCTTGCTGCTGGAGTCTCTGCAGGAATGTAGCCCCCAGGGGCAGAGCTGGGGCCTCTGTGGCCCACTTTCAAGAACCAGAATAGACTCTGACATGTGGAATAAGCTCTGTGGGGTTTACATTCCTCTTTCGTATCCAAGCACCTTAAAACACAAAACCACATGCCAGGACTGCTAACCATTCTTCCAGAGACGGCTGGATATCATCTGTCCGGCAGAAACGTGAGCTTTCTCCTTTTCATTATTGAATGTTTTGAGTGAGCCTGGGACCCTTGAATGAGGCTGCCCCACAGAGGGACGACACACTAAACTGATGATATCTCAGGACTGAGGATTTTATTCTTGGCTAAACCACAGATTTGCTTTGATAAACTATGCAGCCTCTCTGCGTCACAGTGCTCTCAGCTACAGAAACAGGGAAAGTATGCATCTATCCGTATAATAGAAGGAACAGCAAATACAAAGTGATTATGAAGAACTTAATGTAGTGTCTATATAACAGGTACTCAGAGATGCCTGTTTACTCACACAAAATGCTTTGTAAAAGCCTCAGTGCTATAAAAATATAAACAATCAACACACTAAAACAGAGGCCCTTATTAACAACAATACCTCTGGTTCCTAAACACTCATTGTATGCAAGGCCCTTCCTAGGCCTTACTCTATTCTTTCCTCATGACATCATGACCAGGTCAGTTCTCTCAACAGCTTCCTTTCTACAGATGAGACAGCTGAGGATGAGACACAGTAAATGTAGTTCCTGAAAAACAGAAGCCAAAACCCAGGTCTATGACTCTTAGGTTGTGAGAACTTGCCTTTTTCCTGGTGCTTCCAACCTAGGAGGACCATTCACTCAGTGCTGCAGTGGTCTCTGGCCTGGCCCCAGCCCTTTTATAAGCAATGGCAAGTGACTCTACTGTGGCAAAGGTCAAGACAGACTCACATGATGCTGGGTCATTTCAGGGAACCGGCAGAGTGACAAGCAGGAGGTCACTGTACAGCTGGGAAAGAGGACAGTTCTGTGTCCAGGTAGGAACGTGCAAAGACTCCATTCATGGAAAACAGTGACTCCTTTAGAACACTGTCAGCAGGGCTCCACGACGTATGGAGGCTGGCAGGGTAAAAAGAATAGAGAAGCTAAGGATTTCTCAGTTCAGTGGGCTTTTCTTCTCTTTCCCATGTTTCTTGGCATTTAAGATAGTGAACTCTAGAGTCAGACAACCCTCCCTTCAGATCAAGGCTCTAACATTCACTTAGCTGTGTGACTTTAGAGAAATTATTGAAATTCTCTGAGCCTCTGGTCCTTAGCTGGAAAATGGGGGATAAAAAAGCAAATGCCTTAAGTTCAGCTCAGGGCAGCATCCCTGTTCTGTTAATTAAAATTTGGGACATTGAATCAGCTAGGGTAAATGATTGAATAGAAAATTTTACTCTATTCATTTACCTCCTGGGCTAAAAAACAAACACAGGAAAAGAAAAAAATAATGCCTACCTAACAGAATTTCTTTGAGGATTAAGTAAAATAATGTATGAAAACGTGTAGGGCCATACCTAGTACACAGTAAATGTTCAAGGAAAGGTTACTATTTTATTATTTATGTACCTGTTTTATTATTTATGAGGGTGCCCAAAGCAGGCTATCAGGAAACATAAAGCAGAACAAGCCCTTGGCATTGCCAAAGAGATAATAAACATACTTCAAAAGACTGAGTTTGGAGAAGCCCAATTTTCTGCATCAGGAAATAAGGAGGAAAAAAAAAAAAAAAAAAGACCCAGCAAACAGACCATCCTCCCTATGAGCTAGAAGGTCTGCAGACTCCGAGAAAGAAATGTCCTTGCTGGGCTGTTTCTAGAGACTGTAACTCGTACAACAGAGTCAAAGGATTTCTGGAGACATCAGGAAGAGAGGGCTAGAAGAAGGCGTGAGTGCTGCTGGAGCCTCTGCTGAATCACTTTGCATTTGGCTCGAAGCCCTGGGGCTTTAAAGTATCAGTCTGCAGGACGTTTCCGTTTAGCAGGGATTCAGGGTGGCTGGGAGCCTGCAGGATGCTCTGGACTGGAGTGTAGCCTTCAAGTTCAGACAGAACAGAACACATCACTGCATCTCGAAGTGCACCATCCTTCCTCTCTGACTGGAGGCTATTTTCTCTGAGCACTTAAAAGAATTCGTGGCCTCCAAATGAATAATGCTTGATGGAAGGAAGTGTTTTGGGGGTAGAATTAAAGATCCAGAATCAAGGGAAGAAATAAATGGTACTGGAGGAGATCCTTGGGAGAGATGGAGTTGTCTGCTCACATTTTCTGCCCTTCATTAAAGAGTATTAAAGAGTATGAGAGCTAAGGCTGGGACTGAGCTGCTGCAGGACCACTTTCTGCCATCTTACGCTTGCTCCAGGCTTCTAGGTCCCTCTTCTCTAAAGCAGAAAGCATGGCTTGATGAGTCTGCTATGGTCAGAATGTAAACTCCTCAAAGGCAGACACTGATTTCTGTTGCAGGTCCAGAATCCCTTATCTGAAAAGTCTTGGTGTTCCATATATTTTAGAATACAGAATTTGGGGGGATTTTAGAAAGGCAGTATGGCACATATATTGTATATTATGGAACAACTCCAGGGGGGTCTGGGAAAGTACCCTATAATCAAACATGTTACTAATTCTGCACTGGATTATATAAATATGTGGCTCAGTGGATTGAGCACCAGCCTGTGAACTGAGAAGCTGCTGGTTAGATTCGCGGTCAGGGCACAGGCCTGGGTTGTGAGCCGTGTCCCTGGTTGGGGGCCTGTGAGAGGCAGCCAGCTGATGTTTCTCTCTCACATTGATGTTTCTCTCCATTTCCCTCTTCCTTCCCCTCACTCTGAAAATAAATTTTTAAAATATTTTTTAAAATATTAACACAAAATGGAATAAATAAAGATTTTTGTTGCAGGACAGTTTGGGTCAGGTTTTACCACAATTTGAGTTATGAAAGAACTCTAGTGTTCAGAGCCTTTTGCATTTTGTAATTGTGGATTAGAGATTTCAGGGCTTCCTTTTTCCTTTTTCTTTTCTTTTCTTTTCTTTTCTTTTCTTTTTTTTTTTTTTTTAATTTCCAGGACATCTGCAGGAGTCTACCCATGGCAGGTACTGAGTAGAGGTGGTTGGCATTCTAAAAAATGACATCTTGATCTCCTGCAAATAAAGTTGATTCTGGAAGCCAGACAACAGTTTATTATCAGTGACTTGGGGATTCTTTAGAATTAGAAGGATCCAAAATTAAAGAACAGGCAAGAAAGACTATTGAACGCTAGGTTCTCTGCACCCTGGACAGGAACACACACAAAAAAACGATGAAATATACTGAGAACTGATGACTAGTATAACATAGTCAGTACCCAAGCAAGCGAGAAAACATCAGTACACATGTGATAATGAAAATTTCTAACCTATATATAGAAAATGATATTTTTCCAATGTTGCCAACCTATTACTAAATGTTTAAATTAAGTTTCTTCAATCCAAGGTCAATAGCACAGATGGACAAAACTAAACAAGAGGATGTTAATCAAACTAACATCTATTCAATGCTTATGAGGCTCAGCACTTTACACGTATTATCACTAAACACTTAAAGCGATTCTGTGCAGTAGCTACTGTTACGGAACCCTATTCTGCAGATGAGGAAACTGAGACTCTGTAAGACTGAGTAATTTGCTAGCAAGTGTCTGGCCAGGACTCAAACCCAAGATTAGTAGTATGTTGGTAAACCAGCTATCAGAGAATGAAAAAAGGGGAGGGGGCTTGGGGGAAGGTGGGAAGGGAAGGAAAAGCTAGAAGCAGAGGAAATAAAGGCCCTGATTTATATTATTTGCCAATTTCTGTGTTGTTAAATAGTCTCACTAGGGCTGATCTCAAGCAGGCTTTCAAAAGTCCTCAATATTTAATAACTGGCTTTTACAAACTTGTGGGAGCCATCTCCTGCCCACACCATGATCAAGTCTATCCCACGGCCACATGCACAGTTTATCGCTGGCTTTAGAAGGTGAGATTCCAATCCCCTGGAGCAGAGCTGGCTGGGGAGCAGCAGGCTGAGACGCCACCCCCCGCCTGTCGCTGTGGCTGCGTTCCTGCCTCAGACCTGGTTCATATCATAGAGCGGGGAGCAGAGGAAAAAAGAGAGGGGAGAACATGTTGCCTCCTGTTCTTCAGGCAAACTCTCCTTCACCAGAGGGTATAAAGTGGGGTCCTGCCCCCCTGACACTCTTGGCAGAAATGACAAAACCTGGAACTGTTTTTCCAGATCACATAAACTTTCTCTTGGTGAGATAAGAAGGTTATACTTGAGACCAAAGGGTCTGATACCTTCCTTTAGATTTTTAATTTCCATAATACTTCTTTCGAAGAAGTAAGGAAGTGCGTATCTTCTACAAGATGAGAACCAGGTTTGGGACTGCTTTTAACCAAAGGTAGGATATTCTAACCTGATTTTAACCCAGTTAAAACACATTTAGGCTCATAGCTTCGTTTCTCCATTAATATCTGAGGATTAAGTCTCCTGATAACGTTTCCCCTAGAGGACCCCGAGAAGGAACTGGCCTGGTATTCAATCAATGAACACCCACAGGACACTGATGATGGGCAGGCATTTGCTCAGTGCTGGGTCTAGGGGAGGAAAAAAGGCATAGCCCAGAGTCTTGGAGACTTATGAAGGAGAGAGCTGTGCAAACATAGTTAAATTATATTCATTCACTCATTCAACAAATATTTATCAAGTGCCTATTAGGTACCAGACATTTTTCCAGACACTAGGACACCATGGTGAGCATGACATTGGTTTATACTATCACGAAGCTGACAGCACCATCATGAAGAGAGACATTAATTAAATAGTCAAAAGAATAAATATGTGATTAAAACCTGAAGTAAGAACTCCAGGGACATGTTAAATGGCCCTATGAGCCCTGGAGGAAGCTGACCCAGTTCAGGAAGCCAGGAAAGGATTCCTGGAGGATTTGGCAATGGAACTAAGACTTGCACAAACAGTAAAGGGGTGAGGCCGGTAGAGAGAAGATGAAGAGGAACAGCGCTCCGGGTAGGGGAGGCGAGCGAGTGTGGTGGTAGATGAGGCAGGGCTGGATCTCGCAGAGCCCCGCAGGCCTTGCTGGGACCTCAGGCACCTCCCAGGGCGATGGAAAACCACTTAAGGTTTGAACAGGGACTCCGCCTGGCGGTGGCGCCCAGCGCCGCGCTGGGCACAGTGCGGCTGTGGAAGCGTTAGGGAGTCCACTAATCTAAACTGTTATGTGTGGTGTGGGGGGAGAGTAGGGAGCTTAGGGCTGGGGGATGTGCCCACATAGGCTTTCTGGGGGAGCAAAGAGCGGAGATAAATTTCTGAGGGGTGAGTATGACTTAGCCAGGTACGGGAGCAGGGCGGAGGAAAACAGAAAGAATGCTGCTGGTGCGAGGCTGTGGGGGCGCGACAGGAAAAACAGGCCAGGAAGAGGAAAGGCCGCCGGGCTGGGCAAGGAGCAGATGAGAAAAGCCTCACAGGTCACCGTGGAGCTGGGCTCTATTTATCCCGAGGGCGGCAGGGAACCCACTGACACAGTCAGCGAGCTGTAGCAGGAGAGTGATGATCGGACTCGTGTGCTAGGAAGGTCGCCAGCAGCAGGATCAGACGGCGAGTAAAAGGGAGCCGAGCAGAAGAGACCCCCGCTGTTGGCCTCAGCAGTCCAGGTGAGAGAGGTGTTGTGTCTGCACTAAAGCAGCCACAGTGGGAATGAAGATTATTTTTGGAGACGTTGAAACGGTACAGCTGAAAGAGTTTTGTCACCAGTGGGATGGATGGGAGCCATTTCTACTCTACCAGAGAATAGTCTGAACAAAATGGATTCTTCTACTTGTGTCGAGTCTTGTCTTATGACCTGATACATGATCACCTTTTTAAAATGCTCCAGGTGTCCTTGAGAAGAATGGGGTTTGTTAATTGTTGGGTGCAGAGGGCTCTTACACTCATTCAGTTAAGCTTGTTAATTGTGTATTCAATCTTCTCTATCACTATTATTTTTTGGTCTATTTGCTCTATCACTTATGACAGGAATGTATTAAAATCACTATCACTGTGGATTTGTCAGTTTTTGTTTTATATACTCTGAGGCTATGCCATTATTACACAAGCTTAGAGTTTTTATGTCTGTTGATTGTTCCACCTGTCACTATGCAGTGATCTCGTTTATCCTTGATCATTCTTTTTGCCTTAGACCTACTTTATATGATATTAATATAACCATATCAACTTTTATTTTTTTGCTAACATTTGGTACCTATTTTTTCATTCTTTTGCTCTTAACCTCTGTGTCCTTGTGTTTTAAATGTGTCTCTTGTAATCAGAGTGTAGATGACTTTTTAAAAAATACAGTAGCTAGTATATTTAGCTCATTTACATTTATTGTAATTGTAAGTATATTTGGATTCATTTGTTCAACCTAATTTTGAACAATTTTTAAAATTTTTCTATTTTTCTCTTTTTCTGGATTATTTTGGATAAGTAGTTTTATTTATTTTGTCTCATTTCCCTTTACCAGTTGCTAGTTGGAATTAATGTATTCTGTATTTTTTTTAGTAGTTACCCTTAATATTTAACATGCATTCTGACTTTTCAAGATCTAGATTAATTAACATCTCTAAGGAATAGTTAAGCTTTGAGGTGATGCCCTTCATAGAGACAGCAAGCAAGGACTTAAAGCATATTTGGAACCAAAGGTGAGGCCTGTTTTACATATGCTGGATTTGAGGACACATATCCAATTATCACCTTAACAGAAGCCTATACATCCACTTTTTGGGGCTTTATACACTTTGCAAAATATCTCCCTCCATGGATATTCTGCATTGCATAAGCAGTGAAAGAGTTTTAAAGCAAAATTAAAAAAGCAACATCAGTGTTCGCCTTCCCTTGATTCTCAGAACCGTAAGTCTTCCCTTCTAGCTTCTTCACCAGGGCCAAAATGAGCACAAATATCTCCTATGTATAACAGACTTCACAAATGTCACTGCATAACTGTGGATAGCTGAGAACTGAGCCTGACATGGCGACCTTTGTCTCCTTCATTTCTCTGCTATCTCGGTGGCTTGAATGTCGAAGGCAGAGAGGCTTAGCTAATTGCTGCCAAATGTGAAAGGAAAGAAAAAATTCTAGTTTCATACCAATTGAAAAATTACTTGAAATTAAGCATTAAAACACAGCTGACCAAGACGACCTCAGGCTTTGGCTAGTTCAACACAGCCAGTTACTCCTACCTCCTCCAGGTCAAGTCATAGTTTTATTCTTCCCAAGTGCTGCGATGAATATTGAGGCTGCTTAACCCTTCGGACAACTCTCAGGCAGGCGGGGCGGGGAAGCAGTGAGGGAATCGCGCATGCGATGCGCTGGGCAGTGTCGCTCACGGTGCCACACTGAACAGTGACTGTTGTGTTCCTGGACAAGAGTGTATGCTTAACATCCTGTTCATGTGTCAGAGTTTGTGTCTCTTCCAGAAGCTACAACTGACAAAATATGTCAGCCTTAACATGGATGTTCCAAAAGGCTTGGTGTTCTCTTCACTTTGGTGCCACTAGTAAGGCGAGAAAGTCTTCAAATTTTCCCAAAATCTCACCAGTGCCCCAAATTTCAAAGGGTTGGGCTTAGCACACAACGATGACATAAAGTCCCCTTGATATCTTCCATCTCCCAACGCACACACACGCGCACATGCATATACATACACAGAGAGAGAGAGAGAGAGAGAGAGAGAGAGAGGGAAACAGAGGTGGACGTAGAGACTTAGAGGCTTGTGGATGAAGGAGGAGGGTTTGGAAGGAAGAGCGAGGGCTTGGGAAGAAAATGCAATGTGCTGAGCAAGGCAAACTCTGCAGTCTTCCCTGTGAAATAGATGTACATAAACGGAATTAATTTTCTACCTGCATTGTTCTATGTGAAAAGAGCCAGACAGAGGATATTTGGGGGGGGGGGGGGGTCTGACTTTAAATGTAGTTTATATGGTACATGCAAAATTCTCTTCGGAGGTACTGGAGGGACTTCAAACCATAACTGAAAATGGGGATGGCAGGACTGGCCCATGTGCCTGCATATGGGGAGAGATGTCCCAGGAACACGAGCATGCCTGGGGCAGAGGAGACAAATGGAGGCTTCCAACACAAACCCTAAGTCCAAAGTCACCAGGACAATCATCCAAATTGTTGCCTTCATTTACAGCAGAATTAATGTCTATGGAGTAGTTCATGAGGCTGTTCCAGGGATGGACAGATGGGTGGGTGGTGAGTATGGAGAGTGCAGGAGGCCGGCTGGCCTTCCACAACATTCGCAGGGCTCACTAATGCCCAGTGACGTGGGTTCTCTGGGGAGGAGACGCCGGGGTCCCACCACAAGGCTGGCAAGGGGACAAAAGCGGGTGCTGTTGGTGGTGGTACTTACCAATGTCGGGGTCACAAATAAACAACTTGACCTGTGGCTGAAACCACAGATAGCACCAAACCCTGTACACTACTTTTTCCTATAAATACATACCTATGATAAAATTTAATTTATACATGAGGCACAGTAAACAACTAACAACAATAATAATAAAATAGAACAATTACAACAATATACTGTAATAAAAGTTAGGTGAGTGGCTTTGGGGCCATTATGAAGTAAAATAAAGGCTCCTTGAACACAAGCACTGTGACACACGACAATCTGACAACCGAGACGGCTACCAAGTGCCAAACAGGTGGGTACAGTGTGAATATGCCAGACTAAGGGAGAGTCGTGTCCCGGGCAGGACCGAGCAGGACACTGAGAGATTTCGTCAGGCTACTCAGAGTGCTGCACAATTTAAAATTTAGGAATTGTTTATTTCTGGAATTATTCATTTAATATTTTCAGACCACAGTTGACTGCGGATAACTACAGAAAGGAAAACCGTGGATGCAGGGGCGGAACTATTATAACACTGCGGTATCAGTGAGGTCGCTGAACTCTTCCTGGTGATTAAGTGCAGGTTAGGGCTTTATTTCAGGAGACCTGTCTTGAGGCTCAGCTCCACCACTTACTAGCTGTTGACCTTGACCTTGGACAGACCATGGTGCATATCTTAAGTTTTGGTTTCTTTTTATAAGGAAAAAAATGAGGATAATATTAGTGTCTATCTCCAAGGGTTACAGTGAAAATTACATGAATTCATTGTAGCCCAGAATATGTTAATGATGATGACCATTATTATTATAAGGCCACTTGAGACCCAGTGTGTACAATCAGCATCTGTTCACACTTATGAAGGTCCCACATTGGTGTCCTGGTCTCTTTGCCTCTGTTTTGTCATTGTAGTCACCCAGCATGTCATTCTCCTAAATGGTGGGGACAAGTAGATGCTTTTTTAATCCTTAGAGGTATAATTGATACATTTTTGCACTAGTACATTATAAATTTGCATATTGTGGGTATATACAACATTAGAGGATTATAATACACAATATGGTGGTTTCTGTGTCATAATAAGTATGTCTCATTAGAGAATAATTAGGCTGAAGATGGCCTTGGTACAAGGGACACCTTCTCTATGTGGCATGAGGATATGTGGAGAACTGTGGAAGCAGGCAATAACTGGCCTGTCTTTCACAAGGATGTCTCAAAAAATTTCCCTTGGTACAGTGTCTGCCCTTTAAAACCCCCACATAACACCCCCACACGCTGTTTCCCACACGCAAACCCAGAATTTTCCTTTACACATGAGCCCTCGGTTCTGTCGTGGGAGGCTGGGAAGGCTCCAAGCGCATCCACCGGGTCTCTGGTGCCCAGGCTCTATGTGCTACCTCTGCACCTGGGCCAGGCAGCACCCAGTCCAAACAGTGGGAGCGGGGAGAGCAAAACCTCAGTGCCGGCCTCTCGGCTTTTGTGGGTTTCAGCCTGACCCTGGGTGTTATTTTAGGGCAAGTTCAGCATTTAATTTGAGGATATGTGTGGATCAGACAGGAGGGACCAACACATTTTTTTTCCCCTTGGCCAAATGATTAAATTTAAAGTTCTAAAAAATGCACAGCTGGATCCAAAGCTGTGTCCAATAGGGAAACGAGAAATGCCTGGACAATCCCTCCCATGCCAGGGCCATCCTTCCTTAACCACCAGCCACTGCACAGGCCCTGGACTGTGGGCATCACCTGGCCAGTCGGTGGTTCCCAACTGACAGGGGCCCTGCACCCCGAGGCTCTCTTTCCCTTCCTGAAAGTGTCCCTTGCACCTTTGCTGGGAGAACATTCTACAGGTTTGTTTGATTTCTTACAGCCGTGAAAAGTCCCCTAACCAGCAGCTGCTGAACCATGGCTGAAGGGGAAGTCACCACGTTCACAGCCCTGACTGAGAAGTTTAATCTGCCTTTGGAGAATTATAAGCAGCCCAAACTTCTCTACTGCAGCAATGGGGGCCACTTCCTGAGGATCCTTCCAGATGGCACTGTGGATGGGACAAGAGACAAGAGCGACCAGCACAGTAAGCAAGCATCTCTCTTGGAGCCCTTCACCTTTCTGGTGTCCTCCTTAGTCAAGGGTGGGGGAAGGGAGGATATCTAAATACTGGTACCCTCTTCTCCAGGGTCCTCTTCAGGCTTGACAATCTTGGAGGCGGGGTGATATAAACATGGAAAGGATCTGGGTGTGGAAAATACAGTTGTGAGGGTCACAGCTGACCTCAAGGGGACTCTCTGTGGCCTTACACACCTGCTTTGAGATCAGAAGTGACGGCCAGTGTTTAATTTTTCAGGTTTCTGTTGCTAGTGGAAGGTCTGGCCCCTGAGGCCGGTCAGGGTCCTGCTTGCTCCCTGAGGGAAGAACAGCACAGGGCAGGGGCCATAAAGCTCGCAGGAAGACACGGGCTCAGGTTCACGTTTCCTGACTCTCCGGGTTACCTTTCCACTGGGCTTGATTTGTGAAATCCTAGTTCAAATTGTAGTCTTACACATCATAAATTATGCAGGTTTTGCTCTGCATATCATGCAGATGTGGCTGTGGTAACCGGGAGGGATAAAGCCCTTCTCCAGACCTTATGGAAACTGGAGAGCCGGAGCAATTCGAGCCAAAAGCTGAATGTCTCTTCCGGGCTTTCCTGCCAGGCCAGCTCTCAGAGGGTGTTGATAAATGGGGTTATAACTTTGGAGAAAATAATTTTCTTGACTATCTAAGAATAAAAATGTCTTCCTTCTGCTTTAGTGCTTCTGGTGTTGGTGTGTGTTGACATTAGGTGTCCAGGGACCACTGCCATGTTGTCAGGAATTCCCTGAGTTACCCTGAAGCATTAGATCTTGTAGAGAAGCCAAAGGTCAGATCTGGTCCCTGCTAAGAGAATCAAAAGGGCCAAGCATGTCACGAATCAGGAGAAGGAAAGTGAGGATGAAATCAGGAGACACAGGCCCTGGCCTGGTAGCTCAGTTGGTTTTAGTGTCGTCCCAGTATGCCAGGGTTGTAGGTTCAATCTCTGGTCAGGGCACGTACCAAAAAAAAAAAAAAAAAAAACAAGATCAGGAGACACAGAATATAGCACAGATAGAAAGTAATGGTCTGTAGGATGGCTTTAAAATAGAATGTCTTTGAAGGGATGGAGTATATACTAGGGAGTCTTAATTATTCATGGAGTATGCACCACAAGCAGCAGGACTGAAGCACAAATGTCCACCGCATTGTGCCCCCTCTCTACCCTCAGATGCACAAACAGTAGGCAGGCAGCTGGTGTTCACAACCCCGTTGGCACTATCGCTTCCTTCCCAGCCCCCATGCAGACCCTTGAGGTGAGGAGCAGGAAGGCTGAGGTTGGGGTTTGCAGCTGCAGGTAGATGTATTAGGCTTTGTTTTGATGGCTTGTCTTCAAACGAACCTTCTGAATGCCTGATACTCGATGAAAAATAGGCACCAGAGTAAGGCAAAAAATACTTTATTTAGCATGTTCGCCATACAGACACAAAATTTACTGCAAATAAATCAGCTTAGCTTGTAGTCTGTTGTGTCAGGCAAGCCACACAATTTGTGTGACCTGCCCCACTCAGCACAAGGGACGAGCTTTAATTTCCCCAAGGTTTTAAACATTTCTAGTAAGTTTTACCAATTTTCTGAACCAATGGGAATGCTCTCTGGTCCTCAGATTCTCAGGGGAAAGACAGTCTTGGTGATGTGGTTCTCGAGGTTAAGCTGGCTCTTTTGGGAAACTTTGAATTCTAGGGTAACAAGAGGTGCAATTACAATTTCCAAGTACTAGAATTTCTGTGCAAATGGCAAGTCTTCACTGTCGCCATTCCATCATCAGCATATAGGTGCACTCTGGGTAGGTAATACTAGGACTTCTGAATAGTGCTGAGGATTAGGCCGCCTCACCTAGGATGTCAGGGGCCCTTGGAAGGCAAGTGGCCTTGGGGGTGGTGGGGGAGGAGTCTGCGAACAAGTAATGCTGGACTAATTATTTGCCAAGTGAACTTAACCTTTCAGGCCTCACTCTTCTTACTTATAAAATGATAATATTACTTGCCTCACAGGTTTCTTGAGAGGATTAAATGAGATAAGGTAGTGAAAATTCTTGGCACAGTCCCTTGGCCCAGAGTAAGCACATGTTGGTCAAGATTGCTATTATTAACGACATCATTGTCATTGTCATCATCATGAAGATGAATGTATATTCAACCCAGCATATGGGAATACAGTATAATACTTAGCACCTTCCCTAGTTTTTTCTTTTCCAGGAAGGCCAAGGGGTCTAACCTCAGGTTCTGATTCAATGTCTCTCTGGCAACATTCAGAGTTGGTGTGTTGGCCTATGTACTTATTCTAGGATGGACTGAAAACAAGGATCTAGGAGGACAGAAATCGGAGTAAGTTGGGTGAGTGAGCAGAAATCCATCCCTGTGCTGGTCAATGCCAGAACTAAATAACCCATGTGCCCTCTGGAGTCAGGGGCCTGAGCTGGAGGGTCAGAGAATCTGAGTTCGCATTCCTGAGTTGCCACTCTCTAACTGGAGCAACAATGGACACTTACCATTCTCTCCATTTTGCACAAAGTGCTCTGCAAAAGCTGCTTAAGCCCCCAGGCCCAGGCCCTTCCAATCATCCTCTCTGATCTGTAACTTTAGATGTCTCCAGTATTCCCAGCTGTCTTACCTTACGGAAAATACTGAGACTCAGTTTCCTCACCTGTGGAATGGCAATCATAACCGTGCCATGTGTACTCGACAAGGCTGAAAACGCATGAGACCCCGCAGCCAAGAGGACTCCTTGGCTTGGATGCGCTCAATGAGTGTGGTTCTGTCGCCCTCTTCTGCCCAGTGGCGGTACTGCCACAACCCTTCTCAATTTCAAGGATAATTCAGAAACCCAATCAACCTGGTCAGGCACGGAGTGGATGGTCCCTGACTAACTGATTAGCACAGTCCTGCGAGGGGAGGATCTATATTCCTTGATCACTAGTTTGAGCATGATTAGGGACTGTGGTCACAAGTAGAGAGCCACACGCTAAGACTTCCTTCAGGAAGAATTATTTCTAAAAGCCAGTCAAATATTTAAAGAAATTTACATAAATCATGCAAGATAGAAGTGTATGCCTGCCAGCTCTACAGTGCAAAATTAAAATTAGAAATAACTCCTTTCACAGCTTATCTTTGTCCCCTGGGAAAAGCTGGGAAGTTTTCAAAATTTGTCTTCTCCCTCCAAGATAGTAAGTTCCCAAGTACCTGGCCCAAGGCCTCTCAGGGAGTGGCATAAACCTGCAATGGATGCCTGTGCACAGGCTTTGTAATGCAGCCCTGAGTAAAATGCCTCTGCTGATGGCACTTTCTGGCTGGTAGAGAAGGTGTTTTGGTTTGCGCCTTTCCAACCCCTCGCATCACCATGGTGGGCAGTTAGCACTAGCGGCTGGGAGCACTTGTTCCATTACATATTGTGAGTGCCAGGCAAAGGCAGAGAGCAAGAGCCGCAGACTGTGAGACGGGGCTTGGGTGCCGGTTGTGAGAAGGTCCACGTAGACTCCCAGGGGCTTTCCTTTGGGAGAGGGGTAAATGGGGATGTCACCGTGAGAGGGAAGGCCCTGGAAGAGGAACAGGTGCAGGAAAGAAAGCCATTTGAGGAGTGCTTTGTGTACTAGGCAGCTCTCCTTAGAGGTGAAAGTCCACATTTATTTGTGTGATTATGTAATGCTTTTCTCCTGCCGTGGGCTCTGTGGATGGGGACTCAGAGTCCAGCGATGCACCTTTTGTGGCTAACACGGGCCTGGCAGTTGGTATAATGTCCGATAAACACTCATTTGATGAGTGAGTGAATTGCATTGGTGGCAGATAAATCCAAATTCAACAATATAGTAAGTAAATGCCAGTTGAGCACCTGGATGTGCCAGGCTCTGACTGGACTCTTTCATTCCTGCCTAGCTACAAGCCCGGGAGGTTACAAATGATCATCACTCTCTGAGACACTGAGCAAACAGGGCATGTGATCAGCAAGTAACTGGGAAAGCTCAGCACAGAATTCCCAGCTGCTTCTTCCAAGACTAAAGCTCTCCCCATACCCCACTACCGCCCCCGGCATCGGTCTCGCCCCACAAACCAGTCAAACAAACGTACTGGATTTGCACAAACTGTCGTGCAGGTCAGATGGACAAAGGCGCAGGTCCCATTACCACTTACTAGTTCTGAGTCGCCTTGGGGAAGTTACCTCCCCTTCCTGTGCCTCAGATTCCTTGTTTTAAAAACATGGATGACAAAACCATCAACAAAAAAAAAAAAAAACAACACACTGAATGAAAGAATATATTCACCAATGATATATCTGATATGGGGTAGATATCCAAAATATATAAGAAACTCATACACCTCAGTAACGAATTATAAATAAACAATACAAAAAAAAGGGCAGAGGACATGAAAAGACACTTTTCCAAAGAGGACATATAGGTAGCCAATGGACACATGAAAATATGCTCAACATCAGTAATCATCAGGGAAATGCAAATTAAAACCACAGTGAGATACTATCTCACACCAGTCAGAATGGCTATTACCAAAAAGTCCACAGATACCATGTATTGATCAGGATGTGGAGAAAGGAGAACTCTTGGGCACTACTGGTGGGACTACAAATTGGTGCAGCCACTATCGAAACAGTACTGAGATTTCTCAAAAAACTAAAAAATAGTTCACCTCTGGATATTTATCCAAAGGGAAAAAAAAAAGCGCACTAATTCAAAAAGATACATGTACCCCTATGTTCATTGCAGCATTATTTACAATAGCCAAGATATGGAGGCAGTGTAGGTGCCCATCAGTAGATGAATGAATAAAGATGTGGTACCTATAGCCAACAGAATATTATGCAGCAATAAAAAGGAATGAAATGCTGTCATTTGTGACAACATAGATGGATCTAGAACATATCATGCAAAATGA
Source organism: Furipterus horrens (assembly GCF_987537825.1). Taxonomy (NCBI): domain Eukaryota; kingdom Metazoa; phylum Chordata; class Mammalia; order Chiroptera; family Furipteridae; genus Furipterus; species Furipterus horrens. Next base: position 71,941,921 of record NW_028327180.1, read on the forward strand.
AATAAGTCAGGGAAAGGCAATTACTGTAGGGTTTCACTTATATATGGAGCCTAAAAAAGAAAATAAAGGAACAAAAACAAAACGAAACAAAACAAAAAACAGACTCATTGAAACGGAGACCAAAGGGATGATCCCCAGAAGAGAGGGGGCGGGGGAGGGGTGGAAAAGGTAGAGGGGGAATGTAACTGTGATAAGTTCACATGGGGCAGATCATTACTGGAATTAGTGGGGTGATCACACTATAAGGCATAAAAATGTTGAATTGCTATATTATACACCTGAAAAAGATGTAACTAATATAATAATTATACCAACTATATTTAACAAATTTAGATTTTAAATAAGGATGACAAGGGTACCTGTCTCATAGGAAAGTAGGAATTTTAAGTGTGAGGATATTTGTAAAAGTGTTTAACACAATACCAATCACATAATACGTGTTCAAAAATGGTATTCATCATCCTCATCATCACCCCTAAGCTCCCTCGGCCTTCCTCCTCTAGCCATCCGATCTTCGGAGCTCATTAAGTGAAGTAACTGCGAGGCTTGCTTAGCAGACTGAGGGTGACTCTGCATCTCTGTCTCTGGGACTGTCAAGGTTTGGCACTCTCAAGGCCGGGCATGTAGGTCTCATGGACCCAGGCACTGACCCAGCCAGCCCTGCTCTGTCTCATGTCTCTGGGGCAGAGTGCGCTGTCTCGGGAAAGCAAGGAGAAGCTCCCTGTCAGATCCCACTCCTTCTGCTGGAGCTTCCTCTCAGGCGATGGGGACCCTGACTTATTCCTCCATGGGATTCACAATGGGAACAATAACTGGAGAATAAAAACAAGCTCATGAGAGCCCCAAACCTGCAGCCTCCTTCTGCGGCCTGCACCCCTGGCTTCCACAAGCGCGTAAGAGGCTGCGAGGGGAGCAGGATTACCGGCACCGCTCGCCACACGATGGAAATGTTCTGAGCAAAGTGTGTGCCAATCAAATATTTATAAATCAAACCACATCCTAAAGGCACTGGGGGAGTTGGCTGGTCAAAAGAATGCTACTTTGCAGCGCTTTCTAAAGGGCAGGCTCCTTCTCTTCGGTGAGCTCCCACCCGCCCCTTGTTTTCCAGGCTGTCCAGGCTTCCTCCTCTGGCCTGCTGGGAACAGCACCTAATAGTAAAGGTGCTTTGCTTCCCACCAGTTTGGGCTGAAAGTCAAAACAGCTGTTCACACGACCCGAGGTGGAGAGCAAAGCAGGTCTGCTGGCAGGAGGGCTCCCTGCAGGGGGGTGCCCTTACCTTGGCTGGGTGTGGTGCCAGGAGGCTCCCTGCCCCTCCTCCCCACACACCCCTTATCTGATTATACAGAAGGGATTTTTCTAGATAAACTTCTTTTTTTTTAAGTATCACATAGTCCATGGACTGTAACAAAATTTTCCAGGCACCTTTTTCAGATTCTAAAGGGGAAGCAGACGCCTTTACACATTCTAAGAAAAGTCTTTTTCAGATATATATGTATTCCAAACCACTGGAATTTTTTTCCATAAACTCAAGTTTTTTTTTCCCTCACCATCTTTCTCTAATGTTTTAAGGAGCCCGGCTTGTGGCTACGTTTTAATTATAAATGCCACTGACATAAAACAACCTCACAGAGCCCTGAATGAGGCTGACCTCACTCTGGGTAAACACAGCAAAGGACGGGAAGTCTCAACCCAGAATAAACCAGGCACGTAATCACTTTTGGCCTCTCTCTGGAGAGCAGAGGTGGGAAGCATGCACAAAGGCCATGGATGCTGCCGAAGCAAAGCTTCCCTCTGCATGTTGGTCTCCCTGAATGACCAGCTGTAATCATATTTTAAAAAATTCCTAGAGTGGGACAGAAAGATGGGAGTGAGGATGACCTGGGACCAGGGTACAAGATGCAGTGGCTCGTTGACACCTTTTCCTTTCTATCCTTGGAAAGTACAAATCACATATCTTACTGCAAATAAACTGCTGCTAAAAGCCGATGGAAGGCTCTGAGGAGCAGAAGAGAAAACCAGAGGTACAGACTTACAGTTGCTCAGGAAAAAAAGGTAGAATACCTAGTTAGGGGGCCGGCATATCTATTCAAAAGCTCTGTGTTCCCCTTGCTGTAGGTTCCTCTAAGATCCATGGAGGGGTCCAAGGGATGAGCAGGGGACAGGGAGGAGCACGATCCGCAAGGCCATCTTGTACCGTTCAGTAATTTGACATTTCTTTTTGACGAACAGGCCATTCCCAAGCCAGCCCACCCTAAGGCAAACCTAGTAAAGGAGCAGGACTCTGGATTCTATTGACAATGTGACCACAAATCCACCAAGCAAACACTTCCAACCTTCTTATAGCACATTTTCACAGTGCTTTGTAAATTTGATGCCTCTAAGAAATGTATGCCTAACACTACAATACCTTTTAAAATATTGCTTGCTTTCCATTTCTCCTGCTAAGTCAAAAGTTACTGTCCCCAGTTCAGAACTGGGGCACAACAAGGACCCTATGAACTCAGCGACTTATCTCATTTTTCAAAAAGTACTCACCCCTGCAGGCTTGGGGTGCTTTAGAGCCACTGACCTTGCTGCTCACAGAGAGCAAGTCCTAACTTCCCTGATGGGGTAAAGAGGAGGCGCCCCGCCCTGCCTGGTGCTAACCTGGGGGAAGGTGCTGAAAAAGGAAACTGAACAGAAAGGTGCTGCCTTCGTGGTCCCTCCCCCTTGTCCTGCCTTACCAGCTTTCCTGGTCCCCTTCCTGCCCTAAAGAAGATTCTTCTTATGGACACCGGTGTTCGGAACTACACAGTCCCTGGGGTCAAGCCTGAGCTGGGTCATAGAGTGTCACAGGGGGCATCAGGAGCAAGAAAGGGACGTCAGCTCTGAACGCTTGCCACCTGACCAAGAGCTGGGTTTTCTTCATCAACCATCCCCCCAAAAGCACAAGTCTACCAGCACCAGCAGCCCCGTCACCTCAAGTCAGCCAATGTCACCAGCTGGCTGTTCTTGCCTCAGAACTGCTTTTTAAAGAAATGGAGCCTTTGGATGAAGGTGAAGCTCCCGTAAGTCCCCTCCCCAGTCTTAGTCCTAATCCCCCCAGCGCAGCTGCTGTATGAATTGGACAGGGCACGTCACTCTTTCGTACTCCTTGTATATTCATGAGCGACGCATATTGTTCTGTGCTTTTTTATAAACTTTTCATCAAGGATTTACTGTATTCTTTTGGAATTTGGAATTTGCTCTTTTCACTGTGCATTATTTTCTGCTACTTCTTCAGGTGTGTGTGTGTGTGTGTGTGTGTGTGTGTCTGTGTGTGTGTCTGTGTGTGTCTGTGTGTGTGTGTGTGTGTGTGTGTACATATATATATAGAGAGAGAGAGAGAAAGGGAGAACGTTTTTGTTGTAGTTTTTGCACTCAGAGCCCTTGCCTGGCACGGAGCTCAGTCCCCAGCACACAACAGAGGGTTCAGGAATACGTGTTGACGGAATGGCGTTGCCCTTGGCTGCAAGAGGAAGGTGCTGGGGCTGCAGCCAGGCTGTGTGGCCGGCTCCTCCCTCTCTTTCTGAGCCCCTTTCTTAAGCTCTCCCCTTCCCACTCTTCCTCCGCAGCAGCTGCAGGAGGAGGGAGGCTTGGAAAACTGGAATGAAGTCACACTAGGGAGCTGGACACCCAGTCGGTTACCCGAGCAGCCTGGGCTGGGTGTTACTCCTTCCTGCCAGCCCCGCTTGCGGGAGGATATATGTTTAGGAAACTTAGCCAGAAAGAAATCCAGTGAAAATGAGCTATGAAACTTGGACATCCTGGAGAAATAATATTTACAGAGGAAACTCTTGAGACAAACTCTCACCAGTGTAACAACCCTGGTGCGGGGGCTCCTGACTGAGAACCCACTCGTGTGCCAAGCGGCGCTGGCTCCTGCTCCCGGAGGCCGTCACACAGCCCAACGGGACGCCACCGCCGGCCGGGTCAGCTCTGCTTCCCACACAGCAACATGAATGGGGACGGTTTAAGGCACAGGACAGAAAGGAACTGGGAAGTAAGCGGCTTTATAAAATCTGCCTTGGTGACAAGGGTGTGTCAGTGGGAGTTCATCAGTTACAGCAAATGCACCACTCGGTGGGGAATGTTGGTAATCGGGGAGGCCATGCATTTAGGGGGCAGGGTAGGGGGGGTACGTTCGAAATCTCTGTACCTTCCCCTCAATTTTGCTGTGAACTTAAAACTGCTCTAAAAGATTAAGTCTATTTTAAGAAAACATCTTTTTTGATTACCTAAAAGGATTTGCCCTTTGGGATTTCTGTTGCACCTATGATGTGTTTGACTCAATACCTAAATATAGGGGTGGCAGATGGAAAACATCCCAGGGAACCAACACCACTCCATATGCCGTGGCTACAAAAGGGAATCCGAATGCCCACCTGCCATCCTGCACGTGTCTGACCTTGAACACAAGGGCATCTAAGAGGGGACGTGATATGGCTGGATTTGGACTAATGTTTCCCAGAACTGGCGCTCAAGGCGTTTTAAGAAAGCGAGGACAAAGCAGGATTCCTGGAAAGCTTACAGCCGGGCTCGGGCCATGGTTTCACCCCTGATTATAACGCCGGGTGAAGCACCCTCTCACTGAGCTTCAGCCTCCTCACCTGTGGGCAGAGCCGGTGCCCCTCCCTCCGGGGAGTGCTGTGAGGAACAGTGAAGTCACCTACGCGCAGAGGAAATGACAGATAGTCCTGGGCACGGTCCATGCACTGGACCATTTAATCCTCACGACAACTTTATGAAGCAGGTACCGTCAGTACAGATGGGGAAGTAGACGAAAATAACTTGCCCAAAGATCACACAGCGAACACCCAGCCGAGCCAGAAGTTAATTCGTGCAGTTTGATTACGGAGCCTATGCTCTGATTTTAAACTCTTTATGCCAAGACAGAAACTAGCATACGCGCCGCCCGGCACTGCAGGTGCAGTAAGCGGTTATCCCCCTTCTTTGACCTCTCCTAAACGTACAGGATTATATTGAGAAACTGACAGAAAAAAAATGTATGTGAAAGTTCTCTGAAAAGCATAAATGAAAACACAGAGAATTTTAAAATATGCTTTTTTCAGATAAATTTATACACCATACAATTCACCCATTTGAAGTGAGGAATTCAGTGGTTTTTCTTATATTCAGAGTTAGGCAACCATCTCCACAATCAATTTTAGAGCATTTTCATCACCCCCAAAAAACCCTATATCTCCAAACCATAATTCTCCCTTCTCCCTCCCCCACACCCCTCCTCAGCCCCTGGCAACCACTAAGCTACTTCCTGTCTCTATGGGTTTGCCTATTCTGGGCATTTCACTTAAATGGACTACAAAATACATGGTCCTTTGTGACTGGCTTATTCACTTAGCATGTTTTCAAAATCCATCCACGCTGTAGCATGCATCGATACTTTGTTCCTTTTTATTGCCGAATAATATTCTATTGTATACGGTATTGTTATCAACTGTATTTACTTGCTTCATAGACTGTTCAGCTGGAAAAAACTTTAGAGACTGAATCCAGACGCCTCTCACTTTACTGATAGGGGACTGTGGCCCAGAGGTTAGACTGGCCAAGGTCGTCACATAGAGGGCTGGTGGCAGAGCCCAGCCTTGAGCCTTTCAACTCTCTACATGATCCCACCTTCTCTCCACAAGGCGATATTGGAAATATAGTTGAAATTTCACAGCCTATTTATGAATGGACCAGCAGAGTCATCTCTGAAAATATTAGCAAACATTATTCATTCAACAATTATATATTGGCTGTCCCCGGGGGGTAAGGCATGGCATGAGGTGCTGGAAACCTAATCGGGATCAGGCCAGACTAGATCCCTGCCCTGTCTCCCTGTGCGCGTTCTCCTGGGAAGGCAGAAGTAAATGAGTAAAGTTCTAAGGGAATAATTGTACTTTGTATAAAGTGCCATGAAGGAAGCAAACAAGGGGCTGAGAAGGATGAGTGGGGACCAAGGTGGCAGGGACAGTGAGGTGGGGGTGGGATGGGAAGGGTGAAAGGACCTACTACTATATAGATTGTCACAGGGTACTTGGGTGGGAAATGCCTCTCTGAGGAGGGGGTGCTAGGCTGGGGCCTGGAGGAGAAGGACCAGCTTTGTATCAGGGTGAAGAAGGTGCCAGACACAGGGTTGAGCATGTGCAAAGGTCCTGAGGTGGCAAAGAGCTTGGTGTGTTGAAGGAGTTGGATGGGGGAGGCAATGACTGAGTGAGCAAGTGGTGTAATCTGAGGCTAGAATGGGGAGGGCCCTGGTCACAGGGGAGGCCCTTTGGCCTGTTCTCTCAGAGCTAGCCGAAGTTAGAAGACCCTGTAGGGGAGATCAGTGGCTTCCTTTTTCCTCCCTGTGAAGTAGATAAACTCCACTTACCAGAGGAAGCTAGAGGAGGCCTGGAGTCTCTGTAGCGAAGACTTCCAAGGACAAGGAAATTGTATCTTCAATAGAATAATGTAACTATGTATCCCCCTTGGAATGAATCAGACGATAAGGAAAACAGAGGGAAATAAGAAAATATAGGCTTATTCATAGGGAAGTGGTTAAATGATTGTGGTATAGTCACATCATGAAACAATTCAACTGGTAAAAAACAGTGAGGCCAACTTCTTCAGTAATGAAGTGGAAGGATCTCCAATTAGTTGTTAAGCCACACAAACAAACAAACAAACACCAACATGCAGAACTGTGTGTATAGTATCTTAGCACTTGTGTAAAAAAAGGCAGGACGGAAAACATGTATTTGCTCATAAATGCATAAAATTTCTCTAGAACGATACATCTAAAATATATCTAGGAGGGGTTTACATGTTTGTCTTTGTTTCCCCCGAAGAAGGTGCTCTGGGACGAAGGACAAGGGTCTCATCTGCCCTGTTGGCTGCTGGATCCCCCACTGGTTGCCTATGGGAGGCTACCAGGCGTAGGGGGACACTTTTTACTGTCCTCTTATATTGTTTCTAAATTTGAAACATGGGGTATAATTCTTATTCAAAGAGATTAAATAAGAAAGAAAAATCAAGAAAAAGCAATGAGGGGTCTAAATGTGCCAAACAAAGCTCAGTGGTCTTTCCAGCCCCCTCGCCCCTTGGCCTCTAACGGAGCCTGACCCTGAAAGAGGTCAACTCGCCTTCTGTGGGACCACTGAGTCTAGATTCCACTCCTAGTCATAATGATGGTTGCAAGTCTGGGGACCAAAGAAATGGTCCAAAAGAATCCAAAATTGATTTTAATTCCCAAATATAAACCATCAAAACACCTCCCTCCACACCCTGGCCAGGCGGCTCAGTTGGTTGGAGCATCATCCCATACACCAAAGGGTGTAGGCTCACTCCCCAGATGGGGCGTGTACAGGAAGCAACCAATAGATGTTTCTCACATCAATGTTTCTCTCTCTCTCTCTCTCTCTCAAAGAATAAATATATCCTTGAGTAAGAATTAAAACAAAGAAAAAGGCACCTCCCTCTAGAGCCACCCTGGGGAGAGGGAACAAATGAATAATTACCAAATGGGTACTGGACTCCAATTAGGTACCCAGCAGTGGGCATATCAGTCAGTGCAATCAGGGAGAGTGTAACTCAGGATAACTCACATCCTTGCCCTCAGCCTTGAGGTTTCTCAACCTCGACACTAGTGACTCTTTGGGCTCCCCAGTTCCTTACTGTATAGGGCTGTGCTGTGCATAGTAGGATGTTCAGCGGCATCCCTGACCTCTGCCTACTGGATGCTAATAGCACCACCCCACTCCAGGTGGGACAACCAAAAAAGTCTCCAGACATGGCCCAGTGTCCCCTGAATAACAATATCGCCCCCGGGTGAGAACCACTGTTTCCTATTCCTGCAATTCCAGGTAAGTGTGTCATTCTCCCAATCAGAAGCCAGGGTTTCCCTCTGCCTTTACCCAGCTGGGCTGCCACACAGGGTGGGGGGGTTGATGCAACCTGTCCACAAGAAGCTCCCATGCCTCGAAGGGCCAGGCTGTGAAAGGATACCCCGCAAGGCAGGTTGGTAACAGGCAGAGCACACTCAGGCTGTCTGGCTGCCCACTCCACAGCACCCCAGCATAACTGGGACCTGGAGTCCAGGGAAGGGAGTGCAGCTTTCTCCCCCAGTTACTTCCCTCCAGGTGACAAGAAAGAGAAAGGAGGGAGGGTGAACCTGCGTGGGGGGTGGGGAGGTAGGGGTGGAGGAAACGGGTGGGCACTCCAGCTTCCTCTCTCCTTCTCTGAAAAACATCATTCCCAAGGGACAGCTTTCTTTGGAGGGCAAAGAAAAGAACTTATTTCCATGCCTTGATTAATCTGGGGCTCATCCTTGAGGGTTCTGAAATGAATGAGCAGAATTTTCCGAGCCTAACTATCCTGGCCGCCGGGCCCTTCTGGCAAAGACCCGCTGTTTATTTACTTTTGCTCATGTTATTTTTATTTCAGTTCAGCTGAAGCTCAGTGCGGAAAGCGTGGGGGAGGTGTACATACAGAGCACCGGGAGTGGCCAGTACTTGGCCATGGACTCCGACGGGCTTTTGTACGGCTCAGTAAGTATGAGGCTGACGAGCTTCCAGATGCGGCCAAGGTTTGTGGTCTCCAGAAATCTTGTTACGTTGAGTGATACACACTATAAAGCAACAATTAGTCTCTGTCTGTTATTTTTTCCAGTAGGATTCCCACCCTCTACCCTGCCTTATTTTGGGCACTAACATAAAAAGAGTTTCTTGTGGTATTCTCTCAAAATACTCAAAATGTAGTATCACACAGACATAGAGGAGACATTGATTGAACTGCCGGTAACTCATCCATCAGTCATTTCAGAATACCTAGTTCCACTTCCTTCCTTCATTCCAAAAACATTTCTTGAATACCCACCATGTGCTCTGTGTGTGTCCCCTCCGCTTTTTATAAGAACTGCAGAGCCCAGATTCTGGTAGTTGACATGTCACACATAAAGCTCTGAAAACAGCCCTTTTACTTTGGAAGACTCTCCTAAATAAAAAGTTTAGTAACTCAACTCTACAAACGTGTATTAAATGCCTCCTGTGTCTTAGCGCAGTCAGGTCCTGACAGGGGCGTAAAGATGAATGGCGCGCAAAGAATTGATTCACAAGCTAACATCCTCTACGTTGCCTTCTCCTTCCGTCTTATAGTTAATGCTTCATATCGGTGTGACTCCCTGTACAGTGCTCTTTGTGAGAGAAGAACATAAATACAGGCAATGAGATTCTGCCCTTCCTGGTATCTCTGGGAACAGGTATGACTAGAAAGAGAGCTGAAGCCAGTGGCCCCAGGTTTGGAAATTATTTCTGGTTTTCAATGAGCCTGTCTCTGTATCCTAACAACTGATAATTAAGTTCTAGCTGTAGCTCATAGCCCAAGCTGAGCCCCTTTCTTCCCTTGTGTAAAGAGGTATGTCTATAGAAAAGCAGCCAAGAGGAGGGTTTTGGCCTGGGGCTCCCTTAACTTGTATCAGATTGTCAAGAGGCAGTGGACATGGGAAACCCTTTCCTGACACTGTCATCTCAGCCAGAATTTGGGATGTGAACACAGTTCAGTTTTTGTTTTCATGCTACCCACAGGGGGTCAGGAGATGGGATCATCAGTTATAGGTACTGTAGCTTCTAGGTGGCTGTTTGCTGAATGGGGAGCAAGTGTGACAATTTGAAAGGGTCTGGAGCCAGGCAGTGACTGCTACACAGGCAGTAGATTTTTTTCAAGTTGGTTCTTTCAATTAGTAATAAAATCAGCAGACCAATCAATCATTCAGTCTCAAGCTCATAATTCAATCTCGTGTCTCTGCCACTTTAGCAAGTGACTTCCCTACTCTGAGCCTTGTCTAAAATGAGGAGAGTAACGGATAGTAATGACCTGCCTACAGGTTTAGAGGAGCCAGAGAGACAGTGAACAGGACCCGCCCCCAGTGCGGCTGGTGTGTGGGAGGCGCTCCACCAACAGCAACTGTGAAACAAATGATCAGTTCACACAGCCCTTGCCCTCATTATTTCTTAAGTGACATATACAGTTTTATGGCTTTTCTTCCTTTAAATCTGTTTTGATGTTTATCATAACCTTTTTTTTACTCCTATAAAAATACTGGGGGGAACCCCTCCCAAACCTGATTTTTCCCTAGGCTCCAGACCCCTCCTTCTCCCAACACAGTCCTGCTGTCCCTGAAATTCACCTGAAATTTTCAGAGGGTGATCTTAATATACTATGCCTCATAATTGATAAAGACAAGTTCTGCCATATCTCAGAGCTCTGCCTTGTACGCTTAACCGATTTTAGATATCAATCCATTCTGATACAAATTTGTGTGTGTGAAAGGGGCATACTTATTTTTTAAAAATAAGTTTGAAAGGCTATATACCAAAACATTAATTTATTTCTCTCTATGGGTGGTAAATGGCTGATTTTATAATATGCGGATGCCTTCCTATATTTTCCAAATTTTCTACAGTGGCTATATGTCACCTATGTATTGGGGGGAAAGTATGCTAAGTATAAAAAAGAAAATAATGAAAGCCATTGCCATGAATCAGCTGTTAGTACCCAGGCACTTGGCATTGCCCCAAATGCGTAAGAGGGGCTGACAAATCCTGGTTGGGAGACAGATTCAGCACCTCCGACCTGGCCTGTTGACTCAGCCTCTGACTCAGTCATTCTCAGTGTGTCTGCTGCTGTCGTGTAATAGGGACATCGGGGTGGGGTTGTGTGGCCCTCCTCAGCTTTGTCACAGAGCACTAAGGGGCATGATGAGGTGTGCCCTCCTCGCAGGGCCGTGGGCAACCCACACAGGTCCAAAGCTGCCAACCTCCTCCCACCCCTGACAATGAGCATTAAACGCTGATGTCTGGATAAGTTCCTTTGGAGGCATCAGAGTCACCCAATTAAATGTTACATCTGTGTCCCACCTTGTCCTAAAATGATCCAGTGTCTCACCCAGCTGTCACTGCACTGGACTACAAATGAATAAGCAGCAGCCTGCTGCCTGTTGCCGAGTTCCTTACTGATCAAAGATAAGGTTATTGAGGGCTTTACATGATCTCAACAGTCAAATTAAATTCACCACCTTGCTGGCGAGCCCCTATTATTTGCAAGGCTCTATGTCTGGGGTAGACAGGAAGCTGACAAGGCTCCATCTCTTCCCTCAGGAGGGTTTACAGTCTAATGCACAAACATGCCCACAAATAGAGAACACTGAACGATGGACTGGAAACCACCAGGAAAGGACTCACCAACTACTTCGGGTAACATGATAATATAGAGACCACATGACTTGGAATTGCAGTAAAGTCAATATACAGCATTAGCATTTTAACACATCTAATTGGTTTATATCCAAATATAATAAATGTATTCTAAAATCCTGACAAATATGAAGTTCAATTACCTTGGCCTCCTCCCACTCTCTAACAAATGCACTCCAAGTGAAAAAAAGAATCGTTCGTAGACTTTTTTAAAACTAAGTGTCCTATTTAATATGTTATAGTTATCTTCCCAGCTTAATAAATTCATAACTGAATTGGATTCCACTATATCTATGTACCACTATCTACTTAACCAATCACCTTTCCATGCATATTTAGGTTGCTTCCAAGTTGTTACCACTATATCCAAAGACCATCCTTGAAAACACAGTTTTACACTTGCTCAACTATCTCCTAAGGATCCATTCCCGGAAGTGAAATTGCTGGGTCAAAGGTAGTGCATAGTTAAAACTGTGATACATATCTCACAGCTGCCCTCAGAAAGTCCCCAGCAACATGCCTCACCAACAGTGCATGAGAGAGCCTGCTTCCTACACTCTCATCACTAGAAGTCCAATGCGCTATCCATTGTGCCACAGAGCCCACTCACTTCCTACGCTCTCACCAATGCTAACTTGTAAATCTTTTTCTGCTTTGCAGATATCATCGCCAACATATGTTATACCATTTTTTAATTTGCTTTTTCTTGCTAGTGAGATTGAATGTTTTCGTAGGCTTACTGCCCATTTTTAAACCAACAGACATAGCACACCATTTTGATAGCATTGTAAGTCTGTATCCATCTGGTCTTATCTACTTCCCTGTGTACATACATAAACATGTAAGGAAGGATGTTCATCATCTTTTAACAGTGCCTATATATGGATGGGTGAGCTTTGGGCGGTTTTTCTTTTTTCTTTTTTTAAAGTAAAATTGTAATTTTTTAAAAGTACAAGTTTTAAAATAAATATTAAAAGATAAAGCTATTTTTACTTCTTAAAAAAACTTGAAGTTCCAGGATATGTTTTAAAGATAGGGCACATTTGGTGCAAGCATTCATGTGCTTAACAATGCTAAGGTAAAAATCCTGCTATTGTCAGTGAAAATCACCAGGATGAAGAGTAATATTAGTAGGTTTTCATTCATTCTTCAAGTCCAAACTTAAAAGTCTCCGCTGCCCGCTTCTACCTGTTTTGGACATTTTCATGGTCATGGCTATGAGACAAAAGGCCCCGCCCAGCCCTGGAGGCGCTTATAGTCATTCAGGATCTTCCCAGTGGCAGCCTGCCGGGCCCTGAGGACAACAAATGGAAGGGGAGCTCACAATAACAGCAAATGTATGTTGAAGGCGCATTATGTGCCAGGTCCTGTTCTAAGTCTCAGCAACACACCCAGAGATAGGCTCCATTATTACCCCAGTGATGCTGGAGAAGGAACTGGAGACACAGGGAGCCGGGCCAATTTGCCCAGGGTCACACAGCTTTAACCCTTTGAGTGCCATGTGTAATTCGAAATTTGGATCAACGTGAGAAAAAGTTATATCAATATATAACCTGAGGTACAAAAAAAGAGAACAAAACATAAAATACAAATTATTCCATTGTTACTTACATATAAAGAGTTGCTGAGAGCAACGCTGGCACTTTTGGGAAAATTTGTCAGCGTCACTCACAGAGCCGTTGGCATTCAAAGGGTTAAGCAGAGGAAGCCCACTTAAAATCTCTCACTGATAGTGCTACTCTCTTCTGGTTTTCTCTTTTTAGCAAACACCAAATGAGGAATGTTTGTTCCTGGAAAGGCTGGAAGAAAACCATTACAACACCTACACAGCCAAGAAGCACGCAGAAAAGAACTGGTTCGTGGGGCTCAAGAAGAATGGAAGCTGCAAGCGCGGTCCTCGGACTCACTACGGCCAGAAAGCGATCTTGTTTCTCCCCCTACCAGTCAACTCTGATTAAAGAAATCTGTCCTTGGTCCTGACCACTCCAGAGGAGCCTGAAGGGGTCCTCAAGCAGTTGACCGCAGATTGTTCCCTTAACTCTTGGCTGCGCTAACCCCTGGCCCACAGAGCCTGAATTTGTAAGCAATGCACTTCTAAAATGCCCAGTTCATTTTCTTGCTGAGCTCTTTACCCCAGCACCCTTTGGAACAGAGGGGACCAAGTTGATTCTAGGGGCCCATTGGCTGGCCAGTCTGGGTCTGGTTTGGAGGTGCAGTTGCCTCTGGGCACCTGTTGCAGGCTGAGCCTCTCAGTGCAAAGGTGGGGCCAAAAGAAGTGTGTTCATGGGCTGCCGAGTGTCAGTAGTAACTGCATTTGATTCCCTCTACTGAGTAAACCCTGTCCGCAGTTTCCCCCAACATCTGGTGTGACTTCCTTTCATCCTTTTGACACCCCACAAATATTAGCAGAAAAGTTTATGGCTAGGATGGAGGAAGACAGTGTTCCATGAATAGAAGCAGGGACGAAGAAATCCTTTCTCAGGAACAGAAGGGGTTAAAATGACAAGGGGAGAATGGATTCTCGTGGATGGCTTAGAAGGATGGGATCTCAATGCAGACTCAATGAGGGAATGGGAAGCTCAGGCACAAGAAAGCCGAATACATGCAGAGCTGTGGCCGTCCTTGTGAGGACTTGACCATCTGAAGGTCATCGGGCAGCAGGAAGCCCGGGGACAGTGTCAGGTGGGCAGCATGAGAAGTGGGTTCTGAATCAAGGGTATCTGATGTTGGTAAATTCATTTGGTCCCAGGAAGTGGGTGTGGGAATGATGAGAAAGAAAGGGAAACATGGGTCAAGGGGTCGTTATCCTGTAAACAGGAGGATTCTGGAAGTGAGAAGGAAACAGAGGGACGCCCATGAGCTGTGCTTGGCCACCAGAAAGCACAGGCTGTTGGGTCCCAGGGCAGTGCTTACAGACCACACGGAGGAGCCCGTTTGAATGTAGATTCTGGTTCAGGGGTCTGGAGTGCAGTTGTGACATTTCTAACAAGCTCCCAGGAGCTGTAGATGCTGCTGCTGTCCCCCACCATTCTTTCAGTGGAGGCCTGAAGGATGTTAGTCCAACGAAGGAGGCTCACCCCTCCCACCCCACCCCTCTCTCCTCACCCCTAAGAACACTGGAGCATTCAAGCGGCATCAGCGGCAGTTGCGCCTGCGCTAAGGTGCTTTGGCCCATTGCCTATAAAATGCCCATTTAGAAGATAAACAAAAGCATACTTCAAAAATGTTAAACCCTCACAAACAGCTTTTCCCAAGAGACCATTTGTGTTACGATTACTTGTATAAAAATGCTTCCTGCTTAAAGTAAACTTGACCCAAGTGGCTAGCAAATTAGAAGCGCCATTCATCTTTGACATATGATACTGTTGCCCTATAAAGGTGTTTAATAAGCCATTTAAATTTACTGTGAGACTGTATGTTTTAATCACATTTAAAAATATATAGCTCAAAGGCAGTTAAACTGATCAGCATGCAGCCTCTGAGAATAATAATAGGATACGATGTATAAGCTACTCAATTATCTACTACTTATACTACATTTACCTGTAAAATGAGATTTTCCTTTGTTTTCCATTGTGCTGTTAGAAATTTTTTCTTTGAAAATAGGGATTCTTAAGCAATGATGTGATAATTGTGGATAAAAACTGATGAGAACATTAGCTCATGTTTTATAAGGCAATGAAGTTATTATTAATTGAAAAACAATTCCTAGTTGAGCTGTCATATTGAGAATGGAAGAAAAATACTTGTGAAAGTTCGAAGCAATGGTGGGATTGAGAAACTGAACCAAGTTAACAGGATTGTGAATAATACCATCTTGCATTTGTTTCTACAGCAAAACAATTTCATAACTTTTGTTTGTAACTTGGATAAGACAATTCTATTTTACATTAATAAATCTTTGCAGGCGAGTCAGAGATAGTACAGTGTGGTTTAACATCTCTTTACTACAAAGATTTGGCCAGAAAAAGGTACCCAGAGAGGAAATCCAAGATATTTATAATGGTCCATAATTTTTAGTGTATGAATCAGCTTCAAGTATAACATTGGCCAAGAAAATGTAAATACTGTTGCTAGCAGATGAGACAGAAGTCTGTGGTCTCAGAGACCCAACGCATTGTAGAAGGAACGCCACTGTGACCTCGACACCCTCAGGCCAGTCATCACTCATGTGTTTGTCACTGAATATTTATTAAGTGCCTACTGTGTGTCCAGCACTGTACTGGGTACTGGGGCCCCTGAGAACCTTGTCTGTCTGGTTTGCTGCTGTATTCTCTGCCAGGGCATTAGGTGTGTGAAGAAGGATACTGTGGATTCATTTCTTTCAGTCAAGTAAAAACAGACTTTTGTAGGTTCCTGCTGAATAAACAGCAAGTCCCAGAAACCCAGGTGTGGGAAGAATTAGCAACCCCCGGCATAAGACAGAAACCCCTGTCCAGGGGTCAGAGGACATGGCAAGGTAAGCCCAAGAGTTTCAACTGCAGAACCATGTCAGCTCACCTTCCAGTCAGGAAAAGTGCCTGTCGGACCCGGTAGAAAGGGAGTGAGTGTCAGCGGCCCCCCACTCCGTTTTGAACATGCTCTAGTTCCTTAAGCAGAGGGCACCCCTGTTGCCTCTCTCTTCCTTGAGTCAGTCTTGTCGCCACTCACTATCTGCCTGTCACATGCCTCTCGTGGGGCTCATTTTCAGGCCAACTGTTGTGAGTTGCCTGGCATTCTGTACAAAGCATCAGCAGTGTGTATGCTTTTGATGGTTTTCCATGTGCTGGTGGAGGCAGTGGTGACCTGTTTCCTTGGAAGGGATGACAAAGCCTCCTGTGGCCAACAGCGTGTACTTATAGACACTGCCAGAGCATCACGTTACTGAAGATCAGGTCCTTGCTCTGTGTGGGAGGCGACAGAGCCTGAGACCTCAGCCTCGGAGAACATGATGCTAAACCAACAGAGCTCCTGGGCTGCAGAGCAGAACTCTGATGAAGAAGATGCCTGTCATTTCACATCACTGTCTCTCTCTTTTCTTTTCACCTTGTAAGTATTAATAAATGTTCCAGTAGGTAACAATATAATGTCTCTGAGTTTCTCTGCATCAAGGTATCTCGTCTTCCTGTGGAAGGACTTCCCCTGGCACCCCTGTGGCGTGGCTGCTTTGTTTGCTACACTTAACTTGTCACCAGATATGAAACCTTAACGGCTGATAGGAAGAGGTACAGTAGCAACATTCCTCATTTTGTTTGGAAGCCTAAGGCAATATTGATGCTTTCCTAGGTGTCCACTAGGGAAATATATTCAGGAAATTCGCCCCCTGAAGAGCCAAGCACCATAACTAACTCAGTTGACACTATCTTCATAGTATAAATCATGTAAAATTATGCTACTATTGTAGAGCTGACCAGATTGTTCTTGGGCAAAGGTACTATGATCTAAAAAAAATTTCAAGGATTTAGTTACAATTTTAAGTCTATGGTAGGAGGTGCATCTCTTGCATCTCAAGAGCCTTAATGTGGGGCCATAGTTCCACCAGCAGATTTTCTGAAGTTATCACACTAAGCAACGTCTCCTTAAACTTATGAATCTAATGACTTCTTATTCTCAGAAGGAAGTACACTGTTGCCTAGATGTCATGGCAGAATCAGCTCACACACATGCATGCATGCCTTTACATGTGTGCACACACACTCGTACACACACTTGCATGTGAACCAATTAAGAAAAAATAGTTGGGCAGTGTTTGCTCACTTTGCTAATTACATACCATAATCAATCCCTCGGCTTCCTTTTAAAGTTGCCTAAAGCAATATTTTTCTACTTTTGCGGGCCTGGTCCACATTAAGAATGACATTTTCCATCGTCGGCAGCCGTCCGTCTCGAGAGACGATGGTGTAGCTTCTTAAGAGTCTATCTGCACCGCCGAGAATGGTTGTGCAGTCCGACTCAGGAGTGACACGGTATCTGTCTCCTCCTGTGTTGAATCGACATCTTGCGATGACGCTGGAGTGTCCTCTCCAGTGAAGCTGAAGCTACAGAGCCTGGGCAGGGTGATATGGAGGGTCTGCTGTTGCCCATGCAGCAGACCCCCCCCTCTCTTCGCAGCTGAAGGGTCCAAGGGAAAGACGGAGTCAATACAGCTTGGCTTCAGGTGCACCGCAGGAGTTGCCGGTGTTGACTACAACGTCAAACCGCCTTAGGGACTCCGGCTCCGGATTTTCTGTCAGGGTTTACTCCCTTAGCCTTTCCCCTGAAGAGGTATGCTGCAAGGCAGCGGAGGTAACATTTTCCATCACAATACAGAAAATACATATTCTCGTACATACATGCAACTGAAACAAAAAAACTATATATATGACATGCACTCAGATTTTTCTATTACATTCCACTAAAATATGCCGGTCAAGATCAATTAAATTGGGTCAGAACATTAATGGGTCACAACCAAAGTTTTAAAAATGGCTTAAGGTGCACATTCTCCTTCCCAAAAATGAGACTCAATCAGAATCCTATATTATGGTGGTAGTGTTTTCAAAGATGCGGTTTGTTCTTGAAGAAACAAGACCAGGGGACATCCTGTTACCCTGAAACCACCACTTCTAAGGGCTTGGTGAATTCTTTCAGCTGGTTTGCTACTAACGGTGCCAAATGAATGCAATGCTGCAGATTCCACGGGCCCCAGTGGTGCTACAATGCTGGTCCTGGCAGATTCCTGCTCTCAGAGCCATGGGGACTTTGACCTCCTCTCCTTCCTTGGAATTCACCACTTTGGGTCATTCCCTCCTAACTCCCACAATCTTCACTTCATTCCTCTCTTTTGCCCTCCCCCAAATTCCTACTTCATAACCATTTTTAAACAAGATATAAAAAGGAGACAGTCAAGAAAAAGCTAGAAACTCAGCCTTCAACACTTTCTGGAAATTACTCTCTTCTCTACCCTCTTATCTATCCAAAATGACTGTCATAAGATTAACGCCATTGTTACTGGTATGCATCTTACACAGGAATTTAAAAATCCTCATCTGTGCTGAATCAACTGAAAAAAGTAGCTCCATGCTCTAAACACTTGAGGGGCTTAGGGTAGCTGAGAATTGGCTTCTTATGGATGAGATGAACCACAAAGAGAAAAATACAAATAGAGTCATCACTTTTCATAACATATCTGAGGGATGTCCTGTTCACCATGGGGTGGGCAGGGGAGGAAAACCCTAAACCCTTAGCACTTTGGGTCGTTATATCAGTGAGTATGGTAGTAATGACATGCCAAAGAAAGAAGTGCCCTCAATGGCACTTTCACAAATTAACAAAAATTATTTCTAGGACTAGTAGTGCACTGTAGGAATACTTAAGCCCAACCAAGCAGTGGGACTTGTATGCTCTCCATTTCAAATTTACTAGGGATCTGACAACCATTAATATGGAAATGATGGCTCATAGAAAGTAGCATCTCCCCTTCCTACTCTGCTCCCTAAACCTGTCCTCCACCCCTAGGAAGAAACTCCTTTTGCCATGGTACGTAAAATTTACTCTAAAACCTAGAAAACTCAGAGCCTGCGATGTGGGGATCTGACACCGGACACTCTATATCTCAGGGACTCATCTAACATTCTCTCAAGTTACCAGGGAAATTGACTAAATGACTGTTGGATCTTTCTGTAATACTGTACCTGCTTTGTGGTTGACATATTGACCATGACATACTACCCTGTTAGTTATCCACCCTAGTTATGAAATTAAAAGCAGAAACCAGGGCACCCATGGCCTGAAGCTAAGGTGGGGGGAGGGTTGCTTTATAAAATGCATATATTGTAGGACCTAGTTTCAGGGTCTTCTGATGGGTCTGAGAATGCTTGTGATGTGAAGAGGAGGTATTTCCCAAATTGCTTCCTTCTCCCTTAGCTTCCCACTGTTATGCAGGCTACATTTACACCTTCAGCAGCTAAACACGGGTGCCTATTTTATTACATAAACAAGCAAAACCTCATCATGTCCTTGATGTGCTTTTCCATCAGCCTTAACGAAGGCTGTTGGAACTGTGTTTCAGGCTTGGTTCACTTGGCTGCTGTGTTTGGGATGTAGATGCAGGCAGGCAATTTGTGCAAATCCTAACAGAAATGCACTTCATTATGATTTTCATATTTCACGTTTTCCTGCCTTAGGAAAAAGAAATATTTTTTAGTGTGACCCAGAAATATGTAAGAGCAAGATGTCAAGATTATTTTATTGATATGCCTTAGCCCAAAACTTTTTCTCCAAAATAAGTTATAGCAATGCTGTTATAGGCAAACCTGTTTTGTGTGGATAATAATAGCCTAGAAATGTCAACTCTGTTAAGAATTGAGCAATTTTGTGTAGAAATGAACAGTAAAATCTATGGCATTCTCAAAATAGAACACCTGCATTAGAAATTCTGATTCTGACCTGGGTAATGGCACAGGTTTTAGGGCTGGCCAGATGATTTCTGACAATAAAGGACAAAATCACAAATCCAGGGCAATTGTGCAGAGAGGACAAGTGAGAGATAAAACTCATTTCTATATTCTTGGTGCCACCGGAATCTGTCATATAATATTTAACCGAAGGGAAGAAGACAGATGAATTCTATAGATTGCTCAAAAATGTTTAACTCCCAAGCAACTGGAACATCTGGGAAGAGTTTGAACAGTCTAGTCCTCAAGAATTAAGAGTAGCAATACGATGAAAATGAAGCCACTTTCCTCAGTTCCCTCAGTGACTCATCCATTCATTAATCATTTATTGTGTCAGTCAGGGTCCAATCAGGAGATAGAAACCACACCAAAAATTTGAATGGGAAAATTTAATGGAAAGTATCATTAACTACTAAGAGGGGTAAAGGGATGGCTAAGGAATATTGGAACCGCAGGTGGAGGGCAGCAGGTATTATCCGCAAGGCTGAGGAAAGCACTCAAGGAAGGAAGAAACTTGGAAGCTGGTCTCCTCTCAGGATGAGGAGCAGACTCCATGCGACAAGGGACGGCTGTGGCCCACAGGACCGCACAGGATCGCACGGCTGTGCTGGCAGGAGCTTCCCAGCTGGAGTCCCAGTGAAACTCTCTGGAAGCAACTTGTTGGGGGCATGGACCCCTAGGTCTCCCGTTGGAAGCAGTCCACTGGCCACTGTGTCATAGGAGCAAGAGAAAAGCAGAAGCCCAAAGAAAAGCCCCTTCCTCCTGCAGTGTCCCTCCAGTGCCCTCTGGTGACAAACCTAAAGTTGCATCAGCCGGCCAAGGAGAAATGTTTACAGGGTCCAGCTCCAGTATCACAAAATGTGCAAAGGAGATGGACTTGGAGCAGAGGTGAGACACTGACAACTGGCAGAACCATGATTTAGATCCTCTTCTACACATAGTATTAAAAGATGGATAAATGTGGTCCTTTCCTGGACTTCTAGCCAAGATGGAGGCATAGACAGACATGCTGCATCACCCTCCACAACTAAGAAGGAATATAACTACCTCAAAACAAGAAACAACCAGAAGTTTCAGAAAATCAAACTGCATGGAAGCCCAGCAAACAAAGATATAAAGAAGAAATACTCATTCAGACAGATAGGAGGGGCGGAGCTGGGGTGGAGAGGAAGCGGTATGGTGGCAGCAGCAGCGGCAGCAGCATCAGGCCAGCAGAAAGTGAACTCACACATTTAAAAAAGTCGGGAGGGACACCTGGGGACCGTTCCCAGCTCCTCACCAGACCTTGCAGCTCACGGTCCCAGCACCAGCAAAAATCAAGCCTCATTGCTTCTGACAGTGCAGACCAGTGGGGGTTGGGGAGAAGGCAGAGACTGCCAGTCTCTCAGCAGAGTCTGCTTGTTTAAAGGGCCCCCACAGTCCTAGAATATCTGCAGACCCACCCACTCTGGGAAAGACAGCTACAGCAGCAGCTAGAGGGGCTCCAGTCCGGTGCGGAAGTGGGAGAAGTGCCTGGAAAAGGGGTGAGTGCTGGGCAGGTGGCATTGTTCCCTCTCGGGCCCCTCCCCCCACATACAGTGTCACAACGTGGTGAAACAGGTCGCCCTGTACTGACGAATCCCTAAGGCTCTGCCCCTTACAATGTAACGAGAGCGACAGCTCTACCTGGGTCATGGAAGCAAACAAACAGAGGAGCCTGTCAGAATGAGCAGACAGAGAAGTATGGTCCAAAAGGGGGAATGGATCAAGGTTCCAGTGGGTGAACTAACTAACGAGGAGATAGCCAACCTAACAGATGAGGAGATAATCAACCTAACAGATGAGAAGATAGACAACCTAATAGGTGTAGAATTCAAAACACTGGTGATAAAGATCCTCACAGGCTTGACAGATATGCTTGAGTACGGCAAACGCATAAGAGAAGTGAAGGCTATGCTAAGTGAAACGAAGGAAAATCCACACAAAACCAATGGTGAAAGGAAGGAAACTGAGGTTCTAATCAATGATTTGGAACATAATGAAGAAAAAAACAGTCAACCAATGCAAAATGAGGAAGCAAGAATTGAAAAACATGAGGAAAACTTCCCAAATTTTGTGAAGGAGATGGACATACAGGTCTGGGAAGCATGGAGGGTCCCAGACAAGCTGGACCCAGAGGGGACCACACCAGGATGCATCATGATTGAGATGCCAAAGGTGAACGATAAAGAGAAAGTCCTGGGGGCAGCAAGAGAGAGGAGGAGAGTTGCCTTCAGCGGGGTGCCTATAGGACTATCAGCTGATTTCTCAGAGGACAC
Source organism: Furipterus horrens (assembly GCF_987537825.1). NCBI lineage: Eukaryota > Metazoa > Chordata > Mammalia > Chiroptera > Furipteridae > Furipterus > Furipterus horrens. The sequence continues at coordinate 71,963,884 of NW_028327180.1, forward strand.
TGTGCAGGCAGGAAGGGATTGGCAAGCAGTATTCAATGTGATGAAAGGCAACCTGCAACCAGGATTACTCTATCCAGCAAATCTATTATTTGGAATGGAAGGGCAGATGAAGTCCTTCCCAGAGAAGTTCATCATCACCAAGCCATTATTATATGAAATGTCAAAGGGACTCACCTAAGAAAAAGAAGATCAAAACCATCAACACGAAAATGACAACAAACTCACAACTATCAACAACTGAATCTAAAAAATAAAAACAAAATCCAACTAAGCAAACCAGAACAGGAACAGAATCATAGGTATGGGGATCATTCAGAGGGTGATCAGCTGGAAGGGGGGAGGGTGAGAACTGGGGATATGGTGCTGGGATTAAGAAGCATAATCGGTTGGTACAAAATAGACAGGGGAAGTTAAGAATAATATAGGAAAGGGTGAAGCCAAAGAACTTATATGCACGACCCATGGACATGAACTAAGGGGGGTGGGATTGCTGGAGGGAAGAGGGGTACTGGGCAGCGGGGAGCAAAGGGGAAGAAAATTGGAACTACTGTAACAACATAATCAATAAAATATACTTTTAAAAAATGTGGTTCTTTCCCTTAAAAAGCTTATTATCATAGTGAAGAAAGTCTCTACATGAAATCAGGACCAATTTATTTTTTGACTTTGTTTCCTTTTTAAAAAGCTACTGCCTTTCTAAGCCCTCTGAAAATGGCCATGTATGTTCAAGTATATGTTGTTACATACTTCCCTCATTTAAATCAACCCAGACTGGTGTAATATACATATACAGAAAAAGCCAGCTTTGGAGCCAGAATGTTCTAAGTCTACAAAGTTCCAACCTGTCTCTCCTGTGTGCAATCCATAGGGAGGACCCTCAGAAGAAAGCTCACCCTTCTTTCTTAGTATCTGATCTATGGTTGACCTGATGTAACTTGGGAGGGGCCCTTGTTGAGTCATTAGACTATTCTTTCAGTCACTTGTCCAGTCTTTCAACAAATATTAGTAGGAAGAATGGCACACAAAAAAGCTCTTTCCTGGATCTTACCATCTAGTGAGGGGAAATAATATGAACATTATTTCCCAAATTTTAGTCATTTGCATACTGCTTCTAAGATTTGTGCCTATATGCCCCCTTCCTGACCACAGTTCATCTCATTCATATGGCTGTGGAAGGCGGATCCACAGTTTTATCTGCTTTAGGCCCATTGTAAGCAAACAGGAGCACGAGAGGATAGGCTGCTAACTATACAGATTCATATGGCTGTGGAAGGTGGATCCACAGCAGATAAAACTGTGGATCCACCTTCCACAGCCATTGTAAGCAAACAGGAGCACGAGAGGATAGGCTGCTAACTATACAGATATTTTTCTAATATGCATTAATATAAATGTACAACTTTAAGATTAAAAAGTGAACACCTGCATGTTATCTGTGTCATGTACAGATACTACACTTTAGGACGCAGTTACACAGAGGATGCCATCGAGAAATGTAAAGCTGCCAAGTGTGGCAAGTGCTTACAAAGGAGAAGCACTCATTGTCCTCAGAACATATAACAGGGAGATTGAACCTACTCAAGGGCTTCCATGAGGAAATGAGCTGGTATCTGACAGAACAGCAAGACTTGACTAGATGAAGAGGTGGAGTGTGGGTTGTGAAGAACATTCTGGATAGAGGTAGTAACACATGCTAAGGCTCTATAGCAGGAGGGAACACACATCAGTGAGACTCAAGTGTGGAGAGCAAGGGGTGGGGAGCAAGGTGTGAACTGAGGCCAGACAGCAAGGCAGAGGCCAGTGGCAGACGAGGAAAGTTAGGTGGACTCCATTCTGCAACAGCTGTGGCTAACCAGGTGGAAGCTATACATACATAATTACTCCCTCTCCTCACGCAACTGAATTATAAAACTTTTCTAAACCCTCTGCCAAAGGACACAAATAATCAGTATCAACATGCATGTTTCTGGCTTGGGTTCAAATCTGAGACTGAAATGTATTCCAGACTTGAAACTTTGGGGCTGAGGTTATATTTGCTAAACATTTAGATCCTTCCCTGAGGCTTTCATTCATTCCATCCAGCAGGTGGAGTACAGGAAAGGGCTTTCTGTTCTCAACAAATTCCTTACATCCAAAAGGAAAAGCAAGGTTTGCCGGCACAGGCGAGGGTGAGAGATAAAAGAAGGAAGCAGTGATTGTGTATTTGAGTCTCATTCACATGGAAAACGTGAACTCATTAGCTTCTTACATATGTGCTTCCAGAAATTCTGAATTTTGACGTTTCTGTCCACATTTGGGTAGCTATGCTATTAATCAGTCCAAAAACAAATGAAGCGGCTGAAAAAGAATCACACAAGCAAAAACCACATCCTTCACAAGATAGAAAAACAGAAAGGCAACTTGGAAATTCTTCAGAGATGGTGCCAGTCTCAGGGTTGTGGGAAGGATTTGGCTGGCTGGAGATGTCTTAATCTGGGTATGAAGTAGATATTATAAACATGTTTACACAGATCTAAGGAGAAAAAACTCAGTAGCCCACATTACCCCACAGATACTGGCTTCTTAAAGTCCTATGGTCAAAAAGTGACCTCCCATAGCCCTGGCCGTGTGGTTCAGTTGATTGGAGCGTCATCCTGTACACCAAAAAATGGTTGCAGGTTCGATCCCTGGCCAGGGCACATACCTAAGTTGTAGAGTTGTGCGTATGAGAGGCAACCAATCGATGTTTCTCACTCACATCGATGTTTTTTTTTTTCTCCCTCTCTTCCTAAAATCAGTAAATCCTCAGCAAGTTTGTTTTTTTTTTTTTTAATGACCTCCTATAAAGAACTAAGAAACCAAAGAGACAGAAAGCAGATAGAAATAGAATAGATTATTTTTAGTATTCTGGATTCAGTAAGAAACATGACTGATGTGATCTGACAACCTCTCTCAATTGATTGCATTCCCTTTTCTAGAAGGTACAGAGACCTACCTACCGACCTGACAACCCCCAAAAGAAGATACAGTTCCTGAGTCCCCGCTGTGGAGGAGGGATTGTAACCCGACTCCCAGCAATGAAGGAAGAAAAGGGACCTACTGAGGAGTTCCCAAAAGGGCAGGGAAATGAGGTATACAAACAAAGCACTAGAATGCAACATAGGAGAAGCACTAACAGAAACCCACGCAGGTGCCCAGGTGGGAGGAATGTTTATTATTACTCCTATCAGAGGAGAGAGCATTTGTCAGGACACGGAAGTGCACAGAAGAAGTTTAAAGGACAGTGAGCAGCAAAACCAAACAAGGTGAGGCTGGTAAGGTAAGCTCTGGAGAATTTATGAAGGCTCTTGATTGCAGAACTAAGCTTAAATTCTGCCTTTGTGCAAGAAAAAACCAGTAGAGACTTTATCCAGGTATGTCATAACGCCACATTTATATTACACTGAGACAGCTCTGGTTGTACTGGAAAAGAAGATGGGAAAACCAGTCAGGAGGCTTGGTTTTGAGATAATAAGAACCTGAATTGGTGGTGATGACGATGACAATGAGGACAACGGTATTGATGATGGTGGTGGAGAAGGTTAGAGTGATGATGATTTTCTTAGTGAGGATTCCTCCAAAACAGACCCTGAGACCAGGGCATCAGTGCAGATTGGGAGGAGATGCTAAGAAGCACAAATGAGAAGGGTAAGACAGGAGAAGGGCCAGCCACAGAGCGCATCCTGAGCAGGTCACCGGTGGACAGGAGGGCCTCTGATGGGTCGTGGAGAGGACAGCCCAGTATTGCCCCAACAAGGGAAGTAGGGTTCTCATCCACGGGCACCATCTTTCTCTAGGTGAGGGCTTCCACTGGAGGTACTTCTGGGCTGCTCTGCCTCCAGACCAAGCAAATACCTGCAACACCCACGGAAGTCCTTGGGCAGAGAAGAAGAGATAGGCAGATCCTTGAGGTAGAAGCCATCAGTTTGTATGCAGACTGTCCATCAGGGCTGCACACAAGCTCAGAAGTGGCTAGAGGGATATATGGTAGAGCATGATGATGATGATGATACTGATGACAATCCTAGTTGCAGTAGGTCAGTTGTCTTTCCTTAAACCCCTAAGAGGTGATGGTACTATTATTAGCCCCCATTTTATAAATGGAGAAACTGAAGCAATGAGAGGTTATGTGATGTGTCCAAAGTCACACAGCTGGGAGGTGATGAAGCCCACACCGAGCTCCTGTAGGCTGACTCCAGAGCCCACGCCTTTAATCACTACTCTGTATGGCCTCCAAGAGAATGGCAATAAGCTGGGAAGGAGGGGTGGGGCTGAGGATGATTTAGGACAGTGCTGTCCAATAGAATGTCCTGTAACAGCAGAAATGATACCTGTATGCTGTCCAACACGGTAGCCATGACCCCCACGTGGCTATTGAGCACTTGGAAATGTGACTAGTGTGACTAAAGAATCAAAGTTTGAATTTTATTTAATTTTAATTAATTTAAATAACCATATGTGGCTAGTGATCCACTGCATTGGACAGTGCAAATTTAGGTGGAACGCTCTGCCTTTGAAAGTGGCAAGGATAACTTAGAACTTGACCAATAAAGTGATATCTGTCACAGTCAACTAATTACAGAGTATTAAAGTTGTGAAATTAATGATTTTTAATTTTCATATGTAAAACTTTTTTTTTTTATCAAAATAAAGCAGGTAGATGGTTTTCAAAGTCATACAGCGATACAAGTTTCATAACAAAAAACAGCAGTCTCTTATCCCACCACACTCCTGGCCTGCTCTCCAGAGGCCATCGTTTTCCTTTCTCCTGATAATAAACCTTGCATTTCTCAACAACATGTTGATATTTCATTTCTTGATTTTTCTTCAATATTAAACAATATTTATAGGCTTCATTTTATGAAAGGCAGGGATTTAGCTTTTCGCCCTACTGGCCAGCCAACTGTATGTGAATACATATAGCCTCCGTCCCATCCCAGAGCCCTTCTCAGCCTCCCTATAAAGTACATCACTGGTTAGTTCAGGATTCAATCTTTACAAAAGTAAAATTATATAGCTATTAGTTAGTTCCACATAAGCCACATGGATGATTGCATGTCTTATCTTATACAGTATTTGGTTTTTATTTCCTCCATTTTTAACTTATTCATCCCTAATTCAGCCCCAAACTCTCTGAGAAACTCTAAAAGACCTCTAAATACAATCAACGACATTGTTTATTACTACAGTTTCTCACTGAGATGTCCCTTCCTGGAGCCATCCAGTCTGTGAGGCTGTTCGCAGGGCCTCCAGCAGAGCTATCACCCTGTGGCTTCTCTCCACTAGTTTCTTCAGGTCCCTTGTCCCTTGTTCCCATTTTAGATGTGTTGCTCTGGGGTCCCTTGCAATCCTCTTTTTTTATTTAGCCCCCGCCCCCACTTTTTAATGGAAATTTACTTTCGAGATGGCCTTTGCTCCTGACAATGTCTTCATTCTAACCTTGCACTTGGTTGACAGTCTAGCTGGGTATGGAAGTCTCAGGAAATTACCCTCCCTCAGAAACATGAGCTTACAGTACTGATGTGAGGAAGTCTGACACCATTCTGGTTCCTGATCACTGAATGTTACCTCTTCTCCTTGCTGTAAGTTTTCAATATTTTCTTTGGCTCCAGTGAAATATTATAACATGCCCTGTTTTATATTTGTAGTGAGCTCCTTCAATCTAGAAATGCATGACCTTTGGTTCCAGGGAATTTTCTGGTAAAATTTCTTGGATAATTCTCTCCTTGCCATTTACTTAGTTCATTTTCTCTCCTATTCTCTACACACAAATACAGAAAGAGAGAGAGGACATAGAGGCTTTCTATTGCTTCTATTTCTCTGGAGAATGTTAATATAATTTGTTAAGTGTGAAAATAGTAATGCATTTGTAAAAAAAAAAAGAAAAGCCTCATTTTTTGATGATGTATATTAAAGTATATAGGGGTAAAATGTCATGATGTATATAATTTACAATGCTTCAACTAACACACATGCACACACAGATAAAGCAAATATGGTAAAATGTTAACAACTAATAAATGTAGATTATGGGTGTATGAGTGTGCATTGTACTTTTCTTTTTACTTTTATGTTCAAAATTTCCCAGGATAAAAAGTCCAACTAAATGAGAAATCAGGGCAGTAAGTGGGAACTGGCAGTTTGGGGTGCATCTCATTTCTCACGGTAGTCATATAAATGAGGTTTTAAAAGCTCCTGGAGGGAGTGGGGGGCACAGGAGACAAAGCCTTGAGCTGGAGGTAAGCAAGAACTATCATTGAGACTACTGCTAACCAGGATTTTCAAAGAGCTATGCTGTTAGTAAAGGGACGGATCAGGGGAAAAAGTCTACTGTTGGCTTAGGGATGTGGCTGTCTCCAGCTCTGTACCGTGAAAGGGGAAAGTTTCCCTCTAAGGATTTATAATCATGAGTCTGTCCTTAAGTAGAATTGGGCTATAAACTTATACTATCTTCCTGGCCTAGGAACCCCTTGCCTTAGAAATAAGTAAAAGATAACGGTCTGTGATATTCTTTGGACACCAGGTGTAAGCAAACAAAAACCTCTCTGCAGGTTCCAAATCCCAGATTAGGAAGCATGGTTTTTCCATGTATAACACACTCCCAATCACTGCTCATAATCCGATAATTACCTATAAAAAGTTGAATGAGAAGAGTCAGGAGGCACAGCAAATGGCAACACTGAACACCTAAGAACTTCAGATACTGAAATTACTGAATATCAAATGGATATAGACCATAAAAAATAAGTCGGTCGGTCGGTCGGCAGCCGTCCGTCTCGAGAGACGATGGTGTAGCTTCTTAAGAGTCTATCTGCACCGCCGAGAATGGCTGTGCAGTCCGACTCGGGAGTGACACGGTATCTGTCTCCTCCCATGTTGAATCGACATCTTGTGATGACGCTGGAGTGTCCTCTCCAGTGAAGCTGAAGCTACAGAGCCTGGGCAGGGTGATATGGAGGGTCTGCTGTTGCCCATGCAGCAGACCCCCCCTCTCTTCGCAGCTGAAGGGTCCAAGGGAAAGACGGAGTCAATACAGCTTGGCTTCAGGTGCGCCGCAGGAGTTGCCGGTGTTGACTACAACGTCAAACCGCCTTAGGGACTCCGGCTCCGGATTTTCTGTTGGGGTTTACTCCCTTAGCCTTTCCCCTGAAGAGGTATGCCGCAAGGCAGCGGAGGTTTTTTGGAGTCAGAGTTTTCCTTCTCTGATGTGCCCTGACTGGAAGATCGAACCAGCGACACTTAGCTCGCAGGCCGATGCTCAATCCACTGAGCCAAACCAGCCAGGGACATAAAAAATAAGTATACTTAAACTAATCAACACATTTTTCAAGAGCAACTTATAATTTGAAAAATAAAAAGACTATCATGAACACAAGGCACATTTAATGCAGAAAGCAGTCGAACAGAACTTCAAATGAAAAATAGAGATACTTAAATTAAAAATCTAATGGGTAGACTACTTCCAAAATTCTCAGGCCCTGGCTGGTGTGGCTCAGTGGATTGAGCACCTACCTGTGAACCAAAAGGTCACTGGTTTGATTCCCAGTCAGGGCACATGCCTGGGTTGTGGGCCAGGTTCCCAGTTAGGGGCATGTGAGAGGCAACCACACATTGATGTTTCTCTCCTCTCAAAAAAAAAAAAAAAAAAACTCAGATGAGTGAAGTGGTCATGAAACCTTCCCAGAGAAAACAATGACAAAACCAAGATATTAAAAGCATTTTTTTTTAAACAATAACTATTTGAAGACCCCGGAGAAGATCCAAAATCAGACAGAAGCAGAAGGGAAGTTTAATTTCAAAAATCTGCCACAGGAAGGGGTAAAAACTGAGAGTTTATGTCTTCCTGGTTTGAGGGTGATGCCCAACTCTTACAGCTATAGCTACAAAAAGAATAGCAGTGGAAAACCACAGCCTTACCAGCTAAGGTGCCAGCTATCAGAGCTTAAGGCTGAAAATGTATCTAGAAATCCACAGGAAAAGTACTGGCATCAGAAAAGCCACAAAAGGAGTATTAAACTCAGAGTATGAACTCTATCCAAGTCCTTGGCCAAAAGCTAAACTACATATGCATGGAAGGAGGTCTTAAGCGGCTTGGTGAAAAAGTGGGCAGAAACCAGAAAGAAACCTGCTTTTGAATAACAGAGCTATCTATGGCCATATTTGTGAATTCACTGTCTTTTTCTTTTTTAACTAAGTGAACTTCCCAACCTCGCAGAAGTCAGGTGCCAGAAAGTTGAATCTTATAATCTTGAAGTGTCAGAGACAGAGTCCAAAACCAATGAAACAGCTAGAAATTAGGGAGAGGGGAAATCTCTAGAAACAAGAAAGTAAAAAGAGAGTGATCTTCTTCTCTGTTGAAATCCTTGAATAACCACCAAATTCCACAGAAACCTGGAAAACTCCCAGAGGGCCAGGTAAGAAAAAGTAGCAATAGGAAACCATAGGACAGTAATATCAGCTGCAGTACATCAAAAGGGTGACAAAGTTTGCGATTAGAGTCCAAACAACTTAATTACCTATTAGAACAAAAAAACAATAAAACTCAGAAAAATATAGCAGGCTCTAGAGTTGCCATACGTATTACCCACACAGCCCACTTCTCAACCAGAAATTACTAGACCTGTAAAGAAACATTAAAGTGCACTCTGTACTCAGGGGAAAAGGCAGCCAATAGAAATGACTCTGAATGGCTGTAGATGTTGGATTTGTCACTTCAAAGCAGTTATACATATGTTCAGAGAAGTAAAGGAAAATATGGTTTCATGTTTAATGAACAGCTAGGAACTTTCAATAGTTAAATGAAAACTAAATAAAATAAAAATGTAAATTCCAGAGCTGAAAAGTACAAAAAATGAAGTTTTAACCCTTTGAGTACCATGCATAATTTAAAATTTGGATCAACATGAGAAAAAGTTATATCAGTATATAACCTGCCCTGGCTGGTGTGGCTCAGTGGATTGAGTGCTGGCTTGTGAACTGAAGGGTCATTGGTTCGATACCCAGTCAGGGCACATGCCTGGGTTGCAGGCCAGTTCCCTAGTTGGGGGCATGCAAGAAGCAACCACACATTGATGTTTCTCTTCCTCCCTCCCTCCCTCCCTCCGTTCCCCCTCTCTAAAAAAAATAAATAAAATCTTTTAAAAAATAATATATAACCTGAGGTACAAAAAAAAAGAGAACAAAACATAAAATACAAATTATTCCATTGTTATTTACATTCATAGCCATCGAAAAAAGAGTCGCTGGGAGCAACACTGGCACTTTTGGGAAAATTTGTCAGTGTTGCTCACAGCAACGTTGGCACTCAAAGGGTTAAAAGTTCACTAGATGGGTTAACTCCATATTGGATGTGGCAAAAGAAAGAATCGGTGAATCTGAAGATAGAAGTGTCTAATCCAAACCAGAGAAAGAATAAAGATTGAGGGAAAAATGAGGAGAACCTCAGAAACCTGAGGGAACAATATCCAAATGTTCAATACGTATATGATTGGAATTCCTGAGGCAAAGGAGAGAGAGAAAGGAGCAGAAAAAAATACTTGAAGAAATAATTACTGCAAACTTCCCAAAGGGGCACAAGAAAACTCTTAGTGATGGTGGAAATGTTCTGTATTTTAACTGTAGTGGTGGTTTCAAGCATATATACATTCATCAAAACTTATCTAATTATACAATTTAAATGGTGTACTTTATTGTACACCAATTATTGCTCAACATAGTTGATTAAAGTGGAAAAAATGAGATACACCCCTCCCTTACACTAAAAAAAATCCTAATGGATAGGTTAAATATTATATTGGACATGTCTGAAGAGAGAATATGGATAAACAGAAAAACTACCTGAAAGACAGGAACCAGAATGGAATATATGGTGAGATCACTGAGAGGTCAAGAAACACACACATACATAATAGAATGAGAGGAGGAGTTGTAATATAAGAAAAGAGGGGAAATGTGGGCCAGTGAAGTTGGGAGAAATTTTCAATGAGAATTTTTCAGTCTTAATCAAGGACATGAATCCTAAAGTTTGTGAAGCACATGTATGTAGTATGAATTACATTGTATCCACACCTAGACACACAGTTGTGAGAATGGAGAATGCCATAGTGAATATCGTAAAAACAGCTGAAGAAAGAGAAAACACTAATTCAAAAAGATATATGCACTCCTATATATACATTGTAGCATTACTAGTAATAGTAATATAGATATAAAAGCAACCTGGGTGTCCATCAATTGAGGAATGGATAAAGAATATGTGGTATATACAGTGGACTACTATTCAGCAATAAAACAGAATGAAATCTTGCTGCTTGAGACAACATGGATGGACCTAGAGAGCATCGTGCTACGTGAAATAAGTCAGACAGAGAGAGACAAATACCATATGATTTCATTTACATGTGTGATCTAAAAACCAAAACAAGACAAAACAGAAACAGACCCACAGATATAAAAAACAAGAGGACTGCCAAAGGGAAGCAGAGTGGAGATGGGAATAAAATAAAAGGAAAGAGCAATTACCGATAAAGGGGCATTTATACTGGCAACAGACTTTTCAGCTCAACAATAGTGGCCAAGAGAGAAAAGAATCTGGTCTTCAAAGTGTTGACAGAAAATAAATGTCAACCCCCACCCTAGTGGTATCTCGTAACCAGCTGCAGAGCCATCACTGAATAGCACCTTCTGTTTTGAGCCTTCACATTACCTCGTCATTCCCAGTCTATCAAAATATGTCCAGTCTCTTAAACTATTAAGGGATTTTATTTAAAGTAAACAGTGTTAATGTGTTGAGGGTGTTAATGACTTAATACTGTGGACTGCCAGTGTTGACCTAAGCCATTTTTATTATATTACGTAAATATGCACAAATACATAAAACTAAGTATAAACTCATATGCTTATAGTTCTAATACAACTATTAAACCCAAACTAATTTATACATGATTTATAAAAAATTAAAAACAAAATTACAATGCCAATAAAATTCAAAATATTGATATAAATGTGACAGATGATACTATTTTGCTAAGATTAAATGACTGAAATAGGCCCTGGCTGGTTTAGCTCAGTGGATTGAGCGTCGGCCTGCGAGCTAAGTGTCGCTGGTTCGATCTTCCAGTCAGGGTACATCAGAGAAGGAAAACTCTGACTCCAAAAAACCTCCGCTGCCTTGCGGCATACCTCTTCAGGGGAAAGGCTAAGGGAGTAAACCCCGACAGAAAATCCGGAGCCGGAGTCCCTAAGGCGGTTTGACGTTGTAGTCAACACCGGCAACTCCTGCGGCGCACCTGAACCCAAGCTGTATTGACTCCGTCTTTCCCTTGGACCCTTCAGCTGCGAAGAGAGGGGGGGTCTGCTGCATGGGCAACAGCAGACCCTCCATATTACCCTGCCCAGGCTCTGTAGCTTCAGTGTCATCGCATGATGTCGATTCAACACGGGAGGAGACAGATGCCGTGTCACTCCGGAGTCGGACTGCACAGCCATTCTCGGCGGTGCAGATAGACTCTTGGGAAGCTACACCATCGTCTCTCGAGACGGACGGCTGCCGACGACGACGACGACGACGACGACGAAATGACTGAAATTGTGTTAATAGCAGAAAGATGTAGTTGTGTGTCTTCTGTTTCACAGAGGGAGGCTCAGACAGATGGGTCTGGAATCAGACTTCCAGAGTTGAAATCTTACTGTGTGATCTGACTTAACACCTTAAGTCTCCTTTCCTTCCCTGTGAAATGAAGATAGTGAGCACCTACTCACAGGGACGTTGTGAGAATTAAGTGCAACAGTTCAAGGAAAGTACTTAGCCCAGTGCTCCAGCACATAAAAACAGCTCTATATGTTATTATTGTTGCTGTTGTAATTTGTCTTTTTTAATAAATAAACCTATTTTAACTGCTATTCCATTATTAGGAAAGGCTAATCAATTTGATGAGGCATCCCCAAATATAATATTTTTAAAATTCCATTCAAGGAAAAACTCCTACTGAACTTGTGACCTCCTGCACCTTCACGTGCCAGGAAAAAGGTACCAGCCATGATGGGCTTTTGGGTTTGGATTTCTGTTAGTGTGAGCCCCCTAATGACTCGATCTGCACACTATGCATTCTCTTCATGCTACCCTGCAATGGGATGTCCATGGCCTTTTCCTGGTCCCAGAGTGGCATCAACTCCATGCAAACCTGGGAACCCAAAGAGTGTGGCCAGGCTGAGTGACTTTTAAAGATCCTTCTTGACAGAGAAACACACACACGCACGCACACACCCATGAACGCATGCGTGCATCACTCTTAGATTTAACAACTTCCTGGAAAGGAAGGGTTTTAAGCCAAAGGGGTTACTCCAGAAGTTAGAACTAGACTTGGTGGTGGCAGGATATGGAATGAGGTTGGTGAAGGGTGACATCTGTCATTCTTTAGGGGCAAAAGAATGCTTATATATTTTTAAATCCCCTATATAGTCTATCCACTAAGAGGGCGAGCTGGTCTGTACAAAGTAAAATCTTATAAGTTTAGTTTTTATGGGACGGAAAATTTATGATAAGAAAGGCAGCATTGAACTATCTCTACAATGTTTATCAAGATAAATTTAATAAATAGCAACACCAAAAAAGAAACTTATAACTGATTAAAAATACAGCCATTTTTAAATTACTTTAGCTCCTACTGTATATAAATGCAGCTCCTTAAAAATAAAGCAGAGATATTTCTTAATTAAAGAAAGTCTATTAAGCTCTTGGTCCCAAGGGTATATCTTTGAAGGTAATCATAATCTAGTCCCCAGATTCCTTATAGTTCAAACTCTCCCTGTTTCCAATTCTCCTAAGTGGGTGAGGAATTAGCCAGGTTGTTGAGGTAGGTCCAGGCATATTCTACAAATAAAAGCAGATCCTGCAGAGAGAGAGTTATTTCTCATTCGGTACTTTTTGCCCCTGTCCTTAGACCTCTCCTGATGACACAGCAAACTCTGGGGTGAAAGGTAACAAACAACAGATAAAGTAGACCACATAGAGTACTTATCAAAGACCATTTTAACCCCAGTTAGCCATGACGCCATGACCTGAGAATGTCATGTACGCAGAGGCTGGCTCCACTGATGGACTTCAGACTGTTGGAAGTCCACTGTCCCCATACCTGAAGTGTGACTGCCTTCCTCTTTCTCCCAGGATACTGAGGAGACTAATGAACAAAAAAATTAGTGGAATTCCTCAAATCTTTAGGAACAACAAGTACAGAGAACTATGACAAGATTCAGATGAAGTACCAGATTCTTAGAAAATGGAATTTCCAGACACATAGGCCCCCACCTATCAATTTAAATTAAAAAGTAGAGGTAGAAAAAAAAATTGAAAGCAGGGATTCGGCTATTTGTACACCCATGTTTACAGCAATATTATTTGCATTAACAAAAAGATGGAAGCAACCCAAGTGAGTGGATAAACACAATGTAGTATCTACATACCATGAACACCGGTTATTCAGTCATAAAAAAGGAACAAAGTGCTGATTCATGCTACAACATAAAGGAACCTTGAAAACATTGTTCTAAGTGAAATAATCCAGACACAGAAAGACAAATATTGTATGATTCCACTCACATGAGATAGCTAGGACAGCCAAAGTCACAGAGACAAAACGTAGATTAGAGGTTACCAAGGGCTGGAGGGAATGGAGAGCTATTACTTAACGGCTACAGTTTCTGTAAGGAGTGACGAAAAGGTTTTGGAAACGGAAAACAGTGACAGTTGCACAACATTGTAAATGTGATTAATACCATAGGTCTAGACACTTAAATGGTTAATGTGGCAAAATTTATGTTATACATGTTTTACAGCAATTTTTTAAAATGAGGTACTGAAATCACTGGGAAAAATTCAAGTGTCCTTGAACAGGTGCACAGATAAACAAATTATAATACATCCATATGTTGTAATAAAGTGGAACAAACTATTGATACATATGACAACTTGGATTAATACCAAAGGCATTATGCTAAGTGAAAGATGCCAAGCTCCAGGGGTGATACACTGTATGATAGTATTTATATGACATTTTCAAAAAGACAAAACTATAGGGATGGAGAACAGGTCAGTGGTGTTAGGGGTTGGGGGTGCAGAGAAGACTATGCTTGTACAGAGACAGCTCAAGGGAATTTGGGGACTGGTGCTGGAACTGTTCTGTACCCTGTTCTGTACCCTGATTGTGGTGGTGGTGGTTACATTAATCTATACATATGTTAAAATTCAGAACTACTCATCAAAATATTTGAAAGTCAATCTTTTTAAAAAGCAGGGTAGACCTATGTTCATTGCAGCATTATTCACAGCAGCCAAGACACGGAGACAACCAAAGTGTCCTTCGATAGAGGACTGGATAAAGAAGATGTGATATATATCCACTATGGAGTACTATTCAGCCTTAAGAAGAGATGAAATACTGCCATTTGCAATAATGTGGATAGGCCTTGAGAACTTTATGCTAAGCAAAACAAGTCAGTCAGAAAAAGCTAAGAACCGTATGATTTAACTCGTATGTGAAATATAAAACTGAAACTCATGGACACAGAGAGCAGTGTAGGGGTTACCAGAGAGAAGGGAGTGGGGTGGGGGGGGTAGTAAAGTGTAAAAGGGACCTGAGATATGATGACAGAAGATCATCTGACTTTGGGTGGTGGGCACACAGTGCAATATACAGATCATGTATCACAGATATGTAAACTTGAAACCTATATGATCCTATTAACCAATATCACACCAATAAATTTAATTTAAAATGTGGGGTAGAAGGAGAAATTGATGAGGGACTCAAATGTTGGAAAATCTTAGTTTCAGGTAACAGCTAATAAGCTTAGTAATCAGTGTATGTAAAAAGCTATTGTTGGACTTCCAGCCAAGACGGAGGCCTAGACAGACACGCTGCATCTCCCTCCACAATTAAGAAGGAATACAACTACCTCAAAACTAGAGACAACCAGAGGTTTCAGAAAATCGAGCTGCACGGAAGTCCAACAAACAAAGAAACAAAGAAGAAATACTCATCCACACAGGTAAGAGGGGTGGAGCCAGGGCAGAGAGGAAGTGGTGTGGTGGCGGAAGCAGCAGGCAGGCAGGTGGAAAATGCAGTCCCACGTTTTAAATAGTAGGGAGGGACACCTGGGGAGCACTCCCAGAACCAGACCAATGAGGCTTTATTTTCCAGTGCCAAGGAAAATAAAGTTTCATTGCTTCTGACTGTGCAAACCAGTGGGGGTTGGGGTGGAGGAAGAAACTGCCGGTCACTCAATAAAGTCCGCTTATTTAAAAGGCCCCCATAGGTCCTAGAAGAGCCGCAGACCCAACCACTCTGGAACAATGGCCAGGGCAACAGCTAGAGGGGTGCCAGTCCCATACAGGAAGTGGTAGAAGTGCCTGGAAAAGGGGCGAGTGCTGGGCAAGTGGCAGTGTAGCCTCTCAGACCCCTCCCCCCCACACAGCGCCACAACATGGTGAAACAGGTGGCCTGTACTGACGAATATCTAAGACTCCGCCCCTTACAACGTAACAGGTGGGACAGTTCTACCTAAGACACAGAGGCAAACAAACACAGGATCCTGTCAAGATGAGGAGACAGAGAAGTATGGCCCAAAAGAGGAAACGGATCAAGGTTCCAATGGGAGAACTAAGTGACGAGGAGATAGCCAACCTAACAGAGGTGGAGATAGGCAACCTAACAGACTTACAGTTCAAAACACTGGTGATAAAGATGCTCACTGTCTTGACAGATATGCTTAAGTGTAGCAAACACGTAAGGGAAGAAGTGAAGGCTATGCTAAATGAAACAAAGGAAATTCCACACAAAACCAATGGTGAAGGGAAGGAAACTGGGGTTCAAATCAATGATTTGGAACATAGGAAGAAAAAAAATCAACCACTAGAAAATAAGGAAACACGAATTGAAAAAAATCAGGAGAGGCAATGACAACTTTAAATGTGCCAACATCAAAATCATAGGGGTACCAGAGGAGAAGAGGAAGAGCAAGAAATTGAAAGCTTATGTGAAAAAATAATGAAGGAAAACTTCCCAAAGTTGGCAAAGGAAATGGACATACAAATCCAGGAAGCACAGAGAGTCCCAAAAAAGTTAGACACAAAGAGGACCACACCAAGACACATCATAATTAAGATATCAAAGGTTCAAGATAAAGAGAGAATCTTAACAGCAGTAAGAGAAAAGCAGAGAGTTATCTACAAAGGGTGCCTATAAGACTATCAGCTGATTTCTCAAAAGAAACTTTGCATGCAAGAAGGGACTGGCAAGCAGTATTCAATGTGACGAAAAGCAAGGATTTATAACCAAGATTACTCTATCCAGCAAATCTATCATTTAGATTAGAAGGGCAGATGAAATGCTTCCCAGACAAGGTAAAGCTAAAGGGAGTTCATTATTACCAAGCCATTATTATATGAAATGTTAAAGGGACTTATTTAAGAAAAAGAAGATCAAAACCATGAACACTAAAATGACAACACACTCACAACTATCAACAACCGAATCTAAAAAATAAAAACAAAATCCAACTAAGCAAACCAGAACAGGAACAGAATCATAGGTATGGGGATCATTTGGAAGGTTATCAGCTGGGAGAGGGGAGGGGGAGAAATTGGGAAATGGTGCAGAAATTAAGAAGTATAATTGGTTGGTACAAAATAGACAGCAGGAAGTTAAGAATAACATAGGAAAGGGTGAAGCCAAAGAACTTATATGCACAACCCATGGACATGAACTAAGAGGGGTGGCATTGTTGGAGGGAACGGGGATACTGTGGGGAGGGGAGCAAAGGGAAAAGAAATTGGGACTACTGTAACAACATAATCAATAAAAGATACTTTTTAAAAAAAGTTATTGTTTCAGGAACGGGAGGTATGACCCACCTTGACTCCAGGAAACCATAAGCAGCCCCACCTGTGTGCCTCAGAAGGCCTGCAAGCAATCAGGACAGTATCTGCGCTATTGTACTCCAGGGAGAGCCGAACACCGCCCAGAACACAGAGACCAATGCTTAGAATACAAATAGCACCCCCCAGGACACAGATGAAAGAATGCTGCAGCTTTTATCTGGTTAATTTTTTCCCTGAATTCCAAACCCCTTATCTACACTTTTCTTCTCCTTATAAAAAGGGTGCATTTATAATGGAATTTAAGACAGTCTGTTAGGGTACAAACCCCACTGTCTTTTCAGATCGCTCACCATATGAATAAAGTGCCCATAAAGGTTCAATCCCTGTCTCTGCTCATTGGGTCTGGTAGTGACAGGCAGCACAAACACCAGCTTTTCCAGTTTCAAATGGCACTAAGGGTCATCACCGCTCCTGTAACCACTGGGCCCTGCTTCCTCTCTCAAGCCGCTTGTGTTGCCCATGGATTACTCTATTTCTTCAAATGTTCAAAGATCACAGTCTGGGAAACACGTTTTGTAAAATGATAAAGGGTAAATTTGTCTATTCCTAGGAGGGGTTCTTTTCCCAGCACCTCATCCATCCACATAGAATCACACTGTTTGTCTTTGTATCCTTGATGCCTTTCCTAGACAACACTTGATTCACTTGGGAAACAGAAATGTGGCTGTGTCCCAGTGATAACGTCCACAGCGTCCTGGAGATTATTAGAACACACATCCATCATGACACAATTAAGGGAACAATCAGAATGCTTCCTCTGAGCAATAAACTTGGCAAAATTTGTGTTCTCCAGTGAAAGTCTCCTAGGTTGTTTAATAATGGCCTCAGTAAACCTTCTGGTTTCATGACTATGAGTATCTGGAAGTCCCCGGTCCCACAAGAGTCCAAACCTAAGGATTCACCTAATAAACACACAAAAACGCTGTGGGAAACTCTGAACCCAAATCAATGGTCTGCAGGAGAAAAAAGGTAAGCTCCCAGTGATCTCATGTTTCCATGGTAATTCATGTCACACCAGCAGCGGTGGCCTTTGAGAGCCTCTGGAAGCCCCTGGGACATTATTTATGGCAGCTACCTGCCCCGGATGTGAGCTGGACAGACCTGGGAGAAAGCAGACAAAGATGGACCGACTGTCCCACTTTATCTCATCATGTACTTACTCACCTCTCCTTGCTGGTCAGGGTGTCACCCAGTGAAAGAGTACTTCATAGGCGAGCTATTCATCAGGCCTCCTAATTAAAAGTTGGAAAGCCTTGCACTAACACCTCATTAACCTCGTCACTGTTCTTCTGTCAAGGGCAGGAGTCTCAGGGATTACCACATAGGTTCTGTCCTGAACCCTCAAGCAGAGATAGCAGCATCTGGCCTGAGAAATAACCCCCATCTGACCGCAAGAGTGTGCCAGATCACGAGCAAAACAGGAAGGACATGACAAGGAGAGGAACATCTACCTAGACTTACTAAATTTAGGAATACTCGTATTCACCTTTACCCAGAGGAGAATCTGGTAGGAATAATAACCTATTTTTCATAGGTCTTTCTAGTAAAGGGGAGATGTTACCCAAGTTCTCTCTGAAGGAGACAGCTAGGGATTTGAACCATACCTTGTACCAAAAACTGCACATTTTGTGAATTTTAAACTGAATCCAAGTATTCCTTTTATTTTTTTTACTCAATGGCAAACTGAACATATGTTTTAAATGCATAAATAAACCATAGGAATACAGTTCAAACTGAAACCATGTCCATTTATTTTTTTTTGTGACTGCTGAACTGAATAAAAAAAAAAAATTTCACCCAACCAAGCCAGTATTTCTATGTGTGTAAGTCTGTCTCCAGTATCACGGAAATGGAAGCAGGCTCCTTGGCTCTATGGGAACAAGGCATCCAGCTCCATCTCATTCCTGGCAGAATCTGCTGAGACTTAGGGGTATGGTCCCAAGTGGTCTGACAAAGGCCAAGAGCAGGATCCAAAACTCTAGGTCTTATCTGAATCTCTGGCATTCTCATCTGCTCACAAGAACCAGAATCCCTTTTGTTGGTTCCCTACAAGAAGAAAGTTACAGAGCCCACTTTTTCCTATCAAAATAAGAAATTATGAATCCAAAAGATAGATTCTATACTTACCTATTTTCTTTGGCCTAGAACAAGTACCAGGGCTGTGGCATTGCTGTCTAGTCCCCTTGGATCCTCTTCCAAAAGGTCAAATGGCCACTTTTGCCAATCTGCAGAGAATGGAAGGGATATTAAATGCGGCCAACACAGCAAGGCCAGGTATTTCTCTTACCTAGATAGCAATGAATGGTACATGTGGACAGACTGCTAGACAAGCCAGAACACTAATATATCCTGGAAACACTGACATACTAGACACAAAAAATCAAAAACTTGTCATTGTAAAACAGAGAGGGCACATGAGTGAGCCAGAAGCTGACTCTTCCGAGGGCAAAGGACAGTGACGCAGGCCTGGCCCACAGCCCTGACCATCTTTTGCAATCTCTTTTGACTGGCTTATCTCCTCTTCTCTTCATTAGGGTCTGCTTTTGGCTTCTTCCATTCTCCTGGGGTTACTATAGCTGTCCCCACACTTGAGAAGAGAACCTGCTCTTGCTGACTCCCAAGCGGTGTCTGTACTTCTGTTGGGGATTCTGGGTCAGTAAGTTCAAGTGCCCACTGGACATGGCCAGGTGGGTGATGGCAAACATCCTGAAAGTCTTCAACTGTCCCTTCCCCAGTCCCAAATCTATTCCTCCTATTTTCACTCATGAAAATCCTGAGCTCTGAAGCAAAAATTACTCCAAAATGATTCCTGTGAAGCTTTTTGTCTCAAACAGATTTCCAGCAAGGAGGTGGCAGAGGGTGACCACATTGTATTGCTATGCCTGCTCTCCCTGAGGCTAGGTGGATGGGTGTGGGGAGGTAAGGGGATTAAGAGTTAGGGAGCAGTTCCCAGGAGACAGATGTGATTTCTTAAAAGTTGGGGAGCTTGGTGAAATAATATACTGAGAACTCTAAGTGCTGTCAATATTTAATGCTTTGTGTAATTGTTTATAGGACCTACCTTATTGGTTAGAAGTAAAATTACAAAATTTATGTGGAATTTGCTTAAGTCTTAGGGTACTAGGGCTTTTCTAGCTTCCTTCAGTAAAGTCACTATATGCTTAAATAAAATACAAAATCTTCTAAAGAAAGCAAGAAAAATCTTCCAGAATGACTGACTATTGAGCCGTTTCTGGCTCCTGCCCCCTCTTTAAGGGTCTTCTGCTGGGCCTGACCCCTGCCTCTAACGGAAGCATAGACAAACCCTCCTTTCTTTGTTTCTACTGATAACATCTCAGACCAGCTAACAACTTTACAAAGAACATTATAAAATAAACCAGCAGACAATAATAAAGAACACATGTCATCACATACAGTTTTAGAACTTGAACTCTAGACATAATCTAATCACCAACCTCTTCAAATTTTCTTTTTAGAAATGAGGAAAGTAAGGTCCAGAGAGAGTGAAGAGAGGCCAAGGCCACAAAACTGTCATGTGACAAAGGCAGAGCCCAAACTTGGTGACTTACCTCCCTACCTTATGTACTTTTCATTCTCTCAAGCTGCTACTCTTAAAAATAAGGCCTTGACACCTTCCCTCCATCCTAAGGTTCACTCCTCCTGGGCTTTTTGCTACATGGCCTCCCAGCACCATCTTGGTTCCTTGGCTCCTAAGAACTGGTTTATCCAAATATCTTGCTATACTCACAGTCAAACTCCAACTCCTCTAATAAACCAACCAATGTTTCCTATCAACTTTCCACTCAGTTCTGGTTTTCCACATGAGCAACATGCCCGGTGTACAGCAGCGCTACCTGGTGATGAGAACTGACACCCTTGAGTCTCTGCATGTGGCCATGGTTCAGGTAACTTGTTCCAGCCTCTGCAGATGTTTATGGCGAGTCTCCCAAACAACTCAGGGAAACACACTCTCAAAATTCTCAAGATACTAATGCCTTAATCCCAGAATGACTATTATAACTGCACATGTACGTGTGTTTATACATGCACAAACTCATTCACACAATAATTAGAACCTATAGGTTGAGGATGATGATTCTTGCTGTAATATTTAGCCAAAAGCAGCAGCAAAGGCACTTGAGCTCCATCCTGGGCTGGAAGTCATCATAGTGTGTTCCTTGTCCCAACTTTGCTGGCCAGGACTCTGAGAGCCTGATCTGCATGCCAACTCGGGTATCTGGGGAACCAGCCCAGGTCAGCGGGAATTTTATTTGCCTGGGGTCCCCCAAACCTCATAAAACAGTAGTTTCCAAATATCTTTGGCTATGTCTGAGGGAGGGAGATGAGGGACAGCCTCCACATTTGTAAAGGATAAATGGCTGAGGAGGGACATTATATGGTGTGTTAAGATTCCTTTCCTGGAAGTTTATATATGGATCTAAATTTTCCTTGGTTTGACAGAGAATGTTTAAGGGGAAGACTAACTTTTTTCCTGAATTTTTGCTTCTGGTACTTACAATGGAACCTGAAGTGTCTCCTTTCCCCATTCTACTCTCAGGAGAGCCTGATCTGTTTTTCAAAGGTGTGAGCATTGCTACCCCATCTCACCACCCCTTTCCCACCCCCTTCCCTCTCCCTTATGCCTCTTTTTACAACCAAACTGCTTTTTTGATTAGGGGGATCAAACTAGATCATCCCAGTGGGAGGATGGAGACCTCTGCCTTGCACCAGAGAAGCAGAAGCAGCTGAACTCAAGAGGGTGGCTGAAATTCTTTGGAAGGTCAGGGTTTTGGAAAGTTGGTGTATAGCATCTGAACACCCTTGCCCTATTGATGTGCCATACCCCAAACAGGAATGGGGAATTGCCGCTAAGCCACAAAACCCTGAGAGCACTCCTCTATAGAAAAGCTCGTTGAAGGACATCTCTGAGACCCTTGGGGAAGTAATGCCCAACAAATGGCCAAGGAAAGCCATCTGTAAATAGCAATAAATGTCTCAGATACTTCCCAATTCAATTTATGAGACCAGCATTACTCTTAATATCAACACCAAAGGCATTTAAGAAAAGAAAACCAACATCTCTCATTGATATAAGTATTTAAATGTTAACAAATTTAGTGATACAGAAAAAAAAAAAGGATAATTCTGGTATATCCATATAACAGAAATCTATTCAGCATTAAAAAGGAACAAACTACTGATATACATGACAACATAGATTAATATCAAAAACATTAAACAAAGCTAAAGAAGTCAAACAAGTGTGTGTGTGTATACATACATACATATGTGTGTGTATGTGTGTGTATACATATGTATCTCTAGAAAAACAAATCAATTGTATGGTGACAGAAAGCAGATCAGTGGTTGCCTAGGGTGGGGAAGATGTGGGGTAAGGGTTTAGGTCCAAGGAAGCTCTGGGGTGATGGAAATGTATATTTTTATTGTGGTGGTGGCTACATGGATGTGTAAGTCTTGCAAAACACCAAAATGTACACTTAACATAGGTGCTTTTTATTATATGTAAATTGTAGTTCCATAAATTTGATTTTTTTTTAATCTGCAAAAGCAAACTTGTCTAAGGGAGACCCTATTCTTTTAAAGGACACAACATGTGGTGGAATTGGCCATGAGAATCATAATTACGAGGGTGAAAACTCACTCACAGCACCAAGGAAGTGGTGGCAGGCTGGTCTTGGGAAAGGTGGTGACAGTGTGAACAGCATAAAGTAACCAAGCCAAACACTAATACCAAGAACCCTTGACTATTCAATAACTAAATAGAAGGCACATTATGTTTTAAAGCCATGGGCTTAATCTCCCTTGACAGTCCCTGAGACGTCAAGACTTATAAGAGTTAAGGACCATCCTCCAAGTCCTAAAAGCCTTTTTGTTGTTATTACTGACAAGGCTTCCTCATGAGAGGTCCCTAGGAGCTCAGGGAAGTATCCAGATGACAGGCAGCAAGGAAATGGGGACCTCAGTCCTGCAACCACAAGGAACTGAATTCTGACATAACCTGAACGAGCTTGAACGCCATTCCTCCCCTGAGCCTCCAGAAAGAACTCAGCCCTGGCCACACCTTGATTTCAGTCTGTGAGACCAAGAACAGAAGATGAAGAAGCCCACCCAGGTTTCTGACCTAAAAAACTGTGAGATAATAAATTTATTGTTTTAAGCCTCTAAGTTTATGGTAATTTGTTACAGCACCAAGAAAATATGTAATGCAAGTTATAACAATAGTAGCCATACATAGGAACTCTATAAACTTTATTAGGCTAAAAAGAGAGAGAGAGAGAGAGGGAGGGAGGGAGAGAGAGAATCCATCTCATTCTCTTCACTCACATTTCATGATGGAAATAATTAAAAATATGTATCTCTTGGTCCATGTAACTAACAAACTCTCAATTTCCCCTATGATTTTACCCGAATAACTCCAACTACTGAAACTTCACATGGAAGAGACAATATCTTTACATTAGATCTCCTGTTTGAGTCAAAAGATTTGAGGTTTTCTTGATTACATTATGGAACTGAACTATGCCAACAGACTTTGTTTGATTTCTGAAGGATAGTATATTTAACATTTTATTCTATATTTAGAACTCACTTTGATTTTAAAACTATTTTTTACTTAAAACCCAGACACAGGACTTTCAGTACATCAACCTTATAAATATACAACCAAGTCCCTAAGTTAAACTCAGTTTTCGCTTTTAAAGATGAAATTTTCTAGAATAATCAAAATGGTTTCTTAATAATTGGCAACATATTCTCCCTTGACTCTCCACTACGTGATAGCAATTTATTAAATACCTTTTTTCTCCTTAAAAAGTTTTGAATAAAATACTTTGCTTAGTGCCCTGGCTGGTGCGGCTCAGTGGACTGAGTGCCAGCCTGCGAATCAAAAGGTCTTTTCCGGTTTGACTGCAAGTCAGGGCACAGGCCTAGGTTGCAGGCCAGGTTCCCAGTTTGGGGCGTGTGAGAGGCAACCACACATTGATGTTTCTGTCCCTCTCTTTCTCCAGCACCCCCAGTCCCCTCTCTAAAAAAAAATTAAAATAAAAGCTTTAAAAATAAAATATTTTGCTTAGAAACTTGACATGGTAATGCCCAGGCAGAGGTGAGACTGACACATGGCTCTTTGGAAATCAATGAAGTTTATGTCATTCCAAAAGTTACCTTTAAAACTATTTAAGTTGTAAACAAAAATTTAATGAATTACACATTTTTATAACACAATTGTCATATAATACGATCGTCCAAAAAGTTTTCTTGGCTTTTTGTCTTTGTTTTTGCTTTTATATCCAACTTTGAGAAATGATGGATACGACACCAGGGTGTCCCAGTGACCACAGTGCCGGGGGCTTGCCTGGCCTATGCTCTCAGTCTGCACTAGGGGAAATACCATTTTCAAAAGGTGAGTTGCTGGGAAGATCCTATTGTTCCCTAATTCCAAATTACAATTCCACAATACAGAAGTCAAGTTTCGTTTCGGCAGCCGTCCGTCTCAAGAGACGATGGTGTAGCTTCTTAAGAGTCTATCTGCACCGCCGAGAATGGCTGTGCAGTCCGACTCGGGAGTGACATGGTATCTGTCTCCTCCCATGTTGAATCGACATCTTGCGATGACGCTGGAGTGTCCTCTCCAGTGAAGCTGAAGCTACAGAGCCTGGGCAGGGTGATATGGAGGGTCTGCTGTTGCCCATGCAGCAGACCCCCCCCCCCCGCTCTTCGCAGCTGAAGGGTCCAAGGGAAAGACGGAGTCAATACAGCTTGGCTTCAGGTGCGCCGCAGGAGTTGCCGGTGTTGACTACAACGTCAAACCGCCTTAGGGACTCCGGCTCCGGATTTTCTGTCGGGGTTTACTCCCTTAGCCTTTCCCCTGAAGAGGTATGCTGCAAGGCAGCGGAGGTTTTTTGGAATCAGAGTTTTCCTTCTCTGATGTGCCCTGACTGGAAGATCGAACCAGCGACACTTAGCTCGCAGGCCGACACTCAATCCACTGAGCCAAACCAGCCAGGGTCAACAGAAGTCAAGTATTTCTCCATATTTCCTAGATCTTCATCCACTCCTCAGCATGTAGTATTATTTGCAAAGCTCCCAGATATTCAAAGTTTTTTAAAAGAATTCTTGCACTAGATTTCACAAGATAATTACCTATAGAACTTCCAGGCCTTTAGTTTTGCTTTCTCCCTCTTTATAGTTGCTATATCTAATTATAATTGTCAATCATGGTTTATTAATAAGACAAGCTGCATCTTAGAAAGCTGCCCTAAGGCCACTATTAAAGAAGCCAGTCTTAGCTACTGGATAAGGAGATGCCTCCTGGAGGACAAAGATGCCCAAACCAAGAACCCTTACTGCCTGAGACATGTGAGGTATAGCCATCCCGGATCTTCCAGCCTAGATGCAAGCAGCGAAGCAGTCAAAGAAACAAGCCTACGTAAAACCAGCAGAGGGACTGCCCACGAGTCCATGGAATGGTGAGAAATGCATGCTCAGAGAGGTTAAACAACTTGCTCTTGGTCACACAGATGTGAGTGTCAGAGCTGGGGCTTGAACTCCGGTCTGCCTGAGACCAAGTCGAGACTCTTACACACTTCACTATGTGAGCTCTCTTGACTAGTTAGTTAGTTAGCTAAAGACAAGAAGCTTCCACATCTGAAAAGTAGGGATAATACTAAGCCGGAGAGTTGGGAGCTTGAAGAGGTGCATTAGCTTCTCCAACATTAGAGCTTTGGAGCCATCAGTTCCTACCAAGAGAATTTCCTATTTTCTAAAGTGGAGAAAATGATGCCATTGGTCATTTGATGGAGTTTTCTCCACTCCTTCAAACTTATTTGACAAGAACTTGTCATTCAAAGAGATATGAAAGCATTTATATGCGTTCTGATCAATGGATTACATTTTTAAATAATAATTGCTGTTAGTGCTTTATTGTTATTGTTGTTATAACTGGATCAGTGTTTACATTTTCAAGCCCATGACTCCACAGGGTTAATGTTAATGTGCCTCCTTCAAGGTTTCATTTCCCACCAGGCAGTGTCCTAGGCACCAAGAAAAGAGGAATGTCAAGGACTATAAATTTTGAACTGTGAACTGTCACTGCATGGAGACAGGCCTTTCAGTGTAAGTTTGTTCTAATATGCTTCAGCCTGAAAAGAAACAGCTCAGGCACCATGATTTTAAAAAGAGACTGCCCATCAAAACAGTACAAAGCAGACAAGTTTTCATTTATTTTCTTTGGAACATTCCTGTTGGCAGCCGCACCCGTTTGGTTAATGGAATATTCTTGACTCATTAAACAGACTCATTGAGGGAAAGGAGCCACTGGGGCCGGGGTGGCATAAGGAGCCAGGCTTGCTCTCCTGTGGAACATTCTCCAAAAGTGGTGCCTTTTTGCAGACCCTCAAAGATAACATGTTGATATGATGGTGTTAGAATCATGATGAAGGACATGAGAGAAAGTAGCATGAAAACAAGACTATGCGTCTCAACGGAAAGGAAGTTAAAGGCTGGAGGCTCTTACACACTTGCCTGGAACCTCAGGGTGGGGGATGTGAGGCCTCCCACTCCCGCACTGAGCACTTTTACCCTAGCCCCTGGCCTTGCCTCTGTATACCTCACCTGCCCCCGACTGTTTATTCCAAAAGCAATCATGGCTCATCCTCTGGGACACTTTGGTGTCCTCAGTCTCACTGCTAGTGCTACTTACGAAATACAGCTCCAGAGCTGGCTCCAGAGCAGGAAAGAAGTTCAGAACACTGCTTCTCTGAGCCCTGTTAAAGAGGCCGTGGCCAGGAATTGTGCCTGTCAACCATTTGCTACATGACTTCATGCCAAGCCTCTAAATCTGTGTCCTGTATCTCTGAAAGGAGAACTGGACAGTTCTTCGTATTACTCCAAAAAATAACTGTAAGTGGCAGTTAAAACCTCTGATAGATGTGTGAATTTTAACAGAGCTGTGTTGGCAGGAAGTTTTGGTCCCATGTAGGCCAAATCTCATTACAGTGATACCACTGCAACAAAAATAATGCCAAACTCTTACCAGGACCCACTTTTTTCCAGCAATATTTACTACCACGTAACTCCAGTACCACCCAAGAGTCTGATAATCCCTTGGAGTTTTTAAATGTTAAATCTGACCTATTAATATCGAGGAGAAAAATGTTCTAGCCAAATACTGAATAACTTTTTTTACACATATTCCCATCAATGACTGATAACTGTATAGCATTTTGAGACATCTATTATCAAGACCCACTTCTCTTTTAAATACCATTATGATCATTTGTCATTTACATGTCATCTTTCCACTCCCCCAACTCTAATCTTCCCAGCCCTCTACCCTGATACCCAAACCACCCCAAAATGGCATCTCTTGGCTCAAAGATTCTTTAGGAGATGTTAACTAGATGTATTGTGGTGGTCACTTCATAATATATACAAATATCAAATCATTATGTTGTACACCTAATATAATGTTTATGTTAA
Organism: Furipterus horrens; assembly: GCF_987537825.1. Taxonomy (NCBI): domain Eukaryota; kingdom Metazoa; phylum Chordata; class Mammalia; order Chiroptera; family Furipteridae; genus Furipterus; species Furipterus horrens. The sequence continues at coordinate 71,991,335 of NW_028327180.1, forward strand.
TTGAACCTCAATTTTACAAAGGGAATTTATGGTATGCAAATTATACCTCAATAAAGCTGTTAATTTTTTTTTTTCATCTCTGAAATTCACTTTGGAAAGGACTGCCTGACTCCAGGGCTCTGTCCTGACTCTGGGTTTGGTTAGGTGAAGGCTCTGCTGGAATCGACCAACCCTGCAGGCTACGGCAGAGCCCTAAGGAGAAGAGCAATGCAATCATGTGTGAGTGTACAAGGAACAGTTTTAAATATTCAGTCCCACCAAGTCTAAGATTCATCCCAAGATGTTACACAAACACGGGCAATAAAATTTCCCAACTGGAAGTAGAAACAATATAGTTAACTGAAAAGTGATAAGGAAGGAATTAGGTTTTCCAAAACTAATCAGCTTCCATAAATACGAACACAAACAACTCTGTTCTAGAGAAAACAATCTTCCTTTTTCCTTCCTACATGGGAGTCTCGCCCAACAGTATTATAAACAAAAAGAAGACTAACCAGCCACAAGGAAGGAGGAAAAACCCTATAGACTTTGCCATTTCCCCGTTTTGTTTATTCTACCCCAGAAAGAGGGGCATGAAGTCACATAAACTCCTGTACCCTAGGGGCTAAAACTTTTTGTAAATTGCACTTTATGTTAAATAAACTTTCTGAATCACTGCCATTTGTTGGAGAAGAATGTAAATCTGGACTTAATGGGCCTCAGATGTCCTTCAGGGCTGTCTGAACATGACCATGAATGGAAAAGTACTAACCCTCAGAAGGTAGTAGTGTTCATGGCTGTGGATGTGCTCAACTGGAGACTTTTCCCTTCCTTTGGAGATGAATTCTGCCCCATGTACATCTACAACTTGAAGGGAAAGCTGTAGGGCTATCCAACAGGGGTAAAGGGGGAGGGTTCAGGATGATGGTTGACAGAGCTTCTGGCTGGTGTGGCTCATTTGGGTGGATTGTCATCCCATAAAACTTAAAGGTTGCGGGTTCAATTCCAGTCAGGGCATATTCCTAGGTTGCAGGTTTGGTCCCCAGTTGGGATGCATACAAGAGGCAACCCATTGATATTTCTCTCCCTCCCTTTCCCTCTTTCTAAAATCAATAAGTGTGTCCTTGAGTGAGGATTAAAAAAAAAAAAAAATCCAAAACAATTAAAAAAACAGAGTTGCCAGTTATCAAGCTTCCTACAAATAAATCAAAGTTTTCCCGTGAGGACACTCCCACTTTGCCCGCACAGCTCCATTCTGCCGGTCATTGATATATAGAGCTCATCTCCAAGTGGGGACTTCTAAAAGGACCTCCTCCAAAGACAGATGTCCAGCTTCAGAGGGGAAGGACCCAGTTCACCTCCTTTGATCAATGTTCTCTATTCTTGTCTGTGGGCTCAGAAGACTCTGGAAAAGGGAGACGTAGCATGGACTCACTCCTTAAAACCGGTTAAGATCATGAAAAACAAAAAAAGACTGAACAACTCTCAGACTTGAGAAGCCTGGGGAGACATGACAGCTGAACTCAATGCCTGAAATTGAGTTCCTAGTAATGTACCAGTGTCTCTTAGTTTTGACAAATGTACCACGGTAATGTAAGATTTTTAAATGAAGGAAACGAAGGTAAGGGGTATACAGAAATTTTCTGTAGTTTTCTTGCAACTTTTCTTTAAATCTAAAATTATACCAAAATAAAATGTTTTAAAAATGCAAATCTGAAAGAATTAATAAAATCCATGATGATGGCAGAGCATAAAAACCTAATAGCAACAAGAATAGCAGACATTTAGCAAGCATTTATCGTATGCTAGACACTGAGCCAAGAACATGACTGACAGTTGATATCAAATCCTCTCAACAATTCTATGACATGAATCCTAATTTCATCCCCATTTCTTAGATGAGGAAACCAAAACTTAGAGAGGTGAGGTAATTGGTGCTGTCACGAAACTGGTAGGGGCAGAGGTAGAATTTAGACCTAGCTTCAGGGACTGTTTCTTCCTTGCCGTGCCATAGCACCCACTATTCCACCATTTCTTCTCTTCACAAGACGAGGAAACACTCACTGAACAGTAACTCAAAAAAATAAAAGAGAACCTACTAAAGGAGTAAAAATAGTAGGGCTCTCATTTAGAAACAGGGAGATGGAGCCCTTATGGGCATGGCTCAGTTGGCTGAGTGTCACCCTGCAAAGCAGAAGGTCACTGGTTCAGTTCCCTGTCCAGGCACATGCCTGGGTTGCAGGCCACCCCCTGGTTGGGGGCATATGAGAGGCAACTGATCTATGTTTCTCTCTCATACGCATATGTTTCTCTCCCTCTCTTTCTCCTGCTCTTCTCCTTTTGAGAGAGAGAGAGAGAGAGAGAGAGAGAGAGAGAGAGAGAGAGGCTCTGTTCCCCTCTTTCACTTATCACAATTTGTATGCATATTTTAAATAATACAAGGAACAGCTGAACATGGTAAAACTATAAAGAAGGATCTAAAATGAAAATCAAAAACCCTCCCTGAACACCCAACCTCTCACTCCAATGATCAGAGTAAGAATGGCTATGTTTAAGGTCCATAAAAATCATAGTTAATGTACAGAGAGAATATAGATTTGTTCATCAAGTCCTTAAATATGAGAACCCCGATAGCCCTTAGAACTTTATAGGAGTGAATTTAGAAAGAAACAAAAGCCATACTCTATTTAGCAGGGCGTGAACTCCTAAAACTCTTTCTCAGGGAAGCTGGCGTGCACAGAAAAGGTACAAGTCCTCGGGAAGGTGGAAGATGAAGTCTTGGCTGATGAGCACTAGCAGGCTGTTGAGGGAAGCTAGGGAGGTTTAAGCAGCATCCCCATGTCTTAAAATTAACATGACACAGGTCGGCCATGTTTTCCCTGGGAATCAGTACAGTTCAGTGAAAAAATAACGAAGTTCTATGTTAGTTAGGAATGTTTTCAGCTGCAAATAACAGAAAACCTAATGTTAATGGCAGAAATACCATAAGGACATTTTTTTTCTTTACTTAACAAGAAGTCTGGAAATGAATGATCTCAGGATTCGTTCAGCAACTCAGCAATTTTGTGAAGGCTGCAAGTCTTTCCATCCTTCTGCTTAATCATACCCAGTACAGAGGCTTTTTATGCATTTTTTTTCACTTCCTGATCACAGGATAGCTGCCACAGCTCCAGGCATCAGCATCCTAAGCTGAACAGGCAAGCGGGAAGATTAAAAACTTTCTCTTCACAGGGGCCTGCTGATGTGGGAAGAAAACCCATCCTACTAGAACCCAGTTTAAATCTCCCTCAGGTCTCAATGGCCAAACTACGTTTGGTTCCTGTTATGAACTGAATGGTGCCTGCTCCCTCCCCAAATTCATATGTTGAAGTTCTTAACCCTAGTACCTCAGGATGTCATTATATTTCAAGACATGGGCTTTAAAGAGGTGATTAAGTTAAAATGAGGCCATTAGGGTGTGCCGAGTCAACCTGAGTGGTGTCCTTAAATGAGGACATTTGGACACAGAGAGAGACACCAGGGGTAGAGGCACACGTGTAGAGGAAAGACCGTGTGAAGACGGCAACCATCTGCTAGCCAAGGGAGAGGCCTCAGGAGAAGATGATCCTGCTGACACCCTGACCTTGGACTTCCAGTCTCTGGACTGTGAGAAATAACTTTCTGTCTTTTCAGCCACCCAGTCTGTGGGAGTTTGCTATGGCAGCCCTGGTAGGTGACTGCAGTACCCTAACTACAAGCGTCTGTACAAAGGAGACTTAGTAACGGAAGTGGGATAGCCCGATGGTCTTAGGCTAGGCATTCTCACCCATACAAAACCAGTGCTCACAGCATGCAAAGGGGTAGGGGAGTAGCTATTGGGTAGATACCTGACCAGGTCCACCACAACTCTTAGGTAGGAAGAGCTGGATTCCAATTTTCCCTCTACTTAGTAGTGAGCATGGGTAGGACACAGAGCTCTAGATCAGTAAAAGGGGGATAATAATGAACAGTTATTCTCCTTCCTATCCCCAACTCTGAAATTTTGAACCTGAGGGGGTGCTCTCCTCAGAAAGACTTTGTTTCTAAGATAAATTTAAAACCACAGAAGTACACACAGTGTATACTTTTCCTACAGTGTAGGTACCTGAAAATATTTGCTGATGTTCTGTTCCAACTTTCAATTATTCAATAGCTTATTTATCAAAAGAATCAATTCAACACATTTGAATCTCCTTTTCTCACATTTTCAAGGCCCCAGGAAGCCAGGGCACCTTAAAGAGCTGTAAATGCACAGGCACATATGCACACATGCACTTGGACACACGGGCACACAGGCACATGGGCACACATGTACACAGGCACTTGGACACACACAAGCACACATGCACACAAGCAAGGTGCACATTTACATGGGCACATAGGCACACATGCACATAAGCAAATGCGCACATGCATGCAGGCACATGGGTACACAAGCATGCAGGTACGCATGCAGGCACACATGCACACAGGCATGCATGTACACATACATGGGCACGGGTGCACATGTGCACGGTGGCACACATGTACATGGACACGTGGGCACATGAGCACATATGCACGTGTACATGGGCACGTGGGCACACGTGCATGCAGGCACGCATGCTTCCACAAAATGGAAGACCTGGCACTTCCCTGTTAGATTATAAACTTCCCAAGGGCAAGTACTGTTTTCAGTCATTTCTGACATCGCACAGGCCACTGCACATAGAGGCCACATTCATTCAGCTCTTTCCTGAATGAATGGAGAACACATATGATTCATGCATTTCCCAAAGATATGTCAAAGACTAGCAGTTAATTTGTGCTTCTTTCTGGAATATGGGTCTCAACATCTTCAAAGTCAGTCAGGATCAAATTACTTTCTTCTCTAAAGAACTTCACAGAGTGGGAAAACCATCATTATGAAATAAGTGTTTCTCTTATATTAAGAAGTTTCAATTTTCCAAGTGCCATTAAAATAAAATTTCAAACATTATATGGGAAAAATATCAGAAGAAAAAAAAAATGACAAGTGTTAAAGTAGGGAACTACTGAAAATACCTATGACAGAAAAGGGTTTTTTTCCTTGATGTATAAAGAGATCTTCAAATCTGTAAGATGTAGATAAATAATACAATCGGGAAATGGTTACATTTACATGAGCAGAAAAGTTCACAGAAAAAATTGGTGATTGTTTGGGAATAAGATTGGAAACTCACTCTTTAGGAAATATTAACGTAAATAACAATAGAGCACACTTATTTTAAGACTGGCAAAGTGAAAAGTCTGATGGTACATGTATGTGTGATGGTGTGTACATCAGGTGCTCTCACTCATTCCTTCTGGAGTCTAAAATGGCATAATCTGGTGGAAGGACAATCTGACAACATCTGTCAAAACTTCCCAGCTCCTTTAATCACACCCCCACCACAAAAATACACCTCTGAGTGGAAGTGAAATTAAAATTATAAGTTGTAGATGTAGATTTAGGATATTTATTGTAGCATTGTTTGCTATAAAGCAAAACAACCTAAATATTCATTAATAGCACACTGGTGAAATACACTAGTATATTCACGGAATAGCAATATTTTTAATGAGTAAATCTAGATTTATTGAAATGGAAAACATCCAAAATGTACTAAGTGAAAATAGCAAATTGTAGAACAAGATGTCCAATATGGTCCCACTTGTGTAAAATATATGTATATATTAAAACATATATATACATTTGTATGCTTTTATGTGTCTAGAACATTTCTGAAAGGATATACAAAATTCTGTTAACTGTGGTTGCATCTGGAAATGATTCTGTTTGAGATTTTTACCATGCTTGTGTATTGCTTTAGTAATAAAAAAATATAGTTAAAATACAAAAAGCCCCATGCTGCTTCCTCTGAAATTCCTCAAATGGGGGAAATTAAGCTAAAAAATGTTAGGACTTTTCACTTCCTCTTAAGAGCTTTTGGAGCCAAGGGGAAATGCCATAACGAGAGGAATCTCTTGTGTGAATCTTAACAGAGCTCAGTTCCAAATGGAAGATTCTTAAAGTCTCTGCATTTGGGTGTGGAAATGGCTAAAGGGCAGAGGAACTGAGGCGGGCCTCCTGCTGGCCACCTCGGGCCTCCAGAGCCACAGTGCATAGGAAAAGCAGCGGGACTCAATTCCCTAATCTCTTCCTGACTTTAGAATTAAAACCAGCTCAGGAGGGAAGGAGAAGGGGTGGGTGAGGGAAGGCCCCCTGGGAAAGACATCAAACAGACTGGAGGCATCTCTGACCTCCGGGTCACAAGGCACTTAGAACAAACGCTGCCCTCTCCTCCAGCCCACCCTGGGCGCCAGCGCTGGAAGCCAATCCTGAGTGATTTAGGAAATCGCCCCAGCCCTGGGGCTGGGGCGGGCAGGAAAGGAGCGATTAAGGGCAAGAGGGAGAAGTGAGGCTTCCTCGGGAATGAGCACATTTGGAAGCAAGGCAGGAAGGGGGCAGGAAGCTGCTCTCATAAAACAATCTGACAATTATGTGTCAGTCTAGGAGAAGGGCTCTGGAAATTATGGGGCTGCCGGCCGCACTCCCAGGCCCTGCCCCCTGGCGATTTCCTCAGGGCTGCAATGAGCTGCAAGAGGAAATTATATTTGGGGCCAGGTGTTTGTTCCTCTATGTTTGGGTTCAATTTGGGACTGAGAATATGGCGCTCCCATGCGGAGGACACAAATCGCTGTTGTGCTGTAAAACCCAGAGGCTGTGCTGATTACAGGGGCCTGGCACACTGGCTTTGCTGTTACCATCCCTGGCGTTGACCGAATGTTCACACTAGCCAGGTGCTCCACCTGCATTGACCCACAACACCCTGCAGTGGATACTGAGACCTGGAGAGGTTCACCAGCTTGACACAAATAAAGACCTGGGAGTGGCTAGAACTTGAACCCAGACGTTCTTTCTTCAGGGCCCCAAACTCAAAACCCAGTTGATAACATATTTTATGAAGATTTTCCATAAGAGCAACCAGAACCATTCTTTTACATATGTATCTGGAAGAAAGGGGTTTCTGAGCAGACTCCTACCCAAACCCAGGGGCTGCCTTTGCCTTGTCCACCATCCATCTGCTCAGTCATCCCTTTGTATCTATTAAGTACCAATGGTGAGACCAGCAGAATTAGATATTTTGAAATTACAAGACCCATTCCTGCTTCTGAAGACAAGAGATCACATTTTACAGACTTAAAGAGTCCCAACATATTTGCAGTCTTCTCCTGGGCCTTGATATGATTCTCCTAGGCCCTTTTTGGGATAGCCCAGAGCAGACACATGCCTTCAAACCCTCAGTAACAGGAAAAGCCTTTCCTAGCACATATTTACAGAATCCTGGAGATTCCAGCCCTCCTCTTGCCCCCTACCCCACTCAGAGGGGAACCTCTGGAGGTGGTGGGATATTTGTTCAGAGGCCCATGGGACAATCTGACTTTTCCCACTTGGCCTGAGACAGTTTAGCTCTTAGAAGGTCCCCCATGGCAGCTGAGAGGAGTCCCAGGGAGCAGCGGTCAAATGCCCTGACTGACACCACCCATCACTAGCTGCGTGACCCTGGGCAAGAAGCTTCATCTCTCTGAACCACATCTATAAGGTGAGGTTGTCATGGGAACTAAATGAAACAATCGGGTTTCATCTTGAGCAAGGGCACTTCCTGAACACAGTAAGCATTCATTACGCCTTGGCCATGACCCTGAAGGCCTGTGCTGTGTGCTTTGTTCAAGTAGCCAGTCCTGCTCTCACAGCCTCTTCTATGAACAAAACATTCCCAAGGCACCAGAAACACCTTACTTCCCCCAGCTCAATTTTGTGATGGCCAAATGACATCAATCTTTATTAAATAAACTATACTTGATAATATGATTATTTCCTTAGTCGCACACTTATTAATTACTTGCAAATACTGAGGCAGACAATGTGCACGTAGATATGGACAAGGTCTCTAGAGCTGGCCATCCTGGTTCAGATCCCACACCTGCCACTTGGCAACTTCCTGAATACCTTTGAACTGTTATTTCCTCATGTAAAAACAAAGATAATAATGCTACCTTTTATCCCATCAGGGAATAGTATGCACCAGATGAAAGAATGTAAAATTATTAGGTGCCTGGCTTCATGTAAGGATGGCTGATATTATCATTGTTTTTTGTTATTGCTGCACTGAAATTGAACAAGCAAAACAGACATAAATAATCCTTAACTTATAAGATAAATAAACAATGCCCATGGTCTTGACTTGTAGATGAATTTCAACAAAGCAGAACTTATATGCCAATGAGAATAAATGTTGGGATGAAACTAACTACAATAGAATATTGAGTAGACATCTATCTCTCAGCTTCCTGCAAATTTCATTGAGAAACAAATGCCTGGTGAAGTTGATGGTAGAGGTGTCCCAAAGGCTTCAAATTCGCAGTTTTATATTAACTGGTTCAGTAAAAGAACCTTCCAGGACATCTATTTCCAGAGACTACTTCTTAGAGGAGAGGCTTCGCCCCAGTCCTTTGGGCAGCTCCTGTCCTAGTATCTGCATTCCATGAAGAGACCGCTAGGTTACAAACACCACCTCCCTGCTCTGGAATTTCTGACTCTGTAGAGTCCCTTCAGCACGATTGTTGTCTCGTAATTGTTTAAGATGGTATTTCACGTGCATTTAGTTATTCATTCTCCATATTCCTCAGCTGCACTGACTACAAGCTTTTACTTCTCTTCATTCAACCCCCTGTCCTGCTGTCCTGCACATAGTAAGTATTCAAGTAAGTTCTTGCTCTCCAACAAATCTTACTTAGAGCCTGCAAGTCGAGTGTCGCTGGTTCGATTCCCAGTCAGGGCACATGACTAGGTTGCACGTCAGGTCCCCAGTTGGGGGCACAAGTGAGAGGCAACCACACAGTGATGTTTCTCTCCCTCTCTTTCTCCTTTCCCCTCTCTCTAATAATAAAAAATAAACAAACAAATAAATAAATAAATTATTTTTTTAAAAATCTTACTTAGAATCTCCTATTTTACTCCTTTGAACTGGCAAATGGATCAGTGTGGCATTCAGATAAAAAATAGAAGAAGCCAGGAGGGGGCAGTGACGGGGCAGAGCTTGCCAGAGAAAGGGAAATGCTAGTTATTATCCTAGATGACTTCAGGACAAATAAAAAACATTTGGATTTAGCCCAGGAGAGGGTGCTGCCTACTTCCAAGACAGCCTCACCAAAAATGCTGGGCAGGGCCTGTCCCTGTAATGAGGCGGGGGTTTGAGCTTCTGAGCAGCCCTTCTACCAAGGCAGGGAATATATTCCAACTCCCCTTGCCCTCCTTTGATACAAGGAACTCTTCTTCTAAATTAAAGACAACAGGCAGCAAACTAGGGAGCATGAACATAGCAGAACAGATGCAAAGCTTCTTTTGTTCTAAGTATTTATGCAACCAACTGACTGAGCACTGGAGATAATGTGAAAAAACACCTCCATCACCACCCTACTACCAGTGTGTATTCTAAAGTTGCTTTTAAAAGATTCTGAGAAAAGAGGGGAAGTGCTAAATGTAGGGCTGGATGGGTAGTTAGAGATCACAGGATACTGAATAAGCCCTAAATTGGGACCTTCTCCCAGCCCTTACATAAGGTGTATGTCTGTTTCCAATGATATTCGAAGTCTTTGTGATGGAACAGCTTCTCTGGAGCTTGGGATCTAGAAGACTGACCCTTATATTCCTAGTTACACCCCTGATCCTTTCTCCCCAAAGCTCCCCAGCTTGCTCCTTCATTTCTTGAGTGTTTATACGCCCATACCTTAAATAAGAGTAAGTACTAGCATCTTTTCAGCAATAAGATGGAACTTTTGCTCAGAATGCAGTTTAAACAATACACAGTACTACAGTGAAACAGATCACTCACCTGTTTCTCATTTGATTTTGAAAGAGTCAGATGCTGTGCTTTCTCTGAACAGAAACCCAAATAACCAAAGGAGTAAGTGAAAAGGAAATGAAGTAGATGTCCAATTGTGGCTCCTGATGGGAACCTAAATTTAAAAAGCAACCTTGATACTGTTGGTGGAAGTGTAAATGACTAAGTACATATTTAGCATATCATTTCACCTAGCAATTCCCATTCTATGAATTATGCCTACAGACATATTGATACATATGCACAAAGATATACATGCATGTGAATCTGTTGCAGCAACATTTTTAATAGCAAAATTCTAGAAACAAATGTCTATTAAGAGGATATTGGTTAAATTAATTATGGTACATCAACTACACAATGGGTACCATGCATCAGACAAAAGTCAATGTGTATATGCTATTTGTAAAGATATTGAGAATTATTATTACATTTAAAAACAAAGCATATAACAATGTGTTTAGCATGCTCCCATTTGTGTTATATATTTATACTTAAAAAAAAAAAAGAGGGGCTCTGTGCACATGGAAAAATTCTAGAAGGATGTCCCAAAAGCTTTTGACTTAGTGAGTTTTAGGGAGTGGGACCGGGGTTATGGAACAGATATTCTCTTACATAGTTTTGTACCATTTGAATATTTTATTTGCGTAACTTCTGTTGCAATGAAAACCAGTGTCAATGAGTAGTAGGCACTTCTTTCATCTGCCTTTAGAACCTTTCTTGGCTTCAGAGTCCAAGTGCTAGAAACACAAAAGTAGAAGACAATGATGTGCATTGGGACCGGTCCCTGTGGCTGAGGGGACAAGTGAGCTCAAATCACTTTAGATGTGTAACTCTTATTTCACTCTTTGATACTCAGGTAGTAAATGATGCTCTCATGAATGACCTTGACAATATTGTGCAATGTCTTATAGTGACTAAATATTCCATGACTTGTTGGCAAGAACGGGAACATTGTTCTCATCAGCTGTAAATGACACCGTGAGGCACACCCCTGAGCACTCCAATTAGAGGAAAATTCAGCTAGTTGTATCACCTGTGATGAAAAGTAAATTTCAAAAAACAGTGCCTTAAATAAAAGTTATTTTTTCCCCCAGTATAAAAGGCCTAGAAGATGGTAAGGGTATGATGTGCTATGTCTTCTCTGCTCCATCAAGCATGGCTTCAGCCTTGTGGTCTAGGATGGAGGTTTCTACATTTTAGGACGCAGAATGGAGAATGACAAAAATGTATACACATAAGATCTTTTAAGTGGAGTTTCTAGGAGCTGCAACTAGATACTTTTACCTACTTGCATTGGTCAGAACTCAGTCTTGTGGCTTGCCTAGCTGCAAGGGAAGCTGGAAACTGTAGTTTCAATGCCAATGGACTATAGGCACAGCTTAAAATTGGGGGTTTTATGTTATTACTACAGAAGAAAGAAAATGTAGATACTGGGAGATGACTGGTGGTTTCTACAACATTGATCTAATCCACTTCCCCCACCCTAACTGCTTTCCAAAGATAAATTCGTTTATCAACTCAGCAAATGGCATAGATAAGGAAAGCATACCGCTTTGCCACATATCCACCTTTGTGAGTTTTGGAAAATATTTCGAGAAAAGTTTTGCTAATCTTTTAACACTGAAAGGATGATGAGACGTCCTAGAATTTCACTCACCTATGGTTCTCCCATTTCTGCCACCAGCTCTATAATCTTGAATGTGGATGGCATATACTAGTCACTGGGACAGGAAACATGTCATTCCCATAATAGTTCCACAATAAACGTCAACAGAGTACAGAACTGGCCTGTGATGTAATTCAGAGACTATTTCCTGTGAATGGAACAATATGTACTGGAATAGAATTCTATTTATGCTATGGGAAAAGCCCATGGGGCTTCAGATTCAGGTTCAAGGATAAAAGAATTTACCAACCAATTACACTGGATCCCTGGGGTCTAAGGACAGTAGTTTAACAGTTATAAAGGAATGGGAACTTCTGAGATTCCCAAGATTAGGAAAAGACTAAATCCTGTTTCTGAGTAATCTTGGCAGGCTTTCTGAGCATTCCTACTGGACACCCATCTTTGAAGCCACCAAAGACAGCGGTTCAGTAAGTCTCTGCAAAGAGGGGACCTGAAGCCTGCCATACTTATCACTTACTGCAGGCTCCCAGACACAGGATGCCTCTTCCCTGGGAGTTAGAATGAGGGTGCTTTTATGTGTTCCAGCCTGCAGGTCACCACATAGCAGTATAAAGTCAAATGTTTATACCCTGGTCTTCTGTCTTGTGAAAAACATGTCACTTTATGGTTCTTTGACCAATAAATAACATAAGAGTTTAGAGATAAAGGAACAGAACACTCACATGAAAGCAATAGACTAAACAAGGCCCCTGCAGATGACTCAGAGAGGTGGGAGTCAGAGGCTCCTTGACAAAATTTCCTGATAATTAGGAAGGAGCATTGTTCCAGACGTGAGGATTTGTGACCACTTCATTTCAGCACCAGTAGGGAGCTTGACACGGGCCCCACCTGTGGCCCCACCTTTGGCCGCATCCTCCTGGACCCTTGACTAGCGGGGACTCAGTGGTCATCATGCCAGTGAAGGTCACAAGCTAGGGATCAAGCCTCATATGCAATTGCCCACTTGGCCTTTCCCCTGTAGGTTCTACCAAACTGCTCAAAGTAACATACAACTACAAATCAACTCTTTTATATATTTTTAAATTTTTATTTATTGCTTTGAGGGGGAGGGGGAGAGAAAGAGAGATGCATCCATTTATCGGTCCACTTATATTCACACATTCATTGGTTGATTGTTGTATGTGCCCTTACCAGGGACCAAACCCACAACCTTGGTGTATCGCGATTATTCTAACCAACTGAGCTACCTGAGCAGGGCCAAATCAACTCTTGAGTTCTCCCCAAACCTGTGTCTCCCAGCCTACTCCCTCTAACTAAATGGCCAGGGTATTCTGTCAAGTATTCAGTCTGAAAGCTTTGGAGCCTTGCCTGGCTCCCTCTCCTATATCCCATCTCCAAACCATTAGCACATCCTGTTGGCCCTGCCTTCACAGCATATCCAGAACTACCATTTCTCATCATTTTCACTGGTCCAGGTGACCATTCCTTCACCTGGGTTACTACAAAGCCTCCTAATTGGTCTTGCTGCTCCCCTCTCAACAATCCGCCCAACCCTATTCTCTCCACCCTTGAAAACCAAAGCTGAGTCCAGGCACTTCTTGGTTCCAGACCCTCTGGGGACTTCCCTATTTAACAGAGAGTCACAGCCCAAGTCCATACCAGGCCTCTAAAGCCTCTGTTGACATGCCTTGCCTCTCCCACCTCACCTTCGACACTTCCCCCCCTGCTCTGCTCCAGTCTCCCTGCCTCTCCACCAGAGAGGCAAGAGCTTAATACTATCCATACTGCCCTCACTGCTCCTCTTCCAGCTATCCGCCAGGCCTGCTTCTTCACTTCCTTCAAGTCATTCTCGAATGCCCCCTGCCTCCTCGATCAGAAACCTTCCCCAAACACCTCTTTATCCTACTTTATTTTTCTTCATAATACTTATCCCCATGTGACAAGTATGTATTTCTTTTTTACTGTTTGCCTCTCCCCACTAAAATACAGGATTTTTTTCTCCATAGAACAAAGTAGACAGACATTTTAAAAACAAATGATGTTGTACATTGCCCAGTTCATATGCTGGAGAGGGGGTGACATGGGGTACATATGGAAGTAGAAGAAGCTGGGAAGAATACCATTAATAAGCACATAGATAAATGAACAAGATAGTTCCAAATAGTTACTAATATATATTTTCAAGAACCCTTATTGAAAATTACAACAAAAACACGCCTGTTTTATGCTTGACAATGTACTTATGAGTCTCTTTCCTCACCTTTCCCCCCAAAAAATCCTGCACTATGAATAAAACATATATATTTATATTTCACATATATTAAGTTGTACAACCTACTTTATAACTTATTTTAAATGATGAACTATACTACATCAAAGACAGTATCTCTTGTGTATGGATTTAGCAATTAATCTTGTATTCTGCCATGTGTCTAGAAGGTACCCATTGAAAATTAGTTGGTGATAAAGTGAATCTCTGCAAATCTTTCTTAGTTATCCTTAAATCTTTGTGGATATTTCACTGCTGGGAAGTTGTATGCTTTTATTTAAACAGAGTTGGTGAAAATTCCGTATGGATTCCTCTGTTCACAGAGCTAAATGAAAACCCAGAACCCCTTAAAATAAAAATAGATGTGTTTGGAAATCACAAGGGAAATGTTAGTTATTCTCCGAGCACTCTGCTTCTGCTATCCCTAGTGGTGGGAATCTACACTGTCATTCCAAGTTCCTATAAACTTGGCAGGACTCTGTGTCCATTTGGAATTGTAACAGCCCGGATTTTGGTTTGGGGAGAAAGGAAGGAGTCATTGCATTCCACAGAAGAGTCCTCCAGCTGAATCTCAAGAAGCCAAAGCTTAAATGTCAATGTTCTCCCAAAGGAAAGCCGTGGCTCCATCTAATGAGTTTACCTGGTTAATGCTCTCTTCTGCTTTTCTTTCTTTGGCAATGTTGCTTGTTACAGAAAATTCTGCTTCTTTTATAAGGTATTTTGTGAGTTTTTTTGGTGGTGTTGGTTTTTTGCAATTGTACAGTAATTTTTCATACTAAATACCCTAGACATTTCAGACCAGAAGTTCCGTCCTCAGTCCTGCATGTTTCCAGCACTAAGAATGTGTGAACAGCAAGGAAGGCCAACCACCTCTCCCTCACCAGCCCCCTCGACCCCTAATCTACTGTCACAGTCAGACAAAGGAGTCGGAAACATGTTATGGGGAGGGGGACGCTCAGATCGGGTGGGAGGCAGGAGATGCCTCTAATGGGTTTTGAAGTGGTCCAGGTGAGAGAGGCTGCTGTGGGAGCAGGAAGATGCAGAGGCTTGCTGATTACTGATCAAGCCCTGACTCTCGGGCTCCTACTTCCCTTTCCCTCACTTTTGGTTCCAGATAAGTGATTTGCGTGCAAACAGTTACATTCCACAAGCAAGCCATTTCCTCTTCCTTGGGGGGAGGCAACGGAGAGGACTGGGAGGAAGAGACACACACCACCTAAGAAAACTGGGATTGTGTGAAGGCCTTCATAGGCTCTTAGGCTCTTTGCCTGAGGTTCCACTCTCTCCCAGCTTGATGCAAACATACTACAAAACACTCACATCCCATGTTAAAGACATATGTTTCTCTCCCTGGTGAAATTATGGAAGGATTTTTCAATGTTGCTTTTTAAATGATTTGGCTACAAAGAACTGATGTATAAACAATGCTTGGGAAATGAGAAAAACTAACCTCCAAATGGTTTTCAAGTAATATAAAAATTTTAATTAACAGTAAACTTCTGATTGAATTGACATGAAGCTATGGTAGGCATCTCATTAGACATTCTCTAATTTAAATTTTGTGGTTCCTTTCCATATGCTGAAATCCATATTTTGCTATCTATATATCATATACATGATTATAAATCTACTATATATGAAATATTTTTTCAACGTTAAATATTGCCGGAGGCCTTTTTAAAACCCTGTGCGCTCTAAGGCCTAGGCCAATAGAGCCTAACGGATAGATGTAGCAGAGTGGGAGGTAAACGGAACTCTCTATAGCAAAGAAGAAATATTAACGTAACAAGTAATTGCAAACCAAGGTTAGTGAATGAAGTAACATGACCAGAGGCCAGTTCTGCTAAGGCTCCCTTGCCACCGCCGAGGCTCTGCTAGAAGCCCTCATCCATATACCCACTCTCCTCTAGTCTCGCCATGGGAAGCAGTAATCCCACCCCAGAGGTTTCTATTTCAGACCCACTCTCGGCCCCTTGGGACTCCTCCTGGCTGTCCTTCCTAAACCACTTGAATCTCATTTCTCCTGCAGCTGATTTTTTTTTTCAAGATGTTAATTTCTGTGGAACCATCTGGATGTTATTAAGAAAGTGTCCCAGGTCCTCTGAGGCAGCTGGCTGTGGCCTCTTGCCTTATTTCCTGTGTCCTGGATGTCTAAGTTGACTTTCATAAGAAATTTGGAATATTAGCTTAAAAAAAGAAACAGTCAATATTTTTTAGGCGTTGAGCTCTTGCAGCTTAATTTCCCCGGCGGGGACTTTGCATTTTGAGTTCCCATCCTTGGCCCTTGTGCTGGGAAAGATGAAGCACATCTGTTTTAAAAACAGAAGGCGCTAATGGCCAGGGGTGAACCAGAAATCCAGTTCTCCCCGCCTCCCCCATTAGGCTCACAAAACTTTCCTTATGTGGCTGCTGCTGCTCAGCCATTTCCACACCCTCAACCCCTGCTCCAAACGAGACCCCGATCTTGATCCAAAATTAACCACTAGTTAGTTCAACTCTATCAGACTGTCTCCTAGCATCCTTGAGGGAAAACTAATGAAACTAAGATGAAGACAACGAGGCCGGGCAGATGCCTGGGAAAAGTAACCCGAGGAAGGGAGGCAGCAGAAAGCACGAAATAGCCCCTTTTCTAACCACCAGCAGGAGTAGCTGGGCCAAAACAAGGAAGCTCCCAAGGATCAGTCTTGCTATTCAGTGTACACACAGGGCTGGGGTATTGGCTTGCCTCACTTCCCACCTGTCACTCAGACTCAGCGGCCAAGCTTTGGTGACTGGCCTTGACCGGTCAGTTCGTCTTCCCCAGGAGAGGTGCCCACGCTCACTCCTTCTGCCTTCTTGATCCTAGCTATTTACTGCCAACCAACTTGCATCTCATCACCCTTTGGATTTCAACAATCAAGTTGACACTAGCTCTCTGGAAAATTCCAAGACCCTCCGCCAATGCTATCAAGTCAGACGACACAGTGGGGAACCCACTTTACCTCTGAAGTCTAAGTACAGGAGGGCTTTCCTGGGTGACAGACAGCCTGACCATCTGTCTCTGATGCTGGTGGGACCATGAGAAGTTCTGAAGGGAAACACAGAATTCACTCTCCATTGAGGATTCACTTGGGAAGGAGGAAGGGCTATATGTCAACACTCCTAATTTCCTTGTCACAATCCACAGGAATCTATCACCACCTATCTGGGGTGTAAAAACACTGACTAATTTCCCCTTCACCAACCTTTTTAGTTTGAAAAATTCAAGCTATAGAAAAGTTAAAGAGTAATACAACAAATCCCTGTATACCTTTTACGTACATCACCAGTTGTTACAATATTACCACATTTGCTTTCTTCTTATACTTTTTTTTTCTGATTTATTTGAAAGTAAAGTGCAGATATCATGGCATTTTATCCTTAAATACTGCATACTTAAATACATTCCTAAACCCTTCCTACAAGGTAGAACACACTCCCATAGAGCCATAACACTATTATCACATCCAAGAAATCCAGCATTAAAAAGTATTCTCTGACAGTTCATATTCAGATTTCCCTAACTGTCCCAATGTCTTCACAGCTTTTTAAACTGAGATATAATTCACACCTCATAAAATTCATTCTTTTAAAGTGTACAATTCAGACGTTTAATATATTCACAGGGTTGTGCAACCATCATCACCACTTAATTCCAGAGCATTTCCACGGCCCAGAAAGGAAGCTGGTAACGGGCGAGCAGTCACTCGCCCCAGCCGTCGGACCAGTGCTCTACTTTCCATCTCCATGGGTTTGCCTAGTCTGACAATTTCATAGAAATGGAATAATGAAATATTTAGCCTTTTGTGTCTGGCTTCTTTTTCTAGCATGTCTTCAGGGTGTATTCATGTTGTAGCATGTATTGGTACTTCATTCCTTTCTCTGGCTGAATTATATCACAGTGTATGGAATTACCACATTTTGTTTATCCACTCCTCAGCTGATGGGCAGTGTTGTTTCAATTTTTTTTTTTTAAGCCAGGATCCAATCAAAGACTATATACTGCATTTACTTGTCATGTCTTTAGTTTTCTTTAATCTAAACTCTACAGTGTTAATTCTAGAACATTACTCTAGATACTAGAACATTCTTACCATTTTTTTTTCTTTTTATCTTTTACAACGATAAAACTTTTGAAGAATACAGGATGGTTATCTTGGAGAATGTCCTTGCGGACTTGTCTGATTGTTTCCTATGATTTGATTCAGGTTAGACACTTTTGGCAATAACATCACATGGGTGAGGCTATATACTTCCTGCTGCATCACGTCAGAAGGACATAATATCAGTGTGTCTCATAATTGGTGATGCTAAATTTGGTCACTTGATTAGATGGTATTTACCAGATCTCCCCAAAGGAAAGACATACTTTTCTCTTTGTATAATTAAAAATAAGTAATATTAATATAAGTGATCTTTAAGACTATGTGAATATATTGTTTCCCAAAAGCCTTTAACAAAGGAGTTTAGCTTCCAATGATATTCCTTGTCTCAATCTATTATTACAACGTTGTTACAAAACAGTAGTTTTCTGACCTCTTCAATTCTATAATTCTTTCCACATGTTGCTGGCATTTTGTTTAAAACAAAACAAAACTTTTCCTGCTCTAGCCCACCTTTTAAGTAACAATTGTAAACTCATGGTTTTTTTTAACTTGGTATGTTATAGTCAACATCAATATCATCATCATCATCATTATTATTGATGCTTAACCTGTCCCAAATTTGAGGGGAGCCAGTTTGGGCTAGCTCATTTCTCTTTTCAACATGCCCCCATTAGTCTTTAAGTAAGTACTTCATTAGTTTGTGACACAAAAACACTCCAAATTAACTGCATATTTTCCCTTTTCTGGGTGTTAAATCATCATTTGTCCAAGACCTGGTTTCTCTTAGTGAGAAATGATATTTAAAAACCAAGATTTGGGTGCTAGATGTGCTCATTGAAACTGGGTTGTCTCAAATGTTTTCGTCTGAATGACTCACAGCATTTATTTAAACCTCCCATGTGTAACATCTCTCATGATCTTTAGCTGGGTTTCAGGTAGTTGGCAACATTATTGTATATTCAGTGTGTCCTAGATATTATGAGTATAACAGCTTCCATTTTTTTACTACTTAATATGTACGCCAAAGCTCTTGGTGTTTCACATGCAGAACTTCTAACTTAATGATGTAGGCATTATTATTTATCCTATTTAATAAATGAAGTAACTGAAGTACAGAGTGGTTAGGTAACCTGTTCAAAGTCACACAGCTAGTACAGTAGTCCCAGCATAGCCAATAAACCCATGGGGGATATGTTTCAAGACCCCCAGTGGACACTTGAAACTATGAATAGTGCTGAATTTTGTATGTACTGTTTTTCCTCTACATACATAACTATGATAGTTTAATTTATAAATTAGGTATAGTAAGAAATTAACAAAAATGACTAATAATAAAATAGAGCAATTATAATAATATATTATAATAAAAGTTACATCAATATGCTCTCACTCTTTCAAAATACCTAAGCACTTATACTGTGGCCATAACTTTTTCAGTTTGAGGTATGACGACAAACAAGAACGAATTTCTTGTCCTTTCTTCACAATTTCACAGATAAAAGATTTATTCTTAATGTAGATCTTAGCAACCTCAGCATATGATTTTTTTCTTTCCTTATAGTCAAGAACTTTCACCTTTTCACTTAAAGGAAGTAAAGCATTTGATGGCTTCTTTTTGGCACATCCAGATGGCCACCATCACTTCTTTTGTGCTTTGGGGCCATTATGGAATAAAATAAGGGTGACTTGAACACAAGCACTGCGATACCCCAGCAGCTGATCTGACAGCTGAAACAGCTACTAAGTGACTAACAGGCAAGTAGCACGTATAGCGTGGAGACACTGGTCAAAGGGAACAGGCAGGACGGGCCTAAACAGCACAAAATTTATCATGATACTCAGAGCGGTGCACAATCTAAAACTTATGGATTGTTATTTCTGGAATTTTTAAATTTAATGTCTTCAGACTGCAGTTGAGCTTGCGTAACTGGAAGGGCAGAAAGCGGAACCAAGTATAAGGGGTGGCTACTATAAGTAGCAGAGCTGGGACTAGACTCCAGGTCGTCTGACTGCAGACCTGCTTAACTACTAGGTGACATTATGCAAGAACAATCACTATGAGGGAAACACAAGCATGCCTTCAAGCTAGTGGTCCAGTCCTGGATATATTACATCACATTTGTCAAGTGGGTATGGTCACTGTCATCTACCTCTGAGACACGGTGATTAGTGAGTGGTCTTAGCTCTATTATCTGTGAAAGGGGAATAATGATACTTAGCATTTGTACCATATAGGGCTGCAGTAGGGATTAAAGGGTATCATGAGCAAAAGCCTTTGCAAGAATTATGAAGCCCCTTCTACTACAAGGAAGTGGCCTTCAAGTCAAACTGAGCGTGCATAAGAATCACCTGTGGGGAGGGGTGCATGCAGAATTTAAAGTGCAGGTTGCTGGACCTTGTTCCTAGAAATTCTGATTTGGTGATCTGGTGTGAAACCCTGGAATCTGAATTTTTAACATGCTTTCAAGTGATTCTGATGCAGAGTCTCACTTAGAAAAACTCTCATGGAGTCAAAGTAAAAATGATGAGAAAAGAGATAATAAACCCATGTTTAGAAAGCACTTCTACATCTTTTCATATCCATTCCTTGTATCTGACTGCTTTTTCTTCTTTCTCTCTCCCTTGAGCCTTTACCTATTCATCCTTAGTTTCAGCTCAAATGTCACTTCCCCAGATGAGCCTTCCCTGACCCTGTGGACACAGTCAGCTCCTCCTGTTACCTGCTTTCATCTCATCATAGTGCACCCCAACCTGATAACTGTATATAGCTTCAGTTTGTAATTAGATCCTTCATGTCTGCCTCCCTGGATAGAGCGTAAGCATCAGAGAGTAGTAACCAGAACCTTCTTGGCATGCCCAGTGCCCCAAAATAGGAGACAATCAATAAACATCTGTTAGACAAATGCACAGACAAAGGCACAAAAAGTAATACTAACTTTATTACTACACAAAGATAGGCCAGGATGCAGAATTCATAAATAATAAACACAGAAAGAGTTCATTACTGACACAAATAATTGGATACCCCACTTCCTGCTCTCATCATCTTTCCTGGGGTCCTTGGAAAGACAGTTTTCATAAAGGAAATTGCA
Organism: Furipterus horrens; assembly: GCF_987537825.1. Lineage (NCBI taxonomy): Eukaryota > Metazoa > Chordata > Mammalia > Chiroptera > Furipteridae > Furipterus > Furipterus horrens. The sequence continues at coordinate 72,012,352 of NW_028327180.1, forward strand.
CGTTTAATGACAAATTTGGGGACAATCTGCTCAGAATAAGCAGGAATTCATAATGAAATTATGGCCCTCTGCTCAGGCCTCTCCTCCCACTTCCTTCCCCTCCTGGCTTCAGTTGTCACCTCTCCCTGAAGTAGCAGCGGCCCCTCCTTCCTGCCTTCTGCCAATTCTCCCTGACCAGGGCCACGCAGGAGACCTGTGGGCCTGGGGAGGGAGGGTGTTTCTCTCCCTGGGGCCATCGTTAATTGCGTGTGTTCCCCAAGTTATGTGTATGCTCATTTGGGCATTTATCTCCATCCTGCATGAGGCCCGTAAAACTCCTTTATGATTTAGCCTCAGGCCAAATATGCATTGAATTTCACAACCAGAGTTTATGCTCATGTATTCACAGCAAGGTGGGAGGCGGGGTTGTTTAGCTTTAAATATTTGTTTCTCCAAAGTGGCTGCTTGCTCTGCCTTGAAAAGCTGCAAAAATACAACTGAAGAGAACAGGAACTGTTTTTATCAAGTTATGGGGTTCAGGACATACTACCCCAAAATACGGCACCTTGGCATACTGGTATTTCAAGCTGAAGGAATCTCAGAAAACAGCAAAAGTAGGACGGTCACTTTGACCATCTCCTTCCTCCCCAAAGCAGGTCATCAGACCTTCCCGTGAGAAGTGCCCTCTCTGTATCCAGAGGAAAGGAGCGTCGTCAAGACGGGACACTGAGGAGAAGCCAAACAAACAGGCCTTGCCAATTGCCCCTAGTTCACCACACTTAGCTCATAGTCTCTGTTGCATCCTATGTATTTCTCCATGACTGTCCACTTTTCATCAAACCGAGCGTACACACAGGGTGCTGCAGGTCTCCATTTCCCTGTGAAGTCTCCTGTGTCAGCGGGTCAAACTTAGATTCAGTAAATCTGTATGCTTTTCTCCTGTTAATTGGTCTCTGTCAGTTTAATTTTCAGACCCAACCAGGGACCTTGAAAGGGTCGAGAAAAACTGTTTCTCTCTCCTTCACAAGGTTTTCAGAACTTAATAGCAACTGTGACCTTGAGGAAGCAGCACAGTACTAAATGGGACATCTGGACACTGAGTTTATGTGACATTTTTCCATCGGGACCCAGTTCCCAGCACATCAGGGGAAAGAAGGAAAAAGACACAAAGCATTTTCAAAATTTGAGTAGATAAAAGAGCATTCTAGTATCTGAAATCTGCTGACCTCAAAAAATCACTAAGAGAAACATGCTCAATGATTCTGACAAATCTGGTCAACCTTATTTTCTCAGGAAATACTCTTAGCTTTTGGCACACCCTAAATGCAGGTCCGAGACGGGCTGGTGCCAGCGGTGACCTGGCACCAAGGGTTGTGATTCAGCCCAATAAACCTCTTTGCTGGAGTCAGAAGGGGGCTGTGGCTCACTGGGCTCCAGTCCATGCTCCTCCACTCACTGGCTGAGTGATGTAGGACATGGTACTGCCCCTCTGTGCCTCAGTTTCCCCTATTATAAGATGAGAAAACAACACATACTGTGGACAACAGTAGATACATCACAGAACGGTCATGAGGTCTAAATGGAAAAAGTGTGTACGTAGCTTAGCACAAGGCCAGGAACAGAGTGAGTGTTAGCAGCTACTATTTCAGTGTCTGGATTCAAAGGGCTCTCAGCTTTAAGACACACACACCTATGTGGTGAGGTCCAGCTGACTTCCTCAAGCCAGTGTAAATAAATCCATGCAGCGGTCAATTGTGCCAGTGTGTGCCTCTTCTGCTGTTTTCCAGTTCAGCGAGTTGCCCACACTGTAAGGCTTGCTTCCCAGAGGTAGAAGATGGAGGGCAGGTGTGTGACCAGTCGTCTTTAATCAGACAGAGCCGGAGAGCCTCCTACTTACAAGAGTAACATGCATAGTCCATTCTGCGGTAAGGACAGTGGCCCAAGCATCTGGTCCTGGGGTGCAGCCCTGAAAGAAGCTCAGGTGTCCAGGGCCCAGTATCATACTGTAAGCTGCAGTCTGTGCCTGGCTGTACCCACCCTGGAGTTTGTCAGTGTGGCTTGGGTCTTGTCCCTGGCCTCAGTCTGACCCTCCTTAGCCCTCTGGAGAACCTGAGAACTACCTAATTGTTCTTAACGAGTTTCCATTTCTGCTTCAGCTAGCCAGGGTGGGTTTGGGGACTCGCAACTAAGAACCTGCTCAAGGTCCCTGTCCACTGGGTTGGCCAAATACCAAGGCAAAGAACTCCAAGAAACAACCACAGCTCTCTTAATTCAATGGAAACCTCAATGTAATGTTTAGTTTTTGCAGAGAAATAGAATGCTAACTGGTACTTGGAAATCTTTTTTATTAGGGAGATTTTCATCTTCGTAATGTCTGTTATAACTTTGTCTTCTACTTCTAATAGAATAACAGAGTAGCAGAGTAGGAAGGAGCTGTAGAAATTATTTAGGTTGCCCCAGCAGTTTCAAATGAAGAAGAGGAGTACCAGAGAAAGAAAATGACTTCCCCAAGGTCACACAGCAACTGCTGCCTAGTGTAAAAAACATCAGCTCAGAAGTCAGATGCTGGCCCTGCTACTTACTGATTGTGCAATCTCAATCTAGCTATGCTGACTCTAAGTCAACTTTCATGGTCTCCTCATTTGCTAAATGAAGACAATAACAGACCATATCCTACCATGTTATTGTGAAGAGTAGATGAGCTAATATATCTTATATTGAATAGTAACTAGTAAACAATTGTTAGCTGATATTATTATCATTAAACAAATACTTAACATGATCCACTCCAAGCCACCCACTATCCTAGACGTTGTGAATCTAAAGAAGAATAAGACATTCTCACCTCCCAACAAACACAAAATCCAGGACCAGAGAGCTTCACTGGTGAGTTCTACCAAACAATTAAAGAGGAATTAATACTAATCCTTCTCAAACTCTTTCAAAACAACAGAAGGAGAGAGAACACTTCTCAATTCATTTTATGAGGCTAGTTTTTCCCTAATACCAAAGTCAAACAAGGAAACAACAAAAAGGAAAATTTCACTAAGGAACACAGGTGCAAAAATTCTCCACAAAATATCAGCAAATCCAATTTAACAAGACAGTAAAAGGATCATTTTCAATGATCAAGTGAGATTTAACCCAGGGGTCCAAAGATGCAAATCAAAATGAAGAATAAAAATCATGTGATCATCTCAACAGATACAGGAAAAATTTAGTATCCATTTATGATAGAAACTCTCAACAAAGCAGGTATAAAGGAAATGAACCTCAACATAATAAAAGCCATATATCACAAGCCACAGCTAATGTCATACTCTCTGGTGAAAAGCTGAAAGTTTCTTCCTCTAAGATCAGAAACAAGACAAGGATGCTCAGTCTCACCAGTTATTCAACACAGTATTGAAAATCCTAGCCATGGCAATTAGGCAAGGCAAGGACATAAAGGCACCCAAATAGGAAAGGAGGAAATAAAACTGTCACGATTTGCGGATGATATGATACTCTATATAGACAATCCTAAAGATGCCACCAAAAAGTATTAGAACTAATGAACAAATTCAGTCAAGTTGCAGGATACAAAATCAACATACAAAAGTCTATTGCATTTCTATACACTAACAACAAACTGTCAGGAAGAAAATGTTTTTAAATCCCATTTACAATAGCATCAGAAACAACAAAATACCTAGGAATAAATTTTTTAAATATGTTTTATTGATTATGCTGTTACAGTTGACCCGATTTCTTTTCCCTCTGTTCCCCTCCACTCAGTGACCCCCTTCCCTCCAGTTGTCCCCCCACCCCCAGTCCATGCCCATTGGTCATGCATATAGTTCTTCTCAACATCTTCCTATCTACTTCACTCCCTCTTACTATGCTTCTTAATCCCTGCATTATCTCCCTCCCTTTCGCCCTTCCCCCTCCCTGCTGACCTTCCCCAATATGTTCCCCATACCTATAATTCTTTTCCCACTTTCATTGCCTACTTAGTTTGTCTTTGCTTCAATTCCCTGGCTTCTGTTGTTGGTTGTTATGATACAGTTTCCATTTTAATGTTCATAGTTTTGATCCTCCTTCTTCTAAACCAGTCCCTTTAACATCTCATATAACAATGGTTTGGATCTGATGAACTCCTTCAGTTTTGCTTTGTCCTGGGAGCACTTTCTCTGCCCTTCTATTCTGAATGACAGTTTCGCTGGATAGAGTAATCGTGGTTGTAGGTTTTTGATTTTCATTACTTTGAATATTTCTTGCCAGTCCCTTCTTGCCTGCAGAGTCTCCTTTCAGAAGTCAGCTGATAGTCTAATTGGGACCTCTTTGTACATAATTCTCTTATTCTCTCTTGCTGCTTTTAAGATTCTCTCCTTAGCCTTAATTTTTGACATTTTGATTATAATGTGTCTTGGTGTGGTTCTCCCTGGGTCCAGTTGCTTTGGAACTCCCTGTGCTTCCTGGACCTGTAAGTCTATTTCCTTCCCCAAGTTAGGGAAGTTCTTCTTCATTATTTTTGCACATAAATTTTCAATTTTTAGTTCTTCTTTTTCTTCACTTTCTGGCAACCCTATAATTGAGATGTTCGCTCTCTTTATAGTTGTCCCATTGGTTTCTGAGCCTCTCCTCACTTTTTGTTTCCTCTTTCTGCACTGGTTGACTGTTTGTTCCTTCCTTATGTTCTGATTTGTTGATTTGATCCCTGGTTTTCCTTCCCTCACCACTTGTTTCATATGTGTTTTCGTTCATTTCAGCAGAACTAGTCTTGTTTCCCCGTCTTGATTAAGTCCCGCTGTTATTTCTGTAAGCTGTCTTATAACTATAGCTCTGAACTGAGCCTCAGAAAAGTTATCTATCTGTTCATCCGTTAATTCATGTATTTGCTTCTGGTCAGCTGCATGATTGGGATCTCTATCATTATCCCTGCCATCCTGGCAGTTTTTTGCTTCCTGGGCAGGGCTGTCACACCTCGTATGCTATAGGGAGTGAAGCCCCATGCACTTGTCAGTACCGGGTGACCCTTCTCACCATGCTGTGGCACTTTCTGTGGGGGCGGGGGTCCAAGATGAATTCCTGCCATTCTCTCTCCACTGAGGGACTGGGAGCCTCCTCCTCCATCCCCACACCCTCTGGGCCTCACAGTCCGAGGCAATGGGGGTCTGCCTTCCCTGGCACTGGAATCTCAAGCTGGCAGTTTTGGTCTATAGCTAGGGGTGCTCCCAGGCGCTTCTCGCTTCACCTTAAATACAGGCATCTGTGCTTACTGTTGTCCCACCGCAGTCCCGCCACCCATCGCTGCCACCGCCAGTACAGCTGGACCACTCCGCCCTGGCTTCACCCCTCCTACCTGTCCGGATGAGCACTACTTGTTTATAACTTCATATGTTGGACTTCCATGTAGCTTTATTTTCTGGAACTTCTGGTTATTGCTGGTTTTGCGGTAGTTGTAGTCCTTCTTAGTTGTGGAGGGAGATGGAGCATGTCAGTCTAGGCCTCCATCTTGGCTGGAAGTTCCAGAATAAATTTAATCACGAAAATGAAAGGCCAGTACACTAAAAACTGTTAGATATTAGTCAAATAAATTGAAGAAGACATGAATAAATGGAAAGATATTCCATGTTCATTAACTGGAAGAATTAATATTATGAAAATGTGTATACTACCCAAAGCAATCTACAGATTCAGTACAATCCCTATCAAATTTCCAATGGCATTTTTTCACCGAAACAAAATAAATAATCCTAAAATTGGTATGGAACCACAGAAACCCCCAAATAGCCAAAACATTCTTAGAAAGAAGAACAAAGCTGGGTGCATCATGCTCCCTGAATTTCAAACTGTATTGCAAAGCTATAAAAATCAAAGAAGTATAGTATTAGCATAAAACAGACATGTATATCAATGCAACAAAATAGACAGCCCCAAAATAAATGCACACATACATGGTCAATTAATGTATGACAACAGAGCCAAGAATGTACAATGGGGAAAGAACAGTCTCTTCAATAAATGGCAGGAAAACTGGAAAGCCGCGTGCAAAGAAATGAAACCAGACCAGTACCTTATACCATACATAAAAATTAATTTGAAATGGATTAAAGACTTCAATGGTAATACCTGAAATCATAAAACTCCTAGAAGAAAACAGGTGGTGAGCTCCTCAACATTGATCTTAGCAATGATTTCTTTTTTAATATGACACCAAAGCAAAGGCAACAAAAGCGAAAATAAGCAAATGGGACTAAATCAAATTAAAAAGCTTTTGCACAACAAAGGAAACCATCAACAAAATGAAAAGTCAAACTACCAAAGGGGAAAAAATTTTGCAAATCACGTATCTCATAAGGGGGTAAAACCCAAAATATATAAAGAGCTCATACAACTCAATAATAACCAAATTTTTTTAAAATGGGCTGATCTGAATAGAAATTTTTCCAAAGACATACAGACATGAGAAAAGATGTTCAACAACATTAATCATCAAAGAAATGCAAATCAAAACAACAATGAGCTATCACATCATACCTTTTAGAATATCTATTATCAAAAAGACAAGAAATAGACTTCCGGCCAAGATGGAGGCATAGACAGACACGCTGTGTCTCCCTCCATATCTAAGCAGGAATGCAACTGCCTCAGGGATGGAAACAACCAGAAGTTCCAGAAAATCAAACTAAATGGAAGTCCAGCAAACAAAGATATAAAGAAAAAATACTCATCCAGACAGGTGGGAGGGGCGGAGCCAGGGCGGAGAGGACACGGTGTGGTGGTGGCAGCAGCAACTGTGAAAGCGGCAGGCCAGCACAAAGCGCAGTCTCACATTTTAAAAAATCAGGAGGAACACCTGGGGAGTGATCCCAGCCCCCTCACTGGACCTCGAAGCCCATGGTCCCAGCACCGGGGAAAATCAAGCCTCATTGTTTCTGACTGTGCAGGCCGGTGGGGGTTGGGGTGGAGGAAGAGACTGCCAGTCTGTCAACAGAGTTTGCTTGTTTGAGGGGCCCCATGGTCCTAAAGCGTCCGTGGACCCATCCACTCTGGGAACAATGGCCAGGGCAGCAGCTAGAGGGGCGCCAGTCCGGTGCAGAAGTGGGAGAGGTGCCTGGAAAAGCGGCAAGTGCGGGGCAGGCGGCATTGTTCCCTCTCAGATCCCTCCACCACATACAGTGCCACAACATGGTGAAACAGGTCGCCCTGTACAGACGAATCCCTAAGGCCATGCCCCTTACAACATAACAGGAGCGATAGCTCTACCTGGGATGCGGAGGCAAACAAACACAGGAGCCTGTCAGAATGAGGAGACAGAGAAGTATGGCCCAAAAGGGGGAACAGATCAAGGTCTCAGTGGAAGAACTAAGCGATGAGGAGATAGACAACCTAACAGACACAGAACTCAAAACACTGGTGATGAAGATGCTCACAGGCTTGACAGATATGTTTGAGTACAGCAAATGCATAAGAGAAGAAGTGAAGGCTATGCTAAGTGAAATGAAGGAAAATCCACACAAAACCAATGGTGAAGGGAAGGAAACCAGAGTTCTAATCAATGATTTGGAACATAAGGAAGAAAAAAAGTCAACCAGTGCAGAATGAGGAAGCAAGAATTGAAAATAATGAGGAAAACTTCCCAAATTTTGTGAAGGAGATGGACATACAGGTCTGGGAAGCATGGAGGGTCCCGGGTGAGCTGAACCCAGAGGGGACCACACCAGGACACATCATGATTGAGATGCCAAAGGTGAACGATAAAGACAGAGTCCTGGGGGCAGCGAGAGAGAGGCGAAGAGTTGCCTACAGGGGGGTGCCTATAGGACTATCAGCTGATCTCTCAGAGGACACTTTGCAAGCAGGAAGGGACTGGCAAGCAATATTCAATGTGATGAAAGGCAACCTGCAACCAGGATTATTCTATCCAGCAAAGCTATCATTTGGAATGGAAGGGCAGATGAAGTGCTTCCCAGACAAGGTGAAGCTAAAGGAGTTCATCATCACCAAGCCATTATTATATGAAATGTCAAAGGGACTTACTTAAGAAAAAGAAGATCAAAACCATGAACACTAAAATGACAACAAACTCACAACTATCAACAACTGAATCTAAAAAATAAAAACAAAATCCAACTAAGCAAACCAGAACAGGAACAGAATCATAGGTATGGGGATCATTTGGAGGGTTATCAGCTGGGAGGGGGAAAGAGAGAAATAGGGAAATGGTGCAGGGATTAAGAAGCATAATCAGTTGGTACAAAATAGACAGGGGGGAGCTAAGAATAATATAGGAAAAGGTGAAGCCAAAGAACTTATATGCACGACTCATGGACATAAACTAAGGGGGATGGGACTGTTGGAGGGAAGGGGGTTACTGGGCGGAGGGGAGCAAAGGGGAAAAAAATTGGAACTACTGTAACAACATAATCAATAAAATATACTTTAAAAAAAAGACAAGAAATAATGTGTTGGCGAAGACGTGAAGAAAAGGGAATCTTTGTACACTGTTGGTGGGAATATGAATTGGAAAAGCCACTATGGAAAACAGTTTGAAGCTCCCTTAAAAAATTAAATATAAAACTACCATATGATCCAGTAATTCCATTTGTGGTTATTTATTCAAAGAAAATGAAAACACTAACTCAAAAAGATATCTGTACCCCTATGTTCACTGTACATTATCTACACTAGTCAAGATATGGAAGCAACATAGCTGTCCAAAGATGGATGAATAAAGAAAATGTCATATATATATATATATATATATATATATATATATATGTGTGTGTGTGTGTGTGTGTGTGTGTGTGTGTGTGTGTCCAGAAAGTATCTCGCCATATACTATGAAAAATAGAGACATTTATTGAAGAAGATACAAGATACAAGAAACATTGTATCTAGGACAATGATGCCTCAGTCCCCTCAGAGTAGGCACCTTGGGACCTCACAGTTCTCCCAATCACCATCAGCTGCCCTGTTGTATTTTCCTAAATCTCATTGATGGTCTGAAATCTCTTCCCTTTCAAAGGTGATTTTAGTTTTGGGAAAAGCCAGAAGTCACAGGGCACTAAATCTGGGCTGTAAGGGGGCTAAGACACCTGGGTGATTTGATGTTTCACCAAAAAACTCTGCATGAGATGTGATGCATGAGTGAGTGCGTTATCATGATGAAGCTGCCAATCACCAGTTGCCCATAGCTGCAGACCTTCTGAACCATCAGAATAGTTTCCGTGGAGGAATGTTCAAGCTTAATGCAAAATCTTATTCAGGTTTGTTGCTCTATGCCAGTGATCCCCAACCTTTTGGCACCAGAGACCAGCTTCGTGGAAGACAATTTTTCCACGGATTGCGGGGTGGGGTGGGGTCCAGTACCAGTCCATGGGGACCCCGCTCTACCTGCTCATTTTGAATGCGACGACCACACAGTACACATGCTCACTCAATGGCATCTACCACTCCCACTGACTAGTACAGTGAAGTCAATCATTGTTCACACATGTGCGTTCCAGTCCACTCTCCTTGGCTGCCAGTTAACATCAATGTTGTGCAAAACATTCTCATTATATTAACAATAGTTGGACTTTTCCCGGACAGATGATATATATATACACACACACAGTGAAATATTCAGCCATTAAAAAAGAAGGAAATCTTGCGTTTTCTGACAATATGAATAGAGCTTGAGGGCATTATGCTAAGTGAAATAAGTCAGCGGAGAAAGACAAATACCATATGATTTCACTTATATGTGGACTCTACTAAAAATAAAACAAAACAAAATATAAGTTCAGACACACAGAGAAAAGATTGGTATTTGTCAAAGGTAGAGGGTTAGGGGCACAATGGGTGAGGGTGATCAAAAGATATAAACTTCCAATTATAAAATAAGTAATAGGGATGTAATTAATGTACAGCATGGCCATTATAGTTAATGATACTATACTGCATATATGAAAGTTGCCAAGACAATAGATCTTAAAAGTCCTCATTACAAGAAAAAATTTTGTAACTATTTATGGTGACTGATGTTAACTAGACATATTGTGATGATCATTTTGCAATATATATAAATATTGAATCATTATGTTGTACACCTGAAACTAATATAATGTTATATGTTAATGAAGACAGTGTGGGAGGGTATCATGAAGGAGGGTCTGAAGCCCATGTGGAGTGAGATGAAGAGAAAACAGAAGGAAAGAGGGGTCAAAATGGTGATTATGGAGAATATCTGTGTAAGTTACCCTGTGAATGGGAAAGAAATGGGGCAGTGGCTGAAGGAGAATATGGATGAAGGACAGCTTTTTTAATATAATATTGGAGTTACAAAAACACATTTGTCTACTGATAGGGAAAATACCCTTGTCTTTATGGCACGGTCTCCCTCTTCCTATGCCACATGTCCCCAAAGAGAGGGAGAGCATGCATTTCACTGTCTATAATACAGATAAGGCTGGTTAACTATGTCATTTATCAATGGGAACAGAATCCCACTGTTCTCTGATTATCAATAGGCACCTTGTGGTCACTGGTTTCAACAGTTCTATATTTAACACCCTGTGAAAAGTTAACCCTTTGTATATGTATGAAAACTCCTGTATAATAAGATTATTTTCTCCAGGTGATATGGTCACAGTCAATCCTTTTAATGATGAGTTATATGTGTCTTTCCTATAATCCCAAGAGGAATGAAACAGTTTAGTAATAAGAATATAGGCTTTGCTATCACTCAGACCTAAATTCAAGTTCTGGTTCTACCTTTTCCTAATGCTGTACCTGTTTTTAAAATAATAAATACTAGATCACTAGCCAAATACCTCTGTTTCTTCTAGACTTCATTAGTATATCTGGCTTTCCATTCTTGTACTCAATGATTGCTCTGTACCTATATCTCTAGGTTATATGTACTGTAACCACTTTAAAATATACTTCGGCACTGGAAAACTGTGCATGCAGGGGACCAGAGACCTCCACTCAGTATTTGCATTGCAGATGTGAATATAATCCATGCCTCCAAGGATTTCCGGCCACCAGGGATCACTAAATTGCATAAGCAGGTGTCCATGCAAAGCCGAAGAGGTTAGTAATGAACAACTCTATTTTATCTGTGGCTTTGGGAGGTGGACTCAGTTTTATCAACACCAGATGAGCACACAGCACAGCATTTCCCCAAGAGAGGGCAAGAGAGATAAGTCAAAGAGAAATGCACCTGTTAGAAGGATTATCCTTTTCCTGGGACTTCATACTGCTTTTCCAACAACCGGTCATATTTGTCCACATGAGTCACTCTTTTCCCCTCTGCCTTACTTATTGGAGCTAATAATACTCAGAACAAAAACAAAACTTATATTTCCCCATGAAAGGTATTAAAAGACAGGGTTACCCTCCATATCAGATTTCCCATCTAAAGTCACAGTAAAAGCTCTGAGAGTGATAACTTTTGGTATCTAGAAATTATATTGAGAGTCACTTATTCAAAGATTAGATTATCCATCGCTCTCATTTTGGTGTCTGGAAATTGCCTGAAAATGAAGCAACAGGGAGAATCGATGTTTCCTAGTGGTTTACATGTATTTGGTATCCTATCCGGACAGTCAAAAACATCATAGCATCAAATAATAGTACACTTCAGAGTGAAAAAGAGAAAATAATGCCTCTCGTACAAATAAAAAAAATAAGTATTCCAGGTAAGGCTTTGAGTATTCATCTAGTTGTACATCCTTTCCCAGGAAATGGAGCTCCTGTACTCCTGCATTAAGAAATGTTCCTTCTCTGGCCTCTTTAACATTCAAAATGCGCAGACAAGCCTTTGTTACCATCAGCAACTCATCCACATTGCCCTCTACACACATACAAGCCAGTATGAGAAACTCAATCTTCCTGCTTCTAAAACATGAAAGGCCGCCTCAGCCCCGTGGTGCCAAGGAGTCTAGGTATCCCAAGAAAGGGCTTGGATCACGCACCACCCAGCCCCTCCCCCTGGAAGGGCCTGCTGACAGCAGCAATGGAAACCTCCAACAACGGGGGGCACTTACGAGTGAATTATTATTTTAACTGGTCTCCCAGAGTGTAAAACACCTTCCAGGTCTCCAACCACAGTGAACAGCATAGATTCTGCAGGAAACAGTAAAATTGCCTAGAGAGGAGTTAATAGCATGAAATATGCATGATGGTCAAATTGAGCAGAAAACCAGCATGTCCTATGGATCTCTAGCCTCTCTGACTCCTAGCAGTTCGTTTTCACCAGCCTAACAAATACTATCTGGCTCCCTTAGGAGAACTAAAGTGCCGAGAACAATCACAAAAGACAGAGGTTGGGCTTCTTCTCATTTTCATCAAAGGGATGGGTTGGGGCCCTTTAACAGATGAGTGTAAGAGTGTGTGTATATAAAAGAAAAAAATAATATTTTAAGCTGGGTCCCCTGGAAAAGGTGAAATGTGGAGAAGGAAAAAGTCAAACTTCCTGGTATTGAGGGCAGGGTTTCTTGGTGTGTCTCTAGACATCTGCATCAAGTTCAGCTGGGGCATTTGTTCAAAATCCAAATTCCTGGGCTCCCTCCCTCACAGATTCTGATTTAGGGAACTGAGGTGGGTCCTTGGAGTCTGCATTTCCCCTATACTCCCCTAGTGATTTTTAGGTATGCTAGGGTTTGAGAATCACTAACAGACTATGAGAAGAACTATTATAGGGTTAAGCCTCCTGGAATAAAACAGATAAGATTTCCTTCATCCCTACTTTCAAATAGGCTAAGGTTACTGCATAGCACATATTAAGAAAAAATAATATAGGTGAGATTATTCAAACATGGGGTCAGGACAACTGACCAATCCATGTGAAAACATAAAAACTCAGTTTTTGCTTCATGTCATACACAAAATTAATTCTAGGTGGGTAAAAATTCTAAATGTGAAAACTCACATTTAAAAGAAAAAATTTTATTTTTACTTTATGGTACGAAAAGATTCTTTGAACAAGTTACATAAAGCACAAACTATAAAGGAATGACATCAATTTGGCTAAATCAAATTTTTAAAATTCTTTATGTAAAAGGCTGGAAATATAAAAGATATGCAACCAACTGGAAGAAGATATTGGGAACATTCAGATCTGATAGGAGATTATTATGCATACTTAATGAAGAACTCCTACAAATCAGTAGGAAATAGACAACCTAATATACAAATACACAAAGGATATAGACAGGCAACTCACTGAAAAGAACACCAAACTGCCCAACAAACAAATGAAAAGATGCTTGATATCACCAACAATCCAGCAAATGCAAACATTTAGAATATTAGATATTACTTTAATATACATCAGATTGGAAAAATATTTAAAATCTGATATTTCTTGTGAAAATTTTAAGTGTGGGAAACTGGTCTGTGTGGTATTGGAAATTGTGACCACTGCATGAGCCGGGACCATCATATGGGCCCAGAAGTCTTACCGACAGCTGGTTGGCATGCCCCAATTGCTACACTACCACTTCCACATTCCAGAGGGTCTTGGGAGAAAGATAAGAATGCAATGTGCTCTTTGAAACTAGTAAAGTCTGCTCTACTTTGTATAACTCCTAATCTATATCAACGGAATGTTTAACTCTGGGAGTGTAGTCTAAACTTTTGCAATGCACTCTGGCCCTGAAGGTCTGAACCACTTACCATTATACGTTGATTTACATTTCTCTTTGTCCTTCCTAAGGATAGTTAGGAGAGGGGCTGCCTCCTCAAGTCATGCATTTCTGCACATAGCCAAACTAATAAAAACTCAGACTTTGAGAAGGTTCAGCAGCGTCTTCCTCCGAGAGGCACTCCCCTTCTCTTTCCTCAGGCATTTTGTCTCTGAGTCAGTCATTTCATCCGCGCTGAGGGATCTGTGGGATGGGTACCCCCGCAGTTAAGAAATGATAGCTCTTATACATTGCTAAATGATATTATAAATTCATTTCATTCATTTGGAGAGTAATTTCCTAAACTGTAATTAATTTTAAATGTACATTATGACCCATCAATTCTACTTCTAGATATTTAACAAAGAAAATATCATATGTGTGCACAAGGAAATTTGTATAAGGATGGTCATTCCGGCATTGTTTATGATTACATGTAAAAATTGGAAAATAAGGGCAATATTTCCCTTAAAGGCCAAAATATCCATCAATAAGGTGACAGATAAACAAACTGTGCTATATTCATATAGTGGATTATGAGCAGCAGTTAAAATGAAGTTGGTCTTTTGAATTAACAGAGATAAATCTGCAAAACATAATGACAGAATAAAATCATATTTCCAAATGCTATGTACAGAATACCACCACTTAAGTACACTATTAACATATAAATAGTATTATACATTAATACCCAAACGATTAGCTGCAATGAACAGTACAGAGCGTGTGTGTGTGTGAATGCTGTACACCAACGTTCAGTTAATGGCTTCTTCTGGGCGAAGAGGGAGAGCACTTTAGCTGTAATGTTTCTTGTCTTAAAAAAGTAATGATCTGAAGTGAGTATGACAAAATGTCAACATGTATTAATCTGAGTGGTGAGTAAATGGGTGTCTTTATATTCTTTGTGTAGGCTGAAACATTACATAATTACAAGAAAAAACAGAAACAAAACCCAGATCAGCCACAACAATGTTATTAGGTTAGGCCTAGGCTGGTACCTGTGGTCCATTCCAGTGCTGTGGTTCAGGGGAGGGGGCCAGGTCTTTTCATAGGAATGTGGTGGGCAAACAGAAATAAAAATATTTCTATAAGGACTAACTTCTGTAGGATTTGATTAAAGCAAAGTAAGAGAAGTAGGATTCATCATGGACAGGGAAAAGGAGATACTGATAAGCACACATATGAAATGCTATGTTGAAAACAAGTGTTCTAGCAGAAGATAATATGGTTATGCTATTTCTTACTAAATATATCTGTCATGAAAATAAAACCAAAGAAACCAAAGAGATGTGGACACCTAATTAGTGTGAAACCCAGAAAACTATGAAATCCTTTGTGATATCCTGAAAAAAGTACATTTGGTCGGGCCATAGACTATCAGAGGTTGGTCTCTGAAAAAATCATATTCTGAGACCCAGAGGGCTTAATCTTTTCCTAGGCGAAAAGTTTCCCTTAAAGTCATGGCCAAAGGGCTAGTAGGCTAATGAGAGTGTCTCCTTCTCTGGAAATCATTGAGAATGAACAATAATAATGAGTGAGTGAAATGCTGCTTGAGGAAAGGAATTCTGGATCAGAACTCAGGAGAGAGTAGAGGCGAGGTGAGCATTTGTGAAACTTACAAAACTGTTCTGGTAAGCAGAGGGCAACTTAGGCAACCAGATGGATTCTTTAAGTGAAATTCTATCATCACAGACTGTATATACTTTCTCTTTCCTCTTTTACTTCTATTTTAATCCCCCTTTTCTCCACTTTCCTGTTACCCTATACTAATGCTGGCCCTGAGGATTACTTAATCAGGTTTCTAACGCTGTCCCTGAGTCTGTCACTTGCTAATGGAGTGATCTGTGCTTTGAAAAAACATCTTAATCAGAAAGGACTTGCATTTTGTAAAAGAACTCCTCCATGTTACCCCCAACAGTCCCTCTCTGATGGAGGTATCTGGAGGACCAGCTCCATCAGGGAAAGACGGGCCCCTCCCTAGTCCCAGAGGATGAATCTTTGTCAGTCAAAGCCAAATACAGTAAGATCTCTCTTGCCAAGGACTCTTTTAGGAATAGCATTGTTATAATTCTGGCATATAAGACAGGAAGGGAAGTCTGCTAAGAAACTCAGTTTGTCCCTAAAAATGAAAAGAGACAGGGTCATTCCCTTTCCTGTATGAGATGACACCCTTCCCTACTGCAGCCATTCTGTGACATGAGGACAAATGGAGAATGGCAGAATGGAAAGATACGAGGAAACTGAGTCCCTAATGCTATTGTTAACCAACCCTGGAATAGCCCTTCCCTAGGGTGTCTTATTAAATGAGCTATGAAAATGTCCAAGATATCTGAGCTATTTCTAATTGGGTTTTTAGTTTCTTACACCAGAAACTATCCTAACAGCTACCTCCAACCCAAAGCAATGGTTACCAGATTCCATTAGGTGAGCTCTTAGTCAAAAGCATCTCTCTGAAGACAGTCCACATCCTTTAAAATCAGGGTCACTGGGCCAAGAGAAATTCATTATTTGAAGATTTTCAATCTCAAATCTCTTGAGCAGCATTTCAGAAAGCCCACAGTTTTGGTAAGCATTCATTCACTCAACAGATACTGGAGTGAGTACCAACTCTAAGCCAGGAACTATCTTAGAAGTTGAAGATTACAGTGGTGAACATGACTGGCACAGTCACTGCGAGGGGGCAACAATGATAAATAAGTAAAGAACTAAGATGACTTCCGTAGTGATAAGTGCCACGCAGGGAAGAATCACAGAATGCTACGATCAGCAGTGACTAACTGGGGTGCAGTACCATTTCTGAACAAGGTGGTGACACAGCTCTCTCTTGAGAAAGTGACATCTGAGTGCAAATCAGAGAAGGAGCCAGCACATTGGGATCCAGGGAGAGGATATCCCAAGCAGAGGGAAGGACTGTGTGCAAAGACCCTGGGGAGGAAATGAGGTTGGGGGACTTTAGGAACAGAAAGAGCGTGGGAGTAGCTGGCAAGGCACGAAAGACACCAAGCCTGGCAGTCAAGGTCAAAGTCTGCAGGAGCCAGGTCAGGTAGAGCCTGGAAGACCTGTGGCAAGGAGTCTGGATGTTATTCTAATTGCAAAGGAAACCCACCAGTGAGTTTTCAGGGAGGGCGTGACAACCCATGCTATCACTGTGGTCTGCCCTCTGGTTTGAAAACTCAAGAAGGCCATTTTCTCTCTTTCTCAGAGGGGTAGAGCCCTGAACACCGACTCACAGTGCCCTGGGCTGCAGCCTGAGTGGAGGGGCCGCAGGAAGGGGCTGACAGTGCCGAGGCCCTCACTTGGGTCCTAGCCCACACAACCCATTTGGGAGGCTGGCTCATTTCCGTGATGGAGAGGTAAAACCTGACATATTAAATAGTCAGAAAAAAAAAATCCCACTTCTTCAAGTTCACTGCCCTGTTGGAAGCCTCACAGCAAGCAGCCAAACTTTCTATAAAAAAAAAAAAAAAAAAAAAAAAAAAAAAAAAAAGTAGGTCAGGGCTCTTCTGCCTGGTAGCGCACAAGAGCGCTGGGCAAACTCCAAGAGCGCCCGCTCCACTTGGAGGTCTCTATTGAGCAATTTGAGTGATGTCAGTACTAAGGTCTCCAAAAGCCCTATGCTTTCTGAACCTGACCTCACCCGTGGTTTTCCTGGTAACTTTTTAAAACCATTACTTCCTGCCCTGTGCTTTATTTATCCCACATGTTTATTTTCTCTCCAGTCTATTCTGAAACAGAGCTCTGTGTGAGTTTCCAGGTCACCGCATCCCATCAGGGCAAACTCAACAGATGTGGAATGAGCTGGAAGATAAAACAGGCCATCGCCACCACTGCTGAGCACAGGCTGCCACTGCTGAGCGGGGTTCTTGTTCCTGGGCCAGCCAGGGACAGTCAGCGTCTGTGATCTGTGCAATTGGTCTTCCTTCTCTGAAGGGCATCCTGTGGGCAGAGCAGGTCCCTCCAACCCCCACCCCCAAGAGTGTCCCTTGCTATCATACTCAACATGAGTATGGGGTCCAAGAGATGTCCACAGATTCCCAAGAAGACTGCTTTAATTTCTTATATTCTTCTGAGGGCACCAGCAATTTCCTTCCATTTAATTCATTCTTTGGGTCTCCTGGCACGGTCCACTGTTGTCATGGCAACGGGGACCAGCAATGCTGCTCTCCAAGGTTAATGCACCCTGTGGCCCACTGCCCACAGGCTGAAGCTTCATCTCCAACAGCCCTGCCTGCGCTGGGCCAGGATGCTGCCCGCACCCTGCCCCCAGCAGCCTGGCACCACCACAAGACCAAATGCCAGCCGGAGTTTCAGACAAGATTGATGCCCCTTGTTCCTCTACCAGATCCCAACAAATGAAAAAAAATAAGAACCAAAATTTAAAAACTCCTTAGAAAACCAAACCCCAAACCTTTGAACTCAGTTTTGCTAAAACTAAAATTGATTTTTCATGCTTCTAAAACCACAAGCAGAAATTTGGTTTTCGTTGTGGGATGTTTTCTGTGATGTTTCCTCTTCCGCTTAGGAAATTCATTCTTCAGCATCTTGTTCGAGTTGCGCTGTATTATGAGGTTTGCATCTCTGATGGTGGTGGTAATGGAGGTAGAATTACTAAAAATTACTGCAACGTAAGCACAATCAAGGAAAAGGCTTTTCTTTATTCTTCACTATTATTTATTATGACTGTATTCCCACACCTAGAACAAGGCAGCTGGCCCACAGTAAGCCTTTGATACAAATTTGCTAAATTATTGTAACTAACAATCACTGAGCTCTTACTTTGTGCCAGACACTGTAGCATTTTCACACACTTGTCTCAGCTTTTATTATGGAATTATTGTGAAGTATAATAAACCACTTAGTTCACTCTAACTACAAGGAAGGCACTGCCCCAGGCACTTCACGTATGTTAACTAAATTGATCCTCATGACAACCCTAGGTAGGCTGAATGGTAGCCCCTAAAAAGATGTCCGTGGTCTAACTCTCAGAACCTATGAATGTGACCTTACTTGGACAAAGAGTCCTTGCAGCTTTAATTAAGTTAAGAATCTTGAGATGAAATCATCTTGATTTATCCAGGCTGGTCCTAAATCCAGTGACAAGAGTCCTTATAGAAGTCATAAGAGGAGAAAACACACAGAGAAGGGGCACAAGCCATGTGAAAACAAAGGTAGAGACTAGTGTGATGCAGCCACAAGCCAAGGAATGTCTGAAGCCACCAGAAGCTGTAAAAGGCAAGGAAGGAGTCTTCCTCAGAGCCTTTGGAAGGAACACAGCCCTCAGACACCTTGACTTTAAACTTCTGGCCTCCAGAACTGTGAAAGAATAAACGCCTGTTGTTTTAAGCCACCAAGTTTGCAATAATTTGTTATAGCAGCTCCAGGAAACGAATACAAATCCTATCTGTTTTCCCAGATTTAGAAACTGAGCACAGAAGATAAAGTGACTTGCCCAAGTTAACATAGTCAGTAAATGGCAGAACTGGAATTTGAACCCAGGAAGTCTAGCATGAAGTCCTTGCTCTTCACCATTACACTCATTCCTGAAATATATTTCTTGAACATCTACTATGTGTCATGTGTGTTAGATGCTAGGAATACAGCTATAAACAAAGAAGACATAGTTCCTCATGAAGCTTATGTAGGAAAGGAGGGTCAGAGAGAATGAGTCATTTGTCTAAGGTCATACTGCGGGTGGAGCTGGGATCTGAACTTGAACATCCTGACTCCAGAGCCTGCCCTCTACTCTCCAGTACAGAATGGGAGCCCCTGATCTAGATGCCCTTTGGAAACTATAATTAAAAGATGAAAAATGGGGAAGTGTGGTGAACTTCAACAGCTGTCCCCTTTAACTCTGAGTCAAGTCCCCTGTCAGCAGGGTTCCCTCAGGCTGCCTTGTGACTGGGGAGCCAACTGATCCACCATGAGGCAGAGCACTACCTTTGCCATCAGGATTGCCCAGCCTTTAGGGAAGACACCTTGAGGAGCTGGTTAGCATCAGCATTGGCCTTCTGGACTGCAGGCAGGCTAAGACGTTTGACTTAACTCTTTCAGCACCAGGGTCAGGTCTGCTCCTGGGTTTGCAATAGAATAATCTGAATTCCACCTGGAGAACAAAATTACTTCTTAAGTGAAACCAGACGTCATCCCCCAGGTCCAAGGGTAAAAGCTGTGAGTGGTGCATCTGCACTTTCAATGAAGCAGAGACATCGTGTCCTGGAACTTCCGACACCTAAAGACAAACGCATTTGAGAGGATGAAGGTGCCTGAGGGGGCCGGAAATGTGTTTTTAATTTTTTTCTTTCTTGGAGAGAAAAATATGAAAAAAAGAAAAAGGTCGGTAAGCCTGAATCAAGGTGGTCAATTTTTCTTTTTTGAATTGACTTTAACTAGATCAATTGCAAAAGCTAAGAAGGCAAAGGGAACAGAATGAGGGGAATAAAAAAAGAAAGAAAAGGCAAAGGGTAGAAAAAGTAAAAAGTGATACAAAATGAAATCAATTCATAAAAGAGTAAGATAGAAACGTATGAGGATGAAGTGGCAAGGGGGACAATGAGAGAAGATAAGAGGAAAACCAGAGAAAGAGACAGCGACGGACAGAGACTGAGACTAAAATCAAGACGGGCGACCAGAGGAGAAGTGGAGAAGAAAGATGGTTATTTTTCTGTGTCCATTTTCCAAATGACTCTCCACCTGGGGCTCTGGCACCCCCTCCCTTTAGCTGTTGCTCTGGGGACTGTCTATCAGTCTATTGAAGAGGCAGGAGGCTATCAGTTTACAAGAAGAGAGGAAGCAGAGGAAGAGGAAAGAAAGCAGACAAATTACTAAATGAGGAAGCCAATTATCCAGTGCACCATACTTCAAGCTGTCAGTAGGCTGCTATTTCTCAGGCACCTTTGAGCAAAGTGGGACTTAGAACTCTAGAGTTTGCTGCCATCTGGCCTCTCCAATAAGAAAATCTACACAGACATTCCCTGTCCACATTCCATTGCCAGCATCCTGAATGATATCATTCCAAATCAGGAACCACCATGAAAGCATCACTGGGTCCCAGGATCACAAAAACGGAAGAGGCCTCTAGATAAAACAGTCCAGGAGCAACCTGGGTGGTTAACATAAGAAACATCCAAACCTGTTGAGAGTTTTTAGGAATTTATTTGAGTCCAACTGACAACAATTGTCAGGAAGCAAAATCTCAACGGATTGAGAAAAAGCTCTGGGAAATCGCAATTTTGCCACTTATTTTATACATCAGAATCAAAGGGGAAGATGTAATGGGTTGACATGAACCCAGGGATGATAGATTTGGGAGGTGGGGAAAAGTAAATCGAGTGGGGGTTGGGGGGAATCTCTGGGATTAGATAAAAAGTAAAACAGACACACACTTCTTTTACACTGGCAAGTAAAGGATAGTGAACAGTTAACAACTAACATGATAACAGTAGCAATAGGGGGCTTCTGTGCTAGGTGCTCTGGTGCAGTGATTGTGCCCTAAGGGGTCTAGGAAAAGGAAATTACCTTGACATTCCAAAGGTACAGTATCATAGATGCAAAAAGACAATAGATTGGCTCAGTTAAGGTCAAGATTGACCTTTGTCAGGGAAGATGCCCATCTAGGACATGACGACCTGCTTGAATTTCAGACCACCCTATGTGGCTGCGTTAGGTCTCTGAGTTTGTAAGACCCACCATGCAGGCCTCCCCTGAGCTTGTCAGGTTTCATATGTGGCCCTTTTTCATCCACAGGGTTCCAATTTGGACAAACTACAGGGCTGATGTGGAGCCTTCTGCTGACTTCTCTGACCACAACAAGCCCTAAGCCGTAGACACTTGCTTCAGTCAAGATGCCATGGGTATGCAGGGCGAAAGATCTTTTGTGACTGTCAAGGCTGGGTCATGCAAGGCAGCTCAGCACACAAGTATCTTAATTGACAGAATTCTTTATTTTCACACAAAACCCTTACAAATGTTAACATAGAACGAGGCCAGTACCACCTCATCTAGCCACATAGGCTGACACTGATGTGTCTGTACAATGGTGGCCCCATACAATTTGATGTGGGAAAATGAAGGCAGAGCAGGGTCAGACAGAGGATCAAGATGTCTGGAAAAGAATCCTGTTAGTCAGTGGCAGGTTCCACTTTGCAAGAAATACAAGTTACAGAGGAGAGCTGGGGCACTGGGCAACAGCAGCAGACGGTTATGTAACATCTCCATCTCGAGTAGGCAGCCCAACAAACTCCAGCAGTGGAGGTTTCTGCAAAGTTTAAATTATCATTTACTATATTTTCTTGTTCCCTGAACAAAGTCATGCAACATGGTTGACTTTAAGGAAGGTAAAGAGCCTCAAGGAAGAGAAAATGTCAGGTGTGCAGTGATAGGATACCTGTTGGATGGATATAAGTCGCTGACCTCCCAGTGACTACTATATCCTGAAGGCCCTCTGAAAGCAGAAGTGGCAAAGCAGCTGTCCCCTCACCAGCATCTGCATCATTCTATAAAGGACTCTTCTTCTCATAGAGAGTGATGACTGTAACTCTGGAGGACATTTATAGCGACTGATACACCCACTCTCATGCTCTACAAGGTAAGACTATGAGTCACACTCACAGTTTCTATAACAACGTCTCTCAGTGTGAGGCCTGTGGACAACCTGACAACCTGAGTCAAAGTCACCGGGCGGACTTACTGAGGATATAGATTGCTGAATCGAAATTTCTAAGGAGTGGAGCTCAGGAATGTACATTTTTAAAGTAGCTCTGCTGGGAAGTCTAATGCTCTCTGGAGTTTGAAAACCATTCTTCCATTACATGTTATCTATGAAACCCTTCCTTCTTTTCTTCTCTCCCTCCTGCTTCGTTGATCCTTTCCTTCTTTCTTTCTTCCCTCCCTCTCTCCCTCCTTCCTTCCCACTGTCCATCCATTACAACCTTCATAGGAGGCACTATGTTAAATGCTAAAGGGTTATAAACAGAGCTCACACTGGAAATGGCTGCATCAAGGAAACACTCACCACGTAATGTGTTCCTGGAGCTCTGCTCTAAAAGCTCACATTGATCCTTGAGAAGTATTCCCTTTTGTGAAATGCAGTACTTCTAAAATACAAATATATTTGGGACAGTTAACATACCAACAATCACAAGCCAGACCTAGTCCCTTTCACAGGCAATTAATTTTGGAAAGAAGTGTGTCCACACAAATGTAGTTACCAAATTTGCCAACTTGCTCCATACACTGTCCTTATTTATTTGATTGTGACTCAGGAGAGCATAGCCATCTTCATTCCTGACGTGAGTAAGAAATAACTCCACTGAGGTCTGGGCCAAGGGCGCAACCATCTGAATAACTTAACTGCGGGCAGGGGAGACCTGCCACTGCAGCCAGGGACTTCTTACACATGGGAAGGCATTCCCCCTAAGCCTGCTATTGCTCACTCAAAGGCAACGACAAGAAGAAGGTGGTAGCAATGGCTGCAGGAACTGATTTTGGAGATGATCATGAGAGTTTTGTTCATCCGCTCTTCTCATGGCACTGTGTTCCAGGTGAAAGGAACCACAGTGGCTCTGAATTACATTCTAACCTAAACATTGATCCCAACCACGTGTGTCAGGCAAGACATTCCTCCATGTTTGGAATAGCCCCGATGAGCTGAGAGGCAATTTCCCTCTGAAGGGGAACTCATGCCTGATGTTTCCCAGTTGATCTCCATCTTTCTACGACATCTCGGCCTCCAGTCACCCTCCCCCATTTTCTTTTTTTTTTTTTAATGTTTTTTATTGATTATATTGTTACAACAGTTCCAATTTTCTCCCCCTTGTTCCCCTCCACCCAGCACCCCCCTCCCCCAGCAATCCCCCCCAAGTCCATACCCCTGGTTCGTAAAAATTAACTATCCCCCCCCTCTCAAATATTAGGACCCTTTGTAATCTTGTAAAGGACAATGGGCGAAGGTCTCAAGCTCCTATAGCTGCTTCAAGCTGGACATGGTCGTCGTCCTACCTACCCTTGGGTCCAGAAAACCCTAATAAGAGTGGGGGTGTGGAGGGGAGTCACCCTCCCCCATTTTCCTCCAACTTCACGAGACTTCAGGGATCTATCACTGTCATTTCCAAGTTCCTGGTCTCTGTCCCTTCTTCTACAACAGTGCCCTTCATCCTTCTCCATCCTCCTTTTCTGCACCTTTTCAACCATAAGAAGGTTCCAAATGAAAATAAAACAAACTCTTTGTCCAGGTCGTCCATGTATTTTAGTTCTACAAATGTACCGGGAAAAAAAAAGATCTTCAGGAATTCCATGTCAACCATTAAACATGCTTGTGAGGACTACGGGTTTCCTCCTAGACAAAGAAAAGGAAAAGGTGAACACATAAATGCACACCATGGAAGGTTCAGGACGTGGTATAGCAATAAGGTTTCAGCTCTGCCGATCCAACTTAAACAAGAGAGCAATAGACCAGGAGGAAACTGTCTGATAACTATTAACAAATTCCACTGCGTGGTAAGAAACAGCTTGTTTCCTGTGAGGTGGGAAGCTGCGCATGGCATCAGTAGATATAGCAAATCCAGCTTGGGAAGGAATCTGTCAGTCCTCCGGTCAAATGCTATCAGATTTCTGCCCATTTGGAGTTTGGATAAAGCTACCTAAAACGCTGTTTTTTCAAATTGTATTCTCGGTTGTGTTCCATGTGTGTCTGTCTGTTCCACCAGCACCTCTGGTCCCTGACTATAGATTGGGGTGTCTGATCAAGAAGAATAACAAACAAAAAACTCCGAAAGCTTAAAAACCACCAGCATAGCATAGTAGTTTCCATGGGTATCCAGATGCTCAGGCCAAGGCAAAGGACGAAAATGGAAAAAGAGAGGAAATCATTCAACTTCAATACTGCTGTCGACCACATCAGGTTGGCCTGAAATCGAGCAACAAATTATGTTGACTTTGGCAGTCACCAAATATTTGAGCCAGAGAAATGCCTTTTTCAGGGAGACATTTCACCTTCTTTCCACTCTCTTGATTTATGTAAAGTAATTTCTTAGAAAATTCTCAGCAGCTGATACATATAACAAGGAAACCCCCCAAAGACTGACACTCCGCATTTTTAGTGACTCCACCTAAATGAGAGATCTCACAGGTCTTGAGTTCTGCATCATTTCTAACTGCCTTAGTTGGCCATCTCTGGGACCTGTTGTCAACATGAACCTTCAGTAAACAGCCAGTGCACAGGTAAAGTCTTCAATCTGTTCTAATGAAGTAGACCCAGGAAGCACCCTTAAAACCAGGATGTCCCATTTTTTCAGTAATATCAAGGAGTAGGGGAGGGGTTAGATGAGTACTCTGCCCAATTTTATAAGGGGAATTCTGGGATTTTAGAAAATCTTGTCTATTGTAGGTCTCAGCCATGGAACACCTTAGGAAACAATCTAAGAGCATCAGAAGAAGGACAAGTTCGGGGCTCATCACTTGTGGGCATGTGAGGAGAGCATCCCTATGCATAACTGTGGAAGGGGGAGATTAGTGACTGCTTCCCCCCCACATGGCCCGCAGCTCCCAGCCCCCAACCTCCTCTGTCAGCTTCTGGTCTGGGATTTCCTCAAAATAACTAATAATGTCATCTTCATCATCGTTATCTTCATTTTAAAGTTCATTTTTTAAATTTATTGACTGATTTTAGAGAAAGCGAGGAAAGAGAGAGAAAGAGAGAGAGAAAGAGAGAGACATCACTCCGCTGTTACACCCATCTGCACATTCCGGGTTGCCTCCCGCATGTGCCCTGACTGGAGATCGAACCTGCAATGCCAGTGAATCACGATGACACGCCAACCAACTAAGCCACACAGCCAGGGCCTCATCTGCATTTTTGAGTTCTTACTATGTGCTTGACATTATGTTTTATATACATTCATTAATTTCACAGTACACTTACAACACAGATATCATCATTGTCGGCATTTATAGGTAATAGACCAGTGCTCAAAATTTTAAAATAACCCAGGTCATAGTTGGTAATAAAAGTCAGGACTCAAAGTCATGTCTTTAGTTCCAGAGCCTATGCACTTAACCAGAATAGAGAGAAAGGAGGTGTTAGCTCAATTTACCACGTATAGGTTGCACTGAAGTATGACTGAAGAAAATATATTGAGAAGTTCAAAAACTCGGCCTTCATATACAGTAAGCTAAACCAGGTTCAGTAGTACAGAAATTTTTATTATAATTTTAGGGATTTCAGTATATAAGGCGTGAAATTTGACTACATAGATTCACTGAATTAAAAAGAAAAAAAAAACATTGTTTTCTTTAGTGACATATGCTGGGAAGCCTTCTCTCTGAAGGTTTCTCGGGCTGGACGGGAATATGAAAGGCTAATTAATGAGAGGCATATTAAAGAATTCCCCTGGCATTCAAAGTTTTGTGTCAGTAAAATGAGTTGCCTAAGAGACATCTGTCAAAGATGACTAAAGAAGATGGAAAACTCATAATAAAATGTCCTTTGGTGTCATCTTTGAGGACTTTCAAGAATCTGCTTTCATTAATAGTAAAAAATACACACACACACACACACACACACACACACATGAAATCTGCATTTATACCAGTCTTTCGAAAGAAGAAAAATATTCCCATTGCCAAAACAGCCTTACCTGTCTCCTCAGCGCCAAGCTCCTGGAGCAGAAGTATGCAGTCTGGCATTCACAGAAATGGTAAGAAATGGCAATACTATATACTCATTTGGTATCTACATAAATGACATATGAATATTATTTCAGAATGCTTTGAAGATTCTGAGGATGTTAGTGATAGGATAATTAACTTGGGCTACAAATGATTTGCAGACCTAATATTGGGCAGCACAAGGCACCAAAAAGGTTAAGGCAATTTGGTGGATAGTATAGAAAATCAGCATGCCTTAGGTTGACAAGAGATCACCAATTTATATAGTCTCATATATACACACTTGTAAAGGCATATCAACGTCTGCAAGGCATCACACCAAATCAAGAACCTCAGATTCTCTGGAGAACACAGGGGAAAGGCCCTGAGATTTGGACTACGGGTTAAAGGTGACCTCAGTCCTATCTGAAATTTTCTGACATTGTTTATAAGAACAATGTATTTATGCATCACATAAAATTATAAATAAGTTTAAGATGTTCCAATAAATCATACAGGTCTTTGCTAGCAATACGGCCCCCTCCCCTTGAACATACATAAAAGAAACAAAGTAACTTATAATAATAACAGAATTTCTCCATTCACTCATTCAACAAGTATTTCCTGAGGGCCTATATGTGCAAAGCTGTGTTCTGTAACTAGTCCCTATTCTCAGCACAGGGCCTCCTACTCCAGAGTTCCCTCATTCCCTAATACTCCCCATCACTCATCTCCTAACCCCAAGCTCTCTTCCACTGGGGTCCCCCAGACTCATCAGTTCTGGTTTACAAACTCTCACCCTGAGCCTCAGCCCTCTCAGGGAGCCATTCTTCCAGGCACTCAGCTCTTTCTCAACAAGTATTAACATGACCATTAGCCCGTGTCCACTTAACTACATTTACTCCAATCCTGACCAGATAGAGGGGGAACGTCCCCATGTTTACAAAGGTTAGGAATGGAGAGGGATATTCCCCACTAACAACCCTTGCTTAGGCTCAGCCCCAGAAAACTTCAAAGAGGCTTCCCAGCATTATGTTACTAAAGAAAAATACACCCCATTCAGACCCCATCTGAAAACCTCCCCACACCCCTAGTTCTACACAGAAACAGTGGACTATAATTTTGAAGATTGAAATCCACTGACTTTCCACCCAGACAACCATAGGTTCTGCTCTGGCTGCAGCTGGAGAAAAAGTAGACATTTGACACTAATAAGATTTGGTTCTCATCTCAACTTTATATCATTTCTGCCAATGAACACTCTCTCCAGGCCAAGGCTTAGCTTCGTTCTTCCTTGATTTTATTTAAAAAGACCTATGAACCTTGCACTTGAAGGTCAGTTACTATTAACTTTGCTTTCTCCAGTCTGTTGCCCAAACCAAAAAGTGTTAAAAAGAAAAAGCAAAATCCTCAGTGGCCTGGTGGTGGTTTGGCAAGTGGCCGGTTCCTCTGGGAGAGAGAAAATTTGTGGGTAAAGGGTTAAACATTAACACACTTCCCTGGAAGGTCTCTTCTACCCTGTTAATGGAGCCCAAGTGCAAACCTTGGCAGGAACTGCGCATTAGCTCATGACAGGTGTAGGCTTCATGCTGGTTGTTGCTGCATTTCCAGCAAAAAACTGGGGACAAGGGGACCACTTCACGACACAGTAGACCAGAACAGATTGCTTTGCAGAGATCTCTTCTGGCTGAAACAATTCCCTGTAACAACTTCCTTGACACGTTGTCAGGATGGCCTGTTTCCAAGGTAATGGCTGATGCATGGGGATGTAATAGACATCATCTGTGGTCTTCCAGAGATGAAGCTGCCAGAACAACCCTGCTACATTTTCCTCACAGAGTCATTCATCCATTCAGCAATGTTTACTAAATTGGGTCCCCTGTTACATGCTCCCCGGAAGCCTCTAGTTCTTCCCGCATCATAATATCGTTCATTGTTACTGTAAATCTGGGGTCGCAAATACAGACATCTATGGGAGCCAGCTGGATACTATAAAGTGACCAAAGCAGACTAGTGACAGCCAGAGTCCCCGCTTGTCTAAAGTGAGAGGCTACTCTCAGCTCCAGTCAGTAGTTTTAACCTCAGAATTCTTTTTTAGAACAGTTCTTTTCAGATCTTGTCTGATGGCAAATAAGTTCTTAAACAATGTCCTGACACACTGTCAGAATGGTCTGTGTCCGGGCCCGAAGAATGTCCTCTAAAATTCATGTCTACCTGGAACCTCAGAATGTGACTTCATTAGGAAATACTCTTTGCAAATGTAATTAGCTAAATAAAGATGAGGTCATGCTGGATTAGGATGGGCCCTAAATCCAATGACTCGTGTCTTTATCAGAGACAGACACAAACACATGCAGAGAGAAGAGAATGCTCTGTGAAGACAGAGGCAGAGACCAGAGTGATGTCCGTACAACCGCAACAGCTAAGAGGGAGGCACAGAGCCACTTGGCAGAAAATGGGACCTATTAGATTTGCTTATTTGTTTGTTTCTTTATTTTTGGTTCATAAAATAGCAAAATCTTTCAGTGAAATAAAACAAAAACAAATATGCACATGGGCCTCTGTGCTACATGGTCTCTCCTCTGAACTTCCACAATGACTCCAAATCTATGCCGGCTCTTTTTAATCTGCTCTTTACACTGTAGCCAGAGGGATCTTTGGAAAACTCAAATCAGATGATGTCACCTATCTCCCTGAAATCCCTTCATTACATCCCGATGCTCTTCCAATAAAGACTAAAATCCTTACCATGACTCACTAGGCTCTGCAGGCTCTGGCCCCGGCTCCACCTCGCTCTCTGCTTTACAGATGCACAGGCTTCTAGCGCCTTGTGCTTCCTGTGCTCTCTTTAACCTCAGGACCTTCACACTTGCTGGTCTCCCTGCCTCAAATATCCTCATCTCCCCCACAGTGAGCCCATACACATACACATGTGTACACACACTCACACAGGAGGTCTGTCCAGAAGGTATCCAGCCATAAAATATGAAAACTAGAGACATTTATAGAAGAAGATACAAGAAATATCATACAAAGGACAATGACACCTCAGTCCCCTTTAAAGCAGGCACCTTGGGACCTCACAGTTCTCCCAATCACCATCAGCTGCCCTGTCATATTCTCCTGAATCTCACTGAAGGTCTGAAATCTCTTCCCTTTCAAAGGTGATTTTAGTTTTTGGAAAAGCCAGAAGTCACAAGGTGCCAAATCTGGAGTGTAGGGGCATAAATCATCTGGGTGATTTGACATTTTGCAAAAAAATCTGTACAATATGTGATACAAAAGTGGCTGTGTTGTTGTGATGAAGCTGCCAATCACCAGTTGCCCCTAGCTGTGGTCTTCTGAATCATCCCAACAGTTTTCATAGAGGAATATTCAAGCTTAATGCAAAATTGGATGTAGATTCGTTGCTCTACTCGCTCAGTCATTCTGAATGTGATAGCCACATGGTACACATGCTCACTCAACAGCATCTACCACCCCCACTGATTAGTACAGTGAAGTCCTCACTATTCACATGTGCATTCCAGTCCACTCTCCTTAGCTGCCAGTTTACACCAATGTTTGAAAACCACTCTCATTATATTAACAATGGCTGGACCGTCTCTGGACAGACCTCATATACCCACTCCTTTCCCCTGGTTAGTGCCTACTTATCCTGCAGTTCTCAGGTCAGTCGGCACTTTCTCAGGAAACCTTTTCCTGACACTCACACCTCTACCCCAACCCAAAATTAGTCTGATCTATTTCAGATAATCTCACGGTACTGTATCTCTTTCAAATTTAGCATCTTCCTATGTGTGTGACCATGTGATTCATTCTGTCACTGCCACTGGACAGTAAGTGACATTCCTCCCACTTAACACAGTGCCTGCCCTACAGTGCCGTCTCCCAGGAGGCAGTCTGGTGCTATACCTCCAGATTCTTCCTACTCCAGGTTAAACAATCCCTGCAGCCTCTATCCCAATTGTCCTCAATTTGTACATTTATTATAGTAATATTTCACATTTTGCACAGTTCTCTGATGTGCAGACCAGTTTGCATCTTCTGTCTATCGGCTGCATTGTGGGCAGGGATTACATTGTGTTATCACTGCATTGTCAATGGGGGTGGGGGGCCTTGTCATACTTAAGTATTTGTAGGACTCTTAAAGGCATGTTTTTAAACTGCCTGGTAATGATGGCAAGGAGTCCTCACAGAGTGGTGTGGGCAGAGAGCACGGAGAGCAATTAAGAGGATGGGTTCAGGAGTCTGGGTCTGAATTCACTTCGTGCTACTTCTGTGTGATTTTGGACCAGTTAATTCACCTCATTGTGCCTTTATTCCTTACCTGGAAAATGAAGATAGGATAGTACCAACCACAGATTGATGCTATAAAGACGGAAGAGGCCTGCAAGCTCTTAGATGAGGGTGTGCCCAAAACGCTTGGTCACATCAGCTACAATTAGTACTAGCTTTTGTTGATGGAGCGAGTGAATGTCCTTTTTTATATTAAAAAGTATAATAATGAGAACAGCTAATATTTCCCTAAGATGAAGAGAGTTAAACATGTTTCAAGGTTGAGGGAAAGGTTTCACTGGAGAAGCAACTAGTCAAGATGTAAAAAACTTAAGAAGTATAATTGATGAATCTTGTCCCCCAAAACAGCAGACGGTAGAGGGATAAAAGGCACAAGTCAGGAGGGCAGCTTGGGAGAGGAGAGGGACATGTTAGGAAGTCTCCATTAGAAATGCCAGGTTGTCCACTGCATGGATTCCCTTTTCATATAAATGCCTTGCTCAGGTGAGTCTAGATGCAAAAGTTTTACCAGTTGTTCTCAACTGGGGACTATTCTCCACCCTAAAAGACACATGACAATGTTTGGTGACGTTTTTGATCATTATGACTTGGGTGGTGGGAGGCGTGAGTTGCTACTGGCATCTAGAGAGTAGAGGTCAGAGATGCTGCTACACATCCTACACTGCACAGGACAGCCCCCTCCCCCAACAAAGAATTATCCACCTAAAATGTCAGCAGTGTTGAAGCTGAAAAATGTTGTTCTAGATCATTCATTACATGTCAACATCCTACTCACAGACATCATACAACAGGCTTGGATAATCTAGTTTCTGTGGCATTTCAACTAGCCCCTCTTTCCAAAGAAGAACTTTCAACAATAATCAGCATGTTTTAAAACTCTGTAGACCATAAAGTAACCTGCCCTGTTCCAAACTAAATTTTTCATCTGTTCCATCCTGGCCCTGAAATTCCCCGTTATGGCCATTGTCCATCAGAAGGAACAACAGAGCCTCAAAGAACTCCAAGCCGTTCAGTGCATGCAGGAAATTTGTGGTTAATCACTTCAACCTGCTTTCCTTGAACAGAGATTTTCTGAGACCTGTTTATTGTTCCACTGCTTGGCTTCTCCAGAGTTATCTATGACCAAAGTCTTACATTTATTTGTAGAGTAAAAGAAGGTATATTTTTACTCTCACATCCCTTCCAAGTCCCTGGATCAAATTAGTGTGAACTTTTCAAAATAAATTCACCTTTGAGCCTAAACTAAACATGGAAAGTTTCAGCCTAAAAGGATACCTTATTGGAAACTTAGAAGCAAAAGAAAATGAGGATTATAATGGATGTTTTAGTGTAACTTCAGTACTCAAAATTACAAAGGACAGAGTATTTATTACATAAAAGATTCTCCAATAAACTGATGTATGCAATACAAGATTGACGTTCAGTTTTCTTTTCTTCAGATGCTAAGGAAAAAAAGAACTGGAAATAAATAGAATGGAAAAATCAGCACATGTGGATCTAATTCTGCACCATGTCGCTGGTTAAAACCCAAGGAAAGAATATTTTATCAAAATGAGAAAAGGGGAACAATCAGTAATAGGAAAGTAGACCTCTGATTCCTTTACTCCACAGATGCAATTTGCTGGACCTCGATGTGAAAAGTTAACATTTTATGTGGATGGGCACCATGGTTTTTCATACGGAAAACTACTGTCATAGGTCTGGGTGATTTGTAATATAGAGATGTTAGGGCATTTGGAGCTTGTTTTTGTCTTGGTACTCAATATGGAAAAAGATTTCCCCATGACCTCCAACCCTCTGAATGATTCTGAGGTATTCACCTTTTCAGAAATCCATTCATAGCCATAATTGTGACTTGGCCAACATAAGGCCCAAATAAAATACTATAATCAATGCAGCATTTAAACTAGTGCATTTAAAAAGCTGCAGAAAATCGAGCCATCCGTTAGATAAAACTGTTATTTTCAAGTAGTTCTCAGTAGCAAAAGAATGCGTCCCATCCACCTCCCTCCCTCCAAACATGCACACAGTGTTGGGCAGAATATGAGATAGATAAAATGAATAAAAGAGGAGCTGCTCTTGTAAAGCAGGGGTCCCAGAAGCTCAGCCCTATCTCCCTCCATCCCCAAACTCTTCTTTACTATCTGGATAAGTAAATACAATGCATGAAAAGAATAGTTTTAAAATGAATTTTTTTCATTTTTCAACGGATAAAGTTGGCATCATTTATCTCCGGCCCTTATTTAGGCCACAGGAGGATGAATTGACTTCTTCTAAATTAATTTTAACAGTTCACATAAACAGTGGTTACTGGGGAGTGTAATTGACTTCTGTTTTTACTTCCCTTAATTCTATTATTTGTATTTTTATTGTTTGCCCCCAAAATCTGTTTTTACTTTTAAAAAAATATCTTGAAAAAAATTAGTATTTTACTGAGTTTCCTTTTTGTCTTTTTGGTTAATATTTCTTTTAGATTGTTTGTATATCAGCAAGTGAAAAAGAGTAAAAGGGACAAATTCCTCTTTTCTTTTTCTGCCACAATGTGATCAAACTATAACACGTCTATGGAGTTAGTCAAATTGGTAGACACTATATAGCTTTAAAAGGGTCTTATGTATTATCTCCTATGTATTTGCATTTATGTAGTCTTTGTAAATGCAGGACACTTGCACTATGGTGTCTGTCCCCCACCAACAGCCAGGGTTGATCCTGTTCCTTTGGATGGCTATACAAAGATCCTCACCCACCCCCAGACCATATGGATGTACCTCTCACCACCTCCCATCAAAGAAACCACATTCCCAGATGAAGGAAGACAGTTGTCCCTTTATCCAAGGGCATATCCTTGGCATAGGCTAATAAAATCAGAACACACATAACCTAAAAGATATGTGGATATTGAGTCATTCTATGTTTTTAAATAAAAGCATTTATTAAAAATCACAAGACCTTTAATTTATCCTTGGAGTAAAAAGACATCTTAAAATTTTTTTTTCATCAAAAAATGATTCCCGCAACATGCACTTTATCACCAAAACGATAATCACCATCTCAAATCTGTAATCCTGCCACAGAAGCTGGTAGGACATGAGCAGTGGGGTGACAGGGGCTTGCGGAAGCTCGTGTGCCCTGAAATAGCCTTAGCATTCCTCTCTAAAAACCACGGGGCAAATGAAAGCTGCCGAAAGCGTGGCTTTTTCCAGGCTAGTTCTGAAAAACAGTATTTCAGAGGCTATGCGTCTTATCTTGAGGTCCACATTGCCAGTGAGGCCGAACACCGAAAGTGCATCTGGATTGGCACACAGTTTGAACTATTTCACTTTAGAGAAAGAAAAACTGAGCAATCCTGGAAGACCTCCATATTCTTTAAAAAAAAATTTTTTTTTTTAGGTTCCTCTTGAAAGTTACTACT
The DNA here is from genome assembly GCF_987537825.1 of Furipterus horrens. Lineage (NCBI taxonomy): Eukaryota > Metazoa > Chordata > Mammalia > Chiroptera > Furipteridae > Furipterus > Furipterus horrens. Next base: position 72,046,342 of record NW_028327180.1, read on the forward strand.
TTGAGCAGGAAGGAAGGGTTTGGAACAGCTGTCCCTGAGTGAGTTAGGAAAATGTTAATCACTGTCCCTTCTCTCCTTTACTTAAAGATTAGCTCACACCCCAGGCCCCTGCAGAAGGAAACCGTATACACTTAACTTTTGAGACTGTCATGAGGAATATTTCTGTCACAGCAGCAGCATGTCAGCCGGATCTAGAAGACGCTCACGTCAGGACACGTACCCCCACAGCAATGAGAGCCCCAAGGATCAGCAGTGGGCTGACTGGACATTTGGGAAATTCATTGGCTTCTTGCCTACAGCTCCCCGGGAAAAAGTCAAACTTAACAAAAGAGTGGAAATGAAATTGCCATACACAAGGGCACCTGCAACTTTAGACAGAGTCTTCTTAGGCAAAGTGGCCTTGCACAGATCATCTTAGGTTAAAAATATTAAAATAAATGCAATTTCCCCTACATATTTTTAAGTGAGAAAAGCAAGATGTAGGGAAATAGGTAATGTATAATCCTATTGTAATAAAATAAACAATAAATCCCCAATCCAGGATAAAAATATTTTTTCCATTTGATTTTTTGAACACAGAGCTAGGAGTGGAAGTATATACAAGTTGCTAATATTCCTAACAGGGAGAAGGATAAGGGAAGGATGAGAAAAAGTTTAAAAAGAGAGAGAAACAGACCACCATTAGATAAAACTATGCATGACATAATATTAGGAAAAATTAAGAGAAAAATTATATAGTTTTATTACAAACGGGCAAATATTGAGTGTGTGCATAGATCAGAGTTAGGAGGTGATATACACATGTTTGCTTTCAGGATGAAACTCACAGATAATTTTCCTAAAATCACTGCAATAGGCATTTAAGCGATATGAAATATGATAGGTTCCCCACCTACATTAACACCCTTTAAAACACCCTGTTTAGATATATAACATCAGGACAAAAATGAGCTGCATTTGAAAAGTGAATCTGAGACACTGTGAAGATAGGCAGTGGTCTTCGGGACCTCAGTAAATCATATACTGCCTAAAGAATTCTGATGATTTGCACAAATGGGACCAGAAGTGAAACAGGTCCCCTCAATTGATTTCCTCAGGCACCTGGTGGTCTGGAGGCCTGTGACCTTCAGAGAAAGCTGGGGACCACCACCACCCCAAAGCACTGAGGCAGAAAGCTAAATCCCAAGTAAAGAGATTCAAATAGGTCCCTAAATCTCTGGATACAGCAGCAAGACGCTCACTTTAGATGGTGGGTAGGAAACTGATCAGAAAAAAAAAATTGTTTTAAGGAAATAAAATATTAAAAAATGTAAATGTGACGGAAATTATAAACAGCCTAAAGCTCTTCTCCCTTCGGGAACAGCTGTGTCTGCTAATCCCTCGAGGAGTCCTCCTTGCGATCGCCCTTCCTTCCTTCCTCCGTCTCTCTCTAATAGCTCCCTTGTTCCTGCTGGACAAAACTAGCCCTTTGTGGCTGCTCTCAGAACAACATTAAAAACAGGAATAGGGAAATTGTAAACAGGAGGCTTCTGGTCTACAGGCGAAGACACACACAGGCCTCTGAGGCCTACTTCATGCTAAGCAAAGAAACAGATCTTTGTTGCTGAAGGGATTAGGGCTGCGGCATTTCGGAGGCACTGCTGAGGCGTTCAGCCGGCCTGAAGTGGGGGCTTTGTAAAGAGATACCTCCATTAGAGGGCTGCGAGCGGAAATCATTCATACTCTTTATACAATCTGGGTAATGTGATAGTGTTGGACTGTTCAGCGCCTCTGGTGAGGCAGGGTCCTATCTCCTTGAATGGTAAATTCTTCAGCAGCTAAATAGATGGTGGTATAATTACCTTCACTGACTTTTTTTTCTTTTTTAGGTGGTGGGGGTGGGATTGTCATCTACCTTTAACCCTTAGTAGGAGTAACAGGAAAGGATCACCCAGAGCCAGGAAGGCAAAGTCTTCCCAAGTCTGCTCGGAGGTAGTCGTTGGATTTCTGGTGCTGACGTGTTACATCGGCAAAAATGGCACTCTGTGCATCATCTGCCCGGAGTCAATGTCCACGCTGTCCCACACTCACCAAGGCCATGAAAATCTCTGTGATTGCCTCATTCTTTGCCCTTGGCCTGGGATACCCCCAACCTGCCCACCTAATTCCTATCTATATGCCTGCTTTCGCCAGCCCACCCTTCCTGTCTTCCACTCGCCAAGCTGGAGTGGTCTGTAGCATCCTGCACACATCTCTCCCTATTGGATTCCCCTCGAACATGGGGACTGTGTGTGCGTCTGATACTCTAGTAGACAATAAGCTCCTTGAGGGCGGTGGCTTATTGATTTACCTTTGCATCCACAATGCCTGTCCTTCGTAGGTGCCCAGAGCTGTGCCCAGGATGAGACTGAGGTGGCGAGGCTGCCTTGCCTTTAGACCATTCCCTATGGTAGCTAGGAAGACTGTATCTGCCTGTGTATTTTAATGGCTTACAAGGAATTTTTAAAAATTCATTAGTGAACCCGCCTAGTGAACTCAAAGGTCTTAAGAGACCAAACCAGCTAACCAACCAAACACACACACACACTGTGGCCAGTTAGGAGAGAAAAGTGAGTCCTCTAAGGAAGATGACAAGTGGTCACTTCCCCACAAATGGCTATCAGCTCTCTGAGTGACATGGCTGGTCCTAACCCTGTCCCCATACTCTTCTTGGTTAAGGAAGTATTACCAGCAGAATGCAAATGTTCTTTGGGTTCAATTTTGAGTCTCTGGATCCAAATATTAATTATGGCATCAGCTGAAAACTACCAGACTTCTCAGAGCTAATTACAAAACTAAAGTTATAATGAGGGGAAGAAATGCTGCATCAGAGCTAAGGGGCACTTCTCCTGGTACGATCAGCCCCATCCTGGATGGCTGACAAGTTCATTCTGGAAGAAAGCAGGGCTCCACATAGTTGTGATAAGACAGGCCTGCGAATGCAATGGAGGCTTTGCAACGACTGGGAGAAAGCCGGTGTTTTTCCCCACTGACACACTCAGTTCTCTGAGACATGTTTCTATATGAGTGTGGCCTTGGACATCATTAATTGTTGGCTCTTTCCATTCTTCACAATTTTCTATCTGGATTACCTCTCTCATCTCGCCATTTGGCAGATGGGACTCTCTGCTCTTACATTATTAACATCACTGTCTGCAAAAGCAGTTAATATAGAAGGAAGAAAACAGCAATGAAGCTGTGGGCTTTGTCTCCAATTCTGCCTCTTAATCACCCATTTGACCAACAAGTGCTGAGCACCTACTATGTGCCACACACTGTGCTGCACTGAAAGATGAGCTTGACATGGACTTGATCTCGACATAAAGAGAGAGGCTAGGACCATCGTGGCCATCTACACTGAGGAGCAGAAGGACTTCAAGGAAGGCCTCCCAAAGGAGGTGGGAATAGCCTTGCAGTAAGATCCTGGATTAAAAAAAGAAAAAGCAATAAACATTTGGGACAATTGAGGAGATATGAACAACATATTAAATATTATTATTGTGTTGATATGACATTCCTAGGGTGTGATAATGGCATTATGGTTATGTAAGAGAGTATCCTTGTTCCTAGGAGACACATATTGAACTATTTATGGGTGAGGAGTCGTGATATCTATAACTATTTATACGCTTTCAAATGGTTCAGAAAAAGACATGCTTTGGTGTGTATGTACATAAAGGGGGGGAGGAAGAGAACAAATGACAAAATGGGAATTAGGAATCTAGGTATATGCACATTCATTACACTAGTCTTTTAACTTTTGAATACAGTAAATTGGGCTGAAAAAAGAAAAGTTAAATGGATGTTAGTCAGATGAAGATAGCAGGGAGGTGCTCCAGAGAGAGGTACTGGCTACAGCAAAGGATCTGGGGGCTGGAGCTGGTATGCACTGAACCACTCCTGGCCCAGAGTTGGCATTTGTGTGTATCTGTCAAATGAATGAAAGAGTTAATGAAACAGCATCGTTTATGCAGGGAACTGCGAGCAGATCAGACTAACATAGGCATAAGGTTTGTGTTAAGGAGTGAGAGCTGATTCAGCTGTGGAGGCAGGGGGCCTGTCATGGAGGCCTTTGTATATCCTGCCAAGGTCCTAGGACTTTATCCTGTGGGCAGAGGGACCCACGAGCAGGAGGCGATGTGGTCAGAGTTGCAGTGAACGGGACCACCCTGGCAGTCAGGTGTCATGTGGAGTGAGGGAGCACAGACCCCGAGGTACCAGTCAGGATGCCTCTGGCTTTCTTAAACACAAAGGCCAGACACTAACCGCTGAATTTATCAGGAGACTTGTTATCCAACACCGCTGCAAGCTCCGGGGTGACCGGCAGCAGAGACGGTTGATTCAGTGGCTCATCGATGTCACTGCAGACCCAGGTTCCAGCCTCTCTCTGCTCCACCTTCTGGTTGGCTTGGCCTGCAGGCTGCCTTGTCTTGTTTTCAGAAGATGGCTGCAGCAGTTCCCAGAGTGACATACGGACACAGGGAAGACCACGGACAGGAGGGAGCAGTCTCTTCTTCGATCTCTTTCTTAGCAAGGAAAACTTTTCCAGAAGCTTCCCAGTAAATTTTGCCTCCAATCTCACTAGCCCAGACTGGGTCATAAGCGCATTCTAAAATCAATCTCTGTCAAGGAAATGAGACTACATTTTGGCTTAGAAGAATAATTTATACACAGGGGGAATCGACTACTATGAATTATCACTTAAAACACTCAGGAGGCTACTGGTCCTGGCAAAAGATGCTCTTAGCCTAAACCATGATAATCGTGGCAAGAAATGGAGATATGAGAATAGACTTGAGGTTTATTTAGGGAGTTAGGTCAGTAGAATTTGGTGGTGGATAGAATGCAGGGGAGGAGGAAAAGAAAGAAAGGACGCCCTCCTCCATAGTTCCAGCTTGGGAGAGTAAGTAGAAGGAAGCGTCACTAACTGAGAAAAGGTATATGAAAGGAGGAGGGGAAGATCTTGGGGAAAGATAGTTTGGGGTACACTGAATTTGAAGCGCCTCTGGGCTTCAGAATAAAGGTGTTGGGCAGTCAGTGGAGTATGAGTCAAACCGTTATCCCAGACAGTAGGTCCATCCTCAGACACGGTTCTCAGACGGGCTTTGGTCCACACAGACACTTTTGAACCAACATTTAATCATTGAAAGATTCCAAATAGGATTACATAATTTTGGCTCCTCTGGGAAAAACTGAAAAATCTGGCAACACTTGTCCTGAATTCCTACGCATCAAAAATTGGCGGCAGCCCAGTAGCGGCCATCCTCTTTAGCTAGAACCGGAGGTTCTCGGGGCTGCTACACTTTCTCCAACCTGTTTCATTTGTTGACTTTACCTGCATGGCCCCAGAAGGCATTTCCACCTGACACCCCACTCAGCACCCTGCTCGGGATTGTGGGGAAAAGGTCTGAGCTGCAGACACACACCTGGTAGCCCTTGGTACTTAGGTGGTGGTCAAAGCCCTGACTGGATGCCATCACCCAAAGAAAAGATAGAATGAAAAGTGGGTCAAGGAGGTCTCCCTGGAGCCATCAGTATTTTTTAGGAATGGAAGAAGAGAAAATCCATTCAGGAGAGAAGAGCAGAGAAACTAGAATGGAGTGAGTGAGCTTGAAGTCTCAGGGGGCAAGAAAGGAGAGTGTGGAGTTGGAGGCAGTGCTCACCTATGCCAGACACACAGGGGGTCCAGGGAGAGAATGAGCCACACGAGACAGGGCTTCGGGGAGCTGGGCCACAGGGGCCCCCACAGTCTCACTCCGTGGCCTGGTGAGGGAAGAGGCAGATGGCAATGGGTTGGGCAGAGGATGAGAGGTAAGTGGGCACCATGAAAAGGCTGCTTGGATGAGAGAGGGAGGGAAATGAATGGAAGCTAGAGAGGCTATGGGACCAAGGCATGGTCTCTTTGTAGGAGCAGAAAGACTTGGACATCTTAATGGGAAAAAGAGTCAGTGGTGAGAGGGAAGCCATAGAAATGTAACATAGAGGGATGAACAACTGAACCTGGTCCAAAAGAGGTTGGTTGGCAGGGGGACAAAAGGGTGAGGCATAGGTGGCTACAGTCATAGCCAAAAGGAGAGACCGCTAAAGCTGGTGGGTAGAAGTGATGATAAACCTGTAGACAGATGAGTGTGTTCAGAAATTTGAGAGCTATTAATTAACCTTTCACAAGGAGGAGCTTAGTAACCCTTCAAAGGGATGCTCCAAGGTGACCATCTTTTTCAATTTGGTATGAAGGCTGGGATGGGGTGACTATAAGCAGCAACGGTGGCGGGCAGAGCTGGTTTTCAAGCCCTTGGAAACTGAGTTCCTACCAGCAGAAAGAAAGAAGAATGCACTGGGTGATGATTCTCCCAGGGAAGCTGGGAGGCACCAGCTCTGAGTGGCGAGGGGATGAGTTATAGCACTACCCTTGCTGACGACAGCCACAGCCTCTGGGCCATCTCTGGTGAGAGTCCTGGTTTGGGTGGATGTCCTGCCTCCTCCCCTATGTTTAAGTCGCCCCAGAAGTGCCTGCCATAAGCAAGACAGCAGTACACGTTACTCCACTCATGCCGGTAGTCCACCGAGGCTACAGCGAGCCCCCTGTGACTGTAACACCAACCATCCGAAGACGACAAGCATGTTTCTACCAGGCTGAGGCTGCACTCAGTTCTGAAGCTGAGGAGGCTTCGGTGCCACCTGTGCCCAAGGCCTCCGGGCTTCCTTCGGAGGAGGCGTCTGCCAAAGCAATTTTGGTGATTGGGAAGCTTTTTGTGGCATTTTTCTGAGGCCACTTTCCATCCTGGGCAGTTGGGCAGGCCCCAAGGCAATGAATCCCCCTGGCAGCCCACTGCTGAGGTCAGGCTTTCCTCTGACCAACAAAACCCCTCCTGGTTGGGGCAACAGCACGGTGCTGGGCTGCCTGCGGTCCCGAGCGCGGACTGGGTCCAAGTGCGGTGACCTGCCGTGGGAGCTCCGAGCCCAGGGAGTCTTCCACAACAGCACACTGAAGTCCCTTGACGTCCAGTTCCAGATGTGAGTTCCAAATCCACAGTGACTTTTACCCTGAACTGTGTGTCAATAGGCGACAAAGGTGAGAGGTGATGCAGAGTGCCACCGATGAGTAATCCTCAAGCACTCTAGCAGGAAAAGGCTTCCCCTCTCCCTTTCCCCAAAACTTTTAATAAAATTTCCTAAGCATAACTATTTGAATTGTCTCTCTTCTGTGTCCTAGTTATTTTACGATGGAATTGCTAAGAGGCAAAGCAAACAAACAAACAAACAGAGAGCATTTAACAAAAAATAATGCAGGAGGAGAAATATGCCTGGAAAGTCACAATCTTGACATTAGGCATCCCTAGAACAACTAAGATTTAGCTGATATGAAAAAAATCTCCATGTCTTCAAAACTGTCCCTGAAAAAATCAATAATTCCTTCTACAATCTGGGGTCACGGAAATGACTCAGGGCTAGAAGAGACAGACATGCCAGCATTGTATCACCGGTTTTGCATTATGTGGTTAAACGCAGCACACACTTCCCTACAGGGGACATGGTGACTTCTTTCAAGAACATCCTAAACACCCATCTGTCAGAAACAATTCTGGGGGACTGAGGGGTAGAGATGAAGAAGAGAACAGACCATCTCTTAGGGTTCCTGCCTGTGCAGAACTGCTGTGCCTCTTCCAGATGCATGTACTCACTCTCCTTGAGCAGACTGGCCTGGCATGACAGGCACGGTGCCACCACACTGAGGACACCGCAGGCCAAGTCTGCGAGAAGCTCCCCTTCTCCTGGCCGGACAGCAGTACATTGTGAGAGTAGAATGTGGATGGGAACCCCAGTCCTAACTACTGTTAACTATGTATGAGTGGAAAGAGGAAGCCACTGACAGCTGACCCCTGCATTACATGGGGCTTAATCTGTTTCTCACTGGACACAAAAAACCTCTGGGTTGGTGCCCTTATCTTTGTGTTCTGAGTGACAGCCCAGGTCACTCACCAAGGTACTCAGAGGCAGAGCTGGGATTTCAACCGAGGCTCCTCCGATTCCAGGATCCTTTCATACCAAGTGCCATTTTTTAAGTAGAGCCGCTGATAACCCCCTTAACAGCATGTTATTTATTTGACTTCTCTTAAGGCAACTGCCTTAATCTGGAATGCCTATCTTGTATAGTTGCCACTTTTGTAAGACTGTAAACTTCAATGTGTATCGTTTTTTTGGACAAGGTGTGCTCTCCGATGAGGTGATGTTGGGGCAGACACCTGACAGAAATGAGAGAAACCTTTGAGTATAGGGGTAGGGTGTGGAGAACATTCTAGGTAGATGGCACAGCAGATTCAAAGGGGCAAGTCTGTGGAACAAAACCTCTATCCTATCCCACCCCTGTCATTCTTTCCCCTTTCTCTGCTTTGTCCTCAAAGCACTTGTCACTGTTTGACACTACATTTATGAGTGTCTTGGCTTTGAATACACCCCACCTAGACTGTGGGCTCCACTAGACTTGTCACCACTGCTGATTCTCAGAGCCAGAGCAAGTCTGGCACAGAGATGGAACTCCATATCTGTTTATAAACATATGTATACATGTTTAGAAAATTACTTTTAAGTTTTATTTTTATTAAAGCACAGCCCCTGAGCTAAGCATATTATATACATTACTTCGTTTAATCTTCATGCAAGCCCCAGTGTGGTGGGTACCCTTATTCCCAGTTTACACAGGGTGAAGCTGAGGTTAGGTAATTTACTGAAGATGACTCAGTCAGTAAGTAATGGAGTTGGGATGTGAACCCAGGTCTGATCAAAGCCCATGGCTTTTAACCAAAATATGATTCTAATCTTGTTCAGCCTACAGCGGCCACCACAGTGTCATGCACATGAGCGATACTTGACAAATATTCATTGGATTGAATTAAATACAATCAGTACAGAAGAGGCAGCAAATTCAATTAGAATAACCTGAAATTTGGACAGCAGGTTAGAAGATACGTCATTCTGGTAAGGAAGCTAAGAAGAACCAACATAAAAAAAATATGAGGTTTCCCCTGGTCAAGTAGCTCAATGGGTTGAAGCATCGTCCCAATGAACCAAGGTAGTGGATTCAATCCCTGATCAGGGCACATACAAGAAGCAACCAATAAATGCATGAAGAGGTGGGACAACAAAATTATGTCTCTGTCTCTCTCTCTCTCTGTCTCTCTGTCTCTGTTTCTGTCTCTCTCTCTTTCTCACCAATAAATATTTAAATGTTTTTTAAATTAAAAAATATGAGGTTAGCTGAATGTGCACATTTCCCCCCAGGAATTTAACCACATAAAAAATGATGGCTAAGTGTGAGGCTCATGTGACAAGGGCACTTCCTAAAGGTTCTTTGGCTGCCTGACTGAAAAGAAGACACTGATTTCAACTCAGCTAATAGCAGAGAAGGTCTGACCTCAGAAATTGTCTTATGATCATGAGGAGAAGGGGCTACGATAACAGAAGCTTTTGGTGACTCAAAAGGAAGGCTGACAAAAGGGAAGTGGGTAAGACGACCCTGCCAGAGTTTACTCCTGCAGCCTTGCACATGGAGGGCTGGACAACTTGCTCTGTTGAAAGGTAAATGACAAAGATAAAGCTCATAAGGTCTTGTCCAGAGAATGCTAGATCAAATACTCCACAAAGACCAGCTAATCGCCTCGCTTTGATTTCACCCTCACTAAGATGAAACCCGTTCCTTGATACTGAGGTGAGATTCCCAGAAGCCCATAGGTTTCTCCATCCTCCCAGCTGCACTGCCAAGTCAGCACACGGGCTCAGGAGTCAGCCTCTGCTGCTGGCAGGTGAGCTCCACACCTGGCCAATCCTGGAAGGATCTGAGAAAGGGTTCCTCCAGCAGCAAGTCTGCTGGTGACCCCAAGGCTCAGATGCTGCCTGGCAGGGGGGCCAGCCTGGGTCAGGTGGGATCACAGGACCCCCCCTGTCTCACAGGGGGGTTCTCACACTTAGGTTACAGCATTGCTATAGAAACAGATTCCTTGATCCAAAGCCTTGGATTTACTTATCACTAAATAACACATCAGTCATCACGGGGAGATGAAGGCTTTTCCCCACTTCTCTTATTTAAACATCTATACGTTTTCTTTTTCTTCTACCACAGACATAGCTTGGGTTTTGCAACCTCAAACCACCTTTCCCTACTCATCAATACTAACTCTGGGCTGACTATGAGCATGTGAGCCCTCGTGTCTGTATTCTGGTCACTGCTTAGAGATCATAGAGAGACCTTGGGTCACGCTGTGGTTTACTGACTGCCAGGGGCCTTCATGGGGGCCCACTCATGGAATTCTCCCACCAATACCTAAGCTAGGCAGGAAAACAGTCAGTCCCCATTCTAAAGAAGAGGCAGCAGACTCCAAGAGGCTGTGCACGTGATGGGAAGTGCAGGGCCCCAGAGCTAGTGAAGGGGAAGCTGGCCTCAGAAACCCAAGCGTGCGGACCTCGTGCCTGGAGTCCTTTCAACGAACTGCACCACCATGAACTAGCCTGGCCCTGTTGACACTTAACCTTCTCGATGCAGAAGAAGCCGGTACGTGAACTGAATACCAGAGTATTCATGAACAAAGGTTCAAACCCGGCTCTCCTTACTTACCACGGTACTTTGTACTAGTTACCTAACCTCAACTTCCTCAGCCATAAAAAAGAAAGGTTAAAAAAAAATTACATCACACAATATTGAGCAATTTGGAAATTGATAATAAGCAGTGTTTTTTAAACAGCTAAAATTTATAACAACTGACAATGACCTGGGCACATTCTTAGAGGTGGCAGCACCAGCTGGGCTCTTCTCAGGCTGAGCAGGTTTTCCCCTGGACTCAGGGTGAGGAACTTGGCTTTGCTGTTGGTGCAGACCTGATCCGAGTCTGAGCCTTGCACCCTATCCCCGCCCCCCTCTATCCACACTGCTGCCCAAATGGTCATAGCAGGCCTCCTAACTGCCCAGCTGTGCAAATGATTCATCCTTCCAGACTACTCTCATTACAGACACATTTCCTTACACTACGGCCCAACACAGGCAAACAAAAGACAGAAACACGCTTAAGGGCCCTCAATGTCAAGGGGCATCACAGTGCCAGGAGCATGACCTCTCCTGACCCAGGCAACTGAAAAGTAAAGAGTCTTTGCCTAGCTCCTCCCTTCGATCAAACCGAAAGCAGCTCTCCAGACCTAACTGGGGCTGAACCCACATGCAGTCTGGGTTCCAGCACTTTGCATCTTTTATTCAACCTCAACCTTGCCCAGCACCTTGGCCTGTCAATGCACCAAGGATAAGCTGCCCTCCTCCTTCCTTTGAAGTGTTTTAAAGTCAAATGCATTTGACAAATGTGGCAGACCTCTCAGACTCTTCCTCGGAGCCATTGCAACCTTCCACTGTGACACAAGACAGGGCCCCTCGGAGAAGTCTCACACACTGGTCGTCTACAGGCGGCCCCTGGAGGTATAGGTATTTCCAGTGACTGCTCCCTCAGCTCAGAAAATGGCCCCCTTTAGACAGAAGTATCTGGGAGTCATTCTTAATTCCTTTCCCCTCAGCTCCTCTACCCACCCCATTCTACTTTCAAAATACACCTCAAATCTGCCTGCTTCTCTCCATCTTCGCTGCCTCTTTTCTAGGTCAAGCTGTTGTCAGCACTCACCTAGACTCCTGATCAGCCTCCTGACTGGTCTCCCCACCTCCCCTCCTGGACTCTGGCACACTGCTAGTGATCCTCCAGGTCCATTTTCCTCTTCCCAGGGAGTTGGGAATACGGCCAACCGTTCAGAGTCCACATCTCCTAGACTCCCCTGCAGATAGGTTGGCCATGTGACCATTTATTTGCCAGTGAAATGTGAGTGGAAATGATTCGTACACATTTCATAGCATTTGTTTAAAAGGAAATTGCTTGTCAGGATTTCCTCTCTTCTCCTCCACCTGTGGGCGAGAATACAGACCTGGAGCTGAGCCAGCTCTGACCCATCCAGGTGAACACAGCAACCTAAGGGAAGGCAAAAACAATAGGAGGGAAGGAACCAGTTCCAGAATGGCCTGTGGAGTAGAGCTGCCTACCAGAACTGAATCTCCCTGGCTGGTGTGATGAAGAGACTGGGGACAGCAAGACTAGACGCAGAGTGATCAGGGTCAAGGCCATTACAGACTAGGGAACAGAATAGAGATGAGTCTGACAAAGGAGGTAGGGAGCATTGGAAATGGTGATGTGTGTTGAGATTCTGGATATATTTTGAAAACACAGTTAACTAAATTTCCTGGTAAATTCTCCTGGGGGGTGTGAGAGAAAGAAGTCAAAGATGACTGCCAGGTTTTTGGCCTAAGCAACTGGAGGATGGAGGGGCCATGAATTGAAATGGAGGAAAACTGAAGGGGGAGCCATTGTTTTTTTTAAAATATTAATTAACTTATTTATTTTTTAACAAAGTTACTTTATTTTATTTTTACTTTATTTTATTTATCTGTTTTTAGAGAGAGGGGAAAGGAGAAAGAGAGGGAGAGAAACATCACTGTGTGGTTGCCTCTCACTTGCGCCCCCAACTGGGGACCTGACGTGCAACCTAGTCATGTGCCCTGACTGGGAATCAAACCAGTGACACTTGGTTCACAGGCCAACACTCAATCTACTGAGCCACACCAGCCAGGGCTCTGAAGGGGGAGCCTTTATGTGAAGAATGATCAAGAATTAAATTTTGAAAAGTTGTGGTAGATATATGCAATGGTGTATTACTCATCCATAAAAAGAATGGACTCTTACGATTTGAGACAGCATGGATGGACCTAGAGGGTATTATGTTCAGTGAAATAAGTCAGACAGAGAAAGACAAATACCATATGATCTCACTTATATATGGAATCTAAAGAGCAAAATAAAAGAACAAACAAAACAGAAACAGATTCATAGATACAGAGAACAGACTGATGATTACCAGAGGGGAGGGGATTGGGGGGCTGACTGAAAAAGTGAAGGGCTTAAAAAGTACAGATTAGTAGTTACAGAACAGTCACTGGGATGTAAGTACAGCAGAGGGAATAGAGTCAATAATATTGTTATAACTATGTATGGTACCAGGTGGGTATTTGAAATATCAGAGGTCACCTTGTAAAGCATATGATTGTCTAACCACTTTAACACAATAATATCGCATATAAACTGTGATTCAAAATAAAATTTAAATTAAAAAAGAATTAAATTTTGGACACCAAGAGTAGAGGTCACCAGAGCCTGGAGTCAAGACTAGCTGGATTTGAGTCCTAACTCTGACACGAACCATGTGACCTCAAGCAAGTGACTTAAATCCTCTATTCCTCCGTGTTCTCACTTATAAAATGAGTACTGATGATGGCCACTATCTCATAGCACTGATGTGAGGAGGAAATGCATGCTTTCCAGACTTCCTTTTGTGCTGTTTGATTCTTCCAAAGGGCTCAGAACTTTTGAGATCAGGAAGAAATCTTCCCTCCTCTCTATGACTACTTATCCCATCTCAAATAACACTAAGCCCCCAAGATTTTGAAAAGAGAGATGTGACTGTCTGCTGTGGTCTGGGGACAGCTGTAAGGAAGCTTTGAAAGCAGCTGGTATAGGCATACAAGTAGAACATTTTCTTCACCTCAGATTCCTGGCCAAACAAGGCCTGCAGTTAGAAGGGAACGGTTTTAATTACAAGGCCACCTGTCCAGCCATCTGAAGCAAACCCAGCCTTTGGCTGGCTCCCTGTGGGCAATGGGGCATTTAGGGGAACCATGCTCAGAGTCCCTAATGTCTTTCACATTTCACAGTACTGTATAATCAGGGAGGAAATTAACAGCTTTCAAAAACAAGCCCCATTTTTGCTCCCCTTCCCCATTTGTTATTACGGATGGAGACACACATTGAGAGTTTGGGTCATGAAGAGCCTCAATTCCATCCTTTCCTTCAGGATAAGGCAGCCCTGAACCCAAAGTTAACCATATCCTGCTAATTCTCCCTCCAAATGGAGATTAAGTGGCTTCTAAATTATTAATTGTCCATCGACATTTTTAGACTGACAAATACATGAAAGGTAAGACAGCAATTTTCAAACCTATAAAGTAGGAATCAAAATTAAAGGAAAGTCCTCTTAATATTAAAAAATGGGAAAAGAAGAGAGAAAAGCAAGTAAAAATAATGAATCATTTACGGGTGTCATTTTTAAACCATATACCAACATACAAAAATTCAAATACTTTCCAACTTCAGCATTTAAAAAAAAAACTAATAGGCATAGGCCACAGAAGAATGTGAACCCAAGTACAAAAGGTGCCAGAATCAACTAAATTTCAGATGGTAGTAGAGACTGGTTCATTATTCATTAAAACAGTTTCCACTTTTTCCTGGGCCCATACCCAGACTACATTTCCCAACCTCCCTTGCAGCAAAGTATGGCCATATGACTGAGTTCTGACCGGTGGAATATGGGCAGAAGAGACAAGTGCCACTTCAGACCTGGCCCATTAAAACCTTCTCATATGTAATTTGCTCTGTTCTTTCACCTTCTGCATAAACTTGGAAGCTACATGCTGAAGAGGAGCAACAAAACAGAAAGAACCTGGGAACCCAAAGTACTTGCTGACCAGGACCAGAGACATCCTATAAGAAATAAACTTGTCTGTATAAGCCATTGAATTGTTGTTGTTTATCTTTTAACAGCAGCTAGTGTTCATTAACTAATACGCAGCTCAAATCCTCCCCACTCCCTCCAAACAGCCTCATTCTAGTATTTGCAAATGCTGAGTTTTTATAAGATCATGTCAAATGTTGTAAGCAAAGTGGATCAACAGACTAATCATAATCAACACATTATATGATACCTGTGTTGGCTCCTTCAGCCTCAACTTCATGTCTTGCTTAAGCAAAAAGTGATGTTCTCATTAGGAATGTATTATTGCATAAAATAGCCTGCACCGAGAACATTATGTCTTTTTTTTTTTTTTTTTAAGGAAGAACTACGTTTAGCAAGATAAAGAGTTCCTACATAAATAATAGGCGGACATGAAATAATCAATTAGCTTGCCATAATAGCACAAAGGAAATCTCCTACACTAACTAGCTGTGAGCTCCGTGACAGCAGGGACCATGTGCATCTTGCTCACCACTGTGCCTCAGATTGTGCCTGGCACATAATGGGTGTTCAACAAATATTTGGCCAATGGATGAGAAGCTGAAAGGAAGATAAACTTGCTCCTGCTCACCTCTTTCCTCATCTCCACACACCTCTCATTCTCTATAGACCAAGTACATATATGATGCTTCTCCCGGCCACAGAGCCACTGCATGTGCTATTCCCTCTGCCTGAAATGCTCAGCCCTTCCTCACCCTCACCTTCACCATCTCCTTTGCCTGGTTACTCCTACCCCTTCTTCAGATCTCAGCGCAAGCATCCCTCCCACATCTCTCCACGTACCTTGCATTCTGTGTAACTGTACACTTATTTATGCATGTGATTGTCTCCATAGCACTTGTCTATATCTAGAGTTATCCAATTTATTTGAGCATGTGTTAATTACCTGTCTCCTCACAATCTCACCAGCATCCTTGAATGTCTCAGCCACAGATATTTCCCAATATTCCCCAAACAGTAAGTGACCCACAGAAAGTCCTCAATCAACAGGCTGAATGAAGAAATAACTGTGCCAGATACTATTATTCTCATTTATTTAGCTGATTTTATCATGTCAACCCAACTACTAGGTTGATTTTTCTCTTCCTATTTTAATATCATATATAAAAAGATAGATATCTGTTAATATCAGTGAGATGAAAATCCAAGAATAAGACACTAATTATACAGAATCAAAAAAAAATAGTAATGTATCACTTATTCTCTTGCCTAACAAATGTGCCTTCTCTATGCAAGGCACCATTTTAGTTCCCATATAAAGATATTAGGATGAATATATAGAGTTCCCTGTCCTCACGCAGTTTACAAATCAGGTATCAGGATAATATTTTATAATATTAAAGGTGAATTTCTCTCCAGGTTTCCTTGCCCTAATCAGTCTGTGTAGCCAATCTGTGTTCCCTGCCTCAGAGAAGAGATGAGAAAGTAAGGAGAAAATTTTCTTTGGAGCTTCAAAGGCTACACCCTGTTAGGAATGAAGCAAACTATGGAAATTAACATTCTGGAGGGAAATACATACATGATAATGTAATAGCAAGACTTCCTGGTAAAAGTGTCCCTATCTGACTCGTTAAACAGGATGAACTTCAAGGGAAAAAGAAACAGGAAAAATTCCAGATAGGGTTGGAAGCTCTGAGTACATGCCTCACCCATGCCTGGAGGAGCACCTGGAACTCAAACAGGTGAGTGCATGGCTCACCCATGCCTGGAGGAGCATCCGGAACTCAGATAGGTGAGTGCATGCCTCGCCCACACCTGGAGGAGCATCTGGAACTCAGATAAGGTGAGTGCATGGCTCACCCCTGCCTGGAGGAGCACCCAAACTCAGACAGGTAACAGGACTGTGTGATGTCTTTAAATGCCAGCAGCTGTGCAGAGAAAGTCCCACGGCCCCAAAATAGCATGGGGCCAAC
The DNA here is from genome assembly GCF_987537825.1 of Furipterus horrens. Lineage (NCBI taxonomy): Eukaryota > Metazoa > Chordata > Mammalia > Chiroptera > Furipteridae > Furipterus > Furipterus horrens. The sequence continues at coordinate 72,062,919 of NW_028327180.1, forward strand.
AGAGACACCAATGCAGTAAGGGAAGTAGAGCTGCAGAACCGAAAGAGGCCTTGCAGAGGGAAACAAGGGATAAGGTACAGCACCTACCTGTCTCAGTGACTGAGGGCTGAACAAAATGATGAACATTCTTGTAGATGCCCCTGGACAGATGCCATCTGAGGACTGGATATACCATATCACAGATGCCTTGGCCCCAATCCTCTAGTATTTAGAATGTTGCCTGGGGACAAGGGGCATGTAGTGGGGAATGGGCTGGGGAGGAAGCAAATGGGAGGTCAGAATAGAAACTGAGTTAAAGTGAAATTGACATTTAGATAGTGGAACCACTGTACAGACCTGAAGAGTTCTCACCAGTGCTAATATAACCCTGCTACAGGCAGAGGTCACCACAGGCTGTGGACAGGAAGGACAGCTGTGTAGCTGGGAGCGAGCGAGGCTTCACAATGGAGATGAAAGGTGAGCAGGGGTCTTGAGCTGGGATGATGTGAAACAGGGAGGTTGTAGAAGACATTTCAAAAATGGGAAAACACAGGCAAGGATGCAGAAGTGGGAGAGCTTTGTGTAAACAGTAACACAACTGACTTGTCTACAGCTCAGGTATATGTAGGTGAGCGCTCAAAATTAGTGACATAATGGTGAGTCTTAAAGGACAGACTAAGGAGTCTGGCTACCACATGGTAGGTGAGAGGGAGTCACTAAAGGTGACCAAGCAGTAGAAGGGGATGATCAAAGCTGTGCTTCAAGAACACAGCTGGCATGGATGAGCTGGAGGAAAGAGAGTGAGGGAGAGGGCAAGAGTCGGCACTAACAGACAAGGGACCTGAAGTACAGCGGAAGCTATGGGCATAGACAAAAAAAAGACTGATAGACAGAGTGGGGCAGAAATGTTAAGAACTACAGTGGGGGAGGTGAGGGAGGGGTAAAAGATGGTTACAAAGTCCCTCTGGGGGAATGGTAGCTCTTAAGAGATGTCTGAGACACGATCTAGGCTGAGGGTAGAACATCTAGGTTGGAAACAGAGACTCGGAAACAGAGAAATATCAGTATTTGTCATTAGCTGTCAGAACTGTAAGGGACATTAAAGACCCCCTAGACCATTGCTTCTCAAAGCTTAAAAGTATATGTGTGAATTTCACCTCAATAAAAATAAGTCTGCAAAGTCTATCAGTTGAAGGATCGTCTTAAAGTGCAGCTTCTGACTCAGGAGGTCTGGGGTGGGGTGGGGTGAGGCCTGAGACTCTGCATTCCTAACAAGCTCTCAGAGGGTGCTGATGCTGCCGGTCCGGGAACCATACTTTATTTAAATAGCAAAGATTTTAGGTGAGCCATAAATACTCTATTTTAAGATCGATAAAGATTTTCACTTATAATAGTGAAATAGTGATGTGAAGTTTCTTTTAAACACATGTATTAAAAAGTGGATTTGAAGAAAATATTAAATAAATAATAATAGAGGCAGCAGGTTATAGGCGGCAAAAATTGGGCAGCTGGCTTGCAGTTACTGAAGTCTGGGGAACGCTTATAGGAAGCATCTGAGGATTCTCATAGGAATAAAAACAAATTCCAGTTTAGAATAAACACTGGGAAAAGTCTAGTTTGATGGAGCAAGGTGACTAACAGAGGTGACTAACATTTATGAGCATTTCCTGGGGCTGTCAGCCCGGTGTATCATTTATTCCTCACCAACCCTATGAGGTGGGTGTGAGTGTCGTCCCCTTTGTCCTGATGAGGACACCGTGGCTCACAGAGGTTCTCCAAGGTCAAGTACCTAGAAGGTACCGGAGGCAGGACTTGAATCCAGGTCTGGGGACTGACTTAACCTTTCTCTCAGTTACATCATACCCCAGTGCTGCTGCCGCTCTTTTTCTAGTAAAGCAGCTTCGTAAACCTGCTGCATTTACGCCAGCAAAAAAATGTGTGAATTCAAATGCACTGAATTCTATCTTTTTATAAGTCAGATATTATCATCCCTATTTTCAACATGACAAACTGAGACTTTCCAGGGTCACAGAGTCAGGACTCAAAACTTAGGTCTCCCTGATGCCACATTCAAGACTTTTCAACGAGCCTACCCTATGCCCACTTCTCTTGGCGTGTGACTGTTGTTAATGAGACTTTTTCCCCTGGCTGGAGTGGCTTCCTACCATTTGCCGAGCATATGTCCCCCACCCTCACTCTCTGTCCTGGTGGACACATGACACCATTTAAGCCAATTCAGAGTTTAACCTGTAATCTTGGTGTCATTTGGTGGCTAATAGCTGCCTTGTGTTTTTAATGGGTACACCAGATCTCCAGCAGGTGCAGACAAGCCACAAAGAAACCCACTTGGATCTTTGCATGCCGGAAGCAACCCTAAATTATAAACCAAATGGCATTCAATATCAGGCAAGGCCCTTAGTTTTACCAGGAATGCTAAAAAGATTATTTTTAAAAAAACAAACCTTTGTTTTAAATGTAAAAAAAAAAAAAGGGAGGTGGGGAAGGTACCATAAATTGCTCTCATATGAGACTGATCAATTATTCTTCTCAACTAAGATCTATTCATATGGCATTATAACCAAAACTTGAAATACTGTTATTTTGAGAAGAGAAAGCATTCTAGAAGCAGGGAGTTAAGTGTCAGACAAACAACCTTTACTCCAGATTCCCAGCTTTAATCCCCTTTAGTCTATTGTAGATACGGCATTTTTAAACTAGCACTAATTTTCTCTTCAGAGAGAACTTCCACATATTGTAGAAGCCAGACTCACAGACTTCTCTTTCTTATCAGTCCCTACCGTTGCCCCTCCCTCTCCCTGTTTCCTGGGCTTCTGTGCTACTTCACACAAATGCTTTCATCTCCCGCATTCTGTTCGGTCCACCATGACACCAGCACAAATTCTTCCCGCTTCCTTCAACGTAGACCCCAGTCACCCAGACTGACCCATTTTAGTTGGCTAACAAAGTCTGTTCCACACCCACAGGCAAGTATTAGGCACAGGCACACAGTCTGAAGGAGTGAGAAAGGACTGGCCAAGACGCAGAAAAACCCAAGTCGTGACACAAGTCAGCTACTGTCGCTACAAGGCCCCTGGGAGAGAGCTGCACGGAGAACAGAGCAGAGCCACACTTCGGTGTTAGTGGGGTTGGCCGCAGGCTCTGAGCAGAACTCCAGCAAGACTGCCTGGGCTGTGACTCTCTTCTAGAGCTGGCTGGGTAGTAAGGGCCTTCCTGGAATGGTCACGCCCAGGCCCAAAACTGGGCCTCCAGCAGGAGCCAGCCATCACGACACAGAGAGGAGAGGAACAAGCGAGAAAAATAAGGTGACAGCCCCAATGCCTGGAATGGAGCAAATTTGGGCCACCTCCCCATACCCTCTCCAGCCAAGACAGAGAAAGTGGGTGCACTCAAAGGAAAGAATGAGAATTAATTAATTAATTAATTAATTAAAGACAAAAGAACAAGAAAGAGAAGACAAAAAAAGACAGGCCTCTCGGTGGGTGCAGGCCTCAGTCCAGGTTACTTCACAGCACAAGCATCTCTTCATGAGGACTTCCATCTAGAAAGGCAAATGGGGCAAGAGCAGTCCCCATCTTTTACCTGTCAAGCAGCAGACTGAGGAAACAGGAGAGACAGAAGGTCCCTTGGAGGGAACAGTGCTTGGACACTTATGGCCTCATGAAGGGACTGAGAGAGGCCCAGCCAAGGGTCTGTGGGCCTTCTAGTGGCCTGAATGCTCCATACACCTTCCCCCAAACTCCCTACACAATCTCGCCCTCCTCTACATGTTGTCCCAGTGGCTATCACACTTCTCCTTACTTCCACACATGGGGGTCAGCTGGGAAGGCACAGAAGCTGAGAAGGACCTCAGATTCACTCTCCTAGAGCGCCAGGTACACGGCCACCCTCAGGTGCGTGTCTAACCCTCAGGTGCTTACTACAGATTTGCCCAAAGGGCTAAGAGAACAAAAAGAACCTGGAAGGGGCTCAGTGTCTGCCTTCTACCTTCCTTCTTCCATGAAACAGTCTTTCAGCAAAATCAAGGCACTAGATGGTGCTCAGGAAGAGACAGCAAGCAGGGGGGTTAAGAGCTCACGCTCTGGCATCAGCTTGTGGGGTTCAAACCTAGCTCTGCCATTTACTAGCTAGTGGCCTTGAGCAAGTTAGTCAAGCCATCAGTCTTAGATTCCTCACCTATGGGGGAGCAATGGTAGCAACCTCACAGATTGGTGTGAAGATCAGATGGAGAATTCCTGTGAAAACTCTGAGCACAGCTCCAGGCACAGGGTGAGTGTAAGATAATGGTGGCTGCCAGGATGATATCATCATTACTACACCTTCTCCTCTAAGACTATGTATCATTATTATTATTATTCCAGCTTCATTCTAGTCTGCACCATGTCCAGAGGGCAAGGAGATCTCTGCCTCTCTGCATCTATTCCCATGGCTTCTCCACAGCTATGACTTACCTACTAAGATGGATTCAACATCTTTTCTCACACAGTGCTTTCCGGGCAGTGTTATAAAGGACACGGGTGCCATTCACTTCAAAGGCCACAAACTGCTAAGGGGCTGATTCCCTCGATGGTTGTTCTCATGCAAGGACCTCACCCCAAAGGTCCTGAGCCGCCACTCAAACCAAATGCTCCGCTCCCATCTTCCCCTCCCACCCCCTCTGCATTTTATGAATTTCTTTGAATGACAAAACATGGATTTGCTAAGTCTTCTAGTTCACTTACTCACACTCCTACCTCCAGTGAATACTCTGGTAGTTGTTACATGGCTTGAAGAAATGCTATAAGCAGAAGAGTTAAAAATAGCAGCAGAACAGAAATTTATACCTTAAACAAATCATTCCAACAGATGGGACTTAAAGCATTTATTATCCCTTTCTTGTCTGGGACTTTTCAAACACTGCATTTCCAGCAGGCCAGCCTGGGAGCTATTTGATAGTACCTCTCTGACCAATTACATACTAATTAAAAGAACTCGGTGTGGGCTGGAGGTAGCAGCTTTGCATATGGACGTTAATTACTAGGCCCTAGTTTTGCCAAGAAAAAACACAAAGGGCTTTTCTGACTGAATGCTGAGGTTTAGAATGAACATATGGCCTGCGTGGGAGGGGAGGGTTAAAAGTGTAATCCTAAACAGGAAGTGGAGTATTTTCCCCTCTGTAATCTCCCAGGAGTAACTATGTACCACGGTTACACAAAATCTCTGGTCAGCCTGGGAACAAAGGGCATGCTGAGTGGGCAGTGAGCTACCCCCACGGACAGTCATTCAATCCCAGAGCCATCACTGGATTGGAATTCTTTTTTGCCCCTCTAGCCTTTTCTTGTTGTTTTTTGGATCAGAAGCTCAGGTCTCTTCCTAGGTTCCCCTGAGCCCAGGGTAGCCCAGTATTAATTTTTGGCTAACCAGAATCCATTCCCCTGTTTCCTGATTATGCTGTACCAAACTCCCCCGTCTGCAAGGCTCTGGTAGGGAGGTGCATGCAGCCCAGTTCTGACCAATCAGCACAATTTAATCCTTCTGGCCACGGTGTCTACTTCAAGGATGAACATTTGACCCAACCAGTACAATCAGCATGACTTCCAGGATGTGTGTGGGAGCCATGCTTGGGTAGATGCGGTCTCTAGTCAAGCTGGAGATTGACAGGTGATGAGCCTGACACTGTGGCAGTCATCTTACTGCCACAGGGAAGAGAAGACAGGAAAATGGAGACTACACAGGAGAAGCAGAATCAGGAGAAAGAGGAATAGTGGAATACTGTGTTAGCATTTGAGGTTCTGGATCAAGCCATTCCTGAATGAATCCACTCATGACTTTTCAATACTGTGAACCAATAAATTACTTTTATACTTAAGCTGGCTTCAGTTAGGCTTTCTGTCAACGTGTGACTATCTGGTAGAAATCAGACTGGGAGACAGAAAGATAAAATAACAACAACATTCCAACGCTATAGGGATCCAACTTGCAAAGAACATACTTGCTACAGTCTCTGTGAAGCCCTAGGAATGAATCTTGGCCCAGAAATGAAGTATTCAAGAGCTAAAAGAGGTCTTGTGGACAAAGCATCCTGTTCAACCACCTTTGCTGACCCTTCTTCTAAACAAGCATGCATGTGAAAGGCCTAGGGAGGAAAGATGTCACAGCAAGAGACAAACTCTTCCCGTTGCTGTCTCAATGTCTTGTATGTAGTTGTGACTTAATAAAACCTTTTTGACTGAACAGTGCAAATCCAGTCACCAATAACCAATCTCTCTCAAATATGCAGTTAATGAAATAGTCTTCTTCTCTTTTTTCCATATGGCAAATATCTCTTGTACTCAAATCCTTACTGGATTACCTTCACATCCTACAAAAATCTCTGTTTTTCTCCTTCTTTTGCATTTTCTCTGCTTGACACTAGCCTTTCATTTCTTCCTCTTCCCTATTTTGCCCTTTCAGTTGTTCAAAACCTTTTCTTTACTTCCTCATTCGAGTCTGCATTGCCTGCAGGCACTTAAGTATCTACACATGATTCATTTCTCCATCTTTTAACTTCTACCTCAAATCATGAGTATCATGAGTTACCTGCCAATCTTCACCCATCCTTTACCTCTCTCCTCACAGGTATGCTGACTGCATTAAAAACCATAGTAAATTTTTACACTCTGCCCCAGAAAACACACACACACAAATCAATTTCTCATAGCTGAGTTATCAACATCTTTCTGTCATGAGATATTTCTTCCTAGGATCAGCTCTCACAGCAAACTGAAATATTTTTAAATGGCTCAGGATGATATATGGAAAATAAGTCTAATTGTCTATTTGTTACACGGCCTGATCAGTTATTTAAACTTCCTGTGATTAAATCCCCCCTGTTTCTATGACAGATCAGTGCCATTTGCCAGTGGATAATGTTAGCCAGCTTCTGGTAACACACAGATGGAAAGCTTCATGTAAACGTTAAGCAAGGTTATTACTCTCTGGAACCCAGTAGGCCATTGGCAGCCCTTAAGAATTATAATTATTATTTTTATATTCCTTTCAGAACATCTTAGGAACTTACAGTCTTCAGAGAAAAAGCTGTGGGATTTTGGATGAGATTCGAAAACTCATTGGCTCCATAGTCCAAGTGAAAGCTTTTATTAGAACTTTGGACTGCGAAGGTGGAAAGTCAATTCAGGATATAAAATAAACAGGGGATACCTTGAATTTACACGGCCTCTCTTTGCAAAAATCTGTAACTGCTCACATGTGTCATCAGTGTCTTCTTTTACAGGAAGATTTTCTGGGACAAGGTATTCTAATACAGAAGAATTTAAAAACATTTACTGTGGTTTCCAATTCTAGATTTCCTTTCTTATCGCCATTGTTAACAACTCTATTAAGATAATTTCTCTAGAAATCTTTCTTCTTAATATCCAGCTTCAGAAGTGTCAATCACACCCTAGCCAGGTAGCTCAGTTGGTTAGGGTATTGTCCCAATAGGCCAAGGTTGCAGGTTTGATCCCCATTCAGGGCACATATAGAAATCAACCAATGAATGCATAAATAAGTGGAACAACAAATCTATGTTTCTCTGTTTCTCTCTCTTTCTCTCTCACCCCATTCTCTCTCTAAAATCAATAAATTTTAAAAAACATTTTAACTAAAATAAAAGAACCTGTCAATCACTATGGGAACTGGAAATCCACCTTTCCCAGCCTGACCTCTGCAGCACATCAGGGCACAGGTGCGTACAACTTCTCACATGACCTCAGCTGCTTTCCTCTTCCTTTCTTACTAGGCTAGCACCCCACCAGCCCTGGTGGTCCCTCCACTGCCAGGGGTGTAGAGATTGGCTTCCTGAGAAGCCACCAAGGAGACAGCTGACAGAATCCTGAGAGGTAGAGAGTGAACTCCCAGCAGGGTGAATTTTACCGATGGGGAACAGGAGTCAGGGCAAGCTGAGAAAAGAGCCCGCTTCCCCTATTTTCTCTTCTCCAACAATTACTCCTTGCAGATGTCTACAGCAGCTCCACACACTGAGTGACCCGTGTGATTCTTCATGGCTTGTTTTGACGTGGTAGCCAACAGGAAAAATCAGTGTATCCTATTCCATTTTCTCCACTTCCCTCTCACCAGCCTGCCATTTCACCTCCCCGATCAAGTCTTAGCACCTTAGCCCTTGCCTCGGCTGTTTTATTTTCTCGGTTCCAGAATTTCTCAAGGTGTGGTCTGCAGACCACCTATATCAGAACTTTCCTGATAAAAAGGCAGATTCCAGGCTCGTCCCAGAAATTCAGACTCAGTAGGTCTAAGGTAGGTCCTTGGAATTTGTAGTATTAACTTCTACAGATGACTCTTAAACACCCTAAAATGTGAGGATCACAGGTCCAAGTTCCTCCAGTGTCTCCCAGCCTACAACCCTGAGGTTCTTCCCCTTTCTCCTACTTTTGCTGAGCCCTGCTGATATTTACCAAACCACCTCTTGCAGCTACATCTGTCCTCTCTTTTTCCATACCACTGCTTGCCCCAAAATTTGGGCTCATCTCCTTTTACCTGGAATTTCATCAAAGCCTCCTGAATGTTGCCCCACTGACTTTCTTCCAAACGGGATTGAAATCGAAGACAAGGCTGCATATTTCATAGAGCACCTGGAACAGTGCAGTGCCAGAAGTGGACACTCAAACTCTGCTAGAGATACAAACAGGGTCCCTGAGGTCAGCTAGAATCAGGCCTGTGCTGGATTTGTGAGACTGCACATTTGCTGTGTTTAATTCTTCCCTCATTGCTGCGCTCACACTGCTGACCATGACAACATGCACTGGGAAGTCCACGTGAGCAAGGGCCAGCCCTTCTATTTTCCCGTGATCCCCTGTTGACTGGGGCACACTACACCCAGGCTGGTGGCAGTGGGGGTAACAGGAATATAGAATTCACCCCTTTTTCTTTCTCTGTCTCCCTTCCAACCCTCCCACACCCATGTTACTCAATTCCCACTTCTACCTTGATAAACACTTCAACCGTAGCTGGAGCCCTCTTCCTCTGTTCCGGTTGGCATGACTCTGACCCAAACCCATCCAACTGCACTTAGGTTCTGTTTGTTTCCTTCTCCACACATCTATTCTTTCTGATTTGAGAAACTAAGAAAAAATGTCCTTCCTTATCATAAGGACACAAAGTGTCTTCTTTAACTGTAATGATTATAGCTAACATTTATTAAGCATTTACCATGAACTAATTCCAGGCATTTCCTTGTTTAGTCCTTTCAACAACCCTAATGGGTCAGTACAATTTTTAACCACCTTTATATATGAGGAAACTGAGGCTTGGAGAGATTATAACTTACTTACAGAAAGTGCTGGAGCTTGTCTGTTCACAAGGTCTAGGATATTAAGCACTCCAGTACCTTCTCTCCGTACTTCCTGATGATGTACAGTGATTTTCTCCACTACAGCTCCCTGATATGAACCTCTCCTGATAAATAACTGTCCCCAAGTCCGCATTCACGGCTGACGCAAGTCGACACTCCATGACAGCAGGTTAGAGCCTCACAGTCCTGGTCCGCAATCAACCCTTTGGTTTTTGTCAATCTGACTTTGCAGTTCCATTTGCCACATGGTTCTGCCACATCAAGCAGACATTTCATTTTTGAATAATGCACAGTCTTCATGTCTGGCTTGCCTTGCAAGCATTCTCGCCACATCAAGCCGGCAGCTCATGCCCCACCCCCCAATATTTCTTCTACAAACGTCATCCACTCGATCTCCCCTAAAACCCCGCATCATACCCTTTCATCCTAGCATCTGAACCATTGCAGAGACATGTCTCAGAGCTATCCCCAGTGACTCCCAGGCCCCAAGACAGAACCCTGTGGGCACTTGACAGTTTCTCCTTTGAAATGGTCTTCTGAAAACTAATTGGCCCTCAATCTCCCAGTGAACTCTTCTGTTTTCTCAGTAATTCTTGCTTCTGTCTTTGTCCCTCTGAGCCCTAAACACCGACCAAGATCTGAGCCAAGGGGACAAGACTAATTACTTGGCTTAAGCACGCCACTTGTTTCATCAAGGCATAGGACTAGCCCCTCATTTGTAACAGGCCCAAGTCACCCCCTGATGGTACTGTTCCCCTCCTTGGATCCTTAGGTGATGGTAGCTGTCCCCCACCTCAAGCCTAATTTAACTTTTAATTTTAAACGTAGCTTTCCAGCTATCTTGCTCTCTCCCCAAGCCTGCACATCTGGAACCATTCACAACGTGGTGGTTGAAATTTCCACTAATTCAAAAGGAATGCTAGGGATGGAGGCCACTGGGAGGCCCTCAGCTTCCCCCTTTTCCCAGGACAAGTAGTTCTACTCTAAGAAATGCACGTGTCAACAAACGTCGTAGAGCGTGCCCACTGCGAGTAGAGTCCTGGACCAGGGGCCCTGAGCTATGTACAGACACCATGGACAGTGCTACGGACTGAATTGTGGCCCCACAAAATCCATGTGTTGACACCCTAACTCCCCAGTGTAACTTACTGGACATAGTGTGTTTAGGAGGCAATGAAGATTAAATGAGGCAACTAGAACAGGGTTCTAGGGCCCTAGCTGGGTAGCTCAGCTGGTCAGACAGTCTCCTCCATATGCCAAGGTTGCTGGTTCAATTCCAGGTCAGGGCACATGGCTGGGTTGCAAGCCAAGTCCCAAGTTGAGGGCATGTGAAAGGCAACCAATCAATGTATCACTTGCATGCTTCTCTCCCTCTCTTTCTCACTCCCTTCCCATCTATCTAAAAATAAATAAAATCCTAAAAAAGAAAAAAGAAAGAAAGAAAGAAAAGAGGAAGAGATTCCCCTCACTGCTCTTGTCTCCCCGTCTCGTCTCCATGTGAGGACACAACCTGAAGGTAGCTGTATGCATGCCAGGGAGAGAGCCCTCACCAGAAACCAACCATGCTGGCATCAGGATCTTGGACTCCCCGGCCTTTAGACCTGTGAGGGAAATTTCTGTTGTGTAAGCCGCCCAGTCTGTGGCATTTTGTTATGGCAGCCCCAGCTAACGAACACAGAGAGCAATCTCTCAGGTGGACTTCCAGTCAACATGGCTCACAGGGAAGCCAGGAATGCAGAGCCTTCACTCTTCTCACCTGCCTGGCCACTCTGCCCGGGAAGGGACAGACATCAGCAAGGGCAGCAAGGAAACTGGGAGAAACATGTGAAAACAGACTCATCTCTCCGTTTACCCACCAATAAGCATTTATGGAATAACTATGTGTACAAATATAGTTTTCAAACAGAATGTATTTATATTTGTTTATAAGTGCATGGATAAAAGATATGGAAAGATATGCACTAAATGGCTAAAAACTACCTTTGGGGTAGGGAAGAAAGAAAAGGGGCAAGGAGGAGGATGAAGAGAGACTTTTAATAACATAATATTGTTTTAACGTGGTCACCCGTAAAAACAGGGACACACAAACCTGCAAATATCCGCTGGATGAGGAAGAAAGGCAGCATGTAAGGCACAGTGGGTCTGGCTTTCCTGTTCAACAGGCAACTCCACCCCCTAGGCCTTTTCTCTGGGACCTGAAAATACAGTGATTTTGAAGGCACCAAAAGCTCATATCCCCAGTAGCCAGCAAGGTGCCAGGCACGCAGTAGATGCTCACACATTGGTTGCTTGTATGCATGAATGCATGAGGGGGCAACTGGGAGAGGGGGCACAGAGCCCAACGGGGAAGTTCTGTGGGAGGGCCTACCCTTGGCCAGGAGATTCACAGAAGCATCAGGAAACAAATCTTGAAGAGTTTCTGTGGAATAAGGCCTGGGCGTGGGACAAATGGGGCATCTGTATGGCTCGGAGACTTAGATGGCTCAAGGGACTCTAGGTAGCAAATGCCTCAGGAAGAGGGCCAGAGGGACCAGAGCTCTAGAAGCAGAGTCCGAGATTCTAGCCTTTATAGGAGACACTAATGTCCCCAACACGAGAGTATGCTTCCTTTGCTACCAGACAACCAAAACCCACAAGATCCCAAGTGGTCCTTACAAACCCAGCCCTCCCAAAACATGTAGGCATCCCGAATAGAAATGACTTATGGCAATGCCTACTGAAACCTGGCATAGCATGAAAGCTAAAAGCACAGGCTCTGGCTCCAGACTGCCTGGGTTCCAATCCTGGCTCTACCACTTAATTGAGCCAGTTAACTTCTCTGTGCTCCAGTGTCCCTGCCTGTAACATGAGGATGGACAAAAAGTACCTTCTCTATAGAAGACACTCAGAATGGTGCCTGGTCCGAGGAAAGAGGTGGCACTTGAACGAAACTGGGATTGACTTGAATACAGCCAAGTGAAATCATGTGATTGCACTCACACAGAACTCACCAGTCCAGCTCCTAGAAATAAAATAACTTGCAAAACCTGGGTTTGATGCATTGTTGTGATGCTTTTTAGATGTATCAACTTGGCTAAAGACGAGGACAGAAGAGGGCAGAAGCTGTTTTGTAGCACATATACCTTCTCCCAGTTATTCAATCAAACAAGAATGTAGGTGCTGCTGTGCAGGGATTTTACAAATGAGATTAAAGGCTCTAATCAGTTGACATCAAAGTAGAAAAATTATCCTCAGGGGGCCTAACCTAATCAGGTGAGCCCTTAAAAAGGACTGAGCTTTTCCTAGCAAGAGAACAGTCCACAACTGCTTTCTCTTCCCTGGATTTCCCCTTTCTGACTGCCTGGGGAAACAGGTTCAGGCACATGTCCATGAGGTTGCAGCTGGCATGTGATCATCCCTCCTTGAGAGGTTGCACTACAGATTTGGGACTCACTTAGCCAACCCTCCACAATTCTAGAAGTCAATTTCTTGTGATAATGTCTATTAAAGTAGATATCTCCTGGTTTTGTTTCTCTTTTTGAATCCTGACTTCCGCTTTCCCACATCAAGTACTGTTAAAGATCATGGGGCTGAATGTGAGCACCAATGCACGGTCAGTTCTCTTTACTCTCAGTGGTTCCGGTCTTTAACATCACTGGAAACACTGAATTAGCCAATACTGAACCATCGCTTCTGGGGGAAATACAGGGTTAGGCTCCAGTGAGCCTCTGGTCACAACATTTTCATTAACTGATCAATACGTAACCTTGTTTCATGTGTGTTTCTGTTTAAAGACATCTTATTTACACTGTTGATTAATACTGAACTCACGGTCAACATCACTGTAACTCACACCTGAAGGAAGTTCATGTGAGACAAGTATTTGCCTCTGAATCTCAAGCCTAGTTCCTCAGTGCTTACTGGATTAATGAAATTAAGAAACTGTAGTCGCCTTCAGCTCCTTCCTAAGCCCGTGGCCCTCTGGCATTTAGCAAGGAAGGGCCTGTGTCTTCGGGCTTTTCCCCTCTTCTCTGCCACTCTCTTAACCCAGGTTCCGTCTGCTCTTGCACATGACTACTTCCTGTGCTTAGGAACAGTACACAGTGCTTCCACACTATGCTTGGGGGCCATTGTAAAGAGCAAAATCACCCCCAAGAGAAAAAGCACTAGAAAATGTAGAAAATGACACAAAACAGACTGAAAGTGACAGCTGTCTACAATATGAGAGCTGAGAAAAGGAGGCAGAGCACAGCCTTGTTTCACCAAAGCTGGGAATGTGTGTGCCAGGTGACTCATTTATTTTGGCCACTCTGAACATGTCCATGAATGACCACAAAAGCACCAGCAGTATTATGCAGTGGTTACAAATGAATTTTAGTGAGTAGGTGAAATTGCAACTACAGAATCTGTGAATAATGAGACTCAAGTGTATTTTTTGCTTTCAAAGCCTTAAAGAAAGTTAATTTTTTCTCCTATCCCAGGTGTGAATGTCTCAGGTGTGAACCTGCCCTCTTCTACCTCCTCTTTCTCTCAGGCCTTGTCCTCTTCTTCACTCCTTACAAGCCATGCTGGGCGTTCTCTGCTCGCTGCCCTGAGAATGACAGGAAGAAGGTCAGGTCCGAAACTGTGCCGTGATTGAGGCAAGAGCAAACCGAACCTGGGTGAAGACAGTGGCAGAGAAGAGGGGAAAAGCCAGAAGACACAGGCCCCTTCTTGCTAAACGCCAGAGGGCCACGCACCTAGGAAGGAGCTGAAGGCGACTACAGTTTCTAATTTCATAAATCCAGTAAGCACTGAGGAACTAGGCTTGAGATTCAGAGGCAAATGATGTAGGTCTCCGAGGGAAGGTAATGAGTTCTGTTTGGGACCCATTAAGTTTGAAGTGCCCACAACATCCAGATGGTGTATCTATCAATCAGTGCTCTTACTTGCAGAGAAGAGAAAGCAGCTCTGGCAAATTCAAGCAGATAAGGAAATTACTAAAGGGTATCTGGCAAGTCACAGGATTTCCAGAGCAGCCAGAGAACCAACATTGGCGCCTCTGTACCCAGGAGCAAGCACAAACTCCTTCTGGACCTGGTCCAGAGAGGAGCCCACTGTTGATACCACTGGAAACACACTGTAGTTTACAGCTCTGACTCAGGCCTCTGCCACCAGAGCTTCACTGCTGCCCTAGGAGCCTGTGCACGGCTGCCACTGCCATCCTCAAAAGAACAGATTCTGCACAGGCCTGGCCACAAGCCTGTGCTCTAGCTGCCAGGTTAGGGGGAGGGCAGGCAGGTAAGCCTCTGCCAGTGGCTGTCTCTGGAGTGGGGGGATATGGGTCCTGCCTCATAAGGCAGGAGATTTCCTATACAGAGAAATAAATGCTCTGATGTTGGGAAAACAGAGTAAAAAATGATGTCTGCTACATAATATACCCAGAAGAGCTAGAAATAGGACCAGTTATAAGAACTCCTGCTGTTAAGCACTTACTATGTGTCAGGCACCATATAAAATGGTTAACATGCATTTACAGAGTGAAAACTACACACAAAACAACATTAAGTGGGTCTAGGGAAGAGACCCAAGGAGAACACAGCAATTTACTCAAGTGGCCAACCACATGGCTTTGCCCAGGACTGGGGGTTTCCTAGTAAGCAGGACCCCCAGTGCTAACACCAGCATAATCTCAGGGCAACTAGGGCAGTTGATCAGTCTAGTCTGGTCAAACAGATCTGGGTCCAAATTCTGCCTGGTCCACTTGGGAAAAGTGACTTAACGACTTGGAACCTCACTTTCCCCATTTATAAAATGGGTGTAAATAAAGTATCTCCCTCACAGAATTGCAGTGGAGGGTTAGAGGCGGTATGTATAAAGTACTTAGCATATTGCCAGGTATACATGAAGACCACACCAAAATATTAGAAATTATTCTTAACTCATAGAAAACTTGTGTTTGCTCACATTACAACAAATGGTAGAACTGAGACTTCAGTCCAGGACTGAACAACTCCATGCTGTAATTTAAATCCCTAAATATTTATTGCATCCCTGTCTGGACGTTGGTTGAAGCTACGGGAGGATGCGGAAAGGGGACAAATCAGGATTAGCACTATCTGCTACCCTAGGTATTTAAGATAGGTCAAGAGGCAGAGTCAACAAACAAGACAGAAGAAATAGATCACCAATGAGGGAGATGTTATCATGAAAGAAGGATGATCATAAAATGTCAGGAGTAGCAGATTAGATCCAATATTGCAGAGAAACCAGTAGGTTAGAAACATATATTTTTTTTTTTTAACGGTGAAATCTCACATATTTCCTTTATTTATTTATTTTTTTTAATTTTGGTTTTTCAATTACAGTTGTCCCCTTTTCCCCTAATTTCTCTCCCCCACCCAACCCACCCCCTCTCCCGCAATCATATCCCTCCCCGTTGTCCATGTCCATGAGTCTTTTATATAGGTTCTTTGACTAATCCCTTCCCTTACTTATCCCCCTTCTCTCCCTCTCCCCTCCCCCCTATTTACTGCTATTCTGCTCTTTGTTCTATTTAGTTCCTTTGTTTGTGTTGTTCTTTAGAGAAACATATTATTTTTTGCAACCAGGAAAAAAAATGTGAAAAGAAAAAGTTGAGGGATGTTGGTTTCAGGTTATACAGTAGTCCCTCTCTATATCGCGGTTCATTTATCGCGGCCTCACTGTATTGCGGGATTTAAAAAAATATTATATTTAATTATTTATCACAGATTTTTCGCTATATCGCGGGATATTGCGGTACTGTATACATATGTTGTTAAAGTTACGTAGGTTTAAGAGTGTAGAATATGTTTAAGAACATAAGTAGTGTTTATAAAAGTGTGGAAAAGGTTAATGTGTCGGCAGCCGTCCATCTCGAGAGACGATGGTGTAGCTTCTTAAGAGTCTATCTGCACCGCCGAGAATGGCTGTGCAGTCCGACTCGGGAGTGACACGGTATCTGTCTCCTCCCGTGTTGAATCGACATCTTGCGATGACGCTGGAGTGTCCTCTCCAGTGAAGCTGAAGCTACAGAGCCTGGGCAGGGTGATATGGAGGGTCTGCTGTTGCCCATGCAGCAGACCCCCCTCTCTTCGCAGCTGAAGGGCCCAAGGGAAAGACGGAGTCAATACAGCTTGGCTTCAGGTGCGCCGCAGGAGTTGCCGGTGTTGACTACAACGTCAAACCGCCTTAGGGACTCCGGCTCCGGATTTTCTGTCGGGGTTTACTCCCTTAGCCTTTCCCCTGAAGAGGTATGCCGCAAGGCAGCGGAGGTTTTTTGGAATCAGAGTTTTCCTTCTCTGATGTGCCCTGACTGGAAGATCGAACCAGCGACACTTAGCTCGCAGGCCGACGCTCAATCCACTGAGCCAAACCAGCCAGGGTAGGAAAAGGTTAATAAGGGAGTGGGAAAGGTTAATAAGGGACTGGGAACGGTTTATAAGTGTGTGGGAAGGGTTTATAAAACCTTAAAATATGTATAAATACTAAAATAAATGTAAGGTTCCTACTTTGCGGATTTTCACCTATCGCGGAGGGTCTAGAACAGAATACCCCCGATAAGTGAGGGAATACTGTAATGGGACAGCAGAGAATGACTTACTCCCCTACTTTAAGCAACTAGAAAAACACACAAAATTTAGGAGACAGCATTTTTTGGATATTGGACAACAGAAAACACAGATGATGACCCCCTGAGGGAAGGGAAGCAAATGAGGTAAACCCTGAGAGAACCCCAGCTCACTGCAGGAAGAGAGTTTGCAGACCGCAGTGCAGGAGGGATAACGAAGGGCCAAGAGTAGTTTCATGTTCCAGCCAAGGAGCACGGAAAGACCTCCTAACACATGGAGTATCAGGTAGGTTCCCATGGGACGAATACTGAACCCAAATTAGCTTAAACCAGATGTTGACAAATTTTTTCTTAAAGGACCAGATAATAAATAGTTCAGGTGTGGGGGCCATATGGCCTCTGCCTCAACAACTCAGTTCTGCTATTGGAGCCAAAAGCAGGCACAGACACTATGCAAGCCAATAGGTGCAGCTGTGTTCCAATAAAACTTTATCACCCAAAACAGGAAGGTGGCCTGTGGGCCATGGGGTAGCCAACTGCTGGCTTAAACTAAAGCTTGTTCTGGACTCACCCTAACAAAGCTGAAAAAGTAGTCCTCAAAAGTCTCAAACTAATTCCAAGGACCTTAACTGCAACCCAGAACAACAAAGCCCAGCATGTTTTAAGGGATGCAAAATTTCCAACACTCAACAATATAAAATTCACAATATCTGGAATCCAATAAAAAAATTACTAGTCATGCAAAAGAGTGAAAACATATCCCATAATGAAGAGGGGGGAAAAAAATCAAGAGGAACAGACCCAGAAATGTCACCAATGATAGAAAGAGCATACAAAAAAAATAAAACCATGTTATAACTGTATTGAGCTCAAGAAAGTAAAAGAAAAGCATGAGCATGTTAAAAGGAAACAAGAAAGAGAAAACGTTGTAAGTCTAACTTCTAGAGACCAAAAATACAATGGCTGAGATGTAAAACAAACAAACAATCAATGGAATTAAGAACAGATTAGCCATTACAGGGGGGAAAAAAAACATGAATAAACTTAAAAACACAGCAATAGAGACCATCCAAAATGAAATACTGACCAAAAAAAAAAAAAAAAAAGACTGGAACAGGCTAATATACTTGTAATTGGAGTCCAAGGGGAGAAAAAAGAAAACAGAAGTGAGGGACATAAAAATATATTTGAAGAAATGATCAATGAATTTTTTCTATATTTGATGAAAGCTATATGCCCACAATGCAATAAGCTCAACAAATCTCAAACAGAAGAAATATAAAGAAGACTACATTAAGGCATAGCATAATTAATTGCTTATAACCAGTGATAAAGGGAAAATTTTAAATGTATTAGAGGAAAAAGACAAAGAAGAATAAAGATTGACCGCAGACCAGAACGGTGCAATTCAGAAGATAGTATGATAATATCTTCAAAGTAATCAAAGAAAAGAGAACTGTTAACTTAGACTTGTATAGTCAGCAAACATACTTTTCAAATGCAAAGGTGAAATAAAGACACAGAATCATCATGAGCAGACTACCACTATGAGAAAAGTTAAAGTTGTCTATTAGGCAGAAAGTGAGCAATAGCAAGTAGAAATCTGGATCTACACAAAGGAATGAATAGCATCAAACATGAAAAATATGTGCAAAAATATAAAATACATTTTTTTCTTACTTTAAAAATTCTCCTCAAAAGAGAAATGACCATTTTAAAGGAAAAATAGCATCAGTGATTTGAGGAGTTCATAGCACATAAAGAAACAAAATGACAACAACAGCACAGAGGCAGGCAGGAAGTGAGAAGGGGTGGAAATATACTGCTGTGAAGTTCTCATTCTAAACAGTGAAGTGCTATAATGTTACTTGAAGACAGACTGTGCTGAGTTAAAGATGTATACTGTAACCCCTACAGGCACATCTAAAAAATAATAATAAAAAGAAGTACAGCTAATTAAACCAATACAGGAGATAAAATGAAATCATACTGACTGCAAATGATCATAAAAGATCTTTTGGGGGTGTTGGAAATATTCTAAAACTAGCTTGTGGAGATGGTTGCACAACTCTGTAAATTCACTAAAAAACATTGAGTTGTATACCTAAAATGGGTAATTATATGGTATATAAATTATACCTCAATAAGTCTGAAAAATTAAATCATAAAAAACACTTAATCCAAAAAAATGCAAAAGATGGAAAAACAACAACAAAACACAGATGGGACAAATAAAAAACAAATTGCAAGATGGCAGATTGAAACATTTTAAAAGTAGAGAAGTCTAAACAGTCTTGATAAACAAAAAAGTTGAAGGATTACATTAATTGATTTCAAGCCTTATATTTAAATTTTTTATTTTTTTTTTTAGAGAGAGAGGAAGGGAGGGAGAGAGAGAAGGAGAGAAACATCGGTGTGCGAGAGAATCATCAATCAATTGTCTCTCGCACCTCCTGGCCTGCAACCCACGCATGTGCCCTGACAGGGAATCAAACCGGCAACCACTCAGTTCACAGGCTGGCACTCAGTCTACTGAGCCACACCCTCCAGGTCTCAAGCCTTATTATTAGGTTACAGTAATCATGACAGTGTGGGATGGGCATAAAGAGAGCCGCACAAATGCACGAAACAGAATAGAATCCAGAAATAGATACATGTATTTATGGTCAATTGATTTTCAACTAAATTGCCAAGGCAATTCAATGGAGAAAGGACTGCCGCTTCACCAAATGGTGCTGAAGCCATTGGATACTCATAAACAAAAGCAGAAAAATAAACAAAAAACCTTGTTTCACACCACAAAAAAATTTAACTCTAGATTAATCACATACTTCAGTGAAAAAGCTACAATCATTAAATTTCTAGAGAAAAACACAGGAGAAAATGTACGTGAACTTGAGTTAGGCAAAGAATTTTTAAATAGGACATAAACCATAAAAAATATTTATACACTATATTTTATTAAAATTAGACACTTTTGCTCTTCAAAGGACACTGTTAAAACAAAAGCAAACTACATACTGGGAAAAATATTTGCAAAATATATATCTGATAAAAACTATGTATACAGAATGTATAAAGAACTTTTACAACTCAATAAGAAGAATCTGATAAAAAGAAAATGAGCAAAACAGACATTTCATAAAAGAGAAGATATTGATGTAAAATAAGCACAATGGATACCATTACATATCCATTAAATGGCTAAAATTTAAGACTGATAATATCAAGTGTTGACAATGATGTGGAAGCAACAGAAAGTCTCATACCTTGCAGATGGAAATGCAAAATGGCATAGTCAGTTTACAGAACAGTTTGGTAAGTTCTTATAAAATTAAGTATACACTTAGCATATCACCCAGCAATCTCACATATTTACCCAAGAGAAATAAAAACATGTATCTACACAAAGACTCATAAGTTAATACTCATAATAGCTTTAGTCATAATAGCCAAAGACTAGAGGCCACCTAAGTTTCCATCAACAGATAAATGAATAAATACATTGTAGGTGATCCATACAGTGGATAACTACTTGGCCATAAAAATAAACTGCCAATACATGCATCAGCATGGATGAATCCCAAAAGCACCATAGTAAGGGAAAGAAGCCAGACACACAAAAAACTGCATTCTATGTGATTTAACTTATATGAAATTCTAGAAATAGCAAAATTATAGTGATAAAAAGCAGGTCAGTGGTTGCAAGGGGCCAGGATAGAGGAAAGGGATTAACTGCAGAGGAATGAGGGATCTTTCTGAGCTGATAAATGTTTTATATTATCATTAGGAAAGTGGTTTTGGACTTTTTTCTTTTTTTTTTCTTATTTACTTTTAGAGAGAGGGGAAGGGAGGGAGAAAGAGAGGTGGAGAAAGATCAGTCTGTTGCCTCTTGTATGTGCCCTGACCAGGGACCGAACCTGCAACCTAGGCATGTGACCCGACTGTGAAATTGAACTGGGGATCTTTCACTTTGCAGGATGACACCCAACCAACTGAGCCACACCAGTCAGGGCATAAGACTTTATACACTTGTCTAAACTCATTAAATTATACACTTAAAATTGATTTTATCGGGTTAAATTATACATCAGTAAAGCTGACAAAATAAAATACAGTTGACCCTTATATGTGGATTGTTTTTTAGTAAATATTGTAAATGTAGTTACTGTTCTTCATGATTTTCTTAATAAAATTTCTTTTTTTCTAGATTACTTTATTGTAAGGATACGGTATATAATATAAATAACAAACAAAAGATGTATTAATTGCCTGTTTATGTTATTGGAAAGGCTTCCAGTCAACAGTAGGCTATTAATAAGTTTTACGGGAGTCAAAAGTTATATGTGGATTTTCCAAAGCATGGGAGGTCAGTGCCTCTAACCCCCATATTGTTCAAGGGTCAATTGTATATTGGAATGAGTAATTAGACCAAAGCACGCAGGACACCACACACTTAGGGAAAATATTTGAACTTCTACATTTAAATAATCTTTTAAACTATTTACTTGGGTTTATATTTTATAGCATATATATTTGTACATTAGTATATCTATATAATTTATAAAAGAATCATCACATATTGAAACATGAACAAAATTTCCTTTTTCAGTGACAGGGATGAACCATTTAAAACTTTTAGAGCCTAGAAGGTCATTTCAGTGATGTGGTAGAAGCAGAGACCAGACTGTAATAGTTGTTGAGAAGTGGGGGTAACAAGTAAATGTCTCTTTCAAGGCATTTGGCAAAGAGACAGGGTATAGCTACATGCACGGTGGAGAGTTGAAGGAAGGTGGCTATGTGTAATATAGGCCATTATAATAGAGGCTTAAAGGAAGGAGTCAGAAAAGACCGATCAATAATCATATTATAATATGATGGGAAGAGATAGACGGAAATATTGTGGATAAAATACCCAGAGTTTGCAGAAGATGATATTGAAGAAGAGAGAGAGACAGAGTGCTAGTTATGACATTGACTTTCTCATTCTTTAATGCATTAGCCAAGGACATCAGTGCAAGGAAAAAAGAAAGGGTAGGGTAGAAGTGTTTGGAATAACCAGCATGAGCAATAACATGCAGAACTGACTAGACCTATAACACAAATAAAGCAGTTGTGAGAAAGCAGCTGAGCGTCTACCATCAACTTATTTTTATGGTGATGGTACCTGCCACACAGTCACATTTCCAGCCTGACCCTGAGACGGTTGACAGGGGCAGGCTGCTTAGACTTGGCCATTGAATAAAATGTCTCTTTATGCTTATCCTAGCAGTAGACGACGACCCAGTAAGTAGAAGGTGGTAGGAACTTATGTGGAAACTGGTGAACTGATAGCTGTACCTCTGGGCCCCTTTGTAATTCATCCACCACCCACAGGACCTTGGACCAAAATTCCCATTTGGCCTCAGACAATAATTTTGGTCCCACTGGTCAGTGCTAACCTGGGTGTGGTGGTTGTGTGGGTGGGGACCACCAGGAAGTGGAGGAAGTGGGACTGGTGATTCAGGCGGGGGCCCTGCTTCAGCTCGGCCTGACTCATCCAGGACCATGGGAATGGGCACTTCATGGCTAGTGGTGCCATCTCTCAGCAGCACCAGGGCCTTAAGGGGCATCATTAGTGGTTTCAAATGCTTGCGCAGCACTTCTCAAAAGGTGGCCTTGGGGCCTGCCTACATGCCATCTGGGTAATTATGTCCTATTTACCTTCCCGCAGATCCAGATGAACTGTCACTTGACTTCCTGACTTGACCTGAGTGCTGCCCTGCCTGGCACAGCAAGCTGACATTAACGATGGTGCTTCTTTCCAAACCTATCAACTCTCTTCCCTCACCACTCCATGCTGAAGGATTCAGTAGGACTTAGAGGCAGGGCCTCCAACCACCTTCTCATTGCGTTCATCAGCTGCAATGCTCTTCCTCAAAGAAATCCAGACAGCCTCCACTGCCAGTGTGGACACTTGATGTAGGGGGTTTCTCTTATATCTCTATCTGCTTCTAATAAATCTACTTATTAATGAAACAACCCTCCTTCACTTTTTGGTTGATATAGCTCAAAGAGTGCCAACTCTACCTCCAGTCCCAGGCTGGGCATGAACCCACTCTTCTCATCAGAACATCACAATATCTAGGCCATAATGTGTATGTGACCCAAAAAGAGTCAACAAGACACAGTTCTGAGAGTTCTGTGGAACCCTTAGAAGAGAGGATTGTGCTCTGCTGATGTTACTGAGAATATAGGATAGAGGCCAAGATTACTGGTAGACTTCTGTCTTTTTTAAGATGAAATTAAGTAAATTTTATGTGGCAAAAACTGCCTAACTACCTCTATAGATATTATCTTGTTTAATCCCCACATTAACCCCATGAGTTGTAGTTCTACTATGTGAGACGACACTGACTCTGGAACCAGACTACCTGTGTTCAAATTCTGGTTCCATCATTTACTAGTTATATAACAGACAAGTTACTTAAAACTTTCTGTACCTCAGTTAACTCATCTATAATATGGCGCTAATAATACTACCTACTTCATAGTTGTTTTATTCATTTTTTTACATTTTATTGATTATGTTGTTAAAGTATCACAATTTTTTCCCCTTTGCTCCCCTCTGCCCAGTACCCCTCTTCCCTCCAGCAATCCCACCCCCCTTAGTTCATGTCCATAGGTTGTGCATATAAGTTCTTTGGCTTCACCCTTTCCTATATTATTCATAACTTCCCTATGTCTATTCTGTATGAACCAATTATGCTTCTTAATCCCTGCACTATTTCCTCATTAATCCCCCTTCCCCTTCCCAGCTGATAACCCTCCAAATGATCTCCATACCTATGATTCTGTTCCTATTCTGGTTTGCTTAGTTGGATTTTGTTTTTATTTTTTAGATTTGGTTGTTGATAGTTGTGAGTTTGTAGTCATTTTAATGTTCATAATTTTGATTTTTTTTTTTAAGTAACTCCCTTTATGACATTTCATATAATAATAGTTTGGTGATGATGAGTTCCTTAAGCTTTACTTTGTCTGGGAAGCACTTTATCTGCCCTTCCATTCTAAATGATAGCTTTGCTGGATAGAGTAATCTTGGTTGTAGGTCCTTGCTTTTCATCACATTGAATACTTCTTGCCAGTCTCTTCTTGCCTGCAAAGTTTCTTTTGAGAAATCAGCTAATAGTCTTATAGGCACCCCTTTGTTGGTAACTCTCTGCTTTTCTCTTGCTGCTTTTAATATTCTCTTTATCTTTAACCTTTCGCATTTCAATTATGATGTGTCTCGGTATGGTCCTTTTGGGGTCCAGCTTGTTTGGAACTCTCTGTGCTTCCTGGACTTCTACGTCTATTTCCTTTGCCAAATTTGGAAGTTTTCCTTCATTATTTTCTTACATAAGTTTTCAACTTCTTGCTCCTCCTCTTCTCCTTCTGGCACTCCTATGGTTTGGATGTTTGCAGATTTAAAGTTGTCCCAGAGGTTCCTAAGCCTCTCCTCATTTTACCAATTTTTGTTTCCTCATTCTGTACTGGTTAACTGTTCTTTCTTCCTTATGTTCCAAAGCATTGATTTGAACCCCAGTTTCCTTTCCTTCACCACTGGTTTTGTGTGGATTTTCCTTCATTTCATTTAGCATAGTCTTCACTTCTTCCCTTATGCATTTGCCATACTTAAGGATATCGGTCAAGTCTGTGAGCATCTTTATCACCAGTGTTTGGAACTCTGTGTCTGTTAAGTTGGCTATCTTCTCGTTTGTTAGGTTGGCTATCTCCTCATCACTTAGTTCTCCCACTGGAACCTTGATTCATTCCCCCTTTTGGGCCATACTTTTCTGTCTCCTCAACTTGAAAGGCTCCTGTGTTTGTTTGCCTCTGTCTTAGGTAGAGCTGTCACACGTGTTATGTTGTAAGGGGTGGAGCCTTAGGTATTCGTCAGTACAGGGCAACCCCTTTCACCCTGTTGTAGTGCTGTGGGGGGGGGGGGTGTCTGAGAGGGAACAATGCTGCTTGCTCAGCACTCGCCCCTTTTCCAGGCACTTCTCCCACTTCTGTATGGGACTGGTGCCTCTCTAACTGTTGCCCTGGCCATTGTTCCCAGAGTGGGTGGGTCTGTGGACATTCTAGGACTGTGGTGGCCTTTTAAACAAGCAGACTGCTGAGTGACTGGCAGTTTCTTCATCCGCCCCAACCCCCACTGGTTTGCACAATCAGAAGCAATGAGGCTTAATTTTCCCCGGTGCTGGGAACATGAGCTGTGCTGTCTGATCAGGAGCTGGGAATGCTCCCCAGGTGTCCCTCCTGGCTTTTTAAAACATGTGACTGCGCTTTCCACCAGCCTACTGCTGCTGCCACTAATGCCGCCACCCTGGCTCTGCCCCTCCTACCTGTCTGGATGAGTATTTCTTCTTTATATCTTTGTTTGTTGGACTTCCATGCAGCTCGATTTTCTGGAACTTCTGGTTTTCTCTAGTTTTGAGGTAGTTGTATTCCTTCTTAGCATGGAGGGAGACGTAGCATGTCTGTGTAGGCCTCCATTTCGGCCAGAAGTCCAGAAGGGCTCTTTCCTTCATAGGTGTTTTAAAGATTAGTAATTTTATATACGTGCAGCAACTGCTCAATACATTTTAGCTATAATGACCATCACCATCATCACATCATCTCCAAATTGAAAGACAAGAAAACAGGTACAAGGATGTCAAGAAACGTGTTTAGGTTGTACAATTAGTAAGTCGGCGGCGGCGGCAGCCGTCCGTCTCGAGAGACGATGGTGTAGCTTCTTAAGAGTCTATCTGCACCGCCGAGAATGGTTGTGCAGTCCGACTCGGGAGTGACACGGTATCTGTCTCCTCCCGTGTTGAATCGACATCTTGCGATGACGCTGGAGTGTCCTCTCCAGAGAAGCTGAAGCTACAGAGCCTGGGCAGGGTGATATGGAGGGTCTGCTGTTGCCCATGCAGCAGACCCCCCTCTCTTCGCAGCTGAAGGATCCAAGGGAAAGACGGAGTCAATACAGCTTGGTTTCAGGTGCGCTGCAGGAGTTGCCGGTGTTGACTACAACGTCAAACCGCCTTAGGGACTCCGGCTCCGGATTTTCTGTCGGGGTTTACTCCCTTAGCCTTTCCCCTGAAGAGGTATGCCGCAAGGCAGCGGAGGTTTTTTGGAGTCAGAGTTTTCCTTCTCTGATGTGCCCTGACTGGAAGATCGAACCAGCGACACTTAGCTCGCAGGTCGACGCTCAATCCACTGAGCCAAACCAGCCAGGGTTCAGGATGTGATTAACTAAGAGTAATCTAGTTATAGGTCTATCTCCAACTTATTTGCAAAGTTATCTAGCTACATCTTCCCATTTCTCTGTTTGGTAACAATATTCCTCCTTTTGATCCCAGAGATATGTGTGAGGAGCTGCAGAATGTCATTTCCTCCCCCCTTTTCCATGATTCATCTGTTAATTATCTCCTACTGGTTTGAGAGTCACTGGCTTGCTTCTTTATCCCTAACAGGAGTCACCACAACATGAGGAACTGTATTAAAGGGTTGTGGCATTAGGAAGGTTGAGAACCACTGTTCTAGAACCTTGGACCTGAAGACAAGCTCATTTATGGGACTGTGTATTCTCTTAATGCCTTCTCACCTACCTTGCAGTTTAATTCCCTCCTAGAGGTATTTGTTTAAAATCCCCTTGGTTTGAAATCACTTTTTCCAAGACAGCAAGTCAAGAGGTTGGCACACAATGAATTAGTAAGTGATGGACAGGGAATTTGAATCAAGGCTGCTTCTGGGTCCAGAAACTGTGTTCTTAACCATAAAACAGTACTTCAAAAAACAAAAAACAAAAAAAGAACAGTACTTCTGGTGCCTTGGCATCCTAGGGAAGGGTCTGCCAAAAACAATGCTAATACATGCAGAGCAGAGCTGAGAGGTCAATAGGGTAAAGCAGAGTCCTGAAGACATTGTCACAGCCCCTTGAGCCAGTTGTCTTAGTCCATTCAGGCTGCAGTAACCAAAATGCCATAGACCAGGTGGTGTATAAGCCACAGTAATTGATTTCTCACATCTCTGGAGGCTATAAAGTCCAGGATCAAGGTGTAGGGGCAGATTCAATATCTGATGACTTGCTATCCTCTCACTGTGGGGGACACAAACATTGAGTCTATTTCATCAGTTGAGCCAGAAAGTCAAATCTATCTTTGGAGGTTTCAATAATATTAATTTAAAAAATTCCTTCTACCTCAATCCACCTTGCATTGGGGTATCTGTCCCTTGCTGTTGAAATCCCTTGCAGACTTACAGCAATTCAAATCTCACCCTCAAGATTGCCCTTGTATTCTGGGCCTGAATGACCCAAAGAGAATAGGACACATACCCATAAAAGAATCTACTCTAGGGTAACGGAAGCAAAGCTGTTCATTTGTTAATTTATTCATTCATTTCCTTTAGGCATCCTTCATGTGCTAGGTACTATGTTAGTTGCCAAACATTCTGAATGGACTGGGCAGAAGGCATTTCTGCATCAAACTATCAATGGTGTGCCTACAAGTTTATCAATTAAGACGAGCTCCAGCTCAAGTGGAATCTCAGTTCTCTTCCTGTTTGTCAGAACAGAAGTCTCTGGGATCTTATGATCTATGCCAGGTTTTTTCTGAGCTCTGCATAGCCATTTCTACAGCAGGACTCTGGCTTGTCTTTAAATGGAAACGGTAATGGGGAATTTCTGCACTGACTAAATTATTCATCTCCATCGAACCGCATAAGCAGCATTCAATCTCCATTTCTGGACACAGTCTTCCCAGATCAAAATATTCGATCGAGGTCCAAACAGGAAATGCAGATGCAAATGGGTGACTTAGAATGCCAGCATAAAGCCCCCCACCAGTAAGGTGAGTTGTTTCCGTCTTTGCATCAGATGTGCACACAGAGAACCCTTGAGGGCTGGGATTACGTTTGATTTTTACATCACAAGCGTCACAGAAAATACACAATGAAAAACCCAATGATTCCTTGGAGAGTTCATTGCTCTCCCCATCTTCTTTGATTCCCCTGCCTCCTCTCCACATCCTTTGAACTTCTAAAAAGACACTTTGAAGGCATGTCATAAAGCAGTTTTTCATTCATGCTCCTCTCTTTGATGATCTTGCTGTTTGTCTGAACTGCAGCGTCCACAGGATGTCGGGCTGGGTGAGCTGAAAGCCAATACTGATGAGGAAGGGCAAGCAAGCAAGAGCCTGAGCTGCGTTTGTCAGTAAGAATAAAGGGATAAGGGGGAAAGAGCAAGACCAGAGGGGCTGAACCAGAATGTCTGGTCTCTCTGGATTGTCTTACCCTTCAGAGTGGCCACTTGTGAGAGAGGTCAAGGGCACCGGAGCCCAGCGACAGTGCACAGCCTGCAAAATGTTTTGTTCACATGCTTCTGCTGACTTCTGCTCTGGCCTCAGACACAAGAGCTGTCTGCTCACCCCAGACTGCAATAACCCAGCTCCCACTTAAAAAGGATTATTGGTTGTGATTTTTCCCAACCTCTTCCATTTTCCCTAGTGAAAGATTCAGTCGTTTTAATGCTAACAAGATACCTTGAGGTGGGGAAAGAAGAGGGAGAAGGAATAGGTAACTGGCAGGAGTGCAGACACATTTTTTTTCACCTTGCCCAATGAATAAATGGTTGAGAACTAAGACTCTTTATATGTGACTCTCAAGAACCCTAAAATACCCAGGAAAGAGCTGGCGGCCCTGGAAGCAGCAGCTCTGGCTCCCTGGGCCTGGGAATGGGTAACTATGGTGAGGGCAGGTAAGAGCCTCCCATGAACCCAAGTGTTCTCGGGTCCAAAGAGAAAATAAACCACTCTATTCCATGAGGTAGCAAATCTGATCCATACTAATGAAGTAGTTGTGAGGCTCAGGGTGGGGAGGAAAGCCTCCATCCCAGAATAAATATTAAATGCACTAGAACCTATTGCTCTGGCGTCTGTGGCGAGGGTGAAGGACTCATTCATTCACAAATGTTTAGTGAGTGCCTACCAAGCACTGGGAGGACAACCGTGAGCAAAACAGACAGGGTCTCTGCCCCATGGAGCTAACAGTTTAGTGAGAGGTTAGAGAGTTCTGATCATATTGCAATTATAAATTGAGACACATGCCTTAAAGGAAAAGTATAGGGTGTTAATGAGAGCATTTAGCACAGACATCGTTCGGACATGGACGTCAGGCTCCGTGGAGATCTGGGAAGGCCCATCTAAAGGGGTGACATTTAAGCTGAGGCCCGAAGGGAAGAGGGAGTGAGGCAGGCAAAGAGTAGGTAACAGTACGTTTATACAGATGAAACAGCATTTTATGCAAAAGGAACAGCATATGAGAAGGTTTGACCAAAGGGGAGACAGGCAGGAGGGGTCAACAGGGGAAGCAGAGGACCAGTTAGGAGTAAAGATCCAACAAATGCGTATGAAGCCCCACAACATGCCAGGTGCTGTTCTGAGTAGCAGGACACAGCAGTGAACCAATTCACAAAGTCCCTGTCCTCCTAGAGTTTACTTCCCAGATGTTACCTTGTCAGAAACCAGACTCCAGTAGAGCTGCCAGTAATTCAGGTTGCCTGTCCACCTCACACACTCGAGACTTTTCTCATCGGAAGGGTTCACACAGTTCTGCCTCCAAACGTAAAGTGAGCAGCTACTCTCATTCCTCATTTTGCATGCACGCCAGACCAAGCCGACCAGTGTGAAGGCAGCAGGTGACAGGGCAACCGAATCAGACAAGGAGATTGTCCACCCTCTGGACCACCATGGCAAGGGCTCAGGAACGACCTCCAGCTCCCCCATCAATTCTAAGTTCGGGAGATTCTTCTGGCACAGAGCATGGTCATTTACGGCATGAGATTTTGGGTCAAATAATGTTGGCTTCTTGTCCCAACTCTGCCACTTGCCAACTGGGCCCAGAACTTAACCTTTCTGATCCTGTTTCTTAAGCCTATAAAAGAGGATTAATAGGACCGTGACTACAGGGTAGTTGGGAGAATTAAGAGAGTTAGGGCACAGAACGTCCTTAGCACTCAGTATGGCACCCAACAAGTGCTCACTCAGCATCAGCAACAATGACCGTGATGACTGTGATCGATCCCACTTTCCTCACTGGAGGTGCCTGGCTTAATGTAATTTTCATAAATCACAGAATTACAGCTCAAGCAATTAAGTGCAGTGCACAGCGTGTCTCCTTTCTTCATGCAATTCCAGGGAAACCAAGGCAGAGTTCAGCCTCTATCCTGGCATAACCCCAGGACTTCAAAGTCAGGAATGTTCATTTCTGAGAACAGTGAAGCAACCACAGGAAGCATACCGCAGAAGGAACAACTGGCTGAATTAGTCCCGTGGGAATTACTCGGAAATATCTTCCGTTCAAAAAGACTTTGTGAATTTTCCATTGCAAATATTTAATATCGAATTGGGCTCTCTCTTCCGCCTTTGTCAGTGGAGTGCTCAAAATAATTATAATATTAGCCTAAGCCAAGTAAAATTAGGAAGATAAATCTGAGCATTCCCTTCCCCTTCTCCCTTGTTTCCCTGCCCACAACATATCCTCAAGCCAAACTTCAAGGATTTGAAGTCATCCACAGCTCAACAAGCATAGCAGTGAAAACAGTTGCTTTTAAAACAGATGCTAGGGTTCAAACACTGGTCCTGTTACTTACAAATTTTGTGATTTTTTAGGCTAATAACATCTCTTTAAGCCTTGGTGTCCTCCTCCATAAGACAGGGACAATAAGAGTCCTTAGCTCATCGAGTTACTGGGCACACAGGACAAGTGCCAGAGACGAAAGTGCGTTGCTATATTTCTCCTATCTGTGCACTTCCCACTCCATGATCTAAGTCACCCAGAGATGGCCGGGGTACAGCTGGGCCAGCAGGTTCTGAGCAGGCACCAGCTGACCAGGGAGAAAAACATCTTCGGCTGGAATGGGGTGAGAAGGCTCTGCATCCTCCTTGGAGACAGGCCACACAGCGGGAAAGATCTGTGTGAAAGCAAGAGAATCCGCCAGGGACCAAGTCAAACTGCCCTGACACCGGGAGAGCAGCCTACCTCTGGTTCTTATAATTTCCAATCCTCAAATCAGTGTTGACACCCAATTCAAGTCCCAGACTTTTCAAGTATATCTAAGGACCACCGTGGGGTTCTCTTTTCCTCCCGCCCTCCCTCCTTCTCACCCACAGCGCACAATAAATACAAAGTCTCTGCCTTCATGGAACTTCCAGTCTAGGAAGCAAAAAGTAAGATCGTAATGCCATGAATTAGCAAAATTCCTATGAAGGAACTAAACTGGGTGATGAGGTGGAAAGGGACTGGGGGTGGCGAGGGAATCTCAAATGGGATGGTCAAGAAAAAGCTGCCCCAAGGAATATAGGGCCCAAGGCTGCACCAGTGACCAAGAAACCAAAACAAACACACAACAACAAAAACAGGTTACCTTGCTAATTCTTTATTTTCAGGGTAAAAAACAGGCTGCTGTGGGCGAAAGGAAAGGTATCAGACTGAGGGTCTTTCCATTTACGCCTCTCTTCCCCCACCACTAAACCATGAAAGGTTAGTCAGGATAGACCTCAGGAAGATCTAATTCACTCCCACAGATGGCCCTAAAGCATGACCGGAAACACAGGTCTCTCTAATTTGTGCCAGAACCACTGCTAGACTAATAACAATCAGAGCAGCAATAATCATTTACTAAGCAGGGCTCCGCGCCAGGCAGCAGGCTGGGCCCTTCCTGTGTGTTCCCTCACTTCATCCTCCCAACAACGGGGATGATAACACTGTCCTCGCCGTCTGCATTTTACTGACAGGGAAACCTCAGCTGATTCCAGGTGGGACAGGGATGCTGCTAGGGAGGTACTATCATTAACCCCATTTTACAGCTGAAGAAATTAAGGTACACAGAGGTCAAGTGACTTGTCCAATGCGGCGCAGCCCATAATGACTAAAAGGAGGATTTAAACCTAGGCAGACTATGCCAGAGTACATGCATTAAAGGACCCTAAAGTGTGTGCAGAGAACAGTGAGTCATTCCATTTCTTTGCAGCACTAGGCGTAGGAAGAAACCCAGAAGACAGTCTACACTCATTCAATGAGCATGAAAAGAGACACAGAACAGCCAGGCCTGGTACCACCTCCCCAGAGCTTCAGTCTAGTAAAGCCAGAGACCAGCACGTTTATACACAAATAATTCATTGCTGCTGGGATATGAGCCAGGGAGGAGTTTGGAGAGTGATGAGTGTGGATAGTGGGGGAGACTAGCGAAAACCTTATCTGAGGCTGAAACATTTAAGGGTTAGCTGAGTGAAGAGAGGGGAGACCAACATGTCAACTATCAGGACCCTGGAAAGAACACGGCAATTTGAGAAACGGAAAAGAAGTGGAGGGACCCGGGTGCGTGGGTGAGGGAGGCAGAGGGTAGCAGGAGATGGGTCTGGAGAGGGTGGCAGGGTGGAAGATGGAGAAAGTGATGGGAGGCCAGGTTGTGGGGAGTTCCTAAGGCCAGACTAGGGATCCTCCACCAGTGGGTCTGGGAGCAGCAAACATTGCCACAAGCAAAGCTGCACTTGGAGAAGGTGGTCTGGAGGAGACAGGGCTGATGGCACAGGAACAATTAACATAATCCAGGGGAAATGGGTACCTTGAGAGAATGGTGGCAGGGGAAGGAATCTAAGAGCAGAGAGAGGTGCGACAGCAATGCCTAGGGCTCAAGGGGGAAAGCTGAGCCACCCCTGGGGACTGGAAGCCTGGGGCTGTGTACCTAGCAGGAAGACCTAGGGCCATGACGAATCCAGTTTGAGCATGTTGAAGGTGAGGCCTACTGGAGTGACAGCCACTGAGGGCACCTGGATATGAAGAACCAAATGCCATTCTTCCCATTTCACACACTGGAAAGCTGAGGCTCAGTGAGGTGGGGGGATTGGGCCATTCACACACTGTGCATGGGGCCTGTCGGGGCCAAAGCCCATCTCCTTCCACCACCCCATGCAGCTTCCCTGCAGCTCTTCTTCGGTTTTCAGTCCTTCTCTCATTTACACCCACTTGCTTGTGTTCTGTCACCTGAAGCAATGGATGCTTTCGATGACCCACCCCGCACTGGCCCGGGACTGCTAACACTGAGCCAAGAGTAACTCACAGGTAAGTTTTGCTTGACCCTTATGGAATTTTTCATGTCAGGGCAGCCTTGCTCTGAGAAATCACCCAGAGACCACTGTGGGATTAGGAAATGGGTTTATTGAGGGAAAGGGGTGGGGGGAGGCAGTTTCCGGACCAACTCAAGGACCCCTAGGAGCAAGGGGGATGGGGAACAGGGAATGGGGACTCCTGCTCCTCCTCATGGGCCCGTAGGAGTCCCACCTGCACTTCTGCAGACACCTTTTTTATACTTGTCAACTACACATTTTGGTGAGGGTGTTTGTTTATCAACATATTCAGTAGGTCATTTACATCTGATTGCTCTCCACCCCTCCCCCCAACACACACACACACACACACACACACACCCCACCCCCCAGGTTAGTTAACATATCGGGCTAGGTTCATTACCGTTTCCCCTGCAAATGGTTTCAGTCCATCAACACATCTTTTGGGAACTGCTAAGTCCATCAGCATATCCCTGGGAACAGCTAAGTCCAGGGCCAGGTTGATTAGCATATACCAAAAGTCCAGGTGTGCATTCTAGCTGCCTCCATGTTCTGACATTTCAAAACACAGGTTTGTTGTTGAGCTTTGAAATTTTTACAGACAGATTCAGATATCTGGCTTCTTTTGAAAATCCAGATTACCTGGTGACACTGTGTCCACATTCTCATGTGGTAACAACTATCGTGAGTTGAAAAGCAGCTGCCCTCTTAAGTGGCCATGAGCTTCCAGGTTACCATGGTCCCCACCCCAAGCATATAGCAACCAGAACAGAAATTAAGATGCATGACCACCAGAGAAGTCTGTTTCTCTAAAACTTGTAGTGATTTTTTTATCTTGGGGACGAAAGGAAGTGGTAGGGACTGGGGTTAACTGAAGAGTACAGTCTCAGGAGGGATCTACCTTCCTAGTTTTTGCAGACATGTGAGTCTCTGACCTCTGACTGCACACTGATGGTATTTTACTCTTCCTGGAAGGTAAAGGAGCAGGGCTAGTTGGGTACTGATGCTTGAATTTCAGTTTGGGGCCACCCAAGAATAGCCCCTTCCTTCATGTTGCAACCACCATATCTCCACCCAGTTCCTGAGTTATTCACCTGTCGCCATACAGATTCTGTTTCAATTCAAAAGGCTGTTCAGTGGGACATCCCAGGGATGTGGGGCACAGAAGGGTATTTGCCTAGCACCGTTTGGGAATAAATACAATCCAAGAGAAATAAGGACTCATGCTGAGGTTCATTCTTTCCAAGCAGTGTCCTAACAAAGGAGCCGAGGAAGGAAAACACTTCTGGTTACAGAGCTTCCTCTCCCTAGCTGAGACTTGGCATAAAACAGAAAAGTGAAACAAACCCCTTGCTCCTCTCAAGACAATCCCTAGTGGCCTGCCCTGAAGGGAAATGGGTGGTCAGTATTTCAGGTGTGCTGGGATCTTACTGTTTAGAGGGACAGGAAATGCCTGGTATCTCCACTTTGTAATGCTCAGCTACTTCTCACTTCCATCTTACTGGATTCTCTGAAGTCCACAGAGAACGGGTCAACAACAGGAGAAATAGCCTTGCCTTCCTTCCAGCCTTCAGGAGCCTCTCCCCGTGCATTCACTTCCCAGGCTGAGATCGAGAACTAGCAGTTTTCTGGAGAACCCAGCCACTCGTGGTTTAAGCATAAGTACACTGTAGTTATATCATGAGCAGCCACGAACATGTTCCCACATCCTCACAGAGTTTAAAGCTACAATACAAGACAGTAATCAAATAATCACACACATACATGCACACGTCATTCAAAACAGAACTACTATGTACAGTGATGGAAAGAGACAGTCCTGAGCATGCACATAATAAGGTTACCAGGCATAGTCATGGTGGCCAGGGAAGGACAGCTTCCCGGACAAGCAGTTGGCTGGTCGAGGGAATGGGGCAGGAAAAGATTCTAGAAGAGGGAACAGCAGTTGCCAAGACCCTAAGAACTAGGGAGCACGGCATGTTCGAGGACCTAAGGTTCAGCTCCTGCAGTTGAGTGCAGACTGCAAGAGCCAGGCCCTGCATCCAGTAGGCACCTCCCCACCTGCAACTGTGGGTCAGGATCCTTCTTCTTCGGTGACGTCCCTCCAGCTCCCAACAGTTCCCAGCACACAGGAAGCACAGGATGAATGAGTGGAGAAGAACTACAATGAGGACAGACCTTGTGAAAGGCACAGAAGTGAGGGAATTAATGCAAGTCTGGAAATTAAACATACAACAACCAGCACAGAGCTGGAGCCAACTGGTACTGGTAACTTTAACTGCAGTGCTGCTAAACCCTGCAAACTGGGATTCTTTCCTCTCTGTCTCTGGTGCTGAAGCTTTGAGCTCATTGCTGGTGTCCTTGTGGCTCTTCTGCACCCAGAGAATACATTCCCTTGCGTGTGGCACCGCTGACAGTGCCTCCAGCTGCATGGGTCCTGCCCAGAAAAGGTGGGTGCCTCATTGTACTGCTGTTGTTTCATCTTAAGCTCCCCTTTGGTTCCAGTGTAGCCAACCTGAAGGACCTGAAGCCAAGGTGGGTAGGCGCTGGGAAGGGCAGAGAGCCGTGGGAGCCAGGAGCCCCACAGCCAGGGGTGGCAGGATTCACCACAGACACTAGCTCATGACCAAATCAGAAGCTGCCTGGGAGGCAACGGGACCACTGGGTTGTTTCAATCACTGACAAACCAAAGACAAAATGAGGAAAGGCCTCAGTTCATGACACTCTCCTATCAACTCTCCAGGGGCTTCCTAGTGCATCTAAAATTAGATCAAAAAGCTACACCATGATCTGGCCCCAACCCCTGGTATCCACCTCACCCCACACCTCCTGCCCCTGCTCCCATTCTGCAGTCAAATGCCCTCTCAGTTCCTTAACCAGGCCAAACACTTCCCAGTCCCTAGAGCACATTCTTACTTCTCTGTAACATGCTTACATATCATCAGGCAATCTGTGAGCTCCAAAAGGACAAAGACCACACTTGCCTTGATGACAATTTTTTCCTATCAACCTCACCGTGCCCAGCACACAGGTGTTCAATGAGTGCTAACTGTGGAGCAAATAAGTATATAACCTGCAAAATGACTGCTCTGGACTCCTCAAACATGTCAGTGTGAACGACAAAAGAAATAAAGCTGGGGAAGCATTTTCTTTTTAATCCTCATTCAAAGATATGCTTATTAATTTTGGAAAGAGAGAAGGGGGTTGGGGGGGGCCATCGATAGATTACCTCCCATACATGCCCTGACCAGGGATCAAAGCCACAACCTAGGTATGTGCCTTGACTGGGAATTGAACCTGCAACCTTTTGGTGCATGGGATGGACCATGCTCTGACCAACTGAGCCACCTACTCAGGGCTGGGGAGCCAGCCATTCTTAATTACAGAAAATCAGAGACATGACAACTTAATGCAATATGTGCCCCTGATTGGACTGGATCGGAAATAAAAACTAGTGCTGAAAGATGAAGGGGACTGAAGTTTTGCCTTTGGGACACTGATTTTAAGCTGGTTATTAAGAAACAAAAGCCTCAGAAAGAATGTTGAACCTTCCCTTCTTCTTGCCCAACAAACTCAGATGGAAAGACCTGCTCCAGGAAAGAAATCCTTGCTTATTCACTTTAGCCAAATCTGAATTAAGTGTAGGAGACTTGAAGGCATCAAGCAGGGGCCTGGTCCCACTGAAGCAAAAATTTACCTGCCATGTATGTTCCACTCTTCCTCAAATACCTGTAAATTGCCAGCTTTCTTTGAAATCCCATTACTATTGTCCCCTCTCCTTTATCCAAAATGACATATATACCCAATTTTACTTCACTGTCTTTGGAATGTTCATGCTGTGAATTCCCAGTATGCACATATTAAAATTTTGATTTTTCTCTTGTTCATCTCTCTGTTAATTTGATTACTAGCTCAGTTTAGAAGAATTTAGGTGGGAGGAAAAGTAATTTTTTTTAGCCCCCAAAAGGACATGATTGAAACAGTAGGGGGAATTTTAATACAGACAATACATTAGAGGAAAGTACTGTGTCTGTTAAATTTCCTGAGTTTGATCATTCCAGCATTGATTGACAGAAGAACGGAGGTGCACACTGCCGCAGAACTTAAAAAGAAAATGTCATGTTGTCTACAGCTTACTTTCAAATCACTCACCAAAATAAGCATATGTGTATGTGTCTACGGCCACCCACCTATTGCACTGTTCCAGTCACGTGATTTTCCTGTAGGTTTTAGATTCTCCCCAAAGTAAAGTTGGGGGAAATAAACTAATAGGTGGATGGATAAATATATAAAAAGTCAGAGTTCTATTTCTTATTTGTGATTAAAGTGATGTGATTTATCCAAGATTACATGGATAGCCTCTGGAAGAGTTGAGATTTTGACTGAAACATCCAAACTTCCAGACTTTGAGTTTCCACTGCATTAAAAAACTCACTTGGAAAAAAAACCTCACTTGGACTTGTGACAGTCTCAAACAGGTGTCTTTCAGCGTCCTGAATTGAGTTACTAGTTGGCTGTGCAACAGCTCCAAAAATCACAACAATGTTGGGTGATTTTAATCTGGGACTCTTGCTTTAGGCATTTTACCTTATAGGATAAAAGTCTTCTCATCTGCATACATCTAGACCAGAGACCATAAATCAAATATCAGTCCTTTCCACTAATAATAGTGAGCTGGAGAATGGGGGAAAGGTGAGGGACAAGCCTAGCACTGAAGTTTAATTTTCTGTTTTAATTAAAAGTCTAAAGCTTAAGCTTTCCTTTTTCTTTCTGATTGGTATTGCCTGCATGCTCGTCAGCCTCTATCACTGGACCACGCCCTTCGCAAGGGCAGCAGCTGGGATGCAGGGCCAAGACTGTCCCCAGCCCACAGAGGATATGTGATAATGCACCGAGCTGACCCTCACTGCAGCCGCTGGCCCAGCCTCGCGCCCCACCAGAGCTTAGATGCTCGTGGAGGGCAAGCTGCGGGCAGCTCTCCTGAAGCAGCTCTAATGAAGCTTTTCTCCTGCCTGTTGTTTCAGGTGTCCTGTATCACATCCAGCTTTGGGACAGGAAGTGTCCTGTGTCACTGTTTTCTCCTCTTGTTCTGATATCAAAGGCTGGACCAGGGAGTTCCTGAGTGAAGATCAGGGGGCTTGGGTCCAGTTACCCACCACCTGCTAGAACAGGGATTTGGCCGCATTGCCAAGTGGGGAACAACACACGCTTTATTAAATAATGACAACATAATGCATACTGCTCACTCCATCCAGTCATTTCAGCTCAAGGATCAGTTTGAAAGTCACGCCAGGTGGGACAAGCGGAATGGGCTACACAGGCAGCAGGAGGGGCCCGAGATTTGCAGGATGCAAATTCTTTGGATTCCATGGATTTGACTGTGGAGTTTTCCACTCATCCTATCCCTTCCCAAGAAGGCGCCAAACAGAAACTGTCCCCTACTGGCCTCAATGACAGAAAGCGCAACTCAGCTTGGTGGAAGATCATTGCTGTAAGGTCAGATGATGCAGGTTTGATTTCCAGCTTCCCCTCCACTAGCCTGGGAGCCGGGTGGGTTACTGAACCTCTCGGAGCCACAGGTCCATTCTCTGTGATGCTGGCTGACACCCTCCTCGGGGATAACAGAACTGAAGAAGAGAATCTAGACAGCCCAGTATGTTGTGAAACAGCATTTTATACCTGTTACCAAGCATTATAAAATTGTGATAGCACTCGGGAAAACCATTCCCCTGTACGGCTCAGCACGGGCAACTGGGAGGGAATGACAGAGCAGGCTTACCGGGGTGACAGGCTTGACTGGAAGAAGGTACCTGCTAGAAGTTCATCATGTACTCAGTGAAGGATATAAAACCTGCTGGGGGCCACATGGATGCACAGAGTAGGAGCCAATGCTGCACATCATTCCTTGTCCACCCTCCCCTCCTGAATCCCTAGATTTTCACATGCAAGCAATGGACATGGTGGCACTCTTCCCGCAGGGGTCCCACCAGAGTTAAGACAATTTCTGTATGTCACTGTCTTTTTAAATATATATATACAAAGCATACATCAGCAATCTAAAAATAATTTACCCTGAAATTCCATGTGTTTCTGTTTAAGAAAAGTCTGCCAACTTGGGGATCTCCTGGTCCTTGAACCAAACTCAGCACTTTGGATACATCATCATCTGGAGGATGGGCGATGGGGAGCAGACTCAGTGCCTAGAGTTCCAACATCCCTGAAAGCCCATCGCCCTTGAGACCTGTCACCCGGAGACTTTCTCCACCAAGACTTGCCCATGTCCCCTCCTCTCCACACCAAATGCTATAGCCCTAGTCTTGCCCTCATTATCTCCCACGAGGACTAGAGTCACTGCCTTTTGAGTCTTTCTTGATGCAGCATGCTACTGTACCGCTCCCTCCAAATCTTTTCTCCACTCTGCTCATCAGACCACAGAACTCCCTTCCCAGGGTCCTTCAGTGGCCCATGGCCTGCACGTTCCATCCCACGCTCCCCAGGAAGACACATCAGCCCTGTCTTGTTCTGCAGCTGCAGCCTCCACGCTACACTTCCCTCCTTTGTCTTCAAACTGCTTGCAGGTCCCCCTCACTCTCCACACTGTTTCCCCCTCTCCAGACCTTTGCTGGCTCTTCCTATCTTCTACAAAGCCCCCCTCAGCTCTGGCTAAGTCTTATTATTCTTCAGGATTACTCACATGTCAAACACTTCCTCTAGGATAGGCCCTCTGAAGGCACAGTTTCGGCCAAAGCCCCTTCCTCTGATCCCATGGTCTCCAGTTGGATCAGTTAAAACTGGAGTTATGTGTTCATGACTCCAACTTCCCAGCCACATGGTACCTTCCTCCAGGGAATGAGGGGGCTCAATCCTGAACTACTCCCCAGCACCTAACACCACACCTGAACACTGCAAATGACCAGTCAGTGTTTGCTGGATGGAAATGAACTTCATGCCCAAACAGAACCACAATGGGCAGTTCAACCAAAAGCCCCCTACATCTGAGGAAAGGAAGAAACAGAAGGCTTCCAGGCTGATGGAGCCCACACTTGGCCCTGGGAGAGAAGACCCTGGACCTACAAGCTCAGATCGACAGGAGAATCCAAGCATCACATAAGGAGAGAACAGATGTTACTCCCGAAGCTGCCTCAGGCCTGGTCAGCTGTCCCAGCCAAGCCAATCTTGGGGTTGTCCATCAAAATGAGATCTATACATCTCTCAGGGGTGTGTGCTTATGCCATGGGATGTACAAAGCCACAGGATAAAAAAGAACACTCTCCTGGAGAGTCAATTTAATACTTTAAAACTTCTTTTAAAAATAGCTGATGTTTACTGAGCACTTACTATGTCCCGGAGGACCCTGGCTGGTTTGGCTCAGTGGATTGAGCGTCGGCCTGCGAGCTAAGTGTCGCTGGTTCGATCTTCCAGTCAGGGCACATCAGAGAAGGAAAACTCTGACTCCAAAAAACCTCCGCTGCCTTGCGGCATACCTCTTCAGGGGAAAGGCTAAGGGAGTAAACCCCGACAGAAAATCCGGAGCCGGAGTCCCTAAGGCGGTTTGACGTTGTAGTCAACACCGGCAACTCCTGCAGCGCACCTGAAGCCAAGCTGTATTGACTCCGTCTTTCCCTTGGATCCTTCAGCTGCGAAGAGAGGGGGTGGTCTGCTGCATGGGCAACAGCAGACCCTCCATATCACCCTGCCCAGGCTCTGTAGCTTCAGCTCCACTGGAGAGGACACTCCAGCGTCATCGCAAGATGTCGATTCAATACAGGAGGAGACAGATACCGTGTCACTCCCGAGTCGGACTGCACAACCATTCTCAGCGGTGCAGATAGACTCTTAAGAAGCTACACCATCGTCTCTCGAGACGGACGGCTGCCGACGACTATGTCCCGGACATGTGTGTCAGCTCATTTAATCTTCAAAATGGCCCCACGAAGTGGCTACTATGAGTCGCCCCCCCCCCCCCTTTTTCAGATGTAG
Source organism: Furipterus horrens (assembly GCF_987537825.1). Lineage (NCBI taxonomy): Eukaryota > Metazoa > Chordata > Mammalia > Chiroptera > Furipteridae > Furipterus > Furipterus horrens. Next base: position 72,103,906 of record NW_028327180.1, read on the forward strand.
AAATGTGGCCTAGAAATGTTAAATAAGTTGCTGAAGGTTATACACACAGCGAGTGGTCGCAGTGGAATTCAGACTCAAGCATGGGCTCCAAAGTGCTATAAACCATCACACGGCACTGCTTTTCCTAAAACCACTTTATAGAAAAAAAAGAGATTTATCTTATGAAATTAATTGTACCTTCCATAGGCCTTTTTGAAAATAATACAAGGTTTCAACTTCCTAGCCTTGCCTACCCCTCTCTGAGCTCATCTCTCCACCTCCCTCTCTCCACTCCAGCTTCTTCTCAGCTTCTGGAAGGGGCCAACCTCATGCCTGCCAAGAATCTTCATAGATGATGACCCTCTGCTGGGAACACTCCACCCATCCTGCCAGCTCACTACCAGGCCGGCTCCTTATCCTTTGCATCCGGGCTCACATGTCACGATCTCAGGTCCACCCAGCCTGACCTCCTTCTCCAGCTCTCCCTTCGCTTCCCCATCACAGCACCTCACCTTTCCCTCCACGGCTGGGCTCTTGGGGGGTTGGCATGTGATAGCTTTAGACACCTGGACACTTTGTCCCTCACTGCACCATAAACATCATGAGGGCATGGAGTAAATGAAGGTTCAACAAATGCTTACTAGATGAATGAAGAATTAATGAATGAACTAGTTAATCGAGGAAGGAAGGGCTGAAGGGAAGGAGGAATCACTGCTTTAGGCTTTTCAACACATTCACTAAAAATAGTGTTTTGGTGGGAAACTTTTAGACTGAATCTGTTTTTGGAGAAAGTGACATACAAAGAACTCAAACCAATTCATCGGTTCTGCTGGTTTCAGCAGACGTGAACTTTGCTTTCTAAAGAGGCAGTCCTTGGAGAGGACCGTGGAACTGCCCACACTTCCAAGGATGACCTTGTGCGGCCCCAAGCAAGGCTGGACAGGCAAGCATCCCCATCACTGCTTGAAACCTTTAGCCCAACTCCACAGGGCCAAAAGGGCCTGGAATCCCTAGAGTAACTCCCGTGGGGATGAGCTCACACGGTTATTATTGCCTCAAATGCAAGAAACAAACATCTGAGTCTGTACCATCAAACTCAAGGCTGCAGTTCACTGTGCAAAAGGGAGGCCATGGTGCAGAAATCTGGATGCTGCAGCCCTCAGAGAGTGGGGTGGGGATGAATCAAACCTTCAAGAGAGCTCACCTTGGCAGGACATAATGTGCACACCTGAAGCACTTCCACCCAAGCCTTAGGAAAATGTTTAAGGAGAGCAGCAGAGGGGAAAGGGGTAGGGAGGGGATCATTATTAAAAAGACAAGGAGAGCCACAGGAAAGGAAATGTCTCTGCTATTACTCCCAGCAGGTTGCCATTGTGGAAGAGAAGTAATACCACTTTAAAAGTGACAAACAGGAAGGAAGGGCATGGGGTGGGGAGCCGCAGGGAGATAAAGGAGAACCGAGTGGGTCAAAATATTTCTAAAACAACAAACATCCTTGCTGGAGCAAAAACTGTTCTGGAGGGAGACACCTCACAGCAAGTTTCTCTCCCTTTGTTTTAGAGATTATTTTCCTTTTTTTTTTTTTTTTTTTTGGCAGGGAAGGGCAGGCCTTCTCCCCTTTTCTTTCTGCTGTTTTCTTTTTTGGCTCCCTTACCAGGCCTCCTGCACCTACTGGGTTCCAAGAGCATCCTGAGGATATTTACTAACAGGAAGCCAGGCAAGGAGGGAATTGACACAGTCATTAGGTGACATAAGCCTGCTGACAAGCTGCCAGCTCAGCCTATTGAAGATATAGCTGAAAAGCTAGCATTTCACTCAAAGTAGGTCACCTCCAAGTGCTGTGGATGTCAACTGGGAATTTGCCACAGACAGAGAACTGAGGAGACAAGAGGTTACTGGTATCCCCTGGAAACAAGCAGAGGTTAAGGGGACAAGGGGAAGATGAAGACTAAGAAGAGAATTTGTGAGACTGGATAAAGTGGAAGAATGGGAGAGAGGTGGAGACATCCAAGGGCGAGCTGTAGAACTCTGGCTGTCAAGGTCTGAGCAGGACACTTGAGTGGACTTGGGATTCTATTTTCATGCACTCACTTCTATCTGCTTGGTAAGGATTCTCGTCATTAAACTACAGAAATTCCCACAAACAAAATGTCAGTCCCTAAAGGGCAAGGACTGTGTCTATTTAGCTGGTGTCTTTAATTTCACCAAATACCACGCCATTCCCAACGCTGGCATTTAATAAATGCCTGCTGATGGTATGAATGTGAGTAAAACAATACCATGAAGTTGCTGAGTGCTTGGGCTCTGGGGTCAAACCCGTGTTTGACATCCAGCCTCATTGCTTGTTAGCTGTGTTCCCTTGAGTAACTTTTGCAAGCTCTTGATGATTCAGGCTCCTCATTCGTAAAGTGAGGACAATAGGATTGCCCAAGTCCCTCGGTTCCTGGGAGGGTTGAGTGAGATATTACATAGAAAGCATTGAGTGATGTGCCTGCGCAAGGTAAATGCCCAATAACTGTGAGTTATTATTATTAGAATATTTCAGTGACTACTGCTATTATCATTGTAATGAGGTGCAGAGCCAGGGGTTCCCAAAGTCCCCACAGCTCATGGTTAAGATACGGTGCATATCTATGGCAAGCTGATAGATAGTTAATAGCTGTGCTATCGCCGAGGCAAAAGGCCTAGTGACTAAAAGCATTCAGTGACTCATGACATGGCCTGAGGGAGCTTCTATAGCACTTGCATTAGAGGCAGGGAGGCAGAGGCCCCCTGCATCACTAAGTCACACTCGCCCTGACTAAAAATGGCAGCCGAGAGAAAGTCGAAGATATGGGAAACTGGCAAATGTAGTTCACTGTGGGAGGAGCCAAGTAGGAGGGCACGTAGGGAGCTCCAGGTCAGGATTTAAAACACGGTAGGCAGCCATAAGGAGAGAGAGCCATGATGTAGCAGCTAGGCAGTTTGTAGGAAAGCTATGGGAGAGATAGCAGCCCTGCCAAGAGATAGCAGCAACCCAAAGCTGCAGTGAGGAAGGGTCAGCCATGAAGGAAAGAACGGAATACTTGCTGCTCTGATCATGCCCACTCTAGCTGACTCTGAGGCTACCAAGGACTCTGCCTTGCAAGGTTCTGACCTGCTGCCTCACAGACCCAGACTCTATCTGGACTCTTGGGACTTACAGAAAAGCCACTCTCTTAGGACTTGTGCCTTCCCTGGACTTCACCATGATCCAGTGGAACATGGCACATGCTTTCCTAGACTATTACATGGAGGCTGAGGACAACATACCCCAGATCCTGAAGGAGAGAGTTGCTGCAAGAGGATGACAACTTTGAAACCCACAAGTGTACCTTCCAGAGGGCCTGGAGAACTGTTTGCTCAGCCGATTTAAGAACAAACAAAAATATGGGGAACTACTGGGCTTGGTTTTGGCTTACAGCCTTACAGGGAGCAAAGGGAAGTGCTGGATCTCGTGGGAGAACAGGGCTCTGAGCATGAGTGCTCTCACTCGCCACCCCCGAGCTTGGAATCTTATAAATAGAAACCTGTTTCCTCCAACACTAATTATTGGGTCATGCACCAAGGCACCACGTGCATGGGGCCCACTTTGCCTGGTTACATAATGATATGATGACAGGCTACCATCTGGCTTTGGGTTTTCCTGAGAGCCTCCAAATATGCCTGGGTTCTGCTCCTGACAGGACACCTGAGAAACGCCCATCCCGGGCACCGAATCTTCACCTGGCAGACTTAGGATGAGAGCTGCCTTGGGTAAATAGTACTCATTTGAAAACTGTCCCCCTACTGAATGGGGGATAGACTGGAAAAATACTCTGGTTTTAAGCAAGGCATTTTACAACATCTCTCATTTTATCCTTGTGGTCAAGAATAGAAGAATTTGGGCCACATGATAAGACAATCAAATGATGGATAACTGGTTGAACATCTACATGAGCGTTTCTCTAACTGTGCTCTCTAGAATATGTTTACAGATTATTGTTGAATACTGCACAGCAGGGCAAGGGAGAATTTATTAGACAAATGTATTTGGAAAACTATGTCTAACAATTTCTTCTTATTATTTTTACAAAAGTTCACTCTTAAATGTACAACAGGTTCTCAGCCAACACTTCATTCTAGCTATAGGTGGCAACAGATGCTATGACAGAAAATCCAGATGTTAAAACAAGAATGGAATTAAGGATAACTGTTGCCCCAAGCACAAGAACAGCTCACTTTTTGCCAAATTTCTTAATTCCACCTGTGGCCAGGGGACCCTTCCCCATGACCTTTGCTTTTAGCTCCTCAAATTTCTTCCACTCCTATTTTTACCTCTGCTTGAATACCTTACCTTCCTCGTCCATATCCTTGGGCTGCTTTAGGGGCTTCTTCTTGCCACCTTCACGCTGGATATGGCACCTGCCACACCTTCCCCGGATCCTGCTATTTTCCAGATTTTTCACTATACTCATAAGCATCTTAAGTCTTCGAGAAACAATTACAATACGTAGCACTATCCAAATAGATTTGATTATAGGGTTCCATTTTTGAGGACAGGGTAAACTACTGTCCTTCAGAATGCACTTTAAGAAATACTCATCCATATATTCAAAGGGCATGTGACATCAACTCTGACAGGGGTGTCTGGGAGGCATGCTGAGGCTCTGTCCTCGACCCTGTCTGGTTCAACATTAATTTGCTGGCATGCTGATCAGATTTGAAGATGACCTTGTGCTGGACAGGGAGGCTGGTAGGGTAGATGGTATAATCAGGACTATAGTCTCACAAGATACTTCATAGGGATAAATACCAGATCCTGCATACATGGTCCAAAAACCGACACAAAGCATTCAAGGTAGTGGAAGACGATGTTCTATGTAGTAACTGCAAAAAGGACTTGTGACTCTGTTGACTATGAAAAGTGACAACAAGAAGCTGGCTCCTTAGTGAAAGGGTCTGGGGGTCTGACCAAGCTCACCTGAAGGCTATGTCACCCCTCAGCCCTGAGCCCTGTTACATATACCAGCAAATTCCCTTTACAGGTTAAATTTCCTTTAAAAAAAATTTGTCTTGGCTGATGTGAGTCAGTGGATTGAGCACCAGCCTACGAACTGAAAGGCTGCTGTTTCGATTCCCAGTCAGGGCACATGCCTGGGTTGTGGGCCAGGTCCCCAGTTGGGAGTCTGTCAGAGGCAACCTATCGATGTCTCTTACATCGATATTTCTCTCCCTCTGTTTCTCCCTCCCCTCCCCTCTCTCTAAAAATAAATAAAAACGAAATATTTTTTAAAAATCTGCAACACAAACATTCCAAATTGATAGTCCTGTCAAAGGAGATACACTTTGGGGAAGAACTGAAAAAAGTTACAGGCCAACCAAGGAGAGATGACTCACACTTCCTGGTCAGATGACTCCTGAGACTTAGCTTGCACATGGTTCTGGGGGCCAACCTTAGATGTACACAGACAAACTAGAAAAAACTGGCAAGATGAACAGGGTACCTGAAACCATGTCGGTCGGTCGGCAGCCGTCCGTCTCGAGAGACGATGGTGTAGCTTCTTAAGAGTCTATCTGCACCGCCGAGAATGGTTGTGCAGTCCGACTCGGGAGTGACACGGTATCTGTCTCCTCCCGTGTTGAATCGACATCTTGCGATGACGCTGGAGTGTCCTCTCCAGTGGAGCTGAAGCTACAGAGCCTGGGCAGGGTGATATGGAGGGTCTGCTGTTGCCCATGCAGCAGACCCCCCCTCTCTTCGCAGCTGAAGGGTCCAAGGGAAAGACGGAGTCAATACAGCTTGGCTTCAGGTGCGCCGCAGGAGTTGCCGGTGTTGACTACAACGTCAAACCGCCTTAGGGACTCCGGCTCCGGATTTTCTGTCGGGGTTTACTCCCTTAGCCTTTCCCCTGAAGAGGTATGCCGCAAGGCAGCGGAGGTTTTTTGGAGTCAGAGTTTTCCTTCTCTGATGTGCCCTGACTGGAAGATCGAACCAGCGACACTTAGCTCGCAGGCCGACGCTCAATCCACTGAGCCAAACCAGCCAAACCATGTAACATATAGAATTATGGGAAAGAAATTTTAAGAGACAGACAAGAGATACAAAGACTAGGGAGGGTGCAGCCTTCCAAACAGATTTGTGAGGGATGCAATATGCAATATTCCATGAAGAAGAATCTAATGTTTCCTAATCTTCTAGATGGAACACATACCCTTGAAAAATACATATGAAACTCTCCCCAGAAAAAAAATGTACATGCAAACAAAATTCTGCAAAATTTTTCAGGGGTTCACTGGCTCCCCATCATCACCATGGACTCCTACCACAGAAGAGCAAAACCAGGCTAAAGCCTCATCAAGATTGAGCATTTCATTAGCTGTGTGATGTCCCCACCCCCACTGCTGCCAAAGTAATGAACGAGGATCCGCAGATGGCTATGGCACGGAGGCAAGCGTCAGCCCAGTGGAAGGCCCACATCCCCTTCATGCCTGCTATCTGGAAACAAAGGGTCTGCCTGACAAATCAGGAACTTGTCATCATTGGAAATATTCAATGAGCGTTTTCAGGGCAGTTGTAGAGAGGTGTCAACCATGCTCCTGGTCTCAGCGAACTCAGGCCTTTCAGGACTTTGCTACATAAAATGTGGTCTGCTAACCAGTAGCATCATCTTGGAACTTGTTAGAAATGTAGGATCACAGGTGACTCATATGCATGTCCATGTTTAAGAAGCACTGCTCTACCCTGACAGGTGAAGGTTTGCCAGTTTGATTCCTGGTTGGGGCACATGCCTGGGTTGTGGGTTCGGTCCCCAGCTGGGGCACATGCAGGAGGTGATCAATTGGTGTTTCTCTCTCACATCAATATTTCTCTCCCTTTCCTTCTCCCTCCCTTCCCCTCTAAAAACAAATAAATAAAGTCTTTTTAAAATGGTTTTTAAAAAAAGCACTACTCTAAGATATCTAAGGTTCTCTAAGAGGAGAGACATAAAAAATACTCTGGTCCCTCAGCAGCATGAGTTACCACTTCTTTATCTTCTCACAGACTAGATGGAGAACTACAGGAGAAGAACGGAATAATTCCCACTTTGTATCTAGTCCAGGTCCACAATTTATAGAGGGAGAAAGCAACTTAAAAGTATTTATCTTCAAGATCATCTCCTTTAATAATAAATAATAATAATAGATTTGATTTATCATGTACCTTCCTGTGAGTACTGCTAAGGGCTTTTTTATCCCCTACCTTACTTAATCTTCACAATAACCCTGTTGGGTAGGTACTATCATTTTTTTCTCCCCTTTTACAGATTATGATTTCTGAGGCTCAGACAGGATAAGGGACTTGCTCAAGGACACACAGCTAGTACACAGAGAGTGGGTCTGGATGCTGAAGTTCAAGTTCTTAACCACAGATCCACACATCTATCTCCTTTAGAGGAAATCTCTTGCTGTCTACTCTTTTCAGTAATGAGTAAAGGTAGTCTGAAAGCTGTCGTGTTCCCACAGAGCTCATCCAAGTTATCTAGGGATGCAGCCAAGCTGCTGGCTGGGGAGCTGCAGACACAGGTGCACCGGGGTCTCAGATCTCAGCCTTCCATTATATTCTGTTCATTACACAGGAAGACTTACAGGTCATGCTTTCAAATCCTGGCCCCTTCCTCATTATCTGCTCCAGCATCAGAGTTCTCCCAGTCCTGTATTGACTTGCTTTATCTCCTGGCTGCGGTCCCATCTCCATTAGATCCCAGGCATTTGAGCAAAGTACACAGCTATCCAGTTCTGGCTGAAGAGAATTGACTCCCCACTCCTTCTCTGCAATTTTGGCCATAGTCTGAGAGGATTTGGAAGGTGTCATTGACTTGGAATTACAGTTCTTTGTTACAGAATGAATTTCCGGACTACACTGAAGCAGCCAGCAATCCCCCTCGCACTTACACAAGCAGCTTTGTTCCCCTTCAACGTGTCCCTCTAACTGCACTGTGCACACTCATTCTGGACTTTGCTGCTTCTCAAGAAGGAACCTTATCAAAGAGAACTCAGACTTCCTCTCGCACGCTAACATCTGCAGCCCTCACTTGGAAATTCATCATGGGCTGCTCTGCTTATTAACTTTTTCACTTCCTATGGCGATTAGACTTTTCGTATGCTTCTGCCTTATATGCCCCAACCAGGTCCTTTAAAGCCGGAACCGCATTTTGTTATATGTTTCACAGCAGTCTAGCGCACTGCCTTCCCTTGTATTAGATGGTCAGTGACCACATAATTGATTGGTAACTAATGAATTGCATTTTACATATTACCATGCACATCTGTTGCTATGTCCAAAGTGAATTCACTCTTCCAGATATTGAACTTATTTAGAGGGAGAGACTCAAGGGGAAAAAATCTCTAGCTAAGCTTGTTGAGATCCTGAAGCAGATGGTGCTGTGTTTAAAAAAAAAAAAAAAAGCCAGAACATTACAGTTCCAACCTTATAAGAGGCAACAATAAAACTTGCTCCCATGAGGTTGGACTAAGCCACTAATCTCCCTGGTACAGCTGGAGACACAAAAGCTTCTTAAAGTTCAAGGATCCCAACCCACCTGGTTAGACAATAACTAGGCCAAAACCTCATTTCTCGATTGCTCCTGTTATCACCTGCTCCAACTCTCAAACCGTGTAAAGAGAATTCTGGGAATTTTAAAATAAATTTGCCTGGGCCAGAATTATATCATTTTCTTACCAAAACAAGTCCTAAATGATACTGGGTAGAAAAAAGAGAGCATTTCCAACAGTAATAAAGGGGAAAAAAAGGAAGTTTCAGTAAATTTAAAAAATTGTTAAAGTTATACTAGGTGCCTATTACACTTTTTGAAATGCTGTCATATTTTTCTCCTCTGCTTAAGAGTAACTTTTTCTGGTCTATTTTTTCATTCAACATACAGTCCTAGAGATCTGACTATGCTCCCTATACGTGTCCACTCTGTAAACACACGGAAACAGACATGGGCTGGTAGGGTGACTTTTTCACACTTGGTTCCTTCAGTACAGTAATTTCTTCTGCTCAATTATCAGCTTTACCATGGAATCTCTAACAGGGTGGGAGGAAGAAGAATACAGTAATCAAGCTTAGACCCTGGGGCAAAGCAAAGCTCAAAACTCCACAGGAGTATTGGCCCTCTCCACGCCACAATGACCTCACATGGAAAATGGGGTGAAAATACTTCCAATCTCAAAGAAAAAGTGTTTGACACTTTTATAAATATTCATACCTATAAATATTATAGGGCCTGAGCTCAGGGGTTGAAAAAGAAAATGTCTGCAGGTACAAATAAGTATGGGAACAGGGTCAAGCGAGTAGGAGCTCAGAGCCAGGCCTGAGATGGGCAGCGGGGATAAGGATGACACAGAGACTAAGAGGGCTGGCCTGCGTGGGCATCACCCAAACGTTCCCTCAAGGGGATGCAGCCATGTCCCCAGTTCTTCTGATCTGTCAAGACGAGCCAGCTCTCCAGATTCTGATATGAAATTTCCCAGTTTCTAAATATTAGATCAAACAAACTGAGATGTGACGCAGCATAACAGTTAGGAATTAGGGCTCCGGGAACCAGATCAGCTGGGTTTCTGAATCCTAGTTCTGCCATTGACCTGCATGTGACCTTGGACAACTTACTAAACCTCTTCATGTCTCATTTGCCTCATCTGAAAAGCCATTACCATTCAAGGTATGTTAGTGCCTGTTTCATAGGGCTAATGAGGAATAAAATATATATATATATACATATAAATGTTAATATAGAATTTGATATATAAACATTATATACTTACATATCAAGTTATATGTGAAAATTTACAGTACATATAAATGTGATTAGAATAGCACCTGGCACATACTAAAGACTGTACGAGTTTTAGCTATTACCATTTTTACCTTTGCAAACACCACAAAGAACAAACAAAACAAATCTTCTCTTAAGAGTGTCATGTATAAGTCAATTTGGAGACCTTTGTTCTGACACAGTGACCCCTAATGCACTCATGGGGCCACACGCCTCACTCAGCCAACCACACTTGTGAAGGGTCGGGGAGAAGACTCCTTCTGCTTCCACCTGCCAGCCGTTTCCAGGCACTCAATGCAGCTAGACCCAAGGAGTATTCTGGGCATTGCCACCTTAATGGCCCATCAGTTACCACTCCCCTTATTCGTCTCCTCTCCCCCATGGGTGAGAGTGGGCTGGGATGGCTCTGCCAGGCATACAGACAGAGCAGCTGAGGATGCCTTCTCAGAAGCACCTTTAGTCACAGAGATGTTCTGGGCACAAGGATCTGCTGGAAAGCTTGACTCAGCTTGGGAAGTCATGGAGCTTTTAGTCTCAGAGCTAGAGCCCTGGTCCTACCACCATGTTTTTCTGACAGATCACTCCCCTTCCCATATGACAGTAAATGTGTTTCACCAGTCCACACAATTCTCTCATCCTTCCTCACACTGCAAAATATTTGCTCCAGTCCTTCCTATGATTCCTACTGAGCTAGCAGTGATGTAGCTGCTAGCACTTAGCAACAGAAGGTTTAATTTTTTTAAAAGTGGTAGGGGAGGGCAGGTAGTAACTGGGAAATGAAGTCGTATCTTCAACCCCTACTAAAAAATCATCCTTTTTCTCATTTGATTTCCTTTAATCTGGCCTCCTTTCTTTCAGGTACTGGGTTTTCCTTCACAACAGTAACAAGAATAACAAAAGCTAACATTCATTAAGCACCACATTCACTTTAGACCCTTCACATCCCAAAAACAGATACTACCAGAATCCTAATGTTACAAATGAAGAAACCTCACTCACAGATGTTAAGGATCTTGGCCAAGGTCACAGAGCTAAAGCTTGCAGGGAAGCCTGTGACTGCAAAGCCACTGTGTTTATCTACCTGAAGGAAGCGCACCATCCTGTTTGGTCAGGTGGAAGCTGAGCCTTCCTAATGCGTACACTGGGTTAGGAGCAGGGAAAAATGCAGTCTACACTTGGACACTGACTCGGATAAACTTGAGTTTCCTCCCCACTCCAACTCCCCCAAAAAGATATTTGAAGGTGAAAACAACACCATAAGGTAAAAGTGGCTTACATTTTTAAAGATGCTATATAAATCTAAAATGTTAAAATTAACCCAAGAATTAATTTGTGGAAGTATCTGAAATTATTTCATAACAAAGACAAGTCTCATTTGTCAGGCATATATTTTTAATCTATGTGGGTTTTCTAATTGCAAAAGCAAAATATGCTCATAACAAATTCCAATAATACTCAAGGAATGAGAGAGAGAGAGAGAGAGACCAAGAATGTTTCCCCATCATGTTCCAACTCCCTGAGTGAATATATGAGAGGCAACTGATCAATGTTTCTCTCTCACATTTATGTTTTTCTCCCTCTCTTTTTCCCTCCCTTCCCCTCTCTCTAAAAATAAATAAATAAAATCTGTAATAAAAATATAAAACAAAAACATTCAGCTGAGTAAAAAAATCAGAATGACATCTATAAGTATGCCCCTTTATACTAAAATATTAGTTATATAATTAAGAGTGTAGAAAGTTGCACACAAATTAACTGTACACATTTTCTAAGAAGAGAATGCGTAGGAAAGAACATACGTAATACATACGAGAACAGTTACCTAAAGGAAGGAGGAGGAATGGACGACAGTAACTAATATCGCGGGAGAGGTGCCTTTCACAGACCATGAGGATACACTGTACATTGAGGGATATACTTAGCTCAATGCCCTGTCCCTGAGCACCCGCTAAAAAATAAAATAATGTTTTAAAAAATTAAGTTGCCAGAGGCCCCAGTTGCCTATCTAGAAATGACAGAGACACAGAGAGCCTCTTATCGCAGAAGGAGATCCAGGCATTGCTCCTGCATTGTTCTCAATGTCACCCAAGGTCAGAGCTCCAAACCACTCAAATGAGGCCTGATTCTGGAATCAGGGCCCTCAGAGGCAGGGTACAAGTGACTGTAAAACTGATAAAAAGAAATAAATGTGGAGGTAGGGGGACAAAGGGACAGAAAATGAAACCTTGCCTACACAGAGGAAGAAGGTAAAAATGTCTAGTCATCATTTTTATTCAACATTGTACTGTAGTCCTGGCCAGGGCAGTAAAACCAGAAAAAGAAATAAGAAGCATAAAAATTGGAAAAAAATTTTAAGAAGAGGTAAAACTACCTTCATTTGTAAGCAACATGATTGTATATACAGAAAATCCTAAGGAATCTACACAAAATGTACTAATAAGTAAATTTAACCAAGCTGTGGGATAGAAACTCAGGAGTTAATATACAGCAATCAACTGTATGTTTATACCAGTAATAAGCAATTGAGATAGTAAAGTTAAAATAATGCCATTTACAATCAAAAGACATGTGTGGCCTATCCACTGAAAACTACAAACCACTGCTGGGAGAAATAAGTGAAGATGTAACCAAATGGAAAGGCGGGTCACGTTCAGAGTTGAAGAGTCATTATGTTGAAGCTGAATCTATAAATAATTCATCTGTATGAATTTATTAATTCACTTGTGTGTATATCTTAGCAACCCCTATGTATCAGATCTCGTTTTAATGCCAAGGATATAGTGGTGAGAAAGGTTAACATGCAGGGGCAGGGATGTTTATCAGGTAAGGAAGATAAGATAAAAAAGCAAAATATGTATGTGGTTCAGCTTCAGTAGCAGGGAGGAAAACAACGCAGAGGGATAAGGAATGACCCCGGAGAAAGAAATGAAAATTCAGATCGGGTGGAGACTAACAAAGACCTGATCAAGGTGTGGAAGTGAGACTTACACAATAAGGCTTTGCTTCTGATCTATAGATTCTGCAGTCCTAGGCTAAGTGATAAAAACAAGAGTTAAGTTCCTATATCTTATCAGCATTAGAACTAAAGGATGTTATTTGAGCACCTGCTGTAGATACCTGAGGGGAAAATACTCCAGGCAGAAGGAGTAACAAAAATTCTTTCAGATGGGAACTAACCTAGAATGTTCTAGGAACACTTTGGGCAGTGCATCTGGTCTGAGGGAGCAAGGTAACAGTAGATGAGGTCAGAGAGGCAGCAGATGGCCAGTTCTCATTCTGGTGGAGCCGTGAAGGCCACTGTAAAGACTTTGGCTTTTATTCTGCATGACATGTATAGCTATTAAAGGGTTCTGAGCAGAGAGTGACGTGACATGACCCAATTATAATCTAGAAGGATCATTCTGAGAACAGCAGGGTCACCAGCAGAAGCATAGTGAGGAACTGATCACAATAATCTAGGCAAGAGACGATAGTGGCTTGGACCAAGGGAGGTGCTGAGAGCTAAAGAGATTCCAGATATACTCCGCAGGAAGAGTAGAAAGAATTTGCTAATGCATCCAATGTGAGTGGACTCGGGTAGAGTGTATGCGGCTTGAATATAATCTGTAATAATTACTTATCAGGGCAGGAAAGACTATGGGCAGGTGACAAATTTGTGGGGGAGAAAAAGACAGGTTTAATTTGGGCCTGGTCAATTTTGAGATGCCTATTAGATATTCCAGTGGGAATGTTCAGTAGGTAGTTGGATATATGAGTCTGACACTTAAATCTGAGATGGAGATGATAATAAATTGAGAGATGGCATTTAAAGCTAGAGTTGGAGGTCACCAAGGGGGTGGGGGCAGAAGGAGAGACCCAAGGACAAAATTTTGGGACATCTCAACATGTAAGGCCAGAAGGAAGAAAAGGAGCAAGAAGGGAGTCTGAGAAGGAGTTTCTAGGGAGGCAGAAAGAACACCAGGAGAGTGTGGTGTCCCTGGAGCCAAGTGACAATGTCATTTCAGAGAGAATGCAAATGCTGCCGACAAGTCCAATAAGACAAAGTCATTGGGTTTGACAAAAGAGGCTGCAAAGGTGCACAGCAGCTGGGCTATTTGGGGAGTGGTCAGGCCCGGGGGGGGGGGGGGGTGCAGGGAATCTCCCTGCGCAGGCTCTCTGCTCCTGCTGCCCCTCTTCACTGAGTTCAGGTCTACTCATCATCTTGCCCTCCGTTCAGCGGCGAAGGCTTTCCAACCAGGCCAGCTCCCCTCACTGCAGACTCTCACGGTACCAGGTACCTGTCTCCTTCCCAGCACAGGACCCAGAAGAGTGGCCCTTCGGTGTGTGTGACAGCGTGAGAAGTGTATTAGTCGATTTGCCTGCACTCCAGGGACAGGGAACATGTCCTTTGACTCGTGGACCTCCTCCCCGCACCCAGCACAGGGCCTGGCACAGAGCAGGCACCCAACACACAGCAGGTCAGAGAAGGGGGTGACTTACAGGCACTAGTGTTACTGGGTGCAGCTGTAAAGGTGGTGAGGTGAGGTGCACACTCAACTCAGAAGGGGGAAAAGGCCTTGGAGTCCACAGGAGGACAGGAGGAGGCGCTGTAAGGGAAGGAAACGTCCTTCCTCTGGGGCACAGAGCAGGACCCAGGCAGGAACCAGAGACCCCTCTAAGAGAATTGATCTCAGGACTCAAGGAGATGGTGGAGGGCTCTAGGCTGCCCCGAGGAGATCCTTGATTGAGGCAGAGAAGATGGCATATCTGGACTTGGTGCTCAGAGGCTAGGAAGCCCACTTGATCATCACAGCAGTAAGACAAACGTTAGACTGTCCCAAAGATATCAAGGAAAGGGAGGTTTTATTTGGGGGTGGAAATCCATTATCTACCTCTGCAAATTAAAAACCAGAGGAGAGATAGTTGATAAAATGTTAACCTTTCAAGGAAGAATAATAACCTTATGGAGTGCTTGTCCGTTATCTCATTTAATCCTCAACTCCGGACCACCCTTGTCAGACCCCTCTCTCCTATCGCCCCGATTATTCCCTTCAAAGCATTTTATCTCCATAAGTACTTATTTTGTTTATGTGTTTCTCTACTGCTTATCATCTGCCTTCCCATGCGATTTAAGATCCTCAGGGCAGGAAGCTTGTCCGACCTCCTGCCACACCCCTCTGCTAGCACAGCACAGGGAGCAGCAAATCTTTATCAAGAGAAGGAAGAAGCTTTGTACCAGTCCTACCACCTAGCTACCTGTTCTGCAGGTGAGGATCCTTGCTCATCTTTACTTTGTCTCCCTTAGTGTTTAAAGCATTTGTGTGCGTGTACTGAGGCAGCTCTACACAACCTTGCTGCCTTTCTAATAGTGGAAAGGTTGATCTCTGCTCCAGCGCCTCTCTCCAAAAGCAAAATCTGTCTCTTCCCTGTTTAAAATCCAAGCAGCCACCACCTGACTATTTGAACAAACCCATGCTCTCTGTCCCTCCCTGCCTCTGCAAGAGCTCTCGTTTCTGCAGATATGACTTCCCCTTGGGGGTGCCCAGCAAACCCACTCGACTGCCTTTCTTTGTCAAGTCTTCTATGGCCCGCCTTAGCTTCCAAGGGCTGCCACAAGAAAGTACCACAAACTAGGTGGCCTAAAACCACAGAAATGTATTCTCCCACAGTTCTAGGGGCTAGAAGTCCAAGTGAAGGTGTCGGCATAGCCCTGCTCTCCCTACAGGATCTAGGGAAGAATCCATTCTATGCCTTTCTCTTAGCGTCTCGTATTTGCCAACAATCCGTTTCACTTCTTGGCTTGTAGCTACATGACTCCAATCTCTGTCCTCATCTTCACATGGTGTTCTTCCTGTGAGTCTCCATCGCCTCTCCTTATTAGGACACCAGTCACCTTGGATTAGGGGCCCACCCTACTCAGAATCGTCGGCAGCCGTCCGTCTCGAGAGACGATGGTGTAGCTTCTTAAGAGTCTATCTGCACCGCCGAGAATGGCTGTGCAGTCCGACTCGGGAGTGACACGGTATCTGTCTCCTCCCGTGTTGAATCGACATCTTGCGATGACGCTGGAGTGTCCTCTCCAGTGGAGCTGAAGCTACAGAGCCTGGGCAGGGTGATATGGAGGGTCTGCTGTTTCCCATGCAGCAGACCCCCCCTCTCTTCGCAGCTGAAGGGTCCAAGGGAAAGACGGAGTCAATACAGCTTGGCTTCAGGTGCGCCGCAGGAGTTGCCGGTGTTGACTACAACGTCAAACCGCCTTAGGGACTCCGGCTCCGGATTTTCTGTCGGGGTTTACTCCCTTAGCCTTTCCCCTGAAGAGGTATGCCGCAAGGCAGCGGAGGTTTTTTGGAATCAGAGTTTTCCTTCTCTGATGTGCCCTGACTGGAAGATCGAACCAGCGACACTTAGCTCGCAGGCCGACGCTCAATCCACTGAGCCAAAACTCAGAATAATCTCATCTTAATTACCCCTACAGTGACACTGTTTCCAAATAAGGTCACATTCTGAGGTACTGGGGGTTAGGGCTTATCTTTTGGGGGAATACAACGCATAAGAACTTCCTACAGCAAGGGCTGGTCCCCCCTCTAGTTGCCCATACCCTGTACCTCACTTAGCACATTTACCACACTGCCTTGTAATTACTTTTTATTGCATTCTCTCTTACTCCAGCAAAGGCGACCAAGAGATTGCATCACATGTGCCAACTCAAATATACAGTGAAAAAATTCTTGGATGGAGTGATGTCTGTCACAGGCAGAACACATGGACTAGCTCCATGCATTGCAAATTCTAGGGTGCATGTGAAGCACTGTGGGATCCCGGGAAAATATAAGTTTGTGAAAATACAGACTCTAATTCAGTACGTTGAGGCGAAACCTGGGATTCAGCGTCTCACAGGTTTCCAGAGGCTGCTGATGTACTGGCCCATGGATCATCCCTGAGGGCAGAGACTAAGTCTTAGTCCCATTTGCATCATACATTGCATGGTACAAGGCTGGAAGAATGAATGAATATGAAAATGCTGAAATCTACTTTAAAACCTAGGGCAACTGAACTACTGATATTTCCCTTACTTTGTTGCTCTTTGGGAAGACCCTCTCTGGCAGACACCTGACTGTCATCTGTTGGCCTGGAATGTTCTCTCTATGGCCCACCTCTATGTTTAGGGAGGTAGCTGTTTACCTCTGCATACCAGAGGTCTCCACTGCAGACTGAGCTTTGTGGAGCTAAGGAAGTGCAGGTCCAAGGGGGAAGTTAAGGTCATTCCCTCTCCTTTCCCTGCTCTCAGGGCACAGGGGCTTCCTGTGAGGAAATACAGTCCTGTGTGCCTCAGAGGATGGCCCAGGACAGGACCCAGTGTGTAATGAGGGCAGGGTGGAGATGCCATTTCCCAATTCCTGCTTAACTGGCAGACCAGCCCTCACAGCAGTTGAACAGCCAACACCCCTGAGAATAAATCATCCTCCACCCTGGCACGAACCAGGTGCAGCCCCTGGCCTGGGATCACTTCTCCACCAAAAGTGGCCAGAAGCTTCAGCAAGCAGGGCTCAGTCCCAACTGTTCAGGAGGCCCTTGCAGGCCACCAAATGCTCTGTCACATCTACAAAGGTGTACATACTTACACACACCCAATTGTCAGATCAACTAGGAGTGTCAGGCACACCTGGGATGGGTAAGGGTCTGGGACAATCCTGTTCTGCACTCCCACAGCTCCATGCAAAAGAGCCAGTAGAAGTTTGGGCAGAGCTACTTCAGGGATCAACCAGATTTCTCAAAGAAACAGGAGTGTTACATTCCACACATGAGCTTTGCTTGAACTGACAGGCTGTAGCTGGGAAACCAAGGGCGTGGATTTTGTCCGCTTTTTGGATTACAAAGGTGGATTGGGCTGGCAGATAAAGCTTGAATGAAGGTGGATGAGAAGGTGGTTAAAGAGAGGGAGAGGGCCCTGGCTGGGCAGGCTCAGGTGGTTGGAGCATCATCCCATACACCAAAAGGCCGGGGTTAGTCCCCTGGTCAGGGCACATACCTAGGTTGCAGTTCCATCCCCAGTCAGGGCACGGTTGGAGCAAGTACAAGACTGATGTGTCTCTCACATCGCTGTTTCTTTCTCTCTCTCTCTCTCTCTCTCCGCCCCCCCCCCCGCTCTCTCTCTCTTTCTCTCTCTCTTTCTCTTCCCCCCTTCCTCTCTCTCTAAAATCAATAAACGCCCTCGGTTGAGGATTAAATAAAAAATTTTTAAAAATTTTTTAAAAGAGGAAGTAGGATAAGGGTAAAACTATCTTTTCCTATGGACAAGATTTCAGAAAATTTTTGTTTTGTGGATCTTCCCCACACACATGGCTTTTTCTCTGTCTCCTTGCTGGCATCCCAGCCACTGGCTGAGGCACGGACTGGTGAACAGGAGAAGTGATGGGAAGGTGGAGAAGTCCAGGAGTCTCAGCTCAGCCCACCACTGCCCAGACACCTCCAGGAGGGAGCTGAGCAAGCGTAGAGCTGGCGGTGGGGGTGGGGGCTGGAAGTCAGCAAAGACAGAAACAGCAACTGTAAAGTCTCAAAAGTAACCAAGAAAATGAAAGGGTTGTGACAGAATACAGCCTGTAGCCCTATGTGCTGGCCTGACTGCTAAACACCCAAATTGAGGTCCTCTGTAGCTCCAGCATTTTCCAGTATAGGAGAAGGGACTCTGGAGAGAGTGTGTGTGTGCACATATAAACACAGGCCTCATGTCCAGAGCCTTGTCCTGAACTGCAACAAACCAGACAAGATGCTGGGGAGTGTGGGGCTTAGAGAATGGATATTAGAATCTGAGGCCTTAAGTCATAGCTCTGAAGTTCACTATAGCTGTGTGACCTCATGCAAATGACTTAACTGCTCTGACCTCCGTCCCTTACCTATTGAATGGAGCTAGTAACAGTGTTCACCTGAGTCAGTAGAGATCTGAGCCTTCTCCACTTTGAAAATCCTGTATATTTAACAACTAACTACTAAACTAGGTGATCAAGTGTGATATATTTTAAGTATTTATTTTTTTAAATTTAATATTAATAACAAACTTGGAATCTCAGCTAATAGGAAATATTAACATCAATTTCCTGGTTTTGACAGTATACCACAGTTATATAAGATATTATCACTGGGGAAAGAAATCTGTTATTATTTTGGCAACTCCTATAAATCAAACTATTTTTTTTAATTAGTTACTGTAAAAATTAAGAAAGAAAAATATCATTGCATGCATAACTGTATTTGAAGATAAAGTCAAAATTCTAAATTTGAGGTTTTATATAAATGAGATACCCTGGAAAACCTACCCCTGCTCCTAACTATTCCCCTGCAAGAAGCCATAGTTGTATGAGGAATAAGTTAGACAATATGTATGCAGCTCTTAACACAATACCAGGAACAAAGCCCCAATGTTTGCTATTTTTTAAATATAATAATTATTACTCAAAATGGCCACACAGGAAAATAACATTCCATGTTTGAGACATATGTATCACAACATAGCCATTTTGAATGATGCTCTAGATGTAATGTTATTGACATTGAAAGTGGTTCATAGTATATTAAGTGACAAAAAGCAGGTTAAAAATTGGTATGGATAGTTTCATCCTATTATTTTACAAGGTAGTATACTGAGTACCTAAGAGCATCTGATTCTGGAACCAGACTGCCTGGGTTCGAATCTCATGTTGGTTACTTACCTATGTGATTTTTAAAGTTTTTAAAATTTTTTATTTATTGGTTTGAGAGGGACAGCAGAAGGGGAGAGAGAGTGAAACATCCATTTGTTGTTCCACTTACTCATGCATTCACAGGTTGCTTCCAGTATGTGCCCTGACCAGGAATCAAACCCGCAACCTTGGCTTATTGAGACAATGCTCTACCCATCATTCAGAGCCTCACCAATGTAATCTTAAGCAAAGTACCTAATCATTGTGGGCTTCAGCCTTCTCATCTGTATAATGGGTTTAATAATGAAACCAATCACTGGCTTGTTGAAGATTAAATGATTCCATACATGTAAAGTGCTGGCAAATGGTAATGTTCAAATGTTAGTTATCAATTATTAGATTTTATTCTACATTAATATATACTCATTAAGAAATAGTCTAGAAGAGCATACAGGCACCAAAATTGCAGCAGCGAGTATCCTAAATGATAGGATTGCAGAGGAATTTCATCTTCTTGTTTCTGCTAATATTTCCACAATATGTAAATATGGGTAAAAACAAACCTGAAATTCTTAGGATAAAAAATTTTTTTAAAACATCTAATTCATCTGTTGTTTCCAGGTAATACCTAGAACAAAACAGAAAGGGAGTCTATAACAAAAACACAAAACAGCAGTTTGTACGCTCACCGAACGGAAGTTTTCTGAGTTTTGCTCATGTTTCAGAGGAGCTAGTTGGACATTTCCCCCAGCTCACGGCTCTCAAAAAACACTGGGTAACAGGCCCAGGGGAGGCACAAGCATAATGGATACATATTTTTAACCACACACATAATCCCATGTTCAAATGTACCTCATACACACATATACATATTACCAAAGAGTTGAGATTACAAATGCAGGTTAAATCTAGTCATGGAAAGTGCCTTGGCAAGCAGCAACCAGAGGCACAAAGAATGTTCTGTGGGTTTCCTGTGCTATGGTTCCCATGCAGTTCCCAACCAACAACACTTGAGACAGCACGGACTAGCACCTTCCTTCCCAGAGTGGCTGCCTTCCCACGCTGCCCACCACCTCCCTGACTGGCACCGGCCAGCGGGGACCGTATGTGGAAGGATTCTGAAGAGCCGAAGTCGCATGTGCAAGGGGCCTGGACTCCTGCTCCCGCCTTGCTGGAGGGTAGACTCATTGCCCTGGACCCAGGCACTCCTGCCTCACTCCACGGGCAGAGCCCCAGGCCAGCCACGGCTGGAAAGCTGCCCCTGGTCCACTCGGCTTCGCTACATGAAAATAAAACACCAGCCTGTTCAGGATCTGCCCGGCACATTATTGGGAGGAAGCTATAAAAGCTGCCAACATGGGTTACCTCAAGCATTTTCCTTCTCCAATACACCGGGAATGAGGCACTGCCTTTCCTTTGCTTCCCCACCTTCCATCTTTTCGGAAAAGGCTTTCTGTGTCCCGACTGTGTTTATTGACATCCTGGCCTCTTGGCTGTTCCAGCTGTGCAAGAACGATTCTCCGTCCTCGCCATTCAAAGTGGCCCCTGTTACGACCCACTGCCCATAACATGCACTTCCAGACCACATGGCCCACTGGCTTCTCAAAGTCTGGCTCAGAAACCAAATAAAAAGCTTTTCATTCACACTTCAGTTTATGTGCAGCAGCTCAAAAGCCTTATTTTCATGTCTTACATGACTCCCACCTGAATAAATTCATTTTAAGTGCCACTTTTCCGTTTGTGGATTATGAAGCAGTGACGCGGTCTGAAGGACAGACCTGCAGGCCCCGTTGCATGCTACAGGCAGGCAGGGATGCAAAGTGACCAGGACTGAGAAGATGGATTGACGCCCAGACCTTGACAGTCGCAGCTGCAGCCCCTCACCTAAGCCACTGAATGCGGCCAACCTCTTGGCTTTGTCACAGTTGACAACATGGCCCTTAAAGTCCTGGCTTCAAATCCCAGCTCAGCAGCTTCCTGGGTGTGTCCCCTTGGGGCACAGGGAAGCCTTAGAGATTATTTCCTCATCTGTAAAATGGGTACAACACCTTGGGGAGTGGGATATTGTAATGATTGAATGGGATGATGAAATGTGCATTAGGTCTATCCTATTTCATAGCCAGAAAACAGACACTAGGAAGCCTCAACATCTCACAGTTGGTTCAGGGGTACGAACCCAGCCTGCCTGACGCCAGACCACTTTCCATGCTGACACTGCAACACACCCACCCAATGACCAGTGCTGAACACTGTCGAGAGAAATTTTACGTTTCAGTGGAAAACTGTAGCACACTCTTATGGGTTATCAAATTCTGGTCCTGTTCATTGACACTGAGCTATTTTTCACCTCTTAGTAAATTTTTAAAAAATCTTTTACTTGTTTGTACATTGGATCGGGTCTGCCATCGCGCACCTTTTCTGTTCTTGTAGTTTACAGTTTTTCTCCCACCCTCTCGACATGGCTTCACTGGGAACTACAACCTGACTTCCCAGTTCCTTACTGGAACTCCATGTTGGTTGGACCTGAACTTGCCCACCGAGCTCTCTAAAGAAGGCCAGAAGCTGAAGCTGGATGACTTGATAAAAAACTTCAAAGGACTCATCACCACAGCAGATCATGAATCCCCCTCACTTAAATGCCTGATAGTTCACATCATTCTGCAAATATTCTCTAGTCCAACAGATGATCCTTAATGAACAAAAGGCGACTGAATGAGAAATAAACTTGTGTGGTTAAGAGGAAAGAAGAATGTCTCTTCTGTCCTTAGACAAGATGGGGGACTGATAAAGATTACCTCTTTGACCAAACTTCAGTTTGGTTTCTCTGAACCCTGAGCCATCTCCTTAACTAGATCTTGACCTTGGCCTTCCTAACCAGGTCCACATAGCCATGTCTCAGCAAGACTTCCACTACCACTGATGTCTCCTCTTAGTAATTTTCCATCTGCTGAGCCCCTCACTCTGTTCCTTGGTGATAAATCCCTCCTAGTCCTTGTCATATTCAGACTTGATCCCACTTCTTTCTCCTACTGCAATATCCCTATTGCAATAGCCCTGAATAAAATCATTCTTATTATTTTAACAAGTATAACTCTTTCTTTAACAATACTAAGGCTTGCCTCAAGTAGGAGGGCCTCCACTTCCTGAAAAGTCTCCATTTATTTCCCAAATATCCCCAAATCTCCTCCGAGAGCCACCTGTTTTTCCTGCTCAAGCATAAGCAAACCTATGACAATGGCTGCATTGCTTTCCCCACCACCACCCTGTGAATCTTTGCCTCTCACAGGCTGGCTGCCAGCCCCACTACCTGCCCTGCGGGCTGCCAGCCCCCAGCTTCGTGACACTCCATTTACGCAGAGAACACTGCTATGAAAGTACGGATACGCATTTCCCATCTGGAAACGACTCAAAGCTAAATATTATGTAGGATGTGATGGTGTTCATCTACCAGCAAATAAGTGTGGCTAAGAGAAACAGAGACACGAGGAGACTGCTAGCAAGAGGGCCAGTGCGTCAGCAAGAGCTAAATTTAGCAACAGAAGCCTCTAACATCATTCTCTCAGGAAAAGGAGCCTTAGGAGAAAAAAAAAAAGTGAACATATTTAAATGAAAGAACCTTTGAGAGGAGGAAAGAATCCACATCCTAGCTGACCTGCTACTATTTCACAGAAGCCAGTGTGGAAAAGGAGCTCTCTAGAGGAGGCTGGGTCCAAGGTCAGGAAGGGCTCCACCTGCCCAGTCCCAGACCCAAGGAACCAAACCCCTGGTGGAAGGTCTCTATGGCCCTGGTAACCGCATGGTACAAAGGAAGCTGCAGATTGAGAAATTCAAATGGTAATTGCGGGGGGCAAGGGGAACAGGTGGATTTTTAAAAACCGGATATTCTGGAAAAACCTGTAACACAGCTTTCAAACAGATTTTGCTTTCTACTAGAGTGGCTGGTGTAAAAACACTGATCATCCAAGACCAAATGCCTACAGGAAGGGTTTGGAAGCCTGAGAGAAGAGAGAGGTGTTTGCGGCAATGCTACGTAAAGCCTCTGAGCAGACACGCAGGGCCCCAGTTCAAGCCCAACCCTGACTGTAGCCAGCTCTGTGGGGTTGGGCCCATTACCCTTCTCTGGGCTAAGGACAACCATCTGTGAAACAAAGGAAACTGAGGACATTTTAACATATTAAGATACTAAATATTTTTGGGTATATGTGTAGGGAAAAGAGAGAGCAACATCAGAATTACCCCACCAACACACACACACACACCAAATCTGCCTTGACCTCAACAAAAGATCCATTATTATTAAAACATAAAAGCACTGATCCCCACAAAGGACTAATATTTTTACTACAAGCAAAGTCCTTATAACTCAGTAAGAAAAATACAAGCACTCCAAAAGGAAAACGAATAAAGGGTATGAAGAGCAATTCACAGAAACACGCAAATAACTATTAATCCTATGGAAAAAATGTTCAGCCTTACTGTAACCAGAAAAAGGGCATAAAAAATAGCTTTTCCCATATATCAATTGACAAGTTCCTAAAAATACAGTAATACCACCGAGGGCCAGATTCAGAGGATTCGGAATCCTCATGCACCACTGGTAGACAGCAAATTGGCCCAACTTATGAAGCACAATTTGTAGACATCCCACTTGACCTAATAATTCCACTTTTAAAGCTCTGTCCTACAAAATTATTCAAGGACATGCACAAAATATATCTGTAAGGATTTAACCTCAATATTATTTCATAATCCTACAAAATTGGAAACTTTTCTATCCAATAAAAAAGATATAACAAAAATCGGGCTACAAAAAATGTTAAGTTATAGGAAAATGTTAAATATTAAGTGAAAAACACAGATTCTAAAGTTTTATATATACAGCAGAATTCAATTTTATTTATTAGCCATCTCTGATATATATAAAATATACAGAGGCACACCAATATTGAAAGGTCATACACAAAAATATTGCCAGTATATCTGGAAGTAACATGATCATGGGTGGTTTTATTTCCTCATATTTACTTTTCTGTATTTTCAAAATTCTTAAGCGGGTGATTCTTTTGTATTCGGAGAAACCCAATATAATTTTTTAAAAGAAACAAACAAACAAAAATGTCTTTCCTTCTCTCCAGTATATAAAAGGCATGGAACTAACAACTCCAGTCAAAAACCTGCCCCAGGACCCTGTCTAGCCCGCTGTTCAGAAAACTCCTTCCATACCCCTATCACTGACACCTAAGGAACTCTCAGTCTCGGGCTCTACTTTTACACCTCCTCTCGCCTTCTTTTTATCCCAGAAGATCTGTCACTTGAAATTCAAACAATGGAGGTCAGATCACAGCCCAAGTCCTACCAACAGACATGGAGGGGTTTATCTCTCCAATCCTTGTCCAGCCCTTTCCCTTTATGCAAAGGAATATATAGTGTTGATGGGTTTCATGACAGTTTCAGAGACTGTCACCTCCTTTGAGGCACTATCACAAACACTGAGGAAGGTAGGCAGTCAGTACCCCTGTTTATGAAAAGGCAAGTGAGGCCCAGGAATTGAGAGCAGGAACCCAGAGCTCGTTTACAGTCCCGGACTCTCTCCAATCCCACTGCCTGCTGGCTGACTCCAGGCCCTGCTCAGGCAGCCAGGGACCCCAGCAGGGAAGAGACAGGGCCCTGGCATCCCCAGCCCCATTTGGCCAGGGGCATAACTGTCTGCTCACCCTTTAATCTCCCTCATCCATCCTCATCTCAACCCTCTGTCTCTGCTCCTGCTTCCTTAATAAAAAGGTTCAGGAAAATTAGGAGAACTTCCCCTCACTGCTTATTGATTTAGTTAACTGTCTCATCTTTACTATCCTGTCACCTCATAGATCAAAAACTTCTCATTTGCAATACATGAGTAAGAACTTGTACAGCTGTGATTGATGGAAGCCACCAATGTCAATATGGCTTACGTGGAAATAAGTGGAATTCACTTGCACATGTCACTGGGTTGTCCAGAGTGCGTATCTAGCTTCAGGCATAGTTGGATCTAGGGGCTCAAACATCAGGTTTCTGTGTCTCTGTCCTTTCTCCACTTAGTGAGCAAGATATTCACCAACAGGCTTACATTTCCATCCTACCAATTCCAACAAAAATAAGTCATCTT
The DNA here is from genome assembly GCF_987537825.1 of Furipterus horrens. NCBI lineage: Eukaryota > Metazoa > Chordata > Mammalia > Chiroptera > Furipteridae > Furipterus > Furipterus horrens. Next base: position 72,129,498 of record NW_028327180.1, read on the forward strand.
CCCCAAGAACTCTGGCGAGGATCACTGCCCATTCCTTGGAACACAGGACAAAGGTCAGCCCTACCCAATCACACTGGGAAAGGTGCTCTCTTCCTAAAGGTGAGACAGGATAATAAGAAGCTAGGAAAATTCCTTGGCAAGTGGAACAGGGAAACTGAGGCAGAGAGCTGAACACAATAGCTGAACAATTTACAGCCAGGTGCAGATGATCACCAGGGCAGGAAGGCCTGGCAGGGGCAAAACTGGGAAAACAAGGACCTTGCCCTCAGGGTAACCTCTTCTCCCCCGCCCTTTCATCCCTTCAGTTGTTTTTCAGCTCCAGGCCCAGAAAAGCAGCAAAACCAGGTGGGCAATGGCCAGAACCAACTGCAATGACTGAAGACCCCCTCTGCCCTGCCACTGACCAATCAGAGAAGACCATGACCCTGAAAGGGCGCACATGGAGAACTGATGAATATTCTACTGAGACCCTCCCCTGAGACCTCCCCTAGAACTCCCATTTTTGAGAAAGAGATAAAAGCCTCAAGACAAAGGACCCAGTGTGCGCCATTTCCTTCCCCTTCTTCTTCCCCACCCCCCACCCCTTTTTACTTCATAGGTCCGTGTCTCCTAAAATCTAAGGCAATGGGCAGCTGGTAGCGAACCTGTCCCTAAAGCCCTTTTTCTCTGACTTCCCAGTGAGCTAGGGCCGCCCAGCCTAGGCTCTCCTGTTGCTTCTTTACACTGAGCCCTTCCTTGTTTCATTGTCCTCAGTTTTAATAGTTTCCTCAGTCACCTGGACTTGGGTTGGGAAATCTTCCCTACAATGAGTCAAGAAGCCACACACTACAGCTCGCTTTAGGCAGACCCCCATAGGGCCAGGCCCCTGTCCGCTAACAAAGGGAGTGGGAGATGCTGGAAAGGAAATCAACAACAGATTTCCACTTAAACAAATCTCTCCCACTTTAAGAACAAATCAGTTTCTTGGCACAGACATTCACTGACAGTGGTAAGCAGGAATGACACCAAAGAGCTGGGGTTCCTTTGCCACCCAGGCAAAGTGAATTATTAACTAACATTCACAAGAAAAGCCCAAATACTACATCAAAAATCTCTATGAGAATGTGACTTTTTAGTCAAGTTTACTTAGGTATTATTTACATACAGTAAAATTCACCCTTTTTAATAGAGTCCTACAAATTTTAGTAAATGCACACATTTATGTAACTACCACCACAATCAAGATATAGAACATTTACGTCAACCCCAAAATTCCTTTGCGTCAACCCTAACCCCCATTCTTGGCCCCTGGCAACCACTGATTTGCTTTACGACCTTATAACTAAATATCATTAAGTAATGTTTCCAGAATATCCTGACATTATTCAGTGTGTAGCCTGTTGAGTCTGGCTTCTTTCTTTTACAATGCATTTGAGACTCATCTGTGTTGGTGCATGTACCATTAGTTCACTCCTTTTACTACTGAGAGTCATCACTGATACACACACACACACACACATACACTGGTTTGTTTGTTTTTTAATTCACCTACAAAATTTGATCTAAGGTAAGTTATAAGGTACCCTACATGTATCATTATTTTATATCTCAGTTCAACAAATATTTAAGTTTCCTCTGTATGCCCAGAAGCAGGGTTTTATCAGTGAGCAAGATAAAGTCTTGGTGCTTTCATTTTCATGGAAAGAGACAGAAAATTAAGAATAAATATATGTAACATGTCAAGAAGCGAGAAATGAAGCAAAATAGAACAGGCTAGGGGATGGAGGGGGGTACAGTTGTAATAAAGTGGTCAGGGAAAGTCTCTATGGGACACAGAGGGAGCAAGGGCCACACGCATTGCAATTACCTAGAGGAAGAGCATTCAGGGCAGAAGGAACTGCCAGAGCAAAGGCTGAACAGAGCTGGGAAGAGCAAGTTGATCAGAGGCTGCAGTGAGCACAGCAAGGGTGGGAGAGGGTAGAAAAGGGTGGGAGATGAGGTTGGAGGGAAGACAGGGCCTCACAAAACAAGGTGAGGCCTTTGAATTTCACCCTAATGAGATGAGAAGTTATCTAATCCAGACACCCACCTCTTCTCTGTATCTTCAACCTCTGGTCAACCAGATGTCTGCTTTTCAACAGCAATTAAACATGTTAAAGTTTTCTTTTTAAATTTTCCCTGGAGCCCTGACTGGTGTGGCTCAGTTGGCTGGGCATCGTCCCACAAAGTGAAAGGTCACAGATTCCATTCCTGGTCAGGGCACACACCTAGGCTGTGGGTTCGGACAGTTCATGGTCAGGGCATGGTCAGAGTGCGTAGTAGAGGCAACTGATCAACGTTTCTCCCTCCTCTCTTCCTCCCTCCCTCCCCATCTCTCTAGAAATAAATAAAGTTTTTGAAAAATAAAAATAAACCTCCCCTGGATCTTCACACACCATTACCCTTCCTTTCACATTCAGATATCTTAAAGGAGTTATAACATTTCTTCCACTTTTCTACCTCCCAATGTCCCAGCAACTAACTGCTATCTGGCTGTCATGTCCAGCACTCTATGACTACAATCATCAATGACATTCTTGGTACTCACTTCTCGAAGATGCCATTCTGCCCTTCTAAAGCTCTCTTTCTTTGGCTTTAGTGAGACCAAATTCTCCTGAGACCAAATTCTCCTGGCTTCTTCTATTGGAGGTGGCTTCTTCCCAGGTTCCTCTCTGGGCCCCCTTGCCTTATAGACTGGGGTTCCTAAGCTCTGTCTTGACCTTCTTCTTACATGTCACATGCTCACCTACAGTAGAACCAGAGGTTCTACACAGTGAAAAAGCCCACATCTCCTGCTAGTCCTAACTTCTATCCTGAGTTTTAGCCTCTAATGTCTACAGGACAGCTCCAATATATCTCAGTCCAAAAAAATAAAAAGAACAGTGGATTCATTCTCCCCCACCCCCTCACTGGGCACGACCTCCCATTTTCTGTATCCAATGGCACATCCACTTACCCATTGCCAAACCATTAATTCAAGTGTCATCCTTGATTCTTCCTTCTCCTTCACCTTTATATCACCAAATCCTATCAATTCTGCTTTCTAAATCTCCCTTGATTACATCCATTCCCTTCCCCTCCCTTACTTCAGCTACCACTCTCTCTCCCCTTCTAGAATCATTCAAAAGCCTCCTAGCCCATGCCTGTTTCCAAGCCACCTCTTGCCTCCACCCAGCAGTACCCACAGCATACCCTCTCCAGTCTTATCTCCCAGTGCTCCCCCATGCCATACACCCAAGGTTCTCTCAATATATTTCAATCCTTGGCTAGACCATGCCATCTCTCGTCTCCCTCCAGGCTTCTGCACACACCCTTTCCTCTGCTGGGAATGCTCTTTCCATCCTCTTTACTCCTCACTCCCCACCATGGCTAACTTCTTATTAGCCATGAGAAAGACAGATCCTATAGTCACGCTCTCTAGGTTCCAACCATAATTCTACCACTTCCCAGCTGTGTGATTTTAACCTTCCTAAGCTTCAATTTCCCCTTCAGTAGAATGGGAATAATTGAGAGATATCATTGGTTGAGTACTCAACCATTTTCCCATCTTCCTCATTAACAGAACCCCAATTTTTTTCAGGGACCATGTGCTCATTCCAGGGAATGCATCGTGATTGGTATAAGTAAATTATAGGAACCCACCTTCCTTTTGCCAGTGATTCTGGCCAAAGAAATGTAAGAGGAAGTCTGTCATTGGGAGTCCCACAGCATGACCCATAACCCTCAACATCCACTCTGAAGACTAGCACCGTTCAGGCCCCAGAAAAACACTTTATATCTCTGGCCCTAGGTCTCCAAAACAAAATGTAACTGCATCCAACTGAGAAGGTCTGTGGATTGTGTTCTGGCTACCACTAGAGCCTCACACTGCTGTGGAGTATAGGGAGGATGAGGGGCGGAGCACTTAGGTAAGAGAGAAGACAAATGAGCTTGTCAGATACTTCCTCTCGGCATAATGCAACACATTCTTGCAAAATGAAGTACAGGAACTCAAGACTGCTGAATATCCATTTTCTTGCTTTTGTTCCTACTCAGGGTTCCACAAGTAAGTGTGATATTAGCACCAGTTGCACATGGAGGCTAAAGAACATTTTGCAAAATTATATCATATTGCATATATATGTGTCATAAAATTATACATGTCTCATTTATATGAAATATAATGTATAGGAAGCATGAAACTAATTCTTTATTCTGGAAATGTAATGAACATTAAGCACTGTAATTGGAGGTATTAAATTAAAAAAAAAAAAAAAAAGAAAGAAGCCCTGGCTGGTGTGGCTCAGTCAATTGAGTGCCAGCCTGCAGACCAAAAGGTTGCTGGTTCTATTCCCAGTCAGGCCACATGCCTGGGTTGCAGGCCAGGGCCCCAGTTGGGGTCGTGCAATAGGCAACTGATTTATGTTTCTCTCACACATCGATATTTCTTGCCCTTTCTCCCTGCCTTCCCCTCTAAAAATAAATCAAATAAAACTACAATTTAATTTTCAACATATTATGTGGCTTATTCAGCTTTTAAGTGGTTTTGATTAAAATGTTTACTCTAATTTTTAATAAATTATATTTTGCCTTTGACTGTAATAAATTTGATCATTTTAGAAGAAAAATAGCTTGTAAAAAATAATGATTATCTCATTTGATTACAACTGATTTTGGTAATTTTACATATAAGTTAAGTGCTCATATGTTTGCACTTCAAACCAGCATTGTACCGTATAAAGATAAATGGTAAAATTCGTGTTAATTTAATTATGTAATTAATAATTAATTAATTAGCCTCTGGTAAAATTAGTTTTGTTATTATATGTCATTTCGCTTCAAGTCACAGAACCTATCAACATCAAGTGAGAACTTACTATAAAAAGCTTCATGTCTTGACTTCCAATCAAGATGGAGGCATACGTAAACACGCCTCGCCTTCTCATACAACTACAGCAAAAATTACACCTAGACTACAAAAAAAAATATATCACCCAGAATTGTCAGAAAATCAAGCTATATGGAAGTTCACAACCAAGGATTTTAAAAAGCCACAATCTTCCAGACAGGTGTGCTTTTCTACAATAGGCCACACTAAGACAAGGAGTCCAAGCATCTCTAATACACAGACACAGGGAGGCTGCTAAAATAAGGAGGCAAAGAAATATGTCCAAGTGAAAGAACAGATCAAAGCTCCAGGAAAAGAAGTAAATGAAATTGAGATAAGTAACCTATCAAATGCAGAGTTGGTTATCAGGAGGCTCCAGAAACTCACTGGGTACTTCAACAGCATAAAAAAAAAACCCAGGCAGAAATGAAGGTTACATTAAATGAAATAAAGAAAAATCTACAGGGAAGCAACAGTGGAGCAGATGAAGCTGAAAATGAAATCAACAATTTCGAGCATAAGGAAGAAAAAAGCATTCAATCAGAACAAAAAGAAGAAACAAGAATTTAAAAAATAATAATAATAAGGATAGGCTTAAGAACCTCTGGGACATCTCTAAATGTACCAACATCCAAATCATAGGGAGAGATGCCAGAAGGCAAAGAGGAAGAGCAAGAAATTGAAAACTTATTTGAAAATATAATGAAAGAAAACTTACCTAATTTGGTGAAGGAAATAGACATACAATTTCAGGAAGCACAGAGTCCCGAACAAGATGGACCCAAACAGGACCACACCAAGACACATCATAATTAAAATGCCAAAGGTTAAAGATAAAAGAGAGAATCTTAAAAGCAGCTAGAGAAAAGCAGATAGTTACCTACAAAGGAGTTCCTATAAGACTGCCATCTGATTTCTTAAAAGAAACTTTGCAGGTAAGAAGGGACTGGCAAGAAGTATTCAATGTGATGAAAAGCAAGGACCTACAACCAAGATTACTCTATCCAGCAAAGCTATCATTTAGAATCAAAAGACAGATAAAGTGCTTCCCAGACAAGGTAAAACTAAAGGAGTTCATCATCACTAAACCCTTATTATATGAAATGTTAAAGGGAATTATATAAGAAAAAGAAGATAAAAACAATAAGCATTCAAATGGCAATACATTCAGAACTATCAATAATTGAACCTAAATAACAAACTAAGCAAACATGCAGAACAGGAACAGAATCATAAGTATGGAGATCATTTGGAGAGTTATCAGCTGGGAGGGAGAAAGGGGGAGAAATGCGGAAATGGTGCAGGGATTAAGGAGCATAATTGGTAAGTACAAAATAGCCAGGGGGATATTAAGAATAGTAAAGGAAATGGAATAGCCAAAGAAGTTATATGCACAACCCATGGACATGAACTAATTGGGGAAGCATGGGCTTGCTAGAGGGAATGAGGGTACTGGGTGGAGGGGGGGAAAGGGGGAAATTGGGACAAGTATAATAGCATAATCAATAAAATATATATTTTTTAAAAGTTTCACTTAGTACTTAGTTTCACCTTCTCCCTGCTTTTTGAACAAGGGGTCCCACATTTTCTTTTGTATTGGGTCCCACAAATGATATAGCTGGCCCTGATGGTAGAGCAGAGAGAAAGAAAGACTCTGAGACCTTCATGCCATTGGTGGCACTGCCAACCATAGGATACCAGCCCCAGATTTCTTGTGTAGTCAACAAGAAATGACATTTTGATCAAAGCCACCATTAACTGGGGTTTTTCTGGCTTGTGGCCAAAAGCATTCCTAGGTAATAAACTACGACCCACCTCAGGGATGTTACAAGGATTAAATGAGAAAAGTCAAGTGACTAGCAAATAGCTCAGCTGTGAGCACTTACTATGAGCCAGCATGGTTCTTTCTAACAATGGAGCTCTCGGAGCATAGGAAGGAGCCATGTCATTCACCGTCCCAACAGAGCTCCTTTGAGCCTGAAAGAGAATACAAATAAAAATGATGCGAGGACCGAAGGACTCCTCTGGGCTGACTGAGAGTAAACATTCACACATTAGCTCTTATTCAGGGATTAACTTAAACATCACTTCTCCGGTAAGGTGCTCTCAGTTCCCCAAGTCTGCATGCAGGGCCCACAGTGCCCTTTATGTCCTCTGCCAGCACTTCTCACTGCATGCAGCACAATAGCCTTTTCCTAGTCCATCTTCCCCACCGGACTAGTTCCAAGAACATGGGGTCTGAGTCTGTTCCATTCTCCACTGTGGCCACAGGGCCTCACAAATGGCGAGTGTTCAATTAATATTTGCTGAAGGAACTAATTTGGTCTGCCATTTGTATGCTTGCCCAACCCTGGTGATTCCACTATGCGTGAACAGCTCTTATATTTGCATTTGGGTTCTGCGGGAGTGCAACTTGTATTTTATTCGCTGATGTGTCCCCAAAGTCCTAACTGCAGCGCCCGGTAGGTAACGGTACTCAGGCGGTGTCTGCTGCTCTTTTAGCTTCCTTTCCGATGGCCAGAAAATACTGTGGGGATTTTAACAGAGAGCGAGAGGGAGAACCTAGTGCTCTCCTTGCACTGTGTCTAGTTGTAACATCTAGATCCAGAAATTAAAAGTGAAGAATCAAGATGGGAGATCCCATCCTAGCCAGGTGTATGGGTCCTATTTTTCTCCTACCAAAATATTTTTAAAATCTGTCTTTCTTGTAGAAGCACACACATATCTCACGGGATGAGGAGGGCCCACTTTCCCACAGCTCCCATGTCACCTGGGAAGCTAGCATGCAGCCATGAGCACCTTTTCTCTTCTGTCACCAACTCAGCTTGTTGCTCTTCTTTTAGTAAACCAGCGCTCCAGAACACCCTTCAGGAACAGCTTGCTGGATGGAGCCAGTCAGCAGGACCAAAATGGACCAGAGAGAGAGATTCTGGACATTTGTCTCTTGGGCCAGACCTGGGAGCACACAGTTCCCTCCCAAAAAGGAAGAGACCACCCCAACAGAGGCTCCAAGAGCCAATAAAGTAAGGACAATTAGAAGAAAAGAGACTGCTTTCTCTCTTCTCCTGCCCAGTCCTTTTCAAATGCAATCAACCTACCCTTTGGGGAATAGATAAAGCAGCAGCAGGTGGGTGCTTCAGGTACCCCGCCCTGGCTAATTACTGCCATCCCACAGCACTGGCTGAGCCCTGCCCCCACCTCCGTCTGGGTTCAGGAGAAAACCTGTGCTCTGGACATTCCTCAGCAAAGAGCACCAGCTATGGTCTTGGGCTAACATCATACCAGCTGCCCAGCTGCCCGCAGCAGTGCCAGGGACATGGCTCTACGAGGGTCCCTGCCGCAGCCAATCAAATATCTCACAGCTCACTTTACAACAGTGCTCTTACAGTCTTCTCTCATGCAGCCAATGGGACAGAACGGAAGTGGAGGTTAAAATCATGCCAACTCTTAAAGTGCCCCCAGGAGATGGTACCAATTTTGTTTCTCCCACATTGCGTACCCAGGAATTGAGAGACATGCCTTACCTCTCACTAATCAGAGGGCCTCCTTCTCCATCTGTTAGGGCATCCTTTTTCTTCCCCCTCATTAATGCAGGTGTCACTGGAGCCGTGATTAAACCTACAATGAAATGTTAAGTTAATTGTCTTTGGGCTTAGAAGAAGTCTTTGCCATGAAAAGTGGATTCTTTCTGGAACCTTATGGATTTCTCTCCCTGACCCCTGATATCTTACTTTCCTACTCCACTGGACTTGTTTGCTTTTCTCTTTTTTGTTTCTTTCTTTAAAAAAAATTTTTTTTTAACTTCACTAGGGGAAAAAAATGGAACATTTCTGGTTATGGGGAGGGGGAGGGGGAAACAAGCAAATACAGTGAGGCCGCCCTGGCCCCCATCTGTTCCAAATCTTCCCCTCACAGGATGTAATGTCTAAAAAGCAAGAAAAATATGCCTTCCTCTTCCAACATCCAGCAGGATCTTGCATGCAAAGAGAAGAATGTCTGGTTACTCTGTGGGTTTTCATCTGCTTTTTAACTCACATGTTGCGGAATTACACTGGCCCCTGAATCTCATTCCCCCCACTCGCCCCCCCCAAACCCCCAGAGTTATGCAGCCAGGAGGCAGCAGGGTTCACCACGAGTGAGGAACATCCTGGTTTTGGCAAGGAGCTCCCTCCACTCTGCACCACCAACCCCTTTGGCACAAAGGATTAGTTCTAAGCATGGCCAATGACTTTTGCAGATTTCTTAGCACAAGACAAGCCAGAGGGATGCCTGGGCCCCCAGAAAAAGTGGGGCTGCCCCAAGGGCAAAAGGAGTGGGCTCAGGATCCCAAACTTCTTATTCTGCACTCTCATCCCCCACTTCCAGGCACTTTGGGCACGGATGTACACAAGCAGCCAACTGCTGGACATCTGAACAGGAAGGATGTTTCCCAGTAGCTAGCAATAGCTGTAACTGATACCTCTCCAGGACTGGGAGGAGGGTATTTATAGGAAGGGCAGCTGGCCAAGCTAGACCAGCTCCAACTTTATTTCAGCCAGCCCTCCTTTCCGTCCTCTGTAGTTTTTCAAGTTAAATGAAGAGGCATTCCTCCCTTTATTGCTTGGTTTTTATGCAAGGACTGAGGCTCTCATTAAAATGATTGAGAAGCCCTGACTGAAAAGAGGGAAAAGAACCTGCCCCTTGGGCTCTCAATCTTCCTCTCTTCTATCCCCTAGCCACCCCGCTCCTCCTCCTTGGCCCCCCAAGCTTGTTCCTTGACACATGCTTCTTCTCCCCCTCCCCCTTCTTCTTCTTCTTCTAATCCTCACCTGAAGATATGTTTATTGATTTTTGAGAGAGAGAGAAACATCTATGGGCCACCTCCCGTACACACCCTGACTGGAGATCAAACCCACTACCCTTTGGTGTGCAGGAGGACGCTCCAACCCACTGACCCACCCGGCCGGGGCCCACATGCTGCCTCTTTATGCCCCCACAACACAGACTCCCCCTATGGTCCTCTAGATGAACAAAGCTCTCTCTTACCCTGGGTCCAAATCATCCTTTCTTCTAGCCCTATTACCCCTCTCATCACATCCTACGAGACCCTGTATGACCTACCCTCCCTCATACACCTTCCTCTGGCCTTATTTCCTGCCACTCTTCCCTTACAACCTACCGCCCCCTTGCTGTTGCTGAAACCTCCCAAACACCCTCCTCAGGGTTTTTCACCTGCTGTTCCCTGTACTTGGAACCCCTTCTCCCAGGTGTGTGAAAGTCTGGCTCCCTCATATGATCCAGATTCCTACCCCAAACTACCTCCCTAGAGAGGTCTTGCTAACACTAATAAACAGCGCCCTCATCACTCAGTCACCCTCCAGCCATTCCACCCACACCTGCTTTATTCTCTCACTCACAGCACCTTTCACCACCACCAAAGCCTCTCTCCTTGACCAACCTTTAGTGAACCTCCTCTGAACTTCTTCTCAGCGACGCCTCAACGGTGGCCTGCCTTCAGCAAACAGTCCTGCTAAGTCATCTCCCACCCCTGATACCTAATCAAGTTCCTCAGCCCCTATCTTTGATGGGTAAGTCCTTGGCCTGCCTTCTACAAGAATCCTGTTTCGTTGGTTCCACAAGCATCCCCCTGCCCTTGATGTCTCCATCCACTGACCTCTTCACTCTGTTGGTGATAAATCCCCAGCTATCTCTGCTGTATTCAGAGTTGAGCTCATTTTTTTCCTATTGCAATAGTATTGAATAAAGTCTTCCTTACCATTTTAATAAGCGTCAGAATCATTTTTCAGTAATGCCACCTGATAGCGCATGATCTTTTTGTTCATCTGCTTCCCTTCACTGGACTGTAAGCTCCATGAGGACAGGTCTCTGTGTTAGCTCTCCTCTGCTTTGCTAGCTTCTAGAACACACAGCAGATGCTCAACAAATATTCGTTGAATGAACAACTCTAGTTACCTCCACTTCTCTCTTGATCTCAGTTTACCTGCCACCCCTCTGGGAAGTCGTTCCTGAATTGTCTAAGGCTTAATCCTGTCCTTCACCTAACAGCTATCATACTGATCGCAAGGGATAATTCTCTGGTTTAATAGGCACTCTTTTTTGTAAAGATTTTATTTAGTTATTTTTATAGAGAGAAGGGAGGGAGAAAGAAAGAAAGGGAGAGAAACACCTACTGATGTGCAAGCGAAACATCACACACCCCCAACCTGGGACGTAGCTGGCAACCCAGGCCTGTGCCCTGCCCAGGAATCAAACCAAAGACCTTTGCTTTGCGGGACAATGCCCAACCCACTGAGCCACACCGGTCAAGGCTGTAGTTTTAATTTGTTAATAATATAATATACTAACTTACAAAAAGCGTAGAAGCCTATCTTGACCATCTGCCCTCGTTCCCTTGCACACCTCCACAAAACCCCGCCTCCAGTCTGTCTTCTCCGTATAGACATCTTTGCACACATCGGTCCACACGTCTCCACTCTCGCTGCCCCACCCCCACCCCACATACGTTGCCTGACCAGAGGTTTCATTTAAAAGGGAGGAAGAGGAGTCCTGGTGGGGCTGAGAGCCAGCTCTCTGCTCTCCAAAACCAAGTCCAGCTCTGCACCCACCTTTCCAGCTTTCTCCACTCACAGGAGTGGCTGCTCCGTAAGAGGGAGATGGAGTCCCCAAGGCCGCACACTCTCACATCACTTCTCCACTCCCGGCAAACTGGCAAGGCCAGTAGGGGTCCGAGTGGCCGGAGAAGCTATGATCCTGGGCGGCGAGAGGGCGCATTAGGCCACCATAGGCCAGGGCGGTGGTGGTGGTAAAGGGGCATCTACTAGCAGGGGGAGGGGGGGCGGCTGGTTGTAGAAACCTTCCAAGTAGGAAAAGTAAACAGAGGTAGGCTCTTCCTCAGCCCTTTGAGCCTCTCAGAGGAGAGCAAACCTTCAAGTGTTTGCTGAAAAGCTAATCCGATTTAAAAATGCTTTGAAAGGGCTGCAAGAGGAAGCGCTGGCTACTGACCACCCCCTCCACGGGCCTGCAGCCCAAGTGCAGTCACTCTCTTCTACCCTCAGCCCCCTGTCTCGGGGGTTCTACACACACAGAGACCCGGAGAATCAGGAAGGTACCCGGGGTGGAAGCGGGAACCAACCCTGGTCCACTTAGGGCTACTGACTCCTCTTCCTGCCAAGAACAAAAGACGTCTTGAGAGCAGAAAACTGGCCAGGATTGGAAAGAGCAGACTCCATACAGCCTTCATCACCACAAGGCAAGCTCAGCCCCCTCACGCCCTACCCGTCTGCAGGAGACTGAAGTGCCCCGCCTCGCTTCCCAGGAGGCACGTTATTACTGTACTCTTACCCCACCCTCACCCCACCACAGGTGGGTCTCATTTCTGGCAGCCAATAATTCTCTTAAGTTCCAGGTGAAATGAGTTTCCAAGCAGAGTTGCCAAACAATTAAAAAAGGCGAACCCTCTCAAATGCTGCAGATTCAGGTTCTCTCCCCCTTGGACAACCTTACCAGACCCTGTCACCCACTGCCATCAGGCTGTGATCAGCCATCCCAGGTTGCCAGAGCCTCTCCCGGTGTCAGCACTGAGAGCACCACATCCCGGGATGGTGGGTCACCTGTCCCTGCAGCCTCCCCAACCTCCTTGCCTACCACCCCTTCCTCCGCCCCGAGTTTCAGGTGGGCTCATATTTTGGGAAGGTGGGCTTTCTGGTATTGTTCCCTAATCCTGATGCCCTTGCTGGGTTTTGGAAGAGAGCTTTAATTTAAAAAGAGGGAGATAGATAAGAATAACATCAAACACTTAGTGCTTTCTCTGCTGTATATATAGTACCTTGTTTAATTTCATCCTGTAAGGCAGGTACCAGTTCTAAGACTGGGAAACTGAGGCCCAGGATCACAGATAAAAAGTGGTGGAGCTGGGCCCTGGCTGGGTGGCTCAGGTGGTTGGAGCGTTGTTCCACACAGCCAAAGGTTGCAGGTTCAAGGTTTGGGGTGCCTACAGGAGGCAGCCGATCGATGCTTCTCTTTCCCATTGATGTTCTCTCTCTTTCTCTCTCCCTTCCTCTCTCTCTAAACAACTTACGCTATACTGAAAAGGCATAAATTTACATATATGAAGAAATTCCTGAAGAAAATGGGATTGTGAGACTACCATAGGTTCTCCTATAGATGGACCCCTGGTTGCCATGGGGAGAGGGCCAGGTTCATGGACAAGTTACGGCACCGCCGCCCTGGGGCAGAACCTCATCACAGTAACCTCCTAACATTGACTGTGCCTGTACCCACCCTCTCACTGACTGCCAGATGAACCCATTACAACCCAGATCTGACTGTGTTCCTCCAGCCATGTCTGAGGCACTCAACAGCATCACTGTACAATAAAGCCCAGGTCCCTCTGCCTGCGTCTCATCCACTGCCTTGAAAATATGAGTGGAGTCCAACATTACAGGAACCAGTTTGGCAGGATGGGTCACAACCCGCGATAAATGTTTGTGCCCTTTGACTTTATAATCTCCCTTCTAAGAATTTTCCCCAAGGAAATGGTTGTGACTGAAGATGACGGGGAGGAGGAGAGTGACATTTACACATAAAGGTGTTCATACGCAGGTTTATCTGGAAAAATGAAGCTGGAATAATGCCCATGACTTAACAATAAAGAAATAGTTAACCAAATTCTGACGTATCTGGTATATCCATTCCATTGGATATTATACAACCATTAAATGTATGTTTAGGAGTTGAAAATAGCATGGAAAATGCTTGGGCTACCATGTTACGCAAAACAAGCAGGAAATAGAAAATTATACAGACAGTGTGATCACAACTTTGTGAAAATAAAAACACAACTGATAGTGAAAAGGGCTAAAAAGGAAATGAACAAGATGAAAAAGAGCTAACATATACTAAGCATCTTGCTAACTGCTTTACATTCTTACCTCATTTAACCCGCAGGCAAGCCTACTAAATTAGGAACTATATTTATTCTCACTTTACCAATGCTCCAAGAGATGAATTAGACTGCCTGATGGTTGCCACAACTGATAAGGGTGAAAGAAGGGATCTGAACTCAGACTTGTCCGTCTCAGAGCCTGTGCCTTTTCCCTCCGTGCTATTACCACACCCACACTGCTGGCAGCTCTCCCCTCTGCTTTCTACTTTTTTATTCTCTAAATTGCCCACGTTAACCATTATTGCATCTTTTTAACTTTCTTCTATTTCAAAGGTACTATGGACTTGCAACACTTGGTGTGTAGTGGTATTACTTTTGATGCAGAAAGTTATAGAGTTAGAACCAAACAACACCAAACCTATCTTCATCTTAAATTTAAACTTCTCCACAGTTGGGCTCCCTGCTGTCCTCTGGGTCACATTTCCCATCTCTCCTTTTTCATAGTCATTAAGTCACTAAGCTAAGTTATTAGGTGACATGGACAGATCTATGCTTTTTGGAAAGAACACCTCTGGGGCAGAGAGGAAGGTGGGCTGCTAAGGTGAAGGCAGAGGCGGTGGGGGCAGGTGAGGGCCAGCACTGTGGTGGCCGACACAGAGATGGCCTGGCCAACGGCCAGTGTGTAACACACACATAGAAAGGCCATGCCCACAGTACCCAGGGAAAACAAACTGTCCATGGAAAAACATCAGCATTAAACAAAAGAAACTGCAGGCAGAGCTGCAGCCAGGGTCTGGGCAGGATCCCTCCCCATTTCAGGGCCTCTGGGCTGCTCCTCCAAGGGCGCCAGGAGACAGGGCCTTGTCCAGTCGCCACGTCCTGGAACCTCGAGGGTAGAGATAGCAAGGGTAAGAAGAATCACCACCATCCACACCAGCATTCTGGACCTGGCCTCCCTGGGAGCCATAGTTTGAGGATGAGAGCAGGCTTTTGAGAAAACAGATTACAGAGAGAGAGCTTGGTTGCAACACAGTAGTAGCAGTACAAAGTGTGAGAAGTTGCAACAAAGATGCTCAAATTTCAGTCACTTTTCCCAACCCTTGCAAATCTGTTGGGCTTTCCAAGTAAGGAAGCCACAATATAGCTGGAGGAAATAAAATAAAAAGGAAGAAATATTCAACAGTGGTTCTCAGCCATTGTTGGGCCTCAGAATCACCTTGGGGGAGAGGCTGTTTAAATGCAGAATTTTTTAGGCTCACCCCCAAACATTCTAATCTCATAGATCCTGCTCAGGTCTAAGAGTCTGAATGAGGATTTCCCCAAGTTAGTACTGAACCCTAAACCTATCTGCTAAGAAACGCTGATTTACAGTGTCTTGCCAATGTAAGGGTTGACATTTGGGGGACATTTCTATTTACTTCATCTTAAAAAAAAAAACTCTACAGGGAATTCTTTATTATTTTTGCAACTTTCCTGTAAGACAAATTATTTCAAAATAAAAAGTTTAACATATATTAGAAAAGTAATATATGCCAACAATAAAAATACTTTTTCCCTCATCTGAGGACTTTTATTTTCCATTGCTTTTTAGAGAGAGAGGAAGGGAGCGAGAAACATCGATGTGCAAGAGAAATATCCCTTGGTTGCCTCCCATACGCGCCTTGCCAGACAGGGATCATACATGCCGGGCGGGGACTGGACCTGCAACCTAGGTATGTGCCCTGACCGGGCATTGAACCAGAAACCTTTCAGTTATGGGACGACTCTCCAGCCAACTGAGTCACATTGGCCAGGACAGTGTAATAAAAATTTTTGAATAGTACCACATTAGATAAAGTGGAACACGGACAACCCCTTTCGTTATCCCTCACCCCCATCAACACCAGCAGCCTCATCCCACTGTCCACACTAGCCACTGTGAACAGTGTGATAGATAGCAGCGAACAAGTCAGACTTCCTTTTTTTCATTTTTTAGTAATAACTAATACCTGCAATGATGTGATAAAAATGACACTTAAAATTGTTGGTCAAAGTGCAAATTAATACAGCTCTTCTGAAAAGCAATTTAGCAATGAGTTTCAAAACCAGAGAAACATTTATGCTCTTGGACCTACCAATTCCATGCCTAGGAAGTTCTCCAAAGGGCATCAGTCTCTTGGAATAGTACGCAATCTTTTTATTTATTGATTTTTTTTTTTGTAAAAAGCACTTTAACATGAAATCTATGCTCTTAACACATTTTTAAGCACATGTATAACATTGTACAGGAGGACTCTAAGCTTATTCATCTTGTATGACTGAAACTTTATGCCCATTGTTAGCATCTTTGTCCACTCTGGAGAAATGTCTATTCAAGCCTTAGCCCATTTTTAATCAGGTTATTACTTTTATTGAGTTGTATTGAGAAGTGAGCAATTTAAAATGACATCACAAAGCAACAAGGAAGATAGTTATGATAATGTTAATGAAAAAGGAAAACAGGTATAAACATTTTACACATCCTCTTATACTGAGTCATTGTTGTTATTTGGTTTTGTTTAGATAGATAAAACAAAGGAAATAAATTAAATTGCTAACATTATGTTAGGGAGCTGGTATTTGAGTGAAACTTTTATCTCTATTATTTCCTCTGTTGAGCGCCCAAAACTCATATTTTGCAGACAGACAGGCAGAGACCTGGGTGAGAAATCCATCTCCCACTTCCTATGTGTTTGACTTTGAGGACTTTATGTAACCTCTCCGAATCTCAGTTTTCTTATGGAGATAACTGGCAATAGAAATTAGCCTCCCCAGGCTGGTGTGTCTCAGTGGATTGAGCCAGGCCTGTGAATCAAAAGGTCCCTGGTTGGATTCCAGCCAGGATATATGTCTGGGTTGCGGGCCAGGTCCCCAGGTGGGTGGGTGTGTATGAAACAACCAATCAATGTTTCTCTCCTCTTTCTCCCTCCCTCCCCCTCTCTCTGAAGATAAATAAATAAAAATTTTTAAAAATTAGCCTTTAAACTTGCTTCAAGAATTAAAATAAGAAAACATGTGGATGATGGGAATGCAGACTGGTGCAGCCACTGTGGAAAACAGTACGAAATTTCCTCAGAAACCTAAAAATGAAACTGCATTTTGAGCCAGCAATTCCACTGTTGGGATTTAACTAAAGAATCCTGAAACACCAATTCAAACAACCTATGCACCCCTATGTTCATAAAAGCGCTGTTTACAATAGCCATGTGCTGGAAACAGCCTAACTGCCCATCAGTGCATGAGTGGATCAAAAAACTGGTACATTTACACAATGGAGTACTATGCAGCAGAAAGAAAGAAGGAACTCCTACCTTTTGTGACAATGTGAATGGAACTGGAGAGAATTATGCTTAGTGAAATAAGCCAGGCAGCGAAAGACAAATACCATATGATCTCACCTAATACAGGAAACTAATGAACAAAACAAACAAATGAGAAAAATAGAACGAGGCTTGGGAACAAGGGACAGACTGACAGTGACCAGAAGGAAGGAAAGAAGGAGAAGGGTCTAGTCAAAGAACTAGTACAACAGGGCATGGAATGACTGGGGGCGGACAGAGGAGAGCAATGGGGGAAAATGGGACAACTGTAATAGAATAACAGTAAGAAAAGTAGGTAGTTACAGAATAGCCATGGGGCTGTAAAGTACCATATAGGAAATGGAGTAGCCATAGAACTTACACACATGACCCTTGGACATGAACAGTGGTGTGGGACTGCCTGAGGGAGTGGGAGGTGCTGGGTGAGGGGGGAGGGGAAAAATCAGGATGACTGTAACAGCATAATCAATAAAACAAAATTAAAAAAACAAAAACAAAAGAAAAGAAAACACGTGGAAACGCTGAGTGCTTTTTGACCTGACACAATAAATAAAACTGTTATAGTTATTTTTCACTATTCTCTGTGATGAGTCACATTTCACAAATCAATACTTGAACACTGGGATTGTAACATGGGGATTAACATTTTGAATGTCCTCATGTTCGTCATCAGATCCTCTCTGAAGCCCCTGCTTGGTTTAACCCTAAAAGAGATTTTGTACTAAGTGCATTACAGCGACAAGGCACCACTCCCAGTTAACTGAACGATGAAATGGGAATAAGGTCTGCAAATTGTAAAGTACCTAAAAATGTAACACACCACGAGTCCATTTTTACAAGATAACTCTGAAGGGACAGTGATTAAACAAAGGCCCAAGTTCCTGGAGTATTTCTACATGGTGCATTAACGCATTAAGTGAACATGTGAAATGCAGAAAGGCTGCGGAGTAAGGCTACAAGGTGGAGGGGCTGTGTGTCAGAACCTCCATCATTCTTCCAATATCTGGGCCCAGGCTTCCAGGAGGAGGCAAGACTTTCCAGGGTGATGAGAATAAGAGTAATGACCTCAGGATGCCTTTCAGCCAATCAGAATAACAATTCCTTGGACCACCTTCGTCTAAGTTATGTTAGGCTTGGCTCCATATCTTTTTCTTTGGAGTTAATTGCAAGAGTTACTCTGAGCCCATGACTAATAATAGTATGTCTCTTCTTTCTCAGGGACTATTTAGAAATAGAAACTAAATTATTATTTTATTATCAATACCATGGCAGTGTGCTCACGCTTACTGGTTCTAAAATTTCAAAAGCACCTGTTCTAGAAAATATACAACTATATCTGGTTGAAAGTAAAAAAAAATCCTTTTAGAGTCCCCATCTTACACTCCTCCCTGGAGGAAACTGCTGATTGGATACGTACTTTTCTGACCTTTACTTTTACAAATATATGTGATGCATTCACATGCACACACATTTTTTTTACATAAATAAGATCACAGTCTATTTCCCTATGACTTGCTTTATCACTTAATAAGTCAAGGGCATCATTCTACATCTGGACATGCAGGCACCTGAGTGGTCGTTACAGACCCTAAAGTCAGCAGGCTTAAAACCCAGCTCCCCATATTGTAAAATATGAAAATCATTTAGAATAGTGTGTCAAGTAAGTAGTATATGTGTGTTGGCCATTGCTGTTATTCGGCTTGCTCTTTTCTTTAATAGAATTCTAGTATTCCATCATATGGATAGCCATAATTTATCGAGCCAGTCCCTTGCTGAGAGACACATAGATAGTCTCCTTTTTCTGCAATGAGCATTTTTGAACTTAGGTCGTTGTAGACATGGGCAAGCATCACTATAGTATAGTACCTAAGACATGAAATTGTTACATCAATTCCATGCAACAAAGGTCATATTCATTTTTTATGAAAGGTGTTGCCAAACTTCCTTCCAAAAGGCTGTATTAACTGACATCCCTGACAATGGTATATGCCTGCCTATCTCTAGGTGTCTGCACAAGCCTCATGGATCTTTGGTATCTTCATTTCTGCATCCATGTTCCCTAAATGAAATCTCAATCAAAACCACCAACAATGCATTTGGTAAATACCCTGGGACACCTAATCCCTTTGTCTTTTAAAGAGGAACCAGGCCCTGGCTGGGTAGCTCAGTTGATTAGAGCATCAAACCAGTATGGCAAGGTTATAGGTTCAATCCGCAGTCAGTGCACCTACAAGAATGAACTAATGAACGCATAAATAAGTGGAACAACAAATTGATGTTTTCTTCTCTCTCTCTCCTCAAAAATCAATCAATAAATAAATAAAATTTTTTAAGGAACCAGATGGGACGTCTGGCCAAGATGGCAGCATAGGCAGACATGGTTCACCTCTTCACACAATAACATCAAAGGTACAACTAAAATATAGAACAATCATCACTCAGAACTGTCAGAAATTGAGTTGAATGGAAGTCTGAAAACTATAGAATTAAAGAAACAAGTTGGATGCAAAGAGACCCACTCCAAGACACATTATAATTAAAATGCCAAAGGTTAAAGACAAAGAAAGAATCTTAAAAGCAGCAAGAGAAAAGCAGTTAATTACCTACAGGAGGGTTCCCATAAGACTGTCAGCTGTATTCTCAAAAGAAACTTTGTAGGCTAGAAGGGACTGGCAAGGAACATTCAAAGTTATGAAAAGCAGGGACCTATAGTCAAGATTGCTCAACCCAGCAAAGATATCATTTAGAATGGAAGGGCAGATAAAGAGCTTCCCAGACAAGAAAAAAACTAAAGGAGTTCATCATCACCAAACCATTATTATATGAAGTATTAAAGGGACTTATTTAAGAAAAAGAAGATCAAAACTATGCACAATAAAATGGCAAAAAATACAAATCTATCAACAATTGACTCTAAAAAACAAAGTAAGCAAACAAGAACAGAGACAGAATCATGCTTATGGAGAGTATTTTGATGGTTGCCAGATGGGAGGGGGCTATAGGAGAATGGGTGAAGAGATGAGGGGATTAAGACGTACAAATAACTAGTTACAGAATAGCCGAGGGATGTAAAGTACCGTATAGGAAATGGAGTAGCCAAAGAACTTATACATATGGCCCGTGGACATGAACAATGGTGGGGGGGTTGCCTGAAGGAGTGGGGGTGGGTGGGTGGAGGAGGGGTAAAGGAGAAAAATTAGGACAACTGTAATAGCATAATCAATAAAATAGAATAAAAAAAAAAACACCACATAAATAGCAAAATAAATAAGTAAAAGAAACCAGATGTTTTAGACTCCAACAGGCCTTCGAAGAGTTGCCTGGACACAGCCCTGGGATGAATTTGAAAAACACAAATAAAACACACTTCTGTTCCCTAACACCCTCCAGAGCCGCTCAAGGGGGCCCACGTGAGGCCCAGCCGCTCTGCTCTCCATCACATACAAAAAGATTTTCAATAGCAGCTGGTGTTTTCCTGGGTGGAGACCAGAGCCAGCATTTGTATATAAATATTATACTGGAACTGGAGGGAGAATGGGCTGGAAGCTGAGGCTGCAACACCCCAGTTGTCTTGTTAATGGAGGGTGGGGGTGGCCCAGGAGGAGCGAGCACCCTCATTCTTCCCCCTCAGCTTCCTGTCAAAGAGGAGGCTCCCCAGGCACAGGCCAACCCCATCAGGGCCACTTGTAATAAAAACGAAATGGAAGCTGGTGCAGAACTTGGCTGGAAATGTACAGCCGGGCAGAGGAGAAGCAGGACAAAGAGGTGTGCTCCATCTGCAGGGTCAAACTGCAGTTTTGTCACCTGCTTTATATGTCTGGCCGAGTGAACACCTGCAGCCACCTGGCTCCTTAGGCCACTGAATGAGATGGCCTCTCTGGCCTCATCTCCAAGGTTCTGTGGCACAGAGTGACTTGTAGCTTTGCTGGAGGACCTCCTGGAATGGAAGGGAGCTGTGGAGGTCTGGGAGGGGGTTGTTCTGGCCCACGAGGGGCCTCCCAGGGTTCCTAGGCAGGAATGTCAATAATTTGGAGGGTTGCCCCTGCTAAGCTCCACAAGCCCCAAAGCCATTCATCTTTCAAACTTGTTTTTCAGGCTCAGTATTTTATGGCTCAAAACCATTCACCTTTGTTCTTCCAACTGTCTCCCTGCCTCCCACCATTCCCAGGGAAGCCAGGTCAGGTCAGGGAGGGGAAGAGGCAGGCTAGTTTCTGGAACAGTGAATTCTGTGGATCAGAGCAAATTCCAGAGATGAGACCCAGGGACCCTGGCTCATGTCCATGACGGAGGGAATAACTCAGATGATTATCTCAGGCACTCGGAAGTGAGTGAAGCTTCCCTTCCTAGTCAGTTCACATGGGAGGGTCAGCAGAAAGGACAAGAGGCCCAGAGACCTAGGGTCTAGCTGGATCTGACTAGATGCAGTGTGTAGTACAAAAAAGGGACTTAATCTCACTGTGGCTCAGTTTCCTTTTCTTTGCATTTCATTAAATATACAAAACAGCTATTTGTTGAGTGTGAGCTATGTGTTCTAGACACTGTGAACCCAGCAATAAATAGTCATACCCTGCCTGCCTTTGTGGAGTTTATATTTCCAGTGATAGAGATACTAGTAACAGTATCATCACATTACTACCGAGGAACCCAGGTTTCTGAGGGAATTAACCCACCAACAAGGTCACACAGCTCTGATGTGGGCTTCCCTGGCTCTCTCTCAAGGACACTCTTGCTACAAATACTAAGCACAGCTACCAGGCGCACTGTGACTGTCATGGAGCTGAGGCTTCAGAGCCTCACTTGCACCAGCCCCTTGCAAGGCCCTGAGGAGGGGCCTGGAAAGAAATGCTGTCTTGGGTTTGCCTAAGCTTTGCTAAAGCCAAGTCTTAACCACACCTGAAAAGAACACAGTCTCTCCCCACTCCAGTTTCCCTCTGTCACTCCTGCCCTCCTGCTGTGTGATGTTAGGGTGGCCTTGGGCATTCAGGAAACATCCAAGTGGGAGTCAATTTGGTGGGACATTGAACTTGAGCCTAGTGGGATATATTTATGTGGCTCACAGTCACCTCCACGTAAGGGAGTGGCTCTTAACCCTCCAACGCAGGCCCAGCTCCCAGGATGATGCCACAGTGTCCCCACCCAGTCCTGATGCCACAGCAGCAGCTGAATCACCACAAGAACACGGCCTCCAATGCCCCACACTGAAACATGCGGGAGAGAAGCAGGAGAAAGGTTTAAAATGGACTGAGTCAGGTGTCAGCCTGTGAGAAAAGCTCCCAATTCCTAGGCCAGTAAAACTGTAAGTGGAACATTCAGTTCCTCTAGTCAAAATGGAAGTTCTCTTTGGTTGGAAATATACTGGATGCATATAATTACAATGCACCATAGCTCCTTTTTCATTTTCGATGGGAATATTATAAAATAGTATTTACCAAAATTCCTCTGTTTATGGAACATGAACATGGAGTTAATACTACAGAGTGCGTGTCTACGTGAATTTGCTCATTTTCTGCATCTAAGCTATCAATAATAAGAAGAAACAAATGTTGAGCAAACATGCTAGAGAAAAGGCTGAGTTTCTTTTATTCTCTCTATTAAAGTTATCTTAGGAAACCATTATCATTGGAAGAAGTGATCAAAGAGTATGACTCCAGACATTGTAGGAATAAAAAATATGATAGAGGTGGGTCAGGCAATTAATAAAAATGTTCTATTAGTCTCCTGAATTTTATAGTGCTTAAGTTATTTCATGGATTTTAAGATATAAATTGTTGGAGTTCTTTTCTCCCTCTAAAAAAATATTCACTTACATTCCTACTATTGGATTTATAATTCTCTAGTATTTCTCTTAAAGATAGTCCTCAAATTGTACAAGCTTTGGGCCCCCATGAAACCTTCATTTTCCCCTGCAGCCACCACCTCCTGAGCAGTTATGATGTGCCAAGTACTCTGAAAAATCCCTCTATGTGGATTATCTAATTTAATCCCCAATCAACTCACTGAGGTAAACTAAATCTCAGAACATTTATTCTACACAATACAGACAGCTCATTCTGCAGAGTTGTAGCAACGATTCAAAACTGCACAGTGCTTGGAGTAACACCCTCCTCACAGAATAAGAACTATTATTACCATTTACTGCGTTTCCTCCATCAGCCCAAGTTTCCTCATATTTAAAGCTGAAGGGGTAAAAACAGATTGAAATATTTGTACAGGCACAGAGCACATCAGTAAAGACACACAGAGTGTTGGTAACAGCGGCTGCCTCTGTGTTGGGGACCTGGGGGTGGGAGGGAGACACACCCCTCTTGTGCCTTCACATTTTTAAACAGGCTAATATACAAAACATATTTGGCATAGTGCCTGCCACATGGTAAGTGTTCAATAAATGTTATTTTGTTACTGATATTATCAATTACTTAAATAAATTAGTTTAAAACTCAAGAGGTAGACCCTGATCTCCAAAGCCTTGCAGACTTTCGGTCAAAATGGAGGCGTAGGCAGACACACTTTGCCTCCTCGCACAATCACAAGAAGAATCACAACTAACCTTAAAAGAAAAAAATACCCAGAACTGCCAGAAAATCAAGTATATGGAAACCCAACAACCAAGGATTTAAAGAAGCCATATTCATCCAGATGGACAGGAGGGGCAGACATGCGAGGCAGTTGGGGCAGAGAGGATGCAGTGTGGAGTGATGGCAGAATGGGCACTCCCACATTCATGTGCGGGGGATAAAAATCAAAAGGGTACCTTGGGAGTGAGTGAGCCTAGCCCCAGGCCAGACCACACTGGGAAGATAAAGCCTTAAAACTTATAACTTCTGGCTCTATCTTCCCAGTGAGGGTTGGGGTGGCAGAAGAAACTGCTGGTTTCTCAGAAGAGTCTGTTTAAAGGGCCACCACAGGCTTAGAACAAATACAAACCTACACACTCTGGGAATCACCACCAGGGCAATAGCTAGAAGGCAGCCAGTCACATATGGGAAGTGAGTAAAGTGACTGGAAATGGGGCAAGTGCCAGGCAAACTACCAGAACCCAGGCAGTGGCTTGTCCCCTCTCCAAACCCTCCTCCCACATCCACAAATTGATGAAGCAGATTACCCCACTCTAGCAAATACCTATGGCCACGCCCCATACAACTTAACAGGTACACTAAGACAGGGAGTCAAAGCAGCTCTACCTAATACACAGAAACAAACACAGGGAGGTTGCCAAATTGAGGACACAAAGAAATATGGCCCAAATGAAAGAACAGAACAAAACCTCAGAAAAAAGAACTAAACAAAAAGCAGTTAGCCAACCTATCAGATGCAGAGTTCAAAACACTGGTGATCAGGATGTTGAAAGAACTCATTGAGTACCGCAACAACATAAAAAAAGAAATGAAGGTTACACTAAGTGAAATAAAGAAAAATCTACAAGGAATCATCAGTGGAGTAGAGGAAGCCAGATTTTAAATCAACAATTTGGAAGATAAGAGAGAAATAACAATTAAACCAGAAGAGCAAGAAGAAAAAATTTTAAATAGCGAGTAGAGTAGAAGGACACTTTGGGTCACATCCAAATGTACCAACATCCGAATCATAGGGATGCCAGAGGAGAAGAGGAAGAGCAAGAAATTAAAAACTTATTTGAAAAAAAATAATGGAAGAAAACGTCCCTAATTTGGTGAAGGAAATAGACATACAAGTCCAAGAAGTGCAGAGAGTCCCAAACAAGTTAGACTCAAAGAAGACCACACCGAGACAGGTCATAATAAAAATGCCAAAGGTTCAAGATAAAGAGAGACTCTTAAAACCAGTAAGAGAAAAGAAGAAAATTACCTACAAAGAAGTTCCCGTAAGACTATCAGCTGATTTCTCTAAAGAATCTTTATAGTCGAGAAGGAGCTGACAAGAAGCATCCAAAGTGATAAAAAGCAAGGACCTATAACCTAAATTATTCTATCCAGCAAAGCTATCATTTAGAATGGAAGGGCAGATACAGTGCTTCTCATTGACAAGGTAAAGCTAAAGGAGTTCATCATCACCATGCCATTACATGAAATGTTAAAAGGAACTATATAAGAAAAAGAGGAAGATAAAAATGATGAACATTAAAATAGCTATAAATTCAGAACTATCAATAACTGAATCTAAATAACAAACTAAGCAAACAAGCAGAACACGAACAGAATCATACATATGGAAGTTATTTGGGGTGTTAGCAGTTAGGAGGGAGAAGAGGGAGAATGGGAAAAAAGGTGCAGGGATTAAGAAGCATAATCGGTTGGTACAAAATAGACAGGGGGAAGTTAAGAATAGTATAGGAAATGGAGAAGCCAAAGAACCTATATGCACAACCCATGGTCATGAACTAAGGGGGGTGGAAGGTTGCTGGAGGGAAGGAAGATACCAGGCAAAGGGGGCAAATGGGAAAAAATTTGGAGAACTCTAATAACATAATCAACAAAATATATTTAAAAATAAATAAAAATTTTTAGAAAGTAATTAGGAGGACTCTCAAAAAACATGGGGAAGTATCTATAATATAGTGCTGAGTGGAAAATAGTCACAAAAATCATATCTATTACTAAATTTGCAGACTTTGGAGTCAAACCTGGGTTTGAATCCCAGTTCTGCAAACTATGACCATATGACCCCTCAGAGCCTCAGTCTCTTCATCAGAGTAATGAGAATAGTAATTCCTTCCTTCCAGAATTAGTGCAAGAATTGGGTGAAAAATATGTAAACGGTTTAGCACAATCCAGGCCCTGGTAAGAGAGTTCACGATATGTGCGTATGTGTCTATGTGCAAGGGTAAAAATGAGAATGAAGTCCAGGCAAAGGGGCAGGTCCATTCAGAAGTAAGAAAACAATGGTTTAGGTTTTTTATTTTTGTTTTTTACCCATTTAAGATTGTTATAATATCTTAACAAAACATGTAAACATAATCATTCTTTGGACTAGAATAATACAATTAAATAAGGTTCCTCTAATCAACAGCCCTGTCCTTCTTGCTCCTGCTGGGACATGCTGTTATTATGAGATCTGCTCTTTAGACAATTTATATAAAAATCAGAAAAATATGGTGTCTCTGTAGCTTCCACACACCCCCTTCCCCAAGCCCATGCAACTCTTCAGCCCTGTCTGTTATCTGTTTCCTTAATGAAACCTACATCCAACAGGAACAGGGAGTGGCAAGGAAATAGGGCTGGAGGATAAAGGGCAGATTCATAATTGGAGAACATCAATAACACTTGGAGAAATGTTTTGAGGTGCCTTCAGAGCTTTTGTACTTGGTCCAGAACCTTTAGGGTATCAGTCACCTCAAAAGTGCATTTAGCCCTGGGTGCTGTGGCTCAGTGGACTGAGTGCCAGCCTGCGAACCAAAGGGTCGCCAGTTCAATACCCAGTCAGGGCACATGCCTGGGTTGCAGGCCGGGCCCCTGGTTTGGGACGTGGGAAAGGCAACCACACAATTATGTTTCTCTCCCTCTCTTTTTCCCTCCTTTCCCCTCACTCTAAAAATAAATACATAAATAATCTTTAAAAAAAAAAAAAAGTGCATTTAGCCTGTGGGTTCCCACTGCCTGGGGTTAGAAACCAGGCTCCAGCAGGGCTGTTTGCAGCAGGCATGGTGTGTTCAATCAGAGGCAGATGACTGGGGTGGGACAGTTATCAGTGGAGACAAGCTCAATTATTTTTATTATATGGAGTCAACAGAGACAGGGAGAATAATGGGTCGGAGCCAGAGACGCAAAGGTTAAGGTAAAGGGGAGAGAGGGAACTGAGAGGGGACCCTCCCAGGCGCCGTGCCCACTGAACCATAATGCCAGGGGTGCTGAGCAAGGATGGGAAGACATCAGATGCCGGTCTGCCCCTGCTCTGCTGGTGCCAGCCTAAACTCCTAGAGGGCTAACATCGTACTGTGTGACTGACTCCAAACACCTTGAATGAAAAGAGCTACATCAGGATCTGGTCTAACTGGGCCAGTGTGGCGAGTGATGCAGTAACCTGAGGACCCTCTCACCCTGACTTCTTTACCTAGCGCAGTACCATTTCTTCTCTGCTGATAGCTCACATTACTAAGGGCCTCCTGCTGCCAGGCCCTGTGCTAAGCACTTGGCACACACCATCTCATTTCACTTTCCCAACAACCTGTAAGTTGAGAGTCTGTTACTACTCCATCTAACCGTAGGGGTTGACGAGTCACCCCACAATGTGGCTCTGTGGTATTCGAATTGTTTTGAGCTAAAAGCAATGGAGACCCTGCAGGCTGAAGGGAAACTTCTGTTCCTGGCTCCAATACTTAACTACCTAAAAGAATTTGAATGAGGGGCCTTGCCCATAAGAAGAGATTATCAAAGATAACCTTGTTTCCCCCTATTTGTAGAGCAGGGCAAACTTCTAATTACTGAACATCTGCTCTTTTTACTGTCCTGCAAATGACCTTCCTCCGCTCTGAAGCCTCAAGGTGATCCTTAGCTCAGAATGTTATATATACCTCCTTTTCCCTGTCTTTGAACCTCTCATATATGTGGGGTCCCCATTATTAGACCAGCTGAAAGAATCTTGAGAATAGAGGAAAGTTTCCTCCTCCTCCACATTACAAATGAGGAAACTGAGGCTCAGAGAGGGTTGTTGTGATTTGTCCATGCTGGTAAGTGGCAGAGCCACACCAAACCCTGATCTGTCTGACCCTGGAGCCCAAGTTCTCAACCACTATACACCTTCTCTTTTCTTTCTGTGTCCTCTCTTGATGCCAACGGCTTTCTAACACCTTCTCCCTCAGCCCAAATCAGACCCTGAACCTTCCGGGCGCGGGGGCTGGGGGCTACTCAGGAGACGACCTTGGAAGAACAAGGCCCCTCAGGTGGGAGAGTTACTGTTTCTAAGACTTCTCAAGAACAGGAAACTTCCCAGGCTGCCTGCAATAAATCCAAGCCTGCCTTCCTTTGTGATTTCACCCCGGGAGCAACACTCCAGGATGACTCATCTCTAGACCGGCAGGAGATCTCCTCTGGAGACTGGAGGTGACCTTGGCCGGGCACTCACATCCTGTGCCTGGTTTCCTGATTTGTCAAGTGGGCAGCCCCCGGCCTCCCTGCCAGGCTTGTTGTGGAATACAACAAAAGGGTGAACACAAAGCGTGTGGAAAATAATTTTAAAAAGAGAATGCAGAATACTGACAATCCTCTAACTGCCACCTCCGCCCCACATACCAAACACCATTATCTAAATCCTCTCCTGCCTTCATTCTGGCTGCAAGAATTCGCCGGCACGCCTGCCTCCTCCTTCATGTATGGGCAAACCGTGATTATTGGAAAAAGGAAAGGTGACATGGATAATAACCCTTTCTTTCCGTCAGTAATTAGTCACTCTTTGAGTTCCTCACCTCCCTATTATGAGCATGTAATACCAATAACAGGTAACATTCACGGAGCCCTAATTAAACATGTATTTTATGTATTTTTTCTCATTGAATCTCTTTGAAAGTGTCTATGACTAGCCCCACTTTACAAATTAGTAAAATAAAATTCAGACCAGTTGATAACATAAACTTTAAATGTCACACAGCTACTAGGGATCAAAGACCAGATTCCAAATCACATCTGTCGGTCTCCACTATACTACAAGGCCTTCACTGACTTCGTTTTATTTTATTTCTTCTATTTTCTCTCTCTCTCTCTCTCTCTCTCTCTCTCTCTCTCTCTCTCTCTCTCTCTCTCACTGACTTCATATCAAAATGACTAGCCCCAGCACTCTCTCAGCACCTTCCCCACTTAATTTTTCCCCATCGTTCTTACTTCTCTTTAGCAACAAATTTATTGCCCTGCTCTCCCCTCATCTAGGTGAACTGTAAATCCATGTGTGCAGGGATTTGGGGGTGTCTTGCTGTTGCTGTGTTCACCTCAGTGCCTACATTGCCTGATACAAAGTAGGTACTCAATGCATATTTATCAATGAATTGGCCAAAAATTGTCATCAGCTATTTCCGACTGCCCTGTCTACTAGATTGTAAATTCTGGTAGCATTTTGTTCATCTCAGTCCCCCGAAACCCGTCATCCCCCTCAGAGTTTAGAATGATACTTAGAACATAGTAAAATATCCCATCAGTATTTGGGGACATGCTTTAACTCTTTCTGTGTGGTTTTGGAATGTGCATTGGGGAGACTCTGCTGTTTGGGAAATTCACTCTCTCTGCTCCCCTTAATGAAGAGGGTGTTTAGTGGAAAACTGAGGGCAGTTGAGAAGCAGGGAGCTTCCTCTCTGTGGCCCAAGGCTCAGCCCTCCCTGTCCTGCTCCAGGATGCGATGGAGCGGTGGGCTCCCAAGCCTGATGCAAAGGTTTTTGCATTTTGCTGGCCATGTTTCTCTGACTCATCTTCCCTGGGCCGTGGGAAGGGTTCAGTACTCGGCTTCACAAACCGCTGAGCATCAGGTTTAGTGGGCATTGGAAATGTATGGGGGGTGGGGTGGGATCTAATTAAGCAGAGTAGGTGATAGTGTCAGGACGAAAAAGCAAGGGAAAGGCAATTTGGATATCTGCCTGCAAATAAAGGAGATGACTGTCGTTTTCTCCTCTGGCTCCTGTTTGCCCTATAAATCTCAGTTCCCTAATCCAAGTGTTTTAATTATCGCTGTATAATACAACATGCTGTGCTGGGCCCATCCTGGGGAAATTAAAAGGAAGGAGGGGGGCAGAGGGATTCAGGCTACCCCATTCTTCCAACTCTCTTGTTTACATTAATCTGAAGATATTTTTCTTCTTCTGCCACAAACACAACATGGAGTTTCTCAGCATCAAACATATTACCTCTTTCAACTCACAAGAAAGAACTTCAGGCCCAGAGCTCTCTCTCCCCCAAAATATGCAACTCATGAACCAGGAGTTACCTTGGCCACTGTTGACAATCCCCAAGAAATGAAAGAACCAAATTATGAATTAAACACCAAAAGGAAAGTCCCTCAATGGGAAGCAGCATGATGATTAAGACTAGCATTTGAATTTCACTTCTATGACCTGCTAGCTGTGTGGCCTTGGGCAAATCACTAAACTTCTCTGAGCCTTGGCTTCGTCAAATAAAATGCAGCAATAACAAAATTAAATATATAACATAAGGCACTTAGCAGTGTCTGAAACACTGTAAGTGCTATGCAACACACTCCCTTCTTCTAGCCTTGATCTTTGCCATTCCAAATGTCTAAAAAAAACTTCCAGAAAGCTATGTGGCTCACTCTTTCTGTTCCTTCTCAAATGCCACCTTATCAGTGAGCCTTCCCTTACCACCTTAAATAACATAAAATGCTAGCTATCACTCACTCACACACACACACACACACACACACACACACAGAGCTTCCACACTTTAAGTTCTCTGTTTTTGTCCAAAGCCGGAAGTACCACTTGACATTTTACATATACATATTTGTTTAAATTTTTTTTGTTACAGCAATGAAGTTTGTTTTGTTGACTGCTGTATATCCAGCACCTATGCAGAAGTGCCTAGCATTTAGTGGCTCTTTAATAAATATTAACTGAATGAATAAACAGAAGCTATTCTAACGATGACTGAAAGGCCCATCAGAGACCACATAGGCCAAAATTCTTCACAGGCTAGGAGCTGAGGCAGCGATGTTACCAGAGAAACCCTGGTTCTTCTCACAGGTGCAGTAAAGAATTACAGACAAACGAGCCTATTAGTGTGGATGCAAAATTTATTAGTCAATGGGAGAACAAAAGCAAGGGTGGCCAAAGGCTGGGGTGGCAAGTTCCCCCTAGTGTGGCCAGAGGGCCAAGAGCACCAAGAGAGAGCAAGTCCTTTGTTCTGAGGACTTACATAGTTGGTGGGGTGGGGGATGGGGTGAAGAAGTTCCATATTGATTCACAGGTAAAAGTGGTGCTAGCTTTTCAGGACTTTTCATGAATACCCAAAGTTAAATTGGCCCTTTCCCACTTTTGCCTTTAGGGCCTTGGGATGTAAACAATTTCGAAGGCGTTCCTTCCCAGATAGTGGAAACAACACATAGAATTCCAAGAACTTTTCTCCTCGTGCTAACATAGTGTTTCTTGTGACATTGGAACACCTGGCAATATTATCAGACCAGGTCCAGGACTGCTGGGTTAGCGGGTGAGACATGTCTCCCGCTGCTTCTAGCCTCCTCCATTAGGTTGTTTTAGGTTGCAATGGTGAGGGTCTGGCCTTTATTTTCCCTCTGCTACTCATTCTCCTGTAACAGAAAGACATCAGAGGACCTGCCCTCTGGTTCCTGCTTCCCCAGAACTGTGTGGTGGTAGAGGCTGGGGATCCTGACCCCTCTCTTGCTCAGCCTGCTCAGACCAACAACTCAGCGTGTTGGTACCCTGTGCTCCTCATCTGGGGAATGGAAACAATTAAGCAGATGGCTTTCCCTCCCAAGTGCTTGGGACCTGGATGCCCCAGTGACTGGCAATCTATAAAAGTGAAAAGGACAGGTGGAGATACTGCAGCCGCCCTGGAAATCCATCAACAAATGTGCTCACAGATGAGGAAATGCAGACAGCTGCAGCACAAAGGAGCCAAAATCCACCGGCACTGAGGACCCTCTTGGCCTTCTGCACTGACTGAAGGCAAGCCCTGCGGTTTCTGGGACTTCTGGATGACTTCCTCTTACACAGACACAGGGGATGCCGGGCGGAGAGATGCAAAGCCCAGCGCCACCATTCCTAGGTGGACAACCTCTTGGGAAGCAACTTCTCATCTCTTAGGATCCTTCATCTAAGGATCAAATGAGAAAGCACATAGACAGCACTTGGCCCAGTGCATGGTACACAACAGGCACATGATAACATTAACTGTTCTATGACACTGATTATGTCCAGATGCAAACACACACACACACACCCCCAACCCATGTCACCAGCTTAGAATTAAGGTGTTTGCAAAAGAATGGGGCTATTTACCCTTAGGAATCCAGCACCAGGTATTTTTTTAAAGGATCCCAGTTTTTCTTTCAGGTAGAGTGGAAAGAACTCAAGACTCCACATCAAGTCCCCCCCTCTTTCTCCAAGCCACTCAGGACCTCAAAAGGCTCCAAAAGAGAAGATTATAGCCTGTAAGCATCAGCCAGTCAGGTTCTTTTTACACAGAAAGTGGGATCTGGCCCAGAGCTCCCTGGAGTGGAGGTGACCAGCCCCCTTCTCCCCTAAATATCCTGCCCTCCCTTCACTAATAATCAGATCTAAATTACTAAAGAGGGACACCACTAGTAATCAGAATGGGCTGACTCCATGAGGCCTGTTCTTCCATTTACAGTATGTGAGCTGGTCCCTTCTCCAAAACCGGCTAACCTGTTTGCCCTTCTGCAGATAGGGAATAGCAATGCCTATCTTGTGCGGCTATTGTAAGGACTAAATAAAAAAGGGCGGCTACACACAGTGTCTGGCACATTAGCTGCTGCGCTGGATATTCAAGCCAAGAAGCCTAGTGCAGTCCCTTGGAATCACATGCTTCATTTGTGCAAAACAACACACTGCACAGCAAAGGCAGCGCGTCTGCGGAACACAGACGAGGCTGGACCACTCCGCCACGGGCCGCAGGTCGAGAAGGAATATTAACTGCACTAGCGGCTTCCCAAAATCTAACAAAGCAGTAGGGGGAGGGGGAGGGAGAAATAAGAATGCAGAAAGTCACAGGTAAAACTGAGACCCAAGCAACTTCTGAAAGACGGGTGTCCGGCTGGAAATGATAGGGGATGCTCCTCATTAAGTAATTGTGGTTTTAGGCTTCCCAATGCAAAGTGCTACTTTTGGTGCCTGGGGATTCTGCGTAGGTTTCCCAGGCAGTATGGGTCCATGGTTACAAACCTAAGTTCTGGATATACCAAATCTAGGTACATGATGGTCCAAAAGCCTCCATGAGCTTCCAGGACCTGGGGAGTTTTGGTTACTTGTGCAAACTTCCTGGACCTCAAGTTTCCCCACAGACACTGGAGCTAATGATTACAGCCTCTACATGAATGTTATGAGGCTCAAGGGGCAGGTTGCGCACCCAGGCGCTTCCTGGGGATAGCCTGGATGCCAGCGCGCGGGTCCCATTCTTTCAAGGGGTAAAGGCAGAGCAAGGAAGGGCGTACGCAGGTCCACACGAGCTGAGGTCCTTTCTCCGCGGCAGCTGTTGAAAAAATAATCAGAAGAAAGCAACTGGAACGTGATCCGGGGCGCGGCGGTGGTTGGGGGACTCCCCCCGCAGGCGCCCCGGAGCCGCCTGGGACCTGTGGCCTCGCCAGGGAGGCCGGAGGCCAGGAGCGGGCGCCCCTCGGGAGCGCCGAGGCCCCGCTGCGCCGGGCCGGGCGGGGGCGGCGGAGGCGGAAGCGGGGGCGGCCGGAGCGCGGTGGGGATGTTTAAAGGAAATTTACAATCATTTCCTCTCTGTGGTTTGGTGACAAATCAACAACATCCTGTTCTTTTGTGAGGCTCCGGGCGCCTGCGAGGCGGGGGCAGCGCTCCGGCTCTTAAAGAGACACACACCAGCCCCCTTCCCCTCCACCACCGCAGCTCCAAAAAAAAAAAAAAAAAAAAAAAAGAAAGAAAAAAACTCACAGCCTCCCCTAGGCGCCACCGCCGGGGGTGCGCACGACCGGAATGCGGAGGCAGCTGTCCGAGCCGCCCTCGGGCTGCGACCCGGATCGCATCGCGTTCCCTCCCCTGTGGCGTCCCCCGACTTTTTCCCCCCACCGGTGACGGGAGGAGGCGGCGGTGGCGCTCCCCTCTGATGGATGTCGCAGCCCGGGGCCATCTCCCGCCGAGGGGGCCAGGAGGGGCTGGAGGGGCGCCTGCCCGACGCTTAATCGGGCAGCGCCGCCCGGGCTTCGGACCTCCAGGTTGTTTTTATCTCTTCCCGAATCCCCTCGCCTCGAATTTTCCAGCCCTCAAATTCTGGATTTATGGTGAAAATGTCGATGTACACACACGAGGTTTATAAAATGCCGAAGCAGAGGGAGGCTTCCCGAGCTGTAGGAGTAATGAGAATCAGATGGCTAGGACCAGAAAAATAAAAAAATACTCAACTGCCCTCCTGGGATTTTGTCCATTCAGTCATTTAATGAGTTGTTTTTTGTTTTAAACTAAGCACTGGTCACCGTTCTAGGCCCAGGTACGACAGGAACACGCAGGACAGACACCGTCCCTACTCATAGAATCTTAAGAGTCTGAAAATGAATGAGTTAATGAACAAACGAACATGATTAGTTCACATGCTATAAGCACTTTGATAGAATGGTCATATTCTAGAACAGGGGCTTTCCATAGGGAGACCTCTCTGAGCAGGTGACGGTCTGATTTGGAAACTGAAGGGTGAAGAGGCCGCTCCGGCCCTGAAAAGAACTGGTTGAGGAATCCACGAAATATCAGAAAAGAATCTGGGACTGCACATCTGCCCATCCCTAGGACCACCTGAAGACAGACACCCTGGGGCTTACCCTCTGGATACATTTATTACACCCATTGTCATTACCTGTTTACTTGCCTGTGTCCTTTACTAGTTTGGGAGCATGAGGGGTAAAAACTCAGAGCCACAGTGACCTCCAGGATAAGACAGACCTGCTTCTTGCAGTGGCTGTGATAACCAGGGCAAGCCCCTTCCCTGCTCTAGGCGGTTTCCTCATCTGGAAAATGAGAAAAATTCAGCAGTTCTCAAACCTGGGTGTAAACTTGAATTACCCAGGAAGATTTTCAAAAACACTGACCCCTAATCCTACCTCAGACTAAGAGAATTCAATTTCTGGTAACAGGGTCTGGGCATGGAGGTTTAAAAAAAAATTTTTTTAAACTCTTATTGATTTTTAGAAAGAGGAAGGGAGAGAGAGAGACACATTGATTTGTTGTCCCATTTATTTATGCATGCATCCATGAGCTGATTCTTGTATGTTCCCTGATCAAACCTGCAACTTTGGCATAATGGGACAACACTTCAGCCTACTGAGCTACCTGGCCAGGGGTTGGGCATTGGCCTTTTTTAAAGGATCTCTGGGTGAGTTTAGTGTACAATCAGGGTTAAGAGCCAGTGACCTCAGTGCCCTCTAAAGTGTGAGTTTAAAAGCGCCATGAGAGCTATTTGGATTCAGAGTATAATCAGTCACATAATCTTGTGTTTTGCATCCACTAACTATATCATAGATCAAATAGCTATGTTTATATTGTATTTTACAATATTTAAGTTACAAAGAAAATGCCTACCAAATTACATAGCTACTACTTACTATCTCCTTTTTATGGATGAGGAAACTGAGGTACAAAGGGGATACAACATTTGGTCAATAGCATACAGCTAGCTAGTAAGTGATCTTGCCTGAATCCTCTAAGCTGTTCTGCCTTCCAGTGACAAGGAGCAAATTTTTCCCAACAGAGTTGTATATCACACTAGTAGCATCGAAGAGAAAATAATGGAGTGCTTTAGGGCTGCTCAGATATCTTGAATGGAGGCAGGCAACTGGCCTGGATGACCTCTGGACGTTCTGACAGTCCCAAAGTGTGCACGGCCAGAATGCAGGTCCCACATGAGACTGTAACTCTTAAGAAAAGAGCCTTTTGTTTCTCTGCACTGATCTTCTTGGTCATTTTCAAAGGTGATTCCCAAAAAGTGTGCAGTTTTGCCTTAACCAGATGGAAGAACCATTTGGCTGGGCGAGGAGGAGAGAAGAGCTTCCTGTGTACCCCCATATAGCCAGGGTAGAAAGCAATCACCCACAGATGGAACGGCTCCTCTCTCATAGACTGTAAGCAGAGGTTTATTCAGCCAGGGAAGAAAAGGCTTCTCTGAACACTCAGTGAACAGAGAGCCCCAAGGACTGGGGAGAGAAGTTTTTAAACTTTTTTTTTTCTTTTTGGGGATGGTTGTTCTGTAGTTATCTTTCACACTATCTGTTTGCTGCCAGGCATTCTGTTTTATACCTAGACTAGAGGGCTTTCTCAACCCTGGGATCACCAAGTTCAGAGACCACTAACAGCAGGTGTTTTTCTCTGAACAGGTCTGAGTAAGTGCTTTCCACCATCTGCCTGCCAGGCAGAGTCCTTACATATGGACTCACCACTGCCCTTTTCACCATTGACCATCTTCACATTTGAGCAGTTCTTAAGGCAGGGCCCAGAGGAGAGAATGATAAATAGGAGCTGAAACAGGTTCCACAGGGAAGTAAAAGACCTGTTAAAGCAAAGAGTAAAAGAAAAGGGAAGATGGTCTAGGTTCACAGTAGAATATTATGCTGCTGTTAAAAAGGAGACGAGAGCTTCACCAACAAACTAGAAAGATGCCTCTGACAGTGAAGGTACACAATAGGATCTTCTCACTGATATTTATGTAAACACCACACACACACACGCACGCACGCACAGGCACGGAGAGAAAGAAAAGAAAACAGTAGAACGATCTGGAAGGACAGACTACAAACTGTTACTAATGATGACTGGACAGATACATGGGGGTGGTGGGGGAGGGGGCACTGTGATGGAATATGTTATATTCACGGTATACTTTACTTTCTCTGTATTAATGACAACAAGCATGTGTTAATTTTTTAAAGATGAAGGTACTTCTATATAAATAACAAAAATAAATATTAATGGGGGGTATAAAACCCCACCCTGGGAACTCTCCAGAGTAGACCCTGGCAATGCCATCTTTGCAGCTTTTCCCAGTGGCTGTTAATGGTCCCATTGCTCTTCCACAGTTGCCTTTTCCCCAGTGGGGCATTCCTGTGGCAGTCTCTTACCTAGTCAGCTGCCTCTCCTCTAGTCAGCGAGTGTCCCACACAAGCTAAATTTGAGGGCTGCCAGCTCCAACTGATGTAAGAAATGACAAAGCTTATTTGAGAGGGGAAAACTGCCAAAGGTGCTACTTGGCCGTAGAGGTGGGTAAAGGGAGTAGCATTGATATTTCATGGCTCTGCCTTCTCTGTGTCTACCTGTTGCTCTGGAAGCTGAGAAATGGATCTGACAGACCAAGACCTGAAGAGAAATAACAGTGCTTTGCGGTCAGAACCTTATTCCAGAAATCCCGAAAGCTAGGGACAGGGGTCCACTTACAACGTTATACATAAGCAGAACTGTCTCCACTAGTGAGGACTTGATAACTCTGCAAATGACCGGCACAGGCGAAGTGCCATGTTCTAGGGAGGAACTGTTGGGCCATTCTATACTTCCTCTTATTTATGTTTTCTTAGGTCTTTGTAGTTTATAAATGGCATAATGTTCTGATAAAGAACATGAATTAAGAGGACAAGAGAACCCTGTGGATTCCGAGCTCTACCACCCTCATTAAGCCTCAGTTTCCTCTGCTCTAAAATGGGAATAATAGTAGTATTTACTGCAAAGAGTTTTTTGGTAAGAATTAAATGAGTTAATACAGGAAAAGTCTTGAACCCTGCACCTGGTACACACAGTCAGTGGTAATTTTGGCTTTATAACTAACAATAACGAGATTCAAGGCACTTATTAAGTGTACCTTTCAAATGAGAATAAAGTAGGTAACTGAGCATGGTGGCTTATCAGCATTCACACACTTATTAGCTTAAAACATCTCAAACGTAAGTCTGAATATTAGCCTCTAGAATTAGAGGTCTTTCAGAAGATCTGTGTCTACCAAAATCGTGCATGGTTCAGCTATTACTGTGTTCAGAAATTATCACCATCTAAAGCCATTCAATAGGGCCCTGTGGACATATGCCCTTGTGTCAGATGCTGTACAGTAGTCCCTCTCTATATCGCGGTTCACTTATCACAGCCTCACTGTATCGCGGGATTTTTAAAAACATATTATTTATTGCAGATTTTTTACTATATCGCAGGATTTTGCACTACTGTATACATATGTTGTTAAAGTTACATAGGATTAAGAGTGTAGAATATGTTTAAGAACATAAGTAGTGTTTATAAAAGTGAGGAAAAGGTTAATAAGGGAGTGGGAACGGTTTATAAGTGTGTGGGAAGGGTTTATAAAGCCTTAAAATATATATAAATACTTAAAATAAATGTAAGGTTCCTCCTTGGCTGATTTCCACCTATCACAGGGGTGGGGTGGGTGTCTAGAACATAATACCCGTGATAAGTGAGGGAATACTGTACATATGGATCAAGACAAACGACATTCCTTCCTTCCATTCACCTAGACCTGATAATCCTGGAGTCTTCCCAAATCCCTTAGAATTAGGAATCCTTTCTTCCATTTTTTAACTTCTGTCCTTGCCTTCTTCAGTCTAGTTAGGAGAAGGAAAGTTTCTAGAGTAGGAGGCTTAAACTGATGGGCTATTAACAACAGCATAACAAAGCAAAAGGAATTTTCCAGGTCACCAGCCAACGACTTTAGAGTGGTATTTAAAATTCACTTGCTTAGTGGAAGACAAAGATCAGGAGAGGGTGGGGAAGGGTTTCTCCCAGCTGATGAACTGAGCAACACCCTTTTTTATGGCTGGCAAAACCACAACACGCAGCTTGGTTTCTGGGCTGATCTTTTATCATTGTACTTGGAACACAGGTATCAAAAAAGAAAACAACCATCTGTCTGCTGAATCCATAAATAAAAGGTTCTCCTTGGCTTCAGATTTAGGGAACACCTGGATTCCTGCTCTGGCTTCAACCATGATTTGCTAAAATATTATAACATACCCATAAATTTCTTCTAAACGATCTCTCTCTCCCTGCCGCTCATGCACACACACCCACACATGTGTACACACACACAAAATCTGCCTTTTCCAGCTGTGGCAAAGTTCAGCAGGAGAGGAGCTATGGTCATGCTGTGTTTCTCTCACCCTGTGCTTGCGTTTTAAAATTTTATTTCTTGGCAATCTGGAAGTCATTGGTGAAGGCAATTTCAGCACTTAATTTGTAAGCAGATCTATCTAGTAGAAATCTTCTAGGGATCACCTTTGCTGCTGAAGAAAGAATGGCCAGAAGAGTCATGCTGAAATTTAGTAGCTAGGCCTTATTATCTCCCTGTACCACTCTCCCCTCTCCCACAGTACATTGCTCCAGAACTGTTCATAGCCATATGGCCACCTACATAGGCCTTAAAATTCCTACAACCTCTTGACTCTGGGGGCCCCACCAAGTTGCACAAGGCTTCTTAAGTAGTAGGTATACACATTTCTAGGCTTTCCCAAACTCCTTAAAACTCAGCAGAATCCTTTTCAAAGAAACACAAAATACGAAAAGCAGATTAAAATTATTTTCTCGTTTAAACCAATCACAACATTGCTCAAAAGGGTCCCTAAGATTCAAAGTTTGAAAACAAATTACTACTTTAGAATTCCATCCTATTATTACTGTAAGTAACTTCAGCAGTATAATGATGTCCAGTGCCTCACTATGCATATAAAACACTTGTTGATCCAGCTCCCACCTACCTGAATTCTCCGCAGTTATTCCCATGGTGTCTACTCTCTAGATTTGCTCCTCTTTTTTGTTGTTGCAGTTCCTCCACTAGCTTCTCAGAAGAGATCATTGGGAAGTACATTTTTAGAGAACTTGCATATCCGAACGTGTCCTTCCTTTATTCTTTTTTCACATTTTGACTGGTAGTTTTGCTAGGTATAAAATTCTATGTTGTAAATCATTCCCCAACAAGCCTGCATCTCTCCAGTGTCTAGGTCTTTGAACTAGAAATATCCTTTTGCATGGAAGATATACCTCCACCCCACCCCCTGCCCTTATGTAGCCAACACCTCCTTGTTCTTGTCAAGGAAACTTCCCTACCCAGCCACCTGCCCCTCCTAGTTGGGTAGATATCCCTCTTAGTCGGTCCCACAAAACCTGAGTCTTACCCGTTCAATACACTTATTACACCCTATTATCATTACCCGTAATTTGTCTGTGTGCTTTACTAGTTTGTGTACATGAGGGCTAATATTACAGAGCCACCGTGACACTCAATAAATATTTATAGAACAAAGGAATAAATTAATGGTTGTAATGGTATTTTTTTTATTACAAAATACAATTGCTAATAAAATGTTTGACAAATGCCCTTACCAGTTGGTGCATGCGCTAGGTTTGGGGGCTAAAGAAGAGGATTAGTCTGGGAAAAGAAATGTCTCCTTGATACCAGGAGCATAGAAAGGACCCTTATAATTTCTTGTTCAATATCTGCTTTCCATGAGGACAGTGACAAGGTCTGCCCTCCTCACTTCTGTGTTCACAACAACTAGACCATAATGAAAGCTTAATAAAGAGCTGTTGAATGAATGAACTGGTCCAAAGGGACTCCTGTGCATTATACCACTGAGGAAGCTAAGAGAGAAAAAGCCCCTATGCTGTCTTACAGTCTCGGGAAACGGGTAGTTTGGAATAAAAACTCAATTCATCATCTCTTCCCACCTCACCTCAATAGAAAACCAGAACCCTCTCCCAATTCGCTGTTCCAAATACAGGCATTCCCTTCTTTGAACACCTGGATTTGAAGCCCCAGAATTATTTGGCTTGGACCCTCTTCTCCTGTAGTCTGTTTCTTTTCAATCATCAAGTCCCATAGCCTCCTCTCCCTTTACAGCAACTTTCACACTGAGCCTCATTTTTCATTTCTCTTGCTAGTATCCCCAGTGAGGCCCCCATCGCCCTCACGAAAGTTTTCACACGGCTCCCTCCTTCACTCCAAGTCACTTGGACTCCTCTGTCAGATTAATGTCTCTGACGCATCACTTTTCACAGCACCTCTTTACTGCCCAAAACACCTTCAGAGGCTCTTCATTTCCTTCCATATTAAGTCACAACTTCCCTGCCAGTTTTCAACCTTCATAATTACTCCTAATGTTCTGTTTTCCCTCCCTATGCACACCAGCTCACTTATTGCACATATAACAACTCACTCTGATTAGAGGGATGTTTCACTGTCTCTGAGCAAGCAGACTTCACACAACTTTTGCATTCTCTTCTCTAGAATGTTCTCCTCACCCTTCTCTTAATTCAACCATCCTTCCAGACCTGGTTTAAATCTTTCCTCCTCCAAGATGTCTTCACTAACTTCAAGCCTTGCTGATCTCCCCAAGTTTAAAATCCAAATAGTACTTAACCATCTTTGCAGCCCAATTAAATCCAATAGGTACCCTATATAAGAGACTATATAGTCTGTATAGGTTAGTGTGGCTTTTGCCAACTACCTGGCAGCTCATTCATGGCAAAGATGTAAGGATGTCCTGTTTTTGCACCCAAGGGCCCCTTAGGGTTCAACATATAATAAAGAGTATTCGGGAGGAGTAAGAGAGCTGCCTTCAGAAACAGACGGCCTGGGTTAATCCCAGACCTAGCAATTATTGTGCATATTAGAGCAAGTAATTTTGACCCTCTGAGGCTCTGTATCTTCATCTGTAAAAATGGAATAAACTTCACAGAGTGGTTGTAAAGATTAAATGAGATAATGTTAAGTAAAGAAATTCGCACACTGCTTTGATACATGGTCAGTACTCAATATGTGTTAGTTACTGTTATAAAAGTCCCCAATCCCTGTTCTTGGAGTTGAATTTTGGCCTTGATTTTGTTTAAGACTTTCTGTCACTGAGTCAGCCTGGCAAATAGTGATTTCCTTCCGCTCCCTACCTCTGTGTACACCCTTATCTGATCAAAGCATATCTCTGCAAGCAGGGGCTAGGAGCCAGTTCCATCATTCAAGAGCCTCTCCGGTCCCACTTCATCATCCCTCTGCCCTCAGCACCCTTAGATCCAATGCTGAACTGTTTGCGTGGGGGCCTTTGGTTTGTGAACCTTCTTAAGCCATTCTTTCTTCCACTTTGCCTTTATCATTATCATTTTATTATAAAAGAAACACATGCTCATTATTTTAAAAAGTAAATACAGAAGACTATAAAGAGCAAAAGTCTCACTCCTCACCCAAACCCCCATTCCTACTCTTCGGAAGTAACCAGTTAGCAGTTTCTCCTGTGTATTTTCAGACAGCATCCATGGCCATACAAAGAAACATATACAGACACATACACTGGTCTGTGGCTTACTTTCTTCACTGAACAACCAGTCTTGGACACCTTTCTACATCCACACACCTGATAGATCCACCACACACTGCTTCATGGCAACTCAGATTTCTTTTGTAGAGAGCAGCTATCATTGATTTCATCAGTCCCCACAGATGGGTATGTAGGTTGCTACTGCTAAAATATTGTGACGAACATCCTTGCATAGATATCTCTGTGGACCGCTTAAGTGTTTAAGGCTTCTGATTGCCAGATCAGAACCACACTGGGGGTAATTCTTCAAATTTGGCTCTAACTCCCGAGTTCTCCATCCACACACAAAACATTCAGTTCCTAGACCCACTGACTCACTGGTCAGCAGCATGAGCACCTTGCTCCTGACCTCAAGATAGAAGAAAGAGGTCACTGGACTGTTTCCTCATGAGCCTGCGTAACAGGAGTTCACAGAATCCCCAGCATTGGGGAACAGGAATGTGGAATCCAGCTGTGTTCTCGGGCAGCCCTGAGGAAGCCCCCGAGAAGGAAGGAAATGCGTTTTTGGTTCATGAGACACCACCCCAGCTGTTTTCAGTGGGGCTGGGAGGGATGTTGGTGTGACAATAAGGACAGTAGCCAAGACAAGTTTCAGGTGGTGGCTGGGAGGAGGTGAACACACAGGGCTTTCATCAGCAGTGACGCGGCATTATTATCCTAACCCA
The DNA here is from genome assembly GCF_987537825.1 of Furipterus horrens. Taxonomy (NCBI): domain Eukaryota; kingdom Metazoa; phylum Chordata; class Mammalia; order Chiroptera; family Furipteridae; genus Furipterus; species Furipterus horrens. The sequence goes on from NW_028327180.1 coordinate 72,172,242, forward strand.
CATCCGTCCCTTTACATGGCCATGTCCTTTCTCAGGCCAAGGACAGGATGAAATGGCAGGAACTGGGACTGCTTATCTGTAGCTCAGCCTGACTCATGCAGGACCCCAAACCAGCCACTTACTGTACCCTGGGAGAAGGCCCAGGGGCCTGAGGGAAACTAGGGCTGGAAAAAGGTGCCACTGGGCTGTCTAAGTTGCTTACTTATAGCTCTGGGACCCATAGCGAGTTACCAAACCATCCTAAGCTTCAGGTAGCCCATTCCCCTATCTGTGAGAAAGCAAAAGCAACACCAGCAGCCTCTGCAAAAGCAACACCAGCAGCCCCTGTCTTATTCTGTTCTTGAGAGCAGGAGGTACACCAAGTGCTTAACACAGAACATGACATTACATAAGCAGTCAATAAATCTTTGATATTTGCTTCACTGGTATCTCCCTCTTGCCTAGTATAGTGCCCAATTCAGAGTAGGTGCTTAATTAAGACTTTTTTTTTTTTCAATTAATAAATGAACCTCCTCATTTCTGGAAGGCAGACAGGAAGAAATATTGCAGAATGGCCCCCAAGGTCTCTCCAGCCTCATGTCACCCCATTCTGTTCTTTAAAACTGTGGTAGCTCAGTGATCATGTGTTTTGGTTTTTCACTTGAATTTCCTCTCTCTCTCTCTCTCTCTCTCTCTCTCTAGCTTCCTAGGAGAAAAGATGTTCTATTCTTCTTGGCTTGTCCTCAAGAGCCAGCTACATAAGATGAATAAGCTCAGGGCCAAGGTCCTGGAATGCAGTTTCATCTTACAGTCTCTAGAGAGAAACCGAGCCCTGGGACCATGGAATATCAGAGGAAGGAGGAAAGGAAATCCATGTATGCATTCAATACATATGTATCTGGAGCATCTGTGTCTGGAAGGGAAGCCAAAGCATGTTGCTTAGCCCTGCCCTCCACGTTCTCACCATGCTGCACATGCCTCAACCCTGAACGCCTGGCCTCCACCTCTACTGAAATGGCTTCCTTGTAGCTAATTCCCAGCAGCTCCCACCGTTAGTCCAGGTGCCCTTTCCTCCATTCTTGTTCCTAGTAGTTCTCTCAGCACCTTTTTCCTCCTTCAGTTTCTCTGGGTGACTACTCTTCTGTTGTCCTCCTGTCTCCCTTCTCAGTCCCTGATTCTTACCTTCTGTTAAGGGCTGAATTGTGTCCTCCACCAAAATTCATATGATGAAGTCCTAATCCCTTGTACCTCAGGATGTGACTGTATTGGGAGATAGGGTCTTTAAGAATGAGGTCATTAGGGTGGGCCCTAATTTGATATGACTTGTGTCCTTATGAGAGGAAATGAGGACATCAGCAGAAGGCAGATCATGTGGAGACAAAGAAAAGCCCATCTACAAGCCAAGGAGAGAGCCCTCAGAAGAAGCCAACTCTGTCAACATTTGATCTCAAACTTCTAGGCTTCAGAATTGTGAGAAAATAAATTTCTGTTGTTTAAGCTATCCAGTCTGAGGTACTTTATTATGGGCAGCCCTAGCAAATTAATATACCCCCTGTATTGTATGACACAGTCATTATCCCCAAACACGCCATCTTCCTCTATAAATCCATCTCCATGACTTAAATTATCACGCCTACCCTCCTCAATTTCCCATTCAAGTCAACATGTCCACACACTGAGACCTAGACACATCCAGAGTCCAACTCTGAATTCCAACTGCCCTCCAGACAATTCCTCTTGAATTGTTTGGCCAATTCTTAAACCTAAAGAGATCGAGAACTACAAAATATCTGAAGGTGGCCAGTCCAACTCCCTTGCTTTACAGATTAGGAAACTGAGGCACTAAAGAAAACAAACTGCTCTCTTTCTGACTTCCCTGTTCCTAAAAGCAGCATCTATCTGGTCACCACTCAAAACTGTGGAGTCATGGGTGGTGAACACACAATACAATATACAGATGATATGTTATAGAACTGTACCCCTAAAACCAATATAATAATTTTATTAACCAATGTAACACCAATAAATGCAATTTTAAAAAATGTGGAGTCATCTTTTTTCCTGCCATTTATTTTCTCTCTCATAGCCAATTAAAAAACTTCCATTGAGTTTGTTATAGGACTTCCGGTCAAGATGGAGGCCTAGACTGACACGCTCCATCTCCCTCCACAACTAAGAAGGAATACAACTATTGCAAAACCAGAAATAACCAGAAGTACCAGAAAATAAAGCTACATGGAAGTCCAACGTATGAAGTTATAAAGAAGTGGTGCTCGTCCGGATGGGTAGGAGGGGCGAAACCGGGGCGGAGAGGTGAAGCTGTACTGGAGGCAGCAGCAGCTGCGGCGGCAGTGGAGGGACAGCAGTAAACACAGGCACCCGTATTTAAGAGGAGGTGAGAAGCACCTGGGGAGCACCCCTGGCTGCAGACCAGACCCGTCAGCTTGTGATTCCAACACCAGGGAAGGCAGACCCCCATTGCCTCGGACTGTGAGGGCCAGAGGGGGTGGGGACGGAGGTGGAGCTCCCGGTCTCTCAGAGGAGAGTGAACAGCAGGAATCCATCTTGGACTCTCCCACCCCCGCAGAAAGCGCCACAGTGTGGTGAGAAGGGTCGCTCAGTAGTGACGAGTGCATGGGTCTCTGCCCCCTATAGCATAAGAGGTGTGACAACCCCGCCCAGGAAGCAAAGGTAAACACAAAACTCTCAAGATGGCACAGATCATGATAGAGATCCCGGTGACGGTGACGGTGACGCAACTGACCAGATAGCAAATATCTGATCTAACGGCTCAGCAGATAGGAAATCTTTCTGAGACACAGTTCAGAGCTTTGGTTATACGAATGCTTACAGGCTTAACAGCAGATCTTAAACAAGATGGGGGAGGAATGAAGGCTAGTCCTGCTGAAATGAATGAAAACACATACGAAACTAGTGGTGAAGGAAAGAAAACCAGGGATCAAATCAACAAATCAGAATATAGGGAAGGAACAAATAGTCAACCAGTGCAGAAAGAGGAAACGGAAAGTGAGGAAAATGAGGAGAGGCTCAGAAACCTATGGGACAGCTATAAGCGGGCCAACATCTGAATCATAGGGTTGCCAGAAGGTGAAGAAGAAGAACTAGAAATTGAAAAATTATGTGAAAAAATAATGAAGCAGAACTTCCGAACTTGGGGAAGGAAATAGACTTACAGGTCCAGGAAGCACAGAGAGTTCCAGATAAACTGGACCCAGGGAGAACCACACCAAGACACATTATAATCAAAATTAAGGATAAAGAGAGAATCTTAAAAGCAGCAAGAGAGAAGAAGAGAATTACATACAAAGGGGTCCCAATAAGACTATCAGCTTATTTCTCAAAAGAGACTCTGTAGGCAAGAAGGGACTGGAAAGAAATATTCAAAGTAATGAAAATCAAAAACCTACAGCCACGATTACTCTATCCAGTGAAGCTGTCATTCAGAATAGAAAGGCAGAGAAAGTGTTTCCAGGACAAAGTAAAACTGAAGGAGTTCATTAGATCCAAACCACTGTTATTTGAGATGTTAAAGGGACTTGTTTAGGAGAAGGAGGATCAAAACTATGAACATTAAAATGAAAACTGTATCACAACAACCAACAACAGAAGCTAGGGAATCGAAACAAAGGCAAACTAAATAGGCAACGAGACTGGGGAAAGAATTATAGGTATGGGGAATATTTTAGGGGGAGGTCAGAGGGGAGGGGGAAAGGGGGAAAGGGATGGAGATGATGCAGGAATTAAGAAGCATAGTAGGAGGGAGTGGAGTAGACAGGAAGATGTTGAGAAGAACTATATGCACAACCAATGGGCATGGACTAAGGTGGGGGGACAGCTGAGAGGGGGGGACAACTGGAGGGAGGTGGGTCACTGGGTGGAGGGGAACAAAGGGAAAAGAAATTGGGACAACTGTAACACTGTAACAACATAATCAATAAAGCATATTTAAAAGAAAAAGAAGCACAAACAGGTAGTTACAGAATAGCCATGGGGATGTAAAATACAGTACAGTATAGGAAATGGAGTAGCCAAGGAACTTATATGCAAGACCCATGGACATGAACAATGGTGTGAGGACTGCCTGAGGGACAGAGGGTGCTGGATGAAGGGGAGTAAAGGGAAAATTTGGGGAAACTGTAATAGCATAATTAATAACATTTAATTTAAGAAAAAGAAGAAAAATTTAAAACTTCCATTGAATTCTGAAATCACTGTCTGTTATCCACTGTTTTAGTTTTATCTTGCCTCCCCAACAGATTAAATATTTTAGTACATTTACATTTAAGTAAGTAATGAATTTTTAAGCCTCAGTAGTTTGTTCTGTTAGAAAGATAGGGCAGCATTAAGGGTAAGCGCATAAGCTCCAGACTCTCACATGGGTTTGGTTCTTGGTTCCATCCTGTGGCCTTAGGCAGGTTTCCTGAGCTCTAAAATAAAAATAAAAATGGTACCTATATCATAAGATTTTTGCAAAAATTGAATGTGGATTTGAATCCAGTATGGTCTGGCCTCAAAACTCTTTGTACTGTATCATGCTATCTCTTTTTCTGGGAATGTAAATACATTGATTCACTTGCTGACAGTATGGTGGCCAAAACACCCTGTATGACCTTCCCAATGAAAACAATTCCAAACACTGAATAATGTGTCTAACTTCTTTTTCAAAAATGCTTGCTGAATAGGCAAAAAAGTAAGGAAGACAAAGAGGCCAAAAAATAAATGAAAAGAGAACTCTGGAACATAAGTGAGTGCCCAAGACAGCTTAGACTGAGGATATCTGCCAAAACTTAGTGGTTTGAAGCTTCCATTTTGATAAATACAAAGAATGAGGAGGATTGGAGATAAAGCTTTAACTCACACAAGGTTAGAAGTCTAATAGGAGCCCCTCCAAAGGGTCTACAAAGAGTTACAACCTCTGTGTGAGGGCAAATGAGAAATAAATTCATGGTACAGAAAAGGCATCAAGAAAATTTGTTTGACCAACTTTGATACCTAATGAGAGAATTTTAAAAAATCTCCCCTGAAAATTCATAACTATAAGCCAGCCTTCATGCCTTCACATGAGTTTTATAGACTGAATTCAAACTACCTGTACCCAATGTAATCTGAAAAACCTCAAGCAGAAAATTTAACTTAAGGAGCTCAAGGTAGGAATAAACCCTAGTAATTGGTAAAAGTAAATACAAATCCTTTCTGAAGGGAGTGCAGTCTCAACCCATGCCTCAAGAAATGTCCACTAAGTTCCAAGAAACTGAGCCTTAAGTTAAAAATCACAAAACACACAGGGAAACAAGGCGCCATAAGTGAGAACTGGCAGAAACAACAGACAGTATAATCAGACCCACAAAAATATGAGATATAGAATTATCAAGTACAAAATATGAATAGGTGTATTTAATATATTTTAAGAAATTTGAGCTTCAAATATATGAGCCAGAAGCAAAAGACTATAAAAGGCAATCAAGCCAACTTGAAAAATAATATAAAATAAAAACTAAGATGGATTAAATAGCAGATTAGATACTGTTAAGGGCAGAATTTGTTTATTGGAAGACAGATATGAAGAAATCTAGAAAGTGATTCAGAGACACAAAGAGATAAAGAATATAAAGAATTACATATATGACACTAAAGGGTAGAATAAGGTGGTCTAATGTATATTTAATTATATTTATAGAATAAAGTAATGAAAATAATAAGGAAGAGGAGGTATCTGTAGAGGCAGGACCAGGACTAGAACGAGATGAGTGAGGTACCTAAAGCATTAAAGGGCCAATCCCATATTCTCACAAACTCGAGAATGAGTGTCTCTTTAAATCTGGTGCCCTATGTACCTCATTGGCTTTGTACTAGTGCTGGCCCTGCTGAAATGTTTTCCAAATTTTTGCAAGACACCAAATTCTGGGTCCAGATATCCCAAGACAGATAAAGAGAAAAACATTCATACCTATTTACATCATAGTGAAACTGTAGAGGGCCTGAGACAAACACAGATCAATAACCTAGAAACTACAATTAGATTGACCACAGACTATTCAGCAACCACAATGGAAGTCAGAAGGGTATCTTTAATGTGCTGACAAAATAAGTGGCAATCAGAATTTTATTCAAGAATTAAAGCATGAGTGTGAAAGTCATTTTCAAACCTGCCAAAATAGAGAGAATTTAGTTCCAACAGAACCTTACTGAAGAAAATTCTAAAAGATTAATTTCAGACAGGAGGAAGGTATTTGACTATATAAAGATAGAGTGAAAGCATGAACTATAACAGAATATAAATGAGAGGGAGGTGGGAGATGTAGACTTAAGGGTTTAAGTTAGTTTAAGGTCCTTGTGTTAAGAGGATAAAAATTGTGATTAATTTTTAAATACAAGGTCTTCCCAGAAAGTGTCCAGCTATGAAATATGAAAAATAGAGACATTTATGGAAGAAGATACAAGAAACATTGTACATAGGACAATGATGCCTCAGTCCCCTTCAAAGTAAGCACTTTGGTACCTCACAGAGGGCTCCCAAATTGCCATCAGCTGCCCCATCATATTTTCCTGAATCTCATCAACAGTCTTCCCTTTCAAAGGTGATTGTAGTTTGGGGAAAAGCCAAAAGTCACAGTATGCCAAATCTGGGCTGTAGTGGGCCTAAGCCACCTGAGTGATTTGATGTTTCACCAAAAAACTCTGCACAAGACGGCACGTTGTCTTGATGAAGTTGTCCATCACCAGCTGCCCATAGCTGCAGCCTTCTGAGTCATCCCAATAGTTTCCCTGGAGGAATGTTCAAGCTTAATGCAAAATCTGATGCATATCCATTGCTCTACTTGCTCAGTCATTGTGAATGCAATGGCCACACAGTACATATGCTCACTCAATGGCGTCTACTGCCCCCACTGACTAGTAGAGTGAAGTTGTCATTATTTGTGCATTCCAGTACACTCTCTTTGGCTGCCAGGTTACAATGATGTCGCACAAACTTTTCTTGTTATATTAACAATAGTTGGACTTCTTCTGGACAGACCTCATATCTAGGGGACCCACTAAGAGAATAAATAGAGAGATGTAATTTCCAAGGCAATCAACGGGGAAAAATATGGAATGATTTAAAAACAAAAGAGAACACCTCAATCTATAAGAAGACAAAAAAGTAGAAGGGAAAACTAACAAACAAACAAACAAAGCCCTAGAGCATAGGTGAGGCTATACGTGTGCTGGGGGAGGGGTACATGAAACCTCTATACTGTCCTCTCAACTTTGTTGCAATATAAATCTAAAACTTCTTGAAAAAAAAAGTCTTGCACACACATACACAGGACAAATAGCACCAAATAAGACAGAAAGACATTTATTTCAGTAATTGTCAATTATTATATAAATGCATGCAAACTACATACAATGTACTGCTGTGCATTGGAAAAATAAAGCTTGTCAGACTGGCTAGAAAATAAAACCCAGTTAATATGTGATTGTTACAAGTAAAACAAGGTGCTAAAGTTTGCTCCTGCTTTATCCAGCCAATGTGATTTCTCCATAAAGTCAAACAGACAAATTTGATCATTTGAGGAGACTCTGATAACAGAACTGTTTGCAAACATATGAGGAGAGTGCATGGAAACCACAGGGATAGCGCAATACCCTAAAACTGGGATAAACAGCACTCCATTACCACCTCTAGGACTGAAGGGCCAAAGAGGCTGGGAAGTTATCAGAACCCATTCCGGTTCCTTCCAATCTATTTTCCACACTGTAGCTAGAATGATACACTCCGTTGAATACATTGATCCACAGCTTCAAGCCTTTTAATATCATCCCATAGCCATTGAGAAGGATAAAATTATATATCCTATCATAGCCTTCAAAACTTTTAGTGATCTGTCCCCTCTGCCATATCTTTGGCTTTTTCTCAGACCAGAGTCTACCTCGTTTTCAGCCTTGTAGCTACAATGACTTTCTCCTATATCCTTGGATTCACCATGCACACTTCCTCCCACCTCAGGACCTTTGCATATACTATTTGCTGCCTGGAATACTTTTCATTCCACCCTCCAAACCCATTTTGTCACCATCATCCTTTTGGGCTGAGCTCAAATGTCACTTACTAGAGGAATTGTTTTCCCAAAGTCACAGCATGTCACTTTACTTCAATAAAATTCACAGCCTTCAATATATACCTTCAGGGCATTAATATATCTCCTGCAGAGCTGTCATCATCAACATGTGTAAAGTCAATCAAACCAGAGAACAGGATGTAGATTTTATTAATCAAAGGAAATGCTTTTGGTTCAATTCCCATTGTTGTCATTTTCTATTTATATTTGTGCAACTATTTGATTAATGTATGTCCCACTAGTCTGGAAGCTCAATGAGGGCAAAAATGGCACCTTTTTTGCTTACTGTTGTATGGTGCCTGGAATCTAGCATTAGATTAATACATTTTGATAAAAAAGGAATGAAAACATCCTTAGTAAGAGAAAGTCACTTTGCCCAGAAACAAGTGTTATATACCCTAAGAAGCTTTGCCCAGTTTCAATACCCAATTTGTGTTCATTCATTCACAGATCATTAATATGAAATTTCTCTGCATCAGACATAATCAGAATTAAAGGCAGCTCCTTCAAAGGCCTTTCCTGGACATAAAAACACTCTGGGTTGCCTATATGGTAAGAATGTGGTGGGAGAGCCTCCAAGCCAGGACAGTGGATGGTATCTCAGTAAACTTGGTGGGCACTCAAGGTGGAGGACAGGGAGCACCTCCCCATTCTTGGCCCATCAGACGCAGAGAGAAAGCAGATGAGCCTTTCCAAGGGCTCGAAGTGGCAGCAGGACAACAACCAATGGCCCCTAAGTGACTGAACCATGGGCATTTTGGTGAAGTGGGGCTGAAAGAGCTGAGTTTGGTTGGCTCCAGAAAATTGCTAACCACGGGGAAAATCCTCTGTCTTAAAGTTCCCATTTGGGAAAGGAACCAAAAGCATTTCCTCTGATTAATAAAATCTACATCCTGTTCTCTGATTTGATTGAGTTTACACGTGGATGGTAATGGCTCTATGCCTTGGCTTTCTCATCCTCATTGAGGATGAAAAATTTTATATTATTTAAGAGCATCAATAATAACAATAATGACAGTAGCAGCAACTAACATTTATTGAACATCATTCTATGCCAGGCTCTCTCTATATATTTATTTATTTATTTATTTATATTTATTTATTTTTAAAAGATTTTAGTTATTTATTTTTATCCCTGGCTGGTGTAACTCAGTGGATTGAGTACCAGCCTGAGAACCTAAAGGTTGCTGGTTTGATTCCCAGTCGGGGCACATGCCTGGGTTGTGGGCCAGGTCCATGGTTGGGGGCATGTTAGAGGCAACTGATTGATGTTTCTCTCACACATTGATGTTTCTCTCCCTCTTTTTCTCCCTTCCTTCCCCTCTCCCCACAACTACCCCCATATTCATCCTTTGCATGGAACCTGGCCCAAGAGCTAGGCAGCAAGAAGGCACTGATTAAAGCAGTGCAGAGTGTGAATTTATACAACCACTTTGGATAATTTTTTGGAAATACCTACTAAACCTGAATCAGTCCTCAATATATGTCCAGAGATATACAAACATGTGTTCAATAAAAGCCATATACAAGAATGTTCACAGAAGCAGTATTCTTAAAAGTAAACACTGGAGCCCTGGCCAAGATGGCCCAGTTGGTTGGAGGGTTGTCCCGTAAACCGAAAGGTTACAGGTTTGATTCCTGGTCAGAGCACATGCTAAGGTTGAGGGTTTGGTCCCTGGTCAGGGCTCATGTGAGAGGCAACCAATCGAGGTTTCTCTCTCACATCAATATTTCTCTCCCTTTCTCTCTCCCCCTTCCTCTCTCTCTAAAAGCAATGAAAAAATGTCCTTGGGTGAGGATAAAAAAAGAAAAGGAAAACGCAAACACTGGAGACAATCTAAATGCCCATAAATAGTAGAATGAATAAATATACCATAGCATAGCCATATAATGGAATATTATTCCAAAAAACCTCCGCTGCCTTGCGGCATACCTCTTCAGGGGAAAGGCTAAGGGAGTAAACCCCGACAGAAAATCCGGAGCTGCAGTCCCTAAGGCGGTTTGACGTTGTAGTCAACACCGGCAACTCCTGCGGTGCACCTGAAGCCAAGCTGTATTGACTCCGTCTTTCCCTTGGACCCTTCAGCTGCGAAGAGAGGGGGGGGTCTGCTGCATGGGCAATAGCAGACCCTCCATATCACCCTGCCCAGGCTCTGTAGCTTCAGCTTCACTGGAGAGGACACTCCAGCGTCATCGCAAGATGTCGATTCAACACGGGAGGAGACAGATACCGTGTCACTCCCGAGTCGGACTGCACAACCATTCTCAGCGGTGCAGACTCTTAAGAAGCTACACCATCGTCTCTCGAGACGGACGGCTGCCAAAAATACAGCAATAAAACTACAACTACATGCAATCATGTGAACAAACTTAACCGAAAAGAAGTATCAACTGTAAAATTCCATTTACTGAAAGATTTAAAATAAGACATTATAGTGCTAAAAGTCAAGATAGTGATTATCTTTGTGGGTAAAGGCAGAAATGGGAGTAGCATGAGTGGGGCCTACAAAATGCTGGTGCTGTTCATTTTACCTAGATGCTTGTTCCACAGTTGTGTTCACTTTGTGAAAATTCATTCAGTTTCACACTTCTCACTTATGTACTTTTCTGAATGTATTTATGTTGAATCACATGAAATTGTCATCTTTGTACAAGCGGGAAAAGTGGTTGAATATCAGCAATTTCATATGGTTCAACTAATGTTATACTTCAATAAAAAGATTACTTAAGGAAAAAATATCCTGCTCAGTTGAATTGCTTTGCACATAGCTCTGTAAAAACTGGTTTTGAGAAAGAGCCTGTGCCTCCTCAGGGCTCCTTGGCAGGTGGTAAACAGGCTCAGCATGGTTGTAAATTCGTCCCCAGCGCCTGAGGCTGGTGCACTTGGCTGTGTACTTGAGAGTCCGGAGCCTGGACCAGCCCTGGTGTGGTGCAAGTCAGGTGCAAGAGGTCAGAACGTCTTCAAGCAGAAACTAGCAGCCATTCTCAGACCACAGGTGTCAAGAGTTCCTGGAACACACCGCTTTGCGCCTGCCCTAGTCTTTGCGCTCCTGTGTCCTCCTTCCCAGGCACTGGCGTGGCTCTTGTTCCTCAGCCTTTAGATGGCCCAGAGAGGCTTTCCTTGGCCTCCCTGAGGAGACCAGCTCCTTCTCCCAATCACTGTCACATCCCTTTATTCTTCCTTTAGTGCATTTGACTAGTACCTGAAATTAAGTTATTACTTGAGTGTTTACTTTTTATTATCTGTTCCACTAGTTAAACTAAACTGTATTAAGGGATTTCTATAACTTATTTGCTGTCTTTTGTTTTATTTTTAAATTTTTTAAAAATTGATTTTAGAGGGAGAGGAAGAGAGAAAAACATTGATTTGATGTTACACCTACCTATGCATTCACTGGTTGCTTCTTGTATGTGCCCTGACCAGGGATCAAACTCACAACCTTGGCATACTGGATGATGCTCTAACCAACTGAGCTACCCAGACAGGGCACTTATTTGCTGCTTTATTCTCAGGGCCTGGCATGGTCCCTGGCATCTATAAGGTGCTCAACTATTAGTTGAATGAATGAACAAATGAATGCTTGACTAAATGAGGTGGTATGAATAGAGTTCAGGGGAAAAAAGGTGGCCCAAGCATACCTATTAAGTCAGGAAGAAGGGCACAGTCCCCATCTACCTCATGGAGCATGAAAGCCAAGACTGGGGTTCGAGAAAGTCACTGACTCCTCCAGAGTCCACACATCCATTCTTTATCCTTGTGCTTCTCCCAGGGTCCCCATTCTGGTTACCAGGGGATTTCTATGATTTGCAAGCAAGGATCAAAGGGGCTACTTACTCTTGTCTGTTTTTTACTTCTGTCCTGTTCCATGCTCACACTGCTTGCTCTGGATTTAGCTTCCACATCTGAAATTGCACAGTGTACTTGGATTTTGTGTGCATTTGAACTAACGTGAATTTGAACTGTGCCATATAAGTATATTCATAAAAACCATGATTCTGTTGCCCAAGCTGATACTATGCAAATCTGACTTTACATTCACACTGATGAGGAAATCACTGTTGAATTATGTAAGATCAGGAACACTTCTTTTGTAATATATTCCAGTCTTGTTCAGCAGAATGAAAACAAGTGTCTTGGAGGAAGGATTGAGAAGAGGAAGCTAGTGATCTGTACTATCATAACCAAGTCAAAATCTTTACAATTTCCCTTTTACACAGAACAATGACAGGACCACAAAAATAGCTGTGCACCTGGCTCTGAGCTAAAGTACTTGAAAAACATCTTGCATTTAGTGCTCACAACAATCCTTTGAAGCAGATACTATGACTATCCCTTTTACAATAGAAGCTTGAAGAGATTAAGAATTATGCAAAGTCACCAAGTGTTTAACATCTCCTTCCCAGGGTGATAGTGAGGAACCATCATTCAGCATATAGTCAGCATTATATTATACTCTCTGCTACCACTGATATCCAAGCATCTATACTGGCCATGGTTAAATGCAAATCTTTGGTGAACTAAATAAACCTAGCCACACAGTTGAAAATACCACAGCTTTTGTCCTGCAAATATAGTACAAGTTAAAGCAGAAATAACAGTCATACTACTGTTTTACCTGTCCCTTAATAAAGAAAACTTTATAAACTTTACATTTTTTTCTTCCTGAGGTTTTGAAGCACCCAGATAAACAGATTCCTCTTAAAATTCTAACTCATTCCTTGCATTAAAACGGCTGGGTACTTCCAGTCAAGATGGATGAAGACAGACACGCTGTGTCTCCCTCCACAACTAAGAAGAAATACAACTACTTCAAAACCAGAAACAACCAGAAGTTCCAGAAAATCAAACTGCATGGAAGTCCAGCAAACAAAGATATAAAGAAGAAACACTCATCCAGACAGGTAAGAGGGGCGGAGAGGACTTGGTGTGGTGGCAGCAGCAGGCTGGCAGAAAGAGCAGTAACATGTTTTAAAAAGTCAGGAGGGACACCTGGGGAATGTTCACAGCTCCTCACCGGACCTCGCAGCCCACTGTCCCGGCACCGGGAAAAATCAAGCCTCATTGCTTCTGACTATGCAGACCAGTGGGGGTTGGGGTGGAGGCAGAAACTGCCGGTCTCAGCAGAGTCCGCTTGTTTAAAGGGCCCCCACAGTCCTAGAACGTCAGCAGACCCACCCACTCTGGGAATGATGGCCAGGGCAGCAGCTAGAGGGGCACCAGTCTGGTGCGGAAGTGGGAGAGGTGCCTGGAAAAGGGGCGAGTGCTGGGAAGGTGACATTGTTCCCTCTCGGACCCCTCCCCCACATACAGTGTCACAACGTGGTGAAACAGATCACCCTGTATGACGAATCCCTAAGGCTCCGCCCCTTACAACATAACAGGAGCGACAGTTCTACCTGGGACGTGGAGGCAAGCAAACAGAGGAGCCTGTCAGAATGAGCAGACAGAGAAGTAAGGCCCAAAGGGGAAACAGATCAAGGTTCCAGTGGGAGAACTAAATGACGAGGAGATAGCCAACCTAACAGATGAAGGGATAGCCAACCTAACAGATGAGGAGATAGACAACCTAATAGATACAGAGTTCAAAACACTGGTGATAAAGATGCTCACAGGCTTGACAGATATGCTTGAGTATGGCAAATGCATAAGGGAAGAAGTGAAGGCTATGATAAGTGAAACGAAGGAAAATCCACACAAAACCAATGGTGAAGGGAAGGAAACTGGGGTTCAAATCAATTATTTGGAACATAAGGAAGAAAAAAACAGTCAACGAGTACAGAATGAGGAAGCAAGAATTGAAAAAAATGAGAAAAACTTCCCAAATTTTGTAAAGGACATGGACATACAGGTCCGGAAGCACTGAGGGTCCCGGGCAAGCTGGACCCAGAGGGGACCACACCAGGACACATCATGACTGAGATGCCAAAGGTGAAAGATAAAGACAGAGTCCTGGGGGCAGCAAGAGAGAGGCAGAGAGTTGCCTACAGGGGGTGCCTATAGGACTATCTGCTGATTTCTCAGAGGACACTTTGCAGGCAGGAAGGGATTGGCAAGCAGTATTCAATGTGATGAAAGGCAACCTGCAACCAGGATTACTCTATCCAGCAAAGCTATCATTTGGAATGGAAGGGCAGATAAAGTGCTTCCCAGACAAGTTGAAGCTAAAGGAGTTCATCATCACCAAGCCATTATTATATGAAATGTCAAAGGGACTTACTTAAGAAAAAGAAGATCAAAACTATGAACACTAAAATGACAACAAACTCACAACTATCAACAACTGAATCTAAATAATAAAAACAAAATCCAACTAAGCAAATTAGAATAGGAACAGAATCATAGGTATGGAGAGCATTTAGAGGGTTATCAGTTGGGAGGGGGGAGGGAGAGAAATGGGGAAATGGTGCAGGGACTAAGAAGCATAATTGATGGGTACAAAATAGACAGGGGTACGTTAAGAATAATATAGGAAAGGGTGAAGCCAAAGAACTTATATGCATGACCCATGGATATGAACTAAAGGGGGTGGGATTGCTGGAGGGAATGGGGGTACTGGGCAGAAGGGAGCAAAGGGGAAAAAAATTGGAACTATTTTAACAACATAATCAATAAAATACACTTAAACAAAAATGGCTGGGTATGTGGAGTAGCCATCTAAATGTGCACCCAGCACTTACAGTGTGCCAGAAGCTGTTCTAAGGGCTTTATGTGCATTATTACATTCCATTTCCACTCAACTCTTGGCAGTAAGCACTATTATTAGTTTTCATATTACAAAGGAGGAAACTGAGGCATGTAAAATTTGAGTAACCTGTCCAAGGCCACAGAGCTTTAAAGGGTAGGGCTGAACCCCAGCAGTCTGTGGTCACACCAGTGCATCTGTCTTTCGAGCTCTCAGGTCTCCAACACAGACAGAGCTGAACACGCTGATTCAGAAAGCCTCTTAGCTGGTGCCAGAATGGGGTTCTCAGCTGAGGTCTGATGCATCCTCACTTCCTCCAAGGACCGGGGTCTCCCTGGCTATCTTCCGTTGCTCTAGCACTACCCCCAGCTTCTTTCTGCTTCTGGGCCTTCCACCACTGAGCCCAACCTGGCTGAGTCTGCATACTGCAGATCTGAGCTGCAGAGACACTTCTCCAGGGCCCCCAGGCTGTGCCCCCCTCCTTTTTCTCTCTGTACTCTCTAATGCAACACTGCTGTTAACTGTAATTAAATCATTCTTTGATCAATTTTTGTTTAATGTCTATCTCCCCTACTTCACTATAAACAGAGGTGATTCCAGAATTTCTATGTAGGTGGGGGCAAGTAATCTGTTTGGGTTGGGGGACTTAGCTTTCAGTGCTTTGTACTTGACAGAAGGCTGAGAAACGTCAACTGAATACATAAATGAATGAAGGTGCTGCACTCACCCCATCCCACCCTCACCACCATGGTGTCACCGCTGACTGTGAGCTCCATGAGGGCAACAATAGTGTCTATCTCTTCTATCACTGTAACCCCAACACCTTGGCACTGTGCCTGCCACACAGAAAGTGAATAATAACTTTGTGAGATTAATAAATATTAAAACAGAGACTCTCACTTCTTATCTGAAAAACAGCAATGATGAGACTCAGAACACAGCTTTTTAAAGCAGCATTACATAGGAAAACATACTGAGCACAGGTTTGGCACACAGTAAGTACTCCATAAATGTCTGTCATTTAATTGGAATTCCTGCCTCTCTTCATTCCCACTAACTCAATTCCCAGGTCCCGACCAGGCCAGGAGCTTCGTAAGAGGGCAGAGCCCATAACTAAACCCACTCTACTTCCCTGGCCTCAATCTGGTGGGGGTGAACACATCTATACCGAAGTTGGGGTGAAAAAGACTGTAATTAGCATGGGCAGGAATGCAAGGTTGTTAGGATTTGCCTCCAGCGGAAAAGTTATACCTGGGGAAGAGACTGAGCAGCTTTGGAATGAACAAAGTCAGATGAACTAGGAAAAAAAAAAAAAAAAAAAATCCAGCACAGGCCTACTGGCTGCGCAATCCAAAACAAAGGATGTGGTGTCTTAAACCTATTAAGGAAAAAATGTTTTGCATTCCCCCACCACCTTCCACTCTGTTCCCTCACCCACTGGGTTTTGGGCTGCTGGAGAGGTTTAAAACCCAAATCAGAGTGTCACAACCCTTCTCAAAACCCATTAAGATGATAATATCTCAACTCCTCACTGAGCCAACTTCAACCTTGCTCATCACGCATGGCCACAAAGGCTGCTGGCCAGCACCTCCATGTCATGCTTGTCCCCACACAGGGGCTCCACCCAGGCTCCCTCTGCCTGACACATCTCAACCACCCTCAGGGTCATTCCTGTCTTCTGGACTCAACTCATATCCACTAGCTCTTTCTCATTTTTGCTTGATGCCCAAAATAAAATAAAGTCCTTCTCCCATTCCCCATACCCCCTTACTTGTCCCCTGCTAGCCCTTACCCGGCCTCAAATCTCTGTCTCTTCAAAAGACTGTGAGCTCCTCAAGGGCAGGGAGGGCTGTGTGTCTCTTACCACTGAGTCCCCAGAGTTAGGGCAGGTGTTAGCACAGAATATATGAATGAATGAATGAATTTCTTGTAACAGTCTCCCTAAACCTCTCCTCCCATTATGTCCCCACTACCCTCCCAGACACTGAATCACACTGGGCTTAGGCATCACAGGCTCCTCCCAGCTCAGAACTGGGGGCTAGTCCATCTTCTCACCATCCTACCAGGCCTAAGGTCTCCTTTCCTCCTCCTTCAGGAAAGCTGAGAAAGACCAGAAGTGGAAGGAACACTGTCTCTTGGCTAATTCCTCTAATAAAGGAAAGAGAACAGTGCCCCCCACCCCCAACATCCTGACTTCCTTCCACAGTTTAGAAAGGATTTATTTATTCCCATTCTTTTTAATTGTTTGAGCAAGGCCCATGAGTGAGCACTGGATGGAAAATTACTGCTCCAATCTTCCTTTCTTAACATGCTTCAATGACTTGCAAAAAACAGGTTTTTAGGTTTGTGACGCTGAGAGGAGTGGTAGCAAAGTAGAAAGAACAAGATTGCAAAGATCTGGAAAATTAGCACTAGAATTTACTAGAGCTTCCATTTACCATGTGTAGGCCCCTTGGCCTCAATTTCTGTATCTGACAAATGGGAATAATGATATTGGACTTTAATTAATACCTTTAAAGGGAAGTCCTAAACAACTGTAAAGTACTCTATTGTCCTCAGAAAGTCTTTTTCCTTCGGTTTAAGGACAGTCTTGACCCTGAAAGGATGACCGAGGTTCCCCTCAGGAGGGCCTGCTCTCCTAGTAGTTGAGTAAGCCAATCACATTGTAAAGCTGCACCTGCGTAGGGAGAAAGCACTTTAGACTGGGGCTCCATGACCTTGGGTTTTGATCTGGGTTTGCAAAACGTTCTTCGTTGCCTGTCTCCAGAGCCCCAGCCCCAGGCCTGTCATTGGCTCCTCTGACAGCAGCCAAGCACAGTCCTATGGTGGCGTAGTTAGAAAAAGCTTCACAACCTTCGGGTCAAGCCAGAATAAGAGCAAGACAAATCTCACAGGGGATTCAGGCCTCGGCCAAACTCTTATCCCGGCATCAAAGCCACCCCCTACCCATTACTCCCCGGAGGCTACGGCCTTCTCAGTTCCTGGGCGGAGCTGGGCCTGCTGCGAGGGCTCCCCACCTTGCCTGGGTTGGGCCTAATGGCGGGACCTTTTCTTTTCACAGGCCAGGGCTAATACGCTCCCCCCAACCCCCAGCCCCCTGCATTAACTGCAAAGAAAAGATCCCCGACCATTTCCATTTCCTCTGCGGCTCAAGAGCCCTGTTATTTAATCCCGCGGCCACCCCGGCAGCATCCTCTGCGCGGCCGGCTCCACCCATCCACCTGGCCAATTTTCCGCCGCTCACGCTTCTCCGGAGGGGAGTTGGTGGGGGTGGTTGGGGAAAGGCAACTACAGCAGCAAAGGGTCATGGCCGTCGGTAGACAGAGGCTTTCAGGCCCGCATACCGAGAGGGTTGGGAAACGCAAGGAGATGCACAACGGAGCAGCTAGTCAGTGCCGCAAAGGGAGGTCGGACGGACGCCGGGGCACTGCGGACTTTACACTGGGGTGAGGGGAAAGGGTTGCTGCTAGAAGAGAGCTAGGTCTCCTCCGCCGAGTAGCCAGCATCGCCTTTGAGGCGGGGGGCGGAGGGGGGGTGTACTGGAGCCGGAAGAAGCCTCGGCCCTGTCACTGTCCACACCCAAGAAATGGGGGAAGGGGTGGTCTGCACTCAAGGGAGACTCAGCCTCCGGAAAGGAACTAGATTCACTCAGTAACTCCCATTCCGCCCCTCTTTGATATGGACGTTTGACGTTTTCTTAATTACGGGTAAACGCGCTTCAAGACCCCTCCCCCGACGCCGCTAATCTAGAGAAAGAGAAGGCCCCCAGCAGGGGTCTTCCAGTTCCTGGCCCCCATGACTGCCTTTGGTGGGTAGAGATCCCTAAATTTAGGTATGTCCTCCCCCGCCCAGCTATCGGCCTAGTATCCAAAGGCTGCAGTGCCCCCGCCCCCCAGCGACACTGAAGGTTGCTGCCCTGGCCCGCAGTGGCGTGAAGGTGGCCTTTACCTCCTCTCGCAGGCTGGGAGGGGGCACAGCCCGCGCAGCTGAGGCAGCTGCAGCAGTCGCCGCCGCCCTCCATTCATTTAATTAAAAAAAAAAAGAAAAAGACAACAACCTCCACCCCTCTGTAAAAAAAAGACGGCCCCTGGAGGAGCGAGAGTCAGCCCCAGCAATCATGGGTTAAGTTCTTTTCCGGCCCCCCATTCATAAAAAAAAAAAAAAAAAAAGCAGCGCATGCGCGCGCGGGGGTCTCTTGTGCCCACCCATTCATAGAATCCAGAACGGCGCGCGTGCGCACTGGAGCTCCTTTCCCTCCCATTCATAAAAAAGCCATTTTCCCAGGCAGTGGTTGCAACACCGCCGCGGAGGCAGCTAGAGAAGCTGACAGCGCGGAGCTGGCGGTGCTAAGCGCAGGAAGCGGTGCCGGTTTCTTCGACCGGCGTCTGCGAGGGCAGCGCCGTCTGACCCGCTCGGGTTAGGGGATTTGCACAGACGTGGAGCAATGCTTGTGACTCTGCGTCTCCTCAAAGTAAGTCCCTGGCCGGTTTCGGGATCCGAAAGTGCCCCACTCTGAGGCGCGACGCGACTGCCCCTCGGGCTGGGGCAAATGGTGTGCTATTTCTAGGCACGCCTCAGTGTTCCTTCCCTCTCTCAGTGCCTCCTTAAGCCTCTGCGGTGCGCCGCAGCTCTCGGACGCCCTGGGCTGGGCCGGCACGGCTCCGGGGGTGTTCACAGCCTGGCACTGGCGTTTGCAACCCCCGGGCATTGCCAAGCCCGGCTTCCCTACACTCTGCGACTAGGGAAGCTCCGTGCGTGCCCCGGGAGTTTACCTCTGGCCTGGCCCCTTTTCTTCTACCACCACCCGCCTTGGGTGCTAGAACGGGAGGCTCTGGGCTCCATAAGGAGCCACCTTTTGAGTCCGGTGGGCGCCCTCGCCCAGGGCAGCTCGCCTACCCCGGGCTCGTTACCTACGATGCCAGTTCTTTTGTAGGTCTATCTCTCCAGCTCGCCGCAGCGGCCTATGCTCGACGTAGGTTTTTCTTTGCCCATCGGAGTCATAACGGACTGGCTTTTTTCCCCTTCTCTGCCTTCTCCCCTCGATGGTCAGTGCCGGACTGGCTCGGGACTGAGCATTTCTGTTCCCTCTTTTCGGAGAGGCGGTTCCTCGCCGTCTGACCTTTGCTCTGCTGCCGTATTTTATGCCGTGCAACTACCTTGCAGTTGCCTTTCCTTTTCCCGGCCCCTGCAGGGCCTGAGGCTCCTTGGCCTCCTTGTGTCTCCCTATCCCCGGGCACCGAGCTGTGCCAGGCGCCGGGGCCCCCGGACCGCTGTGGGGCTGTGGTGGGGGCTGAAGGTGCGTTTACATAACGCCTGGCGTGTGGGAGGTGGAGGAAGAGGTTGCGTGCGTAGGAGAGATAAGACTCCTGCTTTCCCTCCTTCCTTCTTGGTAGTACCAGGCTTGACATCACCGAGAGGAGAGGATAGAGACGGTACGTTCTGAAAAGTCTGAATCGCCAAGGCCACGGGGGCAGTGAAGGGGGGTGAGGGCGGATTTGGCCAGCTAGGGCAGCTGGAGCTTGGCTCCATCACTGGGGCCAGGGCTGTGCCCAGTTCCCCCTCTATGCAGACGATCAAAAAGCACTTAGACAGTAGCTGCTCTTGTGCAAGAAGACGGTTTCTCAATTCTTTTGACTGGGGGGTTGTGGGCAGAGAAGGCAAAAGAGATGGAAAATGGTGGCGTGGCTGAGCAATGGACGGGAGAAGCGTACTGAAGGGGCTGGACGGTGGAGAGAGGGGAGAGCTGTAGCTGCCTCATTCACCAGCTGCTGGATGGGCATCCATATTGCCAAGCCTGGGTGAGGGCAGGAGGCTGCCTTTTGGCGGATGGAGGCTTTAGGAGTCCCCCAGCATGGTTAGTGCTGAAAGGAAAATGATGTGGGTTCAGAAGAGTGACCAGACCCAGTGGAGAACCCCCTTTTTCCTGCCTCCAAATAACTGGCATGATTCTCTTCAGTTTGGGGAGGGGCGGTAGCAAGTGCGTGTGTCTGGTTAGCTGACCAAGATTCTGCAATCTTTCTGATGAGCCTCTAGGAGATACAAAGCTGTAAGCTGAAGGCCCAGAGCATTTAGGAAAAGGTGGGTTTATCAATTTCTTAATAAGCTCAGTCTGGCCTGAGGTGTTCTACCTAATGTTGCACTGTTGATTTCACAATGCTTAGATTAGAGTTCACTGGATCTTCACATCAATGGAGCATAAACATCTGAAATTTTCAGCTCTTTTCCCCTTCTCTGTATGGGTGTGGGACAGAGTAGGAAAGGAGGGCTGCAGTTGGTTTCTCCCTCTTCAGCAGAAGGGTGGGAAAGTTGTAGACATGTCCTGAGTGAAACTGAATTTCCTTCTTCCCAGCCCTTGGGGGAGGGCCAGTAGGCTCCAGGCAAATCCTAACTGATCAGTGCACACACTGACCATCTGAGCTGTGTGGCCCGTCCTGGGTAGGGGTATTTTTGGTGGTGGATTTCTGAAATCTTGATGGATGCATGCATGTTGGTCAGCTAGAATGAGGAACACTTTAAAGACATGTCTTGATTGTCTTCCTTTTTAGATTCTGAACTCAAGGAGTCATTCCCCTTTCTGTGGCACGTAAATGCTCTTCTCATTCCCACAGCTTTTCCATTTTCCAGATTACCCTCTGAAATGGCAAGGTCTCCTTAAAGCTTTGGTTGTGCTTGGTGGGAGGAGACAAGACACACAGACTTAGAATGATTCTTGGCTAAAGCAGGGCAGGAGCTAGGGGCTGGTGACCATTTGGAGCTCTCTGATACCATTTCTGTCCTTCCAGAATGTGGAGAGATGAAGCTCTGGAATTGCACCCTCTGTCCAGTTCATACTGTCTTACTCCACTCCCCCATAAACCTGACAGTGCCGTTGCCCAGTTTCACTGATAGGAATAACAAATAAGGCAGCCTTTCGGTACAAAATTTGATAATCAGTGATATAAAAATTAAGGGCAGAAAAAACACCCGTTAACACCCGCAGAAGTGACCCGTGACCCTCAAGGGTACTTACTCTGGGGCTTAATACTTAGGGATCACATATGGGGATTTCTTTTCCAATTCCTGATGCTAAAAGTCCTTCAGGTGTGACATCTTCCAAGCCCCTATGTGGGGCCCCTAAAAGCCATCTGGGTCTTGGTACCAAGGAGGCTTAGAAAGGAGCCACCTCCCTTTTTTCAGAAAAGTTCAGCGTTCTTCGAGAGTTATGACAGTTACAGCATTTAATTAGTTCTGAATCCACAATGCCTGTCATCCAGTCCCTATTAAAGTGGATATTCCCTTGCAAGGAAAACTCGGGAAAGGGTTCTTGCACAAATCTCTAGAACTAGTTGAAAATTCGGATTTGGGATGTAGATGAGACAGTGTTAAGGAAGGAGAATGGCGAGAGTGGAGAAGTTTCCTCCTCTTGGCCAACCTGGATCTCCCTGACAGAGGGGAAAGCAGTGACTCATTTGGGATAGATTTTTGCTCTTTTCAAAAGAGCCAGAGAAAGAAAGTGATAAGAGCAACATAATGAAAACTGTTTTACTCCTTCCAGACCAAGGTAGGAACTGGGTCAGAGCAGATCGTGGTTAGGAAACCTGGAAAGCTCCAGACCTTAGTCTCCCCCTCTGCAGAATGGGGAGGAGGAACTCCTCCTGTGGGGCCAGGGTCATCTGTGGAACTAACAAGTGTGAAGGACTGGGACTGTGCTACTTGTACTACTGAGCACCTAGTCAGAGGGGGTCTGTTTGTAAGGGAGCTCCTTCCTACACAGGAGGTATGTGGTGTTACATGATGTAAGAGATGGCATATTCTTGGCTCTCAGGGGGCCTGGGGCCACCCTGCAGGTCTGGACAGCTGACCAGGCTGAGGATGTATCCGGGACATGTGGCTGGGCTTAAGAAGCTTCACTGTTCAGTTGTGATCGCAATTGTTCTTTCCAAGGACAGTCAGTAGAGGAAGCAAGGGCACTGGGGAGGGAGGACAGATGTGCTGGGTGTAGTGGAGGAGGAAAGAGGCCCTTCTAGGGCAGGTGGCCATTTGCAGAAGACTGGTTTCCCTTGTCAGGTAGTCTTTCTTTTTCTGCTTGCAGGGAAGAGGGAGGGAGTCATTTCCTGCCCCATCCCAGGAGTAAGCTGAAATCTATTATAAGTTCATTTGTTCCTGGAGGGTGGTGAGATAAGATCATCTTGATGTCAGTGGGAGGGGGCCCTTCGCCAGGGGTCTAAGTTTCTGTGCCCCCACTTTGATGTGGGCCAATTGTTCCAGTGTTAACAGGCTCCTTCTAGTCCCATTCTCTGACTCTTGACTTCCAGTCCCTCTTGAAGGGTATCTGAACAGACAACAATTACGGGGGTATATACATTGAAGCCAGTTAGAATAGCCCAGAGCCAAAGACCCTCTCCCAGTCCTCCTGGGCTGGGGCTTTTGGAGCTCTACTGATGGGTTGTGGAAGACGAAGAGAAGAGGGATGGGAACTGATAACTGGTGATGGGACAAAGTGACGAAAAGCAGCTGTTCTCTTTGGTGATGTATAACAGATAATGGCCAGAGGTGAGCTCCCTAGTGCTGGTGCTGGAGTGGGTGGTAGGGTGAGGAGCAAAGACTCTCAGACAAATCCAGCTGCCTACATGCTTTTTTCTCCCACCAGGGCCACTCTCAACAAAGATGCAGAGATTGTCTTCCTCAGTAGGGTGTAGGGCAGGCAAGTTCCTGGCTTCCCTCCCCCTCCTCTTTAAAGTCTTTTTGAAGCAATAAGTCACTATTTGGTTGGAACTTAATTAACTAAACTGGGATGTTGTCACAAAGAACCAAGCGACAGTGGTGGATAGTGGTGGGCGGGCTCTCTGGCAGCATAGAGACCTTTTTTCCTGAACTGTGAAAGGGTTAAACAACCTCCACTGAAAGAACCTGCTGAGACTGAATGGGGCAGTGCAGAAAATGCCCATTCATTCAGAGCGTCTTGCCAGTTTGTCTCTAACTGACCCCTAGTTTTCAAAGCACGACTGTTGCCGTTTCCTAATATTTCCCAACTCCTCTCCCCAGGATTATAAGTCAAGGGGAAAGGGCAGGGGTGGGCGGGCAGTGCCATCATTTAACAGGCCGCTTGATTCTTTTCAGCCAGCCTGTACCAAGGGGCCTGAGGCTCAGCTCCTCCCCTCAGGTACAAATGCAGTGTCAGGCTCACAGCTGGCCAAGCAGCAAGTACAGGGCTGTGCTCTGGGCTTTCCAATCTCCTGCTGATTCAATATTCTAGGACTCTTTCCCAAAACTCTTTATGGCTTCCTCCAGCGTGGCTCTTCCTTCCCTTTCCCAAAGCCCTAGGCCAGGATACCCCCTCTCTGAACAAGCTCTAGGACCCTTAAAGAATTCAGCTTTACAGGTGGGAGGAGAAGGGATTCTTTCCCATTCCTGGGTTTCCTCTTAGGAACTCTTTAATGGTGAGGGTCCTACAAGTGAAACCCATTCAACTTTAAGAAAACTAAAAATTAAAAAGCACAGTAAACTGGAGGGGCGGGGGAGGTGACAGAGGGATAGCAAAGAAAACAATTGGAAGTGAAAGAAATAATTGATCTCTGAGCCTTCTTTTAATGGCAGATCAAACCCCCAGCCTCTGCATTCCATGCTGAAAATTCCCCTACCTGGAGGCCAGTCTCATATCAGCCCTGCCTGGCTTCATTTCCCAGTTGATTTGGTTAAAAGCTCACAGGTGGCCTGATGTCACGCTGGTGGCAGACTGGGGAGACTTGTAGAGTTGAGGCTGTGAAAATGATTGACGCTTTCATACCTTTCCATGAATAACCAGAAGTCACTGGAAGTCAGGGCTGAGGTGGCAGCCCCTGGGGCATCTGCCCTCTGGGTTTGACCGGTTGCCTGATGACCTGCCAGCTCTATGACACTTTGTTCTAACATTTCTTCCTCTGCAAAATGGGCGTTATCCTCCAAGGTGAGGATTAAGTGAGAAAATCAAGGGCTTAGTATAGAGCCTAACACCAAGAAATGTTTCATAAATATTAGCTGCTTCCACTTCCATAATTAGTATTTATTAGTATTAGAAGGTTGGAGTGCAGTGAAAGTTCTCTTTCCTCGTTCTAATCCCTGAGACCACCTAAAACTCGATGGAGGTGCTTCTCTGGCTAAGTGGAGTGCTGGCTTTGTTTCTCTGTCCACAATCTTCCAAATTGGCCATCAGTCTTCCAAATAGCCTAAATGAGGCAAAGCCTCCTTTCTCTTATTTATATTATAAATATCTTCCTTCCTTGCAAGGGAAGCAGAGTACATATTAAACTGCACTTAAGTTCATCAGTGTTGCTTAGACTCTGGAGGGTGGGTGTGTCCCTGGGAGTTGAGATTGATCTTCTAAACCAACTGAGGATTGTTTTTTCTTTTTCTTTTTTTTTTCCTTTTCTTTTCTTTTCTTTGAAACTTCATTTAGCTGTGCTGAGAGGTTATCAAACAGGCTGTTCCAGAAGTTGTTTTTCTTTGTCAGCCAAATGAATTCAGCCCTCCTGTGGAGGGCCCCTGCTAATGGGGAGGTGAGGCCATGAGGCCTAAGAAGGTTTGAGCAGTTCAGCTTTGAGCCAGCAGCTAGTTAGTTTTTGCTGAGCTGGTGGCCGGAAGGACATCCTGTATCAGGGTTATGATAGGAAAGATACATTCATATTTTTAATAAGAAAAATATATATGTTTTTTGTTTTAAAATTTTATTTTTCAGTTACAGATGACATACAATATTAGTTACAGGTGTACAACATAGTGATTAATCACCCTGGTAAGTTACCCATTTGACACCATACATAGTTATTGCATGATTATTGACTGCATTCCCCATGCTGTATACATCCCCATGACTTTTTATAACTGGCGATTTTTACTTTTAAATCTCTTTCATCTTTTCATCCATCTGCCTAGCCCCTCTCCCATCTGGCAACCATCAAAATTTGTTCTCTGAATCCATGAGGTGGTTTTTGTTTGTTTGTTTCATTTTTTTAGATCCCACATATAAGTGAAATCATATGGCATTTGTTTTTTGTCTGACTTATTTTACGTATAATACCTTCTAGGTCTATCCATGTTGTTACAAATGGTAAGAGTTCGTTGTTATGGCTGAGTAATATTCCGCTGTACATATGTACCACATCTTCTTTATCCATTTGTCTCTCTGTGGACACCACGGTTGCTTCTGTATCTTGGTTATTGTAAATAATGCTGCAATTAACACAGGGGTGCATATGTCTTTCTGAATTAGTGTTTTGGATTTCAGGGAAGATGCATTTTAGAATATGTTTGATGGAGCCATCTTGGATGCACCCTGTTCCAAGAGAGCTGAGTCATTGTGGACCAAGTTCCCACCCCCATGTCTAGCTCCAGCTGCAGGCCCAGATGTTGACAGCTGTCTCTGGAGAGTGATGGAAGCCTTGCTAATGCCAATATCCCCATTCCCTGCAGGCCCTGCTCCCACTCTGGCTGCCTGATGGGACTTTTTTTTTCCTTCTTTTTTTTTTTTTTTTTTTTTTTTTTAACATTTTACATATTTTTATAGAGAGGAGAAGGGAGGGAGAAAGAAAGGGAGAGAAACATCGGTGTGCAAGAGATACATCAATTGGTTGCCTCTTGCACGCCCCCAAGTGGGGACCCGGCCTGCAACCCAGGCAAGTACCCCAACTGGGAATCAAACCAGCAAACCCTCAGCCACAGGCCAGCACTCAATCCACTGAGCCACACTAACCAGGGTGGGCCTCCATGGGACTATCTGTGAATCTGCCTTCTGATTCCAGAGCCTGTTAAAATCCCTCACACTTTTTGCTTCATCCACAGAAAGTGGTGGTTTTTAAAGAGCCCCAGGAATAGAACTGGGGAAAGAAGAATGGATCATCTCCTTGGGGGAGGGAGCACCCACCCTTCTTCCCACACTCATGGCAAGTCCCAGTCCTGGTCCTAAGAGACAAAAAGCCCAAACATGGGGCAATACA
The DNA here is from genome assembly GCF_987537825.1 of Furipterus horrens. Classification (NCBI taxonomy): domain Eukaryota; kingdom Metazoa; phylum Chordata; class Mammalia; order Chiroptera; family Furipteridae; genus Furipterus; species Furipterus horrens. Next base: position 72,198,978 of record NW_028327180.1, read on the forward strand.
TATAGCCTTCAAACAATTACAGACATTTTATTGGCAGGACTGTGAGTATTTGTGACCTGAGCTTCTAAAATAACAGAATCGCGTTGTCTTTGCCTGGGGTGGGGGTTCTGGCTCAGGAACCTCTTGGCTGGTGCCAGAGTATTATCCTATGCCTCCGTCAGCATTTCCCATTCTTATGCCTAGTCACACCTTTTCCTCCAGGCAAAGGCCATGGGGCTTCTAACTCTCTTCTGCTGACCTCAAACCCATTTATTCTAGAGACAAGGCTTTGGAACCCCTGTGCAGGCTAAGTGGGCTGAGGTAGCATTTCCTGAAGTTCCTCCCCCATGGCAGACCTGATCCTTGGAAAAACTCGGATGCTTGTGTGCCATTTCCCATCCAGCCCTGACCACAGGAGGCTACCTTGGCAAATGACTACTTGGTGGCAGACCTGCCAGATACTTAAGCTAACTCTGCCATGGGGAAGTCTCCCGTTTGAAGAAGATGCTCTCTTTTCATCTGGAGGTAACATGGAGGCAGGAGGCAGGATGCAGGCGCTGTGACTGGCCAGAATTTCTCCAAGAGGGGAAAAACCTTGAACAGAAATATACCAGCATCTTTTAAGTAGGTAGGGCTGTGGGAGCAAAGCCAATATAGTTCATGCCCTATGCGAATGAGGAAAGAACAGTTGACTGAGCACTGAACCTTATAGAAAAGGGTTTTTTGCATTTGGCAGTATAGATGATATACTGATGAGAATCCTGTGGATAAGCTCCCTTTTATCCCCTTCATGAACTTTGCATCTAGAGCTAGCTCTTTTATTTCAGATGGACTGGAAAGCATTTAAGGAAGCCCTTCCCCGACAATTTTAACCATTGCTGATAAAAACCATTGTTTCCAAGTAGGGGAATGTAATACCAAGATGCCTCAAATACCTTTTTTATTTCCTCTTCACTCCTTACTATAGACATTGAGAAGTATGGACAAGTCACCGGGCAAGGTGACATTCTCCTGTGATTGGAATATTGCGATGGACCAACTGTCCCAAGTCTGGAGCAGGATAGGGAAGTGGAAACCTATCCACACCCCCTTCTTAGGCATCATCTTTGTGAGAAGATGAACCTAACGGCTGAGGCCCAGGGTCCGCTCTCCTAATTAGAACCTTGTTAGCATCTTGAAAAAGCATTTACTGAAACCCCACCCCACAACACACATTATTCCGGGGGCCCCTCCCTTTTTTTAAGACAGTTATCTTCCCCTTCTATCCACACAGCCTGTTTTGTCCCCCACCCCCAGTAGAATCTAGAATCTTCCCAGAGTCTAATCTTTCTCTTGGATTCCAAATCATGTCCCCTTGGGCAGAGGTCTTGGCCTTCTGCTGCTATTTCTTTAAATTGATCTCCAGCCGAATTCCGAATGTAAAGGTCAGCAGGCGAGGAAATGGCACTTCTAATAGAAAACAATGTGCACTTTCTAAATTTGAACCAAGCCGTTTCCGCTCTTTGATTTAAGTGACTTCCTGGGGTTCCGTGTCAGGCACTGCAGTCGAATCTCTGGCAGGATTCCAACTTAAAATTGCACTCTCTCGGTGAAATTAGAAACTGATCCAGGGTTGGCTTAGCTATTCTAGTAAATAGCATTTAGGCAGAATGTTCGGCTCAGCACTTAGAAATGGGTGATGTGAGTGCCCCTCGAGAGGATTTCCCATCCACGTTGTCAGAGGCGCACCTACCCACGGGTTATGAGCTGCTGGAGGTTGCTGCTTGTAGACGTGCTAGTAATAAGTTAATATCCTGGACGTGCTGGAGTTAGCTACAGCCCTTCCTTCTCTGGTGACTGAAATCAGGCTTTTGTTTATCCAGCTGATAAACTTTATGGGTGCACACAGGGACTGTCTCTCGTGGTCACCACATCCTCAGCACAATGCTTGGCACAGAGTGCTCATTAGTGCTCAGGAAATCCAAACTGTATCTCTCTGGGATGGTGATAAATTACTGAGCACTTGCTGTATGCCAGGCAAGCTGTGAGGTACTGGATATATATTTTCTTACGTAATCCTCACAAGAACCCATTGTATAGTTGACAAGACTAAGGCAGAAGGGAGGATTCGAAGTTGGATCTGGTTCTGGAACCTGTGTTTATCACCATGGATCTATCTTAAAAATAAGGAGCATGTTTCACAGAGCTTACAAGAATGAACTCAGATGGCTCAGGTTTGAGTCCTGGTTCTGCTACTGATAGTTTTGTGTGACTTTGGATAAGCTATTTTGAACATTAGTGTTTTATAACTAGAAAAAGGATAATAATAGTAGTAATAGTTGTGTTTCAGAGTTATTGTGAAGAGGTAGTGATATTTTTGATACTTACCAAGTGCTAAATAAGTAATTCTTACCACTTACTATTATTGTTCTTGTCATTATAAACCATCTAAGCCTTAATGCTGGAGAGGCCACCAAGGGGAAACCAGTGCCCATTTAATTTGGGTTCCCAAGGACCTGATGGGGGTAGGGGTATTAACAGGCCAAATACTGACGCCTGGAATCCTATTCTCTTTTCCTCCCCCCACCCCCAGGGCCCCTAGAAGCCTGTTTCTCAGCGCAGTCCAGGACCACCAGCCCCATGGAGCCCCCAATTTCACAGAGCGCCCCCTTGACTCCCAGCTCAGTCATGGTCCAGCCCCTTCTTGACAGCCGTATGCCCCACAGCCGGCTCCAGCACCCACTCACCATCCTCCCCATCGACCAGATGAAGACCAGTCACGTGGAGAACGACTACATAGACAACCCTGGCCTGGCACCCCCAACGGGCCCTAAGCGGACCCGGGGTGGGGCCCCAGAGCTTGCCCCTACGCCTGCCCGCTGTGACCAGGATGTCACCCACCACTGGATCTCCTTCAGCGGGCGTCCCAGCTCTGTGAGCAGCAGCAGCAGCACGTCCTCCGACCAGCGGCTCTTAGACCACATGGCACCACCACCTGTGGCTGACCAGGCCTCCCCCAGGGCTGTGCGCATCCAGCCCAAGGCAGTCCACTGTAAGCCGCTGGACCTGAAGGGCCCAGCAGCCCCGCCGGAGCTGGACAAGCACTTCTTGCTGTGTGAGGCCTGTGGGAAGTGTAAGTGCAAGGAGTGCGTGTCACCCCGGACGTTGCCCTCCTGCTGGGTCTGCAACCAGGAGTGCCTCTGCTCGGCCCAGACCCTGGTCAACTATGGCACCTGCATGTGCCTGGTACAAGGTGTCTTCTACCACTGCACCAACGAGGATGATGAGGGCTCCTGCGCCGACCACCCCTGCTCCTGTTCCCATTCAAACTGCTGCGCCCGCTGGTCCTTCATGGGTGCCCTCTCCCTGGTGCTGCCCTGCCTGCTCTGCTACCTGCCCGCCACCGGCTGTGTGAAGCTGGCCCAGCGCGGCTACGACCACCTGCGTCGCCCTGGTTGCCGCTGCAAGCACACGAACAGCGTCATCTGCAAGGCAGCCACCAGTGACGCCAAGGCTAGCAGACCCGACAAGCCTTTCTGACACTTTGGGTCGAAGCTCCCTGCGCTCCCCTGGGCAGCTTGGTTCCCTTCTGCCACCTGAGAAGACTGCAGCAAGGCCAGAGGTTCTAGTGTCCTGAGGCTGACTTTGCCAGTCTGCCCACCTTGGCTTCTGAAGAAACAGACAGCCCCTATCACCCACCCTCTTCCTGAAAAGGATGAAGAAGCACTTTGGGTTTTTTCAAGGTCCTGGAACTCTGTGTGAAACAAGACAGTGGCAGGGGTGTGGTGTGGTTTTGGGGGGGATTTTTCTTTTTCAGAAGACAGAACACAGATGTGGCCACATATCCGGAAGTTGCAGCTGCTTGAATGCCTTCCCAGTCTCCCCCCCCCCCCCCCCCTTTCCCATTCTCTTTGACCGCCTGGGAGGAACCACTAACTAACTGAGTGGCCAGGGGACCTTTGAAGAAGACCCTTGGAGTCTTGACAGCTGTATCTTTGTCTCCCCCGACCCCCTACAATTTGCCTGACACCTTGGGGAAGGTGTAGACCCTGACAGTCCCTGTTGTATATATTGGGAGCCCCTGAGAACAGAGGATGGCCAGTGAGTCCAGGCCTTGTTCCTCGCTGTCTCCCTGGAGCCACGGATGGATTTAGGACCACTACACAGAGCGCCTCTCCCTTCTAGCTCCAACGCTCCTGGGGAAGTTGCACTCATAACACCGTCCGCCAGTTCTTACTGAGTCACAGACTCACCTGCCTGCTGCTTGTCCCGAAGTCTCTCTACCCAAATCCTTTACAGAAACTATGGGCCGAGAAGCCCAGGGCGGCAGTTGCGAGACCAAATATCATTTTGCCAATGAGTCTGAGGCTGTGGTCTCCGGATCCAGTCATTATGTTTTTATAGAATAATTAAACCAGATGCTAATGGTGTTTTAGAAAATAATAATAAAACACTTGCTTCCTTTTGGGCCACCCCCAGGAAGGGCTGATTTCAAAATCTGGGGGCGAGCAACCTCAAGGAACACAATCCCCCTCCCCACCAAGAAGAGGATTTTAACAGCAAAGAAGAGAGGCAGCACCTCCCACTGGCAGAGTGACAGTGGAGCGGGGATGGGTGCTGGTGTCGTCTCTTCTGATTCTGCTGCTTGCTGTCGTAGCCTTTTGTGTACAGTGATGTGTCTGTATCTTTAGTGTAAATAGACAGATGATGGAAAAAGTCTATTTTAGTGTTAGGAAGCCCTGGTGGGAGAGTCGGAAGAATGCAGGTGGGGGAAAGATTCTCCGGGGGTTTTTGGGGTTGAGCCCTGCTCTGGTGCACGGCCACACCACCCCCTCTCGACAGCCCCCAAAGACGTAGCAACTCTTTCTCTCAAGGTGCTAAAGAACTCAAAGTGCAGCACGTCCAGTGGGTAGGTACTTGTTGCATGCAAACGCTGTAGTGTCTCTGGTCCTTCTCCCTCGCCGTTGTGCGGGGGTATTGCTTCACGTGGTATTTTGTGTCCCCTGTCCCCCACTCCCCTCCCCTCAATGAGAGGAAGTGGCCTGGGTCAGAAAAGCCACCCCAGGGGAAGTTGGAAGTGCATTAGGTGGAAAGCATTTGTAGCACTTCCAGTTTGTTCTGGAGGAACTACTGCCTCCAGGAAGGAGGCAGGGAGCTGTGATTGGCATATGCCCAGTGCCTCTCAAGAACTATCTTTTCCCCCTTCTTGAAGACTAGTAACATCTTATGATTCCCAGTAAGTTAATTGTAACCATGAGTATTTATTGATTGGAGGCAAGGAGGGGAGGGTCTTATTATTTTAGGCTCTATTTATATAACGTTCGCTAGCTTGTAAAAGGCAAATAAGAAATATTGCATCTCCGTTGTCTATGGCTGATTCACGTAGCTACCCTTGCCACAGTCGCGATGAATGTGTGGATGTTCTTGCACAAATGGAGGGAATGGTAGGAAAAAACACATTCAGCCAACCACTTATACTAATTGAATGTATCAGATGTGTATTGAAGGGACTGGAGATGTTTTCCTCAGAATAGGTGTGCAGAGGTTACCCCCAAAACAAGAGGGCACAAGTCCACTCTCGGGGAGGCCTCGGAACTTTCCGAGAGCCCCTCCCTCAGGAGTCTCCATGGGAAGCTTGACCCAGTGGCAAAGTGCACTTTGGTGATGGTGTCCCACACACCCGTTCTGTGGAGAATTGATTTACATAAGCTGTGTATACACACGCACCGACCCCACCCAGCCTCTATCTACATAGACCTTGTTTCTGGCAAACAGCCTCCTGAACCCTGACTTTGTGTACATAGTTGTAAACACGGTTTTTTTCTGGGTTTTGGTTTTCTTTTTACTTTTTTTTTCCCCCACCCCCGTTTTGGCTTGTTCTTTTTAGTTTGCATTCAACCTGCTAGATGGATGTCTGCAGACCTCGGGGCACCCTGTGTGCTCAGCGTGACGGGAAGCAGTGGGGCAGCTTGGGTCCTCCCCCCGGCTCTGTTGCAGAGCTGTCCCTTGGCATTTTTTTTCTCGGCTTGAAAAAGCAAACAAGGAAACTGGCTTGCCTGTGGGCCACTGAGTGGTCAGGGGCCACTGAGGGACGAAGCTCTCTGTAACATGGCACATTTCTGTGGCTGCTCTGGCTGATTGTGCTTACTGTCACCAGTGGCTTGCTAGGCTGGGTTAGTCCTCATCTTGACCTTTGTTGAAAAGTGCAGGCTGGTTCCCACTTCTCAACCTGGAGTGGGGTGGCGGTTCCGCCTGGAACAGGGGGTGGGGCCCACAGGCCTTGGTCCAGGACACTTGTCCTGGGGGACCTTGGCTGCTCCTACCCCCAGGGTGGGTCTGCAAACCCAACACTCCAGCAAGCATCCTGGGAGCAGTCTAGGATAGCAGAGCCCTCCCAGGTGAATGACGGGCACAGCCAAGGCTTCTGGCAGTCCCTGGCTGGAAGGAGGTGGAGACCAGTCTCTGCTGACAGAGATGAAAGATCTTCATGCGATGCGTTCTGAAGTCTGCGTGGGTGCTCATTATACATCAAGTGAGCCCCCCAGTTAGACAATGACTTGTCCAAGGTTGCACAACACGGAAAGTGTTGGTTGGGACCAGCACCCAGAATCTTGCCACCTCAAAGCTTCCTGTTCTCCCATGTTGCCCCAGGAGATGTCCAATGGCGTGCGAGCAGCACAACTCGGCACTGCAGAACTCGGTTCGCTAGGGCATCCTCGAGCTTCACCAGCCTTCTGCTTCACGCCTTCCGTGAGCATTTTCATGCCCTCCGCTTACTGTGACAGTAGGTGACAATTCTTGCGCTGCCATTTTTTTGCTGTGGGAAACTCCGTGTGGTGTCTTGTCTTGCTCTCTTCTCACTGCCCCCCAGTTAGGTTTCCTGTTACAAACAGGAAAGCTGTTCAAGGTTCCCATCCCACCACAGTTCTTACTTCACTCTCCCTCTTCACTATAGTCCCTTCTCAGCCCCACAACAAAAGTTACCACAGAAGGTTCCCTTTGTATAGAATATTTATTTTGAAGCTCTATTTTAATAGTATTTATTTTAGAAAGTCTACTATTGTAAGAGTTCTTCTGTTTGTGAAGAAAAAAACAAGTTAAAACTGAATGTACTGATCTAGAAAATATATATAAATATATATTGTTAAATATATACAGGACTGCTGTTTCTTGTGTGTGTGTGTGTGTGTTCACAGCCCTTACATTCCACCCAGCAAGGCCTAGTTTGTCCAAGAACACTCACTGAATGGAAGCGTGTCCCCAAGCTCTGGCAGAACCAAAGGGACGGGGAGAGGGCTTTCTGGGCCAGGGCCACCCCTTGCCCTGCACCTAGGAAGGACCTGAGGGCCTCTAGAGGAAAGTTTCACTTTCTCAGGAAACTGAATCCTGCCTGGTGCTGCTAATTCCTCCTCTGGCAAGCCCTCTTGTACATGGGCAAGTATTTGTAACAGACGGACGACAGAATTCAAACTGGGAAGTGGTGGAGGTGGGGAGGATCACCTGACCTGTCCAGTTTACAAGAATTCTGCAGCTTATAGGCCCTTGTGCCCGAAAACACACTGTCATGAACGTACATGCTTGAAGAAGGCAAACAAAAGCCCGGGGCAGATTGGTGGATATTGCACAAAACCAGCCCCTTTCACCTCTAAACCCTTCCACCCATTGAATGTCTTTTCACCCCTTTGCCCTTCTAATGCACCTTCCATCTGTTCCCAATACCCTCTACTCCCAGTATACTCAAACTTGGTAGAAGCCTGGCCACTTTTGAGGCTGTGTAGCTGGGGGAACTTTTTCATTACCTTTAGTTCATATGCCAATTGCAGTGAAAGTTGGACTTTTATTTTGAACATGTGTATACTGCCTCCCCTTTTCTGAAAGAAAAGGAACTGAGCAATAAAGACCTTTTGCTACCAATAAGTAGGGCTGGGGGTGGGTGGGGGCCAGGGGGGTGAAGGGAGAGAGGAGCCTTGGGTCCAGTTCTTGGTTACTCTGGGGTCACCATCATAGGATCTTCCAGTTCTTTGTGAAAGCCTCAGGTTCCTCTAAGACAGCCACACCCATTCCAAGGTCATTGCCCAAGAAGGCACAAAGAATGCTCTTCCTCAATGGGGTCTTGTCTGCTCTACAAATAGAAGAAGAAAGATCAGCCGGCCTCCCTCTGGGCCAGACCTTGTGGCTTGTCCCATTCCCACAGGATGGACAAAGGGTAATTAGTGCTCTGGTATCTGCTGACTGAGGTAAGTAACCGGCACTGAAGGATGCTTTTCTTTTTAATTGGCTCAGTTCCAATGATAGGTAACTTCTTTTTGAAAGTTTGCCTTATAGCACTTTGTAAACAGTACCTGTTTTGGTTAACAGAAATCTGAAGAGGACTTTTGTTTTTATGAAAAAAGGTGAAAAGCGAACAGAAAATGGCGTTCAGCGTTTGCTTTGCAGTGAGCTGATACAGGCAGCCTGCTCCCTGGGCAGTGAGGTTCCCCGCAGCGAGAGTGGCCCCCCCAAGCTCCTTCCCGGGAAGTACACTCAGCATCTTGGCATGCAGTTGCCATCGCTTTGAGCACCTGTGCTTCTCTGTTTTGTGTGTCCGTTAATATGATGTGTCCTGAGGTATCAGAAAAGCCTAAGAGAACTTGTAAGGGTGTTATGCTTGGCATAACACTGGACATAATTAAGCATATTTGGTATGATTTGGTAGGTTATATTTTGGGTCAGAACACTCAAAAAGTTTTCCATATAAACTAATGGTAATTGCTGCTTCAGCTCACGCCATTTTGGACAACAGATGGATTCATAGGAACGCTCTACCTTAGGGTAGTGGAGGGAAAACCCTTACACTGTATACGAGGCTTTGATTCAGTCTTGGGCTCCCTGATGAGTAGGTGCCCCTGGTTCAACTTTGTTGTCTAGTCTTTGGAGATTAAAAATAACAGAAACCTATGCAGGGTCTTGGGCTCTTGGGGAAATGGGAGTTGAATGAATGTGTGCTGCTTTTTTCTTTTTTAATTGGTATCCAGAGGAAATTCCACATACACCTTCCTGTCTTTGCTGGACTGGCCCCTTCTCTTGGCTCCCAGTTATAAAATGGCTTTGGGGTAATGATAATGATTAGTCTTGGTTGACCAGTTTCCTTTTTGCCAGGTACTGAACATACATGTCAGATACCATCCTTCTCTCTTAAGAAGTACAGAAACAGGTTCACAGAAGTTGTCACATGCCTAATAATATTCATGGTTGAGGGGCAGGCAGGAAAAACAGAGTTGAAGATTTTAGCATCTCAATTTGGAGAAGAAGCATAGGATGAACTAAAGACTCCTCCCCAGTGATTGAATTTAAAAATAAGGGGGGGAGAAGCAGAATGTAACCTCTCTACACCCATAACCACACACCCTGTATTAGCTGGCACTCATCCCACAAAGAATGGTCCCCAGCTCTAATGGCAGACAACTAGAACCCCCTGGCAACCCTGTCATCACTACAGGAGGACCCCAAACCACTCCTGCAGCTCCCCAGCTGGCCCCTCCAGCCTGCTGAACCTGCAACTTGAAATGGACTCAACTTTCCAAAGAACATTTGTGAACTAATCAAATGAACCCAGGCAGACAGCTCTGTGCTGGAGGTGTGTGCCAGATGAAAGCCGAGAGGACATTTTTAAGAGCCTTAAGTTTATTCATCGGAACTTTAATAAAACAATATGTCCATGGCCTAGGGCAGGTATAATTTTCATAATTTATGGGTCTCTGAGACAGGAAGAGAGCTCAGGGTTTTATTGTGTTTTTGCTCGATGAATGGCATTCCAATTGTCTACATGGTGTTCTTTAAGGACTCTTGTCTGGCAGGAACACAGGCCTTCTGGAGCCCACCTGGGCCTTGAGGCCCGAGGCAAGGGATAATTATGAATACATCTGTATCTGTTAAGCAGGAGATGATTGAAAAACTCCCTCGCTTCCTTCTGTCATTAGAAGACACTTCCTATGCTGACACCTATATTAACATTTAACTGTTACAAGGTTTGGAACCCTTCCTGTTCCCTTCCTTTCCTGCCTTCTCCCTTAGGCCTGGCCTCTGTCTTTCCTGTATGTGAAGAGACATTGGGTCAACTGACTGGCTCCCTTCCCATTGGGCACAATGAGTAAGGGAGTGGCTTCGGACTCTGAACAAAAAATCCATCTTCCATAAAGCAAGAGAATGGATGGAGTTCCAAGTGATGCTCTAATTAAAATCAGTAGCTGGAATACTTGAAGTCTTTTAGTAAGCCTTCAGAGGGTAACAGATCAAGTGGCCTTATGAAACCATTACCATTGCTTCTAAGTTAAAGACTGCAGTATCATTTATAATCTTGAAATTAATCAAACTAGATTGATATAATCAACCCCATTTTACAGATGAAAAAATGGGCTCAGAGAGGTTAAGTCACTTGCCTAAGGCCACACAACTGATGAGTGGTGGGCTTCTATAGAAGTCAGTAGAATAGATGATCTTTAACCAAGATTATATAAACTGAAATAGAACTTGAACCTGGGTCAAATCACTGCACCACAGCACCCTGTGTAAAATATTGAGGCCCCATCCTCAAACTCAGTAAGGGCTTCTATTTACCACACATTGTTCCTGACCAGCCTTCCTGACTTTCTCTGTAATCAAAAGAGGAATTGCTTCCCCAGATCTATGGAATTTATGGGCTGTGCTGGCCAGGGGCAAGAATCTTATAGGGGAGAGTGGGTTGGAAGTTGCCCCAGGTAAAAGTGTGGGCTCCATGGGTGAGTGGGGAGAGAAACAAGTGAGGCGCAAAGGGCGAAGGGTGTAGGCTGCCCCTCTATACTCCCAGGGCAAAGTGCTACTCATCTTTGTGCTGCCCTTGGAGTTGATGGATGGAGCATGGCCCAGAGAGCCAAAGCATCCAGGGTGGTAATGGGAGGAGGCAGGGCGAGGGGGAGCTGGGGACCCCCAAGCAACGCTTCTCCCCCCAGGCTGCTGCTTGGCCAGTTTCCAGGCAATGCTCCAGCCAGTTTGGGGTTACTAAAGCACTGAGATTACAGGACTGGTGTCTATCCAGGTGGGGCCAGTCCCCAGAGTGGGCACAGCTAGAGCCTTGGGGGTCTCTGAGGAGTGACTGCCACTTTCCAGGCCACTCCTCTTAGGGCAACGTGGTAGGAAGCACTGAGCCTTACAGACCCACTGCTCAGGTCCCTGCTTTGTCTCTTTCACTCATGTGAAACCTTGGGAGAGTCACTGCCCTTTTAGTAACTGTTGGAGGATTACTGCACAGCACTGATAAATGTTACTAATATCTTAAAGATGAACATCCAACTCACATGGAAAAGCAGAGAACAGAATTTGCATCTCCTCCCCTCTTGGCTTCAGTTTCTACGACTGCAGCCCAGCAGACTGGACCATGTAGAGAAGTCACAAACTGTTGGGCCACAGTGTTTTCAAAAACTGTTGGTTGTCATCATTGGAAAAGAGGTTTCCAAACCCAGATCTAAAATTCCTCTTGAAAAATACAGTTGCCCTCCTGGGCCTTCATTCCCCATGGCAATCAATGCCTAGAGCTGACAGGCAGCTGACCTTTCCACACTGGGCAGAGTCCCCTTGCTTCCCACAGCATCCCCTCCTCTTCCACTGCCCAAATGGCCTGGGCTGAGTACCAGTTGGCATTAATCATCATGTTTGCACTTGCTGTTATATATACACATGCCTGGCTCTCTGCAGCTGATATGGATTTGTGTCAAATCTGATTGGTCCCCTTGAGCTGTTCAACCCCAAACATAATGTCTCAACCCCTATCTAGAGCACCTCCTAAGGATGCCCAGCCTGCAAGCATGTCACTCAGTCATAATCTCAGGAAGGATGTCTGAGGTCATGGAGGCCTGTGGCTTTTTACCACGGATCTGTGGAGGTTTAAAGGGAGCCCCTTGATATTGTAGATATATTTGTGTGTTTGTGTGTGAGAGATACTTTCCAGATTCTCAGTGGGCTATATGACTCTCCCAAAATGTTAAAAATCACTGGTACAATCCATCCACCTTCTTTATATGGATGGGGATGTGAGACCCTGAGTGTGGTGGTTTGTCCAAGGTCACAATGGGTTAGCTGCAAAACCAAAAATAAGAGCCAGGTTTTCTGTCTCTCTGGGCAACTAGTTTTCAAGCATTTATGAGCCAATCTATAGAGTCTCTTACAAAAAAATTCCCCAAAAGTGGCATCAACCATAATGATGCTATCAGTAATGCCCCCACTCAGTCTCACCTGGATTCTCTCTGACCTGTTCGTGGTTCCTTCCTTGCTCTCCTCCAATAGGCAGTGATTTGCTGACCCGTTTACTTGTTCACAGCCGTCTCCCACTGAAGAGTGAGCTCTGTGAGGGCATAAAACTCGACCTCTTGTTCATGACTTCAGTGCTGCCTGGCTTTTGTCACAAGGCACATAGAAACTGCCTAGCGGGGTAAGCTGTCGAGGTCACTGGGCACTCCCTCCCCATGCCACACCCACTGCTCTGAGCATCCGGGGATCAGTATTTTGCTATAGCCCACACCTGCTTGGAAGCTTCCAGCACAGCATCTGGCATATGCATGGCAGTCAATAAATATTTGTCAAATTATTAATTAATTAATGACAGACTGAGAGGAGAGTCAAGGAGGAATGGACTAGTGGCCTCAGACTTTATTTCTGTCTTAAAGCTAGCCACAGGAGAGGATGCAGCACTTTCACTACATAATCACAATGAACAGCAGGACCAGCTTCCGTCTCATTTGGCTGACACACTTGGAGTATTTACTACATTAGCCAGACACAATGTCAACCAAGTACATTTTACCTGCTACTTCATTTAATCCTCACTCTGTAATTACTTTCATTATCCCATTTTATAGATAAAGAAACCGAGGTTCTAGAATGTAAAGTCATATGCCCAAGGTTGTGCAGGCCTGACTACAGGGTCCTTAAGCCACGTGTCCACCCATGGCCCTGGACAGAGGTGGGAGCAGGGTGTCTGCTTAGCAGTTGTGGGTCGGTTGGCCTGTGTGAGGGGCGTGAGCTGGAACCCCAGGCTGCATGGATTGTGAAGGTCTTGCAAAAATGAATCTGGCAAATTCCTTGCCCTCAGCTCCCTTCACCACTTGCCTGTGACAGAACATCCCCAAGGAGAAAAAATGGAAGCCAATTTAGGAACTTATGCCATTGAATTCTCCTGGCCCTTCCAGAACATGCATGGTTACCAGAAACATTTATTAACGGTTAGAACTGAACATCCACCACTTAGACCAGGCCAGCATAAGAATTATTACTATTATCAGTTTTAGGAAAAAGAATCAAGATACTATTTAATTTTTTTTAATATTTTTAAAAGTTGGATTATCTTTTTAGAAAATTACATGACTTGCAAAAAGGAAAGCAGAAGAAAAAAATAAAACTCCTCATCATATTCCCAGTTTTAGTTAAACATTTTTGTATACCCCATTCATTCATTCATTTAACAAATAGTGAGCATGTGCTGCTATGTGCCAGGGGTTGTCCTTCCCTCTTTAAAACCACACATGGGATCACACTGCCCAAAGCTGTTCTACAAAATGCAGTCTTCACTCAATACACATAGACTTTCTTCCATATCGCTGTAAGTTACACTTTTCTCCTTTTTAGTAGCCACTCTTGCACATGTTTCACTTTATGGCCATACCACCTTTCCTGTGATGTGCTTTGGTCTCCAAGTCCAGCCACAAGCCTCACATGGACCCCGGCAGACATACCCTCTGCTCGCTCTGCCCAAAGAGGACAGTGGGCAAAACACGGGAGTGTGTGCAATGGGGGCAAGCAAAGGCTGCACACAGGGGCCCTCAGCGGAGAGACGGGAAATTCCTCTCTCTCTCCCCAGAAGACCCGCCAAGTGGCACATCTCTGACTTAGGGCAGAGTCCTAACTGGTATGGCATTCACCTTAAAGATGATCACAAAAATAAACAGGAGGGAACAGGAAAGACCATCTTGTCCTTAAGATAAACAGCTATCACTGGTCCACCAGCTGCAAGTCTGCACTACTTATTTATCCTGTCCTTTTTTGTCACTGCCCTTTTAAAACCCTCCAGTTTCTCCCTCTCCTTAAGTGTGGGCTGAACTTAGTGACTTGCTGCCAAAGAACAGAGCATGGAAGAGGGAAAATGGTAATTTTATAGTGGAAGACCGGCAGCTCCTCCTGGACCAAGTGATCAGGGTTAAACATCACCTGTGTAAGTCATGGGGACGTCATATACTCCGTGAAATCATGTCCGGAGAAGGGCACGTCACCTCTCCTCTTCCCCAAAATTCATGGCCTTAATCAAATCACAAGAAAACAGCAGATAAAGTCAAATTGAGGGACATGTGACAAAATACCCAACCATTACTCTTCAAAAGTGTCAAGGCCATGAGAAACAATTACCCAAGTCCTTCACTGTACTTATTTTAATTTGCAGTGATGTACACATGTGTTCACTTACTTATTTACTATCTTTTTTTCCCATCAAAGGCAGATTTCTTCACTGCTCTCTCTGCAGGGTCTAGACAGTGTCTGACACATTGGTTATCAATAATTTTTTTCCTTTTTCTTTTATAAATGAACCCATCTCCAACTGATGGACATTTAAGTTGCTTCCAGATTTTTGCTCTCATAGCTAGTGTGGCAGATGTCTTGGTTGATTCCCATTTCCTGTTTTAATCTGCTGTCCCAAGTTTCTTCCAGAGTTTATCTCTTTGCCCTCTGATTCAGGGAAAAGTAACTCTATTCACAGTTCCAGGGATAAATCCTAAGGAGAATAATCAAATCATGATGGCCCCTGGCTGGTGATTGGTTCAATGCATGGATATGACATACAGTGATGACCCATGAGATGTGGGGAAATATGGTGGAGACTTTTGGGAAAAGTCCCGTTGTCTTCCTTTTTTTCTTAATTTTTTTAAAAAAGAGTTTTATTTATTTATTTTTAAAGAGAGGGGAAGGCAGGGAGAAAGAGAAGGAAAGAAACATCGATCAGTTGCCTCTCGCACACCCCCAACTGGGGACCTGGCCCACAACCCAGGCACGTGCCCTGACCAGGAATCAAACTGGCAACCTTTCAGCTCCCAGGCCAGAGTTCAATCTACTGAGCCACACCAGCCAGGGCCTCATTTCTAAAATGAGAAACAGGGAAGAAAGGAATACATTGCAGTGCCTTGTGACACTGGTACTGCAGCCTTAGTACCATGAAGGGAGCTGATCTGAGGACCAAGGCCAGAAGCTGGGTGGCAAAGAGAAAAGGAGGAAAGAAACTGGGTCCTTTTGACATTGTTGAGCTACCTAATTAGTCAATCCTGAAGTCTTCTTTTCTGTAAGTGAACAAATCTTACTATTTAATCCAGTTTGAGCTGGGTAATTTTTGTGACTTACGGTCAAAGGCTAACAGAGTTGGTACATTTTCTACTTCTCTATAAGGCTGGAGTTTAGAAATACCACAGGCTTGAGAGGGGCCTTAAGAAGTCATCTTGACTATTACCTCAACTGCCTAAGTACAAGAAGTTACCATTTTCAACCCTTTGAGATTTTCCTTGTAGCTAATGTCACAAACTTACGTTTTCAATGGGCCAGTGATTGTCTTGCAGAGGGGCCATGTCCTGCTCTATACATTGAAAGGGTTTGGCTACAAGGTAGTGGCTCTTTCCCACCCCAGATAAAGAAATATAGGAGGAGTTCTAGGATTTTTCAAAGTGTATCCTATTAATTTATTGCACACCCCGCCCCCCACTTTTCCAAGGTGGAGGTACCCACAGAGATACGCCTTCCTATGGTCTTCCAAAGTAGATTACATGGAAGGTTGTCTCTGAAATAAAAATCATGTTTTCTTTGTAATTCCAGGAAGGTGGGGGGAAGTCAGATCTTCAATAAGTCCTGAATTAGAAACAGCCTCCCCCAACCTACTCCAGCTAAAGCTACACAGCTGGACAAGTCTCTCTTGCGGACTTTCAGATTGGAGCACTGCCAAAAATGTGAGCAAGAATTTGGCCCATTGTTACTTTAAATATCTTGTGTCACAGGCCATCTAGGAATGTCTAAGTATGGGAATTTTCCTTCTGAGGTCTGGGATATAGATAAAAATAACTCGTTTGTTAGATTCTGTCTCCATCCTGCCTCTCCTAGCTTCAGTGACTGTGAATAAGACAACCTTGCCCACTCATTGGGTGAGGCCAGTACTGTAATGTATTAGGTGCATTTTTTCCCTACTCTTACAACAACTTCTCTGTGCCAGGCAAGCTGGAGAGTATCTATTTCTAAGACTGCCCCAAACTTCTCTTGAAGATGCAGTCTGGGAGATCATGATTGAGGCGGACCCATCTAAGTCTTTCCATACCCGCCATGTTGAAGTTTGAAGAGCTCCTATTTGTGAGGTTGAATAAGAAGATAATTTTATTCCTGTCCTCACCATTTCTTTCCAAAGAAGGATCTGCTGGAGTTAGCCTTCTACTTGCATCTGTCACAGAAGAAATGGTAGAGACAGTTGGTAGTTGCCTCTCTCCTTCTAGCTCTAACTTCCCTAAATTTCTTTGGTGCTGAGGTTACAAATAAACCACACAGGTAGCACCTGGATTAAGACCAGAGGGGCTCTCCATTTACCAGGCAGGACTCAACAAGGCAGAGTGCGCATGGAGGATGATGGCAGGGTGTGCCCTCACAAGCTCCTCCAGCCTCATCTCCACCTCACTCCTAGGTCACGTTGCTTAGACACCTTTGGAGTGGTAGACCTGAGATCACCATGTCTTCACCTGAAAGCGTTTGTTTTCGGTCTGAACCATGGCCAGGCACAGAGTGTAAGCACCAGGGGACCTGGGTTCAATTCCTGACTGGACCACACACTGGCTGTGTGAACAAACAAGTCACGAAGTTTCCCTAAGCCTCCATTTCCCCGTCTGAAAAGTGCGGACAATAGTGACCCATCTCATGTGGACTCCTGAGAGGGATCAGCAAGAGTCTATGTGAACAGCATTTACCCTGAAGGAAGAATGCAGTAAATGAAAGAAAACAGAACAAAAAGGGGAAGCAAGAGGGAAAAAGAGAGACAGAGAGGGAGATGGAAATAGAGAAAAGGGGACAGTTGGGAGAGAGAATCACAGAGAGAGACTTGGGGGCTCGGGGGTGGGGAACAAACAGAGCCCTGACCCAGAGACAAGTTCTGAGGGAAAAAGAGGGACAGAATAATTTTCTCTCCTGGTGGTGGTGGTGGTGGTGGGGAGCGGCGGCATATCTGTAAATCTCTACTAGGAATTGAGCAGAATGTTCATCTCAGAGTCCCTATTGCCTGATAAGGGTAACAAAGGTTCCACCATCCGAAAAGGAAAAATTATAACTTGGAGTCCTCTCACAGAAAGCAGAAACCCCGAAAAGCAGGTGCAGCGTTCAGACAGGCTCTCACCCAGGACTCTGCTGCTCACCAGCACTGACAGAGGACCTCACATGCACAGGCCTGGGCTCCAGAGGGTGCTTATATCCCAGAGCAAAAGAAACAGACGAGGACTACATAAGAAATCGATGTTCAGGATAGTTTTAGAGAGTGAAAACTAAGACAGGGAAAAGAAATCAGGTGACCTGGTGGAGAATGAACCAGGCGGTGGACAGGGAAACCTCTCTGAGGAAGAGATGTTTGATCTGAAAATGGTGAAAAATATGAGGTCTAAGCCTCAGGATGAAGAACGGTCTTCCCTGCAGGCTCCCTCCCAGGACCTAATGTGTGTGCACACACACTTTAGTAAAAAGAGGTCAAAGAAAGATCTGCAGGAACTGCTGAAATAAAACATAACTGAGATGAATTGGATCATCAGTTTTCCAGAACTTGGCCCTTCCCCCTCACAGGGCAAAAGCTGGAAGAGGCTGCCTGCCCCAGCGGAGGCCCTCCATGGGGATGGGTAGGGGGCACAGACAAATGCCACACAGAGACCTCCCCATTGTGGGCTACTTCCCTCCCTAATGACAGTGCCTCAGCTCACTGAGTCATTCCTGGGCATGCGGGTAGGACTTCACACTTCCCAGCCCCACAGGGCCCCAATCCATCCCCAGGGCCACCAGGACTATAATCCACATACAAAAAATGCTTAGGGGCTGGGGGCAAGGGGGAACCAGGGAAAGAGTTCAAGGCAGGATGCCTCCCCTTGACCCCAGTACAAGTTGAGTTGAAACTGCTCTCTTCGGGTCAAAGCTACCAAAACAAAGTTAAAGGTGTAAAAACAAAGTGAGAAGGTCACACAGGAATGGGCCTCTCTCTCTGGAACTCCGGGATGGGGCAGGGTGTGAAAAGGACTTGACTGAAAAGCACTTTTCAACTATTTTAGCTACAGACTCCCCTCAACTACAGTCAAAGAGGGTGGGAAGGGCAGAAATGCGGCACCAGCAGCCAGTTTCATCCATCCCATAAACACGTATTCTTACATGTTTTAAACAAGCCAAAGTCTCAGCTTTCTCTCCCAACCTGCTCTTCCAGCAGCCTTCCCCATCTCAGTAAATATTTAATTTACCCAGTAGCTTAAGCCAAAAATTTTGGGCTCATTCTTGGTTTCTCTCTTTATTTCCCACCCTGTATCTGATCCAGCAGCAAATCATATTGGTTTACATTCAAAGATATCCAGAATCTGACTGAAAGGGACCACCTCCTCTGACGCCAGCACCGTCCAAGCCACCCGGCATTTTCTCTCTCATCTGGATTACGGCACAGGCCTCACTGCTGCCCCCTAGAGCCCCTCCAGTTAATTGATTCTCTGAGCAGTGACCAGAGGGAATTGACTGCGAGCAGCTACCAACTGAATGGCCTCAGGCAGGTTATTTCACTCCCCTATGCTTTCAGTTTCTGCATCTAAACAAGGGAAAATAATAGTAGCTGCCTCATGAGACTGTTATGAAGATGAAGTGAAATCAGATAACAGTGACTGGCATGGAGTAACTTCTAGTATTATGATTTGTCTGACATGTCACTAACCATGCTGTGTTGTAACTAGTTCTTTTGAGTCATCTCTTCCCACTAGATTGTGCATGGCTGGAAGGCCATGGACCATAACACCTAAGACCTAGCACAAAGTCAGAAGTCAGTGCTCTGCTCATGGGCTTCTCATTTCATTTAAAACAATATCTAAAGGCCCCACTGTGGCCCCAAAGGCACCACGTGATGTCATTGGCTGCATCTCCTCTGATTCTCCTTCCTCTTAACTCACTTCCTTCCTGCCACATGGCCTTCCTTGAGGTTCTTCAGCATCTCATGCATGTTCTGCCTCTGGGCTTTTGCATTTGCTGGTCCCTTGGTCTGCACAGCTTTTTGCCCTAATATTGCCATGGCTTATTTTCTCCCTTCATTTCAAGTCTTGGCTTAATTGTTACCTCTTCAGAAGGCCCGCTCTGGCCTCTCCTTGGCCTGTTTTATATTTCGCCACCACCTGCTTTTACATTATATGTACATTTCTTGTTTACTTGTTTATTGTCTGTTTTACCCACTAGGATGTAAACTCTATGTGGGCAAGCAGGTTGTCTTTTTTTACCACTATATTCCCAATGCCCAGGATGGTACCTGGCTCATCACAGGTACTTAATAAAAATTTGTTGGCTGACCCTTGGCTGGTGTGGTTCAGTGGATTGAGCGCCAGCCTGCAAACCAAAAAGTCACTGGTTTAATTCCCACACAGGGCACATGCCTGGATTGCAAGCCAGACCCCTGGTTGGGGGTGTACAAGAGGCAACAGATCAATGTTTCTGCCCCCTCTTCTTTTCCCTTCCCCCTCTGTCTAAAAAATAAACAAACAATTTAAAATTTTGTTGGATGGATGGATGGATGAATGAATGAATGGATTTATTGAGCACTGCACCCTGGCATGTGAAAGACTCTTTACATACTACACATGCTTTTATTCAGTTCTCACAATCATCACACTACTAAGTGGGCCTCCTATCATAAAGACAAAGGAAACTGGGTCAAACCCTCAGCCTACCACAGCAGGGTGAGCCCCACATGCTGTTCCCTCTGCCCCTGCTCACTCCTGCCTGACTTTTTGTTTGTTTGTTTGTTTGTTTATTGGACCTTTAAGGTCACTTCAGACATCCTTTCTTCTATGTAGCTTCTCCTGTCCCAGGCTGGCCAGGTACCCCTCTGCCATCCAATATAGTCTGCCTGGCTTTCCGTCCCACCTCCAACAGCTAGGTGGCTTTGGGCAGGTTACTTCACTCCTCTAGAAAGTTTCTGAATCTAAAAAGTAGAGGAAATAATAGTACCAGCCTCATGAGACTACTGAGATTAAATGAAATAAGATAAATAATGATCTTTGAAGACTGCCTAACATACAGTAGTGACTCCTAATATTATGTTTCGATCTTTCATGTCACTTGCCAGACTGTGCTGTAACTGGGCCAGCTCCTCCTGCTAGTTGGCTTTTTTACTGGAAGGTACAGATCATAGCTAACACCTAGCATAATGCATGGCTCACAGTAGGCTAGCAATCACTGTTTGCTAAATCTATAACAATAATAATTGAAAGCTTACATTTAGTATGTCCTTTTCATGTCCTAGGTCAGGTGCTAAACACTTGAGATGGATTCACTCCTCTAAGCCTTACAACAAACCTATGAGGTGCTATAATTTTTGCCACTTAACAGAAAAGGAAACTGAGGTTTTCAAAGTTTAAGTAAATTGCCACCCAAATAGTAAGTAGTGAAGCCAGCATTCAAACTAGAAGGAAGGAAGGAATGAAACAAATCAACTTGACCTTACTATTGGCTTAGCCAACTCAGGGCTCAGGGAGATTAGTGTACACTTCTGTGTAAACGGGAAGAGGAGAGCTCATAAAGTTGCAAATCTCCCACCCTCAGTCCCTAACCTCCCTCTGGCTCCAGCCTAAGTAATACAATGGCAGCTAATTGTTTCCTGCTGCCCAGATGCTCTCTCTTTGGCAACCAAGCACCCAGCTTGGGGTTGGGGGGCCAATCTGGAGCATTGTCATTGTTCACCTCTGGGTAAGGGTTGAGGGGCAGAGGGGCACTGGAGCTCCTTGGGTTTCCTTGAATCTCCCCTTCCCTCTACAACAAATTCCTGTGGAGGAAATCATCAAGCCCAAAGGAACCCAGCCCGGACCGCAGCCCCAGTCCTTCTGACTGTTTCAAAATGGGGAGAGAGAAAAAAATTCCATCTCTGAACACCACACTGGGGGAAGTTTCCACTTGCCCTGAGCTTTAACCCCCTTCGGGGACTGTCGGAAGCATGCAGCTGAGGGCTGCCAGCACCCAGCACACGGAGCAGTTTGGGCTTGTCCGAGGCTGGAAACAGACTCTCATGAGTTGATCTGGTCTCTCAAGAGTGGTCCTGCTAGCCTGGGAAATGTGTGCCGGGAAAAGAATGATAGATGCACAGTGTGAAAGCCACAGCTGGCCAGCCTGGCCTGTGTAGGAAGTACGGGCTAGTCCACAGGGCAGGGGTTTCGGGCCAGCCTTGGGTTCAGAGTTCAGCCCCACCACCCATTGTCTTTTCTTTGCCTCACTTTCCTCACCTGTAAAATAATGAATATAAATCTCACCTTCCGCCATTGTTGGGATTAAGAGAGATGATGGTTGTAAAATGCTAAGGACAGAGGACATGGTAGGGACACATCTCCCCAGAGGGAGAGGGGCTCCTAAGCCAGGAGGCCAAACAGAGCTGAGGGGAGGCGCTCACGGAAGGGATCCCCTTCCTGCTGGCAAATGTTCAATCATTGCTCTCCAGGTCCCATGGCTGTGACTTACCTGCTAATCCTAAGTCACCATCATGGAGCATGAGTTTACTTTCAGAGGACTCTGAGATTCCTGGCACGTGTTGTAAACATGTCTCCTGGACACTGAACACAGCATTCAAGGCTTCCAATGAATTTTATTGAGCACCTGTCAGACAGGATCTGGGGGGAGCAAGACAGACATGGAGCCTACCCTCGGTAAGGCTGGTCATCTGGGTGGGAGACATAGCACAGGCATGGTGGGAAAGCCGAATGCAAGTCCCTCACTGCAAGCTCTGCTGGGGAGCCCTTTGATTATGAGTTTTAGCAGAACCCCTTTTATATATGTGAAATGAATACACTGTTTGCTGAAATGGAGAAAAGGAAACACATTGAAGAAGCACCCTCGCATGTCATCATGGTACCAGCCTCTCAAAGCAGCCAGCAGAGGAGAGGGACCCCCTCCTTACAGGTAAGGCTGCTGGGACTTGGAAGTTAGGTGTCCCTCACACAGGAGCCAGGATCAGAACCCTGGCTGTCTTGACTCCCACAGAGTGGGAAACATTAATCCAGTGTGTCCCCATCCTCTGAGGATTTCAGACCACCCGAAGATGGTCTGGCTGTACGGAAGCTTAGGATCAGGCCTTAGGGAAACTTGAATGCCAAAATAACACGTCCAGTCTTGATTTTTGAGCAGGGCAAATGGCAAGTTAAGAGCTATTACTTAAAATTCAAAAGGAGCACGGACTGGGAGGAATAATCACAGAAAAAGCATAATATTAGCTATTATTGTTGAGCCCTGTGCTCACCCCAGTCCCACTGTTATCCAGCTCATGCTAGAGATGAGGAAAAGGAGGATCAGAGAAGTTGAGTCATCTGCCCAAAGTCCCATGGCCAGTAAGAGGGACTTAAACTCACTGCCCTGCCCTTCTGGGTGAGAGGTCAGGAACTAGAGAAAAGGCCGTGGGAAAGGAGAGGCTAGTGGTCAATGGAAGGGACCTGCAGACAAAAATCAGGAGGCTTGTGCCTCCCCAAGCCCTGGTCCAGCCCCGTGTCACTGTCCCATGACAGGCTGCCTTTTCTGTTGGGTCCCCTCCTACATGGCTCTTTTCCTTCTTTTGGTCTCTTGAAAGCTGACCCACCCATCCCAACAGCCACTCTCTTTCCTGACCTCCTGTCGTTCTTGGTGCCTCTAAGCCCCAACCAGCATTTGAACCCAAGATCAAATCCAAACCTGTCACCTTTTGACTATGCAATCTGGATTAGACTCTGCCTCAGTTTCCTAATATGTCATAAGGATGTCATAAGAATAATTCATTGGGGTTCTATAAGAACTAAATTAAGAGCACCAGGGAAATCACATGTGCTCTAATAATGAAAGAGCAATGTTTTATGTGAAGTTAGCTTCTTATTAATCTTGCCACATTGTCCCACGGGACTATGAGATTATGAATTGAGGATGTTTTTGCATCTTGCCTATCCATCCCTCTGCAGTAGGCTCCACAGTGGACCAGTCATGTGAGGCCTCCACTGAGAGTGTTTTGCTGGGGAAAGGCCCTGGGAACCTCCCCACCACCCACCAGCCCTTTCCCGAGCCTGGCCTGGCCTCTGGCTTCCGAAGGCAGCTGTGGCCCCACACAGTTCACCTTCCTCCGTGTAACCCGCTTCAGGATTAGCCAGCCAGGAGGTCATAAAATGCAAAGAAGTGCGAGCATCCCACAATTGTAGCAACCCTGACTCCAACGGAAGTAACCTGTGGGTCTATCTGCCTCTGGGGAAGTGGGCCATAAATCCTTTTCTTACGGGCTGGTGAAAGGATATGAGCTATTTATAAAAATCTGGGGGCTTTTGAACTCTTTAAAAAGGCAATAGCCTCCTCTCCGGTAATTGGGGTTTGGCCCTAAGAGCTCAAATGCCTCAGCAAACAAAGCTGCCAGAGTGGGGACAGTGAGGTGGGGAATGTGTGAACCAAAAAGTGCAGGAGCCCAGAGACAGCCCTGGCCAGTCCCACTGTTCTCCCGAGTCTCTGACCCTGGGCTGGTCGCTAAGCACGCACAGGTGAACTTGTGCCTAAGAAGTGCTCACGTCCTTAGAGTAGGAGAGGCAGCCATGGGCACAATAAGTATTCCTCCAGGTTTGCATAAAACGCTGTGTGACCGTACTTGTTGCTTCATCCCCTTGAACACTCTCTCCCCTGGTCCCTTCTTAAATGTCAGCTCCTCTGAGAACCCTTCCCTGACGATGCTGGCATCTTTCATTGCATGAACCTGTTTGATTTTCTTCCAGGAACTTTCAGCCATCCAAGAGCCGGGCTTCATGGCCACGTGCCCCTGCCAGAACCTTAGCACCAGCACACTGCTTGGCATGGAGAAGGTGCTGCCTTAATATCTGCTGCGTGGATTATTAAATTAGCATGAGAACCACACAAGGAAAGAGGCCCATAACTGTGGCAGGGTAGATTGGACTGTAAAAGGCTTAGGCAGAAGGTGCATGTGAGTATACCCTACAGGAGGAACAACCCGGGAGGTGCAGGCCAGGTGGGGACTGCCTGCGATGTTTCAGAAAGCAGGAGCAATGTGGTGTGGCCAGAGTACAGCAGGCAGGAGGCAAGGTAATAAAGGAGGGTTGCTAATAGGTTATAAGGGTTCTAAAAGCTGAAATACAAGTGACTTTGATTAGAAAAAACTAGGTTCCACCAGGGGTTTTCAGGGAGGATGGGAAGAATGAAGAGCTAGAACACAGGGAACTCACAGATCAATGAAACAATTCTGTATGATACTATAATAATGGATATATATCATTATACTAATTTGTCAGAACGCACAAGACAGAGTGAACCCTAATTAAGCTATGGACTTTAGTCAATAATAATGTATCAATATTAGCTTATCATTGTAACAAAGGTATTACACTAATGCAAGGTGGTAGTAAAAGGGAAAATTAGGGAGGAGGGGGTAATATAAGAATTCTGTACTTTCTGCTCATTTTTCTGTAACTCTAAAACTGCTTTAAAAAATAAAATCCATTCATTGAAAAAAGAAAAACTACACTGGGGAACACAATTTTCATTGAGTTAGATCTGATAGTTGTTTTTGACTAGCTTTTGGCATCTGAATCCAAAAATGACCTATCATGTCAACTTTTTAAGGTACAGGATACCCTCCCTTTGTCCCAAAGATCATACAAAATGTACATACAAAGGAAAATAAAGAAAAAGTTACCTGAATAGACTTTATTTAGAGTTATTTTATTCATATAAACGCTATATATGGTTACTGTAAGTCAAATTGTATACAAGCAGTAAAGTTCTGCTACCAAACATACATATTAAGGTATTTTATCTTTTCAAATGACAGGCGAGGAAATGCCAAAATGAGATACTTGAAACAGTCTCCTTCAGTTGGCAAAGCTTTAACAAATTGCTTCATGAGACCCAGTTTTATGTGCAGAGGTGGGAATAGAACGTTCTTTCTGTCAATAAGTGGCTCATGTAGAATGTTTGGATCACCAGGTTTGAGGTCAGATCTTGGAGGCCAATTCGACCCCACCCAATGCTTCTCACGAGCTCTGCTGTCCCACGTACACAGAAAACAGGGATATTTGCTGTATCCGCGTTGCTGACCAAGAAGGAAGCAGATCATTTTAAGGTCAACACAGATGATCCAATTGTGCTTGTGATATTGCAACAGATCAATGACTCTCTTTATGTCTTCATATTCTTCATGAAAACAAACAATGGCCAGTTGGGACTGCACCAAATAAATTGCCATTGTGGAGCAGGACACACTTCAAGCTCCTCTTTGAGCTGTCGATGAACAGCTGCCATTCAGTTGCGTTCTAGATTGGAATTCCCAATTCCTCCATTAAACCATGTATGTTATGGCAATACACAAAGCCACTGTCACTTCGAAAGTACTGCAGAAATGCACTTTCTCTTGATTGAAAGTAGGATGCCCTCTCTCCTTTTTCAAGCAAGTTTTTCTCGTGCAGTCTCGATGCTAGGAGTTCTGAAGCCTTTTTGGATAGTCCCAAATCTCATGCCAAGTCATTCAACTCATGCTGATCAAATCCCTTACGAACTAAATCATCTTTAATTTCAAAATCTTCATCATTGCTGTCACTTAGTTCTTCACCATACTCCTGTTTTTCGAAAGAGGGTAGTTCAATGAAAACTGGCACTGGGATTTCAGCTGAATCGGGCACTGGGCGTATAGCTGATGGTAGACTAAGATACTCTATTTTACATTTATTTTTCTTGTTATATCCTGATGTTTTCACTATACAAAAGAAACAATCACTTGAATGATCGCTGGGCTCTCGCCAAACCATAGGTATACCAAATGGCAATTTATCACGTGTTCCCTTCGTCTACATCCGTAAACTCTCGACACACTGCTTGCACACCTTGTGAGGGGCCCAAGACTTAACTTGATCACCAAGTTTTACTTTAAAATATGCAAAACAGGCTTGCCTGACAAATGCGCTGATGTTTGTCCTTAGATTGGGAATGGTGAAACCGCCAGTTATAACAAAACGAATCAGGGTTGTTTAGGCACTTACAGCGAGAAATAGAGGAAGACATGATCTGAAGGAAAGGAAATAAGTACGTATGTAAATAAAAAAATAAATTTTGCAAACTCCTTGTATTCAGACAAGAACTCGGACTACACTTTGGAATATGATTCACTATATAGAGCGAAACACAACCTCTCACCACACTGTCTCATGTGTAACTGAATAGTCTAGACAAATATACCTGTCACTGGTCTCCAAGGTCATCCCCGACCCCTTCCCTCTAGAGGGAGGTTTGCTCTCAGCCAATAGGAGAGCACTGGTGCTTCCCTCAATCCAGGCTCAATCCAGCCTGAGTGGTTGCATTAAGATAAACTGTACAGAAAACAATTGACATGATAGAAGAAAACTAACTGCAGTTTTGAGATCAGCATGCCTATATAAGTCTAAAACAGCTGAAAAATCAAACTCAACAGGAATTATGTTAAAAATTGTGCCTCTGTGCTATGTGTCTACCAATAGGATATCAAATAAACAAATTGTGATAGAAACACAAGTAGAGAACTACGCAGTCCTCAAAATTATATACCAATATGGAACAATCTCCAAGAAAAAAGTAAGTGCTGCTTGGTGAGAAAGGCATGACCCCACTTCTAATTATTCATGTGTGCTTGGCTGTGGCTGGACCAACCCAAAACAGTGAGGCATCACTTACCATAAAGTTTAAAAGTTATCTGTAAACGTAAAAATCTTTTGTCCTTCCGGTGTAGCTTACAAGTACAGCAGAAAAGAAAAATCCAGTGCACAGTTCCTGTACTCATGGTGATTAATTAATTATTCCTAAGTATATACTATTATTTGTCTTCCCCATTAAAGTGTAAATTTCTTGAAGGGATAGGTACTGTCTGTCATATATATATTGCTGTATCTTTGGAGCCTCTTGAAAAAGATCTTTTAATAACTGTGTTGACCTATTAACAGCTTAAATTCGGCCTCTTTCATAAAGACTAGCCTGATTGTCCTATGGGAATACCTCCTAAATGTTAATGTCTGCCTGGTTTTCTTTCTTTGATTCGTTCAATAAACACTTACTGAGTACCTACCTTGTAATACAGTCTTTTGCTCATAATCCTTTCCCCCTCCATTTGAACACTGGTTAGGTGCAGGGGTTGTATGTTATCTTTGTATCTCCTCGTACAACCTAGAATGTTCCCTTTTGTGTAGCGCATGCCTGTACGCACGAGTGAGCGAATTAATTCAATTCCTGTTCTAACAAAATGAGTTGAAATAAATAACTAACACAGACACAAGCATTGATTTCCCATGCAACCCTCACAGCAAGCCACTGAGATCAGCACAATTTCGCAGATGAGGAAACTGAGGCGAGAGACACTCAGTGACTTGCTCATTTCATAGCCAGTGAGAAGTAGAGCCCAGACCCTAGCCCAGGCTGGCCTGCCTTTGGGAACTGGTGTAGCATCGCGGAGGTGCCATGTTATTTTCCTGTCCAGGCTCCAGGCCACATTTCAGAGACAGCCTTGAGAGTCACACATGAGTGGAAAACGGTTCTGCTGGTTTCATGGGGAACATTCTAGGACCTGCCGCTGCCCCCACTCCCCCACTGTGGGCAGTGGCAGGAATGGATTTTTAAAGGGATCACTTTAATGACAACGATCACTTAACAACAGTGGTTCAGTCTGAGTGCCAATGAAGAGTCCCCTTAAATGTACCATACAGGTAGGAGCCACAGGTAATCAAAGTGGGCTGCCAACTCCCTGGAGGTAGTGTTCCCATGGGAGGGGCTGGTGGGGACAGAGAGAAAAGGGAGAGTGAGAGCCAGGAATGGCCAGGCCAAAGCCCCCTTTTATTCAAGTGATAATATCACCAAATATCATCACCCCCAAACCCACCCCAGCCTGGTTAGAGAGGGGGCAGAGTGGACAGAGCCGCAGTCTGAGAAGCCAGGACTCGGTGAACCCTCACAGAGGGTCATGGAAGCAAATGTCACAGAGGAATATGTGATCTGATAACCATGGAATAAAGTTAAGACCCTCACCCCAATGTCTAATAAAATGAAAAATAGTTTTTAAAAAAGCCAAAAAACATAGTAGTAATTCATCAGGAACAACCAGGAAACCTCTTGTGTGCAGGTATGCTTGCTGGCTGACACAGGTAACTGCTACAGGCATGAGCTATTGACTCTACAGGCTGCACTGTGTGAAAGCACTTTGGATCTTTCATCCTAGGCTACCTAACAACCCAATGAGCAGGATGCTCTCACCATTTATAGATGAGGAAACAGGGTCTTGCTCGGTCTCACAGCTAGGAAGTGGCAGAGCAGGTGTTGAAACATCTACCTCTCCACCCAGTCCTGGGCCCCAGACCCCACTCCCTTCCTAGATGCTGTACCAAACGTTCACCATGTGTTAGCTCATTTAATCTTTGCAGCCACCTGATGTCTAGTGTTATCAGGGCCAGGACCAGGGTGAGCCACGTACCTGAAAACAGGATCAATATGACTTGATAAGAAAGCTATGGTACATTTACACAATGGAATACTACCTGGCCCTAAAAAAGAAGGAAGCCTTACCCTTTGCAGCAGCATGGATGAGCCTAGAGAGCATTACGCTAAGTGAAATAAGCCAGTCAGAGAAAGAGAAGCACCATATGATTTCACTCATGTGGAATCTAATGAACAAAATTAACTAACAAAATAGAAACAGACTCATGATAGAGAGCAGGCTGACAGCTGTCAGAAGGGAGAGGGGTTTCAGGGCTGGGTGAAAGAGGTAAAGGGAGTAAGAAAAGAAAAGTCCTTAGAGACACAGCAGTACGGTGATTGCCAGGGGGGAAGGGGAGTGGGAGGAGGTAGAAGAAGGAAAAGGGGGGTAAATGGTAATAGAATGAGACCTGACTTGGGATGGTCAACACACAATACAATATACAGATCATATATTATACAATTGTACACCTGAAACCTATATAATTTTATTAACCAATGTTACCCTAATAAATTCATTTTAAAAGTTTTAAAAATTTATGATCAAACATTTTGGTTATGTAGATAGATGTAGCTCAATGGGTATATTATTTTAGGTGATTTCCAAAACATTTTGTAAAATAAAAAAATAAAAACAGGATTAATATTATTGCTTTTTTCTTTTACCTTAGGCTCTAATATGGTTCAGCATACGGTTCAGCATACTGTAGTCCTTAAATTCTTAATATTTTGTTCATCGTGGATTTTTTTGCATTGACTTTGATTCTGAAAATACTGCATTCAGTTATTATTTATCTGATCACTGAGGTCTTTTTGGGGGGTACCCTTTATATTTTGTACTCAAGGTAAGTGCTTTGCCCACCTCACCTGGGTCCTGGCCCTGAATTATGCCCACTTTTCAGATGAGGAAACTGTTACACGGGTCATGGGTTATGTTATTTGTCTTGATTACAAGCTGGTAAATGCTAGAGGAGAAATTAGAACCCGGAAATTAGAGCCCATTGTCTGAAACTACTGTGGTCCATTCTCTGGGGCATGTCTTCTTGTGGTCAGGGAATTTTTACCTCAGCTCTGATTCTCTCACCCTTCATTCTGCAGTTTGTAGGCATCAGACCCACCCACTTTGCTTCAATCTGGTCTTTCGTCACCCCCAGGACTCTGCCACAAACCCTATCTGTCCTTCCAAACCATGCCCCACCCAGCCACCTCCCTGGAATTCTTCCTGACTTCCTGAGTCTCCCAAACCGGACGTGGCTTCTCCATCCTCTGCATGAAAGGCCCTCTGTGTGTATCTTCTCCACGGCACGTACTCTGCCCTCTCCTGCAGTGCGTCGTGCCTGGACTGGCCTTACTCATCTTCCCAGACCACCCTTCCTATCTATCATCAGCTTCCTGAGGGAGGAACTACAGGAGGAAGCAGGTTTCATCCTACTCAGTCAAAATGCCCTCAGTGCCCAACCGAGTGCTTTCTTGACAATAAACACTTGGGAAGAATATTTTTAAATTCCGTGTTACTGATGGTTAGGAGTGCAGACTCTGCATCCAGACAGACTGTATTCAAATCCTAGCTCTGCCACTTATTGGCTGTGTGACTGGGCAAAATACACAACCTGCCCATTTCCTCAACTGCAAAATGGAGAAGTAATACTGACAGCTCACTGAAAACTTCTAAGAGATTTCTTGATTCACAAGACATTGCCAATGTTTGCTATAATTACTGTAATTTTTGTTCCATAGGATGCACAGACATTTTCCTCCCACTTATGGGGGGAAAAAAGTGCATCTTATGGAGCAAATATTGCGTCACAGACTGTGATGTGTATTACCTGACCTGTCAGCAGTGGCAACAGCTGTAAGAAGAGGAGCAGTGGGCCCATGTGAAACCCCTGGGGACACTTAAATGTCCCACTTTACTGCTGAATCTCAGGGCGTCTGGTCAGTATGAAGATAGCGAAGAAAGTGATATCAGTGATTGTGAGCAACTGAGCTTCATAAATTCTGATACTAGTGACGATGAGTTCTTGGGGTTCCCAGAAAACTAGAAGAGTACTTGAACCTTAAAGTCTCTCCTCATTTGTTAATGACAGGGATGATGATTCTTAATACCGCTGTTGACTGCTATTCACTTTACATGGTTGAAATGTTATTCTGTTATATTTCATTAAATACTTTAGTACACTATTTGGTTCAGAATATTTTTTTTTCTTGTTTTCCTCCTCTAAACCTAGGTGTGTCTTATGGTCCAGTGCGTCTTATAGTGCAAACAATACGGTAACTCAGTACTCAATATAGGCAGCAATCGTTATTAGGGAAATGAATGTGCTAGCCATTCACAGGGTGGATTAGAAAAGCAGAAGACAGATCAGAGATTAGCCAAGTAGACACATAGCTGGAGTGTGGCAGAGAGGACAGAAAAGGGAGAGAAAGGTTCAAGGTACATGAGAGGGGGTAAATGGAGTCAAAGAAGGCAGAGGGGTCAGGGTAAAAGCATTGTTTGGGGGGTGGGTGTGGAGGGGGGTCCGTGGCTCCTGGAACCTGTTGACACCACTTCTGCGTATGGGAACCATGGTCAACCTGTTCAGACAAAATGATGGTGAAGCTCAAAACACAACATGGGGAAGTCGGATGTGAATGAATAGATAACCAAACAACAAAGAGAAAGGCTGGAGAGCACCTCCTTAGAGCTGGGGAGTCAGGGAACAGTCTTATCCTTTCAGTCAAAAGAGCCCGTGGGAATGCAGGCCCACCTTCCCCTTCCAGCCCCAAGGTGCTAGTTTCTTCTTGCAGGGAGGCTGGGGGTGGGGTCCCTGGGCAAAACAACCAGAGAGCTGTGGGGCTACCCCTTCCCCAGCAGGCAGGGGCATTTGGCCAAGTGGCAGGAAGGAGGGTCCATTAGAAGGCCATAAAGGGGGCAAGCCTCCTGACCTAAGGGCCTCTGGTCATGTTGTGGTCGAAGGGCCAGGCTCAGGACGAATAAAGGGACCTTCCTTGGCAGGAAGTCGACAAGAGGCTTGAGTGCCTCCTTTTCTTCCCACCTCTCACTGGTCCGATGGCCCCTCTGCCTCACTGAGCTGTGAGCTCCTTCCTCTCCACAGAACAAGAGGGTTTTAACAAGGAGGGATGAAAAGAAATCTCCCTACTACAGAAGACTCAGGAAATAAAAGGAGTTGTCTCCCTGGGGTGATGGGGTAACTTGAGCGGGGCCAAAAGGCTGCTTCCATTTGGTGCCTGAAATTCCCACCCTTAACTGCCGCTCTGGGTCCCAATCCCAGGGAGGTGTCATTATCACCTATTAACATCTCAAGTAAGTTTTAATGTTCTGGGAGGGGCCGTGGAGGCTCAAGGAAGGGGCCCCAGACCAAATCTCCTGGTGAGAAATCTCCTGGTGAGAAAGGAAAGAGGTCTCAGACTGAAGGGGACTCAGAGGAGCTGAGAAGACAAACGTGGCCTGTTTCACAGATTTCCAAGCACATCCTGTCTCCACGAGACTTCCTCAGGCCCCTTTGTGCCTTGGCTTCTCTGCCAAGACCAGTCCGGCTAAACTCCTTCAATTCCATAAACCACCACCTCCTTTTCTTGGTACCATGGTCCCAGACTGAGGAAAACAAAACAAAATGCAGAGAATTCTCTGTAGCTCTGCAGAGCCTGGGAATGAACGTGACGGTGGGATCCAGCAATTTGTGGCCTAAACATCCAGCCATAACATCAGAATCGCTGACATCTTTACTCCTCCAAAACCTGTTCCAAGCTTCCCAGGTGGCCTCAGGCTGGTCCTCCCCAGAGAAAAGGCCCAAATAGTGAGCCCTTTCTCAACAGCCATGGTAAGGATGGGGCTGGCGAGTGTTGCCGTGGTCAGTGCTGCCATCAGTCACTCAGCAGGTGGCTGATGAAGGCCTGAAGTGCCCCTGCCAGGGTGGGCAGCACTGGCTGTGCTGCTGGCTCGCTGTGTGACCTGGGCAAGTCACTTAATACTCTGGGCCTCCGTTTCCTCCGATATCAAATGGAGCTGATGATAACAGCTACCTCATAAGATTTCTGAGAGGATGAAATGTTTCCCACTCTGAAGACAGAGACCAAAATACCCAATCCAGTCTAGGGAGGCCTGCAGGCCCTGGGCCACTGCCTGCCCGTCACTGCAGGCTGTTCTGGACCTCCTGCATCCAGTCCTGCCCGCCGGCTATCTGGTCCTGTCTCGGGTCCTCAGCACTCTGAGCCATTCCACTCAGCACCCAGTGTACCAGCTTCCTGGAAAATGTCTCCCCCTGCGAAACGCCTTCCACTTCAGCTTCAGTGTCTCTGCCGTGTCTCTGCCCTGCCTCTGCCCCTGCCCCCACCCAGATCAGGCATGTTTTAATCACCTGCCACTCCTCTTCTTCCCCGTCACAGCACTTGGCACTGTGCGTCATCAGACACTGGTTTGGGTGATCGTGTGTCTGAGGCCAGCTCTCCTCACAGCGCTGTAAACTCTTAGAAAACAGAGACTCTTGTTTTACTCGCCGTGCAGCTCCAGCACCCAGCACATAGCTGGCGCTCAAATAAATCCTGGTTGGTTGGATGAAAAAGAAAAATAAACAGAATGACACGATGCCGGTAAAATGCCAGGCACAGTTCCGGACTGTTAACAGCATCAGCCACTTTGGCTGCCGCTCTGTGGTCGCTGATCCAAGACCCTCCAGGGGAGAAAACGAAGGAGAGAGGCCACTCCCTGCAAGCTGCTTAGAGAGGAGCCAGGGAAACATGGTTGACATCAACAGGGAACAGTAAGAGGCAGTATTGAATTAAATGTTCCATGGTGGGTGTAATTGCCTCAGAAGCTCAGAGAGAAAGGAGCTAATGAGTGGAGAGAAAAAGTCTATCAGAGAAAAACAGAGCCAAAGCTGACAGAAGAGCGGCGTAGCAACAGCAAAGGAAAGCAGGGTAGAATTCCAGGCGGGAGGAAAGTCATCCTTCCGCAGCTACCACTGACCATTGGTAGAAGCCGTCAGCACCATCGTCATGGAGCTGACACGCAGTCCAGCACTTGCAACGGGCCAGG
Organism: Furipterus horrens; assembly: GCF_987537825.1. NCBI lineage: Eukaryota > Metazoa > Chordata > Mammalia > Chiroptera > Furipteridae > Furipterus > Furipterus horrens. Next base: position 72,232,693 of record NW_028327180.1, read on the forward strand.
TACTATACAAAGCCTTTTGAAGAGTTATTTTATTTAATCTTTGAAATACCCCAGAGAAAATTCTTTCATTATCACCGCTTTATGGGTAAAGAAGTTAAGGCTCGAGAATGTCCTTTAATTTTCCCTAGGCCTCATAAGCAGAAGATCTGAGACCCGTATGCAGGTCACTTACAGACTGAGCGGGGCCAGGGGAAGGCAGCATTTACAGTGGATGTGACAGCACAGCTGGAGCCACAGGACGCCAGGCCTTGAGCGGGGATGATGTTCTAAACGCTGCCTTAGGCATGGCACACCCGGTCCATTCTAGTACGGAAGGAGGGAGTAATGTTTCAGAGTTGACAAGCTGAGCCCGTGGGCTGGACTGGCCGTGGTGAACATGGAAGGGAAGGGTGGATGGATGCAGGAGAGATTGTAAAGAAGAAATAGATCAGTTCTGGGGACGGGGACTGGCTGTAAGTGTGGGGTGTTAAAGAGTGTCATTTAAAGGTACTCTCAAGTTTCAAGCCAAAGCATAACGTGGGTCCATCCTCCATCCTGTCAACAGTACTTAAGGGGTTTCTTTCAACATTCTGCCCCAGAGCTTAGGAACCAGCTGTTTCCTCCCACTCCCCAGCATTTTCAAGCTACACTGAGCACACCTCTTCCTACCTCCATGTTTAGCAGCATCATGTGGGACGCTCAAAATCAGCCACAGAAGGAGTATTTATACCATTTACACCATGGAAATTGGCAAATACTACAAATCAGTGCTTTCATCTCCCTGGGGGGCGGGTTGTTACACATTTACCAGCAAACAGCTCCCTGGATCCAAGGTAAATTTCTCCCACTGTACATCAGGAATGTTTTCTCCCTTTCTGCTCTGCATGAAAAGTAAAAAGGGAAGGTGAGTAGAGCTCCCTGTGAGCAAGGTCACTTCTTGAACTACAGGTAATTATAAAAGCTACCAATTCCTAAAGACCATGGCTGTGTCAGCATCTGGACTGAGAACTTAGTCATCTCAACATTGCTATAAGGTAGGTCCCCCTATCACATCCGTCTTGCAGACAAGACACTGAGGCTCGGAGAGGTTAGGTCACTTGTACACAGTTGCTAATGCAGTAAATGACAAAGCTTGATTCAATCCTGGGATGTCTGTTCCCACATCCCTTACGTGGCAGCTGCTTCTCTCCAGAAGACCTTTGCAGCCTTCCCTCATGACCAGTTCTGACCAGTCTCTTTTCCTAGTAGTACTGACCTCTACTTTGGTGAGTCAATTAGGGTCCTCATCTGCCAACACCAGAACGCAATTCTGATGGGGCAGAAAGGGGATTTATTTAGAAGGTAGCTTACAAAATTACCAGAAAGGTAAAAAAATATATATATATATATCAAGTTTGGAAAGCAAGCAACAATCAAGGGAAACCAGGTGCCCCCAAGGTAAGGACACCTATGCTGTCACTACGCCACTGTGTTACAGAACCCCTGGGCTGCTCCAGTTGAAAACAAACCCACGGGCTCTTTAGTTAGGGGCCCGATTGCCCACCGCCAAAATTATAACTCTCAATACCAGAGTTTGGTGAAAAGAAAAAGAATTGTTTATTTAACAGTTATATAGATTTAGTTATTTGCGGATTTCTCTTATTAAGTCTTATGCTCTTTAAAACACCCACAAACACATATCCTTGCCTCCCCCACTTCCAAACCAGGCTAGTTTTAGGAAAGTCAGAGAAACCATTTCCCTACTTTCCAAACACAGTTCAGCTTTACCAGCAGCTGCCAATCATTCAATCCTGATTGGGGAGGTCCTTTCTGTGCTGTGGTGCCCTCCAGCTCTCAATGCAGAACCACCTAGATTCTCAGCCTCCTTGCAAACTGCCTTCTTCCTGCAAACTGCGCGGATCTCCTTTCCTTCTCAAAATCGCATGGTGAGAGCCTCCTAACGCAGCCTGGAGACCCCTTCTCCAAGCCACATGGAGAAGGCCCCTTCACCAAGCCACGTGGAGGGAGCACACGAGAGCAGGAGAGCGAGAGAGCCCGAGAGTTAGAGTGAGAGCCCGAGTCAGAGCGCCAGAGCGAGAGCGAGAGCCAGAGAGCGAGCGTCAGTGAGAGCCAGAGCCCGAACGAGAGCTTGAGAGAGTCCCAGCTAAAATGTCTGCAGCTGCTTATATATCCCTGACTGCGTCATCTGACGCAGTGGGCGTTGCAAACAGTTCTGACCATTCACAGGTCCTTACGTAGGCTCTGTGTGCTTTCTCCATACTGTCCCCTGGTTCAAGACTCCTCCCATCTGCCTGAGGCTTTGGATGCATTAAATCCATTTGCATAAGAAAGACACTAGCCACCAGCCTCAGGCATGTGGAGGCATTTCAAAAGCTGCTTCCTTCTCCCCATCCCCCAGCTGCAAGCTCTGGGGATTTTTGGACTCCCTTGTTTCTGTAACAACTGGACACCGGCATCAGCTTTGTGGCTGTTAGAAACTGGATGTAGTTGCCACTGCTGGGGATGAATTCTCTTTTCCTCCTTCTCTGCATCACCCATCTGGATTCTGAGCCCCAATGGGAGCATGTGGTTGGCTGAGCATCCATCACTTGACTCTGCCCTTACCTCCAGGTGGTGGGTAGGCTTCTGGACACAGAGATAGCTCCTTTCATGAGGATTTTTACAGTGAGGGATCTCCAAGCATAGGAGGGGGTTCAGATACTTGGTAGCCTCAGGAAGATCTATCACTTTCACACACTGGTTTTCCCTAACTTCTTGGCTACCTATGTACAGTCCATTTCTTTCTTCTTCTTGGAGACACATGGAATATCACCCATCACTTTTATTATCCTGTTCCCTATATTTCTTCTTCATCACAAGTTAAGACACATTCAGTTACAAATGGTGGGAAAACCCAGCTCAAACAATAAAGAGAATTTATGGGCTGATGTAGCTTTAAAAAAGTCATGAAGTATTTGCCTGCAGGTAAGGTTTGACCTAGCATTCAAGTGATATCATTAAGGACTTCATTTCTTTTTGTCTCTCTGCTCCGCCACCCACATTATCCAATTCATCCTCCCACAGTAGCCAAATGGTCTCCACAGTTTCAAATTATATGCCTTTACATTTCCCATTCTAGAAGGAACAGGGTTTTCCTAGTGGCTCCCTACACTGGTTGAGATTCCATCTCTGCTTTGGGGACACATGCTCCTCTCCAAACAATGACCATGGTCATGGTACCAGATACACTGGTTGATTCAGGAATCAGGATCCAACCTGGAGCTAAGGTTGGAGGCCAATTCCAACCAAACCTGAGCATGGGCGGGCATGACTGGCCCAAAGAACTATCAGGGGGCTGTTAGCAAGAGGGATGCTGCAGACACAACCAGAAAATGCCCAACATTTTAGCATCGAGCTCTACACTATTCCAATGTTAGCTCTGGGACTCCATTTCTCTCTCTGTAAACACATCAGAAAAATGTAAGCACTTGGTGACAATGAATAATATCCTTTATTAATCCTTGCACCCCAGTGTCTAGCACAGCACTTAATATATAGGCACACAATATGTCTAATACAAACAAAAGTGTTCATCAAGTACAAAATTTTAAAATGGAAGCATTCTCTAAGAGATTCATAAGCCACTGAGCACCATGGGCATCTAGGGAGAAGGCTTTTTAGATCTGCCACAGCCAAGGTCCTGTTGCCACCGGCAGGTGTAGTTCTTCCCTGAGGTTTACGGGGGGCAGTGCCAACTGTCAGTGGCCAGCTGTGTTATTTGAGGTGTTGTCTGCCTCCCAGGAATCTCTGTGGGCTCGGTGCTGTCAGCTACACTTCCAATCTAAAGGTGATGGTGTGAGTCACCAAGGTGGGTGTGGGGGCTGGGGCTATCAGTACTGGCTTTGCTGAACAATGCCCCTCTGTGAAAATCCCTATTCATTGAGCATGACTCATTCTGTCTTTTTAGAACAGGTTTCCGGTCTCCTCTGGGTCTCTGGGGCTTCAAGGCACAGGCTCTGAAGCAAAATATTGTAATGATAATAAAAGAGAGAGAGAAAGAACAGGAGAGAAAACTTATGAACACGAATAGCTTCTCTTCTTTCCTCTGGCTCAAATGTATTAAAAATATAGGTCTCCAAACAATCTCAAAGTCACCCAAACTGAGTCCTCATTTCAGGATGATGCAGATATTATCCCAACTACACCATTATCCTTAAAGCATTTTACCTCGAGATTGATTCATTTAGAGAACATGCAGCACAAAGCCCTCAGGGATATTGGGGCTATGTTTCCAATCCATTCATGTCCTGATCCTTATTCGTAATAGACATTTTTTAGAGCAGTTTTAGGCTTATAGAAAAACTGACCAGAAAGTACAGAGAATTTCCTTATGCCCTCTCCTCTCTCCTGCATTATTCCCCTATTATCAACATGCATTATTAGTATGCTACATTTGTTACAATCCATGAAGCAGTATTGATACATTATTCCTAACTGGAGTCCACAGCTTATACTAGGGTTCACTCTTTGTGTTATACACTCCATGGGTCTTGACAAATGTAAAACATCATGAAGCCACTATTACACTACCATATAGAATAGTTGCACTGCCCTAAAAATCCTCTGTGCTCCATTTCTCATTCCCTCCTCCCCCTAAAACCTTAGCAACCACTGACTGATATTGTACTGTCTTATAGTTTTGCCTTTTCCAGAATGTCAGAGTTGGAGCCACAGAGTACATAGCCTTTCAGATTGGCTGCTTTCACCAATATGTATTTAAGTTTCTTCCATGTCTTTTCATGGCTTGATAGCTCATTTCTTTTTATCAGTGAATAGTACTCCACTGGCTGGGTGCGCCACAGTTTGTTTGTCTGTTCACCTTTTGAAGGACATCTTGATTGCTTCCAAGTTTTGGTAATTATGAATAAAGATACCACAAATATTCATGTGCAGGCTTTTGTGCAGACATAAGTTTTCAACTTATTTAGATAAATATCAAGGAGTGCAATTACTGGGTCACATGATTAAGAGTATATTTAGCTTTGTAAGAAACTGCCAAACTGTGTTTCAAAGTGGCTCTCTCATTTTGCATTCCCACTAGCAATGAGTGAGAGTTCCTGTTGCTTCACATCCTTGCCAAAATTTGGTGTTGTCTGGGCCCTTGGGGACATCCATGCTGTATCCTAGAAAGGTTTTATCTTGCAACCAAACTGCTCTATGCCCCCCATCCTATTTTTTATTTTTATTTAAAAAATAAACACCAAAATGAGTGATTTTAAGTCTCTAAAGTTCGGGGAAATTTGTTACAAAGCATTAGGTGGCTGATACAAGAGCCACATGTCCTCCCTAAGCCCTCAGCCAGTGCTAACTTGTCAGGCATGTGAATCAGCCATGTTGCCTCCTCCAGCCTCAGTCAAGGCTTCAGATGCCTGCAGTCCTAGCTGATATGTGACTACAGTTGCATAAGAGGCCCCAGGTACACACTGCCCAGCCAAGACCTCTCTGAACTCCCGACCTACAGAAACCATTTCTTTAGACTTCATCATGACTACACAATGGACATTCAGGACTCTTCGGTTCTTCTCATTTAGTAGAACTAGACAGAAAAAAGGCACAACCCTGCATTCCAATCTTGGCTTCTTGCTTGTTGGGTACACATCAGGAAACAGCCAATTACTTTTTGGTGCCCCAGTTTCCTAAGTTATAAAATGGAATAGCACCACCAGCTCTGCCCACCTGTCAGGGCTGACCTGAGAATAACTGTGGCAGGAGAGCATCACTTGTTAAACAAAGTTCAAATGTCATGTGAAAATTTCAAAGTAATGTTTATCTGACTTTGGATCATTATATGGAATTTCTTTTCCCAGAAGAGACACCATCCAAATTGCATGTGGGCTCTCCTTAGGCTGAGACTGTGACCTCTGGACACACTTCTAATGGGTGGTGAGAGGTCAGCCAAAAACTTAAAATTCACAACATAATCCACAATATGCATAATATACTTGAATATAACTGTGCTCAACAAAACAAAATTTCTGTATAATTCTTAACCATCCAGTTTGGGTCTACCTTAGACCAGTAAAAAGTAAAATAATAAGCACAGTGCTAACAATTTATTGGGCACATATGTACTATAGTTCCTGTGTGCTAGGTATTTTACATGTATTAGCTCAATTCTTTCCCAACCCCATGAGTAAATATTTTTATTTCTTTTTAAAATTTTATTTTATTTTATTCTTTTCAATTACCATTTTCATTCAATATTATTTGTGTTAGTTTCAGGTATACAGCATAGTGGTTAGGCATATACTTTACCAAGTGTTCCTCCTGATATTTCTAGTACTAACCTGGCACCATATATAGTTATTACAATATTATTGACTGTATTTCCTATGCTGTACTTGGTATCCCTGTGACTATTTTGTAACTTCCAATCTGTACTTCTCAATCCCTTTACCTTTTTATTATTCCTTTTTAACTGATGAGAGAGAGAGATTTTGATTGATTGATTTTGACTTCCAGGTAAAAATAGAGGATTGAATATACATAAATGTGTTTGTTCTCATCCAAAACTCTATTATAAGAGTAAATTGATTTTTAAAAATCTTCACCTCCAAGGACATTTTTTCATTGCTTTTTGAGAGAGAGAGAGAGGAAGAGAGAGAGAAACATCGATGAGAGAGAGAGAGGCATCAATTGGTTGCCTCCTGCATGCACCCAGACTGGGGATCGAATCTGCAACCTAGGTATGTGTCCCAACCGGGAATTGAACGGCAACATTTTGGTTACAGGATGACATTCCAACCAACTGAGCTACAGCATCCAGGGCATAAACTGACTTTTTAAAAAGCCAAACAATGGCACATAGCATGGACTTATAAATATTTGTTAAATATATAAATAAAGCAATGAATGAAAAAAATCTACAAGGTAAATAAAGTAGACATGGAACTCACACTAACAAAAAATTTGGAAGCTGGACTATTACTGAACTTTGCAGACCTGAGAAAGCTGAATCCTAAGTCAGCTGTGAAGAAAGCCAAGGAGCAGCCAGATTACAGTTCAGACGTCCTCCAAGTGCTTGGGATAGGGAGCACTAGTTATTTTCTAAAGTGGGGGTGGGATGGAGCTAAAAACAGGGGCTTGGTTAAAAGTTGGTTTAAGAACCGGTGGATACCCATTCCATTCAGCCATATTATTCTTCCTTCTTACCTCAGCGAAGGTGAAGGTACCACAGCAGAACAGGAATCAAGTAACACTGGAATACTGAATGCTCAGATCCCCAGCCCTATGTCCTACCTTGGTCCCCAGAATGCTGGCAGCCAGCCATACTCTCCTGGCAGGAGATTTGAAATCCCTCCTCTGGGGTATTTGACTAACCCAAGATTGAAGATGCAGAATACTAAAATCAGGGGTTTCTCAATGAAGGAGCCAGTCAGATCAACATACAACAAAAATCACAGTCAGTAAGCCCCCTACACTCAGAGCTTCCAAAAGGTACCTCATTTTATTTTATTATTTTTAAAGATTTTATTTATTTTTAGAGAGAGGGGAAAGGAGGGAGAAAGAGAAGGAGAGAAACATCAATGTGTGGTTGCCTCTTGCTTGTCCCCAACTGGGTACCTGGCCGACAACCCAGGTACATGCCCTGACTGGGAATCGAACTGGTAACCACTTGGTTCGCAGGCTGGCACTCAATCCACTAAGCCACACCAGCCAGGGCCTCATTTTAACATATAAACGAACAAGGGTCATTCAGACACTTGAGAAAAACCAAATGAAAGGTAGAGACCAAAACAAACACAACAAAGTATTTTGGAGGAAGCAGAAATAGTTCCTGAAGAAGAGATCTCTTTTAAAAATTCATTACTATTTCCAGAGATTTTTGCATCCATGAAAAAAAAACAAAACAGTATATTACAAAAAGGAATACTTGAAGAATAAAGAAGGACTCCTAGAAATTACAAGTAGATATCATAAATTAAAAACTCAAAAGAATTATTGAAAGATAAAACTGAGTAGCTCCCCTAGAAACTAGGATAAAAGAACAAAGAGGTAGAAAATAAGAGAGAAATGATAAAAGTGGAGGACCTGTCCAGGAGGTCCATCTTTAGTGAACAGGGTTTCCAAAAGGAAAGAATGGAGAAAATGAAGGAGAACTAAGCAGTAAAGAAATGAATCAAGGTGGGGAGAGGGGAGGGATAGAAGGGAGGTAGGGAAAACAAAAGAAATGAATCAGAAGCACTGCAAGTAATACAGGATAAGGCACTTATTACAGGGGTTAGTTAGGCCTCATACAACTATGGAGCTGGTAGGGTAGTCTATGCACACCGTTGCCTTTGCAACTAGTGTAGAGCCTAAAGTATCTACAGACAGGCAGCTGGGAAGCAAAGCTGGATGTGGATAAGAGCAAAAACAAGGTAGAACCAAAGAGGGCATATTAGAATCCCAGTCTTTCTCTCACTATGTCCAACCTCAATGCCACCAATGACCTACAGAAGAATCCAGCCTGCTTTACCACCACAGAACCCCCCCACACACACTGGCCAAGGAAGGTGGAGAAGCTGAAGCAACAGGCATGGTGGGAGCTAATGAAGCTGCAAGGTCAAGTGCTGCTGCAAACCAACCAGGTGAGCTAGCAAATGCTTCAGTACCTGGCACAGGATACCAACCTTCAGAGCATACAAATATGGCTGCTGCTTCATTCCCACCTTCCAGATATCGTACAAAATGTCCTTTGCAGCCAACACTAGCTTGACATCACACAAAGAAGGGAATTCTAGGAGATGCAGTTCCAGCTTAGTTAAAATGACATAGTACAAAGCAACCATAAATCATTCCAGGACTTCTGGCCAAGATGGAGGCCTAGACAGACACACTGTGTCTCCCTCCACAACTAAAAAGGAATACAACTACCTCAAAACTAGAGACAACCAGAAGTTCCAGAAAACGGAGTTGCATGGAAGTCCAATAAACAAAGATATAAAAAAGAAATATTCATCCAGACAGGTAGGAGGGGTGGAGCTGGGGTGGAGAGAATGCGGTATGGTGGCAGCAGCAGCGCCAGCAACAGCAAGCCGGTGGAAAGCGCAGTCACAAGTTTTAAAATGTCAGGAGGGTCACCTGGGGAGCACTCCCAGCACCAGACCGGACCGCGCAGCTCACGGTCCCAGTGCCATGCAAACCAGCGGGGATTGGGGAAGAGGAAGAAACTGCCAGTCTCTCAGCAGAGTCCACGTGTTTAAAGGGCCCCCACTGTCCTAGAACATCCGCAGACCTACCCACTCTGAGGAAAACAGCCAGGGCAACAGCTAGAGGCTCCAATCCCATACAGAAGTGGGAGAAGTGCCTGGAAAAGGGGCGAGTGTTGAGCAGGTGGCCATTTTCCCTCTTGGGCCCCTTCCCACACACACACAGCGCCACAACATGGTGAAACGGGTCACCCTCTACTGACGAATACCTAAGCTTCCTCCCCTTACAATGTAACAGGAGCGACGGCTCCACCTAAGACACAGAGGCAAACAAACACAGGAGCCTGTTAAGATGAGGAGACAGAGGAGTATGGTCCAAAAGGAGGAACAAATCAAAGTTCCAGTGGGAGAACTAAGTGACGAGGAGATAGTCGGCCTAACAAACGAGGAGGTAGGCAACCTAACAGATGAAGAGTTCAAAACACTGGTGATTAAGACGCTCACAGACTTGACAGATATGCTTAAGTACGGCAAATGCATAAGGGAAGAAGTGAAGGCTATTCCAAATGAAATGAAGGAAAATCCACACAAAACCAATGGTGAAGGGAAGGAAACTGGGGTTCAAATCAATGATTTGGAACATCAGGAAGAAAAAAACTGTCAACCAGTACAGAATGAGGAAACAAGAATTGGAAAAAAATGAGCAGAGGCTTAGGAACATCTGGAACAACTTTAAACGTGCCAACATCTGAACCATAGGGGTGCCAGAAGGAGAAGAGGAAGAGCAAGAAATTAAAAGCCTATGTGAAAAAATAATAAAGGAAAATTCCCCAAATTTGGCAAAGGAAATAGACATACAAGTCCAGGAAGCACAGAGAGTCCCAAATAAGCTAGACCCAAAAAGCACAACCCAAGACACATCATAATTAAAATGCCAAAGGTTCAAGATAAAGAGAGAATCTTAAAAGCAGCAAGAGGAAAACAGAGAGTTACCTAAAAAGGGGTGTCTATAAGACTATTAGCTGATCTCTCAAAAGAAACTTTGCAAGCAAGAAGGGACTGGCAAGCAGTATTCAATGTGATGAAAAGCAAGGTCTTACAACCAAGATTACTCTATCCAGCATAACTATCATTTAGAATAGAAGGGCAGATGAAGTGCTTCCCAGATAAGGTAAAGCTAAAGGAATTCATCATCACCAAGCTGTTATTATATGAAATATCAAAGGGACTTACTTAAGAAAAAGAAGATCAAAACTATGAACATTAAAATGACAACAAACTCACAACTATCAACAACTGAATCTAAAAAATAAGAACAAAAACCAGAATAGGAACAGAATCATAGGTATGGGGATCATTCAGAGGGTGATCAGCTGGGAGGGGGAATGAGGAGAAATGGGGAAATGGTGCAGGAATTAAGAAGTATAATTGGCTGGTACAAAATAGACAGGGGGAAGTTAAGAATAACATAGGAAAGGGTTAAGCCAAAGAACTTATAGGCACCACCCATGGACATGATCTAAGGGGGGTGGGATTGCTGGAGGGAAGGGGGGTACTGGGCAGAGGGGAGCAAAGGGGGAAAATTGGGACTACTGTAACAACATAATCAATAAAATACACTAAAAAAAAAAAAAGAAAGAAATCATTCCATAACACTTACCAGAATTGAAAAGCCTTTCTAATTAAAAGAGTCCACAGAGTACCCTGAATAAAGGATGAAAACAGGCTCACATCATGGCACATTGTTGTGAAATTTCAGAAAACTGGGGACAAAGAGAAAACAAGTCTCCTGGGGAAAAAAACAGGTTTCAATCATAATGACATCCAGTCACACAACAGCAACTCTGAAAGTTAGAAAAACAAAGCCATGTCTTCAGGATTCTGAGTGAATCAATTTCCAACCTAGAATTCCTCGCCCAAATGCTCACTTACAGGTAAGGGTAGAAGTAGGCATTTTCAGATGTGATATTGAAGGAGGATGCAGAATGATGTAGATAGAAGATTCTGGCAATGGTGAATCCAGCATCATAGGGAAGTGACAGAGCTCTAGATGACAGCATCGGGATACCCCGAGATAACAGCTGTGCCTGAGGCCCAGAGAAAAACCAATCCAGTCCCAATGGTCAAAGAATCTTCAAAGATTTCTCCAATGTGAAAATGACAGGATGTCTCACATACTTTACTATACTGAGTGGAGATTCACATTTAGGGATTCTTTGGGTTAAATTTAATAATCCTATCGAATACTTAGCAAATAAACAAATCAGGACAAGAATCACCACTGGGAAAAACAACAATTATAGAAGAAAGGAAAAATATTCATAGAACACCACATGGCTCAGTTGTGAATAGCACTCCACAGTCATAATAACATAAATGCTGAATACTGATCTAATAAATATTAGATGTAACTATATTGGGAGACAGGAAGAGGGGCGGGGAGTACGTACATGTGGGAAGAGATGAAGAGGTTCAAGGAGCAATACTCATGTTACAATCTAGAATTCTAAAAGAATGGTTTGACCGTCTGATTTTATTCCATGTGAAAGTATAGCTTAATAGAAAAATACATGCAGTTTATATTACAATACATATGGTCCGGTCCTGTTTCATAGTAGGAAGCCAAAGATAATGTCAATTATGTGTTAGATATGCAGAGATAATTACCAAAAGAAGTGACTGAGGGTTTCAACATACTTGCCTCTGAGGAGGAGAAAATGGCATTGGGAAGACCACGTAAAAGTAAATTTTAAAAAAACAGCTGACTCTAAACTGTGGTTATGTGATACTCTGACCAAAGAAACTAATCAAAACAGAGCCACAACTATGATTTGAATGTCTGTATTATCCCAAAATGCATAGGCTGAAATCCTAATGTCTAATGTGATGATAATAGGAGGTGGGGCCATTGGAAGGTGATTCAGCCATGAGGGCAGAGCCCTCATGAATGGAATTAGGGACCCCAGAGAATTCCCTAGTCCATTCTGCCACATGAGAACTGAGTGAAAAGTGATCATTCTGCAATCTCAAAGTGGCCTTCACCAGAACCAACCATACTGGGCACTCCGACCTCACACTTCTAGCATCGGAACTGTGAGAAATAAACATGTTGGTTATAAGCCACCCAGTCTGTGACATTCTGTATTAGTACCCTGAATGGACTATAATAGCCACCAACTCTTAAGAAAGAGGGAAAGGAAGTGGGGGGGGGGGGCGGGGGGGAGGACAGAATAAAGAAAATGAAGCTTTTAAGTAGTTACTTTGCCTGCGCCAAGTTCAGAGCACTGGTAAATGTAAAGGCTGAGTTTTGAGCCCAAGTTCATCTGAGTTCCTAACACTTGATATAAACTGCTACATAACATCGTGTGGGCCCCTCAAGGCCTCCTTTTGCTCTGTAGTGGGTCCAAGTGTCTGGTGGGTGCTACTGCATCTCAGGCAGATAGAGGGGTCAAGGGCACAGTTGGCAAACGATGTGAAGACATAAGTCATTAATCAGGAAAACATGAGGGCTGGGCACTGGAGTAGCCCAGAGGGATGGCCAGCATGGGTGAGGGTTTGGAGCACAGAGAAAGAGGCGCCCACAGGGACAGAAGCTTGGGCTCCCTGTAGAGATGCTGGCAGGAGCAGAGGAAGGAAGGGCGGGCCGAGGAGGAAAAAGGACGCTCCCTGGACAGGAACGGGAGCACAGCCCAGGACAAAGCCCATTCAGCACGGCAGCTGCAGGATTTTCATTCTTGAACAAGTACCTAAGGAGTGGTAAGCTCTCACTAGACAAAGAATTCTTGACTTTCAGGTCTCTCACCAAGACCTACATGGGATGGTGGGGTAGACTCCTCCTACCGGCTCTCGCGAGCAGAATGCTACATTTTCAGGAAATTTGTAAGCAGTTGTCATCATGCTGGTGGCTTGAAATTGGCCATGGAAATCAATAAAACTAGGAATTAGGGCTTTGTTTTAATTTCAGAAAGCTAGCTGTTGAACATTTACCAGCATGCCACTGCCTACTGTGTAAAGAGGAAAAAGAGACAGACTGAGTGAATAGGGAAGGTATAGTGATCGTGTTAATTATAAGAGCTAACATTTATGGAGTAGTATTGTATACACGCATTATATTAGGTGCTTCCATACACTGTCTCACTTAATCTTGCAAAAGTCCTATGAGGTAAGTATTTATTTTTACCCATTTATACACACTGGGACTGAGATGCAAAGAGAGTAGGGAGTTTGCTCAAGGATATAAGCCAGTAAGTAGGAATCAAACCTCTTGCCTCAGATTTAAAGCCCAAGCTCTGAACAACATCACAGTGAGGCAACACTGCAAAGTGGTTAAGTGTGAGGGGGCTGGAGCCAGTGTGCCTGGATTCAAACTCCAGTGCCAACATTCATGAACCATGTGGCCTGGAGTGAGGTATTCGATCACTTTGCTTCAGTTTCCTCATCTGTAAAACAGGGCGAATAAGAGTATCTTCCATGTGAAGCTATCATTACCTTAATGACTGACGAAGTTTAATGGTTTTTATCTCATTCTGTATTTGATGAGGTTGACTCAAAAAATGCATTTGATCTCTGAAGGATACACAAGAAACTAGTTCATTGGTAGCCTCCAGGGAGAAGTGGGGACGGACGTAGAAAGGAGGCTGAATCAGCCGAGGTCTACTCAGGAGAGAATAACCACAGCAGACATTTGATCAGAGAAAATTTAACATAAAGTAATGTTAATGTCCTGACTGGTGTGGCTCAGTCAGTTGGGTGTTGTCTCACAAGCCAAAAGGTCGCCAGTTCAATTTCCAGTCAGGGTACATGCCTGGGTTACAGGGTTCAGTCCCTGGTCAAGGTGCATTCGAGGAGCAACTGATCGATGTTTCTCTTCCTCTCTTTCTCCTTCACTTCCCCTCTCTCTAAAAATAAATTTTTAAAAATCGTAAAAAAAAGAAGTATTAATGCAATGTAAAATTGGTAACTGAAGAAGTAAACACTCCAAGATTTCATGAAAGTAACAATTGCAGGAAACTATTACAGTGGGAAAAACACAGGGGAGCGTTGCAATGAAATTAATTATTAAACTTAGAAGTTGGGGAGAGGACCTCCCAGTATGTGAGCGGACAGGGACCTTTGAGGAAGGGGATACCGAGGGCTGGTGCCAGTGTCTGAGGTGGGCGGCCTGAAGCTACAGTGTTAGATGCAGCTGCTGCTTCAGGAAGGCAGGATGAAGAAGTGGTGCCTGGGTGGTATTCATGCTACAGGAAGCAGACAGGAAGCCCATGGAAGGAGTCTGTTTCTTCTTCCTTCTCTGGCCTCACGATCCCCCTGACAATGCTATGGAGACAGTCTCACATGAGGCAGCTGACAAAGCAGAACCATACTCTGCAGGGCCCCAGGTGCAGCATCCAAAAGCCGAGTAAAAAGGATGAGTTTGGACCTGCCAGATGATAACTTCATAATCAGCACAGAGTCTTCAAGTAAATAGCTGGATTACCTTTGGAATTTTATTCTATTGAAAGTATTAGCTAATTTTTAAAATACATAAAATTTAAGTTTAAATGAGAGGAAAACCTGACATTTGTCACTGAGCTTGACTGTGTTACGTATGTGACACAAAAACAAGTGCTTAATGTACGTGTATTGAGTGAATGAGTGACAGGCGTGCATCTAGTCACTTCTTGGAGAGACACAACGGGAGCCAAAACAAGCCCAGGCCCTACTTCCATGGTGAGGGTAGGGAACAGACTTACAAGTAAACAAATGAGTTAATTTCCAACTGTGACAGAGGGTATGAAGGGAACAAGCCCCGTAAGAGTACGGGCAGTGCAGGGCTCTGGTTGGAGAGCACTTCAGATGGAGCAGGGAGGGTCTCTCCATCTGGTAACATTCCAGCTGAGACCTGAAGGATGACAAACGACCAACCCTGTAAGACCGGGGGAAAGAGTGCCATAGGCAGAGAGATGGGCACCTGCTAAGCCCCTGAGGCAGGAGAGAGCTTGGTGTGCTTCAGACCAGGGCCGATGGCCTGGTGACAGGAGTGTGTGGAGAGGTAGAGGGTGGCATGAGGCGGCAGAGCGGAGAGGCGGTCCAGCCGGGCTGTGTAAGCTATGGGAAGGGGTTCGTGTTTTATTCTAAATGTGTGTGTGTTTTTAATTGTAGTATTTTAGTGGAAGTTTTCATCGGGCTCGTGTTCCTCAATGACCGCTCTGCCTGGTGGAAAATGGGTTGCAGTGGTCAAAAGGAAAAGGAGGGGACTGTGTTAGTTTCCTGGGGCTCCCATACAAATTATGTACCACAAACTTGGTGGCCTAAAACAACAGACACTTCTTCTCTCACAGTTCTTGAGGGCAAAAGTGCTTCTTCTGGAGTCTCCAAGGTAGAATCTTGTCTCTTTCAGTTCCTGGTGGCTGCATGTGTTCTGTGGCTTGTGGTAGCATAACGCCAATCTGTGCTTCTGTCTTCACAGGGTCTTCTTTCTGTGTCTTCTTCCAGTGTGTCTGTGTTGCACCTCCTATAATGGCACTTGTTGGACTCGGGGCCCATCGAATTAATCCATGATGATCTCATAATGAGATCCTTCACTTAATTACATCTGCAAAGACCTGTTTTCCAAATAAGGTGACATGCACAGGTATCAAGGGCTTATGAACTGTCCATATCTTTTGGGGGGCCACAATTCAACCACTACAGAGATCACTGGGGAGATTAATGTGGTTATGATGCAGGTGAGGGACAAGGGTGGATTAGAGCAGGGAGGTGACTACAGAGATGGAGAAAAGTGGGCGGGTTGGACGGGAGGTGTATTCTTCAGGGTTCTCCAGAGAAACAGAACCAATGGGATGTATATACATATAGAGAGAGATTTATCGTACAGAATTGGCTCAGATGAGAAGTTGCAAGATCTGCAGTTGCCAAACTGGAGAACGGGAGAGCCAATGCAGGGTTCCACTATGCGGCTGAAGGCCTGAGAACTAGACTGATAATAGCTGCAGGCTCGAGACCCAAGAAGAGCCAACAACGTTTTGTCCAAGTCTGAGGCCAGAAGAGAGCAATATCCCAGCTCAGCAGTCAGGCAGGGGAAGTTCTTTCTTACCTGACTTTTCTTGATCCACTCAGGTCTTCAACAGTTTAGATGAAGCTCATCTACATTAGGGAAGACAATCTGCTTTACTATGATTGAAATGTTAATCTCATCCAGAAACACCCTCACAGACACACCCTGAATAATATTTGGCTCATGCTGGTAATCCATGGCCCAGTCAAGTTGACACATAAAATCTGCCATCACAGATGGGGATTAAGAGATGAAGGAAGGGAATGAGGGGAATCTCATGTTCCAGAAAGAGATATATACTGAACAGCCTAATTCAGGGACAAATAGCAGAGGTGGAGAGGAGAGCCCTTGGAGAAACCAGAGGCTGGTGGCCATTGTCCAGTTAGGGAAGAAAGCTGAGTCACAACAGTGTGGGAACTGACTGTGGGAGTGGAAGGTGGGCTGGGAGGAGTGGGACAAAGGGGAGAAAATTGGAAAACTATAATGGCATAAACAATAAAATATTTAAATTAAAAAAATATAGCCAAGGTTTTCCATGTGAGATTCTAGAGGGAATGAGGAAGAATCAGTTAGGAAGAAAGATTGAGTTTAGTATAGAAGGTAACAAGATAGAGATTCTTACTAAATATCCAGGTATCGTCTATTATCGGCTATAAATATAATAAAATTCATTAATTAAAATAAAAGAAAAAGAAAAAGAAAGCAGAGCCTGCCTTACCATGATCACTCTCCTGTTGCTTCTATCTTCCCCCATCCCTACAAAACTACTTGCCTGCCAACTACTGAAGCAAATTGCTCCCTCTGTGAAGGAGTCCTTTGGCTGCAATGGCATTATTACCCAGCAAATGGGTCAGGGCAAAGCTGGATTAGCCTGAGCACCATCTTCTGACATGGATATGGAATCTTTGAAAACCATTCCTCCACATCTCCAGCTCATTCAGGCCTTCTCAGGGATATATAATCAATATCGATCTACTGTGCTGCACAAATTCTGTAGTGTTCTGATTTCAATCTCAGTGGGTGATTTTTATAGCAGTGAAATTATGAGACCCATGTCTACACTCTACATCTTCCAGCTTTCTGTACTTTATTATTGTCTCCTTATATTAAGATAGAAATCCACTGAGATTTTAATATATAAATAACCCTACAGACATCCATCCCAATATTTAGAAGGTATCTTTCTCCCAGGTCTGTTCTAGGTAAAGGCATTCTATGAGTTATCTATTGCTGTATAAGAAGTTACCTCAAAACATAGTAGCTTAAATAGCAAACATTCATTCTCTTGCAGTTTCTGTGGGTTAAGAATCCAAAAGCAGTTGAAACTGTGTGGTTCTGACTCCATGTCTTTCATGAGGTTGCAGTCAAGATACTGGTCAAGACTACAGTCACTTAAAGGCCTGACTGTAGTTGGAGGACCCACATCCATGGTTGATTCACGTGGCTATCACCAGGAGAACTTACTTCCTTGCTGGCTATTGGAAGGAGGCCTAAGTCCCTTACTATGTGAACCTGCCCCTCCCTAGGACGGCTTGAGTATCCTTACAACATGGTAGCTGGCTTCCCCCAGAGCCCCGGATACCAGAGAGAACAAGGAGAAAGCTATAATCCTTTTAATGATCTGCCCTAAGATGTCAATCACCCCATCATTCTGGCCACATTCTATTTGTCATAAGCAAGTTACTATGTACAACCCACCCTCAAAAAGAGGGGGATTGAGCTCTGTTTCTTGAAGGAAGGAGCATCAAATAATTTGTAAGCATATTTTAAGTGTCCAGGTGCTCTGGGAGCTTGTCTGTGACACCAAGCAGGCTCTGAGAAATGGTTATCATAGAGGAAAGGATGAATCTATCAGTCTGTGCTTATCAGGAAATCTAATGAGTCACAGACTGCGGTTATATCTCTCTCCTTCCCTATAAATTGGGTAGTGAGAACATCAATAGCAACAGCATCAGCAAAACATCAACAATAATAATGGCCCCTATTATTTGCTGAGCACACTTGAGAATGTTAGCATTTCAAGAGCAGGAGCATTGTTTGTCTAGTTCTCTACTATACTTCAAACACCTAGAAGCAGGTACTCAATAAAAATTTAGGATTAAATAAATGTATTACTCATTTTTATGTGACAAGTAACTTATGAGGAAAACAGTTATTGTTCCCATCCTACAGTTGGGAAAACTGGGTCACAGGGAGATTCAGCAATTTGCCAAAGTGACATGACCAATAATGGTAGAGTTAGAATTAGAACCCAGACTATCTGAGTCCAAACACCACCACTACTCCCACTGGCCCTAGAGAAATAGATTGACAGCTTCTAATTACCAAACCAATACAGACAGTCTCCGACTTATGATGGTCAACCTACCATTGTGCAAAGGCAATACACATTCAGTAGAAAGCATACTTTGAATTTTGAAATTTTCTCTCTTCCCGGGCCAGGGATATGTGGTACAATATTCTCTTGTGATGCTGGGCAGTGGCTGTGAGCTGCAACTATCAGCCACGTGATTACGAGGGTAAACAATCAATTCTCTACAGTGTATTCATAGTGTGAGATGATTTTGCCCAACTGTAGGTCAACGTAAGTGCTCTGATCACGTTTAAGGTAGGCTAGGCTAAGCTATGATGTTCAGTTGATTAAATGCATGTTCAGTGCGTCAAATGCATTTTCAACTTGTAATATTTTAAGTTTATAACGGGTTTATAGGGACACAGCCCCATTAAAAGTTGAGAAGCATCTGTATTGGTAAAAAACAGGTTCATCTGGACTACTGGAAGGAAGATGAGGTCTGAATTAAAACAAAACACTGGATAATCCAAAACCCATTTTTATTTAGTTAAGGAATATACGCTCAGAGGAGCAGCTACATTCAAACCATCTGGATCTGGCTCTAATCTGTACCCAGAGCTGACATTCTCTGGAAGGGATCCTCAAAGGATCCAGCCCCTGCCCTCCAGGCTTCCCTGAGCTATGCATCTCTAAGATTC
Source organism: Furipterus horrens (assembly GCF_987537825.1). NCBI lineage: Eukaryota > Metazoa > Chordata > Mammalia > Chiroptera > Furipteridae > Furipterus > Furipterus horrens. Next base: position 72,251,869 of record NW_028327180.1, read on the forward strand.
TCTATGAAAAGAATGTCTACACACACCTGGAAACCGTGGCCCTGTTTTTTAGTCTCTTTTCTTCTTGAAGCCTCATTTATAACTCTTGTTTTGCAAACAGCATATTTCTTCTGCTGTGCTCTTGGGAGGAAAACATATTCCTGGATTTGAAAAAAGAACCTCTGATTCCCCCTGGGGTGACTCTACATAAGGGTCTGGGAGAAAGGGCCATTCCCCACTACATGTTTGAAGGTCCAGCCAAGAGCTGTCCATGTCACAGGATGACATCCCAGCTCATATTCTGACTTATGACATATATCCAACTCTCTGGTTTCTCAAGAGTCCCTCTTGCCAACTGCAGCAGCCACAAGAGGATACCACTGTGCACAGAGCCCAGATGTGGACGTGCAAGCGAGTGGAGAGAAATGCTTATAAGGCCAGCGTCAGGGTGAGACACAGGGCAGGTTTCAAGTAGAAACCTGGAACACATATGGTTTCAGATCAGCTCTGGTCCTTACTCAAAGACTAATAAGCAAGTTACCCACTCTTTCTGGACTCAGTTTTCTTCTCAAGAGTTCAGAGATATGTGAAGGGTTTTCCTTCTCCAAGAGGTGAGGTGGATATGCCAAAGGGAGCTCATTCTGACGTGAGCACAGGTGAACGGGCAAATTGGCCATGAGAATCCCATCAGTTGAATCTGACTTGTGACCGTTATTTACAAAGAACAACTTTTTCCCCCCAAATTTAAATTAGTTGCTACCAGTTAAAAACCAGAAGGTTTTACATTTTAAAAACTGAATTGAATAAATGCATTTGTCACTTTACTGTCACAGCACTTTATGAGGTAGACACTGTTATTGTCCCCAAGATATTCAAGAAATGGAAACTCCAACAATATCAGATCAGATGTATTCCCAAAGGAAACAATGAACTGAGCTGAGTGCTGGCTGTCACTGACTTTAGGCAGGGCAGTATCGGTTTAGACTATTTTGCCACAGTCTTCACTACTCCCTATTGTTATCTTGTTTCATGTAAATATTATGAAAATGTAATTTAAGTATTTTATTTGATTTTTCAGAATATTATAACACTCATATTCTAGCTTTCCTTTTTGTAAAATTTTGCATAGTTCATCAAAGCTGACTTTAGGGAGTGCCATTGCTCTGCAGATACCTTGTACATATGCCTGATCTGCTGACTGGGTAATCCTGGCTCCTATAAACTTTTGGGGTTGGGGCTTCTACCATGACTCAGGACATAGCTGGATAGCCTGGGAAAGTGGCAGAGGACTGTGAGAAAAGAGGAAATAGAAGGCATATGGGACCCATATTCTACCCACCCTTAATCCACAGTCAAATGAGAACTGGACTAGCTAAAAGAGATGGGGAGTAATCTTCAGTCTTTCTAAAGAATCGGATTCTTCCATTGCAGATTCCTGCAACACTAAAGTTTTCATCAGACACAGGTGTTGGCAAACCTCGGCCAGTGAGCTGGTCACCTGGTTTTGAAAATAACACGGCCATGCCCATTTATTTACATATTGTCTATGACTGCTTTCACCCTACAAAGGCCAAAGGCCACATTGAGTAGTTTCCACAGAGACCATGTGACAGCCTAAAATTAGGCAAGCCTTTTATAGAAAAAATTGGCCAATCTCTGAGCTAGCACCTTGGGTTGCAAGGAACACAGGCCTGCCTGGGTAATCGCAAGCAAAAGATGTTTGTGGTCAGGATATAGCAGGGAGGGATGTGCTGGGCGCCACGAATAAGCCACAGAGAAATCGGGCCTCGGGGGAACTAAAACTGTAACTGCATGTCTTTCTCGTGGAGTTTCTGTTTCTCTCTGTTCCTTCTCTGTTCACTTTCTGTCGTCTGCCTTATTTTGCCTTCCCTTAGGTAGCACATGACTCCTCGGGGATACCCACATCCCTTCTTCATCATGTAATCCCAAACAGCCTTTCAACTTTGGTTTCCATTGCTAATGGCCCCAGCTTCTGAATTTCCCAATTCTTAATACTAGGGGAGGAATTTAATTGACCCAGACCATCTTTCCAAGCCTATATGCGTTGGAGACTCCAGACCAGCCTGGGGCTGCCTACCTCCCCTCAATCAGGAACCTACCCCCGGATCCATATTGGTGACCACAGAGCATTGTCACATGGAGCAGAATGTGTTGTCCACCAGCAAGGGCTAGAGACACAGAATCCTCATTTAGAAGAGAGTGCAACAGGGCAGGAGCCGGACTCAGCTAATTCAACTCTCGTGAGGCACTTGATCAGAGCTCTTTTATACACAACATTGACCAAAAAGCCAAAACTGAATGATCAGCATAGCCACTGAAAGAAGAGCCCAACTGGAGTTTGCATATGGTATAAGGTCAGCTAAGGATCAAGCCAAGATGAGAAGATCAACTATAGCTGTTGGCGAAGTTTCAGAAATCACAGCCTCGTCCTAGCTGGACAGGTAGGAGGAGAAGGGGCAGAAAGAACTCTGACCTGGCAGAATTTGTTGTGGTTCCTCCCATCTCACCCCAGGCCTCAGTTTACCATTGATCAAATGATTGGGCTTATTAGACTGGTAGTTCTCAAACCGCACCCTACATCAGAATAACCTAGAGGACTTGCTAGAACACGGAGGGCTAGATTCCACCCCCAGGGTTTCTAGGTCAGCAGGTCTGGGATGGGGTCTGAGAATTTGCATTTCTAACAAGTTCCCAGGTGATGCTGTGGCTGCTGACCTAGGACCACACTCTGAAAACCACTGTCTAGCTCATCAGTATGACTCCATCTGTGGCTAACATGTGTGAGTCAAGTCTAATCTTAGATCAAGTTGGATGGAGAGCTTGGATTGTGAGCCAGGGAAACTTCTCACTTGGGGGAAGAGGTCTTTCCAAAGAGTAGCTGAGATCAGACTGTGCACCCCACCACCACCTTTTCTGCCTCTCGCCTTCACAAGTACTTTTATTTTTTTTCTGAGAGTCCTGGGCTCCAGAAATACCCAGCCACTTCCAGCCTGCTGGAAAATGTTGACTCTTTCTTTCTTTCTTGGCCAAATTCTGTGGGTAGCATGGCTCCCCAACACGTAGGCCACACAATTGGCTCTCACAGCCCACTTCCTCAAGGTGATCCCATGTCATTCCGCTGTCTATGATAAACAACTCTAGACTGGGCAGCCCAAACCCAGGGGAAGTCAGCCTGCTGTGGATCTGGAAAGTGCCCCGCAGGCAGATAGGTGGCAGCTGCTTCTCTGGCGGAGGCTGAGGCCAAGCCACAAGCTGGGAGGACAACTTGAGCCCAGGACTCCAAGCAGTGATGCAAATTGCTCCTGCAGGGCCTGGCCAGGTCGAAGCGGGCAGGGGGAGTTGGAACTCTGAGTAACAGCTGAGCGGGGAGACAACCTTCATCATCCTGCTAAGTCACTAAGAGGTTTCTGAAACAGGTGGCTCAAATTTCCTTGAAAACCCACAATAATCCCCCATTTGAAGTGTGCGCGAATCTTGTTGTCACCACCTAGTATTAATGGGCAGGCACCGCAAAAGGAAAAAAGGGTTTTCGGCTGCATTTTTGCACACTGACTTGCCTGACAAGCTCAATAAAAGCTTAAACAAATATTAAAAAACACACAGAGAGTCAGGCTGGTTTAAATTAACTTCCCAAGCACTTCACCTACTGTAGGAAGAAATTATAATAAAATGTCAGAGCAAAAATAAACCGCACATGGAAATAAAAATAAAAGATAAAATGCCCTCTTACAACTAACTGCTCAGTACGATTTAGTTCATAACAACATATCATTGTACATGAAGTTTTCATAGTCCTGAAGTGTATTTGGGCATTAGGAATGTTGACTCGGAAAAATTCATTTTTTACATGTTGGGAAACTGTCCCTTTCCCAGAAGTCTTATGGGTGTAAACCATTAAAAAAAAAAACAAAAACTCTCTGTTAATTCTGACATCATAATTCTTCCAAATAGAATATGCTGCTTGACATGCGACCCCAAATCCCATTTGTCGTAGGCAGCCTCATCCTTAGGCCGCTGCCTGGGCTCCACAGACACCCTTTTCCTCGCTGCTGGAGGAGAGAAGAGCTGGAGGTTGAGGTAGGGCAGTTCAACTTTGGCCATCCTGAAGTCTCACCCCGCAGCGGAGTTTGTGAAGCAGAAAGACTGTAGTCCTTGGGTCCAAGGGCTGTGGCCCCTCACACTCTTCGACCTGGGGCTCACACTGAGCCAGGTGTATGAGAGATTAAAGGGGAGGAGTGCTTGGCGCTCTCTTTCCCGGAGAAGGAGAAAGAAAGAAAAGAGGGAAAGGAGAAGGGGGAATGGAGGAAGGAAGGGAGGGAGGAAGGAGAGAGAGAGGACGGGAGGGAAGAAGAAAGACTGGTAGTTGTGTACCTCCTGCTCAGTTCGTTCATCTTGTAAAAGTTCTTTCTTTTACTCGTACCTAGCCGGTGACTCCCACTCAAATTGTTCAGCCAAGCTGATATACCCTCACTTTCCACTCAGAGAGAGTGCGGGGGCCGAGAAAGACCTGTGGGCCCCTCCCTCCCCGCCAGGTTTCTGTCACACCTCAGAGGTGATTTTCTGGGAAAGGGTTTTCCTGGCAGGGGCTGGTGGAGCAGCCTGGTACAGCCCTCAGTGTCTGGCTCCCAGCAAGACTTTCCAGGGGACCCCGTGCTAGCCTCCCCTTCCTCCAGGGTCCTGTCCAGGACTCCCACAGAGAGCTCCTGCATCAGAGAGTGGAGCCAGAGGACGCCCAGACAGCTATGGAAGGGAAACAAGTAGCTATCCGAATCATGTGTACGTCTGTAAGTGGGTATCTCCATATGGAGACACATGTAGAGATGCACGTATATCTTTTCTGATGAGTTAATTACACCATTCCTAGGAGGCTGCGAGTTGACTCACCAGCTGGGAGCGATTGGCCATCCATGCCATGGGCATCAGGCCCGGCCACCCTTCCACAGTGGGCTGCTGGTTGTGGAGGGCCGCACTGACAGAGCGTCATAAGGTCCAGTCCAGAGGGCGAACACAGACTAAAAAAATGCAACTTATTTCTCTAATCTGCTTGTGCTGATTGTGCCAGAAACAAATACCAGCAGGCCTGGAAAAAATGTTTCTGTTCGTTTGCCTCGGCTCTGAGCCATCCGCCTCAAAGTGGAAGGAAAAAGAGGCCGAACAGATTCCGGGGCTGTTTTGTCTGGCCCGCTGGATCCTCTGCCCCCTTCACCTCGGTCAGGGAGGAATGGAGGGGATAGTCTGGAGTCCCCCGCCTTGAGGACCTGAAACAGCCCCTTCAGTTTCCCACAAACAAGTTTCAGAAGCGGAAACTGGCCCTGACTCCCTAGGGCAGAAACTGAGAGCTCAACTCTAAAACACTTCCTTTGCCCGGTAACAATGCGCGGAGGAATTTCCACAAATCCCCTTAGCTGTCATGGCTTCCGTTCCTCAACTTGGGAAAAGACAGCCTGGGACATTCCAGCCCCTCACCCCCACCTTCACCTCGTTTGATCTGTTTGGCTGCTAGACAGGGCTGGGAGAACCACGACATACATTTCCCTTTCCTATTTTTCCTCTAGGAGATGAGAAACATCCCAGTCTGACCAGGCTGTGAGAAGAGGCCTGGCCAGCCCAGCAGCATCAGCAAGAGGCCCTGTTCCAGTTTCAAGAAGAAAGGAGCGCGGAGAGAGGGTGTGGGAGGACCCAGGAAGCCGAGCACTGTGTTAGGGAGCAAACTTGGAGGCCAAACAGCTGAAGCTGTGTCAGGCCCACCACTTCTCAGCTCTGGCACAGTGGAATCTTCCTTAAGCTCCTGTCTCTGAAGGTGGCCATGGGGATCCTGAGATGTAGGTTTATAGAGCACTTAGCACAGCCAGCACGTGGCAAGCACTTGATAAATGTGACCTGCTACAGCCAATCCAACGGTCTGCCACCTCGAGACTCCCCCGCCTTGCAACAGCAGAATCTCAGTGCCCCTCTGCATTCCCTAATCCCATGTGCACAGACTGCCATCACCACACAGGGTCTGCTCAGCTTTTATGTTCCAGCTCACAAAGCCCCTGGGAAAGAAATGCCCACCATCCATGCCAATGGCTATGCCAGCAGCACTTCCCACAGGTGCTCCTGGAGCTTCCCACCCATCTCAGGGCACAGGTGGAGTGCTGGGTTCTGAGCAAAAGCCAGGAGGTCCCTGCCAAGCTCTGGACCTCTGGACCGAGACACCTGAGCAGCTGAGCTTGTGACCAGAACTGCAGTGTCAGATCTAACCTCAGCTCCTAAACTACCTTTGAGGAGCCTCAGTTTCTCTATCTGGAAAATGGGGAGGCACTATGGACTGAATCGTGTTCCCCTCAAATTCAGATGTTAAATCCCTAACCTCCAATGTGACAATGAGGGTCCTTGTAAAAAGAGACATCAGAGCACACTCTCTTTCTGCGCACACACAGAGAATAGACCATGTGAAGACACAACAAGAAGGCAGCCGTCTACAAGCCAGAAGGAGGGGCTTTACCAGAGACCAACCCTGCTGGCACCCTGATCTCGGACTTTCAGCCCCTGGGACTGTGACAAAATAAATTTCTGTTATTTAAGCCACCCAGTCCATGGTATTTTGTAATGGCAGCCAGAGCAGACTAATACAGACGTGGGGGACGGAAGCAGTGCTCTGTGGAGGAAAGGGGAACATTAGAAGTGCCTTGGAGGCTGGGAGTTGTGGGAGGCAAGGCAAGAAGGAGGCCGGGCAGAAAGAGACTGGGGGGATTGGGCTCCTGCTCCTTCATACCTCACTGGAACCAGCTCCTATTTTAGCTGTTTTTTTTTTTTTTTTAATTGCGATTTAAGTGCCTTTTAAATAAAAGTTTCCTTAATGAACAGTTTAGAAATCTCAAGACTGAAGGATTTCTGAAAGCCCATGCTTGCCATCCTAATAGTATTCTATTACCTGTGCTGAAGGATTATGAAGTCACAGGGTCCATTGTTTGGTTGCTAACATTAAAGGTGCATCTCCTAGGTACCAGGCTGTCTTCCATGCTTCATATTTATTAACCCATTTAATCTTCCCCCAAACCCTATGAGGGATGCTGGTCATCACCGGTTTATGAATGAGAAAATTATGATTCGGACAGGGTAAGCCATTTGCTCAGGGACACAGAGAGTGATCTGTTTGATTCCAAAGCCCATGGTCATCCCCCACCATCCTAGAAGAAAGGAGAGGAAGTTGCGAGGCAGTCATTCTGCCAGCAAGTATCACCTACAACCTCATGGCAACAGAGACGTGTCACACAGAGTGAGGAATCTGCCCTTACAATCTCAGGACCTAAGTCAATGGGCTGTTTCATAGTTCTCCTCAGAATCCTGTGGACCTCATGAACTGGCTTTCATATCTGCTGCTTCAACCGATTTTGGCATTTTATGCTACATAGTTGGCTTAGGGCCTCTTAAACACTAAGGTAAATTTATATAAAATAGGCAAATGACCATTTTGAATTCAATAAGTGTTACTTAATGTTTTCGTACTGGACCTGCAGGACTAACAATGTCTCATTTAAGAAAGGATCAGTGGAATAAAACTGTCATTATTTTCATGTGAATAACTGGGTACCTAGAAACCCCAAAATAATATTCAGCTACAGTTTGAACTAATAAGAAAGGTCTGCAAGATTCGTGGATACAAAAATCATTTGCATTTCTTTTTTTTTTTTTTTAGAAACATCACTGTGTGGTTGTTTCTCACTCGTGCCCCCAACTGGGGACCTGACGTGCAACCTAGTAATGTGCCCTGACTGGGAATCAAACCAGCAACACTTGGCTTGCAGGCCAATGCTCAATCCACTGAGCCACAGCAGCCAGGGCCCTCATTTGCATTTCTATACATCAGGAATAAACAGTTAGAAAATGTAATTTTCTTTAAAAAGTACCTATTTCTAAAGCCCACCAAAAAATATAAATTCCGTGGAATAAATCTAGAAAAGATATGTAAACTCTTTGTGGAGAGTGACCAAACTTTAAATGATGTTTTAAAAGATCAAATACAGTCTTGGCCGGATAGTTCAGTTGGTTAGTGTCATTCCGATACACCAAGGTTGTGGGTTTGGTCCTCAGCAGCACATACAAAAACCAACCAATGAATGCATGGATAAGTGGAACAACAAACTAATGTTTCTCTTTCTTTTTCTTCCTCTCTCTCTCTAAAAAATCAATTAAAAAAGATCTAAATAAATGAAGAGAAATACATTATTCTAAGATAAGAAAATTCAAAATCATAATCACATCAATTCTAGCCAAATTTATCTATACCTTTAATACAATGCCTATAAAAATCTCAACAGGTATTTTCAAGAGACTTGAAAAGCTGTTTCCAAAAACGTTTATGATGGAACAACTGTCCAAGAAAGCCAAAGACACTTCTGAAAAAGAATAAGCTGGGGAACCTAACCAAACAGATACCATGACTTACTTTGAAAGCTGGAGTAATTAAGAAGACAATGTTCATCAAAACAAGGACAGACAAATGGACCAATGGAACAGAACAGAGAACCTAGAACAATATCCATGTTCATACGGAAGCTTGATTTATGACCAAAGGGGCCTTTTAGATAATGGGTAAAGCCTGGGCTATTTAATAAATGGTGCTGAAACAATTGGTTAATTAAATACAAATAAGTGAAATTGCACCCTAGTCTCACTCCCTGTACCAAAAGACCCATTCCAGGATTTAAATATGAAAGATATTCTCTAAAATCTTTAAAGACTCTATAAAATCTTTAAAATATTTAAAGATTCTATAAAATCTTTAAAAAGCAACATAGGGAAATACTTTATATGCTTAAGGATAGAGAAGATTTCTTAATCAAGAACAAAAAGCCTAAATGATAAAGAAAACAATTAATAAATTCAACTACATTTTAAAAGGAAAGAGCAAAAAGGCAACTTACAATGAAAAGATATTTGGAACACATTTAACTAACAAAGGATTAATAGAGAGACTATATAAAGTACTCCTATAAATCAAAATGAAGCAGCAAAAATAAATTATAAACATGAGCAAAAGCCTTAAGAAAGCATTTCACAAACGAGGAAACACAAATGGCCCATTAACATGTGAAAATACGCTCAACCCTCATGGGTCCCTAGAAAGGCACATAAAAACCTTGCTGAGGAACTCTCTCACACCTAGTCTTTCTGCACCTACTCCTTCACACCTACCAGACCGACAAGGATTAGAAAGTAGGTCATCTCAGGTCCCAGACAGGATGTGGAACAACAGGAACTGCCCCTTGCTGTTGGTGGTAACAGAAATGGGTGCAATCACTTTGAAAAAAGTTTGGCCTCCTAATAAAGATTAATATGCACATTTTCTACTGCCCAGCAATTCTACTCCTGTCCAAGGTTCCAGATGACATGAATGGATGTTCATAGCTAAGGGAAGAAGAGAAGCTCCTGGGGCACAAAAGGTACCAGTGCCACACACACACACACACACACGATAAGTGCATGTCCCAAAACCTGTGGCAGTGACCTTATTTGAAAAGAGTCCTTGAAGATGTAATTAAGCTAAGGATTTGGAGATGAGATCATTCAGGATAATCTAGGTGGGCCCTAAATTCAATGACAAGTGTCCTTAAAAGAGACACACAAAGTAGAGACACAGGGAGAAGACAGTAAGGTCATGTGAAGATAGAGGCAGAGACTGGAGCTATGCTACCACAAGCTATAAACCAAGCAACACTTGGAGCCACCAGAAGCTAGAAGAGGTGAGAACAAGTCTCTCCTAGGTCCTATAAAGGGAGCACAGCCCTGCCGACACCTCGGTTACAGACTTGTGGCCTCCAGAACTGTGACAGGATCAATTTCTGTTGTTTTAAGCCACCACTTTTGTGGTCATTTGTTCCAGCAGCCACAGGAAACTTAATCAGGGTCTCTCTTGCCTCACCATAGTCCCAGCTCTGTTGCTCAGAAGAGTAAAAAAAAGGAAGCAATCCTAATGTCTATCACCAGTAGAATTCACAAAGAAATCGTGGTGACAGATCATAATGGAACATTGTAGCCGAATTAATGAACTGCAGCTACCTGGGTCAATATGAATGAATCTCAAATAAATACTCAGTAAAGGAAGCAAACTAGAGAAAACTACAAATATATGATTGCATTCATATAAATTTCAAAAACAGGTAAAAAGAAATAATATATCGCTTAGGTTTCCATGTCCAGGTAGCAAAGCTATGAAGCAAAGCATTGATTAACACAAAGCAGTGATCGCTTCTGGAAGGGCAGGGCACGCAATGAGGAAAAGGCACTCAGGGCTTGGGAGGTTATGGGGGTTTGCTGGCTGCTGGGTGCAATGATGTGTCTTCTATCACACTCTACATGCTCCTTTTATAGACTTTTTCCGACAGCTTCAATACCATTTATAATAAAAATTAACAATGAAACTATAGGCTTATGGGATTTAACCTTATGGCTGTGCTAGTGTGTCATCTCTCAGATGAAAGACTCTGTAAAATATGGGCTAACTAGGGTGTAAGTCATTCAGTGAGTCACCCAACACGTGTCCATGAAGCTCTGAGGAACAGTTGTAGGAAAAAAGATGGCAGGGGTTGAGAGAAGAGAAAGAACACACAATAACTGATTTGTAAAGTTAATTTGCAAATTGAAATGTGTTTAATGGCTACGACTTACAATGCTTTTTGATACCCAAAGCCTGAAAGCTTTAAGCAATTGATAAAGGGATGAATCAACTGGATAAATTGCATCCAGTTAAAGATGGAAGAGTGAACACAGGCATTTAACATTTCAAAGCCCACTAACATAAGATGAAGGGATTTTTTTTTTTTTTCCTGAAAGACATAAACCCAGAAGGACAACATGAGCAGGAGAAGAGACAGCAGCAAAAAAATAAAAACAAACAAAAACCCAGCAACAATAAAAAGCAAGCTGGTGAGCAGATGGATGACTGGTCACCAATTAGCAGGCCCCTGAAAGCTGACTCCTAAGCCCCAGGCTGGGCAGCAGCCACATGATTTACAGATGATCCCTGCGAAGGGCTCGGGGATGACAGCACCAAGTATCTCTAGAAGTGGGGGTGAAGGGGGAGCACAAGAGCCAAGAATGGGTTGACAGGCTATTTAAGATGAAGTCAGACTCCATTAACTCCCTGTCTCCACGCAGTATCAGTTTCTGCCCCATGCTGAGGCTGGTGGACATGGGAGCTTCGTTCTCCAAAGAGGGAAACACAGAAGGTCTCTTTCCTGGGGGCAGCAGCTCAGAACGGTGGGATTACGTGAATGTGTATGTACCAGTCCTCTGCCCCCAGTCCTCTGCCCCTCCATGGTTCCCCAGGAGGCTAGCAACAGGTGACCTAAGTATGGTGATTAGGTCCCTGCAGAGCTCCATACCCTCAGCTCTCATCACTGTGTCATTAACATGTCTCTTTCCCCTGGTTCCACAGCTGAGTGGCTGGGCTGGAACTCAGACATCCACCCAGGCCTTCCAAGCCCTGTTTTTTACATATTTCCACTGGTTCCCCAACTTAGGCAGACTTTTCCCCTCTGAACCCCCACCTCTACCCCTACCCCACTGTCCCCAATTCCAACAATATACTGGTTGAAAGAACTAGCTGGAATCCCCTTAGACATAAAGGGCCTGGCCACCCTTCCTTGCCCTTGGTAAGCTCAACACTCCCACTCCCACACCCACACTACTCTGAGCCACAGTGGGTTCCTCTTCCACCTTCTAGCCTTAGAGGTCACTAGAGGGAGGTTTTCTGAAAATCTGAAGATGCGAAAAGTTCCCAAGGGTCTTTGGCCCAGAGAGCAGAATCTGGTTCCCCCACCCACGGACCATTCTGAGGCTGCGGGTGAATGGATGCCTGTCCCAGGCCAGGGGAAGGTTAAACAACTGCTTTGAGACCATGACGTGGGGAAAGAGACGCAGCAGCTTGTGTGTCTTCCAAACTGGAAATGAAAACCCCAGTCTCCCCCTTCGTGCCACCCCACTGGTGCTGACACTGGCAGATTTTAGGGGTACATTGTGTCTGGCTGAGGGCCACGAAGCCATTTCCACACAAAATGCAGCAGCTCCTCGACCACTGAGAGGCCAGGAATAAAGGGTTCAGCCAATCTGTAGCCCTACCCAGGATGGGAGGCACCGCGGCCCAGCCTAGTGTCCCACAGGGCTGTCTGGGGCTGCCGGCCCTTCCCTCTGATTCCCAGACCCACCTGAGTGGTCTGCTTCAGAAGTCAGCCAAGACCCCTAGGGACCTAGGGCCTCACAACACAGACCCCATAATGAGTCAGGAAAAAGAGCAGAAATACTTGCTAGAAACCCAAGAGGAATTTTGAAAAGATTCTCCACACCCACCCCCTCCCTGCTCCAACCCCAATTGTCATCAGCTCAAGCCACAAAGCCCTCCACCCCTGGGGAGCCCCCAGCGCCATTCTTCCCTGTGGGTACCACACAGCCAGGACAAGAAAGCATTCCTTTCAGTGGGGAGAGGAGGAAGTGGGCCCAGCCCTGCCAGGCGGGAGGGGAAAAAGGATTCCATTCCCATTGTTCTCACGCAGACAGCCCGACAATGGGAGAAGGAGTAGGAGGAAGGAGGCGCCTTAGAGCTTGTCTGACCTCCTGGAGCAGCAATAACCGGGGCCTTCCAACCTCCCTGCCGCTCTTGTGCTCCCCCCACTCCCCACACACACACCGTGCAGATTTCTTGCACTCCATCTTCTTCCTCTCCCTCCCCACCCCTCCCTGCCATGCCTTGTCTGTCGGAAGCTCAGGGCCCAGGGGGCCAAGCCCAGATGCCTGTCACCTGTTGCTAGCCCCCACTTGCCTCATGGAGCTCTCTGCAGCATTCCTTCTCACGTATCTGTAGCCACCATCCACAGTTAAAATCCAACATGTGTCCAGTCCTGCAGACCCCATCCCCACCATTCCCAAAATCACAGCCATGTCAGGTAGATTCTGCTAATCAAACTCTGTTTCTTCTACTATCATTATCACCCACACATTCACAGGCTGGTTAGGTGACAAATGACTAATAATAATTTGTTCTTGCACTGCACTGTTCCAGGTACTAGGGATATAACAGTGAACTAAATAACATTCTTGTCCTTAGGAAACTTATGTCCTAACAGGCAGACTTTTCCTTGTTCCCTGTTTTCACCTGTGTGTCAGGTCACCTGTGTGCAGCAAGAAAATGCCTCCTTGGCAACATTGCCAGGAGGTTGGTAGTGCAACACAGTTACTATGAGTAAATTTTTTAAACTAACTAGACCTGGGTTCAAGGCCTGCATCTACCCATTACAAATTCTATATCCTTAGGAGAATTTTACTTAGCCTCCTAAGTCTCAGTTTCCTCATCTGGATTGTAGAGTTTTATTACTGAGAGAAGCATTATTGTTAAGGGTAACAATTATCACAGGGGTCGTTGTGAGGATCCAACGTGAAGATAGGTGTCAAGGGGTTGGCCCTGTGTCGGGCATGCAATAAATAAATACTCAATAAACATTACATGCCATCTCAGAAGCACTCCTGCTGGAAGATAGTCTGCGGGAAGCAACCTTGCTCTGGTTTTCTGTGGACTTGCAAAACTTTCATTTGCCCTAACTGCTCCCTTTTCTGAAACATCTTATTGTCAACCAGCTCCCAAGCCAGAAATTCCTGGGGCTGCTTGTTTTCCACTTGTCCACATGCTCACCACAACCTCGGAAAAGCCTCTGGGTGAGGCTCATACTTAGGAGCTGTAATCGCAACCTTGCAGCCAACGCATGGAGCCAGGGGATGTGACCCAAGTGCAAACAAACTCTCCATATGGTTCAGCTTTCTGGGGCCCTTAGAAGCACAGCCAGGAAGGTTTTTTATCTATGTCATGGGGATACGGGAGAGAAAACTGTGCCCTCTGAGAGGACCCTTTATAAGCTACTAAACCAGAAGATGACTCAAGACTCATTAGCTCTCTCGTTGGTGTTTGGACAATAAGACAGGTCTCATTGTGAAAACCTTCCCAACAGGGAGAAGAGAGGTGTGAAATCATTCACTGAACACAGTAGAGACTTGACCAGGGTAGGGCCTGTTTACCATGTGGTTGCAAAGAAAAGTTGCCCACAAACAATGTCCACCACTTGTGTTTGCAATGGGAAAACCATTCTCATAGGAGATACAAAATAAGGCCCTGAGTGCATAAACCCCAAGTCTCATTTGGGGGTCATTTATACAGATATTGAAAGACTCAAGGAAACACCTAAGACCATAATCTAGCCCTGACCAGTGTGGCTCAGTTGGTTGGACGTCGTCCCACAAAGAGAAAGGTTGCCGGACAGGTTGCCAGTTCGATTCCCCATTAGGGCACATGCCTGGGTTGCTGAGCTCATTTCCCCAGTGGATTCGGTCCCTAGATGGGGTGCATATAAGAGGCAACCGATTGCTGTTTCTCTCTCACATCGATGTTTCTCTCCCTCTCTTTCTCCCTCCCTTCCCTTCTCTCTGAAAATAAATAAAATCTTTAAAAAAAAAAAGAAAAATCTAATCCTATTGTTGGAAACAAATGTGCTGAGTTCTCACCATGAACTTGATTGAATCAAGCCTCACACTGCACACAGCATCCTGCTAAGTGTTACCATATTTGTTTGCCTTGTGTCATTTAATGAGGTTCCACTGAGCTCTTAGGCTCCTAGACAAACAAAGTAGATAGAAAGGGGGTACAGCTGCATTCCTCTCTGTTGGCTGACCTAAAGATTTGGTATAGGACAAGATATCCCAGGATGTAAGTCAGATTTCTCTGTCTGCGTGTTGGGGGTGGCTTGTCCTTTTTGTGTGCACTAGTCCATTGGAATAGGGAACTCAATATCAGCTCAGAAATCCCGAAGGGGACAGGCCTGATGAAGACAAATAAGCTCCAGAAGGAACAGGACTATGTCTGTTTACTAAGGGTGATACCCCTCAGAGCCAAGCAGACCCTATGTCAGTCCGAATTCTGGTAGTGGGAAATAGATGGCACATTCCCACTGGATCAATGACCAGTTTAACAAAGGTTCTGATTACAAACCTGTAGGAAAACAACAGGGACAGTGCAATGTGCCAAGAGAGTCAGTGTGTGGGAGTGGGGGTTGGGGTAGCTGCACATTCCTAGGTCTGAAAGGAGAAAATGGTGCCCACCCAAGGCAACCTCCTCACTTTCCTCCCTCCTTCCAGTCCCCTCTTGGTGCTGCCCATTGGCCGAACCCAGCCAGAAGCTGGAGGGAAGTGAGCCCAAGGTGCACCCCACCCCTGTCGGCCCCTCAGGTCACAGGGCCGGGTAGAGAAGGGAGAGATCGGATCTGGAGGGGCAAACAGAAGACAGACAGCCTTCACAAGAATTTGCTGGTTGACTGAGAAGTCAGCCTCTGACCCAGGAGGAAGCTAGCAGGGAAAGAAGCCACAGGGTGTTCTTCTGTGTTATTGCTGTTTGTGGATAAAGTCAACTCACTAAAGCATTTATGGACCAAATACTGTATGAAAGGCATTACATAAATGATCTTATTTCATCTTCACAACATGCCTATGCAATAAGCACTGTTATTACCCCCACTTTAGAGAAAAGACAACTAAGTCTCAAAAGGCTTAGGTAATTGGCTCAAGACCCACACCTAGTAAATGGAGGAATCTGGATTCAAGTCTAATGTTACTCATTTATTTTCATTTCCCAGCTTTTCATTATGAAAATTTTGAAATGTAAGCGAAGTTGGAAAATAAAACAATAAACCGTGTAACAACCACCTAGATTCAACAATTGTAAATATTTTGTCATAACTGCTCTTTATATACACACACACACACACACAAATACTTAGAAGAAAATGTAAAATAAGGAGCAAATATTCCCTCACACAACTTCTAAAATAATAATATTCTCCTCATAATCAGCCTGCAACTATCACACCAAAGAACATTAACACCAATTTCCTAATATCAGGCAAATTACTTCAGTCAAATTTCTTAGTACTTTCTAAAACACGTTTTTATCTATTTATCTGAACCAGGTGCCAATTAAAGTTGTAGTCTACATGTACTTATTATGTATTTTTAGCCTGTTGTAAGCTAGAACTGCATGGGCAACAGCAGACCCTCCATACCACCCTGCCCAGGCTCTGTAGCTTCAGCTTCACTGGAGAGGACACTCCAGCGTCATCACAAGATGTCGATTCAACACGGGAGGAGACAGATACCGTGTCACTCCCGAGTCGGACTGCACAGCCATTCTCGGCGGTGCAGATAGACTCTTAAGAAGCTACACCATCGTCTCTCGAGACGGACGGCTGCCGACGACGACGAAGCTAGAACTGTTCCCCCCAACTTTTTTATTAAATGACATTGGCTTTGTGAAGGATCTAGGCCTGCTAACGTATTGAACACTCCGTATTCCTGATTTGTCTGATTGTTGCTTCATAGTGTGATTTAAATTGTTCCCGCATTCTTCTTATTTCTATAAAGTGGAAGTAGAAGCTGGAGCGGATTCAGGTTACACATATTTGGTAAGAATGTCTACAGGTGATGCTGGTCCCTCCTGCTGCATCTCCTCAGGAGGCTCTGAGGGCCTGAGCCTGCAAGCTCACCTGCCAATCAGGGGCCTGGTCCCCAGCCAGGGAGGAAGGGAGGGAAAGGGCTGGAGATGAGCTTGCTGACCCTTAGAAAAATGCAGACTGGGGAATTCCTTACTGAGAGTTGTCTGGATGGGAGAAGGGAAAATCTGTGGGAAAGAATAGGACCGGGGTGGGGGGAGGGGCAGATGACCCACACAGCCACAACACATCTCATTTTACAACTACTCTGAGAAGGACAGCTCCCCACTGTGAAGCATCAACAGATAGATCTGTGCCTCATTCAGAGGCACACTGTCCCCCCCATCCCTACCCTCCAAACCCCAACAAGTCTCTAGTCAAGGATGTTTAGCCTTTTTTATGTAGCCACTTTTGCTTATCAAGTTATGTTCTTTTTTTTGGTCAAGGATCGTCCAGTAGTAAGAAATAAAAATCCACTCCAGGCCACTTAAGTGAAAAAGTATATACATAAGAAAACAGGTGTATAAAGAAACAGATTCATGGGGGTCCCCAACCAAGAACTGTTGGCTCCTCTCAAACTATACCCAAATGAATACAGCAGACATCTTTGGGGGTATCTGCCAGCACACAAGCCCCCATGAGCCCTAGCCATCCTTGTTTTAAGGATGTCCTCCTTTGACCATTGGGTTAGCATTGGAGACCTGATCCACCATGGTGCAGTGAAGAGTCTACCTCCCAGGAATCTGAAATTGAACCTTAAAGAGGTAGGTCTCTGCTGGTTCCTGGAATTGAGGACATCTCACTTTGGTAAAGCTGAGAAAGCCAGAGAGGGACTAACAGAGGGGCCAACACACAGAGGAGCCAGAGGTATGTCACAGGATCCTGGAGAAAGGAGAGACCCCAGTTTTTCATAACACATTTACTTTTTGTCTTAAGCTAGTATGTGATGAGTCTGTGTAATCTGCCAGTACGTCAACCACCGAACAGTAGAACACCAGGGAGGGCAGGACAGAGGAGCAGTCTGCCCTGAGGCGGGGAGGAATATCGCATCACTGACATTGTTTAGAATTGCTGGTGTATGGCAAGCAGTCCTTTAGGTCGGTCTAACTCTTGACTTCTCGTTCTCTGCAAACAACGTGTGCCTGCACTATGGGCTGGGGGCAGAGCGGGGCTCCCAACCACAATGCTCTTTGGAAACCGCTATGACTAAGTCAGTAAGGAACAATCTGGAAAGGTTTTGGAAATGTTTCTTAAAGCCTTCTGCCTGTTAAGCCCTAATTCAAATATGCTTCTGGAAGGAGCCCCCAGAAGGAATTCCCAAGGGGCCTGGAGTTTTCCTTTCTGGTAGCCTGAACAGGGGCAGAGGACTGTGTCCGCCCGTGAGAACAGCCCTGCACTTCAGTAGGGCCAGTGCCTGAGTCTTCCGCCTGTCCCTGCTTCAGCTGAAGTACCTCTCCAGAAGCCACATCAGTCACCAATTATGGATTTTCCTCATGTAAGGAAGATGGCTGGTGCCATCCTCCTCCTCCTAAACATCTTCTGTCACCTCAGCGGGATCCAGCTCTTAAAAGTAAGTGAGGGTCACCCTGGCTGGTGTGGCTCAGTGGATTGAGCGCCAGCCTGTGAACCAAAGGGTTGCTGGTTTGATTCCCAGTCAGGGCCCATGCCTGGGTTGTGGTCCAGGTCCCCAGTTGGGGGAGAACAAGAGGCAACCACACATTGATGTTTCCTTACCTCTCTTTCTCCCTCTCTTCCCCTCTCTCTAAAAATAAATAAGTAAAATCTTAAAAAAAAAAAAAAAAAGTAAGGGAGGGTCAAAGGTGGGAGTCCAGAAGACTTTCTGGTGGAGAAGGTGAACTTGTACACAAGACACAGCCCCGAGTGTTGCCACCTTTTCCAAAAACATTCCAAGAACACCCACCTCCTCCCAGGCCTGCGTGAGTTTCCCCGTGCAAGGCCGGGGTGATTGGGAGGAAGGCTGTAGCTGCCTGGATTTGAATTTCAGCTTCACTGTTTAACAGCCATCCACTTTAGGCAGGTTGTGTGATCTCAGCCTCAATTTTTTAAAAAACTGATTGAAGTATAATTTATATATCATAAAATCCACCCATTTTAAGTGTACAACTTAATACTTTGTAATAAATTTGCTGAGTTATGCAACCATCACCACAATCCAGTTTTAGAATAGTTCTATGACCTGTGAGATCCCTTGTGCCCGTTTACAGGTAATCCTTATTCCTACCCTCAGCGCCAGGCAACCACTAATCTACCTCCTGTCTCCAAAGATTTGCCTTTTCTGGACATTTCATATACGTGGAATCATACAATGGGGCCTTTTGTGTCTGTCTTCTTTTCCTCAATACAAGGTTTCTGAGGTTTATCCACACTGCAGAGTATATCAGTAATCATTCCTTTTTATTGCTGAATAATATTCCATTGTATGGAACATATACATTATATATATATATTATCCCTTCATCAGTTGATAGGCATTTGAATTCTTTCCAGTTTGGGGCTATTATAAACAGTGCTGCTATGAACATTTGTGTCTAAGTTTCTGTGTGGACATATGTTTTCAAAGCTCTTGGGTGTATACCTGGGAGTAGGATGATAAACTGATATCTAACTCTGTAAGAAACTGCCACACTGTTTTCCAAAGTGACTCAGCCTTGAGTTTACCATCTGAATGAGTCAATGCATGTTAAGTAAAGTGCCTGGCTCCCAATAAGTGCTCAAAAAATGCCACTTCTGATAGTTAGTGATTTTAGCTCCTGATTACTTAACTAGCTTTTCCACCACACTGTGAGCTCCTTGAAGGTGGAGACTCTGATTTGAGCCTTTATCCCCAGACCTAGGAGTCTCAGAAACTTGAATACAGGACCAAGTACAGGGCACAAGGGGCACAACACAGCCCCACGGGCACCCAGTGCCTGGGGATCAAGCTGAGAGCATCCGGCAGCACTTCGTGGAGGCAGCAGCACTTGAGCTGGACCTCGAAGGCTGCCTTCTGCAGGAACACAGGACATATCCACGAAGAGATACTCTCCATACCTCAGGGTAAAGCATCCAAAATACTTCACCTTGCACTGAATCCCGGGGCCCGTTCTTTCCCTTTTGGCCCTGAGAAAGAATGAGGGGGACACTTTCTGCCTACTTTCTTGGTCGCCTGGCAAAAGCTAGGAGAAGGACTTCCAAGGGCATCCAACCTGACAACTCTGTCCAGCATCAAATACCTCCCTGCCACCCTCTGGCCCTGACCACCAAGACTGGGAACAGGCACTCCGACACCCTCCATGGGGCTGAGCCACAGGCCTTAGAACTCACTGTGCCCCTCCCTCAGGACACCCCTCCAGCTTCTCTCCCCCATCCTCCATGCCCCAGGCCCAGGCTCTGTCCCACTCATTCTCTTCTGGTCAAGTCTCCCCATACCCCACTCTGTCCCCAGGAGCTCTATTCTAGCCAGGTTACGTGCATGACAGAGAACTGATAGTGTGTATGTGTGCATGGTGGCAGAGCAGCTAGAAGCATTAGGGTGCCTCCTCTCTGCCAGCCACCCCTCTACTTTCCTCCTGTGGAAAGAGGTACAGTAGAAGATTGATGAGCCTGCGGATGCTCTCCACCGAGCAGGGGCCAGCAGCCGTCACACCTGCTGCTCAAGTCCACCTCTCACATCTGCTGGAAGGCCACTACCCACCACCAGGGAGGCTGCTCTGGCTAGGGGGAGTGTTGGGGGGTGGGGAGAAGGGGAGGAAACACTTCCGGTCCCAGAGGGCAATTTCAAAATCAACGCATTGTTGACCCAACAGCAAGCCAACTGCACAGTTAAGGAAATCAGTGGACTGTATGCAATTAATTAAAGGGCAGGTCTCAAGGCAGACTAAATACTAAAACCAGGAACCGGAGTCCATGTCCCTTCATGATCAGAAGAGGGAACTTCCCGATTTGATTGCAGAAAGCAATTTACTTCAATTAGCAGTGACATAAACAGGGTGATTGCTTAATAGGAGGACCAAATCTCTAAAAAATAAACAGCCTGAATTGCATCCTTTACCATTATATTATCAGAGTGGGATTGCTTTTCTCAAGACAGGTCTGATTAACCCTTTAGGAGCCAACCCACTCCCAAGTGGAGAGCTTCAAATATGCAAGGTCTTTACACGGTGGCCCTAACATTTGTTGTGCATTTAATAAATGTGAGTCAATTTGCTTGGTGCTTTCATGTCTTTCATCGCCCCTCAATAATCCTGTGAGATATGTTTTATTATTCCCATTTTAACAGACGGGGAGAATGAGGCTGAGAAAGTTTCAGCGTCCTATCGGGTGATCTTTTCAAATACAAATCCAATCAGGTCATTTATTTTTTTCTTTTCATTTTTTAAAAGTATATTTTATTGATTATGTTGTTAGAGTAGTTTCAATTTTTTCCCCCTTCGCTCATCTCTGCCCAGTACCCCTCTTCCCTCCAGCAATCCCACCCCCCTTAGTTCATGTCCATGGGTCGTGCATATAAGTTCTTTGGCTTCACCCTTTCCTATATTATTCTTAACATCCCCATGTCTATTTTATACCAACCAATTATGCTTCTTAATCCCTGCACCATTTCCCCATTTCTCCCCCTCCCCCTCCCAGCTGATAACCCTCCAAATAATCCCCGTACCTATGATTCTGTTCCTATTCTGGTTTGTTCAGTTGGATTTTGTTTTTATTTTTTAGATTCAGGTGTTGATAGTTGTGCGTTTATTGTCATTTTAGTATTCATAGTTATGATCTTCTTTTTCTTAAGTAAGTCCCTTTGACATTTCATATAATAATGGCTTGGTGATGATGAACTCCTTTAGCTTTATCTTGTCTGGGAAGCCCTTCATCTGCCCTTCCATTCCAAATGATAGCTTTGCTGGATAGAGTAATCTTGGTTGTAGGCTGCTTTTCATTACATTGAATACTGCTTGCCAGTCCCTGCCTGCCTGCAAAGTGTCCTCTGAGAAATCAGCTGATAGTCCTATAGGCAACCCCCTGCCACAGCTGCCGCCGCTGCTGCCACCACCACACCGTGTCCTCTCCGCCCCGGCTCTGCCCCTCCTACCTGTCTGGATGAGTATTTCTTCTTTATATCTTTGTTTGCTGGACTTCCATGCAGTTTGATTTTCTGGAACTTCTGATTGTTTCTAGTTTTGAGGTAGTTGTATTCCTTCTTAGTTATGGAGGGAGACGCAGCGTGTCTGTCTACGCCTCCATCTTGGCCAGAAGTCCAATCATGTCAACTTAAAACCCACCCGAGGCTTTCAAATATTTAGTCATGGCCTCGAGAGCCCTGCAAGGTCTGTGTCCTGCCTGCCTCTCCCACCTCCAGGCAAACCACTTTCCCATGTGCTCACTTCATTTACATTTTGTGGCCATGACCTGTTCCTCACACATATCAGGATCATTCCCACCTCAGCGTCTTCATCTGGTCCCTCCAAATTGTCACCCTCAGGAGAAGATCAAGTGCAGCTGTCATCACAATCCCAGTTTTACTGTCCACCCAGTGTGCGATCTTGAGCAGAGCATTCACCTCTCTGAGGCCACTTCCTGGTTGATAAGGAGATCGCAATGCTCACCCTGCCTGGTGGTAGATTTCAACAGGTTTAGGTAAGGTAATAAGTGAATGGGAGAATGCCCTAAAAAGTGTCAAGTATCAAGTACTCTAAGGCATATATTCTTGTTTCAGCTCAAGTAGAAAAGAGACTGTAACATTTACTAAACACCTATTGTCAGAGGTGTGTTTTCCCATACCCCACATTTACAGGAATTTTGAGGCTCACAGAGCACCTTGCCTCCTGCTTCTAAGCACTGAAGCCTAGATGCCAACCACTGTTTCTGCTGCACACTTCCAGCTGGGACACGACACTGGAGCTGAGACCCCATCCAATCAAACAAAATCCTGGGGCGTGGGGAGCAGCCTAGGTGCAGGCCCTAAATGTGAGTGAAGAGCAGTGTGTGTGTGGGGGGGAGGGCGGGCGCAGGCTATAAGATGAAGATTGGGGAGGGGGGCAGGGTCAGATCACGGGCCCTCCCATGCCTTGGAAAGGGGTTTTTATTATTTGGGTTCCCAATGTCAATAAGAAAGCAATGAAAGGCCAACATCTTTAAAAAGCACACCTGGCTGCAAGTAGAGGTGGCCTGGTGTGCAACAGGGACATGGAACCTACAGGGAAGACGATGGATTTGTATTCAAGAGCTACTTTAGAGGCGGAACCAACAGACACCTATTGGGTATATGTGAGGATGACCAAGAGAGAACACCAGAAGTTGAAAATGCTTTGCGAAGGAGTAAAGCAAAAATTCCAAACCTAGCAGATAAAAATGGAAAAATTTTTGAAAACAAGTATCATGTATGCCTTTGGGAACAGGGATGTATGGCGCCTCTTACCAGATTGGGTGGAGCCATCACTTCTTTCTTTAATTAAGCCCCCTCTCTAAACCCCTTCACTGTTAATTACTCCCAGCCTCCTGGGTGGGACACAGACTCTTGGGTGGGACAGGACCTTTACTCATGAGATTCTGGCCCAGGGTTGTCTTCAGAAATGTCTCAGCATGGCTTTACTTAGGCTTTGGCGCCAGCTTGGGAGTCAGAGCTTCAAATTCCCCTACAACCTTCGGGAGGAAGACAGAGTCCCATTTGAGGCCTTACACTATTTCCAAATGAGCTCAAACTGCACGCAGATGGGAATTCCGTCTCTGTATGATATCCTCCATCTCTGTACCCAAAGCTCTTTTTATTATATTTTAATTTTCTGCATGTCACTAACCCAGGGCTCTTTTCATTCATAACAATTATCACAATTTATAATTAATAATGACTCATTTGATCACTCTCTGCCACCAGGCTGGGCCTTCTCTGAAAGCAGGAAACAAATCTCTCTTCAAGCTGCATCTGTAGCTCCCAAGCACGCTGTAGGCACATGGTAGGTGATGTACGAATACTTGCCGACTAAATTCAAGGCACTTGACCAGGGCTTTGGAAGCTCTTAACAAGCCTTCTCTCTTTCATCTCCCTTAGGTCCCAGAGCTCTGACTGCCACAGCCAAAGTCTGTTTCCAGCACAGATTCCTCCCTTCTCCTCACCTGCCCCATGCATTTTGTTCACTGGGGACTACTCAGCCCCTTGGCTGACAGAAAGAGAAGGCAGTCTCTGCTTGTTAAAATGACAGTGCCCAAAAGACCACTGCAGGTGTAAGCTGTCCCAACAAGGACTCTGAGTGCTGGCCATATATGCTAGGCACAGAACTCAGAGCTGGGACATGGTGGGTAAGACCAACATGGTCCTTGAGTCCTCTTGGAGCTCAGGATCTAGTGGACTCCTGAAAGTCTTTGCCAAGAACCACTGGCCCCTAGGGCAGACCTCCATGTCAGGGAATCCGTGCAATAAACGCCACCTCCTCTGACTCCAGGCCCAGGGGACACTAGGAATGAAGCTTTCATATCCCAGCTCTGTGTTCATTAACTACGTGACCTTGATCACATGACCTCTCTAAGCTTCATTTCTTCCCCCATAAAACAAGATCAAGAGGCCTCACCCCACACAGTTGTTATGAGGATTAGATTAGATGATGATGTTGATGATGATAGGTAACATTTATTTTAGCTCTTTACTAGTGCCAGACACTGTGCTAAGAGCTTTGTCCTCATTATCAAATTTAATCTTCCTGACAGCCCCATACCAAGGGCTATTATCACCCCTGTTTTTTAGAGATGAGGACAGACAATGTCACCTAGCCAGCCACTCTCACTACAGTCACCCTCCGACCCATTGCCTTACACACCTCCCCTGTGAATGCAGGCAAAGGGCCTTGGCTTGGTCCCTGCTATGCCATAAGTGTTGGATAAACGGTACCTCTAATCCAAGAGCTGGAGGCCCCCGATACAAAGCTGCCCCAGCTCTGACAGTTCTTCAGGACTGGCCTGTGATCTCCCAGCAGTCAGACCTCCACACTCGTTCCTATTCCAAGTCCCCAGTCTGCCTCTTTACAAAAGCTCAAATTGGAACAGATGGTGGCTAGAAGGCTGGCCATCCCCATCGTCTCCTGGGCAGCCCAATCACTGTGGGCCACCCAGAGCCTCAGCCCTGGCTGAAGACCCAGATCTGAGCCTCCTCGAAGAAGCTGAGTGGCCAAGTTGCCTCAGGGGACTAATTTTTGCTCTCCCTGTCCCCTTCACCCTACCCACAGGTACTGGCCTGAATCAAAACAGCAGGGACCTGGGAGGTAGCTCCGGGTACCACTGGGACAAGTATGACTTGGTTCCAAAGAAAATGATAGTATGAGATCATTCATTATAATATTTAGCTCCCAAAAGAAACCACTGCAAGCGCCATCCAAACCACAGACAGCTTTGGCAGCGTCAGTATCCTCTTACGGTTACATAAGCTTTGGAGAGAAATAAATACCAACTCATCTTAGAGGAATTTTAAGGGCTAATAAACCTTAACCAATCTGGGCAGAGGGCTCCCTTCCGAGGGAGGGACTGCGGTTTTAGAGAGGAAGGAGTGAGAGAGCTCTGGAGCAGGACTAAGAGAGAGACCTGGTGGGCCTAGCCTCAGGGATGTTCCTCAGAGAGGCTGTCCCACAGTCTCACTCATGGGGCAGACATCTATAGGCCGGCTGTGCCGCTGGCCACCCTCTCCTTGTATCCATCAGAATGCACTCTCCAGTTGACTTATTGGTAGTGAGTTCGCCATCCCTGGTGTGTTCAAGCATATTCAAACAAAACACACAGCCCTAAGGGACCTTCTAGTTTCAGAATTTTATTATTATATTATGGTTTTGGGGTCTAGAAAATGACCCTTGACCTCAACAAAAGGCAGGATAATATAGGAGAAACAATTCGCATCTAGAGACTGACGACCTATAATTTTGTTCTATCTGGGTGACCTTGGGCAAGTTGCTTCACCTCTTCAAGCCTCAGTAAAATAGAAATAGCAATTACTCTCCTCTGCCTGCTCCACCTGATTGCTGGAAGGGGCAGATAAATTGCAGGTGTGTGAAAAACACCTGGCAAATCACAAAATATTTTGCAACAGTGAAATGCTGCAGGCACGCCAGGCATTAAGCAGAGATGGTGGCTTCCTGCCTAGGGTGACAGAAGAAGCACTGAACGCCCAGCATGACCATCACTCCATGCATGTCTGAGGCACACTCTTCCACTGCCCTGGGTTTTCTGGGGGAAGTAAATCAAGTGTGTGTCAGAGTTAGGACTGTAGATTCTGGAGCCAGACTCCCTGTGTCTGAATCCTGGATCTGCTACTCACTAGCTGTGTATCCTCCTCCAACTGTGCTTTGATTTCCTCAGAGACAGATTAAGGTCAGTTGAGGCCCCAGGCGCAGAAGAAAATATTGGGCCCCTTAAAAAAAGAGAGAGACAGGGAAAATAAAAATACGTGTTAACCATATTTTTAAATAAATAAAAAAAATTATGTACTATTAATGTTTTATTTCCAATAAAATTTGAATACATGTATAATATAATTAATGATAGCATAATAATAATCACAAAGTTTTAAACTAATAGTTGAACATAAAAGTGTAAAGTTGGGGTTTTGTGGGGCCCTTCAGAAGTTGGGGCTCAGGGTGTGCACCCAGTGTGCCTGCCATTAAATCCACCTCTGGTTCCTCATTTTAAGTGGGTATAATAATAATATCTATCTTAGAGATACATTAGGAGAATTAAGTAAATAATATATATCAAGTGCTTAGAACAGTGCCTGCCACGACGACAATGCTATGTAAGGATTTACTGTTGTTATTATTAATATCTTCATCACCTAAATTAATTCTCTGCTAGCCACTGTCACTGAGCAGGAAGATCAATCCTATGGAATAGAACACAAGATGGGTAAATTTTGAAAGAGATGACAAAAACAATGACTACAAGTTAACAAGCATGCCATTATGAAGTATGCAATATGCTAAGTAAGCATTTTACATACACTATCCTCTAATCTCCGAAACAGTGCTTTGAGGTGGTAACGTGTCCTTATTTCCATTATACAGAAGAGGAGACTGAACCGCAGCAAAGTCATGTGATTTGTCTAAGATCACAGATCAGGTAAGTAATCTGTCAGGGTTTGAACCCAGGCAGTCTGGCACTGCAGCCAATTCTCCTGAGCTTATCTGAAGCTTGGGGTGTTACCTAGGCCTCCAGGAGGTACACCAGTGCAGGAACCTGGTGACTAGAGTCTCTGCAGTGAGGGTCTAAAAGGAATGGGTAGATAATGTGTCATGAACACAGTGGGTGACCTGTAGGCCACACCCTAGTCCCTGGCCATTCTCAGGGATCCTGGTGTCTCTAGGTTGCAAGGAGGAGGAGAAGGGCCTGTCCTTAGAGCCAGAGCCAGACAGTGAGGTACCAGGGAACAAGCATCACGTCTGAGGGAAGTGTCAAGTGCAAGAAGAGACTGAGTCCCATCCCAGCCCAACTGGCCTCCTCCCCTACCTGCTGTGGACAAAGGTTGGGGACACACCTCCAGAGGAGTGAGTCGGGGTGGGTAGACCAAATGCCAGGAGGCAAGGCTGCCTACTCATGTCAGGCCAAACCCAGGGAGAGGTAATGAGTAACTGGACTCACCGAGATTCAGTCTGCGTAACCAAGGTAGCCTCCTGGTTAAGTCTTGCAGAGACCCCAGGGCTGGGACAGGACCCTCCAGCCCCAGAGCTGGCAGGCCACGTTATCGCAGTGACAGGCCCCAGACACTGGTCTCTACAGCTCTCTTCCACTAGCAACGGGAGGCCCTGCCAGGTCCTTCAGCAAAGATCAGATTGCCCTCGGATATTAAAAGCAATGATTTTTTGTCTCTGCTTGGAAGTTCTTACTGGCTGACAGTGCTCACAGGAGAGAAAAAAATCCACTCAACCCTCACCCCCAACACTTCCGTGTCTCCCGAAACACACATCTGCTGAGAATGCCCTGGGAAGGTGGAGGCTCGCCGCCCTGTGCCTGCGAGTGCTACGTGCCGCCAGGCTTCTGGAGAGATGGGTGATGAGGGGTAAGCCCAGAGAAGGGTACAGCCCAGAGCAAACAGAGAGAATGAAAAACTTGGAGGCCCTTTGGGACCCCTGAGAGACACGGTGTGGAATCCTGCCTGTCTCCTGTTCCGTTGCCAGAGGGCCCCATGCAGGCCGTTTGGGTCTCCCTGCCTGACCTCGCTAAGCACTCCAGGGAGCCGACCGGAAGGCTCACAGGCCGCTGTGCTGGGCCCGTCAGCCCACTCAGCTCTTAGAAAGGCACTCGACCCGCAGAGCCTCACCCACGTGGCAGGCAGGCAGCTGGCAGCTTCTTTTATGAACATCCAAAATCCAAGGGCAACCACAAAACCACATTGGGCTGTAGACACTGGGGACGCCCCTGTACCCTCCTCCTAGGCCAGGATCCTGCTGGGCTCTGCTTGGTCCACCAGGCTCCCGGCCTCCCAGTCTAGCCATTCAGCTCTCTGAGCTGGGAACACCTGCTTTCTCCCCAGGTAGACTTGAGAATAGGGGTGGGGAGGGGTGCAGGGTGGGAAGGCCATGACATAATTCGGAGGGTCAGTCACCAACAGAGACTACCTGGAACCTTCTCAAGTATCTGGAGCCTTATCACTGCCCAAGGGGAAGAAATCAGGGGGCTGGGGAACTCTGGCGGCTAAAGGGTGGTGTGCCAAGTGGCAGGGAGAAAGGCAATAATTTCCTGAAACTGTCTTTTTTCACTGAACAATATGTTGAGGATATTTTTCCTTGTCAGGAGATATATTATACTGTATATATATACATATATATATATATATATATGTATATATATATATATATTTTTTTTTATAATATAAAATGATAAATATTTTCAAGTGCCTTTTTCAGCTGTGAGTGTTGGAAGGTATAGAGATGGACAGATGGCTGGACCAACAGAGTTAGGGCTTCTCCGTATCCCTCTTCCTTAATGACAGTCAAAATGATATCACAGATCTTAAGATCTTAGCTTAGGCATAACCTTCTTTTGAGTGCACCTCCCTATCCATGTAGGAGGTCCTTATCTCTGTAAGGTTTTTTTTCTTCTGAGTGCTTCATCACAATGTTATCTATTTCTAAGTATTTTTTATTGTCTTTCTTCTCCACTAGGGTATTAGCTCCATAAGAACACAGACATATTCTGAGCACCTAGCATAATTCTAACAATAATGCCTATTCAATTACTATCTGTTGAATGAATGAACACTAGGTTCAGAAGGAGACATCAAGAAACATAAGCTGTGGTCCCTACTTTTAGTCTTACTTTTTAGATAGTGTAAAAGGTGATTGTATTAAAAAGTAATGAATAAATCAGAGCATTTAACAAAGTCTTAGAATAATTATTTAAAGAATTCATAAGCAAAACTATACTCGAGCTAAATCCTCACACCTTATAAAAAATTAATTTTCAAAGTAGATCATTGATCTAAATGTAAAATATAATGCTTTTAGAAGGAAGCATAGGAGAAAAATCTTCACAAAGATTTTTAGGTGAAGAATTCTTAGACCTGACACCAAAATCACAGTCTATAAAAGAAAGCAATTGATAAACTAGATTTCATCAAAACTTAAATTTTTTACTCTGTGAAAGACTCTGTTAAGAAATGAGAAGACAAGCCACAGAAAATATTTGCAAATCACATTTTTTTAAAAGTATTTCATTGATTAGGTACAGTAGTCCCAAATTTTTTCCCTTTGCTCCCCTCTGCTCAGTACCCCCCTTCCCTCCAGCAATCCCACCCCCTCTTAGTTCATGTCCATGGACCATGCATATAAGTTCTTTGGCTTCACCCTTTCCTATATTGTTCTTAAATTCCTGTCTATTTTGTACCAAAAAATTATGCTTCTTAATCCCTGCACCATTTCCCCATTTCTTCCCCTTTCCCCTCCAAGCTGATAACCTTCCAAGAGATCCCCATACCTATGATTCTGTTCCTATTCTTGTTTGCTTAGTTGGATTTTGTTCTTATTTTTTAGATTCAGTTGTTGATAGTTTAAGTTTATTGTTATTTTAATGTTCAGAATTTTGATCTTCTTTTTCTTAAGTAAGTCCCTTTGACATTTCATATAATAATGGCTTGGTGATGATAAACTTTTTTAGCTTTACCTTGTCTGGGAAGCACTCCACCTGCCCTTCCATTCTAAATGATAGCTTTGCTGGATAGAGTAATCTTGGTTGTAAGTCCTTTCTTTTCATCACTTTGAATACTGCTTGCCAGTCCCTTCTTGCCTGCAAAATTTCTTTTGAGAAATCAGCTGACAGTCTTACAGGCGCCCCTTTCTAGGTAACGCTCTGCTTTCCTCTTGCTGCTTTTAAGATTCTCTCTTTATCTTGAAACTTTGGAATTTTAATGATGATGTGTCTTGATGTGGTCCTTTTTGAGTTTAGCTTGTTTGGGACTCTCTGTACTTCCTGGACTTATATGTCTATTTCCTTCAATAAATTTGGGGAGTTTTTCTTCATTATTTTTTCACATAAGCTTTCAATTTCTTGCTCTTCCTCTTCTCCTTCTGGCACCCCTATAGTTCGGATGTTGGCACGTTTAAAGTTGTCCCAGAGGTTCCTAAGCCTCTCATTTTTTTCAATTCTTGTTTCCTCATTCTGTACTGATTGACTGTTTTTTTCTTCCTTATGTTCTAAATCATGAATTTGAACCCTGGTTTCCTTCCATTCATCATTGATTTTGTGTGGATTTTCCTTTGTTTCATTTAGCATAGCCTTCAGTTCTTCCCTTATGAGTTTGCCATACTTAAGCATATCTGTCAAGCCTGTGAGCATCTTCATCACCAGTGTTTTGAACTCTGTTAGGTTGGCTATCTCCTCATCGCTTAGTTCTCCCACTGGAACCTTGATCTGTTCCCTCTTTTGGGCCATACCTCTCTATCTCCTCATCTTGACAGGCTCCTGTATTTGTTGCCTCTGTGTCTTAGGTAGAGCTTCGCACCTGTTATGTTGTAAAGGGAGGAGCCTTAGGTAATCATCAGTATGGGCGACCTGTTTCACCACGTTGTGGCACTGTATATGAGGGATCTGAGAGAGAACAATGCTGCTTGCTCAGCACTCACCTCTTTTTCCAGGCACTTCTCCCACTTCTGTATAGGACTGGCGCCTCTCTAGCTGTTGCCCTGGCCGTTGTTCCCAGAGTGGGTGAGTGCAGACATTCTAGGACCATGGGGGCCCTTTAAACATGCAGACTCCACTGAGAGACTGGCAGTTTCCTCCTCTGCCCCAACCCCCACTGGTTTACACAATCAGACACAATCAAGCTTTATCTCCCTCGGTGCTGGGAACATGAGCTATGTAGTCAGGTCTGGTGCTGAGAGCACTCCCCAGGTGTCCCTCCCGACTTTTTAAAACATGTAACTGTGCTTTCCACTTGCCTTCTGCTGCTGCTGCCACCACCACACTGCGTCCTCTCCTCCCCAGCTCCATCTCTCCTACCTGTCTGGATAAGTATTTCTTCTTTACATCGTTGTTTGCTGGACTTCCATGCAGCTTGATTTTCTGGAACTTCTGGTTGTCTCTAGTTTTGAGGCAGTTGTATTCCTTCTTAGTTGTGGAGGGAGACACAGCGTGTCTGTCTAGGCCTCCATCTTGGCCGGAAGTCACAAATCACATTTCTAACAAAGGGCTTATATCCAGAATATAAAAGGAACTCTTAAAACTCACCAGTAAGAGGGGGGTGGGATTGCTGGGGGAAGGGGGATACTTGCGGAGGGGAGCAAAGGGGGGAAAAAACTGAAACTGTTGTAACAACGTAATCAATAAAATATATATATAAAAAAAAGTTTTAATGTACCGTGTACCAAAAACAAAACAAACAAAACCTCACCAGTAAGAATATAAATAATCTGCCCTGGCTGGTGTGGCTCAGTGGATTGAGCACCAGCCTGTGAACCAGAGGGTCCCAGGTTCGATTCCCAGTCAGGGCACATGCCTGGGTTGTGGGCCACATCCCCAGTTGGAGGCGCATGAGATGCAACCACATGTTCATGTTTCTCTCCCTCTCTCCCACCTTTCCCTTCTTTCTAAAAACAAATAATAAAATCACCTCTTTCTCAGTTTTCCAGAGCTGCGCGCGCAGACGGGCGAGCGGAGCCAACGTGCCGGTAGCCCGGAGCTGGGTTTGTCGCAAAACCTATGTGACCCCGCGGAGACCGTTTGAGAAATCCCGCCTTGACCAAGAGTTGAAGCTGATCAGAGAGTATGGGCTCCGGAACAAACGTGAGGTCTGGAGGGTCAAATTTACTCTGGCCAAGATCCGCAAGGCTGCTCGGGAGCTGCTGACGCTGGACGAGAAAGACCCACGGCGTCTGTTTGAAGGCAACGCCCTGCTGCGGCGCCTTGTGCGCATTGGGGTGCTGGACGAGGGCAAGATGAAGCTGGATTACATCCTGGGCCTGAAGATCGAGGATTTCTTGGAGAGGCGCCTGCAGACCCAGGTCTTCAAGCTGGGCCTGGCCAAGTCCATCCATCATGCCCGCGTGCTGATCTGCCAGCGGCACATCAGGGTCCGTAAGCAGGTGGTGAACATCCCGTCCTTCATTGTCCGCCTGGACTCCCAGAAGCACATCGACTTCTCCCTCCGGTCCCCGTACGGGGGTGGCCGCCCTGGCCGCGTGAAGAGGAAGAACGCCAAGAAGGGCCAGGGCGGGGCTGGAGCCGGCGACGATGAGGAGGAGGATTAAGCCCCCTCACCCCCACCCCGGACTGGTGGAGCGTCTGGTTTCCCAGTCAGATAATAAAACATCAGCTCTTTTTAAAAAAAAAAAAAAAAAAAAAATAATAATAATAATAAAATCAATAAAAAATATATTTAAAAAAAAGAATATAAATAATCCAATAGAAAATAGAGAAAGACTTCTACAAAGAGATATGAGGAAGGAAATAAGCACATGAAAGGATGTTCAGCATCATTAGCCAATTGGGAAATGCAAATTAAAACCACAGTGACAACCAACACACATGTATTAGAACAGCTAAAAACCAAATACTGACTCTCCCAAGTGCTGGCGAGGATGCAGAGCTCCCACTCGAGTGGCAGAAATGTTAAACTGTTCAGCCATTCTAGAAAACAGTTTAGTAGTTTCTTATAAAATTAAGCACACTTACCATGTGACCCAGCAATCACAGCTCTGGGCATTTATCCTAGAGAAATGAAAATTATGTTCACACAAGGATCTGTCCACGAATGTTCCAAGCTGCTCTATTTGCAATTCTCAAAAAGCAACAACCCAAATGTCCTTAAGCAGGGGACCAGATAAAACTATGATAGATCCAAATATTGGAGTACCACTCGGCAATGAAAAGGAACGTATGTAATAACTTGAGTACAACTCAAGGCCATTATGCTGAATTTAAAAAGCTAACCTCAAAGGGTAACATGTTACACCATTCCATTTATATAACATTCTCAAAATGCCAAGATTATAGGTTTGGAGAACAGATCAGTGGTTATTAGGGGTCAGGGATAGGGACAGGATATGACTATAATGGGGTAGCAGGAGGGTATTCCTTTGTAGTGATGGGACAGTTTTGTATCTTGATTGTAGTGGTGGTCACACAAGTCTCTCTATAGGTGATAAAAATCCAATATGACTACATGCACACCCCAAAAAAGCACATAAAAAACTGGTGAAGTCCAAACATGATCTGTAGTCTAGTTAACGGTATTGTACCATCAATTTCCTGCTTTGTTCCTGTACTACAGTTATGTAAGATGCTACCACTTGGAAAATGGGTGAAGGGACAAGGGATGGACAGGACCCTGCTGTGCTATTTTTGCAACTTCTTGAAGTCTATAATTATTTAATAATAAAAGTTCTAAAAAATAAGTAAGAGCAGTGTGGGTTTAAAGCTCCAAATACGTGTATAATAAATGTTGGAAGCTATAGGCATCCGGGGGAGGTATTGCTCCCATCCAGCAGGGAGTGATTGAGAAAAGCTTCAATTAAACTTGTATTTATTAAGTACCTAACTCATGGTGCAAGGTGGGCATCATGCCAGCCAGTGAGGGGAATGCAAAGACACTGGTCCCATTCTCAAAAAACTTCAAATCAGGTGGGTAGAGAGGTGGAGTAGGTATGGGAAAAAATGCACATTGGTAGTGGTAGGACCCAACAGACCCACTGTAAGCAGGCTCTGGGTCAGGACTCCATTTATTGCATGGGCCCTATGCTCCCCTCTAACAGAACTATGATGACACTTCAGGTCTTTGGGTATCAATGTCAACTCTGACCTTGTCTCCAACAGTTCTTAAATATCTACACACTCCCAGTTCTCCACTGCAGAATGACCTGAATAAATGACCACAGGTGCCCTTTGTGGGAAGGAGAGAGATATCACATGCCACAGTATTAGTCTTTTTGAAGACCCAGCCACTTCTGAAGTCAGTGGCTTCCAGTCCTAAAAACTGGCTTAAGTCTGGAAACTAGGCAAGGGAGTGCATCTTCTATTCATCTCTTCTTGATTTCTTCTGCTGGTACAAGCAGAAGAGTAGCACCTTAATCAACTATCCAGCTATTCGCCCCTAGAGACACTGATACATTAACTATTTCCATAAATTTCTGTCAGGCACTCTTGGCGACCACTTCAGTTCTGCCAAGCCATTATGGTCATTGTGGTTCCTGGCTTTTGGAAGTTAAAGCCTTGTCCCTGACTTATTTGTAGGTCCTATCATCACCATCCTATCAGGGAGACAAAGTCTATAGCAGCCATTCAGCCCTTGATTACAAAGGAGAGCAATCACTGAACTTTTTAGTGATGTCAGAGTCCCTGGATCTCAACCTTAGCATAATACAACTGCTTAGGTGGGCATTTCACTTTCTTTGGTTCAGCCACTTCGACTGTTAACTATAACACATAACTATATTTCCTTCTTCAGTATGGGTCTCTGGCCTCTTCTGAAAGAGATTAGAGCTTCTTTGCAGGGAACAAAGAGGCCCTCTGGCTTTCATACCTGCCCTTCATATACCTGTTACTGGCCCTCGGCTGTCCATTATCTCTCCACAGAGTATCAGAGGGGCTTAGTAATAGACACCCAATTCCTTTACCCTCACAGCTCTAGGATCTCCATAGCTTTCAGACACCTGCCATGCCTACTCTTGCATCTCCCACTTCACCACCAGGGGGATTTATAAAGCTGGGCCACCACTTCATCCCAGGAGCTGCCTGTGCTCCACCTTACTCATGGTCAGCCCTGGAATAAGGGACCCAGCCCCAAATCCCACCTTACCACCTGCTTTCTTGGACCATTCCCTATACCAGCTGTCACAGACTGGGGTCTCCAGAAGCAGATGCTGATATGAAGTTAAGGGTCCAAGATATTTATTAGGGATCAACATCCGTGAAAGGAAGGAGGTAGCAGAAAACTGGACAGAGGGAAATCTTGAGCTGCTACGCCTGGCCAGCCCCACTCTTCTCTTACCTGTCTGCCTTGTGGATCAGATGAGAGGACAACAGACTTCGAAAGACTGTCTAACCACCCCCTCACACACACACACATTAATACTGCTTAGTAGTTCCTCTGCTCTAACTGAGCTGATAAGAACACATAACTATAATTCCTTCTTCAGTCTTTTTAACTACCATGGAAATGCCAGCATTATTTAACTCCTCCCATATTGAAGGACCATTGGAAAGTTCCCCTTTGTCACATTTATAAACCATGCTCTAAGAAGCACCCTTGTTCAAGTCCTTTTATTTTTCTTCCTTAAACCACACCTGTGGTTATTTCTCTAGGATGAAGAAATGAAACTGGTATCTTCAAAAGTTGGCACATTTTACGTTTTAGCGGGTAGGTCCAGATTGCAAGAAGGCCACCTATGCCTGGAACTAACATAGGTAAGGAACATTGACATGTTAATTTTAGTCTCTTCCCCAACAAAAATAGAAAAGCCTTTGGCAGCACTTGATCAGTCAGGATAAGCACCTTCCTGGACCTCACAGTGTGGTTGGTACTAATACGTACCCACGATGGAAATTTTCAGACCATACAGTGTGCCAAGAAAAGGTCTAAGGCACATAATAAGTGTGGTAGGCTGGGTTGTTGGTCTCAATGCTTTACTGGCCTACAGCAGCAGTAGCACACATCCATACCTTTGTCATGGTTTTAAGAAGGGAAGAGTGCCTTTCCACCCTTGACATTGGGCTTGGCTTTGTGACTTGCATTAGCCAGTTTGACATTTCAGATGTGAGGTGAGCAGAAACTTAAAATATGAGTGTACTGTTGAGCTTGACTGGCTTTTTAGTCATAAAAGGAATGTGTCTCAGGCACCTGCAGAATCAAGGAGGTTGAGAGACATGGGGCTGACCTAGCCTCAATCCAAAGCCTAGAGCCAAGACCAGTAGAGCCTAGCTCAGATCAACTGAATCCCTGTGGTCCAGACACAGGGCAATGTCACACATGGTGCCATGTATCTTATCTTCAGTCTCCTTCCATTTGGAACATGTCCTCAGCCTTCCCAACCTTGACACTTTTGGAGATTACAAGTCAGTTATTTGATAGAATGTCTTTCAATTTGGTCCTTATGATTAGATTCTGGTTATGCATCTCTGGCAATAACATCAAAGAAGGGAGACTGTGTTCTTCATGCACCCTATTAGTGGTACGTGATTTCAGTGTGTCCCCTTGCTGATGATGCTCACTTTGATCATTTCATTAATGTCTAAAGACTTCATTGTAAAGTTACTTTTTTCCCCTCTGAAATTACAAACAGCTTGTGGAAAGAATATTTGAAACTACATTATATTTGTTCATTTATATTAGTATGGAGTAATGGTTTCCTAAGTTAGTCAGTAGGTTATAATCTATCACTATCATTATTTATTTTGATGTCCATGTTGTCCCAAATTTGACCAGGAGAAGCCCCTTCAAGCTGGCTTCTGTGTCCATCTGACATTTCCCCATCATTTTTGGAGCACTTCCTTGCTTTCTGGCATAAGATGTTCCAGGCTCTTCTTGTACTTTCTATGCTCTAATTTAGAAATCAGCCATTTCTCCAAGGAGTGTGTTTTAGATGTGTTCACTGCTATTAAGGTGTCTCTTATTTCTGGGTCCCCAATGGTCAGAGACAGTGGACATTCATATCTGTCTATCTATCTCCCTATCATCCACCTAGCTATGTGTTGAAAGCTATGAGTTCTGATAGGTATCCCTAATTTCAATTCAACACTGCAGGGCTGTTGTATGTTTTATTTTTCTCCATAATTGCAACTCCCTTTTCTGACAGTGAGAAACCTGGCTCTCATTAGTACTGATAATGTTTACTTATTTGATCACTCTCCCTGTCACCAATCTGCTGTCACCATCCTTTCCCCTGGATACCCTTCTTACCCTCTGAGTCCTGTGCCAGGACAACTCCCACTCATATGGGCATGGTCCTCACTCTGCTTGGACTCTGAGCTTCCGTGCCAGGCCGCTCCTCTGTGTAGATACCTTTCTTACTCTATCTGGGCTCTTATACCCCATAATAAGGCTCTCCTCCCAATGGTCATGCTCTGTCCCACCCAGGTTCTCTCTTCCCATCTTCCCACATGAGAGCACCCCCATACCACTTGGACACCTCTACCCTTCAAAGGCTCTGGCATCCCTTCTCCTTCGATGCCTTCTCATCCCTTTGGGTTCTGACTCATATCAGTTAGTCTTTCTACATAAACACCCTCCTTACCCCATTCAGACTCCAGCCTCATTCTGAATCACAGCAGCTCTCCCCAGGTGCACCAAGTACTGACCTTGCTTTGTCCCACCTAATGGCTTTAGGACCAATCTGTTCAGGAAGGAAAAAACAGGAAGCAAAAGGAAGAGAGGGGAAGCAGTGGGGGGCCTCTGCCCATCTGGCTGCTGGATGAAGAACAGACTGGAGGGAGGCAGGAGGAGGAGGAGGAAGACCAGCTGAGAGTCTGTTGTGATAATCCAGTGAGATAATGGAGACTTGGCAGCAGTTGAGGTGTAAGAAATGGTCAGATTCTAGATATATTGTAAATATAAAGCCATTAAGGTGTGCTGATGAAATACTTGGGAATTAAACTAAGGATCACTTAGGTTTCACGTTGCTTAGGCAAGGCTCTCTGGTTGTAAGCAGTAGAAAATCAACTCAAAGTAAAGAGGATGAGTATGTAAGGATTCAGGTGTATCTCTCAGAGTCCACGGCAGGAAGAGCAGTCAGGCCTCATGAGTGGAAGGAATCAGGACCTGGAGAGCCACCAGCACCCAGGACAGACACCCTCCTCCTCAAATTCTCTGGTCACTTTTCTGTGCTGCTCTCTGCACATCTACTCCATTGTCCTCTCTTGGCAGCCCTCCTTCCTCTGTTCTCTGTGCATGTGACGCATGTGGCGCATGTGGTAGAAGATGGTAATGATGATCCACAGCTCCTGTTTTACCTGCCCCAGCTGGTCCCCAGTTCCAAAATCCCAGGAGACAGAATCTGAATGGTTCACCTCTTACAGTCAGGGGAGCAGTACAAACTCGGCTCCTGGGCCCATTCTTGATGGTGGAGGGGGTACTCCTTAGGGACTGGGAGTCAGTGGGCAGGTGAGACCCTCCCCCCAAAATGTCACTCATTCATCTATTAAATGCAACGGATTGTGTAGCTGCTGTAAAATAGCAGGAACAGACAAAACACAACCTATATCAACAATCTCTAAAGGAACTGAGATATGAAAGAGTAAGAAAATGATTCAATGGTGCCTGGCATATAATAAACATTCAATAAATATTAGCCATTATTAACCACCGCCCTAATGATTCAAAAGCACAAGGGTTATGTGGCAGAAACTCCAAGAAGCATTGGTGGCCTTCAGAAATGGACAGACCACAGCTACCACCAGGTTCTAATA
This sequence comes from Furipterus horrens, assembly GCF_987537825.1. Classification (NCBI taxonomy): domain Eukaryota; kingdom Metazoa; phylum Chordata; class Mammalia; order Chiroptera; family Furipteridae; genus Furipterus; species Furipterus horrens. The sequence continues at coordinate 72,290,232 of NW_028327180.1, forward strand.
AGCAGCATCTCAGTTCCCAGGGCTGAGGCTGGTGTGGGGAAGGAGAGGAGGAAATCTTTGATTATATTGAAGCAGACATGACAGGCCCCCTAGAGGCCCCATGAGCCATGTTGTCCCCTGATTCCGCAGGTAGTGGGCTTCTGCAGGGCCCTGTATGCCCTCACCACTGATTTATGGCTTGTTCAGTAGGCGAATTTATACCCTGTGGCTTTGTTTTTATAGTATTGCTTCTCCAAGAACTGGCTTCATACCTCAGACATATAAATCTGTTAGAGGGTGGTATATAGCACAAGAGGACTTTCCCAGGTGGGCAAGATTTTGTTCCTATCTATAGATTCTTTCAGAACCCTCTGAACCTGATGCCCCCTACCACCCACACACACACACACACACACACACACACACACACACACACAGAGTTACATTCAGGCGGTCTTTATTCATTGGGAAAGCCAACCCAGTCTACGGTTCTAGCCTAGTGGGAGATGGGGCCCAGCTCCCTCCTCAAGCCCTTAAATGTTCACTGAGCCACCCAACTGCGATCAGCCCACAGGCTTGGAGAGTCAGTTCAAATTGCTAATACCCACTTGCTCTAGTTAACCCAGTCATCTCGAAGACGTTGGTTAAAGGGCCTACATGACAACAAAACAGAGAAGGAACCCTATTACAACTAACTGTAGTTGTCATTCAAATCTTACGTGGCTAGAATCATATTTGCAGTCTAACGCAGCAATTTTCAACAAGTGTGCTGCAAGAATTTTTAGAACATGCAATACCTGACTATTTAGTCAAGACACTGACTTCTTTTCCCTTAGACTGTCAAATAAAAAAAATGACAGCAGCCCTGACCAGTATGGTTCAGTGGACTGGGCGTCATCCCGCAAAGCAAAAGGTTGCTAGTGTAATTCCCGGTAGGAGTACATGCCTGGGTTGCAGGTTCAGTCCCCAGTCAGGCACATACGAGAAGCAACCGATCGATGTTTCTCTCCTGCTCTTTCTCCCCCACTTCCCCTCTCTCGAAAAATAAATTTAAAAATATTTTAAATATTTTTTTTAAATGACAACAGCTAACAACAATAGCTGTCCGGTGTGAATGAATCAAAATTATACCTTTTTTTTTTCTTGTCAGATCAGTAAAAACTAATTTCCTTGTGTGTCCCAGAATTTTAGTAATTAGTTTATGTGTGCCATGAGATGAAAGAGGTTGAAAACCAATGGTCTAAAGCAATATGGTACTAGGGCAAAGAAGGCAAATTCTTGAAATTCCTGTTCATTTTTGGGTTGAAGGATACTTATTTCTTGGGGCTAAACAGACCCTCCCCCACCTCTAAGCCAAGCTGCACAACCCCATCCCTTCCTCTGGAACCATGTGCTTCTTTTGGAGGCATGAGGAAGCTTGTGCTGACCCTGGGCTCTCTGCCAACCATGGAAATTGTTCCATCCCGCAGGCTTTTTCTTGACTCAGGAACCACAGATTTTGTTCACAAGGAAATACTAGGATAATATGAGTTTCTTGTTTTCCTCTTCATGGTTCATCCTAGATACACACTTTCCAGAGAGGATTCCATACATTAGCCCCACGAGTGCTCATCAGAAAATACGTTAGGGCGATACTATCTGCAATAGTCCCATCCTGGGATTAACACAGTGGTGTGTACTGTGGAAGGGTTGAGAAGTCCAGTACTTAAGGGGCCTGGTTGACTTTGTTTAACCTGTTTCCCAAGCCTATTTGACCACGGGATATATACCTCCTGTCATTGCTTTTTCTTCAGTAACATCAGCTCTAAAAACCTATTTCAGAAAGTGGCATTCCTGGCCAACTTGTCCAGGTGGTGTTGAATTTGGGATCTACTACACAGGGTCCCATAAAATGTTGACATCTTTAGTTCCAACCCAAACCAGGAATATTTTGCTCCTGAAAAATATGGCTCTCTCATATGAATGTGGCCTCCACATGTCAAAAAAAAAAAAAAAAAAAAAAAAGATGACTACATAAATATTTGAAAGATTAAATGATTTTTTAAAATGTTTAAAATCAACTTAAGCCTACCTATCAAAAGGAAACTCAAACAGCCAAACAAAATCAAACAAACATGGCAAACATGGGGTAAATCCATGGGGAAAAAAAAAATCTAAAACTGGAAAAATTAACTCAAATTCAACAATGCCTATCATGTCCTTCTTTTATTAGCCCAGTTCATTTTGATCTATTCAATAACTAAAGCTGTTTAATGTTCAGTTTATCTGCCCATCCTATAGGCTTGTTGAGAGGCTCAGAATGACGTATCTATATACACACTTTCAGGGTACTGCAGTTCTCGAGACCCCAGATGTTAAAGATGACTCCTACATCTTAGCTTTCTCTGAGGTTTCTGTGGCTGAGAACAGAACCATTGATGTCAATCATTCGTATGTGCTGAAAGAGGGCACTAATCCACCAGTGTGGGAGTTAAAAAGGGGTTTGTCAAAAATGACTTCACAACCCTTGGCAAACATCCACTTTTAGGGCATCAAAGAAAAAGATGGAAGCAGTTAGAAATGATCATTTCTCTGGAGAAAATTATTGGTATGCTGAGGCGCCTCTCACTGCTGTTTGCCATTCAGACTTAGCTAACGAGGTTGGAGTTGGGAAAACAAATAGAATGTAGAGGAAGGAAACAAGAAGCCCACCCTTCTTGCCCAATGGATTATGGGGAAAAGATGGCAAGCAGAAAACTCAAGAGGTTGACATGTAGGTGCGTAAGTCCCAATATTCTTTCAGAGAAGTGCTAGGGGCTAGCTCAGGTGAAGAGAACATGGTGAGTGGTGGGTGGGGGAGGGGGAGTCCTGCCCTGCTTCTCATGTGGCCTCCAGAAGGGTCAGCAACACAGCACAAGGCTGAAAACACTGGGCCAAGTGGTATGGCCAGGAGGAGAGGGTCTGGGCTGCTTGTGGAGACTTCTTCAGTTCCTGTGTGGTGGGCATGCCGAGCTAAGAGCCAGAAGCTGAGGGTGAAGCTCTTGCCAGGTGCCAAGATGGTGGAATAGACAGAGACACAGCAGAATTCACCAAGGAGTAAACAAATCTGCAAGGATGTCCTACCAGGTCCTGAGTGGAGAAGGAATGGATTCAGACGTATAGCAGACACCAGGATGGCACAGGGACAGGACTAGGAAACAGTCCTTTTTGGCGCCAGCTCACACCCAAGGACAAGAACAAAGACAGAGGGACCCTTGCCCCAGACTGTGAATTCTCCCACACCCCTCCCCACATCCCCTCTCAGATCAGGACGAGAACAAGTGAAACCTCAGGAGACTGTTTAAAAAAATCAGACTCCATTACAAGTTGTCCTTTTTTCCTGCCCCTAGTACATAGAGGTGGGGTGGAGCTTCTACCCGTTATAGCCTTAAATACATTAGACTTTCTCTGCACATCTGAGAGTGGCATGAACAAAATTTATAGCCCTACTACAAACTAATGGAGGTGTTTCTTTTTATTAAATAACGTTACCTCTTGCTGGAACACAAATCTAGCTCAGCAGTAAGAAGCTTTCTACTGGGAATCAAGGATTTCTTCTAGAAATAGTTAATTACCCTCTTTGAATACTATTTTTATTTTGTAACAATATGCCAAAGGCTGGGTTGGCGCCTTCCCAGAGCCAGGTGGGCAGTGGTTTGCACAGGGCCTAAGGCGTGGGCACCTTAGGACATGGTGTGAATGCTGCTTCCACTGAGCCCGAACTTTGTGACCTCGAGCTGCTGACTTCCTCTCTCTGAGGCCTAGTGCTTGCCTGTGAAATGAGAGTGACACTCAGCCCCACCTTGCAGGGCTCCTTAGACGTAAACCTTAGAAGAACTGGGGACAGGGCCTGACCCCTGTGCACAGCACTTATTATTTCTGCTCATCAGTAAGTGAAGATTATTACCAGTATTATCATTTATACATCCCTCTGATTGCTGCATTGAAATGACTAGAGAGTGATTTTTTATTTTTAATGCAGCAGAACTTTTATGTCTACAATGAATGTTGTTCATTCACGGACATCTCCGCGGGCCTGAGACCTACATGAGGGGCGCTGAGTAATTGTTTCTCTACAGCACCCGCTGTTCCCCAGGGCTGCACAGAGCTGTTTGAGGAAAGGGACTGTGCATGAGTCATCACTGTATCCCCAGGGCCCAAACCCAAGGCCTGAAACACAGAGGGGCTACATCACACTCTCCAGGGGAGCTATGCCCTTGGCTGAGAAAGTTTTCGGCCTGTTCTTTTAGAAATGCCTTCAGGTTCTGAGTCAGCAGCTTTGGTACATCCTCCGTGGTGACAAATCTTGAACTTTGAGGATGCGTTTCAAGTTCGGAAGCTGTGGGCCACTTGGAGTCCAGACGCCAGTAAGGCGAAGGGGAGTTGGTCAAACAATGCTGAGTGAAACCATTGTTGGTCCAACGTGCTAGGAAGCAGCTCAAGATGCAGGCCCTGTGAACAGGGGAGCACAGTGCCGAGAACCCACAGATGTCTATAAACCTCCAGAACCAGTGAGCATTCAGTGGAGGTCAACAGGTCAGCTGACTGGAGCTGAGGTCTGATTTGTTCCTTTACCTCTGTGGCCTTAACTCGGAGGCTTTAAAGTCACTGCAGTGGAAAACTCTAATTATTTTATTTAAAGAACAAAAGAATAAGTTGTCGTTCAGTAATGTGCATGTGGTCCATTTTTCTCTGAAAAAGAACAGTGTGTGGACTCTCTCAGGAAGGGTGTAACGGAAACTGGTCACCGGGACTGACTCTGGGATGGCGGCAGGGGCAGGGGTTCCAGGGCCCACAGACTTTCCCAGAGCACTTTGTGCCTTTTAGATTTTATACCATCTGCACTCTACTGCTTATTAAACAACTAACGGCAACACAGTAGGAGAAGCAGGAGGAAGCAGCAGCATTCCTTTCCTCTACAATAAATATTTAACATGAGTTTTCTCAAAAAAACAAAACCAAAAAAGCAAACCATAAAAGGTTTAACAGGAGACTAATGACCCCATGGGGCCTGTTAGCACATCCCAGCGTTGTTCACCCAGCCTGGCCAAGAAGGACATTTGACTTCTCCAAACTAGTTAGAGCTGTGGTTGAAGAAAATATATACCCTTCACCTAAACCCCTACTCCTATTTTGCAGTAAAGACAATCAATTTTACAAATATTAATCCTGTAATTGGCTTTTGAAAAGAAGCCCCCCACCTCTGCCAGCTCCTACTCTCCTGTCCTTCTTGGTCTTTTCACCACTCAGACACCTCCCCTTTCTTAGGGCAAGAGGGCCTGGCCTCTTTCTCACCCACTCAGTGAAGGTAGATAAACAGACCACAACCCATGACTAAAGCCAGGCTTTGGGGTCACTGGTTATTGTTCTTGGATTATCTGTAGTTTCCTGTTTACTGCTGTTGGTCCTTGGATGAAATGAATTAGTTTTACCTGAGAATCAGTTAGATCCCCAAATCCCTCCCATTGTATTTATATACTAAATGAATGACCATATGAGGTGCACTATGGAGAGACCAAGGACTTTTGATCTCAACATCCCCAATATCCTTTCTTCAGCCTTCAGGAAATAGCCCCTAGGGCTTGCTTGGGGTCCATCCCTCCTCTACAATCAATGGTCCAAAACAAAAGCCTCAGGGAGGAGCACACATCCCAGCCTAAGCCAATCACCACGCCAGATTCCCAGGGCCACAGGGCTTGCAGCAGGGATGAAAAAGCGGCCCTGGGGGAGCCAGAGCCCATGGGCCCCAGAGACCTTTGCTGGGCAAGCAGAGATGGATACCCTCTCAGCCTGGACTTAACTCCCGTGGATAAGGAACCACAAGGAGTCGAAAGAGAGGAGGGAAGATCCCAGAGACCGAGTCCAGAGATGATGAGTGTTGTTTCAGAGCCTTGAATCCAATCCATTCCCATGTCCACCCCCAGACATCCTGGTATGTGATCCAATAAACCTCTTTTTTTTTCCTGCTTATGCCAGAGTATGGGTTGGCTTTTCCATGTCTTATAACCAAACTGTCTGACATGCTAGTGTGAGAAGCCTAGGAGACTGAAGCTTAGATCTAAAGCTGAAGAAGCAGTGGGACCAACCTTGACCAGCGAGTGTCTTTGAATGAAACTGTGGACTGTTCTATCAAAGTCATCATTGCCTATATCCTCTTATCTGTGTGTGTGTGTGTGTGTGTGTGTGTGAAAATAGGAATATAAGAGGGAAAAAGCCTGCAACGTTAACTGGACATTTTAACCGCCTGATCCCACTATGTGCAGCGCACTACCCCCTCATTCCCAACCAGGCCTTTGCTGCCCTGCCCCTGGGTTCACAGTTCACAGCTGGTCTCAACAATTCCAGTGTGGGGCAGAACATTCTGTTACTGAGAATGACAGGGCCCTCTGAAAAAGCTTTCCAAGTAAGTAGTGAGCCTGAAGACAGTACAAGGTTAATAATTTGCCCACCAACGTTGTGAAACCCTGTCAGAAGCAGGTGGCAGGCAGCAGAATAGTTTGATGAGGCCCTGATTCAGAGCCCTCATAGGAGATCTTTGCTCCCCACAAGCCCCCAAACCACCTCCCTGTTTCTTTGATGGTGCCAGAGGTATAGGAAATTCGTGGGTGTAGCACAGATTAGTCTCTCAAGGGTAGAGAATGAAGCGTTGTAAAGATGTTCCATACCACTAGTAGTAGACACAAGGTACAGTTTTTCACCCATCAACCTGACAAAGATGAGAACAACTGATGACAGTCAGCACTGGAGAGGGCGAGGAGCAGCGGGCACGCCTGTTCCTCCCTGGGGAGGGTGTGTCAGAACAGCTTCGTCGCAGGCAGTTGGCAGTGGCTATCCAGATCGGAGCTGTGTATGTCTTTTCTTAAAAAGCAATTTATTCGGAGAGAGGTTGGGAGGAACTGTATGCACAACTAATGGACATAATCTAAAAGGGGGGGACAACTGGAGGGAGGGGGGCCACCGGGTGGAGGGGAGCAGAGGGAAGGGAAATTGGCACAAATGTAATATTTTAATCAATAAAACACATTAAATCTGAAAAAAAAAAAAAGCAATTTATTTTTCAGTTACAGTTGACATACAATATTATATTAGTTTCAGGTATACGGCATAGTGATTAGACATTTATATACCTTACAAAGTGATCATCCCCAATAAGTCTGTACCCATCTGATACAGTGATTACAATATTATGACTATATTTCCTACATTGTACTTTACACCCCCTCAACTATTTTTATAACTAGTAATTTGTACTTCAGAATCCCTTTCACCTTTTCACCTAGCCCCCCCAACAGCCTCCCATCTAGAAACATCTATATCTTTTGAGCCAACAACTTCCTTTTAGAAATTAACCTATAAAAACAATCCCATCTATTTACAAAGATGTATGAAGCATGAGGATACACATACACATACACGGTGGAGTAAAAGTAGGGTTACAGTTTTATGTGAAACAGTTTATTCTTGTATTATTACTAATTATTGCATTATTTTCCATACAAACAACTGTAAACTTCCTTTTGTTCCTTCCTCTATTTATATTTATATATTTATGGAATTCAGTCTCCAGAAATGGCCTCCAGCAATTCAGTTCCCCCTGCCTGCCATGCTGTTCCCACATCAAGAGGCAGAGCTTTTCCCTCACCCCCTTGATTCTGGGCTTGCCTTGTGACTGGATTTGATCAATAGCACATGGCATAACTGACATTCTGGAACCTGGCCCCATGTTGTGAGAAACCCAAACCACAGGTAGAGACCAGTTAGAGGGACCCAAGGTGCTCCTGGTGACAGCCCCAGCTCAGTTCCCAGCCACCATCCAGCACCAGCTGCCAGCCATGTAAGTTCATTTTGGATGTTCCATCTTCACCAATACCATGGGCATAAGAACCACTAAGGTAGCGATTTCAAACAGTATGCTGCACAAAATTTTAAAACATGTAATAGCTGACTATTTAGTCAGGGGCACTGACCTCTTTTCCCTTAGACTGTCAAATAAAAAATGGCAACAGCCAACACAACAATAGCCATCTGGTGTGAATGAATCAAAATTACACCTATTTTCTTTTTTTTGTCAGATCAGCAAAAAGTGTATTTTTTGGTGTGCCACAGAATTTTAGTAATTAATTTATGTGTCATGAGATGAAAAACGTTGAAAATTTCTGCACTGAGACAGTCCATAGACACATAAGATGTAAGTCACTATGTGTTGAGGGCTTTGTTCCTCAGCAATAGGTAACAGAAACAATATTCACTGCCATATTGTATGAAATAGAGGAAAACTGAAAACAACTCAAAAGGCCAGCAACAGAAGAATGGTTACTGAAGTGACGATCTGGCCACACCAGGAATGCTATGCAGCCCTTAAGAAGATTGAAGTGTTTCTGAATGTATTGACAGGGCAAGGCTTCCAAGATAGGTTAATGAAAGCACATTTCAGAGCAATAGTTATGTAAAAATATATATTATTTAGATAAATGTATACACACCAAACCATTAATAGTAGTTCCTTCTGGGACAAAGATAATTTGGGGGGGGGGGAGAAGGATGCAGAAACTTCTGTTTTTGATTTCTGCATTGCTTGATTTTTTTTTTTTTTTTTTTTGCAATGAGCATGTACTCATGTATTAGTTTTATAATCTCATAAAAGTCGACAGATTTTTAAGCCTTTTTAACCCAGTCCATTGACATCCTGAGAATTTAGGATGAGTCTAGTTTCATTTTAGTTGTGATTTCACTGAGCACTTATAATAAACCAGACAATGCACACAGTACTTCTAATTTTCACAACAACCTGGGCAGGCAGGTATTATTTTTCCTGGTTCCAAATGGATAGGCAGCTTTCCAAATGTCACACAAATGAAGGACAGGACCAGTGTTTGAACCCAGGTGGGTCCCACTCCAAAGCCCATGGGCCCTTTGAGGTAAGACTGGGCTCTGCCCAAGCAGCTAAAGGTCTGCTTGGGAAAAAGAACTCACACACGTAAGAAGCACTGCTGGACTCAACAACTGCACTCCATTATATATATCTAGGCTGTGATAAAGGACTTTTTTAAAGGGTGCGTGACAAATAATGTGTTAAATGAATGCAACAAAGAGGCAACCCACCTGGTCTAGAGCAATCATGGAAGACTTCCCAGAGGAAGTGCCATAGGAGCCTATGCTCAAAGCTGAACCAAGCTTTGTTTGCAGGACAGGCCTCCACGCTGTCCAGGAGGCTCTGGAGTGACCAAAGACAAAAGAGAGGCAAGGCAACCCGCTGGCCACCTTGCTAATGTAGTTAGTTAGGGCCTTATCACAGAGAGGAACTGAGCCTGACACTGTGGGGGCTGACCGCAGGGCCCTGCCGAGAAGCCAGACTCAGAGCAGGCCTGCTGCTGCCGCCACAGGGAGGGCGGTGGGGGAGGGGGTGCAGGAAGGCCTGGGGGAGCACCAGGTTATTTGTTATGGGGTGAAGAGGAAGCTATAAGTGGTCCTCTGTCCTCCATTAACAGCAGGATGGAGTCAGGCTGGAGCCACAGGCTGCGGAATCAGCCTTGTTTTTTAAACACACATGGCTGGCCCAGGCCTTTTAACCCCAAAACACCCCAGGGTTCCTGCAGGAAGAAAACAGTAGCCTTTGGTCTAGAAACTCTACAGCTGGGGTGTAGCTTAGGGCATTTCTGTTCAGCTCAGAAACAAACAGAAGATAAGAATATTGTGATAAAAGGAACTGTACTCTCATAATGGATTATTCAAAGTCAGGGCGGCTCAGCTGGCAATAATTCTTTATACTTGAGACTCCTCATTGTATATCCTCAATATTAAGAGCAAATAAGAAGAATGGATTACTCTTGTCTAAAGAGAAATATGAACTATTTATTCCTACCTCATCCACCTTAAGAGTGTTCCCCTTCCATCACCAGAGTTAACTGAAAGTATGAGGTCTAGAAGTGCTTAGACCCACCCATGTCCCCCCTGTGCCCTCCGAACCTCACCCTCCACCCTATTCTGCTGGGACTTTTTCTATAACACTCTTTGGTGAGGGGAAGGAAAGATTAGAACGATGATTCACAACTTTCTGAAGAAGTCCCAGACTCCTTGGGAACTTCATGAAGGCCATGGACAGAGCCCCTCCCTAAAACATGCCTGTGTGCACACCATGCAGAACTGTGCAGCATCAGGGGGTCCAAGACTCCTCCCTTCTGTCCCCTATGCACATCCTAAGGCCCCAAGGACCCCAGGTCCTGTCCCTCTCAGATCAGACCAACTGGTAGGCTTCTTTCCAGCTCTCATTCTGCAATTCCTTTGTTTCCATTCTATACATGAGGTAATCCTTAGCTATTGAGTCTAATTACAAAAAGAAATTTCAGTGGCTCAGAAACACCCAGGAGAATGCTGAAGCTCAATGAGCAGGATGAGAACTGTTACCACCAGGGAGACCAGGGTGTTTGCTGGGCAGGCCCCTGGACAGCAGCTCTGAAGTCCAACTCTCACCCATGATGCTGGGAGGGGTCCGTCCCTGGAGCCCTTAAAGCTCAACAGGACTTCCTCCTGCTTCATCCGACCCACTACTAGGCTGGGGGGAACTGAGGAGAAGGGAAGTTTCCCAAATCCCCAGCCCCATCCTTCTCCCTGTGGCCGCAGCTCCAAGCTCCATGATGGGGGTCTGCAAGGCTAAGCTGCTGAGCCTGCCTCAGAGTCCAGTGCAGACCTCAGAGAAAGGTCAGAAAGTGGATGTACAATATTCGCTGTGACTCTCTCTGGCCTTGATGAAGAACAAAGGCCTGGAGCTGAGTTTCACCCCAACCCAGCAGACCACCGATGGGGGTTATCTTTCCCAGAGCCGTCAGTCTTTATATTAACCCCTAGTCACAGTTCCAGGGTAACCTCCGTCCCATACAAGAACCATCCCAGACATTCCGGAAAGCAATCTGCAAGGCAAAGCCACTGCCCACAGGCAGTCCCTTCAGAAACCAGGGTGATCAGGACAAAGAAACAGAGGAGGCAGGAAGACTGGGATTCACAAGCCTTTGGTGGGGCTCAATGGAAGCAAACCAGCCCCAAATGCAGGAATGATTACTAACAGGCCATGTCCCAACCTTACACGTGTTCCACATCCACAAACTGGAAAAAATGCCGAATTAAATATGAAACAGGAAATGGAGATAAAGAACTATGTGCACAAACACACACACACTCTTATAGTTAGCACAGGGATGAAAGGCAGTGGTGGCAATTTTTAATTAGAAAAGAGGACTAATAGCCGCCTCCCAAGGCCAAGGCATCCATCTCTGAAGCACCAGGCCAGAGTTAACCCTTGCAGCTCCAGGGCAGATGCCTTGCCACAAATAGCCCCACTGCTAGAGAAAGCTCATCTAGGTTTTCTAAGCCTGGGTTGATTAATTGAAGAATCATTAAGATAGAGAAAAAGGAGGGAAGGGAAGGGGAGGAAACGGGAGGGGCAGGGAGGGAAGGGAAGGGAAGGGTTTAAGGAGAAGAACAAGTTCACCCCTTCACGAGGATAGCATATGGGTGAAGGCACCTGAAGCCTGAGATGAACAGGTTAAACTCCTAGCTCCTCTACAATGTTTACAGGCTCAGTGACCGTGGCCTGATTACTTACCCATTCTCTTGGTCTCACTTTTTCTTGTCTGTGAAATGGGGATGACAGGACAAATTGACAGCGCCGTTGTCAGGATTAAATGAGATGATGTATGAAAACCACTTGTTTGCTTGAAACATTATAAGTACTCAAACATGATGGCTACAGCCACTATTAAATTAATTTCATTATTACTCTTTAGTTTCCTTAACATGTATGAGGCAGCTTTTTCCTCCAATGAAATACAAGTGGATAAACTTCCTTCTGTAGAGACAGAGTTCAAGTGCATGTGGCGTGAGGCGAGAGTAAGTAGATTCTCCGTCCATAAACAGAACGAAACACCCCTGGCTGGGAGAGTCCCACAGGCTGTTCTTTAGGGAAAAGGCCCACTGCTATAGAGAGCAAGTTGTAAAACAGGAGTGAGGCGCCCCTCCCCCAGCCTTTCCCATCCATCACTCCCCAGAGTAGCATCTGATTCCAGCATGGACGACAACACAGGCCCAGGGGTTTTCCACCTTTCTCACTCCAAGTCTATCTGACAAGAAAAGAGCTCTTCATACCTCAAAGACATTTAAAGAGCTGGTGCAAAGAAGAGTGCTAGGCACTTAGTAGGTACTCTGTTAGGCCACCAAATGGACACCTGTGATGGGGACCCCACAGTGGTTACTCTTGAGGACTCGCACTGCAATGAAAGAGACACGGCGAAAGAAATCTTCCCCCACCTTCACCAACTTTCCAGGTACAGGGTAACAAAAAGCAGCTAAATTGTGGCCTCTAGATACACTTCTGATTTTGTAAGGTCACTTTTGGAAAGAATTGAGTTTTTTCTCTCCTCTCACTGCCTCTCTCCATCACCTTTACCTACATATTCTTACTAAGACATTGGACCCAGGACACAACACATAGAGGTTTGCAATAAATATTTGTGGAATAAAAAGTAATTAACAAATGCATTTACTGATATCAAGACCATACTGCTGACCTGATGCAACTGTCGGATAAAGCTGGTAGCAGATCCCCATGCAATCCAGCCACATGAGTTTTCTTCCAGTAGCATCCTGTACCAGACAGTATCTTCCCAAACAAGATCAGAAGGCCAGACCTGCTCTGGGAGTGGATCATTGCCAGCTCCATCCAGTGACTCAAGCCATATGTTTTGGAAAAGAACAGCCCACCTTTATTATTAGTAGTAGAAACTGTGCCAATAAATTACATTTTGTTAGCATGTAATATCAGACACCATGCTGGCTGATTTATATGTAATATGTCCTTTAATTCTCACCAACCCTATGAAGTAGGTCACATTATTCCCATTATACAGATAAACTATAGCTGAGAGAAATGAAACCACTGGCCCAAGACCACTCAGCCGGCCTGTGAGTCTCCCAAGGGCTTTCTTATCCCACCTCTCAGCACTGACTCCGCAGCCTGCACCAGTCCCCAGTGCCACCCAACTGCACCTATTTTCAAACACCTTGGACATTGGTTCAAGCACTTTTCGTGGCTTGGAAAGCCCTTCCCATCTTGCCCGCCATGGAAAGGCCGCTTCATCCTCAAGACTGTGCTCACATGCTGCTCCTTTCTGTAACGGGCCCCCTACCCTACCACAGCGCATGCAGAACAACCACTCCTTCTCTGTGTCCTCAGTTCAGAATGTTGTCACAAACCCACTGGACTCCCAGGGAGGGTCAGGATCCAGTGCCACTGGACTCCCAGCACCTGGCATGGTCATGTGCCACATAACAAGATCCCGTCAACAAGGGACCACATACATACGATGGTGGTCCCGTAAGATTATAATGGGGATTAAAAAATTCCTATTGTCTAAGTGATGTCACAGCCATCATAACATCGTAGTGCGACGCATTACTCATGTGTTTGTGGTGACACTGGTGTAAACGGACCTACTGCACTGCCAGCTGTGTAGCAGTAGAGCACATACAATTATGTACAGTACATAACACTCGATAATGATAACAGCTATGTATTTACTATATGTTCACCACTATGTTAATGTATATTCTTCCTGCTCATAAAACAAAGTCTGCTATAGAACTGTGTGCCATTTCGCCAGCAGCAGCTTCACAGCTCTCATGATCACTGCATCTCTTGACTGCGTCATTTTCTCCGATTTAATCTCGTGTTGCTTTATAAATGCAGTGCAGCCTCAGTGTACAGTGTTTGAAAAGTCTCCCGTGTTGGACAGTAGTGTCCCAGGCCTTCACGGCCACTCACTGACTTACCTAGATCAGCTTCCAGTCCTGCAAGCTCCGCTCATGGTCAGTGCCCTACACAGGCATACCATTTTTTATCTTTTATAACATTTTTTTACTGTACCTTTTCTACGTTTGTATGTTTAGATACACAAACACTAACCAGTGTGTTACAACTGACTACAGCAGCCTGCTGTTCAGGCTTGTGGCTAGGAGCAACAGGCTATACCGTGCAGCCTACGTGCACAGCAGGCTAGACCATCTAGATTTGTGTAAGTGCGCTCTATGATGTTCACACAAGGATGAAATTGCCCAACGATGCAATTCTCAGAACATATATCCCTGTCACTAAGTGGCCCAACCCATTCTGGGACATGCCTATTCTGGTCCCCTATCTGCTGCCCAGGAAATGGCTGACCAACGGGGTAGGTGGAGGCTGAAAAAAGTAAGAATTAGTTTGAGACTCCCCAGATAGCCCTGGGCAGCGGTCCAGGCTCAGTAAGAGCCAGCCCTGGCCTCCGCGCCCTCCTTCAGCAGGCGTCGTGGGGGGTAGGGGGCTGGCTCAGCTCGGAGGGTGAAAGGCCATGTGGGCTCTGGGCGCAGCCCTGAACGCACAAACAGTGCGTGCAGCAGCAGCCCGGCCAGCGCTGCATCTTCTCTGGGCCCTCGCTCTCCCCAGCCACTCCTCTCTTCAGGTTCTCTGTGATCTCATTACTTTTGTCACAAGGGAGCCAGGAGAACGAAAGTCATAGGCTTGTTTGTATTCCAGCCCAATGACTTTCTCTCTATCAGAACAGGAGGCCATTCCCCCAGGAGTCCCTGATTTTCTTACCTTTCTCATCTTTCATCAGAATTTTGAGCAGAGGGAAGAGAGGAGAGGAAAACCTTCCCATCGAGCCACCTTTAAAGGGCTGGGTGCAGGGATGCCGAGAGGGGCCAGGGTAGAGTTGGGCGTTGAGGGACGGGACGGGTTCTACTTGGTGCTCTCCAGTCTCCAAATTCTATGTTCTTTCTGGAGACCGGATACATGTCCCTTTGGGCAGAGGGACCAGAATTTATTGCCCAAACCAAGATACTATTTTAAATGAAAGGGGTCAGACAGGCATAAGCTTGGCCCACCCCAGGCAAACCAGCATGTCCAAACCTGAGCGTCCCCAAAGGTGAAGTTTGCACAGCTCCAAACCTGCAGCCTGTTTGAACTTTTTCCAAAAATCTGGTCACTTATCAAGGAGCTTTTGGGAAAACCACTTCCCTGTGTAACATAATAAATCCCAATGCAATCTCTCTTCTGCCTAGCATCCTCCGGTTTCTCCTGCAGATGCTCTGCCCAGAGGAGCACGCCCCGGGCCTGCTCTGAGGAGCAGACGCTCCCAAGAGGACAGGATGAGATAACACTAAGTGGCCTGTTCTACTGAATGGTTCCCGTCAGTGCCGCTTCTTCTGAGGGGTGGGGGTTCAGGGGAGTGGAGGGGTTGGTGGAGGAGGCAGGGCCAGGTAGGAAAGGAGAGTGTCTAGCTACTGATCACCAGGTACAGAGCTGTGTAGCATCCTTTGGGGAGGTGAGAGATGGAGTAAAGAGATGGTACTTCTCATGCTCCTTCCAGACTAGAATGAGACACTTAAGCCCAGGGGTCAGTTTTAGGGCAGTGGGGACTCAGGGGTAGCCCTCCAGCACTTGAGCCATTACTTGATAAGCCCAAGCAGGCACAGGGCTCCCCTTTTGGCTCTCCTATTAGTTAGATGAAGGAAAATCCGGGATAGGGCCTTAGCAACCTTCCGTTGCATTCCCACATTCCCTCTGTAACCTTGGGAAGTAAGGAACAAGTGACCACCGGTGACCAAGAATCCTTGACATCCCAGGATACTTATTCCAGGGGCGGTGGTGGTGGTGGTGGTGTGTGTGTATGTGTAGTTATTCCTGTGTGTGTGTGTGTGTGTGTGTGTGAGAGAGAGAGAGAGAGAGAGAGAGGGAGAGAGAGAGAGGGAGAGAGACAGGAGATCAAAGGATCAGACGCTGTGGGGGACTCCATGGAGGGGAGCCCATTTCCCCAAACTTCAGTCTGTTTGTCATGCCTCCATGCCACCTGTATAATTTTATTCTACGGAGTCCACCAAGTCAAGTCCATTTTAAAACTTAAATATATAATTTAACTTTATACAAAAAAAAAGAAATCTGTGAAATAATGGATCTTATTATATAAATAAATATAAGCATTTAATGTTTGTGTATATTTTGATACATGACTATTAAACTTTAAAAAATCTTTATCCACAAACATCCTAAAATCATCCCACAATTTGGGAAATGCAGGTTTGGGGGTCAGTGCTTGGGGCTTGGGCACCAGCAGGAGCGGGGAGGGAGAGGACAAAATGAGGCTGTGCTGCCTATTCTCCTGGCTCTCTCCCTGCCAAGTCAGTCATCTTGGGCTGGTTGGGTCCCTCCCTCAAAGCCACAGCTCCCGTCAGCCCCCTCCATAAACCAACCCTAGTTGGGGCTGGTACCTGCTCCCTCTTTGCTTCTTGAGAAGTCAGAATAGTCAGGCCAGGCTGTTCACCCAGATGGCTGCTCCATCCTTGCTGGTTCCCTAAACCCTGCCCACACGGCTGTAAACTATCTCCTTATTCAGCTCTCCGTAGACTAGCCAGCTGAGTGCGCCGTACACCTGAACACCTCACACAAACAAAAACTATTACAAAGGCCCCAAGAAGTGAAGGAACAAAGCTTAGGAATACATAATTCATATGGAAAAAAATACAAAATAGTGAACAAAACAAATGGTGGGAAGTACTGAAGCTACATGCTTTAAAAACTCCAAGGAACTGCCTTGGCTGCTGTGGCTCAGTGGATTGAGTGCCAGTCATTGATTTGATTCCCAGTAGGGACACATGGCCTGGGTTGTGGGTTGGGTCCCCAGTTGGGGCACACGAGAGGCAACCACACATTGATATTTCCCTCCTTTTTCTCCCTCCTTTACCCTCTCTAAAAATAAATAAGTAAAATCTTTAAAAAAAAGAAAAACAATAACCTCCAAGGTACCACATTCCACCTTTTAAATCAGCAGAGAGTAACATGCATGCTGGCTAAGGCTGGGATAAAACTGGCACCTCTTCCATTGCTGGTAGGAACGCATGGTGTATGGTCCTTCTGAACAGCAGTTCAGCCAAATGGGTCAAGTGTCCCAAAATGTTCAGATCTTTGAATCAGGTAACCAACTCCTGGGAATTTTCTCAAGGAAATAATACAAGAGGATAAAAGGAGAAATGCACAGAGAATCTCACAAACTTCCTAAAATCATCCCACAATTTGGGAAATGCAGGTTTTCTTAAATAGAAAAACTAGAACTATCCAAAAGACACCCAAAAGAGTAGATTGGTCAAGTAAATTAGGTTTTTTTCCCCTCAATGAAATAATATCCAGTCTTTAAAATGATAAAGACTTAGACCTCCAGTCAAGATGGTAGTGTGGACAGACATGGCTCGCCTCTCTGCACAACCACATGAAAATTACAACTAAATTATAGAACCATCATCACTCAGAACCACCAGAAATCGAGTTGAATGGAAATCTGACAACTACGGAATTAAAGAAACCACATCCATCCAGACTGGTAGGAGGGGCGCAGATGCAGGAGAGAGTGGTCCCTCATCCACGTGTGATGGATAAAAATTCAGGGGGTGGGCTATCTCGTGAGCAAGGAGTCCTAGCCCCACACCCGGCCCCCCAGCAGGGATTGAGTTGGTGGAAGAAACTTCTGGAGGCCCAAACAGTTTCCCACCTTTGCTAAATTCCTATGCCTTTTTACATCTGTTAACAGAACACCATGTGTGGTAAATGAGCTGGGCTTTGAGACAGTGAGTGCTAAACTCCTAGATTTAAGAGCTGTGTGACTTTGGGTAAGTTATGTAACATCTCTGAACTTTGATTTCCTCCTCTGAAATATAGGATAATACCTACCTATCTTCCAGAGATTTTAAAGATAAGTGCCTAACATACAATAAGTGTTCAATAAATGACTGCCATCAGGCCAGACAAGCTATTGGAACTTATTTCTACAGTCTCTTTGGGTTGACAGTGTTCTCTCTCCCTATGTGTATGTGTCTTTCCTCCAAACTAGACAGTGGGCTCCTTAGGGATGCCTTCTCTGGAGTTAGTCTGAAGACAAAACTCACACGCGATGCTCCATAATAATTAAGTGAATGATGTTTTGCTATCCATTTGGCCCATTATTAATTATATGAAGAAGGACAAAAATAAAGACTAGAAACATTTGGCCACTCAGGAAAGGCTAGTGCAGTCTATAACCTCCTACAAAGAGAGAGCCAGGATAGATAACGCCTGAGAAAAAAATGACAGTACCCCCTCCACAGGCCCTCTCAGCTCATTCCAAAAATGGAACCAACACAAGAATCGGAAGCAAAGCCTGCTGCTCTCTCTACCCTTATCCCTCCCCCTCCTCCCCCAGGTTACACAGCACTGTAAATGTACTTAACACTACTGGACTGTACACTTAAAAATGGTTAAAATAGTCAATTTTATAATATGTGCACTTTACCACATTAAAAAAACTAAGGTGGTGGGTGTTCATTATACTATTCCTATTCTTTCTATTTTTCTGTTAGTTTGAAACTTTTCATCATAAATAATTTTTTTAAGGACAAATAAACATGCATTTGGTCACACACTATCACCTGGTCTTTTCTCTTCTCCAGCTATACCCTAATTCTTTCAAAAAGCCAAAGGAGGTCAAAGCATTTTTTTAATCCTCCTTTTTTCTTAAAAGTAAACCCTAAGGACCTTTCTGGACTTTCACTGAGCCTGACTCAGAGCAGAATGGCTAAGGTTTGTTCTAGAAAGGGCCAATGCCTGATGAAACAAGACAGAGGGACTCAGACCCTGAAGTTCTGAGAAGCCACACCTGTTCTCAGTGCTTACGAGAGCCAGGCAGTTAGTTCTAAGACAGCTCTCCCAACTGTGAGGTTACCTGTCTTATGCTCTTACAGTTAGGGCCACAGGCTCAGAGAGGTTAAGTAACTTGTCCAAAGTAGCTCAGCTGATGTGTGATAGATCTTAAACAGACATATTAGAAAGCAGAGCCTGAGTTAACCAGCCGTGGAAGCTTTCCTGACTCCTCAGCCCTAAAAAGAATGTGGGGCTGTATTCTCCAAACACATCAGACCTATCCCCTCCTCCTCAGTTCAAGGCTGGTTGTTCAATTCAAAAGCATTGACCACCACTTACCAGGAACTCTGAACTGGGTGAGGCTCCCCTGGGAGCCAGAGGCAGAAACTGATCTCTAGCCTAAGAGCACTTACATTCCCTTTATGAAGACATGACATAACCAGAAGGCACACATACTTGAGGGTACAGCACCTACACCAACACTACCTTTGGCACCCGGTTCCTCCTCCCACTGTGCTTATCGCACTGCACTGTAATGATGGTCTATAAAAGACGGCTCTCTACCTCTGCAGTTTAGAGACTACGGGCTCCTTAGGCCACAATGCTACTGGCACAGAGAGGGTGTGGGCCACATTGAATGCAGGTGGGAACAAGAGTGACGAGGTGTGCAGAGATCATCTAATTCCACACCTTATCTGCCCAGCTAGGTCCTGGAAAGCAGTCCCACTATTGTCCTAAAACCTTGCTGCCCTCCCCACACTCTGATCATTCCAGAATCCTACAGGTGGCCTGGATTCCCTTCTCCCCAGCTGTGCAGGGGGTACCATTACTTCTGACAGAGCCTCACATAGAGATACTAAGGGCCCTGCTGGAACCAAAGGCCCCCTCCATCTTAGGCAGGTGGGTACCTTGTCAGTGCTAGTCTCTCTTCTCCCCAGCCCTGGCTTCTAGGCCATCCAGTTTTCTCCATGGGTGATGGGGATTCACCAGGCAGAAGGGATCCGCTGCCTCCAATCCAGCCCTGAGACCTGGGCAAGGGGAACAGAAAGTATAGGTAGTCCCCCAAATCAAGATAAAGCCTTGTTTGTGTGCACAGCGGTGTTGCTAAGACTATTTTCTGGGTCAGGTCTGCTTTCTCAACAAGACCCCTGGGTTCTGGCAAGATGAAAGAGAGAACGAAACACAGCTGTGCCATGGTTTCTTGGCACTCAGGCCCCAAGGAAATTTCCCTGGAGCGTACCTAGTAAGCAAATAACACCACACAGACCCACTGCAACTGTCTTTCTGACTGAGGGGGTGGTCGGCTAAACTAGAATCTTAGCAACAGCAGCCGCTCCCAAGGAAATATCTCTTCTAATGTCCACACCTCTGTGGGCTGCAATTTCATATTCAGTGTGGGCAGGTGGCTCAGTGCCACATTTTGCTCCTTCCTCCCCAGGGAAGGCGCTGAAGATACATGATTTCCAGGCTCCCACGTGGCTGTAATGACTCTACTGTTTTCTTCACTGTACACTGTTCACTGACAGTTTTTAGATCCTACAACACCTGCATACTGCCGAGTACATTCTTGCCTTTCAGTGCCTTTTCTTTTTAATCCTCAGCAGAGGATATGGGTTTTTGGTTTTTGTTTTTTTACTTGATTTTAGAGAGGGAGGAAGGAAGAGAGTGAGAGCCAGAGAGAGAAACATCTATCAGTTGCCTCCCATATGTGCCCCAGCCAGGGCTCAAACCTGCAATCTAGGTATGTAAGCTAGCCATCGAACCCACAGTCTTTTGGTGCACAGAGATGTGTTCCAACCAACCAAGCCACACCAGCCAGGGCAAGGCCTTTCTTCATTTTGGTCAATCAGGTCAAAATTATTAGCATCACAGGCAAATTTTGAAAGCTGAAAACAATTTTGAAAAGCACAACTTCTGTCCCTGTTTGTTTTTAGAGCTATACTCCAACTTGTGGAATGCATACTCAAATTTTAGAGTGAATAATTCTGAGGTTATCTATTTATAGTCACTGAAGACGTTTGAACTAAAAAATTCAGTTCAAAATAGTAAACATTTGAAGCTGTATCCTACCTCAAGATACAAACACTCAATGTAGCCCCATTAGTCCTATTTCCTATTATGACAAAGTTATAGAAAACCAAATATTTCAACAGGATGTTTCCAGGACCTGCCTTCTCCCCTACCCACCAAACCCAGGGTTTTACAAAGCTAGTTGTCTAAAGACCACTGAACAATGGCATTTTTATAATGACCTTGTCCTACTACCTGTAACTAAGTTATGTATATAAACCTGCCTGGTTGGAAAGCTTCACAATGAGGCAGTGTTGGTTTGGGTCAGGTTCTGGAGTCAGCCCTGGGATGAAATCTCAGCTCTACATTCCCAGCTTTAGGGCCTTGGGCAGATGATTTGACATTTCTATGCATACAGCTCCTCTCCTGGAACATGGGGGTGGGAACATGCACCAGCAGATGCATCGTATGTGCTCCACACGTGCTTACTGCTCACTTTGTCCTGTTTGTCCTCACTTTGCACTTTTCCCTAATTGCAGTCCCCTGCTGCAAATGTCACAGATAGGACACATGAGGGGAACACATGGGTGAGCAGCCTACAAACTTTGGGGGCCAAGCTCACCAGTGACGCAACTATATTCTAGCATCAGGTCTCTCCATCTGGTATGGACCCACCACTTGAGCCCAGAGGACCACAGACACCCAGGAAGAGAGAGAAGACTTCCTGTTCTTTAAAGTTCTCTTGCAGTTTTATATTTCATTGCCCTCAGCAACCCAGCAGCCCCAAGCAACATCATCCTGGATTAACCTCCGCAGCTTCAGCAGCCCACATCCCCTCAACACCAGGGAGGGACCTACTTAACCCTTACCCCCGGGGGTTGCTCTGTGGTTGTCCTCGAGACACGTGGTGCACAGGCTCACCCAGTGAGGATCCAGCCATCCCTGAAAAACTCAAAGCCTCTTCCCCTCCCTGCTGCTGAGCTCACCTGGGCAGGCTCAAACCAGCTGACACCTGCTCTTTCAGCCAAAAACCCAACAGTCAGGATGTTTCCACAACAGAGCTTAATGGGGCCAGGGGTGGAGGGAGGGGAGAGCAGGAGGAGGATTGGGAATTAGGATACAACCTAAACATTCACTAACTGGAGATTATTAAATTCTGATACAGTCAGGTGATGGAATACGACTCAGCCACTTAAAATGATGTGACGCCAGACTATGGCAAAAAATGCTCAACATAGACTGAGACAAAAAGCAGGCAAAAAGTAGTTTGCACAGTGTAATATAGTTTGAAAGTTAAAGAAAAACTTCTGTTTATATGTGTGTTTATATGTTACCCCTGTATCCATGTGCGTGCTCCAAAAACAGATTGGAAGATGAACCAAAAAGATCACAGGGACAATCACCCTGTGGTGGAATTAGGGGTAATTATTTCATCCTTTGATTTGCTTATCACTATTTTCAATAATGGCCATGCCTTCCTTTTGGAAAGAGGGGAAAAAATAACTTTAAAAGAACGTGAAGAATTGCCTCACCTCTGGTCTTTCTGGCTGAGTCACCCCTTGCAGAGAGACGGAGGCACAGGGTACCGACAGCACCCACACTCGGTTCCACTGCCATTGCTGCTCAGTGGGAGAGAACGCGTTCCCCACCGCAGAGCGGGCCTGACTCAGGGCCACGATGGTCTCGGCGGGAGTCGCTTTCTAACACGTCCCGACATGTGTTTCCAGTAACGCTGTTTGTGGCCGCTTTCTTCTCTTATCGCTCCTCTGTGACCTTTGCTGGTTACAGACTCACTGGCTGGAGCCAGGTGGATTTGTTTGATTTCTGTTGATGGTTATTAGGAAGAGGAAGTGCCAGAAGGGATTACCTCAAGTTTAAACCTATTTCCAGCAGCGTCCCGGGGCCTTTAATTACACATCTCGGGTCTGTTTGGTAAAGAAGTGGTCAAAGATGTGCTTTTTATCTCTCTCGGAATCTCCTGCAACTGGCAGCCTTCCCTCTGTGCCTGGTGTTTCTGTAAACTCGAGACACGGCTCCTGGTGGGAGGAGGGGCGGCACTGGCGAATGGAACATGAACTTGAAAGCTGGCGACAGATATTTTTAAAAGCACTGTACCCGTGAGTCCTTGGGCTGGCCAGGCCGTTGGTGGGGGGTGGGGGTGGGGCAGAGAGCACAGGAAGACGAGGAATTGCGCCCCCAACAGCTTGAACTGTTTTCGGAACCAGAACAACTGCAGTTCCCAGTTCCCAGTGTCCCTGGTCAGCTACTGCTGACCCACAAGGATGAGGACAGTCAGAATGAGACATGCCCCGCCCAATCCAAGACCAGACTTTTCTTTCTTTTTTACTTTTTTTCCCACCCCACATTTTGGTAGATGAATTCCTCTGAGATGCCCAAGTTTGGGTCCAGACCACTGCCGTAAAGCAAATCTTGCCGTAAAGCAGGTCTCGCCGTAAAGCAGGTCTCGCCGTAAAGCAAGACTTGCGTTAAAGCAGTTGATCTTTTTTGCTGGCGGAGGGCCTTGTTTTCAACTTATGAAATATGCAATATCAGTGAAGGCAATAAAGCAAAGCGCAATGAAAGGAAGCATAACTGTACTGAAATATAACAGCCAGAATCACCATGGATCAGGCAATCACTGTGTCGGAGATGATTGAGATACCACATCAGCTAATGGGCAGAAAAAATAATCACTTTTGTGCGGCAGGTGGGCCTACTCAGAGAGCGAGGACCAGGTGGTCCTCAAAAAGAACCTTTCCCACTCGCTAATTTCCACAGGCTGCTGAAAGAAGGCAAACTCATGCCCTCTACCTGCTTTCCTTCCCACATGGGTAGGCTGCCATTCTGTCTCACTTGCTGGTTAGTGGACTGTCAAATTGCAAAGTTGCTAAAGGCCTGGCCTGGCCCAGTGGTTCAGTTAGTCAGAGCGTCATTCTGTACATCAGAAGATTGCAGGTTCAGTTCCTAGTCAGGGCACATATCTAGGTTTCCGGTTTGATCCCCGGTTGGGGCTAAAGGAGACAACCCATTGATGTTTCTCGCTTTCTACCTTCTTCTCTAAAATCAATAAACATCCTCAGGTGAGGATTTTTTTTTTAAGAAAAAACAAACAAACCCAGGATCTTTATTTTTATTTTAAGTTGCTAAAGGCCCAAGACTGGGAAATTCAACGTGTAAAATGCAACTTTATGTTGGGGGAGAGGGGCACAGAATGAGGTTACTCTGTTACCAAGGATCTGACCACAGTTTCAGTGTAACTGCGAAGTCAGGAAATTAGGAATTCTTTAGCTGCTTGTAAGACACAGCGATGTAGGTCAGATGCACACGCAATTTCAGACCATAAAACTTCAAATTTCCCTTTAATTTCTGTCTCAGAGGGGATGGAACTTAGGGAGAGACATTTGGTTAAAAAAGAAATGGGAACAAATGGAGTTTAGTCAGAGGCTCTTTCAGCTTAGGCTGGGACCCCTTAAACCACTCAAATTCTGCGCAGGGCAAGGTTATTTCTCCCATCCCTCAGGACCCCAGCGATTCTCAGCAGGAGCACACAGCGTTGGAGTACAGATTCTTGCCCTAGTCCCTGGAATCCTTCAACCCTTCAAAGCAAGCTAAGTAATATTCTTTTTCTTGGCACCACTGTCTCATTAGTGCAGTGGGAACAGGCCCTGGAAGACACAGAGCATGGTCTCCACCAAGAGCGCCTTCTCTGGATTCAACCCAGCCACCTCCCCAGCTCCTATCATCATACTCCATGAGGTTGGCAGGGCCTGGGCAAGAGAGGCTGCCTGGGGTAGGGGATATAAAGGCTGCTGAGTGCACCCACAGTTCTACTGCAACATGGACATACAGACTTCACATCTTACATTAGAATTGCTCTAAGTGTGGTACCCATACGCTGGCGGTATCACAAATGATGTTAGGTGGGACG
Source organism: Furipterus horrens (assembly GCF_987537825.1). Taxonomy (NCBI): domain Eukaryota; kingdom Metazoa; phylum Chordata; class Mammalia; order Chiroptera; family Furipteridae; genus Furipterus; species Furipterus horrens. The sequence continues at coordinate 72,314,858 of NW_028327180.1, forward strand.
TAACCTTTTCCATTTGAATGTTTATATAGTAATTTCAGTGTGAATTCAAGAAAAATGAAACTGGCATATCAATGGTTATTTCATGGACATTGTTTAGGATAAAACTGAGTAATGACAAATTTAATAATATTTAATAATAAAAATTTTAATTACATAGTAATTTAATAATATAGGCAGTATATAAATGGGGTGAAATTCATGAAGCTAATTTTTAAATGGCTAAAGTTTGGGACAATTCTCTGCCAGTTAAACAAATTAACCAATGGATATGAGAAGCTCAAACAAGTATGTTAAAACATAAGAGACAAACCTTCCATGGTGCTAACAGCTATGGAATCAGAAAGCCCAGGTCAGATGCTAGCTCTATTGTTTACTCAGTTCTGTGACTTTGGACAAAATTGCAACTCTTTAAACCTCAGTTTCTTCATCTGTAAAACAGAAATAAAAATTCCTATTTCATAAGATTGTTCTGAGAATTAAATGAGGCAATCTTCATAACGTGCTTTGCACAGTATTTGCCCAAGACAGTAGGAGTGATGATTATAAACAGAAAGGGTTCATTTTAAAGCAGGCTACCCATCTACCTGTCTTGAAAATTTCCTTCCAAGAGGATGCAGCTCAAATAGTACAGGAGCATTTAGCCCTGTGGGTCCTGGATCCACTCCCAAAGAAATATGTATGCAGACACACTTGCAAATGCCAAAATTGCATACAGTTTTAAACCATTCCCACTTGACACCTCCTTTCACCACTTCCTGAGCTGACGGCTGCAAACCTGGTTAGCTAAAATGGAGAGCCAGTGTACAGAGAGGTACCTCCACCAACTTCCACTCCAGAAAGGCCTGGAATCAGCCTACCTCCTGGATGCATTCTAAACCAGACTTTGGTCCTCTCTGTTCTGTGTACCTCTTTTTTTTTTTTTAATTCTCACTGGAGGATATGTTTTTATTGATTTTAGAGAGAGAAAGGGAGAGGAGAAGAGAGACACCGACGTTAGAGAAACATGGATTGGTAGCCTAACATATGTGCCTGATGTGGGGATTGAACCCTCAGTCCAGGCATGTGCCCTACTTGGAATGGAACCCACAACCCTTTGGTGCATAGGACGATGCTCCAACCAACTGAGCCACCCAGCCAGGGCTCTCTAGGTGCCTCTTAATACAGAGGACACCACAGCTTTAGTCTCTACATGCGCAGTACGCAAATAAGATCTTGAGGACCCACACATCCCTACTCTCAATAACTGGCTTGTTCTACTTGCCCTATCTCAGCGCAGTACCTTGCAATTTTTAATTCAGTGGTGATGGAGCTGGGTAAACTCAAGGGACTAGCAACGTACCTGGAAAACCATGGGCCAGGATAAGCTGCTGATACTGTGTGCCTGTATTTCCGCTGTTTCTATTTAAACACTGATAGACTTGGGCAAACAAGAAACCCTTTGTGCTCTGAGCATCCACAACTGCCATCCGGAGTCCATTCTAGACAAGGCCAAGGCTCAGGGTAGGCGGAGACAGGGTAGGAGAGAGGCAAACTGTTCTTGTACTTTATCAGATAAATGCACGCAGGCAGGACCAAGCTGATCTTGAATCCTGGGACTCCCAGTCTTTGTCCCCGCCCGCTGCCCCTCCTCACAGAGACCTTGTAACAATGAAGACTGCGAAAATGTTTTCCAGGAAAATTCACTGCAGGTCCTGGAAGCAGGACAGAGGGGCTAGTTCAGGCCATGACCCACCCACATCACACTAGTAAGTAAGAGAAGAATGACTCAGCTCAGAAAGCACAGAGGGGAAGCTGGTGAGTTCACCTGCTTGTGATAATGTAAACTGGAAAGAAAGTCAAGTCCAAAGAACTGCAAGAAAATCAGACTGCTATGATGCCAGACAGGGGTTGTTTCTCTTAATCATCTGACTTCTGGCTTATTTAGTCAACAGCATTTGTAAATTAAGACTTTTGAATGTGAATTCCTTTCTTGAGTACAAAGTGGATTGGAGTAGTTAGGCCACGGCAGCCTCTGGGAGCTTTGTTACAAATGCAGAACCTTGAGCCCCAGCCTGGACCTCCTAAATCAGAATCTGCATTTTAACAAGATTCCCAGGCAATTTATATGCATGTTACGGTTTGAGAAGCACGGACTAGAGTATTTATGAAGCTCCTGGAAAGGTGTATTAATGGATAATAAAATATGGATGGTTTCCTTTCAGGTTTGCAACAGATCTTAACCTAAATATTGAGTATAAAAAAATTAAGTTCAATTTAAAAGAATGACACAAATAATAGACTTGTTAATATAATAAAATTTGTTTTCAGTAATCAGTTCTCAAATCTAAATAAATTTTTCTCACCAATAGTTCAATATATATGACATAAGTTAGGCAGCTTCAAACACCCTTTTCTGACATGAAAACATCCTTATTCTTAGAAGTCTGAAGACTACATGCTCTTCCCATTAAGTTTCACAGCTGTACACATTAGAATTAGTGGCATTTTAAGAGGTTGAAAAAGTACTCCATATTATTGACAAAGGCAGATTTTTACAAAAGCTAGAGTTGAAATGTTTCCATGGTCAACAGGGGTTACTTTTGGGAAAAAGAGGGGGTGGGCAGGGAGGAAGAAATATCGATTAGCAGTTAAGATTTGGGTCCTTGCTCAATCTACTGTGCGACTTTATCCAAGTTACTGGACTTCTCTGAGTCAGCTCTCAGTGTAAAATAAGGATAATAGCACATTTGCTGCTGAATTATTACAGGATTAGAAGATATTCATAAAAAGTGCTATCCTAGCATTTGGACACATTAAGTGCTGAATAAGTATAATCCATTAATAAAAAATTAATATCGAAATATTGTCTCAAGGTGTCATTCTACATAATTTGAGAGCGTGAAGACACCAGGATCTTGCTCTGTCTCTGTCCAGTGCTAGTTCTAAGAGCCTGCAGAAACCACTTCATCTGAGCTGTACCTAGAAAGATTCCTATCTTTAGCTAGGCCAGCCTCATTGGCTTAGAGGGAAAATAAAAAACCCAAAGTACAAGCTGGCAAGGCTGAGGCCAAGGTCATAGTTCAGGCCAGGAGGGGGCAGAACAATGAGGAGAGGTGTGCATGAGTCCACGTCATGCAGAATATGCAAGGACAGAGAATATCTTGGGTGGCTGTGTTACGGTGGATATTCCAGCCCTCTTGGCCAGAATCCCCCGTTTCTATCTCCAGTGAAGGGGAGTTGGCAGGCTGGAAGCCTTGGGGGAAGAGAAAGGTATGTGTTAAAGATGAATCAAGAAGGGGAAGGAGAATAAAAAGAGGGAACAAAAGCAGGTGTGAGCACAGAAGGGGCAGGTGTCGCATCATTGCTGAGTTCACGTTCTGAGAACACAAACCAAAGTAGTCTTGGCATCACCACCCAAGAGCTATAAAGGGCAAGTCAGTTAACCACTCTGAGCGTCCCTTCTTTTTAAGTATAAAATAAGGGTAATAGTACTACCCACCTCAAAGATTTGGGATGATAATTAAGTTGAGGTAATATGTATAAAGAACGAAGCTGGGTACTTCACAATGGTAAATGCTCCCTCAGCGGTACCCATCACTATCTATATATGGGCATCCGCAACACGATAATAATACATATATTTACTGTAGGTTCAATCCCTGGAGTCAAGGAATTTGATGTGAATTTCAGATCAGTGGAGAAACTGGGTCTCTTCTGGACCCTTATCAATGAAAGATTATAGGAGCCTTTATTATAACTGCTGCAAAAGCCTCGTCATTCTCCTCAGCAATGAAACAGTGGAAAGAAAAGGCATTAGAAGTTGGCTGAAAAAACACTATAATTTAAGATTCATTAGAACTAGTTGAAAAGTGGGAAAAGACAAATCCTTTCCAGTGTAGCAAAAAGGTTGTAAAAAATATAATGTCTGACATAAGTATAAAGTTTAATTTGAGACCTCATCTCACTAGACTGTACTGGTTGGTGAGTACTACACTATGTAAGAAAGGATAAATCCACAAAAACAAGGCTGAAAAGAACAATTGGTTTTGGTGGGTAGTCAGATTAGAGGTGACTTCTAGATTTGTTGGTTATCTTTGTAAAATCAGGGTATTTTTGTAAACTCCCGGAAGATCAAAGGGAAGAAAATGTATGATGGGCTAACAGTCTCAGGCATCGTGAGAAAGGAGTTGGGGTGTTTACCTAAGAGCATTGGTTTCGAAACCCTCTTTTAACTGCAGAACCTTTTCTTTTTGTAAAGAAAATCTTGAGACCCTGATATATGAAGCAGATAAAATGCTGCTTTTATTAAGTAAATCCATTTATGTGTTCCACTTAGGTCTGTACATGAGAGCACAGGTAACTACACGGCTTGAATGCACATTTGAATAAAGACATTTGATATGTTTTTAATGATTGGAGATATTTGTAGAAGACAAAATTCCAATTAGAAGCTTATAGAGGTCCGTTCCTGGGAAGGTAGTTCAGAAACATCTAGAGAACTATGAACATTGGGGCTAGCCAACTGTTGGGTACTTTTCGATACAGACCCAAGGCTTGCCGTGGATTTCATGCACGAGTCCTTTGTGTTCGTGTGAAGTGGGGAAGAACAGTGAGCAGTGGACACCGCAATGTCCTATGTTTAACGAGCAACCCAGAATAGCACAGAGGGGCATGGAAAAGGGGCGAGCCTGGGGACCCTACGACAAAGGCCACATCTGTGAAAAGCTGCCAGATCCCAAATGAAAGGAGGGGACAGGCAAGTCGTACCTGGGCAAGCTTGGATTTGCAGGGCAGAGGCACAGACACGCAGGCTGAGAACATCTCCCTAGGAGCATTTGGGGAGGAAAAGGAGGCCTGTGACTTTCCTGTTGGGTGGGGCTGAGTGGGATGGTGAAGGAAAGCAGAAAGTAACGTGTTGGTTGACACGGCCCAGGCAAGATGTGGAGAAAGGAAAGGGAGACATGGCCACTGAGAAAATGGCCCTCTCTGCAGTCGTAGAAAAGAGATGTGTAGGAATTTATGATGGGAAAAGGCAAAAAGAGTTGAGTATCTAAGAACTGTGGAAAACCTTGTCAGGGGAGGTGCAGAGAGGCTGGCAACAAGAATAGGTGAAGTAGCAAAGAATTCAAGACAAGTGCAGAAAGAAACAAAGTAAAGGCGGAGAGTTCAAGGTTGCTTTGAAGACCTAAATCCACACACAGATAGTGTACAGCAGATTTTGTAATATAATACAAATGGCCCAAGAAAAAGGGAGACCAGAATTTTAGCAGGTCAAACTCAGGAGAGGAAATGAAAGCCCACTGATTGGATTTACAGAGTTTTGATGTGATGAGTGTTGAAAAATTATTTGCCTCGGGAGGGAGGCTTTGGTTACTTGCTGGTAAAAAATGTGTAATAATCCTTTTTATAGTAATCTGTGAGGATCAAACAAACATGTATATAAATGTAACGTCCTACATAAACATATGATGGTATTACCAGAAAAGCAAGAGGAAGTCATATTCTCGCCTGGGCTGCAGAAATTCAGGAGGAAGAGGGGTATTATTTATGAGGGATGATCTAATGGCAGCCTTTAGGAAAGAAGGATGAGGAAAGACAGAATTTAGGAAGGCTACATGGTCCTGAGAAGGAAACAGAAATGCCCGTGGTTTGAGCTTTTCATGTCCTGCCCTTGGATCCCCTGCTGTAGCTGGTTGCAGAGCGGTCTTCTATGTGCCAGGCACTTTCCCTACATTATCCTGTTCAGAACTAAGATGACCCTGAGAGAAGATATTCTGGTGCACAGGTTAGGAAACCAGAGCTTGGACAAGGCAAGCGAATGACCCAAGGTTATACAGCTAGGAAGGGTTGGAACAAGGGTTCAAACCCTAGCCCAGTTGACTCCTGCTCCCCCAGCCCCCCAATCCGCACCTGGCTTTCAGGTCCCAGACTCACACCTGAGACACTCCCCCCTTCATCCTTCTAGGCTCTCTCAGGAGTGGCTTCCCCAAGTGGTAGTAATCTTTCCTTCTTTGGGGGTATTTTGTTTTATAAAGATCTTTAGTGCCATTCTGGTAAAAACTAGAGGCAGATCATCATAACTTGAAAAGTATGAAAAGCTTCTTCCATCATAACACAAATAAGCCAGATAAAATGATGATATACCATGATTTCTTGGACAGAAAAGCACTTTGTCTTCTGTCTTACTTAACCCTCTCCCTAGACTAGAACTTCCTGGTGGCCAGGGGCTGTCTTGTACAAATCCTGCATACTCTATGGCCAGCACAAGGTGATATACATCGTAATCAGCTAATGAAAATGAAAATTTATTAAATGAAGACCTAAAACAATGACATGCAAGAAGCCAGAGCATTTCAGTTGTGCAATCCACTATAAGGCATAGTACCCATAATTAACAATATTGTATTGTATACTTAGAAATTTGCTAAGAGGGAAAACAATTGCTGAGAGGATAGATCTTATGTTAAGTGTTCTTCTCACCAGAAAAGGATGATGATGATGATGATAATAATAATAATAATAATAATGTAGTATAGGAGAAACTTTTGGAAGTGACATATATTTATGACATAGTTTTGGTGATGATTTCCCAGATGTATATCTCCAGACCCATCAAGTTGTATACATTAAATATGTACAGCTTTTTGTATGTCAGTATCTTAAAGTAGTAGTTTTAAAATAAAGAAAAAGAAAAAAAGAAGCCAGAGCACAAGTATTTCTAACATACAGAAATTACACTTTTCTAAAGTAAAAATTTATCACTCCTAACACAGGTGGTTTTCCGAATTTCATCTGTCTTTCCGAGGGGAATAAAATACTGCAGCTGGAGGTAAAGCCAAGGCCACTTAAGAGTCTGAGGATGGAGGGAAGGTGTCTTGGCTTTTCAGCAGTCTGATGTCACCAAAGCCATGCTCTCAAGTGCCAGCTTGGATAAACTTATGACCTCTGTCTGGCCCTGTGTTCCTAAAAATTTTATGGGAAGGTCACTAATAAACTAAGTGTGTAAATGCTCCATCATCTAGTTAAAAAATAATAACCTCACTGCTACTGGAGCTGACTTATACTAAATATTTTCTGCAAAACACATTTGTTTACCTTTCCTTCTAATAAAACACACCCAGCAATAAATAAAAGGCAGTAAAAGTATCCATGGTTTGCTATTAAAACTTGATATGTTTTTAATGACAATTTTTAGTATGCTATGTTTGGATGGATCAGGTATTACTTGAAAATAAGCACCCAATGTGGACATGATTAGATTGGCACTAAGGTACAAACAAAACAATTTGTCCTAAGTACAATGTCTATACTCAGAGAATTTAAATGTCTCCCCGTGAAAGATCAGATTGCACTTTAAAATGGCCCATATACTTCTACCAATGAGTCACTTGCATTAAAATGCCACCATAAAACACATTGTTTTTTTGAGGATTTTTTTTTTTTTTAAGTTGAAACTAAAGTCTAGTGAATTTAGTTCATCACACTCATATAAATGCTACAGTGAAGGGTGAAAGTCTTTCGGATTTCAGGGATTTTTTTTTTTTTTTTCCTTTTTCTTTTTGTAAAGAAAGCCTTTTGAGAGGGTATCCAATCACTTTTTGGAGACATAATCATATGTAAACAAAAGTGAACCAAATAAGGGAGGAATTTAAAAAACAATCCTTAGTCACTCTAAATTTATTTTTCAATTTAGGCTGATCCTTTTATAGGGGCTCCTAGCAATTAGCTGGTGATCTCGTCCTGTGAGTCTGAGGGATTAAGCTGAAGCAAAGGACAAAAAGCACCGATTTGCTCCAGTGTCCCTCAGCCCTCCTTTCCTATCAGACTCCACTTCCCCTGGGGCCCTCTTTACTCTACCCTTTCTTCCCTTCCATCCAGGGTCTCTTATATTAGGCAATGCCACCTAAACAAAATCCCTTCAGCATATACAAAGGTTTGAAAGTGGCTTCTGAAACTAGAGAGTGGTTTTTTTGTTTTCTCATTTTGGAATTCTGAGTGAAGAGCAACTTTTTTGATCATTGGCCTTGGGGGGTGGACAAACAAACAAATGGGTACTAGTAGGTAATAAGCCACCCAAGTTAGGTTTAGACACACTCTTTTCTCTTTTGCAGACTAGGACAGTGCTCCCAGAAACTCACCACATTAAAGGGAGCACAGCCTAGGAACAGCAGACGTGATAATCTGTCGAACTTACTGTTCCATCTGTCACTGACGCGGGCCACATATAAACCTCTAGAGCTGTTGGGGACTTCAAGGGGCCTGTTAATCCACTCCTTTTCCTTTACCCTTAAGCCATTCCAAACAAGAAGGATCTGCCCTATTTTTAAAGACCTCCAAGAAAGAGTCCACAATCACTCTTAGGCAAATATTTAGAAATTAATTTCCCTATGGCTTTTCCCCACTGCTCTGCAGACACATTCCTTCTCATACTCCTGGTGTAAAGAGGAGGAAAATACTGTAGCCATGGGCTTTGAGAAGACCTACATGAAGACAAAATCATTCTTCATTTTACCCAACAATCAATGCCATGCAAATATACTCATGAAAATCTAACTCCCAGTTTTAAATAAGTTTCTTCTATTCGATCTTCTTCTGTAGAGAGTGAAGATTTGAAATGGGTACTTACCTATTATCCTTACTTGGAAGGTCTGTGGAACTGCTGTAGGAACCAAGCCTGACAATATATAATTCTACAGGATGGGTGTTAGAAAAACACTGATTAAGAAAAAAAAAAGTTTGCTTTTAAGACCTAAATATAGGGAGTTGCTAAATCAAAGAAGGACTTACGGCCCAAACAAGTAGGAGACCTAGTCAGATTAAACCCCATTTCACACACACAGCCTCAGGAACAATGTCTATAACTACCCCAAAGGTACCATGGGTACTAAGGCTCAAGAGTTAGACATAGAAAAACATGGGGACCACTGATTTTGTTTCTTCAGGCCACCAGTGCCCATTTTCTTTTCCTTTAAACAGCTGTATAGTACCAAATGATGCTAGTAATTAAAGGTTTGGTGAAAATATTGATCTACCCAGTGGCTCGCTTAGTAATTTATCTGCAATCCCAGTTAAAATGTAAACTAGAAATAAATCACGGATGTTAAAAATCTTCAGTGTTGATAACTAGAGAAAAAAACATACTAAAATGACATCTAAACCCAGTGACTGACAAATACAGCCTGTAAAATGTGCTGTCAAAATAAAGACGTGAAAATCAGGAAGCAGATGGCAAAATTCTTTCTAAAACCTCATTTAAAGGGAACATTTCAGGCATTTCTGACTGCTGTGCAAATGAAAAGAAGGATGTTTCATCGAGTGTTAACTCTAGCCGAGTTATGATAATAGCTTGCTCCAACACTCTTTACTTGGCTCAGGAAGTAACTGGCTTAAATGGGAAAAACAGCTCTCGGTGGGGGACATTAGACCTTAATGTGCAAGGTGAAAAATCACTGCAACTCAGGATGAACTCCAGAACAGTGAGAAGGCAGCACGCTTCCTCAGTTCTATAGTTCTTAGTTCTACAGCTGATAACGCTTTGTGCCAAGAAATCACTTTCTTTATCTGAGAGATTTCTTTTAGGTTTTTGACCCAATTTCTCACTGCCTAGACTGGGTCTACTACTGGTGAACCTTCCAGTTAACTAGTGAATAACAGTAACTACTCTCGTCTCAGCTCTCCATCACTAATCTTTGGAAGACTTAAAGGAAACCACTAGTTTTGGTGTCTTAAACCTGCAATCACATGTGGCTAGAGAGAAGTTTCTGAAACATTTCAACATAAATGATCAAAACAATCACTTTTGGAGCAGGATGAACAACATACAAAGCCAGGTTGGGGGATGTCTATTTCACACAATTCAATCTGTTTCTGACCTGGATGGAATCCTGCTTAAGTGCAAGAGAATTCTCTATATTCATATATTCTCTGTTCAGGTTTAAGAGCTTTGCATTTAGGCTTACATCTTACTAATTCACCAACTTATGAACTTGAGAATTAAAACTCTCAAAACCAGGAAACCTGCCTTTTGGTAAAGAGGAAAAAATAAAGACATTTAAGTGAAAACAGGTATCAGACCAAAACTTGAGTAATATCTCTACTGTACAAGTAACAAACTCTGAGGATAACTGAGGGCTGAGGGGACCAAAATGCCATATAGTATGATAGATGGAACATTTCAAATTTTATAGACAGGGAAACTGTCCTCAAGAGGACAGCTCTCCACCCATACGGCTTCCATAAGAGCAGGCCTTTCTATAGACCATAATGTTATAGGTGATTCAATGAGCTGGGTTATAAAACAGCCTCTTTTTAAGAATGGGGATGATACAAAATCAGTTTCTGTCACTATCTTTTCCCCCTGAAAACCTTTTACTCTCAACCTAAACTTACTCTCCCCTTTGGGAATTCCTGGTCTATTCCTTTGACATGGCCTCCACTTGGTAGCAGAGCCTACAAAGAACCAATACTCAGAGGCTACCTGTCAAAGAGCATTTTTTTGAGGGTGCTCAAAATGAATACAAATCTACGCAAGTATACAGCTGTATGCAAAAGGGAAACTAAAACAAGAGTACTTTAGTTTTGGCTTAACAAATGCTCTCACTCAATCTGTCTTATCTACCTTATAGAGTATAAATACTCTTTGGGCTTAAAAGATATGCAAAACAAATTTTTAACGATGCACAAATCATCTATGAAAACATATTTTGCATTTTGTTATGCCTCTCATTATTCCTCAAATCAGAAAACCTGAAAAGGTGAAAATCTAAATACAGTAGTCCCTCTCTACATCGCGGTTCACTTATCGCAGCCTCACTGTATGGCGGCACTTTTAAAAATATTATATTTAATTATTTATCGGGGATTTTCCGCTATATCGCAGGATTTTGCGGTACTGTATGCGTATGTTGTTAAAAGTTACGTAGGTTTAAGAGTGTAGAATATGTTTAAGAACATAAGTAGTGTTTATACAAGTGTGGAAAAGGTTAATAAGGGAGTTGGAAAGGTTAATAAGGGACTGGGAACAGTTTATAAGTGTGTGGGAAGGGTTTATAAAGCCTTAAAATATAAATACTAAAATGAACGTAAGGTTCCTACTTCACGGATTTTCACCTATCACGGGGTGTGTGTGTGTCTAGAACATAATACCCATGATAAGTGAGGGAATACTGTAGTTGAAAACACCAGCAGAATCAAAAATTGTTAAACTATGTCTTGTACATGATTTACCTGGATGCATTGCTGGGGCTTTGAGAACCAGATTCGGAAAGGTAATTACCTTTTCATAAAATACTCCTTCATGCTTTATATAAACATACAGTTCTGTCTATTCTTGGCATGTTTTAAGAGTTGATTATTAGTATTTACCAGAATCAGAGCCAACTGATTTTCAGTATCTACCATGCCAACCCTTAAGAAAGTCAGACATTGGAACGAGGTGGGAGGGATGGATTCAAAGCTGAGGCCAGCCTGGGGTGTGTTTTTGTTGATCCTCACACCTGAGAATCTTGATACCTCAGGCAACCAATTAAATTATCACTTCTAATGGTCCTGAAATTCCCTTTCATTAGTTATTTCTTCTTCTAAATATGAATAATTTACACATAAGTGGAGTATATTCTAATATAAGAATATAGAGAAGGCCAAAAGAAATTTCATCTGTGCGTCTAATGACTCATGATGGACCCACAGCCAAGTCAGATCGCTTATACTTACCAAGAATGCCAAACTAAAACTCGTTTTTTCTTTAAAATTCTGAACAGATTTGATCTCATTAGTAAAGATATTCATTCTTATCATTTTTTAACAAGTAAATCTTAGTAACACCTTTTATTCTCACACAAAGCAATCTGATTTTTGGGGTGGGGGGAATAAAGGAATGGCTATGCCGAATCCTTTAAACATAGTTTGTATAATTCCAAATGGTAACAGGTAGGAAACATGAGGAACCCCTGTGGTCATGGGTGAGCACTGGCTGTCCCTTAGCCCAGAGTCAAAAGCCAGGCTATTTGATAACCTTGGGTGAGTAACAGTGGTTCTTCAATGACCCCTTTCAAGTAATTTATTTTAAAGACCCACATTTTTCTGAAAGGGTTGTTCTTAATATTAAGCCTACCAAAGGGAGACAGAAAAGAATGAGAAAGAAGAAATGAAAAGAGTGCAGTATAAACATTTCCATCCTGAACACTAAGGACCATAGGTGACACATGGTACCAACTTCATGTGTGTGAAAAGGCTTTAATTTTTAAAACACTTAAGAGGAAAAAATCATCCTCATAAGTACTTTTAAAGCATATCAAACTATAGGCTTACATTTGACAAAGTCTTATGAACCACCAAATATGTGGGAATAGGAATTCCAAATATTTCAGTTCTCAGAACCAAATAAAGCACAAGGACCTAAAGAATAAATACAAAGTGAGTCGACAATGTTTGCAGTAACATGATTTAGGGCCCTTCTGTTTTGTACTGTAAGACTATTTAAATAGTTCTCTGTTGCACATGTGCACGTTTGTTCAGGCTGTTAGAGATATAGTCATTCTGAAACTTACAACATTATAGGCTACATACTCTTCCAAACTCTATTGTTGATATAATTCAATTCAAAATAAAAAAATCTTCAAAGAAACTTTCATGGAGCCCCTGCTTATCTATTGCAAAATACAACTTTCAAACAAGAACATAATATTCTATTATTTACAATAATCAATAAATTAGTTAGAATGATTATTGCCATGTCAATCTAAGAGGCTCTCCGTTTTCCTGTTCGGCTTTCAAACAAACAACACGTCTGTGCGTTGTTACATGCTTATACCCTTAAGAGACGTCTTGTGCTCACCCCAGATGCTCACCTGCAGCAGGTAAGTGAACATGTGCAGCCATCACACCATGGAAGTGCTGGTTTGTGTGTTATTTGACCATTTTGCTGCATTTTTTCTTTTATATTTTATTTGAGTTAGTGGAAGAAGGAAAAATGTCAAATGGTTAACATTGTAAGAATCACTGGTCTCTAAATTCAATACAATTAAGGTAAGAGTAGAAATCAGGAGGAATGAGGACTCTTTTGCCTCAACTGGGTGCTCATAGGACTTAAACCAGTTGGCTGAGAAAAGAGGCTAATGCAGAGAACATGCAGAAAACATTGAAAATAAGTTATCTAAGATTATGTCTTAAAAATGAAGCATAACTAGGAATTCCAGGATGATTTCAGATCTACAACTCCTCCCTATTTTAGTCCATTATCTTTTGCAGAACCAATTTTCACATACATTTCTAGGAATGTACTGAGTGTCATAAAAAAAGAAGGGAACTTCCTGTGCTGAAAAAAAGAAAAAAAAACTGGCCCAAGACTAATTCATTTTATATTTACTGAATAATTCTGTATGAATCTGTATGAAGATGAGAAAAATATTGCCATAGCAATCAACAAATACAAACTAAAATTAAACCAATCTACAGCAAAGGATGCTACACAAGAGACGTTTATTAATGTTCTGTTGTATTTACAGTTTTAACATAGCAAACCAAGGTGAACCACTTGGCAGAAAGCACATCATTCTACATTTATAACGCATCAGTTTCTGCTAACACATTGTAAAAGCAAGTAGTACATACAGTATGTTAGGGATCATCTCAAAAGTTCCAAGTTAATTCTTTCTTTGCTCCTAGTAGCTAATCCCCTCCCTGTTCTGAGCCCTTGGCCTAATCATCAGGAGATAAGAGAAAAAGAACAGGAAAAAAAAAAAAAGGGGGGGGGGGTATAGGGACTCTAATACAGAAAGTAACAAGAATTGTATTTTAGTAATTAAGCTGTATTTGTCTCTGTCCTTTCTATTTTATACAGTGACAACACATTTACAGTTCCTTAGGTACCCAACAAAGAACAACAGGTACTGCAAAATTTAGAATACAGACTATAAAATTAATGCTTATTATTTACCGGTTAAGAACATATTCTTGACCATACCTTGAATGTATTTTGCACTATGGTTTTGCTTCCAGGTGTTCACAGGACAACTGAATAAATTTCTAGATTAATTTTAACAGCAAATATGAATTATGTGCACAAATGCAGTCATAAGGAAAGTTTTAACTTTTGAGAAAACCCCTTTAGAATGGCCAGCATTACGGGTCTCTTACACTAAAATATTTAATTTCAGTCATTTTGAGATGGACAGTGAATAAAGCAAGACTGCCCCCTACTGACTACGGGGACAAGGTTCATGCTGTTTAAAATGACTACAAACAATAGATAAGGCATTATTAATACATCACAGACTTGATTGCGAGAGCCTTTTCAAACATTAACCACTAATGATTCCATGATTACAGAATTCTGCATTAACTATTAAAATTTTACACCTAAGAACAAATAGAGAGAAATGATCTTTTTCAACAGTTCTTTATTTTTTTTAAGCAGGTGATTATTCATCTGTGTTCTGCATCTTGATTCACTTCCTGCAGGTGTTCTCCTGCTTCTGGAGAGAGAATTCATAAACGCAGGAAGACCTTTGCCAGAAAACATCTGTCGGAGAAGGATATTGAATATTGAAACTCTAGTTAGCTTGCTATTTTGGCTGAGAGAAGAATGTGGTCACAAAAGAAGGCAGGATGTTTAGACACAAGAAGTACATATGAACATCGCTTTAAGATTACCATACACTGACATCACAACATTCAATAAACATTAAATTTTCAGTTCTTCCAGTTATCAAGGACTCTAGAACTAGAAAGAACTTGAATGCTTTCTTTAAAACCCATGAAGTTAAGGGTCTCATTCTCCAAACCTCCTAACAAAAGAATGGAATGCAAGTAGCAATTTCTTCATCGGATACTCAACCTCAACAGCAATGACTGAAACTTGGGGACAAAGAGACAATAAGATCCAAGTGCATAGGTCATTTTCCTAATATACCTGAAGGTACTGTTTACTCCGCCAATTCTGTCAGATTTCACACAAGAAAGGTTTCCAGTAAGGATGCCAATGATGTCATGCTGTCTGAGAGCAGGGCAAAGCTAAAAAAATGACTTGTGAATTCACAAGTATCACATGTACTTTAAAAAAATCAATTAGAAAAAAAGTCAATGTGTTTTTGGGCATGTCTCTCTTTAAAGAAAAAAAGAAGAGAAAGAAATCTGTAGCCCCAAACTATTGCGTTGATCAGAAAGTTTTAGTTTTTTCTGTACATGGCTCTAGTACAGAATTTCACTTGAAACAATTCTGTTAAGATTGTATTGTGACAGCTGTCATATTAGCGTATTACTTTTAAAAAAATCAAAATTGGTGATTTTTGTGCAGCCATTTTAATATTGAAGATAGAAGAATATATGCAACAGTTTTAGCGTACTATGCTTTATTATTTCAAGAAAGGCAAAAATGCAACTCACATGTAAAAGATTTGTGCAGTATACGCAGAAGGTGCTGTAACTGATCGTGTCAAATGTGGTTTGTGAAGTTTCTTGGTATTACTAATTCTTTGCTATAGGGCTGTCTTATGCATTGGAAGATGTTTAGCAGCACCCCTGGCCTCTACCCACTAGAAGCCAATAGCAGGAGATAGCTGGCATACTCAAAATATCCAAATCAATAAAGCTATTGGTGAAAACAAAAATTGTGTCTTTTATTTTCTGGAAAAAAAGAAATGGACTTTTGGCTAACCCAATATTAAAACAAAATGTACATGACTGAAATAAATGCTCTCGAATATAATGTCCATATATTTTGTTAAATGCAGTTTTCATCCAATACTTCAAGGCATAATATAACAGTTTTGGTTCTCATGGAAATAATGGGGGAAGTATAAATAACCCCCTATATTAATGCTTTAAAAAGCACTAATTAAGAAAGTACTTTGTGCTACTCTGCACCAAGTGAGAATTGGATGGGTTCATATACAGGCAGGCTCTTAGCTTACTTTTCCATCTTCCCAAATTACTGTAAAAGCCACAAGCAGCCCTTTTACATCTTTTCTGATAGGGTTACTCTGTATGTCTTTAAAAGGCTGGCAAAAAGCAGAGAAGCTATAATACTGGAGGAAATCAAAATATCCTTTTCAAACTGTTACTATTTCTCCAAACTCAAAACTCAATTGGTGTTTTAATTTGAAGCAAACCAATGATACTGGCACAAGTGCAGCTCTTCTCTAGATTGAGGGACCTCAAATGTTCAGGGACAGAGACGTAAGAATTTAAGGAAATATAAAAAGCCACACAGAAGCTAAAAGAAAACTGGTAGACTGATGTCAAATGGGTTTTTTTTTGCAATGCGCCTAGATCCAATACAAACCTAAGTAACTTCGGTTTTATCAGTTTCCATAGATTTTAAAAAAATAATGAAATCATTATTAGATCAAAACACTAGAGCTTTGAAGAACATGTAATATGGTCCAGATGACTACCTAGCCACTTTCCTTAGTTCATGCTGCTTGCACAGAAGTTGATTACCTTTAATGGATCTCTCAAAATCAGAGCCACCCAACAAACATTAAAATTCCACTAAGAGGACCTAGATGGATTACTGTGGATGATCTTAATCACCATACAGACTCCAAGTGAAAAGGATTGCTTAAAGAGACAGGTTTTAGGGACTGTGGACATCTTTACTATATTGAAGATCATGCTTCAGAAGCAAAAGGAACCCAACAGCCTATAGGTCATTTAATTTCAAGAGGAAGACACCATTGCTTCTTGAACACTGTGATTTTCTTAAAAGCAAAAACTGTACTGGAATCATTTCTGCTGACTGGCTACTTTATATCACAGTCCAATAAATCACACTTTAACTTGTGGTGAATTTTCTCTAACAAGAGAGGTATGGGGGGTGGGTAGTACAGAGAAGGGGAAAAGAAAGCATTTGGGAAAAGTTAAATTACCTGATGCCCAGCATGTACAGCTCACCAGGTCATAGCAATGACTGCCTGATTACCAAGGGCCCTATTATCTCATTAATGCCGGAGCTTACTAATTTTTCTTCTATTTGAGATGTTGCTGAAGTAGCAGAATTTAAAATCTACTATGTTTCATATGCACAAGTGCTTCTTAGATGCCAGTCAACTGTGTTACCATCTTATAGCTACTTAATTACTCCTCAATTACCTGGAACCACCAGAGAAAAGTGACAATCCATAAAACTTATTTTTCCAGTTAACTGGTAAATAAGTAGGAACAGCTTACATTCTGAGCATTTCCGATACAGGTATACAAAGTCTGTTTCTTTTTTACAACAGAAGGAACATTTTGTTTCTTCTGCTCCTTCACAGTCACACCTCCCCTCATGTGAATGTCCTACCTCTAGCTTTTCTGGCTGTAGGGTAGGAAACCAGATTTCCTTTTCTAGCCTTAAATGGGCTGCAAAAGGGAACCCGAAAGCTGCCCCTATGATACTGACTGGCACGTGAGATTAGTGTTGGCTTTTTGTAACATCTACTTTGGCCTGTGTTTGCCTGTGTGCGCGCACCATCTTTTGGGGAGCCTAAATAGAAAAGCACTATTCTTATACCCTTTTTCAGTAAAATGCTAGATCTTAGTACAACATGGAAATTAAGTTATTATTTTGTTATAGTAAAGTTATTTTTTAAATTCCCTACCTGTGTCTTTCTGGCAAAAAGCAAGCCTCCAGCTAGCTTTTACCTAGTGACATCTCCATTAAAGAAAGAAGTCTCAATGAAAGAAAATAAAATCTTTATTCTATACATGATGGTTTTCTTACACATCTTTTAAACTTAATTAAACTAAATTTCCTCTGAACTACAGAAAGAAAACATTCTACATTTGGATCTGGGTGAACAGTTCTTATCCCTGTCAATGGACAAAAGAAATTCAGTCTCATGGGACATTATGGCTTATTCCCTCTGGGGATACTGAAAATTTGTAAGGAAGTCATTAGAATTCTAAATGCTGCTCTAAATCCCCAAACCCTTAATTTAGAGCTCTGAATCCTCTGGGCATGTCAGGAATGATTTCAAATCAACTAGAATAGCAAAGTCAGGCAGAAAGCAAAGAAACCCTACTCTGCCCTCCAATGGGGATGCTCACAGATCGCTGAGTTTCTGAGAATGCCTAAGGCACTGTAAGGCTTCTGACTGCAAAATACAGAGACAGCACAGCTTCAACAGCATTAATACCAAGGACTTGCTTGCCTAGTTCAAACCATCACCCTAAAGATGCTTTATTTTACACTTAGGATACTCCCATGAAATCTTTCAGAAAATCAAAACAAAACTAACCAATTTATAAAACCTTACATAAAGTCCCTAACAACTCAGGAACACTGAGAAGTTCAGGCCCGCTCCCCACCTGGCTGTTACGTGTCAGAAGCAAGATGAAGAAGGTGTGTCATCCCCAGTAAAGATCGAAATCTCTCTCTAATATAAGAATGACGAAAACAGACAGAGGTATGCTCTCAACCCGTTTGGAAATTCAAAGCTACCTTTTGACAAGACTTGAAAAAAATATATTTTTTAAACATTCGTTCCCACAGTATATCCTGGATTAGGGAATATCCAAGTCTGTAGGTGATTTCAGTGCCCTTTGTAAGAAGGCGAGTGGCAGCAACCTCAAAGAATTAACTTCTGAATCTTGGGTAGGTAAGAGTTAAACCCGAGGCTTGGAAGTGACTATAAGAGATAGTAAGACAGAAAAAAGATGGCAATGGCAACTGCATAAAACTACACAGAGCATCTGATAAGCCTCTTACAGTTAACATGCCCCAGACACAAAGAGCGAGCCACCACAGGCATCAGGGTCTAGGCCAGCAGCCTTAATGTGCACCTGTGTCCAGGCTTTGTAACTTGATTCAAACTCTGGACACACCACACACTTTTAAAAATGCAACAAATGATAACCATTCTTTAAAAAAATCATAAAAACACTGGTATTCTTAACTAAAATTTTATTTCAAATAAAGTGCATATTCCCTTGAAGAAACCAACTTTAACCAACACAAGGCTAAGTTCTTTATATACTTTAACTTTTGTAAGAAATGCCTTGCCAGATGGGAGGAGCATGGGGGAGACTGGATGAAGAGGTGAGGGGATTAAGAAGTAGAAATAGGTAGTTACAGAATAGCCATAGGATGTGAAGTACAGTATAAGAAATGGAGAAGCCAGAGAGCTTATACGCATGACCCATGGACATGAACGATGGTGGGGGGTTGCTTGAGGGAGTGGGGGGTGCTGGGTGGTGGGGGCAAAGGGGGGAAAGTCAGGACAACTGTAAGAATATAATCAATAAAATATAATGCCTTATGAATACACCTTACCCTGAATGTATCTGAGCTTATCTATCACTAAAGCCTTTTGTTACTTGCATAAAAGTACATTTAACTATACACATAAAATGCTTAATACAATATCTGATATATGGAAAAGTTGATGTTTGTTACATTCAAGTTCTCATCATATTATTCTTCTGCTTAAAAACTTTCCATGCTATCCCACCAACTGGCAAATTAAATATGATGAATACTTTCTTTTCTAGAAACACACATTCTGAGACATAAACAAATCTTCAACATTGAGAACTCTACCCTTAGCATAAGATTAGCTATATAAACTATGATACCCCAACAGTGAATATAAAACAAATTGACTGATGTTCACATGGGGTTAGCCTTGAATTGAGCCAACAGGTCACCAGGTTTAAATGCTGCTCTATGAATCCTATTGGCTCCACTGCAAATGGGCTTAGTACTCAAGATATTTGAGAACAGGACAGCCAGTTGTTCAACCTGGCTTTCTAGCCTTGCCCACCAACATTCCTTTATGCTACGATCAAAGCTCTGTCCTCCTTGCGCAACCTTCATACCTCTCAGCCTTCTGCTCTCCATTCTGCCTCAGGTGATTCTGAAATTTTTCCCACCCTAGCTAATCTCCACTAAGATAAACTTTACCTATCCTTGAAGGCTTACGTCAACTGCTACACCCTACACAGAGCTTTGCCTGAGACCTTCAAATGTCCTGGGCCCTAGGCATTGCTCAAGATACCTAGGAGCCAGGCCAGGATTGATCCCCGGTCCTCAACAGCATTAAGGAACAAAATGGTGAAGTCTGAGAAGGCCTCTCAGATGTTGATACCAGAGAGGCCTCTCTGGGGTGCTCTTTCCCAAGACTCACTATCTCTTCTTTTTGCAGCTCCTGATGTTAAGATGGAGGCAGCCTCTTGGGAAAAACACCTGCGAATCAGAGAGCCTCTGCTTGGCTTAGTCTTCCTGTTCCTGGCAGAGAAAAGGCCCTTCTCCCCTTCCTTTCACTGGACCCTCCCCACCACCAGAGTGGTAAAATCAGGGTGTAACCCTGAAACAAGGCACCAGGAAAGCCTCCCTATGTTTTAAGAAATGGAAACTGGCGGGCTTGTTAGTAGCCCAGGCAAAAGGAGTTCCTAAAAGCCCTGTGGTCTCTGCCGGCTCAGGGGTTTGGGGGCCCTGCATAATTAGCACTGAGTGATTAGGCCTGGAAGTCTCCTTCCAGATACTGTCTTCTGGACCTGGTATAACCCCAAGTCCCAGCCCAATATCCCAGCTCTCTGATGACTACTCAGACCCCTACCCTGGCATAATGTTTTCTCCTGTGGCAGTTTTCCTACCTTACCTTTCCCCATAGCTTTTTGTAGAACTACCCCTCACTAAAACTGTTAAAAGGCAAGGGCTGTGGCTTCCTTACCTTCCCTATATCCCCTACCAGAGGAGGTAAGCACTACTCTAAACCTGAATAGAAATGTGAAATGTACCACATAATTACACTGAGATTAGAATAAAGTTCATTTTTTCTTTAATACCTTTAATAAATAAAGAGAACTCTGGTCCTGGGGAGATTTGAGAAAGTTTCTGGCATCTTCCGAACCTTTGCATAATTGATAAATCCTCTGAGAAACAGGAGAAAGCCTAATTTAAAAAAGAAAAGTCAAGAATAAGTTTATAATTTCCACATTAAGTACCCTCCCCAAAAATGTCCCTCTTGATAGCACTATTTCATTTTTTTGTGCTAAAAGCTACTAAAACAAACAATTTCCTCCCAAGTTTTCAAAGAATTTCCATACCAAATTTCTTATCCTGGGATTTTTTTCCCCTAGCAACAGTACATAATGTTGACCACTAGATGTCAGGATCTGCTTACCTAATACAGCAATTCTTCGCTTCTCAACTCTAAACTCTATTTCTTTATTCTCAAAAACAATACATACAAATAGGGCACTTTGCCATTTAGTCACCAGGCAGGTAAAAGAGTAGGACTGATTTTGTATGGCTACACCAAAATCTATACTGTCACAGAAGTCTGCACCTCTTAGAAGAGGAAGCTGGAAGGTGGTATGTCCCTCAATAGTGGCTCAGAAACTCCAGGTCCTCCTCCTTCAGAGATGGTCCCTGAGTCTTACACACTTTTTCAAACACCTTTATGGAGATATAATTTGCATACCATAAAGTCCCCCCATTTAATGTGTATGATTCACTGACTTTTAGTATAGTTATGGAGGTCTACAACCAAAACCCTAATATAATTTTAGAACTTTATGACCCCTAAAAAAATCTGTACCCACTAGCAGTCATTCCCTATTTCTCTGCACATTCCTCCCCTCTCCTCAGCTCTAGGCAACTTTTTTTTTGATACATTTTAAAATATATTGAGTGGTAGAAAAAACTCTTTGTACTCAGCTATAACAGATTTTTGGCAGTAACCAAGAGCCATCAGTGCTGAGCTCAATAAACACCATTCTGTTCAGGGCAAAAACAACAATACTATAGAGCAGGGGTCAACCCCTCAATACCGGGTTGGGGAATCCTAGTGACCTGGAGAGCACATAACCTATATAGAAAAGAAGCTACAACTCAGCTCCTGAAAAAGAGTGGGTACCATGTGAGGATTAGACCAGCTTTGCTTGATACTTCAATTAAATAAAAAATCATATGTTTTATGTGAAAACTCATTTTTAAATGATAGCAACTACTTCAAAAAGCTTCACAAAATAACTGTTGAACAAACACACTACAACTAAAGGCCAGACACAGCTCATGAGCTGTCAGCCGAAGGACTCTGTACAGACCTGGTCCTTATAGGAAAAGCTCCAAATAAGTTGGTTCTCCTGCAAGAGAACTTCCAAAAATTACCCAAACATTGGACCCAAGTGCACTAAGCAAACATCCAAAGTCTAACCATTTCTTGCTTACTAGTAAGCAGTAAGATAGCAAGAATGATCAATTATAAAGTATTATAAATTTACCTCCCATAAAACTTTAATGTAAGAAAGAAATCAGTCCATTAAATTTCTTTAAAATTATCTATGCTTCAGTAATCCATCTGAAAGTATGCTTAACGGCACTTCTTTGGTCCATTCAGGATCTGCTTGGACATTAGGCTTAGAGGAAGAAAAGGAGTCAGCTTTTCTCTTAAAGATATAGTTTAGAGGATAAGCAAGCCAAGGAACTATTCCTCCAAAGTAACTCTCCTGTAGATCACTTTTATTATTAAGCTTCTCAATAATCGTGGGGAAGGGATCACTCTCTTTCCTTGGAATTCCAATGACTAATGGTAGAGTAGATGATGTTACTGGGGAGATGAGGGATGGCATGATGAATGACTTGCATTTTCTATATAAAATTTAGGGCCAGCAATGCATGGCTGTCACCCTAGACAAAGAAGGTTGGTCTTGAATGTATCGAGCACCTGCTGGACACAGTGCTACACTGTGCTAGCCAGACCCCTTGGCAGCTGCCACTGGGGATCTTAGCTTAGGAGGCAACAAGAAGGCCCAAAACAGGAAATAGGAGAAAGTGTTGTCACAAGGCAATTATATCTTTAATAGCTATAGGATGGCCCTGCTATCATTTTATAGAAACAATGGTGGTCTGTTATTATGAAAAATATTTTCTTTATGAAGAATAAAGAGGCCAAGAGTATTTACCTCAATGTTCATTTCTTTGCTTTAAAATATCTTGGAAGAAAAGATTTTAAAATAAATGTTTAGAGTAAAGATAAAATCTTAAGACCAACAACCTGAAATATTTGGTTTACAAAAAGAAACCTTTGTGCTCATCACAAAATAACCCTTATTCTCACTAATAATAAACTAAAGAATTCTGGAAATCCAATAGTGGTTCTTCCAGAAGTTATGTCTAGCAGGGTTATATATTTTCTGTTTTCTACTGACAGATCTAACACATATACTCATAAGTAGTTCAACTGGCTACAACATGCTTATAAGCAACTAGGGGTTAAGTCTGTAAATGCTTTATGACAACAATTCACAAAGGGAAAAAAACCCAGACTAGAGTCATCTTCCTATCAGTGTCACATGGGGACCCTGAGAAGTGAATATGAATGGGTTATGAAAAACCTACAGCTACTAAGAGACATTTTATTAACATGCATGTTATTCTGGTGGTGACAACAGCCAGATCTTTGTGAGAAATATTTTTAAAATTATACTTATTGCTGATGAATATATTATATTATAGTAAGCAAGATGACGGTTTATTAAAAGTAACTGTACTTCTAAAAATTAACATCTTTTCTCACCTTTGTCTATATTAAAAGCACTTACCTAAAACCAGGAACACCCACCACAGCCAATACTGACCATCAAAATATCCAGGGAAATAAGTGGAAAACTGAAAAATGAAGCAAAACATTTCATAGAAGCTTAGCAGATACAATTTCACATTTTAACTTACGGGCACACAAAACATAAGATTTTATTTTGTATACAAATGCTGTCATTTAGCTCTTAAAAATCATTTTTTTATATATTACTGGTTTGAAATGCTTACAACATAAATATATTTACGTTTATGGAAAAGCAATCTTGAAATGATAGCTTTCAGCTTTACAGACTTCTTGTTCTGAAAGTATTCAAATCTGGTTTTTAAAGTCTTTTCCCACATAATATTGGTCCTTCCAGAAATACATTTTAATATTTTTACTTTGCTTACCCAGTGCCAAAACCAACTATTTAGCCTCCTTTCTGGTGAGCCCTAATTTTATTCCTACTTCTCCAGCCATGCCTCACCTTGAGACACTTCTAATGTTCATCATGATAGTCCCATTCCTTTACCAGGGACAGGCGCATGATGTTATTCTGGGCAATGGGAACTGAAGGCTGCTGAGAAAGTTTCCTTGCTCTTAAAAGAGAAAAGGAAAAGAAGCAACAGTTCCCTTTATTTCTGTTGAGCACTGTTGTGTTACTGATGCAATGCCTTACACTTCAGGAAGCAGCAGCTATATTGACATGCTGAACAGACATGTCAGTTGTCCCTGATGATGTCAATGAAACACTGATTTAACTCACCTTCATGTCAGGAATTGTTTTCATAGGTGATAAATTTTCCCACTATTTTCTAAGCCATTTTGAACTAAGTTTTCTGTTACCTGCAGAGAAAGCCATCCTAACTAATACAAATTGATTCATTAAATTTAGTTTAAAATTTAGTCAATTTACTTAAAAATTTAGTAAAAAAAAAAAAAGGTAACTAATTTTATTTCTATTTTCTATTGGAGGCTTTGGTGTTCAAAAATTTAACACAGTTTCAGCATTAAATACAGTATTTTATTTCTTAATAATGTAACAATTAAGATTTAGAGAAAGAATGAAAAACTTTTTTAGGGCTTGGGTTCTTAACCTAAAGTCCACATTTTAGATTAGCTATTTAGAGAAAAAGCCTATAACTTTTATCGGACTCTTAAAGGAATTTGGAATCCTAAAAAATGTTAGCAACTTCTTTAAAATAAGTAAGTTTGAAAAACTCCAGTGCTCAGTCAACACCCATTAATTAGTTAATGCCAATTTATGATGAATGTATTCATTTTATCTATAAAGTTCTCAATAGCAATTAACTTATTTGAAATCAGAGGACACTTTAGGAGACTAGATCTTTATATAACTTTAAATTACTTCACACAATTCTAACTGCTAACTTCCAAACAAATCACTGAAGATGTCTCTAATTTACTTTATAGATAAGACCCCTTAATGGAGTGGCCCATGTTATTAAACAGTTTTGACTCCCCCAAACATTTCAGCATAACCAATGATGCTACTGATAGCCAACCTGAAGGGAGAAGGAAGACAGCAGGGAAGAGAGGGATGAAGCAGGGAGGGAAGAAGGGGAGGTGAGATACAGTAAAACTAAAGTAATTAAAGGAATGCCAGCTTTTGATAAGACACCAAAAAGGTGGTAACTTTCCTTTTATTATAAAAACTAATTTCAGAACAAACACATATTATAAACATTAAAAAAAAAACATAGAGAAAGTAGATGGTGAAAAAGCTATAGGATAGATGCCCCTGGACCACCAACGTTCACTAGATTTAACTACAAACTTGTATGCATGAACCACTTGCAACTGATGTGGGTTCAACTTCAGATAACCAGAACAAAAATAAACCAAAAATCATTTAAAATGTTGACATAATGCAAAAAAAGCAAATAAAGAAAATCAAATATTCCAAGTTATTCTACTTATTGTTTCTCTATAGGGCCTATCATTTCTGGTGTACGACTTACCCTGACAATCAGGATCCACTTAATTAGAGAGAGACCAAATCCTGAAATGGCCCCATACCTTCCTGCAGCAGAAGTTGTCAGGCAAAAAGACAGGAAAAACCCAATCCAGTTAAAGAGGAATGCCACTGTAAAAGCAGACAGGAAAAAAAGATGTCAGACATGTCCTGTTACCCACAGAGCAAGAGTGCCCTCTGACTTGCTTCTGTTTCAAAGGCTTTCCCAAGGACGAGAGACAGCCCAACGAGGCCTCCACAAGGCTCACCCCCACATATCCCTGGAGTAAACAAGAAAACATCCTGAGTATCAGGTGATTCACTAATACGTCTACTGCTGTTCACTTTCAAAATGCCTTAACATTCACCAAACTAGCATACTTATGACTTTACTGTATATGTTATACTTCAGTAAATAATACAAATGCTTTAAACATTAACTTAGTGCTCCCAAATAATCTGATTCAAGCCATGTGTCCTCCTGCTTCTATAAATTGACAGCTTACATAACGTCACCTCTAAACTCATTTCATTTCCTTCATATCTTTTTAACTCAACAAATAAAAGAAATGAAGTTGCTCACTTTTAAGTGAGGCACATGGCAAGATGAATGCAAAATAACACCAAGGGGGGACATCATGCTGCCTTTGATCTGTCTGAAAACAGAAGCTTATAAAACAAAATCCATCAGACAAAGGTGCTTAACTTCTATGCGACAGGTCAGGTATGAGTAGGAGCAGGGCTAAGGGGCCCTTACAGACCTGAAAGATGAAGCTTAGCTCACACAAAAATGAGGCATCCAATAACAGCTTTAATTACTTATTTTAATATTTTCCATAGATATTCATAGAAGTAGAGACAAAGAGAAAGGCTATTAAAAGTATACTAAGCTCTGACATTTCAGTAAAAGGCACCAAATAACTATAACGTATTAAAATATTAGTTCAACTAGTTGTTTTAATTCAGTCAGATTCACCCATAATTCAAAGCAGCCTGGTCTGTGGGAAGTGGCTCTGCTATGTGTATGTACTTACTGAAAAAAGTTAACATAAAAATCCCATCGTTTCCTATCCTCAGCTGGTCAGCATCATCAAAATCATCCCGACCCACAAAATCCTCATCCTACATGAAAAGAAAAAAAATAAGGTAAATTCACAACGAATTATTTCTAGGCAAAGACAAGACATCTAGAAAAAGAGAAAAGGACAAAAGTAGTAAGTACCAAGGAGGACATTTACTGCTTTGACTCAATTCAAAACTATGAGCATTAAAGCTCAGTATGTTTTTAAAATTTCACTTTGCACCTGAAACTTACGTTATAAACCTATGTTACCTCAATAAAAAATAAATTTAAAGAGAGACCTAAATTAAAAAAATTTTCATTTTATTGCCTAAAAGGAAGATATATTTAAAGAACAAATATTTCTTTTATCTTTAGTTTTCTGATAATTTTTTTTCATTTTTATAACCCAAGTTCTTTTAAAACTACACTTAAAAAATTATTTAAAAATCACAAATTTCCTTTTATAGATATATATTTTTAGGTATATATACACCTAAAAAAATGAGAAAATTTACTTACACATTTAGCTTAAATTCTAGAATGTCAGCTATTAGTAATCCAGGCCGTGTTTAGGGCCCAGAATATTAGTAACCCAGGGTCTGTTAAGGAGACACAGTTGTGTAGCTCAAGTGTTTTATGAGACTGACAGAGGGCAAAAGGGGTAGCATGGTCATACATGGAGAGTCTGTATTGGCACAGAGGTCTGAAACAACCTCACTTCCAATTTGGAAACATAATACTGCAGGTCTAGAAGGAACACAATCTTGACCAACATTGACAGCAACATACTGTAGCCTACCTTTTCAACTAATGTAGGTATGTGTTGAGATATTGAAAAATAAATGAATATACACATAAATGTGGTAGACATGTACACAGTCCAATAAGAGTTCCTTAAATTAAACACAAAATTTTAGGGGAACTCCGAACTTGCCCTGCACAGAATAGGAGGTTGGAAATCCACAACAAGCTCTTAACAGGGCTTCCCTTGGGGAGTGGGAACTGGAGAAAGGGAAGGGCCATTGGCGGCTTCCATTTCTAACAACACATTTTCTCTGTTGTTCAACATTTTTACAAGAATGTGTTTTATATTTTTAAAAATACTAAATACCTAGAATTCTGACTTCATATTAGCAGGATAAATAAGGCTTTGCCAAGTCAGAAACTAATTCTGTTTTTTGCATAATTACTCAAAAATACATGGAAGTAATGTCCAATACGGACAGTCCCCAACTTATGATGGTTTGACAGATGATTTTTCAACTGTATGGTGGTGTGAAAGTAATATGCATTAACTTAACTGGCTAGAATAAGCTTATTTGTTGATTAAGTGTATTAAATGTATTTTCAACTTACAATATTTTCAACCTTCAACAGGTTTATTGGGATGTAACCCCACCAAAAGTTGAGAACCATCTGTAATATTGCAAATGACTCCTACCAATTGTTGCCAGGTTAATGTTTCTAAAACACCATACCACACCCCTGCTCAAAAACTTTGAAGCACTGGCTGGTGTGGCTCAGTTGGTTGGAGCATCATCCTGTAATTGAAAAAACGCGGATTTGATTCCCGGTCCAGGCGTGTATGGGAGGCAATCAATCCATGTTTCTCTCTCCCTTCTTTCTCTCTAAAAGCAATTAAAAAATGTCCTCGGGTGAGGATAAAAAAAAAAAAATATATATGGAAGGCTTCTGTGTGACCTACACGTAAGTCTAAATGCCTCAGCCTAGCACTCAGGAGATCCTACAACCTACAGATCTGTTCACAAACTTTGCTCAAAGCAAAATCCATTTTATATCCACAGAAACTGCCCTGCACCTGGCTGAATTTACACCTGCTTTATGGGCTTTTCCCTCTGCACTGTTCTTATTTACCATCTTTCTTCTCATGATCACACAATAAAGTCACAGCTCTTATTGCTCACTGCTCCTATGCTGCTGCTAAGATATGAGTATTCGTGGGCCTTCTCCCCAGCTGGATTTTAAGTTCATGTGGCAAGAACATTGCCTTATACCAAGCTTTCTACATACCCACTGAAAAATACATAACACGCACTGTATGCAAGAGTGCTCTATAGAGGTTTGCTGAATAACAGAACCCTTTAAAAATGTTTCTAAATACAGAAGTGGGCAAAAGTCAGGTTACAGTTATGAGTACACAAAAGTTTATTATTGTATTATTCTTTATTAATCATTGTATTACTTATTTGTATTATAACTGTAAGCCTACTTTTGCCCATTTCTATATGTACAGTTGTGAAATAAAAGTATTCTAAAGAGTTCTGGGATTAGTCAGAGCTAATGTTCTGGTCTGTTTCCATAGGACCAACAGGTCTACAGAGTACATACAAGGACTCTGGAGTCTAGAATATTTGGATTTGGCTCTTATCCACATTACTTATTAGCCACATGACTTTGGGTAAACTAATTAATCACTCTTGAGACTCAGTTTTTGCATCTGTAAATGGGGATAATACAATCCCTGCCCTGTGAGGTTACTGTGGATACTGAAAAAATAATATACAAAACACTACACAAAAGCACCAAGCACAGGATCAATCACGTTGTTTGTTTCCAATACATGGTAGTTATATTAAGGCTGTTTTGTCCTCAGACAGTAAGCTCCACAAAGTTCTAGTTTCTTCCTGGAGAATTACAAGAACTGAATGCACATCACCATGCAGAATTATCCTGAACTTATAAACTACTATTTCTTCCAAGTAGTGGTTTTAGGAGCCCCACCCCTAAAGGTGTGGTCTGTAAACAGTTGCTACCCCAAGGCCTGAACTTCTAGGGCCTGTGCCATTGCACTGGCCAGATGAGCTTCAGTTCTTTCTTATCTTTTGCTCTAGTTTTCTGCTGGAACTAGAGTCTGGAGCCCTGTTCCACATTTCTGAGGACACTATCCTGCTCCCCATTCTGCCAAGATCTGGCCCAAGGCCCCACCTGTATCAATTTCAACTTGGATGAGTATTTGAACCACATCTACATCATTTACAGGTCTGATATCAAGCACCAAGAGTGCTAGCTTTCATCACACCCCACCTGCACTCCCATGAATTAACACCTAGCCAGATGGGATCTGAATTCACTATGCCCCCACAGATGGTGTAATCTGGACTGGGAGTGGCCTAAGGGTCATCTTAGATGACTGTTAGGACGCTTTTATGAGTTTAATTCCATAAAGTTGCACTTAGTTTTTATCTCCATAGATCTCCCTAACGGCTACCTAACCAATACCAAAAATTTAAGTGTGTAGAATCAAGGCAAAGTCAGTGATTTCCTAAATCAGCTCCTGCTCTGGGACATTTCCACCATGCCAGGAGACTTGAGCAAGTGGTGGTAGCAGAAAAGATACAAAGAAAACGAGATGGCTTGACTATTAATTTTCTGTTCATTTGTACCTTTTACCTTGTCATTTTATTATCCCAAAAGAACATGTGCTTGTTTTTAAAAATTAGATGTAACTTTTACTAATCAATGCAATCATAATAAATCAAAGTAGATAATGAAAATAACTTGATTCCCATGGACTTACTCTTCCAGGAACCAAAGGGATAGAAGCTTCAGCCTTGGTTCTCTCAGCTTCATCATACGTGGGCAGTGTTGTAGCCACATTGTAAGATGGGGGCTTTGGAAACCCAGACTCATCTTTGTAGTCAAAATATACTGCAGAATAAAAAGTCACAGTTATCAGATAAGTTGAATAGAGGTAAAAAAGGACTCCCACTAACTCTGGCAAACAAAAACCAGGCACTGTAACAGCACATATAAAATAATTAAATCAAAAGATGTTTACTAATAAGAGAGTAGGAATGGTTTTTAAATTGATCTATTTTCAATTATTTAAATTCAGACTCACTTTGCTCTCCTAAGTGCTTTGAACACTTTTTTCAATTGTTACGTGTTACACTCACAAAGACATTTAATACTAACAGTGGCAGAAGAAAAACACTTAAAACTAAAAATACTTCACCTGTGTGTGTGTGTAAGTCTGTACCATAGTTTCCTCCCATTTATAGACATGAAAATCAACTTAAAAAGAAGTTAAAGTTAATTTCTCATGGGTTTGTTTTGATACTTCAATTCTTTCACATTATTTTTTCCACGTATTGTTTTCTATGGTATGCCTAAGGTAACTTAGTTACAGAACCATTATTTATCTGCATTAAATCTTTAATTTCCTCTTCTTAATGATGTATCTTCATTGTTATTGAATTCTATTGTTAAAAATTCAATATTTATTATTATAAAAAATGTATTTACAAATGAATTAAACTTCTATATAACTTTTGAAGAAAAAAAGGATTCTGAAAAAAATTCCTATAGTTCATCAAGATTAACACCCCCCCCCCTTTGGTTAATTGTAATTAACTTCCAATTTTACTATAGTCTGATCATAATTGAAATTATCCATCAATACAATTCACCTCATTAACAGTAAAAAAGAAAAAATTCTATTCTCTTCACATGGGCAGAAAAGGCATTTGATAAAATTCAATACTACCAATAATAAAACACTTAGCAAATCAGGAATTTGTTAAAAAATTCCTTACTCTGATGAAAAATCTCTGAAAAACCTAGTGTAAATGTCATAAGTAATGGTAAATTTTTAAAAGCCTTCTACCCTAAGATTAGAGAATAAGACAAAAATGCCCACTATCACCTCTCTACTCAAACATTATCTCAGAGGTCCTACTAGCTGATGCAATATGGCAAGAAAAGGAAATAATAAGAATTGGAAAGGAAGAAATAACTGTCCCTAATCATGATGACATGATTATATACCTAGAATGCTCATGATTGCCTACAGACAAGCTTTTGGAATATATAAATTTAGCAGTCTCTGAGTACATAGTTAATATAAACTATCAATTGTATTTCCATATACCAGCAACAAGTAGAAAATAAAATTATATATATGTACCATTTGGAATAGCACCAAAATACACTGAATACCTAGGAATAAATCTAACAAAAAATATGCAAGATTTCTATGTTGAAACTTACAAAATATTAGAGAGAGAAATTAAAGGTGATTTTAATAAATGGAAAGCTATGTCATGTATAGACTGGAAGATGCAATATTATAAAGATGATAATTCTCTTCAAATGGATCCATAAAATCAGCGTAATCCAAACTAAAATTCTACAAGGGTTTCTGTTTTGTTCCATTTTATAAACACTGACAAACTGATTCTAAAATGTACACAGCCAACAAGAACCAAAGCAATCTCAAAGAACAAAAAGCTTCAAGGACCTATATTAGATATCAAGATTATAAAGCTCTACAAATTAGGAGAGTAGGGCACAGGTACAAAGATAAAAACAAATAGACCAAAGAACAGACTGCTGAGTCCAGAAACAGATCCCCACATATATGGCCACCTGTTTTATGACAAAGGTCACATTGTGGTACAATGGAGAAAGAATTTTTTTTTTCAAGAAATGGTGCTGGACCAAGTGGATATTCATTTGGAAAAACAACTTAATCTTAAATGCTACCTCACACTATACAGAAAAAACAACTCCAGATGAAATGCAGATCTAAATGGAAAAAATAAAATATCAAAGCTTTTAGAAGAAAATATAGGAAAATGTGTATTGAAACTAAAGCTGCAACCTTATGTAATTTGAGGAACACTCGTGTGTATGTATATATTACAAAATATTCCATGTATAACTTACTATACAATTTTTTTTTTAGTTTTAATCAAATCATACTAAAGTCACATCACAAAGGGAAATGTGCAAGTTGAATTAGCCCACGGCCATAGTAATTTTTAATACATGAATAAAACTGGTATCTACTACCTTACAAGTTGAGGAAAACAAAAACATTTTTACTTATCTATTTCAAAAAGATTTTTTAAAAAGTGGAATCCAGCCCTTACTGATGTCGCTCAGTGGGCTGGATGTCATCCTGCAAACTGAAAGGTGGCCAGTTTGATTCCTGGTCAGGGCACAGGCCTGCGTCGCAAGCCAGGTCCCCAGTTGGGGGCGTATGTTGGGGGCATGTGAGGCAATTGATGACTATTCCTCTTTTCTCTCCCTCCCTTCCCCTCTTTCTAAAAATAAATAAATAAAACCTTTTAAAAATGGAATCTATCCATACAGATCTCATAAAATTTTAAGTTTCCATGAAAAGTTTAATTACAATATTTTCAAGTTTATTTAGTACATTCAAAATTTTAAAAAATCTAGTATTTGTTAGACTACTCAAATTAAAATAGGTAAAGTGAATATACAATTATGTGATTTTTTTCCCTACCAATGTGTTGCATTTTTTGTTCTTCTCAGAAATAGACTAATAAGTACACACAATAAACATTTATCTTTTAAAAAGCCATGTTAACTTAATAAAGGGGAGAAGGCCATTTAAGCCATTTTAGAGGTTTCCTTTTTTAAAAAGTAAAAATGGAAAACCCTAGTTCATAAATAATAAAAAGAATCAATGATTTTGAGTAACTTATGATATCTAAAAACCTATTTCTCTGACCTGGAACTTAAAGAACTCACAGAGACATAGAAAGGGTTTTTTTTTGTTTGTTTTGTTTTTTTTTGGTATGTTTTTTTAAGGCCCCTGGGTAGTCAGTTAAAATGCCACAAAACCCAAAGACTTCATTCAACAGAGAGTTCTTCAGGCTTTATTCTATAGTTTATCTTTCCTTTTTACACAGTCTTAAGAAGTTTTGTTATTTGCTGTTGAGGCCCATAGCAAGATTAACAAAGAAAACAAGCGAAAGAGGGAAAGGACCTCAGGCTGACAGCAAAATGAGATATAATCTTGCAGATATAATCAAGAATTTCATTCTTGAGTGAAAAACAACTTAATCTTAACTCAATGAATACAAGTATCTCTATAGTACAGAATAGAATACCTTCTAGAGGCTGTTTCTGTTGCAATCCCTAAATCATAAGCAAAATTTTAAACAAAGAACAGAACATGT
The DNA here is from genome assembly GCF_987537825.1 of Furipterus horrens. Classification (NCBI taxonomy): domain Eukaryota; kingdom Metazoa; phylum Chordata; class Mammalia; order Chiroptera; family Furipteridae; genus Furipterus; species Furipterus horrens. The sequence continues at coordinate 72,348,332 of NW_028327180.1, forward strand.
CAGTGAATAAGGGAAAGAAGTGGTTGAGAAAGATTTCTATCTAAAATAGTTTTAAGTTTTTACAAAGAGTGGAAACTAAGATATTCAGAAAAAAATTACCTCTTATAAATATAAAGGACATTTATCATTAATAAAACAGGAATCCAATTTCTTATTAATCAGTTGAAATTTTCACTAATGTATTATATTTAATGGAAGACTAGGCAGAGATGAGTGCATAGGAAATAGTATTGCAATTCTTGCAATTCTTTCCCAAGTCCTGCTGTTGTCATCTTAATTTAATTCTATGAGACAGCTTAGAATTCTTCCAAAGCCATAATTTAGCACTGTTAGTTTCATATACTTACAAATAAAAGTAACTTAACTAATATAAGAAGATAGAGTTCAGAATTTGAAGCTGGAGTAGAGGTGAGAAATTTTCTGTTCCTCCTAATTATAATGGCAGCTTCATGGCCACAGAGACTAACAGATTTTTTAAAAATCCTCACTCCAGGATATGTTTACTAGTTTGAGAGGGAGAGAGGGGGAGGGTGGTGATGGGGTGGGAGAGGGAGGGGGAGGGGGGGAGAAGGGGGAGGGGGGGGGAGAGAGAGAGAGAGAGAGACACTGGTGTGAAAGAAACATCAATTGGTTGCCTCCTACACGTGCCCTGACTAGGGACTGAACCCACCACCTAGGTATGTGCCCTGATCAGGGCTCAAACCCACAACATTTTGGTGTATGAGATGACACTCCAATCAACTGAGCTACCTGGCCAGGGCAAGACTACCCAGCTGTCTGAAGTGCTTGAAAAGCATTCTGAGGTTGTCTGGTATGAATGCTGTCTTCAACTTGCTATCCACCCTGGGAGTAGGTGGAGTTCAGTTGTAGCACCATGGGGCATATACTTGCCACTCTGCCTCAGCTCTTTTCTAGAGAATATGAAAGAAGTTTCATTAGTTTTGGTCAACTTTCAGCAATTAAAGCAGAACTGGTTATCAGGAAGCTCCAGTTACCAAAAGTCCTCAACTATTGAGATTTTCGTTTTTCTTCTTCCCCATCCCTCTACACACATATGAGAAATTTAAAAAGATACCCTGCATAATATGGGAAGATGAAAGGTCAATTAGGGAGGGTTTAAACTATGAGGAATATTTAAATTATGAGAAACAGAATGAAGGACTTAGGAAGCTTCTAGCTTGCTGGGTTTTTTTTTAAAGAATTTACTAGCATAAAAATATGTAACACTCTATATTCCACACCATAGGTACTAGAGTCACATAGAGCAAAAGAGCTAATGAAGAAACTACAGAAAGAACAAAACTCAGGTGATCAGCCGGGTCCTGAATTTCTTCTTCTTTTACTTTAAGAGACTGTTGGAATGAAATTGAGTTCCATAAAAAGGCTACATTGGAATGGGGTTTGACCTGTTTTTCTGAACAGTACCATGGGTCTTTCCCACCTCAGGCTATAAACTAAATATAATGTCAAAGACTACTTAAGGAAGCTGAAACAAAGGCAAACTACCAACAAGCACATACTAGACCAAAGCCCAGGGCTAAGTGCATTCCAAGAGCCCAGTGGTCACCTCGCCAGCACCTACCTGCACTCTCCGCAGAGATGCTGCTGTAAGGAGGAGGAGCGTCACCTACGACCTGTTGCGGCTCTCCAGGCTCTTCCTCATTCTGCAACTAAATAAAAATTTCATATTTTAATGCAAGTATAAAGCTAGTAAGACAGAGAAGAACCTGAAAACTGAAATAGCCTTTCTGGAAAGCTAGTTGGCAATGTCTTTCTAAAGCCTTAAAGTGTAGAAATGCTTTACAAAGTCTTCTACTCCCAGGCATTTATCCTAAAGAAATAATCAGACAGAGGCAAAAAGGTAGATATACAGGATGAGGCATAAGTAGGTTTATGTTGTGAGTACACAGAACATACTTTATTCTCGTTTATTATTTATTAATTACGGTATTATTTTCCATACAAACAACTGTAAACACACCTTGTTCCACCCTATAAACACCATGGCAGCAAAAATTAGAAACCACCTAAATTCCAATCATGGGAAACATTAAACAATTATAGTTCATCTCACGAAACCCTACTAAGCAGCCTAAAAATGAAAATGAAAAAAATTTGATGACTTGAACAGATATTCATGCTATACTGATACATGAAAAAAGCTAAACTTACCAAACACTATGCATCATACAATTTGGTTTTGAAAGACATATATAATGGAAAGAAGGTCTAGAATGATAGACATCTACAGTTTACACTGTTTATCTTCACGTGATAGGATCACAGGAACTTCTAAAAAATTTATTTGTGCGTTCTCATTTTTTGTAATAAACATATATCACTTGTATAATTTTTAAGTTACAAAAATATTCTAATAATAATAATAGTATGTAAGTCACAGCAAAGCAAGGTTTACTGTTATATTCAGTTTGTGCACAGAAATTAGACTTTTAACTTGAGAAATTTATGAAAATACAAATTTCTACCTAATTGTACATAAAACCGCTGTCAATACAGCTCAGCAACTTTCTCACTAGTCACATCTACAGCTACTTGAACTCACACCAAAAGTATGTCTTCCTGCCATTGCCCATATGGCTAGTCTACCCAATTCACCTTTATAGAACAAAGACATTTGATTTAATTTTTCCAGTGTGTCAATAGACCACAGCTCATTTAAAAGATGAACCAGCTGAGAATGAGAAATCAATCTGTAAGTAATAACAGAGTATTCATTGGGCGTCTGGGTCCTGGCTGTATATGAACATAATATACACAGTCAACTAAGCCAATTAAGAAAATACGCAACCTCTAAACCATCTGCTACAAAGAACTCTATCCTGAATTGAGAGAGAAAAACAGAGCCTGACCTTTCATAACATGAAGTACAGCTCCCTAATTCTTTAAATTTTAACCATCCCAGTCTCTATGCTATTCAAAAGCCAATGAACTTTTCTGATTAATACCACAAAACACTCAATTTCAAAAAAATTCCTGTGCCAAATTTCCATAAACATCTACCATCTGATCACACTTTAAAAACCCTTGTAATCTAATGTTAAAGCATCCCCAAAATAATTGTATTGTAACCTAAGGTGAATTTTTTTTAAGGAAAACATATGGGCAAAAGAGCTGTAGTAAAGCCAATGTTCCCAGGACACCAAATTAGTAAATTATTTAAATAGAGTCCCCGAAGCCATGGTTCATTCAGAATACTTTTAACATTATCTGAAGGTCTGGAGAGGGTAGTTTTCTCCACCTGCTCCCACCTAACCATTCTTGTGCCCTGGGAATGTCACAAAAAGCAGCAAGAGCCTGCTGCAAAAAACAGAGGCAAAATGTTCACTTAATATACTCTAGCTAGTAATGTTCTTTAAACCTGGCTTTGATATCTTTGACCTGTTTTATATTTCCTGAGCTTGGTCAAATAATCATGTTGCCTCTGCATAATTTAGGTTTTAGAAAGCAAGCATGACAATTCTAAGAAATACAGAGGTCCAAAGAATAAAGAGCTCTGATATGCCAGTATCTACAAGATCAGTTGCCTGTTTCCTAGCAACCTGGAAGTGAGACATTTGATCATCCCACACCAGGGTAACAGATAACAGAGCAAAGAAATTCCAACCGTCTCAGAAACCCCCATTTTCTCTTTGGTGAGCAAAAAAGAAACATTTACAGGTGACGTTTTTTGCTCCATAAAAATTCACCACTTCAGAATCATGTACTAATATTATTTCCAACTAAAAACAAAAAACACCCACTCTGACTTCATACTGGGAAGACTCCAGGAATTCACTGTACAGGTTTGTTTCTATAATGCTGCCAAGTTTAGACTATCAAGAAAGGTGTTTAAAATACTACAATGTAGGAGGAAAAGAAGCAATCACCTTCAAGAAGTACTTAGTGACCACCATCTGCATAAATAATAACTTGCTAAACAACCAAATCCCTCTCTTTTAGGAGTTTGCTTAGCTGTACAAATTCTAACACTTTTTACACTTTGGGTGTCTCCACGGCCATAATTTTGACTCGACAAGGGGGGCCCATGTGCACTAGAACTGGAGTGGGGGATACTTGGTTTCAAAATGTATTTTTAAAGTTCCCTTCTCTGTTCCCAAGCACCCTTTCGGTACACTCCTTCCTGCCACAGCCCTGGGGCTCTCAGGGAAGCAGCAGCATTGTCACTTTGGTGTTGGACAGATGCCTGGTCTCTTCCACCAACTGGGTCAGTGGGAGCCTGAGTACAAGCTACCTGTCACAGAACCCTGGCTGTAGGGGATAACGTGAGAGGCAGGTCTGAAAAGTGGTGTGACCTGCTTTCGCCCTGCTCTGTGCTGTTAGGTAGGGGGGAGTCCTTATATGTATAACTGTGACAGATAATAAACAATGGCTGGGGGCTGGATTCTTTTGTCACGTTTTTTAATGATTATGATCAATTTTACTTATCCTAAATAAGTAAGATTGACTTTTTTTTCCAAAAAGAATCATACAATTACCTAAGCATGCTATATAAGGTACTATATTCAGTATAAACTACCTATACTTAACCTGTATCTCCACTGCTGAGATAGAAATAATGCAACGATCTGAAAATTCAGATGAGTTTCCCTTTACCACCCCCCAGACTGTGCCTCACTCCCACTTCCCAGGCTCTGTGCAGCTCCCCAGAAGAACCTTAGAACCTGTCCGTGTTCCTACCTTAGATTTATCATAGTCTGCTGTCATACCTCTTGGCCTTGATCATCCTCAATTTATTGTTTAATATTTACCTATAAATGTTTTGTCCTTTAGATTTAGACTATGAAATACAGCACATCTAAAATAACGGATGTTTTCCTTCTTACTACATCTCTCTATAGCCTATCTGTACTGTTGCTATTAGAAATAAATATATTACTTTTTTCTTGGTTGAGTCCTATTTAAACAGCAAGAAAATTCTAAGATTTTTTAGTTATTATTTTCTTCATTAAATTCATTGGGATAACATTGGTTAATAAAACCATACAGGTTTCAAGTGTACAAAATTCTCCTAAGTTTTAAATCCCTTCTGTAAGTAATTATCAGTAAGTCTCAGAAAATCCTGGACGAGTGCCTAAACTCTAGCTTTACGTTATTTAACCACTTCTAATTTTGGAGTTAATTTATAAAACTTTTACCTTAAAATATAATTTATAAACCTCTCATTACCAACCCACTACTTCTGCATACTCTTTAAATCCTACCAAATGGGACAGTGTAATTACCAGAAAGTAAACAGCACATTTACTTAGCCCTGGCTCTGCCACTGCATAAACAACTGAGTATGCTATTTTACTCTGTTCAGAAACAGCCAAAGTTTGTGAAGACTGTAAGTTTTCTATTATATTATATAGACTGTAAATTTTTAATTATATATTGACTATAAATTGTGTTATTCTAACATCACCAAAATTCTTTATATTGAAGAACAGCTCTCTATTAATTGTTATTAATTAGGGATTAACATTTAAAATAAATAATTCTGAAAAAGAGAATCACAATAAAAAGACTATCTAATTTTTAAAAGTAAAAAACAAAAGATATATAAATAGCCAATATACACAAGATCCTCAACATCATTAGTCATCAAAGAAATGCAAATCAAAACCAGAGATACCACTTCACACCCACTAATATGGCCATAAAATATTAAAAAGAAAAATAACAAGCACTGTTGAGTATGTGGAAAAAGCGGAACCCTTATAGTCTACTGGTGGGAATGTAAAGTGGTGCAGCTACTGTGGGAAAGTTTAGCAGTTCCTCCAAAAAAGTTAAACAGATCCAGCACTTACACTACTATATATATACCTAAGAGAACTGAAAACCAATTTTCACAGAAAAACACATACATGAATGTTCACAGAAGCATTACTTGTAACAACTAAAATGGTCATCAGCTGATGAATGGGTCAACAGAATGTGCTACCTCCTTACAAAAGGACAGATAGGAATACTCCATCCTATCTGAAAAGGATGAAGGGCTGACACATGCTACAACATAGACGAAACTTTTTAAAAACACGATGCTAAGCAAAAGGAGCCAGTCACAAAGACCACATACTATTGTAAGATTCCATTTATATAAAGTGTCCAGAAAAGGCATCCAATGAAGACAGAAAGTATATCAGTGGTTGCCAGGTACGGACGAAGAAAAGAAGGGAGAGTGAGCGACTGCTAGAGCAAATGTAAACACTGTTGTGAATTAAGCTTTCCACTCTCTCCACTGCCTCTCTTCTGCCATAACTCACGACAACCCCTTCCCAGGTAGTGAGAAATCTGAATATTTCATTCAATGAAATTTTACCAGGCACTACTACATACCAGGATCACACCAATTTGTGACTATCTTCCTTTAATGTTTCTGAAAGGACACTTCCATTTTTTCATTAATTTACTAGAAAGACTGGTTGTTATTTTAAGCCATAATAGTACCATTTAGGCTGATAATTTTGGGTGTTAAAAATGTAATTTGATTAATTTGTTAAATGATACCTTTATGCACAATTATTAGGATCAATGTCTGTCAATAAGGTCAAGTAACTTTATCATGAAATCTATTGACAGAAGCACTACTCCTATATGCCACTACACGAAAGCAGCAAAGGAAGTCATTTTACATAAAGATCCACCAGGTAAACCTAACATGCCAGTGAGAGGGTGCCTCAAAGGGTACCTAAAGGGAGCTTTGAGTTCTGGTAATCCTGCTTCTTGATCTGGGTACTAGTTAAGTGTATTTTCGGCTTGCGAAAATTTACTGAGCTGTACACTTGTAATCGTACTTCACTAACAATTCAGGAAGGGAGGAAAGGAGCCTGTCAAAGGATTAGTGAGCGATGTAGACCGTGAGCTCTGCAGACTGGGCGCTTTGCCCGGTTTATGGCTATATTCACCCCAGCACTTACCAGTGAGTCACACATCATGGATACCTTATTAGTGCATGTTGACTAAAGCAGGATGTGGAACAGAAAACTACCTGAAGAAATGGCAGTTAATCTTAATGCCATCTGAACTTACCCAATCACATTTATTAAAAACAACCAACTGGCATATCCAAAAAATGGAATATTCTACACTGAGACAATGAAGTCAAATGTACAAACACTGAACATGACAGGGACATGCCTACAACCCAGGGATGCGTGCTGACTGCATGCAGCCTGCCTGGCTTTGCTAGCCCATGAGCTACCAGAGCTCTGTCAGGCTGGGAAGTTCCAAAGATCTGCTTCCTGATGCTGCTGCTGTTGCTGCTGCTGCTGATGGCAATGGTGGTGGTGGCGGTGTAGAGCATGCGAGGGCAGAGGTCATGGTTGGGACAAGGTATTCTATCCAAGAGAGTCCACCTTAATTTAGACCTAGTCATGAGGTCCCCTTCTTCTGCAAGTACAGAGAGCCAAGAGGGAAACACATTAGGCAGTTCCTATTGTTCCCTCCAGCCCATCTTCACAGATGCTCCATTATGCAAGTGTCTAGCGGCTGGATTACTTTACCACCATCCAGTGATCATGTCAGACCATGACTGATATGGGGTCTGAGAACACAACAGTAACCATGACTGGTGTTTTTGACCTCACCAAGTCTGTAATTTAGCCAAAAAGGACAATAAAAAAAAGTAATTACAATATAATTACAACTATAATGTTCCAGTTAAACACACACGTTTGCCTCTTATTCCTTCAAAAACCCTCTTAAATGTAAACGCTAGTGAAGTTTTGTTAATTTTAAGGCAAAAGACTACAAAGACAAATAACAGGAGAGGAAGCAGCAATAAAGTCCTAAAAGCTAGAAGCAAGGTGACAGGTGGTAACTAACACAGCAGACCCAAGAAAACAAAATCTCACACCAGAAAGCAGAACAACCTGTCTTGCACGATACTCTCAATATATCCACGAACTGGTGGCATGAGGTACTGGTGAAAGTAGTCGTAAAAATGAGATTTAAAATCTGTTACCCCCAGAATACAACAAGGATGCCAGCCTGTTAAACCAAGCATGCCGTTGCCTGGAGACAGCGAACTGACCTGGAGTCTACAAGATCCTTCCCCCTGTGGGAAGGCCACCCTCCCTCCACACCCCCACTCTTATTAGGGATTTCTGGAACCAAGGGTAGGTAGGATGACAACCATGTCCAGTTTGAAGCAGCTAGAGAAGCACAAGACCTTCACCCATTGTCCTTTACAAGATTATAAAGGGTCTTAAGTCTGAGAGGGGGGAATTGTTACAGAGTGGGGACACCCCCAAAATAAGTAAGTTAAGTTTAAAAAATTAACAAGAATTAAAAAATAAATAAATAAATACACAATTTAAAAAAAATCACTGGTCAACAGAAGAAAGGATTTGAGAAAAATTGCTGGACTGCAGCTTTTATCTGATTAAGATTTTCCTTGAATTCCAAACCTCTTACCCACTTTTTTTTCTGAATTCCAAACTCCTTACCTACACTTTTTTTTCTCCTTTTAAAAAAGGTCAGTTTGAGATGGAATGTAAGATAGTCTTTTAGGCTACATAACAAACCATCTTTTCAGATCTCAGCCATCTGAATAAAGTGCCCATAAAAATTCAAATAAATAAATAAAAGAAAAAAACGGCTGGAGATACAATTAAACATACACAGCTCCCAGAATTCCCATTAGAAGACTGAGGTTTGTTCTCTGGAGAGAGTCAAGCAGAAATTTCTGGGCTGGAGACAACAGTTTTAGGAGAAAGAGTAGCATACCAGAAAAAAGTGATTGAGAGATTTATGTACTAAATGTTGAGATTTCCCAGCCTTCTTCCCCCAGTCAGCTCCCAGAATACTATCAACAAGGCCTGTCTGTTCTCTGGGGAAACTGATCGGCCCAAGTATAGACCTAAAGATACAAAAAAAGCCAAGTCAGGTTGCGTTACGGCACAGGCCTCAGTGAGCAGCTCTATCAAGCATAGAGAGCAGCTTCCAAACTGCATATAGACCAAGTACTCTTAACCAAGCAGGCAAAGACCACCATGTACCAAAAGATAGCTTCTAAACAAAACAGGTCATAAAAGGCCAATACAAAGAAAGTAAATGCAATGCAGAGGAAACAACTATACTAAAGATGAAAACTAAAGAAAGAAAAAAAACTTTCAAAGCTCCCAGAGAAACGAGAGGGGGAAAAAAAAAAACTATGAAACAAGGACAGGGTGCTATTTAAAAAAAAGAAAGAAAAATAATTATAGAGGACAATTTTGAAAATTAAAAGTGACAACACACCGGGATGGTGAACACACAATACACAATACAATATATAGATGTATTATAGAATTATATACCTGAAACCTATATAATTTTATTAACCATTGTCACTCCAATAAATTCAATAAAAATTAAAGAGATGGTTGGAGGGATTTTAAGATTATATAACTTCAGAGAGATTCACTCTATATAAGTAGTGTTGTAGCTATAGATATAGATTTATACATATTCAATTGGCAAATATCACAATTTTTAAAATACTTACACACTGGACAAATATGTATTAGAAAGGGCCCACAATGTCTCATCTCGAAGTATACATGAAAAATATCTTGGTGAACATAAAATATCAAGTAAAGGAACTACTGACATTTATTAAAAATGACAACAGAAATTAAAATTTTATTAAAGAGAAGATAAATTTGAGGAAAAACTCATAGAAAATAGAGAAAAAGAGATGAAAAATATAAGAGGTTAAAAAAATATAAAGATGGCCTGGCTGGGTAGCTCAGTTGGTTAGAGCATTACCCAGGTAGGCCAGAGTTGCAGATTTGATCCTTGGTCAGGGCACATACAAGAAATGACCAATGTATGTATAAATAAGTGGAACATCGAGTCTGTCTGTCTCTTTTCTCTTGCTCTCTCTCCCTCTCCCCACCCCTCTCTTCTCTCTCTAAAATTAAACAAACAAAAAGACACCAAAAACCCTCCCTGATGTGGCTCAGTTGGTTGGGCATCATCCCGGGAAACAATAGGCTTCTGGTTCAATTCCCAATCAGGATACATGCCTGGGTTGCAGGCCCAGTCCCCAGTCACAGGGGGCATGAGACAGGCAACTGATCTATGTTTCTCTCACACATTGATGCTTCTTGCTCTCTCATTCTCCTTCCTTTCCTCTTTCTAAGAATAAATAAATAAGATCTTTTCAAAAAAATTAAAATTAAAAAAATTAAACAATAATTGAGCTATGTCAAAGGGACACAGGTGCAAACTGAAAGAGCTCCCAATGGCCAACAGTGGAACAATAACAAAATTAAGTAGCATTGGATTATAATTCAAAGAATAAATGAGTCCATACTGATATCATTGAATAAATAAATGAAGGAGACAAATGTCCCATGCAGAACATTTCCAAATAATTTATGTAGATCTTCGGCCCTGAAAGAGGTGGTGGAGTGTAACTCCCCAATCCTTAAGGATGGACTGTGCATAGTGACTTCCTTCCAAAGAGTACAGTATGAAAAAGATGGGGTGGGGGGAGTAATTTTACAGTAGAGAAACCTGACAATCACTACCTCAATCAATCAGGTGACCACGGTCAACATCAACAGTGATAAGTCATGTTGACAGCATGTGCTCTTGGTAAAATGTGATGAAAATGGCACTTTACTTCTATGGTCTTCTGCCCCCAAAACCCACAACCCAGTCTAATCATGAGAAAAGCATCAGACAAATCGCAATTGTGGTACACTTTACAAACATGTGGCCAATACTCCCGTATCAGAAACAAGGAAAATTTGAGAAACTATCACAGCCAAGAGAAGCCTAAAGAGACATGACGACCAAATGTAATGTGGTAACCTGTATGGGACCCTGGAACAGAAAAAAGAAGTTAGATAAAAACTGAAAATCTAAATAAAGTATAGACTTTAGTTAACAATAATATCAATATTGGCTCATCAACTGTCACAAATGTACCACATGGATGTAAAATGTTAACAGGGGAAACAGGGTCTGGGGTATATGAAAACTGTACTATCTTCCCAATGTTTCGAAATTCTAAAAACATTACAAAAAGTAAAATTTATTTTAAAAAGTAAACATTTTTTAAATATATTTTAAAGCAAAGAAAAAAGCCTGAAGAATGCACACCAAACTTGAAGTAAGGGAAATCAAGTTTTCCTTTACAAAGTTGCTCTTTGACTCTAGTGTATGAAAAATGTATCTGTGTACTGTTGTACAAGAAATGCTTAATTTTAAATGCCACATTTAAGCACTGAATGATAAAACTGTTACTAAACAGAACCACTCCCTAAACCCTTGTATTTCTAGTAATAAACTATCCTATCTCTGGAAAGGCCTCCAAATCACATTCAAGCCTCTGATTAACTACTAGCATTACTGCAATACATGAATTTAGAAGAAAAACTGTCAAAGATTATACTAAATTGCTGGGCAGAATATATACAAATATATATGGGAAAGGAACTTCTTTAATTAGTAAGGAAATATTCCACTAGATTCACTCTTAAATTATACCAGTATTTAGAGCTAGTATTTAGAACTTTTAATATAAATTGTGTTACTCAGAAAAAAATAAGTCAGCCTAATGGTAACAGCAGGATGTGCTAAGTGATGTTAGATAACATTCACTCGGTGAAGGCAACAATCATACTGTACTTCTATCTAGACAGCCACTAGCAGCAATTATAACTGGATTATGCTAAAAAAAAAAACAAAAAAACTAGAGAATGTAAATTTGATATACGACACTTACCAACTGCCTAAGCAATTGGCAAAAATGACTTGAGAATAAAGATATTGAGTGGATTTACAGCATTAATCCCTAATTAAAATGTTAGAAGCTGCTTTATCTAAATAGGCATCATCCACTATTACTACAAGAATATGGCTTTACTAAACAATATACTTGTCCAAAGATAACAGTAGAATAAATCATTAAGAAATGAAAGTAATTATTTTAAAGCCCTAAGAACAAATAAATTAGAAGATGTCTCTTAAATCTCTTCAAGCCTTTCTCTTTCATAAAAATACAAAATCACTATAATGGTGGAATTTATTTTATAATATAATTTAACGTAAAGTAATGTAATATAATTGGTGTGTAGGAGAAAGTTATATGCAGACAAACTAGTGGGTGACATCAGTTTGGATGATGCCAGTATTTCCCAGAGCACTTCTTGATTTCTACCCAAGCCAGAAAGTTTTGCCCCATTTCCAGGGCAAATACAGAATGATTAAACCAATTTAATCTTCCCTAACAAGTAGTTGACCAGTAGGACCAGGCAAAAAAATAAGAATGGATCAACAGCAGTCCATCAGTGCTACAAAAACAACACAAAGTATACATAGTTTACCAAGAGTGAGTGAAAAACAGGATAGTTAGACCTGCAGCTCTTGCCACTCACAAATCCTGTTTCTCTATTAGGAACAGACTACTGAAGTGCTCTCGTGATATATTTCTCATGTGACAATATCTGCTTAAAACATCATACCATTATTTTTAGAGTCACACACAATATCCAAATATTTACCATTTCTAGGATTTGCTTCAAAATGGTGGGAAGTATAAATGAAACAAGATTAGCTACTTGTTGCTAAATGCCGAATATGTGATGGATGGCTAAATGTAATTACACTATATTTTTGTATATATATTTTAAATATTCATAGTAAAAGTTGAAAATGCAAATAAATGTTAGGAAATTACTACAGCTCAATAACAAAAAGCAAACAACCCAATTCAAAAATGGACAGTGGAGTTAAATACACATTTCTCCAAAGAGACACAAATGGCCAATAAGCACATTAAAAAGATGCTCAATATCACTAATCATGAGGGAAATGCCAACCAAAACCATAATGAGATACCATTTCACACCCATTAGGATGACTTTATCAAAAAGAAAAACAGAAAATAACAAGAGTTGATGAGTATGTGAAAAAAACCAGGGCCCTTCCACACTGCTGTTGGGAATGTAAAATGGTGCACTGCTATGGAAAACAGAATGGCCAGTCCTCAAAAAATTAAAAATAGCACTACCATATAAACCAGCAGGTCCACTTCTGAATATATATCCAAAAGAATTTCATGTAGGGACTCAAGAGACTTATACGCCCATATTCACAGCAGTATTATTTACAGTGATCAAAAGGTGAAAGGGGGGAAAAAAAAAGAGGTCAAAGCGCCCCAAGTGTCCATCCACAGAAGAATGGACAAACAAAATACAGCATATACATACAATGGGATATTATTCAGCCTTAAAACAGAAGGAAATTCTGATACATGTTACAATATGGATCAACCTTGAGGGCATTACGCTAAGTGAAGCCAGTCACAAAAGGACAAACACTATATGATTCCACTCATATGAGGTACTTAGAGTAACCAAAATTCATAAACAGAAAGTAGAATGATGGCTGTCAGGGGCTGAAGAAGGAAACGGGGAGTTATTATTTAATGGGTAGGTAGTTTGGGTTGGGGAGGAAGAAAAAGCTCTGGGAATGGATGGTGGTGATCATTGCCCCACAATGTGAATGTATTTAATGCCACTAAACAGGCTATACACTTAAAAATGGTTAAAATTGTAAATTTTATATACATATATTTACCACAAATTAAGATTTCTAAAGAAATAATTTTACCCAGCTTCTCAACGTTTTTATAAAAGTTTTTTTTGATCACTGGCCATATATGCCACAAATACAGCAAAATAACCCTAAAATCTTGACATACCATTCTCAGGGGCATTGCATTATATAATTATAACAACTTTGGAAACTGAACAAATTAAACCACATGGGCACTACTTGGCCCTTCCTTCAGGATCTTGACTCTCTCTCAACATGAATTATATTTTGGCCTACCAGAGATGAAATTCTATCTCTTCCTCCACAATCCTGAGAGACCTTACCCATAAAGATATCATTCCCAAAGCTGCTCCACAATGTCATCAAACTACAATACAAACGTAACAGCGATGCTCACAAGCAGGCAACTTCTTTTGCAGACAATGAGTCAGGTCTAAAACTTAACATTCTGCAGTCTATTTTAACACTATATGGCAATGTCATAATTGCCCACTTATACTGGATTCAAATCCAAATATCTCAAAACATTTCAGGACGTATATGGCAAAATTCATGATATAGGCAAAGATCTATTCCAGTGAGGCAAGGAGGGCTTGAAATGGATGAACAGGAATAAATATAACACTTAGGTATCTTCATGATGGGCCTACCTAGATCTTTCTCAAGTGGCGCTTCAGAATGTTTGGACACAATTTCAGTTTCAAAATGCAAGATGTGGTGAAGGTAGATAAAGCTGCAAGAAAGCTATGAGCCCCGCCTTTCTGTGTAGTCTGTCAAGATGCTAAATTCAAGTTGTGCACATACTGCACTACCAATAACAAACTTTTTAAGGAGAAAATTGTGTTTGCATTTATGAATGAATCATATAGTTTTCATTACACTTACTTCAAGAGAAGACAAGCTCAATTTGATTAAAAAGATCAAACAGAAATTCGAATGGTCTTCTGTAACAACCAGTTATCATGCTCCTATCAAGTTGTCTGACTAATTCACCAACATCTTATAATTCAAGTTTTTTAAATACATATATTCTCTGACCAAACATTTTCACATCTAGAAATTTATACTAATAGATGGACATGTATTTAAAAGAAACTATAGTGAATTAAAAAATATTTTTAAACATCCTTAGTGACCAACAATGGGCAACTGGTTAAATTATGGTGCAGCCAAACAATTACATTCCATATAGACATAAAAACATGAACCCATCTTATTATATTGTGCGCCTCTGTACATACATGTGCATGAATACACATGCAAATTTGTGGATGCACGTGTGTCTGGGAACATGAGATACACAGGCACATATGGGCGTGTAAACATAATATGTGCACACATGTACAAAGTGTGTGCAAAGCATAATTAGGGGTCCATGGAATTGCACTTGTGTGTAAAGATGTGCCTGTATATGTATGTGTGGGTGCATATATATCTACTAATGCATATGCCTTTATTTGGATCATAAGCCTGTGTTTTAAGTAGGTGAGTGTGGATTTATCCTTGTAATCACTACTTAGAAGCTGCGACCTTGAGCAAGTTACTAGGGCTCTTGGAGTCTTCACTGTCACCTATACAGTACCAAACCCTGCCTCCTAGGGGTTTTGTAAGGATTAAGTGAAATAATGCATGTAAAGCACTTATTACCGTGATTGGCACGTAGTAAATGCTCACAGTAAATCAATATTAGCTTTCCTTCTCTGTACACATATATACTGATCTATACTTGTATATATTTCCATAGCTATAAATCCATAGGTACACATTAAAATATTAACTTTGGTTATCTATGGATGATACGTGGGGATTTTTTTTGGCTTTCATATTTTCCAATTTGTCTAAGAATATTATTTCTCTTTTCCACTCTCTTTTGAAGCTTATTTCTTCAAAATAATGAGCTCTCCCTGTCATACCTCAATTTGTAGTATGTAAAACCATTAAATACTACACAAAGAAACGCATAATTTTGATACCCCACCATTTTTTTTTTTGTATTCTAGCAGTATGTAAGCACTACCTACTAGCTCAAGAAGATGGCAGTACAAAGAAAAGCCACAGCATTTTGCTTGTTTGCCTCATCCAAGGCAAATGAAAAGAATGAATTAATCAAACTACGGGGTACAGATGATTTGCAAACACCTTGGTGACAGTTAAATGACACCTGTCATTCACATTTTATTGAAGAAGAGAGAAACCCAGAGCCTTGCCCAAGGTCATAGAAAAAAGCATGTGCCAGGCCCCAGGCTGTGAGCGATCTAAGGACTAGACTGCTTTGCCACAGTTTGGGCGTGTTTACGAAACCAAGAATCTAAATTCTTAACCAGTCATTCCAGGAGTCCAGCTGGGGGACGAAGGAAATGACAACACAGGGCTAATGACAACAAAACAAAACAGTAACTGGCCACACCAGGGTTAATGTGAATGTATTAATCATATTTTTTCTTATTTCTAAAATTAGATAGAACATTTCGTAGAAGCACAACTGACATTTTATGCAAATTATACTAAGCATTCGAAACACGACAAAATGCAAGCAGTTATTTGCGGTCCCAATCAACATCAATTACTACCCGGCTCAATTCCACAAAACCCCTGCAGAAGGTCTCTCTGAATTTCCGAAGGAAACCCGGCTATAGATAGTGGCGAGTGAAACAAGCAGCTCTTTTTCCCCTAGGGCCGCAACTTATAAGTCATACCCTAGATAATAATCCAATCAACCCCCGTTCACTTCCTCCCCAGGTATGCTATTAAACCTCGTTGGACATTTCCAAGCTATTAAAACACACACCCAGGCACACGCCCTGCAGTCTTCCACGTAGCGCGACATTTTGGGACATCATCGAAGTTGAACACCGCCTTTTCCTAATTTACTGCAAAATGCGGGCTTGTCTCTCGCCTCGCCTCGTTCTTCACTTTTGTCTTAAGACGTAGGCGAGGGGGATGGGTTTCGATACAGACAAGGCTCTGAAACCCTGAGTAATCGCATGTCGCTGCGGGGAGCTGTCGGCGGCAGTCGCAGCGATTTTAATCTTTTCTCTCCGCCTAGTTTCCTTTTCCATTTCATGCTTGGTTTTTATTTTCCTTCCCAATGACGTCAAAGCAAAGGTGGAAAATGGAAAACCTAATGTCCCCAGGTCCATGTCCCCCGACGCTGGCGGGTTCTGACTTGGGGACCCGTCTGCTGTGGGAAACGTAGGAAACGCAGCGGGGCACAGGCTTTCCCACCGCCAGAGTCCCGCCCAAGGTCGTGTGGGGACGGGTTCGCGGCTCGAATCCGAGCCCGGGACCCGCCCGGCCCGCTCGGCCCGCCCAGGCCCAGCGCGGCCTACCAAGCCACGGCGTCGAGCTGGCCACAGGCCGGGCTGGACAGGCCTGAAGCGGCTGGCGGGGAGGACAGGGCCGGGGTCCCGGGCCTGGGGCGGGACTCGGCGCTGCTCACCTGCTGGTACCCGCTGCCGCAGGCCGGCTCCACCGCAGCCAGAGCCGCCAACGCCAACGCCATGGCGAAGCCGGCCGCAGGGAAAGAGGGCGGACGAGCAAGCGAGCTGAACGAAGGGGCGCGGGCGCCGCGACCGGGGAGCGCTGAGAGACCGAGGGGTCGCGTCCCGAGTGGGTCTCGATGGCCGCCGACGTTTGCAGGCGAGCCGCTCTCCTCCGCCTGTGAGCGCCGCCGCCTCGGAGGCTCCCACACGGCCCCTGGGGAGGAGGCGGGGACCAGGGCGACGACGCTGCGCCGCTGCCCCGCCCCCGACTCGCGCAGCAGCTCCGCGGTGCCCTGTTGGGTGGGAGCCGCCTTCCCCCTCGCGCCTCCCAGGCTGAAGCGTCGAGTTCCAGTCCACTCGCAGGCCACCACCCACCACCGAGAGGGTGACGCCGGGGGTGAGCACCTCGTAGCCAGCACTGAGCTTCCCCTACGCGTTTTTACCAGCCCTCATCACACAGAGGGGCCACCCCCATAAGGTAGAGGTCTTGAACCCCCAGGGAGGTTGACAGTGTTACACAGCGGCGACCTGATCCCTGGTATCTGGCTGCAGAATCTGTCTGGTTCTTACCTACTCACTCCCTTCCTGTCTGCCATCCTCCTAGATCAGGGGTGAGTCAAATACAGGGCAGAGGCCAGTGCCATGACCGTGGAAAGTATATGAAAGTCAAATGTCAGTGTTCGTAAATTAAGTTTTTGGGGGGAACACAGCCACTCCCATTTGTTTAGTATGACATACAAACCCTACATTACTTGATATTGGGCCCTTTGCAGAAAAAGGTGGCTAACCCTAAATCCTGGAAAATTTCTTTAATCTCAAAGCCTGTGTAGGGTGGGTGATCATATTAGAATGCTCATTGCCACACAGTTCTTTTAAGTGTTTTAACAGCGTCGTCCGTGGATACAGACACGATCTTTTCCAAACCAGAGCTCTCTGAGGCAAAACTTCCAAGAGTGAGCCATGCGACAGCTTTCCAGGTAGCAGGTACGTGTGCCAAGGTGGTGAGAGAAGTGAGAGCTTGCCTTGTGGAAGAGCTGAGAGGAGGCAGGCATACCTGCCACCTAGGAGATAATTATTACCGTTTCACACATGAGAAGAGGATGCCCAAAGAGATAAAATATTTGACCCAGGAACACACAGCTAGTAAGGGCTAAAGCTAGAAACCATTCAGTCAGCTTTATAAACCATTATCATGTAACTAAATTATAAACTTTGGGGACAAGAGTATTTGTCTTAAATATTTTGATATCTCCCACAGCATATAGCACAGTAAAGCTTATCTAGCAGGCATCTGAGGTGTCTTGTTTCTTTCTGTCACACCCGGCCTTGTGGGATTGCTTCTACTCCCAGGACCAACACTGAAGAAAACTTGATCTTTGAGGCTTGGTGTAATTTCTTCCTGATTGCCTTTCCACATTGGTAGTCTAGGGTTGGCGTTACTATGGTTATTGACTTAGCTTCTTATTTTCAAGTCTAGCTGACTATATATTTTAAAATATAGCTGTGTTTTGAAACTACTTTGAGGTTTCTGTATAAAGGAACCGATTGTAATCAATAACATTTCTAGGTACTTATCTTCCTAACTTTGAGTTCTCTGCTAGTAAACAAACTCTTTTTCCTACATGTCTGTCCTTATTTCCAGTAACATGCCAACCTGAGAGTCTCAAAGTGGTATGTTCCTTACTCTGTCCCTCAGTTGTTTTTAATCCGGGGGGGGGGGTGTACTTTAAATGGAATAAGGCACAGTGAATCATCCCAAACATAATGTCCTACCTTGTTGTCTTATATAAGAGGAAAAAAGTCTAATCTGAGTTTTTAAAAAATATCATCAGTAGAAAGTAGAAACCCAGACTTCTTTGCTCAGATATTCTAAACTTACATGTAAAAAGGAATAAAGATGTCTGTGCTACCACATGTGGCTTTTAGAACTGCAGCTCCCATCTTTATGCACATCTGCAGCACTGTGGCTTTTGTGGAAAAGTTGCTACCCTTCCCACCTACTTCTTTCCTAAACCACTTTCTCCCTCAATAGCTACACACTCCCTGCGCATGGGACTTCCTTACAGGAATTGTTTCCTCTCAAAAGAAAAGAAGTTGACTGCCAGTTTCCAGTCGTCCTTTCCTGCTCCTTTTCTGATGTCCTGAACCAAAATGTTAAAGACTAGGTCTTTTTTCTCTGAGTTTTCCCCAAAACCTTTAATAAGTAAATTGAGATGACTTGTGTTGATTCGATGAGTGGATATATGCAGGATTGAGAAACTGAGTTTCCACTGTATAAGGCCTCCAGTTGGCAAGCAAATCATACAGGGAAAGGAAAAACTCCGAATCTGACTCATGGGTCCCTGCCTGCTGCAAGCCAAGCAGATGGGAAGGTACTCCAAGGCTATAAAAACTGCACTCTTTGGCTTCATCTCGAGATGTTGTCAGAGAGTTTCCAGAGAGAAACTTATTAATTTCACATTGCTGCACTTAGAAACTTATTTCCCCACAGAATAACAGTGATAATTTCCATGTGCAATACTTTTTATGTGAATTGCTGACTCTGAATCATCCATCCTGAGAGAGAAGAGAAATATTACGGGCAAGCAAGAGCATAGCTCATGTCTGTTTTTCTTTATTCCCCCAGTTTAGATTAAAATTTACTCTGGATAGATGAGGCCTTCTGTCTTTCACATCCGCCTGAGTCCTATGCAGCACTGAGCTCAATGAGTAACCAAGAAGGGTTTGTTAAATTTTAAACAAAGCTTCATCGGTCTGATATTTCAGGCCTTAAATGTCTCCAGCTAATCTCTATAGAGCTCCAACTGAACATGGAGTTCCATTTCTACTGACCTACTACTTGTTTTTATTCTCACTGCATTACTCCAAGTTTCATTAAGGGCAAAAGGTAATATCTTCATATTCAACTAACAAAATTGTTCACTGATGATAACTACTTTTTGTGGAGCTCCTACTGGGCCTTTGACCCCTTAATACATCATCTCCTTAATCCTCTGCCGATGAAGAAACTAAGGAAATGTGCATCCCTTGCTCAGCTAGAGAGTGATCGAATCACAAATGAAAGAGATCTGTTTGACTACAAATCTAGAGCACTGCTCTGGGTGTGAAGGGAAACAGAGGACATGAAAGGAACAGGTAGGTCCACCCTTGGGGTTTTCATGATGTAATAGAGAAGATAGTAAACACATATTCAAGACATTTTAAATATGAAAATTGCAAGTTAATTTCATCTATGTTGAGCTACATTAACTAATGCTGAGAGATGGTGTAGAGAATTATGCGACCAGGTGGGATAATCAGATAAGAACTGAGGAGAAAGGGCTTTGAAGGAGAAAAAGTCTTTGTTGTGATGGGAAAAAGGGAAGGCGTACCAAGTCAAGGGTATGCTTGTACAGAAACTCAGAACAAGTGTCAGCAAACTTTTATGTAAAGGGATAAATAGTAAATATTTTGGACGCCATGGGCCACAAGCTTTCTGTCACAACTATTCCACTTTGCCATTGTATCGTAAACACAGCTATAGACAACAGGAAACAAACTAGCATGGCTATGTTCCAATAAAACTTTATTTATAGGAACTGAAAGTTGAATGTCCTATTATTTTCACATGATGAAATATTATTTTTCTTTTGATTTTTTCAACAATTACAAAATGTGAAACTATTCTTAACTCTCAGATCATACAAAAACAGGCAGTGGGCTGGACTTCACTCCCAGGCAGTAGTCTGCCAACCCCTTAGCTTAGAAACAGGACAAAAAAATAGTTTATATGCTAAGAGCCTGAGTAGGAAGTTTAAACCACAGAGTAATGCAGAAGACCTAATGGAGAGGGGAGGAAAAAAGAGAAGAGGATAAGAGTTTATAAAGAGCTTAAAACATAAACGGCTTGTGCAAAAATATGAGAAGATAAGGGTTAACTGAGTAGGAATTCAGCATGAGTCCGTGCTTTATCTTCTTGTCACTAGAACACAATTTATTCATTCAACAAATATTAATTTAGCACCAATATGGACAAGTACTGTGGCTTTCTGCATAGAAGCTGAAACTGTGAAAGAAGAGTTTCTCATTTATTCTCTAAAATGAAATTAAGAAATGGTAAGGGTGGTTACTTACTTATTTTAGTTGCATATCACAAGTTTTAGTATGGTATTTCATTATTTTCATTCATCTCAGTATTTTTTAATTTCCCCTTTGACTGATTGGTTATTTGGCAGTGTGTGATTTAATTTCCACATATCTATGCGTTCCCCAAATTTCTTAGTTATTGATTTCTAATTTCACTCCATTTTGGTTAGAGAACATGTTTTATGTTATTTTGATTCTTTTAAATTTATTGAGGTTTGTTTTATGCCCTAGCATGTGATCTATCCTGGAAAATCTTCCATGTCCACTAGAGAAGAATTGCTATTGTTGGGTGGAGTGTATATTACTTTTTATTGACTTAAAATGTAATGCAAGTCTTCTATTTGATCTTTTGCCTACTTGTTCTTGCCATTATTGAAAGTGAATTGTTGAAGTCTCCAGTTATCATTGTTGAGTTGTCTGTTTCTCCCTTCAATTGTGTAGGTTTTGCTTCATATATTTTAATGCTCTATTGTTAGGTGCATGTACATTTATAGTATTTATTTATTTTATACACTGTCTTGATCCAAAAACTATTTAAGTGGTTACAAGATAGCAAGAAATCATAGATTAAAAGTAGATGAGAAAGAAAAAGCAAAACAAGAGAGCAAATGCCACAGACTTTCCCTTCTTGCTCTCTGTTGTCTCCATGTGAACAGAGCCTGGCACACGTAGGCCCTTGTAGAATTGAAATAGCAGCAGGAATGAGCTTAACACAAAAGTGAAGTTCTACATGTTGTAAGTGCCCCACAAATTCAGTGGGCAGTTGAAGCGGGGACATGATTGGTTATACAATTAATATTAATCCTGAGGTAAATAAAATAAGAGAAGATACCAAAACCAATGAAAACATTTCTCCCAAGGGCCCTCACTAACATTTAATTACAAAGATGCTGATCCTTATGTCTCAAACAGAATATATTAAGTTTTGGGAATCTCCCCGGCCAGGAGGGCTGCTACAGCTGATCCATGTATTGACCACCACATTTGTGCAATTGTGCACAGCCACATTCCGGGACAGCCATCCATTAGAGTCTATGTAATTAACACCCCCTCACCCTGCCTGTTGGCAGTATACAACCTGTGCAACTATAGGACCTGACCCCATAAAATCTTTTTATGGCTCACATTAACGAATGGTTCTCATTGTATTTAGGGGTGTTGTGATGACATGAGGAACAGTGAAGTGTCCACAAGGAAATCAAGTGTCTGATCCTCATCTTTGGACACAATGTACCAACCAATTGTGATAACTAAGTGCCTTGAAAAAAAGAACAAGGTGAGCAAGGAAAGCTCTTAACTCTCAAACCCTGAGGCTGATTAATGAGGCAGGAAAAGGGTTTCTCACATTCCCCAGGATGGTAGTTTTCTTACTGTGTTTAGGGAGTATCATAAGAAACACAATTACACTAGGGAAATGCTAAAGCTGGGACCTCTGTGCTGCCAGTGGTGTGTCAGGGGACAGAAAATTTGTGCTAATTATGACACAGAAGAGAGGCGGCCCACCAGGGGCCCCGACTGGAAGAAGCTGATATTGGCTTCAACTCAGCAGCAGCTTGAGGACACAAAGGCTGGTTCCTGCAGGTCTTCAGGGACTTGCCCTGGGGGGACTAAAGCAGGCCTCAGGCAATGTACAACAGAGAATCCCCAGTACTAAAGAAGACTGCATGAGGACTGGGCATAAATAATACCTCAGGTTTTAAGCAAAAATCCTGGTCAAATTATTCAAGAACCCCTCTCTAACATTATCCTGTGTGGGACTCTCCCTCATTGCATCGTTAGTAACTAAAGCCCTTGGATGGAAAGACAAGCCCCCTTCTCTGCCAAATCCCTCCCCTGGAGTCAGCAGTGCTGTATATAATAGGGAAGGGGTACAAGGTGGGATGGCACCTTGAGAACAAAGCTTTTCCAGAGCTGAGTGTGATCAAGCAGGTCACAACAACTCAGATTTCGATTTTATTTTTTATTATATTGATTATGCTGTTACAGTTGTCCCAATTTTCCCCCTTTGACCCCCTCTACACAGTACCCCCTTTCCCTCCAGCAATCACCCCCCCCTTAGTTCATGTCCATGGGTTGTGCATGTAAGGTCTTTGGCTTCTTCATTCCTATACTGTTCTTAACATCCCCGTCTATTTTGTTCCTACCAGTTATGCTTCCTAATCCCTGCACCTCTAGCTGTTGCCCTGGTGGTGGTTCTCAGAGTGGGTGGGTTTGCAGACGTTCTAGGACTGTGTGGGCCCTTGAAACAGACTCTCCTGAGAGACCAGCGGTTTCTTCAGCCGCCCCAACCCCTACTGGTGTTTATAGCCAGAAGTTCTGAGGCCTGGTGCTGGGATCACTTGCTCCCCAGGTATCCCTCCCAATTTTTATCCACCAAACATGAATGTGGGAACTCCTGTTCCACCAGCCTCCACAGCCACCACCACACCGAACCCTCGCCCCAGCTCCCCAGCTCCCCACTCCTACCTGTCTGAATGAATATGGCTTCTTTAAATCTTTGGCTGCCAGACTTCTGTACAGATCGACTTTCTGGCAGTTCTAGGTGTTTTTTGCTTTGAGTTTAGTTATTATCCTTCTTATGGTTGTGCAAGGATGTGAAGCATGTCCACCTATGCCTCCATCTTCAGATTTTGATTTTAAATGGTACAATAGACCCCCTGTTAAGTGGCTGAATGGAAGCTGATCTGGGTTTTTGAAACACCAAACATCCTCTTGCCATGTCTTCCCATTTCCTATTAAGCCAGTGTCACTCCATGAGCAATCATGGTCAGTAAACTACACTGCAAAGTATCCAGAATACCAGCTTAAATTCCTACTGATGTTTTTCAGCATAAAAAGCTTTAAAGCACATTGTTCACTGTCCTAACAGAGGTGTTCTGATGTCACTGGCCCCAAGAACACTACTTTAATAACTCACATGCATTGACTACTTACTTTATGCTAGGGTGTGTGCCAAGCAATTTACATTTATTTATTTATTTTTTTTACCACTTGCAGTAAACATATGAAGTGGAGTCTATTTCTATCTCTATTCTATGGATGAGGGAACAAGTCACATGGAGGCTAATTATCTTGACTGTGTGTCGTAGGAAATTAGCGCTAAAAGGGCTTTAGAAGTCCTTTGATGATTCTGCACATTATAGATGAGGAAACTGAACTCAGAGAGGTTAAGTCACATGTCCATGATCACACAGCCAGGAAGAGACAGAGCTGATACCTAACACAAGTTCATTTCATCCTTGAACTGCACCATTTACCACTTTGGGTCAGCAGCACACATCATCCTGGACTCCTAGTCTCTGAGTCCAGTCGTATGCCATCCCTGAGTCTGTTGTCATCATGCAATCAAACTCTGATTCAGAGGAGGCGGGCATCCTGCTCTCTCTGCATCATATTGATGATGTCAAATTTTGTGACTCAGAACACGCAGGAGCTCTCTGGCCCTTACAACTTTCCCCACAGGAAAAACGCCAGGTGCTTGGTTACCTTTTGAGTTTTTTGGTGGGTGGCAAAGAACATGTCTAAAAATAGAGCTGTCCCCCAGCTCTCCCAGAAGAGGCTTGCAGCCTAAAAATGTCCATTTCTTCTACCTTCCAAAACACTGACATCACTTCCTGGAGCAAAGCCCTTCCTTTCCAACCCAGCAGCTACCTAAGAAGAAGCATTCCTCCCACCTGGAGACTAGATTTCCTTCTTGGGGAAGGGAAAGAAGTATCTCCTGACAGCAGAAAGGAAAAACCTTTCTTATGAACTTTGGCAAAAATTGCTCTTCTAAAGCCAAGTGACTTCAAGGAAGAAGGTGTGGGTCTCTGATCTAGTCTTCTACCTCTTGAAGATCAACTAATTGGGACAATATATTAAAAGTGCTTTGTAAATTGCAGGTACTAGGAACTATCACATGCCTGTGCATGTGTTTCTGCAGAGAGCAGAAGGGATGACTTTTCTTGTGATATCTTGGGAGACACAGATTTTCCAGTGCAGAGACCCACAGAGTTTTCCTGGCCTGGGCTTTCCATGGGTAACCAACTCCTTGTGTGCTGAGATGAGGTTAGGACCACCACATAAAATCAGTTCTGAAGCTGGGCTCTGCCAGTTAAAATGAGGTGCAGATGCTAGAATGAGTCAAAATAAGTTTCAATGAGCCAACAGATTGAGTAGACAAGGAGAGAGCCTTGTTCAGCCATGGGAGGACCTCCCAATAGAGCCTTTGCCACTGTGTTAACTTGGAGTTGTTCTCTAGAAGGGCATGTGATGCTTCAGCTCCATGGAACACTGTCATGTTAGAGGTGTTTCCAGTTCCTTCATTTCATTCATGCGTTCATTCACTCAGTAAATAGATATTCAATTCTTATTCCATGGGCAGCCTTCTGTTTAAAAAATTCTTCTGTGTCTGCCCATATACAAAGCCCACACATAGTGAGTATAGCTTGAAGGTAAACAGGCTTTGTTTAAATACAAGAAGTAAAGTTGTGCCTATTTCCACTGCATCCACTCCCTGCCACCCTCGTTGACCTTTACCATAAACCAGAGGGCACTTTTGGGATATTTTCTTTTCCTGGGAACCATTGTCTTCTTGGAAAGTACTGTTTTCAGAATGCCATTGTACTCTTTTTATAGTATTTGTTACGGTAGTATGACATTATTTGTTGGGCACTCTAATGTCTACCTCCATGAGAGAGTCTGAGGGAATATAAGAGCAATAACAATAACACAAATACACACATCATTAAGAAGAACAAGAACTGTTAGATGTGCCTGGGTATTAGGTACTCATAATGGCATGGTCAAGTGAAGGGAAATACTTGAAATAGTTAATGCCCAAAGGCAGGGGACATACATCTGACTCGTCCCCACTATCCATGCTCAGGACAGACAGCAATAATGGATCACAGCACTCACACTGGGAGTAAATGCCCCTGAAAATCCTCCTCAACACAGTGCTCTGAGCATTCACTGCCAGCTGTCTAGAGTTGGCAGGTAAAACATAATCCATCCATCTCCTCTATCCATCCAATGTATTTTTGACCAAGTTCAACAGTTCAAAAAAGGAAGAAATGGCATGGTTGGTAAAGATACCACAGGGGAGGGCAATTTTAGTGGTATCCCAAAAGATCGATCAAATTTGGGTAGAGGCGGTAACTAGAGTAGAGGAGGGAGGAAACATAGTATTTTCTGTAATAAAGAATTTTGCATTTTTTAAATAGGTAGTTAAATCTATGTTTCTCACTCTTTTTTTAATGACTTCTTGGCTTTCATTTAGAGAGGACTTCCTCACACCCAAGATGATGAAAAAACATTCGCCCATATTTTCTACTAGTACTTTTATAGTTTTCTTTTGTACATGAATATATCTGATCAAATTGTAATTTATTTTGGGGTAAGGAATATGGTAGGAATCCACTTTTTTTTTTAATGGCTAGCTAGATCTCATACCATTTACTGCATAATCATTTAAAAAGTCTTCTTTATGATGTATAAAATCGCCATATAAAATCTTGTGCTTCTTTCTGGATCCTGATTCTCTTTTACTCCTCTGTTCATACATGTTATTTGGAGTCCTGCTTTTAAGAAAACTCAAATCACAAAAACCTCAATGTATAAATTAGATAAACTAAAGGGAGAGAATTTTTTAGGTTGCAGACAGCAAGCTGTCACTGAAGTGAGTCCATTTTTTAAAAGCTTAAATTTATACATATATTTTTACACAACAGCTTTATTGGCATACAAGTCTCATGCCATACAATTCATTGATATAAAATTCAGTAATTTTCAGTATATTTGCAATGTGCAACCTTCACCACAATTTTAGAACATTTGCATTACTCCTAAAGAAACCCCGCATTCAATAGCAGTCACTTCCCATTTTGCCCCCTCCCCCTCCCAATCACTAATCTACTTTTTGTCTGTATAGATTTGTCCATTCTAGACATTTCATATAAATGAAATCATACAATACATGGTCTTTTGTATCTGGTTTCTTTCACTTAGCATAATGTTTTCAAAGTTCATCCTTAATTTAAAGTGTATCTGTACTTCTTTCCTTTTTATTTTTAAAGATTTTATTTATTTACTTAGAGAGAAGGGAAGGGAAGGAGAGAAACACCAATGTGTGAGAGCTACATCGATTGGGTGCCTCCTGCACACCCCAAACTGGGGCCTAGCTCACAACCCAGGCAGGTGCCCTGACTGGAAATCAAACCAGCAACCTTTTGGTTTGCAGGCCGGCACTTAGTCCACTGAGCCACACCAGCCAGAGCTACGTTCTTTATTTTTAAAAATTGAGATAATATTCATATTCCATGAAATTATCAATTTAAAAGTGTACACAGCTCAGTAGAATTTAGTACCTTCATTATGTTGTGCAACCATCACCTTTATGTAGTTTTAAAACATTTTCATCACCGCAGAAGCAAACCCCACATGCAGTTACTCCCTATTCCTCCCAGCCCTACCCAGTCCTTGGCAACCACCAATCAACTTTTGGTCTCCATGAATTTGCCTGTTCTGGAAAGTTCCTATAAATAGAATGATACAATATGTGGCCTTTAGTGTCTGGCTTCTTTCACTTAGCATATAGTTTTCAAAGTTCATCCGTATTAGAGCATGTGTATCCAAACTTCACTTCTTTTCATTGTTGACTATTCTGTGGTATGGATATACTTGATGGACATCTTGGTCATTTCAAATTTCTGGCTATTATGGATAACACTGCTATGATCATTCACATACACTTTTTGTATAACTATACACTTCTTTTAAAAGAAGCATTATCTCTTGCATAAAGTTATGTAATTTGTGATACTAGTCCTATGAACCATCTTTTCAGGATGATTACAAAGTTCATTTGTTCATAGCCTTGTTTCTTTAAAGCTAAATGTAATTTTACTTTTGGAGGCCTTAATCCTATCAGTCTACCCTAATTTGAACTACCATCAAGTAAAATTAATTAAGAAAAACTGCAATGTGGTAAAGGTCATGAGTAGGTGGGCACTCAAAACAATCCAATGATAATGATGGAGGTGGTGACAAAGTACAATGAATTACCAAAGCCTTTAATTTTACTTTTGAGTTCTTTGCTCGAATAGGATTCCAATAATTTCATCCATTTGTTTATGGGCTAGAGGTTCCATTTTTAAACTCGCTTAAACATTTAACAGGTTTTGCCTATTATTCCTGTTATTAACAGGATTGCCACAGACAAGGTTCAATGAAAGAAATCAAAGAAGCAAACAAAGACATAGATTTTCAAGCACTCAACTCCCACTCTAGACTCAAATTCTTTTTAAGCAAAACTATATGAAATTTATTGAGTGACACTGGTTAATAAAATTATATGTTTCAGCACTTCTGGCCAAGATGGAGGCCTAGATAGACATGCTGCATCTCCCTCCACAACTAAGAAGGAACACTACTACCTCAAAACTAGAGACAACCAGAAGTCCCAGAAAATTGAGCTGCATGGAAGTCCAACAAACAAAGATATAAAGAATAAATACTCATCCAGACAGGTAGGAGGGTTGGAGCCGGGGCAGAGAGGATGCAGTGTGGAGGCAGCAGTGGCAGCGGCAGGCTGGTGGAAAGCACCGTCACACATTTTAAAAAGTAGGGAGGGACACCTGGGGAACGCTCCCAGCCCCAGACCAGACTGCACAGCTCATGGTTCCAGCACTGGGGAAAATAAAGCCTCATTACTTCAGGCTGTGAAAACCAGTGGGGGTTGGGGCTGAGGAAGAAACTGCTGATCTCTCAGCAGAGTCTACTTGTTTAAAGGGCCCCCATGGTCCTAGAATGTCCACAGACCCACCTACTCTGGAAACCACAACCAGGACAACAGCTAGAGAGGCGCCAGTCCCATATGGGAGGTGAGAGAAGTGCCTAGAAAAGGGATGAGTGCTGAGCAGGTATCATGGTTCCCTCTCTGACCCCTCCCCCACATACAGTGCCACAACATGGTGAAACAGGTCACCCGTACTGACAAATACCTAGGGCTCTGCCCCTAACAATGTAACAGGTGTGACAGCTCTACCTAAGACACAGAGGCAAACACAGGAGCCTATCAAGATGAGGAGACAGAGAAGTATGGCCCAAAATAGGGAACGGATCAAGGTTCCAGTGGGAAAACTAAGCGATAAGGAGATAGCCAACATAACAGATGAGGAGATAGCCAACCTAAAATATGTAGAGTTCAGAACACTGGGGTTAAAGATATTCACAGACTTGACAGATATGTTTAAGTATGGCAAATGCAGAAAGGAAGAAGTGAAGCCTATGCTAAATGAAACAAAGTAAAATCCACACGAAACCAATGTTGAAGGGAAGGAAACCGGGGTTCAAATCAATGATTTGGAACATAAGGAAGAAAAAAACAGTCAACCAGTACAGAATGAGGAAACAAGAATGGAAAAAAATGAGGAGAGGCTTAGGAACCTCTGGAACAACTTTAAACACACTAACATCCAAATCATAGGGGTGCCAGAAGGATAAGAGGAAGAACAAGAAATTAAAAGCCTATGTGAAAAGATAATGAAGGGACACTTCCCAAATTTGGCGAAGGGAATAGACATAGACATACAAGTCCAGGAAGCACAGAGTCCCAAACAAGCTAGACCCAAAGAGGACCACACCAAGACACATCATAATTAAAATGCCAAAGGTGAAAGATAAAGAGAGAATCTTAAAAGCAGCAAGAGAAAAGCAGAGAGTTACCCACAAAGGGGTGCCTGTAAGACTATCAGCCGATTTCTCAAAAGAAACTTTGCAGGCAAGAAGTATTCAATGCGATGAAAAACAAGGACCTACAACCAAGATTACTCTATCCAGCAAAGCTATCATTTAGAATGGGAGGGCAGATGAAGTGCTTCCCAGACAAGGTAAAGCTAAGAGTTCATCATCACCAAGCCGTTATTATATGAAATGTTAAAGGGACTTATTTAAGAAAAGGAAGATCAAAACTATGAACATTAAAATGACAACAAACTCACAACTATCAACAACTGAATCTGAAACAAAATCCAACTAAGCAAACCCAAATAGGAACATTATCTTAGGTTTGGGGGTCATTTGAAGAGTTATCAGCTGGGAGGGGGAAGGGGGAGAAATGGGGAAATGGTGCAGGGATTAAGAAGCATAATTGGTTGGTACAAAATAGACAGGGGGAAGTTAAGAATAATATAGGAAAGGGTGAAGCCAAAGAACTTATATGCACGACCTATGGACATAAACTAAGGGGGATGGGATTACTGGAGGGCAGGGGGGTACTGGGCAGAGGGGAACAGAGGGAAAAGAAATTGGGACACCTGTAACAGCATAATCAATAAAATATACTTAAAAATTATATAGGTTTCAGGTGTACAAGTCTATAATACATCATCTGTATATTGTATTGTGTGTTCATCACCCCAAGTCAAATCTCCTTCTATCACCATTTATCCCCTCTTTACCCTCTTCTACCTCTCTGGACCAGATTCTAAGTTCTTGAGAACAAGCACTGGCAGACTATACATGTAATGTATTTGTTAAATTTTTAAAAAATTCTAGTCATTGCCCCACCCACCCTCCCATCCCATTGTTTATGTTCCCCCACAGACCCACCAGTTCTAAGGGACAAGATGGGCAGGTTCTCAAGTCTGATCTAAGGAAGGTGTAGTTGGAAGATTGTCTTTAGTGGGGGGATGGGAGAGGGTAGAATCAATAGCAGAAAACCAAATGATTCTATTCAGTCAAGTCCTTCACCTGCCATTTACAAAAGACAAGTAATTTCTTCATACTTTGGAGTTTGTACCAAGAAATAAAAACAAAGAGTTTAAATACTAAATCGAATTGACTTGACCAAACCCCAAAGGCAGCATTGTGAACTTCTCACCCTCCTCCCAGTGCTCCCTGACCCCTCAGTGTCCTCTCATTGCAGCTCTGGGAGAAGTAGAATAAGCCACCGTTCACTGCTGCTATTTTAAGCATCGAGTCTGGGTAGTGGATGCTGGCAGCAGACACCGGGCTTTGTGCTGGGAGCATCTTCACGGACCACACAGCAGTGTACTTATTCCCCAGATTTATTAAAGACAAACTGCAGGGAGGTCCAAAATGCCCCCTTTGGGAAAAGGCCTCTTTGCCATCAGTAGTTAAACCTCGGCAGACACTCCCAGGCCAGCAGCGACATGTTCTATCAGTAAGCGCCTGAAAAATCCCACAGAAGACTCAGCCCTGACCAGAAAGCAGTGGTTGTGGGTGTGCAAGTGGCTGGCTCCTTTTGCACCACATACTTCTTACTCAGTTCAGCGGTCTCCTGCTCAGAGGGGGCTACCCTAGTGCCTCACAAAGCCCTTGAGACCCTAACGATGAACTTGCTGTCAATCTCTGTCTGCAGAGCCCTAACCCTCTCTCCCGCTTATTCACAGAGGCTCTCTGCGAGGCTAAGGGGTGACAGGGTCACCATTTGCAAGGGGCAGGGGGTGTTCTCCTTTTGATCAGTTGGCCCTCGGTTTTTCTCTGGCTTTAGTTCCTATTCAGATGAAATGATTATGATTTCCCCCTGTCCCAGAAAAACAGAGCTGTCTCCCCGTGTTCGTTGTTAATTTCATGCTCCATCAGGTTTCCCGTTCTCTCACATTTCCATTAGACCCTGTTCCCCCCTTTGGGGTGTGGGAACATCCTGGGGAGCACTCTGTGAAGTGCTGGCATGTTGGGGGGGCAGGGGAGGCCACAGACAACCTGGGAGAACTTATCCCCACAGAGCTTCCTCCCCAGACTCCCCACCTGCTCACCCAGGGATAGCCGATCGCAGCCAAGCCTGGAATTGGCCTCTGGGTTCTTCCGGACTGTACCCCAGGCAGCCGCCACCAGCAGAACTTAATAGGCACTGTTTGGCAGCCCTAGTGATTTAGTACAGTAATTGAAAAAGAAAAAATAAATCTGCCCTCCAAATGGGATTCAGTTTCACACTGTTGCTCAGATCATGTTCCCTGTACATATAGTACTGTTTTATGAATTTTCCCAACATCAGAAGTCTGTAAGATGAGAGGGCCCCTTGTTCCTTTCAAGAGGAGGGAAATCTCTCTGAAACATTTTAAAAATAAGTATTAAGGTTTTTTAAGCATGGAGAAGTACAGAGAAGAAAACATTTAATGGCCCATGTTCTCACTGGCAAGATCACTCCTGTTGATATTAGATAATAATTATAACGTGAATTCTAATGGTCATCACAAGTGCTGAGCCCTGTGAAGCAGCCATGCTTTCCTATCGCCAAGGTGCCTTCAGAGTAGGAGCCTCTTTATTTATATAAATACATGTAAGAGTTTTGAAATTTTAAACAATTGAAGTATACAATAACAATTGATAACTCCTGCTTCTGCTCCTCCTAATTGTAACAATTATGAATTAGTAATAATTTGTCATGGGTCTGTTCAGAAAAAGTATATATTTATGTATGTATGTATATGTATTTATACATATATGCCTATGTGTGTATATATGTGTATATTCTTTTTTAATTCACCCCCCCAAAAATAGGGAGAGGCATTACGCTCTACATTATGTTCTACACCTTGCTTTTTTCTTATTAAGTAATACATCTTGGCATTCTTTCCTGATCCACCTCATTCATTTTATCAGCACGTGGTTTTCTAACAGATGGACATGTCATAATTTATTTAACAGCAAAACATCTTTTAAGGAGTTCAGTGTGCACCTTGGCAGTTGACATGCTATCCATCCATACGAAGGAAGGACCCCTATTTCATTCACTTATTCAAAATCCTGCAGCTGCAAAGATTATTTAGCTTGGTCCACAACATCTGGCAAATACAAGTACAAAGCAAACCATCTGCAGAGCTGGGGGCGGGGTGTGGAATGAAAAGTCATTTGCAACGCACCGGAATGAAGATTGCTTGCCATGGTAATAAGCTGTAAACACTGCCAGTCTGCGAAGACTCCATCGTGTGATTGCACCAGGTGGTGTCGCCCTGGATGATGTCAATGCAGCATTGCTTCAAGCAGAGACTTCAGATTAACACTATCTCAGAAGGCTTCCAGCCCTGGAAATGCTTTATTTTAGTCATAATGGCTATACTCACTACAGCTGCTGAGTCCACTAAATCAGCCATGCTTTCCTGTTTCCAAGGTGCCTCGATAGTAGGACCATCTTTACATGTACATATATTTTAAAGTTCTCCAGAGAAAGAGACTGTTGCTTTGTCCAATTCTAATTCTGCCAGGGAATCAGAGCGATCCGTTCAAGTAAAATTGAAACTAACCTCCTTTAACAGCTTGTTAACCGTGTGTCCTTAAGCATGTCACCTCACCATTCTAAGCCTATAAAATGATGGCTAGCCCATAGGGTGTGGGATGATTAGCTGGAACAGCTTAATGTCTGCAGGAAAACATATGGTTTGCTCCCACTTGTGTATTTAAACACATATCTAATATGTTAATCTGCAAAGAGAGATGTCTAGAAAGATGTTTATCAACATGTTAACTTTGCTTTTCTCTGGAGGTGGAATTTCTGGAGTTTTATTTCATTTTATTTTATCTTATTTTATTTTATTTACCACACTGCCTGCGTTTGTTTGTTTGGGTGATCTAAAAAAATGTTTACAATTATTAGGAATCTTTTTTACAAAAAACATAAAGCCATTTTCAAAATCAAATAATGCATATAAAGAAAATTACACAAAGTAAGTATGCAGTCAATGGTAGACATCACTGTGAAAACCTATCATAAAAAGATGGCTTGTTTGATCCCAGAAAATCACCATTTAACTACATTTAAGACCCACAAAGCCCAATCCTTAAGAATATGGGCTTGGGAATCAGACTGTCCTGGGTTTACATCCCAGTTCTATATGTATCTTTATTTCTCCCTCTCAATTTTTTTAGATACTACATGTGAGCAACACACTTCACCACTTATAGTCTTGATGCCTCCATCTGTGAAATAAAATGCTTTTCCCTTCATACAATTGCCCAAACCCTATACAACCTCCAGAGCTCTTGGTGTCTCCAGCTACCCTGAACACACTGAATCCCTAGAGTACCTGTGACTTCGGCACTCTTCCAGGCCCTTTGTACAATAATAGATCTTAGTCATGGCCAACACAGCTCATTCACTGCATAATTCCCATTCTTCCCCTTCTCTTTACCAATAGAACCTGGACTTTATGCAGGGCAGCAGTGTGACCAATTAAAAATACTCATCCCACCCCAGACTTCCTTGCAGTTAGGGGTGGCCATGTGATCACTTTGACCAATGAGATGTAGGTAATATTCTTATATATTACAAGAAGCTCCCAAGAAAACTATTGTATTCATTATCAGAAGGGAGAGATTCAGCTGTCATATATTCTTTGCCCTTAACTCTTGCCCCTGTTCCTGCCTGAAGCAAGAAAATGACAGTTAAGGGTTAGGAGCCATCTTAGCAACTGTAAGAGCCATCTGCTAATGATGACAGAAAAACAGAAGAAACCATGTCCTTGATGACTTCATGGAGATGCTGTAAAAATCCTGTACCACATACCCTAGACTTCATGTGACATGAGAAAAATAAACCTTTAGTGGGTTAAGCCACTATCATTAGGATTCAGTTACATGCAGCCAAATGCAGTCCTAAGCAAATAATTACCTTATAGGGTTGCTGTGAGGATTCAAATAAGATGTTTGTCATGCACTTAGTACAGTGCCTGGAACACAGGCCTAACTCAATACATATTGGTTGATGGGATCCAATTTTCTTCCTAGTAAGAGGGACTAGGAATTAAAAATCTGTTACAGAGCATAGACTATAATAGAAAGTTAGAAACTATTTAATCACATTTGTAAAGTTCTTCAAATCATACCTGGCACACAAGAAGCATTTTAAAAATATTTTTTAAGTATATTTTATTGACTATGATGTTACAGGAGCCCCAATTTTTTCCCCTTGGCTCCCCTCTGCACAGTAACCCCCTTCCCTCCAGCAATCCCATCCCCCTTAGTTCATGTCCATGGGTATTGCATATAAGTTCTTTGGCTTCACTCTTTCCTATATTATTCTTAACTTCCCCCTGTCTATTTTGTACCAACCAATTATGCTTCTTAATCCCTGCACCATTTCCCCATTTCTCCCCCTTCCCCCTCCCAGCTGATAACCCTCCAAATGATCCCCATACCTATGATTCTGTTCCTATTTGGGTTTGCTTAGTTGGATTTTGTTTTTATTTTTTTGATTCAGTTGTTGATAGTTGTGAGTTTGTTGTCATTTTAATGTTCATAGTTTTGATCTTCCTTTTCTTAAATAAGCCCCTTTAACATTTCATATAATAACGGCTTGGTGATGATGAACTCTTAGCTTTACCTTTTCTGGGAAGCACTTCATCTGGCCTCCCATTCTAAATGATAGCTTTGCCGGGTAGAGTCATCTTGGTTGTAAGTCCTTGCTTTTCATCACATTGAATACTTCTTGTCAGTCCCTTCTTGCCTGCAAAGTTTCTTTTGAGAAAGCAGCTGACAGTCTTATAGGCACCCCTTTGTAGGTAACTCTGCTTTTCTCCTGCTGCTTTTAAGATTCTCTCTTTATCTTTCACCTTTGGCAATTTAATTATGATGTGTCTTGGTGTGGTCCTCTTTGGGTCTAGCTTGTTTGGGACTCTGTGCTTCCTGGACTTGTATGTCTATGTCTATTTCCTTCGCCAAATTTGGGAAGTGTCCCTTCATTATCTTTTCACATAGGCTTTTAATTTCTTGTTCTTCCTCTTATCCTTCTGGCACCCCTATGATTTGGATGTTAGTATGTTTAAAGTTGTTCCAGAGGTTCCTAAGCCTCTCCTCATTTTTTTCCATTCTTGTTTCCTCATTCTGTACTGGTTGACTGTTTTTTTCTCCCTTATGTTCCAAATCATTGATTTGAACCCCAGTTTCCTTCCCTTCAACATTGGTTTCGTGTGGATTTTTCTTTGTTTCATTTAGTGTAGCCTTCACTTCTTCCCTTATATGTTTGCCCTACTCAAGCACATCTGTTAAGCCTGTGAGCACCTTTATCACCAGTGTTTTGAACTCTTCATCTGTTAGGTTGGCTATCTACTCGTCGATTAGTTCTCCCACTGGAACCTTGATCTGTTCCCTCTTTTGGGCCATACTTCTCTGTCTGCTCATCTTGACAGGCTCCTGTGTCTTAGGTAAAGCTGTTGCTCCTATTATGTTGTAAGGGGCAGAGCCTTAGGTATTCGTCAGTACAGGCGACCCATTTCACCACATTGTGGCACTCTATGTGGGACAGGGGTCTGAGAGGGAACAGTGCCACTTGCTCAGCACTTGCCCCCTTTCCAGGCACTTCTCCCACTTCCGTATGGGGCTGGCGCCTCTCGCTATTACCCTGGCCATCATTCCCAGAGTGGGTGGGTCTGCGGACGTTCTAGGACCATGGGGCCCTTTAAACGAACGGACTCTGCAGAGAGACCAGCAGTTTCTTCCTCTGCCCCAACCTCCACTGGTTTGCAGAGTCAGAAACAATGAGGCTTTATTTTCCCCAGCACTTGGACCGTGAGCTGTGTGGTCTGGTCTGGGGCTGGGAACACTCCCCAGGTGTCCCTCCTGACTTTTTAAAACGTGTGACTGTGCTTCCCACTGGCCTGCCACTGCCACTGCTGCTGCCACCACCAAACCATGTCCTCTCCACCCCAGTTCTGCCCCTCTTACCTGTCTGGATGAGTATTTCTTCTTTATATCTTTGTTTGTTGGACTTTTATGTAGCTCGATTTTCTGGAACTTCTGGTTGTCTTTAGTTTTGAGGTAGTTGTATTCCTTCTTAGTTGTGGAGGGAGACGCAGTGTATCTGTCTAGGCCTCCATCTTGGCTGGAAGTCTCCACTTTATAAATATTTGATAAGTAGATATAATCCTAACTGATGTTTATTGAATATCTATAATATGCCAGGCCCTGTTCTAGATGCTGGAAATACAGCAATGAACAAGACAGTATTTGTGCTCTTACAGTACTTTCATTTTAGAAAGAGCAGGAGATGATGAACAATAAGCAAATAGACAAATAAACAAGAAATTGTCTTAAAAACTAAAGAGAATTGGTGTGATAGAGAAACTCGAGCACCTTGGGTTGGGTATTCAAGGAAAGCCTCTTGGAGGTAGTGCCATTGAAGGTAAGTCCTGATCCATAAGAAGGAACCAACTCTGCAAAGGTTTGCAGGAAGAATACTGCAGGCAGAGGGAGGCTGACCAAAAGCCTTAAGGTAGAATGAGTTTGGTGTTATGGAAGGATAGTCTTTTAGAATTCACCAGAGGTTTGCATTTGCATTTGCAACCACAGGAAAAAAAATGCATATGCAGAACCAATCCACATTTTATGTGGCCTGAAATTTATAGTTTGGGGGACGCACTTTAAGAAAAATAATACAAACGTACAAACATAAAATGAAGTTTTGGAAGGAGACTTTGCAAGTGAGAGGCTCTGAAGCTTAAGCTTTATATACTTCACGGAAAATTCATTCTTGTTTAGACCTGAGGTGATAACAGAAAAGTAAGTTGAAGTATGAATTACTCAGACTCATTTGGTAGCCAGAAACCCATCTGAGTTAGACGAAGTGAAAAATGTTGGCATTTATGCTAAGGATTCAGGACATCTCGCCAGACCCAAGCATGAAGATCTAGCTGGACCAAACACGTATTGCAACCAGACACAAACATAAGCAGGGCGCCCCCTGTTTCATCTCTTCCTCTCTAAACCTACACACGTGCTTTGTTCTTATCTTTTTCTGTGAAGGTCAGCTCCCTCTGCTCTTCTGACCCGAAGAGCAGAACATCCTGGCCACTCAGAGCACTCTTCGTTTACATGTTGCAGCTCTAACACCAGTTCCATTCCCAATCCAACTTCCCAAGGAAGCCCTCTGACGGATAGACTTGAGTCAGGTGTCCATCCTTGAGGCAAAAAACATCACTATGGCAACTAGGAGGCCACTCAACCCTGAGGTCGGGACAATGGCAGTCACCTGAAAAAGAGAAATCATTGTGAGCCAGGGAGCAACCCAAGAGGTGTCA
The DNA here is from genome assembly GCF_987537825.1 of Furipterus horrens. Lineage (NCBI taxonomy): Eukaryota > Metazoa > Chordata > Mammalia > Chiroptera > Furipteridae > Furipterus > Furipterus horrens. The sequence continues at coordinate 72,386,511 of NW_028327180.1, forward strand.
GCCTCATCTATTAATCTCTGACTGTAGAGCATCACTGCCCGACAGAAACATAACGTGAGACACAAATGTGAGCCACGTGTGACTTAAAATTGTCTAGCGGACACAGTAAAGTACAAAGAAACAGATGAGATTAATTTTAATAATACTTTTCATTTTGCCCAATATATACGAAATATAATTACTTCAACTTGTACTCAATGCAAAAATAATTTGCATTCTCTTTTATATATGTCTTCGAAATCCAATGTGTGTTTTACACTTAAAGCATGTCTCGATTTGGACTAGCAGCATTTCAAGTGCTCTGTAGCCACATAAGCCTAAAGGCTAGTATCGTAGACGTGCAGGTCTAGATTTCTGGGCTGAGGTCTGACTGATCTTACCCTACTCACACATGTCACAACAGGTCCAAGTCTGTAGTCATCACATGTGACGTTCTCTTGCCTGATGCAGTTACCTTCTCTTGGGCTCCGATAAATGTGTGGAATTAATCATCACTGGCTTTCAGAGTGCACACAGCCCAAGCACAGTTGCTGCCAAATTGCAATTACAGAGTTCTTTCTTTGATGGATTCAGAGTTAATGCCTTTGTACTTCCTTTATTCCAGAAATGAAATTAAAGCCACTCCCTCTCTCACACACAGAAGGCTCACTGAAACCTGCAGCCCTATCGGCAAATCGTTCAGCTTTAGTAGGAAGATCATTAGACTGGTTTTATATAGAGTCCATAAAGCATCAAGAAAGTGGATAAATGTCAAAATCCTGGTTGCTCAGCTGCACTTCAGTTCAGTTCCCAAAGGTAATAAATGTATCTCTCCAAAGTGAGTCTGCTTTCTCTTAATTGGCTGCATCCAGGTAAATAAGCCCTACAAGGCATACTCCTTTTTCATTACATATCTATTTTCCCCCAAGTTTTAGTCAACACAGATGTACCTAGGTCAGACCTGCTCTATCTCACTTTGAGAGCCTAGTTTCTATTCTGTCTATAGATTTTTCAGGTGAGTTTTGTTGGAAAGATCAGATATGACTGGATTAGAAGTCTCTTATTTTTCTACCCGGAGGCAGTGTGTAATGATTGCCTAATAATTTGATAGCTACTATACATGAAGCACATGTGCAGGGCAATATGCAAAGGGCTTAAAGACATTATGTCATTTAATTTTTGCCACAATGCCATAGGTAAGTACTATTATCAACACCCCCAAACTGAGGTTTGAGAAAAGGATAAATGACTTGCCTAAAGTTCTATCACCACTAAGCAACACCAAAATTTGAACCCAAGCTGCCTGACTCCAAAGTTTTAATTGTTGAAGTGTGCACAGCACTTGGACATAATTTCTGAAATAGAAGGTCAACCGGTCTCACTTCCAGGGGCCAGCACTTTCACCAGAGGGCTTGGAGCAAGTGTCTGAGAAGACAGTCAGGACAAGGTCATGAGTGGACAGAGCTAGAAGGTGGCAAAACAGAGCTCCTCTAAAGTGGGAAAAATAACAACAGGTATGCAATGCTGGGGGAAGAGGCAGTTGACCAATCCTGGCAAAGGAGGGCTGGACGCCAGTCCACCACCATTGTGAACCAGCTCTGACCTTATTCAGCAGTCTTGAACAAGCCACCTGGCTTTCAATGATGTAAAGATAATGGCTCCACCAGGCCTCCCAGGGGACCTATTTGGATTAACTAGTTAATAGTTAAATAGTAGTTTGAGTAGGCAAAGGGCCCAATAAAGTCTCTACCAGGGCCTTTTTAGCACAGAACCAAGCCCCTGTTAATGGTAAATGTTAAAGGAAGATCAAGCCCTCTTCAGTTGTATTGCTTTAATTGAGCCATTTGGCAGTAGGAGGCCACATTAATTCGCCAACTTGACTGACAGAAAACACCAATAAAGTTCTCAGAATCTGAATTTAATATTGGTAACCTCAGGCATTAGATAAATATTTGTTGAATGACTAAATGCAAAGATTCAACATTTACTCAAGTACCCACTATGTGCCAGACAACGGATGACAAATATCAGATTTCTCCGTCAATGAGTGCACAACCATCAGTAAAGCAAACTTTCAACCAATCCTGTTTGATAACAAACTATCAAACAATTTCTCATAGCAAGGAGAAATTGAAAATTCGACAGTAGCTCTCTTGGCAGGGTGGCCCTGGAAAACTGAAATCTCCATTTGCCAAGCACAGCATAAGTAAAATAATTTTCAGGAGATATTCTGATAACAAATATAAAATTTTAAAATATGCAGACAATTTTCATCCTTTAAAGGACCACATATAGACAGATAGTCAGAAGGCAAGAGTGAATCAATTACTAGTTAAAGGTGAAAGTCATCCCTCAATCACATAGCACCCCCACAAACTCTTAACTGTTTGGGTATGTGCAAGTTTCCAGAGAAGTAACCAAGCAATGTCCAGCTGGTTTCAAAAGTGGCTAGACCCTGTCGATCATTTGATACCTTAACTCATGCAAGATAAACACAAGAAAAGCCATTGCCAGGCTTCAGTATTGTCTCAAACCATATTGACTCATTCATTCTTTAATTTATCCAACTAAAATAAATTCAGAGCCTGCTGTATGCCAGACACTGTTCTAGGCATCAGTGAAGCATGAACCAAACAAAGGCCACCTGTCACCCAAGAATTTTCATTTTAGCAACTACTTTCAAGTCACCTATGTACACTTCAGGTTGTAGTCTAACAAAATGAAAAAGCCTTTCGGGCTAGTACTCAGATTTGCCTGTGCTGATTCATTCACTCAGCAAATATTTATTGAGTAACTACTGGGCTACTCTGGAGTAATACAAATGTGTGCGAAGACAGAAATTTCATGGAGCTCACTGTGTAGCTGGAAACAAAGCATTTATAGAAGGAAAAAAACACCGCAAAGGCAAAAAATGCCAAGAGCAAGGCAAATAGAATGCTGTGCAAGTTCAGCCTCATGGAGGAGGTAAGTAGATGGCATTTGAATTGGGATTTAAAGGATTGAGTATTATTTACACATGTAAAATGAGAGGAAGGCAGGGCATACTAGGATGATGAGCAGTCTGTAACTGATCAAAAGTAACTGATCTTATATACATATTGGTAAAACAAGATTACGAAACCTGCTGCAGACTATGTCTCCCCAAAATTCATATGTTGATGCTCTAATCCTTAGTGAGATGGCATTTGGAGGTGGGGCCTTTGGGAGATAATAGGTCATGAGGGTAGAGCCCTCCTACTGGGATCAGTGCCTTTATAAAGGTCATGAGAGATTTGTCTCTCGACCACGTGAGAATACAGCAAGAAGAATCCATCTATAAACCGAGAAAAGAGCTTTCACCAGAACCCTGATCTCGGACTTGCAGCCTCCAAAACAGTAAGAAATACATGTTAGTTGTTTACACCACCCAGTCTGTGGTATCTTGTTATCAAGCACAAATGGCCTAGGACAGAAGCAATAACTTCAACTTGCTTTAAAGCTTCTTTACCTACATGAAGTTTTAGAGGTGCTATCATCCTGAATTCAACTGAACACTCAAGGTCAACCTACAATGAAAAGTCAAAAGAGTGGAAATTTTGTTTCATCTCACATGCCCACTGTGGAACTGGCTGCTAGAAGTATTGGGTGGCAAATAATTCTGAGGCTGTATTAAGGTTCAGCAGAAAAGGGACGATTAGTGGCATTGGCCCCAGGCACAGGATTCCTAAGCAGTGGCTGACTTATTTGCCATTCCTTGCGTTCAGGCCAGATCTCTTTGAATTGCAGAGTGAGGAATGCTGTGTCAGAGAGGGTTTAGAACTGTTTTTACCAACAGAACCCTGTAAGCCAATGAAATCTTACTCAACATTCCAAAATAGCAATTCCAAAAATCGAAACGGGGAAGGGAGAACGAGGTCTAGAGTCCCACCCACGGACCCTCCTCCTCACTCATCACCTGGAGCACATCCTGAAACATCACTGCTTTCTGAGACTGGGGCTTTCTGTGTTATAAGAAGAACAGTGTTTAACAGTTTGTTCATATTAAATTCCACAAGAGAGATGATAAGCACCATTTTACAGGTGCAGAAACTGGGCTCCAAAGAGGTTAAGCGCTAAGCCCCAGGTTCACAACAGGTGGTGCGTGATCAAGTCAAGACCCAGAAGCCAGGCCCCCTCCCTCTTACTCGGGTGTCACACATCTCTAACTCTGCAGCTCCCTCAGGGCTGGTCATGTACCAAACACCAGGGACTTTCAAAGAAGAGAGCGCCAGTGTGTTGAAATAAACCCTAGGAAAAGGCAGGGAGTCCTGCCTCTCTGTCTGCAACGCTGCCTCATTCTGCCTTCACCCATATATCATTTCCACAAGCCCCTTGGTCAGTGACACAGGAGAGGCCTGCTGTGCTGAGCAGCTCAGGACTCCTGCACAGACTCAAGTTTCCCTCTCACGTCTTGAGCTGTTGCAACCTGAGCATGCCCCCCACCCCACCCCTGCCCCGTTCCTCTGTCCTCAGCTGTGTCTAAGGAGAGCCTACCATCTCTGTCTGGACTGGAGCATGGGGTGCAGCTCCAAAGGGCTGACACAGGGTGGTCACAGTGAGTTCCCCTGGAAGGAATTTACAAATTCCAAAGCATATCCGTTGTCCCACCAAGCCCACCTGGCTCACCATCATCACCACCACTTCCACCCTGAACCGCAGGGGCTGCCTCCTCTCCCGCCTCATCTCCCCTCGTCTCCCCTCGTCTACTCCGGCCTCACCAGAGTCCCTTCCATTTTCCACAAGGCAGGCAGAGATCTTTTAATAATGCAAATCTAATCAGGTCACTCCTCTGCTTAAAATCTTCAACAGCTTCCTGTTGTCTTTAGTACCCATGGGAAGAGCACTTACTTGTGAGAAAATGTCTGTGTGTGTGTGTGTGTGTGCGTGTGTGTGCGTGTACACTTTCACAAAGGAGGGTTTACAATATTTAAACTGGCACATGATGTTAGTTTAGGCTCCACATGATACATAGAAGGGCATATATATAATTATTCCTTTGTATGTAGATTTTAAAGTTTTATTTGTTTACTTTTAGAGGCAGAAGAAAGGAGGGGGAAAGAGAGGGAGAGAAACATTGATGTATGAGAGAAACATGGATTGGTTGCTGCTCGCATGCCCCCAGCTGGGGACCTCGCCCGCAACCCAGGCATGTGCCCTGACTGGGAATCAAACCAGCAACCTTTCGGTCTACGGGATGATGCCAAACCCACTGAGCCACACCAGTCAGTGCTATTCCTTTATATTTATTTAGATTCTGTCTCACTTCACAAAGGAATTGGAGTGGCTGTGTATATATAATATGTTTCCTAGAAAGGCAACAAGAAGCCTTCTCAGCTGCATTCTGGAAACGTCAAACCCATGGTATGACCCAATTACAGTATAAAATAATAATTCATGATTGTTTTATTACCATAAAATCCCCAAAAGGAAACTAAGGGACAAGATGCCTACAGTGGTGCTCTGGCACAGCATCAGCGTGATTTCTAGATCACCGAAAGGGCATTCCGAGGTGCCTTAGGAGAAACTGAGTCATCACCTGAGAGAGTAGCCTATGTGTTGATAACCTGTTAGCAGTGGCACCTCAGTCCCTAAGTCAAGGGAACTCCCCCAATCATGTTGTCAGTATTTAGAAAAGGGCCCTTTCTGATAGTTTTTCCTTGGGGGTCCAGTTTTACTTTTATTTTTTAAAAAAGTACTTATTTTAAATTAGGCAACACATACATTTCAAGCCCACCCATCTTTCAGCCACCCTGTGGTCTCTTCTAGAAGCAATCACTGTTCCTAGTTTCTAGAAACAGTTTATGCATACATACGTCGCATATTCACAGTTTTTATTTTCATTCAAATAGTGGAATTCTATTTGCAATGTCCCAAATCTTGCTTTTTTTCCCTCACCTTGCTTTTTCACTCAATGGTTTATTGTGAGACCCAGCTTCATTATGTGTGACCATCGGAACTGTGGCGGGGCTGTGTGCTCGTGGTTCTTCATGGGCATGAGAGACTCGGTGGCAGCTAAACTGCACCTGGGGCTGGGGAGCTGGGCGCATATTCACTCAGGCTGCCCTTGGAGCTCATCACCTGGAGAAGAGCAGCTCTGGGGCCAACAGGGCAGGGCGGGCCAAGCTGTGGTCAGACAATCAGCCTGAGCCTCCCTCTGCACATCACTCAGGGACCCACTTATTTTTTAGAGCTTTTAAATCATTTTTAATTCCAAGGAAATACATGAACATATTCCTGCTGGGGTGGGGGGCGGGTGTCAAACAATACAGTTATAGTCAAAGCCCATTTGATTCCCCAAACCCACATCCACTCTACCTAGAAGTATCCACTGCAGCCAATTTGGTATTTTGTGTGTTTTGTGCCTTTTGTTTTATGGTGAAGGTTGTTTTTGTTCTATTTTCCTACACACGGTCCTATTCAATGTACTCAACAACTGGCTTTCCTCATTTAACATTTTTGTCTTGGCTTATTTCCATCTCCGAGTGTGCAGACTTACTCATTCTTTGTAACCATCACATTTCGATTCCAGTGTAGGGCTGTAACATCGTTATATAAGGATTTCTTCTTGATTCAATTTGCTCCTAATTTCTTGTTGTTACATGCAGTGCTGTATATGAAAACTATGTGCAGGTAAAGTAATTTCTCTAAAATACAGAAGAGAAATTTTGGAGGTAAAGGGTATGCACATTTAAAATTTTAAGATACTCCCAAATTACCCTTCAAAAAGGAAGTTCAGGGTCTCCACGAGGCAGTGACACAGTAAATTGTACAGGATTGTTTTTTACCCTTAGAGATTGTGATCTGAAACTGATGAGATCACAAGCAAAAGAGGCATGCAAAGCCACAGGAAAATGACAACTCTAAAAAATAAATAAAGCACCATTTGCTCTGTCATAGTGGGGGCAGAGAACGGCTAGCCGGCATAAAGCAGCTCCCTCCTCGCTGTTCCCTCCTCCGGGCCCCGCTCCTCTTCCCTCCTCTCTACACTCTGGTTTAAAAAGCAATAGGAAAAGATGGACGGGAGAGAGCTGGGGCTTCAGCAGGAATGATGCAGAGCAAAATGAGTATCTGCCCTAACACAGACTTCAGGGGCTGCCTTCAGCAGACCCTCTGAGCAACTGTTGATGGCTAACAGTACTAACCCAGATGGACTTCTCCATTCCACTGGGCCACTTTTTGGAGATGCTCTGCTCCTCAGATTGTGATGTCATGAAATCATGAGCAGTCAGATTTCCTTAAACCCCCCAGCCTTCACACATTACCCTTTCCTTCGACATCCAAGTAAAGCGGCTCCTTTCTCCATCGCACCACCTATGGCGAGGCCAGCTTCCTACCTAGGATTTTGCAGGTTCCAGGGTTGCTTGTGCTCTCCTGCTCACTTCCTGTCCTTGTCCTGTTCTCGAATGTGCTATCGGCAGGCATCACCGTTCTCGCTTCTCTGCCCGTGCTCACTACCGCCAAGATCCCTTCTTTATTCTCCCAAACACCAGTGATTTTACTGAGGGTTGTGGGTAAAGGAGAGGGATCACAGCACAGTGCGAAACAGGAAACACATCACGACAAATAACAGGCAACACTCTTTTGAAAAAGCCCTTGACCACTGTATCCTGGCAGGGGTCGTTGGCTGAACATCTCATGGCAACTGGCCAGGTCACCTCCCCTCTCCCAAGGGCCCTCTGCCATCTCCCCAAATCTCTTCTAATTCCACTGACCGAGGAAGAGCTCCTCGATTCCTATTGCTTTATTCTTATTTGTGCCAGCAATTTAACTCTCTTGGTCATGCAGAGTGATTAATAGACTCCATTTGTTCAAATCTGGGCTCTGCTACATGCTTCCTGTGTAGCAAGTTACTTAGCCTCTCTGAGCTCTAGTTTCTTAATACAATATGGAGCAGAGGTTACTTTAGAATGTATTTAAAGCATTTAGCACAATAACTTATACATTAGTTCCTATCATGTCCATGATGCTATCATCTCTCATGCTGGGAGATGTCCCTTAAGATGTTTACCTCTCAAGAGAGCAGTTATTGGCCTGTGTGAGTTCTGCCACCACCCTAGGACTCCAGCAGTTGACTTTTAAGATAATTATTTTCTTCCCCATGAGTGTGTTGTAGGAAAGCTCCTGCCCTGGCCGGGTGGCTCAGCTGATTGGAGCATCTTCCTGTAAACCGAAAGGTTGTGGGTTTGATTCCTGGTCAGGGCACATACCTAGGTTACAGGTTCGATCCCTGATTGGAGTGCATGCAGGAAGCAACCAATCGATGTTTCTCTCTCACATTGATGTTTCTCTCCCTCTCTCTTCTAGCCTTCCCCTCTCTCTAAAATCAATAAGCATGTCCTTAGGTGAGGATTAAAAATATAATAATAATAAATAAATAAAGCTTCCTTTCAGCTTCACTCCTCAGCAGTGTTGCTTACGAAATGCTGCAGTTCTCAGGGGCTTCATGATGAGCGTGACAAGAGGCTCTGGGACAACGTAAATGAGCTCCACCGAGGCCGCAGAGTTGAGATTCAGCGAAATCGCTCCCCTTCGCACCCTTCACAGACGGCACCTCCTCCACCCACTCAGGGGTTCAAATTGGACACTTGGGAGTCATCCTTTCCCGCATGCTGCACTCAGTCCCCAGCAAGCCCTTTTGGGTTTACTTGCAAATTCTCTATTTCCACCACCACCACCATCAGCTCCCACCTGGGCCACTGCCACAGTCTCCTCGCTGGTCCCCCTGCTGCCACTCTTGCCTTCCCACAATCCATCGTCCATCAGACTAGCAGAGTTGTGTAAAAATGTCAGTCAGACCACTTCCCTCTCCTGCTTGACAGTCTGTGCTTCCTGTTGCCTTCAGAGTAACATTCAGGCTGCATGACAAGACTGCAGGGGCTCTGCCTGATCTCCCGGCTGCTTCTCCAGCTCCGTCCTCTGCTACCCTCACAACTCACCTCCTTTCTCCTCTCAATGCCATGCCCCACCCGCCCGAGCCTTTGCAGTGGTGTTTCTCTGAACAGTCCTCCCTTGAAGCAGCTCCAGTGGCTCCTTCCCAGCTTACCAATGTCAGCGCAGGAAGACCTTCCCTGCCATTCACCCTAATCAGCCCACTCCCTGCAATTTCTCTAGATCATACCACCCTGTTTATTACCTTCCCAAGCTCTCTCTATTCGTGTTTACTGCCTGCTCCCCACAAAGCAGCGAGCTTCATGTGGGCAGGTGCTCTGTCTGTCTTATTCCCTCTTCTGCCCCTAGCACCTTGCACAGTGGGTACACAGCACATACTTGTTGAATGAATGAATGAATGAATGAATGAATACACAAACAAAAAATGAATACATCAACGAAAAAAATCACAAGGAAACTGCCAGGGGTATTTGTGATCAAAGGAGCTACCTCTCCATAAAGGAGCCTGGTTCCTCACGATGAGACAGGAGGAGATCGGAGCTGGTCTCCTTCCCTGTGGACACTCTGAGATGGCAGAGAGAATGTCTTTCCATTACTCAGAAATGCCTAGACCACTGCAGCAAAAGGGCAGAGCTTCTGCCTCCAATGCTGATTTCCACGCAGCCGCTGACTTCTTCCTCTCACCAGAGAGCCCACAGAGTTGCCATAGCAACAGAGGACTGCATCAGAGTCCAAATAGGGATGTCTGTATCTCCCAACACTTCTGAGGAGGGCAAAGGGCAGGAGGGGTGGGTCTGTGGTTGCATCCTTGCTCTTTTTGCCCCGGCCTGCCAGTGCTCTCCCTGAGCAGAGGCACCCTCCCCTGTTCCTCCACCCACTCCCGAACATGTGAGGAAGAAGCACTCCCTCCGGAGTCTTCTCCCCTGTTCTCTCTCTCCTGCTGCGGGAGGAGCGGGGACCGATGGTTTCTCTTTGTATCCTGTCCAGGCCCACAGATTGGCCAGAAGAACAAAGGGGAAGGATTCTCTGATGGCTCACAGCTTTCAAATGTTTTTTTTTTTCCCAAAAACCACTTTGTTAGTCTAACTGGTCACCTCCTAGAGTTTCTGAGTCTCTGTTGGCTGCCTTTTTGGTCCTCCTAAAATTAGCAAAACATGGCTTTTACTCTCCAGAAGCTAAAAGCTCATTGAGGAGGCTGCTAGAAAACAGTCTGTGTTATTTTTCAAAACAATAACAATGCATCTAGTACTCACTAAGTGGAGGTGTAGCAAGCATCACTTCTCACAGTCCCTACAACTGCCTGGAAAAAATGTTATTCATAGTCTCTCTTTACATGCATGAATAGAGGCTCCATCGCTCCTGGGGTCACTGAGCTGCTAAGAGGCCACGCTGACCTCTGAACACTGTACTCTCAGACTTGGAAACCCAAGCCATGGCCACTGCTCTACATTGGGAGGCACAAACAGCTACAGGGAATGACACATTTAGCTTCCCCAGCCCCAGCCAGTCCCCTGGGTCCTCACGTGGTCCCTTCCAGGCCAGGGTGGCCAGCAGTTGGCTCTGGCCCCGTGCTGCATCACCCCCACAGCGATCTGAGAGCAACTCGCTCAGAGAGGGAACAAAGGCACCTCTTTTTAGCCCCTTCTTTAGAAACCTTGACTCCTGGCTGCACAAACAGCCCCTTGGATTGGCTGCTACCATGGCAACTGGCCTCCTATCTCTGTCCAATTATATCAGCCCAAAACGCAGTGCCTGTGTGTCCATTCCCTGCCCAAGTGCCCAGCCTGTGAGCCCAGCCCCTCTGACCTCCACGCAGCTTTGAATGCCTCTGCTTTCTAATTACAGCTGCTTTTCAATTCCCTGTTCCTGCCTGAAAGCTTTGTACTCTGCATTGAACTCCTCCTCCCAATAGCCCGTTTCTCACATGAGGGCCCCCGACCCTTTATCTGTGCTTTCTGAAGCACAGTTGCGTATCCAGGCTTGCCCCCAATACACTTGCGCACCCCAGACTGGCAGATAGCTTGGACACACAAATCGAACATCCTGGACTTAGTATCTGGCACCATGATCTTTCTGCTGCAAATGTGACCTTGGGGGGGAGGGGCGGGTCTATAGTGCCCCGATTTCAAGCCTGATTTCTTCTTTCATTAATTGATTCATTCATTGATTCATGAGCATCTGCTATATTCCAGGCTCTCAGGATACCATAGTAAATAAGGGTGGAACTTTGCATTTTCCTGGGGAGGAGGGGTGATAAAAGCAAATAGGTCAACAAACAAATACATTTAATGTTGGATCATAGTAAGCGTGAACATAAAAGATCTGAGAAGCTCCAGTCCTTAGGATGGACTTTTCCTCTGTCCTCATCTAAGCTCCCCACTTCCAGAGGGAGGGGGTACAGACTATGGGGATGAAGACATGGTGTGCCATGTCCAGGGGACACTCTTGGATGCTAATGGCAGAGACCAAGCTCAGAGAAAGGCTCAGGTGATGCATCTGGCAGCCAGAGGCCTGGAAGTCGTCAGTACTCCATCGCCATCTCCTCTCTGTCTCGGGCCGTCAGCTTCCTTCCTTCTCCTCACTGTGGCTTCTTGCACAACATGGGCAGTGTGGCTGCTGACAGATCCTACGCATTTTACTTTCACGGAAGATAACCTGGCCTCAAGCATTCCTCCATTCCAAGACCAAAACTCCAAGGGAAGAGATGCGTTCGCCCAGATCAGAGGTTCCTAGGCCTGGACTAATGAGTGAAGGCCAAGGATGGATCAGAGCTCTAATAAGGACGCTCCCTAGTTCTAGTTAGCTCCCTATGGTTGGGAAGGCAGGTATCCCAGGGTCCAGACCACCCCTATCACGTGAGGCCCACCTAGGTGTGTGCCCCCTCACTTCTTCATCCTCATCCTGTTTCTTTTCAATGAAGAGGTAGTCACCTTTCCACCTCCACTCAAGTCAGATTCCTAAGCCTACCCTGGCATATCCTAAAAGCACACTGAGGTGCTTTGCTAAACCCAGATTCCTCAGTCTGAGCCCCCAAAGGTCAGGAAAAGCTTTGGAACCGAAGTTCCTGGTTTAACTTATCCACTACCATATTCTTAGGGCTCCAGTTCACACTGACCAGAGCAAGGGCAGGAGGTGAGGGTGGAGGGGTTCATGCACAGACTCTGGTTTGGCCCCAGGATAAAGTGCTGCCCGCATCATTGCTGAGCTCTTGCAGGGATGACCAGGAAAATGTACACGTGGTATATCCCACTACACCGCCTTTGAGGTTAGATGGGGTTGCATGCTCGGATCCCTGAGACCCCCTTTGAAGGATGGGCTCAGGAGGTCACTCACTAGCCCAACACTCTGAGGGTGACACAGAGGAAAAATGAACAGCTACCAGACTGCAGCGGTCAGGGATGCCTCAGTAAAGGATACAAAATCTGTTTCAGAGAAGAGAAGGAGTAACAGGAACCGCCTCTCCCACCACCAGTTATATTTTCCAGCTGAAGAAGTTCAAGTCCGTGCTTGCATTTCCAACGCCTGCCCTTTTACTCTCAGTGCTGTGGGGATCAGCAGTCCCACTCCTGGGTCTGTGAAGATTCCAGGATGACAGTCACCTGTGAAGCTGTGCTCTTACATGTTTCCAGCTGCCTGAAGCTGCTTCTGTGAACGATCAGAGCCGTCTCTGTGGCCTTGAAAAACCTGTGGAGGGGTAGACTGCTCACACAGGGTACTCATGCACGGTTGTAGCATCCTGTCATAAAGGCCATTTTAAATTTCTTGGAGGGATGGGAGGCAAGGGTGGGACAGACCAGCTGCCCATTCTGCTTCTCTTCTCTTTTGCCCCGAAGATTTCATAGGAGGGGAATTATCAAAATCCTGGTGTTCATTCCTTAGAAGCCTGGTTCCTGGACTTATTCATGGACTCCAGACTTTGTGATCTGAGCAAACTGCAGGCTGTTTCTGCAAATGCATTTGACTTTGAATCTAGGGGCAAAGCTACATGGTCAACGAGATCTCTTCCCCTTCTCACTAGAGGGAAGTGACCCATGTGGTGGCATGAGAAGAGCTGTAGAACCCAGGTAACTCTGGAGATCTGGTCCTAGCTCTGATGAAGTCTGACTCTGAGCAAATCGCTCACACCTCAGTGCCTTGCTTTTCTTATCCATTAAATGCACTGCTTGACAGGAGAAGTGTCCTGACCCGTCACTCATCTCTGCCATATGTTTTGTCACACCCGTGGACCACCTGTACTATTAGATAATGTTTTATAAAAACATTGAATTGCCTTTTTAACCTGGCTTTATGCTAAGCAATATATCCAAGAAATCACATATTTAAAGTGCTAGTTTTATTTTATTTTTCTACTGTTCACTAAAACAAATATTTTTAATCATGCTTATCTGTATGACTCCTGAAACCATGCTGAGTACCATAAATATGTGCCACCCTTTGGGAAACACTGGATTGGAGCATCACTTCAGCTCCCAGATATGTCTTCACCCCTATTGCGGAATTCCAATAGTCCCAAAAAGGAAAAGCAATTTCAGACAAATACATATATATGTATATTTCCTAAGACAACAGCAAGCATGACGCTTGAAACAGAAGGGTTGTGTTTTGACTTTTCTCTTCCATCAGTTTCCAGACCCAAATCTGAGCCTGAGGAGTTTAGTGGCCCTGCCCACTGCCCCTCCCTCAGAAGCACCTCAGAGTCCACGAAGGCCTCAGTCCCAAATTACCTGAGGCCTGCACCTGTATCAGGTGGGGGCACTGCCACCGTCCCCTAGGTGTTTCATCCTAAGCAAGGCATCCCGAGGTTAGAGCAGGTCTTTTTGGGTTGGCAGCTCAGGTTCCCTTCACCCCCCACTGCTTCCTGGAACTACTTGGATGACACAGTCCAAGAGACTCATGGGATCCTTGGCTGGGAACTCTCTTCGTGGTAAGAAACTGGCAGGCAACAGAGATGAGAGCTGGGTGCCTCCGCTGGAGAGGGGAAACAGGAGGAGTTTCCTCGGTGAAAGATGGGCAACTGCACAATGAAACAGAAACTAAACAAATCACCTGTTGCATCATCAGGGTTGATCTTCCACCAACTCCAGGATTCTCCAATCTGGCTGACCATCAGAATCATTTGAAGGATTAAAAAAAATAAATGTAAACATGTGGCATATATATACAATAGAATGCTGCTCGCCCATAAGAAAGGATGAAATACTGCCATTTGTGACAGCATGGATGGATATTGAGAGTACCATGCTAAGCAAAATAAGTCAGATGGAAAAAGACAAGAACCATATAATTTCACTCATATGTAGGATATGAAACAGAAAACAACAAATAAAACAAATAAACAAACTCATAGACACAGATACCAGAGGGGGTAAATGAAGAGAGTAAAGGGGGTCAAATATATTGTGACAGGAGGGAACTAGACTGTGAGGGTTGAGCACAAAATGCAATATAGAGAAGATGTATTACAGAATTGTACAGTTGAAGCCTTTATGATGTTATTAACCAATGTCATCCCAATAAATTAACAAATATATCAACTTAAAAATTCCTATAGCCCTGGCCAGTGTGACTCAGTTGGTTGGAATGTTGTCCCCTGAATCGAAAGGTCATGGGTTGGATTCCCAGTCAGGGCACATACCTAGGTTGCCAGTTTGGTTCCCGGTCGGGGTGCATATGGGAGGCAACCAATCAATGTCTCTCCACCTCTCTCTTTCTCCCCCTCCCCCTTCTTCTCTCTCAAACCAATAAATGGTGAGAATATTTTTTAACTTTAAAAATAAATAATAAGAAATTAAAATATCCATATACTATAGTGCAACAATTCTACTCCTTGTTATTTTCCTATGATAAATAAACACGTATCTGTATCAACTATATTCAAATAGCCAAAACAATCTTAAAAGGCCCCTCAGTAGATGAAGAAACAAACTGAGAGATAACCATGTGGTGGAACACTACTCAGTAATAGAAAAGGAGTGAACTGTTATATGATACATGCAACAACATGGATGAATTCAAAAAACAGTATAAGAAGCAAAAGAAACCAGACACAAAATAAGTCCATACTGTGTGATTCCCCTGATATACAGCATTCAAGAACAGGCGAAACTCATCTATGAGGATAGAAATCACAACAGTGGTTGTTTACACAGGATGGAAATTGATTTGACTTTCTGAGGCCATGGAAACATTCTCTAGCTGCACATTTGTCAAAATTCACCTAGGTAGACTCCAGAGATCTGTGCATTGCACTGTACAGAAATTTTACCTCAATTTAAAAAACAAATCTAAAAAATATATCCTCTGGTCCCATTCTATTCCTACCTACTGAATCAGAATCTCCAGCAGTAGAATCTGAAAGTTTGCATTTTAGAAAACTCCCCAGGTGCTGCTGACACAGAGCCAGGCTGGGGAACTTTGGGCTCCTAAGTAAGCTTTGGCTGACTCTCATAGTTCCCCAGATTTGAGAAAATTATAGGGCTGCTGCTAGAAAGAAAGCCCATATAACAGCTATTGCTTATTGAATAGTTACTCTTTTCTCAAATTCTTCCAGTAACCCAGCAAAGCAGGTATTATTTTCTCCATTTTACAGATTAAAAAACAAAAACAAAAAGTGAGATCAAGACACTTGCCCAAATCAGACAGCTGGGAAGTAGCAAAGGTCCTTAGCCCAAGTCTTCTTTACTACAAATACCTCATTCTTTCTACCATCCATTTGTTCATTTCTTGTTAAATTTTTAATTATTGATTTTTAGAAAGAGGAAGGGAGAGAGAGAAACATCGATTTGTTGCTCCACTTATTTATGCATTCATTCCTGTACGTGCCCTGACCGGGGATCAAATCTACCATCCCTAAGCTTGGCCTATCAGGTCAACATTCCAACCAAGTGAGCTACCTGGCCAGGGCCATTGTTTCATTTATTCATTTGTTGGTTCATTAGTTCATGCATTAGGTCATTCACTCATTCAAATAATCAAATACAAATATGAATTGTGTCTTCCCAAGCCAGCCCAGGGAGCTAGGCCCTCTGCTGGGCGTTAAGCCACACCCCCTCCCAGAGAAGACGAGTGATGGGCGAGGGAGATGACATCTGTGAGGCAGCTTTTACCTCTGTTTTGTAGACTTGGGAAAGAAATGGGATTCCAGGCCTCTTCATTTATTTATTTTCAATGTTTTTATCAGTACAGAAGTTGTTGTTGTTTTCCAATTATCATGCCATGAATTGATAGGAAATGGGTTCCAGCAGCTCCGGCGCCTTTCCATTAGTTCTCACACAGTGTGCGTCTCGGGTGGAGCAGGCTGATGCTTCAGTTGCACCCAGGTACCTTTCTCTTTGGCTTCCTTCTTTTTCTGTTCATTTTCCTTCACATGTTTCAGGAAGCTATCTCAACTCTTAGTGTGCTTAATATGCTCAACACGTACACTAATTGTCTTGACAAGAACCTTGCCCTTAACGTGTTTACAACAATGTTCACCGCACGCTGGGTGACATTGTAGACTCCTCCAGTTTTGCCATGGGAACAGTGATGGGGCATTCCTTTATGAACAGTGCCCATTCCCTTCACATCTACAACATCACCTTTCTTGTAGATCCACATGTATGTGGCCAAAGGAACACTCCATGTTTTATAAAAGACCTAGAGCGCATACAGCAGGTGCCTCTCCTCTTTCCCTTCGTGTTAGTCATTTTGGCAAACTACTGGAAGATGGTGGTTCTGGCAGAAAAGCCCAGGCCTCTTTAGATTTTAATTATTCAAGTGGTTTGGGAAAAGGCAGGAGGTTTATGGTTATATAAGCATAACTAAAGGAAGCCTCTGTTGCTTACTTTGGGAATGTTCCAGAAGCTAACACCAACAGCGAGTCATGTTAAAAATGGGTTAAAATCATTACTGGATTATGAATAATTCACAAGGCACCCCGTGTTACCCATTACATTTTGTTCTACATAATTGCTTCCTGGAAATCTGCTCCCAGTGCAGAGAATTGGGAGCATGCATGAAATCGAATATTTCTCCTTGACAAGTAAATTTAAACAAAATTGTGAATTAGTTTCAGTCCACTGCTACCTATCCCCTTTGAGTTGAAGGAACTGGTCCTTTACTCCGGAAAAATAACTAAGCAGGCAAAACAGGGTCTAGTTCCTCTCCATGACAGGAAGCACCCAATGTTCTAAATATTGTGGAGAATTCAGAGCTAGAGGAGGGGTGAGTCAGAAGAGTCAAACCACAAAATGTACTCTGCCTGGTACAATATGAAGATGAGAATGGCCAGGATAATAAGGAAAATCTTTCTTTTTTTAATTGAGATGTAATCTACATACCAAAAATTCATCCCTTTTAATGTATACAAGTCACTTTACCACAGCCCCTGGCAACCATCAGGCTGCCTCTGTCTGCCTTTTACAGACATTTCACATAAAATGGAATCATGCGATATGTTGCCTTTTGTGGCTGGCCCCCTTTCACTTCGTATCATATTTTCGAAGTTCATCCATGGTGTTGCATGAATGAGAACTGCATTCTTTTTTATTGTTGAATAATATTCCATTGTGTGGAGACACCAGATTTTGCTGATTCATTCATCAGTTAATGGGCTGTTTCCCTATTTTGGCTATAACGAATAGTATATCGCTATGAACATTTGTGTATAGGTTGTGTGTGAACATGTTCTCAGTTCTCTAAGGTATATATGCGTATGCCTAGGAGTGGAATTGCTGGGCCATGACGTAACTGTTCAATTTTTTAAAGAAGTGTCAAGCTGTTTTCCACTGTGACTGCTCCATCTTACATTCCCACCAGCAGTGTACCAGGGGTCTGCCCTTTTCTAGCAATATCTTCTTCTATAGCAATGCCCTTGTCAAAATTTGCCTGTTCTATGTATTATTCTCAGCTACTCTATATTATTGTTTTCATGTGTCATCCCTCTGGATAAGACATTCACAATTTAAGAAGAGCTTCCTGGAGATACACTAATACATTATTCAGGGCACTTTCAAATTCAAACTGTCTGAAGCAAAAAGATTTATTTACTTAGGTAACTGGCAAGACAGTGGGGTAGTTTACAGATCTAAGGAGCGGTTAAGGGACAGAAGGCTTCGAGGTGAACCCCTCGCCCTCTCACTCCCCCCCCCCCCCACCTTTCCGAATCTCCCTCTTGCTTCTTGTGTCTTTGGAGCCCTCTGCTCTCACCATGTCCCGTCCCCGTAGCCTCTGCTTAGCCTCATTCCACACTAGGTCTTTCCAAATGCAAGAATGTGGCTGCCAGCAGCTCAGACTGACATCCTCCCAGCCTTGTAGCTTAAACCTAGGGACAGGAACCCTCTCTGTGCCAGCATCAATTATGTCATGCCCATCCCTGGATCAGTCATGTGTCCAGGAAAATGAAGGCCAATGTTTGGCCCACACTGGCTCCCACACCCACATCTGTGGCCAGATCAGAAGAAGGAAATGGATGTACAAGGCAAGGGGGTGGGAGGGCCATGCTGGGCAACTGAACATAATCCCTGTCAAAGACCTTAATTCAAAGGGGAAGCTCTAGCATTAGAGATTTTTGACATCACAATAGACACATAAAAGGATACTGCCCGGCAAGACGACCTGAAATGACCCCATAGCTTCCTTTGAGTCTGGAGCCAGTCCTTCTGGGATAACTAATGGAAGATATGGAGTCTCTGGAAAACCAACAGGCACCTTACAGGTTATAGGACAACACGCATCACTGCAGCACACGTGGAGACCTGGGGGGACAGGGGTGCAGGCCGTGGCCTAACCTGATGACTGCCTCCTTAGTCATTTCACACTGGGTGCAATTTCACTTTTTCCAAATGAGTGGAACTGAGCCTTTTTCAGAAATGGAGAAACAACTTCAGTAATTGAAAGAATTTTTTATTTTACTTCCAGTGGTTTCTAAAATCTGAGAAGGATGCTCAAGGGAGTTTAAATAAACTTCTCAAATAAGGTTAAGCGAACAGCTATTAAAGCCCACACATTAAAAAGAAGAAAATGAGCTGAATCCCCAGATGGCAGAGCTGGACGAGCCTGTGGGACCACCCGGTCCTCCCACCCACTTTACAGACGGGGCGATTGGGGCCTGGAGCGGGCAGGGGCCTGCTGGTCATGCAGATAAGAAGTGGCAGGTAGGGCTGACAGGAAATCCAGATCTCCCAGCGCATGCCCTTTCTTCTTGGCCAGGACTCTTGTCTGCACTCTCCCTTGTAAGCACAAACTTTGATTAAAAAACAAAAAACAAAAACAGCTCCATGTACTGGCTGGGTGGCTCAGTTGGTTGGAGCATCAACCAGTATGCAATAAAAGGCTGCAGGTTTGATTCCTGGTCGGGGTGCATCTGGGAGACAACCAATTGATGTTTCTCTCTTACATTGATCTCTCTCTCTCTCTCTCTCCCCTCCAATTCCTCTTTCTCTCTCCCTAAAAATCAATGGAAACATGTCTTCGGGTGGAGATTAAAATATATATATGGGTCCAGATACATACTAAGGGCATAAGAAAGAGGTGCTTTTGGATGCAAACATTCTCTAGTTTTGATTCACTCCTTGGGCATTGCAGAAACCCAGTCTATGCTTTGAGGAGGATTCTTGCTGAAATCAGCACGGTGCCATAATCTAGCTGTGAGTCACAAACTGCACAGGAAGCATTTTAATGAGGTTTCTGAGTGAGAGAGGAGAGTTCTTAAGGGTGAGGAACAGAAAGAGGTGCAGACATTTTTGCAACAGAAATAAAGAGCTGAAATCAACAGATTCGATTTGAGTACTGATGATATACAACGTTCTGTGGACAGTACAAAGACATTTCAGACACAATCCTCTCCTTGCCCACTTACACTCCCAGGGCATGTTTTAGAGTTGTTTTTTTGTTTTCGTTTTTTGCACTAATTTGGAAGAACATTTTCTACTAAGGATTTAGTTCTTGCCTGTCTTATAAGTTGCAAATATTCTCTCCAGCTTTCATTTATCTTTTAACTGGTTTTTCTCTTCTGAAGTATTTAATTTTCATGCTATCATGTCTATCAATCATTTCTTTTGTGTTGCCTAAGCTTCCATGATTCAATATTCTTCTCTACTTCAATTTTTTTAACCAGAGAAAATAATTTATTATAAAATCATGAACCTTCCCTTAAAAGCTCGAGTTTGCAATAACTTGAACATGACAGAATTGAGAACAGTTGCCCCGGAGTTTCTAAGGATCATGTCTGTGAGTCAGCCAGCATTCTTGGAACGGGTGGGGGTTGGGTCAGGGAATGAAGACGGCATCACGAAAGGCCAGTTCCTGGTGGAAAAAGCTGGCGGTTAGGATTTCTGATGTGCCTCAGTTATCATACTCATACTTGAAACCAACAGATCCAGAGACAATGGCCCAAATGGAATGGACCTGCAGGCACATTGAGAGTAACTGGAATGAGACTGTTGACAGCTTTGACAAGGAACCTCTTGGAGTCCCTCCTCCACAGTACCTATGCTTATGGCTTTGAGAAGCCCTCTGCCACCCAGCAGGGAGACATTCTTCCTTGTGTCAAGGATACAAAGGTAGCCACGGCTTTAGAAGATTACATGGGTGCCTCCCGCCATGCCTTCGTTGGAGGTACAATGTGCGAGCTGAGGTGCAGAAGTTGCAGATACAAGCTCCCCACATCACTGTGGGCACCCCAGGCCATGAGTTTGATATGCTTAACTACAGCTACCTATCTTCCAAATGCATCAAGATATTTGTACTAGGTGAAGCTGATGAAATGTTAAGCTGTGGATTCAAGGACCAGATCCACGACATTCCAGAAGCTCAACAGCAACACCCAGTTAGTCCCGCAGTCAGCTACAAAGCCTTCTGATGTGCTTGCTATGAGGGACCCCCTTTGGATTCTTGTCAGGAAGAGTTGATTCTGGAGGGTATCTGCCAGATCTACATCAATGTGGAACGAGAGGAGTGGAAGCTGGACACACTGTGTGACTTGTATGAAAGAAACCCTCACCATCACCCAGGCACCAAGCAGTCATTGTCGTCAACACTTAAAGAAAGGCTGATTGGTTCACTGAGAAGATAAATGCCCAAGACTTCACTGTCTCTCATGCACGCAGATATGGACCAAAAGGACCAAGGTGGCTCTAGTAGAGGCATTGATGTGCAGCAGTTTCCTTCCTTCCTTCCTTCCTATTTTCCTTCCTTCCTCTCTCCCTAGATTTTATTTATTTTAGAGAGAGGGGAAGGGAGGGAGAAAGAGGGAGAGAAACATCGATCAGTTGCCCCCTGCACATGCTCTGACCAGGAACCAAACCAGCAACCCAAGCACGTGCCCTGACCGGAGTCAAATCAGCAACCTTGTGGGACGATGCCCAACCAACTGAGCCATACTGGTCAGGGCGCAGCAGGTTTCTTTAGTTATCAACTGTGACCTTTCCATCAACAGAAAAAACTCTGTCCACAAATTTGTTCAAGGTGGATGCTTTGGCTATAAGGGTGTGGCTATTAATATGATGACAAAAGACGAGAGTCTTCGAGACATCGAGCGAGACCTTCTACAACACCTCCACTGAGGAGATGCCCCTCAGTGTTGCTGACATCATCTGACAGGGGAGGCCGGCCACCTCACCCCAGCCAGGGTTCAGTCCTTGGGGGGCTGAGGAGGAAGGGGGGGCGGGAGGGAAGGGAGCTGAAGGATGGACAGCCATTGCATCATTTTCTTTTCTCTTTTTCCTTTACATTGTCACTTTTTGAGGTAAAGAAGGAACCGTGAACATTTTAGATACCCTTTTCTTTGGAGTAGGCTCTTGCCCCAGGCACTGTCTCTTCTCCCCAAAACACCAATCCACTTCCCTGACCTGGTCAGCCTCCAAACCCCAAGGCTTTCCCCGCTTCAGCCAAATTCCTCTGAAAATGATCCAAGGGACTCTAATGTCACTCAACCTCATTTACTGGACCAAATCTGGAATCTCTGAGTTAGGTGGCCCAGGGGATTCTCCCCAAGAGGGGGGGAGCAGGGGAGAAAAAGCAGTAGCCATTTTTACATTGTTTTGTAGAGTATTTACTGATTCAGGAAACAAACTCAAAATTCTGGGTAAAATTACTTGGAAACTGAAAAAAAACAGCTGCTCCCATATCCATCCTACTTCAATTTTCATACGAATTTCCTTCTAACACTTTTGTACAATTAAATAGTGAGCTGTCTGGAGTCTATGTTGGTGCACAATGTGAGGTAGGGATCTAAGCTTCTGTTGTTCTGTTGTTGTTTTTCCAAGTGGTTAATCAGTTATCATAATAACTTATTGACTAATAATTCTCTTCACTCCTAGTAATATTTTATAGAGGTGCAGACTGGGAAAATGTACACTGGGTTGTTGTTGTTTCAAAATATGTGCATAAATCCATGACACTTCCCTTTAAAAGGTGGAATGTAATTCCCAACCCCTTGAGTGTCAACTGGACTAAGTTACTTCTAGTGAATGCCCAAGAGTAAGGGGATTGATTAAATTATGGCACATCCATAAAATGGAACATTATGGAGCTTTGAAAAACTCTGCTATAGATGAATAGTCATAATTATGCAAAGACGGTCATGGGAAATTTAGTGTAGTATGATACCATTAGTATACACACTGATAAATATATGGGTTTTATATATATATATCTCAAATGTTAACAGTAGTTGACTTGATGCTGGGTATTTTCATTGTCTTCATTTTGTTTATGTGTATGTCCTACACATCAGCTATGTGGATGTATGTTACCTTGTAAAGAGGAAAAATGGTAAGAATTATTTTCAGTTCAAAACTTGACTGCCACTCTACTAGATGGCTGAAATCAAAAGGACTACAATACCAAGCGCCGGTGAGAATATGGAGCACGCGGGACCCTCAGCCATGGCAGGTGGGAGCATAAATTGTTATAGCCACTTTGGAAACCTGGCTGGGCGGTATTAACAAAGAACATATTCTGCCTCATAACCTAGGGTCATGGTATATACCCAGTTCTTTTCCTGGGTATATACCATAGAAACGAGTGTTTATGTTTATATACCACAAAGTACATTTACAAAAGCTTTCACTGGAACTTAATTAACAAGAGTCCAACTCTGGAAAAAACACCAGTGTTCATCAGCAACAGAATAGGTAAAATAAATTGTTACCACAGAATACCACTGAGCAGTGAAAAAGAACAAATGACTACAACATGCTGCAACATGGATGAATTTCACAGATTTAATGTTGAATGGAAAAAAAGTCTGATACTAAAAAGCACATACTATATTATTCCATTTACATGAACGTCAAGAAGAGGCCAAGTGAACCTATGATGACAGAGATCAGAATCAGGGTTACCTTTAGGGATGCTATTAATGGGAAAGGACCACGAAGGAGCCCTCCCGGTGCTGTGAATATTCTATACCTGCATTGTGCAAAAGAAATATAATGCAAGCTGTACATGTAATTAAAAATTTCCTAATAGTCATTTAAAAAGCTATAATGAAACAGCAATATATCCAAAATATATGGCTATTCAATCACTATTTTAAAATTATCAATGATGTATGTTTCTTTTTATCTTTTGTACTAAGTTGTCAAGCCTGTATTGCACACATGGGGCGTATCTCAGTCCCAGCTAGCCACATCGCAATTGCTCAACAGCCACACGGCGGCTGGAAGCTACTGTATTGAACAGTACAGGACTGTATCTTGGTCCAAGTAGATGTATACTTATGTAAAAATTAATCAAGCTGTACATTTAAGACATAAAAGTTATAAAAGACATAAAATTTTTAAAAAACAAACCTTTTTAAGAAGAGGGTTAGGAGCCATATTAAGCAAAGAAAAGCAGCCTGTGGCTTTTCAGCTCAGCTGACCAACTCTCTATGGAGCAGGAGACACTGTTCAGAGTCCCAAGGTCATCCGCCAAGTCAGCTGACTTGCCAGCACTACAGTCTCCCCCTGGGTGTGGCAGAGCAGGGTGCGACCAGCTCCACGAAAAGCAGAAAGAGCAGGAACTAGGAGAGAACATGCAAGTGCTAATAGAGTGTGGAGTGATTCTAAATGTTCAAACACAGCACCTCCCAACTGCGTTTGCCCCGAGTGAAGAGAATGCTCTGGGACTCGTGCAGCAGAGAGGCACGAGAGATTCCAACCCACTACCAAGAAGGTCCTTGTGGCCACAGCTGACCTTTGTTCCACTCAAGCCTGATGATCCACTTCCATTGATGTACTCTGAGCCCCATAATTTAAGCCAGCCTTTGTTCCGAAGGTGGGGTGGGGTACATAAACCTGATGACTTCAGTAGTATGCCAGTATGTCTTCCTCAGAGAAACATGTATCTAAGTCCTTTGCTAGTTTTTGAGTTTGAGTGGGTTTTGTTGTCAAGTTGTAGCAAGGTGTTTTACATGCATTGTGATTCCTTTCTTCCCACCATGCCCCTGGAGCCTCCTCTTAATTTCCCAGCCGCACAGACTCAGGTCCAGCCTGCTCTGCCGGCATCACTGAGGCAGACCAGACTGATAAATGAAACCTGCCACAGTAGCTAGGGACAAGAAATAAACAAATCCAGAAAGGAGGGAGGGGAAGGTCAGCCAAAAGGACAAACAAACAGGCAGTAATTCTCTCAATCCAGACCATGCTAAATTAGGTACAAAATCTCAGTGCCTCAAATCCAAAGATGAAGGGATTCATATGAATTTCATCACTGACTTCACAAGGGGAATGGTCTTTGCACATTCCAGGAGCACCCTCCCCGCCTCCCCCACAATGGAACAGCAGCACCCAAGGTCCGAAGAAAGAAGAATAGTGAGGGGTGTGGAAAGATGTTAGGTCCTGAGCAAGCGGCCTCTGGGAGCAGAACCATGTCTGGGGCTGGGGTGAAGCAGGAAGAGTGATTTCTTCCCTATCACACTCTCCGGGTTTGGAGTCTCAGCACAACAGTGTAATAAGTAAGATGGTGCTAATAAGTCAAGTGCATCCAGGATGAAAAGTCATGCAGGGAATAAATGTGAGAACAAACTCAGGAAGCCCCCCTCCCTAAAAGGCAGCCCTCCACCAGGCATTTTTAAACAGTCTTTGTCCCCTGACAGTGACTCCAGCCCTGCCCGAGGCTCCTTCCCATGATATTAGAATAAGACTATAGCTCTTCACCACGAAACATGGTAAATGCAGGTTCATGGGCACCATCTCCAGAGATATGGCTTCAGTGGGACTGGTGTGGGGGCCAGGAACCTGCATTTTGACCCAGCTGCCCACGATGCCAGTGATGCCAAGGCTGGAGCCCACACTCTGAGCCCCTCTGGCTGGCTACTCTCAGTGGCAGAGACTCCCCTGGGATTTCCCGTCTATGGGACAGCTGCCATAGTCTCCGGTCCCCTCCTTTCCCTGAGTCCCTCCCCAAATTCCTGAGTTTATGGACAGAAAAGTTGGGGGGGGGGGGGGCTGACTTATTTATCCCATGATAACAGGATTATTCCCTTCCCAAAAGAATTTGCTGAGAGATGCCTTTATTTTTTTAGGTGCTGGCCTTCGTGTGTTTGTTTGCCTCATTAAGAGCGTGTGGGAGAAGTCTGGCAGATGGCATTCAGGGGAGCGATGGAGAGTGTTTTAGAGCCATTGGCAAACTGAACAGCACTGAGCAATGAAGATGAAATGAGACGCGGAAGCTCAAGTTACAGAGAGAATAGGATTTGATTTACATTCTGTTCAAGAACACTCCCATTTGTAACTGCAATAATAATGACTCATGGGCCCTGTGCTAAGCACTTTCTCCCTTAATTCATTAAAAATATATTTACATAGGAACAAGTACATAGATAAACAAGCACAAAACTATAATCAGAGGCTGCATTTACAGATGGTGGCAGGTCAGTCAAACAGTGCAGCCCTCTGGTTTAGCACATGAGCTCGAGACAGCCTCAGGTTCTGGCTCTGTCATTCATCAACTGAGGGACCTTAGCAAGAAACATCCCTGGGCCTCAGTGTCCTCATCTGTCAAACAAGGAAGCACGTACCTCACAGGGCTGCTCTGTAGAGTAAATGATACATGCAAAGCTCTTAAAACAGTCCTGCATGTAGTACAACAGCCAACAATGTTTTTAATGGTTGTTATTATCTTGATTACTGCCAGAGTAGTGTGAGTCCCTTGTCCTGAAGCAGGGTGACTTGAACCTACAGCCCCCTCTGACTTCACACGTCCCCGCGAACATCCAGAGGAATCGGGGATGGGGGCATGTGGCAGCCAGGCCAGGGGAATCGCTGAGGTGGTGCCCAGAGCTGAGAGCCACCTGCTTCCAGTGTTCATCCTGCTGGATGATTCTGCCTGCACAGAGAGTATGTTCTAGAAACTGCAAAGATCTATAAAACAGGTATGCATTTACTTTAAGAATTAAATGAGGTCATAGACAAACAGTGCCTGGCTAAAAGCCAGTATTTAATCATTATTATAATCTATAATTTTATAAGATATTTGATATAGTGTCTAAAAAGATAGCATTCATTGAGCACCACTCCAAGAGCTCCATCCCTTGGGTCTGAATGCTAATACTTTCACCTTTTCCTGATGACAGCAGGCTACTTTCCTTTGGGGAGCTTCACCCTCTATCTCAGGACCCTGGCAGGGCCAATCACGGACTTCTAATCCAGCCCCTGACAGTCTGGTTAAAGCTTAATTATCTAGAGACCACCAGGACCAACCCTGCTGGCTGACGGAATCTAATTTCTTCACTTGATGTGGCGAGGGGACGCTTTCTAGAAGCCTCTTGGAAGGAGAGTAGCTCTTTTGTAAATTTTGGGTTCCAGCTCCAGGATTCTGAGTGGGGTCTAAGGGAAGCAGGAATCACTTCTGGTCTGGTGGCTCTTTTGCACTTGGTATGGAGAAAAGCAGAGATTAACTAAGGACGGAGTGTGTCATGAGGTGAGGACGACTGGGCAGTTGGTTATTCCCAGTGATAGATGAGCACAGCAAACCAGGCCTTTTGATTTGTCATAGGTCAGAAAGCAGTGGTCACCCAACGAGGGGTTTGCATGACATTTCACAGCTGCTGCATGACTTTGGGAGAAAGTCACTTATGTACTTGTTCATGTGCTTCCTGTTGGCTTTCCATCTGACTTTCTTTTCTCACCTCCAAGCCGACTTTTTTCTTTTGCAATCCAAGCTGACGTTCACGTTTAGTCCCAGACTGGGTTTGGTTCTTTCAGTCCTAATTGTGACTTTGTACAAAGACACCCTTCCTCAAGACACTTTGCTGTTATTTACTAGAAAACTGTCCTAATGAAAATTCCAACCTCTGACGACTGGGACATAAAGGAACCCCCACCCCCTGGGAGTTGTGCAAAGCCCAACCTGCAGTTATGGGCAGCACCCTGCCACACATGCACTGAGCTGGAGCAATGAGGGCACTCTCAGGTGGGACACAAAGGTCAGGGCAGGGTCATTAAAGGTGCAGCCCCAGGGGAGGCAGAGCAAAAAGCCACTGCTGCTGAGATGCCTGTCACTGCCTGGCCTCTTCCCTGACTCTTAGAGGACTGATTGGTTATCTCTTCTTTCCATTCTGGAATCTTTCCCAATCTTTTTCCAGTAATTCTTGTTAAACCAAGCCACTCAATTTCCACTGCTCTGAAAGACGTATCTCTTCCTGTATTGGCTGCTGGGGACAGAGAGGAATAAGATGCTGGCCCACCTAAATGTACTCACTAACTACTTATGACTAAAGGGAGTAATTATTCTCATGACAAAACAGATTCTTCCTTTGCAAAATAATTTGCTCCTTGGTACTCCCTTCCTCCTGAGTCCCTCATTCTGTAAACTCCATGATAGCTAACCGTATCCCCAGTGCCTAGCCATAGTAAGCCCTCAGCAGATTCAATGAATGAATGAATGAATGAATGAATGAATGAATGATGTGATATGATCATCTCCATTTCTACAGATAGGAAAACTGAGCCTTGCACATGCTATCAACAGAGATTCAATACCAGGTCAGCCTGTGTCTTCGCTCTTCCACACCACACTGGGTTTCCTTTATACACCTTAGAAAGGAGCCCTCCTTTTCTTGGATAGGAGAAAGTCAAGGTACAAGGAAAGATTCAAATGTCAAAATATCACATTCCAGATTGGCGGGTCCTTCAAAGTTAAACACAGAATTACCATAAGACCCAGCAACTCCACTCCTAGGTATATACTGCAACAAACTGGAAGCAGGTATTCAAACAAGTACATGTACACACATGTTCATGACAGCACTATTTCCAAGAGCCAAAAGGTGGCCGCTGCTCAAATGTCCACCACTGAATGAATGGATAAACAAATTGTGGGATATGCATACAATGGAATGTTATTCAGCCATAAAAAGAAAAAATAATTGATACATATTATTACAATGTGAATAAGCCTCAAAACCCTATGCTAAGTGAAAGAAGCCAGACACAAAGGAATCATATATTGCATGATTCCATTTCTATAAAATATCCAGAAACAGAACTCAGATTTGGTGGCTATCAGGGGTTGGAGAGAAGGGGAAGTGGAGAAACTGCTTCATGGGCAGGGGGATTCCCTTATGGCATGATTAAAGTTTTGGAACTAAATAGAGATGGTGTTATATAACATTGTGAGTGTACTAAATGACACTGAATTTTTCATTTAAGATCGTTTTGTCATGTGAATTTTACCTCCATTTTAAAATATTTATTTATTTTTAGAGAGAGGGAAAGGAAGGGAGAAAGAGGGAGAGAAACATCAATGTGCGAGATACAATGAATGATTGGTTGCCTCTCACATGCCCTCAACTGGGGACCTGGCCCGCAACCCAGGCATGTGCCCTGGCTGGAAATTGAACTGGTGACCCTTCAGTCTGCAGGCCAATGCTCAGTCCACTGAGCCACACCAGCCAGGGCCCACCTCCATTTTAAAAAACACATTCCAGAAGCTATGTAGGCACTCAAAACCACCAAATATTTCCCATAACTGTCTCTCAGCCCCAGGCACACAGGAGGTATGTAATGAATGCCTGATGCTTTTAACTGGGTTTTAGGCTGTCCTGGAGAAGCTCTCTTTTGGAGGGAATATGATCACATGGCTAGGAGTACAGAGAACCTGGGTTCAAACCCCAGAAAGTCACTGCGGTGACCTTGGGTGAATTTCTAAAACTCTGTACGCTAGTTTTCTCATCATTAAAATTAGAATAACTGCCTCTCTCATAAAGTTGTTCTAAGGACGAGATTATAATGCACGCAAAGCACTGGAACAGCCCCTAGGACACAAAAAATGTTCAGTAAATACTCACTGCTATGATAACGGTGATTATCTGCTACAGTGGCTTTCACTGCTCTCAACCCCTCTATTTCCAAAAGTTTCTGTCACACTCCCTTTCTGTAATACATTCTGTGCAGCAGAGATCTGCTTTTGCCAGGAAAGAAGCTATTATACTCAAAGGGGACTGACTCCCAAATGAGAAGACCCCCAGCCATGAAATTCCAAGGACACCCTGGAGGACCCTTCTTGGTTTTTTATTTCCCTCAGCAGCAGAGAGCTCCCTGGAAGTGAACTCAATGCAGAATAATTTAGAGTGGTTCCTGTTCCCTTTGGCTGCTTGTGCAATTGAAGGCATTTCTTGTGAGCTGTTCCTCCATCACTTGCTCTGTGGGATGACACTGCTCTCCCTTCAGCCCCAGGCTATTTCCTATGCTCTGCGGTGGGGAGGAGACTTGAGATGTGGGAAACATTCCGCACAGCTGGGCAGCCAGCCTCAGAGGTCCACCCTGGTGCAGAAGCAGCACCAGGCTCAGGAAACATCCTGTCCACACTGCAACCCTCCCCCACAAACACATCAAACCCATGCCTCTTGTCCCTGCCCAGGTCACACATTTGATTTTTTTAAATCATGTTTTAAAATAATTAAACTTATTTAGTATAGGTAATGCAGTCACAAAGGATAAACAAATCAAAGGATGCAGTGAAGACACAGACTGACCTGGTTTTGAATCTCTGTTGATAGCACACGCACAGGTTAGTTATAAGCTTCTTTAAGGCTGTTTCCTTATGTGAGAAATGCTCACAATAAAAACACTGGGACACAGGACTTGAGCAGTAGGCAAGACTTATGTTAATTCCCAGGTCTGCAGAGCTGTGTGCACAGCAAAGGTATGCACAACCAAACAGAAACACGAGCT
Source organism: Furipterus horrens (assembly GCF_987537825.1). Taxonomy (NCBI): domain Eukaryota; kingdom Metazoa; phylum Chordata; class Mammalia; order Chiroptera; family Furipteridae; genus Furipterus; species Furipterus horrens. The sequence goes on from NW_028327180.1 coordinate 72,416,537, forward strand.
GGTTTTATACTAACTTGAGTAGCCCCCACCCCACCCCCACCCCCTCCCACAACTTCCCCTTCCTCCTCCCTTTCACCAAACTTGGATACTCTGGAGTTACAATCTAACACGATTAACTAAATTAATTGTACTAATTTCTTAAATTGTTTGCTGGGCTGTCTAGCTACATTTTCTCATTTCCAGGTGTTTGGTGCTGAATATCTTTTCCCTTTGATCTCAGAGGCATTTTCTCTGAGGTACAGAAATATCACTTCCTGACTTGTAGGGATGCTAATACTGTTTATTCTGACTCAGAGACCCTCTACTTCAAGATTTAATTAATTTGTTATTTGCTGCTAATTATTTCCTACTCTGGTTTGAGAGTCACCAGTTTCTTTGTACCTAACACTTATCCATGCCCTTCAGTTTTTCAGTTTCCCTCTCCAAAGAGATTACCACAATTGTTTCTCATATATCCTTCTAGAGACAGTCTCTGCATATAGGAACATATATTTATTCCTACTCCCATGACCCCACATATACTTTATTGCAAATGATACTATACATGGAGTTCTACATCTTATTTTTAAAACCTAACTATTTGTTGCAGGAGTCTTCATATTAGTTCACAGAATGCCAACTCCTTTTTAATGGCTGCATTATATTCCATTTTATACGCATGGAAAATTTTATCAAACCGGTTTATGATTGACAGACATGTAGGCTGTTTCCAGTATTTTCCTTTAACAGGCAGGGCTACAAAGAATGCCTTCTAGAAGGAAATGAGAATCGGGCTTGCTCCCTTTCCCCTTGTACTTTCCCCACAGAGGTGCCTATAATACAGGACGTGTCCTGTATTTTGTCCTGCATTTTGTATTGACAATCAGGACACCCTGTATAGCTTGTATTCAGCTTTTTTCAAGAAATCACAAAAACGCATCAGAATAATTTCCTCTACAGTAATTAGTACTTGAATCCCTTAAATGGCAACACTAGCCGGAAAGCGTATCTCCACAAATACAGACCTGGGAAATTTCTTATGGCTTCCTGAAGATCTGGCTAAAGAAAGTACAGAAAGGAGGCTCGGAATTAAAGGTATTTCTTTTCATATTCAACAAAAGAAAACTTTTTTGGCCAAGTCGTGAACAGTAACCCCCCCATTAGTTAATAAGAAATAACTTACGTGGAGGAAAAAGTGGGACAACTGTAATAGAAAAACAATAAATACATTTTTTTAAAAAAAGAAATAACTTACGATTTTTGTTCTGAAAATCAGCCAATCAGCAATACTCTCACGTCAGTAACTCAGCTTCTGAAAGTGAGCAAATCCATGGCAGACCCTCGTTTGACAGTCAGCCAATCAGTGTCAGCCCCCGTGCCAGACAACAGCCAATCAGCAAGTGCCTCACTCCAGGACAGTGCTTGAAGACAGCCAGTCAAAGGCAGCCTTGCTCCAGATACACTAAAGCAGCTGAAAAACTTACATCCCTAAATGCTTCTGAAAGTCCACCAACTCCTGAGTGGGGCTTCCCAAAACCTTAACTTAAATCAGTTCTGGTGTTGTGGGAGAGATGTTGTCCTAAAAGCACAGTTCTCTTTTTCATACATACAGGAAGTTTACCTTCTTTGCATCAGATGTCAAGGTCAACTTCATGAATTTGGAGCCCTTTTAACAATTTCAGACTTGTGAGTGGCAGGTGCTCTGTTGCAGCTGTGAGATTATCTAATTCAATCTCTGATTCCCATAGTGGCTTCTATTAGCTATTTTTTGCATATATTCGAACCCCAAATACTTAAAAGCAAGCATAAATTTTGTGCTGAAATTTCTGAGCAGCAGACATTTATTAAATGAGGAAAAATTCCATTTGAAGCTTTCTGTAGCATGCAATTGTTCATTTAACATAGAAAAGGTGGAAAGTCAGATATAAAATAGCGTATATTAACAGTTAAGCATAAGAGATGTATGGGTTCTTCAATTAGTACTAAGAAAAGTGATAAACTAACCTTTTTTTTTACTAAGAGAAATTCAGATTAAGAAGATAAAATAACAGCAGCAGAAATGTAATGGACTTCCACACTGTATATCATCATCAGTCTTTCAGCTCAAATAACTGTTTGAATGTACTACTACCAAAAATGTTTTCTGGCTCCAAAATTGCAAGCAAATTTTCAAATGCTACGATGAAATCTACTTCTATAATAAAAAATGTAATAGCTCTATTTATTATTACAGAGGTTATCAAATATCTAAATGTATCACCTTCTAATGCAGAAAAACTTTTCCTTTGTGCAATATTTTTCTTGTGAAAAAGGCTTGCTTACAGGGTTATTGCAAGTAGAATTCTTTCCAGATGAAACTTCAGAAACAGTAGCAATTTTTTGCAGGAACTGTTACTAGTTGTTAATGAAAACACACACACCAAAAATAAAGAGACACAGGATACTTTGGAAGGTGATGGATATGTCTACCTTGATTGTGGTGATGGTTCACAGATGTATGCATATGTACAAACTCATTAAATTATACCTATTACCCAAAGCAATATACAGATTTAATGCAATCCCCATCAAAATACCAATGTCATTTTTTAAAAGAAATAGAACAAAAAATTATCATATTTGTATAGAACCACAAAGGACCCTGAATAGCTAAAGCAATCCTGAGAAAAAAGCAAAAAGCTGGAAGTATCACACCACCTGACTTCAAATTATACTATAGAGCTATAATAATCAAAACAGCATGATACTGGCAGTAAAACAGACACACAGACCAATGGAACAGAATTAAGAGCCCAGAAATAAAACCACATGTATATGGGCACATAATTTTTGACAAAGGAGCCAAAAACACACAATGGAGAAAAGAAACCCTCTTCAATAAATGGTGCCGGGAAAATTGGAAAGCCACATGGAAAAGAATGAAACTAGATCCTAGTTGTGTCCCCATGTACAACTAATTAATTCAAAATGGATCAAAGACCTAAATATAAGATCTGAAACAATAAATTACCAATGAGATACCACCTCACACCTGTTAGAATGGCTTTTATTAACAAATCAGGTAATAACAAGTGTTGTAGAGGTTATGGAGAAAAAGAAACCTTCATTCACTGCTGGTGGGAATGTAAACTGATGCAGCCACTATGGGAAACAGTATAGCGATTCCTCAAAAAATTAAGAATAGAGTTCACATATGACCCGGCAATCCCTCTTCTGGGTACCTATCTGAAAAAGTCAAAAAAACATTTTTTTCGCAAGGATATATGCACCCCTATGTTCATAGCAGCATTATTCATGGTGGCCAAGACATGGAGACAACCTAAGAGTCCTTTGATAGAGGATTGGAAAAAGAAGATATGGTACATATATACTATGGAGTATTACTCAGCTGTAAGAAAGGATGAAATATTGCCATTTGCAATAACATGGATGGACCTTGAGAATATTATGTTAAGCAAAATAAGTCAGTCAGAAAAAGCTAAGAACCAAATTATTTCACTCATATGTGGAATGTGAAACTGAAACTCATACACATAGACAATAGTGTGGTGGTTACCACAGGGAAGGGGTAGGGGTGAGGGGTAGTAAAGAGTAAAGGGGGCCAAATATATGGTGATGGAAGATGATTTTACTTTGGGTGGTGGGCACACAGTGCAATATATAGATCACGTATCACAGAAATGTACACTTTAAATTTATATGATCTTATTAACCAATGTCACCCCAATAAATTTAATTAAGAGAAACTTAAAAATGTGGAATGGGGCAATTAAATATAATATTTATACTTGAATTTGCTGTGGCAGTGCATTTAAATATAGTTTGTAATCATATAATGGTATAGGTACAGTCCTTGGTGTTTACCTCTCAACAAGACAGAATTGTTGACTTAAATACCTGGTCTTTTTCATTGTGCCTTGTATTAAATGGGCAGGGATTTTGTGTTAAAAAACAAAACAAAACAGATCTAAGTGATCCTAATTACTAATGAAAGAATGATTGTTGAAAAAAATCATACATATTAAATATATGTAGTTTTTTGTATATATAAAAAAGTTAGTGAGGAATCTTTTACTATTTAGTTGGAGATAACACAACTTTTGATGGATGTCTGCATAAGGGTACAAACTATGTTTATTCGAAGTTGAAGCACAGCATGGATAACTGTGGAAGGGCTTGCTTCTCCTGCCCATATTCTGCATAATGCTGCTCAGTAGTATCTGATGTCTTTTCTACTGAGACTGAAGTAACAGTCATGAAACTGTTCTACTCCAGCATTTACACTGTTCTAGCTGAGCAATTTAAGGACTTCAGTGATTTTGTTGGCATTCAGTATTCTTCATTTCTCTCACATTCAAAGATCACTGACTTTCTTGAACAAATGTCCTCTAGAGAATCCTCCATTTATATGAAGTACTAACGTTATACTTCAATTCTGAAGAAAAAGACCCCAAAATTCTGGTTGACTTTTGCAATAATGCATTGGATGAAGTCTACTTATTTCTTTCTCAATTTTCAATATCAATTTAACAATAGGATTATGCAAATTAAAGAAAAGCAAACAGTGATATTGAAGGTATCAATTGCTTAAAGGGACTTTTGAATATGTTAAGGGATTAATGAAAAGTTTATCCCTTTTATTAGCAAAGCAGATTTTAAAAGGGACAACATTATAAACAGGATAATTACTGTACCACTTGCTATGACTCTTCTGACATGGATTTCATCCATTGAAAAATTTGATTATTTTTATATGGATATTACTGAGTTCTCTTTCAGCACAGGAACAGGTGTAATCATCACTTATAGCATTGAAGAAAAAGGAATAAAGATCAATGACAGTGCTCCTTTTTGTTAGTGGACATTTAAAGAAGTTGTTGATCAAGAAATGCAGTGTCGACTTCTGGCCAAGATGGAGGCCTAGACAGACACGCTGCATCTCCCTCCACAGCTAAGAAGGAATACAACTACCTCAAAACTAGAAACAACCAGAAGTTCCAGAAAACTGAGTTGCATGGAAGTCCAACAAACAAAGATATAAAGAAATACTCATCCAGACAGGTAGGAGGGGCAGAGCTGGGGCGGAGAGGACACAGTGTGGTGGCGGTGTAGTGGTGGCAGCGGCAGCAGGCCAGAGGAAAGTGCAGTCACACGTTTTAAAAAGTCAGGAGGGACACCTGGGGAGCGTTCCCAGTCCCAGACCAGATTGCACTTCTCATGGTCCCAGCACCGGGGAAAAGAAAGCTTACTGCTTCTGACTGTGCAAATCAGTGGGGGTTGAGGTGGAGGAAGAAACTGCCAGTCTCTCCGCAGAGTCTGCTTGTTTAAAGGGCCCCCATGGTCTTAGAACGTCTGCAGACCCACTCACTCTGGAAACAACGCCCAAGGCAACAGCTAGAGAGGTGCCAGCCCCATATAGAAGTGGGAGAAGTGCCTAGAAAAGGGGCAAGTGCTGAGCAAGCAGGCATTGTTCCCTCTCAGACCCCTCCCCCACATACAGTACCACAACGTGGTGAAATGGGTCGCCCTGTACTGACAAATACCTAAGGCTCTGCTCCTTACAACATAACAGGTGCAACAGCTCTACCTAACACACTGAGGCAAACAAACACAGGAGCCTGTCGAGATGAGGAGACAGAGACAGAGATCTGGCCCAAAAGAGGGAATGTATCAAGGTTCCAGTGGCAGAACTAAGCGACAAGGAGATAGCTAATCTAACAGATGTAGAGTTCAAAACACTGGTGACAGAGATGCTCACAGGCTTGACAGATATGCTTGAGTATGGCAAATGCATAAAGGAAGAAGTGAAGGCTATGTTAAATGAAACAAAGGAAAATCTACACAAAACCAATGGTGAAGGCAAGGAAACCAGGGTTCAGATCAATGATTTGAAACATAAGTAACAAAAAACAATAAAACAGTACAGAATGAGGAAACAAGAATTGAAAACAATGAGGAGAGGCTTAGGACCTCTGGGACAACTTTAAACGTGCAAATATCCGAATCATAGGTGTGCCAGAAGGAGAAGAGGAAGAGCAAGAAATTGAAAACCTATGTGAAAAAAATAATGAAGGAAAACTTCCCAAACTTGGTGAAGGAAATAGATATACAAGTCCAGTAAGCAGAGAGAGTCCCAAACAAGCTAGACACAAAGAGGACCACACCAAGACACATCATAATTAAATTGCCAAAGGTGAAAGATAAAGAGAGAATCTTAAAAGCAGCAAGAGAATAGCAGAGAGTTACCTACAAAGGGGTACCTATAAGACTATCGGCTGATTTCTCAAAAGCAACTTTGCAGGCAAGAAGGAACTGGCAAGAAGTATTCAATGTGATGAAAAGCAAGGACCTACAAACAGGATTACTCTATCCAGCAAAGTTATCATTTGGAATGGAAGGGCAGATAAAGTGCTTCCCAGACAAGATAAAGTTAAAAGAGTTCATCATCACCAAGCTATTGTTATATGAAATATTAAAGGGACTTATTTAAGAAAAAGAAAATCAAAACTATGAACACTAAAATGACAACACACTCATAACTATCAACAACTGAATCTAAAAAATAAAAACAAAATCCAACTAAGCAAACAAGAATAGGAACAGAATCATAGGTATGGGGATCATTTCGAGGATTATCAGCTGGGAGGGGGAAGGGGGAGAAATGGGAACATGGTGCAGGATTAAGAAGCATAATTGGTTGGTACAAAATAGACAGGGGGACGTTAAGAATAATATAGGAAAGGGTAAAGCCAAAGAACTTATATGCATGACCCATGGACACGAACTAAGGGGAGTGGGATTACTGGAAGGAAGGGGGTTACTAGGCAGAGGGGAGCAAAGGGAAATAAAATTGGGACTACTGTAACAACATAATCAATAAAATATAATTATACTTAAAAAAAAAAAAGGAAATGCAGTGTAATCCTAAAGAGTGCAAAAGCAAGTTATCCTATGAAGGTGCTTCAACCACCAAATTTGAAGAGCAAGTCTCAAGAGTTGTTAAGTTCATGCCAGTACATGTTTCATATAACTGGCTCATAATACTAATGCTGGCCACAATTTCTCATTAATGAATATTCAATGACCAAGGACCAAATAAGTTGGATGTGATCACTGCAGAAACCATGTTAAGATGTAAATAGACATAGACTGTAACTTGGAGGAATTTCAAAAGCAAATTCTGCAAAACGAGAACTATTAAGGAGAGCTAAATCACCAGGGAAATATATTGAAAGAGGTCTGTAATTTAGATACTTATAACTTATTTCAGATAAACAGCAAATGTTTTTAGAGTAAGTGTATCTCATGCAGTATTTTTCTTTTATCTTGAAGTATGTATGCACAGAAATACTTCTAATTTAACTGGGTACTCTGCCCCTCCATACCTTTGATCATTCTCTGTCTGTAAAGCCTCCATCCTTCTCTTCAACGACCAAATCATAACTGTCTTTCAAGATCCATCTCAAAACCTTAGTAATAATAATTACTCTTCAGTAATGGCTAACCGTATCAAGCATGGCTCTCTAAAAGCATCTTACATGTTTTAAATCATTCATTCCTTCCTAAGGTAAATTACTCTTGGTAATAATAATACATAGTTTAAGGAAAACACTATTTTTCCTTTTTTATGAGTGAAACAACTTAGGCACAAAGAAAGTAAGTGACTCACCATAAGTTACACAATCAGTAAGTGGCTGAGGAGCTGGGATTCAAAGCCAGATAGTGCGGCTCTGCAGTCCATCCCTGCCTAGGCCACCTGCATCTGTCCTGTTTGGCTCTACCTGGCCCTCTCGAGGCTCTGACCTGCTTTCCCACAGAATGTTTGAACCACACAATTGTGCAGTTTATTATACTGTTTCTCCCTTGTGAAGGAGTCTAAAATTACTGATTTTGTGCTCATTATACCCCTTTAAAAGGAATTCTGCGATAGCCAAGAGGTAGAAGCAACCCAAGTGTCCAAGGACAGATAAATGGCTAAACAAAATGTGATACATACATGTAATGGAATAATTTCCAGCCTTTAGAAGGAAGGAAGTTGAAACCTGCTACAACATGGATGCACCTTGAGGACATTTTGCTAAATGAAACAAGCCAGTCTCAAAAAGACAACTACTATACGATTCCAGTATGTGAGGTATCTCGAGCAATCAAATTCACAGGGAAGGAAGTAGAATGCCAGTTGCCAGGGGCTGGGGGAAGGAGGAAATGGAGGTGTTGTTGTTTAATGGGTACAGAGTTTCAGCTTTTAAAGGTGAAAGAGTCCTGGAGATTGGTTGCACAACAATGTGAATGTACTTAACTTTACTGAACTGTACACTTAAAAGTGGTTAAGACGGTAAGCTTTATGCTCTATTTTTTTACCACTATTAAAAATTTTGAAAAAGAAAAAAGGAATTTTGCCTTTTCAGCTTTCCCCTTCTCTTCTGCTAAGAAGACAGGTTTTGGCAGTTTCATGTCTGAGTTTTTGAGATCCGAGAGAGGATGAGACAACTGAGAAGCCAACCAAGGCACTTGAATTGAAAAGCACTGAGAGAAATAAAGTATAAGAAAGAGGAGAGTGGAGGTAAATGGAAGGGCAGGGCAGGAACCCACTTGGGCTGGTTATGTGGGATGGGGTATTGGGGCAAAGAGATATTTTAGTTAGGAGCAGTTTAGAATGAATGTGGAAGGTTTCCTGGTAGCAGTTAAGAGGAATGAGGCACGGCATGAGTTCTGATTTGGATCTGCTTTGATATTATTCTAGGGATATAAATAGCAATTTTAATCATTTTGGTTGGCTAGACTATTTCTTTGAACATAACTCTGGTGAAAAAATAAGATTAGGTTAAACTATGTAAAATTGCCGATATTTAAGTTCTTGATCCAGAAAAATGGCATTGTCATATGGTTCAACCTGATAACTGATATTTATTCAGGAACTGCCATGTATCACAAACAATTCCAAATGCTTTACCAGTGTCAACTTATTTAATCCTCACAACAACCACATGAAGTAGCTGCTATTACCCCACTCTACAGTTGAGGAAATTGAGGCACAGAGAGATGAAGAAAGCGCCCTAGCTAATAAGTGGTCAATACAGAATCCGAGCCCTTTGGACTCCAGAACCAATGCTCTGAAACCTGTGGGCCTTCAGCTTTTATTTACAAGGCCCTCAGCTAGGCGGTATGGGAACTGCACAGGTCCGTGACACAGCTATGGTTCACGGAGATAAGACATGGCCTCAGATTATTAGAAGGTAGAAGAGAGCAAGTCAAGTGACAGGGAGAAAGGCACAGGGAACGCCTCGGCAGGAGATTCCACAAGCACCAGGAGGGCAGCACCATGTGGGAGTGCGGGTGTGAGGAGTGGAGTGTCTGCTGGGTCAGGTGACGCACTGCCAGGCACAAGGGAGAGGGATGAGGGTTGAATCCCCTGCCCACCACCTAGTCCACCTGTGGAATTTTTCAGAATGTATTAGCTACCTGGTGCTGCCTAACCAAAAACTGTATAAGTTAGCAGCTTTAAAAAAAAAAAGCTTTTTATCTCATAGCTTCTGTGGGCCAGGAATTCAGGAGCAACTAAGCTGAGAGATTCTGGTTCAGTGTCTCTCACGTGATTTTACTTAAGATACTGGCCAGGCCTCTTGTCATCTGAAGGCTTTGCCTGGGGATGAAGGACCTACTTCCAAGGTGGCTGACTCACCTGGCTATTTGAAGATTTTATTTTCTTGCCACCTGGTCTTTTTCACCTTCTCAGAAGCCATTCATTGACTTCAGTGGCCAGAACCAGGTTACCTGCCGCCCCTAGGTGAGAGAAGCTGGGAGAGTATTTGACTTTCCAGCTTCTACATTGAAAGCAAGGGAGAAAGGAGGCTGTGACTGGCTGCCGGGTTAATGTCTTCCATGACTACCCAGCCCTGACCGTTCCTGGCCAGGGGCATGGAGGTCCCTAATTGGTATAGCCACATCCATTATATCCACTTGGACCCATGAACCAAGCAGGATCTGGGGGGCAAAGTAGCAGGATGTGTGCTCAAAGAAGGGACTATCAGACAATACAGAAACATCCATCCACATAAGAGGTGCAGAACGTTCCCTTGTATGAGATGAACTCCTAATTCTTTGAACTCTGCAGTGAACTTTAGTTCTAAAACAAGAAGATGGGAGCATGGGTGCACGTGAGAGTTTAAACCCAGGCATGGAGTGGGAGGAGTGTGAAGGGGGGCAGGTGGTCAGGGAAGAGAGCATTTCAGGGTTACAGAATGGGCTGGAAGGAGGAAGGGGCAATCATGGCTACTCATGAATGTCAAGCTATGCTAATATTCCATTTAATACAACAGCCACATGAGGTTAGTCTTACTTAAGTCCCATGTTCCAGATAAGAAAATGGAGAGCTAGAGAAGTCGAGTCATTTGCTTGAGTCACTCACTCAAGAAATAAGAGACCAGCTAGACCGGAACTCAAAGCCAGGTCTTTCTGTTTAGTCCCCAGGCTGTCTGACTCCAGAGCTTCCAGGCATAATAGGGACACACTGTTCTGGTTCCCCATAGAAAAGGCCCTCTTTGAGTCACATGAAGTCACTTTTCCCGGAAAGATGAGAAAGCAGCTGCTGCAAACCAGGCCCTGTTCTCTGATGCATTTGAAGATGAGTTGGAATCTCACTGTGAAACACCTGCAATCCTCATGCTGAGATGAGACTTCTGACTGAATTAAAAACAAACTATACCAACAATGAGGCCAAAGAACAAGTCCCTTGAACTGTAAAGGGATTAGCTCCACCGCCCAGTCTCATCAGGGTCTCACCAAAAGAGACCGACCTTCCTGAAGCTGGTCAGAGCCGCAGCTGGGCCAGGGGGAGGGGTGAGCCCAAAGGGAGGGCGAGTTCCCGAGACAGCAGTCGCAGGAACTGGAGAATGTGGCTGCCTAGCTGATGGTGGATGGCATGGGTGGTGCGTTCCCGTTGCTGTAAAATAAACTGTAAGTATATTCAAGAGAACGATATAGAATGTAATCTAAACTGTTACCTTGGAGTGAGGAGACCAGGGGCCTTTTTCTATAGTGTAAGATGAGCTTTAAAAAGAAAAAAGGCAGAAAATAACCAATTATATTTAAAACAATACAATAGTTGTAATATCTAGGTAAGTAAGTAGCATCTAAAAAAAAAAAAAAAATTCCAAAGAAACCGAAGGCAAAGCCAGGCCCAACCCTGGGAAACTAAGGGATTCTGCTCTTCCTCCGCGACCCTGCCCCGGGCCTGGGGACACCATTCCTGGGAGCGACTTCAGCCTCCAAGTCACCACCCTCCTGCCAAAATAACGCCTCCCTGTCCCGCTCCCGCGGGCTGGGGCTCCACCCGGGCCCGCCAGCTCCAGGCCGGCACAAGAGCAGAGGGTGGGTGGCCCCAGTGGGCCAAAGGCAGCCCGCTGGGTGCGGCCCCACGGAGTCCGCCCGGCGGAGCCTGCAGCGTGGGCGGTGCCTGGCATCGCGTGACCCGCAGCCGCGTGACCCGCATGGGGCGGGCCCGCCAGCGCTGTTGCGGCAGCCGCAGCGGGAGGTGTCTGCGTAAGTGTGGAGCCGGGCTGTCTAGGACCCTCCTCGCCGGAAGGCGCAGGGGCGGGCGCGGGCGGGTTCGGGCGTTGCCCTTGTCACCGACACCCCAGGGCCGGGACCCCAGCCATCCTCTCGGACCCCATCCCCAGACTGGGCCGGAGGGGCGGCGGGATCGCAGGCGGGTTGGGGGAAACACTCCTGCACCCCACCGACGGTCCATTCGCTCACTTCCGCCCGGGCCTTCCCACTCCGAGCGCAGTGCGGGGGAGCAAATGCCCCCTGTGCTTTGGGGGAAACTGAAGATTCACAAGCAGGCCGGCCGGTGGGAGCACCCCTCTCCAGTACCGAGAGAACACATGTCTCCAGCAAAGGCCACGGAGCCCACCGGCTCTGTTGGCCCAAGACAAACCCATGAGCCCTTGGGCAGAGAATATCCTGCGGGTGGAGAAGGAGGGGATGGGTCGAGCTGCAAGATCATGGCCAACGTATTGAATGCTGTGGTTACGTGCATTCTCTCATTTAATGCTCACCATCGTGCAATTAGTTAGGTAGGTACTTTTGTCCCCAATTTCCCGTAAGAGAAAACAGGCTCAGAGAATTTCGGTCCTTAGACCAAGGCCCTGCTATGTATTGAAGGAATGGAGGTTAAAACCCAGGTCTGTGCCATAGGGGCGCCTCCTGGTGGGTGGTGGAGGCCCTGGGCCCAGCTGTCAATTCCCCAGTGAACTTTTGAGTGCCTTCCTCTTCCTGACCCAGACAGCCTGGGGGGAGGTTGTTGCTGGGTGAGAGGGGCTTCTTCCCTACCCAACCACCATCTGCATCCCTTTCTCCCTGACCCTTACCACGGAGTCCTTTTTGTCACCTGCCGCCTGCAGGACAAAATGAAGCTCATCATCCTGGACCACTATTCTCAGGCCAGCGAGTGGGCCGCCAAATACATCAGGAACCGCATTATCCAGTTTAACCCAGGACCAGACAAGTACTTCACCCTGGGGCTCCCCACTGGTGCGTTGTGGGATGGAGAGGGTGCCACAAATTGTGGGCGTGGGGGGAGAATAGGTTTTAGGGGATTGTAGGGGGTCAGGTAGGTGGGCTCACTCAGTCAAGGGACTTGAAGGAGGGCCCTGAGGTGCTGGTGCTTTGAGTGAGCAAGTCCCCTGCCTCCAGCCCATTAAAACAGAGGATCCAGCTTCCTTTATGGGTTGGCTTAGTTGCTGTCTGCTCCTGAAGACTCCTGGAGCAGGAACAACTTCCTACGTCACCCCTGGCTTCCTCAGCAGGATTACTTCCCAATACTTTAAGGCATACATTTTATGTAATGAATGAATTTCTCTTGTGTGCCTCTGGAGTGCTACCAGCTAGTCCCACCATCCTTGGGAGAATTGAGGAGATGGTTACTCAAAGCATTTTCTGTGAGGCTTAGTTAAGTTAAACACAGGACCTATGGTGAAGAACAGCCCCAGTGTCTTTGGGAACAATCAGAATGTTGTCTTTATAGGAAGATATTTTGACCCCAGATCCTCAAAGCAAACGTGCTATTTCTTTCAGAAGTGGGGTGAGTTTATCCCACAGGCCCAGCCACTAGAGCAGGGGTCTTCAAGTCTTTTCTGTAAGTGGTCAACTAGTAAGTATTTTACACTCCACTGGCCATACAGCCTCTGTTGCAGCTACATAACTGTGTCCTTGTAGCTCGCAAGCTGCCATAGGCAATCTGTAAGTGAATAAACATCAACAAAACTCTACTTATGGACATTGAAGTTTGAGTCTATATAATTTTCATGTCACAAGTAATATTCTTTTGATTTTTAAAAACCTAAAAAATATGTAAAAATCATTCTTAGCTCATGAACTGTACAGAGACAGCAGCAGGCTGGATTTGGCCTGTGGGCTGAAGTCTGCCAGCCTCGGCACTGAAGGTTTGCGGGAGCAGTGTCTGCCGGTACCTGTCCCACCACCAGTGCTTCGGGCCACTGGGGGCTGCACTAATATCCTGTTTTCTAACTGGGTCAGAGTGGGCTTCTGCTGAAACCCTCCCTAGTTCCCCAGGAACTGCAGGATCAGATCTAAGCTCCTCAGAGCGACATTCAGGCTCTTCCACAACCTGGCCCCTTTGTGACTTTCACACTTGAACCAGCACATTTCCACGTAGGTTCTTTGGAACATTCTCTGTTAGCTGGAGCACTGGACAGGGTTCTGGGTGGAAACCACAGAAACCAACTCTGTCTGACTTAAACAGAAAAGGAATTTATTGGCTATATATTGGGGAGCTTAGAGAATTGATGGGAAGGCTAGAGGTTTGGAAAAGGGACTAGGCGGTAAGTGAACTGGCCCAGGAGAAGGACAGGGAAGCTGTGTGGCAAAGGCTATTATTACAGGTGCTAGCGATACAGCAGTGAACCAAAAAATACAAATGTCTGCTCTCCTGAAGTTTACATGGTAGTGGGAGAGACATAATAAACAAGTTAATTAGAAAAATATAGAGTATGTTAGATGGTGTAAAAGGGAAAGAGAAAAATGAAGCTAGGAAGGGGGATAGGGAAGTGTCTAGGCAGGGGTGGGAGTTGCAGTGTTGGTGGCAAGATATGGTGGCAAGGAAGATCTGAGGAAAATTTGAGTAAAGGCTTAAGCGGTGAGATGTAGCCGTGCAAACCTGTGAAAGAAGAGCACTGCTGGCTAAAGGAATGTGCAACGGCCCTGAGGTAGAATTGCTTGGAGCAGGATGAGCAAGGAGGAGAGAGGTAGCCAGGAGCCAGGCTATGTAGAGCCTTTGTTAGGACTGGTTATTATCAGAGTGAAATGAGAAATCATTGGTGGGTTGTAGAAAGAGTGATCTGATTTGAGTGGGGTTCTTTCAATCCTTTTTTCTTAAAACGTTTCAAATATTCAGGAAAGCTGAAAGAATAGTTAGTACTGGACCATTTACCTAGATTCATGAATTGTTAACATTTTTGTCACATTCGTTCATTTCTTCTGGCTCATGTTCTATCTATACACACAATTTTTTTTTCCTGAATGAACTGGAAGTAAGCTCTAGACATCTTGACACTTTACTGCTAAATCCTTTAGCATCTATCTCCTCAGTTAAGGACATTCTCTTGTATAACCACAATACCATGATCATACCTAAGAAAATTAAAAATCATTCCACAATGTCATCTAATACAGACTATACTAAACACTTTTTTCCTAATTGTCCACATTTAGCTTTTATAACATAAAAATCCAATGTCCAGTTGGGCTTCATGCTAATCTTTAGTCTTTAGAGTGCTCCTCCTGTCTTTTTTATGCATTTTATGACTGAGTTTTTAATAATACTCAACCTGAAGTTTGTTGCCCCTCAGGGAAGTCTTCCCTGAACCCTCAGGCTAGGCTGTGCTTATCCCTGGTACAGCTGACATTACAGCTTCTTGTGCCCACTCCGAGTCAGTGAACTCTTCCAGGGCGGCCGCCATGTCTCTCTCCTCTGCATCCCTGTCATGAGCCCTCTGCCCCGCACGTAGTAGTTGATCAGGGAGCATACTGAGTCTGACGTCCCCCCAAGGACTGATCACAGTCATCTCAGTCATCAGTGTACTGCATGCTGGAGACTTAGCAGCGAACGAAACCGATGCGGCTCTGCCCCTCTGTTGCTTACAGTCTGCTGGGGAAATAGGCGGAAACGAGATGGCAGGATTGGAGCATTTGGGGACGACTTCAGATCTGACTCGTTCCTGGGTGCCCTCTGGACTTCCAGTGGCTGGGGCTGAAGGGTGTCCCTGGCCGGGGCCTGTCTTGCAGGGAGCACCCCCCTTGGTTGCTACAAGAAGCTAATTGAGTACTACAAGAATGGAGACCTGTCCTTCAAATATGTGAAGACCTTCAACATGGACGAGTATGTGGGTGAGTCTTTCCTTTTCAATCCTTACCTGATTCTGGGAGAGTCCGTCCTCCTGCCGCTCACAGACTCAGCCCTGGAGAGGAATTCGGATGCCTCAGGCAACCTGTGACATTTGGTGATACCTATCTCTTCCAGGCCTTGGTTTACTCAGCTATAAAATGGGGCCAACAAAACTGACCTTGTAGGTCCTAAGCATTAAATGCTAGAGCAGATGTGGAAGCCTCTTCTTTAGAGCCAGCAATTAGTAAACATTCAAGTGTTTTCTTCTCTGCCTCCTCCCCAATTCCATGCTGTTTCTTTTTAACACAAATGATCTGAGTGGGATGGTGGCTGGGGTGTGTCCCTGTGTCTGTCTGGACTTTCTCTCTGGTGTTCATCCTCTAGTTCCCCTTTCTGTCAGGTACACTGGGAGGGGAGCTGAGACTGGTGTCCTTTCTACTGCTGAAAAGGACCTGTTCGTCTTCTGTCACCTTCCCTGTCCCCCACCCACCCGTGATTGTTAATGGCTTCACTTAAAATATTTTTTTTAATTTGTAGCAAAATACGCATAACATAAAATGCACCTTCTTAACCATTTTTATGTACGTTCAGTAGCGTTAAGCACATGCATACTGTCGTGCAACCAATCTCCACAACTGTCTTCATTTTGCAAAACTGAAACTCTACCCATTAAACAGCAACTCCCTGTTTGCCCCTCCCCCCAGCCCCTAGCAATCACCATTTTACTTTCTCTCTGCATGTGACTGCTCTTGGTACCTCATATAACTGGAGTCATACAGTATTTTGTCTTTTTGTGACTGGCTCATTTCATTTAACACAATGTCCGTAATGTTCATCCATGTAGCATGTGTCGGAATTTCCTTCCTTTTTAAGGTTTGCTGTCAACATTCTTAATGTTTAACATTAAACATTAAATATTCACTTTAAACATTCTTTTTCTTCTTGGGTGAAAAAAATCTTTTTGGGGAAGCCCTGAGATAATTCTCTCTAATCACCTGGTTTTCAAGTTGGGGTTCAGGCTGGGCAGCACGTCACTGGGGGTGAATGGTGGGATTTGGAGGCACAGGGTGAGGGGTGTTCTTGCTTTCATTCCAAATGGGCCTAACCTCAGCTACAGGTGCCTAGGCCACCTGCAGAGGCCCAGAGTCACCCTGGCCTCCAGCCTGTGGTCATTCCCTTGTGAAAAGGTCAAAACGAGGGATTCATCAGGCCTCTAGTGCTCGTAGTGGTGAAGACACTTAGGGACATCGGCTCAGCCTGTCCTGAGGGGGTGAGGGTCAGAGGACTGGTGCCCAAGGCTCCCTGCTTGGCACTCCCCTGAGAGCATCTCTGGGGGTCTGGGGATATCCTGGCACCCTCTTCAGGAGGAAGACTTTGGCTCAGCCTGGGGGTGACTGAGCGTGGCTGTGGTCCCACAGGTCTTCCTCGACACCATCCAGAGAGTTACCACTCCTTTATGTGGAACAACTTCTTCAAGCACACTGACATCCACCCAGAAAACACCCACATTCTGGATGGGAATGCAGCCGACCTGCAGGCTGAGTGTGATGCCTTCGAAGAGAAGATCAAGGCTGCAGGCGGGATTGAGCTGTTTGTTGGAGGTGAGCTTAACACTCTGCGGGCGTCTAGGACAGACCCAGCACATGCCTGTCTCAAGCAGCTTCTCTCTGTGCTAGTGACAATGGGGTTCCTTACCACTGAGGACGCAGGGAAGGCAGCGTGGGACCCCTAGCTCCCTGCCCTGGTTCTGCTCAGTAGCTGTGTGATCTTGGATGTCTCCTTTTCTGCACTTCAGTGCCTTGGGTGTAAATTGAGAACATTGAATTTAGGCTCTGAGATTCTATTTCCCAATCTTAAAGTTCTATAGCTCAGTCACGGGACCTATCTACACAGTTAAAATCACAGGCTCATGGAGTTCCAGAAGATTCCATACTCAGCCCCTGCACCCTATAGATAGCCAAGTGAACTCCAGGGAAGGTTTGTGATTTGCCCACAGTTAGCTAGCCATAGTAGTGGAGACAAGGCAGGAGCCTAGGGGGTCCCCCTCTTGGATTTGTGCCCTTGTTCCTACCCTGCGCTGCCCTCTTACATTTCCATCTGTTGCCAGCTCTGGAGTCACTCACAGGAGTGTGAAGCCGGACTTCTTTTTCCTGCTCTAGATTTAACTTTACTTCAGATGGGGATGAAGAAGCCAGGACGACTCACGTTCTAAGACTGTATAAACTTGGCAGCTCCTGTCCAGGCTGTGTGTGTGTTACTATGACTCTGTCCCTGTAGGGTCCCCCTGAATATGGGAAAGAAGAGAGAGGTTACACTTCGATGATCTGGGGAGGCAGAAGCTATTTCGAGTGCCCCTTGCTTAGCTTTCTGAGGATGGTAGCAAGTTCACAATGGACAGGAGCAGGCAGAGGGGAAGGTCACATGCTTCGTGCCCCTGCCCAGGGGTGAATGAGAGAAGACACATGATTTTCAAGAAGTTTTGCAGACCCTGGGTGGGGAAGGAGAGCGTGTCCACCCTGGCAACCTTGGGTCCCTGGCACTGACAGGGCTGCCCGACTGTCTCTCCTCGGCAGGCATCGGCCCCGACGGACACATTGCCTTCAATGAGCCAGGCTCCAGTCTGGTGTCCAGGACTCGTGTGAAAACGCTGGCCATGGACACCATCCTGGCCAACGCTAGGTTCTTCAACGGAGATCTCGCCAAGGTGCCCACCATGGCCCTGACAGTGGGCGTGGGCACTGTCATGGATGCCAGAGAGGTAAGGGCACAGGGGTCCGCAGGCCTTCACTGGGGGGTTGGACTGGTCTTTTTGCTCAAAAATTTTAACTGTACAGATACCACCTGAAGACACTTGCATTCAAAATGAAGGCATGACTAAGGAAAAAATCCCGACTGGCCCTACACTGTTCCTCCTTCCTCTTTGGAGGGAACCATTGTTCCCAGTGTGAGGTGACTCCTTTGAGCACCGGCGCCCAGAAGACCACAGGCTCCCTGGCCTCTGCTCAGGTTCTCGCAGGCCGAGGAGCCCAGCACCACTAATGTCCGAATACGGATTTGCTCAGGGACGAAGAGGGGTCCTCTGGCTCCCTGCAGTTGGTGGAGGTCAGTGTTTGAAGGGCCGCAGGCTGTTTGTGGTTATAGTGCTGTGTGGAAAAGTGTGATTGAAATATAAGTGTCCTAAACTGAATTTAGTAAGGTTTTCCCTAGAAAGTTGGGTAACACTTGCATTTTTTGTGGTTCCATTTTGTTTTCCTGGGGTATATTTAGTGAGAAGCAGCTACAGATATTTTAGCTTTAAGTTTCTTTGCCCAGACCTTTAAACAAACAGCTAAATCAGTGAAAAAGGTTCCCTGTCTAAAGGGAACTTTTGGGAAATGTGCAATGGTGCCAGGTTTCTGTTGGGTTGCCTTAAATCAGTACCTAGGGGATCACCCCACTGTTCTTGGCCTTGTGGCTTATAAACCCTCCCTGTTGTGTTTGTGGATCCTAACCTGAGAAAGAGCCTGGGATGGAAATCAGGGAATTCTCTCATCTGAAATTAGAACTGGGGTTCTGAACATTGTTCTCTCTATGCCTCTGTTTTCTCACCTCTTTAGAAAGGAACAGTAAATCCGCTTCACAATTCCATGGTACAAGTGAATTACAGTGAAAGGAAATCCATAGAGCTGAGATCTTTACAATCACTGTCTGGCACTTACTTTCTTGGTATTTTAACTGTTGAAGAGAGTCTCTGCCTTTGTCTTCTTTAAACAAGAAGCATTACCCGAAGTCACATTAGTAGGTCTAATACTCAGAACTGAAATGACCAAGGGGCAGCCTTGTTGGGATTCAACTTTACCATACAGGTGACACTCAGCATGTTCCAAGGCCCCTGGCAGATGGGACCCATCTTTTTGCTTGTGATTGTGAAAACTCACCCAGCCTAGGCCCTCCTAGAACCCAGTATCAGAACTGTTGGGATAAGAGGAGAGCTTGTATGGCACAGCTATTCACAGGGCACTTGCAGTCACCTTCAAAAGTGCCAGGAGGCACTATGACATGCTGGTCAAGAACATGCACTTAGGGTCAGAAACGAGTGGGGGCAGTTATTTAATCCTGCCCCTCACCCCCATCCATTTCCTTATCACAGAACAAGGGGAGAATGATGCTCCCTACTCAGACTACTCGTGTGACAGTACACAGGGACCCAGGGCATGGAGTGTGTTGTGATCGTATAAAAAACAAGACGGCGGTCCTTAAAACTGTTTGGGGTGGCCACACTCGAGTTCAGGTGCCTGCACTTCAGGTTCACTGCTGCTCCTCCTCTGTCATGGGCCTGTTCTCTGGTCCCCAGGTGATGATCCTCATCACAGGTGCTCACAAGGCCTTTGCTCTGTACAAAGCCATCGAGGAGGGAGTGAATCACATGTGGACTGTGTCTGCCTTCCAGCAGCATCCACGCACCGTGTTTGTGTGCGATGAGGATGCCACCCTGGAGCTGAAAGTGAAGACCGTCAAGTATTTCAAAGGTGAGGGAGGGCTGGGTCAGGGAGTAGGTGGCCAAGTTCAGGATATGCGTGGAGGGAGAAGTGGATCTAGCTTTCATGCTCTGGACATTTTAATCATCAACTCTGATTTTAATAAAAATCAAACCCTGTCTCAGAATACAGTCCTTTCTCTTCCATCCATAACTGTGAGGGTCCATTTCTGGAGAGCCGTTTGTTCTGAGGAAGGAGAAAGAAAATGAAAAGCTGTAGTCCAAGGGCTATGTGGTGACCTTTGCAGTACTGTTGAGCCCCGGGTGGTTGATCTTCCCAGCTCACACAGGCCTTTCCCACTAGAAGAGGCACCCACCTGTCCTGAGGGTCTTTTGTTCTGCTTAAAAAGGACACACTGCTTTAAGCTAACTTGTGTGAAAATCCTCATTTACTAAGCAGGCAAATTGGGAATTTGTTCTTTGCTGAAAAGATGAACCCTTTAATGGCCATTTCTCCTAGAGACTGCATTTACAAAAGTCCCGTGGGTTCCAGCATTCATTGGGAATCACAGATTCTTTCTCTAGGCTTAGGGTGTCTTGTCATTTGGAACCACAGAGAAAACAGGATGACTGTAAGTGCTAGGACAAAATTGGGGAGCTCCTGGATATTACTGTTGACAGTCGTGGAACTCTGCCTCTACCTTTTAACGTTTTGTTTTTAATTTTTTTTTTTTGTAGGTTTAATGCTTGTTCATAACAAGTTGGTGGACCCCTTGTACAGTATCAAAGAGAAAGAAACAGAGAAAAGCCAGTCTTCTAAGAAACCATACAGTGATTAGCCTGTGCTAATCCTTGTGTCAAGTACCTCATGGGGACAGGCGGGTCTTTCTGGGAATCATCTTTAGGATGGACTTGCAATTCTTCAATCTAGTGTGTTACTCCAGATAAATGAATGAAGTTATTGTTCCTGGCTATACAGCGTGAAGTCTAGTCATGGACTTTAGCTACAGGAAAAATGACTTGTTTGTAACTTACTCTTAATCAGAAAAAAAAAAAAGAAACCACTCCATAATTTTGATGTCTGCTCTACAGAAATGAGGGGCTTTTAGCTTTTTGTTCTGCCTCTGACACTATTCTCATGTAAGCACACTCCTGCCAGGAGTTTCTGTCACGTGCAGATTCTCAGTTCGGGGAACGGGCTTGCTGGATTGGACACAACCTCTTTGGGAGGCTTGAGAGCTGCTCTTGAGCAGTCCTGCCCCTTATTTGAGTCACTATTTCAGATTAGTGAACAGACTCTCAATGTCTAAAATCGGCATAAGGGGCAGTCGCTCTGGTCAGTAACAAGTGCCATGGAAAGAAAACTGCCCCGTACTTTCTTTCCTGTTTTTTCTCTCTCCCCCTCTCAGCTGGCCTTTCCATGAATTCTGAGGATTCCTTGGGAGAGGACTTGGGAAGATAGTGCTAAAGAGAAGGCTTTGCTGATAAATTCAAGCCTCAAGGGGCCCAGAAGTGTCAAACCCTCTCCCTCAGGGACCCTCCAGCACCAAGACGAAGGTGAAGCCCTTTTCCCCCTAGAGCCCTGTGTTCCTGTCCCCAGGTCTCACTGTGGCTCCCCATTTTACAGACTCATTAACAAGAAGGTGGCCCACTGGGGCAGCGGACAGTGGCACAATTTCAATGTTGCGTTCAGCTGGGTGGGTGGGCTTGGGGCCGGCAGCTCAACTATGAGTTTAGTCACAACGCGAGGGGTGTGTTCTCCAGCATCCCTGGGAACTGAGTGCCAGAACAACATACCATTGCTTCTGAAGTTGCCTTTCCCCACCTGAAATACCCTGCCCTGCTAACCCTCTTTAATACGTGATTGTGCTGCCGTTCTATTTTAGGCTAATAGATCAATCGGCTTGTTCACAATGTGATATTTTCTATTAAATCCAATATTTTCAAATGTTGTCATTTGTGACTCCCTCCCTCGCCCCCAAAAAGATCAGAAGATGGTGTGGATTCATATATTCGGGGAACAGCTGGTGAACAAAGCTTTACACTCCTCACAACAGCTCAGCAGGATGAGTACAGTCCTAGCAACTGTTGATCTTTACCATTGGGGCGGGGGTGGGGGAGATTTCATAAAATTTAAGCTCCTGTGTGGAAAATGGTAGGAATGAACTGTTCAGCAATAAATCATCATGTTCTCACTGTACTTGAGATCAAAACAAGGACAGAGCTGTTAAAAATAAGGCAGGAAGGATATAAAAACTACATGGTATGGAAAAAAACTTTTTAAAAAAGTTTTTGTAAGTTAAAAATCAATATAATGAAACATCTTGGGTCGCTATAACCAATTGAAGTTGGAAAAGGGTTTAATTTTTTACCAGTTATATTGACATAATTTACAGCCCATAAATTCACCTCTTTTAAACAAATTCAATTATTTTAATTGTTTATGTATGGAATTAAGCAAGTCCTCACCACAATCCATTTCTGTCGTCCCCCAAAGCTCCCTACTCCTTTCCCAGCCCAGGTGACCACTAGTCTGCTTTGTCTTCAGATTTACCTTTTCTAGACTTCTCATGTAAGTGGAATAATACAGCATGACATGTTTTTGAGGTTTATATAACATGCACCTGTAGTCCATTTTTTTATTGCTAAAGAGTATTCCATTATATGAATATGCCATCTTGTTTATCCAGTAAAAAAGGAATTAATTTTAAGTAGGTGTATTTTAGAAAAAATTGTATTAGAATGGAATGACAGCCAAACTGGAGATGTCTGGATGAACTCAGGACCGTAAAAACTTCTATTTCCTGGGCCTGTGTTACCCTGGTGGCTCAACAGCCTTGTCTTCCTGCTACAACCAGTGCTGTGGCTCCTGGGCCAGCCTGGGCCTCTGACACCACGTAGAGCTCCTTAGACAGGAGCTAATTACATGTTTTGGGCAGGGATTGCAGCGGGCCTGGAATATCTTGTTACCAGAAAACAAAGGTGCTTTAAAAAATGAGCAGTATTGAGAGGACGAAGCAGCCTGTTCAGTGCAGCTCCCACTGGGCCAGGTTGTGACAATTTGATCAATAAAGAAATATTAAATTCTGCTAAGTAGAAAAAGTTGAGTCTGAAACCCCAAGTCTGATACTCAAAAAGGAAAAAGATAATGGGGTTTATTTCAGGAAGAGTGGATAGAATGTGTTTAAAGGCTCCCATCTCAAAGCAGAAGCCAAATTTCACAAGGCACGAGGCAGTCTGTAGTACCACCCACCTCCATCCCACCTCTAACTCTTCTCCCTTCCTTGGTCTGCCCCAGCCTTTACTATCACACAGTTCCTGGAGCCCTCTAACACGCTCCTATCCCAAGGGCCTTTGGCCTTTAAGTTGCCTCCTGCCTGGACTCTCTTCGCTCAGGTGTCCATGGGGTTCATTCCCACACTGCCAAGCATTCGTTCTGAGTGCTACCTAATGAAGTCTTCTCCACTCCTTAAAATCCCAACATCACTCTGCCTCCCCTAACTCCCTGTACCCTCTCCCAACTTCTCTCCATAGTGCTCATCTTCTGATGAACCATAGAATTTGCTTAGTGTCTGTCTCCATCCACCAGGGTTCTTAATATGTTCCACAAGGGCAGGGAGATGTCTGTTTTATTCACTGCTGCATTTTCAGTACCTAGATAAACAGGCTCATTGTGAGCTACTCAGTAAATATTTGTTAAATTAATAAATAAGTACTAGGAAACACAACAGGTTGCAAGAAGTGAAATGGGATTGAAAATAAGACACCATCACATTTTAAAATTATATGTACTTATATGTATTAATATTAGTTTTGTTTGTTTGTTGATTCAATGAAGGGGGAAAAAAGAGAGCACCAAGCAAGGAGAAGAAGTAAATGTGCTGAGTTTGTACTCGCACCTTTGGCATCAGACTCTCACTAAGTTTTCACTGTGCACAATCTTCTCTAAAGCACCTTCCAGCTTAAAGAAATAAGGGAATCCTTGGAGTAACTGTGCGAAGACTAGACTGTGGGTGCTGAAAGTTGATAACTATCACAAACATTTGTTAAGGACATCCTCCAAGCCCGCTTTCTGACTACAAACCCTCAGCCTGCTTTGCTGGCCGGCTTTTTTCATTGAGCCAGAGTTCAGGGAGCAAACTACTGGGCTGCTCTTCCTGGAGGGCACCACCGTGTCACCATTTCTCCATCCTGCTTAGGTGCTTCAGCTGTAACTTATTACTATAGCTTATTTTCTTCTCTTCGGTGGCTGCAGATAAGCTACTCTCAGGAGTGACACCTTCCTACGGAACAATTAGATGTCAGCTATGGTTCAAGGGCAGTTTCACATGGCCTTACAGTTTCTGGTGAGACTCTTGTTAGGCCTTCCTGCTCTTCATTACATGCCATTCTACCTACCAATGTGTTTAATAGCCTATAATGGAACACAATGAAGACAATTACAATCCCCGAAATAAAACTACTCTGTAACAAAATACTAGTCTTGACCATTTACAGCATTTTTATAACATGGGAACGGCTGTCACCTGCTGGTGATGCTTATGACAAAGTCACTGCTTGGTGTGTTCTCCAAAATTCCTGGCAAAATTTTAAAACTCCCTTCCAAAGCAGGCAGCCGCATGAATAGCTTTATGAATATCATATCCAATTATACTTTCTCTTAACATCAAAAAAATAGTAAGCATATTAATATCTAAAGTTAAATAGAACCCTCTACAACTAGAAAAAGGCCTTGCTGTTAGTGCTACGGGTCTGAAAATATGGCTGCCAAGTCTCTTCATTATTCTTCTCAAAGGAAGGGATGTGTATTTTAAGTATATTTATTTTAAGTAAAAATATTACTTAAAGAAATAAATGTGACAAGATGCATTTCAATTTACAAAGGCAGGTCATTAAGTTAGTTAAATCACAAGCTTAAAACATCACAAAATCCCTATTTTGACTTAGTGGCCTTCATGAGATTAAGCTAGGTACAAAACTCTTTGTTCATTTACTTTCTTGATGTATCAAATCTTCAACAAACTCATTTATTTCTAGGGCATTCAGTTCATTTTATTGAGAGACAAAAGTACTCTACCCAAAATTTCACCATCTTAAAATTAGTTCATAACTCATACTTCAAAAGTAAGACTTTACAAAGCCCTTGGTGACAGAACACATATCAGCAGCTCTGCTCTAATAAGATAAATTTTAAAAAATATTTGTTTGTTTATTTTTAGAGAGAGGGGAAAGGAGAAAGAGAGGGAGAGAAATATCACTGTGTGGTTGCCTCTCACTTGTGCCCCCAACTGGGGACCTAACGTGCAACCTAGTCATGTGCCCTGACTGGGAATCGAACCAGCGAGACTTGGCTCGCAGGCCGACGCTCAATCCACTGAGCCACAGCAGCCAGGGCCTTAATAAGACATTTTTAAATTATTTTTATTTTTAAGATTAAGCATCCTCATTGACAATCAGAAACAGTCATTGCTGATTCTTTGGATACACACACATAGAATGGTTAAAAGAGATACCCCAATTTTCAATGACAAAGTAGGAAAAAAGAACATTTTCTCAGCAGCAGCTGAATTCTGTCCTTTTTCAAAAAAATCTTATTTTGCTACCAAACCACTCACCAAACCAAAAGGAAAGACAATTTTTCAAAAAGCCAACAAAACCCAGAAATAGGAATCTAGGCAAGCCAAAATCATCCTCCCCAACAGTGCTGTAGCAAAAAAGGGTGGGAAAACAAATCCCCAAAGCTCATTAGAGGAGACCTTTAAAAAGAATTTTAAAAGTTAGGACTGAACTACAGTGGTGTGCAGTTCAAAAAGATGATAATTAAAGAAAGCTCAGCTTGTTCAGCTTGGGAATATATTAGGCTTTCTCCTACTCCAGAAGAGGAAATAAAACTATGAGCTGCTGGCGTTAACACTGAAGTTGTCCTTACCAACAGAAGGCTGGGCGAGGGTAAAGGGAGAGAATGGAGAATGAAAGGCAGCAAAGACAAGTTGTTTTGAATCTAGGCTCTACTGCCCAGGAAAGCTGAACAGGGCTGAAATTCTTCTGAGCCAGTGTCATTACGTAATAGACTTCACTAAAAACCAGTGGGCTATATACTGCTGACCAATATCAGGTGACCCACAGTGTCTGTGGTATTAAAAAATATTTTAAAAATTATAAATTTCTATTGTGAAAAGCAGTACACCAAAATGACACTGGGCCATCCAATCAGTTACAGTAAAAGGGCTCCCCCTAAAGAGAAGTTAGCAGAAATTTAGGTTGGGCGGAATGTAACATGGAGTAAGTGAGATCAGGTTCTTGGTACAATTTTAATAAGGCTTCTGTCCACCCCGATTGTAAGGCGTAGTACTGAGGGCACTCCCACAGAACACCTTCAAGGGATGCTTCTCAGATATAAGGTCTATAAGTTGAACTCTGGACCACTCTCCTTACCTAAAGCTCGGGGAAAAAAATAAATATTTAAAATTTTAACTATTCAGAGCTTTGGGAACATAGTATTTAATATTCTCTAGTTTTCATTTCATGAACCTTTGGCTTATAATTTTCTCAATTATGTTACACTGAAAAATGTATGAACGTGCCTTAGTCAGTAGTACCACATGAAAATATAAACCTCATTCTTCCTTATCTTCAGCATTGGAAGAGTGAATGGATGGTAACCCTAAATATCCTGCAAAGTTACTTTGTATGCTAAACAAAAGATCAGGGCAAGCCATTTCACTTCCACATCTTGAGCAGCAGAAATTAACTAGTCTTCAATCTCATCTTCCAAAATATCTCCATTAACATCCACAGCATAGAACAACCTGGAAGGATATAAAGTACAATATTATAAACTTGGAAAAAATTGTAAATAATTTCTTACTTTCCTCAAAAATACTTTCTGTCCTCTTCTAATAACATCTTTACCTTTTCCTCTCCTTTAATCTCCTACTGAAGAGGACTAAAATATAGGTCCCTCTGAACAAGCTGTTTTAAAGTTTCTGAGAATAGCCCTTTTAGGATCCAGATGAACTCTCTAGGGCCAAGGACAAACAGTAATGGAAGATTGGTATCACAAAACAGATACTCAATGTACACAATATATGGAACAAACCAAAATTGGGGCAGTCAGGCAATTTAGACGAAGCTAAACTCTTTCAAGACACTGTAATCCTATTACATGCTAATCACTGTGTTCTATCTTCATGGCCCTTGCACTCTCCACTTGTACAATGTTTTATAGTTACCAACTTGTCTTCCTTCCCTTATGTTACCTAAAATTTACACAATTTTCAACACTAGATTTCCAATAGTTCATGGGCAGAGCTTGTTTCTTAAATTTCTCTTATAGTTTGATAACACCAATGATAGCAGGTACCATGATGCCTATTAACAAAGATCATCTGATCAGCTGATGCTGAATATGGAGCTCATGGAGAATAGGATATTTACATCGTGCCAAGAAATCCCCACAGATCACTTAGCAATAATAATTTTAAAACTATCTTTATAATAGAGCAAATGACAAAATTGAGCATTACACTAATAGTGGAACAGCCTGGTATCACGGTGACACAGTATCAAGTACACATCACCTCTCATGAAGTATTCTTGTCAAAAATGTGACTCTAAATCTAGTTCAACTTCAGTCTAGTTTATAGAACAGAGAGGATGGAGAAACAAATTAAAAGACACCATAGAGAAACAAACATCTAGAAAGTATGATGTTATATAGGACAACTGGTCTGGACTCTTCAAAAGGTCGATGTTTTCTGTCCTAGCCAGGTGGCTAAGTTGGTTGGAGCATTGTCCCATATTTGAAACATAACAACATCTGAATTATAGGGGTGCCAGAAGGAGAAAAGAAAAAGAAAAAAATGGAAAACTTATTTGAAAAAATAATGAAAAAAATCTTTCCTAATTTGGCAAAGGAAATACATACAAGTCCAGGAAGCACAGAGTCCCAAACAAGCTAGACCCAAAAAGGACCACACCAAGACACATTAAAAAGCCAAAGGTTAAAGATAAAGAGGGAATCTTAAAAGCAGCAAGAGAAAAGCAGAGAGTTATCTACAAAGGAGTTTCCATAAGACTGTCAGCTTATTTCTCAAAAGAAATTTTTCAGGGAAGAAGGGACTGGCAAGAAGTATTTAAAGAGATAAAAAAAAGCAAGGGTCTACGACCTAGATTACTCTATTCAGCAAAGCTATCATTTAGAATGGAAGGGCAGATAAAGTGCTTCCCAGGCAAGGTAAAGCTAAAGGAGTTCATCATCACTAAGCCCTTATTTTATGAAATGTTAAATGGAATTATATAAGAAAATGACCAAAACTAAAAACATTAAAATGGCGAAAAATTCACAACTATCAACAATTGAATCTAAAAAGCAAACTAAGCCAACAACTAGAACAGGAACAGAATTGTAGGTATGGAGATCATTTGGAGGGTTATCAGTTGCAGGAGGAAGGGGGAGAATGAGGAAAAGGTGCACGGATTAAGAAGTATAAACTGGTAGGTACAGAATAGATAGGGGGATGTTAAGAACAGCATAGGAAATGGAGTAACCACAGAAGTTATATGCACAACCCATGGACATAAACTAAGGGGAGGGACTGCCAGAGGGAATGGGGCATATCAGTGGAGGTGGCAAAGAGGAGAAAATTGGGAAAACTGTAATAGCATAATCAATTTAAAATATTTTTTTAAAAGTTGAGGAGGATAAAAAAGAAAAATTTTCATCATAAAACTCATTTTTAAGAAAATAATATAAAAATTCATATATGTGGGAAAATGTATAAGAGAATTTTCTAATAATCAAAACACTAAGTCAAACACTGGATCTGTGGTCTGTAAATCAAGTGCCAAAAACAGCTGTTCAGCCTAGAGAATTCTATGTGTACGTACCGATTAAAACATGGGGAAGCAGGATCAGTAAAATGTTTATAAGGGTTTGCTCTAGAGAGAGAACCCATGCAAATCCAGCAGAAATACTGCATACAGCCAGTACATGTCATCTTGTTACATCCATCTA
Organism: Furipterus horrens; assembly: GCF_987537825.1. Lineage (NCBI taxonomy): Eukaryota > Metazoa > Chordata > Mammalia > Chiroptera > Furipteridae > Furipterus > Furipterus horrens. The sequence continues at coordinate 72,445,394 of NW_028327180.1, forward strand.
ATTTCTGGTGGGAAAGACAGAAAGGGAAAAATATCAAGGCTGTAAAAGCAAAAGAAAAACTGCATATGCCAGAAAAATTCAATACATTTTCCTAGTCCCTTTTCTCATACAGGACTGAAAGATAAGGTAACACACTGATAACTATTTAATGCTCATTCTTTTGCATTACAAATAGAAAAAAATATTTTGCAGGTGTTCCTACAACTAGATACTTACTAGCAACTTCTCTTCTGATATAGACTATAGATACAAACCAAACATGTACAGGGTGGGACAAAAGTAGGTTTACAGTTACGAGTATGGGAGTTTATTCTTGTATTATTTATTAATTATTGTACCATTTTCCACACAAACAACTCTAAACATACTTTTGCCCCACCCTGGTATATTTTAAGCAGAAAATGTAGTTAGATTAGTATTTAAAATGTTTGGATTTAATATGTGTGGTTTTAAACGTTTAACATAAATCTAAAAAAAATTTGGTCTCTCAAGCTGTCCACTCTATCACAGGGCTGAGGCATGTCAGAAGTGGTTAAATGGAATGCCAGTTTCCTTAAAGGAGTCACTAGGGAACAACTACCAGGTTCAGTTCACATACTCAGTAAGCAGTCTCCCCTTTTCTGCAGTTTTGCTACCCATGGTTACCTGTGGTCTGAAAATACAGGGTCAGACAAAAGTAGGTTTACAGTTGTGAGTAAGCAAAAACAGTTTATTCTAGTATCATTATTTATTAATTATTCTAATATTTTTCATACGGAAACTGTAAACCTACTTTTGCTCCATCCTGTATTACATGGAAAACTCCAGAAACAGGTGACTCATAACCTTTAAATTGTGCACAGTTCTGAGTAGCGAGATGAAATCTTGTGCTGTCCCAACCAGGACTTGAATCTTCCCATTAGTTATCTAGCAGCCCTCTCTCCCTTATCAGATTACCTGTCTCCCTGCCCCAGGGCTTGTGTTCAAGTAACCCTTTAATAGCCTGATGCTACATCTCAATGCCTATATTATTCACCTCATTTTATATCATCTCACGTCATCTCAAGAAGAGTGAGTACAGTGCAATAATATATTTTGATGGAAAGAGGTCACATTCACATAGCTTTTATTATAGTATATTGTTATAATTATTCTATTTTATAACTTGTTAATCTCTTACAGTGCCTATTTTATAAGTTAAACTTCATTAAAAAATATAGTATATATCGAATTCAGTACTACCATCAGGCATCTACTGGGGGTCTCCCACAGATAAGGAAGGGCTACTATAATGGACTGGAATAGTGTGATTTGAAAACATATTAAGATTTTGTCAAGAAGCAATAGACAATCTATCCTGGCTCATATTAACAGGAAAAATGTCTCCATTTCCTAAGCATATACTTGTTAAACAGGTATTTTAAATTCCAGAATAAACAGTTCTGAGAAGTCAGGCTTTTTTTTTTTTAAATCACATAAATGAGTTAAGAATTAACTGCAGCTCTAGCACAGCCTCCTCATAACCCATTCAGTTTTGAGGAGGATATAATGTGAGAACATTGTCACAGTATGAAAGCATTTTGAAAAGGGACATCTACATATAAAGTCATTAACAATAATAAGTAGTGAATTTGCATCTTCCAAGTAAAATGATTTAATAAATACCAAAATGTGTTTTCTTAATCATAAAAGTACAGGCTTTTTTTGAGACAATCACAACATGCCTGCAGATCTGTTTACCTCTATGGGAGTCCCACAACATGGGCAGCTCTTGGAGTTCTTTTCTAGCCACTCCTTAGTTTCCATTTCTTCCAGTGCCTTCTGAATCACCCTCTTACCATACCTCTGTTCCATAAACCTTTTAGTGGCTTCATCTGCTCGTAGGTACTCATTCTGTAAGTCTATTAATTTCTCTAGAAAGTGAAATGGAAAATTAACTTTTATACCACTTTACAATGCTGATTAAAAAACATTAAAAATGGCCATAACCTTTGACTATTCAATAATGTTATCCCTGGGACTTTATCATAAGGAAATAATCCAAAGTGGAAAGGCATATAACAATGGAAAAGAAATTAAGTGTCCAAAGGAATAATTATGTGTGAAAGAGCCATTTAATGACATAATGTTCAGTTATTAAAAACTTAGGATGGCTACAGCTCAATTAAAATACTCATTGTAGAATCCAGGAAAAAAAGCATATTTAGGTTATAACTAGGTAAAAGTTAGACATGCACTAATGACAAAAAGGAATCCTCCAACTAGAAAAGCTGAACTTGTTAAAGGTAGCAGAATAATAGGTTATCTTTTATCCTTTGATTTTGACTTATTAATGTTGATAGTTTCATAGTATACAAATACTAATTTAACTAAAAAATGCAAAAGTTGAAACAGACACTGATTTTCCACTAAGTCAGCATCATTCACCATTTGATAACAACAAGGCCTACTGGAAAAACAAAAGCACTTTTGGCTTAAGGGCAAGACTAACTATTTGATTCAGTATATTAAAAAAAAGTCAGTAATAAGCCCTGGCTGCTGTGGCTCAGTGGATTGAGCGTCGGCCTGCGAGCCAAGTGTCGCTGGTTCGATTCCCAGTCAGGGCACATTACTAGGTTGCACGTCAGGCAACCACACAGTGATGTTTCTCTCCCTCTCTTTCTCCTTTCCCCTCGCTCTAAAAATAAATAAATATATGAACAAATAAATAAATAATAATTAAAAAAAAAAAGTCAGTAATAAATTTACCACCCACAGCTAATGAAAAGTTCCTCCTGCCAACTTTCCCCTTGATACTTACTCTTCAATCCGGTTTCTATTGCACGATCACTTAAGTGAATAGGCAGCTATTCTCAAAAGCTACTTACAGACAAAAAGCTTTTGCTCACAATTCTATTATAATTTTTCAACATGACTAATTAACCCTTTGCATGCCAACATCGCTGTGAGTGACGCTGACAAATTTTCCCAAAAGTGCCAGCATTGCTCCCAGCGACACGTTTTTCGATGGCTATAAATGTAAATAACAATGGAATAATTCGTATTTCATGTTTTGTTCCCCTTTTTTGTACCTCAGGTTATATATTGATATAATTTTTTCTCATGTTGATCCAAATTTCGAATTACGTGTGGCACTCAAAGGGTTAAAGGCCCTTCTCAACAATGCTCTAGGACTTCGGGCCAAGATGGAAGCCTAGACAGCCACGCTGAGTCTCCCTCCACAACTAAGAAGGAATACAACTATGTCAACACTAGAAACAACGAGAAGTTACAGAAAATCAAACTGCATGGAATTTCAGCAAACAAAGATATAAAGAAGAAATACTCATCCAGACAGGTAGGAGGGGCGGAGCCGGGGCGGAGAAGACACGGTGTGATGGTGGCAGCAGCAGCAGAGGCAGTGGCAGGCCAGCAAAACGCACAGTCACAAGTTTTAAAAAGTCAGGAGGGACACCTGGGGAGCATTCCCAGCTCCTTACTGGACCTCGCAGCTCATGGTCCCAGCACCAGGGAAAATCAAGCCTCATTGCTTCTGACTGCGCAGACCAGTAGGGGTTGGGACGGAGGCAGAAACTGCCGGTCTCAGCAGAGTCCGCTTGTTTAAAGGACCCCCACGGTCCTAGAACGTCCGCAGACCCAACCACTCTGGGAACGATGGCCAGGGCAGCAGCTAGAAGGGTGCCAGTCTGGAGCAGAAGTGGGAGAGGTGCCTAGAAAAGGGGCGACTGCTGGGCAGGCAGCATTGTTCCCTCTCGGACCCCTCCCTCACATACGTGCTACAACGTGGTGAAAAAGATCGCCCTGTACTGACGAATCCCTAAGGCTCTGCCCCTTTCAACGTAACAGGAGCAACAACTCTACCAGGGAAGTGGAGGCAAACAAACAGAGGAGCCTGTCAGAATGAGGAGAGAGAGAAGTATGGCCCAAAAGGGGGAACGGATCAAGGTTCCAGTGGGTGAACTAAGTGACGAGGACTTAGCCAACCTAACAGATGCAGAATTCAAAACACTGGTGATAAAGATCCTCACAGGCTTGACAGATACACTTGAGTATGGCAAACACATAAGGGAAGAAGTGAAGGCTATGCTAAGTGAAACGAAGGAAAATCCACACGAAACCAACGGTGAAGGGAAGGAAACCAGGGTTCTAATCAACAATTTGGAACATAAGGAACAAAAAAACAGTCAACCAGTGCAGAATGAGGAAGCAAGAATTGAAAAAAATGAGGAAAACTTCCCAAATTTTGCGAAGAAAATGGACATACAGGTCCAGGAAGCACGGAGGGGTCTTGGGCGAGCTGGACCCAGAGGGGACCACACCAGGACACATCATGATTGTGATGCCAAAGGTTAAAGATAAAGAGAGAGTCCCGGGGGCAACAAGAGAGAGGCGGAGAGTTGCCTACAGGGGGGCGCCTATAGGACTATCAGCTGATTTCTCAGAGGACACTTTGCAGGCAGGAAGGGACTGGCAAGCAGTATTCAATGTGATGAAAGGCAACCTGCAACCAGGATTACTCTATCCAGCAAAGCTATCGTTTGGAATGGAAGGACAGATAAAGTACTTCCCAGACAAGGTAAAGCTAAAGGAGCTCATCATCACCAAGCCATTATTATATAAAATGTCAAAGGGACTTACTTAAGAAAAAGAAGATCAAAACTATGAACACTAAAATGATAACAAACTCACAACTATCAACAACTGAATCTAAAAAATAAAAACAAAATCCAACTGAGCAAACCAGAATAGGAACAGAATCATAGGTATGGGGATCATTTGGAGGATTATAAGCTGGGAGGAGGAAGGGGGACAAATAGGGATATGGTGCAGGGACTAAGAAGCATAATCGGTTGGTACAAAAAAGCAGGGGTAAGTTAAGAATAATATAGGAAAGGGTGAAGCCAAAGAACTTATATGCACGACTCATGGACATGAACTAAGGTGGGTGGGACTGCTGGAGGGAAGGGGGGTACTGGGCAGAGGGGAGCAAAGGGGAAAAAAATTGGAACTACTGTAACAACATAATCAATAAAATATACTTTAAAAAATAAAACAAATAAACAATGCTCTAGTTATTTTATTGGTTTACCTTCCTCATATTTACAGCACTGTCCCCCTTTTTATGAAGTGAATATCTTCTGGTACCGAATCCCACCAGCACTATTTTCCTTCACCTGTGGATTCTTTCTTGGCAGTGTGTATTCCCATGGCTCCATCACCTCCGCTTTGATGTCGCAAACATGTACCTTTTTATTGTCTTTTCATTCTTCAATAATTCAAAACTTGTGTTTCTAGACATCTTAAGGATAAAAATGACTGCTCTAATGTTCTCAAAATAATAAAATTGCTAGTACTTCATATATTTTATATGGTAATATCTAACATGTATATAAAATAGATAATGAAATGCCAAATTTTGCTGAAGCCCCCAAGCCTACCCTCAATTTCTTCTTCAAATGCTGTGAAATACATGAAATGTACTTTAGCTTCTAAATGCTGAGGTTACAGAAATATAAGTGTTGGCTTATAATTATGTTGTGCTGAGTTCTCTCTCTCACCTGCCTGGACCCACTGCAAGAGTCTACTCTAGGCACTGAAAGTATCTACTCATTCTCCTCTTAGGGTATTTTCTTGGAGATAATGACACTCCAGCAGTGCCAATTAGTAACTATAATAATAATGGCAATAATACCATTTTGCATTTGACATGTATTAAGCCCATTGTTCTCAAATTATCTATGGTGAAGGACTAGTTTTTCTCCTCTACTTTGATTGTATTTTGCAAAATACAATCAAATGAATTATTAGAAAAATGAAAGTAAAAAGAAAAATGTAAGCCTAAATTTTTATTGGATCTGACTGATGTAAAATTGCTCTGTGACATCCTTATAAAAGTTTCAAATCCTGGCTCTCGATTTATTTATCTTCTCACAAAGCAGTATAACAACTATAACAATGTTGAGAAGCATTACAATAGAACATTTCTTCCTTTCAAAAACCCCATGAAGCAGCTATCATCATCATCATCCCCATTAGTTTGAGGAAGAGTAAGTCACCAAAGTCCTGTTAAATGGATTTCAGGGACCTGGTTTCTCAATCCTTATCTAGATCAGAAATGGCAAACAGGTTTCACCTCTTGTGCCTACTTCAATAGAGGGTGGCTTTCTGACGTGCTATGTTGAGGAAGATGCTGAGGCCTCCCTGAGCTCAATGAGAAAGCATCTGATGACAGATTAGACATATGTGCCCCGGAATCAAGAGTGACAGCGATGCATCTACCAACCAGGATCTACATTATTTCATGTTCATAGATAAAACATACCCTGCATTCCCCCGATACATGTGTGGCTTGTTTCCTTACTTCCTTTAAGTCTTAACTTAAACCACTTTCCCAGTGAGGCTTCCCCTGGTTTCCCAAAGTAAAAAATCTCAAGCCCCTTCCCCTTTGGAACATTTCATATCCTTTTTCTGTATTTTTTTTTCTCCTTAGCACTTAGTACCACCTGATATTCTTATTTATGTTGTTTGCCTGTCTCCTACATTAGAATGTAAGGTCCATGAGGGCATTTGGTCACTACTATATCCACAGAAGCTAGGACAGTAACACAAAAAAATTTTTTTTTTTTTGTATATTTTGATTATGTTGTTACAGTAGTTCCAATTTTTCCTCCCCTTTGCTCCCAAAATATCTTTTGAATGAACTCTTCGAAATGGAAAATTGAAGTGAAACATTTTGGGGGTTCTGGTGGGGTACAGGGGATAGGGAAACTGAGTTCACAGAGCCACAACTTACCTGCAGTGAGCTTACATGGAGAGACGCCATGGTAGGTCAATCTGCACAAGGTGCAGAAGGCAAAATTGCAGCTGGAACAGATACCCATGGTGCAGCCAGGCTCCTGCATCACAGGCAACTGGCAGCACGGGCGGGGGCAGTACACCACATCTGCCATCAGGTCCAAGGTGGACTGGAGAAGAAGCCGATCATAGCGGGCAAATAACTCTGGGGCCACTAGCTCTTTGACCTAGAGGAAAATATTTTAAAACACATAGGTTTGACAATTCCCCAACCAGTTCTGATCCTGAAGATATCCTTAGGTTGCTGGTGCAAATCAGATACATATAAATTAAATCCCTCTACCTCACAAGATCAAATGAAGTATGCCAAGTCTGTATCTTGACTGAGATGGCAGTTACATGGATCTACACATTTGTCAAAACTAAGCAAACTCTACACATTAAATGGGTACATTTTATGCCTTAGTAAATTAAAAAAAAAAAATCATACCAACTACGCTGCCCTACATTAAAGTCTGTAAATTATTTGATTAACCATTCCAAGGGATATCTCCTTCAGATCCCAACCTCACACAAAGACAGGCTAGTGATTTTCCAAAATTGATGGCATCCTGGTAAATATACAAAGTCAGTCACCAGAATTATTTATACTTTTTCAACCTTCGTCTCTGCTGAGAACTGCCCATTCTAAGGCCAGCAGAGGAAGCATTTATGGATGCTTAAGTGGTAAAGTGAGACCACAGCATTCTTGATGGATACAGTCAAACAAACTGTGGGCTGGCTCCAAGGCCTCAGATTGCTCTGAGGAACCCTATGAAGGAAGTTTCTGAGATGTCTCTCTTTGTGAAGGAAAATTAGGATGCAGTTGCCAGTAAAGAGTTACCTGACCAGGAGTGGCCACCGAAGTACACTTGGGTTCTGGGCAGTTGAGGCGCTGAACTTGGCCATCTCTGATCTGGATTTCAAAGTAGTTCTTCAGACAGGCTTTGCAGTATACATGCCTGCACTCTAAGAAGTACATGCATTCACTGCCCAGCTTCTCACAGAAACAGATATTGCACAGGAACAATTTACTATTAAAGCATTTTATCTGCTGAGCTTGATCAAAGTCCAGGATTTCCTGGATCAGACTTGACAATGATTCCACATCCTGCACAGCTCTCTCATCCACAACTTCCTCTTGGTCTACGTCAGAGCTAGCAGCTCCTCCAAGATCTAGTTCTGTGCTGGAAGAGGCTTGAGCTATCCTTCTCTGCACATTTTTCTGAGAACCAATCTTGAGCTCAAAAGGAGAGACAATATTCAGGTAACCTAGGGTCTCTTCCTTAAGAAACTGCATCCAGGCAAACAGGACCACACTGCCACAATGTTCTTCCCACAGGTTGTCTAAGTGCTTGCAGAGAGCAGACAGCTAGGAGAAAACACATGAGGATGCCAGTCAGTTTGGAAAAGCCATGATTCCTTCAACTCCTGATTTCCCTTGAAATCTTTAAGCTAGGCTCTCACACTTCCTAATGTGATTTTTTTTTTTTTTTTTACTACGGTGATAAACTGTGCTGCAAAACAGCCCCAATATTCTCATTGGAGCCCTTCTTAAACTATTTAGCACCATGAGCCATAGTTGAAGACAAAGTCAGAAGCTAAAGGAAGTGCCAGAAAACACGAGATAGAATGACTTCACAAGATATAGAACTAGGTTTAAATATGCGCTGCTAAATGGAGGACTTTTTCTGTTCTCTAATTGTTTTTTGTGTTAGTACTGCTATATACCTCATGTAGGAGAAAGAGATCCAGTTCTAAAATGAATATTTCTATTCCTGTGGAGTCCTAGCCCTGTAGGTACCCTGCAATAATGGTTAGAAAGAGAACAGTTTAAGTTTTAAAATTAATTCTAACTTTCAGTCCTATCAAAAAGCCAACTCAGGCGGAAAAAATCAGTAACAGGATCCAATTTCAGAGTCCTTGTTTACAGGTAAAGGAGCTAGTTTTAACTGAGCAATCTAGCCTTATTACAGATCCTGGTTAATGGAAGCAGGCAGACTGATACTGAACCTGGATATGATTATAAGCTCTCAACATGGTTTGGCTGCCATTTGGAAAGTTCACACTTTCTAAACTAAGCAACGGAAGTTTAAACTATTTCAACTTCTTCACCTTAAAAGTAGTCTGTTGAATTTGAATGACAAATAGAAGAGAACTTTCCATTACCAATGTGAAATATTTGTAAGCAGAGCTCAGGAATTAAAGTTTTCCTTTTTAGGTAAACGTCCAAAATTAAGTCTTCCAGATGCAAAACAATTTTGTAAAATTAAATAGCAAGTGGACAAAGACTACATTTTCTCCCTCAGCACTACACAGGCATGAACTTAAACACTTATTGACCAGGTCAAGACTGGGTAACAAATGCTTTCCCACAGTAACATAAATATATTTTTTAGAAACCTGCTGAAAGCTATAAAGTGGAATAAACACTAAAAGGGAATCTGTGAGTTCTGTTTGAGCCACCAAGGCCAATGAAAAAACCATTCTCCTCCATCCTCTTTTCTTCTCCAGCGCCTTCTCAAAAGAGGCATCTGGGATGCACAGAAATGTGAGAAAGGGGGACACAGAAGGAGGAAAAGAGCAAGAGAGAGACTGTGTGTATATATTGGGGGAGGAATAATGGAAAATACAAGAAAACAACCTACTTCCCTTCTATATGCCAATCCCAACTTAGTGAAAGACAGGTCCATGTATCAACTGCCCTATCAACAAATGAAATTCATAATGCCAAGGAATCAGGGCCCAGCAACAAACCCCAAGGAGCATAAGAGACCAGTTAAATGTCAATTACATACAGAAAAAAGTTACGTGATTAAAAAATCCTACTGTAATTTTAGCTATGTAACATAAAATAAGGAGCAACTCTCCTGTCTCCACACTCTTAAAGCCAGCATTAAGTAGATTCTATTTGGCTGGAATCTGAAACTACAACCACACCCTCAATTAATCTGTCCTTGTGTTGTACATGTATGTGTGCATACACATGCACGAGGATATAAAGTATCAAGAGATCTCTTGAGGAATCAGATTATAAATATTTAAACAATTCAGTTATCTAAATATTGGGGAGTGGGCAAATAATCCACTGTCTAGCATATACTGCCTCTGGCACTGCTATTAAAATGTAAGGTAATATTCCTTTTATTCTATGTGTATTATCTTTAAAGTTTAATTTTGTTTTTAAACCTCAATTTTAAGCTCAGTTTTATAAAAGCACTCTCGTCTTAAAGATGAGACTGTTGGGGCAGAGGGAAGCGGGGAGTGAAAACTACATGATCAAAAAGGAAAACTGACAAGAAGTTCCTTAACGTCAGTAACTCTTGACAGCTTTTATCTTAATATACATCAACCTAGCAATCTTCATTATGATTTCTAGAAAAGTAGCTGCTATTGATCCATTATCTATCCCAGAACACTTTGTATTGGCTTCAAGTCATTTATGTCTCAATCAAGACGGTTCATAAGCCTTCATGAGCTATCTACAGGAATTGTACAGGTTTCTATTTGTGTGGAATTACATCTGTGTGAGAGAACAACAATTATTTGTTTTTATTATACAGATTTTTTAAAGTAAAAGTACTTATTATGTTTACTTAAGCTATTTGTCTATTTTAACTACATTAGCTCAATTTTAGTCCTAATTACAATTAAATCTTTCTCTTAAAGCATGGATAAGAAACTAAGAAAAAAGGAGTAATTCTAACATCTAAGGAAAACAAGGAGGACCTTATAGTTTCATCACAATATAGATTAAATGGGAAAATAGCAAGACAAGAAAAGAAACAATATACTTGATTAGAAATTACTCTCACTGTAATTCATAATAATTAACCATTTTAATTACTGCCATTGCTTTCTAAAACACCAAACATTTTCAGTTCATTAACATTAGGATTCATGAAGGCATGGGAAGAAAAATTACAAAATCAAAGCCATTTGTTCTTCATGCAATGAAATCAAGATCAAGGTAGTCTTTAGTTAGAGATGATTTTTTTAAGTTTCTAAAAATGGAGAGGAGAAATTAAGTTTTGGGTCTAACCTGAGTTGGTGACAGCCATTTGCCACTAAGTGTGAATGAAGGTGGGGAGGAGGATGGATAATCTGGTGGCAGTTCAAAGTTCAGCACAAGTGGAGGCAGAAAGCAAATGGTGTATTCAAAGCCACTATTCTGGAGACACTCATTTGAATTGCCTGAACCAAAAACAAAGGGTAAAAAGGATCAGTTGGTCAACACTTGTGTGTCCATTACTGTTGAACAGTGCTCAATAAAGAATTAATGCTTTTGTTGAGGGGATAAAACCCTTCCCCAAAGCACCATTTCCTAATTTTAACTTCACAGTCACCATCTTAAAAAAAATCTTGTAAGCCCCTGAAAAATCTATTAAGCACCATGAAATTTATAATGAAGATACACAACTTATTCTTGTATACACTTTTGAGTACAATTCCTAACACTAATGAGCAAGTAATACACAATGTTTTATTTTGTTGTTCTTTTATTGTACATGATTAAAGACACAATGTAGAGCAAATAATGTTTATTTCTATCAAAGGGTCATGACCTATTTAGACAACCATGTGTCAACTACCCAAGAATCCTAGTTGGGACATTTTGTGCCAACACGATGATCTCAAGCTTGAGGGCAAGATACAGCACACAACCCTCTCAAAACCAGTTTCATTTTAAGTGATCACACATTCTTTTCTCAATGCCTTTATAGTAGAAACATTTCAGAAAATGTGCATCAAAGTCTTCTGTAAATGTTTTAATCAAATAGTGTTTTGTTTTTTTCCTGAAGCAAAGGGTCACAGAGTAACAGCACATGTCGTATGTTTATGGTAATTTAAATGATCTGGAAACCAAGTAATATTTACAACCACCATGATACTTTAAAGCTTCCAAGTGTTTTCACATACATTATGTCATCTCTTCTTTTATTATCCCTATTTAATAGCCAATGACTCAAGGCTGATAAAACTGCTAGTTAGAACATTAGGATACATGGGATACACAGGATAATATCCCAAATTCAATGGTCAAAAGGTGGAATCGAACTGAAAACTGTTTACCTTGCAGTCCAATTTTCACTTAAAACAGAAGCATGCGTTAAATGTCTACAAAAATAAGGTGATAAATAATTTAGGTTTCAGACTCATGGATACAGAGAACAGACTGACAGCTGTCAGAGGGAAGAAGGGGAGGCGGCTGGGTGTAGGGATTAAGCAGTACAAATTGGTAGTTACAGAACAGTCACAGAGGTGGAGATTACAGCATAGGCAATATAGTTAATAATATCAAGATAACTATGTAGAGGGCCAAGAGGGTCCTTGAAGCATCAGGGGGACCACTCTGTAAAGTACATGATTTTCTAACCACTTTGCTGTACATCTGAAATTGATACAGAATAATACTGAACATAAACTGTAACTGAAAAGTTAAAAATTTAGTTTTCACTAAAAATCTAAGAATAATCTTTAGAAAAAATTAGTTTAAGGAAATACTGTTAACTAACCGCTCACAAATATCTTGAAATTTGGTGGCAAGTCCAAATAGATCCTGGTTTCTCCACCTTGGACAGACTCTGCTTTCCTAAATTCATCTCCATCATAAATACTCGCCAGGGCCAGCAATTCATCCTCCTGAGCTTCTCGGTCTTCTGACGACATTTAATTTTCTGTGGAGCTAAAGACAATCATCCCAATCAGTTAAGAATAGAAAGGACTCAAGAGTCTGGAAAAGTCTAGTGGCACCAAAAAAAAAAAAAAAAAATTCCTCACCAACAATTGCAAAGGATTACTCATATTCTCACTTTTCTCCTAAACTAAAAAATGACAGGCATGTCAAATATTCTAGTAGTTTTGCAATAGCAACAGCCTTTTTTTCAAAAAGAATGACTGTAGTGCTTTTAATTGCTGATTTTATCAATTAGGTACGACTGACTTAGGGAAAAAAAGCATAATTAAAATAATTTTTTTTGAAAGGACAAATCACAAAATACTTGGACTTGTCCACTAAACCTAGCTACATGTCTTGCCCACAAAAGTATTTAAAGTATATTTAATATACTTTTAAAAAATAAGGAAGTTTTTAAAATCCACAGGAATATCTAGCACAGGTTTTCTCAACCTCAGCATTATTGACATTTTGGAATAAATAATTCTTTGTTGTGGGACGCTATCTTGTGCATTATAGGATGCGTAACAGCATCCCTGGCTTCAACCCACTAGATGCTAATAGCACCCTTTCCCTCAAGAGCTGTGACAATCAAAAATATCTTGACATAGCCAAATGTCCCGAAGGGGAAAAATTATTCCCAGTTCAAAACACCCTGTTCCAGAGAACGTTACAGGCACAGGTACTATGTAAGAGAGATAACCAAGGAAGCAGCAAAGTAACATTAAATTCTGGAAATAATACCAGATTTCTGTCAAATCAATTTTCAGATGTACCATTATTTTAAGTAACACAAATATGCTACAATTAAAGTGTGAATCAATGCTTTTTTTTAAAAAAATAGTTTTTTTCTATTACAGTTGTCCCACTTTTCCCCCCACCCCGCCCACCCCTTCTCCCACAGTCCATCCCCACCCTGTTACCCCCGTTGTCCGTGTCCATGGGTCATTTATACTAGTTCCTTGACTAGACCCTTCTCTTTCTTTCCCTCCATCTCCCCTCTCCCCTGGTCACTGTCAGTCTGCTCCTTATTTATTTGCCTCTGGTTCTATTTTGCTCATTTGTGTTGTTCATTAGTGTGTGAATCAATGCTTCTTAATCACAGTGACTTAGAGATGTACCATAATTTCACATAATTTAAATGTAATATGTAATAAGAATATACGAAAATTACTTAATAAAACAAAAAAATTACCATTCTGACAATTAAAATACTGGAGCTATAATTGCATTTGTAAATATGATCCCTCTCCACCAAAAAAAAATTGTAATTGAAATGCACAAAACTAAAAAGTCAGGACATGGTTTTTCACATTACAAAAGGTGACACTACAAAATTTAGAAAAATTCATTAAAATAATTCCACTTTCAAAAAATAATTTTCTTCCAGCAGATGATAATGATTATGCTTAAGCTGCATCCCTAATACACAGTGACATGTTCCATTTGAAGTCAATTAGTACCTGTTAATAACAACCAGAAGAAAAGAATACGGACACTGCAGTCTGTTTTAGTTCAGAGTCTGGATTTCATGCAAATATTCCATTTATTCTCCAGAAGGTAGAGATGAGACTGCTAACGTTGGATAAGAGGCCAAGATGTGGAACTCATACTAGATATACTACAGAAATCCAGCCATCTGGAAAAAAAAAAAATCACAAAAGATGGTGTTAGGACCCTCTCCAAATTTGAATTCTGAATTTCCATTATTACTACTTAAGTCAAACACATATCAACACACAGTCAACCCTAAACTACTGCTGCATGTTACTCTTCTAGAACATTACTCTTCTGAGCCACATGGTTAAAGGGGCATTTGCTTGTACCCAGCAAAGAGAGAAGTCTTATCTGCTGTTTTCAGTCCTGGGAGGAGCTCAGAAGGACCATCAAGGTCATCAAAGGACAGCATACCACACCCCTTGACAAGCATCCTCTAGGGTTATTTCTCCTTCCCTCTTTTGCTGCTTCTATTCCTTCATTTCCTAACCCCCTCCAGTTTTTCCTCACCTGCTAACAAATTTATCCTGCCAGGGACACTCCATGTCAGGTTAATTTAAGCATGATTGCAGAATGCTTAAAACAAAACAACAGAAGTGCTCGCATGCCCTGGCTGGTGTGGCTCAGTGGTTGGAGCACTGTCCTGTAACCAAAAGGTTACGGGTCCAATTCACAGTCAGGGCACATGCCTAGGTTGTAGGTTCACCCCCTGCTGGGGGACGTACAATCCCTGGTCCTGGTATGGATACCCGATCAGGGTGCGTATGAAGGCAGCCAATCGATGCGAAAGCATTGATGTTTCTCTCCCTCCTTTCCTTTCTCTCTAAAAAAGCAAATGAAAATGTCCTCAGGTAAGGATTTAAGAAAACTCTTTAAAAAAGTTTCTTTTTAAAAAAAACTGTTTATTTTCCATCAGCCTTATTTCCATTCTGTTTAAGAGTTTGTGGAAGAACAGCTTAAAACCACTCAGCAGTTGTTCCTACCCATTCAGTGGCCTGCACAGTGGGGGCTGCAGACCAGTCTTCAGGGGCTGAGTGCTCCAGTCTTCAGTAGGAAACTGCTGAACAGGCCCAGAGGGCACTTGGCACTCCTTCATACCAGTCAGCGACCTCAGGCTGAGGGGCAGTGAACTCGGGACCTGGAGCAGTCCATTCACCCTGAAATTCCTCCTTAGTCACAGCCTTTTCAGCAATGGCCTGCTCTTCCTTTTCAATCTCTTTAGTACCTCTGTATGAGTACAGATCAGACATGACCTCCCATGGGTGTTCATGGGAGGTAGTGCTGTGCATGCACAGAACTTCCTGGGCCAGCATTCTTAACAGACCCACTGAGTGAGCCCCCTTTTTGTTGCCAGAGATGGCAATGTCCACAAAGCCCAGAGAACAGTCTGTGTTACACAGAGCAATGATAGGCAGGGTAACACTGGTCAGCCCTGAGATCGGTAACCACCAAAAGTCTTGGCTTCCAGAAGACTGCCTGGATGTGGCTAGCGAAGGTTCCAAGAGTGAAGCAACCGGCAATAGGAGTGGCTCCAGTGGCAGCAGTAAACTTTGGCATAGTCCGCTGGCAAGTATTCCTGGAATTCATGACACTGACATCAGCAGGGTTTTCAATGGCAACAATGGCACGAGCTGCCATCAGAAGCTTCTCCCAGGTTCTCTTCAGATCTATGATGTAGATGCCATCACTTTTCCTCTGTAGATGTACTGTTCCATTTGGAAGTCAAGGTTGGTGCCACTTAGGTGGGTTCCTGCTGCAAGGAATTTGAGGACATCTCCTCCATTTACAGGACATCGAGGGCTCCTGACATTGTGAAAGATTCCCTTTAAGTTACATGGGGACCAAGTATGGGGGACCGCTCCTTGTGGTTTTAGGAATTGTAGCCCAAGCAGTGAGCCAGTCCCCAACCCCCACCCGGGAAAGCCTTTAAGTTTCAACGGGAAACCCTAAGGCTAAGAGGCAGACAGGACTGAAGGCCACTCAGAGGGTTCCCATGGGAATTGGATTTAAAGAATGCTTACTATGCTTTAGAGCTTGCTCTGCCTTTCTTATCTCTTAGTTAACTATAAACAACCCGTAGCAAAGAATGTATGAAACCCTGCAACTAATGCCAGTGTGGCGTCAAGATGTTTAACAGACCCTGACACAGACTGGTCACTGTGCCCTCTATATTGATATCTATAACCAGTAACTGTCAACTGTAATCCAGGCACCTAAAAGCTAATTGATGATTTATGAATTCTGACCTTGTATCTCCCATGCATACCATTCTCAATAAAAGGCATGGGGAATGGAGATCTTGCGCTCTTCTCCCCTAGAGATTAGCCACCTCCCATCCCTCTAGACAAAATACAGTGTCCTAGATAAATTTGTTTTTCCGCCATGGTCATGAAACTTCTGCTGGACAGGGAGTTTCCACCTGAACCGGGGTGTTGGAGGCAGGACAGCCCCCACCGAGAACAATGTCCTGTGGGCCCCTCTCAGGATAACACAGAAAGGCTAAGTTCTGTTCTAAATGTGTAGAGCCAGGCTTCTGAGCTGGGAGCAAGGGGGATGGGGAGGGTGGCCCATAGATGAGTTATGGAGAATCCTACGAACACACCAAAATTATAAGCAAAAATGATATAAAACCATAATTTCAAAACTAGATTCTCAGATGTATGACTCCCAAAATAAGCTAAAAATGAAATTCAGAATCAATTTCCAGTCGCTGAACACCTACTATTAATATGTTATATATTTGTTTCAAATTTCCTTATTTAATTTTAAACAATTTTACCAAATGTAGTACCTGGTGATAATGTAATCAAGCTTTGTTTCTTCGTGTTTAAACATTTATGAATGGGGTGAGAGGTGAATTCATAGCTTCTGTTTTTAGGTTAGGTTTCTACATATTGGCTGCACAGAAGAATCACCTGAGCAATTAAATCAGGTATCGGTAGCTATCCAAGCTCTCCAGGCAATTCTTATGCACACTCTGAATTGAGAAGATCTACTCCAAGCAGCGTTTCCCATCAACAGTTCCTCATGACCTACCCCACCAGACCCTAGCTGTTGAAGCTGCCAAGGGGATTCCCAGTCCCTTAATTCAGGTCTCTAACCTACATTTCCCTCTGATTCTATCCATCAGCCTACCAGACCCAACTCCAAACCCCTACTCCATGTAGAAATTTATAATTAGGTGTTACGCCTGTGTTTAAAAACCCAGCCAACTTTTTTACTGTAACTTTCCTATGGCAACTGTCGCATCTCACCTTGCAATACAGTAGCTTGTACTTCCTAACAGACTGTACAAGTTCCTTAAGGGCAAGAATCAAGTCTTTTGCACCTGTGTATTGTTCTCAGCATCTGGCAGTGTGTTGCATTAGACATTGGAAAACATTAGAAGTGAATCGAAGATGCAGGGAGCTCAAATGGGGGGCAGAATCATAAGGTGCAGTAACCACTCTGCCACATCCCACTAGGAGCAGTAGGTTGGGTTGGTCGTCACAATAACAAGAACACTTGGTAAGCTCTTATCGTGTGTAAGCCCTTGAAATGGATTAACTCACGTTCCCACAACCCATGAAGCAAGCCATTACACAGATGAGAAAAATGAGTTTAAGTCCTTTCCTGGCCCAAGGTCACACAGCGAATACATAACTAAATCTGGATTCAGACCACCCTGTTTCTTCAACCTGTAATACAGGAAGCAGAATAAACCCCGGCGCCATCAGACGAGAGATCATTCCAGTTTAATATTAGTTCTGGCAAACGGGAAACCGCTACACTGGTGAAGCAAGACCCCCGTACACACACACCCACGCCGGCTGCCCTGCAGCCTGGGAAAATCATTCTCATTCTCCCCTGCCACACCGTGGGGACTCCAGAGCTGGAGCTGGCCCTGGCTCCGGAATCAGCACGCCGCCGCCGGTGTCGCCACCACTCACCAACCAGCGTGGAGAGTCGCAGTTTGTGCGTCTCATCTACAACCGGGGACCAGGCCCAAGCCTCGTTACCTGCTCGAGCGCTTGGACACAGAAGGCGCTGTGCGGCCCTCTGGAGTCCCGAAGAAGCAGAGCGTGGACCCTCCCCTTCCTTTTCTGAGCACCCGGGAGGGTCCTAGCCGGGCCGGGCTGAGGGTGCCCCGTCCGGTGTTTTGGGGGCTGAAACCCACACAGCAGTCCCGGCCCGGCAGCCCTTCCCTATCTCGCGCGCACGGAGCGCGGTCCCCACCGTACCTTCCGGCCGCCCCACGGTGCCGAGCCCGAAAGTTCCGCCCTCCGCTCTAAGCTCCAGGTCCCCCACGGTCTCACGCCAGATCTGCCTGGAGACGCCCAGCTCAACCTGCGCACCGCCTCTTCCGTCTTAAGAGCTGTCAGCTGAGCCAGCTGGATCCGGCTCGGCAGCCCGGAGGCAGCCGCTGTGTTCGCCACGCTCCTCGGCCGCCCCCCGCAGGCCGAAGGCGGCGCTGCAAGCGGGACAACGTGACTCCCACATCGCCAGCCAAAGTACGTGCACTGGAAGAAGTTGATACAATGTAGATCTGGGACCCTGTCCCCAGCGGGCTCCTTTCAGTAGTTCTGGGATAGAACCCGGGATTTAGAATTTTTATGAGACCCAGAGGTGAATGCGAGGCAGCGGTCTGCGTGGCAGACACTCACATTAACAATCCCGGACCTGCGCTTCCATGTAGGTTCAAACAAGCCTCCTCTCCCGCCTCTCCCTCCTCTCCTCCCACCTACCGTCTTAGAAATGCTGCTCATCCTTCTGGCACCTTCACGTTGAAAGTGTTCACTCATTGTTCATTTTATAGCAATAATAACTACTACATTAACTGAGCGATTAGGATGCTTCAAGTACTGTGCTAAGTGTTTTATATACATTGTTTATCTTCACTATAACCTTATAATTTAGGTACTATTTGTTGTTCTCACTTTATAAATGGGGAAACTGAAACTTAAGAGAAGTTCAAAAACTTACCAAAGGACACATCATTGTTAAGAGGCTGCGCGGGAATTAAAATTACATGTCCTCTACCGCATGCCATGTAAAAAATTTAACTAGAAAGTATCAAAGACCTATATGTGAGAACTAAAACTAACCATAAAAATCCGAGGAGAAAATGTAGGAGTAAATCTTCATGAACTTGAAATTAGGCAGTAGTTTATTAGATATGACACCAAAACACAAGCATCAACAACAACAACAAAATAGGTAAATTGGATTCATCAAAATGAAAAGCGTATATGCTTAAAAAAAAAAAATAGTATTGCCGTGACAAGTGTGGCTCAGTTGGTTGGGCGTCTCTTCGCCGGGGCAAAGTGAAAGGTCAGGGGTGTCATTCGCTCCACCCCCTCTCCTCCTCCCAACAGCTGTCATCCTGCTCTCCATCTATGAGTGTCTCCTTTGCTTGTTAGTTCCATTTGTTCGTTAGAGTAGACATATGGGTGAAATCATATGGTGTTTGTCCTTCTCTGACTGGCTTATTTCACTTAGCATAATGTTCTCCAGGTCCATCCGTGCTGTCACAAAGGGTAAAATTTTCTTCTTTTTTATGGCTGAGTAGTGTTCCATTGTGTAAATGTCCCATAGTTGTTTTATCCACTCATCTACTGACGGACACTTGGGCTGCTTCCATATATTGTCAATTGTAAGTAATGGGAAACTTTTGAAATGCAAATAATCCCTTCCTCTAAACCATTGGTTTGGTTTTCTTTCTTCACATAGAACCTAATCAGCCCAATTCTCACCTTGCTTCAGAAATTTTCTGTCCTGTAAATTTTGACTGTCACAGAGCAGAGAACTAACTATCTCTGTAATAAATATCAAAAGCAGAAACATACTGTTTAAAAATGCAAAGGAAGGAAGAACAATCTCTGAAGTCATTCACTAATGTCATTATTCATGTTTAGCCAAAGGACATAAAACCAAGAGCAAATCACATGTAACCCTACTTCAGAATGCTCCAAGGTGAGACCATGAATCAATCCTGCAGAGACTTCCCAGATGCAAAGAACGCGGGGGCCTAACAACTATCTCGGGAAATTCTAAGTCAGACCAGGAGGTGAATGGTGACATCATGCTGTGACCTCAAGTCAGAGGATGCAAGGTGGAGGGAATAGGAGGATTTTAAAGCAGTGTTAATAATTTGGATGACTGTTTAAAGTGAACTAAACATTTAGAACTCTGTGCTCAAGGACACTAGATGATGGAGTCGAGGGCTAGGAGAGGATGGGGTGTGTGACCTAGACGAGAGGGCAAGAACCAAGGCATTGGGTGGAGAAGCAGGAGTGAGTCATAGTCTACCTCTGGCACTGTGGGGGCCATCAATGCGCACTTCTTCTCATCCATTGCTGGCATCCAATAGGTGTCCAGAGACTTTCCTGAGCTCATCCCATCTGTCCAGTGAAGACAGCCTCCTTTTCAATGGCCATCACTCGCAGGTACCCCGAAATGAGCCTTGACACATAGAGGCGCATCAGTGTGGAAGGGAAAGCCCTGCCCCAACTCTGGGAAAGGACTGGACAGTGGTGAGCCCTACCCAAGTGCAGGAGTATCACTGACTTCCTGCTGTATTTCCTCTTCTTGTAGATCTTAAAAGTTTTATTATTATCACATGAGAATCTGAAAAATTGGTTTCTCTTTAAAATAGGGGTCTCATTCTTTGAAAAAAAAATGGAGCTACTACACTAGAATCACAATTATAAAGGATTAACAATCAGAGTGGTACTCATGTCCTACTCATGCTCTAAATGCTGTGTACTAAGCTAAACCTTACATAGCAACTGTATAACATAGTTAACCATCATTAATACCCCTATTTTAAAGCTAAGGAGACTGATCACAGAGAAATTAAGTGACTTGCCACTAGCACTCACATGGTAAATTATGGAGCCATGCTTTGAGCCCAGGCAATTGGAGTCATGAGCCCCACATCATTAACCCCAAGGCTATGCTTAAATCAAGTTAATACCTTGCTCAAGGGAAGTGATCAGTGGGGTCTATAAGGAAAAATAACCAGATCGTCCCTGGTTAGTGCAGCTCAAACAATACCTTAGGTCATCCCAGTGTTATATAAAAACAAACTCCTAAAAATGTTTGAGGTCGCTGATGGTATAAAATGTTTTCTGTGCTTCCGAAGCAAGTAAAATTTGATTTACAATAATAGACACAGAATGATTGTGTTTATACTTGCAACCTGGCATTTTATTATTATTCCCCTGAATAACAGTGAAAAGAGTTTTGTAACCCCCAGGTAACATGGCTCTGTAAGACGGAAAGAGGGGTGAGATTTAGCAGCAGCTGCCATCATAAATCAGTGTGTGGTTGCTTCTCTCAGAGCTCCAGGCTCAACTCCTGGCTGTCATAAACTTATAAAGGGAAGCCCCATGAGAATTTATGTAAGGAGGGAAGACTCATTTTCCTTCCAGCATGAACCTTTCTGAAGCAAGGTGAGAACTGGGCTGATTAGATTCCATGTGAAGAAAGAAAACCAAATCAATGGTTTAGAGGAAGGGAAAATGTAGGTCAACTTCAGCTACTTCCCTTACTGCGCCCCCCCCCCAAATTGACCTTGTAAACAGAAAAGGACTTTCTGAATTCAATAAATAAATGAAAGACTGGATAACTGAATAAATTAATGAATGAGTGTGATCCAGGCTTCCTCCAGGGTGGTTCTTACACTGTGAGAACAATTCGATCTTGGACCACCCAGAAATGCTGAATACATAACAAGGCCAATCAACACAGTCAGCTTCTGAATATTCATGCACAGATGATGCTCCCAGTCAATATGTTTAATTTTTGTGTTTACTGATAGATGTTCAAATTCACTTAGCAAACCGAAATTCTAAAAATACCGAAAACAAAAACAAAACCCAACCCACAACAACAAAAAAAAAAACAGAAAAGAAACTTGTGTAGAGAGCTTACATTATTTCTATATGGGACTGCCAGATAAAAATAATTTCATTGTTTAGCTGATTCATATTTAACTGGGCCCTGTATCTTTATTTGTTAGATCTGGCAACCTATTTCTGGGCTAATAACCCTATGTAGAAGAGAGGGCTGAGGACAGTACCCGGGAACCATGCCCATACCTGGGAGTCAGAAGCAAGGAAAACCAAAGGAGGAATCAGAGAGGCAGACAGAAGAGTCCGCAAAAATCTGGAGGGAGAACCAGGTGTCCACAGAGCTTCTCCTGAACAGTGACGCAGGCCCAGAGGAGTGGTGGGGACCAGGAGGATGCTCAGTAAGAAAGACCTAGTGGCTGTAGAGTATGGCCCTTACAAAGTTGCTGGTGCTTCTAAGAAGTTCTAAATCAGTGGTTCTCAGTGAGGTTGGGGTGGAAATGGGGTGCATATTAGAATGACCTATAGCATATCAGAACTGAAATGTATATGTTGCAAATAGCCTACTTCCCCTCTGCAGGTTGGGGAGAGAAACATAATGTATGTGTAACCCTTATCAACTGAGAATTTATGTGGTCCAGCTTGGGGGCTGTGTTGTGGTTACTAAAGCAAAAAATAAGTTATAAATACTTTCTTGCATTTTTCTTGAAAACCAAGAAAGAGATCCCTAGTTTACAACAAGTCATTCGAAAGTCCTTATCTTCAGTCTACTTCCTTGCTCTTCTCTAGTGCACCCTTCCATGATTTCCATAACCTTCAGCTACTCCCCTTCCCCATCTATTTCTCCTTTTGTTAAGTAGATCAATGAGACCTCTATTCCCAGCAAAATGGTCCAACTTCCCCAACTCTGTCTCAAATGATCTGAAAGATGAAGCTTTTTTGAAGAGGGGAAAATAGAGCTGACAATTATTACGGTTTTTTTGGCAGGCTGGGAAACAGAAAAGTATGCATTTTCTTGCCCTGTCCCTGGTAATTTGAAAAACTTTCCAAATGATTCTTATATCTGGCTCACTTTGTGTCTTAACTCAGACAGAAAGCCTTCTTATTTCTTGAAAAATCCTATTTCTTGACAAATTTCTCCATGCAAAGTTCTTCTTTCTGCACTGGATCCAGAAAGAGGTTTCACTGTGTGGGTGTGGATATCTGTCATCTGTCCCTACAAAGACCACAGAGTGCTGTGCCACCAGTAGGTGGCCCTGAACATCTACCTGAATCTCATAGTGAAGATTCCTGGCTAGACTGTTCTAAGTTCTACAAGATCCTGCAAAAAGAAAAAAAAAAAAAGGCAGACCTTAGGTGTTCCAGTCACCTTGCCAACAGGAATCGTCCTGAGGGTGAAGCTCCCCAGCGTCATCAAGCTGCCTTGGTGGTGGGGACTCTGTGGCTATGACAGCTGCTAGGCAGATTCACAAGGAGCCCTGGGGTGGGCAGCCAGCCAGGCAGGACATTGGGAGTATGGGACATGATCTTAGCCTTCCAGAAGGCCTGTGACTCCCCCAAGGGTCAGAGTCCCACTCTGCTGGGCTGAATCCTCAAGGTTCTTTAGGACTCCAAGTGTTTTTGAAAAGGTCCCTTGACTCCTGCCCCTCCCATTCCACCCCCGAACCCCTGTTCATGGTGAAGGACTTAAGTGTGAACAATCCCAAGTCTGGTGGTGAGCAAGGCCTTCAAGCAGCAACCCCAATCAACCCCTTAAAAAAAACGTTTCAGACTTGAGAGAGGCTATGCTCAGTTGTTTCAAAACTTGGGGCGATGAAGGCTTTCTAGACATATTCCAGTGACACCTCCATTCACCCCCTGACATGTGGCTGCCAATGATCAACTGACCCTTGTAGCTAGAAAGAAAAAAAAAGAAAATTACTGAAGAAGACCCCATTCACAGAGGAAATTGCCTTTAAAAAGTCCGTGGCCTTGTTTGCTGGCTTTGGATTCTTTTTTTCTTTTCCAGTCTTTATTTAATCCTCACCCAAGGATATGTTCATTGATTCTAGAGAGAGAAAAAGGGAGAGAGAGAGAAAGAAACATCAGTCAGCCACCCCTCATATGCTCCCTGACCAGGGATTGAATCCACAACCTAGGTATCAACCAGGAATCGAACCTACATCCTATTGCTATACCAGACAACGCTCAGCTGGCCAGGGTTGGCTTTGTATTCTTCAAAAGTTGTCTTAGCTTCATGCCCCCAATGTTAATAAAACAAAAACAACAAAACTACCTATGAAATTCAAATTCAGACTTTCTCATGTCCTGAGTCCATTTTTTGCATCCATGGTCTCAGTCAAGGCCACACGTGTGCACCCCCCCACACACACACAGAATGCACACAAACATACTGTATATATAACAATGTCCTTTCGAGAATATAAATGTTAACACCTCTAAAATCATGAATTCCATCATTCTTCCTGTAGGCACTGGGTCATATTAGGTTTCTCATTGAGACAAATGGTGTCATCTTGTATGTTCTCGTAGCAGGGGTCTGGAGTTGTGGATGTTTGTGAACTCCCGGCACCCACCTCTCTACCTCTGTGCCTTTTCCTCTGCCTTTGGCCACCAGGTGGCATTCCGGAAACATTCTCAGCACTAGGGTTTTCTATGCTAAGGCTTTTTTGCTTTACTGCCAACTGGCCTTCTTCCCTCCTTCTTCTTTATTCCCTTCCAATCCAGAGTGCAGCCAGAGGGGCTTTCTGGAGGGCAAATCTGTGTGATATTGCTCAATTTACCTAACCCTCTCCAACCAGGGTCTTTGCCCTGATGGCATGGGTGCGAGGGTGACACGAGGCGATGTAAGTCATTGAAACACAGGGAGCCTTGGGAATTGAGCTTTCCAATTGAAGATATGAATGAAAGACCATTGTCACCATTTGCATATGAGGCATAAAACCTGGGAAATGATACTGGGTGAAAAAATAGTCTCCTGTATTGAGAGCTTTCTCTTTTCCAGGCACTGTGCTGAGCCCTTACATGTATCAGCTCATTGAATTCTTACCAGACTCAGGAGGTGGGTTATAGCTGCACTCTACAGAGAAGGAAACTGAGGCCCAACGTCTCCAAGCTAGTGAGTGTTCTGTCTGTCTTGAGAGCCATGCTGTAGGAAATGGCCCCGTGCTGGGGCCCACGGGCTTCAGGAAGATGGTTGGGAAACCTCCAGAAGTGGAACATGGGGTGAAAGGAGAGGGTGTGGGGAAGAAACAGCACAGGGGAAGGAAGGGAGCGGAGGTGGGGTTTAGCCTAAGGAGGTCCCTTAGCCACCCTTGTTCTAATGAGCACAGGCCTCCAGGCCAACAGGCTCTGATTGGAGTCACTTTTGCCCCAACAGGGTACCTCTGGTCTCAAGGACTTAGCTGCAAACACCCATCTAGGGGAAGCTGGTCCTTAATTCCCACTACTTCAAATGCTTCATAAACCTTCGGATTCAACCTTGAGGTAGGGTATAAGCCTGGGAGACGGCTGGGGACGGTAGACTGAGGTGGGAACTGAGAAGCAGCAAGCCACCTCAAAGGCCACCCAAGCAAACTGCCCACTCACCTCCTTCCTGGGCCTTGTCTCTACATGGAGCGGAATGGGAGGGAAGGCACACCCCAAAATATCCTGGAGGAGTGGGGGGGTGGGCAGCAAGAGGGTATCATCCAGGGGACTCCGCCGTAAACAGCAATGGGGAGAGAAAAATTGGAGGAAGGGAGGGAAAGGGAGAGGAAGATGTGGGAGAGGGAAAAGTCTAAACTCTCCAAGACACAGGCGGTGGAAGCTAGGGGATTCCCCAGACAGGAGCTCAGGCTGGACCAGATGCTGAGAACAATGGGCCTCTAGGCTGAGAAGCAGGAAGGGAAGGGGGTAGGGGGAAGTTACATGGTCAGGCCAGGGAGGTCCTTGTGCTTCAGGAGCCAAGGCCATGGGCACTCTCATGGGTCTCAGTGTGAGAGCCAGAGTCAGCCACATGTGGGAGGAGCTGTGCACATCATGACAGCCACTGCTAACAATAACTTCATTGCCTGTGACTCTGGCCAGGCCCAGGCCCTTCATGCACCATTTCATTTCATCCTCAGTTTCCTGCTGGAGAGCTACCCTTCTTATTCCCATTCACACTCTAAAAAGGAGGTGGTAAAAGCCCAGAGAGGCTCAGTGACTTGTCCCACATGTCCCAGCTGGTAAGCTGCAGAGTCTGGATTTGAACCCAGGGAGTTTGTCTCTGATGGCCACTCCCTTAATCACAGCTGCTTCCTATGCAACAAAAGTGGGTGATCAAAACAGGGTCAAGATTAAAGGTAGATGAGTGTAGGAGAAAGATCAGAATAGGAGAGGAATACTGGCCAGACACAAAGAGAGGTGGGGAAGGGAAGAGACAGGGAGCATGACTTTGCTCAGGGTGGGCCTCAGGCCCTGGGCGGCAGGCAGAGCCAAGGCCCTCTGCTCACTTGGCCACACAGGGGCATCGTTTCCCTCAGCACCCGCCTTGCTGCATGGACAGCACCTTCCCATCCGGCCTGTCCCCGGAGCCCCGGCAGCATCCAGCTCAGCAGCAGGCCACTGCGCTTCACGGGAAGGGAAGCGTGCTCCCTTTCTCTAATTGGCATTGAAACTCACAGCCCTCCCTTTTCCTGTAGGTGGGGTTTCCATAGGAAAAAGCTGCTTCTCTGTTTCCCCAGCCTTGCAACTGTTTGGAAGTCAGGTCCCCACATCCTGCTTTACTGGGTCAAGTCCCTCTTGGACCGGCTCTTGTCCATCATTGGCTGGAGTGGACCAGCGGATGCCCCTGTGTTGGGTCTCCCCAGCAATCTTCCTGCATCGGTGCTGGGACCTCTCGGATCTCTTCGGATGAAGATGGCCTTGACTGGGAATCCTGCTAGTTTCATCTAATTATGGGACAAGGCCGTGCCAGCAGGTCTCGGGGCAGGAGTACGGGGCTCATCAAGCCCCCCCAGAAACACTGGAGGACTTCCCGGCCTTTGAAGAACTTGAGCAGTCGCTGAATCTAGCCCATTCTGGCGGTAAGCATGATGCAACTTCTGCAACTTTTGCTGGGGCTTTTGGCACCAGTTGGCTACTTCTTCCTTTTAGGGGATTGTCAGGAGGTGGCCACTCTCACTGTGAAATACCAAGTGTCAGAGGAAGTGCCGTCTGGCACGGTGATAGGGAAGCTGTCCCAGGCACTGGGCTGGGAGGAGAGGCGTGGGCAAGCAGGGGCTGCCTTCCAGGTCTTGCAGCTGCCTCAAGCACTCCCCATCCAGGTGGACTCTGAGGACGGCTTGCTCAGCACGGGGCAGCGTCTGGATAGAGAGCAGCTTTGCAGGCAGCGGGATCCCTGCCTGGTTTCCTTTGACGTGCTTGCCGCAGGGGATTTGGCTCTGATTCACGTGGAGATTCAGGTGCTGGACATCAATGATCACCAGCCACAGTTTCCCAAAGGTGAGCAGGAGCTGGAAATCTCTGAGAGTGCCTCTCTGCACACCCGGATCCCCCTGGACAGAGCTCTGGACCCAGACACTGGCTCCAACACCCTGCACTCCTACTCCCTGTCTCCCAGTGAGCACTTTGCCCTGGATGTCATTGTGGGGCCCGATGACACCAAACACGCGGAACTCGTGGTGGTGAAGGAGCTGGACCGGGAAATTCACTCATTTTTTGGTCTGGTGTTAACTGCCTATGACAGTGGGAACCCCCCCAAATCAGGAACCAGCTTGGTCAAAGTCAACGTCCTGGACTCTAATGACAACAGCCCTGTGTTTGCTGAGAGCTCACTGGCACTAGAAATCCAAGAAGATGCCGTCCCTGGTACTCTCCTCATAAACTTGACTGCCACAGACCCTGACCAAGGCCCCAACGGAGAAGTGGAATTCTTTCTCAGTAAGCACGTGCCTCCAGAGGTGCTGGACACCTTCAGTGTTGATGCCAAAACGGGCCAGGTGATTCTGCTTCAACCCCTAGACTACGAGAAGAATCCAGCCTATGAGGTGGATGTCCAGGCCAGGGACCTGGGTCCCAATCCCATCCCAGCCCATTGCAAAGTCCTCATCAAGGTTCTGGATGTCAATGACAATGCCCCAAGCATCCACATCACATGGGCTTCCCAGTCATCACTGGTGTCAGAAGCTCTTCCTAAGGACAGTTTCATTGCTCTCGTTATAGCGAATGACTTAGACTCAGGAAACAATGGTCTGGTCCACTGTTGGCTGAGCCAAGAGCTGGGCCACTTCAGGCTGCAAAGGACCAATGGCAACACATACATGCTGCTAACCAATGCCACCCTGGACAGAGAGCAGTGGCCCCAATATAACCTCACTCTGTTGGCCCAAGACCAAGGAACCCAGCCCTTATCAGCCAAGAAACAGCTCAGCATTCAGATCAGTGATGTCAATGACAATGCACCTGTGTTTGAGAAGAGCAGGTACGAAGTCTCCACTAGGGAAAACAACCTACCCTCTCTTCACCTCATTACCATCAAAGCTCATGATGCAGACTTGGGCATTAATGGACAAATCTCATACAGCATCCAGGACTCCCTAGTTTCTCACTGGGTAGCCATTGATTCAGAGACAGGAGAGGTCACTGCTCAGAGGTCACTGGACTATGAGCAGATGGCTGGCTTTGAGTTCCACGTAATTGCGGAGGACAGGGGACAGCCCCAGCTCTCATCCAGTGTCTCTGTGTGGGTCAACCTCCTGGATGCCAACGATAATGCCCCAGAAGTGATTCATCCCCTACTGAGTGATGGAAAAGCCAGCCTCTCGGTGCTTGTAAATGCCTCCACAGGCCACCTTCTGGTGCCCATTGAAACTCCCAATGGCTTGGGTCCAGCAAATACTGACAAAGCACCAGTGGCCACCCACAGCTCCCAGCCATTCCTTTTGGCAACCATTGTAGCGAGAGATGCAGATTCAGGGGCAAATGGAGAGGTCTTCTATAGTATTCGGAGTGGGAATGAAGCCCGCCTCTTTGTCCTTAGCCCCGACCTGGGGCAGCTGTTCATCAATATCACCAACGCCAGCAGCCTCATTGGGAGTAAGTGGGAGCTGGAGATAGTGGTAAAAGACCGTGGCAGCCCCTCCTTGCAGACCCAAGCTCTGTTGAGGGTCTTGTTCACCAGCGTGGACCACTTCAGGGACTCAGCCCCTGATTCTGGGGCCTTGAGCACATCAGTGCTGACGGTAATTTGCCTGGTTGTCCTACTGGCCATCTTTGGGTTGATCTTGGCTCTGATCATGTCCATCTGCCGGACGGAGAAGAAGGACAACAGGGCCTATAACTGTCGGGAGGCTGAATCCACCTACCGCCACCAGCCAAAGAGGCCCCAGAAACACATTCAAAAGGCAGATATTCACCTAGTCCCTGTGATCAGGGGCCAGGTGGATGAGCCTGGTGAAGTCGGGCAGCCCCCCAAGGATGTTAGCAAAGAAGCAATGATGGAAGCAGGCTGGGACCCCTGCCTGCAGGCCCCCTTTCATCTCACACCAACCCTCTACAGGACCCTGCGTAACCAAGGCAACCAGGGAACGCTGGCCGAGAACCAAGAGGTGCTGCAGGAAACAGTTAACCTCCTTTTCAATCATCCCAGGCAGAGGAATGCTTCCCGGGAGAACCTGAACCTTCCTGAGCCCCAGCCTGCACTGGGCCAGCCGCGTTCAAGGCCCCTGAAGGTGGCAGGCAGCCCCATAGGGAGGCTGCCCGGAGACCAGGGCATTGAGGAGGCCCCATTGAGCTCACCAGCCTCCTCTGCAACCCTGAGGCGGCAACGAAATCTCCATGGCAAAGTGGCTCCCACAGAAGAGTCAGGCCCCCGTCAGATCCTGCGGAGCCTTGTCCGGCTGTCAGTGGCTGCCTTTGCAGAGCGGAACCCCGTAGAGGAGCTCACTGTGGATTCTCCTCCTGTTCAGGTACCTCCGTGTGGGAAGCTCTTGCTCTGGTCACCCCTGGACCGCTACCAACAGCATCAGACACAACCGTTACTCTCACAATCCTCATATTCATTCCTTAGGCTCACCAGGCACTTTTTGATGCATTGCATGCAAGTTGTTCAGGGCATAGCTCTGGGGTCAACAGAACTTAGCTGTGTGATCCTGAACAAATTACTTACTGTCTCTGAGTTTTCCTATCTGTAAAATAGGAATGACTCCAAGAGCATCTGCCTCACAGAGTTGTCTTGAGGATTGGATCGGTTAATTCTTATAAAGCGCTTGCTCAGGGAGCCTGGCACAAGTAGACACACAGCAAAGGTAGGGACTAAGAATATAAGCTTTGGAGCAAGGCTGTCTGGGTTCAAATTCTGGCTCCGCCTCTTTCTAGCTGTGAATCACAGGGAAGTTACTCAGCTTCTCTGTTGAACATGTCCATGTTAACAGCACCCATCTCCTAAGTTTGCTTGAAGATAAAATGAGGGCACGTAAAGCCTAGAAAGCACTCAGCAGATGATTACAGTGACTTCTGCTAAGCTCCTTCCATCTCCACCTGGGCAACCTCCCTGTGAAACAGGCTGGCATGGGCATCATTGTCCCCGGGCTCAGAGGCTGCACATCACTTGCTTGAGACCCCAGAACTTACTGGCCAGATCTGTGGGATGGGGCAGTGAAAACAACCTTGGAACTTGGGAGTTAGGCAGATCTGGCTCCAATTCAGCGTAGTTACTTAGAAGCTGGGCAAACCTAAGCCTCATTTTCCTCATCTATAAAATGGGAATTATGATGCCAAATTTACCCTGTGTCTACCTCCCAGGGGGTTGAGGATTAAATGGGATGATAAATGGCAAAGTGTCTAGAAACCTAAGATTTATTAGATGTAAATGGGAAACATTTTCAGAGATGGTGCCTGATATCACACTCATATCTGCTCCTCTGCAACCTAGGTAATTTTCCCAGTGCCAGGCTGCCAGTCCAAATCACACTTCTGTTTAGCCAGGCCATCAGCTAAGGCTTCCTGTGGAGCAAGGACACAGCTTCCTTCCTCCACCCCCTCCCCAGGAAGCCACCTGGAGAGGGCCCAGCTGCTTTCTCAATAGTCTTGCCCTGAGCTCTATGCAGCCCCAGAGGTTGCCCAGAGCCATTCATTCATTCATTCATTCATTCATTCATACATTCAATCAAATTACTTACAGAATGAGCCCTTTGTGCCAAAAACTGATCGATAGTAAATAGAGACAGCAGAGAGCAGGCATTGTGGTTGGCCCCAGTGGGGTGATGGAAAAAAAGGTACCCATTTGGGATCAACTTCAGGGTAAGAGGGAGTTAATCTAATGTTGTTTTTTAGCAGCACAGTGCCACAGTGGAGTCAGATCCAAGTTCAAATTCCAGCCTTACCAGTAATTGCTGTGTAGCCCCTGCGAGCCTCAGGTTTCACGCCTGCAAAATGGGTGCAATGGTGTCTCTTCCCTCGGGTTATTGTAAGAATTAAATGACATGATATGCAACTTGACAGTTACTAAGTGCTTATCATAGGATCTATTAATCAGTGATTTATATAGTTTTACTCATTTAATCCTATAACCACAACCACTACATGACTTCGATCTTACTATTATTCCCTTTTTACTGCTGGGGAAACTGAGGCTCAGAATGCTTAAGTAATTCCTCAAGGCCTCCTAAGTGGCAACCTGGGCAGGTTTAGGATTTGAACTGAGTCCAGCTGACTCCAGAGTCTGGGCTCTAGCTGTGAAGTGACTTAGAATGACAGTGCTCAGCTCAGAGGATGGCACTCAGTGAATGTCCCTGAAATACAGGCTGTCACTTGGGAAAAGGGTGGCAGGTGGGGATCTGCCCCAAGGCAGGCAATGGGACCGTGACCCTCCCAAGTCACACTGAAACCCCAGTCCTGGACACCTTCCTTTCCAACTCCCCTCTGAGACTGGCATATTCTGTCTTGCCCAGAGAGGTGGAAGGGGCCTTCTAGGGAGGAGTGGGGGCGGGCTCAGGAGGCAGAGGCACTGTTTCTAGAAGGAAGAAACCAAACTTCTTACATTTGTGGAGCATTTTTTTAGATTTTATATATTTATTTTTAGAGAGAGGGGAAAGGAGGGAGAAAGGAAGGGAGAAAGAGAGGGAGAGAAACATTGACGTGAGAGAGAAACATGGATCGGTTGTCTTTTGTATGTACCCTGATCAGTACTGAACCCACCACCCAGGCATGTGCCCTGAATAGGAATTGAATCAGAGACCTTTTGCTTTGCAGAACAATGCCCAACCCATTGAGCCACACTGGTCAGGGCTGTGGAGCATTTCAAACTTTCAAACCATATAATTAGTACTGACAACCCATGAAGAAGCCTGGACAGGTATTTCTAGCTCCACCTTAGAGGTGAGAAAAGGTTTGAGTAGGTCTAAAAATCTGTTTGACGTTACACAAACTAGAAATGACCTTGAACTAGAACTCAGCTTTCCAAGGCTTGTTCTATTGCCTTCTCCCTCATGAGGCCCTGCAGGGTCTGGCCCTGACATCTTGCCCAACTTCTGCCCCACTCTCCAGTCATCTCCTCTGGCCTTTTTGTGTTCAGTGCCTTCTGTTTGGAATGCCCTTCACCCCAGGCCCAGACCCTCACCTTCTCTCTACTTGCCAAACTTCTGTGGAGCCTTGGGATCTCAGCAGAGGGGCCTAGCATGTAATATGAACGCAATAAACACTTGTAGAAATAAGTGGATAAACTTCTCCCATTTCACCCCACAACTTCCTCTTTGCTCTAAGTTGGGTGAGTAGCCCTCCTCTGCTCCCACAGGCCCCCAAGCTTTCTCAACCCAGTGCAACCCCCTCTAGTAACTGCTGTGCCCTGTCTTGCCTGACAGACTGTGAGCTCCCTCAGGGCTGACATTGGGCCCTGTTCTCATTCTTATTCCCATAGTGAGCACAGGGCCTTCGCACAAACAAGCACTTACTAAATACCTGCTGAATGAATGAAAGCATGAATCAATGAATGATTAAATGATACCATTTTTGCCTTTTGTACAGCACAGTCTTACGTCTGGCCCACGAAAATTGGCTGAGTGCTTAAATATGGCTGAAGGGGGGAAATACCTCTTTAACATAATCTTGATCGAAGTAATAATTAATTTATGGTCAGGAAATGCCTTTTTCACCCCCATCCCCACAGATTCCAACAGGAGCAGGTCACTTGTGGGGATGCGAGGCCATGAGCCCAGAGGGTCCTCATTCTCTCCCTCAGACACCTGGGTCCTGGGATGACAAAGGCAAAGCAGGGAACCTGCCTGCACAGGTCCCAGCCTTTGTCACCATTCCCCACTCACCATCCCCCATCTGATCACACAAACATCTGAAGCTGGAGGAAAGACTATAAAAAGAAAGCGCCGGCATTGAGGCAAACATCCGGCAAGGAAGTATGCTGGGTCGGAATTGTGTGGAGTCAACAGATTTTTCCTGTCTTGTAGCAAATCTCCCAGCTGCTGTCCTTGCTGCATCAGGGCCGATTCCAGCCCAAACCAAACCACCGGGGAAATAAGTACTCAGCCAAGCCCTGCAGCAGCAGGTAAGCGCACGTAGCCCCCACAGGCTTCTCCAGCTTCCCCTCTGGCCTCCCCTCACCCCTGCGGTCTCTGGAACAGTAGGGAAGGGTGAGCACATCCCAGAAGATGCTCCCCTGGGAGAGTGCAGTGGACAGCATCCACGTCCCCCTTCCCAGGCCACTGGGTCCTGGAGCAACTGTATTTATAGTATTTATAGGACAGAGTCACTAAGGAAATTATTTCATCCCTGAGTCTCTGATTATCTGTCCCCTTATGGCAGAGGTGCTGGGCTACAGACTTTAAATCTGTAACTTTCAGCTTTCTTCTCTTGACCCTTAAACATAATATGAAGGCCCCTGGCTAAGGACCTGGGTGTGTGGATGTGTTCCTTTGGGCTGTCCCAGAATTAAAGAGACCTCAAGAGGACGTCTAACCTAACTCCTTGTTACAGGTGGAGAAACTGAGGCTCCCACTAGTTTGATCCACCCAGTTATGTAAACTCAAGCAAGTCAGATAAACCCCCTAATCCTTGGTTTCTCATCTTTAAAATGAAGGTCACCACACTTCCTTGTAGTGATGGGGTAAGGATTTAATGATCATATGTATTCTAAGCCCGTAACCAGTGACTGGCCCATGGTAGGTACGCCAGCAATGCTAAATCATTTCTTCTTCAAATGACTTTGTTCAAGGTCGTATAGCCAGTGAGTGGCAAAGCTGGGACCAGCTCTGAGGACACCTGACTCCTGGTTCAGTGCTGTTGCCATGATAACCTGTAGCTTCTTCTTCATCTTTTTTTTTTTTTTTTTCAAAGATAGTGAGAGGTAGTATAGAGGAGCGGTGAGTACTCCGGAGTCACAGCAGCCTACATTTGAATTCTCACTGGGGACCTTGGGCAAGCTGCATAATCTTCACAAGTCTTGGTTTTCTCATATGTGAAATGAGAATGATAACAAGAGAACTCCTTACAGAAGTGAAAGGCTTAACAAAAGGTGCATATACCCTGCAAAGCATAGGGCCTGACTCAGAGTAATTGCTCAGTAACATGAGGTGTTGTCATTGTTAGTTGCAAACTTGCCTTCTCCCTGCTGATCCCTTCATAGCAGCAGAATTGGCCACAGAAAAAAAGCAGAAAAGACCTCCAGGCCTTAAAACCCCTCAGGGAGCCTTTCTACCTGCTGGAATGATGAGGAGGCAAGGCTTGTCCCCCCAATGCCAGGAGGTTTCAGAAACTGGTCTCCCCCAGGTGCTAAGAAGGGTCTATGGGAGAGAGAAGCCCAGGAGGAGACAGTAGAAGTGGGAAGAGGGGTTAGTACATTCTGAATGTACTAACTGGATGTCTCATCTCAGCTGCACCCTCTATAGATCTGCTCTTCTGGTTTGGGATTTGGCCTCAAATAGGGAGGAGGGAACATTCAGTCACTCAATCCACAAAATATTAAATATCTACTATGCGTTGGGTCCTGTTCTGAGCACTGGTGAGAAAGCAGGGAATGAGACAGACCAAAATCCCCGCCCTCACTGGAGCTCATACTTAGACAGAGGGATGAATGCGTAGATGGATGGGTGGGTGGGTGGATGAATGAGTGGATGGATGGATGGATGACTGCATTGGCTCAGTGAAGTTACTGAACTCCTACTCTGTGCCAGGCAATGTGAAGAAATAGTAGGGAAAATAGTGAGTAATCACACAATGCATTCATAGTCACTTCTGTTTGCTGAGTGCTTACAATGTGCCAGGCACTGTGTGAAGCTTTTTACATACAATGCCTCATTTCACCCTCACCATGCCCCACAAGGTGAGTTTTATAGGCTCAAAGTCAGTCTGACTCTGAAGGCTGAACTGTGTGTATCCAGGTGACTGTGTAGATCAGTGAATGCTGGCAATGGACAGAAGAATGTTCATGATCTGGAATGAATGAAACTATGTGTGAAATTTCTTACTCATGGGCTCAGTGGGTTTCCTTTGCAGGAGTGCAATCCCAGACACAGATAGCCCAGGGGCCAGGGCAGGTGGCCAGGCAGAACTGGACCAGGAAGGAGGACCCTTGGACCTTGAAGAGGACCTCTCTGTGAAGCAGCTGCTAGAAGAAGAGCTGTCCAGCCTACTGGACCCCCACAAAGGTAGGGACTCCCCAGGGTCACCACAACCCTCCTTCTGACCCAACACTCACATGCCCAGGCATCAGAGTTGTGCTCCAATCCACTACAGGGAAACACAGCCATTCTGTTTCTGGGGAGGAGCATCAGCAATGTTTTACGTCTCCTGGAGCTTCAAAAGGTCTTCGTTAAAGACCAGATTCTGCTTTGATTATTCATTTTACAAATCATAATAAGAAGAGTGAACAATTGCTGAGCATTTGGTGGGTTCCAGGTGCAGGAAACATCTTATACACATTATCTCATTGAAGCTTCCCAACAGTCCTTAGAGGTAGATACTGTGAGCTCCGATTTAGAGAGAAGCAAACTGAGGCTCAGAGAGGTGACTTAGCCTGCCCAGAGTCACCCAGCTCATTATTGATTGAAGGGGAGTCAACCTGGGCCTGTCTGTCATCAAGAGACCTCCCCTTACCTCCTAAACTACCCCTTTGAATTTCTTTGGTGTGTTCAAATATCCTTTTATCTTGAGAATTGAATCAACTCTTTAATGTGCTAACATTTCTAACTGAAAAAAAAAAAAATTTTTTTTTTCTAGAGAAACAATTAGTTTTGAAAATAGATACAAAATGTGCACTTTAATTCAAGAATCTGCTAGCTCACCCCCTGCTGTGGATACCAGTCGGCCTCCTTTAGGTAACGCCCATAGGTCCAGCCATTCCTAAACTGTGGTTTTGTTTCTGTACTTAATCTGTCCTGTGTGCTCCATCTGGCTGCAAACAGGCCGAAGGCATTGCAGGCACTTCCTTTTCTTTGGTTAAAAAAAAATTTGGCTAATATTTCTTGAGTGCTTTTTATGTGCTACTCCCTGTTCTAAGGGCCTCATGAGAAATTCCTATGAGATGGGGACTATTCATTATCCCCATTTCATAAAGGAAAGATCTGACAGGCAGAGGTGTTAAATAATTTTCCTGAGGTTGTGCAGCCAGTGGTTATTAACACTGGCAATGTGGCTCTAAACTAAAGTTCAGTAAAATTAAATCTAATTAAAATTAAGTACATGTAAAATGAAAAATTCAGTTCCTCAGTCATACCAGCTACATTTCAAGAGCTCAATAGCCACATGCAGTCAGTGGATATAGCCTTGGACTGCACGTATTATAGGACGATACTGTCTAGAATGTAGAACTGTAAGGTCCAACAGAGCAGCCACTAGCCACGTGTGAAAATAGCTAGTCTGAATGGAGATGCGGTGTCAATATAAAATACACTCCAGATTTTGAACACTTAGTATAAAAAATATATTATCTCAATAATTTTAAAATGCTGAGATAAAATAATGATATTAAGTACAGAAATATTTTACAAATTAATTTCACTTCTTCTATTTTTTAAAAATGTGGATATCAGAAAATTTTAAATGATATTGTTTCTCTCAGGCAGCTCTGGACTGGAACCTTTGGGTTCAGTTCCCATGTGGTCTTGCTTCCCCACAGCACAGAGGGCAAGAAGCATGGGGGGCCAGAGAGATGGCTGAAGAGGGCAACAGGAATAAAAAAGCCTGAGCCACTCATAGGGCTGGACCTGGATGAGGCAACTGGCGAGGGTACCTCACATCAGGGCCTTGGCCGCATCAGATGAAAGTCCCATCTGAGGATGTGATGGTGATAATATTTTACTGGTTGCGTGAGCTCACAGAATGCTCACAGCAACCCACTGAGATGAGTACTTGCTATCTTACCACCTTACGAGAGAAAAAGGAGGCTCAGAGAGGTTAAGCAATTTTCTCAAGGTCACACTGTTCATAAGCAGCAAAGCAGGGAAATCAAACCCAGGTCGGCCCAGCGCCCACCCACCACAGAGTGAATTCACCATCGCTTTTCAGCCGTTCTCATACACCCCAGTGATTTTCTCATTCCAAGCTTCATTCCTTCTGAAGCTCTCTGACCCTTGTACAAGGAAAGGCCTAATTCTGTAACAGCAAAAGAGTTCCAACCTTATTACCCCAGAGTCTCAGGGAACTAAGGTTTACATTTCCCAAATGTTCAGGGTTAATATTTATGTTCATTCAATCATTCACTGAATGTTCACCAAGTCCCAGGTGTGGGCTGGGCCAGTTGGGAAGTGGCCTGACCCTGCCTCAGAGGCTGCACAGTCCCACGCTCATGAGGCAAGACTGGGACTCATTTATATCAGTATAAACAACAATTAGCTCGATTTTGAAATAACTCCTCCAAATTACACAAGCAATATGTAGTTAATGTAGAAAAATGTAGATAGAAAGAAAATAAATTACTTTTACTCTGGGTAATTTCGGTTAACACTTTGACATGTCTCCTTCCAGGCTTTTATTCTATATACAGATTTAATTTTTAATTTTTATTATTTTTAATTTTTTCCTTTTTATTGAATTTATTGGGGTGACATTAATAAAATTATATAAGTTTCAGGTATACAATTCTATAATACATCATCTGTATACTGTACTGTGTGTTCATCACCCCAAGTCAAGTCTCCTTCCATCACCATTTATCCCCCTTTACCCTCTTCTTCCTCCCCCCACCTCCCTTTCCCTCTAGTAATCACCATTCTGCTGTCTGTGTCTACATTTTTTCTTAATCCCTTTACCTTTTTCACTCAACCCCACAAACCCACTCCCCTCTGACAGCTGTCAATCTGTTCTCTGAGTCTGTTTCTATTTTGTTTGTTAGTTTATTTTGTTCATTAGATTCCATGTATGAATGAAATCTGTTGGGCTGCTTCTAAACCTCGGCTATTACAAATAACACTGCAATGAGCATGGGGGTGCGTATAGTCTTTTGAATTAGTGTTTCAGGCTCCTTTGGATATATTTACAGAAGTGGAATCGCTGGGTCATAGGCAGCTCCATTTTTAATTTTTTGAGGAAGCTCCATCCTGTTTTGCACAGTGGCTGCACCAATCTGCATTCCCACCAAGAGTGCACAGGTTTCAAAGCAGCTCACCTTAAGTAAACATTAAATACATGTCCAAGTAGATGTTGTGCCCTTTTTTTTTTTGAAGGTAGTTTCTTTACTACAGGAAATTCTTTCCTCTGCTTGGGCCTCTGCCATCAGGCCTGGGACTAATTTTTGCGACGGGAAAATAAGTGAGATGGTGGCATTGGGGATCTAGGAAAAGTTTTTTACTGCCCCTGTCCCTTTCCTGGGACAGCCCTTAGAGAGCCAACCCCTTCCCAGCCTCTTTCTAGGGCAGGGTTTCCTGTAGCTTGAGAGCATGGTGCCTGGTAGTGAAAGTGCAAACCTTAGCAGGCCCAGGAATTCCAGGGGCCACAGGAGTATGGGGAGAAAGGGTAGGCAGCTCTTCAGAGTGGATAGGGTGGTGCAGTCAAAGGGGACTCCAAAGTCATCAGAACTGGGGTCCAATCTGGATTTGGTTGTCTAGTTACATACATGACTTAACTTCTTAGAACATCTTAGATTCCCCATCCATAAAATGGAATAATACTCTGGACTCCAAATGTATGGACCTTAAGTGAGATAATTATGTAAATTGCTTGGCACAGAAGTACTTAGTAAGCAGCCACTATCATGCGTAGACTGAAGGCAGCACCAAGCCAGACACTGCAGCCTTGGCTAAGAAAAGGGATTTTTCCCCCCATCTGGTGGTGCGGCCTGGCTGTAAGGAACGGGTGAAACACTCCACTGACCCAGACATTGTTTAGAAACAGGCCAATTTCTAATTCTAGGCCTTCCTCCTGCCTCTTCCTCCCTCAACTCAGGGGCAGCTTCAGTCAGCCGCCTTCCTGCCCAGTGAGCTTCCCTGTCAGGGCCTCTTCCTTCCTGTCCTCCTCTGGCTACCCTGTCTGTCCCCTGCCATTTCCCTTCCCTCCTTTGTTCAGTACCCTTGCCCTACCCACACCCCACTCCCATCCGCCCTGCTCTTTTGTGGGCCCGGCCCTCACTGTCCCCTCTACCCCCTGCAGGCCTGGCCCTGGACCGGCTGAGTGCCCCAGACCCCGCCTGGATGGCCAGGCTCTCTCTGCCCCTTGCCACCAACTACCGTGACAACGTGTTCTCCCCGGACACTGCAGCCTTGGAGGAGCCGAGGACCTTCCAAACGTTCGGCAAGGGGTCGGGGCCGGAGCTGAGCCCAACTGGCACGCGGCTGGCCAGCACCTTCCTTTCCGAGATGAGCTCGCTGTTGGACATGCTGCTGGAGCAGCGCGCCGGCGTGCCGGTGGAGGCCGCCTCCGAGGTGCTGCGGCGCCTCTCTGTCTGCGGGAGGACCCTCAGTCTAGACCTGGCCACCAGTGGGGCCGCGGGCATGGACGTCCCAGGGAGCCCAGGTGGCAGGAAGGGGGCTGAGGGCAGGACCGACAGAAGCAGTGGCAGCAGGGGCCTGTGGACCCAGGAACGAGGGGCCCCGGGAGATGTCAGAGAGCCCAGGCCCTGAGGGTCCTTGGACATGTCTGGTTTCTAAAACTGTTGAACTCACTGACCAGAAGTGGCTCGAAAACTTCAGGTTGACTGATGCAGCCCCACAGAGGGGGCGGCGGCCCAAGCACTAACAGCTGGCTTACCAAAGCAGCCCCTTGTTAGGAGCTAACTCTGCCTCTGAATTTTTTGGAGGATGGAGATAGTGGCTGAGATAGTGTTTGCTGGCAAAACACATGTAGAGCACAGAGGGCCAGTCCTCTAGCAGAACAGATGCCAAGGAGTGTCACAAGCAGGAAAAGGATGGCCTTGTTGTGGCCTAGAAGGTGGGGGCTGGATCCTGGGGTGCCAGGCAAAGCTCTCTGACCTACTAATAAAGGAAAAGCAGTGGCTTGTTCTCCTGTTTACACCTCTCAGGAGGGATGAGTAACAGAGTGATGGTTCTTTGTCACCCACTCCCTGCAAGAGGATCAGGCTGGGCCTGGACAGGAATGGGACATGTTGGGGTTAGGTACGCAACAATGGACATGTGTACTCTTGACCCCACTCCTGTACTGCCACATTATCAAATAACACGCTTCTCAGCTGGAAAATTAGGGCTAAGAAAACTGTGACTATTTATAGAGCATTTACATGAGCCAGGCACAGGCTTACAATAGCATTTAATTAATAATTTCTCGACAACCCTGAGAGGGAGGTGTTATTATCCACACTTCACAGACAAGGATATGAGTTTTGGAGAGGCTTAGTGTCTTGTCCAAGATCAAGCAGAGAGTAGACACAGAGTCAGGATTTGGAGCCAGGTTTCCCCAACACCTAAACTCACGCCCTTGACCTTGACACTAGACTGCCAGCCAAGGAAAGGAACGGAAAAGCCCCCCTGAGGTGAGCTTTTGGCAGTAGTGAACTTGTCTGATCTCCCCTGAAGAAACACTGCTGAAGAGAGTATTTCCAAAGGCCTGCATGTCTTAACACTTCCAAGCCCTGGGTAAAAGGGACTTGGATCTGACCTGATGCAGGCCTGGGCCTCTGCAGAATCCTGTCCTTTCCCAGTGGGCAGCCCTTCAGGTACAGAAGTCATCTTTCCAGAAACCACCGTTCATAGGTAAATCTTCCTCTGTCACAGTAGGTTAGGGTCTGTGAATTCAGGCGTGAGTGGAGTGTGTGAACCAGGACCATGAAATCGACACTGACAGCAGCAAACCTTCCAGAGGAGGAAGGAGTGAAGAAACAGCAAATATTTTCCCAAGGCTCAGCCTTAGAATTTTCCCAGAAATTTCCAACTGTCATTCAGCTGACTTCTCAATAGTGTGGGGCTCTCCTGGATGCTGAAGGCAAAGATTCCTCCTTTTGTCCTCCTTTGGAGCTCAGTACTCATGTTCACTGTCCACATCAATGGGCCCTTCATACTCCTAAGCAGGGCTAATGGAAACCACACATGCTTAGAATACAGTGTGGCATCATTATCCCATTATTCTATTTTACAGATGAGGAAAATAAACCCCCCCCAAAGCTAAGTGTTTCAGGAGCAGGGTATCTGGGTCTCTGATCATCTCCCTCAAGGCCAGAGTGATCTCCTTACAAGAGCTCTGATTTTCAAGCTGTTGGGTTCCCATCAAAGAGAGAAACCACAGAGACAGAGCAGACAGGATTTCCAGCCTGACCAGCCAGGTGCCTGGCACAAAGCAACATCTGGTGAATACTCACTGAATGAATGAATGAATGAAAAGAAATGGTTCAGATAATGTTTATCCTTATTGGACCTCCAGGTAAGACTCTACTGGGGGGGAAAATGGTTCCATATGTGAAAGCAAGCCTGAAAACCATAGCACTAGGCAGTGCTGACCTCCCATTTACTGGTGGATCTTCAGTGCAGAGCTGATGTTGGGAGCATGGAGAAGGGATGCGGGGAGGAGGTGACCTGAGGAACCTTGAACCATGGCTGGCAACTGGATCGTTGGATACATTGGATCACTGCCTCCTAGTTCAAGTTCTAAATCTGCAGTCCTTGGACCTCCCTGAATACTAGGCAAAACTTTGTGCAAAGGCATTTTTCTTAGCAGAAGATACAAAGTCCTCATCAGATTCTCAAAGGAGCATGTGACCTATAAAAGGTTGTGCAGCGCTGCTCTAAGTCACGATTTTAAGCCTCTGCAGACATGGGTAATTTTAGTTATAAGTCTGAACATTTTATAGCAAGGAAATGGCAGGACAGAAAAGGCTGGCTGGCCCAAAGCCACGTGGAAGGTCTGTGGCAGGGCTAGAATCTGAACCTGGGATTTAGAATGATGTTCGTTCTAACATATGAAGGGTTCTTAACCTAGGGCCTCTGGTTGGGCTTCAGGATCTATGAACCTGCTTAACTGCTTGTAAACTTGGGAGGAGGTATATTTTGCTACGGGAAGGAGTCAGTACTTTCATCAGATTTTCAGAGGGTCTGTGACCTAAATAAAGTTAAGGACTACTGTAATCCTTTAGATTGGTCCTCAGTTTGACCTTCCCCACAAAACCTGGAGAACTCATGGGCAGAGCTATTCTGAGGCAACTGAGCTTTGCTCAGAGTGGGGGGTGTAAGTACTGAGGGTTGTACTCTCGCCTGCACCAGGCAACCTCCTCCTTGCACGCTAATACCAGCCCTTTCCCAATAACAGACTGAGAGTGAGACAGCGTCTGTGGTGACAGAACTGAGTGGGCTGAACAAGAAGGTCACAGAAACTTCTTGACATCAGCCAAAGATGTCAAAGCTGAGACTCTGGACATGCTCAGAACAGTTTCCACCAAGATGGACTCTGTCCCCTGGGAGACTGAGGGAGCAGGCGAGCCAGAGAGCACTCAGTTAAATGTCGTCTTAATTTGGAGAGCGCAGAGGGATTTTTTTTTTTTTTTTTTTAAACGACAGTCGGCAGTTCTCCAGCACCAGGAGTGCAATGCAGTGCTCACTCAGAGCCTGGGGGCAGCGCAGAGACTGACAGGCAGCCTTCCTGTCTGTCACCCAACTTCAGCTTGGCAACTCACTGACCCTACCTCTCCCCTGGCTGAAACAGGAGTGAGATGGCAACCACCACCCTTGGGACTCTTGAGAGAACAAAATCCCAAAAAGGAGATGGCAGGAGG
This sequence comes from Furipterus horrens, assembly GCF_987537825.1. NCBI lineage: Eukaryota > Metazoa > Chordata > Mammalia > Chiroptera > Furipteridae > Furipterus > Furipterus horrens. The sequence continues at coordinate 72,488,334 of NW_028327180.1, forward strand.
AGGAGGAGGCTCAGCTGGGTACATAGTGTGTAACTAGAAAATAGGTCAGCATTTTTCAGCCCCTACTAAGTATTGGGGGGTGGGTACAATGTCATGGGTGGGTGAGGAGGGAGGCACGATCAGAAACATTCATTCAACAAATATCTTGTATTTGTTGAACAATTACTATGCGGCAAAAGTAGCACTGGGAATAGCAGTGGGAGTATATAGAATCAATCCTTTAACGAATATTTAATGGACCTACTAGGTGTGGGGTAGGCGTGTTGGGTGAAGGGGCAATGCACAGAATCACTCATTCATTGAACAAAGATATAATGAACCAAACAGCCTTGCTCCCACTGTAGCAGCAGGGCTCCCTGGAAACGGCATCTCCAGATGAGGAAACTGAGGCAGCAGAGCCTCACACAAGGGTCTCACTGCTGAGGGAACTAGGCCCTCAGCCTCAGGCCACCCAGCATCCTGACCCAGGCTGGCCCTGCTGACAGAGGCCATCTCCCTGTCCTCCACCCCCACTTCCTTTCAGGGCACTGACAATGAGTCATTAATAACGGAATTTTAATGACAAAAGCACAGCCTTTCTGGGTCTTCCCATGCGGCCTATCCCCTGGGGCTGTGTGGAGACCATGGTGACAGAACAGCTAAGGATTTTTGGTCCCTTGACAACATCTCTCCCAGGACTCTCCCATCCATCCCTCTCCACAGGGAGAGCTTAAAAATACTCCACCTCCAGGTTTGGCACCCCAAATTGAATCAGTACTTAATTTGTAATGATTGAGGGGGAGGGAGAGCCACACCTGGCCGTCACCACAGGACACCCAGTGTCCCTGGACAGTCTGAACTGCCCCTTAGCCGCAGGCATGGTCAGGAGAAAGCAGTCATCAGAGAACCCAAAATGACAACAGGAGGGGAAGAGGCTGGTGAGCGGGGATCCATGAGGGTGCCCCATGAAGGTCTCTGGCAATTTGCAGGGAGGCGGCTCTGTGCCCAACCCCACGAGGGAAGCACTGGGTGAACCGAGTTCCTTACCGCAGGACTCCTTGGAACCTTGGGCATGCTGATGTGCATTGGGAATCTATAAAAAGGGGATGTCTAGTGTAGTGCTTCCCAAACTTCTCTGACCACAGGAACCTTTTTTTTTTTTTTTTTTTTTTTGCAGAGAGATTAGTGCACTGCCCAGCTTCAAACCCTGAGCTTTCACCAATGTGTGCCCTGAGCCCCTGCCTGCATGGGGCCTTGTGCTAAGTGCTGAGGATACTGGAACACAAAGAAGACAAGCCCCTGCGGGAGGGGACAGTGAGGGGAGGCCAGTGTGCAGGGAAGGCAGAGGGGGGCAGGGGAAGCACTGGAGCGAGAGGAAGCTTAGTGCTCCAGTGGTGGCAGCAAGTGTGACAGGACCACCAGAGGCTGGGGAAAGGGGTGAGAAGCAGAGAGGGAAATGTGGACACCCCACCCCGACTCCTCCCACCTTCAAACTGGCTAAGCTGGGTAGTCTTTCCTATTTGAACAATCACTAGGGGTTTTGCTCCTAAGTCCCCCCACACCCCACTGTCAACCACATCTATGCTATTGAACTTGGGATAACATCCAAAAGCCAGGGCACAGCTATTCACAAATTCAGTAATTGGAGTCATTAGCGTTGACTCAGAAATCATTTTTCCTAAGTCTCTCTCAGAGAAGCTTTTAAGACCCTTTAAATTGGTTAATGGAAAGTTTAGAGACAAGAATGGAGCCTTGGCTTTCAGCTCCCCCTGCCCGTCTCCCTGGCTCTCCCCAGCACACTCAAGGGCAGAGTGATGAGATAATCCCATATCGGTTTTATTAAACTCCCATCCATTTCTGGCACACCACTCCCAGCAGCAGATCTCACAATCCACACCCTCGTGCTCCAGGAGATCAGGTGCTCAATCTCCAATGCTTTCATGTAAAAAATTACAGCGTGAATGGTGCAAAAGAGCCCTGGGCCAGGAGTCAGGAGGCCTGGGTCCTCTCCTGGCCTGGTGACTCATAAAGCCACGTCAACACCAGCCTCACCCTGCCTCCTCAGTCCTCCGTAAGCACCATGGTCTTTTCCACGGTGAAATGACCCCACATCCGCCCTGCAGGGTAGGAGGACGTACACCATCACCTTTGGTCTGCAGCTGCGGGAACAATGCAGCGAGTCAAGCTACTCACTGCTTGAAGGTGACATGGCCATGCCAAGTGACATGGCTAGAACACACTCTCCTCTTCTTTACTGTGCTGGGCGGGTACTTAGGGTTCTTTGGGAAGGTGGGTGGATAACTGGCCTCTTCTTTGGGACTGAAGTTTGGTATCTCTGAGAACCCACAGGCTCCATTTTTAGGGGCTAAAGTGAGAAGATCTGGAAAAAATCAAACAGATACATCAGGAATTTAGGCAAGAAACTTCTTGCTTCCAAACTGACAATCATGAATCCACTGGAGAACAAAAGTGAACTGATTCAGCGTTCCCCAAATTTTAGCCGTTCATGGAACCACCTCAGGACTTTCGCCAACTCTCTGGAACTGTGCTGCCTTATGCAATGTCACAATGCTTTCCTTTAAGTTGATTCACTATTACTAATATCTGTGAAATTACAATATGCTAGTCACATTTGTACATTATATATTAAATATACAACTACTAAAATAAAAAAATATTAGTTTGAAAATACCACCTAAAATCCTCTTGTGAACCACCAGAAGCCCACATATCAGATGCTGGCCAAAAGAAATGTAGTCTAGGCCTGAGGAAACCATGCGCAGGGTGGATGTAACTGATTTTCTCAAAGACAAAGGCTGAGGTAAGGACATGGACCCTTCAGGACAGTTTTTCACAGGTCACTGAATGAATCTTTTTTGTGCACTGATCAGAAATGCCTGTAATTGTACCCACTGCTCCTCTGTGAGGCTACTAACTGGGGGGAAAGGTCAAAGTCATTTATTAACCATGCACTTGAAATTGCCTGAGAACCTGGCTCCCACTGGAATTTCCACCCTGGAAAGGGATACTGACACCCATTTTATTGCCATCCAACTTACTCCCCAGCCTCCCCAGCCCAGCACCAGCGAGAGGTATGACCAGTGACTATGTCTGATCTCACCTTAGCCAAAACCCAGTCTGACGAGACTCCTTTCCAAGGGGCAGGGGTGTGGGGGGATGGCCCTGCTGGGGACTCTGGGGCTAGCTCCGAGATGGCCACTTCTGCAGAGAAGGCCAAGGTTCCCTGTGCTCCAGGCGTGTGGCAGGTGCGAGGCTCCTGACAGCAAGGGGCTTAGGCTGCAGAGGGAAGGGCTGGAGAAGGACTTCAGTCCTGTGCTGGCCAGGTCCCTGGGCCCTGGGGCTGCAATGAGAGGCAAGAGGAACTTTTACTCACACCATATTCTTGGATTTCCATTTTGCATCAAGGACTTCTCAGGACTCGGTTCCCCTGGCACTATTAACTCACGCCCGCCTGAGTGACTTGGTGAGCAGGACTCTCAGGGCCTTGGAGGGGTAACTCAGGGTGCTGAGGCAGCCTTGGGACGTTGTCCCTCCTGGAAAATCACCAGAGCAGCTACCATTTATTCAATACCTACTGGGTACGGGGCTGTGCTAAGTCCTTTATAGTCACCTCATTTAATCCTTATATCCACTGAATGAAGTACTACTACTATCCTCATATTCCAAGGTGAAGAAACTGAAGCTCAAAGACATAGCTCTCAAGTTCAGTGACAGCAAAGGGTTAAAACAGGTTTGTCTGACTTGAAAAGCTGTGCTCTGACCCATCACTAGGGTAGGAAATGACAAGGAGACCAAGAACTCTTGCCACCCCTTCTCTGTCACAGGTACTGAGCTCTGGGGAGGGAGCCGGTTGGCTTTGACTTGCATCTGTACCTGCTGCCTCCATGGAAGAAATAAGGGTCTGCAGCCTCTCCTGGGCGGGTCCAATACCCAGAGCCGCTGACTGCTGGTAATATCTCACAGCCTCTCCCAGATTCCTCTGAACACCAAGGCCCTTTTCATAGCAAATTCCCAAGTGGTACTTGCTCTGTGAGTCCTAAAGGAGAAAACAGACAGATGCAGATATGTGTACCTGCAGAGCTGAAGAACTGAATGCTAAGGCAGGAGGAAGGTGGAGCAGTCAGGCATGAGGGTGCTCTGTTATGCAGGGTCCAGGCCCAGCACCAGCCCTCCCCATACCCCAGATGACCCTCCTGCACCCCCAATCTCAACCATGACAAGCCGGAGGCCCCGAGTCCACCCAACACAATGGATTCCTCCACCTGGGGAGAGTCTAGCCAGAGCAATGTATAAGCTTCTCTCTCTGAGGCTGGTGCTAAAAGGATGCAGAAGTGAAGGCTGCAGGAAGTACTCAGCCCAGCTGTGGGAAAGTTGCATGTCAGGTTCCTATGTTATCCTGAAAGAGCCAGGAGCAAGGGTGGAGGCTAGGCTTGCCAAAGACCCTCCTGAATTTCTGCCAAGAGGGCTGCACAGCGTACATTACAGAAAGTCTTTCTCCTCATCTGAAAGATTAAAAGGCTGGCCCCTTTGCCCAAGGCTTGAGATGGTCTCTCCACTCACTGAGAACCATCTCCTTGGAGAGGCAGTATCAGGTTAGAGTTAGAAGCCAGCTCTGCACAGCCAGACTGCCTGGCTTCCAACCTTGGCTCCATCACTTACCAGCTGTGTAACCTCAGGCGTGTTAACTCACATCTCAGTTTCCTCATCTATATAGTACGCATAATAGCGGCACCTTCCGGATTACGTTGTTGGGAGGATTAGATGTGTTAATATATGAAAAGTGCTTAGTGTTACTATTTTCATACCTTGAGTTACCTGCATCATTAATCTCTCCCTCTCTACTGGAACTTTTTCATTATATTCAATCTTTCAATTTAAAAAACAAAACACTCGGTTGACCCCAATCCTTGTCCAATTTCTCTTCTACCTTCTACAGTTAAATTTCTGGAAGGACTAACATGCACACCAGAGTCTATGCAATAAATGTGGTAGATTCATGGCTATAGGCTGGCTTAGACTACAGCACTGGATATTCTTAAGGCCAAAATGCCTGCCCTACGATTGCTCAGCACAAACCTAGGAAGGTAAAATTCCTAGGGGAATGGATGAAAGTGAGGCCTGTGTTCCAACAGAATCACCTGACATCTCCTTGTGCGTCTTCCCTCCCAGCATGCTGGGTGACTAAAGCAGGCCTGGGTGCCCCCACTTGTCCGATACATGGATATGAGGCCCACTCAGCCCAGGGAAGACTCTGTGGTTCTTTTAAGGAAAGACAGGCACAGAGGACAGTACTGGTTGGTGACACGAGTCCCTTCTGATGGCTACTACAGATACTCTGGGCAACACAGAGTGAAAAGGGGCAAGGATTGTGGCGCCCAAGAGCTCAATGAGGCTACTGGCATGTTCGGCCAGAAAACAAAGAGAAGCCGCAGTCCCTCTGCAGGGAAATCCTAGTCCATACACACTGCTTGCATTCATCCAGGGCTCCTGGGCCTTCAAGATGCAACCCAAAAAATATACTGGTCGAATACATTTGAGGAACACAGCAAACCACAGAAGGCTTCTCGGTGATTCACAGCAACTAAAAGCCCTGAGATTTCCTGCATTAAAGACACATGTTTAACTCAGAATTGCCCCAAGTCAGCTGGCCCTCTCTTCCCCTCCTATTACTTATAAACATTCCAGGAAACAAATGCTCTGTGGGACAAACTCTGGTCATTCTGCCTAGATGACAATGCCCTCCATTCACAGACAACCAGACAAGCCCCTTCCCACAACTGCTTGGGGTCTTCACTTCATGTGTCTTCTGAATTCCTTATACTACAATACATGTAACGATGAACCTTTTGTGTGTAAACTGAAAAAGTGCTTTCACACCTATTATTTTAGCCACATTTTTAATCTTCACAAAATCCCTGTGAAGCAGCAGACAGGCAGGCATTATTATCCCAATTTTTGAGAGCACGAGCAGGTTTGGATCAACAAGCAACCCACTGGCCCAGCAGTGTGCTGGTTAATGTTTAATACCTGGCTCTCCAGGGGAACAAGCCCTGCTCTGTAGCACTTAGCAATCTCTGTGGAGCAAATACTCCTACCATAGTTGTTTTTGTACCACCAATAGCTTTCTCAGGCTGGTTCAAGCCAGCTCCAGCACAACACTGGACCTGCACAAAGGTCACCTGGCAAGTCAGTGAGAGTTCAGGCTTAAAGCTGGCCCAATACTCCTATCAAAAGAACTTAGTACCAGTTCCAAAGTCCCTTCCTTTATCAGAGTCAATCGCCAACATGCCTAAATACTGGAGACCGCATACCCCATTGTTGGCTGCAAGCCAAAGATACTTCACGGCTCTCTGCTCATCCAGGTATGGCTTCTTGGTGAAAAGCACTCCAAGGAAAGCTTGAGCCTGTGGTCAAGAGGAAGGAAAAACATATATTGGTCACTGCCAGGCCCCACACACCGCAGATGTCCAGGAGAGACCCCTCCCCTACCCTGCCCATGGCACGCACCTCTCTCAAGCCTGAGTCTGCAGCCTGCTTCAACATGGACACTGCCCTCTGCTGCTCAGGGCCCCACGAGGAGGCAGGGTCTTGTAGCAGGCACCTGGCATAGCGGTACTGAGCCAGGCTGTGGCCCTGGCTGGCAGCCAGCTGGTAGCAAAGGACTGCCTGGGGCAAAGGGAGAAATTCTGTCAACTGGTGACTCTGGAAGCCGACTTTTTCTTTCAGTGAAATTAAAAAATATATATATTAATTAAATAACACATAATCATTATAGAGTAGTCAGAAAAATGCAGATAAGCCAGAAAATCTTAAATACAGATAAAACAAAAAATAGAAACATATAATGCCAAGAAATTCTGCCTCCTAAGGATCATTCTGTTAACATTTTAGAGTACAGGCTTATAAATTTTTTCATATATTCATATTTACATATGTATACATATACATTATATATATTTATCCACACACAAATATGTATGTGTATATAGGGAGAGAGTGAGAACTATACTCACTATTTTGTAATCTATCTTTTCATGTAACAATACATCATGAATATCTTTCTCTGCTAATAAATATAGATCTAGCACATTATTTTTAAGGCCCATACATGTTATTAACCAATTCTCTATTGAGGAAAGACAGGTTGCTTCCCTTTTCTTTGCCATCATATACAATTTTAAGAAATACATTCTTGTATATAATATCTTTACGCACTTAACCCTTTTTTAGAACCAATCCCCTCACCAAAGTGACATTCTAGGCCCTGAGAATACAGCTGCAAAGAAGAAAGACAAGGGCCCTGACCTGCCTGAGCTTAGAGTCAAAATTCCTAGAAGAGCTTCTTTTTTTTAATTTATTTTATTTTATTTATTTATTTTTTTAGAGGGAGGGGGAGGGTAAGGGTGGGAGAAACATCGAGATCGGTTGCCTCTCACATGCCCCCAAGTGGGGACCTGGCCTATCACCCACGCATGTGCCCCTACTGGGAATCAAACGGGTGACCCTTTGGTTCGCAGGCCGGTGCTCAACCCACTGAGTCACACCAGCCAGGGCATTAAGAGCTTTTAAAAATGTTTCCCTCACAGCTGGGAGAGAGACCGGGCTTTCCCCAAGCCCTGCCCACTGCTCATTCTGGAGGTCACTCTGGGCCTCGCAGCACAGGAGATGGGTTTGGGGCAGGAGAGAAGGTGCGGTACCTCGCCGAGGTCCCTGGGGGTGCCTCTGCCATACTCATGACACAAGCCCTTGTTGTACTGTGCTTTGCTATAGCCGCGCTCTGCTGCTTTCTGGAAGTAGGAAAAGGCCGCTGTGTAGTCCCCATTCTTCATGTTCTCCGTCCCTGTAGGAAAGCACAGGGTGTAAACACTCACAGCTTCCTCTGGGAGCTCCCCCTCATCCTCTGCCAGGTACCCACAGGCTTCTTCCTTTCTTTTTTTGTGCTGGACAATTTGCATATATTTCCATCCTCCAAATATTTCACTAGTTTGCCATACACATTAGTGGGTTCTGCCCTCATCCGTACCATCCTCCTGGTAATAACGTCCTGATTTCCTTTGGGAACAGCCCTTTCCCCAGTGCTGTCAATCATTGTACCTCCTCTCTTCCCAACCAATGAGACCCTCCCTCAGGAATCTGACTCTTGATCTCCTTCCCACAGGAGAGAAAAGAGCCTTAGTAGGTTAATTCTGAGGACAGCACTATCAGTTACTGCACCCTAGGTCCCAGGGCTTCCCTGATTTCTGTCCTTTCTGAGGCTTGGCAGGTCAGCAGATCTCAATAGATTCCTTTTGTGATTAAGTTAGCCAGAGTGGATCTAGGCTGTTTGTAACCAACACAGCCTGACACAGCTGATACTGTTCATGTTGCTTTATGAAGACACAAGAGAGTAAAGACCTGAACTCAGGTGTGTCCAACTCCAAAGCCCATGTTCTTGGATCTTCCAATCAAAAAGGAAAATAGGAGAGAGAGGGTCTAGGCACGGCCAGTTCTCAACCCGAAGGCTTTGTTAAGCTGTTCCTCTCGCCTGGGGCATCTTTTTCTGCCTCCACCATCAGGCCTTCACATCCTGTTTCAGCTCTAGAACCTGCAGATCACGCTCAGGCTTTAAACACTTTTTTTTTGGCATTTACTTAATATACAAGCCTTTTTCTACCAAACTAAACTATTTCAAGAGTACAAGCTCTGTCTCCTCAATTAAACTGTTAAAATCCTGGAGGCAGAGGCAGAAAAAGAATGTAGAAGAAATGACTTTACATAGGGTAAAAGCTCCATACAAATGCAAAATATGATTATGGCTTATGCTCCTTTTGTGTTCTGTCACAGTGCTTAGCACTTGCTGAATAAATGAATATATGAATGAAGGAATGGGCAAAAAAATTCTCTGAAGAGACTATCTGCTCATCAAAATCACAAAAAGCTAGTAAGGTAGAAGCCAGGTTGCATTCAGCCAGCAGTGAACTAAAGTCACCTCCCTGCTGAGTAAAAACTCTCTGTCCAGGATTCAGAGCCCTCTTGTCCTTGAAGAGAAGACTCCAGAGGGCAAAAGATCTCACCTTGTCCCCATTCCCCACACTGGCTCTATAAACACACCCTGATCCATCTACTCTTCTTAGTCTCCTCTGCTTCTAACCTAGACCAAGCCACCACCACATTTTGCTTAGTCATTAGTAACAACTTAACCCAGTCTCCTGTTCCCCTCCTGGCATCCCTACAATCCAGATCTGTTCTTACAACAGACAGAGAGATCTTTAGAAAAGTAAACCAGCCCTGAATGGTGTGGTTCAGTAGATTAAAGACCAACCTGAGAACCAAAGGGTTACTGGTTTGATTCCCAGTCAGGGCACATGCTCAGGTTGCAGGCCAGGTCCCCAGTTGGGGATGCATGACAGGCAACCACACATAGATGTCTCTCTCCTCTTTCTCCTTCCCTTCCCCTCTTTCTAAAAATAAATAAAATCTTTTTTAATTTTTTAAATCAAAAGTAAATCAGATCATGTGACTGCCCCTCTTCCTGCTCCAATGTAAAACCCTCTAATGGCTTCCTGTCTCATTTAGAACACCCACACTGTACGGTGGCTCAGAAAACCTCACTTGATCTGGCCCCTGCCTACTTTTCTGACTTTACTCTCCCAGTGATCTCTAAGGTGCAGACACTTACCTTTCTCTTGTTCCTCTAAAAAGCAAAATTAACCCTGCCTCAGGGCCTTTGCACTTGCTGTTACCTATATTTAGAAAGCTTTCTCCAGATGGAAACAAGACTGGCTTATTTTTGTCAATCAGGTCTTAGTTCAAGGATCATCCCATCAATGAGGCCTTGCAAATCAAAAGTTGTTCCTGTTTAATTTTCTCGATCACATTTATCACCATCTGAAATTCTCTGTTTGCCTATTTATTTTTCTCTCCCTCAGCTCACATGTTAATTCTATGAGTAAAGACTTTGTCTTGTGAAACACTATATCCCCAATATCTAAAATAGGGCTGAGCAAAAGGTGAATGCTCAATAAATTTGTTCTGAATGAATCCCAGCCTCTTACCCACCTGCTCACCAGGCTCCAATAGATGCTGCCAGGAATGTGAGTCTCCACATTAGAATGCCTGAAACTTAATCAGGACAAATAGCGGAGGGGCATCTGGGGTCTCCAGATGTGGGTAAGAAGCTCCTGTTCATGCACTTGAGGGCTTGTTACAAACCTCAGGAGCCTATTCTTGCCTACGTGTGACAGAGAATACGAGGTGGCCTCCAAGATTTATTTTCTCCTTATGTAGTAACAGACTTTTCACCTAGGCACATGGTCATTCAGCTAAAGACTACATTTCCCAGTCTTCTCTGCAACTAGGGATGGCTGTGAGACTGGATTCTGGATGATGATTTGTGCAACTTCTAGGTCATGTCCTTAAAGGGAAGAAGTGGCCCTTTAGCTTTCCCATTTTTCCCCTTCCAGCTGGCTAGAATACGGATATGAGGGCAGGAGTCAAAATAGCCAAATACAACCTCATGACAGGAGCCAGTTTTAAGAATGGCAGAAAGTCTGAATGAGAATGGGTCCCTAATACCACTGTGCCACCATGCCAGATTTGGTCCACCTACTTGGGAGAAAATAAGTCCTCTCTGGTTTGAACCACTCCCTACCCACACTCTATCTGACCTTCTCCATACCCTTTCCATTTTCCCATCTGCCTGCCTTGAGGCAGGGTCTGCCCAGTTACCCAGGAAGTTGAAAGCGATGGAAACACTGAGCTGGAAGAGCTGTTGAAGGGAAGTCACAGCCTCCTCCAGGGGAAGCGTTTTTGATTTATCTTCCTCCTGGGGAAGAAATATAAAGACTCATCATGGGACGGTTCACTGGGATTGCCACCTGCCCAGGGCAATGTTATAAAGATCCAGGTGGCCAAATCTGGACAATACCTGCTTCTCACCAGTGGCTTGAGGCAGGTCTGGTTTTGCCTTGGAGCTGAAGCTATTGCTGGCATGCAGGAAGATGGTATCACTGGGATCTGCAAAGGAAATGGCCAACAGCCAGCCGCCAGGGCACAGGAGAAAGTGTTATTTCTCATTCTCTCCCACTTTCCCCGTTTCCCAGCCCCTCCATCAAGCACCACTGCAAGAAACAACAATCACACTAAACTACCCCAGGAAGCAGGGGGCCTTCAGGAATGACACGCCCCTTACCTGGCATGTACAGCATGAAATGTTTGTCTATCCAACTCCCTCCACCCCCTGCCTTCTGCTGGTTCTAGAAGGTGGGGACATACCTTCCTCAGAGGGATCCTGAAGACCAGCTGTCCTCAAGGAGTCATGTGAGGAGAGGCCCTCGGGCTGAGTGGAGGGTTCTTCCTGGCCCAGCCTGGGTTCCCTGAGGCCAGGGTGCCTGGGAGCTGGGCCCTCAACACTGGGGAGAATGTGACTCCGCAGCGCTGGAAAGAGCCAGTGACAGCAGTGACATCAGAAGGGAATCAGTACATCCTGCTCAGGCTTGACTGAGTCCTCCCTGATGTTTTGGGGACCAAATGAAGAATTTGGAAACTCCTGTGACAACTCTTCCACACCCCACCTCTTCCATTTCCTTCACTGCTTCCCTCCACAGGGGTTTAGAGGGTCCCACGTTTATGCTGATCACCTGCCCTAAGCATTAATTACTTCTCTGCGTGAATTCTTCCAGTGGCAGGGACACATCTACTCTATTTACTTACTGTTGTAGCCCCAGCACCTACCACTTTGTTTGATGGTAGTATTGATAATGATTATATCATAACAATATGGACAAGAACTTATAATACTTATAGAGCACTTTCTCTGTGCCAGGCACATATGTCCTTGACATGTATTAATTAATTTAATCCTCCCAAGACGTCGATGGTGTGGGGTTTACTATTACCCCATTTTATAGCTGAGGAAACTGAGGCACTGGGAAGTTTAAAGTGACATGTGCAGGGACATAAGACTAGTATTGAGCAGCTCTGGGACTTGAACCCCAGCAGTCTGACTCCAGAGCATTAATCAATGGGCTCATTGCCTCTGTACCATGGCACACACTAGCTACTCAAGATTCATTTATTAATGAATGACTGAACAGAGAATGACCTAACTGGCTGAGGGGTAGGCAGGAAACCACACCCCAAATCTAAAGTGTCCTGCACCCCTGTGGGACTCCTTCCATGGAGGGTGATGGGAGGACATGGGAGGATACTGGAGGGTAAGTGTGGCCCACACCCTGGGTGATGGCACTTCCTCAGAGTCCCCTTCCTCTGACTTCAGATAGGAAAGGCAAGGGGCTTCGGCTAATGGTTCTTTTCCTGAGGTGTGTTCAGAGACGCTTCCTGGTCCAGAGAAACGCCCAGCCCAGCCCTCCTGTCCCAGGCACTGAGAACTCACAGGAGCATGGATGCCACCAGGGAGTTGAGAGGAAACAGTCCAGGGGATTGCACCAGGAGCTGCGCTCTGCTCGCCGAGGTCCTGTTGGCAGGGATGCCTGGAAGTGGATCTGCCTCGCCAGCTGCAGGGCCAGCACAGCCAGAGTGCCCTAAGAAAGATAGCATGTCAGGGACACAGCTCTCTACCAGCAGCTCCTACAGTCTCAGCCTTCAGCTCAAACACTGCTTCAAGAAGCCTTTCCTGACTCCTGGGCCAGCTCCTCCATTCCACACCCTCACACCCTGGAACCCTGATCATACTGGTATGTAAAAAATCATCTCTAAAGTCCTGACTGCTGTGGCTCAGTGGATTGAGCGTCGGCCTGCGAGCCAAGTGTCACGGGTTCGATTCCCAGTCAGGGCACATTACTCCGTTGCACGTCAGGTCCCCAATTGAGGGTGCAAGTGAGAGGCAACCACATAGTGAAAAAAATAAAAAATAAAAAATAAAAAAATCATCTCTGCAATTATTCCACTAAGGTCTGACTTTCCTGTTAGTCTTAAAGCGCAATGAGTGCAGGAACTATGTTTGCTTTCCGCCCCAATGTAATCCTGGCACCTAGTAGAGTGCTAAGATATCCATACTGAATGAATGCACATACGAGTTACTGAATAAACAATGTCTAAGCAGGCAAAAATATAATGTGGTAAGTTGGGGCTTTGCCGTGAAGGTAGCAACAGCTCAGAGTTCCCCACCAGGCTCACTCTCCTTCTCTAACATGGCACAACTCCCTTCCCCCCACACTGACCAAGCCACCCCACCACACCCACATTCACAGGTACAGGCTAAATGAAGGTGTCTCTTCTTCAACAGGTCTACAGAACACCTAAGCTAGCTCCTAGCCCAGTGACTGCTTGGTTTTCCCTGTCCCTTCCTATTGCAGCAGGCACTGGGTACAATGACAAACAAGACAGATGAAGTTTCAGCCCTCATGAAGTTTTATGTCTTCATTGAGGGAGGAAGACAAAAATCCAAAGTACATGGATAAATATATACAGTAACTATAAGTCATGCTGAATGCCAAAAAGGAAACAAATCAGGGTTTACACAGAGTGTAAGAATGGGGCTTGACAAGATAGGGGATCAGGGAAACCCTCTCTATTGGATGATTGTGAGCTGAAACCAGAAGGAAGAGAAGGTACTGGCATTGTGGCATTGTCAATAACAGGAACATGTACCCAGGGGACAGCTTATGCTCAGGCCCTTTCCACGGGCAGTAGTGATAGAGGGGAGGGAAGGCATCGGGGCCCCTGGGATCCAGGTCCAGTTTCCAAAAGGAGTCACTGTGGGATGGCCCTAGGGTTTGGGTCTTTGACAAAATGGGACAATGCTCTCTTCTCCAAGGTGTGTTATGTCTCTAATCCACAGCTCCCCAGACAGAAGTGTCCCTATCAGAAACACCCCAGGCTCAGCTCTGCTGATGACACTCATTTACAGATGAAACAACTGAGAACTCAGAGAGGTCAAGTCACTTGCCTAAGTACATAGCATAGAAGTGATAGGGATCAGATGTGACAGACACAAGAGTGATGTGTGTGCCAACTTCATTCAGAATACCTTATAAGCACAACCTAGAAGGCAAAAATTCTGCTCTATTAGATTGAGCATCTGACTTTATATATAGATCAAATTCAGCAAATACTTATTAAGCAACTATTATGGCTCAGGATCTGTACTAGGTGCTTTTACAAGCTATAGTAGGTGCAGCAACCAAGCTATAGAGCATGGTACGTAAGAGTATGGACTTCAGAGTAAAATCTGGCTCCTCAACTTAAGAGCTGTGTAACCTTAAGCATGTTACCTAAAGTTTCAGAGCCTAAGTTTTCTCATCTATAAAATGGAGATATTTCCTTTGCAAGATTTTGATAGTGATTAAAAATGTACATACAATACTTTACATTAATAAATCAAATATTAGCTATGTAGCATTATTTATTGTAAGCTCCATGAAGGCAAATATCATATTTACCTTGTTCTTTGCTATTTCCCTAGTGCCTAACAAAAATGCCTGGCTCAGAAAGGTGTTAAATAAATGTTTACTGACTAAAAGGAAGAACAAATACAAGGAGGGCTGGGGATGGAGAATGGGTCTATCTCTCTAAATATGCTTCAATACCACAGGTTGCTCAAAATTTGAGTGTGGGCACAATGATGCCCTAGCTCTTGTTTCTAGGCTCTACTTCTAAGTAGGATCATTCTCATCCACACTGCAGGTCAAGGACAGGACTGAGCAAGCCTTACCCATGATATAGCATCCCACAAGGTGTTCGGGGAGACACGGCCAGACATCCACTGGTAGGCATCTTTCCATCCATGAGATCTTGGGCCCCTGCTTGTGCCTGGACCTGGGCCATGGGGGCCTGACCTAGATGATATAATACAGGCCATTAAGTTCTGTGGCAGGCAGTGGGGGAGAGAGGGGCCAGGAGAGGAGACAGGTGACAGATGGCAGTAGCTTACCTGTCAAAGCTTGGCACAGGGACCAGCAAAGTTGAGGAGGTAGCCTGAGACCCATCTGGGCTGGTGGACTTCGAGGTCAACCCCCGGAAGCCAGGTCCTAGCAGACGGGGAAGACCTGTGCAGAGTAACAAAACTCAGTCATCTTGACATAAACGGGATTGAGGCAATGACAGTCCCATCAATCTTCCCCCTGACACTTGACAGAACCCCACCCCAGGGATCCAGGAATCTCTGGTATCTGACTCTGCAGTTTCTTAAAGGATACACATGAGAATCTTTTGCCTAGCACAGATTCTAGGGTGTCAACCCAGAACCAATAAACCAGGATAGTTCCGGGGAGAGCATTTATATTTTGAAAAAAGCTCCCTAGGCGATTCTGATCCCTGCTTGGGCTAACAATCACTGTTCTAGAATGAATGACCAGGCATTCGTACACAAACTCTCGCTCAATGTTTGGAGCACTTTGTCTCTAAACCCCGCCTCTTTTCATTGGCCCTGCCTACTCCATCGACTCTACGCCTCTTTCATTGACTCCACCCGCTAGCTCGTCATTTGGCTCCTCCGCCTCCCAATAGCCCCACCCATTTCCTTGGCTCTAAGCTCTACCCTCTTCCCACTAGTCCCACCCACACCTCAAAATCCAACGGCCCGTCTTCGGGTGTGTAGCCCCGCCTCCTTCGGTCCCGCCTTTTCCTCAGCTCTAACCCTGACCGCTTTTGCTCCGGCTCTGTCCTCCCGCCTGTCCCCTCCTCCAGTTCTGAGCCTCAGCTGCCTCTAGACGCGGGCTCCAACGCCCCTCACTTCGGCTTAGGAGTCCCGAGAGGCGCCACATGTCTTCGCCAACACCATAGAGCCCTGCAGTCAAAAGAGCGACTCCAAATCACGAGACAGCGGCTGCCGCCGCTGTAACGCCCGCCGGGTGGCCGAGCCCCAAAGAAGCTCTCAGCCAGCCAATTAGAAAGGAGCTCAGCCGGAAGAACGGTGCTCGGCGAAAGGAAGTGGGGGTGTAGACCTGTTTTGGGCTAGCGAGAGGTGAACTGCGGCAAGGGCATAGGCATAAAACGGGAGGGGCGTGCAGAGTCAGGGTGGTGGTCGCAGATGGCGAGCCGATCTCCCTCAGAAGCGAGGCTTAGAGGGGCCTCGGTGGCGCCAGCGGACCTAGCAGACACAGTGGAAACGCGAAAGGGGAACAGTCTTCCCCGGGTCCCGATGCTGGGGGAGGTGGGGGTAAAGAGACCCACTAGGCGGAGGAGAGGAGCCTTAGGGTCCCACGAAGGAATCCCATAGGCCTGCCTTCTGCTTGGAGAGGTGGGCCTGAGCTGCCTGGGCAGGCAATGAAGAACGGTGCAGGCAGGGTTCTGATTCTGGGGTTCCTGCTCTGGCTCAGCTTTTGTTTTACGGTGTAGCCGCTGGCTAACCCCCTCCACATGTCTGCGTCATGAGAGGGTCAGATAGAGTGATCCTGACTGGTCCTAACTGGTTTGAAGGCAGGATAGTAAGAAGCTAGGAAAATTCCTTGGCACGTGGAACAGGAAAACAGACAGATAGCTGAACAAACTGGCAGAGCAATTTATAGCCAGCTACAGAAGGTCACCCGCGCGGAAAGCCCGGGGTGCCTAGCAACCGGCAAAACTAGCGCTGGAACTGTCCCCACCGGCCAGGCCACACGCCCCCCCCCCCTTGTCTTTCTTCCCCTGGCACATCACTGGCCGTGAAGTTTAGATGCACTGAACTTCCATATCGCTAGTCATTGGGACGCTCTGACCTTTCCTCCCTGGAGATAACATCTCCAGGCCCAGGAAAGCGGCGTGATACCAGGACCCTCTGCCCTGGTGCTGACCAATCAGTGCAGACCATGCCCCTGAAAGGAAACACCTGGAAAAGCTGGTGAACACTGTATTAAGATACTCCCCTGAGACATCCCCTAAAATCCCTGCCTTTAGAAAGCAGATAAAACTCATCATGACAAAGAAGCCAGCCCATGCCCTCCTTGGGAGCACACCCACTCGAATCTCTTCTTTAGTGAGTTTTCTTTCTCCTAAACTCTAAGGTACCCACAAAACTTGCAACCAGGGGAGCATTGGACAGCAGCAGCTTGTCCAGGACCAACCCTGTAAACCTGTCTCCAAGACCCCCTTTTCTCTGACTTTCCAGTGAGCTGACAACAGCCCTGCCTTGGCTCACTTCTTTCCCATAATGTTTCTAGAGAGCCAAAGCAGCCTTGCCTAGGCTTTGTTGCTTCTTCTATCCTAGGCCCCTCCCTCTTTCACTGTCCCCAGCTTTAATAAATGTACTCTCAAAACCACCTGGACTTGAACCCACACACTACTGGCTGGCCCCAGGCAGAATTGTTCTATGCCCCGTCCCTTTCGGTAACAGTTTGACAAGAACTTGAGTTTCTACCTTTAAAATACCTAAGAGGAAAAACCCCTTTCCCCTCACCCACCCCCATACACACATCCCTGTTAATCAGAGCCCTCATCTTCAGACCCAGTTAATGTCATTGATGTGTCCTTTTACTGGGAAAAGAATGATTCCTCTTTTCACTGCACTTGAATCTATAAAATAAAGGAGCTCAAGTTCATATATAAGGTGTTTAGATTTCCTCTTTTCCCCCAGGTACTGACTTCTGAGTGGGTGGAAGCCTCCACCTGGGGTAAAAGAGTACTAGGGAGTACTACTTTGAGACACAGGCAATTAATACAACTAGAAAGATATATTAATATGTTCAATTTTTGAGCCATGTCAGCCACCATCCTAGAATCTGAGTTGACAGAATAAAGAGCGTTTGTGGCCTCCAGGAACACATGGTCCAGTGTTTTCAGAGTGGCCTCTGGAGTTATACGGAATCCCAGCTTTCTTACCTCCTAGCTATGTGTTCTTGGGCAGTGTATTTAACCAGTTTAAGCCTCGGGTTTTTCATCTATAAAGTAGGAAAAACAATATCTCATGCTATAGAAGTGAGGCTTAAATAAAATAGCACATTTAAAATGTTTAGCATAGTTCCTGGCACATAGTAAGAACCCAGTAAGTGTAAGTTGCTACTAAGTATAGTAGGGGAGAGTTAGGCAAAAGAAGTAGATATGTTCCAGTAGAAGCATGAGCACTGGCTTATGGGATACCAGGGAAAGATTCGGAAAAGTAGTTGCATTTGAGCTGGACCTTTAAGTATGAGTAAGAGTTTGTCAGGTGGAGAAGGGAGAAAGGCACTGCAAGCAGAAGAAACAATAAATACAGGCCCAGAAGCAAGACTATTAGGGAACTATTCAGAAATATCCTTGCTTTGGGATTTGGGGCATCCACTTTTCACATACCTTGTGTTGCTGCCTCAAAATAAAATAAGCATACTGGTTCGGCTCTGTCCCTCCTGGGACTTTCGCACTCTTCTTCCTTTCAGCCTGTCTACAGTTCATTTTATTCCTCAAAGTTCAGCCACACCCAACGCTTCAGTGACAATTCCCCAACTATCGGAGCCCTCACTGCTCTCCACGTTTCCCAGTTTCTGTAAACACTTAATTTCTTACCACACAATTTAGCAGTAATTATATGTTGTCCTGTTATTTAATTATCTCATTTGTGTAAGTCTAGTCTCTCCAGTTCTCTCCCTCAGGGCAGGGATGGCATTTTCCCATTTTGCGTCCCACATTGGGCTTGACATAAACTGTCCACAAATGTTTTAACAATCAATGCCTGTTGACTGGACGGACACCTTGTGCAGCTATGATGATAGACATAGACCCCAGTCGTGGGATTTATTGATTCTAGCAAAATACATCCATTCCACATACAAACATGAAGGGCCCTCCATGTCTGAAGCTAGTTGAAAAATTTTGAAGTTAAGGTGTCTGCTCACATATGAAAATGTCTTGATGATGTCCCTTGTCCCTAGAAGCCTGAGAACACTAACAAACCACATGTGTCAGGGTAGATAGCAAGGGCAGCTAGAGTCCTCAGTGACACCAAATCACCTATTGAGTGTGGCCCAGAGGAGCACCATCAAAGACTGCAACTTTGTTCCCTTACCTTAGTTTTGCATGAAATTCCAGGCCCAAGCCATCACCCATTCTCTTCTCCAAAGTTTCCTCTGTGTTGTTGGCTTGTGGCCCAAAGTCAGTTTGACTCAATTTCTGTACAAAGTAAATGAACCTTCTACCCAAATGTCCACTAAATTACCTTTTGTTGATGCCATTGTGTACACACCACAGTGATGGATCTACACATTTGTTTTTGCCTTTCTTTTTGTAGACCTTTTTAATTTGCACTAATCTAATATATGAGAGCTTATTCTGTGCTCAGAGAAGGAAAACTCTGACTCCAAAAAACCTCCGCTGCCTTGCGGCATACCTCTTCAGGGGAAAGGCTAAGGGAGTAAACCCCGACAGAAAATCCGGAGCCGGAGTCCCTAAGGCGGTTTGACGTTGTAGTCAACACCGGCAACTCCTGCGGCGCACCTGAAGCCAAGCTGTATTGACTCCGTCTTTCCCTTGGACCCTTCAGCTGCGAAGAAGGGGGGGGGGGTCTGCTGCATGGGCAACAGCAGACCCTCCATATCACCCTGCCCAGGCTCTGTAGCTTCAGCTTCACTGGAGAGGACACTCCAGCGTCATCGCAAGATGTCGATTCAACACGGGAGGAGACAGATACCGTGTCACTCCCGAGTCGGACTGCACAGCCATTCTCGGCAGTGCAGATAGACTCTTGAAAAGCTATACCATCGTCTCTCGAGATGGACGGCTGCCGATGATTCTGTGCTGGAGAATGTCCTGAGCATATAACAATTTTTAAAAAACGAACGTCCTGCCCTCAGAGAAAACTCAGTAGACAATTAAAATACACAATGGTGTTTTTGTTACTTATTGTGGCACAGTGAACTCTCCAAAATTTAGTGGCTTTAAACAACCATTATCTTCACAGTTCTGTGAATTGACTGGACTCAGCTGGGCAATTTTGCTGGCCTCACTTGGGGTCTCTCATGAGATTGCTGTCAGATGGCAGCTGAGGCTGGAGTCATATGAAGGCTCAGCTGGGACACTGGGAAGGCTGAGCCTGTTCGTGCTCCACATGGGTAGCTGAACTCCCTAAACAGTGTCTCAGAGCTCCTAAAAGTACCAAAGTGGAAGTTGCCAGGCTTCTTAAGGCTTAGGCATGGGACCCACACAGTTTCACTCCTGTACTCTGTGGGTTAACGCGATTCACAGGATCAGCCCACCATCACTGTGGGCAGGGAAGACACAAGGGCTTGAATAGCAGTTAAGAGCTCTTTGGAGACTAGCAAGTGCTTTAGTGGGAAAAGTACAGGATGCTATGGAAACTCCTAGGAGAGGCTCATAACCTAGGTATGGAAGTCCTAGGAAGACTTCCTGAAGGCAGCAACATCTAAATTGATGAACCTAAATGATGAGGACTGGGAACCAGTCAGGTGAAGAAGGGGAAGAGAAAACACAATCCAGGCAGGGGAAACAGCTGGTGCAAATTCCCAGGGAGGCAAAAAGAGTACAAGATCAGTGTGGCTGTCACAGGGGTGGCAGTGGTATAAGAAAGTGGTAGCCCCTTAGTCTGGAGAGGTGAATGCGGCCGGGTCATAAAGTCTCGTACGCCCCCCCAAGATGGCTGGACTCTATCCTGAGGCTATGGGAAATCCAGAAAGGAAGCAGGGGCGTGATCAGGCTAGAGGGATCCTGAAAAGGTTATTGGTTGCTGAGTGGGTGATGAATCGAAGGAATGAAGCCCTTATTTTCCCCTTGTCCCTTTTAGCCAGTGACCTCGCCTTCGTCCCTGAGAAGGCTGCACCACAAGCTCAGCACTGGTATCAGTTCTTTTACTAGTGGGACTTTTTATCATAAAAATGCAAGCCCCTTTGTACAAGTTTATTTGTTTTTTAATGTTAAAATGAACATGTCATAGAAAGCCTGCTACCCGGTAGGATCTGGACGTGTGGTTGGTCAGGTGGTCAAACAATTTATACCTACATGTGATGTGAGTTAAGGAGAGCAGGGAGCATGCCATGCTCAGTGGCTTTTACCCCTCAGTTAAGTAATGGTTGGTTAAGAGAGCACCTACTCTAGTAAAAAGTTAAATAGTACTACAAGGCTTATAACACCAATATACAGCAGACCCCTGCTGCACACAGCTGCCTACTCTCTAGTCCTGCTCCCTAGAGGCAACCATTTTCAACTCTGAAGTTTCAGGAACTGAGGAGCACGAGTTCTAGAGTTGCACTGTCTGGCATCCAGCATAGCTCTCCCACTTACCAGCTGGGTAAACTTAGTCCAGTGAATTATATCTCTTACCTCAGTTTCTTCATCTGGAAGATGGGGATCAGAATTGTACCCTTCTCAGGAGATAACACATATATTGCCTGGCACATGGTCAGTAACTGGTGATGATGAAGAAAGATCTAACTTGAGAGCAGCTGTGAGTGCAGCTGCGGACTTGTCGTTGCACACTGTGTAAGTAAACATTGATCTGACTCTTCGCTTTATTCTAAGGCCAAAGTGTTTTGCTCTCAGTCCCATTCCCTTCCTGTCTCCTCTAGAACCTTGTCTATTTATCTTGTCTAATTGTCCTGACCCTCATGTCAAAGCATACATCACTCTACTGGTTTTTTTCTTCCCATCTATGAAATACACACAGACTCCTATCTTGATCGGGAGGTGGGGGATGGGGGGTGCAGGTAATATCCTCTACTTGATCCTCCTGCTTTTTTCATCTGCCAACCTGTTTGATTCTTTCTATTGCCACTTTCCTTGAGTAACACACACTGCCTCCCATTCCTTCACAACTCTGTCATTTCAGCTTTGTCTTCGAGCTTCTGTCACTGTTCTTCTGACATAGCTGTCACTAGGGTTATCAAGACCACCTCATTAACCACCAGTGGGCCTTTGCTCAATCATTCTCCAGAGCACTTGACTCGGTTGACCATCCACTTTTAAATCTCACATGCAAACCGCCTCCTCATCCCACTTCCCTATTTTGATCAATTGTACTATTTCACCAGCATATACAGGAGAGAAACCTTGAACTCAGGGTTGGCTCAGCTCCCTGTCTGCCCTCCCTCACATTGGTTTTGACTCTCATTGCAAATATTAGAACTCATTGATGCTAGCTCTTTAGAAAAGTTTCATTAGGATAAAGAGGAGTAGGGGGACATATAATGGACCCCAAAGCCAGGATGCAGCTGGAACCCAGGAAAGACCAGAACTGTAGACTCAGGAGCTGGTGAAGTCAGTCCTCTCTCCAGCTTTCCTTCTGGATTTCTCGAGATCTTCACAAACACCCCAAAGGTGTCAGACACTCCTACACCCAGCTAGTCACCAGGTCCTATAAAAATCACTATCTTTCAACAGGTCCTTGAATCTGTCCCCTCTCCAGCTTCCCTTGTATGATGTCACCCATGTTTAACCCCTGATTGTTCTGTTTCTCTCATTGTGAAAACAAGGGTCCTTATGACATTAATTAAATTTAGTTTTAAATCCTAGCTCCAGAAATCATCTCTCTCTATATAGAGAGAGGGAGACAGAGAGAGAGACCGATCTAGACTTTCCCCTGGGGCAGCAAAAGACAGGAGCCTGGATAATGTTCACATGAGTGGGACCTCTGGCAGACTAAAGATGACATCTTGACCTAAGTTATGTTTCAGACACCAGGACAGACAAGAATCTGTCCTCAAGACCTGAAGAAATGATTCATTACCCTTACCTCGCCTCCAACCAATCAGCTCCCAACATGACACCGAACCCCTAACCCACAGTGTCTAGTGATTTTGCCCTGTACAGTCTATAACCTACATGCCATCGGGGAGTTCCGGCTTTTGAGTGTTAGCTTCCTGTTCTCCTGGGTGGTGCCATTCATCAATAAAACAGTCAATATTTCTCCACTGCAATTCTCAGTGTCTCATGTTTGGCTCTGTCTGGTGGTGGAGGAACTCTTTCTGTTCTGTTACAAGTGCTTCTCCCGCCTCCTGACCCAGTATGCGTGTTTCCCATGCTTCATTTCTCTGTGGATTGCTCTTTTCTTGAACTACCTTCTGTGTTGTTGACCCCTAAATGAGAACAGAGTGGCTAAGAGCTTGGGCTTGGGAGTCCTGATGGTCTGGCTTTGACTCTCCCACCACTTTCTAGTTGTGTGAACTTGAATTTTTCTGAGCCTTAGTTCCTCATCTCTGAAATGGGGATCATACTGTTTCCTTCCTGACAGGTTTGATGTGAGGATTCACTGAGCAAACACCTATATAGTGCTTAGTTAGCACAGTGCTTGGCACACAGAAAGGACTTGATAAATGGCGACAATTATTAGCCTCCCCCTTTTTCTCTTACCTGAGTTCTAGTCTTACATCACCTGCTATTAGATGTCCTGCTCTGACCTCAAATCTACCTGTCAGCATTCTCCAGGAGATACAGCTTTCTGAGAGCTGGAGGGTGGGATGACCTTGAAAATAAGGATCCCCTCCTCCCACCTAACTTCAGCCAGGTCTCGGCAGAGAAGACTCAGAAGAACAGCTCCCCTGCAAGCCTCCAAACTCCTTGCTGGCTGAGTCCTGGAATCTGGGAGAACAGGTTGGGCTGCCATTTAGAGAACAAATGAAGGATGTGAATCCAACCTTTAAAAAAAAAAGCCTCAGGGATGGTGGGAGGCAATGTAGCAGGATCAGTGGAGCTTTGAGGTGGGTGTAAAAAGTGAGAGCAGCACCCTCAGGGTGCTGAGCCCAGCTTAGGCTGGGGCCTCCCCCCAGCACTGGGGATTTGGCAGCACAGAAGCCAGAGGCGCTCCTGTTTTTAGCTGAGCTGTTGCAGGTCCCCTCTGCTGCCCTGTAACCATTCCTTATTATGCCCAATATGAGGAGCCGTTTTCACCTGCGCTGCCACCTCCCTCTTTGCTTCTGGGTGGCAGAATTCCTACTGGCAGGGGTGTAGAGAGGGGCAATGTCCCACTCTCACCCAGTGCAGAGAGGGGGTTAAGGGCAGGGCGGCTAACCTCACAGCTGTCTGCTAGGAGGTCTCTGGCTCTGAAGCAAAATGTGCTCCTGTTCAAATGTCACTTTTGCCAATGTCACTTTTGCCGTTACTGTCTTTATGACCCTTGGGAAGTTGCTTAACCTCTTTATGCCTCCTCTGTACAATAGAGATGATAATAGGCCTCTCTAATAGTGGTGAGTTTTAGTACAATAGCACACAGGTAAAGCATGAAGCTTACTTAGTTCAACCATACCACCTAGAGCGGAGGCCCCAGTCTTTGCAGGAACAACCATTCCCATTCCCCACACACACCCCGACTGCTGTCTACACCCTGTGTTGTCCTCTGTTTACATGTTTAATGGGCTATAAACTTCATTAAGTCAGAGATAGAAGTGTATGGCTCTGTGTCCTGAAAATTCAACACAGGACCTGGCACATAGATGAGCTTAGTAAATACATGTTTACTTTTGGAAGGAACTCCTGAAACAATATCAAAGACTCAGGATTCCCTCTGGTCTAAGGGTCCCACTATCCACTCTGGGTCATTCACCACAAATAGAGGGGCTAGGCCATTCACTGTCTTGGGGCCTGGGGATACTACAGTGAAAGCAAGATGGGCTCCTGGACTCATGGAGTAAACTGTCCAGGGGATAATGGATATTAAACACAACAAAACTGGTGATACATTTCAACTAGGAGCATTGCTAGCAAGGAGAAGCCCAGGCTACTATGACAACAATTTTCAACTGGTGTGCCCCAGATCACTGGTGAGCCACAAGAATTAAAACCTGCGATATCTGACTATTTAGTCAGGGAGACCGACCTCTTTTCCCTTAGAGTCAAATAAAAAAGTGAAAACAACCAACACAACAGTAAGTGTCTGATATGAATGAATCAAAAATTATACCTATTTTTTAAGTCGGATGGGGAAAAAATATACTTTTTGGTGTGCCACAGAATTTTAGTAATTAGTTTATCTGTGCCATGAAATGGAAAAGGTTGAAAATCGCTGTGCTGTGAGAACATAGAGCGGAGACTACATTTGGGGAAGGGAAGAATTAGGTAGTTTTCTCGATGATGTGACAAGTAAACTGAGACCCAAAGGAAGAGCAGGCTGGGTTGAAACAGAGGGTGGGAAAGAGCCTTCCAGGCAGAGAAAACAGCACATGCAAAGGTCCTGAGGCAGAAGGGAAAGAGGCTGCTGAGTGGAAGACTCGGTTAATGTCCCTGGAGCCCAGTGGAGGGGGTCAATGACCTCTCCGAGGTCACAGAGTTGGAGCACAGGTTATGCAGAGCCTTGTAGGCTATAGTGAGAATTTAAGCCTTTATCCTAATGAGAACAGCTAACATTTATTCAATTTTATGTATGTGTCACTGTGATAAATACTTCACATGAGTTTTATCATTTACTTTTTGCAACTCTCCTAGGCAGCTGGTGCTTTTCCCACTGTACAAATAATGAAACCCTTGCTCAGGGAACTGAACTTGCCCAAGGTCAAACAGTTGGCGGAAGTAGAGCTGGGTTTGAACCCAGACATCAGGATCCAAAGCCTGCCCGTCTAACCCTCCTGCGGCCCAGCCTAAGAGCTAAGTGCTGTCTTTGATCCGAGCTGCAAGCTCCTCAAGGTCTAGGTTCCTTTCACCGCCTGTCTCAGGTCCCCGAAATTGGGGAACCCCATGCAGGGGGTTGCTATGGCCCGATGGACTCCCTAGGGGCAGGCGAAACTGCAGGCGGTGCGGCCAACGACTGAATCGCCCCAGGCCGGGTCCCCGCCCACGTGACTAGTCTGGACTCAGGCACCACGCACCGCGGAGCCGCCGAGCGGCCGCAGTGCGGTGGGCGCTGGGGTGTGCGCGCTCACGCTACGGATACAGCTGGGAGATCTGGAGGTAAAGGGCCCCCGAAAGCCTCCGGGGCGCAGAGGGAGGGCGCCCCGCGGCGTCCGGCAGGAGGCTCTCTCTCCCCGCTATCCCCTCCCGGGCAACGCATCCCCGCCGCCTGGATCACGTTCCCTCCAGCCTTGAGGGGAAAAACTGCATTCATTTCTGATTTAAAACGACTATTTTTTAAAATGGGCTTTATTCTTTATTTCTTTCTGTCCTCTCCCAGGGCCAGAAAGAGACAGAAAGTGACACATAGAATCCATTCCAAACGAGCAACCAAGAGGAAACGCGGCGGCTCCCAGATGTTGATGTTTTGTTTTTTGACATAAATCTTTGCACTCATATGGGAGTTTTCATTGATTCATGTTACCATCTGCTGAATTTCCTTTTATTTATTTAATATGGCTTTTTGGGGAAATCTTGCTCTGAAGCTCCGGAGGAGCATAAACTGCAACCGCTGCACACCCTCCTCCCCCTCCCAAGCCTGGCTGCTGGGGAAGGCAGTCAGTGGCACCCCACAGAGAAGGCTGCTCCTGTCCCCATCTAGGGGGCGCTGGCGCCTAGGACCCCCTGCTTGGGGCCTGCCAGCGGCAGGAAACCGAGGAAGAAACAGCATGAGGCTAGTCACATTGAGTCTCTGTTCCTTTTTATTCCTGCCCACTCACACTATACATTCCCTTCACACTAAAACACTTAACTCTGGGTTAAACAATTTGGAAACCAGGAAACGTCTAACAATGGATGTCCGCATTAAACGTGTTGGAGGCTCTGCTCCTCCCCGACTCATCCCACACACTCCTACCCTGCTAGTGAATTTTAGTAATTAAGAGCCTCAGCTTCAGAGTTGACAGCTTTAGGTTGAAACCTGACTACTTTGTTAAGTGCATGCTTGAGCAAGTTAAACTCTAGGAGCCTCAGATTCCGCATCTGTAAAATGGGGATACTTATTATTTCTTTCCCAGATACAGGTACATTTCACACATGAGGAAACTGAGGCTGAGAGTATTTAAGAGACTGCCCAACTAAGACAGAGCCAAGACACACTCCTAGGTCTCCCTGATCCTCATCCTATCACACTCCTCACCCCTTGCCCAGCTGCTCATCCAGATTTCCCAGGACATGCCCTCTGCCTGGCAGAAAAGGGGTGCCTTCTTTTCCGTGAGTCGGAAGAAAAGACTAGCTGTTAGTGGTTCAGAATGTTTGACCAATATCCATTTAACCTTGGAACATGGACCCAGGTTTGGAAGGCACCTAGAGGTCATCGTATCTAGTCTGCTGCCTCATCCTTGCAGGCTTTCCTGACAGGTGCTGAGAACTCAACCCTTTACAGGGCAGCTCTTTCTATCTGAGGCTCCTCTCTCTAGCTATTAAGAGACATAGAGACCATAGAATGGAATCATTTGAGTGTGAGAAACCATGATTTCCACAGAACAAGCACATTAAGACCTATCATTGCTAAGGCCCAAGGCTCTATGTCTAGTCCTGAGTAGAATGGAGGGATTCCTCAAAGCGGCAGTTTATTCCATCACACCCTCTGCATATTAAATGCACTTTCCTTCCCTATGTACTTCTCATCCAGCCCAAGCTGTGCTGTGTAGGCCTCTCCTTGCAGGGCAGGCTACGGCTGCATATTTGGGTCTCTGATTTGGTTCTAAGCTCACACTGTAGGTGTACATACCCTTAACCCTTCATCCTTGTGCACTGTTTTCTGGAACTCCCATGTGTGGTAAGCAATATGGTGGCTCCACATGTCCTCAGTGCCTTATAGGAAGTAAGCCCTCAAAGTATTTTTATTGAAGGGAATCAGATGATATGGGAGGGCACTTCTGTTCATGTTGCCTGACACCTAGAAGGAAACTATTACCTTCTTAAACTACAGCCTATTCATTGGCCATATGATTCACCCTTGAGAGTGCCATAAGATAGAAAAGAAGGAGGAAATAATCAGAAACAAGCCCTGAAATAATAGAAGAAGGAAGGCAATACATTGCAGTGAGATGGATAATTATCCACCAAAATTCACCATCAACTTCCTTTGTGAGAGCAGAATTGAACTGGGATGGCCAGGTGACTAAAGAAATGATGCTGACCTCTTCAAGTCCAAGTTTATAGAACCGTACACATATATAAGCCCTGAAACATGCTCCCCCTTTTTCATCAGCTGGATCTCAAACATGGCAGCAATCTGGCCTCAGCCATGCACCCCCATGACAAGGCCCTAGAGTAACCTTGAATTCTTAATGACTCTGTGGAACAGAACAGTGTGCTGATCTGAAACACTCCCTTAAGACCATTATATGAGAGAGAAATAAAAATCCACATTTTTTAAAGCTACTGAGTTATGACTAGCTTTCTAGTTATAGCAACTGAGTATACTTAAATGAAAACAAAGCAGAAGTAGTGAGCTGGTTAAAAGCCTGGGCTTCAAAGTCAGATAGACTTGGTGTACATGCTAGCTCTGCCCTGAGAGCTGATGACCCTGGGCTATTGTTGAATATTCCTGGGCCTCAGTTTCTTCACCAGTAAAATGAGAGGGATAAATACAACACTTATCACGACCACTTTGAAAAGCAATCTTTGGGCTTGGCCATTAAAGCTGAAGATATCATAGCCTATAATGCAGCAATTCCATTACAAATTATATACCCTACAGAATTATGGGCATGTACATCAGAACTCATGTACAAGAATGTTTGTGATGTCCAAAAAGGGGAGACAGCCCCAATACCCATCTATAATAAATAAAAAGATATGTAAATTGTGGTATTTCAGTAACTGGAATGTATCAATGAACATCAATGAACTTCAGATACATGAAACAACATAAATGAATTCCATAAGGATTCATGCTAAAAAAAATACCTCAAAAGAATATATATTGTATTATTCCATTCATATATAGTTAAAAATGGACAACCTAAACTATATGATTTAGGAATGTATACATAAGTAATAAAATTATAAAGAAAAGCAAGGGAATGTTTATCACAGATATATGTAATAAAAATGTGTAATATAGTAATGTTATAGGGACAAATATGTATTTTAGACATCTTCTGTATATCTGTTATATTTCACAACTGAGTTTGTAAAACATCACTTACCTGGTAGTATTGTTTGAGAATTGAATAGGGTAATACATGTAAAGCACTAAGCTCCATTGCCTGGTATATGGGATGTACTCAATGAAAGTGACTTTCTTTTTTTAAGAGAGAGAGGAAGGGAGGGGGAAAGAGAGGGAAAGAAACATCAGTGTGAGAGAAACACTGATTGGTTGCCTCTCACTATGACTGGGGACTGAATCCACAACTCAGGCATGAGCCCTGCCTGGGAATCCAACGAGGGACCCTTCACATTGTGGAACTTCGCCCACCAACTGAGCCACACCAGCCAGGGTGAAAGTGACTTTTTTCATGTTGAGGGAAAGATTTGGAGCCTTGGAGGAGGCCACATGCCACATGATAAAATTAAGAATATGACATGGCCTGGCTGGTGTGGCCTAGTGGTTGGATTCTGGTCAGGGCACATGCTTGTGAGGCAACCAACTGATGTTTCTCTCCCTCCCTTTCCCTCTCTATAAAAATGAATAAAATTTGTTGTAAAAAAAAAATGATAAAATTAAGAAAAGGCCCTATATTTTCCTTCGAAGCACATTGGCTTCCTACTTTTGTGGTATCCTGTGTGTAAGTGTAAATGTGTGTCTTGGGAGAGGGGATGGATTTAGGGTTAAT
Source organism: Furipterus horrens (assembly GCF_987537825.1). Taxonomy (NCBI): domain Eukaryota; kingdom Metazoa; phylum Chordata; class Mammalia; order Chiroptera; family Furipteridae; genus Furipterus; species Furipterus horrens. Next base: position 72,517,775 of record NW_028327180.1, read on the forward strand.
TGATCATCACAAACTTAATGCAGAATTGGAAAACTTCACCCTCCCTTCAGAGAAGAGAGAGGGGCAAGGGCAGTGAGAAGAAAATTACACCTTTATAGACCCTATAATAGAGGTGCAGGCCTGAGTCTCCAGTCGGCCCTCAGATGTCTCCCGCACACCCTCTAGGCTGCATCATGCTTCCTGCAGTGTGGATAAGGCCTTAGAAGTCAGCACAGGCGACAGTAGGATGGCCCAGGCCCAGCTCAGTGACAATGAGGGAAGTCATTCTGCTGACTCTGTGCTCTAAGGCACTGCAGAAGCATCCAAGACTAAGAGCAGTCACCAGCCAAATGGTGCTGGGATCAGCTAGGCAGCCAGGAAAACCTGGCCCAAGTCTTCTAGCTTGAAGATGCCAACAGAGGGGTGCACCTCTGGATGCCGCGTCTGAGGGTCTCAGAACTGAGACTGCTGTGCCCAGGCATGACCATAATGAGCTCTCTAGCTGTGCTTCCCTAAGGGATCCTGGGGAAGCCGCCTTTCCCAACCAGAGAGCGCCAATTTCCACACTAGGTTCTGTTACACTTTGCCATGTGATGGAAGTCATGGAGAGAAGGGAGGTTGAACCTTGGACCCACCACCTGGACTATGGGCTCTTGGACTAGAGACTCTTTAGGATTTTCCCATTTTACTCTGACCCCTTCTGGTTCAGTAATTCCACTCACCCCATATCTGCTGAAGACATGTAATGTTCAGGTGCTTTTCTAAATGCTGGAGATATTATGATGAATAAAGAAGACATAGCACCCTGGCAGAGTAGCTCAGTTGATTGAAGCATCACCTTGATGGTGTGGGTTTGGTCCTGGTCAGAGCACACACAAGAAATAACCAACGAATGCATAAATGAGTGAAAAACAAATCAATGTTTCTCTCTCTCTCTCAGATAAATAAGTAAAAATTTTTTTAAAAAGAAGACATGGGCCCTGCACTCAAGGAGTTTAGAGTCTAGGGGAAAAGAAGTACAGGATAAATAATTTCAGTTATGACAGAAGAGGCTTAAGAATCTATGGGAGAGGATTAACAGGAGGTTTAATACAGTTTAGTGATGTTTCTCAAAATATGGTCCCTCGACCACCTGCATCAGAGGCATCTGAGGTAGTTGTAGGAAATTCAGATTCCTGGGCCTCATGCCAGATGCACTGAGTCAGAGCCTCTGAAGTTGGGGCCAGGAACCTACTTTTATTTTTTTTAATTGAAGTAAAATTTACATAACATATACTTAGCCTTTAAAAGTGTACACTTCAGTGACAGTTAGGACATTTACAGTGCTGTGCAATCATCACTTCTATCTAGTTCCAAAACATTTTCATCACCCCAAAAAGAAACCACGTACCCATCAAGCAGTCTCTCCCCACATCTCTTGGCAACCAGGAATCTGCTTTCTGTCTCTATGGATTTACCTATCCCGGACATTTCATATAAATGAAATCATAAAAAATTGCTTTTGTCTGCCTTCTTTTACTTAACATAATTTTTTGAGGGTCATTCATAAATGTGGTGGCATATTTCGGCACTTCATTTCTTCTTAGTGATGGATAATATTCCAGTATATGTATATACTGCATTTTGTTTATACACTCATTCATCCATCAATAGAGGTCTGGGTTGTTTCCACATTTTGGACATTGTTAATATTGCTACTATGAATATTCATGTACAACTATTTGTCTGAGTACCTGTTCTCAATTCTCTTGGGTATGTACCTAGGAGTGGAATCGCTGATTCATAAGGTCATTCTGTTAAACTTTTTAAGGAGCTACCAAACTGCTTTTCAAAGTGGCTGTAGTGGCTCTACTTGCTGACTAGGAATGTACAATGGCACCGCTATTGCCACGTTTTTGCCAATATTTGGTATTTTTCTTTTTAAAATTTTTATTATAGCCATTCTAGTGGGTGTAAAGTGCTATCTTATGGTGGTTCTGATTTGCATTTTCCTAATGACTAATGATGTTGGGCATCTTTTCATGTACTTATTGGCCATTTGCATCTTTTCTTTGGAGAAATGTCTGTGCAAGTCCTTTGCCCATTTTTAAATGGGGTTATTTGTTGTTTTTTTCTTTTTTGTCAGAGTTGTAAGAGTTATTTACATATTCTGGGCACCAGAACCTTATTGGATATAAATTTTTGAGGAAAGGAAGAAAGAAAGAAGTGTTTTTTCACTTTCTTGATGGTGTCCTTTGATGCACAAGTTTTTAATTTTGATGAAGTCCAATTTATCCATTTTTTCTTGTGCTTTTGGTGTCATACTTAAGAAAGCATTGCCAAATCCAAGGTCATGAAGACTTACCCTTATGTTTTCTTCTTCTAAAAGATTTATAATTTTATCTCTTACATTTAGTTCTTTGATCCACATTGAGTTAATTTTTTTGTATACAGTGTGAGGTAGGGATTCAATTATTTTTTCTTCCTCCTCCTTATTCTTATTCTTATTCTTATTCTTTTTGGCATGTAGTTATCCTGTTGTCCCAGCACTATTCGTTAAAGAATATTCTGTTCCCATTGAATTGTCTTGGTATCCTTGTTGAAAACCAGTTGACCATAGATATATGAGTTTATTTCTGGACTCCCAAATCTATTCCATTAATCTATATGTCTATCCTTATGCCTGTATCACACTATTTTCATTACTGTAAATTTACAGTAAGTTTTGAAATCAAGAAATGTGAGTCCTCCAACTTTGCTATTCTTCTTCAAGACTGTTTTGGCTATTCAGAGTCCCTTGTGATTCCATATGAATCTTAGGATCAGCTTTTTCATTTCTGCACTGTCAAAAGCTCTGAAGGTGGGGTCCAGAAATCTTCTGTTTAAAATAAAAATTTTCAATTGTGGTAAAACACACACAGCATAAAATTTATCATTTTAACCATTTTAAGTGTACAGTTCAATAGTGTTAAATATATTCACATTGTTGTGCAACCAATATACAGAATTTTTCATCTTGCGAAACTGAAACTCTATACCCATTAAACAACAACTCCCTATTTCCCTTCCCCTAACCCCTGGCAGCCACAATTCTACTTTCAGGGTGTATGAATTTGATTACTTTTGAAATATGGTATGAAGGAGAGCTCTACAGATAGTCTGGACTGACAGAGAGACGAACAAGTGGGTCCTAGAACAAATTAAGCCTGAAACATTGCCAGAGGCAAAAATGACAAAACTAAAGCTGTCCTACTTTGGGCACACCCTGAGAAGGCAGGGTTCTTTGGAAAGGACAATAATGCTGGGGAAAATAGAAGGCAGCAGGAGAAGAGGAGGACCAAATATGAGATGGAATGACTCCATAAAAGCAGCCACAGGCATGGGTCTACAGGAGCTGGGCAGGGCTGTCAGGGACAGGGCACTGTGGACATCACTCATTCATAGGGTCACCAGGAGTTGGGCTGACTTAATGACATGTGACACACACAGATACCTCGTATGCTCATAAGTGGAATCATACAGTATTTGTTGCTTTGTGACTTATTTTACTTAGCATAATGACCTCAATGTTCATCCATGTAATAGCAGGTGTTAGAATTTTCTTCCTTTTTAAGGCTGAACAATATTCTGTTGTATGTATATATATTTTATTTAGTCATTCATTCATCAATGAAGATTTGAGTTGCTTCCACTTTTGGCTATGGTAAATAGTGCTTCTGTGAACATGAGCATATAGTATCTCTTTGAGATCCTGCTTTCAATTTTGGGGGGTATGCAACCAGAAGGAGAATTGCTGGGTCATATGGTAATTCTATTTTTAACTTTTTGAGAAACCACCGTACTATTTACCAAAGTGGCTATTTTACAATCCCACCAACAGTGCACAAGGGCACCTTCTACATCCTTGCCAACAATTGTCATTTTCTGTTTTGTTTTTTTTTTAAATAATGTCAGCTGATATCTCATTGTGTTTTTTAAAATAAACTTTTATTTTGGAATAATTTTAAATTTGCAGAAAAATTACAAAGATAGTACAGAGAATTTCTGTGTATCTCTCAATCATTTTGTCGTTTCCCCTAATGTTATCTTACATTGTCATGGTGCTTTGTTAAAACTGGAAATCTGCTTTGTAATAAACACACACACAGTGAATTTCACATGCATTAGCGTTTGAGAGCCACTGATCCAAGGGTCAGGAAAGTCCTTTTTGGGAAATACATTTCAGCTGCTACTTGAAAGATGAATATAAGTGACTAAAGGGTGTGATCCAGGCAAAGGGAGCAAATTGTGCCAAAGCCTGGAAGTCATATAGAACTTGGAGCATTTGAGGATAATCGAAATGGCCATAACAGTAATTTATTGACACTTACTATATGCCAAGCACTAATAAGCACTTTAGAATATTATTTTACTTAATTTTCTTAACAGTTCCGTAAAGTGGGAAATGTTATCCCTGTTTTATAGATGAGGTAGCCAAGACTTTCAAGTAAGTTGCCCGGGAGAGTGGTAACTTGTTCAAGAGAGAAGTAATTTGCCCAAGACCACTCAATTATAAAATGGCAAAATCAGGACTTGAACTCAGATCTTTCTTTTCTAATTCCTTTTCTTCTACCAGGCTCCAGTCAAGTTTAACCATCTGCCTGCAGCAAGGAGCAAAACGTTGAACATGTGCCTGCCTTACCGCCCCCTCACCTAGTTTTCCCACTCTCTTTCTCAGGCTATGCTCATCCTTCAGGGCTCAGAGGCCCTCCCATTCCAAATCTGTTCCTTACTGTTATTCCTTCTCATTGAAGGAATGCATAAGTAGATGAATAGAAATAAGTAGCATAGGAACAATTTGCAATTATATACTAATTTGTGTATTTATTTGTTTAATGCCTCTCTCTCCCACTATATAGTCAACCCATGTAGGTAAGGATACAGACTATTTGGTTCACCTGGTACCAGTAGGTGCTCCTAAGCATTTATTGAATAAATGAAAATAGGAACTCAATAACATTTTTTGGATGTTGAATGAGCGAATTTTATTTCTGAGATAGAAGAAAATCAAATGGGTTGTCAAATGTCATTTAAGACATTAACCATGGGTCCCCTCTCTCTCCAGGAACAAACCTCAGCCTCACTCCTCCAACTGTCAAACCCCATAGAAAGTGCCAGTGGTTTTAATTCCTTGGAAAGAGATACAAAAGAGAATTTGGTTTAACCTAAGAAACATTCCCTTCACTGTTGGGAAGTTCAAATCCTGAAATAAGGGTGGAAAGTCTCTATTCAAGAATATCATAAAGAAGAAAATAGAACACCATCCTAATAGCCTCAGACAGTCAACTGCAAGGAGGGAAGGGGACAAATGACCTTCCCAGCCCTTTTCTCACTCTGGGATTTTGCTTTTCAACATAGCGCTAGAGAGCTAGCAGAGTGACCATGCTGCAGGTGGAGCATAATTGCTCCTTATGTCCCCTGGCTCCTTCAGTGTTACATTAACTTTATGTCAATACCACATTGGCAGCTGGGATAAATTATTGAAGCTCATTCACTGCAATGGGCCCAGGTCCCACTTGCTTTATGGAATGGAGGTGAATATGAGCATATTATTTCTGTTTGCCTTGTTGCAATCAGTACATTTTCAGTCTGTTGTTAATATGAAGGGACTTATTCCTGACCAGCAGAACAGGCAAGCCTCTGCTTCTCATGAGATCAGTAGAGACACAATAGCGGGAGGGGAAGAGCACACAAACAGGTGTGCTGGCCCCAAACTCACAGAGCTCTTAGTTACCACAATTCACACTGCAGTTTCCAAACACCAATTCATATACACATAAACACATGCAGTCAATATTCACATACATATATGCATGCATACATTCAAAGTTTCAATAAAGGTACACTCACCAGAGGCCCAGGTACAAAAATATGGAGGGTACCAACATGTTAAATAATAATTTTCTAAAAGACTAGGCAAAGTTTAAAGCCTCTCTTCTTCCCTCTTCTTCAACACCAATGCTTCCCTATCAGGCCTACTTAGTTTGTTCCCCATACTTGGCAGACATAGATGATCTGGGGTGTCCAAGGTCAAAGGTAAGAAACCCAATGCTGGGGGCTCCTATATGCATGTGATAGAACAGTTTTTCTTCTTTACTCTCCCCCAACTCTCCCATGAGATGACGTATCTGTGGATTTAAAGATATCTTTCCGCTACTTGTCCCAGATGTCAAAATTATTAATTATAGCTCTGCATTTACCCATACACACCTACACTGACATAGTCACACACACACACACACACACACACACACACACACACACACACACTTTCTCTCTCTCACACACACACACTTTCTCTCTCACACACACACTCACTATATACACACAGATAGGCCTCCTAGCCACATGGTTGGGTTGGGATGCTGTTGAGAAGGCCTCCCCTGACCGAATCAGTTGGGTCACATGCCTCTCAAAAATCCCACCATTAAATATTTATCCCATTGAGAGTCCCCAGTTAAGAATCAAATACCTCTGGTCAATGCAACACATCGTAAAGTTATCTAAAATTTTGGCAGAAACTCACTCTGCCCAGGCCTCCTCCCTCTCCTGGCTGGCTGACTCTTACTCATTCTTCAGGTCTGATCTGGCCTTCTCTGCCACTCTCCTTCCCCCAGATTATTAAGGGAGGTTAAGTTCCCCCATTAGCCACTACCATTACTCTGTTATTTTCCTTGGATGCACCTATTATAATTGTAATTAAGTCAATATTTGTCTGATTATATATGTATAGTTTGTGTTTCCTGTAGGCTGAGCACCCCAGTTGGTTAAAGGTCGCTTTTTTCTCTGCTCTTCACTGTACCCCCAGTCCCTAGCATCATGCCTGATACAGAGCAGTTATTTAATAGAATTAAATGAAGCTAGAGGGTTTGGGCGAAAAAAAGCAAAGAAGGAAGAAAAGGGGCACAAAAGTCACAGCAAAAGGTTCCAAACTCTTAAGATTTGGGCATCTGAATATCACTAGTCTCTCCTTTCCTCACCTGCCAGAGTGACATCATGTCCCCCTTTCTGGGCATGTTAAGATGCCCAATGGAACCATAGAGGGACAGTACCAGGATTCAAGGGGACCGAGACTTCTCAGCTGGAGGGAACATGTTTGAGGGGCACCCTGGCCTGGTCTGGCTCCCCACTAAGAGCTCATATTTCAGGAGCAAGTCTTGCATGAGAAACCCCATTTTCTAGATGTTTTCCTGTAAGATGGAAAAAATATTTGTTGCTGAGAATATATGGTATCAATAATAATAACAAAAATACTATCAGCTGTAAAATTTCTGAGCTAAAAATTTATACATATTTATATACAATTATTTTAATTAATTCTCTAAACATCTTGTAACGTTAAGTATATATTACTCCCATTTTGCAGATGGGGAACAAAAAAAGATATTATGTCATTGGCCCAAGGTCGCACAACTAGAAAGCAGCTGAGCCAGGACAGGACTCTTGAGACCACACTTTTAGCCACCGGGATATACTACCGCCATTTTAAGCCCATGAGGAGATGTCGGCCCATCTTTTATCACTAGACTTTCCTACTCACTATATATAAACTGATGTCATTTGTGGACTGGGGATTTATTTGGGATCTTGGAAGCTGCCACTGTTTCCTTGTCCTAGAAGCACCTGGACCTGGCTCTTGATTCCTGGAGTCAGAGAAGAGGAGAGATGCCAAAACATTTGGAGTCAGAGGAAGAAGCAGATACAGGCAGCTGGAAGGTGCCAGTTCCTCGGTGTTCCCCAGCAAAATACTCCTGGGCTCAGGCCCTCCTGCTTGAGAGTTGAGCCCACGTTAGCCTTCCCTCTGTACTTCTCTGCTCATCGTGGTGATCCTGGGAGCTCATCACTGGTCTTGAGGCAGCTGACAAGTGAGCCAGGTAGGGCCACAGAAACCTAGGCCAGTCAGTGTGAGGAAGGAGCTGCCACTGAGTAATGGGCCCTCTTTTCTTGGGACTGTACTCAGGGCCCTGGATTATTGTGTACAGCCCCTTCCAGAAAGTGAGAACTGTTGTGGACATTGGGTCATGGTCTCTCCTTCGCCTCTCTCTCTCTCTCCCTAGTGCACTGACTTCAGTTTTGTTCCTCCAGTGACTAGCAGCACTGTGCTCTATAGCTCCAAATTAGGTCTGGAATCACTTTAGGACTACTAAGGTCCCAGACCTCATGTGGATGAAATTTAGTCTATCACAGGCACTTTCTGGCTCATCCTTTCAACCCGCATTGATGCTGGTGCTACTTCCTCTAGTCTGTGAACTCCTAAAGGGCAGGGTCTGAGTTAGTGTTGAATATGGTCAATTGCTTTGCCTCCTCCCTTCCTACTTTCTTCTACTATGTTACGGAGACTGGAAAGCTGGAATTCATTTCCCTGACTCCCTTATAATTAAGTGCACTTATGTGATTAGAAGGCAGAAAGGAGGAAGAGGCCTTCTCTCTGCTATTTTTGGCATTCTGTGGGCAAACAGAATTCTGGAGACGAGGGGTTCTCCTGTAAAAGCCACAGCAGCTTCCTGGTCTCTTTTTCCTAATTCCTAGAAGGCAAATCTCTGGCAATGTCCTTTAATTCAATAGTTCTGGGGGTGGTCTTTTGAGTCCCCATGATTCTAAGTATTAATAATTCTCCTGGTATTATTAGCTCTCTTGGTACAGTTTCTAGGAGTCCATTCCATGAGTCTTTTAAATGTTTTTTGGGAAGAGTTAATTTCCTATATTAAGTTCTCTTCTGTTTAAAATACCTACATAGTAGTTTCTGTTTTCTGCACTGAACCAAGCCCTCAAAGAGTTGTGAAATGACTTCTTAAAGAAACTGGTGGAGGGATGGTGTGTTCAGGGAGCAAGAATGGTGCAGGGTAGGAAGCTAGTGAGCAGAAACAAGAATGCGTTATCATAAGCCAGCCTCTCTTACTGATAATCAGCAGGCTTTCCTATTCAGGGTGTAAGGAAGGTAGAAGCAGGGGCGGAGCAGGTAAGTAGATAGGCAAAGCACACAGTTCAAATGAGGGAGTTCAGAAATTGGCTATAGATCCACCATGGAATGCGAATTAATGTGTGTAACCCTTAGACAGACAGACAGACAGACAGACACACACACACACACACACACACACACACACACACTATGACTCAGAAATGGTTCTCTCTCTAGTTTGAAAACTCGACACCTTTATTCACTATGATGGCCCCAAATGTGATGAAGAATGATACAGAAGGTAAAAGATGCTTGTGTGTTGTTAAGAGGATAAGAATCAAGGTGAAATGATATGACTGCAGTGAAAGAAGAATAAATAGAGTGGGAATATTGAAGAAAGAGCTGGAAGTAGGTGGGATGGCATAATGGGAGTGAACTTAAATTGAAAGGAGGGAAGAAGGTGAATGAAGAGGTGTTTGAAGGCAGATAAGCAAGAAAACCAATCTTCTCATCCTGGATAACATAATCTTTACTACACAGTGCCTGAAAGATAGTAGGCATTACGTATGTATTTACTGAACTGAAGAACAAAGGAAGGATGGAGAGGTAGGACCAGACAGGATGGAGTATGTATGTGTACAAATAACCACTAACATTTGCCAAGTTTTACCATGAATCAGGCACTCTGCTAAGCACTTTGCATGCACTGTCATTTTAAATCAACACAAGCACTCTATGAGGCAATTATTAAATTACCCCCATTTACTAAATGAAGAAACTGAGTCTCAAATAATTCAAGTAACTCATCCAAGGTCACACAGGTAGTAAGTGGTAGAGTCAGGATTTGAATTCTGACTTGTCTTTAAAACCAGAGCTTCTCAGCATTACATTATATGTATTCCCCTCTGAGTCAAAGGTAGGTCTATACCCTCACCCCCACCACACACAAAAGTTTAGAGGGAACCCTGGGCTATCAGAGAGGGGACTAGCAGAGGAGGGATGGGAGCAGGCAGCCGTGGCCAGGCCAGGCCCCCTGTCTGGGGAGGGACGATATTAAAACTTCATCTTCAACAACAGAAAGAGAAACAATTTGAAACTTAATCATCTCCCAGAATTATGATCCCTCCCCACAGCAGGGGGCACATTAGCAGAGCTGAGAAATGATAATTCAGCAGCCCCCAACCCAGCAGGGAGGGAAAGAGAGGAGGATGAGGCAGAAAGGAAGGAAAATAGAAACAGAGACACAGAAAGAGATGAGGGGAGCCAAGGGCCTGACGTCTTAGGGTTCTTTCTTCTGCCCAGTTTGAAATAGGATTGCAAGGGAGTTGCCTGGAGGCACTTGACCCTTCAATTCTGCTCAGATAGGGCAGAGGTCAAGTTACTTCTTAGGTCAGTTCTCAGCATCAATGGGTACCATGTCTGGAGCTGTGCTTATGCCCACCCAGGCCAGGTGTGATTTGTGGTCTTAGCTAGGGTGAAGGAGAGCTTCCGAGCCCCCTGAGTACCCTCTCGTCCGATGGCACCTAGGCGAATCCGCGGTCTGTCAGGACCCGAGGTGCTGGACAGCTCCCAGCCCCAGAAAAGCTTTTCTGGCGTCAGCCGGAGGGGAGGGGTGAGGCTCCCCCCACCCCCACCCCCGCACCCTGGCAGTCCCCACCCTCAGGGGACGCGCGAAGGCTGCTGGGAGTTAGCGGGGGAAAGGGCTTGGGGTCGCGAAAGGGTCCCGATGGAGATCTGGTGGGGACCTGGAGACTGGACCCCTGGGGGCAACTTCTCCAGACGCATTCCTTCCTTCTGAGTCCAGACCCCCCACTGCCCCACCAACCCCGCCGGGACAATGGCGCCTTCAGCCCCCAGAAATGAATGGAGCCTTTGAGAGCCGCACGCCACGGGGTCAGCGGCGGCCACCGGGTCTGAGGCTGCCCAGCCTCCAGAGCACGCTTCGGGCAGGAAAGCATCCTATGGTCCCTGTCTTAAGAGAATGGTGGCCCCTGGGAAAGAGATTCATCCCGGATCAGGCAGTTCATGGTAAAAATGATTTTGGGGTGTGGGGGTGGGGAGAGAGAAACCCCTGCCCCGGTACCAGAAGAGAAAAACAGTTGCGTGTCCTCTCCTCAGGAGGCAGCACAGCAAGCTGCATGGGGACAGAATCTAGGAAACTTTCGCTACCTCTTCTTTCCCCTCCCCAAATCTAAGTCCCACCGTCCCTTTGGATGGGGCAGCTTCCCCCTTTCTCTCAGTGCCCATGTCTCTTCTGGGTCTGCTCTGAGGTCTGGTGTCTCCTCCCTGCTCCTGTCTCCCTTCCTCTTCCCGCAATGCACAGACTACCCGGTTTCTATAGAAACAGGCCCAGGAAGGCTCTGCCGGGAGGCCAAGGCCAGTACTGCTCTTAAGGGGGAGGGGTAGATAGGAACGGAAAGTGAGGAGCAGGAGGTGAATTCTAGCTATTCCCAGAAGGGAAGGAAACCTGTTGAGAGTGAGACTTCCACTGTTGCGGGTGGGGAGTGCGGGGCATCAGGAAGAGGGGCCAGAGATGTAATTGTGTGATGTGATTGAGGCATATGTGAGGGGCCCCTTCTTGCTCCTCTGGTTCTCAGTGCTCCAGACGTCTAGACCAGCCCCCTCAGAGGGGAAATTAGTGGGCAAGTAAGTGAGGGAGACAGATAGTACCAAGAGCTCTGCCCCTTTCTATCCACATGAAGCTGCACCATCTTACCCTTCCTGGGGGACATGCCCACTTGAAAGGAGACCGCCAGGAAACTGGAAGGCCCCAGGAAATAGGAGGGGAAATTGAAGTGGATCTGGGTGTTCAGAACTGTTTAGGGATGTCCCTTAGGCAACTGGAGCTAGAGGTGGCGAGAGGCCTAGGAGTGCTTATACTTGTACTTTTGCGGCATCTGTCCCTAACACCTCCAGTGAGGAGTGGGGAGTGGGCCTGGAGGCGGCAGCTGCCTCCCTTCTGTCCATCCCATCAGGATTTGACCACGGAAAGAAAAAAGTGGCGGCGGCCAAATAGGGGTTCACAGCAGAGGAGGAAGAAGCCTAAGGAGGGAGGGGCCAGGAGACGGGTGGGAGGGAGCTTCTTAGAGAGGCCTGACTCTTAGCTCCTGGGAAGCAAGTCCCAGCCCTCACATCCTCCCAATGCTCCCACCTCAGGCAATGCTGCCTCTTGGGCAGGGACCATGGGAGTTCTTGGAGTCCTGGGAGAATATCTTGTGGGGTCCCTTGGGAAGGAGCCTCCCAGGTTATCAGAAGGTTAGGCAAAGCTTTCCTGGGAAGAGGGTGGAGTGAAAGGGGTCCCTTGGGAACGTAGGGCTTCCTGGACCTGAACCACTGTCTTTCCCTTGACCGTAGCCCCCAGCACAGCCGTTTTGGTGTTTGCTTATTTTGGTTGTTTTCTGATCAGATATTTTGGCACTGTGCACACTGCCTCCTGTTGCCATGGCAGCCATGACAGGGTCTGAGACACCGTGAGAAAAATACCAAAATTAATGAGTGAGCGAAAGTGAAGCCGAGAGAAAAACAAGGTTTAAAAAAGAGTTAAAACAGTAATGGAAACAGGCTTCCCAGTTCCACAGCAGAGCAGCTGCTGAAGCGTCCCCAGAGCGGCAGCCCCCACTCAGCCTTGGGCTCCTGGCATCTCCCAGACCTCAAGGCAGAACTCACTTGCCTTCCCCCACCCAGCCAGCCACAGACCAGCAACAGCCACTCTGAACGGTCCCAAGCACTACAGAAGATCAGTTCCAACAGGAAATCAGCTCCTATCTCAGGTAGCCTCCTGCCTCCCAGAACAGCATCCCAGGGAACAGCTTCTCATCTCCTAGGCAACGTAGTCTGGGCTACAGTCCCCACACAACAGTGGTCTCGCTCTATTACCAGGAAATGGCCTCCCAGCTACACTCTAGCTTCAGAGCTATGGCTGCAGGCATAACAGCTTCCCAGCTAGAGTCCTGTACACAGTAACAGCCCAGCCACAAGCCTGGGCAACAGTATCTTAGCTATAGCCAATCCCTGTTCACTGTCATCACAGCTATAGCTTCAGGACCAATAGCATCACAGCTACAGTCTTATACACCACGTAGCTTGCTCTTATCTCAGGTAACAGCGTTCCTCCCTAGTACAGGCTCCTAGCAACAGCCTCTCCCACGTACGTCATATTACAATAGCAGAGAACAGGTTCTCGACTATTGCCAGTCTCAGGTGTGCCAGCCTCACACCTATAGCTTCAGGTCCAATGGCATTTCAGTTACAGCCCTCCCCTCAACATGCACACTTATAAACACACACACACACACACACACACACACACACACACAGTTTGGCAACAGCCTCTCCAGTAATCTGATTATTCTGGCTGTAGTCTAGGCACACAGTGTCACAGCATCACAACAGTATCCCAGCTACAACCAGAGGCAACAGCCTTTTTGTTACATTGCCAGGCCCTACAGCATCCTAGTCCTCTTAGCTATATCCCAGGTACACACATATAACAACAAATGTCTTAGGCCACAAACATTCCAACCACTCCCACACCTAGCATCCCCCAGGCTTCAATCCCAGGCCACAATCTCAGGCACCATCAGTTTCAGGAGCCCCCCCCCACCCCAGTTCTCTACTTGCCAACCAGGTCCTCCTCCCAGTTTGGTACAAGGCCAGGAGGCTGGCTTCTCTCCTCTTCAAATGTCACCTCCTGGTCCCTGTCCTTTGCCAAACCCCCCTTCTGGGGAAGTAAGCTTTAATTCCCATATCTATATTGCAGGCTCAGGTCCACCACAGAGACCAGCCTGGAAAGCTGAGTAGGAGGGGATGGGGGCAGGGAGAGGAGTGGGCACACCTTGGCTTGGTCTGGCCTAGTTCTGCTCCTGCCACTTGGTGCAGGATTTGGGTTTGATGGTGGTGATGCAGGGAGGATTGAGGAGAACATCTGGGAGATTAGCATTTCCTGCCCAGCTCTGCGGCTGCCTATCTTGCTCAGCCCTGACCAGGGGAGGAGAACAGAGGAGCCTTTGAATGGCTCCCAGCAAGTATACCGGGGAGGGCTTGCTGCAGTGGGCAGCACGCACATGCTGGGGGCAGGGAGGCTGGGGCAGTTCCTCTGTGGAAGATTTCTTCTCTCTGGGCCACTGACTTCTTCCCTGGAGCTTGTTTAGTGATGGGAGGAGTATGAGTTTTGCAGGGGACAGAGAAGCCACTTACAGGACAGAACCTCGTTTCACTAACTCTACCTATCTCTCATCCAGACTCCCTGACCTGGGCTCCTGGAGCTGAGGACTGGGCCCAGGCCAGAAAGGGAGTCTAGTTGAGGGGGGCAGCTCTGGGAGAGATCTTGGGCAGTCCTTGCTTGCCTCCTTAGCTGGCCAGAGATCCCACTCTTACCCTGAAGAGTGTCCCACAGAGAGTCCAGGTATAAGAAGGGGAGGAAGCAAAGGAAAGAAATAAGGGATAAAAGAGTGGTGTAAATGGGAAAACGGGGGAGGACAAGGAGGAGGAGTTAGAGGTTACAGCAAACAGAGGCCCAATAACTTTCCATACCCAGCGCCAGGCCTTGCCAGGGACAGCCTTCCTCGTTCTTCTGACCTAGAACACCCTGCCTATGCCTCTAGGTGGCGAAAGGCGGGAGGTCATATTGAACTGGGGCACTTGAGAGCCTGGGGTATCAAACCCTGAGCAAAGGAAAGGGAGTTCCCTAGGTGCTCCGAGACCTCTAGATGGCGCCAGAGAGTCAGAGCTGAGCCAGAGAAACAGGAGTATCCAAATGTGTAAGACACTGCGTGTGACACTGTGTGCCTCGGTGAGTGTGAGTGTGACAGGGAACGTGTGGCACTGCGAGGGCATGTGACACCGCGCGGCCTCGCAGGGCAGGGACCCGTGTGACTGTGTGAATGTGTATATGTCACTGGTAAATGTGCGGGGCCACTGCTCCCTGCCACCCTCAGGGCAGGTGGTTGGGGGATCTCAAATAGCCCGACTCGGGTGCGTCACCTCATTCTCCCACTTGCTTATTTCCCCCATTCTCATTCTAGAGGAGACTCCGGGTCCCCTAACCCTCCACCTCCAACCGTCCCCTCCATAGCCCCACCTCCACGTTAGCTGCGGCCACCGAGGCTGACCGCTTTGCGGCTTCGACCAGAGGGGCAGGGGTGGATTTTCCCCGGAGCGCAGTGGGAAGGGAGGGCCACACGGGTTGATCTGGGGGCCCTGGCGGGAAGAGGACGGATCTGGAGGAGCAGATGCCCATGGAAGAAGGCACTGGTGGCGACACATCCCCAGCCTCCACTTCCCAGGGGGCAGGGTAGGGACCGGTGTTTGAGTAAGGTTAGAAAGGGAATTCGGGAGGGGTCCTGGATGGGGGCTCGGGTGGGATAAGTGTAAACGGAAAAGCCAAGGAGGGGGGCGGACTGTGTATCCGGGCCCCGGGTAGTGGGGAGATAGCAAAGGGGGCTCCTGGCTTTGGGGAGCGGTGCTCGGGGTCCCCTCCCAGTGGGACCAGATCGGTCCCGAGCTCCACCTCCCGGCCGGGGTGGAGGGGGGCGGGGAGGCGGGCGGGAGGCGGGCGGGCGGGCCGGGAGGGAGGAGGAGGGAGGGGGCGGGACGGGCTCTGCGCTCTGCTCGTTGCTGGCTCCGCCGCCACCTCGCACACTCGGGGAGCGGGAGCGCGACGCGGACGCGGAGCCGCCAGGGCTGCTGCGCCCATAGCTAGCCGGAGCCGGAGCCTGAACCGCAGCGCCAGCCTGAGCCGTGCAGAGCCGCAGCCCGGGCCGGGGCCGGTGGTGGCTCATGGACTGCAAGGCCCGAGGCCGGTGCTGCCCCGAGGCGGGTAAGGATCCGGCGGCGGTGGCTCCCGGCCGTGAGCGGCCATGGCCGGCGGGAGCTGCGGGAGGGGCGCTCGTCCGAGCGAGGCCAAGGGGGCTGTGTCGGTGCTCATCGCGCCAGGGCAGAGGTGGGAGAGGCTGGGAGCTCGGAGCTGGGATTGCGGCCGGGGCACCCTGGCCTCCAAGGTCCGCGGCGAGAAGCGGATAGGAGGAAAGAGGGTTCTGAACCGGCCCCCAGCTTCTGCGTCCCGCACCCATGCTCGCTTGGAACCGCGGGTATAGGAGACTCTAAGAGTGCGCGGAATGAAGAAGGTTTTGGGGAAGAGCGTAGCCCCCAGTTTGGGGGGGGCTCCCTGAGGACGAAATAGCAAGGACCCTCCCTCATCTACCACGCACACACACTTGTTGGGCGACCACCTTTGCTCACTCAGGCGCTTCCAGTTCCCCGCGGGCACCCTGAGGACCAAACCACGGACATAAGTACACGCATACATACATCCGTTCATATGTGAACACAGACATACCTCCCGCACACCAGCGCCCACTGGGGCACCGGCACTGGCTCAGAACCCGCTTCAGCGCCTGCAAGTTCAGCGGCAGGGACATACAACCCTTGGCCAAACGGAACAACAGAACACAACTGGTGTGCCATTCGGACACAAACACAGTGTCCGGCCGATATGTAGGAGTGTCACGCACAGTTCGCCAGATGAACACTCAAAACCTAGCCACACACACACACATTTATTCCTTTAAGGAACACACCCTAATACAAATCGTTACCTACTCCTTGGCCAGAACATAGGTACACATCACAGGTTGGCTTACACTCACATAAACACACAACCCAGTATCTCGGCAAACGCCTTGAGGGCACACACCCTATCACAGTAAGTGGCACCTGCAGCAGCGCCTCACAATCACAAACACAAAATTCTCTGCTTCGCACGTCCTAACAGTGGGTGTCTCTCACACCTTACACCACAGTGTCACATTACATCTTGCAGTGTAGACACACAAACACACACATTCTGTCCCTCTCCCTGGGAGGCCTGATGTCGTCTGGGGAAGCCGGGGTGCCCGGCCAGCCCCTAGCGCCCCTTCACCTTAATCACATTGTTATTGTAAATACCGCACAGCGGGAACCCTGGAGGCCGGCGGGACAGGCTTCCCCTGCTGGCGCCTCCCCCACCCCCACTCCGGGGCTGTCTGGCCGGGTATTCCTGGAACCAGCTGGACCTGGCTGGCCGCACCATCCCACCTCTTCGGGGCTCCAGAGGGTGCAAGCCTGGGGCGGTAATTGCCACCCTCTTCGGACCGGTTAGCTGCGTTCTCCGAGCCACCTGGGTCCCCTGCACACCTGTTCCCCTCTCACACCTGGGCGCCCCCTCCGCGGGTTCCCGACTGCAGGCCAGAGTCCTGAAGGCCGACTAGGCCCTGGGGCGGAGATCGCGGCACGCGCAGGAGCAAAATTGATAGGGGAGATGCACTCGCACCCCTTCCCCACAGCTATCCGCGGTAGCCCGGACTTCTGGCCTCGGTTTCCCCAGTAGTGGTCGACGACTATTCCTTCTAGCAGGAAATATTTGGGGCGGCGTTGAGGTCTTTGAGGACTGAACGTGGGGCAAACACCTCGTTTCCTCCCACCGCGAGAGGGTCAGTTTTATGAGAAGGTTCCCGCCGGGCCTGGCTCTCCGCTTTGTGATTCCGGCGCGGGATCCCTCCCTGCGCCCTCTGCGTGGCTCCCGCCGACGCGGGTTTGCAGGGACCGTAGGCAGAGGCCCGAGATGCGGAGGAGGAGAGATTCCCCGCAGCGGCTCCTGAGGCTGGGGGCGCATGGCGGGGGGCGGGGGGGGGGCTGGCTGAGGCGTCTTCTCACCGCGCGGCGCCCCGCCCTCGCCTGGAGCTTCCCCAGGCCTGGGGCAGCCCAGGTGGGGGTGGAGCCGCCTGAGCTTGAGGATGATGGAGGAACTGTCGCCATCACCCCCTCTCCCCTCACCCCAACACCCCTGCGTTCTCTGGGAGGAGAATCCCCGCAAACTGGGTGTGTGCTGGGAGCGCCCGCAGACCACGGCGGTGTAGGCAGGGGGCTGCGCTGGCCGGCGGAGTCCAGGACGTCGTGCCAGAAGACGCAGGGAGCCTTCCGTTACCTGCTTTGGGCCAACCCTCGTTTACTGCCAGGAAAGAGGGCACCCAGGACGTGTTTGTGGCAGCCCAGAGGGCTGGGTGTGTGTCTGGGGAGGGGTAGGGTGTTACTTTCTAGACGCGGGGGGTCTAGAAGGATTGAAATTTCTAATTACAACTACACCAAGGCATGAGGTGGGACTGAGGGGAAAGGGATAAGAAAGATCTCCGGAGCTGGCCAGGGACCGTGTGGTAGGGGAGCAGGTCAGGTTTCCCTGCTTCCCCCAAACCCAATCCCTAGTTCCAAAAGGGATCAGCTGGAAAGGAGTGTCATGCTGGTCTGGCGTCCTCCTGGCAGTGAAGCTGCTGCTCTGGCTGCTTCTTCAGAGGAGCTGAGCTAGATAGAGAGAGGGAGCTAACTGCTGGGGAGAGTGGGATGGAAGGGCCAGGAGAGGGCCTGCAAGAGTGTGGGTGTGGCTGAGTGGGAATCAAGGCTTGGGGAGAGGAGGTGGAGGAAGCCTCTATGATACAGGCTAACGGTGGCCCCTACCATGAGCAAGGATAGTTGTTGGTGCTGCAGAGATTCCTTCAACAGTGTATTGAGCGCCTATCTGCCAGGGCCCACGGTGGGTGGTGAGGATGCGGTACAGAAATAACATACATACCATCCTTGCCTTCATAGGTCTCCCCAACTGGTAGGGGATTGATTCATTTATTTATGGAACCAATGAGCACCTACTGTGTGCCTGATGCTGGGAATAAAATGCTTTAGTCAGTGATTAGGACATATGTGTGTGTGTTTATATATTTTTTACAATGTAATAGACCTCGATGCATCAGTTCTCACTCATTTAATTCTCCCAAATAAGTTCAAGAGACAGGATTTATTATTTCTATTTCACAGTGTGGAAATAGGTTCAGAAAGGTGAAGTCGCTTGGCCAAGGTCACACAGCTAGGAAGTGGTGGAGCAAGGGTTTGAACCCCGGCAATCTGAATTAAGAATGCAGGTGCCTAGAAGCCCTGCAAAAGCTAATAGAGGGTTGTGGAAGAGAAGGGAAAGGAGCTGAGGGTTGGCACTATTCACCATGGGAGGTCTCTGAATAGCTCCACCCCACACAGCCCTGCTTACTTACCTCCCCTCCCAGACATTCACTTTGTCCCTTGGTGTTTTGTGCTCACAGGGCCAGTGCCTATTGTGTAACAGTGCAGGGGTAGGGGTTTGGGGGGGTCCAGGGCTGACCTGGTCACTGGGACATTGATAGCTGCTTCTGTGTTTCCTCTGTGGCCACAGCATTCAGCAGAAAGTGGATCCTGGTCCCCGAGGTGGGCTGGAAAGAAGGTTCCAGGTGAACCCTCCTCAGATGTTGACACAGATGGTGTTTTTCCTTGGCCTTCCCTGGACTTTGCCCCCTCACACCTCACTGTACTCCTCAGGCCTGAGAAGGAAAAGTCAAGTGTCCCTGCTGAGGCTCTGGCTTCTCAGGGTCCTGAGTGCCCATGTCACTGGGCAGAGGTGGGGCCAGCCTTGCCAGGAAAGCAGCCAGGACTTGGGGAAGGGCAGATAAGGCACTAACCGCTTCAAAGGCTCAGTCAGGCACTAATGACTCCCAATAACTAACCACGGGGGCAAAGTTCAGGCCTGGTGGGAATAGAGGTGAGGCAGGGCCGCCTCAATGTTGTTCATGGCTGCTCTGACTCTCTCTGCAGCCTAGGAGGCCTGGGGTCCTTCAGTCCTTGAACCCGAGGCCCTCTCTTTCTGTTTTCCTCTTTGTCTGGCAGGTTTGGCAGCCCAGGGTTGTGTGTGTGTATGTTGTATGTTGGGGAGGTACATAGCAAACATCATATTCTAGCCATGGGGGGTGATTTCTGTTCACTTCCCCTCCCCCATCAAGCCTTTCTGCCAGACTCTGGGGTGTGAAGAGGCATTCTTTCTCAAACCCTGACTTCCACTTACTACTTATATGACCTAAGACAATTAATTATTCTTTTTGAGCCTCAGTTTCATCAACTGTGCTGTGGGGAGCCATGTAATAATAACCAGTACTCACTTCAGAGAGTGGGAGGATTAGAGGAAATAATGTATGTAAATGTAGTAACATCTCAGGGAGTGTTACTTAAGACAGGGAAGATGATGGTAAAAGTGATGATGATACAGTTTGCACTTCTTTCTGAACTCCTAGGATTTAGTGTATCTCAAAGTTGTTCCCAGAAGTTCAGGGCCATTGCTTCTTGCTCCCTGAGGATTTCTCCAGGTTCTTTCTCAGGAATCAGAATTCCTAAGGGTGGGGCCAGGAAAATCCTCATTTTTAAGGGACTCTCCAGGTGCTTTAAGGGCCTAAACCCTCTTCAACTCTTGCCCCTACTCTAGATACCCTCCCCCAACCCCATTTCCCCCCACATTCTTCCAACCTCTCAGGAACTCTCCACGCCCTCATACCTTCCTTGCCTTGGATATTCCTTTATGATTCTCTTTCCAGCTCAAAAGTTGAATACCACAGTCCTCTCCTGGCTCCTCTCCTTGCTGGAGGTAAGGGATCTCTTAAGAGTGACAAAGTGAGAGAGAATATTGGGGGAGCAGGGGGGGCGGGTCACAAACTTGTTGTGTTTGTACTGCCTGGGAGGCCTGAGGATTGTGATCCTGAGATGGGGTAAGAAGTTCCAGATACAAATCAAAGTCACCTAACTTTGCCAGACCATGGGCCTCTGAAT
This sequence comes from Furipterus horrens, assembly GCF_987537825.1. Taxonomy (NCBI): domain Eukaryota; kingdom Metazoa; phylum Chordata; class Mammalia; order Chiroptera; family Furipteridae; genus Furipterus; species Furipterus horrens. Next base: position 72,538,320 of record NW_028327180.1, read on the forward strand.
TTGTAGCCAAAACTTGTGAGCATTCATTTTTCTTTGAAAAATCTTAACCATAGTTTCATAAAATTTGTAAAGGGAGATGTGACCCAAAAAGCTTAAGACTCCTTGATCTGAAGAGAGTGAGGGGAGGCAAGCAGTGACTATCTTATTTCTCCTCTTTGTCAGGTTTAGGGCAATCCCCTTGTAACCCCCACGCTGCCAAGACTTATGCATGGAATTGGTGCGCACAATGACCTCATGATCACGTGCTATGCCTGTGCTGTGGAGGGGGTGGGGCAGAATTAGGTGCCTGAAGAGAATGAGGTTCTTTGGAGTCAGGTGTGTTTGGGTTGGGCCTTGAGGGTAGTAAAATGAGCCTGGTGCCTGGTCCTCGAAGGTAGAGGGGAAATGGCTGGAGAGTGAATCCAAATGGAGCTTCAGATAAATTCTTCCTTCTTTTAAAGAGATTAAGATTGCAGCTGCGAACAAACACTCGGTAACTTGATAACGCCTCACACACTTGAAGCACATTCTGAGGACCAGGGAGGGGCTGTGCTTGGGACAGGCCATGGGGAGGAAGTGAAGTGTTTGACTTGTGTAAGGAATCTGTGTGCTCTGTGAGCACTGGCCGAGAGTCTACTAGGAACCTCAACAGAGAAAGATTCAATTGGACTCCAGCAGGTTCTTAGTAGAAAACAAGCAAGGACCACACCAAAAGTGCCAGGATAGGTTAAGCCTGGGAGCTAAAATAATCAGTCATTCAGGAGCCCTTATTGAGTGCCTGCTGTGTGCTGGGTCCGTATGAGGATTTAGGAGTAAGCAGAGCAGAGGCTCTCCTGCTCTCTGCTCAGTCTTGTAGGAGAGACAAACAATTCACAGATCACTTCCCAAACAACTACTTAACTAGTGCTTTGAGGGGCATTTGCTGAGGACTCACTGTGTGCTAGGCATTTAGCCCACATGATTTCAAACTTCCTAAGAAATGGGTAGCATGGTCCCCACTTTCCACATCAGGAAACAGGCTCTAAATCAGTTGCTCCAGCTCATGCAGCCAGGAAGTAGATAGCTGGGGTTGGCCTCAGACTGTCTGATGTCATAGTCCCTGCTCTTTTCCACCCACTGCCTTCCATGTGCCAAATGGGTACAGCCACACAATATGGACCAATAGTCATCAAGTTAGAATTGTTGTCAGTTCCGCCATTGCAGAGTGCCTCTGTCCTGTTCACTGCTGTGTCCTGGTACCTAGGACAAAGCTGGGCACATTATAAGTGTCCAATAAACATTCACGGAATGCATGAATGAGCACTTACCATGTGCCCAGATTTGTGAAGGAGCATGAGTGGAAGCTGGGGGATGCATGTAGGGAGCCCTGTTCCTTTCCTCAGGATGTTTGCTGTTTGAGGCAGAGAACACAGGAATAGGTGCACAATACTGGAACACACGCAGACGGGTGGCATTCCAGGCAGCAGTGATTCATTGCTGGGGGATTGGGGCAGACAATAAGCAGCTATGAGTTGGAGGCTGAGAGGTCACTGTGAGTTGGAGAGGCCTGGGAAGGATTCCTGGGGCACCAAAGCTTGCCTTCAGTGGGGTGAGTGTGGCCTGTCACAGAGCCTGGGGTGGAATTTCCGGGTGTAGGGCAGGTATTCCAGGTGGATGTGGGGAAGTAGGGAAAAGAGACTAAACCTGAGCCCCTTGCTAAAAATTCTGGGCTAAAGACTGGATTTGAGTAGAGGGGCTGGTCATGGTTTTGTTGGAGAGGAGGAGAGAGTCAAGACTGGGACAGTAGCTGGCAGGTCTGGCTGGGGCCTGCAAATGCACATCCTCAGAGCTAGGGGTGCGACGGGCTGAAGAAATGGGTTATTGTGGTGTTGGGGGCACAGCTTGTGGTGCTAGGGTACACAGGGCTAATTGGAAGGATCTGGGGGCGGACAGGGAGAGATGGGACTGGACCTGTTAAGGTGGGTACAGGCCAGGTGTGAAATAAGGGCCAGATGTTTGCAGGGGTAGGGATCAAATAGTGCCAAATGTTCGTAATCAAGAGACTATGAGCAAGGGAGGGGGTGTGGTCAGGGAAAGGCTGGTGGTGTCATTGGTACCTGCGTCCCAGTTAGACCTGCTGGGCTCCCCATTGCTAAGGATAGGTCAAGGCAGCTCCCATTTCCAATTCCAGGGCTAGTCAGTCCTGACCACAGTCCTGACCCCCTAACCTTGTTCTTTACTGTCTTCCACACAGCTGCTGTGTCTTCCCCACATCTGCCAGTGGAAGGTGGAGAGGGAGTGGGAGGCGCACTGGGAACTGTGTGTGCACATGGGCATTCGTGCCCAGGGCCGTGTGTGTTTGGGAGGGAGTTTGGGGAAGGCTAACACCTTACTCCTCAACCCTAACTGTTTCCAGGCCTCGACTGGTGCCCAGTTCAAGCTGACCCTTCATGGGAGTGAGGGACATTGGGCATTATGGGTGATTTTTGTCAGACAAGAAGGACTTGACATGTCATAACTCATACACATACACTAACTGGGCATCTCAGAAGAGACAGAAACAAGACATCACCCCCTCCAGCCACTCTGAGTGGCCCTGAGTGTGGGCGTGGTAATTCAGGGTATGGGGAGTGTAAGGGGTACCTGTGTCTCTTTCCTACTGTGTGTGTGTCGGGGGAAGGGGTTCGTGCTCGAGGCCTCGCCCTTCCGCTAGCTGTGTCTCTATCTCAGTATCGGGTAATTACCATGGGTGACTAAGGCAGGATTCTAGTGAGAAGGAGGTGTTGGGCAAAGCACTGAGTAGAGAGCAGGGCGGAAAGGAGGGAGTGTCAGGTGGGTCAGGGCGTTCCATGGGCGGGAACTGCTCTAGACCTGTTCCAGGTCCCTTACCAGCTCCTCCAGCTGGGGCAGACACCCGCTGCTACACCCAGCTCTGGGTAAGACTCAGGCTGAGGGTGAGACTCGGGCTGAGCTCTCCTTACAGGAGAGCAGTGTGTAGGTGGGAGAGGGAGAGTGGGGGCCTGGCTCTGGGCAGCCCTCGGGGCCAGATTTCTCCTCTTAGCTGAGCATCTGTTTTACCTCTTCCCCTTGCAGCCCTCCTGATTCTGGAGCCTGCCAGGATGGGACCCCTGAGGCCCAGCCCAGGCCCTGGGGGGCAACAGTTGCTGCTGCCGCCCTTGCTGCTGGCACTGCTGCTCCTGCTAGCACCATCCCCAGGCCAGGCCACTCAGGTGGTGTACAAGGTGCCGGAAGAGCAGCCACCCAACACCCTCATTGGGAGTCTCGCAGCCGACTACGGGTTTCCAGATGCGGGCCACCTGTACAAGCTAGAGATAGGTGCCCCATACCTGCGAGTGGATGGCAAGACAGGCGACATCTTCACCACTGAGACCTCTATCGACCGCGAGGGGCTCCGTGAATGCCAAAACCAGCTCCCTGGTGAGCCCTGCATCCTGGAGTTCGAGGTGTCTATCACAGACCTCGTGCAGAATGGCAGTCCCAGGCTGCTCGAGGGCCAGATAGAGGTACAGGATATCAATGACAACACACCGAACTTTGCCTCACCAGTCATCACGCTTCCCATCCCTGAGAACACCAACATCGGCTCACTCTTCCCCATCCCAGTGGCTTCAGACCGTGATGCTGGTCCCAACGGTGTGGCATCCTATGAGCTGCAGGCTGGGCCTGAGGCCCAGGAGCTATTTGGGCTGCAGGTGGCAGAGGACCAGGATGGGAAACAGCCACAACTCATTGTGATGGGCAACCTGGACCGGGAGCGCTGGGACTCCTACGACCTCACCATCAAGGTGCAGGACGGTGGTACCCCGCCACGTGCCAGCAGTGCCCTGCTGAGGGTCACTGTGCTCGACACCAATGACAACGCCCCCAAATTTGAGCGACCTTCCTACGAGGCTGAGCTGTCTGAGAACAGCCCAATAGGCCACTCAGTCATCCAGGTAAGAGTCCCTCCACCTCGTTGTCAGGATGACCCACCTTTAGAAATGGGAACCCTCTCTAAGCTGGTGAGAATTCCCTTCACATAGGGGGAAAACTACCAGGATACTGTGGCAAGACCTCTTGTCCCAAGCCCCAGACAGATGAGACTTTCCCACAAGCCCCACCCCACCCTAGCAGATGATACTACTTTTCTCTATCAAGCAACTTCAGTGACAGTGGCTTGGCATATGACCAGTAATTCCCTCTTCCCCGAGGCAGACTCAAGTTGGAGGAATCTCTAAGAAGTAAAACCCCCTCCCAAGTCAATTAATCTCCACCCACCACCCACCCAGCCGCATGAGCTGAGCTGGAACAAGGGAAACACCTTTTGTCCAAGTAGGATCTCTCCAGAGAAAAAAGCATCTTCCCAACCAGGGGCCCTTTAGCCGTAAGAGATTTTCCTGAAGCTGGAGGATGGAGCCTTACTTCACCCTCCTGCTTGACAAAGTCAGATGAGATCATTTGAACCAGGCGGGTCCTCAGAGTTCTAAAAAACTGGACTCAGATGTCTGTATACTGTCTTCCTCCGCTAGGCACAGGGCGCCCATGGGTATGGGGTGCTTGGCACAGGCGGGGGGCGGAGGGGGCTCAGCAGCCTCTGCTGAAGTTCTCAGCACCCCTCTCGTGGGAACTGCCCCAGGGGCTGGGCAGCTTGGTAGGGCCAGAGCCTGGGAGGGAGCAGAGAAAGCGTCCCTGCAGACAGGTGGGCGTATCTCCCACTGTCATCTCAGCCCTGGCCTCCTGCCAGCCCCAGCTCCTTTCTCCTTCCCCATGGGCTAAAGCTGTCTGTCTCTGATGAGGGGAAGCTGAAGAGGGCTCAGCCTGCCCTGGATGCCGTTACCCGTCCTAGGAAATCCTTCGTACTGTGTCCTCAAAATGAAGTGGGGCATGGGAAGGAAATTCAACCCTTTTCTCTTTTTTTAGAGACTGGTGGACTGAAACCCATAGAAGAGACACTGAGAAAGGAAAGGGAGACAGACAGTCAGGGATGGTGAATAATAATAGCCTAGGTGCCAGGACTACTCTAAACACATTATGTGTATTATAGCATTTAATCCCCACAGTACAAGGTAAGCATTATCCCCATTTTGCAGATGGGAAACTGAGTTGTCCATAAAGTTTAGGACACTTGCCTGATGTCATCCAGCCTGTGTTCAGATCCCACCTTGTCCATGTACAACAGTCTGGCTTTGGAGCCTATGTGTGTGCAGCAACTAACACCCCTCCCAGTGGGTGAAGCAGGAGAGTGGGGCAGAGACGAGACTAGAGGGAGAGGTTGGGAGCAAGGCAGCAGCAGGAAAGAAGCAGAAAGAACTGAGCAAGGATGGGAGGGTAACAGGGACAGAAGTTGAGTCCTAGGCAGACAAAGGGAAGTAAAATATCAAGAGAAGCCGATAAGAAGCTGGGTGACCAATCTGGACACATGGAGACAGTGGGACTCATAATGAAAATGTTGGAGACAGAAATAGATGGCAGGTAAATTGAGGGGTGAGCAGAAACTGCTTGGTTTTCAGTGGGTGAGAGTGGCTTACAGGGGTGAGTGGAGACCTAAGTAGCTGGGAACTCAAGTCCAAGTGTCTCCACTGTGAGAAAAAGTCCTGGCAGGAAGGAAAGAGACCAGCAGTGGCTTCAGGGCCCATTGGGTGCAGAGCCCAGCACTGTGTTAGCACTGGTTTTCAGAGATGGACAGATAAGAGGATGAATGGATGGATGGATGGATGGACAGACAAAAAGAGGGATCAGTGCTATTTAGGGAGCACTTGCCATGTGCCAGGCAGTGTTAGGCACTTACACGTGTTATTCCATTTAGTCCTCACCATAACCCTGTGAAATAGGTTCTGTTGTTATCCCCATTTTATATATTTGTAGACTGAGGCTTGGGAAGATTAGATCATTGGTCCAAGGCCACATATTTGGGAAGTGGTGAAGCTGGTGTTTAAACCTAAGACCCTTCTGCTCCACTCCTCAGAGCTCTGTCAAGTTATGCCTATCCCTCTTCCCCCCTCAACTCCCAGCTCACCTGTCATCACATTCTTTAGTATCTAAGTCATAGCAATTTCTACCTGGTTCCTGTTGCCCCCATGTTTGTATAGAGTGTGCTTCGGTGTTGGCATGGGAGGGTGTGCCTAATGCAAAGGGACAGACAGTTCATTGTTTGATGCTGGAAGCCCAGCCTGCTGCCAGCAGGCTCTGTGGCCTGCACCAGCTCCTCCCTTCTGGATGCAGGCTCTGCTGGATTCCTCAAGTTGGTGCCTAGCCAGCACCAGCCCAGTGGGAGGGGGAGAAACAGGTTTCCCTGGTTTGTCAGAACAGTGGCCTGGTCGGCTCCCTCTGACCCATATCCCTATCTGGCTGCTTTCAAAAGAAATTCCCTCACCTGTGTCCTCCAGGTGGACATGTGGACATGTGGGTCTCCACTGATGTGCAGACACACATGTGCACAAACACACATGCCTTCTCCCTCAATCGCACATATTCACACAATCACATGTGTATGTGCATGCATATTATACACATATGTCATGCATATAAACCATCTGTACTGCTCACACCTTTCCAGCTCTTCAGAAGGGCTGGAGGCCAGTTTAGTTGGGTGGAAGGGCTATACTACTTGGACAACTGGCTCCGCATTCCCATATTCAGGCAGATCAGTGCAGGAATGATGAGCAGACTTTAACTCTGCCCTCTCCCATCTCTAGTAGTTGCTTGTAGCACTGTTGAAGAGTTGCAGGCTGCATGTGTGTTCTTTAGGGAAATAGATCAGGAATATGTGCCAGAGTGTCAGGATCGGGAAGAGGGCGGTACACGGGCTGCTCTTGAAAAGGGTGCCACATCAGGTCTGTCATGTCTGCCATGTGTGTTAGAAAGGCAGCTTGCGTGTCCCTTGGTTTGCTGTTCTGGACTAAGCCATGCCTGTTTTCCTTGTTTTCGTCGCTTGCTCCACAGGTGAAGGCCAATGACTCAGACCAAGGTGCCAACGCCGAGATCGACTACATGTTCCACCAGGCGCCCGAAGTAGTGAGGCGTCTTCTGCGACTGGACAGGAACACTGGACTTATCACTGTGCAGGGCCCTGTGGACCGTGAGGACCTCAGCACCCTGCGCTTCTCAGTGCTTGCTAAGGACCGAGGCACCAACCCCAAGAGTGCCCGTGCCCAGGTAGTGGTGACTGTGAAGGACATGAATGACAATGCCCCCACCATTGAGATCCGGGGCATAGGGCTAGTGACCCATCAAGATGGGATGGCTAACATCTCAGAGGATGTAGCAGAGGAGACAGCTGTGGCCCTGGTGCAGGTATCTGACCGAGATGAGGGAGAGAATGCAGCTGTCACCTGTGTGGTGGCAGGTGACGTGCCCTTCCAGCTGCGCCAGGCCAGTGAGACGGGAAGTGACAGCAAGAAGAAGTACTTCCTGCAGACTACCACTGCACTCGACTACGAGAAGGTCAAAGACTATACCATTGTGATCGTGGCCGTGGACTCTGGCAACCCTCCACTCTCTAGCACCAACTCCCTCAAGGTGCAAGTGGTAGATGTCAATGACAATGCACCTGTCTTCACCCAGAGCATCACTGAGGTCGCCTTCCCAGAAAACAATAAGCCGGATGAAGTGGTGGCCGAGGTCACTGCCAGTGATGCTGACTCGGGCTCCAATGCTGAGCTGGTTTACTCTCTGGAGCCTGAGCCGGCCGCCAAGGGCCTCTTCACCATTGCCCCTGAGACCGGAGAGATCCGGGTAAAGACATCCCTCGATCGGGAACAGCGGGAAAACTATGAGTTGAAGGTAGTGGCAGCCGACCGGGGCAGCCCCAGCCTCCAGGGCACAGCCACTGTTCTTGTCAATGTGCTGGACTGCAATGACAATGACCCCAAGTTTATGCTGAGTGGCTACAACTTCTCAGTGATGGAGAACATGCCAGCATTGAGTCCAGTGGGCATGGTGACTGTCATTGACGGGGACAAGGGGGAGAATGCCCGGATACAGCTCACAGTGGAGCAGGACAATGGTGACTTTGTTATCCAGAATGGCACAGGCACCATCCTCTCCAGCCTGAGCTTTGACCGGGAGCAACAAAGCACCTACACCTTCCAGCTGAAAGCGGTGGATGGTGGTGTCCCACCTCGCTCCGCTTACGTTGGTGTCACTATCAATGTGCTGGATGAGAATGACAATGCACCCTTTATCACTGCCCCTTCCAACACCTCCCACCGACTGCTGACCCCCCAGACACGTCTTGGTGAGACGGTCAGCCAGGTGACAGCTGAGGACATTGACTCCGGTGTCAATGCTGAGCTGACCTATAGCATTACTGGTGGCAACCCTTATGGACTCTTCCAGATTGGGTCACATTCAGGTGCCATCACCCTGGAGAAGGAGATTGAGCGGCGCCACCATGGGCTGCATCGTCTAGTGGTGAAGGTCAGTGACCGTGGCAAGCCCCCACGCTATGGCACAGCCTTGGTCCACCTTTACGTCAATGAGACCCTGGCCAACCGCACGCTGCTGGAGAACCTATTGGGCCACAGCCTGGATACGCCACTGGACATCGACATCGCTGGGGATCCGGAATATGAGCGCTCCAAGCAGCGTGGCAACATCCTCTTTGGTGTGGTGGCTGGTGTCGTGGCCGTGGCCTTGCTCATTGCCCTCGCAGTGCTTGTGCGCTACTGCCGGCAGCGGGAGGCCAAGAGTGGCTACCAGGCTGGTAAAAAGGAGACCAAGGACCTGTATGCCCCTAAGTCCAGCAGTAAAGCCTCCAAGGGAAACAAAAGCAAGGGCAAGAAGAGCAAGTCCCCGAAGCCTGTGAAGCCAGTGGAGGACGAGGACGAGCCTGGGCTGCAGAAGTCCCTCAAGTTCAACCTGATGAGTGATGCCCCTGGGGACAGCCCCCGCATCCACCTGCCCCTCAACTACCCACCAGGCAGCCCTGACTTGGGCCGCCACTACCGCTCTAACTCCCCACTGCCTTCCATCCAGCTGCAGCCCCAGTCACCCTCAGCCTCCAAGAAGCACCAGGTGGTGCAGGACCTGCCACCTGCGAACACATTCGTGGGCACCGGGGACACCACGTCCACGGGCTCTGAGCAGTACTCCGACTACAGCTACCGCACCAATCCCCCCAAATACCCCAACAAGCAGGTAGGCCAGACCTTGCGGCTCAGCACGCCCCAGCCCCCACCCCACCCCTACCGTGGGGCCATCTGGACTGAGGTGTGGGAGTGACAGAGCAGGTGTGTCGGGCCTGCGTGCTCACCAGCCCTCATGAGGGCCAGCCCAAAGCAGTGGTGGGAGATGGGACCAAAGAGCTAAGGATGTGGGGATTCTGGGCTCCTGGTTGCCTCACCCAGGCATGGAGGGTTAGGTGGAGTGAAAATTGAGGAAGGGTAACCTCCTGTTCCCTCCCTGCTGGGAGAGGCCTGTGACTTGTCAAGTCCCGGGACACTGGACCAGCTGCTGAGGCTTGCAGGTGGGGGCTGATGGGCAGGTGAACAGAAGGGTTTGCAGGTCGAAGGGGCAGGGAAGTGGAGAAGTTCCCTCCCAACCTGGGTCTCTATCTGAGACCAGCCATGGTGCTTCTCTATAGGAAAATGGGAGACCTGGGTGCTGGCAGGTCACTGGGTAGGAACTCTTTCAGGGAGGGGCCTCCCCATTTGTGCCTTCTATATGTATTGTGTGTCACCATCTTCCCCACGCCAGGCTCCTGGGGCTGGGCCCCAGTTTCCCAGTCCCAGTTCCAAACACTTATCTTTGACAATAAAGTTCTCTATTTTTTGAGTTTTGGTTTCTTATTTTCCTGGAACTGAGAGAAGGAGTGAGAGAGACTGGAAACAGCCCTTTGTCCTCAGGTTCTGACCCAATTTTCCCATCCCTTCCTTCTGCCCCTTCCCACATCCTAGGCCTTCCCCTCAGCTCCAGCCCTATCTTAATTTACCATCTTTCTGTCCATGCATGTCCATGTCCTTGTCCTGAGGAAAGTGCCCTTTCAAGTAGCCGTCAACATGTCCCCTTACCTCGTGTTTGCGAGGCCTTCTCCCCAGGAATGTTACTCTTTACCAAGAAAGGGCAGGTGGGGATGCACTCAAGTCCTGTCCTTTCTCCACTGGCTGAGACTTGACCTTGCCAGTCTGCCCATATTGAGCAGTCAGTCTCTGACAGACTCAAACCAGAGCACCTGCTGGGTGCAGCCTGCCTATCTCTCGAGAACTCAGAGACCATCTTGATTATACCAGCCACCTTCCCTCAGGTCAAGACCATCCCAAGTCCCTTTCCTATCCTCTTCATCCCAATGCCACTCAACACCCAGCAGTTTGCTGGCCCTTCCCTGTGTGTCCCCACCACGATCACCATCCTGGGCTGCCTGGAGGGAGGGCCCAGAGAGAGGGGAGGGAATCCTCAAGTCCTTTGAATTGACCTGCTCATAGCCCCACTTTTAGGGTGCTCCCTGCTGACTGGGACAGAGACATCCTAGTCCTGCTCCCTCCCTTCCCTTCCTTCAGCGCCTTGCTCTGGCCACCTGGGTTGCTGGCTCTCACTCTCTCTCTCTCCATCTCTCACTTCTTGCTCTCTTGGGTATTCCCTAGCTGTGCCTGAGGGGGAGGGGGGCTGAAGTCGGTGAAGGGCTCAGGTCCTAGGTGAGTCTCTGAGGCCAGAGGCAACCTGTCTCCATGGCAACGGAAGAGGCTTGAGACTCTCCCAGGAGGTGTAAGGCTCCAGCTCTCTACTCTGATTCCATCTGCAAACTGCCCCAATCCCCTGGGGTTAGCCCCAAAGTAAAAACTCCAGGGGGCATTGGAGGAGTGGGGCATGGGCAAGTGAAATCTAGCTTCATCTCATGTCTCCTGGACAAATCACATCTCCAGGGTGATCTCCAACAACTCCTGTCCACTCATTCTTTCTTTCGTTCGCATCTTGCTGCCACCAGCTTTCTTCTATTCCTTTAGCTCCTTCATCCTTTTCTTTCTCACAGTCTGAGGGGTTATCCCTTACTTGGCTCCAGTTCAAACCGCACGTGGAGCCACATTGCATCCCTTCTCCTGACATTGGCCTCAACTGAACCGCAACACCACTGTCATCACCAAATCACGAAGGCTGAGTTCCTCCTGTGTGCTCAGCATGGTACTAGACCCTGAGGAAAAATGGTCACATTTGTACAAGACGTACCAGTGAGAAGATGAGGCAACCAAGAATCTTAAGTGTCGAGTGAGAAGTGCCACAGTAAAACGTCCCAACTTGTCCCACGATTACTTCTGCTACTTCTTGCTTCCTTTTTTTTTTTTTCCAGATTTTACTAGGTGCAACATACCATGCTAAGCACTTTAAGTGAATTGGCTCATTCGATGTTCATAACCCTTTGTGACAGGTCATTATAATGCTCGTTTCACAGAAGTGAAAACTAGTTGGTGATGAAGTCAGAATTCAAGCACAAAGCATCATGCAATTTGATTTCCAGAGTGTGCTGTTAACCATTATGCTATTTATAAAAAGGAGGGGTCCGTGATCAAGTTAGTTTTGGTAGTAAGAGCTGCATTATCACATTGTCCAATTAAAGGTTCTGAGAAGACTGCAAGAAAGGGGGAACCTGTTAAACTTTGTATTACTCTATGTTTTCCAAGTTTATTTGACCGTGGTGCCTCCTTCCCTTTCTTTGAGGAGCACAGTATGGGAAGATGTGCATAGGACATGGGAGTGGACTCCTGGGAGGAGAATGGAAAACTCAGTGATAAGTAAGCGTTGGGCAGGAGGTTCATGCTTGTGAGCCAACTCCTGCGCCAGCAGTATGACCAGGTTGGGGGCAGGGAGAGGGCAGAAAGGGCAGTGTTCTGGCTGCAGTGGAGGGTACAGGAGAGAGCTGAAAGATGAGACTGGAAGAACTATAGGTTGTAAGAGGACACAGGAGCCTTGCCAAAAGTTCCTTAAGAGGAAATGGGAGCCCTGGAGAGCTCATGAGTTTTGGATGAATTGAGTTTTACAAAGTTTAGTGGAATGTATGGTAGACTTAAAGGGAGTAGAGGGGAAGGTACAGGATTGAAACTTGATGGTCTGAATTAAGCTGGTAGCAATGGGGATGGGGGATGACGGCTGGATGAATTTTGCTGAACTTAGGAGAAAAGACTCACAGGACTCAAGGGATAATCGGATATGGGGTAGGAATGGGGAATGAGGGGAGAGCTAACCAGGATTCCCAGGTAGATTGATTTCATCCTTCTGAGTCTGGATGACTGATAGTGATGAGATATGGATCACTCCCCATGCAGAAGCTGACTGAAGAAAGAGAATTTGGTCTCAGACATTCTGAAGGGCCAGTAGAGATAGCCAATTGGAAATATCCAGCAAGTGTCACGCACTACAAGGCAAGGGTTTGAGAGAGCTTTTTGATCTAGGCTTTTAAAGATTTAATAGTAGAGAATTAAAGGAAATATTTGGTGTCGAATATAACCCAGCCCTCCATTTTACAGAAAAGAACCAGGAAAAAAGAGACCCAGTGGCGTGCCTAGTAAGCAGGACTGAATGAAGCCTTAGACTACCAGGTGCAGGTTCTGCAGGGAGGGAGGAAAGAGAAGCACCCAACAACCAGAGCGCCCTGCTCCCCAGACCCCTCCTGGAGCTTGCTCACCCCACCACCAGGTGGACGGTGCTCCTTTACAGCCCCTCAGCCACACATGTCCAGGTCCATTTGGGGGACCTTGTCTGTCATCACCCAGATACTTCAGTGTTGTGATCACAACACGGATCCCCAAGAAAAGCTGCCTCTTCCTGAAGATGGGGTGGAAGCCAAGATGGGAAGGCAGTTCTGGGCTGCCTTCCCATCAACTCCAAAGCTCCTTGTCCTGACAGCCTCCCCCACCCCAGCTGCCTTGAATGGGATGGGGATTACGTGGGGTATCAGGAGGATGGGTCTACCATTCTGGAACCCCCCTCTCTGGCCATCTTGAAACCCCGCCTTGTGAGGGTTTTAGAGGAAAGACAAAGCACTGAAAAAGTCTTAGAGGATTGGAAGGAGCCTGGAGACTCCTTTTCGGCAGGGCCCTGGGCCTGGGTGTCTGTCACCCCTGCGCCCTATCCACAACTCCTAATTTCTGGTTGGCAGGAAAACTGGTGGCTGTCCTAGGTGGATGTTTGGGTGACTGGCTGGTTGTGCCAAGAGCCTAGCTGAGGCTGCCAGGTTCCTGGGGTTATCATTAACCCACAGCAGGCAGACAGGACTGCCTGCTGGGAACAGCCAGTCATAGCTCCTCTCCCGCCACCCCAGCCCCAGTTCAAGCTTCTAAGTCCTGGCTCCACCAAGCCCACAGTCCTTCGCAGAAGCTTCTTCCTGTTTCCTAGGAGTGCATTTGAGGCCAGCCTTCCTAACCCCTGATGGTGGTCAAGCCCCTCCCCCATGCCCAAGTCCTCCTGGACCCTAACCCTTTACAGTTAATACTGTTCCCTGATCTGGAGGATGAGGGAGTTTCCATTGTTCCGCTTTCCCACCCCCAAGGTGCCCTGGTTTGTTATCTGGCCCCCTTTCCTTCTTCCCTCCCACCTGTCTCCACTCCCAGTTCTCTCTGGAGGGGATGAAGTGGGGACAGGGGGGCTGAGTGGGAGCGTGCTCAGCAGAGAGTCCTGAGGCTGCCTTCAGCATTACAAACCAGGCGGAGGAACAGGATCAGAAAAAGGTTGGCAGCTCATTTGGATGGAGGCAATGGGAAGTTACAAGAGCAATGAGACAGGTGAGGAGCTGGAGTTTGGGGGGCTGCTGTTTGGAAATCAAGGGACTGTTGTACTGGTGAGCTATTTTGGAATTAGGAGTCTCTACTGCTTTTAGGAAGCTGTTCTAGAAGTTGGAGGCTTGCTAGTGTTTAAAGGCTCTGCTTGTATTAGGGGAGTTGGCTGGTATGTGCTAGTTCTGGGAGGCTGTGCTGTATCAAGCGGTTGAACTGGATCAGGCTTACTGTGCTGGCCTGGGGGCTGTAGTAACATTGGGGCCTATGCTGTGTTGGGACTTTCAGTGCGTGGTCTTGGCTGTACTGGGAGCTGCCTTAGAATGAAGGGGAAGTCCTCTGTTGGGGTATGTGCCTTCTGGGGGCTATGCTGTGCTAGGGGGCTGGGCCTCTTCTTGGTTACTGCTTAGGGGGCTGGAAGATCTGGGGGTGGGCCTGGCTGAGGCTGGGGCCTGGTGCGGTGGTGGACCCCATAGGACAGCCTGGCGGGCCAGCAGTGACAACTTCTCTCCCTACAGTTACCTCACCGCCGCGTCACCTTCTCCGCCACCAGCCAGGCCCAGGAGCTGCAGGACCCATCCCAGCACAGTTACTATGATAGCGGTCTGGAAGAGTCTGAGACGCCATCCAGCAAGTCCTCCTCGGGGCCCCGGCTCGGCCCCCTGGCTCTGCCTGAGGATCACTATGAGCGCACCACCCCTGACGGCAGCATAGGAGAGATGGAGCACCCCGAGAATGGTGAGGAGTGTCAGCATGGTCGGGGCACCCCAGGAATGAGCAGCAGCCAGAGGTCGTGTCGAGACCTTAGAAATAGCCTCCATTTATTGAGCTTATTGTATGTACAGTAATTACTGTGCCGAGTGCTTTCATGTATATGTTTATTGAATCATCACAACCGCTCTCTGACCTGAGAACTTTATTGTGCCCACTTTACAGTGGAGGAAACTGAGGCTCAGAGAGGATGAGGCACTTATAGGAAGTGACAGAGGTGGGAGGGATTCAAACCCAGGCTTCTCTGACTCCAAAGACCTTGCATTCAGCCGACATTATCCTGCCTCCCTGGGGACAGGACCCCTGAGAATGGTGGCCAGAGGGCTCACTCAGGTAGCGGTGAGGGGACCTTGAGGCAAAGAGGGTCCCATACCAGGAACGGAGGGCCTTGAGAAAACGGAGGGGACTGTGGGTGCTCTGAGGATCTCAGAGAAGCGTATTATTATCCCCTGGGGTGGGGGGAGCAGGAGGAAAGGGCATGCGGAGGTCTGGGAAGGGAAAGGGCTTGTTGGGAGGGGTTAGGAGGGTGATGGCAGAAGGGAGGTCCTGGCCGGAGCAGAGGTCAGTGTGGAAATGTGTGGCGGGTATGCTGTAAGAACGTGGGGTGTGTGGATGTGTGTGCGTGTGCATGTGTGTGGGTGTGTATGGGTGTGAAGGTATCCATAGCAGCCTGTGGAGGGGCAAACTGAATAAGCCTCACCTTGGGATGGGAAGACTCCCCAGCTTGGAGCTGTGCTTGGATCTGGCCCCCTCCCTCAGTCCAAACTCTCCCAGTATCCAAAAAAGATGACGAGTTGCACTCCCAGCCCTGAGGCACCGGGCTCTTGTCTGACCCCCAGGTCCCAGGTCACAGAGTGCCCTCCCCCCACCCTGCCCTCCATGCTCTGTCTCATGCGCATCTCGTCCTTTTTGTGCCCCGCGCAGAGCCGGCTGGTCGGAGCAGGCCCTGAGGCTGAGTGCCAGGTATGTGGGAGCTACTCTGGGGTCTGGGGTCTGGGGGACTCGGCCCAGCACCCGGCCCCACCCACGCAGTGCCCGTGCTCTGCTCCGTGCCACTGTGGGCCCCCCAACTGTGCCCTGAACTGAAGAGTCTTGGTGCTTTGAGGGTTAACAATAGAGCTGTCCCCTCCTCACCTTGCTCTGGCTGGAGGCCAAGCCTAGGTGGGTGGTGTCAGGGGAGCCCCTGCCCAAGGCAGTGCTGCTCAGTCACATCCCCTGAAGGGGGGTCGAGGTCTGGTACTGTCCCTGAGTGAGGGCGGGACAGGGGCAACTTACGAGAAGTGCTCATGGCCTCACTGTTCCCATGGAGACCCCGCTGCCCAGCAACCACACCGGCTACTGCTGATGTCAGGCGGCCAACTCCTGTTCCCATGGGTGTTCTGGGCAGGGAGCTGGAAAAAGGCCAGGGGTGGTGGATGGTGTAGGGGCCGGAGTGAGGCAGAGAGGGGCTGCACGAGCGTGCTTGTGGATGTGTAAGCGTGTGTTTCCATGTGAATTCCCCACCCAGAAGCTCATCCCCTCTTCCCTGGCTTTAGAGCAGGGCCTTGCTGTGTTGGGGTGGGCTTCCAAGACAGCTGGGAGCATGGTGGGGCTTGAGGGGGTTCAGAAGGAAGGTAGGTGTCCCCTTTGTGTGAGGATAGAGTTGCCCGGTGTAGATACGTGTATCGGCACTTATCTGAGGGTAGGTGTGGTGTGTGTGTGTGTGTGTGTGTGTGTGTGAGAGAGACTCTTTAAATGAGGATGGGGGTTTCCTCACCCCTATCGGAGGGTAGATTTGCATGTCTAAGCATGTCTGGACAGAGATGAGTTGTGTGTTCGTGTACTTGTCCGAGGGCAGGTTTGGTGGGTGTGCGAGAACAGAGCTGGAGGGTGGATGAGGATGGAAGGAATGTGTCTATTTAAGGCTAGATTGTCTGTGAGAGAGTATGTGGTGGATGGTGGGAGGGCGTGTGTCTATTTGAGGGTGCATGTGCCTCTGAGCTCAGTGGGCAGGAAGGGGTGTGCACCCTTGTGCTGAGGTGCCAGTGGGAGGCCATGGGGCAGAGCTTTGCAAGGCCACCCTACCTAATGACTGTCCTTGCTCTGCCCTGCAGACCTGCGCCCTCTGCCTGATGTCGCAATGACGGGCACATGTACCCGGGAGTGCAGCGAGTTTGGTCACTCCGACACGTGCTGGATGCCTGGCCAGTCATCTCCCAGCCGCCGGATCAAGAACAGCGCCCTCAAACTCTCCACCTTCGTGCCTTACCAGGACCGAGGAGGGCAGGAGCCTGCGGGCGCTGGCAGCCCCAGCCCCCCGGAAGACCGGAACACCAAAACGGCCCCCGTGCGCCTCCTGCCCTCCTACAGTGCCTTCTCCCACAGTAGCCATGATTCCTGCAAGGACTCGGCCACCTTGGAGGAAATCCCCCTGACCCAGACCTCGGACTTCCCACCCGCAGCCACAACGGCACCTGCCCAGACGGCCAAGCGTGAGATCTACCTGTGAGCCCCCTTCTGGCCGGCGGCCAACCCCTCGTCCAGCCGCCAGCCAGCTCCCAGATGGGTCCATTCCAGGGTCCCACTCCTGACCCCTCCAGCATGGACTTCCTGGCCAGGGCCCCAAGTTGGGGGGGGGGTGGTACTGGCCTCATGACCACGCTGGCCCTTCCCCCATGCAGGGTCCAGGTCCTCTCCCCTCACTCAGCCCCCAGCCCCAAGGGAACCCCTTCTTTCCCTTTATGGGGCTCCCCCAGCTGATGCCCAAGAGGGCTCTTCTACAATGACTAGGCTTCCATCCCTCAACTTCCAGGGAGCACCCCTCACTTTGGGCAGATGGTGGAATCATGGGTGGGCAACACACTTTTAACTCATTGTTTCCCGCATGGCCGACCAGGGCGGGGATAGGATGCCCCCATTCCAGCACTGAAGCAGGGCTGAACTGGGGAGCCCCTCTCCCTGGGAACTCCCAGAGGAAACTTCTGACCACCGGTGGCTCCCAGAAGGGCTTTTGTTACCAAAGGTGGGGTGGGGATGGGGGTGGGAGTGGGGCAGAGGCCTAGTCTTCCTATACTACTCCTGGGCTGACCCACCTGCCCACCACATGCTCATGCCTGTCCCACCTGGGCCCGCCACCCTCCCTGCTGGTCATGCAGTGTCTGTATATAAGGACCTTGGAATGATGTCCCCATTTCTGCCTGATTTGCAACTTTTCTTGTTGATGTTGTGTTGTCTTGGGGGACCCCTCTGGGGGGGACCTGCCCTATGTCCCCTACTCCCTGCCACAGTGCTCCCTACCCCAGGCCTCTATTGTTCCATGTTGTACATACCCTTGGGGCCATGGTGGGATGGGGGTGCAGGCCAGGGAAACAACAGGTGGGTGGGGTGGGGGTGGGGGTAACATTTGCCTATCAGCAGAGCTGGGCTTTTATTTAATTTTTTTAAAAAAATACAAATCTCTATTTTTTTGGAACTGTTGCGCTGTGCCCTGGGGGGAGATCCCCATTCAGGCTGGCCCCCCCACATCCAGATGAGCATCACAGAGGGGCCCTGAGGTTGTGGGGGGCAGCTAGACAGGGGAAGGATGACTGTGCCTCTGGCCTGGTTGGGTGAGTTGGGAGCAGGAGGGTTTGCTCAGGGGGTGGCTGATTGCTGCCCCCAATAGGGGGGACCTGCACCCTGCTTCCTCCCTGTCCCCCACCCCCAGCCCCTGCCATGACTGACCCGTCAGCCTGTAAAACCACCATTGCCTTGATCTTGGGGTGGGAAGGGCTGCCTCAGGGCACCCTGGGCTCCTGGCCCCCTTCTTCCAATTGGGCTTCCCTTTGCCAGGGTCAGGGGTCCCATGGGGGAGTGGGTGGGAAGATTGGAGGCCAGAGAAGCCCAGTCAGCCATGATGAGGTGGGATTCCTTTCTTCACCTCTGGGGGCCAGGGTGTGAGGGGCATCCTGAAGAGCCCCCGTCTCCCACTGTGGCCATCTCAAAGCCTCAGTCCCTCTTCCTTCCAGAAACCCCCACCGCCTTGGCCCATACCTCTTCAGCTCCCCAGGGACCTAGGTGGGGAGGCTGGAGACTCAGGGTATGGCCCTTGCTTGACTTAGTCTAAGCTTGGGGGGGGCAGCCCTAGGGTGGGAGGGGTGGGTACAGGCTGCTGGGTTGTCTGGTGCCTTTGGAAGCTGTGTTGCTGGGGTCTTGACTCCTGTAACCCCAGAAACCCCACCTCTACCCCAGAAAAGCCAGGAGGCTGAGGGATCACCCTTTACTCTGCTCCTCACCCCTAACTTGGCTTTGAGTAACAGTGCTGGGAAGGAGAGCATTGGTAAGCTGGTGACCCCAGCACACACACAGCCCTTCTATGGAGGGTAGGAGGTAGAGTGGGCTGGGGTGACAGCAACCAGGTCTAAGGGTTGGCCAAAAGCTCCTTTCCCTGGGGGAGGCCCAGAAAGTGGGCTGGGGCTTGTTAAAGAGATAGCCCCTTCCCCCTGCACAAACGGGGCAGGTGCAATAGTGGTGGAGTTGGTAACATGAGGTGCCCAATTGGTGGGGCAGTGGCCCCGAGGGCTGTCCTGGGTCCTGGAGGTCAGGATTCTGGCAAGAAGATTGTATGAGGCCCATTTGCTTGGTGAAGAGGGTGGTCTGGACAGGAGGCATTCCTGGGGTCAGTGGACTTCCCTCAGATGCCCCTGGTGGCCTGGGCATCCTGCTCTGGTCTTGGAGACCCCTGAGCACTGAGTGGAAGGGCAGAGAAGCAATTTGCACAATGGAGAAGCCAGAAGGAAGGGGTGGCCTAGACGTCTAGGAGGGCTGAGAAGCACAGCAGAGGAGCCCTTCCACAGGCAAAGGCAGGACCCCTAACCCCCTGGCTGGGGTTGGGGCGCGCTGAGTCTGTCACCACCTGGGCACTCAAGAGGTGAAACCAAAGGTGGGCAGGGGATGGGTGACAGCATTGGGGACCATTGCTGTTGGTCCTGGGTCTGTGAAGCCCTTCCCCAATGCCTTGTGTCGCGTACAGTTTTATGTACACATAGGCGACATTTGGCCAGAGGAGACCCCCCTCAAACCCAGCCTGACCCAGTCAGTGTCTTCCTAGAGGGGACCTAGTTGGCCCCCACCTCCTTACTTCAGAGCATGTCTCTTGGTAGGGGGAGGGTATATGGGGACATATTTCTCTCCTAGGGTCCCTGAAGTGTATCTCACACCCCCTGGGAGGGTCTCTGGAGCACCCCTCACCTCTGGGGGCTCCCTAGCCCCTATGTCTCTCCCTTTGGGAGTCTCTGGGGGGGGGGCCATGTATTCCCTCTGGGGACCATGGGAGCATGTCTCCCCCTACCCAGGCTCTCTGGGGAGCCTGTTTTCCTCCCAGGGTTCCTGGGAGTACTTAAGGCATGTCAGTCTTGGGCCATCTCTCTTCCCAGGGAAGAGGGTGATCTCTGAAGCATGTCTGGGAAGGGATGTTCCTAGCCCTCCCTGCATCTCAGCTCTAGGGGTCTCTGACCTGCAGCACTTTGGGAAGAGACGGGACAGCTCTGAGTTGTCTTTTCTCCGAGGGGCTCTGGGGTACCTCTCTCTCTCCTGAGGGCCCCTTCTTCCCTCGGCCTCTGGAGCCATTTCTTCCCTGGGTGGGGGCTGTCTCATGGTGGTGGGAGGGCTTGTATGGCCATGGTTAAGTCTCTTTAGGGGCGTCTCCACGGGGACTTCTCTGGGATGGGGGACTGATTCTCGCCCATGGGGTTCCCAGGCGGGTGTGTCTGCCCGTAGGGAGGAGGAGACTGTGTCTCCTCCGGTTATCTGAGTGGGGAGGGGGGCCGTGTCTCTCTCGTGTGTCGGGGGGGTGGGGTCAGGGAGGGGGGTTTTGGGCGCGTCAGGTGCCCACATTGGGGTCGTGTTTTTCTTGGTTAGTGCCACTTCCCACCGCCTCGCTCCTCCCGGGAAGGGCCCCCGCCCCGCCCCCACTCCACCCCCATCCCTGGCGCTGCGAGCACAATCCCGTTGATTTGTAATGATTTCTGTCTCTTTCTGTCTTTCTCTTTCTCTGACCTCCCCCCCACCCCCCGCCGCGAGCATGCGCAGGCACCGCCCCTACCCATCTCCGGTTCGGTTCGTTTCCGGTTTGTTTGCTGAGCTGTCAATGGAAGACCCGTGTAATTATTCCCAAGCTTTACAATAAAAGTGTGAAAACCGGACCCCACGTCGCTTCTTCCGGGCCCTCAGTCCTGTGTCCCGGAGAGACTGGGGGCTAAGTCTGGGGTAAGAGGCCTTGGAGAGGGCCAAGGGACGCGCTCCGGAGAAGAGGGTCCAAGACGCATGCTGGGATTAATCGGTGCCACGCAGGGATGGGGACGAGAGGGCGCAGACTGAGAACAGGCATTTACTTCATTCGTGCACTTCAAAGTGTCCCCCAGCTGACCCGCTGGACCCGTTCCAGGTACCCCATCCTCACCCAGAGCTGAGGTGCAGGTTAGGGATATGGAGGTCGGTGCAGGGCTGGGGAAAGTTACGTTATGCTGCCTTCTTCTAAGGAACATGTATCCATTCCCGCTCCCCCCTCACTTGGCAACGAGTATGAATTGCCGAGCTGGATAGGAGAAGGGGTGGGAGACATCTGTCTGTCGCCCCCTCCTACTCTCAGGCACGAGGGTTGGAAGTCGATATAGGGACCCGAAAAGGTCTCAGTCCCCTTCTCCGACTGTGATCCCCTCCCCCCAGCTTCCGGCCGAACTCCCGGCCTCCTCCGTCCGGCTCCCGGGTAAACACCCTATCCAGAGACGTCGGAGAACAGAGACCGGATCAGCCGGTTTCCTGGCCCCACCTCTCGGGGGTACTCCCCCCCCCCGCCCCGCCCAGCGCTCCTGCGCCGTCGCCGTCGTGTGTTTCTCCCCCAGCCGGTGGGGCGGGAAGGACTTGGCTCCAGGACACGGGGTCGGTTGAGCCGCAGGGATTAGCCACCGCAGGGACTAATCCTGGATGAGCCTCCGTGTAAACCCGGATCGACCGCGGGTATGGCGCGAGTCACAGGTGCCCCTTCATCCATACCCATAAGCAGGGCCTAGTGCCCACTCCAGCTTCCCCCCAGCCCCCTCTCCACACACACACATTCATAGACACAAGGTTGGATCTGCTATGGGAACGGGCTGGTGAGGTGGTGGGAATGAAGAAGACACTGATCCACTCACTGCCTGGATCAGGCACTCTGGAGCCTGGTGTTGGGATAAGAGGTGGAGAAGGAAGGGCAAAGGTCCCTCTGGCAGTCTGAATCCACAACGTCAGGTCAGCTCCCTGGCTCAGTATGCAACCTGGTGCCGCCCTCTACCAGTGGCCAGGGTCACCCTGACCTCCAGGCCTCACCTCCAAATCAGAGGAGGCACTGAATCAACCCAACAGCCGCACATCATTCCCACCCCTGACTTGGTGGGAGATGAGGAACTTCTATTAAGGCCAAAGCCTGGAAATCATATCAGAGGTCAAGGGACTTGGGTACTAGAATCCTGCAGCTGGTTGGCTTACTTGTTCCACAAACATTTCCTGAGCCCCTCCCTTGTACCAGCCTAGCACAGGGAACTGGGACACCCTGAGAATGACACACAGTCTCTATGGGAAAGGCAGACAGGTAAACAATGACCACATCATGTGTTCAGCCCTGCCCTGAACTATATATTAAGACTAGAGAGCCAACGTTAGGTGCTTCCTCCAAGGAGTCCCGAAGGCTTCCTGGAAGGGGTGGTTGCCAGAGCTGAGTTTCAAAAGGCAGATGGGGAACAGATCACTAAGGAAGGGGCTGTTGCAGGCTGAGGTAATAGTGTATGCACTATTACCTCCACTGCAAGTGGAGGAGGAGAAGGTGAGGTAGTTCAGGAAGGCAGGAGAAACTGAAGGTGGGGACCAGAACGAGGTCCTGCTGGTAAACCCAAGGAGGGGAACAGGGGGCCATTGCAGGATCCTAAGCCTCTGAAGGAAAAGGTCAGATTTACACTTTCTAGATTCTAATTGTCCTGTTTCCTCCTCTCCCCAGGTTTGTCTGGTAATGCCTGGATTGGGAGTGGAGACACTCAGAGGCAGACAGGAAGAGGAATCCGGTGCAGTGTAGATTAGGAAAGATGGTCCCCACCTCCTTCCATCACATGTGGAGTCAGAGACCTACATTAGCACTCTGGCTCCACCAGTTCCTAGTGGTATGACCTTGGACAGGTGACTGAGCCTCGATTTCTTTATCTATAAAATGGGGAAACTAATGCTTACCATCACAGGTGGTAATTGTGGGGCTTCTGTGAAATAACTTGCCCACTCTTATTTAACCTATGTATAACCCCTACTATGTGGCAGGACCTGTGCCAGGTGCTGGTGTTACAGCACTGAAGACAGGCATGGTCTACTATCTCTTGGGACTTACATTCCAGAGGAGAAGACAGACAATAAACAAACAAATGAGATAATTATAGATTGTGTTAAAGTGCTGTGAAGGAAACAAACAGTGGGACATGGAGGAGGATAACGAGGTGGGGGAAGAGGTAGGGGCTGCTTTCCTCATTGTGGCCAAGGAAGCTTCTCTCTGAGGAAACCTGAAGGTTCAGAGCTCAGAACAGATCATTCCAGGAACAGGAAGCTGCAGCTGCCAAGGCTCTTAGATGGGAGCCCATAAAGAAATGAGCCTGATTCCTCTTCAGATGCTAAGTTTCCTGAGGGCAGGAACCTAGGTTTCTCACTTCCCCAACCTTCTGGATAAATAGTGGGTAAATAAAAACAAGTGAAATTTCCAGCTTGGTGGACCAACCTCCACCCCCATTGCCTGGAGTGGTGTTGCAGGCAGCTGCTGGCCTCTTATCAGCCAGCCCATCTGCACAGCTTCATCTTCACCCCAGCTGTTCCCTGTGGGAAAGGTCTCTGCTCACTCCACTTCCTTTCCTGGGGTTCACAATCTCCTTAGACTGGAGGGGCAGCTTGGGACCTCTCCAGAATCTGCCAATCCAGATCCTAGACTAAGCAGAATTTAGTGCCCGGCCTGCAGGGTGTGAGGGACAGGATGTGTCCCAGATGAATATGGCCAAGGGGTTTAGGGTCATTGGGGCCTTGGCCTGGGTCTCACTTCAGCGAGATCTCAAAGAATGCTTCCTTGCACATGGGTACGTTTCACACACAGCCACCCGAGATACAGAGCGCACACAGCCCTTCTCATACACTCACCATCCAGCTGCACACTGCGTCTCCATGGCAACCAGTAGGCCTGGTCCATGGATGTTAGAAATAAGTGCCAGAGGAAGAAGGGGGGTGCAGGGGAGAGACAGAGAGGAGAAACAGTAGACATAAAGATACTCAGAAAGATGGCATCCCAAGGAGGCGCCCTTTCTGTCCTTGCTCACCCTGTGAGGATGACGTGAATGGACTCAGGGCCTGGGGATGGAGGGGCTCAAGGTGGAAACAGCAATGACTGGGGGCTGTCTGGACACAGGTAATGGGGGTACAGTGAGCGGGATCAGGAGAACTTCAGTGATGGTCTGGAGTCTCGGGCTATGATACTTGGCCTGGGTAAAAGACAGGTGAGGGGGATGGGTAGGAGTAGGGGACTTAGGGAAGCTACTTTCCCTTCCTCCAGCCCTAATTGGCTGTTCAGGCTGAAACCACCTCTTAGTCACTTAGTCTAATTAGAATTGTTCCAGGAGAGGACAGTGGGAGAGGGGAAGGAGAAGCTGAGGTGTGAAAGGGGAAGGGTGGGTGAAGACAGCTGGGTGGGGATGGGAGTTCTATCACCTTCCATCCATTCTATCACCATCCAGTGGCTGTGGGTCACTCTAACACCCCCATGGAACTGTCACTAGGGTTCCCTGACACTCACCTGCTTTCTGCTCTGGCCCCACTCTCTTACTCTGGTTCTTGTTTGCTCTCGCTCCTGCTCTATCTCCTCACCTCCCTTTTCCCCCTTCCTCATGGTCTCTCAATCTCTGGCCAACAATGTTTGACTAATAAACAGGTGAAGCATGTAGGAGTTGGGCCTGGGGTGATCTACTTTGGAGTGGAGGGGGAGCAGGGGAGGGATTATACTAACAGCCTCATCTTGGAATAAGAGAGAATGGGGCAGACCCAGCCCAGGCATGACTCCCCTGCTACACACACACACACACACACACACACACACACACACACACACACACACACACACACACACACACACACCCTAACTAAGCCTTGTCACCTCTAAAGAGTTTGTTGCAGAGGATACAACATGTGGAGCTTAACCTCTGGAGCTGGACTGTCTGGATTGCCTTCCACTAGTTTCTCACCCTCTCTGAGCATTAGTTTCTCTAGCTAAGTGCTATATTTACAGTGTGGATTTAAGGTGATAATGCAAACTGCTTAGCACAATAAATTGTAAGTGCTCAATAAAAGGCAGCTTTGATTATCACTCCCAGACTTCTTTCCTTTTCTCAGGGCCCTTCAGGAACCTGGACATCTGTGTCTTCCAAACCCCCTCCTAATTCTGCTTTCCCATTCTTTTGAGCCAGAAGTTACCCCTCAGTTCCTAAACTCAACTCCCTTGCCTACTCCCAAGGCTACACATTGGGGAAGGTATTATCCCCATGTGGGGGCGTATCATGTGGGAATTTGGGCCTGGATCCCACCCCCTGCCCACAGGGTAGGGACAGACCTTCCTCCAGTCTGGGATCTGATTTTCCCTTTTCTGCATCTTTGAAGAGGAGGGAAGCGGGGCAGTCACAGTGATGTAGGAAAGTGTACTTGCTGAGGGGGACAATAAGGGATGAGCAGCATCCACAATCCTAAATATTTCATGGGGCTGCAGCACTGGGAAGGGCAGAGTCCCCAAGCTGTGTTTGTGAATGTGCTCATGACTGCACGTGGCTTGGCATTCATCCACCTGCCCGTTGCCCTCTGCACGCACCCCAGCTCTCAAAGTGCTGCACCCACAGAAAACTGCCCTGATGAACCATTTCCTGGCCAGGACCCCTTCAAAGCTCTCTCAGTACGTGAATATTTTATTCCTTACAGCTGCAGTGGTTTGTTCAGGTTTGAGGTGGTATTCTGACAGGGTCATGTTTTACTTTTTCTTTTTAAAAAAAATTATTTTTATAAAAAGAGGAAGGGAGGGAGAAAGAGGGGGAGCGAAACATCGAGGTGTAGTTGCTTCTCACATGCCCCCAACTGGGGCCCTGGCCCACAACCCAGGTATGTGTCCTGACGGAATTGAACTGGCAACCCTTTGGTTCACAGGCCAGCGCTCAATCCACTGAACCACACCAGCCAGAGCAGGGTTATGTTTTTTTTTGTCCATGTATTCAGTTTCCCCGTTTAGTTCTCCAGAGACTGGAGCCGTGCCCCTCATCTCCATTGTCAGGGAAGCCAAGTAGTTGAAAAGAGCTGGTGGGCTAGGAACAGGGGCATAGGTGGGGGTGGCAGGGAGGAGGTCTCCCCGATGTTGTGTCCCTGTCACGGTTACTGAGGAGGAAGGTATCCATCAGAGCAGGTGAAGAGTGGGCAGATAGCAGCAGGATCCAGTGGCTTTGTGTCCACTGCTCACAGAGGAGCTGGGGGACCTGCCGCCGCCAAATCTCTGCCTCCAGGTGGCCCCTGTGGTCTGCTCTCCATGACTCTCTTCCTCCATGTCTAAGTAGGAAGTTAGAAGGTGCTTTTGTCACCTCTGTCACAGCTTCCCTTTTGTCCTTTTCCTTGACCTTATCTGAATCTATCATTATTTCATTTATTCAATTTCTGTTTCTACCACTAGACTAAAAGCTTCAGGAGGCAAGAATCTCATTTAACTTATTTCCCACCACTCAAAAATATTTGCTGAGTGAATATATGAATGTATGGATGTATGAATGAATGGAAATCTGCTTGGGAATTCTGCAGCCAGGGCAAGAGAAGGGGGGCAGACGGAGGAAGGGTGGGCCACAGGTGTGAAAGGAGGTAGGTGAAAAGGACTGTGGTGGAGGAGGGGAAGGAGACAAGGAAGTGGGTGGGATGGGGATGAGGAAGATGGGGGAAGAGGTGGGTGTGAGGAGGGAGCTGAGATGGAGCAAGAGCCAGCAGATGTGGGTTTTCGGGGTAGGCATCCAGGCTCCTAGAGGGGCTAGAGGGGCTTTAGGCAGGAGGAGGTCAAGGTTAGAATAGGGAGCCAAGGACAGGATCTGCCCTCCGCAAGCTATGCTGGGAATTTGGGTTTGGGGCCAGACTGGGTGGAGTACAAAAGCCACCAGGAACAGCTGAGCCATGGGGGTTTTCCAGGGCCAGCTGGTGCCATCAATGACCCTCCAACTTGCCCTCATCCCAAATCTGGGCTGGATGCCCAGCCTCACGTTCCCCCACCACCACCCCCTTGCCTTTCTAGGCTCATAAACAGGAAATGCCCCAGGCTGGGCTGGTCAGTTCTATTACCCTCAGAAAAAGAGCCAGGGACCCTCCCGGGGCAGGGGAGTTGCACCAAGCTGACAGGAGGTTCTGATCCTTTGATTGCCCATATTCTACCCAAGGAGGCCCGCCCCTTCAGAAGCCTCTGTTCTCCCAAATCAAAGGTGACAGCAAATATTAACTCATTAGTGCTAAGCCCCCAGAGGAAGCTTGGGTTGAAGAAGGAATCCTTGTGTAGGCTCTGCCTTGTCCCTTGACCCTTTCCTGGGTCCAGGGCTTCCTGAGATGACAGACAAGGGACAAAGAGGTAGCCAGTGGTGAGGATGGGAAGACTCCCATCACAGAGACGGTGGGTGTCTACCCCAGAACTGGCCAAAGTGGCTGTGGTGGGGGGCCAGAAGAAGAGATTGGAGGTGTGCACCTGCAGTGGTTGTCATGGCAACGTGACTTGGCTCCCGAGAGGATGGCCTCTCCCCCAAAGCCCTGTGAAGCCTAAAACGCAAAAGTGGAGACACACACACACACACCTTCTGGGCTTTGCAGAATTATTCCTGAGAGTGCTATCGACTTCCTCTCTCATCTCTCTATTTCCCTGGAACCAGAGCCATGAGAAGAGGGTGTGTCAGGGGGCCAGGCAGTGGAGGCCTTCCAAAAGGGGGGTGTGCTTCTCAAGTGTGTTGATGCAGTATTATGTGTGCAGTGTGCCTGGGGTGGTGCCCCACTGTGTGTAGAGGACATGTGTATACTCAACTGATCCGCCCCCAGTCCTGCAGTCAGACCACACAGGAGAGAGATTTGGGAGGGAGATGATTATTAACAAAGACAACAATAATCACAGTTAACCTTAATTGAGAGCTTATTAAATCCCAGCTATGTGCATTGTGGTGAGCATTTTACAGTCAGTGTCCTTTTTGATCTTCACAACAACTGTACAAGGTAGGAATTATTAGCCCCATTTATAGATAAGAAAGCTGAGATTCTAAGAGGTTCAGTCATTTGCTCCAGGTCCAGGCACTGGAAAGAGACCGAGCAAAACTGCATGAGGGGAGGAGGCAGAGGACAGGGGTGCCAGCCCCTGAGGCCACTAGTCCTGTCCCCAGGCCCCATGAGCTACTCGTGCCCATGTGTCCCCACACTTCTTGGCAGGGTTGGTCTGGTACCACGCCAAGAGGCAGGGCCTGGAACCCTCAGATGGTGGAGCCTCCCTGAGCCGGGGTAGCCTGGGGTAGCTGAGGGCACCTGTGAGGACATGAGGACAGAGTGACAGGCATCGTGATTGGCACAAGCCAGGGGAGCGGCTGGCAGCCTTGCTCCTGGTAAACATGAGGAGAGGTTACTTCACAAGGAAACAGTAATTAACTTTAATTAGCACCTTGCATCTCCGAATATTATTAACATCTCAATTTCTCTAATCAAGGCAGCAGGAGAGGGGCAGCATCTGCCTTGCTGACTCCTTCCTGGCCATGCTCCCTGGCTTGGCGTGGTTCCTGCTAGGCCCCTACCCCCTGGAGGGCACTCAGGGGCACTTCCTCATTGGTGGGTTGCCAAGGGGAGCAGGGGAGTGATAAAGCAGAGAGCAGGTCCAGACCAGGGCCACACAGCCAGGGACAGTGCAAAAGGACAGGAGCCAAGGCTTTGTGTGGCCACCTTCTCTTTCGAAGTAGACTCTAAGCACCAAAGACAGGGCTAGGTTTGTGTGCCCTGATTCAGAGAACAGACAAGGCTGCCATGCTATCCCCTTTCTCCTTCCCCCCTTCCTCCCTTCTTCTCCCCTCTCCACTCTCTCCCTTCTTTGAACTAGCCTGTTCTTTTTCACATCTTCCTCTCTCTTCTAACTCCCCTTCTTCTCCTCAACACATTTATTAAGCATCCGTTACAGGACAGGGGCTGGCTGCCACCCCTGGGGACGCAGCAGTGACACAGGATAAATCTTGCCCTGGGGAGTTGAGTAATCCACAGAGGAGATAGGCTTGGGTATAAAGAACTCTAATTGGGCTCCGTACAGATAAGCATCTCAATGCAGGTGCAGATAAAAGGCTGTGGGGTTCTAGGAGGAAGGCAGGAATGGGAGAGGCCAGGACCCTAATCGTGGGGCACCAAGACAGAGACCATTTGGGGTACCATGAAGGCAAGAGGATCCTAAGGCAGCAGGGCACTTGGTGCTATTCAGTGCTCTTGAGAAGGCCATCACTGGAGGGAAGGCCCTGAGGGCTCAGAGGTGACTGTCTTCATTACAGCCACCTTCAATGGCTGTTAACCTCGCTGAATGTCTGATATTAATAACTGTCCTCCTTGGTTTAATTACAGCAGCCCGTTGCTTGCACAATTTGTTATTTATTTGGCAGTGTCCTTGTAGCTGTCTCCCCAGCCCAACCAATTTGTGTTTATTGAGCATCTACTATGTCCCGAGGGCTTGGTCTGCCCTGGAGTATGCTCCAGGTGCTGGTGCTCCTCTCTGCAGAGGCTGGAGGGGTCATGACAGAGCTGCCTGCAGGTCTGGACATCTCAGCAAAACAACAGCAGTGTTCGCAGTGTTCGTAGGGAAGAGGCTGGTTCCACGCTGGCCTTGACAACACCCCTCGCCCCCACTGTACTGTGCCTCCACTGTCATCTTTGCACCTTTCCCAGCCCTGTTTTCTTTTTTAAGATTTTTAAAAATTTATTTTTAAAGAGAGGGGAAGGGAAGGAGAAAGAGAGGGAGACAAACATCGACCAGTTGCCTCTTGCATGCGCCACAACCGGGGAGTGGCCTGCAACCCAGGCACGTGCTCTGACCAGGAACTGAACCAGTGACATCTCACTTTGCGGGATGATGCCCAAACAACTGAGCCACACCGGTCATGGCTCCCACCTCTATTTTTTATACCATCCAGAGGACAGCGGCAGAAGATTCAGGTTCAACTGTGTATCTTGTCCAACATTAACCCAGAGGACATTGCCAGATATAAAGTTGGACCAGTTATGTCTGACTACCCAAAGGTGGACCAAGGATTGGGGATGGGTCTTAGCTTTTCTTTTGCAATTTCTCTCTTTGCCAGTTAGGATCACCTGTCATTGAAGCCTCCAGCATTTCATTTAATTCTCACAGGAATCTGGAGAAGCAGGAATTCTTATACCCATTTTATAGTTGAGGAAACAAGACAAAGAGGTGAAGTCACACAGCTGAAAAGTGAAAGCAGAGCAGGACAAGAACTGTTGCTGTCGCAGGCTTGGGAATACTTTCTTAACGAGTTTCCCCACTTTATTGTGAACCCGCCCTCTGCCAGGAGTTGGGGCGCTGTGGGAGGACTTAGTGTGGTTTCTGACCTCAAGGACAACCAGAAATGGCCACTTGTCTTTCAGCAAACCTTAGCTCTCCCTCTTTCCCTCCTGTGACTGTTCCTCACCATCCCCTCCCCCACCCCCACCCCCACCCTCACACTCACACTAGCCCCCGCCCCCGCCCCAGCTCCCCACAGCTCAGGGCTGGGCCTCTGTAATTGCAGAGTAGCCAGCGTAGGGCGGGGAAGAATCTGACGTTTCCAAAGGCCTTTTGGCTGTTGATGATTATGGCAATGATGAAGTTGTCCATCTCCTACCAAGACTGGGGCCTTTGTTCCTCTCTCGATTGGGGTCTCTCTCCCTCTCCCTCTGCCCTGAGGACTGGTAGCATCAGAAGACCAGCATTTGTTTCCCTTTGAGGGAGGAAGGGAACTACTGGGCTTAAGTGAAACCTGGGAAATCAGCCCACCCTCCACCTTCCAGAGCTGGGCACAGGGGTGTGGGGATGTGATCATTAGCATATAATTTGCATAAGGAACAATTGAGGAGATTGGAGTCGTGCCTCAGAGGAAACACCTGCAAGAAACTGAATGAAAGCCTCTCCCAACCCCCTCTCTGAGATCTCTCCCAACCCCCCTCCAGGATGGGGGGAGGGGCAGGAACTCAACTTTGCCTATTAATGATGATGATGGTGACCAGTTATCATTCACAGAGTGCCTACTAAGTGCTAGGCACTGAAGTAGATGTTCTGTTTCTTTTCAGCTTCACAGCCATCCCAGGTGGGACATTTTATTATTTTATAATACAATTTACAGAGGAGGAAGCTGAGGCTCAGCCTCCCCCCTCCCCCCAAGTCACACAGATTATGTTAATGGCAGAGCAGAACTTTGGAATAGAGTGCTGTGACTCAGTGTCCAAGCCCTCAGCCATCACAGCAGATCGGCATGCTCTGGGCTCTCCCCAGCTACCAAGACCCAGTCTCCATGGGCTGGGCAGATTGTGGGAGTCTTGGAACAAGGACTCAAAGACAGACTCTTACACACAGACACACACTCACACACACACACGCGCACACACACACACATGCACAGCTGCTCTGCCCTGCCCCCAGCCGGGCTTCTGGAGGCAGGAGGAGCTGGGCTGACTGGGCCCATAACCAGGTTAGCCAAGATCCAATTAACTAGTTAGCACAGGCAGAGCTGGGGGCAGGCAGGGCTCGCTGGAGATCGGGACGGATGGGTCGTGTAATGTGCAGAGACAGCCAGAGACAGCAACTCTGCTCTAACCTGATAAGCAGCTCCCAACATCGATGAGGCCAGCCTGGCAGGCGGAGTGGCCTCAATCCTGGCGTCGGTGGTGGGTGGGGAGTTCTGGGACAGCCTCTGACCCCCAAGTGTCCCCTCTAGAGGCCACACAGCCCTTCACAGTGCCCTCATCCTCTGGCCTCCCCTTAGCAACATTCACTCCTGCTCCACCTCCTCTAAGGGCTAGGGGAAAGCAGCTTCTGTGAGATACATTTTCATCCACATGAGGCTGGAAATATCTGTCATCATTCAAGGAAGATATGGGGGGAACAACCATCTCCTCCAGGTGGGAGGGTGGAATTAATGGGGGGAGGCAAAATAATAGTAGCCACAATTTATGGAGTTTACCACGTGCCAGGCACCGTGCAAACTATTGATTTGTATAGCAAGTCCTAGAATAACATCGTTTTGTTTAACATCATTTGGTTATAACATTGAGATACCCTAGGCACGTAACTCTTGTTTATATCAATTAGTCTGTGGTAAATGTGGTTTTGCTTCAAGTTGCAGCCTATCTCCAGCATTAAGTGAGGACTTAACTGTCCACTCATTTACACTTATGACAACTCTTTGCTGTAGGTACTATTAAAATCCCCATTTTGCAGATGAGAAAATTGAGGCCTAGAGAAGTTAAGAAACTTGCCCAAGATCCCACAACTATCAAGACACCTCTGGCTCAAGACCACCACACTTTGTACTACCCCTAAACTTGGTCTAGGATTAACAGTCTTACTGATAGCACTACTTCCCACGTCTGTAAATCACTTTCAAGTTTACAAAGGCTCTTTGTTGAATTTATCCTGACAAGTTTATAAGGGAGATGTTATATTTCTGATCCGTACTTTATAAATAAACAACACTGAGTCTTGGAGGAGCAGTGTGGCTTGCCAGAAGGCCCCCAGCTGGTAAGTGGACTCGTCCATCCCCAGGCCAGGTCTTTTCTGACTCCTGATCTAAAGCTCTTGAGGAGTCAATGAAAAGAGAAAACAAAGATGTCCCATCTCTAAGTCGAGGTTGGGCAGTCCATCTGTTTACTTGCTTAGCACAAGCTTGTTGTAAGAGTGTGTGCAAGGCGAGGGCTGGGCAGGACTGGAGAAAGCAGATGGCATCCTGTCCCCTTGGAGCAGGTGGAGAGGTCAGTGCCTGTGCCCTTAGGGCTGTCTTGCTCCAGGGAAGGAAGGCCAAGAGAAGGGTCTGTCCCTTACCACACCAGACCACCTCTGATCTGATTTCTTCCTGTTTTTCAGGGGCTACATCTACAGCCCAGAGTGATGTAGGTTCCCAAGGTCATGCGGACAGGCCGACAAACCAGGTCCTTTGACTTGAAGTCAAGTTTCTCTCAGCCTGGTGGCCTCCCATTCATCACAGGATAAGGACGTCTAACCCTGTGAGCTCTAAGTCTGTCTTATGTCCCCTCACCACCCACTAGTGAGGGAGAAGATGCTGTGCCAGCCATTCCTAAGGGAAGCACCCCATTTCCCTCTTTCTGAGAACCAATGGAATTCTTGCGGCTTCAGGCAATTTGGGGCTTTGAGGTCAGGACCCCAGGTGAGTGTATTGAGCAAGCGTCATGTGGAAGGCCCCACAAGAACCAGTGTGCACATCTGAGTTCTGTTTTCCCCGACACCAGCAACAGAAGGGTTAAGACGTCCCCAGCCAGGGGGACTGAGGAGTTGTTGGTGCAGGAAGCTGCTCTTCCAGTCCCAAAGGCCTGGGGGAAGGGGGAGGGGAGTGATTTTCTCAGTCTCTTTCCCAGGCTCCTCAGCCTCCCTGGGGATCCAGCTACATGCCAGAAAGGTGACCCTTGACCCATCCCCCTCCACATGCCAGCCCTCCCCAGCCCAGCTGGTAAAGACTTGGATCCCTGCTTTGGGCTCTGGGAGAGTGGGATTCCCCCTACTTCTGGAAGAGTGGGATCCCCCCTACTTCCTCACCTCAGGGTTTTTTCCCACCATCTCACTTATTCCCCTTAGAATCTAACTCCACTCCCATCCCACAGTTACCAGAGTCAGACCCCTGAGCTTCATCCCCCGCCCAGCCCAGCTCGGGGCCTCCACGCCTCTCCTCCCAGCCCAGGCATTTGTAACCTTCTAAAAATAAAAGCCTGTGATTCAAGTAGGCAACTCCGGAAATCTACAATCCAGCCCAGGCATCCTCTGGGTGGGGGCAAGGAAGGACCAGTGTACAGAGAAGTACCCAGACACAGCAGCGGTCAGCCCTCCCAGGTAGACAGAAGGACACAGTCTGTTCCTGAAAAGAAAGACAGCAACCGGTGGAGGATGGGCACAGGAGGGGGACAACACTCTGTTGGATGGGGCTCTTGAGCCAAGATCCCTAACAAAGACGGTCTGGGGTCTCCTCATGACCATCCATGCCTGTCATCATGAGTGATCCATCCCCTCCTATTTTCTCAGCAATTGTTTGGAGAAGTGGTGTGCTGCCTCCCGCATGCCCAGCCCTGATATCTGGTCAGGACTGGAACCCAGGGAAGTTCCAGCAGGTTTGATTCCTATGCCCTGTGCTGTTGCCCGCTTTGGACAACAAAGTAGATGTTCAGAGACATCTACCCTCCATTCCTCTGCCTCCTCCTGGACTTTTGCCCGGATGGAGGCCAATGGGAGTTCAGGAGGTGCATCATCTGGGAGCTTTTTGTCTTTTCCAGCTGTGCAATCGATCAGGTAGCCAGGGGAAATGCAGCTCTGCAGTGGCCCTCTGTGGTTGGACTGGGCCACTTCCTCAGGGTGATAGGAGGACCAGGACCAAATTGTACTAGACTTTGGTAAGATTCACTCCCACAGTGGGCCTTATGGACTTCATGACTGGAATTTGAACAATAGTAATAATTAATTAGAAGAATAATTGCTAACATTTTCAAGCTCTTACTATGTGCCAGACCTGGGCTAATACTACACATGCATTATTCTTACTTCATCCTGTCAGGAGCCCATTTTTATCATCCTTAACTTATAGGAGAGGAGACTGAGGCATAGATCTCACAAAGCTGTCCCTAGCCCTAGGTCACACTGGTTAATGACAAAGCTGGGGCTTGAACTCATGTCTGTGGAATTCTACAGCTTTTTCCTCTTGGCTTCTGTGCTATGGCCCAACGGTATGGCACGCTGCTTGAGGGGCATCTTTTTTTGTTTTTGTTTTTTGTTTTTAAGATAGAGAGGGGAGAAGGGAGGAAGAGAGGGAGAGGAACAGCAATGTGAGAGAATCGATTGGAACCTGCAACCTACGTACGTATGTGCCCTGACTGGGAATCAAACCCACAACCCTTTGCTTTGTGGTACAATGGCCAACCAACTAAGCCACACCAGCCAGGGCCCAAGGTGCATCTTGAAAGTGACTGTGGTCTCACCCTGGCCAGGTAGCTCTGTTGGTTAGAGAGTCAAGACTGTAGGTTCGATCCCTGGTCAGGGCACATACAAGAAGCAACCCATGAATGTCTAAATAACTGGAGCAATGAATTAATGTTCCTTTCATTCTCTCTCTCTTCCTTCCTCTCTCTTTCTAAAATCAATAAATAAAAATTAAAATAGAAAGAAAGGAAGGAAGGAAGTGACTGTGGCCTCAAGGCTCAGGTGGGCACCACTCACGCTGGGATAGGACCTGCTGGGAGGCTGGGCTTGCTTCCAGAGCTAGCCTGGGCTTCCTCTCCACTCGGCGTGGCACAGGCATGGGCACAACACAGGGGGTCAGATGTTCCCTGGCTCCTTCCACCTGTGACCCCTGACAGTTCAAGCCTCGGGAAAGCAGCACAGAAGCCGGCTCAGGGCATCTGGGAAGCTGCCCCATCAGCCTCATCCCTGGACCCTTGTTGCCAGCTGACAGACAACCGCCTGCAGCCCGCAGGCCTGGCTGATCCTTGCTAACCCATTACTGTACATGCAGCCTCACCACCAGCAGCAGAAGTTCCGTGTTTGCCTTCCCATTTCCTTAATGGGGGGTCAGGGCACTGGGTTGGGCTGGCAGCCTGTCCAGAACTGTCCACAGCACGACTATGAAGGGGACACAGACTGACTTGGGAAGCTGCCCTCTCTCTGATCAGCATCTTGGGGTCCTTTCCCAGCCTGTCACTAGGCCCTGATGCTGTTCCCCCCACCTGGCTTTTTTCTCAGGGCCAAGGGGAGTTGTTTAGCTCTTCCTGTGCCATGCACAGTTTCCACCCAAGAGGAGGCATTTTGAATTACAGTCTTTTTGGTTTAGACAAAATTTAGCTATCCCATGGGAATTATTAGTTGGTATGCCTAGCAGAATCCTACTATTAAAGTTTGTACCACAGGTAAACATTTAGGCTAGCACCTAGCAAAAATACAGTGAATGAATTAGGGGGTAAATCAGGGGACCCCTTAAGTGCATCACCCATGATACTAACAATGCTTACATTTCCAGCTTGCTAGCTACTGCTTATTATCAACCAGAAACCTGACATTGTGCTGAGCACTTTATACACATTCTTATTTAATAATCACAATGATCTCATGAGTTCCACGTGACTTATCCTCATTGTACAGATGAGAAAACTGAGGCCAAATCTCACAGTTAGTAAGTAGCTAAGCTGGGATTTGAACCTAGGCCCGCAGATAAGTGACTTTCTTGAGGTCACTCTGCTGCTGGCTGATTGACCCTTGGGCATGTCTCACAAGTGTACGTGCCCCATAGAAAAATTTGACAGGAATTCCTGACATTCTAAAACTGCTCCAGGCAGCTCTGATGAGATAGACATGTCTTGCTACCTGGGTCAGGCTTTGCTTTCAGCCTCTAATTGGCTGCTGGCCAGCACTCACCTTTCTGTACAAAACTCTTCTGATCAATTACTAGTGGATGCTTTTATGCTTGTGAAGCCCCCACCATAAGTCCATCTCATTATCACAATTCTTGATAGCTCCTTCCCACCAAAGAATCCCTCTGCCTCTTTCATGTTTGTCAGCTGAGCTACTAATTTATATGTTCCCTTTATCCTTGGCTTTTAAGTCCTACCTGTTCCTCCCTCCCATTGTGACCTTGGGGGTCCAGAATAAATTCCATTCAAACTCTCCCTCCCCATTTCTCCTAGTATGGCCTTGATACATAAATTTAACTCTAGCCCCCCATGTCTGTCCACCCTGTTATCTCTTTCTTTTAGAAATTTCTCTGGTCACATCAGGCCTGCTCCTCTTCTGACCATCTCTGGTGTCTCTATTACAGCCTCCCCCGTCTCCACCCTCTAAGCCAATGCTGCAGAATCACCCAACATGTGTGTGACTACCTGGAAAATGTAACTTTGAAGGGGCCTCCAGTTGAGTGACAGTAAACAGAACCTTAGAGACCCAGATATCATCTAGGGTTTCCATGGACTCAGCAGCAGGAGCTTAGAAATAAGGCAAGATTGGAGAAGAGGGAGGGATGGAGATGATCAAAAGGTGAGCTGGAGAGAGAAATGGGGAACACGGAAAATGATATCGACTCAGCCAGGCCTGAAGAATCCTTGACTGTCTGTGTTGGAAGGGCCCTTAGAGATCAAGCAGTCTAGGAGTGGGAAAGAAGTCTCAAGTCACGAGCTAGAAGCT
Source organism: Furipterus horrens (assembly GCF_987537825.1). Classification (NCBI taxonomy): domain Eukaryota; kingdom Metazoa; phylum Chordata; class Mammalia; order Chiroptera; family Furipteridae; genus Furipterus; species Furipterus horrens. The sequence continues at coordinate 72,575,199 of NW_028327180.1, forward strand.
GAGTGATGAGTAGCAGCTGCCGGGAGTATGTCCTGAGAAGAGAGTGCTGTTATTGATTGGCAATGTCTGCCACGGGTGCTGGATTAGAAATGGTGGCATCTGTGCCAGAATTTACAACCCTGATCTAGTTTCAACCTTGTTACTGCAGAGCAGCTGAGGAGGCCAGAGGGGAAGCAACTTGTCCAAGGTTTCCACAGAGAATTGAAGGCAGATCTCAGGGCCCATGCTGTCTCTTAAAACCCAGGAGAAAGCTGTACAATGGCACAGGGAAAGTGGTTCCTCATATGGGGCAGCCAGCAGAGTCCGGAGTATGGGAGCAGCCAACCTGAAGCTGGGAAGACCGCATGCATTGCAGACCAGACGCTGGATGAGTGCTCAGTTCTCACTGGGCCATCAGTTAACTGGATGTGCCCAGCAGCCTGGTTGTGCTGCCTCTGGCCTCTGGCCAGTTCCACATTTGTCCTTCTGGGGGGACAAAGAGGCTCCCTGGAGCAGAGGCCTTGGCTGTCTCTATACCAAGACTGGAAAACCCAGACAGAGAGAGAAGGGGAAGTGGGCTCGGGGCAGGGCTGGCACTGAGGGGCAAAGACATGACTGCACAGCAGCAGAGAGGGCTCTGTAGAAGGTGGCAATTAGGAGGAACTGAGCCAGGCCAGAGGACGGCACAGAGGCACCTGTGTGCGGGTTGGGGTGTGGGCCAGAGGAGAAGAAAGAACGTGCAGGTGATGAGAGCCACAGAATGGGGATAATGATACCCTGACAAAGCCTTGGGGGCTTGGAGCCCAGCCTGGCCAGGGTGCTGGCACAGCTGAGCCATGACGCATCACTCACAGGCTGGAGGATGTGGGCAGGGAGAGGAGGTGGGCAGCAGTACCCAGCACCAGCATAGCCTTGGAAATTTGGTCATGAGCTTCTGCCGCCCTCCTTTTCTCTGTGTCTGTTGCTTTTCCCATCTCTTCCTTCCTTTTTTCTGCCTCATCCCTCCAACCCCTCTCTGTAGCACAGCGTCTCCACTGGGAGCAGAAATGGAGAAAGGAGTGGTGAGGATGGTAGTGACGCAGAAAGATCTGGGAGCTGCTTTAACTTGCCCAAGGCTATGAAAAGAAACCGGGCTGCAAGAGCGTCCAAGAGCAGAGAATCCGTTCTGATCACCATACCCAGAGAGAAAACGAAGACCCAGACAAGCGCAGACCTCGTTTGGTCAGCATCATGTTGATCTGCCGTCCCACTCACCTGCTGAGCACGCCCAGATTTTCCCGAGGGAAGCACCCCTTCCCTGTCTCTGTCCATGTGGTTTAGAAAGGCCTGGCTTTCCCTGGCCTGACCCCAGATCTCAGGCTGGGCACAGGACTGGAGCTGGGCCATCTGTGCCTTCTTTTCCTGGACCAACATGATTCAATAAAAGTTGATCCAGTACGATCAGCACTGGATATTTTGCTAAATAAATAAAAGGAGTGCTTTCTTCCACTGAGTTTGCCATGTTTGTAGGTTTAAGCCCAGACCTGCTTAAACCACTTGGGGAATGGCTATCAGAGAGTAAAGCTAACACAAAGAAGAGCAGAGGCAAGAGTTGGAGAGAGACAGATGCCAGATGACATCACAAGTGCCTGGATCCAGCTAAGCCTGAAGTCTGTCCCTGGCCTTTTTAGTTATGTGAGCAAAGAGCTTAAGCCAGTTTGAGCTGAGTTTGCATCGCAGAGGCTCTAAGTCAACTTAGAAGAACAGGAGGAGAGAAAGAAGAGGGAGAGGGGGAGGGAGAAGGGGAGGAGAGGGAAGGGGAGGGAGGGAGGGAGAGAGAGAGAAAGAGAGAGAGAGAAGGAACTGCAGGGATGTGAGTCTTATGGGAAAGTAAACGCATGTGTGGGAGGGGGAGGGCTGGTCCATTAGGATAAATGAACTGGCACTCAACAGTGACACAGGAATACCAGTTTATGGGAGAGAACACAACCAAAGATGGTTCTCCAGGCCAGTCTGAGGTGGGGTGAAAGCTTTTCTCCTGCTACAGAGGCTGTCTCGGTAATGATAGAAGTTCATCTAAGAACCTAGTCTGTGGAGGGTGTGTCTCTACGGGGGTGGGGTGGGGAGTGGGGGAGGAAGACAGTCCGTTGAAGTTTATCTTGACAGTCAGCACCCAGTTGCAATGGAAGTTCCTACTAACAGCTCTTAGGATGTAAAGCTCACCCCAAGACAGGTCTTTCTTTTAAAAATATTTATTTATTTATTTATTTTTCAAGAGAGGGGAAGGAAGGGAGAAAGAGAGGGAAAGAAAAGATCCGTTGTCTCTTGCATGCCCTGACCAGGGACCTGGCCTGCAACACAGGTATGTGTCCCAACTGTGAATTGAAGCCGTGACCTTTGGGTTTTTGGGACAATGCCCAACCCTCTGAGCCACACCAGTTGGGGCCCAAGACAGATCTTTCAAGATAAATAAAAACATTCAACCAATCCCTGCTCATCACATGCACTCCACATCCCCCCCAATCCCTTCCTCATCAGATGTCCCAGATTCTATCTGATTTACAGGATACTAAACTTAGTGATAAACAAGAGACAGAGGGAGGAACTAAGTCACAAGTTTGACTCATACGTGGTCCAAGCTCCGACATATCACAAGATGCAGCCCAGAGAGGATGAGATGACCTCTTGGGACCACCAATCCCAGGCCTCATCTGGGCTGCTTACAGGAAATGCCAGGTGGTGATGAGGATGGTAGGAGGAAGTCATGCCCAGCATTGATAAGAAACTCTCTTCTCTTGTCCCCGGACCATTGGTGTCTGCACTGAGCTCCCTCAGGGCGGAGAGAAGGACAAGTCCCTAAAGAAAGACAGGGAGTGAGAAGGGTCAGTTCCTGGGGCCGGGGAGTTATTTTCCTGTTTACCCTTCCCCACCTTTTCCCACTTCCCCTCTGAAAAACAACTGATGCCTTAAAATGAAACCACACAAACAAAATACATACAAAATGTAATGTGTATAAATACGTACAACATTTAAGTATTGTCATTCCCTTCCCCTTAACTCTGTTATATTTTTATTTTTTAAAGATTTTATTTATTTATTTTTAGAGAGGAGGGCAGTGAGGGAGAAAGAGGAGAGAAAAACAGATGTGAGAGAGAAGCATTGTTTGGTTGCCCAACCATGGACCAAATCCTCAACCCAGGCATGTACCCTGATCAGGAATCAAACCGGTGACCTTTCACATTGCAGGATTATGTCCAACCAACTGAGCTACACAGGTCAGGGCCCCTTAACTCTGTTTTAGAGAGCTTTTCATGCCAGTCCAGTTAAGTCTGCTTTGTCTTTTTTCACAGCTACATAGTAATTGTTTATTTATCTACTCCCTTATCAATGGACATTTAGGCTGTTTCTTTTATTATGGTTGCAAATAAGATCATTTAACATATTTTGTGCAGTGAACACCTAATACATCTTATACACATGTAGGAGCAGTTCTTGAGGATTCATTCCTAGAAGAGAGATTGCTGGCTCAAAGTGTGTATGAATTTTTCATTTTGAAAGATACTGCCAAGTTGGAGTGGAGACCTTTTTCCTGTGAAGGAGCCCTCCCTGGGTTGAATCAAAGATGAAAGGCATCCAGGTTAGAAAGGACATGGGCTTTTCAAGTCCACGTTCAGGTTCAAATCAAAGTCTACATGTTCAGGTTCAAGTCCTGGCTCTGACATCTTTTTCCTGTGTGATCTTGGATAAGTCACTTAACCAATCTGAGCTTTTATTTCCTTAACTGCAAAGTGTAGAATTGTAAGAGCTGTCTCGCAAGGCTGTTACAAGGATCAAATGGCATCCTCTAGGTCAAGCCTCTAGCACCAGCCTGCCACACAGTAGGCTCTCTGCAAATGTTAGTGCCCTTTCCCTGCCTGGACCCCCTTCTGCATTCATCACGGGAGACCAACCCCAGGGAGAGGCCAGAAAAGCAGATTTATTAGTGAATATCATGCAGAAGTTAGGACTCCATGGTGGCTCCTTCTAAAGGTCACCCAGGCAATTCTTGGAGCGAAGGACTATTTCAAGTAAAGCATAAGCACTTGCTTTTGAGAACACATCCACTGGGGGACCTTTCACTAAATACTCCCTTCACCCCAGCCATTATCCTCCATGCTCTCAGTCTTTGCGGAGAGGAGGAGGGGAACCCTCCTCAAGATAAAGAGTGGAATGGCTGGATTTTATCATAGGATAGTGGCTGGACCACTCGCACAAAGAACAAAAGAAGAATGTGTACAGCAGACAGGACTGAGGTTGGGCAGCCCAGTGAGACCTCTGTCTTAGAGAGCCAACGTGCACATGTGCACTGAAAGTTGCAGGTTGTGCTGTTGGCGACCCTGGCCTGGGAGGTGGCCTGTTCATCTCAGTCAGGAGAAGGGTAGTTCCATGAAGGGTCTGGAAAGCTGGCAGGAGTGGCCATCCTTTTGGAGTAACGACCAGATTGTGTCCATAGTCCCCGTTGGATCCCCGACAGTGTTTAGGGCCCCGCAGCTACAGGTCACTGCACTCTGCTCTCAAGTGCCCACCCCCAAACTTCAGGGTTTTCGTTTCTTCCTTCTGGAGACTACATGGGACATGAGAATCCAGGACGGGGCTGCCTTCCTGGGGGAGGTGAGTGTGTGAGCCCAGAGCGGTGATTTTGGCAAAAGAGGTGGAGCTGAGCAGCATGGTGACAGCCGTGGCGACAAGGGCCCCAGAAGATGTAGTCATTATGAGAGATGACTTAGCTGGGGAGGCTATGGGGGCCTGGTGAGAAGAACAAGCTCTGTAATTGGAGACTGACTACTTGGTTTTCAATCCCAGATCCATTTATTACAAGCTGTGTGGTTTGAGGGAAATAGCTTAGCCTTTCTGACCTCAATTTCTTCATCAGTAAAACGGAGGCACTCATACCACTAGCTTCTTCAATGTCTCCAACCAGCAGCTGTCTTTAATATGTCAGAGGGTGGGAATGAATTCAGGTGGAGATACTCTGCTGAAAACAGCCCGGAAGGGGAGATGACTGAGCAGAACTGGTCACGTCATCCTCAGAATGATGTCTTGTGTCCCCTGGAGACTCCTGTTACCGTGACTATATTTCCTGGTTCCCAATTGCTAGGCTCTAGGGTAGCTGAGATCTCTGGCTCTTGCCTCACTTAGCATCTCACAGTGATGTCCTGGCTTCCTGCCCAGGCCCCACTCACCAGTGCTGGTGCTGAACCTGCAGGCCCCTGGCTCCCTCCGCAGGGCCTGGAAGCAGGGCCCAGGCTTGTTGGAAGGAACAAACAGGAGGCTTGCATGAGAGCCAAATGCTGTGCATAACAGGAGCTGATTATGGTGGCTGAAGGCTGGGCCTGAGCAGCCTCACCCTAGGGATACTTCTTGGGGTCGGAGGTTGGGAGAGTTTTAGCTCTACGTCTATGGGGAGAGAAGAGGCATTGGGGGGTGGGGGAAGCAGGGAAAAATGTTCTTTAGGTAGTTCCTCAGCCCATAATGGAGCAGGTCCTAGGCAAAGTGGCTTCCCTGCTTTGCTCATGTCCTATTCATGCTGTAGAGAGATGGGCAAAGACAAAGTACGAGATGCTACCCAGGAGAACCAACTTTCCATGTTGAGACAGGAGATGAAGGCCACTCAGTCTCACGACTGCAAAAAAGAATGAAAGAAAGGACTGGGGTTTACCAGTGCTTGCAAATAAACGGGAGGGCACAGGGTGGAAGCAAGGACCCTGGTAGGAGAGAACTGGGAGGGAACTTTTTTATTGGGCACCTAGGAGATGCCAGATGCTACAGCTGCATAATGCCATTCATTCTCACAATCACCTTGTGTGTGGTCGGTGCTATCTTCATAGCTCCATTTAGCAGAAGACAAAACTGAGGATCTAAAAGGTTAAGTCACAATACTAGAAAGAGGCTGACCTGGAATCTAAACCCAGGCCTGCCTGTCTGACTGCTGAATTGGTGCTGTGTGTTTCTCACCTACCTTCCCAGGGCTCAGGGTCACCCCTCTGCAGAGCCCCCTCTCCCAGCCTTGCCTCCATAGCCCAGCCTCCCCCCGCTGCTCCATCCCCTGAGAACTCCTTGAATCTTCCCTCACTCCTCACTCTGCTTCCTCTTTGGAAACCAGCCACAAGCTTTTTTCTTCCATCTGAGCGAAAGAAAACGGTCTCATTCCCCACCCCCAGGTCTTTCCATCCTCTCATCCATCCAAACCTAAGCATCTCTCTCCCGCCCCTCCCCCCTCCTTGTTTTTTTTTCTTTTCCTTTCTGTTTATCCATCACTAGAATCCACCCCCTTCCCCTCTTGCCTGTAGGTTCTGTGGCTATAATCAAATCATAACTTTTATTAAATTTAAGATTACTTTTTAATGGAATCAATTTCTTGTGTGGTGCTTCTCTGCCTGCCCGCGGGCTCCGCCGGCTCTGCGCTCAGCATCCCTGCCCGCACAATTGTCTCTGCCGCTGGCGTTTCTGGCTAAGCCGCCTCAGAAGGAGGGGTAGGTCTGCCGTCCCTAAACACACACACGCACACACACACGCACACACAGAAACACATACACTCAGAAACACACATACACGGAGCACACGCACACAGTTAGATGCACCTTCCTGCAAAATCTCTGCCACCTAATCTCCAGCCCCAGGTGCCCACGCTCAGTGGTGCGGGTGATAGACCCTGCAGAGGTGGCAGGGGCAGGAGGAGGGAGCTGCAGAGGGAAAGACTGAGGGCACAAAACAAACACAGAGCCGCACAGACATTTCTCAGCCTGTTAATTTCCTACAGTTCTGTTTTCCAGCCTCAGAAAGAAGCTGGTCCGCCCCCTTTCCCTAACTGCATTGTGCAGCTGGTGAGCAGGGAGAAGGTGCAGGGAGGAGGGGGTTCAGAGGAGCCATAAGGAGGAGACTATGGTCTTCATTTGATTTATAGAATACAGGCAAGATGCAGAAGTGTGTCTGAAGCTGGGACCCCAACTGGGAGATTTGCAGGCTGGACCAGTCTAATCGTAAAGATCTGGGGCTACAGGAGGAAGAAAGCCTGGAGATGCTGCAGAGAACATTCTGGAGGTAGGAGAGGTAACAGGGAAGAGAGGGATTGAAGGGTCACTTTGATGGAGGGGGCGAGGACTAAAAGATATTGGGAGGAGTTCTCATAGTGAGCTCATGGTGGGGCATAAGATGGGAGTTTGCTGACTCAGCAGAGACTTGGCAGCCTCCTCGAGCTGTCTGGGTAGCTCTGGGCTCTGCTCCAGCTTTCCTGGGAAGCTCCCTGGACAGTCTCAGGTAGACAGAGCATCAAGGTGGACAGACAGGTACATCTGAGGCCTGAGAGTGGCCACTCCTTGGCTTTTCATACAGTCCTCAACACACCTCGTTTACTGAGTGTTAGGAAAGGGACTTCATGTTCATTCAGGTGGGAGGTGCATAGCTTATTGGGTAAAAGCACAGCCTTGGTCTGAGGAGGTCTGTAAATCTAGACTCGGACGCTTTCCAATTGTATGACCTTGAATAAGGGACCTAACCTCTCTGAGCCTGTTTCCTCATCTGGAAATGAGGATTCAGTGAGCTGATGCATGTGGAACATCTAGCATAAAAACTGGCACATAGTAAGAGCTCAAGTAAGTGGATTATTGATATCTGTATTACGTTTTAAGCACCGACCAAATACAAATGTACAAACACACAGCCTGTGGCCCACTGAGCCCAGCTAGATTGGGACCAGAGCTGAGGGATAGCTGGAGGGCAGATACCACCAGGCAGGCCTCAGCTCCTGGATGAAAATCACGTCACAACCATAGACCAAATGTGAGTGACAATTCTAGGACTCAAACCCAGGGCACAGAGGGCCTCTTCTTCCTCCTCCAGGAGGGTGAGTGGCTGAGGCTGGATAGCCCACACTACCTTGTCAGGAGGGGAGGGGAGGGACTGATGAAGGGTTCTAGACACTGAAGGCCAAGCTCACCCCATCTTTCACTTTCAGGGGCCAATGAGCCCAAAGCGCGGGCTCCATCTGGAGCAGGAATGAGGGAGAACTTCCTGTGGTCTGTTCCTACCCTGTAGCCTCTGAGAGTAACCTGTTGACTCCGGAGGCATTGGAAGGCTCTGACCTCCTTAGCGAGGGCCTAAACAAGAGGGGTCTGTAAAGGTTTAATCAGGCCCTGTGCACAAGGTTTAATCAGGCCCTTTGTTTCTCATTTCTGTCCTCCAGCCCTAAGGGGAAGGAAGACACTGGTGTAGAATGTAAACAAGGGCCACAACTGGGAAAGGCTGGTTCTGTTAGGGAAACCCCACATGCACCCAGCTTGGGAGCAGGCGCCAACATGGCCACCGTCATGGTATAACTGAGAGCTGCACTTGGGGGCCTGGCAGCAGCCTTGGAGTGAGGGGCAGCTGGAGCCACCTTCCCCAGGCAGGAGCTCACCCCTCACCTCTCTATTTCCCCTAGAAAGAGGGCAGTGCAACCTGCTCCACGTCTCCTCTGTTTAACTCCTGGGCCAGGCATGCCTGCTGAATCAACACCTGGACCTCTAGACCTGTAGGGTCTTGTCTGGGCCTGGATGTTCCCGTAGGGCCATGTATTAGTCACACAGGTAGAGCTTTACTAGTCAAGTGGACTTGTGAGGTCCTACTATTATTCACTCCAATTATTTCACTTGGGAGGCAACAGAGGCCTAGACAGGGGGAATCACATGAAGTGAGTGACCAAGATCTACCGAACCTTCCAATGTAGCCTGCTATGCTTTGTGGCCCTCACTCCGGATGTGGCTGTAATCCCCCCTCCACACACCTGACATCACAGCTTTACATAGTGTCTCCCATGAGGAGGCACTTTTCGTGCATTCCCAGCAACCCCATTAAGCAGGTACCATCACACGTCCCATTTTATAGATGGGGAGGCTGAAGCTCAGAGAGGTTAAATAACCACCCGAAGCTGTACATGGTGGAGCTAGAATTTGAAACCAGAATGTCTGGCCCAGAATCTCTGCTCTTAAGCTCTTTATGCTGCTGCCCTTCACCTGAAGCTTCACCTGAAGCTTTACCTGTACACATTTACCTTTACTTTCCTCTTCTGCTGTCCCTCGCTTTCACCATGTTGTCATCATTTTCTACTTTTTCATTTCAGTCTAAGCCAGATAATTGCCCCAGACATAGGGTAGGCTGCAAATCGACAGCGCACTCCCCTTCCTCTTGACTTTCCCAATCATCTCTGCCATCATCATCTTCAACATTATCATGTTCACTATCAGCATCACTTTCACCATCTACAAAATCCGTAAGTGCAAATGACTGTGAACCTACAGACCAACGCAGGTATAACTCCTTCCTTGGGATGGAAGGAGAGGGTGTACAGTCACCTCCAGCTATATACACTCCCCCTCAAGTGAACATACAAAGCTTAGAGATTTTTATGGAAATAAGGAGGGTGGTGGGGAAAGACATTGCGAACAGCTAAAGAATGTCTGTTGAGGGAAATTAATCAATGACCAAGGAGATTGCTTGTCATCTTTCAATATCTATAGAAATAACAAGCCTCTGGGGAGGGGGTTGAAGCTTCAGAAGAAAAGAAAATCAGAGGATATTCTGCCCAACCTGTGCTTCTGATGAGCTACAGGGGAAGGATGGGATTACAGGCAGCTTCCACCCATTTTGGGTGTTGGCCAATACCCCATCTTCCTAGCCACAGTAGCTCTAACAGTCCCGGGAAAACAGCAGCAAGCAACACTGCCCAGAAGTTTAAAAAATTGATTATTCCTTTGGGTCCAAATCCCACCCACCTCCAGCCTGCCGTTGGCTCTCCATGAGTGCTGGCTGCCAGGGGCTGCCATCGTCCTACACAGGATCAAGGTCGGAGGAGGCAATGGTTTCCCGGACCAGAGCTTCCACCCAGAATTCCAGCCAAGGCCTCAGAGCTCCCAGAACCTGGAAGAATATTTCCCCTGGTTGTGTTTGGAATTGGCTGGTTTTCTGGGCACCAGGCCCAGCTCAGTTTAATTTTTGTTTATTTTTATGTACGGATTCTCTTCTGTTTGGGGAAGAGCTTTGTGTAAATTATTATTATTTATATGATAAAGAAGAAATCACACCAAATAAAAAAACCCACAATCTCTTTTTCTCAATAGAATTACTAAATTAGGGGCTGAAAGAAACAGCCAGTATACTGGGGTTTGGTTTCAGGAAGACTTTGGACATGGATTCTCACAGAATCTCTTAGTAAATGGGTTCTGTAATCCTGGATTTGATGCTGCTCACAGCTAGCAGAGGCATGTGGGGCCTCCCAGCAGGACTGCAGTAGTTTGAGCCTAAGGGTGCTGGTTCCCTGGTCCTCTGCACATCCCATCCCTTGGGAGATGAGTTGGACATTTTTAAGTGACTTGCTAACTCAGAATGGGAAAAGAGGAAATAGAGGAGTTGGAGTTTCTTGCCAGAAACATGATCAAAGCCCTGAATTGGGTGGGGGTGGGGGTAGGGTACATAGGAATTACTTGAATAGTGGCATTATTACATCAGGGGAAAATCAGCCAATCATTTCTTTGCCTATTCATCAAATTTGCATACTACAAATCTATTGGTTGGAGTGAAATGAGTCAGGAGGCAGAGATGCAGATGGGCAGAGGACCAGCTTGGCCCAGAGAGTGTCCCCAAGTGGCCCTCATGCCCAGTTAGGGTAGGGAGAAGACCAATTATCTGAAGTACCAGGTCTGCAACCTCCATGTCCACTCTTGCATAAAGTTCTGTTTGGGGGATTAAAGAAAGGTATACCTAGGGCAGGAATCCATCCTGGGGCTAATCTGCTAAAGGCCAGAGAGAGGTAAAAGTCTGCAATAGCTGGCTTTTCATTCTTTCTTTTTTTAATTTCCCAGGATCTCAGGCTACCAGAGATTTAAAAAAACAAGCAGACCTGGGTCAGCTTTAGGTCAAGTGGTTATTTCGTCATGGCAGACCTGGAAGCATTGCCTATCAGCTTTTGTGTAAGCTGTGGCCTCCTCCTAGAATGGACTTCTATCTGCCCACCCAAGGCCTCCCTTTGCTTCAGACATGGCGATGATCACCACTCTGATTAAGAGTAGGGGTCTGGACCTTCCTTTTGAGCTTGAAAATCCACTCTGCCACTTAATAGAGATTGAAAATTGAGGCAAGTCGCTTAACCCCCGTGAGCCTTAGTCTTCTCATACATAAATGGGATGATAATAGCAATCACATACCCATAAGCTTATAGTGAAGATTAATGAGAAAATTCATGGGAAAAGGGCCTAACACAGTAAGTACTCAATCAATATGGTCTTTATTTTAAATAATACTACAATAAGCTATCCCAATGCTCCCCAACTGGGAATTTACTGTGCCCCAACACAAAGCTTCTACTCTGAAGGTTTCCACCTAAGTCATATTTCACAATCTGCTCTGAAGCAGCTACTATGAATGAGTGTGGCAGGCCCTAGCCATGCCTTGCACTTAGTAGGTTCTGAATAAGTCAGTAAATATTTGTTTAAAAAGTTGTCCAAATGTCAAGTTCCCAAAACCTATAAATCCCACTAAATTCTAATCTCACTGTTCTAGCTCCCACACAATGCCTGGTTCAGCCACTCCCAGGAGAATAGAACATGGGGAACAATGGGAGGTGGGCTGGATAGGAAGGTGGGGTCTGGGGGTACGGGAGATGGAGCCTGTGAGAGGTTCTATTTCTTTCAGGTCACGTGGACCAATCTCTTTCTATTGCCCCTTGCATAGGGCACTTAAAATTCTACCCTCACCATTGATTAATCAACAGCTGACCTGAGACATGCCTTCCTGTATAAGTCCTCATCCAGCAAGAGAGGTGGGTATTGATTAGCTGAACTGGTGCAATGAACTGTACAGGCCATGACTATGGATTGTCTAAGAGGCCTCTTGAGAGGTGGTTTGTGTAGGTTGGGGCATCTCTGTGTGATTTAAGGCACATATGCACTTGCTCATAAATATCTATCTATTTATATATTTGTATTGTTGGGTAAACACAGTCCTTTTATCTTGGAGTATATTCAGTAATTTATTTGTTTGTCCGTGTATTACTTATTGAGGACCTACTATGTGCCTGCACTATGTCAATGCTATGATGCCGTAGTCACTAAGACAGACAAAAATTCCTGCCCATATGGAGCTTCTTTTCTTATGTTCTCAGAGCAGAGAGCAAGAGTAAATATGCAAATAAATGAATAATTTAATTGCAGATTGTGAAGGTGTTATACAAAATAAAGGGGTAGAAAGTGACAGGGCATCTACTGGGAGCTCCTTGTGGCTGGGTGGGTTGGGCAAAGCCCTGAATGATGAGAACAATTCTGCCTGAGAAAAACCTGGGAACACAGCATCCCAGGCAGAGGGAACAGCAAGTACAAAAGCTTAGAAGAATTGTTGTGGGACAGCCACTCTTGGGATCTATCTTTTTGAAGCAAATTTTGATTAACTCTTATTGCATATCTACCTTTGTATCTTTCCATTACTCTTAGAATCAAGTTTAACTCCTCGCTGAGGACTATAATGCCATCCCTACACTCCACTGGCTTCTTCAGTTTCTTGAGCTCCCTTTTGCCATAGGGCCTTTGCATAGTTTGCTTCTACCACCTCGAATGCTGTTCCCCACCCTATTTCTCTAGTTAAAGAATATCTTCCTTTTGGTGTCAGGAAGCTTAGGGTGGTCACCCTCTCTCCCTCCCACACTAAATCAGTTTCCTTTGTTAGATGCTTTCATATTACCAAGTTCCTTCAGTCAGATCCCTTGTCCCACTGGGTAATTACGTATTAATTTTTGTGCTTATCTGACTTCCCACCAGAATTATAAACCTCAGGAGAGCTGGGATCTTGTCTATATCCCCGGCTGTTACACAGTGCCTAATACCTGGAAGCCACTTAATAAACATTTATTGAATAAACAGTTATAAATACTATGGATGCTGGGGTTAGCTCTGAGCCCTACTCCTAAGAGTCCCAGTGACATACCAGGCAGCTCAGAGGACAGGAAGGCACTCAAAACCACAGACTAATGGGATCTGGGGAAAGAGAACAGGTTTCTTTAGCCCTGGAGAAAAAAACCTCAGGGGGACTATAATGGAAGCCTTTAAATTCCAGAAGGCCTGTCACATGCCAGAGGAAGACCAAGTTAATATGGGAGCCAGAAAGCAAAGGACTGGGCTGTTATGGGGAGGTAGTGGGGATCCTTCTAAGGAAGGGTTAAAAAGTTTTTGTTTTTGTTTATCCTTACTCAAGGATATGTTTCCATTGATTTCAGAGAGAGGGAAGGAGAGAGAGACAGAGAGAGAGAGAGAGAAACATTGATTGGTTGTCTCCCAAATGCGCCACAAGTGGGGATCAAACCTGAAACCTAGGCATGTGCCCTGACTGGGAATCAAACCAGCAACCTTTCAGTGCACAGAATGAAGCTCCAATCAACTGAGCTGTGCAGCCAGAGCAGGAAGGTTTTATAATGATAATATTCCAGAGTGAAACAGGTGTCTTATTAGGTAGTGAGTTCCCTGTCCTTGGAGGTCTCTAAATAGATAGAAAAGAGATTGGGGCCCTGAAGTCATTTCAATGCCAAGGTACTGTGACTAGGAGTACCAGCAGATCAGATCCTTCAACCCCACTGCTAGTCAGTTCTTTCCACTGCGAAATGGCCCTAGGCACAGAGGGGTATGTGGCAGGCAGGGTGGGTTCCAGCTTCATTCTTGGTGGCAGCTCTTTCCCCTCCTCCCTGACTTTCTCTGAAAGGAGGGGGAAGGAGTGAGGGGGGGGGCTCTTCCGCCTTTCTTAAGTGGCTCCCCAGCTGGAGCGATGGTGAATATTTTAAGTACAGTTTACAGACAATAGATCTCTCCAGGGCTTGGAGGGGAAGGAAGCTGAAATTCAGGACCATTCTGTGAATTCCCAAGTTCTTTGTGTCCATTGTATGGGAAACAATGCTGTTTGTTCAGCATATTCACTCAAGGTAAGGGGTAGGGGGATGGTTAGGCTCCAGTGTTCCGAGGTTCTTGTAGGGGAGGGCTACTGGGGAATGAGGGATCTTTTCAGGCAGGGATGGAAGCTGGGGGAGCTGGGGTGGGCCACAGGGAGGCAGTGAAACTGCCTGTCTGCTTGGGTGGGTTTGAGTTCCAGGGCAGCCTTCCAAGTAGAAACCATTGCTTCCCCCATTCCCCTCCCTACCCTTCCAGGGGACTCTAGGCCTCCCCTGACCTTGACTTGCTGTCCAAAGGCTGCATGTGATGGGGAGGAGGGGTAGAGCTGTCCATTTACCCAGTGACTATGTACAAGTCACTTCCTCCTTGAGGCCTTATCTCCTTGCTTTGTTTCCACAGTTGGGTTCGCCTAGAGATGCAGCCACAACCCTACAACCAGTTCAGACATTCCTTGGGCCAAAGTTAGTTTCCTCTCCTACACCCACCACATCCCCACCCTCACCAAGCCAGGGTGTCCCCCAATCCCCTGATTCTTGCCCAGCAGTCTTGGTCGCTGGAGGAGGCTGGGCATCCTCAGAATGAAGGAAGTGAGAGATGCAGCCCTAATTTTGGTAGAACCTCACTAATGAGAAACTCCCAATTTATTGCACCCATTAGCTCATGCTGCTTGGCTTAAAAGCCCTGCTCTCACACTAGCTAACACACCTAATGTCTCAGATCCTCAGTTTCCCCTCTGCAGAAGAGACATCATGATAATGATATCTATCTACTTCACTGGGCTGTTATGAGAATTAAAAGAGATAATGCATCTAAAGCAGTGTGTCTGGAAGGGATGCCGGGCTCATGGACGTTAGCCATAGACCTATATAGAATTACCATCTGTTGTTTAGGTAAGGAAATCAAAGCTCAGAGAAGGTAAGCATCACACAGTGAATAAATTAGGGCATTATAATTCAGACCCAGGCTGGTTGATGCTGAAGCTGAGTTGCTGACTAGCTCAAGGCCTCCTGCAGAGATAGGACTGATGGCTGCTCCAAGCAGGCCTTTCCTGACTCTCCAACAGCACCTGCCAATGCCGGAAAGCCAAATTTCCTTCTGCCAGCCTGAGGAGTCATCGTTTAACCAGGGCTGGGATCTGAGACTTCCCTCTAGCCCTTTCCATAATCCCACTGTAAATTGGAGTACCCTACTGCCGCTGCCACCGCCACCACCACCCCCTACCAATAGCTACTGCAAGGCAGGAGGGGCATCAGGTCAGGGTCAGGAGCAGCCTCAGTGTTCCTGGGCTGAGTGCCAGGGCTGAGCTACAGTTTGGCTGAGCCTGGAGGCAGAGACCGGTGCTGTTATGCTCTGAGGTCTTGGGCCTATCATGGAGCCCATCTGGGCCCTGGACTTTCAGAGCTAGAGCTGGAAGACACACAGGTCCATGAACTGCGAGAGAACTGGGAATAGGAGGAACAGAGGCCTGAGCCTTGGGGTACCACAGGTTGGAAGGGGGCACTGAGCCATGGCTCCTTCCCACTGTATCCTACCCCTCCATCCACCCTGGTCCAGCCCTACTCCCACCTGCACTTCTATTCTTTTAGCCATTTCTCTCTCTTGATTGAATGACGGGAGAGAGAAAGAAGGAAATGGGGGAGAGAGAGCTAGGGGGAGCCCTGTCCACTTTGTCCATGTTAAGCAGTTCTTGTTGTATGAATGAAGGTGATAATGGGCTCAGGGTGGAGGAAAGCAGGTGGAGGGAAGCACTAGGCAGGGCAGCCTGGGATGGGGTTGCCATGGGAACAGCAGCCTGTCAGGAGCCCTCCCTTCAAAGCTGAGGTGCATGAGGGTTGCAGGCTCCTGGGGGAGGCAGATGGCGTATGTGTGTCTGGGGTAGCGGAGCACTTATGATGTGAGCCCCCTGGGACTCCAGCTCCTGGATTCCAGATCAAAACCCTAACCTGAGAGGGAAACGGCAGCAAGAGAAGCTTCCTGGCAGACACCCCTCAGCCTCCAACCCTCTCCTGCTGAGTGTTAGGCAGGGGTGGGGGTAGAATCTACATTGTGGGGGAGGCTGTGATGTAAGTCCTCTGCCAACACTTACTCCCTTGAAATAAGGCAGACGGGAGAGGGGATGGGGGTAGGGAACAGGGGCTTTGCTTTGTCCTCTAGGCCTGGGTTAGGGGCCAGGCTCCACAATGACACTGCCACCTGAGACTTCTGGCTCTAAACCCCACGGAAGGTCTTGAAGCCTGGGGATAGGGCTCAGAGAGAAACCCAGTGGGCTGTGTGTGAGGTCTCCAACTGCACGCTCACTACCACCACCCACCACCTTGATCCTCTGGTCACTAGAGGGGGGGACGCCCAACATCAATGGGAACTGAGGCCAGTTCTGAGTCCCAAGGGAGCTAGGTGAGGCACTGTGGCTAAGATGTGGCCTCAGAGGCATTCTCCTTTCATAGGATTGGCCCAGCTAATTCAGGCTCCAGGGAAACCTAAGGGCCTTTGGGTAGCGCCCAGCATGCTGCAGGCGCTAATTCAGTGCCAGCCTTCTCTCACTTGATGTCCAGCCGCCCACTCAGACCTTTCTGGAAGCATCAGCCAATTTCAGGCAGCTCTCAAGCACCTACTGCTCCCAGCACTGCGCTGGGCATCGCAAGGGAGTCAAATGTGATGGGGGAGAGGGACGCTGAGAGTGCACAGTGGTGTGTAGCAATGCCTCACCAGAGTCACAAAAACCTGTGTTTCAGTCCTCGCTTTGCCATTTCTAATTGGGTGACTTCAGACATGTTTCTGATCTTGAGCCTCAGCTTCCTCATCTATACCAACTCATGGAGCTGTGGGGAGAATTAAATGAGAAAGCATGCTTAAAGCCTTTGGTGTAGCATCTGACACACAGAAAGCCCTTGATGAAGGTATTGTGATTAGGGTGAACCACACGAAGTGCTAGCATGGGGAAAAGAAAAATCAACCAGGGAAGGCTTCTTGGATGTGGTGTCTATTGTGAGCTTGAGGCAGAATAGGATTTCTGTAGCTGGGGCAGGCCAGGAAGGGTGGAGCAGGTAGCAGGAAGTTCAATGAGGAAAAGCATTTAGAACTCTTGCTTTATTGACTTAATCCTTGCAGCACAAATTGGCAGCTTGGATCTCCCTTGGGGTGCCTCTCTCCTACATCCCAATTTCCAGAGGCTCTTCTGCCCACTAGAAACCCTAGCCTGAGCTTCCACCTCTTACCCCTCCTCTTCTGCCTTTCTCACTCCCACGATTTCCTTCTTCCTCCTCTCTCCTTCTTCCTCTCTGGGAAGCTGGCTCAGAGACAGCAAGCTGCGGGAATGGCGACCTGCTGCCCTGTGAGGGCTGAGCTCAGCCAGAGGCGGTCGGCAATGTCTGAGACATTTGCAGTTGTCGTGACTGGGTGTGTTGGGGGATATGCTATTAACTTCTAGCGGGTAGAGGCCAGGGATGCCACTAAACTTCCTACAATGTACAGGACAGTCCCCTAGCAAAGAATGACCTGGTCCCAAACGTCAATAGTGCTGAGAAACCTGCCTTAGACCAAGAGCTGAAGCTGCAGTGAAGCTGGGCCCTCTTCCCCAGGCTCCTGATGGGAAACCTCCAAATCGCCACCCCAAGAGGCTCTGCTTCCCCTCCTGCACCGCCCTCTAGTCCCTTCTAGTCAGACCCTCAGCATCCTCTGGCGTCTGCCCACTACCCCCGGCCTGTGCCCCTTACCCCGGGATCGTGGCCCGCCCACACCCCCCCCCGCCCCCTTATCCCTCTCCCTCAGCAGGGGCCGCAGAGCCTGTCAGGCAGGAGTCAGCCTGCGGGCTCTGCGGGCTGCACGAGGCTTCGGAGACAGAGCTGCCTGCTGCACTCGGAGCTGCCGGCCCACTGATTGGTCGAGGCTGCTGTTTCCATGGTAATCCCCAGCAAAGCCCAAGACCCCCCTTGCCAGCCCCCCCTCCACAGGCCCTATTCAGTGGCGAGAACAACGACAAGCAGGTTAATAAAACAGGAGCCGTGTGAGGAACCGGGCTGTGGGCCGAGGTCCCAGCGTGGTGGCCCGCCCAGAGGAGAGGGAAGGGTGGGGGTGGGGAGCGAGGCTCTGGCTTGCCGCCCAGGCAGCGCCCTCCCCGCTTTAGCCAATGGGCGGGGGAGCGGGGTGGGGGGAACTCCACCCATGGCGACTTGTGGGGCTGCACTGGCCCTGGGGGAGTCGGGGTTCAGCCTCTAGGGTGCACCGTCCTTCAGTGGCCTCTGGGGGCAGTGTCCCCTCCCCCATCAGGACCACTGCATCCCGTAACTGGAAACCGAGGAGTCCTGGGTTTGCGGATGGGGAAAGAGGGGGTGGGGGATAGAGAGAAATGGCAGTGAAAGATTGGAATGGGAATCAGGAAGGGGGTTGGGGTGAGATGAGGATGAGGTGGGAAGGGGGAGGAGATTGGGGATGGGGAAGAAGATGAAGATGAGCAAGGAGTTGGGGATGAGGCTTGGGGAAGAAGGAATGAGTTGGATGAAACAGGGTGGAGTATGGTAGATACTGGGCATAGGGATAGGGCTGAGATGAGGACAGAAGGGATGCTGGTGAAGGTATAAGGCGGAGAAGGGGTTGAAGGTAGCGGGTGGGGACACGAGATTGGGGTGGGAGCTGAGACGGGCATGGAGGGTGAGGTGGTGAGCATCTGGGGATATACATGGCCTTTGGCCTGTTCACCACTTCTCCCCAGCACACAGCCTGGCCACAGTAGGTGCTCAGTACGTGTGTGCTTGTTATCAGTTGGTGCTCAAAATGTGTTCATGGGATGAATGAATGGGGTGGGAGCTGGTGGGCTGTGGGTGCTGCAAGGGTGCTGATGCTGGAGCCAGTGGCCACAGCAACATCAATGCCACTCTCATCCCCAAGGATCAACACTGAGTGCTTCTCATTCAGTATTTTCAATAATCCTTTGGGGCAGGCACTGTTACAATTTGATAGAGGTTCAGAGAGATTGGGTAACCTGCCCAAGGTCACACAGCTCTGATCCCTGCCTCAGAGATGCATGCTCACCTTCTGTATCTAGACATCGCATTTCGGGCTATACACATTGGTGGCAGGGGAGGACGGAGTGCTATGTCACAGGGGCTCAAGGATGGAGTCTGGCTGTGATGGGGAGCGGAGTGTCAGGCTCCTGTGTTGTCATCTTTGCCTGGGCCACTCACTGGCACCATGAATCACTTTTCCCAACTGGTGGAGATGCTGGGTTCACTGTTGCTTGGGGGCATCATTGCACTCACACCTCCCTCCCTGTGACAGACACAGAGACTCTATAGCACCCCTCCCAGTGCTGTGCCTGAGAGTGCGCATTCTGAGATAAGGGGTTGGGTGCCCAAGGTCTGGAGTGAAAAGGGCTTTGGAATAACATAGAATCACTTGACTCTGCCATCTGTGGTGTGGCCTTGCAGCCCACTTAACTTCCCAAGCCTCAGTTTTCCCATCTATAAAATGGAGAAAACCGTGCCTCCCAGTGTGGTGATGGAGGTTACAAGGGGACAACAGCTGGGACATTCTTGGCACATAGAGTTGTCAGTAAATGCTGCTTCCCTGCTCCAGGGACCAGGTTGCTTCCACAGAAGGGCCTTTTTGGGGAGAAAGGACCACTGCCTCCCTAGTGTCTATATTGTCACCACTTCCAGAGGACTCGGTGTGAGAGGTGGGAATGGAATTGTGTAGGTCTAGAAGAAGAGGTGGGATGGGTAAGCCCCCAGGCGGTGAGGACACTTGTTTGTCTCCTCAGGAGGGGTAAATGTATCCAGGCTGAAGGCATGAGGGGGCGATTCTGCCCCATCATATCTCCCTCCACTCAATAGCCCTGCTCCCATCCCCAGCCCAAACAGAAAAGGCCACTGATTGAGGCCAAGCCTGGGTGCGAAAGCACAGAGCCTTCCAGACCCCTTCGGACTGTCTGCTGCCTCTCCAGCCTGCCCGTGGCCCGTGGCAGTCGGGTTCTGGGGGGCATAGCAGGGCGGCCAGGCCAGCAGCTAGGAGCCCAGGCTGGGGAGGGCAGAGGCAGCTGCAGCAACCTGAGCACTCGATAAACCATTAATTCTTAATAAACGACAGGCTGTGCATTATTTAACAATAATGATACTTTCTGTTCCATTATAGATTAAAACACCAGCCTCTTCTTATTAATCCTGCGTTTCAGAAGCTTGTAAATCCTGTGCAGCCGGAGGAGATAAAAGCCGGCTCATCCCCATCCCGGGGCTGACACACTTGCACTAACATGGTGGCTCAGCAGCCGGGCCTGTGAGTGCACACGTGTGTGCTCGGTCCCACCCACCGTCCGGCATCACGGGCAGGAGATAGGAGCACAGGTGAGGGGCTGTCTCCACTCTCCATCTTGCCTCCTCTCTCTGAATTTCCTATATCTCATTTTGGTTTCTCCCTTCCAACGTTTTTCTCTTTTTCTTTTTATCTGTTTCTTTCTCTCTCTTTGTACATGTCTCTCTTTTTGTTTTCACTGTCTCCTTTTTCCCTTGTTCTTCTCCCATTTCCCCCTCCCTGTTCCCCCACCACCAGCACCACAGGTACGTCAGCTGCCTCTCCCTTCTTTACCTTCACATTGTTCAACCAAACAGCCCCACAATATGCACAGACTCTATCCCCATATGGTCTTTGCTTTTCTCAGGGGTCCTCTGAGGAGTGGGGTGGGAGAAGGGAAAAGAACTCCTTAAAGAAGGAAAAAGAGGTGTATAGAAAACCCCAAGACCCTGCAGGCTGGGCATGTTCCCACCCTGAGACCTCTTGACCTACTGTGAGAGCTGGGAATGCCCAGTGCTGTCCTCAGGGGAATGTTTCATGCCCCTCTGCATTATCACCAGCCTCCATTTACATACTCCCCAGGGACAGGGACCTCACTACCTCAGGAGGCAGCCTCTTTTATTGCTGCAAAGCTCCTGTTATCCAGAAGTTCTTCAATAGGAGCCCACATTCACTCTCAGACCCCCCTCTGGCAAGTGACAGGCCTTTGGGGGTTTGAAGGCTACCATTCTAATCCCCTGATGCCTCTAGTTTCACTGCTGACATTCCTCCGGGCCTCATGTGTCAGTGAGTCGAGTTTCTTCTTTATCCTGGTTCTGCTGCTTTGTGCCACCAGGGTGTCAGAGAACTACTAAAGTTGGTCCCAAAATTAACCACAGATCTTCCTGGGATGCAGCCAGAACAGAAGTCAGCTGGACCCTCCTCCCATCTGGGGATCAGAAACCACAAGTGAGGGCTTGGGAAGAAAATCCACTCTGACCTTGAATGTCTCTCCCAAGGTCATTGCAAAAACTACCTGCTGTCATTTACAGAACTTTTAATACATGCTAGGCACACCATTTACATACCTTATATCCCTTATTCAATCTTATGAGATCCATTCTAATACTATTATTCCCATTTTGCAGGTTAAGAGATAGACCTGCAGAAATTAAGTTAACTTGGCTATGGTCCCACAGCTAAGTGGTAAAGCCAGAATTTGAACCTGATACTGTCTGACTCTGAAGCATTTAAATTCAGGAGGATACTGCAGCCCTACAGGGCTAACTTTGGATGTTCTCTCCAACTATTTGGAACTAAAAGTGTCTTTTTGGTCCACTGGGTCCCCAAAGTCAGAGGAACTAGTATCCTTGAAGCTAAACTCACTCTCCAGGATTGAACTAACCAATGGGTTTTCCAGGTAGAGGTGTAGATTAGGTGGGGCTCTGGTGGCTCCATTTGCATTTGTTAGACATTTCTTCAGATCGAGGGTAAGTGATGGTTCTTGACACTACCAGTCTATCATCTCCTCTTATTCTTACTATAACTCTGTGCAAGGGGTGTTTAAATCCATTTTAAATAATGGCAAACTGAGGCTCAGAGAGGTTAAGTTGATGGTATTCATGCTTACCCCCTGGTCAAGAGTCTTGGAGCTTGCACTGGCTGGGTGGCTCAGTTGGTTGGAGCATTGGCCCATACACCAAAAGGTCATGGTTTGATGCCCAGTCAGGCCACATACCTAGGTTGCAGGTTTGATACCGGTTGGGGCATGTGTGGGAGACAACTGATCAATGTTTCTCTCACATCGATGTTTCTCTCTCTCTCAAATCAATAACAACATATCCTCAGGCAAGGATTAAAAAAAAAAAGTATTGAAGCTTGACTGTGATGTTTCTTCAGGGTAGTGTGTGTGTGTGTATGTGTGTGTGTGTATGTGTGTGTAAGTGTAGAGGGGCAACAGGGGTGGGCTTCAAGAAACAGAATTGAAGAGAAGAGTGAGCAGCTTTCTTCTTTTTTTTGAAAGGCACAAATGGGAAATTTAACTTGATCCCTTGTGGTTTCTGGGCCAACCCCGAGTGAAGTCGGATGGCTTTTGCAAAGGAAAATTTTATCCATTTTCTCGTTTTTATAGGACTTCCTCAATGAGCAAAACCTCTCCTGTTGGTGCTTTGAGAGGATTTCTCTGCGTAGCCCACAGTGACGCCGTGTAATCTCCCAAAAAATATGGTACTAATATTCGCTGGATTAGGGTTAGTTATTTTTATGTCTTTGTCATTTTGTTGTTTCTCAGCAGCTCTTTCTGCTGCCTGGAAAAGACGTGGTGGACACTTTATTTCCAGACTCATATTTTTTAATTCAATCAAAGCAAATTTCACTCGTTCTCTGTATAAATTATTTAACTCATTTCTTTTAGGTTAAATGTCTCAATAGGAGGATAGAAAGTCCTTCTATCACATTTTCTCCCAGGATTTTAATCAACTCCTCTAGATGGTATGAACTTCCTTCTCAGCCCTCCATCCTTCTCTGTCTTTATGTCTCTTTCCCTCCTTCCCTGTTCCCAGCTCCTCCTGAATGTCTTGGCCCAGTCCCAGCTTTCGTCCCTTTTTGGCTCTGATGGGAAGAATGGGGGAGCCTGAACATCCAGAACCCTGCTAGTGTGCACTTGAATCCTGCAGGCGGATGAATTACCTAAAGGCATCCTTCCTTTGCCCTGATGAGGTCCCATCAGATCCCAGGCTTGTCCCGCAGCATAGGCTCCCCCTGCTTGCTCCCTCAGCCAGGTCCCTGCTCAGCCTCTCCTAGACCTGTGCTCCCCAACCCAGCACTGTACTCTCATGCTGAATTTAGATATAAGAGACTCTCCCCAAATTCCAGCTGTTTCCTGATGAAAAACTCGATCCTTCTCAATGAATTGCCCCTGGTCACAAGCCAGTTTCCCCAGTGTCTTATTTCACTCTGGTCAGGTTCCCCCAGCCCCAGGGCTCTTCCCAGGGCTCCCTCCCCTTCCCCGCACACAGAGACACACTCTGAGGCCTGATGCCTCTTTCCGATAACAGGCAGGGCTGGGCGGTAGGGGACTAAGGCAGAGGCTTGGGGGCTGAGAAATGGTGCTGCAGAGGAGGGAGGAGCTTGGCTCTGCCAGGGGCCCTGCCTCTCACGGCAGCCCCATCTCTGGCCCCAGGCCCTGTCAAGAGAGGCAGAAACCAGCAGAGCTAGCTCATTACCCCATGCACACTCTCCCTTCCCTCACATCACGGTGTTTCAGCCAAGAACCAGTCTCCAGTGGGAATTTCCTTTCCTCTTACTTTTAAAATATACAGTAATTAACAAACTAATGCTATTAACTGCGACAACGAGGAAATGACAATAAAATCACTGCAGAGTCCACAAGCAGTCTGTCAGATGGTGGGTCTAAGCACAGTCTGCAGGGGAGGGACCCAGTGTGGGTCCAGGTGTCATCATCTCAGCCCCCGCGGGACCGCTCAGGCTGGGAGCCCTCTGCAGGGGCTGTTGAGTCTTCACAGGTCAGGCTGGGCCTCAGGCACAGCTGCTGGGTTTCCTGTGCGGAAGAGTCAGCATCCCGGCCATTCTTCCAGGCCTGGAGGTTTGCGCTTTTGTGAAACCCTTAAATAATAGAGTTGTGGCCTGGCGCTGACCTGGGCATGCCTGCCAGGACATGGCCCCTGCCCCGGAACAGGCCCAGTGACTTCCCTTCAAGGTCATAGCAGGTCTGACAAGATCTCCAGAGGATGCTGCTCAAAGAGAGGCTGAGGAAGGGCCTGCTGCACCATTGTGACGTCTGTCTCTGGCCCTAAGGAAGCACCTTCAGGGTCGCCTTGTCCATCCTTCAGCATTCCTCCTGGTGTAAGGAAGCTGAGCCTCTCTTTTGGGGAGATTTTGCTAAGGCATAGCCAAAGACCCAGGAAGGAGCAACTTGTTGTTTGTTGCCCAATTGTCTGGAAGTCTGTTTCCAGTCGACTTCAGTTGTTCATGCTGCAGCCCCTTATAATTTCCTCTGGTAAGTTCCCAGCAAGCCTGGTCCATGAATTCCAGGGGCTGTTCCCATCCTTGCCTCCTCCCAGTTGTCATGATCTCCCCTATTGGTCTTTGAATCCCCCTTTCCCACCAGGTAGCTATGGTGACCTAAGGGCAACCTGTTCTCATCCCCCCTCCCTAGAGTTTTTGTCCCCTTGCATACTGACAGATGTCTGCTCAGAACTTTTAGCAATTCTGTTCAAAAACCCACAAAGAAGTCTTATTATCATTTTACAGATGAGGAAACCATGGCTCAGTCAGAGAGGGTAAGTGATTTGCTTGAGATCACACAGCCATGAAGATGCAGTGTCAGGACTTAAATGGAGTGTTATGTTTTCCAACACGACTCTATCTTCCTTGTCAACTCTTGGTTCTTAGGGAATGAATACTCCCCGTGGGAGGACATAAACTTGACTTTCCTTCCTCTCCACGACCATGCTGGGTTTGGGGAGGTGAATAAAAAATAAAAACAATGGCTCATCTCATTTCCTCCTTCCAACAGTATTACAAATTGAGAGCTATCAGCATGAAGATTTTGCATGCGGGAAAACTGAGGCTTGGGGAAGCCCAGTGCTCTGCCCAAGGTCACAGGGCTGGTGGTGACAGAACCAGAGCTTCAACCCAGTCCTGTCTGACGCCTGAGCCCACCTCTCCCTTTAGCCACTTGTCTGAAGAGTGAGACAGACTGACTTGAAGTCAGCGACAGAGAGTCCAGCCAGGGTGAGTGGCGAGTCTGAGAACCTCATTAGGAGTGAAGCTGCCACACATGTCAAAGCCCCCGGCCCCCAGCCAGCCCCACTCAGGCTTCCAGCGTGCAGTGTAAACATCCTTACTAATTCACCAAACTCAATCACGTTACTGAGATGGATTTTCCCATCATTACTCCTGAGTGAGTGACAACCTGCTCAGACACTTGCCTTCTCCGCTGCCATCCGAGAGTTTCAGAAATCAGAATGCTTTGCTCCCTAAGTTGATTTCAACTTGTCCTAAAGTCATTTTAATTGGTGAAGCATCAGAGGCAATTTGAGTAACTTTCTGAGAGCCCCTTCTCACGAGTGCTGAGCTGGAGAAGGGGGGGCAGTCTACCCTGGCCCCCGGGGTAGCACTTTCCCCTCCTCTGATTGGTCAGGAGACCAGGCTCCTTGCTTTATTTTCATGTTTCTTGCTGAGGTTCCTACTGCTGGTTCCTGAGGATAACAAGATTCATTTTCTCAATGGCTCTGACAGATAGGATTGTTATTGTTATTACACTCATATACCACCTTTCCTCTGAGGAGCTTAAGGCGCTTTACAAATTTGAAAATTATCTAATAATCTTCCAGCAACCCTGAGAGAGGGGGAGAAGCTGCAGCTAGAAGTACTGCAGTGCAGCCGGAGAACACCCACTGTCCTCGCCCCCACGACCAGGCAGGGTGGGCAAGCGGCCGCTGCTGGGTTAGGGGTACATGGGACTGGAGGTCTCAGGGGGTCCCACTTCCTCTGCTAAATAAGAAAGAGGAAAATGTCTGGGAAGGAGGAGGGAGGGAGGAAGACCCAGCTCCAAAGGACAAAATCCAATGGGAGGAAACTCAGGCAAGAAGAGTTTTCTTTAAAGACGCAAGAAATGAGAGGAAGCGGGAGACTCCCAAGGGCTTGCGGGTAAGAGAACTGAAATTCAAATGGAAATCTACCAAAGCAGCAACTAGGCTGGTTGCAAAGGACCCAACATGAGAACATGGGCAGAAATATCAAGAGAACCCACCCACATTGCCAATTCACATGGCTTCTTTTAGGTGGGTGTGGGAAGCCCCTCTCTCTTTTTTTCACCTGTGAGTTGAAAGGTGTGGCATTAGGTCTCTGCCAGCCTGACATCCTGTGAATGTCTTCCTTTACATTTTCTCTTGCCAGAGGTTGCCCCAATAATTACAGCACCTTTACTAAGTGTGAAGGGGAAGCTACTATCAAAATGATGGAAGGGCTCATTTTCTTGAGAAGAAGGCATGCAAATCTGCCTTATTTTAGGCTGCCCTTTTGGGAGTAGAGATTTGTGATGGTTCTAGGCCTTTTGGAGACCAGCTAGGTAGGGTATCGTGGTTAAGGGCTGTTCTCTGAGAGGACTTTTGGTCAAGATGGAGGCATAGGTAGACACACTTTGCCTCCTTGCTCAACTGTAAGTAGGATCACCACTAACCTCAAAACAAAAACAGCCAGAACTGCCAGAAAAATCAAACTGTATAGAAGTCTGACAACTGAGGATTTAAAGAAGCCATAGTCAGTCATCTAGAGGGGTAGGAGGGGTGAAACCAGGGAGCTGGGGTGGAGAGGACATGGTGTGGTGGTGGCCAGGTGGCGGTTGGTGGAATGGGTGGTCCGACGTTCACATGTAGTGGATAAAAAAACCAGGAGGGCCAGTCCCGCCGGGTCCTAGCCCCAACCCCCCTTGACCGACCCCTTCAAGCAAGATGGGGAAGATGGGGTTACCCACCTGATACCCACTTTTCCTCCCCAGTACGTGGGAGCCCTCGAGGATATGCTGCAGGCCCTGAAAGCCCAGGCGATGAGACCGGTTCCTGAGGTGATCAATGAATATTCCCGTAAAGTTGAGTTTCTGAAGGGGATGCTGCAGGCGGAGAAGCTGACCTCTTCCTCAGAGAAGGCACTAGCCAACCAGTTGCTGGCCCCTGGCCGTGTGCCAACCACAGCAAGGGAGCGGGTACCTGCCACCAAGACGGTACATCTGCAGTCACGGTCACGATACACCAGCGAGATGCGGAGTGAGCTGCTAGGTGTGGACTCTACTGGAGACCCCAAGCTGGATGTGAGGAAGAGAACTGGGGTGGCAGGGCCCAGGCCAGGGGATGAGAAGCAGTCGGCAGCTGAGCTAGACCTCGTCCTGCAACAACAACAGAACCTCCAGGAGAAACTGGCAGAAGAAATGTTAGGCCTCGCCCGGAGCCTTAAGACCAACACACTGGCTGCCCAGAGTGTCATCAAGAAAGACAACCAGACCCTGTCACACTCACTCAAGATGGCTGACCAGAACCTAGAGAAGCTGAAGACAGAATCAGAGAGACTGGAGCAGCACGCTCAGAAATCAGTCAACTGGCTGCTTTGGGCCATGCTTATCATTGTCTGCTTCATTTTTATCAGCATGATCCTCTTCATCCGTATCATGCCCAAACTAAAATAAAGACCTGGCCCAGCTAAAAAACAAACAAACAAACAAAAAAAAAACCAGGAGGTATAACTAGGGAGTGAGTGATCCCAGCCTCAGGCTAGACCATGCAGTCCAGGGTTTTAGTGCTGGGAAAATAAAGCCTCATAACTCCTGGCTGTAAAAAACAGTGGAGGTTGGGGCAGAGGAAGAAACTGCCTATCTCATAGGAGAGTCCATTTGAAGGGCCTGCATGGTCCTAGAACATAAGTAAGCCCACCCACTCTCGGAACTACCACCAGGGAAACAGCCAGAAGGGCACCAGTCGCATATGGGAAGTGGGTGAAGTGAATGGAAACAGGGCAAGCATCGAGCAAGCTTTCAGCAGCCAGGCAGTGGCATTGTCCCCTCTCTGAGCCCTCTCCCACATATAGAGCCACAAAGCAGTAAAGAGAGTTGCTCTGCCCTGGCAAATACCTAAGGCTCCACCCCATACAACTTAACAGATGCACTAAGATAAGGAGTCAAAGCAGCTCTACCTAATACACAGAAACAAACACAGGGAGACTTTCAAATTGAGGAGACAAAGAAATATGGCCCAAATGAAAGAACAGAAGAAAACCTCAGAAAAAGAACTAAACAAAAAAGAGATAGCCAACCTATCAGGTGTAGAGTTCAAAACACTGGTGATAAGGATGCTCAGAGAACTCGTTGAGAACAGTGAAAGTATAAGGGAAGAAATGAAGGCTACACTAAGTGAAATAAAGAAAAATCCACAGGGAACCAACAGTGAAGGGAAGGAAGTCAAGGTTCAAATCAAGGATTTGGAATATAAGGAAGAAATAAACAGTTGATCAGAACAGAGTGAAGAAAAAAGAATTCAAAAAAACAAGGAGAGAATAGGAAGACTCTGGGACATCTCCAAAAGTGCCAATATCCAAATCATAAGGATGTCAGAAGGAGAAGAGAAGCAAGAAATTGAAAACTTATTTGAAAAAATAATGAAAGAAAACTTCCCTAATTTGGCAAAGGAAATAAACATACAAGTCCGGGAAGTATAGAGAGTCCCAAACAAGTTGGACCCAAAGAGGATCACACCAAGACACATCATAATTAAAATGCCAAAGTTAAAGATAAAGGGAGACTCTTAAAAGCAGCAAGAGAATAGCAGAGAGTTACCTACAAAGGAGTTCCCATAAGACTATCAGCTGTTTCCTTAAAAAAAACTTTTGCAGGCAAGAAGGGGCAGGGAAGAAGTATTAAAAGTGATGAAATGCAGGACCTACAACCAAGGTTACTCTATCCAGCAAAGCTATCATTTAGAATGGGAGGGCAGATAAAGTGCTTCCCAGACAAGGTAAAGCTAAAGGAGTTCATCATCACCAAGCCCTTATTATATGAAATGTTAAAGGGACTTATTTAGGAAAAAGAAGATCAAAACTATGAACAGTAAAATGACAACAAATTCACAACTATCAACAAGTGAATCTAAAAAGCAAAAACAAACTAAACAAACAACTGGAACAGGAACAGAATCATAGATATGGAAATCATATGGAGGGTTATCAGCGAGGAGTGGGAAGGGGGAGAATGGGGGAAAAGGCGCAGGGATTAAGAAGCACAGTTGGTAGGTACAAAATAGACAGGGGGCTGCTAAGAATAGTATAACAAATGGAGAAGCCAAAGAACTTATATGCACGACCCATGGACATTAACTAAGGGGGGGATTGCTGGAGAGAAGAGGGGTATGGGGTGGAGGGGGACAAAGGGGGAAAAATTGGGACAACTGTAATGGGATAATCAATAAAATGGGATCTGAGATCAGACAATGCAGTGATCCTGGCAAATGACATAACCACTCTGAGCCTCAGCTGCCTTATCTGTTCAAGGAGAAGGATAGTGATTATCTTTTGTGGATGCCTGAGGATGTGTGTAAAGTGCCTGGCATAGTCAGCCGTGAAAATGGTGAGGATGAGGAGGAGGGGATACAGATGCTGGTGATCTGGTGTGATGTGATTTACAAAAGAAACAGGTATTTGGCCTTTGTCCTATTTTGGCACAGAGCTCCTAAAACGCTTGGCATTTCCTAAGCAATTAGAGCCATGAGGTGTTTTGTTGTTATTGTTGTTGTTGTTGTTAATGAGGTGACTTTTAGAAAACCCCTAAGTTACCTGAGAGTGGGGGCTGGCTGCCAGGGGAACCAACCATGTGATTAGAGAGATAGAACTTTCAGTCCCCCTCCCACCCAAAGCTGCTCCTTCCCCAGCTTCGGGGAGGAAAGAAGGGCTGGAGATTAATTTCAATCACCAGTGGTCAATGATTTCATCAATCACAGCCAAGTGGAAAAGCTTCCATTGAAACCTAAAGGACAGGGTTTGGAGAGCTTCTGGGTTGGTAACCACGTGGAGGTGCTGGAAGAGTGGCGCCCCTAGCTAGGGTATGGGAGCTCCCCCCCTTTCCTTATTCCTTGCCCTGTGCGTCACTTCCATCTGGCTGCTCCTGAGTTACATTCTTTTATGATAAACTGGTAATCTAGTATGTAACGTGTTTCTCTGAGTTCTGTGAGCCTTTCTAGCAAATTAATGGAACCTAAGGAGGGTGTCACTGAAATCTCTCATCCACAGCTCACCTGGACTTGCTATTGACTGAAGTGGTGGTGGGTTGGGGTGGGGAGAGGTCCGTCTTGTAGGACAGAGCCCTTAACCTGTGGAATCAATGTTATCTTTGAATAGGTAGTGTCAGTTGAATATAGGACACACAGCTGTGTCTGAGAATTGTTGGTGTGGGGAACCCCCCCCCCATTGGAATTGGGTGATCAGAACCCTTTATATGGCTACCCTTCCCTTGAACTTCTTCTAACAGTCTGTCCTCCCCCAAGGGCTGGGACAGCCAGGACAAGACTCAGGGGCAGTTGGCAGGCTGGGGCTTTGGGTGCGAAGGGGCTACAGACCTGACACAATGTCTTTGAGGCATCTGCTCTTCATCCTGTCCTCATCCCAGGCCCACCAGACCACGGCTCTCATTCTAATTCCTGTCACTGTTTTCTCCCCATGGCCTTTAGCTTCCCCTGCAGCCTCAGCTGATGTTGGAGGTGCTGGCTGGCTGCGTCTCCCTGCTGCTCCCCACCTGGCACCCCTCTCTGTTCCCATGGGGGCTTCTAGAGAAGGCCAGGGTCCCCTTGGCTCTGCCTGGTGTCGGGGCCCCCTGAGGAACCCAAAGGAGGACACTAGGAGGTAGAAGTGATGCTGACCAGAGTCTGAAAGGCTGGCTGGGGAGGAAGGGCAGTATAATTCAGGATGGTGAGGTGGAGAGAGGGCGGAGACACTCATAAGGGTAAAGACAAATGTAAGAGGAGGAGGCCCTGTAGTTCTCCCCATAGTTCTGGTGGTTGAGTGCAGAATGGATTAGGAAAAAGGATGAGAGGATTAGACACAGTAGGGACTCAACACATGGGAGTCAGTATTTATATGGGGGCCTGAACCTCCATGGGTTTTGGTATCTGTGGGGGATCCTGGAACAAATCCCCCATGTATACAGAGGGACAACTCTAGCTAAGTTTTTGGAGTCAAAAGTTGTACACAGATTTTCAACTGCATGGGGGGTCGGTGCCTCTAACCCCTGCGTTGCTCAAAGATCGACTGTATACATATATTTTAAATAATTAAAAAATTCCAAAACACTCTGCCCTCTAAGACAGTGATCCCCAACCTTTTTGGCACCATAGACCTGTTTTGGGGAAGACAAGGGGAGGGGGAGGGGGAGGGGGAGCTCAGGCGGGCTTTGCTTGCGGCCCTGTTCTACTAAGCATTAACTCAGCAGAGGGTGCGGTACAAGAAAAGCAAAAACAGACATGGACCCTAGTGAGGGAGACAAACCTTAAACAGGGGAACACACAAATAAAGGAATACTCTTGAAAGTGACTTGTTCATTCCATCAGGCATTAATAATACCTGGGAGAGCAAATGTAAGGAGGCCCACTCTAGATGGCCCAGAGAAACCTCTTCCTGGAAATGTGGGTTCAGATAAGAACTAAAGGCCCACTGGGAATTGACCAGGGACAGACTGGGGAGAGGGGCAAGGGGACAGTGGGAGGGAGGGCTACCGGGGACTGGCGGGTCAGCGGGGCCTGTGCCCTGTGTAGGGCCATGGAAGGAGGTGGAATGTTTTTTTACTCTTCAGTGCAATGGGAGGTTATCGAAGGAGAGTGATCTAATTTAAGTTTTTAATGATCTTTCTGGTGGTTGAATGCAGAATGGATTAGGAAAGAGGATGAGAGTGGAAGTAGCAAGGCCAGTGAGCAGGCTATTTCAGGAGCTACAGGGTAGGGGGCTTCCCATCAAGTCCCCTTCTACCCACTTAGGGTCTAGCATACAGTGGTCTCAACATTGGCTGAACAGTAGAATCATCTCGAGAATTTTAGAAATCCCGATGCCCGGGCTGTACCCCAGGCCACTTAAATCAGAGTCTCTGAGGGTAGGACTCAGCACCAGTTCTTTTCAAAGCTTCCCAGGTGATTCCAACATCCTGTTCCTGGCACGGTCGCCATGTCCAAGAGGGTGTGCAGGAAATTCACATTTACTGAGTGCCTACTATGTGTCTGTGCTATGCTGGTTTCATCAGCTCGCATTAGTTCACTTAATCCATCACAACCATGAGAGATGGATGTTACTGCACCCACTTAATTGAAGCGGAAACTGAGATCAGAGAAGTGAAAGATTTTGCTATGAAGTAAAGTGTAGTTCCTTCATAGACTTGCCAGGGGAGTTAAACGAGGCAGGTTTGCCCACATCCAGAGCATATTAAGTTTGATATATTACAACTACTGTTAGCGGAGTCCAAGGCCCCAGAGTCAATAAGCGGCAGAGGCAGGATTTCAGCCACGGACCTGTTCCATTTCTCACAGCACAGCGGCTGAGTAGTTCTGTGGGGACCCCGGTGGAACCAGCCCAGGCACAGAGCTCGGAGCCCCCACCCACATCTAGGAGCCAGCACTCACACCCCACACTCCAGTCGCACTGCTGCACTAACATCCTGGCTTCAACAGGCCTCCCTGCTTCCCCTGAGAGGAAGGAGTGGGAGCCGATTCTCTCCTGCCCCAGGTGAGGAAGCAGCTCGCCCAAAGGCGGAACCTAAGTTAGAGACAGAGCCAGGCATGGCCCCTGGTTCCCCATCTCCCTGCCTAAGGCATTTTCCTCTTGCTCAGGGGAGTGGAGATCAAGATAGGTGTGACTCAGG
Source organism: Furipterus horrens (assembly GCF_987537825.1). Classification (NCBI taxonomy): domain Eukaryota; kingdom Metazoa; phylum Chordata; class Mammalia; order Chiroptera; family Furipteridae; genus Furipterus; species Furipterus horrens. The sequence continues at coordinate 72,607,761 of NW_028327180.1, forward strand.
TGGGGACAAGCTGCCTAGAGCTAGTGCTGGAGTGCCAAAAACGGTGGGTAACCTGAGGGTGAAGGCTGGGACCAAGGGCCTGACTCCTCAGAACCACTGTTGGTGGGTCCCCTGGCTGACTCTGGGTAGGCCCAGCACCATGAGGGCCCCCAGCTGGAGCCCAGAGGTTTTCTGGGTTTACCCTGCCCATGGTAGGGACAGCCCCGCCTCTTTTGAGCTGTTCATGCCTTGGATAAGTTTCTTAACTTCTCTGTTGCCTCATTTGTAAAGTGGAGATAAGTAAAAAAAAAAAAAAATGTAAATCAAATCAACTGATAAGGAAGGAGCTCTGAGAATATCATTCATTAAAAGCAAAAATGCCGAACAGTTTTAATATAGTATGCACCAAACCAAACTTTTAAAAAGAGATATCGCGTGTGTGTACTCGCTAGTGTGTATGCACAGATTATATCAGAAAGCCCGCAAAACAGCTGAGACAGTGTTTCTCCTCTGGGGAGTAGGGCTGGGGCTGGCGTAGAAAGAAGAGTTAGTTTTCATTGAATACAATTGGTACTGTTGACCCTTGAATAACACAGGCTGAACTGTATTGCTTCATGTAGGTTCACTTAGGTTCAGTTATATATGGAATTTTTTCACCTTGTAAACAAAGTAAACTTATGGTATTGATAAATACAATACAATACTGTAAATGTATTTTCTCTTCCTTATGGTTTTCTTAGTAACACTTTCTTTTCTCTAGTTTGCTTTATTGGAAGAATACAGTATATCATACATATACCATGCAAAATAATATGTTAAACAACTGTTAGGTTATCAATAACACTTCTGGTCAACAGAAGCTATTGTAGCTTCTAGTATAATAGAAGCTAACAGTAGCCTATTTGTAGTTAAGAGGGGGGGTCAACAGTTATATGTGGATTTTCAGCTGCACATGGGATCAGCCTCTCTAACCCTCACATTGTTCAAGGGTCAACTGTATTTGAATTCTTTACTTTATGCAGGTTTTATTTTCTTCAGTTAAAATAAAAAAAATTTTTTACACTGATTTTAGAGAGAGAGGAAGGGAGAGAGAGAAACATTGATAGGTAGCCTCTTGTACAGGCCTGGACTGGGAATCGAACCTGCAACCTAGGTATGTGCTGTAACCGGGAATCGAACCTTTCAGTTATGGGATAATGCTCCAACCAACTGATTCACACAGGCCGGGGCTAAAAAAAAATTTTTAATGGGGTCCATAGTAATTACATTATTGAGGTTGACTCAGGATTAAATTAATACATGTAATACAAGTAAGGTGCTTAGCACAATGCCTAACACAGAACAAGTACTCAATTCCACATATTTATGGAGCAAGTGGTTTTTCAACTGGTCCCAATTTTTATTTCCCCTACTGTATATATACCTTTGCTGTGGCCAAAGGACTTGCTTTGGCCAGCTGGATGAAGGCAAGCTCTCTTGCATTCCTGCCTTTTGCAGAACATGCCTTAGGTAGCAGCTGGTCCAACGGGGGTGAGACACATGTGGAGCAGATTTGCACCCAGTCCACAGTTCAGAACCAAGACCAGCTGAGCCCAGGCCAGATCAACCAAAACCCAGTCAGCCTACAGGAAATACTTATTGTTGTATGACCCTGATTTTTGGAGTGGTTGTTATACAGCATTATTAGACAAAAGCTGACTAATACAGTCTATGTGCTAAGCACAGTGGTGAGCAGAAACAGAAATAGTCCCTGCCCTTACGGAGCTTGTACTTCTAATGATGAAAGGGCCATGAGAGCATTTAATGGCAGGGAGGTGGGGAGGGTTGAGCTAGGCAGAAGGTCAAAGAAGCTTTCTTGAGGAAGTGACTCTTTAACTGAGACCCTGAGCATGAATAGTTACCAGGTAAACCCCTGCAGACAAAGAAACAGAATGTGCAAAGGCCCTGAGGCAGGAAGGGACCCTGGCTCCTATAAAGGGTTGACAGTGGCTGGATAACAGAGAGACAAATATGAGATGAGGTAGGGGTGCAGAGCAGGCAAGGAGTTTTTGAAAGCAATGGGAAACTATGGAAGGGTTTGAGAAGAGGCTTTGGTGGGAGGAAAAAGTGGACATGATTAAATTCATTTTGGAAGAGGTCATTTGGACTAAGGTTATGTACACACTGGATGCTATGTCAGTGGAGGTAGTATGAGAACAACATCTGTGCTTGTTTCTGTATCTCTGCCACATTTCTGTCCATCTCTATATCTGTCTCCCTGCCTTTGTGTCCAGCCTCAGAAGCTCCTGGCCCCAGCCTCTTCCCAGATCACTGCGGTCCTTAAAAACTGTACGGCATGTGTATGTCCTTTGCATTTCCCAAACTCTTGCCCACTCTCTGGGTATATCCAGTCTCACTAGGCAGGGCTGGGTGTGCTGGGCCCAGGCTGGTATCTCTGGATTGGCAGAGGCTAAAGCCAGCTCCCAGGGCTCCGGAGTCTGAAGCTGGGTGAGGACTCCTCCCAGATGGGGGTGAGGAGCAGGAGGCACAGAAGACCCTGGCATCCGCAAACCTCCCATCAGTGCAAATCAATGCAAGATTAAAATTCATGATGGTTCCGGGGCACAACTGCAAACAATTTGTTCAGTAAACTTTGCTCTAATTGGCATTCGTAGAATCTCCAGTTAATCAGGCCCCTTGGGCTCTGTGGGGTTTGGATGCTCTGTCTCCCCACGACAGGACAGGGAGCATGCATGGGTGGGAATGAGAGGAAGGGGGAGGGATGATGGTCAGATGTGAGTATCTGTAATTCTGTGCCTGGGTGTGTCTTGCTGTGGAGACCCAAGTGCCAGACTGCGGTCTCACAGGTGACTGCCCAGGGCGGACATCTGTTCCACTCCAAGTAGGTCTGTGTATGTTTGGGGCAGATCTGCCTGAGTGAGAGTCTGTGGGCTAGTCTGTTGGGGAGTGTCTGTCCAGGCGTGTGCCTAGAGTATGCAGGTAATGCATATCTGTTGGGGTATGTGTCTAGGTGGTGAAGGTGTGCATCAGTCAGAGTGTGTGTTGGACCTGTATCTCTCAGTGTTTGCATTGGTGCCTGCAGGTGGCCATCCAGACGCATTGGTAGCACACATTTGTGAGTCAGTAAGGTCTGAGTCTCAGTGTGGAGGCTCTGGCTTCAAGAGATAGTAATCGGTGATGATCGAATTGGCTCCTGGACTCTGAATCTCCTGCGCATGAGTCCCTGGTCTATCTATGTAAGCTATCACCAAAGAGGGGCCCAGCCCATAGTAGCATCCCCTTACCCCAAGCCCTCTACCCCTTTCACGAGGACCCTGTTTCCCATCATGCACCACAGGCCCAAGATGCATGGCCTAAATGCTTCTGTGGATTCTGCTGAAGAATATCAATGTCCTCAAATATGAAGAGAATGCACATTAAGAATCACAAGTAATGCAAGCTTAATTATATGTCTACAAAATGTAACATCGTGCCAACTACAAAACTGCTCAACTCATATGGTTCTACACAAATCATATGTAATGAGATCTGACTGTGTTTTATTGTGTTTGATATTATGGGAGGCATAGCCTCCAGGAGTAAGAAGAACCAGGAAAGTCCAGGGATGACCCTGGCTAGTCCCTTGAGCTCTGGCAGGGGTGGTGCGTAGCCCTCTCTTTTCTGGTTCCCAGTTCTGCGCATTCCCATAGGGAGGTGTCCTCTGTACTTGGGCAGTGATGGGGTCACCTTGGCACACTGTCAGACCCCGACACACAAAGACTGGAAAGCATAGCGCGCATGTGTGAGCGTGTGTGTGTGTGTGTGTGTGATGGCCTTTGAGTGCCAGGGCTGCCTGCAGCTCATGTCTCTGAATGGGTTTATAGGTTTATACCCAGACACAGAGAGGAACTGCAGTGCTTGTGTAATTGGGTGTAAGGGACTGTGTCTTATACACAGATGGCATGATGCTTCTGTGTGTGCATGCATGTGTGTGTGCATGCCCAGACAGATAACTTGCTTGAGCATGAAGGCATTTAAGGGAGGTGTGCTGGCGGGGGTGTGTGTGTGTGCATGTGACCCCCCCACCCCACCATCCCTCGCAATCACTCTCCCAGCAGGAGTAGCTCTTGCCCCAGGCCTGCCCTCACTGTTTCAAGCATCTGCTGCTTCCCCTCAGATTTAACCCTCTGCTCCAACTTCTCATTTTCCTGCTAGGGGGTCGTGGGCTGACTGGGGTGGGGTCTCTGGAGGACAGTGCCCTCAAGAGGCAAGCTTATCTTTCACAGACCCCTGCCCGCACCCCTTGATTACAGGGATTCCTCTTCTTTCTTGAGTTCCCAAGGCTGTGGACAATGGGGACTGTGTGACTGGGTATGTATCTGTCGGTTGTGTGGCTGTGTGTGTTTGTGCGTGCATGCATGTGTATGTGTTTTTGGGGGGTGCTTAGGCTAGAGTGTGAATAGTTCAGAAGCTCTGTGACAGGGCCTTGGCTGTCTGGGAGGGGTGGGGTTGCTCCTGGTCCCAGCATAGGGGTCCTGAGCCCCTCTGGCATAGGGAAGGGCCAGAAGAGCCTGAATTGCACGTGGCAGAGATGTGGCTTTGCCCAGCTAGGGAAGTCCTAGGCCCACCCTAGGCTTATCCAAGGGCACCCAGGGAGGCTCAGCTTTGGCAGATGACAGGTAGCCCCTTCCACCTGCCAGCACTTCAGCAGAAGTTGTAAGGAGAGGGGAAGCAGGGAGACAGATGAGAGACGGGCAAACAGGGGAGAGAGTTAACCCCAGAGGACCTTGGTCTGCACACCTCCCTGCGGCCAGGAGGAAGAAGTGGGCTCCAGGAGGCCCAGGTGTCCCCCAGGGGAGGGGCACACACAGGAACCCAGGCCTGGGGCAGGTGCACGAACAGCCCCTCTCCCAGATGTGCACTCCGAGCTCTTGTGACTGTGGAAGGACTCTATGCCACAACACAAATCTGCAGACCAGGCCAGGTGGACGCAGGGACATCAGTCACCAGCACCTGGGGATGTGATTATGAACAAGACCCAGACTAGCCCTCATGGAATAGCAGGCTGCTGGGAGGGGCAGGGGAGTAGCCAGTACTGGGGAGGGGGAAGCTTAGGGCTGTGGCCACTAGAGGAGGCACCTGACCCAGCCCAGGGAAGCCTGAGGGAAAGCTTTTGAAGGAGGTGACACTTCAGCCTGAATATAATAACATGAATTATTATTTGTAATAAGAGTAACAAATAATAGTGATACTGAGTAACCTACCACATGCTAGTTAAAGTATCCCATTTATTTTTTTATAACTGCCCTGTGAGTTAGGTACTGGAACCCCCATTTTACGAATGAGGAAACTGAGGCCCAGAAAGGAGAAGTTCTTTGTCCAGGAACTAGTAGCTAATGGGTGACAGAGCCAAGATTTCAAGTTCACCAAAATCTGAGCTCCAGGATAAGCCTGCTGTGGTCCCAAGTCACCATTCCTGACTTCGGCAGCAGTAGCAGCAGCAGGACAGGCCTCTGAGCACCCCCTGGCCCTCAGAGGCTGGCCTGGTAGCCTGGACCAGGCGCATATGGGCAAGGAGCAGTCAAAATTGGGAAAGGCAGATGCCCATGTTTGCAGGAACCGACATCTACCTGGCCCTGTTTACATTTGCTTTTTGGTTGAAAAAGGAAAGGGCCCACGTTTTTATGACACCAGCTTGTGATTCTATTTTCTGTTTAAATTCTGGGTGAGGGAAAAATAAGAGACATCAGAGAAACCTTCAGAATCTCATTTGGAGAGTCTGAGCTGCAGATAAATGAGCCTTCTGCAGAAACGCTACATCAAAGCAAATTTTCTCAGCTGTATTTTCTTTCTTTTAATAGGGCCATTTACTACATTAATATTCCAGGAAGTCATTTTAATTTTGTGTTTATCATCCATTGGGAAAGTTAAACAGGATCAATATGTAACCAGTGGTGAATTGGGGGGATCTTGGGGGAGAAAGGGCATGTTTGGAGGCTGTGGTGATTCCACAACAGGGAGTCTTTAGGAGAGAGGAGGCGGCCAGGGAAGAGAGGAAGGGGTGGAGTGGGGAGGGAGGGGAATCGTGGGGGAGTTGTAAGGTGGTAATTGTCTGAACATGCATTGAAAGAACAATTATTGAGCATCCACTAGTGTTAGGCATTACTCATGCCTTATGGTTTCCATCCCCATTCATGAGGTAGGTATTCTTTTTTAAAAAATTATTTATTTATTTTCAGAGAGAGGGGAAGGAAGGGAGAAAGAGAGGGAGCTAAACATCAATGTGTGAGAGATACACCCATCAGTTGCCTCTCACATGCCCCCAACTGAGGACCGGTCCCCCAGGCATATGCCCTGACTGGACATGGAACTGGTGAACTTTTGGTTCACAGGCCGGCACTCAACCCACTGAACCACACCAGCCAGGGCATGAGGTAGGTATTCTTATTCCCACCCTCACATATGGAGAGACTGAGGCTCAGGAAATTTGCCACATGTCCAAGGTCTTATAGAACTCTGATTCATTGACTGATTCATTCCTTCAATAAATAAGTGTCAAGCACCTGCTATGTGCCAGGCATTTCCTTAGCAGCTGGAGGCTTTAGGTCAATGAAAGCTAATTTACTAAAAGCCTAAGGCTTCTTTTCAAATCCACTGAACATCTCTTTGGGTGAATTGCCTGCTTCTGGGGAAACAGGTGGGCCCCTGCTTTTGCAGAGGTTACAGTCAGGTGGGGAGGCAGGCTTTTATCAAATAGTCATGCAAGTCAAGATGGACTTGCCCCTATGGTAGAGGCTCAGGGCTGAAATGAGGGGCTTCATCTAGAATGCCAGATCAGGGAAGGCTCCCTGGTGGTGGTGATGCTCCAAGTGAAATATAAGGGAAGCATGGGAGGCAGCTGGGTGAAAGGGAAGACAGGGCCATCTCCAGAGGGCAAGAGATGAGAGCATCGAAGTTGGGAGGAGCCAGGGACCTCAAGGGACCACCAAGGTGAACAGCAGTCCTGAAGGGAGCTCCTGAGTCAGGTAAGGACTGGGGAGCCCCAGAAGGCTATGAGGCAGATATATACTCTGGGTCAAGGTTTATGCACTGAGGGTCCTCAACCCTGCATGGCAAAGCTCTGGGCAGTGAAAGACAGGAGTGGGGTATGGAGGTAGGGGTGGGGAATAGATCTTAAATAAAGCCCTGTGACTGGAGGGTGTCTCAGGGGACTTGAGAAGAGGTCAGGGAGGATGGAGATGGATGTTAAAAAGAGGGGATGGGTTGTCAGGGAACTGAGAGACAAAGAAGGCAAAATGCCTTGGAGTCACCTGGGATTCACCTTTCTCTCACACTCCTCTCCACATTTGAGCCATCAGCTCATCCTGTTGGCTTTCCCTTTACAATGCACCCAGAATCAGACCTCTTATCACTATCTCCATCCCTACCACCCCAAACTAAGCCACCATTACTCTCACCTGGACTATTGCAACAGCCTCCTAATTCTTTTCTGTCTCTGTCCTTGACCCTCTATAGTTTATTCTCACCACCACCGTCAGAGTGATGCCTTCCAAACATAAATCAGATCAAGCCTAAAGCCCCTGGTGAATTCCTGTCTCATTCAGATAAGTTAGTCCTTACAGAGGCCAACAACGCCCAGAGAGACTGCACTTCCCCCACTACTGTGACTCCAATTCCACCTTTGCTCATGCAGCTACTCTGCTCAGCTTGCTCTTCCTATAACAGGCCAGGTGTGGTCCCACCTCAGAGCCTTTGTACTTTGCACTTGCTGTTCCCTCTTGCTGGAATGCCTGTCCCCCAGGTGTGTGCTTGCTGCCTCCTTTGCTTCCTTCCAGTGTTTTCTCTGTGGGGCCTCTGTCCACCCCATTTTGATTGCAGGCCTCTCATGAGCACACCCTCTTGTCCTTAGCTGCTTGGTTTTGTCCTAGCACACTTCTCGTTTCTCACATACGTTACAACTTACTTATTTATCTTGTTTGTGGTCAGCTTCCCCTCACGAACGTAAGCTTCACAAGGGCAGGGATTTTTGTCCATTTCGTTCACTGTTGTGGCCCCTGGGCCTAGAACAGTGCCTCGCACCATACATGCTCAGTCCGCCAGGTAAGAAGGGACGCCTCCCCACTTTGGGAGGCAGGTAGCAAGGCTTCAAAGGGAATACTATTTCAGCTCTGGGTTGCTTTTAGTTTTTGTTTTTTTTTAAAATTTCCCTGACTCCTAACAACAACCTTTCATGGCGACAATTTTTATTGGCCCCATGTTGTCGAGGGGGTGGCTGAGGCTCAGGGAGGGAGTGAGGTTAAGTGGTAGATCTGGGCATCTTCATATCTTAAAGGACAGGTGCCTCCACTTACCATGAACAGGACCTTGGGCAAGTGTCCTCTCTGGGCCTCAGTGTTCCCATCTCCAAAATGGGTACAATCACAGCACCTACCTCCAAGGGTGGTTGGGAAGCTTAAAGAGGCAACACACGCACACTCCTTAGTGGGCTAACATTATTGCAGGCATTCAATAACGTTAGCTATTATTATTCTTGGAGCTGCACTCTGCCGTCTGAGCCAGGGCTCTGGGGTACTACCCACCCAGGGGTCTCCATCCCATTTCCGCAGGAAACCTTGGGTCAGCCCAGGGCTCTGCCGCTAAATGGCAGTGGCTGGGCTTGTTCGGTCCCATTTGTTTAGGTGGAATTTAATTTCTGCCCAAGCTGAGAGTCTTCTGCTCCCTCCTGCCCTTTCTCTTGCTCTCATCAGCGGGAAAATGAGCTCCGGGAGCTCTCCCCCTGGTCCAGAAATCCAAGGTGAAGAATTTCATTAACAATCAAGAGGACGTAATCAACATTCTAATAATTTCAGATCCTCATTCCCCCTTTTGCAGCCCACTCAAAGTGCCCCCCGCCCCTGGTCCACCCCACTCCCCATGTGCACTGACACACTCACCTTGACAAAAAAAAACAAAACTCATTTTCTCTCCAGTCAAATTTGTTTTACTATTCAATTCAGCACCTTACCTGCTGCCCTGATGATGAGGGGATGTACTCAGACTTCCTGGATGTCTCCTGCTTCTAAAAGAGATATGAGTGGGGACAATCGCAACATGAGGGGCTTGATTCCCTCACACTTTCTGGAAGGTTCCAGGGTGGGGTGACACACTTTAATCCTAGGGACTTAGGAACCCCCTACCCCATGGCCAGAAGTAGACCTTCTCCCAGCCTGGGGAGAGGAGGGGGTGCTCTGGTGATGTCTTCTATAGGGCTGCCGAAGGCTCTAGAGCAGATTAGTGGCCTTTCCCAATTTCATTTCCATTTTACAGAGCAAGGGCACACCTCAAAAAATGCCCTACCCCTACACTTGGGAGGATCTAGCCTATACCCTGTCCTGGCTCTGTGACCTTGGGTCAATGGATCTTTCTGAGCCTCAGTTTTCTTATCTGTAAAATGGGGGTATCAGCAATAAAGCCCCCCCCCCCGCCCCGCCAAGGCACTGGGGGAATGAAATAAGATCATGCTTAGTGCAGTGGCTGGTACAGAGTGGTACACAGTGAGTAGCAGCGCCACTGTTGTTATAGTGCAGTAGTAGTTAGAGTATCTTCGGCATTTGGATCCTACAACATGAGACTCACCACCCTTTCTCTCTCCTCATTCATTCCTTTGTCCACTGGGAATACACTGAGCTTTACTAATACTGTGACATATGGGAGATGAATGAATATGTTCACAGGCATTGACAGTACAGTGTGCGCAGAGCTGTGACAGGCAGAGTTCTGGGGTCATGGGAACCCAAAGCAGGTGCCTAAGCGGTGTCCAAGGTCGTGGCAAGAGCTGACTTCTGCATTGAGACCTGAGGAATGAGGAGGGATTTGCACTCACACCACACCCTACCCTATACACACACACACACGCACACACACGCACACACTGAGCTTCATGCACTCACACCACACACACACACACTGAGCTTTATGCACTCACACCACACCTACCCTACACACACACACGCGCGCGCACACACACACTCACACACACACACATACACTGAGCTTCATGCACTCACACCACACACACTCACACCACACACACACACACACACACACACACGCATGCATGCACATACTCTGAGTGAGTTCCATGCACTCACACCACACACACTCACACCACACACACACACACACACACACACACACGCATGCATGCACATACTCTGAGTGAGTTCCAGCCTCTGGGGGCAGGGAGGCAGGGAGCTTAACAGTCCAGAGGACCAAAGAGCAGAATAGCAGTCAATAGGGGGGAGGGGGGAGGGAAAGAGGGGGATAAGTAAGGGAAGGGTTTAGTCAAAGAACCTGTATAAATGACTCATGGACATGGACAACGGGGTGGGATATGATTGTGGGAGAGGGGGTGGGTTGGGTGGGGGAGAGAAATTGGGGGAAAAGGGGACAACTGTACTTGAAAAACCAAAAAGAAAAAAAGAGTCCAGAGGAGGAAGGAGAAGAGGTGGGGTGGGGGTGAGAAATAAGTTACTCTCAGCTCTAGTGTCTGTGGCTCAGGCGGAGGGTAACCCCTTAGGGAAAGGGAAGGGTGCTGCTGTGCTTCAAGTGACCAGGAGCTCTTCCTCTGGAGCTTCAGCTGGCACCAGACCTCTAGACCCTCTTCCCTTCCAGCTCCTTCCTCGGACACAGACCTGTGGGTCACCCTCCAACCTCTATATATCCCCCGAGGTGACCTGCAGCAGGTCTGGCTCTGTGTGTGTGTCTGTGTGTGTGTGTGTGTGTGTGTGTTGGGAGCCAGTGGACAGGAGTGTCTGGGGAAAGAGGTGGGGTGGGGGGAAGGAAAGTCTTGCCTGCCTTTTCAATGAGGACAGGAGGGGGCTGTCCCCACACGTGGTGGAGGTAGGACAGATGGTTAAGAGCCCTCTGGAAGGTCTCCCGCCCTCACCCCTTTGGCTCCCAGTCCTGCCTCCATATGGCAACCACATTACCCTCCTGCCCCACAGCTTTCTTAGCTCCTCAGTACCCTCAGAATACAGTCCGAACTCTCCAGCAGGGCTGATGGGGCCTCTGTCCACCCTCAGCCTCCACATTAACACCCCTCCTGCCAAGCCTCCAAGTGTCTTCCTGCTGCTGTTTCCTTTGCTGGTCCACGCCACACCCTACCCTTCTTCCTCATTCTTAGGACTCAGCAACCCTAAGGAAATTTCTCAGACCACCCTGCCAAGCTAGCAAAGGCTCCTCCTTTGGGTACCCCAGGGCCCCACTGGCTCCCCCATCCCCACCGTGGCCTGGAGCCCCACCCAGTTCTGATCACTCTGTGTCACACCTGCCAGGCCCTTTCCCTCTGGAGCCTGAGAGCTCTGAGGACAGGGACTTTTCTTTCTTGAGTCCTTAAAGCCTGGCTCCATGCCTAGTGTTCACTAGATATGACTGGAGGAAACACCCCAGGAATTACCAAAATGGCATTATCTTTCAGACTAGAAGCTGGTTAGAAATCACCCAGATGTTTTGGAGGGCCAGAGAATGGAAAGGACTTGCCCAAGGTCACAGGGAGGGAGTGGCTGAGCCAGGAAAAGAACTCCAAAGTCCAAACTCTGGGGATCTTGCCCTTTTGTGGAGGGACCCAAAGAATAAATGGAGGCAGCTGGCAGTTGGAGGGAGGGGGCATGCTGTGGAGAGGGGGCAGTCTGAGGCTCCTGTAGCAGCCCACATGGTGAGTGCTTAGCTGTGTGTGTGCTGCACTTGACTGGCTAGGAACCCCTCCTGATGCCCCTCAGTGAGGGGAACCAGCTCACTGGGGAGGAGCCCAGCTGGGACTGGGTGATGGGGCTGCTGGGGAGCCAAGCTGTGCCAGGCTCTTGGGTTGGGGTTTTACATCATCTCAAACCCCCGTGGAAGCTGCGAGTAGGTACCCAGGGGGCAAGGCAGGCACTGGGGATACAATCATAGGCTAATAGCCTCCCAGCCTGAGATGCAATTAGGGGCAAATTCCCAGTGGGCCAAGAGGCAGCAGGAAGGGCAGGTAGTTGTTTGGAGTTGAGGGTGGGGTCCCACCTCTCCCAGGCCTGGCTCAGGGTCAGAGGGGCCACTGTGAGGGCACAGGTGTGGTGAGGAGACCCCCAAATAGAAGGAAGGTAGGGGCATGGGTGGGTAGTGAGGCAGAGGGGGGCCTTGGAGTTGAAGTGCAATTGTGCAAGATGAATGGGGTGGGTATTTTTCCAGAACCCCAGATATAACAGTGAAAGAGCCAAGCTAAGTTAACTTAGCTTCCCAGCCCTTCTGAGTGGGTTTCCTTCCTTGTAAGACAGGAATGATAATAACAGAGTGTATCTTAGAGGGCTGTTATGAAAATTAAGTGAGGAAAAGCGTGGACAACGCTGCACCTGGCCCTTATCAAGGGCCCCCTCGTGCCAATGAAGACTTAAGGAGGAAGAATCACATGGCGGTGTACACATAAAGTGCAATCGTGGGGACCTGGGTACAAATCCCGCTCCTCCACTTATCCACTCCCTGACTTCAGGCGAAGACTGAGCAGAACTGATAGCACTACTTAACCTTGGCCAGGGGTAAGAGGAAGGGCAATGGGAAGCCTACACTGCTTGGGATGCAGGTCCTCCCTAAATGGTAGCTCCTCAGGTCACCCCCTGAGCCCCAGATCCAGTCCCAAATCTTCTGCCCTAGGACCACAGGCAGCTCCTTCTGACCTCAGGGGCTTCAGCAGTGGACCTACCACCCCAATCTGTCCAAGGCAAAGGCTGCAGAGCTGGCTTCCTGCTGTGCTTTGAGAGGGGCCAACAGGGACTTGGGCTTGGAGAGGGGTGCTATTTAGAAGCTGCCACTGGTTACAGTGCAGCCCTGAGGAGCTGAGAACCTGCTGGACAAGTTCAGTCCTTCCAGAATTGCAGCCCCAGGCCCAGCCTCAGCTCCGAAGGGTGGGGGTGGGAAGGGAGGGAGAGGAGGGGTAAGGGTGGCATGCCATGCTCATAACTGGCCTTTCTGGAGCACTTTTTCTGTGTCACCTAATATCATCTTCACAATAACCCTTTGGCTTTGAAGGGTCAGCTCGGCAGTTCTGAGCTTCAGCGGGAAGCTTGGTACCAACCTGCCTCACACACTCCTGCAGAATCCCTTCTCCCCCGATTCTGGAGGTCTGGCAGTATTAACAAGACCAGGGGTTCAGACACAGGTGGTCTGGGGATCACTGAGGAAAGAACCAAACTGACCTCAGGCCAGGCTGAGGTGGAGACCAGTGTCCAGCCCACAGGTCACTGACTGGGCCAGAGGTGGTGCCCCAAGGGCTGGGGACGGCCCAGCTCCAGGCAGGATGTTCCTGCTCCCCAGTCCCATCTCCTCTGCCTGCCATGCCAGGGAATGAGTCCAGGTGCTTTGAAAGTACAGCCCCCAAACCTGCTGAGGCAGCTGCTTTGGGGTAAATATAAACCTGGATTTCCTGGGCCCTGGATGACTCAGCACAGCTGGGCCCAAGGTTTTCCTCTCCTTTTTTGGTGGAGAAGGTAGAAATCAGAGGCACCCAACCCCCTAGCTTCAGTGAAGAGCTCTCCTCCCCAGCTCCAGCACAGGCTTTGGAAGAGGAAGCCACTCTGCTGGTCTCCAGAGCCCAGCTGAAGTAGTAGAGACATAGTCTGGTGTCATAGCAAGAGTATGGGCAGCTGGGGGCCTGGGTTCAAATCCAAGTCGTGCTACTTACTGGCTATGTGGCCGGGGTCGCAGTCTGTAGAATGGGGATGATTATCTCACCTCCCCAGAGATTAATAAAGAACATTGGTGAGGGAAGCACAGGCATTCTGCAAATGTTTGTTTCCTTTCCTTGCCAGCCCCCAAGCCTCTCCAGCAAAATCCACCATTAGTGGCAGAACCGTCCAGACCCCCCTTTAAAATGCAGGAGCCAGGAGGGGAGGGGCAGTCATTAAGTCCACCTGAGGTGACGCAGGTGCACAGCCCTGATTGTCACAGCTGTAGGATGGACATGGTGATGGAGTTCCCGACCCCAGAGAAAAGCATCGCTGGCAAGAACCCCGTTATTTTAAAAAGGGGAAAGGCAGAGAGGGGAGCAGCTGGCCAAGGTCACTCAGGGTGTCAGGGAGGGGCTGGCCAAGGTCACCCAGAGAGGCAGAATCTGGTCAAGTCAGGCTCCAATCCAGTTTCCCTGTGATTTTGCATCCTTGGTGTCAGGAGAGGGGCCTAGGTTACACTGGAAGGGGAGGGACCCTGACTAGGAGGCCTATTGCTCTTGGCCACTTCCCTAGTGCCTGGCACAGTGCCTGGCACATAGTAGGCGCTTGATAAGTATTCACTGAAGGACTGACTGACCAAATGAATGAATGGAAGACAAAGGTGCCCTTCCAGGACAAGGAAGTGTTTCTGTAAAATTATAGTCACCTCGAGACAGAGCCCTCAGGGCCTTCCCAGGCCAGAGTTCATGTGTTCTCTGCCTCCTCCAGATGTCAGAGATGAGAGGAAGGGGAGAGGGATTCTACAGGGATAAAGAACTGGAGCTTCAGCCAGAGGGATGGAGTTAGAGGATAGGGGAGTTATACGAAGGAGGCAGGGAGGCTGGCGTGGCTTCTATCAGAGCTGTCTCTATCTGGGGCAGGAGGGGGCCTTGGTGAGGTTGGGGATACTAGGGGAGCCCTGAGTCGCACTTGCTCAGAGTTTGGGCACCTGGAGACTCTGTGGGCAAGGGCCACTTTGCTCCACAGGAGGGAACAGACCAAGCTCAGCTTTGGCTGCTCAGGATCCTGTTGCCATGGAGATACAGAAAGCTCCTCTGAGAGCTTTGGAGGCACAGGCCTGCCCTCAGCCTGGTTTGAAGCCATTGGTGGGGATGGGGACACAGTTGGGAAGCAAAGGGGTTTGCTAGGACCTTGTCAGACACAACACCCACAGACATATGCAACGTGGCAGCCACTGGCTTGAGCATCCACAGACCTGGGCCTGGATCCCACTTATTAACTGGTGGCCCTGGACAAGTGACATCACATCTCTGAGCCTCAGTTCCATCACCTGTAAAATGGCGTTGCTGTGCCGGTCACTTGAGCTGCATGGGGCAAGCACAGTGCTGGGGCACAGCGACAGCTCGGTAAGTGGTAATATCATTTCTGTAATTGGGGTTAGGGTTGGGGGTCTGTGGGCATCTGTCCCTAAGGCAGCAGCTGCCTGCCCTCAGCCAGCTCTCTGGGGCTCCTGGGGGAGGCTGGAGACAGGCCTGACTCGTTCTCCAGGCTCAGGCAATCAAGAGCGGGAGTTATGTCATCCTTTGAACATGGGCCTGGAGGCTCTGCTGCAGGCACATCTGAAAAATAAATAACAACAACTTGAATAATTCACAGAATCCGTGTGAATAATTCACCATGGCCTCCCAAGCACCAGCCGATTAGTCATAGCAGACCTGGCCTCCTGTCCTGTCTGCCTCTGGCTGCCCCAGCGGCCCTGGGGAGTGTGGCCTGGCCGCAGGTGCAGAAGGTGGAGGTCATGTGGGAACACTTGGAGGAGCCCCCCCCCCCCCCAAGGCTGCAGAGGCCTGGGGGGCAGTGGGGGTGGGGGGGCGGGGCATAGGGTTCATGGTGTCTCTGGGTTCTACAGAGACCCACGGGCTGAGGAAGCCAAAAGGGACTGTCCTAGGGTTCCTGAGCGAGGGGATCCTGCAGCTGGCCATCATGGTTTCCCATCTCTGGGCTGCATGTTGGAGACTTGGAGGGGAGGAGAGTGCCTTCCTGTGATATTTTAGTAACTATAGAGCCCAACATAGCCTATCTCCTCAGGGACCCCAGGTTACATGGTCTCTCAGCCCTGAAATCAATCCTGAGGCAGTAGGATGAGCCAGTGGGGAAGGGGGTTTAAATGCCTCAGCTCAGGACTCAGACAGAGCTCAGTTCAAGCTACTTACTGTGTTACTTGGCCAAATGGCTCAAACATTCCAGGTCTCCTTTTCCTTGTCTGTAAAATGGGGGATTTAAAATACCTATTTCTTAATGTTATTATTGTTCTGCAGATGCAATGATGTAATGACCAGAAATTGCTTAGTGCAATGCCTGGCACATAGTAAGTGTTAAAAAACAGTAACTGTTATAGATACTCATTATCTTTCTAAAGATAGTATGCTGGGGACTTGGGGTAGGAAGAGGGCTGCTCAGATGTTGCAGATGTTCCTATGAAACCTGATCTGCAGGCCCAAGAGATGGGCATACACTGCTGGCCAAGCCAAGGAGGCCTGCCTGTTAAGGTGTGCAGGGCCCCCCAAGAAGATGCTCCACTCAAAACATCGAGTATCCTGTCTACTTCCTCCTCAGCACTTGCCACAATTTGTGATTATTATTTTAGTTACTTATTCTAAGGCCCAGGGAGATACGGGTCCAGAACAAGATAGATGAGGTCTCTGTCTAGGCAGTGAGCTGCATGAGGACAGGGACCTCATCTGTTTTGTTCTGGACCCCTATCAGCCCAGGCACTAGACTACTGACTGCCTGGTACAAAGTAGATGATAAATTAACAGGTTCATCAGCTGGGTGAGGTTTTAGAAGGCATGAGATCGTGAAGAGCTGCCGGAACACAGCCTCCATTGTGGGTGGGTCAGGAGGGACCCTGGGGACAGTAGCTAGGTATGTAGTGCCGAGCAGGAAAGGTGGTTCTGGGGCCGACCCCTGCCAGACCGGCTGCTGGCTGGGGGCAATGCCTACCTCCCCTTGCCTTCCCCACCTCCCAGGGTAGCCTTCCTCAGGCCAACAGTACAAGGCAGGCTTAATGGTGGCACAGGCTCGCTGTGTCTTCCCCAGTAATGATTTAATCGCTTGTTTAGAATTTCCTGTGGCATTAATGATTACTCCCCAGAACAGGGGGAATAATTGGCTGCGCTCTCACTGTGAGTGAGCTCCCTGTTAGTGGGGAGCTGAGCCCGTTCTTCTGTAATCTTCTCTCACCTGCCTGCCACTCACTCACCGGGTGATAGAGATGGATGAGCTCATGTGTGCAGAGTGGCTGGGAAGCCACCTGGAGGCTGCAGGGATGGTGGGGAGACTGAGAAAGACGCACGGAAATGCAGAGACCAGTGAGGAAACAATAAGAGCCAGACACAGCGAGAGAATGATACTGCAGTCTGTGTTCTGGGGCCGGGTAATCCCCACACCCAGCTGCTTCGCTCTTGCTGCTTTACAAAACCTTCCATGCATGAATGCGCACCCTCCTGTGTGTGCACATGTGGATGCGTATCTCTAGTCAGTGGTTTTAAAAGAGTGGTACCCAGACCAGCAGCATCAGCAGTACCCGGCATTTGCTTAAAATGCACATTCTCAGGTCCCATCCCAGACCCACCAAATCAGAAACCTGGATGGAGGTGGAGGCTAGCACTCTAATAAGCCTTCTAGGTAATTCTGATGCATCCAAGCATGAGAGGTCTGGCTCTAACGTGTAGAATATGTAGAGATGTGTGAGATGGATGCATGTGCTGTGTGGGCATGGCCACGTGCACATACATGTAGGGTGCCTGTGTGAACATTCAGACCAGTGTCCCCAGCCAGCGGCCAGAAAATACCCAGGCAGAAATCAGGCCCCACCTGAGGGCCCAGGCTGCTGCTTATGCAGAGCATTTCAGCTCCAGCTACCCACTGCCCCACTATAGCCCCCTGCCCTTGGGTGGCCAAGGACCCCCTGCCTGGGGAGCCTGATGTCGGTAAGAGGGGTCACTGTCCCTGCTAGTGTCTCCATAAAGTAGCCTTGGGGGCAGGATCTGTTGAGAGTTGCTGGCCTCATCCTTGACATCCCAGCATGGCTCAAAGAGGGACCATATCCTGCCCCACCTGGGCCAGGGACTTGGAATCCTAGGGACCTGTCTCTGACCAGCCCCTGCATGAGCCACAGCTGCTGGGCTTTGTGGAAGTGAGTTTTCAGGGGTTAAGCAATTTAAAGAGGACTATGCAGGGCTAGGGTGGGGATGAATTACCAGCTGAGAGCCAAGAGTGCAACAGCCACTTGCAGGAGCAGCTATAACTTGGGCCCATGGGTGATGTTTGGGGAAAGGGGAGCGGGAGGTGGTGTGGGGTGAGAAGGCCGCGGAGGCTCTGGGGGTGGCTCTGGGTGTGAGGGTATTGTAGGGGGAGAGAGGGAGGGGAACGGGGAGAGGAGGTTAAAGCTGGGGCTGGGGAGAAGGAAGATGGGTGGAGCAGAGAGCAGGAAGCTGTAGGAGGTGGCAGACTGAGAGGAGGAAGGGAGGAAGGTAGAGGGGAGGAGAAGGTGGAAGAGCAGAGAAGGGAGACACTGGGTGGAGGAGGGAAGGGAGAAGAGGTGGGGAGGTTAGGAGGGCAAAATAACGAGAGTGGTACCCCCAAAGGGGAAACCACTGGAGAGTGGGGATGCCCCATGGAGGGGGGGCGCTCTCTAGCCCGGGGCTCACCTGAAGGAAGGGGTGTGGGAGTGAAATTCGCTGTGACTCTGAAACAAACGAGAATGAGCTGCTTGTTACGTTTATATTTAACAAGACAAACAATGGAAGAAATGTGATTAATTAGGAAGTAATGAAGACCTTGCAAAAATAGATTTTTCTTTAAAAAAAAAAAGAAAGCAAAGAAAATACTCAGAAAACAAGAATATATGCAAATTGCCCAGCTTGGGCAGGTGCTGTGAGTCAGCAAGCCAGGACACCCAGTCCCTAACAGTCCTGCTGGGCCTGAGATGTAGGGGCAGAGAAACGGGGGGGGGGGGGGGGGGGGGGGGGCAGGGGAGGAATTGGCCCTCAGCCAAATCCTGGGTGAGTGGGCTGGGAAGTCGAGATCGTGTGCTGCCCCCGTGCTTCTCTGCTGGAGCATCCAAGACCCATTTGGGGGAGACCATGGCAGTCCCCAGCCATGATGGTGACATCAAATGTCTAAGCCCAAACCCCCAGCATCTCTCACTTCCTTTAATTACTGCTGGGGAATGTCATCCATTAATTCTGTGCAACCCTTTCTGAACTCCTTTCTATTTTCAGCTTGTGAGGGCCCCCTTGGGGGTAACAAATTCCAGAAGCTGGACAGCACTGTGTAAAGCAGAACTTCCCTTTAGGAATCCTACATTAAGCACCTCCAGCTTCAGAAGGGACCTCTGTGCTCTGGGCTAATGGATCCTTATCTGTAACTGGGGAGGTTTGGATCAACATTCTCCCCCACCCCCATGTTCTAACAGTCCCTTTGCTTTCGCATTCCAAATATTTTGAGTTTGGGGGTCAGACAGCCTTGGGTCCAAATAGGGCCTCTATCACTTCCTAGCTGTATGACCTTTGAGCAAGTCACTAATCTTTCTGTCCTTAGTGTTTCCATCTGAAAAATGAAAAATAATTATATTGTCTCTTTCAAAGACTGGGACATGATGTAGTAATGTATGGAGATCACCTAACACATTTCCAAGTACGTAGTAAGTTGTGACTGCCAGGTGCTGTACCAGGCCCCCGTGGGACAACTAGGAGTATGATGGGGAGCCTGCTGCCCTCAGGGAGCTTACATGTCAGGAGGAAGTGGGGAGATGACCACAGGTCAGGAAACAAGTCTATATAGGGATTCCAAGGAGTGCAAGTATAAGGACAGCACAAAGGTGACGGGAGGGTGGGGGACAGATGGCTGAGCAGGGAAGAAGGTCTCTCTGTTGAAGTGACATTTGCGCTGAGAAGCAACCAGATAAATGGATCTGGGGAGGAACTTTTGCAATTAATCTCAGGATTTGTAGGCAGTTCAGGGCCACATCGGCTGTATTTAGTACATTTCATAGAATTTGACCTCCAGCCTTCTTCCCACTCTCCTTCCATCTTGGGTTTCACCCTTCTCTGGGCTTAAGAGTCCCCCTTGTGTGTTAATGGGTCCCAGGCCTGAGAAAAGGGTGGAGCAGCAGAACTAAGAGCTCTGCCCCCTCCTCCCCTCCCTCCCAAGCTGGCTGCCCAGGGCCAGGGGGATGGATGTCTCTTTCCCTGGGCTGAGCCCTGGGCTGTGTCCTGCAAGCTCCCCGCTCCTGGCGGTGGGTGGATGGGGAAGTGGGGTGGCTGATTTATAGGGGTTTTCCCCAGGGATGTGCATGCATTTGGCTTCACTCTGGCTCCGATTCCACAGGAAAAGAGGCCGCCACTCAGAGCCACTTTCCTCAATGCATGAAGAAACTGAGGCCCGTAAGGGAAAACAGACTCCTAAGGTTGTGCTGCCATCTGGCAGAGGTGGAGTAGAGACTTGAGGTTGGCGCTCCAGGCTCTGCGACCAGTGCTCTTTCGCCTGGCACATTTGGCTACTTGGTTACGTTTAGGACTTTGTCAGGGCCTCAGCTTCTTGAGGTCCAGAGCTGGTTTTGTGGAGCCCTTTCTAAGTAGCCCCCAGCCCAGTACTCTGTGCAATTAAGCTCACAAAGGCTCTGGAATCGGTCAGTAGGAACTGCCTGGAGTGTGGGGAGGATGTTTTTGATGCTACATAGAAATTAGTAGGAAAGTGTTATAGTTCAATGACTCTCAAATTTCAGCCTGTGCAGAACCACCTGGAGGGCTTGTCAAAGCACACTGATTGCTGGCTTTCACTCCCAGAGCTTCCCATTCAAGGGGTCTGGTGTGAGGTCTGATAATTTGCATTTGTAACAAACTCCCAGGTGATGCTCATGTTGCTGGTCTGAGGACCAAACTTTGAGAACCCCTGCTGTAATTGATTAGCTGTGGGTGTAAGGACTGGGGATTGTGATAAGTGTGAAATCTTCTGGCCATCCCCCTTCTTTATTTCATAAGCAGCTAAAGTCATCTTTTCAAAATGCCAACCTGATCATGTCACTTAAAACCCTTTGAGGACCTCCAGATAAAGACAAAATGCCATATGTGACCTATAAGGTTCTACACAGTGTGGCCACTGCCCACTTCTCTAGCCTTGTCTCACATCGCATGACCACCTATGTCTCCCTTCATTCAGTTCCTTGTCAGCTAGCAGCATCCCTTTGACCAAAGGACATTTGCACATGCTGTTCCTACTGTCTGGAATACTCACTCCTACCACCAGTCTTACTTATTGCCTAACAAACTTCTTCCTCAGATTTCAGGTTAGTCACTGTCACTGTTTCCTCAGGGAAGCTGCCCCTGATCTCTTTGACTTGGTCAAATTTGCATCATGAATCCTCACAGCCCATTGAGGCTCTCTTCTTTGAAGATGTTAGCACAAGTCCAGTGATATATAACTGATTATTTGATTAACCCCTGTCCAGCCCACCAGACCATCAGCTCTAGGAAGGCAGAAACCAAGGTTTTTTGTTTTGTTTTTTCCTTATCATTTATCCCAAAAGCCAAGTACAATGCTTGTACCATAGTAGGGGGCTCAGTAAATATTTGTAGAAAGAGAGCGAGAATGGAAGATGTTCTGAATTTCTACTGCGTTTCTGTTTAAGGTTTTGCTGGAGGAGGAAGAGGAGACATGGTCAATCAGTAACGAACAAGTGTTTACTGAGTACCTACTGTATTTAGAACACTCTCTGGGGTGGCCAGGGAGAAGGAGCAAAAGAAACTTAGACTTATTGAACCCCCTCTTAGGGTTGGCACTTTGCTTTGACATACACTATCTCATTTCATTCTCAGAATAGATCAGTGGTAT
Source organism: Furipterus horrens (assembly GCF_987537825.1). Lineage (NCBI taxonomy): Eukaryota > Metazoa > Chordata > Mammalia > Chiroptera > Furipteridae > Furipterus > Furipterus horrens. The sequence continues at coordinate 72,629,291 of NW_028327180.1, forward strand.
TCTTCTCATTTTTCAGATAAAGAAACTGAGGCTCTGAGGGGCCAAATGAGTTGTGTGTGAGGCCTATGTATGAATCTCCTTCCTTCAAACCTCAGAAGAATCTGAGGGGTCCCAATAAGGGAAAGCATCAATGCGGGATGGCTCACAGGAAGGAGTCTATGTTTGGGGCAGGTGACTCAAGTCTGTTCATTGACGCAGAACTAGAGGTGCTGATTATTTCACTCTTGAGTGAAAAGGCTAAATCCCTGCTCTCATGGAGCTTACATTCTCTTATAGGAGACAGAGAACAAGTAAACTATGAACTAGACATTGTCAGTTGTAAGTTCTGTGAATCAAACAAATCAGGGTAATGAGCCAGTGTGTGGCTATGGGGAGTATTTCAAATGGAGTGTTCAAGGAAGGCCTTTCGGAGGAAGTGACATTTGAACCGAGGCTGAAATTATGAGAAGGCTCCAACCAAGACCACCTGCTCCATTAGGGACAGTAGCACAGTACCTAGGGCCCATGAAGATGTTTCCATTTCTTTTAAAATCAGGGGGGAAATGAACTTTTAGGTTAAAGAAAATATTTTAATACATAATATGAATATATCCATGCTTCTACCAATGCAACCGCAAAATATAATTTGTAAAATAATATAACAGATATCTTTTTATGGATGAAGGGATCCACAAAAGAGGAAGTGCTTAGGGCCCATGAAAATCATAATGTGACCCTGGCTCCAACCATGAGGAAAGCCACAGAGGAGCGTTCCAGGCAGAGGGAACAGCAAGTGCAAAGGTCCTGAGGTGGAAATGAGCTGGGCACATTTGGGGAGTAGAAGGACGGTCCCATGGGATTGAGAAGAGTGATGAGGGATCTGTGGCAAGATCAGATCTTCAATGATGTGTATAGACATATGTAGGCCATGGTGAGGTAAACTGATGCCCAAGGGTCACTGCCAACTGCTCTTGGCAGCAGGGGTGGTGGGTTGTGTCTTAGAGTCAGAGTGGCTGGAGCCAGACCTGGACCAATGCACCCCCTTAAGGGAGCGTGGAATGAAAACCTGCCTGTTGAAACCTTGCCACCAAGATAACAGGCCCAGGCAGAGCCTGTCTCCTGACAACTCACAGTCCCTTAAGAGATTCCCTGGACACCCCCTACCCGAGAAGAAAGTGGGCTGTGCCTCTTAGGCATAGTGATGAACAGGTGTTGCTTGGCAGCATTTCTGTAACTGGAGGCTGTTTCTGAGCAGGGGGAGTTAAGCCCCTCTGTCTTGGCCTCATTTCTGGGGCTCATGCAGCCCCTCCCTGGGGCAACCAGACTTGGGGGTGGGGGTGGGGCTTCTGGCAAGTGAGATACAGAGAGAAGCTATTTAAAGCTGCCGGCAGCTCGCCCCTTCTGTTCACGGCTCTGCTGGGTGGGAGCTGCCATTGTCACGCACCCACCGGCGCCACAGGAACACAGCAGCCTGGTACACCCACACAGCGATTTGGGGGAGGGTCTTTACGCACCCCCACAGCCTGGCAGGGGGCCCTGATGTTTGCAGGGCAGGGCAGGGCAGGGCACATAAGACAGGAGTGGACCCTGCACAGCCTCTCACTCCACCCCCTTGTTCCCATCCACAGCCCAGGGAGGCAGCCTAAATTTGGGTCACCTCCCCATTGGCTACAAATGTAACCAGTTAACACTTTCAGAGGGTGTTGGTGGAGGCAGGAAGATCTTCAGGCCCATGAGGGACCGGAAGGCTGTCCCAGGCTTTGGCAGAGGAGCCTAGAGGCTGTGGCCCCTCCTACAGCTGCAGCCAGAGACTGTCCATCCTACATCACTCACACCTCCCAGGGTCCCGTGGGAGGAGTGGTGTAGGGGGTGTCACAGGGTCTGCAAGGGTTCAAAGCACAAGCTGTGGAGGCAAATGGGCTCAGGTAAGAATCCAGCAGGTGAAAAACTCTGAGCCTCAGTTTCTTTCTCTGGGAAATGGGGATAGAAATAACACCCACCTCATAGCTAGTTGTAAAATGTTATTTCAATTACCGTACAGAGCTTCCCCATGGCCTTGCCCTGAGGAAGTTCCCCGTGAGTGATGGCTTTGCCAATATTACTGTTGTTATCATGATGTATTTTGACATTGGTCACCTCTTTCCCAAACCAGAGGCTATAGTGCCCTTGTGGATACAGACAGACATGGACTGAAGGTCCTGGGGAGGGGAAGCAGCAGGCACATTTGGCCTTGCATTGACTGGGCCCTGGGTATGTACTGGGATTCCAGCTGTGCTGACCAGAATGTGCTGGAGACTCCCTTGCTGCCCTGACCCTTACCAGCAGAACCCCCTGGCTATGTCTGCTAGACCAGGGCTAGTGGGAGCTGGGGCTCTTCTTTAGGGACCAGATAGATAAATAGGCAGGTAGCCAGGCAGATAAACAGATCCCTGCGGGGTCAGCCCTGAAATAGTCTGTCACGTGCAGGCCCCTAAATTGGAAGGGCTGTTAGCACTCAATACTGCGGGGAAGAAGAAAGTGGGGGAAGCCTGGGCCCAAGAATGAGGGCTAGAAGCAACATAATGAGAAATGGGAACAGGAGGGCCTAGCATGAGGTACAAGTGGGGAGACATGTGAAGGGCAAGCCAAGGGGGGAAGTCCCTAGGAACCCCTTCTCATAGCCTTTCACCACATCCATGCTTCGTGTAATGCCTCCTTCTACCCATTCCATACCCTCTTCACCCCCATGCACCATCCCTTGAACCCTCACCCAATGTCCCATCGCTGCACCCTGGGTCCACTTCATCACATCCAGTGCCCCCTTCTCCCATCCCAGCACTTCTCTGAACCCCCTTCACTTTCACCCCATCCAGTCTACACTGTTGCATCCAGTGCTGTTATGACCCTGACCCAACCCCTCTACTATCTCACCCAGAGTCCTCTCTAGGCAGCCCCAGGCCCTCTGCCAAAGTCCCAGGACTCCTTTTCCAGCCCAGCTCCCTTTTCTGGGTCCCCATCACCCCATTCCGTCATTGTGTTCTGAAGCCAGCCACCGGGAGCTGAATCAGAGCCACAGAGCTAACATTTTGCACACACGTCTCTCCAGATGACAGGCAAGATGGGCCTTCTGCCCTCAGCCCACACACACCCGTGCTCAGGAAGCACAGGGAGCCAGGGCTGAGCCCCACATGGCGAGGGGAGAAGCTGGGGAGCCTTCCCTTTCTGGATAACTGACACGGACCTGGCCCCTTGGGCCTTTTCAAGGCTAGGACTCACTTTTTAAAGAACAGGAAAAGAAATGCCACATGGGATGGAGAAAGAGAGGCTGGTAGACAGAGGCAGCCATCAAGTTCATATCAGAGACAGGACAACTGGGAAGGAGAGGCAGGGATAGAGACTGATTAGAGACGGACATCAGAGACAGGGACAAGGAGAGACAGAAATAGGAGGAGAGAGAGGGAGAGGGACTGAGGAGGGAACACAGAAAAGGAAGCTGAGCTGAGTGCAAGGCAAATGAGGCACTTGTGAGAGTGGGGGAGGGAGAATTTAAGGGATGCAGAGAGGAAGCAGGAGCTCTGGCCCAGGAGGAGCTCAGGTGTGAAGAAGCTGTCAGAAGACTGAGCAAGCCCCAAGGGGAGACCTCAGAGCCGCTGAGGGAAAACAGCACCTAGGGCTTCTGCAGAAGGACTCAGGGCTGCACCCGGAGGGAGCAGGTCCCCCAGGACCAGAACGGAGCTGTGGCAGGTGAGCCTAAAGAAACAGGGAGGGCCATGTACCCCCTGCCTGGCAGAGCCCAGGTCCAGACTCTGGCTAGGAAGGGTTGGACTGATCCCAGTAGAAGCCTCCTGATGCCAGCTTAGTGCTCTCTTGCTGCCAGCATTGCTTCTGCCTGGTCATATTCACAGTATCCACCATTTAATTGTGCACCTACTATGTGCCAAGCACTGACATTCATGATCTCTTCCAATCCTTCTACACAAAATGCCTGCAAGGCCAATACCATGGTCACCCCCCATTTTACAGGTGAGGAAACAGACCCAGGAACATAAAGGGCCTTGTCTAGATCTAACGCCACTGCACTAGCTATGAGCCTCTGCTTTCCTAGCAGTAGCAGAAGTTCTGTTTCTGCTCTAACATTGTGTGATTCTGCAGTTTCCCAGCACATATGCATGGGTAGACACCAGGAGACAGAAACATACACACATGTGCGTGCACATGTGCGTGCACGCACACACACTCACAGGGGGGCTTCGTATCTGTCCTTCAGCTGGCCCTCGGCTTCCCCACCCTCAGCCCCAGCATTTCTGGCTTCCCCACCACAGTATCTCAGATCACCTCCCTCTAGCTCAGCTGCTAAGCACGAGGATGACGTCATTCTTTTTATTTAAAGAAAAGGGCTGAGCTAGAGCTTCAGGATGGGAGTCCACGTGGGAGCAGCAGGCAAGTGACTGGCCGCCTCAGCTCCTGGACCTGCCTCCTCCCCAACCCCCCGCTGCCCCCCTGCTGCCATCTGCTGAGTTGCTTCATGTCCGCTGCCCTCAACCCTGAGAAGCAGTCCTGAGAGGCCCCTCTCAGCACGGAGCAGTATGGGAGAGACTGATGGGTGGAGGAAAGAAGGTGCCAGGGGTCTGTGAGGATATGTGTCTGCTAAGGGCTCTCTTCAATCAAGAAACATGCAGGGGAGACTGAGGCTCCAGGCCATTCAGCCAGTCATCCAAGGTGGTTATCTCTGTGTGGCATCCCAGGAGGAGGGTAGTGGGGAGGAGGATTGAATGGGGAACCTACTCCCAAATCACTGAGTCTAAATTCTTCCTCTTTCATCCTCTAATGGTGAGAGTCTAATCATTCGTTTGTCTCTACAACACCTGAGAGGGGGCACCGGTAAAGAAAGGGCCCCTGCCCAGAGGGGCCCTGCTTGGCTTCCCCTGGCTCCCCACTCCCTTCCAGGCCCTGGGCTCCCATCCACTCTGCACCTCTCCGCAACATCCCTGCCCCTTTCAGACCTCAACCTCACTGCCTTCTGGGAGCCTCTTCTTTGAGGGGTGTGGACCATTTATTACCTCATTTAGATCTAGCAACATGGCAAAGTGGTTGAAATGACTGTTGTCATCCCCATTTTATAGTCAAGGCAGCTGAGGCTTGGAAAGGGTAAGCAGCCTGCCCAGGTCACATGGCAGGGAAGGGGTGGAGCCAGGGCGCACATTCAGGCTGTCACGTTCCGAAGCCCCTATGCTCTGCTGCTCACTGTTCCTCAAGACTTCCCCTCAGCTCCCTCAGGACCCCCACAGCTCCCTGCATACCCAACCCTCCAACAAAGCTGAAGAGTGGACAAGCTGACCACGAACTCCTCTGCAACCCTATTCCAGCCAGAGGCTCCGCCCAGGGCACTGGGACCACCGTCTTCTGTCCCCCAAGTCTGTTCCTAGAGTCCCTCACCCAGCCTTTAGTAAGCCCCTGCAAGAATAGGCGGAGATGCTTGCTCTATATTTTATTTAGCCACTAATTGCCTGCATTTAAAACGCATCACAGTGCTTCATGCCCTGATGCATGTTTCTGCATGAAGGGACACTGGGGCAGGGGAACAAGCGAGAGAGGGGCCACGGTCTACCCAATGACAGCTTTAAAAGCCTGACCCCAGAGCTGAGTGCCAGAGGATGTCAGGTTGTCACCCTGAGAAGTGAGAGGGGGCATGCAGGGGCTGGGGCTTCTGCAGAAAGCAGGAGAGAGGTCAGGGCCCTGGCAAGGGCCAGGAAGGAGTGGGAGGGGGCGTTCCATGTCCCCGCTCACCCCTTCGATGAGGGTACAGCTGATGGAGCCCTACCCAGAATGCCTTGGGTCCAGTTCTGTTCTCTAGCCCAGAGGACTCTGCAATAAAGCAGCTGCCAGAAAAGGACACAGCACAGGCCTCAGTCACATCTGCTGTGATCAGAAAGGAGAAAACACGTGAGCCTTGCCCAAAGAAATAGATGGAAGGTGAAGGAGATGGGGGTAAGCATGGGAAAGCGGAGGTTAGGGGATGAGACAGCTGATCGATGGCAGGTAACTTTTGTGACAGCCCAGTTGTCCAGTTTGGATTTTACATCTACTCATAAAGTGCACACTCTTGTAGGTGAAAAGAGAGCCTGTTATCCACCATTTCCCAATCATCTCTTGGTCTGATTCTAAGCCAGGTGTCATCTCACTCTGACCCCAACCCTCACACCAACACCAAATCTACACTTCCAACCACAATTCTACTGACTCTCACCTTGCCCCGACTACAACTTCATGCCCAGTCCTGTTTCTGGTACCCAAATTAAGCTAAAGTCCACCTGAATTCTCACCCTAATAGCAGTAATAATCCTAATGCTATTTCCAACTCCAACCTCAACCTATCCCTAACTCCGTCCTTACTTTCATATCCATCTCAGATGGAAATTCACCCCCAATTTCTTTTCCAGTCCTTACTTCTCACCTGACCCAACCCCTTCTCCAACCCAAGATGACCTAATAACTGCACCCGATGCCAGACCCTCACCCTGACACTATGCCAGGCCCCTGGATGGGTCTCATGGCACCTGGACTAGGCCGAATGGGTGTTAGAGGGCTGCCGCCTTGAGCCAAACCACCAAGTCATGGGAACTTTGGGGTGGTGCCTCCTATTTCGCAGAGTGCTTAAGGTCCCTGCTCTGAGCGCAGGAGTCTTGGCCTTTCCTGCTGTGTTCAACTCTCTGCATCCAGCCCAATGACACTAGGACATGTGACAGGCCCCCTGCTGAGGATCCACACTTCTCTGGAGGAAGGGCAGGAATCTGCACTCTGCAGAGCAGCCCCACCAGGCCTCTCCTCACACCTCTGGGTAATTTCTACACGGCCCAGGGCTGCCTGCGCCTAATGGGCCGCCTGCTTCCAGCCTGGTGGGTAATCAAAGAGAGCAGCTCCCAGGGTCTCCCATAGACTGAGAGGCTCTGTGCTCCGCTAAAAGGATGACATTTACATTGAAAGCTGGGAATCACGCAGCCACTGAGAGAGAACCAGCAAGTAAGAGTGCTCTGCTGAACCCTAAGAAGCAGGAACACTTCCTCTCTGGGGATTGGCATAAAAGTCATCCCTGTTAGGGGCTGGAGTGCCAAGGAGCCACCGTCTGAGCTCAGCAAATGCTTAGTGATTAAGCCTCCAATGTGCAAAGCCTTCCAAGCAGCCCCTTCAAGAGCAACTCTGTGTACCCGCACCCTGTTTCGGGGGCCCACCACTGTCCACCCTCCAGCCACCTGGTGATGAGCGCCAGCCGTTGCCACCACATGGGCTGGCACCTCATTCCACCCCCTGCCCCCAGCCCGCTGTCATCACCCACTCCTCTTCCTGGGGTTGGTCTGTCTGTCTGCTCAGATGGGGAGCTGGCTGGCCGGGCTGGCAGCCAGTTCTGCATTTCCTGCCGGGCCCAGTGCGCTGTGGTTGCTCACCAAACACTGATCGTTTGCTCTGAACTTTCTCCAGCTTTGTTTCCCAGCAACTTCCACTTCCTGGGATGTGGGATGGCAACTTCTGCTCCATCCTGCAGGGATGGCCCTGTGGTTAAGGGCTCCAGTCTAGGATCACACAGACATGCCTGGGTGCTAACAGCACTTCCAGCCCCAGCATTTGCTAGCTGTGTGACCTCAGGCAAAGTGTCTTCACATCTCTGAACCTCACTTTTCTATTCTGTAAAGGAAGATAATTATGGTACCTGTCTCACAGAGCTGCTTTGAGAATTCAATAAAGTTGTACACAATAAATGTGTATGTTCATAGTGTTGAGCATAATAGCCAACACACAGTAGGTCTGCAGTAAACACTAGCTATGCTAAGATATGGCTACAGACACTAGTGGCCTAACTTCAAGGCAGGGTCCCAAGAGAGGAGGTCAGCTTACATCCTTTTGGGGGAGACCCCTAACTTGATATGTTTATAGGCCTGTCTGAAGTACTCCCCTTTCTCTTCATCCCACCAGACATTGTCCTTCACCCCTTAACAGCTGGGGCCAGGGAATCCAGTCATTCATTCATTCATTCGTTGCCAGTTTCATCTAACAAATGTTTCCAGACTGATTGCTCTGATTAGGCTAGGAGGTAAGTAAACAGGTCCAGGTCCCTCCCCTCATGGAGCTCATAGCCTAGAGGAAAAGGCGCTGGATATTTGTCAGCACTGGAATGGGGGGCACACAGGGGGAGCCCTGGCCTAAGGAACAGGCTTCCTGAAAGGGGAGTTGGTCTAAACTAACTTCTGGAGGACTGACAGGGATTAGCCACGGAAAGAGAAGAAAGAGCATTCCAGGCCGAAGAAACAGTCCAGGCAAAAGCCAACACAAGTGGGGGTTTGCACTCTGTCCCTTCTATCCACATGCAGCCTCTGCCTCGATAAGGAGGCCCATCCTGTCCTGAGAGCAGTTCACGCCGTCAGGGGGGCCTGAGATGGACATAAACCAGGAGGAAGAGCCAGCAAGGCCAAAGCATTAACCCCATCTTCTTGCTCAATCTTCCTAACATGACAAGAGGAAACTCTTCCTAGTTCCAGTTAACAAATAAAGAAACTGAGGCACTGAGATTCTCAGTAGCATGCCTAAGGGTTCACACCTACAGGATGTGGCCCTGGCGTCAGTCCCCAGAGCCTATGTTCTTTGCTACCAGGCTGCCCTGGATGTAGGACAGTGCTGCGGGAGCGCGCCAGGGACAGGAAGGCAGAGGGGAAAGTAGAGCCTTCTTGGGGGTCACTCCCCTTGGCCTCTTGACCAGCCAGTATCCTAGACACAGACCCTGGGAGCAAGCGCCTACCAGTCCCCTGAAGAAACAAAGCCCCCCATTGAAGTTCACTGACAATCTCCGCTCCCAGCTGCTCAGCTCCTTGCAAAGCATTTTCCCTTAATAGCCTCCCATTCAGCAGGATGGCTGCAGCCCACATCTGCGGAAACCAGGCCATGGCAACTCCTCCTACCAGGCCAGCAAGACTGCCACAGCCATGGTCACCATGTCCTGAGTTTCCCCTTCCCTCCAAGCTTCCCCTTCTCCCTTTAGGTCAGGAATCTTCCAACCTCCTTCCACTCACCTGCAATTTCCAGGACCCTGCCTGCAGTTGGGGAGGAGAGTTGAGATCCTTTCCTTCAGGCTGATCTGTCCTAACTTTTCTCTGCAAAACATGTCTGAAAGGTGGGGATGGAGAACAGGAGAAAGAGAAGAGCTCCCAGGTTCTAATTTGCCTCCAGTTTGCTGTGTGCTGTTAGGAAAGTCACTTCACTTCTCTGGGCCTCCTGTTTCCCCATCTGGAGAATGAGAAGGTGGCCCAGCCATGGATTCAGATTGCCTAGATGTGAAGCCTGGATTCGCCACTAGCGAATTGTGTGACCTTTGACACACCTCTCTGAACCTCAGTTTACTCAACTTTCTGAATGGGTTGGCCTATCTCAGCACCAATTGACAGAATTAAAAGAGATGATCCATGAGAAGCACTTAGCATAGTGCCAAGCTTACGGTAGACAATCAATAAATGTTAGCTGTAATTATTATTATTACCATAAGAGACATTTCCTCAAACTTTTTAGCTATAGAATTCTTTTTTTTTTCAAACACAGTTCTCAAGCAGAACCCTGATACTATATGTAAAAGGTGAAGTGGCCCTGGCCAGGTGGCTCAGTTGGTTGGAGCATCATCCCATACACCAAAAGATTGCCGGTTCAATTCCTGGTCAGGGTACATACCTAAGTTGCAAGGTCAACCCCTGGGTCGGGGCACATATAGGAGGCCACCGATCAATGTTTCTTTCTCTTTCTCTCTCTCTCTCTCTGTCTCTCTCTCTCTCAATTCAATAAACATATCATCAGGCGAGGATAAAAAAAAAAGGTGAAGTGGTGGCAGAGGGCTCATCCACCACCAGACCAAGAAGGTTCTTCCAGCTCTTCCTAGCTCTGGCCTTTTGTGGCCTCTGGTTTTGTGCAGCGAAGTCCAGACTGGGGTGATTATAAGAACCTCCTGGGAGTCTTTTAAAACCCATTTCCCAGACCACACTCCTGAGTTTCTCACTTAGATCTGCGGTGAGCTCGGACAGTAGATATTGCGAAATCATCCCAGGTAGTTCTAATAATCTTCCAGGTTTGGGCTTCACTAAGGTCCTTTCTGGCCCTTAAGTGACATCAAGACTTTGAGTACAAAGGCCTCCTTCCCCATTGTCCCCTTTGAGGCTGAAAACCCACCCACACAGGCCCAGCAGGTTCCAGTTGTTCCCATACCCATGCTCAGCTCACAACTTTCATCAGGGCTCCCTTTTTCAAGTCCTTTCTCTTACCTGCCCCAGGCCCAGCTCTCAGCCACCATGTTCTTGCCCCTCCTTGCCAGGCCAGCCTCTTTTGATAATAACATCTAAATAGCTACTGAGGGCTTACCATGTGCCAGGCACCGTGCTAAGCTTCTTACATTCATCACTTTGTTAAGTCCTCACAAAGCCCTGTGAGGTATGAGTTATTATCACCCCAACTTGACCGAGAAGAAAACCAAAGCAGAGAGAGCGTTAGGTGACTTGATCAAAGCCACACAGCTGTAACCAGCCAAGATGAAACTCTAGCCTAGTTCTGCCGGACCCCATACTCCTGCTCGCAGCCACTCTGCTGGCATCTTCCCTGCGGTGCCCCCACTCCTAACCTTGCTCTGTTCATCTCCACTCCCCACCACCCACACCCGCAGGGACCTGCAGAAGCCTCTCCCTGGAACATGGCCCTGGGCACAGCTCCAGTCACAGGCAAGACGCACAATAGCAGTGCTTTCTAACTGGCACCTGAGAATGCCCTGGGTCCAGAGTTGGGGTGAGAGGCCAGGCTCTCCCTTGAGAGATCACAGATGCACTGGTGAATCCAGCCACACTGCCAGTTCCTCCTAAGCAGACCCCATCGGATCTTCCATCTACCATCATCCACGCATCTGGCTATCAGTTCCACGGCACTTACCAGCCCTGGTCATCTGTCAATCTCCTTTCTGACATCAGAGGCCACCAGATGGTCCTTAAATGTTTCTTAGTTCATCCATCGGTCAGTCCCTTCCTACAGATCAAGGGCCTTGACTTGTGAGTCCCTGGGGTGGAGATCCCTGATTCAGGGTCAGTGGGAACAGACCTAGCCACTGTCCCCACAGACCTTCTAACTGGACACCTACAGAGTCAGCATTCATCCAGCAGCACCCCCGGGTCATGAGGCCTAACAGATCCCTCTTCCTGCTCTCATCACCACATCATCTCCCCTGGGCCCAGCTGCCCCCATGACTGAGGAACCTTTCCCTTTGTGACCTGTCTTGGTAATTTGGAAGGTGATTAACAGCAATCACGCTTGAGTTTGACATCCAGGCACGGCCACTAAATTGAGGCTCACAAAGCCTCCTTGACATCCAATATGTTATATGCTTTTCCCCTTAATTAGGAGCTAAAGTGGATAAATATGAAGTTGCCATGGCAACAGCCTCCCGGGTTGGCGGAGGGATGCAGCTCAGTTTCTGTCGGCTGGCTGGCTGACATGTTGGCTGACGGACCAAATCGGCTCCTGGGAAGGGGCGGGATAGGCCCTCCCCCCACTTTCCTAGGAATCCGCCTCACAGGTTCCTCTCCAACACCTCTCACCAGACTCCAGAGCCTGGGGATGCCCCACCTGGACCATGGATCTCAGTTGGTCTTATCTCTCATGGAGCATATGGGAAAACGAGGGGGGAAGCTTGCTGCCTGAGGAGTGAGAGGCAGGTGAAATCTAATGCCCAGACCTCCTGAGTTTCAGACCGGAGACCAACCTGGGGTCTTAGATCCCTTGGAGAATCTATTAACAGCTATCCTCTGCTGAAATACACATTCCGGAGGTTCCTGGATCCCCTGAAATTTGTCTGTGTTCCCCACCCATCTGTTCCTCCAAAGTGTTTACCACCCACAAAAACTCTTACAAAATGTACTGTTGCAGCAAGTCACTGCCCTTTCATTTCTGCCCTCTCCCCTGTGACAGTCTCATCTGAGACGTCCCTCAGCCTTTTCACCCCCACCCTGTCCTTCATGACTGAAGGCAACAACTTTTTCAGCTTTGAAGGTACAGGGTGGCCTACATATTTTCCTTTTGCTTGGGAGTCAGAGGCTTGGGACGTTGGGAGCAGTAACGGGGTGAGCAAAGTCAGTCAGATACAGGAGGAGGAAATCTCTGTGACAGGGGCCTAAGATCAGCCACACTGTCTGGTTCAGGCCCAGGTGAGGGCTGAACCTACTTTTTAAATGTCATCAACTAAAAGTTGAGCATTTACTATGTGCATTTTCTCACACTATCTCATTTAATTCTCAATGATCCTCTGGGGCAGGTACTGTAATTATCTCTGTTTTGCAGATGAAAAGAGAGATTTAGAGCAGTTTAGCCACTTTTTTAATGTCACAGAGCTAGAAGGTAGAGGAGTCGGGATTTGAACCCAGGCCTATCTGGCTGCAGGGGCCCAGCTCTAACAACTTATGCCCTCCTGCCACTTGAACTGCCTTTCTTTGACCCACAGAAGTAATAGGGAGCCCTTCTCCTGCTGGGGAAGTGGGGACATTGAAAAAGTCCTCCCTCACTGTCCCCAGTTCTGCTGTTAGGGTTGGGTGGAGTATGCCTCACACAAGTCTCCCACTGAGGAAGGACAAGCCCTGATCACCTGGGATTAGAGGGCAGGACGTTTAAGCCTTGAAGGAGGAAGCAGGGGGTTCCACTCGGAGTCCACAAAAGAAACACCTCAGAGCTACCTAAGTTCTATTTTCAGGAGACTAACTGGGTCTTTCTTCCTTTCCACCTTTTCCTTCATTGCCAAAGATCTGGTGCAGAGCTGCCTGTTCAGGCTGGGAAAGGAGGCAGCAACACCCTGCCCCCCAACCCTTAATCCAGAGGATGTCCCCTCATTACAGCCATCAGGCCCAGCACCTGTGCTGGCAGGTGGGAGGAAGTACTGTCCCACCATCCTAACAAGCTGGGCCTCGGGGTTCCTCTTGCACCCCCAAACCACGTGGTAAGGGTGCTGGCGGTGGGAGCTGGGGCTGGTAGCCTGGCTCCCAAACTTCCTTTTCTTCCCATTCTGACTAAAAATAGACACAGCAAGAACATGGCTCCTCTCTCAGACAGTGGTGGGGGGGTGGGGGGGGGAGATGCCTGTGCAGACATAGCCCCCTTTTCTCGGCACTTGAGTCCCACCCCCAGTTTTCCACATATACACCCCTGCCTCCCACAGCCTTCCTCTGCATTGGCCCAAGTGCAGGGTGCAGGGGATGGGGGAGATTGCTGCTTTCCCCCAAGACTCATTGGTCTCTGACTTCCAGGAGGGTCCAGGGCAGGGCTGCCTCTACAGTGGAAGACCTGACTTCAGGCTTTCCGTCCCCTCTTCCCTTGAGCCATGGAAGGGAGGGGAGGACTGTCAGGACTGGGGCCCCTTCATACCTCTCAGTGTTGGAATAATGCCCAGAGGCCCAGGCAGTGTGTGTGTGTGTGTGTGTGTGTGTGTGTGTGTGTGTGTGTGAAGTTGGGGGTAGCACGTGCTCTCCACTTGTCTTTCTTACATTTCTCAGGATGACTTTCAAGCCTCAGGGTCCCTCCTGCCTCTTGGCCTTCCTGCAGGTCCCCCCCTCTCAGGTGATTGAGAGAAACCATGGCTGACTCAGATTCCTGTTTGGGTGCTTGGTTCCTGTAGGCAGCACCCCTTACACACACCCCTCCAGTAGAGAGGCCCAGGAGGGCTCTCCAGCAAGGGTTGAGGGAGGAGCCTGGCACCCTCTGTTGGTGCCCTCTGCCACCCACACCCCATCCCAGCTGCCCAATCTGAGCTCTGATCTGGGAGAAGCACATATGTGCATACTTGCTTGGACACAGCATGAATATGTAAGCACACGCCAGGTCCTGAGGGCGTGAGAACCTGGTGCTGGGCTGGGGACAGGCACACAAAAGACACCTTTACCTAGGTTCTGTATCATCCAAGGAGATGACTTTCACCTGAGGTCAGACCCCAAGCCTGAGACCTATTCTGATCCCTCAATCCCACCCCAACTCTGCTGGCTCAATAGAACACAGGGTGCTGAGCAGTGGGAAAGAGGAAGCAGTTTGCTGTTGTATCCCCAGTACCTGGGACAGTGCCTGGAACACAGTAGGTGCTTAGCAATATCTGTTGAATGAGTGAATGAAAGAATGAAGAAATGAATGAACAGAAGGCAGTCATGACCCAAGACAAAAGGAATCATTAAAGCCTTCATGGTGTTTTTGCAACAGGGCTGAACTGAACAATGAGAAAGCCAGGGGTAGGCTATTAATTCAGCTCCTCTTCAAACCAGTATTTGTTCAGTATTTATTTGGGGGAGAGGCTGCAGAAGAATTGGGCAGAGTGTGGGGCAGGGGGCAGTGCTCCCCAGCTGCAGCCCTCAGCTTCTCGTCTATCAGCCCAAACGATTCAGCTCTGGTCCTACCTCGCCAGTTAGTTCCGTGAAGCTATACCAAAGCCTTTTGGTTGTCCAGGTCCCCGTCCTTTGAAAGGAGCTTAATGAACAATTGTTGAAGACTGAGTGCCCCTTGGGGATCCCACCTCTGTGCCCAGCAGCTTATGGAAGTGTTCCTGTCAACCCCCACCCCACCCTGAGGCTTGTCCCCAGTAAATATTCTTTTTTTCCAACTCGTTAAGTGACCAATGAAGCTTTAGCGCCCCTTAGAGATGGGTGCCCCAGGGAGCCTTCTGGTGGTCCTCGTGGGCTGTCTCTTCTCTGGGTCACCAGGAAGGGGAGCAGCAGGGAGGGGATCTGCTCAGTGTCCCCTGCAGTTCCTCATGCTCTCCTGGCCCCTCACCTGGGAGGGAAGGTCAGGATGGGAGGTGAACTGTGTGGAGGAGTCAAACCCCATTGTTTATAGCTCTGAGCGGGTGAGAGGAGACTGAGCAGCAGCGAGCAGGGACTCCCACTCCCTCCCAGTGAGCCAGAGGCAGACCCCCTGCCCTCTGCCCCATTCTGCAGGGTAGTGTCCTGAGCCCAGTGAGTGCAGGCAAGTGTGGGTGGGCGGCACTGGAGCCTCTGAACTCATGCTGACTCCCAGTTCCCAGAGGATGCCCAGGAAGACCAGATGCCATGCCAATGAGGCCAGCAAAAATCTTTATGTAAATACATAATCACTCCTATGTCCTCTACTCTGTTTGCTCCACCCTCCCCTGCTTTCTGCATCCAGCACCCCCTTCCCACCTCAGCACATCTGCCCCTGCACCCACACCTCCCTGCAGCTGCCTTTCCAGCCCCACCCCCACGACCAACTTCTTCATCCTCTCCTCAGCCCCTTGCTACGTAAGCAGCATAAAATGAGCACCTGCAGAGATGAATAAATAGTAACAACATTAACACTTACTATTCCCCAAGCACTCTCTGTGTGCCAAGCACTGGGCTAAACTCTTGCTTATGGGTCTCACTCCTTTACTCCTCACAGCGACCCTGAGACATAGGTACCCTACATCACTTAGGATGATGCTCTGGGGTCAGAGTCCCAGCTTTGTCATTTACCAGCTGTGTGACTATAGAAAAACCACCTAACCTCTCTGAGCCCATTTCCTCATCTGTAAAATGGGGAGATTGACCGTACTTACCACATAGGTCTGTGTGAAGATAAAAAGAAATAAAGCGCTTAGCACAGTGCCTGGCATATAGTCAGGCTAGTTCATGCTGCTGTTGTCATTATTATTACCTTCTTTTTAGATGAGGAGACCAAGGAGGGGCCACATGTGGCTAGAACACGACAGTCAGGGTTCTAACCAGGGTCTCCCAGTCCTGTCTGAGGGGTTGCAGACTCTGGCAGGGTCAGATGTCTTCCCCTCCCCTGACTCTGCCCACCCCCAGGGTCACAGGCCTCTCTTTTCCCTGCCTGCGGAAAGGAAACTGGAACTGAAGGAGCTGGAACCAGCCCCTGTGACTCCCTAGTGACAGCTCGCATCCCACAATGCTCCAGGGAATGTATGCACACGCCCACCTGGCAGGCCTGCAGGAATCCAGCCTTTAGGCTTGAAAGGTAATTCAATCCCCGTGATTGCTCCCCTCCCCCGCAGCGCTGGGTGTTGATGACGACACAGACCCAGTTTCAGAGGAGCAAGCCTGCAGGTGCAGGGCTGGGGCCCACCCGCCCCTGGCTCACAGGAACCTCGCTCGCCCCTGGCCTCTCATACTTCCTCTGGCCTTGAAAGCTTCCACTCTCTCTTCAACTCCTCATGTCCAGGCTCCTTGTCCCTGTCCCTTACCCCGCTCTGGGGAAGTTCTGTTTCCCTGACTGCCCCTTCCCCTGCTCCCAGTCCCTAGACCCCAGGTCACTTCTCATCAGAGTGGACACTCAATGACTGCCCCTCTGTATGTCCCTTCACCTGCCACCTCCACCCTACTCCCATCTCTGCTTCGCTGAGCCTGGTGCCCAGCACTTGGAGCTGGGGCAGGAAGAAGTTCCTGTTTAATTAATAATGACTAATAAGTCAACATGTAATTAGAGGATGCAGGCACGTGGCTGTGCTCTGTGGGCTCTGCCCTCAGGGAGCAGGCTGAAGCTCCCTCCCACATGCCCCTGCATGCCTCCAGATGCCCCCCTCCTGCCAGATTACTCTCTCCTGCCCTCCCAGGTGCACATGGGATTCTGCTGCCAGCTCTCTGACAGGTAGTCCCCATTTATTCAGCTCTCAGGACCATCCCCACTCAGTCCTGCCCCTGGCTTCCTGTCCCCATTTCCAGGAGTCAATTCCCTGCACGTGGGGACCCCAAACTCTCGAAGCATCACAGCTGCCTGAGGGCTCAGGCCGGCCCCCCATCCCCACCCAGGCCTTGAGTATTTGGAACAAGAAGTCCTCTAAAGGAACCCATGGCAAGTCAAGCCCCACACCTCTCTTGCCTCCCCCGTCGTCCCCTCCATCGGCATTAGCCCTAGTCCCACCCCCGCCCCTCAGGGGACAAGTGGTGTCATTTCAGGGACTCTCCTCATCCCATCCAGTCCCCTGTCTTCTGCCTCTCCTACTCCTGAGGAGTAATAAGAAGGCAGCACCCCTCCCCTACTCTCCACACCCCGTTGTCCACGGATGGAGCATGTTGTCCTCCAGTGGCCATGGCTAGCTGTGGTCTGGGGAGGAAAGGGTGTCCAGGCTCCTTGCAGTGCGTCAGGTCCAGTCTGCCTGGGGTGGGAGCTGGGGAGGCAGCAGCCCACGCCACTGCCAGGCGTTTAGACACTTTTTAAGTCCGGGAGTGGCCCAAGTTTCCCTGTAGCCTAGTTAGCACTTATCCCATTACTCTTACCCACCCCTGTGGACTGGCTTGATCGTGTTCATCCCCCAACTATTTGTGATACTTCCACCTGCTCTTTAGATTTAACACATATTCTACTCTCACCCTCCCACCCAGCACTGTCCCGCAAAGGGCCCGGCCCAAAGTATCAATTAATCACAAAGTGACAACAAACCAGGCCAGCACTTCCCTGGAGCTCGTGACACATCCTGTGTGCTGGGCAAGGGCTTTGCAAGCCTCAGCCTACTCAGGCCCCACAGCTCCCCCGAGAGGCAAGGGAAGTTGTCAATCCCATTTTACAGATGAGGACACAGAATTTCAGAGAAACCGTAGTTTCCTGGCTCACCCAGCCAGGAGGGCATGAGCTAGGACTCTGACTCTAGAGCCCAGCTTCTCACCAGGAGCTCTGTGGCTCCATGGTCCTTGAGGGAGGGCTCTAAGTGGGTGAGAAGGGGGTGAGGGATGAGGAGGGGATGCAGCTCCTCTAGGTGCGATGAGTGAAGTGGGAGGTGAGGAAGTGCCAGGAAGTGATGCGAGGAGAGCACGTGGGGCGGAGTAAACATGGGGGTGAGAAGTGGAGGGGAGAGTGTGAGGGGTGAAGGAGGTGAGCCAGGGAGGAGCGCGGTGTGAGGGTGAAACAGGGGGGCAGGCCAGTGTTGTAGGTCCAGAGGTATGAGGGGGATGAGGAGGTGAGGGGTGAAAGGTCAGTGTGAGGTCACAGTGGGAGGCGGGGAGAGCACCAGGTGTATATGGGTGTATGAGGTGGCGGGTGGGAGGTGGGAGGATGTGAAGGGTAAAGAGACAGCGTGAGGACAAGTGGGAGGTGGGGGGAGTGTCAGGTGTGTAGGGGTAGAAGAGGCACGGAGTAGTTGAGGGAGAAGGTGAGAAGGTATGAAAAGGGGAGAGGATTGTGACGGTCCCTGAGGATCCAGAGGCCCTGAGTAGGGGCGAGGCATGGAGGAGGCGACGCGTGGAGGCAGCATGGAGAGGGTTTGGCTAGATCTGAGGGGCTTCAACAGTTTGATGTTAGTCCCTGTCCTCATCCCCAGCTGCTGCAGCCACACCAGACCTGGCCTCACTGCCAGGCTCAAATCAGGGATGGGTGGAAATTTCCATTTCAGCAAAATCCATTTGTAAAGCCCTGGAGCTTTGAGCCTCACTCTGCTCTGGCCGCCTGGCTCTGGTCTACCCAGACAGCCCCACCCTCTACCCCAGACCTCCCTCCACTCTCCCTCCTGAGCAGGCAGGACTTGGGCTCAGGCTCACTGGAACCCCACCATGATAGCCTACAGAGGACCCCCCCACCCCTGCCAATCATCTTGATATCCTGGGATGCCCTGAGGGTCTCAGGTGTGGGGGATTGGTCACTTCCTTGCTCTCAGTCAGAATTCCATCTAGATAGAGTACAGTCTGTGCCCACTGTCCCCCTTTCCAGCGCTGAGGGTGTTGTGATATCACAGGATAGCAGAAGGGGACAGGCTCTTCTTGAGATAATCCTATTTAGACCTTTTGCTTTTAAAATGGGGAAATGGAGGTCCAGCAAGGAAAAGGTACTTCCTGTCCAGAGCTCCGCCACTGGCTTATGTGCAGAGCCATCGTGACCACACTGCCTAGAGGAGGAGTTAGTTGTAGAAGAACAGAGTCATGCCAGCTTAGGTTTGGGTCGTGGCTCTGTTGAAGAGGTGTGCCTTCCACAAGTGTTGACATCTCTGCACCTCAGTTTGCTCAGCTACCAACCGGTGCTCATGACCATTGTCCCGGACTGGTATGAGGATGGTGAGCTCCACAGGGACAAGGTTTGTCTTGCTCACTTCTGATCCTGGCATAGCACGTGGCAGAAGGTGCACTGCCCTGCCAACAGCGAGAGGCAGCTCAGGACAGATCTTAGTAACCAGTACGGAGAAAGCCCCCAGGGCCCCCTGACCTGGCTTGCTCTCTGCCCAAGTCCCACATCCCAGGCACATGCTGTAGCACATGCCCCTGCACGGTGGAGCCGACCTCAGCTCCAGCACATGCCCCAGCACATCCTCCAACCACTGCCCTCCTCCCTGCAGCTCCCACAGGAACTCCAGGCCCCATCTGCTCCACTTCCCAGCATCTCCCCTGAACATCTGGACTGCTTCTGCGATCTGGGTTTGGGCTCTAACCAGAGGGAGCTGCTGGAGGGAAGGGAAGACTCCTGAGTTCAGTTAGACCAGAACTGGGGCCAAGAGAGTCTGCCTGACCCTCCTCTCCCTGCTTGCAGCTGCCAGAATGAACTGGCCTAATGGGACCCTCATCCTTACCTCCCACTTCCCCTATCCTTGGGCACCCCCCCACGCACATATAACACGCCCTACACAGCCTGTCCAACAATTGCCCAAGGCTCACTCCATTCTCTTGAAGAAAAAGTATAACCTGAATTTAATATCACCAAACTGTACACTGAAAAATGATTAAGATGTTAAGTTTTATGTTGTGTGTACTTTACCACAATTTTTTTAAAAAAAGCAAAGCAAAATCAAAACCATAATGTGCTCGTGTGTTTGGCTTTGCACTCCATGCACAAAAGTTCCCAGGGCTTTCTAGCAAGAGCTGTGCTCCAGAACTCAAGCCCAGAGCACACACTGCTCCTGCGCCTCCCACTCTCGTGTAGGGCAGTAGTGGAGTTCTTTGATCAGGGGAAGCAAAACTTCTGAGTTCCAGTTCAGAGTCACCCAGCCTAGGAGGGCCAAAGTGGGTGTGATCCTTCCCTATATTCTTTGCTTTCCATATCACCACTTTCCTACCTCTGCCTCACCCAGGTCTCTGTACCCTCCAGAAGCCACTGAAGTTCTTTTGTTTTGGGAGAGGGCCTCTAATTCGCAGAATGCTCTCCATGGTCCTGAACCACCAGGTCGGGAGCAAAATTATTCACTGTTTCACCTTAACCTTGAGGAATGGGTCACTCCTGGCCAATATCTCCAAGGCATGCTGAACCAGATAAGGAATATGATAGTGGAAGAGAAGGCAGTAGGGGGACAACAAAGACAAAGAGTGTGAGACACAAAGGGACAGAGAAAGGTACCAACATGAGACTGCCAAGAGGAAGTAAATGTGATTTTTGTGTTTGTTACTTCTAAGAAAGGTAATCTTCCTTCTGGATACTCCAGTGTAGGTCAGGCCTCCTTCTCCACCTTGTGCAAATGGCAGATCCTGTTTGCCTCTGCAACCCACTAGCTATTCCACCTTCCAGTTTCTCCCTTCACTCTCCTTTTCTTGCCAGTCTCTGACAAGTAGTCCCCTGTATGTTGGGGACTACTTTTAGCCCTGGCCCTAAAGGCTAAGCTGTTGCTGTCTCCTTCCTGAAAGCTAAGGAAGAAGACTCCTCTCCAGACTTCTACGGTCCCGAGCTTCTTCAAGAGCAGATGAGGGTAGGGGGGCAGGAGGCGCCCCACCCCCAGCCCCCTCAGGGTGGATGTATGTTTGCAGCTGGGGGGAGGAGGGAGGACACTTACAGACCAACCCAGCCTGGGAGCCCCTGGGACCATGCCTGGAAGGAAGAAGCTGGAGATGAGCAGAAAAGAGAGAAAAGTGGTTTCCCTCTGGGTTGTGGCTGTTATTATTTATTTATTCATGTATTTTTTTATTAAGGAGGAGCTGTCAGCCTAATGAGCAAGGAGCCCAGCCATCAAGTTAGGGGTAATGGGGTGCTGCCCACACATGCATGGCCCCTTCTCTAGCTGCTGGGGTCCCCTCCATCTCTAAGTCCTCAGCAGCCTGTCCTTCCTCTGCACTGGCTCGCCTCTCCCTTCGCACTGCATCTATGCCCATGCCAGAAGGCCCCCAGCACAGACCCTCTCCCCCACCCCAGGAAGGAGACATTCCTCTCTCTTCCTCTGTCAGGTTCTATCCACACAAAGCCAGAGCTGGAGCCTCAAAGGCGTTGCTTCTTATCCATGGATAACTCCCTTCCCACAGCTGATCTGGCGAGCCCCACACCCATCTACCTCCCAGCTCCTCCTCCAACTACGGCTCCCAGCCTTGGCCAGGTAGAGGACTAGCTCAGCTCTTATCCCTTAGTCAGGGGCCAGCCACCTCAGCCATCATCAAGGACAAGATTTAGCTTCAGGCTTTGACTGTTGTGGCTCAGCAGATTGGGTGTCGTCCTGCAAACTGAAAAGTCAAGAGGTCACCGGTTCAATTCCCAGTCAGGGCACATGCCTAGATTGCAGGCCAGGGACCTGGTTGGAGGCATGTGAGAAGTAACCAGTCGATGTTTCTCTCCTTCTCTTTCTCCCTCTCTTCCCCTCTCTCTAAAAATAAATAAATATTTATATTTATAAAGGAGAAAGAAGGAGAGGGACCTGGCCCACAACCCCTGGAATGTGCGATGACTGGGAATCCAACCTGTGACCTTTCATTTTGCAGGATGACACCCAACCCATTGAGCTATGCCAGGTCAAGGCAATAAATAAAATATTAAGATTTTTAAAAAGATTAAGCTTCAGTTTCAGCTTTCAGTCAACAGTAAGCTTCAGACCTAGGTATACCACAAGCCTTAAACCCAACTCCTGACAGGGGCTAGCCTCATACCTGGACCAAAACCTTGGGCCCTGGAAGTGGCGACAGCTGCAGCCTAGTCCCAACTCAGAGGCTGTCCCTGGAAAGCTAACCTAAGACCCGAATCAAGACCTGCATCAAGACCCAGCTCCTATGGTCGTTAGCCTTAGTCCCAATCTGTATTTGTGGAACAGACTCAGACCCAGTCTCCAGCCCTGAGCCCAGCCCCAGGGTTTAGGGCAGTGAGCCGACGTGAAAGCTTGTAAATAAGCTTGGTTGGTTGAGGGAATATGGCTGGTGGGAGTGGGGGTGGGGGATGCAACTGGTTGTCCCCTTTGGCTGAGACCAGTGCAACTTTACTCCAGTGGTGGAGGGTTGCCTCCTGCTTGTGGGAAGGACTCAACTGAGGGCATATTCTGGGGTTTCATGGAGAGAAGTGGGAGATGGGGCTCTGAGGGACCTCTACCTATATGAGTACATCATGCTTCCCTCCACATCCAGCAAAGCTGGACCAAGGGGAGTAATTTGTTCAGCAAACAGCAGCAGAGCCCTGCTGTGGCAGGAGCTGGGGACAGGGAAGACATCTCCAATATGCCAGGTCTGTCTGAATGGAATGGCTGAGGCAAAATTTCTTAGCAGCACCTAGCTATCGAGCATATAATTATGCCAAGCCCTGTGCTAAATAGTATCATCTCACTGCATCATAGAGCCCTACAAGGTACACACTGTTATTGTTCTCATTTTATTTAGTAAGTAACATTTCATTATTACAGAAATAATACATGTGCATTGTACAAAATTTAAAAAGATAGAAAGGGAAAATATAAAAAATAAAAACATCACATTCCTACCATTATTAATGTATATCTCTCCAGATATTTTTCTTATATATAAGAATCTTTTTACCAAAGTGTGACCATATTATACATACAGCTTCATGATCTCTTTTTGGTCTGTCAACAATCTTGACCTTTCCATTTCAGTACATTTTCCACGCTTTTAATGCCCAGATCAATTGACGCCCTAAAACCTCCTTTACAGTTGGTTTGTCAGAACCCTATACAGGGCCACATGTGACATCGGATCATCATATGCATGAAATTGCTTAAGATGGTACATTCTCCTATTTGTTTGGCCACTGACCCATGAAACATCCAGTTTTCCTACGCAACATCCCTCCTTCCAGATGCCTGGTTACTTCCTTCTGCTAGTTTACCTCCTGTAAACTAGAAGTGAGATCTAAAGGCTTGAATGATTCAAGTTAAGCTGTTTTGGGCCAGAGAACACATGTGAGGTGATGGCATATACTTCACTTTGCTTTACATCAGAAGACACATAATATCTAGTTCATCCACCACAAGAAATGTTCAGCCGATGACAGTTCTGATTTTCTAGAAAATAATGTTTGTGGGTTACGCTGGTCGAACAGATGTTGATTTCCCCACCAACCACTCCCCAATGGTGTTTAATGCTAATCCATAATCCTTGCCTGATTATTGATCTTTAACGATAAGGAAGCTTGAGACTGGCATTGGGGAAGAGAGTCACTCAAGCTCCTGCAGTCAGCCAATTAGGACTTTGACTAGAAATCAAGTTTTCTTCTTCTTTCCCACCAGACTGAGCTGGGTGCATGGTAGGTGCCTGGTAGATATTTAAATGCATGAAAACCTGTGGGGAAGAGTTTTCCCCTCCTTATAGCCTAGGGTGACCAGAGGTGGAAAAGGCTCTTGGTGAGGTCCAACCAGCCTCCTGGGTTGAGTACCAATGCCACTAACAATGGCTCAGCACTTGTTACGTGACAGTCCATGCTAAGTGCTTTACCTACATGGGCTTCTTTGATCCTCCTGAGACACCTGCAAGGTGTGCATTATTACTACCCCTCCCTGCATTTTACAGTACAAATGAAGAAAATGAGGCTCAGAGTAAAGCTCTTGCCTAAGGCCACACAGCTAGTGATCAGCAGAGCCAGGATTAGCTCTTCCGGTTCCAAATTCCAGGCTCTTTACCACCTCCCTGACCTGGACTCTGAAGCTGTCTTCCTCCCAGTCCTGGGACTGCAGAGTAAAACTAGCAAGAGAGGCTTTGGGCCTCCTTCGCATGGACTGGTTCTGCCACAGGATCTGTCTGTATCAACTGGGGCATCAGAGGCTTCCCTGGGTCTCCTCTGCTGGCCTCTACCCTCCAAGGAGCTTTCTACAGTCTGTGAAACTGCCAGAATCTGACCTGGTTCCTCTCCCTCCAAGCTCCATGCACCCCCCCCCCCCCCCACACACACCTATTTACCATAGGGCTTAATATCTGCATCAGAGCGCTCACACCTTCGCAGTAACCCACAGTATATAAAGGACTTTCCCCCTCACATTCATGTAGTTGGAGCCCAACAACTATTCTCTGAAGGGGGCAGGTGCTGTGGGCTCCATTTTACAGACGCAGACATTGGGCTTGGTGGGGAAAGCTCTGGGCTCCCAGCTGCCTCATTCTTACTCTGGCCAGCATTTTCACTTTTTACGGAGGGACCCAGGTCGTTGTGCCAGTTCAGGGAAAACCCAGAGGACGATCCTTTGCTGCTGTTTGGAATGTGAGGCTCATCCCTGGGTGGGGCCTGTGGCCTGAGCCCGTCGGGGCCTGGAGTGGGGTCAGCTGTGTGTCCTCCCATCCGGCCTCTGAAATGTCACTGGCATTGAGGGCATCCTGGGAAATGTCAACAAATTCTGATTTGGGTCCCCTGGCGGAGGGCGGAGCCAACTTTTCCCCACAGAGCCTGTCTCTACCATCTCCCTGTTCCGAACAACAGAAGGAATAGGAGCCAGAGAGCCCTTAGAGCTAGTCCAAGCCCCCCATTTTACAGGTGGAGGAACTGAGACCCAGACTCACAGAGCAAGCTGGTGATTTTTTCTCTGGAAACATTGCAGATTAGTGACGGCACTTCCTATTCCTCACTCGCTCTTAACTCCTAGCTTCCTCCACGCCTTGGAGCCTGCACCCCTTGAATGCAGACACTGATTTCCAGCAGCCAAAGGAGCAGAGCGAGGGAGAGGTTCAGGGCTGTGGGTCCACCATGAGAGGCTACAGCAAGAACGGCTTAAGCCAGCGCCACTGTGTGGCCTCTGACCTTCCCACCCCTTCACTGGACTGATACCTGGACCAGGCTCTTCCTGCTACCTCCAGAGAGAGAAAATAAAGGCCCCGTTGAGTGGCAGATCATGAGCTGAAGCAGCAACACAGTAGCCTCCATGAGCTCTGGGAAGCTGCCACCCTGTCCGGGCCCTGTGTGGCTGGCCCTCCAGCTGGCTCTCACACCCTCTCTGTGTGAGTGCCATATCCATCATTCCTTACCCTAACCAGGGAAGGTCACTTCTTGTGTTCATTCTTTTCCAACTTTACTGGGTGCAAAGGACAGCGCCTCCCATCTCTGGGGCCCTGGGGAGTCTGGACCTCTGTTTTCAGCTGCAGAGTCTGCATCCTTCTTCCTCTCGGCCCTCTCACAGCTATAGTATACGGGGAGTGCTGAGTCTTCTCTCTGCCCTCTGCCTGTCCCTGTTTGCACTGAGAAAGGGGCCAAGTGAGGGGAGGGCCTGGCTGCATGCTTATCTCCCATGCCTGCTATATCACAGGTGCACGGTAAATAGTCACTGAGGAGATAAATCTTGAGATCAGTCCTGGACTATACTTAATAGTCTGCACTTCTGCCTTGAAACACATCAAGGTTGGCCTTCCCCACAGACTATAAGCTGCCTGAGGGCAGGGATCATGTCTTTCTAATTCACTTCTACATCCTTAGTGATTAGCCAGGTACCTGGCCCATATTAGGCACCTAATAAATCTTCATGGAAGAGAATGTGTGAATGGATACATAAATGAATGAGTGATCTATGCAGACTAATTTTATCCTCGTATTATAATGAGAAAAGGAGACTCAAAAAAGGATGAAAACCTGGAAAAGGCATCCCAGATGTTCAGTGGTAGAGCCAGGATTTTAATGCAGGGAAAGCTGGGCTTGGACTAGGTGATAGGGTGGGGTGGGAGGCTGGACGAGGAACCTCAGGGCTGAGGTCCAGGCAGATGGAGCCTCCTGCCCAGGAGGAAGGACTTTCCTGGAATTATCCTGCCTCTGGGTAAAGAAGCAGGAAAGCCTAATTGGTTTTTTCAGCTCTTGGAGCCAGGTCCATAAATCATGGCTCTGTTTAAGACACAGGTGCCTCCTCTCTGGAGACCAAGGTGTCACTTCCCAGGGATGTGGGGAGGCTTTCAGCCTTAGTGTGAAGGTGCCCGTGCCTCCCTTGCCCAGAACAGAAGGCACCGCTCGATAGGGCTGACCAGGCAGCTGCTGTGCTCACCATGGGAAGCCCCATGGGAGGAGGCAGGGTGGGTGGGGAAGGGGCCCAGGGAAGCGGGAAGGAGAAGAGAGTGGGGAGAGCAGGACAGTGGCAAAGGCCCATAGCCTTCATTTTGAGAATTCCATCCCATTCACCATTTGTCAAGTGCTTACCTTGTACCAAATGCTATGCTGGGCACTGGGGACCCCAGGATGGCTCAGATGCAGAGAGAGAGAGAGAGAGAGAGAGAGAGAGAGAGAGAGAGAGAGAGAGAGAGAGAGAGAGAGAGGCAGCTACAGAGACAATAATCACAACATGGGTGATAAGTGTTTGAGAGGGATGTACAAAGTGCTCTGGGAGCTCAGAGCACCAGGCCATTAATTCTTCCCCTGGTGGAAAGGATTTTGGAAGACTCCACAAAGGAGGAGGTGTTTCAGCTGGCTATGGTCAGGTCGGAGGTTGGAAGAGGGAGGGAAGGGCATTTCAGGCAGAGGTGAGTGTGTGCAAAGGCAAGGGTTTGAAAGAGGAACCAGCAAACTTCTGCAGAGCTGGAGCAGAGGGGAGGCAGAAGGAGAAACTGGACAGGGAGCCTCGGACCGGAATTTGCAAGGCCATGAATGGTCCTACCAGAGAGTTTGGACCTGATCCAGTTGTGGGCAAAGGGGAGCCATTGGAGAATTTTAAGCAGGGGTGTGACAGGACCAGATTTGTGTTTTAGAAAGCCTTCTCTGGGGACATAGAATGAGCCAGGACTGTGGCCAAGGGGCAGAGAGAAGGGAATGAGTTCTGGGGACATTTTGGAGGGAAAACAGAACTTTTTCTTTCCTGAGTTATTATTTTGGACCTTCTTGCATTTCTACACAGGTTCTGAGATCCCCTGGGGATGGGAGCTGCCCCCTCCTTCCTCTGTGTCGGGTTCAGGCTTCTGCATTCACTGAGCTGAATTACAGGGTCTGATTGACTGACAAGAACAGAGCAGCAGAACTGGATCCCGGTGGTGGGGGAGTCCTGCTCTGAGGATGAGCTGGTAACTTCTCTTCCACTCAGTCCACTAGCCCCAGAGCCAGGTGAGGCTGAGCCCAGGCCTCTAAGGAAGGCCCATGAGGTCTTCCCTCCCTCCTTTCCCTTTTCTCACTCTACTCCTTCCTCCTCCTCCTCCCCAGAGTCCAGGCTTTCTTGCTGTGAGGCTCTCAGAGCTAGCAGAGCTGTGGATGAAATGGTTCAGTGGCTCCAACCCAGCTGCTGCCATGGCAACCAGGCTGTTTGCCAGATCGGCAGTCAGAGGCAGATCCCGATTTCCTGCTCCAGAACTACAGTTCCCAGAATGCACAGCACCCAGGACCCTGAGTGATGCTCATCTTATGGCTGGTGTCCAGCTACAGCCTTCTAACTTGGAAAAGACATATATGGGCACCCCCAGGGGAACACAGTACAGAAGGTGGAAATCTGGGGGGCAGAGAGCAGGGATACTTCTGGGGGAGATCCACTGGACATCCAAAAAGGAGGCCAACAGCTACAAGAAGGTTACTAGTCCTGGTTTTGCCACCAATGTGTGGTGTTGCTTGAAAACTTCCTCTCAAGAGCTGTCCAGTATTCTTGACCTCCCCCAGCCTTCATGGTCTGAGCCCAGATGGCTGCAACACCCCGCTTAGTGGTCTCTTTGCCTCCAACTGAACCTCTCTCTTCCTTCTTCATACTGAAGCCTGAGTGACCTTCTCAAAATGCAATTCTGATTATGCTTCTTCTGGCCTTCCCATCCCCCACCCCCACCTGCACCCCCAGGCTGTTTAAACTCTTCAGTGTTTAAAACCTTTGCTCTTAGATAAAGAAGTAAATTCCTTACCTTGCTTGATAAGGCCCCGCATGGTCTGGCTCCTGCCTGCTTTCCAGCCTCCCATTTACTACCCACACTCTAGAAATTAAGGACTTTCAGTTCCTTGTAGAAGCCATGATTTCTTTCTGCTACAGGGCCTTTGCACATGCTGTTCTTTCCCCAGAAACTCTTTCCGCCAGTGTTACTCCACACAGCCTCCTCTATCTCAGGGAAATATCATTCTCTCAGGAAACTTCCCTGACTTCCTCAGCTTGGTCAAACCCCGCTTTCATGTGCTCTTGTTGGCACCATGAACCTCTATAAGCACCTGTCACAGTTGCAAATATACAGTAATTTGTGTGATTATTTGACAGATTGCAGTCTCTGGAAGGTTGGAAGAAGAAAGGGAAGGAGAATGAGTGCCTTTTTGTCTGTGCTGCATCCTCAGGGTCTAGCACCATGCCTGACACACAGCAGATGCTCAGGGACCATTTACAAAAACAAATAACTCTGTCTAAGCTTCAGTCTTCTGGGCTGAGTGCCCACCTTGTTCCAGGTACTGTGTGTCGTGGTGCCAGGGATATGGCAGTGGACAAGACACACAGGCATAGTCCCTCCTGCCGTGGAACTCAGTCAAGTGCAGAAGACAGACACTGCATATATAATGACAAGAATGCGGAGTATTGCAAAGAGTAAAGGATGCAGAGCTGGGAGCACAGAGCCAGGGGATCTGGAAAGAACCACTGAGAGAGGTAGGAGCCATCAGATAAAAGGGATGGAAGAGTGGAAAAGAACATTGCAGGCAGAGGGAACAGCATGAGTGAGGTGCTGCTGAGGCCAAAGAGAGCAAGCGGAGTGTTCAAGGCATATGGGAAGGACAGAGTTGCTGGAGCATACAGTGGATGGGATGGGATGTTAGCTCCATCTATGTGCTTTGATTTTACCAGGCAGAAGTGGCATGGGTGAGCTATCCTTTTAAACTGGTGGGCCCTTGTCTTCATACTTCTTCCTGATCTCAGGCCTGGGTGGAGGCCCAGCATGAGCACACCCAGGCTGTCCCATTGCTCAGGCACACTGTCCTTCACCTCTGAGCACCCACTGCTGTATTTCAGGTGTCCAGTGTGGCCTTGCCTGTCTGGTATGATGGGACTGTGACATTTGGGGTGTGTGTGTATGTATGGTGGGGGCATAGGCTGGGATAGCAGTCAATCAATCTTACAGCACACATTGCTGACAAGTCTGGGGGTGGCTCCCTGAAGAGGCAGGGAGCCTGGCCTGGGGTTTGGGGGTGGGAGCACAGCTTGCCTGGGAAATGAGGCATGACTTACCAGCTGCAGAGACTGCATGGGTGGGGGAGCAGAGGCCCCTGGGCATGGGGCAGGGAGGGATCCTTCTCTTCACATCTGTTGCTGGGCTCCTCTTTATCTGGGGTCCTGGGTTGGGTGGGGGAACTGTCCTCAGCAGGCTGAACCTTTCTTCTGAACATAGAAGCTCTCCTACAAAGAGCTCCCAGTGTGTGTATAGACTGAGGTGGCATGTGGCTGGATTTTAGCTTCCTCATTCCACTGCAAGTATCCCAACGACTACCCTTCCAACACACACACACACGCACACACACACACAGAGAGAGACACACACAGACACACACACACACACGCACACACTGGGCAGCCTAGATCCTGCTTCTGTTGAGATCTCCCATTTCCTGGAATAATGTTTCTCAACGTATGAACTTCAGACCCACTGTCCCAGAATCACATGGAATGCTTGTGAAATGCAGGCTGCTAAGGGACTCTGATGTCGGGGTTCATGGACTACATTTTGAAAAGCTTTGTCCTGAAGGACACCTAATTCCATCCAAAAAACTACTGAAGCATTCCCTTCCCTGGAAACGTCTCCCTAAACCCAGCCAGTGATGTCAACAATGGCCAGCCAACTGCAGACCCTGCATGTTCCCCTTCACCACCAGACCTCTGCAACAGGGCGGGCCAGCCCTGCCTCTTCAGCCCTGCCACATCAGATGGTCAATAAGCGTTTACCAAGGACCTACAATTATAGAAGTGAATATATAAATAAAGAAGACAATAATTGTGAGTGCTATAAAGACAACAAAACAGAGTTATCTGATAAAATGCCCAAGGAGGCTACTTAATTCAGGGGTTCAGGAAATGAGGCTACCTTGGGGCTTGTGGAGAACAAGATTCTGGAAATAAAAGGGAAAAAGAAAAAATCCGTTCCTCTCCCTTTGCTACTTCTTTTGTCTCCTTCTCTCCACTTTGGCTTGGCTCTTTTGTTTCTCTTTGTCTCGGTTGTTCTCTCCTCCTCTGTTTTCCCCTCCCTTGCCCATTGCCCCACCTCCCACTCTTCTGCTCCCTCCAGAGAAATGGAAGAAACCAGATCCCTTTGCCTCTTGGGCTAGCCAGCAGTAATTGAGCCGTGGGCTTGCTCAGCAGCTGGACCTGAGAGCAGGGCTAGAGGAGGGAAGCATGGAGGTCAGAGGGGAGCTGGAGAGATGGAGGCAGGGAGGGGCCTGGGGGGAAGGGAGAGGGCACTCAAGGGGCTGAAGGTGGCTGCTGAGCCAGGTAATCTAATCAGGGGGTGAGTCATAAAGATCACTCACTCCCATGCACAAGACTGGCCTAGGAAATGACATTAATTTGAAGAGGGTGTAAAATCTATGGAGAATTCCCCTCTCTCCACCACACACATGAAGATAAACTGTCTTCAGCTTCCAATATGATCTTACAACAGCTTGTCAGTGACAAAACAGCCTCAAATCCTTCCATTTATCAAACGGCCAATCCTGTTAGCAGCTTAAAAGAGACATAATTACCTGCGGCCTTTTGTGCAATTCTTTATATGAGGCCGCTTCCTTCTTCCTGGCAGCGGTCCAGAACGTGAGCTCAGAATTTGTTCCTGGTGACTCGGGAGATCATCAGAGATGTTAAAGTTGGGGGGAAAGGGGGTGGTTGGACTGAGAAGTTCTGCACAGTGGGCAAGTTTTAGGCTGTGATGTGGATTAGCACCATGGACAGGGCCAGGGCTGGGAGCCTGGGAGCGGCAGCTTGGACCTCGGGGTAAGGAGGAGGCAAGCCCAGCTCACGTAGGCAGATGCCTGGCAGGCATCTCAAGGGCTAGGTTCCAGCTGCCTTTCAGAGAGCAGTGAAGCCCTGGCCCACGGCACATCAGCACTGACAGTGGGATAAGACACAGAACACAGCCTGGCCTGTAGATCTGTAATTCAGGTAGAATTATCCAGCTCAGGCAGAGCCAGGAGCCCCTTCTCTTGACTCCAGAATGGCTGACACATTTTTGGGTTTTCATGGCTTCAGAATCTGCCATGCTACTACCAGAGAGAACAATAATGTTCCCAGCTAACATTTACTGAGTGCTTGTATAGGCCAGGCCTTGTGCTAAGCCCTTTACACACATGGTCTCAATTAATACGAACCTCATGCAACCCTATTATATTATACCATTTTATAGACGAGAAACCAGAAGGTGAGTGAGGCTAAGTCACATGTCCAAGGTCACCCATAGCTGGTTCAGACTTGTGGTCTCTGAGCTGGGCTGCCTCCAAGGCAGGCTCTGGCCATGACGACAGATCTGTCTGTGGCTCTGGGTTGGTCTCTGTCCCTCTCTGCACTTCTTGCTATTCCCCAGGGAGCCCAGTGAAGGCAGGTCTCTGCTCTCTCACTGCTTTGGGGGGACGGATGAGAGAACCATGTGACGTGACCTTACCCTCCACGAGAAATGGGCCATCCTGGAACCTGGCTTCTCTCTGGCCAGGGCTGCTCTATAAACTCATCTGCATTCCCCAGTCCCTCCCTCTCTCCACTCAGCAAGTCCCCCACCTCCACCCATTTGAAGAGGCCACCTCGCCCCTCTCCTCCCACTTTCCACTGCCAAGCCCCAGCTTGCCACTAGCCTTTACCCCCATACCTTCCTATATTCCAGAAGGCTCAAAGGAAGCCTCTCCTGGGAGGAAACCATCAGAATCCATTTGGAAAGCAAATAAAGTGGCAGACAGTGAGACAGACAGCAAGAGACAGAAGAAAGATAGACTGAAAATGGATTTTGAAGTACTGTTGAGTTAATGACTGTGTTCAAATCTTGTTGAGAGAAAAGGCTAGGATTAGTTATCCGGGGGCATCTCCTAGCATTTCTAGAACTCAGCTGACTCCCTCTGCCCACCAGCCCTCCATCCTCAGCCCTTGCTTTCCCTGGGCTGCCGCCCAGATTAGCATCCTTTCTTCCACCCTCACCAGCCTCAGGGCATTCATCATTTGGGTTAGTGATTTATCAAAGACTCCGACAGTCCCTGTTTGGCAAAAATCAATTGGGAAAGAATGGGACCAACCCAGGGCCCCCTGTTCTGAGCCCCCACCATCAATCTGCCCCAAAGGAACCCCATGGCTCTGACATCAGCACTGCACCCACTGCCACTCCTCACCCCAGCCTTGGGTGGGTCTCTGGATCTCTTGCTGTTCTTAGAGAGAAAGAGGAGGAGGAGGAGAAGAGAAGGGGGGGGAGAGGAAGTGAGTTAGTGCCTTCTCTTAGATGTTTATTTTGTTGTTTTTAAGTGAGAAAGTCCCAGCTCTATTAAATGCAATCAATACTTGGCCCAAGAGAAGCTTCCCTTCTCTGAGACATTTGAAATCTGGTCAAATCACTTTGCCCCAATACAAAGTAATTTATCAATTTCAAAACCCTTCTAATCAGAAGAGGCTATAGAGGTTCCATTCCTGCCATCTTCTGTTGCAGGACTCACACACACACACACACACACACACACACACACACACATGCATGCACATGTACACACAGCTGTGCACACTCCTCTGTTCTCCCTGCAAACCCCTCCCTCCCTTCCACCCCCTAAGGAATGCAGAACATCTTCCCCTCAGGCCTGGTGCCATCCTCAGCCTATGTGTTCCTGGCTCAGATAGGCTGCAGGGTCCGGCAGGCCTGCGGTGCTCAGCGCTGGGGAAGTGGAGGTGGGCCTCGGCCAGCTGCAGTGCACTGCAGAGGGCATTCCCACTTGCCTGGTGGGTAAACATCCGAGTGGGGGAAAATTCCTGTTCATAGAGCTCAGAACAGGTGCCAGGGGGCTGGAAAGGGGACTAAGGCCACTAAAGCCATCTCCTAGGACCTTGGTCCAAGTCTCCAAGGAGCAAGTGGGATCAGCTGGCTGGAGTGGTGTTTGCTGACTGACCCTGGGGATGATGTCACAACACTCTCCTGCCTCGGAAGCTGCTATTTTCACCCTCGAGAACAGTTTGGGTCCAAAGGGAGATTGTGACAGCAGCGAAATCACCTTGCAACTCACCCTTCTGATCCCAGGAAGAGCAGCTAGAGCCTTTGCTGCCCCATTTGATTGGATTTTCAGCAAGTCTTTTGTGGCCGTCAGCTGCAGTGGCCAGATAGGCCACTGACCTTGGGCAGGGATCACTCCCTGAAAGGCTGATTCAAATGCTCTCCCTACAATGGACTGTGTACATGCCTCTCTTAGAGAATGACTGAGAAAAGTGACAGCAAGCCAGAGGCCTGCCCCCCCACCCCAGGGAACTCAAAAGCATATATAGCATTCAAGCGTTCTGAGACCTCTAGCCACAGAGCAGTAAATCCAGGGGCCTTACCTTGACCTTCAAGGCCCCTCAACCAGGCCACACCTATATACCTCCAATAGACATATCAAAGCTTGCCTATTGTTTCATAAATATGAGTGGGCAGAGCTCTGTGTTGTTCTGCCCCTGATCTGTGCCTTTTCTCGCCAAATCTATCACAGCTCCTCAAGGGCTAGGACCAAGGACTCGGCATATCTTTGGAGCTCTCACAGTCCCTCACCCAGAGGGACAGAGGGACTGTGAGTACAGTACCCTATGGAATACGGGGCATTTTAATATTTACAGTCTATTCTGCAATAATGTTGGGGGCAGGTGTTATTTTATACTGGGAGAACCCAAGCTTCAGAGAGGTGAAATCACGTGTCTCAAATCACTCAGAAAGTAACAAACCTGGGATGCCAATTCAAGTTCCCTGCATCCAAATCCTAAAATATCTCACATCCTCCATTCATTTATTTATTCCTTCATCATATAAATATTGAGCTTCCTTCTCAGGCTAAATGTTAAGCTTTCTTCATGGCAATCTAAAACAAGGTGACATTATTCCCTTTCTACAGATTAGGAAATAGAGACTTCATGGTAAAGTGATTTGCCTGAGTTAACATAGTAAATAATGGTCTTCTGATCTCAAATCTGGAGTCTTTTCCATTGTCTCTACCACACTTAACTTTTGCAGTAACATTCATGAAGGACTTGCTATATGCCAAGCACTATCCCACTTAATCTTCACAACATCTGACATGGGTTTTATGATCATTTCTTTCTTACAGACAAAGAAACAGAAACTTTGAACAGTCCAGTATCTAGTGGCCAAGCTAGGATTTGAATTCTGGTTCTCTGACTCCAGAATCTGAGCTGAGCTCTAGATTACGCTGGCTTTCTGATGATAATATAAAACACTCACGACACATCCAAATAATCAATGTTTATTGGTTGAATGGCTGGTTGCTGTGGATATAAGGTTCATAGCACAGCTGGGAAGAGAAGTTGTAAATTCTGGGCTTCCAAGCCAGCCTCTGGCCCTTGGTTCCCACTATGCCTCGCAAACCCTCCTGTACCAGATAGTAACTGCCTGAATTCCCTGAGCGCTCATGCCATGACAAGCACTGCGCTAGAGCCCTATGTGCATGCTTTCTGAGTGTCTTCACATAACCCTATGATATAGTTATTATTTTTCCCATTTGAGGGACGCAGAAACCAAAGCTCAGAGAGATTCAGTCACTTGGCTCTGGCCACACAGCATATCAAAGCGATATTGTAAAAATGCTATCTCTCTCCTTGGTCCTGTCAACCATCTGGGGACAACTGCTCTAGTCCTAGCTCCCCACCAGGACCACATGTGGGGATCATAGACATCATTTCCCTGGAAGTTTGGAAGGAGAGTAGGAATGTGGCACCAAGGGCCACACAGCAGCTGGAGGTGGCCCCCAGTGCTAAGCAGAGTAGAGAGGCACATAAATCAAGGGTTAAAACTCTGCTGGGAGATGAGTGGGAACCAGGAGTCATAGAGGAAGTGCTCGGGAGAGCAGCAGACTTTTGGGAACTACAGCGCCCATTACTGGCTTGTATCCCCCAATGTCACCCCTCTGGAGTTGAGGACTGCTCTAGCCTCCTTCAGGAGGGGATGCCCCCCACAAAAGAATGGCTGCAGCATCAATGAGCTCAAAACCCACCCCTATTGCTTTCCACATTGACGGATGAGTGTGCCTTCGAAAATTGGAAAAATAACGAATGTGCTGCTTCCAGACCCTGCCGCCTAGGAGTGGAGGGAGCTGTTCTGGGTTAACCCAAGAACTGGGAGGAATCAATCCCCTGAATAACAACCCAAAGCTTCCAGCCTGGTGGGGGTGGAATTACATTTCCTACAGGGTATTCTCCATGTCACCTCTCATCACCATAATATTTACATCAAATGCAAAAGGCCTCCTTGGAATAGAACCCTGAGGTTGTAAATGCCAAATCCAAGAATGTCAGCGAATGCAAAAGATCAGGTTCTTTGAGCAGAGTCTCTCCCTCCCCACCGGCAATGCCTGTCGCATTCCTGGGGGCAGGCAGGGTGGGCTCCTCAGCTGCCCTGAACCTCTCCCAAGATGAGGAAAGGCTGGGAGCAGGCAGGGCACCCAAGGACACCCATCTATGGTCCCCAGATGCCAGGAAACCTTGTCCTTTATACTTGGCTTCACGCAAAGTCTGAAGAAATGTGTCCACACATACTCCCTGTGCGAAAAGGGAGGCCATGCCAGCTAATGGACAGACAGACAGATAGACAGATAGACTCTATTCTATGAACCCCAGAGACTCAGTGATCAGGCCTCAATCTGGTCTGCAGCCCAGTGGCCAAGTTCTCTGTCCAGAGTGTCTCCCAGGGCCTCTAGCTGCCTCCTTGGAGTGCAGGGAAGCTTCTCTGAGGTCATTCATTCACCGAACATTTATTGAGCACTTACTGAGTGCTGGGCCCTAGGAACACAACCATGCAAACCCAGAGGAGCTTATGTTCTACTGGGTGAAACACAAAAAAGCAAGTTAACAAATAAACAGCTTCAGATGCTGCTAAGTGCTGAGAAGAAAGGAAATTGGGATGAAGGTATAGAGAGGGATGGAGGAAGGCCACTGTGGCTTGGGTGGTCAGGGAAGGCCTCTCTGGGGAGGTGACATTTGACCTAAAGAATGAGGAGGAGCCGCTCCATGAAGATTTGGAGGGAAAGTGTCCCAAACTGGGGGAACAGCAAGGGTAAGAGCCTTGTGAAGAGAATAAGTGCATCTGCTAGAGGAACCGACAAAAGGCTGGGCCAAGGGAGTGGGGAGGAGTTGGATAGAGATATGATGAGGGGCAGAGGGGACAAGGTAAGGGGCGCAGGGTCTTAGGAGCTGCGGGAAGGAAAAGGATTTCATACTGAAGACATTGGGAAGCCATGGCAGTGATGTAGGCAGGGGATAGAACTCCCTGGTTTGCATTTTTTAGTTTTGCTCAGATAATGAAAGTCTTGGTCTAGTTCTGACTTTACAACTTACCCACTGTGTGATCTTGGGCCAAGTTCCTTTCTGCATTAATAAACCTCAGTGTTCGTAAGAGCTTCTTGGGGAGTCAAAAGGATGGCATGAGTTAACATGCATGGTGTGTCTAGTTGAGGGTTTGGTGTCACCAGATGCACAATTAATGCCCCGTATTGTTTCTCTCCCACCCTGAACCCCAGCCGAGGCCCACTCTCTCCCCAGCTGTCACACTCTAAGGGCACCAGGGCCTCGCTGGCGCACTAGAGCAGAGGGATGGGTCTTGTCCATTGGCATCAGTACTAGCTGAGGTGGGCCCAGTGTTTCCTTCAGCGAGTACCCCAGCATTTGTGGACACGACCTCCTGGGAGGCAAGAGGTCAGAGTACACGGGGACTCCCCAGGGGCTGCATGCTGCTTCTGGAGTGACCAGGATGCCTGGGCACATTTGCAGTCAGACTCTGCATTTCCGTGCATTTGCATGTCCTTGGCTGCACCAATAGGGCAGGCACAGCATCTGGCAGAAAGGTTATCATTGCCACCCAAGGCTGTGGTCCTCTCAGCTCAGCTGCACTCCTCCCCAAGCCCTTTGTACCTGATCTTTGACCCTAGAGGTTGCCCGGGGAGGATTAGAGAAAAGCTTGCAAGCAACTGGAGGGAGCAAATGAGAAAGACCTTGGTCAGACCATTTGGCAACTAAGCCAGGGCTGAGAGCAGACAGGGTGGCCCTCGCTTCTTCCTGCAGCCTGCTCCAGAGTCAGGAGAGGGTGAGGGTGGCAGCTCTGAGAGGGAATCTCCCCCCACCCTCAGCAGCTGCTTGGGAAGCCATGTGTGTCCTCTTGACTCTCCTCAAGGGACAAGGCACTTCTCCCCCCTCCCTTCCTGCATTGGGCCCCACAGAAAGGAGGTGATGAGGTTAATTAATTCCTTGTAGAAAGTTGTTTGGAAGGAAGAGAAGGAGAAAGGGAGCCATCAGGTCTGGAATCCAGAGGGTTCCAACTCAGTGCTAGTAGTGAAGTCCTGCAGGCTGAAGCGGGCATGCGGAGGGCAGCGTGAGGGCTTGTGATGGCAGCAGGCGGGCACAGCAAGCGAGTGGGCAACTGAGGAAAAGGATGTGGAAGTGGCTTTGGAGCACAGCTCCAGGGAATCCCCTAACCCAGGGGGGTTTGGAGAACCCACTGAAGGGAAACTGTTGGGTCGGCAGGGGTGGCTAGGTTTAGGTTGCCTCAGCCCAGTGCCTGAGACAAGTGGGAAGAAGAAACAACCCCAGCCACAGGCTCTTCCTTCCCCTCCTTCCACTGACTGAGTCTAAAGCCAGGGGCTCCCCACCATGCCTCCACCCCACTCCAAGCCCTTAGTCCTTGGAGATGCTCCTCTCTCATTTTTGGGGGGATCAGTGCACTTAGTTACCCATGAGTGGCCCCCCTATGTCCATCTAGCTTCTCAGAAATTTCTGTAGCCCCAATGAGACCCCAACTGTAATCTGAACTTTACATAGGTCCACTGTATTCAGCATCTCCACCAAACCCAGAGGTATTAACGTAGGCAGGCTGAGGACAGACGAAGAAAGTGGGTGTCGCTGGAACCCAGAGGGTACTGACCAAGGTGCTGAATAGCCCCAGTTGCTTCTACAGAACCTTCACGATTCTCCCTGTGCACACTTCTCCCATGTCCACCCATGTATATACCCGGCTGCACCTCCAAGGCTTAGATGTGAACCAAGCAAGGGCTGGCTAGTCAGGTGGCTGAATTCAAGGAGCTCCTCTAGGTTACAAGCCTCCTCCTGAAAGCAGCAGCCTCCCTCCTCCCCTCCTGTCCTTAACACTGGCTCCGTCTGTTCTACCAGCCCCGTCAAGAACAGCCCCCTGCAATCTGACCATGGCAGCAGCTGGCAGGGCCTGGGGCTGCACTTGACATCCTGATCCAACCATATTCTCAGAGAGGAAGCAGGTTGGGAGTTCCGCATGCTTGCACACACCTGTGCATATCATACACACACTCACCCTCAATGTCAGCCTAGACTAAGGAAATGGTCCTTAGATTTCCTGAATCACATGCTCTCTGACCGTGATGAAAACCAGGCACCATGTTCCCAGAAAAATGCATGCAACCCTTTGTGTGTTTTATCAGGAAGTCCTGGGATAGCGGTGACCCTTCCCTGATTCCTGTCTTCAGCAGCAACCCTTGTTCCCTAAGAAGATGTGTTCCAGGCAAGTGAGTATTTGGCTAAATCACAGGGTTCCCTTTCATAGGCTGAGTTTTGGGGACTCCCCAGCATCAGTGCCAATGGGGCTAAGCTAAGGGACAAGAGGTCTTTGATCCATCTCCAAGGCCACCTTCAGCTCTCAAACTTCAGGACTCAGCAGTTCTGTCCCACACATGCTTCTTGCTAACCAATGCATTCCAGGTACCATCCTCCCTGTCATGGGCTTCTTAAACCAGAGAAGGTGACCTCTGAGCTCCTGAGGACTCATTGCACAGTCTGACTAGTTTTTTGCCATCAACAGTGTGTACCAAGGAGCACCTTCATGCAGATTCTGGGCTCTGCCGGGCTTCACAACTTCCTGTGACTAAGCACAAAACCACCACTTTGGGTTCAATGCACACCCTGCAGATCATCCACACACATGCTCTGACAGCAAAGCGCACAGAGATTAAGACACATACAAACCATGTGAGAGCATGCAGAAACATACAAGTCATCAAAACATGATGAAACATGTAAAACACCAAAAAGTACATGCATGGATGCACAAACTTTTCATGTACACACAATCACAGTCATGCAACCATATGTACATACACACATTCTAACATGTAACTTCCCATTCCCTCCTCCTGGGAAACATTCCAATCCTACTGAACTTCCTATTTCTCTCTGCTATGCTCTTTCACTCTTCCTTGCCTTGTGATGGAGTCACTCTTCCCTCCTTTTCCTCACCTGAAAGATACCTAATTAGCCCAGTAAGCCTCTGTATTAGGGCTTTCCTTGTACCACAAATTGGGTGGCTTAAAATAATACAAATTTATTCTCTTCACAGTCCTGGAGGTCAAGTGTCCAAAATCAAGGTGTCAGCAGGATTGGTTCCTTCTTCAGGGCTCAGAGAGAGAATCTGTTCCACAACTCTCTCTCAGCTTCTGGGGTTTGCCATCCTTGACACCCTTTGACTTGCAGACACATCACCCCAATCTCTGCTTTTGGAGTCACGTGGCCTTCATCCTATATCTGTGTCCAAATTACCCTCTTCTGATAAGGACACCAGTCATTGGATTAGGGCCCACTCTAATCCAGTATGACCTCATTTTAACTTACCAACATCAACAAAGACTCTGTTTCCAAATATGGTCACATTCACAAGAAGTGAGAATTAGGACTTGAACAAATTTTCGGGAGCAGGTGACACAATTCAACTTTCGACAGACTAAGTCAAACTTTTCCTTTCCCTGTGGGTTCAGTGCACACCTGCAGATCATCCAAACACTTGCCTTGACAGCAAAGCGCCCTGGCCTGCCTCCCTAGCCCAGGCAGAGTAAGCGCTCCGGCCACGTGCTGCTCCTTCACGACACTTAGCTCACATTATGGTTATTGCTTCTTTAATGGCTGGCCTTCCCAGCTCTGTGGAGCTGGAGCAGTCTATTTCTTTACTCATCATTGTATCCCCAGCACTTGGCACAGTGCCCAGCTGTGAAGGGTCTCAATAAATGCTTGTTGAATAAATTAAACCACTTATACACATGGCACAACTATGGGAGTCATATTCACATGCATGAACAAATATATCCTACGTGCATATACAAACATGTAAATCAGGCAGCCACATGAAATATATATAGATGCACAAATACCAGGCCCTGAACAGAGTCCAACAGGTTCCAATTAGTCAACCAGTAATGACTGAATTCCAGAAAAGTCCAACTCTTTCCTAAGTCCACTGAGAGGGGCCAAAAGGGGTTACCTATGGCTTCCTATTCCCCAGGGACTGACAGGCTAATTGGAAAAACAAGACTAATATATAATGAAAGATACTATAGAACTTAGTTCTATTTTCTGAGCTAAGGGCTTAGGGAAGGAACTTTTATTATGAGCTGGAGTAGTCAAAGTAGGCTCCCAGGGTGAGGCGAAAGTTGAGATTGGCCCTCCTGTGTGTGCAGGATTTAGACAGCCAGAGAGGAGAGGAGACAAGAGAAGATGAGACAGCATGTGTAAAGGCCCAGGGGTCTATTCATGGAACCAGTCTGAGGAAGGAACTCATGATAGTAGTTGGAGGATGGAGAGAAGATCTGGATGTTAGAGGCCTACAATGCCAGGTGGAGGATCTCCAGATTCAGATAGTTAGTCTCTCCCTGCCAGCTGCAGGGAGCGATTTCTGCAGAGTCTTGTGACCCAAGCTTCCAGGGCTTGAGGGTAGGCAGAGATGTGCTGTGTACCTCCAACTGTGTTAACACAGGGGCTGCCCCTGGCAGGTTTCTTCTCCTCCCTCAGAAGCTGGGAATCTGTGGGTAGCAGCAGCACTTGCTGGAAGAGCAGGGTCAAATGCAATGACTGGTGTCTCCACCCACTCCTTCCATGGCAGAGGTAAGTGACAATGTAGCAGGAAGTTTCTGTACCACCTTAGATGACAAAGCAGCTCCTGTCAGTCACTAAAGACAGGGTGGGAGTGGGTGGCCAATGGGTAGACAGGAAACCTCTCAAAGCTCCTTTCCAGACTCATGTCCTGACACCAAAGATTCCCTAAGGGACTGGCCACGCAGTAGTGAGGAAAGACTCAGCAAGGAAGAAGAGGCAGTAGTGCCTGTCCCCATCAGGGAGGGTGGAGAGGTGGTGAACTCCTTTTTTTGGTACTGCATGAAATGACAATTTGTTCTCTCATCCAGCAAGGACAGAAAAAGGCTGTCTGGAGCTGGAAAAGCAAATACAAGGCCTCTATCACCCTAAGGGCCTTCTCTTTAACCTTGAAGTTGTCCATTTCCTAGGGATGTTGACCACGAAGTAGTGGTTGTCCCTGGAGTCTAGAGAATCACTAAGAAGAGAGTGGAGACCACCAGGAAGAGGAGAGGGGCTGGGGGTTCAAGCATGAAAAATCTGACCTGAGCACCTTCTTACTGTAGATACCCCATCCCTGTCCCATCAGGTGTGCTGCTCAGAAAGGCCCCCAGTGGGGATCAGGGAAGAGTAGGACAAGCTCCGTCTTTGGAAGGTCAATGGATTTTCTTGAACAGACAATGATAGGATCCTAGAAAACCAATCCCCTGGGGCCCCTGGATGAGTCACAGAAGAGCAGCTGGGCAGGCAGGTGGAGCTGGCCACAGAGGCCAGGGACAAGATGAACACTCACTGGCTCCTGGGCATTGTCCATGGCTGCTTCTTCTGCAGTGACATTGAAGGCAGCCCTCCTTCAACACCAAGAGCATGGTAGGTGATCCAGCCCAAGTGAGGGCAGGAAGCGTGGGAACAGATAATCACTCCTGCTGGAGGGCTGGCCTGTCTCATCACACAGGCTCAGTGTAGAGGGAAGGACAAGAGAAAGCCCACAATTGGTCAAAAAGGACAAATGGAGGGGGAAACACAAAGCGGGCCAGAGGGCAAGAAAGGGGAATTGGGGAGGGGGGACAGGCAAGCATGGGAAAGCTGGAGCAAGACAACATGGGGCCACCTCTCAGGCCACAGGGACTCAGCGATCCCTCAGCCATGCCCATGTGGGAGCCCAGCGAAAGCCTCACTGAGGGGCAAGCAGGTCTTTCTTGACAGCCCCCTGCCCAACTATTGACAGGATTCAGTCTGCTAACTTAAGAGCATTTACTCAAGTTTATCCTACCACCAGCCACTGATCACGAACAACCAGGGAGTCCGAGGCCAATAGTCTGTGCTTGCTTTAAGGTGGAGGGGCGACTCCACCCTGCTCCCCAGATCACCCTGGATGGAGGAGCTCCTGGAAGAACTCTCCCCGGTGCCCCACAAGCCCAGGAACGTCAGTGCCTGCTCTCTGCCTTCTCCTCTCCCAAGTCACAACTAATACACAGTGAGATTTGGGGGCGGGGAGGAGGCAGTCCTAGATGTTGTGTCTATACTCTCCCTCTTTGTCTGGCCCCAGAATGTCCTGCCCTTGCAGCTGCTGGGCCCCACAAGCCTCTGTGAAACCCAATTTACTCTCCATTCAGTTACAGTCCCTGCCTCAAATTCTCTCTGACTTCTGTCCTACATCCTGAGGATTTCTAGGCCAGAACCTCTAGCCACCAAGATCACAGAAGCCCGCTGACCCCGCAGTTCCAAGGAGGCAGGAACGCTAATTGGCATTAACAGAAACCAGGCCAGCAGCTCACAAAAGATCCTCTCTTCCTGACCAGAGCCATGCCTGGGGCATAGCCAGCCTCTGGTGTCTGCTAGTGTGGAGAGGGGAGGGGGAGACAGGAGGCCTCTCACTGGGACTCTCTTCCTGGGGTTTAGATACACTCAGCAAGAGGTTGGCCCTTCTTGCAGTCTCTCAAGACAACTCTTCAGTAGCACAGCTCACCCTAGGGACTGTTTCTTGAAGCCCATCACCCATTCTATATGGTCATTTTAATCTATCTCACCTGGAACAGAAGCTCTGCAGTCAGATTGCCTGCATTGACGTTCCAGCACCACTTAATATGTATGACCTTGAACCAAAAAAAAAAAAAAAAAAAGGAAAAGATGGTGCCTCTCTTTTCTTGTCTATGAAAAGGGAATAACACTGCCCACTTCACTAGGTTTTCGTGAAGATTAAATGCTATCCGTGAAAAGCTCCCAGCATAACCCCCAGCATGAGGTAAATGTTCACTCCACAAATGATTATTGCAGTTGTATGATTATTATTATTCTTTCCTGGAGTCTGTACCCTTTGTTGTAGGAAGTTCCCACTTCAGGACTTCAACCCTGAGCATAGAGACTGGAATAAAGCAGGCACCCCAGCGAAGTTTATTGGATAGATGAAAGGAAGGGAGGGAAAGAGAGAAGGAAAAAAGAAAGTAGATTTATTTATCACAGGTAAAGCCAGTTTTATGAGTAGACAATAAAGACCCCTATTCGATACTCCATCTAACAAACTGTCTGCCTAGAATTTCACCAATGTTGATTCATTCTTTTGAGTAAAGCACACCATCTTCCCATTGGTCCCCATTACGACGCAAACAATCACACTTTAGTTTAAGTGAGTTATGAGATTGACTGATAAAAAGAGGTGGTTCGAAAGCACTGGAGTCTCGGTGGGGAGGAAGGGAATTTTAACATGGAAGGTGCCAAAGGAATCATACAATTTTGCAGGAGTCTGGCCATAAGAAAATTGAGTGCAGGATGCTGCAATTTCCCTTAGTAACTGTTCAGATGTGACTGAACCTCATATTCAAGAATGTTTCCTGGTCTCTGTCCTAAATCCTTCATGCTATAGACTATAGAGCAAAATGATCATTTATTTCTCCACGTTATGGGCCCAGCACAGATTGTATGACTATATTTGTTCCTGAAGATTTTCTTTTCCTTGAGGTAGGAACTATCCATATGCAATCTCAACCCTAAAGTGATTTTCATTTGCTGGGAGGATTTGAAGACTATCTTTTGCCAGTCTGAGGTTAAATACAGAGGGAAATATAAATGTAATTTTCCTGTTTGAGAAGCAGTTACAATATTTTTAAGCAATTGAAGCTTCAAATTTTCAAATTTAACATGCAGTTAGGCCTCAGCCACCAGAACTACAGATTTTGCAAAGTTTACAAAACAGTGGAGTATCTCAGTGGCTTTCCCCCTGAGTGCTGAGTCTTTGAGTGTTTCATAAATGAAGATGTTCTGGGAGGCTAGGTGCAGCTTCATTGT
The DNA here is from genome assembly GCF_987537825.1 of Furipterus horrens. Taxonomy (NCBI): domain Eukaryota; kingdom Metazoa; phylum Chordata; class Mammalia; order Chiroptera; family Furipteridae; genus Furipterus; species Furipterus horrens. Next base: position 72,673,602 of record NW_028327180.1, read on the forward strand.
TGTTGGCTTTTGGCTGGGGCCTTTTAAAGTAAATGTTACATGGGGGAAAATAAGAGGAAAGATGTTATAACAAAGCGTCAGAGCAATGATACATTTTTAATAGCATTATTTATCAATACTTATCAGCGTTTGGAGTTAACAAACACTGGTCCATCCCCACTGAGCTTCTGCAATAAATTTGAAGAACTTGTCTTGCCTTTGGCACAGTGAAGACAACCCAGCTATGGTCCTTGTGCCATTTTGCAGAGGCAGACTGTTGGATGCTGGGGCAGAGAGCACAGATGCAAAGACCATTGCTGGTCTCTACCCATTCCTAGTCTATTCCGCAGGCCTGGAGAATGCAGTCTGCTTCATGAGTTTTCCCCAGGTCTCCTCAGGAACTCCATCCACTGCAGTAAGCAGAGAGAAAGTTCTAAAGACACGGGAATCACGCTGCTCTACAAGACTACCAAAGGGGCCCATCTCTGTAGCCACAGCTGATTGGGTCCATTACCAGGAAATTGAGAGATGATCCACAGACCAGCAACCGCTGCCGGGCCTGGTGGGAGGAAAGAGGTGAGTTGAGTCAACCAGACTTTCTCTTCAGAAAATCGAAATATTCACGTATAAGGACTATCAATCACCTGTACCGCACTGATTTCACACTTTTCTGGTGATAGCACCTCCATATTCCTTGGGGAGCAAGTCTTCTACCTCTTTCAGACCCTAGCATTTAGTGAACTGGTCCCAGCCCCAGGTTTGGGGATAGAGCCCTAGGTCAGGCCAGCCAGCAGATTTTATCCCCTGACCACAATGATGGGTTCAGGAGGGAAAAGTGAATTAATGAAGGCACTGGTCTGGTTACTGTAACAAAGAGACCCATATAGCAGTGACTTAAACAAGGTTTGTTTCTTCCTCGTGTAAAAAACCAAGTAGGTGCAGTAGCTGTGCTCCACGCAAGTCCTCAGAAGCCCACACTCCTGCAAGTTCATCTCCTCACATCAGGACCACCGTCCAGCCAGCCAGGAGGCAGGAAAAAGGAAGGGGAAGCACGACCTTTCCTTTTAAAGGAACAGCCCCCAAGTTACACACGTCACTTTTGCTTACATCCCATTAACCAAGATTTAGTCCCAAACCACATCTAGTTGCAAGGGACACCATATGGTCAGCTAAAAACTTCTACCACATTGGAAAGAGAGGAGAATGGCTATTTTGAGACAATCAGAGGCCTCTGCACCGTGATGGAAGGAGAGTCTGTTCAAAGATGGAATTAACTCAGAGGAAGGAAGAGAGGAGGGGTGCAAGAACATCATGGGGAGTCACAGATCCAGCTGGGCTGAAAGCCACTTCTACTTCTGATTTTTCAGCTATGAGAGCCAATTAATTCCTTTCTTGTTTCTGATTCATTCTTTCCTTCCTTCCTTCCTTCCTTCCTTCCTTCCTTCCTTTTTCCTTTTAAAACTACTTTAAGCCCTGCCCAGTCAGCTCAGTTGGTTGGAGCATCATCCTTTGCAGCAAAGGATTGTGGGTTTGATTCCCAGTCAAGGCATCTACCTGGGTTGTAGGTTTGATCCCTGGTTGGGGAATGTGTGGGAGGCAACCGATTGATGTTTCTCTTGCACACTGATGTCTCTCTCTCTCTCTCTCTCTCTCTTTCTTCTTCTCTCTATAAAATCAATAAACATATACTCGAGTGAGGATTTTAAAAATTAAAATAAATAAATAAATACATACATACATACATACAGCAAGCTACTTTGCTTTGGGTTTCTGGCACCTGAACCTCAAGAGTCCTGGCAAGATCAGAAGGTGAAAGTTCATAAAGAACAAAGAGTGCAAAGGGCTCCTGAAGGGGAAACCAGAGTCATAAGGAAACGAAACCCTCAGGACAGAGGAAAGCAGAAGCCACAGATGTTAGGAGAAGTACAGAGAGTCAGAGGGTGGTGAGAGGGGACGAGGTGAGCACACAGGGAGGTGAAGCTGCCTGAGCTGCCACCTCCGCCTACAGAGGTCCCTCCTGCCAAGCCACTTTGAGGTTTGAATTACTTTCTAGTACAGTTACAATGTATGGAAAGTTGAATTATTGGTCAAAATAGTGTCTGTCCCTCCCTTGGGTGCCCTTTCTGAAGGAGGCATACAATTCCTTCCCATTGATGTCAGCGTTGGTCATGTGATTTGCTTCGGTCAATAAAATGTGAGGAGAAGATGTAAGACCCAGTATGTTCGTCTGTTGGCCTTGCTCCAGAGGAAAGAAAACTCGGAGCAAACAAATTTTCAGCTGACCCATAACAGGCATGCAACATAAGGGAGAAATAAGCATTTGTCATAGGCCCCTGAGATTTGGGGATTGTTTGTTATTGCAGCGTAACTTGAGCTAACTGACATGGTGTCTGTAAGACCTGTATTTACTACAGTTCCTGCTGAACTTGCAGTTTGATTGTTCATCTTTTCCTGGGGTTTCAGGCACATATTTCCTTATAGCACAACCTCTCCTTACACCTAATGGGGAGTAGGCCTTGAACAATCACCCTGATACATAACAACTTTGGAAAGCCATATCCATTAAGCCAGAAATGACAGGCCAATGTTTCATGACCAAGTGCCCCTTATTCTCCCATCCCCTTTCAATTCCTACTCCCCGATACTTCCTGTGACCCTAAGAGGACATGGATTAGATCTGAATATTATAAAACTAAGTAATTGCACACTTTATGTAATTTCCTATTTGTAAGTTTTACAGAATTTCTGTAAAACAAAATCAGAAATGGGTCATTTCAGAGATGCTGACTTCTCAAACTTCAGGCTGTTTTAGGTTTAGAGCACATGCGGCACTCATGAGGTTAAAGATGACCGTGACAGGAATTTGTGCAGTGTATTTATGTTTCTAAAACATGCCACATGTTCGCTTGCTTTAAGCCTACAATAGACTGGAAATATCACCACTTTACATACACAAAGGGAGACTGGGCATGAGAGAGTTGGAGAGACTTTACTAATGATGGACCTGGTTCTGTATCTCCTGGCTCCTTGCCCTGCTTCTCCCCTACCTGCTATATTAGTCATAGCAGGAGAACACCTACCTCCATGACAGGAGCTGGGGAAGAGCAATCAGAGACGCTCCTGATTTGAATAAACAGCTGAACGCATGAAGATATGACTAAACGAATTGATGGATGGATGATGGATAAATGCATGAGTCCATTGATGGACAGATAAAAGGATGAACAGGTACATGGATGATGACTAGATGAATGGCTGGATGGATCTCATTTGTACGGGTGGATGGGGAGATGGATGGAGGGAATTCATGTGGTCTGAGAAAAAAGGCAGCGGCACTCTCTGAGAGTCTGGAAAGTGTGCACAGCCACTTCTAATATGTCACCACCCAGAAGGCCCTACATGGTACTTGACCAATATCTTAACTTTGCCTGCCCAAGTATTTTAATTCTCCCTCATCCCCAAGAAAACAGAACGTGTTACCCACAAGGTTGTCTATTGCTACCGTACAACTTATTAGCCATGTTCACATCACCTCTCCATGCCTTATTTACCTCACTTCTAAAATGGAAATGAAAACAGCATCTCCTTCGTAGACTTGTTGCGGGAATACATAACATACGGAGATCATTTAGTAAAGTGCTTAGCACATTATAAGTTCTCAATAAATAGTAACTATTAGAATTGTCATTCCCTAAAGTTCAGGATAGTTGCCTGTGGAAATCAAGGTAAGTCCCCACTAAGCCTACCATATTGTGATTACAGTCTTTAGCCCTTTTTCATTAGTGGTTGAATCTGTAATACTACAATAACCTTTATTTTATTACACAGCCCTTGGAAATTGAGGGTTTCATCCATGTCAATTAATTCCTTCGCAGCCCACGTTGGCAGTGACAATCAGAATGTCAAAACGTCTCCAAGGATTCCTGGGAAATCTGAGGCACTTCAGGAGGAGCCTGCCCAGGTGAGAGACCAGCCAGAGCGAATCCTTAATGCAGTTCCCAGGAAGGGGGACTCTTCCGAAATGCTAATACATACAATCAACCTGAAAGGCAAGCTTCAAGCTTCCTGCACAGTGATCAGTGATGTGCTCCCAGTGCTGGGACATTTTCCACTGATGAGGCCAGATGCCCGCTTCCTTGCTTCCTCCCCTCCTCCTCTCTTTCTTGCCCCGCCTGCCAGAGAGGAGCCGCCCATCCTTAAGGCATTGCAGCTGCCAGGCAGGGCCCGCAGGTACCGCCCATCGCACTAGGGTGGCGCCCAGACCGTCTCTGACCACCAGGACCCAGGTCTGCTCCAAGGAAACAGCACATTTCTGGAGGAGGCTTAGCCAAGAAATCACCATGGAGTGAGAAACGAGATAAATGTCTGGACGAATGAGGAAATGCCTAACTTGCAGGGTTTGCTCCTGGGACCCAGCTTGTAGCATCCTCTGGCGCCTCCGTGCAAACCCTGCTCCCCCTCTTCCTAGCTGTGTGGCCTTGGGTACATTACTTAATCTTGCCTGCCTTACTTTTCTCATTTGTGAAATGCATATAATAACAATACCTACCTCCTAGGATTGTGTGAGGATTTAATGATTTAATAAAGCACTGAGAACAATGCCTGGTGCGTGGAAATCACTGTTATGTTCTCTGATATGATTCATTCTTTCTTATATTCTTTCATTCATGCAATGCATTAATTCTTCCACCCATCCATTTACTCCTGCACTCATGTGTGCATCTATCCAGCATCCCAACTGAACCTCTGATGAGGTCAGGTGAAAAATGAATTATAAATATCAAGGTTATGTCTGAGAGACAAAAAGGTACCCTGGGAAGCCTGGGAAAGATATCCTAAACCTCCACTTTGTGCAGACAACATTCTGCAAAATCTCCAACAGTGCACCTTTGCTCACATGGTTTTCTCTCTTTGGATGCTTCTCTCCCTCTTCTCTCCTCGGAAATCTCTTACTCATCCTTCAAGGCCCAGTTCAAGGATCATCTCCTGGGTGAAAGTTTTCTAACTCCCAGGTATAACTCTTCTCCATCTCCCCAATGAATGTTTGCTTTAATGAGTCAATGATTGATTGAATGAATAAAAGCTCCCAATTTTCTTTGTTCATATTAATATTACAGCTTGGATCAACTTGTATTATAATTTGTCACTTATGCTCTTCCTTCTGCCTGGAACACTCTTTCTCCTACAAGTAGGTCATTCTTATTTATCATTCAGGTCTTGGTTTAGAAGTCACCTCTTCCAGGAAGCCTTCTTTGAGTTACCAAATGTAGTCCTGGGCTTCTCCTGCAAGCTCTCACAGCCCCGGCTGCTCTCTACCCCCATCACCACACTGGTCACACTGTGGGGTAATTCCTGATTCATCGGAGTATTGCCCCTTTGCAACATTATCTTCCATGAGGTTCAGGACCAGGCCAGTCTAGCTCACCATGGCATCCCCAGCACCCAGCACCCAGTAAAAGTGTCAGGTAAATGTGTCCACAGTATGAACAGCATCCCCCAGGGCTGAGTATGGCATACCTGTGTATGGCAGCCCTGCCCTGTAATGTGCCCAACACCAAGTAAGCACAGGATAAATATTCGGTGAATTTATAGTTGGTGGCAGGTCCCTGGGCCTACTGTCTCCTGTTGCTCCTGAAGGCCCCTCTGGAGGGGGCAAAGGTGTTGCTGGCTCTCCCCTTCCTCCTCTGTTGGGAGGTTTCATGTGTCTGGAAGCTGGAAGAGCACCTGGAGGAAACTGGATGGTGGAATGAAGTGGGGTGAGCAGGCTGTCTGAAAGGAAGGAAGCTACCACTCTCCCCCTGGTAACTGGACACACAGTGCTTCCCCGGGAAATGGAGGACCCGCTCCTCCACCTCCCTCCAGCCCTGGCAGAGGGCACTTAAAGCCCCTCCTTCTGAAAACATTTAGACATCCCTGGACTGAAGCCACAGGAGGCAGAATACAGGAGTGGTTAAGAGCAGACCCTATTTCAAATTCCAGCTCATCTCTTATTAGCTGTTTGGCTCTAGGCAGGTTGCGCAGCCTTTCTGAGCTCCACTCCCTCAACTGTTTAAGGACAATAGCTCACAAGGAAGGTGTGATGATTAAATGAAACAGCATGTGTCACATGCCTGCCACAGAGTAAATGCTCCATGAATACCTGCTGATATTATTGTTGTTGTTGTTAATCATCTTCTCAGAGTTAGATGGGCGCTCAGAACTGATGTATATCATGGCATTGATCCATCTCCACCTCAATCCAGCCCCTCACTGAGGCCCAGGGGAACATGGGGATTTGTCAGAACCACAAGCTGGCAGCAGAACCAGAACCTCTGATGCCTCACATCAATATTCTCCCCACTGCATTGTCAGTGAATTGTGGCCGTTGAGTGGGATTTGCCTCATTTCTGTCCTTGGCATCTGGAGGCTACGTATAGAATGGCGGTGAAACTGGGCCCTGGACTGAAATTCTGTGCCTGTTGCCCCTTACCAGTCATGTGAACTTGGGTGAGTTGCGTAGCCTCTGTGAGCTTCACTTTCCTCATCTAAAAGATGGGAGTAATCAGAATAGCTCCTGCCTTAATGTGAAGGGTCAAAAAGATAATCAGGAAATGCAAGGAGAGCACTTAGTATACTCTTTGGCTCAGAGTAGCAGAGTGGTAACTGTTCATTATTATTTTATTTTATTAGCAAGTCTTAGGGTTTATGATTGTTGGGAGAGGGAGGATTTTAAACTATATCCTTGATGGAGGCTGTTATTCTTCCCGGAAGTCCAGGCTCTGGTGCTTCTGACTTGGGCAGGCCCTTCCCACTCCCTTCCCACTCCCTTCCACACTACACCTACTCTGCCCAGGCAAGATGTGGCCTGCCTCTCCTTTTATGATGACCCCACCAAGGGACACTAGTCTCAGAGCTCTCTCTCCAGCATTCCAGGGCTTGTGGAATGCAGTTCATACCCAATGCTGGAGGGACCCGGTCTGCCCCAGGCTGGGCTGACTTCTGGCGCTCGCTCTGTCTCCCGCAGGCCAACAGAAACCTGCTTGGATCATATTGGATGACAACACACTGCTGGGTGACTTCTCTGTGCTTTGCTTTACCTCTCTGCAGCCAGAGCTGGTGGCTGGTCCTCAGGGATGTCCAACTGACATGGTTTTTGTTCCTGAATTGGCATCATCACCCTCACTCCAGTGTCATCTAAAGAATTGTTTGTCCCCTAGGTCCCAGAGAAACCTGGATGTGTGGGGGCCCCTCCAGTCTGTCGTACCTGGGAGGTAGTATCCTAGAGCTAGGGGGCTGGAGGGGAGGGGAGGACCCCTGGTCCTCACATCTCCCATTAGCTTCTTTGCCAGGAGCAGATCTGGGGCCCCCCACCTCCAGATGCCCAGAGGCCTGAGGAATTGTCGGAACTGCTGAACCTGACATGTTTAACTGCAGGAGACGCCAGTGGTCTCCTCCAGATGCAGGCTAAAAATACAAAGGAGCCAGGGCCCTTGGTAATGGAGACTTTAAGAGCCTGTGACATGCGGCAATGGCTGTGCAGCAACTAATGAGCTCCAAGCCGGTCAATGCCAGAGCCTGGAGTAAACGTGGGGGCTGGGAGCAGGGACAGGGGTGTCACTCAGCATTTGTCCATCCTGGCTCAGAAATCTGGAGTGTCGGCATGGGCCAGGTGCTTGGGGACCAGCTCAAGCAACCCCTTGAGGTCTAGATGGGGAGACTGAGGCCAGGTGACAGGAGGTTGGAAGACATATCTGGGAGAGGCAGAGGCCTCAAGGGACTCTATCCAGATCTCTGCCTCTTTAGCTCCCTGTCTTGCTCCAGCCCTGTGCCATAGGACCTGCACCAGGAGACTCTGGCAGATGGGTGAGAATTAACCAACTGAATTGACAAATGAATAAGCGAATGAATAAATATCTTCCTCACTGCAGTCCCCCATAGATGGGGACTGTAACTTAGTCATCCTGTCGCTTCAGGAGTGCCTGGCACACAATAGGCCCTCAAACACTGCTTGCTGAATAAGTGAACACCCGATTTGGTTCTTGATCTACCCCTTTCCTGAGTGTGGAGATAGGAAGTCTGTGAAAAGTGTGCCTGGGGTCTCTTTCCATTGATCCTACCATTCAGACAGCTGAGGGGTAGTCTCACCGACTAGAGAAAATCAACCACAACACTGAGGACCTTTCTTAAACACTTAGTAGGTACAGTCCTAAGAACTTAGGACAAATTATCTCTTTAGTCCTCACATCAGCCTTATGAATGAAGTTCAATGATTATACCTATTGCATAGCAGAGAAAGCCGAAGAGCTCCAGAGCCTGTGTGACTTGCCCTGGGTCATTCCTCTAGGAAGAGATGGACAAGATTCAAACCTGGACCAGCCTGCCCCAATCCCTCCTTAACCATTGTGCTACCCTGCCTCCCCTACAGGACAGCAGGATAGGAGAGGAGACTTGTGGGCCAGAGGAAGCCACCCAGAATGGAGGCAAAAATACTTCCAGGGCCCATAAAATGTTTGCTAAATTCCAGGATAAGACTGGGGAGAAATAATAAGCATTTGTCACTCTTTTATAGCATATTAGATGCTTTCTCCTGCATTCTCTCATTTGATCTTCACCACAGGCCTGGGAAGAAGGTATTGTCATTATCTACATTTTACTGGTGAGGAAAGTGAGGCTCCCACATCTGGGCAGGCTGCACACCTGAGGGTGGTACTATCATAAGGACTTTCTTCTCAGCTCCTGAAAGTTGGCATAAGCCTTCCCCAAATTGTCATTGGCTCCAAGGGTAAGTCTAGGCTGAGACCCTTCTGACATTTGTGGGCTGTCTGTAAGCACAGGCAAAGGCCAGCAGGGGACAGAGGCCGGGAGCAAATGCCTGGGCCTGCCGGCCTCAGAACTCTCACTCCTCTCTGAGCTGTCCACGTCTTCCACTTCTTTGGCAGCCCCTCCCGAAGGAGGGCAGAGCTTGTCGTCTCTGCATCATCACAAAGGTATTAGCCAACAAGTAGCTGCCCTGGGCTGTGGAAAAGTAAACACAGGTACCTCTTTGCTGGAGCACTGGCGGTTTGCACGGCTGAAAGGACAGAAAGTATGTATGGAATGAAACCAGCGCCCTTCACCCTCTCCAGGCCCCTCTGGCTTCCCAATTCCTCCGTCAGCTCCTTGACCATCAGAGCAGATGGCCACAGTTGGGCCCAAAGTGGGAGCCCCCATGAAAAATGTAAATTCAAAGTATAACATGATGGAGGGCTGGGTGGGGCCCCCGTCCTATGCTGAGTCTCGGGTCTCCAAAGTGAATGGCGCCCTGACTGGTGTGGCTCCATGCATTGAGCGCCAGCCTGTGAACCCAAAGGTCACCGGTATGAGTCCTGTTCAGGGCTCGTGCCTGGGTTGCTGGCCAGGCCCCCAGTGGGGGGCGTGTAAGAGGCAACAGATTGATGTATCTCTTGTGCATGCATCGATATTTCTCTCCCTTTCCTTCTCCCTCCCTTTCCCTCTCTCTAAAAATAAATAAATAAAATCTTTTAAAAAAAACAGTGAATGGGGGTGTCAGAAAGAGATTATTTGGAACTTCCTCAGTTCAGTACAGGGACAGCTGTGAACGACATAAATCTTATCATCTTTACTTTTTGTGCCAATTCAGATGGATGAAAAATATTCTTTTTCACTCACCCTGTAAAAATGAGAACCAATATTTTATGCGATAAAATTTTGGGGACCCTTTGCATACATTAAGGTCATACAGCCCTTGTGATTACAAAGAGGAGCCAGAGCAGGAATGTGCCTGAGCAGGTTTCATGCAGGCACTCAGCAAACATCTCTGCAGCCCCTGTGGTGTGCCAGGCACCAGGCTGGGAGTGGACAACACGGCAGTGACCCAGGCAAACACTCCCTTTTGTCAAGAGTTTCTGGTCCAGCAGGAGACTGGCAAGCAAATTTCACACGGTGGTAGGTGCTCCTAGGGATGGAGAAGAGTCTTGGGAAGCCCACAGGAAGCTCCTGACCCAATCAAGGAAAGAAGAAGCCTCCTGGGGGAGGTGGCAGCTGGACTTAGTCCTGAAGAATGGACAGGAGGTAGATGGTATCGTGGTGAAGAACTCATGAACTGGAACCTGGTGACCCTGAGCAAGTCACTTGACTGCTCTGTGCCTCTGTTTCCTCACGTGTAAAATAGGGATAATCCTGGTAATGCACCCCAACTGGGATTGTAAGAATTAAGTGAGTTAATACATGTAAAGCACTTACAACAGTGCCTGGCAAATGGCAAGCATCTACTACACATCAGGTATGATTATTTTTACCTTGTAGGTTGTTGTGAAGATTAAATAAGGGAGCATTTGGGAAACACTTAGCACAGAGTGAGTGCTCAATAAATGGAAGCTGCTATTATTTTTGTTTGCCAATACCCGCCAGGTGGATGGGAGGGGTGAGGAGGAGAGGAATCCAAGGCAGAGACAACAGCATATGCAAAGGCCTGAAGGCCGGGGTGAGCCTGGTGCATTTGGCAAAGTCTAGAAGTTCAATTAGACTGGCACATAGCCTGGGTCCCAGGAGTGATGCAGGATGGGTCTGGGAGGTGGAGGCAGGGGCTGGATCTGGAGGCCCTGAGAAGAATGAGCCTCCCTTACCTCACATAGCTCATTTGGGGCTGCCCAGGCTGATGAAGGCTGGCCTGGGGGGATGGGGGAGTAGAGGGCAGGGCAGTATGGGAGTGGGCTGCTCTGCCCCACTCCCCGACCCTGCCCAGTGTCATTCTTCGTGGAGCCGCTGGCTGTCAATTAGGCAGCCTCAGTGCAAGAGGCTCTCTTTCCTCCTGCGATACATGTCATATCCGGGAACGATCAAAACAGCTTTGCTTTGGCAAAATGTCTTGTGCTGCGTGTTTGTTCTTTGGTGTCTGAGTGTAACTCCTGTTGTTCTTGAGACACCTGTGATTTGCTGGTCCCTGACAGCCATTACTGGCTCAAAGTCTCTGCCTGCCACACAAGCCACCTGGTGGCACCCCCATTTCTTTCTCTGCCATCCCCAGAGCACTAAATGCCTTTCCAGACCACAGGGGTCGAGCCTGGCACTGAGTCAGACACAGCGGCAAGACAGCCAATTTTAGTAATCACCTCTACCATTTGGCAATACCTATTGTGTGCCAGGGGCTTTGAGTGTCTTATTAATTTGCTGAACAACCCACAGTTAGGCCTTATTATCTATTTAACTGAGGCACAAGTAAGGTTAAGAAACTGGCCTAAGTCCACCCAGTTGATAAGTGACAGAGGTAGAAGAATTTGAACCCAGATCTCTTGGCTCCCACAGCCTGAGTGAGCACTTGTTACCACACCAGGCTGCCTCTCTCCAGCTCACCTGCTCCAAGGCCCGCAGATTCTGAAGGGAGGGGCTTGGGGTTGGCTGGGCTTCAACACAGACAGGAGGTCAACAGGTGAGAAGTCAACTCATTTGACCCCAGGGGGCCCCTCACCTGTCTGTTTCAGATCCTGGGAGCATCCTTTGGTCTCCACTACCCACCACCAAATCTCCTTTTAAGTTCATACATGTCAGCCATTCGATTGCTTCATTATTATTGGTGCAATCACAGCCTTACGCAAGGCTTGAGGTCCGTTCCCCATCCCCGACCCCTTTTCCCACACTCTAGGGCCTCTGAGAGAGCAGGAGCCATAGGAGGTACAGGTCCTCCATTCTGTGACCAGCTCCTTGAAGGCAGAGCCCTGTGTGTCTTATTCACCCTTGTTTTCCCAGTGCCTTGAACTGCAGGAGGTACTCGGAAAATGTTTGTTGAATAATCATATCCACAGCTGCTCTGACTGAGCTGCACTGAGCACTTCACTCATTGACCCCATTTAGTTGTGATAGAGACCATATAAAAGGTTATTATTTTCCTCACAGACGAGAAAACAGAGGCTGGAAAGATGAAATGAGGGGCCATGGACCACAGCTAGCAGGTGTGGAGCCAGGATTCAAAACTCAGGGCTGCCTGGCTCCAAGGTTGTCTTCCTTACAACCCCCAATTCCATCCTAAACTCCCCCTTAATGTAGTCAGTTAGTGAATAATCAATCAATCAATGCCCTCTGCAGTCAGCTGCACCTGGCCTCACCCCTCCCACAATCTCCTGGGACACTGGAGTCCTCTGTCCACCCTGCCCCCTCCCAGTGGCCATAGCCTCGGAGCAAAGCATCTCCCAACAAGGCTTATTATTTCTAACCTGCCTAAGTTCAAAGGCATTTCAGTTCCATTTTGAGTCAAGGAACAGTTTTCACTTTGCCTCTCTGACCCCTTACCACCCCCACTGCCTCCTCCAACTGGCGCCAATAACACAAGATAAATCTTTCCTCAGAAATATAATAGTTGTTCTTCCTCTTCCCGTTGAAGCCTCTGCCAGGTAATTAGCATATGCTGACACCTTGATAGACGAAAAGAAAGGCATGAGATAATTCCCTTTTTCTTTAACCATTATGGTATGAAGCAGCCTTTTAATTTGCCAGTTACTCAATCCGGCATTCCTGAATGCAGCCCACCGTGTGACATGTTATTCTAGCTGATCCTACCATCTCTGGTATTATCACCAACCCAGGTCACACTTGACGGACCAAATTCCCCCTCTTTACATTGACATCCATCTGGTAGGAGGGGCAGCTGGAGTTCCAATGTTCTGGCAATTGTGGGATGACGTGGTCATACTTGGTTGGGCACCCCCAGGGGGCAGCCGGAGGCTTTGTCAGGGCCACATACCTACAGGGTCACTTTCAAAATCCCCTCCCACTTCTTGTTCCTCCCCCAAAAGTTGGCCTTTGACCAGGGCTCTTGGGAGTCTGCATTTGATGAAGTGGGAACCTCAGCTTGCAACTGGTGGTGCTTTCTCTTCTCAACAACAACAACAACACACACACACACACTATGGGCTCATGGGCCTGAAATCTTGGGCTTGTGTCCAGCCTCTTTAGAGGACTGTCCCTGCATGGCCAAATATATATTTTTCTCCTTGTCCTTTTTGGGGGTGAGTGATAGGGGAATATATTCCTTCATTCACTTCATTTCTTCATTTTGCAAATAATTTACAGAGTTTCTACGTACTCTGTGCCAGGCAGTATTCTAGGAATTAAAGAGACAGAGATGAACAAGACAGGCGAGGGTCACAGCCTCCTGGAGTTTATAATATAGTTCAAGGAAGCATACAAGGAATTATTAATGAACCAGTTAAAGATATCATTTCAGATGGTGACATGTGCTTTTTAGGGAAAAACACAAGTGACATGAAAGGGAGGAAGGACTCTCTGAGACAAGTGGCCAGGGCAGGTCTGATATTTGAACTGATAAATTGATGAATGCAAATATGCCAGCTATGTATGAGCTGGGGGGGAAATTCCTGGAAACGGGAATAACAGGTGCTCACAATGCACAAACTGGTTTGAGAAGCCGGTCATCCTGCAGCTGGGCCTGTCACCTTGGAGGGGTCTGGCCCACCCTGACACAGCTTTGACTTTCCTTTGACTAAGGCAGGTGGGGCAGGGTGGGACAGGCAGCTTGCTCCTCCATTTGGTGAGGGGGAGAAACAGCTGCCTGTTTCTTCCAGTCCACCAGCCCCCCCACAAGGCTGAGACCAGCCCCCCACACCTGAGCAGAAACCGAAAATCAGATCAAGTTCCTTGACCTGCCAACAGCTGCCCAAGGACATCTCCAGCCCCCTACCTCTCAAACTCCTTCTACTCCAGGCAGGAGGCTCTCAGCTGCCCCAACATTTCCCTGCCCTGTTAGCCCATCTGTTCCTCCTCTTGGCTGGGACAGGCTCCTGACACCCTCACTCTGGGCCCAGGGGCTAAGGTGGGGGGTTGGGGGGAGGGCCTGTCAGCCAGCCTGCACCAGGGCAGACACAGCTCCTTTCCTCTCAATTCAGCTAAGGTAAGGTAAAAAATAAAATAAAATAAAATAAATAAATACATACACACACACACACATTATATATATATATATATTTATGTATGTATGTATGTATTTATTTATTTTAAGGAAACTCATCTAGCAAACAGAGGGAAGAATAACATAGAAAGAAAGGGGGGAAATGTAGAAGCTGGGCCATGGGTGTTCGCAGAGCTGGTACTCATGACTCTAAAGGAATTCAAGCCTCACCATGCAGCTCGCTTGGCCTTCTCAGAACCTAAGTGCCCTCCCCCCACCATCACTACCCTGATGGCTCCAGACACAGAAGGACCTTGCGACATCACTCAGATTGCAAGGTGACCTGTTGGCTATTCTGTTGGGGGTGGGAGGCGCACAGGCCCAGGGCCCAGTTGAGCACCCCGCGCCTCTCCTCTCCCTGCTCCACGGGAGATCCCGTCTGCCCTCCCAGCTGCCTCAGCCTTTAAGCCTGTCTCCCCCCCTCACCCTGCACCCCCCCAATCTATTCTCTATGCATTGAGACCACTATAAAGCAAAAATCAAAACAAAAATTCCACTGGCCTCCCATAGTGTTTTCAATTAAAAAAACATTTTTTTAAACGAGGACCAACAAGGCCTTGCACGCGCGCCCGGACCCTGCTTGCTTTCTCACGTCAACTCACTGAGGTCTTCCCCGCTACCTTGCCTCACATTTCAACTTCACACAGTCCTTAATACTTTTTCCTCACCATTTATCACTGCCTAGCATTATATATATTTAAACCTATTTATCTTGTTTATTTTCTTTCTCCCCACTAGAATATAAGCTCTAGGAAGGCAGGAATGTTTGTCTATTTTTTCCTATATAACCTCCACAGCTTAGCAGTGTCTGGCATATAGTAGGTGTTCAACAGTTAGTTGTTCAGCAAAATAATAAATAAATCTCCTTCCTACTGCTATTTCAAACAGTGCCTGGAACATAGTAGGCATGAAATAAATATTTATATAACAAGTGAATGAAAGAAAGAGTGAATGAAGCTGTGTCTCTCTAAAACCCTCCTTTTGCTCTAGGGGTACTTTCTATTCCTCCAGTTTCTCAAATTCTGTCTGGCAGTTCCTCCAGGGGTCTAAGATCACAGGGAATCTGGAGACATAATTGCACGTGCCGGTCCTTCACCACCCATAAGCACTTTGTTACAGACTCTGACCACAGGGAGCGTGGTCAGTGGTTACAAACCAGGGTTCTGGAGCCAAACTGCCTGCATGCAAATCCTGGTCCTCCCACTTACCAACTGGGTGACCTTAACATCCATGAGCTTCTCATCTGCAAAACAGAGAGGGATGACTACTTACCTCATGGGGTTCTGAAGTGTCCCTACTGAATGCTTGGAAGGCAGGGGCCAAATACACAAGTTCACGTCTGATTCCTTCGCACTTAGTAGGTGCCTGATAAATTGGAGAATGAATTTTTGTGTTTCCTACTGAATGTGGTACCCAGTGTGTCCATGAGTGAAACCGGTCAGGTGCAGGCATAGCAGAGGTACACCCCAACTGGCTACGCTTCAAGGGTTTCTGCCCGATTACCCAGAATTTGCCTTCTTCCCTCATCTGAGAATCCCCGCTCTACTCTCATTTGGTGTGTGGAGGTGAGGAGCAAGAAGTCCAGTGGTGGCCACCACCGTCCACCCTGTGCCCAGGGGTCCCTGTGTATCCCCAGGCCTTCAAGCTTCTTTGCAGCCTCTCTGCTCATGGGTCTGTGACTAAACTGCAGTCTTTGCTCTTGCCCCCCTCCTCACTCCAGAATTCAGCCAAGTGCCCCCTCCACAGAGCCCCAGCAGCTCAGGCTACAGTGTTCTCGCCCCTTCCTGACCACCCACTGCATCTATTGACTGAATCGTGCTTTCTGGCATTTGCTTCCACCTAGGCTGACATTTGATTAGGTTCTGGCACAGGTCCTCCTCTCACTTGCCTGTCAGATCTCCCCAAATCAACTTTAACAATAATAATAATAATGCTCCCTCTCATCTGGGAACCCACTGGGCACTTGTACAAAGGGCTTTCATTTCTTTTCTCTCTGTCTCCACAATCACCCCAGAGTGTAGAAGGCAAGGATATTCTACAAATAAGGCAATCTAGGTTCAGATAGCTTCACAACACAAACTCCTCACCCCAACCTACTCCCCTTTTTCCAATTCAGCCATTGACACCACTGTCCAAGATGCCAAGCCAGAAACGGGGGGCAACAGCGCCATCCTGTACCTCATCTTTTCTCTCACAGACACATGGTCCCCAAACTCTGCAGATGACACCTAAGTCTCTCTCCAGACCACTCACTGCTCTGCAGCTCTTCTGCCGTGGCCCACGTGAGCTGGCCATCAGCCTTCAGAAGGACTGCAAAGATCTCTCACCCCATCTGTGCGATTCCCCACCCTACTCTTTTCGTTCTGTCCACTGCATCAGAGAAGTCCTGATGCACACTCATTCACTCATTCAACAAACAGTCATCAGGAGCCTACTAGGTGCCATGTATTGTTCTAGATGCTGGGGGTACAGCAATGAACAAAACGAAGCCCTTGCCCTCATGGAGCTTATATACCAATGGGAAGGTGGAGGACCAGTAAGAAATACCAAGTAAATATATAGTTTCTAGAGCGTGATAACTGTCATGGAAAGGCAAAAAGCAGAGGAAGTAAACAAGGAGTGCTCAAGCAGGAGAGAGGCCTGTTATTTACAAGACAGGGAGGTCGGCGCTCACTGAGCAAACCTCTGGAGGAAGTGAGGGAGCAAGCCTTGCTGACCCCTGGGGCAGTTCCAGGCAGATGGAATGGCAAGTGCAAAATCCTCAGGCGGGATTGGGCTTGGCAAGGCCATGTCTGAGAAAGTGCACAGAGACCAGCAAGGCTAGAGGAGCAGGAGAAGATGAAGAGATTTGGCAGAAAGCCTCCCCTTGCAGGGTTTGCAGGCCATTTTAAAGACTTTGGCTTTGACTCTCAGTGAGATGTGGAGTCATTGGAGGGTTTGAGCAGAAAAGTGACATGATTTACATTCTAACAGGATCGCTCTAGCTGCTTCATGGAGAATAGACTGTAGGGAGACAAGGGTAGAATCAGGGAGACCAGTAAGGAAGCCACTGCGGCAATGCTGATGGCTTGGGCCAGGGTGGTGGCTGTGGAAGTGGTAAAAAGTGGTCAGACGCTGGGTGATTTATGAAGGTAGAGCTGACGATATTTGCTAATGAGTTAGATGTAGAGTGTGAAGGAGAGAAGTCAGGAATGGCGCCAAGGATGGCTGCAGATTTGATCTTGTCACTCCGATAGTTCCCCATTGCTCTTACGTTTGTCCAAACCCCTTACCATGTGTTATAAGGTCCTTCATGATCTGAACATCTGCTCACCTCCCCAGCAACAGTGACAACTACTACTGTTTAACAGTTATTGATTGTTGATCTCCTGCCAGGCCTGGGCTAAGCCCTGTACAGAAGTTATCTCATTCATTCTCCACAACAGTGCAACGAAAGGTGCACTATTATTAACCTCTGCTTACGAACATACCCATTTCACAGAAGAGAAAACTGAGGCACAGGCATATTAAATAACTTGGCCAAGCTCACACAGCTGGTAAGTAGCAGACCCAGGATTTGAATCCAGGCATCTGATTGTAAAGCTGTTTCTTTAACCACCATGAGAGAGTTGAATTTCAGTTTTATTCTTCCATGAGCTTATTCTCTTAATCTCTGTGCCTTCTATCCCTCATACCTCCCTCCCCCTACTCTCCACACTTTTGTCTGGCTAAACCACCTTCCTCTGGGAAACCATTTAGGGTGTTGTACCCCTGCTTGTACCTGCTGTGTTTCTGCCCACCCTGCCACCTAAGGGCCCATTTAGGGACCTGCTATTCCCTACTAGACATGAGCTCTCTGTGCACAGAGGCCAGGTCTACCTGTCTTCCAGCCGTATCCACAAAGCAGAGGACAGTGCCCGGTACCTAGGCACTCAGTAACTAGTTATCTGTTGATGGATGAATGGTACCAAGCTGCAACTCAGATATTCTAGCTCTAAGAAGGATGTGCTGTGAATCCACTCTCTGGTAAATGCCCCACCACTTTGCCTTCTCACAGCCCCTACACTGCTACCCTCATGGATAATAATAATAGGTAGCATTTATTGAGTGCTGACTTTGTGCTGGGCACAGTAGTAAGCACTTAGCATGTACTATTCCATTTAATCCTCCCAATGCATGTATGAGATAAACATGCTTATTACCTCCATTTTACAGGTGAGGAAACCAGCTCTCAAAGGTAAAATTCCCCAGAGTCAAAATGTGATACTGGGATGCTACACAAATAGTTGCTGAATTGAATTGATGAAATTGGCTCTAACCTGTGCCTACTGACTCTGTGTCCGTGGCTCTCAGCACAAGGCCCCGCACAGAGCGGGCACAGGCTCAACCAGTGAGCAGATCCGCGGTCCAACTTTCAGCTGCAGAGGAAGACCTCGCTCCTCTCCCATCTCCCTCTTCAAACCCTTAATAAAAGCCTTGAGAGTGACCGATGGAAGGGTGTGATTTCCTCGGGAGAGCAGCAGCATCTACATGGGAACATTCAAACAGGAACAAAATTCTTCCGCGAGGGCATAGGCTTCAGAAGACAGCTGTGGATGGAGAGTTGTTGTTGGAGAGAAGCGGGGGTGGGGGTGCGGTGCCGAGGGACTGGAACAATCCTTTATTTATTTATTTCCCCCTCGGAGCCTTCACCTTTCATTAAAACAGCCTCCGGATGTAGGTGCAATCAAACATTCATTAGACAAGCAAGGTACATTAAAAAAAAAAAAAAAAAAAAAAAAACTAACAAAGCCCAAAGACACACACACACACACACACACACACACACACACCACACAGAGCAATAATCAATCTGCGAAATGAAAACGGTCCTTCAAGCGAGAAAAGCAGGCTGTGTTCCTCCGCACCGCGCTTCTCACACCCTGTGTCCACCCCTTGGTGACAGTAGCTCTCTCCTCCAGGTTCCTGCGTGCCTGGCAGCAGGTCCCTTAGCTGACTGCCCTGAAGCTATGACCCCGAGATCTGGCACTCGCGTGCGGCAGGGTCTGCGGAGCAGTCCGTCCCCACCCCTATCCCCACCCCACTCCCCGCTGCCAGCTAGCCGGCAGTGAGGGGGTCCTCCCAGACCCCGCCAATCCCCGCATGGGCAGGCTGGCCCATGGGCTGAGGCGCACAGAGTTCTAGCTCGCATCTGTTCGCACATCCTGACTCTAGGCTCAGAGCTTGGCCCTGGGGGTCGTCTGCATGCACAGGGCAGTGGGCATTTCCCCAAAGCCGGGTGGCTGGAGGAATGGGGGGTGGAAGGCGGTTGTCCGGGAAGCCCGCCCTCCTCGTCGTCTCAATCACGACTGGCTTCCCGGAGGAGAGGATGGCGACGGAACAGAGAATGGGGACAAGGAAGTAGCTCGACAGATGGGTAGTGGGAAGCTCTTCCCAGCATATGGGGCCCCGTGGGTGGAAGCAGTCAGGGCCGGGCGAGGGGGAGGAGACACAGGGTTGCCGAGACAGTCCCGGGAGCGGGGACGCGCGCTGGGTGGAGGTGGGCGCGGGCTAGTGCACAGGTCTTAGAAGGGAGGAGGTAAGACCCCGAAGGTGGGGGTGCCGGGGAGTGGGGGTGGCCTTGGAGGCGCTCACCCCGGAGCCTGTGGTGGATGCAGCACACTGAGCGCCTTGCACAAGGGCGCCCCCTGATGGTGCCTCACGAGTCAGTCACGGTTTCCATTTTCTTCTCCAGTTTAACAGAATCCTTGATGGAGTGCTTCCTAGGAGACAGGCACTGGGCTGAATCCTCCTTTGGAGGACACCACTGTGCCCATTTTTTAGCAAAGGAAACGGAGACCCAGTGAGATCATAACAGCTCGGCGTGCATAGTAAGAGACAGGATTCATTTCCACTCATGCATTCATTCACTCAACAAATATTAAGAAGTTCTTACTGTGTGCTGGGGGCACTGGAGTAGAGCACCGACAGGTCCGTGGCCTCTTGGGTCTTATAGTCTAGGTGAAGAGAGAGCACACAAGTAAATAAATGAGCAAAATCACCTCAGTGCTGTGGAGGAAATAAATCAGGGTGTGGAGCTAGGCAGCAACTGTGCGCTCGGCTCCCCCCAGCCTGCCTCGCCCACACTTCTCCCTGGGGACTGGGATTTGTCAGCCTTGGCTTCAAAGCAGGCAGCAAAGGAAGGTGGCTCTGGGGGCAAACCTACGGTGTGTGTGTGTGTGGCGGAGGGGGGTGGTGTGTGTGTGTGTGCAGATTCCCAAGGCCAGGAGCTGCTCCCATCCCTGGCAGCGCCTCACATGTATCCACCACGAGCACCTGCAGCCCCAGGCTCTCCCACTGTGGCCAACCGGCTGAATTATTTCCTCATCTCAACCGGATGAGTTTTTAATCTGTCTTTATACAGAAGCCTGGCTGCCTGCACAGGGATTATTACTGACTTCTCTGCACATCGATCCTGCTTCTCCTGGCTGTTCTGACCAAGTGAGGCTCTGAGATGGGGGTGGGAGTGGTCTGAAAAGATGTAGGGCACACAGGTGTTGGCTATGGGCAGGGGTCTGTAATGTGCAGGCATCAGATGCTCAGGACTTCAGGGGCACTGCCCTGCAAGGTGAGAGTGCAACCAGGGTGTAAGGATGTGGGTATGAAGGGGCAAAGCCCACCATTTGAGCTCGGGAGACAGGGCTGTTCCAGCAGTACCAGGTTGCTCTCTCCTCATGCAGTTTTGCAGCACCAAGGGGAGAGATGAAAGAAGGCAGGAGAAGCTGACATGGCTTGGGACAGGGAACAGAGGTCAGGCCAGTAGGCCGGCAGAACAGGGTTCTGTCCCAGCTCTGCTGTTTACAAGCTTTGTGCCCTTGGGCAATTACTTCATCTCTCCTCTCCTGTACAATGGAGGTGCTTACTGAGGCTATTTAATGAGGTGGTGTTTGCACCCTGTCCTCACACAGTGAGCACTCAATGTCAGCTATTGTTATTAATATTGTTATCTGTAAATGGGAGTAGGAGTGCTGGCTCTGCTTCCTGGACAGCTCTCTTGTGAAACTGGAAGGACAGAGGCACCAGGCCCATGTGAGGACATTGCTGATCCACAGCCAGCTCACCCATGCTAGTAAAGGTGTGAGGAGGCGTGAGGCAGACACACATAGTCAGTCATCCTGCATTGGGTCAGTGACACTCTCAGTCTGACAGCTGTTTAGACATGCAGCCTAACTACACCCTCTGCTGCCTGTGCACCTGGCCTACTAGCAAGGAATGTGGGATGAAAACACCCACATGTGACTTTTCATTTTCCCTGGGGCCGCACATGCCCTCCATGGCCTGGGTGTGTCTTCTGTTCCCACCTAATCACTCACATCTCCTGCCCCTTGCACTCGGAGCTCCCAGCAACTCCTACAGAACACTGGGCTCCTCTTCCCTCTGCCTTAGCATATGCAGTTCCTTCTCCCTGGGACACTTTTCCCTTCAAACTCTAACTCCTTGGGGACAGACTTGGTATATTGGTTCATCAAAAGTGGATGATCAGCGCCCTGGTTGTATGGCTCAGTAGATTGAGCACCGGCCTGTGAACCCAAAGGTCACAGATTTAATTCCTAGTCAGGGCACATGCCAGGGGTGTAGGCCAGGTCCCCAGTTGGGATGTGTGAGAGGCAACAGATCTATATATCTTGCACATTGATATTTCTTTTCCTCTCTTTTTCCCCCACCCTAAAAACATAAATAAATAAAATCTTTTAAAAATTGGTTTATCAGTAAAAATGTTTGTTGAATGGAATTAAATGAACCCACCTCCATCCCAACTGGCTAACTAGTTCCAACCTAAGCTCAAATCTCACTTCTCAGGAAAAGATCTGCCCTGCCAACTGTGGGGAAAGCCTCTAGTTTCACCTCCTGAAGTCTCCTGTGCTTCCCTGGGAGAAATGGGCTGGTTTGGTGTCTGTCTCCTTTGCTAGACAAAAACTCCACAGGCCAGGGACAGCTCTTTCTTGTTTACTGCCCTTTTCAGTTACCTAACATGTAGTCAGTACTCAAGAATAAAGTGAACAAGTGAATGAATGGAAGAATGGCACTAGGACTCCACACTCCTGTTCCAGTCCCTCTCACTGACCCTCCTTCCCCATCTGCAGAGGAACGACTTCTGGTTTTCCTGACAGGCAGGGTCTTTGCTTTCCGGTCCCTCTTCCTTCTACCTCTCTCCTCCATAACCATTCACTCTCAGGCCACGCACTGGTTCCTAGGGACACCCCCTGGCTGGATCCTTTCAGCCTTGATTGCCCCTCCTTGTTGAAAAGTAGGGCCCGTTCTGACTTCCCTGGGGCCAGGCCTGGCCCTGGGCACCCTGGATCTGACTCCTTTCCGCCTTCCAAAGAACGCAGCTCTGGGTCTGCAGATACATTGAGGCTGGACACCTTTCTCCCCTCACCAGGCAGTCGGGCCTAGCAAATGCCGAGTCATTGCTGGCTGCTGCTGCCTGCCTCCAGCTCCTCCAGCCTGAGGAGCTGCCAGAAGCAAACCCAGCAGAGGCGCCCCTGGCAGCATCTAAAGCACTCACAACTGAAACCAAAAAGTTTCTGCTTCCTTTCTGCAGGCTGCCACCTCTGCAAGGGCAGATAGAACAGGACATAGGCCAGGGGTGGAACTACCAATGCTGTCCCATCTCAGTGCTGCCTCCCCAAACTCCCTCCACTGCCAACGGCGTCCGGACACAGGCTGACAACCCAAACTCAGTTTCTCCTTCTTATTAAAGGAGCTACCAAGGGAATATTGGCAGAGCTGTGCACCAAAACTTTGGTGCCTGTGAATGCTGACTAATAATTAAGCCCCTATAAAGTGCTTGTAGATAAGCATAATCCCTTGCATTTATACAGCCCTAAATCCATTTCAGAGCTTGTATATTATCTCACATGATCTCCCACAATAATTCTATTGGGTAGTTGTTGGGACGGAAATTAATGTCCTTATTTTGTAGAGGAGAAAATCAAGACTCAGAGAGGGAAGAATCTTGTCTGAGACCACACAGCTTGTGGAGACCAAAGATGAGCCCAGAATATAGGTTCCTAACAGTCCATGGCTCTTACTTATCCCCATGCCCAGGATCCTGGAGTAGCCCACACAGCACAACAAACAGGTGTTGAGCATATATATACAACTTGAATTTTGTTATCTCATTCAGCTCCCAACATAGCCTTATGATAATTAGCAATACCTATTATTAGCCTCCATGTTACAGATGAGGTGACCAAAGCTCAGACATTAAGCAACTTGCCTGGGGTCACACAAGCTAGTCAGATCCAAGACAAAATGCTAGTCTGTTTGAACAATCTGACTTTAACCCCTATCCCTAGGCTCTCCCTTGCTTAACTGAGGCTCCTTCTCAAACCCCAAACCTCTTCCTTGGAGTCTAGGATTATTAGAGATGTCCTCTTTTCTGTGGCTAGCTGCACTCCCAAGTCGCTTATTCATTCATACATTTATTTGACAAATATTCACTGAGGCCTTCCTTCATGCCTGGCATGAGGAATAGAACAATGGACAGTGGCCCAATCTCCTGCTCTAAAGTAGTTGGCCCAGGCTGGAGAAACCTGGGAGGGCTTCCTGGAAGAAGGAGCACACAAGATATATCTTAAGAGATGAATGAGGGGTAGACAGCGGAGAAAGAAGAAGGAAAAATGTTCCAAGCACAAAAAGCCAGAGAGAGCAGCACCTGTTCAGGCACCCCATAAATGAGACAGTGACTGCAGGAGAGAGGTGAGGTGAGGCTTGTGTTGTGTTGGAAAGGGATATGGGGTGTAGGGTAAGGTAGTAACCTGACAGGTCTGTGTTAAGAATGCTGTGGAGGCTATGAGGAGGGTGGAGCTGGCACTGGGGACACTGTCCACTCTAGTACAAGATCTTTCTTAGTTACTTCTTGTTCTAGACCTTTGGAGCCAGCCCTGTAGAATGTAGGGATGCAGTGCTTGGTTAAGTTAGGGGGAGACTTTGGAGGGGTTGGGGGTTAGGGATAAGGAGTAGTTTGTGAATGGGATAAAATATGAAACCCTAAGTTTCCTCCTAGTGGTTCTCAATGGGGTACCCATCTGAGAGCAGGCAGAAAAGGAAGAGTGTTCTGGACAATGGGAATAGCATCTGCAAAGGTGCAGAGGCAAAAGAGAGCAAACCCAGTTGTGAAGCTAGAGTTAAATATGGCTGAAGTCAGGGTCTGGGCTGGGTGGAGCCACTACTGTGCAGTAGGAATGAACTCAGGCCTTAATGGGTAAGAGTCCAGGGGCTCTGCAGATGGCCACTTAGTTTCAAATCCCAGCTCCTACTAGCTATATGTCCTTGGGCAAATTACTTAATTTTTCTAGTTCTTAGTTTTCTCATCTGTAAAATAGGATTGTTGTGAGGATTATATAACACACTTAGCATATAATAAACACTCAATAAACACAGCCTATATTATCATCACTAGCATTAATATTTTCATTATTAACAGTTCTGCAATTGAAGATAAAAAGTGGAGTACCACTTTATAAGGACGGAATCTCATTTTATCTTATTTTATTTTATTTGGGGGGTGGCAGCCAGGGGAAGGAATCTCATTTTAAAAAGTAAAAACAAGCTGCAGCATGTGCTTATCTGTAATCTCCACATTCACAGATACCTGTGAAATTTCATCTGCAGCTGCTTTCTCAGGGTGTCACCCCATCACAAATCAAATGATGGTGTTGAATGTTGAACATCAATAGGAGCGTTACAGGAACGACAGCAGACTCGTGGCCAGGAGCAGGTGCAGAGGTTGGGAGGGGGCCTCTCTCAGTCCCTGGAGGGGTGACAAGCCCCCTGAGCTGGGATGTCGGGGGACCCTTTGGGGATTGAAAGTAGTTCTACCTGCCCCAGTTAAGATGAGTGTTAGAATCAGGCAAGTTTTCCTGGAGTAAATTCTGTGAGCAGGATTTGGGATACAGTCCTTGCCTCTGGAATCTGGAGTTACAAACTGATCTCTTAGAATCTGAATTGTTTAAGCTTGGGGATTAAAATTTTCAGGTATCAACCATGTGACACATAGCTCTAACATGGTGAGAGAAATGAACCAGCACAAAAAAGGGCTATGGTCCAGACAGAGTCCTGCTTGATTAGAATCCTGCTCCTGTCTATGTAACTGTGGGCCTTAGACCAGCCACTTCTCCAGATTCAGTTTCCTTGCCTATACAATTGCACTGATCATTAGACCTACCGCAGAGGCTGTGTTAAGATTCTAAGAAGTAATGCATGTAGAGTGCTTGGCCCAGGGCCTGACACATGGTCAGGGCTCAGAGACGAGCAGTGGTCATTGTTGATAATGGGGTGCTTCTCCTTCCGAGAAGCTTGATGACTAATCTCACAGCTCCAGGGGTGCTGCTCATGGAGAAGGGCAAGAGGCAGAGACTTGGGGATGACACACATCTCATCAGTCAGACTACTGTCCACTCAGGCAATGGTAGGTAGGAGTCCAACATGGAAAGACCACTGTGCCCACAAGGGTACAAGAAGATCTCACTGCAACACAGGAACAACTTGGGCCTTGACCTCAGTGTGAGAACAGGGAAGGAGCTCAAGTCTGCTGTCGGGCAGCCTGAACAAGGCCCCATGTCCAGCACATGGGGGTGCAAGGCCAGGAGCAGGCTGTGGTCTGCACTGGAAGTGCTGGTTGTGCAACCTTGGTGGAGGCGGGAAGCAGGCCTGTCATTCTCCAGGCCTTCTAAAATTCAGAAATGTGAAATTTTAAAAATCAGCACACACACATGGAAATGTTTTTTGCAGCTGTTCCGGCATTTGGGGAGTCATTTACCAACTCTGAGTTCAACTTAATGAAGTTGGAGGTAGGCAGCTTCCATGGGAGTTCTACTTCCTAGCAATCTGCAGTTGCCCAGCCGGCAAAGTGGGCCGAGCGGGTGCTCGGCGGGGAGCGTTAACAGTAACACGTTGTGTATTTGTCATCAAAATGGAGCCCCCGGGCACAGGGGTAGTGCCCGTGGTCTCTCAATGCTATATTTGTCATACGGCCACTGACACAATCAATTGACCCCCTTACACACCGGTGTTTATTAGCCATTGTATAAATATTTCACCCCTCCCCAGCTGACACATAATCTCTTCTTTGCTGCCTCTGACAAATGAACATTTCTCTGTAGACTCTTAAATGAGTATGTGTCACAGCTATGTCACTGATTAATTTTTTTTACCACCACGAACAACGATGCATAGAAATGTAAC
Organism: Furipterus horrens; assembly: GCF_987537825.1. NCBI lineage: Eukaryota > Metazoa > Chordata > Mammalia > Chiroptera > Furipteridae > Furipterus > Furipterus horrens. The sequence goes on from NW_028327180.1 coordinate 72,699,730, forward strand.
TTATATTCATTTCCCGGCTTGAGCCCAGCTGTCTAAAAAATTCCACCAGCAGCTACGACTGACAGACAGCTACCCCAGCACTTGGGTGTGCTGACATGTGGTCGTGTGAGTGCCAGCTTGTTAATTACAGGCTTTCTCTTCCGGCCTGGCTGCCGAGTAACCAGCCACAAGGACTTTAATCACTGCTGGGGCCGGGAAGGGCCTGCCTCTGAGGGCTCCAGGGGCTGCCTCCCCAACCCAGCCTAACCATACACATTTTTTTCCCTCCCAGCATTAGCCACCTTTTCCTCTAAGCCTTGGTTTGGGAATGTCCCTGAAGCCACCCCGGTGACACTTATTGCCACCTTAAACTCTTCACCCACTGATTTATGAGATCATGAGGGTAGAAACGGGTCTTATTTGCTAAAAGCAGGGTGGATACTCCAGAAACATTTGCTGGCATTATATCAGCTAAGGTGCAATTATTGAACAATGGTGCCAGCCACTTGACATGTATTGCTCTTTTTTTTCTTTTTCAGTGAATATTCTTGGAACCCCTACTATGCAGGCCTATAGACCCGGAACCAGAGGAAAAGGTGACCATCACTTGGAGGGAAAAAGGTGACCATTGCTTAGACTGTGGTGAGAAGTCGGCCGTTGGAGTCCTCCTGGGCCCCACAGTGATTAAGGATCTTGCAGCTGGTTACTTGGCAGCCAGGCCAACGTGAGGTTTCGATTCTAGTGGTGGAGGGCTAGGGGCTCTCAGGGTAGGCATTATTTGTCCGCTGGTTTGCAGCTGAGGAAACTAAAAGACAGTTCTTGACATTGAAGTTGAGCTAAGAGCCTGTGTCAGCTGACTGCAGAGCCTGCACACCTAACCCTTCTCAGTAAACTGCCCCAACCCCTCAGTCCTTTCCCTGGGCTGCCCCAGTTTCCCCTCCACTACAACTCACCTCCCATCCTTTTCTTTCTTCTCCTCCACACTTTCCTCTTCCCGGCAGATTCTCGAGTCACCTTGGGCTTCAGAGCCAACTCAGCATCCCTGCCCCCACCCCGACCCTTCCATCTGCTGCTTCCCCCTCCCCTCCCACCCACCCACCAGCACAGGACTGAATCTTCAGCAGGTGTCTAGGCTGCCTCCCCCACCCTTGACCTCTATGCACCTGTGTCCCATGCACCTGTGTCTCTTCCCTGATGTCATATAACCGCAGGCTGGGAGCCAAGTGCACAGCGCCTGGGGACACTCTAGGTAGATTAGTTCATAACAGCTCTGCCATTGCCCACAAGACCCTCAAGGGAGTGACCCAAGACATAGACTCCTTCTCCTGCACATCCAGGGGACTGATACTCCCTGATGCCATACCTTGGAGTCCACACGGATCAGTCAAAAACACTGACGTATGTGGTAAGGCAGAGAGACAGTTCATCTATTCATCCACTGTGTGTCCATGGGCAAGTCACTCACTTTCTTCTTGTCTTGTACATTGGGTATTGCTAGTGCCTGTTTCACTAGGTTGTGGGGAGGGTAAAAGGGTTCGTGCGGAGCAGCACCTAGCATGGTTCCTCGAACACAGTAGGTGCACAGTAAGTGGCAATCTTTCAAGGCTCTGTCCCCTCTCGACCAATCATCTGCCAATCAGAGAAGAAAAGTTGGTTGGACCTGTCTCCTGAGACACATAAAAGTGCCTTGTGTTATCCCAGCCTTAGGAGGTGGCCCTCTGTGACCCCTAGCTCTGCCTCTCTTCTTCCCTCCTGGCCTGAGAGGTGGGACAAGAGGGGCTGCTCCAGGGAATGAGATGAAACTGCTAGGGTGGAGCTGCCCTGAGGATCTGCTCTCACCTCTAATGAGTGTCACCCCAAACGATGAGCACATGTGAAACTTCAGTCCATGAAGTGCTGAGTGAAGTACATGTCCATGTGCATTATCTCAATGTAAAGTCACAAAACCCTGAGTTAGGTATGACTGAGTTCATTCTATGGGTGAAGAAATTGAAACCCAGCCCTGACTAGTGTGGTTCAGTTGGTTGGGTGTCACCCCACAAAGCTAAAGGTCGCTGGTTCAATTCCCAGTCAGGGCACATTCCTGAGTTGTGGGCCTGGTCCATAGCTGGGGTGCTTGAAAGAGGCAACCGATCAATGTTTCTCTCTCACATCAATGTTACTCTCCCTTTCCTTTTCCTTCCCTTCCCTTCTCTCTAAAAATAAATAAATCAAATCTTTGGGGGAAAAATAGAAATTGAATTCCAAAGAGGTTAAGGAAACTACAGAAGGTCACACGAAGCCAAGACTTACTTAAACTTGGGTCTAGCCCCTTCCCAATTGAGGGCTCTTAACAACCATCATATGTCACCTTCCTCAGACCTCCTTCCCCACTACACTCACCAAGCTCCCAGGGTGTCCTCCAAGGAGTGGGCGCCACTAGCTCTATGATGTCACCGAGGTCCTATGCTGTGATGTCAAGGCCCAGTGGGCCCACCGTGCCCCACCTGTAAGGATTTAGTGGAGCTGAGAGCAAGGCCAGAGGAAGGAGAAACCCAGATGACACAGAGCTGGGTTGGGACCAGGGTGACAGCAGGCCTGGGGAGGGGGTTGATTCAAGAAAGGGGCCCACACACTGGCCCTTTAGTTGGAGGCTTGGGCGTGCCAGCCCCCATACATTTCCTTGTTTGAAATGGAGCATGGAGCCCCGGAAATCGGGACAAAAGCACCACCCACAGCTATGGGCTCGATGACTCAGATTCCACCTCCCACAACCTCCTCCTGTGTGTTTTTGAATGCGTGTGCGCAAGCATGCGCCCCACCAGTCCCGGAGGCTGTCAACTGTGCACACATGTGCGCATATGCATGCACAGCAATGAGTCCACATGTGCATGTGCCCGAGCTGTGATCATCTGAGTACCTTTTCCCAGCCCAAACCCTCAGAATATGATGACCAACAGGGTTGATGGTAATGTAAAAGCCGACATGCTTCCTATGCTCAAAGGCACTGTGCTAAGCACTTTGCATGTAGTATTGTGTGGAATCCTTACAAAGTGAGGCTTAGGAGATGAGCACTAACATTATTCCTTTTCTACTAATGATGAAACCGAGGCTCAGAGAAATTAAGCTGCTCTTCCAAGGCCACACAGCCAGGAAATGGTGTAATTTTCAGATGTCAAGTCCGTGCCCAATAAGATGTGCCTCCCTCCTTGCCCCCTCTAAGGAGTCCAAGAGAAGACTCCAAGGGTTCCTTGGAACCAGAAACCAGCCAGGGTCCCTGAAGGAAAGGGGGTTAGAAGCCAGAGTCTTGGGTGGGGAAGGGCAAATAGCAGATAGGCGTCTGAGCAGAAGGGGGCAGGGCAGTAGTCTCTCAAAACAGGTGTCAGAGAAGCTGTGACAGCCACTTAGAACCACAGTGGCAAGCCTCCTTTACATGGCGATTTGCATATATTTGCATGTATTTGCATCACCAGATCTGTGGAATCGGCCTTAATGGTCCCTTCCTTTGAAAACTGGCAGAAGCTGAAGAGGGTGGGAATGACAGGTGGGGCCTGGGGAATTCGGGAAGGGAAGGAAGGAAAGAAGCAGTGCTGTAGAGGCCCTAGCAGGTGCTGGGCACTAAGAGGCAGTTTCCAGGAGAAAACAGGAAAATTCTCCGCTGTGTACCCATTCCCTGAGGGCAGCAGGAAAGGGACCAGGGTATTCAGGAATCAGGAGAGCAGAGGAGGGTTTGGGCCCCAGGTCAGTGGGCAGCGCTCGAAAGCAAGACCCAGGCCTGGTTCGGGAGCCCTCATCCTGCGTCTTGGGAAGGCTGGCTGGAGGAGAGGGTAAGGTCTCGCACTGCGTCTCCCCGCTGGGGGGCCGCCTATTTGGCCTCCGGAGCTCAGTGGCTCGGTGTTGGGGCGCCATCTAGTGGATATGCTCTGGAAAGCGCCCCCTTACAGCGTAGTCTGGCGCAGCCCCTTCCTCAGGCTGTCTGCCTGCCCAAAACCGGGTCTAACTGGCCTCTGCGGAAGGAACACGTGGTGGAACCTGGTCCTGCAGCCTGTGGTCTGAGTGGGCCTGGGGATGGCGATTTTCCAGAGGATCACTAGCAGGGAGCTTCCCACGAAGCTCAGGCCAACCTGAGATGGACTAATACAGCCAAATGATGAAGAGCTTACATAGGCTTTTAAAGTCACAAAAACATGTCTGAGCCAGTTACTGACAGTGTCACTTTGGCAAGTTAATCTCTGAGTCAGTTTCCTCATCCGTAAAATGGGCATGATAACATTTACTTGTGAGGATGAAAGGAGATAATATATGTTAAGAGCTTATTAATAGGGTCAGGACTAAAGTAAAGCAGGTGAAGTGCCTGGGTTGCAAAAGTTAAGGTCTTGGGACTTGCTCGGCACTGAGACCTCCTTAAAGTTTGCGTCCTAGGCTCCTCGTTCTTTTCACCTTAGTCCTGGCCCTGCTTATTAGAGCATGGCCTGGCACAGGAGGAACACTGCTGTTGTTTTCATATTGTTATCAGCAGGAGCTACTGCTGATGTTATCATATTGTTCCTGCTATGAGGGTGCTAAGGCCTTGGGGAGGTGGCACCCTACCCCCAAGGCCCAGAAGGAAGCAGCAACCCAGCTACCATCTGGCCTGGTCTGGCAAGGGTGTGAGAGGAGACTGAAGGCCAGAGGGGTGAGGGGCCACTTCACAATGAGTCAGGAATAGAGAGGATGTCACAGGCAGATAGGAGAGGAGGGGGATATTTATTGGGTTACAAACCTTGTGTGGCTTCTCAGGTTCCCTTTGACCACTGATAGACAGGGAAGGAACTAAGGCCTGGTTCACAGAGGATCAGTGTGATATGTTGTTGATGTGGGCTTCTGCCACATTACAGTCCTCTTGGGGTCACCCTACAGGACAGTGGTAAAGGGAAGTCCCATCCAGTGCACAAAGCTTTGAACAGTACACCTGGTCATCAGCTTTGCCTAGACGTAGAGGTGGCCTGAGGTGTGGATACTCCCTGATTCCTGGGGAGTAGTGGCTGACTTGGCTGGTTGGTCCAGAGCCCAGAAGGAGCAAAGATGGCTAGAGAAAGGCAGGTGGACTGACTTCTGGGAGTGGGCACCACGTGCAAACTTCCGGGTCTCAAGTAAACACTGCAGAACGTCCACTGCCAGGAAGCTCTCAACCAGGCATCAGGTGAGTGAATCTCTTCCTGTCACCCCCCATAGCCCCCTGAAAGAGCCTGCACAATGACTCTTGAACAGAGAGTAGTCATGGGTATGGTGCCAGCGATGGAGGGGATGCAAAGGCCCAACAGCATGCCCCCCACCCCCATCAAGGCTGAGCTAGGTCTACTACTCTGAGGATTCAACCTGCCTACAGCGATGCCTATGCCAAGCATTTAGTGTGGCTCTCTTTCTCAGAAGACCAGCCAAGCCTCTGGTGGCAGGTGGATTATACTGAACCCCTTCCTTCCACCCTGAAGGGAACGGCGAGTGCTTGGGGTCCAGGCTAGTCTTCCTTGGCCACCGAGTCGCCACAAAAAAAGGACAATAATGGAGTCATCTAAGACTTTTAGTTTCAGCTCTTACATTTATGTCTCTGGTCTATTTTGACTTAATTTTTGTATATGCCATGCGGTAATAGTGGGATGGTGATCAGCAGATTCCTTGGTCACACTCAGTTGTACCTCATCACCCAGAAACAGTGGGTAGAGCAGGGGGCACCCAGCAGACACCTGCAAGAGCACAACACCTGTGGGTTTGGACCCTGAAGTCCCTGGTGTGATATTTGTTTTGAATTAGCACTGTGTCCCCTATATCTGAGACATACAGGAATCCATGTGGAGGTGAAAGTGGTCTATCTCACTCTCAGATTTGCACAATTTTTGCTTCCCGTCCCCAAATCTTTAGGGTCTGCCAGTTAGAGGTCCTAGATTCCAGGAAGAGAGAACTTATGGCAGGGCACGCAGTAATGTTTCTACTAAAGTGGAAGCTGTGCTGCCACCTAGCTACTTCCTCGTGCCAGTGGACCAATAGCCAAAGAGGGCACGACTGTCCTGATCGAGGTCATTAATCCTGATTGCCATGAGGAAGCAGGGCTGTAGAAAGATGCATATAGATACAATGAAGTCAGGGAAGGGGATGTCTGGACCCAGTCAGGCAGTCACTGGGCATCTCTTAGAATGTCCCACCCAGGGGTAATTGACAACAGACAATCTGAACAATGACAATCCCCAAAGGGTAGACGGCGCAAGGATCAGACCTCTTGGGATAAAAGTCTAAATGATCCTATCAGGCAAATAGCCCAGATCTGCAAAGGGCTGGCTGAGGGAGATGCTATCACATATTGATGCATGACCAGCTGCAGCAGTGGGGGCTGTGGCTTGCTTCCTGAACCCTCTTACATTTATCTTCCTCGAGATCACATCTAGCACTTTCTGGAAAGGGACTTGTTTACAGTGGACTGTCCCTCCTTTTTTGAGAAAAAAGTGATGACAATTTTGTTCTCATGAAAACAAACAAACAAAAAAACCATGGAGGCCTTGTGTTGTGATCTAGAAGTCAGATGTAATGGGTGTGTGTGTGTGAGTTTCATGAGGCGTGGAACATATTGAGACACAAACCTTGCTTCTCAAATACCTGAACTGCCTCCTGGCTTCTTGGATGTTGACCTTCCACTCTCGGGATTAGATGAAAGATGATACACTGTGCATGTGGAATCTGGTTTCTGATTGCCACCAAGGGCTGGATGACAAAACCCGGGACCTTGGGGTGAACCTTGACCCTTGGGGGTAGGTTGTGGGTTGGAGCAGTGGGCTGTTCCAGGTGTGCTTCCTCCTTGCAGTGTCCTGGAGAAGTCCCACCGCATGAGCCCACACTTTGGCTGTACAATGTGCAGTTTCCCTCTGTGGCCCATTGGAAGTGTGGTCTGGACGGTAAGGCGTTGCTCCGCCTTGTCTTGCACCTTCCCTGCCCATATTTCCCTTTCCTCACCTTGAACCCTGGCCACAAGAGGATCTAAAGAGGACATGGCTTCCAGAGGACCTAAGACGAGGGGTTTCTGAGAGCTGTCTCCCCCTGTGAGTTCCACCCCATGGTCACTGCTGGAGCCTGAGTCTGACCACACCAGCACCGGCAGCACTGCTGCTGACCCCAGAGGAACAGAGACCTGGAGGGGAGGGGCAAAGGAACCAACCAAATATTTTCCAGATTGGGGTCCAGGAGGTTAGACATCTGAGAGATGAAGGATGAGAGAGCAGATAAGGGGCAGGAAGGGAGGATGCAGAGGGTGGAAAGTTAAGTCCCAGTGAAAGTTGTTCCCTGTAAATGGGTCTACACAGGGAGTTTTCTGGAAAGGAATGGCTGGATCCTGGAGGCCAGAAGGGAGGACAACATTGCCTCCCCTGATTTGAGTGGATACACCCATCACTGAAGGACCAGAAGTGGGTTCTCCTGAGCCCCCTCAGGCCTCCAAATTCCTGGGTGTCCGACTCTCACACCCGGAGAGTGAAAATGTCAGGAGTGAGTGGGTGATTCTGGGGCAGGAGGAGGCAGCACCCAGCAGAAGGTCCAGCGCAGCAGCAGTGGCTGCTCCAGTTTCCAGGGCAAGGAAGCTGCCTTGGCTACTCCAGTCCCCCAGCTCATGAACACTGTAGGCCCGTGGCACGGGCCCCTCTCCAGAGCACAACTTCACATGCCAGTGGAGATGTGTGCCCCCAAAGGGACAGGTGCAGTGGCAATTTGGTGGTTTGCAGCGAGGCAGCGCAGGAGGAAGTTTAGTCACAGACTGAGACCAAATGCCCTTAATGTCACCCCTGCACTCTGCCCTTCACCACCCTGCCTTTCTTTAGATATGTGGGGAGTGCACTAGACCAGAACACTGGCTTAAAACTGTGGTCTGCTAGTTTTTGGGGTCATCCCAGTCAGTCTTCTACTTCCAGGCAAGACCCCACTTTTCCTAACATTTTCAAAGCAGCCCTGGTTGGTGTGGCTCAGTGGATTGAGTAACGGCCTGCAAACCAAAGTGTTGCTGGTTTGATTCCCAGTCAGGGCACATGCTTGGGTTGCAGGCCAGGTCCCCAGTTGGGGGCGTGCGAGAGCAACCACACATTGATGCTTCTCTCCCTCTCTTCCTCTCTTCTCCTCTCTCTAAAGATAAGTGAATAAAATCTTTAAAAAATTTTTTTGTTTCAAGGCAGAGAGAGGGACAGAATAGATGAGTTCCCACTGATGTACCCAGACAGTGGGCCCTGCTTGCCTGGGGCACATCAATGGGACTGTAGGGAGCCATCTGGCTAGAGTGTGTGCATATTTTTCTGAGGAGGCATGCATAACGGTCATCAGATTCTCATGAAAGTTTAAGATCTGCCTGTGCTGTTCAGTACGGGAGCCACTAGCTACATGTGTCTTTTTAAGTGAATTACAATAAAATAAAATAAAGTAATTCAGCTCCTCTAGCTCACCAGCCACATTGCAATGTCTCAGTGGCCACGTGTTGGACAGCACAGATGCAGAATATGTCCATCACTGCAGGAAGTCCTATGGGCCAGCCCTTTCCACTAAGGCTAAAGTATTTTTCCAGCTTTATTGAGGTATAATTGACAACTAAAATTGTACAAATTTAAATACACTATGTGGCCCTGCCTGGTGTGGCCCTGCCTGGTGTGGCCCCGCCTGGTGTGGCCCCGACTGGTGTGGCCCCATGAATGGAGTGCCGGCCAGCAAACTGAAGTATAGCCAGTTCTGTTACTAGTTCAGGGCACATGCCTGGGTTGTGGGCCAGGTCTCCATTTGGTGGCACGTGAGAAGCAACTGATGAATGTTTCTCTGGCACTTTGAGGTTTCCCTCTCTTTCTTCCTCCCCTCCCCCCTCTAAAAATAAATAAAATCTATTAAAAAATAAAAATAAAGAAAGTATACTATGTGATGACTTTATACATATATATATATATATATATATATATATACAGTGCAATGACTACCACAGTGAAATTAATTAACACATCCATCACTTCACATAGCTACCATTTTTTTTGTGTATGTGGTGAGAACATTTAAGATCTACTCTCTTAGAAAATTTCAAGTATATAATACAGCATTGTTAACTACAGTCACAGAGCTGGAATTAGATCCCTGCCCATTAACTTCAGGCACAGGGAAACTGAGACCCAAGGGGGTGACCTGCCCCAGGCCCCAGGGGGAGTCAGTCGTAGCAGCAGTACTAGATGCCCTTCAGAAAATGTCTTGCAGTAAAATTGCATAAATATGTCTTCTTATAATACAGCTCACGTCAGCAGCCTAGGATGGAATGAGACAGGGCTCTAGTTGTGGGGGTGGGGTGGGGGAAGGGAGGCATTCTGTGTTTCTTCCTCCCCTCCCCGTCCCAGGGCCACCCAGCCTCCTGGATAAAGGAGGCTTATAGACCTCAAACTCCCTGCCCTCCCCCAAGATGACCTCACACACACACACACACACACACACACACAAAGTGAGAAGGGCATTGGGGAGGGGCTGCATAGAGGGAAGCTGAGCGTGGTGGAGTGTGGGTGGGGAAGGTGGCAAGGGCTGTGCTGATCCTAGCTGGTCTCCATGCAGCCATCTTCCTGAAATCCAAGTCTTAAACTCTCCTTGGACCGGAGACCAAATCCCGACCAAGAACTATAAGGGTCTGCATGGTCTCCCTTATTCTGAGCTGGCCCAAAACTTACCCTCTTTTTGCTCTGTCTCTATTTCTCACCTCAGGACCTTTGCACTTGTTGTTCCTCTCCCTCCCACCCCCAATTGACTCCTATCCATCTTTATGATCTCAGCTTAAGCACAGCTTCCTTGGGAAGCCTTCCCAAATCCCCTGGGCAGGTCAGCTTCTTCTATGTTCTTTTCTGATAGAGCTTCCCTTCAGAACACTCATCTTGGTTTGTAATTATATTTGGGCATTTGTAATTATATTTTGGAGTTCTTTGGTAAATGTCTCACTCCCCTAGTAGACCATGATCTCCACAGTCTGCTTCTGCGCATTGTTTTATCTCTAAACCCTTGAGCAGTGGTTGGTCCAGAAGAGATATTAAAAAATATTCTCATGATTGAATGAAAGTGTTTTTTCCTGTAAGAAACATGCTCCTCAGAGCCCACCCCCACCCTGACTGCCTATGTCATCAGAACCAAGTGTAGATGATGGCTGTGCCCTCCGCCACCACCAGAGAGAGAGCACTGGAGGCCCCAGAGACAATGGAGGTGATCCGTGGTTGCAAGGGTGGCAGGAAATTGGATGAAGAGTGACAAGTGGTGAAATTCACAAGATAACAACTAGGGACCTTCGGAGATGGTAGAACTACAATGAGTGCAATGCAGCCTAATTTGAGAATAGGATGGATGTCAGGGGAGGATTGACTGAAACAAGATCATGGGATATATACCAGGATGATGGGGTAACAGGCAAGCTGGTTTTAATCAATCCAGAGTCACCTTGGAAGTGGCTGGTAAAAAGAGTAACAAGGAATGAGAACTATTTATCGAGCACGATGGTGCACCAAGCCCTTTTCCGCATATCCATATATTTCCAAGGATTAATCTTTAGCAGAGCCCTGTGCAGTAGGCACTACCATCATCTCCACTTCGCAGAAGAGGAAACTGAGACACAAAGAGATTAAGTAGCTTGGCTCAGGTCACGTAGCTGGTAGAGGTGGGGTCAAGATTTGATGTTAGAGACTCTTAATTACTATATAATCCTATCTGTTTAGGTAAACAAAGTGGCCTCCTAAGTGGCTATAGTAGTCTGTGGTCTGGGTGTGGAGGGGCAGGGGCAAAGAGAGATATGGGAGGGGGTGTTGAAAAATTCCCTTGCGTACCCCTCATTACTTGGTTCTGCCCCTGTCTCTACTCACTCCTTTTTGTCCTATGTGTTGGGGTTAAGATTTATGAATGTCACCTTCCTTCTTACTCTCCCTCCCTGCAAAATGCCAGAGAGACTGAATCAAAATGCACAGTAAAGAGCATGGGACAGAGAAAAACTGGGCTGGCTATGGGAAGGGCTTTGGGAAGAGGGGGTATTAAGGAGGGAGACGTCCCAGAAACTGAGGTTTGTGAGCTACATAGCAGTGTTGCTGTAGGTTATGAAGTCTTTTGAGAAGTGAAACATGGGAGAACCTGTCCATTCTCTTTGGTTTCTGGACTGGACCTTATTTATTTATTTATTTATTTCTGGGGACTGTACCTTATTTTTAAACTGTAATTCCATTCATACACTGGTTCATGTGAGCCCTGCAGTTTATATTGGGATTAGACCAGAGCGGGGAGATTGGATGATGAAGGTCAATAATGCAGTCTCTCTGGCCAGAGTGAACTGGTGGGGTCCAGAGTTAAGATTTGTAAAGGGTCCCTTCCAAGTACCCTTTTTCCATAAGGCCCTGAAGAAGTCATAGATGATACCCTAAAACAAACAAGGCAGTTCAGCCCAGGTTACCAGCCAAGGTTGTCCCTGGAGTGAGTTCCCCAGCTCAGCCATGGCTTATCTTGCTGTAGGTGGACTCCTTGGACAGTGAGGATGAAGGAGGTCTGGCTAAGGAGCAGGGACCTGAGACAGCCTTCAAGAGAAGAAGCCCCTTCAAGAGACTCTAGCCACACCCTCTGCCTCACTCTCATCCTTATGAACTGGCTCGCCTCACACACTACCATTCCCCCTGCTCTCTTTTCCTAAGATGCTTCCAGCTCTTTTGGGACATTCTGTGACAGCTCTGTCTCCAATTTCTCAGACCATCAGCCTTCCACTCATTCAAATCATCTTAGGAGACATATGTCCCCCTACGGGAACTGTGACTTGGTGATCTATCAGATTCTTAAGTTTTTGGAGAGGAAATTAATCCCAGAATGCCATGCTCCCCTTCTGTGAGGCCCCTGACCTCTCTCCTGCCCAGCCATTAGGGACCAGGGCTGACATCTGCACCCTCACATTAGACCAGGTCGGTGCTCTCTCCCTGTGCCGAAGCTTGGAGGAGGGCAGAGGACAGCCTCAACAATTAGATTCCTGGACTACAGCTCCACAGAGTGGAATTTGAGGAAAGAGCCACCATACCCAAGTTCAGGGTCACAAAGGCTTCCACCCTTGTCTTTGGTAGCCTGGGATGGCTCAACTCCCTGCATTTGTTCTCACCTATGTTTGTTTTGACCTGTTTCTGTCTTTAAGAAGGCTCAGAATGAAAGAGGGAGTGGGGAGAGACCTGTGTCCCCCTGGCCAGAGCCTGAGGCCCAGGGACACCCCCTCTTCTAGTTCCCAGTGACCCTAGAATTGACGAGTTCTTTTTGCTCCACTGTACACAGGCTCCTGGAATTGCCTGAGTCTGTCCTATCCACTCAGTGACAGATTAGGGGGACACAGAGAGAGACACAGATGCGGACAGAGATACAGAGAGACAGAGACAGAGGCAGAAAGAGAGAGAGACACACAGAGAAAACCACATAAAGATTCAGGAAAGACAGAAAGACAAAGAAGAAGAGACCGAAACAGAAAGAGAAACAGAAATTGGGGGTGAGGGGTGGAGAGAGACAGGGACAAAGACAGAAATAAGAGAAACTGAAAAAGAGAGGCAGGGAGAAAGAGAGATGAAAGATACATCCAAAGGGTCAGAGGCTCCAACTCCTCCCCGAAGGGTTAAGTCAGAGAAAGTAGCATAATATGAGGAATGGAGCCGGGTCCCTCTCTGCAACTTTGCCCTGACTCTCTGGCTCAGGTGTCCTCAACTTGGAGTCACTGAACTTGGATGGGGAAAAAAAATTGTATTATTGTCACTGATCTCTAGCTATAAATTTAGCATTTCCTTCAATTATGACAATAGCAATAAACCAGTCATATTAGCCATAGCTATGGCTTTGTCACCAAAAGTAATCACATATTTTTTTTTTTGTATCATATTATGGTATTGCAGATATTTTGAAAGAGCATTTATGCTCATCGCTGCTTCAAAATTATGAGTTATCAACCTGCTAGATCTTATTTAAAGCATTAATAAAGAAGTACATATATTACTATATCACATTAAAATAGTTTTGTAACTCTATGGCAATACAATTGGTTTCCTTTGTAATCCTACATATTTCACTTTATGCCTTTTCAAACATTATTCTGAGACCAGGACCGTAGGTTTTATCAGATTGCCATCGAGAAACAGGTCAAAGAAGGTTCAGCACTCCTGCACCTGATCCCTGACCAGGACCCCCAGCACCCACCTGCAGGCTTCCTGTGCCCCGTACTAATTGACCCAACGCCCCTCTCTTGTGGGGTTACTCTGAGTCCTCCAAGAAGAAGCTGCAAAGGCAGGAAGAGGTGGGCAAGGATTTGATTAAGGGAATGTCTGGGAGAAAGGAAGGGAGCCAGGCACTGGGACAGTGTGAAGGAGAGAGGGAAGGAAGGTGGGAGAAAGCACCCTAGACCACCATGCAGTAGAAGGAAAAGTTCCACGAGGCCAGAGGCAATTCTTGAGCCAGTGTCAGCTGTCAGAGGAGTCTCCTGTCTCCCAGGAATGGGCCTGCCTTAGCATCCCCACTGAGCTTCATCCTGGGCTGGGTGGAAGAAGCCCAGTGGGAGGCTGGCTTTAGACCAAGAGCTGATGGAGTTCAGAGAGAAGCGGCTGGAACGCTTGGTCCATTTTCACTCCTGGAGCTGGAGGTCTGTGAGGAACATTCTCCTGGCTCCACAACTGCCCATCTAGAAAAATGTCTCCATCTGGAAAGTGGAGATAACAAAATTCTCTCTCTTAAGGGTTGTTGTGAGGATTAACGGAAGTTTGCAAATCAGTGTTTACATAGGGCCTGGGATGCTAGTCAGTTCCCAACTGGTGCCCATTTTAGTCATTGATTAATATTATTTTTCTCTTTCTCAGAGGGTAGGGCTCCAGGAGGCTGAAGATGAGTTTCTATCCCCAGGTGGGAACCACTTCCCCAGAGGCAGGGGTCTTTCCCCAGCTATTGACAGTTCCTTCATCTGCTGACTCACAGCCAACTTCCTCTCGTACAAACAGGAAAACAGCCGGCCTGCAGCCACTCCCACCCCCCAACACCACACAAAACTAAAGGCCGGCGGGGCTCTAAGGGGGAAGTTCCTCCGACGCTGGGGGACAGATTTCAAGGCTGGGGCTCCAGCATAGATGGGGGAGGGGAGAGGAGCCTTCTCTCCTCAGATACTCCTCCATCCCCACACACACAAGTTTGCAGCGAAAGGAGGAGAAGGGGCTTCTCCCAAGGATGAAAGGGCTGTTTGCTGGTTGCCTGTGCCGGCATGACGCCAGCCTACCCTCACCCAGGTTTGGGAAAAGATCATCCCTGGGAAGAAACCTGGGCCGGGCCTTTGAGGAGGGAGAAGCGGCTGGGGTCCCGTCTGTGGCGCCTCTGTCCCTACTGCCCCAGGTCAGATCGCTAGGCTGCTGAAGGGTTTCCCCAGCCGGCGACCATCCCTGACTTCTGCAGGCGAGCTTTCGGCCCCCCATGCACTGGGTGCCCGGGCAGGGCGAGGAGGGGCGCACAGCTGTCCGGAGCAACGCTCTCCTTGTCTCTCAGGTTCTCCCCCTGTCCCCACCTCTGTTCTGGTCTCTGCCTCTTTGTCCGGCCTCCAGCTCTGTTCCGGTCCCTTTCTCGGCCCCCGAGAGGGCTGAGCGGGCCAGTCCCAAGATAAGCGCTGCGGTTGGGTAAGGAGACCAAAGCTTTTGAAGGCAGAAGCTTGCACAAGGAGTGGCCAGGGCCCCGCGGGGGGACGGCGGCCGGGGCGGGACTGGGCCCCGTCGGGGGAGGGTTGAGGGAGGCGGGGCCGACGCGGCGGGACCCGGAGCTTCGGACAGCCCCGCGGGCACCGGGCAGCGGACGACGGCCGCGCAGAGGTGAGGACCCCCGCGCCCCCGGGCCCCTGCTGCCCAGACTCCTCCCCATCACCTCCTCGAGGGCCTCCGTGGGAATCCCAAGCCCCCTTCCGCGCCGGCGGCCCTCCCCCACCACTCCCGGCCGCGACCCGCCCCTCCCTGCGGGCGCCCGGCCTCTGCCCCCTCCCTCCTTGCCCCCTCCCTCGTCGCAGCCCGTGCGGCCCGGAGCTGCCCGGCCCGCCCCCCGCACTCCTGGCCGGTGCACCTCCTGGTTCCCAGTCCCGTGCCCTCAGCCGGGCCTGAGTCACCGGGAAACTGGAGTCCGAGTCAAGGCCGGAGGCACAGCACTTGGGCCCTAGCTTGGGGATGGGGCCCGCCACTGCGAGGCGGAGAGCAGCCAGAACTGATGCTGGGGCGAGAGGGGAGTCCTGGTGAGGACTCCGCACGAGAGAAACAGGGAAAGACAGAGAGCTGGAGTCAGAAGTGGCCAGAGACACAGATGCAACTGAAGATCTAGGTTCAAGGTAGAGACTGCAGCAAGGAGAGGCTTAGAGAGCAAAACAAGGAGAGGGACAGAGATGGATTTGGAGGAAGAGACGGAAATGGGCTGGGTTAGAGACAGAGACAGGCCGAGCTAAAACTCAAGGGGGACAGAATCAGAGAGAGGTCCAGGGAATAGACCAGGGTCAAGGTGAGGGTGGACGAATGGGACAGAACTTTTGAGACCTGAGTCCAAGGGCACGGGCAGGGAAAAGGAAGGTCTGGAGAAAGCATAGGTAAGGGGGACGTCATTTCACACCGCCGAGCCCCCTACAGGGCGCGTGCTGACTTGTGCACATGTGCACATGTGTGTGAACATACTGTAGGGGAGTGGAGTAAGACCCTGGAGTACCGCTGGGCTCTGGTCCCTCATCTCTCCACCCCATCCCCACTCTGCCCAGGGCTAGGGTCTCACATGCTGAGACTAGTTAAGGCTCTCTTGGCAGCCTGGCCAAGACAGGCAGGATGTGTGGGAGGCCAGAGCTGTAGGGACAGGAAGGAAGTCTGAGCTGAGACAATAGGTGGAAGGGGAGGAGGAACTGGGAATGACTAGGATTAGGATGCCAGGCCCTGTACCTCAGCTCTGGAAACAGTGGGATGGGATCCGCACCTCCTCCTATGCCACAGCTGCCCCTGCCTTCACCTTATGCCACAACAGGGTCAGGCCACATCATGTGTCCCCTCCTCCTCACCAACCGACTCCACCTAATCCCTCCAGGGTCCTTGTATCTTGTCCTGTTCTTACTTAGTTGACTGTGCAGTCCTGCAGGGGCAGAGCCTTGACCTCGATCCAGGGTGGGCAGGAGCTTAGGGGCCAACACTAACACATGCTTGTTGTGAGCCTTGGGCAAGTCTCTTCACTATCTGGGCCTCAGTTTCCTCATCTGCAAATGAAGGGATTTTCCTATAATAAGAAAGCTCATTCTGATCTCCTGGGATGGCTTTGCCTCCAGATCAAAGGCCTCTGGTTCTTTTTCTTTGGAGGAAGACTGGAGTCTGGTACTCCGCACCCCCGCTCCCCATCCAGGCCTCAGACTTTGAGACAGGGAAGGGGAATCTCAGCCTGAGCCCTCCCTTCACCCTGCCCCTCCCCCTAGCAATGGCCTGAGCCCCCATGGCTGCCCCTCAGGACCTGGACATCACTGTGTGGCTGGCCACGGTGCACCTGGAGCAGTATGCAGACACGTTCCAGAGGCATGGCCTGGCAACAGCGGGTGCAGTCCGCGGCCTGGGCCACGAGGAGCTGAAGCAGTTGGGCATCAGCGCCACGGGGCACCGGAAACGCATCTTGCGCCTGCTGCAAGTGGGCACCACAGAGGGCTCCCTGGATCCCCAGCTGGAGAGTGCCATGGAGCCGTCCCACAGCCCAGCCCCCCAAGCCCAACCTCCCAAGCCTGTGCCTAAGCCCAGGACAGTATTTGGTGGGCTCAGTGGCCCCAGTACCACCCAGAGGCCTGGGCTGAACCCAGCTCTCTTGAGACCAGAGGTGCCCGGGAGCCCAGAGTCCAGCCCAAGGTCCCTTCATTTCCCCACCTCCACCTCTGAGCAGCCTTCAGCCTTGAATACTGTGGAGATGATGCCCAATGCCATCTACTTCGGCCTGGACTTAAGAGGCGGGGCACAGTCAGCTCAGGACACGTAAGTGGGGTTGCGTCCCTGGAGATCCAGTGCTGGGTGGGGGCAGAGAGAAGCAGAGCATGAGGGCTTGACTTTCCTACTTTCTCCCTTAATGACCACTAGGTCTTTCCCCTCAGGGCTCCAGACAGCTCCCAAACAGCTGCCCCCACTCCTGCCCTCAGGCCCACCACAGGCACAGGTAGGTGGGTTACCATGGGCTGGGTGGTGGGGGGACAGTGCCTTCAGGACCTCAGACACCTGATCTCCTCTTCCCATCTTCCTCCCCCCGACAGTGCACATCATGGACCCTGGTTGCCTGTACTATGGTGTCCAGCCTGTGGGGGTCCCAGGGACATCCAGCAGAAGAGAAAGCAGAGGCTTCTCTCAGGACAGGGCTGAACGCAGGTAAGTAGTCAGTCAGGTGGCTATGGCAGAAAGTGGGGAAGCTTGAGGAGCCGGTGGTAGCCATGGATCTAGTTATTCATCAAGTGTGCATTGAATGTCCACTGCCCATCAGCCAGTGGGTCTGTAGCTGTATCTGTATCTCAGATACAGACGAACATTACAGACCTAGTTTCTGCCTCAGGCAGCTTGTGACTCAGTGGAGCAGACAGGAAATAAAGACAAGTTGACAAATGGACATATAATTTAAAATAGGGAGCAATGCTTTTCATTCTTTCATTTAACAAACCTGATAGGTCAGAAATCCCTGGCCTCGTTGGGAGATGATCAATTAACAATGGGTACAATAAGTAAGTTACACCATATGTTAAAAAGTGTTTAGTGGCATAGGAAAATGCAGAGCCGGGTAAGAGGGTTAAGGTGGATTGTGGTGGAAAGTAGACTGCAATTTTTCATTAAGAATGACCAGAATGGCCCTGGCTGGTGTCGCTCAGTGGATTGAGTGCAGGCCTGTAAACCAAAAGGTCACTGGTTCGATTCCCAGTCAGGGCACATGCCTGGGTTGTGGGCCAGGTCCCCAGTTGGGGGTGCATGAGAGGCAACCACACGTTGATATTTCTCTCCCTTTCTTTCTGCCTCCCTTCCCCTCTCTCTAAAAATAAATAAATAAAATCTTAAAAAAAAAAAAAAAAAAAAAAGAATTACCAGAATGCAGAATGTTAAGATGATGTTTGAGCAAAAACATTCAGGGGGTAAGAGAATCAGTTACAACAATATCTGAGAAAAGAGTGTCCCAGGCAGGTGGGAGAGGCCAGAAGAGAGGCCTCAAGGAGGCCGTGTGTCACGTGCCCAGGGGAACAGGAGCTGCGGCAGGGCCAGCTGGGGCAAAGTGGGCTAGGGTGGGAGTAGTGGGAGGAGATGAAGTCAGATAAAAGGGGCCCAATGAGGGCAGGACCTTGTGGGACTTTCAGTTTTACTCTAAGTAAAATGGGAAGCCACTGGAAGGGTTCTACTTAATTTGAGTCCCTCTGGCTGCTGTGTTAGGAATGGTCTGTAGAGGGCAAAAGCAGAAGCACAGACCCCTTAGGAGGTTTTTGCAGTAATCTAGGTGAGACATTGGAGCCTAGGTAGTGCAGATGGTGAGAAGTGGTTGGGTTTTGGTTATATTTTGAAGGCAAACTGCTCTAGTAAATTGGGGTGTGTAAGAAAAAAGACCAGTTAAGAATGACATAAAGGATTTCTTTCAGTCTGGGCCTGCACTGTCTACTGTGGCAGCCACTAGCCACATATGACTGCTGACCAAATGTGGCGAGGCTGGACTGAGATATGCTATAACAGCAAAACAACTACCAAATTTTAAAGACTTAGTACAAAAAAAAAGGCAATGCTAGATGAATATAAGAGACATAGGAATAAATTATCTTAATAATTTTTATGCTGATTGCATACTAAAACGTTAATGTTTGGGCTGTGTTGGGTTAAATAAAGTATATCATTAGAAGTAATTTCACTTGTTTTTTTTTAACGTGGCTACTAGAAAATTTAAGATGACATACTATGTGGCTTTCACAATGACTTCTGTTGGACAGCATTGTGCTGAGCAACTGAAAGTTCCTGGAGTTGCCATGGTCTGAGATGGGGAGGGCTGAGGGTCAGACCAGGAGTTCAGTTTTGAATGTGCTCAATTTGAGGTGTATATTATATACCCAAGAGGAGATGACAGACAAACCCTTGGATATGCAAGTCTGAAGTTCGGGGGAGAGCTCTAAGCTGGAGATAGATTTGTGAGCTGTCAGTAGTAAAATGCATGTGTGCCAGCTGTGAGTGAGTGTCTACAGAGTGGAGGATCAAGCTCAGCATCCTGGCACACTTCAACATAAGAGGTTTGGGAGAAGAGGAAGGATCAACAAGACAGACTGAAAAGAAATAGCTCGTGAAGGAGAAAGAAAAATAGGAGAATGTGATGTCGTAGGAGCCAAGTGAAGGACATGTGTAAGGAGGAGGGAGAGGTCAGCTGTGTCAGGTGCAGCTGAGAGTCGAGTAAGATGAGGGCTGAGAACTGGCCTCCGGAGCTGGCAACATGGTGGTTGATCAGAGCGGGCTCAAGAAAGAATGGAAGGAGCTGGAAATGTATAGACAACATTCTTCAGGAGTTTTTCTGCAAAGAAAAACAAAGTTGGAGTGGTTGTCAGTAGTGGAAGTGGAGTTAAGAAAGGATTTTTTATAGGCTGAAATGTTACCTGTGTTTATAGGTGAACATGAATGATCCAATAGAGAAGGAAAATTAGCTGATGTAGGGGAGGGAAAGGGGAGAAAGTCTGGAGCAATGTCCTTGTGTAGGTGAGAGGAACAGGATTCAGAGCACAGAGGGGACTGGCTTTAGACAGGGGTGTTAATTATAGTAACAGGAGGGAAGTAGAGTATGTGTGAAATTGGATAGATTGAGGCACTGGGAGTCTGTGGCAGTTCTTGTCTGATTGCTTCAATTTCTCAGGGAAGTAGGGAGTAAATAGATAGAGGGATGGTTCTCAGTCTAGGGAACTTTTAAAACTTACAGATGCCTGGACCCCCATCTCAGGAGTTCAAATTTAAGTGTCTGGTATGGGGCCCATATTGCAGAATTTCTAAGTTTCCCAAGTGATGTGCTGCTGAGGTTAAGAACCACTGGAAAGTAATAGAAAATAAGAAAGGACTTTCTGAGAAGGTGGCATAAGCAAAGGCCTGAGGATGAGAAAAGGTGGCCCAAGGGAGCATGTTCTGAGCTTAGGGACCAGCATGTGCAAAGGCTCTGAGAGGGAGGAGAATGTGGCCGATGTGTAGTAAGCAAAGGCGCAGGTGATACAAGATGAGGTCAGGGGAGTAGCCATGGTCTCACTGTCTGAGGTCTCAGAGGCCATGGTAAGGAATTCGGGTTTATCCTAAGTGTAAATGAGAAGTTGTTACAGGGTTTCCTGCAGGGGAGTGAAATGATCTCATCTGCATTTTTAAAAGAACAATCTGTGCTTGTGGGAAAATGGATGAGGGAGGGAGGGCCAGAGTGGAAGCAGGTGACCAGTTAAGTAATTGCATCACCCTGGTGACTACTGATGGGAACTTGGTCCAGGGAGACAAAGTCAAGAACTTTTAGGAGGAGGAACCAATAAAACTTACTGATTAGATATAAGCAACCATGACAGAAAACCATCTAACCAGCCCTTCCCCAACTCTTCTCCCAAGTAATAGTAATGGCAGAGGAGAGGGACTGAAATTTCCCCAAAGACAAGTCCAAGTGTGCTCATAGAAGAAGGCCCATGCTCATCTTATAGGTTTCCAGCCTCCCTATTCCCCATTTGAAAAGCAGATCCAGTGCCTGCCAGGCATTCTACCAGGTGCTATGGTGGGGATGTCCAGGGAATTGGGTCTAATGTGTGTCTCTCTCTGTCTTGGTCCACACAAGGCTCAGCAGGCAGGATGCAGAGACACGGGAGGAAGCTGGCTATGCCAGCCTTGAGCTGCCCGGGGATTCCACCCTCTCACTGCCCACGCTGGACACAGAGGAGACCAGTGATGACCTCATCTCACCTTACGCCAGCTTCTCCTCCAAGGCAGACCGCCCCACGCCCCTGCTCAGTGGATGGCTAGACAAGCTCTCCCCTCAGGGGTAGGGCTGCTGGGAAGGGAAGGGGGGAGAGGCTGGGCAGTGGAGTGGAGGTCAGGTCCCAAGTGTCCCAGACCCTAGGAGCTCCTCCGGGATCCAGCCTCCACCACTCACTGATCTCTGCCCCTCCCTTCCCTAGAAACTATGTCTTCCAGAGGCGCTTTGTGCAGTTCAATGGGAGGAGTCTGATGTACTTCGGCAGTGACAAGGTGGGGGTCCAGGAGATGCTACATGGGGCCTGGGGAGCGGGAGAGGGAGGGCTGAGAGAGGCTCAGGGTTGGAAGGCAGAAAGAAGCCCATGGTGGGGATGCAGTCACCGCATGACTGATATCAGCATCTAAGGTAGCCAGGTTAGCAGCTGTACCCCACTGCTTGTGGAATGAATGCTGATCTCATTAAAAGTTGGTGCTGGCCCCTGGTGTCAGCACACATGACCGAGTTTCTGTCCCTGTGGGTCACTGGGCTCTCTCCAGGACCCCTTCCCCAAGGGTGTGATCCCTCTGTCCGCCATCGAGATGACCCGCAGCAGCAAAGACAACAAATTCCAGGTCATCACCAGCCAGAGGGTGTTTGTGTTCCGCACAGAGAGTGAGGGTGAGGGCCAGGGCCCCCTGGGTCAGGGCGGGGGTGGGGAGACCGTGTGAACACACAGCCCACATACTTGCTTTTCTGTCCCCCCACCAGCTCAGCGGGACACTTGGTGCTCCACGCTGCAATCCTGCCTGAAGGAGCAGCGTCTCCAGGGCCACCCCCGGGCCCCCCAACCACCCCGACCCCTCCGCACAGGCATGCTGGAGCTGCGTGGACACAAGGCCAAGGTGTTTGCTGCCTTGAGCCCTGGAGAGTTAGCACTGTACAAGAGTGAGCAGGTGAGGAGGGTTGTCCGGGGCCGAGGGGCCTGGCCTAGCCCATCCTTGCACTTCACTGAGTCTCCCTCTGACCCCATCAGGCCTTCTCCCTGGGCATCGGGATCTGCTTCATTGAACTGCAGGGGTGCAGTGTCCGGGAGACCAAGAGTCGCAGCTTCGACCTGCTCACACCCCATCGCTGCTTCAGGTGGGGCCAAGACTGGCAGCAAGCAAGGTGGGGGGAGAAACTTGAGGGAGGCACAGGGGTGCAGAGGACTGAGGCCTCCTCAGGAGGATGTCAGTGGAAGTGCACTGATGGGAGTCCAGGGAGCAGGGTCAAGGCTGTCAAGGAGGGTCTGGGCTGGCCCATGGTGGTTCCTGCAGGAGTGGCCAGTGGGATGGGACAAGTTGGGGTGGGGTGTCCATGCCCACAGACTGGCTGTCCACCCCTCAGCTTCACAGCCGAGTCTGGGGGTGCTCGGCAGAGCTGGGCGGCCGCTCTGCAGGAAGCAGTAACCGAGACCCTGTCTGACTACGAGGTGGCTGAGAAGATCTGGTCCAATCGGGCAAACCTGCACTGTGCGGACTGTGGGGCCTCCCGCCCAGACTGGGCTGCTGTCAACCTGGGAGTGGTCATCTGCAAGCAGTGTGCAGGTGAGGCAGGAGCCTTTGGCTGAACTGGGGAGAAGAAGGGGGACTGTTGTGGGAGGGCACAGGGTACCCATGTCACATGCCTCTCATGCCCTGACAGGTCAGCACCGGGCTCTGGGTTCTGGTATCTCCAAAGTGCAGAGTCTGAAGCTGGACACGAGTGTCTGGAGTAATGAGATAGTGCAGGTGAGAAGTCTGAAGAGGGAGAATATGGGGGATGGAAGGAGAACATCCAAGAAAGGTCTTAGGGACACAGGATTGGAATGTCTGGAAACTTTGGAGTTTTTGTCACTCTCCTCTGCCCATTGTCATCTTGCAGTTGTTCATCGTCTTGGGAAATGATCGCGCCAACCGCTTCTGGGCAGCGACCCTGCCCCCAGGTGAGAGGCTGCATCCAGATGCAACACCAGGCCCACGGGGAGAGTTTATCTCCCGGAAGTACCGGCTGGGTCTCTTCCGGAAGCCCCACCCTCAGTATCCAGATCACAGCCAACTCCTCCAGGTAGGAGGGACCAGTTGGGGCTGATGGGCAGGGGAAAAGCAGTCTCTGAGTTGAAATTCTTAGGCTTGGGGGGAAAAGGGGCTCTTTTTGGTGGCTAGCTGACTGTCCCCAGGGCTCTCAGGTTGGGTTGCAGGGCTAACAGAATCCCTGACTTCCTTGTAGGCGTTGTGTGCCGCTGTGGCAGGACCCAACCTACTGAAGAGCATGGCCCAGCTTCTCTGTGTTGAAACCTCTGAGGGCGAGGAGCCCTGGTCTCCCCTGGCCACCGATGGCAGCTTCCCTAGTCTCCTGCCCCCAGGTAATCCCTGCAAACACCTCCTCTCTCTCCCCGCAGCAATTCTCAGCACCACCCCGTGCCTTGGTTCTTCCATGGAGCTGCAATCAACCCCTGACCAAGTCCATTACAAGGGCCCAGCCTGAGTGGTTTCCCAAACCTCTAGATCCTTCGGGGCCTGTTTCCTGATGTTATGAAATGACTGACACTGGCCACTACCTGCAGTGTGGGTCTGGATGTTTGAAATGTTAGTGATGGTCTGCCCCTGACAGGGTTAGCTCATAGGCCAGGTCTCATCTCCCTGGGGGCAGTCTGGTCATAGAAATCGTCATCTAAAGATGCTGGCCTCCAGTGGTCAGGTCAGTGGGGCTGAGACACTTACAGATGACCCATGCTCTGAGTCCTCCTCCCAGGACTGACTGCCTGGTAGGCTGGCTAGTGGGGAGAAGCAGTGGGCAAAGGCTGGGTTAGAGGCCTCATCCTACCATCTTTTCTAATCTGAGTGGAGAGTAGTCCAGCCCAACTGGGCTCTATGGAGCTACGCTGCCAGTGGAGTTTGGTCCCACTGTCTTTCTCAATCCAGTCCCTTCCCTAAGGAGCTCAGACCATCCGGCTGTACTGGCCCAACCTGACCACTATTTCTTTCCCTTACAGACTCCTCCCTTGGCGTGTACAATGAGGTGGTGGTACCGGCCACTTACAGCAGCTTCCTGTACTGTGGTCCCATCAGCAACAAAGCTGGACCCCCACCACCTCGCAGGGGCCGGGATGGTAAAGGGGAAGCCAAGGGATGGGAGGAGTTGGAGAAACTGGGATGGGTGCAGATGTACCATATCAGGACAGGGAAGAGAAGGCTGGCATGGGAAAGGGGGGTCATGCCCAGGGGTGGGCTGGGTGCAAGAGGTAAGGTGGCAGCATTGTGTTTTGAAGTCAGACTGTCAGGGTCAAATCTCAGCACTACTGCTTCCTACCCATGAGACTTGGGCAAGGTACTCAAACTCTGAGCCTCAGTTTCCCCATCTGTAAAACAGGAGTGAATAAAATACCCATCTCATAGGGTTGTTGTGAAGATTCCAT
Organism: Furipterus horrens; assembly: GCF_987537825.1. NCBI lineage: Eukaryota > Metazoa > Chordata > Mammalia > Chiroptera > Furipteridae > Furipterus > Furipterus horrens. The sequence goes on from NW_028327180.1 coordinate 72,724,064, forward strand.
GAGATCATATATAGCCCCGAGGGCTTGGCAGAAAATGAAGATCTGGGAAATGGGAATTCTGACAGCGGGGACAGAGGTCTTCTGCCTGCTGACTGTCAGTCTTCCCCTTAGCTCCTTCCCGAATGTGGTGTGTGCTGGGAGCGGCTCTGGAAATGTTTGCATCAGAGAGCAGCCCTGAACCCCTCAGCCTCATCCAGCCCCAGGATATTGTATGCTTGGGTGTGAGCCCTCCACCTACTGACCCAGGTGACCTTGACAGGTAACAGCCTTCCATGCTCACTGAGCTCCCCTTCCTTCTTGATCTTGAACCTGAAGCTCCCTTCTTGGCCCCCATTCTTTCCCCTGACTTCATCTTCTCTCTAGGTTCCCCTTTTCCTTCGAGCTCATCCTCACCGGGGGGAGGATCCAGCATTTTGGCACTGATGGAGCTGACAGTCTGGAGGCCTGGGTCAGCGCCATGGGCAAGGTGAGATAACAGAGACCCCTCCCGGACAGCTCATGGTTCTCCTGTCCCCATTTGCCCCCATCCTGTCCTCTCTATTTCTACAGCCACTCCCACCCCTTCTGTTAACAGCTAAGGTGGACTGGGCACTTAGTCTGTGCCAGGCCCTGTGGTAAGCACTGCCCCCTTGATATCTCATTTAATTTCACACCAACCTTCAGAGTAAGGATTATTAATGTGTCACATAAAGAAACTGAGTCACAGAGGCTATGAAGTCACTTACTTGGTCAAGGTCACAGAGCCAGAAGGCAGAAGAGCACAGGACCAAAATCAGGCATCTGTCCCCAAAGCTCATGGCTTAAACCTCACTGTGCTGGGCCTCTTCCCACAGAGAAGCTGCCCCTGCCTCCCATTCCTCTTGCCTCAGTTCTCCAGGTCCAGAGGCAAAGTTGCCTTCATCTGTCCCAGCTTCTCCATTGCCAGGTCTCTCTCCATCCTGTACCCTCCCCCTGGAATTAAAAGTTCAGATTCTGGAATCAGACATCCTGGGACTGAGCCCTTCACCTCTCAACCTTGTGAGCTTTTCCATAGGGATAGAGTGGGTATGAAAGACCCACTCCCTAAGGCTAAGAATTAGAGACACGTGAGGTCCACACTCCTGGCCTCCAGCAAGCCCACTGTCTGTGGGTGCTGAAGCAGCAGCGGCGATCATGATAATCACTCCCGTCCTAAAACAGCTTTGCCCTCAGCCCTGCTCCACCTTCAGCTCATCACCCTGGTGCTCTCCTGTCAACTTCTCAGGAAGTCCTGTGCCCTGGCAGCCTGTAGTTCCTTCTATAACCCCTTGCAGCTGCCTTCCTCGGCCATACCCTTCTGCTTCCCTGTGGGGGGCTAGTGACTCCCTATTGCAAGGTCCAGAGGCTTCCTTCTGGCCTCTCCAGGTCATCTTTGCAGCCTCTGACATTCCTCTGACCCCAGTCTCCCGATTCCCTTGTAACTTCTCACCCCAAAAGTTGTTCTCTGTGTCCTTTAATGGCTCTGTTGTGGCCCTCCCAGCTGGGCCCAAGTCTCCTCTTATTATCTTATTATTATTCACATTTGCCAAAAAATGCAGCCCATCCTTTAAGGCAGTGGTACTGCCTAGCGTGTGGGCTGCAGACTGTTACACCGTCCGGGCCCATGGGCTCTCTGTTATGTACAGAACTCAAGAGTCAGCTTTCAGAATCTTCATAACAGTTGGACCAAGTGACTCATGGGTGAGCTCCCATTGTAAAAATTGGGGGCTTATATTTTGTATGTGCTTTTCTCATTTCACTTTTGTAGTGATTCATTTTTATTGTTTTTTTTATTAAAGCATTGATTAATCACAGTTAAGAAATTAAAAAAGAAAAGAAAAGGCCCCTTTTCCTTCATCACAGGTAGTTTGAGAAGTACTGCTTTGAGGTCCACCTCAAACAGTCCTTTCTCCACAAAGCCTCTCCCCAGCCCCTTGGTGTGGTGAGACTTCCCCGGGCATTGTGACTCTAGTTATAGACCTGTTCTTTCTTACCCCTACATCCCAATTAAGGGCATAATGTCACACAGGGATCTTCTCTGTGTTGTTTGGAGCAAATTGAATTGAACTGAATTTCTGTCCTGTGTTTCTCTATCCATCTCTGTCTTCTCCTTGGATTTTTCCTTTACTCCCGCCCCATCCCTTTTCATTCCTCTCTTTTCTTCTGCTTTCTCTTCATGTCTTTCTCTGCCTTTCCTTGGCCCTCTCACTCTCTCCCCCTGACCTCTTGTCTCTCTTGCCATCTTCCTGTCCGCCTATGTCCTCCTTCTGCCTCACAGTGGTTCTCCCCGCTGAGCTGTCACCAGCTGTTGGGCCCTGGGCTGGTGCGGCTGGGCCGCCTGTGGCTGCGGTCCCCCTCCTATACAGCCCTGGCTCCTGGCCTCTGGCTATCAGGGTTTGGACTTCTTCGTGGTGACCACCTCTTCCTGTGTCCAGCACCGGGCCCTGGCCCCACAGTCCCTGAGGACATGGTGCATCTTCGGCGGCTACAGGAGATCAGTGAGTAGGGGTGGGGACAGGGGTGAAGGGTGGCCATGGAAGGGGGAGGAGTGGACTGTCATCTGTCTGGGGGTTCCTAAGGGAAAGAGCAGAACACAGTGGATTCAGGCACAAACTCTGGAGTCAAACTTCCCAGATTTAGAACCCACACACTTCATCACTTCTTAGCTGTGTGATCTTAGACAAGTTACTTACCCTCTCTGTGCCTTAGTTTCCTTATCTTTACAGTAGGCACAATAACAGGGTTATAGTGACTTTCAAATAGGCAATGCATGTAAAACATTTATCTCAGAGCCTGGGCATCTTGTAAGTGTTCAGTAAATGTTATATGTTATAAACCCTTTTTTTTTTTTTTTTGCTGTTTTTTTTTAAAGATTTTATTTATTTATTTTTTAGAGAGAGGGAAATGGAGAGAGAAAGAGAGGGAGAGAAACATCAATGTGTGGTTGCCTGTCATGCACCTCTAGCTGGGGATCTAGCCTGTAACACAGGCATGTGCCCTGACTGGGAATCAAACCAGTGACCCTCTGGTTCGCAGATTGGTGCTCAGTCCACTGAGCCACACCAGCCAGGATTGTGTTATAAATCTTATTGTTATTATCATTATTTGCAGTCACTTACTGGTTGGGAACTGGGAGAGGGTACTGGGTACTCTCACTTTCTCTTGAAAGAGGAACAGTATAGGGTAATGTTTTAGGGCTTTGGAAACAAGATACCTGAATTCAAGCTTAGCTTTGCCATTTTATAGCAGGTCATCAGAGGCAAGTTACTTAACCTCTGAGCTTTATGTGTCTCCTATAAAATGGGGACAATAATTCGTAGCTCATAGGATTCAATGCAGCATTGTTTGTAAGGCTCCTAGCTAGCACCTACATACCTTAAATGTTTCATAAACATTAGTCTTGGTACTGAAAACGATGATAATCTCCATGATTCTCCTCCCAGGTGTAGTCTCAGCAGCTGACACCCCAGACAAGAAGGAGCATTTGGTCCTGGTGGAGACAGGAAGGTAACTGTTGCCCCAACCCTTGACTCTAGGCGGCCCCTTTCTAGAGCTCAACCCACACACACCCTTTCACCCTGGCCTGCTGGACCATTGCTCACTTCTTCAAAGTCCCTTCCGTAGTTCAGAGTCCCTGTATGGGTTGGGTGTTGCTGTCCCCTGCTGGTGACTCTGGGAAACCTGGTCCTTGTTATTCTGGGCCTCTTGGTGGATCCTCTGGCGTGGCACTGACCTGGGGCCTCTTGGGTCTCAGGACCCTGTATCTGCAGGGAGAGGGCCGGTTGGACTTCTCAGCGTGGAATGCAGCCATTGGGGGAGCAGCCGGTGGGGGTGGCACAGGGCTGCAGGAGCAGCAGATGAGCCGAGGTGACATCCCCATCATCGTGGATGCCTGCATCAGTTTTGTCACCCAGCACGGTGAGTGGGTACTGGCCACTACTGAGCCAATATGGGAAGGGGAACAAGGGCCTGCAGACTGACAGCCTCTGTTGAGTGACTCTGGGCAAGCTGCTTTGCCTTTCTGAGCCTTTGTTCTTTATCTGTAAACTGGGGTCACCAACAGTCCTTATTTTCCAGAATAGTTGTGATAGTAAGATGACACCTATAGAGCATTTAGCACAAGACCAAGCAGGTAGTCAGTGCTCCAAGGTAGCTGTTCCGGGGCATGGGCATGGAGAGGGTGGGGCACTGAAATGTGACTAGAGACATAGACCCATGGAGAATGAAGAGGGGGCAGCCACAGGGCCAGAGCCAAGCTGCGCAGCCAAATCCTTGAAGGCTGAAACACAGTTATTCTGTGTGGGAGGTTTTCCAGGCATAAAAGATCAGCTATGCAAGTGGTTCCCAGAATTCTTTGTAAGCTTTTGGCCTCTGCTTTATTCTCCATCCCAAGTGAGGACCAAGTAGAATCTATCTCCTGGCCGAATCCCCATTAGAAGGCTGAACTCTTGAGAAGGAACATTCACAGAAAACTAAGGAAGGCAGTAAAGGGGGAAAAAGCACATTCATGAACCTACAAATAGTTGTGCTTACATTACAGCCAGGACAGTGGATAGGCAGTGGCTTAATGACATTCTCCATGCGTTGGTGGTAGCCTCATGCAGTGACTTCCCCCACTCACTAGACCCCTGCCCTCTTCTCAGCCTCACTTGTGGTCAAAGGAGGTATTAAGTCAGAGGGTGAATGAACAAGCCCTGGAGAAAGGGAGTGGGTGTTCATGTCTCCTCCTCCACGGTTCCTGCATTGCCACTTTTTATCCAACAGATATTTGTTGAGCTGCTCCCACGTGTGGGATACAGGGATATGGCAGTGAATAGGGAAGGTCCTATGAAGCTCAGAGACTAGTGGGAGAGATGGGTAGTGACTAAGAAAACAAATACAATCAGTTCTCATCATTTGGGGTAGTTACATTCAATGAAGTTACCACAAACACTGAGTCAATACATACTGAATGTTGCCCCAGTGGAAATACAGGGCGAGGTTCCTGAGAGCCTCTGGTCATATTTTCATCAACCAATCAATACATGACCTTATTTTATGTGTGTTTCTGTTTAAAGACACCTTATTTAATATGTATTTTTGATTTTTAACATTGAACTCATGGCCAACAAGCACTACATCCCCTGCCTAAGGCAACATTGTGGCCCATGTATTTTCTCCAGAAGGCACATCATAGCCTTCTTGCACTTAGAAACAGTAGACAGACATTAGCACTACAATTGGGGGCCATTTTACACAGCAAAATTACCCAGACAAACACACAGAATGCAAAAAAAATACATGGCTCTAAATATATCATGAAAAAGACACCTGTTTACTGTATGCGACCTTAGCTGGGAATGTGTCCAACAGGCAACTCAAATTTTTCTCCACTCTGCGCATGTTCACACATGACTGAAAAAGTGCCACCAGTATTGATTTGGGGGTTACAAATACATTTTAGCTAGTAGATTAATTTGCAAATGTGGAATCTTCAAATAACTAGGACCTATAACATGATTTCAGAGAGTGCTGTTTAAAAATGAGGAGACAGTGATGGGGGCTGCTATGTGTGATAGGGTGCTTGGGTAAGGACTTTCTGAGGATGAGGACTGAGCAGGGCCATGAAAAGCAAAACCATGAAGGAGGATTTCTTCCTCTGTGGCCCCCCCAACAGCCACACACCATGTAGGGGGTCACAGATGGGATGCTGGGCGGGTGCTGGGGGTCTTCGGGAAGTGGTGAGCAGAGATACTGGCTGTTCTCAGGGCTCCGGCTGGAAGGCATATACCGGAAAGGGGGTGCCCGTGCCCGCAGCCTGCGGCTCCTGGCTGAGTTCCGGCGGGATGCCCGGTCAGTGAAGCTCCGACCAGGGGAGCACTTTGTGGAAGATGTCACGGACACACTCAAACGATTCTTTCGAGAGCTCGATGACCCCGTGACTTCTGCACGGTTGCTGCCTCGCTGGAGGGAGGCTGCTGGTACTCCCAAGATCCCTAAGAACTCCTCCTGGGCAACTAGGGGCAATCAGGAACTCCACCCACCCCACCAGAATCCCTGAGGCTCTCTTGTGGGATTGGGCAGCCCCACTCCCTAACGCTCCCCCCACTGAAGGATCACCCAGGGACTCAGCTCAGGGCAAGGTGGGAAGGGGGCAGAAACACATCCATTCTGGATTTCTTACTCTAAAGATTCTTCCACTCTCCCTCCCCTGATCCCCTCCAACTCTTCCCCATTCCATCTCAGAACTGCCCCAGAAGAATCAGCGCCTGGAGAAATACAAAGAAGTGATTGGCTGCCTGCCGAGGGTCAACCGCCGCACACTGGCCACCCTCATTGGGCATCTTTATCGGTCAGTCTGGCAGAGCCCTTACTAGCTTCTCACTGACCCTTCTTCACTTTTGTCCAGCCCCCTCACTTACGTTCATTCATCCATCTCACAAACAATTGTTAAGCAAAGATATTACAGCATCAAGTGTCATTGTGGACTTGGGTCAGACAGACCTAAGCCTCAGTTTCCTCATTTGTAAAAGAAAGATGATGGAATGAATAGTGTCCACGTCACTGGTGATATAAGCATTGAGATAATGCTTGTAAAATTCTTAACTATAGCACCTGGCATGTGTGTAGTAAGCATTCAGAAATGGTGAGCTGTCAATATTATTTGGTTTTATTATTCTATGCCAAGCAAAGGAGTAGATGTAGGAGACAGGAATAAGATGCAGATCTATCTTTACCAGTCTCTGTTGGGGCGACAGGTCTTTAAATGATTCTAGGGTGAACCCCAGCTATATTATATATTAATTACGCTGTATCACAGGGATTGGCCAGGTATGACCTATGGGCCAAATCCAGACTGCTGCCTGTTCTGTAAATTTGGTTTTGTACATAAAGTGTAAAGCCATGCCCATTCGTTTTGTTGGCTCCCTTCACACCTCAACAGCAGACCCGAGGAGTTGTGACAGAGACTGTATGGCCTACAAGCCTGTAGTATTTCCTGTCTGTTCCATGAAAAGTTTGCTGACCCCTACTGTCTTTACAATCACCTATTCCTTGTCTGTCTGTCCCCTAGACTGGGAGCTCCTTGAGGCCAGTATTGTGTCTTACTCACTGTCACATCCCAAGTGTACAGTAGGGATTCAGTAGTGTTTGCTGAATGAATAGATGTGTTGACATACAGGTGAGCACAAACCGCATTCCTCATGACCCCCACATCCCTCCGCAGGGTGCAGAAGTGTGCAGCTCTAAACCAGATGTGCACGCGGAACCTCGCCCTGCTGTTTGCGCCCAGTGTGTTCCAAACAGATGGGCGTGGGGAACACGAGGTGCGGGTACTGCAGGAACTCATCGACGGCTATGTCTCTGTCTTTGATGTAAGCTCTCTCCACCCCTGACCCACAGTCCCTCTTCCTCACGCCAACAAGCCCCTAGCCCTCTGAATACCTCAGCATCAGGAACGACCTCCCAGAGCTTTGAACCTTCCTTACCCATAACCTCGCTTCTAACATCCTTGCCGGATTGGTCCCTAGCTCTTCTAGACTCTGACCCTCTTCTACAGGTTCTCCGGTCGTCGCATCTCTCCCTGCTCCCCTTCTTTCCCAGTATCCACCCCCACCACACACATACTCCTTTTGGCTCTTCCACAGATTGACTCTGACCAGGTAGCTCAGATTGACTTGGAGGTCAGTCTTATAACCACCTGGAAGGATGTGCAGGTAACTTGTCCTGACCTGGGCTTCTGAGTAGGCCAGGAGGGGACATCAAGATAGGAAGCTGACCTTCTGTTTCTGGGCATAGGAGTACTTTGGGGAGAGGGATTTGGTTCAAGATTTGATACATTCATTTCTCCGTGAGGATTCTCCATTACGAAATAGTTGCAGAAGCACTTCAGTTCCACATGTAAGAGATCCAAGGAAGAGTTAGCTAAATTAGACAGAGCTAAGAATACTAGTAATAAATGCCATAGTAAATAGCTGAGGACTTACTCTATTTCAGGCACCTGTAATCTCACGTTAGTATCACACAACTCCATGAAGTAGGTAGTCCCATTTTTCAAATAAGAAACTGAGGCTTGGAGAGTCACTCAAGGTCATACTGCAGAGACTGGCAGAGTCGGAACCCAGATAGCCTGACTCCAAACCTAGCCTCCCAAGCACTATCTCAGGAAGCACATAAGCAGCCTGGAGATCGAGTCCCACCACTCCTGGAGTTCTCCCTGTTAAGGGCTTGAGCCATGTTAGGGGTGAGCATCAGGAGTAGACTTTTTTGGGGTGAGGAGGAATGCTGATGAGGAGTCCTCTGGCCTTGGTTCTTTACATCCTTCGTGTGCTCCTGACTTCTCTTCCCCTTCCCTCAGCTGTCCCAGGCTGGAGACCTCATCATGGAGGTTTATATAGAGCAACAGCTCCCAGACAACTGTGTCACCCTCAAGGTCAGTCCCAAGGACACAGGAGGGGAGATGAGATGATGATGTGGGGCAGGGGCAATGGCCTGACCGGCAGGGGTCCTCTGCTTTTGCCCTGACCCCAGGTGTCCCCAACACTGACTGCGGAGGAGCTGACTAACCAGGTACTGGAAATCCGGGGAACAGCTGCTGGGACTGACTTGTGGGTGACATTTGAGATTCTCGAGCATGGGGAGCTTGGTGAGTATGACCATGTATGTGCATGTGTGCTGGAGGGTCGAAGTCATCGATGACTTCTATGTGGTCCAAATACAGGAGACATTTCCTTATGCATCTGAGGGGACAATCTACACAGTTGGCCATTCCCTCATTCTTGATACTCTTTCCTCTCTTGATTTTCATGGGCCTGCAAAACCTTGGTTTCCCTTCCACCTTGAAGGAGGCTTCTCTTCTTCTTTTGCCCAGATTCCAAATGTTGGAGAGACCCAGGCTCCAATCCTGGACCTTTTTCCTTTCTCTGTCTACATTTCTCCTTGGATGAGCTCATCCATCCCCATGGCTTTAAATGCCATTAATAGGCTGGCCTCGCAATATTTTATCTCCATACCAGACCTCTTTGAGTTCCAGACTCACATGTCCAGCTGTCTACTTGGCATTTCTGCTTGTACTTCTCATAAGCCTCTCAAATGTAAACTAAGACCAAACTCAGTTCCCAGCCCCTCCCCTAACAAAAAGCCCAGGTCATTTCCTAGTTTTCCCTAACTTAGCCAGTGGCACCACCATTCATATAGAGGCCAGACATTTAGGAGTCCTCTGAAGCTCTTCCCTTTCCTTTGTCTTCATACTCAACCCAACTAACTAGTTCTGCAGATTCCATTCACATCTATCACTCTTTCCATCCCCACCATTGTCACCACCCTGATCAAAGTCACCACTAACATGTACAGTCCCAGAAAGGCAATAGCTGGCCAGTATTCCATTCTTGCCTGCTGATAAAATCATGCCATTCCCACAGTCAAAACCTTCCAATGGCTTCCCATTGGACTTAAAATTCAAGTTCCTTATTGTGGTCCACAAGACCCTGAGCGTCTTATTTCTCAGACCCCATCTCGCATAATTTATCCTATTCTCTTTGCTCCAGCCACATTGGCTGTTCAGTTCCTCAAACACATCATTCCTTACTCAGGGCCTTTGTTCTTGCATTTTGTCATGCCTGAAATCTTCTTCCCCCTGATGTGGGCATGACTTGTTCTTCCTAACCCTTTGGTTCTCTGAGTTTCATCTACAAATGTTCCCTCTGAAAAGCCTTGCCTTATCACAGTTTCTCAGTACCTGCCCTGTTAACTCTTTTTCAGTTTCTTGTTTCTTTCAAAATAATTATTTGTTTTTAATTGTTTTGTTTCCTTACCTGTTTACTGTCTGCTACCTCACTAGGCTGTGGGCTTTGTGAAGGCAGGTCATGTGTTTCACGTTCACCGCTGCCTCCCCGCGGCCAGCTCTGTGCCTGGCAGAGAGTCGGTGCTAACATAAATGCCTGTGGCTGCAGGGGGGATGGACGAATGACTGAGTGACTAGGCAGGAAAGGAGTTCCAGGCTGTGGATGGAGCTTCTGGTTGATACCCACCCCCACCTTGTCCCTTAGAGCGGCCACTGCACCCCAAGGAAAGAGTCCTGGAGCAGGCCTTACAATGGTGTCATCTCCCAGAGCCCTGCTCGGCCTCCTTGCTCTTGCGAAAAGTCTCCCTGGCCCAGGCCAGCTGCCTCTTCACAGGTGAGCCTCCTTCTTCAGCCCAGCACCTCTAGGCCTCTCTCCCAGGACTCCCCCCACCTAGTACTGCCCATTTGTACCCAGGTGTCCGGCGGGAGAGCCCAAGGGTAGGGCTCTTGCGGTGTCGAGAGGAACCACCCCGCTTACTGGGAAACCGCTTCCAGGAGAGGTTCTTTCTGCTTCGTGGTCGCTGCCTGCTGCTGCTCAAAGAGAAGAAGGTGGGGCCCTGGGGCTGTTGGGGAGGGACACTGGGTGGCCGTGTGGGAGGGGCCATGACTGCACTGACCCTCACTCCACAGCCCATAACCTTACCAAGTCACACTGCTTCCCTGGCCCTGTGACCACATAACCCCAATGCTTCCCTGACTTCTCAACCTCATAAACTGTGATCCTTCTCTCACCTCTGAACCTCACTGACTCCATCCATGTCCTCAGAGCTCTAAACCAGAACGGGAGTGGCCTTTGGAAGGTGCCAAGGTCTACCTGGGGATCCGCAAGAAGTTAAAGCCTCCAACACCGTGAGTTTTCTTCCCTAGCCCACACTTCTAGGGCCTTTCTGCCACCACCCCTCTGGTCTTTCTGACCGCCCCATCAACTGTTCTCCGTTACCTCTCAGGTGGGGCTTCACGTTGTTACTGGAGAAGATGCACCTGTGAGTACCGTGCAGTCTGGCTTCTCCTCCGGCCCAAACCTGCTGCCTCTCCTTCATTTCCTCGCGTTTCCTGTTCTCCATCCCTATAGCTGTGACCTCTTTCCTGTCCCTAAATTCCCCTCTTATCATCCCCAGCTACCTGTCCTGCACTGATGAGGATGAGATGTGGGACTGGACCACCAGCATCCTCAAAGCCCAGGTGAGGAGAAGAGCAGAGGGCTAGGTATGTGGTCCCAGCTCTGCCCCTTAGTACCCCCCAGTACCTCCCATGCCCACCTGTGCCACCCTTTCCCCCTCCCTCCAGTACGATGACCAGCAGCCAGTCGTCTTACGACGCCGTTCCTCATCTGACCTTGCCCGTCAGAAGTTTGGCACCATGCCTTTGCTACCCATCCGCGGGGATGACAGCGGGGCCACCCTCCTCTCTGCCAATCAGACCTTGGTGAGATCCCAGCCCACCTCATCCCCTTCCTGATCCCTGCCCGTGCCCTGCAGGAGGAGTGGTGCACCGGGAAGCCCAGTGTCCCCCCTGTGCCTTCTCTGCATCCCCACTGCCCACCTTTTATTGCCAGGCCTCACTGTGTCTCTGTGTCTTTCTTTCCCTGAATCCCCACCCTACCTCTTCCCAGAGGCGACTTCACAATCGGAGGACCTTGTCCATGTTCTTTGTGAGTACTGTGCCTGCTCCAGCTGTGTGCCTTTCAGCGCTGGGTTCCTCTGTGCTGTTGCCTGAGCCAGTGTGCTCTTTGTATCTGTCCTGATGCAAGCCAAAAAAGTGAGAGAGTGTAGGGGCCAGGAAAAGTGAAGAAATTGAGAGATGGTGAGATGTGGTGAGGAAAGGGGGAAGTGGTTACAAGATCAGAGAAACAGAAAGAAAGCAGTGAGGTGAATGCATTTTGGAGTACAGACCTGGGTTCAAGCTCCAGCTTCAACATTTGGCAACGTATTTAACCCCTCTGTGCCTCAATTCACTCACCTTCAGTGTATCCCATCGTATTTAACCCCTCTGTGCCTCAATTCACTCACCTTCAGTGTATCCCATTGTATTTAACCCCTCTGTGCCTCAATTCACTCACCGTCAGTGTATCCCATCGTACAGCGTTGTTTTGATACCATATCTGCGAAGTATTCTGAAGTATCTGGCTGAGAGCAAGAGCTCAATAAATGATAGCGATAAATAATCCGGTAACTAACTCTGTCCCCTGCCAACCCATTCGCATCCAGCCAATGAAGTCATCCCAAGGGTCTGTGGAGGAGCAAGAGGAACTGGAGGAACCTGCGTATGAAGAGCCAGTGTATGAGGAAGTGGGGGACTTCCCAGAGCTGACTGAGGACACCTCCACCTCCTTCTCCGCTGTGAGGGAGCAGACAGCCAAGTCAGAGACCCCCCTTGCCAGCCAGAAGTCCTCTGATCAACCTCTTCTCTCCAAGGCAGGCCAGGAGGAGAGACCACCAGAGCCCCCTTTGGGTCCTCCTTCAAAGAACAGCTCCCAGACACATGCGTCCTTGGAGGAACAGCTGCTGCAGGAGCTCAGCAGCCTCATCCTGAGAAAGGGAGAAACCACCATAGGCCTGGGAAGCCCCTCCCAGCCCTCCAGCCCCCAACTCCCGAGCCCCAATAGCCACCCGGCACAGACACCTGGCTTCCCCACCCCACCTCCCTGCACTTCCAGTCTACCCTCCAGCCAGCCCCTCACATGACCAGCAATCGGAGGGAGAAGGTAACAAAAAGACCTGAGCTCTCACCTCGGCAGACACTGTTGGGAGCTTCCTCTGCCCTGGCTGGAAAGGCTGTAGAATCCAGTGTGGCGCAGTAGAAGTAGCACAGGAACTGAGGGCTCCAGAGGCTGTGTCCTGCCCAGAAGGAGGCAGGCCATGGCCCCTCTCTGGGCCTCTGCTCATGTGTCTGTACCATGAAGTAACTGAAATAAGGAGAGCAGTGAATGTCAAACTGTTCCTCAGAGCTGTAAGTCCCACATATTTTTCCTCAACAAGGGCAATTCCTGCTTTGTATATTTAATATGTTGGGGCTCTGTGGGAGACTTGGGGTTTGAAAAGAATGGTTTTACTCTGTTAAAGAAAAAAAAGATTTGGAGGCCAGGGATCTGAATGAGCTCAAGTCTGTCCTACTCCACCTCCACTTCCTACATTCGGGGGGCTACATTGAAGCCCAACAGTGGGGAGGTTGATTAGAGCTGGGAGCTGGGAAAAAGAGGAGCCAAAAAGGATGGGACACTGTTAATAAACCTTGGAACCAAAAAGTTACCATTTTTTTATTCATTCATTCATTCATTTGTTCATTCATTCACTCAACAAATATGTAGAGTACCCAGTCATTGCTAGGAATTGGGGATAGAGTATGAACAAAGCAGATGGGGTCCCTGTTTTTATGGAGCTTCCACTGTAGATGGGGAACAGAAAACAGAAAACACACACAGATTCAGTGCTGTGAAGAAGCTAAACCAAAGGGATGTGGAGGGAGACTTCAGGCTGGGTGAATGGGGAAGGCCTCGGTAAAGAGATGAAACATTGAAACTTCAGGGTAAGAAGCAAGACTGGTGGAGAGCTGGGAGAAGGAGCACTCCAGAAAGAGAGGGAAAGCAGCAGGCATGAAGTCTCTTGGCCTGCCAGTGTGAAGGCACTTGGCTTGCTGGGGGAACAGCAAGGACGGTGGAGCACTGCAAGTGGGGAGTGGGAGAAGAGTATAGGACTGAGGGGGAAAGATGGGCAGTGGCCCAATCATTCACAGCCTTGTAGACCGTGCTGGGGCATTTGGATTTTATTCAGAAGCAACTGAGGAGTTTTAATGAAGAAAGTAATGAGACCTTCTTTCTTTTAAATAAAAAAGCAACCATTCTGGCTGTTTATGAAATAATGGGTTGTGGTGCGGGTGGGGAGAGACTGGAAGATATTAGACTAGGAGACTGATAATGAGGGCTTGGACTAGGTTGGTGGTTTTGGAAAGCAAAGGAAGTGGATCAATAGGAGATATTTTTAAGAAACAAGCTATAGGACTTGCTGATGGATGGAAGGTGGTGGTAAGAGAAAGGACACGCTGACCCTGGGTTTCTGACTTTCCCATGTGGTTGGAGAGTGGCACCATTTAGTATGTTACTTGGGGGAGGTGACTGGGGAAAAATCAGGTTGAAGAATTTGTTTTAAAAGTTTTAGGTACCTATTAGATACACAAGTGGAGATGTCAGTGGGCTGTTGGAAATGTGCATCTGGAGCTTGGGGCAACTTTTCAAGTCAGGGGTGTGGTGATGGATGTGGGCCACGGATAGGTGGCAGGGTGAGGAAAGGGTGTGCAGATCCTCAGAAAGCTGTGCAGGGGCTGAAGGTCACACCCTGAAGGTGACTGGGGCATTCTGGGACACCAGAACCTATGCTCATCTCCCAGCTCACACCCACTCACTGGTGTCTTTTAGTTTCCCCTGGCCTGGGATGTACCTGTCTTCTGGGACTGGTTCCTTTCTGGCTGCAGGTGTCTTTCTCACCTCAGCTCACTCTGGCTTTTCCAGTTCAGTAGGAAGTGGGAAAATGTCTGGGACCAGCCCTGTTTCCCTTGTCAGACGCATCTTCACTCAGGCATCCAGTGACTCAGTTTCCCTCGTCACAGACTGAGTTACTCGTCATTCTTTATCCTTCGAGGAGGGGGGGACTGGAGATCTGCATATGTAAATGCATAATTAGAAATAATTACAGGCTAAGTCAGCTTCTCCACTAGAAATAGAACCTAGGCGTCTTGACTCAGAAACCTGGGGTTCCCCCTACTGCCCAGCGGACGCGGCGTCCACCCCGCGAACTGGACCCTTTCTAGGGTGTTGAAAGACATCACAGAGGTTTAGTTCCTCAGCCGCACCCCTCTCGTAGCCTGACCAGACGTGGGCGGGGCGAGGGCGGAGCCGGGCCAGGCCAGGCCAGGGGCAGTAGTTTAGGCGTGGGCGGGGCTTCTTTGTGGGCGGTGCTTCCTGGAGTTCCGGAGTGGAGTTGCTGACCCGGCCGGGTTGGAGATGCAGCCGCCGTCCAGAAAAGTGAGCTTGATCTGGGGATGGGGACTCCCGGCGGGCTGGGGGAGTGTGGGATCAACGGGGCGCCGGACTCGCGGTGGGGGACGAGTAGTGGGAAGGGGTTAGGGCCCAACACAGAAATAACCGAGGAAACAGCTCAGCCCCTCCCGGGCTCCGCCTCCTCACCGCTGCCTGCGCGGAGTGTTTTTCAGGTCTTTGCTCCAGGGATCTTAATCCTTTTCTTACCCCTTAAGGTGAAGCCCGCCCAGGAGGTGAAGCTTCGCTTCCTGGAGCAGCTGAGCATCCTTCAGATCCGGCAGCAGAGGGAGGCGGATCTGCTGGAGGACATCAGGTAGCCCCTGGCGCCCTCCACGTACTCCCAGTGTCGCGGTCGCGCTCCGCCTCTCAGCCGAAGTACAGGGGGTGGGGGGCGGGAAGTAGGGGTGAGGAACTCTCCAAACTGCCCCTTCACGGCCCTCACCCTAGGCCTGACTCTCCAGATACCAGATAGAAATTATACTTCTTCCCACCCCAGCACACTCACGAACACACAGGGACCCTCCTTCAACCTCTTTGATTTCACATCACTCCCTCCACCCCCACCCCCGCCCCCACTCCCACAATCATTCTTAGGGTAGAATCCCCCTCCCTCTTCCAGACCTGTTGGAAGGCTGGTGGACCCTGTACTCAGGCCCCACTCAGGCCTCACCTCCAAGCCCACAGATGGTTTTCCAGGGGTGGGGAGGATCCTGCTGAGGCTCTGAGCGATAAGGTGAGGTTGACCTGTGTTGCTGCTGCCTGAGGTGATCTCAAGGACTCTCTGTAGTCTCATTCCCTGCTGGTGTAGTCACATTCTAGGCCTGGCTTTCCTCTTCATCCTGCCCTGGCTGAGAAAAGAATTGGGAGTAGAAGAAAAGGACCAAAGAGTAACACTCACACCCCACCCCCCTCAATCTCCACAGATCCTACAGCAAGCAGAGGGCAGCCATCGAACGGGAGTATGGGCAGGTATGGGGCTCCTTTCTCTAGACCTACCCTTTTGTTTCTAAGCTCCTTTACACCTCCAGTAATGTCCTTTCATACATATTGCTGTTCTGGTCAAGAGCAAATTGTCTAAAGTTGGCAGATATGTATCAGATTCCTGCTGTGCTACTTATTAGATGTGTGACCTTAGACAAGTTACTTAATCTATCTTGGCCTCAATTTCTTTCTCTGTAAAATGGGAATAGCAATAATTGTACCTTCATGTAGGGTTGTTGTAAGGGTGGAATAAGTTAGTGCATGTAAAGTGCTTACAAAGTTAGTGGCACGTGATACACATTTAGTGAATGGCATTATTATTCTCTGATCCCATATTCTTCCAGTTGGAGGAAGTCTTTGAAAGGGAACTGGGTCTGTGATTACTTTTCCATCAGGCACTCCAGAAACTGGCTGGGCCGTTCCTGAAGAGGGAGGGGCACCGGAGCGGGGAGATGGACAGCAGGTGGGTCCCATGGAGGGAGAAGCCAAGGGACCAAGAAGGCATGAGGAGCTCAACCCTAGGAAACTGTGGGGATGAAGGCCCAGTGAAGGGGGGAGGGCATGTTAGCTGACATGGCAGTGGCAGTCGGAGAGGAGCTGACCCAGCAAGGACACTGTAGGTGGGGGTGGAGGGCATGAGTGATCCTTGTGGCTGAGTTAATGGGCTGATCGATTGAGGGCTTCCAGACAAGGGGGATGGGAAAGCACTCTGTCTTCAGTTGTGTTGAGAGGGAGGGGGTCTTTGGAGTGCTCCCCTCTTCAACACAAACCTTCTCTGGGGAGAGGCAGGATGGTGTTTGGTGCCTGGCGCTGCCTGCTGGATGCCACCATGGCTGGGGGCCAAGCCCGGCTCCAGGCATCCGACCGATACCGTGACCTGGCAGGGGGCACAGGACGGAGTGCCAAGGAGCAGGTTCTTAGGAAGGTATGGCTCAGTAGGTGGGGTGAAGGAAGGGTTGGCTCAGGGCTGGAGGTGGTCTGCGTCAGGACTCTGTGTCCATATCTCTAGGGAGCAGAGAACCTCCAGAGGGCACAGACCGAGGTGCTGCAGTCTGTCCGGGAGCTGAGCCGAAGTCAGAAGCTGTATGGGCAGCGGGAACGTGTGTGGGCCTTGGCACAGGAGAAGGCGGCTGATGTCCAGGCCAGGTGGGATCATAGGAAGTTAGTAAGTGGGGTGGGGGAGGGATGTGAGGACAGAGCCAAGGCACCTCAGCTGGGCCTAACCTTGACTCCTTTCCCTTGTCCGCATAGGCTGAACCGAAATGACCATGGGCTCTTCCACACTCGGACCAGTCTCCAGAAACTCAGCACCAAGGTTCGGGGATGCAGGGATGCAGGCACGACTAGGGGCAGGAAAGGGGTGGGCAGAGTAGTCTAGTGGTTTGGAACCCAGGGGCATAAGTCTGAGAGACTGGGATGAATTCAGGCTTCCCTATTTCCTTCTTGAGTGACCTTAGTTAACTTGATTTCTCTGAGGCTCATCTTCTTCATCTATAAAATGAAAACAGTGCCTTTCTTTTTCATTCCTTCAATATGCATTTATTGAGGACTTCTGTGTACTAAGCACTGTTCTAAACACTAGGATTCCGAGGCAAACACTACCACTGGAGTTCCTGCCCTCACAGCCTGGTGATAAGAGAGAGATAGTAAGAAAAAAAAAATTATCAGATTAAATGCAAGTAAAACAAGGTGCTATGATAAAGGGTAACAAGGGGGTGTAAATTAGAGGGACAGCCTCTCTGAACAGGTGGCCTGAGTGCCATGAAGGAGCCAGCCATGCAAAGATCTAGGGGAAGAACATTCCAGGGAGAGGAAGTGGTGGGCGCAAAGGTTCTGGGGCAGGAACAACTTTGTAGGGTCGAGAAACTCAGAGAAGGCCACTGTGACCAGAGCACTGTGAGCAAGGGGACCAGCAGTGTGAAAGAGATCAGAGAGGTTGCAGGAGCCAGCTCCTGTGGGACCCTGTAGACCATGGTAAAGAACAGCTGGGATTTTATTTTAAAATGCCACTAGAGGATTTTTATCAGGAGTTGTTATGTAAAATTTTTAGTATGGTGTCAGGTGTCTGGATAACGTTAGACTCCATTCTGGAGTTGGGTTGGCCTTGAAAGAATCTCAAGGGCCCAGGGGTCCCTGTTGACACTCCATTTTCCCTTCCTAGCTCTCCACACAATCAGCCCAGTACTCCCAGCAGTTGAAAGCAGCCCGCAATGAGTACCTGCTCAACTTGGTGTCCACCAATGCCCACCTTGACCACTACTACCAGGAGGAATTGCCAACCCTGCTCAAGGCCAGTCCCAGCCTAGATCCCCCTGCCTCTCAGCAGGAAAGGAGGGGAGGGCCTTTCCCTGCTTCCCACCACCAGCAGGTTGGGTGATGTTGGGACCTAGCCTGCTTAGAGTAGGTACAAAACACATACTTCGGTTCTGGTTCTGCTTCTAACTGGTTGTATGACATTGTGCAGAACACTTAGTCCTTCTGAAACCCAGTTTCTTCATCAGGAATAACTCCTGCTCTGCTTCCTTTTAAGACTAATGGAGCTCAAGGGAGACAATGGAAGTGAAAATGCTTTTAAATGGTTAAGTACTGTGCACACATGAGGGCCTATTATTAGAAGCAACGATAATGTCTTATTCCTTTCCTCTTTCCCATACCTCATGCCCTTCCAAACCTGGAAAGAGCCTGCTTCGTGGTAGAGGCCTGGGGAAGGGGTGGTGTCAGTATTGTCGGGTTCTTTCCAGGCCCTGGTTAGCGAGTTATTGGAACATTTGCGGGATCCCCTGACCTTACTGAGCCACACTGAGCTGGAAGCGGCAGAGATGGCCCTGGAGCATGCCCGCCGTGGGGTACAGGCAACTTCCCAGGTAAGGGCTGTGCCCTGTAGGAGCTCCCCGGAGATCCCCTCTACCCTTCTCTCCTGATACAGACCACCCTACTGCATGTCTGCCCTGTTCCTTCTTACCTTTCTTCCAAGAGGGGACAGGCTTGGAGAGGGAGCCAGTGGTGACTGGCTTTGACTTCGTCCAACCCTAGGTAAGCTGGGAGCAGGATCTGAAGCTCTTTCTTCAAGACCCTGGGGTATTTTCCCCCATAGCACCTCAGAAGTTTCAGCCAGCGGGGAATGATCAGGTGAGACCTCCCTGTTTGTTGGAACCAGGCCAGGTGTAAAGGGGACTGTAGTTTAGGCCCATCCCTATTATTCTTCTGACGTTAACTTAGCGACTGTTAAACTATGGACAGGGGGTTTCAGACTCCAGGTCACCTCCCTTCCACCAGGACACAAATTAACATACTTCATTCCACATTTCTATCTCCTCACTGCATTATCTTCATCATTCTACCTCTGTCTCTCAACCTGGATCCCATTTCTGGGACGCTCTGTGCCTGTGTGTTCACATGAATGCACATTTGTGTCCGTGGACTTAAGTGTGTACCTCCACCTCTTTGTCCCTGTGTCTGGAGGTCAGGACAGAGAGAAGAAAAAAGGAGGGAACTAGAGGGAAGGGGAGCAGAGAAGAAGCAGCACCAAGTCCTCCTCACAGCACCCCCCTTCATTCAGGTGTGTTCCCTGGAGCTGGAGGGATTGGCTGGGGAGAGCGACCTCGAGAAAGAGGTTCAGCGCTGGACAAGTCGAGCTGCCCGAGACTACAAGATCCAGAACCACGGGCTTCGGGTGAGGTGGGGGGTACAGGTGTGGGTGGACAAGAATATCTGAGAGATGGGGATCCTGGAGTTACTAGGGTTGTCCTGGGTCAGCAGGCAGGAAGGAAGGTAAAGGTATTTTAAGTCAACTGTGTGGCAAAGTAGTTAAGAGCAGAGCTTTTTGAACTAGACCCACCTGGGTTCAAATTCTGCTCTTTTGCTCCCTAGTTATGTAACCCTGAGTAAGCGAGTAACTTAACCTCTCTGGACCTCAGTTTTCTTATCATTAAAGCAGGCTAATACCAAAGAACTCATATGCACAACCCATGGACATGAACTAAGGAGGGTGGGGGATTGCTGGAGGGAAGAGGGGTACCAGGCAGAGTAGGGCAAAGGGAAAAAATTGGGACAACTTAAATAGCATAATCAATAAAATATAATTAAAAAAAAATTTTAAAGCAGGGCTAATAATAGTACCCACTTCATAGGGAAGATCAAATGATATAATTACATGTGAAGCCACTAGCAAAGTGCCAGGTCCGTAGTAAGTTGTGTCCCATTGTATCTTTATCCACTCCTGTCCTCCACTTCCCATCCAGGTGCTGCAGCGGCTGGAGCAGAGGCGGCAGCAGGGGGCAGAGCGGGAGGCTCCGGGCATAGAGCAGCGGCTACAGGAAGTGAGGCAGAGCATCCTGCGGGCACAGGTGAGACACAATCCTGGGGGTTAGGTTCACTGAGATCCTCCCTCCTCGGACAACACCCTCTTCCACATCTCTGTCTGATGATGGGGAGGGGGGAGGCAGGAGGTAGAGGGTGGACACATTTGGGGAGGCTCCACTCACTCCCCAAAGCAAGCCCAGCCATAGACTTTATCCCTCTTCCCCATGCCAGGTGAGCCAGGTGAAGGGGGCTGCCCGGCTGGCCCTGCTGCAGGGGGCTGGCCTGGATGTACAGCTCTGGCTGAAGCCAGCCATGACCAAGGCCCAGAATGAGGTGGAGCAGGAGCAACGGCTCAGTGAGGCCCGGCTGTCCCAGAGGGACCTCTCTCCCACGGTGAGCTCCTTCTGCTCCCCACTCACACACATCCCAGAGTACCCTCAGTGGAGGTCAGGCCCTATAAAACAGGAATCACAACAGTACCCAAATCAAAGGGTTGTTCTGAAGCTTAAATGAAATTGTATAAGTATAATTCCCTAATTTATAGCATAGTGAGCCCTCAACAAATATGTATTATGAGTATAGGGCAATGGTTGTGAATTAAGGTGGTGGGGGCAGACCGTAAGTGGTTCGAGTACCAGCCAGTTGCTTGTTAACTGAGATCTTGGAAAGTGACTTAACCTTTCTGAACCTCAGTTTTCTCATAAGTAAAATGAGGTGAATAGTTATATAAAATAACACCGGGTTATAATGAAGATTAAACGAAAGGATATACATAGGACACTTAACACCATGCTGGCACATGGTAAGTGCCCAGGACTCTAACTCTGAAGTCATTGTTAGTGTTACCCTGCCCTGTGGTGATTTTTTGGTGATACTTGGTGAATGGATGAGTGATACCACCTTGGAGGAGGATCCACTGAGTTCTTTTAGGGTAGGGTAGAAGAGTGGGAGATACAATGGATATTTGAGAGTGACAGTGATGTCTGTTCTCTGTCCCCCGCACCCCCAGGCTGAGGATGCTGAGCTCTCTGACTTTGAGGAATGTGAGGAGACTGGAGAGCTCTTTGAGGAGCCTGTCCCCCTAGCCCTGGCCACCAGACCTCTTCCCTGCCCAGCACATGTGGTGTTTGGCTATCAGGTGTGAATGGGGGTGGGGACCTCAGACTGGTAGGGATGGGGGATAGCCAAATCCTGAATCCTTCCTTGTGGCACCCAGGCAGGGCGTGAGGATGAGCTGACTATCACAGAAGGCGAGTGGCTGGAGGTCATAGAGGAGGGAGATGCCGATGAATGGGTCAAGGTGGGTATGTACCCTGGGCTCTGACCTTGGGGGTGGGGGCAATGGGAGGGACTTCTCTGCAGCCTGCAAGAACTCGGCCAGGCAAAGATGGAAACCTAAGTGGAGAAGGGCCAGGGCCATGGACATTATCTGTTGTCATTTTGGGTGAGCAGGCTCGGAACCAGCATGGTGAGGTAGGCTTTGTTCCTGAGCGGTATCTCAACTTCCCGGACCCCTCCTTCCCTGAGAGTGGCCCCGACAGCAACAATCCCTCAGGGGCAGAGCCCATAGGTAAGAAAGGAAAATCCTGGGTTGGGGGATGCTGGGTATGGGTATGAGTGCTTGTGACCCTAAGGTGTCATGGTCCTGGGGCACCACCATTACCTACCCGCCTCACCATCTCTACCGGGTTTCTGCAGCATTCTTGGCCCGTGCCCTGTACAGCTACACAGGGCAGAGTGCAGAGGAGCTGAGCTTCCCTGAGGGGGCACTCATCCGCCTGCTGCCCCGGGCCCAGGATGGAGTGGATGATGGCTTTTGGAGGGGAGAATTTGGGGGCCATGTTGGCGTCTTCCCCTCTTTGCTGGTGGAGGAGCTACTTGGTCCCCCGGGGCCACCTGAGTCCTCAGACCATGAACAGGTGAGGCTTCCTTGTTTCTGGGTCCCCAGGCACCTCTGGATTGACCCTTCCACCCCACGGAGGCCGCATATTTATCTTAAGGCTCCCTCTCCTCTTCAGGTTTACCTCCTGTAGTGACTTAGCTTCCCCATGTCCTTTGACTGGGCTGAGAAAAGGGAGACCAAGGCAGTCTTCCTAAGAGTTTGGTGGTGCTACTTGAGTGCTGTGTAGATCTGAATTTAGATTCCTACTGTATTACCTTGGGCAGTGATTTGACCTCTTGAGCTTCTTTCTTCACATATAAAAAGAGAATAATACCTTCTTCAGCAGGCCAACTATCCTGAGTAGGGATAATGGAGGTAAAGCCCGTGGCAGAGAGGCCCACAGGAGGTCCTTTAAAATATGGTACCTATTGTTACAATGCAGCAGGAAGAGCATAGGAATGGGAGTCAGGAGACCCTTCCTCTAGCCAGGGCTCTGCCACTAACTGGTTCTGTGATTTTAGGTAGGTGGCTTAACCTGAGTCTTGCCCCTAACAGGAATCATAAGGATCCCTACCTCATCGGGTGGTGGTGAGGAATGAATGAACTGGGGCATGTGGAGTGTTGGCAAACGCCTAGTGCATAATGTCAGTACATATTGGCTGTGGAAATGTGTTAACAGCTACAACTCCTACCCAGATACAAGCATTTGGCCACTCTTGGTACTGGGGAGTGATGGGACAGGAACTGAAGATAGGATGAGAGGATGAGCTGGTGAAATCGTCCCACATGCCAGAAATAACTATGCCCCCTCATTCTCAGATGCTGCCATCCCCTTCTCCTCCCAGCTTCTCCCCTCCTGTACCCACTTCTGCCTTGGATGGGCCCCCTGCACCTGTCCTGCCTGGGGGTGAGTGGAGGGAACTGGGGGCTCTGGGAGTGAAAGAGGTGGGAAGGAGGAGGACTCTTGGTAGTCCTGGGCCACACTTGGCTTCTCTACCCGCCCTTGGGAACCTCTGCCATCAGGCTCACTGAAGCATGATAGAGAGAAGAGCTTGGGCTATGGAGCCAGGCCCAGTGTTCAAACTCCACTCTGACTTCTTAGAGTGTGACTTGGGGTGGAGTGTTTAACCTGTCTGGATATTTACAGAGTGGGGTTGCTGTGAGTTAAAAAGATGTCTGTAGAGTGCCCAGCATTGTGCCTGGCACAGAGCAAACATGCAAGCAGTAGCTGTGTTCTCATTATCATTTTTAAAATCAGCCAGCTTCTTCCAGGACATATCCTCTGCTTTAAAGTGTTTTTGAATCCTGCAAACACCTTGATTTGTGACACTATTTTCCTCCTTGGAGTGTTCACCTTTTCTAAAGCCTCTATGACTTGCACTTTCTTCGCAGAGCCTCCCTCTATGGCCCTAGGGACTCCTGTGAGCATTTTCTGCACTCCCTTCTTTAGCAGCATAGTTCACTTGGAATGATTCAGTACTGAGTCATTCACTGTGCTTGTGTTTCATTATTGGGTTCCTGACAGCCACGGGGGGGGGGGGGGGGGGGTTAGTGCTGTGGATCCCACCTCCCCTTCTCTGATACCTTGAGCAAGGCTGATTATACAGCAGGTGCCCCGTAAGTGTTGAGGATAGATACATTGATGGATTTCATGGCCCAGGTTGGTGACTATTTGTTAATTCAACAAGTGTTTACAGAGTGCCACTGTCTTAAGTGCTGGAGATATTGCAGTGAGCAAAAGAAATCTGAAGACTGACTTGTGGTTCTTGTTTCCAGACCAGGACCTAGACTGCCCTGGACCGTTGGACATGATGGCACCTCGACTCAGGCCGGTAAGGGCCTCTCTTTGGGAGATTGTGCAGAGGGGCCCTTCCATCTTGCCCTGTTTTGTCTGTAGTGCTGTAGGAAGGAACAGGGATATCCCCAAGAGGCCTCTGGAGCACTGATTGTGTGTTCCTTACAGGTGCGTCCACCGCCTCCCCCACCAGCTAAAGCCCCGGATCCTGGCCACCCAGATCCCCTCACCTGAAGCAGGGGGATCACCACCCCCAGGGATGTTGCTGCTGCTCCTGTCTCCATGCTGTCAGAGACCACCCTTCAGTGATCCAGAGTGACATAGCCAAAAGCTGGAATCTCGCCCATTTCTACTCCCACCTCTAGGGGTAGAAATTTTCCACCTCCCCAGTTCTGGGGCTGGAACTCCTCCTCTTCCCCACCCCCAATGTCCGTTCTCTTGTCATCTCTAGGGCTGAGACTACCCCTTTCTTTTCCGCCACTACTCCAGCTCTGGGGTGGTGAAATACTTTGAAATCTCTGGGGCTGGACCCCATCCCACAAAGTTTTGTGTGGCTCCGGCCCATCCTCATCTTCACCCTGGCTCTGTGACCCACCTCACTCCAAATGCCAGGGCCACTGGGTTTGGGGGCTGGGATGGGACAGACCTGTCAGAAGGAGCTGGAGCCAGTATGTGAAACAGCTGTAATGGTCTGAGCAGATTTATTGACAGTGAATAAAAGGCACGAAGCCCAAGCCAGGGCCTCAGCCTCTTGTGCCAAGAGGACAGGGGGCCTAAGGTGCTATTGCTTTAGGGGCCCACCAAGGGCAGGAGCCTGCTCCTAGCTGCCACGCTCTAGCATATGGAGCGAGGTGATGGGAAAGGCAGGTCAGGCAGCCTGTTGGCAGGCAGGGGAAGGGGAAGACAGGCCCAGGGGTGGGGTGGAGGACTTCTCCCGAGATCCCCCAGCCTGAGACCATGCAACTTCAGGTAGAAGTAGGGCTGGTCCCTCAGGTGGGGGGCAGTCCTGTCCAGTGGAGAGCAGGGGCTTCATGGCCACCTACCCCCTGGCCCTGCCAGCTGGTAGTTCTTTAGCAATGAAGGAGGCTTGGAGGAGAGGAAGGGTAGCAGTGTTGCTTCCTATTGAAGCTGTATTCCAGCTTTTCCCTGGGGGCTTCAGGACCTTCCCTATCCCCTGGAGCACATGCCTTCTCCTCACCACCAAACCAAAGAATATGTAGCAAAGACTAAGCCTACAGTTTACCCTGCAGGTACAGGGAACCAACCAATGGGCTTAAGTAGTGTAAGTAGGGGGTGAGAGGATGAGATTATCTGACTTGGAGTCCAGGCAGACTCACCTCACACACCCCTTGCTCCTGGGGCTGGAGACACCTGAGTGAGAGGAGGGATCAACAATGGGAGAACAGGATGTGGATAATATCAGTGCACACTTATTCCCAGAGTAGGGGCAAAGAGCTCAGCCCACTACATCCCTGGCCATGTCTTCATACCTGGTGATCTGAGGTGTCCGGTTTGCTTGGCTGTCCATTTGCCTCTTGACTGGCCAGCTCTGGGCTTGGGCCCCTCCCTCCAGCCCCCAGTGTTGGCTCTGTAGAGGCTCCAGTGTTGCCCCCAAGTGCACCAGGGACTAGGCTGCTGTCCCTGAGTCTTCCATTCTGCATTGGGGGACTGGCGAGGGCCTGGGGCTGTGGTCTCTCAGGGGGCAGGTTCTCAATGGCTGGCATCTCTGCCCTGGGCTGCCCTCCCCCAGACCCCTGACCACCCCCTGGGTCCTGCCCCCCACCAGATCCCCAGCTCCGGTCTGTAGGGGAGCCATCACGATGCTCATGTAGCCCGTAGCGCTTCTCAATGTGTGTCACCCGGAACCTGGGAGGAGAGGGAACACTGGGGCTTAGGATCACAATTCAGAGTCTGCTTGGCCCTTCCCTCCAACCAGGGACATCTAGGGTTTGATGGTCATTTCCTTCTACCCTAGGGCAGGAGAGACCTCATATTGTGGGGTACATTGTGTAACCTGACTCCGGCTGTAGGTCAGAGTCCAGGAGAAAAGAGCTGGGGCCCACCTTTGGAGTTAGGTGCCTGATCATTGCGTCCCCCACCTTGACCTCCCTTGCCCTGGGGCACTTTATCCCCACCTGCCCACAGAGAACACAGTGGTCTCCCCAAGCCGGGAGCGGCTCTTTCCTTCCTTGGATCGTCCCTGACGGACAAGTGGGGGCCTCTTGTTGCGGCTGCAGTGGATGCAAGGTGCTGCAGAGCCCAGGTGCACGGTGTGATGATGGGAGGGGGCTCCATCCTGCAGGCTGGAAGTGGCATCCACACTGGACAGTAGGGAGGAAGGGAGCAGGGGTGACTTTACAATTTCCCCTCCTGTTCTGTTTATTCCTGTTCCTTCGGCATGCTCCTTAAACCTTCAGATGCCCACTTTCCCCAGGTCCCAGCATTCTTTTCTTGTCTTATCTAATAAACTCAATATTAAGATGGTAGTAATCATGTGTTCTCCCTCCCAGGGCTGTTTTCTAAAAAGACAATGATGCTTAACCCAAAGGAGTAGCACAAAGGGTGAGTGTTAGGCTTGATGATATCCAGATGGAAAGTATGATTTAAACGACTTAGGGTTTCTACAAAAGTTCTTTCTTCCTATAGGTTAGCCAGCCTTGCCCTTACCCCCTTCCCAACCCCAAACATGCAAGGAGACTGGGAGGGGAGCGTGCTGGAGGAGAGGGTACTCTCCAAGGCAAGCTAACTCATGCTGGCCCTTGTTTCTAGCTCACCTGGACAGCTGTACTGTCCCTTCTCCTTCACTATCCCCCAGCATCTCCTTCAGGGCCTCAGCATTGGCTTAGGGGAGAAGGAAGAGAGGGAGTCAGTGGAAGTGGAGGTCAGGGCAAGAGAAAGTTGGGGGAATGTGGTTGGGAGACTACACATACCTTCATTTTGGATGATGCACCGAACAATCCTCTCCACTGTGTCCTCATTCATGTCATCGTCCTCAGCTGAAGGATGAAAGAGGTTGGCAAGGAACTGAGATATGAGTCAGCTTTTGGGGGATATTACTAAGTGTCTTCTGTAGCTTATTGCTCAAGGCATACCCTTTGCCTATTTGTCATGGTGCTGGGCATTAGCATTTCAGGGGCCAGGGCAGAAAAGATGAGAGACAACGAAAACCCAAGATTACCATCAGTGGGCCCTACCAAACCATGCTGCCTTCTCTGGCTTTGCTTTCAGGGTGATGTCATCCCACTTGCTGACTCAAGAAAGCATCATTAAGCCTTCTGAAGGCTTGGTTGGGATTTGGCCTAGGTCTGTTGGCCAGGAAGGCAGGCAGAGGTGTGGGGAGAGGGGTAAGGAAGAAAGTTGACTGAGCCAGGTTCTAGGCTCCTCACTCACGGGGCTGGAGCTGGGTGTCATCAGGCTCCGAATCCCTGGATGTGCGGCAGCGGTAGCCCTTCTTCTTTAGCACGTGGCAGATCATGAAGCCTACCAGGCCCATGAGGAAGAAGACCAGCACAAGCAGGAAGAGCATGTACAGCCCATGTTGGGGTGGCTCCAGGTCAGGCTGTGGTTCCGACATGAGGCCCTGGGGGGCGAGCGCGGGCCAGGGCGCCTCCTGGGGTTAGGGGGCTGCAGCTAGGGATAGGGGGAGAGAGAGGAATGCAGTACTCAGGATCTGAAACAAGCAAGCCTCGGAGATCCGGCCCCACCCACCGGGGAGCTGTCCGGACCAGGGGTGCTGGTCCAGGCCAGGGGTACCAGACCTCGGCTGCTCAAGCCCTCTTCCACTACCCTGGTCCCGCTTCCCCGACGCCCACAGCTTTCCCCTTTCCAGTTTGTCCTGCGCTTCCGTCCCTCCCAAGGACACTGCAGAGCGAGATGGGACGGGTTCTCCGGCGGCCAGCGCAAGAATCGCGCCAGAGTAAGCGGCCGCACCTCCTCTGAGCCGGCCTGTACCAGGCCTCTGCAGCCCCTCACTGCCTGTACTCCAGAGCCCTCCCCCGCTTTCGGTTCCTCCGATCCTGACCACCTGGCCCACCCAGTACCGGTGGTTTGGTTCCAGCTCCGGCTTCTGCTCGGGTTCCAGCTCCAGGGGCGTCCTAGTCCGGCTCAGGACCCCCGACGCTCTCCCGGCTCTCATCCCTTGCTTCCTTCCCTTCCCCCCTTCCCCGCCTCACCGGCTCCGGGCTGCGACTGCAGATTCCGGTGCCGCGGCAGGCGGGAGGGTGGGAGGGAAGGATAGAGAGGGATGCAGGGTGGTTGGGAGCAACAGCAGCCTTCGGATAACTCCGGCTCTGGGAAAGAGAAACAGATGGGGGACGCCGCTGCAGCCACTCTGGGTTCTCAAATGCCTTCGCCCGTCGCCGCCCCGAGACCAGGGGGTGGAGCGCAGGTGTGCGGGGCAGAGAGAGCCTGGCGCTCCTGTTAGCGCAGGGGTGGTGCGCGCGTGACTGCGCCGGGCCACCCCCCCGGAGGGGGGGGCGGTAGTGTGCAGCGCCGAGTCTGGGTCCGGGTGGGATGGATAGGCAGTCAGGCAAAAGTGCTCTCTGGTCTATCCGGCACGCTTCGCGCGGCTCCCGCCCTCAGAGGCCCGGGCCGGGTGGATAGCCAGTAATCTTCCCAGTGGGTCGAGAGGAGCCGGCTTTTGGCACCCGAGAGCGGCGTGGCCCGTTCTCTGGTGCCTCCTAGAGATATGACCACGGCTTGCACCCCGTTTGGGGCAGGTGGCTGGATGGGATGGCTCGGCTTCTCGAGGATTTGACCCCCGCGCGGAAGGAAATGGCCCTTGCATCGTAAGACTGATGCTACCTGCCCAGGGCCCAAGCCCAAACGCCCAAACGCCCAAACGCCCAAACGCCCAAACGCTCCAGCTACAGAACCTGAAAGCGAGGCCAGCCGCCGAACTCCGCAGGGGGGCGTGGTCGGGGCGTAGTCTAGGGAGGCGGGGCCTGGGCGACCGGTTCCGCAGAGGCAGACTGCGTGCATACGCAGTACGTACGACGAGAGGTGGGGCAGACGGGAGGCGGGCTGCTGAGGCTCGGGGCCTGGTCCCGCGGGCACCATGGCCAAAACCGTGGCCTATTTCTACGACCCCGACGTGGGCAACTTCCACTACGGTGAGGGGACCAGGTGGTACGCGAGGAGTTTAGGGACGTGGAGGTTCCGAGGCTGAGGCTACAACTCCAGGGTGAGAACTGACGAACTCTCTTCTCCTTCCCCCAGGGGCTGGGCACCCTATGAAGCCCCACCGCTTGGCACTGACCCACAGTCTGGTCCTGCACTACGGTCTCTATAAAAAGATGATCGTGAGTTCCGGCGCCTCTCCTGGGGACTGAGGGTGGGGGCGAGCTGCGGTCCTAGAGCTAGTTAGGCCGCACTGAATGCGCCAAGCGAGACCCACCCCAAGAGTGGGGGTTGGGGGGAGGCTGGATAGAAGTAACCAGAAACAACCCGCCCCGCCCACCCCCACAGCCCGCCATATGCAGAGTGTTGGTGAGTGCACCCACAGACTTAATGGGAGTTACTCTTTCACCCTAGTTAGGTCAGCCACCCTTTGACAGCAGGTGGGTAACAGCCTAGAGGTAGGGTGGAGTGGGGCTGGTTTGGAGACAGAAGGTGTTTTTCTACCTAGCCAGTGTTGTGGCCTCAGGGAAGGGAGAGGGTGCTGGATTACTGTATCTGGATGTGAGGTTTACCCTCAGTTCCCACCCCTTCTCTGCAGCCCTTTTGCACCAACCAGGAGCTGGAGCTCCAGGGAGGACCATAGCCCTATGTATAAATGTGTGTGTGTGTGTGTGTGTGTGTGTGTGTGTGTGTGAGAGAGAGAGAGAGAGAGAGAGAGAGAGAGAGAGAGAGAGCAGCAGATGTCCTGGGTATTCCCTTTTTAACCTAGAATACTCCTGCATGGATAATCACTACTCAACCCTTTATATTCCGGTTACACGCATGCTGTCTGTCCCCAGCTTGGAATTTGTAGCTGTGATATGCGGTTATAACACTTAAGCTCAGCCCTCATGTGTTGCAAGGGGAATTAGTTAACTGTATAAATGAGTGTCCAGTGCTTATGCTGAGGCATAGACAAGTGAGTTGGTCATAGAAAAGACTGAGGTGATGTTAGTACATGAATCTATGAATTCCTTGAAACCTTCTGCTGGTATGTACCTGTGTCCATTTTCTGAGGAGAGAAAAGCTTTTTGGTCTTGGTCAGTTTCTAACAA
This sequence comes from Furipterus horrens, assembly GCF_987537825.1. NCBI lineage: Eukaryota > Metazoa > Chordata > Mammalia > Chiroptera > Furipteridae > Furipterus > Furipterus horrens. Next base: position 72,754,085 of record NW_028327180.1, read on the forward strand.
GAGTGTGAACCCCCTCAAAGGAGAAATCTCTGGCTTAGCACCTGGGTACTTTGGGTTTTGATTAGAAGATTCTCATACATCCCATATTTGATTTCGAAATAAAGACTTCAGACACAGAGAAGGCAGAATCAGAGCCCAAAGGAGGAGACGAGTATGGAGAGAATCAGGAACAGGAGATACAGGGAACAGGTCAGGTAGATCCGGGTTCATGATTGAAAAAGTAGGAAAGGCTATGATGGAGGTGGGAAGGAAAAAGCAAGCCCAGTGATCTTTAGGGGGCTTGATCATCATAAACCACCTGGCTTAACAGAGCCTCTTTTCTTCACTGACCTTTGCCTCATAATGACTATAACAAGAATTGAGGGTAAAGGGACTGCTGGGTGTGGTTTTGGATAGTCCCCAGGGCTGGTACAGTGTGGGCAGTCTCAACCCCATGATTGGGACCGACCCTGCCTGGATTTACCTTGTGTTTCTATCCTGAGGTCTTCAAGCCATACCAGGCCTCCCAGCATGACATGTGCCGCTTCCACTCTGAGGACTACATTGACTTCCTGCAGAGAGTCAGCCCCACCAATATGCAAGGCTTCACCAAGAGCCTTAATGCTTTCAACGTGGGCGATGATTGGTGAGAGGATTAGGACTTTTGATGCCAGGCATTTCAAGAAGAACACTTGAGTGAGGTCTTGCAGGCAGTAAGTGGGAAGAGTATGACTCAGTGAGTCATCATTTACTCATTGGTTTATTCAACAAATATTATTGGTCATTTGCTCTAGGCCAGGCCCTGTGCCAGATGCTGGAGATGCAATGATCAACAACAGTAAAATTTTAATATTACAATTGTGCTAAGTCCTATGAAGGAGAAGTACATGACAGTGCATAAGTGTGTATATGAGGGAAAATTACCCAGTTTTTGGGCTCTGGTCAGTGGAGGCTTCCTAGAGGAAGTAATGAAAATTGAGCTGAGATCTGAAGAAAGAGTAGGAGGTAATTAGGTAACAGATGGTTGGGAGGAGAGAGAGTGAAAGGACAAATGTCATGGGCAGTTGGGATGACATGTGCCAGGATCTGTGGTGGGATAGAGTCTGACTCATTTGAGGAACCGAAAAATGGCCAACTGCAGAATATGAAGAGAAGAGTGATCTGAATTGAGGCTGAAGTGATAGGCAGGGCCTTGAAAAAGTAGACAGTCCTATGATGAATTGGAGTTTTTACCCCGAAAGTAGAGGGAGGTATTCAAAGTTTTAAAAATGAAGAATGAGTAGATATGATCAGGTTTATATGATTGTACCATACCAAGAAAACTCAGAGTTAGACCCTGTGGGGAAGGGAGTGGACTAGAAAGATAAGCCATGGTCCTTGCTTCCATTCTAGTATGCGTTCATGAAAATATATTGGCCATAACAGCTACCATTTACTCAATTTATTTTGAAATTTATTTTTATTTTTAAAGATTTTATTTATTTTCAGAGAGAGGGGAAGGGAGGAAGAAAGAGAGGGAGGGAAAGATCAGTTGGTTGCCTTTTGCAAGCCTCAAATTGGGGACCTGGCCCACAACTCAGGCATGTACCCTGACAGGGAATCGAACCAGCGACCTTTTGGTTTTCAGGCTGGCACTCAATCCACTGAGCTGCACCAGCCAGTGCTAAACTTGTTACTAGGGAAAATTTCAAACATTTCTGAAAGTCGTCGTCGGCAGCCGTCCGTCTTGAGAGACGATGGTGTAGCTTCTTAAGAGTCTATCTGCACCGCCAAGAATGGCTGTGCAGTCCGACTCGGGAGTGACATGGTATCTGTCTCCTCCCTTGTTGAATCGACATCATGCGATGACGCTGAAGCTACAGAGCCTGGGCAGGGTGATATGGAGGGTCTGCTGTTGCCCATGCAGCAGACCCCCCCTCTCTTCGCAGCTGAAGGGTCCAAGGGAAAGACGGAGTCAATACAGCTTGGGTTCAGGTGCGCCGCAGGAGTTGCCGGTGTTGACTACAACGTCAAACCGCCTTAGGGACTCCGGCTCCGGATTTTCTGTCGGGGTTTACTCCCTTAGCCTTTCCCCTGAAGAGGTATGCCGCAAGGCAGCGGAGGTTTTTTGGAGTCAGAGTTTTCCTTCTCTGATTTCTGAAAGTATAGTACAGCAAACCCCATATGTATATCTATCATGCAGCTGTAACACAAACAGATGGCCAATTTTCATCTGTATCCCCTCACGTTAGATTATTTTAAAACAGTTCCCAGATGTCACATTCTTTTATCTGTGAATACTTTATGTATCTCCAAATTATACTCTTTAAAAATACACAGTATTATCACATCTAAAAAACTAGCAGTTATTCCTTAATATCATCAGATATGCAGTCAGTATTCAAATTTCTCCAATTGTCTTACAATTTTTCTTTTTTTGCAGTTGATTTTAATTAGGATCTAAACAAGATTTACACATTGTATTTGGTTGACATATCTCTTAATACTTAATCTGTAACACTTCTTTCCCTTGGATTTAATTCCTGAAGAGACCAGCCTGTTGATCCTGTAGAGTTTCCTACAACAGCTGCCATTTATTAAATACTTACTCTGCTATGCTGAGGGGTTGCTGCTACATCCGCTTAATTCTCACACTAACCCTGAGATGTAATAATCCTTTTCCTGGTGTTGGTTACTGAAGTTAGAGATTTAGGTAACTTAGCTTGAGTCACATAACTGGTTAGTGGAGGTGGCACAATTCAGATCCAGAGCCTAGGTTTTTAAATACTACATTAATCTGTTTCCCTAAAATATCCTACCAATAGAAGTAGCCTGGGCTGGAGAAACAGATGCCAGCTCCTTAGGCTGGCATTGAACACCTTCCATTCTTACCTCTACGCCCCTGCTGCATAGGTACCTCCTGCAATGCCTTATATTTCCCCTTCATCCTCTCCAAGGCCTTGCCAGCCTTCGTACCACCAGGAAGTTTCACACCACAAAGCCTTTCTTGACCACACCAGCTTCAGAGGTCTTGCACACACTACACTGTCATTTGGTGTTTAGTCACGGGCTACTGAAGGAGGTTACTTGGTTTTTTGTTATTGCTGTTGGTGCTACTTCTGAGATCACTTTATAGGTCTGTGAATGCAGGGTCAGTTCTTAGGCCACAGCTGGGGCCCTGAGAGAGCTGTTTCTGCACTTAGGGAATCCTATCCCTGGGCCCTTTGCGCTGCAAATAAATATTCTATGTTTATATTATTATAACTTTGAAAATTCTTTTAGTGTTGAACCCAGTAGGATACTATAATTTAATCTTTGTCTTGCACAACTTTTTGTTTTTCCTGGAGCTGATAATTGCATTATTTATTTGCTTGTCTATGAGTCGATCACAAATCATTCTCAAAGTCTTTGAGAAACTATAAAACTCCCTACAATTTTCTTTTTCACATAGTCAAATGTGTCAGCTGCACTATTTTCTTGGAGACCTAAAACAGGATTTTTTTAAAAGCATTTTCTTTACTATTTTTTTCGAGTATATTTTATTGATTATGCTATTACAGTTCCATTTTTTCCCCTTTGCCCCCCCGCCACCCAGTACCTGCCTTTCCTCCTGCAATCCCACCCCCCTTAGTTCATGTCCATGGGTCATACATGTACGTTCTTTAGTCTCTCCATTTCCTTTACTCTTTTTAACATACCTGTCTAATTTGTACCTACTAATTATGCTTCTTAATCTCTGCACCTCTTCCCCCATTCTCCCTCTTCCCCCTCCCCACTGATAACCCTCCAAATGATCTCCATACCTATGATTCTGTTCCTGTTCTAGTTATTTGCTTAGTTTGTTTTGTTTTTTAGATTCATTTGTTGATAGTTGAGAGTTTGGTGTCATTTTACTGTTCATAGTTTTGATCTTCTTTTTCTTAAATAAGTTCCTTTAACATTTCACATAACAAGGGCTTGGTGATGATGAACTCCTTATAGCTTTCCCTTGTTTGGGAAGCACTTTATCTGCCCTTCTATTCTAAATGATAGCTTTGCTGCATAGAATAATCTTGGTTGTAGGTCCTTACTTTTCAGCACTTTGAGTACTTCTTTCCAGCCCCTTCTTGCCTGCAAAGTTTCTTTTGAGAAATTAGCTGATAGTCTTATGGGAACTCCTTTGTAGATAACTCTGCTTTTCTCTTTTTGCTTCTAAAATTCCCTTTTAATTTTTATCCTTTGGCATTTTAATTATGATATGTCTTGGTGTGGTCCTCTTTGGGTCCAACTTGTTGGGGATTCTCTGTGCTTCCTGGACTTGTATGTCTATTTCCTTTACCAAATTAGGAAAGTTTTCTTTCATTATTTTTTCAAATAAGTTTTCAATTTCTTGCCTTTCCTCTTCTCCTCTGGCACCCCTGTGATTTGGATGTTGGCACTTTTGGAGATATCTTATTCGCTCCTCATTTTTTTGAATTCTTGATTTTTCATTTTGTATTGGTTCACTGTTTATTTCTTCCTTATGTTCCAATTCATTGATTTGAACCCCTGCTTTCTTTCCTACATTTTTGGTTCCATGTAGATTTTTCTTTATTTCACTTAGTGTAGCCTTCACTTCTTTCCTTATGTGTTTGCTGTACTCAATCATTTCTCTGAGCATTGTGGTCACCAGTGTTTTGAACTCCATGTCTGATAGGTTGGCTCCCTCCTCCTCGCTTAGTTTACCCCCTGGAGCCTTGATCAGCTCCCTTGTTTGGGCCATAATTCTCTGTCTCCTCAGTTTGTCAGTGCTGGGTGACCAGTTTCACTACTTTGTGGTGATGTATGTGAGAAAGGGGCCAGAGAGGGAACAATATTGCTTGCTCAGCACTCACCCTGTTTCCAGTCACTTTACCCACTTACTGTATGCAACCAGCGCCCCTCTAGCTGTTGCCCTGGTGATGGTTCCCAGAGTCACTAGGCTTGCATATGTTCTAGGACCATGGGGGCCCTATAAACTAACTCTGCTGAGACAGAGTCCATTTCTTTCATAGCCCCAACCCCCACTGGTTTTCACAGCCAGAAGCAATGACACTTTATCTTCCTAGCGCTGGAACTGTGAATTGCGTGATCTGGCCTGGGAGTGGGATTGCTCCTCGAGTATCCCTTCCAGCTTTTATAATGTGTGACCACTTGCTCCCCTGGCTGGCCACAGACACTGCCTTGCCACTGCCTGGCCTCCACCACACCACGTCTTCTCTACCCTGGCTCCCTGGCTCCGACCCTCCTACACTTCTGGATGAATACTTCCTTTTTAAATCTTTGGTTGTTGGACTTCCATACAGATTTTCTGGCAGTTCTGTGAGGTAGTTGTAATCCTTATGGTTGTGTGAGGAGGCGAAGTGTGTCCTCCTACATCTCCATCTTGGCCAGAAGCTGCATTTCGTTTTCTGAAGGTCAGGTTTATGAAAGTATAATTTGCATACAGTAAAATGCAACCATTTTAGGTATATAGTTCTGAGAGTTTTGACAGAAAGGTCAATTTCCCTCAAAGGTCCCTCATGCCTGTTTGGAGTCAATCTCTTCTTTTCATTTTAACTCTAGGAAACTGCTGATCTGAGGTCTGTCCCAATATTTTGCCTTTTCCTGAGTGCATTTAAATGTAGCCCTATAGTATGTAACCTTTTGTGTCTGGCTTCAAGCCAATTAAAAAAAAAAAAGAATGAATATGGTAATAATGATAGATAACACTTATTAAAGGCATACTAGTTTTTATACACTGTGTTAAAAGCTTTTTGTGGGTTATCGTATTAGTATTACTATTTTGTGTATACTATAGGAATATAACTAAAATATGTAATTATAAAGAATATTATTGAACATTATATTAAAATGTGATACACAAGAATCTTTTTAAAATGATTTTATTTATTTACTTTTAGGGGGGGGAGGGAGGGAAAGAGAGAGAGAGAGAGAAACATTTATTGGCTGCCTCTCGCATGTGCCCTGATTAGGGACCGAACCCATAATGCAGGCATGTGCCCTGACCAGGTATTGAACTGGCCATCCTAGAAAAAGCTTCTAAGAAAAATAGAGCTGATGTTCTCTTTCAGCTTATTTTCCTTTTGTGTGTACACTCAAGTACCTAGAGCTGACTGCTTCTTTCTAGCTAGGGTGCAAACTTCTCTTTATTTCCCATCAGTGCCTCGCACAGGGCTTGGTACGTGGTTTGTTCCAAAATATTTGTTGAATAAATTTTCAGATAACTTGGATGTGCAGGAGGAGGGGAGCGGGTTATTGAAGAATGGAAGTTGGAAGGGTTTGGGCAGCGGGGTTGTAGGAAGGCCTAGACAGAGGTAAAAGGGCTTCAACTTGCTTCTCTTCCCTGCAGCCCAGTGTTTCCCGGGCTCTTTGAGTTCTGTTCCCGTTACACGGGTGCATCTCTGCAAGGAGCAACCCAGCTGAACAACAAGGTGACCACAGCCCCGGGTGCCCTTCCCCCTTTCTCTGGGTCACTGGACTCAAGGCCTTGACCCTGACCATGAGCTCTGACCTTTGGTGGTAGGCAGGAGGATTGTGAGTTGGGTGTTTGTTTTTCAGATCTGTGATATTGCCATTAACTGGGCTGGTGGTCTGCACCATGCCAAGAAGTTTGAGGTGAGTGAGGAGGCAATGGGGAAGACAGTGGCCACTCTGGGGTTGGTGTTCAGGATGACAGTAGAGGACAGCTGGGTGGAGGAATTGTTCCTTTTTTTATAAGACCACTGTCTTACCGTAGGCCTCTGGGTTCTGCTATGTCAATGACATTGTGATTGGCATCCTGGAGCTGCTCAAGTAAGTAGTCTGGGGAGAGATGGAGGGGCTTATGAGACTCTTAGGTGAGGAGATCTCAGTTGCCCTGGCCCTGACCCTGACCTTGACCTCCACCTCCACCTCCGCCTCCATACTAGCTTCTTCCAAGTTCTTTATGCTTTACTCAGGCTGCTTCTTCCTGTGCTCTGCTACAGATTCCCTGTTGCCTGCTCACATTTCAGCCTTCTCTGCACATCCCTCTCCTGTCCTTGCCTCCAGCCTGGAGCCCCAGGGTTGCCCTTAGGGAACTGGTGGTGTTAGGTTTCAGGTGACTTGGATGGAATTGGGTGGAAGCAAAGTCTTCATAATCCAAAACCTTGTGTTTGGGAGGAGTGTCTGGGGGGTTTTGTTCCTGGGGTTCACCCCTGCCTGAGACCCTGGCTTTGCCCTCGCCCCAGGTACCACCCTCGGGTGCTCTACATTGATATTGACATCCACCATGGTGATGGGGTTCAGGAAGCCTTCTACCTCACTGACCGAGTCATGACAGTGTCCTTCCACAAATACGGAAACTACTTCTTCCCCGGCACAGGTATGGGAATAGAAATGTCTATCCCCTTAGCACCTCTCAGCTCTTTACCATGACTGCCTCCTTCTCAGCCTTCATGTCTCAGCTCAGATGCCCCTCTTCAGAGAAGCCTGTCCTAACCACCCAGAGAAAGTAGTCACCTCCTTCCCCATTACTGTCTCACCTCACTCTGCTTGTTTCTCACAGGGCACACACTGCTATTTGTATTTGTTGTAGTGTTTTGTTTTGTTTTGTTTACTGTCTCCTTCGTTATGCTCACCCCCCAAAATAAAAGCTTAGTGGGATTGCCTTCATTTCACTGGTTCTCTTGTATATCCCCCATGCCTAGTATACAGCTTGATTCATAGTAGGCCCTCAAAAACTATTGTTGAGTGAATGCAAGCTGCAGGAGACTTAGTGGCTCTAGGGGGGGTCTATGGTGCAGGTACATAAATGGAGTGAGAGGCCTTCAGTGTTGGCTGGGGTTGAAGCAGTTGTGGGTGCCTCCACATGCATGGCTGCCACCCCCCACCTCCCATTTCCCTGTAGGTGACATGTATGAAGTTGGAGCAGAGAGTGGCCGCTATTATTGTCTCAATGTGCCCCTGCGGGATGGCATTGATGACCAAAGTAAGTACTGAAGTCTTCTCCCGGTTCACTGGGCCCTTTTTTCTCTCCTGGAACTAACCTCTTCTGCCTGAATGGTCTACTCTTGGACCAGGTGTCCTTAAGGATGAATGGCCTTCTGAGAGACCACGAGCCCCTTTCCCTGGAAACTGTGCAGCACATTATATGTATGTGCGTTTTTCTGGAACAAGGGTCATTAGCTTTCACCTGTCACTCCAAGGGGTCTGGGACCCCCTCTAGAAGTTTAGAACCAATGGTTTGGTTCCTTGGGTTGCCCCTTTCCTGGGCTATATGCTCTCTCAACCCCCTTTTTCCTTTTGTTCCCTGTCTCCCCATCCCCTTGGGGTGCCAGGTGCCCATCTTTGGCCCTCTCTCAGGTTACAAACACCTTTTCCAGCCGGTTATTAACCAAGTGGTGGACTTCTACCAACCCACGTGCATTGTTCTCCAGGTAATACTTCCAGTGGGTGGTCAGGACGGCTCTGCCTAGGCTTGGGGGAAGAGAGCAGGGAGAAGGGAGCCTCTAGGCTGGTGGGGAAGGGAAGACTGTCTGGGGCATTCTGATCAGTTATCTTACTGCAGCTGCCTGGGCTTGCTTTTTGCAGTGTGGAGCTGACTCTCTAGGCTGTGATCGATTGGGCTGCTTCAACCTCAGCATTCGAGGACATGGGTGAGACTTGTTCTCCTTTGACTCCCCCAGGTTTTCAAGTGGCCTGGACCCCCATACAGAGAGGGAGTGGTTGGAGAATGGGCCTCTCCTCTTCTTGGGAATAAAAAATAGGTACAAATTGTACTAGAATCAGAAAGGTCACCTTGAACAGGGTTTCCCAGGTGGTCATTCATTCACAATAAGTTTTTGTTAAGCATGTATTATGTTCCAGGCATTGTACAAGGATATGGGGATCCATTGGGGAAACTCCCATGACTTGACAGTTTAGTGTAAGAAACAGATAAAACATAAGTAAGCAAACCAAGTAGATTGTTATAAATCCTATGAAGGGAAAAGATAGGAAGCTACGATACAGGTTAACAGTGGGGGACTACTTTAGATAGCAGGATTTGGAAAGGATTTTCTGAGGAGTTGAAATTTGGACTGAGACCTGAAGGCTGAAAGGAGTGAGCCATAGGAAGAGCAGAGAGAAGTCTGTCCCAGGTGGTGGGCAGGGCCCACACAGAGGCTGTGAGGCAGGGAAGGGCTGGTGTGCGGAGGAGATGAAGGAAAACCAGTGAGGTGGGAACACGGGGAGCGAGCTGGCGGCGGTTTGAGGTGAGGTCTGAGAAATCGGCAGTGGTGAGGGTGACCAGAGCTTTTAGACCCTGGTAAGGAGTCTAGATTATATTTCAAATAGGATGGAAAACCGTTGAAACATATTAAGCAGGGCAGTGCCATGATCTGACTCATGTTTCTGACTGCTGATTGGAGAAAGGTTTGGGTTGGGGAGACAGGAGTGGAAGCTGGAAAATCAGTTAGAAAGCTATTGATGTTGTATAGGTAGGGGATGTGGTGCCTGGGCTAAGGTGGAGGAGGTGGTGACGGAGAGATGTGGATGATTTGAGTTATATTTTGGCTTTAGAACTGATAGCACTTGCTGGCGCATGGATGAAAACAGCTGATTAACATGTAGGGTTCCAGGGTGGGTATAGAGCAGGACAGAAGTAGGAGTATACTTTATTTAAATTTTCTTTTTTGAGACACAACAGAAACAATAAAGTACATGTATCTCAAGGATATAACTCAGTGACTGTCACTGCCTAGATCAAGATACAGAACCTTTTCTTGTTTCCTCATGCCCCTTTCCAGACAATACCGAGAGGTGTCTACTTTGGCTTTTGATAACTACCTTTATCTGTTCTTCGGTTTCTTTTAACAGGGAATGTGTCGAATATGTCAAGAGCTTCAATATCCCTCTATTGGTGCTAGGTGGTGGTGGCTATACTGTCCGAAATGTTGCCCGCTGCTGGTAAGCAGGCCCCCTGATTTTCCTCTTCCATTGTCCCATGTGAGCTAGGGGCTCCCTGAGAGATGACCAAGTGGCCCCTTCAGCCCACTTACTCAGCCTGCCCACTTCTGCTGGTTGGTTTCAGGACATATGAGACATCGCTGCTGGTGGAAGAGGCCATTAGTGAGGAGCTTCCCTATAGTGGTAAGGACCACCCCATGATACCCCAACACCAGGAAAGCCATTCTCCCAAGACCCCACAATGGCTTGCTTTTAAGGGAGAGTGAAAGTTGATATTCTCAGAGCTCTGCAGATTAAACCCCTGAGCTCAGAGCAATGAAAAGATTAGGCAACTCTAATGTAGGAATTTTGGATGGGAAGGGAAGAGATTGGGAAATCTTGGGACCTACCTGCCTGTCTGAGGCATACCATCTCCTTCTAATCTTGTTTTCCCTCCTAAGAGTACTTCGAGTACTTTGCCCCAGACTTCACGCTCCATCCAGATGTCAGTACCCGCATTGAGAATCAGAACTCACGCCAGGTCAGTAGTTCAGAGAAGCTGAGGACAAGAGTAGGGGAGCCTAGGAGAGGTCCAGGATGTGGGAAATTGGAGAAACCAGAGAAGAAGGTTCTTAGTCATCACTCTCACTGTTACCAGCGAGGAGGCAGCCTGTGTTAAAGTAGAGGCAATCGGGAGGGGAGGAGGGACACTTATCAGTTGGGGGACTCAAACTAAGATTCAAATGGGATTAAAACTAGGATGGTAGGGGTGAAAGGCAGCTAGAAGGGTGGATGCCCTGAATCACTGGGAGCTGCTCACTCTCCATTCCTCATCCTCAACCAGTATCTGGACCAGATCCGCCAGACCATCTTTGAAAACCTGAAGATGCTAAACCATGCACCTAGTGTCCAGATCCATGATGTGCCCGCAGACCTCCTGACCTATGACAGGACCGATGAGGCTGATGCAGAGGAGAGGGGTCCTGAGGAGAACTATAGCAGGTCTGGGGCAGGGGCTGGAGAGCGGGGATTCTCACAGGCTTGTCAGGGAGGTGAAGGGGGAGAAGTAAACTGAGCCAATAGCTTAATTGTCCCTGGCTTACCTCCTATAGTATGCCTGCTCTTTGGTCTGTTGCTATTTCATACTTTTATTTTTCTTTTTGCCCTGTTTTTAATGATATAAGTAACATGTATTTATTGTAAAAATTTTATTTATTTATTTATTTTCTTTAAATGAGATGGTTAGAGTATTTTGTTTATTTACTTTTGTAGAGAGGGGAAGGGAGGGAGAAAGAGACAAAAGCGTTGATGTGCCAGAGATAAAACTATCGGTTGCTTCTTGCACACCCCCAACTGAGGACCTGGCCTGCAACCCAGGCCTGTGACCTGACCAGGAATTGAACCGGCAACCTTTCAGTTTGCAGGCCAGTACTCAATCCACTGAGCCACATGAGCCAGGGGTATTGTAAAATTTTAAACAGCCCCAAAACATACTAAGTTCGCATTTACAGAATCCCAGACCCATTCCACAAAGTAACTTCTGTTAGTCTGGTTTGTATCTTTTCAGATAGATTTTTTTCTATAGATTACAAGTATACTGTTCAACATGCACAGATCAACACAAAAACACAAATGACATACACAGTCATTCTCAGTTTGTATAATTTTTTTTTTAATACATGTTGGATCATTCTATATAGGTTGCTCTACAACTTACACTTGGTTCTTTCCTTCTTTCTTTCTTTCTTTTTTTTTTAACAAGGTAATGAATATCTTCCCATGTCAGTATATATAGATCTGCTTCATTTTATCAGCTGTAAAATTATTCCATTGTGTGGATGTAGCCTCATTTAACCAAGTACCATTGATGGACATTTACATATTTATCATTTTTTTCATTATTGCAAAGAATGTGGCAATGAACTCCTTTACATGTATATCTTTACATGCTTGCTTGAGTAGATTAGATTCTTAGAATTATTCCTGCTGGTCAAAAGCTGTGTGCACTAAATTTTGAAATATCTGCTGCCAAATTGCCTTCCAAAAATTCTGTAACAGTTTATATTCTTGCTAGCGTCTTCCAGGTTCTGAGCTGGACAGGTCACTGCCCATATACTGCTATCTAAGGCCCTTTGGTTTCTTTCCTCTCTTAATTTTTTCAGGTATGATAATTGTATTGTTATTTTTTTAAAAGTCTATATCTTTCTTAGATGCTAAAATATTTACAGATGCAATGAATTAGGGGGGAAAAGTCTAGGATAGAATTTATTTTTTTAATTTCAAAACAGGCTTTTCTGAAAAATGAAGGGGAAAGACAGTAGAATCCAGAAGTGCAGAGAGACACGCACTTAATGGAGAACAGATTTCTGTACGTGACTGAACGATAACCACAGCTGGACACTCACAGGACATCTGGTCCTGCTCCCATGCAGCATTAGAGCTGTGAGCTGGCTCTGCTGCAGAGTCTGATGGACTTCTCAGTCCCTTCCAGAACCTACTTCTCTTAGAGTTTAAGCTTCCAGGTCCATCCTCTGGACCTGGACTTTACTGCTTGGACCCTTGGGACTACTCCAACCTTCCTCCATGCATTTCCCCTCATTCCCACTCCTGGTTGAGGAAGTATCTGAATCTCTGGCCTTAGGAATTCCTTTTTGACCCATCATCTCCTCAGCTTCTCCAGGTCTCTGAGGTCTAAAATCTGGAAATTGATTTTCTTTGCCTTAAAGAAAGGTAAAAACCTGTATCTAAGTTCTTCCTTTTGGCAAAGTGGGGCCTTTTCATCTATCTTTCCAGTCTGATATCTTGGCCTAACGTGTGCATTATTTCCTCCCCTCTCAACAGCCAGCAGAAGCCTTAGGCCTCTTCCTGTCCTGAGCCCTACCTCACTGTCAGACTGCCCACTGAATTCCTGTCCTTTGCTGCCTATGTCTTTAGCTTGCATGTCATTTGCAGAATTGTGGTAACAAGAGTTACCACTTTTTGTGGGTTTGCTAAGCACCAGACTCAATACTAAGTGTTTTACAGTAATACATATCATCATGTCATCATTCTGTTGCCTGAGCCATCAGACAACCCTAAGAGGTGGCTATTACCCTTAAAGTACCAGAGGAGGGTTCTAAGGCTCAGAGAGATTCAGTAACTTTCTGAAGGTTCCACAGCTAGTTTAATATCAGGGCTGACATTCAAACCTGAGTCTCTGACTCCGCACCTTGAACCCTTGTGTACTTAGAAGTAATTGAGACATTGCTTACCAGGCAGATTGGGCTTTTCCTGACTTAGCTCCCCAGCTCCTCTTTGATGACTTTTTTCCCTTCTTAATTATCACCTGTGAACAAGATAATTCAGTTATCAGTTATTCATAATCTCCTAGAGAATAATTTTCAAAAAGATATAAACTGGTATTGAGTATTTACTGGGCCCTGTGTGGCTTTCACATCCGTTTTCTCATGACAGGTTTATAATATCATGTCCCTTTTCTGCATACAACTCTCCTGTCCATTGCACTTAGAAGAAAATGCAGGCTTCTGACCATGACTTCAAATGGTCTTGCATGCTGGCCCTTACCTACAGCCCTGGTCTCATCTTTTAACTGCTCTCCTCCATGCACACTACTCCCAGCCATCCTGGTCTCCTTGCTCTTGCTGGAGTGCATCAGTCTACTTCCACCTTATAACTTCATTACTTGGGTTTTGTTTGTTTGTTTGTTTTTTCAGTTCTGAACAGCCTTCCTGAGGTCTTTGGCTGGCCAGTTCCTTCTCAGACTTTACGTCTCACTTTCTTTTAACAGCCTTTTCTAATAATCCTGTCTGAAATTTTATTCTTTTCCTCCATCACTCTGTCACATCTCCCCTTATTTCATTTTAAAATATTCACAGTGCTCTCCATCATCTGAAGTTATTATTTATTTATTTACTTTGTCAGTTATTGTCAGTTTCATTTATTAGGTAAGTTTTGGAGGATTGCCGGAAATTTTGTCGGGCTTACTCTACTGTATTGCTAAAGCTCATGACAGTGTCTCTAGCACAGAGCAGTCTCAATAAATGTTTACTGACTGCACAAGTGGAGGAATAACTAGTGATTATTCTCTACCAACATAAGGGTAGGACTGGTTCCCTGACAAAGGAGTGTGGGAAGTGGCTCCAGAGAGGGTGCCTGTGTGGGAAAATAGTGGAACTTGGAAGGTGGGCCCTCACCTCTCTCCCCTTGCCTTGCAGGCCAGAGGCACCCAATGAGTTCTATGATGGAGACCACGACAATGACAAGGAAAGCGATGTGGAGATTTAAGAGCAGCTGGGCTTGCTGTGCGCCAAGGAATTCCCTTTTACCTCTTGATTGGGTGGGAGGGAAAAGGTGTGGGCCCCCCAGCTGTGGAGTGGTCACTTTCACTGGTTTTACCGATGCTGGGGGACTATTAGGAGGTCACATCTTATTCTCAAACCAACTATCCTCTTTCTTCTCCCTTGCAAGACCTGACAATGATACCTATTCGGGATTGGATGGGGACAAAGATGGCTATCTCTAGACATCTTGGGCAGTGGGCCATAGATGCTAGTCCCTGCCCTCTGGCCCCTTTATTCCTTACCAGCTTCCCTCTAACCCAGAGTTTTAGGGATGAAGGAGTAATCAGGACTGAGGTCGCCTCTGACTTCTTCTCCTGGGTTCTCCTACTGCAGGCCTTGCTTCCAGTGCAGGTGAAGAGTGAGGGATTTTAGGAGGCTCTGGCTCCCTAATACCTTAGCCCCAAATGTTGGGAAGTACGTTTTTGAGTTGGGGGAGGATGTGAAAATGCCCTGTTCTAACTTTTGGCTCTATGTCCATTTTGCCACTGTTTTTATCCAATAAACCAAGTTGGTATTTTTTGTACATTTTGCTCTTCTGGGCATAGTCTTAATTTTTGCTAGCTTCCTATGTGTGAAGGGGGAGGGAATGGGGATGATGATGTATGTAATAAAAATCATAGTTCATATTCACTTAGCACTTGCTCATATGTAGGGAGTTAATAGAGCATTCTGGTTAAGAGTTAGACAAACCTGGACAGATGACTCATTTAAGAGAGGGGAGTAGAAGAGGACTTCAGATTCTTGAACCTACCTGGGTGTTTGGAATGGTGATGCTAGTTGGTGAAGATGCACTGAGAGAAAATGTGCTTAATTAGCACAGTGCCTGACAGATAGTTTCCCATGATCTTAACTGTCTATGTGAAGAACGATGCTAGTAGTCCCAAGCATGGGTCCTTCCCTGAAGAAGGTTACAGTCCAGTAAGGAGTGAGGTAAATGCTATAGTAGAGGTAGATGGTAGTAAAAGAAAGAAGAGTAGTAGATGGGTCACTTTTCTGTGCTTTGATCCTGTCTGTTTCTCAACATTCTGGCTTATAAAGTATGTAGCCTTTGAACTGTTTTGGACAAGTTTGAGTTCAGAGTGTAGGCTAGATAGCTCTATGCAACTTTTCATCAGGCAATTAGAAAGTGGAATGTGAGAGATGAAGGCTGAATTTAGGAACCAGCCAGGTTGACAGTCCCTGTAATCTTACCAAGCTCTAGACAGAGCACAGGGGACTAGAGAGTAAGTCACTGAATTTTCCCTCCAGAAACATACATTTGAAATTGCCAGCTCTGGGCAAGGCAATTCAGTCCATACTTTGAGGACCCACTGGATGCTACATACTTTTCACTCAAGGAACAGTTGTAGCTGGTAGAATGAAATTACTGAGGGGAGAAATCAAACTAGTAGAGAACAAAGAACATACTCTTGGAGTACACCTGTTCTTTTCACTCTGGTTTGGTTTATGTTAGTAGGGAATCCTGGTTAAACATAGGGCTTGGCAGTTAGACTAACCTGGATTTAAGTTTTTATCAATTATGTGTCCTTGGGCAAATCACTTCAACTCTCAAAGTCCAAATTTCCTGTCTGTAAAATAGACTACTGGAATCTATGACATGGCATTGTAAGGATTCAATGAGAAAATACACGTAGAGTGTTTTATATAGTGTCTGGCATAGAGCAAGTGTGTTGTAAATGGTGACTTATTACTGTTTAGGCACACATTGGCAATAACTAGTTTTTCCATATTAGAAACACAACTAGAAAGTAGCAGACCTGGGAGTTAAAACTAGCTGATCTGTCTGGGCCCAGAGGATGCTTAGATAGCCTTGGGGCAGGGTGCGGGGCTCCTTGTTGCCATGTCCCATGGACCCTGCTGTGGCATAGCTGATCTCGCTGGTGTCTGGTACCCTGTGCAGGTCCTGTGGGGTGGGAGACTGCTTACACTTCTTGATCTGTTTGTAGGTCATGCCAGCACCCAGTACTGAAGTCTGACCTTTGGTCTCTCCATTTTCCTTGGTAGTGAGGTTCCTGTGTTTGGATGCAGCTGGTCCCACCCTGTGGGCCTCTGTGGGTCCACTGATAATACTCCTAGGAGCACCTAACTGTGCCAGGTGGCATCCCTGTTTTACTTGGCCACTTGTTGCTCTGGGGACATACTTCAAAGTGGTTTCTATATTCATTGCTAGGACTGCCATAACAAAATACCCTGGGCTGCACACTTAAAAAACAGTAGTTTTTTTCTCACTGCCTTAGGCACTGAGGTCCAAAGTTAAGGTGTTGGCAGGGATGATTACTTCCAAGATCGCTCTCCTTGTGTTGCAGATGGCAGCCTTCTCAACGTGGCCTCAATGGTCTTCCCCCTCTGTTCATACACACTCCTGATGGGTCTTCCTCTTCTTATAAGGAGACCAGACAGATTGGATTAGGATTCATCCTAATGACCTCATTTTAATACAATCATCTCTTTAAACACCTTATGTACATTTAAAGGTACTGGATAATGGGACTTGAACCAATGAATTTGGGGGGACACCGTATTGCTCATAGCAGTTCCCTTACCCTTGATGTCTCTGGGCTTTTTTTTTTTTGCTGGACCCTGCCAGGACTTGGATGAAAGCCCCCTGGCTGCTTCTACCAGAACACTGCTGTGTCATGCTATCTAGGGATCAGGAACAAGGAAGGGGGGGTGCCAAGCAGGAGAGAAGTCTGGGAAGTCTGGGGCAGCAGTGAAACGCCCCTTCCAGAGAGTGTTATGGGCTCAGAGACCCATGTCCCTGCTGAAGCTTGATCTAAGCAGGTGCACGTGTTTTCCCAAAGTGCCACAGTCAGGGACCAGAACAGCTGGACATCCGGCTGCAGGGAGGTATGAAAGAAGTGTTTATTCGGGAAGTTCTCCAGGTACAGAGCCCTGCACAATGCCAACACCCTTTGTGTAAGAAAGGGGAGAAATAAGAGTCTATATTTGATTTATATTTGAATAGAGAAACTCGGCAAAGATAGATGCACCAAAAACAAACAAACCTAGGTAATCTAACTCCAGAGCTTGTCAAGTTCCGTCTCGCACTTGCCCTAGACCAAGCTCAGTTCTTGGCACATAGCTTCTAATAAAGGATAGCTGTCACTTTTTTTTGTTTTTCCACGTGCTCTGTGGATATTGCACACATGAAAACTATCATCCTGAAAAGCCCGGCAGTACATTTTTTGCCAAGGTAACAGTACCTCATGCGATTTTTGGTTCAGATAATATCCTGGTCTGGGTTATGAGAGGGTCCAGGCTTTACAGCCACGTGGGCACTGCGTGGGAGTAGGGAGGCCTGCGCTGCTTTCACTACCAGGGGGCGCTGTTCGCGGTTGCAGCCAAGTAGAGGTTGCACCGCCCACTCATCAGCCCCCCCCCCCCCCCCACGTGAGTCTGAATGGTTAAGCCCGCAAAGCAGGTAGCGCGCTTCCGCGGCTTCCCTCCACCCCCCTTCCTTCATTCATTGGTAGGGGCTGCAGATCCGGGCGGAAGTGGGGCAGGCGGGCGGGAGCGAGGCGTCACCGTTGTATATTCATGAGGCGCGCGCAGCGCGGCATGCTAATGAGGCGGGGCGCGGCGGCGGCTTAAGGAGCTGCTGGGCGGCGGCGGCGGCTGCGGGCTGGGATCAGCCGGGCGGGAGCCGTGTAGGCGCGGGGTCACCAGCCAGCGCGAAGCTAGACATGGAGCCGCCCGGCGGGGGCCTGGGGCCCGGCCGCGGGACCCGGGACAAGAAGAAGGGCCGGAGCCCAGACGAGCTGCCTGCGGCGGGCGGCGACGGCGGCAAATCCAAGAAATTTGTGAGTGTCCTTCCCACCCAGTTCCCTCAGCCCGGCCGGGTTACCGCCCTCTGGACCCAGGAGGTCCCCGCAGTTGGCCCCAGGGATGCACGCCCGTCTTTAGGGAGCCGCCCCCGCGCCTCCCTTCCTCGTTTTGTTGGGTCCTGGGCTCCACAGCCCGACCTCCTACCCCTCCAGGACCTCGGGGAGCCCCAGGAGTCCCAGCCGGCGCTTGCCCCGGCAACCTCGGAGTTTCCTTCAACCTCCAGCCCGCACGCTCTGCTCTTCGCCCCCGTAGCCCGGGCGGGTCTCAGCCCCATCTCTTTCCTCTCAGCCCCACTTCCTTTCTTCTTCCTCTATTACCCGAACACGCCTTCTCTATCTTGGTTCTCTGTGCTTTTCTGAGTCCATTTTCTCCTGTTACCCTTACCCCGCTTTTCGGTATTTTATTTGTTTCTCCTAAAGGTCACTTCCTTCCCCAAGATTGATCGCTTTCACCTGCTAACTTTCCTCCCGCCAGCCCTCTTTCTGGGCCCTCAGCCCGGTGTCACCTAATAATCCTTCCTGTCAGGAATGTTACCTGACTGGGGCCCTACCTCCCCTCCTCCCTTGAACGTTTGTCCTTGCGATGGCCGGAATGGGTTCTTGCCGAGGTCCTATATGGCCTTTGGGCATGACGTTAATTTTCTTCCCAGTAATTCTCTATCCAGAGAACCTGTCACTTTACCCTGTTGCTTACCACTTTTCAGGGAGTTAGCACTTCCCATGATTATGCCCTTCTTGACCTAGGATGGCGATAAACCTCCCCCATGGGGAGGAAGTTAGACTGCGAGTCCAAGAAGTTTGTGAGTAATTGAATTGCATTCTTTACATTTCCCATGATAACCACCTCCTTAACTCTTCTGTCACCACCTGTGCCCACGTCCTGGCATCCCTTTTCCTACCTGTAGAAGAGTATATAGGTTTCTTCAGGTGCTCATTACTTCCCACCAGAATCTGAAGGAATATTGATATTCATGTAACCCTATCCTATTTCACTACCCTTGCTCACACTAAATCTTTTTTATTCCTCTCTCCAGGGAGCTATTCGTTTGCTCTGTACTGTAAAAGCTTTGAAAGTTATGGGACGCTGTCCAAGAGAGAGAAAGGGTCTTGGATCTCGATAGTCATTTGCTAGTTGTAACTGTAGTTATTTAGTCCTCTGTTCCAGGTAATTATGCCCCCGCTGCAGTACCTCTTTCTGCTAACCAAACGGGTTCTCTCTCCTCTTTCTCTTTCCTCCTACCCCGAACCCTTAGCATTCTGACCCAACTCCACAAGTTTGGAAAGAAAATTGATCACGTGATAGAATGAGGAAGGAAATGTTGCCTTGGGACCTAGGGGGTTGAGATGTGGAGAGTACCAGACAGAATTAAAATAGTGACTCATCTCTTTCCACATATTTCTAGCAAGGCAGGTGCTCTGGACTGTCCTTTTCAGTGACTTACAGGTTGTCAGGAACTGTTTTTATCTGGCAGAACATCTTTTCCCCCAGAAATGTAGGGTTAATGGTAGTGATGACCCTCCTCTATGGTAACTAGAGCAGCATTTTCTTATGTTTCTTTAGGTTAAGAATTGATCTTATAGGTAGAGAGCTTCCTAAGACTTACCGTCTAGGGCCCATAGTCCTCGTGTTTCCGTATCTTTTTTTGTTTTTGTTTTGTTTCCAGGGGTACTGTTTGACCTTCCTCACCCAATTCCAGCTATTCCTCTGTGACTTGTAAATATTTTTCAAGTCCTTTATAGACTTCTACATGTGCTTTTGTTTTATCTAACACTTGTGTGTTTCTCAAATGCGTAAAATCTATGAAGTGCAAATGGTGCTAAAAGGTGAGATGCCTGAGGAAACTGCGTCATTTCACCTGTTTTGTGGAATGTCCACCAAGTCTTGTATACGCTGAGTGGTTTGGCTCTGAGTTGTTGGCCTTTGCTTTAGAGAGGGTGGAGCTGAACCAAGTTCTCTTTTTTCTTTCTGAGGTGTTGGTCTTAACCCTTAACTTGCTGAATTAAAAAAAAAAAATCTGTTGCACAGGTAGGGAGGAGAACTGCATTTTCCTGGAAAGGACGGCTGCTTAACCCCTTTACTGCCAACTGTAACGTACCCCAAGGCAGCAGGATAGTCTGTCTTCCTTGGGGATCTTTATATGAAAACCCTGGAGATGAGAGACCAAAGGAGTGTTGCAATTCCCTTCTCTTTGTATCAGTGTATGTATATGTGGGTGGGTGGAGTGGGCGAGGTTGCTGGTGTGCTTTTGTTACCCAGGGTTTAGTTTTCTTGAACTACAGGCTGAAAGTGTGAACTCAAAACTGTTTTGCCACCTCCACATTTTCTAGCGTGTGTGTCCTCTGGAGCTCCATTAAGAATGTCCTTTATAAAACTGCACTGGTTTGTTCTTAGTGTGCCCAAAGGTATTTGTTTGCATCTGAGAGGTTACTAATCCCTTTAGCTGCTACCCCCCTTTCCAGGCTTATGTAGGTTCTCAGTACAGTCCAGATGAACTGATGCCTAAGATCTGCTCTCCGAGGCATCTCTACTACTCTCTGAGACATCTTGTGTGGAAAGGAGATGGAGTGTAAGTTGAAAAAGTGGTTGGGCATTTTTAACAAATGTGGTTGTAAGAGATGCAAACGTGCGGCTGGAGCCAGGCTGCCTGGTGTTCCCCCTTGGTTCTTCATGAGTCTGTCTTCTCCTGGGCCTGGAACATAGCCATTCTCCAGCAGTATTCTGGTGCCTTTCAGAAGTCCGGAAGGTAAAGGAAAATAAAAATTCCAAATGAACAGTGTTTGACTGTTCAGCGATGCTGAATGTGGATGCCAAATAGACTGATTTCTGAAATAGGTAAGGGGAGTAAGTACAATCAGGATGTTAGGAGACTGCAGAGTATCCCTGCATTTTATAGATTCTATGTCTTCTCATACAATCAAGAAATTGATACAGTCTGAAAAAGAATATTGCTCCCTGATTCAGCTAGGAGCATAACTTTGTAAAACATGAATTTCAGTGTGGGATGAAAATAGATGATAATTTTTAATATCTTGTTAAACTTTGGATGCCTGTGTTACCAGGTGGAAGTTTCATGCCCTTCTAAAAGGAAAATGATAGTGAAAGTATAAATGTTTAGTTGTAGGACCCTATCCAAAATGACAGCAGTCAAGGGTGAAGGATGCCAGGCAGGATTTAAAGCAGATACTATAGAGGTAGAGAATATAAAAGATTTCTGCTTTTCTTATCTTAAAGGAGATCTTAACTTTGCTACAATGGGTCACAGAAAACCAAGGACTGTACAGAGAGCTTTATACAAGTCATGTTTTTGTTTTTGAAAGTTGATAAACATGGATTATTTAGTTTAGAAAAAAGGGAGAGAAGCTTACAGGAATGTTATTGAGATGCTTGAGATGACAAGATGATACCTTAAAAATTTCTGCCTTTCTTCCTACTTTGTCTTTAAAGACAAGGATCTTCTTGATAATGTTACATGTTCTTGTCTCAGAGGAAATCCTGCCTCAGGGAATGCCTCAGAATTAAAATCTCTGCCTTGGGAAAGTTGGTAAATGTTGGGATACTTTTATAAAAAGAGTCAAAAACGTTATTACCTGTAAATTATATTTATTATAAAAACTAAGAGAATAGTAATAAGCGAGAAGTGGTTTAACTTTCTTGTTGAGCAGATGGATCAGAATAGACTCATTTCCTGTGTGATAGAATAACCTTTTGCTATTCCCTGGGGCCCTTGGTGTATTTTATAAATGCATTGCCAAGTTATTCTTGGAGAGTGTTATATTTTCAGTGGAGTGTAATAGAGGCTTAAAAGATAAGGTTGTGCCACAGATGATTTAGGAGAACAGGTTAAAATCATGTTTATTAACAAGAAATACTAGGTATTATACAAGGTTTGTATATGCAGGTATGTTTTCTCCCATTTTATATTTCAGTTAGCTGAAATCATTCAAGCTACAAAAAGCATCTCAATTTTGAAACAGAGTTGGTATTACTTAAGTGTTTTATGTATTATGGTGAGCTGCCTGTTCCCAATTACTTTTATCTGAAAGCAGTGGGAAAAAATTTACCTCTTGCTAACCAGCAAAATGGGTGTTTGCTCCTAGTTAGTGTTAGGTGAGACGGAGTGAACGCTCTCCCCTGCTGCCTGTCTTTCCTCCCAAGAGTTTTTATTCCCTCTTTGCTTCTATAGGGTATGGTTCTAGTTTCCTGAACTAGCCAGGCTTTTAAGGAATCAGGAGCTGTAAAAGCTATTGATACTAAAATTTCTTAAAACCTGAAAGCTAAAATTGTGAAGTAAAGAGTCTTTTAATAACTATGAATATATTTTCCCTTTTTTTAACTTTCTTTTTTTTTTTTTTAACAAAGTTTTTAGAATCAAGGAGCCCTTTTTAAGGAAGTAAAAATTACTGAAGGACAAGAGAATTGCTGAGACCGGTATTTCAGTGAATTTTTACCACGTATTACAGGATAACCGGGTGAATTCCAACTCTGAACGTCTCACTTCCATTAATTATTAAAGCTTGCTATGAATGGCAAGCTTAAATTGGAGTTGAAAGGGACTTGAAATGTCATGAAGCCCAAACGCCCACTCAGTGCAGCAATCCTTAGAGTTGTAGGTTGGAAATATCAAGGGGCTAAGGGGCGGAAATTGGATAAGTGAATGGAGGAAGAGAAGTAAAAATTTTGGATTCTGTATTTCCTTTAGTAAATTTCAGGATCTTGGAATAGCTAGAGTAGTAGAAAGGGGTATAAAAAGAACAGATGTTAGAAGCTAGGAAACTGAAAGAGGAAAAAATTGAAAAAACTGGTTCTCTATGTGGAAGCATGGGACATTCCATCCTTAGTGGTGATTATAAGTGATCCTTAGGCAGTAGCTACTTAGGCATTTAAAAAACATTTTATTGATTTGAGAGAGAGAGAGAAAGTAAGGGCGCGGAGAGAGAGAGTGAGAGAGAGATCAAGTTTGCGTTCATTGGTTGATTCTTGTATGTGCCCTGACTGGGGACAGAACCTGCAACCTTAGCGTATTTGGATGACACTTCAATCAATTAAGCTACCCGGCCAGGGCTACATTGACATTTCGTTAGGGTAGCAGATACAGATCCAGTTTATGATGTCTTGAATTATTTTTCTGGATTTCTAATTATATGACTTATTTTAGGAATTGTACTGTGTGTGAGCATAGGATTTGTATTTTCTTTTATGATTTAACATACTTTATGGACCCAACAGAGGGTGATTTATAAACCTTCTTTTATCCTAAAGGTCACAGAACACCAAAGAGCCTGCCGCCACCCCCACCCCCCCTTAGAATTTTAGGATCATATAAAAAAGATGATCCTCACTTCCTCCCCCTCCCCACCTCCCAGTAGCTCACACTTTATTCAGGGGTCTTCACCTTTTTTTGTGCCATAGAACCTTTGGATATCACCTCCCCCTTTTTTATTTTGCAGCTATATTGATGTATAATTAACATACAATAAACTGCATATGTTCACAATTTGCGAAACCATTACCACAGTAAAGATAATGAATATATACAGTATCCTCAAAAGTTTCCTCCAGCCCTGGCTGGGTGGCTCAGTTGGTTAGAGCATGGTCCTCTACACCAAAAGGTTGTGGGTTCGATATCTGGTCAGGGCACATACCTAGGTTCCATCCTGCAGGTTCCATACCCGGTTGGGGTGCGTAGGGGAGGCAGTTGATCAGTGTTTCTCCCTCTCTCCCCTTTCCTCTCGCTTTAAAATCAATAAAAACATATCCTTGGGTGAGAATTAAAAAAAAAAGTTTTCTGCCTATTTGTAATCTTTCTCCCCTTTCCCTGTTCTCCCATCTCTAGGTAACCACTGATTTGCTTTCTGTAACTATAGTTTGTATTTTTTAGAAGTTTATATAAATGGAATCATACAATATGAACCCTTTTTTTCTGGCTTCTTTCAGCATAATGTATGTTGTTACATCTATTAATAGCTTATTTTCTTTTTTATTGCTGAATAGTATTACATTGTATGGGTTTATCATAATTTGTTTATTTATCTGTTGGTAGGCATTTGGGTTGTTTCCAGATGTTTTGTTTATTATTTGCTGTGCACATTCATGTACAATTTTTGGACATATGCCTTCATTTTTCTTTTGTAAATACCTAGGAGTGGAATGACTAGGTTATATGGCAGGGCTGTTTTTAACTTTTTAAAGAAATTGCCTGTTTTCCAAAGTGGTTGTGCCATTTTACATTCTCACAAGTAATATATGAGTTCCAGTTTCTTGTCTGCTCTTGGTATGATCAGTCTTAAATTTTAGCCATCCTAGTGAGTATATAGTGGTCTCTCAGTATGACTCAATTTACATTTCCCTGATGATGTTGAGCCTCTTTTCATGTGCTTATTTGCCATCTGTATATCGTCCTTGAAGTATCTTCAAAATTTTTGCCCATTTCATGGATACATAACAGACGGGAGCAGGGAGGACCTTTGAGATCCTATTTATCCTGGAAGCATTTTTATCTTAAGTGGTATTGGAAGACTTGTTTTTCTGTACTTGCTGTGCTACAGGTTGTATAATGGCAATTTTCTATATAAATATTAATGAATGTTCAGCTTTTTATATATAGGAAAATTCATTCTAGACTAGAAGGACAGGGAGTAACAATAACAGTAACAGTAATCATAACAGTTGGTGCATGTTACTATAACCCTAGCACTGCGCTAAAGAGCTTTAGATTCATCTCATTAATCTCTGCATCAACCTTATAAAATAGGGCACTGTTGTTATTCCCATTTTATAGGTAATTAAATTGGAATTGGGTGAGATCGAACAACTTGCTTTAGGTTATAGAATGGGATTCAAACCTAGATCTAGCTGTTTAAAAAAGAAAAATACCCTTGTTCTTATTTACCACATTGTACTGACCGTTTACATGTTTCCAATTTTTACACCTGCTGTAATAGAGTATTCCCTGCTAGGAATTTCTTAGACAGTTTTCATGGTATTATCTTTAGAGTCCTTTGACAGTTGCAGTCTATTAAAACTAGACTCTCTTCCAGTTTAGTTGGTGGGAAAGAAATATGGGTCTAGATGTACAAAGTGCAGTGTGGCTGAATGCCTAACTGCTTTTTGCATTAGTAATTTAGACTTTGAAACCTTCGCAAGAATCTTAATTAAACCTTTCTTATCTTAGGCATGAAAAAGTAGTTGTTACAGTACATGAAAAACCTATCTTTCCCTGACTCATGAGTTACTAAGAAATTGTTTAAATTATTATTTTTTGAAATGTACCTTATCTCCTTTGTAAGTAGAACAGTTCTAACAGCATTACCTGTCAGGAATTTTGGTTGTTTAAATTGCTGAGAGTAGCAAGTAGTGTTGACGCAGTGATGGGAGGAGGAGGAAGCTGTTGCGAGACTATGCAGTTGTCTTCTCTATTTTAGAGTTGGCATATGGCATTCTTAAAGACCTCTCTTTGTGGCCCTGACACTTGCCTGTAAGGGTTGCCAGTGGTTAACTCCAGAAGAGTCTCTTCTGAGTTTGGGGACTGCAGAAGTTTGTTCTGTGACCTGGCAGTTATTTGCCTGCGGTTAATTATTAATATTACCAGAGATCCAGGTAGCAAAAAGTAGAGAATAGTTTCTCTTGTTTGTCTGAATCTACATAGATCTACCCTAGATCCAAAAGGCTGAAGATCAAGAAGTCATGTGGTTGTCCTATCAAGTTCAGCCCTTGCTTTTTAAAAGATTGTAATCTCAGCCAGTTTTATAGAAGAATGGGTTGGAAAAGCTCTAAGGCCATAAGCATCGATTTTAAAAGCTGTAGAAATTCAGAGAAGTGAAGGAATTAAGTGGAATGATTATTGGACTGAGAATCAGAAGACCTAGGTTTCAGAATCTTAAGACTGCTGGAGATAAAAAGGATGCTGAAAATTATTTAATTCAAACCCTTTATTTTATTAAGAAATATGGGCCTAGAGAAGTGATCTGTCCAAATTTAAAATTAGACCTAGGACTGCAACCTTTATCCCACACTCCCTTGCGGTATTCTTTCCATATACAAGGGGGTTCCACCCCCAAAACAGAATTTATCTATAAAACATTGTGTATTTATTTTTACGTTTAAACTTTAGTTGCCTTAAAAGTACTCTCCATTTAATGCAATACACCGATGGAGACTTTTTTCCACTGCTCAGGCCAATTTTTGAACTCGTTGATTTTGATGCCTTTTAGTGCCTCTGCCATTTTTTGTTTCACATCTTCCACATTGGCAAACGTTTCCCTTTGAGGACTGTTTTCATCCAGGGAAACAAAAAAAGCCTCTGGGGGTGAGATTGGGTGAATAGGGAGGGTGGGACATGGGGGTCATACCATTTTGGGTCAAAAACTGTTGAACACTCAGCGCGGTGTGGGCAGGTGTGCTCTTAAACCACCCATTGTGAGATGGGCAATTTTCAGATGGGCACTGAAAGAGTCTTAAAAAAAAAAATTTCACTGAAGCCAAACCCAGCCTCTCACAACAATCTCTGCTGCCACACTGACACAAATGGTTTACTATAATACTCACCTAGCGGGGGAAGCCTGTGCTACAAGGGGCCCACCCTCCAGAAGATAATTCTATTTTTTTTAAGGCCCTCCTTTGTATTGCGCTTAGTCTGATTTCACTACTAATTAACCATGTGAACTCTGGGCAAGTCACTCCACTTTTATTGGTCTTCTCCTGTAAAATTACAGAGTTCTGGGCAGTGCTTGTGGCAGTCTCATTAGCTTCATAGAAGATGAGGGATACGGCAGGTCCTGGAAGGAAGTCAAAAGATTTGTAGAGGCTCAGTGGTTTTGTTTGGGCATCCTCCCGCAAAGCGAAAGGTCACTGGCTGACCCCTGGTCAGGGCACATGCCTGGGTTGTGGATTTGGTCTTCTGTCAGTCCCTGGTCGGGCCATGTACGAGAAGCAGCCTGTGGATGTTTCTCACGTTGATGTTTCTTTCCCTCTCTTTCTCCCTCCCCTCCCCACTCTCTAAAATAAATAAATAATAGTGTAAAAGCTTGGTAGAGAAGAGAAGGGATTTTATGGGGT
Organism: Furipterus horrens; assembly: GCF_987537825.1. Classification (NCBI taxonomy): domain Eukaryota; kingdom Metazoa; phylum Chordata; class Mammalia; order Chiroptera; family Furipteridae; genus Furipterus; species Furipterus horrens. Next base: position 72,781,147 of record NW_028327180.1, read on the forward strand.
GGGGAGCAGGGTGAACAGAGGCTGGGGGGTATGAATATGTGGTTGTAGTAAAGAGAAATGGCCCAGTTACAGAAGTCAAGAGGATTAGTGGGAGATAAATCATTTAAGAAAGATGAAGCCACTTCATGGAGATTATTTTAGTCCTGGGAAGGGCTTTTAGGTTCTCTTTCGTAGAAATCTGCTAAAAGCAGAACTGGGAATTGGCATTTTGTAGCGTGTCATGATGAATGTTAATGCAGATTTTGGCCATGTGAATATGTCATGGTGACAGTTAGTAAATCAGCATATCCAAGAACATGAATAGATTAGTGTTAAGGTTCCAGCAGATCATTTCTGCTACCTAGGTGGAGTTTATTGAGTTAAGTTTAATTCCCAGTTCTTAGTAATTTTAATACATTCCTCTTTTCAGACTGTCAGAGATTAGATTTAAAAAGATGTGACTCTCTTCAGCTAGCCAAATTGTGGGCTCAGGTGGGAAATCCCATTGTGTGAACAATCTGAGTCTATCTTGGGGCCCTGTTTCTTCTGAAAATTCTCTAGTACAGTGCAGTATAGGTTTTGAGTGCATGCTTTTTTAAAGTGTTTTTTAGTCTTTTGTGAATGCAAAATTATATAAAGGGAGAGGGGGGAGAGCAGAAAGAATCAGTCTTTTGGGGGGGCTCTTATGTAGCTTGCAGGGTGTTTAAGAGCAGTGATGGTGCTTAGCTCATGTTAGCATTATACTTTTATGTATTTTAGTTTTCATGTTAGTCTTGGGAATCTTGAGGTTATTTTCAAGGCTCTCTGTTTCTATGGTCTAATGTAGGAGATTGACAGTTTTGAAAACATTAGTCCTCTCACCAAGGTAACTACGAGGCGGAGAGCACCACTAATGTAACCCATACCCGACCAGAAGAACTGTTTTGAGAAAAGATCATTTTTCTCTAGAGATAGTATCTTACAGTTTTGTCTGTATTTAATGAAGGAACATGTCTGTAGGATTAGAAATTGCTACATTAATTTTCACAGTACAGGGCTGCCAACTTTTACCATTATAAATGAGTGCAGTATTTGACCCAGTGCTCTGGGGATTGTTAACATACATTTAAAGAGAATGATTGCTAAATCTCCATATTATACGAATCTATTAGTATCACAGTCTTTCATGGTTACAGAAAGGTTTACATAGAATATTAAATAAAGAAGATAAGGATGAGCCTTGACGTCCTCAGGATTTGTCTGGATCTTCACAAAAAATGCTAGTGCCCTACTTTTCTTTACTTAAACTCATATGCACCTATCCATAGCTATGGCATTTCTTCAGTTCCTTCATTTGGCCATAGAAGCAAAGTCGTTTTGGACTGTTCTAAAATTATTTCATCATGCTTGCATGGGGCCTCCAGAGATATTTTTAGTTTTAATAGTTTTTATGAAGGCTCCCCAGGCATAGAGGTTTCTAGTGATTTTTAAATTCTTGTATTTTAAAGAGATGGGAGTTGGCCTTAGTTGGCAGCTCTTTGTATCCGCCAGGGCTTGTACGTTACTTCTTAGGCCCACGGGTGACGTCTGTTTCCTGTGATTGAAACCACAAGAAGAAGTGGTGAGGAGCCACTGTAGGATATGCACTATCGGACAAGCAGCAGGCATTGGGCTGCCCTCAAAAAAGGCAGTGGTAACTAAGCACAGTCTTTTAGGGCCTTCGAAGAGACCCTAGAAATGATCTAACCCAGTCTCCTTGTCTTAAAATGAGGAGGACACTGAGACCTAGGGGTATTCAAGTGCTCAAGATCATGTCATTAGGTGAACTTCACTCACTATTCAATTTTCTTTCTCACATTGCATTGTCCCCCTAAATTTTGTTAACTGTGCCCTGCCAGAATGTTTTCTTAAATGAAGTACTGCTGGAGAAGAGTAAATTGGTGGATGTTTCGAATATGGGAATTGAATGATGTTGCTTTGCTTTTGGGTGCTGTGCTAATGATTTTTTATGTTTTTTTCTGAAAAGACATATACATCTAAGATTTTCAAAATAAGATATCTAAGAATTTGAACTTTCTATTTTTTGTTTTTATTTTACTTAGTATTTTAATACTCTAGTCATTATCTTTATGCACAGATTTTTACAGTTTTACAGTTATAGTTTACATACTTTCTGTTTTTAAAATAGTGTGTCAAACATTTTTCAGCTTTCTAATCTTTGAAAATTGCTACTTATTTGAAATGGAAATGTGTTTTTATTATAAAAGTGGTGGCATTTTTCTAAGAAAATATAAATATGTTTAAAAATGTAGTGAAACAGTTTCCTACCTTGTTTTCCAGAAATTATAGTTATTTTTAAATAGAACCAAAGAGAAGAATACATGATATATGGTAATCTCTTTGGAGTCTAAGTACTTTGGCTTGCAATTCTATATATGTTTATGTTAGACATAGTTTTATGCAAATATGATTGCTGGAAGTATCAGAAGGACCTTATTTTAACTCTTGTTTATATTTCTGGTATTGATGGAGTAGTAGTGATATTTCACTCCATGCTTTCCCCACAACCCAAGATTTTCTCAAAATAAAATCTTGTTCTAGATTTGTAAAAGGTCGGAAAATGTTTACTGTGGTTTCATAAGATTAAATCTGGTTTTTTGAGTGGTAATGTAATTTTTGGATCTGTTAAGCTATTATCAGTAGGCTGTGATTATTTCTGGTTGTTCAGGAATGATGTGAGGAGAGAATAAAAAGATATAATCATCATTTAGAAATGAAGGGTTTGAGAATGGGATTTAAAGAAAGGGGGCCTCCTACTTGATGCCATTATATAGAAGCAGCATCAGCTGCAGGAACTTCCTGTCTACCATGCTTTGGGTGTGTCAGATACATGTCCACCCTTGAGGAAGAGTAGCTGTCCTGCTACTGACATCACAACACGGGAGAAGACAGTTGCTACTGAGATTGTGAAACAGCATTCCTGAGTCACTGTTGCCAAATGAATGGACAACACCCGTTTTTAAAGGAGCAATCACCATCTTCTCTAAACTCAGGCAGTAAAGAGAGAGGACTAGTAAGAAATTAAAGAACAAGTATCAGTATTTGGAGCTTGAGAAATATGTTAACCTATTTGGAAAAATAAGTTAACATTAGTTAGTTTCCTGTGTATGTATTCTAAAGTTTTATCAGAACCTTAGGATGTTTGAAAGTAAGGAGGCTTTGCTGACTCTTCTTTCAACAGATGACAATATATGTGCATCTTCTTCCTGACAGCAAAGGAGATGGGCATGTCTGCCACACCTTGTGACACTTGATAGGAAACTAAGACTTCAGAATCTGAGCACTTTCTCGATTGACAGCTTGTTTACTCCAATGCATGAGTGCTTCATAGTACAAGGGACAGGCAGTTTGTTTGGATGGACTTGTAGGAAGAATGCAGTGTTCCCAGCCTGGTTTCCACCTGTTCTGCTGAGCTGGAATAGTGAAACCTGAGTGGACTTTCCTTTTTCTCTCTAGGCTATCAGCTATCTATGTTGCAGGCTATGCCAGTGCCAGGGCCTCAGGATGAGCAAAGCTGGAGGCAGAAAGTTCCCCCAAGAGCCTTGCCGCCTTAGACTATTAGAGGATTATTAAAACATGTTTTGGACCTCTTTGTTAGAGGATTGAATCCTAATATTCATACAGTTTTCTCCTTCTTTTATTTACAGTCAGGAAATGTGGTTTATTGGAAATGAGACTTACAAACAGTTTTAGACAGTTGTGAGGACACTGAGTTTGTTGCTTTTAATTTATAAGGAAGTTGTTTCAAATCTATAAGTGAATTATTGAAACAGGAAATGGATTACGGTTACCTAATGCTCTTTATATGGCATTTCTTACTTGTGTTTGAGAAATTTTTCAGGGCTCCCTGGGTGGTAGCAGGAAAAAGATGCTGCTTCTGGAAGGCAGGGGCTGATTGAAAGAACTTTTAAAATTAGGAATAGAAGGTTTTACACTCTACTATGTTCCCTTTATTGTCTCATGTGTGCATTCTAATGAGTTCAATTCTCTGAGTTTAGCTCTGGGGCTGCCAAGACAGCATGGAGCTAAATGGATGAACTGGTAGACTCTTACTTATTCCTTTAGCACTCTTTTCTTCTCATCTTGGAGAACATGAGTGTGCTAGTCCCATTCCTGGGGACTGCTGGCTAATCTTCAGTTTTCTTTCAGTCATCAGTCATTTTGTGCTTCATTCTTGGATCCTCTGACATACTCATTTTCTTTTCTTTTCTGAAGTGGCTGCTTCAGTTGTATACAACTCCTGTTTAGGCTGTTGGCATCAATAAGTGGTGATGTCAGAATCCATTTTGTTTCTCTGTAAATGGGAGATGAGATATTGACTCATTCCGTGTCATCCTTGGGCCATTCTTTGAAAATGGAAGGGAATGTTCTCTGCATTTGAAGGTACCTATTACTTCTTTCTCTGTAGTTGTAACTGAGTTCTGTATAAGGGAACTGAAGGGAGACCAGCAAGTTTCATTGGTTTCATCCTCATATATTATTTACCTTTTACAAAGCACTTTGCAAAACAAAGTGCTTTACATCCATTTTATTATTTATTCTGTAGCCCTACTTACACTAGTCCTTTGAGACAACATAGTCCTGAAGATAGGAAGACTGAAACTGTAGTAGATAAAAAGAAAAGCTAACCCTGCATTTACTGTACTTTAGTGGAAATGTAGCATGTTTTGTGGCAAAGCTGGAATAGGATTCATTGGAAATTGAATTTAATTAAGTTCATGCTATGACCCTCTGTTGCCTCACAACCCTGAGGAACTTGACTGTTGGTCCAGAGAGAATAAATAAATGAATTGAACCCCACCCTGTTCTGTATGATTCAGAGTGACAGGTACCTTACCTGTGCTTCTTGGGTAGGTGGATTAGGATTTGAAAGAAAATTGTTAGCTGTAGTGACACTGCATTTTAACCATGAGTGGCCGGTGTCTTTACTGAGGGTCTATTGCTTTCCAAAGGAGTTAAAAGACTCCCTCGGTGACACGTGTCCCCTAATTGGATATTTTCCCCAAGGACAATATCCGTGTAGCTGAAGCACCAATCAGAGTCCCCTGCTCTAGTCCAAAGGGGAAGAGATTACTCTTGAAAGTCTGGTATGATAGCTTACTGAGTTGCCTGTGACAATTATACTGTAGTATCATAAACCTTGACTTGACGCTTTTTCCTCAGTTTGCTCAGTTTGAATGAAGTAATGAGTGAATGAATATACAGTGCTTAGGATGATGCTCCTATACCTATAGTAATGCTAATATTTTAACTATTTATTAAATATTGGACATATCAATTGAACAAGACGTGGACTTTGCCTTCGAACAACTTACAATCTGGTCCACAGAAACAGTTACAATAAATGGTGTGAAGAAGGATCCGATATAAAATAGTAGAGCCTGGTTTGCGTAAGTCCTTTAGTTCTTTTTGCCAAATGATTCACTATGGTTTAGTGTATAATTAACAGGTGAGGAGTAACTTTTTTCCTTCTTCCGTGTGTTTGGAATACAATGTTAGCTAGTTAAGTTGTCAGGTGTGTATTTTAACAAGAATTCTTTCTATAGTAACAACAGCACAATTGCTTTTACAGCAGTCACTTCATTTTATGATCTCAAGAGATGTGTCTAGTTTTGTTTTGGTTTTTAATAAACAGGGAAGCTGAAGCATGAGTAATTAAAGTGACTTGTTCAAGCCCTGACCAGTGCGACTCAGTTGGTTGGGCATCATCCCACAAAACGAAGGGTCGCTGGTGTGATTCCTGGTCAGGGCACATGCCTGGGTTGTAGGTTTGGGTCCTTGGTTGCGGCACGTGCGAGAGGCAACTAATTGATGTTTGTCTCTCATATCAATGTTTCTCTCCCTCTCTTTCTCCCTCCCTTCCTCTCTCTCTAAAATAAATAAGTAAGCAAATAAAAAAATAAGTAAGTAAAAGTGATTTACTCAATCATACATGCAGTTTTTTAGGATGGCAGAAATTTTAAAAAATAAAAAAGGAGTCATGGTCTTTGTCAGTTTGCTTATAATGTATTAGTTTCCTGCTATTATGTGACATACTCAACAGCTTAAAACAAAACCTATTTATTAGCTTACAATTCCATTGGTCGGAAGTCCAGCATGGACAGTGTGGCTGGGTTTGCAGTATCTTTACAGGGCTGTTCATCTGCAGGCCCTGGGGGGAAATCTGCTTCCAGCATCAGGTCGTTGGCAGAATGCAGTTCCTTACAGTTATAGGGCTGAGGTCCCTGTTTCTTTGCTGGCTCTCAGCTCCTAGAGGCTGCCTGCAGTCTTTGACATTTGGCCTTCTTCATGCTCAAACCAGAAGTGGCACACTGTTGATTCCCTGTGTCTCTCATGTGATTGGGTCAGGCCCACACAGATAATTTTCCCTTTCTTAAAAGTCAGTTGTGCCAAATAACTAATCATAGGACTGATATCCTATCATATTTTCAATCCTGGTAATTATACAGGGTGTGTACATCAGTCTAGGAATCTTGGGAGATATCTTAGAAGTCTACCTACCACACTAAACACTTTCCTCACCCTGTGTTAGACAGCCCATGAGCAAGGGTGGGTGTCAGCAGAGGAAGAGGTAGGAGTTGAGTATTCTGAGGCAGTTAGTGAATGGCATTGTGATTCGTCGTCGTCGTCGTCGTCGGCAGCCGTCCGTCTCGAGAGACGATGGTGTAGCTTCTTAAGTGTCTATCTGCACCGCCGAGAATGGCTGTGCAGTCCGACTCGGGAGTGACACGGCATCTGTCTCCTCCCGTGTTGAATTGACATCTTGCGATGACGCTGGAGTGTCCTCTCCAGTGGAGCTGAAGCTACAGAGCCTGGGCAGGTGATATGGAGGGTCTGCTGTTGCCCATGCAGCAGACCCCCCCTCTCTTCGCAGCTGAAGGGTCCAAGGGAAAGACGGAGTCAATACAGCTTGGCTTCAGGTGCGCCGCAGGAGTTGCCGGTGTTGACTACAACGTCAAACCGCCTTAGGGACTCCGGCTCCGGATTTTCTGTCGGGGTTTACTCCCTTAGCCTTTCCCCTGAAGAGGTATGCCGCAAGGCAGCGGAGGTTTTTTGGAGTCAGAGTTTTCCTTCTCTGATGTACCCTGACTGGAAGATCGAACCAGCGACACTTAGCTCGCAGGCCGACGCTCAATCCACTGAGCTAAACCAGCCAGGGCATTGTGATTATAATGGTATTATTACAGGTATAAGGTCCAGGGATCCTGGGCTTTCCAGGACCATCACAGAGTAGGGGCCAGATGGCATTCATTCGTGGTATTATAGTAGTAGTCACTTAGCCAAGAGCTCAGTTGTAGTTGTAGTTGTCCTAGTTAAGTTAGCCTGAGCAAAATCTTAGAAAGTACTGAGATATAGGCTTGTAGTTGTAGGTTTCTGTTACCCATGTGCTAGCCACATGGCTTAATGGGATTTTGTCCATGAGTAAACTGTTCTTGTGAAGCACAGTGGTAGGAGTTGCACACACTTTTTGCTATGTAGTGTACTCTGTATTCAGAATAATGTTTAATCATATTCTCTTATTGGATTCTTTCTAACCTCTCTGCTGCTAAGGACACTACCTAATTACCTTTTGTTTGGCTACATAAGTATCCTGTGCCAAGAGATCATCCTTAATTGTCTGATAATTGTGTGCTTTTGTTTCTGACTGGAGGGAAAAGTTAAAGATTCAGGCAATTGGACAGAGGTGAATCAGTCCCTTGGATGAATTTTCTGATATCCTTGAGTTTATAATAGGTCCAGTTCTTTTACTAAGCAAAGGAAACCTCTGTTCAGAGGACTGCCAAGATTAGTCCCATTGACCCACTTTTTAAAAGTTGAAATATTAATAGATACACCACCAATACCACTGCAACAAATCCAGTAATGGGAAGGAAGTTTTACAGTTCATTTTCATTGAATATGCTAATAATTGATCAGGGTATATTTCATACTCATTAAGTCATTTAATTTGTTGGGCCTCACAGGGTTTGGGATCTTTTGACTTTTTAATTTTTGTTTTCTTATAGAAACCAAACTATAAACTATCTAGGAGGTTTCTTATTACCTCTAGATGGGAAGCAAAAGATTTATCACCACATATTACATTAGGATGTGGTGACTGAATGAGAGCTTTGAATTATTCTTTGGAAGCCGAGTTGAGGGGACAGCTTTTTGTTTTTATGTTGATCGATGGTCTTATTGCAGAGCATACCCAGCCAAGTATATTTATTTTTGATGCAGTGTAACTTTGAGTAATTTGATAAAAGTATGATTTGATAATACTGAGAATTATTTGGTGAAGATGAAACTCATTTTATTCAATTTTTTAGAAAAGATTTTATTTATTTTTAGAGAGAGAGGGAGGGAGGGAGAAAGAGAGGGAGAGAAACATCAGTGTGTGGGTTGCCTCTCACACAACCTCAATGGGGGACCTGGCCTGCAACCCAGGCATGTGCCCTGACTGGGAATCGAACCAGCGACCCTTCGGTTCACAGACCAGCACTCAATCCACTGAGCCACACCAGCCAGGGCTGAAGCTCATTTTAATAAATGCGATTTTGTTAAGCTCTTTTCTTGTACCAGCTAATGACCTTTAGAAATTTATTTATTCATCTTATTCTATTGAATAAAAAATTCCTATAGAACAAATGTTGGCCTACCTCTTTTTAAAATAAAATATTTGTGCTTCTCTCAATAATTGGTTGCATATAAATGAAAGATTATTATAAAAATTGAGTAACAGCAAAAATCTACATTTTGTGTGTAAAGGACAGTATTGCCACTATTAGATGGAGGCACTGTCTTGAAGTCACAGTCTGACTTTAGATTCTCTAACTATTTACAAGGGTCCCTTCTAAGGATATCAGTGGGCCACGGGGATTTGGGAACCTAGTGCTCACTGCAGTTGAGCATCTGGAAGGCTGCTGTGAGAACCATGTAATAGACATCAAACAGGAGTATGGTCAGGGGAATTCATGGCTCTGCATTTTCTGCTTCTAAGCTCACCATGGCCAACCTTCAGCTCTCCTGAATAAGTCATAAAGTAGAAATTTTTTGTTGGGTGGAATGAGTGTACTCGATAGTCCAGGCTGTAGAGCAAGGAAGGGAAGAAACTATTGGGTGGGCCAAAAGTTCGTTTAGTTTTTTCCATTAAATAAAAAAACACAATATTCATTTTCACCAATAACTATTGATTTGGATATTTTGAGTATGTCAGCTATCTCCCACATGGTATAATGTTGATTGTTTTCAATTAATGTCTTGATTTGATCACTATCAACTTCAACTGGTACCCAACGGTGGAACATCATCCAGCAAGAAATTTCCAGCACGAAACTTCACAAACCACTTTTGATACGTTCGATCAGTCACAGCACCTTCTCCATACACTGCACAAATCTTTTCTTGCATTTCAGTTGCATTTTTAGCTTTCTTGAAATAATAAAGCATGATATGCTGAAAATGATGTTTATTTTCTTCCCTCTTCAATATTAAAAATAGCTATACAAAAATTCACCAATTTTGATGTTTTCTAAAATGCACTCTGATATGACAGCTGTCACAATACAATCTAACAAAATTGTTTCAAATGATGTTAAAGACTACCAAGCGCTACTAGATCCATCTTATGGAAGAAACCAGGTGAACTTCTTGGCCAACCCAATATTAATATATGGTGCAGACAAGCTAAGAATCTGGGTCAGGCTCAGCAGGTGCTGTCAGTTTAAAAAGCCAGAACGAAGGTGATTGATAGTGGTGACAGTCTTTGAGGGTATGGCTCAAGTCTCATGGTTTCCTTTTAATTGTGCTTCTGACACAGAGTAGTCATCTGGAATCTTTGTCGCAGGGATTTCCTTTACCTCTTTCATGTGTTAGGTCTTCTGTTCCCTGTATTTCAAGTCTTCCATGTTCTTGAGTTGCTCCCTCATTTTGGTGGATCATATACTACAGTAGCTCCCTGAGGTACGTGGAGATAAATTTTTTCAAAGCTTAACTGTCTGGAAATGTCTATTCTGAATGCACATTTGATTGATATTTTGGTTCGGTATATAGAATTCTAGGTTGGAAATTATTGTCCTTCAAATTTTAAAGGCCTTCATTCTATTGTCATTAACTTTTGGCATATTGTTAAAAAAAAAAAAGAAAAATCCAAAGCTTGCCTGATTCCTTTGTATATGATCACTTTTCCTCTCATCTGTTGAATCTTGTAAATTTTCTTTGTATTCCCAGTGTTTTGAAATGTCACCATGATATGTCTTTATGTGGTCTATTTTTGTCCTTTGTGTTAGACACTCATCCTTCAGTACTGGGAAATATTCTTGAATTATTTCTTTGATAATTTGTTCCTCTCTTTTCTCCTACTATTTGGATATTGTACCTCCCACACTGATCTTCCAATTTTCTTATCTTTTCTTTCATTTTTCCATCTCTTGTCTTTCTGCTGTACTTTTTAGGAAATTCCTCAATTCTTTATTCCTGTCCTTCTACTGAGCTTTTCTTGAGTTTCTGTTCTTATATTTTAATCTTCTAAGGGTTCTTTTTCCTCTGAATGTTTCTTTTTAAAATGCTATTATGTTTTCTCTTGTGGATATTTATGATTTTTAAAAATCTTTTCCTTGCATAGTATCTGTATAAGTTGCTTTTTATTTTTCCTCTTATATTACTAGATTTTCTCAAATATCTGATAATCCTGAGTTTTGTCTGCTAATGTTTACGAATGAAGGACTAAAAAATTGGTTAGAAGCTCTGGCTGGCTCTGGCTTGTTGGTTGTGTGCTTACTGTAGGACAACCTGAGCCAATAGAAATATAAAGTGAATCACATATGTATTTATCTGTTTTCTTATAGTCGCAGAAAAAGGCAAAAAGAAATGTGAGATTAATTTTAATAATACAATTTACTTAATTCAAAATATCTAAAATATTCAGTATGTAGGAAATATAAAAATTATTGAGATATTTTATATTCTGTTTTTCTATTAAGTTATTGTGCTTAAGTGTTTATTTTACATTTATAGCACATCTCAACTCGGATGCTAAATTTTCATTAAAAAATACTTGATGTGTATTTAGACTTAATAAAATTTACAAGTGAAAAGTAGATTCATATACCAGAGGTGCTCCGAATATACTTAAGTTTAACAGTAACAATAAATTATTAGTTTTTAAATTTAAATTTTGTTTAAATAAAATTAGAAATTCTTTCCTCAGTCGCACTAGACACATTAGAAGTGCTCAGCAGTTTCGTGTGGCTAGTGGCTGCCACATTGGACCGCAGAGCTCCAGGGTGATCTATTTCGACTGTTAGTAGCCTTAGGTCATTTTTCAGTTCTGCAGAAAAGACGCTTCCAACTTTCTGTCTCAGGGGTAAGGGCCAGACTGCTGGTATTTTGAGAAGCTGGAAGGCGCGAAGGTGCTGGGTGTCTTCCTGTATAGTATGCATAGATTAATTTAATCTTTTTTTTTTTTACCGTATAGGATCCCTACACACAACTTTGCCTGATATCCCCCAATCTAGAGACCCTCTGTTTTAACCTCTTCTAAGAATAAACTTCCAGACTTCTGCTGGAGTAAGAGAGGACAGTGTCCTAATGGTGCATGGTAGGCAGGGGCAGGAGGACCTACATATCTGCTTCTTCAGCAGCTTTCAACCAATGTTCTTATTTTTAACCTACCCCCCTCCAACACTTATTTCCATAGATACCTGGTGCTGCTAATTTATGAGCCTTTTAAGTATCCTTAAGTATACTTTGGTTTGGTTATTGACTTTTCCTACTTCTAGTTTAGGACTCTGATTCTTAGGTTTGTTGGGTTTACCACTAGTCCTTCCATTTATTCCCTAGCTTCAAAATTTGGTTGTACAGTAGTTGTACTTTCCTTATTCCTCCCAGCCCTGTAGTCTCCCTCCTGTCATCATTGTTTCATTTCTAAAAATTTATTTTCTACAGATTTAGAAGGATTTCAAGAAGGGGAGCAATTAGCTGTTTTGATTCAGCCTACCATCTTTTACCTGGAAGTTTCTGTTAATCTGTATTTATGAGCAGATTTTGATATTAAAAAATTTTATTCAGTATTTATACATTTTTTAGTGTCTGTATGTGTAGTTAAAGGTTATAGTGGTAGTTTTAGTGGAAAACTCAATAGGAGGGACAGGAATGAAATATTTAGTGCAGATAGGCTAGGAGAATAACGGGTTAGTTTGGGGGCAGAAGAGAATTGACAGTGAACAGGTCAGTGATGAGAATGGAAATATTTAGAGGTAGGTTGGCATGATTAGAGTCCTTATTAAAAAGCTTGGAAATCTGAAGCACAAGGCATAAATATAGTTCCCAGAAGCATTTATCTTCCTGGACCCCACTATTTATAATATAATTTTTAAAAACTTACTGTTTGCAAACACAGTATACATAGAATCTTTAAGGAAGACACACAGTCGTCGGCAGCCGTCCGTCTCGAGAGACGATGGTATAGCTTCTTAAGAGTCTATCTGCACCGCCGAGAATGGCTGTGCAGTCCAACTCGGGAGTGACACGATATCTGTCTCCTCCCGTGTTGAATCGACATCTTGTGATGACGCTGGAGTGTCCTCTCCAGTGAAGCTGAAGCTACAGAGCCTGGGCAGGGTGATATGGAGGGTCTGCTGTTGCCCATGCAGCAGACCCCCCCTCTCTTCGCAGCTGAAGGGTCCAAGGGAAAGACGGAGTCAATACAGCTTGGGTTCAGGTGCGCCGCAGGAGTTGCCGGTGTTGACTACAACGTCAAACCGCCTTAGGGACTCCGGCTCCGGATTTTCTGTCGGGGTTTACTCCCTTAGCCTTTCCCCTGAAGAGGTATGCCGCAAGGCAGCGGAGGTTTTTTGGAGTCAGAGTTTTCTTTCTCTGATATGCCCTGACTGGAAGATCGAACCAGCGACACTTAGCTCGCAGGCCGACGCTCAATCCACTGAGCCAAACCAGCCAGGGTCAAGACACACAGTATTAAATAAATAAATACTACACCCTCAGTATATTATACTATAGCGGCAGGTTCCATTTCAATAATTGAATTGGGCTTGCTGTTCGATGTTCTATGGAGTTCTGAAACAATTTTGCCTATCCTGTGATTTTCTTTGCTGGTAGTTGCTGCCCTCTCTTGGACTAGTTGAGGAAATGCAGCTTTTATCCTGCATGCATTGTTTTTTGCTGTCCTTAACTCAAAGTTAGCATTAAAACATAGATAATTTTTCTAAAAGGATTAAATCTGTTTTTTATGCTGCATCATAAGAAACTATTATCTCCCTTCTTATAAAATTATGTTTACTTTTATATCTAAAGGCAAGAGTTAGTGGGCATTAAATGAGAACAAGGCAGAAGAATTTGGGGAATGCAAAGATCTTGGGTTTTCCAGTCTGGAGACGGGAGTTCCATACCCAGCTTGCCTATAATCATGTGACCGCGGTGATTTACTCCACCTGTCTGAGCTTTAGTTTCTTCAGTAATAAAGAGGAGGAATAGATTTGAAGGCTTCTTCAGGGATTATTATTTTAGGAAAACAGCCCCAGACTATATTTGTTCATGGGAGATGTAATGACTAAGGCTCAGGCTCTGCCCTGAAGGAATTGAATCTGGAAAGGGATAGAGGAGGCAGACAATCAAAAGACTACTGTAATCCACTACTAGTGCTGTGAGATGGACAAGTACCAATTACCATGGAAACACAAGGAGCAGGTACATGTCCAGTTAGAGGAGATGTCATCCTGTAGGGTATCTTGGAGTTAGCCTTGAAAGCACAGTCTAGACTGAGGGAAGTAGTAGTATGGGGAAAGTCTGGGCTGGACAGACAACTTGATCTGTTGTCCAAACTGTCCAGAGGAGTTGCCCAGTGGAGTGTTTGCTGAGAGATGAGTTGAGGAAAGGAAGCCAAAAATGTTATGTGCCACGCTAAGGAATTTGGATTTTGACCTGAGGGCAGTGGGGAATTATTGAAGGGTTTTAAATAGGGAAATAACATGGACAGGCTGGCATTTTAGAAAGATTACTCTTGGATATATAGTATGGAGAATGGGCTTGGTGTGGTACAGATGGGACTGAAGGCAGGGAAATCAGGAGGCTGCTGCAATTAATCAAGCAGGAGATAATAGTGGTGTGAATTTGGGTAGTAGTAGTGGGGATAGATGGGAGAGAAATAAGAGTCTGTAGGCAGAAAGAACAGGTTACTGGTTTCCTTGCAGCTGTGAACAGTCTGGCTGACAATGATTCATTACATTTAGGTTCGGTTACCTGTGTTGCAGCCATCCAAGAACTGTTTAGGTTTTGCTCAATTCTGAGGGAACAGTTTGTGTTTGGAGGAGAAGGTGCTGGAAGCAATTGCTCTAGGAGCAAGTAAGCTTGACCTTGGCAATGGCAACCTAAACTGTACACACTCGACTCATCCTTTTTGTGGCTTGTGTCACTTCTCTGTGCCAGGTCACTTAGGGTGTTGATAAGAAGAACTGTTGGTCTTCTTGGATGTTGCTGTCTCTCCCTCATCATATCATCCTTCTGCCTTCACTCCACAGTAAGCAGCACGCACCAAGTAACTTTTAAGTACCATTATTGCTGAACAGGTTCTTATGGTTTCAAGTGATTAGCACTCAGTCAGCAGAAGCTTGACCTCCTCTGGACCATGGAGGGCAAAGCTAAGATTCAGTTTAACTGGCTTTAACTGAACTCTGACATAGAGAACAGGAACATAATGATACAGATTTTTCTTGTTCATAAAAAGGTTAGTAAAATAGCTCTGTGTCATGGTCAGAAGTGGAGGAACGTTAGTTAAGAGGTATTATTCACTATACTCTTCTAAGGGCATTAGCAGGAATAATATGGCTTAAAAATTAAGCAGGAAGGTGAGGAATTCCTGCTTTCCCAAATCTGCTCATTCAGACTTTTTTTTTTCTTAGTAAGGTATAGCATATATACAGAAGAGAACATAAAACATACAAAATAATATAAACCGAATACCCATGTAACCATGATCCATGTGAAGAAATAGAATATTGTAAGCATCCCAGAAGCCATCTTGTTTTTTGTTTTTTTTTGCATTCACAACTTTTTACCCACCCCAAGTACACACTTCTTTGACAGTTGTGGTAATCTTTCCTTTTATAATTTTATATCCTAAATAATAATTTAGTTTTACATGTTTTTAAACTCAATGTAAGTAATGACATTCATTTTTATGTTTATGAGTAGCTGTAAGTTCATTTACTTTCTCTGTGTAATCTGTTTCCACTGTACCAATATATCAGTTTATCCATTCTGCTCTTGATGGCTATTTGGATGGTTCTCCATTTTAGAAAGTAAAGTGTTGCTCTGAGCATTCTAATCATACACATCCTGCTATATATGTGCAAGTTTCTAAAGGGTAGATACATAAAAATCAATTTGTTGAGGTGTGGTATATTAACTTTAGTAGATAAAGTTTCCAGAGCGGCCATAGCAATTTACATGACCACCAACAGTGTGCGGGAGCTGCTGCTGCTCCGTGACTAGACAGCCGTGAGTTTTTGCCAGTCTGGGCAAGTGCGAAATGATATCTCACTGTGGTTTTAGTTTGCATTTCCTTGTTTACCTATGAAGTTGAGCATGTTTCATAGGTTTATGGTCCTTGGATTCAGAGTCCTTTCAGATCTTTATTTTATTTTTTTCCTTCAAAGAGCCATATGTTAGTGACCTTAAAGCTCTTCCTGCCTGACTTAAGAAATGAGCTAAGGAATAGTTTGGCAGAATTTTTTTAGCTTGTTGAAAGTAACTTAGATCTTTTCAACTCGTTTTTCCGTCTTCTTTTCCCAAACTTATCTGTTTGGGAGGTTTCTTGACATTTCACTGATCTCTCATCTCTTCCTTCTCCCTCCTTTTTCCTGTATCTTAGACTCTGAAGCGGCTCATGGCAGATGAGGTAAGGAAATACTGTTCAGCATGTGCATGTCCTAGCTCATTTTCTACACTATGATATTTACTATTTACTATAACTTCGATTTTCCATAACTTATAATGGTAGTATAGGTTCTGTTCTCAGAGCATTCTAAAGCTTTTTCCTAACTCTTTGCTCTATGTTTGGCTCATTGCATGCATTTCCCTGGCATATTCATTGGCTTTTATGGTTAGGCACTTTCTTTAAACTCCAAACTGACTTACAGTCTGGATGCCACGCATATCACTTGAAGCTCTATAATGCTTGTAAATATTTACTGTTATTTTCAAACAGGTAGAGCTGATAAGCTGCAGTTTATCAGTGGCTCTTTTTGATTTGAACTTCTCTGCTTGAGGTTTGAGGAGTGGTTCATGGGCATTTTGTTGGCAGAGAGATGGCATATATACCCCTGAAGTACATTGTATTCTTTGCACAGATCAGAGGAATCATGCATGTATAAGGGGTCAGAGGGTTGGCTATTTGATGGGTGGTTTGTTGTGTAAAGGAAAATGGATCACTGCTAATACTTTTTTCTCTTTCTCAGCTGGAGAGATTTACCAGCATGAGAATTAAGAAGGAGAAGGAAAAGCCTAATTCTGCTCATAGAAATTCTGCATTATATGGGGATGATCCCACAGCACAATCATTGCAAGATATTTCAGATGAGCAAGTTTTAGTACTTTTTGAACAGATGCTGGTAAGTTTCCCATGACAAAATGTTGTTTCTTTCTGATAATGCATTTATGGGCATGGTAGGCCATTTTTTGTGCATAGTCCCCCAACTAGCCATTAATTACAAAGAATTCCAGGCTTAACAGGGAACTTCCTAATAGTACCCCCATTAACGAAGAGACTAAATGCATAAGCACCAGCACATAAGGTTGGAATCTATGAGTTAGGCTTGGAAATGTCTGATCACTGACCACCTTGTTAAGGTCCTTCTGCCCAGCAACATTTTAGCCACAAAGACACAGGGTAATTGGATCAACTCATGTGGTAGTATAGAGACTTTGGGTTAGCCAGAGTAGGTAAAGTGCTGAAACATTCACAAAGAAGAAACTGAGGAATGGAAAGGCATCATTTGCCCAAGGTCTTCTATTTAGTGGTAACTCTGGAAAGAGAATTATGATGCTATCTAAAATTACTAGAAGACCTCTAAAGATTGTGGCTAAAGTCAGTTGAGCAATGACGTATACATGTATGTGGCTTACCTGGCTGTTCTTAGTGAGGAGGACACTCAGGGAATGTCCATTAGTAATAAGTCTTGGAAAGTTTGGAGCACATGCTTATAACGTTTCATAAGACCTGAATATTGCCTGGATTTATGATCGCAGATTCAAATAGAGACTAGTGGAAACCTAACTTAAAAGCATGGGCTTAAAATCCTTAAGACAGGACCTAGTACATAACAAACACTCAACCGATACTGTTGCTATTATTTTTCACTGAAGTTTTTAATTTGTCTCTCAGTAATCCAAGTGCATTAAGAGTCTAAGAGTGTGCTCTATCAAGACAATCTCTTGGCCTTGGATTACAAATTTAGATGTCTTTAGGGCCAGGGAGGTAGCATAAATAAATTAGACCAGAAAGAAGATGATAAAAATGGGGACTGTGGTAAAATAAAGAAAGACTTTTGGCATTTTTGTTAGTTTCAGTAGGTTTTATAACATTTCAGTTGGGAATACTAGCCCAATAGTGCTAGATATTTGTATTTTTCAAAAGAAGTCAGAAATCTGTAATTTTTTTTAAAAACTTAATTTTTTAATAGCATCAAATATCATAACCAACATTCAGATTTTCCCAATTAGGTCATTTTTTTAAAAAATTTTTTATTCTAATCACAATTGCATATAAGTTTCATTTAATCTATAGGTTTTCCTATAGAAACAGTTTGACTTGTAGTTTCCCACAATCTGAAATTTGATGATTATATCCCTTGATGCTAGAAATCCATATATTTATTTGGTTTCCCAAATTTAAAATGTTGAGCTAGCCAATCAAAACATACTTTATCTTTGGGTCTGATTCAACCAGAGGGCCAGCAGTTTTCAGCTTCTTGATCAATTCACCTGTAAAATGAGGGGAAAAAACACCAGGTACAGAGTCAGAAAAACATCAAGTTAGTATTGCTATTTGGGGGCAGAGATTCCAAATACATGTGCACACACACAAAACACACCAAGAGGAAATAGATTATATCCATTTTCCTCCTATGCTTTCCCATTTCAAATAACATTCTGGACTTTTTAGGGTTAAACTTGTGCTTACTGAGTGAGATGCTGGGCTGAGACACACGGTTATATATGTAATAAGTTCAAGCAGAACCTTTCTCCCAATAACACACTTCAGATTATGTCTGTTAAGGGTTTAGTACAGTTTCCAGTTCTTTCTTCATGGGAAGGGAGTTTGTACAGAAACTGAGTTAAACGGGGGTAATGGATATTTACACCCTAGAGTGCTGCAGATTTTGCTGGTATCTGGATGATGTCAGTCACTCATTACTTCATTCTTAAGAGATTATCAAGATCCATCCTAAGTGCAAAAAATCATGCATGCTTTTCTTTCAATAATACAAAATTTTCATCTATATTGAGTCCATTTTTGTTAGGAAAAAATTAGGTGTATATGTATAGAAATGTCTACAGGGATATATACTAAAATGTTAATTGCATTTGTCCCTGAGGAATCTTCATCATCTGTAATAGCTTAACTCTGTAGGGATCAGGAAAATTTATTTATTCAATAAGATTTAATGTGTTCAACTCTTTAGCAAGTATACAAAATATTAAACACTGAAAACTTGTGAAGATTTGAGGCAATTTTATTTTTTCCTTTTTCCTCCCTCTACTAGGTGGATATGAACCTGAATGAGGAGAAACAGCAACCTTTGAGGGAGAAGGATATTATTATCAAGAGGGAGATGGTGTCCCAATACTTGCATACCTCCAAGGCTGTGAGTTCTGGGGCAGGTACTGGTGACGTGGGAGACTGCTCTTATCTTCTACCTGTTTGTTTTCATCAATTTCCTAGAACATTTTATGTCTACATCAGTTTGGTTTCATTCTGTTACATAAGCCTACTCTTTTCATACTTTTACTTGTTATTCTCACATACTTTTTGTCTGATTCAATTTTCACAAAGAGTATGGGAACAAAATGGGAAATTCTGACTTTTACATAGTTTGGTGGTACATGTGATAGGTATCTGCCTTGATATTATTTAAACTGTATTGACTAATACTTGTCCAATTTATGGCTGGGTCCAGGGTTCACTAATCTCTGTGTGCTCCTGTGTAGGGCATGAGCCAGAAGGAGAGCTCTCGGTCTGCCATGATGTACATTCAGGAATTGAGGTCAGGTTTGCGGGATATGGCTCTACTTAGCTGCCTGGAGTCCCTTCGTGTCTCCCTCAACAACAACCCTGTCAGGTGAGGATTCTGAGGTGGTATCAGGAGTATGAGCCCAAGGTTAGAGTTCCTTGGTGGGGATTGGAGATCAAAGAAGTCAGGGAGGTGTGAGAATGTTCTGGATAGGGAGTAAGGAGTTGCCAGGGTAAACTTTGTTTTTGTGCAGATGAATTGATTTGATGTATTATTGCATCGTCTCTGTCTGTTCCTTACAGCTGGGTGCAAACATTTGGTGCTGAGGGCCTGGCCTCCTTGTTGGACATCCTTAAACGACTCCATGATGAGAAAGAGGAGACTGCTGGGTAAGGACTTTCAAGTTTTGACACCTTATAGGTGGAGGGTAGTAGGGGGCTTGGCTCCTTGCTCTAAAGGAGAAAATAGCAGTTAAATGTAAAGTTATGGACTAGGGGAATATGCTGTTAGCTGTGAATGGTTTTTATCATATGGGTGACTGGAGGATGAATGATGATTATAGACACAGGAAAGGGAGGAGGAACTTATATTTCACGGTGAATAACACGGGATATATATACCACATAAGATTATGAATCTCTCGGCATAGGTTCTTATCTAGGAAATGGGGTCTGATTTAGTCCAGAGCTCTCTTGTGATCTGATCTGGGTCATATCTCATTTGGAAGTCTTATAATACACTTCATCAGTTTGGAACTAGCTTTATGACAGTCTTCAGGGTTAGAATAATTCTGGGTGTACCTTGAACTGTCTTAGCCTACCTTGAAGCCAACTGACCCAAAGAAACTTCTTTACTTCTGTAATTTTTCTAAAACAAAATATAGGGCCTATACCTCCTGAATGTATAGACTTCAAACCTTTGAAGTAGTGAGACAAGCAGTAATAGATAGAATGTTATCCTGATAGAATTTAACACTTAGGAGCCTAGCAGGAATGAATGGGAAGATTGTAATGTAATACTAAATCTTGGATTTTGAGAGGATTCACCAAAGGTTTTTGATGGTGGTGATCCCTCTTCAGCTACTTGTTTTTGCCAGTGTTTCAGGGCTAAGTGCTATGGGCTAGAATTTACTCAGCTACTAGTTAGGGATGCTCCTGAGACCTTTGTTTGCAAGACTGAAAAGTCAAATGGGAGAGGGGTATAGAGTAAAGGAACTTCAGAGATTATGTTTTCTCCATGCAGGAGCTACGACAGCCGTAATCAGCATGAGATCATTCGCTGCTTGAAAGCTTTTATGAATAACAAGGTAAGATTTTTCCCATTTTCGTTCCAACCCCCATTGTGACCCCTATTTTTTCTCTTCTATTGACAAACTCCAAAAAGGACCTAGAAATATGAGGTTCAAGACTTTTAGCTTTCCCCTTTAATGTTATAACTCTTTGATTGCCACATATACATGCTTCTCTAGACACGTTCTCCCCCAGTTGTAATATCTGTTTCAGAGGGTAGGCTCAATTCTGTTTCTCTTTTTGTAGTTTCTTCTGCTAATTCTTGAATTTCCTGACTTGCAGTTATTGTTTTTGAAAGGTTTATGTTTGGCTTTTTGTCCCCCAGTCATCTATAGAATTTTTTTTCTTTTTATTTATTTATTTATTTATTTATTTATTTGTATTTAAATCCAGAGAGCCCGTGATTATTTGTTCCTAAGTGCACATTTATCTTCTTTACTGTTTAATATTGTTATAATTAACTTATTCCATTGGGTTGGGGGGGGGCATTAAAAAGAAACACAAAAATCCCAAAATTTCTACTCTTAGAAGACATAGAATCGTGTTGTGTTATCTACTAGAAAGTTATTTTGCTATGCTCATTTCTGTTTAGCTCTATTGGGAAAGACATTTTATCACTATATTAGTTTGCTAGGGCTACAGTAACAAAGTACTGTAAATTGGGTGTCTTACACAACAGAAATTGTCTCACAGTTTTGAGGCTATAAGTCCAAGATTGAGGTGTTGGCAGGGATGGTTCCTTCTAAAGTTGTTGCGGAGAGTATGTTCTCTGCCTCTCCCAGCTTCTGGGGGCTCGCTGGCACTCTTTGGCATTCCTCGACATTCCTCAACTTGCAGATGCCTCACCCCACCCTCTGCCTTCATGTTCACATGGCAGTCTCCCTGTGCACATGTCTGTGTCCACACTTCCTTTCTTTATAAGGACAACAGTCATTTGATTAAGGACCCACCCTACCTCTAATATGACCTTGTAACAACTATCTACATTTGCCAATGATCCTATATCCAAATAAGGTCACATTCTGAGGTACTGGGAGTTAAAACTTCATATGAGTTTTTTTTTGGAAATGCCATTTAGCCCATAATGACTCCTAAACTTTCCTCAGGTTAGATGTTGCCATGTTTAAGCCTCCATTCTCCGTTCTTATCCTACCAGTTTGGAATCAAGACCATGTTAGAGACAGAAGAAGGAATCCTGCTTCTGGTCAGGGCCATGGATCCTGCTGTGCCCAACATGATGATTGATGCGGCTAAGCTGCTTTCTGCTCTTTGTATTCTACCACAGCCAGAGGACATGTATGTGCCTGGAACTATTTCTCTTCCCAATTCTCTTTTTACTGTCTTCCCTGGCCTAGAGGAAAATTAGGTTGGTTGGTGGCCACTTGATCTTAATATTTAAGGAAGATTTTTAGGTGATGGGAGCTAATGACCTTCCCATTTTTTAAAAAAATTCATAAGCAACACATTATTTTTAGAATGCAAACAATACAGAAGTATATAAAGTAAAATTTAATAGCCTCTTTCCTTGAGCAAATCCTGTTCTGCAGAGATAACTACTGTTAAAGGCTTGGTACAGTCTCATAGATATTTTTCTAGCATTTCCCATATTCTAAGGTGTGGTATTCTAGAACTAAGGAAAAATGGCTTATACCTATACAACCAATCACATGTATAGGATAGATTTTTATTTTTGTAGAGGGGTTTAACAAAAGTTAAATCATACTATAATTTTAGGTTTGTCTCTTTTTATTTAATAGTAGATTTTGGGCATCCTCTTATGTCAACATTTATAGATATCTTTAGTGGCTATTTAGCATTTCATAGTATGTATATCTCATAATTTAAGAATTCTGTCATTGCTAGACTTTTAGGTAGACTTTATTTTTTCAAGCATGTGTGGCTCTTGCTCTTGGTAATAAGAATTTTAACTTTCACAAATGATGCCATAATGAACATGCTTGTACATATATTCTTTCACATCTGTGTTCAGTAGATTTCTAGAAGTAGGCCAAATGTTATGTGCATTCAAAATTGGTATTATTAAATATCTCTCTAAAAGTTGTACAAATTTATACTCCATAGAACCAGGGGTCTTAATTTGGTATCCATAGATAGGAGTCTAGGGATAGGTTTTAAGGGACATTTTTCTGCAGAGATGATTCTTAGCTTTCAGCAGATTCTGGCCCCTGTTCTGTTCCCTAACTGATCTATGTTCCTGCATAACCTACCTGCTTTGCCTGTCTGTGTCAGAACCCCTGGGCATTTTTCTTCCTTTTTTTCTCCTGGACAGGAATGAAAGGGTTTTGGAGGCAATGACAGAAAGAGCTGAGATGGATGAGGTGGAGCGTTTCCAACCACTGCTGGATGGATTAAAAAGCGGGACCTCCATTGCACTCAAGGCATGTATATCCCCTGAAACTGGGCCCAAGAGTAGAATTCAACACGGAGAGACTTAAGTTCATTTGACCTTTTAATAGAGCACAAGGAGTGATTCCTAACTATATAATTTACATTTCAGAATTTGTTAGGAAGGGAAAATGATGATCCTTCTCTCCAATAAGGCAGAGAAAGAACTGTTCCTCATTATGAAATGGGAAAAAAGAATGGTATCTATTTACAAGTTAGGAAAACCAAGGCCTAAAACAAAGTATACCATCAAATCCTTGAAGTTGTTTAGATCCCTGAGCCCTCCAGACCTGCTCAAACCAGGTCTTACTGCTCTAGCAGGGAGTTGTTCTTGTAGTCTTGTACTGCATTTTCTAGATTGTATTTGGGGTCCTCAGAATGCATGTAAAGAGAATGGAATCTTGGTATTTAGGTGTTAACACTGACAGAGCTGCTGAATTTTTAAATTTTAGGTGGGATGCCTACAACTGATCAATGCTCTCATCACCCCAGCTGAAGAACTTGACTTCCGAGTTCATATCCGAAGTGAACTGATGCGCTTGGGGCTGAATCAAGTGTTGCAGGTAAGGTGCAGCCCTTCATCAGAAAGGCTGGGCTGATTCCTTCCTGCTCTTAACAGCCCAGTCATCCCAGGGATCACTTTGGTTTTCACTTTGAAAACCAGGTTGAAAGGCTTTGATTTCTAGCCAGCACAAGACATTCTGGGTTCCCTGACTTCTATTTTTGTCATGGACAGGACCTCCGGAAGATTGAAAACGACGATATGAGAGTGCAGCTAGCTGTGTTTGATGAGCAAGGGGATGAAGATGCCTATGACCTGAAGGCACGGCTGGATGACATTCGAATGGAGATGGAATATCCTTTTACTGACTGGGTTCAAGACATGAGATATTCAGTTGACATCAGCCTATGTGTCTACTCAGTACATAAGGCAGGTGTCTTTTAATTGCTGTTAAATTTATTTACCTCAACATGCGCCAGGGAAGTTAGGAAAAGTGATCTGAGGGTTGTTTTAGCATGGAAGCAGCCCTCAAAATTAGTGTAGACCTAGAATATGATAGTTTAGCTACTAAGATGTAGGATTGGTTTTTAGAGAACACACAAGTCAGGGAGTTAGGCATATCCCTTGCTTTCTCGTATGTATTCTTGAGACTGACAGAGGAAATAATTTGGTTACCTGGTGATACTGCCACAAGTGACTTTCAGGCAGTTATCATTTAGTTTCTGTCTGTTGATTGATCTTCAAGCCAATTCACTGGTCCCGTTGCTGAAGCAAGTTTATAGAGCTTAAAGTTGCAAGCAATATTTACAGGAAGAACAGCTGTTAGAATAGAAGAGCATCTTGCTACTTTTCCTGAGAGTTGGGTAAGCCACCTGTCACAGCATCTAAATACATGCTTTCCTTAGCTTCTCCCCTTTTCCACTGACTTCAGTGAAGTCTTCCAGATTCTCTTAAACACAGTGAAGGACTCAAAGGCAGAGCCGCACTTCCTGTCTATTCTGCAGCACCTTCTCTTGGTCCGAAATGACTATGAAGCCAGGTAAGATGGTAGACCTGAGAGAAGTTTTTAATTTCAGCCTAAGTGGAAAGAGCAAAGCCCTTAAGTTCCAGGATTGTCTGTAAAGGAAAAAAGAAGAGACAGGATTAGGTTTCATTTTTAGTCATAGATATAAAGGGAGTTTCCTGTGGTCCCTGGAATCCAGCTGAAAGGTATCTGTATTGGAAGAAGTCGGAGTGTATAAGGTGAAATGCCCTTCCTTTTTTGGAGGGGTGTGATAGGACGGAGTGAAGATGACAGCAAAGGTAGGTAAATGCAAAGGTCTTGCGGGTTTCCTGAAAGTAGAGATTTAGCAATAGTACTATTCATGAAAGGAAGGATCTGCCTGAGTTTTTAGATGGGGAAAGGATTGGCACTAGGAGGCAGATGGCAAGAAGTTTTCATTATCTGAAATAATGGGCTAGCTGATGTGGGAGAGGGGGTTTCTTAGCATGGAAGCAATACTTCTGTTAATTTTATGAACAGGTCTTTTCAGAACACTTATCCTTAGGTCCCTCTGTTGTCAAAGCAGTTACCTTTTCTTGATCCTGAATAGTTCTGAAAATTATATTGGGGTTTTTCTTTCAAACTTGTTTTATTTCTTTTGTAGACCACAGTACTATAGGTTGATTGAAGAATGTATTTCTCAGATAGTTTTGCGTAAGAATGGGGCGGATCCTGACTTCAAGTGCCGGCGCCTCCAGGTTGATATTGAGGGACTGATTGGTAAGCATATTTTTCTATCTGCTTCCTTACATTTTGCTTCTCCCTTTCATTTTGCATCTTTTGGTGAAAATTTCAGAGAACATATCTTTCTCGTCCCCAGGTATTTCTATTTTGGCCCTTTCTTAGTTGTTAACCAGTATCTGTGTTAAGACTATATAGGCCTTTAGTTTATTTCTAAATAATTCAAAAATGTAACTCCTTTTCACACACTACCCCACCTTCAAAGGGACTGCAGCTCTAAGCTAGGTCTCTTGCTGGACTCAGAGACTCATAGGTGTGACCTGTAGGCATTCTCCATGCCACCCAGCATGGTGACCTTAACAGGCACTCAGAAATTTTATGTTGAACTTGACTGAAAGTTGCATTTTCTTATCTAGTTCAGAACATTAAGAAGGCCACTAAAAATAAACAAAAGGACCAAAGACGTCCCTGTGGTTATACTGAAGGGCTTAGGTCATGAGAAGGGAAAAAAAGAGATTGGGAGCTTTACTTTCTGACTCTTCTTCTTTTCAGATCAAATGATTGATAAAACAAAGGTAGAGAAATCTGAAGCCAAAGCTACAGAGCTGGAAAAAAAGGTACATGTGAGAAATTTTTTAAAAATGGGTATATCTTTCTTTGTCTAAAGATTATTTTTCTGACATGTGAAGCATACCTGAACCCTGGCTGCTGTGGCTCAGTGGATTGAGCGCTGGCCTGTGAACCAAAGGGTTGATGGTTCGATTCTCAGTCAGGGCACATGCCTGGGTTGTGGGCCAGGTCCCCAGTTGTGGGCACGTGAAAGGCAACCGCATATTGATGTTTCTCTCCCTCTCTTTCTTCCTCCCTTCCCTTCTCTCTAAAAATAAATAAATAAAATCTTTTTAAAAAAAGACCCTCATAAGAAAGAGCTGACATACCATGGTTTAATAAAAAAAAGAAAGAAAGAAAGGAAGGAAGAAAAATAAACGTACCTGACACATGCTGAAAGCATTCAGCACGCAGTAGCAGTTCCTAGATGACCCCATGAAAGCACTCGCAGGCTTGCCCGGCATCTCATGCGTCTTATCGCTGGACAGCAGCAACAGTAACATGTCTGAAGCCTCTTTTTCTCTTTGATTGTTAAAGACTCCTTTTGTGGTTGGTGTTATACATCATGGCTATCATGATTAAATGTCTTTAAAATCTAACTTTAAAAAAAAATTATAACTCCAAAAACAGATAAACTATGGAAATGGCCCTTAGTTTCCCCCTCCTTTATCCGCAATTTTTCAGGTCAGAATCATGGCGTTGCTGCTTCCCAGGCATTCCCTGGGTCAGTGATCGCTATAGATCAAAGACTGGCACAAAACAGTAAATCATGGGGAATAAGGTTGCCCTTCCTGCCCAGATGGCTTACTGGGAGCCTGATTCCTTTCTGCTTTAGCTGGACGTAGAGTTAACAGCCCGACACGAGCTACAGGTGGAAATGAAAAAGATGGAAAGTGACTTCGAGCAGAAACTCCAGGACCTTCAAGGACAGAAGGATGCATTGGATTCTGAAAAGCAGCACGTTGCCACAGAGAAACAAAACCTGGAAGCAGAGGTGTCTCAGCTCACGGGAGAGGTAACGCCTGAGCAGGGAAGGCAGAGGGAACTGGGTCTGCCATCAGCAGCCTCAGGTGGGCCTGTCTTGGAGCAGGAGTCATCTTGCTCCCAGGGAGGGTTCCGCTCCTAATAGGTAATCTAGTTAGAAAGTGCATGTTTTAAAAATCTCTTTCTGTTTTGTTTTGCTTTGTGTTAGGGATAAGTAATACATAAGAGAAAATTTGAAAAATACAGAACAACATAAAGAGTAGACTAAGTCACGACACTACTGAGAAATAAAGATAAAATACTCTAATAAATTTAGTTTGGAAACTAAATAAAATGTTCTCATATTTGCTTATTTTCTCCTATTTGTCATCTCTGGACAGATTTATCCTTACTGTCTCTGCAGTTATAAATATTTGAATGATCTATAATCTGATAATTTGATCACTTATGTGGCTATATAACTACCTGTATAGCACATGTGTTAAATATGTAACTGGAATATTTGATTTACTTCAACTTCGCATTTTCTAATCAAAGGGAGAGTTTAACAGGAATATTGAAGTTGCCTTTCTAATAAAAAAACATGCTGAACTAAGACCATGAAGACCTGAATTTAATTTCATCTTGTCACTAAATAGCTATTTGACTTTAGGCAAATCATTTCATGTCTGTCTCCTTTCACACCCCTCATGTATATAATGAGAAGCTGGGATTAAGTCATGTTTTAGGTCCCTTCGAGCCCCAGTTGTCTGTGAGGCGCAGTGAGAAGTACACTCTCATTGATGTTGTGTTTCTAGGTTGCCAAGCTCTCCAAGGAGCTGGAAGATGCCAAGAAAGAAATGGCTTCTCTCTCGGCTGCAGTTACTGCTGTAGCCCCGCCCAGCAGTACTACTGTTCCCCCTGCCCCACCTTTACCTGGTGACTCTGGCACTGTTGTTCTACCCCCACCTCCTCCCCCTCCTTTGCCTGGGGGTGCTGCCATCCCCCCTCCTCCCCCTTTGCCTGGGGGTGCTGCCATCCCCCCTCCGCCCCCTTTGCCTGGGGTTACTGGCATCCCCCCACCCCCTCCCTTGCCTGGAGGTGCTGCCATCCCCCCTCCTCCCCCTTTGCCTGGAGGTGCTGCCATCCCCACTCCTCCCCCTTTGCCTGGGGTTACTGGCATCCCCCCACCCCCTCCCTTGCCTGGGGGTGCTGCCATCCCCCCACCTCCTCCTCCCTTGCCTGGAGGACCAGGAATGTTGCCTCCCCCTCCGCCTCTTCCTGGTGGTTCTGGAATCCCCCCACCCCCTCCATTTCCTGGAGGCCCTGGCATTCCGCCACCTCCTCCAGGAATGGGTATGCCTCCACCTCCCCCTTTTGGATTTGGAGTTCCTGCAGCCCCAGTTCTGCCATATGGATTAACCCCAAAGAAGCTTTATAAGCCAGAGGTACAGCTCCGAAGGCCAAACTGGTCCAAGGTGAGAATTTCTGTCCATTTCTTCATCAGTACCTCTTCAGAAACCACTTTCCTACTTTGTACTTTGTTCATGGTTGGGCTTCCCAGCTTCCCATTCCTGTGGCTCACATCTGTGTCTTCAAGTGCCACTCATGCATATGTAAATTCAGCAGATGCTAAGCATCTTCTATATGCTAGACATCACCTTGGAGAGTTCTTTGAGCCCAAATTGCTACAAAACCTAAACTTAGTAGTAGTTTTGGCCTTTGAGGATATGAGTGCCAAGGTAACACACAGTTTGATAATAGTCATTTCACAAGTCTGCAAGGTACTGATAACTTTGTGATTCAAGTCATGGGTTTATGGATATGGCCCCCATACCTCCACCCTCCAGTAAATGAGTTACACAGGATATGTTTACATGGCACAGGATTGTCCCTGCTTTGTATTTGAGACCCCTGTGATTCTGCATCAGCCTTTTGCTTCCAGAAACCAAGTTAAAGTAGAGTTTAGGGATTAAAATGAACAACTTTGGTACATTAGTCAAGTTGATGGGAAAACATGTAATGTAGAG
Source organism: Furipterus horrens (assembly GCF_987537825.1). Lineage (NCBI taxonomy): Eukaryota > Metazoa > Chordata > Mammalia > Chiroptera > Furipteridae > Furipterus > Furipterus horrens. The sequence goes on from NW_028327180.1 coordinate 72,809,913, forward strand.
TAAGGGAAGATGTGAAATAAAGTCTTGATGCTTCTAAAACTAGTAGATTTGACGTTAGAAGGAAGATACATAGCATAACTTGAATAATCACCAACAAAAATGGAAGCATCATTTCCTGATTTCCTCATGAAGAGCACAGGTATTGTCTGTATGTCAGGTCACTCTGACTCTGCTATGACAGTGCTGATGACTGGCCACCCATCTCTTGCATCTTAATCAGTTTTCTAGGATGGAAAGTACAGAGCTCACCTTAGTAACTTAACACCCTGCCTGTATCCACAGTTTGTCGCTGAGGACCTTTCCCAGAACTGCTTCTGGACAAAGGTGAAGGAGGACCGCTTCGAGAACAATGAACTTTTTGCCAAACTTTCCCATACCTTCTCTGCCCAGACCAAGAGTGAGTCCCTTCCTCTTTCGTGCAAAGCGCCAGCGTAGGACTGAGACTATCCTTTATGCGGGTTTCCCATTCCTTTCCCTTCCCTGGGTGAGGGTTGAAGAGAGATGGGGTTTCAATTTGGAAGAAAATACGATGGTCTTACATTCTGGGGATGCTGGGTTTGGGAAAGAGAACGGTTGCATTTAGGTTGGTATTTCCCCCACCCCAGCGTTTTTTTTGCATGTAGGTATTTTATGTCATTAAAACTTGTGGGCATATGAGATTAGGGTGACAGAGTTCAGTCTGGGCCCATTTTGATGATGCTCTTGAACCAATTCTGGCACTGACTTTAAGGTGCTATCTCCAGACCTACATACATAATTGATAAGGGTTGGGCAGAGTCTTTTATAGGTCAGGTGGTTAAGTGACTGTCTACAGTAACAACAAACCATATGTGATTCATTTTCTTTCTTTCATTTCTTCCCAATATCTGATGCTTCCACCTTCCTGGTCCTTTGCTCCTGCAGCATCAAAAGGTAAGAATATACAAGAGCCTTTTAGTTAGGTCTCTTGAATATTAGAGAAAACCAATGTGAAGGACTTTCTCTTTAGAAAATTGAAACTAGAAATCAGGGATTGACTTCTCTTTTGCTAGTTTTTTGTTTTTTTGTTTTTGTTTTTGTTTAAGAGTACAGGAGGAACAATAGCTGTGATGTTAACTGATGGGGAAAGAATTAAGCTACCATATACTTATTTTTTCTTTGGAAGGTGAGGGACAAATTAAGTAATAATACTATTATCTTATGTTAAAGCACTTTGAAAATTGTAAAACACAGCACAAACATAACTTTACCCTCTTTGAACTGCAAAGAAGCCTTATGAGACAGGCAGGGTGTATATTCTCTCTATCCTGTAGAATATATGAAGTGAAGACTTAGGTAGCTTGCCCAAGGCTGTATGACCAGGTCCAGGAGTCTTGACTTTTGATCCATTCTTTTATATAAACACTGGTCCTTTTTTTTCATATAAATTCTTGCTTCTTCACCTTCATGTCTTCACCTTTATTTTATAATTGCTGATCTTTCTTGCCTTCTTTCTTCACTTCCTAATTCTTGTGGGTTTTGTGCTCCCTTAATATGTCTTGTGTTAATGCTATGTTTCCATCTTCTTCTAGCTTTTGTTGTTTGTTTAGATGTTTATTATGACCCTAGTGATGAAATGCTCCAACTTTGGAGCAATCCACCCCCCCACCCACCCAATAAACAAATATTTTAAAAGATAGTTACTATGTTTTTCCTTAAGTGATCTAATGGGACCAGGCTACACTTTGTTCTAATAAGGAGCCTACCAGATTACCAGGTGCCCTTGGTGGCCCTTAGTTACATGGGGTTATCTAGGAATATAAGATCACAGTGCTCAGGCCTGTCTTGTTACCTTAGCTTTCAGGGCAAAGTGGCCTTTTCTTCTAATGAACCATCACCTTCCAAACTAAAGTCCAGCTCAGGGAATTACTTTTGCCCTCCTGGTTTAAAATGCTGTGAAAATGATCACTTACATTGCTATAGTACATCAGCAAAGACTAATTGCTGTGAAAATCAAAATCAAATGATTTGCTGATTTGTAAGTTCACAGAATCTATCCCTGTGTTGGCCTCTGGCATGAGTCCCTTTCTTGTGGCTGGGCTCCTAGAGCCACTGCACATGTACACTGCCTGGGCCCCTTCCTCTCTGTCCTTCTTTCATCCTGTGCCTTTGTATTCCCATTGATTGCAGTGGGGTTTCCTGCAGTTCAGTGGTTTTTCTTGGCATTATATTCCCAAGACCTTATCTCATTTTTTGTTATTTTCAACAGTGTCATCAAATTTATTAATGCTCCTTCAGCTCTCGACTTTGGCCCTGGAAACTTTGGCTTTCTATTTATTGAAGGTTCTAACTTCCTAGCAACTTTGGCCTTTTTTTTAAAAATTAAATTATTCTTCAAAATCTGTCTTTTTTTTTTTTTTAATGTGTATTTATTGATTGATTTTAGAGAGAGGTAAGGAGAGAGAAACACACATGCCCTGACCAGGAATTGAACCCGCAACCTTCGTGTATTGGAATGATGCTCTAAGCAACTGAGCCACCCGGCCAGTGCAGATATCTCTGAATCTTAACCTGAAAAGAATAAGTATGAATCTGTCCATTTAGTTTAGTGGCAGTAGTCATGTTTTGATGAAGGAAATTTGTAACTGGTCTTTATTTTATTCTAGTCTTTAAATAGCTTTACTTTTAGTTAGGCCTCTCAGGTGTTAAACTGGCACACCGTCTTAATGTCCCATCTTTCATTAGGAAGCACTAGAGAAGGTGTTCTTGAAAATAATTAAATTATGAGCACTTTTCCAGACGTCTAAATCTTAGTCATTTTAAGAAACTCCTAGAAGAGATTTTTTTTCTTGTCAACTATAGTCATAAGTAATTAACTGTTTACCGAACAGTTATCTGTAACACTCAGATGCACTGAGACTTCCTCCTCTCTCCGGCCATGCTGCGTCTGCTTTCATTCATTTCCCCCCACAGAACAGACGCTTCTCCCTTAAAAAAATTATTTCTTCTTGGTATTTTCAGTGTTTTACTGACTTCATTGTTGTCTGATTTATTTTTAATTTTTAATTTATTTATTGTTTTTCTATTACAGTTGTCCCACATTTCCCCCATTGCTCCCCTCCACCCCGCCCACCCCTTCTTCCACCCCGCTGTCCATGTCTCTTGGTAATTTATGTTGTCTGACTCTTAGGAGTACAAAGAGAAATAACATTAGATTAGGAAAAGTAAGCGAAATACTGGATATTTAGAGTTGAAGAGAAAGAGCCGTGTTCTGACTACAGTATATTCAACTGTAGCACAACTAATTCAGTTGGAGAAATAAGACATGTTTATCTAGTTCTAGTAGAAGATCTGCTTAGATGATTTCAGCCCAGCAGTTGCCAGTCTTGATGAGGAAGTTATTTGGACACTTAAGTTTTCATCATACTGCATTATTTCCGCTCTTGCTTGCTACATCCAGCTCTGTTATTTGTTAAAACATAGCTGTATCTCCCTTATAGTTTATTTCTGCCTAAAAGCTCCCATACACCTTTTGGCTACTCCAGAAATGGACATTAAAGAAAACATCCACCTCTTTACCTCTGCCTCCTATGGTCAAATGTCTTCAGCCATTGCTCCATTAAGGTTCTAGAAGGCATGTACCTTGTTCTAAGAGAAGAGCTAAGAGAAAGAAATGGTCCTCAAATTCATACTACAAGTCCTCTTACACATTTTTCTCTCTCAAAGGTTACTCTCTTATTTCTGAATTCTTGACTTCCTGTACATTAAGGAATTTACTTAGTTGATTTATATGTTGCCAAGAGAATACTTTTGAGTTCCAATTTGATAGGTAGTGCTATAAAGCTTCTAGTACTTCCTCACTCTCCTTATGGTGATCAGTAAGGAGCCTTTTATCATCATGGTCTCTTTGTGGATTCTGCTTCTTTAATTCCTTGGGAACATGCTCAGTAGTTCTTTTTTTTTTTCATCCTCCCCTAGAGATCTTTTTTGTCACTGTGGTGGCCTCAGGTCATATCTGTAGTGTTTACAAGATAGTTGTTCATTCTGCTTTCCTTCTAACTCTTACTCTGTTGATGACATGATCCCATTAAAACAGTGTAGTAAATGATAACTGATGTTCTTTTTAGGTTTATTCCTTTCAAAAATCTTTTGGATTCTTAACATTCATGAGCTAATGCCCCTTAGTAGGTGTGCAGTGGACAATAAGTAGCATTAGATGGTCTCTTCTCTGTTAAAATGCGAGGCGCTTTTTGGGAACTGTGAGCACTAGAACAGTTCTCCAAGTGGTTAATGACAGTAATTTAGAAAGAACTCTTGCTGGAAGTTAATACCTTGACCAACAGCTGAGAATTTCATGAACAGTAGCAGTTTTCTAGTTAGGGTATGACTGTGTGGGTCCAGATCCCCAGGTTTGTGCTGTCGTCCCACAAGTCAGTGAACTGCTGGCAGCTGTGGGTGGGTTTACCTGTCTTCTGCTCTCCCAGAACTTTCATGGGTCAGGTTTTGACAGGAGCCTGTGGTGGGGAAGCAGTTCCCTCTTTCCCAACAGGGTCTTTTTCCTTTTCCCTGTGATCCTCTTCTGTCCACGGTGTGGCACCCACCCAGTTGGATCTTTATCAGGAAATGTCATAGCGGATCTTTACAGCCTCTGCAACTTCAACCTCTAGAAATAAAATCTTGTAAGAGCTCAGTGTGCTCCACCTTACTGAGTCTCTTGGCAGAAAGATGTGTGTTCTGTCAGTTACTTACACCTCTCAAGTGTATGAAACTAGCACAATTGTTGGGGTTCTTATCTTTTATTTACTAACTTCTCTTGGATTTTGAGTGGGGTCAGACTGTTAGTACAAAGAAGTTGGGAAGTTCCATAATATTAGATAGTACTCCTTGTGATTTATAAACATAAATCCACCCCTGTCGGTTGGGGTTACGAGGAGTCCTGCACAAGGAATAAGTACCGCACGTCCTCTGGTCATGATCTCCCACCCTCAGTGGTGTAAATAAAAGAACCTCAGCTGCCCCCTCCTATACCCCTTTATGCTCCCAACTTTGCCATCACGGTTTGCCTTGAATCCACTGGCTCTAATATGCCATTTGTCTTGGTTTATGTCACTCACCACAGGAAGCTGCCCAGACTCACAGGTCGCCCTCATCTCGATCCTCAAATCCCGTAGGTTCTGTGTAACTCCCATCCTGTCTCTTGCCATCCCACCTGAACTCTTGAAATCGTCCACTGTGCCCCTTCATGGTCCATCAGCAGCAAAGTCTCCTATCATCTACTTCACCTTGTTGCTCTGAGAGACCTGGCTTTTTCTCTCAAATCTGTTTTCCCTCTCGCCCCTCTCATGTGGGCTCCCCCCCACCCCGCCCCACTTCAATAAACCTCACTTCCGTGGATCTGAAGATGGGAGAGATGTCCTTTTGTCCTTTACTGCTACTTCCAGATCATTCCACCTTTCTTTTTCCTAAAATCCATAATTTCGAATCTCATGACATGAAATAATACCACCCACCTTCTCTCTCTCTGTGCTATCATCTGAAATACCGCAACTTATTCCTCCTTATTTCTCAAATAGTATAGCTCCTGGCCACTCCGCAGTTCTCCAGTACTGCCTGTCTTAATTCTCAGCAATTTTTATACAAAAGTGTTGTGATCCTACCAATTTTCTTGCTTTGCAGTTCCTTGAATGATCCTTTCCCAGGGATCCTGTCCTCTACCCCAGCTCACGCTATGGTCAGGTACCGACAACTGTAGCCCTCCCACAACCTCAATTTCATACCACCTGCATTCTGTCTTACCTCGCTCTCGTTAGTCCCCTGTCCCTTTCACCCTCTCAGCTAAAATTCCGTGGTTGATCATAACCATTCCCTTGTTACTTTTTCCTTCCATTATCTCATTTCAGCACACTTGACTGGCAAGACCGCCATCCTGTTTAATCGCACCCCTCTATCCACCCTGTAGCTGTAGCTGTGCGAGTGAACGTGGCTGAGGAAGGTGTGCCACTGGCCCTCCCTGACACACTGGCTTCCCTTGGCTTTCACGACAGCAAATGCCTTCGTCTTTCTGCTGCTTCACTGGCTGTTTTTTCTTTAGACTCTCCCCTGCTCCCTTTGCTGTGTTGCCTGGCTCTTGATGCTGCCAGGCAATCAGATATTAAACATTTCTTGTCCATTCAATTTCCTGCTTTCCCAAATGATTATTTCACACCTTTTCTCTCCTCAAAGATCCAACACCTCCCTCATCTTCTGTTTTCTTGCTTCTTCACTGAGAAAATAGAAACAATCGGAAAAGGAACATCACTAGACTTCCACCATTGCTTTTACCCACTTTCTGTGTCTTCCTCACTGTTTCGATGGTTCCTGGATTAAGGTGGTATCCTCATTTCAACTAATGTATTGAATACACTGAAAATATAAAAGAAAAAGTCTCCCTCTTTCCCCTCACAGTTACTGTGGTTAATCATATCTAATAAAGGAATGGGTAAGATTCTTTTCATTGAGATATACACATACTTTTAATGTAATCTGTGGACTCCAAAAAACCTCCGCTGCCTTGCGGCATACCTCTTCAGGGGAAAGGCTAAGGGAGTAAACCCCGACAGAAAATCCGGAGCCGGAGTCCCTAAGGCGGTTTGACGTTGTAGTCAACACCGGCAACTCCTGCGGCGCACCTGAACCCAAGCTGTATTGACTCCGTCTTTCCCTTGGACCCTTCAGCTGCGAAGAGAGGGGGGGTCTGCTGCATGGGCAACAGCAGACCCTCCATATCACCCTGCCCAGGCTCTGTAGCTTCAGCTTCACTGGAGAGGACACTCCAGTGTCATCACAAGATGTCGATTCAACACGGGAGGAGACAGATACCGTGTCACTCCTGAGTTGGACTGCACAGTCATTCTCGGCGGTGCAGATAGACTCTTAAGAAGCTACACCATCGTCTCTCGAGACGGACGGCTGCCTACGGAATGTAATCTGTGTGATCTCATATGGTATATACTGTTATGCATTTTGCTTAGTATCTCTTGATATCATTACATGTAGATCTACCTAATTATTTCTAATGGGTACTTGTATTCTGTCAAGTTAATAATACAAATTTATACAACTGATTCCTTACTGAGAATTTAAGTTCCCAGCTTTTTATATCACAAGAAGTAATGCAGGAAACATCATTTTATAATTATCTCTACATACTTGTATTTCTGCACAGTAATTTAAAAAAAATAAAATTTCTGGGCTCAAATTGCTAGATATAGGATTGCACCAATTTACACTCCCACCAGAAATAAGAAATTATTTATTAGAATGTCTGATAGGGGAAAAGTGATCTTGTCTTTTAATCTGACTAGTAATGAGATTGCACCAGAGATTTTCCTTCATGCCTTGACTCTTCCCTCATCTGTAAAGTGAGATAGATGAACCTAAAGATACCTTTCAGTGCTAAACTTCTGGTTCTGTTAATATATATATATATATGTATATTCCACCCCCCACCCTCCTTTTTCCTTGCATAAGCTATCTTTGGTGTTATTTGTCATCATCTCATCTCAAATTCTTCTTTTGTTTGGACAGCTTTCTAAAAAGGTCTTGTGTTGTTTTGTTTGTTCTGGTCTGAGTTTCATTCTTCTTTTTCCATGCACTGGTGGAGATTTAAGGGAGAGTGTCATCAGATAAAGAAAATTAAACTTTAATTCCTTCTAAACTGGAGGAATTTGATATATCTGCAGTTTGCTCTTTCTACTTTTCGCCACCAGATGGCACATGGATCTCTTCTATTTTAGATTTGTCATTGTTACGTCTGTTAGTGACGCAGTCACGTTCAAGAGAGGCAGCCTCTGTTATTTCCAGATACAAACTGCTTGGTATGCTGCCCTCTACCAGTAAGGAAATTTATTTGGAGGACTGATCCTTAAGATTAAGACAGGAAGCTACATTCACCCTGTTAAAAAGGATTTTGTCCTGTCACAGCTAGTGTTTTTAATAGGAACAGTTTAGTGTTCTTCTGGGGGCCCAGAGTCTGGAGAATGTTTTTGTTTAGTCTGATAGCTTCATGAAAGCATAGCCTTCCTTTCAGAGTGCTTAAATAGAGGATTGTATTTTACCAGCTCAGTAGTTCATTGTAAATATATTTGTAACCCCATTATATACACACTCCTGATCCCATCTCTGCCTCAGTTTCTACCGAATAGCTACTTCAAGCACGTAATAGAACTACCCACTGATTATATACTGATAATTTCCCAGAGATTCTCTACTGAATTTATTTCCTTCGGGGAATTCCCTGGCCTCTCTTGGGTAGAATTTACTGGTGCAGAAAGGTTTTTCCAGTCAACCTTTCTGTGACATTTTTGCTCCTGATTATCCCCAAGATAATCTCAGAGCTGCTTTCTAGCTATTCGAACTTGTGTGTGCCTGTATTACTATTCTAGACATACGTAGACTGATACTGTGTTTTTTTTTTAAATCAAGATACCATCCACCATTACCTGCAGATTCCAAATCTGACAAATTTGTCCATTTCTGACAAAATGTCATTTTACATGGCATTGTCTGAGACTTAGATCATCTCATAGGGGATCTGTTTTGCCTAAATTTCTGTCATCTTCATGTAGTCGCTCCTACACTTAAAACATCTGTTTCTACCAGTAATTCCCAACCTTCAGTGTGCATGAGGATTACATGAGGAGCTTGTTAAAGGTTCAGAGGGTTCAGTTTACAAGGACTGTAGGAGGATATATTTTTAAACAAGTATCCCATGTAATTTTATTATAGAGATATTCACCTGGCTTGACTCATTGCTTCAGTTTTTATTTCTTTTTCCATTTTCTGCTTGCTGTCTTCCTCTCTGCCATAGTCTAGAAACTGCTCTCTACTTTTTCTTGTGATAACATTTTTATGTCTTTGTCAGAGTAGGTATTGTACAAGTACTATCTTTGTTTTTATGGAGGTCATACTAGATCACTTAGGAAACAATTTGACATTGTCTACTGATTGCTAACGTTTTGGAGACTCTTACTTCAAGGGCACTTATTTCTACAAAATTCTTCTCTGGCCATCTCCCCAGTCAGGTCTCAATAGGCATCTTTGAAGGATGTTTTAAAGAGGTTCTCTGGAGTCAGTGAAGTAGCTGGGACCCACTTGGAGACTGCCTGGGGTGGAGAGGGTGGATGGAGGGCAGGTGATTAGTCTCTCAGGCTTGTACAAAAAAGATGGAATTGATGAGAAACTGGAAGAAGTCCAGATCATGATGAAAGGTATTGCGGCTATGCAGATGTAACTCTTGTTCAAGCTTGGTTATTTTCTCACCGTGGAGACCCATAGTTGATAGCAATCAAAGATGTGATTAGGAGGAATGGGATCTCCAGGACATTTCAGAGCAGAGGCAGACTTTGAGATAAGCAGAAGAGTGACCCAGTGCTCTTTGGCTACATACTGGAGCCCAGACTGCTGCCTCAAGGTAAAAGCACTATTATGAGGATTCCTTACACTTTGGGAGTTGTTGGATCTGGACTTACTTTTCTGCTCATAGGGAATAAATATCCCTCCAAACATAAAGTAGTAGCCAGACTAGTTTTCAGGGAGTACTAAAGGTATCTTCACAGATTTTTTTTCTTTGGGGCTTTTTTTTAAGCTACTCTATTACTGTTTTTCTGCATAGATAATATAGGGAGTTCAGAAGTCAAGATGGTTATAAAAAAGTCTCTTTCCAACCCTTGTATTCATTCATCCCACCCCCCTCTCCCCTCTAAAGATTGCCATTTTTATTAAATTCTTGATTATCCTTTCAGTGTCTTTTAAAAATGCATTTATAAGCAAACACTGATATAGATTCTTACCCTCCCTCCCTTTACCAAAAGCATATTATCTATACTGTTCCATACTGTCTGTATTCTGGAGAATTTTCATATCAGTACATACAGATTTTTCCTCATCTAAAAAATTCTAAAGCATGTATGACTTTTATAATGAACACTTTGATAAAAATATAGTAATGAAGTAATCCATCCTTTTTTAACAGTAGCTCCAATAAGCCATTTGTTCGGATTGCAGCTTAGCATGCACGTGTGCCTCCTTTTCTGTTTTTCTGCAGACTCTTACATCGCAACCGAAAAGGTAGTGACCATAGCCGATTGTATAAAAATACAGCATCTCATTCTAGAGCCTTTTGCCATTGTGTTATGAGGAAGAGAGACTTGAGAAGTTATGCTAAGGGACCTCCCAGACCTCTAGCTAGTTCACTGGAACATTATACTCTAGATCAGAGCTTTGTATCACTAGCATAAGGGCACTACTTCATAAAGGGGGATAGTCTTCAAAGGAAAGGGGCGACCCACCTCATTTTTTCTTGCTTCTCAGTTGTTTATGTATTGATTAAATGATATTTAGAGAGAGGAAGGGGTGGGGGAGAGAGGGAAACATTGATTTGGGAATAGAAGCTGCAACCTTGGCCTATCAGGATGACACTAACCAACTGAGCTACCCAGCTAGGGCGGGTGCTTCTCAGTTTTTGTTCTGAAGGTAATTGCTCCAGAACTTAGTACTATTTAACTGTCCCTTGTTATAACTCTGGAGCAGCATGGAATGTTCATGATACAGTGCTATGTGGGAAAAGTGGGAAATAATTATGTATAACCTTTACTGCAGTTGTGTTTTACAGAAAAAAAAAATGCGGAAGCAAAAGATTGGAAGGGTATATTACCAGAAAACTATAACAGAGTTTTGGTTAGGGTGTTAGATTTTTTCCTTCAATTTTTCTATAATGTGGTCATCTTATTTTTATGAAGTAAGGACAAAGGAATTACGAAGGAAACTTGCCAGGTCCAGGATGCTTGGGAAGGGGGTTTCTAGAAGTACTTGGACCTGATAAGTTACTGTGTGCAGAGCAGAGAGCAGTCTTAGCAAGCAGGTAATAGTGTCTTTTACCCACTCTTCATAGCGATCCTAGCCTGTTGAAAAATCAGAGTCCAACTGAAAAAGCTATTTGTTCTTCTCTTAGCTTCCTTGGGGAAGGGAGCCCCTTTTATATGACAGAAGGGCACTGGTAACCCCACCTGTGCAAAATGAGATGCTGCCATCCTTCCCTCCTGATACTGCAGTAATCCCAACTGTGTTCTAAGATTCAGTGACCATTAGATTGGAAGATAAGACACTGTCTGTGTGTTTAAATTTCCTCTTGGCAAGAAAAACTGCTAAAATCCTTCCAAGAAGAATGCCCCTGTTTTCCTATACTGCTTGCATTCCTGTTCTGCTTGCATTTTTCTTTTCAGCCACGGGGTGTGCGCAGTTGAGCTATTTTGGCTCAGGTTCCAGATTGTGAGGTCAGAGACTGGGGATTGGAGGAGGACATCAGGTGACTTTCGGTAACTGTGATGACGGTCCTGCCCTCATCCCCACCCCATCTCCCCCTCTTTCTCCACCCTTTCCTGGCTTCTACCTTAGGAACAAAGAAGGGAAAAAAACAGCAGTATGACGAAAACCAGCAGCTGCATCTGCAGACTCAGGCTGGGGGCTGGGTGTTTACTCCATCTGTTCTCTTTGTTAGGCTTTTGCTTCCTGTCCCAGTCCTCTGAATAAGATGGAAGGTATTTCTAGGATCCTTTTTTTATGGAGAATGGCTCAGAAATCTGCAGTTTATTCAGTATTTAGGTGGGTGTGGGTGAGACAGAGCAGATTAAAAATGCTTCAAGCACCTAGAATAAGATGCATTTTGCCTTCTCATTCTGTCTTATTTAAGAATACCTATTTAATGTCAGAGACTGTGAAAGGGGCTTATCACCTATTATTTTTACTTATTAAAACAATGCAACCTGATAAGTATTACCTTCATTTTATAACTGAGAAATACCAGTATAGAATTAATATGTCCTTGGCTTATTAAGATCTCACAGCAAGTAAATACTAAGCCAATTGGCCCCCAGATCTGCTGGACTAGGATCCAGCATTCAGTGAAAGGGGGTGACAAGAAGGCAGGCATGTCCAGAGAAACCTGAGGTGCCTGCATCTAGGGACTGTCATGGCGCTGTTCTAGTATGCTTTGCTTTTCAGCAGAAATCAGTGTCCTGATTTCTGCAAAAAATAGATCTCAAGGTAAAAAAATGAGATCAAGGGGAACAGAGGTTAAAAGATAATTTTTAAATATGTCAGTCAGTTGCAGTATTTAGAACCTGATCCATTTTTTAAGAAAGGAAAAGGCTTTATTCCTAGTACCTTATTTTGATCCCTTTTTTCCCTGCCCTCTAGCCTACTGTTCTCTTGCATAAACCTGTCCCACCCTTTTGCTGACTTGCTCAGGGCACTGCCTGTCCTTCCAGCCCCTACCTAGCCACAGATCTCTGAAGCTGATCTCCTTAGCACTCCCTTACTGAGTCAACTTCCTGGGAGTGCTGGGAAAGTGTCTGTGAGAAACTCAGTGACTGTATTGTCCCAATGAGCCATGCTTTGTGAAGTGCCCAGATTTCTAATAGTGCTGTGCTGCTCCCATTTTAGACTCCCATTTGTATCCCTTTCTTCCTGACTCTCAGCACTTGCTTCTTGTCACTTTGGAATTCTGTCTGGCTCTGTTCCTGTCCTTCCGGTTTATCTGTTTCTGCCACTTCACTCCATCCCTCTTTATAGCTTGCACATCCATGATGATGTAGTTCTGTGGGATTTAACAGATGGGTAATTTGTTTTTGGCCAAGAGGCCAGTGAGGGTAATCTGGTCACCTTTGGGCAGAAATGACAGCCATTCATTTAGCAAGCTATTGCTCTGTGTTTCCCTCTTATGGTGTATACCTGTGAATGGCTTTGTGGTGCAGAATTTTTCTCTCGTGTCTATTATAGCTTTGAGGAATATAAAGTAGATATCCTCCACATGGGCAGCTTCTCACATTATCATATGATGGGATTCTTATTCTGTCCTCTTCCCAGAATCAGAGAACTTATATAGAGCTTAATAGATGTGGCTTAGTGTCTGCTGGGTGGACTTCATGATTCCAGAGCCATGTTAACCCTCACAGAAAGTTTGTTGTTATTTCCTAGGGATCTTACTAAGTGTTCTAATATTTAGATATACTGAGGAGATCGAGGACCCTTCCACAAAGACTGTTTCTTCAGAGAGAACTAGAGTGGTACCAGAGTCCTTCTTTTTTCCTTTTCTTTTTTTTTTTTTTTTAATTTATTGATTTTAGAGACAGAGGAAGCAGGTGGGCATCAATTTGTTGTTCCACTTACTAATGCATTCATTGGTTGATTCTTACATGTGCCCTGTATGGGGGTCAAACCCGCAACTTTGGCATATCAGGATGACTAACCAACTGAGCAGCCCGACCGGGGCCACTTTTTTTCTTTTTTTTAACTTCCTGTGTTAATTCTGTGCTCATATGTGTTATATGTACTGCAGTTATCTCACTTTCTGGACATTGTGCTGCTTTATTTAAGTAAGGGAGACCATTGACAACTTGGACCCACAGAATTTTAAACATGTTTTTGCTTTTTCCACCTTTTTCTTGTGGTCTTAGTCATAAGGTACTTGGCTTACTCAAGGGAGATGTAACATAAGATTATGTTCCCTACTGAACAGGGACAAGTGCCTCAGGCTTCATCTTGGACAGAGCAAGTAGCATGTGGTCTTGAGTAAGCAAATTAGAATTAAGGTGAGGTGGAGTTGCTTTGCAACTCAGCCTGAATCTTTCGGTGACTGGCTTCAGTTACTAAAGTCCTTTTTTTCCCTACCTCACTTACTCACTCCCACCTGCAGTTCTTAAGAACTTATGGTTTCCGGATGTCAAGCAACTCCCCTTTCCTGTTTGTGGTCCTCATTGATGGAAGCCTGCTACAGGAATTCCTGGGGAAGTGATGGCTATAATTGCAGGACTCCGGGGGCCTTTACCTCATTATAGAGGCTGGGGAATACTGTTCAAAGAAGAACCTCTGTTCCGTTCTGTGGGCCCTTAGAAACTCTGTTACTAACCATAACCAAGCAGTAACTGGGATTCGGGCTACTGACTTTGTGCTTTGACTCTTCTCTGTCTTTAGAGACTGAAAATTATTTTTCCTTCTTGTGCTTCAATTTCTATTCTTTGATTTTAGTATTCAACATAGGTATCAAGATTCATGATAAAATTAGCTTGGACTCTAGGATTCTTTTGATATAATTCAAAAATAATGAAGAAAGAAAAACGGGGTCCCTTCGTTGGACAGCAGGGGGTGCCCTTTCCCTTCGCTTTATTGCCTGGCACTCCCTACTGCATTCAGCCATTTTAGACAGATTGTTTTGTTTCCAGCTAACTCCATTTTGTGTTTGTGACGCAGGAAAAAAAGAGTGCAGCAAGGGAGGAGCCTGATTGGGGGAGGGAGGCCCACCCCGGACTCCTTTACTCAGCATTGGTTCACCAGGACTTACCTTGGTACATGCAGGCTGCCTGCATCCTGAGCAATAGATGCAGGAGATCCCTGCTAGCCAAGCAAAGAACAAAGTGGTGACTGGCTACTGGACACGTACTAACAGTGACAGGGTCCTAGTTTCTGAGACAGCAGGCAGGGCATCCCCTCTGTCTCACTGACAATCTAAGCCTGGGTTTATGTGGTGTTTATTTTAGAGATGTTTAGGGTGGTATTCTCATTTATAGGATCAGCTAAGAAGAAAAGAAGAGGCCTTTTCACTTAGTTGTCCGAGAAAAGGTAGATGCCTTGATGACTCCAGGGAAACAATCTAACTTAAAAAAAAGCTTTTCATTTTTGAAATGTAAAAAAACACACACACATGCAATACATTGACACATACATACATATATATTTATACTTCTCTGATGAGAATATATCATTTTAATTCTTAAGTGGTTCAGAATGTGTATCAAAAAATAAGGGCTTTTTTAAAAAGAATATCATTAGATGTTAAAGTGCTTAAATATCTCAAATTATAGTAGTTCTTTTCTTTAATAGCTTGTTTATCTGAATCAGAGCTATTGCAATTGGTTGATGTGTCTGTATTTCCCTCTCCAGCTTATGCCATCTTTCTCATTTTTTATCTTACAATTTATTTATAGACTTAGTTTCATAGGGGAACAGGGAAGATCTCTCAGGTTAGGACACAGAAGCTCCAGAGCCAGATTTCTCGTCTTCATAGAACGGAGCCTTCCATCTCTAGGGTTTCTGCAGAGGTAATGGCAGAGGAAGTGAAAGAAAATGCTCTGCAACCTTCAGAGGGAGAAGAGGATGGCATTTCTTACTGGGACAGTGGTGTGTTCCTCCTGACACAGCCTGTTACCCAAAGTCTTTTAAAAAGTTTGCTGACTGCTCTCAACAGAGAGAGCATGGCTGAAGTGGACCGTGCTCTTTCCTAGGAATTATAGGAGAGCTTTTTTTTTAATTCATTAATTAATTAATTTATTTTTAGAGAGGGAGGAAGAGAGGGAGAGAAATATCGATCAGCTGCCTCTCGCACACTCCCACCTGGGGACCTGGCCCAAAACCTAGGCATGTGCCCTGATTGGGAATTGAACCGGCCACCTTTTGGTTCACAGGCCAGTGCTCAATCCACTGAGCCATACCAGCCAGGGCCAGGAGAGCTTTTAAGCTCTTTCCCAACTTACAAGATGGCTGGTGAAAAAAAAATGGAAAGCTGGATACTAAGAAGAAGAAACGTGAAGCCAAGGAGGCTGATGCTCGTGGCACGGTTAAGAAGGGTAACCCCAAAGCCACGTCGCCTAAGAAAGGGAAGCCCCATTGAAGCCGAAACCTAGTCAGAGGAATTGACAGGTATTTGTACAAGAGGAGGTATTGAGCAGCTAAATTCAGGATGGAAAATAAAAAGGAGAAAGTACTTGCTACTGTCACAAAACCAGTTGGTGGTGACAAGAGTTGTGGTACCTGAGTGGTGTTATCCTGCTGAAGATGTGCCTTGGAAGCTGTTGGGCCACAGTTCTCAGAAGCCCTTTAGTCAGCACAGGAGGAAACTGGGCCAGTATCACCCCAGGTCCATTCTGATCATCTTCACTGGGCACCACAGTGGCAAGAGGGTGGTTTTCCTGAAGCAGCTGAGCAGTGGCTTGCTACTTGTGACTGGACCTCTCTGTCATTTAATCAGGTGCTTCTGACCAGAAATTTGTCATTGCCACCAGAGTTGATGTCAGTGGTGTGAAAACCCCCAAACACCTCACTGATGCTTACTTCAAGAAGGAGAAACTGGGCAACTTGACAGAGAAAGAGAAATATGAGATGATAGAGCAGCGCAAGGTTGATCAGAAAGCTGTAGACTCGCAAATCCTGCCAAAAGTCAAGGGCTACCTCTGCTCTGTGTTTGCTCTCACAAATGGGCTCTATTCTCACAAACCGCTGTTCTAAATTTCTTACGAAGAACCTAATTAAATAACTCATCTGTGAAAATAAATAAATAAAATCGAAGAGAGCTTTTAAACTTTGGGACCCTGGATTTTAACAACTGCATCCCTAGGGCAACGCCAGATCCTCAGCTTGATCTTCCCACCACTTTCTCTCGACTTCACTGGCAGCCTTCCTCCCCGATCAGACCTAATGGGTCAGCAGCACTTCATAGACTGTGTCACAGAAAGAAAAAGTATAACGTCGGGGGTGGGCACGTTGGAAAATTCTCTCATAGCTTCAGCTTTTAACCTCTAACTCTTAACCCATGACCTTTTGGAGATTACCCCTGAGACTTGACTATATTTGTTTACACCAAGCTTGTTTGGTTCCTTTTATTAGATAATTCTCAAATCCATCTTGTTCTGTGTGTTTTCAACCCTGCTATAACCTTAGCCCATGCTTTCATCTCTTACCTGGAATACTAAACCCCTCTTTTTTTTTTTAAAGTTTTTATCAGTTTCAATGACAGTCATTCTCAGTTGTATAGTAATACTTTAAAAAACAATATGCTTTTGCCTGTTTGTTTTTATAAATTGAAGATTTTGTTGCCTCCCTGCTAGGAAATTGAGGATGTTGATACTTATATTACTACCTTTCCACTCCTCCAAATTATCATTATCTGATTTTTAGGTCTCCTTTTAATGTTTAAACTTTTTATTGTTAAATGTAATAAAAATACAGAAAGCTATATAAAACATACACACTTAGTGAATTATTATAAGGTGAATATCCTTGTAAATGCCACATGTCTGGAGATGGAAACTCTCCAGGTGGCCCCTAGGAACCTCATGTACCCCTTCACGTGTAAGGGAAATCACTATCCCAACTGGTATGGCAATCACTTTATTTATTTTGTTTTCACCCAAGTTTATATTCCTGAACACTAGTTTAGTTTTGCTTGTGTTTTAAAATGTGTTCTCTGTCTCTCTTAATCTGTAGGTTCTTCCTCTTTCCCTTGAAATTCATTTATTGTAAAAACTATGTCATTTGTCCTGTGGAATTTCCCATAACATGGATTTTGTAGTTGTATTCTTGTAGCATAGTTTCTAATCTCCTCTATTTACTGTAAATTGGTAATTGGATGTAGAGGTGCAATCAGAATCAGGCTCCATTTGTCTTTTTGCCAGGACTTCATCATAGTAAAGTATTATGTTCCTCCTCAGAGGCACATAATGTCCGGTTGTCCCTTCTGTGTTGTTAGCAGCTATTGATTTTCAGTGCATAGATCTATTAGTTCATTAGGGTTGCAATATGGTAATGTTCCAAACAAAAGGAATTCTTTATATATTCTAGATATAAATTATCTCTTAAAAGAGTATCACAGACATTTTCTCTGATTCTGTGGCTTGTCTTTTCACTTTTTTTTATAGCGTGTTGATGAACAGAAGTTCTTTATTAAAAAATGCTTAGATTTATCAATATTTTCCTTTTTGATTAATATGTATTGTGTTTTGTTTAAGAAATCATTTAGTCACCAAGATAACTAATTCTATAGTATTGTCTTTCACAATTAGTTTTTGATTGGCCTGTAATTGATTTACTTGCATACGGGTATAATTTCTTTTTTTCATATAGACACTTAATTCCAGTTCCATTTATTGGGAAATGTATCCTTTTCCCAGCCTTTTGAAATGCTCATGTGTTACATCAAGAGCCTTTACGCATGGATCTGTTTTCTAGATTGTACTCTCCTCTTTTGGTCATCTTGTCTATTCTGATGCCAATAGCACATGATTTTGATTATCATGGTTTTATAATATATATTATCTTCTAATTTTTGCTGCTTTCTCATGTGTCCTAGCTCTTCTTGGCCCTTTGTATTTCCATATAAATTTTAGAATCATCTTGTCAACTTAAAAAAAGAAACTTGTTGGGATTTTTATCCTACTGACTATATAAATCAGTCTAGAAAGAACTGACATCTTAACATTATCAAGTCTTTTAATCTGTGAATCTATAAATCTATATTCACTTACCAATTTTAATGTTTTTCAGTAAAGCTATATTCTTCCATAGGGAGGGGTCTTGCACAACTTTTATTAAATTTTATTTCTAGATACTTCATATTTATATATTTTGTATTTTTAACCTTATTTATTTATTTATATTGATTATGCTGTTAAAGTTGTCCCAATTTCTTTCCCCCCTGCCCCCTCATTGTCTCCCCCTTAGACCATGCCCATTGGTTGTGCATATAGTTCTTCTCAACATCTTCCTGTCTACTCCACTCCCTCCTATTATGCTTCTTAATTCCTGCATCATCTCCCTCCCTTTTACCCCTTCCCCCTCCCCGTTGACCTCCCCCCAGTATGTTCCCCGTACCTATAATTCTTTCCACACTCTCGTTGCCTACTTAGTTTAGTTTGCCTTTGTTTCGATTCCCTAGCTTCTGCTGTTGGTTGTTGTGATACAGTTTTCATTTTAATGTCCATAGTTTTGATCCTCCTTCTTCTAAACCAGTCCCTTTAACATCTCGTATAACAGTGGTTTGGATCTAACAAACTCCTTCAGTTTTACTTTGTCCTGGAAATACTTTCTCTGCCCTTCTATCCTGAATGACAGCTTCGCTGGATAGAGTAATCGTGGCTGTAGGTTTTTGCTTTTCATTACTTTGAATATTTCTTGCCAGTCCCTTCTTGCCTGTAGAGTCTCATTTGAGAAGTCAGCTGATAGTCTGATGGGGACCCCTTTATACATAACACTTCTTTTCTCTCTTGCTGCTTTTAAGATTCTCTCTTTAATTTTTGACATTTTGATGATAATGTGTCTTGGTGTGGTCTTCCCTGGGTCCAGCCTATCTGGAACTCTCTGTGCTTCCTGGACCTATAAGTTCATTTCCTTCCCCAAGTTAGGGAAGTTCTGTTTCATTATTTTTTCACATACTTTTTCAATTTCTAGTTCTTCTTCACCCTCTGGCAATCTGATAATTCGAATGTTCGATCACTTATAGCTGTCCCAGAGGTTTCTGAGCCTCTCATCATATTTCTCACTTTTAGTTTCCCCTTTCTGCACTGGTTGACTGTTTGTTCTCTCCCTATGTTCCGATTTGTTAATTTGACCCATGGCTTTCCCTTCCTCACCACTTGTCTTATATGTATTTTTGTTCATTTCAGCAGGACTAGCCTTCATTCCTTCCCTGTCTTGATTCAGCCCCACTGTTAGGTCTGTAAGCTGTCTTATGACTATAGCTCTAAACTGAGCCTCGGAAAGATTCGCTATTTGTTCATCGATCAAGGCTTTTATTTGTTTTTTTGTTAGCTGTGTGATTGGTATTTCAATCATTAATTCTGCCATTCTGACCGTTTTGTTTATCTTTCCTTCTTGTGCGGAGCGCTGTCACACCTCCTACCCTAAATTAGGCGGAGCCCCGTGTGCTCGTCACAACCTGGCGACCCTTCTCACCACACTGTGGTGCTTTACGTGGGGGCAGATGTCCAAGATGGATTCCCGCTGTTACTCTTCGCTGAGGAACAGGGCTGCCTGCCTCCCAGTGGGGTCTGCTTTCCCGGGCGTTGGAATCGCGAGCCGATGGATCTGGTCTGCAGCCGGGGCTGGCTCCCAGGCGCTTCTCTCCTCCCCCCAAATACAGGTGTCTGCTTACCGGGTCCCACTGTTCGCTGCTGCGGCTGCTGCCTACAGCACAGTTCCATCTTTCTCAGACGGGGGTTCGCACTTCCTGCCCGTCCGGACGAGCACCACTTGTTTATGACTTCATACGTTGGACTTCCATGTAGCTTTATTTTCAGGAACTTATTATTATTTTTAGTTTTGCAGTGGTTGTAATCCTTCTTAGTTGTAGAGGGAGACAGAGCGTGTCAGTCTATGCCTCCATCTTGGCTGGAAGTCCTGTATTTCTTTTTTTGTCTACATAGTTATTTATTCAAATGTTTACTTTAGGAATTTATTTTTTGTATTTCCTTTTTTTGTTTGCTCATAATTTATTCATAGATATTTTTGGATTTTTTTTTATATTGACAATCATCATCTTCAAATGAGAGTATTACTTTTTTCTTTCTAATTCTTAGAATTTTTGTTTCCTTTTTTTTTTGCCTTATTGCAGTGGCTCAGACCTCCAGCCAATGTTGTTCAATGAAGTGGTGAGGATGAATATTCTTGAATATTCTTTTCTTGTTCCTCATCTCAAAGGGAGTTTTTGACTTTCTGCCTTTAAGCATGGTTTTTGCCTTCAGCTTTGATAGATACCCTTTGTCTAATTAAGGAAGTTCTCTTCCTAGTTTGCTAGAATTATTTATCATGAATGAGTATTGAATTTGATCAGATGCTTTTTGTACTGTAATTGTGAATCATATTAACTGGCTTCTGTTACACCAGTCTTATATTCCTAGAATAAGTCCAACTTGGGCATGATCTATTTTATTTTTATTTCATGTAGTTTTATCCAGTTTGCTAGTATTTTGTTTAGGAATTTCATATCTATATTTATGAGAGAGGGCAGCCCTGGAGTTCTGTTTGTATTGGGGTTGAGGTGAGATGCCTGGGGTTTCACAGGTTCTCTCTTTATTGGTGAATTTAAAACATAAAAGTGGAAATTAAAGGATGAGAATGGAAAAGCAGGGTCACTGAAATGGTTAGTTTTATAGGTAGCCTGAGACTTTCTGAAAGGGGAACTTCATCGGTGGGTGGCCCAGCTCTTTATTTAGTTGTGTAGCTGGCATTATGTTTATTCAAATGGATGTCTTTGAAGTGGATGCCTCAGCAATCAGATGCGTAATGTCAGGCACTTACATTGCAATCAAAAAAGCTAATTGTCAGGTACCTGCACTAGAGCCAGTCTTTGTTAATTATTGTTTTTAGACCATTTATATTAAAGGAGGTTAGTGCTTAAGTCAGCCGTTGTATTGTTTACTATTCCTCTTCCCCCCCCCCCACTTATCTGTGGTTTCTTTGAACATTTTTTTATTCCATTTTGATTTTTTTTATAATGCCTGAGTATATTGCTTTGTACAATTTGCTTAGGTAAATTGCTCTAGGTATTACGTTATACATACATAACTTACCCTAGTCTAATGATATCGATGGTTTACCAACTTGAGTGAAGTATAAAACTTTATTTTCATTTAGGACACTTTCTCTACCCAGTTTTTAAATATAATACTTTTACTTCTTCCCTGCTAAACTTTTGTGATACATTCTAGATGTTTTAAGTCTCCATTTTTATCTGAATACCCATAATTTTCTCTTTTCCATGTGATGTTTTATCCTACTCTCTGATTTTATCTCCTGATCCTCCCCACTTATGCCATCTCTTCCCATACTGGGTGTGTTTCTTTTTCAGGCCTTTACATTTGTTTTCTTTCTGTCTGGAGTGTCCCTCCCTCCAGATATTCATGTGGTTTGATCTCTCACTTTCTAAAAGGTCTTTACTCATGCCCTCGCTGGTGTGGCTCAGTGGATTGAGTGCCAGCCTGTGGATCAAAAGGTTGCTGGTTCAGTTCCCAGTCAGGGCACATGCCTAGATTACGAGCTGGGTTCCTGGTCAGGGGCCTGTGAGAGGCAACCAGTTGATGTTTCTCTCCCTCTCTCTCTTCCTCCTTTCCCCTCTCTCTGATAATAAATAAATAAAATCTTAGAAAATAAAATAAAAGTCTTCACTCAAATGTTTCATTCTCACTAAGACCTTTCCTGACCATGCCCCTAAAGTTATAATCCACGTTCCTATCAAATTCCCCTGTTCTCTTCCCTACTTGATTTTCTTTTCACAGCACTTACGACCATATGTTATACTACTTTATGAATTGGTTTATTGTCTATCTCTCTTTATTGAAATACAAGTTCTATAAAGGCAGGAATTTTTCTCAGTTTTGTTCACTGTTTTATTCCCATTATTCAGGACAGAGCCTGGGACATATAGGTACTCAATAAGTATTTACTTAAATAATGAATATTTATGTATTTAGCATTTTTCTTCTTCAGGTTGGGACTCTCAGATCAAAGGATGAATTTTTTTGTAGTTCTGTGTAGCTTTTGCCATATAACTTTGTTTTTGGTTTGCTTTATTTTTACTTATTTGTACCAAGTAAGAGTGTTCATATGGTTTAACATTTAAATGATATAAGTGGGTTTGTGTTGAAAAGTATTCCTTCCGCTTTCATATTCAGGTACCCCATGCCTCTCCTCAGAAGCACCAAGCTTTGTCAGTTTCTTGACACTCCTTGCAGAAATATTTTCTTATGGCTTTCTAAAAGGTTGATACCAAGTTACACTATAGGGCAGAATACTTTACCATTAATGTTGTCCAGAACAGTTCCTGTATCCCTCTCCATCTACTGCTCAGCCTTCCTTATTAGCCAATAAAAACCATGTTTTAGTGAATGTGATTGTCATGCTAGCTGCTGAGGGAGTGATAATGAAAATACTATTTTACTCATGTTCTTGAAGGTCAAAGCCTACTTAGGATGGGGAAGTATCCACACTTATAAAGTAATACAGGTTTTAAAAGATCAAGGTATGATATACACAAAATGTCACAAAACATTGAATAATTAACATTGAATAATTAATTGTCTAATGAGGTATAGATAGCAAATAGCATGAAAACTAGTTCAGCAAAGAGAGAGTACGTACATTTGTCAGGGAAATATTCATAGAAAAGGAAGAATATATTGGTTTTTGGGTAATCTGAAAAGACTGTAGAAGGTATGTATTGTACCTTTTGTGTGCATGTGCACCGTGTGCATAAGATCCAACTAAAAAAATATTTTTATACCTTGAGATTTGCAAAGAGGAATAACAAAGTCCTTATCTAGTTGAGGAGAGACTTTATATACTTACGGCAAAATCAGTGAGAGGACTTGCTATAAAGAAGTAAAATCAGTAGGGACTCAGAGAGAGAAAGATCATAGGCGTTTGGAAAAATTCAGAAATAATGTTATAGGG
The DNA here is from genome assembly GCF_987537825.1 of Furipterus horrens. Lineage (NCBI taxonomy): Eukaryota > Metazoa > Chordata > Mammalia > Chiroptera > Furipteridae > Furipterus > Furipterus horrens. The sequence goes on from NW_028327180.1 coordinate 72,833,124, forward strand.
AATTCATGTTCAAGATGGAACTTGAAAGATTAATACGATTTTTAAAGGCACAAAAGGATGACACAGTGGAAGACTCTAGTACAGGAGTTGGCAAACTATAGCCTATCAGGCTGACCACCTATTTAACTGATAAAGTTTTATTGGAACACAGCCATGTTGCGTATATATTGTCTATGAGTGCCTTCATGCTGTAGTGGCAGAGCTAAGACAGACCTTATGGTCTACAAAGCATAAAGTATTTATCAACCAGTCTTTTATAGAAAGTTTACTGCTCTCTGCAAGTAGATAAGATGTAGGTGGGAAAGCATTGTAAAGTATCAAAGGAATGAAAATGAGATTTTTTTTCTAACCTAGTTTAGCTTTATTTTTTTAAAATATATTTCATTGATTATGCTATTACAGTTGTCCCAATTGGTCCCCCTTTGTCCCCCTCTGCCTGGTAGCCCCCTTCCCTCTAGCAATTCCCTTCCCCTTAGTTCATGTCCATGGGTTGTGCATATAAGTTCTTTGGCTTCTCCATTTCCTTTACTTTTCTTAACATCCCCCTGTCTATTTTGTACCTACCAATTATGCTTCTTGATTCCTGCACCATTTCCGAATTCTCCCTCTTCCTTCTCCCCACTGATAACCCTCCAAATGATCCCCATACCTATGATTCTGTTCCTGTTCTGGTTGTTTGCTTAGTTTGTTTTGTTTTTTAGATTCAGTTGTCGATAGTTGTGTTTGTTGTCATTTTAGTGTTCATAGTTTTGTTCATCTTTTTCTTAAATAAGTCCTTTTAACATTTCTTATAATAAGTGTTTAGTGATGATGAACTCCTTTAGCTTCACCTTGTCTGGGAAGCACTTTATCTGCCCTTCCATTCTAAGTGATAGCTTTGCTGGGTAGAGTAATCTTGGTTGTAAGTCCTTACTTTTAGTCACTTTGAATATTTCTTGCCAGTCCCTTCTTGCCTGCAAAGTTTCTTTTGAGAAATCAGCTAACAGTCCATGGGAACTCCTTTGTAGGTAACTCTCTGCTTTTCTCTTTCTGCTTCTAAGATTCTCTCTTTATCTTTAACCTTTGACATTTTAATTATGATGTGTCTTGGTGTGGTCCTCTTTGGGTCCAACTTGTTTGGGACTCTCTGTGCTTCCTGGACTTGTATGTCTATTTCCTTTACCAAATTAGGGAAATTTTCTTTCATTATTTTTTCAAATAAGTTTTTGATTTCTTATTCTTCCTCTTTTCCTTCTGGCATCCCTATGAAATGGATGTTGGTATGTTTGGCATGTCCCAGAGGTTCCTTACACTATCCTCATTTGTTTTGAATTCTAGTTTCTTTTTGCCATTCTGGTTGAATGCTTATTTCTTCCTTATGTTCCAAATCATTGATTTGAATCCCAGCTTCCTTCCCTTCACTGTTTGGTCCCTGTAGATTTTTTTTTTTTTAATTTCACTTAGTATAACCTTCATTTCTTACTTTTTTTTTTTGCTGTACTCTATGAGTTCTCTGATTAGCCTTTTATCACCAGTGTTTTGAACTCTTCATGTGATCGGTTGGCTAACTCCATTTCATTTAGTTCTTTTTTCTGGGGTTTTGTTCTGTTCTTTCATTTGGGCCATATTTCTTTGCTCAATTTGCCAGCCTCCCTGTATTTGTTTCTGTGTAGTAGGTAGAGCTGCCTTGACTCTCTGTCTTAATATCATGGCCTATTGTAGAAAGGGCACCTGTAAATTGTGTGGAGGTTTGCCCAGCACTCACCCTGTTTCCAGTCACTTCACCCACACCTCATATGCAGCTGGCACTCTTCCAGCTGTTGCCCAAGTGCTAAATCCCATGCTGGGTGGGTTTGCATACATTCTAAAACTGTGCTGGCCCTTTAAGCAGAGTCTCCTGAAAATCTGGCTGTTTCTTCTGCTGCCCCAACCCCCACTGGTTTTTATAGCTAGAAGTTATGGGGATTTATTTTCCTAGTGCTGGAACCCTGGGCTGTTCGGTCTGGTCTGGGGCTGGGATCACTCATTCCCAGGGCATTCCTCCCAATTTTTATCTACCACACATGAATGTGGGACCACCTGTTTCTTTGCGCCACACCATGTCTCGCCTCTGCTCATCTCAGCATGTCTGCCCCTCCTACCCATCTGAATGAATGTGGTTTCTTTAGATCCTTGGTTGTCGGACTTCCATACAGTTAGATTTTCTGACAGTTCTGGGTGTTATTTTTTTTGAGGTCTCGTAATTCTCTCTGTGGTTGTGTGAGGAGGTGAAGCGTGTCTACCTACGCCTGAGGTTTTTTTTTAATAGTTGAAGGGGTAAGTCAGTAATAGAAGAGTGGGTAGTTAAAGAGGAGGTTTGCCTTGAAGGACTATAATAGGGACACCATTATTAATAGAGAGGAGGTGAAGGGCCTTTCCAGGATGGGACAGTACTGTAGTTCAATACGGTGCAGATGTGGCTGTCCTTAATCATGCTTTTCTAATCTTTTCCTTTCTTTCTAGCCAAGAAGGATCAGGAAGGTGGAGAAGAAAAGAAATCTGTGCAAAAGAAAAAAGTAAAAGAGTTAAAGGTGTTGGATTCAAAGACAGCCCAGAATCTCTGTAAGTAAACGTGATCTGAACTACTTGAAATGTGCAGGATTTCTTCTAAGAGCTTAATTTTGGTGGTTCCAGGGTCTCTTGATATGAAACTCCCATTTGTTGAGTTCCTGCTGTATGCCAGGCATTGCATAGTGAATTTTTATCTAGTTTAAACCCTTTATTAGCACTGCAAGATTGTTAGTATATAGTTTTATTGTAAGGAAATAGAGGCTAAGACTTTAAGGAATTTGCCTTGTCACATAGCTAGTAAGAGATAGGTCTGAGATTTGAACCTTGGACTTTCTTATTTCAAAGCCCTTAATTGTTTCCACTGCATCCACAGTCTATCACAAATGTTCTAGCTACTGTACATTTCCTTCTTTCTTACTTTCTTTCAGTTATTTCCTTTTAAATGCAGGTCTTGGCTCGCTTGACTTCAATTAAATCTAGAATAACTTAGTGGTTTAGAATAAATAATGTAAATCCTAGACTTCTCAGAGTAGGATTAATAACTCCAAAGAGTTCTGTTCTGAACTTGCTACTCATAATTCTGATTGGTGGTAAAATTTCAGACCAGAAACTTCTGCAAAGTTGATATACGTAGTACTTATTTGATGATCGGAATATATGTTCAATTTTTGTTCATTTCAACTGTTGATCTCTCTGAGAATATAGGTTTAAATATTTTCTCAACAAATATTTGAGGGTCTGCCATGTTGTAGGTTCTCTTCAGCACATACTAGGTATGTGTTCCAGAGATGAAAGGGCATGTAGTCCATAAAACACATTCACAATCTTGCAATGTAGCTGTTGTCCCCATTTTTCCAAGTGAGAAAACTAAAGTTCAGCTGTTGTGACTTGGCCAAGGTCACACAAGTAAAGTCAATGATACAATGAGAACAGTAAGCCTTTACATTATTCTTGGCTATATAATCTTACATCATTGTGAAAAAATGTTACTAAATAGTATCTGTGGGTAAGTCCTTTCATGGAGACTGAAGTAATGTGAAATAATTCCTCTTCTCAAGATTTATCTCTGGGAACATAAATCATGACTAATGGTTATTTTAGAAAGTGATGCAAGATGGTAGGGTAGTGCAATGTTATTTCCAACTGAGTGATAGCACTGTGGGAAACGGAAGTCAGGAAGAGAATTGAGATTAGTTTAGGATAGAATGGTCTAGGAGATGTAATTTAGTGACTCAAAAATTATTAAGTGCCTCTTTATGTGCTGGGGATACAGAACTGAGTGAGACATAGTCCTCATGAACCATACTTTGGGTGGAGGCAGAAAAGTAAATAATGGTAATAGCATTGAGTTGTAAGTGCTGTGATGGAGGGGCGCTAGAGTGTTTATGAGAGCACTAGGAAAGGGGGGCATCTAAATCAAGTGAGGGCAGTATTTGAGGGAGCACATCCTAGAGATCATTCTAAGGGACATACTGCTTAAACTTAGTTGAAAGAACTATTAATGGTGAGCCCTGGGTAGCTCAGTTGGTTAGAGCATCGTCCCAATATGTCAAGATTGCAGGTTCAATTCCCAGTCAGGGCACATAGAAGAATCAATCATGGATGCATCAATAAGTAGAACAACAAATCAATGTTTCTCTCACACTCCCTTGTGCGCTTGTGCGTTCTCTCTCTCTCTCTCTCTCTCTCTCTCTCTCTCTCTCTCTCAAATCAGTACATTTTAAAAAATGAGAAACAGCCCCGGCTGGTGTGGCTCAGTGGATTGAGTGCTGGCCTCCAAACCAAGGGCCACTGATTCGATTCCCAATCAGGGCACATGCCTGGGTTGGGGGCCAGGTCCCCAGTTCGGGGTGCACAAGAGGCAACCATACATTGATGTTGCTCTCCCTTTTGATCTCCCTCCCTTCCCCTCTCTAAAAATAAATAAAATATTTTTTAAAAATGAAAAACTAATAACAGCGAATTAAGTGAAGGGTGAGGGCTGGCTTGTCTGGGCAGAGGGGTCAGCATGTGTGAAGGCACAGAGGCATGAGATTATGTAGTTCAGGAACCACAAGTTCTTAAGTACAACCAGTTACAGGGCATATGTGGGGGAGCGGAGGGTGAAGAAGCTCTCAAGGAATAGATAGAGGGCTAGATCATAAAACTTCTGTTAGGCTTTGGGTAAGAAGTATATATTTTATCCGGAGAGCTATGGAAGTTACTGAAGGAATTTTAGTCAGGAAAGTGAATGGTACAACCCCACGTGACTTCTGGGAAGGCTACTTTGGCAGTGATTTTGAGGTGCAGTTCTAGAGTAGGGGAAGACTGTAGGCAGAGAGGTGAGTTATGTTATTGCTTTAAACTTCCCCAGAGGTGATCAGGGCCTAGAACTAAAGCAGTGAAAAAGAATCGGAAGGTAGGAGATAAGATAGAATGAATGGAACTTAGTGATTGACTGAGGGGATAAAGGAGATGTTTTCCTTGGTTTAGATCATTCTGTAGAGGATGACACCATTTACTGAAATAGAAAAATCCAGCAGGAGCGATTCTCTGTCTTTCGTAGAAGTGGTAGGCAGTGGGCATGAGAGGGGGCAGGTGGTGGGTAGAAATGTTTACCTTAATTTTAGGGTAGACTTTAAGGTGCCTGTGGGACTCCTCCAAAGGGATGTGGGTGCATTAGACACTTGGTATAGAAATCAGGAGGAAAGTCTGGGTGGAGATCGGAACTTAGGAGACATTATTTGAGTCATAACTGATGCTATGAGTTTGCTCTGTAGGCCATTAATATTTACGGGCCAAATAATAAAAGGGGCAGGCCGGAAAGGAGCAGCAAGAGGCATGGTGTGAAACAGTCCTAAGAAGTGGGAGTAGCCCACAATGTCAGAGAAAGACAAGAGTCAAGTAAAACCAGGACAGGATAATACCTTCTGGATCTGGCATTAGGAATGTCAGTAGCCAAAGCAAGAATAATTTCAGTATAGCATAGGAGTTAAGAATGAAGGCCCTGGAATTAATTTGTATTCAAATCTTGGCTCCACACCTTACTAGCAGTGGGACACTGGATTCTTGAAGTAATAAGTTTCCTTTTCTGTCAAATGAGGCCAAGAATACAAACTTATAGGGCTCTTATGAACGGGGTTAAATGAGGTGATGTATGTAGACTGTGTTTAAGGTACTGTTTCTCATATGGAGAGGACATTCAAAAAGATTGTCATCTTTTCATTGGTTTTGTGGGGACAAAAGAATAAATGAGAGCTATAGAAGTGTGAGATAATAGACTTACATTTTTTAAATGTTGTAAAGGAAAGAAGAAAGTTGGTAATTAGAGAGGAATATTGGGTCAGGGCAGGGTTTTTATTTAAGGGAAGAGAAACTTGAGTATGTGTATGTGCTGGAGGAAAAGTCCTTAGGGCCACCTGCTCTATTGAAACAGGAAGAAAGGATGAGTACATGGGTGTGGCTGCTGAGAAGCTTACAAGTTTTCTTCTAGATGACTCCAAAATAGTCCTCACCCAAACCTTTTCTTCTCTGGCTCCATCTGAGGGCCACTAGAGTTCAGTCTGTAAGTGGCATAAGGGAGAGCGCAGCAAGTAATTTCACCAATGGCTTCAGTTTATTTTCAGTTAAGAGAGGCAAGATCTTAGATCAAATGCAGAAGTGTCAGGACAGCTGGGAGAATGGGGACATTTTGGTGGAGCTGCAAGGACAGCCCAGAGAGCATGGGTAGGAGCACTAGTAGGGTCACCAGGCAGCGCCGAGGCCCCAGCTGTCATTGGCGCTGTCACAGATTCATAGATTCTGATCTGCAGTGTTTACTAGCATGTTCATCAGCCCATGGTAAGAGTAGAGAAATCAGGTGGCTGGATTGACCAGGGACTGGAAGGAGAAGGAAGCAAGAGCAGAAATAGGGGTAACAGAAATGGAAATATTAGTACATTGAAGTGATAGACTATAGAGTCAAGGTTAAATAGAGAAGGCAACGTAGAACTGGTACATTCAGAGAAAATGGAATGGTTAGCCCTCTTCAGAGAGAGAGAGAAAGCGAGAGAGAGAAAACGAGAGAGAGAGAGAAAACGAGAGCTCCCATTTAGAGATGAGTGAGAAAGAGCTAGAAGGATAGGACATGTTTGTTAGGAAATGGGATATGGCAGTTAAGAATCAGAGCATTTCTGGGCAATGGTTGCTTTGAGGACGCAGTCATGAGAGTGATGAACTAAAATAGATGGGGCGACTGTCTCTGATGTATATAGATAGAGAAGATCAAAGACTTCCTGGGAGCAAAGGCAAGGAGTCACAGTGTTCGTAGAATGTGGTGCTTGGAACAGCATTGCGGGTGTGTGACATCATCATAGGGGTTAATGAGAGAGAAAACTGGAAGGTGGGGAACTTAAACACGAGACTCAGGAACTTGGATTTTAACTAAGTAGCAGTGTGGAGCTGGTGGGGGTTTCTGATAGTGACTTTAAAAGAGTACTGTTAGGAAAATTGTCCAAAACAGGTTTATAAGATGGGCTGGGAAGAGGAAGAGACTGAGAACGTGTCTTTATATTTCATTTTCCGGCAGCAATCTTTCTGGGTTCCTTCCGCATGCCCTATCAAGAGATTAAGAGTGTCATCCTGGAGGTGAATGAGGCTGTTCTGACTGAGTCCATGATCCAGGTGAGGAGGAAGGTGGTCGTGCTGGGGCCGGCTCTGTGCATCGCTGTGCACAAGCCTCATGTCCTCCTTGCTTGGAGGGCAAGGATCTTCCTCTGGCATTATAGACTTAGAGAATGCCAGCTTTGGGTAAGCGTCCATCCCTGGGGCTCATGTTGTTTCTGGGATATTTTTCAAAAGTCAGAAGTCCTGCCATCTCACTAGCTGCTTCTCCCCTTCCCCCCCTCCCCATCCCCCATGTCCATTTTCCTTCTTAGTAGTCCTTGGGCAGAGTGAGAGCCTGATAGGGAGGCTCAAGTTGTCATCTCGTCCCCCCAGAACTGACACAGTCCCTTCTCTCTTCCAGAACCTCATTAAGCAGATGCCAGAGCCGGAGCAGTTAAAAGTGCTTTCCGAGCTGAAGGACGAATACAACGACCTGGCAGAGTCAGAGCAGTTTGGCGTGGTGGTGAGTGAGGCCTGTGGCAGCAGACTCTTCTCCGAGCCCCTGCTCCCTCCTCCCGGGAGCAGCCCTGCGCTGGCTCCTCACCTCCTGTCTGTTTTGAACCTGTCTTTCTCTTTCTCTCTCCTCCCTACCCTGGACCTCACGTCCACCCAGGGGTGACCCGAGCCTGGAGCTTTTCTCACTTTTCTGTCTTTGTTGGCTCTAATGGAGCTGCTTGTCCTCCCCCAGATGGGCACTGTTCCCCGCCTGCGGCCCCGCCTCAATGCCATCCTCTTCAAGCTCCAGTTCAGTGAGCAAGTGGAGAACATCAAGCCCGAGATTGTTGCTGTGACCGCCGCATGTGAAGAGCTGCGGAAGAGTGAGAGCTTCTCTAACCTTCTGGAGATCACGTTGCTTGTCGGCAACTATATGAATGCTGGTTCCAGGAATGCAGGGGCTTTTGGTTTCAACATCAGCTTCCTCTGTAAGGTGAGCAAGGCAGGTCACTGGCCTCAGCGAGCACAGTGTGGCAGACTGTGGGCGGGGAAGTAGGGGTGGGGGTGGATCGCACACATCGGGACTAACAATACTTCTCTCCCCCAAGCTTCGAGACACCAAGTCCGCAGATCAGAAGATGACGCTGTTGCACTTCTTGGCTGAACTGTGTGAGACTGACCATCCTGATGTCCTCAAGTTTCCAGATGAGCTTGCCCACGTGGAGAAAGCCAGCCGAGGTGGGCAGGCTGGGACGAAGCTAGAAGGCGCTTCCAGTCTTGATTTTAGATTATTTTCAGTTCTGACTATTTTAAGTGGGAATGAGAGAGGGTATAGGCATGATGTCTAAGCCACAAGGGATGGTATCAGGCAGAAAAGAGGTCTCCATGCACATGAGTGGGAAGTACTCTTTCCCTTCCTAGGGAAACACCACCCACGACAGGAAGGAAGGCGGGCGTTTTATTCTAGAGCAGTGGTTATTCTCATTCAGAGAACAGATGGATTAACACAAACCAGGCCTCACCATCCTGGAATTAGGCAAACAAAAAGCAGCATTCAGTAGAAATGGGAACATATTTTTATATTTTTGTGTGTGTCTCCTTCCTCCAAACCTTGTTCTTGAAAATAAATGAAACCAAGATCCCAGGGGACTTCATAGATTTTTGTTGAATTAAATGAAGGATCTCCTCTTTTCTCTACTGCACAGCTTATAGAGGGAGGCTGGAAGTTCAGTCATCAAGTAATTTATAGGTTCACTGGAAAGACGTGAGAAAGAACAAGAGAGTGCGTAAGAACTAAAATGATGAAGCACCAGCTATATGTGTAGACTGGAGCTGTGCTTTGCGGGGGAAGCTAAGGGCCTTAAGACAGGATTTAGTAAGATCTTCTTGTCTGTTCTTGTGTTTCCTTTAGTTTCTGCTGAAAACTTACAAAAGAATCTAGATCAGATGAAGAAACAGATTTCTGATGTGGAACGTGATGTTCAGAATTTCCCAGCTGCCGCAGATGAGAAAGACAAGTTTGTTGAAAAAATGACCATATCCTTTCTTGAAAGGAGGGAGTTGCCCCTAGGAAGAGATAGATCTTGGTGAAGGGAGGATTGGGGTGGTGAACAACAGGATAGACCCGGTGATGTACAATTTTTCATTAAATACATAGTTCCTGAAGGCATTCTCATTGTTACAGCAGGGAAAGCAAATCATACAGATAGTAAACTAAAAGTCCCCCATGACCCCTTGCCCTCTGCCCATCTGCCCTGTACATGCACACATAGGTATTCCCTCCTCAGTCCCCTTCCCAAAGGTGACAATGGTCACTGGACTTCTTTCCAGTTTGTACTTCATGAATTTATTTTATACAAAAATTGCACTGTATGCATTGTATTGCTTTTTGCCCATAATCTGTCTTAGCTGTTTCCACAGCAGTGTATGCAGAACAGCCTCTTTTAACTGCCACCTCCTAGGTGTGCCATAGTTGATGGCTTGCCATGCCCCGATGTTGGATGTATAGGTTGCTTTTGGCTCTTGCTTCGAAATAAAGAGTCCTGTATTGATCATCCTTGTGCATGCCAGTGCGCATCTTCGCGTCTCTCTCTCAGTGGATAGCGGTCTGCTTCTTGGCACCGGTCCTTAACTTGGCAGCTGCACAGCTTCGTGAAGGATGCACAGGAGCAGTACAACAAGCTGCGGATGATGCACTCCAACATGGAGGCCCTCTATAAGGAGCTGGGCGAGTACTTCCTCTTTGACCCCAAGAAGCTCTCTGTGGAAGAATTCTTCATGGATCTGAATAACTTTAAGAATATGTTTGTGGTGAGCAAGGAATACCTGCTGATTGACTCTCTTGAGAACATTTTTCACTTTCCGCTAGGTTTATGTTGGTTGGTGGTGGGTGTGCATGTGTGTGAGTGCACACACGCCCATGTGTTCATTTTTTTTCTCCCTAGCAAGCAGTCAAGGAGAACCAGAAGCGGCGGGAGACAGAGGAGAAGATGCGGAGAGCAAAACTGGCCAAGGAGAAGGCAGAGAAGGAGCGGCTAGAGAAGCAGCAGAAGAGAGAGCAGCTCATAGACATGAATGCAGGTAAGAAGCACAGGAGAAGGCCGGGTGGGCTGAGATGGGAACACGTGGAAGGCTTTTCTGTCTAGAACCTGGAGGCCAGAGAGAACAGCTGCTGTCGGAGCTCAGCTCCTGGCAAGTGATTGTTGGCAGCCTTCTCTCTCCAAGATCCTGATGCTGGACTTTCCCCCCACCTCAGTGACACGCACAGGCCAGTTCACTGCTCAGATCCTCTCCTTGGCTGGTTCCTGCATTGTCTCAGCTCCCAGTGACTTCAGTGTTGCTGTAACACGTACTCTTTCCTTCTGCCTGTCCAAAGTGCCTCTGGACCATTTTCATACCCTCTACTAAATCTTTCGTTCTTTTCCCCACAATGTTTTCCTGGCACTGCTTGTCTTTTAATGGTGGCTTGCCCTCCCTTTCTGCTTATGTCTCTTAAGAACTTTGTCTCCAGTACCTCAGCATAATCACACACACCTTTCAGATTGTAAATGGATTGACCTTCTGGAAAGGGGGCAGGGGAGCTGGCCACCCTCTTCTTTCTTCAGCAGAATCTCCATTTTACTACCAGAAGCATGTCTTTGTTGAAACATATGGCCTCAATTACTGGCCCTGTTTCCTGTCTGCTTCTTTCCTGCTGCCTATTCCCTGCCCCCTCTGGCTGCTCCAGCGGAAATACAGCATACATTGTGCACAGCACTGAGCTGATGCCACCCTTCTTGAACCAGAGAGGCTGTGGGCCATCTAAGTGAAGGGGATTCCCTGCTGCCGGGGTGGGCAATAAGGAGAGGGCTTTGCGGGGCACAAGAGGCAACGGCTGCTCTAATACCTCTTACTCGAGGGACTTTTCTTCGGCCTCTCTTGTTGTAATATTAGGAACCTGAAGCAGCAGGAACAGCCTGCATTTAATCTTTTCTTTACACTTTTCTGGGAAGCAATTCCCTGCTCTTACCCCAGTTGTGTGTAAACCACAAACTATTCTAGTAATGCTATTTAAGCCCACAACAAATACTGTTTTTCCTTCCCCCATTCTCTTCAGGCTCCTAGGGTTTGCCCCAGGTACTGTGTAAGATGCAATAGGTAAAGATAAAGTCCAGCTGATCTGTGGCATGATGGCTGTACCCAGTCATCAGATGACACAGCCGACCTTGTCCTGGCCCTGCAGTGCCCAGGGCAAGCAAATGAGGTTGGAATGTAGGTCAGCTGCGTTGGTGATGTTCAGCCAGCAGGTGGCGCTCGGAGCAGTGAGCCCAACCTCTTAGCTAGCAGCCTCCAGGCTCCTTGGGATTTCACAGTTTCAGATTTCACCACCCTGAGCTGTTGCCATGGAAACAGAGCCAGGCTGGAACGTGGATTTTATGTTAACTCCTTGTATTCTGGCCAGGATGCTTCTCTTACATGCCTAACTGGCTTTGGGAAGATGCAGCCGCTGGGGGCAGTACTTAAGTGAAATGTACTGTACTTCTGATCAGTTCTCTCTCATCTTTTCCTCAGCCCTCCTCTGAAACCAGAACCAGGTGCTGCATGAAGTTTATGTAAATTGGGGTGAAACACTTAAGGATAAGGAGAGAGTGATATAGCTCCTTATTAATTTTATAATCCCAGTCTCTGTCCTTATCCTGGTCTTGGAATGAGGCAGTTCTGCAATTCTGTTTGGGGTGGGAAGGAGAGGGTACTGCAGGAAAATATCCCAAAGTTTGCAGTGGCTAGTAGGCAATGAAACCCTTTGTTTGAACCATTTGCAAACAGATACAAGTAAACACGGGCTGAGGCTTGAGGTTGAGCTTCCTGTCTGCTTTGAGTCCCCAGCCATGGTGGACAAGGGGAAGCCAGGCAGGCGCCATGCATGTCATGTGGGGCTCAGCACACGCATGCTGCTTGAGCTGAGGAGCTTACATCTCCACCTTTGTTCATGACAGAAGGTGATGAAACAGGTGTGATGGACAGTCTTCTAGAAGCCCTGCAGTCAGGTGCAGCCTTCCGACGGAAGAGAGGACCTCGGCAGGGTAAGTAAACGAATGGAGCCCTCCCCCTGGTAAAGGAGTAGGGCCTCTGTACTCCTGGTCCTGCTTGTCTTGGGCTGAAGAGGTTAGAAACTTCCCCACAATGGTCCTTGCGTGTGGAGTGGTTCCTGTAGTTCTCTTCCTCTCGTGTTAGAAAGTACTGGCCTGGAGAACTAGGGCTTGATGGAGTGACCGCAGATCGGTTACAGTTGATTATTCTTGCATTTCTCACATCCTTGAAGCAGTGACCTGGAGCAAGAGAATGTGGTTCAGGACATGGAGATTTGGGTGGGTGTTTGAGTGTGTAAACAAAATTGACTAAAGTACAAAGAAAAAATGAGTCAGGAGTCCTTAACTCTCAACTTCGCAAGCAGAAGGTAGGGGGAGAATAAATGTAAAATCCTATAAAGAAGGTTGGGTGCCAATATCCCCAGTATAAAGGAGCATTTCTCTGGCAGGACCTAGCTATGTCTGAGAACCTCCTCTTCCTCAATGCATTAGCCCCCACTGCACATGTCGTCCCCAGTTCCTCCCCTGCAATCTCCTCTCCTGACTTCAGAAGATTTAAGTGGATTACACTGAGCCTCTAAGGAGAATTATGGGAAAGGGAGGACAAATGATCCAGGCATTAATATGAGGAAGGATCAGCAGTAAGTTTCCTTTGAAGGGGGTGTACCGGCCTACAGAGTAGTCCAGAAGAAGGTTCATCCAGGCTTCCCCTCAGGTGGTCCTGACCTGCACCACTGTGTCAGTGAAGCCCCTTTGGGACTAGGCATGATGACTTCTTTCCTAGACTGAAGGGTGGGGACTCCAGAAAAGGCATCATTGAGGATTTCTACTTCTGAGGGAGTTAGAGCTGTGTTCCCTGTCCCTGGCTGGTACATGTGTAGGCCTGTTGGATACGAAGGGTACTTCATGGTTATTGTAAAGAGCAGGAGCTGTGCAGTGTGCTTTGGCCAGTGCTTCGCTGTTAACAGCGGTATCTGTAGGACTTACAGTACCTGTCATAGCGTGGAAAGGGGATCTGAGCATGCTACTAGCTCACATAAACTCAGTGTCCTGGCCGAAAGGTTATGGGGTCACTATGAGTTTCATCTGTTATGACTGACTGCCTGTTTCTTCCCATACTGGGACTATCCAAGGGGAAATTCCCTTTTGAGGGCTCTTCCATGGGACTTCAGAATCTTCTCCACGTTCTGACATCCTCTGAGGACAGGCTTTCTAGAGGGGAATAAGATGGGACAGAGCATTTAGTCTATAGATCAGTGTTTAGGTAGAAAATGCAGCTGGTAGTATTTCTTTTGTGTTTAGTCTCTAGAGGTTCTGCGACATGGTTTCCCACCTGCCATATAAGGTGATATGGCCGTACACGAAGCATTTCCAGCCAAACAAAAACACATTGCTTCTCACTGATTTCCTCTATCCTTTCAGCTAAGTGCCAGCCTGCCTCAGACTTTTGGTGGGGAATTCCCTTCTAAGCCTCTTCCTGTGGAACTGTGGTAAAGTCCCAGATACTTCCTGTACACCAGCAGCCAGACCTCTGTGGTTTCCCTCTGCTGGGGGCGAGCATTCTCCACTCTGCCCAGGTGGTGAAGCCAGGACTCCCAGGCAGAGGAAGCAGGGATTTGGTTGGAACCTGACTTTTCAGCAGAGGACCCAAATTAGTCAAAGTACTGTTCCTGGTGCAAGAAGGAATAGGAAGAGACTTATAATAGGAGATATTGATGCAAAAAGAGGGCAAAAGTGAGAACTACATACTTTTTAAATTGGCTCCATGCTATAACCTTATCTTGCTGGGCTCCAGGTTCACCAAACACACCTGAACATATCTGGGAGTATCTCTCAGGAGAGACATCTCTAGTTGCCCTGCCAAGCTCTTTGTTCTTGGTGCCCATCACCTCATGTAAGCTATGAGGCCTTATATGAAATGTCAATAGGAGGCTAGCCTTTGAAGAGGGTGCAAAGAGCGCAGGACTAGGATCCAAAGCCCCCAAGTCAAGTCTAACTCTGGTGCTGTCTAGGCTACCTTAGACACGTTTCTAGGACTTGGTGTTTTTCACATATAAAATGAGGGTTGGACTAAAATGGCCTCTAGGGAGGGTCCTTTCTAGCTTTAATATCTACTACTACAGTGACAATGGGATTGAGAGGATGAGAAAGGCTGGACCTAGAAAGTGCCATTCTCAAATGAGAAAGGCTCATGGGTTCCCTTGGTGGCTCCTGGACTTGGCTAGTGCTCAGCTCTCTGACTGTTGCTCCGGGTGAGTCGCTTTGAGCAAAAAAACAAGCAGATCTGCCTCACAGTCCTCCTCGGTTCCAGAGAGGCAGCTGTCCCTAGTCAAAGAAAGACACTAACCTTCTCCCTAGGGTTTAAAGGAATGTTAAAAAAAAAATCTTCTGTCTCTGGAGACCTGAGGGAGTGACCAGTATACAAAGACCCATTGAGCAGTCAGAAGAGGAGGGTTACTATCAGGGCTGGCTCATTAAAAGTGACAGCAGACCGCAGTGATCTGCAGAGTGTGGGAGAACAATGGTTTGAGTGTCAAGGGGAAGAATCCATGTGATTATGTTACTGCTACTATTTCAGGCTCATGATTGAGTCTGCGTGTGGTTTTAATGACTCAACTTTATCTCCATGTCTGAACTGTAGCCTCTTATATAGGCCATCTGCTCACTGGGATAAAGTCAAGGGAAGAACGAAATTCATCCCTCCTTTTCCTTCCCTCTGCAACTGCCCGGCTTCCCTGAAGACTCTGCCTATGCTAACAGACCCAGAGTTGGGGAAGACTCTAAAGCCTCTAGGGATTAGCTACCTGACCTCCTCATAGATCAGAGGAATTAAGACTCAGATAAGGCCTTGCCCAGGTCCACTGAGCTGGCCAGTGGTAGAGCCAGCTCTGCAGCCCACTTTTCTGAAGCCTCGTCCGGGGCTATGTCCACTCAGCCTGCACGAGTGAGCAGTGGACGGTGGTCTGTGCGGGCCTGGACCAGCTGAATGGTGTCAGGCAGTTTTCTGATGACCACCTGCCTGTAGGTGTGCCACTACTTATTCTTCCTCCACTTTTGTAAAAATAGGACAGGGATTTTAATTAGGAGACTTGAGACAATAATGAGTTCTTCAGGACAGTAATGATTGCCCCACCTGCCCTAGTTTCCTCTTCCCTAAGGAAGCTTATTAACAAGAGCACTTCCTCTTCAGTAGTAGCTCCTGGCCTGTGTTTTATAAATGTCTTTTTCCAAACTGTTAACCTTTTTCTAATTCATCTGTACTAGTGTTATATGGTTGATTTTGCTGGTGTTTTTGTCCTAGCCCACCCCAAGCTTCTGGGAATCTGGCCTCGGCTTTGACTGAGGTCTCAAGATTGTTCTCTTTTCCCACAGTCTGTGGGACTGTTCTCTTAGGACTTAATAATCCTCCCTGGTCCCATGCAGTCAGAACGAGTATCTGCTTCTGTGGCTACTTTAATGTAGTCTCAACAAGTACCCAAGGTTGGCAGAGGAGGGGGAGAGGTTAGTTTTTCTCAATTGTTCTAGCTATTCAGCTTCACTGTGGCCCTGGAGACACAGTGAAAGCCAGGCTTCCTTGAGTCTGTTCCAGGTCGGACAAGAGCACTCACGTCCAATGCTGACCTGTGACCACACTGCGTCCACCCCTGCTGTACCTTCCCTCTAGGCCCAAATGGGAAGTTCTGGTCTCCCCACCGACCATCCACTTCCTTGATTTTTGTGAAATCTGTAATGCATCAGCTTTTTGAATCTATTAAAATCTAGAAACATTGCTTGATTAGGTACAACTTCTTAGTTTGGAGGAAGAAACCAAAGAAAGAAGAGGCTTACGGCCTGCCCTGCTTGAACTCTGAACGAGACCCTCATTGCCAGGGACAGCTGTCCCAAAGGCCTGGGGTCTGGAGTCAGAAGTTATTTCCACACATACACATGCCTCAAGTCACTCACACTCACAGATAGTTGCCAATCTTCTTAACTGCTGGAGACTAAATTCAGAGGAGCAGTAACATGATGTTATTTCTTTTCCAGACATCAGAAGTAGGGGCTAGAGAAGGGAGTATTTCAGAAGAGTAGAAACTAAGAGGATCTGAGGAAGAATTTGCAGGAGAGACTAAGAAGGAAGACAGGGGAAGCGTGTACATACAGACGATGCTGGTCACACAGCAGTTCACTTCCTTTCCTCCCATCAGAGGCATTGGTTTATGTCGATAGTCCAAGGAATGGTTTGTGTGAAAGCCGCAGCGTCACACACCTTCCACCTGTGACCACATGGGCCTCGTGTCTGTCAGTTAGGGTCTTCACTTTTCTTTCTCCTCTTGTTAGACAATCCCCTGTGTCCCTGGGAGGAGGAGGAGGAGGAGACCTGGAAACTGGTAACCTGTGGGTGTGCTGTGTACTCCCCGTTGATCTGTCAGTAGCCTTTGCCGTGTGAACACAGTGGCTCTGGGTCACGTTTCTGCAGAGAAGCTAACAGCCCTGGCAATGACTTGGGCCCCCTAACCCTGTTTGGCTTCTGCCCTCCCTAAAGTGGTCTGCTGGTCTGAAGAAGGCGAAGGTGATCTGGCCGCTTTGTTCACTGACTCCTCCGGCCCTCTTCCTCCCCGTGGGGCACAGATGCCTGCATTTAGGAGTGAAGTCTGCATTTAGGAGAGCCCGGCTTGCTCTGTCCCTGCTCCTTTAAGACTTGGATGCTGCTTTCTCCACTCAGCTTTCCCATGACCCGGCAAGCTTTTTTTTTTAATTGAGATATAAACCACATGCCTAAATTCACCCTTTTAAAGTATACAATTCAGTATTTTTCAGTACATTCATAAGATTGTGCACCGATCACCACTATCTAATTCCAGGACATTCTTATCACCCCAAAAGGAAACTCCAGACCCATTAGCAGTCACTCCTCATTCTCCCCTCACCTAGCCCCTGGCAACCACAAATCTACTTCCTGTCTCTGGCTTCACCCATTTCAGACATTTGATAAAAATGGAATCGTGGCATCTGTGGCCTCTGTGTCTACTGCTTTGGCCCCGGGCAGGCAGGTGTCCCTGTCCCTGTCCCTGTGGCCCTGTGCTATTCCCAGGGCATGGGGAGAGGCAGACAGCACGAGATGGGCTTGGTCCCTGGGGACTGCCTTCGTGTTGAGGGTACTGAGGCTGTAAATCTGGATTCCATGAATGAATAAGAGAGTCCTGGGAACGCCTTCCAGCACTGTGAACAGCAACTCATGGGTTGATTGATTCTTCACAGTCCCTTAGCCCACGGGGCTGAGATTTCTTTGCAGTGGTTCCTCCAGACCATCCTTGACCCTCCGCTTTCCCCAACTTACCTTTCATTACCCTGAACCCCTCCCCCAACCCACATACACTCTGTGTATGGCATTTGTGTCACAGCTGCTACTCTTGAGGTGGGAGAGAGCTAGGTGTGTGAGCATCTGGGGAGAGGGAGGGAGGGTTGGTGGGACACATGGCAGTGTGACACGCATGTAATATCGGCATGGCTGCCGCTCCGCTTTGCAGGAGTCCCCCTGCAGCCTGCTGAGGGCTGTCCCCTGCTCGGGACAGCCCTCACAGGACTGCTTGGACGCAGTTTTGACCTGGCCTTGGAGCTTCTGGGAACTTCAACCAAAACAAGAGCAATACTGGTTACTAAGCTTGAGGCTATTAAAGTCCAACAGCATTACAATGAGAAAACCAATTTTGAGTAATTTGTCTAAGTTACACAGTAACACTTGAACCCTGTTCTCTCTAGCTGTATTCAAACCGTCCTATTTTATTTATTTATTTTTAAATTTTTTATTTTAGAGGGAGGGAGATAGAAAGGGAGAGGAACATCAATGTGAGAGAGGAACATTGATTGGTTGACTTTTGTAGGCACCCCAGTCAGGTACCAAACCTACAACCCAGGCATGTGCTCTGACCAGGAATCGAACTGGCAACCATTCAGTTTGTGAGAAAATGCTCAACCAACTGAGCCATACTGGCTGGGGCTGTACTATTTTTTATATTTTTTATCTATTGATTTGAGAGAAAGAGAAACATTGATTTGTTGTCTCACTCATTTACTCATTCATTGGCTGATTCTTGTATGTACACTGACCAGGGGCTGAACCTGCAACCTTGGTCTGTTGGGACAGTGCTCTAACCAGCTGAGCTACCTGGCCAGGGCCAAATCTTTATACTATTTTCACACGGGAAAGCAAGAGCACGGCTTGCTCACCTCCCACACCATACCTTTATATTCACTGCACCCCTACCCAAGGGTATATTCCATGTCTTCCTAGATCTCTGCCCCTCCTTCAAAACAAGGGCCTCTGTGAACCGGACAGGGCAGCCATGTTTGCATGGTGTCTGGCTAAAATGTCAGACAGGGATAGAAGCTGGGCCTTCTGTGGGTAAGATCTCTGTGTCTTCTCCTGCAGCCAACAGGAAGGCTGGGTGTGCAGTCACATCTCTGCTAGCCTCGGAGCTGACCAAGGACGATGCCATGACTGCTGTTGCTGCCAAGGTGCCCAAGATTAGTGATGGAGTCCCCACAATCCTGGAGGAAACCATGGAGCTGGTTGGCCGTGCAAGCTAATCTGGGTCCTGTGGCCATGGCAGCTCCTCAGTGGAGCCCCAGACTGTCCTGCCCTGCAGCCTGTGCCTAAAGGATCATGGGACATCCCTGTGGGGTGGCCACTCCCATCACCCTGACCCTGTCTCTCTGGCCTGCTGCTCTCTGTACATCACACTCGGCTTCAGCTGCCTGGAGGCCAGAAGGAAAGAGCAGTGTGGGGGAGGCCTGAGCCCAACCCAGCCAGCCCTGGCTGTTGCATTACCAAAGCAGCCTCCGTGTTTGCTGCCTTAACCCCAAGCGTCTCTGTTACTTGGAGGCCTGTCTCAGACGAGGTCTCGCCTGCTTTCTCAGCCCCTGGCTTTCCAGTGGGCTTCCCGTAGGTCAACCTTGCTGAGTCTGTGCTTTTCTTTTGTGGTTTCTCTGGCCCTGAGAACAGCATGGGGCTTGTGAACTTTTGGGCTTTATCCTGCCTTTCATTGCTGTCACCTCTGCTCAGCCCTTTCTCCTGGCTATTGTTATTTATTACTAGTGGTGTGGCATGGGAAGCTGCTTCTAGGAAGTGGGGAACAAATCCCATCCTTACTCCACCTTCCTGACAAAGGCCTCCCAAATCGAAAAGGACCTGGACCACTTTTTTCTGTTCCACTGTGGCCTAGGCCAAAGCATGTGGGAGGGCAGGCAGGGCATAGAGACTCGGCGGGACCTGCCCCAGCCTGCCGCCCTGCTTTGTGCCCCTGCCTCTCTGGACCCTCTGCACCAGCCCCAGGCCACTCAGCCGTGGTGCCTGCTCGTGCCTCCCCAGAGCCTTGGTGCGTCTCATCTGGAGTATGGGCTGTACTGCGACCATCCCAGCACCTCACCCTCTGTCTCCAAGAAAATGGGAGGTGGAGCCTCCTGGCTGATAAATTGTTTTGCAAATGGATCTATTTTTGTATAAGATTTTTTTTTTTTTTAAAGAAAAATAACTTTTCCTTTCCCCTTTCTCCTCCATAATATAAGAGCCTTTGATGGCAGGTTCCAGAGTCTTTGGGATTTCTCCCCTCGGGCCTCAGTCCTGAGCAGGCCCTTGGACCTCCACCTCGGCTCTCAAGCCTCTGGGCCCTGAAAACCAGTGCAGACTCTGCCAGCATCCAGTTCTGGCGCAGGAGGAAGTTCTTTGGTTGCGTTGAACTAGGCCTAAGAGTAGGGGAGCTCTGAGACCACAAAGTTTTTATAAATTTAATATATTTATCAAGCCAAATGTGCAGATGCTAACTGGACACTCTGGGAACGTGGGCACAGGAGTGCCCCCACATTTCGTACCCCTGCTCCCTGCTGAACAGTGGGCAGGCCAAACTGTTCAGTGGCCCCAGCTGCAGGAAGCTCTGGTTCCCGGTGACACTGCCCACTCTGCTGCTTTTATCTTCCCACCACCAGGTAGGGACAGAGAACAGCATGGTTAGGACTTGGCCCAGGATCACCATTGTTAGCACAAGGGGGACTTAGGGGAGGCTCTGGGCACTTGCCCAAAGGCCAAGGTCAGGAGGAGGGTTCTGGTTGCTCGAGTCTGTGTGGAAGGTCAACAGCAGCTCTGCTGAGCTCTTCCTGGGAAGACTGGTGCCAGGGGCCTGCTGCTCCCTAGGTCCTCTCTTTCTCCCTGC
The DNA here is from genome assembly GCF_987537825.1 of Furipterus horrens. NCBI lineage: Eukaryota > Metazoa > Chordata > Mammalia > Chiroptera > Furipteridae > Furipterus > Furipterus horrens. The sequence continues at coordinate 72,853,468 of NW_028327180.1, forward strand.
TGACATCTGGGGCTTTGACCCGTTCTTTTTTAATCTACTTTTGCTAAGATGCATTTAATAAAAAAATAAACGGACAAAATGCAAACCTGTGTCCCTCACCTCTTGGGCTTCTGGGATGTCCACCTCCAGTTTGTTGGTTTTGTTTCCAACTGTTAATAAAGCATTGAAACAGTACTGTGGATTTCTGAGCTATTTCTCTTCACTTATCCAGCCCGCTCCACCCCACCCCATGTTTTGTCCTGCCTCAAATCCCTGGTTGACCCGAAAAATCATTGTCAAAAAGGTCAACGTGCCCTTCATGTGCCAGACACTGTGGTTGAGGCCTAGAGATGACTCATACATGGTGGCTTCTGTCCTGCTGTTTGCCCTCCATGAAAGAGTAGGGCTGCAGTTCAGGCCTCCTGCCCTTCCTCATTGCAGCCTCTTGGCTTGGAACCCTTAAATTCAGCTCTAGGTCCCCACTTCCCCATGCCCCCAGATGTCATAGGTTCCTGGCAGTACCTGTGCCTCTTGCTGAGGGAAACATCTGACTCCCATTCTCCCATCCCTACCCTCTCCCACCCCCTTTGATGGCCACACCACATTCCAGGCTAGAGCGACTTACACACTGGGGTGGGAACCTGAGCCTGCCCAGCAGAGGTCAGAAGCCAGAGGTCATGCTCCAGATGACTTGCTGCTGGAGAGTCATACTTGTTTGAGCACGTTGTGACCTGCACAAAGAAACCTTACAGTCTATGAGCAGGCCCAGAATAGGCAGGGCGGGGCCTGGAGAGGACCACAAGCCCATGTGGGCAGGCTCGGAAACTGGAAATAAAAGCTTTTGAAATAGACCTGAAGCCTGGGCAGCTGCCTCCCCAGTAGGGCTGGGGATGTGGGGGTGGGCTGCCTGCTTCCTCTCTCCCTCCCTCCCAGAGGCCACGCGTTTCTGGCTCAGAGCTTCATAGGCACACATACCAATTAGGGGACCAGCCACAGCTGCTCATGCTCTGCCAGTCTACTGCCGTGCCTAGAATAGAACCCAGGCGCCGGCTCCCCGCCCTCTGCAGCCTGGCTCTCAGAAGCAAAACCCTGCTTCCATCTAAGGAACTGCGCGCACCACCCTCTCTCCCACGCAGGAAAGTCGCCCCCAGATGCTTAGTTGGAAGGCTTGGTTTCCATGACAACAGACTTAAGGACCCGGCTCTGAGAGGCTCCGCGTGCGGAGGCAGCCCAGAGACAGCCTCCTCCCTCCCTCCCTGTGCTTGGGCATACCCTCGCTGACCTGAGTGATCACTCCAGTAGGTCTGCCTTCCTCTCCTTCCGCCCCTCCCCGTCCTCCCTCCCTCTCCGTGTTTCTTGTGGCTTCTCCGGCTGCAGCAACCTTGGAACCCCACTGTGCTTCTAGGAGACAGGCTGCGGAGGCGGGGAGGTGGGCGAGCGGACCAGTGAATGGAAAGAGAGAAGGTGGGAGGGCGATCTGAAGTGGGCGATCTCCTGCTTCCCCTTTTAGTCCCCTTGACCCTCGGACAAGAAAGCGACGAGCCTTCCAATTTCCCCGGCTTTGCTGCGGAGAGATGAGCGGGGAGGTGAATTCCAAGTGGGGAAACTGAGGCCCAAGCTACAGACCCGGCCTTTGGAGAATCGCCTCCGGCATTCCCTCCCACTCTTGAGGTGTTCCCAAACCCCCTAGGCAGCGGGGGTGGAGGGGGACAGGCAAAGGAAAGTGCCCCCCCTCCTCCTGCAAAGCCTGCTGAGGGGCTCGGAAATTGTCAATTCCGCGGAAAAGAGGCGGGCACTACGGAGATGTTCCCCGCCCCCTCTCCCGCGCAGTTTGCTGGGCGCCAACCAGCGTCCGCCCCCGCACTCGGGTCTCCTCTTCTGCCTGGAAACTGGCGCTTAGAACTGGAACGGAGACAGCCGCAAGCATCCAACTGCACACTCAGTTACACACTGACACGCCGCGCTGATATCCCCTCCCCCACAACGGACCCGCAAGCCGACTACACACACGGTGTACAGATCCACCGGCACACTTACAGTCAATCGCATGCTCTTACATATGCACAAAGGTGTTGCAAGCATAAACAGTCACATTCGACCGTCATACACAGACTCTCAGCAACGACACAAACCAAGACGCAAACACCATAATCGCCCCCCGATCCCACTCTTTCCAGCTTGCACCCCTCACATTACTTCATCCAAACGTGTCAGGAGCCTCCATCTCACAAACAGAAACGTTCAACCTTTCAGAAGAAACCTTTTTTATTTTTATTTTCAAAGAAAAAAAGCCATATAAATATTAGAGTATAAAACTTGCGTGAAACACAGGAAAGAGGTGGGGAGCTACGTGACTATGCAAAGAGAAGCGCTTATAGGAGTCAGTATCGGGGAGGGGGTCGCCGCAGCGCGCGGACACAGCACAAAACACAGCACGGGCCACCGCAGGCAGATTCAAGGACAGACGGCTGCGCGGAGCCCGCTGCCCGCTGCCCACTCGCCATCACGGAAAAGCACACCGCACTACACTATTGGCTATTCTACACCAGCCAAAAGAGGGAGGGAGGGGGTCTCTACGCTACTGTAAGGACTAGGGTCGGGTTCTCGCTCAGCCCCGCTGGATGAACGGGACTCGGTGGCAGAGGTGGGTGGGCGGAGGAAGGTTTATGCACAAGGAGGCACTAGGGACTTTAACCAGGCTCTGGCCACTAGGGGGCACACTGGGGACCTGGGCAGTGGCCTTCACAGAGAAGAAATGGCACCTGGCAAGGTGAAGGACCCAGCCTTGGGGAATGCAGGGGCCCCGTGGAGAAGCCTGATCCTGGGCTGAGACTTTCTGTCCACTTGGTCCCTGCTCTAGCCCCTGGCTCTTTGTTCCAGGCTGGGGGGCCTTACTGATCCTCCCACTGTGGGCACCTCTGGAGTACCCAGCACCCACAGAGGCCCCTCTGATCTTTCCAGGGGACCTGGTCCCAAACCTGCTCTAACTTTCCTTGGGCTGTAATGCCAGTGTAAGTCCATTGGTGCTGGTAGCTCAGCCCACAGCTGGCTGCTTGTGGTAGATGAGGGTCCAGCCTGGTGCTTGGTTTATGGCTGGAAAGATCTGATCACTACCCTGGTGACACACAGAGCCTCCTGCAAGACCCTATTATCTGATGGGTCAAGAGTCATCCATCCCCCATCCACATCCACACTTTCCTTCCTTATCTTACCACCCCATACTGTCTTGGAACATGCAATGGAGTCTCTTGTTTGGGGAGGGGGCAGCCACAGCATGCAGTGGGAATATCAGACAACGAAAAACAAAACAGAACAAAAAAACTGGTCCCTAAAGCATTGGGAAGAGGCATGGTAGCAAAATGCCCTCTCTAAATCCAGCAAGCATCAGTACCACGGAATGATGACCACGTCTCCCAAAACCTGAGCTTGGTCTCAGGCTTGGGAAGGAGGTGAAGGGACTGGCACCAAACCATGCTTTGGGGGAAGTGTGAGAATTGAAGGATCGGCCAAGAGGTCATGATGCCCTTTCAACTCTTCAGAACTAAGAGCCTTTTTTAGGTCACCAGGTACCTTAACACCCCAACCACCTTACTCAAGGAAGATGAGCTGTTGAGGGAGGGGGGTGGGGTGGCATGGGGAGGAGGGAGGCAGGTGATGGTTGGGCCTGATTGACTTTGGAAGATGGAGGAGTTCAGCGATAACTAAAGCAGGGGTGATAAATGATGTCTACACTAACCCCACTACCCCCATGGGCACAGCAATTGATTGGATAGGGGTTCCCAGCAGAACTCCCTTTGCATATTCAATCCCCTGGGGGCAGAGAGGGGGTGTTGACTGGGCACTTGCTTCTGTTTCCCAAGGGGAGCATGGCCTGGGCCCCACCAGGATCCTGGGGGTGAGCCCTGAAAATCCCAGTCCTGGGTCCAGGTCAGGAGAGGCTGGGCTGGCTGTGGGGGGAGAGGTGGCCCTGTGGCTCTGGGCCAGCCTCCACATTACTTCTTCTCCTTCTTGCCTGACTTCTTCTTGTTGCCGTTGCCACCTGCTGGGGCCTTGCCATCGCGTTTGCCCGCTGCATTGGTCAGGGTGGCATTGCTGCCTGGGATGTAGACATTCTGGCGGTAGTCGGGCACGTGCTGCAGGGTGAACTGGGGCCCATAGCGGGCACTCAAGCCCATCGTGCCGGCACCCCCTCCCAGGGTGGAGCTCCCGTCAGCAGCTTCTGCAGAGACAGAGGAAAATCAGGTACTCACCTCTGGGTGCCCAACAATCACTGCCCTGCAGCACAAGCAGCGAATGAATGCCTGCACAGCACCCAGCCCTGACCACGCTGAGCACTGGAAAGACCGTCTCTGTCACAAGGGGTAGAGGTACAGGGTTCTGGACTAACAGCCTAGATTTGATTCCCAGCTTTTACCTATTCACTTAAGGTAAGGGCTTAAAGGATGCTAGCTGTTCATTGGTTGAGACACTGGCTCTCATACCCTCGTCCTGGCCCTTCTCACTAGACTGTGGGCTCCTGGTGGCCTTCAGCCATGGCTTGTGCATCCTCCTTCCCTTCTCCAACCAGTGCCTGGCACAGAGCAGGTATTTAGTTGTTCTGTTATCAGGAGCAGGTTCCCTTCCAAGCATTTGTTTCAGAACAGCGACTGCTGCCTACTCTGTGCCAAGCACTTGGCTAGATGGTGCACGTACGTGCGGGATGGCTCCTAACCTTGGCGCAACAACCCAGTGAGTTATGCGTGTTACCCCCACTTCCCAGATCAGGGAAACCAGGCTCCAAGAAGGTGAAAGGCTAGCCCACGGCCATACCAGCCAGCACAGGTTAGAGCAGGGGTGAGGCCTAAGCGCCTGTGAGTGGGTGTAGGGCAGACACCACCAGCAGCAGCAGCAGAGCCCTCAGCACTCCTCCCTGGGTCAGGGAGAGGAGAGGAGATAGCACGAGCTGTCTTCCACAAGGCTGAGTAGGTGACGAGCCCAGGACCAGACAGGCTCACAGTGTCAGAGCCAGGTGACATCAAAGACAGTGTCCTGCCCAAGAAGACACAGGGGTCCAGGGAAGTGCACATTCTGGCCCTGGCTTAGCATCACCTGGAGCTTGTTAGAAATGCAGACTCTCTGACTCCGCATTTTAACAGGATCTCCAGGTGATTTGTGTGCGTATTAAAGGTTGAGAAGTTCACAAGTGGGCTTTTTCGAGGCTTAAATGAGACAGGGCTTCACCCAGTGCCCAGGCACCAAGTGTCAGCTGCTGGGATCCTCATCACCACCATCCGGTGCATGTGTGGCAGGGGAAGGAACTGGGAGTTCGATGCTTGGGCTGAGCTCACAGGGTAATGGAGTCCCCTGGCAGGGGGAGGGTTAAATCCCCAGGCTGACAGAGGAGCTTTCTGCCTCCCTCTGCCCCCATCCCAGACCCTGGGACTGAGTAGAGAGGGTGACTAAAGCCTGGAGAAGCTGAGTAATCCTGGGACACTGACCAGGGATTGAGAAAGAGAGACAGGAAATATTTTCAAAGAATGGCACGAAGCGGGAGGGGCACCATAGGAGGAAAGGAGAGATGAGCCATTTCACTCCAGTGCTCAGGTTTCTGCAGCCTCCGTTTCAACCCCCCAATCCCTGGACCAGAGGACCTTCGGGGCAGGATGGGGGGTAGGGCTGGGAGGAAGGGAGCAGCTGCCCACTCCCTTCCCTCTCCATCCTCCAGCCCCTTCATTGCACGGACATTTCTCTGTTTCCCCTAATGGACTCCAGGAGGGAACTGGGACGCTGACTGCTGGCCCCCTCCCCTCCCAACATTCGCTCTTCCAGCCTGGGAATGGAGGGGCTGGGGAAGGGGGCCAGATCTGGCTTCAAGAGCCAGGATTCCAGAGTGGTTTAGAGAAGAAGAGCAGGAGCGGGAGAAACAGGGAGAAGAGAGGCAGAAAGAGAAAGAAAGGAAAGGCTTGACTGGGTAACTGGAAGCCAGGCCCACCCACATCCTACAGGTGCCCAGGACCTCTGAGGAGCACCCGAGTGAGAATGGCAAAGCCAGCCCCTGTCACCTCCTTCACGGGATCATGGGCCTGACACTGGCCCAGGCCCTATGGAGTGCAGTGGAATCGAGCTGTGTGACCTTGCCCCCAGGCCCTGCTTGAGTCTGGCCTCAGTTACCCCATCTACAGATCTGAGGGAGAGAAACTGGGGTGCAGGCTCTGGCCTTCTGTAGAAGCAGTCCTCCAATGGCCCCTCTTTCTACCTGCACTAGGCAGGGACCAGGATCTTCCTTTGGTCCAAGAGCAGCAGACTTTGAAGAGCAGCAAGAACCTGGGCATCCTCTGTTTCGGAGGAGGTAGAAGTGGTGCTGACCTCCTCTCCTGGGGAAGCTGCTCCAGGCCCTGTAGCCTCCCGTGGAGCCTGCCCTCCCCACCCCAGGGCGAAGGGCAGCAACTCAGGGGCAGCCCAGAGAGGCCTGGTCAAGCCGGACCTCAGCCGGCTGAACTGCAAACCGCAGGCTCCTTGAGAGCACACCTCCTCACTGAAATGTTTGTTTAAGAATCCTCCCAAGTGTACTTACTCTCCCTCTGACTCCCCCTCAGCAGCCCCACAGGCCCTGCTGGGCTGGACTCCAGGAACCTCTCGAGCTCCAGGGCAAGGAAGCGGGTGTGAAAGTGAGAGTGGGGCCTGACCGCAGCCTCCATCCTCCGGGTCTGTTCCCCAGGGTCCGGCCTACACTCAGGTCAGGCCCTGTGTGGGCCGGAGGCCGGGAGCCCTGCGAGAGGGGCCAGCCTGCAATGACCCAGGGGACCATCTAGGAGGGTTTGGGGCCATAAATACTCCACCTCTGTTTTTAAAGACTGGACTTAGGCTAGAGAGCCTGCTTCCTGGCCTTCGGGCTTAGCGCCGCAAGAGCTAAATATACCTGACTGTCTGTTTACTTCGTTCAAGAACCCGACTTGGCATCTCCCCAGACCCAGCTGCTTTCCTCTTTCACTCTCAGCATCTGGCCTCTCTGGGCCCAGCTCCGTCCAGAAGGCTGGTTGCCTCTGCCACTTCCAGCCCTTCCCGACCACAGTCCTGGCCTCAGTCTCACAGACAGCAGTGGGAAGCTGGTCGGATTTGGCAAGTAAAAATACAGGGCACCCAGTTAAATACGAATTTCAGGTAAACAACGAGCCATTTTTTAGCGTTGTAGGTCCCAATACTAACGTTTGGGACCTACTTATGCTATATTATTATTTGTTGTTTACCTAAAGTTAACATTTAACTGATCATCTTGTGTTTTATCTGCAACCCTAACCTGGGAGAATAATGCAGGGTAGTGAGAGTTCAGCTTCCAGACCTATTCAGCTAAAGGGGAAACTGAGGCTGGATCTCAAGGCAGACATTGTCACCGGAGCAGAAGAGACATAAAACTGGGAGTCAGGCCAGATTAGAACTGCCAATCTGCAGCCTTGGGGCAGTGACCTACTTCTTAGTTCCCTCTCATCTGTCAAATGGAAATAGTCAGGGGTGCCTTGAGGAACTGTTGAGAGGGTTCATTGACCTGAGGCCTAGAAAGTATGTCTAACACGCACCTGGGGTGGTACACAGGCGTGGTTATGGTGACTATGTTCTGATTTTACCTGGTTCTCTGCCCTCCAACTCTCCGGGCTAAGGGGCAGGGCTCTTGGTCACAATGTACAGCCAGTGCCTCAATCCCCCACCAGCCTTCATAGAAACCCAGGATTTGCTGCTCCAGAAGCTAGTCCTTATTAATAGGCATTATTCTAATTCTGCATTCCATCTACTCCTATGGACCAATAAAGATAATAGTTAATCAGTTTGGGCCACTACCTGCTGTGCCCTTCCGCTCTGCCAATTCTGTGCTGAGGTCTTATATTAGGCTCTCACAACACCACCGCAAGAGCTGTTATTATTGTGCCCATTTTAGAGTCAGTGAAACTGAGGCCCAGAGGGGCTTAGTAACTTGCCTGAGGACTCACAGTTAAAACAGGGGTACCAGAATTGGAATCCCTGTTGACCTGCCTCCAAGCCTGTGCTCTTAAGTACTAATGATACTATTCTACTTCCCCTGTTCACAACACTTGTGACTCTTTAGGGAATCCCTGTTACATGTGAAGTCCTTTGTTAGCTTTGTGAGAAGACCAAAATTCCATTCTGAAGGTGGGGTTAGCAAACAAGAGAAAAGGTCTCAAATATTCAGAGTCTATCTCAGTGCTGGAAGCATCCCCACCCACATGCATGGAGTGAGGGCTTGTATGTGCCAGCCCTAGTACTTCGTGCTTTGTGGCACCATCTCCTTCAATGCTCATGGCAGCCCTTAAGGTTGCTGCCCCCATTTCCTTGACTGAGGAAGTTGAGGTTTAGGGAGATCAAGCAAAGTGATCAAAGTCACAGAGACCGTAAGTGGCAGAGCTAGGACTGGACTGATGCTATGCCCTTCCAGAGCCAGACCCTCAACCACTACTCCATAGGTGTCTGCAGTGGGTCTTTCCTTGTTCACTCCCTTCTGGGCATCCCAGGACCCCGAGTCCCTCAGCTGCTCCTCAATTTGTCTTTATGGTCTAGAATTATGAGTTCTCTAAAACCAGCAGAGGGATCCAGAGAAATCATGCAGTTTGACAGCCAGTCTCAAGGCATGGTGGCTGTGGGATGCTCCAGAACCCCTATCTCCCACTCCAACACCTCACTCCCGCTGGCACAACTCACCGCTGGCAGAGGCCAAGATCATCGCTTGCAGCATCTCTGTGTCAAACTGGTTGTTGGGCCAGGTGCCGGTTTCATCGCCATTTTGGGAGCTGGAGAGAGAGTGTGGGTGGTGAGCACAGTGTCCCAGGCCAGCCCAGCTCCTGCCCCTCCTGTCCTCTTCCAAGGCCCCCAAATCTTGTACCCTAGCCCCACCTCACACCCAAGACCCGCTCCCTTTCAGCAAGGTAGGGGCTACTTTATACAATCCTTCAGAAGCCAGACCCCATTTGTCAGTCGCCCAAGCCAGCTCGTCACTGTCTCAGACATGCCTCAGACACTGTGGCCCTTAGACAAAGCGGGAGAAACTGTGACTTGCCCCGCCGTACATGAGAGAGCAGTGCTTACTGTCACAGTGAGGGGGTCGGGCCTCTCCCCAGGGCAGTGAAGGTGGGAAATGGGAAAGACTGTGTCCGAACCAGAGAAAGGTGTGAGAACCTAGAGAGATGAGGAATGGGGGACACAGGAGGGCCCAGGAGACCCTGGAGCAGGGAGGCTTGTAAGCCCTCGGGATAAAATGCAGGGCACAGAAGAACCCACCCCTCCTATTTTACAAGAACACCCACCCCCAAGCTCCTCCCAAACATCTGCCACCAAACTTATTCAGATCCACTTCTCTAATTCCTCAAGTTCTCCCTTACAGCAAAGCCTGGGGAGATACTGTTTTCTGGAAGGCCAGTTTCCAGACTCTGCCTTGGTGAAACAAATACAGTTTGTTAGAGGGGATCCCTAGGCCCCCAGATCCAGCTCCGCATGGCAAGGCTGTCGACCTGCTTCCTACTGCAGCACCTGAATCAGATCTGCGGATGCTCTACGCATTGAGAAAAGCACGGAGGGATTCATTACTGTGAAACACGCTAACCCAGAAAAGAGCCCTAAAGGGTTCCAACCCAACTTGGGTTTTTCCCATAGTGGCTATTTCCATGCTTGCTTGGAATTGTCAAGGATCAAGTCATTTCCGTTGTTGAGGAAAGGAGGAAGCACCCTGACACATACACAGTCTATTAGGTGACCCTTGGCACTGTCTGGCACCCCAAAGTTCCTCAATAAATCTGTGCTGCCTGAGCTGAATGTCTGGGGAAAGGCCTGTGGAGAGGGTTAGGTCTTGATGAGGATTCAACACTAGGGGAGGGGAGACCTTGAAGGCACACATGTGTGTGAGTGTGTGTGTGTGTGTATGTGTGTGCGTGTGTCAGTATAGAGAGAAATAAAACAAATGTGCAAAGTATTAACAAATGCATCTAGGTAAAAACAGTATTCAGATGTTCATCATACTATTTTTTCAACTTTTCAACTGGGTTGAAATATTTCAAAGTGAAAAAAGGAGGGGTAAAATTACGTTATCTAGGATAAGGTGTGATTTGGGAGAGAGCTTTCCAGGTGCAGGTAGTGACATGCCCAGAGGCTGGGAGAGGCTGGGCCAGTTCCAAGGACTAAAGGAAAGAGCCTGGTGGCCACAGGGGAGGTGTCATCAGGGGCTGTGACTGCAGAGCAACACTAAAGATTTTGGTCTCATGCTAAGAGCTCTGGGAAGCCATGAGGTGTTTAAGAGGAGGGAGGTGTCATGATTGGATTTAAGCATTTAAAGGTCACTCTTGCTCCTGTGAGAGGACTGAGGGTGAGGTTACCTCTGGGAGGACAGGACCCTAGTGACGGACCTCAGCCACCTTTGTCTCCATGAAAATCCAGAAGTCCTGCTGAGGCTCTTGCGCCTGTCTGAGGGCACAGGACACAGGCAGGTGGCTCAGGCCTCCCTCTGTGAAGCATCTAATGGGGACAGACCAGGGAGCAGATGGTGGGGGGCAGCCAGGAGAAGAACTTTGGGGCTGTTAGGTAGACAGTAGGGTCAGGTGCCAGGTTAGGAGGACACCCTGTGGAGGTGGGTAGCGGTGTTGAGGGAATGAAGAGGAAGGGGGATGTAAGGAGGATTCTAGGGAAACAGTTGAAGGTTGGAGGCCAAGCACATGGGCAGGCTGCCAGCTCTTTAAAGCTGGGCAGGAGGTGAGTGGATGATGGGAATATGTGTGTGTGTGTGTGTGTGTACACACATTCTGTTTCAACTTCAGAACCATAAGTGTTATGATTAGCCCTAGTTTCCAGCAGATAAAATCAGGGCTCCAGGAGGTTGAGAAACTTTCCCAAGGTCACACAGCTGGCAACTGGCAGAGCTACAACCTGAAATGGGTCTAATGTGACTCCAAAGCTGATGATCTTAAACACAACAACATACTGGGCTTCAGCGGACAGGGGCGAGTGGCGGGGGAGGGGGGGCTGGACCCCCAGTAGTAGGTATAGGGAGCTCTTCCAGGATTTGGGAAACAATGAAAACATAAAAGTGGAGGAGAGAGACTACATCTAATTGGCCATTTTCCAAGCACCCACTATGCATCAGAGCCTGTGACCGGCCCTAGGCCTTAAGAGATGACAGCTTCAGCCTGTCCCGAAGGAGCTGTGTCCTGGCGTGCTGCATGTGTGTTGGGGACCATTGTAGAGGCTGAGCTTTCATAAAGTGCTTCCTGAATCAGGCTCAAAAAAAAAAAAAAAAAAACAATCTGGGGAAATCACCCGTGACAATAGCCTGGATTTAACTGATAAAATGTAAATGCATGTATACACTTTCAATGTAGTAAAAGCTTATCAGCATTTTAAAATACACATATGCAGCATTGGACAAAAGTAAGTTTACAGTTGCTCATAAACTTAAGGAAAATAATATATGTAATAACTGATAAATAATAATGCAAGAATAAACTCTGTTTTCCATACAACTGTAAACCTACTGTTGCCCCACCCTATATGCAGGGCTATTATGCAATAATTAAATGACTTTAAGAAATTTTTGTGACAACTATAATAGGAAAGCAATAAAAAAAAGAAAAAAAGAAGTTTTTGTGGATGTGGGGGTATTTTTGTAATATATTGTGAAGACAAAAAAAAAGCTACAATACTAATGAAGAATATGACCTCAATTACTGTGAAGAAGAAAAAAAAACGCTAGTGAGAAATATACCAGTTTACTGGGAATGAAAGTTCTCAGTATTCTGTGAACAAATTCATAAACAATTTATTTAAGCAAATCAGATTTTTTTAAAAGAGGAACCCTGTGCATGTTGCTTGACCACACAAAGAAAAAGGTTTAGAAAGATACACATGAAAGTATTAAAAGAGCTTAAGAGAGTTGAGATACTCAACCAAATATAAATTTGGATAAGCATGCAAACAAGTTAATGGAAAGAGAGAGAAATAATTGGGGAAATGTGGTATTAGTTTATTCATATTATTTATTGCTAATATATTAATTTTTAGTTTGTTAATATTGTTAGTGCTTACATATTTAAATGGCCCTGGCTGGTTTAGCTCAGTGGATTGAGCGTCAGCCTGCGAGCTAAGTGTCGCTGGTTCGATCTTCCAGTCAGGGTACATCAGAGAAGGAAAACTCTGACTCCAAAAAACCTCCGCTGCCTTGCGGCATACCTCTTCAGGGGAAAGGCTAAGGGAGTAAACCCCGACAGAAAATCCGGAGCCGGAGTCCCTAAGGCGGTTTGACGTTGTAGTCAACACCGGCAACTCCTGCGGCGCACCTGAAGCCAAACTGTATTGACTCCGTCTTTCCCTTGGACCCTTCAGCTGCGAAGAGAGGAGGCGTCTGCTGCATGGGCAACAGCAGACCCTCCATATCACCCTGCCCAGGCTCTGTAGCTTCAGCGTCATCGCAAGATGTCGATTCAACACGGGAGGAGACAGATACCATGTCACTCCCGAGTCGGACTGCACAGCCATTCTCGGCGGTGCAGATAGACTCTTAAGAAGCTACACCATCGTCTCTCGAGACGGACGGCTGCCGACGACGACATATTTAAAAATTGTTAAACACAGTGAAGACTGAGATACAATTATATAACGGCTGAGAATGTTCAAAATAAATCAAGAAAGGGTGGGGTGAAGATGGGAAGATAGAAGTAAAATGAGATGGGGGTTAGTTGAAGCTGAATAGCCGGCTCATGGAGGTTCATTTTATTATTCTCTATACTTTTGTATAGATTTGAACTCTTCCATATTAAAAAAATTGTTAGTGGTGGTTTCCCTGGGTTGTGAAACTATGAGTACTTTAAAAAATGTTTTTGTTCTTTATTTTTCATGTTTCTATAATTAGCGTGTATTATTTTAAAAGCAGAAGAAAAGTAAGTTGTGGCTTGTTTGTTGAATGACTGTCCACACTGAGGGAGAGCAGGAACAGAGTCTTCTCAGGGGAGGGTGGGTAGAAGGCAAGGATGGTGTGAAACCATCAAAGGGAACAGAGTGGGGACCAGGGGAAGCTGAGTGGGGACGGCCTCCTCCGCGCAGAGGCTCCAACAGCTGCAGGGTGGGGCCTGGCCAGGGCCTGAGAAGGGAGATCTGTGGGCAGGATTCAGACCCTGAGGCAACAACTGCTGGGATCAGAAGCCAAAAGGATGAGCCAGGAGGGATAGCGGTGGGAAGCAGGAACTTCAGAACTTGAGTTTTTCCCCCTTTTCTCTAGGCAACGGGACCGAGCGCTGGCTTGAACCTGGACCAGGTTTACTGAAAGACTCAACGCTAACCCTGCTTTGAACCTGGTGTGCCAGTAGCCAAGATGGTGGGGAGGGAGTGGGGCATAAAAGTAGTGGAGGGCTGGAACCAGGCTTAGACTCCAATTTACTCATCAGAATGGCAGCACAGAAAAACTCCCTGTCATTCTCTATCCTGAGATGCCTCCCCGCAGGGCCTTTGCACATGCTCTTCCCTGTACCTGGAATGCTCTCAATTCTTTCCTTCAGCTGGTTAATTCCTTTCTATTTGTCCTTCAGATTCCAGCACAGCTTCATTTCCTTCTGGATGTCCTCCTGCTTCCTGATCACGTCAAATAAATCCCTGTCCTATGCTCTCACTACTAGGTACTGCTCTTCAAAGCACTTATGATCACTACAATCATACTTTTTCTGTGAGGTTAACTGTTTAATATTTGTCTCCCTCAACACTGTAAACCCCTGAAGACAGAGAGCCTGTCTTTTTATACCCTATATGTAGAATACCACCTGGCCTATACGGGTCCTGCTGTTCACTGAGCGAGGACAGGAAGTTGCAGTTGCTGGACTGGGCCCTTAATGCTTTCTTAATCTGGGCCACTTTGGAGCTGAGTCAGAAATGTTTGTCCCATCTTGCTCAAGTTAAGGATGGGAGAGCTCCTGAGCCTCCTCCACCTCCCCAAGAGCCCCTGCATGTGTTTTAGGCAGGGGTGAGGCGCTCAGACTGAGGGGATACCAGGTTCAGCAATGAATTTTGCTTCAGGGCTAGTACATGGCCTGGGGTGGGGGTGGGGAAAGGGGACACAAATTACCATGTGCTTCTCATCACCTCAGCTCAAATGTCACTTCCTCCTGCAGGCATCCTCTACCCCCTTCCACCACCACACTCTCATGATCCTCTTCTTCTCAGAACTTGCTATGATTTTTGTGTGTGATTTGTGGTCAATTTCTGGCCTCCCTGTGGACATGAAAGCCTCTGAGTTCAAGGATCGTGTCTGCTTGTTCACTCTTATAAACCAGTGTTGAGCTTGGCGACTGGTTAATAGGTGATACTCAATAAATAGTTTTTGAATGAATATATGAATGACTACATGAATGATCTAATGGATAACTTATGGGAAGGCTGGCAAGGCCAGTGGGGAGAAAGGAGACAGCTGGGTGCAGGATGGGGCAGGGGCAGTCCAACTCCTGTGCCTTGTTGCCTTCTAGGAAGTGCCCTGAGATGCTGATACCAGTGACAGGACCGCACCTGCCCAGGAGCTGGAGTCTCCACCCTGCAAGGTCCCCTGGGTTCTTGCGGTGGCAGCGAGGGCTCAGTATCTGTAGCATTTAGGGAACTGCTGGCAGCAAGGTCTGACCAGCGAGGGGGCAGGGAAGTCAGTCCAACTCTGCTCCCCCCTCTCTCCAGGGATCCTTGGACTCCTCCAGGCTCCTGACTTCTAGCAGGGAGGCCTGGCCCAGGGCCCATCCCACTCCCCCTAGACCAACTGAAGGTCTTTCCGCTGAAGTTCCCCTCCTCCTCCGCCTGCAGGGGGTTCCTGTCTCAGCAGGAATTCATACCAGATTGAAGCGAGCAGCTGGGGTAGCCTGGATGGGTGGGCGTGAGTTGGAAAACCATGATCAAAGGCCCTGTGTGTGAGGGGCGCGGGAGGGGGAGAGGTGGGGACACATGTGTGTGCTGGCTTGCCCACAAGTACAAAGAAATGAGAGACAGACAGGGGCACCGAGTGAAAAACAGGATAAAAGAGAGACAGAGAGAGAGATAAAGGAAGAGAAACAGAGAAAGAGACTCCAAGAGTCAGAAAGAGACAAACAGAGAGATCTACAGAGAGAGAGAGGGACACGGAGAGGCTGACCACAGAGAGGGAAGCAGAAAGAGTGAGAGACTGAGAAACAGAGGCTGGGGACAGAGGAACACAAGGACAGGAGCACAGGATGAAAGAAGAGACAGAAAAGAGATCAAGGATGGAGACAGGGAGGTAGAGACAGAGAGAGAAGAGAAACAGACTGAGACTAGGAAGTCACATTTATTCATTGATTCCACATTTATTGAGCACTTGGCCACCGTAGGCTCAGAGGGAGGCACAGATCAACACAAGTACACACAAATGGTCGGGACAGAGAGGCGGCAACAGAGACAGAAACTGAGATAGAGACCAAGAAAAGGTCGGAGAATGTAAACTGACAGAGAGACTGAGGGAAGGCTGCAGAGATAAGAGAATGGCAGAGACAAAAGGCCTACAGGCAGAGAGGGCCGGACCAGAGGGGGCCCGCCGGTGGCCTGGAGGAGGGGCAGGACCAGGGTGACCCGCCCCAGGAACTCTGCCTCCTCAGCCCCACCTCCAGCTGTGCTGTCTCCACTTCCCCCACAACTGCCGGCCTCCCTCCTCTGTCTCCGCTCTTCCTCTCCTCCGCCTGCCCCAGGTTTCTCTGCCTGAACCCCAGGTCGGGATGGAGCCCAGCTCAACCCAGAGTAGGGGGATGTAGGCAGTATGTGGATATAATAAGCTTCCTCTCCACCCAGAGACCACCTTAAAACCATCTTTTGGTCCCACAGAGCTCCCAGGAGATTGGACAAGATTCCCATGGTGGGAGAAGGGAGGGGAGGAGCGTGTGATTTCAACTTCCAAAATAGCCTCTTCTTTCTGGAATCTGTGTAACGGCCCCCAACACACCAAAACCTTCCTGAAATCTGGAACTGAGGGAAGAAGCCATTTGTAGCAAACGCTAAGCCCTCCCCCCTCTCCTCCCACGTCATCGCTGAGAAAATGCCGCAGAGAAGAGGGTGGGCTGGAGAGGCAGTCACCTACCCGCTGGTGCCGGGTCTCTGGGCCTGAGAGAAACGCCAGTCCGTGTTGGGCGGGGCTTGCTGTGGAGAAAACAGAGGGAAAGGGCTGAGTACCCAGAAGTCAGAATGTCACTGGACCCCTGGGGATGAGCCCGGAGGGAAGGAGGGGAGTGCACACAGAGGAGAAACTGGTGTGAGATGGGGGAGGGTAGTCTCATCTTCAAATACAAAATATACCTCAGGTCTCAGAGGTCTGAGCTACGTACAGGAGACAGAGATAAAATAACATTTATCTGACCACAGTGAGCAAACCCAGATTCCTTGGCTAAAGAAACAGCCCCTTCCTCTTGCCCCCAACTCAAAACTTCTGAGCTGAGATTCAAGGGCTAAAAGTGTCTTCCGTAGAACCGGGGGGAGGGGTGCAGAAAAGGCCCCCAAAAGTGGCAGAAGAGGCTTCTAGATGAGAATTCCACCAGCCCTAGAAAGGCTTTATTCAGCTCCTCAGTTGGGAACAAAGCATCCTCTGCAGCAAGATGGCTGCTGCTCCCGGTAACCCTTTTCATGCCAGGGTGTGCTGTAATACATTCAGAGGGACACCCCCTCCAGATCCTTGGCAACCAAGGATCCCTTCCCACAGCTAAATACATTATTAATTTAGGAGTCATGCCAGACTGGGCCTTTGCAGGGCATCCAAGCCCCGGGACACCTCTCACCCCTAGAACTCCATGCCAGACAATGACTGTGTCTAAGGATGAGAGAACAAGGATGCTCTGTCTGGGACAGAAAACTGCTGGATGAAGCCCAGCAGAGATCAAGCTCCCACAGCCTCCAAGCAGAGCCAACCAAGTCTTCAGGGCTCCCAGGGGGCTGATCTGTAGCCATCCCCCACCTGGATGAAGGTGTGGGACTCTGGCCAGCCACTTCACTCCTGAGTCCTCCCAGCCTCTCCTGAGGGTGTGCTATCCCATCTCCTCCCCAGTTCTGGGGCGTGCTAGTAATTAATTCTCACACTCACTCCCAGGAGCAGAGAAGGAGGTGTGAGCATCTCTGATTACACTGGGGAGAAGGAAGACCCATGGCTGCCAAATGACTCATTCTGAGACTCACAGGTGGCAGTGATGGGGGCAGAACCGGAAACAAATGCAGCATCCCAGGTGCAACAGTTTTCACCAGCACCATCCTGGGGGTGTCGTGGGGAAGGGCATGAGGATGTCCAGCCCTCAGCCACTGTACTTGTAGTTATAGCAGAATCTACAGAGAGATGTAGGTACCCTGACAGATTGGAGGAGAGGAGACAGGCAAAATTCAAACCCTGCACAAGGATGCCAGGTCCGGGTTTATTCAGTTAGGCTGATCAGGGATAAGGAGCCCCTGAAGACTTTTCTCCACTTGTAAAACCCACTTTTGGCCCATCCCAGCAGGTGCAAGCCATCCCTGCTGTCCTCTAGCTTTCCAGTTTCCTAGTTCTTCTGATGTTAGGCAGACCTGGGTTAGGTCTTTCTCTCTCATTTACCATGAGAACTTGAGCAAGTCACTTGACCTCTGTGAATAGAGTTATGCGGTGGGGATGCTAGTACCTACTCAAAAAAGTGTTGGGAAGAGCAAAGGTGATGTGGTTGTCAGAGGAGCTGTGCAGTAAGACTATCAGCTATCAAAATGACATGGGGGTGTTGTTTCAAAATACAGTTCTGATTCAGTGGGGGCAGGGTGAGGCATAGATCTATTTTGAAGAAAAGCTCCTGGGCTTGTGGCAACTTGTGCTCTTTACTATTGTAGCTTCCCCACTTACGAGGGCACCCTGGCATCTGGCAGAGGCTGTGGCTTTCCATCAGCCAGAGAAGGAAGGATGTGCCAAAGTCTCAGATATTTTGGTCACCCCCAAAGCCTAGATCCTAGATCGCTGGACACATTGCAGTCACGACGGAGCCAAAAGCCTATCTCTGCGGGTCCAGAGACTGGGTGCGGCAGGCTCCCACTTCCCGCGAGAGGACAGGGCTGCGGGTGGCCCTGAAGTCCCAGGCTGCCGGTCCGGTAGCTGCCGCTCACCTGCCCAGGCCGAGTCCTGCAGCCCCTTGGGGGTCCCAGGACAGCTCGGCCACCATGTTGGGGGCTTCTGGGCTGGAAGCGCAGCTGTCCTCCCAACCGGCCGACTCGCGGGTCATAGAGGCCCGCCCACCCGCGCCTAGAGCGCCCACCTTCGCTCCCGCGCTCGAGGAGCCTCAGCCGGCCTCAGGGTCACCCCCAGGGGACCCGGTCCGACCCGGGACGGAGGTGGGAGGAGGCTCCCGAGCCCTCGCGGGCCCGGGGCGGCCATGACCTGGGACCGTCACCAAGGCGCGCAGTCTGCGGTGGGTACCTCTGTGGCTGTGAGGGGGTGCGGGGTCAACGTGCGTGCAAGTCCGAGCGCTGGGGCGTGCGTGCAGGTGGGGCGTGGCGGACCGCTGCGCTGTGGCTCGTGCTGGAAGGACCCGCTGGAGCCCTTCGCGCGCACCTCTGGCCTGTCTACAGTTGCGTTTGCTTGCTATGGGAACAAGGAGGGCTGAGAGTAACAGCGAAGTCCCAGATCCAGGGAGTGCGCTGAAACTTAGGAAACCTAAACAGCGGTGGAACGTGCGGGCGCCGGAGCCTAGGAGGCTGGCTGTGGGGCGTGGATCTGTGACTGCCTCCAGCCGGGACCCCCGACCCCGGGGGAAATCGCTGGCAAGATGGCCGAGTCCCAGCCTTTTCTGAGTTCGGGGGACGGGGTTGGGGTCGGTTCTATCCCGCTGGGACACAATCACCCCCAACTCCCGGGGCTCAGAGCCCGCACCCTTGTTTGGCCACACCTCTGGTCCCGCGCAATCAGTCCAAGTGGTCCCGACAACAATCGGGTGAAGCGAAGCTAGCAGCCAAGCCCGCGCCAGAGGATCGGATGCAAGTTTAAAGCCTTACGTGGGTGGGCGGTTCCACTGCCGCCCCCAGGGGTCGCGCCAAGCCCCTCACCTGGCTTGGCTCCCGCAGCGTGTTAGAGCGGGACCGGAAGGCGTCAGGCTCCAACGCCAGAGCTGAGGGCTGCTGGACGCTGAGGGGCCTTAGAAAAGTGAAGTCACTGCCATCCGAGGCTGGTGAAAAGCAAGTCCTGTAGCAATGGCTCTGCGAGTCTGCGGGCCGCAGTGTCACCTCCATGTATTTGAGCGTGCCGTCTGAGCTCACCTGTAGGTTGGGACTGGACTGCTTATAGTAGTCCCGGGAGGGTGAGTCCTGGTGCCCGCAACACTGGCTCCCACCCCCATCCCTGTCTGCGTGTCCCCGAAGGCACTTAGCTGACAGAAAGGTGAAGGTGACTAAGGATAACAGACTGATGGCTGCAAGAGCCACAATGAGGTAAAGGGTAAGGTCTGACCGCTCAGGAGGGTGTGTGAGGAAGTCACCGGATTTGGGCATTTCCTCAGGGTCCTCATCCTCCAGAACCAGCAGCACTGTGGCTGTAGAGGAGAGTGAAGGGTCACCGTTGTCCCTCACCAGGACCACCACCTGCTGGGTGTCAGAGTCATCCTCCAGTAAAGCCCGGGCTGTGCGCACCTCACCAGTGTGTGCAGACACCAGGAACAGTCCTGGGGCTGTGGACTGTGGCAACAGTGAATAAGAGAGCCATGCATTGTGGCCTGCATCAGCATCCACGGCTGTCACCTTGGTGACCAAAGAGCCAGGAGGTGCAGAGCGAGGGAGGCGCTGGGGCAATGAGAGTTCCCAGCCAGGTCTTGGGTGCAGCACAGCTGGGGCATTATCATTCTGGTCCAGGACAAACACATGCAGAGATGTGTTGGCATGCAACTGCGGAGAGCCAGAGTCTCGAACCCCCACCACGATGTGCATCATCTGCAGCAATTCATAGTCAAAGGTGCGCTGGGCAAAGACCCGCCCATCTTCAGGGTTGACGTACACAAAGGAGGAGGCTGGGGCTCCCTGAATCTGATTCCCTATAATGGAGTAGGTGAGCTGAGCATTATCCCCAGTGTCTGGATCAGAGGCGGCCACAGTGCAGAGAAGGGAGCCTGGAGGCCGATTTTCTGGGATGTAAGCAGTGTAGAGCTGTTGGGTGAAGTAGGGGGCATTGTCATTAACATCTGAAATGTTGAGCCTGATGGTGAGATGTGCATGCAGGGGAGGTGAGCCAGCATCACTGGCCAGCAGCTCAATGACGTAATGGGATGTGGCCTCGCGGTCCAAGGGCTGGCTGGTTAGCAGTGAGTAGTGGTTCTCAGAAGGCTTAATCTGAAATGGCAGGTTTGGAGAGATAGCAAGGCTCACTTCACCATTTCTCCCTGAGTCTCGGTCCCGCACATTAAACAATCCCACTACTGTGCCCACTGGTGTGCTCTCCAGGACAGGGTTGACCAAAGAGGCCAGTAGTACCTCTGGGGCATTGTCATTGGCATCCCCCACATCCACTTGAATCACACAGTGGCCTTCCATGGCTGGCTGTCCCTGGTCACGGGCTCTTGCATGAATTTCATAGAAACTTGACTCCTCAAAGTCTATGGGACCCAGCACATGGATTGCTCCACTGGTAGCATCTAGGCCAAAGAGATTCCGCACTGCTTCAGATGTATGGTCTCCAAAAGAATAGTCTAGCTGGCCATTGGTGCCCTCGTCCGGATCGGTGGCATTGAGGCGGAGCAGCAATGTACCCATGGGTGCATTCTCTGCGAGTCCCACACGAAGAACTGAGGACTGGAAGGTTGGAGCATTATCATTGACGTCCAGCACGATGACAGAGATAAGGGTGGTTCCTGAGCGGGCTGGGACACCCCCATCCACAGCAGTGAGCACCAACTGATGTTTTGCCTGGGCTTCTCGGTCCAGCTGCTGCTCTAGCACCAGCTCTGGGAATAGCTTCCCATCTTTTAGGGTCTTCACATTCAGTGAGAAGTGGTTGTTGGGGCTCAGAGTGTAGAAGCTCACAGCATTGGTGCCCACATCTGGGTCCTGGGCACTATCCAGAGGGAATCGTGCCCCTAATGCAGCTGATTCTGAGATGCGCATCTCTCGCTCAGGGATGGCAAAGCTAGGAGAGTTGTCATTGAGATCCAGGATCTCTACCTCTACCCGGATTAGTTCCAGTGGGTGTTCGGTCACCACCTGCACTGGCAACAGGCAGCTGGTGCTGGCTCCACACAGGCTCTCTCGGTCAATCTTCTGATTTACTGCCAGAGCACCACTCATCAAGCTCAGGGAAAAATAGTGCCCATTCTCCTCAGATCCCAACTGCAGTCGGCGGCTCAACAGATCTGTCATCTTTAAGCCTAGGTCCTGAGCAACATTCCCCACCAGCGTCCCCGGCTCAGACTCCTCCACCACTGAGTAATGAAGCTGCCCAGACACCCAGCCCCAGCAGCACAAGGACAACATGCAGAGCACTTGCCATTTCCCAGGGAGCTGTAAGGGCATCTTGGGCCCCATGACCCAGAAGTCCCTTCCTGGACACTGACTCTGTCCTGTATCCAAGGAAGACCCAGGGCTTGAATTTTAGCAGCTGAAATCTCTTGTGTCTCCTTCCAGCCTCTTAAAAACTGCTCCGAGGTCTGTCTGCCTGCAGCAGTTCTTCTTAGTCACTGAATGGCGGGGGTGGGTGGGGAGGGGAGGGGAACTGAATCTGAGTGGAGCTGGGGAGCTGGGGAAGGAGAGGCGGGCAGGAAGAGCAGATCCCCCACCTCAGCTCTGAGTCTCATTGGCCAAAAAGTCTCTCCGCTCTCAACCAATTATGAAGTCTCCTCCTGGAAACCTTAGGAACAGGCTGCAAATCTGTGTCACAGAAGCCTCCTACTTCCCCACTCATTTTGTGCTGCAGGTTGATTCAGCCCCCTTGGCAGCAAAATTTGACAGCTCAGATGGTGCTCAACAGGGAAGACAAAGTGGTACAAAACTTCTCAGTGTTCTGTCCCAGCAACTTCCTGCATGACTTCAGAAGCTTCCACTACTTCACTTGAACCAACAAAAGTTTGTCCTGGGGGAGGCAAAGCCCATGTGTTCCCCCTCCCACCCTCATCCTGCCAACGGTGCTAAGATGAGAAAAGAGATTTGTTAGGATTATGTAGAGTCTTGCTCTGACTTTCCAGCAATGCTTTAAGGAATCTCAATGTCAGCGGATGACTATAGGACTCAGCTTTCCTGAGATCCCAGACCTAAGCTGTGGAATGAACATCACAGATGAAACAATTCTGGGACTGATCCATGTCACCCAGGAGGGTGACTAGAAACTAGGCATGACCTCTAGGCTTTATGGTTTCACCAAGTCAGAAGAACTCTACTTAGAGACCCCCCAGAGTAGCTATCTCTATGAATTCCTCATCTGTAAACCAGATTTCTGACATTAAGTGATTTCATTTATTGATTTTTCCCTAAGAGGTAATGCTCCCCTGCCCCCAATCTACTGCATCTAGCTCAAATCCCAGTGGAGACTTGATTGAGAGTCCTGAAGGCCTAGAAGGTCTAGCAGGTCTCTCCCTGCACCTTGATGCCTCTACTCCCTGGACTCTTTCCTGTTTGTGCTCTCTTCTATGTTTGCAGCAGAGAGGTCCCTTCACAGTGGGTTAGGCAGTACTTGATACTGTGAGACAAAGATTTTAGTATCCCTCAATCTATTGGGAAAGGTAATCAAGAGTTAGGTAGTCCAGAATCTGGCCCCATCACTCAGGGAGGGTAGAGAAAGCAGCCACCTGGGTTTAGGTGACTGTCCCATGCACCCTACCCTTGTGTGCTACATCCTTCTATGCTCCCACATTCTGGCAGCCTGCTTCCATAGTACCCTGGCTCTTGCTCACTTACTTTCACTTCTCACTCTCAATCACTAACCTGTGACACCTCCCTGGTTAATTCACAAAACACCTCTAAAGCACAGCATCTATCACAGAGTTACCACTCACAAAAATGGTGACATCACTACGGGCTCTTACAGAGAGGCCAGTACTCTGTGCGACATGGCCCAGCCATATGCCTGGAATAGAATAACCCTCAAGCATTGGCTGAGCCTGCAAAGATCTCACCTCTAGCCCATAGAGAAGATCAGAGGGTGGGCAGCTTGGGCGAACAGGCTCCCCTGCCATAGGTGCACTGGGCGACTTCACCATCATGAAGCTATCGCTCCGAGTGGGTGCAGAAGCCAAGGGTGTACAGCCATGAGAGTGGCCGCCCACATCAACAAACTTGATAGGATCATCTGACCCTAGCTGGATACGGAGGATCCCATTGGAAGGAGGAAGCCCCTCCCTCCTTCGAGATCGGGTGAGACACGCACAGGTGCCAGCGGGAAAGCAGGTCACTCCACAGGCAGCCCCACGCAGACACTTAGAGAGTAGTGCCACGAATGAGCCAAAGGAGACAAAGCAAATTGCTACTAGTGATACAGCCAAGTAGAGGGTCAGGCGGGATTCTCCTTCCCTTGGAGCTGAAGATTCTCGAAGATCAGGGACAACAGGATGAGCGTCTTCCTCCAAGGACACTAGGAGAGTAACGGAAGTGGAGAGTGGTGGTGTACCGCTATCCTTTACCACAATGACCAGCTTCTGTGGTGGGAGATCAGCTGGAATGGGGACTGCTGTCCGCACCTCCCCAGCATAGCGGGAGACTGCAAACAGGCTGGGATCTGGGGCCTCCAGGAGCTGATATGAAACCCAAGCATTGTAACCTGAATCCAGGTCCACAGCGGTCACTTTTGTGACTAGGTGACCAGCACCAACTGACGGAGGCAGTGCTTGGGGACATAAGGAACCAGGCCGGGCCCTGGGGCGGAGCACAGCTGGAGCGTTGTCATTGAGGTCCAGCACAAATAGACGAACTGTCACAGTGCTACTAAGGGGTGGGTTGCCCCGATCCCGGGCCTGCACCTCAAACTGCAGGGTCTGTGTTTGCTCATAGTCAAAGGATCGAGTTGCATGAACAGCTCCTGTCTGGGGGTTCAGAGAGATGAAGGAGGAAGCTGACACATCTCGATTTCTTGGCTCTAGAAGAGAGTAAGAGATGAGTGCATTCAAGCCAGAGTCTGGATCAGAGGCTGCAAGGGAGCAGAGCAGGTCCCCTGGGCGGTTGTTCTCAGGGACAAACACCTCATGTGACCTCTGGAAGAAAGAAGGTGGGTTATCATTCACATCTGAAATATTGAGGAAAATAGTCCTTTGGGTACTCAGAGGAGGATTCCCAGCATCAGAAGCAGTGACCATGATGTCATAGCTGGATTTGGCCTCTCTGTCCAAGGGCCCAGCAGTCACCAGGGAGAACTGGTTCCTGAAGGCAGACTTGAGGGCAAATGGCAAGTGGTCAGGGATACGGAGGCTCACATCACCATTTAACCCCGAGTCCGGGTCCTGCACACTGATGAGTGCCACCACAGTGCCAGGTTCTGCGCTCTCTGGGAGAGTCCCAAGCTCTGAGGTCACCGTAATGTGGGGGGCATTGTCATTTACATCCAGGAGATCCACTCGAAGGCTGCAATGTTGCTCCATGGCTGGAGAACCCCCATCACGAGCCCGAACATCAAATTCATAGTAATTCTCATTCTCAAAGTCTAGGGGCCCCTGAAGGGTAAGCTTTCCAGTAGTGGGGTGCAGGCTAAACAGGTTTCTCACACGATCAGGGGTGTGACCACTGAAAGAAAAGGTGACGTTACCACTGGGACCCAGGTCCGGGTCAGAGGCATTGAGCTGGATGAGCAGCATGCCGGCGGGCGCGCTCTCCAGCACGCTAATCCTGTAGCTGGATTGCTGGAAGGCTGGGGCGTTGTCGTTCACGTCCAGCACTGATACCCGGAGCTCTGCGGTGCCAGATCTTGGAGGGTTACCTCCATCCACAGCGGTCAGCACCAGGCGGTAGTCAGATTGCTTCTCCCGATCCAAAGGCTTCTCCAGGAGCAGCTCTGGGACCAGGCTGCCGTCACTGCGCTTCTTGACATCCAGTGCAAAGTGTTCATTGGAGCTTAGTCTATAGCTACTGATAGAGTTGCTCCCCACATCTGCATCCTGAGCCTTTTCCAAGGGGAAACGCTGTCCTGGAGGAGCTGCCTCCCCAATTTCCAAGTCCAACTGCTGCCGAGGAAATCGGGGGGCGTGATCATTCACATCCACAATTTCAACCTCCGCTCGGTACATTTCCAAAGGCCCTTCGGTTACAAACTCCAGGGGCACGATGCAGTTGGCACTGAGCCCACACAGTGCCTCTCGATCGATTGGATTCTTGATGAGCAGGGCTCCGCTGTCCAAATCCACACGGAAGTGTCTCTGGTTCACCTCTCCAGCGACCTGCAGCCTGCGAGCTGACAGGCTCTCTGTATCCAGCAGGAAATCTTGGGCGACATTCCCTACAAAAGTCCCTTCCTGTGACTCCTCTGGGACTGGGTAGCGGATCTGCCCACAAACGTAATCCAGGTAGCAAAAGAGGAACAAAAGGGTAGCTCCCGGGCAGATTTCTACCCAGCTCCTCACCTTGCGGAGCATTGCTGCCGCCCGCTAGTTCTCTACCTGGTCCTGAGAAGCAGAAGAAGCCGACCCGCCCCAAACGGCCACAGCAGCTGGAGACACCTATCTCCCTTTGCCCGCGCCAGTTCTGGCGGGGCTGGGCCGGCGCCGCAAGGGTTACGCGCCGTTTTTTTGCTGGTGGCGGGGTAGATTTGTCTGCCTTCCGCCATCCGATTGGCAGACAGTGGCTCCTGGGCTCAGCCAATAGGCTGAGTAGAGAACATCCCAATAGCAGCAGGGTTAATGCGTCGCAGCATTGGAGGAAAAAAATTAAAAACCCAAAACAAAAAACACCTATTTTTTCGCCTTCCTCCCGCTCAACAGCATTTCTTTCCACGGGTTATTATTACCTCTGTGGAGAAGAAGACAACACATATGTGTTGTTGGGTTTTTTTCTCTCGAACACACCAACTCCCCTCCGCTCCCCGCCCCTTTTCCGCGGGGAAAACAGCTACAGCCAGAGCCTTAGCAACCTGCAGCCCAGAGAGGAGTAGCCATTTGAGACTGGTCACTTTGTTCAAGCCAGTGTTGTCATCCACCAATATTCTAAATGAGTAGCTTCTGCCTCCATCCAATGGTATTAAAGCAACAGCTAATTAGAAGCACTGCCATATACACAAAACTCTGCCTCTCTCAGATTATTCAGAAACGTATCCACCTCTTTACAGAAAAGGCTTACAGATAAATGTAACCAATTAAATTCATGCAGTACACATTTCTGTTGTAACAGAAGGCACAGTGAAAACCAAACCTCTTTTATTCAGAGGCTTGCTAGTGATATATTAAATTGCCATTCATTGATTTCAAGGACAGTATGGAAGGAGAAGAAGCAGAGTGGAGGGAGCCAGGAGAGGAAGATATTCCAAGTCAGTAAAGAATCAGTTGTGTCTGGGAGGTGCGAAGGACTACATCTCATTATCTGGCAGAAGGCTAATGTTCACAGATTTAATAGCTCCCATGAATGATTGAGATCAAGCAACCAACAGCACTGTGGCTACAAATCCCCTTTATTTGACACCATGGTATGCTTGATATGTTGTTAATTACCAGCAGAGACTGTTTCAAAAGAGCAAGCTTTTCACTTAGCCCCAGGGGGCCTCTTGGAGCTGATGTCTTGATCTCACTCCACCCCCACCCAGATCCAGACCTTCCCAGAAGCCTGGCCACCACCTTGCACAAACGCAGAAACACAGCTAATTTCACACTGTAGTTACCTGCAAACTGTAGTCTGAGTGACAAACACACCAGAGCACAAAGAGGAAAATTCAGCCTGATCTGGATGTATTTCTGAACTCATTCAAATCCTCACCTAAGTTACCACTAAACGTCAACACCAGTAGTAAAACCTGGGTTTCTTATCCTCTCCAGATTTTTTCTCCAAACCCTTGATCCTCAGGAATATCCTTTGACTATGGGGAGGCCAGCAATCAACATTCTGGTCTCAAAGGGAAGGATCTGCTTTCTGTGTTCTTTTACAAAAACATCTAAACCTCCTCCCATGGCAATGATGGAGCCATAAATCAGTCTGACCTGCTAGGTGTTTATGCTAGGATTCACTTCAGTGAAGACACCATCACCCATGCAGCTGCCTCAATCCGAATGGGGGAGGGGAGGGATGGGGAAGGTCATCCTTGACTCATTCCTCTCCCTGACTACATATATTATGTCAATCAACAAGTTCTGATGATTTTACAATGGTCATCTCCCTCCATCTATACTGCCACTGTGGTGATTCAAGCATTTATCAGTTTTCTACTCAAATCTCATAATAGCCTTCTAACTGTTTTCCTTGTCTCCAGTCTCAGTATCCCCAATCCATCTCACTCATGACTGCAAAAATCATCTTTCTAAAAGCAATCAAACAACAACAACAACAAAAAACACCTCTGATGCCATCATACATATGTCAGTTCCAAATTCTGCAATGACTATCATCAATAAAGAATAAAGTAAAAACTCCTTGGCCTGGCCTAAAGGTAATTCAAGATCTAACTCCTGCCTACTTGCTTCACTCTATCTCTTGCAAAAACTGTCTGTTTTACAAACATACTTTAAAGTTCAGTAATAACGTAATGCCATTATTCCCCAGCATGGAATTTCCTGCAAGATCCATTTCCACCCGCTTTTCCCTTTACTATTTAACAAACTACTACTCAATCTTTACTTTTCAGCTCAAGCATGACCACATCTATAAGGTCTTCCTGATTTCCCCAGGCTGGCTTAGGTATTTCTTTCTCTTTGCTCCCATTGCTTCCTGTATTATCTTTTCTTTGTGTGTGTATGTCTGTCTCCTATGGTACTCTATGTACCCTAACAGTAGGACTGTGTCTTTTCACCTTTTGTAGTGTCTGGAATGAAGGGGTGCTTAACAAATGGTGAATTATTGATATTATCATTTAGCAAATATTTATTGAGTACTTGTGCTTTATATGACTACTTTATGTTGAATACAGACACTTTATATGTATTACTTTTCACTCTCAACAATTTTGAAAGGAGGTACTATCTTTATTTTATATGTTAGGACACTGGAGTTCAGAGAGATTAAGAGACTTGTCTAAAGCTAAACAACTACTATGTGCAGAAGTAGGATCCCCTACACACACACTCCTACCCCTGGGGTCTGTCTGGAAAGAAATAAAACCTTGTTCTATAACATTTTCAATAATTTTTCTACCAGTTTGTCATCTCTATAACCATAAACTGGACCTTTATTCATGCTTTTAATATCCAATAATTAGACCTCTTACAGGTCTCAACCCCTTATATTTGCTAGTTCACACCAAAACAAACAGGCATACAGTCTGTATTACTAGAACTGGAGAATCATAAAGCCTTAATCCTTATATTCACATATACTGAAACAATGTAACCATCACCACATTCTAATTACAGAACATTTTTGTCAGCCCCAAAATAGACGCCATACCTATTGCTCAATTCTAGATTTTTAAAGAATAGTTGCCTGGTAGCAGTGGTTTATGAAAATTGTCCCTTTAGATGACTGAAATATCATCTGAAGTCTTCCCTACAATGCTCTTTGGGAGATATTCTATGTACTATTTTAAGGTTAGGAAATAACATCACAGAATTTTTAAAAATTTGGCCTGGCGCAGTAAGGCTGGCTCCTGGTTCTGTAAACACCAGAATAACACTTTGCTTCAGAAATATGCTACCTGATAGACTGGGAGGTTCCAGGGCAATGCTTTTCAAACTTCTCTGCACAATGGAATTAGAGATCTTCAAAAATTACTGATCCCTCTGTCCCACCCACAGAAGTTGTACTTTGATTGGTCTGGGATGTGGCCTGGGCTTCAGAATTTTTTAAAGGTCCCTAGATAATTCTAGTGTGCAACCAAATTTGAGACCATTTTGCTAGGGAAAGTGCCAGTTGTTTTTCAGTGTGATCGGAAGAGTAGCAGCTGCTTCTCTCTGGCTTTCATCTTTCCTTAGCCTTTCCATATATGCCTCTGTCTACTTTGTCATCTTTGACTATCTCCAGATTGGCTCGTTTCTAAGGCGTGTTTAAGATTTGGGTGGGCAAAGAACTAATAAAAATAATAATAGCATAGCTAAGAATTTTTTAACACTTATGATACACCAGGCAGTGTGCATACATTATATCATCCACTAATCTTATAAGACCCTTGTTATTTCCTTTTTGCATATGAGAACCAGGCTTAGAAAGATTAACTTGGCCAAGGACCCCTAGTTGGAAAGTGGTGGGGCCTCATTTGTCTAACTGCCAAGCCCAAGGTTGATAGCAATTATACATTCATTAGTAACAAAATTCTGGCTCTCTCACCATTGTAAGTGTGCATGAGTTTCACTTCAGGACAAAGGCCTTGTGGTCGTCTTCACATCATCCTGAATAAATGAAAGCTTTACTTTTCTCAGAATATGACTTTACCTACCTTTCACATTATGTGTCTATCTAAGAAAAATAATGCTGGAAAGATAGGGAATTACATGGGGCGTATAAAAAAAAACCTTTCATTTTGTATTTTATGTTGTTTTGAATAGGCTGGTTTTGCTTTCAAAGTAAATGATTACTTTTACTTTTATAATTAATGGTGATTATCCTTGGATTTGGGTATTTAGTTTAAATTTTTCTGTATAAATTTCTCTATTTTCCAAAATTTCTATAATGCTTGTGGATCACTATTATAACATAAAAGTAGTTTATAAGTAACGTGCACATCATTCCCAGTAGTGTGCTTGGAATAAAATTTAAAGGATACCTAGAATTTTATTTCTTTCACAGAAAATCATTTAAGAATGAGGTACAGGATCTGTGTAGGCAAAGGAAAACTTCCAGCAAATAGTTTTAATGCAGATGTGGCAATCACTTGACAAATGGATGAACGAGGTAGTTTTTATATTCGTAGCAGCTGCCACTGGTTAGAAGTATACAGTAGCTTGTTGCCAGTGAAAATGACACCAAGCTAAACTCTGAGCGCTGAGACCTTGGGTTATAGTTTAACTGCCCCTTAACAAGATTGGTTAGTTGTTAAGGCAAGCCAGCGAGTGCCGAGCATGTGAATCGGGTCCACAGATGAGTCAATTAACCACACTAAGAGACCACAAACCACACTCTGGCCGGGCCATCCCTTTGCAAAGGCACAACGTTTGATCGAGGAAAAGCCAGGTGGAAATGTGGATGCATCATTAAGAAAACATCTTCATCACTAAAACAAAACACAACATCAACAGATAGGCTCTGTACATTCCTGAACGCAGTACAGGAATCAAAAAGCCTTAATACCGGTCCAAGATGAGTTGCTAACCCTTACCTGTCCAGGAGGGGAGCTCTCCGCACCCAACACCTGCCTATAGAACACTGGGTCACAGCTCCGCAGTGTGTTCTGATGGCTGGCCAGAGGGCTGGCAGCCCCAGGTTTCTTCAGCAGTGGGTCGCCTCGGCGCGAGTCAGTAGTGAGGTACACCTGATGGTAAAGGTGCGGCGGCACCAGGCCTCCCCGCACGGCGTCCGCATGCAGAGAGGGCCCTGGTGTTCGGTACAGGGAGCTCGCAGGGGCTCGGTATAAGTCCCTGGACTGTTTCCACTTGTAAACTTTGTATATGATCACTCCCAATACTGTGACTGCGAACCCCACGGAGACCAGGATTAGAGAGAGGAGTAGGTAAAAGGTGAGATTTTTATTCTGCTCCCCAGGGGCAGAGCCCGAGGGGAACTCAGCCCGGGCTTCTGGAGATTCCTCGGTTACTGACACAGTCAGGGTGGCGGTGGTGGACAGAGACGGCTCCCCATTGTCTTTGATCAAGACCGTGAGAGTTTGCCTGGGGGAATCTGTGTCCTGGACAGGGCGGGCGGTGCTGACTTGACCTGTGTGAAGCCCCACAGCAAAAAGGCTCTGGTTGGGGGCTCCCAAGAGGCTGTAGGAGAGCCAGGCGTTGTGCCCTGCATCGGGGTCCCAGCCTACTACCCGCGTGACCACGTGGCCGGCAGCGGTACTTCGGGGCAGCATCTCCACAGAACTCCGGCCAGGACGGGGATATAAGACCTGGGGGGCATTGTCATTGCGATCAGTGACAAATATGTTCACGCTGATGTTGGTGGTCAGGACCGGAGTACCCCCGTCGCTGATATGAGCTGTTAACTCAAACTCCCGCCGATCCTCATAATCCAGCGGGACTAAGGATGACACGACACCACTGTCACGATTTATTGTGAAATAGCGACCCACTAGCCCGGCTTCATCTCCTTCCTCCAAGAGGAAGAAGGAAAGGCGAGCGTTCTGCGGGGCATCGGGGTCCCAGACACTTAGATTTAGTATTGGAACCCCGGGGAGGTTATTTTCCTCCACGTAAATGTCATAGGAAGATTGAGAAGATTGTGGAGGGTTGTCGTTGATGTCGGACACCTGTACCCGCACTGTCGTAAGGGCTGAGAGAGAAGGTGCTCCAGCATCTCGAGCAGTGATGCTCAGGTTGTATTCGGGCACAGTCTCCCGATCTAGGGCTGCGCTTGTTTTCAAAGTAAAGTAATTCTTGAGGGAAGAAGTAAGGCTGAAGGGGAGACCTGGTGCAATCTCGCAAGTCACCAGCCCATTCTCCCCAGCATCCAGATCGGTCACACTGAGCAAAGCGATGACAGTTCCCAGAGGGGCATCCTCGGGGACTGGGCTGTACACGGAAGTGACTGTGATCTCCGGAGCATTGTCATTCACGTCCACAACCTCTACCAAAACTTTGCAATGCGCTCCTTCGGGATTGGCGCCCTTGTCTTTGGCCTGTATGTAAATCTCGTGGAGTTTCGTGTCTTCAAAGTCCAGTCGACCCTTGATTGTCAGCACCCCGGTTACAAGGTCTAAGGAGAATAGTTCCCGCACGCCGGCGCGGTTGTGGCTGCCGAAGGAATAAATGATTTCACCGTTGGGGCCTTCATCCAGATCGGTTGCCCGGACTTGGACCACGCGAGTACCCGGGGTCGCATCCTCCAGGACGCGCGCCCGATACAAGGATTGGTTGAAGGCGGGCGCGTTGTCATTCGCGTCCAGCACGGTGATGCGAATGGGAAGACTGGCGGAGCGAGCCGGGGTTCCTCCGTCCAACGCCGTCAGCACCAACTGGAGACTAGGCTCTCGCTCCCGGTCCAGGGCGCGCTCCAGCACCAGCTCCGCGTACTTGGTGCTGTCCTCCCGCGTCTGCACACGAAGCGCAAAGTACTCATTTCGGCTCAGCTCGTAGGTTTGTAAAGAGTTACTTCCCACATCGGGATCGTGCGCGCTCTCCAGCGGAAAGCGCGTGCCCGGCGCCACGGCCTCACTAATCTCCAATTTCATTTCCCGGGTTGGGAAAGCGGGATTGTTGTCGTTGATATCCTGAATCACCACTTCCGCACTGTACAGCTCAAGTGGAGTCTCCACCAGCAACTCCAGAGTTACTGTACAGGAGGGCAGCGTCCCACAAAGCTCCTCTCGATCCAGGCGGTCGTTCACGAACATCTCCCCAGTCTCTCGGTTCACCTCAAAGAATCTTCTGCTAGCTCCGGACACCACTCGGAGCCTGCGGGCTGACAGGCTGCCGAGATCCAAGCCAAGGTCCGTGACCACGTTGCCCACCGCGAAACCCTTCTCTCTTTCCTCCAGGATCTCATAGCGAATGACGGCGGAAGCCTTGTGCAAGGCACCAAGCAGAAGCAAAACTCCCACCACACTCCCGGTGCTTACCAGTCCGCTCCTCCAGGCCTCTGGGACCATCTCACTCAAAGGCAGTTCCTCTTAGCGGGGTCCAGATCGTCCCGGCGTTTTCGCTGAGAAACTTTCAGCGGGTTAGCGCTTGGGCGCTGGGCGCCGAGTCGGACATGACTTTCTGGATGCCGTTGATTTGCTCGCCGGCTGCTCAGTCTCTGCCTCATCCCGGGGCGCCGAGAGGGGACGGGCCGGGGCCAGATCTCCAGCGTCTTCATTGGCCGACAGCGGCACGCAGAGTCCCAACCAATAACTGCACGAAGAACGCGCTAGCGCGGGTCTCTCTGAGCGGGACAAGCGCTTAGCGCCAGGAACTTCACTTTCCTTTGGCTTCCTTCCAGAGTTCACAGCCAAAGCGCCTTGGCAGTATCCATACATCGGAAACCTACCTAGCCTGGAAAGCCAATTGCAGGGGATGAAGCTGGCCGTTCTGCAAGTCTTCAAGCCAAACCAAGGTCTGTTACATGTTTTAATGGCCGGCTTTAATCGTAAGAAGGGGAATCAAAACAAACTGAAAACGATACAACGCTGTCTGGAAAAAACACTAACAAATTTGGTTTGTTGGAGGACTGGGTAAAGCTATTTAGCTGGACTCTACTTACAAGGAATAATTTAACATTTCTGTGGCGGTGTTAATATTGCAGCTTTATCTCTTACTACTGTTGAATTCCCTGTCATTTCCTCAGTGAGGAGAATCAACAGGACCTGCTATCTGTTTGATTCTGTTTTATGACATTTAAAAATTTAATACAGATTTCTTTTTAAAAACTGGATATTGTTTAGCTTTCATTTCCTAAGAACCAAGGAGCAATGTGAAATTTCCTACCGTCTTTCCCAACGAGCATAATTTCGATCATAGAGCATAATCTCAGACGTCTCTCTTTACTTGATAAATGAATTTCCCAAGACTCTGAGTTCATATGCCACAAAGAGAAGCTGCATTGCTAATAAAGGATAGCGCCCCTCCCCCACAAGGCAGGGGGCAGTGAACCAGACTTATTTATCACTTGAGACCTTTATAAAATGACTGAAATATGGCTGCAAAGTTCCATAAAGTCTTTAGGGAAATACAAAGCCTTTACCCATGGAATAAAGAGCCTCAAGTTTTCTGTATTTAAGACCGTCGTTACAAAACAAAATAGCAGCGATTAGGATAACGAATAAGAGTCAGGTATGAAATAAGTCAGAGCTGACCTGTACACCATTGGCAAGAAACTCTCCTCTGAGGTTCCTGGGTTCCTATCTATTAAATGAATAAGGCAGGTAAAATGCCTGGCACAGAGTAAGCCTCAATTAGTGATGCAAACCATTCCATTAGAGGTAAAGATTTAGAGCCTCACACACTATTCCTGTATAACTGTCTTGGACATTACTTTGATTGCATATAGTTCTTTCAGTAGTATAACTGAGCCTTGACACAGGGAGGTAGGCAGACAGGTTAGGTAGGTAGACAGGAAATAAGTATATACAGAATATTTATTGAAGAGATGAAAAGCCTTACTTGACCTGTTTCTCCACGTCAATACTTGAATTCATCTCTTAAGACACCCAGTTTTAAATACTCAAGCTTGATAACTGGCCAGCCCACAAGAAGGCTGAGAGGCATTAAAAGATACAATATATTCTATTGAATGTATTTAGAATTTAGAATATAGCCCAGTCACTTGCTAATCAAAGTGTGAGCCAATGACTGATGGCACAAGCATCACCTGGGAGTTTGTTAGAAATGCAGAAATGACCCACTTCAGACCCACGAAAACAGAATTTGCATTTAACAAAATACCTGGGTGATGTGAATGCCCACTGAAGCTTGAGAAGCACTGATCTAGGGGGTTATTCAGAGATAAACTGATTTATAAATCATTTTTAAAATATTTTATTTATTTATTTATTTTTAGAAAGAGAGGAAGGGAGGGAGCGAGAGAGGGAGAGAAACATCAATGGGAGAGAGAAACATAGATTGGTTGCCTCTCATATGTGCCCACCTGACCTGGGTCCTGGACAGAACCCCCAACCCAGGCATGTACCCTGACTGGAAATCAAACTGGTGACCTTTCACTTTGCAGATCAATACCCAACCAACTGAGCCACACCAGTCAGTGCTGATTTATCAATCATTTTTTCCACTCACCATCACTTAATTGACCAATGTCTTTTCAAAACTAGCTTTTAAAAGTTGAAGTACTTTTGCCATTCATAAGGCCCATAGTTTTCCTAAGACCTCTTCATAAGCCAGCAGAACCCTCTTGGATCTATTCTTCACAGTAGCCAGAATGATCTTAACATTTTAATTGGATCATGAGTCTCCAGCTCAAAAATCCTGGGTAGCATGTCACTGCTCTTGAAATAAAACACCAGATCCTTTGCACAGTATCCAAGTTCTCCTGTCTTCTCTTGCTTTCAGTGTGGCGATCAGTCTAGCTCTCTTGTGCCCCAGAGCCTTCACAGCTGCTGTTCCTCCCTAGGAAAGATTCTTTCCCTCCTATCCCTTTGATTTGCTAGTTTCTGCAAACCTATCAGGTCTCATTTTAAATGTTATTTCCTAACAGAGGTTTTCTCTTAGGCTTCATTTAAAACTAGAAGACTTTTCTATGTTCTCTCAGAGCACCTTATATTTTCCATTGTTGAACCGAACACAATTGAAAGTTTTGTAATTATTGTTTTAGCATAGTGTCTGCCTCTTCCACTAAAAATAAAAAAGCTGCAGGAGGGCAGAGATCATACCTATTTTGATAATCAGCTGTATGCCTGGCATCTAGTAGAGTAGGTACTTAATGCTTCCCCCCTTCCTAGCTTTATTGAAGTATAACTGACAAATAAAATTGTATAAACTTAAGGTATACAACATGATTATATATATATATATATATATATATATATATATATATAATGAAATGATTACAATATAGTTAATACATTCATCACCTTACCTAGTTACCATTTTGTGTGTGTTAAGACCATTTAAGATCTATTCTCTTAGCAAATTTCAAGTATACACTACAGTATTGTTAATTATAGTTACCATGCTGTACATTAGATTCCCAGAATTTTTCATCTTATAACTGAAAGTTTGTACTCTTTGACCAACATTTTCCTATACTTAATAAGCTTATTAATACATAAACTGTCATGCGAATGTCATAGTAATCATAAAATGTACTAAGGATTATATATATTCATTTACGTGTATCCATAAGCATTTCTGGAAGATACAGTCCCTCTTTCAAGCTACCAGTGGGCCTAATGAAACTATTTCTTAACATAATAATTTGAAAGAGAAAATACATTTTGCCAAAGAACCAAGTGAGGTGTGCTCATGCAACTCACTGAAGAAAAACAAATATGGCATAACTTGCTGCGTCACCTATACCCAGGGGAAATGGAAGCACCAATGTACAGGACCAACACAATCTTCCAATCTCTATCTTCTCTCTCTGTTTTATGACTTTAAGAGAGCCTATGATCAATGAGATGCTAAAACATAATATAATTTTTAAATAGAAAGTAAATGTATCATAGTGGTCAAGAGTAAGGCCTTAATGTCCAAAAGACTCAAGTTACAATGCTGGACATTACATTTAGTAACTGTGTCACCATGAAGCTTTTATTTTTAACTTCTCTTTTATTTTCTTGATCTGTAACATGGAAATCATAATAGGATTCCTTTACATAACCACAGGCATCTTAATCTCTTATTTTAATCTTTTGACAACTTTATACTTACAGAGTTCACCTAAACAATTAATGATTTTTAGTAAATGTACACAGTTATCAGACCAACACCACAATCCAGTTTTAGAATACTCCCATCATCCCTAAAAGTTCCCTCATGCCTGTCTGCAGTCAATCTTTGCTCCTCCCCCCAGCCTCAGGCAACCACTTATCTACTTTTTGTATAGTTTTGTTTTCTTCTAGAAATTTCATATAAGTGAACTATAAAGTACATAGTCTTTTGTATCTGGCTTTTTCACTTAGCATAATGTCCAACCCAACTCTTAACTACACCCTCAATTCTGTTCTTTCTCCAACCTTTTTTGTCTAATAAGAGGCACTTCTAATAAAATATTCCTAAGTCATTCTTAACATCTTTTTCTAAATCCCCATATTCCATTCATTACCAGTTCCTGTCAATGCTTACTGCCTCCAAAATATGTTTGAATCTATTGATTACTCTCCCTCTCTACAGTCACTACCTGAGTCAAAACCACTTTAAAAACTGTCCTGGCTTCCTCTCTGGTCTTCTTATTTCCTCTTTGTTTTCCCCAAACTCTATTTCACATGCAGAAACCCGAGAGATCTTTCAAAAATATAAATTAATTGATATACTCTCTTTCATAAAAATAAGTGCTTGGAACCAGGACTGGTTACATAATTTGCAGGGTTAATGCAAAATGAAAACAGGGAGCTAAAAATTACTAAGAATTGCAAGATGGTGACAGCAGAGCATTAACCCAAATGCAGGGCCCTTCTGAGAATGGGGGCTATTTTAACTGCACAGGTCACATGCCCATGATGCTGGCCTTGCCTAGCACAGAGGAAGCTCTCCATAAATATTACCTAATATTATTTTAAATAGTAGGTGATTACCCAATATTTAATCCCAGACAGTCAGTAATATCAGAAAAGTCTACTTATGATCCTGTTAAATTACTACATTCAAGGAAAAAAATATATGTGTTATTCCCTTAAAATCCTAAGTATCATCTAATAATCTCTCAATTCAATATGATTTGGCTATTTGATAAACATCCTAAGATTAAATTAAGGGACCATTTGGGGAGAAATGTCATAAAAAAGATAACCAACAGATCAATCATATATCACAATTTAGATAAATGAGAGATTTCAAGGGTTTAATGAGGAAGCTGACTCATTTAGCCTTAATATTTATATAAATGTATTTGTGCAAAAATGTTTTGCATTCTTGAATTTTAATTAATGATCTATGAATCTTAAGAATAAGTTTTTTAAGAACTCCATTCTATCTACTTTTAGAACAAGAAGAAATTACCTCATCAAAATATTTTGAAACTACAATCAGTGATTTTAGAGGTCTGAAGTTTAAGGGAAAATAAAAAAGATGTTTAGCTTTTTTCTCATTTGAGTGCTATTCTCTTATAGTGTTGATCTCTTATTGCTTATTATATCATAAATCTTAGGTATGCCAGGAAACTACCTGCAAAATACTACTAAATTTATTCACATGTAAAACTCCCAAGATACCTAAATTATCCTTAGAGAGAGAGAATTTGTTTAATTTTTCCCAAGCATGTTTTATTATATTGTTATCTAAATTATTATCAGGTTTTACCAATTGTTTGTTTATATTTTTGTATTAAGTAATTTTCTTCAACATATAATAATAATTTTGAGTGAGAAACAAGTGTGGCTTTCTGATCATTAAAACCTTCTGGCAATATATTAGTTTGGTACATGATAAAGATGCTATTTCAAATCACTAGGGCAAAGATGAAGTTTTAAATAAATGTTATTGGGACAATTGGATAGCCACGTAGGAAAAAAAAGATAAAATTATTATTTTTTAATTAATTAATTAATTTGTTTATTTATTTATTTTATTTTTAGAGAGA
Organism: Furipterus horrens; assembly: GCF_987537825.1. NCBI lineage: Eukaryota > Metazoa > Chordata > Mammalia > Chiroptera > Furipteridae > Furipterus > Furipterus horrens. The sequence goes on from NW_028327180.1 coordinate 72,891,796, forward strand.
GGAGAAAGGAGAAAGAGAGGGAGAGAAACATCATTGTGCAGTTGCCTTTCACTCGCACCCCCAACTGGGGACCTGACGTGCAACCTAATCATGTGCCCTGACTGGGAATCGAACCAGCGACACTTGGTTCACAGGCCGATGCTCAATCCACTGAGCCACAGCAGCCAGGGTTGATAAAATTATTTTTATACCTCAACACACACAAGAATAAAGTTCATATAGATCAGGGATCTAAAAGCAAAAATTAAAAAATATACAAGTCCTAGAAGAAAATTGATGCTGAGTGTACAGCAAAGCTTTCTAACTATGACTCCAAACCTAAATGCAATACAAGAAAAGACTGATTCATTTGATTACATAAAAATAAAGGGGAGGATTGCATTGCAAAAAGCACCATAAACAAATGTGAAAGGCAAATGAAAGGCAAAAAGTATTTGCAACTTGTATCTTGGACAAAGAGCTGGTATCTCTAAACATATAAATAAAAGTTTAAATTTTAGGATGAAACACAAAAATCTAAGAGAAAAATGAACATGAGACATGAACAGACAATTTTTAAAAGGAGATAAACTGACTATTAAACATATGAAAAGGTGTTTAACTTGAATCATAATGAGAGAAATTTCAAACTAAAATTACTTTGAGTTTGTTACTGATTAGACTGGCAAAAATTTTAATGTTCGACAACATACTTTGTAGATGAGGATTTTGGAAAATTAGCATTATCTATTGGTAGAAATACAAAAAAGTACTACCTACATGGAAGGAAATAGTTATATTTGATAAAACTAAATATGCATTTAGCCTATGGCCTAACAATTACATTTTTAGGAATTTGCCCTAAATATATACATAAAAATTATGAAAATACATATGTACCAGGTTATTCATTACAGAATTACTTGTAATTGCAAGAAGGTTGGAAACTACCTAAATGACAAACTACAGATTGGTTGAATAGACTGTGTATGTATATATACAATGGGGTTTTATGAAGCCACATATTTCAAAAAACAACAAAGGTCTCTATAAATCAATATAGAAGATTTCCAGGATATATTCTTAGTGCAAAAACAAAGTGAAAATTTTTGCTTTTGACCATGTGGAACTATCCACACCACTATAAATAACTAGAAAATTGATGAAAATATGTGAAAAATGCTTTTAGACATTGGCTCAAAAGGATCTCTGTTTTTTGGGTTTTTTTTTTGCTTGGAGGCAATTTTCAGAAAACGGGGCAGGAAAGGGAAAATCCAAGAATGACACAGTGATCATGCTGAGTTGAAAAGTATAAATTAGAATTTGAGAGACTAAGGCAGCCAAAACTTGAGGGACAGAACACCAGAGAGAATGGAGCTGCACAAAGAACTCCAGAAATTTGGATAAGGATTCCCTTGAATCTTTGGCTGAATGATAATCTGAGCATATGTAGACTGAGATTCTCTTAAAGATGGACGAAGAACTGTCAAGGGAGCTATTAGCTAAAGAATTTCTGGAGCTCACACAGGAATGGGAAATATTTGAATTCCATTCAGCCAGAAGACAGAGACCCGGCTGAACACTCACAGAAAAATAAAAAAAGAAGTCACGACTTAGCAGCGGGTCTAAACTAGCTCACGGCAAATGCTTCTATAGACCTGCCCTAACAAAGCTTAAAAACAAGCTTTGAAAAGGCCAACCTGATCTGCACATAACTTAAAAACCTTCAATACTTCTTAGAGAAAGACAACAAAATCCGAACATTAAACGATGTAACATTTACAATGTCTGCCATCCAATAAAAACATCACTATATATGCAAATAAGCAGAAAATTGTGTCCTAAAACCAGGAAGAAAATCAGCACTAGAAATGGCAGAGACAATGAAATTAGCAAACAAGAACTTTAAAATAGCTATTGTAAATGTTCTCAAGGACTTAAAGGAAAACATGAAGATAATGAGAGAAGTGGAGTGAAATGAAAGAATGAAGTTGATCTTCCAGAGGTGAACAATTAGTGAAGTAAAAAATTCACTAGATTGAATTAGCAGTAGACTAGATGCTAAGAAAGAAAAGATCACTGAACTTTCAGGCGTAGCAACAGAGACTATCGAAACTGAAATATATTTAAAAAATGAAAAAAGATTCAGCAAGCTGTGGGAAAATTTCAAGTGGTCTAACATAAGTGAAGTGGAAGTTCCATAATTGTATGTGAGTGTGATAAATAACATTTGAATAAATATAGTCCCAAACTTCCTAAACTTAAAATTATAGACCTACAGAGTGAAGAAGCTCAATGAATCCCAAGTAAATTAAACATAAAGAAAAACACACCAAGGTCCATCAATCAAATTTCTAAAAGTCATTGATAGAGAGAAAATTACAGAAGCAGTTGGAAGAAAGATTATAGACTTCTTATCAGAAATAATGCAAGATAGAAAAGAGAGCGAAACAATATCTTTAAAATGCTGGAAGAAAAAAATTGTCATCCTAGAATTTCATATCCAGCCAAAGTATCTCTCAAAAATAAAAGTGAAATAAATATTTTTTTTAGAGAAACAAAAACAAACAAAATTTGCAACAAGCAGGTCGGTATTGCAAGAAATATTAAAGGAAGTTCTTTAGTCTGAAGGAAAATGACACCAGTTGGAAATTTTGATCTATATAAAGAAATTAGTGACAGAAATGATAAAAATGTAGGTTACATATTAAAGACCTTCTCACTTTTTAATTTCTTTAAAAGAAAATTGATTATTTAAAGCAAGAATAACATACTGTGGGGCTTAAAATATATGCAGAAGAAAAATGTGTGACAATAGCACAAAAAACAGAGAAGGGAAATAGAAGTATGTTGTTTGGGGGTTGCCTGAGGGGGGCAAAAAGGGAACAACTGGGACAACTGTAATAGCATAATCAATAAAATATAATTTAAAAAGAAATATATTGTCGCCCTGGCTGGGTGGCTCAGTTGGTTGGAGTGTTGTCCTGTACACCAAAAGGTTGTGGGTTTGATTCCTGGTCAGGGCACATACCTGGGTTGCAGGTTCGATCCTCAGTAAGGAAGAATTAGTGAGGCAACTTATTAATGTTTCTCTCTCACATCAATGTTTCTCTCTCTCTCTCTCTCTCTCTCTCTCTCCCACTTCAATAAAAAAATATCTTCAGGTGAGGATTTAAAAAAATAAAAAGAAATATATTGTTAAAAGATACTTCATTATATGTGGAGTGCTATACCTCTGTGAATCATATTTATGGTGATAAGTTAAAGGTGCATAGTGAACTCTAGAACAACCTCTTAATATCAGAGACAAATGGAATATTAAACAATACTCAATCTAAAATAAAGTACAGAGGAAATGATGAAAGATATAAAAAGCTGATGGGATAAGGAGAAACAAAGAGCAAGGTGGTAGATGTAATCATATCAATATTGCATTAAATGTAAGTGATCTGAGCATTCCCACTAAAAATGAGGTGGAAAAAAAACAAGACACAGCTTTATCCTACAGAAAATGCATTATATATATATATATATATAAAGAAGAAAAAAGATATCTCATGTAACACTAATTATAAGAAAACTGAGTGGTTATATTAATGTCAGAAGAAAATAGACATTCAGACAAGATGTATTACAGAGAAAAAGAGAGATATTTAAAAATGACAAAAGGTCAACTTATTAAGTATCAAGAAGATTTAACAATCTTAAATGCCTATTTATTCACAGAAAATTACCAGAGACAAAGAGGGACAGTATGCAATGATAAAAAGGTAGATCCAACAGGAAGACATAGCCACCTTTAATATGTATACACCAAAAAACAGAACTTCAAAATATGTGAAACAAAGACTGACATAACTGAAAAGTAAAATAAACAAACCCATCATTATAGTTGCAGACTTCAACAATTTGACAACAATTGAGAAAACTACTAACAATTGAATATAAATAAACAAATTGTGGTAAAATTTTTTTTAAAAAAATTTATAGAATTACTAACAAGAATATAGAAATGAAAAAAACACCTTTAACTAATAGGACCTAATTGACACTTATAGAGCATTCCACCCAAAAGAACATATTCTGATCACACCCAGAGTCAGAAAACAAGGCTCAACTAATTTAAAAGAATGGAAATCACACAGAATATATGCTTTGACTATCTTAGAATTAAAATAAAAATCAAAAAGATAACAGGAAAACCTCTAAACTCTTGGAAACAAAACAACACAGTTCTAAATAATCCATGGCTCAAAGAGTAAGTCTCAAAGAAAATTTAAAAATACATTGAACTGAATGAAAGTGAAAATACAACATATCAACATTTATGGAATATAGCTGAACTAGTCCTGAGAGGTAAATGCATAGCATTAATTATAAAAGAAAAGGTCTCAAATGAATAAACTACAATCCACCAGAAAAGCAAAATAAATACAAAGCAAGCAGAAGCAAAGAAATAACAAATATAAGTACAGAAACCAATGAACTATAGGTCCTAGGTATATACCCAAGAGAAATGAAAACATATGTCTGTACAAAGACTTGTAGCAAGTGTTCATAGCAACATTTTTCCTAATAGTCCCAAACTGGAATCAACCCCAATGTCTATCAATGAATAAATAGATAAAATGTGGTAGGAGCATGGAAATAATAAAAATGAGAGTGGAAATTAATGAAATGTACAAAAAATAGAGAAAAATCAATGAAACCAAAAACTGTTACTCTAATTACAAAATAAGACAAAGAAATTAAAGGAAAAGTAAACTACCAATATCTTTCATAAACATACATACAAAAATACTTTATATAATGTTAGCATATTGAATCCAGCAATATAGAAAAAGCTAGAATATGATAACAAAGTTGGGTATTTTCTAAAAATGCGAAGTCTGTGTAATTTACCATATTAATGAGTAAAGTAAAAAAGTTATATGATCATTTCAATAGGTGCAAAAGAAAACATTTGACAAAATTTACACTCATTCATAATTTAAACACTCTCAACAAGCTAGAAATAAAGGGAACTTCCTCAGTCTGCTAAAATGTATCTATGGAAACTTAATGGTGGAAGTCTAAATGCTTTCCCTCAGAAAAGACTAGAAACAAGGCAAGAATGTCTACTCTCGCTATTTCTATTAGATTTTGCTCTGGAAGTTCTAACCAATGTAACAGGGCAAGTAAAAGAAATAAAAGGCATGCATATTGGAAAGGAAGAAATAACCAACCCCCTTTTTTTCCAGAAAACATGTTTGTGTATGTAGAGAATTCTAAAGAAAAAAATAACACTACAGGTACTCATAAGTCAATTTATTAAGGGCCCAGAATGGAAGATCAATATAAACAATGGCACCTCAATAAGTTCAATTTGAAAATCAATTGTACTTTTATATGTTTACAATGATAAATTAGAAAATAAAAATTTAAATGCTATTTAGAATAGTAGAAAACATTAAATAATAAGCAGTGAATTTATCAAAACATACATAAAATCTGCACACTGAAAAGCAGAAAACATTGCTTAGAGAAATTTTTAAAAAACTTAAATAACTTAAGAGACATGCCATGTTCATGGATTGAAAAATTCAGTAACATCATTAATTTTTCCCAAATTGAAGTTATAGATTCAACGCAACCCTAATCAACATCCAGAAGTCTTTTTTGTTCTTAAAGAGACAGCATGAAATTTATATGAAAATTAGAGGATCTAGAATAACAAAAACAACTTTAGAAAAGGAAAGCAAAGTTAGAGAACTAATACTACCTGATTTCAAGACTTTATTACAATGCTACATATATATATTAGAGCAGAGGTCCCATGAAAAGACACATATTTATGATCAAATGATTTTTGTGGAAGGTACCAAGATTACTTAATGGGGAAGGATAATCTCAGCAAATTTTTCCAAAGGCACAACTTGACATTCCTCCGGAAAAATATAAACTTTCACAATACACACAAGCATCAACTCAAAATGAATCATATACCAAATTATAAATGGCAAAACTATAAAAATTCTAGAAAAAAATGAAAAAAATCAATAGAACTTTGCAATAGCCAAAAACATATTAAATAGGACATAAAAACTATAAAAGGAATAATGAATTAATTGGGCTTTATCAAAATTACAACTTCTGCTTTTCAAAAGACACTATTAAGAAAAAAGTCAAGCCAATCTTCAGGACAAGTCCTAATATCCACAAAACATATATGTGACAAACATTCACAACCAGAATGTATTTTTTTAAAATTTTCATAACTCAATTTATGAGACAGATAACTCAAAGATGAACAAAAGCTCTGAACACACATCAAGAAGATATACAAATAGCGAATGAGCACATGAAAAGATGTTTAATATCTTTAGTCAACAAGAAAACACCAATTAAAACCCCAATGAGATAGTACTACAAACACCTAGAATGTTTAAAATTTACGGTAAGTTTGTCGATGGGAAGCATTTGGGGAGGATGTGGGTCAAACAAAACGCTCTCATGTGATACATAGGAGACTTCCGGCCAAGATGGAGACCTAGACTGACACGCTCTGTCTCCCTCCACAACTAAGAAGGAATACAACTACTGCAAAACCAGAAATAACCAGAAGTTCTGAAAATAAATGGAAGTCCAATGTATGAAGTTATAAAGAAGTGGTGCTCATCCAGACAGGTAGGAGGGGTGAAGCCAGAGCGGAGAGGTCAAGCTGTGTTGGCGGCAGGATGGCGGTAAGCACAGACACCCGTATTTAAGGGGAGGTGAGAAGCGCCTGACGAGCACCCTTGGCTGCAGAACAAACCCATCAGTTTGCGATTCCAACGCCGGGGATAGCTGACCTCCATTGCCTCGGACTGCGAGGCCCAGAGGGAGTAGGGATGGAGGAGGAGGCTCCCCATCTCTCACAGAGAGTGAACAGCAGGAATCCATCTTGGACCTCCACCTCCACAGAAAATGCCACAGCGTGGTGAGAAGGGTCACTCAGTTGTGACCAGCGCACAGGGCTCTGCCCCCCTGTAGTGAAGGAGGTGTGACAGCCCTGCCCAGGAAGCAGAGTTAAACACAAAACGATCAGGATGGCACAGATCATGATAAAGATCCCGGTGACCCAGCTGACCAGACAGCAAATATCTAATCGAATGAAGCAGCAGATAGGAAATCTTTCTGAGGCACAGTTCAGAGCTTTGGTTATAAAAATGCTTAAAGACCTAATAGCAGATCTTAAACAAGACAGGGAAGGAATGAAGGCTAGTCCTGTTGAAATTAACAAAAACACATATGAAACTAGTGGTGAGGGAAAGAAAACCAGGGATCAAATCAACAAATTGGAACATAGGGAAGGAACAATCAACCAGTGCAGAAAGAGGAAACAAGAAGTGAGGAAAATGAGGAGAGGCTCAGAAACCTATGGGACAGCCATAAGTGGGCCAACATCTGAATCATAGGGTTGCCAGAAGGTGAAGAAGAAGAACCAGAAATTGAAAAAGTATATGAAAAAATAATAAAGCAGAACTTCCCTAACTTAGGGAAGGAAATAGACTTACAGGTCAAGGAAGCATGGAGAGTTCCAAACAACTGGACCCAGGGAGAACCACACCAAGACACATTATAATCAAAATGTCCAAAATTAAGGATAAATAAAGAATCTTAAGAGCAGCAAGAGAGAAGAAAAGAATTACATACAAAGGGGTCCCAATAAGACTATCAGCTGATTTCTCAAAAGAAACTCTGCAGGCAAGAAGGGACTGGCAAGAAATATTCAAAATAATGAAAAGCAAAAACCTACAGCCACGATTACTCTATCCAGTGAAGCTGTTATTCAAAATAGAAGGGCAGAGAAAGTGCTTCCAGGACAAAGTAAAACTGAAGGACTTCATCAGATCCAAACCACTGTTTTATGAGATGTTAAAGGGACTTGTTTAGGAGAAGGAGGATCAAAACTATGAACATTAAAATGAAAACTGTATCACAACAACCAACAACAGAAGCTAGGGAATCGAAACAAAGGCAAACAAAGTGGGCAACGAGAGTGGAAAAAGAATTATAGGTATGGGGAACATTATGGGGGGAGGTCAACAGGAAGGGGGAAGGGGGAAAAGGGAGGGAGATGGTACAGGAATTAAGAAGCATAGTAGGAGGGAGTGGAGTAGATAGGAGGATGTTGAGAAGAACTATATGCACAACCAATAGGCATGGACTAAGGGGGAGAGGACAACTGGAGGGAGGGGGGGTCACTGGGTGGAGGGGAACAGAGGGAAAAGAAACTGGGACAACTGTAACAGCATAATCAATAAATCATATAAAAAATAAACAAAAGCAATGAGAAAATGTCCTTGGGTGAGGGTTAAAAAATTAAAAGCAAAAAGCAAGACCAATCCACCCAGCCATGGTTGTCAGAACATGGAGGCAGCTAGAATGCACACCTGAAATTTTGGTATATGCTAATCAACCTAGCCCTGGACTTAGCCATTCCCAAAGAATATGCTGATGGACTTAATCCATTCCCAGGGGAAATGGTAATGGACCTAGCCAGATATGTTAATTAACCTAGTGTGTGTTGGGGGGAAAGCCAAGTGATATAAATGACCTACTGAATATGTTGATAAGTAAACTCACCCTCACCGAAATGTGTGGTTGACAAGTATTAAAAAAGGGCCTGCGGAAATGCTGGTGGGACTCCTATGGGCCCACAAGGAGGACTGGGAGTCCCCATTCCCTGTTCCCCATTCCCTGGTCCCATTCCCATTCCCATTCCCATTCCCATTCCCATTCCCCTTGCTCCTACAGGCCCTTGAGTTCGTCCAGGAGCTGCCTCGCCCCTCCCCCTCCCCCTTCCCCCTTTTTCCCCTCAATAAACCCATTGCCTAATCCCCCCCTGCCAAAGAACTCTCTCATGCACTACTGATGGAAATGTAAAGTGATATTATTACTTTAAAAATGTTTTGCCACTTCTTATAAAGCTAAATATATACTTCTCATATTACATGACCCATCAGTCTTGCTTTTAGGTATTTAACCAAGAACTAAAAATCTATACCCACAAAAAGCCTTGTACATAAATGTTCGTATCACCTTAATTCAGAATAACACCAAGCTGGGAACATCCCAAATACCCACCAACAGGTGAATGGCTAAACTGTGATATATCGATACAAAGCAATACCGCTCGGCAATGGAACAGAACAAGCTACTAACAATACATGCAACAGTGTGAATGAATTTCAAAAATATGTTGAGCAAAAGAAGGCAAACACAAAAGGGCATATGTTGGATGGTTCCATTTAGATGAAATTCTGGAAAAGGCAAAACTAACTTACAGTGACAGGAAGCAGGTCAGCAGTTGCCTGAAGCCAGGAATGTGGGAAATCGGTTGCAAAGGGCACCAAGGAACTTTTGAAGGTTAGAGAAATGTTCTATATTTTTATTATAGTGGTGGTTACACAGGTACAAACATTTCTCAAAATTCATTGAGTTGTATAATTTTATACATTTTATTATATATAAACTATACTGCAATAAAACTGATTAAAATTGTTTAAAAAGCAAACTGCAAAAGAGTACACACAGGCATTGCTCTCTTTGCATGGCAGTGAAGGACTGTAACAATGACCATGCAAGCTGAAACTGTAAGGTGGTCTTAATAATCAATGAGGGAAATTATGATTGTTTCATCACCTTTAAAATTTTTAATGAAAACATTAAAAACTCTCTCATAGTGAAGTAAAAAATAATAAAATAGTTACTTAGTACATTGTAATCTAAAATATTAGAACCAGTGAGAATTACCACATGAAAATTAAAACTAAACTATAGGACAATCATCATTCAGAACCATCAGAAATTGAGCTGGATGGAAGTCCTACAACTATAGAATTAAAGAAGAAACTACACTAAGACTGATAGGAGAGGTGGAGGTGCAGAAAAGGCTGGTCTTACATGCATATGTGGCATATCAGATAAAAATCAGGAGAGATCTCTCAAGAGTGAGGGGTCCCAACCTCACAGCAGGCCCCACAGCCTAGGGTTGGGTTCCAGTGCCAGGAAGATAAGTCTCCATAACTTCTGGCTGTAAAAACCAGTGGGGACTGAGGCTGTGGAAGACAGAAACTTCTAGAATCTTAGGCAATTCCTCTTAAAGGGCCTGCATGCAAACTTACTTGGACTCATTCCCTCTGAGCTCCAGCACTGGGGCAGCAGATTAAAAGGCATCAGAGACATTTAGGGAAGAACCAAATTGTCTGGCATCAGGGCAACAGCTGCAGGGCATCTTTCTCCCAGACAGAAGTGCTGGCCATTGTTCCTTTTCTGAGACCTCCCCGCACAGAGACAGCAGGTGGGGACCATATCTGAGACTCCATCAACCTAGCTTACACTGTTTTCCCCACCCTGGTGATTCCCTGAGGCCCTGCCCCACCCAACTTTCAGGCCCACCCAAGCTGTTTCCAGTGGTTTTTCCATACAAAGGGGTCTATCTTCAGATTTTCCTATATTCTCTCAAAGAAGCAGCATCAGTCTTCAGCGAGTCCTGTCTCTCTAGCTAAGTGGCCCCAGGCCCAGCAGTAGCAGAAGCCAGCCTTGGTCCACAGCTTGGCCTCTCCTGGGCACTTCCAAGCCTAGCCCAAGTAGCAGACATCTGCAGATCGCTTTATAGCTAATGCCATGTGATCCCAGACAGAACACAGGCGGTGGCTGACCTTGGATGTGCCAACAGCAATCAAGGCTCAACTACAAGCATAGGATATATACATCCCACATACTAGATGCACCTTGAGTACCCAGCTAGGGTAATAGGGGAGGCTGTGCCACTGGATTCTACAGGAGACCTACTACATTAACCCACTCTATCAAACCTGGGAGACATAGTAGCTCTACCTAATACATAGAAACAAACACAGGGAGGCTGCCAAAATGAGGAGATGGAACTTGACCCTAATGAAAGAACAGAACAAAACTCCAGGAAAAGAACAAAACAAAATGGAGAAAAGCAATCATCAGAGGCAGAATTCAAAACATTGGTAATAAGTATGCTCAAGGAACTTAGTGAGAACCTCAACACCATAAAAAATATCTAGTCAGAAATGAAGGATACACTAATGAAATGAAGGACAATTTACAGGGAATCGATAGAGTGGATGAAGTCAAGAAACAAATCAGTGATTTAGAACATAAGGAAGCAGAAAACAACCAATCAGACAGCAAGAAGAAAAAAGAATCCAAAAAAAAAAAAAAATTAAGATAGTGTAAGGAGCCTCTGGGCGCCAGAAAAAGAAGAGAAAGAGCAAGAAATTGGAAACCTTTTTGAAAAAATAATGAAAGACAGCTTCCCTAACTTGGTGAAGGAAATAGACATTCAAGTACAGGAAACACAGAGAGTCTTAAACAAGATGGACCCAAAGAGGACCACACCAAGACATATCATAATTAAAATACCAAAGATTAAAGACAAAAATAGAACATTAAAAGCAGCAAGAGAAAAGAAATTACATACAAAGGAGTTCCCATAAGACTATCAGCTGATTTCTCAAAAGAAACTTTGCAGGCAAGAAGGGGCTGGCAAGAAATATTCAAAGTGATGAAAAGCAAAGACCTACAGTGAAGATTACTCTACCCAGCAAAGCTATCATTTAGAACTGAAGGACAGATAAAGAGCTTCCCAGACAAGGTAAAGCTAGTATTATATGAAATGTTAAAGAAGAATAAATTTTAAATGTGAACAATAAAATGGCAACAAATACATATTTATCAAAACTGAATCTAAAAAACAAAATAAACAAACAAGCAGAACAGAAACAGAATCATAGATACAGAGGTTGTTTTGAATGTTGCCAGTTGGGAGGAGGTCCAGGGGGGGATGGGTGAAAAAGATGAAGGGATTAAGAAGTACAAATAGGTAGTTACAGAATAATCATGGGGATGTAAAATACAGCATAGGGAAAAGGGTAGCCAAAGAACACATATTCGGGACCCATGGACATGAACAATGGTGTGGGGATTTCCTGAGGGAGTGGGGCAGGGAGCTGGGTGATGGGGAAAAAGGAGGGAAAATTGGGACAACTGTAATAGCATAAACAATAAAATATAATTAAAAGTGAATTAAAGCCCTGGCTGGTGTGGCTCAGTGCACTGAGCACCAGCATGTGAACCAGAAGGTCGCTGGTTCAATTCCGTCAGGGCACATGCCTGAGTTGCAGGCCAGGTCCCCAGTTGGGGGCGTATGAGATGCAACTGATCTATGTAGCTCTTGCGCATCAATGTTTGTCTCCCTCTCTTTCTCCCTCCGTCCCCCTTTCTCTAAAAATAAACATATAAAATATTTTTTTAATGAATTAAAAGATCTTATTTCTTTTTGAAAAACTTATTAAGAAGAGGATTTAGCTTCTTCTGTAATTTACAGCATAGAACAAGCATTCTTTCTATGCCTTGGCAAATTGTCATACCCCTTTCTAAGTTTAGATCAACTTCCAACACATCCTTTGAGTTTTCAATGGCAAGAAACAGTTCTGAGAGATACTTAAATGTGAAATTTTTTTGCTGGTGTCATTTTTTTCTAGCACATCTTCATCCTTTTCATCACAACCACTTTTCTCACTCATGTTTCTAAGTTCACTTTCACTAAGTTCCTTTGGCTGCATGTCTAGAGACTCTTGAAATCAGCAGTATCAACACTCCGTGGCCAGCTATTTCTTCTGCAACTCTATGTTTAATTCAAGTTCATTGACAGCATTACGTATCACTTTTGTTTCCTGACTGCACTTCCATCTTTGTTGGTCAATTCACCCTATAAATTTTTTAAAATGTGACATGGGTTGATCACTGGAAGACAAGAAGGCAATACAGCTACATGCTCTGTAGTCTGTGCATGAACTAAGTAACAGATACAGAGCAACTAAACACTAACAGACTGAAGAAGCCATGTGATCTGGTGCATATCTTTATTTGCAAAGCAATCTGTGGCCTGAAGGGCTAACAAAGAAATTTGTACTTTATGCCATTACTCAGTTAATATATTGTGGCAGCTGAAGTTTGAACTGTTTTTAGAAGACTGGTGTTATTTAAGTTGTGCATATTATAACTGTCCAAAGCCAGAACAGTAGGTTACCTTTTGTGTAAGAAAAAAGAATAAATAAGAAAATATAAATATATGTGATTATTTTTTAGCAAAAAGAAACACAAGGAGGATAATCTACAAATTAATAAAATAGATTATCTACAGTGGGTGCTATGAATGAGGCAGAAGATAAAGGAGCAACAATTTTCTGAGTATACTTTAAAAATAGTTTGACTTTATGTTAATGTTTTACATATTCAAAAAAATGTTACTGCTTTATATATTCAACCACTCTAATCAATTTTAAAGTGTGGAAAACTCTAAAACTGCATACAATAGAAATTAATAACCTTAACTTTATTTCAATGAATAACATAACCATACTGCAAGTAATACCCTGGCTGGTTTTGCTCAGTGGATTGAGCATCGGCCTGCGAGCTAAGTGTCGCTGGTTCGATCTTCCAGTCAGGGCACATCAGAGAAGGAAAACTCTGACTCTAAAAAACCTCCGCTGCCTTGCGGCATACCTCTTCAGGGGAAAGGCTAAGGGAGTAAACCCCGACAGAAAATCCGGAGCCGGAGTCCCTAAGGCGGTTTGACGTTGTAGTCAACACCGGCAACTCCTGCGGCGCACCTGAAGCCAAGCTGTATTGACTCCGTCTTTCCCTTGGACCCTTCAACTGCGAAGAGAGGGGGGGTCTGCTGCATGGGCAACAGCAGACCCTCCATATCACCCTGCCCAGGCTCTGTAGCTTCAGCTTCACTGGAGAGGACACTCCAGCGTCATCACAAGATGTCGATTCAACACAGGAGGAGACAGATACCGTGTCACTCCCGAGTTGGACTGCACAGCCATTCTCGGCGGTGCAGATAGACTCTTAAGAAGCTACACCATCGTCTCTCGAGACGGACGGCTGCCGACGACTGCAAGTAACTTTGAACATGGTTCTTCTACTATATACCCTTAGTTTAAAAACAATTGCCAGAAAATCTTTAATTCTGTAGGTTATAGCAATTCTGAAACTACTTTCTGTGTATTTTAGAACTGAATAAATATATTCATAATGTTGGGAGCTAGAGCCCTCACTTTTGGAAAACAAAATACAAAGATATAAAGGAGGAAGGCTAGAAAGAAACTGAATTGGAGGTATGAATTTGAACTCATGATTTTAAAGGTGTGTGTGTGTAGATGTAGATAGGGTGTATTTGTGTGTGTTTCTACCTCTGTCTGCTGAAAGGCCTAGAGACAGTGACAGCCCATTAGCAACGTGTACACCTAGCACCCATATCTTAGTTTCTAAATACTGTTCCCTACTAAGAAGTGGGGATTTTTGGATAAATGGCTTATTTCATGACTGGAGCAGGGAATGTGTAAGATAATCCTATAACACCTTACATCAGAAAGTAAGAAAATGCTCAAGAAAATGATAATATAGGGGTATAACAAAAAGACACAGAACCACTTGAATAGGCTCTTACTGGCAAAACAATTAGAAATAAAAGTAAATCTAAATCTAAAAAATAAAATAAAATACATCTAGGAATATTTAGCATCAAAATAAATAACAGAAATAATGAAAAAAACACATGAGCCATTAATGAATAAGTAAAAAATAAGGGAAAGTACTCCCTTACAGTGTAATGCCAACTAATAAATGTAGAAGAAATTATTATAAATGGAGTTAGAAAATCACTTCCCCTTGAGTGTGGGCTGGACCAAGTGGAATTGAATACAGCAGCAAAAGTGATAGCATATCACTTTCTAAATTAGGTTTACAAAAAAATTGTGGCTTCCACCTTGTTTCCTCTCTCTGGCTCTCTCCCTTACTTTCTCTGCTGAAAGCCAAATGATATATTCAGAGCTCCCAGGGGAGAGGTCCACATGGCAATGAACTGAGGTAGGCCTCCAGCTCTCAGCCAGCAAGGAACTAAGACCTTCATTTCAACAACCCCTGACGAACTGAATCTTACCCATAACTAAGTGAGAGAGATTAGAAGTGGCTCCTCTCCCAGTCAAGCCTTCAGGTAAGACAACGGCCCTAGCCGACACCGTGATTGCAGCCTTGTGAGAAACTCTGAGGCAGAGGCACCCAGACTCCTGACCCACAAAACGTATGAGATGATTGTTGTGTTAAGCTACTAAGTTTTAGGGTAATTTGTTACACAACAATAGATAACTAATATACTACTAAAAATGTCTAGTTTACACAAAATCACAAGGAAGCATAAAACAAACCAAATTAAGGGTATTCCTAAAAAATGGTTTATAGTCTTTTAAAAATATCAATGTTATAAAAGACAAAGAAAGGCTGAGGAACTCTTTTAGATTAAAGTTAACTAAAGAGACATCACATATGTGATCCTGGACTTGAAAAAATTACTCCAAAGGATTAGTAAAATTTTACTATGGACTATAGGTAATCATATTGTACCCATGTTAAACTTCTTGATCTTCATTATTGAAATTCAGTTACATAAAAGAATATCCTTGTTCTATAGAAATATACAATTAAGTGTTTAGGATTAATGAGACCTGATGCTTACCACTTACTCTCAAATGGTTTATAAAAACATTACATGTGTGTACACACACATACTTATACACTTATGTTTAAACAACACAAATATGTATGAAAATGATAAAAAGAATGAAAAGGAGAGAAATGATAAAGAAAATGTAGCAAAGTACAAAATATTAACAATAGTGAATCTGAGTGAAGTGTATATAGTTCTATGTACAATTCTTGCAACCCTTCTATAAATTTGAAATCTTTTCAAAATAGAAAGTTAAAAAGAAAACTTGCTGTGAGGGCATCTATCAAAATTACAAACCTATTTTCTCTTTGACCCAGCAATTTCACTTCTGGGAATTCATCCCAAAGATATACTGCATATGTATAAAATAATGTAGATACAAGGCTATTAAATGCAGTTGTTTGTAATAATCAACAATTGGAAACAATGCAAGGATCAATTAATTAACCAGGAGACTGATTAATATCACAGCAGAATATTAGGCAGTTTTTTAAAATATAGCTTTCTTTTGTATTAATATGGAAAAATTTTTAAAAGGTACATTGTAGAGTGAAGAAAGCAAGATATAGAACAGTGTATCTTTTTTGTAAGAAAAGTGGGAAAATAAGAACATATATCCACATTTGCCCATATTTGCATAAAGAAATGCTGGAAGAATACTTAAGAAATCAACAAAATGTTTACATACAGGAAGTAGGAGGAAACAGAGGTGCAATAGGAGTTGGACAGGAATGGGAATGAGATAATATATATCTATTACATAGTTCTGATTTTTGAATCATGTAAATTGTTTCCTATCCTAAAATAAAAAAATAAAAGAAAATTACTAAGATTGAGGTAGATGGCAGACCTATAAGGACTCAAATGAAAAGATGTCCCTGAGATATTAACTGTGGAAAGCGAGTTGAAGAACAGTGTATATACTATAAAATGATCCCTGTTGTACCAAAAAAAGCACACAAACATTTACATATACAAAAATGCTTGGAATAATAAGATATTAACAGTAGTGACCTCTTGGGGATGAGTCTGGAAGCAAGATGAGAGTGTAGGGGGGAAATATGATGTTCTATTTTCTTAAATACCTTTTTAAATTGAAGTATTGTTTTCATACAGTGAATTCAGTGAGTTTTGGAAAATGTATACATCCATATTATCCACCTCTCTATCAAAACATGGAAAAGGTCTATTCCCCCTTGGGGAAAAGAAGTTCTACCATCATTTGGTAGATATGATAGAAGTTCCACCATACTACTGGTTTCAAAGTGCTTAATTACTGTTAATTCATTCAAGAAATATTTATATTTGTAAGACTTTATTTATTTACTTTTAGAGAGAGGGAGAAAGAGAGAAGTATCAATGTGTGGTTGCCTCTCATGTGCTCCCAACTCTGGACCTGGCCTGCATCCCAGGCATGTACCCTGACTGGGAATCGAACCAGCAACTCTTAGGTTCTCAGGCTGGCACTCAACCCACTGAGCCACACCAGCCAGGGCAAGAAATATGTATTTAGAGCTTAACGGCATCAAGCGCTGTTTCAGGCCTTAAAAATGTAGCATGAAAAGATAAATAAATCTTTGTCATCAAGGAGCTCATATTCTTGTTGGGTAGACAGAGCTAACACATTGATGCAAAAGCAAATATATATCACATGAAAGTCATAAAAGAAAAAGTAGTGTTTTTTTAATATGGTTACTGAAGACTCTATAGGACTGTATGGGTATACAATGGAGACCCCCCAAAAAAACTCTGGAACTATCTTTTGGAGGGCAGGCCCCTTGTAGTATTTCCCCCGACTAAGTGAGTGTTCCAGGAACCCATCCGTATCAGTGTACCAGCTGGTGTTATTGTGAGAAGTTGAGTTTGGCTTCAGAGAATTTTTTGAAGACTCTTTCAACACACTAGTCCATTCATGATGGATGTTTTACTAGCATACCTGCCCACACTGCACTGAGTGTTCAGCAGTTTTTGACCAAAAACAACATGACCCCCCATGCCCTACTCTCCCTAGTCTCCCTATCTCATGATAAGCAATTGTTTTTTTGTTTCTCCAGATGAAAATAGTCCTCAAAGGAAGACGTTTTGCCAACCTAGAAGAGGTGAAACAAAAAATGACAGCACTAAAAGGCAGAAAAATCGACATATTCAAAAACTGTTTTGAGCAGTGGGCAAACCGTCTCAACAGGTGTATTGCATCAAGTGGAGAGTACTTTGAAGGTGACTGAAGTTTAAACATGTAAGAATAAATATACAGTTTTTAAATAAATAAATTCTGTTTTTTGGGGGTCCCCCCTCACACAATCTTCCAACGATTTTATTATTATTGCTATGTATCTTTTATCCTAAGCATTCCTTAGCTAATATTTTACTGTTTGTAAGCCAAAAACAAATGATGGAGGAAAACTGAGCTAAAATTTTTCCATGGAAAACATATAATCAAGCAAAAGAAAATTAAATAACAACAAATTAAAACAGCCTAATAAGTTTTAACCCAAACAGAATTCCAGAGGCAAAAAAAGAACTGGGCACCAAGACCAGTCTGAAGAGTGGAGTGAATACGAATTAGAAACAGTGAGGTTCTTCATGCGCTAGATGTTTCTAATAGTGAAAACGAGATCAGGAAGAAAAATAAAACACAGGTAGCTCTGCCATTAGCTCCAAAACATCCCATTCTAGAGCTATTGAGAAGCTTATCATGATCAACCTGTTAAGATTCTACCCATCTGAATAGATTATCATAATGGAAGAGATCAGAGTAAAAAAATGCAGACCACAACTCATGATTTTTCTGAAATCTATCCTTCACTAGTCTTCTGCAGCTTACAAAATGATACTTTTGTCCATCCAGTCCCTCAATTCAGAAACCTGGAAATGACTCAATCCCTCTTCTCTTTTATACATTGTATTTTTTCAGTCAAAGATATTTTATTGAGGATCTACCACTTGCCGGGCAACGATCTCAAGGAATATAATAAGTGACACTGAGAAATATAATAAACACGAGTCACTGCCCTCATGGAGTTTACATTCCAACCGTTCCATTATTGTCTTGCTGAGTTGATTTCTTAAATATATCTCCAATCTATCCATTTATTTCTATATCCACTGCCTTCCTTTTAATACATTCCAGTCCTGTTTCTTACCAGGAACATTGCCATAGTCTCCCATCTGTTCTCCCTACTTCCATTTATAACCTTCATATATCAAGTCACCACACAGCAGCCAGAGTAATCTTAAAAAAAAAAGTTCAAATCATTTCTTGTCACTGCCATGTTTAAAACCTTTCAACAGCTCCTAAGTATAAGGGTACCTAGAATAAAATCCAGAATATTTAATATGGTTTACAAGGCTCTACATCTTTTCCATATCTAGCCTCCCTAGCCTTTTTCAGTTGCTCACCTTTTCTTTTTTAGGACCTTTACACATGCTAGTCCTTTTGCCTGACATCTTCTTTTTTAATCCCCTTGTTACCTAGCTAACTTCTACTTATCTTTCAGATCTCACTCTAAATATCACTTCCTAGAAGAAGTCTTCTCTGACACTTTGGACTGTGGTAGCCCTTCCTATTGCAAACTGTCTTAGCATCATTGTTTTTCTCGTTGGTGGCATTTATCAGCCTTGTAAAAGACCATATCTTAGAATGGGGACCCAGTAAGGCGGGAATTGTATCTGCCTTGTTTATCGCTGCATTCTTGACACCTAGGACAGTACCTTGCATAAAGCAGAGAGTCAATAAACATTTGTTATATAAATGCATGAATGAACCACCCACTATTTGACTTGGGGTAGGCTCTTGTCTTTGGGTGGGTTCTTCAAACCTATACACTGCAGAGAATGGAAGCCTGAACTTATGCAGAGGTGGTTTAAGCTTAGGCTATATCCTCTTACTTGATATTCTCATACAGTATAGGAACAGAACACCCTGCACCTCTTGTTTTTCAAGAGCTTATGAAATATACAAAAGTTAATTAGTTTTTCTGTAAATTAGCAATCAACAATCAGAGAATAAAATAAAAATGCAATTTATGGTAACATCCGAAACCATCAAGTATGTAGGAATAATTTAATGAAAGATATTCAAGACCCCTACACAGAAGACTATAAAACATTGCTGACAGAGGTTAAAGAAGACCTAAGTAAATGGAAATATATACCATTCTTATGTATTGAAAGTCTCAATATTGTTGAGATGACCCCTCCTCCAATGAGTGTATAGGTTCAAGGCAATCCCATTCAAAACCAGCACAGGTTTTTCACCTCTGGAAAGTGACAAGATTATTTTAACTTATTTGGAAAGACAAAGAATCAAGAGTAGCCCAAACAATGTTAAAAAAAATTGGAAGACTACCTACCTGTCTTCAAGACTTACTATAAAGCTACAATAATCAAAACAAAAGGATAGACAAATAGAAGACAAATAGGTCAATGGCACATGATAGAGACTAGAAATAGACCCACATATATCAATCAGATTATTTTCAACAAGTGTGCCAAAACTATTCAATAGGAAAAAGAAAATCTTTAAAACAAGTGATGCTGCAAAAACTGGGCATCCATATGGGAAAATAGAACCTTGACCGTTACCTCTTTGAATTGCTACCTCATACCACATGTAAAAGTCAATTTTAAATAAGGTAAATAGAAAAGTCAATAGGCATCAAATAAGTGCCTTTTGCTCACCAGGAATATTCACTGCCTCCCTAATATACTGCTAGAGCAAGTATTACACAAGATACAGCCAATCCATGCCAGTGACACATATCTGTGGAAATGCTTGTCTATTCTTGGTTTCCAAACTTTAGCAATCCAGATTGAAGATGCCAAGTTATCTGATTTGCTGAATCCTTTTTAGAGACTAACATCCAGGTAGCATTTATAATAAAATTAACATAGCTTAGATGGACAACAGAATCTATGCCAATAAGGAACTCTACCATGACTAACCAATCAGACACACTTTTATGCATCTTACTACTAATATTCTCTTTCTCTTGACTGACCAGTAATTTTCCTTTCATTCTTTTCATTTTCTATATTTTCTACTTTACCTAATTTCTCTTCCCAAAAGTAACTGTTTCCTTTTTATTTTTTGGTATATTTTAGATTTCAAGTTTCTAAATCACTGACAGTGATATGGGGGATTTTATAAGCAAATGTTATTCTATAATTTTTGAAGTTTTTGTAAACTGCAAGTTCAGTGATGAGCTATGCTAACATTATTTGAATCCATTTGTACAGTGACCTGATTACAAGGAACAGTCCCTATCCAGCATTCTGTGCTAGTTAAAATTCACTTAAGGTATTAGAATTAGCCATGGAGGAGTAGGGCAGATAGCTGGTAGGTCCCATGTTGGAATATGAGATGCAGACTCATGCAATGGAGGCATCAGGAGGGTTGTTCTCGACCATGTAGATCACATGACAGGCCTGGTGAAAACTGGCACACTGTTGCTGGTGTCACCAATGCGTAAGATGACGCTTCTGTTGGGAAAGAGAGGAGATGCTTGCTTTTGTCAGTGGTCATGATGGTGACATTGTACTCCAGGGTCTACTCCAGGTTCAGACCACATCTGTTACAAGCTTGTACTAATTATTCATGGAAGATTACATTGTGAAAGATACATTTTCTTGTACTTCCCCATTTTCCCCCAAATCCAGATCCTGTGTTTTAAACAGACTGATTACTGGCCAAGGTGCAGAATCTTCAGAAATCATTGTAGAAATAGAAGTAAAAATCACCTCTAGGATTTTGTCATTAACATCTAGAATTTTGATCTCAGCTACACTGGGCAAATGGTTCTCCCCTGTTTCTTGCTTCCAAAACTGTGGAATATTTTTTAATATATATTTTTTAATGGAGTCACACTGTGTGACCTTTTTTTTTTTTAATTTAGATAATTTGTTTGTTTGTCTATTTTATTTTTAGAGAGAGGGGAAGGGAGAAAGAGAGGGAGAGAAACATCACTGTGTGGTTGCCTCTCACTCGCGCCCCCAACTGGGGACCTGACGTACAACCTAGTCATGTGCCCTGACTGGGAATCGAACTATCGACACTTGGCTCGCAGGCCAACGCTCAATCCACTGAGCCACAGCAGCCAGGTAATCTTTTTGTAGTCCAACGTACTTAAGGTTTTTATTTCTCCACTCTGGTGATCAAGGCCAAGCTGGATATGGGTAATCTGGGCTGCAAAGGCATACTTGATTTCCATTTTGAGGCTTTCGTTCATGTTAGTGGGCCTCACCCTCACCATGGAGGTGCCAAGGCGTGGCTTCTCAAAGGCTGGCCCTGTGTACATTTTGACTAAAATGAGGGGTGGGAGTGTTGTAATTGCATTGCTTCTGGGTGGGCCTCACCATCTAATGCTGACGGGAGTAAGTGACACAGGCTTTGGTTTTCCAGGTCTAGTAACTTCTTTAACACGAGTTCAATGTGCTTGTTTCTACTTTTGTTTTCTTTTACTTTGAATACAAATGTAGAGTTGCTGCCAAAGTGGTAATTTTATGAAGGAATTGCTTCCAATATCAGGACCTTCTGTAGATTCTACTGAAAATCTTGATCCAGGCTGGGTCAATTCACATATTTAACTCGGTAATACTCCTGCCAAACCAGGGGATATTATCATTTACATATTGGGTATTTATATTATATGAAAAACAATCCAGGGATTTTCAGCTACTGTTTCTAAACATATGATACAAACTATAATATGTAGGCACACCTTCTTCGGGTCCATTCTGTTACTTACAGGTAAGTCTCCACTTTCTTCACTTAAAGTGAAGCATAGGAAGATAAGAAAAGTCCTTGACATAATTTTATTGCTGGAACCAGAAGAAATATAAATCTCCAAACCTATCAAAAATATTGATCAACAAATATACTAATTATCTAATCTAAATTATCAATGAATATCCTAAAGCTAAGATCGATATTTTGCATAGCCATTAGCTTAAACTCTCACAGTCCAAACCAAATAAACTCCACTTTTCAGATTTCGATGACCCATTTTCCAGTTAAATCATCCTAGCAATCCTATTTGGATAAATGGATCCTTTGAATAATGGGATCCTTGTTTAGGTTACACTATGGTTCAGACAGAGAAAAATTAACACTCATAAAATTGTCTCATGCAAAAGACTCTTTCCCCAACTTTTATGTCTGCAAATACGGGCTTCTCAATTTAAAAAAAAAAATGTTTCTCGGCACTTACGATTTTTAAATTAGCTTTCATAACAATTTTAGAACAGTTTCACTTCTACCCACAGGTACCCACTGCACCGTCTGGAGAGGCACACAAATCATTATTACTTAACAGAATGTTAAGTGTGCTGACAATGAAAGCATGACTCCTTTTTTTCCATGAACAATGTAAAAAGTGGCTACTGTTAATTCAGTACATATTATCTATGAAGCATGTTATGAACCAGTGATGTGTTATCACTAGGCCTCACCATAGTTTTTCAAATTATATATTGTTATCCCTATTTTTCTGAAGCTGAAAGAGATTAAATAACCTGTCAAAGGTCACACAATTAGGAGTTACCTTGTTGCAAAGCTATTTTTCTATCATACTACATTTTAGAATACTGATATCAGGTAATCCCCACAGCACATACAGTATTCCCTCACTTATCGCTTGTATTACGTTCTAGACCCCCCCGTGACAGGTGAAAATCCACGAAGTAGGAACCTTACATTTATTTTAGTATTTATGTATATATATATATATATTTAAGGCTTTATAAACCCTTCCCACACACTTATAAACCATTCCCAGTCTCTTATTAACCTTTCCCATACTTTCATAAACACTACTTATGTTCTTAAACATATTCTACACTCTTAAACCTACGTAACTTTAACAACATTCATATACAGTACTGCAAAATCCCACAATATAGTGAAAAACCCGCGATAGATAATTAAATATAATATTTTTAAAAATCCCGCGATACAGTGAGGCCACGACAAGTGAACTGCGATATAGAGAGGGACTACTGTACATTTGTTCATTCATTCATTCAACAACCATTTAATGAAGTCTATTTAGCTCACATTGGAAGCATAGTTAAGATTTCTGATATCTGGGATATAGCCTATGGGTTATGATTATTCATTGCCCTAGCTCTTAATGATTATCACTAAAGCAGGTTAAATTAATGGAAGTCAGTATATTTGGACAATACTAGGTTAGCCTCCCAAATAATTTTTGTTGTATGTTCTGTATTTCCTTTGGAATTGACCACTATATGAAAATTGACCTTGTGATAAACACGTTGATAGTTTTTACAAAACAACAATAGTGACATTGCCCTCTATTCCCCTTGATATTGTTAAGAAACCTGTCTGATTTTAGGCCCATTGGATTATCTTTCAGTCTCTAAATGGTTTTCAATCTCTTTTATAAGTCTAGGTTTTAATTAACTATTGTATTTCTGAAAGTAGATAGGCAAGAATAAAGAAAATAATTAGGATGTTATGATTCCCTACCTT
Organism: Furipterus horrens; assembly: GCF_987537825.1. Classification (NCBI taxonomy): domain Eukaryota; kingdom Metazoa; phylum Chordata; class Mammalia; order Chiroptera; family Furipteridae; genus Furipterus; species Furipterus horrens. The sequence continues at coordinate 72,915,840 of NW_028327180.1, forward strand.
ACAACACAATTCACCGAAAGAAACCAGGCTTCTCACAGGTTCCAGCAATTCTTTCTCATGAATAATGTACTTCAGCATTCAATTTCTTTTCAACATGCTACAATAAGCATAAGGTTCTCAGGAAACAGAATCTGTGCACGTTCCAGAAAATTTTCCATGTGTGTGAAAGTTGTGGGAAATTTAACATAAAAAAAGAGAATTACTGCAAATTTAACAAGGTACCAAAAAATGCGCTCAAAACACAATTTGTTAACTCTGAGTGTTCCATAAAGTCATCATTAAAATCATCAATGTGGATAAAATGGGCAAAAGACATATCTAACCTGGAAACACATATAGACATTTATTCCCAAAAGCTCTAATGGGGGTGAAAAAAAAATCACCTCTTCAGTTTTTCCTCATGAGAACAATTATACCGTTCACATATTTCAGTGAGAAAGTTTCAAGTGTGTAAGAAATTAATTTGCCATATTTGGAACTTCAGGAATGATTTGAAACCATGAAATGACTGAGGACACTGAGAAAGTCTAACTGTGTTTCCCTAATGACCAGAAGGAACCATTGCACTTCAAAGGAAACGGAAAGCACTTCATGAACTTTTTAGCCATTCAATGTGTAGTTGACGTCACTTTATTAATACCGATTGATTTAAAATATCATTTTAATCAAATTAGATTTATCCCCTCTGGAAGAATTTGTGTTCTTAACAAACAAACTGTCATCAGACGTTCAACATAAAAATGTTGCAAGGCCAGTGGAAAAGAAGACTAATTAAAAGCAGGAAGATTTTTATAGGTTGTAAATTAAATTAGAAAAACTAGACACTATTAACAAGTGCTTTATAAAGTGAATACACACATATATATTTATATATAACATATAAAAATACATGAAAATTTGTTATCAAAAAGCATGAGGGAAGGCCTGAAGGAAAGTGGCCGGATTGTCATTGGTGTCTGCCACATATACAAAATTTTATTGGTGCCTGCTTTATAAATGCCGAATATATACTTATTACCTACAATAAGAGATACTTTGCTCAAAGCTAAGAGAAGAATATTTGATACTAACTCACCTGAATTAATGTATAGTTATCTTTAGAAAACACCAAATCACCTGGCAGCAAAAGAGGCTCACTTTTCTCACAGCTCTCCTGGCTGATGAGCGTGTCTGCATAGTTGGGCTGTGGGAAGATCAGGTGACTCTTCCCCGAGTCCGCAGTGAGGGACACCTCGTGGGAATAGGTCTGCAGAAATGCCTGCACCCCATCCATACCCACAAAGTGCGAGGCGGGTATGCTTGCCAACCTCCCTCCTGAAGCCTGGAGCAGATGTGACTTATGCCAGCGCCTCAGCCTGAGCACCAGCAGCATGATGACAAAGGCGAGAAAGACACAGGAGACAGCAGCCACTGCCACCACCAGGTACAGTGTGAGGCTGGAGTCGTCAGGGTTGGCGGAGGGCTCAAGACTGCTCAGGTCAGCCAGGACCTCTGGGATGCTGTCAGCCACAGCCACAGTGAGGGTGACGGTGGCTGAGAGTGGGGGCTGGCCATGGTCCTGGACCGCCACCACCAGGCTCTGCTTGAGCGAGTCTCTGTCCTGCATGGCACGTGCAGTGCGCACCTCACCCGTGTGCAGCCCCACCACGAAGAGCCCTGGCTCGCTGGCCTTGAGCAGACGGTAGGATAGCCAGGCATTCTGGCCTGAGTCTCTGTCCACTGCCACCACCTTGGTCACCAGGTAGCCAGGTTCTGCTGAGCGGGGTGCCAGCTCCACACCGGTGGAACCATCAGTGGGGAGGGCAGGGTATAAGATCTCTGGCGTGTTGTCATTGTGGTCCAGTACAAACAGGCTCAGTGACACATTGCTGCTGAGCGGAGGGTCCCCACTGTCCTGCGCCATCACTTGTAGATGCAGGTCTTGGAGCTGCTCATAGTCGAAGGAGCACAGAGCATATAGAACCCCCGTGTCCGAGTTGATAGAGATGTAGGAGGACAGGGGAACTCCGTGGAAGGTGTCCTCAACCAGGGAGTAAGTGACCTGGGCGTTCTCTCCATAGTCAGGGTCATAGGCGGTCACAGAGACTATGGAGATGCCTCTGGGGTTGTTCTCTGGGATATAGGCGGTGTAGGAGGCATGAGAGAAGGCAGGCGGGTTGTCGTTGGTGTCTGCTACATTAAGTGAAATGTGAGTTTTTGTGGACAGGGGTGGACTTCCTTGGTCAGTGGCGCTCACCGTGATGTTGTAGCTAGGAACCAGTTCTCTGTCTAGGAGTGTGTCTGTCACTAAACTATAGTAATTTCCATAAGACTTTTCTAATTTAAAGGGCAGATTCCCTTGGATGAAACAGATCACTTGTCCGTTTTCCCTAGAGTCTTGATCATTTACATTTAAAAGGGCAATTAACGTCCCTCTGGGAGAATTTTCCAGAATGGAGCTGGAGAGAGAAGTGACAAGTATTTCAGGGGCATTGTCATTCACATCCAAAACTGTGATAAGGACTTTGGCTCTTGCAGAATACCCTGCGTTGTCCGTTGCTTGCACTTCCATCTCATAGAATCCTGATTCTTCGTGATTCAGCTTGCCTATTGTTGAAATCGCCCCTAAATTACAATTTAGCTCGAAAAGTTGGGCCGCCTTGTCGTCCACATACCGGAAGGAATACATCACTTCCGCATTGGCTCCTTCGTCAGAGTCGGTGGCGTTTACCAGAAGCAGGGTAGTGCCCACGGCCACATTCTCCGGAACGCTCACCCTGTATTCTGACTGAGCAAATGCTGGTGCATTGTCGTTCGCATCAAGGACCGTCACGCGGATGCGCGCGGTGCCAGTGAGCACTGGGTCGCCTCCGTCCGAGGCCAAGAGAACCAGGTGGTGAACCGCCTTTTCCTCGCGGTCCAGGGCGCGCTCCAGCACCAATTCCGGGTATTTGTTATCATCCGCTCCACTTTGCACCTCCAGGGAGAAGTGAGTATTACTACTGAGCTCGTAGCTCTGGAGAGAATTCTTCCCGATATCCGGATCCCAAGCGCGGGGAAGGGGGAACCGCATCCCAGTGGCTGCGTGTTCACTCATTTTTATTTCTAATTCACCTTCCCGGAAATAGGGGGCATTATCATTAATGTCCCTCACTTCTACCACCACCCCGTATATTTTCACTTTATCCGCCATCAGGATCTCCAGATTTAGTTGACACTTTATGGCCCCCATACAGAGCTCCTCCCGGTCTATTCTGTCCGCGGTGACCAAGCTGCCACTTTTCGGGTTCAGAGCAAAGAGCTGCGTCCTACCTGCGGAGACGATGCGGACTCCACGCTCCTCCAGTTCCCGGGGCTCCAGCCCCAGATCCTTGGCGATGTTGCCCACCCTAGAGCCTTTCTCAAGTTCCTCAGGAACTGAATAGTGGATTTGGGTGCATCGCGTTTCCCCAAGAATCCCCAGGAGAACTCCCAGCAGGACCAGCCCTTTGCAGTCCTGGTGCAGTTGCGCAGGAGTCATTGTCACTTTCCTGGAGGGTTATTTCCAATTCTTCCTTCGATCGCTGAAGTCAGGATCAGCACTTTGGTCCTTAAAATCGGTCAGCTGGGGCACCAGAGCTCCGCCGTTCAGTTTCCTCACAGTCCAGGAGAAGAGGGTTAGTTCTGTATGTGCTTTGTGCTCGGGCGCGCGTCCACTGCAAGCAGGATCTCTCTGCTTTTCTCTCCCTGATTGGTCAACAGCGGCGCTCAGAGTCCTAACCAAATATTGCACAATCTTGAACTCCTGGAAAAGCCTCTTGGTTTTCTTACCTCAAATGGCTCCACCTACTGTTCTTCAAACAGGGCTGGAAGTGAAGATGATACTTGTTTCAGTTGAAACTACAGGGAGCTTCTTTTTATTTCCCTGAAATGTTTCACACAGAGCCACTTTCTTGAGATTATTTTCTGTAGTTGTAGACATATTCCTATTTTCCCAATGAGTTTTTAAATGAATTTGGAATTTCTATACACAGTAATTTTATTCTTAATTTTAGTGCACATGCTTTGACATCACCAATACCCTCCAACTACTTATTATGAGACATCGCCCTAGGAGTTTTCCATGTCACAAAATCACATATTAGAATAAGTTAAAATTTCTCACTAACTTTTAATTGGAGGCAGTTTTCATAGATTCTTAAATTTACCTAAGTGGAAGAACTACTTTAACAGGTTGTTGACATTTAAAGTTAAAAACCAAGTTTTCAGAATGATATGGAAACCTAAATATAAGAAATGTGATTGTGCACATCATGAGAATCGCTGGAAGTTAATAAAAGATACGTTAACATTTAACAGTTTAAGAACAAAATAGAAGCATTCCAACTTGCATATACTGGAAATAAAGGTAGTACTCTATAATCTATTAGCACATAATATTTCAAAAGAATGTGCAGGAAATTAGTAATCCAAAGAATATATAAACTTACCTTATTCTGTGTAACAAACCTAATTCCAATTACTGAGAATTACTGCCAATACATTTGGAAGCCCATCAAAATATAATAAAAATTATTAGTGTTGTGCTTTCATGAATGTAAATATTTATATTCTGAGAATAAGCACATTTGGCAGGCATACCATAAAATATTTTTTAATTGGGAAGAAATATACAGGTGACTCTGAGAAAATATAGGGCATAAAATAGACCTACTCAGTGGGATTCAGAGAATCCCTAATAAATATACATGAATATTATAAAAAATATTTCTATGTCCCTTATAAAAATCCTTTTATCGCCTTGACTGGTGTGGCTCAGTGGATTGGGCATCCTTCTGCAAACCAAAAGGTGGCTCATTTGATTCCTAGTCAGAGCATATGCCTGAGTTGCTAGCTAGGTCCCTGGCTGGGGGCGAATGAGAGGCAACAGATCAAGATTTCTCTCTCACATGGATGTTTCTCTCCCTCCCTTCCCATCTCTCTAACAAAAAAAATTTTTTAATCTTTTTAAAAAGCCTTTCTCATGCATTTTCCTCTCTTTGTAATTAATAGACTAAAAAAGTTAAACCAAACAATTTCTAAATAAAAGACATTCATTGAAACTCACATGAGTAGAAGCAACAGAGTTAAAGCTCAACTTGTTATTCTTCTCAGTGACACTTACTACCAAAGAAGCTTCATTAGAAAAATCTTGCGGAGGGACGGTTTCTGGCACCCCAGAGAGAAAATTAAACCTTGTTTTCTGAGAATCGGAGGCAACATACAGATTGTAGGAATAAGGCAAAGTTCCCTCGTTGTAGTTTGGAGAAACCCCTGGTCCTGTCTTAGTACAGAGACCTGGCTGAAAGCAGCGCCAGGTAGCCAGGCTAGAGGAGCGTCGCCAGCGCACTGCAATGGCCAGAGTCACCGCCAGGAAGAAGAGCACGGAGATCAAGGCCAACGCCACAACCAGGTAGAATTGCAGTTCAGACTGGGGGTCAGAGGGTGTGTGATGGTCGCTGAGATCTGGCAGTGCCTCTTGTAGGCTGTCCGCAAAGATCAGGTGCAGCGTGGCGGTGGCGGAGAGAGGTGGTTGCCCCCCGTCGCGCACAGCGACCAGCAGGCGCTGGCGGGCCGCGTCCCTGTCGCCCAAAGCACGCGCTGTGCGCACCTCGCCCGTGCGCAGCCCCAGGCTGAACAGTCCAGGCTCGCTGGCCTGCAGCACGTGGTAGGACAGCCACGCATTGTGTCCCGAGTCCGCGTCCACCGCCACCACCTTGGTTACCAGGTAGCCAGGCTGCGCGGCACGGGGCACCGTGTCGAAGAGCGCAGAGCCGTCGGCACCCAGCGCTGGGTACAGCACCCTTGGCGCGTTGTCGTTGCGGTCGTCCACCAACACTCGCAGGCTGACGTTGGCGCTGAGCGCCGGCGAGCCCTGGTCGCGGGCCCGCAGTGTCAGCTTGAAGGCGCGCAGCTGCTCATGGTCGAAGGCGCGCTGCGCGAACACCACCCCGCTCTGCGCGCTCACGGACACGTAAGACGACAGCGCTCGTGGCTCCAGGTCGCTGGCCACGATGGAGTAGAAGACATGGCCATTGGATCCCAGGTCAGGGTCGGAGGCGCTGACCTGCGCAATGGAGGCACCGGGTGGGTTGTTTTCTGGCACGTGGACCAGGTAGGAGGACTGTTGGAAAACCGGAGGGTTGTCATTGACGTCCCCAATGTGTAGGGTGACACTTCTGCTGGAGGAGAGAGGCGGCTTTCCCTTGTCGGTGGCTATGATGGTGACATCATACTCTGGGGTCTGTTCCCGGTCCAGGGCCCCATCTGTTACAAGCTTGTAGTAGTTATTGGCAGAAGACTCAATTCTAAAAGGAACTTTCTCTTTTATGGAGCATGTGACCTCCCCATTCTCTCCCGAATCTTTATCATATGTTTTGAACAAAGCAATCACTGTCCCAGGCTCTGCATTCTCCATTACAGAACTAGACACCAAAGTGAAAACCACCTCTGGGACATTGTCATTCTCATCTAGAATTTCTAGTATAATTTTACATTCAGCAGCCATGCCTCCACCATCCTTGGCTTCTATGCTTGTGGTATAACTGCTACTGATTTCAAAGTCTATAGGGTCTCTGGATTTAATTTCTCCACTTTGATGGTCTAGCATAAACATACTTCCAACATCTCCTTGTATTTTGAAGGAGTAGGTGATCTCTGCATTGACACCCTCATCTTGGTCGGTGGCTGTCACCTTTAACACAGAGGTGCCTGAGGGCAAGTTCTCAGGCAGGCTAACTTTGTACACATCCTGACTGAACACTGGGGGGTTATCGTTGGCATCAGTGACTTCAATCCTGATTTGAGTGGTGCCAGTTTGGACTGGGTCACCCCCATCCACTGCTGTCAGAACCAGGAGATGGGAGCTCTGTTGTTCGCGGTCCAGGGGCTTCTCCAACAGTAATTCTGGGGTGTTCTTGCCTTCAGTCATATTCTTTTTCATCAGAGAGAAGTGCTCATTATAGCTGAGTTGGTAACTCTGGAGAGAGTTAGGCCCTACATCTGCATCTATACCAGATTCCAGACCAAACCGAGTCCCTGGAATTGCAAGTTCATTGATTTGTAAAACAATGTTATTTTGGGGAAAATGGGGTGGGTTGTCATTTATATCTTCTATCACCACATTTATGTGAAAAACATTTAGAGGGTTCTCTGCTACAATCTCTAAGGGCACGACACATACAGGATTTTGAGGACAGAGCGACTCCCGATCTATTCTATCACTCACAAGTAACTTCCCATCCTCCGTGTTTATGGAAAAGTATTGTTTCTCTGCACTAACTTTGAGGTTGCGGGTCAATAAATCCTGTACATGCAGCCCCAGGTCCTTAGCGAGATTCCCCACTACAGAGCCCCTGGCCATTTCTTCCGGAATGGAGTAGTGGATCTGCTCCGAGAGCGCCCCGCAGAATAAAGGCAACAGGAAGAGAAAGAGTACTTGCCGCCGCCGCCGCCGGGTACTGCTCCTCTGCTTCGCCCTATTTCCCATTCTTCTTGGCCCTGCTGCAGCCTCTGGCGTTGAGACGATGCTTTCTTTACAAATTGCGTTTAAAATATTTACTTCCACCGCGTAGAAAACTCAGGACTCCGAGTCTGAAGGCATCCCAACCGGTATTCTGAAATCAGGTTTGCCGAGCAGTGAGCCGGAGTGCGGGCCTCTCTCCTTTCGTACTTGCTTTTGTGGCTGCGCAGAAAATCACCCGCCGGGGTATCCTGGACTCCAGCTCTTGCATCACATTGGCCAACAGCGGCGCTCGGAGTTTGTTTTGAAAACTGCAGCCAGATCTTTGCAGATATTGGGATTTACTACTCCGACAGCTATATTGGACTGATGTATAGGAAAGGAGGCAATTTGTGACTTTTGGATGGGTCTGTTTTCCAAAGTTTACTACCAAAGAAAGTTCCTTAGAGATAGGATCCCACAGAAGAGCCATTAACCCACAAATGAGAAAAGTTTGTCTTTTTCTAACTGGAGGCAGTGAAGTTACTGGAAGAACAAAGCAGTCTTCTCTCCAGACTTAGAACAAAGACCACATGAGAAAATAGCCCCACCAAGTGGCATGGAGAAACTTTGACAGCCGTGAAATTACACCCACTATTAGATTCAATCTTATGTGTAGCTAAATTTACCTCCTCCATTTATCAGAGGAAACTGGGGGACAGCTCAAAGCTGTACAGGGTGTACTCAAGATAAGGATGGCCAATGCCATCAAGTCTTCCTTGTTACTTACAAAAGTATACCCTAGTAGGTTACCATAGGAATTTAATAACATGAAATGTGAGGGTGTTTTACTTACTTATTTATTTATTTATTTATAGATTGTATTTATTGATTTTTAGAGAGAGGGGAAGGGAGGGAGAAAGAGAGGGAGAGAAACATGGATGAGAGAGAGAAACATCGATAGGTTGCCTCTTGTATCCGACCAGAAACCCACAATCCAGACATATGCCCTGACCAGGAATCCAACTGGAAATGACCTTTTGCTTTGTGGGACAACACTGAACCAACTGAGCCACACCCATACCAATCAGAGCTCTATTATTTAACTGGACGATATGTTGCACCTTACCAAAACTTTATTATTACTTTAGAGTCAAAATAACCTTTGTAAGCTCAAGTTTCAAAGCCAATCTTTCCCTTTATTTTCCAAGATCTTGGTAGACTACCTTTTAAAAATTATGGAACACCTCCCTCTCCCAGCAAAATACCTCATCTCCTTTTTATTCATTTAATTCCAGTTCAAACAAAATGTTTGGAATTCCATAAGCATAATTCTGTCCCTAGATGCTCAAAACACAATAAAATTTTTTATTCAAGGCAAATTTAGACATCTGTTGATGTCTACAGTTGAAATACTTTTTGTCCAACCTTTAAATAATCAATGTACAGTTGATTACAGTAAGGCCAATTCCTAAATGAGAAAGGAAAACTTAAAATGGAATGGGAATATGTAAGTAACTTGGACCAAATATCTAGGAGTGGTGTAAGAGTGAGGGGCTGAATTTATTATGGAGATGATTCCTGTGATCAAATACCCTAGATAGGTCTCCTCTCTTCACTTGACTTTCCTAGACCTTGCTTCAGATAACATGTGTGTTAGTAGGTAACTCTTACGGCTTCAATTAGAAGTTGGTTTTGAATATAAGAATTGAGTATACATAGATATAATACAAAATGAGTTTATGAAGGACAGAAAGAAGGAATCTATGACTCATTGGCATATTGAAAACAAACAAAAAATATCCAAAGGAATACCAGCTAAACCTGTCTATTATGAAGTCTAAAAACGCACTCCATCTCTTATATTCACAAAACTATTCCCTGTGAATAAATATGAAAAATGTAAACATGTTTAACAGATTTGAAAATAATTTTTTGAGAAGCACTGGATTATAATTAAGTATTTTTGTGACTTTACATTAAAAACACCCTTCAACACATACACTGAAGTACAAGTAAAAGAATAAAAGGAAATAACACCAGTTCAACAATTCAACTATTTCTTCAGAACTGTCTAATGACTTCACTGTAGAAATAGAAAAGGTATCTAGGACTTAAGGGGAAAAGTAAGTGCTACATTTCTTCTCATAAAGGAGTCTAGTAATTAAAAGACAGTCAACATGTGTATTTTGGAGGGATAAATGAGACAACACTGAAATGATCAACAAGATATAAACATATTACCAGCCATCAATAATGAAAATACAATTGTTTTGTGCCCAGAGGAAAACTTCCATATATAAATGTGGACATATGTGTGACTGTGTGTATATAGATAAGAAAAAGAGCTATAGAGAGTATGCTATTGAATCAACAGGGTCAAATCTGACTCTCAGAAGTAAAGCAAATAATGGTAAAATATAATTATAATAATGGAAGTAATGGAAAGTTTAAATAGGGAAATAAATCAAAAGTGTTTGTAAGCCATAACCAGTTTATGTTGATAACCACAGACACTGATGATAGAAAAATATTACTAAAATTCAACTTACTATAAAGCAAGCCATGACAGCAAAACAGAACCTTTGGTTTCAAAAGAAAACCAGGACTAAAAATAATGACTTTCACCAAACCTTTCTGAAAAATGATGGTAATTTGATTACAGGTAAAATGCACAAATTCACATGCATTGCTCTAAGCCTTGTATAAACTGAATATGCCCCCCCAACAGTTTTTGTAAGAGATTCATTTTTTAAAAAAACCTCTTCATAGATTTGTGCAGAGACACTAATCCTTGGGAAGCAGGGAAAAAAAGTCTCACCTGATTAGTTGTAGGGTCACATTTGCCCAAACCCGTAACTGAATCTTCAACTATCAAGAGAGGCTCGCTTTTCCCACAGCTCTCCTGGCTGATCAGCGTGTCTGCATAGTTGGGCTGTGGGAAGATCAGGTGACTCTTTCCCGAGTCCGCAGTGAGGGAGACCTCATGGGAATATGTCTGCAAAAACGTCCGCACCCCATTTGCGCCCATGAAGTGCGAGGTGGGCATGCTTGCCAACCTCCCTCCTGAAGCCTGGAGCAGATGTGACTTATGCCAGCGCCTCAGCCTGAGCACCAGCAGCATGATGACAAAGGCGAGAAAGACACAGGAGACAGCGGCCACTGCCACCACCAGATACAGCGTGAGGCTGGAGTCGTCAGGGTTGGCGGAGGGCTCAAGACTGCTCAGGTCAGCCAGGACGTCTGGGATGCTGTCAGCTATAGCCACAGTGAGGGTGACGGTGGCTGAGAGTGGGGGCTGACCATGGTCCTGAACCACCACCACCAGGCTCTGCTTGAGTGCATCTCTGTCCAGCAGGGCCCGCGCAGTGCGCACCTCGCCCGTGTGCAGCCCCACCGCGAAGAGCCCTGGCTCGCTGGTCTTGAGCAGGCGATAGGACAGCCAGGCATTCTGCCCTGAGTCTCTGTCCACTGCTACAACCTTGGTTACCAAGTAGCCGGGCTCTGCGGAACGTGGTGCCAGCTCCACGCCCGTGGAGCCATCAGTGGGGAGTGCAGGATACAGGATCTCTGGGGCATTGTCGTTCTGGTCCAGTACAAATATGCTCAGGGACACGTTGCTGCTGAGCGGAGGATCCCCACTATCCTGTGCCATAACTTGTAGCTGCAGGTCTCGGAACTGTTCATAGTCGAAGGAGCACAGAGCATATAGGACCCCCGTGTCTGAGTTGATAGAGATGTAGGAGGACAGGGGAATCCCCTGAATGGTGTCCTCAACTAGGGAGTAAGTGACCCTGGCATTTTCTTTGCTATCCCAATCAAGCGCTGTCACTGAGAAAAAGGAGGATCCTCTGCGGTTGTTTTCAGGGATGTAGGCTGAGTAAGAGGAGTGAGCAAAAGTGGGCGGGTTATCATTGTCATCTGCTACATTAAGTGAGATGTGAGTTTTTGTAGACAAGGGTGGACTTCCCCGGTCTGTAGCTGTCAATGTTATATTGTAGCTTTGGATCTGCTCTCTGTCCAGAGCTCTATTTGTTATCAACTTATAATAATTTCCGTAAGTCTTTTCTAAATTAAAAGGCAGATTGTTAGGAATGAAACAAGAAACTTGACCGTTTTCTCCAGAGTCTTGATCTTGTACATTTAGAAGAGCAATTACTGTACCCGGAGGAGAGTTTTCCAGCACTGAATTAGTAGAAGATGTGATCGTTATTTCTGGAGCATTATCATTCACATCCACAACTGTAATCAACACCTTAGCAGTGGTTGAGAGACCTCCACCATCTTGGCCTTGAATTTCCATATCATAGAACCTATATTTCTCAAAATCCAGAGGCCCCTGTATTGAGACTTCTCCAGTTTTAGAATCCAACTGGAATATTTCAGAAGCTTTGCTTTCCACATTCCGGAATGAATACAGCACTTCCCCATTGGTTCCCTCATCTGGATCAGTTGCATTTACCACCAGCACCCGAGTTCCAGAGCTGAGGTTCTCAGGAACACTCACTCGATATACAGACTGTGTAAACTTGGGGATATGGTCGTTTACGTCGAGGACCACTACACGAATGGGAACAGTGCCCTGGCGGATGGGGTCTCCTCCATCTAAGGCTGTGAGGAGGAGGAGGTGAGCAGCCTCCTTCTCCCGGTCCAGGCTCCCCTCCAGCACTAGCTCCGCATTCTTGGCCCCATCTGTTCTGCCTTGCACTTGCAAGGAAAAGTAACTATTAGGGTTGAGCTGGTAGCGCTGTAGGGAGTTCATTCCTACGTCTGGATCCCTAGCGTTAGGAAGGGGAAATCGCGATCCCGGAGTTGCGTGCTCACTGACTTTTAGCTCTATCTCCTCCTCCGGGAAGCTGGGGGCATTATCATTAATATCCATTATTTCCACTTCCACTCCGTAAATCTTCAGGGTGTCTTCCACAAGTATCTCCACATTTAAAAAACATGAGGACATTGTCTCACAGAGCTCCTCCCGGTCTATCCTACCTGCGGTGATCAAGCTGCCGCTTCGCGGATGCAGAGCGAAAAGCTGCGTCTTTCCTCTGGAGATGATGCGGACGCGGCGCTCCGCCAGCTCCCAGGGCTCCAGACCCAAGTCCTTGGAAATATTACCCACGAAGAAGCCTTTGTCTGTCTCTTCGGGCACCGAGTATCGGATCTGTCCAGCCCCAGACCCCCGCAGTGTCCCCAGGAAAATGTACAGTAGGACAAGCCTGCTGCGGTCCAGACGTGGTAGCTGATTCGCCATGGCAGTGGCTGAGCCGATATTCCGCGGTGTCTTGAACCGGTTTGTTCTGATCCAGCTTATGTATCTACGAAGTCCCCGGCTGACTGCATCCAAAATATATTAGAGAGCGAAGGGAAGTCCGTACTTTAAGTTTCCAGCATCAGGATCTGTAAGTATCCATCTCACTCTGCTTTGTGTTATGGAGGTGGGGGAGGAAGGGACTCTGGCTCGCAGTTTCTCATTCCCTGGTTGGTAAACAGCGGCGCCTGGAGTCCAATCTTATTATTGCAACGAGTAAGAAAACCCAACTAATGTACCTGTTCCAGAAGTTAATAAATACACTCACTTCTTCGAGAATCATGTAAAGCTTCAATCGCAAACAACCAAGCGTTATATAATGTGATGTTAAAAGCTTACCAAGAGCACTTTTGGAGAGATTGAGTATCAAAAGTGATTATTTAATTTTTAAAAAGGTTTTCAAATATTACTGGAACTGAAAACTTTCAGGTTAGATTTAGTTTCTATTAATTTTTACCAACAGAAGAGAATAGCATTTTTGGATATGGAACTATCACGATCCCAACAAATCATCAAATAGAATGCATGACTATAATTCTTACCGATTTTTTTACTGAGAAAAATAAATGAAATGTGTTGAGAAAATTTGGGTGGCATTAGGATTATTTAAAAATATCACAATATAAAATGTACCTGCATACCATATCCTTAATTAAAAGGTATTTTATTTCATGAAAATTTCACCTGAGACCTCTATTTCCCTTAAAATGCATTTGAATATTAAAAGGATCGCAGCATTGTAAACTTTAGTCTAAACATTAATACCCATAGATCTGACCGATATTTATTTTAGGAACTCTATCAAGAGATTGAACACAGGATCTATATATTGGTATGTACTGGCATTTTGGAATAGAAAAAGCATTATTTCAACTACTTACCTGTTTTAAAGTCTTCTTATCTGCTTCAACACTAGGGGCTAGAATGCTAGCCAATAGCGCTAAAGAGCTATCCTTGTCGAGAGTATTTGGTTTGTCTGGACAATGATCAGCAGATGTGAGGAAATTAAATTCCAGGTCAGTTTGATCCCCAGGCACACACAAATTATAGGAATAGGGCAAAGTACCCTCACTGTAGTTCGGAGGAATCTCCAGTCCAGACTTGGAGCAGAGAACAGACCCAAAGCAGCCTCCAATGGCGGGGCTGGAAGAGCGTTGCAGGTGCAGAGCAATGGCCAGGATTACAGCCAGGAGGAAGAGCACGGAGATCAACGCCAAGGCCACCACCAGATAAAACTGCAGTTCTGCCTGGGGGTCAAATGGCGTGGAGTGGTCGCTTAGGTCCGGAAGTGCCTCTTGTAGGCTATCAGCGAAGACCAAAAGTAGCGTAGCGGTGGCTGAGAGGGGCGGCTGTCCCCCATCGCGCACAGCGACCAGCAGACGCTGGCGGGCCGCGTCCCTGTCGCCCAAAGCACGCGCTGTGCGCACCTCGCCCGTGCGCAGCCCCAGGCTGAACAGTCCAGGCTCGCTGGCCTGCAGCACGTGGTAGGACAGCCACGCATTGTGTCCCGAGTCCGCGTCCACCGCCACCACCTTGGTGACCAGGTAGCCGGGCTGGGCGCCGCGCGGAACCGTGTCGAAGAGCGCAGAGCCGTCGGCACCCAGCGCTGGGTACAGCACCCTTGGCGCGTTGTCGTTGCGGTCGTCCACCAACACTCGCAGGCTGACGTTGGCGCTGAGCGCGGGCGAGCCCTGGTCGCGGGCCTGCAGCGTCAGTTCAAAGGCGCGCAGCTGCTCATGGTCGAAGGCGCGCTGCGCGAACACCACCCCGCTCTGCGCGCTCACGGACACGTAGGATGACAGCGCTCGTGGCTCCAGTTCGCTGGCCACGATAGTGTAGGAGATGAGGCTGTTGGGTCCCAGGTCGGGGTCGGAGGCGCTGACCTGCGCAATGGAGGCACCGGGCGGGTTGTTTTCCGGCACATGGACTAGGTACGTGGGCTGTTGAAAAACCGGAGGGTTGTCATTGACGTCGGTGATATGCAGGGTGATGGTGGTGCTGGAGAAGAGGGGCGGTTTGCCCCTATCAGTGGCTGTGATGGTGACATTGTACTCGGTGGTTTGTTCCCTGTCCAAGGCCCCATCTGTTACTAGCTTGTAGTAATTATTAGAAGAAGAATGAATTTTAAATGGAATATTTCTACTTAAATTACATGTGACTTCTCCATTTTCCCCGGAATCCCAGTCTCTTGTTTTGAAGAGGGCCACAACCATTCCTGGACGAGAATTCTCCAAAATCTCATCAGAGAGAGAAGTGATGATTATTTCCGGGCTGTTGTCATTTTGGTCTAGAACTTCTACAATTACTTTACATCGTGTAGAAAGAGATCCTCGGTCCTTTGCTTCTACATCCATTATATATCTTTCTACTTCTTCAAAGTCCAAGGGTTGATTCGTTATAATGTTTCCTGTAGCAAAATCCAGAGAGAACGTGTGCTGGGCTTTATCAGTCACACCAAAGAAGGAGTAGGTGACCTCTGCATTGAAGCCTTCATCTTGGTCTGTGGCAATCACCTTCAGCACAGAGGTGCCTGGGGGCACGTCTTCTGCAATGTTGACCCTATACACATCTTGGCTGAACACAGGGGGGTTATCATTGGCATCCACCACCAGGATTCGGATCTGAGCAGTGCCACTTCGTGGCGGATCCCCGCCATCGAAGGCTGTTAGTACCAAGTGGTGCACACTCTGCGTTTCTCGGTCCAGGGTCTTCTTCAATACTAATTCTGGGTATTTGCCACCATCAGGATTGTCTTTCACCACCAATGAGAAATATTCATTAGGACTTAGTTGGTATTTGCTCAGTGAATTCATACTTATATCGGGATCTTTTGCGGAGTCAAGAATTGTTCCCATTCCTGGGATGACAGATTCACTGATTTCTAAGTTTATTTCATCTTTATGAAATTGAGGGTCATGGTCATTAATATCCTCAACATTCACAATGATATGGAAAATATTTAAAGGGTTTTCCACCACGGCTTCCAGCTGCAACTCACATCTCCTTCTCTCTTTGCAAATCTGCTCACGGTCTATTCGGTCCTTCACGAGTAAGTTCCCGCTCACCGCGTCTACATTGAAAAGCAGCTTCTCCGCGCTAACTCGCAGCTTCCGAGCGGACACCTCCAAGACTCTGAGCCCTAGATCTTTGGCGAGGTTCCCCACCACCGAGCCCTTGGCTAGCTCCTCAGGAATCGAGTAGCGGATCGGCTCGCAGAGTGCGCGGTAAAACAAAGGCAGCAGGAAGGGAAACAGTACCTGCAGCCTGCCAGCTCCGGGTCTCTGCGCGCAGCGCCCTCCCATCTTGCGCTCTAGTTCCCGCTGGGTCTCAGTCTTCCTAGTTGGAGAAATCGTACACTATCGCACGGGAAGAGCATTCAGCCCAGGACAGGCGGAGCTCCCAGTCTTGGGACTGGGAATCCACTTGTGCTGGGCGAGTCTGCGCAGCCGGGAGCCCTGGTGTAAGCCGATTTCCTTCTGTCTTAGTTGGTGGCTGCGCAGGAAATCCTAGGCTGAAGGCTGAGGAATGCCGGGCGTCAGCGCTTGCCCTGCACTGGCCGACAGCGGCGCCCAGAGGCCTCGTGCAGAACTGCAGCCCAGATTTTCTCTATTTCAGGCAATCTTTTTCTCTGAATATAACAGCTAAAATATTTGAATCTTATTCCTTAGTGATTCCGTTTTCATCATGAAGCATATTTCCCACATGATGAAAATTATATATATTTATGTTTTAAAAATTCACATAAATGTGAATAGATAAAAGTATTTCAAAAGTCAAAAAGGCACTAAAGGCTATAAAGTGAAAAGCAGGTCTCTATCCCATGGCCCACTGCTATCCAGTTCTTTCATCCAGAAGTAATTATTGTTTTTTAAGAGTAATTACACACAAATGGAAGTACTGAAGATAAGCAAAAACCTTTTTTCTTGTCTTCGATCTTATATTTAGCTAGAAATTATTAATCCATTCCCCCATATTTAAGAACTATAATACAACCATTGCCATATTGATTGTAGCAATCTAAAGTGTCCTGTGTTGCCTTTATGTAATTATATTTAAAAACATTTGCTTAAATAACTACCACGTCAGAGTGGTTTTTATTGTATTTTTCAAAATGGGTGTTTGAAATGAATGCATAATAATTTTGACCTTCATGGACGGTAATTTTAAGTGACAGTTTTGGTGATTAAAAAGTTAATAACTATGACTGTAAAGGGTGTGTGTGTTCTTATTCCACAGAAATATCATAGAACAAATGTTGAATGGTATGAAAAAAGTAATATCCTCATAAGTATTTTGAGACACATTGGAACAATATTTGCCTTTATTCTACCATATTAATTTATAAGAATATTAGTAATAAGTTAAAAGTAAAAGATCAAACCAATATACCACTATCCACAATAACCCAGATAGGTTCATCAGTAATTCCACTTATAATTCGACTAGAATAATTTTGTGTACTTCTCTGATTATAGTTGGATCAGATCTCCTGCAGATATGACATTTCTTTCTTGACTTTAAGTTTATTTTGACTCAGTTTCAGAGTTTTCAGAGTTTCCGGTGGATCTTTCTTCCACTATATTAAGGAGTCACTGAAATACTCTTGGCACACATCCCTTGCTCTTGTTCTTGAGAACCTGAACAAATCTATCTGTTTCCTCAATCAATATACATTTTTTCAGCCTCAGAGATTGGAGAACCTAACAAAAAAATACAAGAGAGCAGAAAACATATTTTGCTTAATTTAACCTTCTATACACTTTCTAGAAACCCAATTGAGCAAGGAAAGTAAAATCAAAATTCTATGTCTTCCACACACAGTAAGAAATTAGAACCACAGGCAAAAAGAATGCTGCAGTGTTACCAGGTATGATGACACTTGGAAAAATTTAAGCACGCATTGTAACGGCTTCTTATAGACTATTGATGAAAATTTTAAATCTCTAGGAAGCATATTCAGCTGTAACTGTCATCACAACATATAGTTTGAAAACTATAACCACAAAGGTGTACTTCTTCCCTTCTCCTTGGGAAGAACACTGTTGAGCAGCTTTGTGTTTGAGTTATGTTTCCAAGGATGTTAATGCATTTGTTTCTGACATTTACCTATTTTTACTAGACCTGCCTTCAAAACCAGAGCTAGGATTTCATTATGTGGCCAAAAGGACAGCACACAAAACTATAAAATATAAAGTTCTACAAAGCTAATTGTAACAATCCTATGAGAGTAGACTTTCATTGCCATTATGTAAGTATTTACCAGAAAGTAAAAATATAGCCTTAATAACAGATAAGTTCCACTCTGGGGTATAGCAAGAAGCAAACTGAAACTAAGGAAAGACTGAAAGAATAAAGATTAACAATTCCCATTACCATGCTGCAAACTTAAAAGCAAAACCAATCATAATTTTTTAAATGAAAAGAAAGGAATAAAAATAGAACTCACTGGAACCAAAGGAGTGTCTTCTATAGGAGACTTGGAATCATCTAACAAAGACAAAGGATCCTTTTTCTCACAGCTCTCCTGGCTGATGAGTGTGTCCGCGTAGTTGGGCTGAGGGAAGATTAGGTGACTCTTCCCTGAGTCCGCCGTGAGGGACACCTCATGGGAATAAGTCTGCAGGAAAGCCCTCACCCCATCCACACCCACAAAGTGTGAGGCAGGCAGGCCTGCCAACCTCCCTCCGGAAGCCTGGAGCAAACGTGACGTATGCCAGCGCCTCAGCCTGAGCACCAGCAGCACAATAACAAAGGCAAGGAAGACACAGGAGACAGCGGCCACTGCCACCACCAGGTACAGCGTGAGGCTGGAGTTGTCAGGGCTGGTGGAGGGCTCAAGACTGCTCAGGTCAGCCAGGACCTCTGGGATGCTGTCTGCCACGGCCACCGTGAGCGTGACAGTGGCTGATAGAGGGGGCTGTCCGTGGTCCTGGACCGCCACCACCAGGCTCTGCTTGAGTGAGTCTCTATCCTGCATGGCACGGGCGGTGCGCACCTCGCCCGTGTGCAGCCCCACCACGAAGAGCCCTGGCTCGCTGGCCTTGAGCAGACGGTAGGATAGCCAGGCATTCTGCCCAGAGTCTCTGTCCACTGCCACCACTTTGGTCACCAGATAGCCAGGTTCTGCGGAACGGGGTGCCAGCTCCACACCAGTGGAACCATCAGTGGGGAGAGAAGGGTACAGAATCTCTGGAGCATTGTCATTCTGGTCCAGCACAAATAGACTCAGTGACACGTTGCTGCTGAGTTGTGGGTCCCCACTATCAGTGGCAATCACCTGCATCTGTAGGTCCCGAAACTGCTCATAATCGAATGATCGAAGTGCATACAGTACTCCTGTGTCAGAGTTGATAGAGATGAAGGAGGAGAGAGGTGCCCCTTGGATAGTGTCTTCAGCTAGGGAGTAAATAACCTGAGCATTCTCTTTGCTGTCTGGGTCTAGCGCAGTCACTGAGAAGATGGAGGCACCTCTGAGGTTGTTTTCTGGAACATAGGTAAAGTAGGACATGCGAGAGAAGGTGGGCGGGTTGTCATTGATATCTGCCACTTGCAGGGTGAAGTGAGTTTCTGTTGATAGGGGTGGACTTCCTCCATCTGTGGCTGTTACAGTAATATTGTAAGAGGATACTTGTTCCCTGTCAAGGGCCCTGTGTGTCACCAATCTATAATAACTGTCAATGGACTTTTCTAACTTAAATGGCAGATTCCCTGATATGGAACAGATGACCTGTCCATTCTGCCCAGAGTCTAGATCATGCACATTTAAAAGAGCTATAACAGTCCCCAGAGGTGAGTCTTCCTTCAGGGGACTAAACAGAGATGTGATGGTCACCTCTGGACTGTTGTCATTTACATCTTCTACTGTAATCAACACTTTTGCAATTGCAAGATACGCTCCGCCATCTTCTGCTTGTACTTCTATTTCATAGAAACCCGTTTCTTCATAATCTAGATTTTCTGATATTTTTATTTCTCCAGTATTTTTGTTTAGTTGGAATTTCAACAACTGTGTATCAGGTAATTTTCGGAATGAATATGTCACTTCTCCATTGGCTCCTTCATCCCTGTCGGTGGCGGTG
This sequence comes from Furipterus horrens, assembly GCF_987537825.1. Lineage (NCBI taxonomy): Eukaryota > Metazoa > Chordata > Mammalia > Chiroptera > Furipteridae > Furipterus > Furipterus horrens. The sequence goes on from NW_028327180.1 coordinate 72,935,665, forward strand.
ACTGTCAGCAGCTGTGTACCCACAGGCAAGTTCTCGGGAACACTTACTCGGTATTCAGGCAAGGTGAAGACTGGTGCGTTGTCATTTGTATCAAAGACAGTAACACTGATGAGGACAGTGCCAGATCGGAGAGGGTCTCCCCCGTCGGAGGCAGTGAGGACCAGGTGGTGCTGTGCCTCTTCCTCTCGATCCAGGGTGTGCTCCAGCACCAGCTCCGGATACTTGACCCCATTGGCAAGAATCTGAACTGCTAGGGAGAAGTGCCTATTGGGGCTGAGCTGGTAGCCCTGTAGGGAGTTCACGCCCACATCCAGATCAACAGCTTCCGGGAGAGGAAAACGCATTCCTGGGGCGACGTTTTCATTAATTTTTATGTCTAGATTTTCTGCTTGGAATTTTGGGGCATTATCATTGATATCAGTTACTTCTATTTCTATCCCGAAAAGTTTCACCCTGTCTTCCACAAGAATGTTAAAATTCACCAGACACCGCGCGCTCTGAGCGCAGAGCTCCTCCCGGTCTATCCTGCCCGCGGTGACCAAGCTGCCGCTTCGCGGATTTAGAGCAAAGAGGTGCGTCCTACCTCTGGAGACGATGCGGACTCCGCGCCCCGCCAGCTCCTGGGGCTCCAGCCCCAAATCCTTGGAAATGTTGCCCACGAAGGAGCCTCTGTCCAGCTCCTCAGGCACCGAGTAGCGGATCTGCCGGGCATCAGCCTCCCATGGCACACCGAGGAAAAGGCAGAGCAGAACCAGCGCGCTGCGGTCGGAGCGATTCCTTTGAGCGGCCATTGTTGTTTGATCACGGAATTCTGGCAACGTCCTCGCTGGACACATGTGTTTTGACCGGTTCCTTTTTCTTTCTCTGGCTACAGGGAGTCTCTGTAGCCTAGGCACCTTACATTCTGGAGTAAGTGTCCCTGCAACACCGGAACCGGTGTGTAGAAACTGTGGAGCTTCGTTAGAGCCCAGAGAATCCGAACTGAGCGCTGGCTGCGTTTCTCTCGTAGTAGGTGAACAGCGGCGCCCAGAGTCCTCAGAAGTTACTGCACCCACTATGTACGTATGCCATAGAAAACAAAGGCTGCTCTTGGAGATTTTATTTTACATTACTTCTTTGGTTTCTGGCTGATATCAATAAATCAACTACTACTAATAGTTTCTTACTGGGTGGAATAAAGTGGAATGAAAGTACTATAAAATGTTCAATGAAAATGGTTGGTTAAGTATATATTTCAACACTTATTTCTCTTATGTTCACTTTAAGAGGTAATATTTTATTTCCTCTGAGCTAATAGATATATTCAGAAAAGCCTCACAATTTTATATGAAATTTAGATTTAAAAAGTTCAATTTTGTTTAAGCATTCATATAAAGACTATGAGATATACCTCTAACAATTCACTTAGAATCTTTTTAAGACTTAATTAATTAACTAATTAAATGTGTTTAGCATTAAGATTGTATAAAATATTTTCAAAATATTATTTTCTAAATACTTTTATTGAGCCTCAATGAATCTTTTATAATGTTTTTTTTTAAATTTTAGGCATATATTATTAGAAGTTTTGACCTATTTAAATGAATTGAGCGGGTAATCACAATCTAAGAGGAACATGTCTGTGTTGTAATGGAAAGAGATATATGTTCAGGAATTTCAAGTGCTACTATTTTCAAAAATGAAGTTAGAAATAGTGATGTAAGTTTTTTTAAAAAATAAGTGCTTATGTCAAATGACCTGTCTTCATCAGGGCACTGATGCCAATTTAAGTAACCTCTTCTCTTAGCATTTTGTATGGGAGTCCAAAGTAAAGTGGTACACATATCTTCAATTGTATGTGCCAATCAACCCAGCAGCAGTTCTTACCTCAAAGGTGAATGGTTTAGAGGGTCACTCCTTTCATACAGAGAACAGATTGTTCAGAAGTGTTTATGTTACTATGCCCCAAGTATGAAACTTTTCAAATATTTTTATCTTTTATCTTCAAAGAATTTATACCACACAATCCAAGATAGAGACTGAATGCAAAAGTCAAGAGCATTTCATTTGCTTTCTTGGAAATTCTTGATCTTACAATGTAAAGGAAAGAAGATTTGGAAATAGTACAACTTGAGCTCCAAGAAAAAATAGATAAGTAAATATAAGAAGAAAGCCAGAAGGACCAAATGTTGAAGAGATAAATTCTTCTAGCATAGTTAGTATTAAGTTTTGGGGACCATAGAAACCTAGGCAATGGAAACAAAATTTTGACTCCTCTCCCAAGAAAAATGCATACATCTGTAACTTTGCATAAATTTCAGGAATTCATGGATCTGCTAGTTACCCCCCGCAATACTTCCAGTTTTAAAAATTATTAAAATAATGAAGAAAGATATCTAAATGCACCTACAATATTGTTTGCAACAAATGTTTCTTTGAAAGGAGCACATGCTTTGATATTTAATGAGTGAATATTATTAAACATTAAAAACCTATAAGAATATAGAAAATTATTCTTAAATCTTAGCAGATTTGAATAGATAGGTTATTATTTATTTATTTAGTAAGAAGCCAAGCCTCTATTTTCCTAATTAGAACTTGACAGGGTATCTCCAGTTTAATGACATTCTCTCTGAATTATAGAGTGACTTATGAACCAAGTAAATCTTGAAAAATAAAATCAGCCAAAAGTGAACACTGGGAGGACAAGATGGTAATTAGTTATGGGTTTTCTAAAAATGATTCTAGATCTAAAAATGAAGTAGTACACCTGAAATGTGAGAAACTAATAGAATATTACAGAAGACATGAAAATGAAACTCACCGGTGTTAAGGTCTCAGGATGTGAAGTCACATCTTTTCCACTCTGAAGTGAAATTAAGGCCCCAGGAGAATCACCACAAACTATGTTTTGAGTGGAATGCAAGAGCTCACTACATTTAGGAAAATTAAATTCTGTCTTTCCAGTATGGGCAACAAACATATTGTAGGAATAGGGCAATGTTCCCTCACTGCAGTTGTGGGGAACCACAGGTTCAGACTTGGAGCATAGAGCAGGCTGAAAGCAGCCCCAAGCAGCAGCACTGGAGGAGCGTCGCAAGCGCAGGGCAACCGCTAGAATCACAGCCAGGAGGAAGAGCACGGAGATCAAGGCCAACGCCACCACCAGATAAAACTGCAGCTCAGCTTGGGGATCAGAGGGTGGAGGGCGTTCGCTGAGATCTGGCAGGGCCTCTTGTAGGCTGTCAGCAAAGACCAGGAGCAGCGTGGCGGTGGCCGAGAGGGGCGGCTGTCCTCCATCGCGCACGGCGACCAGCAGGCGCTGGCGGGCCGCGTCCCTGTCGCCCAAAGCACGCGCTGTGCGCACCTCGCCCGTGCGCAGCCCCAGGCTGAACAGTCCAGGCTCGCTGGCCTGCAGCACGTGGTAGGACAGCCACGCATTGTGTCCCGAGTCCGCGTCCACCGCCACCACCTTGGTGACCAGGTAGCCGGGCTGCGCGGCGCGCGGAACCGTGTCGAAGAGCGCAGAGCCGTCGGCACCCAGTGCCGGGTACAGCACCCTTGGCGCGTTGTCGTTGCGGTCGTCCACCAACACTCGCAGGCTGACGTTGGCGCTGAGCGCGGGCGAGCCCTGGTCGCGGGCCTGCAGCGTCAGCTCGAAGGCGCGCAGCTGCTCGTGGTCGAAGGCGCGCTGCGCGAACACCACCCCGCTCTGCGCGCTCACGGACACATAAGACGACAGCGTTCGTGACTCCAGGTCGCTGGCCACGATGGAGTAGGAGATGAGGCCGTTGGGTCCCAGATCGGGGTCAGAGGCGCTGACCTGCGCTATGGAAGCCCCGGGTGGGTTATTTTCTGGCACATGGACTAGGTAGGCAGACTGTTGAAAAACCGGAGGGTTGTCGTTGACATCCGTGATGTGCAGGGTGATGGTGGTGCTGGAGAAGAGGGGCGGTTTGCCCCTATCAGTGGCTGTGATGGTGACGTTGTATTCGGGAGTCCACTCTCGGTCTAACACCCCATCTGTCACCAGCTTGTAGTAATTATTGGAAGAGGAGTAAATCTTGAAAGGAACATCTCTTCCTATATTACATATGACTTCTCCATTTCCTCCATAATCCGGATCCCGTGTTTTGAAGAGGGCCACAACCATTCCTGGACGGGAATTCTCCAAAATCTCATCAGAGAGAGAAGTGATGATTATTTCCGGGCTGTTGTCGTTTTCATCTAAGATTTCTATGATTACTTTACATTGGGTAGAGAGACCACCTCCGTCCTTTGCTTCCACTTCCATAGTATATCTTTCCATATCCTCAAAATCCAATGACTGGTTATTCTTAATCATGCCTGTTTTCTCCTCTAGTGAAAACATATGCCTTGTACGCTGATCAGTGCTCCTGAAGTAGTAATTTATTTCAGCATTGACCCCCTCATCCTGATCAGTGGCTGTCACCTGCAATACGGAGGACCCAGGAGGCAGATTTTCACTTATACTGACTCTATATTCATCTTTGCTGAACACTGGGGGGTTATCATTGTTGTCCCTAACAAAAATTTCTATCTGAACGGTGGCACTTCGTGGCGGGTCCCCTCCGTCAAAGGCAGTCAATATCAAGAGATGAGACTGTAGCTCTTCTCGGTCTAGAGGTTTCTCCAAAGACAACTCCGGGTATTTGCCCCCATCGGAATTAACTCTAACCATTAATGAGAAATAAGGGTTAGGATTTATCTGATAATCTTTAACTGAGTTCATGTTTATATCGGGGTCAGTGGCAGGGTCAAGGGATATTCGTGCACCTGCGGATACAGATTCAAAAATGTCTAAATGTATTTCCTTTTTATCGAATTGAGGAGCATGGTCATTAATATCCTCAACATTCACAATGATATGGAAAATATTTAAAGGGTTTTCCACCACGGCTTCCAGCTGCAACTCACATCGTCTTCTCTCTTTGCAAATCTGTTCACGGTCTATTCGGTCCTTCACGAGTAAGTTCCCGCTCACCGCGTCTACATTGAAAAGCAGCTTCTCCGCGCTAACTCGCAGCTTCCGAGCGGACACCTCCAGGACACTGAGCCCTAGATCCTTGGCAAGGTTCCCCACCACCGAGCCCTTGGCCAGCTCCTCAGGAATCGAGTAGCGGATGGGCTCGCAGAGCGCGCGGTAGAACAAAGGCAGCAGGAAGGGAAACAGTACCTGCGGCCGGCCGGCCCGGCGTCTCGGCGCGCAGCTCCCTCCCATTGCGCGTTCCAATTCTCCCTAGGTCCCAGTCTTTCTGGAAAGCTTAGAAACTGCAAACAACAGCGTCACTGGAAGAGCGTTCGGCCCAGGAGAGACGGAGGTGGGAAACTGCTTGTGCTGGGGAGAGACTGCGTGACCGGTATCCCCACTGTGTAAGCAAGCGGGTTTCCTTCTGTGTTGATGGCTGCGCAGGAAATCCTAGGCTGGAAGCTGAGGAATCCCGGGCGTCACCGCTCGCCCTGCACTGGTCGACAGCGGCGCCCAGAGTCCCCGTGCGGAACTGCAGTCTCACATTTCAGTCTTGAATCCAATTTATCTCCATAATATATATCTCTCTGTTCAAAAATGCAGTTATATAATAGCCCCAAATTTTATTTTACATCAAATGCCTCCATACTCATAAAATTCATGAAGTTTACTATGGAAGGCTTCAAACTTATGCAAAATTAGGGAAGATTATTATTGAATCTTTATATACCCATCACCCAACTGCAAAAATGATCAATACAAGACTTATCTTTGTTTAATATATGTTGCCTTCTCTCATTATTTTGAAGCAAATCCAATACATTTTAATTTGCTTTTAATATGAGACACTAAAGTGAGCAAGAATTTTTATCTTTAAGTTTATTGTGTTATATAATCTCTTACCAATGCAAAGTCCTACCTAGCAGAAGAAAACTAGAATTTACTATTTTCCACACTCTGCCCAATTATCCATCCAGTGAGCCTTGTGTTCTGTTTTTAAAGGCCGTGACATTTTTATAGTAAAGAATAGTGGTTACCTACCATGGCATACAAGCCTTCATCAATATGTCATTATCTTTTTAAAACTTATACACATTTTAATATTTATGAATACTAAGTACTAGAGATTACTCCCCGTGGCAAAAACATTAACCGACAGATTTCCTTACTGCATAGTTAAAAATAAGTCCACGAATAATGATTTACTTTTTCCATAGTTTAGAAATAGAATTTGAAATAATTATAATGTCTGTATTTCATAATAGATTCACAGACATATCAGTTCTTATATTCAGCATGTTTAGAACAGCATTTTGAGTCAACTTCAAAGCTTCTTATTAAAGTTTCTAGAATGTATTACTTGAAATGACAGTATGTGTAAAATCAAATTAAACAATACATTCTTTCTTGATAGCTAAAAGCCAGTAAAGTATTCTTAGAACCTCCCTAGCAGTTCCTGAGAATATTTTCCTAAATCATCTCCCATATCCAGATATATTTCAGGCCTCAAAGGCTGAAGAGTTGAGTCATAAAGAACATAGTTGAAGAATAATTATTTCTCCTGTTTTGTCCTCTTAGAGTGTTCAGTCTCAGAAATAACCCTTGAGTAGGCATGAAGTATAGGAAAGAAGACTTTCAATCTATTAATGATTTGACCCTATAGCATTAGGAAATTAAAACCTTGAGGATATGAAAACAAGGATGTAAAACTTTTCACTATCAAGCGAATAAAACATGCTTTTTAAGAGAGTTTGAAAATGGATGCTAAAGCAATAAATCTGGGCCATTCATTGTTTTTCTGAGAAGAATGCATTTGCCTTCTCATTAGTTTACCCTTACAAAAAATACTATGGACTGTAGTAATTGTTTTCAAGTAAGAATTCCACAATGTAGCCATTGGAGATAACAATAAGTTTCAGGAATGAAAAACAAGCCCTAAATTAGTAGTGACCCAGGGTAACTAATTCAGCAACCCCACCCAAAAAACTCATGTTAATGCTAGATCATGAAAGCAACACCCAAAGGAAGGTTTCATTGACCCAATTAAATATTATGAGAAAATGAAAATTATGTCAGTGATGTAACTAATAAATGCCTTCTAGAGAAGTTAGAGCAAAAATTGGGCCCAGTAAAAACTTAAATGGTGAGAAATATGTAACTATCAACATATTCTACATTAAGTGCAAACACTTGCAGAGAAAACCAATTGTAATCAAAATAAAGAAAAAAGAAATTGAACTTACTGGAACCAAAGAGGTACCTCCTATAGGAAACCTGGAATCTTCTGAAAGGCACAAAGGATCCTTTTTCTCACAGCTCTCTTGGCTGATGAGCGTGTCCGCATAGTTGGGCTGTGGGAAGATCAGGTGACTTTTCCTGGAGTCTGCAGTGAGGGAGACCTCGTGGGAATACGTCTGCAGGAAAGCCCTCACCCCATCCACACCCACAAAGTGCGAGGTGGGCAGGCCTGCCAATGTCCCTCTTGAAGCCTGGAGCAGATGCGACTTATGCCAGCGCCTCAACTTGAGCACCAGCAGCATGATGACAAAGGCGAGAAAGACACAGGAGACAGCGGCCACTGCCACTACAAGGTACAGCGTGAGGCCTGAGGCAACAGGGTTGGTGGAGGGCTCAAGACTGCTCAGGTCAGCCAGGACCTCTGGGATGCTGTCAGCCACAGCCACGGTGAGTGTGACAGTGGCCGAGAAGGGGGGCTGGCCATGGTCCTGGACTGCCACCACCAGGCTCTGCTTGAGTGCATCTCTGTCCAGCAGGCCCCGTGCGGTGCGCACCTCGCCTGTGTGCAGCCCCACCACGAAGAGTCCTGGCTCGCTGGCCTTGAGCAGGCGATAGGACAGCCATGCATTCTGCCCCGAGTCTCTGTCCACTGCCACCACCTTGGTCACCAGATAGCCAGGTTCTGCGGAACGGGGTGCCAGCTCCACACCAGTGGAACCATCAGTGGGGAGTGAGGGGTACAGAATCTCTGGAGCATTGTCATTCTGGTCCAGTACAAACAGGCGTAGAGATACATTGCTGCTGAGTGGTGGATTCCCACTATCAGTGGCAGTCACCTGCATCTGTAAGTCTTGAAACTGCTCATAGTCGAAGGAGCAAAGTGCATAAAGCACACCAGTGTCAGAGTTGATGGAGACATAGGAGGAGAGAGGTGCCCCTTGGATAGTGTCTTCAGCCAAGGAGTAAATAACTCGGGCATTCTCATTGCTGTCAGGGTCATAGGCTGTCACAGAGAAGATGGAGGTGCCTCTAAGGTTGTTCTCAGGGAGATAGACTGAATAGGAGGTTTGAGAGAAGGAGGGTGTATTGTCGTTGATGTCAACCACGTGCACAGTGATGTGAATTTTGGTGGACAGGGGTGGTGTTCCTCTGTCTGTTGCAGTCACTGTGATGTTATATTCAGAGGTTTTTTCTCGGTCAAGAATTTGGGATGTCAACAATCTATAATAATCTTCTATTGACTTTTCTAATTGAAAAGGCAGGATCTCCTGGATGGAACAAACAACTTGGCCATTCTTCCCAGAGTCTCGGTCATGAGCATTGAAAAGAACAATTACTGTTCCTTGAGGAGCATCTTCCCTCACTGGACTAAACAGAGATGTAATGATGACTTCAGGTCTATTGTCATTTACATCTTCCACTGAAATGAGCACTTTTGTCCATGCCTTCAACCCCCCACCATCTTCAGCTTGTATTTCCATTTCATAAAATGCACATTCTTCATAATCTAGACTTTTTGCTGTTGATATTTCTCCAGTGTTTTCATTAAGCTGGAATAACGGAGATTGCTTTTCATTAATTTTCCAGAATTTATATGCCACTTCTCCATTGGTTCCCTCATCCAGGTCACTCGCTCTTACAGTAAGCAGTTGGGTGCCAGGGGGCACATTCTCTGGGACTGTCACTCGGTAAGTTGGTTGAGCAAACACTGGGGCATTGTCATTCACATCCAACACTGTCACTCTGATGTGCACTGTGCTGGAGCGACGAGGTTCGCCTCCATCAGAGGCCATGAGCACCAGGTGGTGAGCAGCCTCTTCCTCACGATCCAGGGCTCGCTCTAGCACCAGCCCTGGGTTCATAGTTCCGTGGTCTCCAGCTCGCACGTCCAGGGAGAAGTGGTGATTTGGACTGAGCTGGTAGCTCTGCAGGGAATTCAAGCCCACGTCTGGGTCAACAGCTTCTGGGAGAGGGTAACGTGTGCCAGGCGCAGTGATTTCATTAATTTTTATTTCCAGATTCTCGGCCTGGAATTTTGGGGCATTGTCATTCATATCAGTGACTTCTATTTCTATTCCATAAAGTTGCACTCTGTCTTCAACCAGGACTTTAAAGTTAAACAGACATCGTGCACTCTGGGCACAGAGCTCCTCCCTGTCTATCCTGCCCGCAGTGACCAAGCTTCCATTTCGTGGGTTCAGAGCAAAAAGTTGTGTCTTACCTCTGGAGATGATGCGGACTCCGCGCTCTGCCAGCTGTCGGGGCTCCAAACCCAGATCCTTGGAGATGTTCCCCACAATATAGCCTTTTACTGTCTCTTCAGGCACAGAGTAGTGGATTTGGCTGGCCCTGGTCCCACACAATCTCCCCAGGAAAAGGCACAGCAGGACCAGTCCTCTGTGGTTCAGGCAATTCATTAGAGCCGCCATTGTTGCTTCACTTGGATTTTTTCAGACTGCTTTCTCTGCACGCTGACTCCTTAGGTTATTTTTTTCTCCTGCACATTATGGTCATCTTTTTCCTCAGGAGAAACCTGGACTGGCCCGAATTAAGAGTCTGGGTTTTGTTGCAGTCCTGGGGTCCGTTTGAAGTATCCCCCGGGCTTTGTGTAGTTGCAGATCCTAATATCCAGATGGAGCGCTGATTGAGCTTTTCTTAGAGTTGGTGAACAGCGGCGCTCAGAGTCCTAAGCCATTACTACACTCACTGAGATATTCAATCCAGTTTTTATCATAGATGACTGGAAGAAAACACTACTGTCTTCTAATTATGAGTTTAGATTCCCCTCTAATTATTTAAAAAGCAATAATCTTTGTGGATATCTTAGTTAGAAATGAAGTGGAATGCAATTTCTATTAAGTATATTATTAAATCACCATTTTTCTTAATATCAAATCAACTTCCTTTAATTCTGGGTAGAATTTGGTTTTCTATTTTTAATTTTAGACATATATATATCTCACATAATTTATACTGAATGACTATATATAGATAGATGTTTCACTTTCAAGTTATTTTATGAAGTTGTTTTGATAGTAAAATTTTTCGAGTAAGGTTTTCTTAAAATTTTATTTACAAAAATAAGTTTAATAATAGATGTTCTTACCTAGTATTGCTAAATTTAAAAAGCATTGGTTTTTAAGTTTTACATGTTTGTGACTGTAAAATTTGTTACTTCATTTCTTAAAAGTGTTCTATGTGAATACATAATGCATTTGGAAAATTCAAATGCACTGACAAGCAGGTTTTCATTTCACTTCTTTCATCAACTTCTTATTCTAAAAGTCAATGAAACTTATGTAGTAATTTGGGAAAAAGAACACAAGACATAGAAAATTATTACTACAGTACTAGAAAGTAGAAAGTAAGTGCCATTACAAGAAATTTCTTTCAGCAGCTTGTAAAGACACTGTTTACTGAGGCACTTCCTAAGGAAAACCAAGCAAAAGACTGGTATTCATTTAATGATAAATTTGTATATGCATGAAATTAGAAGTTTCTGCCTTTAAGATGGAAAACTCAGCATTCTCTTTCCCTTCTACAGATACAATAATGATGAGAAGAGTTCTAGTCACTAATGTTTACAGTTCCAAATAATAAGACAGATCTAGTGACTTTCTCCCTTTATCTTCTTCAAAATATATAGGTCAAGGATGCAAGTAAGTGACAGAGACAATAGCATTTCCTTTTTTTTTTTATCAAATTTCTCCTGATAACTATAAAGAGGAAGAGGAAGGTTTTGCATTCAAGAAAACTTGAAGGAACTTAGTTAATAATTTGGATCTTCTAGTGAGTTCACTGAGTTTCTCTTTCACATACACACACACAACACATGCAGATTTTTTTTTTTTTTTACAGTTTTAAGGGATTCAAAGAATCATGAATAGGTAGAGATAAGGAATTAGACATGAAGAATAAACATAAAAAAGGGACAAAAACAGTACCAGTGAAATCAGAGAAGGGAAATACCTGGTAATACCATGTTTTTTCTTTGCTCTAAAGGATGAATTAAATGATTACCTACTTTAAATTTAATGTTTAAATATAATAAAAATTTTAACATGTTAAATAAGCAATGAGATAATTAGTGAGTAAATTTCAATAGCTCTGAAAAAGGGGTAAGAAACTGGTACAAAACTGCCTTGGCTGAATGGCTCAGATGATTGGTGCATCGTCCACACACCAAAAAGGTTTGGGCACATCATATACCTAAGTTGCTTCGATCACCAGACCCCCAGAACATAGGAGAGGAGCAACCAATTGTGTTTCTCTTACACTGATATTTTTTTCTCTCTCTCCCCTCCCTACCTCCCTCTCCACAGTCAAGAAACACATCCTCAGCTGAGAATTTTTAAAAATTAGCACAATATTTTTGCTGTGAAAGAAGAGCACACTCTCACTATTTTGTAAATCCAAACTTGGTAAGATAACTATTTTACCAAACATAACTAATTTCAATTTACCACTCCCCTTGAAGAATGAAAGCAGATCTTTCTGTCAGGCTATAATATCTCTAACACAACTCACTAGAATAGGAAATATAATATGTTTCATATAAATATGGAAAACCGGGTAGATGATGAAAAGAACTAGGCACTTAACTAAAACTCACCGCTGTCAGTGTTTCAGGATGGGAAGTGGACTCACTGGAATTACAAAGTGGAAATAAGGCCCCAGATGAATCGCTGCAAAGTATGTCTTGTCCTGAACTCAACTGCTCCTTACACTTTAGGAAATTAAACTCTGTCTTTCCGGCTTGGGCAACGCACAGATTGTAGGAATAAGGTAAAGTCCCTTCACTGTAGATGGCGGGAACCACAGCTCCAGTCTTAGTACAGAGACCCGGCTGAAAGCAGCCCCAGGAGGTGGGGCTGGAGGAGCGTCGCAGGCGCAGGGCAACCGCTAGAATCACCGCCAGGAGGAAGAGCACAGAGATCAAAGCCAACGCCACCACCAGATAAAATTGCAGTTCAGCCTGGGGATCAGAGGATGCGAGGCGGTCGCTGAGGTCTGGCAGTACCTCTTGAGGGCTGTCAGCGAAGACGAGGTGCAGCGTGGCGGTGGCCGAGAGGGGCGGCTGTCCCCCATCGCGCACGGCGACCAGCAGGCGCTGGCGGGCCGCGTCCCTGTCGCCCAAAGCACGCGCTGTGCGCACCTCGCCCGTGCGCAGCCCCAGGCTGAACAGTCCTGGCTCGCTGGCCTGCAGCACGTGGTAGGACAGCCACGCATTGTGTCCCGAGTCCGCGTCCACCGCCACCACCTTGGTGACCAGGTAGCCGGGCTGCGCGGCGCGCGGAACCGTGTCGAAGAGCGCAGAGCCGTCGGCACCCAGCGCTGGGTACAGCACCCTTGGCGCGTTGTCGTTGCGGTCGTCCACCAACACTCGCAGGCTGACGTTGGCGCTGAGCGCGGGCGAGCCCTGGTCGCGGGCCTGCAGCGTCAGCTCAAAGGCACGCAGCTGCTCGTGGTCGAAGGCGCGCTGTGCGAACACCACTCCGCTCTGCGCGCTCACGGACACATAAGACAACAGCGCTCGTGACTCCAGGTCGCTGGCCACGATGGAGTAGGAGACGTGGCCATTGGGTCCCAGGTCAGGGTCGGAGGCGCTGACCTGCGCAATGGAGGCACCGGGTGGGTTGTTTTCTGGCAGGTGGACCAGGTAGGAGGACTGTTGGAAAACCGGAGGGTTGTCATTGACATCTGTGATATGCAGGGTGATGGTGGTGCTGGAGGAGAGGGATGGCTTGCCCCTATCAGTGGCTCTGATGGTTACGTTGTACTCAGGGGTCTTCTCCCTGTCGAGGGTTCCATCTGTTACTAACTTAGAGGAACTTTTGGACAGAGAGATTATCTGAAAAGGGACTTCACCCTCTAATCTACAATTAACCTCCCCATTCTCCCCAGAATCTCGGTCATGTATTTTGATCAATGCAATTAGCGTTCCCGGTATTGCGTTTTCCAGAATCTTTTCCACTAGAGAATGGAATGTAATTTCTGGACTGTTGTCATTTTCATCTTGAATGTTAATTTCAACTGTACATTGTGCAACCAGTCCTCCACCATCCCTTCCTTCCACTATTATAGAATATTCCTTGATTTCTTCAAAATCCAGTGTCCTTAAAGTGGTAATTTCCCCACTCTTTGGATTCAGATGGAAAACCTGCCCAGTCCTGTAGAAGGAATAAGTTATTTCTGAGTTGACACCCTCATCCAGATCGGTGGCTGACACTTGCAGTACAGTGGTGCCTGGGGGCACGTTTTCTGAAAGGCTGACTCTGTATATGTCCTGGTTAAAAACAGGGGGGTTATCATTGGCATCAGTGACCTGGATCCGAAGCTCTGTGGTGCCGCTTAGGGGTGGAATTCCGCCGTCCAAGGCAGTGAGAACTAACCGATGATAACTTTGTTGCTCCCTGTCTAAGGGTTTCTCCAATGTCAGTTCTGGGTATTTACTACCATCTTGTTTCTCTTTATTTATCAATGAGAAACTAGGGCTGAGAGAGAGTTTATAATTCTGCAGAGAGTTTAAACCAGTATCTCCATCTTCTGCTACTTCTAATATAAATCGCGTGCCTGGCAGTGTGGACTCACTTATTTGCAGCTCAAAAGAATTTTGCATAAATTTGGGGATGTGATCATTAATATCCTCGATCTCCACGTTCACATGGTAAAAGTTCAATGGATTTTCAGCAACAGCCTCAAATTCCAGAGCACAGACCGGCTTTTTCCCGCATATCTGCTCCCTGTCCAGCCTGCTGCGCACAAGTAACTCCCCGCGCTCTGCGCTCACGGTGAAGTAAGGCCTCTCAGAACTGACGCGCAGTTTTCGAGTCGGTAGCTCGAGGACACTGAGCCCCAGGTCCTTGGCGAGGTTCCCCACCACCGAGCCCTCGGGCATTTCCTCGGCAATCCTGTAGCGGATCGGCTCAGAGAGCGCCGGGCAGAACAAAGACAGCAGGAAGGGAAAGAGCACTGGCGGCCGCTCAGCCCAGCGCCTGTCCCCAGCGCCGCTCCCCATCCCTCTTGCTCCCTCTCAGCTTGCTCACCGGCCTGAAGACGCCGGAGGACAAGCAGTCTCTGTGTTGCAGATATCCGGAGCTCCGAACAGGCTTTAGTTCCTGCGTGGGGGTCAGGGTTTCTTCTTTTCCAGAGGAGGAAGCGGTGAAAGGGCTCGCTCTAGGGAGTCTGAGACGAGGAAAGTGAGCTGCGGCTGCGCGACGCGATCGCCTAGCCAAGCTCTCCACTCTGGCCAACAGCGGCGCCCAGAGTCTCCTGAAGGAAACTGCAGCGTCTGCTGCTTCATTCTAACCAGATAATCACGAATATAATCGTGCACCTGACCGAACAAGCAATGTTTTTTGTTAATATATTTACATCTTACATTATAAGGTATTCTTTAAGGTATCTTTACTCTACTTTTCAAATTATTAGGCATGTCATGTTGGGTTTTGTACAAACCTATATATACAGAGTGGAGCAAAAGTAGGTTTACAGTTGCTCATATGGATAATAAACAATACTTAACTCACTTTTTGCCCCTCTGCATTGGTGCATTCATTTCACCATTATACAAGCCTACATTGAACAATTGCCTTGTGCTAAGTTCTGTTCTTTATTAGTAGCAATATAACAATTGGTAAGACACAGGTATTGCCCTCAGAGTTTATCATTTACTGATTCCACAAATTCATTATCTTTATTAGCTATGACATGTGAGATAATTTTTTACTTTCTTTTATAGGTTCCTACGTTTTGCCCCAACATCTCTACATAATTAATGCCATTTCATATCACATATATTAAGAGAACAGCAATACTGTTAAAATTACTGGTAAAGTTGTGCAGTTTTGTGCCAATCCTTATATATCTCCTCCTTCTGATAATATCAACACTCTCTTTATAGAATATAATTTATGTTTACTCTTCTGACTACCTTAGGAAGTATTCATTCAGTAAAAACTGCCCCTATGATATAGCCAAGGCATGATTTACTTCACCCTTTCTTCATAATTCAAAATAAATTGGCTTATGTCAGACCCATTATAGTATGTAAGTTCATTCTTAAAAGTTACTGGGGAATTGTTTATCTATTCTTCAATATAAAGTCAGAAAGGGATATTCCAACAGGCTGCATTACTTTTTTATTTATGTACCTATGTTATACTGAATTAATGACTTTGGAATTGGAGGAATTGAGCTCATGGTTAGTTTATTTAAGTAAATTTACTGAATACAGAGCTATGTGTTCTAATTATTTTACTTCATTTTAATTTTTTTGAAAATTAGTGGAAGTTTTGACTAAAAGTAAGGATTTTATTTTTTTTATCAAGACAACATTCCACATACTTTTTAAAATTGCAAAGTGTCAATAATATAGCTGTCCCCTTAAATGGCGGTGCACCCAAACATTACAGAAGATAGAAAGTTAACTTCACCCATTGTAAATGCAAAATAGGAGGCACTGCACCATCCTTGGGAAATGTCTTTTTTATTACTAACAAATGAATTATTGTATTTTCTATTTTCACCTGATGACAAATCAGGGATTAGCTTCATTAAACACTATAACAAGGAATACAGAAGATATACACATATTTCAGACAGAATCATATTTAGTTGAACTGATTAGCTTATTTAGAATTTGTGTACATGAAATTTCTGTTTTTTAAACCAACATTTTCAAACTCTCTTAGCATAGAACACAGCACATGTCATGTGGCTCCATCATCAAAACAGCTCATTGGAATTCTACTGAAACATGGTCTTCTCTATTTTACAAAAGTCTCTTTCAACAGGTGAAAATTACATTTTATTTCAAATCCAATTTTGTTGGTTTGTTTTGGGGGAAGGGGCGATGGCTATTTTAGACTTTAGAGTCCATGTCTCTATTTGTATAAGCCTCAGTGACCACTGACACGCAAACTCAACATTTAGAGACCACTCAAATCTACCACCAAGATCCACCACTTAAAGTGTGTTTACAGCCCTGGCTGGTGTTGCTCAGTGGATTGAGCGATGGCCTGTGAACTAAGGGGTCGCCTGGTTCAATTCCCAGTCAGGGCACATGACTGGGTTGCCGGTCGGGTCCCCGGTTGGGGGTGCATGAGAGGCAACCACACACGAATGTTTCTTTTTCTCTCCTTCTCCCTCCCTTCCCCTCTCTCTAAAAATAAATAAATAAAATTTTTAAAAATGTGTTTACATTTTGAAATATAAGAAGCATAAAGTTTTGAAGGGTACTAATGCATACACAGGGCTCAGATAAGATGTTTAAAACAAAAGAGTCTTTCAGAGCTTAGTTTTAGGTTCAAACTCTAAACACAATGCTAAAAATTTTGTGATGTATTTTATTTCTGCTAAGATAATCCAAGGATTTAGGAGTCTCAATAACTTCCCCTCAGTTCTAATTTAGGAACATATATAGTCCTATATATGAAACAAACTTACTTTCTGTGGTTGGGCAACTACTTCTTAAGTGAATCAGTGATAATTGATAATTATACTAAAATATGGAAAGCTTTAAAAGTTTGAGAGTTCATATTTAAACAGTCATGTCCAATCTTTTGGAAAGAAAATGAAACAAACTATGATAATTAGAGCTCAATTTTATAATATCACCACTAAAATAACCCCAAAATCTTGTGGTATACTTTAAAAATATTTTAAACTTTCTTTACAATATGTTTCAAAATACATAAATTTATTTTAAAAATTCCTCTGAGAAATAAATGTAACAAAAACTGAACTCACCTGAACAGAAGCAGCCTCATCCTTACTGTCATGAAAATCTACAGATGTTAACAACGAACCATTTTTCTCACAGCTCTCCTGACTTATGAGTGTGTCTGCATAGTTGGGTTGTGGGAAGATCAGGTGACTCTTCCCCGAGTCTGCAGTGAGGGACACCTCGTGGGAATAGGTTTGCAGGAAAGCCTGTACTCCTTCTACACCCACAAAGCCTGAGGTGGGCAGGCCCACCAACCCTCTGCCTGAAGGCTGATGCAGGATAGACTTGTGCCATCTCCATAGTCTGAGCACTAGCAGCACAACCACAAAGGCAAGGAAGACACAGGAGACAATGGCCACGGCCACCACCAGGTACAATGTGAGGTCTGAATCATCAGAGTTGGCAGGGTTCTTGATGTTGCCCAGGTCAGCTAAGACATCTGGGATGCTGTCTGCCACAGCCACAGTGAGCGTGACAGTGGCTGAGAGAGGGGGCTGGCCATGGTCCTGGACCACCACCACCAGGCTCTGCTTGAGCACATCTCTGTCCAGCAGGGCCCGCGCAGTGCGCACCTCGCCCGTGTGCAGCCCCACCACGAAGAGCCCTGGCTCGCTGGCCTTGAGCAGGCGGTAGGACAGCCAGGCATTCTGGCCTGAGTCTCTGTCCACTGCCACCACCTTGGTCACCAGGTAGCTAGGCTCCGCAGAGCGGGGTGCTAGCTCCACACCAGTGGAACCATCAGTGGGGAGCGAGGGGTACAGAATTTCAGGCATGTTGTCATTCTGGTCCAGAATGAACAGACTCAGTGACATATTGCTACTGAGTGGAGGGTCCCCACTGTCCGTGGCAATCACCAGTAGCTGTAAGTCTCTGATCTGCTCATAGTCGAATGAACGCAGTGCATACAACACACCAGTGTCAGAGTTGATGGAGACATAGGAGGAGAGAGGTGCCCCCATGATGGTGTCCTCCATCAGAGAATAAGTGACCTGGGCATTCTTGCCGCTGTCGGGGTCATGGGCAGTCACAGAGAAGATGGATGCTCCCCTGGGGTTGTTCTCTGGGATATAGGCTGAGTAGAAGGCATGAGAAAAAGTAGGTGGATTGTCATTGGTGTCTGCCACATGCAGAGTAATATGAGTTTCAGTAGATAAAGGCAGGGTTCCTAGATCTGAGGCCATCACTGTGATATTGTAGATGGAGATCTTTTCTCGGTCCAAATATTTCCATGTCACTAATCTATAATAATTATCTATTGACTTTTCTAATTGGAAAGGTAAATTATCATGTATGTAACAGACAACTTGACCATTCTTCCCGGAGTCTCGGTCATGCACATTCAAAAAGGCAATTACTGTTCCGGGAAGAGTATTTTCCAAGACTGGGCTAAACAAAGATGAAACAATCACTTCGGGTCTATTGTCATTTACATCTTCCACCGCAATGAGCACTTTTGTCCATGCCTTCAACCCCCCACCATCTTCAGCTTGTATTTCCATTTCATAAAATGCACATTCTTCATAATCTAGATTTTTTGCTGTTGATATTTCTCCAGTGTTCTCATTAAGCTTGAATAATGGAGATTGTTTTTCACTAATTTTCCAGAATTTATATGCCACTTCTCCATTGGCTCCCTCATCCGGGTCAGTAGCTCTTACAGTAAGCAGTTGGGTGCCAGGGGGCACACTCTCTGGGACTGTCACTTGGTAAATTGGTTGAGCAAACACTGGGACATTGTCATTCACATCCAACACTGTCACTCTGATGTGTACTGTGCTGGAGCGAGGAGGTTCGCCTCCATCGGAGGCGATGAGCACCAGGTGGTGAGCAGCCTCTTCTTCACGATCCAGGGCTCGCTCTAGTACCAGCCCTGGGTTCATAGTTCCGTGGTCTCCAGCTCGCACGTCCAGGGAGAAGTGGTGATTTGGACTGAGCTGGTAGCTCTTCAGAGAATTCAAGCCCACATCTGGGTCAACAGCCTCTGGGAGTGGATAACGTGTGCCAGACGCAGCGATTTCATTAATTTTTACTTCCAGATGTTCAGCCTGGAATTTCGGGCTATTATCATTGATATCAGTGATTTCTATTTCTATCCCAAAAAGTTTTCCTCTTTCCTCAACCAGGACGTTGATATTTACAAGACATTTATCGCTCTGAGCACATAGCTCCTCTCTATCTATCCTGCCCGCGGTGACCAAGCTGCCACCTCTCTGGTTTAGAGCAAAAAGTTGCATCCTACCTCTGGAGATGATGCGGACTCCATGCTTTGCCAGCTCTTGTGACTCCAGCCCCAGATCCTTGGAGATGTTACCCACGAAGGAGCCTTTGTCGCTCTCTTCTGGCACGGAGTAGTGAATCTGTCCCCTCGCGATCTCCCACAGCATGCCCAGGAGCGCGCAGAGCAGGACCAGCTCGCCGCGTCCTCCGTAATTCTTTGGAGCGGCCATTGTTCTTTCGCTATGGAATCCACTGAGAATCTTCACTGGGCACATGTCTCGTTTACCTTTATGCTGCAGCTACGGAGATAATCCTGTGGAAAGCTGGAATGTCCCAAATTTAGGACGGCATTTCGCTGCCGCTCTGCAGTTGATTTGTGGGATCTGCAGGGCTTTGTGAGGTGGAAGCTCTGAGTATCCAGATGGCATTTGATTACATTTATCTCCAAGTTAGGTGAACAGCGGCACTTAGAGCCCTAAACAGTTACTGCACCCACTTAGGTTTGTAATACTGTTTGCTAGATTACTGAGAAAAAATATATTATTTGATTTTTACAATTTGTTTTGCATTTATTTGATTTGTCCCTGAATTCATACTTGAAAAGTAATTGCCAAGAAGTGTGGGATGAAGTAGGGTTAAAGTTTTACAAAGTATTATAAAATGATTAGATTTATGTGTTAGCATTATGTTAAATTACTTACATTTATGGAAGACATTTACTTTGTTAAAAACAAATTATTAAATTTTATTTCTTATGCTCTAGGCTTTGTTTTACATATCTTTAAATAAGTGAATACTCCAGCTGTCACTGGCAATTCACTCTTAGACTAAAACAGACCTTTTAAAGATGATTGACTCAGAAATTGTTTTATTTGGTTTAAACTAATTAGTCATTATATTAAGATATTTGTAGGTTTTTTGCTTTTTAACTTTCCTTCAAATGTCACATTGATATGTTTCCTTTAAAAATTACACATTGACAATGTTTCAAGTTAATATTATAAAATATTAACAATTTAAATACTTTCACTCTCAAGTTTTATCAGAGATTATACTGTTTTGCTATTTTATTATTTATATATTTCAATTTGAAAACACTTGAAAGGTACAAATGAATTTACAATGAAATCTCCATTCCTTTCTTCCACCAATGAGAGACTTAATTAAATTCTTAATGTAGACATGTCTAAAGTTACTTTTACCTTTATGAGTACTTTGATCAAAAGAACCACAAAATATGAAGGACACATAATTATCACCAAGGAGTCAAAAGTGAAAGTGCCAATATAAACAAATGTCTCCTCTGCAGTTTGTAAAGGGGCCCTTAATTGAAGCAGATGCTAAGGAAAACCTAGCAAAAGGCTCCAACAGTGTATTATCATCCTGTGTATATCACTTGTTTACACATCAGCTTAGCAAATTCTGTCTAGAATTTGAGGAATTCAACTCTTATTTTCTCTTAGAGATAGTAGAATAACTAGAAGACATTTAACTATATTAGTTTAAGTTTGAAAAAAAAAACAGTTCAAAACACTCATTTCTTTGATGAAAGTCTATAGAATGAGCTTCAATACAAATTAAGCCTGAAAAAAACCTATGCTGCA
Organism: Furipterus horrens; assembly: GCF_987537825.1. Classification (NCBI taxonomy): domain Eukaryota; kingdom Metazoa; phylum Chordata; class Mammalia; order Chiroptera; family Furipteridae; genus Furipterus; species Furipterus horrens. The sequence goes on from NW_028327180.1 coordinate 72,956,420, forward strand.
GGTAGGGAGAACACATTTTTATCTTCTGATGAGCATAATAGACCTACTGCTAAGTCAAAGGATTTTACACACACATACACAGTATATTGTATGGAGTTACAATGGATCCATCTACATACAAACCCAGATTAAGATATATTATTCTACCTAGAATAATACCTTTAGAAACAAAAGGATAGTAAATATAAGGGACAAAAAGTCAAATTAGTACAGAAACCTTAACAGTTAAATCAGTTCAGAAAAATATCTATTTTTAGCTTATTTTTTGCTCTGAAGCCTTAATTAAATGACTGCCTACTTTTATATTTACAGTATGTCCAAGCAGAAAAAAAAATTGCCTATTAAGTGATAGGGGAAAAATTTAAGGAAAAATCTCATAAGCTTTTATGAGAGAGCCTATAGCATTGCCTAATGTTTCCCTTTGTATACAAAATCACACCCTCACTGCTTCCTAAATATGAGCCTGGTAGACATCCCTAAAAGACACATAATTGCTCTGACTTCACCCTCCCTTGAAGAATGCTATGACAGCTTTCTGACTGGGTAAAACTTCCGTAAGACAACTTTTGGATTTGAAAATTGTACGTTTTTCTGTGAGTATGGTGAACTGGGTAGACCATAAGAAGCAGATTATGCTTAAAGGAAACTCACCTGATGGGAAGTTGACTCATTGGAATTACAAAGTGGAAATAAGGCCCCAGATGAATCGCCGCAAAGTATGTCTTGTCCTGAACTCAACTGCTCCTTACACTTCAGAAAATTAAACTCTGTCTTTCCGGCTTGGGCAACGCACAGATTGTAGGAATAAGGTAAAGTCCCTTCACTGTAGATGGGGGGAACCACAGCTCCAGTCTTAGTACAGAGACCCGGCTGAAAGCAGCCCCAGGCGGTGGGGCTGGAGGAGCGTCGCAAGCGTAGGGCAACCGCTAGAATCACCGCCAGGAGGAAGAGCACAGAGATCAAAGCCAACGCCACCACCAGATAAAATTGCAGTTCAGCCTGGGGATCAGAGGATGCGAGGCGGTCGCTGAGGTCTGGCAGTACCTCTTGAGGGCTGTCAGCGAAGACGAGGTGCAGCGTGGCGGTGGCCGAGAGGGGCGGCTGTCCCCCATCGCGCACAGCGACCAGCAGGCGCTGGCGGGCCGCGTCCCTGTCGCCCAAAGCACGCGCTGTGCGCACCTCGCCCGTGCGCAGCCCCAAGCTGAACAGCCCAGGCTCGCTGGCCTGCAGCACGTGGTAGGACAGCCACGCATTGTGTCCCGAGTCCGCGTCCACCGCCACCACCTTGGTGACCAGGTAGCCGGGCTGCGCGGCACGGGGCACCGTGTCGAAGAGCGCAGAGCCGTCGGCACCCAGCGCCGGGTACAGCACCCTGGGCGCGTTGTCGTTGCGGTCGTCCACCAACACTCGCAGGCTGACGTTGGCGCTGAGCGCGGGCGAGCCCTGGTCGCGGGCCTGCAGCGTCAGCTCGAAGGCGCGCAGCTGCTCGTGGTCGAAGGCGCGCTGGGCGAACACCACCCCGCTCTGCGCGCTCACGGACACATAGGACGACAGCGCTCGTGACTTCAGGTCGCTGGCCACGATGGAGTAGAAGACGTGGCCATTGGGTCCCAGGTCAGGGTCGGAGGCGCTGACCTGCGCAATGGAGGCACCGGGTGGGTTATTTTCTGGCACATGAACCAGGTAGGAGGACTGTTGAAAAAACGGAGGGTTGTCATTGACGTCCCCAATGTGTAGGGAGATGGTGGTGCTGGAGGAGAGGGACGGCTTGCCCCTATCAGTGGCTGTGATAGTAACATTGTATTCAGGGATCTGCTCTCGGTCTAGTACTTCATCTGTCACTAATTTATATGTGTTTCTTGAAGAAGTTAGCAATTTAAATGGAACATCACCTTCTAATTTACAAGTGACTTCTCCATTATGTCCGGAATCTTTGTCACGGATTTTAAGTAAAGCGACGTATGTTCCCAGACTGATGTCCTCCATAATAAGATCTGGTAGGGACTGGAATATCACTTCTGGGATATTATCATTTACGTCTAGGACTTCTATCTCCACGGTACATTGGGCAATCATTCCACCACCATCTTTTGCTTCTAAAACTATGGAATATTCTTTGACTTCCTCAAAATCTAACATATTTCGAGTAATAATTTCTCCAGTAATAGAATTCAGGTCAAACTGGGTGATCTGGTCTGCTTCAGTGAAAGAGAAGGTAATTTTGGCATTGATACCCTCATCCTGGTCGGTGGCCATCACTTGAATCACAGTGGTGCCTGGGAGTACACTTTCTGGTAGGCTCACCCTGTATAGCTCTTGGCCAAACACTGGAGGGTTATCATTGGCATCAGTCACTAAGACTTGTATCTGTGCAGTGCTGCTTAGGGGTGGATCGCCACAGTCCAAGGCTGTCAAGATCAAGTGGTAGGACTTCTGCTTCTCTCGGTCTAAAGGCATCTTCAGTACTAGCTCAGGGTATTTACTACCATCTAATTTCTCCTTACTCACGAGTAAGAAGTGATCATTGGGACTGAGCTGGTAATTCTGTAGTGAGTTGGTACCAATATCTGCATCATAGGCAGATCCTAAGATAAATCGTGTCTCGGGTTTTGTGGACTCACTTATTTGCAGCTCAAAAGAATTTTGCATAAATTTGGGGATGTGATCATTAATATCCTCGATCTCCACGTTCACATGGTAAAAGTTCAATGGATTTTCAGCAACAGCCTCAAATTCCAGAGCACAAACCGGCTTTTTCCCGCATATCTGCTCCCTGTCCAGCCTGCTGCTCACAAGTAACTCCCCGCGCTCTGCGCTCACGGTGAAGTAAGGCTTCTCAGAACTGACGCGCAGTTTTCGAGTCGGTAGCTCGCGGACACTGAGCCCCAGGTCCTTGGCGAGGTTCCCCACCACCGAGCCCTCGGGCATTTCCTCGGCAATCCTGTAGCGGATCGGCTCAGAGAGCGCCGGGCAGAACAAAGACAGCAGGAAGGGAAAGAGCACTGGCGGCCGCTCAGCCCAGCGCCTGTCCCCAGCGCCGCTCCCCATCCCTCTTGCTCCCTCTCAGCTTGCTCACCGGCCTGAAGACGCCGGAGGACAAGCAGTCTCTGTGTTGCAGATATCCGGAGCTCCGAACAGGCTTTAGTTCCTGCGTGGGGGTCAGGGTTTCTTCTTTTCCAGAGGAGGAAGCGGTGAAAGGGCTCGCTCTAGGGAGTCTGAGACGAGGAAAGTGAGCTGCGGCTGCGCGACGCGATCGCCTAGCCAAGCTCTCCACTCTGGCCAACAGCGGCGCCCAGAGTCTCCTGAAGGAAACTGCAGCGTCTGCTGCTTCATTCTAACCATTTCAGAGTAATAATAGTGTGCCTAACTGAACCACTTTTATGCCTATATATTTAATAATATTTAATTTGTACCATTAGAAAAGTCATTATCCCAGGTTTTAGGGAAATCATATAGAGTTAGCACATAAGATGTTAACATAATTATTCTGCACTAGTAATAGAAAGATGACTATAACACACACTTGGTCTAAAAGATCTCAGAGTACAGTAATTTTGAATACTTATTAATTAGTAACACGCTATATTACACCTTATGCTTCTTTAATTGTTTTTATTTACTTTTTGGGTACCTCCATGATGATTCACTTCAATTTTTTCAGAGTATCAGTAATGCTGAAATTGTCTTTAAAAGGGCACAATTTATATTTACCATCAGATATCTCTCCTTCTAAAATTGTGTCGTGATTTATTTATAGTAACATTACCTGATTTTAACTTCTAGTATCTCATTCAAGGAAATAATATAACCAGAAAAGAGTTAACCTATTCTTCTCCTTCCCATTGCACAATTATTTTCCTAGTTACCAAATGTAACATCAATCCTCAAAGTTGCCAGGAAAATAATATTTCACCTTGCAACACAAAGTCACTATGGTCTGTTGCACTGAGACATGGTTCCCATTCCTGTACTTATATCATCTCCCATGTTGACTTCAAATGAAGGAAATAGTTTATAGAAAGTTTATTTGCCAAAGCTCACTGAGTTTAGTGACAATTTCTCCCCTTTGTTTAAAAATATTCTTAAAGCATCTAATAAACTGAATAGAGAAACTTTCTTTTCCAAAATGCCTGAAAACCACATTTCCACTTCACAAAGTGTCATTAACATTATCTGCTCCCCTAGAGATGGTACATCTGAACACTGCACATTATATGAAATATACTCACATGATTGCATATTTTCTTTATATGGAAAATAGCACCAAATACAACACTATGCAAGAAAAAAATGTTTAAATTCACACTCAAAAGGTCCCAGCAAACAAGACTGCCTTGTCATGAACGCCTTCCGCATGCTAATCAATTTGATGCACTGAGCTGTACTGAAATTTTATACTTAGAGTATGGAGGTAGTAGTTAGTTCCAGATAAGGTTAGTCCCAGAATGAGACTGAATTTTTCAGCAGACCAGTAACTAAATTCCAATTACTGGTCTAGGACTTGAGTATGTGAGATATTTGTTTCCTAAGGCCAGTATCCCCAGTATCCTACTCAAAGAGCCCACAGTCACACTTCACATGACTGCATCATTAAAACCACACAGAAAATTTGAGGTAAAACATGTAAGTGCTTATTTCACGAGTGCCACTTATAATACTTAAAAAGACATTTTATTTGCCTTCATATTTTATTGGTTTTGAACAATGACCTTCAGTGTTGTTGCATTAGACTCCAAGTCTGTTAGTGAAGCTTGACACACAGATTTTTTTTTCCTTCGGGCATTTACCAAACCTTCCACCAGGACCCAAATTTAATATATAATTATACTTTAAATAGGTCAGAAATCAAGTGATGTTTTTCAAAGTCATCAAGTTGAGGTACATGGAGGCAGAATCCAGACACAGAAAAAAAATTCAAACAAACAATCTACAAGAGCCTTTTATAGATCTGAGCTAAAGAGAATCCTGAGAAGGAGGCTTTTGTTAACCTAGTAGAATGAGAAAGACATAATTCATTCTCATTTATAAACTACATTAATTAAGAACAGTAAGTAGAAAATAGGTGGAAGGTATAAAAATGTGATAGTCCACTTATTCATAATCTTGTCCATAGGCATTCACTATGGAAGTGATATCAAATCCTATATTTATAAGTGGTCCATGTCAAAGTATCACTACTGAAATAAACCATTTATATGATTTCAATTTTTTAAATTTATTCACCCCATCTTCAAAATACTGTCTCCACAAACAATGCAGATATTTACGCAAAATATAATTCCTTGAGAATATAAAAATGAATGACTGAACTCACCTGAATGCTTTGGGCTTCATCATTACATTCATGAAAATCTATGGGTGTTAACATGGGATCTGTTTTCTCACAGCTCTCCTGGCTGATGAGTGTGTCCGCGTAGTTGGGCTGCGGGAAGATCAGGTGACTCTTCCCCGAGTCCGCGGTGAGAGACACCTCGTGAGAATAGGTCTGCAGAAAAGCCCTCACCCCATCCACGCCCACAAAGTGCGAGGTGGGCACGCCCACTAACCCGCCTCCAGAAGCCTGCAGCTGGCGCGACACGTGCCAGCGCCACAATCTGAGTGCCAGCAGCATGATGACAAAGGCGAGAAAGACGCAGGAGACAGAGGCCACCGCCACCACCAGGTACAGCGTGAGGCCTGAGGCAACAGAGCTGTGCGGGACCTCCAGGCTGCCCAGCTCTTCCAGAACGTCTGGGATGCTGTCAGCCACCGCCACCGTGAGCGTGACGGTGGCAGAGAGAGGGGGCTGGCCGTGGTCCTGAACAGCCACCACCAGGCTCTGCTTGAGCGCATCTCTGTCCAGCAGGGCCCGCGCAGTGCGCACCTCGCCCGTGTGCAGCCCCACCACGAAGAGTCCTGGCTCGCTGGCCTTGAGCAGGCGGTAGGACAGCCAGGCATTCTGCCCTGAGTCTCTGTCCACTGCCACCACCTTGGTCACTAGATAGCCGGGTTCTGCGGAACGGGGTGCCAGCTCCACGCCCGTGGAACCATCGGTGGGGAGAGAGGGGTACAGGATCTCTGGTGCATTGTCATTCTGGTCCAGCACGAACAGTCTCAGTGACACATTGCTGCTGAGTGGTGGGTCTCCACTGTCATGTGCAGTCACTCTCAGATGCAAGTCATGGAACTGCTCATAGTCAAAGGAGTGCAGTGCGTACAGGACACCAGTGTCAGAGTTGATGGAGACATAGGAGGATAGCGGTGCACCCTGAACAGTGCCTTCATCCAGGGAGTAGGTGACGTGGGCATTCTCATCGCTGTCAGGGTCGTGGGCAGTCACAGAGAATATGGAGGCCCCTCTGGGGTTGTTCTCAGGGACATAGACAGAGTAGGAGGAGTGGGGAAAGGCAGGTGGGTTGTCATTGGTGTCTGCCACCCTCACTGAGATGTGAGTTTCTGTGGACAAGGGTGGGGTTCCGCCATCTGTGGCTTTCAATGTGATGTTGTACTCAGAGAGTATTTCTCGGTCTAGGTTTTTTGATGTCACCAATCTATAATAATTGTCTATCGATCTTACTAACTTAAAAGGCAGATTTTCTGAAATAGTGCAGGTCACCTCACCATTCTTCCCAGAATCTTGGTCTTGAAGGTAGAAAAAAGCAATTACTGTTTCAATAGGAGTGTCTTCAGGGACTGAGCTGCTTACAGATGTTATGGTCACTTCTGGGATATTGTCATTCATATCTAAAATGGTGATCAGTACTTTAGCCCTTGTCATACTACCAGGACCATCCTGAGCCTGAACTTCCATTTCATAATAGCTGGATTCTTCATAATCTAGGCCTTCTAACGTCGATAATTCTCCTGTACGGGAGTTCAGTTGGAATATCTGTAGAATTTTTGGAGTCATTTTCCAAAAAGAGTATGTCACTTCCCCATTGACTCCCTCATCTAGGTCAATAGCATTTACTGTGAGCAGTCTTGTGCCCACTGGCACATTCTCAGGGACAGTTACTTGGTACTGGGGCAAAGAGAAGACTGGTACATGATCATTCACGTCTACCACTACTACTTGGATGCGGGCTGTGCCAGACAGGGGTGGGTCACCACCATCAGAGGCTGTGAGGAGGAGGTGGTGAATTGCCTCTTCCTCCCGGTCCAGAACCTGCTCCAACACTAATTCCGGATATTTAGTTCCATCGTCTCCAATTTGCACAACCAGGGAGAAGTGGCTATTGGGGTTGAGTTGGTAGCTCTGGAGGGAGTTCGTGCCCACATCTGGATCCCTAGCCTCTTTTAATGGAAACCGCACCCCAGGAGCTGTATTCTCCATTATTTTTACATTCATTTCTTCCGTCAAGAACCTAGGAGCATTGTCATTAATATCCATTATTTCCACTTCTATAGGGTAAAGATTCATTTTATCTTCCATCAGGATGTTAAAACTCACCAGACATCGCGCACTCTGAGCACAGAGCTCCTCCCTGTCGATCCTGCCTGCAGTTACCAAGCTGCCACTCCGCTTATTCAGAGAGAAAAGCTGCGTCCTACCTCTGGAGACAATTCGGACTCTGCGCTCAGCCAGCTCCTGGACCTCCAGCCCCAGATTCTTGGCGATGTTACCCACAAAAGACCCTTTGTCTGTCTCCTCCAGCACAGAATAGAGAGTACGTCCTGCCCAAGCTTTACTCTGCATCCCCAGGAGGATGGAGAGCAGGATGAATCCTCTGTAATCCCAGCTTCTTTTTGGAGCCGCCATTGTTATCCTGCAGATCGTTAGACCCTCTACTACCTCCTGTTGTGTTGCTGGATGCCGGTGTGTCGATGTGGAGCCTTCTGTATTCGGAAAAGGAGCCCCAGATCCAGTAAGACAGAGGTCTGAGTTTAGTTCCTCTTGCAAGAGTTTGTCTCAGTCTGGCGTTTCTTTGTGCTGTAAAATCTTGGTAGTTCTGGCGGATCTTTTTCTCCTGGTTGGTGAACAGCGGCGCTCAGAGTCCTTACTATGTTACTGCACCACATTGAGGCAAAAGAATAGATTTTTCAGAAAAGTTGTTTTATTCTTCAAAATTCTTCCATTTCTATTTTTTTAATTCATAGATATCCAAAATCATTTAAAAGTCAGTTTTAAGAAACTGAATTGATGTGACAACATTCATGTGTGAGTGTTTATTAAACCCCTTTTTTTCCCAAAATTCTTTGGTTTGCATTGCAACTTTGAAATAACTCATGGGCACTGTCTCACACTTTTCTCTATATATAGAGAAACATAAGCCATTACAGGTAAAAAAAAAAAAAAGCATGATTTATTTATTTTTAGAAGGTGTGTTTATACATAAGAAAGATGTTATATAGAAACTGTTTACATCAAAGTAAAATAAATTTAAATTAATTCAGTGCTCTTGAACACATAATGTGCTCTAGAAACCACCATGTACAACTCAGAGAGTCAAACTTTACTTTAAAATATGAAGAGGTAATTTAATAAAGTTTTGATTGGATGGAACTTTGGAGATGGTTTAGTTCAATACATTCATTTTAGTTATTTTTTAAAATGAGAGGGAATTGCCTTGTCCTATACTCTCTAGTAATCCAACCAATGTTAGAATATGGATATCTTGACTCTCAGTCTTCTGAGAGAAAAAAAGAGGAATCATTGTTGGCCTTAGTTGCTATTTTATGCTCAAAAAGTGCTGTTAGAGAAAAGAATCCAAGAAGCAACAATCACCTATAGAAGCAACACATTTTGTACAGAAGGCCAAAATAAGTAATAAGCAGAGCTTCTACTGGTTGTGGATTCATAAGAAAGTGGGTTTGATGGCTTTTTTTATTATGCAGTTCAAATCATCATCATACCCTATTTCAGAATAATTGAAGAAAGGTGGGTCTCTAAAAACACAACCTTTGAGTATGCATGCAGGACTGTCCTGAGAGGATCGTCAAAGGTATTCATTTCTCCACTTATGTTAATCAAGTGAAACTCAATTGTTGATTGACCTGAGGTTACTCTTATCGGGTGGAAATTTAAAAATGTTCCTTCCACATAGTTGCAGGAGAAAAGAAAGTGAAGTGTTTTGGAATGAAGTCCTAGCAAGACAGCTTTGCTTTGTAAATCGTTTTAAGCCCCAGGGGAGTAGCTAGCAGCACCAGGAGAAGTAATCAGAGGTAACATTGAAAATGATTAGCTTAGTTGGTATTCTCTGATGGCATTGTTCCAAAATATAGGGACTACTTTGAATGAAATGCTGATTCAATATGCCAAAATAATTAACAGTCATGTTTGTTTTCACCAAGCAGATAAAAGAACTTTTTGTTTAAAGGTACCAGTATGAGTATTACAGATTAATTCCATAAACAGGAGTTAAATGCTGTTTTTTAGTAGTAATTTTGAACTTCTTGCTCATGTAAGCAAAGTGTATGCTCATCAAAGATCATGAATACTTGCAGACATTTGCAAACAAAACTTTCATGTCTGGATATTATGGCTCCCAATGCCATTGTCTTTTTCTATCTGATACTTTAGAACTCATAGCGTCATCTTATATTTGTCTCTTATTATACTATTTCTTAAAAGCCTCAATTAACATTATATCAGGACACCTTCTTTGGAGTTAACTAAATAAATCATATCTAGACAATTGAGATTATAGACATACTCTGAACATAAAGCATACTTTAGGGAGTAAATAGTTTTCTAAGTTATTTTACAATATAAAATTAAATATTAAGGATCTCTACTAGAGCACCACAATATGCTTAAATATAACATAAGCTTACTAGATAGTCAAAAAAATTCTACAGTTTTATTTTATTTTTAGAAGTTTATAGTTTTAAAGGGAGTATGTTATTATTGATGAAGTTTTGGGGCAGAATCTTGATCTTTATTTGTTTAATTGTATTAAAAAATTATATGGAAACTCTATTTGACTTCCCAGGCATTAATTTTTCTTCTCCCTTTTCTTTATGGAACACTTTTTAAAAATTTAAGAACGATTTGTTTTTATTTTTGTTTAGGTTGCCATTCCCAGGCAAAGATACAGGTATTTTCCAATGATTGTCTCTGAGGTTTTACTCCTTCCTCTTTGATAACAGGCCCTTCAACAGAAGTTTGGTAAGAAATGGATGGTTTTCACACATGATAAAATAGTCCAATAATTTGGTAGATTTTTTACCTGATGCTTCAAAATTCAGCCTATGCTCAAAATCTCAGACTGCCTATCTTATTCATATAACTTGTAATGTACATAAGTCAAAGAACCTCATTTAGTCAGAACTTAGAAAATTACATGGTTATCAGGATTTAACATTTTGTCAGGCCATGTGAATGAGTTCCCATTGTAAGATCTGATAGTTTTATTGTCAGTAAAATATTATGTTTAAACAGAATGGTCACAGGTGACTCAGATAAGAGAATAAAATAAGCCAGCCCACTGTCCCAGTTAGTGAGCAGAGAACAAAATAAACCATTGCATAATACATGAAACCAGTTGGTGAACATTGCCTATAACAATGAAGATTCAAGGTGTAGTTTAAATCACCCAGAATTGGTGATATAATAACATTTACACTCTCAGAGTGTATGAAATAAATCACAATATTTGTATAAGAAACCATCTGATTCCCTTGACTAAAACCCAAGATTCAAGTCCTTTAAAATTATTATTTACTATTAAATTCTGATTAAAATCATCAAAGAATTATATTAAAAATGTAAAGCAAATCAGATTTGAAAATGTGTATGACTAGAGTCTCTTGGTTAGTTATATACATTTGAATTCTTGACATAAATAATTCTACAATTGCTGAAATGTAATTACTACAATATTGATTTAGAAAAACATATATTATCCTTTCAGGATAATTTAAGAACATTAACTCAATCTATCTTTATGAAGATGGACAATTTCAGGTTACAAAAGAGGTTCTCATTCATTTTCAAAGTATCTTCTTAAATGTTTACTTCACACATGAAATTGTTTATTTTAGATGCACAAGTGAGCAATTTATTATTTATCAGATCATATAATACTTCAACTCATAATTGGAACAGAACTTGACTATCATGTAGTTCAACAACTTATCAAATTATATTATCCCCAGTATTCTATTAATTCCATGGCCATCAATTTACTTTTGAAGAGTGCCAATAATAGAACCTCCTACCTCCTTAGCAATCCATTTTCTGATAAAACGACTTTGACATCTCAAAACTTTGCTTTTTTTATTTCTCTACTTATCAAGTTATTGTTTCAATGACACCTTTAGACCACAATGTATTAGACTAATTATTCTTTCAAATGACAACCTTCCTTTCCTTAAATATTTGAATAGAGCTCCTGCATGACAGAGCCTTATTTTATCTGGGTTAAATATGATAATTATTTAAATTCTTATTTGAACACTATTAAGTCTTCATTCTTCTATTCATTAGTCCCTCCTCTGTTTTTAGAGACATCCTGTAAGTAGACACTAATGAGCATATTTTAAAGTTCATTTTAAATTTTAAATACTATCAAGCACACAGATTGCAGAAGACATTGTAGAAAATATACAGCATCAGATGCATATATTTATTTGTTAGCAATCCAGTAATTATAATAATGGTAGTGTCAACAAATAATTGTTCACTATACAGCTTTACAGTTTAAAAAACTTTTAGCCAATTATTTTATTATATTTTATTTCCCCATAATTTCTGTGAGGTAGGTAAGACAAGTCTTTTTTAATTTAAGTTTTAGTTTGAGAGCTATAGATATTGTGACTGGCCCAAAATGAATGAGAGATAGTTCCAAACACCAATGATTAAATCTTTCCAATTACTTTAACCTTTTATATAAGTAATGTTTGATAAGCAGTAAAGGTGAAAATATCTCTCACAGATTTCCATAAATTTAGAAAATACTCGCTATTAAGTAAAACTTGGGCGGGGGGAACCCAAGATATTGATCCTCTTTAACAGAAACTGCAATTCAATGTTTTTCATGTTAGAAAAAAATCTCAGAGTCCTGGCTGGTGTAGCTCAGTCGGTTGGAGCATCGCCCAGTAAACTGAAAGGTCTTGGGTTTGATTCTGGTCCAGGCACACGCCGTCGTGGTGGAGTGGCGGTGTGGCACTTACAAGAGGCAACCAATTGCTGTTTCTCTCCCTCTCTCTCCCTCCCTCCCCCTCTCTAAGCACGACCTCGAGTGAGGATTTTCTTTTAAAAGAGAGGAATCGCAGAATTGTCACATAATGGGGAGAAAAACCCTAAGAAATTAGATGTATGTAACCACTGGCACAAAGAGCTTGACAAGAGGAAAAAAGTAAAAAAAAGAAAATCTAGGGTATACATTAAGATTATTTTGGTAAAGTTTGAGAAAACCAATATTTAATAGAACTTTATTGACAAAAACCTCAAAATTATATGATTCACTGCAAAACACTAAGAAAACTAAGCCCTGATCAAGGAAAATTTTTAAATTTCTTATTCAAATAAAACCGATAAAAGCAATCATCTCACCTGAGCAAAAGAGTCTTCCTCTTTACAAAAACCCGAGCCTTCCTGAACCAAAAGAGGCTCGCTTTTCTCACAGCTCTCCTGGCTGATGAGCGTGTCTGCGTAGTTGGGTTGCGGGAAGATCAGGTGACTCTTCCCCGAGTCCGCGGTGAGAGACACCTCGTGAGAATAGGTCTGCAGAAAAGCCCTCACCCCATCCACGCCCACAAAGTGCGAGGTGGGCATGCCCACTAACCCACCTCCAGAAGCCTGCAGCTGGCGCGACACGTGCCAGCGCCACAATCTGAGTGCCAGCAGCATGATGACAAAGGCGAGAAAGACGCAGGAGACAGAGGCCACCGCCACCACCAGGTACAGCGTGAGGCCTGAGGCAACAGAGCTGTGTGGGACCTCCAGGCTGCCCAGCTCTTCCAGAACGTCTGGGATGCTGTCAGCCACCGCCACCGTGAGCGTGACGGTGGCAGAGAGAGGGGGCTGGCCGTGGTCCTGAACAGCCACCACCAGGCTCTGCTTGAGCGCATCTCTGTCCAGCAGGGCCCGCGCAGTGCGCACCTCGCCCGTGTGCAGCCCCACCACGAAGAGTCCTGGCTCGCTGGCCTTGAGCAGGCGGTAGGACAGCCAGGCATTCTGCCCTGAGTCTCTGTCCACTGCCACCACCTTGGTCACTAGATAGCCGGGTTCTGCAGAGCGAGGTGCCAGCTCCACGCCCGTGGAACCATCGGTGGGGAGAGAGGGGTACAGGATCTCTGGTGCATTGTCATTCTGGTCCAGCACGAACAGACTCAGTGACACATTGCTGCTGAGTGGTGGGTCTCCACTGTCATGTGCAGTCACTCTCAGATGCAAGTCATGGAACTGCTCATAGTCAAAGGAGTGCAGTGCGTACAGGACACCAGTGTCAGAGTTGATGGAAACATAGGAGGATAGCGGTGCACCCTGGACAGTGCCTTCATCCAGGGAGTAGGTGATGTGGGCATTCTCATCGCTGTCAGGGTCGTGGGCAGTCACAGAGAATATGGAGGCCCCTCTGGGGTTGTTCTCAGGGACATAGACAGAGTAGGAGGAGTGGGGAAAGGCAGGTGGGTTGTCATTGGTGTCTGCCACATTTAGGGAGATGAACGTTTCTGTAGACAGAGGTGGCACTCCTTTGTCTGTGGCTGTCACAGTGATGTTGTACAGGGATACCTGTTCTCGATCTAGAACTGTATTGGTCACTAGTCTATAATAATTGTCCCTCAACTTTTCCAGCTCAAATGGCAGGTTTCTTGAGATGGAACATGTTACCAGGCCATTCACTCCAGAATCACGATCATATACTTGAAAAAGAGCAATCACTGTTCTTGGAGGCATACTTTCATCAACTGACTTGCTTCCAAATGTGACAACCACTTCTGGTACATTATCATTCACATCCAAGACAGTTATTAAGACTTTTGCTCTGTCCTGTAGACCTGCCTGATCCCGAGCTTCAACATCCAGCTCATAAAAGCTGGAGTCCTCATAGTCTAGATTCGCAGAAGTTGATATTTCTCCAGTGAACACATTCAAGCAGAAAATCTTTGAGATTTTTTCTGTAATCCTCACAAAGGAGTATGTTATTTCCGCATGGGCTCCTTCATCCTGGTCAGTGGCATTTACTAACAACACTGGCGTTCCTACTGGCAGATTTTCAGCAACACTGACAAGGTAGACAGGTTGAGTAAATACGGGAGCATTGTCATTGGCATCTAGGACAGTTACCAGTATTCGAGCCACACTTGAACGGACAGGGTCACCGCCATCCATGGCAGTAAGAACCAAGTGGTGAATGGACTCTCTCTCCCGGTCCAGAGGGTGCTCCAGCACCAGCTCTGGGTATTTGAGCCCATGGGCTTCACTTGCTACGTCCACTGAGAAGTGACTATTCCCGCTGAGCTTGAAGCCCTGAAGAGAGTTCATCCCCACATCCGGGTCAGAGACCTCCATTAGTGGAAAATGAGAGGATGGGGCTGCATTTTCAAGAATTTTCACTTCCAATTCTTCCCTTAAGAATTGGGGTGTATTGTCATTAATGTCCTCTATTTCCACTTCTACGGGATAAAGATTCAGTTTGTCCTCAAGGAGGATGTTAAAACTCACTAGACACCGAGAGCTCTGAGCGCAGAGCTCCTCCCGGTCTATCCTGCCCGCGGTGACCAAGCTGCCGCTTCGGGGATTCAGAGCAAAGAGGGGCGTCCTACCTCTGGAGACAATGCGGACTCCGTGATCCACCAGTTCCTGAGGCTTCAGCCCGAGATCCTTGGCAATGTTGCCCACGAAGGAGCCTTTGTCAAGCTCCTCGGGAATGGAGTAGTGGATCGGCCCGGCCCGCGCCCCGACCCCCCACAGCATCCCCTGGAGCATAAAAAGCAGGACTAACCCACTGTGGCACCGGCGCCTTTGCAGAGCCGCCATTACTGGCTCCTTATGGACTTCTCTGGGGTTATGAGTAGGGGAAACGGGTTCGCACCGCTTTTTGGGCTTCTCGGAATTACAGTTCAAGGTCCATAAATAAGCAGAGATCCGATGTGAAGCGTTTTAGGTCAGAATTTTTGTGCAGCTGCAGAGCTTTTGTGTCTGATCTGCTTTGTGCTTGGAGGATATAATCGAGTTCTCATTGCTTTGCTTACCCGGGTTGGTGAACAGCGACGCTTAGAGTCCTAGCTTAGTACTACAACGTTTTATTAAACCATCATACAGAAGATTTTATCTGCTAAATCTACATAGATAGCACTCATAAAATTTCTCTTCCCAAGAGTGAGAAGCACTTGGAAAAATAAAAGAGCCTATTTCTAAATAATTTTATAGATTCCCTTGAATTTACTATTCATTTTTTGTGGTGTTATCTCTTACAGCCTTGAAGAACAAAAATGTTACACTTTTCTGTAAATCTTTAATTATCACACCCCACTATCATTTATATTTATCATATTTTCAATAAGGGAACCAACAATCGCAAACATAGTTGAGCCACCCACTTAGTGTCAGTTAAGTATTGTCATTTTAAAATTTCATTATCTATTTGAAGTAACATATAATTAAGAACTATCCTAATTTAGCCACTATCTGTGTGTACTTTTTCAAACAAGCAAATGAAGTGAAAATATATGAGCTACAAAGAAAAACTATATTTATATTATATATAAAACACAATTTAAGATTGACCACATTGAAACTAAGAAAACCACTTAATTGTTTAGATTTATATTTAATTATATATAGATAATGTGTCTCACAATGAAAGTGTGAGGTACTAAAGTATTAAAATGTTTCAGGATATATTGTTTTAGGATTAACAAAAAATTTCAAGACCATCACAAGGTGACTTTGCATAAAAGAATAACTGCAACACAGATAAGTGAACAAAGAATTTCTAACACCCGCACTGCATGCCCCCCAAAATCAATAAAACACAAAATCAAGATATATTTAGCCTGTATACTTTTTACTTCTAAAATAATGAATTGAAACCTAATTATACTTATAGGAGGAAAGGATTTTGAAGTAACTCACCTGTTGCAAGTGGACTGAATCAGAAGTCATTTTGGCATTGTCATTACTGGTACTTTCAAACCAAGAGGCTTCATTACATAGAAGATCTTGTGGTGGAGCATTTTCAGGGTTTATACTGAGAAATTTAAACTCCGTTCTTGAGGAGTGAGAGGCATCACATAGATTGTAGGAATAGGGCAAAGTCCATTCGCAATAGTTGGGGGAAATCCCAGGCCCAGTCTTGGAGCAGACGCCACCAGTCTGAAAGCAACTCCAGGAAGCAGGGCTGGAGGAGCGTCGCAGGCTCAGGGCAACCGCCAGAATCACTGCGAGCAGGAAGAGTACGGAGATCAAGGCCAAGGCCACCACTAGATAAAATTGCAGCTCGGCCTGGGGGTCAGATGGTGTGGGACGTTCACTGAGGTCTGGCAGTACATCCTGGAGGTTATCAGCGAAGGCTAGATGCAGCGTGGCAGTGGCTGACAGGGGCGGCTGTCCCCCGTCGCGCACAGCGACCAGCAGGCGCTGGCGGGCCGCGTCCCTGTCGCCCAAAGCACGCGCTGTGCGCACCTCACCCGTGCGCAGCCCCAGGCTGAACAGTCCAGGCTCGCTGGCCTGCAACACGTGGTAAGACAGCCAGGCATTGTGTCCCGAGTCCGCGTCCACCGCCACCACCTTGGTGACCAGGTAGCCGGGCTGCGCGGCACGGGGCACCGTGTCGAAGAGCGCAGAGCCGTCGGCACCCAGCGCCGGGTACAGCACCCTTGGCGCGTTGTCGTTGCGGTCGTCCACCAACACTCGCAGGCTGACGTTGGCGCTGAGCGCGGGCGAGCCCTGGTCGCGGGCCTGCAGCGTCAGCTCGAAGGCGCGCAGCTGCTCGTGGTCGAAGGCGCGCTGCGCGAACACCACCCCGCTCTGCGCGCTCACGGACACGTAGGATGACAGCGATGGTGGTTTCATGTCGCTGGCCACAATGGAATAGGAGACGTGGCCGTTAGGTCCCAGGTCAAGGTCGGAGGCGCTGACCTGCGCTATGGAGGCACCGGGTGCGTTATTTTCGGCCACATGAACCACATAAGAAGCCTGGTGGAAAATGGGAGCATTGTCGTTGACATCAGCTATGTTCAAGGTGACACTTCCGTTGGAGGAGAGGGGAGGTTTGCCTTTGTCGGTAGCTGTGATGGTGATGTTGTATTCTGGAGTCTGCTCTCGATCTAGGGCTCCATCTGTCACCAACTTGTATGTGTTTTTTGTTTCTTGTACTATTTTAAATGGGAACCTTCCACTTAGTTGACATAGAATTTCCCCATTAAATCCAGAATCCAGATCATGCGTTTTGATCAAAGCAACAACAGTTCCTAGCTCTACATCTTCTTGTATGCGTTTAGAGTCAGAATCCAGAGTTATCTCAGGAGCATTGTCATTTTCATCCAAAATATCTATTTGTATTTTACAATGTGCTGTGTGGTGTCCACCATCCTTTGCTTCTACCCCAATCATGTAGCGCTCTCTCTCTTCAAAGTCCAGTCCTCCGCCAATGGAGAGTTCCCCTGTTTTACTGTTCAGCTTGAACAGTTGTCTCACTGCCTTACCAATGTTGATGAAAGCATAGGTGATCTCAGCATTGATGCCCTCATCCAAGTCAGTGGCCGTCACTCTTAGCACAGAGGCACCAACTGGCAGGTTCTCTGAAACACTGACCCTGTACATATCCTGGGTGAACACTGGAGGGTTATCATTTGCATCTGCCACAACCACCCTGATCTGGGTAGTGCAGCTTCTGGTAGGCTCACCCCCATCCACAGCAGTGAGGACCAGGTAGTGGCAGGACTGCTCTTCCCTGTCCAGGGGAGCCTTCACTACCAGTTCGGGGTACCTACTGCCATCAGGATTCTCTTTCTGGTTCAAAGAGAAGTGTGGGTCAGGGCTGAGGTAATACTGCTGCAGGGAATTGACCCCTACATCTGAATCTTGTGCGGATTCTAAGGCAAAAGTGGCTCCAGTTAGGGCCAGTTCACTAATTTCCAGTTCAGTGATATTTTGGCTGAAGGTAGGTGGGTTGTCATTGACATCCTGAATCACCACAGCTATATGAAAAAAGTTCAAAGGCTCTTCAGCAACCATTTCGAATTCTAGAATACACGTCGACTTTTTGCCACAAATCTGCTCCCGGTCTATACGGTCGCTCACAAATAAGTCCCCGTTCTCCATGCTCACTGTAAATAATTTCTTCTCAGCGATAACGCGCAGGTTCCGAGTAGGCAAATCTCGAACGCCAAGCCCCAGATCCTTGGCAAGGTTCCCCACCAGGGAGCCCCTGGCCAGCTCTTCCGGAATAGTGTAGCGGATAGGCTCAGAGAGCACGGGGCAGAACAGAGGCAGCAACAGAAGAAAAGGCATTTTCCTTAGCCCAGCGGGGCTCTGCGGTCCCCAGCGGCTTCCCATTCCCCTTTCTGAGCCTTTGCCTTACTGATTCCGAAGAGCGGCGATCGCTGAACGATCCCAAGAATTCTCTGAGTAAGAGTGATTCCTTGATTTGTCTTGCCAGACAGGTTCTCTGATAGATCTCTCCTCTGCAAAGAGCCGGAGAGTGCATACTTCTCCCGATTCCGCGGTTTGATGGCGATTCGTTTGCGTCAGAAGGAGCTAACACTTAGCTCAGTACTAGCCGACAGCGGCACCCTGCGTCTCGACTGCAGAACTGCAGTAGTGATTACTGAATCAGCTCCAAATACGGAGCCGCCTACAAGACAATTCCACTGTGTCTGATACAGATATTCATTCTATCCATTTTACAAGGATGTAACATTGAAAATATTTACTATATCTTCTGTCTGGCTGTCATTTCTTTGAACGTGAGCTTTACTCATCCAAATCGAGTGATTTTTACTCGTCAAAGAGCAGGGGTAACTTGCTGAACGTATTTATTGGCATAGTAGTGCTTTTAATTTCCATTGTCATGAAATGGTCATAATAACATCTTTCCTGCTTACCTTAGTAGAATTGAGAACCAAATAAAATATACATAAAAATAATATAAATGGAAGTGTTGGTGGTGACAGAAGGTGAAATATGTAAATTCTTAAAATATAAATTTGATATGTATTGTTATCCCACTCTATTTTCTTTTCTTTTAACTCACAAAAGTAATAAATCCCATAGGCTTTAGTTTTATCCTATGTTTCACTTCCTTCTACCTTATCTTTATCATCTTCTACCCCAAATAATTGATAGGCATCAAGGAAATTAATTGTCCTTGCAAAATAAAATATGATAAGAAGCAAGATACTAATTTTCCTTAGTTTCCAAATGTCTACTTTTAATTAAGTGACTACAATTTTAAAATCATTCTACTCATTTTACTTTTCCACAATACATTGCCATCACCTTTAATTGCATTGTTTCTTCTCAAGTAGCTTAACAGTGGTGAGTTACTTGGATTATGGGGATTAAGCATGAGTCCTTACAATTATATATCCCAAAGGGAGTAATCTATGCTGCCCAGTTTTCCTTGGTCCACAGATCATAAGCTGATTATTCTAACCCTTTGTTATTGACCCTCTTTCCTTGTCAACAGGCCTGCCAGTTTCCATGTTTCTGATAGATGTCTTACAGTTTCTATTCCATTTCCACTCTAGAAATCTTCATAAAGAAAGTGTATTTTATTTATTTTTAACTTTATTTTATAAGAAATTGTATTTTAAACCTATATAATATACTGTCATTCTAAAGTTTGACAGCTGTGTAGCAATACTGAAATCACAGTGAAATAGAATTAGAGCACCTTAAACTGCTCATTGTATTCAGGATTTTAGACGGAAACTCATTGGCATCTCTATACAAACATAATAAACACCACTGATGCAAGAATTTGTTCTAAAACATGACTGAGCAAGTGCCTTTCCAACACTGTGTGAACATTTCAATTAGCACAGGAAAGCTATCTTTTCAGAACACACATGAAACTAAAGATTCAAACATTTAAAAGATAAGAGTATATATATAATACAATATATACACTCAGTATGGGAATCAAACATTTTATTATGTAAAGTATACACAACATATACTCATGAAATTTAAGACCCATAGACCACCACTTTATGAAATATCTATAATTTAAGATAAGTACATCCACTGAGAAATGAGTTTTAAAATTTAAAACTACTTTAAAGTTGAATTCATTTTCCAAACACAAATTTTAGACTTTTTAAATAAAGCAGAATTGTATGCAAACATTCAGATAGCTATTAATTATAAAAAGTGGAAGAGTTACCTAGAACCAGAAGATGCCAAGTGTATGGCATGTCTGAATTCAATGAATGCAGCAGTATCTAAATCTTTCGAGATTTTAAATTGCACCACAGAATAAAGCACAATTCTAAGGCCCCACTGATTTCTTCTTTCAACAACTACTCATTCCAATAATTTTATGGTTTAACGTGAACTTTCAAGGTGTCAGAATGCCACAGATATTATCATCAATATAAATTTAATCTGTTTTTCTGATATTTCTCATGTAAAACTTTTCTGTATTCTTCCATTGATTTATCTCAATGCATCAATTATTTCATTAGGCAAATAGCAGATATACTTTCTAAAACACATTTGGTGTTGGTGTTTAGACAAATATTCAAAAGAAAGCATTACATCTAACAATGTGGACTAATGAAACAACTTACTTTTAAAGCACTTGTTTAAAAAAAACCAACTACTCATTTCATTTAAGTCTATGGAATCAGCTAGGTTTTCTAAAATACCCACATATTGAAAAAATAAGACACTATGCCCAAAATATAATTTGAAAATAAATGACGAATACATGAGTTCTCAAATTAAATTAAGATAGTCTCTAAATAAAGCAAGTAATTATTCACTATTTACATAATTAACTTATTTGAATGTGGAAGAAAAATAATTGAGAAAACAAATGAACAAAATGCTTCAAGCATCCCTACTGACAAAGAAAACTCACCTGAAGAACTTCCTGTTCTTCATTTGCATTTATCTTCTCGGGTATCAAAAGAGGCTCGCTTTTCCCACAGCTCTCCTGGCTGATGAGTGTGTCTGCATAGTTTGGCTGTGGAAAGATCAGATGACTCTTCCCTGAGTCTGCAGTGAGGGACACCTCATGGGAATAAGTCTGCAGGAAAGCCTGTACCCCATCTACTCCCACAAAGTGTGAGGCAGGCAAGCCCACTAACCCAGCTTCTGAAGCCTGGAGCAGGCGTGACTTATGCCAGCGCCCCAGCCTGAGCACCAGCAGCATGATGACAAAAGCAAGAAAGACACAGGAGACAGCGGCCACTGCCACCACGAGGTACAGGGTGAGGCTGGAGTCATCAGGGCTGGTGGAGGGCTCAAGACTGCTCAGGTCAGCCAGGACCTCTGGGATGCTGTCAGCCACAGCCACAATGAGGGTGACAGTGGCTGAGAGAGGGGGTTGGCCATGATCCTGGACTACCACCACCAGGTTCTGCTTGAGCGCATCTCTGTCCAGCAGGGCCCGCGCAGTGCGCACCTCGCCCGTGTGCAGCCCCACCACGAAGAGCCCTGGCTCACTTGCCTTGAGCAGGCGATAGGACAGCCAGGCATTCTGGCCTGAGTCTCTGTCCACTGCCACAACCTTGGTCACCAGATAGCCAGGTTCTGCTGAGCGAGGTGCCAGCTCCACACCAGTGGAGCCATCACTGGGGAGTGTGGGGTACAGGATTTTAGGAGTGTTGTCGTTCTGGTCCAGCACAAACAGACTCAGTGACACATTACTGCTAAGTGGAGGATCTCCGCTGTCGCTGGCTGTCACCCACAGCTGCAGGTCTCTAACCTGCTCGTAGTCAAAAGAGTCCAGTGCATATAGAACTCCAGTGTCAGAGTTGATGGAGACATAGGAGGATAGAGGTGTTCCCTGAAATGTGTTCTTTGCCAGAGAATAAGTGACCTGGGCATTGTTGCCGCTGTCAGGGTCATGGGCAGTCACAGAGAAGATTGAGATGCCTCTTGGATTGTTTTCTGGGATGTAGGTGGAGTATGAGGCATGAGGGAAGATGGGAGGATTGTCATTGATGTCTGCCACTTTCAGAGAGATGTGGTTTTCTGTAGACAGGGGTGGGTTTCCTCGGTCAGTAACAGTTATTGTGATGTTATAATCTGAGACCTCTTCTCTGTCCAGGGTTCTCGTTGTCAATAGGTGATAGTAATTATCAACTGACTTTTCTAGTTTAAAGGGCAAGTTCCTGGAGACAGAACATGCAATCTCCCCATTCTCTCCAAAATCACCATCGTGTACACTAAACAGTGCGATTATAGTTCCAGGAACACAATCTTCAGAGATGGAACTGGTGAGAGAAGTAAGGATCATTTCTGGGACATTGTCATTCACATCCTGTACTGTGACCACCACCTTAGCACTGGCAAGAAGAGCACCCCCATCCTGAGCTACCACTTCCATGAGGTAGAATCTGGATTCTTCATAATCCAATGATTGCACTGTTGAAATTTCACCCAGGTTGGAATCAAGATGGAAAGTTTGTGAAATTTTGTCTTCTTCATTGCGAAAAGAGTAGGTCAATTTTCCATTTAGTCCCTCATCTGGATCCGTGGCGGTTATCATGAGCAGCCGAGTGCCCACTGGTATGTTCTCTGGAACACTTACTCTGTACTCCGATCGAGTGAACTGGGGCGCATTATCGTTTGCGTCGAGGACCATCACGCGGATGTGCGCAGTGCTAGAGTGTATGGGGTCTCCGCCATCTAGAGCTGTGAGGAGGAGGTCGTGAACAGCTACTTTCTCCCGGTCCAAGGGCTGTTCCAGTACCAGCTCAGGATATTTCTGTCCATCACTTCCACTTTTCTCATCCAGAGAGAAGTGCATATTGGAGCTGAGCTGGTAACTCTGGAGGGAGTTCACACCCACATCTGCATCTCGAGCGAAGGGAAGCACTAACCGTGTCCCAGTAGCCGCATTTTCATTAACTTTTACTTCTACTTCCTCATCCCGAAAACGCGGGAAGTTGTCATTAATATCGATGATTTCAACTTCCACTCGATAAATTTTCATTTTATTCTCAACCAAGATGTTAAAACTCACAAGACAGGGAGTCGCCTGAGAGCAGAGCTCCTCCCTGTCTATCCTGCCCGCGGTGACCAAGCTGCCACTACCCGGGTTCAGAGCAAAAAGCTGCGTCCTACCTCTGGAGACGATCCGGACTCCGCTCTCCGCCAGTTCCTGAGGTTCCAGCCCGAGATCCTTGGCGATGTTGCCCACGAAGGAGCCTTTGTCCAGCTCCTCCAGCACTGAGTAGCGGATTTGCCCGGCCCTGGCTCGCTGCTGCGTCCCCAAGAACAGAAAGAGCAGGAGCAGCTCTCTGCAGCTCCAGCCCCTCAGTGGATCCGCCATTATCTTCTCTCCGACCAGTTCTTTCTTAGTCCTGGTTCCAGCCTGCTGTTTCTTTATTTCTTTAAAGTCAAAGGGTACATATTCCTTGTTGGACATGGGAGAGGGACGCGGGTAGAAGGCTTCTCCCAGGAACTTGTCTGGTCTGTGCTGTGTTTAGTGTGGAAGGAGCAGAGTCCGGTTGCATCAGCAGCAGCTTCTTTCCCACTTTGGTGAACAGCGACGCTCAGAGTCCTAACCAGTTACTACACCAATTCTGTTTCTATTTCATAAATGTTAAATTATATTTTATTTCCAATAATGTAGCTGTAACCATGTATTATTGCGTGACATTGTTTATATTCAATTAAGATTTAATTTTGACTTCCACAAACCCCTGAGATCAATATAATTATTAGATTATTTTTACTTTAGAAAAGTTTTATTTAATGTCATTGAACCTATGTCCTTTATTTGCCTCCTAACTATATTGAATCCATTAAATTAGAACATTGTAATTCTTACTTTTGTAGGTTTTAAGATTTCACCTTTGTATTAGGATATACTTATGAAAATGTGCCCATTTGTACCTAAGAATGCCAAGGAAACAAGTTTAGCTCTCAATGCATCTTTGCAAAAAGGCCTGCTAATTCATGTAGATTGTGTTAGCTGTCATATGCACAAAGAATTAAAGAGCCATTTTTGTTACTTGTGAGGTCTTTGAGAAAGTGTTTCAACTAGAAATATGGCAGCTACACTATTAGACTGAGAGTTTGAATTGGGTTAGCTATGCATTACTTATATTTTTATGTTTCATGTCTAAATTGGAGTTAGACATTATATAGTGACAGACTCTTGGGGGAAAATCCATATAGTGACTGTAGACGAAAGGGCTTTAGTTCATCACCCATGCAGGAAAACATGTCTATAACTTAACAGTGAGCAGGAAGCCAGTGGACTTTCTATGCTGAGACAGATATTTAGTATTATCACCTTTCTAACAGTATCAGAAAAAAAAAACCTCATAACTAAAATAAATGGACATTTCAGAGAGTACATTAAGTGAGAGAAGAAATTTTTACCTAACGATACCTTCATAGGACATTGAAGAAAATGAAGATATTCTATATGTATAAATAGAAAATTGAAAAATAAAGTTTTAAGTACAGAATGTGAGTATGGGTTACAAAATTTTTCTCAATGTTCAATTTTCACAAAAACAATTTGTTACTGTGCATGAGAGAGAAAGTTTTCTCCCATTATTAAACACACTCTTAACAGCAGACACCACAGATCTCAAACTTTTCCCATCCTTTAAAAATAGATCTAGACTCTCAAGACACTTAGATTGCTGGTGTTCAAGTCAGTCCTACCCATGCTCTGCTATTGACAAACCATGACACTGATTCCCAGTTTTCCCAAACTCGTAAGATGGGAAATTTTCTTTACTCTGGGGTACTATAATATGAAGAGGAAGTAAAACTAAAATTTGAGTAATAAAATCCCTGAATGTGAAATAAATAGATCTCCATACGGAAGGATTGTAAAGATGAAGAAAGAGAAGTATCCCAGGTAGTAAAGCTTTGTGATTATAAACAAATAAACCTTACACATTACATAGGAAACCATGTCAAGATTTGGTTAGGTAAGATTAAGATAATTAGAGCATAAAACTGCCCAAATTCAACCCACAAGACAATTAAATATGAAATGGAGATTCCTACCCCAGATAAGTGATTTGTTAAGAAACACTGAAACCCAAAGTGAAAATAAGTTAATGAAATGAAAACTCACCTTTAAAACAGTATCTGAGTCAAATGGACCCTCACCATCACCGTGATTTGTATTTGGTACCCAAGAGGCATCTTCGCAGAGGAGATCCTGAGGGGGAGCCACTCCCGGGGTCACGTTGAGAAAATTAAACTCTGTCTTAGCCGACTGTGAAGCAACGCACAGATTGTAGGAATAGGGCAAAGTTCCCTCACTGTAATTGGGGAGAATCCCAGGTCCAGACTTAGAACTGAGACCAGGCTGAAAGCAGCCCCAAGCGGCAGCACTGGAGGAGCGTCGCAAGCGTAGGGCAACCGCTAGAATCACAGCCAGGAGGAAGAGCACGGAGATCAAGGCCAGCGCTACCACCAGATAAAACTGCAGCTCAGCCTGGGGATCAGAGGGTGTAGGACGTTCGCTGAGATCTGGCAGAGCCTCTTGTAGGCTGTCAGCGAAGACCAGGAGTAGCGTGGCTGTGGCCGACAGGGGCGGCTGTCCCCCATCACGCACAGCGACCAGCAGGCGCTGGCGGGCCGCGTCCTTGTCGCCCAAAGCACGCGCTGTGCGCACCTCACCCGTGCGCAGCCCCAGGCTGAACAGTCCTGGCTCGCTGGCCTGCAGCACGTGGTAGGACAGCCACGCATTGTGTCCCGAGTCCGCGTCCACCGCCACCACCTTGGTGACCAGGTAGCCGGGCTGGGCGCCGCGCGGCACCGTGTCGAAGAGCGCAGAGCCGTCGGCACCCAGCGCCGGGTACAGCACCCTTGGCGCGTTGTCGTTGCGGTCGTCCACCAACACTCGCAGGCTGACGTTGGCGCTGAGCGCGGGCGAGCCCTGGTCGCGGGCCTGCAGCGTCAGCTCAAAGGCGCGCAGTTGCTCGTGGTCGAAGGCGCGCTGCGCGAACACCACCCCGCTCTGCGCGCTCACGGACACATAAGACGACAGTGCTCGTTGCTCCAGGTCGCTCGCTACAATGGAATAGGAGACGTGGCCATTGGGTCCCAGGTCAGGGTCGGAGGCGCTGACCTGCGCTATGGAGGCACCGGGCGGGTTGTTTTCTGGCACACGGACCAGGTAGGCGGACTGTTGGAAAACGGGAGCGTTGTCGTTGACGTCGGTGATGTGCAGGGTGATGGTGGTGCTGGTGGAGAGGGGCGGCTTACCTCTGTCAGTGGCTATTATAGTGACGTTGTATTCCGGAATCTCCTCCCTGTTCAGAGCCCCATCGGTTACAAGCTTGTAATAGTTCTTTGAGTAAGATTTCAGTGTAAACTCTGTCTTTCCCAATATGTGGCAGTAAACTTCTCCATTTTCTCCAGAGTCTCTATCTCTTGTTTTTATCAGGGCAATCACTGTTCCTGGAGGTGAATCCTCTGGAAGCGGAGTAAACACTGAGGTTACAATCACTTCAGGTGCACAGTCGTTCTCATCGAGAATTTCCACTTGGATACTGCAGTGGGCTGCTAGATCTCCGGGATCTTTTGCTTCTATACCGAGAGTGTAACTATTAGCAACTTCAAAATCAAAATTATCCTTTGTTGTGATTTCTCCTGTTCTTTTATCTAAATTAAAAAACCGTTCCACTTGTTCATCCAGATTATGAAATGAGTAGGTGACCTCCGAGTTAATGCCCTCGTCCTGGTCTGTGGCTATCACTCTAAGCATGGAGAAGCCTGGGTGCACACCCTCCTGCAGGCTGACCCTGTACACATCCTGGCTGAACACAGGGGGGTTATCGTTGGCATCTGTGACTTGAATTTGGATCTGGGTGGTGCCACTTTTGGGTGGATCTCCACCGTCCACAGCTGTCAGGATCAGTTGATGGGAATTCTGCTCTTCTCTGTCCAGGGAATGTTTCAGAATCAACTCAGGATATTTACGTCCATCTGGGGTCTGTTTCTCCGTGAGATCAAAGTACTCATTGTCAGTTAGGTGGTATCTTTGCAGTGAATTAGGACCAGCATCGGAATCCAGAGCCTGGTCTAGTGGAAAAGTTTTACCTGGCTTTGTGGATTCTACAATTTTCAAATCAAATATTTTCTGTTTGAATAATGGAGTATTGTCATTTATATCCTGAACTACTACTGCTATTTGGAAAATATTTAATGGATTTTCAGCGACAGCATCAAAATCCAGAATACACACAGGCTTCTTCCCGCAAATCTGTTCTCGGTCTATTCTGTTGCTCACAAGTAAGTCCCCGCTGTCAGGGTCTACAGTGAAATATTCCTTCTCCCCGCTAACCCGCAGCTTCCGGACAGGCAAGTCCCGGACACTGAGCCCCAGATCCTTGGCGAGGTTACCTACCACTGAGTTCCTGGCCAGCTCCTCGGGAATTGAATAGAGGATTTGGTCCGGGAGAGCCCCGCGGAACAAAGACAGCAGAAAGGGCAACAATACTTGCCGCCACCGCGCTGGGCTGCTCCTCCCTGCGCTCGGCTTCATCCTCTGTCTCCCTCTGCTACTGGTCGATGTGGAGGCGGGAGGGAGGAATAAGCCCTCCGTGGGTGGCAAAATCCAGGGTTGGGGTAGTTTTTTTGCTTTTGTTTTCTGTAACCGAATCTGTACCGGCCTCTCCAGAGCGGTTGGCTTGAGCAGGAAGTGACCCTCTGAGAGGCTTCCAAATGCGTCTCAGATATCTTCTCGCTCTTCTTTTGACCTACAGCGACGCCCAGAGGTTTGCCCGTGAAACTGCTCCAATGGCTTGCAGGTATTTTGCAAAAGAACATTTTTCCCCCCTCTTTTGGATTTGTACTTATTTATTTTTAAATAGGTGTACATTCACACAGTTAAGCATATTCCATTGGCCTTTCCTCTTTGCTTTTTTGGTGTACTACTCCTGAGATAGGTTTTGTATAGTGAAGCAGAATTTTATAAATGTTCTCCCCTGCTTTTATACATATATAGAAGTATATATATGTATACCATGTTCTGCAGCTTGCTTTGTTCACCTTTACCTTTATATCTTGAAGATCTTTTCATATCGGTACATCAAGAGGTTTTCCATTTATTTTTTATAGTTATGTAGTAGCCCACCATACGGTTGTACAATAATTTACTTAACTAAAAATAATATTTTCTAAAAGCAATCCATTACCCATTCAAACAAAATTACATTTTCCACGTGCTATTAGGTGATAAATTATGTATGTTGCTCTCCTAGTCATTTAAAATATGTATCATTCTGATTCTGGAGTGTATTCCTAATACCACCATCCAAATATGTTTGACACAGTTTGAGGTCAATTGATATTTCCAAATTATATTTTAAAGCTTCGATATTGTATATAATTTCTCCTCAGATATGATTTATTTCCCAATATTCATTTGTTACTCCCTCTTTCCTCTTTCCATGCCAGCTGACTGTATCATGTCACATTTTTATTTATCCTATGTATTGTATCATAACTTCCCATGAAGACAAAAGCACCTAAAAACTGCAACTCTCATTCTTAAGTTCAATTCAGGCATAGCTCACAATCTATTGCTACAATTTCTAGGTGTCCAAATGTCACTAATGTGTGTAGTCTTAGACCTTCATGAATTCTGAATTAACAGAGCTAAATGAAGAAATAAGGAACAAAAGTTGCATATCTCTTGCACACAAAATATTTTCCCCTCTATTAGATCATTTCAGAGCTACAAAATGACAGAGCCACCCGAGAGCAATTTGCAGGAACAGGGATAAGGCCTGCTTCTAAGTAGCATGAATTATATCAGTCCAGAATTCAAGTTATCCAACCTTTATAAGAGATTCTCATGATGAAAAAGGAAAGATTTTTCAAAGTTATGTTTCTTTAGAAATAGAGAATGGTCTCATAGTGATGTCATAATAGGTAATTTAGATATTATTAAAATTACTCCTACAACCTAATGAAATGAGTGTAATAAAACAGGCAACCATAGAAGGGCACCAAAGGAATCACACATAGTCACTGATGATGCATCTCACAAAGTGCAACAACAAAATATTTAAAACATACCAGTCCAATTGAGAAATTATCACTGTTAAAGTTATATCTAAGTGTTAAATATTTTCCCAGTATTTATAAGGTCCATTGTTTACTTACAATGGAAATACCCTTTCAAGTAAAAAATAAGTAAACTTCAAGCAAAATGTGCTGGATGTAAAAAGAGGAAAATTGTTAAAAAGATGAAAGTTAAAAATTATCTAGTCCAGATTCAACAATAGCTTCACAAGAGAGAAAGCTCTAATATGAATTTTCACAATTGCCTTGTATTTTGTACTTTGATACCTTCAGTGAGACCTACAGGAAAATGGCATTTAAAGCAGTGATTTGGTTAAAGATATTAAATTAAGAAGTTGTGGCTGAGCCCTGGGAAGCATTGCCCCATAAATGAAATGTTGCGGTTAGATGCACTAACCAACCTCTCTCCCCATCTACATCTCCTTCCCTTCTCCCTCCCCCATCCCACCTCTCTTCCTTCCTTTGTCTCTAAATGCAATGAGAAAATGTCCTTGGAAGAGGATTGAAAACTTTTTAAAAAAGAAATTGTTGCTGAAACTATTACTGTATAAAGACTACAATGGATAAGTAAAGAACAAATCCCTTTTAGGTACGGTAACCATTATTGATCATTATTGAAGGGTTATCTGCCCCTCCCCTTTAAAGCACTAGAATACTGAAAAGAAGTGCCTTCATACAATTTTGGTACACATCTTACACAACTGGAGCTTACGCAAGACACAGGTGTCAGCCCATGTTTCAGTGTGGCAAGACCGACTCACCTGATGAAGACTGGGGTCTCCTTTTGTTTCAAGTAAATCCTGAGTTATCAAAAGAGGTTCGCTTTTCTCACAGCTCTCCTGGCTGATGAGCGTGTCTGCGTAGTTGGGCTGCGGGAAGATCAGGTGACTCTTGCCTGAGTCCGCAGTGAGGGAGACCTCATGAGAATAGGTCTGCAGGAAAGCCCGAAACCCATCCACACCCACAAAGTTCGAGGCGGGCACGCTGGTCACTCCTGAAGCCTGGAGCAGACGTGACTTATGCCAGCGCCTCAGCCTGAGTGTCAGCAGCACAATAACAAAGGCGAGGAAGATGCAAGATACAGCAGCCACTGCCACCACCAGGTACAGCGTGAGGTCTGAGGCCTCTGGGGTCGAAGGGATATCCAGACTGCCCAAGTCAGCCAACACTTCTGGGATGCTGTCAGCCACAGCCACGGTGAGCGTCACAGTGGCTGAGAGAGGGGGCTGGCCGTGGTCTTGAACAGCTACCACCAGGCTCTGCTTGAGCGCATCTCTGTCCAGCAGGGCCCGCGCAGTGCGCACCTCGCCCGTGTGCAGCCCCACCATGAAAAGCCCTGGCTCGCTGGCCTTCAGCAAGCGGTAGGACAGCCAGGCATTCTGCCCTGAGTCTCTGTCCACTGCCACGACCTTTGTCACCAGATATCCAGGTTCTGCTGAGCGGGGTGCCAGCTCCACACCAGTGGAACCATCAGTGGGGAGAGAGGGGTACAGAATTTCAGGTGCATTGTCATTCTGATCCAGAACAAACAGGCTTAGAGACATGTTGCTGCTGAGTGGAGGATCCCCGCTGTCACTGGCTGTCACCAGTAGCTGCAGGTCTCTAACCTGCTCATAGTCAAAGGAGCGTAGCGCATAGAGGACACCAGTGTCAGAGTTGATAGAGACATAGGAGGAGAGAGGCTCCCCTTGGAGCGTGCCTTCAGCCAAGGAGTAAGTGACCCTGGCGTTCTCAATGCTGTCAGGGTCCTGGGCAGTCATGGATAAAATGGAGGCTCCTCTGGGGTTGTTTTCAGGAAGGTAGGCAGAATAAGAAGCATGAGAAAAGGCAGGAGGGTTGTCATTGATGTCTGTCACCTTCAGTGAGATGTGAGTTTCTGTAGATAGTTGTGGAGTTCCATGGTCAGTGGCAGTGACTGTGATGTTATATTCTGAGACTTCTTCCCTATCCAGAGTTCCGTGTGTCAACAATCGATAATAATTTCCGTAGGTCTTTTCAAGTGTGAATGGCAGATTATTCGGAATAGAACATGTGACAAGGCCATTCTCTCCTGAATCACTGTCATGCACATTGAAAAGTGCAATTACTGTGCCTGGGGAAGAAGTTTCTTGGATAGAGCCGGTGAGAGATGTAACCATGACTTCTGGAGCATTGTCATTTACATCTAGAACTGTCACCAGTACCTTACTTCTGGCTCGGAGACCAGGCCCATCGTGAGCTTCTACATCTATATCATAGAATCCAGACTCCTCATAATCTAGATCTCCCAATATTGTTATATCTCCGGTCACAGGATTCAACTGGAATAGTTGTGATATTTTATCTCTTACTTTCCGGAAAGAATATGTCACTTCTCCATTGGCTCCTTCATCTGGATCATTGGCTTTTACGGTGATGATTCGGGAGCCCGCTGGCATATTCTCCTGAACACTCACGTGGTACTCGGGCTGAGTGAACAAGGGGGCATTGTCATTGGCATCCACAAGTATTACATGAATCCTGGTAGTGCCAGAGTGAACCAGGTCACCTCCATCAAAGGCGGTGAGAACCAGGAGATGAACAGCCTCTTCTTCTCGGTCCAGGGCCCGCTCCAGCACCAGCTCAGGATACTTAATCCCATCAGCTCCGTTTTGCACGTCCAAGGAGAAGTGAACATTCGAGGTGAGCTGGTAACCTTGCAGGGAGTTTACCCCTACATCTGGATCAAAAGCTTCAGGAAGAGGGAATCTTGTCCCAGGATTTTCATTTTCAGCTACTTTTATTTCCCTTTTCTCTGTCCCAAAGTTGGGAGCGTTATCATTAACATCGATTATTTCCACTTCTACTCCAAAAATCTTCACTTTATCCTCTAGGAGAACCTCCAGGCTTACTGCACACTTTGGAGCTCTATCACAGAGCTCTTCCCGGTCTATCCTCCCCGCGGTGACCAAGCTGCCGCTTCGCGGGTTCAGAGCAAATAGCTGGGTCCTACCTCTGGATACGATGCGGACTCCGCGCCCCGCCAGGTCCCAGGGCTCCAGTCCCAGGTCCTTGGCGATGTTGCCCACGAAGGAGCCTTTCTCTAGCTCCTCAGGCACCGAGTAGCGGATCTGTTCGGCCCGGATTTCCCACAGGACCCCCAGGAGAAGGCAAATCCCAACAAGCCTGCTACAGTCTGGACGATAAGGAGGAGCAGCCATTACAGCCCCGCAGCCGGGAAGCTTGCGCTAGGGCTTTCCCTCGGTGGAAATCTGAGCAGCCTCAGGATTGTCGGGGTCCAAGATAGTGTACTTTCACCGTCGGCTTTTGGAGCTTAGGGGTTCAGTTTGGAGCTTTTGTAAAGCCCCAGGGTCAGTGCTCTGTGATGCAGAAATCTTGCGGTTCGTATTTAATTCCCGGTTTTTATTTCCCCGGTTGGTGAGCAGCGACACCCAGAGTCCTAACCTGTTATTGCAAGCTATCCTTGGTAAAGCATCACCTGTGTACACCATTTCTTTTCAGTATCCTACTTCTCCCAAAAGAATAAAAGTCATACTCTTGTTTTTTATTTGCAATAAAAATAAAGTAACAATTAAAAGCTTCATGTACAACAATTCTTATAAAGTAATTAATATTTCAGAGGAAATATGGCGATTTTTTTTTGCTAAGAAAATTTTCTACCTAAGTTTTTGTATTATTTATTCTCATAATCTATTTTCAGGATAGTGTATTGTGTGAGACACACATTTATTGCCCCCTCAGGATCGAGGATGGACTTAAGTAATGGAAAAATAAGTGAAAAGCCATGTAAATCTGAACTGTAGTCCCAACCTATGCAGAAACAAGTTTCCTCACATGAATGGATCTTTTAGTATCTAGGGTGACTTTTTAGTTCCCTTGTAAGAAAATATCTACTGGTCAAGAGCTAGTCTTACCCATGTGTCAATGGAATTGGCAAATATAGTAACAGGTTTAGGAAGAGAATTTGTTCACTAATTTTCTATACAGAAGATTCTAGGCCTAGGACTATGCCTGTGATTATCATGTTCACAATGTATCCTCACACTTTAGACCACCACCCTTCATAGAGTGTGCATGCAAATAGTTTTTTAGTGTTTAATGAATGAGTTACTAATGCACTGCAAAGCCTAAAACAATGGATAAATAACTCTGACCATAAAATCTTTTTTAAAAACTAAGAAGACAGAAAAGTTAGAGTGAAGCACTATGAAGAGCAGATATTTCACTGACCTTTTTTCTTCATAAGGACACATCCAGGAGGTACTATTTTATCATTATTTCTAAGTTTATTTTAGTTTTGATTTTAGATATAACCAGTAAAAAGAAACCTTTTAGTAGTTATATATATATATATATATATATATATATATATATATGCATGTTTCATAGTTTTATTATTCAAGAAAACAGAGTAATTTATTAACCTGAGAAAACTTAGGATAAAGTAGCAAGTAGCCAGTTCTTTAGATTATTCCCCACATAATAATTAACTTCTACAAATTACTCATAAATTTTAACCAGACACAAAAGTCCATTGACTATTCATAGTTTTTAAGTCTTTAGACTTTGTTGAGTAGATTAAAGGCAGTTTTTACAATTCTCAAAAGATCCATAAATTGCCAGAGATTGGGAGGAAAAATATTCATTACATTTCTTATTATAATAGTGACAGAGTAGAACAGGTGTGAAAATAAATTATGAAGAAAGATTGAGAAAATTATTCTTAAATGAGATTATGAAGTGGGAATAAAGTTGACCAAAGGTAGTGATTCAAATGTAAAATCTGACAGTCTTTGCTACATGTGATAAGGTCAAGAAGTGCTAAGAGACTTAATGATTCAAAAGCTATATGACAAATACACATTGCAACAAAAAATAACAACTAGGATATATTTTATGTTTAACTTAGGCAGAAAGAACTGCCAATACATTTATAAAGAGTAAAGCTTGGAAAAAATAGTATCACACATCAACTAAGAAAGGGTAGTGCTATTACTAAAAGTAGTGACAACAGGAAAATCTCTCTTTAGCATGATTTGCTGACCATACAAAAGTGCCAACCCTACATACTGAGAAGTAATAATTATGTAACTGCCAAAAGTACTGAGCAATCAAGGGACCCATCTCCACCCATCCAATACCCTTCTCTCCCACTACCACTACTAGAATAATGCACAACGACCAAAACTAATTATGCACACTAAGAATAAAATACAATATATAAAATTTAAGTAAGTTTGCAGAAACTCACGTGTAAGGGAAAAGAGGAGTCCTATGCAATTTGGGGGTCTTTATTTCTGGCACATACATCCACAGAAAGATCCTCACACAGGAGATCCTGAGGGAAAGCCATTTCCAGGGTCAGGTCAGAAAAATTAAATTTCGTCTTTGCTGAATGCGAGGCAACACAGAGATTATAAGAATAAGGCAAAGTCACTTCACTGTAGTTAGGGGGAATCACGGGGCCAGACTTGGAGCACAGACCAGGCTGAAAGCAGCCCCAGGCGGTGGGGCTGGAGGAGCGTCGCAGGCGCAGGGCGACCGCCAGAACCACTGCAAGCAGGAAGAGTACGGAGATTAAGGCCAACGCCACCACCAGATAAAACTGCAGTTCAGCCTAGGGATCAGAGGGTATAGGACGTTCGATGAGATCCGGCAAGGTTTCTTGTAGGCTGTCAGCAAAGACCAGGAACAGCTTAGCGGTAGCCGAGAGGGCCGGCTGTCCCCCATCGCGCACGGCGACCAGCAGGCGCTGGCGGGCCGCGTCCTTGTCGCCCAAAGCACGCGCTGTGCGCACCTCACCCGTGCGCAGCCCCAGGCTGAACAGTCCTGGCTCGCTGGCCTGCAGCACGTGGTAGGACAGCCACGCATTGTGTCCCGAGTCCGCGTCCACCGCCACCACCTTGGTGACCAGGTAGCCGGGCTGGGCGCCGCGCGGCACCGTGTCGAAGAGCGCAGAGCCGTCGGCACCCAGCGCCGGGTACAGCACCCTTGGCGCGTTGTCGTTGCGGTCGTCCACCAACACTCGCAGGCTGACGTTGGCGCTGAGCGCGGGCGAGCCCTGGTCGCGGGCCTGCAGCGTCAGCTCGAAGGCGCGCAGTTGCTCGTGGTCGAAGGCGCGCTGCGTGAACACCACCCCGCTCTGCGCGCTCACGGACACGTAAGATGACAGAGCTCGTGGCTCCAGGTCGCTGGCCACGATAGAGTAGGAGACATGGCCGTTGGGTCCAAGGTCGGGGTCTAAGGCGCTGACCTGCGCTATGGAGGGACCCGGCAGGTTGTTTTCTGGCACGTGGACCAAGTAGGCGGACTGTTGGAAAACCGGAGTGTTATCGTTGACGCCACCGATGTGTAGGGTGATGCTTGTACTGGAGGAGAGGGACGGCTTACCCTTGTCGGAAGCTGTGATGGTGACATTGTACTCTGCTATCTGCTCATGGTCTAAAGCACTGTCAATAATCAGCTTGTAATAATTCTTGGAGGTGGATTCTAATTTGAAGGGTACTTCTTCCTGAATATTGCACGTCACCAGACCATTTTGCCCAGAATCCTGGTCTTGCACTTTAATGAGGGCTATTATGGTTCCAAGGTCTGAGTTTTCAGGAATCTTGTTAGAAAATGACATGAATATCACCTCTGGAGCATTGTCATTCTCATCGACAATTTCAATATAAACATTGCAGTGAGCTGTGTGTACTCCTCCATCCTTTGCTTCTATAGCCAACATATGCATACTTGTCTCTTCGAAGTCCAATGTACCATTGGTTGTGATGTCACCCGTATTTGGATTGAGGTGGAAGAGGAGGCTGGTGCTTGTTGGAGCATTGAGGAAGGCATAGGTGATCTGTGCATTAACACCCTCATCCTTGTCGGTGGCCTTCACGCACAGCACAGAGGTTCCCCACGGCAAATTTTCTTGGAGTTTAATTCTGTATGTGTCCTGGCTGAACACTGGAGCATTATCATTGGCATCGGTGACCTGGATTTTGATCTGGGTGGTGCCACTTAGAGGAGGGTCCCCACCATCCATGGCAGTCAGGATTAAGCGGTGGGAGCTCTGCTGTTCTCTGTCCAGAGATTTTTTCAGCAGTAATTCTGGGTATTTACTTCCATCAGGACTTTCATTGACAGAGAGAAGTGGTCATTGGGGTTGATGGCGTAAACCCTCAGTGAGTTATTTTCTACATCTTCATTCTGTGCAGAATCCAGTGGGAATTTTACCCCTGGTAATGCTGACTCACAGATTTCTTAAGTCAATGCCTTTTGCAATGAAATGTGGTGCATTGTCATTAATATCTTGGATTGCAACTAAAACCTGGAACACATTCATTGGATTTTCAGCAACAATTTCAAATTCTAGTACACACTTAGATTTTCTCCCACAAATCTTCTCCCTATCTATCCTACCGCTCACTAACAAATCCCCACTCTCCATACTCACATTGAAAAATTCCTCTGCACTAACCCACAGTTTTCGAGCGGGCAACTCCTGGACACTGAGCCTCAGATCCTTGGTGAGGTTCCCCATCCTCGATCCCTTGGCCAATTCCTCTGGAATCACATACTGTATCTGCTGGGAGATGGCGCCACACAACAAAGAGAGCAGGAAGACAAAGAGTACCTGTTTTTTCATCATTTCAGCTTGTCTGGAACTTCTTTGCATTTCTTGAATTCAGAGCAGAAGCTTCTTTTCAAGATGTCTCTGGGATGCTTAAGAAGTCAATGACAGCACCCTGGACATTTGGGACTTGATGGTAGGACTTGGTAGGCACTTGTGGATGCACAGAAGCCATGTCAGTGGTGTCCTGCTGTGCGCATGACAAAGCTGGAAAGCCTCTGCCA
Source organism: Furipterus horrens (assembly GCF_987537825.1). Lineage (NCBI taxonomy): Eukaryota > Metazoa > Chordata > Mammalia > Chiroptera > Furipteridae > Furipterus > Furipterus horrens. Next base: position 72,993,354 of record NW_028327180.1, read on the forward strand.
CAAGCTCCTGCAGAACTGAGAATCCCTTTCTTCCCTTTGGTCAACAGTGGCGCCCAGACGTTGTCTGGGAAAACTGCATATTGCCTAGGTATTTATCCTCAAAGTGTAAGCTCTTGAAGCTATGTATTTTGTCTTTTTATTTGTTGGAAAGAACCAAACATTCAAGTTTTCCCTTTAAATGCAATATTTTCTAGTTTTTTGTCATCTCATAAGCATTGCCACCATTTTACATGATTATTTTTTCATCAAAATATTTCATAAGACATACACCCATTGTTTTTTTTTCCTTCAGTTTTGGGGAAAAATACCTTCAGTGATTTCATTGTATTTATAAAATTGGTTTGATAGTATGCATATAACCAAATAAGTTACTTTTTATCCACACTTTAGTGGACTATGATCCTTGCATTCTTGTAAATCCATAACTTTCCTTATTTAGTATTTTCACTCTCTCCATATATCTTACCAATTCAGTAGTAATACTTTTCAAAGATATAGTCTTTGCAAAAAAAGTGAGTCAAGGCCCTAGGCTTATTTTTAATATATTGCTCATCTTTTAAAAAGATAATCTTCCTGTACAGCAGGAAGGGACCAATTTAGTATTTGGGCACACACACATGCATCTTTAAAGCTGAATCTTGTGCAAGCCATATTTATTTTTAGGAAACCAGTGTTGCTTTCTTGTTTGAATGTGTATATAATACTCCAAAATGCCAATTTTCAGCTTCAGCCAATGTATATAATTAATAAGTAAAGTGAGTTTGGCTTGATCACTAGTTTTAATCTTGGAGAGGCATTGAGAGTCCTTAGACACTCCATTTTAGAACTTACCTGTAATCCTTAAACTGGTCTTGGGTAACTAAAACAAACCAATGCACTACCAAATAGATACCAACTCAACAATATGTTCCACGATTTTGCAGTGCTGACCCATACTCATCGTACACTCCAGTCAAAACGAACCGCTACCTGTTTTCCTAAGACATCCTTTCCCTTGTTTTCTCTACTTCATGCCTTTGTACTTTCTCTTCCTTTTATTAGAATCCTTCCTCCCTTTCTCTTGTAATGAATTCTTGCTTATCCTTAAAAATATATTTTTTAGTGAATCTAGGATGTCTGCAACCTTTCATTCTATCTGCATCTTTACAACATATATGCAGGTGATGTTTTATATGGGATTCTTAGAAAATTCTCTTTGAACATCCAAAGTTCTCCTGGTACTAGCCACTTAACAAATTTTTTCTCCTTACAAGGAAAGCGATGTTAATATTATAAAGATTTTTCCATAAAAGATACTCCAAAGGTTATGTGCCTTTTTTCCATGATGTATTTGCATGCTTGAGTAAGAATACACCCTTCTCTGCTTTCAGTTATCTTGTTCAGGCTCTGTTGGCACACACTTTTCAATGTACCTCTACCTAATGTATTAAGGAAAACATTTGTTCCTTTGAGATCTAATGAAATAAAATATGTTTCACTAACTTTGAATGAATCTCTGATGTGACTTTTGGGTAAAAGTAATTTTATAGATTTCAAAGTGGACCAACAATATCTGGCCTAAGAAAGTTGTAAGACTACTGTTTCATTATTGCAGCCTGTGGTCTGGAAATCTCTCGCAAAGGCCGAGACATATCTCCTTAAATATTTTTCCTTCTCAAAGGGTGAGAGATACCACTCCAAGGCTCATAACAGTGTAGGCAATTGATTTCACTTTCAAGCAAACAGCTTAAATCAATAAGAATACACACACAGTTATACACAATAGGGACTACAGGCCAAGTAAAAACAATTTAACCAACTGCATTTTGTACTCTACAATTCTTATGACTTTGAGAAGAAGAGTGGCCTCGCTTGAAAGGAGTTAAGCATAATTTTATGGGAGTCTAAACTAACTAACTAACTATATATATTCACTCATTTGTATCAGTCAGGATAGGTTAGGTAGGCTGGAGTGACAAACTTCAAGCCACAGGGATTTAAAATGAAAGAGGTCTATTTGTCACAAGTATAGGTCATGTTGGGTAAACCACAGGGGTCTTTTCTCATTGTAGCTTTTCAAGGACTCAGGTAGAGAAGCAGTCACAATTTCAAAGAGTTATCTTAGGGATCTGGAAATTCTCACAAGGGAAACTAGAGCTTCCTCCAAAAAAGAGACACACCTACTTTGATATAATATCTTGGCCAGAACTAGTCACTTAGGCCCACTCAGCTACACCAGGGCAGGAAGTGCAGCCCTACTATAGACCTAAAGGGAGAGAGGAACAAATATTTAAACAACAGGGCTAAGTTTTATAATAACCACACTGGTATAATTATTTCTTATAATATTCAAAAAATGAAATAAACTCACCTGAAGTAGCTTGGGGTCTTCTTTTGCTTCCAGGAAATCTTGGGCTGCCAGGAGAGGCTCACTTTTCTCACAGCTCTCCTGGCTGATGAGCGTGTCCGCGTAGTTGGGCTGTGGGAAGATCAAGTGACTCTTCCCAGAGTCCGCAGTGAGGGACACCTCATGGGAATAGGTCTGCAGGAAAGCCCGTACCCCTTCCACACCCACAAAGTGCGAGGGGGGTACACCCACCAATCCAGCTTCTGAAGCCTGGAGCAGATGTGACTTGCGCCAGCGCCGCAGTCTGAGTGCCAGCAACACAATGACAAAAGTGAGGAAGAGGCAGGAGACTGAGGCCACAGCCACCACCAGGTACAACGTGAGGTCTGAGGTCTCTGGGGTCAAAGGGATCTCAAGACTGCCCAAGTCAGCCAACACTTCTGGGATGCTGTCAGCCACAGCCACAGTAAGTGTAATGGTGGCAGAGAGAGGGGGCTGGCCGTGGTCCTGAACAGCCACTACCAGGCTCTGCTTGAGCGCATCTCTGTCCAGCAGGGCCCGCGCAGTGCGCACCTCGCCCGTGTGCAGCCCCACCACGAAGAGCCCTGGCTCGCTGGCCTTGAGCAGGCGGTAGGACAGCCAGGCGTTCTGTCCCGAGTCTCTGTCCACTGCCACCACCTTGGTCACCAGATAGCCAGGCTCTGCAGAACGGGGCGCCAATTCCACACCAGTGGAACCATCTGTGGGGAGGGTGGGGTAAAGGATTTCAGGCACATTGTCATTCTGGTCCAGCACAAACAGGCTTAGAGACACATTGCTGCTGAGAGGCGGGTCCCCACTGTCGCTGGCTGTCACCAGTAGCTTCAGGTCTCTAACCTGCTCATAGTCGAAGGATCGAAGAGCATAGAGGACTCCTGTTTCAGAGTTGATGGAGATATAAGTGGAGAGAGGTGCCCCCTGGAAGGTGTACTCAGTCAGTGCATAAGTGATGTGGGCATTCTCGATACTGTCAGGGTCCTGGGCGGTAACAGAAAAGATGGAGGTTCCCCTGGGGTTGTTTTCTGGAATATAGGCAGAGTAGGAGGCATGAGTGAAGGCAGGTGGGTTGTCATTGATGTCTGCCACGTGCAGGGTGATGTGAGTATATGTAGACAGTGGTGGACTTCCCCCATCTGTTGCTCTCAGAGTGATGTTATATTCAGAAATCTGTTCCCGGTCCAGGGATCTGGTTGTCACTAAGCGGTAATATTGGTCTATTGATTTTTCCAAATTAAATGGCATATTTCCCAGGACAAAAACTGTGACTTGCCCATTTTGCCCAGAATCCCGGTCATGTACATTGACAAGGGCAATTTCTTTTCCAGCAGTTGCCTCTTCTGAGATTGATCCTGTGAAAGAAGTGATTGTAATTTCTGGGGCATTGTCATTCATATCCAGAACTGTTACTAGAATCTTAGCTTTCGAGAGGAGACCTGGTCCATCTTGTGCTTCAATTTTAACTTCATAGAACATAGCATCCTCATAATCTAGACTTTTTAATATGGATATATCTCCAGTGACTGAGTTGAGATAAAAAATCTGAGCAATTTTCCCAGGCATTTTATCTAGTATATAGGACACTTGAGCATTGAATCCCTCATCAGGGTCAGTGGCATTCACAGTGAGCAGCCGGGTCCCCTCTGGCAAGTTCTCCTGAACACTTACTCGATACTCAGGCTGAGTAAATACTGGTGGGTTGTCATTCGCATCCAGAACTATCACTTGGATGCACAAGTTGCCAGAGTGAACAGGGTCCCCACCATCAGAAGCAATGAGGACAAGTTGGTGAACTTTCTTTTCCTCACGGTCCAGAGACCGCTCTAGCACCAGCTCTGGGTACTTGGTCCCATCAGAGACAACCTTCACAGCCAGGGAGAAGTAGTCATTGGGGGTGAGCTGGTAGTTTTGCAGCGAGTTCATGCCCACATCTGGGTCAAATGCAGTCTTAAGTGGAAATCGAGTTCCAGGAGCCGTTAATTCACCAATTTTTATTTCCAATTTCTCCGTTAGAAAATCAGGAGCATTATCATTAATATCTTTAATTTCTATTTCTACTTCAAAAATTTTCAATTTGTCTTCGACCAAGATGTTAAATTTTACTAGACACTGCATACTTTGAGCACAGAGCTCCTCCCGGTCTATCCTGCCCGCAGTGACCAAGCTGCCACTTCTCAAGTTCAGAGCAAAGAGCAGCTTCCTACCTCTGGAGACGATGCGAACTCCACGCTCTTCCAGCTCCAGGGGCTTCAGCCCAAGGTCCCTGGAGATGTTGCCCACAACAGAGCCTTTGTCCAACTCCTCCAGCACTGAATATCGGATCTGCCCGGATCCAGTCTTGCACAGCGTCCCCAAGAGCGCGCACAGCAGGGCCAGTCCTCCGCAGTTTCTGATCAGATAATTCGTCATTTCCCTTTTCTTGATTAAATTTTTTTTTTTTTCTGTATCCGGTTCCAATCTCCCACAACGGAATCCACTCTTATTTTCTCAGTGAGCTAAGCCCTTCATCGGCCAATTTCATCGGTCACAGAGCTGGTTGATCGACAGGGTGAGCGTAGCAGCCGGGGATCCTCTGAGTCTGATTTGCTGACTCTTTGCTTTTTAGGAACAAGGAAATGGTGGACTAGCGCTCTAGTTGCATTTTCCTCCTTGAGTGGTCAACAGCGACGCTCAGAGGCCTAACCGTTTACTGCACACTTTCAGACAAACCCAAGTTTGTATTTTTAAAGTTACCCAATATGTACACCAAATCCTTTTTATCAGAGGTAACAGGATTGGTGTTTATATCACATAACTGAAATGCTTTATATTAAAGGATGTGACTTCAAGTTATTTCCTCCAAAAGCCACACACTAACCTTAATGCCACCAATATTGCTTCAAACATGCTGGAGTTACTCTCGAAATTATCAAAGTTTAAGAACCACATAGAAACATCAGTCATAATTATACATTATGCCTCTTGATGTTTGTTCCTGACAGCCTGACATCTTAGTTTTAATATTTTTATTTAACCAATTCATTAAACAAACATATAATTGGGTGTCAGACAATATCTGAGGATTTCAAATGAACAATATGGACAAGCCACTTCCTTCACAGAGATTATGAGGATATAAATGCAAACAAGGAATGAGAGCAAATTGTCATTCTGGCCTTGGAGTTTAGCAAAGGCTTTTCTAAGAAACATGAGAGGAGTGGACCAGGGAAAAGGCCTGGAAGTGAGAGAACAGCATGGCAATACCTCAGTGTGAGTGAGAAATCATAGAACTTCAGGGTACTGAAAGGAGTTCACCTTGCTTAAGTTTAGAGTGTGAGGAGGGTTTTTAAAAACCCAAACTGAAACTAATAGAGATAAGCATTTGCTTTATGCCCCAGAAGCCCCCTTTTTTTGTATTTGTTTTCCTTTCTAAGCACAAAATAGGAATACTATACAGTTGTCATTTAAATTATGATGCATCATATACCCATGTATAGGGCATTTATTCTTGTGAAGTTACTGTAATACACATTAAAAGAAACTATCTTTAATTTTCCTCAGTTCATAATTTATTAATTACTTACAAGATGTTATAAGATATTATTCCACAGTGAGCTCCAATTTTATCTCATAGGGAATTATATAATAGTAATAAACACAAGGAAATACATTGTCTTGGGTCAATTTTCCCTCAGATGCCTTTAAATAATCACAGCACATTGAAAGATGATGATGCCATTAAATACAACACTTAGTACATGATTACTTCTAAATAAAAAAGAAACAATCCCAGTTACATAGATTATTAGTATATTCTTTGTAATCTGTTATTAAATACATGACTAACATACTAAAAACCAACACAGGAAGAAGAGTAGGGGAGGAAAGCTGTGGTTGTGAGGGGAACCGAGGTGGGGTGAAGGATTAGAAATGTTTTGGGTTTTTTTCATTGGGGTTTTTAGCTACTGTATCCTCCCCTGTGTCTTACCAGGGCCCCAAACACAGACTCCATGCTAAGAGAAAAAAGAGATTTATAAAGAGGGTTTTAGGGGCAATTGTTGACAAAGTCTCTAAATCTCTTGAGAATATATATTATGTTTAAAGGTAAAAAGGCAATATGGTTATCAGATACAAAAAAAATAGCATCAAAGAGAAACATGTTAACTATTACATTACCAATTTATTATAGAGGAAACAATAATTCAATCACTTCTTCAAGAAACACATAGCTACTGTAGAGGCAAATGATATTTTTTTAACTAAGCAGAGATACCATGAAATATCTTCCTGAAACATAGTGAAGTGTATGTATTTCTAAGTTTCCATCTTTCAAATAGGAAAGGCCATGCAAATCAAGTAAAATGAAGAACCTCATTGCCAAGCTGAGGGAAAAATAAGGTTGAGTGAGAGGAAACTAACCAAATCAAGTGTTTCATTATTCATAAACAAAACCAAATATAAACCATAAAAGCCTTAAATTTTAAAGCACTTGAGTAAACATAATATCAACCTTCATATTTTTAAGATAGAAAGAATTGTTGATCCAGGTAGATGAGGTGATTCGGCCAAGGATGAAAAGGAAAGTAAGAAATCAGATACCCCAGTTTCCAATGCTCTTTTGATGACTTAAATACCGTTCACCTACTAACTCCTGATTTATACTTAGGACACAGTGATTCTGGCCCTTCTTCCCCCTTACAATGTGTGAACACTTACAAGCAATGAGAAGTAATTCACCAGGACTCATGTTCTAAAAATTGAATATATTCTCAAGGAAATATGGGAAATAGAAGAGATATGGTAAGTAGTGGAGGAAGTTAAGTAAATAGGTAATTTTATTTATTTTAGTGACAGCTCATAAGTATATTGTGAAGAGTTTACCTGAGCAATTGTTTCTTCTCCTTTATCTTCAAGTAGAGACTGAGGCGTTGATAGAAAATCACTTTTCTCACAGCTCTCCTGACTGATGAGTGTGTCCGCATAGTTGGGCTGTGGGAAGATCAGGTGACTCTGCCGTGAATCCGCGGTGAGGGATACCTCCTGGGAATAGGTCTGCAGGAAAGCCCCTACCCCATCCACAGTCACAAAGTGAGAGGCAGGCACACCTGTCAACCTGGTTCCTGAAGTCTGGAGCAGACGTGATGTGTGCCAGCGCCTCAGCCTAAGTGCCAGCAGCATGATGACAAAGGCAAGGAAGATGCAGGAGATTGCGGTCACTGCCACCACTAGGTACAGAGTGAGGTCTGAGGTATCAGGGTCTGCAGAGGGTTCGAGACTACCCAGTTCAGCCAGGACCTCTGGGATGCTGTTTGCCACAGCCACGGTGAGTGTGACAGTGGCTGAGAGAGGAGGCTGGCCATGATCCTGGACTGCCACCACCAGGCTCTGCTTGAGCGCATCTCTGTCCAGCAGGGCCCGCGCAGTGCGCACCTCGCCCGTGTGCAGGCCCACCACGAAGAGCCCTGTTTCACTGGCCTTCAGCAGGCGGTAGGACAGCCAGGCATTCTGGCCTGAGTCTCTGTCCACTGCCACCACCTTGGTCACCAGGTAGCCAGGTTCTGCTGAGCGGGGTGCCAGCTCCACACCAGTAGAACCGTCGGTGGGGAGGATGGGGTACAGGATCTCTGGTGTGTTGTCATTCTGATCCAGAACAAATAGGCTCAGAGACAAGTTGCTAGTGAGTGATGGGATCCCGCTGTCCTGTGCTGTCACCCACAGTTGAAGTTCATGGAACTGCTCATAATCAAAGGAGTGCAGCGCATACAGGACACCAGTGTCAGAGTTGATGGAGATGTAGGATGACAGGGGGGCCCCCTGAAGGGTGTACTCTGTCAAGGAATAAGTTACATGGGCATTTTGGTCACTGTCAGGGTCATGGGCCTTCACAGACATGATGGAGGCACCTCTAGGGTTGTTCTCAGGAATGTAGGCAGAGTAGGAAGAGTGAACAAAAGTGGGTGGGTTGTCGTTGATGTCTGCCACCTGCAGCAAAATGTGGGTAACCGTGGACAGAGATGGGTTCCCTCCATCTTTAGCGGTCACAGTGATGTTGTAAGAGGAGAACTGTTCCCTGTCAAGGGCTCTGGTTGTAACCAGTCGGTGGTAATTGTCCACTGACCTTTCTAATTTGAAAGGAATGTTCTCTGGGAGTGAGCATGTGACAAATGCATTCTGCCCAGAGTCTCTATCATGTACATTGAAAAGTGCAATTATGGTTCCTGGAGGAGAGTCTTCAGAGACTGAGCTAGTAGCAGTGGTCATGTAAAATTCTGGAGCATTGTCATTCACGTCCAGAATTGTGACAATAACCTTCGTTCTGGTCAGAAGGCCTGGACCATCCTGAGCTTCAATATCAATTTCATGGAATTTGGCATTCTCATAATCTAGACATTTTACGATTGTTATATCTCCAGATGCTGACTTAAGCTCAAATACCTCTGAGGATTTTCCAGGAATTTTCTCTTGAAAATAGGCCACTTGAGCGTTGTATCCCTCATCTGCATCAGTGGCGGTCACTGTGAGTATCCGAGTGCCTACGGCTATATCCTCTGGAACACTTACATGGTACTCAGGCTGTGTAAAAACAGGCGCGTTGTCGTTCACATCCAGGACCATTACGTGGATGCGGGAGGTGCCAGATCGGACCGGGTCGCCCCCGTCCAAAGCCATGAGCACGAGGTGGTGAACAGCCTCTTCCTCACGGTCCAGCGCGCGCTCCAGCACCAGCTCTGGGTGCTTATTCCCATCCACTCCACTTCGCATATCCAGGGAGAAGTGGTCATTTGGGTTAAGTTCGTACTTCTGGAGGGTGTTCTCTCCTACGTCCGCATCATGAGCACTCTTTAGAGGAATCCGGAATCCCGGAGCAGTTGTTTCACTGATTTTTAGCTCCAGTTCCTCTACTCCAAACTGAGGAGCATTATCATTAATATCTGTTATTTCCACTTCTACTGAATATATAGTCAATTTATCTTCCACAAGAATGTTAAAATTCACCAGACACCGTGCGCTCTGAGCGCAGAGCTCCTCCCGATCTATCCTGCCCGCGGTGACCAAGCTGCCGCTTCGCGGATTTAGAGCAAAGAGCTGTGTCCTACCTCTGGAGACGATGCGGACTCCGCGTTCCGCCAGTACCAGGGGCTCCAAACCCAAGTCCTTGGCGATGTTGCCTACGAAGGAGCCTTTGTCAATCTCTTCTGACACAGAGTAACGCATCTGCCCAACACCAGCCTCCCACAGGGCCGCCAAAAGGAGATACAGCAGGACCAGCTTTCTGCGTTGTGGCAACTTTTGCAGAACCGCCATTTCTTCTGCTGCAGCCTTTTCTCCGAGGCAACTTCTAGCATCCAGTACGGGATTCCAATATTTATTCCTCAGGGTCTGGAATGACCAGCATTCACGGGACCCAGCTCTCTGTGGAGAGAACTAGTGGGTCGCTGGACTGAATTTCTTAGCCACACGGAAGCTTGCGGTGAAATACCCAGTCCTTTGCGTTGTGGTAGCCGTAGTGTAGGACCTGGATGTCTGGCAGGATTTTACTTCTTGGGTGGTCAACAGCGACGCTCAGAGGTCTAAGTAATATCTGCACCCTATCAGGCAAACCCAAGTAATTTGTTTATGCTAGCTTTATGACTTCAAGGTTCTTTGGAGATTCTTCCAGTTCTAAGATACCTTAGAAGTAGCTCTTTTAAGTCAGGAATCTTTCTCTCAGAATTCATAAGAATGGTGTAAATGAATGTGACCTTGATAGTAGTTGCTAGGAAAGTATTACTGAACTTCAAGACATTAATCAAGGTTGCTGCTGCTCTTGCTTCAAACATCTTCAACCTCTTATTTTATATTCAAAAACAATAAGATTAATTTTAAAATATTAGCTACACTATCTTCTAAGATTATATATTTTTAATTTCTGTGCTCAATGGCTTAGAACTTAACTTCAAGACCTGCATTTAAAATACTGAATTATCAGAAACTTAATTGGGTGATGATCATGTGCCTAATACCTTGCTTGACTGATGCCGGAGATAGAAATGGTGAACCCGATTAACACAGTCTCTGCTCTCAGGAAGCTTAAGGATAGGGGAGGACAGAGGAAAGTAAACAAGTATTATACTAGAGTATAACTGTTTTTATGGTGGGAAACACTGGGCAATGGGGGAAATATATAGTAAGAGTATCCAGCCTAAATTTGGGGGTCCTTATCCAGGACATGATTGAAGCTGAATCCTAAAGGGTAGGATTGAATCAAGAAAGAGGTGGGAATAGAGATCTAGAACCTCAGGACAATTTCTTGGAGGTGAGAGGCAGCATGAAACATCAAGGAAACAAGGAAGGGGTTTTGCCACATGGAGAATAAGGCACCCAAAATTCTTAGAGCTTTCCAAGTCCTCTTTCTGATGTTTAGCGTTTTCTAAGCATATAAAATACAATGCAGTGGATGTCTTTTTACACCTATTTCATCTTTATGTGCTTAATGTAATAAAAGTCTGTGTCCATACCATTTAACGTTTAACAAATCTTATTATTTTGACATATTTGAGATGAGTTTTTAAATATTTTATTTTGAATAATTTCAAGCTTATTAAAAGGTTTCAAAAATAGTACAAAGGCATTCCCATAGACTTGTCATCCATATTATCCCAAATGTTAACATTTTGATTTCATGCTCTGCCTCTGTCTCTCTCCCTCTCTCTCTCAGTCTCTCTGGACTATATTGTAGTATGTTGCAGACATGATGCTCCTTTACTTCTTAAGTCCTTCAGTGTGTATTTCTTAAAATCAGTAACATTCTCTCATTACCAAAATATGATAAAAGTCAGTAAACTGGCACTGATATGGTATTTTACCCACAAATGTTAGTCAAATTTTTCCAGTTGCCACAAAGATACCCCTTTATAGCAAAAAGAAAAAAAAAACTGGTCTCAGATGAAATACAGGAGTACACACTACATTTAATAATTTCTCTTTAATTACACTTAATCTGAGGTAGTTCATCAGACTTTTATGTATATTTCATGACTTTACTCCTGAAGAGTAGTGGTCAGTTATTTAATAGAATAGCCCTCCCTCTTGTTCTCCCATGACTAGATTCAGATTATGTGGTTTGGGGCAAGAATGCTACAGAAATGATGTTGTAGCCTTCTCTTAGTTCCATTACTGCTAATGTTAACATTGATCATTTGGTTAAGATGGCGACTTCTAGGCTTCTCTATTAATAATGTCTCTAGTAAAATCACGGTTTCCCCTTTGTTTTAATTAGCATCTTGTAATGAGATGCTTTAATAATATGTAAATGTGTTTCTGAATGAACTTTCATCATTGACAATTCTTGCCTGAAACAATTATTACTATGGTGGTTGGAGATCAATTTTTAATAAACAAACCCACAGAAGGATTCAAATCCCTTCAGTACCCTTCCTTAAAAATAGTCCTGTTCTTCCTTCCATTGAAGTAATTACCATCCAGAATATAGCAGTTATTATTCCCATGTATGATTTTTTACTGCATATGGATTCAGCCATAAACATTTTTGCCTATTTCAAATTCATACAAATAGTAGCATGCTATACTTATTCTGCTATGCACTTTCCTCAATATTCCACTTTTAAAAATTATTTATTGTTTTTATATTACAGTTTTGATATTTATTTATGTTGATAATGTTCATTTTAACTGTTGTATACTATTCCATTATGTGAAAAATGTTAAAATTTATTTTCCTATTACCTGTAGGAAGATATTAGGTTATTCTTTCCCTTTACTTCCCTCTCTTCCTTCCTTCATCTCTTTCCTCTTCTCACCCCCTTCCTTCTCTAGCTCCCTCCCTTGCCTTCTTTACTACTGCAGAAAATGAGACAATAAACCTTACTGGACATGTCTCCTCATGCACACATCTCTCTAGGACTAAGATATTAACCTGGAAAACTGGGTCAATCTGTATGCACATCACCTCAGTTACCATTCAGAGTAAAAAGCTATCCCAAAATCAGTGTCTTAAAATGACATGGTTTCATTTATTCAGTAATTTTCAATCTGAGTTGGGATCACCTGTTTCAGTTCTGGTCTTGCTGGTGGTTATCCATGCAGGAGCATGTGGGAACTGGGCTCAGCTGGTGTGCTGAGACACCTGGGTAACTCTTTTTTTGTAGTTGCATGGCCTCTCTCTTTCCATGTGGCTTCTCCATGTGTGCTTTTTTTCTCTTTTTTTTTTTTTACGTATCCTCAAGATTTTATTGTCACATAGTAACACAAAATATGAAGCTTAGACTGGATCAGTATGTCATTTCTCTCCTAATCTCCTCCCAGTTCAAAATCCTTGCATCTCATCATAGCTAACAGTCTCTTAGATCTGTATTTGGGCTCAATTCAGTCAAGTCTTGGCACAATCTTCTTTGTAGTTTTAGCTTTTCTGTGGAAAATCAGCTTAGTCTGCCCAACATAGCCACTCTGCTTCCTGCAATAACTCTGCTTTCCCTGTACATACAGAGAATACGTGCCCTTCTTGTACCGTTACTTTGTGGGATGGATGCTTGCCGCAGTTCTCACAGAAAGTGTGGCAGGTTTTAGGAACATTCACTGTGATTGTGAGCGGACTATCGGCATTGAAAGTTTTCTCATGATCTTAACAACTGGACTTCCTTTTTTTTATTAAATTGTGGTAAAATATACACAACATAAAATTGACCACTTTAACTATTTTAAGTATGCAGTTCTGCACTACCATTACATGTATACACATTTTTGTGCAACCATGACCACCATTGTTCTCCAGAACTTTTTTTTAAGTATATTTTATTGATTATGCTATTACAGTTGCCCCAATTTTTCTTTCTTTGCCCCCCTCTGCCAGGAACCCCCTTCCCTCCAGCAATCCCCTTAGTTCATGTCCATGGGTTGTGCATATGTTCTTTGGCTTCTCCATTTCCTATACTATTCTTAACATCCCCCTGTCTGTTTTGCATCTACCAATTATACTTCTTAATCCCTGTACCTTTTCCCCTATTCTCCTATCTCCCTCCCTGCTGGTAAGCCTCCACATGATCTGCATATCTATGATTCTGTTCCTGTTCTAGTTGATTGCTTAGTTTTTGTTTTCTGTTTTGTAGATTCAGTTGTTGATAGTTGTGAGTTTGCTGTCATTTTATTGTTTATGGTTTTGATCTTCTTTTTAAGTCCCTTTAACATTTTATATAATAATGATAAACTCATTTAGCTATACCTTTTCTGGGAAGCACTTTATCTGCTCTTCAATTTTAAATGGTAGCTTTGCTGGATAGAGTAATCTTTATTGTAGATACTTGCTTTTCATCACTTTGAATACTTCTTGCCAGTCCCTTCTTGCCTAAAAAGTTTCTTCTGAGAAATCAGCTGACAGTCTTATGGGAACTCCCTTGTAGGTAATCAACTTGTTTTCTCTTGCTGATTTTAAGATTTTCTCTTTATCTTTAACCTTTGGCATATAATTATGATGTGTCTTGTTGTGGTCTTCTTTAGGTCCAACTTATTTGGGACCCTCTGCACTTCTTGGACTTGTATGTCCAATTCCTTTGCCAAATTAGGGGATTTTTCTTTCATTATTTTTTCAAATAAGTGTTCAAGTTCTTGCTCTTCCTCTTCTCCTTCTAGCATCCCTATGATTCAGATGTTGGCACTTTTGAAGATGTCCAAAGCTTCTTATTCTTTCATTAAAAAAAAAATTCTTGTTTCTTCATTTTATTATGCTCAAATGTTTATTTATTCCTTATGTTCCAAATTGTTGATTTGAACCCCAGCTTCTTTCCCTTCACTTTTGGTCCCCTGTGGATTTTTCTTTATTTGATTTAGTGTAGACTTCATTTCTTCCCTCATGCTTTTGCCATACTCAGTAAGTTCTCTGATTATCCTTATCACCAGTGTTTTGAACATTGTATCTGATAGGTTGGCTATCTCAATTTTGTTTAGTTCTTTTTTCTGGGGTTTTATTCTATTATTTGGGCCATATTTCTTTGTCTCCTCAACTCGAAAGTTTTCCTGTGCTTGTTTCTGTGTATTAGGTAGAGCTACTTTGACTCCCTGTCTTAGTGCACCTGTTAAGTTGTATAGGGCAGAGCCTTAGGTATTTGTCAGGACAGGGCAACCAACTTCATGGCTTTGTGGTTCTGTATGTAGGGGAAGGGTCGGAGATGGGACAGTGCCGTTGCCTGGCTGCTGGAGGCTTGCTTGGGGCTTGCCCTGTTTCCAGTCACTTCACCCCCTTCCTGTATGTGACTGGTGCCCTTCTGACCAGGTGCCCTTGCCCTGGTGGTGGTTCCCAGAGTGGGTAGGTTTGTGTACATTCTAGGACATTGTGGACCCTTTAAATGGACTCTCCTGAGAAACTGGCAGTTTCCTTGCCTGCCCTAACCCCCACTGGTTTTCATAGCCAGAAGTTATGAAGCTTTATTTTCCCAGCATTGGAAACCTGGGCTGCGGGGTCTGACCTGGGGCTAGGATCACTAGCTCCCAAGGTATCCCTCCTGATTTTTTATCAACTACATGTGAATGTGGAACTGTCTCTTCTGCCATCCATTGCCACTACCACCTCGTGCTGCTACTCTGTGTCCTCTCCACCCTGGCTCCCCATCTCTGCCCCTCCTGTCCATCTGGATGAATATGGCTTCTTTAAATCTTTGGTTGCTGGACTTAAATGCAGTTTGATTTTCTGGCAGCTCTGGGAGTTTTTTTGTTGTGATGCTAGTTGTGATCCTTCTTATGGTTGTTCAAGGAGGCAAAGCATGTCTACCTATGCCTCCATCTTGACCAGAAGCCTGACTCCTCTCGATCTCCAGAACTTTTTCATCTTTCCCAACTGAAACCCTATATTCATTGAACATTAACTCCCCATTTCTGATTTCCCTCTACCCCTGACAACCACCATTCTACTCTCTGTCTCTATAAATTTGACTACTCAAAGAAATCCATGATATAAGAAATCATACAGCATTTGTCCTTTTTTGGCTACCTTGTTTCACTTAGCATAATGTCTTCAAGTTTCTTCGATGTTGTAGCATGTGTCGATGTCCTTTCTTTTTTTAAGGCTGTATATATATATATATATATATATATATATATATATATATATATATATCATATTTTGTTTATCTATTCATCTGCCAATGGACACTTGGCTTGCTTCCACTTTTTGGCTATTGTGAAAAATGCTGCTTTGAATGTGGCTATATAAATATCTGTCCAAGTACCTGCCTGCTTTTGTTTCTTTTGGGTACATATCCAGAAGTTGAATTACTAAATCATATAATTCTGTTAAATTCTTTTGAGGAATCACTATACCATTTCCATAGCAGCGACATCATTTTACATTCCCACCAGCATAGCACAAATGTTCTAATACTCCATATGACCATTAGCACTTGCTATTTTATGTTAAAAGATTTTAATAATAGCCATTGTTAATGGGTTTGAAGTGTATCTCATTATGATTTTGATTTGTATTACCCTAATGTTTAGTGATACAGAACATCATTTTATGTGCTTATTGGCCATTTGTATATCTTATTTGTAGAAATGTCTATTCAAGTCCATTGTCTATTTTAAAATCCAGTTGTTTGTTTTTAGTTGCAAGTTATAGGAGATCTTTATATATTCTAGATTTCAGTCCTTGTCAGATATATGACTTGCCAATCTTTTCTCCCATTCTGTTAGCTGGCTTTTCACTCTGTAGATATTGTTTTTAATTTTGATAAAGTCCAATTTGTCTATTTTTCTTTTGTTACCTGTGTTTTCAGTGTCCTACTTAATGAATCATTGCCAAATCCAATGTCATAAAGATTTTCCACTATGTTTTCTTCTACAAGTTTTATAATTTTAGCTCTTGTGTTTAGGTCTTTGATCCATCTTG
This sequence comes from Furipterus horrens, assembly GCF_987537825.1. NCBI lineage: Eukaryota > Metazoa > Chordata > Mammalia > Chiroptera > Furipteridae > Furipterus > Furipterus horrens. Next base: position 73,009,571 of record NW_028327180.1, read on the forward strand.
AGTAAATTTTTGTGTATGGTATTAGGTAAGGGCTCAAATCAACTTTTTTTTGCATGTAGATATCGTTTTCTCAAAACCATTTGTTGAAAAAAATTGTCCTTTCTTCGTTGAACAGTTTTAGCACCCTTGTTTAAAATCATTTGAGCATATATGTAACAGTTTATTTCTGGTCTCTCTATTCTATTCCACTGATCTATATGTTTGCCTTTATGTTAGTACCATATGTTCTGATTATTTTACCTTTGAAGTAAGTTTTGAAATCAGAAAGTGTGAGACCTCCAACTTTGTTCTTCTTTTACAGGATTGCTTTGGCTATCCAACGTCCCTTGATACTCCATATAAATTTTAGGATGGATATTTTTCTCTTTCTGCAAGAATAAAGTCATTGGGATTTTGAGAGGAATTGAAGTAAATCTGGAGATTACTTCATGTAGTCTATAAGTTTTTAATAGATACTGTTTATCAGGTTAAAAAGTTTTCTTCAATTCCTAGCTTACTAAAAGATTTTAATCATTCATTGAATATTCTCAAGAACTTTATTATGCCTATATTGAAATACATGACTTTTTATATTTAATCTCTTAACAAGGAGTTTCACATTATTAGATCAACAAATATTATTGAATATCCTTGCATCCCTTAAATAAATTATGTCATAAGCTATAAATATTATTTTAAAAATAATAAATAGCTATAAATATTATTTTAAAATATTTAGTGAACAGCATTTGATAACATCTTAAATGAGACCTTGAATCAACATTTTTAAGTGAGATTGTCCATTTCTAGTCTCACTTAAGTCTGTTTGTCTTTTGGTTCCATCCCTGTTGAACTTTTTTTATTTTCATTTTTATCCAATCCTCCAAGAACACTGATGAAATATTTATTGGAAACAATTGATATCAACTCCCCATACTTTCTAGTAGAGCCTCTAGTTTGTTTTTAAAAACCTTTCCATAAACATCGTTTTGATGCTTTTGAGTCTCATTAAATAATTACTCAACATCCCTCATTGCAATTTTTTAAAGGTTTCTTTCTTTCTTTGTATTTGACAATATCTGGTTCTACTCAGTACATTCATTTCCCATTCATGCTTCTTGATTCATATCAAGTTATTTTTTCCCAGTCTCCCTTGCTTTTCCTTCCCTTTCTCCTTCTCCAGGTTTTTGTCTTTTATCAAAATGTTGGATTTTTCTTTAGGATGTTTAAAAATAATTTTAGTCATGGCATCTGTCTTGACTGTGTTAGTCCAGCATGGACTTGACAGAATTTTCATTTTCTACCCAATGGTATGAACTTTATTGTCTGCATCTATTGCTTCATGATCAAAATTCTCCCTTGTTCACATTTCAATAACTTATATCTCTATCTTTGTTATTTTCCCTACTATTTTCTTTTAGGTTATGCTGCTGTTTTTGCTTTGTTTCTTAATTGGTAAGCTTAATTAATTTATCTTAAGTCATTTGTTCTTTTTTTAAAAAGCATTGTATTTTTCTATAAATGTACCACTAAATGCTGTTTTAGCTGCATTCCACAATTTTAATAAACAATATTTTAATTATTGTTTGTTTCTAAATAGTTTTCATTCCAATTGTGAATTTTTAAATCCAAGAGTAATTCAGGGGCATAGATTTAACTATCCACACTTTCTTGTTTCCTTTTACTGTTTTTAAATGTTTGACTTCTGATTTTTCCAAGCTTTATTGAGGTATCACTTACAAATAAAATGTAAGATATTTAAACTATATGTGATGATTTGATATATGTATATATTGTGAAAAGGTTCCTTCCAAGTTAATTAACACACCCATAACCTCACATATCTACCTTTTTTATGAGACCATTTAAATTCTACGCTCTTAGCAAATTTAAATTACACAATACAGTGTGATCAACTATACTCTCTATCGTGTTATACATCAGATTTCAGACTTTATTTGTCTTTTAGCTGAAAGCTTATACCCTTTTCTACCAGCCTCTCCCTATTTCCCCCACCCCCAGCTTTGTGATTTAAATACATGTTATAAGGCATATATATTATTGGCACTTGGAAATTTGCTGTGCCTTTTTTGTGATGACTATGTAGATACTAAATTGTTGTACATTTTCCATATGCTCATGTAAAGAATGACTGTTTTATGTTTGTTGTGTATAGGATTTTATATAGATCTATTAGATCACTCTTATAGATTCTGTTATTCAAATCTTCTATATGCTTAGTAATTTTCTGCCTGTGGGGCCTATTGTTTCTTATGGAATTATGTTAAAATATCCTGGTATCATTTCTAAAGCTATACTGTTCAGTGATGGGAGCTCATAATTTTTATATCCTTTTGTATGTTCTTTTTATAATAATGACAGATTTATTTTAAATCGCTATTAATGTTGTTGCCTAAGCACTACTTTGTTATATTAATATTGACATGACTGCTTTGTTTTGTGAATGTGTGAATGACTCTAAAATATTGAAATAAAGATATATACTGTATATCTTTGTTTTATGCAAGTATCTTGTCAGCAGAATATAGATGGATTTTAAAAATCATCCAACTTGATCATTTCTTTGTTTTAATAGGTAAACTTAGTTCATTTATATATACAGAAGCAATATTTTAAGAACTGAGAAAAGTTTAAATTATAATTAGTTACGTAATTAACTGAGAGTATGTTCTTGGTACCAAACAAAATAAAAATAAAACTCTACACTTAGACATTCAGTAGGAATGAGAGAAAAATTTATAAGCCACCAGAGAAAACAGACATAACCTAAAAAATAATGATAATTTGTTGACAAAAAATTTCTCATTAGCAACAATAAATTCCAGGAGACAATGTGCTTCAACATTTTGGTTTGTACATTTATTTTAAGTGGAAGAGCCCCCTCCACACCTCCCCCGCTTCCTTTCCCTTTCTTCCTCACTCCTGGGTTCAGTGTTTTGAATACCATAGCTCACAACATATATTTTCAGTGTTTATTTTCTGAAACCGGCCATCTGTTTCCTCCACTCTCCCTTGGTCTTAGGCTTGCAACAATTTAAGACCACAGGAATTGTTAGGTAGCATTTTTATGCGATTTCCCTGTCTAACTAGCTGAGGGGCCTAATTGCTTATTTTGCATTTAAGTAGTAAGCCTGGCTCAGGTCTCTTGTTTAGCCTGAAGCACTTTTGTCTCTATTACACTGCTGGAACAATCTCCTGACCTTCACTGCTTTCATCTAAGTCCAAGACCGACTTCCACAGCTTTAGCCTGGCTTAGCACTTTCTTTTTCATTTTCATCCATTTAGATATTTATCTTTTATTTGTGCCTTACTATGCTTTTGCTTTCCTCTTTTTATATTTTATATATCTCTGTAATTTATTGGAGCAGAGTAAGTAAATCAAAGGATGGACTTACTCCTCTATGATGCATTTCTTGTGAAGAGTTAACACACACATTAAATGGGATATGTACTTGACTTTTGTTAATCACTTCCATTACAGGAGTAGTGTTATTAGTTAGCGTGCTTCAATATTAATTACCAAATAGGAAAGTCAATTTTCTATCATTCATTTCATTACTTTATTTTATTAGTAACTTATACATTTGATGTAGTCTTCAGCCTGCATAAAATATCTCAAAATAAAAGATTAAACAAAGAATTAAGATGCCAACACTAACTTAAATTTGCAGCTTATATAGATTTCCATAATTTTATACAAACACAACTAAAAATACTATGTTAGACAGTCTTTACCTCTTTAAATGTCCTGAAATAAAAGAGCACCCTGACACCTGACAGATGACATCGACATTACATTTAGTGATAAATTAGGAGGTGTATATAAACTTAAAGAAATTTGAAAACACTATTAGTAATATAAATATTGGTGGATCTTTTCTAGTCAAACCCTATCATTGACAGATAAAGCCCCCAAATATAAAACTATCTGGCCAGAGGCAAGCAAGTACATGTTTGAAGCCAGGTCTTGTTTCTGAGGCAGTGCTCTTTTCCACCACTCATCTCACACATACTCCTCATCCCAACCACCTGCAGGCTCTCCTTTTCAATACAAGAACAATTATAAATATGCTGAATATAAACACTTAATAATGATTTCCCAGGATTTGTAAATAGAAATCTACAAAGATATATGGGAAATAAAAGAACTGTTAGTAGTGAAGAGTGAAAGCAAGTAAGTATAGTCAGGGATTATTTTTATCTAGATAAATTTACTATGAAAAGTTTACCTGAGAAAACGTTTCCTTTTTGTCTTCAAGTAAAGACTGGGGTGCTGATAGAAAATCGCTTTTCTCACAGCTCTCCTGGCTGATGAGCGTGTCCGCGTAGTTGGGCTGCGGGAAGATCAGATGACTCTTTCGCGAGTCCGCGGTGAGAGACACCTCGTGGGAATAGGTCTGCAGGAAAGCCCGTAACCCGTCCATGCCCACAAAGTGAGAGGCGTGCACCCCCTCCAGCCCCTCTCCTGAAGCCTGGAGCAAACGTGACGTATGCCATCGCCTCAGCCTGAGTGCCAGCAACACGATGACAAAGGCGAGGAAGACGCAGGAGACCGTGGTCACTGCCACCACTAGGTACAGCGTGAGGCTGGAGTCGTCAAGGTTGGCGGAAGGCTCAAGACTGCTCAGGTCAGCCAGGACGTCTGGGATGCTGTCAGCTATAGCCACGGTGAGCGTGACGGTGGCCGAGAGAGAGGGCTGGCCGTGATCCTGGACTGCCACCACCAGGCTCTGCTTGAGCGCATCTCTGTCCAGCAGGCCCCGTGCGGTGCGCACCTCGCCCGTGTGCAGCCCCACCACGAAGAGCCCTGGCTCGCTGGCCTTGAGAAGGCGGTAGGAGAGCCAGGCGTTCTGTCCTGAGTCTCTGTCCACTGCCACCACCTTGGTCACCAGGTAGCCGGGTTCTGCGGAGCGAGGTGCTAGTTCCACGCCAGTGGAACCGTCGGTGGGGAGAGTGGGGTACAGGATTTCCGGCACGTTGTCATTCTGGTCCAGCAGGAATATGCTCAGGGACACGTTGCTGCTAAGTGGCGGGTCTCCGCTGTCATGGGCAGTCACTCTCAGCTGCAGGTACCAAAACTGCTCATAGTCAAAAGATTGAAGCGCATACAGGACACCGGTGTCTGAGTTGATGGAAACATAGGAGGACAGAGGTACCCCCTGGATGGTGTCATTGGCCAGGGAGTAAGTGACTCGTGCATTCTCATCGCTGTCAGTGTCATGGGCTGTCACGGAGAAGATGGAGGCTCCTCTGAGGTTGTTTTCCAGTACATACGTGGAGTAGGAGTCCTGGGTGAAGGCAGGGGAGTTGTCGTTGATATCTGTCACTTGCAATGAAATGTGCATTTCAGTAGATAGAGTGGGAGTTCCCTGATCTGTTGCTAGTACTGTGATGTTGTACCAGGAAGTAAGTTCTCTGTCCAGTGCTCTTTTTGTCACTAAACGGTAATAATTATCAACTAACTTTTCTAATTTAAAGGGTAGATTTCCAGGAATGGAACATGTAGTGTGACCATTGTCTCCAGAGTCCTGGTCATGCACACTGATAAGAGCAATTATGGTTGCAGGAGGAAAGTTTTCTGGGACTGCAGTGGTGACAGAGGTGACGGTCACTTCTGGGGCATTATCATTTATGTCTAGAACTTGGATCAGCACCTTAGTTCGAGACATAAGACCTGCACCATCCTGAGCCTGAATTTCCATTGGATAAATTTTGTATTCTTCAAAATCCAAGTGTTCTTTATTTGATATTTCTCCTGTGGAAGAACCCAACTGAAATATTTGGGCTACTTTTTGGTCTATATTATGAAAGGAGTATGTTACTTCCCCATTGGCTCCTTCATCTGGGTCAGTGGCTTTTACTATGAGCAGTCGAGTGCCCAGTGGCACATTCTCCGGGACACTTATGTGGTATTGTGCTTGAGTAAATGCTGGAGGATTGTCATTTGCATCCACTACCTGAACACGAATGCGGAGGGTTCCTGAATGGACTGGGTTGCCCCCATCAGAAGCAGTGAGGAGAAGGTGGTGGACAGCTTCTTCTTCCCTATCCAGGGGACTCTGCAGCACCATCTCTGGGTGTTGGGATCCGTCAGCTCCTTGTTGCACATCCAGGGAGAAATGAGGGTTGGAGCTGAGCTGGTAGCTCTGGAGTGAATTAATACCCACATCAAGGTCTTGCCCAAAAGGCAGAGGGATCCTGGTACCTGGAGTGGTTAGTTCATTCATTTTAAATTCCACTTCTTCTGACTGGAATTGGGGAGTGTTATCATTAACATCAATTATTTCCACTTCAACAGGAAAAAGCTTCATTTTATCCTCTACCAATATGTTAAAATCCACCAGACACCGCTCGCTCTGAGCGCAGAGCTCCTCCCGGTCTATCCTACCCACTGTGACCAAGCTGCCGCTGCTTCGCGGATTCAGAGCAAAGAGCTGCGCCCTACCTCTGGAGACGATGCGCACTCCTCGCTCCGCCAGCTCCTGGGGTTGTAGCCCTAGGTCTTTGGCAATGTTGCCCACGAAGAAACCTTCGTCTGTCTCTTCTGGCACGGAATAGCGGATCATCCCGGCCTGGGCTTCCAACAACAACCCCAGAAAAAGGAACAGCAGGACTATCCCGCTGTAGCTGGGAAGCTTCACCCAAATCGCCATTGCTTTCTCGCTTCACAGTTTTCTCCCAGTCCGGTACCAAGGGTATTGTTTCTCTGTTCTTCTGAGCGTAAATTAACTGAATTTTCAGGAGAATTCAGAGCGGAAAGTGGTCCAGAAGTAGGGTCTGGGCAGCCTCAGGAAGACTGTTTTCAATCTAGCGGTGATGAAGATTCCAAGAAGCTTTTTTTTTTTTTTTGGTGGAGGCTGTGCGCTGGCGCGCGTGCTGCCTCTAAGTACCAGACTGGTGAACAGCGACGCCTAGAGTCTTAACCAGTTACTACACCCTCATATAACAAACTCTCATTAACCTGATCTGTCCTTAAATCTTAGTTTATTCGTAAAGGAAATAGGAAAGCATTGCACAATGTATGTATGGAAAGGAGAAACTACTATGTTCATTTAAGTAATCATGCCTAAATGTTGCTAAGTTTCAATATGCAGTAGAAATCCAGTGTGCCCAAGCTATCTGCTGTTCCTTTTTGCTCTTCAGGGAATATCACAAATAGGACAAAAACCGTATCTCCACTCTGTAGCATATGTTGACCCTTTGATAATTTCTCAGGCTACACAGAAGAGCAACTTCCCTGAGGAAGAAAAAAGTCAAAGGAAAAATAAACTTTTGAATATGTCAGACTTTTAAATAATTGGACTGTCCCATTTACTCTCCATTATGCTTTGAATGTTTATGAGAAACCTTGGCAGTTTTTAAAAATATGTTTTACCTCATTTTTATTTTTCATCTTTTTTTGAAGTGTCTATTATGTGGATTTTAAAAGACCTTTAATATTGTTTTTTAAAAGACCTTTAGTTGACTCAAAGGTAACATATTTTGACTAAAATAATATTAGGGTCTTGAAATTTCACTGGAAAAATGTTGCATGAATGCCTAATTTAGACTTCAAATTTAAGAGACACAAAAGGTAGTAATAGTTTTCAAAACTGAAAAGAAGAAGGCCACATCTATTTTTAGACAGGCTATTAGAATAATATATATTCTCCTACAAGCACATTCAATAATTTCTCCAAGAGAAGGTGGTTTTCTTAAATAACAGGATGTTTAGACTAGATTGTCTTCCTTCTTTTACTTATTGCAAATTTAGTAAAAGATTACTATGTAAAATGTCTCAGGCTTAGAGTGATTTATTTATTCTTAACTAAAGGTTAGGGAAGAATGTTCTTGGGCCAGATGTTGGCAGCCAACCCTTGGACACCATGACTGAGAAGAGTCTGGAAAATGTGGAAAGAAAAGAAACAATTAAAAGTCACAAGAATAGTTCTTGGAAGGAGAATTTCTGGTCCTGTATAACAAATTCTACAGTTTCTCAGCTTCTCAAAGGCAAATATAGGGAGCTCAAGGGCAGAAACTTAAAGATACAGTGAACCTTCTTCAATATTGCAAGGAAGAACTCTTTAGTGGGAAACACAATTTTTCAAAACATACATTAATAGGCACAAATATTTCCCCAAATGAATTGTCCAGGTTAATAGACAAATCAAAATATACATAAAAACTAGCAAGTAAACATGTAGAGCTCTCCTCCCCCACTAATAAGAAAAAAAAAAAGAATTGATTTATAACAGAGTGATATTTGTGAAATAAAAGTGTTAAAACTCACACGTATATATCTGAATCCAATGTAAAATGTAAGACTTCATTGCTGGCACTACAGAGAATATCCAGTTAAAGCATGTTTCTTGGGTTAACTTCAATTTAAGACTTTGCAATGTCTGATGCTACACATAGATTGTAGAAATAGGACAAATCTTTCCCACTGAAGTGGGATCAACTCCAAATCCAGGCTTGGATCAGAACCAGGATGAAAGCAGGGCTGGAGGAGCACTGCAGGAGCAGGACGATGACCAGCCAGTGGAGGAGTGAGGGCACTGAGATCAGGCCAAGGCCAGGTAAAACTGTGGCTTTGCCTGCCTGGAGGCAGGTGCCCAGCTGGTGCTGAGGTCTGGCAGCAATTCCTGCAAACTGTAGATAAAGACCAGGTGCAGCATGATGTCTGTTGCCATTCCAATGGCAACGTAGAGAGCAGCATCTCTGCCACCTGTAGAGTCACAGTGCACACCCTTCTCTTGTGCATCCTTAGGTTGAAGAGTTAAGAGTTGGTGGTCTGAAACATGCAACAAATAGCCAGGCATTGTGTCAGAGTCGGTGTGGTGTCCACTTTGATGACCAGATTGCCAGGCCACATAGTGCGTGGTGCGACATTGAAGAGGGCTGTGACTTCTAGCTGCAGCTCCTGGCAGTGTTCTCTGTGCATTTTCACCATGACAGTCCACTAGTACAGACAGGCTCAGGATGACAGTGAACCCAGTTGAACCCTGGTCATGAGCCCATAGTCAGCTCAAAGGTAAGCTGCAGTGAACACCATGTGCTCTGTGCTCACCCACATGTCAGACAACACTGCCGACAGCATTGCCGATGGGTGACAGGTCAGGAAGGAACAGAAGGTGCTTAGGTCCCCAAATGTGGGCTGGAAGCACTAACCTGTGTGACAGAAGCTCTGGGTGGCTTTTTCCAGTCTCCTGAACTATATAGGAGACCTGTTGGAAAACCAGAGCATTTTTGTTGATGTGGGTTATATGCAGGGTGGTATTTTGCTGGAACAGAAGGACAGCTTGATGGTGACATTGTACTTCAGAGTCTGCTCCCAGTTTAGAATTCCTTCTGCCAGTTGCTTACAAAAAAATTACACAGTAATTTTTAGTGGTGAATGGTTTGGCTGTGTGTTTATTACTCTCCACAATATTTTTCCCTTCTCACCCTGACTGGTGTTGGCTCAGTTGGTTGAGTGTCGTCCTGCAAAGTGAAAGGTTGCCGATTCAATTCCCAGTCCAGGTACATGACTAGGTTGTGGGTTCCGTCCCTGGACAGGTACGTATGAGAGGCAACTGATCTCTCACATCAATTTTTTTTAATGACAAAAAAATAGCTTTCACTTCTCCAATTAAGCAAAATCTCTGAGTCCTGTTGTTTTGGTTAGGGCAAAAACATTTCTTGCCTCTAATAGGACTAGACACCCAGTTGAAAGTCACCTACACTGCATTATAGTTCTAAACCTCTATTTCAGCCAGGTTTCTAAAATGGTTCCTTAAACTGCCTCCAGTCGTCCCCTCTACCTCACAATTTAACTATCACTCTTGAAGTCAAAGATGGTGCTGTCGTTATTGAATGCTAGATATATTCTGCATGTGCTGTGAGATTGTGTGGAAAGTGTAGGAGAACTCTAAGGGTGTCATATAGGTCAGCGGGGATCACCTGAAGAATGCAGGGGGGAGGTGGAGGGCAGTTCTCCTACAGGCAAGTGCTGTACTCCTTGTGGTTCAGGATGGGAGGAATGGCTTTCACATCCAAAGCCTGCATTTTGCCCTGAGCTATTCTGTCCCCTCCCCACCTCTAAGTGGTGGCAGCTCCGCTCTTCTGGTTCAAATTTCTCCAAAAGCAATCAGAGTATTTACTGCTCTAATGCTCTCTTTTACTTCTGGGATGGAGGAGATAGTTATTGAAACTGATCCAAATAATTCATGGAGAATTACTTGCAGCATCCAGATCTACTCTGGTTTAGGAGTAAACTTCGCTTCCATTATGATATTTTCTAGAATTTTAAAAACAAAACGTCTGCCCTAAAAACCATATGTTATTTATATCCAGGATGAATTATGCCTCTATGAAAAGCATTTCCAGGGTTTCCAGTGAAGGTTTAAGATTCAAGGGACTTAGGTATTTCCTTTGGCATATCCACTATATCCTGTCATTCTCGATTTTATCCCTGCTCTCATCGCTGGCGGTAAAGGAAGGCTTCGCAGCACTCACCCATGGTTCTGGTCACTGAGAAGCTGATCGTTGACGAGATTTCCCACTTTTAAATCTTTGGCCGTTGCTTCCAGATCTCCAAGTGGATCTGCTGCGTAATCTTTCTGCTAATTAAAGACAGCAGAAAGGGAAACAGCGCTTCTGCACTCCGCTCGCCTTCCCTCCGGGGGACTTCTTCCCATCTCTACTGAATGCCGCGTCTCAGATCCGAATATACCTCGCTATGGTTGCTCCCGGATTACAAAACTGTGCTGGGGAAAAAAAAAAAAAAAAAAAAAAGGCATCTCCTCACTCTGGATGCTTACACGTCCCAGATATTTGAAACGGATTGCAGAAGAGATGGCACGCAGAGTCCGCTCCGCATGTGTTTGTCCGGAGTCTTCGGGAATCGCTGCGTCAGAAGCCAGTGATTGCTTTGCTTCACTCCGCCCACAGACTGGCCCACAGCGGCACCCAGAGGCCGGGAGACTGCATTTCCTTTATTTCCAGGATTTATTTTAGAATTCCAGTTGCAGAGGCGAATTAAGGTCGGTTGAGGTCCCGGGCGCAGAAGAAAATATTGGGCCCCTTAAAAAAAGAGAGAGAGACAGGAAAATAAAATATTTGTTAACCATATTTTATGTAGTGTAGTAATGAAACCAAACTTGGTGTCATTAGAAAAAAGTGTAAAGTTGGGGTCTTGCAGGGTCCTTCAAAAGTCGGGGCTCAGGTGTGCGCCTGGTGCGCTGGCCGTAAAATCTGCCTCTGACCAGTTGGTTGACCACAAAGGCTGCAAGTAATTATTTCTTGTTGACAACATATCGATAAAAAGGTATTACCACAAAATTTAAATCAAACGTTTTAATTTATTAAAATGCATATCTACTTATAATTAAAATTCTTACAGAATTTTCCCTCTTGACATTTCCTTTTGAAAAAGATGATATACTACTGAAGCCTCTTTTTCTTAAAAAATCTTTTTACTCAAGAAATGTCAATTGTAAAAAGAATTGTACATTACAAAAAAATTACCACTGTAAATTCTACAATATAAAATTTTTTTCACTGTGAAAAGGCAGAAAACACTGATAAAAATTTTTAATCACCAGTGACTGCATTATATAATTACTGATTTAAATAATTTATATTCTATGCCCATCCATACTTTTTAAATACATATAGTATACTTTTTTCTTTTTTATTGTGGTAAAATATACCTGACTAAAGTTTACCATTATAACCATTTTTAAGCGTACATTTCAGTGGTATTAAATATATTCATAACATTGTGCAACCATCTCTACCATCCATTTCCATACTTCTTCTCATCTTGTAAACCTGAAACCTATATCCATTAAATAATTCCTCATTCTCCCTTCTCTCCATCCCCTGGCAAACACCATTCTACTTCCTGTCTCTATGATTTTGACCATTCTAAATATCTAATATAAATGGAATCATACAGTATTTGTCTTTTGGTGACTGGCTTATTTTACATAGCATAGTATCCTCAAGGTTCATCCATGTTGGAGCATATGTCAGAATCCTTCTGTCTTAAGGCCGAATAATATTCCACTGTATGTATGCACCACACTTGGCTTATCCATTCATCTGTTGATGGACATTTGGATTGCTTAAAACTTTGGGCTATTGTGAATAATGCTGCTATGAACACGGATGTACAACTATCTCTTCAAGACTCTGCTTTCAATTCCTTTGGGTATAAACCCAGATGTGGAATCACCAGATCATATGGTAGTTCTTTTTTTTTTTTTTTTTATTGTTTTTCTATTACAGTTGTCCCAATTTTTCCCTCATTGCTCCCCACCCCCACCCTATGGTAGTTCTATTTTTAAGTTTTTGAGGAACCACCACACTGTTTTCCACAGTGGCTATATATACCATTTTACATTCCCACCAACAGGGCACAGTGGTTTCAATTACTCTGCATCCTTGGGAACATTTGTTATTTTCTTTTTTTTCAATAGTAGCCATCCTAATGGGTTTGAAGTGGTATTTCATTGTTGTTATGATTTGCATTTTTCCAATGATTAGCCATGTTGATAAGCATGTTTTCATGTGCTTATTGGCCATTTGTATATTATGGAATTACATATATATACTATTATAATCCTCCAAATAATTAGCTCTTTCATAGATACTATTGGTTGTCTCTATAGACTGAATATCTGTGTACCCCAGAAATTCATTATGTTGAAACCTAATACCCAATGTGATGATATATTTGGAGGAAAAGCTTTTAGGAGATGAGTAGGTCATGAGGGTGGAGTCCTCATGAACAGTATGAATGTCCTTGTAAAAGAGGTTGCAGAGCCCCACCCCCAACTTCCACTATGTAAGGTTACAGTGAAAAGACTACTGTCTATGAATACGGAAGCCTGCCTTTATCAGATATCAGATCTGCTAGCATCTTTATCTTGGGCTTCTCAGATACCACAACTGGGAAATAAATTTCTGTTGTTTGTAAACCACTTGGTTTATGGTATTTTGTTGCAGCAGCCCAAATGGACTAGGACAGTTGTCCATGCCATTTCCTTTCTTCTAACACTTTATTTTTAGTTTAGAGGCCCACTCTCTGCATACCTAAGGCAAAGCTAAACCTATTCATAGCTGTAGTAGGTTCTGAGAGAGCTAAACCAATAATGGTAATCTCATTCCACTTGTCTGTGTTTAGTTATAAATATAGGCTTAAAATAATAAGCTAGGGCAGGATTTCTCAGCTTTGATACTACTTTCAGCTAGATAACTCTTGTTCAGTGTGTGTGTGCGGGGTGGGGGCGGGGGGTATTCTGTGTATTATAGAATAGTGTGCATAGCAGAATCCCTGGCCTCTACCCACTAGATGCCAGTAGACCCCACCCCCACAGTTATAACAATCAAAAACATCTTCAGACATTACCAAATATCACCTCTTCCCCACTAGCAAAATGGTGACTATTATAGAGCTAGGGATAGATAGGTATACGACCTAAGTTAGTCCAAACTGATTGAAAGACTTTGGTTGAGGGTAACCACTCTCTAAACTTACCATGGACAAGGAAGAAAGTTCCCGGTTACTGCTGACAGGTTTCTTGTGACCACAGACATTGAAAGTTTACAAAGAGATGAAGGCAAAGCTGAAAAAAGAAGTATAAATAAGTGCTCATTCTTCAAACTTATGAAGAGAAAAACAATTAGTGCCAGGTCATGATTCTATCTTACCTAGAAGAAACCAAACTTCTAGAACTCCACTGTCCAATACAGTAATCACCAGCCACATGTGGCCATAGAACACTTGAAATGTGGCTAGTCCAAATTCAGATGTAATGTAAGTGTAAAATACACACCAGGTTTTGAAAAATAAGTATAAAATAAAAATATTAAATATATCATTAATAATTTCTATATTGATTATATGTTGAAATGCTATTTTTTATGCTTAGTTAAATAAAATGGTATTGAAATTAATTTCACTTGTTTCTTTTTGCCATTTAAATGTGGATACTAGAAAAATCAATATATTATATGTGGCTTTCATCTGAGGTTCACATAAATTTTTTATTGGACAGAGCTGTTCTAGACTACCTTATTTTTGATATAATTGATTTTCTTATTGTTTAAACCAGTGTAAATTAGGTTGGTCTTTTTTCCTATAGAGAACATCATACTTGATATAAAAGATTAATATATGTTAAACTCAAAAGCAGACAATATGTTTCAAGATAGAAGGAGGTAGATACTTTAGGGGAAATTTCAGTTAATTCTTTTAATTATCTCTACCATCTTCCATTTAAAGGTTTACTAACTAAAATGATTCATAATTTTGGCAAATAAGAATTGTATAGAATTTATCTCAGTTACTTTCTGTGAAAAGGATATTGGAGCATCATAAAACTGATAGGCAATTAAAATGCAAAGCAATATTTGGATTATTTTCACGTATAAATATAGCCTCACATTTTATATAGTTAAATAAAACATTATGAAAATGATAGCATGTTGAAACTCTTGTATATATAAAATAAGTAAAGTTAGATATAATTAAGGAAGAAACACGATAAATATTTTCATCTTTGAAAAGAAGAAATAGATCATCCGGGAAATGATAGGTAAATCAGCTAACTCTCTTCAACACATTATAGAGCAAAGAGAACTAATGTACAGTTACCTTAAAAAGCATAATTTTAACTTCAAACTTAACATAAAAAAAAAAACAAATTAGTGCCAGGCCATTTTAATTTCCTCCCATGATACACCGTCTACCAAAACCAAAGAGGAAACATTCACATACAATATTAGCAAACTTCTCTGCTCATAACAATTAGCACTGTCCTGGACTAGAGAGGAAATGTCTATGAAATTACTCTCTCATTTTAAAGTGATATAGAATGTATTTTCTCTCACAAATTAATATAGAAGTTAGACTATATATATGTTCCTTCTAGATGTATCAATCGGTTGATTCAATTAGCAAGTATTTTTTTGTATATGTCCCATGCTTTGGTACTAGGTGCTGGGACATGATGAACAAGATAGAAGACTCCTGATTATCATGGAACTTCCGAGCCAGGGTGAGGGAGACAATACCCATAAATACATAAAGAAATAAACTGACTTTTGAAAATGTTAATCACATAGGAAATTTGAATTAAATTTAGATGCACTGTTAATATTTTAGAGGATATAAATTAAGTTTTTAATTATCTTGATGCTCTACCAAACTGATCCCATTAAAGATAAACGGATATAGGAGGCAGTTCCTATGGGCCCTTCTGGGCAACCAGGAGTCTCCACTCCCCCTTCCCCCTTCCCCCCTTCTCTTGCACTATGGGCCTTCAAGGTGGACTGGAAGCTTCCCTCTTACCTCTAACCCCTTTCCCTCCCTTCCCTCAATAAACCTAGGTGTGAAAACCTAGACTGTTCTCTGGGTGATTAAAAAAAAAAAACCAGAAACGAGTAGAAATAAGTGGAAACTGTTACATAATTAGGCTTCAATACTATAGATACATGTTGCTGAATACCTGACTATATATAGCTGAGACAAGCAGAAAACAGTTATCAAAATAGTAAAGGTGGAATGAAAAACTCCTACTTTAAAATTTACTGACGAGTGGCAGAGAGTAATACTTCAATTATATCCTGCCTCAATCAGCCAATTTGTCAGACAACTCTTGTTTTAAAGGAACATGTGCCTCTAGGAGAACACTTACTTCTTTGTTTGCATTTACATCTACGTCAAACATATTAAAAAGAGGAATCGTCCTTGTTCCCTTGGGATCATCCCCTCACTTTCATACAGTGGACAGCATGTCCTCCCCACTCTACTGATGTGCGTACTTTAAAATGCATTGCATGGTGAATTATAAATTCTTGTATCAGCTCCCAAATGGATATACGCTGGGGTACATCCGATATGTTTCCAGAAGCAAAGACGCTTTCCACTTGGACGTTCTATATCAGACAATCACACGGAAGCCTAGGAGCTATCCGGGCCCACGGTGATCCAATAAAAGTTCTGGCTTAGCGGCGGGGTGAGGGATGCATACAGGAGGATGTAGATCTTTCTTGGACCCGTGTCTAAATACTGTAATATTTTTCAAATCAATGGCTCTTTAAGAAATTTTTCCCATCGCATAATGCCAAGTTATCGCGTGAAGATAGTCGTACGCTAGCTACCGTAATGCACGTTGCGCCTGCGCGCTCTGGGGCAACCCGCACTTCCGCCGGAGTCGTGCTGCCACTCATACCTGTCTCCGCCCCGCGCCGTTACGTACTGCTTTCTTTTTCGGTTGGTGTGCGGATCGTGACGGGAGAAAACAGAGCTGAGCAGCTGGGGAGCTGAGGAGGTTCGGAGCTGCGGAGATTTTGCGCTGCTTGTCCTGGGCCATTTCACTGATAACCAGTACCGGATCACTTTGCCAATAGTCGGGAGGAACAAAGGAATCAGGAAGGCGGCGGTCGGTCGCCGGCTGCCGGCCGCCTTGCTCCGAGTGGCTTTCTCTTCCTCTCGCTCCGGTCGGGAGAAGCTGGATTTACAATCGTCACTGGATGGTAAGTATCCTAGGTGAAGAGAGCTTACTGTGCCCTGATTTTTAACTATCTTTGTTCGGGGAATGTTTGTGGATTGGGAATATCTGCTGGGCCTGCTTTAACTTTCTGTACTGCTAATTATTCCGCAGGAGCCGCCATTTGCTTTCCTGCTCGCTAGCTCTGCGTTGCCCGGCAGCGGCATCTAGAGGTTGGAACTTGGCATTACAGAGAAGATATTTTGATGGACCTGATTATGCCAATTTAACAACTGGTATTCAGTCACAGCATACTTAAAAAGACTTCGTGTTTAATTCAAAATTAAGAAAATAGACGCTTAAGCTGCTGTAGTACTTAAGTATGTCAATTAATTACAAACTGGTCTTTTTAACTGTTGCAGTAGTTGGAACTTTTAGTGCAACAAGTGGTTATTAGAGAAGTGAGTCGTAAAGAAAGAAAGATGAGTAAGAGCAAAGATGATGCTCCTCACGAACTAGAGAGCCAGTTTATCTTACGTCTACCTCCAGAATATGCCGCTACTGTGAGGCGGGCAGTACAATCTGGCCATGTCAACCTGAAGGACAGACTGACAATAGAGTTACACCCGGACGGGCGTCATGGAATCGTCAGAGTGGACCGGGTTCCACTGGCCTCAAAATTGGTAGATCTGCCGTGTGTTATTGAAAGTTTGAAAACCATTGATAAAAAAACCTTTTATAAGACAGCTGATATCTGTCAGATGCTTGTATCCACAGTTGATGGTGATCTGTATCCTCCAGTGGAGGAACCAGTTGCTGCTATTACAGCAGCTGCAGGAGCTGTTGCTGATCCCAAAGCAAGCAAGAAAAAGGATAAGGACAAAGAGAAAAAGTTTATATGGAACCATGGAATCACTCTGCCTCTAAAAAATGTCAGAAAGAGAAGGTTTCGGAAGACAGCAAAGAAGAAGTATATTGAATCTCCGGATGTGGAAAAAGAAGTGAAGCGTTTGCTGAGTACAGATGCTGAAGCTGTCAGTACTCGTTGGGAAATAATTGCTGAAGATGAAACAAAAGAAACAGAAAATCAAGGCCTTGATATTTCTTCTCCAGGAATGTCAGGCCATAGGCAGGGCCATGACTCATTAGAGCATGATGAGCTTCGAGAGATATTCAATGACCTCAGCAGCAGCAGTGAAGATGAAGATGACACACAGCATCAAGATGAGGAAGACATAAACATCATCGACACTGAGGAAGATCTGGAAAGACAACTACAGGACAAGCTAAGTACATCAGATGAACAACACCAAGAAAATGAAGGAACCAAGCAGCTGGTTATGGGAATTCAGAAACAGATTGATAACATGAAAGGAAAGCTCCAAGAGACCCAGGACAGGGCAAAACGACAGGAAGATCTCATCATGAAAGTGGAAAACCTGGCTCTCAAGAACAGATTTCAGGCTGTGCTGGATGAACTCAAACAAAAGGAAGACCGAGAAAAGGAGCAGCTCAGCTCTTTGCAAGAAGAGCTAGAATCACTCCTAGAGAAGTAAGAAGGGTTTTTGATACTTAATTTCATTCCATAGGATGATCAGCATTAGAAGAAAAATTTTGGCTTCATTGCCTAGGCTAGATATAACTGCAGTAATTTCCATTTCCTCTGTTGCCTTCTATTGAATTTGTCTTACAGCTATAAATGTGAATGTCTGTTTCCTTTATCTCTTATACCTTTGCTAGGTGTTTATCCTGTAGGAAGTAGAAATGTAGGACAGGTAAATTAGTGGAATGAACAGTTCAACATTAATAGTCACAACTTCAGTGCAGGACTTTGCTGTTTTTCATTTGCTGCTGTTTTTCATTTGCCAGAAGCTCCTATTGCTAATCTGTAATGCTAACTGATCAATAAGAAGAGTAGCGTAGAGGCAGTGAAGCTAGTTTGCATGTTATCCCTTGCAGTAGCAATTTTTCAAGCTATTTATTTTATTTTTATTGTTTTTCTATTAACAATTGTCCCACTTTTTCCCTCATTGCTGCCCCTCACCCAGCCCACCCCTTCTCCCACAGTCAATTCCGACCCCGTTGTCCATGTTCATGGGTCATTTATATTAGTCCATTCAAGCTACTTTTCTACATGCAGAATTATAAATCGTTTTATAAAGTTGTATTAATACAATAAATAAAAATAGTTTTTATCTCATAATGTGTTCTGCACTTGTAGGGTAGTGGGTCTCAGATCCTCTTGTGAGGTGGTTTGTTGGTGGGGGTTTAATGACTGAGCAATTTGATCCTGTTTTGTAGGGAAAGAAGCAGTCATGCCCAGGCATGTGCCCCGACTGGGAATTGAACCAGCGACCTTTAGGTTCACAGGCCAGTGCTCAATCCACTGAGCTACCCTAACCAGGGTGTTTTGCGGTGGTGGTGGTTGATTTTTTTTAAAAAGTACTACACTTATCTGGTTAGCATATTAGGAACAAAACAAAACAAAGGTTGTTAGGTACTGTTAAAGAAGTCATTCCATTGGGTTGGATTAAGATTATATTTCTAAATATCTCCAATTTAATTTCTGGAATTATTTAATATTATGAGAATTGTGATTTTCCAATGTCAGTTCATCAAAATTGCTCATAAAGGAAGTCAGTACATAGCCTGATATTTCAAAATCCTTTAAACATATTTTTCATGTTTTCTTTACATGTGCTAAAGATTCTAATCTAATGCCTCATACTTGAGCTATTTAGAAGATTAATAAAATTTACAAAGTGCAGAATTGCCTGCAGTTCAATTCTGACATTAGTTCATAAAGAAAATCTTGGGTTTGAAAATATTAGCTTCATGAAGCAAGCAGTTAAAGCCCATTTTAGTTAGGTATTTAACAAGAAACATTAGAAATGGTAAGTTTTTCAGACCTCTCAAGTCTACAGTCATACTTGCGGATATGTCTCTCATGCTAACTGGTCATTTTTCTTTTACCAAAATGTTTTCATAATTTTAAGATTTCAATATGGAATATGGAGGCTTAAGCAAGGTTTTTCTCAATATCTAGGCTTTGGGTTATTTCTTCAGGTTTGCATATAATGAGGTAGGTTTTCTTAAAATATGTGAGGGTGGTAGGTAACAAATTATCCTGTTAAGTACATTGGGGATTTTGCTGTAAGATTGACACCTGAAAAGCTTTCACCTTATTTGGCTTTACAATAGATCATTTATCAAAATAATTTATCGTTAGGAAGACCTCAGCACTAATAATGGCTAAATTCCATCAATAATGGGAAGGAGAGATCTGCATACAAAAACAAAATTAATGATTTGATTACCCCCATTTCATATGATTTTCAAATTCATATTATTAAGCCCAATGTCTTCTGAACTTCAGATTTAGTATAGTCAGCTGTGTATTGGAAACACTCACTTGTAAGTATTACCTTAGGTAACTCAAATCTAAATGTTCAAAACAGAGATCATTTCTTTTCTTGAAAGGTTGCTCTTCCTGTGTTTCTACCACCATCCCAGTTGCTGAAGCTAGAAAACATTTTTAAAATATTTTATTTATTTTTAGAGAGCGTGCGTGGAAGGGAGGGAGAAAGAAAGGAAGAGAAACATCAATCTATTGATTGCAGGGACCTGGCCCACAACCCAGGCAAGTCCCTTGATCGGGAATTTAACAGGAGACCTTTCACTTCACAGGCAGAGTGCTCAATTCACTGACCCACACCAGCCAGGGCCGAAGCCAGGAATGTAACCCATCACCTTTGACTACTTTTCCTTACTGTTGATTCTGCTTTTCTGGAGAGCTCTTCAGTCACTCTACATCCCCACTGCTACTGTCCTAGTATAAGCCATTATTATCTCACCTAGCAAGTGGCAGTAGCTGTGTGTGTGTGTGTGTGTGTGTGTGTGTGTAAATTTACCATCCAGTTTAGTTTTTTGATCTGGCCACCAAAGTAATCTTGCTAAGATATATTTGATCATGTCACTCCCATGCTTAAAACCATTCAGTGGTACATCATTATTTCAGGATTAAGTTTATGTGTTTCTGAAAAAGGTACAAAGGAGTATGAGTGCTCCAGTTAGCATTTTTAGCCTCATTTCACCACATCCTCACTGTTTTCAATCCATGCTGAGCTTATTTACATTCTTTCAAGGAGTTTAATTACTCCTGTTCCTCTCCTGAGCCTTAGAGGCTTTTAATAAGCTGTTCACTTCTGAAATACAGTTTCCCTCACATATCGCGGGTATTAATGTTCTAGACCCCCACACAATGGGTGAAAATCCACGAAGTAGGAACCTTACATTTATTTTAGTATTTATATATATTTTAAGGCTTTATATATATATTTTAATCAAGGTTACTTTATTTTATTTTATCTTTTTAGAGGGAGGAGAAAGAGAGGGAGAGAAACATCAATGTGCGGTTTCCTCTCACGTGCCCCCAACTGGGGACCTGGCGTGCAACCTAGTCATGTGCCCTGACTGGGAATCGAACCAGCAACACTTGGTTCGCAGGCCTACGCTCAATCCACTGAGCCACAGCAGCCAGGGTCTTAAGGCTTTATAAACCCTTCCCACACACTTATAAACTGTAGCCAGTCCCTTATTAACCTTTTCCACACTTTTATAAAACACTACTTATGTTCTTAAACATATTCTACACTCTTAAACCTACATAACTTTTAACAACATATGTATACAGTACTGCAAAATCCCGTGATATAGTGAAAAATCCAAGATAAATAAATATATTTTTAAAAGTCCCGCGATACAATGAGGCCGCGATAAGTGAACCCACGATATAGAGAGGGACTGCTGCACTCCCCTTTTATTTGGCCATGTCCTACTTAAGACTCAGTCTCAACCTAAATATCACTGATCCCAGCAAGTCTTTCTTGATCTCCATCTAGGTAAAGCAGTTCTATTACGGCTTTGCTTATACTCTGTTTCCCTTTTATTCAACAAATATTTACTATGCCAAGCAGTACCAGACACTGTATTAAGTCTTGAACTAAATACTTAGTGCTTATAATCTCTTGCACTGTATATTAGTCTAGTGGGGTAAATGGTTTGTTATGTATTTATCACACTAAAGTATAAATTACCTGTTGCTCATATCCCCCACTAAGCTGTAAATTCACTAAGTAGGCACTTTGGCTTGTTAGTCACAAAAATTACTAAATACTAAAGATATTAAAATCTCAAAGTCAAGAGATATAGTGCCTGGGTCTGAATGCTAGCTCAGTGACCTATTGCATTATCTTGGGCAAGTAACAATCTGCCTCAATTTTCTGATCTCTAAAATGGATGTGATAAAATTACCTCCCTCAGGGCTGTCAAGTTTTTGGTTGTTGGCTATCGAGTTGACACATATAAGGGAATAACAATAGTGCCTGGAATATAATAAACAATACAAAACACTATTATTGCCTATTTACTAAGTAAGGTCCAAACACACCAAGGATTAAATAATTAGTTGAATTAAAGAGTTATCAAAATGGTAGAAAAATGTGTAAAGAAACGACTTTTAAATGCAGTCGACTGACTTCAAATTAAAGACTAAATCAAAGTTTAACAAATGGTTTGCTTCAAATATATCTGCAGCATAAAAACTTACTGTAACTTTTTTATGTGATTTATTTATGGCTTGGGATCTTTGCATTAATATTATAAACTCCATAATGAGTAATTATCTGTTACATAAACTTCAAAAGGAAAAGACTTCACTGAAGAAGATTGGGGTTCGTTTCCCTTCAAATACATTCAAGAGTTATCAAAAAAGACCCACTTTTCTCACTGCTCCCTAGACTAATGAGTGTGGGTGTGGTTGTGCTGTTGTTTTCAATAATTCTGTGTTTGTGAGGAAGAAATCTTTAAAATTAGAGTTTTAAAATATTACAGAAATAATAGACTCACTGAAAAAAAATGGAACAATGCAGAAATTTTACAAAAAGTAAGTCCCTTTCACACCAAGTTTCTAGGGTAAACTGTTAACATTTTGATATGTATCATTCCAGGTCTTTATCTGGTATATAATTATTTGCATGCATACATGTAGTTCTATAAAGAAAAATAAAAATATAACATAATTGTATTATTTTCTCACTTAAAAACACATTATGAACCTTGGCTGGGTAGCTAAGTTGGTTAGAGCAAGAGTTAATCAATGAATGCTTAAATAAGTGGAACAACAAATTGATGTTTCTCCCTTTCTTCCCACCTTCCTCTCTCTCTCTCTCAGATCACTTTTTTAAAAAAAGGAAACATGAGTATCCTTCCTTAGTATGTGTAGATCTGCTTTTTTCATGATATAGATATTTTCTTAATTTTATTTACTCCCCTATTTGGCAGTATTTAATATATGCAGGGCTCTGTTCTCTCCAAGTCCAGCTGTCAGTGAAACTTGACCTCCATTTCTTACTATTTGTGCAGCTATATCTGACAATTCAATGAAGATACACATCATTTCCCTACTATGCCCTTGTGATCCCTGGCCTTTACTAATTTGTTTTCTCCAAAACATATGAACTTAATGCAAAAGCACTTGATGATTCATTGCAGTATCCTGCATCTCTTGTGCTTATAAAAACTCAGTACATTTTTAAAAAGCAGTAAACCAGATGTAATTAACTGGAAATCAGTGATCTTTATTAAAATATCTAATGTACTTCCAGATAACTTGATTAGGGACTCCACAATAAATATTAAAATATATCTTTTCCCCTTTCTTTCCTGAGAGTCATATAAAAACATTAAAATATCCCTCAAGTATGACATGAGGGATTAAAAATCTTTCTAGTTTAAAATGGCAGATTATTTTCAAATACCTTTTCTCTTTCAAAAAGACTGCCAAAATAACAGTAATCCCCAAGGTTAAGAGAAGACGAGATGAGACAACATTAAATAATGTCAAACCATTTTCAGAAGGTCAAAGCAGATAAATTAATGATAAGTTAATTCAGAAATCAGAGAAAGTTACATGCTAAATGTCTGCAAGGGGGTATACCAGAAAGAAGAAACCCACTTCATAAAGAACCTGTGAGAGTTTTTGCAGGCAAGTTTCCAAGGAAGGGGAGAAGTGTGGGGCTGGAAATGGGATTCATTGAAGTCTGTGTTCAGAGCTGTTGGATATCCAAGATCCCTATCCCACCCTAGGAATCTAGGTGACTCCTTCCCCACCCACCAATCGACAGTTTCTTCTCTTTTATTATTTTTTGGAATTATTTTTCCCCCTAGGTAAATTTAAGTAAAGAGAGAAAGGCATAGATGAAGGTTGGGGTGTATACATCAAAAAAGAGGATGTTAAAATCTACATCCTTTACTGTAGGAATGTCATCTCTCCCCATCTTGGTCTCATTAAATCAGTATCCAAAAGATACCCATTCCTCTCCCTCCCCGCCCAACACACCCACACACGGAGCCATTCATTTGGAAGATGATTCTCTGAAGAAACCACGTGGTTCCTGCGAAAATATATCCAAATACTGACATCTGGGCATTCTCCAATAAAAAGCCAGGTCACATTATTTACGACAATAAGATCTATTTGTTGACAGACTCTACCCATGCAGAATCTTCTTTTCAGTGCCTCGCTTTCAATATTGACAAAAATAATCAGACAAGGAAAGCCTAGATGAAAAAATCATTTCAGTATACTTTCTGCCTCTAACCCCGTTTTGTTGTTAACCCCGAGTAAAATTCCAACTAGGCCTTGGAATGTGAGCATCTGGGAGGAAATTGCATCCTAACAGCGGTACCCTCACTAATGTCCCAAACCGCATCTTACTTTGGAAGCTAGTGTGTTGTCATATATATCCCAAACTTAATGCCGCTGCTGCACAAAATCTATGGCTCCTCAAGAACCTCGAAACTTGGCAAACATAGACAGCTGGAACCACACAGACCTTTTACTCTCAAGTTACTTAGCAATATATAAATATCTTTTCCAAGCTGAGTAAAATGCCATGTCCTACCTCTAGAAATGATGCGGTCTCACCAGCTCCCAGGGCTCTAGCCGCAGGTCCCTCACGATGTTGCTGCCAAATAGCCTTTCTCCAACTCCGCAAACCCGGAGTAGTGCCCAGGCCCCTCCAGCGTCCCCGGGAGCCGGACCTCGGGAGGCCTTGCAGAACCGGTCCCTCTGCAGAGCCACCCTTCTAGTCCCAGACACGATTAAGGGTTTTCTAGTCAAAAGCATCTGCCGATTGTTATGTAAAACGCCCTCCGTCAACCCCTAGCGGGTTGTCTTCCCCATTTAAACCTCTGTTTGGGTGGATAAACACTTTGACTTAAGGCTCCAACCACTGGTAGCAACTCCCATTTTGTCTCTCCCAGGGACACTTGGGGAGGCGGGGGATCGGGCCCAGCAGGAAAGTATCGCACCATCTCCACTTGAAGAGCAGCGCCCAGCATCTCCCCGTCCTTGCAAACTATCGTGTAGCTTCCAGTTGCTGTGTTCATTAAAAGTGTTTACATATTCAGTCCGCGTCCCCCGCGCGCTGGCTCTGGAGTGCCGGTTCAGAGGGCCAGGCGCGCAGGGCGCGCAGCAAAGCCTCGCGCGAGGCCGCGGGCCGGACGTTACTTCAGGGCGCAGGGAGGCGGCCGGTGGTCTTGTCTGGGGTTGAGCGGTTTTCCTGCCTCGGAGTGACAGCTAAGAGTAGGCGGCGGGACCAGAGACGCCCGCTGCAGCGCCAGAGAGTCGCCTTCCACCGAGAGCAGCAGCGGACGAGGGGGTGAACATGAGGTCCAACCCTGTCATCCAAGCGGCCATCGACCTCACAGCGGGGGCTCTCGGAGGCACCGCGTGTGTCCTGACAGGGCAGCCCTTCGACACGGTGAAAGTGAAGATGCAGACGTTCCCCAGCCTATACAACGGCTTCACCGACTGCTGCCTTAAGACGTACTCCCAAGTGGGCCTGCGTGGCTTCTACAAGGGGACCGGCCCGGCGCTGATGGCCTATGTCGCTGAGAACTCTGTCCTCTTTATGTGCTACGGCTTCTGCCAACACTTTGTGAGGAAAGTGGTGGGATTGGACAAGCAGGCAAAGCTGAGTGATCTGCAGACTGCAACTGCCGGTTCCTTGGCGTCAGCGTTTGCTGCATTGGCCCTGTGTCCCACCGAGCTTGTGAAGTGCCGGCTACAGACCATGTACGAAATGGAGATGTCAGGGAAGATAGCCAAAAGCCACAACACAGTCTGGTCCGTTGTGAAGGGCATCCTTCGGAAGGATGGCCCCTGGGGCTTCTACCATGGACTCTCCAGCACTCTTCTTCAAGAAGTACCAGGCTATTTCTTCTTCTTCGGTGGCTATGAACTGAGCCGATCGTTTTTTGCCTCAGGGAGATCAAAAGATGAACTAGGCCCTGTCCCTTTGATGTTAAGTGGTGGGATTGCTGGGATTTGCCTTTGGCTTGTCATATACCCAGTGGATTGTGTCAAATCCAGAATTCAGGTTCTTTCCATGTCTGGAAAACAGGCAGGATTTATTGGAACTCTTTTAAGTATTGTGGAAAGTGAGGGGATAGCAGCCTTATATTCTGGACTGACAGCTACTATGATTCGAGCGTTACCTGCCAATGGGTCACTGTTTTTGGCTTATGAATACAGCAGGAAGATGATGATGAACCAGTTCGAAGCATATTGAAATGTCTTGGTGAACCTGGACCCAACTACACACCTTTGAGGACTATAGTTTATCTCAAGGTTTCATGGAGTACTGGACTAATGTAGAATTATTTTTTACTTCATGGGAAGTTTGTCTTCTTCTACCCTAAATCTTAAACTTTATGGAAGAACCTCTTTTTCATATATAATGTCTGCCTATAATTGTATTGAAATATAAAAGTTGCTGCTTTTGTGTTTTGTGGGATATACCGAGTCAGTGGGTGGCTCTATCTACCTAATCTCAAAGGCTAAATATAGTTATAACACAGCTTTTGCATAAACCTGTACATACATACAGTTTGGTTGGTTATGTGTTGTGAGTGAAACACAGTTTGGATCCCTGTTTAATTTCATGTCACCAGAAAAACTGAGTTAACTATGT
The DNA here is from genome assembly GCF_987537825.1 of Furipterus horrens. Taxonomy (NCBI): domain Eukaryota; kingdom Metazoa; phylum Chordata; class Mammalia; order Chiroptera; family Furipteridae; genus Furipterus; species Furipterus horrens. The sequence continues at coordinate 73,036,068 of NW_028327180.1, forward strand.
TTCATGAAGATGGTTATAAATGATTGCTTAATTCACTCAAGATGTATGTTCTCTTTAAAACTATGCACTGTACTAAGCAATTAAAGTTTTAAAAAAGTTTTTGTATGGTAATTGAAAACCAAAATACCTATCTAGATTTTTAAGAATGTGTCTTCTACATTCCTGAATTAAAGTTTCAGAGTTGGCATCCTGGATTTTTCTAAGATGCTCTATAGTGCCTGCCATCCACTTTCAAAGTGGGATCATATTCCACACTTCTCTCCCAAAGAGCATCCCCTCTGCAGGGCTTTAGACTGAGAAAGGGGTTGAGGAGGAAGACGCCGTGCTGCTATGCTTTGATGAAGACCCATGGAGCTAACAACAGTTCTTAGCTTTTAGTTTCTGAGTCCTGGCCTGGTGAGGATTCCAGGGTGTTCTCTGGGCCCATTAGGAGTTGTTGATCTACTTTGGATTATTCACCAGTCAGAAACCCTTCCAGGGAACAGAGAAAAGCTTTTGTTCCCTGTTTGGTGTTCAAGTGACACTACTTGTGGAGGAAGTCCCCTCCTCTCAGGCAGAACTAGACAGAATTTAGTGCTTGTACTCCACAGTGAGGAATGTTCAGGCTGAACCATCCTGAAGTGTACCTTGAGGTCCATAACTTCAAGGTTATACCATGTTGGAACCTTTTAAATTTGGTACTGATCATCAGTGAAGTTTAATGATAACTGTATATGGAGTGTGACTTTATAAAGCAATGGAATATAAGAAAAGCAATTTTATTAAACTAGCATATATATGCACATATGCACAAACAAACAAACAAAAAACCATGTAGTTCATCTGATCCCACAAACTGTCACCACTTAAATAAGTCCCATCATTCCTTGCTGCTCTAAAAACAACAGTCTTCAGTAAGAAGTGTTCTTAAGCAGCCTGTAAGCTAAAAGCAAGCAAGCTATCAGTCTTTTAAAAACTACTTTGCAGTTCTTTTTCTTTTCTTTTTTAAAAATATTTTATCTATTTATTTTTAGAGAGGGGGGAAGGGAAGGAGAAAAAAGAGGGAGAGGAATATTGATGTGTGAGAGGTTCCCTCTTGCACACTCCCCAGCTGGGGACCTGGCCTGCAACCCAAGCATGTGCTGCAACCTGGAATTGAACCAGCAATCTCATTTGCAGGGTGATGCCCAACCAACTGGGCCGCTCTGGTCAGGGTGCTGCTAGTCTTAATAGTAGTCCATAGCATGTGTGTGTATCACTCTCAGCGGAATGTAAATCTTGTGTAAAATCTCCAGTTTCCTTTAGCTTTTGCTATCTGTAATGCCTCTGCTGAAATAATGGTTTGATATTTGTGCACAATTTTTACCACTTCAGATCTGTATTCCAGACAATGTAATAACTTTAAATACTGTAAAGAAATTTGAGTGTTCTATCATTAAATTATTTACCTAAATAAAAATATTTAACATGCCATTTACAATGTATTGCATTGACCTCTGGGCATTCAGACATTAATATGTGCATTCTGTTCTCAAAAATAATTATTCTTTTAAAAAAAAATATTTTGAGAATAACTCTCCTGCCTGGTCCTCCTACTTTTAAAAACCTTCCATTTTGTACACCTCCTCTGAGCATCCTTCTAGTTGCTGGATAGGATGTCCTTATTCATGAATCACTTAATAAAGCCAATTAGATCTTCAAATTTACTCAGTTGAATTTTGTTTTTTTAACATAGCACATCTGTCATCTCATAGTGTTACCGTTTTTTACTGAGGTATAATTGACATATAACATCCACTTATTATTTTTATGTGGAAAGATGGTATTTATTTCTAAGATTTAAGTAGATCAAATCCATTTTTCTGATGCCTAGTCTTATTTTAAACTTTACTTCCACTTGGCATAATTCACTCCTCAACTTTGAAAAATCTTTGCTGATATTTATTCCATTATTTGGTCTATGGTCAAGGCCAGTTGGTCTGCATGCTACAGTGAAATTGTAGCTAGAAATTCATTCTCTGTCCCAGTTTTCACAGGATACCAGGTTGTAGCAGTTGTTAAGTATATATGACATCTCAGAAGGATGATATCTGACAATGGAGTATTAAACCTGCTATTTTCTTTAATTGAACAAGAAGATACCCTCAAGTTGCTGAGCTTGGAAGGGAAGGAGTTTCTTTATCTTCTGTCCCAGAGCTCTAAGGAGGAGTGATAATTATTTCTAGGAGGTTGTCGTGTAAATAAAATATCACAGAAGATTTTTTACTCAGGGCCAGAAAATAGCCTTCTCTCCAGAGCCAGCATTTCCAACTTGAGCATTATCTGAGCTTCGAAATCATTGTTTCCAAAATCTGTAGCTCTCTAGTCTCTCTGATCTTGTCCAGATCTACAAGAAATGCCCTAGAAGTCTTCTCTGAGAGACATTTTAGAAAGTATATTATTTCAATGTAGGAACTATTATCTAAGTCTGGGATCTACCATGAGCTCTACCATCCACAGTGCTCTTAGCTCCCTTCTAATCCCAGCACTTACATACTGGATCCTTGTCAATGGACTAGTATCTTCTTGCCACCCAACCTCTTCAGGGTTGGTGGTGGTCATCAGCACTGATGCTCTGTTCAGGGCACCAGGCTTAATGGCTTTTTCAAAACCAGATCAGAACATTTGGTATTAGTGGCTTTAGTCTGCACCTTGAGATGGAAAATTTCACAGGTGAGTAGTTTTGTAGAAAATTGATGCCTCTTAACAATCCTGCATATTCTGTGAGTGAAAAAAGTCCCCAGAATGGATATGTGTTCTTTCAGATAACTGTCTATATAGTGAGTATTTCTACTCCAACCCAAAGGAATTTCACTGGGTCGTCCTCAGCAACCTGAGCTCTCAGCAGAAATTAAGTAGGCCTCTTTCCACATACCTTGCTCACTGATTTATATACAGATAGCTCTTCTCTGCGTTCAGAGGGAAGGTTCCTTTCTGTCTTTGGAGAAATGGCAGATGGGCCTTTCTCTAGCCAGCACTTGGGCGCCTGATCTCAGTTCCTGGAAATGTCCCTAAAAAACCTTCCCCATGTTCTCAGCACTAGACATGGGAATCTCCTCAGACTCATGTACCCATTTAGTCACAAAGGCAATGCAGCAAGATGAGTCTTCTATTCCAAGACTGGAGACTGTAATGAAGTAAAAGATTTTAGCATACACTGGCCTTTATTTTTCTACTTTTTGCTTCTGTTTTTATGCTCATTTCTCCACTTTACTATCTGGGGTAGATTTTAAAGTCTCTCTCTCTCTCTCACACACACACACACACACACACACACACACACACAGATATACTCTCTTAGTAACTTTCAAATATACAATACAGTATTGTTCCCAGGACTTACCCTTTCCACTTCTTTATGGGTCAAAATCCTTGATTTTAGTACAGTAATTTATTATTTATTAATCCTTTATTCTGTGGTCAGTGTTTTCTTAAAGAAATAATTTTTAAGTCCAAAGTTTAAACGTTATTTACCAATATTTTCTACTAAGAGCTTTAAAGACTCTTGTGTTTTTGGTTTTTTTTTTGACATTTAAATCTTACATCCATTTGGAGTTTATTTTAAAATTAAGATCCAATTTAAACTTTTTCTGTATGAATAACTTTTTAATTGAATGTCTCATCTTTTCTCCATATGATGGTATTAAGAGGTGGGGCCTTTGTAAGGTACTGGGTCTGGAGCACATTTTGAGGGTAGAGCTTCATGATGAAGTTGATATCTTTATAAGAAGAGGAAGAAACACCAGAGTTGCTTCTCTCAGCCATGTGAGGATACAGAGAGAACCCTGCAATCTGCAAACCAGGGAAAAGGCCCTCATTAAGAACCCAGTCTGTTGGCACCTTGATCATGTACTTCCCAGATGTGAGAAACAAACATCTGCTGTTTAAACCACTAGTCTCTGGTATTTTGTTAAGAGTAGCCTGAGCAGACAATCTGACTTGCCATCTCTCTAATAGTCAAATATTCTATGTATATGTAAGTCTGTTTTTGACCTCTCTATTACATTTGCAAATTTTTCTGTCTGTGCACCAGTAGCAAACTATCTTGATTAATATAGATTTACAAGAAGTCTTAATAATTAGCAGGGCAAGTTTTTTCTTCTCTTTTTAAAAAGAAATTTCCTAGCTATTATTGACATTTTATTATTTCATATGAATTTTGAAGTAATGTTAACATATGGTTGTGATGTTTAAAGTAATGTACTGGGGAAGAAGAGAAGTGATAACTTTAAAAAATTGAACCTTGCAATTCATGAGCATCATATATTTCTCCATAAATGTAAGTCACCTTAATGTCTCTTTATTAAGTCATGTAATTTCCCCATAGAGGTCCTACACTTTGTTACACTTGTTCCTGGGTACTTGGTTTTTTTAAATGATTGTAAATTATATCTTCAATTTAAATGTCAATTTCTGTTTGTTGCTAGCTTATAAAATAAAATTTTATTAATTTCTCAAATTTGTCAATCTTACTTTTAAACAATTATAATATTTTATTCGTAGGTACTTTTGGATTTTCTGTGCGTTCTTTAATATCTTCTGAAAATAATAACAACTTTGTTTCTTCCTTTGAAGTTTACATAACTTGTATTTCTTTGTCTTATGCTGGTCAAAACCTCCAGCACAATATGAAATAAATGTAAAATGGACATCTGTTTGTGATCTCAGAGGAAAGCATTTAACATGTCATAACTCATGTGTTTTGCATTAAATGTTTTCATATTATTTAAATATTAAGAAAATTTCCTTCTGGTCCTAGCTTAAAAATATTATCTCCCCTGTCAGAGACAGAATTTTAACAAATGCTTTTTATGTGTCTCTGAAGAAAATTGTGTGATTTTCCTCCTTTGATTTATGTCACTGAGTGATATTGGCTTTTAACTTACCTTTCTTGTTATCAGGGTTGTGCTGAACAAATAACATTTTCAGGGAGTATTCCCTTCTTTTTCCTATTCTGTAGAAGTATTTGTATAAGGTTGGAATGATTTCTTCCTTAAATTTTTGGTAGTACTCATGGCCACATGATCCTGAAATTTAACTTTTTTAACAGTTATAATACTTCAATTGATCTAGTCTTGATGAATCAGTTTGATTACATTTCTAGAAATTTGTTTTCTAACTACAGTTTTTAGCTTCTTGCCATAGACTTCTGTATAATATTTTGTTTTACTTCTTTACTGTTTCTACAATATTTGAGTTGCCATTCCCCTTTCAGTTCCTAATATTGGTTATATGTGCCTTCCCTGCAATTTTCTTGTACAGTGCCAGAGTTCTGTCAATTTTTATTAATATTTCAAAGAATTAAATTTTGGATATTTGGATTATCTTTCTTGGATACTTGTTTATTATTTCATTAATTTCTCCTCTTAATTATTTTCTTTCTTGTCCTTTTTTTTTTGTCTTATTGTCTCTTATTTTTCTCATTCTTGAAAAGGATAGTTAATTAATTAATCTTTAACTTTTCTTTTAATATATTTAAGGCTATCAACTTCTCTCTAAACACTGCTTGATTTAGTCTTACTTCTTCTGTTATTATATAACAAAATAGATCAGTTCAAAATAGCTTCTAGTTTTAGTGTGATGCTTTGTTTGACTCACAGGTTATTTAGAAATGAATTTTTAAATTTTCAAGCAGCCTTGCCAGCATGGCCCAGTTGGTTGGGCATCATCCCACAAAGTGAAAGATCACTGGTTTGATTCCTGGTCAGGACACATAACTGGATTGGAGCTGGTCCCTAGTTGGGGGTGTGCAAGAGGCAATTGAGTAATCCACGTTTTTCTCCCTTTCTTTCTCTCTCCCTTCCTTTCTCTCTAAGAGAAAAAGAAAAACAACCTCTTAAATTTCCAAACATATGGGATATTCTCTTCATCTTTCTGTTATTGATTTCTAACTTCATTTCATTGTGATAATATGCTCATATAACTTTTATCTTTAGCTATTTTTTGAAACTTTTTTTTTACAGAGGATATGGTGAATTTTTATAAATTAGGAAGAAAATAATATTACTTCTATACTTGCTGAATTTGATGTTCTACATATGTTTAATAAGTCACTAATGTAATCGTGTTTTCTCCAGGTGCTGAACCAACCAGCCAATTTATTTGTCACTGTTATTCTACCTATATATATTCATATCTCAGGCCACTTCTCTTTATAGTAAAATGGATGGCAAGTGTACTGCTTACAGCTGCAATTACTTGAAAGGGTGGTCCTTTTGGACCACTCTTGAGTAGGACTATAATTCAACAAATAAACATTGTTGGCTTGAACCAACCATCTGTGAACTTGGCCCAAGATCTTTTCTCCTCTGCAAGTGGTCTAGAGAATCTTCCTGTGAAACTGTAGTTGTGAATTAGGACTTTGGTGCAATAGAAGTAGGTGAGATGAAAATCCAGATCACCTGTCCTTGAAACTCCTTTTGAACCTGCTTGGAGCCAATTCTGAAATTACTATTTCTGTTATATAAGATTTGCTCTTATACCCACCTATCCTTATGATGATGGCATAATTATTTGGTGTTCCATTGTCAGCCACTCATCCTTTCAGCATGATAGGACCTGTTTGTAAACATAGAGAAGTTATCTGCTGTAGTAGGCATGGGTCTGCCCTGTAAGATTTGCACTGTAATTCTCCTATTTTGGCTTTCCAGAAACACACCACAGCATCCTTTTCCACATGGGCATTAATAGCAGCATCAGATTGACTGGATCATATCAGATTGGCTAGTTTCATAGCCTGGATCTGCTGTATATCCTACTCTTACTCCAGGCCCTGCTCAAACCTGGCAACATTTTGCATTCCAAATGTGGTACATACTGTCTCTAAAATCCAAAGAGGTCTTTCTTAGTGGCAAGAGATGCACAAGATAATTTGTATTTAACCTCAGAGGGGATTTTCTGACATTTCCCAGACCCCTAAAATCATCACTGATGTGGCAGATCCCTGAACCTTCATGGGGCTAATCTCTTACACTTTGACATGCACATAAGCCATCCAGAGTCCTTGCCAAGTACTTCTCACTAGGTCCAATTTTCAGGATGTCATCAATATTGTGATCTAGCATTATGTTCTGCAGAATATTCAATGTTGAGGTCTTCATGGAGTATGTTACAGAAAGAAAGTCAAAAATTTAACATAAGTCTGGAGCAAGGCAGTGAATGTGCTCTACTGCCTTGTTATAAAAAGATGAGCTTAAGACCTGAAATAGCCATAATGTCTAGGGTGATGTTGGAGAAACACTCTAATAGGAATGGCAGTGCCCAGAAGGGTGCCATAATAACATGGAAATGGTTTATACAGGCTTATGCTACCTGAGGAATATGAGGAGGAGATATCCACATGTGTGTGGGGGGGTGCTCTTTTCCCCTAGGCCTGACTGGAAGTTATGTGAGGAGTTGCTGCATTTTGTAGTCACATGGGCAGTGCCCTATGAAGACCCCTCAACTGACTGACAGAGAGCTGCTTGGTTTGTGAGTGATCATTCCAAGGTAAATGGACAAGATCCTCTTTGAACGACTGCTGCTCTGATGAAAGGAAGTAAAAACATATCAGCTTCGTGGGCTGAATTGCATGCTGTTTCTCCAGCAGATATGGAAGAATGGAACAGCAGAAAAAGCTCCGGTGTTTGGCTTTTTGCTGGCCATCTGATCATGCAGTAAGACAATGGGAACCTGGCCTATTAAAGGGATGCCCATACGGGGAAAGCCCTATGGAAATCTGAGTTATGCTTTCAAGTATGATGTGTCAATGCCCACCAGAATAACTCCCTTGCAGGTTTGGAAGGTAACTGAAATCAACAAGAAGACATATTCCCCATTTTCCCACTTGAGGTGGCTACCTGGGTCCATGCAATAAATGGGGCTGCTTCAGGAACGCAGAGATGGGCTGAATCTAGACATATTCCTCATGCACCCTATGATGCACAAAATGCCAGTGAGAACTCTTCTGTCTGCCGACAAAAGAAACAGACTGCAAATAGCTATGTGGCAGATTTCCCAACCTGAAGGCCCTGAACACAGCTGGCAAGTTAGGCTGATGCTGGTAGGCCTGGGGGGGCTACAAATTGGTCCTGACAAGAATAGGCACTAACTCAGGACTAGGTTTAGCTTAGCTGGTGGTAGATGCAGGTGATCACAGTGTAATGAAAGAACCAGAACAAAAGATAATGTATTGATTATGAAGGCTGACTGACATTTCTTCAGACCTAGACACCCATTTTATGGCTCTCATATAACGTCCAACATTGGATAGACAGATATCCTCCTCAATTAATAGTTTTATGGAGAATTGGAATGGGCAATTAAAACATCAGTTGTCAAAAGCATGAGGAAATAAAAGCACAAGGGGCTGGCTTACATGCCTTAAAGAGAGTGTGTTCACACTCAACATGAATGCGAGTGGGGCTAAAACAGTGTTCCCACTGGACAGAGAGAACACAGACGTGTTTCTGGTGGATCTGGGAAAGGAATTTGGGGAAGGTGCTGGTATAGTTTTCTTCCTCACTACACCTCAATTTTTTTTTCTTCCCACCTAATGCAGTGGTCATCGGACCAGGGCTGCAACTATAAGGGCTGGAAGCAGAAATTATTCCTAAGCAGAAACTATACTGATGTTTTTAACTTTTTTGGTTAGAATTCTTAAGGGTCTTATTGGGTAGGATGTGCCTCTACTCTGTCTGGCAAAATTGCAGCTATATTGCCTGGTGGTAAAGATAGCCCTCTAGTTCTGTAATTGTGCAACAGGGAGGCATTTACTAGACTAGTATTGCTGCCTTCAATCTAGACCAGCAGAGCGACTGAATCTAATGTCCCTTCCAAAGGTGGGCATGTATGGGATTAAATGAAAAGAAGTAAAAAAAATAGCTATGGGTAAAGGAATGAATGAGTTATATAATAAGGAAAATCCAATATTATATTAATACCACAAAAGACTCAGCAAGAGATGATACTCAAACTTTCTTGTTACCAACCCTCTAATCTTATTTCTTTTTATTCCATGACATATGAGCCAAACCATTAGCCACTGCTCATAAATATATGGTGTTATACATTGAATTATGTCCTCCCTGAAAAAGATACATTGTCATTGTAACCCAGTACCTCAGAATGTAACCTTATTTGAAGAAAGGGTCTTGACAGAGGTAATCAAGTTAAAGTGAGGTCATTAGGATGGGCCCTAATCCAATATGGCTTATGTCCTCATGAAAAAGAGAAATTGGGACACAGAGACAGACACGCATAGAGGGAAGACTATGTGAAGAGACACAGGGAGAAGATGGTCACCTACAGGCCAAGGAAAGAGGCCTGAAACAGATTCTCCCAGTCTTTAGAATGAACCAACCCTGCTAGCTACCTTGATAGCAGACCTCTAGACTCCAGAACTGTGAGAAGATACATTTTTAATTATTTAAGCCACCCAGTTGCAGTACTTTGTTATGGAAGCCCCAGAAAATTAATACAAACGCAAATCCATACCTCTGGCCATCTTTCTTTCCAGGAAGAGTGAACAATCAGATGTACCGCTTGAAATTCTTTCTTACCAAGTCAGTCCTGTAGGAGGTAATACTCTAGCAGTCTCCTTATGGCTTGTGCCAGATTTATGTGTGGAAATATTTTTAAATTAGGCCCAAATTTTCCATCTTTAGTGATATGATCACAGGAAACTCCCAATGAAACCACAGATGTGGGTTGAAAGAGAGGTAGTAATGTAGGAGTAGTAGGTACATTGTCAATGTGAACCATCCACTCACAAGACATATTTTTGCTCTTCAGACCTGCTCATGTATGATCATGTATTACTACTTTCACTTGAACAAGGAGTGTGGCTACACATGAAACAAATTTTATGTTTGATGAATCAAGTAACATTTAGTAAATTAAAGTCATCTCAGATCACACGTTCATTTAGTGTCCCATAGTCAGGGGTTCAGTCTCTACTATGGTACAAAAGCAAACTACAAGCTTTGTTACCAAATTGGGATCTCTAGGAAGCATACTCTAAGATAGAGTTAGATTGGAAGGTGTTTGCTGGAGAGTTCTTTGTGATTAAGACCTATGGAATGGAGGTGATGGAGGAAGGATTCAGCAGTAGCCACTAAACAATGCACTAGGGGAATAAAGTACTTCATTTGTTTGTTTATTTGTTTTTGCTCCAACAAAGTGCCTCATTTGTTTGTTTATTTGTTTTTTCTGTAAGATTTCATGACTCAGAAAAACAGTCACTAGAAGTATTATGAGAATTATGTGTTCACTATAGAAATTAGACCTTTTACAAATGTGGGAAAGAGGGCATCAGAGGATTAGAGAAATTCTCTAATCATTATAACCTGAAACAGCAACATGAATGGGCAGGTTAGCGTTTGCAAGGAAATTCAAACAGCTGTACACACCTAGCCACCAAGGTGAGACCATGAAGAGTAAGCTCATGGAGATGTTTGTGGAAGCTGCCGCCTCTGAGGGAAAGTTAAAGTGCTTGGTGATTGGCTTAGAGCTGATGTTTGGAACTTATGCACAGTTCTGGATCTGCTTGTCAACCTGCTACTTTCATATACTTTTGAAATTAAGGGATTCTTAATTTCTGCATTCCAAATTTCAGGAAGGTTTTTGTTTTGTCCAATTCTAATGTATAATAACCATAAAGCAAAGATAATTCTGGAAAATGTAGTCCTAAACCTCATATAACATAATCTGGCAGAACCATCATTACCTTTAGCTATTATACTCATGGTCACAAGATCTCTCTTTCAACTTGAAGTGTTGTGTTCAACTTGAAGGAGGAACAAAGTACAAAAGGCTAAATTACCTTCTGATGATACCGTTCTTTTTTCATAACTTTGCACATTTTTATTAATATCAACTTCTTAAAGACCATAACAATTAGTTGTAGACTATAGTAACTACAAAAGTACTGGAGATACATCTCTCAAGAGTAAAGATAAATAACCTGAAAATTTCTAAGTTCTTTTAGTAAGGAAGATCAGAATAGATATCAGGTAGGCAAATCCCAGGATCTGCCACTGTAGGCCAGAAAGAAAATTCCAACAAGTACCAAAGTCAATATTAAAATGACCACTTGCCTTGCATATAATGAAAATTAATTAGAAGCAATAACAAAATTAATTTCAAATATACTTATTTGCTTATTAAAAATACACTTAATTTCAGTCTTCAGTCCAAGAGAAGTTTACAATCAAAATGGAATATATATATAAAACAATGAATATAATACATACCAAAAGTTATTGATATTGATGAAAGGGTACTGGGAGCAATAGTGTAACTGCAGAGGTTTATATTAGAAAATGGAAACTATAAATTATAATTCAGATTGGACTTCCGGCCAAGATGGAGGCTTAGACGGACATGCTTGGTCTCCCTCTACAACTAGAGAGGAATACAACTACTTCAAAACAAAAGATAACTAGAAATTCCAGAAAATAAAACTACACGGAAGCCCAACTTACAAAGTTATAAACCAGCGGCGCTCTTTGGGCAGGTAAGAGCGAAAGTAGGCGGTGCTGTTTGCGGTAGCACCAGGGACAGCGGCAGGGAGAGCAATCTCAGCTGCAGTCGAACCCCAGCAGCTCCCGACCCCAACGCTGGGAAAAGCAACCACCACATCGCCGAACGGTGAGGCCCAGAGGGCGGGAGGACAGATCCCGGTCTCCTAGCGGAATAACTGCAGGAATCCATCTTGGACCCCCGCCCCCACACAAAGCGCCACAGCGCTGCAAAATAGGTTGCGGATCGCCACTGGTCGCTGGGCAGTGACGACAAAGTGCCACAGCGCGGCGAGAAAGGTTGCTGGTCCGCCGCTGGTTACAGGGTGATGACCACAAAGAGCCACAGCGCAGTGAAAAAGGTTGCAGATCGCTGCTGGTCACTGGGCAGTGACGACAAAGCGCCACAGCACAGCGGAAAAGGTTGCGGATCACCGCCGGTCGCTGAGTTGTGACAAGTACACAGGCACTGCCCCCTATAGCCGGCCCAAGAAACCAAAACGCACCTGTCAAAATGAAGCAGACAGCTATAGAAATCCCGGTGGCGCAGCTCACCAGGCAACAGATGAAGAACCTGACAGATGAACAAATAAGAAACCTGTCAGAGGCTCAATTCAGGGCCATTGTTATCAGGTGGCTTACAGAATTAACAAAAGATCTGGAAAAAGATGAGAAAGAATTGAAAAACACTCATACTGAAAGGAACAAAACCACATACGAGACAGATGGTGAGGAAATAAAATCCAGAGTTCAAATCAACAAACCAGAACATAGAGAAGGAACAAACAGTCAACCAGTGCAGAGAGAGGAAACGGGAAGCAAGGAAAATGATGAGAGGATCAGAAACCTCTGGGACAGCTATAAGAGCTCCAACATACAGATGATCGGATTGCCAGAGGGCGAAGAAGAAGAACTAGAAATTGAAAAATTAAGTGAAAATATAAAAAAGCAGAACTTCCCAAACTTGGGGAAGGAAATAGACTTACAGGTCCAGGAAGCACAGAGAGTTCCAAAACAACTGGACCCAGGGAGAACCACTCCAAGACACATTATAATGAAAATGTCAAGAGTTAAAGATAAAGAGAGAATCTTAAAAGCAGCAAGAGAGAAGAAAAGAATTATGTACAATTAGACTATCAGCTGACTTCTCAAGGGAGATCCTGCAGGCAAGAAGGGACTGGCAAGAAATATTCAAAGTAATGAAAATCCAAAACCTACAACCACGAATACTTTATCCAGCGAAGCTGTCATTCAGAATAGAAGGGCAGAGAAAGTGTTTCCAGGACAAAATAAAACTGAAAGAGTTCATTAGATCCAAACCACTGTTATATGAGATGTTAAAGGGACTGGTTTAGAAAAAGGAGGATCAAAGCTGTGAACACTAAAATGAAAACTGCAGCACAAGAAACAACAACAGAAGCTAGGGAATTGAAACAAAGGCAAACTAAATAGGCAATGAGAGTGGAAAAGAACTATAGGTATGGGGAGCATATTGAGGGGAGGTCAGCAGGGAAGGGGAAGGGGGAGAGGGAGCAAGATGGTATAGGAATTAAGAAACGTCATAGGAGGGAATGGAATAGACAGAGAGAGGTTGAGAAGAACTATATGCACAACCAATGGACATGGACTAAAAGGGGGGGACAAGGGGAGGGAGGGGGGTCACCGGGTGGAGGGAAGCAGAGGGAAGGGAAATTGGAACAAATGTAACACTGTAATCAATAAAACACATAAAAAAAAGAAACTATAAATTATGAGATAAGGATCATTTCAAAGGTGAAGCACTGATAAAGCAATTCCATCATTAAAATATTTTAAAGATTTCTACTCTGGTATGAATTTCCTCATGCATAATAAGAGAAAAGATGCACCTGAAGGCATTTCCACATTGGTTACATTTATTGGGTTTCTCTCCAATGTGAGTTTTCACATGTCTTTGAAGTATGAGGGAAAACTAAAAGATATTCCACATTTTTTATATTTCTTTCAGTATGAGTTCTCATTTGCTAAGAAATGAGAAAGACTTGAAGGCTTCCCCACATTCTTGAGATTTCTATTGTTTCTATCCAGTATGTGTTCTCACATGTGCACTAAAGTGTTAGCAATTATACTTCCCCACATTTCTTACACTTATATTGTCTTTCTCCAATGTGAATATTCACATGGCTTTGAAAAAAAGTAGATGTGAGTTAAGATTTTCCTAAACTCCAAATATTAATAGAATTTCTCTCAAGTATGAGTTGTCATATTTCCCAAGGGATGATGATAGCTGAAGGCATTTCATACAGTCACAGTGTTTCTCTCCAATATGCTTATCACATGTACAGTAAAATCTGAAGAATAAAAGAAATAGTTGTCACATTGTTTACAATTGTAGGGCTTTTCTCCAGTGTTTGTGTTCATGTGGTTATTAAAGGAGGCTGGGAATCTGTAGACATTTCCAAATTTCTTACAGACATGGAGCTTCTTTTTGGTATGTTTTCTTATTTATAAGAGTAAGCTTTGAGGAATAAGTAAAGGTTTACCCACATTTATTATATCTATTGGACTTTGTTGCAATGTAAGCTCTTAGATGTACAGTAAGGGATATGGAAGAAATAAAGTTTTTCTCACATTCTTTTAATTTCAGGGGGTATATTTTCAATATAAGTTCTCACATGTGTCCAAAAGAATGAGGAACAATGGTTTCTCCTACACCGTGAGAATTTTCTCCAGTAAAAATTATTGCATTTTCTGAGGGATGAAAGCAAATAGAAAGTTTCTTCATATTTTTTTACACTAAATGAGTATAAAGATTGTCTATACCATGAGTTCTTACATGTAAAGTAATAGATGAGAAATGAATAAAGGCTTTACTACATTTGTATATTCATAATATTTTTCTCCAGTGTGAATTTTCATGAGTCCCACGATACAAAAAACAGATGAAGAGTTCTTGGCATTCCTTACATTATTACAGTCTGTGTCCAGTCTGTGGTTCCATTTGAGTCTTAATAAGTGAATTATTAATGAAGGCTTTCTTGCATCCAATGAATTTATAGAATTTCTCTTCAGTATGAGTTCTCTTGTGCACAATTAAAATTTTAATGTGATTGAAGGCTCTTCCACACTGATTACCCTCTTTATACTTCTCTCCTATATGAAATACCTTTTTTAAAGTATATTGTATTGATTATGCTATTACAGAAGTCCCAATATATCCCCCTTTGCCCCATTCCACCTAGTACACACCTTCCCTCCAGTAATCCTCCCCCCTTAGTTCATGTCCATGGGTCATGCTTATCTTTGGCTTCTCCATTTCCTATACTATTCTTAACATTTTCCTGTCTATTTTGTACCTACCAATTATGCTTCTTAATCCCTGTACATTTTCCCCCATTATTCCCATTCCTCCTCCCCACTGATAGCCCTCCAAATGACAGTGCTACTGCTTAGCTGCTGGAGGATTGCTCGGCACTTGCCCCATTTCCAGTCACTTTATCACCTTCCCATATGCAACTGGCACCCTTCTAGCTGTTGCCCTGGTGGTGGTTCCCAGAGTGAGTGGGTTTGAAAATGTTCTAGAACCCTGCAGGTCCTTTAAATGCAGTCTTCTTGGAGACTGGCAATTTCTTCCACTGCCCCAAGCCCCACTTGTTTTTACAGCCAGAAATTATGAGGCTTTATTTTCCCAGCACTGGAACACTAGGCTGTGGTGTCTGGCCTGGGGCTAGGATCACTCGTTCCCAAGGTATCCCTCCCAATTTTTATCCACCACACATGAATGTGGGACTGCCCATTCTGCTGGCTGCCATCATTGCCTTGCCACCACTATTGCCTCGCTGCCACTGCCACATTGCATCCTCTCTGCACCAGCTCCCCATCTCCCCCTCCTACCTGTCTGGATGAATGTGGCTTCTTTAAATCCTTGGTTGTCAGACTTTCATACAGTTCTACTTTCTGGCAGTTCTGGGTGTTTTTGTTTTGAAGTTAGTTGTGATTCTTCTTATGGTTGTGCAAGGAAGTGAAGCACATCTACCTATGTCTCCATCTTGACCAGAAGTCTGGCATATCCTATACATAGTAAATAGTAAGGTCTTTCTGAAATATTTCTAATTTGATTATATTCACAGAGGTTCTCCACCATATGAATTCTTGAATCTCTCCTGTGTCTTACAATAATTTTTTGTGCCATGGCAAAAATGATGAGGATTACATAATAGGTAGGTTGTTTTTTTTTAACATGGTATGTGAAATAGTATAATACTAACTTAAGATAGATTGTGATTGGTAAAGGCTATATATTCTCATCCTTAGAGAGAATAACTCCAAAATGGTGTAGGGAAAAGTCAATTTAGGACATAAAATGGAATACCAAAAAATGCACAAAGAAAACGAGAAACAAAGGAATGAAAACAGAGTATGAATAAAAGTGCAGAAGACACAATTATATAAATGCTGTACTTTTCACACTATAATACACATCTGACCATAAGATGCACCTAGGTTTAGAGGAGGAAAACAAGAAAAAAAATCTGAAACAAATGGTGTACTAAAATATTTAATAAAATATAACAGAATGATATTTCAACCATGTAAAGTGAACAGCAGTCAACAATAGTATTAAGAACCATCATCACTGTCATTAACAAACAAGGAGTGACTTTAAGGTTCAAGTACTCTTCTAGTTTTCTGGGAACCCCAAGAACTCATCATCGCTAGTGTCAGAATTTATGAAGCTCAGTTGCTCACAATCACTGATATCACTTTCTTCACTATCTTCAGACTGACCAGACGCCCTGAGATTCAGCAGTTAAGTGGGACATTTAAGTGTCCCCAGGGGTTTTGCGTGGGCCCACCACTTCCTTTTCTAACAGCTGTCACCACCTCTGACAGGTCAGGTAATACACATCACGGTCTGTGATGCAGTATTCACTCCATAAGATGCACAGACATTCACCCACACACACACTTTTGGGGGAAAAAAGTGCGTCTTATGGAGCTAAAAATATGGTAATTATATTAAATATACATGAAATAAATTCTCCAATTAAACGGCAGAAGTGATGAGTGGAACTTTAAAAAGCAAGATCCAACTCTATGTAGTTTACAAAATATGTTCTTAAAATATAAAGAGAGAATGAATATGCCCTGACCAGGTGACTCAGTTTGTTGGAGCATCATCTCATGAACCAAATGGTTGTGGGTTCAATTCCCGGTCAGGGTACATACCTTGGTTGTACATTCAACTAATAGTTGGGGTGCATACTGGGACGCAACTGATCAATATTTCTCCCTCACATCGATGTTTCTCTCTTTCTCCCTTCCTCTCTCTCTGAAATCAATCAACATATCCTCAGGTGAGTATTTTAAAATGTTACTAAAAAAAGAGAGAATGCAAGTTAAAGGATAAAAAATGATATGCCATACAAACCCTTAGTGCAATAAATATGGGGTGCCTATTAATCTGAGATTTAAAATATTATTAGAGAGTAAGAGGGGTGCTTCATAATGATTAGTGTCACTTCATCAAGAAGATAAAATAATCCTATCTTCATGCATATCTAATAATAGAGCTTCAAAATATATGAGGTTTTTAAAAATTCTAGAAATAAAAGAAGAAATAAAGAAAATCACAATCACAGTTGAAGAATTTAACATTTTTCTCTTAGTATTGATAGAATATGTAGGGAAATAGTAAGAACAAAAAAGGTTTAAGCAATATTATCAAGCAACTTGGTTTAATTGATATTTATAGAACACTACGTACTATTATATCAAATACAAATACACAAGGAAATTCACCAAGATAATGTGTATGTTACATAACAGCAACAAAACAACAAAACTCAATAATTTCAAAGGATTTAAGTCATATAGACTATGCTCTCAAGCCAAAACAATTATTTTGGATATAAAAATAATATCCCTGGATATTTGGAAATGAAACAGCACACTTTTAGTTAACCAATGGGTCAAAGAAGAAATCATCATGGAAATTACAGATAAATTCAAACTGAATGGTAGTAAAACCACAATATCAAAATTCATGAAGTGTAGCTTAAGTAATGCATAGAGAAAAGTGTATAGATTTAATTTATATTTTAAATATTTAATCTACATTAGAAAACAAAGGTCCAGAGTCAATAATCTAAACTTTCAGAGAAACTACAAAAAGAAGATAAAACTAAAACCAAAACTCTAGGTATAAGAAAAGAAATAAAAACTTAAGAGTGGAAGACAAGGAAACAAAACAGAAATCAATAGGAAAATGACAAAGACAGTGTTGATTTTTTTTTAATTAAGAAAATTGATATACTTACAACAATATAGATAAAGATAAAAAGAGAGAAAACGTATTTTACCAATATCCAGAATGAAATAGGGGTACCATATAAACATATAGAAAATATGATAAAGGAATATTATCAATAACTTCAGGCCAATAACTTTAACATCATAGATAAAAAATGGGCAAATTACTTAAAAAACACATCACCAACTACATAAGAGGAAATAGAAAACTGGACTTGCAGTATACCTAAGACATTAAGTTTGCAATTGGAAAAGCTTCCCACAAAAATATATTAGCCATAGATGACTTCTGTGACAAATTCTATCAAATACATAAAGAAGAAATAATAAATATAAATATGTTATACAAAGTCTTTCATCGAAGAGAAAAGGAGAAAACAATTGTCAGCTCATTTTATGGACCAGTATATCCCTGAAACTAAAATCTGTCAAGAGCATTATATGTATTTATATACATATTCCTCATAAACATAAATGTAAAAATTCTCAACAATGTAGTAGCAAATTGAATTTTCCTAATACATAATGTTTTTCACATTGCATGCCACCTGGAAGAAAAACATATAAACAATTTGCTTGGCAATCACAGTCATGCAGGTGCTCTTTCATTCCCAGTCTGCAGGATTTGAGTTCATCAGATCTGCTTGGATATCTTCGTGTTCTTCCACTGCTGCTGCTGCTGCTATCCCATATTCAGAACGAAGAGGAGCTTCATTTATATTCACTGTTCAGATTCCAGTTGTGACCACCATCACTACTGCTGTGATGCTCATTTGAATTTGAAAGTTGGAAACAACCAACAGGACCAGGACTAGGGCAAGGTGAATGTCTCAGAAGCAAAATTAATGGGTCACCCAAAAACTTGGTAGTAAAGCCAGATACTAATGCAATATTCCCAAAACCCTCAAACTTAATGAAAAATTCATGATGAACAAAATTTCAATGTTTAAGTAAAGATAGGAGTCAACCCTATACTTACACAACTTAGCCTCACCCTAATTCCAGCCCTGTCACATCCTGAAGTCAACTTTAGTGTTTCTGATCTCATTGGGATATAAGAGACCATATCTATATTACACCTCTCTCTCTCCTAGGCTGCTCCTTCAAGATCAAGAGAGCTACTAAACTTCTAGATCAAATAATGCTGTAATGTTACATTTACAGGAAGAAAATTCCTTTAGTTTTCAAATATAATCTCTTCTAGAATATGTTACTAATGCCAATTTTATTACATACATAGAAGGAAAATATCCTTACAATATTTGAAAAATATGGAAAAGTAATGCTACTCTAGTATATATGTCTGTGCATCCAGTGCACCCCCACAATTTACTAAAGCTACTCCCCTAGACACACATATATGCACACATGGTCAAATGCATACATGTACAAAAACACACATCAGAGAAGGAAAACTCTGACTCCAAAAAACCTCTGCTGCCTTGCGGCATACCTCTTCAGGGGAAAGGCTAAGGGAGTAAACCCCGACAGAAAATCCGGAGCCGGAGTCCCTAAGGCGGTTTGACGTTGTAGTCAACACCGGCAACTCCTGCGGCGCACCTGAAGCCAAGCTGTATCGACTCCGTCTTTCCCTTGGACCCTTCAGCTGCGAAGAGAGGGGGGGTCTGCTGCATGGGCAACAGCAGACCCTCCATATCACCCTGCCCAGGCTCTGTAGCTTCAGCTTCACTGGAGAGGACACTCCAGCGTCATCGCAAGATGTCGATTCAACACGGGAGGAGACAGATACCGTGTCACTCCCAAGTCGGACTGCACAGCCATTCTCGGCGGTGCAGATAGACTCTTAAGAAGCTACACCATCGTCTCTCGAGACGGACGGCTGCCGACGACGACAAAAACACACACATAGACAAACACTCAGGGTCCAACTGTGAAGTTCAAAAATTGTTTGAGGCATTACCATTCATATATAGTGATAGATTCCTATTGATTTTTCATGATTATACTGATAAACTAAAAGCAATTCTCTTTTCAAGGTATTTCAGATCAATCGTTTGGAGATACCTTAAATTCTACCATTTGACAATAAAGTCGTCGGCAACCGTCCGTCTCGAGAGACGATGGTGTAGCTTCTTAAGAGTCTATCTGCACCGCCGAGAATGGCTGTGCAGTCCGACTCGGGAGTGACATGGTATCTGTCTCCTCCCGTGTTGAATCGACATCTTGCGATGACGCTGAAGCTACAAAGCCTGGGCAGGGTAATATGGAGGGTCTGCTGTTGCCCATGCAGCAGACCCCCCCTCTCTTCGCAGCTGAAGGGTCCAAGGGAAAGACGGAGTCGATACAGCTTGGCTTCAGGTGCGCCGCAGGAGTTGCCGGTGTTGACTACAACGTCAAACCGCCTTAGGGACTCCGGCTCCGGATTTTCTGTCGGGGTTTACTCCCCTAGCCTTTCCCCTGAAGAGGTATGCCGCAAGGCAGCGGAGGTTTTTTGGAGTCAGAGTTTTCCTTCTCTGATGTACCCTGACTGGAAGATCGAACCAGCGACACTTAGCTCGCAGGCCGACGCTCAATCCACTGAGCTAAACCAGCCAGGGCATTGACAATAAAGTACTTTTAAAGTAAAATAGGAAAGGAGTAGTGGATACTGACTGACACATTGTGGTCACTGGGCCTGTTTCAAAACATGTATCTCCTTATATTGAAAAGGTTGTTAGGAATATCTGATCCTCCTACAAGCCATGTTCTTCCAAAACATGTAGATTGCTGATATGCTTATGAAGATCTTCAGGGCTCATATTTAGTCAATTTATTTTACTAAGTAACATTTTTTTGCTCTGCTATTTATCTGTCTGAGAGGGAAACCAGTGTTCTGGATTGATGTATAAATATTGTAGTCATCTTGTTAGGATACCACTAACACACATTTAAATGTTTAACTGACATCTATCAGCTCACCTTCCTGTTCTATTCTCCAAAAATCCATGTTTTGGGTTGCTACCATCCAGGAATATTTGTTTGGAAGTTCAATTATTTGTATATGTTTGTATTAGCCAAATTGTATGAAGATAAAATCTCAGCCACAGTAGCTCAGAATACTGTCCTTGGACAGCATCTAAGGGGAAGCAAAACTATTTTTCTGAGAAGCATTTCATACATCTTAAATAGAAAACCTGAGACATAGTCAGACAACTGTGTAAATCAACCTTACTTGTGAGGAGATGTCAGTTTGCAATGTATTTGTCTGTGATCAACAGAAAACCCAATTACAGTTGTTAGTTACACAGAGGTTTATTTATATTATGCAGCCTGGGAGAAGGTAGTATAGAGTTGTTTCAGCAGCTTAATGATGCTATAAGAAATTCAGCAGCTTTCTGTGTTATCATACTTAGCATATAGACCTTTGTTTTATAGCACTCCTCTTATGGTTGCAAGTAGACAACTTCAACTCAGGACTTAACTCCTCAACACTCATGCTGGTTAAGAAAAAAGAAAATGGGTAAAGACCTAATGAACATGCCACCTCAGACTAGCCCTTTCAAAAGTATTTCCAGGCTTTCAACTGGCATGGGTTCTCAGGTGCTCTCGCTGACTTTCGTCTTCTTTGAGGATGCCTGGATGATGGTGCTGCAGCTGCCTACGTTTCCCTACAGATGGTATTTTGGATGTGAAGGAACTCCGGGCACAGCCTAGTATTGGGCTGGCCTGTCTGAGGGTGGCAGGATTATTCTTTGGGTGTTCTAGAGGGGATAAACTCTGAGGCAGAAGCCTCCCATTCTTCCAAAATTGTGTAACTTTTGTATCTTATGTTGCTTTAGTTTGTAAACTAACCCTATAGAAATAAGATAACTAAAAACTAACAGAGAAAGGAAAGAGGACTCAGATGTTAGAGTTTAGTGTTAATTGATAGGCTTAAGTGATTAAAGCTGTGACTTGATAGGCTCAGTGGCTGCTTTTGAATAAAGACTCCTTTCCTTTATCACCAAAAAAAATTATTTCCCTTAAGCACAGTCCCTCAATATTTTTAAATTATTAGCAATAATGGAGTTCAATAATGCAGCTCCCTACAAGGAATTATGGCAACGTGAATATTTTGGCCTAGGAAAAGAAAAACGGGGTTGGAAATGGATTTTTTAGTAGACACATGTATTTATTACCTATTGCTGCTGTAATAAATTATCATGAATTTAGTGGCTTAAAAACATATATTTGTTATCCTACAGTTCTGGAGATCAACAGTTAAACTGGGCTAAAGTTAAAGAGGGCTGCATTCCTTTCTGAGATCTTTAAGTAAAAGCTCTTGCCTTTTCTAGCTTCTAGATGCTACCTGAATTCCTTTACTGTGGCTCCCTTCCATCTTCAGAGTCGGTAGTGGCTGATTCCATCCTTTTCACATAATATCACTCTGATACCAACTCTTCTGCTTCCTACTTCCACTTCTTCAGGGCTCTTGGGATTATACTGGAACCACCTGGGTAATCTAGGACAACCTCCTTTTTTGAAGGCCAGCTGATTATCAACCTTAATTCCATCGGCAACCTTAATTCCTTTTTACCACATGATACCCCTGGTTTTGTCACCAGAACATACTTTCCTGATAATGAATCTCCTAACTTTAGCATCTTTCACAATTTTAATGGGCTGTGAATTCCCCAAATCATTAAATTCTTGTTCCTTTTTGCTTAACAGTCCTTCCCTCAACATGTCTCATTCCTCTCACTATTTACTAAAAGCATCAAGAAGAAACCAGGCTTCATCTTAAACCCTAGCCTGGAAATCTTCTCAGCTAAATACCCACTTTCAGCTAGAGGAGCACAAGATCTTCACCCATTGTCCTTTATAAGATTATAAAGGGTCTTAAGTCTGAGAGAGGGGAGTTGTTATTTTTTATTGTTATAAAAATTAATTAATTAATTCACTTAAAAAATAATGTAGAAAAGGGTGAAGCCAAGGAGCTCGTGTGCATGACCCATGGGTATGAACTGGGAGTGGGAGGGATTGCTGGGGGAGGAGGGGTACTGGGCAGAGGGGGGCAAAGGGGAAAAAATTGGAACTATTGTAACAATATAATCAATAAAGTATACTTTAAAAAATAAATAAATACCCAGTTTTATTGCTTATAAGTCCTTCTTTCCACATGTCCACCGAAGGACACAATTCAGCTAAGGTCTCTGCCACTACCTAACAAGAATATCCTTTCCTCTGGTTGCCAGGAACATTTTCCTCACTTTCTTTCCTCTGGTTTCCAATATCATTTTCCTCATTTCTGTAAGGCCATATATGTTTTCTCTACCATGCTCCTTACTTTCTTCAGAGTCTTTGCATTCAGAGTTGTTAACATCCATATTTCAACTAACAGTGAGTCCAAAACCATCTAAACTTTTTTGGTCACGCTCTTTAAAATTTTTCTAACCTCTGTCTATTGCCCAATTCTAAAGCAACTTCTACCTCTTTAGTTATTTGTTACAGCAGCATTCCATTTCCAGGTATCAACTCTGTATCAGTCAGGGTTTAACCAGGGAAACAGAACCAACAGGAGATGTATATTAAGAGATTTATTGCAAGAAAATTATTTAAGCTGTGAGAGCTGACGAGGCAAGCCCAAAATCTAAAAAGCAGGCAATTAAAAAGGGCAAGCTGCAACTCTGGACACAAGCTGAAGCTGCTGCCCATGGCCATAATTTCCTTTTTATTTTTATTTTTATTTTTTTTTAAATCTCAGGGATGACCCCCTCAGCTATGCTTTAAAAGCCTTTCAACTGATTGAATCATTTAGGATATTTCCCCTATTTTAAGATTAGCTAATTACTAACTTTAATTCCATCTGAACCTTAAGCCCCCGTTGCAATATAATATAGCATATTTACAGGTCCCAGGGAATAGGATGTGAATGTCTTATGGAGGCCATTATCTGCCCACCACACCATTCTATATAGTATCTGCAAAGTTAAGAGACCCCTGGAGATAGAGCAGTCCTGACAATCAAGTTTAACATATCTTTAATAAGTTTTCTTTAATATTAATTCCTTAATGTGTTTTTTTGAGATTACATATCGACCAGGACAATGTCATCACCCAAAGGCAAGTAGATAGATATTGACATGCTGTGCCATCCAAAGCTCCTCTAGGCCCAGAATTTGGAGCTCACTGCAGAATTTCTCTGCAATAGCAAGAGACAATTTCAGGCAATGCATTACTTGGTCCTAGAGTCTATTGACCTTTAGAGTTTATAGAAACAAGTTAAACACAGTCAATCTGGGTATCAATAAAACTGTCCAGAACTCTTTATCAGGATCATAACTTCAGTTAAATATGAGGAACAATCCATGAGTTTTTTCAATATTAGATAAGAAAAAAAGGAGACTTGACTTGGGGTGGTAAACAAACAATACAATATACAGATGTTATATTATAGAATTGTATACCTAAAATCAATATAATTTTGTTAACCAGTGTCACCCCAATCAATTCAATAAAATAAAATAGATAACAGAGATATATATTCATGAGATAATATGTATTTTAGAGTAAAATTCTAATAATTACAAGTGTGATTTTGATATAAACAGCATGAAATTATGTTGCTGTCTATTGATAAAGCAAAACTGCAAGCAGAGCTTGGAAGAAACTGGACATGGGGGAACACAAATTGATCGCACCCCAAACAAAATGGATTATTAAAAAGTCATAGCTGTGTAAATAATAAAAACTGAAAAAACACCCTCTGATAATTTAAAAATGAAGTGTGATAGAAAAGGAATCATATATTCTTATGTAGTGTCATATAGCAAGGTGAGTATTTTTAAAATTAGGATTAAGTTTATTCCAATAAGTTAACTTTCATATTACCCTTTAGTACTAAAAATTTAATCAGAAATATAATTTTTTCTTATTTTTAGCTAATAATACAATAATTGAAAAATAATTATAGGATAACAAAACAAGGGATAATTTTACTAAAGAAAATAGTAGAGAAAAAGAAAAACAAGTAAAATTAAAGGCAACAACTACTGTATATTTTAAAAAAGGATAGGTAAAGGAGACAACACTAATGTTGCAAGTGGGGAAGTTTCAGCTTCCTAAACTATTATGGAATGTTGGATTTCCCTCTGACTTCCTTCCAATGTCTTGGCCTAGAATATTGGGGAAGATAGGCTTCAAGAATTTGAACTCATTACTCCCAGAGTCTCCGGTGAGACACACCTCATACTGGTAACTCTGAGACAGGGTCCCAGTGCCACTAACGTCCACCAGATGACCCGGAAGGTGGCCCTCAGGAAGCGAGCAGCCACCCACCGAAGGGGCCCTGCTCCGTCTGCAGAGGCGCACCGCGATGAACGCCAGCACCGAGAACAGGAAGAGCGACGACACCGACGCCAACGCGACGACCAGGTAGACGGTGAGCGGGTCGGCCTGGGCGCGGTCGGCCGCCGCTTCCGGCTGCGGCAGGTAGGGCTGCGAGAAGCCGTCCACCAGCAGCACGTGCAGCGTCACGCTGGCCGACAGCGGCGGCTCGCCATTGTCCTTCACCAGCACCACCAGCCTGTGCTTGGCCGCGTCGCGCTCGCTCAGCAGCCGCGCCGTGCGCACCTCGCCGTTGTGCGCCCACACGCCGAACAGCCCGGGCTCCGTGGCCTTGAGCAGCTGGAACGACAGCCAGGCGTTCTGGCCCGAGTCGCCGTCCACCGCCACCACCTTGCTCACCAGGTAGCCCGGCTCGGCCGCCCTGGGCACCAGCTCGGTGCAGGGCGCAGAGCCGTTCTGCAGCGGGTACAGCACGAAGGGCGCGTTGTCGTTGGCGTCCAGCACCTGCACGCGCACCAGCGCCTGGCTGCTCAGCGCGGGGGACCCGCGGTCTGTGGCGCCCACGTGGAATTCGAACGCCTGCAGGGCTTCGTAATCCAACGCCCTCAGAGCGAACAGGTGTCCGTTGTCGGAACTGATGGACACCAGCGGTGCCAGGGACAGGCTGGGGTCCTGGGGCGGCAGCAGCGAATAGGTGACCTGGGCATTGGTGTCCGCGTCTCTGTCTGTGGCGCTGACGCTGCCAATGTGCACAGCGGGGCTGTTGTTCTCACTGACGAAGAGGGTGTAGGAGGTTTGGGTAAAGGCCGGGGGGTTGTCGTTGACGTCGGAGACCAGCACGGTTATGTTGTGCTGGGTTTTCAGTCTGGGAGTCCCCAAGTCAGTGACGGTGATTGTGATGTTGTACTCTGCCTGGCGCTCTCTGTCCAGCACTCCATTTGTTAATAGGGTGTAGAAATTCTCTTCAGTTGGTTTCAGGAGGAAGGGGAGATCATCTTGGATGGAGCAAGTCATCCTTCCGTTATTCCCCGAGTCTCGGTCTCGAATCCGAAACAGTGCCACTTCTGTCTCTGGGGAATTTTCAGGGATGGGGCTGGTAAGTGATGAAATAGTTAGTTCTGGGGAGTTATCATTAACATCCACCACCTCAATGGAGACAGAGCATTTTCCAGAAAGTCCCCCGCCATCAGAGGCATCTATATCCAGCTCATACGAGGATATTGTCTCAAAATCTAGCGTTTTGATTAGTCGAACTTCTCCCGAAAGGCTGTTCACTTCAAAAGTTGTGCTTATCTCCTGAGAACTATAAGAAAGGGAGTATGATATTTCTCCATTTGTCCCAGTGTCTAAATCTCTAGCAGAAACCTTGACAATTAGGGAACCTACGGGACTGTTCTCTGGGACCTGCACTTGGTAGAGCCTCTGTGCAAACTCAGGGGCATTGTCATTGACGTCCAAGACCAAGATGTGGACCTGGGCGGTGCCAGACAGGGGTGGAGAACCGCCATCCAGTGCTGTGAGGGTTAATCTGAGTTCTGCCTGCTCCTCACGATCCAGCTCTTTATCCAGCACCAGCTCTGGGTACTTCCTGCCATCTCCCCGGCTGTCCGTGGAAACATGGAAATGAGATTCAGGACTGATGCTGTAGGTTTGGATGTTGTTGTTGCCCACGTCCAAATCCTGGGCTTTTTTCAGAGGAAACACTGTCCCAGGAGGGCTAGTCTCTGGGATTTTCAGCGTCATTTCTCTTTCATGAAACTCAGGAGAATGATCATTTATGTCTCTCACCAATAGCTCAGCTCTAAATACACCCAGTGGTTTTTTCAGTAACACTTGGAAATGCATTACACATGGATCAGTGGGGCCACACATCTCCTCCCGGTCCAGTTTCTCATTTAATATCAAGTCCCCGGTATGCAGATCAAGCTGCAATCGGGGTTCGTTATCCTCAGTGACTACCTGGGCTCCCCGCGCAGCTAGCTCTCCCGCTCCCAGCCCCAGGTCCTTGGCCAGGTTGGTCACAAACGTGCCGCTCTCGGTTTCCTCCATCACGGAATAGCGACGGGATTCCCAGCCAGCCAGAGCCACTTCCACCAAAAGAAAGAGAATCAGGACTTGCCTTTGTTTAGGAAAGCGCTCCCCTCCGGCCTCCATCTTTACTCCACAAACACCTTTCCAGGAACCCGGCCAGCTCTATGTTAGGAAGCAATGGCACTTGAGACAATGATGAATCTCCCAATTGGTAATCTGTCCGGAAATGTCTGTGAGTAGCATTATCTGGAGACTTACTGATCCTCAGCTCTGCTTACAGGCTCTTCTCCTCCGCTAGAGATCTGAGGTACAGTTAGTTGAATTTCCTGGGTATTTTTTTCTTTTTTCGTTTCTTTTTCCACCACGCCTTAGCCTGCAGCGCCACCATGCGTTGTCTTCGAAAAGAATTGCTACAATTGTATTCCCTTCCTATGTACCTGTAATAATCTAGTAATCCCGATAATCTATCCATCTATCTAGTAATACCAATAATCTATTGGGAGTTTGGAAATGTTTTGGAGATATAATGTAATCAGAAAACCATGTAATTAAAACTATTTTTCCTTCATTCAAAGATGTATTATTGATATCTATGTACTGATTATTGAAATACATTAGTAAAAAACCCAGACATGGTTTCTATCTTCAGGAACATGTAGTCTGATTGGGGTGTTCTGAGTAGAACTGAGGTGAAAGACTTAATAGTGATCAGTCATCTTGTAAAACTAAACAGCATATATGTATGTAATTTCTTAAAATTCTCTCAACAAAAAAGGATGAATTCCTTCAGATTCTTTCACATTTTAGGCAGCGTATGTGTCAGAATGTGGTCTCACTGGTTAGATCACATCAAGGAAAAAGCTACTAGTTAATCACAGTTTACATATCTTTTCTACATAAAGTCAGAGTTATGATTTTATGAAACTTGCAAATTACAGGAAAATGCATATGAAGGCACTTCTATAGCTCTCAGTTGGCTTCGTCTTTTCAGCATTGATCACCACCAGATATAGAATATATGTACATGTTTAATTATTTTTTCCCGTGTTATCCGTGAGTCCCAGAACTTTTTTTTTCTTTCACTTTGACATTCCTTAACAGCTAGTCCCTGGCACATGGTAGATGCTCAAAAAATGATTGCTGAATAGATCAATGGGTAAATCACAATTAATTCAAAAATTTTGACAGATTAATTCTCCTCCTAACATGAAAGCTCACTTTTCTGCTGGAATCTTAATCCATTATATGAGACACCTTCTTCTCAATTAGCTATATTCTATGGTCTCTTGAATAGTAATTTTAAATAATTCAAAATACTCTAAAATGTTTTTCATTAAATGGCAAAGTACTCTGGCTCCCCCTAAACAAAAGGATACATTACAAAAAAGAAAGAACATCACAACCAAGCTATAATGATTCTAAAAATAAGGTATACATTCCTTTAAAACACATGTTATTTCACACAAATGCTTTTATGACACTAATGATGTTTAAAATGATTTCTTATATAGAATTTTCTAAGAATTTCTGATAAACACTCCATAAATTGTACAATTTTGAAATATCCACCAAGTTTCAAAATTATGTAGTCTGATAAAAACTTGTGCTTGTCCCTTACAGACTACTAATAGTCCACCACCTTTTGACCCAAATATTGTTAAATTTACATGACAACCACAATTTTTTAAATGTCAAATTAATAGTAAATTTCAAGATATACAAGAATGTTTAAACATGCTTTTGACAAGTGAAGAAACCCACCTAGCTATCTTTTTTTAAAAATTATTTGTTTGCTTCTTTACTTATTTTTAGAGAGAGAGGAAAGGAGAAAGAGAGGGAGAGAAACATCACTGTGTGGTTGCTTCTCACTCACGCACCCAACTGGGGACCTGACATGCAACCTAGTCATGTGCCCTGACTGTGAAATGAACCATTGACACTTGGTTCACAGGCCCGTGTTCAATCCACTGAGCCACAGCAGCCAGGTAGCGATCTTAATTAGAAGAAAATTTACTGAAAGAGTGCTTGTTTCCAAAAACCTAAGGGATTTTTGAAAGCAGACTTGGGAGAGACTGGAAAATGTACAATGTGGTTGCTCTTTAGGTGTCTCCTTCCTTGTCTATAGGTCGGTTGATTTTCTATGCTTCTTTCCATGTATTTAGCCAACATGATATCATTTTCTTGTTAAGTTCATAAAAAAGTATTTTATATCTGGTTTTTAAAGCCATTTTTTTAAACAGAGAGAATCAGATTGACAGAGCCTGGATCAGCAATGTCTGCTATCTTGTCTGAATGTCTGAAATCTCAGAAATAGATGGGTCATTAAAATAAACATGGTTGCAACAGTAGAACCTACTGAAGAGAGAAATGTCCAGGAAGAGATGGGGTGGGATCTATTACTTAGATATTTGCAAATAATCTAATACTCTTAATATGGTGACAGGGAATGGTTTGACTTTGGGTGGTGGGCACACAATGCAATATACAGATCATATATCACAGAAATGTACACTTGAAACCTATACAATCTTATTAACCAATGTCACACCAATAAATATAATTAAAAACAATATCTATCATATACTGAAGGTTGATATAAAGAGGGGAAAATATTTCAAGTATGGGAGAATTGTAGTTTTCTCTATTTAATACCGCTGTGGGGAAAAATGCAATCTTGGCAGATATTTCTCCATCTAAAAATTTAAGACAGGTAGGCATAATATATTAGACTGAAGGTATAGTAATACTCACTATATTTGTATCATGCTTGTCTCCTAAGAAACCACAATGTCAATAATTCTAAAAATGTTTCTGGATAACATTCAAACAAAGAATGATGCTAAAGTTATCTTCTAATCAATAGTGGTTGGTGATGAAAACTTAATAAATTGAACAAATATTTATGACTTTAGTGATGAAATAAAGTTGCAAGTTCTTTGTCTTAATCAAAATGAAAATTATAAAGAGTAAATATGAGTATGTACTTCAGATTTCTAATCTCCTTAATTAGAAAAATTAAATCAACAAAACGAAATCACATAAATTCTATACGGACTCAAAAAGGTAATGGAGACATAGTATCTTTAGAAAAAGCTAACCTTTATCCTGAATGCTCTGAAAAATGAACATATCCCTAATTGAATCCAAAACCACTTACAAAATTTGAGTTTTCCTCCACACCATTCACAGATCCCAGATGGTTGGAGGCAACGGACCTCAGGAACTTGAACTCACCGGTGGTCACCGAGCCCCCCTTCAGACGCACATCATACTGGTAGCTCTGGGACAACGTACCAGTGCCGTTGACATCCACCAGGTGGCCCGGAAAGTGGCCCTCAGGAAACGAGCAGCCGCCCACCAAAGGGGCCCTGTTCCTCCTGCACAGCCGCACCGCGATGAACGCCAGCACCGAGAACAGGAAGAGCGACGACACCGACGCCAACGCGATGACCAGGTAGACGGTGAGCGGGTCGGCCTGGGCCCGGTCGGCCGCCGCTTCCGGCTGCGGCAGGTAGGGCTGCGAGAAGCCGTCCACCAGCAGCACGTGCAGCGTCACGCTGGCCGACAGCGGCGGCTCGCCATTGTCCTTCACCAGCACCACCAGCCTGTGCTTGGCCGCGTCGCGCTCGCTCAGCAGCCGCGCCGTGCGCACCTCGCCGTTGTGCGCCCACACGCCGAACAGCCCGGGCTCCGTGGCCTTGAGCAGCTGGAATGACAGCCAGGCGTTCTGGCCCGAGTCGCCGTCCACCGCCACCACCTTACTCACCAGGTAGCCCGGCTCGGCCGCCCTGGGCACCAGCTCGGTGCAGGGCGCAGAGCCGTTCTGCAGCGGGTACAGCACGAAGGGCGCGTTGTCGTTGGCGTCCAGCACCTGCACGCGCACCAGCGCCTGGCTGCTCAGCGCGGGGGACCCGCGGTCTGTGGCGCCCACGCGGAACTCGAACGCCTGCAGGGCTTCGTAATCCAGGGCCCTCAGGGCGAACAGGTGTCCGTTGTCGGCGTTGATGGACACCAGCGAGGCCAGGGGCAGGCTGGGCTCCTGGAGCGGCAGCAGCGTGTAGGTGACCTGGGCGTTGGCGCCGGCGTCCTTGTCAGTGGCGCTGACGCTGCCGAAGTGCAAGGCGGGGCTGTTGTTCTCGCGGATGAAGAGGGTGTAGGAGGTTTGGGTAAAGGCCGGGGCGTTGTCATTGACGTCGGAGACCAGCACGGTTATGCTGTGCTGGGTTTTCAGTGTGGGAGTCCCCATGTCGGTGACGGTGATGGTGATGTTGTACCCGGCCTGGCTCTCTCTGTCAAGAGGTCCCTCTGTTACCAGCTTGTAGAAATTCTCAACGGAAGGTTTTAGCGTGAAAGGAACACCTTCCTGGATGGAACAAACCATCTTTCCATTTTCTCCAGAGTCAGGGTCTTGAACACTGAAAAGAGCTACCGTAGTTTCTGGGGAATTTTCTGGGATAGAGCTTGTAAGCGAAGCCATGGTCAGTTCTGGGGTGTTGTCGTTTATATCCACCACCTGTATTATGACCGTGCATTTTCCAGAAAGACCTGCCCCATCAGACGCCTTAATATCCACTTCATATGACACAATTTTTTCAAAATCTAGCTTCCTGATTATTTTCATTTCTCCCGTGAGTTCATTAAGTGCAAATGTCCTAGTAATCTCTTCATCACCATAAAAAAATGAGTAGAACACCTCACCGTTTATTCCCATGTCTAAATCTCTAGCAGAAACAGTGACAACAAGGGATCCCAGAGGACTGTTTTCCGGGATTTGCACACGATAGAGTGGCTGAACAAACTCAGGGGTGTTGTCATTGATATCCAAAACATCAATGAGGACCAGAGCGGTACCAGATTTGGGAGGAGCTCCACCGTCTACTGCCAGGAGAGTTAACCTCAGCTCAGGCTGCTTCTCTCGATCTAGAGCTTTGTCCAGAACCAGCACTGGATATTTTCTTCCCTCACTGCCATTTCTGGTAAGAACGTGGAAATGGGAGTTGGAGTAGATGGTATAGTTTTGAACACTATTGATGCCTACATCCAAATCTTGTGCATTTTTCAAGGGAAATACCGCCCCTGGAAGAGTATTTTCCATGATTTTCAAAATCATTTCTGCTTCTGGGAACACAGGTGGATTGTCATTTATGTCACTGACCAAAAGCTTAAACCTATATACTTCCAAAGGTTCATCCAGTAACACCTGGAATTGCAGCACACAAGGCTCAGTGGGACCACACAGTTCTTCCCGATCCAGTTTCTCATTCACTTGTAAATCTCCAGTCTGAAGGTTCAGCTGAAAATGCTTTTTGTTGTTGTTAAAAATAACCCGAGCCCTCCTCCGAGACAGCTCTCTTACCTCTAGCCCTATGTCCTTTGCTAGATTGGCCACAAAAGAACCACTCTCTGTTTCTTCTGTGACACTATAAGCTTCCTGCTCCGCGCAAGTCTGAGGCAGCAAAATAAAGAGAAGCAGGACTTGCCTTAGTGTAGGAAAGCGCTCCTCTTCAGCCTCCATTTTTCCAGGGCCAGATTCTTTAGGGTCGGGTGTCTGCTGGGTCTGTAAGCAGTCGGCCCTAGGAGTGGATCCTTGCCGCAAGGCGATTCCGTTAAGAATCTTCTCTTAGCTAGATCTGGGTTCCGACTGCCGGAACAGGCACCCTCCGCGGGTCTGTTATACATAACCTTAGCTTACAGCGCCACCATGTGTTGTACTTAAACCTAGTTTGCTGGAAATACTACAAAACGTATTCCACTTGTTTAGATTTATGCACACCACGGATTATACATAGGGTGGTTTATAAATAAAATGATAATTTGTATTTCCTTGTGAGATTATAAATGTGGACATGGTGCCAGCCACTTTGGGAAATGATGCAAGAATAAAGTTAACTATATTTATTTGTTTATTCAACAAAACATTGATTTCATTTTGTATGTCAGGCACTATACTAAGTGCTGGGAATACTAATACCTTCTTTATTGTCCTGAAGCTTACAATATAATGCTTACAATATTGTATAGTCTGTATTCTTGGAGTGTGAGTAGAAAAAGATGTGTAGCTATCAGTCTGTTCCTAAAGAAATCAAACTTAACACGTTGCCAGCACAATGAATGAAAAATTCATTTCCATACTTCAGGAGTATAAATGTAAGTGACACACCAGCTAGAACTGGTTTATTATTCAAACTAAATAGATATCTTAAGGAATTGTGGATAACTTATTTGTAAATATTGTCTAAGGAGAATGTCTCGGTGTCTCTGTAAGCATTGTTGTATTGACTGTTACATTATCTAAAACAATCTGTAAAAGCATCTATATATATTACTAAAATTTACAGAGAAAAATGGGAAAGTCAAGATCACAAAGATAAAGGGCTGAAGTTATAGTAAAAAATTAAAGTGCAGAAAAAAATAAGTTAGATTCATCTGGAAGAGCAGGTTAAAGTTATTCCCAGGTACCAAAGATCACCATTTATTTTTAGCAAGCAACTCATAGCTTCTGTGGTTAGCTCAAGATCCTGTCATCCTATCATGGAACTAAAGTCCTTTTACTTCTAAGGGTGGAAAAAATATCTTCGGGTCAGGGACAAATTGCACCAAACTTTAGCCAGTATTTTAATATTGTTTAAACAATAGACATTATCATATATTCTGGCACTCCAATTACCTGACTAATTGGGAAAACAGGTTGGGCCAAGTATAAAAATTGTATTGAATATTGGTTTAATTCTATTAAGGTACAAATTACTCAAATTGACATTCTATTTTGGAATGTTTTCTGCTCCATAGTGAAACAAATTTAATTAAGTAAACCTTCAAAATATAAGAACATGCTGGTTACAGTTGTAGCTGATAATTTTTTTCTTAGATCTTTGTCATGGATCCAACCTCTTTATTATTAAATTAAATGTGCAATAAAATGCGCCCTTAATGCTTATTCATTTAAAAAATTAATCAATAGAAGCTGGTATCTATGTCAGTGAACAAATGGATCAAAATTAGTTTTTCATTTCCATCTGTCATCTCTCATAAAAATTTCTCCTTATTTTTCTTTACTAAGGAGAAAAATTTTAAACTTGCAGACTTGTCAGGAAGCTTAAAATATTTTTCATGAGGCTTTTTGGTAATAGAGTATGTATCAATCAAATACTTATTACTTTTAATGAAATTATGAATCAACCCATATAGTAATCTATAAATTGTAGATCCTGAAGATTTTACATTAAGTAATAAAATAATTATGTTCACAGTAAATAACTTTTAAAAGAAATAGGTGCTAAAGAGGATATATGATCCTAAGAAAAGGTATAGACATCTAAACAATAACTATTTTAGTGTTACTTTTAAAAGCTTGTTCTGGGGCACATAAAATAATGGAGGGAAACTTGTTAGCTCTTTGTAGCTTTTTTCTGTTGAAAGATCTCATAAATTATTTATGACATTAAATTTTATAACAAAATTCTCTAGTATACATTTGTTATCTCTAAGCTTGTATGTACATTTTTATTTCTTTCTTTGGTTAAGTTAATATTAGAAGCATGCAACAAGAGACTTGGGTTTGCTGATGCATAGTCTGAGTACTCAAGACTGTATGTATCTTTCTTGTCTCTTTTGCTTTTGCCCCCCCCCCCCCCAATATGGGGTAAATAAAAGTTTTATTATTAGAAGACTGGAGTGTTATTGTAGAACTCAAGGACAATTAGAAATCGGGGACTTAAAAGACACTGGCAGAAATTGATAGGTCTAGAACCAAGTAGGTGTCTTAGTCTCTACTGTTTCTTAGGGTTCTGCTTCCTTCACTGCCTTATTCCTTCTCACCTTTACTCTTTCCTTCCCTTCCTTCTTCCCTCCCTCTCTATCTGTGATTCTGTGCTGCCAGACCAAACAGGAATGACTGTGATTCACTCAGCCTATGTTATTTTGAGTTACAAGCAATCAAGAAAAAAAAAAAAATAGATGACCTACATCTTCACTGTGAATTTATGGGCCTGGAGAATGTGACTACTTGTGCTTTAATCAGGAGTCTATTACTGGATCAATCAGAAATTGTCAGAAATAGTAAAAAAAAAAAAATAGAACAAGCATCTTGATAGTGATCATCTCTCTTGGGTCATACTGGGAAGTTCTCAGTAAAGGAGGGTGGCTGGATATATACCTTAATCTGAACAAGATTAGAATTTATTTTAATAAAGCATCGCCTACCAACAATATATACAGTTCACAAAATATTTACATAGAGAAATACCTAAAAGGAGAAAAATTACGTGAAATATTTGGCAGAAGAGAATGGAAAGATTATACTTTAAAAATGTTTTAAAAGATACAATAACCCAACTTAAGCAGATGATAAAACAATTATGTTTTTATTCATACCATATGTTTTTCTTTATAATAATACTATGAAACATATAAAAACTGCTTTGGTGAGAACATCTAGAGCGCAGAAAACCCAGAGAGATGACTGAGCTGAGTGTGCAATTAAGCTTGAAGGAAAAATGCCACATACAAGGTAGGGCAAAAGTAGGCTTACTTTGTGTACACACAGTTTATTCTTGTATTATTATTTATTAATCATTGTTTTATTTTCCATACAAACAATGGCAAACCTACTTGTGCTCTACCCTGTATTTAAATAAATTATTTGAGGTTGCATTTTGGAAGAAAGACGAAACAAAATCTAGCTCCTTCAATTTTTTCAGTTAGTATAAAGAATAGCAGAATGCAGACTTATTAAAATTTCTGAGCTATTGGTAGTTACCCAAAAGAAAGAATTTTACATTATGATGAATAAATTTACAAAGAAATAGCACTCATTCTAAAAGTTTTGCAAAATAATGAAATCCCTAATTGAACCCAAAGCCATTCAGAAAAGTGTGGCTTTCTTCCATTTCAGGATTTTGTGGTGGGAGGTTGGGGATAACGGGTTTAAGGAACTTGAACTCACTGGTCCCAGAGCCTCCACTCAGACACACCTCATACTGGTAACTCTGGGACAGGGTCCCCGTGCCGCTGACGTCAACAAGGTGGCCAGGAAAGTGGCCTTGAGGAACCAAGCAGCCACCCACCAAGCCGGCCCTGCTCCGCCTGCACAGCCGCACCGCGATGAACGCCAGCACCGAGAAGAGGAAGAGCGACGACACCGACGCCAACGCGATGACCAGGTAGACGGTGAGCGGGTCGGCCTGGGCGCGGTCGGCCGCCGCTTCCGGCTGCGGCAGGTAGGGCTGCGAGAAGCCGTCCACCAGCAGCACGTGCAGCGTCACGCTGGCCGACAGCGGCGGCTCGCCATTGTCCTTGACCAGCACCACCAGCCTGTGCTTGGCCGCGTCGCGCTCGCTCAGCAGCCGCGCCGTGCGCACCTCGCCGTTGTGCGCCCACACGCCGAACAGCCCGGGCTCCGTGGCCTTGAGCAGCTGGAACGACAGCCAGGCGTTCTGGCCCGAGTCGCCATCCACCGCCACCACCTTACTCACCAGGTAGCCTGGCTCGGCCGCCCTGGGCACCAGCTCGGTGCAGGGCGCAGAGCCGTTCTGCAGCGGGTACAGCACGAAGGGCGAGTTGTCGTTGGCGTCCAGCACTTGCACGCGCACCAGCGCCTGGCTGCTCAGCGCGGGGGACCCGCGGTCTGTGGCGCCCACGTGGAACTCAAACGCCTGCAGGGCCTCGTAGTCCAGCGCCCTCAGAGCGAACAGGTGTCCGTTGTCGGCGCTGATGGACACCAGCGAGGCCAGGGGCAGGTTGGGGTCCTGGGGCGGCAGCAGCGAGTAGCTGACCTGCGCGTTGGTGCCCGCGTCTCTGTCTGTGGCGCTAACGCTGCCAATGTGCACAGCGGGGCTGTTGTTCTCGCGGATGAAGAGGGTGTAGGAGGTTTGGGTGAAGGCCGGGGCGTTGTCGTTGACGTCGGAGACCAGCACGGTTATGTTGTGCTGGGTTTTCAGTCTGGGGTTCCCCAAGTCAGTGACAGTGATGGTGATGCTATACTTGTCTCTCATCTCTCTGTCCAGTGCTCTTTCAGTATCCAGAGTGAAGAAATTCTTAAGTGTCGGTTTCAGAATAAAAGGGAGATCATCTTGAATAGAGCAAATCATCCTTCCATTGTCTCCAGAGTCTTGATCTCGAATACTGAAAACAGCAACAAGGATCTGTGGCGAGTTTTCTGGAATTCTGCTTGTAATCGATGACATAGTCACTTCAGGTGCATTATCATTTATATCCATTACTTTAATCAGAAGAGTGCATTTTTCTGAAAGGCCCCCACCATCTGTTGCCTGGATATTTATAGTGTATGACTGTATTACTTCAAAATCCAAGCTAGATATCAAATGAACTTCCCCAGATGTAGGGTTTATTTCAAATGTTTTACGAATATCTTCAGATGCATGGAAAAACATGTATGATATTTTCCCATAATTTCCTGCATCCAGATCCCTAGCCAAGATCGTGATTATCCAGGAGCCAATGGCTGTGTCCTCCAGGACCTGCACCTCATAGAGCCTCTGAGGAAACTCAGGGGCATTGTCATTCACGTCCAAGACCTCGATGAGAACAGAAGTTGTTCCAGACCTGGGTGGGGATCCACCATCCAGTGCTACAAGTGTTAATCTGAGCTCAGGCTCCTTTTCATGATCTAACATTCTGTCCAGGACCAGTTCTGGGTATATCTTTCCATCATCACTGTCTTGAATTTTAATGCAGAAGTGAGAATTGGGGCTAATTGTGTAGTTTTGGAGACTGTTGCTTCCTATGTCCAAATCTTGGGCACTCTCCATTAGGAATGTGGTTCCAAGAGTGGTACTTTCTGATATTTTCAAAAGTATTTCCTTGTCCAAGAATGTAGGGGAGTGATCATTTATATCTTTGATGTGCAGCTGAGCCATAAAAAACTTTAAAGGGTTTTGCAATAACACCTGAAAATGCAACACACAGGGCTCCGTGGAGCCACAGAGCTCTTCTCTGTCCAGTCTCTCATTTAGGAGCAAATCCCCAGTCAGCAAATCTAGGTGCAAATGCTTTTCATTATCATCAGAAACTATCCGAGCCTCCCGCAAGGACAGCTCCTCCACCCCAAGCCCCAGATCCCTTGCCAGATTGGCCACAAAAGAGCCCATTTCTGTTTCCTCTGCCACAGAATAGCGCACAGATTCAGTCCCTGCTTCAGACAATCCCAGCAAAACAAAG
This sequence comes from Furipterus horrens, assembly GCF_987537825.1. Classification (NCBI taxonomy): domain Eukaryota; kingdom Metazoa; phylum Chordata; class Mammalia; order Chiroptera; family Furipteridae; genus Furipterus; species Furipterus horrens. The sequence continues at coordinate 73,074,350 of NW_028327180.1, forward strand.
AGAATCAGGACTTGCCTTTTCCGCAGAGTGAGTGCTCCTCCGATCTCCATGGTTCCTTCGAGCAATCTCATTTCTGGAAAAATTTAAGTTTAGTCCTAATTTTGTAAGCTGAAGCTCTGATTTTTAAAAATAAGTAACCCTCGGAAGGTGTATAGCGCTCCGGCAGCTCTGAAAGTGAAGCTCCTTAATACCCCTCTTTTGAATGGGTTGGATGTTCTCTGTTCTCTTAAATAATGGAGCCCACAGTGTGGTCCATGCACTGTTTTCATCTTATCCTGCAGCGCCACCACGTGTCTCTATGAATTTTTTTCAGTAAAATTTATTTTTCTCTTTAAAGAAGTAATTCATGAATACATCTGGAGTATTTTAAAGCAAATCCCAGACAGTGTATTTTTATCTCTAAATACTTCATTGAGTATCTGTAATAGATAAGGACTTTTAAAATATAATTACTATATCACCATCACAATCAACACATTTAGCAATAATTCCTTGATATAATTTATACTCACTCTGTCCTTGGTTTTCCCAGTTTCTTCCAACAATATTTTTTTAATTGTTAACTTGTTTGAATTGGGATCCAAAAGTCTGTATAGTGATTTTAATTATCACTGTTTTGAATGCCTGACAAGAAGAATCCATAAAAATGTCCTGAACTGAATAAATAATATTTTATTCAGGCCATTTCTTGACTAACTGCAAATATATTTTCCACTCAACTCTTGTAAATACTTGAGTTTAATCAATTATCTTTAGTAACATCATTATTTTTTCACATATATTTTTAGAAACACTAGTAAAGACATGGCATATAAGATAGAGATAATCCTCATCTTTATAGGGATCACAGGCTGTAAAATTTAGCAGTATGCAATTAAAACATGTCACAACATATGCATAGGTAAAGAGTAATACAGAAAGATCTAGAAGGAAGATATTAGAACTAGAAGGCAGCATAGTGTAATGCTTATGAACATAGATTTTAAAACCAAAAGTCTAGATTAGAATTCTAGTCTGCCACTTACTATCTGCAGTCTTGGCCAAGTTATGTATCTCTATTTCCTAACTTGTACATTGGGGTAATAGTAGTATTTAGCTCCTAGTATCATTATCATCTGGCATGGTAAGATGATATAACACTCTAAATCTCTTTAAGGTAGTGGTCCTCCATCATTTCCCCCACTAAGTGCAGTCAAGACAGGAGGTAATCTTAATACTTAAATTGTTAATTAATGTCATATGAGTTTCTGTTGCTGATTTTATTTATGGGGGAAAGAACTTGCTCTAGTTCCAATTCTGAAAATAAAAAATTAGAATTTAATTAGTCTGCATGTAGACTTTTCTTCCCTCCATTATTCTTGAATTCAAAGACTAATTAATCAGCCCACACAGTTCAAAAGAACTGGTAATGAAACCTTAGCTTTCAAGAAGTTTAAACATCAGATTATTATGGACTTGTTAAAGGAAGAGATTGTATTTCCTGGTAATATTAACTAATACCCAGACCCTCTACAATATTAAGATAAAGTTTAAAAATACCCTCAAGAGGCCATTTCTGGCACTAATTCTAGTGTGTGGTGCTAGAAGCAACAGAAACAGTAATTTTACTCACTCTCACTCATCTCCTCTTTCCAATACCTCTCTCTCTTTCTCTCTCTCTCTCTCTCACACACATATACACACTTCCTTTCCCTCTACACCCTGATTCATTTTGTCCACCCACACTTTCTTTTTTATAAGCTGTAGATTTTTTGATAAAATTTCTTGAAAAACTCCACCCTCCAAATGAAGGCTTTTTCTTCTGTAATGTAGTCACATCACTAAAGGCAAGGGTGTTTGGTTGTTTCCTATGCAGCATGAGAGAAAGCTTCCTTCAACAATGGTTTGAATTTTTTTAAAAACTTATCTTGCTCTGACCAGTGTGGCTCAGTTGGTTGGGCATCATCCCACAAAGCAAAAAGTCCATTCCCAGTCAGGGCAAATACCTGATCAGGGCACATATGAGAGGCAATCAATAGATGTTTCTCACATTAGTGTGTGTGTCTCTCTCTCTCTTTCTCCTTCCCTTCCCTTCTCTCTAAAAATAAAACAAATAGAATCTTAAAGGACTATATTTTTATACTTTTCAATGTTATACACATATCTCTAGAAAAGTGGGCTTCAGACTTTGGATTGCTACTCATCAGTAGGTCATTAAATCAATTTAGGATGACCACCTTTGAAAATTAAATAGAATGGAATAATATACTCTGTTTTAGATTGCAACAACAAGAAAGCTAAGCATTCTTTAAAAACATTTGCTTGTATGTTACATAATATGTACAAAGTAATTTTTCTTTTTCTTTTTTTTTAAATGAAGTTTTGTTCACTGTCCAAGAAATGAGGGGTCATGGTGTGGAGAGATACACCAGCCCAAAATAATTTTTCTATTGGCTGTATAGTTTTAAGTTTGAAAATTAGTGCCCATTTTGTGTGTGTATATACACAGAAGGCAAAAAATTTTACACAGTAGCACACAAGTCTACTATATGCTATACAAAATATTATTCTGTGCCTACTTTCAACTGGATTGCATTATATACTTGTAACATTGATGAGACATCTGGAAAACTATAACTTCATACTCCATGAGTCTGTGAGTGGTCACAATATTAATGTGCCTTCACAATCAGGTTTTAGGGTGAATAATAAAGAGATGCTAAGAAAATTGCCTTCTAGCTCTTTCTAACAAGGTGATTACACTTATACTTGTATCATAGGACATAATTTTTCAGGTTATTTTCAATAGTAATAAACATTTTATTTTTAAAATTACTTTTATTTTTTAGAAAAAGGGAAAATGGGGATAAATAGAGGGAGAGAAATATCAGTATGTGAGAGAAACATCTGTTGGGCTGCCTCTCACATACCCTCAACCTGAATAGGCCAAAACCCAGGCTTGTGCCCTGACCTGAATCTAACGCGTGACCTTTATGTCCCAGGCCAGCGCTCAACCCACCGAGCCACACCAGCCAGGGAACATTTTAAAATGTAACTAAATGAAGTGAATTTAAAGAGAGAAAATGGCATTTCCAAAGAGCACTCAATAGAAAAACAGCAGAAAAAAAAAGAAGGAATGCTTGAACACTTAAAATACTTTGAAAGTGGTCTGCTTTATTTTGCCATAAGTATAATCGTGGGTGAAAGTTCAATAGGGGAGAGTGTCAGGATCAAAGGATGATTTGGTATTGTTATTTAAGGAGGCAAATTAATTACAAATCAAGACCTCCTGGGTTAGAGAATAAATTACCACCTCATTACAACCACAGATAATGATAAACATTAATTTAAAAGTAGGGATAGGTAGAACATGCAAAAATATAAAACTAACATAAGTACAATTTAAAACACCCACAAATCGGAGGAATAACATTCGTATGGAAGTAGCACAAAAGCAAAATACATATGGGGTATAAAAGGTAATTATAGTCACTGAATATTGAACACACAGTTATTGTGGAGGGTAGGACTTTCTTCTATTTCTTTCCCAGGGCACTGGGGAGAAAGTTTGGGGATAATCGGCTTCAGAAATTTAAACTCATTTGTCCCACTACCTCCCGTCAGACACACCTCATACTGGTAGCTCTGAGACAGGGTCCCAGTACCACTGACATTCACAAGGTGGCTTGGAAAGTGGCCCTTAGACAATGAACAGCCACCCACCAAGGAGGCCCTGCTCCGCCTGCACAGCCGCACCGCGATGAACGCCAGCACCGAGAAGAGGAAGAGCGACGACACCGACGCCAACGCGATGACCAGGTAGACGGTGAGCGGGTCGGCCTGGGCGCGGTCGGCCGCCGCTTCCGGCTGCGGCAGGTAGGGCTGCGAGAAGCCGTCCACCAGCAGCACGTGCAGCGTCACGCTGGCCGACAGCGGCGGCTCGCCATTGTCCTTGACCAGCACCACCAGCCTGTGCTTGGCCGCGTCGCGCTCGCTCAGCAGCCGCGCCGTGCGCACCTCGCCGTTGTGCGCCCACACGCCGAACAGCCCGGGCTCCGTGGCCTTGAGCAGCTGGAACGACAGCCAGGCGTTCTGGCCCGAGTCGCCATCCACCGCCACCACCTTGCTCACCAGGTAGCCCGGCTCGGCCGCCCTGGGCACCAGCTCGGTGCAGGGCGCAGAGCCGTTCTGCAGCGGGTACAGCACGAAGGGCGAGTTGTCGTTGGCGTCCAGCACCTGCACGCGCACCAGCGCCTGGCTGCTCAGCGCGGGGGACCCTCGGTCTGTGGCGCCCACGCGGAACTCGAACGCCTGCAGGGCTTCGTAATCCAGCGCCCTCAGAGCGAACAGGTGCCCGTTGTGGGCGTTGATGGACACCAGCGAGGCCAGGGGCAGGTTGGGGTCCTGGGGCGTCAGCAGCGAGTAGGTGACCTCGGCGTTGGTGCCCTCGTCTCTGTCTGTGGCGCTGACGCTGCCGATGTGCAGGGCGGGGCTGTTGTTCTCGTGGATGAAGAGGGTGTAGGAGGTTTGGGTGAAGACCGGGGCATTGTCATTGACGTCGGAGACCAATACAGTTATGTTATGTTCAGTCTTCAGTCTGGGTGTCCCCATATCGGTGACGGTGATGGTGACATTGTACTGGGCCCTACTTTCTCTGTCCAGCATTCCCTCCGTTTCCAATGTGTAATAATTCTTTACTGAAGATTTTAGCATGAATGGGAGGTCTTCTGGGATAGAACAAAACATTCTCCCGTTGTCCCCAGAATCTCTATCTCGGATACTGAAAACCATAACCACAATCTCAGGTGAATTTTCGAGGATTGGACTGGTAATTGATGACATGGTGACCTCAGGAGCATTGTCATTTACATCCATCACCTGAATTCTGACTGTTGATTTTCCAAAAAGGCCTCCCCCATCTGTTGCTTGAATGATTATTGAGTATGATTCAATTATTTCAAAATCCAAAGATGCCATTAAGCTAATTTCTCCAGATTTTTGATCAATTTCAAATGTCTTGTGAATATCTTCTGAAGCATGGGAAAAAGTATACAGTATTTCCCCATTTTTTCCCGTGTCTAAATCCCAAGCTGAGACAGTGACAACCAGTGAACCTACTAAGCTGTTCTCTGGAATCTTCACTTCATAAAATGGCTGCTCAAATTCTGGGGAGTTGTCGTTAATGTCCAAGACCACCACTCGAATGGAGGTAGTCCCAGACCTGGGCGGGGACCCGCCGTCCAGAGCAGTGAGGATGAAACTGAGTTCCCACTGCTCTTCATAATCCAGCGACTTGTCCAGAACTAACTCTGGATATATTCTATTGTCTGGATTGACTCTCATTTTAATGTGGAAATGAGAGTTGGGGCTTATTGTATAGCTTTTTAGAGCATTGATTCCTATATCTAAATCCTTCGCACTTTCTAGTAAGAACACAGCGCCGACAGGACTATTTTCTGGGATTTCTAGGAGCATTTCTTTTTCTAAGAAGACAGGAGAGTGGTCATTTATATCCCTGACCTGGAGCTCAATCTGTAAAAACTGCAAGGGGTTTTCCATTAATACCTGAAAATGTAACACACAGGGCTCAGTGGAGCCACAGAGCTCCTCTCGGTCTAGCGCTTTGCTTAAGAGCAAATCCCCGGTGTTTAAGTCCAGCTGCAAATGGTGTTTGTTATCATTAGAGACCACCTGAGCCCCCCTGGAGAACAACTCACTCACTTCCAGTCCCAGGTTCTTTGCCAAATTGCCTACAAAGCTCCCGCTCTGCATTTCCTCTGCCACTGAAAAGCGCTGAGACTCAGATCCCACTTGACATATTCCCAGCAAAACAAAGAGAAGGAGGACTTGCCTGATCCGCAGAGTCCCTGCCCCTTCGGTCTCCATAGCTCCTTTCCCCAAGGCTTCCTGCAGAATCGCTTCAGCTCCACTTTGCAGTTCTGGCAAATGTGTCTTTGCTGTCCACCGAATCTTTGGAGGTCTAAAGATTTTAACCCCTTTTGAATATCTTCTAGTTTGCCTCTTAAAAGCTTGTTCTGTCTTCCCAGTGCTCTGTGTGCACTGGGGAAGTGTCCAAAACATCATCCAGTGTAGTTCTTTACCGATGACATTATCCTGCAGCGCCACCATGCGTCTCCGCAGATTTTCAGTGTTTGATGAAAACTACCTAAATGCCATTCAAATACATGCCCTCTAGAAACAAATATTCTTTTATTCATTATCTTTAAGTGGTTACAGATATATTCTATCTTCCATAAGAATTGATTTATACTCTTTATAGTTTGTGATACTGTTAGTATTTATTTTAAAGCATTTAAGTGTCCCTCCTTACTCTTTCAACACCTGAAAGTGCTCAGTTGTGGTGAATAAAGAAATACAAGGTAAAATTCACGGTCCTCAGGAGCTTGTAATTTTTCTGAGAATTTGGAAAGCCTGAAGAAGGAGCACATAAGTGACTGTTAAACTGAGCAAAATCCCATCACTACTTGGCCTTTTTAGGTGGTAAGGAAAAAAGAAGGTGTACATGAGTCATTTCAGAAGTTCCCTCAAAGGTTATAAAAATGGATTAACCATGAGATGGGACACATATAGCACAAGAAAATATTTCAGTAGATTTCCTTGGTATCAATAATCTGTGAACTGGGAGAAACTGAAGTAAAATCTATGGGGATGGAACACATTATGTAAATCTATAATTTAGTTCTAATTTTCCATAATTTACAAAAGATTAATAAGTACAGAAACATAAACATGATAATTTTATTTGAAGTAGGATTGCTCCTAAAATTGGATTTCCTTGGGTTCCCAAGATTTATTCTGGCTAGAACTAGGGTCATCTGCTTTTTTTTTTTCATGCCAGAAGAGAAAGAGTGAGAGATGAGAGAGATTCTCTTTACTAACTATAGAATAAAAAACTTAGTTTTACTCTGATTAGACCAACTAAGATCACATACCTGATACTTAAGCAATCATCGTTTTAAGAGGTATAGATATATAGGTCTCCAGAATCTGAAGACCTATCTTTGGCATGTATTTTGTTTTAATCCTGTCTCTGACCACCTCTGACTAACCAAAGGGCATGGTTGCTACATAATGAGAGAGATTGGAATAGATGTTAGAAGCTCAGCAATGATGTGCATTATAGGAAATCTCAAAACTGCTTTCAGGAATGGATGGAAAAGAGTTCTATCTAACAAGTTTGCAAAAGTACAAATTGCATTCTTAAAAATGTAAGTTAGCTAAGTCACTAAAAATGGGCAGAAACTTAAAAATATGTAAATTGACTACACATGGTTACTCTCCTTTCTCTTAAAATACCCACTAAAATGACAAAAATAAAAATTATATAAACTCACAAAAGACTGAGAATGTCAAGTGAACACATATTTGATGACAAAAAGCAGATGGAAGGGTAGCTTAGTTAGCAGTTCCAAGAAATGTCTAATCTTGCATTGGAAATATTCACAAGAAATGAGTGAATTTGTCTTACATAATGCCATTTAAGTACAAGATTTTAAGGAACCAAGAGTATAAGACTGAAGTCACTTGAGAACTAAAAATGAGTTGTTAGTTGGATGTACATCTTTAGGAGAGTTGAATTCACTGATCCTCTTATCCTACATAGACAGGAAAGAAACTCAAGGCCAGAGAATGGAAAACTTATTCAATGGGGAAATTAAAAGGGGTTATGTCTACTTCTGAAGATCATAGGCAGAGATGAGTGCAAATGTGAGGTGTGAAAGTAAAAATAGAAAGATTAAGCAAAACTGTATCCTGAATGGTGAGATTTCTAGACCCTTTTCATATAGGACTCTCTAACTGTAGGACACAAAGTATATGTCTGGTTCCCTTCCTAACTCTCTCTCACACAGAAGATATTGCACACTTCTAACCTGGAGAGTATGAAAGACTCAGATAAAACTTGCATATCCTGATATCTGAAGGTCTCCTAAGGTAATAGCCTTGTCCTACATGGTTACATTAGAGTGAAGCCCTGTCATCAACAGGTCTCATATACTCACAAAGAACTGACTGTCAGCACTATGATATTTCATCATAAATATTAAAGGAGAGGCAAGGATCACAAAACATTTGCAGAAATGCCTACAACATGACATTAAAGGGCTAAAACCACCACAGAGAAAAAAAAACAACAAGAAACAAACAGATATAACAGATAAAACAGAAGAAAGGTCTTTACAATGTCTGACTAATATCCCTAGAGTAGTAAAATTAATAAGAGTTAATACTTTTTGAGTATTTATTTTGTGTTACCCATTGTTTTACGTGACATATAGGTGTTTACCCATTTAATCTTAATAGTAATGGTATGAGGTATCTTATTGTAAGATAAAAAATAGATTAAGGCTTAAGTGCCCTTTACTAGCTATAGAATCTTGGTTAAGTTCTTAAATTTCCTGTAATTCTTCCATTTTAAAAATAAGAATAACTAGATTAATTATAGATGAGAGAAGATATTACATTTACAAATCTATAACAGAATGCTATGAAAAACACTAAGAAAACAAAAAAAAAAAAGCTCTTAAAAACATTTGTAAGCTTTCCCAAAATAAGGACTGGATGATAAAACAATTAAAGGAGAACAAGGGACAAAGGAAAAATAAGAAAGGGAAAAATAGAGTATTAGATATTCAATCCAGGAGATCCATTATTTAACTAAAGAGATTATTGTTCAAGTGAGAATGCAGAAAATTTAAGAGAGAAATTATGAAGAAAACATAATGAGAAATTTTCTTAGAACTGAGTGTCTAAATATTAACAGGGTACACACATGTGACCAGATTAATAAATAAATAGCTAACACTAAGGTATTTTCAGAAGTCAAGGGAAAAGTTTCCAATGTGTCCACAGTGAAAAAATGTGCTGATATTAAAAGAGATAGAATTCAGAATGGATTCAAAAGCTCTGTATTTCTATATACAACCAGTAGAAGGAATACTGCTTTCAAAATCTGAGGAAAAATTGTTTTCAAGCTAAAATTTTATACCCAGTCAAATTATCAATGAAATGCAAAGAAAATGAAAGTACTTTCAAAGGCAAGGTCTCTGCATCCATTTTTATAAAGCTATTGAGAGATGCATGTCAGCTAAATAAGGGAGTGAACTAAAATAGGAGAATACACTGGATTTTGTAAAAGGGACCAGTACAAAAAAGTATTGACAGGAAAAAAAGCCGTATAATTACTGCTTATAGAGCAACCAATGTAAATGCAGCAGAGATATGGAGGGACCTCAAGGAAACAAATATAATTAATAAATAGCTGGCGTACTTGAATATTTGAGAAAGATTAATATTCAAATGAGAAATGATGAGAAAACTTAATAGCAGTAAGTAGAAAAGTATTCATGTAAAAAAAAACTATCAGCTCTAGAAAAATGTTTTTCAAGAGAGTAAATGTAATCATACTACATCCACATGAAATTTGAAATGATCTTAGTTAGCTACATACACAAAAACTACTAAAACTAAAGAAACCCTATGATAACTCTATTGGGAGAATAGGAGAAAGGAAATGTGCAATGTTTGTATATGTGTTTGTTAGTTGGAAAGTAAAAACGTTAAAAAAAATTTTTCATAGGAAGAGATGATTAAAGTACTTATAAAACTGAGTGTTAAGCCCTGGCTGGTGTGGCTCAATGGATTGAGTGCTGGCCTGCAGACCAGGGGATCGCCAGTTCAATTCCCAGTCAGGGCACATGCCTGGGTTGTGAGCCAGGTCCCCGGCTGGGGGCATTCGAGAGGCAACCACACATTGATGTTTCTCTCCCTCTCTTTCTTCCTCCCTTCCCCTTGCTCTAAAAATAAATAAATAAAATATTTCTTAAAAAACTGAATGTTAAGATAGAGTGTTAGAAACATATTACTTGGAAATATTGATATCATTCAGTTCTAGAGAAACCACTCATAGAAGGTGCTTTGAGACCGAAAAAAACCTGTTGTTTTCCTTTATGATTTTAGTACACCTTAATTTTTTAAATTTGATAATAATTAAATAAACTTACAGAACAAATGAAAAGAAATATCTTTCCAACAGTCCACCAATATTCTTACATTCACACTTTCCAAATGATTTCATTTGTAATCATTTTTATCCACCTTATTACACTTTGAATTATGAGACTTGTTCTGTTTCACATGTCAGTAAAGTGAACATTCAAAAATACTGAGTAAAAGTACTGTATATAAAGGAAATAGAATAATAATACAAACAAGGATATTATTGGAGCCCAATATCACTCACAAAATGATGTTTTATTGTATCACTAGCAGAATAATAGAGAAATATATATTTTCAATGCCATGATTTAAAGCTAGATGACGTGGATGTCTAACATGATTAAACACAACGTTAGAATAAGGTCACAAGTGCACATATGTATTCTTATATGGAGGAAGTACAATAGAGGGGTGGATAGGATAATGAGATACAGTCTGTGAAATATACTAAGAGAAAAATAAAACCCTCAGTTTTCTAGAATGAGAAATAATAATAACTAAATCATACATTTTGAAAGAATTAAACCTTAAAATGATTATTTAGAAATGGGTACTAATTAATGTAACTATCGATTAATGCAAAAAATGATGAAATAGTGTAAAAACATAAATATATAGTACTTTAAAATTAGATGTAACTTAACATGGCTTTAAAAGTAAACTAATAGTTATATGGTTGTAAAACACTTCAAAAGTACATGAAAATATTTAAAAAAATTTTACTGAAAATTAAATCCAAAGGTATTCTGAAAAGTAGGTGTTTCTTCAATATTCCTCTCAAGACCCTGTTCCTGAATATTGGGGAGAATCGGCTTCAAAAACTTGAACTCGCTGGTCCCTGAACCTCCCGTCAGACATACCTCATACTTGTAGCACTGGGACAAGGTCCCAGTACCAGTGACGTCCACCAGGTGGCCCGGAAAGTGGCCCTCAGGAACCGAACAGCCACCCACCAAAGGGGCCCTGCTCCGTCTGCACAGCCGCACCGCGATGAACGCCAGCACCGAGAAGAGGAAGAGCGACGACACCGACGCCAACGCGATGACCAGGTAGACGGTGAGCGGGTCGGCCTGGGCGCGGTCGGCCGCCGCTTCCGGCTGCGGCAGGTAGGGCTGCGAGAAGCCGTCCACCAGCAGCACGTGCAGCGTCACGCTGGCCGACAGCGGCGGCTCGCCATTGTCCTTGACCAGCACCACCAGCCTGTGCTTGGCCGCGTCGCGCTCGCTCAGCAGCCGCGCCGTGCGCACCTCGCCGTTGTGCGCCCACACGCCGAACAGCCCGGGCTCCGTGGCCTTGAGCAGCTGGAATGACAGCCAGGCGTTCTGGCCCGAGTCGCCGTCCACCGCCACCACCTTGCTCACCAGGTAGCCCGGCTCGGCCGCCCTGGGCACCAGCTCGGTGCAGGGCGCAGAGCCGTTCTGCAGCGGGTACAGCACGAAGGGCGCGTTGTCGTTGGCGTCCAGCACCTGCACGCGCACCAGCGCCTGGCTGCTCAGCGCCGGGGACCCGCGGTCTGTGGCGCCCACGCGGAACTCGAACGCCTGCAGGGCTTCATAATCCAGCGCCCTCAGAACGAACAGGTGCCCGTTGTGGGCGTTGATGGACACCAGCGAGGCCAGGGGCAGGTTGGGGTCCTGGGGCGGCAGCAGCGAGTAGCTGACCTGGGCGTTGGTGCCCGCGTCTCTGTCAGTGGCGCTGACGCTGCCGAAGTGCAGGGCGGGGCTGTTGTTCTCGTGGATGAAGAGGGTGTAGGAGTTTTGGGTGAAGGCGGGGGCGTTGTCATTGATGTCAGAGACCAGCACAGTTATGTTGTACTCCGTTTTCAGCCTTGGAGTACCCAAATCAGTGACAGTGATGGTGATGTTGTACTCTGCTTGGCTTTCTCTGTCCAGCGCTCCTTCTGTCATTAGAATATAAAAATTCTCTACAGAAGGTCTGAGAAGAAATGGCAGATTATCTTGAATGTAGCAAACCATTTTTCCATTTTCTCCAGAATCTCTGTCTTTAATTCTAAAAACAGCCAGTATCGTCTCAGAAGAGTTCTCAGGAATGTGGTTGGAAAGTGATGACATAATCAGTTCAGGGAAATTGTCATTGGTGTCTAGCACCTCAACCAAAACCATACATCTTGCAAAAAGGCCCCCACCATCAATTGCCTGTATGTTGATTTTATAAGAGTTTACCAGCTCATAATCAAGCAACACTCTGAGAATAATTTCCCCAGAAGAAGGATTGACTTGAAAGGTTGTTCGAATATCTTCGGAAGCATCAAAAAATGAATAGGATATATCTGCATAGACTCCAGAGTCTACATCTCCTGCAGAGACTTTTGCAATAATGGAACCTACTGGGCTGTTCTCTGGAACCTGAGTCTGGTATATCGCTTGAGAAAACAGCGGGGCATTGTCATTTACATCCAGGATCACAATGCGTATAGTGGAGGTCCCAGACCTGGGTGGAGATCCACCATCAAGTGCAGTGAGTATTAAACTGAGCTCCTGCTGCTTCTCCCTATCCAGTGCCTTGTCCAACACTAACTCTGGATATATCATGCCTTCATCACTGTCATTAATTTTAATATGGAAAAAAGAGTGAGGGTTGATGGTGTAGTTTTGGATCCCATTAAGTCCTCCATCTGAATCCTGTGCTCTTTCTAGTCGAAATGTTGTCCCTTCAGCTGTATTTTCTATTATTTTTAAGACTCTTTCTTTGTCCTGAAACACTGGTGAATGATCATTTATATCTCTGACCGTCAGCTCAGCCCGGTAAATCTGAAAGGGGTTATCCATTAAAATTTGGAAATACAGCATACAGGGCTCTGTGGAGCCACACAGCTTTTCCCGGTCCAGTTTCTCATTTGTGAGCAAATCCCCAGAATGAGAATCCAGGAGCAAGTGTTCTTTGTTATCATCAAAGACCACCCGGGCTCCCCTTGCAACCAGCTCCCGGTCCTCTAGTCCCAGATCTGTTGCCAGATTGACCACAAAGGATCCTCTCTCTGTTTCCTCTGTTACTGAATATCGTCCAAACCCAGATCCTGCCAAGGATACTCTCCAAAACAGAAAGAGAAACAGAACTTGCCTTAGTCCTGGGCAGCGAAACCCTCCAGACTCCATAGCTTCTTCTAAACACATCTTTTGTCAATATGGATCACAGTCACAGCTCCCAGTGCAAAGAAACAGCAGTCGCAAAGCCCAGACCTACACCATGTAGTAGCAGTGGTCTGTTTTTTTTTCTGCAATCTTGAGCAGCTATGGCTTTTCTTTCAGCCAGCCTGCCTTGCTTTTCCTTTTTTTGTTAGTGACTTCTGCAGCATTCCCAGTTCAATTCTTTATTCCGTCTCTCTAGCCTGCAGCGCCACCGCCTGGCCTCCAACAGACTCAAATGGCTGTACGCAGTGTGTGTGTGTATGTATTTATAAACTTCTTCTTTAGTGGCTCACTTAAATATTCCGTTTTTCTTTTGTTTGTTTTGTAAAATATAACATTGAGATAGAGAATTGTTTATGTTGTTAAGATTTTTCATTGCTTCATGGAAGAAAGTAAAATATTTAAACATTGCAAAAAGAATGTTCCTAGCAGTTAACTCTGTGCACCTCATTGTACTATATTTAGTTCTGTAATAGCCCCCCCCTCAAACTACCCCCATGCAATATCAGGAATCAAAGGGAAAATTGTGGTGACTTCTGAGACTACCAAAATAATAGGTTTTCCTTTTCCAGAAATATTGTGGATAGGATCACCAAGAACTGACAAAAACTTGTATCATACCTTCTTCAACAAATTTATTCAAAACCTACTTACATTGTTGAAATAGAGTCTTCACTCTATAACCTAGATGGAAGCATTTAACTTTTCCCTCCTCTGTGCCTTCATAAAAGCTAGTATAACTTCCCTATAAATATTATTGCTTCCTGTTTCATGACAATCTGTCCCTTCTTAAGTATGGAAACTATGTCTTCATCATCTTTGTTTGGCAAATCAGACACTCACTTGCTGCATTCAGACATGAATAATTAAACCCTTGAGTAGGATAAAAACAATTTTCAGTGCCTTTAAATCCTTACCATTTAAAAATCATATTCTTTCACTTATTCATTATTTGCAACTCTTGTTCCTTTTCTTTAATATGTCTTTGTTTTTCTTACATTAGCTTTAACATTATTTGTTGAACTAAAGAAGGAAGTGACCTTTATTTTAAAGTCCCTCTAATTAAAATCTAGTGGGATCTAATTTCTCTTTACCAAAGAAAGGGAGGTAGAGAGTAGAACACACTAATGCCTATCATAACACCACTGACAGTAACACCCGCCTCATATAGAACTTTATTCAAAGGCCTAATATTAGAACGAAGTTCTATTTTTTTCCATAGTAAGTAAGAGAAACAGAATAAATTGGGGTATATTATATAGGAAAAAAGCTAGATACTGACCAAAAAACCCCACTCTAATTGTTGAATATAAAAACCACACTATTTAAACCTCTGTTTGATTATTTCTACCATTTATTCCCAACTGAATGGGACTACATTGTTAGCCAATAAAAACTTAATAAGGCTCCCTGATTTTTCATACAGAATTAAAAGCAAAATATTATTAAATAGTTCTATATGGTGCTGTAAAATGCCTAAACTTTGCTTTTTTGGTCTCCAAACTTAAACACATACACACAAAATTAATTTCCTACAGTGCTGTTTCTTCTTATTTTCAGATAAAGATGGTTAGATAATTATTTGTCACATCAAAACAGAAATATATATTAAATAGGCAGCTACCAATAGAGGGGAAATAAAACATTTTTTAAAATAAAGGAACAGTTTCAAAAAACCACTATAATGAAAACTGAAGTTGACAAAACAATACAAATATCATTTTAAAAGGAAAATAGAAGTATCAGATAATATATAGATCACAAGAAGCAGATTATTTTAACAACTGAAGTTCTAGAAAAGAACTAAAATGAAAATGTAAATAGAAAGTCAATAAGAACATTTGTATGCTGGAAAAAATTTAATGATAGCAAATTTGAAGATAAAGTCTATTTCATTCATCGGGATTCTCTTGAGAAATATTTCACTGAGCTAAAGTATAAGGAAAAGGAAACTTCTGAAGTTAAGTATAAAATTGGAAATTTAGGATAAACCAAATAGAAAAAATAAAACAGCACCCTATTGGTGGTGGACATAAACAATTTAGTTAGTTGACAAAACATATTAGAAATTAATGTCTTTATTAAATAGGTTCCCATCAAGAATTAAATCCCAAGCTACTCCAAAAAAAAAAAAGGGATTTTATTCCACTTTACTCTCCATGCTCTGGGATGTGAGATGGGGGATAATTGGTTTTAGAAACTTTCACTGACCCCTGAATCTCCGCCAAATATACCTCAGTATCCCTAGTTTGCCAGGACAAATAACAAATTAAATTTTTTAAGTAGTTTTTTATTGGGCATTGAATCCAAAGCTATTCCTAAAGTTCTCATTTTCCTCTACATTCCTACCAGTGTCGTGGACTGGAAGATTGGGAATAATTGGCTTCAGAAATTTAAACTCATCTGTTCCAGCACTTCCCTTCAGACACACCTCATACTGGTAGCTCTGAGACAGGGTCCCCGTACCGCTGACATCCACCAGATGACCCGGAAAGTGGCCCTCAGGAACCGAACAGCCACCCACCAAAGGGGTCCTGCTCCGCCTGCACAGCCGCACCGCGATGAACGCCAGCACCGAGAAGAGGAAGAGCGAAGACACCGACGCCAACGCGATGACCAGGTAGACGGTGAGCGGGTCGGCCTGGGCGCGGTCGGCCGCCGCTTCCGGCTGCGGCAGGTAGGGCTGCGAGAAGCCGTCCACCAGCAGCACGTGCAGCGTCACGCTGGCCGACAGCGGCGGCTCGCCATTGTCCTTGACCAGCACCACCAGCCTGTGCTTGGCCGCGTCGCGCTCGCTCAGCAGCCGCGCCGTGCGCACCTCGCCGTTGTGCGCCCACACGCCGAACAGCCCGGGCTCCGTGGCCTTGAGCAGCTGGAACGACAGCCAGGCGTTCTGGCCCGAGTCGCCGTCCACCGCCACCACCTTGCTCACCAGGTAGCCCGGCTCGGCCGCCCTGGGCACCAGCTCGGTGCAGGGCGCAGAGCCGTTCTGCAGCGGGTACAGCACGAAGGGCGCGTTGTCGTTGGCGTCCAGCACCAGCACGCGCACCAGCGCCTGGCTGCTCAGCGCGGGGGACCCGCGGTCTGTGGCGCCCACGCGGAACTCGAACTCCTGCAGGGCTTCGTAATCCAGCGCCCTCAGAGCGAACAGGTGTCCGTTGTCGGCGTTGATGGACACCAGGGAAGCGTCCTGGGGAGGTAGCAGCGAGTAGGTGACCTCTGCGTTGGTGCCGGAGTCCCTGTCAGTGGCGCTGACGCTGCCGATGTGCAGGGCGGGGCTGTTGTTCTCACGGACGAAGAGTGTGTAAGAGGTTTGGGTGAAGGCTGGGGCGTTGTCGTTGACGTCGGAGACAAGCACAATTATGTTGTACTCCGTTTTCTGTCTGGGTGTCCCCATATCGGTGACGGTGATGGTGATATTGTACTGGGCTCTTTCTTCTCTATCTAGTGCTTTCTTTGTTACCAAGGTGTAAAAGTTCTTGACTGAAGGTTTTAGAAGAAAAGGAAGGTTATCCTGGATGGAAGAAATAGTCTTCCCATTGTTCCCAGAGTCAGGATCTGAAACACTGAAAACAGCAACTACAATCTCAGGTGAATTCTCTGGGATGGGGCTGGTCAGTGCAGACAAGGTCACTTCTGGGGCATTATCATTTACATCCACCACCTGCAGGAAAAGAGTGCATTTTCCTGAAAGACCTCCCCCATCAGTGGCCTTGATGTCCACTTCATAAGACCGAACTGTTTCAAAATCTAGTTGTTTTCTCAGTCGAATTTCTCCTGTCACAGGATTTACCTCCAAAGTTTTGCTAGTATCTTCTGAAGGCTGAAACAGTGAGTATACTATTTTTCCATTGACTCCGCTATCTAAATCACTGGCAGAGACGGTGACAACCAGGGAGCCAGCGTTGCTGTTCTCAGGAATATGCACCGTGTAGAGCTGCTGCCCAAACTCAGGGGCGTTATCGTTGATGTCCACCACTTCAATGTGCACCTGGGCTGTCCCATACTGAGGTGGAGAGCCGCCATCCAGTGCTGTAAGTGTTAATGCAATTTCAGCCTCCTTTTCCCTATCCAGCTCTTTGTCCAACACCAGCTCCGGGTATTTTCTGCCATCGCTGTGATTGTGGGTTAGAACTTGAAAATGGGGATTGGGGCTGATTTTATAGTTCTGAACATTGTTGCTTCCTACGTCCAAGTCCAGAGCATTATTCAGAGGGAATGCCATTCCTACGGGACTGTTTTCTGGTATTTTGAGAATCATTTCTCTTTCCGTGAACACAGGAGAATGGTCATTTATGTCTTTCACCCTTAGTTCAGCCTGAAATATCTCCAAGGGATTTTCCATTAGCAGTTGGAAATGTAGCACACAAGTCTCAGTTGAACCGCATAGCTCCTCTCGGTCTAATTTCTCATTTACAAGCAAATCCCCAGTCTGAACCTTCAGCTGCAAATGCTCTTTGTAACCCTGAGAAATGATCCGGACCCCGCGGGTGGACATCTCCGTCAAGTCCAATCCCAGGTCTTTTCCTAGATTTGCCACAATGAATCCTCTCTCTGTTTCTTCCACGACTGAATAGGGCCCTAGATCAGCGCCCACCCCAGACATTCTCAGCAAAACAAAGAAAATAAGGACTTGCCTTTGTCTCTGATTGCGCATCCATCCAATCTCCATTGCTCTTTCCCAAAAATCTGGTTCACAGGACCTTCATGTATGTTACACCCCAAACCCTAGCATTCTGGTCCTACTGTCCAGAACAGCAAAACTGTGCCACAAATGGAGTTTTTGAAAGAGATTTCACACTCACTTTTGCTCTGGCTGAGAAAGCTTTCCGTTAGCTTCCAGGCAGTGTGAAACCTTCTGGATACCGGAGCTACGTAGGCAATTCTATTTTCTATCATTTAACCTGCAGCGCCACCATGCGTTCTCACTAAGTCTTACATTTTCTAGTTTAACATTGGATACAAAATTCTCCTAATGTATAGAATAAGTTGAGTAAGTTGTGTTCTATAATATTAAACACTGAATTCTAGCTTCATGTGGTTTTTGTGTGTTCAGATATAACTCTGTGTTGCTGCACAGGAGTACAAAGAGCAAACTGTCACTTATGTTACTGTTTAAAGTTGTTGAATAATAATGATTAAATAAAATAATTTCATTAACATTAAACTGAAAATGCCATACATTTTTGGAACGTTTTTTCAAAATAACATTGGAACAGTTTCCAAAGTACATATTTTTCATGGTACATATTATAGAATTACAAATGAGTGGACACTGCAGAATTGCAATCAGTGATGGTTCTAAAGAGAGTGTTTAGCCAATGCCTTATTAAAGAGTAGATTATGTCTTCTTCTTTCCAAATCCTAAGACTGAAAACTGTGAGATTTTCAATTTTCAAATTATTGAGAAATTATTTTCCAAATAGGAAGGTCTCAAGGTTATGCCTTGCCAAGCTTTTGGATTCTTTAAAAAATTATCATGACACAACGAATTTGTTTTATTCTTTTTAAAAACAGCTTTAATGAGATATAATCCACATACCACATTTTGCCCATTTACAGTGTATAATTCAGCGCTTTTAATATATTCACAAAATAAGGGATCCATCACCACAGTCAATTTTAGAACATTTCCATTACCTCAGAAACCCCATACTCTAAAGCTATCAACCCCTTATTCCCCATCCTTCATGCTCCAGGCCCTAATCAACCACTAATTAACTTTCTGATTTCCCCCTTCTGGACTATCATATGAATGGAATAAAACAATATGTAGACTTTTTGACTGGCTTCTTTTACTTGGCATGTTTTGAAGGTTCATCCAAATTGTGGCATGTGTCAGTACTTCATTCATTTTTGTGACGAGATAATATTTCACTGTATAGGTATATCACTTTTTGATTATCCATCCTTCTGTTGATAGACATTTGAGTTGTTTCCACCTTTTGACTATTACAAATAATGCTGCTATAAACATTCATATACAAGTGTTAGTGTGGACATATATTTTCATTTCTCTGGGAGTAGAATTGCTAGCTTATATAATGTCTCAATGTTTAATTTTTAAAAAGATTTTATTTACTTTTAGAGAGAGGGGAATGGAGGGAGAAAGAGAGGAAGAGAAACATAACTGTGTGAGAGATACATCAGTCAGTTATTTCTCAAACACACCTAACTGGGGACATGACTCTCAACCCAGCCATGTGTCCTGACTGGGAATCCAGCCAGCCATCATCCGGTTCAAAGCTATATCCACTGAGCCACACCAGACAGGTCACGATGTTTCTATGTTTAATTGAGGAACTGCCAGATTGTTTTCCAAAGCAGCTGCACCATTTTACATTCCCACCATCAGTATATCAGTATTTTAGTTTTTCCTCATTCCCCCAATACTTGCTGTTGTCTGCTATTTTGATCCCAGCCATCCTAGTGGATGATTTTGATTTGCATTCCTCTGATGAGTAATGATGTTACACATCTGTTCATATGCTTATTGGCCATTTGTATATTTTCCTTTGGGGAGTGTCTTTTTAGATCTTCATCCATTTTTAAACTGGGTTATTTACCTTTTAATAATCAAGTTTTAAGGGTCCTTTATATGTTCCAGATATAAGTCCCTTATCAGATTTGTATTCTTTTGTTCAGTTTTCCATTTCTAATATTTGAATTGAATTTCAGTGAAGACTTATGATATCTTTATCCATTCAGCATTTTTGTTAATAATTTTTAAAAGTTTGTTAATTACATTGTCTGGGGTTAAACCATCTAATCAATCAGGCTTAAATTCCTGGTGTAAAGACCTTTATGTGCCTTCCTTTGGCCACAACTGGTACTATTAGACTGGGTAATTTTCTTCCAAACAGCCAATCTGTGGTAGGCAGAATATTGGCCACCCATCCAAAGATGTCCACGCCCTAATGCTCAAAATCTGTAAATATTTTACATTACATAGCAAAAGAGACTTCACAGATATAAGTAAGTTGAAATCCTTGTAAAGGGAAGATCATTTTTGATTATCTGGGTGTAATAGAGCTTGTCCTAGCTATTGTCAAAGGGAGATGTGACTACAAAAGAATAGTAAAAGAGATACAATGCTGCCGACTTTGAAGATGGGATAATGGGACCATGAGTCAAGTTATGCAGGCAACATATAGAAACCAGGAAAGACAAAGAAATAGATTCTCCTCTATATCCACCAGAAGAGAATGCATTCCCACTGACACTTCGATTTTAGCTCAGTAATACCCATATTTGAGCTCTGATCTATAGAACTCTTAGCTAATACATTTTATTGTTTTAAGCAACTACATTTGTGGTAACTTTTAATAGTAGCAATAGAAACCTAATGCATAACACATGCATAAATTCTTATGCACCCAGCAGCCAAGTCAACAAAAATTTATCAATCTACAAGAATAGTGTTACTGCAACAAATGCTGAAGAGTGTCTGATTCAGTTCTGATGAACCATTCCTTCAGAATAAAGTTGTTTATGATCCCCTAACATATTTTTTCAGCATACTTTTTAAGAAGAGTTTCCAAAGACATATGGTTAATTTTAACAGAAAATAACTAGAACCTATCGTTTTTCTATTAAATTTCCACAATATCTAAATTATTTATTGATAAAAATTGGTCCACATTATTTCCTATACTTTTCTAAAATTATTTCATTTAAGATTAATACCAGAATACAACTGCTTTAAAACAAATGGTATGCTAAAATGAATACAGTATATTTAGTTTGAATAGGGGACTTACAAAGATGTACATAATAAATTGTTTCAACTTTCCAAATAAAGTAAAATATATATTTTAGGGATGACAGAAAAACACTGAAGGGTTTAGTACAAGAAATACAACCATAAGTAATTCTATTCCCTATTCAGGGCATTCATTTCTGCAATAATGAATGTAATATATTGAGAATGTACATTAAGATATTTGGGCCAGTTTGTTTATGATGAAGATCAATTGTCGTCCCTGACCTAGCTATCTGAGATAGGTAGGTAAGTGCTTCTATAAGAACTTTGAGTTTATTGGTTCAGAGTAGTGTGGCTGTTGGTTTAGAAACAAATACAAACAATAGACCAAATTTTACATTTCCACATAGGAGTTCAGTTCATGAAATAGGTGGATTTCACTTCCTTGATTAGAAAGACAATGCTACCAGTTAACATCAGCCATTAAAGCCCATGGGTTAAGAACTGGGGCACTCAATTCAAGTAGACTTAGAATATCTTTCAAATTTTTCCTTTTATCACTCAGAATTGTGAGCAAGTTACTTAACCTTTCTTAGCTTCAGTTTCTCATATGTAAAAGAAGGAACAATGTGCCAACTCTCTTAAGGTTTGGCAGAGGTTTAAAAAGATAATTAATGTAAGGCACTCTGTATACTACTTTTAACTAAATTATAAATCAAGAAATAAAACTTTAAAACAGATCAATTAGCTCACACTATACAGTTAAGATCTGTGCATTTATGTAATATTTTAATGAAAAATCTTAAAGTATTAAGATTGATGCTTTAAAATGATGGTAGCTTAAATGAGATAGAAGTTCCTTTATTTCTCAAATAAAGAAGAGTTCAGAATCAGATAATCCAAGGATGACATAATGGTTCTGTAATCACCAGGGACCCTCATATCCTTAAAATTTATTCGATATTGACTGTCTCCACCCATGATTTTCATTCTCATTGTTGCTTTATGGCCCAACGTGTCTCATTGTGTTCCAACCATTATTTACACATTCAAAGCCAAAAGGATTAAAAAGGGACCTCATCCTAGATGAATCATCTCCCTTTAAGCATCTTTCTTGGAAGTCTTCTACAACATCTCATTGACTAAAACCTAGTCAAATGCTCCATTCTAGCTGCAGAGAGGTTGACAAACGATATTAAAAAAAAAAAATAAGCACAGTAATTCCCTAAGTGGAATTTAGGATCTGTTAGAAAGTAGAAAAGAAGAACACTAGCTGGCCACTGCATTTTTCTGTCATAGGTTCTCTATATTTTTCAAATGGGAAAAGCCAATTTCACTGCTATTCTATTGCATCTCACTAGATAAACACCATGTAGCTCCCCCCTTTAAACATCAACGAAACTTAAGGGAAAGTAATTAAAATAAATAATTAAAACTAGCTGATATATTAATGAAAAGAAGCATGATTAGTATAAAATTTTAAGAGAAAACAATATCAAAGATAAGCACTAGGAGAGCAGAATAAAGCAAGAGACAAATTCTTATGGTGCTGGTTCTCTTTCCTTTCTGGTTAGGCATACTTTCACATGTTAGTGCATTATGTACTGCTTTTATATACCTAATAAGTTTAAAAACTAATAAAAAACTAAAAATCTCAAGAAAACGCAATCAACTATATAGACTTAACTTTTTGCTGTTTTTCCCTAATATATTTGTAAGCTATTCCAGAACAAGAATTTATACAACTATGGACTTCATCAGTCTTTTAAGAGGCAAGATTTAGTGCCATTCATTTTTTCTTATAATGAAGAAAATATACCGTTCTTCAAAACAAAGAAATAATATAAAGTCATTTGCAAGGAAGCTCAGTGTAATTTAAAAATTCATAATAGGTTGTTGCAAGAAAAACCATCACCTTAAACTTACCAATTTAAAATATTTAAAATAAAATAAGCAATTATTATCACTGATTACTAAGATTAAAGTCATTCCTAAAATTGGAGTCTTCTTCTATTTCTGGCGAAAGGTAATGGTCCTGGGAATTGGGCACAGAAGACTTCAGAAACTTGAACTCCCTGGTCCCTGAGCCTCCCATCAGACACACCTCATATTTGTAGCTCTGAGACAGGGTGCCCATGCTGCTGACGTCAACAAGGTGGCCAGGAAACTGGCCCTCAGGAACCGAACAGCCACTCACCAAGGAGGCCCTGCTCCGCCTGCACAACCGCACCGCGATGAACGCCAGCACCGAGAAGAGGAAGAGCGACGACACCGACGCCAACGCGATGACCAGGTAGACGGTGAGCGGGTCGGCCTGGGCGCGGTCGGCCGCCGCTTCCGGCTGCGGCAGGTAGGGCTGCGAGAAGCCGTCCACCAGCAGCACGTGCAGCGTCACGCTGGCCGACAGCGGCGGCTCGCCATTGTCCTTGACCAGCACCACCAGCCTGTGCGTGGCCGCGTCGCGCTCGCTCAGCAGCCGCGCCGTGCGCACCTCGCCGTTGTGCGCCCACACGCCGAACAGCCCGGGCTCCGTGGCCTTGAGCAGCTGGAACGACAGCCAGGCGTTCTGGCCCGAGTCGCCGTCCACCGCCACCACCTTGCTCACCAGGTAGCCCGGCTCGGCCGCCCTGGGCACCAGCTCGGTGCAGGGCGCAGAGCCGTTCTGCAGCGGGTACAGCACAAAGGGCGAGTTGTCGTTGGCGTCCAGCACCTGCACGCGCACCAGCGCCTGGCTGCTCAGCGCCGGGGACCCGCGGTCTGTGGCGCCCACGCGGAACTCGAACGCCTGCAGGACTTCGTAATCCAGCGCCCTCAGGGCGAACAGGTGTCCGTTGTCGGCATTGATGGACACCAGCGGTGCCAGGGGCAGGTTGGGGTCCTGGGGCGGCAGCAGCGAGTAGCTGACCTGGGCATTGTCTCCTGCGTCCCTGTCTGTGGCGCTGACGCTGCCGAAGTGCAGGGCGGGGCTGTTGTTCTCACGGATGAAGAGGGTGTAGGAGGTTTGGGTGAAGGCTGGGGCGTTGTCGTTGACGTCGGAGACCAGCACGGTTATGTTGTGCTGGGTTTTCAGGCTGGGTGTCCCCAAATCAGTGACGGTGATGATGATGTTGTACTCGTCTGTAGTCTCTCTGTCCAGCGGTGCCTCTGTTACTAGGGTGTAGAAGTTTTCCAAAGAAGTTTTTAGGAAAAAAGGTAGATCATCCTGAATCAAGCAACTTATTTTTCCGTTTTCTTCTGAATCAAGATCTGAAACACTGAAAACTGTAACGACAATCTCAGGCAAATTCTCAGGGATCTGCCTGGTAAATGCGGACATAATGACTTCTGGGGCATTGTCATTGACATCCATGACTTGAGTTAGAACAGTGCATTTTCCAGACAAGGTTCCAGCATCTTTGGCCTCAATATTGACTTCATAGGACTGAATTGCTTCGAAATCAAGTTGTTTTTTCAGTCGAATGTCTCCTGTCATGGGGTTGAGATCGAAGGTTTTTCTAATCTCTTCTGAAGCCTGGAAAAGTGAATAGGAAATCTCTCCATTGACTCCTAAGTCTACATCCGTAGCAGAGACCTTGACAACCAGGAAACCTATGGGACTGTCCTCAGGGATCTGCACCCTGTAGAAAGGCTGCTCAAATTCAGGGGCATTATCGTTGATGTCCAGGACTTCGATGTAGAGCTGAGCGGTGCCAGAGTGGGGTGGTGAGCCACCATCCAGCGCTGTGAGTGTTAACTTGAGCCCAGGTTCCTTCTCACGATCCAGTGCTTTGTCCAGCACCAGCTCGGGGTATTTCCTGCCATCGCTGCGTTCAAGGGTGAGGACCCGAAAATAGGAGTTGGGACTGAGTATATAGTTCTTGATATTATTTTGGCCTACATCTAAATCCTGAGCGTTTTTCAGAGGGAATGCAGTCCCAGGAGGACTGCTCTCTGATATTTTAAGCACCATATCGCTTTCGAGGAACACCGGAGCATGGTCATTTATATCTACTACTTGTAACTCAGCTTGGAAAAACTCTAAGGGATCCGCTAGCAACACCTGGAAACGCAGCACACAGGGCTCTGTGTGACCACACAGTTCCTCGCGGTCCAGTTTCTCATTTAACAACAAATCCCCAGTCGCCTGATTGAGCTGCAAACGCAGTTTGTTCCCTTTGGAAATGACCCTAGCACCCCGCCTGGAGAGTTCCCTCTGCCCCAGACCCAGGTCCTTCGATAAATTGGTTACAAAAGAGTTCCCCTCAGTTTCCTCCACCACAGAATAGCGCCTAGGTTCAGTGTCCGCCTGAGATAAGCCCCAGAAGAGAAAGAAGAAAAAGACTTGCCTTTGTCTGCGAATGAGCTTCCTGCTGGTCTCCATTGTTCTTGCTTGGTGCAGCCTCTGGCAAGGCTGGTTTTGTTGAGCGATGAAGAACTCAATGTCTGAGACCGTGATTATTGCACAGGATACCTCAGAAATATTCCAGTGAGTAGTTCTTTTTGGAGGACCCAGTCCTTCTTCTGTGACACCCTAGCTACTGGAGGGTTTCCAGGCTCTGCGGCAAGTTTTGCCTGTTAATGGAAGCCGCAGTTGCGGTTCCGGTATGTACCTTCTTATCCTGCAGCGCCACCACGCGTCCTCACAGGATCTTATATTTTCTAGGATGAAAATGGATGCACTACTTCTAACTCCTGCCTATACTGTACAGGTTACAACACTAATTTTACTATTGCTGGACCTTACGGTGCAGACAATAGTCTGGGGATCACACAAGAAAAATAACATTAGTAGAGACTTTTTAACTTTAATAATGCTGAGTTTGGAACAAAGAGAAAATATTATGTAACAGCCTAGCTGAGAAGAAATAATATATGCAGAAAATGTCTTAAATATATAACTGGAGTAACATAGAAAACTTTCAGAATATAATTTTATTGCCATGGACTATGGGAATAATTAGCAATTATCTATGAACCTTGGGAAAATTATGTAACCTCTGCCTTAGTTTTCTCATGTGTAAGGTGGAGATTATAACAGTACCTACTATATAGGACTGCTGTGAGTTTCCCCTGTAAAAAATGAGGAAACCAAGGCAGAGACAGAATAAACTTATAGGCACACACACAAACAAGGCATATAATTTAATGCACCAGGTAGCTGAGTTTGCATGAGTCTGTTGTCATGCCTAGAAAAACACCCAATATTCACATGGCAGAAGAATGCATGAGCAGAATTAACTCAATAGATGTTATCATGTTAAATGATGACACAAGGAAAGGCTGGAGAATTTGTATAACAGAGGTATAATATGTGATAGCAGTGGTGATTCTGTATTCAGAAGGATTTCCTGTTTTTGTTAACTCCTCTTCCTTTGAGTGTCAATGTTTTAAAAACCTCTTATTTTAAAAAATTTCAAACCCCATAAAGGAGAATAGTATGATGAACCCACAGGAACTCATAACTAGCTTCAACAATTATAAATATTTTTCCACAATTGTTTATCTCCTAACATTCTCATATCCCAGACGAACTGAATTTTTGCCCTTAAATATTTCATTATACACCTCTAACTTTTAATGACTTAAAAAACAAGTACAGTCTCATACCATACTTAAGAAATTAGGTTCATATTATTTAATATACATCTGTATTTAATTTTTCTCCAATTCTTTCACAGTTCTTTAAATCAAAATCCAAACAAGATTCACTGCACATTATTCTTTTTGTTGTGGTGGAAAATTTCCTCCTCTTCTTTTCCGTGTCATTGATTTGTTAAAAACAAAACTGTTTAATTTTATTCTGTCACTATGAAAACAACTAAAACTCTTACTGCTGTGAGGTATTTTTTGTCCTTAGATTATACCCCATTAGAAATGCCAGTAATAGTACTATTTAAAGTTACCAGCATTAATTTATACTATATTCAATACAGCTATGCAAAAATCATCTGGATAATGTTTAAGAAAGATCAGGTACAGATTATTATAACAAACAAAGCTTCTCTTTAACTCCCCAGTATTTCTAAGTAATTTAACTTGCTTATTTTAAATATTAGATATTTAAAACTATTATTTTTCTCAGACTTTCCAAATTCAGCTCTGCAGTATATTGAATAAGAAGCTTTAAAAAAAACTTTCAAATTAAAGGAGGGAAATGGGTTTAAAAAGGTAGGTAAAGACTACTGTAGAAATATTACTACAGTGTGAGGAAATTAATAAACTAATGAAGAAATCAAAATTATGTGATATTTCTATTCAGGGTCATTAATATTTTCTGGGAAATGAAGGTCATATGTTGAGACAACAAGGAAAAAAACACAAATTGCCCTGGCTGGTGTGGTTCAGTGAATTGAGCACTGGCCTGTGATCCAAAGGCTCACTGGTTCCATTCCCAGTCAGGGCACATGCCTGGATTGCAAGCCAGGTCCCCAGGTGGGAGTGTATGAGGGGAACCACACACTGATGTTTCTCTTTCTCCCTCCCTTCCCCTCTAAATAAATAAATAAGCTTAAAAAAAAACACAAATCGGTCTTTCCATTTTTAAAACTTGAGGTTCAGTTAGACCAGAGCTTTAATAATAATAATTTAATAATTAATTGAGAAAAACTGGATTCTTAGTTTATAAGAAAATAAAATGTCTGGCCAATAAGTACATTATTATTCCCAAATATAGAAAGGACTGAACAGGAATATAAATGAGCAAAAGGGTGCTTCTTTTTAATTGTGAAGAAACTTGCAATGTGATATCTAATGACATAAAAGAGTACAGCATCATAGCAAAATCCCAATGACATAAAGGTTTAGGAAAATACTTAGTTCTGCCATTTATTAGTTGGTGACATTAGTGAACTTACTGAACCTCTATAAATATCTATTTGCTTATTTCAAAAATACTTCTTCTCATAGGTTTACTTCTAAGATTAAAAGTGTTAAAAATAGTGTATGATGTACAGTAAGTGCTTTTTAAAAAGCTTTAAAAGATACTGTATAATCTGTGCTTCTAAAACTTAGGGTAGGTACACATCTATAGCACTGAAATCAACCAAGAAAATAAAAAAGCAGTAGAGTTAGAAGACAATGAACATTAGTTTACAACATCTCAAACAAGATTTGTCACATAATAGACTGTGCACAATGCATAATTGCTAGAGATAAATACACACTTATATTCCATGCTTTGTGGAGGATTCTTAGGGCTAAAGCTGGATCCACTTCTGTGTAAACTTATTCTGTAACTTTAAGAATACTTGAAATAATGTGAAAGCACTCTCCTACAGCAGCACAGGATACAGTTCTTAGGAATGTATTCACAGAAACAATACTCACACTTATTTTTCATTATCAGAAACCCAAATCATTTTGAAATGCAGGATATTCTTCCACTTCCCTCCCTATGCTCTGGGACTGCAGATTAGAAATAATCGGCTTCAGGAACTTGAACTCCCTATTGGCCCCTGGGTCACCCTTCAGATACACATTATACTGGTAGCTCTGGGACAGAGTCCCCGTGCCGCTGACGTCCAACAGGTGCGGTGGAAGGTGGGTCTCAGGAACCGAGCAGCCACCCACCAAGCCGGCCCTGCTCCGCCTGCACAGCCGCACCGCGATGAACGCCAGCACCGAGAAGAGGAAGAGCGACGACACCGACGCCAACGCGATGACCAGGTAGACGGTGAGCGGGTCGGCCTGGGCGCGGTCGGCCGCCGCTTCCGGCTGCGGCAGGTAGGGCTGCGAGAAGCCGTCCACCAGCAGCACGTGCAGCGTCACGCTGGCCGACAGCGGCGGCTCGCCATTGTCCTTGACCAGCACCACCAGCCTGTGCGTGGCCGCGTCGCGCTCGCTCAGCAGCCGCGCCGTGCGCACCTCGCCGTTGTGCGCCCACACGCCGAACAGCCCGGGCTCCGTGGCCTTGAGCAGCTGGAACGACAGCCAGGCGTTCTGGCCCGAGTCGCCGTCCACCGCCACCACCTTGCTCACCAGGTAGCCCGGCTCGGCCGCCCTGGGCACCAGCTCGGTGCAGGGCGCAGAGCCGTTCTGCAGCGGGTACAGCACGAAGGGCGAGTTGTCGTTGGCGTCCAGCACCTGCACGCGCACCAGCGCCTGGCTGCTCAGCGCGGGGGACCCGCGGTCTGTGGCGCCCACGCGGAACTCGAACGCCTGCAGGGCTTCGTAATCCAGCGCCCTCAGAGCGAACAGGTGTCCGTTGTCGGCGTCGATGGACACCAGCGAGACCAGGGTCGGGCTGGGGTCCTGGGGCGGCAGCAGCGAGTAGGTGACCTGGGCGTTGGTGCCCGCGTCTCTGTCTGTGGCGCTGACGCTGCCGATGTGCAGGGCGGGGCTGTTGTTTTCTCGAATGAAGAAGGTGTAGGATGTTTGGGTGAAGGTCGGGGCATTGTCGTTGACGTCGGAGACTAACACGGTTATGTTGTGCTGGGTTTTCAGCCTGGGAGTCCCCAAATCAGTGACAATGATGGTGATGTTGTACTCAGCTGTGGTCTCTCTGTCCAACGGTCTCTCTGTCACCAGGGTGTAGAAATTCTCTACTGATGGCTTCAGGAGGAAGGGGAGATCATCGTGGATGGAGCACACCATCTTTGCATTGTTACCTGAATCTTTGTCTCTAATCCTAAAAACAGCTATGATAGTCTCAGCTGAGTTTTCTGCAATTGAGGTAATAAGTGATGACATGAGCAGTTCTGGTGGATTATCATTTATATCTGTTACATGAACCACCACGGTACATTTTCCAGAAAGCCCTCCGCCGTCCTTGGCCTGAATAGTTAATGTGTAAGTTTGCATTTCTTCATAGTTTAATTCGGTCTTAAGATGAAGACTGCCAGATGTTGAATTGATTTGAAACGTTTTGAGAATTCTTTCAGTGGCATAAAAAAATGCGTAGACTATTTCTCCATTACTTCCGGTGTCTAAATCTCTAGCCGACACGGCAGCAACCAAAGAGCCAACGGGGCTGTTCTCCGGCACCTGTACCTTGTAGAGCGACTGTACAAATTCAGGGGCATTGTCATTTACGTCCAGAACTAGGATGTGTACCAGGGCAGTCCCAGATCTGGGCGGAGAGCCGCCATCCAAGGCGGTAAGTGTTAAACTGAGCTCAGGCACCTCCTCGCGATCTAGCACTCGATCCAGTACTAATTCGGGATAGATATTCCCCTCCCCACTATCATGCACATTAATATGGAAATAGGAATTGGTGCTGATGGTGTAGTTTCTCAAGTTGTTGTTTCCAACATCTGAATCCTGCGCCCTTTCTAGGAGAAATGCCACCCCTGGAGCAGTGCTTTCTAATATTTTCAAGGGAATCTCTCTATCTAGAAACATTGGAGAATGATCATTGATGTCTCTCACGCATAATTCAGCACGGAAAATCTGAAAAGGCTTTTCCAGTAACAACTGGAAAGGCAGTACGCAGGGCTCTGTGGGGCCGCACAGTTCCTCTCGGTCCAATTTCTCATTTAGCAGTAAATCACCAGAAAGCGGATTGAGTAGTAAAAATCCTGTGTTCTGATCTGAAATGATTCTAGATCCCCGAGCTGACAATGCCCCCACCCCCAACCTCAGGTCATTTGCTAGGTTGGTCAGAAAGGTGCCTCTCTCAGTTTCCTCAGCCACAAAATACCGAAGCGGTTCCGCACCAGCCCAAGACACTCCCAGAAATACATAAAGAAGTAGGACTTGCCTTTTCCGCACCGCACGCTCCACTCTGGTCTCCATTCTTTAATCAGTCTTTCTAAACCACTTTCACTCGGCCCCAAGCAGCTTTCCGAAATGTCAGCAGCCGAATTCTTATAAATGAGTTTATAATAACAATGCTTATAGGGAGGGAGCCCCACTTTCCCACTACTCCTATTACCACCGTTTCCTTTCCTCTGCCTTTCTGACTGGCCAGATTTTCTCTTAACACTGGAATCTGCAACATCCTTTGTGAGAGATTTTTCCCTCCTCTTTTTAGCCAGCAGCGCCACCTTGCGTTTTATGAATATTATTCCTGTTTTCAAGAATAGAACAAAAAAGATGGCGGATTAAAAGAAGAGCTGCTGGAGTGGTTTTATGTCCCCCGTGCTCTTTGCTGTTTCATTCCATCTTTTTCCTCAGATGGTCACAGTAATGCTAGTAAGTGCTTATATCGTCCTCCCCTCGTATAATCTGAATTTATAGACAAATAAATATGTTGTTTTCCTTAATATAGGGGCATGAAATTAAACTCTGAATCCCCATCAGGAGTAAAACCTAAGAAAAACTTCTCCTGATTTTAAAACTGATAGTGAAGACTATATAAGAAAATGAAGGCTTTATCAAGAAGTCAACCTCTATTTGTTAAATGCCTCACAATAATGCTGTTCATACTCCAGAGTGAAAGGTCTTTTTTCAGTTTCTTGTGAATTAAATAATCCTTCTGGTTTCAAGGTCTTCACTCTTTACCCATGATATTTTCTGGAACACATTCTGTCCCCAACCTTCATCCTTCACCCACTTTAAGTAATAATATAATTTATATTATTGTTAACATATAATTTCAATGGCCAGCATCTCCAAGGGTATGCAATGAATACTCTTAAAATTAACAATAGCAACTAGATCATTCTTAGTTTTGTGGAACTGCTCCTAATATTTCAACTTTAGCTGTTATGGTTGATCTCCATTTGGGGTAAATGCTTCATTTTTTGGATCAAGACGGTTTTATTCTTTTTTTTTTATTCTTTCATAGTTTAAAGCAATTTTGATGTGTTAAAATTGTACCTTTATTGTTTACCTTTTTGATTCTTGAGTTCCTGATATAATTACAATTAATGATGACATGTTATTGCTTTAATGCAAAGAGGGATTTGATGTGTCAACAGTTTTAGGATTCTTCTGCCCCATGTTGCTCTGTATATGCACATGTGTGTATTTAACATCTATAGTTTTGGTGTTAAACTACCCAGCCTCATAGAATGGGTTTGGAAGATTTTCATCTATTTTTATGTAACAGAATAATTTTTATGTTCACATCATCTGTTTTTACATGCTTCATTACAACTTTTCTTTTAAATGGATTGGGTTTGGTGGTTTTGCTCACAGTGAATCTGTGACTCTTCCATTTTACTTTGATTATTAATCTATACGGGTTTTGTTTTATTTGAAAGTTATTTGCATTTTATTTTTAAAAACCATTTAACAAACATATTAGGTTTTCATTACATTGTATATCTTTAGCTATACCCCTGTTCTTATTAGTAATGTTTAGCATTTTATCTCCTTTTTATTCTTGAAGAGGCTTGCAAGATCTGTATTTTACTTTTAAAACACATTTAAAAAGTAATATATAACTTTGGTTCAAAATCAAATAGTGCTAAGAGGCTTATAATAAAATACAATAATTTTCTGCTCATTCCCTTCTCACTTTCCTCACTTTCTTTCCAATAAGCAGCCATTTTTAATTATTTTAGTTATGTTCTCTGTCATTAATCTGTATTCTGCTGTATTTTGATTAATTGATTTTGGACATTATTAGTTGACTCTTTATTATGTTAAATTCAGTTTTAGTTCTTGTGCACTTCCAAGGATCTTAATACTATCCTTCACTCTCAGTATCATGCAAAATGTTGTTGTGTACTAATTATATTTTTTCTCACTTTTTTCTTGAAGTTAATAATTGCTTTGTTTTTTCATTTACTTGGTTTTCTTTATATATCACTGATTACTCCCACACTTCCTATTGCCTCTCAGTACAATTTTCTGCATGGTCATTCCAATATCTCCTGAGATATCAATTTCCTTAAATTAGGTGGGTGGTATCTAAATCTGTTGCACAGTTATCACTCTGGAACTTTCCTTTGTTGTCATTCTTGGAATTTTCTTTGCCTTTTATTCTGGTTGAATCTTCTTCTAGGGTTTTATTTCTTCTCCTCCTCCCCACTCCTCCCCCTTCTTCTTCATTAACTCTGTGGCTTTAATAGATCACATCATTCAATAGTTTCATCCAATTGATATGTGTCAGGTGAGTTGATGATGATATCCTTCAAAATGTCTGTCTCATACAGCTCCAAACTTGCCTAGTCTACATTTGAGACACAATTGTTATCCTGAGATCACACTTTGGCATCATTTGGAGATTCATTTCACCGCTATTATGTTTTGGATCTTCTTTTTTCTATTGCTTCAGACTTCTTCTCTCTTAGATTACTCTCTCATTTTAATATCTTCAAGTGGTTTCCAGAGAATGGTGTATGAAAGTTAAATTATGTTCTGACCTTGAGTGTATTAAATTATTTTTATTTTACCTTCAAACTTGATTGGAAGTTTGACTGACTGTAGGGTTTTAGGTAGAAAATAATTTTTCTTCAGCATTTTAAAATATTTTGTCAATGAGCTCCCTAAACCAATGTGTTTGTTAAGAAGTCTAAAGTGAATCTTATTTTATATCCTCTATATGTGACCTGTATTTTTATTTCTTGTTGTAGTATATTGTCATTGCCCCAAGCATTTTAAATTTAACACTGATGTGCCTTGGGTTGAGCTTATTTTTATCCATTGTACAGAACAATAGGTAAAACCCTTCAATTAGGAAACTAATTTCCTTCAAATCTTAGAAATTTTTATTAATTGCTTCACTGAATTTTTCCTTGCTCTTTTTTTTTTTCCCTTAGGAATTACTACAGTTCAGATGTTGGACCTCTGGTATGGACTCTAATTTTTCTATTTTTCTGTTTTTTTTTCTCTGTTTTGTTTGCATTTTAAAATATTTTACAATATTACCTGAAGTATTTTCTTAACTCTATCTTCAAGCTCTTCTATCAAGATTTTCATTAATTACATTCACACTTTCCAAGAGCCCTCTTTCTGTACTTATTTCTTAGATGCAATAACTTCTTTTCTTACCTGATGATATTAACAGGGAATTTTTTCCCCCTTAAATCTTTAGTTGTTATTTTTTGTTGCCTGTTCTCAATAAACCTTGATTTCTAAGATATACATGCAAGTCTCACAATTTTCTCTATTCATTATTTGGTACTTAGCTTAAATATCACTTTATTAAAAGATTACTATATCAGCTAGAATTATATCTTATATAATTTATATATTAATATGTTCTTTATAACTTCAGCAAGAAACTACAGACAAACCCATAACAGCAATGACTTACACAAACTAGAATTTTATTTTTCTCTCATAAGAGAAGGCTGGGATAAAATCACAGTAAAGACTGCATTTCATTCCAGTTTGAGCACATCAATTATCTCAATTCCCTCCTGAAACCTCACCTAAGCAATAGAGAGCAAAAATTTAAAATAAATGAACCTATAAAGACAAAAAGAATGGGAGAAGAATAAGTAACCATCAGCAAGACAACTCAACAAATTCCTTCAAAATACTAGTAGCAAATAATTCCTAACTTAAAACTCCATGTCAAACAAAATAAAAATGTGATTTTATAACATCTGAAATTTTCAGATGTTTAAATTCTCGATAAATTTATTACCAACTATTCTTCAGAACTCAAGGGAGTAAACAAAAAAAAAGAGGAAGACTTAAAATCCATAAAATGAAATCAAACTCAGGAGAAACACAAAAGAAATTCCCAGAATGATGGCTAAAGCAAGTTCCAAACTGCCAGCTATGCTATAGATCTACAGAGCAAATAGTATACAATTGAGCAGGAATCTGAATAGCTCCAGAGTGGCTCCAAGAAGAAAATCATGGAACTGAGAGATTTCTTGATGAGTTTAATAATACAATGAGGAGTGTAGACTTTATAAAGTATGAGGATACATTAAAACATGTAAATAGAAAATAAAAGTGAAATGAGGTGATTATTTACTTGAGGTAAAGAAACAAAATCTCAGTACACCATGAGGTTCAGGTGTAATATTTACATAGTTATAATTATATAAACACTATTAAAACAGAATTTTACTTGATATTGCTTTAAGAGAGGATGGGGTGGAGGAAATGTGCAAGTGTGTGTGTGTGTGTGTTCATATGAATGCCCCTTAAGAAAATAAAGAAATGGATAATATCTACAATTAAAATTTCAAAAAAGCATTAATAAGCATCTTATTTAGAAATATGGAAGTAAATATCATGAGAAAAGTTGTTACCTCTGTACATACTTAAATAAAACTGAAAATTTTGTAGCACTGTATGACAAAATTTTAAACCATAAAATGTCTAAGTAATTATGGGGATCAATTTTTAACATACATTGTAAATGTTATAAACATTGATAAGAAACTATATATAACAAAACATAAAGTGAGGTGAAGGGAAGAGGGTTAAAGCGTAAGGAGAAAGTGTAAGGCAGTTAAGCTATGTTAATATACTAATTTTGTTTAACCTTATAGGAATTATATACTTAAGCAAGTTTTATACTTTCATATTATTTTGTCATGATATTCAAGTAAAATCTGGCAGTTTTAATTATGAAGCTAGCCATTTACTATAGGTCCATTTTATATCATAGTTTCCATCTATTAATTTATTCTTATATAAAGTCATAGAAATATTTTTAAATGATGTTGACTTAATATTAATACATTTCTGAGTGCTGGAATAATGATGTTAATTTGCTTTCTTTTTTCTTATTGAATATGCTTGAACCATATGACTATATATTAATAGAATAAGAATAATTATTTACATATTCAAAAGCATTTATTGTGAAAAAAGTCATAAGTCTACCAATATTTTTCCACTTTTTTCTATTAACAGGAATTAAATCCTTTAAAATTATAGCAGGTGGTCTAATTAAATGCTATCAAATTTTTAAAAATACTCAACTTAGAAAACATCCAGCTAAAATATTAGTTCACTTGAGGAAATACAACAGTCTTTTTAAAACAACTACAAGAATGCAGTAATTTACAAGGTCACAAAATTTCATAAATGAAAATTACTTTTAAAACTGAAACTCATCACTTACAATTGACTCATGCTGATGATAATCATAAAACACAATTTTCTTAATCATAACAAGATATCACTGAACAAGCTTAAATATCAGGAATCTGAAAACTTCCAAAAATCTTACCCCCAAGGTCCAAGAAACACTATTGCTCTGCTATTGTATGAACATGCAAAATATGAGGGAAAAACCCAACAAAACAACAAGAAAAACACCTAGAGATTCTGAATATGAAATACTTCAACAAGTTGCCGTAACTATAAATATGGTAATAATTATGAATTGTGAACATGTAAGCTCTTTCTGTGAATGAAAATGGGTTGGGAAGTAATACATTAGTGAATATTATCATGTCTTGTTAAGATGAGATTTCTAATTGAACTCAAAATTATTTCTGGAGTCTTCCTCATGACCCTACCAGCCCCTTCGCCCATAGTCTGGACAGTTGGTTTGAGGAACTTGAACTCCCTGGTCCCTAAGCCTCCCTTCAGACACACCTCATACTGGTAGCTCTGAGACATGGCGCCCATGCCGCTGAAATTCAAAAGGGAAATACAGAATATACTTGAAGGAGAGATTTTTGTCCATGAGGCTCCCAAAACTCTGTATGTAAGGAAAATTAGAGATATTACAAAACACACTACATCATGACGAGATTTCTAATTGAATACAAAGTTATCCCGGAAGGTGGCGTTTTCCTCTACTTCTTCACTAGTGCCTTGGGGAGGCGGGAGTTTGGGGATAACTGGATTCAAGAATTTGAACTCATTTGACCCGGAGCCTCCAGTTAAACATATCTCATACAGATAGCTCTGGGACAAGGTACCAGTACCGGTGACGTCCACTAGGTGACCCTGAAAGTGGCCCTCAGGAACTGAGCAGCCACCCAGTGAGGTGGTCCTGCTCCGCCTGCACAGCCGCACCGCGATGAGCGCCAGCACCGCGAAGAGGAAGAGCGACGACACCGACGCCAACGCGATGACCAGGTAGACGGTGAGCGGGTCGGCCTGGGCGCGGTCGGCCGCCGCTTCCGGCTGCGGCAGGTAGGGCTGCGAGAAGCCGTCCACCAGCAGCACGTGCAGCGTCACGCTGGCCGACAGCGGCGGCTCGCCATTGTCCTTGACCAGCACCACCAGCCTGTGCTTGGCCGCGTCGCGCTCGCTCAGCAGCCGCGCCGTGCGCACCTCGCCGTTGTGCGCCCACACGCCGAACAGCCCGGGCTCCGTGGCCTTGAGCAGCTGGAACGACAGCCAGGCGTTCTGGCCCGAGTCGCCGTCCACCGCCACCACCTTGCTCACCAGGTAGCCCGGCTCGGCCGCCCTGGGCACCAGCTCGGTGCAGGGCGCAGAGCCGTTCTGCAGCGGGTACAGCACGAAGGGCGAGTTGTCGTTGGCGTCCAGCACCTGCACGCGCACCAGCGCCTGGCTGCTCAGCGCGGGGGACCCGCGGTCTGTGGCGCCCACGCGGAACTCGAACGCCTGCAGGGCTTCGTAATCCAGCGCCCTCAGAGCGAACAGGTGTCCGTTTTCGGCGTTGATGGACACCAGCGAGGCCAGGGGCAGGTTGGGGTCCTGGGGCGGCAGCAGCGAGTAGGTGACCTGGGCGTTGGTGCTCGCGTCCCTGTCTGTGGCGCTGACGCTGCCGATGTGCAGGGCGGGGCTGTTGTTCTCGTGGATGAAGAGGGTGTAGGAGGTTTGGGTGAAGGCCGGGGCGTTGTCGTTGACGTCGGAGACCAGCACGGTTATGTTGTGCTGGGTTTTCAGTCTGGGAGTCCCCATGTCAGTGACGGAGATGGTGATGTTGTACTCTGCCTGGCGCTCTCTGTCCAGCACACCTTCTGTTACCAAGGTGTAAAAATTTTCTAAAGTAAGTTTCAGAAGGAAGGGGAGATGGTGTTGGATGAAACACGTCATTTTGCCATTGTCTCCTGAGTCTGGATCTGAAATTTCGAAAACAGCTACCACAGTATCAGGGGTATTTTCTGGGATATCACTGATGAGTAAAGACATGGTCAGTTCTGGGGCATTGTCATTTACATCCATCACTTCTATGACTACAGTGCATTTTCCTGAAAGCCCCCCTCCATCTGAGGCCTCAATTTCCATACGATAAGATTGAATTTCCTCAAAATCCAACATTCTTTTTAATCGAATTTCTCCCGTGACAGCATTTATTTCAAACATCTGAATGCCTTGAGTTGAGTATTGGAAAAATGAGTAGGAGAGCTCTCCATGGGTCCCAGCATCTAAATCTCTAGCGGAGACAGTGGTGATGAGGGAGCCTATAGGGCTGTTCTCTGAGACCTGCACCTCATAGAGCAGCTGGTCAAATTCAGGCGCATTGTCATTTATGTCCAGGACTACAATGAGAACCTGGGACGTCCCAGTCCTGGGTGGTGACCCATCATCCAGTGCTGTGAGGGTTAACCTGAGCTCTGGTTGCTCCTCACGGTCCAGCGCTTTGTCCAGCACCAGCTCGGAGTATTTTCTGCCATCGCTATGATTGCGAATGATAAGGTGGAAATGGGCGTTGGTGCTAATTGTGTAGTTTTGAACTGTGTTACTGCCCACGTCTAAATCCTGAGCTATTTTCAAAGGAAATGCAGTCCCTGGATGGCTGCTTTCCGGGATTTTTAGGAGGATTTCCTGTTCCAAGAATTCTGGGGCATGGTCATTTACATCTCGGAGCTGTAGTTCACCTTGAATAAACTGCAGTGGGTTTTTCAGTAATACCTGGAAATGCAGTATACATGGATCTGTGTCACCACACAACTCTTCCCGGTCCAATTTTTCCTTTAGGAGCAAATTCCCACTCTTCTGCTCGAGCTGCAAATGCTGTTTGTTCCCTTTAGAAATAATCCGGGCGCCACGCGCGGCCAGCTCCCCTAAGCCCAGCCCCAGATCTTTCGCTAGGTTCGCCACAAAAGAGCCACTGTCCCTCTCTTCTAAAACAGAATATTTAATGGTCGCCCCGCCCGCCTTCCACAATAGTAAAAGAATAATAATGGCGGTCACTTGCCTTCTCCGTGGCGCTTTGGGTAGCGGCATTTCCATCCTTCTTCTGGGCCCAAAAGATCCAGTATTAAATCACGAAATAATTGCTTTGCATCCAACTCTGCTATCTTGGTTCAATAATCTTGAGTTAGTTCTTAACATCGACTGACATGGGGAGGAAGATAGCTGCTTCTTTGAAACCTATCCCCAGTGGTGTGAAATGTTTCCTTTGCTAGCTGCCAGAGACGGCTCAGCTTTACGTAGACTTGGAATCACAGAGACAGCTTTTACTCGTTTATCCTGCAGCGCCACCCAGCGTTCTGTTTTACTACTCCAGGCAGTTTTCATTTCAAAGCACAATTTAATAGCTAAAACACATTGAATGCCTTTTTGGGTCACAGAGTGCTACAAGTTCCTTTCCCCCCTCATCTATTATGCAGTCTTGTTCAAGTAGCTAACAATAAGTTGTGAGAGCACAGTAATACCTATTAACCTATATTCATCTTCTTAATAAAGGTACAGGTTCAGTATACAAAACTCAGCTGGGGATAAATTCATGGAGTCATTCAATAAGTATTTCTCTGTGCAGAAAATTTTGTAGCTTCTGGAGATAAAATTTAAACACAAAGATGAATTTTAAAATTTAGTTCTTATTCCCAAGCAAAGTAAAATGTGCCTGTAACTCCTGAAAAAAAAAAAAGTGATGTTTTGGCAGTCTCTGGGCTACATAGCATTTTGAGAATTTCTTTTCTTTGCAAATTCACTGTGTGCATAGCCCAGTAAAGTTGAGAGTAAAGGCCATTTGTTTTATTAGAAGTCAATATAAGCTCAGAATTCAGGCAATGTGTTTCAAAAACACGAAGAAAGCAATAAACTCAATTAAGTCAAGTATATACTTTCTAGGGAAGAAGGGTTTTGACCTGTCAGCTTTGGATAAGAGCCTGTCCAAGTGTACATCCTCTGGTACAATAGAGATAGGGTTATTGAAAAACACCACTGGATCAACTAAAGCCATGTGAGTTGGGGTGAGAATGTCAGAAGAAGCAGTATCCCCAAGGAAGAATGCTATTCCAAGGAGAGGGTAAATATATGAGAATACAAAACAGTAAGTGTTCCCTACAGGCATCAAATCAACCAGTATTCATCAATGACAAAAGAGCTATAGCAGTTCACTTATTTGGATAAAAAATACAGCCAAATGTCATTTAGTTAAGTCCACTTCCATTTTAAGGATAAAAATAAAATATTCACTCACTTTTCACTTTAGTATGTATTGCCTAACTTTGGTGGGAAACTAAAAAGAGGGATTGTTCATAAAATACTACAAGTATAACCAACACAAGACCAAATACAGGTTAAATTGTAGAAGTAACTTATTCTATGATTAATAAAGATAAATGATGCATACACAGCACTAGAAGTGAAAATATGACATTATTTATCCAATAAACTGACACTAGTAACTTACTTAGGTCTTGGCAGGCATCACATTTATATTAATAAAAGCTAAGAAACTAGGAATAGGAGTTTGCAAATTATAATTTGAATTTTACTAAACAATACTTTTGAACTTTCAAATTGTTGAACAAAGACAAGGAGATAAAATGTACTCTCAAGCATTTTATGTTCTGTAATAGAGTTTTGGGTTAGTGGAATGTGTTTTCTATTTAGAGAAAAAGTAAAAGATTGATATTTAATAATTTCACTTATTTACAAGGGCACCAGAGTGTAGAGAGAATATTAACATTTCCGCATCCTTTGAAAAAATTTTTTGATTAATATACAAATAGTAATAACATTCAGCAAATGTTTTTAAGCATTTAAAGTTGGGCCAGTGTTTTAAAAAGACCATCATATTCTTACATGAAGCTCACAAACTGTAATTTAATGAGTTGACAGTTTTGTAAGGTCTCTATTCACAGAAAATATGGTTACTAAAATACACATAAATATGAATGGCTATCTTAGCACTTAGCCACCATTGGTATTTATCTTTATTTTATCACATTGTAGGAGTTACCCCCAAATGAGACTTACACTGGCAGATTAAATAATATCAAACACTCACATTTAAAACTCTTTCCTAGATAGCAATAGTAAGAACAGTTTTCACCAACAGTTAAAAATGCAATCATACTTAAGAATTTTTTAATATGATTTTTGTAAAAAGATAGATTATTAAATTTCAAAAATTTTAAATTATGCAAATTAAAATTGATTTCTATTCAGATTGTCAAATATAATTGAATGAATAATTTAGAAACTATTAAGCATAATATAGAGAAAATACTGTGTATATGCAATATCTGAATTTCTTTTAATTTCACCCTAAGAATTAATCAAGAAAAGAACCATCAATAACATGTAACTAAGTTAAAAGAGATTTCCAAACTTAGTAAGTAGGGTTCAGTAGAATAATCTAATACTTAACTGAATAGGAAGCTATTCCGAAAGGTGGGGTTTTCCTTCATTTCCCTCCCAAGTTCCTTGAGGAGGGAAGTTGGGAAGAATTGGATTCAGGAACTTGAACTCACTGGTCTCTGAACCTCCCTTCAAACACAACTCATACAGGTAGCTTTGGGACAACGTACCAGTGCCGCTAATGTCTACCAGGTGGCCACGAAAGTGACCCTCAGGAACAGAGCAGCCACCCACCAAACCAGCCCTGCTCCGCCTGCACAGCCGCACCGCGATGAACGCCAGCACCGAGAAAAGGAAGAGCGACGACACCGACGCCAACGCGATGACCAGGTAGACGGTGAGCGGGTCGGCCTGGGCCCGGTCGGCCCCCGCTTCCGGCTGCGGCAGGTAGGGCTGCGAGAAGCCATCCACCAGCAGCACGTGCAGTGTCACGCTGGCCGACAGCGGCGGCTCGCCATTGTCCTTGACCAGCACCACCAGCCTGTGCTTGGCCGCGTCGCGCTCGCTCAGCAGCCGCGCCGTGCGCATCTCGCCGTTGTGCGCCCACACGCCGAACAGCCCGGGCTCCGTGGCCTTGAGCAGCTGGAACGACAGCCAGGCATTCTGGCCCGAGTCGCCGTCCACCGCCACCACCTTGCTCACCAGGTAGCCCGGCTCGGCCGCCCTGGGCACCAGCTCGGTGCAGGGCGCAGAGCCGTTCTGCAGCGGGTACAGCACGAAGGGCGAGTTGTCGTTGGCGTCCAGCACCTGCACGCGCACCAGCGCCTGGCTGCTCAGCGCGGGGGACCGTGGAATTCGAACGCCTGCAGGACTTCGTAATCCAGCGCCCTCAGGGCGAACAGTTGTCCGTTGTCGGCATTGATGGACACCAGCGAGGCCAAGGGCAGGTTGGGGTTCTGGGGCGGCAGCAGCGAGTAGGTGACCTGGGCGTTGGCGCCTGAGTCCCTGTCAGTGGCGCTGACGCTGCCGAAGTGCAGTGCGGGGCTGTTGTTCTCACGGATGAAGAGGGTGTAGGAAGTTTGGGTGAAGGTCGGGGCGTTGTCATTGACGTTGGAGACCAGCACGGTTATGTTGTGCTGGGTTTTCAGTCTGGGAGTCCCCATGTCAGTGACAGAGATGGTGATGTTGTACTCTGCCTTGCGCTCTCTGTCCAACGCTCCTTCCGTTACCAAGGTGTAGAAATTCTCCGCCGACGGTCTTAGAAGAAAGGGGAGATTTTCATCTACAGAACAGATAACCTGTTGGTTATGTCCAGAATCTGCATCTGATACACTGAAAATTGCCACTATTCTCTCTGACAGGTTTTCAGGAATAGGGCTGATGAGAGACGACATGGTCAATTCAGGGGCATTGTCATTCACGTCCACAACCTCGATGACAATAGAGCATTTTCCTGATAGTCCTCCACCATCTGTGGCCTCAACATCCAGGTGATAAGATTTAAATTTCTCAAAATCTAACGTCTTTCTCAGTCGAATTTCGCCTGTGATTGCGTTTATTTCAAAGGGTTGATTAACATCATCGGCTTGAAAGAGAGCATACGATACCTCTCCAAAGGATCCTGCATCTAAATCTCTCGCTGAGACGGTGATAACCAGAGAGCCAAGGGAATTGTTTTCAGGGACTTGTGCCTCATAGAGCTCCTGAGCAAACTCAGGGGCATTCTCTGTGGTCCCTGACAGGGGTGGAGACCCACCGTCCAATGCAGTGAGGATAAGCCTGAGCTCTGCCTGTTCCTCGCGGTCCAACGCTTTGTCCAGTACCAGCTCTGGGAACTTCCTGCCGTCGCTGCGATTGCGGGTGAGAACGTGGAAGTGAGAATTGGAGGTGATTGTGTAGCTCTGAAGGCTGTTGCTACCCACGTCTAAATCCTGTGCCATTTTC
Organism: Furipterus horrens; assembly: GCF_987537825.1. Classification (NCBI taxonomy): domain Eukaryota; kingdom Metazoa; phylum Chordata; class Mammalia; order Chiroptera; family Furipteridae; genus Furipterus; species Furipterus horrens. The sequence goes on from NW_028327180.1 coordinate 73,117,376, forward strand.
AAAGGAAATATCTTTCCTGGTGTAGTAATTTCTGATATTTTTAGTAGCATTTCTCTAGCTGGGAACTCCGGGGCGTGGTCATTTATATCTCTGACTCGCAAGGCAGCCTGGAAAAACTGCAAGGGATTTTCCAGTAACACCTGGAATGGTAGCAGACATGGCTCAGTGGAGCCGCACAGCTCCTCCCGATCCAGTTTTTCATTTAATAGCAAATCACATGTCTGTGGATCAAGATGCAAACACTTTCTGTTTCCCTTGAAAACAACCCGGGCTCCCCGCGCGGCCAGCTCTCCCATCCTGAGTCCCAGATCCTTTGTCAAGTTAGCCACAAATGTGCCAATTTCTGTCTCCTCCAATACAGAATACTGAATTGATTCTGAACCCGTCTCCCACAAAAGCATCAATATAATGAAGATGGTCACTTGCCTTTTCTTGCGATGTGCTTTTGTTGGTGCCATCTTTATTGTTATGTCTAATTCCAGAAGAAAAATCCTTTTAACTCCCAATCACCACGCCCACCATCGACCAACCAAAATATCTTTGCTAAAGAGTTTCTAATTCTTTTTTTTTTTTAACTTGCCTGGCGATGACTGCCTTCCTGAACACATTTGTTTTGGCTTTAGCTTAAATGTGTTCTGTATTTTTTTTCCCCTTGGGTTTCTCAGTGAAATGGCGTCCACTGAATCTGCAGAGCTTGGATGTACTCTTTTAGCCTGCAGTGCCACCACGCATTCAAATCAATAACTTCACGAGATGCTTTCAGGTTAATATCATTTTCAAAATATGAGTATTATAAAGACTTTTAGGTCGAGTCAGTGTTTCTGAAACTGGAGTGTGGGAAACACTTGCATAAAGGATTACCTGGGGGTTTCGGGGTATTTACTAAAGGGCTCCTCTCTGAAATATGTCAGTGGAAATATAAGAACACAAGAACACCAAATAGAATTATTTCAGATTGATTTGATATTTATTGAGAGGTGAAATCAATTGAGTTCAAGCAAAATCCACTTCAGGTAAGAGCCAAAATGATGGGAGGTTAAAAGTGAGGGTATTTTTTCAAATATTTCAACTCTAGGTAAAATAAATAAAGCTAAATAAAATCTAAACTTTGAACAGATGAAATAATTTTGTAGTTGAAAAACACCTCTATGTATCTAGAAGGATAAAAGTAAGATCACTGTGACCAGCTTCCATGGTTCACTTGGTAAATGTTACTGTGAATGGACTGTCTCGAGGATATCAATAACAAATTGATGAAGTAAGCCAACAATCATAAACATCTTTGGTGGGTTTAGTTTCTTCTCTGAAACAAAGGTCTTTCCAACTCAAACCTAAATGCTTCCTTCTTTCAGTGGACATTTGAATTCCAGCTTAATGGCATCCCTGCCACCCAGAGTCCTTTACTCACTCTGTCTGCAGCACAACCAGGCATCCTCAAACACAGCTTGCTGAATTACTTTTCATGTAAAGGCAAATTTTATGAGTAGTACTGTATGTGAAAAACTCAATTTAGATCTTTGAAATGCCTTTGAAAACGTTGGTTGTTATGACCAAGAGAAAGAAGAGACTATTTAAGGTATCCCCCAAAGGTATCAGTTGCATATGTGAAGAAACTGCCTTTTTATGGAGAGTGGTTACGTTCAATTACCTCAGGAGAATACTTCTTGGTTTTATTCTTGTTCGCTCTGATCTGATTTGCAAGAATAGAGGTGAATTGACTTTGCTTTTATAAACATGTTTCACAAGGAATCATTTATTTAAATATTTAATTATGAAAACAGTTCAACATATAGCAAGTTAAACATCATAAACTTCCATCTACATATCACCCAACTTGACAACATTATGTCTTTTTCATCATACATTTCCCTCCACTCTCAGGCTCATACTAATATTTACTTATGCATAGTTCTTTTCTTAAGAACAAATCAAAATGCACTAATCTAAACAGAAGGATTTTAACAAATCGATCCATCCATGTAACCCACACCTCTTTCAAGATAGAGAACATTTTCAGCATTCATTGGGAATCATCTTAATCATATTTTCCAGCTTACTTTTAATAATTAGATGACAAAACTTGGTCTCTTCTGCACACAACTTGGGAAGATAAACAATGTAAAAAATTTAAAAAGCACCATGCCTGTGCTCTTCATGCTCATGTATGCTGATGTGAAGTGACAAATATTATACTTTCAAGATTAACTCAGCTGGATTATTACCAGTGAGTTGAATAATATTTCAATACTTTAACTGGTGAAACATTGTAAAATATATTAAACTTAATTTTAATTAGCTTATAATTATTACATAGCTGATCTAGCTGATTTCCATTTTTGTGCTATACATGTTTGTTTTCCTTTTATTCATTAAACATTTAAAAAGTCTTCAAGTTTATTTAAGGTGAAAGACAAAGACTAAATTTCAAGGCTGAATTGACTCTCTTTAAAATCTTTTAAAATTTATTTATGCAGGGAAAAACAATAATTCAGGGAAAATATAGAGATACGTAAGTAATCACTTTAAAAAACCTCTCAATGGGAGATGTGCTGCAGAAAATTCTGAAAACATCAAGGATCCAATGCTAAACACATCTGAAATCTGAAATGGTTGGGAAGGAAGACTTCTGTCAGTCTTGCTAGATGTTTGACAACTTTGTTGAGTTTTTCAAAGAACTACCTTTTTATTTTATTGATTTTTGTTATTAATTTTGAATGTCATTGATTTCTTCTACAATATTTTATTATTTCCTTCCTTCTGCTTGCTGTGAGTTTATTTTCTTCTTCCTTTTTTATATTCTTGAGGTGAGAGCTTAGATGATTGAGGCTTTTCCTCTTTTAGAATGTATTCATTGAGCACTATAAATTTCCCTTTCTGAATCACTTTAGCTGTGTCTTGTAAATTGTGACACATTGTCTTTCCATTTCCAATTCAGTTAAATGTATTTTTTATTTAACTTGAGATTCTGTTTTGATCCATGGATTAGTTATAAGTATATTGTTTAGTTTCCAGGTATTTGACGTTTTTACTATTATTTTTCTGTTATTGATTTTTAGTTTGATGCCATTGTAGCTAGAGAACCCACACTGTATGATTTGAATTATTTTAAATTGGTTTAAGTTTGTGTTATGGTTTTGTTTATCAGGTCTGTCTTGTATATGTTCTGTGAGTATTTGAAAATAATGTGTATTTTAGTATTGAAAAGGTGTTCTAGAAATATAGATTAGATCCTTCATTGTTGAATTCTACTTATCATAACTAATTTTTCTGTCTAGTTATTGTATCACTTGTTGAGAGGGGGTGTTGAAATCTCTAACTTTAATTGTGGATCTGCCCAATTCTCCTTTAAGTTCTATCAGTTTTTGCTTCACATATTTTGCAACTCTGTTGTTTGGTGTATACATGTTTCAGATTGCTATGTCTCCGTCTTTTATTATTATCTAATGTTCCACCCAGTATCGGGTCATTTTCTTGGCTCCAATATCTACTTTATCTGACATTAATATGGCCACTCTTGTTTTATTTTTTCTATTTAAAGAATACAATTTTTACCTTTTGACTTTCAATCTGCCTATATTATTATATTTGAAGTGAATTTTCCTATAGGCAGCATATAGTTGGTCATTTTTTAAACCCATTTTTGTCAGTTTCTTTGTTTTAATTGGTGTGGTCAAACTATTTACATTTAATGCAATTACTAATGTTAAAACTTGCCGTTTTATTTTTTGTTTTCTTCTCTGTTTTTTTTTGTTGTTGTTGTTTGTTTCTGTTTTCTTTTTCCTGCTTTCTCATAGGTTATTAGAACATTTTTTAGAATTCTATTTTGATTTCCCTAGAGTGGTTTTTAGCGTTTTACTTTGTGTAGCTTTTATACTGGTTGTCCCATACATAACTCATCATGGTTTACTGGTGTTGTCATGTTACCAGTTCATGAGAAGACTGGCAAACTTATCTCCCTTTACAACTTTTTTCCTTCCCTCATTTAGAATATATATGTATAATTAAATATTTCTTCTACCTACATTTAGAATTATATCAGACAGTGTTATAACTTTGGATTCAACCATAAAACATAATATAGAAAACTCAAGAGGAAAAGGAACATCTGTTGCATTTACCTATATTTTTGTTTACTGTGGGTTTTTTTTTTTTTTTTCTTCCTGATGTTCCATTTTTAAAAAATGGGTTCCTTTCTGTTTGGAGAATTTTCTTTATCCATTCTTTATGGGTAGTTCTACAGGCAACAAATTCTCTTTCTGAAGGATATTTTCACTGGATATAGGCTTCTGGGTTAACAGATATTTTCGTTCAGCACTTGAAAAATATTATGTCACCTCTGACCACCATGGCTTCTAATGAGGAATCTACTGTCATTCAAATTGTTATTGTCCTATGGATAATGTGTCATTTTTCTCTCTCACTGCTTTCAATATTTTTTCTTCTCTTTAGTTTTCATAAATTTAACTATGATGTCTTTTCATACAGATTGTTATGGTTTATTTTGTTTTAAATTTCTTAGGCTTCTTGAATCTCTGGGTCTATGTCTTTTGCCAAATTTGAGAAGCTTTCTCCTTTCCTTCTGGGATTCTGACAAGACAGCGTTAGATCTTTTGTTATTGTCCCATAGGCCCCAAGGTTTTGCTATTTTATTTTTTTATAGTCTATATTATCTCTCTTGTTCAGACTGGGTAATGTTTGTTGTTCTTTCTTCTAGTTCATTGATTTTTGTTTGTCCTCTCTATTCTGCTGTTGAACTCAACCACTGAGTTTTTCATTCCAATGATTGTATTTTTAATTTGTAAAATATCCATTGTTATTTATTTATATCTTTTATTTCTTTGCTGCAGTTTTCAATTTCTTGCTAAGACTCTGTTTTTCATGTTTCAAGTATATTCTTAATTGCTTGTAAAGCATTTTGAAGTTCATTTAAAAATCTTTGTCAAATAATTCTAATATCTCTGTCACCTAGGTGTTGGCATTTATTAGCTATCTATTTCATTCACTTTAATGTATTTCCAGTTCTTGATATGATTCAGATTGTACCTCCCTAGATGTGCACGCACTTCAAAAGAACTCTTGCCCAAGTGCATGAGGAGATAGACTCAATCATTCTTATTGCAGCATTGTTCGTAGTTCAAAACTCTTGGAGCAACCCCAAGTCATTCAAAAGTAAAATAAATTTAAGGGTAAAGGTGTATATAATGGAATACAATAGAGCACTCCAATGAAGGAACTACATTAACATGATGGGAAAAGTAAGCCTAATGATGATTCATACTAAATTGATCCAATTATATAAATTTCAAAAGCAGACAAAGCTGAACAATATATCATCTAGATATATATGCATATTTGTTGCAACTATAAAAAAGAACAAATAATTAATTAAAAATCAGGACCAGTGTTGATTTTCATGAGGATAGAAGATGTAATAAAGTTAGAAGCACAGGGGGTTTCCAAGATCTTGGCATTGTTCTAACCTTAAGCTGGGTGATAGGTAAGTGGTTGAACATTTTATTATTTTTATTTTAAATTACACACATACATTGTATACACTTTTTAAATATTTAATAGATTTAGAACTAGAAAAAGTAAAAACAAAAAAGCAATATCTCTAGGGTCAGGCTGCCTGATTCCACTACTTACTGTAGTTACTTTAACTCTGTATGTCCTAGTTTGTTCTTCTCTAAAATAAGGATGCCAATGGTACCATTATTTTGATGATTAAATGAGATATGTGTAAATAATTTAGAAAACAGCCAAGTGTATAGACAGTATGTAATAATAATACATTATATATAACATAAAATAATATTTAATAATTATTATTTCCCTCAAGACCTCCCTTTAGAAACTTTAAGGCTCCTTTCTAAAGAAATAAAAGAAATTTTTCTGGAGAACACTAATATATTTAGTGGAGACTTTGGAATCCCAGCATGGTATCATGGTATTTGAAGGGCCACATCCTGAAGAGTTCCCTGCACATTCATCACAATGCACCCCAAAGCAAAATCTGATCTTTTATAAACCTGGCTGACCCTGAACTGATTCACACAGAGCACCATGTCATAAATTTCACTCAGACAGAAACTTGGGTGCACACTGCTCTATCCTACAAAAGCGTAAAAGACATAAAACAGCAAACTTGAGTATATAAAACTAAAGGTTCATTTGAGAGAGGTTTGAGAGTGTAAGAAACAGAAAACAGAAACAATAAGAATTTAATTATTTTCTCTCATATGGAAAATCAAAAGAAACTATTGCTAGTTAAACAAGAGATGGAGCCCTGGCTGGAGTGGCTCAATGGATTGAGAACCACCCTTTAAAACAAAAACTCACCAGTTTGATTCCTAGTCACCCAACTGATAAATGTATCTCTCACACATTGATGTTTCTCTCCCTCTCATTCTCCCTCCCTTCCCCTCTCTCTAAAGATAAATAAATAAAGTCTTTTCAAAAAAGGAATGGAGGTTTCAGTTTGTGCAGAGAAGTAGCAGAAAATAGTGAGATAGCTATATGTGAAGGATGTATAAGAGAAATTTAAGTGTGCTAAGTACTAAATAATAATGGCAGAAAATTAATTGTTTAAAGTTTATGAACAAGGTTACAAACATGTTATTTAGTGATAAGAAAGTAAATATCAAAAAACTAGAAAATAAAAGGTTTAAAAGTGCTTTCCAATGGGATAAAGGGAAAAACAGACAAAACCAAGTGTTGACAAGAATGTACAGGACCTGGTACATTCAAACTCTGGTGATAATAGTATAAATTGGTACACATACATTGGAAAATTATTTTAAAATATCTATGAAAAGTGAACATCTACTTATTAAATGAGTTGCAATTTTACCCCTAGGTATATACCTAACAGAATGTATAAACATGTTTGCCGAAAGGTACAAAAATGTTCAGAGCAGTATATTTCAAACAGCCAAATTTTGCACCAACCCAATTATCCATCTACCATAGGATGGATAATAAATTATGAAATATTCATACACTGGAATACTACACAGAAATAAAATGAATAAAATTAAAAACAATATCATAAATGTCATAAACATGTTGATTGAAATAAGCCATACACAAAACAGTATATAGTCTACTCTTCTATTTAAATAAATTTAAAACAGGCAAAACTAAATTATAGTCAGGATATTTGTTATACTTGTGCTGGTAGTGATTTTAAGGATAATTCGTGTAGCACCTGGGGTGCCAGTAATACTTTATCATCAAGATGTTGATACTAAGTATGTTGATTTTCTGAAAATATTAATACATTGTGCTAAAATTAAGAATATGTTCCCTTTTCTGTGCATATTTTATAACTTCATAAAAATTTATGCTTAAAAAATGTTTGCCAGTCAGAATGAGAGCCAGGAAAGAAGAGTAGATAGAAGATTGTTGCTTTCATCATGTTTTCTCACATATTGCATTTGTTAGCAAAAGCATATTTTCATTTGAAAACAAAAATTTTAAAACATGTAAAAACACTTTTTAAATTTTGCTATTTAGCATCAAATATACTTGAGTATAATGAAACAATGGGCTGAATACAAAGAAAAGCAATTAATATTTGATTTTATTAAGACAGTTAATCTAAACAAATGGCAACAAGAGGAACGAACATTACAGGAAAATCGGCATCATGCAGGGATTTGAAATGGCATTATACAAATAATGACATCGTCTAGAACTGAGTTTTCCAAAATTAGACACAATAAAGTGCAATGGACAAATAAATTACAAAAGGGAAATCCAGGCTATCCTTGAAGGTGGGGTTTTTGTCCATGATACTCTCGAACTCTGTATCTGGGAAAAATGGAGATGTTACAAAAGAAATTGTGTCATGATGAGATTCCTAACTGAATACGAAGTTATTCCGGAACCTTGCATTTTCTATTTCTTCGCTAGTGCCTTGGGGTTGGAGGTTGGGGATAACTGGCTTCAAGAATTTAAACTCATTTGACCCGGAGCCTCCAGTCAGACATATCTCATACTGGTAGCTATGGGACAAGGTCCCAGTGCCACTGACGTCCACCAGGTGGCCCGGAAAGTGACCCTCAGGAACTGAGCAGCCGCCCACCAAGCCGGCCCTGCTCCGCCTGCACAGCCGCACCGCGATGAACGCCAGCACCGAGAAGAGGAAGAGCGACGACACCGACGCCAACGCGATGACCAGGTAGACGGTGAGCGGGTCGGCCTGGGCGCGGTCGGCCGCCGCTTCCGGCTGCGGCAGGTAGGGCTGCGAGAAGCCGTCCACCAGCAGCACGTGCAGCGTCACGCTGGCCGACAGCGGCGGCTCGCCATTGTCCTTGACCAGCACCACCAGCCTGTGCTTGGCCGCGTCGCGCTCGCTCAGCAGCCGCGCCGTGCGCACCTCGCCGTTGTGCGCCCACACGCCGAACAGCCCGGGCTCCGTGGCCTTGAGCAGCTGGAACGACAGCCAGGCGTTCTGGCCCGAGTCGCCGTCCACCGCCACCACCTTGCTCACCAGGTAGCCCGGCTCGGCCGCCCTGGGCACCAGCTCGGTGCAGGGCGCAGAGCCGTTCTGCAGCGGGTACAGCACGAAGGGCGAGTTGTCGTTGGCGTCCAGCACCTGCACGCGCACCAGCGCCTGGCTGCTCAGCGCGGGGGACCCTCGGTCTGTGGCGCCCACGCGGAACTCGAACGCCTGCAGGGCTTCGTAATCCAGCGCCCTCAGAGCGAACAGATGTCCGTTGTCGGCATTGATGGACACCAGCGAGGCCAGGGGCAGGTTGGGGTCCTGGGGCGGCAGCAGCGAGTAGCTGACCTGGGCGTTGGGGCCCGCGTCTCTGTCAGTGGCACTGACGCTGCCGATATGCAGGGTGGGACTGTTGTTCTCACGGATGAAGAGGGTGTAGGAGGTTTGGGTGAAGGCCGGGGCGTTGTCGTTGACGTCGGAGACCAGCACGGTTATGTTGTGCTGGGTTTTCAGCCTGGGTGTCCCCATGTCTGTGACGGTGATGGTGATGTTGTAATCTTCCCTGGTTTCCCTATCGAGCGGCCTCTCTGTTACTAGTGTGTAGAAGTTCTTGAATGTGGGTTTCAAGAGAAAAGGGAGATCATTCTGGATGGAGCAAACCATCCTGCCGTTGTCCCCAGAGTCTGGATCAGAAACACTGAAAACAGCAACTACAGTCTCTGGGGAGTTTTCTGGGGTAGAGCTGGCAAGTTTCGACATGGTCAGTTCAGGGGCGTTGTCATTAGTATCCACCACCTGTATAGCTACAGAACATTTTCCTGAAAGGCCCCCACCATCTGTGGCTGCAATTTGCACGTTATAATATTGAATAGTCTCGAAATCCAATGTCTTTTTCAGACGAATTTCTCCTGTTATTTTGTTTATTATAAATGGTTCAGTAACATCATCACCTTGGACTAGAGTGTAAGCTACATTCCCATACATTCCTGCATCTAAATCTCGGGCGGAAACTGTGACAATTAAGGAGTTTAGGGGGCTGTTCTCTGGGACCCGTGCTTCATAGAGAGACTGTAAAAACTCAGGGGCATTATCATTGGTATCCACAACTTCAATTCGGATGGTAGTGGTTCCAGACCTTGGCGGAGCGCCACCATCCAGTGCTGTGAGGGTTAAAATGAGCTCGGGCTGCTCCTCTCGGTCCAGCGCTTTGTCCAGCACCAGCTCTGGGTATTTTCTGCCATCTCCGAGATTGTGAGTGACAACATGAAAATGGGAATTGAGGCTGATTGTGTAGTTCTGAACAGTGTTGCTACTTATGTCAAAGTCCTGAGCTACTTTCAAAGGAAATACAGTCCCCGGCTGCACGTTCTCTGGAATTTTTACGAGCATTTCCTTGTCTAGGAACTCTGGGGAATGGTCATTTATGTCCGTAAGCTGCAGATCAGCTTGAAAAAACTGCACCGGCTTTTCCAGTAATAGTTGGAATTGCAGTATACAGGGATCTGTGGCTCCGCACAGCACCTCCCGGTCTAATTTTTCATATAGAAGCAAATATCCGGTCTTTATATCAAGCTGCAAGAGCTGTTTGTTTCCTTTGTAATGGATTCGCGCACCCCGAGCTCCCAGTTCCCCCACCGTGAGCCCCAGGTCTTTTGCCAGGTTGGCCACAAAGGAGCCACTTTCTGTTTCTTCTGGCATGGAATACCTAATTGCTTCAGAGCCAGCCTCCCACAGAAACAACAATATAACAAGAAAGACAACTTGCCTTTTCTGTAGTGTTTTTGCTAGCGCAGTCTCCATTGTTCAGACCCAGTTCAAGAAGATGCAGTTTCTTCAACTCACTATACAATCAAACCAGATGACTTCGTTAAATGACCTTGACTTAGATCTTTCTGACTAACTCGCACTACACCGATGCCCTCTCTGAAGATCTCTGCCCCTAGATCTTACCTAAAATGCCTCCTTCTTTTAGGAAGCACTACGAGTTCTGATTCCCAGCTTAATGGCCTCCCGGGTACCTGCAGAGCTTTTCATTCAAACTACTAGCCTGCAGCGCCACCAGGCGTCCTTACTATTGCAAATAGTATTTGCCATTTCATTCCAAATTATAATCCTTGTGTATCAATATCTTTGTAAGTCACAGAAATGCTCCCGATCGTTTCTCCAGTTCTTAGTTATTGGAAGCTCTAAAGAACCACTTGATGAGTTAGCTTTAAGTGAAAGAATAGTTTTCAGAATAAACTAAAACAATACATCAGCATGCCTCATAAGAGTACCTTCTGAGTACATGAAGAAATCTTTTGAGGGTTTTCTGTTTAATTACATTCAATTAATAAGTGGTAATGGAGGTTTAAAAAAATTTACAATTTTATAAAAATTACTATTTTAATTTGCTTATTTTAGATAGAGATAATGAGAGAGAGAGAGAGAGAGAGAGAGAGAGAAACCCATTTGTTTCTCCATCTATTTATGCATTAATTGTTTGCTTCTTGTATGGGCCCTGAATGGAGATGAACTGGAAATCCTGGCATATCTGGAGGATGCTCTAACCAACTGAGTTACTATCTTTAAATATGACATACATCAGAAAAGGGTATAAATCGTAAGTGAACAATTCAAATAATTTTCACAAAGTGAATACACTTCTATAAGCAGAACCTAAATTAAAACTAAAATGTTACCAAAACCTGCAAGACTCTTTCTGTCATTGTCTGGTCATTACACACACACACACCTTACTAAAAGTAGGCATTCTCCTAACTTCTATTATCACAGAATTTTTTGGGAACATTTATACAAATGGAGTTATAGAATATTACTCTTTTGTGTCTACCTTCTTTCACTCAACATTTTGTTTGTAAAAGTTATGTGTTGCATATTGTTCTGATTTATTTTATTCTCATTGCTTTACACCATTATATGTATGACTATACCATGATTTGTTTATTCTTCAGTTTATGGAATTGGGGTTTTCCAGTTTGGGAATATTTTGAGTAATGATGCTATTAACATTCTTGTACATGCCATTTGGTGTCTATATATGCACTTATGTTTAATATATTCCTAGGAGTAGATCACTGTGCATTAAGATGCACACATATGTTTAGCTTTAACATATATCGCAAAAACAGTTTTCAAAAGCAGTTTTACCAAAACCAGCAAAGAATGAGAGTTCTAGTTGCCACATATCATTGTCAACATTTAATATTAGCCACTCCGGTCAGTGTGTGGTGATATGATATTGTAACTTTAGTATTTCTGATGATTAACTAAATTGAGCACATTTCCACGTGTGTATTGACCATTAGGATACATTCTTGTGAAGTACTTGAAAACCTTTTTTCTGTTTCTCTATTTAGGGTATTTGCCCTTTTTTCTGATCCATCTTTAGAAGTTCTTAACATATTCTGGGTATAAGTACTTTTTCAGAAGTATGTATTGCAAATATCTTCTCCCTCTCTATGGCTTGTATTTTAACTATTTTATGGTATCTTTGATGAATAAAATTTCTTAAACTTTAATTTAGTCTAATTTGTAAATATTTCACAATGGTTATGGTTAGGACTGTTTGTTTTCTCTTTAAAACTTTATATACCCCAAGGTCATAAAAATATTCTTGTATGATGTTTTGAAAAATTAATTACTTTAATTTTCATATTAGAGCTATAATCCTTTTGAAGTTAATATTCTCCATATGAATAAGATTAGTGTCAAGATTATTTTTTCATATAAACATCCAAATGAACATAGGGTTCATTCCCCATCATTTCTGAAGTGTCACTTTGTATTAATCAGGTAACCATAGATCTACACAAGACTTTTTTTTTCATTTTTCTCTTTGTTTATCCTCCAGTACAATATTATCTTAATTACTATAACTTTATAATAGATTTATTATCTGATGAGTAAGTCCTCTAAGTTTTCTTTAAGACTGCTTGGTTATTATTGTCCTTTTAAATTTCCATATAAACTTTAGATTTAGCTTGTCAATTTTCACAAAAAAATCTACTGAAACTTCACTAGGATTTTATTACATCTATAGATTGATTGGAGAGAATTGACATGATTCCCAACATTGAGTTTTCCAGCTATTGAACATTATACATCCATCTATTTAAGATATTTGGCCTCTATTCTATATTTTTGTTTTGGAAAAATAGAATTGTTTTGTTTTTTATAAGGTATACATTTTGTGGAAGTTATTTGAGTAATGTTTGCTACTAAATTCTAATAATTGAATTTCAAAATGTTGATCTATTTTATACCAAAATAGATCCCTAGGTAGTAAAGAATGACCCATGCTTCAGCAATACACACAGTAATTCATAAAGTAATACACAAATTAATCCACACATTTACTACATAAATTCTGGCCAGACTCAGTTGTTTGGTTATACAAATTGAAATTTCCTGACATAAACAGAAAAAATGAACTTAGATTTTCATAATGTTGAAATACATTGGTGAAAATGTCTATCATATTTCTTGTTATCATACATAAAATGATTTCATTTAAATATCTAATAATAAATGGAGAAGTCATGAAAGTTGACTATCATATCCATGTCATACATTTGTTTGTGTTTAATTTTGTTCTCATTTTTATCACTTTCTCATTTCAATTTTTAGGTTGGATGAAGGTTAAAAAGCTGTTTCAAGAATAACTTAAACAGTAAGTTACTTTCCTTTTATTACATTATAATGCCTAGGAAAAAAAGGAATTTATGGAAAAGTGCAAGTAATTAAATTCTAGTAGGATGACACTTGAGATGATGTCAAAATAAATATTTAGATGATAGAGCAAGCGCTTTAATTGCTCATATTGTGCCAAAAGTTTGACTAAGTGGTCTTATATTCACATAAATTTAGTTGGAAATCACAAGATCAGTTTACTTGGCTTACTGAACACAACATAAAACAATAACAATTCAGGTAAATTCAGTTCTTATCTTATTTAATTTCTATTTCTATTTTTATTGTCCTGAAGGACAAAATAATGCTTATTTCTTACAAGTGAAAGTTCAGCATAATTAACACAGTAAATTTACACAAAATACCTGAAAGCTACATTTAAGAACAAACCAGAAGATAGCTTTGACATAAAAAATAAATGATTATTTTGTTGGTAAAAACTGTCCATGTCTGCAAAGTACACTAAAGTGAAAATCTAATATCACCTGATAATCAGAATTGAACAAGAATATTGAAACTCAGAAAAAAATTATTTGCTTCTTTTAAAAGATGGGGAGAAGCTGCAGGAAAACCAAGAGAAACATACTTTAAACTACACTTTAACTTCTATTCATAGGACAAAAGGAAGGACAAGGAAGTACTTGATTCCCTCTATATCTTAAATCCTACAAAAGGATTTAACACTTATTTAAGGTACTGAGATTATTTTTAAAGGATTTTTACCAAGCAAAGACTTAGTTTTAGTTAGTGAAAGTGGCAGCAAATTATATACGATTTTCTCTTTATTAATTACAAAAAAAAGAATAATTTCAAAACTATAATATCAGTGAGTGCTAATGGAGGCCGTACAATGTGAAAGGCAAGTACCAATCAAATAAACAAGAAAATCTCTAGCATATGTTGCTCACAATAGGAGGTCACAATGTTAGTGTATTAATAATTTAATGAAGTGCATGTTTATGTACAAATTTCAGAGAAGGAGGTATGCTAAGCTGTATGCTCGTGGTTATTGCAGGGACATAGCCTGGTAGAATAGCCAATGAGAAAGGCTTAAGTAGCTATAAAAAATTTCAAACACTGTGGCTTCACAAAGATAGAGGTATCTGGTAAAGACAAGAATCACAAATATATAGAAATGCAAGATTACATAAATGCTTTAAAATGATTAATTAAAAAAGACATTAACTAAGAAGTCGACTTAAACAAAATTTCTTCTTACACTACTTGAGTAATTTATAGTTATGGAAAGATTAATAAACAAGAGAAGATCAAATATAGAGAAAATACTCAATATTGAGTGTAACTAGAAATGCTAAGTCCAATGAATATTAATAAAAGGAAAAAATCTAGCATTGTCAGGGTCATACATTGGTTTGGAATAAAGATATACATATTTAGAGAACAATACAGTTTCTTAAAAGAAATGCATTTCAATGGCAGTTAGTTGTGCCAAAAGTAAGAAGAAGCTCACTTAACCCGCACAATACTTAATCGAACACAAAGCTATTCCTGCAGTTGGGGTTTAATTTCTCTCTCAGTGTCCTGAACCACGAGATTAGGGAATATTGGCTTCAAGAATTTGAACTCACCAGTCCCGGGGTCTCCCGTCATACACACCTCGTACTGGTAGCTCTGGGACAGGGTCCCAGTGCCACTGACGTCCACCAGGTGGCCCGGAAAGTGACCCTTAGGAACTGAGCAGCTGCCCACCAAACCAGCCCTGCTCCGTCTGCACAGCCGCACCGCGATGAACGCCAGCACCGAGAAAAGGAAGAGCGACGACACCGACGCCAACGCGATGACCAGGTAGACGGTGAGCGGGTCGGCCTGGGCGCGGTCGGCCGCCGCTTCCGGCTGCGGCAGGTAGGGCTGCGAGAAGCCGTCCACCAGCAGCACGTGCAGCGTCACGCTGGCCGACAGCGGCGGCTCGCCATTGTCCTTGACCAGCACCACCAGCCTGTGCTTGGCCGCGTCGCGCTCGCTCAGCAGCCGCGCCGTGCGCACCTCGCCGTTGTGCGCCCACACGCCGAACAGCCCGGGCTCCGTGGCCTTGAGCAGCTGGAACGACAGCCAGGCGTTCTGGCCCGAGTCGCCGTCCACCGCCACCACCTTGCTCACCAGGTAGCCCGGCTCGGCCGCCCTGGGCACCAGCTCGGTGCAGGGCGCAGAGCCGTTCTGCAGCGGGTACAGCACGAAGGGCGAGTTGTCGTTGGCGTCCAGCACCTGCACGCGCACCAGCGCCTGGCTGCTCAGCGCGGGGGACCCGCGGTCTGTGGCGCCCACGTGGAATTCGAACGCCTGCAGGGCTTCGTAATCTAGCGCCCTCAGAGCGAACAGGTGTCCGTTGTCGGCGTTGATGGACACCAGCGAGGCCAGGGGCAGGTTGGGGTCCTGGGGCGGCAGCAGCGAGTAGGTGACTTCTGCGTTGTCTCCTGCGTCTCTGTCTGTGGTGCTGACGCTGCCGATGTCCAGGGTGGGGCTGTTGTTCTCACGGACTAAGAGGGTGTAGGAGGTTTGGGTGAAGGCCGGGGCGTTGTCGTTGACGTCGGAGACCAGCACGGTTATGTTGTGCTGGGTTTTCAGGCTGGGTGTCCCCAAATCAGTGACAGTGATGGTGATGTTGTACTCGGCTCTGCTCTCTCTATCCAGTGGACTCTCTGTTATCAGGGTATAGAAGTTCTTGAAAGTCGGTTTTAGAATGAATGGCAGATTTTCTGGAATAGAACAAATCATCTTTCCATTGTCTCCAGAGTCTCTATCTCGAATTCGGAAAATAGATACTACAGTCTCCGGAGCATTTTCTGGGATGGAGCTGGTGAGTGAAGATATGGTCAGTTCAGGGGCATTGTCGTTCACATCCACCACCTCTATGACTACAGTGCCTTTTCCAGAAAGGCCTCCTCCATCTGTAGCCTCAATTTCCAGATGGTAAGACTTAATTTGTTCAAAATCCAATTTCTTTGTCAGTCGGATTTCTCCTGTGACTTCATTTAGTGAGAAAGTTTGCTTAATTTCATCTGATGCTTGGAACAAGTCATAGGAAACTCTCCCGAAGTTTCCACCATCTATATCCCTAGCGAAGACAGTAAGGATTCGGGAGTCTATGGGGCTGTTTTCCAGGACCTGCACCTCATATGGGGTGCGCACAAACTCAGGAGCATTGTCATTAACATCCATGATCTGGACTCTGACGGTGATGGTGCCAGACCTGGGTGGAGACCCGCCATCCAGCGCCATGAGGGTTAAGCTGAATTCAGGCTGCTCCTCTCTATCCAGCACTTTGTCCTGCACCAAATCTGGGTATTTCTTACCCTCACTATGATTTCGAGTAAGAACGTGAAAATGTGAATTGGGACTGATAGTGTATTTTTGAAGACCGTTGCTGCCCACATCCAAATCCTGAGCTAATTTCAATGGAAAAATAGACCCTGGCTGGCTGTTTTCCAATATTTTCAAGAGCATTTCCCTAGTCGGGAATACCGGGGAGTGGTCATTTATGTCCTGGATTGATAATTCTCCTTCAAAAAATTGCACTGGCATTTCCAGCAACACTTGGAAATGCAGCACACACGTTTCAATGGGGCCACATAACTCCTCCCGATCTAGTTTCTCCTTCAAAAGCAAATCTCCCGTCTCAAGATTCAGCAGCAAGCGCTGCTTGTCATCGTCAGACACCACCCTGGCTGACCTGCCAGCCAGTTCCCCAATTCCCAGGCCCAAGTCCTTGCTCAGATGGGCTACAAAGGAGCTACTCTCTGTTTCTTCCAGCACAGAATAACGAATAGGCTCCGGGCGAGCCTGAGACAAGAACCCCACCAAAATAAAAGCTATCACTTGCCTGTTTGGTTGAATTCTCTCTAGCGTCTCCATGTTGGAGCCCTGGTGCTAACATCCAATCTCTTCAGCAACCAGAAAAGACTTGAGATATTCAATTTTGAATTCTTGCTTGGAGGAATTCTCACAAAGTTGCTTTGAATTTTAAATCCATTTAGTATATCGCTCCCCAAATCCGTTGGTAACCCAGCACTGCTGACAAAGCTTCTTTCTTGTGTTTTTTATGTAGTCTTGTAACAAAGGAATATACAAGCTTTCTATGGCTTAGTCACAATCTTAGCCTGCAGCGCCACCCTGCGTCTTTATTGAGAAAATATTCTCATGTCAAAGCACATTTTGAAAGTATCCAAAAGTAATCCATTTTTGAAGTATATAGAACTTTTACAAAGTTGTTATGCCATTAAATTACATAATTTATAAGATTATTCCATTACATTGCATGAGTTGGAATAATTGTGAGCACAAAGCAGGAGTGTATCTTGGCTTCCCCGTAGCCTAACCAGAGGAACTTCAAAGAACTCCATTTCCCCTTTGCATGATCTAACTAGGGAAGAAAAACTCCACTAATTTATAGTACTTATATCTGCTTGTTTCCCAGTATGTGAGGAATTTATGATGTTGCAAAATTTCGTTAAGGTGTTCTGTACCACATAGCCTCAAGACTATTTTTCAAAAGAAAGGTTATATCCTCCTGCACTGGTGTGCAAATAGTAATCGAACTGAAAGAAGAGGCATCTTGCCCTGTTGTAAATCCTGTTACAGTTTGAACTCACATTAAATTTAGAAGGAAGTCAAGTAGTATTAGAATCAGATTCTTAGCACTGGAGAGGAAATGAAATTACAGATAAGGAAACTAAAGCCCAGAGGGTGATAGGACTTGATTATTCTACTTGGCTATTATCAGGATAATATCAAGACAAAATCAAGTGAGTAAAATCATAGAATTTTGTTGAGATAAAGGCTTTAAGCTTATTTAGGTACATAAGTATATAGATAAATTTTAAAAACTCATTTTATAATGAGTTTGTATTTTACAACATTCATTCTTTGTGTCCCAGATTTCATCTTGACTAGATGATTTAAGAGAAATGAGAAGCTCAAATTTAAAATATTTTAATCTGTGAGCAAAGGGTGCCTCAGGACTTGGCTATTCATATATGGTAAAGAGACTTGTTTATAAAATGGATTCCAGCACAGTGCACAGTTATTGTAATTGTTCTGATACAGTAAGTTAATTCACTTACTAAATCATAACTCATGTTGAATGAATTATTTTTAAAGCATGTCAGTAATTTTAGATTCTAATAGGAATTATTAGGGAAAATTATTTTGAAAGAAGTCTGGATTATGGTAGCCATTCAGTAAATATCAGTTGAATACATAATCATTCAAATAATTATGTTTCTACCTATATAAAAAGATTGTCAGATCATACATTCAGCCATGAATATGTCTGAAACTGAATGTGAAATTCTGAGACATGAGGGTATAATACATGCTAAAAAATAAGTACTATTCAATTAACTTTACTTTGATTCTAGTTCTATATTTTACTTCCTAAAAGAGATATAGCAATGGCAATAGTATTAATACATGTTAGAAGTATTTAATATTTCATACTTAAGACAAATTAGAGGAGATACTATATATATATATCAACATTCATTAAGTAAAATAAAACACATACTGAAAAAAAAAAGGAATATTATTTTGGATATAAATGAAAAACAAGTCTCCTGAGAAAAGCAAAGAGCAAATTGTTTATAATATAGTAACCAAGTTCTAGTTAGATTCAAGTTAAAGAGATCCAAACAAATATGTGCCACTATATTCCAGATTTTATTCTAAGCATTTTACATGTATTAATTTATTTTATCCCTTCAAAGTCCTATGAGGTGGGCATCTTATTAGCCACATTATATAGATGAAGAAATTGAGACACAGACAGTTTAAATAACCTGCTCAAAACAAAATAGAAACAGACTCATAGATACAGAGAACAGGCTGACAGCTGTCAGAGGGGAGGGGAGTTGAGGGTGCTAGATGAAAAAGTGAAGGGATTAAGTTTAAAAAAATCCCTCATAAATACTGTGCTTATAGTCATACATCACATGAAAAGGCAGAGCTAGGATTCAAACTGTTACAGTGTGGCTCCAGAACCCATTCTTTTATCTACTTAAATTGAATGGGAGGTGAACAACTTTTTAGATAATTTAGATCCAAATTTAAACCTTGCTTTGGGTACATAGATACCATGACTAAAATAGATCTGTATTCAAGTTTTCAATTAATATAAGAACATTTAAAAGTGATGACATAAGGTTCTTTGCATAAAACTAAGACCAGTTGTTAATAGAGGTTTTGTTGACCAAGACTTTGACTGGAATGTCATTCCTAAAGGAGACATGCTTGGGCTCTGGTTGTTACCAAAAAGCCCTGAAGAACTGGGATTGACTTTCAAAGGCAATAAAAACCCATGAGAAAAAAGGTCTGGTACCTTGGTTGGTTATGCAGCCCATGGCAATCTTTCCAAGGAAGGAATGAAGGTTGCTTTCCTGAAAGATGGCTAGAAGGGACCTTAAGGCACAATGGGAAACCCAAAGGACTTGGAAAAGACAGGTGTTTTACAGGCAAGGCTGAATGGCAGGTATGTGGCTGAGCTCCTGTGCCCTGAAGGGCAGACTGAAAGTCACCCTAAAGGTTCCTTATGTAAGTTCCAGTGAAACAAACATAAAGATCATATGTGATCACTTGCTGCTCTTGTTGTTGTTGTGTTTATGCAAATGAACAGGATAAATTAAAACTGGACTTAATGTGGTCCCTTTAATGACAAGAAGGGTAATCTTAAGGAGAAAAATTGCGATTCAAGGAAAATCACAATGCTCAATGGTAGACTATAAAGTAGTGCAGCTGTCTTTAAAGTCTATTTTTATTTAAAGTTTGTTTTCATCTGAAAGTTAAACTAGGTCTTGTGACATCATCAAAGATGCTTAATTTACAGGCAAGAAAAATGTCAAATGTCTTGCAACTGGATGTCTTTCCAATAAAACATTCTTGCAGATTTAGAGACTGGTTTGTGGGTTATGTTGCATAAATTATAATGTGTGTTCTGTTTTCATAGGGCATAAGCCTGTGATCTCACTACCCGAGTTATTGTCTATATGTATAGGCCTCACTTCATCCTGTCTGCATCATGGCCTCCTGAGACTCAATGGTTTGGCTGAACTAAGTGGCTGGGTTGGTTAAGCATGGGGTGGTCTGTGGGCTTCACTTTAAAACTGGTTTCTCTTTTCTATCCTAAAGGCTTGGACAGAAAGAGCCCAGAGGTCTGAGAGGGGGGAAACCTAAAATATTCCCCTTAGCTCAAACTAAGTATAGTGGGCAAAAGGGCTTTGGACAGGTATGACATGCCTTGCACACCTTCCTCCAAGGAAGCCTTTTTTCCCCCCTAATGTGGGACATTGAAAAATTAATCCCTGCCTTTTGTCATCTAGTGGTTATGGATTGAATGATGCCTTTTAATCCTGTTGCCAGATATGTTACCCCTAGAATACAAGGATGCCAGCCTGTTAAACCAAGCACACTGTTGTCCAGGGACAGCCAACTGACCTGGAGTCTGCAAGATCTTTCCCGTGTGGGAAGGCCACCCTCCCCACTACACCCCCACTCTTATTAGGGACTTCTGGACCCAAGGGTAGGTAGGACGACAACTACATCCAGCTTGAAGCAGCTAGAGAAGCACAAGACTCTTGCCCATTGTGTTTTATAAGATCATAAAGGGTCTTAAGTCTGAGAGGGGGAAATTTTTATTTTTGCTGTTATAAAAAATTAATTAATTAATTAATTATTTTAAAAAGAATAATATAGGAAAGGGTGAAGCCAAGGAACTTATATGCACAACCCATGGACATGAACTAAGGGGGGGTGGGATTGCTGGGGGTAGGCGGGTACTGGGTGGAGGGGAGCAAAGGGGAAAAAATGGAACTATTGTAACAACATAATCAATAAAATATACTTTAAAAAAACCCTTTAGAATGGCTTGTCTCCTTTTAAAAGATATGTACCAGCAAAGACAGATGCTTACAAAACTTAAAAATTGGAAGGAAGACTGAAAGTATTTTGTTAAGGTCATTAATTAGGTTAAAAACTTTGAAGAGTGAGGTATAAGAAATTCCCTGTTGTCTTGAATATTTGAGAAAAAAAAACATATGTATAGATCTTTTGAAATGACATTAGGGTATAAAGTTAAAACAAGAAGGGTGGGTTGAGAAATTTGGAATGAGATCTAAGATAACTTCTAATAATTCTCTATATTACATACTAAATAAAAAGATAGCATTTATATTTCTAATGTGACAATATATTTAAATATCTAATGTCTAATTTATCATACATCTTCAAAATCAGGGAGTGTGACTCCTCCAACTTCGTCATCCTCTTTAAAAAATACTTTATTTATTCTTAGAGGGGAAAGAAGGGAGAAAGAAAGGGAGAGAAACATCAATGCGTGGATGCCTCTCACACACCCCCAACTGGGGGACTGGTCTGCAACCCAGGCATGTGCCCTGACTGGGAGTCGAACTGGTGACCCCTTGGTTCACAGTCCGGTGCTCAATCCACTGAGCCACACTAGCCAGGACTGTCATTCTTTTTCATGATTGTTTTGGCTATTCTTAGTCCCTTGCATTTCCATATGAATTTTAGGACCAACTTGCCAATTTTTGAAAGAAGAAAAAAGCCAACTGGGATTTTGACAACTATTATGTTGTATCCGTTGACCAGTCTGGAGGTTATTACCATTTTAACAATATTAAGTCTTCCAATCCATGAATACTTTTCATTTACTTAGGTCTTCTTTAATTTATTTCATTGATGTTTTGTAGCGTTCAGTGTACAAGTCTAGCACTTATTTTGTTAAATTTGTTTGTAAGTATTTTATTCTTTTTGATGTGATCATAAATGGAATTGTTTTCTTAATTTTTGACTTATCCAATGCTAGTGTACAGAAATACTAATTGATTTTTTGTTTATTGATCTTGTATCCTCAAATTTGCTGAACTCACTTATCAATTGATTTTTTGTGGATTCCTTTTAATGTTCTTTATTCACAGTTGTGTCATCTCCAGATATACTTTTACTCTTCATTTCCAATCTGAATTATTTTCTTTCTTTTTCTTGCCTAATTGCCTTGGCTAGAACTTCCAGTACAATGTTAAAAAAGAAGCAGTGAAGGGGAATGTTCTTGTTTTGTTCCAGATCTTAGGGGGAAAGTTTTCAGTCTTTCAACATTAAATATTAAATTACCTGTGAGTTTTTGTAGTTGTACTCAGGTTGAGTACATATGCTGTTATTCCTATTTGTTGAGTGTTTTTAACATGAAAAAGTGTTGGATTTTGTAAATTTTTTCTCCATGTATTCAGATGGTTGTATGGTTTTGTCCTTTTCTGTTTACTATGGTGTGTTTTATTGATTGACTTTCATATGTTAAACCAGCCTTGCTACTCTGGACAAATCCCACTTGGTCATAGTGTATAATCCCTTTTACATGTTGCTGGAGTTCATTAGCTAATATTTTTTTTGAGGACTTTTGTATCTATATTTATAAAGGATATTGATATTTCATTTTCCTTTCGTGTGTTATTTTTGTCAGATTTGGGCTTCAGGTACTACTGGCCTCATTGAAGAACTGAGAAGTACTCTGTGCTCCTCTTTTTAAAAACAAACTTGTGAGGGATTGGTGTTAATTCTTTAAACACTGAGTAGAATTCACCAGTGAAGCCATCTAGTCCTGGGCTTTTATCTGTGGAAAGTTTTTGATTGCTGATTAAATCTTGTTGAAAAGGATGAGCCATTCAGGATGAAGAAATCCATTTCCCCAGAGGTAAATAAAGTTAAGAAAAATAACTCAAAAAATAATATTTAAAGAACATAATTTTCATTTTTTATAAACCTCAAATTGTCCTGTAAGTTGAGCTCCTCATGAAAGTCTTTTCTTGTGCATAGCCCATATAAGTTGGAATCAATTACTTCAGAAATCAACCCTTTTGTCTCTGATATTCCAGTCAGAAACCTCTCACAATCATAGATCTGGAACTAAGTCCCAGTTAAGTTGATATCCTCAAAATGCTCAGAAAATGATCTATGAGCAACAGTCCACTGGAGGTTTCTTCTTATCCTGCCCCTCTGAGCATCATTGAACAACTGAGCCAAATCAGTAAACAAGAGAATAGAGAACCTGTCAGCTTGAGGAGATCTCTGAGGGTGGTTCAAGGAGTGGCAGGTATGGCTGGGATAGGTACTGGACCAAGTGAGCATGACTGTACCAAATAAAGATTGTTCTAGTTGTCCCTAATAACAGCACCAGCTGGTGCCTAGCTGTGCCTATCACTTAGGAGCCTAGAGACACTTCCAGGTTGTGAGTCCACATGCTAAACATCAAGTTATCACTCTGAAACCTTGAATCATTAATAAAATATTCATGAGTTCTAATTAAAGTCACCATCCAGGTTACCACCTTGTTCTGCCTGGCACCAGCTCAGTGCACAATATAGGATTGCTTTGCAGAGGGTGTTGTTGTTATTGTTGTTGTTGTCCAACAAGTTGTGTGTCATCTGGGACCAGCACATGCAGTGCTGTCATGCATATTAATCAAGACCATGATTTTTTCCTGTAGGTAATCCCCACATATCACTTCAGTTACAATTTTCTTCAGAATTGGCTTGTTTATGATTAAAATCAGCTTGTTTACTTTGAAGACTGAAAAGTAAAAAAGTCTCTAGTGTCAACAATAAAAAATTTTAATGTTTTTTAAATTTTAAAAAGGTAAATGTCTCCATTAGCTCCCATGTCTACAGCCCTAACAGATACATGACAACCAAGCAAAGAATGACATTCCCTGATAGTTTTGCCTCAAAGCAAATGCAGAGTGATGGCACTCAAAAAGACTGGGGCCCAGCTCAAACACATCATTAGGTGTTTGTCCAGAACTTCTACCTGTGTGTGTGGCAAAGTCGAGCTAAGATTCTTAATTAAGACTTAGGTTTGTAGAGCCTGGGCCTCTTCTTCCCTTCCCCAAGACTATTAAAACCAGGTGTGAGGGAAACCTCACAGGAGACAAATTCTCAGTGAAATATCACCAAGCAGATGAGGAAGACTAGCAGCTGAAAGTGGACTCAACAGATAAGAGAATGTACACATAAAAATAGAGATTCAGAACAATATAGAAAAAACTGTTAAAATATATTTAATTCCTCAAACAAACAAACAACAACAAAAGAAACAATGTGTCTGTGTGTGTGTGTGTGTGAACAAACTGTTATTAAAACATGCCAAATGGAAATTTTGAAAAAGAAAAAAAATTGAGTTTATTGAGCAAATCTCAAGTTACGACCTAGCCAGTATCAGAACATCATGAATAAAGAAAAAATCTAAAAGAGAGTGAATAACTTTACAGATAAAATAATGAGAGCTAGACTGATATTTTTTTCATCAACAGTGTTAAATACCAAAAGACAGAAGGAAAATGATTTTAAAAGTCTATGGTCAACCAAACTATTGGCTAAGATTATAAGTATTAAACATAAAAATTATTCTAAATTATAACTATATATTTCCAGCTTTAAAACATGTAACAGTTTAATCTAAGAGGCAAAAGAATCATTTTCATATTTTAAAAAAATCCTCATTTTCAAGGAAGCCATATTTAAGAATTAAGAAAGACTTGTAAAAAGTATATGTTACTTCACTAGTTTTAATGAGTGATGTTTGAATAGAGCTCATTCTTTTAACAATCTGAATACAAGTTTAAAATTTATTTTCATCTATTCGCTTTTCAGTGTTAAAAACTAGATTGTGAATTTCAAGAAAATGTTTAAATTATTTCTGAATTGATGTGCTCTCAGAGAGGAAAAAAGGCAAGTGTACACTATCTGGAAATATGTTTTTAAACTAAATGGCTATTTTAAAATTTATTCAAAGCCTTTGGTGTTGTGCAAATTTTAATTAATTTTGATACCATGAAGACTAACCAAACTTAGATAGAATAACCAATTAGAGGCCAGGGATATATCATATTGGTGAAAAAGGAACCACCCTCTATACTTTCCACAATTGACTACTTCCCTGGCTCAGACACTATCTGGAACCTAGTCAAGTAAAGAGAAGTTTTGATCAGATTTATTTGCTTTTTTTCTCTCTTCATGAAAATTCATCTAAATATGAAAAGAAGGGGAAAAACATCTCATTGAAAGAGGCAGATTCAAACATCTCTAAAATATTTAATGAATGAAAAGAAATACTCTCTTTCCTCTGATTATTAAGAAGTCATGCATTTGATTCTCAGTTATATAAAGTGACATCATTTACAACTACACTTTAATCTGTGAAGCCATGTCAATCTCAAATTCTTTTTCTCTTCTGGGAATATTGAAAATTTTTGAGAGACTTCAGTTCCCTTTTCTCTAGTAATGAGTATTCAATTCTTAGAAAGTTCTATCCATCTAAATGAGAAAATGCCTCAATATTTATTTATTTTTGCTAATTAACTTCTCTAATTGGGAACTAAATACTTTATTACTTAAAAATAATGTTTTCTATATTACTTAAAATAGCCATGATGTCTTGGTTGCTTCCAGATTTTATTCTTAGTTGTAGCTAATATAGACTTTCATAATGATTTTGCTCTCTTCTTTTTAGAACTTCCTGTTCTTGTACATCTTCCTTTAATTACACTAAAGTAGGCAGAATGCTGATGTGGATGGACAGTGTTTGTCCTAGAAGGACCATACATAATCTTAAATCATGTCAGGTTGAAATCTGAAGGAGGGAAGTAAGACAGGAAACAAAAACAAGATTTTCCTCACACATTACTATATAAATGCCAAGTAGATATTAATTTTTAAAAAGTAGGATTGAATGGGACACAACTTTTACCATAAATCATGTACAGACCATACATATACATGTGTTTTCTTGAATATTTTTTAAAAAGGGCCCTCAGGTTAACATTTATGTCTCAGAATTTACAAACCAAATTGTCATGCAATCACATGCCTTACTAAACAATGTTTTCATACCAAATGGAAAAGTATAATCAGTTGTTCAAAAGGCCTTAAGTTTAATTTTTCCTAATTCATGAATACACTTTAGACAAATCTATGAACAATTTGCCCCATAAGCCTATGTTTTGCCCATTTTGGGCCAATATAAGCACCTTTAATATTGAAATAATAACTGCAAATGTAAAAACAGAAAATAAATTAAATGTATTACTATCTTTTGGGTACTATGCCCCTAATAAAAAGCATGTTGTGCCTTAAAGATGGTAGATCTGAAAGAAACACATTCTTATCTATCCACAAGTTTCATTAACCATAGAAATGACACTTTAGGAATGTTATAAAGAATATCATCTAACTGCTTTGGATATAGAATTCAAAGTGAGTTCCTGAAAATAAACCTATATAGAAAATCACCACTACAAGATAATGACTTTATTTTTACTCACCTATTAGAAAAAGAAAAGGAGGCATTAGACTGCATTGGTAAGATAGAAAACATGAAAAAGGGAGAATATACAAAGATTAACTAACCAGACAGAACTAAAATCAAATATAAAAAATGATTATCAATGAAAGATTCTTGATTTAAAAAGAAAATATTCCCAAATAGCGACTTTTTAATTCTTCTGTTAATGAAATCTATCTTATTCCTGCAACTGGAGTTTTGCACTATTCCTGCTCAGTGTCTTGAATCAGACCATTGGGGAGAACTGGTTTGAGGAACTTGAAATCGCTGGTCCCTGAGCCTCCCATCAGACACACCTCATATTGATAACTCTGGGACAAGGTCCCAGTGCCACTAACGTCCACCAGGTGACCCGGAAAGTGACCCTCAGGAACAGAGCAGCCGCCCACCAAACCAGCCCTGCTCCGTCTGCACAGCCGCACCGCGATGAACGCCAGCACCGAGAAGAGGAAGAGCGACGACACCGACGCCAACGCGATGACCAGGTAGACGGTGAGCGGGTCGGCCTGGGCGCGGTCGGCCGCCGCTTCCGGCAGCGGCAGGTAGGGCTGCGAGAAGCCGTCCACCAGCAGCACGTGCAGCGTCACGCTGGCCGACAGGGGCGGCTCGCCATTGTCCTTGACCAGCACCACCAGGCTGTGCTTGGCCGCGTCGCGCTCGCTCAGCAGCCGCGCCGTGCGCACCTCGCCGTTGTGCGCCCACACGCCGAACAGCCCGGGCTCCGTGGCCTTGAGCAGCTGGAACGACAGCCAGGCGTTCTGGCCCGAGTCGCCGTCCACCGCCACCACCTTGCTCACCAGGTAGCCCGGCTCGGCCGCCCTGGGCACCAGCTCGGTGCAGGGCGCAGAGCCGTTCTGCAGCGGGTACAGCACGAAGGGCGCGTTGTCGTTGGCGTCCAGCACCTGCACGCGCACCAGCGCCTGGCTGCTCAGCGCGGGGGACCCTCGGTCTGTGGCGCCCACGCGGAACTCGAACGCTTGCAGGGCTTCGTAATCCAGCGCCCTCAGAGCGAACAGGTGTCCGTTGTCGGCATTGATGGACACCAGCGGTGCCAGGGGCAGGTTGGGGTCCTGGGGCGGCAGCAGCGAGTAGATGACCTGGGCGTTGTCTCCTGCGTCCCTGTCTGTGGCGCTGACGCTGCCGATGTGCAGGGCGGGGCTGTTGTTCTCGCTGACGAAGAGGGTGTAGGAGGTTTGGGTGAAGGCCGGGGCGTTGTCGTTGACGTCGGAGACCAGCACGGTTATGTTGTGCTGGGTTTTCAGTCTGGGAGTCCCCATGTCAGTAACCGTGATGGTGATGTCGTACTCGGCTCTGCTCTCTCTGTCCAGAGCCCCTTCGGACACTAGAGTGTAAAAGTTTTCTACAGATGGTTTCAGGATGAAGGGGAGATTGTTCTCGATGGAGCACATCATTCTCCCATTGTCTCCAGAGTCTAGATCGGAAACACTGAAAATGGCCACCACAGTCTCTGGTGAGTTTTCTGGGATGGGGCTGGTAATTGACGAGAAGGTCAGTTCTGGTGGGTTGTCGTTGACATCAACTACCTGAACTATCACTGTTGATTTTCCTGAAAGGCCTCCCCCATCCTTGGCTTCTATGTCGACTTCATAACTATTAACTGCCTCAAAGTCCAAATATTTGACTAGTTGGATATCACCAGTAATTGGATTTAGTTGAAAGGTTTTGCGAATTTCTTCCGAAGTATGAGAAAATGCATAAGATACTGTCCCAAAACTTCCTGTATCTAAATCAGAAGCTGAGACAGTGACAATAACAGAGTTAATGGGGCTGTTCTCTAGAACTTCAACCTCATAGAGCGACTGTGTAAATTCTGGGGCATTGTCATTTATGTCTAAGACCAGGATGTGAATCTGGACAGTCCCAGACCGGGGTGGAGACCCGCCATCCAGCGCTATGAGCGTTAAACTGAACTGTGGCTGATCCTCACGGTCCAGCGGTTTGTTCAGCACTAGTTCTGGGTACTTCCTTCCATCCCTACGACTGTTTGTGAGAACATGGAAATGAGAATTAGGATTGATCGTGTAGTTTTGGAGACTGTTTCTTCCCACATCCAAGTCCTCAGCATTTCCCAATGGAATTATTGTTCCTGGTGGAGTGCTTTCTAGGATTTTCAGCTGCATTTCATTTTCAAAGAACACTGGAGAATGGTCATTTATGTCTGTGACCTGGAGCTCCTTTGGAATAAACTGCAAAGGGTTTTGCAGTACTATCTGAAAATGCAGTATACATGGCTCTGTGGGGCCGCATAGCTTTTCCCGGTCCAATTTTTCATTCAGGAGCAAATCACCGGTCTGGTGGTTGAGCTGAAAATGCTGTTTGTTCCCCTTAGACACAACCTGGGCCCCCCTCACAGCCAGTTCCCCTGCACTCAGCCCCAGATCCTTTGCTATGTTGGCTATTAAAATGCCCCTCTCTTTCTCCTCAGCCACAGAGTAGCCTCTCGATTCAGACCCAGCCAGAGACCCACCCAGAAAAACAAAGAGAAACAGGACTTGCCTTTGTCTAAGAAATCGCTCCCTTCCGGCCTCCATTTCACTTTCTGCCATGTTCTTACAAGAAATATTGCCAAGCTGGGCCTCCAACAGCGCTGGAAAACGCAGTCTTTTGCCTCCGAAACTTTGAAGAAGGTCTAGCGAATAGTCCCTTCCAGGGCTCACATTTGCTTGCTTAAAAATCCGTCCAGGTTCTCAACCCTTGATGTACAGTACCGGATCACTACGTCACTGAGTACGCACAGTGCCCCTGGTTTAATTCTCCTTCTTAGTCAACAGCGCCACCATGCGTTCACTCGCAGTTTCAAGCTGCTAGAGAAGGTGCTTTGGAGCTTTTGTTGTTTTGGTATTTTTGTTGTTGTTTTGATATTTTTAGTTGCTTATTCCCCTTACTAAAACCAGTTGACGCTACGGAAGAAGTTTCTTGTGTTACTTGAGTTAAAAACATAACTAGGGAAAGAAATGTGCTCTTATCTAAAAGACGTGACTGATTCTGGCAGAATCCTCATTTTTATGATTTTGCAGATGTACATATTTGCTAGGGCTACCCCACCCCACCCTCCTCTGTAATTATTACACATAAATTTGAAAAG
Source organism: Furipterus horrens (assembly GCF_987537825.1). Lineage (NCBI taxonomy): Eukaryota > Metazoa > Chordata > Mammalia > Chiroptera > Furipteridae > Furipterus > Furipterus horrens. The sequence goes on from NW_028327180.1 coordinate 73,146,979, forward strand.
ATCTTGTTATAACTTATTACACTATCATATTTGTGGTTTCCTTTATTTTCCAAATTGTGTAAAAGGTGCACGAGTTGCTTTTATAGTCAAAAAACACTATGAAAAGATGAAATCATGCAAGGCAATAAAAAATTAAAATAGATCATGTCATGAGGTATATCCAGAGGTCACAAATGCCTAACTCCATCCACACTTTTACACTCAGTCAAGTAATACAGAACTTCCTCCTCTACTTATTTAACAGTAATTTTACAATTATTGGTTTCATCAGTATAACTATTTCATCTGTGGAAACAGACACTTGTTGAGTTTGTAGAAGTTAGACACACAATGCTAACAAGGCAGATATATACCTTACACAGTTTTCCATATAATGGAGTGAACAGGCTTTAAACAGATGTTCAAGCCATGTGAAAAGCACTATATAGGAATGTACTTAGTGCACTTGACAGTATGGATAGGGGGACCTAGTTTAATGGGGTGGGAATATTTGAGAAAGTTCCCCCAAAGATGTGCCTTTTAATCTGGAACATTAAGGATGAGAAGCTTGCTAGGCTAAGGCTATAAAATGGGAAGATTCCTTATATGAGAAATTGATATGTAAAAGCCCTGGGTCAGTAAAGCATAGCTATTTCCGACAATGAAGGAAGGTCAGTATATCTAAAACTTACTGTCTCAAGGGTACATGGAAGAGAAGTCTGGAGAGGTAAACTGGGGCCAAATAATGTGTGCATGGTTTTTATTCTAAGAGTAAAAGAAGGCTACTGTAAGCTTTTAGGCAAATAAATGAAACACAAATATCATGTATTCAATCTAGCTCCTCCACAATGATCAGGAATATTACATGAAGGCTCATCTATTAAGAGCAATTATACTGCTATCTTTATATTAACTGATTTGATAATAACTGCAAGATATTGAAATAGTTATTATAATTTTGAGGAGGATAGAAATTATGTGAATTAATACACATAATAAGTTGGTTAATCAGAGACTTTGGATACCAAGGTAGTTTTTTATACCACTGCTAATCTCAAAATAAGACTTTTAAAATTCATTTTATAATTTAGTAGTATAGTTTAAGCATTAAATGAACATTAAAAATTAAAATTTTATTTTAATGTATGGGTCAAAAATTATACTGCAGGAAATAGAGAAGTAGGATGAATCCTTTAGAAAATTATAAAAGAAAATTTAAATGATAAAATACAAAACACGATTTCCCCATTTGTATTCCTTAAGCCATGAGTAGGAGAGTCCAAGTAAGCAGGAAGAGAAAAAGAAAAAATATTTTGAAGGAGAGAGATACTAGGGACTGATAACTGCATAGTGTTTGAATAACAGTAACTACTTCAATTAATAACATATATTACATATAAAATTCATTATGTATCACAGAACATTTAATTCAAGTAGAATTTGTCCTGTGATTTTTTAAATATAAATATATGTCACAGGTAAAATAAAGACACTTCTTTCTATCAATCAAAAATTTTATTAAGAATGTACAGTCTTCAAGTCATTGTGCTAATTATGCAATAAATGGGAGCTATTGAGGAGCATAATTCAAGCATCTAAAAATAAAAAAGCATTGAAAAGCAGGAAATTGAAAGGGAAAAAGAGAAGTACTCAATACAAAATAAAAGAAAAATCAAATGAGCAGACAGACCAAGATAAATATTTTATCCAGGAGCTTATATCCAATTAAGTCATAATGCTCCAGAAAATTTTGAAAAATGCAATGCCAAAATACATTTGAAGTTTATAAACTTTGGTTTATAAACCTACATTACCTCATATCTTTTGGGTTTGCATTATGTGCTCAAAGTTAATAGACATCTTTTAATAATTAAAACTGAGATTTTTTAAAAAGGGGGAATTGAAATAAGCAGAGGTTAATTTTTTTGAAATAGAAAGGATGAAGAATTAACATGTCTTTGAAAATGACTGTACATATGCTGCACATTTAACTATTTTGGAATATTAGTGGTTGATTTATTGAACACTGGTTATGTGAATGGTTTGTGGAATCCAATAGCCAAGGTTCTTATGATCTCTAAAAAGTCATCACTTCCATGTATGGACACTTTGCAAAGTATATAATTAGAAAAATATAAGAGAGTGCTTTGTTTTTCATGAACATGTCTGTATTAATGGTTTTAGCCAATATGACTTCATGGGGTAAAAGTTACATTACTCTAAGAGAATATAAAACAAATATTCTGAGCTTGAAAAAAGAACAACCCTATATAGTGAAAGAAAACATTTAAAAATGTAGGGCTGCAAAATTACCTAGGCCCTAGGAAAAGGGAGTTTGAGAAAGGTGCTGTAACTTAAAAACTCAGACTTTTGGGGGGGAAATTTACTTTCATATTTTTAAATTTTATTTTTAAAAAGATTTTATTTATTTATTTTTAGAGAGCGAGGAAGGGAGGAAGAAAGAGAGGGAGAGAAACATCAATGTGTGGTTGCCTCTCACACATCCCTAACTGGGAACCTGGTTTGCAACCCAGGCCTGTGCCCTGACTGGAAATTGAACCAGTGACCTTTTGGTTCACAGGCCGGCGCTCAATCCACTAAGCCACACCAGCAAGGGTTTAAACTTCATTTATTTTTTAGAGAGAGGGAAGGGAGAAAGAGAGGGAGAGGAGCATGCTGGGGAGGTACTCACAACCCAGGCATATGCCCTGACTAATAATGGAACCTGTAACTGTGACCTTTTGGTTTGCAGGATGATGCTCAACCAACTGAGCAACACCAGTCAGGGCTACTTTCACATTTTAAATGGAATTAGGGTACAGGGAGACTACTCACCAACGAGAATATGAAGAAAATTAGCATTAATTATACCACAAAGCAACACATTTAGAAACTCCAGTAACATGCACTGAATTGAAATATTTACATTTCAAAAACAGAAGAAAAAAGAAAAAGAAAAAGAAAAAAACTCCAATGGGCAAAGCAGTAAGAAAAGAACTTTTACAAATTAACCAAGACTAGGGTTAGTAGACCTTTACTAAATCTTAACTGAATTCAAAGCTATCCCTGAAACTGGGGTTTGCCTCATTAACCCTCTCCTCACCGTGAGCAAGGAAGTTGGGGAGAATCGGTTTGAGAAACTTGAAATCGCTGGTCCCTGAGCCTCCCATCAGACACACTTCATATTGATAACTCTGGGACAAGGTCCCAGTGCCACTAACGTCCACCAGGTGACCCGGAAAGTGACCCTCAGGAACCGAACAGCCACCCACCAAAGGGGCCCTGCTCCGCCTGCACAGCCGCACCGCGATGAACGCCAGCACCGAGAAGAGGAAGAGCGACGACACCGACGCCAACGCGATGACCAGGTAGACGGTGAGCGGGTCGGCCTGGGCGCGGTCGGCCGCCGCTTCCGGCTGCGGCAGGTAGGGCTGCGAGAAGCCATCCACCAGCAGCAAGTGCAGCGTCACGCTGGCCGACAGCGGCGGCTCGCCATTGTCCTTGACCAGCACCACCAGCCTGTGCTTGGCCGCGTCGCGCTCGCTCAGCAGACGCGCCGTGCGCACCTCGCCGTTGTGCGCCCACACGCCGAACAGCCCGGGCTCCGTGGCCTTGAGCAGCTGGAACGACAGCCAGGCGTTCTGGCCCGAGTCGCCATCCACCGCCACCACCTTGCTCACCAGGTAGCCCGGCTCGGCCGCCCTGGGCACCAGCTCGGTGCAGGGCGCAGAGCCGTTCTGCAGCGGGTACAGCACGAAGGGCGCGTTGTCGTTGGCGTCCAGCACCTGCACGCGCACCAGCGCCTGGCTGCTCAGCGCGGGGGACCCTCGGTCTGTGGCGCCCACGCGGAACTCGAACGCTTGCAGGGCTTCGTAATCCAGCGCCCTCAGAGCGAACAGGTGTCCGTTGTCGGCATTGATGGACACCAGCGGTGCCAGGGGCAGGTTGGGGTCCTGGGGCGGCAGCAGCGAGTAGATGACCTGGGCGTTGTCTCCTGCGTCCCTGTCTGTGGCACTGACGCTGCCGATGTGCAGGGCGGGGCTGTTGTTCTCGCTGACGAAGAGGGTGTAGGAGGTTTGGGTGAAGGCCGGGGCGTTGTCGTTGACGTCGGAGACCAGCACGGTTATGTTGTGCTGGGTTTTCAGTCTGGGAGTCCCCATGTCGGTAACTGTGATGGTGATGTCGTACTGGGACCTCATCTCTCGATCCAGGGCTCTGTTTGTCACAAGAGTGTAAAAATTCTCAACAGAGGGTTTAAGGAAGAACGGAAGATCATCTTGGATGGAGCAAACCATCTTTCCATTGTCCCCAGAGTCAAGATCTGAAACACTGAATACAGCAATTATGTTCTCCTGCAAGTTTTCTGGGATTTCATTGATAAGCGTTGACATGGTCAGTTCCGGAGGGTTGTCATTCAAATCCATCACTTGGACAAACACCACACAACTTCCAGAAAGACCCCCACCATCTGTCGCCTGAATATTTAATGTATAAGTCTGAATGGATTCAAAATCCAGTTTCTGTGTTAAAAGAAGTTCTCCTGACTTTGCATTTATTTGAAAAGTTTTGCGAATATCTTCAGAAGCTTGGGAAAATACATAAGATATTTCTCCATAGGCTCCGATGTCTAAATCTCTAGCCGAGACGATAGCAACCTGGGATCCAATGGGGCTGTTTTCTGGGACCTGAACTTCATAGAGCAGCTTTGAAAACTCCGGGGCGTTATCATTGATGTCCAAGACTTCAATGTGGACCAGGGCAGTGCCCGTCAGTGGTGGAGTCCCACCATCCAGGGCCGTGAGAGTTAACGTGATCTCCGACTGTTCCTCGCGGTCTAGTACTTTGTCCAGCACCAGTTGTGGTAATATTATGCGATCGGGACGCTCTTGTAATGTAAGATGGAAGTGGGAATTGGGGCTGACTGTGTAACTTTGGAGACTGTTGCTTCCTACATCTAAGTCCTGGGCACATTCTATTAAGAAAGCAGTTCCAGGAGTGATACTTTCTGGGATTTTCAAAATTATTTCTTTGTCTAGGAAAACCGGGGAATGATCATTTATGTCCCTAATTTGTAGCTTGGCCTGAAAAAACTGCAAGGGATTTTCCAGTAACACTTGGAAAGGTAGCACACAGGGCTCACTACGGCCGCACAGCTCCTCCCGGTCCAATTTCTCATTTAACAACAAATCTCCGGTCTGCCTATCCAAGTGCAAACGCATTTTTTTCCCTTGGGAAACGACGCGGGCCCCCCGCTCACGTAGCTCCTCTACTTCCAGCCCCAGGTCTTTTAGCAAATTGGCCACAAAGGAGCCACTCTCCATTTCCTCGGCCACTGAATAGTGCCTAGGCTCTGACCCAGCCTGAGCTATACCCAGCAAAACAAAGAATATCAAGACTTGCCTTTGTTTCACAAAGCGTTCCTTTCCTTCTCTGGACTCCATCGCCTTCTGGTCTCCCAGCAAACCTGACCCAGCTCGGGGTCGCGTTGTCGCTGACTCAATCTCCCAGTAAGTCCCAGATACTGGGATAAGTAAAGAGACGCCCAGGGCCCTGATTTCTCGGAGCGACCGCACTAGAAAGCCTCCCCTTCCTGCTAGCTTATTTAGCAGAGCGTCTGGCTAAAAGAAGGGCTGATTGGTTGCTTTCTTCATTTTACTTCTAATGCTGCAGCGCCACCGGGCGTCCTTTCTGAGTGTTTATTTTCTCCAAAACGTTAAGAAAATCCCAATCATTCCTTTCAAACTGATGGAATATTTTCAAGTACTACTCTCAATGTAGTGAAGTCTTATCTGCGTTTCGAAGGGCTTTTTCATTGCATCCACAACGATATGTAAAACGTAGACAAATGTCCATTCCAGTTTTCTCAGAGATTCGAGCAGTTTTTATTTTTTAACTGGAAAAAAATCAACTTCAAAAAATGGAAGGGAGTCACTTCAGTCCTAGGATGAAAGAAGGCGTTGACGAGTCAGTTTCCAGTTTTTACTCAGAGCTCTGGCATGTGCTCATCTCTGTGGTGGTTGTTACCATCCTCACACTTGAGCCAATGGAAAAGTATAGACCCAGGAAAAGCACAGAAATCACAAAAGAGCATTCTCATGGACATCGAAATATCCTTCTTACTCACATTTCTCTCCTGCACTCTCCCACTTCCCATTTTCCTGAAATTTGGTGCATTTGAGCCACATGAAAATCTAACATAGCTGGATAATTATTCTTGTGAATGTCAAAAGTTTTATTTTTCTTTCTAACAGATAAGAACATTTTAACATAACTTCAGTTTAATTATTGCATCTAGCAACATTAATCGTTTCATAGTATCAAATACCCAGTTAATATTGAAAAATTTCCAACCATCTTTTTAAAATGTCTTTTTAGAGATAATTTGTTAAATCAAGTGCCAAACAAGGAATATATGTTGCAGTTTGTCATTGGATCTTTAGCTTCTGCCATTTTGTGTGTTTTTAAAAAATGTGATAACAAGAAATAAGTTATCAAAAAAAAGTTATGGAGGAATCTTAAATGCATATTGCTTAGTGAAAGAAGCCAGTCTAAAAAGGCTACATACACTATTATTGCAACTACCTGACATTCTGGAGAAGGCAAAAGTACAGGCACATTAAAAAGGTTAGTGGTTGTGGGAATGAGGAGCCGGAGAAAAGGTGAATTAGAGATAAAACAGGGGATTTGGGGGGAACTAAGACATTTCTTTATGATACTGCAATAGTGAATACATAACATTATACACTTGTCAAAACCCATAGAAAGTACAACACAAAGAGTGAACCCTAATGTAAACTACAGACTTTAGTTAATAATAATGGGTCAATATTGATTCATCAATTATAATAAATGTACCACATTAATGCAAGATGTTAATACTGTGGGAACTGTGAGTTGGAGAAAGTAGGTATATGGGAACTCTCTGTTTTATCTGCTCAATTTTCTGTGACACCTAAAACTGTTCTAAAAAATAAAGTCTATAAATTAAATATTTGTATTAAGAAATGTTTCACATATACTGTATGGAAAAGTTAAAAAGAACTATAACAACATAGTTCTACCCTATTTAAATGTAAAAGTTATTTATATTTTGTCATATTTGTTCTATCTAGAATGTACCTAGAAGACATCATAACACTTCACCTCCAAATATTTCATCAGGCATCTCTTAAGTATAACGACATTATCCCACAGTCATAATGCTAGTATCACACTTAACAAAATTAACAATAATTTCATAATATTATAAAAATCCAGTTCCTATGAAATCCCATAATCTTTCCACTATTCTTCACTGGTTTTCTTCAGCTTGGTAAGAATTCATATTCACTCCTGAGGTTTTCTTTTTCAAATGCACTTACTTTCTTAACTACCTGTAATACAGAATGTCTTAGAAATTTTGTTTTTTAATCAAGTCTCATGAATTATATTGGGTGTTACATCTGTTAATTTTAGAAAAGTCTCCCATCTTTTATGATAACTTTCTGAAGTGTTCAGACCAGTTGTCTTGTAGGATGATCTACATTATGAATTTGTCTGACTGTTTCCTCATAGTGTCATTAAACCTGTTCCTCTATCCTCTGTATTTCCAGAAAACTGGAATGGATGATTAAGTAAATGTAACAATGGCATCACGTTTTTTAAAGCTCTCATTTATTTATTATGCTTGGGTTTTAAAATTTGGGCACTCACAGGTTCTCTTTCTTAACATTTAGAAATAAATTCTTACTTGTATTGTTAATATTATTTTTGCTTTTCATTTTTACTTTTATACAAAAAATACAAATTTTTCTGTAATCTATCAAGATATACATTTCACAAAGCTCAAGCAAACAGGATTTCAAAGTAAAGGTGATTCAAGGGGTTTATTATCTTCCCCAGTACAAATGTGCAACTTACAGTTTTGAAAGAAACACTTGCATAAGAATTTTGGCATTTGTGATTTAAGGAGAATCATCATAGTCCATTGGCACAAACTGTTGCCTTGAAAAAACCTTGATCAGATATTACCATGGGTTATAGTCTGATTTGAGTATATAGAGATTGTTTTGCCTATCCATGTTACATGACATTTCTTTTTAATGTACTGGAGATACTGAGATATTAATTGATAAAGAATGAATTGTCTTGTGTTTAATAAAGAACAGTAAAATTTAACAAACACAAATTTAACATTGCAATAAACGAGCTACACAGCAACACAGTCAATTACACCTTAAATAATGAAAGAGACATTTATTTTTGTCAATGACTCTTTTCCCTCTACAGTGGACCCTTGAACAATGTGTGTTTAAACTGCATGCATCCACTTGTGTGGGGAATTTTTTCCCCAGTAAATACCTGTACTGTTTTTGATCTGCTGTTGGGAGTCTGTGGATGTGGAGGGTTGACTATATGCATTGATTTACACCATTTTATACAGGGCACTTGAGTATCTGCAGACTTTAGTACCTTCAGGGGTCCTGAAACAAATCCCCCATGGATACCTAGGGACAACTTAAGTTTGGGGAGAGACAAAACTTATATGGGGATTTTGAATACATGGGGGTTAGCACCAATAACCCCTGTGTTGTTCAAGGGTCAAATGTAGTTTTATATCTGTATCTGATTTTGTATCATCAATATCATTAAAAGTCATCACAAGACTTTTTCAAATATAAAATAATAACTACATGACATTAACCATCTCAAATAAATAATTACTTGAATTTAATAGTAATTAAACTGGAGACCAGTCCTGCTGAAAAGTACACTATTAAAATCTATCAGCCATCACCTATGAAATATCAAGAAGAGCAAAAGATGACTTTAAAATAAATAGCCAGGCCTTCCCTGTGAAGTTATGAAGACTATCATTTTAGGTATAGAGTTGGGATGAGTTTTCTTGTCAAGCTTCTGGATATCTGCTAGGACAGTCCACGCAAAGTTTTAGAGGTAACTTACCTTTGGAAGATTAAAGGAAATTAGGGAGGAGCAGAAAAAAATGCATTTCTTTTCTGTACTTAACAATAAAGAGGCTACTGGCTTCTAAACAAAGACCATTGTGAGGTAAATTAAAAGACAGAATAGCTAAGCCACCAGTACTTGTTGACTATAAATTAACAATTTTCTATGTTTCAGAAGAAAAGAAAACACTACTGAAGTTAGAGCCATAAAATAACAACTCTGATGTTATTCAGAAAGGAGATGTTTCCTCTACTTTTTATCCAGGCCCCCAAAGCAAGAATGCCAAGGATGATACTTGTCCCTCTCTACCTATTGTCTTGTTCCCAGCCTCTAGGAACCTAATTTCATTGGAAATAAAGTGATGGTGCATGTTATCGCTCTCGTCTCTCTCATGCATTAGGTTGGCAAAATATGGAATATTTTAACACTCCATAAAAAGAAAATTCTGGAAGAAAGGATTAAGGCATTTTCTTTTTATTCCAGAGTGCTGAGATTATGATCCACAAAGTCTGTTTCTGGAAGCACCCCAGGATGACCAGATAGGTGTCAAAATGACCAATTCTATGGACATGTCATCCAACATTCTCACATGAAGAAGATATTTCTGAAACTATTTCCAGAGTGAATTACCTGAGAATTTGCCACAAAGCCATGAAATACCTGGTAATGTTCTTGCATTGGCTATCTATAATGCACAGATATCAGTAGATTTAAAATATTTGGTGAGTGCTTTCCAGAGGTTGGAGAATACAGTGAGCCTGGAGAATTCATCCAGCCATTTCTCATTTACTGAGACTAAATCTGCAGCCAAGTCTTCGACAACCAGGTTGCTGAGTGTCATGTATCTCAAGGGTTGTCACTGTCACAATTTGGATTAGGAGGTCCCAGGAGAGTTGATATCTACCACTCCTTTCTGCGAGAGTCAAACTTACCTTGGGTTATTCTTCATCCAGCGATTTTTCCCCCCACAAACGGGCTAAGTATTCGCCCCACGATTGCATTGCTCATTATTGTAAAAGTGGAAATTAAACTGATTGTGTAGTTTCCAGTGATGAAAAATTCCCCCAAATCTCATGCACGTACCCAGTGCACATTCTGGAACATTCAGAAGAATTTTTCAAAAGGTAAACATCTCAGACTCATAGATTTTTCTCAGAAAACAAAAATTTACAGGTAATACTTGGAAATGCAGAGGGCTTGTGAGTCTTTTTTTTTTTTTTTTAATTCGGGAGCAAAGGCTCTTCGTGGCTGGATCAAAAATATTTTTTGAGCTCTCACCTGTCCCCCCGCTGCCACGCAGACCGTCCCTTTTCCGCCGCCAGCGCCAAACCTGCAGAAACTCTGACCATAAATACAGTTTTCCTCTTCCTGGGCCACCTGCGCAACTTCCAGGAAGAAAAGAAAAACTCACCACTTGCCATTGCTGCCAGATTTTCTCCCACACGATTTCTTGCACATCCTCTGAGGGTGCTGCCTTTAATAAAAGAAGCCTTTGTAAGAGGAATAACATAAACTTATGTCTAGTCCCATTCATTGGCAGAAAGGTCTAAAATGTAGGCTCACTCCTGGCGTTTTCCAAGCCCCGTGCACCCCAGCACCCTGCAGATTTTGTCTTCTCTAAGATGGAGTCTACAACAAACGCAGGGCTCCTCCTTCTGCTTTTGAGCCTGTAGCACCACCAGGCGTCCGAACTGAAAACACGGTGTCTACAGCGCTTTCTCTCAAACGTCCAAGTCTGTTTGTAGTTCCGTCGTCTAGTGGCACATTTCCTACCTCCTGATAAGTTAAATGACTTCTATGGCTTTTAGTTTAGCCAATATGAACAAAATAATTGTTAACTAGTATACGGTTTTATTATAGTATTATCAATTATTTGATTATCGTAGTATCATAGCTGCACTATTTCTTCCATATCAGGTAGGCCAGTCATTTGGCCATGTGTTCATTGAATTTATAAATTCATTGGCAGGTGTTTATTTCAGATTGTATCCGGGCACTGGGAAAGGCACAGGGCATATAAAATTGGATAAAGCCTAGTGCCTACACCCCAGGAGGTTACAGCCTTTACTGGGGAGACCCAAGTAAAGAGACAATGACTGTAGTGAGTGGTAAGTGCTAAGACAGCTTTGCACAGGCATTGTGAAGTACTCAAAGTGGATATTGAAGTAAGAACAGAAATAAGGTATCAGGAAAGATTACCAGAGAAGGTGAGGTTTGAGAGAAGTTGAATTTTATGGTACCAACTTAAACACAGACCCACTGAAGTTATTTTTTACTCTAGATGAAGTGTTTCTAATTTTGCAGGAAATAAAATTTTCTCAAAAGATGGGAACATCGTGGTGTATGTAGAATGCAGTCTTTCAGTCAGTCCTCAACAGCACAGACCCCTGTATGAGGTGACAAAGACTAGGGATGGGTCCCTTTTTCCAGTTTGAATTGGGCTCATCTACCTAATACTCAATTTAAAGGAGAGTCCTGAAGCTTGAGTATGTGCACGGGTGAGTGGTTTGTTCTGTTAACAGTACCTTTAGAAGATACTTCTAAATGGCGATTAAGAACACAGGCTTTTATGTCAAAAAGTCTCATATTCAAGACTTGGCTCTGCTACTTCTTGTATGAAATATTTAAAAAGTTACTCTCTCCAAACTTCAGTTTTCTCATCTGAAAAAAAAAAGATATAATAATGTTATCTTATTCATGAAGTTGTGAGAATTAAGTGAAGCAATGCTTATGAAATGTTCAGCCTAGTGACAGAAACATTATGGTGTTTCATAAATGCTAACTGTTATCAGTGGTTATACTATAAAAAGAGGAATTTACCTACATACTTCTGCTAATTTCCACAAACAAATGTTAAGTTTAAATGATTCCTAAAAAGCAATCCTCGTGCACTATTGGTGGAAATGTAAATCAGTGTGGCCATTATGGAAATGAGTCTGGAGGTTCCTCGAAAAATCAAAAATAGAATTACATACCCACATCTGGGTATGAAATCAAAAAATTAAATCACTGTCATGAAGAAATATCTGCACCTTCATGTTCATTGCAGCATTATTTACAATAGCCGAGATGTGGGAAAACCTGTGTCCATGGGCAGATGAATGGATAAAGAAAATGGTATATGTATATATAATTAAATATTATTCAGCTATACAAAAAAAGGAAATCTTACCATTTGTGACAACATGGATGAACTTTGAGGGCATTATGCTGAGTGAGATAAGTCAGGTGGAGAAAAACAAATACTGTATAATCTCACTTATATGTGGAATATTAAAATGATAAATGCATAGAAACAGAGAGTAGTATGGTGGGTGCCAGGCCCTGAGGGTGGGAGCAATGGAGAGATGTTGGTTAAAGGGTATAAACTTTCAGTTATAAGATAAATGAGTCCTGGAGACCTAATTTATGGCACAGTGGCTATAGTTAACAATACTGTATTATATACTTGAAAGTTGCTAAAAAAATAAACCTTAAATGTTATTGCCACCCCCAAAAAAGGGTAATTATGTGAGATGTAAAAAAATAAATATTCTTTCAATGATTTCAATCAGACTTTGATGGGAAAGAGGGGAGAGCTATTGTCTGCTTCTGTTAAAATGTATTTTAAGCCCTGACTGGTGTGGCTCAGCAGTCAGGGCACATGCCTGGGTTGTAGGTTCAGTTGCTGGTCAGAGTGCAAACAATGTTTCTCTCCCACATTGATGTTCTTCTCCCTCCTTTTCTCCCTCCATTCCCCTTTCTCTAAAAATAAATGAATAAAATCTTTTAAAAATGTATTTTAAGTACTTTTCAACTACAAGTTCATTAGGAAACAAAACTGGCTTTCTGATCCCTTTTTTCTTTTTTAAGAATTTTGTAAATGCATAGCCTTGGGTAATTATTAAACATTAGAACTACAGAACAAACAGCAGCAGCATTGGGTTGACTTTAGGAATTATCTAGTGCTGTATATTCATTTTGAGGAATCTGAGAGTTAAAGGAAGGAATGAATAGCTTGCCCTAGTTAAAATAGCAAGTTATCTCAGAGATGAGGCTAAAACCCTGAATGGACTACTGATTGTCTGTTTCTGGAAGGGCTGCAAAAACAAAATAAAACAGAACAAAACAGAAGGACAACTTTCTGGCCTAGACAAATTTAATCCAAGGATGTTTCTATTTTTGAACTTTATATCTTCGAATAGGGTGTCTACTATGTTTACATTTATCCAACTTTTAATAAATTGGGCTATTTGAAGTCACAGAGGGAATTTGCAGCTGTTTTTACAAAAAATGCAAAGGGATTATTGCTAGACTTCATAAATCTTGGCAAATTCAAGAAAACATCCCAATACGTTTACATAAACTTACTCAGGTATGTTAACTTTGGGCTGTAGTTCTTTGTCAATATAAATATGTTTTGCATTATAAAAATAAATGACTCTTAAATTACATTCTATCATCTTTACCCAAAGCTCACTAAAACAATACAGCACATTCTTGTTTACGTAAAATTCTAAAAATTTTAAGCATATAATAAATTACAAGTGCTTTACTTCTTTTGAGTTTCTTTTGTTCTTTGTCTAGTTCTTGAGTGGGAGCTTAGATTATTGATTTGAGACTTTTCCTTCACCCTAGTGTATGTATTTAGTACTATAAATTTCCCTCCAAATATGATTTTCTTTGTCTCACAGATTTTGATATGTTGTGCTTTTATTTTCATTCAATTCAATGCATTTTAAAATTTCCCTTGAGATATTTTTCTCCTGACCTATGGATTATTTAGATATGTGTTGTTTAGTTTCCAAGTGTTTTAAAAATTTCCTTCTTATCCTTCCATTATTGATTTCTAGTTTACTTTCATTGTGGTTGGAGAGCATCTTTTGTATCATTTTAAGTCTTTTAAATTTGTTTAGGTTTGTTTTATTTCTCAGGCTATAATCTACTGGTATTTTGGTATATGTTCTGTGATCACTTGAAAAGAGTATAATTCTACTCTCCTTAGGTGGAGTGTTCTATAAATGTCTACTAGATTTTGTTGGTTTATGGTATTGTTGAGTTCTTGCTGAGTTTCTAATTGTCTGTTAACAGTTGAGAGAGAAGTAATGAAGTCCCGAACTATAGTGGATTTGTCTATTTCTCCTTTCAGCTCTTATCGGGTTTAGTTTCGAGTATTTTGCAGCTCTGTTGTTTTATGCATATACATTTAGGAGTGCTGTGTCTTCTTGGTGAATTGACTGTTTTTTATCATTATTATATAATGTTCCTCTCCATTTCTGATAATTTTCCTTTCTCTGAAGTGTACATTATCTGATATTAATGTGGCCACTGCTACTTTCTTTTGATTAACATTTGCATGATATATCTTTTCCCATCTTTTTACTTTCAACTTGCCTCTTCTGTTTGAAGTGAGTTTATTATAGAATTTGTTGCATAGTTGAGTCATGTTTTTAAGTCTATTCTGACAACATGTCTTTCAACTGATGTATTTTGAATATATATACTTAATGTTATTATTCATGTTAGGGCTTCAGTCTGACATATTTTTTTTCTATTTTTTCTGGTTTTTTGTTTCTGTTTTCTTTTTTCTATACCTTCCTATAGGTTACTTGAACATTTTTAAGCATTCAATTTGATATAGGTATAGTGTTTTTGAGTATGTTGCTCTATGTAGCTTTTCTAATGGCTGCTATAGGTATTACATTTTTTTATAGTTTACCACAGTCTACTGGTGTCAAGAAGTACAGACATACTATTACCTCCTTTTATGTCTCTTTACTATCTCTCATTGATAATATCATTGTATTAATTACTTGCTTTACATACCTTCAGAACCACATCAGATAGTGCTAAAATTTTTATTTCAACATAATTTAGAAAACTCAGGAGAAGGAAGCCGACTGTATGCATCCTTTTTTATTTTTTATTTTTAGAGAAATTCATTTAGCCATTCTTTTAGGGTAGGTATGCTGGTAATGAAGTCTCTTAGTTTTCCTTCATCTGAAAATGTCTTGATGTTCCCTTCATTCCTGAGGGATATTTTCACTGGGTATGAGATTCTGGGCTGACAGCTCTTTTCTTCCAGTCATTAAAAATATTGTACCACTTCCTCCTGGCCTCCTTAGTTTCTGATGAGAAATCTCCCATCATTTTGAATTTTTTTCCCTATAGGTAAGGTGCCATTTTTCTCTGGCTGCTATCAAGACTTTTTGTGATTTAATTTTCAGAAGTTTGAGTACAATGTGTCTTGGAGTGTATTTCTTTGGGTTTATCCTACCTGGGATTTGATCAGTTTCTAGAATATCCAGGTTTATGTTTTGCTAAATTGGGGGAGTTTTCATTCATTCTTTCTTTGACTACTTTTTAAATCTTGTCTTCTTTCTGATTTCAATGCTTCTTATTTCTTTTTCTTACCCAATTGCCCTGGCTGGGGCTTTTAGTACTATGTTGACTAGAATGGCGAAAGTGGCATCCCTGCCTTGTTCCAGATATTAAAGGAAAAGTTTTCAGTTTTTCATTATTTTCTATGATGTGACAGCCTCGGTTCCAATGCCCTCCTCCCTCCACCCACCCGCCTGCAGCTACCTGGGAGTTCCCCACGATAGCAGGGTGTGTCAAGCCGAGTCCTCTTTGGCCTTGATCGCCTGTCAGGCTTGCCGCTGCGAAATAAGCAGGCAACGACTAAATTCGATAGTTCCTTTTCTCTTCCCCCTATAAAACAACTCCCTCCTTCCCTAGGAGTTCAGAGTCGGAGCCACTCGTGGCATGACTCCCTCCCTGCCTGCTAATTCCCTCAATAAACTTGTTTTTTTCTGCTCACTGCATCTTCATGGCTTTCTGAGCGACTCCATTCTTACATGATGTTAGCTATGGGCTTTTCACATGTGACCTTTATTGCCACATAACAATGGATAACTGTAAGGTGACATCTTTTACTGCTCTTTCATAATTTTTATCTCTTTGTTCTGTGCTATTGCTGAATTTCTTAGTTATATAACAATTTATTAATTTGTTCTTCAATAGCTCTCAGGCTAAATTTTATTCCATCTGCTGAGGTTTTGTTACATTACTGTGTTTCATTTTTTAAATTTCTGATAGGCTATATTTATATCCATCTATTTTTAAAATTTCAGTCTCTTATTTTTTCATTCTTTCATAATTTGTTGTTCATTTGCAGGCATAACTCCTGAATTCATCTCTACAAGTATTTTTAAGTTTTATTTTGAATAGTACTGTTTTTAAAATGTTGTCTTTTTTTTTTTACTTGCTCTCCCAACCTATGTTCATCTACTAGACCACACAAACATGGTCTAGAATCAGGCCTTATAATAGTGATGTGGGCTTCTGGCACAACATGATACTAAAAATAGTACAGTTGAGTCCTGGCTGGTGTGGCTCAGTGGATTGAGCACCAGCCTGTGAACTGAGAGGTCACTGGTTCAATTCTCAGTCAGGGCACATGCCTGCATTGCAGACCAGGTCCCCAGTTGGGGGGTGTGAGAAAAGCAAGCAATCAATGTTTCTCTCACACATGGGTGTTTTTCTCCCTCTCGTTCTCCCTCCTTTTCCCTTTTTCTAAAAATAAATAAAAATAAAATCTTTTTAAAAATAAAAATTAAAATAGTACAGTTGACTTTAGTGAGCCTGCTGGCTGTAAGTTCAGTACCTAGTTTGTGTCCTCCTACCTCCATAGGTCTGAAACCTACTATAACGTATGACTTCAGGAATCTTTTGGCGGTGGTTTTTCAGCCTTTTATTGTGAACAAGATAGACCCATCATAGCTCCTGGCTCTAAGCAATAACCCTGACTTTTATTCTCCATCTTTCATGGAGGACATTTTTCTTCTGATGGCCCATAAGAGCCAAACTAATGCCAACCAGTGCCAACTTCCCATCCAGTAGCTCAGCAATGCAAAGGTTTTATCCCTTCTCACAAGTTTATGTTTTTTCCATTTCTCATTTTGCATTTTTAAATTTTCTATTTTAATTGTTAGCAATAATTTCTATGTTTAGAATAGTGCACAGAAATAAAGTTTGCTTCATCAACCTAGCCAGAAAACCCTTGTTATTTTTATTTTTTAATGTTACTTTTAAGTGTTAAGTAAGTACAATCAATAGTTTAATAATGTTATTTTAAAGTGTTACATAGATTTGGAAATAAAGTCAAATTTTTGGTTGAGGAGTGGGTCTCTGATAGTCATATATTTTAATGATACTCAACTCTATAGAAAATAGGTCGTTATATGGAAGAATTATGTGGATGAATTCTGCTTCCAAGAATAAGTAGAAAACACCTTAAGTAGAAAACAACTATAACAACAAAATATACAGACATGACAGAAAAAGCAATATATTTATTTATTTATAGGAGAACTAAATAAAACCAGACTGATTCCATTTCTTATATATCAGCATGTCTAGTTCCAACATAGAAATCTATTTTAAATAACATTTCTATTATAGATATCTTATAAATATATAAACATGTCTACATAATAAAATTTAATTTTTTAATAATTTTATATTTATTTAATAGCTTTATGATTGTATGGAAATTTAAAATCAAGTTAATGTAATTTTCATTTAAAGTTAAAACACCATTATAAATAAATCTTAACAAGATTAAAGAAACTTATGCTTATTTAAGATACTCTGATATATAGTATTACAAAGAAATACTAATTTTGATCAAAATATTTTTATATGTATAATTCCAGTCCTCAAAATCTTCTCTTCATCCTAGAGAAAAGGGTTTGTTGAACACCAAAAGAAATAACAATAACATTTGATTATAAACCAAATAATAGAGTAAATATTTATGACTCCATATATAAAGAAATAACTAAATAAATAATAATGGGGGGAAAGTAACAAATTTTTCTTACAAAACCAGGGAAATAGAAAAATCACCATTCAAATGCCATAGTATTAATTACCACAGGAAATATCCAACAATGGATACTAAAATTAGTGAGCAAAAGTTCAAGCAGAAACATGATATTTGCATAGTTTCAAAGTGTCTCTTTCCAAGTAGTTATTAATTCAAGGGAAAAATAGTAGTGAGAAAACTTGGTAGGTATTATCTTGACCAAGTGATCAAGATGAACACTACTAAACTGTTAATAAATTTTACCTTATGTTTTTTACCACAATAAAAAAGGATTGGCATCACCAGTTAATATAATATATTGACATCATGTGCCCCTTAACATGATGCCCCAAGGGGGACACAATATCATTTCTGTGATATTCTTTCAATAATGCATAACATCAATTTAAGCATAAAAAAACAATGTCAATCTCAAATTGAAGGTCACATTTGTTAACTAAACTTACTTTGGTAATCATTTCACAATATAAGTTGCCATTATTATACATACCTTAAACTTATACAATTCTATACATCAATCATATCTTAATAAAACTGAAAAAACTGAGATACATTTTGCATATAACTGACTAGTATCCTTCAGAAGTTTCAAGGTCATTAAAGACAAGGAAAGGTTAAGGTATTATCATGAGTGGTAGAAACTAAGGAGGCATAAGTAAATGTATTGTGGGATCCTGGATTAGAGCCTTGAAAAGAAAAAGGACTAATGAAAAACTGGTAAAATCTGAATAAAGTCTGCAGTTTAGTTAATAGAATTGTACCAAGGTTAATTTCTTCATTTTGATAACTGGGCTGTGTAAGATGTTAAAATTAGGGGAAGCTAGGAGAAGGGTATATGGGAACTCCATACTATTTTTGCAATTTTATACCTCAAAATAAAAAGTTTTAAAAGGGTTTAAATTCTCTATAACTTAAAACTTCCAGTGGAAATGTAGAACTATGTGCATTTCAAAGTGAAATTGATATTTGTCAGGGTCTTTTTATACAGGAGCACTTCAAGGCATTTGGGTTATAGCTTTGAATAAATACAAATAATTCTGATAGTTACTTGACATTTGGGAGACAGTAAGTGTCCTAATCATTTTCAGTCTTTGTGTTAATTTGCTAATGAAAACCTGGACTTAGTCTCACCTGGTACATAGTTCTCTCCAAATACAAATGGTTCACATCATACTCAGAAAATTGATACAGAGATGTTGTTAGTTTTTAATCACTAGGAACAATTGAAATTTTCTTGGGAAATTTAAATCTGAATAAAAATAGGATTAGATCATCATTTATTCCAGTAGTTCCCAATCTGAAGTCAGTGGCAAAATTTTCACTGGTCCAAGGCAAAAATGAAAAAATGGCAAAATACATTTTTATAAAACTATGTTTTTTTTAATTTAAAGGACAGTTCCTTTAGGAGGGTGTTGTCTTACTATTTTATATTAAAATATAATTTCTTTTATGAAATAATGGTATAAAATGATAGGTTTTAAGATATTTTTATTTAATGTTTATACATGGAAAAATTAAAAGTTGACAAATCTATGTCTCCTGCTCATTTTGTGTATGTGTGTATGAACTTTACTGCTGTTTGAAATTCAGTCTTAAAATCACTAATCTACACCATTTTCTTTTCTTATCATTGACATCAAGCCAAGCACCACTAATTATGCTCACATCATCAAATGTAATCAAATAAAACTATGTAATCAAATGCAGCTAATCCAGTGACTTTTAGTTAATATTATTTTAACAAATTACTACTTACCCACAAAATTTAATTCTATGTCTTTTCTCTCTTAAAGCCGCTGATATCAACATGTGTTAACCAGTCCTAACCCAAATACACTGGAATACAAAATTGTTCTATGTTTTGTGCAAGGAAGACTTTTACTTCAGTGGTCAGGATCATATATCAAGTTATGGAAAATATGTACCATTGGTAAAAAAGACAATTTACTGATGTTTTGTATTTGCTTCATTTATTCTCAAAATATTAAGGAAAATATTGAAGTCAGGATAGGTTATTCTAATTCTTCCCTAAGCACCTCCAACATTTTAAAAATAACTTAGCTCTAATTTTTAGTATATCCTGTCCACTAGGTAGACAGCCAGGGGTGGTACCATTAGGTATCAGTCATAATTCCAAGAATAAGACATATCAATAAATATTATCTGGTATATTTGAGAAATATTTTTAAATGTACTGCTCCACCCTTGGAGTTCCAGGTACAAATATTGTGCCCTCCTGTGTGGGACATATACTTGTTGGTCTGAATTTACACACATTTGTATAAAATAAGGCGCTGAATTAAAGCCTCATTAAAGCAGACATTTTTTAACTTTTAAGGCACAGTTAGTATTGATAGCATCCTTGAAATATGTTAATGTTTTAATATTGGTTTCTTTAATTTTAAAATGAGGAAACTTTAAATAGCTTATGAAGGCAAACAGTGATAATTAAAAAGAAGCCTAACTTTGTCCTTACTCCCTTTCACTTTATGAATAATTTGCTAGGAAATAACTTTTTCTCAGTTTCTATGCTATCTCTTCAGAATGCTCAGAGGGGAAAATGACTTAAAAGCTAATCTGGTAACAACTGAAAATGTATTTTTTTCTTGAGGCTACTTAATTGGTATTAACGAACTCTTTTTCCTTCAATATCTTTTTATTTTGCAGTTGTTCAATAGCAGTTATTAACTACAACAAACCTAATGTATTATTTTGTCATCCACCTTTCATTCCCCACATTCAAATAACTGCTCTCTGATGAGGAGTGAGATAGACATCTTTGTATAAAGAGAGATTTGGGACTTTCCCAAGGCCCCAAACAACCATTAAGAAATCTACATCTAACTTAATTTTTTTTCTTTTCTTTTTTAAATTTATTGGGGTGACACTGCTTAATAAGACTGTAGGTTTCAAGTGTACATTTCTATGATACATGATCTGTATATTGCATTGTGTGCCCACCACTCAAAGTTAAATCATCTCCTGTCACCATACATTTGGCTCCCTTGCCCTTTCCTAATTCCCACCCCCTTTCCCTCTGGTAACTGTCACACTGTTGTATGAGTCCATGCGTTTCAGTTTTATATCCCACGTAAGAGTGAACTCATATGGTTCTTAGATTTTTCTGACTGACTTATTTCACTTAGCATAATATTCTCAAGGTCCAGCCATGTCACAAATGTCCACATTTTATCTTTTCTTATGGCTGAGTAGTATTCCACTGAAGAACATTCCTGAGCTGAATCTCTTTAGCCTTAGATCTGCCCTTACTCACACTTCCAAATAAGTCAAATATTTTTTCATTTTTCTTTTTAAATTATTTATTTATTTATTTTTAGAGAGAAGGGAAAGGAGAAAGAGAGGGAGAGAAACATCACTGTGTGGTTGCCTCTCACTCACGTCCCCAACTGGGGACCTGACGTGCAACCTAGTCATGTGCCCTGACTGGGAATTGAACCAGCAACACTTGGTTCGCAGGCCAATGCTCAATCCACTGAGCCACAGAAGCCAGGGCTTATTTTTTTCTTTATCCTTCCTCCCACCTGATTATCTATGAGACTACCATTCACCAGGCATTTGCATGATTATGAATGATGGCATGCAAGATGTTGATTCAAAGATATCTCCGCTCAGCAAGGGACAAAAATCTAGAAATTTCTGAATAATGATAAACTATATTTCTGTTTCTCAGATGTAATTGCTTTCTGATACTATACCAAAACTAGAAGCTAGTTTCCTCCCCTATGTATGCATATATTTCTACTAGAAAATAATTTAAAGGCAAAATAAAAGGATACCTCTATGGAACTCAGTCTTTCCAGGGCCAGCATTAATGGACTTCCAAAGGAGACATGAATAATGGCTACATATAGCTCATGAACATGAGCTACATTAAGTTATCAGGTACTCGGGCAAGATCCTCTGACCTCGGAGACCTATTCCCATCAGAATCTGGTGGTAAACTGGAGCCAGCCTCTGTTTTTACCTCTCCAGTGCTTTGGGGAAAGGGGAAGTTGGGCATAAAGCGCTTAAGAAACCGGAACTCACTGGCGCCAGTGCCAGTGGCTGAGCACATTTCATAAGGACAAGGCTGGGGAAAAGGTCCATTGGCTCTTCCTTGTACCAGGTGGTTAGGGAAATTACAGTCATCATAGAAATGCTCTTGAATTGTGATCTTTTCTCTATATTTAATTTTCTGGTAGATGTGTGTTACGGAGATCACTGTGACAGAGAGGAGAAAGAGAAAGGCAAGTACAGCCAGAGAAATGACCAAATATCTAGTGGATGGATTTACCCTTGTAGGATGCTTGGATGGGTCCCGGAACTGCAGATAGGGCTCAGAAAAGCCATCTACCAGCAGGATGTTGAGTGAAGCAGTAGTGGAAAGAGCCGGTTGTCCATGATCCTGAACAAGAATGATCAGTTTCTGCATCATGGGGTCTCTCTCAGATATCTGCCGCAATGTATGGATTTCCCCATTTTGTTGTTGAACAGAGAATAACCCAGAGTCACTGGCCTTAAGCAGATGATATGAAAGCCAAGAATTCTGACCTGAGTCACCATCCACAGCCACCACCTTAGTCACCAGGTAGCCTGCCTCTGCAGACCTGGGCACCAGGTCATTGCAGGGTAAGGTGCCATTCTGCAATGGGTACAAGATCATTGGGCGGTTGTCATTGTCATCCAGGACAACCACCCGGACAGTAACCTGGCTACTCAGTGATGGAAAGCCACCATCAGTTGCCTTTATCACAAACTGAAAATTTTGAATGGCCTCATAATCCATGGTTCTCAGTGCATAGAGCTTCCCATTGTCTGAGTTTATGGAGATGTAAGCAAAGACTGATAGATCTCCACTTTCTGGAGGCAGCAGAGAATATGTCACTTGGGCATTCTCACCCAAATCTAAATCCTCAGCATGGACCTTGCCAATAAAGACTGCAGGGCTGTTATTTTCCCGAACAGTCAAGATGTAGGAGTCTTCCTGAAATACTGGGGGATTGTCATTAATGTCAGATAACAGCACCTCTATTACAGTCTCTGTGGACAGATTGGGTGGTCCAGTATCCACCACCACAAGAGTGATATTATATCCCGAGATCTCCTCCCGATCCAAGCCTCTGTCAGTAACCAGTGAGTAAGCATTCCGGAATGTGGGTTTGATTGCAAAGGGAAGGTCTTCTCTGAGGAAGCAGGTGATTTTTCCTCCCACTCGAATGTCCCGGTCTCGGACAGAAAAAAGGGCCACTACAGTTTGTAGTGGGGAGTCCTCAGGGAGAGGGCTGGATACAGATGAGACAGTCACTTCAGGAGGGTTGTCATTCACATCCACCACTTCCACCAGGACTTTGCTGTGGGCAGAGAGGCCTCCTCCATCGGTAGCTTGAATGTCAATGTCATATGTTTCAATCGCTTCAAAATCTAGGGGCCCACTCAGTCGAACCTCTCCAGTTTCAGAGTCAAGCTGAAATGTCTGGAGGATTGCTTCTGGGTTTTGAGCTAAAGAGTACGTAATCTTCTTGTTGGAGCCCTCGTCTAGGTCCGTGGCAGTCACCCTGGCCACCAAAAAACCACTGGCGCTGTTTTCCGGTACCCGAGCGCGGTACACCAGTCGGGAGAACTGGGGCACGTGGTCGTTGACATCCAGGACCTCCACGCGGATGTGGGCAGTGCCAGACTTGGGCGGGGACCCGCCATCCACCGCAGTAATTGTCAGGTTGACTTCCGGCTGCTCCTCTCTGTCCAGGGGTTTATCCAGCACCAGCTCAGCGTATTTGGGCCCGTGGCTGCGGAAGCGGGTGTGCAGGTGGAAATAAGCGTTGGCGCTCAAGGTGTAGTTTTGGAGACCGTTGAGGCCCACGTCCAGATCCTGGGCGCTCTGCAGAGGAAAACGTGAGCCCAGGGGAGTGCTCTCCGGAATCTTTAAAAGTGGTTCCTTGTTTGGGAAAATCGGGGCATTGTCATTGATGTCAAATACCCTGACCTCGGCACGGAAGGACTGCAGAGGCTCCACCAGGACTATTTCAAAGTGCAGGACGCATGGGTCAGCTTTGCCACAAAGTGACTCGCGATCCAGTTTCTCCTTCATGAAGAGGTCACCTGTCTTGCGGTGGAGCCGGAAATGCAGCTTGTTGCCCTCGGAAACCAGCTGTGCCCCGCGCTCAGCCAGCTTCCCTACCTCCAGCCCCAGGTCCTTTGCCACATTAGCCACAAACGAACCACTCTCCATCTCCTCCGCCACCGAATAGCGGATGGTTGCCGCACCCCCCGCAGAAATGCACAGAAAAAGGAGAAGGGACCTCACTTGCCTGTTCTGCAAGAGTTTTGTGCGCGCCACTGCCATCCGTTCTCACGAGCTCGCTCTCTGCAGCAGCCACCTGTTGTGGGTATACTTTCACTTTTCTGCCTACAGATTCCTGCAACCGCTCGCTGCTCTTGGCTTTACTAGCCTCTCAGTGCAGCCCCGCCAATGGCTAGCTGAGTCCTATAAGCTGTTTTGCACTTGTAGGAAAATTTGCACTCCCCAGCCTATCGAGTGTATTAATAGATATGTTCTCATTCCAGAGAGTTAAGCAGAGGTTGAAAGTTTGTTGCCAAAGCAACGGCAGACTCGCCTTGTAATCCTTTTCAGAGAAAAAGCCCATGGGAATTGAGGAGCCCGTGAGGACTCTCGCTCAAGCTGAAGTCACCGTTTCTGCGAGCTGGCTGGGGCCACTGAAGCAACCCTCAAGGAGTAAGCTACTCCGCACAGTTCGCCAGAGACCAAGGGAGAAGCAACAATATCTTGCAGCGCCTTCTGGGTCTCCAACCGAATGGTTGGGAGTGGGGGAGGTTGGCTTGGAAGAAGGGATCAGTAGGAAAATGAAAAAGGACACGCAGACATTATCTTTCAGGAAACTGGGATCCAGTAGGTACGCAGATAGTGGAATTGGCCAACAAGCCTCCAGATTTACACAATTTCATTCTTTTTCCCAGAACTCTCAAATGTTAGGAAGCAGCAAGCTTGGCACTTAAATTATCATGATGGCAGTAACATTTATTATGTATGATTTCTACATACTGGCACTGTGTTGGGTAGTTTACACACATTTTAAAATTTAATCCTTGCAACAACTCTATGAGGTGCACATTATTATTTCTTTTTTAAAGATGGAGAAACTGAAACTGGAAAAGTTTTGGCAGTCCCCCAAGATCCCCTACCTAGTAAATATTAGAACTGTAACTCAATTCAATATTGTCTGACTGCAACGTCTATGCTCCTAATCAGTATACTATTCTGCTTGTCAGAAAAATATAGTGGATAAGTTAAACAAAGGTAAATACTTGGCTTTGGGTTTTAAAGTGAATGAAACAATAGACTATATACTTATATTGAAAATAACATAAGACTTGGCAGGTATTTGTGAAGACTTTTCTTTACAATCACAGGATCATAGAATGTTTGAGAATGAGAAGGCACCTTGGAAATAGGAGGTCCAATCTCCCTGTCCCTTATTTTACAAATGAATAAACTAAGACCCTAATGATGAAATCACTTGCCCAGTTCATACATCTACTCATGGCAGTATAAGAATTAGAACCTGACTTCTGACAATCTCACGCTCATTGTCAAAAACATTTGGTGATTTCCCATTTGTGCTCAGCATTTTGTATGCTACATGCTGTAGAAACAGTTACTGCCACTTAAGAGAAGTCTAAACCACATTTTGCAAGTGAGAAAAGGTGCATAAGTAATTAATGACATCCTGACATGAAGAAGTTAACAGATCTCTCAGTCTATCAGCTCTCTTAATATCTGGCTTATGTGTGCATCTCTAAGCAGCTTAATTACGCCTCTTAAAAACCTGTATATAAAGTGTACAGAAGATAATCTTTTTATTATGCTAAAAAAAAACAGTAAGGAATCTTTTGAATTTAATCTGTTTCTTTCATTTTTTAGCTCAATGTGAGATTGATGTTGCTATTTTTAGTTCTAGCTCATTCATTACCATTGCTGTGTAGAATTCCAGTGTATTGTCAATGCCCTTTAGCCACAGAATATCAAGAACACATCTATAGTTGAACAAAGTTGTATTTTATGACTTATTGCAACACGGGAGACTGCAAAACACAGAGAATCATGAGACATCTCACTAAGAGAGTGTTAGAAAGAATTTATTGTATTTAGTCTTGTGCAAAACAATTTGGGGTGGTTTGAAGCAGGACTTTGCTCTGGATTGGATGCTGTCAGAAACAGTCAATTTTCTGATTGGGTATATTAGTAATTCTTATGCAGAAGGTGTGAAGAATGGGAGGAGGCTACAGCTGTAATTCGTAAACAAGCTGTGATTGGTAATTCATATTAACCAGGATAGAGATTTTTAAAGTATATTTTATTGATTATGTTGTTACAGTAATTCCAATTATTTCCCCCTTTGCTCCCCTCTGCCCAGTACCTCCCTTCCCTCCAGCAATCCCACCCCCTTTAGTTCATGTCCATGGGTCGTGTATATAAGTTCTTTCCTATATATTATTCTTAACTTCCCCCTGTCTATTTTGTACCAACCGATTATGCTTCTTAGTCCCTGTACCATATCCCAATTTCTCCCCCTCCCCTCTCCCAGATGATAACCCTCCAAATGATCCCCATACCTCTGATTCTGTTCCCATTCTGGTTTGCTTAGTTGAATTTTGTTTTTATTTTTTAGATTCAGTTGTTGGTAGTTGTGAATTTGTTGTCATTTTAGTGTTCATAGTTTTGATCTTCCTTTTCTTAATAAGTCTCTTTGACATTTCATATAATAATGGCTTGGTAATGATGAGCTCCTTGCCTTGTCTGGGAAGCACTTCATCTGCCCTTCCATTCTAACTGATAGCTTTGCTGGATAGAGTAATCTTGGTTGCAGGTTGCCTTTCATCACATTGATTACTGCTTGCCAGTCCCTTCTTGCCTGCAAAGTGTCCTCTGAGAAATCAGCTGATATGCCTATAGGCACCCCCCTGTAGGCAACTCTCCACCTCTCTCTTGCTGCCCCAAGACTCTGTCTTTATCTTTCACCTTTGGCATCTCAGTCATGATGTGTCCTGGTGTGGTCCCCTCTGGGTCCAGCTTGCCCGGGACCCTCCGTGCTTCCCGGACCTGTATGTCCATCTCCTTCACAAAATTTGAGAATTTTTCCTCATTTTTTTCAATTCTTGCTTCCTCATTCTGCACTGGTTGACTGTTTTTTTCTTCCTTGTATTCCAAATCATTGATTTGAATCCTGGTTTCCTTCCCTTCACCATTGGTTTTGTGTGGATTTTCCTTTGTTTCACTTAGCATAGCCTTCACTTCTTCTCTTATGTATTTACCGTACTCAAGCATAACTGTCAAGCCTGTGAGCATCTTTATCACCAGTGTTTTGAATTCTGTGTCTATTAGGTTGGCTATTTCCTCATCTGTTATGTTGGCTATCTCCTCATTGCTTAGTTCTCCCACTGGAACCTTGATTCGTACCCCCTTTTGGGCCATACTTCTCTGTCTCCTCATCCTGATAGGATGCTGTGTTTGTTTGCCTCCATGTCCCAAGGTAGAGCTGTTGCTCCTGTTATGTTGTAAGGGGTGGAGCCTTAGGGTTTTGTCAGTACAGGGCGACCCATTTCACCACGTTGTGGTGCTGTATGTGGGGGAGGGGTCAGAGAGGAAACAATGCCGCCTGCCCAGCACTCGCCCCTTTTCCAGGCACTTCTCCCACTTCCCTATGGGACTGGTGCCTCTCTAGCTGTTACCCTGGCCATTTTCCCAGAGTGGGTGGATCTGCGGATATTCTAGGACTGTGGGGGCCCTTTAAACAAGCGGACTCTGCTGAAAGACTGGCAGTTTCTGCCTCCACCCCAATCCCCACTGGTTTGCACTGTCAGAAGCAATGAGGCTTTGTTTTCCCCAGTGCTGGGACCATGAGCTATGTGGTCTGGTCAGGAGCTGGGAACACTCCCCAGGTGTCCCTCCTCACTTTTTAAAATGTGTGACTTCAATTTCTGCCAGCCTGCCACTGCCACCGCTGCTGCCGCCGCTGCTGCCACCACCACACTGTGTCCTCTCCACCTCGCCTCTGCCCCTCCTACCTGTCTGGATGAGTATTTCTTCTTTATATCTTTGTTTGCTGGACTTCCATGCAATTTGATTTTCTGGAACTTCTGGTTGTTTCTAGTTTTGAGGTAGTTGTATTCCTTCTTAGTTATGGAGGGAGATGCAGCATGTCTGTCTATGCCTCCATCTTGGCCAGAAGTTGAGAGATATTTTTGATCATTACTGTGGATTGAACAATGTTCTCTTTTGTCTGTGTTCAGATATGATTGTGGCAGGCTCTTGTCTTTCTCTTGACCCATCACAGTCACAGAGTGGTCTTCTCTATGTTGTTGGACTAGGAAATTGTTTTTGTTCAACAGGAGAATGCCATAGCATAGCTCAGAGTATCAGGCCAGCTCCTAGCTGTCGGGAACTTCTGTCTTTTTCAGTATAAATACAGCAAAACTTCTTTACTCATTTTATTGTCCTACTATTCATAGTAGTATGTCATTCTATATCACTTTGTGCAAACGTGTACATTTTGGGGGAGAGAGCATATGCCTAGAAGTGGCATTGGTGTCAAAGCATCTGTTCTTTTCAGCTTTACCTGATATTGCCAAAACTGCTTTCTAAAAGATCGTACCAATTACACTCTCATCAACAGTGTAGCCTCCACTTGTTCATATTCTTACCAACACCTAGCAGTACTAGTCCTTTAAAATTTTAACCATTCTAGTGATCTCATTGTGCACTTAATGTGCATTTATCTGCTTATTAATTACTAATGAAATAGAGCACTATTTAATATATTTTTTGTCATCTGGATAGCCTGTGAGTGGGAGGAGGGTTGTTCAGTTCTCTTGCCCATTTTTTACATTGGATTGTTTGTCTTTTTTCTATTGATTTGTAGTAGCTCTTCATATACTCTGAATATGAGTCCTGAGTATCTCTTTATATGTAGGAAAAAAAGACGTGTTTATCCATAGTCAATACATGTCTACAGAGTTTTTATTTTAAAAGAAGATATTTTGCCCAATGATTCACATATTATGTAGAAGCTTATGGCATCCTAGAAAGTCTTTTCTTATTTAGATATAATTGACATATAACATTATTTTAGTTTCAGATGAATGATGTAATGATTTCATATTTGTATATATTGTGAAATGATCACCCCCAATAAGTCTAGTTAACATCCATCACCACACATGGTTATAACTTTGTTTTTGTGATGAGAGCTTTTAAGATGTACTCTCTTAGCAATTTTCAAATAATCAATACAGTATTATTAACTATAGCCAGCACCTAGGAAGTTTTAATACAACCAATTTCCAAATAAGTTATCCAAAACAAATAATTTAAAAACATACATTTTATGAGTTAAAACACAAGAAATACTGCTCTTCAACTGGTTTCCTCTGAATCTTAATTTGCTTGGTTTGTCCTCAGGGGATGTAGTAATTAATACTCTCTTGATGGGATTAAATTCCAAAATATTTTTTTTCCTTTGAAAACCTTGGGAACTTTGAATATGATGGTATTTTTGAAAAGTCTCCAGCCTTTCCAGTGAAGTAGAATTGGGGCCCACAGAATAAATCTATAACCATTTAAGTTGTAATGTCAGGGTCTTTACTCAAAAATCTGGATACTGGAAAGAGGTGCAAACCCTAGCTATTACCATATCATGAGGATTTGGAGAACAAAAAATCCATTCCAAAACTATATCTAAATGCTGACTCTTAAACTTTTAAAAATATTACTTTTAAATAATTTAAAGTTATGAGTACTTACAATGGCCTACTACTTACCCACTGATTTGGCGTGACCAAACTTTAATCAGGTTTCTCTTCTTTGCAAAGGCCCCTGAACTTTAATTTGACCCCCAAATTAAACAAGCCCCAAAAGGCAGAACATCCCACTAAATGGCTTATTCTGAGAACTGGCCAACCACAGAAAAAAATTGTCTTGTGAAAACACCCTAATTATTCCATATGCTTACCCTATCCCCTTGCCCTACTCCCACACAAAGTTCCTGCTAGCCCTGTTTACCCCTCCTTATTTAAAAAAAAACAACTTTTTTTTTTCAATTTGATTTTGAGACATTTGCAGGTTTGTGGTTACAGTGCTCTGCTTCTGCAATAGTTTTTTTGAGTAGAACTTCTCCTTACCTAGTCTGGATTTGCTTATATTTGACATAATAAGTAATAATAAATGACTATATACTTTTCACCTACATTCCCCAATTTTGCTACACTTGCGTTACCACTTTCTCTTTTTTCATATATATGTTATTATAATATTACTACATATTATACAACATATTACACATTATAAGCATAGAGATTAGGACTTCAGCATATCTTTTGAGGGGACACAATTCAATCCACTCCGCTAATGTCCCATTGGCCAAAGCAACTCACATGGACAAGCACAAAGTCAAAGGGTGGGGAAGTATACTAAATCCAATATGAGGTCGAAGTATATAACATGACCAAACTCAGCATCATTAGGGCAGAGAGGTATACTTCTCCCATACAACTTGAGAGGGAGAGTAACCATTTTTTAATACAGGTTCTGCAACTTTAAGCAAAACAACGTATAAGGAAATCAACTTTATCATAGGCTAATTGGCATAAACAAAAGTTAAGTTCAAATGGCAGCTCATTAACATTATAATGAAATGGTATTGAACTAAAAACTATTTTAACATTTATATAAAATATGCCATTTATGTTTTTTTATTTACATTTGCATCATAGATTTAAATGCTTCTGAAACTGTTCTGCTAAAAATTTTGTTACTATTTTCAACTTTTTCCAGAAAAAAATACCCTAACTAGAATATGGAGAATCTCCCATTTGTTATTTTTATTGTTGTATCTAAATTTAAAGTAGTCTTAGAGTTTTAATCTTTATGATATTTATTGTTATCATCATATTTATAAGCATATTAGTATCTGGAATCCCCTTTCATTTTTTTTCATGTACACTCCTTAAGTTTTAAAAAAGCTGTATATTTTTAGGAGCAAAAGTATTTTAAAACACTTAGTTCACACCTGCAGTTTTGGACTTTACTACTATTTTTAAATTCTATTCTTTCATTGTCTTTTCATGCACTTTAGGTTTCTTAATTCATTTTGGCAGGAACACAAGTCTTTGAAGGTCTAGAAGTCTTTCTTTGGCAAATCAGTTTATCCCAGCTGCTCTTGACCAACCATCTGTTGCTTCAAATGACAATGCCTCTTATTGTTACCATCTGCAAGTCCGTCTAATGTTTCTGTCTTTCGCAGTAACATAAGAAGCCATATATAAATCAAAATTATTTACAGGCCAGATTTATATTACACTCTTATTTTAAACAGATGGCTTTCATTCCCTTATTCATGCTTATTTGTTTTCCATGTTGACTCTGGTAACAGAGATTATAGGTGTCTTTTCCTGAAATCTGGCAAGTGTTTTGGAAATTTCCCAACTTAATCAAATGGAGTAATACTTCTTTTCTTCATTAAACTCTGACAAGTTTCTTTCTTTTATATATAATTGAAGACAACCCCAATTCAGTATCTATATTTTTATTGAAATCAATATTTTAAAATAATATTTTATACTTTAAAACAGGAATGATAACCATGTTTCCTATGTTAAAATTCATAGAAGAATAACAAGAAAATACCTAAAAAAATACTAAATATTACTTGGGTTGGCTGACAAAGCCAATATTTTTGGATAGTTCTATTGTTTTCTGAGGTTGATAAATTTGTTTGTGAAAGAAATTTATTTTATCCTCAATTTGTTGGAATTGGTTTTATACTGTAACTCAGATATCTGAACATATAGTAAGACTCTAGCTATACAGCAGTTATTTGTTTCAAAAGATAGGAAGAATGATATTAAACTAATTGGGAAGACAAGGTTTTTATGAGACACATACAATTTTATGATCAGTTGGGTTTTTGACTTCATAACTTCTAAAAAAGTGTACCGAACTTTTTATAGTATTTTTATGACAACAGCATTTGAATGACTATTTCTTTTGCTCCTTTTTTGTTATGTATCAAAGAATCTCTACCTACTCAGTGACCTAACAGTCTCCTCATCTGAAGTTAAATTTACATATGTCACAGCACTTACTCATTACTGTGTAAAAGTACACAGTGTAAAACAGTGTAAAAATACACAAAGCAAAAATAATAAGCATACCATAAACTTCCTATATTTTCAATTCTCTGAGAGTTTATGTACTAGTCTTGGAAGGAAAAGAAACATGAGTTTTCCTTTTAGAATTCCTATAACCTCTTACTATTTTCTAAATATAATTACATATTTTCTTCCTTCCAGAAGCTGAAATCTTAGCAGTACTTTCAGCAAAGCTTCCTCGAATGTATTTGGCAACAAGATAGAGCTTTAATAGTATTTCTTTTAGTAAAATATACTCTGTGAATATTTTAGTAAATATTTCTAAATGCCTATATATACAAATACTTTTAAAATAGTTATCTGGTAACAAGATGTATTGGGGGGATGCTTGGGAAATTTAAATGTATTTGTAAATTGTTTTCTTGGGTAGAAGTGAGAGATCACTCCGAAAATTCTCAGTTTATCCTATATCTCTCTATGGCTTTTAAAAATAGATCTCCCAAAATCTGCAGCCTGAGCTCCAAGATCCCAAACCCCTTCAATTTTCTTCAGAGTTTAGGGTTTCAATCCCAAGTATTTTTTAAACTTTATCAAAAGCACTTTCCTCATCAACCACCAGGTGGCAGATGGATCCATTTTTTGGAACTCGACCCCGACCCCGCCCTACCGGAAGTTGTCATGTAAAGGAAATCTCTCTTGGCCACGCCTAGAGTTCAGCACCCTGGATGTGGACAGCGACACCGCCCCTGTTTAGTCCCATGACTCGCTGCAGAGATTTTCACCTGACAAAGGCACTGGCCAATACCAGTGGATTTCAAGGGACGCGTGAGAGACTAATTTACAATGCCAGATATGGAGGGGGGTAAGAACCCCTTGATTCGGGATATTTAGGCTGGCAGGGAACCAGCTGATATTAAATAATATCCCATATTGTGAAATCCTGATTTTTTTCTCTCTTCCTTCCCACCGAATTCTAAGTGCATTCTTGTAAATGCTGTCTTGCTGTGCGACAGACAGTAGATTAACCAACCTCGATGCGTTGGTTTATCCCAACAAAATGCGTAGGACAGCAAAGGCGGTACAAAATTCTGTGTGAGTTATGGCTTCCAGTCCCTCATCTTGTTCCAAGAAACCGGTGTGGGGACGGATTGCTCTTGCTGTATTGCTTTTTAATTAATTAGTTTCATACACAGAACCAGCAGATGTTTTTGCTCCCATGAGATACTGTTTCAGGCGAAGAGATTGATTGGGCTGCAGCCCAAGTGTGGTCTAGAAGTGACGGTTTAGGTGTCATTTTCCAGTTGCCTAACAACAAATCAGACAAAAAGAGCACGTTTGTGGGTTTTAATTCTTTTCTTAGAACGGCAAAAATCCAAGAGAAAATAAAAATAGGCTCCGGACAACATATTAACTGGGACTAGGGCTAAGAATTGGAGTCTAATTAAATCTCAGAGATAGGGCAGCAGATAGGGCCGAAGAGAACTACGTGGTTGTAAAAAATGGGCCAATAAACTAAATTAAGCTGTGTTTCAGCTGCAATTTATCCTTGTTATCTGGATTGCTTTCTTTCCCACTTTTGTTTTGGCAGCAACAATTCAGAACCTTAACCAGCAGAGGGCGAGTCAACTACATTTTTCGAACATGAGACACTCCCTCCCGAGCCCTGCCACCCTCGCCCCAACAGGTCCCTTGCCCCGGGGAAATTAATTTTCTATGCTCTTCAAATGCAGAGCAACCCAGGAAGGTGTGGTCGAAAGAGCAGCGCACAGAACTTGGCGGAGTGCCCGCCCTCTTAGCCTTAGATCTGTGGCTGCTCTCTACACTCCTGGTCTGGAGCTGCTGAGAGAATTGCAATGGTTGTCGCTCCCTGAAGGGGTCAGGGATGAAAAGCAGCCCGACCCCCCAGGAGCTGTGGACATTTGGGATAACTAGCTTCAGAGAAATGAGGGAGCCAGAGGTAACCTAGTTAGATGACGAATGTCACCAGTCAAGGTTCAAAAGAGAAAAGAAGCAGTTTACTTCTCAGGGCCAATAGCTCAGTGTGCTGAAACATCCACAGAAAAGGCTCTTCTCTGGCTTTGCTACTCTAGAAACAAAAATGGGGGTGAGAGAGGACATGAAAGACTAAGTCTGGCTGAGTCATCTTTAAAACAGAAGCAAGCAAGTCACTCAAGGGGAAAGACAATGAGAGAAAGCCTGCCAGAATGCAGAGCAGAGCAATAAAGGATGCTGTACAAAGTTAATTTATTGTAGGGCGGAGCCTTCTGCATTCCGTGTACCTCTTGCTCCAGAGGGGGTTTTACCTTGTATTGCAACATTTTGCAGAATTTCCTTGGTCAGGCTGCCAGAAATCCCATTAATTGGACATGCCCTTTCTCCTTCATATATTTATGTCTCAGAATTCATCTAACTCGGTTTCATAGAAGTAAAATTAATTTTTTCTGGAAGCCATACAATTAAATTTTATGCAGATTGCATTTTCTCTTCCTCAATCATTAAATTTCTGTAAAGCTTGTGTATAAAGGATATCACTTCATTAATAAATTCAATTCATGACAGTACGATTCTCCTTTAAGATTGGTAATGGGAAGGACAAGAATAAGGTGTCTTAACAGGATAGGTTGATACTTTCTGAAAGCACTTTTGAGTCACAAGTTCATGATTAATCTTACATATAAATTGCACTTTGATGGTGTTGTGTAATGCACCTGTTTTCTGTAGCATTCCTTCCGTACATGAGCCGTTGAAAATACATTTCCTATGCATATACAAAACTTCAGTTATATTGCACCAAGATCCAAGCAAATGCTTAAAACTGGCTCATATAACCTCCCCATAGAAACCAGAATTATCTTTTACAAACCAAAGTACTAAAGCAGTGAACAAGCACTTAATAAAAGAAAATATCCAAATATCCAACAAGCATATGAAAAGTCTTTCAATATCATTAATTATCAAATAAATGTAATTATAAGCAACAATGAAACACCTTTACCCACCTAAGAGAATAACTTAATTAATTAATTAATATTAAAAGCTGGCATTTTCAAGTGTTGGGAAGGATGGGGAAACTTCAACTATCACAGACTGCTGGTGGAGTGTAAACTGGTACACTCACCCTAGAAAACAGGCAGCATTTACTAAATTTCAATATATACAGACCCCATGACTCAGTAACTGTATTCTTATGTGTATACCCAATAGAAATGCTTATATGTGTGTAAAGATGTATACAAGAATGTTTATTATAGCTCAAACTTGAAAGCCATTCAAATGTACCTCAACAGTAGAATGGAATATATTGTTATTGCTATATATAGAAATATACACAGCAATGACTGTTTTTACAACTATTACTATGAGCAACAGTATATTATATATAAATCTCACATAATGTAATGTTCCACAGAAAAAATCATATATAAAAGAAAATATTTTGCATGATTCTATTTCTATAAAGCTGAATAATTGGAGAAACAAAGATGGTAAAAGTCAGAAGAGTGGTTACTTTTGTTAGAGATCAAGACTAGACGCAGGCAGGTGGGAGGCTTCAGTGAGGTTGGTAATGTTCTATTTTTGATCTAGGTGTTGGTTACCACTCTCTAAAAATCTGTTGAGCTCTACACTATGACTTGCACATGTTAAGTATGTTATATGCAATAAAAAGCAGACTTATAAAAAGACAAAAGACAGATTATGTTATACTCATGTGTAAAACCAGTCAATGTCTTCCTATACAAGGAGAGTGCAATCTAAATTCCCTAGTATAGCTTATATGGCCCTATGAGCTAATCCTACCTAAATTTCCAGTCTCTTATTATTCACTTTCTCTCTCAGTCACCACACTTGATTGTCTTTAATCAGTTCCTAGAGCATGTCTATCTCTTTTCAATCTTGGGCCCTTGGGCTGTTTTCTCTGCCTAGAATATATTATCACCAGCTGTTTTCATGATGCACTCTTTTTAATCCTTCAATTCTCAAATTAGTGTCACCTCTTTAGAGAAGCTTTCTTGGACTCTCCTATCTAATATCCCTGTGCTATTTTTGTATCTGCTGTAACAAATTATCACCAATTTACTATCTTAGACTTCTGAAGATCAAAAGTCTGAAATGGGTCTCACTGGGCTACAATCAAAGAAGGCACCAGCAGTTCTTTCCTGGTGGAAGCTCTTAGGAAGGATTCCTTTCCTTGTTTTGTTTTGTTTTGTTTTCCCCTTCCTTTTAGAGACTGCCTACACTTTTGGGCTTGCAGCCCCCTCTTCCATCTTCAAATTCAGCAGGGCAACATCTTTAAATCCCTCTGATTCTGACACTCTTTCCCCTGCCTCTCTTTTTCCACCCTTGTGATAAATCCAGATAACCCAGAATAATCCCCTGAAATCAAGGTCAGCTAATTAGCAACATTAAATCCCCCTTGTTATGTAATATATTCACAAGTTGGGGAGACTGCAATCTGGACATCTTTGAAAAGGGCACTAGTCTCCCTACCACAGTACTCCTCTTTTGTACTAGTACAGCACCATATTTTTTCCTTAAGAGCACTAATCACAATTTTTAATTATTTTATATATTCATTTACTTGTTCACTAACTGCCCCAGCTCAAATGTAAATTCTATAAGAGCATGGAGCCTATCTGTTTAGTCCTCTGCTGTTCCCTTAGTGCTTACCATAATGCCTGGCACATTGTAGGAGTGAATAAGTAATCATGGAAGAAATAAATAAATGACTATGGGTTTAAGTCTATGTTTTGAGACCTAACAGTTCTATTTGGTTTTATCTTTCATATATATATATATATATATATATATATCGTCGGCAGCCGTCCGTCTTGAGAGACGATGGTGTAGCTTCTTAAGAGTCTTTCTGCACCGCCGAGAATGGTTGTGCAGTCCGACTCGGGAGTGACATGGTATCTGTCTCCTCCCGTGTTGAATCGACATCTTGCGATGACGCTGGAGTGTCCTCTCCAGTGAAGCTGAAGCTACAGAGCCTGGGCAGGGTGATATGGAGGGTCTGCTGTTGCCCATGCAGCAGACCCCCCCTCTCTTTGCAGCTGAAGGGTCCAAGGGAAAGACAGAGTCAATACAGCTTGGCTTCAGGTGCGCCGCAGGAGTTGCCGGTGTTGACTACAACGTCAAACCGCCTTAGGGACTCCGGCTCCGGATTTTCTGTTGGGGTTTACTCCCTTAGCCTTTCCCCTGAAGAGGTATGCCACAAGGCAGTGGAGGTATATATATATATATATATATATAGTGTTTTGGCAAGTGGGGAATTTCTGGAGAAATCATAGCATAGGTTTTTCAAGCTCTCCATCATACAACTCACTGTAAAAAAAGCATGCCTACAGATAAAGGCCCGTGTATGTCACATACGTATCTTCATCTTTTTATTGTATTTAAAAGGATAGCTTATAAGTTACATCCTCCTAGTAAAAAGCATATCACAGGGCTCGTGCTGCTGAAGAAAAGATAATCTATGATGAAGAGTTGAGATTCTTTGTTACAATCATGTGAAAAAAATATGGTGCATGGGGCTCTAAGTATGAACTAGGATGTAACTACCAAGATAGATATCACTAGATATCATAGTTTGTTTCTGTTTTACCAGGTTATAATATCATATACCAAAGTTTTTAAATTTTTTGAGTGATTCATTCATTTATTCAGCAAATATTTATTGACCACCTATTCAGTGTTAGGCCCTCTCTAAGCGCCCCTGCATTTAGAGAGCCTGCAAACAGTTACATGAGCCATGGCAAGTGTTATAAAGCAGAAAGGTGGTAATGAGAAACCAATAGATGGTTTTGAATGGAGATTTGATATATGTTATAAAAAGATAAATCTGGTTGCTGTCTGGGTAGAAGAAGGGAGATCAGTCAGAGGACATTGTACTAACACAGACAAGATAATGGTAGTTTGAACTAGGATGATAGTGCTGGAGTTCATTAAAAATGGTTAGATTTGGGACATATGGGTATTTTAAAAATAAAATTGACATGATTTGATGATGGATTCAGATGTAGAGTATTAAATAACAACAACAACAAAAAAGAATGGTCCTCTCTTTGGGATATCTTGGTGGTTGATGGTGTCATTTACTGATATGGGAAAATCAGGGTTAGTTTTCGGATGAAAAAGTCAGGAATTTTGAACATGTTAAATTTGAAATGCATGTTAAACATCTAAGTTATGTTGATGGGGAAATTGATTATTTGGGTCTGAGGAATTAGGAAACATATCACATCTAGAAATATGAATTTTAGAGTAAAGATTAGAAAAACCATAACTAAGCAATAAAACTAAATTTGATCATCTAGGGAATTAGTGAAGATAGAGAAGATGGCCAGTCCTAGGGCATTTCAACATTTAGAGGTCTACAGAGTGAGGAGAAGCCAGCAAAAGAGACTTGGGGTTGGGGAAGCAGTCAATGTGGTAGGAAGAAATTTGGGAGGAAATGTGCCCTGAAAGTCGTGCAGAGAAACTGTGTCAAAATATGGAAGGAAAGACTGCTGAGAGTTTAGAAAGATAAAACTTGAGAAGGAAAGACGAAGATCCTTTGTTGAATTTACTATTTTATCCCAATGGCTTTCAAAGCATTTCAAAGACCTCCACTTGATATACTGTTTGCAAACCAGTTATTTGTATTACTTGTAGTGATACCATGATGAGCTGTTTCCAGTGATTGCCATCGTGATCATTAGGCCTCTTTATCTTGCACATTGTCCATTCCACAGAGCTCTTGTCCTTCACATGGGCCCAGTAAAGGAGTTTTAGAATGCGATCACTAAATAACCTGTGCCAGCTCTTTTTCATAGAAGGGGTAAATTGAGGGACTTCTCTCCTAAAAATTGTTTCATTTAACCTAACATTCAATCAGCACTATAGTCATTCAATTAGTAAATGTTATTAAGCACCTTCTATGTGTTTGGCCTATCCTAGGATCAGGAAATACAATGTTGAATGAGATGGGCACCTTTCCAGCCTCACAAAGTTTGGATTCCATGAGCAATATAGGGAATCAGATTGTCACAATAAATGTGTTACAGGTTACCATAAGAAGGATACAGGGTACTAGAATAACTCAAAACAACTTGTGGGGTGGGGGTTGAATGGTGAGGAAAGGCTGGGCTCTGAAAGATGAGGGGTTATCCAGGAAGGAAAACAGTGACCTAGCAACAGGGAAAGGCATAGCACAGGGTTAGAGGCAATGAAAGAATGAAAGGTTAGTGCATTTAAAGAACGCTGTAAAAAAATAAATAAACTTTATCATTATTTTTCTCTCCTTTAGGGTGACCTACCTCAATACTTTTTAGAGACTTTCAAACTACCTTAAAAATAGATTTTTTTTATTATGGGTAATACATGGATAAATACAAACAATCTGAATTATCCATATTATGGATAATCAAATTTTATTTTTTAACTTTAAAAGGTATTTATTTACATGCAGTAATCAATAGTCATTGTTAGTTAATATATAATAGCTAATGCAGATAAGTGCTAGAGATTTCATTAATCTTTAGTATTATTCTCTAACTCTTCCAAGATTGTCTAACCAATCCAATTGTTCATTACTTCACTCCCATGAGGCCCTGAGGAATACTTGTACATATTAAGTACTTCTCTTTATCCCAGTTCTACAATAAGAGCCATGATAGGCATAATAATTTATTAATAAATATGTACCAAGTGATGCTTCATTTCTAATATGCTCTGACCCTGAAACTAAAAGAAATGCAATTCATTTCTAAATTTTAATAAGCTCAAAATAACACACAACTGATGAGTCATCCCTTATTATTACTGGGTATGAAAGAGGTAAATGAAAATAGGTGATCACTTCTGGCCAAGACAGAGGCCTAGACAGACACGCTGTGTCTCCCTCCACAACTAAGAAGGAATATAACTACCTCAAAACTAGAGACAACCAGAAGTTCCAGAAAACTGAGCTGCCTGAATGTCCAACAAACAAATATATAAAGAAGAAATACTCATCCAGACAGGCAGGAGGGGCGGAGCCAGAGCGGAGAGGGCTCAGTGTGGTGGCAGCAGCAGTGGTGGCAGCACCAGGCTGCCAGAAAGTGCAGTCACACATTTTAAAAAGTCAGGAGGGACACCTGGGGAGCACTCCCAGCACCAGACCAAACCACACAGCTCACAGTCCCAGTGCTGGGG
Source organism: Furipterus horrens (assembly GCF_987537825.1). Classification (NCBI taxonomy): domain Eukaryota; kingdom Metazoa; phylum Chordata; class Mammalia; order Chiroptera; family Furipteridae; genus Furipterus; species Furipterus horrens. The sequence continues at coordinate 73,187,111 of NW_028327180.1, forward strand.
AAAATAAAGCCTCATTGCTTATGACTGTGCAAACAAGTGGCGGTTGGGGCAGAGGAAGAAACAGCTGGTCTCTCAGCAGAGTCTGCTTGTTTAAAGGGCCCCCACAATCCTAGAACATCCACAGACCCATTCACTCAGGAAATGACAGCCAGGGCAACAACTAGAGAGGTGCCAGTCCCGTACAAAGTGGGAGAACTGCCTGGAAAAGGGGCAAGTACTGAGCAAGCGACATTGTTCCTTCTCAGACCCCTCCCCCATATACAGCACCACAACGTGGTGAAAAAGGTCGCCCTCTACTGACGAGAAAAACTAAGGCTTCACCCCTTACAACGTAACATGAGCAACAGCTCTACCTAAGACACAGAGGCAAACAAATACAGGAGCCTGTCAGATGAGGATACAGAGAAATATGGCCCAAAAGAGGGAATAGATCAAAGTTCCAGTGGGAGAAATAAGCGACAAGGAGATAGCCAACCTAACAGACACAGAGTTCAAAACACTGGTGATTAAAATGCTCACAGGCTTGACATATATGCTTAAGTATGGCAAACGCATAAGGGAAGAAGTGAAGGCTATGCTAAATGAAACGAAGGAAAATCCATACAAAACCAATGGTGAAGGGAAGGAAACCAGGGTTCAAATCAATTATTTGGAACATAAGGAGGAAAACAACAGTCAGTCAATACAGAATGAGGAAACAAGAACAGAAAAAAATGAGGAGAGGATTAGGAACCTCTGGGATAACTTTAAACATGCTAACATCAAAACCATAGGGGTGCCAGAAGGAGAAGAGGAAGAGCAAGAAATTGAAAACTTATGTGAGAAAATAATGAAGGGGAAATCCCCATATTTAGTGAAGAAAATAGACATACAAGTCCAGCAAGCACAGAGAGTCCCAAACAAGCTAGACCCAAAAAGGACCACACCAAGACACATCATAATTAAAATGCCAAAGGTGAACGGTAAAGAGAGAATCTTACAAGCAACAAGAGAAAAGCAGAGAGTTATCTACAAAGGGGTGCCTATAAAACTATCAGCTGATTTCTCAAAAGAAACTTTGCAGGCAAGAAGGGACTGGCAAGAAGTATTCAAGGTGATGAAAAGCAAGGACCTACAACCAAAGATTACTCTATCCAGCAAAGCTATCATTTAGAATGGAAGGGCAGATGAAGTGCTTCCCAGACAAGGTAAACCTAAAGGAGCTCATCATCACCAAACTATTATTATATGAAATGTCGAAGGGACTTACTTAAGAAAAAGATCAAAATTATGAATATTAAAATGACAACAAACCCAACTATCAACAACTGAATCTAAAAAATAAGAACAAAATCCAACTAGGCAAACCAGAATAGGAATAGAATCATAGGTATGGGGATCATTTGGAGGGTTATCAGCTGGGAGGGGGAAGGGGAAGAAATGGGGAAATGGTGCAGGGACTTAGAAGCATAGTCCATTGGTACAAAATAGACAGGGGGAAGTTAAGAATAATATAGAAAAGGGTGAAGCCAAAGGAGTTATATGCACGACCCATGGACATGAACTAAGGGGGATACAATTGCTGGAGGGAAGGGGGGTCCTGGGTAGAGGGGAGCAAAGGAAAAAAATTGAAACTACTGTAATAACATAATCAATAAAATATACTTTTAAAAATAGGTGATCAGATGTTTTCCTTAATTATATTGTCATAATTTTTAAATAAATAATCAATGAGTCTATGTTTAGCATTCATTCTTATATGTACCTCTCCATTAGCCACATTCCATGCACAACTACAGAAAATAATCATTATTTGCATATAGATGAACCTAAATTATTGCAAATATGTTTTACATCATCTTCTAGTTTGTCTAATTTTAGTAGTATATTATTCTAACTCTTTGAATACTGGTAATTAGGAAATGGCATGTAGGAATGGTTACTTGCTATTGGTCATCTTTCATTTACCAGGTTTTCCTTCTAGGTATGCTGGATTGATTTTACAACAGATGAAAAATCATTTTTCTATTTTATTAACCACAGAACTCTTTGTTAGAAATTGATTAACAGTTACTGTATCAACTTAGAAGTCTTCAGCTTCTAAGAAATTTGAGAGTATTTTCCCAAAGGTTTGAATTATATAAATTTCTTATGTTAGAATGCATGTAGGTGAAGTGAACTTAGCTATTAGACCCATGGCAATAGCAGAGGGCTATTGCTAATAACAAAGGTAACACTTCCACCTTTCAGAAGACAGCTTACTGGCACTATATATAGTTAAAAAGCTGAGTGGCAACAAAAATCCTGCCTTCATAGAGTTTATATTCTTGGAGATGATATGGGAGGAGGGAAAAATAAAGTAAAAAGTATATTAGAGCTCTGACTGATGTGGCTCAGTGGATTGAGTGCTGGCCTGTGAACCGAAAGGTCATCGGTTTGATTCCCAATCAGGGCACATGCCTGGGTTGTGGGCCAGGTCCCCAGTGGGGGTGTGAGAGAGGCAACCAATCGATGTTTCTCTCACACTGCAGTGTTTCTCTTTCTCTCTTTCTCTCTCCCTTCCCCTATCCCTAAAAATAAATAAATTAAATAAATAATGTGTGTGTGTGTATTAGATGGTGAACAGCTCTATAAAGGAAAATAAAATAGCAAAGGAGGATAGGGAGTACAGTGGGGGGAGGGCTACATAGAAAAGGTAAAATCTGAGTAAAAAACAGAACCAGGTGAAGAAGCTAGACATGTGAATATGTGAGAACATTCCAGATAAAGTGAGCAGTGTAGCTGTACCAAAATAAGGGGTAGAACAGTAGGATATAAGATGCTAGAAAAGAGCAGCTTGTGGACTGCCTTATAGGTGATTATTATATCTTTGGCTTTTATTTGGGAGAGATTGAAAGACTTTAAATGAATGGTCAAAATTGACTAATGTTTCAAACTAATAGTTAGGACTGTTGTGTTGAGAACAGGCTGAAGAAGAGAGCAAGAGAAAAGGCAATGAGACCACTTAAGAGGCTATTGTAATAACCTGTGAAAGATTATGATATATTGGCAGAGTGGTAAAAGTGGTTGTAATTAGAATTGTTTGGATTCTGAGTAAATTTGAGGATTAAAGACAATAAGATTTACTGATGAAATAGATGAGAGAGGGAGAGAGAGAGAGATCAAAGATAACTCTGGAATTTGACCTGAGCAACTGAAAGGATGAGTTGCCATTAATCGGCACAGAGAAGAGATTTGGGGCAGAAAGATCAAGAATTTGCATTTGGAAATGTTAAATTTTATATGTCTACTAGATAGCCATATAGAAATGTTAAATTGAACTAACAAGAAAAATAGGGACGGACTCAGATGGAGAGCAGGATGACAGCTAGGGTGGAGGGAGGTTAAGGGGTGCAAAGATTGAGCAAAAAGAAAAAAGGCCTCATGGACATGAACAACAGTGTGGTGATTGCTGGGAGAAGGGGGATCTAAGGGGACTAAATGATGATGGAAAAAAATACAATAAATATTTTTTTTAAATGTTGAGTAGCCATTTAGATATATAAGTCTGGAGTACAAGAAAGATAAAATTGGGAAGTAGTGAATAAATGGTTTATAAATCTATGGGACTGTATGAGGAACATATGAGAGGAGACAAAAGAGATGAGGTGTAAGAACCAAAAAGGAGATGAGGGGTAAGAACCAATACTTGTAGCCCTTCAACATTAAGAGGCTGTGGTAATGATGAGGAACTAACCAAGAAGATACAGGAACTAATCAAGTGAAATAGTAGAAAAACCAGTAAAGTGTAGAAACCATGTAAAGAAAGTATTTCAATGAGGAAGAGGGCATTAACTGTGGTCACTGTTGCAGAAAGTTCGAGATGGGGAGTGAGAATTAGAAAGAACGTTGTAGTGAAACAGTCACAGTGAAAGCATGATTAGAATGGGTTCCAGAGAGAATAGAACATTTACTTCATAGGTTTGTTGTTACCAGTAATATTGATGGTATAATTCTGAGGCTATTTTGTGTATGTTGTAAGAGAGAAAAAAATGAGTAGTACTAAGGAGAAACCACAGCTACATTTTAAGAACTATAAAGGAGATGACGTTCTTCAGCAGGAAGGTGAGTTTTCAGGGAAGAAGCTGAGTATATAAGAGATTTTGCTGACTGACCAAAGAGAACAGTGGAAGGGTGTCAGGAGTTGAAGAGAGTGGAAATAACCCAAGAAAAAGAAATCCACAGAACAACATGGGAGTTACTCTCTGGGACAAAAGAGTTGTTGGGGGAGTTCTGAACTTTTGGAAACTGATGTAAACTGTAAACTTAATTCTGCTAGTCCTGATGGCAGTAATGTTCATAAGACTATGACTTGGGGGTGAGGGGTGGGGGACTTGTCAGGAACATTCAGAATTATGAGGCTTTCATTTAACTAAAATTGATGGCTTCCTTAGAGCACAGGGCTACAAAAAAAGCAAAAGAAAGAAAGAAAAAAGAAACCCCTTATGGCCCCTGCCAATGTAGTTATGGAGGCCAGAGACGAGGTGCAGTTGGCATCGGCATGAGAGTTTCATTCTGCTGCTTTGAATATTATCCACAGCAGGAGGAATCAAGGTTCTGGCTTTCCACCCATTTTGAAGATGAATCCACTCCTGAAGCCCATGCTTCTCAGGCAATCAGAACACTGGAATGAGAGTTGTCTGTCAATGCTGCCAGTTCTCACATGGCGCAATGGCCTGTGACAACCAAAGGACAACAGGGATGTCTAAAAAGTAGCTCTGAGCTGAAGAGTACTCAGCTTTCCCTGTGGCTAGGAAGGGTACTCCTGAAATATGGAAAGTTTAGTTAGAGCCTCCCAGATGAATTGTTTTTTTAAGTTTAGAAGTTGGCTACTTTCTATCACCAGGATCAGAAACACAGTGGCCTAATCAATAACTGTGGACATTTTGAAACACCCTAATATTTAAAAGGAAATTAAAAGGAAGTCTTGCTTGCTATCATTGCTAAAAATCACAAATAGACACACACATACTGAGTCACTGTAATAATTCTCTAGTCTTAGTTCACTGAGTCTCTGCAGATCCAATTTGGCATCAAATAACAGCCCATTCTTCTCTGCCACCCTGGTCATTGGAAGCTGATGAGGAGGCAGATAGTGCCTTAGCTACAGAGAAGGAGAAAGGAGTGCTTTCAGGTAACATTTTGTTTTGGAAAAAGTCTGCAACTGTAAAACTCTGATCTGCTTTTTCTGAGCTACACTAAGCAATTTTGGAGACTTTGTCCAAGGCGTCTTTTCTTAAATCAACTTAACTGAGTAGAAAATAGGATACCTGAGTTTGCCTCTGCTTATGTCCCTGACAATTGCAAATCACCAACTTACTTACGGTTTCTCCATCCATGCAAGTGAAAAATAAAAGTGCCCAAGACAGTCAAAGGGGATTTCTGCACCATTGCTGACTGGAGGCCAGAGTGTTTCAGCCTCCGAGAAGGAGAGAATGCTCTCATCTTCAGTTGCAGGCCTTCGCTAACAGGCAAGAAATGCAAACTGCTCCTCTCAGAAGGGACCTCACTTACGCAAAGAGGACAGATGGAGTCAGTTGCCAGATTCCAGGTGGGACCCTGTAACTAATGTCTTAAAAACGAATTAGGTTCTTAGGCCACGCTGTGCCAAGAGGGATGGACTGCATCTTGTAAGAAGCATGCTAAGGTGGTGATGGGGATTTAGCTCACCTGATACCATTTCACCTAAAGTCAATTCTGATGCCCATTTACCTAATTAACTCAGCTAAAATTAGCATTTTCTAGAGCACTGGTTCTTAATCCTCACTGTGACTTAAATGGTTCTAACCTGGGAAGTTTTTAAAAATACAAATGCCCAGGTCACAACCTCAAAAATTCTGCTTCATTTTTCTGTGGTTGAGCCCAGGCATTATGAGATAAACAAATAATACAGATAAAACAAATAATAATATTTTAGTGTAAATATGTTCCAACTATTGTATGGAACATATTGTATGAAGCATACTTATACTAAAAAATTATTTGCTATTTATCTGAAATTTAGATTTAACTGACTGTCATATATTTTTATTTGCTAAATCTGGCAATTCTACCTGACACTCTAGGTTTAGCCAGGGTTAACATCCACTGTTCTGGTGTATGTAAATCATACAGGTTGGACTGGGTTTATTTAATGTTTTCTGAATAATTTTGCATATTTTTAAAAGTATATTTTCCCCATTTCTAGGCAGTTCAAGAATTCATTTTTAGCCTGTGTGTTTCTAAGGAACTATTAAATATCTATAATTTTCAAATCTCTGATAAATGTTTTAATATATTAGGTTTCATGTGATTGTTCCAATTTAACTGTTTTTAGTGTTTATTTCCTTTTCACTGTTTGCTGTTATTGTTTACAAGTGAAATAATAAATATCTGGACTTGATTCAATGCTCCAGGGGGAAAAGCAAGGAGATTTTTTTTTTAAGTATTGTCAAAATGATAGTTGTTCAATGCTGAATGATGGCTACAAGGATTCATTGTACTAGTCATTCTAATTTATGTATTTGAAACTTTTGGTACAGTTTTTAAATTCATAAAAGTAAACAGAAGTAATAGACATCCCTAAGGAGTGAAGAATTAGGTAGAGGCCAGAAGGATCAAGTCCTTAGAGCTCCCCCAGAGTGGAAGGACTGAAGAAGTGTCATCTCACATCTTTGTAAAGACCAGAAAGTATGATTTTTTAAAATGTTTAATAATTCAATAAGTGACAAATGGTACCTAATTGTTTTATTATTTTACCTTTGATTATTAATGAGGTTCAACAGTTGAACATTTTCCAAAATGTTTTTAAAATTCTCTTGTCTGAGATTCTTAGAGCCTGAGCATTTTTATCAATTTGTATAATTTCTTTCTACAATGAAAATTAGTCTTTATTGTATTTTCTGTTAATATATTTGGCAGTCTATTTACCTTTTAACTTTCAGTCATAAAATAAATGTGTATAATCAAATCTATTTTATTTTGTTCTGCTTCAATTTATTGCCTTTAAACTTAGAAGGTTCTTCTCCCCATAGGTATTTAATAGACATACTTATTTTACTCTAATTTTTATGATTTAATTTATATTTAATCCTTTAATCCAAATGACATTTATGTTTTGTTGTATGGTATGGGTGAAAACCCCCTTTATTTTGTCTGCCTTTATCCCATCTATATCTCCAATTTTCTTTCTCTTAAACTCTGCTTTCTCACTTACTCCACAGGCACACAAAGAGTGAGGGAATGAAATGAAAAAGAAATACAAAATTATGTGATTTTTGTTTTCTTAATTAGAAGGGAATAGTTCTCTCTGTAAGTGACCAACATTTTTCTGGATGCTTTTCCTTTCTGACTAGTAGCCTACAATGTGCATGTTTCCTTTAAATTAAAAGTTCTTTGAAAGTATCCAGTAGAAACCCTTGAAATGTAAGGTGGAAAATCAACTTAACTTACTGTTGAAGCATGCAAATATGAGAAGAGTACACTCAGCATGTTTCATAGGAAATGCATTGAATTGGAAAAAATTAAATTTAAACTCAATTAAACATTATGTAGATTCACTTCATGTAAATGAATTTTTTGCACTGTGTTGACTTCCTGAGTTGTTATTGAAGAGTTTTAACCAAACCTGACTCTCACTGGAGATGAGATGAGAAGGGTTTAATAAAGGTAGTATGGGAATGAGGAAGAAGAGCAGAGGAAAGATAAGGAGGAGAAAAAATAGTGAGAAGTAAAAAGAATCAGGGAGAAGAGAAAGCACATGGGAAACAGAATGAATTGGAGAGTTGGGAGGTAAAGGAAAGAACAGAAGAGAAATAGAAGTCAATTTCCAGTCATTCAAAATGGGCTCAGGTGCCATGGCTGTCAGGTTTTTAAAAACGGCTCACATTTATTAAGTGCTTCCTCTTTACCTGACCCTGTTCTAAGATCTTTACAGATGGTAATTCTTTTAAATTACTTATCCCTCTTGGTATGTAATTAGACATTAGTGTTAAAATTCACTTTGTTTTTATTGTTAATACACATTACCAACTCTTTCAGTAAATCTAAAACCCAGGTCTACTACTTGGGGAGTTAGTGAAACCTCTGACCCATGACACATGGGCTCCTTTACAGGAAAATGGAAGACAAAATCTTGCATGCTCTAGTCTGGTCTCGAGTCACTATGAAGCCTTGAGGGCACAGCTCTAGAAGCAAGGGAATTGGCCCACTATACTGGATGTTTATAAGCTCCTGATCTAGCAAGCCTTTTGGGACACAGGCTTAATGTATTATGTTCCTTCCACTGAAATGTCAAGTTTGCATTTATTATAGTAATTATCTATTGCACAAATATATAGACTGAACATTGATTCTGAAATCATACACTGTAATCTATCTAATATATCTACTGAGCCAAATAACACCATCAATTTTTCACACAGTTTTAAAACCAAAGTTGCTGCTCAGATACTTAAAGGCATCTTGTATTCTCGTAAAGAGTTGACACCTGTTTTGTGCCAGTGTGAGCCTATCAATAACCAATGTTGTGGCTGGACCAGTCCTTGTGATTCTTATAATAGCAAGATGCCCTTAACAATAAACATCAGGAAACTTTGGGTGGGGGATGGTATTACTTACAGGTCCTCAAAGTTATTACACAGTACACATGGGGCCACACATGGAGGTTCAGGTAGAGAGAGAAGGAGAGTGAGAGGGCAGGCCTAGGGTTCTGTTTCTACTGAGGTTGCAGGTGATGGCTTAGGGTTTCTTGGGCTCACTCTTTATTGGTGATATAAAATGCAAGACAAGAAGAAGCTATCAGGCCAAAAAGGTCAGTTACGGATATCAACCAAGATCTGTGAAACAAAGGATCCTGGAGTCTGGGAGGGATGGAGAGGCGTGGCCTGGCTCTTCCTCTAGTCTAGTGTCTGACAATGTGTTTACTGAGATAGCCATCTTCGAGGTGGATGCCTTGCCATTCAAAGCTTAAATCAGGCACTTTAATTCCAAAAAGAAAAGCCAACTGTCAGGGCTTACACTACAACCACATATCAGATCATAATTATAATCTCTTGATAAAAGAGATGAAAATTTTGTGCAATTTATGATACTTAAAGAAATAAAAATTAAACCACAAATTTTTGGCCCTGACTGGTGTGGCTCAGTTGGTTGGGCAGCATTCCACAAACCAAAGGATCCCATGTTCGATTCCCAGTCAGGGCACATGCTGATGTTGTGGGCTAGGTCCCAGATTAAGGGCATATGAAAGGCAACCAATTGGTCTTTCTCTCACACACCCATGTTTCTCTCCCTCTCTTTCTCCCTTCTTTCTCCTCTCTCTAAAAAAATAAATACATGAAGTCTTTTAAAAATAAAATAAACCACAATGTTATGCTTAGCATATTGACAAAGATGAGAATGGCTGATAATATCTAATGTTAGGCAAGGTGTGGAAATAGTCATAAACTGTTGGTAGGAGTATGCTGTATTTTCAGGGGCCAATTCTGTAATATGTCTAAAAAAGTTTAATGTACATATTTTTTTACTTAGTAACTCCACTTTTTGGAGATTATCCTGAAGGAATATTGGAATGATATGCCAAATATGACTTTTTTTTAAAGAAAAGTGTTGTGTTCATTGTAGCACCATTTACAGTAGTAAAATTTTGGATAACCTTTAATATTTATTAACAGAGAGTGGTGAAATAGATTATATCATAACCATATCATGAAATACATGTAAATAATTTAAAAGATTTATATTTATATTGGTGTGGGGAAAAGTATGCTACAGAAAGTAAAACTAGTACTATCGTTACACATAAAGCTCACAAAGACCTTCCAAATTTCCTATTTGGGATACACCTAGCCCTGGGTTTATAAAACGTAGATACTGAATTTATCATTGTACACCAGTGCTATTTTTTGTTCCTAGTAGCAAAAATTTGGATGTAACCCAATTGTCCATTAATAGAGGAAAAGCTGAATGCATTATGACATTATGATCTGGCCATTATGTGGAGTTGTACAGGAATTAAAAAGAATGATTTAGAATTGACCTGGAGAAATCTCCATCTTACTGTAAGTTTTAGAAAAAGAACATTCAGGGTAATGAGCATGGTATTATTTTGTTTTTATTTTTAAAAGAAAGCAATTAAACTTCTGTGATATATGTATGTGATATATAATACATGTGAGATATAAATATAATATATATATATGTGTGTGTGTGTGTGTGTGTGTGTGTGTGTTTAATTCTCTACATTTTCCCTAACTGGTTATGACAGTAGGCACAACTTCAAAGGGAAAATAGCACCAAGTTCATTGACTGAAGTCATCCTGATTGCAAAGTGTGTGTGTGTGTGTGTGTGTGTGTGTGTGTGTGTGTGTAGAGACACAGAGAGAGGGAGAGAGAAATGTGGGAAAACACACCTGAACATGTTAACACTGGATACCTGTGCGAGGGAGAATCGAAAGAAGCTGATAATCAGATTAATAATTTTTCTTTCTATGCCTCTGGATTCTTTGATTTAAAAGGAAGAACATGTATTATTTTTATAATAAAAATTCAGTGTCACAAAATTTAAGTTAGGCTAGTGAAAGCAAAGCTTAAGAATGGAAACTGTTTAATCAATCTCCTGTATGTTTATGCCTCAGTTGGCAATTTTTCTTTTTGCTCTGCCCCTGGCTGAGAGCTTGCCTGAATTGTTCACGTGCTTTGTGGGTTGATGATGCCCAAGTCACATGGTAAATGCATAACCGAACAAATTGTTGGGTTTATACTTTTCATGACCCAACCTCCCTCATTTCTTTATGCAGACTAGACTCCATACTACAGAACTGAAGTTACCAGCACCTCTCTCACAGGAGCTTAATTAAGCTCACAGACAAACTCACAGACTTCTTTTTTTTTTTTTTTTTTAGGCAAAAGACTTAAGATTTAATGTTCTGGCAGGCATTTTCCTATGGATCAACCCCAAGACAAAATAGGAATCAACAAACGTGTTACCTAGCTAGTTCTGACAATAAGGTTGCTATATACCACTCTCAGGCACAGTTTCAAAGAAAGACTAGCACCAGGATTCTTTACTAAAACCCCCTAATTATAATAAAAGTGTGTGTGTATGCGTGTGTGTGTGCACGCACACACATAAAATCAGAAGGAATTTCTCAGGCTGCAAGTTATGTGTCCTGCTAGCCAACAGCCAAGCTAATTCTGGGAGAAACGATGTAATCAGCTTCTTCTACAAAGTACAGGAAGCACACGAAAAGGTGATGAAATAGTCAAGGAATGACCAACTTGCCATTTTGGGGGGAAGCTCTTGGGGCTTTCAGGTACTAGGGAAATACATGGTTTTGTGTGTGTATTTAGCATACTTCTTGGTGTTTTGGTGATTTTAAACATCTAGATTTAACACTAGAATTGCATTAGTGTTTGATCAATTACATTTATGCTTTAGGATTGAGTTTTGAATGCATAAAACATAAAATACATTAACATGAGATCCTGAAACTCAGAATCTTACCTAGGTGCCTAAAAACCAACAGTCAAGGAAGGCTCTGAACACTCACTGGGGAACTTTACCCTTTAAAATGAGACAAATTGCAATTCTTCTAAAGAGAATCCTGTCCTTTGTATATGTGACCCCCATATCAAGTAACCTGACCCTTAAAAAAGATGGAACTTGCATTGTTCTTGATTAGCTGTAGGAAGGTAGGCAGGTCTGTGGCTCTTTTGGTGTTTTGCCCATCTGCCAAAAGAAGTTGTTGGAGGTGACTCTTCGCTTTCTCTCTCAAGCTGTTGTACTTGGGTTCACATGAAATTTATTTATGTGAACTAACAGAATCCTTTGGTCCCTAGCTTTCAGATCACTGACTTTTTACTATTAAAAAAATGGTCACTTGACCATTTCCTTAGAGACCTGATTATTATTTCTAATAGAAACATATAAAGAGTTATAAAACTGATTTGACTTCATTTTCTTCAGGGATGAGCAAAAAAATGAAGGGGTAAAAAATATTTTTATTGCAAAGTCTATACTGATGTATTTTACCACCTGTCATTCACATTTTAATCTATGGAGAAAGTGTCCTGAATGTAATAGCTAAATCTGTGAAAAAGGGGTAAGAAGAGTGAAGAAAATGATTAATAATAATAATAATAATAATAAAAACAACTATTTATTGAGCACTGTGGTGTGCCAGACACCTAAAATCTTTTTTGAGATAATCTCACTAAATCTTCCTACAAATCTATAAGGCCCATACTATAGATATTGTTATGTTATAGATGGTTAAATTGAGGCTGAAAAACTGAGAGTAGTAGCTTGCCCAAGGTTCCCCAGCCAATAAGCAGTAGAGCTGTAGTGGCTTATTTCTTTCTATAAGTAGTCACCATACATCCTGGTTTGCCTGGAATGGTCCCAGTTTCCCTGTTTCCTAAAGTAATTATTAAGTAGACTCAACAACAAATTATATTGTCACTCTATATTAAGGTTTCTCAATTTTGGTACTGACATTATAGGCTGAAATTTTTTTGTTGTGGGGGCTGTCCTGTGCATTGCGGGATGTTTAACAGCATCCCTGGCCTCTACCCACTAGATGCCTGAAGCAACTGTCACCCAAGTACCAAAAAACAAAAATTTCTCCAGATGTTTTCCCCTGAGGGGCAAAACTGCTCCCACTTGAGAATCACTGGATTGAAAGCCTATGCTCATGAAAATTTAACTGCAGAAGGAAAAGATAGTTTATTTGTTACAGCACATGAACCATGAACTGAACCTACCTATCACAGTGGCTGGCACATACACTGTACTCAATAAAAGTTCATTTCTTGGGGACATTATTTGACTTCCCAATTGTAGAGTGCAAGGGCTAACCAAATAATGAAGATGACTGGAAGGCTTTAATGATAAAAATTGGTTTGTTGCAATTCTTATTAGAGAAGACAAATAGTGTACTGGGAAGTAACCCATTTGAGTAATATTGTGGGGTCTGATTCCTGATTCCGTTAGGTGTTGTGCCTTAGTAATGAACATAAAGCCAGGGAGATAGCCAAGGAGTGATAAGAGTAAATTTCAAACTGCGACTTTCTTCAAAAATAACAGCCAAGGATAATCAGTGTTCTATTTTCTCCTACTCTTATACTTAGAAATGACCACCATTTCTTTCATACCACCATTTTCCATTTATTAGCAATAACAGAGGAAATACCAATAGCACCAATTAAAAATGAATCCATATGAAGTGTTTTATCCTTACAGCTGTAATAACTAGTAACTAACATGGATTGGAAAGCACTTTGCAAAGCTAAAAAGTGCTAAAGTGCTGTACAGATACATCATAATTATCATCGTTAATAAATTAGCCCGATTCTCCTAGTATTCAAAAGGCACGTAAGGTCAGATACATGGGTTTCAGTGGGGCAAAATGATCACAACCTACAATGTAGCAATGGTTCAGATGTGTTGGCCACAAGTTTTACCCCATGCAATCCTGCAGAGCTGAAGTTACACACCCTTCCAAATATGGGAGAATGAAGCTAAAAGTAGACAAAACAGATTTTTTTTTTTTAGATTTACTGCTTTTGTTTTAAAACAGACTCCTACCTCTTTTACGTTAATGTTTAAAATATAATTACTCAAACTTCTAAATTGTACATTTTAACAAAATTAAAATTTCTTGTTTAAGGTGACAGTAAATTTTATTATTCTCTGAACTGATATTCCAGACATCATTAGAATTTCAAAGCATTCTGCAACTTGAAAGAGGTCAGATTGGTAAATTTTGTGCTTGCACCCTCAGGGAATATATCCAGTATTCATTCCAGAATTGTTACTAGAAAAAAAACAGCTTTATCCATTCCCTTGCCAGCAGGAGTCTTGGCAAGAGACAGCTCTTGGCTGACCATAAATAAAATTCCTTGAATCACCAGTATCTTGATTTAAGAAATAAATTTTACTGTGTCTTACATACACAAAAGCTGATTAACAATACTTAAAAAAACACTACTCCACTTTTTCACAGGTGTACAAAAGAAAATATAATGGAATTACATTCAACAATAAAGCTTAAAGTTCACTCAAGGTAATAGTTGCATTAACATTCACATACACAAGCACAGATTAAGTATATTTTGGGAGTCTTATAATAGCATACAGCATACATATGAGAGATTGATCTCAGGTAACATATGTGTTAGCAAGGTTAGCAATTCAGAGTGTTATAGAAAAGGTAAACAAAACCACAGAGAAGGTGTCGGCTAGCACACCAAGACAAATCACGGAATTAGAGGATTGCAAAGTCTGCTCACTGTGTGTATGAGAAAACAATATTTTTCTTCAATTTCTGGGTCTTGATAGTGTTGGCTAGAGAAGGTTGTGTATTCAAAGTGCACATATTGTTTCTTAGAAAAGAGAGAGAGAAATATCCTTTTACTTAGTCATTAATACATGCAAGAGGCAGCCCCAGAGTGACCTGAAAGAGTAAAGCTGTGATTGGCAGGTGGCCGGTATAATACAGATGTTTCAGGCAATTCTCTTAAAGCACTTCTGTAGCAGCAATGATCGTTTACATGGCTGTAGACTGAATTCGCTTTTGAGGAGAGTGTAAGGGAATTATCTTCATCATAGTTCTTTTTAAAGATTTAGTTATAGACTTTCTCTTTTTTAAATAAATCTATCAAACAATGAACAGCATAAAGTGAGGTGTTTGGGTTTTCTTTTTCTTTTTTCTTTTGCTTTTGCATATGTGTTGTTGGAAAAGGATCTAGCCTTTTCATCAACATTGTTTGCAAAAGAATTTTTAATTAAGTGAGCACAAGGACATGTACAGGAAACACATCAGATCTGCTTCTGTTGCCCTGGCTGGCCCCTCACTAAACACTGAACTATCGGCTTGTAGAGACAGCCACCAGACTTTAGGGACTGCTAAAGCCTTGTCAGTGAGGGCGGTTTTGTCTGACTTGAGTTTTAAGATTTAGAAAGTCTGGTCCCTGTTAAATTTCACAGTTCCCCTCCAGAGTGGTAACTCCCACTGTTCATTTGCCCTTGTTTCCCAGCCCTCCCTGCACCAACTAGTCTAATCTGGCCCATCCAGGCCAACGTCTGGCATTCACATACCACCCCCCACCCCCCGGTGGCCACACATACCTAGTGGCCACAGATACCCAAGCTGCTCAATCTCAGAACCTTTCAGCCTGCCCTGCAAATGTCATCAAGACAGGATCCCCGGAGCACAGGGCAGAGAGTCCAACCTCTCACTGGCGGGGCTGGGAAGCCTCTCCTTTGCGGCGGAGGAGAAAGGAAACTTGGGTCTGCTTTTTAGGTTCTGAAAACAAGCCAGAGTGGAGAGAAAGAGTTAACACCAGACTTAGTAAAGCTTTTAAGACAAAACCTCCTAAATGTGATCTAGACAGACACAGGGCACTTGCTGCAGATTTCTGAGGTCTTTAAAAGAGGGCTCATGTGGATGGGAGAAAGGAGTAGGCAGGGAGTCGCGACAGGGAGAGAGTTGCCATTATTACAAAAACTGGCTAAGTGGCTTGTTTTCCATGACAGGACCTCACTGGTCACTGTTGTCAGTGGTGCTGTTCCCTTTCTCTTTTTTCTCCTGGGTCTTGTTACCCTTCTTCTTTTTCTTCTTTTTCTTGGTCTCCTCCTTTTTGCCGAAGGTTATGAAGTCACTTTTGTCAATTTGGCTGTTAGTGGGCTCCTGCCGGATGGAGATGATTGCAGGAGATCCTGGGATAATGAATTTGTCTGGCAACTCACCGGGACCAGATTGTTTGGGGTTGCCTGGTCCGTACTTAAATGTCCAGCTGTTGCTGTTGACCCCAGCACCGACTGGAGGGGACACCTCTCCTGCCTCTGGTTCTGAAAGACAAAACATCACAAGTCAGTAACAGAGTCAACACACACCTTCCACGTCACATTAGTGGGTAGAATATAGGAAAAGCTACATGGACAGGCCTGGCCTCCAAGAAAAAGGAAAAACAAAAACAAAAAAAGCTGAGGTCCTAAGAGCTACAGTGAGCAGGGAATTCCCTGGGGCAATCAGCACTGTTAATTCTCTTTTTTATTTTATTTACTCTTTGTTAACTTTCTTTTAACCTTTCTACAATGAGAGATACCCTGGGGCCATTTCTGACTGTAATCACAAACTGAAACACAGGAATCTTCACTGATGTCAGATACTAAAATACTGTTTCTCAAGCCAGTCTAGGGACCTCTGGAGTCTCCGAGCTCTGTCAGAATTTTTAAATAGATATTTCAATAAAGATGGCAACTTAAAAGACAGCTGACATGGTACATTCTGCATCAGCTGCCAGGGATTTCAGAACCCTTGTCTGCAATCATACTCGAAATGCTTTAATTATCTTCAGCTAATGGAGAAAAGGAACCTAAACTAGAGGTATATGATGCAGTTTAAGATGTTAAAAAAAAAAAAGAAAAGAAAAATATATTACTTTTAGTGTATGAATTCGAGAAATTACTTTGGCTACAAATATATTTTGATACTCTGTCCAAAACAAAAAATAAAATTTAGTTGAATTAATTACAGTTGACCCTTGAACAGCATGGGGGTTTAAAGGCACCAAACCCCCAAGTCCCCAAGTCCCCAAGTCAAAAATCTACATATAACTTTTGACTACCAAAAAAACTTAACTACTAATAATAGCCCATTGTTGACTGGAAGCCTATGAATATAACATAAATAGTTAATTAACATATATTTTATATATTAAATGTATTATATATTCTTACAATTAAGCCAGAGAAAATAAAATGTTGTAAGAAAATCATAAGGAAGAGAAAATACATTTATAGGACTCTGTGTATTTATTGAAAAACATCTGTGTACAAGTGGACTCATGTAATTCAAATGTGGTGTTAAAGGGTCGCCTGTATTTGATCCAAAGAAGCAAAGAAGAGATGGGAAGAAGTGTGGGTATACAGGATACTACACAGCATAAGGGAATGGAATCCTGTTGTAAATTAGGCTTGAATAAAGCTCTGGGAGCCAACTTTACTTGCCAAATCCAGTCCCCACCCCCAATGTGCTTACAGTCTAGTTGGGATTTACATTCAAGCAATTATAAACTAATTCAATAACTGCAACAACTAAGGTACATGCAAAGTGTTATGGGACTCCAGAGGAGAAAGTTATTAATTATGCTTCAGAAAGTCAAAGGAGATTCCAGAGGAGAGATAAAATTTACACTTGGGGAAATGATTATACATTTACAAGGGTTCTCAATGCAAGACTTTCCCAAGAGTCTAGTTGGAAGACACACCATAAATACACCAATGACTTCTAAAAGAGTAGAGGTCAGAGCTAGAGAGGAAGAGTAATGGTCTGTCTGGGCAGAGTAATCCCAGTGGCCATGACACTGGAACCTTTGACATCACAGCAGTGCTCCTGTATCTGACACTTCTCCTTTGCTGGAGTCATCAAAAGTCCGCCAGATAAACCATTTATGTTCGATTGCAGTTTGAGCTCACTAATCATATTATTTCTAAAGCCAGTGGTCACATTTTAGCGTTCATCTTATTGAACCTCTGAAGCATTTGTCACCTCCTTCCTGAAACACTTCTTTTTATGAGTTCCTTGTCGAACCATTCTCCTGGCCTTTCCCTGTGGCTGTTCTTAGTCAGTTTCCAGGTCGGATCCTCTTCACCCCTGTGTGGAGCTTCCTTCCGTTTGGCTCTAGAACTTCTCCTCTTTCTCTTCACTTTCTCATTTTGGGATCTCAGCCATGTCCATGGTATACATACTATCTAAAGATGCTGATTAGATAGAAATTTATATTTAAAGCCTGTGTATCTCTGTGCTCCAATCTCATGTATGCAACTGCCTGTCTGGTATCTCCCCTTGGAGGTCTCATGGGCATCTCAAACTGAAGCAATTTGAAATCAAACCTATGATTTCTCTACTTTTTCTAAATCTTTGCACTCTCAATAAATCACACTCTCTTCACCCCATGTCTAACACAGAAACTTCAGAGCTATTCTCAGTTTTTCTCTAGTCTTCATTCTTCATTTATAACAGATCAAGGCCTGTTATTTCTGCCTCCCCCAAATACCTTGACTTTATCCTCTTATCCCTATTTTCACTGCTACTACGTTCTTTCGGGTGAATTAATAATAGCCTCTTCCTTGTTCAGCCTGCTTCTACTTTTGCCTCTCAACACTCCACACAGTAGCCAGAGTCATCTTTGTTCCTTCAAATCTTTCTCCACTTTTAAAAAACTGAAGTATAACATAATACAGTAAAATCCTTTAAAAAATAGAAATCAGATTATATCATTCCCCTGCTTGAAATGATTCAGAGAGCTTCCACTGCCTTGAGAAAAAAAATCAAACTCCTTAACACGGTATATAAAATCGGGTATTTTTTATTCTCCAATCTCATCTACAAGTCTCCTTCTTCCCAGTATCCGCCAACCACATAGGCTTCCTTTCAGTTCTTCAAACACCACATGGGATTGCTTTTGCCTCTAGATCTGTACACATAGTGTTTCTCTTTGCCTAGGATGATCTCCCCTCCATTCTTGTCGTGACTCCTCATTCTTCAAATCTGTGCTTAAATGTAACCTCTTTGGAAAGGCATTCCCAAGCAGTACCCTCTTCCCCTCTGTCTCTACACTGTAGGGTCCACAGAGGCAGAAAATATATCTGATTTATTCACCAATGTATTAACGGAGTCCAGCACAATTCCTGGCTTATCACAGGTGTTTACTAAATACTTGCTGGATGAATGAATGAAAGGACTGACGTGAGAAGTGGTAGTGTGGTGCCCATTCCTGAGCAGATCTAACAACCTTCCATTGACAGCACTTTTGGAATCCCTAAAGACAATGCATGTAAAGTGCCAAGCCTGACTCGGCGCAGTGTGAAAACTCAGTAAGTGGAATCTTGGATGGGCAACTATACAGGGGTGGGCAAAAGTAGGTTAATAATAATAAATGATACAATAAATAATAAAACAAGAATAAACTGTTTCACATACTCAGCTGTAAACCTACTTTTGCCCACCCCTGTATATTGTGGTGCAGGGTAAGGATGTTGCAAATTTAGGCCAACTACCAGCAGGCAGAGGGAAAGGGAGTAAGAAACTTTGTTTTCTCCCCTAAACCCCTTCCCTACACCCTGCTTCCCCTGCCAGAGCTGACTGACAATAGCCCTTTGCACAGAAGGCAATAGATATTTTTCTCTGAGACACTTTCTCTGATTCATCTAAGACAATCACATCCACAGTTAAGCTCAGCCAGATTCTGCCTGTTTACCTTTCAGACACAGGCTCTGACCCTGAGAGCCTGAGACAAAAGTGGGAAATGTATTTAAAAGCCTCTGATTTGGCATCTAAGGGAACTGGGTTTCAACACCACTCCTCAGTCTTAGAGTGGCTCTCACGGGAGTCCAGGATGGAAATTTTTTCCAACCACAGCCAGGACTCTGCATGAGGCCTTTACGACTGTCATCTGGAGATGAAGAGCTCAGAGGTATCTTTATCTTGCAGAATTGAGGAACATTAACGGCTGGGGCCAAGGGAGCCCCTCACAGCAGGACTGCTAAGAGTTAATGAGCTTTTTTTACCTTTCGGTTGCTGGGAGTCTCGGTTGGGTCTGACTCAGCCTAAACTCCAAGAAGCAATGAGACAACCAGCCTTTCAGGTGTATCCTCCTCATATTCGGCTTCTGCAGAGAAGGACAAGGTCTGCTTTCTCAGTCCCTCATAGACCGTTGTCCCTACCTGTTCTGGCTGATGTGTAAGCAAACATCTCTAGGGGCATTCAAGTAAAATAATAGCTTAAGGATCTAACAAACAACATTTACTGACCTCCTAGCCTCTGTCCCTTTTGGCCAAGAGCACTGAAACCCTTGGTTAGTTTTGCCTATAAAATGCTGTGACTTTGGGGAGAATCAAGGAGATACTCCCCTCTGAAGAAGCTGAAAAGGAAAGACACACCTTTCATGCCCCTAACCCCAGCCCAGCGCCAGTCCCAGCAAACGTAAATCAAGGGAATGTTTTCTCCTTCAACGCTGCCTCCCTTCCCCCCCCCTGAGACCTCCCACAAGTCCCCTCCCCTCTGCTCCCAGGAACCTAGCTCACAGGCAGGCAGACAAGACTGAAATGCAGTCAAGACCCAAATGAATGGATTGATTAGAGCCTAGATAGAGGATTTCAGATACACATCAAGCAGGTGGAGGTCTGCAACCCTGGCATTCAGATTAAAACCCAATAGGACTTGAAAATTTTAATAAAATAAAATCATCATAGTAAATGGTTTCGCTTCTTTTTTTTTTTTTTTCCCTCCACAACAGGTAGGAATACGTTTAAAAACCAGAACATACATTTTTTAAAAAGCATATAGATCTGCAACTTTAAAAACTGCTCTCTGGAGGTAGCTGACCACATCACTTAATCCTGTAATCCAGTTTAGGCACTTCCCTTAGGCACTGCCCAGGGTCTTCTGGGCAACGTCTCTTAAGCTAAACCAGCTCTGGCAGTAATCCAGCCTCCATGACTGAGAATGATTGGGCTGGAGGCTTTGCCAATGCCAATGTCAAAGAAGGTCCTGAAGACTGTGAAGCAAATGCCAGACTTGTAAACTCACCCCTAATCCCTATTCTGAGTTGCCCTGGACAATCAGCTAAGGCCAGGAGAGGTTTATCTGATGTACACTGACTTCCTCTAACAGAACAACATTTTGGCCAAGGATGGTTTCTTTCAGGAAAGCTCTTAGAAGGGCATGGGTTGTAGAATTATGGAGAGTGTTTAACTCTTTCCCTTGTCTTCATCTTGCTTTACTCCTGAATTTGAGGGCCTGCCCTGGCTCTATCGTTTGACAGGGTATAATAGTCATGAGCAAGATATTGAACTATCTCTGAGCCTGTTTCCTCATTCATAAAGTGGAGATGCTACCCTCCTGTCTGCATCAAGGTTATAGCTGTAGTTAACTGTGCCCTTCCTAGGTGCATGGCACTGGGCTGAGGAGAGCTGGATGCAATGTAATTTTTGCTCCTCACAAGAACCCTATTAAGTAGATATTGCCAATATCTGTCTGTTTTATAGGTATATCTGATTTATAGATTAAAAGACTAAGGACCAATGATCACATGGTTACTAAATGGTGGGGGCTGGGACTCAAATCTAGGCAATCTCACTCCAGTTAGGAGACCCTCATCCTGAGCGGTATGTGAAGGCTCTTTAAAAACCCTGTAACATTACATACATGTAGCAGTTACTATATTTATAACTGTTTTGTCACCATTTGGGAAACAGAGGGGCAGGCAGGAGTCTCTAAGCTAGAATCAGTTGAAAGGAAGAGTGGAGGTTGGGGGAGGGGTGTGGATGTGGGAGTGACAAGCTCAGGAAAAGCACAGCCCAGCCTGCAGGTTTCAGCCCCTCCCCCTTCACTCCCCATTCATCCTTTTGTTACCATCTCTGGGATTTGGGTGCTAAGGTTAATAAAGAGCTTCCAGAAAACCCATCATTTTTATTAAAGCCAGGGACTATCTTGCCAGACAGCACGCTGCAGCCTGCCTACCGCCCACTCCGCTAGGTTAGTGCAGCCAGCAAAGGCTATTAAATTATTACAGCCATTTCCGGCCCAACCAGACAGCTCCCCTGGACCACACGTTCTCGCCCGCAGATGCTCTGTCTCTGGCTGCGCTGGGAAGAGTCAGGACGCAGGAGGCTCTGCAGATTCTGGGTTTGCAAGTGAACGTCCTGGGTTTCTGCGCAGAAATACCCGCCCTACCCCCGTTCTTGACTCCTCTCCCCACCCGAGCCAGCTACCGCAGCCTTTCAAGCAGCTTCGATTTCATCTGAGCCTTCATTTTGGCTTTGAGCAACCATTTCATCACTCCATGCAGCCCCTATTTCTGTCTCTCTCTTTCTCTGCGCACGCGTGTGTGTACCAGAATTTGGCAGATTGTAGAATTATACATGCTTAACCTGATCAAAAGGCAGAACGCATCCGCCATCAAATCCACTGAAAGCCCAGGTTGTAAAACATCTCTAGCTCCCTCCCCCTGCCCCCTAGTCTGCCATCTGTGGGGTTTGTGCACTGCCTGAACAAGCTCCACCTCCTCTCCCTCCCTCAATCCTTTATGAATTGGGCAACGTTAATCTGAGTAATTACAACCCACAAAACACAGGAGAACCGTCATCTGAAACCCAAATCCTGCCTAGGTCAGAGAGACGGAGAGAAAGCTCAGACCACGTGGGCTAACATTTCCAGCATTTCCCCATGGCTTCTTAGTCCTTCAGCTGCCAGCAGAAAGAATTTTCCATGGAAACAAGAAATGTAAAAATATATCCCCTGCTCTCTGTAAGACTTTAAGGCTCTATAATCAGACTACTAGGCTTAAATCTGGCAACATCATGTAAATTATGTGATAGTTAGCAAATTATTTAATACTTCTGGGCCTCAATTTTCATGGGTAAAGGAGATAATAGCACCCGCCTCATGGGTTGTTTTAAGACTAAATGTAATTATCCTTATAGAGCATATAAGGCAGTACCTGGCACAAAGTAACAACTCATTACATTTTACTTGTTAGTAAGATCAGAGCAGCAGATTTATTCCTTGGTTTATAACAGGTCAGGCACTTTATTAAACATTTTGCATATATACTTATTTGTAAATGTGTTATATATGTATATATATTTTAAAGATTTCCATTTTATAGATAAGGGAACTGAAGGCTTAAATTACAGCAAGATGATCTTCCCTGAATCACAAGGGATTATGTAATAAAGACAAAATATTATTCTTGGACTCCTCCACTCAATAACAGAATTTTATAATTAAATTATAATAATTATATGATGATTATTATTATACTTCTTGAAGCTTTGGGGATGGGGGAGCAGACAGAGTTGAGCTCTCTCTATTCACAGGCCTAGCACTCTGATCACTAGAGCAGCTGGAAAGGGAGGTGTATGTGTGATCAGAAGGAGGTAGGCTTGGTGATGTGGAAGCTGATCTGGTACCAGTCCCAGAGGCTCCCACTCCTGGATCTTCTGCCTGCTTTGGGTGGGTTGAGTGATCTGGAAGAAGATTTTGTGGCTGATTGGTGCCTCAGGCCACAGCTGGGCTAATTTTCAGTAATCTTGGAGCGGAAGAGATAAATACAGTGGCATATTTTTAAAGCCACAGCTCTTGCTTTGTGCCCAAAATAATTCTGCCATTTCTAGGTTAAGAGTATAAAGACACCATGTGCGAGGAACCCAGATTCAAAAATCAGAATGGCCAGTCTCAAATTTTCCTAGCTCTCCACAGTCAGCTAAAAAATAATAAATTAATTTAAAAACTAAAAATAATCACATTTTTTTCTTTCTGTGACTCCAGCAGGGCTCAGGTTATATGGTTTTCTCTACTTTATTTCCTGGTTGCTAAAGTCCCCCAGGGTCTAGAGGAGGCAATTTCCCCTTCGTCGTCGGCAGCCGTCCGTCTCGAGAGACGATGGTGTAGCTTCCTAAGAGTCTATCTGCACCGCCGAGAATGGCTGTGCAGTCCGACTCGGGAGTGACATGGTATCTGTCTCCTCCCGTGTTGAATCGACATCTTGTGATGACGCTGAAGCTACAGAGCCTGGGCAGGGTAATATGGAGGGTCTGCTGTTGCCCATGCAGCAGACCCCCCCTCTCTTCGCAGCTGAAGGGTCCAAGGGAAAGACAGAGTCAATACAGCTTGGCTTCAGGTGCGCCGCAGGAGTTGCCGGTGTTGACTACAACGTCAAACCGCCTTAGGGACTCCGGCTCCGGATTTTCTGTCGGGGTTTACTCCCTTAGCCTTTCCCCTGAAGAGGTATGCCGCAAGGCAGCGGAGGTTTTTTGGAGTCAGAGTTTTCCTTCTCTGTTCTTTCATAGGTACAACAAAGTTAACAATATCCACTTAATAGAATTGTGAGCATTAAAAAGAGACGACGCTCATAAATCACACAGAACAATGTCTGCCATGTAGAAACTGAAATAAAGAATCATTATTATTACTATGTAGAATTCCTCTGAGGAACCTGATTCCCCGTTTAATAACCTATCCCTGGTCCCCCTACTTCTAGACACTCTTTTCCAGGGGCTCTCCTCCCCTTGGGCCCTGTCCCCCCCAGGGATCATTAAAGATTTCTGGCTGGGAAGTTTTCCAGCTTAGAGCTGGTTGCTAGGCAGGGAGCCATTCTCCTGAACCCTCACAAGCAGGCATGGTGGACAGCACACTGGCCCAGGTATCAAAAGCCTTGGGTTCAAATCACAGCTCCACCATTCCGTTTTCTACTCTTTTCACCTACACTGTTTTGGAAGATACTGACTTGTAGTTTTGAGGCTAGCCAGTAAAAAGCTAGATAAATTTCCTTGACAAGTGGGATGGGGAAACTGAGACAGATAGCTGATTCAAACTGGCCCCATCCTGCACCCTGATGCACCCACCTCCTCCCTTTTCACATCCACTCCCTTAAGCATTAAGCCCTCAGGACAGTGAGGTTCTGATCAACATCAAATAATCTTAGGAACAAAGCCTCAGAGTTTTGGTCAAACTAGAGATAATGTCTAGGCTTCAGTGTGTTTCAACTCCAGACCCAGAAAAGCAGCAAAACCAGGCAAAGCAAAGCCATGGCTGGCATTGGGATCAGATGTAATTACCAATGACTTCACACTTGAGCGTCAACCAATTAGTAGAGACCAGGATCCTGACCCTATATGCTCATTTTGATGAATCAACACATTAAAGGACATACCTGGAAAGCTGATGAATATTCTATTAAGAACCTCCCCTGAGCCATCCCCTAAAATCCCTGCCTTAAGAAAACAGATAAAAACCTTTAAGACAAAGGACCCAGTGCATGCTCTCTCTCTAGAGCATACTTATACCTTCTTTCTTCAGGGGTGTATCTTTGTTTTCTTTCTCTGAAGGTCTACGGGTCCTCACAAGACTTGCGACCACGGGAGCAGTGGGCAGTGGCAGCTTGTCCCAGGCTAACCACTGAACCTGTCTCCAAAGATCCTCCTTTTGCCTCTGTAACTTGTTTCCTGAGTCCATGCAGCCCAGCTGGCTCACTTCTGCTGCCTCTGCAACTTTCTTTCTAAAAGGCCACGGTAGCTCTCTAAGCAGCCCACTCAAATCTTCTCTTCGAGTGTATTTTCGCTTTTCATGCTAAATAAACTTCCTCTTGCGGTACAGTTCTTGGTTCTGAATTCTTTCCTTGCCACACTCAAGAATCAAGAGCCCATATGGCTGGTAACAGTTTCTACAGCTGTAATGTGGATGAAGTAGATTCCTCCCTGAGGTATTGTTACTCATTCAACTAAATGTATTAATATTTAATATGTTAGACATTGTGTTAGAATCAAGGGTAGGGATATAAATAATATCAGGAGAGGTACCCTACCCTCAAAGAGGTAGAGTGTAGAAAAAGACAAATGAATGAAATAAATACAATATTGTTTTAAGGAATAACCAAGGTAAAAAACAAACAAACAAAAACCCTCTTGCATAAAGATGGCGGTACACTTTCTAGATACAGTCTGTGCAGAAGTTAAGAGCACTGGTTCAGAAGTCAAAGATTCCTGCTTCACATCTGGGCCACACCACTTACTAGATAGATGTATGCTTTTTCTTAACCCCAAGTATCTCAGTTTCCTAAGCATAAAATGGCTTTAATAGACTTATTGCTGAAGGTGCTTATGCAGATTAAAGGAGTTAATATATGTAAGGTGTTAGAACCATACCTGGATTAAATTCACAAAGCATGGTTTAAGTACTCAAT
Organism: Furipterus horrens; assembly: GCF_987537825.1. NCBI lineage: Eukaryota > Metazoa > Chordata > Mammalia > Chiroptera > Furipteridae > Furipterus > Furipterus horrens. The sequence continues at coordinate 73,212,860 of NW_028327180.1, forward strand.
AGAGGTTAGCTATTAACAATTATTATCCACAGGTAAGTTCTCTCCTCTCTCTGCTCTAGTATTCTCAAGTCTTCGGGCTAAGTCCCTGGGTGATGGTGTCACTGAGCTGACAGACAGCACGAGATAGAGGAGGGGCAGCCCAACCCCAGATAAGAGAGTGCCAATTTTATGTGTTTGTATCCCATAACCCAGTAATCCCACTTCTGGAAATCTACCCTATATAATGCTAGGAGGAGTATATATATTATATATATATATATATATGGATGTGCATTGCATGCTTTAAAAACATAGGTACCAATAGGAAATTGAACAAATAAATTATAATATATGTATGAAACATACCATGCCCTTATTAAAGAAGAATGAGGTGGGTATATATGTACTGACTTAGAAAGGTGCTTTAAAAGAATCTATATGCAATACTAATATGCATAACATTATACCATTTTGCTTTTTTTAGTATATTTTATTTATTATGCTGTTATAGTTGTCCCAATTTCCCCCCTTTCCTCCCTCTTCCTGGTACCCACCTTCCCTCCAGCAATTCCTCCCTTAGTTCATGTACATGGATCCTGCGTGTAAGTTCTTTGGCTTCTCCCTTTTCTATACTATTCTTAGCATCCCCCTGTCTGCTTTGTTCCTACTAATTATGTTTCTTAATCCCTCCACAATTTCCCCCATTCTCCTCCTTCCCCTTCCCAGCTGATAACGCTCCAAATGACCTCCATACCTATGATTCTGTTCCTGTTCTGCCTATTTTCTTAGTTTTATTTTTGTTTTTGTTTTTTAGAATCAATTGTTGATAGTTGTCAGTTTGTTGTCATTTTAATGTTCATAGTTTTGGTCTTCTTCTTTTTCTTAAATAAGTGTTTTTAACATTTCATGTAACAATGGCTTGGTGATGATGAACTCCTTTAGGTTTACCTTGTCTGGGAAGCACTTTATCTGCCCTTCCATTCTAAATGATAGCTTTGCTGGATAGAATAATCTTGGTTGTAGGTCCTTGCTTTTCATCACTTTGAATGCTTCTTGCCAGTCCCTTCTTGCCTACAAAGTTTCTTTGAGAAATCAGCTGATAGTCTTATAGGCACCCCTTTGTAGGTAACTCTCTGCTTTTCTCTTGCTGCTTGTAAGATTCTCTCTTTATCTTTCATCTTTGGCATTTTAATTATGATGTGTCTTGATGTGGTCCTCTTTGGGTCTAGCTTGTTTGGGATTCTCTGTGCTTCCTGGACTTCTATGCTTGCTTCCTTTGCCAAATTAGGAAAGTTTTTCTTCATTTTTTTTCACATAAGTTTTCAATTTCTTGCTCTTCCTCTTCTTCTTCTGGCACCCCTATGATTTGGATGTTGGCACACTTAAAGTTGTCCCAGAGGTTCCTAAGCCTCTCCTCGTTTATTTCAATTCTTGTTTCTTCATTCTGTTCTAGTTAAGTGTTTATTTCTTCCTTTTGTTCCAAATCATTGATTTGAATCCCAGCTTCCTTCCCTTCACTTTTGGCTCCCTATATATTTTTCTTTATTTCACTTTTTGTAACCTTCACTTCTTCCTTTTTTTTTTTTTTTGCTGTACTCTATATGAATTCTCTGAGCATCCTGATCACCAGTGTTTTGAACTCTTCATTTAATAGGTTGGCCATCTCTGTTCCATTTATTTCTTTTTCTGGGGTTTTGTTCTGTTCTTTTGTTTGGGCCATAGTTCTTTGTCGCAATGTGGCAGCCTCCCTGTGTTTGTTTCTGTGTAGTAGGTAGAGCTGCTTTTACTTCCTGTTTTAGTAGCACAGGCTATGAAGCAAAAGCACCAGTAAATTGTGTGGGGCAGAGCCCTAGGTAATTGCCAGGGTGGGGCCACCTGCTTCACCACTTTGTAGTTCTGTTTGTGTCAGAGGTCTTGGAGAGGGGACAAGGCTGCTGCCTGGCTTCTGGCGATTTGCTCAGCACTTGCCCAATTTTGAGTCACTTCACCCACTTCCTGTATAGGATTGGCACACTTCCAGTTGCTGCCCTGGGGTTTGCATATGTTCTAAGATTATGTGGGCCCTTTAAGCAGTGGAAATCTGGCAGTTTCTTCCACCACCCTCACCCCCACTGGTTTTTACAGCCAGAGGTAATGGGGGTTTATCTTCCTGATGCTGGAACCCTGGGCTGTGAGGTCTAGCCTGGGGCTGGGATTGTTCGCTCCCAGGGTACCCCTCCTGACTTTTATCCACCACACATGAATGTGGGACATCCGTTCTGCTACCGCCACTTGTCTGAGCCACACCACCTCTCCACCCCATCTCCACAACTCCACCCCTCCAACCCTTCGGGATGAATATGGCTTCTTTAAATCCTTGGTTGTCAGACTTCCATATAGCTCAATTTTCTGATGGTTCTGGTTGTAATTTGTTTTTGAAATCTGATTGTAATTCTGTCTATGGTTGCATGAGGAGACAAAGCATGTCTACCTACACCTCTGTCTTGAACAGAAATCCCCATTTTGCTTTTTGAAAGCCTACATATTTATTAATAAACATGGAAAAAACATTCATATAGCAATCACATGATTAAAAATTAATCTGAAAAATATTTGGAAAAGTAAACCCTAATGTAGACTATAAATTTTAGGTTATAATGTGTCAATGTAGGTTCATTGATTATATCAAATATCCCACTCTGGTACTAGATATCAATAGTGGGAGAGGCTGTGAAGGTGTGTGGGGACAGGGGTACACGGGAATTCTCTGTACTTTCTGCTCAGTTTTGCAGAAAGTGAACCTAAAACTGCTCTAAAAAATATATATATATATATATATTTTAAAATATTTGGAGAATAAACACAAAACTGTTAACAATGGTTGCCTCACTGAAGGGGAATAGGATTGAGGGAAACTTTAATATTTTCATGCACATGATGCTGTATTATTTAACATTTATGTCAATGTAATTTCATACTGTTTTTATAATACATTATTTTAAATTTTATACTCATAAAAATATGGGGGTATACACTAAACTATTGGTAGTTGTTATTTCTAGGGAGCATGACTGGAGGTGGTAATGAGGCACTACTCACTTTTAGTTCTATGTAGACTTAATTTGTTATGATTTTTGCTCTTTTATAATTAAATCAGAGAGAGAGAGAGAGAGATTAAAAAGAATACTAGCCTAGCTACTACTTGTTTAATCAGCCACAAATTTAAAAACTAGCTGGGACAAAATGTCACTGTCCCAATCTGGGCCCAGGACTACTCACATAATTTGCAGGGCCCATTGCAAAATGAAAATGAGGGCCCCTTAAAAAAAATTAAGAACGTCAAGATGGCGACAGGATAATATTAAACCAAACAGGGCTTTCCTATGTGCTGGGTCCCAGAAAGCAGCCTTGCTTGGGCCCCAGAGCCCACTGCTGGGTTCTTCCATCAGCACCACAACTTGAAAATGACTTCCCAGGGTCTCACACTGACTCCCTGTCCCATCCAAAAACTGTGATGTGTAATCATTTCACCTAACAATAATATTGCTTCTGGCTTTGGTTGGGTTTTCAAACTTTTGTCTCCATCCTTCCCCCTTACTTTGATACAATCTGTGCTTCTTAAACTTGGCAGCAATCCCAGGCTCTGTGATGCTATATCACATCTCAGCCTTGAGCAACCATTTCTAGACAGACAGTGATATCCCTGCTTTGAAGGTGCAAAATGGAGGTGCTGTCAGAACACTGCAGAGCAAGAGGATAAGAGTCCTGCAGAGATCCTTCTATCCCCACTACCCACTCCCCTCACTCTGAACTTTAATGCAATCCCACTGAATCTAGCAAAAACATTGTGAATCCTGTTTACTGTGTGCCAGGCATTGTGCTACTGCGAGGATATTAAAGTGAGTAAATGCTAACATTTTTGCACGCTTACCATGAACTAAGCACTGCGCTAAGCATTTTTGCATGCATTGTCTCGTTTAATCCGTATAGCAGCCTACGGTCTTGCCTCTTTCACACACTAACAAATCCGAGGCACAATAATTACGTGGTACTACAGGGGTCTGAGGCACTGTGCAATGCCATGCTGCCTCCCTTAAGCTCACAAAGGTAAAATGTAAACAAACTTGCCCTTCACTTTCCATATTTTCTCATATATAATCAAGACTAAGTCCACCAGAATCACCTAAGAACATTTCTTTTCACAAAAATGCTGCACTCGCCTCCCTTTTGGTTCCACATTTCTAGACACTCAAAATTTCCAATGCTTGGTCTAGGTAGAGAAAAACACTAAGTTAATAGATATCTCATGAGCCTGTCTTGACATATGTTAAGTTTTAAAGATTTGTAGAGAAACAAGGGCTCATTGAGCCTCCTTTCTTAAAAACAAACAAATCTTCTGTTGGCTCTCCATTGCCAGCAAATGAATCTACAAGTTATTTAGCTGGAATTTTAAGGCCCTACACAATCTGACTCCAGTCTACCCCTCTGATCTCATTTCCCAACAGCCCTCCATCCCACCCCACCTCTCAAATGCATTATTCCATTCACCCAGATCACACACTTCTTTTTTTAAAAGAATGCATGTATTGTTCCCTTGGGCAAAAACTCTCTTCTTTCTCACATCCTACATGCCATCCTTCAACACCCATATTACATGCCACATAATCTCTGACCCGGTCCCCTAAATTCCCAATTCCATATTCTGGGTTCCCACAGCATCCAGTATTTATGGTTATTGAGGGAGGGTTTAGGTAGGCCCCATGGAAACAATTTGGGGGACTCTTGCAGGAAAGGTGAACCAGTTTACTGTATTTACATGGGGTTTGTTTTTATTACAACATAGATAGACTGTTTCCTATCCCCTCATTGGCCCTGCCTATACACAGCACTATTCTGGTCCTTATCACATGACATTGTAATATTTTTGTCTTATTTCTTCACATTTATGTCTCCCCACACTGGGTTATGAAGACAAGACTGTATTATATTTAATATTATACCTGTGTCACCTAGGACAGAGACTGGCCTTAAGCGGGTGCTTAATAAATATGTTTAGTGACTGTACAGAAGGTTCCAACCAAATTCTATATTGAAGTCAAGCCAGGAAAGATAGCCTTGGACATGATATTCTAATACAAGAGTGTTTTAGTTCTCTGTGTGTGTGTGTGTGTGTGTGGGTGAGACAGAGAGAGAGAGAGAGAGAGAGAGAGAGAGAGAGAGAGAGAGAGAGAGAGAGAGAGAAATACCTATGAATGTATGAATGAATAAATGAATGAAGATTTCAAAAGAGAATGTTGGTGGTGGTGGTTTAAGGTGGAGTTCTAGGGACCTGCTTTTGAAGTGGGTTTTAGAGGATCTTCATAGTGCCCTTCAAATCATAACCATTTAGAAGGTTAGTACCCGGAGGCAAGGTTGTGACTCTGAGTGAGAAAGAACCAAAGCACCTAACTTATATCTCTAAATCCCTAGATTTAGCAAGAACATATTGAAGAGCTCATCCTCCCTAAAAAGTTTCACCAGGGCAGATATTTAGAATCAGTTTACACTTGGTCCAACAGAGGGAAATTGATGAGATAGTGACCATTGACTGAGCACAACTCCATGCACTGCAGACTACAGGGACAGGGGTTTTATTGACAACTTGGTGACACAAGGAGCCTATGGGGGTGCTGGACTCCAAAGAGGCTCTTTCATGGGTCTTATGCCTAATCACTGTCAGAGACATGAGGGTGATTTACTAGCCAATCACAGCTGCTGAGGGTGCTGAGACACTCTAGGTTTTGGAGGTGCCTAATCTGTTTGGATTTCAGGGAGATAGCCAGTATAAGAATAGGTTTGTTATGCAAAATGTTCCTAAAAAAAAAAACCCAACAAATCCTGAATATAGGTATTTCCAGAGAATCGGCCCATAACCACCCTGACTCCTGACCCTGACACAGGATGCATCATCAAGGAAAAGCAAGTGAAATTTAGAAATACCAACTGAAGTGCCTCCTCTGACCCACTTCCCACAACCCCCAACACACACATACACACGGATCAGGCTCTGCACTTTATTCTTCAGGAAATTCCTGGATATAAACCTTAATCTGTTTTCACCTAGACACATATACTAGATGCATACAGGACAAGCAATATGTGTTGTCCCTGGGGACAGTAACTTTTCTGCTAGCTGCCATACCCTTTAATCGACTCCTTTCAGATTAGCCTGTAGATGATTCAAAGAGTACTATCTTCTCATGGCTCTCCCCAACTTATGGGAAAATGCTCTTAAGCCCAGGACAGAACAATATCTCTTATCCCTTAATAATGCAGTGGGAACCATTTTCCTCTTGTCTCCACATTTCTACCCCTGCTCATAGAGAAGGAAACACCCTCCCCCATCAAACCAATACTTCTGTCCTGCAGGAGCACAGTAGGAAGGGAGTTTGTACCTGTAGCTCCACTTCCTTACTTACTCTCCCCAATAAGAAGACATTGTTATTCTGATTGGAAAGATTTCCATAAATTATACTTTAAAAGGTTGTGCTTCTTAATTGGAGAAAGTTAGCATCAACAGTCACTACTCCTTCATGGCATACCTCTTCTCTAATTCTCTTTCTCTTTTCCTGCTCAGCCTCTGTTTTGTAATCAAATCAGGACAGTTCTCCCTCCTTGTCAAGGAAGAGATCTGCCATTCTTCCCTTTCTTCCCTTGCATTTGGGAGGTTGGATACCATATCATAGTCTTCAGACCACCTTTACCAATAATAAACCTGATTCTGGACTTTGTTCCTCAGTTAGCTCCTTGCATCTATTCTTAATTAGTGGAGATTTGGAGGGAAAGCAATGGGATTAATTAGTCTGCACCAAACTTCTAACAATTAATAGCTTTCAAAAAACATGTAAAGTCTCATCCACACTGATTACACCCTCTTCACAGTCCTAATATGCACTTTATTTTATCTTCACCTCTACTGAAATTTACATACACAGAGATGCACACAGCCATCTCTGCCTGAACATGAAAGGCCTCATGGGAGAAAGATAATGGCCCCCAATGATGCCCACATCCTCATTCCTGGAAACTGTGAAAATGTTGTTACATAACAAAAGAATAATGTGATTCTTTGCAGATGTGATTCTGAGACAGAGACATTATCCTGGATTATCCAGGTGGGTCCAATGTAATCACAAGGGTCCTTGTAAGTGAAAGAGGGAGGTAGGAGACTCAGAGTCAGAAAGAGATTTGCAGATGCTCTGTTGGCTTTGAAGATGGAAGAAGGAGCCAGGAGCCCTGAAATGCAGGAAGACTCTTAAAGCTGGGAAAGGAAAAAGAAAAAGGACCCTTTCCTAGAACTTCCATTAAGAATGCAGCCCTGCTTACACCTTGATTTTAGCCCAGTCAAACCCATTTTGGACTTCTGATTGACAGAACTATAAAATAAATTTATATTGTTTTAAGCCGTGTAGTTTGTGGTAATTTGTAACAGCAGCCCTGGGAAACTAATACAGATTTTGATATCTGGAAGCGAGGTATCCTTCACCTGGTATGTGGAACAAAATAACAGTAGGGTGTTAGTTAAGTGCATAGGGTTCAGCATCAGAGAGGCAGGAGTTTAAATATTGTTCTTGCTATTATATTAATTAACAAATTCAACAAATATTTGTTAAGCGCCATTGTGTGCTACACACCTTGCTTGACACTGTAAATACAATGGTGACCTAAAAAAAAACTAACAACATGACTGTGAAGAAGTCACTTAATTTTTGAACCTCAAGTTTCTTATCTAAAACATGAGAATAATAATATACTTCTCTCCTATTTAAAGAGGCAAGGCATATAAAGTGTGCATTATGGTTCTCAATAAATAGTAGCTATTATTAAGATTTTTCTCTTGTTCTAAAAGACTACTGTACTTTTCTATAGCTCAGGGCAACAGCACAGGACTTAAAGACTCTAGAACTTCAACAACAAAGACCATCCCACTAATACAAACACACATATATCCTGACTAATAGGTGTTGGCAGAGAGAAAGGAACTTCTATATTCCATGGCTCATCATCAAATACAAAGCCAAGCTCACAGGCACAAACATGTCCAGCTCTGGCCTGGTTACCTAACTGGTGAAGCTCTTCTTCCCCCAGAACTCTGACACGCAGTTCTGTGTGCACCTCACATAAATCATTCATAATGGCCAAGGCTTCTTCCAGTCTTGCCACAGAACTTCAGGTGTCCCTGGTGATTATGGGAACAGAGATGTGACACATGTGTTCCTGGGTAAGATAGTATCTATGATGCAGAGTCACAAAAGAGAGAAGACTTGGGGAATGTCACCTCCATACTCTGCTTGGTCCATGATGTCATCTAGAACAACAGCTCTGGACACAGTATTGGCCCAATGTTGGAAGTAAGCCGTAGCTGTCAGACTTCTTTGGACCATCAATACTACATCTGTTTGCTCAGACCTTCTGTACAGAGCAGGCTTTGCATATTTTTAAAGCTTTTCTGGTTATTCTTTTACATTCAGTGGCAGCTGTAATCTGGGGCCCAGGGTGCCCCAGGTTCAGCAGTCAAGGGACTCAGCTCTAGTATCAATAAGCTTCTTATCATTCCTGTTCTTTTTTGGCTCCTAATTTGGTTTCTAAAAGTTACCTTTTCATACATTAACCTTCCAGGGTTACACCTCTTGAATCTGGCTTCTACAAAGCTCTCAATTTCCTGTTTTAATACCAGTGCAAACATCCTTTCTCTCTTATTTCCTTCAGTATTGCCACCCCTGGGCCTGCCTTCTCATATCCTCCACTGAGTCCACTCCCTGGGAGGTAGAACATTCCAGGAAGGGCTGCTGCTGAGGAAGCTCTTGTCTCACTGAGATCTGAGCAGAATGGCATCGATCTCTACTCCCCTCCTTTCTCTGACTGTGGGTAACGAACTGAGGCAGAAAGAGGTTCCTCTCCAATTCACATGCTTACTTATAGGCTTCTAGGCAGGGAGCTCTCTTCCATGACCATTCCCTAGAGGCACCTAGTTTCTAGCAGTGCTTGACCTGAATATGTTTCTCCAGATTAGGCAGTGACCTTCTCAATGGTAAGCCTCTGTGAAAACAAGCTTTTCAAACTCTTTTGGAATCTGGGCTAAGTTTCTCTGAAAATATTTGTCACTAAACATCCCTGTTGCTGTTGGGGACAAGCTTTCCCTTCTGGTTTACTAGAATCAGTGTGGCTGAGGGCAACGCTGGCTGCAGCTGCAAAGCTTAAAGGAATTACAAGCTATCACTACTCCTCTGCCCTTGACCCAGGTCATAAGTAGGTTCTTCTTGTCCACGTACCTCCCAGAAAAGAGCTCCAAGCCCATCAATTCCAACAATCCAGGCAATCTTTCCCACAGAATGAAGTGTGGACTCCCACTCTCTCCCTCCCCTTCTGCACAGAGCGTTCAAACACACGGGTAGCCTGCCATCTTTCAGCTAAGTCAGGTGGCAGAGTTGGTGACCAGCCCCCCCGCCCCCTCGCTTCCTTGGCTCTTTTTGACACTAGGACTTTCCCTGGAGAAACCTGAATTTTCCTTCTGATAAGAGGCTTAAAAAGTCAGCTACAAAGCATGGTGTGTAGAGAAAGTTAGAAGGAAGGGTAACTCAGGGAAGGGAGGGATAAAGAGAGGGAGAGAAACATCAGCCTGAGAGAGAAACATCAACACGAGAGAGAAACATCATTTGGTTGCCTCTCCTTCACGCCCCACCACTGGGGACTGAACCCACAACCCAGGCATGTACCCTGACAGTGGACTGAATTCAAACCTGCGACCTTGTGCCTTGCAGGACGACACGCAACCGTGCCACACCAACCAGGGCCTCATACTACACTCTTAAACAAAACAATGATAAGGTGTATTATTTTTCTAAAACATACTCAAAAGTTGTTTCTCATGATGCAGTTTTCAGGGGCCAGATTGCACCACTCCAGTGGCACATTAGAGGGATCAATGATAACTGAAGGAGCTGTAATGTCTCTTCCTGACCCTGCATTAGCTGCTTGTCTGCATCTGTGGGATTTGAAGGGAACTGCAGCCTAAGGAAACAGTTCCTGCAGCTCTTCTCTGCTCAGTCCAGGAGCATACATCTGAGGGCACATGGGACTGGATTTTCAGGAGGCAAATGATCTCTGTTTTGGGCCACTGTTAGAGAAGAAATCAATTTGTTATGCATCATGGCCCCAGCTGTGACTGCATTCTGCCCAAGGCTACCGATTCTGTAAGAAGTGATGTAGGAAAAATGAGGGAGGTGCACGAACTACCTGGTGGAGAGGAAGAACTGTCTCAGAATCTATTTATTAAACCAAAATGTTTAATTTCAGAAAAACCAGAAAGTCTTCACTCTAGTTGCTTATCCCCACGGCCATTAAAAATAGAAAGCGCACTGTTCTTCCAAGAAGGAGATAAAGAAAGTCCTAGATGGATGGATGGAACCAGCACAGACTTAAACTCAATGGCTCCTCCTAGGTAGAGGACTCTAATTCCCCTTCCACACTGTCTTGCTTTCTCTCTCTCCAGGCCAGGTTAGAGACCTCCAACAGACATGATGAGCTCCCTACACACACCACAAGGTAAAAGTGCATCTAAAAGGACTCAACTTTCCTTAGTTCGAGACCCACAAGCCCAGCTGGCACTCCTGGGCTGTGCGACACAAGATGAGAGTGAGGAGGCTGACAGGAGGGAGCTGCCCCACCCACACAGGTCACCAATCTCATTTCTTTGCCTAATAAGGACATGCACACACCTCCCGGGGCTATCATTGCCATGACAACAGCAGAAATGGACGGTGAGCAGGTTAGTGGAACAGCAAGCATGATTTCTAAATTCTCAAACAAGGCCCGAGGCTGGGCTCACTCACCAAATGGAAAAATTCATGTTGGCAGTTCTCATAAATGGATCCCAAAACATTTATAAGGACCATGGCTCCTTTCTAGGGGAGAGTCAGAGATGGTATCTCCATGGAGGCCCTCCATGGGGAACTGATTTTGTCAGAAGGGTACGAATTCCTAAGACAATTAAGAGCCTGAACTCCCCTTTAAAACTAGGACACATAATCTCTGTCCATTTTCCACAGAGCAAAGAAATGTGGCAAACCAGGGCAACAACATCCCCCGAGGACACAAAAAGACAGGCACCTAAAAAAAAAATCTGTATAATAGAGCCCTCCCAAAGAAACAACTCAGAGCGACTCAGACCTACATTCTGAAGCTGAAAGACAGATTCACACCTTGAAAAATCATAGAAATGGCTACCACGTACTATGCTCTGTAATATGTGTGTATTATCTCATTTAAGTCTTGCAACAACCCTATAAAGTAGACATGACTGTTATCTCAATTTTACAGAGGGAGAAACTGGGAACCAAAAAAGTGAAGCAGCCCTGGCTGGTGTGACTCAGTGAATTGAGCACTGGCCTATAAACCAAAAGGTCACCAGTTTGATTCCCAGTCAGGGCACAATCCTGGGCTGTGGGCTGAATCTCCGGTTGGGGGCATGTGAGGGGCATCGATGTTTCTCTCCCTCTCTTTCTCCCTCCCTTCCTCTGTCTCTGAAAATAAATAAAATCTTTTAAAAACACACAAAAAAGAGGACTTATTATTTTTTAAAGAAGTGAAGTTATTGGCCCCAGGGACATACAACTGCCGAGTGGCAGAGCTAGAATCCAAAGGAGAGCTAGTCTGACCCAGAGCCTGAGCTCTTAGTGATTCTCTCTCTGATATGGAAAAGGCTTCCTGCTTGTTGCAAGAATCAGGATAAGGAATGAACTAAAAATTAAAGCTAATGTTTCCCTGTGTGGTTTCTGGGCCTCCAAAGATATCAGACAGCCTCGAGAATATTTACTCTTGAGTCTTTTGACCAGTTCTTAAACTTTAGGGTCCATCAGTAGCACGTGGAAGGCTTGTTAAAACGAATGGCTGGGGCCCACCCTGAGAATTCCTGGTTCAGTAGGTTTTGTTAGTGCTGCTGCTCTGGGAGCCATCCTTTGGGAACCACGGCCTCATCACTCTCTACGCTAAGGTTCTCTAACTCAGCCTCGCTACCTTTGTTGCCTCACCCACCTAATTAATCTTGCACTGCTCGGTCCTGGATCCCATGGGGTGTGGCTCAACAAGCTATAAAGTTATCTTTGGTAGTACTGTGTGGCTGGGGGTTCCCAGAGCTCTTTTGAAAATAGTGAACAGCTTCTACTCCAAAAATAATTTATTTTTGCCTTAGGTAAGTCCTGAGATCCCATCAGCTGCAGAAAGAGGACCCTGGATGAACCAGTGGTAGACAGCAAGGCAGCCTGGGGCCCTGAAGCCCGACCAGCTTTCTCTCAAAGGCAGGGGCAGTTTTGTTTTGTTTTGTTTTATAACCTTTAGGGATGCCCTCTAGGAACCAGTCACAAGAGGGCACTCATTAAAACTTCTTTAGAGCATTCACACAGAAAGTCAGAGCTGTAAACATGAATGTCTGGCCCTTAAATGCCCCTCTCCCCAAAACACATTCCTCCATCTGAAGAGGAGGCCTAACTGGAGTGCAGGGCATTTGCTTTCTCCGCACAGTCTCACAGGAAGCTGTGAAAGAAATAAGAAGCCCGTGGTCTAGGTCTGCCACACGGAGAGGCTGGAAAAAGGGGCCAGTAATCAGGATGAATGGATTTAATGTCTGACTTGTTTATCTAGCAGGACACATCGGCTGGTGATGTTTCCACACTGATCCCTTCAGAGCAAGGCACCTGATCCTAGGCTTTTGTGGACTGTGAAAAACAAATGAACAGTTTAGTGACAAAGCAAAAGAATTAGTCAATGGAGGGAAAACAACTGCAAGGCACACATGATTGAGGATCACAGCACAGCAGGCCTCTCTCCCTTTATGCGCAAGATAGCAGCTGTTGTGGGAGCTGGTACGAGAAGGTGTCGGTTCATGAGGTCTCAGACACAAGTGGATGGAGGCTTGGGCACCAGGAGGAAGCCTTTTGGAAGCAACTGCACCTTCATCATGAAGCACTAGAGGACAACAGAATCAATGAAAGGCAGGCTCTACTAGAAACAATAAGGTTTTTAAAGCATTTTCCTTTTCTTCAGGCAGAACTAATAAATCCTCCTTATTTCATCCTCAAGAAGGTGGCCGGAGGGTCACTGGACTGAACAGATGTCAGGATGACTCAGAAAATCTTAGAGAGTCTGTCTCTGGTCCTACAAATGAGAACTATTGCATTCTGGCCACCAGGTTATCAAGCAAGTCCAGGCACATAGCTGCACAAAAGTATCCCAGAAAAAAGGGATAAAAAAGATTAAATATCTAATAATATTGTATATCAAGCACTATATTCAGCTCTTGCTTTAGTTGTCATAGCAACTCAATAACATAGGTGTTATAATTATACCTGATTTACAGGCAATGTAATTAAGAAAACATGAATTTAAGCAACTTGCTTATGCGCACCCAACAAGTAAGTTTGGAACTACGATTCAATTCATTTCTGATGCCACATCATAATCTTAATCTTTATACCAAATTCCCTCCAAACAGTGTAGAACATATTTTGAGACCTAAAACCTAAAAGTACCAAAGGACAGAGCAGAAGGCAGAGGATTATCTCTTTAACTTTATATCATTAGTATCGACGTATGTTGATAAGTATGGTTTGGTCACCCATGGAGTAATTGGAAGATGTAAGCTCTGTCCAGTTCAGTCCATGAGGACTGGGATTCTTGAGTCAGCAGCCAGGCACAGTCCTGCAGAAAAGAGATTAAACAAAAGGGATTGGGACAGAAGGGAAGGGGAGTAATGGAAACTCCTTTCCTATCTTCTGGCAAGAAGATGGGTTCCTAACATTCTTTTGAATCTGAAGGAGACCTGTGCCAGATGCAAAGGAAAGAGTCAGTAGACAGTTCCTGTTTCACATTTGCCTAGGAATATACACCAACCAGAAATTAATGAAAGGGAGAATGTATTCAGTTAGTTCTTGGTTCACCAGAGTGCTCTCCAAAGCCTCTATGGGAACAAGAAAAACCCTGACATGAAGACAGCAGGGCATGGCTTCATGTGGCTGCTCTGACTGGGTAGCTCTCACCTTTGCAGATGCTTCCCCACCCTGCAATGCTTGGCAGTGTAAACCCACCTATTCTTCCATCACTTCTTCACTCCATCATTGGCATAAGAGCTGCAAATTTGTCAATGAATGTTCTTCCCCTTGCCATCTGGCAATATTAGCTCTCTGATAAATTGCTTTAACTTGTGCATTTGTTTTTTTGACAAATGTGACTTTTAGTTGGATTATGCAACATTCATAAATAGCAAGTGCTGTCTGATTAGAATCAATGAAAACCCTTAAGAGTTGCCAGCAAAACGGGCTCTTAACTGCACATCTTAGTTACTTGGATAGCCTAAACACTTGAAAGGCACCTGATTATTTTTGGAAAGTACTTTTTACTCACAAACTTATGTCATCTGTTATAAGTGTGGGTATGTATTTGAATTCGGATGAATTCTTGCAAGCAGACCATGCTCTGAATATAAGTGCTAGATACTTTGGCTTTGAAGCAAGATACACTTGGGTTTGAATCCTACTTCTGTCACTTATAAACTTCTGTCACGTGTTTCTGAACCTCTCTGTGTCTCTAGTTTCTCATATGTAAAATAGATATACTAAATCCTTTGCAACTCTGTCATGACAAATAAATTAAATCACACATGTAATGTGCTTGGCACAGTCTGGGTATATTATGGCTCAGTAATTCATTAACTATTATCATCACATGATATTCTACTCACAGAGGATTATGGCAGACACCATTTTCAGTCTCCATAATTCTTCCTTTCTGAAAACTGCCAAAGGGATGAGCCTCCAAAGCCATATTTTTATTATATGACAGTGCTTTAGTGACTGAGCAAGAATGAGGGAACTAAGGAAATGTGACTTGAAGCAATTTTTCTACACTCACCTAGCCACCGGGTTCTTGATTGAACCTGGTGTATTCTTTTCCCTAAAAGTTTGAGTTAGGAGTTTGTCTCCAGTGGTCTTCTGGACTAAGAAACTGTGAGGCAGTCATGTTGGCAATGTGCATGTTAAGGTGGTAAAGGTCAGTCTAGAGAATGATGTAGTTGTACAGAAAGAAGCAGATCTGACTTTAACTTGAAGTCAAAGAGAATGGTGCCTTTGTTCCAATAACTTTCCACTTCCATGAGAAAGCCCACTTCATCCATCTATCATCTATCTATCTACCTATTTATCTATCTGTCATCTCCCTTTTACTCACTACTTTGAGTAGGTTTCCATTGTCTTCAACAAAAAGATTTTTGCTAAGTGTTATCTCTGTACATGAGGCCACCAAATCTGCTCTGTGAAATTCAGAGAACCTAAGCATTTGAGAGTTACCTGGTTATTTTAGAATATTACACACATACACACACACACACACTTTATGTTATCTGTTTTCAACTCTTAAAGGACATTAAGTAGACAATCAAAATAATCATGTATGTAAGGAAGTTACACGTGTAAGGAAAAGAAGAAAGAATAGAGAGCCACTAACATTCCTGGTCTTACACAAACAGGTCACCAGATTGTTTTCCAGAACCCAAGCATGAAGGCAGAGGCCCTGGGTCTTTACCTGGTGTCGCACTGGATACTGTTGGCCACTGCTGATCAGGCCCTCCCGGACCAGCCCGTAGAATGCCAGCCTCCTCCAGGTGCACAGAGCTGAGTAAACACATAGACCCAAATAACAGTTAGACCATAAATGCCTTTCCAGATCTTGTTCCTCCCTCCAAAAGTGCCTACACCTCTGGAGACAGGGCCACAGCTAACACATTCTACTTGTGCTCGCATAGAAGCAATTACTGCTGAGCACCACCTTGCAGAAACGGTGAAAGCATTGCTGACTTACTGCCTGCTATATTCGGGCATAAACACTTTTTATCTTTACGGCAATTCTGATTTTCATTAATGCCATGGTATTCATTTAATCTAACTGGAAACCTATCAGAGGGCTAATGTTGTTTTAACATCTTAATGCTGAGACAGATGAGAGCTTGTTCTAAAAGCCCCAAGCCTCTCTTGCTGGTTCTCTTGTTTCCTGATTCTCTATAGCAAGGAGGAAAACACACGAAAATTATTCGCTCATAACTGCAGTATTATTTCATTTTGGCTACCAATTAATTCTTAACCTTACATTCTGTTTTAATCTTTCTGTATCTTTTACTCATAGATGACACCCCACCCCTACATTTAGTGACTAGAGGAAACTTAATGCCACTTACTCAGAGATCCCAGTTCAGAAGAGATCAGTTCAGCATGAAATATGGCAGGGAGTGAGACATGAACTGGGAGGTCATTAGAGGGCAGCAGAGACAGAACACGAACTGTTCAAGGGTAGAGGGAACATCAGAGACATTTGTGTATATGTGATGCCAGCACACATTAGACCCTCAAGTATTTGTTGGATGAATGAAGGAAGGAACAAATGGGGCTCTCAGGGTAAATATCATCCCAGAAAACCCTCACCAAAATTAGAGGACTCTTTTAAACTAGCCATTGGTTCATTTTGCAAACTAAGTTGCTACAATGAAACTTATACTACTGTTTGAAGGGGTTATGGGAGGTAAACCTGAACAGTTGTGGGGGAAGACCATATATTAGCTTAATATTCCCTTATTCTTTGGAAATTCAGTCATTAAGCTGTGTCCTATTGCTATTATTCCCTTCATCCACACCCTAGAATCTTCTCTTTTTCCCCAATATTAATAGTCTTTCAGTGTTTCTAGATCCTACCAGCAAATTATATGGGTTCAATTAGATTCATTCTAAAGGTGTAACTATCCTAAAACCAGCTCAGCTCAAAGCAGAATTTTCAAAGGAACAGTAACATGATGTCTAAGGTTGGAAAGGCCAAGAAGTCAAGCACATGTGTGAAAAAATGCGTGTTACTTAAGTTCACATCTCTAATATATGGTCAATGTACTACATTGTGAGTAATAAATTATATTTAGCTTTAATTTTTAGTTCATTCCTTATCCTGCTTAAATCTCATATCTTAATTGAAACCTGACTAGAAACACATTTAGCCTTTTTTTTAATTTCACTTAAAAATCGGGTAAGGATGTGATATATTTTAGCACTTTTCAAGTAAAGCACTAATTCAGTTGGGAAACAGTTGGTATGATAAGCCATGCCTTTCATATTGCATAGCTCCACCTCAAGAGCTCAGATGGAGGCAAACGCATAAGCTGTTCTAACAAACCTAAAAACTCCTTCTGATATCTCCGATTATAATAGGCCTAAAATTATGGCCCAGGTTATAATGTAACATCTCACCAAGCCAACTGCCGATCTTCAGCCCTTCACTGATTGCTTCTTGTTTAGAAATAGCAACCAGTATAACAATTTCTGCTCAACTTGTAGTGTAATGCTTAAGAATATGTTAATTAATTTTAATTTAAGGCATTTTAATGGACTGAAACTAATTTTTCATCAACTCAACACATACTTGGTAAGCCCCTCTCTTCAGAAATTGATCTAGGTTTGGTGAAGATCAACCTGAGTTGCACAGATATTTTGTGGGGCTTAAGTTTGAAGTTTATTTGTTCTTTAAAACAAAATTCTTTTGGTGGTAATGATCATTAGTTTCTCAGCCCTCCCCATTTGGTTTCCAAAGACATTCACAAATAATAAATCTTTCATTTGGTCCCATGGTATAGATACTAGATCACCTCTGGGAATAATGGTTGTTAATCAATTATTGTCAAAGAGACAAAGTAGAGAAAGCAAAATTACATTTCATCTGACTCTTTGAGTAATACTATTACTCTAGATTAATTTAAAGTAAGCTAGATTTGGTCTCCAGATATTTAATAAAGGCCCTTTACATGGCTCATCCTCCGAAGAGCCCATGCCACTGATGGCCAAAAGATAGCCACAAGATGAAAAAGATAAAAAGACTCTAGTAGGGGTGAACATGAATAAGAATAATTATCAGTTATTGTGTTGGATAGGCTATAAGAGTCAGAGTGAAATAGAAAATCAAAGTAGACAACACGTACATACACATTCCACAATGTACTCAAGTCCAAATGTGTCAGTATTTAAGATAAGTTTTAAGGAAGCAGGGGGCAGGGGCAGGGGGTCCAGAAAGTAGAGATGGAGAAGGGATAAAGGAAGTTGGAATTTCTTCCTTATAGAAATTGTGATGAGAGCAAGTATACAGCAGCCTGTCTCTGACTTTATAGGAGACTTATTTGCCAGCACTTGAGAAGCATTTGGCACTGACCACTTCCAATGTTTCAAGGAATAGACAGAGACAAAAATAATTACATTTCCCTGGCAAAGTGTCTAAAGCTTCTTAGTTTTGACAGCTGCTTCCTGCCTATGGAGGCATAATTTATCTGAGCCTTACAAAGTTCAGGTTCCTTCAGAGCAAAGGAAGGAGGAAAATACATACCTGTGCATTCCTGCTCTCAGGGAGGCAGAGTAACGCCAGTCAGGATTGGGCTGTCGTGGCTGGAAAATCACAAAGGGAGTTTTGTTAATATGGCCAAACAATGATCTCCCAGTGATGATGTCCACTGATTAGTTGTTTCTTAAATATTTCTATGCCTCTAAAACAAGTACTGAAGGAGCCATTTCATGTGCAGCTCTAAGATAATATCCATATAGATAGCACTTCAGGAGAAAACTAAATTAGCCCATCAGACCCCCCACATGGGCTAAATACCAGAGGAAACCAGATTTAATAATTCTGTAAGGACACGCTTTGGCTTCACCTTGCCCAAAAACAGTTCTGTGTTCTGAAAGCAGCACTAGGGAAGGGCAGTCTGTCTTGAGATAGGAACAGCTTTTGTTGTTTTTGTCCTCAGATGCTCCATGAAGGGAACACCCCCAATCTGGTATTCCAGTTGTAACAGGGCACATGACTACACAGGTTCTGCTACTCTGGCTGCACTGCAGAGCACTGCAATCTCCTGCTGGCTTTGCAGACTGCAGCATGTTTGACCCAGGATGGATGTGCCCAGTCATAACACCAGCAACTGATAACCGCCAGTCTGCTGATTGAAGAGGACTGCTAGGAAGGGGGAAACAAACCAGGGCAGAGTTTGACCTTGTTTTGCTACATAATCCTTTTTTGTAAAATTGTACTTGTTCCCTGATCCCCTGAGTGCTTTGCCTCCTCACTCAGATACTGTTCACTAAGCTCTAATTCTTTCACAGGGAGTAGCCGACATCTAAGAAGCTGACTCATTCTGCACCACCAATGTGTTGGAAAGATCTGTTACCCTGTGCCTACAAACAATTCATCCAAAGTGAAGGGGACAAAGAGGAAAATAGGGGCATCTAAATACTGTCCAGGGAGTTATGTGCTCAGCTGAAGCTACTCAAGAATCAATGGGGACAAAAATCAATAACCATCACTATTATGTATCAATTAAAAGTTTTATATGAAAAACCTGTGATAGATGTTCCTCTCAATGGGTTATCATGGGCAGAGATTAAAGTGGTCCTGTCACTAAATACTGAGGTCTATAAACTATTTCAAAATGTCAATAATACTTGTCCCTACCATTCTTATAGTTCATTCATGGGATTCACAGTGTTTCATAAACACATTTCTACACAACATTTAGAGAAGTGATCAGCAGCTCAACTTCCAGACAGCCTTTGGGATGGCCAAATGATATTCAAAGATTTGGCCAAAGTCAAGGCCCAGGAAAGCTGCAGCTTTAGGATACTTTAAATGTCTCCATACCCTAACTGCCCTCTCTGGTCCCTTTCAGTCTATTGGCAAGATATGCAATCTGCGTCATCTGTTTCTGAAGTTCACAAAATGCTATGGATATTCCATATAAAGTAGCATAAAACCATCTACTGACCAAAGGAAGGGGTTGCCATCTTCTACCAGTGGTGTTAGAACAGAAGAGCAAATGTTTGCAAATCATTCTGTAAATCATCTTTCACCCTGTCAGCAGCGCTAGCATCAGCTTGTCAGCTTTGAGAATCTTCCTTCAGGAAAGACTTTGATACCCGTTGAATCAATGTTGCCATTTTTTTAAATGATTGGGTAACATTCATGATGAAAACTGCTGCAACTTGATCTTTGGAACAAAATCACCAACCTCATTTTGCTGAATGGCAAAGTTCCAGCAGGACTGACCAGGAAATTCAGTTCATTACACAAATTCCCTTCCTCAGCAACATTTAATTTGTCACGCTGCTATTTTCTAGACTAGTCCATCAGCAACAAGATGCTTCTGAGATTTATTTGCTGGAATCATAGTTATGATAGCCAGTAAGATCAGGCAGGAAAAAGGTAAGAAAGTAAGAAATTAATGCTTTAATTAATTCCCATACAGTATCCATACAATACTAGGCAATGGGATAAGCACTTTATACAAGTTATTGCATTTAACCTGACACTTTCTTAAAAAAAAAAAGTTCATTCTTTTTTGAATTTTTCCATTCTATAAAAAGGGTAATATCTGTTTTGTTCATAAAACATGAACATCCCGAGATATTCATAATACATAGCTATGTCCTCAGAGCCTCGCAGGGTTCAGGTATTTGCAGATTTTTAAAAGTTTTGGATATATGAACTATCCATCAAGGGCAACATTATGGTTCTTAAATGACAAAAATGAGAAATATAAACTTTAAAGAGATTAAGTTATTTGCCTAATTGGTGTATTTAGCTAATAGTCATGTTTAGGTCTCCCTAACATGAAAGTCTGTGTTTTAAATAAATTTACATGAAATGATATATATTTTCCTTTTTTCTCCTTTTTACTTCTGAGTTTCCCAGATACTGCTTTATATTATAAGTAGACAAAATTAAAAATAATAAAATGTACATAGTTTTCATCCAAATTTGGTTAAACCTGGAAAAATTCAAGTTGAAAGGTTGACTTCTGATACACCTGACACAATGATGACATATATTAAGGCCTTGGACTAATTGTGACTGTTTGATTCTCTAACACTTGCATGGTACATCCCAAAACTGTCAGGCAGTCTTGCTCTGAGTAATCACCCAGAGACCACTCTAGGTTTATTGAGGAAGTGGAGAAAGGGGTCAAGGGGGCAAAAGAGCAAGGAGACAAAGGGGAGAAGCAGGGAGTGGGGCATGGAGACTCCTGGTCAAGCCCCCGGGCACCTGCCTCAGCCTCTGCAGGCATCCTCTCCACACTTTGCCAAACACACATTCTGGTGAGGGTGAGCCCCCCCATCAACACATCTAGTAGGTCATTTACATCTCCCTGCTTTTCTCCCACCAGGTCAGTCAACATATCGGGCTGGGTCCCTCAACATTTTCCCTGGGAAGTATCGAAGTCCATTATCATTTCCTATGGAAGGGGCTAGGACTAGGTTGATTTGCATATGGTTCATTTGCGACAGACAGAAGTCCAAGTGGGCATTCCAGCTGCCTTCATGTTCTGACAAGAGCTATGATTAATTCCTATTGGTAAAAAGCCCCAGTATGTTCTGTTGTTCCAAACCTTAGTCCTTTAGTAGAATAATGGTCACAAAATTCCAGGTGTGGAAAAATTCAGATAGATAGTCCATAGGGCTGATACAGTTTAATTGAAGAACAAGAACCTATTTAAGTTTCTATCAAAATTATGGCAAAGAATTAACTTATCCTGTTATGGTATTTTTATTATAATACCATAGAATATTTGAGCTACAGAAAGATGAATCACCTCTTCCAAGACAGATTTAAAATAAAGTAGGTTAAAAATACCCTATGTCATTCACAAACTCATAGGCCTACTCAGAAAATAAAATGCTATCTCCTTATCATGGAAATCCATGTTGCAGCTATCAATAAATGGCCCTCTGAGATATGAGACTAGATAGAACATCTCATTTTCCTTCCTAATATGACTTTTATTAAGGATGTATTCACAGTATTCAAAGTGATATTCTGTGAACATTGGTATAAACTATGATAGGCAGAATACTAAGATGGCCCCCAAGATCCACACACTCCCATGTATAAGCCCTGACTAATCTCAAAGACTATATGTATATGATGGCTCTTACTCCATGATTAGGTATGTTAAGTAGCACAATTGGCTCAAGAAAAGGAGGTCACCCAGGAGGGCCCGACCTAATCACATGGGCCTTTAAAATCTAGGTCTAGAGGCCAGCGACAGGTATCCGTGAGATTTGAAGCATGAGAGAGATTCCATCAGTGAGAGAAGATACTCCATTATAAGCTCTGAAGATATCAGGGGCCATGGGGCAAGGGCCTTAGAGCAACCTCTAAGAGTTGAGAGTGACTTATAGCCAAAGGTAAAAAAAAAAAAAAAAAAAAAAGTTGGGGGAGGATTTCTCTTTTCAAGCAACTGAATTCTGCCAACAACCCAAATGAGCTTGAAAGTGAATTCTGCCCCACTGGGGCCTTCAGAAGAGAACTAGCCCAGCTACCATGTTGATTTCAGCCTTGTGAAAACCTGAACAGAAGCCCTGGCTGCTGTGGCTCAGTGGATTGAGTGTCGGCCTGCAAGCCAAGTGTCATTGGTTTGATTCCCAGTCAGGGCACATGACTAGGTTGCATGTCAGGTCCCCAGTTGGGGGCACAAGTAAGAGGCAACCACACAGTGATGTTTCTCTCCCTTTCTCCTTTCCCCTCTCTCTAAAAATAAATAAATAAATACATAAATTATTTAGAAAACAAAACAAAAACCTGAGCAGAAAACCCAGTCACACTGTGCAGGACTCTGAGATAATAAACAAGTATTGTTTTAAACCACTAATTGGTGGCAATTTCTTACAAAGCAGTAGAAAATATACATATAGACTGTTGGTTATTAAGGCAAAAAAGAATATAACATTTAAAATAATCATTGTTAGGTTTCGTATTATTTGTCTAGTAAAGCAAATTGGGAATTCTAGGTTAAATACTTGCCTCTAAAGTCATTTACAACTCATAGTCCACAGAGCAGGAAAGTAAAATAAACATGACTTTAAAACATACCTAATGGGTTTCAGTACAACAGAAAATGCTAGGTTTGCTTAATTCTGGATGTACAGCCTGCTAACACAGCAGTTACTCTCTCACTCACGGTTTCACTTCCCTGGAGCCCAGAGTTCCAACCCTGCAAGGCCAGAATGGAACTGATGTTGCTTATGTGCCAAGGAACTAACATTTCTCTTCACTTTTGCAATGTTAGATATTTCTTTGTATTTTCAAGTACAAATTCTTGAAAGACAAATGAATAATATGTAGGCTGGCAGATTTAAAACACCAAGAAATTCTCTTGACTTTTGATTTTTGAAATCATGATTCAAGATTACAATGCTCAAAATATTGTATGAGTAACCTAAATTCACACTATAATATGCACAGGGAAACTTAGCCAGGTGAAGTCCTACATAAGTCACATTCAAAGATACCAGTAAATCCCCATTAAATTCAGCTAAATCTCTGGGCTTGATGATGATCATTTTTCCTCAAACATTTACAAACTGGTATCATCCTGACCTCCCATGAGAGCAAAAACTGGTGGCCAACAAGGCAAATATCCAGAACTGACTCTGCTATTCTGACAGCATGCCAGTAGACAATTTATAATATGCCAGACTGTGTCCCTGCAGTGTTCTGAGGTAGACCAGATGCCCATATAATAGCTCACTCCTGGGTCAGAGGAAAGGGTAGGCCAATGACATTCAAGCTACAATAAATAGATTTCTTCATCAGTCAGAATATGTACAAGATAAAGAGACAGAGAAGAGCTCAGCCATAATTCCATCTGGCTCAGCATATCTGCAGAAAAGGAAGGAGGTAATTTGAAGAAATTATTATATTATCAGACCAAGAAAATAAACCTTTTCTCAGAAGAAGGGTCCTATAATCAATAAGGAAATGGCAAACCAAATAGTCCCACCCACTCAAGGATGAAACACTGGAATGAAAGTTCACAGATATAATTTCTATGCCTATCCTGACCAATGTGCACTTTTTATAAATTTGCCACCAAAACACTTTACACTTAGTGCAAATCTGATCCAGGACTGAGTCACCAGAGAGAAAAGTCAGTCCTGGGGAAAATAAATATGGTGCCACTTAAATAGAAGTGTTAACCCATTTAGGTCACTGCATCTGGAATTAAGGTAAATATGTGCACACAGTGGCAGAAGTAACTGAAGATTTAGTGACTACTAATTGTTTGGAAATAAGTGAAAGTGAATATAAAACAACTCATTTCTGCTAGTCTTTTAGAATTTCCACATCTTGTACCAACTGGTCCCACTGAGGCACAGTTGGACAAAACAGCCCAGAGCACTCAAAGTGACTCAGTAGTAATAATAGGACCACAAATGCACAGAATTCACCTTAAGATTCAATTCCTTTTCTAGGAGACTCTGAAAGCTGTGCCCGCCACAGTCAGTATCAGGTTTTCAGAATCCCCAAAGAGATATTCTGCCCTATTGCCAAATAGTTACTTCAAAAACCTCATTGCACAAGTGGCTCACTGGGGGGTAAAATTCACCAAAAGATTAGAGACTGATGTTAAATGCTGATGTTTAATTAGCAACGAGAGAGGAATCAGAGAAAGAAGAGAGATAAAAGATCTTAACAGGCTATGTCAACTGTAAAACAAACAAATAAAAATATATTAGCCTAGTAGTAACATTTTTACTCATTGAGCCACCTATTTGTGACCTCTTTCTATGCATGGAATCACTTTTTCTAAAAACAGTTAATTTATGCTACTAGGAGAACCACTGGTAGCACAAATGCCTGAATATCCCCTATCAAAAGAAGTAGAAACATTTTGTCTACTCATGCCATTTCAAAAACCACAGTCTTTGGAGCCAGACAGGCATGAGTTAAAATATCACTAGCAGAGTGACTATGTATGTCACTTAGCCTTTCTGAGCTTGTTTCCTTACATGTTAGATAATGATAATAAATGTGTATTTAATATATGACCTACAGGTAATGAAACCATACATACATTGCAAAGCAGAACACTTTCCTATAGCAGGGTAGTCAGTGAGTGCAAATTCCCTTACTCATCCTCTCCAACCCCCATCTAATTTTAATGTAGGCACATGGCATTAATTGCATCCCAGGACTCTCCTGCCATCTGCAGTAACTAGGTATGGAAAAGAGAAAACCTAGCATGGGAATTTAACAGGTTGATCTAGCAGTGATGACTTTCAGAGTTGAGTGATGTTTGTTCCCATTTTTTGCCATGCTGTGACAATGTGACACTCTCTCCCCAACACTGCAACAATTTCAGGAGCTGTTGATTTTAGGTCCCTTCACTGGATTTCCAAGTGTCTGGCAGAAATTTGCCTTTATTAAAGTCATGTACTCTCCTGGCAAAGTCCCACAGAGCAAGCACTTTTCTCATATAACTTGCTCCCTAGATTAAAGGTTTGTGTATCAAAGCACATATTAACACTCAGGTCAGTGTAAAACAAATAATTCATGTATGGAAGTGCCCCAGACTCTGAGCCAGGAGAGGGAGGGTAGGCATGTCATTCCCCTGAGCTTCCAGCTCACAGCTGGTAGCAGAGTGTGCCAGGCCTGCTCTCCAAACCTCTTCACCATCTGTGACCCACCCCAGGCCCAAGGGGCCTTCACAGGAATTTGTTAGGCAAATGTCTTACAGCTTCCTTATTTAAAGCTAATCCTCTGACATGCTTCCAAAAGCTATGATCTAAAGAACTCTAGAAGTTCCTTGATTTTCCCCCTTGTTTTTCTTCATCTCCAATCTACCTCCCATGGCTGCTCAGCATTAACTAACATTAGTCTCTTCTGATAAATCTGCTTACAATGTAAATGGGAAATTCTCTCAATCCATCTCTCTTTTTTGTTTTTTGCTTTTTCCTGTGCATATGCATCACTTTCCTCAAGCTTATCACGAATTCAGAATGTGAAACTGGGGATATTAATAAAAAGACAGCAATACATATGGCAATGAAAATGCATCACAAAAATACAGGAGGGACGACTACTATTAACTCAGTTTGTATTAGTTCTAAAAGTTCTAGCTACAAAGTAGTTATGTAAGAAGATAACAATTCATCATTATTTATGGGACAAAATTTTAGCTTCTGAAATCCAAGTTTAAAGTTTCACAAAGCAGATATCCCGATTATTTCAGCATGCTTATGGAGACAAACACACTATACAAACACATCCACACCTTCATGCACTGTCTAATAATTTATAAACATTCTTCATAATAATGAGCAAGCTGGTCTTATGCCCACTTAAAACTAGTGTATTTACTAATATCTCTTGCATGTACAGTAAGCCATCCACTTTCCAAGGCTTTTGTAGCTATTGCAAACTAAATTTTAGACCCAGAAAATGAACATGTGCTTTGGAATATGTTGACATATTGCCATTTAACTTAAATACACGAGGGGCTTGAAGAGGCTGCTTCACATCTCATCAAAACCTTAGGAATTATCAATAGGGAATGAAAAGATATAGGTTGCTAAATGCTGGGAAACCCTCTTACAATGAATTCACACTATGTCAAGAAAGGTGACTAATAGGACAGTTCTCAATCACAGCTTGGTCTGGTCTTCAGCATAATGCCACATCCCTAATCCACCCATTTTAATATCTCCCTGGTCCAACCAAACAAAAATTGCTTCTTTGTCTCTCTGCTTACCACCATTCATTTCCTCTGACAGCCCCTACAGAAGAGTCACCACATCAAATAGCCAAAGCAAACTTGCGCTTCAGGGTGAGGTCCACACTCTTCGGCTTTATTACCTCTGCCACGAATTTCCAGAATTCCCACTGAACATGAGATCAGTGCCATCACTAGAAACATTAACTGGATAATTTTCACTGTAGACAGTTCAAGGTATAAACAGGAACAGCACATAGAGGTGACCACTGTGGTGACAGTGCCCAGAGGTTCCAGAGCTTTTTGAAAAACAACACTCCTATAGCATTTCAAAAGAGAACTTTCCCTTTGTTCTGTATAGAAAACAGCAGAGGCCATTTCTCCTTGAATCTCAATGTTATGCCCTATAGTATCATTTTATTCTCAAGCCTATACTATTCCTCTGCAGAGCTGTACCTGAACCTCAAATAGTAAAGACTAATCCTCATTTCTCAATTTTATGATCAAGTCTTCATATATCAGAAAAGAAAATGGAAAATAAAACAGTTCTCTGGCACCAGTTTTCCAGAGAGGAAACATAGCAGATTACAATCAGATCACAAGTACTATATATACTCATTTGTCAGATAACCCCTGTCACTGTTAATAACCTAATAATGCCATGCACATGATACTGGGGGTAGGGGAATGTAAAAAATGCATGACTTTGTGGAAGCTCCCCTGACTACTATCTCACCTCATTTTGAGAAACAGCCTCATTTTTTAGGATAATCAGGTTCCCGGTACTCTGTCCACTTTGGCCTGTGAGGTGCCTGTTGTCACTTGCTGCTGCTTGGGCTCCCCCAGGCCCAGGTCCTGTCTGTGCCCCTGTGTTGTAAAACATAAAAGTGTCACTCCCTGAGCCTGCTGTCAGACAGGCCTTGTAGCAATAGGTCTTGGTGAGGGAGCCATTCCCTCTCACTTCAATGAAGTGAGGCTGCACTTTGAGGCCGTGCGGTATCCTGGCATCAATATTGTTATTGGCCTGTTTGTACAGTTCTGCAGGGCACCGCTCCCTCACTCCACAGAAGCCTCCACAGCACGCAGTGCCATAGGCGGTGTAACGGTAGCACTTGATGATGCTCAAAACAATGATTGTCAAAAGAAATATAAAAGATACTGTGCTTAATGCTATTATGAGATAAAGTGTAATTTCAGAGTATGTCCGAGGACTCCGAACATGTCTCTGAGTATCAGGGAGGATTTTGGAAACTCTATCCACCACAGCTACTGTAATGGACACAGAGGCTGATAGTGATGGCTCTCCATTGTCTCGGACCACCACGGTCAGGTTGAAAGTGGTTCCGCTCTCATCTCCCATCTTCCTGGTAGTCCTAATTTCTCCAGTGTGTAGTTCCACTTTAAAGAGCTCCAGGTCAGAAGTCTGGGCCAGATGGTAAAAGAGCCAAGCATTTTGCCCAGAGTCTGAGTCCATGGCTATGACTTTCGTGACCAGGTAGCCAGCAGGGGCAGTCCGAGGCACCATCTCAATGGCTGCTGACGAATTGGTTGAGGTAGGGTACAAGATATAAGGGGCATGGTCATTCATGTCCACCACATACACATTGGCGGTCACAGTGCTGCTCAGTGGTGGGCTCCCCTTGTCCTGAGCTTCCACAGTCACAAAGAACTCCCGAAATTTCTCATAATCAAAGGAGTTGACAGCATAAAGGCTGCCACTGGCACTGTCAATGGAGACATAGGAAGTGACTGGCAGCCCTTGAATCTCCCTCTCCAGGAGGGAGTAGGTCACCTCTGCATTCTCCTTTTCATCTGGGTCTGTGGCTTGCACAGTGCAGAGCAACACCCCTGGCAAATTGTTCTCTGGGACATAGATGGAGTAAGAGTCCTTCAGGAAGCTTGGTGGATTGTCATTGATGTCTGAGATCTCAACCAGCAGTGTCCGCTGAGATGTAAGCTGTGGTACTCCCCCATCAGTGGCTGTCACTGTGATGTTATAGGCAGCCACCTGCTCCCTGTCCAATGGGCCACTCACTACCAGTGTGTAGGAGTTTCCAAAGCCATTCAGTCGGAAAGGCAGTGTGGCCTCCAGGCCCAAGCTCACTTTCCGGTTGGGGCCTGAGTCTTGGTCATTGACACTGAGAAGGGCCACCACGGTGTTGAGTGCAGCATCCTCAGGCACTGGGCTATACAGGTCTGTCAGTACCACTTCTGGTGCATTATCATTCACGTCCACGATGTCCACCAGCACCTTGCAGTGACCCACCATGGGCACTGGACCTCGGTCAGTCGCCTGCACATAGATCTGATAGGAGGAGGCCTCCTCATAATCCAGCGCTCCACTTACCCGCACTTCTCCTGTGCTGGGGTCGATGCTGAAGAGCTGCCTCTCCCTGTCTGACGTGTAGCTGCTCAAGGAATACCTGAGCTCTCCGTTGGAGCCCTCATCCGGATCTGAGGCATTGAGCTTCACCACCAATGTGCCTGGGGGCGCGTCCTCCCGAAGCTGGGCGCGGTAAGTGGACTGATTGAAAGAGGGAGAATTGTCGTTGGTGTCCAGGACGCGCACGGAGATCTGTGCGGTGCCGGAGCGGGCTGGGCTGCCGCCGTCCACAGCCGTGAGTACCAGGTGGTGCCAGACTGCCTGTTCGCGGTCTAGGCCCTTACGCAGCACCAGCTCCAGCACCTTACTATTTTCCTGCAGGGGTTTCAAGTCCAGCTCGAAGTGCTCGCTGGAGCTGAGCTCGTAGGTCTGCACCGAGTTGGCGCCCACGTCGGGGTCCTGAGCGCTCTCTATGTGAAAGCGCGCTCCGGGCGCAACTGATTCGCTTACCTGAAGCTGATAATCAGACCGCGGGAAGCGCGGCGAGTTGTCATTGATGTCCAGTACCTCCACCTCCACAGCGCTCACCGCCACAGGGCTGTGCGCCAGCACTTCCAAGCTGAGCAGGCAGCGAGGCCGCTGCTCACACAGCGCCTCCCGGTCAATGCGCTCGTTGACGTAGAGCGCTCCGCTTGTCAGGTCCAGCTCCAGATAGCGCGGGCTGGGCGAACCCAGATGGTTAATGCGCAGGCAGCCTGGCCCCAAGCGCCGCAGCTCCAGCCCCAGCGCCCTCGCCACGTTGCCCACGAGCGCGCCAGGTGCCTGCTCCTCCGGCACCGAGTACCGCAGCTGGGAGGCCGCTGGGCCCGGCAGTAGCAGCAGCAGCGGGAGAGACAGCAGCAGCAGCAGGAGCCAGGGCTTGGGCGGCCTGAGTCGTGTGTGCTCTGCCGCCCCAGGTCTGCTGCCCACCAGCTCCATAGCCAGGGCCGGAGGCAGCAGCTTCCCCAGCCGCGCTCCACGCCCGGCCCCGCCTCCGCTTGTGCCCCCCGGCGCCCGCGGTCCACGGCTCACGCGCTAGCAAACACCGGGGGCTGCTGCCCTGGTAGGCCCTCCGGAGGGCTCCTGGCCCCACCGCCCCGCTGGATCCCCATACCCCAGCTCCTCCGCTCTCCCCAGAGTCGCTCAGCTTGGCTTCGCTTCCTGTAGCCTCCGCCGCCGCGGCTGCTCCAGGGAGAGGGAAAAGGAAGAGGGGAGGAGGAGGAGTGCTCGGCTGGTCCCGGTCCGATTCCGCGCCGAGGTGGCGGACGGCAGCCCGCACTGCTCGCGCACTCCAGCTGCTCCAGCCACTCCAGCCCCAACTCCTTCACGCTGGACCCACCGGATCCCCGCAGACCGCGAGAACGCGGCCACTCCCTTCCTCCCTGCCCCCACAGTCCTGCTCTTCCAGCCTTCACAGTCCTTCGACTGCTTAACGGGTCTTGTAAGGAGATTACTGTGGGAAAAGCAGTTATCTCTAGGGCTCGGGCTATCAGCTCCCCAAGAAAAGATTTCCAAGCGCAATTTAGAAAAATAAACGGAAGGCCTTAGCTGAATAGGGCATCCGGGTGGAGGCTCCACGTTCGAAGGAAACAAACGCAGGGGAGGCGCTCTGGGATTACTCTGATGATAGGGATTCATTATTTACCTGACCCCAACATTTTCCCTGGAAAACTCGTAAGTACTGCATAAAGTGTTCAACCCCTATGGCAAAGGGGGTGGGGGGGAAGTGCTGTCTTCTTTCAGAGCAAACCTAAAACTAGCATCCTGGGATTCAACACTAAAGTCTGACCCAAGCCAGGTGGCCCTTCCTTTCAGTGTGTGCCTTGGCAAATAAACAATATTTCAGGTTTTAAAATTCTCTCTTTAAAAATTTGGCCCCATTAAGCTGCAGGCTAAACTCTAATTTGTCCCTTTTGATCATAGTGGGGGAATCTGGTAAAATTTTAAAGAGATTCTTCCCTCGAGCTCTTCCTAATTTTACTTCAAATCTTTTTCATTTATCACCCAAGACATTTGCTTTGTTCTTTCGAGAGTAATTTTTTAAATGTTCTTTAATAGATGACAATGTCTTCAAGAGCCCACAAAACCATTGAATCAAGAGAGTTACTCTTGATCTCCCAAGCCTGGCTGGAATTTGGACTCCGTTAATGTCTGCTGTTATTAAGCAAAATGTGGGAGGCTGGGATTTATTTTACAACAGCCAGCAATTTCAATGGCTGCAGCTCATCTTCCAAAAATATAACACTCCTTTCCATCTCTGAGCTTCAGTTCCCCTAAGACTCCACCTTGTATTGCTGCAGAGGCAACAAAAAGACAACCACTTCTCTTCAGTGAACAAGAAGGCAGAAGAACCACAGGAATCCTTTCCGGCTGTGTCATTGCCTCTGCGTCTCTGTTCTGAACATACACTCTTTATAAGCCCTCTAATCTCTTCCACAGGGGTTTTAAATCCAGTGCCACACATGCAAAAAGTACTCCCTAAAATGCCCTTTCTCTTCTTTGTCTCCTAGCATCTTCATCTGTGGGTCATTTTCTGGCTATGAACTGGAACAAAGCCAGACTAAGACTAATATTTGGCATGCTTTCCTTCTTAAGGGGATAGCTGAAGAGGCCAAGGCAGTGATTCTGACTCCCAGATTTCAAAGGCCTGGACTAGCACATCCCTGCCTTCCACCCACCAAGCACACTCGCTGACAACACTCCCCAACCTAACCAATTGTAGTCCAGAGAAGCTCCAATCTACCTGCTGTCACTGCTGCTTATTCGCCCTCAGTTCCCTCAAGAGTGCAGAGTGGAAAGCAATTTCCATCACATTCTATTCCTGTCTTCTTTCTTAGGTCTCTGGCTTCTCCCTCTCTGTCTGCTTCCTCCCAAAATGTCCCTGTTGTAACTTTGTCTCTGTTTGCTGTGGTAATTTGATCTCAGAAAGCCTTAAACTCTCAAGTGCATGAATTGGCCTTTGTCTTCACCCATTACTTATTTCTGAAAATAAATGGCTTATAAGTGGAATCAAGTTATAAGTTGCCAGGAAGAGTGACCTTTTCTTCCCTGATCTCCTCCCAGGCCCTCACAGTTGCTGCCTCCTCTGCCCACAACTCAGAAACCTGGCCACTGGGTATTGACCACGCATGGCCCTGTGCCCCAGAAAAGATCACAAGCACTTAAGGAAGAGATTAATGGAAGTCCCCAACTGTCACATCTCAGGAGAAAAACCAGGGCTTGTCTTTTAGTAATTTTGTCATCTTCCAGCAAGGACACCTGCCAGGTTGTCCATTTTGATGTGTAAGGGTCACAAGCTTCAACTAGTATTTATTCCCTCAAAGACTGAGAAGGCAAACATAGAACCAACATAAATCAGCCACCTCAAAGACATTGTCCTAAAGAGGTGGTATAATCTATACTTGGTGTAATGATTTAGTTCCTCATGCTATTGTCCTTAGACTCTTGTCAACCTTACAAGTTGGTGAAATGTGATTACTTAGACTACCAGCAAGTGCCCTGTCTACAAATATTAATGCTAATGCTTCAACCACACTATATGTATTTCCTTCCCTTGGATGTTCAAGAAGCCCCTATTACAAAGCAGAATAGCACAGTGATTAGAAACACAAACTTTGGAGCCAGTCAC
This sequence comes from Furipterus horrens, assembly GCF_987537825.1. NCBI lineage: Eukaryota > Metazoa > Chordata > Mammalia > Chiroptera > Furipteridae > Furipterus > Furipterus horrens. Next base: position 73,245,398 of record NW_028327180.1, read on the forward strand.
ACCCCTGCCAATAACTAACTGTGTGGCCTTAGCCATGTTACTTAGCCTAAGCTTCAGTTTACTCACTTTAATTAGGGACAACAATATTAAGTAAAACTCATTGAGTCATTACAATTACATGAGATGGTGTATATGAAAAAATGTGCGTAGTGACTGACAAGTACAATATTACTATTATTATTAAAATGCAATCATTTATTATCATCAGATAACACTTTAGTTGACAGTCTATATATGGCAAGGCCATTTAGGAATCAAACACAGATAAGCAACTGTAACTAGGCCAGATAGGAAGTCAATGATGATGGGGAAGATGAGTGTACCTCAACATTATGCTTTCCCAATTATTCCTAGAGCTTATCCTATATTCTGAAAACAAAAATCAGTCCCTTTCTATATCACCAAGGAAAAGGGACTGCTGTCATAAGTATTCTTTCAAGGGATTTATTTCCGCACAAGAGATTCACCTTTTCAGGATATGTGAACATACAGTAGTAGAGTTCCCAAACATGCTATCATTTCCGGAGCCCATATAGACTTGGCACAGAGGTACTTAATTTATGTTTTGTTTTTTTTTTTAACAGAGCTGAATTTAGAATTTTACTTGTACAATTGTCTCAAATAGAAATTGCACCCTGGCTGCCGTGGCTCAGTGGATTGAGCGTCAGCCTGTGAGCCAAGTGTCGCTGGTTCGATTCCCAGTCAGGGCACATGACTAGGTTGCACGTCAGGTTCCCAGTTGGGGGCGCGTGAGAGGCAACCACACAGTGATGTTTCTCTCCCTCTCTTTTTCCTTTCCCCTTTCTCTAAAAATAAATAAACAAATAAGTAAATAAATTATTTTTTTAAAAAAAGAAATTGCTTCTTTTTTCTCCCCCTTTTTGAATTTTATATATAATTCAGGGTCCATCTTAAAACCCACCTAATCCATGAAACATTATCTATTCTAAACATAATGGCCTTTTTTCTCTTTCACAGTCTACCACATATCTCTGAGTGTTGACATGTGTCATTCTTTAATTCACCAAAATTCTTTAGTATTATTTCTTTACCTTAATTATAAGCAACTTGCAAGCAGAAGCCGTGTCTTATATTTCTGTATATTCTTCAGAGTGGGAAACCTTATAAGCTCTCAATAATAAGTGATGATTATTTCATTTTCTTCATATCTACTTTTAGCAAATTCAAAAAGCACTGCTTAATTAACTCATTTGCCTTTTGTTATATATGAACAGACCATGTCTAACAGAGAGAAGGCTCAAGAACCTGCAATGATTTTATTATAGTTTTCTCCCTTAAAAATGTGAAAATAAAAGTATTTCTAACCTGGAGAACTAAAACCTACAAATAAAATTGCTGGACTCTAACTAAGACTTTTCCCCAAAGTACTATGTTATTACTCTTTCTATTTTGTATTATAATTATAAAATGAAGGTATTCCTTTCTCATAACTAACAAGTAACAATGATAAGAGAAGTACCGTGGTAAGGCATGGTTGTTTTTACTCCTATGCTAGAAAGGAACTCTGAAATAGTATCCCTCAATTGTATGCCTTAATTGTATTTTTGAAATGCATCTATCATGAGGTTACTGGGCACAGGAGCAAAACCAATCCCAATACATCTGTGTTAAGCCTATAAGAAAAATACTGGCACTCCGTGAGCTCTCCTAATTCACATAAATTTTCCTTTATCTATTATTAGCATCAAAAATTATTTTACCTTAGGGGACCAAACAATCTGGAGCCTTTTGGCCACAGGGCAAGGGGACATACTCATTCACTTGATCAGACTTTGGGCTGACCATTATAAAAATATCTGTCAAATAAGTAAGGGCCTAATTTCCATTTTAAGTTGTGTATTTATTTATATTTTCCACAAACCAAGCACATGATATATAATTTAAAAACAGAGATAAATGAACATCCCAATGTTTAGTCCAAGGTAGTTTTAAAAACTACATCTTATTATGAAGGAACAGGACTTTTGACCTGTATACATCTCCAGAAGGGAAACACTTTCCAATATCATTATAGTGTTCTTTATAGGTAAAGTATCCACTGAATGTGGGAACAACACATTTCTTCCCTGCAGAAGGAATACATTATCTCTTAGGGAGAGATCCTCTAAATGTTTAGTTCTACAATATTTAGTTGATTCTTAACTCAGGCATCAGAAAATTGCTCAGAATTAACAAGAGGACTCAAACTATGTTTGGATGAGTAACAATAAAAAGGGAGGCATACATTGAAAGCTTGGGACAGATTGTAGAATGTTAGCAATAAAATCAAACTATTCAATTATTTTGAGGTTTTGCTTTTCTATCTGTATTCTCAACTGAAATGACCTAACAAAAATCACAGAATGTTAAAGTTTGAGAGATATTTAGAAACTATCCCAACTAAATTTCTTATTTTCATTGAAGAAAATGTTTAAGTGAAACTTGAACCTCAAGAATAGTGAGGAGATACAAAGTACAAAAGTGCTGTAAGTAAATCAAGAGTATGTAGCAAGATAATGATCTTACAAATGTGACCGAAGAAACAAATTTCCTATTTTTAAAGTGTCATTGAGCTTAATCTAAATCCTTTAACACTCTAATATTACTAATGTGGCTGTTTATAAGCACTTAGAAATGAAAACATTCATACTAGACTATTTTTTAACTAAAAACTGGTAACAAAACCAATCACACAGATAAAAAAATTTACATAGGCATTTTAGGTTTTCATTTGCTGAAATCATTGATAAGGGAAATGACACAGGCAAAGTCTATCTGGAATTCACGGAGACATTAAGCAAGGTCCCCTAATATCCTTCCAGACACAATGCAAAAAGAAAGGCTGCAAGACAGGATAGTTAGGTGATTTTATAATTGAATAACTGTGCCAAAGAGTATTTATTAATGGAATGCTTCAACTTGGAAGAAGTCTAGCAGGTAACTGTAGAGAACCATCCACCATTGATCTCACCCCATTCAACATTTTATCAATGACTCATGACAAGGAAGCATCAAGTTTCCAAGCTAATCTAGCAGCAAGTTGAGCGCTCTGGAATACAAATAACAACTGCCTAGGTTAAGTCATGTTTCTAATTCACTAAAATTACTACCAGTATTCTCTCTGAGACTTCATACATGACAGAAATTTGTGAGTTTGTATTTAAGCTAATTTCTGGCTTCTAGTATTACCATTAAAACCTGTTCCAAGTTTCCATTCATCACTTGGGGCCTTTTATTTTAATAGAAAACTTTGTTTGGCCCTGGTTCTCCCCTGCGATTCTTGGGATTTTAGCCACAGAATGAAGTAGGATGGTAATTTGGCACCAAAGAACATTCTTGTTCCCAAGTGGGTTTTAGCCAAAGCATTCATTGATTTGGATACTTTTCTTTTCTATTTCAAAAAAATGTAAATATTGTTGAAGTACCTCGAATTTGAACTGTCTTCCAAGATATGACCTAAGCTCAGTCTAAATGAAGGCCATGGTTTCTCCTTTCTATACGTATTGCGTTTGCTGCTTGGAAAAAACTAAACATTCCTATACCTCTGCCTAAGAAGAGTCAATTCTCAAAAGTTTTTCTTCATATACTCAGGGTATCAAATAATTGTTGGGTTTTGGGGTCCCTCTTGCATCCTGATGCCTTAACACTAACAACTTACATATTATTTCTATACATATTATTTCACTTAATCCTCACAAGAGCCCAAGGAGGTTGGTATTAATGAAGAAACTGGATCCCAAAAAGGCAAAGCAATTTATCAGAATCTCCAGGAAGCTTTTTTCCATGTGTAATACAACATCTGACAATTGCACAAGCAATTTTAATTATGAATCATATCATTCAAAAACCAAATCATTATGTTGTACAGCTGAAACTAATATAATGTTATATGTCAGTTACATGTAAATTATAAAAAAGAATTTCATTATTGGTCTCAAGCTATTATTTCCAAGTATTGTATATGAGATCCTATTCAATATCTTTCACAGCTACATTTTTTTTCTTTTAGAGACTTCAATTGGATCTTCTGTATATGTTCTTTAAATGGTTGACCTTAATAAAATTGTGATGCTAAACAGATTTGTATACTCCAACCTCTTTCAGTACCATCTTCCCCCCTACAATATTTTGCCTAAGTAATGGGGTTTTACAAATGGCTTTGACTTTTCTCATATAAATCCCACTCATGTGTTTCTTGTGATATTTTGTTACATAATTCCTTCAGCAGTTATGTGTATGTTATAAGGAAGATAAAATATAAAACCTCTAAATTAGCCAAGAGGAGTTATACTGTGTTTTCTGTGAATATTAGAAGATACTTTAAGACATTTTTGTAAGGTAATTAATGTTACCTAAAACCTTTCTTTATCAAAGCTCATTTTATCACAGTTATTTAGAATAGACTTATAGATTCTTCAATGTTGTGGTAACCTCAGAAATTTTCCCCAAGCATTCTTTAGATAGTAAGAACTAGAATTAAATCCCACTGGAAATTATAGACCACAATCCCACTTTAAGTGTTTTTTAAATTAAAGATTTTGTTCATTTATTTTTAGAGTGAGAAGAAGGGAGAAAGAGAGGGAGAGAAACATCGACCAATTGTCTCTCAAACATGCCCAGACCACCACAGCCCAGTCATGTGCCCTGACCAGGAATCAACTGGCAACCTTTTGCTTTGTGAGACAATGCCCAACCAACTGAGCCACAGAGGTCAGGGACCATGTCAAGGTTCTTAATCACACTGATGCTTAGATCATGAACCTAGGTCAGAGCCTCTGTAGAAATCCTGCTTGTTGTAAAACCAGACTCACAGATTAGGCTCTACTATTTATAAATTGTGTGTCCTTGGGAAACTTAGTTAATTTCTACAAACCTCGGCTTAATAAAATAAAGAAAATATTGTACTTACTACAGTTGCTGCTGGACATTTACTGAGATGAAGTACATAAAATTTTCATTATATAAATTTTTTATAATTATTAGCCAGAAAAAAGAAGAGGCAGCATGGGCATAGAAGTCTCATGAAATTATCCAAATAACCTGAGGATAAAGGATGGAAATAGAAAAATCCGAGTTTCTGCATACTCTCTTTTTTTCTATCACAAGTAAAGGAAGCATACTCTACCTGACTGACAAAACCGAAAAGGAAAAATCTAGTAATAGTTCTATTTATATGGCATCTCTGAAGTAATGGTCTCAAAGATTTTAAAATCACTTAACCTGATGCATCTACAACTTGAAATTAGTTGATACCAACTTCAGCTTTTCAGTACTGAATAGGAAAAAAAATACACAAAACTCCCCAATTAGATAACATTTTAACTTTTGAATTTTCTTTATCTAAATCTATTGGGTAATTCTCTAATAAATCCCGTTAACCAAAGATAATGGGGTAATAACTTTAACAAAGATATAAAATTGAAGTGTAGAATGGTTTAACAATTTACTAGAAATACAGAGTTGATGTCAAACAGAACTGGGTAAAAACCTCACTTTCTCTCTTTCTAATTTAATATCACATCTATTATAACAAAGTTGTCACCCAAGGATATCCAATATCCTTTATAATTAAAATTTCATCATAGTCTCCCATGATTGGTTTTCTGAAGTACTCTCAAGTTGGACCAGTATTCCTTTGATCCAATTATGATAAGTTCATTTAAAATCTCAACTGTATATGAAACATTTATTGGTTCATAAATCAATGTATACATAGAATGTATAGGACAGCTATATCTCCTAGAATATGTGGACTTAGTGTGCCATAAGCTAGAAGGAATTGAGGAATAAAGGGGATTTTCAAATTACAAAACGTCATGCTTTGCAAGGATCAGTAATGATGGCTTAGAAAGTAACAACTACCCTGATAAAGTCAGACTGCGAGTTTCCTGGGTACAATGATGAATATTGCATCCCTGGATGAAAAACCCAGCTGTAATTCTGGAAAGTTGGCAAATGTAGGTTGGGAGTAGGCACAGCAAACTATCATCAACTATTTCCTATTCTTATTTCCTCACCCCAAATATTCTGAAAGAAGTCACAGAGATATTCAGTATTGTTACAACAGGAAGTGCCAGCCTGGAAATACAGGAAGCCAGTGATCACATTCTTCTTCATAATAACTATTTTTAAAACTTTTATATGTTAAACTAATGAAGCAAGATTTATATTCCAATTCATCAAGCATTTACTTAAAATCTAGTATGTGACAATTCCAGAGCTTAGTGCTTTCACGTATGTCACCAAATTTAATTCTCATTTAAAAAATATTTTAATATCCATCAATGTTATTGAGGCAACATCAAAAGTAATTGGAAAAAAACTGAACTCATAGATACAAAGAACAGATTGGTGGATGCCACAGTGGGGTAGGGAATGGGCAAAATGGGTGATCAAAAGGTACAAACTTCCATTCATAAAATAAGTCACGGTGACTATAGCTAACATACTATATTGTAAATTTGAAAGCTGCTAAAAGAGTGGATCTTAAAAGTTCTCATCACAACGCATAAGAGAAGAAGTGAGGGCTATGCTAAGTGAAATGAAGGTAAATCCACACAAAACCAATGGTGAAGGGAAGGAAACTGGGGTTCAAATCAATGATTTGGAACATAAGGAAGAAAAAGTCAACCAGTGCAGAATGAGGAAGCAAGAATTGAAAAAAATGAGGAAAACTTCCCAAATTATGTGAAGGAGATGGACATACAGGTCCGGGAAGCACGGAGGGTCCTGGGTGAGCTGGACTCAGAGGGGACCACACCAGGATGCATCATGACTGAGATGCCAAAGGTGAAAGATAAAGACAGAATCCTGGGGGCAGCAAGAGAGAGACAAAGAGTTGCCTACAGGGAGGTGCCTATAGGACTGATTTCTCAGAGGACACTTTGCAGGTGGTAAGGGACTGGCAAGCAGTATTCAATGTGATGAAAGGCAACCTGCAACCAAGATTACTCTATCCAGCAAGGTTATCATTTGGAATGGAAGGGCAGATGAAGTGGCTTTTCAGAGAAGGTGAAGCTAAAGGAGTTCATAATCACCAAGCCATTATTATATGAAATGTCAAGGGGACTTACTTAAGAAAAAGAAGATCAAAACTATGAACACTAAAATTACAACAAACCCACAAGTATCAACAACTGAATCTAAAGAATAAAAACAAAATCCACCTAAGCAAACCAGAATAAGAACAGAATCACAGGTATGGGGATCATTGGAGGGTCATCAGCTGGGAGAGGGGAGGGGGAGAAATAGGGAAATGGTGCAGGGACTAAGCATAATCGGTTGGTGCAAAATAGACAGGGGAATGTTAAGAATAATATAGGAAAGGGTGAAGCCAAAGAACTTATATGCACGACGCATGGACATGAACTAAGTGGGGTGGGATTGCTGGAGGGAAGAGGGGTACTGGGTAGAGGGGAGCAAAGGGGAAAAAATTGGAACTACTGTAACAACATAATCAATAAAATATACTTAAAAATTAAATAGAAATAAAAGTTCTCATCACAAGAAAAAATTTTAACTATGTATGGTGATGCTAACTAAGCTGATTCTGCTGATCATTTTGCAATATATATATATATAGAGAGAGAGAGAGAGAATCATTATGATGTACACTTGGAATTAACTTACTGTTATATGTTAATTATATCTCAATGAAAAAATTTAATGAAGTAAACCCTATAGGCAAGCAAGAACCATTTATAATTTTCCAGCAATTCTTGTTCATAATTTATCTTAAAAGGCAGTATAGTTTGAATGTTCCTGGATTTAGATAAGCTCAGTGGTTTTCAAGTTTTAGTGTCCATGATAATTTCCTAATAGAGTGATAACAGTACAACTAGGAAAATTATACTTGGAAAGATTTATGTGATTTTTCAAGCTTATTATTACTTAAACATAATATTCACCATACACACTTGCTTTGGAACCTAACCCTTGAGTAACTTATTGCACTGTATTTTTATTTATTTTTACCTTCTATTTTTTTTTGTTATTTTGAAATCTCAATGTATAAAGAAAAAAATATTGCCTTAAGTTAACTCTCAAAATCTTAACTGCACAGATAAATCAGAACAAAACAATCTCACTACATTGTTATTAAAATAAAACATGTCCACTTTCTAATGCTGAGGAAATTTTCATTCATTCAACATTTACTGAGTATTAATTGTGTGACAAGGACTGAACTAAAACCCTAAACTTCTGAAGCACTTTCCTGGTACCATTAATGTAGAGTGTTAATTTATATATTTTATTAAAGCTATATGTACATAATTTAGGCCCTGGCTGGTTTAGCTCAGTGGATTGAGCGTCGGCCTGCGAGCTAAGTGTCGCTGGTTCGATCTTCCAGTCAGGGCACATCAGAGAAGGAAAACTCTGACTCCAAAAAACCTCCGCTGCCTTGCGGCATACCTCTTCAGGGGAAAGGCTAAGGGAGTAAACCCCGACAGAAAATCCGGAGCCGGAGTCCCTAAGGCGGTTTGACGTTGTAGTCAACACCGGCAACTCCTGCGGCGCACCTGAAGCCAAGCTGTATCGACTCGTCTTTCCCTTGGACCCTTCAGCTGCGAAGAGAGGGGGGGTCTGCTGCATGGGCAACAGCAGACCCTCCATATTACCCTGCCCAGGCTCTGTAGCTTCAGCTTCACTGGAGAGGACACTCCAGCGTCATCGCAAGATGTCGATTCAACACGGGAGGAGACAGATACCATGTCACTCCCGAGTCGGACTGCACAGCCATTCTCGGCGGTGCAGATAGACTCTTAAGAAGCTACACCATCGTCTCTCGAGACGGACGGCTGCCGACGACGACAATGTACATAATTTATCTCCCCTGCTCAACATGCTTAAGGACAGGGTTCACTCATTCATTCTACAAATGTTGATTGAATGACTATTATGTGTCAGATTTTGATAGCTACTGGAGGCACCGAGGCAAAAGAAATAGGCATGATATTGATCATCATGGAGTAGTGCACTGAGGAAGGTGGAGGCTAAACAAGTAAATAAATAAAAAGTAGGTAAGAAGAGCGATAAATGTCATAAGAGAAATAAGAAATAATGATAAAGGATGTTTGAAGGAATTCTACTTAGATATAGATATCAGGGAAGGCCTTTCTGGGAAGATGACATTGAAACTAACCTGAAGGATGAAAAGAGGCCAGCCATGGAAAGAAGAGTGAGGAGAGCATTCCCTGCTGAGGCAACAGCAAGTGTGAGAGCACTCACGTAGGAATAGCCAGGGTATGCTTGAAGACTAGAAAGGTAGCCAGTATGGCTAAAGCATAGGGAACAATCGGAATGTGGCAGAGATGGGTGAGAAACAACCAGAGGCCAGATTTTAAAGTCTTACATGTGATCATAAAGAGTTTGGATTCTGTGCCATTTATTCCAAGGTAAGCCACTGTAGCTTTTAATAAGGGGTGTGAGATAGTATCAAAATTGCTGTATGGAGAATGGTCTTCAGAGAGTAGGGGTGGGGTAAGGGTGAGGGAAAACCAGTTCCAAGGTAATTGCATCCATCCAGAGGAAATAAGATGGTGACGTGGACCAAGGTAATGGTTGTCTGTGGAAGATGGACACCTGTTGGCTAAATTTCAGAGACAGAATTTACAGGACTGATTAATGAGAGGACAAATTCCCCTTGACAGAGGAAGCTGTCCACCACAACTTCCCAGTTTCTGGAAAGAAAGACTAAGTGAAAAATGGTATCAGTTTCTAAAAATACTGTGGGAGGAGATGGATTGAGCAGGTCTGGAAATCATGGTTCAATTTTAGGCATGTGTGAACTGCCCGTGAGAAAGCCAAGCGGAGATGTGAGGTAATAGGGTATGAGAGTTTGAAGCTCAGCAGAAGGGCCTGGGCTGAAGAAGTTCAAGTGCCAAATGAGTAAACATTTTCGGAATGAATGCAGACACTGGACAAACTGGCAGCGGTTATCCTTCAGCCTTTAACAGCACCTCCTATCCTAGCCTTACTCTCCTTTTCTACTGCAGCCGATGCTCCTTATTTCTTCAACGTAGGCCCCTTCCTGAAGTGGTTATGAAGTTGTTTGAAATCAATGACCTACTCAAAGGAAAGGGTACTGGGTGCTCTGGATATTCCTAGAAGCAACCGATGAAGGCAAAAACATCTGGGGACCACTAGCCAGTAAAAGTATATTTTCTTATACTGATATATATTTTTAAAAGCCTCTCTTGTTCACATAAGTGCTTTGTGAATAGTGAATACAAGTAGCCATAGGTTTCAGAGTTTTGAAAGAAATAAATTTCTGTTATAGTTCTTGGGTGGTTTATTTTTACTTTTCTTGGTCTTCTATTTATTTTATTTAAGTTCAATAATATTAAAAATAATACTGATTGTACAAAATCCAGTTCTTCCAGAATTTTTAAAAGCAAAAAAAACAGTGAGCTCCTTCAAATCTTTTTCTCCTGTAGATCACACCATTAACAGATAATTATAATTATATCCCTCCAGACTGTTACCTATGCATGTACAAATGTATAAATTTATATACTTTACCAAAATGTAACCACACTCTACACACTATAATGCAACTTTGCTTTTCATTTTTACTTAATATATATGACGGACATCTTTTCGTGTCAGTACATACAATTCTGTTTTATTCTTAGTAATGGCTGCATAATATTCATTGTATGGATATTTCATAATTTATTTTTACCCTGTGATTGAATATTTAGGTACATTTCCAGAAGTATGTGCATGTATATGCCTGTGTGTTTGTTTATTCTGAGAGGTGCTTAGTTAGAAGTATGCACATTTTAATTTTAGTTAGACATGCCAAAATGTTTCCCCAATTTTTTCGTGCTAATTTTTACTCTCAATCAACGATAAATCAGTCAATTCACTTACTTCTGATTTGTCTCCAAAATTCTTAATTCATAATGAAACACAGAATTATGTTCACAGCAATATTTTGTTTTCCTTAATAGAAAGGTCTCATATTATAATGTAATTCATATGACTCTCACAAATACCTAAATGCTCACTGAGAAAGTCATCTCACTGCTTTGACCTTTCCCCTCTTTTCTTTTTCCTCCACTTTATACATTGTTCATAGAGAGTTTTATTCACACTCCAGGCTTCAATGATCATTTTTATGCAGATGATTCGAAGTCTATATTTAGAATTCAGACCACCCTCAGATCAACAAATTCAACTGACTACTGACTACCTCTGCCTAGATGACATTTCCAAACTGAACTCATCATTTGTATGAACCTTTATATCATCTATTTATTTTACTATTATCCCTCACATTTACTAATGCAGACCTAAGTCTACCGCTTATATTATATTAAATTACTTCTCTCTAGCCTCAGTTTAAATCTTCATCTTTCTTACCTGAATATCTTAATGGTAGTTTAATCTCCCTTCCTCCACAGTAGCCCTATCCAATGGATACTATATAATATTACTAATGATGTTTTACCAAAATTTAATCCTGATAATGGAACTTCTACATCTTAAACTGTTACAATTTTTAAAAAATTTTTACTGCATGCTATTCTTAGAGGTAAATTTAAGGTAAAATAATAATTCCATTGGAATTTTCATTGACACAGGGCCAAAGCCAACTAATTTGGAGAAAATATGCTTTTGTAACATTCCATCTAAGAATACATTATACCACTCTATATAAGATTTTTAAATAACTTTCAACAAAATTTTACACTTTTCTTTCACATTTCTCATTAAAGTCATTCCTAGGTATTTCATGTTTATGGGTGTTCTGAATGAGACCTCACTTTGTTTTATTTTATATATATTTTTACTGTTGGAAAGTATAAAAGCTATAATTATTTGGATGCACATCATCTACCTTGGCACCTTTATATGATTTGGTGCAAGACAATTAAAATAATTTTTAATCAACTTACTTTGATTTCCTAAGTACACAGTTTGCCATTCTTAATAAATGTGCATATTAATGTAAACATAATTTATATAGTCATATTTTTAAATCTTGAAATAGTTCAAATTATAATCCATATTATTAGTGGAATGTATTAGTCATTAAAATTATGCTGACAAAGAGTTTAATAACATAAGACCTTTTGAAACAATATTTAGTGAGTGAAGATCATGAATTTAAAATGCATATGCTTTCCTAAATTTTACATCACTCATTTAAAAAGATAAATTAACTTTATAATAAAATACCATATCCTTATATATAATTACAACTATTTTTTTAATATGCATGGAACACTTTTTTTTTTTAAGAAGCTATAGAAACATATAATTGTGACTATACTTGGATATTGGGATTGCAGATAATTTGTTTTCCTAAAATGTCTGAAATGATCATGTAATAAATACCCTTTAATGGGAAATTTATTTTTAGGTCTTTTTTCATCCTCACTGGGTCCCTATCTCCTCATGATAAAGTCTAAAATGCAAGCATTTCATTGAAGAATCTTCTTAATTTGATTCTTCTGTAACTTTCTAGCTTCAGCTTCATCCCTGCTTACTCGTTTACATTATGCTCTGGCCAAATCAAACTATTTTTAGCTTCTCTTATGCTTTCTCATTCCTCTAGGCCTTTACGGTGCTTGCTATACCTCAAACAGTTATTCTCCACTCTGCCTCCTTGCTTCCCAAATCATCCATTAACATTCTGCTAAAAAGATGTCTTACATGGAAAGATTTCCTTGCCTGCCCCCACACTCCATCAAACACCATGCTGAGTTAGATGCTTCCCTTCTGTGCTTCCTGGAGAACACGTATTTGTTTCAGTTGTAGCTGAAAACTGACTATATCATAATTGATGGTTGACTTGTTTATTGTTGAATATTTTTAATGTTAGAGATTATAAATTATTTATCTCCACATTGAGTGTCTCATGCTCAAAAAATATGTTACATGACATGACTAGAATAGAGATATACAGAAATTGTTTTATGTCAGGTAAAGCCACAAATACCACCTTTAATAAAATTTTATTATCTCTGAATGTTTTAGGTGAAAGCGTGTGCTCTTTTCGTTCAGTTACTACGTGTTTCATAGTAGATATGCTCTCTAAATTTCTTTCTAAAATTAATGAGATTTAAACCTCCCTATTGGGGTTTGGATAAAATTAAGATACTGTTGTTTTCAAAGGAAAAGTAATTCAAATATTTTAAAATATACATAAAAGCATTTTTATATTACTTAGATGTAATCTGCTAGTGATAAAACTGTATGATAAGGAATTTCAGGTAATGACAGCCTAAATTATTCAGAGCTGACACCCTACTAAAAGCAACTAAATACTCTGGATAAATTATTAAAACAATTATCTTAAAAGAACTGAAAATCTGACAAGATAATGGGGAAGCGCAAGAACAAATTCTGGAGGGAACATAAACCCAGATTGGTGAGCAGAATATTGAACTTTCTTTTTGTTCTAAAAGAATTGGCTGATGTAAAGTTGGACATAAATTCAGATAACTTGTGGGGTAAGGAAAACAGAAATTAAGGACCAGGATGTATATGAGATAAGGAACCTTATAGCATCTACATTAACCAGGAACCCCAAGGACTATACTCTCCAAGTGACGGTGTACCAAAACTAAACCTTCTATCCTCTAGCCCAAAGAACTGCCAGGGAGCTTGACGGGGCACCAACCAGGTCAGAAGGAAAAAAGGAAAGTAAAAAAAAAAAAAAATCCTATAAACTTGTAGTTGGATACTGTATGTCCTAGGTATACATGGCCATCTAAGAAGTCAAGGATCCTCAAGTCTTGAACTTGTTTTAAAGTGGTTTACAACTGGTAGTATTCAGATGTAAATAAAAGTCTATCCTAAAGGAAGACACTTCCACTTAAGATCTCGGAATATTCTGGAACATATTGTTTTCAGGTTAATGATCATTACAAGTCAAAATAAAATCTGCTACACATGGGAGAAACAAGATGGCGGAGGAGTAAGTGGAAGCTACACTAACTTCCTCCCAGAACTAGTCTGGATTTACAACGTAATTTTGCAGAACTCATCTGGAATAACCAACCGAACACCAGCTGGAGAGAAGTCTTATAACCACGTAGAGACAGAAAAGGCCGCTACATCACAACGTGACCGGTAGGGAGTGCGGAGACCCGGAAGGGCTGGCTGGGCTCACACGGGTGGCAGCTGAAGGGACTGAGAAACAGCTCAGCAGCCGGGGATTCCCCCTGAGAAGGGCAGTGTCTAAACCCCCAGCTGAACTTCCCAGCCTACAGCAACAGAGTGGAAAGTAAAATAGTATCCAGCTGAGAAAAGTGAAAAGCCACAGGGTTTCTTGCTAGCCAGAGAGAAACAGCTGGAGAAAAAGAGCTCTTAAGTGGATCACGTACAAAAATATTTTGGCCCCCACTTACCCTGGGCTCAAGCGGAGGAAAGGCAGAGAGGACTGGAGACACATGGGGAGAGTTTGGTGTGGTGGCTTTGAGGGGAGAGCTGGGGAAGAGGCCGGCTGGGTCCCAGTGCTGACTCATCCCCACACTGCAGGCCGACCATTCCCGGCCAAGTGGCGTCAGCCTGAGGGGAAGCAAAGGCCCAGCCTACAGGAATTAAGCTGCCACACCCACGGTCCTTAAGCCTGACGGCTAATCACAGATTGAATAGATTAACAACTAAAGAAGACTGACAAAGGCTGTAGATCCCTGGAAGTCTCCAACAGGCTGCCTAGGCCCAGACTGGTACAGGATCTGACGCCACCAGGGGCAGATCCAGGAAGTGCAGATCATTCTAAGAAGCAACAACAAACAATAGGAGTCACAAAAATGGGGAGACAGAGAAACAACACCCCATCGAAAGGAAAGGTAGAGTCCCCAGAAAGAGTGCTAAATGAAATAGAGGGGAGCCAACTATCAGATATGGAATTGAAAGCATGTATTATGGAGAAGCTCAATGAGTTCAGTGGAAACTACAAAGAACTCCAGAAAAACTACAGTGAACTCCAGAAGAACTATAAGGAACTTACTGAGAATTATACCAGCATCAAAAAGGACATGGAAGCTATCAATAAGAGCCAGGAGGAAATGAAGAATACGGTCTCTGAATTGAAGAACACAGTAGAAGGAATTAAAAACAGGCTAGAGGAAGCAGAAGATCGGATCAGCGAGCTGGAGGACAACGGAGACAAAAACTCACAGACAGTGCAACAAAATGAAAAAAGGCTGAACAAGACAGAAGAGGTTCTAAGACAGCTGCAGGACAACATGAAACGTAATAATATCCGTATCATAGGAATTCCAGAAGGAGAAGAAGAAGAGCAAGGGATAGAAAACCTCTTTGAAAAACTAATGACAGAAAACCTCCCTAACATGAAGAGAGAAAGAATCATGCAAGTCCAGGAAGCACAGAGGGTCCCAATGAAAATGAACCCCAACAGGCCCACTTCAAGACACATCATAATTAAAATGCCAACATTCAAAGACAAAGAGAGAATCCTAAAAGCAGCAAGAGAGAAACAACTAATAACATACAAGGGAGCTCCAATAAGGCTATCATCAGATTTCTCAGCAGAAACACTATAAGCCAGAAGGGAATGGCAAAATATATTCCAAGTAATGAAAAACAAAGGCCTACAACCAAGAATACTCTACCCAGCAAGGCTCTCATTCAAAATGGAAGGTGAAATAAGGAATTTCCAAGACAAAAGAAGGTTAAAAGAATACATCTCCACCAAACCAGTATTGCAAGAGATGCTAAAGGGTCTGCTTTAAGAAGATGAAGAAACAGAGAGAGACAGAGAGGAACACGAGTACAAAGGGGGAAAATGACAATGAATAAGTACTGAAAGAAAGAAGGAACTTCTACCATTTGCAACAACATGATTGGAACTAGAGAGAATTATGCTTAGCGAAATAAGCCAGGCAACAAAAGAAAATTACCTTATGCTATCACCTGTTACAGGAAACTAATGAACAACACAAACAAATGAGCAAAATTGAACCAGAGGTATGTAAACGAGGAATAAACTAACAGTAACAAAGGGGGAGATGGGAGGGAGAGAAGTGGTAAGAAGGGGAAGGGTCTAGTCAAAGAACATGTATAAATGACCCATGGACATGGACAACTGGGTGGGGACTGAATGTGGGAGAAGGGAGGGACAGGGTGCAGAGAAGCAAGAGGGGGGAAAAAGTGAGACAACTGTAATGGAAAAACAAACAAACAGAAAAATTTTTAGTGGGGGGGAAAATAAAAATATAAAGAAAAGAAATGCAAGTTCAGTGAATATTAGAAGGACAAGGTTTTTCCTTCACACTGTATATATTTTCTCCCTATCTGATCCCTCCAGAATTTGGCATTTTAAAGAAGTAAGTAATGACCTAAGTTTCTTTGCATAAAACTAATAAGACCAGTTGTTAATAACGATTTTTTTTGACTAAGACTTTGACTGGAATGTTATGACTAAAGGAGACATGCTTGGGCTTTGGTTGTTACCAAAAAGCCCTGAGCAACTGGGACTGACTTTCAAAGGTAATAAAAGTCCACGAGATAAAAGACCTGGTACCTTGGATGGATGAGCGGTCCATAGCAATCTTTCCAGGGAAGGAACGAAGGTTGTTTTCCTGAAAGATGGCTAGAAGGGACCTTAAGGCACAATGGAAAACCAGAAGGACCTGGAAAAGACAGGTGTTTACAGGCAAGGCTGAATGCCAGGTATGTGGCTCAGCTTCTGTGCCCTGAAGGACAGACTGAACGTCACCCTAAATGTTCCTTGCGTAAGTTCCAGCAAAGCAGAACTAAAGATCATAAGTGATCATTTGCTGCTCTTGTTATGTTTATGCAAATGAACAGGATAAATTAAAAATGAACTTAATGCAGTCCCTTTAATGACAAGGAGGGTAATCTTAGGGAGAAAAATCAAGATTCAAGGAAGATCACAATGCCCAGTGGTAGACTATAAGTACAGCTAACCGTCTTTAAAGTTTCTTTTCATTTAAAATTTGTTTTCATTTGAAAGTTAAACTATGTCTGTGGCATTATCAAAGATGTTTAATTTACAGGCAAGAAGAATGTCAAATGCCTTGCAACTGGATGTCTTTCCAATAAGACAGTCCTACAGATCTATAAACTTGTGTGTGGGTTATGTTACATAAATTAACATGTGTTTTCTGTTTTCAAAGGGCATAAGCCTACGATCTCGTTACCTGAGTGATTGTCTGTACGTACAGGCCTCACTTAATTCTGTCTGCATTGCTGCCTCCTGAGACTCAATGGTTTGGCTGAACTAAGTGGCTGGGTTGGTGAAGAACGGGGTGGTCTGTGGGCTTCACTTTAAAACTAGTTTCTCTTTTCTATCCTAATGGCTTGGACAGAAAGAGCCCAGAGGCCTGAGAGGGGGGAAACCTAAAATATTGCCCTCAGTCCAAACTAAGTATAATGGGCAAAAGGGTTTTGGACAGGTGAGATGTACCTGGCATACCTTCCTCCAAAGAAGCCCTTCTTTTCCCTAATGTGGGACATTGAAAAATTAATACCTGTCTTTTGTCATCTAGTGGTTACGGATTGAATGATGTCCTTTAACCCTGTTGCCCCCAGAATACAACAAGGATGCCAGCCTGTTAAACCAAGCATGCCGTTGTCCAGAGACAGCCAACCAACCTGGAGTCTGCACGATCCTTCCCCTTGTAGGAAGGCCACCCTCCCCTCTACATCCCCACTCTTATTAGGGATTTCTTGACCCAAGGGTAGGTAGGACGACGACCATGTCCAGCTTGAAGCAGCTAGAGGAGCTCGAGACCTTCGTCCATTGTCCTTTATAAGATTGTAAAGGGTCTTAAGTCTGAGAGGGAGGGATTGTTATTTTTTATTGTTAAAATATTTAACTAATTAATTAATTATTTTTTTTAAAAAAGAAGAATATATGAAAGGGTGAGCCATGGGCATGGACTTGGGGAGGGGATTGTTGGGGAAGTGGGGTGCTGGGCGGAGGGGAGCAAAGGGGAAAAAATTGGAACTATTGTAACAATATAATCAATAAAATATACTTAAAAAAATAAAAAATAAAAAAAATAAAAAGTTAAAAAAAAAATCTGGTACACATGGAAATAGGGAGATGCAATCAAAAACAATCTGAAGCAGCACACAGCAGAAACATGCTTGCAGACTGTAGACTCTAGAATTATGAGATGGAGATTTAATATAGTTAAAGAAACAAAAAGCAAGCTTGAAAATATTTGAAAGAAGAAATGATAAAAAGGTCATAGCAGACTTGAACAATAATAATTAGAACTTTTTGATGAAAAACATAACTAAAATAAAAAACTCAAGGGATACTTTTAATAACATATTGTACACATAAGAGATAAAATTATTAAAATTAAAAGAAAGATAATAAATTACTCATAAAATGGAACAATGAGACAGTGGAACCCAGAAGATAGTGAGGAAATAAATTTAATGTGCCAAAAGGAAATAAATTCCAACCTAGAATGCTACACCCAGGGAAAGATATCTATCAGTAATGACATTTCAGGCAAACAAAAACTAAAATAGTCCATCAGCAGATGAAGTAGGCATAGAGAGGGTCATTTCATTATGTTAAGTTTCACTTTAGCAGAAAGAGATTACAAATTTAAATTTGTTTAACTATCTAAATAAAACAGTCTCAAAATTAATGCAGCAAAAATTTGACAGGAATCCAAGGGAAATAAACAATTCACCACTCATAGTGGGCCACTTTAACATAACTTTCTTAGTCGCATAAAAATGTAAATAAAAGAAAATTTTAAAATAGTGAATATTTGAAGAATACAATCAACAAAAAACTTAACAGACATATACAGAGCACTACAATAGGCAATTTCAGAATACTGCCTTTTTGTGACTATGCAGAACATTCACCAAAAAATTGAGCATTCACAGCCTGAAATACTATACAATGAGAATGAATGATATGCAGCTGCCCACAACATAATGGATGAATCTCACAAATAATCATATTCAGAAATAATAGCAAAACAAAAGTGTCTATGCTGTATAATTCTATATACGTAAAGTGTAAAAACAGTAAAACTAATTAAAACTGTTAAAAGCCAGAACAGTGATTATCCTTGGGGGATTGCGACTGGAGCTTCTGCTGTGCTGACAATGTTTTGTCTCAGTCCGTGTGCTAGTGACATAGGTATATTCAACTTGTGAGCATTTATCCACCTATACATTTATGATGTGTGCACTCTTCTATATGTATATTATACTTTGACAACAAAAACTTTTTCAGAAAGTCACTATAAAGGGCAGCAAAGCAAATTTCAACAAATAGCAAAGAATTAAAGTCACACTAAATATGATTTGATGACAGTGAGATGTAACTAGAAATCTACAGCCAAAAGATTATAATTATCTCTATGTGTAGAGTATCTCTATATGTTTGGATATTAACAAAACATATTTCTGAATAGCCTGTGGGTCAAAGAAGATATCACAAAAGAAATTTAAAAATGTATTGCTTGATAAAGAAAATATTACATATGAAAATTTGTGATGGAATTATTGAAACATCCCTTATGGCCCAAACCTAGACTATGTTTAATTTTGGTAAACGTACCATAAGCATTTTTAAAAGAGTTTGTATTATGTAGTTGTTATGTGAGTTCATACAATACACATTTGTTATTCCTATTATCAAACCTTCTTCATCCTTATTGATTTTCTTTTGTCTCCTTGCTCTGTTTCTGAATGAAGTATGTTAAAATTTCCCATTCTGGTTATGAATTTCTCTATTTCTCCTTAGAGTTCAGTCATTCTTGCTTAATGTAATTAAAGATGGTATTATTGCACTGAAATTTATGATTGTTTTTACCTTCCTGGTGAATTGTTTTTATCTTCCTGGCAAATTAACTTTTTTATCCTTATGTAATGTCATATTTATATCCATAAGGTTTCTTATCTTAAGGTCTGCTATGAGTTGTAGTTGTAAAGGTAGCTATACAGTTTCATCTTGATAAATGTTTGCATGGTATCTCTTTCCATCACTTTACTTTAAACCTTTCTTTATCCATTTAATAAAGGTTTGTCTAGGGGACAGCCAACTGACCTGGAGTCTGCACGATCCTTCCCCATGTGGGAAGGCAACCCTCCCCTCCACACCCCCACTCTTATTAGGGATTTCTGGACCCAAGGTTAGGTAGGACGATGATCATGTCCATCTTGAAGCAGCTAGAGGAGCTCGAGACCTTCGCCCATTGTCCTTTATAAGATTATAAAGGGTCTTAATATCTGAGAGGGAGGGATTGTTATTTTTTATTATTAAAATAATTAATTAATCATTTATTTATTTTAAAAAAGAAGAAGAATATATGAAAGGGTGAAGCGGGAGAGCTTATATGTATGAACCATGGGCACGGACTTGGAGGAGTAAAGGGGAAAAAATTGGAACTATTGTAACAATATAATCAATAAAATATACTTTAAAAAAATAAAGGTTTGTCTAATAATCACATGTGGTTGTTTAATTTTTAACCAGTCTGACCATGTCTGTTAACTGGAGGGTTTAGTCTGTTTACATTTAACATAATTACTTACATACTTAGACTTAAGGGTCATCTTACTATTTTTTAATTTCATCTGTTCTAAGTTGCCTTTTTTCACTCTCTTACCTCTTTTAGAATAATTAAGTATATTTTATCCTATTGTCTCTTCATTATTAACTTATTGGCTACACTGTCTTTTAACATTTTAAATGGATTACCCTAGAAGATAAAACATGCATTCTTGACTTATTTAAGTCTAACATAAATTTTTACTTTTACCACATCTAGAACAATGCAATGGCCTTAAAATCTTCTAACTCTATTTAACTCTCATCATACTCATATACTTTGTTACTGTTTTAATATATTTCAGTTCTTTTTATATTTTAAATTCTATATATTATGGTTGCCTTATTCTGTGAATATATTACCTTTCCTGTTTCCTTCTATCCTCCCTTCCTTCCCTCTCTGCCTGCTTCCTTCCTTTCTACATTTTTACACCTAAAGAAATCTCTTACTATAATATTTCCCTCACTGCAGATCTGCCTGGGATGCATTTCCTCAGTTTTGAGTCATGTAAAAATATTTTTATTTATTTTATTTATTGAAGGATATTTTTGCTGGGTATGAAATTCTAGGTTTGTAGATGTTTTTCTTGAAGCCCTTTGAAGATGTCACTTGATTGTTTTGTGGCTTCCTTTTTTTTCTTGAGAGCTTAGTTGTTAGTCTTATTATTGCTAATGTAAAGGGAATGTGTCTTCTTTCTTCTAGTGGTCAAAAGATGGTTCATTGGGGAAAAAAACCTAGTAAAATCAATAAATCTATAGCAAACCTTATATCAGAAACCAGAGAAAGGAAAAATATCAATAGGAATAAAGGGGAAAAAAATCACTATGGTACCTACAGTATTAAAATAATAAGAAATATTATCAACAACTTTAAGTCCATACATTATAAAATTTAGATTAAATGCACAAATTTACTGCATAACACAATTAACCAAACTAGAAACAAAGACCCGTATATTTCTATAACTCTTATAGATACTGAATTTATAATTTAAAACATTTTCATAAAGAGAACTTAGTCCTTCAATGATTTATTTTTAATTCTTCTTAATGTTCATGGGAGAAAAATACTAATTTACACAAACTTTTCAAGCAAGTGAAAAAAAGGTAATACTTCTCAACTTACTACATGATCCCAACATAGTTTTGATAACAAACCCTGACAAAAACATTACAAGAATGGAAGATTGCAAGCCAATTTCTATTATAAACACAGATTTTAAAAAAACTTCTTAGCCAGATGTTAGAAAACTACATTCAGTAATATAAAGGATAATACATCACGACAAAACTGAGTTTATTCTAAGGAAGCCAGATTGGTTTATTGTTAATTATTTAAGTAATATAATTCATAATTTGAGTAAAATAAAAGGATAAAAAATCACACAATTACCTCAATAAACATTAAAACATGATAAGTTTCACATCCACTTATTATTTTAAAAACTCAGTAAATTAGAAAGAGAAGGAAATTTCCTTAAACTGATAAAGGGCCTCTGAAAAAAATCAAATAATGCATTTCATATTAAGTATTTAAAGCTTCATCTCTGAGATCAGGAATAAGACAAGATTACCTATTATCATCATTTCAACTTAACAATGCCACAAAACCATAAAACAAGAAAACTATATGATTAGAAAGTAAATAAATATATAAATAAAACTAACATGTGGAGATGGCATCACAGTATATGAAGAAAAAGCAAAATAATATAAAAAGGTGAGATTTAAAAATAAATTTATCAAGGACACTGGATATACAGTTATATAAAAATCAATTTTATATCTATATACCTGCAACAAAAACAAAACATAAAATGAGAAATTTTAAATAACATCAAACTATCTCATGAAAGTTGTACAATATCTCTACACACCCACTCACAAATACACAAATACACATAAACATCAAAAGAAAATAAATAAAATAAATGAAAGAATATACTATGCTACTGTAAAAGATGTTTATGGACATATATTGCCATTATGCCAATAAACCCCACATTTTTACAGAGTAAATATAAAAATCCAAATAAAATGTCAATATGCCCTATATTTTCTACAAATTTAATGAAATATCAATTAAAATCAGAGCAGGCTTTTTGGTAGGGATTGACAAACTAATTCTATAATATATATAGAAATGCAAAGGGCCAAAAATTAATCTTAATCTAAATTAATCTTGAAGCAGAAGAACAAAGCAGGAGAACTTACACAATTGTATATCCATACATATTAAAAGCTACTCTCTTTAACACAGGATGGTACAGCATAATAATAGACAAACAGACCAATGAAACAGAATCAAGTCCATAAACAGCCACTTGCTTTATGATGTAAGCAGCACTGCAGAATAGTGAGAATAAAAATGTTTTTTTATTAAATGGCACTGTAAATGTAGAAAATTCAACTGGATTTACACATAGAAAAGAATGAATCTAAGCTCCTACATTATACCCTTCTGAAAAAAAAAATTTCAAGTGGATTTAAGAATCTAAATGTGCAAGTTAAAACAAGAAATCTGCTGAAACTGTGGCAACCGATAATTAGATATGGTTATTAAAACTCAAGCTTAAAGTTATTAAAATTAAAAATTCAGTCTGACAGCTTCAACTAGGCACATTTTAAGTGCCCAGTAGCCGTATGACCTATATATATGCAGAAATAGAACATTTCCAACATATAAGAAATTTCTACTGGACAGCAATATTCTAGAAGATTATATAGGAGTATAGCTTCATGATCTTGAAGTAGGCTAATTTTCTTTAAAAGAATAAAAAGGGTAAAAAGTAAAAAATAAAATATTGATAAACTGGATCTCATTAAAATTAGGAACTTCTATTAATCAAATATATCATTAAGAAACAGGGAATATTTCTATATACTACTGTGGGATGATCATAAGTTCATATTTTTAAATGAAAATCAAGGTCAGGAAGAATGTGTATTGTATGTTAAAATTTATCTTAAAAGTAGAAGATACACACATATATATTTGCTTACATTTTATATATACACTTACATTTAAAAAAATGAAAAATATACCATAAAATGTGATCATCTATAAGAGGAGAGAAGGACTAAAGTGAAGGAACAGGGATATCAGATGCTATATTTCTCTAAATACACTCATTTTATAAATTTATCTTAGAACCATGTAAATATTTCACATAGCTATTAAAAATTAAGTTTTGAAAAGCAAGCCCTAAATTTAAAAGTAATTTGAAAAAAAATGAACCTTACTCTCTATGTAGTTGGTGACTTACTATGCAGAGGTGAACTATTCCCAAATACTTGAAAATGCAGTAATTTCTACCATATGTGCCTAGCAACATATATCCTACAAATGAAAAGAATGCAAAAATATTAAACTGTTATTGTAATCATATTGTTGGTGTGGTGCTGGTATTGTTTTGTAAAAGTCTATTGTTTGAGTAGTGTGGGGTGACAAATGAGTAATAATGTTGATGTAAATGACAAATGGGATTTTTGTTGTGGGGAAAAGGAGATACAAATGCAAGATTGATGAAATTAGGCAAAAACCTGGAAAGATTAGTATTGGACTTGTGAGGTATAAATCTTTTTTTTTAATGCAGAGTAACTGAAAATATCTAGAAACACTGACTGAACCTTGTAGCAGCAATAAGCATACCTATTGTCCAGATTATATCTCTAAATATTATCTCCCACAAAAAAGAATTGAAGGATCCTTAAAGAACAGTTAATTCCATGTCTGAGACAGAAAATTTATAAGATAAACCTGGATATTTGTAATACCAGGCAACAGAAATTCTCTTTAAAATGAATTAAATAACTCTGTCACTGCAAAGGAAACTGACAGTACTTGCTGCAAATAATAACATTTAAGATTTTGAGTGAGAATTATACTTTTGAAAAACTTGTGTCACCATTATAAGCTCGTTGTTTCCCAATACAAAGAGACTGTCTCGTGAGATCAGTGGTGGCACTAACAATGTGGTATTTTTTGTTATTGTATAATAAAATGTGTTTACATTTGGAAGATCTGTATAGCTCTGTGAACCAATATTTCCCAAACAACTGGTAAACCTGACTTCTAGAAAAGCATATAATGGCCCATGGACATGGACAACAGGGTAGGGGTTGGCTGTGGGAGTCGGGTGGGCTGGGCAGAGGAGAGCAAAGGGGAAAAATTGGGACAACTGTAATAAAACAATAAAATATTTAATTTAAAAAAGCATATAATGAAAGTAAAAGATGAACGGTGTTAACATTTTAATAGTCACTTATGTGGACTGTTCAGTATTCAATTATTACATTGCATGAAAAAATAACACAAATCTAGAACCAAAAAAAATGAGATACTGGTACACACCACTATAATGATGAAAATTTTAAAGGCTGCTGATGCTAAGTATAACAAGAATGTGGAGCAATGGGAACTCTCAAGTACTGCTG
The DNA here is from genome assembly GCF_987537825.1 of Furipterus horrens. Lineage (NCBI taxonomy): Eukaryota > Metazoa > Chordata > Mammalia > Chiroptera > Furipteridae > Furipterus > Furipterus horrens. Next base: position 73,270,371 of record NW_028327180.1, read on the forward strand.
GTGGGAGAGTAAATTGGAACTAATTTGGGAAACTGTTGGCAGTGTCTATTAAAGCTGACCATACTCACACCTAATAGCCAAGCAATTTCCACTGCTAGCTACATGTCCAACAGAAATGCAAATATATGTACACCAAAAGACACACGAAAAATGTTCATAGCAGAATTGTTCATAATAGCAAAAAAAAAATGTCCATCAACATAAAAATGGATAAATAAACTGTGCTATAGTCATACAATGCCATATACAGCGATTTAATGAAGGAATTATTGCTACACACAGAAGGCTGGATAAACATCACATGTATATTATCGAGTGAAAGGAACCAGACAGGAAAACATAATCATATCATATAATTCTATTTCTGTGGTGTTGGAACTCATGATAATGGTTATATTTCAGAAGTGAGTAATGATAGGGGAGGTTTGAGGGGGGTTTGGAGGTGCTTATAATGCTCTTCTTTACCTCTGTAGTAGTTCCCTGATTGTTTTGGCTTTGAGTCAAGCCATACACTTTTGAGGTATGAACCTTTATTTATATTATACTTCAATTAAAGTTTTTAAAAGTAAGAGTTGTGTAAAGCAGCTAATACCACACTTATTGGAAATTTCTCAGCTTTAAATCCATACAAATACATTAGAAACAACAAAACTTGAAAATCAATAAGCTAAACAAGAAGCCAGAAAACAAATAGCAAGTTGAATACAAAGAAAATATAAGGAAAGAAATATAGCAGAAATCAATAAAATAAAAAGCAAGTATAAAAGAAAGAGAATCCCCAAAGCCAAAAGTTAGTCCTTGAAAAGGATAATATAATTAATAAATTGCTACTTACAAGTCTAGTTAGGAAAAATGTGAGGTGAGAATACCTAACATCTGAGTTGAAAAAGGAAGTATCACTACAGATCCTCAGATGTCTAAAAGATTACAAGAGGATATTATAGACAACTTTATGCCAAAATATTTGAAAGTTTAGATGAAATTAACATATTTCTGGAAAAAGAGAATTTACCAAAATGAAACAATAAAAATATGAATAATATTATTACTACTAAAGACATATGATATCACAATTTAAAACTTTCCCACAAAGGAAACGTAAGCAACAAAAGCATCACTAGTGAATACTACTAAATATGTAAAAGAGAAATATCACCAATCTTAACAAACATGTCCTCTAGAGAAGAGGCAAAAAGGGACAAAAACTTCTAACTTGTTTAGTAGGGCCAGCATACCAAATCCTCATAAGAAAGAAAAACGGCAAGGCAATCTCAAGTGATGAATACAGATGCGAAAACCCACTATTAAGATATCTTACTTGATTGGTTTTATTTTGTATGAACATCATTTTGAGTCTAAACAAAACAGCTGTAATCTTTGCTCAAATATACTAAAGAATTCAGGTACGTTACATACCTGAATTCAAAGAGCACATTTTTGAAGGTATGAAATTAGAGCTCCGCTGTGAAAATAGTATATTCATATATGTAGATGGCAACCAGATGACTCTGGGAACAGCCAAGAATTTGGGATGGGATACGAAGGTGTTTCTCTTCTTCTGCAGCTCGGAGACTGTGATTGCATATTTATTCCTAGATTCTAAGACAAGTTCAGATGAATAAATAATGACCTTCTGCACTTATAGCTTAAGGAAGAAATTATTATCCTAATTCTTTTCCACAAATGCAGTATAAAGGAGACATGTAATTTATTTATATCCTGAACCATTCTCATCTTGTAAATTAAAATTAGGAACAAAATGAGTAACCACCTTTATCATTTAGCTTAGGTTTTTAAGAATAATTCTTACCCACAAATTCATTACTTCCTGTAATATTTTAATCAAAACCTTAGGCTAAGATCCATATTCACTTGACCTACTGCCAAATGTTATTTCTGATATTCATGTCATATGCATTTGAGCAATGTAAAAACCTGGTAGCAATTTAGTTCACCTTTATCCCAATATGACTAAGTGTTTTTAGTTTCTGGAATATTATTGATTCCCTCTAACTGCAAATACTGAAGACAACAAAAATCAATAGGTCATTAACATTATCAGACATGTTGTTAAAACTTTCCCAGGCATTGCTTTTTCTTTCTGTCCACTCAAGTTATAAAATGCTCTTTTCCTTGCTTTTTAATAGTTTGGGGTTTCTCTATTATACAGCAAATACTATTGTACTGTCTACATGGTATTTTTTTTAAATCTGAATATATTTCATATGCCATGCAAGCTTCCTTAGTTATGACACTCTGAAGTTTTTCAGTGTGGTTATCAGCTTCAAAGTCAAAATTTAAAAAAGGAAACATCTAATTAGCCAATGGAAAAGTCTAGTTATGGAATATATATTAACAAATAAAAACACCTAAAATGCCAAATGATTCTACAACTGTTGATAAATTACACTGAAAAGGATAAATATCTTGTATGCTTTATATCCTGGCAAAGAGATTGCTTTAAGAATAACAATACACTAATATAACACTGGTATGTTCTACTTATTATTTTCATGTGGAATGTTTAATAAAGTCAGTTGTACAGCTCTACATTTTGGTATAAAAATATTATCTAAAATAGTTTCCAATGTAATTAATTTTAAATGCCAAGTAGAACTTTATATCTCAGAGGTACCATCTTAGATAACACTCTACAAAAATTAAATTGCCCATCAAAAATCTTATTAGGAAAAATTGACATGAGACCATGTTGTCTTCTTGCTGCCCAGTAAACCAATTTTGTTTATATCTGTTCAGTATTACCAATGGGGGAGAGAAAGATATAAATGTTTTTCTAAGTTGCTTAAACTGAGAGATTTTATTATTGTAAACTATGTTAAAATACATTGTAAACTGAAATAAAACAGAAGAGCTTAGAATCTGAACAAAATATAAACATGTGCATCAACATGATTCTGTATGACTCAAGCACACAGTTAAAATCAGTAAAAATTATACCCTTTTCAAAGGATTTTTGTTTTATAAACTTTGAGCAATAAATATTTTATTTCTAGAATTCTGTAATTGTTATTAAGGCATTCAATTACAAGCATCTTTTTTCTAAAGAATTAAGGTTGGATCACTATGCAATTGGATAGAAAGAAGTAAAAAATAAGTGCTTGTGTGAATTACAAAGACTCCAGCTTTATAAAATTTACTTTACCCATGTTTTTATACATCATACTTTCTTTACATATCAGAAGATATACAGCCCACAAAAATTATTGGCAGACAATGGACTACCTAAAAGTGAAATATTAACAATGAGGAAAAGACACTCAACTGGATGAATGGGTGATGCAATATGTCTGCATGTATGAATAGTATATTTCTGTTACCTTATCACTCATGTAAGTAAAAATTTGGTCATGGGGACAGCTATATCTTTCCTTTTAAGTAGCTAGTTTTCCTTTTAACTTACAGAGCCATTGGTTTCCCTATCACTTACTTATATTTCCTTTCTAATTTAGTCAAAATGTGTTTCTCAAACAATTCCTGAATCCCAAACTTCATAGACATTATTTGTATTTGCATCTCTTCCTGTTACAGAAAGCAATGAAATAAAAGAAATAAATGGTGAGAGCTGATGTGTTAAGTGTTTTAACACCTAAGATAATAATGTTTTATGCACCTATTTTCTCCCTTAAAATTAATTGCATTTTAATTTGTATTCGCTGAAATTTCAGATATGATGATATGCATCCCTACTAATCCACAGGAACTAGGCTCATATTTAGCCTCAGAATACAGCATTGAGGTTTTTCATGCTAACTTCAGAACAAGAAAATCCCTCTATGTTGTTTCATTATTATTCACCATAAGGAATAAAATAACCATTGAAATAATATAGGAGAAAATTACCTTTAAACTGTTAGCTATATATATACATGTAAAGTAAAAAAAGTAAGTTAAAGTTTTTCCCTCTATGTTGAACAGCAAGTACTAAACTAATCATAATGTATGTAATGGATTCTATTACATCATGTGAGGATATTTAATATGCAAAATTATAATGATGAAAATCTAGTTTGGGCAATTAAATCATTATTTAAAGGAATATAACATAACCCACTTTCCCCCTTATTACCTGGAATAGTAAAACAAACAAATCTTCTACTCCCTTCCCTAATTTCTGCACACCTCCTTTCCTTCTATCCATGATCTCGGTGAGAAGTCAGAAAGTAATATTGTTAAATCACCATCCAATTGTTCCCACTCCGTTCAAAGAGGTTTTTTTAAAGATTTTAAAATTTATTTTTAGAGAGAGGGGAAGGGAGGGAGAAAGAGCGTGAGAGAAGCATCAATTGAGAGAGAAACATCGATCCATTGCTTCTCCTACATGCCCTGACCTGGGACTGAACCTGCAACCCAGACATATGCCCTGACCAGGAATCAAACCAGTGACCTTTTGCTTTGCAGAATGATGCCCAACCAACTGAGCCACACTGCTCAGGGCCATTCAAAAGTTTTGAAATGCCAAGGACCACTATGGATGAATTGAAATATTTGAATAACTTAACTTCTATTAGATGCATTGCTCTGGCTGGTTTGGCTCAGTGGATTGAGCGTCGGCCTGCAAGCTAAGTGTCGCTGGTTCGATCTTCCAGTCAGGGCACATCAGAGAAGGAAAACTCTGACTCCAAAAAACCTCCGCTGCCTTGCGGCATACCTCTTCAGGGGAAAGGCTAGGGGAGTAAACCCCGACAGAAAATCCGGAGCCGGAGTCCCTAAGGCGGTTTGACGTTGTAGTCAACACCGGCAACTCCTGCGGCGCACCTGAAGCCAAGCTGTATTGACTCCGTCTTTCCCTTGGACCCTTCAGCTGCCAAGAGAGGGGGGGTCTGCTGCATGGGCAACAGCAGACCCTCCATATCACCCTGCCCAGGCTCTGTAGCTTCAGCTTCACTGGAGAGGACACTCCAGCGTCATTGCAAGATGTCGATTCAACACGGGAGGAGACAGATACCATGTCACTCCCGAGTCGGACTGCACAGCCATTCTCGGCGGTGCAGATAGACTCTTAAGAAGCTACACCATCGTCTCTTGAGACGGACGGCTGCCGACGATTAGATGCATTACTCTCAAATATGGTATTTACTTATTTCTAAGTATAGTGGCTTCTAAAATAATAATATTAAATCCAATTTGAATGCACTTTGAATGGTAAGTGCACCTTTAAATACACCCATGTTTCTGACATAAGAATTACTCATCTTTCTTATTAAATATATTAATTAAAGTACAAAAAGGGTTGTCAAGTCCTATACACAATAATGCCATCATCTTTCCATCAGTACAAATAGGTGTTCTGAGACATGCTTATAATTTCTATGTACTTACTAACACTACATGTAGCTATTAGATATGATGTGGGGTAGTGTTCTTTTTTAAAAAAGACTACTTTGCCTAAATGGTATTCATGCAAAGTATAGCCTATGCTGCATTTTATTAAGTGGTACACCATTCAACATCCAATTCAAATGCCGTCTCTGATTCCTCCTCCATGCCCACATGTTCTCTCTCTCCCTCCCTTGAACATCTTTGTCTTTGGGCATCCATTGAAATTTGTTTTTACATTTTTTAGGTTATTATCATTTTTACTCATGTATTATAAAGTTTGAGTAAATATCTCACCTTCTATGATATTGTTTGTATTATGCAAAGACTCACATACTTTTCATTCCCACTTTTAGTAACAGAATGCCTTACACATACTTGCTACTCAAAATATTTTTTGAATGAAGGGCTATTTGCTTTAAGTAATTCCTTTTTTAAAAATTCCTAAAATAAATGATTTAAAGACATTTTGGGTCATTTATTACCTGCGCCAGAATTTTTCGTGCTTTATTATTTATACTGCTAGACTTTTATGTTATATTACTTTTATTGTTCTTTAATAGGTTTGACTTTCTTACCCTTATTTTCACTCTACTTTTAAAAATCCTCAACCAAGCATATGTTTATTGATTTTAGAGAGAGAGGAAGGGAGAGAGAGAAAGAAAAGGAGAGAAACACATCTATGTAAGAAAGAAACATTGATCAGTTAGTTGCTTCCCATACACAGCCTGACTGAGGATCAAACCCACAATGTAGGTATCTACCCTGACCAGGAATCAAACTCAAAACCTTTTGTGTACTGGGTGGTGCTCCAACCAACTGAGCCACCCAGCCAGGGCCTTACTCTTGTTTCTAAAAAATAAACTATAATCTCCTTGAGGCCAAGAACAGTCCTTTAATACTTTTATATACTCCCAGAATTCTTAGCACAAGAGGTACTAAGCAGGAGTGTTCAACTTAATGTAATGAATTAAATGTTGCCAAAGGATCATCTAAGAAACATGTTTAAACGTAGCTGGCAGCCATCTCCTGGTCAAGGCAATTGAATCCCATAAAATTTGCTTACCGTGGCATTGACATTTGCGTGATCTTTTCTATTCTGGATCTGAATACAGGATATTGTCAAATTCAGTCCTCACCGGGTGGCCAGCTTTCTCAGGTCAGCAGCACTGTATTCCCCACGCCACAGTAAACTGTCATTATCAAAACCAAGTCCCAGAGAAGCCCTATAGAGATAGATCTGAGAAGGTCTCTCAACCATAGTGACATCTATTGTGGTTGATGTCATACAAGGATTTGAAGCCATCTTCCTTCTGTACCCCAACTCCTCTGGAGAGCCACAGCAGCTCTGAAAGCAACAACCTAGTCTCTGGCTCAACTTGATACACCAAAGAAAAGTAAGCACCCAGAAATAAAAAAGAAATGCAGGCCAGAGCAATTACTAAATAGAGGTTCTGGGCAGAAATGTGCCCTCCTGTTTCCCAGGCATCTTCAAAGTCTGGAAGGACCTGAGGGGCAGAGTTGCTCAACAGCACACCCAGTGTGACAGAGGAGGAAAGTGGTGGGTCTCCATGACCCCGAACCACTACCACCGCTCTCTGTTTAACTGCATCAGTGGGAAGAACTAAGCGAGTAGTTCGGAGCTCTATTGGCTGAAATTCTGAAAAGGCTAGAGTCAGAAGTCTGAGAGATGTGGTAGGAAAGCCAGGCATTGGTGCCACTGTCTGCATCCTCTGCTACTACTTTTGTGACCAAGTGTCCAGTTTGGGCAGAGCAGGACACAATTTCCACTGGGACAGTGCCATTTCTGGTCAAGGGAAACAAGATGACTGGAGCATTGTCATTCCTATCTACCACAAACAAGTTCACAGTCACTGATGAACTTCTTTGAGGAACGCCACCATCTCTGGCTTCCACTTGAAAGCGAAACACCTTGAGCCTCTCAAAGTCAAAGGAAGTTCTGGCAGTGATAGCTCCCTGGATGATTCTACTGCCACCAGGCTAGAGGCTGTCTGCCCTTCAGAGGTAATATCCAACAGTTTATAGAAGACAAGGCCATTCTTCCCCAGGTCTGGGTCCTGGGCAAATACACGGCCTAGAGAGGCTCCAGGGCCATTGTTTTCAGCCACCAAAAGTTCCTGTTGTGGTTGAGGAAACCTTGGTGTATTATCATTCATATCAGCAACTGACACAGTCAGTGTCCTGTGAGTGCTAAGTGGTGGCGAGCCACCATCTGAGGTGGTGATCAGAACCTGGTACTCGCTGACCTGCTCCTGGTCCAGTGGCCCATCAGTTAGCAAATGGTAGTAATTGTCAAAAGAAGCCTTCAGCTTAAAAGGGCCTCCATTGGACATGCTACAAATGACCTTACCATTGGGACCAGGGTCTTCATCCCTTACACTAAGGAGAGCAATCACTGTGCCAGGGGCGGTGTCCTCGGAAACTGGACTGGAGTCAGCAGATTCACCTCAGGGGCATGATCACTCACGTCAGTCACTTCCACCAGCAGTTTGGCGGTGCTAGCTAGACCGAAGGCACCTTCATCTCTCGCCTCAATGTATGCCTCCAACAGCGTTTCAGGAGGACCTAGTAAAGCAGCTACCCGCACCTCCCCCTTTGTAGAGTGAACATGAAAGTACTGTCGAAGCTTTGCTTGTGTGCTGTTGCTTAAGGAGTACCGGATTTCCCCATTGGAGCCTTCATCCGGGTCGGAGGCCTGAACTCGGAATAACAAAGCCCCATTGGGCATAGTCTCTGGCACCTTGGTGCGGGTATACTGTGCGCTCAAATACAGGTGCATTGTCGTTTGTGTCCACCGCAATGATGGTGATTTGTGCGTCTCCGGAGCGCGCGGGCCGCCCACGGTCCTGAGCGGTGAGCACCAGCCGGTGGGTGGCGCGTTCCTCGCGATTCAGAGCTTTCACCAAAACCAACTCCGGGTATTCGCTGCCGTTGACCCGTGACCCCATGTCCAGGAGAAAGTGCTAGCTGGAGCACAGACTGTAGCTTAGCACCCCATTGCTTCCCTCGTCAGCACCTTGGGCATTAGGGAGAGTAAAGCGGGCCCCAGGCATCAGGAACTCGGGGATGTGCAGCTGCATGTCCCCGGCAGGGAAGAGAGGTGAGTTGTCATTGATATCCAGGACGAGAACGCGAATCTTGTGCAGCTCCAGCGGGTCCTGAAGCATCAACTCATAGGTCAAGATGCAAGTTGCTTCGGTCCCGCACAGACCCTCGCGATCCGCCGGCTCCAGGACCACCAAGCTACCGCTGGCCAGATCCACCCCGAAGTAGGGCTCTTTGTGTCTGGAAAGGAAGTGAAAGTTCCGCAAGGACAGAGCCGCTGCTGACAGCCTCAAGTCCGCCGTAACATTGCCTATGGCTACACCCCGCTGAGTCTCCTCCAACACGGAGTATTCGAGCGGTCCTGCGGCAGAGCATCAGGAGACCCACAAACAGAACCGCCACCCTCCAGCCCACCATCCTCCCTGTCGGCGCCCGCACTCCACCGGCGGTGACCCGGGACCATGCTCCAGACTCCCGGAGAACACGAGCCGCGGTAAAGACAAGAGCCGGCCGGCCGCCGCTTTCGGCTCGAGGTTCCACTTTCTGACTCCCGGGATTGCCCAGGTCAGGCGGGAGGAGAGCTAGACTTGCTAGATTCGAGGCTTGGCAGCCATCTGGGGAAGCGGTGCAGGCTGGGTGCGGAGGAGCGCAGCGCCGCCTAGGGGTGCAGAAAGACGAGGTAAACGGCCGGGGTGGGGAAGTGCGGTCTCCATTCCCTGGCGGCTGGGATCTCCCTCCGAGCTGAGGCAGCAGGGCTCTGGGCAGCCAAGGAAGACGCTCGGAGAACCTAACACGTCTTCCTTTAATCGGTGTTTCCCAGCACAGCGCCCCGAGACCGCCCCGGGCTTAGCCCCCACAACCTCTGCCTGAGGATTGCTTGTAACTAGGGCTAAGCGCGGCTGAGCTTCTCTCAACTGCTGGAGAGCAGAGCATCCAGTCCCGGACGCTCGGATTCTCTGTCCCCCTAAATGGCCCGCGAAAGAGGGTAGAACCTCGAGGCAGAGATGGTGAGAGGTGGAACCTTCACCGTGAACGACCATCCCTTCAAGACTTAAGGAAACAGCAACCTCAAACCTAGTGCTTCTGTGCATTCCGTACTTGATTCCCAACCTCTCCACTGCGGATTAAAGTCTCTCCTGCGCCTCAGTATAATCCCAGGAGTCGCCAAGATTTCAATAAAGTCATCCAGAAAGGGGCAAGTTGGGGGACAGTAACCTCCCTCAAGCTTCCTCCGGACTCTCGCGTTTGCGATGCACCAAAATAGGCGAGCGCAAGGCTCTCCGTCCTACGTTCAACTTTTTGCGGGTTAGCAGTTTCTCGTTTCCCGGGAGGCCCTACTGGGAATGTTTTGCAAGCGACTCTTAACGCTCTGGGTGAGAAAGGAGGTCAGGAACCAGTCAACATCAAGCACCAGAAACTCACAGAGATGGACAATTTATCCCCAAACAGGACTTGCGAAGTGGAAGGGAAAGAAAGTACTGATATACTATTCAGGGTGTGACCAGGAAACTACGCTGTAAATACTTAGAAAACAGCGGTGAGACGGGGTAAAAACAGGCTAGATGCCCGTATTTTCTCCATCTTTGTCTTTAAGCCCGACTTCTGCACAGAAATCGGAACAGTGATTAGTTCTATGAAAAACATCTGTGAGCTACAGGCAATACCTCCAAGTTCCGCCTAGACCCTCCAAGTGCCTTTCCCTGAGATGGAGGAAAGCTGAGAGATTGAGTTAAATTACTATTAAATACTAAATTCCTCACTCAAATCCTTCCTTTAATTGCAGTGTTCAAAGTCCCAATAACCAAAATGTGAAAGACAAAAGCTCACTACAAATCAGGAATGGAAGCTTTCAGGGCATTCTATCTTCTGATCAGAAAATTGCCTAAAAGTGCAGCTGAGTTTGGGATATGTGGGGGTTAATTACACAATTCTCTCAACTCTAGTGTATATTTGAATAGTTCTGTAACTTTTTAATTACTGATTAAAATGGAGTGGGGGGGGCAGGCTGTCCCAGCATTCTGGTCTTAATACTAAAGGTATTGGTAATTCTGCTCTGCCACTAAGAACCAATCACCTCCTGGGAACATCACAAACCCAGTCCTTCTCTCTTCCAGGGAAGAAGGGCAGGCTGCAATCTAAGGTAATATAAGCAGTAAATGCCCCTGTCTAATTTGTCTTTCTGAATTAAGGAACCAAATCTTGGATGCGAAGTCTCAAGTAAAATTAAAGCAGGAAATATGTCAGCCCATTGAAGTGTTGGGTAGAGTTATAAGAATAGCCATCTTTGAGAATCTTCATTAAGATGTAAAATAACTCATAAAAATTAAATTTATTCTCCACTAAGTTTCAGAACCAAAACTAATTGCCTAATTTAGTACCAGAGATTAGGATTTGCATTTCCTCATTTTAACGTAATGCTTCTAAACAAGCTAACTGCTTTGGGGTGAAGGTTATACTTTTTACTTTTCCCTTAGCATCAGGTAAAATACACCTGAGGGGATGTTCTCAGCTTCTGGAAGGCCCTGACTTTTACCAATCAAGCTTCCAATGATACTAGGTTAAGGAATTCTTAGCTCTATCTAGGACAGTATGTGCAGGTGTGGATTAGGAAGTGCTTGGAGAAGAAAAATTCATCATGACAGAAACTATTCCCTCTTCACACACTTCTCAGACTTCTGGCTTCCCTTTTTTCATGTTTCCATATTTAAACTGCCACTGGTGTCTAATTTCAAAGGATTTAAGTTGTGTCAAGAGTAAGTGGATAGCACTCACCTAGTAGAATTTGTCCCACCATCTGACTCCATATGTTAAGGCATAACTGTGATTTGTGGGAAAGCAATGTTTACTCAAATACAATGGGACTTGTGGGAAAGCAATATTTAGGAGATATTTGGAAATCCCAAAGATAAGCAAGTCTCAGGAATTTTTCCTTTTGTATAAGATGACTAGGTAAACATTAAAATCATGAATTAATGAACTATTTCTTCAGCAGAATCTTTTCTCTCTGATATTTCATTTTGCCATATTATGGCGTTTCCCATAATTTCCATTATTCAGGCATTTTCAAGTTTTTAATTAGGTGCAAGTACACTTTTAAGTGGACTTGATGCAAAAACAGTCCTGATTACTGCTTGGGCTCTATTGCCAAGACTATGATTATAAAGCTCTGCCACCAAACTTTGCCTTAAGCTGTAAATTCAAAACATTTCTAGCCATATGCATAAGCTCCAGTTAGAGATCTTGAAGCCAAACAAACAAACAAACAAAAACAGTAAATCTAATTCCCACCAAAGAGCTTGCTAGCAAAAGAATATTGTACTTTGAACAAGGTTTCTTAGTGCTTAAGATTATTCCTTGGGAGTATATTATGTATTTATGGAAACTAAATTAAAAGATAAGACACCACAATTATATTAAGCAAATTTAATCCAGTAAAATAGCTTAATAAAGTGTCCAAATCAAGTCTAACAAAGTGGGAATTCTATGTATCGCTATGTCATTCCTTTTTTACTTGAACCCTTTACCAATAACACATTACTACAGAACTTCTTCCTCATGTTTCTAGTACAAATGAACTAGTTTCTCTCCATTATATAATACCATACAAAGTGTCTTGGATGTTTCTTCATGAATCTTCACTCTAATGAATTCTGTGCTGTGTTTACTTACTGCTTTTGATAATTATGTGCCAATTTTTCAAAAATTACCTTTTTATAAAAATATTTTTCTATGTCATCTTCAAAGCGTAGCCCTCAGAATTTGAAGTCATATTCCAGATGGTCAAATCAGATCCAAGGAGAGGAGCTCTGATCCTTTGATTCTAAATATCGCATAGCAAGTAATGGAGTCTAAAACTGTATCTGGTGCTTAAACAGCTACATCACATACTTTTTCCATGATAGATTGAAAATTAAAATTCACATCCATTTTTTTCCTAGATGGTATTAAGCCACAGATCAAAAAATCCTAGACTGTTATACTTACCTTTTTTCTTAAATTTGTTAAATATATTAATTACATATTTTACCTGCATTCAATTTCATATTCTACATATTTGGTAAGCAGTCACACTAGACTTTCTGAGCTGCTGATACAATTATTCATCAAGTGTGGCTGAAGAGGAAGACCTGTGATGATTTACTACCAACCAATCTACCTGACATAATTTTATTAGATGGTGTCTAACCTGAAATAAAAATCTGACAAAGATACTGTTAACAGTCTCCAGAAAAGAATCTATACAAATCTCATATTATATAATAGTTTCCTAAAATACCAAACAAAATGTTGCCAGATCACCATTATGATAGATGCTTAAAAGAAATTTGATTAAAAACATGGCAGCTTTTACAAAATAATGGCCATCTTTATTTTAAGCAGTAAAACACCAGAATTATTCCCATGAAAAATCATGAACATAATATAGGACACTATAATAATAGAACATAATAATAGGACACTTCATGTAACACTTATTATTCAGTACTGACTGGATATTCTAGACAACACAAGATAAGGAAATGTGTTTGTGTGAGAGAAAAGAAGATACAATATATTTAGATGATAAATTTATAGATAGTATAATTTTCTATTCATAAAATCCCAGAGAATTACAAAAAATAATTAAAACTAGAAAGAGTTCAATGAAATAATTACCTTAAAATAAAAATAAAAAACAGCTTTTCTACATACCTGCAGTAACTAGACAAAAAATAGGATTTCTACCAACTATAAATAAATGATAATGGACATTTTAATGTCTCTTCTCCTCCATGAAACCTACAAAAAAATAACAAAAAGTACAACCATCAAAAAATAAAATTATATCTTTTATGAAACTCCATAAGCCAACTAAACTTCAACCATAATATATATGAAGTTCCCAAGTGCCATGAAAATTGGACCAAGATGGGAGAGAATGCTAAGAGAGGATTCCTGCCACTAGAGACCTTGGGAAGAGCTGGTAGATTAGAGTTTTCCAGAGTAGTGGTTCACGCAGAGCTACAAAACCAATAACTTCTTGTTTGGAAAAAAAAGAAAAAGAAGATCTAGGTACACAGGCTGAATTAGACAGGAATTTCCCATAATCCTATGTCTCAACACAAAAATTAGAAAGAAAACAGGACTTAATGTGAATAGTGAGCTGACACTATTATTTCAAGAATGAAACTAAGGGTGTGGTAAGATAAAGAGAAAACTATAGATGACAAGTTGCTCTGCAGCTGCTAGTTCTCATCAGTTGGAAATATGAGGATATTTAAAAGCTAAAGTGTACGTTAAATAAGAAAAATAAGGAAATGTCACATTAGTCCAGAGAACTGCTCACCATTACATTTATACTCTTCACCTGCAGATAGCTAGTCCTGAAGGAAGTTGCCTCAAAAAGGTAAGTAATAATTTTAAAAAGCCAACATAGGATCTACATAAATATTATAAGAAAGAATACAAAACAAAAATGAAAAATTACAGATAGGAATACACACCTGAAAATTTTTACTACCAAGCAGATAAAATTTTTGACTAGCAGTCTCTAATCAAATGAGTAACAAAACAATTCTAATGGATTTCAGAGAATTAAGAACTAAAAACAGAATTACAGAATTTCAAGGAGAAAATGAAAAGTTCACAGAATACCATTTTCCTCTCCCATACCTGATCAATGCCAATGCTCCTGTGCAGAGCCTTCTCCTCACATGGCTAAATCATGGTCTGTTTGGGCCTAGTGAACTCTGCTGACTTCATCCTGATGACTCCCTGAGACCCCACCCCACCACAAATGTTGGGAGCCACCAGGCAGGTGGTGGCTGGCATTAGTGTACCCTGGGTCTTTTGCTGAGTGACTTCAGACCCAGCACTAGAGCCAAGTTTGAATTTGTATTACTCTGGTAAACACCACTTGCTCCTATCTGGTGACTCACTGAGAACCTACCTCAAGCAATTCATGTACTACCAGAGGCTCTTTCAGTAACTGAGCCTAACAGGAAAATGGCAGATGGAGGTTGATCTCAGGCTGCCTTTGGACTTTTTCTGACCTACCCCCTCTCCCCCATACTCAGTGCTGGTGGAAGCCAACCTAGGTGTGCAGCTTGGCCCCTTTCACACACACCCAGGCCCAGCAGAGGCAGCCACAACTGTGGGTTGGTTTGTAGCACCAAACATGTAGGCCAGGGCCATCACAGGCAGTGCCTGATATTGGTCTGCACCAAGTCCCTCCCAAGAGGCCCTAGAACCAACACACCCAGTGGTGGGCTTCAGGTCACACCAGAGTATGACCACATTAGCTCCACAAGTGGCACACCCAAAGGGAGATCTTCAAAGGCACCAGACCCTGCTGAGGCAAATTTCACTTCATGGGGTCAGCCCTTGCACAGCAGATCATATACTGTGGTAGGGGTCGTTCTTCACAGTCAGTCAGCCTGAGGGTCAACTCCCCCCACAGACAGGCCAAGATCAATAAAGACTCAATTACAACAGGAAGGCTCATTCACCTACCCCACATAGGGACATTACTGAAGTACCGAGCTCAAGTGATCAGAAAGACTGCACCACTGAGCCCCACAAGACACCAACTATATAAGGCCACTATACCAAGACTGGGAGACACCTAAGACACAGAAACAAATACAGTGACATGGCCAAAATGAAAAGACAAAGAAATATGCCCCAAATAAAATAACAGAAGTAATCCCCAGAAAAAAATAATTAGATGAAATGGAGGGAAGCAACCTACCAGATACAAAGTTCAAAACAATGGTTATAAGAATGCCCAAGAAACTTAGGGGAAGCATGGATAAACTAAGTGAGAATTTAAACAAAGAGATAGTAAGAAGAGATAGTAAGCATTAAAAAAAAGACACAGAAACCATAAAAAATAAAGTCATAAATGAAGAAAACAACATCTGAAGAATACTTTACAAGGAATCAACTTCAGGTTCGATGAAGCAGAGGATCAAATCAGCAACTTGCAAGACAAGGTAGCAAAAAACATTCAACTAAAGCAACAAAAAGAAAAGAAAAAAATTTTAATGAAGATAGTTTAAGGGACCTCTGAGATAACATCAAGCACAACAATATCCACATCATAGAGGTACCAGAAGGAGAAAAGAGAGAGCAAGGGATTAAAAACTTATCTGAAGAAATAATGACTGTAAACTTCCCTAACTTGGTGAAAGAAAAAAAAAAAACACAAGTCCAGGAAGCACAGAGAATCCCAAACAAGATAAACCCAAAGAGGCCCAAAACAAGACACATCATAATTAAAATGGCAAAGGTTAAAGACAAAGAAAGAATCTTAAAAGCAGCAAGAAAAACACAGTTAACTATAAGGGAGTTCCCATCAGACTTTCAACTGATTTCTCCACAGAAATATTTCAGGCCAGAAGGGATTGGCATAAAGTATTTAAAGCATTAAAAAGCAAGGACCTACAACCAAAACTTCTCTATCCAGCAAGACTATTATTTAAAATTGAATGTGAACTAAAGCTCTACCCAGGCAGAGAAAGCTAAAAGACACCAAACCAGTATTACAAAAAAAATGTTAAAGGGTCTTTTTTAAGAAAAAGAAAAAAAGAGAGAGAGGAATATAGTTATAAAGAATAAAATGGCAATAAATAGATGCCTATTAATAATTACTAAAGTGTAAATAGGTTAAACTCTCCAATCAAAAGATAGGGTCACTAAGTGGGTAAGGAAACAAGACCTATATATATGCTATCTACAAGAGACCCACCTCAGAATGAAAGACACACACCAACTAAAAGTAAAGGGGTGGAAAAAGGTATTTCATGAATATAGAAATTTTTTAAAATCTAGGGTAACAATACTTAGACAAAATAGACTTTAAAATAGTCTATAATAAGAGACAAATAATAACATTGTGTAATAATAAAGGTATCCATCCAACAAGAGGACATAACTCTTGTAAACATTTATATGCCCAACATAGGAGCACCTAAGTATATAAAGCAAATCTTGATGGACATAAAGGCAGAGAGCAATAGTAGTACAGTCATAGTAGGGGATTTTAACACCCCACTGACATCAATGGATAGACCTTTCAGACAGAAATCAACAAGGAAACAGCAGTCTTAATGAACACACTAGATCATATAAATTTAATTTATATTTTCAGAGCATTTCACCCCAAAGCTACAGAATATACATTCTTTTAAAGTTCAAATGGAACATTTTCTAGACCCATAACAAGTCTCAAAAATTTAAGAAGATTAAAATCATATCAAGAATATTCTTTTTTTTTTTTTTTTTTTTTTTTTTTATACTAGGCAAAGAACTTTATTAATCTTGGTTTCAAACTTTATTCCCAGGCTTCTTCAGCTTAATTTGCTGCAAAGAATGATTTGTGTATAAGCAAAAACTGAAAAGAGCTGCAGTGTCCAAGGGGCTAGAGCTTAAAAATATTAGAGATCTAGATTTTATCAGATCCATAAACAAAATTTGAAAAAGCAGTCATATTATAAAATAGCAGCTCCCAGTAACTTCTTCAAGTTTATCTTCTTCAGAAGTTGACTCAATTCAGTTTGCTTCATTCTTGGAAGCCTCATCAAAATTCTCCACAAGATCTGGAACTTCATCATCATCATCCTCTCCTGTAGCAAGTGGTGCTTTTCCATCCACAGATTGTTTGGGCAGAGCTTCAGCTAGTCTCCTTAAACTGGTCAGACTGTCTGCACCAAGCTGATTTAAGATGCTGGGCAGCATTTCTGTCAGCTGCTTCGTCTCAGCATGGCCTGTAATGGTGAACGTGTTCGCTGCCAGAGATGCCTGAACTTTAGGGTTGTTAAAGTGGATCACTGTTCCTTGGTTTGTGAACATATTTACCTCTTCAATGCCAGAGATGTTGTTTACCCCCAACTTCTTTAAAGAGAACTGAAGTTTTTTATCATCTGCTGTAGCTGTTCTGTGAACCACCTTCTTCTTCCTACGAGCAGTACCTTTCCCACCAATGCGCACTTGTGCCTGCAGTTTGGCGAGTTTCTCTTGGTTCATGATAGTTTCTTTCATCTTGTTGGAGAGAAAACGGGGCCGCGCGGGGGACTAGGGTTGGTGCTCAGGGGGGTCTTTGGCAGACCAGCTGAAAATAAGCGCGCACACGCGGGGACGCAAGATGGCAGCTCAAGAATATTCTTAAGCCACAATGGTATGAAACTAGAAATCAACTACCACCACTCTCCCAAAAAACCCTGTAAAACACATGAGCACGTGGAGGCTAATGACATATTACTAAACAATGAATGGATTAACAATAAGATCAAAGAAGACTGACAGTGACCAGGGGGGAGAGGGAGGAGGAAAAAGGGGGAAAAGAAGATGAAGGGTATAATCAAGGAATTAGTATAAATGACCCATGGACATGGACACCGTGGTGGGGATTGACTGTGAGAAAAGAGGTGGGTGGGGTGGGAGGGAGCAATGGGGGAAAAAGTGGGACAACTATAATAAAAAAACAATAAATAAATTTTTTAAAAAGAAATCAAAAGATACCTTGAGACAAATGAAAATGAAAACACAACAACCCCAAACCTATGAAAAACAGTGAAAGCAATCCTAGGAGGAACATTCATAGCATTACAAGCCACCTCAAGAAACAAGAAACTTTGTACCTAAAGGAATGAGAATAATAACAACAAACAAAACCCAAAGTAGTGGAAGGAAAGAAATAAAGATCAGAGTGGAAATAAACTAAATAGAATCTTTAAAAATACAAAGGACCAATGAAACCAAGAGCTGGTTCTTTGAAAAGATAAACAAGATTGATAAACTTTAACCAGACTCATCAAGAAAAAGAAAGAGAGAGGGCCCCAATAATAAATGAAAGAGCAGTAACACAAACACCACAGAAATACAAAGGATTATAAGAAAATATTATGAACAATTATATGCCAACAAATTGGACAATCTGGAAGAAATGTATAAGTTCCCAGAAACATACAATCTTCCAAAACTGAATCAAGAAGAAAAATCTAAACAGACCAATTACAACTAACAAAATCAAAGCAGTAATCAAAGAAATCCAAACAAATAAAAGCCCTATGGTACATATTTAATGGAATACTATTCAGCCATAAGAAAAAATGAAATACTGCCATTTGCAAAAACATGGATGAACCTTGAGAATATCATGCTAAGCAAAATAATTCAGACAGAAAAAGTTAAGAACCACATGATTTTACTCATATGTGGAATATAAAACTGAAAGCAACAAATGAACAAACAAGGAAAACAAATAAACAGAAATTCAAAGACACAGAAAACAGTATGTGGTTATTAGAGGGAAGAATGATAAGAGGGTATTAAAGGGTAAAGGGGGTCAAACATATGGTGATAGAAGATGATTTGACTTTGTGTGGCGGGCACACAAAGCAATTTGAAGATCACGTATCATAGAAAGGTAAACTTGAAAGCTATATAATCTTATTAACCAATGCCACCCCAATAAATATAATAAAAAGAAAAAACAGTCCTAGGTCACATGGTTTCACAGGTGAATTTTACCAAGCATCCAAAGAACAAACACCTATCCTCCTCAAAAGTTCCACAAAGAATTCAAGAGGAGGGAAGACTCTCAAGCTCATTTTACAAGGTCAAGATTATTCTAATGCCAAAACCAGTTAAAGACATTACAAAGAAAGAAAATTATAGGCCAATATCCCCAATGAAAATAGATGCAAAAATCCTCAACAAAATATTAACAAACCAAATTCAGCAATACATTAAAAAGATCATACACTGTGATCAAGTGGGGTTTATTACTGGAACTAATTCAAGGTTGGTACAACATCCACAATCAATTAATGAGATATACCACGTAAGATAAAAATCATATGATCATATCAATAGCTGCAGAAAAATATTTTGACAGAATCCAGCACCAATTTATGATTTAAGAAACTCTGAGCAAAATGGGAGTGGAGGAACACATTTCAGCATGATAAGGGCCACATATGACAAATAATCATTCTCAAAAGGGGGGAAACTAAAAGCATTTCCCTTAAGATCAGGAAAAAGGCAGAGATGTCCACTTTTATCACCCTTATTTAACATAGTACTGGAAGTTCTAGCCACAGCAATCAGACAAGATAAAAAAATAAAAAGCATCCAAAATGGAAAGGAAGAAGTAAAATTGTCATTATATGCAGACAACATGATATGTCTATAGAGAATCCTGAAGATTCCACCAGAAAGTTCCTAAAACTGATAAATGAATTCAGTAAAGTACCATGATACAAAATAAACATTCAGAAATTGGTTGCATTTTTATACACCAGTGATAAACTATCAGAAAAAAAAAACTTAAAAAAAAATCCCGGACTTCCGGCCAAGATGGAGGCTTAGACGGACATGCTAGGTCTCCCTCTACAACTAGAGAGGAATACAACTACTTCAAAACAAAGGATAACTAGAAATTCCAGAAAATAAAACTACACGGAAGCCCAACATATGAAGTTATAAACCAGTGGTGCCATTTGGGCAGGTAAGAGTTAAAGAGGGCAGTGCTGTTTGCGGTCACACCTGAGACAGCCGCGGGGCAGCGAAAAATTCCGGCTGCAGTCAAGCCCCTGGCGGTGCGCGACTCCGGCGCTGGGGAGAGCGGCCGCCGCATCGCCTTGAACAGTGAGGCCCCGGGGGGCGGGAGGACGGATCCCGGTCTCCTAGCTGAATAACTGTGTGAATCCATCTTGGACCCCGGCCCCCAAAGAAAGCGCCACAGGGCTGCGAAATAGGTCGCGGACAGGCGCCGGTCGCTGAATTGTGACGCGTACACAGACACTGCCCCCTACAGCCGGCCCAAGAAAACAAAACGCATCTGTCAAAATGAGGCAGACAACTATAGAAATCCCGGTAGCACAGCTCACCAGGCAACAGATAGAGAACCTGACAGATGAACAGATAAGAAACCTGTCAGAGGCTCAGTTCTGGGCCATTGTTATCAGGTGGCTTACAGAATTCACAAAAGAGCAGGAAAAAGATAAGAAAGAAGTGAAAAACTTTCATAACGAAAGGAACAAAACCACATACGAGACAGATGGTGAGGAAAAAAAATCCAGAGTTCATTTCAACAAACTGGAATATGGAGAAGGAACAAGCAGTCAACCAATGCAGAGAGAGGAAATGGGAAGCAACAATGAGAGGATCAGAAACCTCTGGGACAGCTATAAAAGGCCCAACATAAGAATCATTGGTTTGCCAGAGAGTGAGGAAGATGAACTAGAACTTGAAAAATTGAGTGAAAATATAATAAAGGAGAACTTCCCAGACTTGGGGAAGGGAATAGACTTGCAGGTCCAGGAAGCAAGGAGAGTTCCCAAGAGACTGGACCCAGGGAGAACCACTCCAAGACACATTATAATCAAAATGTCAAAAATTAAAGATAAAGAGAGAATCTTAAAAGCAGCAAGAGAGAAGAAAAGAATTATGTACAAAGGGGTCCCAATTAGACTATCAGCTAACTTCTCAAGGGAGACCCTACAGGCAAGAAGGGACTGGCAAGAAATATCCAAAGTAATGAAAATCCAAAACCTACAACCACGAATACTCTATCCAGCGAAATTGTCATTCAGAATAGAAGGACAGAGAAAGTGTTTCCAGGACAAAATAAAACTGAAAGAGTTCATTAGATCCAAACCACTGTTATATGAGAAGTTAAAGGGACTGGTTTAAAAAACAGAAGCTAGGGAGATGAAACAAAGCCAAACTAAACAGGCAACGAGAGTGGAAAAGGAACTGTGGGTACGGGAAGCATATTGGGGGGAGGTTAACACGGAGGGGGAGTGGGGAGAGGGAGGGAGATGATATAGGAATTGGGGATCATGGTAGGAGGGAATGGAATAGATGGAGAGAGGTTGGGAGGAACTGTATGCACAACTAATGGACATAATCTAAAAGGGGGGGACAACTGGAAGGAGGGGGGCCACCGGGTGGAGGGGAGCAGAGGGAAGGGAAATTGGCACAAATGTAATATTTTAATCAATAAGACACACTAAATCTGAAAAAAAAAATCCCATATACAATTATATTTTTAAAAAACATCCAAGAATAAATTTAACCAAGGAGGTAAAAGACTTGCACTCAGAAAATTTTTAGACACTGAAAAAAATGCAAATAAATGGAAGCATAGACCATGTCCATGGATAGGAAGAATTAAAATATCTATACTACCTAAAACAATCTATAGATTCAATGCAATTACTATCAAAATACCAATGATGTACTTCACAGAACTATAACAAATAAATTAAAAGATTTTTATGAAACCTCAAAGGACCCCAAACAGCCACAACAATCCTGAGAAAGAAGAACAAAGTTGGCAGCATCATGCTACCTGATATCAAACTATCCTACAAGACTATAGTAATCAAACAGCATGTGCACTTAGGTAGTTATTCCACCTCTAAGTGTGGGCTGTGCTTAGCGACTTCTTTCCAAAGAGCACAGTGTGGAATGGGGGAAAAGGAGTAACTTTATAGTGGATAAACCTGGCAACCACTACCTCAATCAAATGATCAAAGTGAACATCAAAGGCAGGAAGTCATGCTGATAGTATGATATGACATGATAAAAATGGCACTTTAAACCTGTGGTTTTCCTCCCCAAAGCCCACAATCCTAGCCTAATCATGAAAAATACATCACCGGGAGTCTGCACGATCCTTCCCCATGTGGGAAGGCCACCCTCCCATCCACATCCCCACTCTTATTAGGGATTTCTGGACTCAAGGGTAGGTAGGACGACAATCATGTCCAGCTTGAAGCAGCTAGAGGAGCTTGAGACCTTTGCCCATTGTCCCTTATAAGATTATAAAGGGTCTTAATATCTGAGAGGGAGGGATTGTTATTTTTTATTATTAAAATAATTAATTAATCATTTATTTATTTTAAAAAAGAAGAAGAATATATGAAAGGGTGAAGCAGGAGAGCTTGTATGTACGAACCATGGGCATGGATGTGGGGGCGATTGTTGGGGGAGGTTGGTGCTGGATGAAGGGTAGCAAAGGGGAAAAAATTGGAACTATTGTAACAATATAATCAATAAAATATACTTTAAAAAAATACATCAGCCAAGATGCTCCTAAGGACATAAAACAGCTAAATGTATTATGGTATCCTGGATGGGATCATAGAACAATTAAAGGACATTAGGTAAAAACTAAGGGAATCTAAATCAGTTATGGATTTTAGGTAATAACAATGTATCAATATTGGTTCATTAATAAATACTGAGTTGTATAATTATTCTATGAAGTCTAGTAAGATGTAAAATACATATAGAATTAAAATAAGTGGTAATAACAGCATATTGGTTGGGAAGTTAAATGCACTATCCAGGAGTAGAAAGATATAATTGTCTATGGCTTGTATTATTTATCCAATAATAATTATTATAAAATTTTATGGTGGTGAAATGCTTATAATTTTCTATTTCAAAAAACCATCTTCTAACAACTGTATATTTTTTATAGATAAAATTAATATGACCTCTGTAAGCTAGGTTGTACACGGTCCCTAGATAAGTAAGGACTTCCTGGTCTTAGAAGTCCAAGCAATAAAACTTACTTTCATATTTTTTAATTTTTTTTAAATTTATTGATCTGAGAGAGAGAGAGAGAGACAAAGGGGGAGAGAGAAAGAGAGAGTGTGTGTATATATCATTGATTTGTTGTTCCACTTATTTACGTATTCATTGGTTGATTCTTGTATGTGCCCTGACCAGGGATCAATCCTGCAGCCTTGGTGTATTAGAACAATGCTCTAATCAACTGAGCTACCTAGCTACCCAGCCAGGACTTTGATTTAATATTCCTTAATACTTAGAAAACATAAGACACATTGCAAAAACAATTATTTACTTAAAAAAAAAACTCTTTAGGTTTCCAGCTCTGCTTCTGAATTTATAAATTTCGATTCATAAACAACTTTTAGGGAAAGTAGGATGCACTTGAGTACTATTCCTCTCAAGAACAGAATGGAAATCTTGAATTCTTGACTACAACATGGTTGCCATATCATATCACAGACCTGACACCAGTTAAATGAAGTAAGACATTGAAATGAGATTTTAACACTTCATAGAACACAAGAATTTGTGTTTTTCTTTACTGGGGGTTAAAGACTGAATGTAATATTTCAATCATACCTGAAAGAACATGAGTTAATATTTCACAGCTACTTAATCCACTCATTCAAAATAGTAATCCAAATGTTCAAATATTTATGCTTTGTAAGTAAATTTCAATGCAAATCAATTGCCTTCAAGACAAATTATATTAAAACATTATAGTCCAAGTCAAAAAGAATTCTTAAAGCAATAAGAGAAAAAAATTCTTATACAAGGAACCACCCCCCCCCATAGGATATCAGTGAATTTTTCAGCAGAACTATTGAAGGCCAGGAGAGAATGGGCTCATGTAGTCAAAAAGTTGAAAGGGAAACAAGAACCTGCCAACTAAAAATACTTTACCTTGCAAAGCTGTCCAGAAATGAAGGCAAAATAAAGACTTTCACAAAGAAACAAAAGCTGAGGGAGTTTATCACCAGTAGATCTACTGTATGAGAAATGCTGAAAGGAGTTCTTCAAGTTGAAATGAAAGGATGCTAAATAGAACAAGAAAACACAGGAAAATATACAATACATTGATAAAGGTAACTATATAGCCAGATTCAGAATACTCTAATAATATAGTACAGTGGTGTGATAACCACTTAACTTTAGTATAAGGGATAAGGGCAAAAGTATTAAAAACAGTTATAGCTACAATAATTTGTTAATGAATATATAATAAATAAAAGGTGTAAATTGTGACAACAAATACATAAAATAGAGAAGTAGGAGAGTAGACTCTTTGTATGTGATTAAAGTTAAGTTGTTATCAACTTAAAATGTTTCAGGGTAACCACAGAACAAAACAAAACAAAACATTATTAGATACACCAAGACTGAAAAAGAAAAAGGGAATAAAGTATACCACTACACCATTATGGGAAACCATCAATTCACAAAAGAACATAGCAAGAAAAGAAGAAAGGAACAAATAAAATAGCCAGAAAATAATTAGTAAGATGGCAATAGTAAGTCCTTACCTGAGGCGGAGGTGCCTCACACACCCTAGGCTTGGGTGGAAGTTGCTCTGTCCAGCAGAGGCTTCGTGACCACGGTGGAACAAACTTTACCCAGGACATTTTATTATGCCTGGGGGAAAGAAGTGGCTGCTCTCTTTAGGGGAGAACAGCAATTAGACCTTCTTCCCTCGTGCCTTTTATTGAGGAGGATACACACGAGAGATACAAGGTCAAGATTCATGAATCATCAATAACTTGGAGGTGTTAGGATTACAGTTGACAGTAACAGATTACATGTACCAGTACAGGGGGCACGGTGACCAGTCTGTGTCAAGATCTATTAAACATCTTGATGCCACACTGGCATTAGGTGCAAGGTTTCATACATTTCTTGCTAGAGATTGTTTATGTTACATTAATGATAAAGAAAGCAGAGCAAGTTCTAAAGCATAATAAACATAATAAGCATTTTTAAAATCCAATTCCCATGGCAACCCTCTGAGTGGTCTTCGGTTATGTTCCACACACAGCCTTATGTTGAAATTTAAAGACAAGCACCGCTGGAATGTCAGCAGCATTCATGCTTAGGCCAGGGCTACAATTCCCTAAATCATGAGGAGCGGTTCCCTACACTTAACTACCAACAATTACTTTAAATGTAAATGGATTACATTCTGCATTCAAAAGGCATAATGTGGCTGAACGGATTTTTTAAAAAAACAAGACGCAACTGTACAGTGCCTCCAAGACATTTACATCAGTTTCAAGGACACACATAGGCTCAAATTGAAAAGATGGAAATACATATTCCATGCAAATGGAAAACAAAAGAGAGAGCAGGGGTAGCTACATTTATATCAGACAAAATGGACTTAAGTAAA
Source organism: Furipterus horrens (assembly GCF_987537825.1). Lineage (NCBI taxonomy): Eukaryota > Metazoa > Chordata > Mammalia > Chiroptera > Furipteridae > Furipterus > Furipterus horrens. The sequence goes on from NW_028327180.1 coordinate 73,295,728, forward strand.
AACTACAGTAACAAGAAACAAAGAAGGTCATTATATAATGATAAAGGGTACAATTCATCAAGAAGATATTACAGTTATAAATATATATGCACCCAACATCAGAGCACATAATGCATAAAACAAATACTAACGGATCTGAAGGAAGTAATAGAAAACACTAACTAAAATAATAGTAGGAGACTCCAATACCTCACTTTTGTAAGTGGATAGATCATTTAGACAGAAAAATCAGTAAGGAAACATTGAATTTAAACTATGCTTTAGGTCAAATAGAACTAAGAAATATATTTAGAACATTCCATCTAATGGCACCAGAATATACATTATTCTCAAGTGCACATGGAACATTCTCAAGGATATATCATGTTAGGTCACAAAATAAGTCTTTGCAAATTTTAAAACTGAAATAATATGAAGTATCTTTTCTGACCACAGTGGTACAAAACCAAAAATAAATAACAGACAAAAACCTGGAAATTTTACGTATATGTGGAAATTAAACAGCATATTCCTAAAAACCAGTGGGTCAAAAATGACATCAAAATGAAATTTTTTAAATCTTGAAACAAGTGAAAATGAAAACACAACATACTTTGTGGGATTTAGCAAAAGCAATTCTAAGAGGCAAATTTATAGTAATAGACACCTACATTAAGAAAAATGGTCTCCTTGGGAGGGTAAGATGGCCGCGGAGTAGGGACAGTGTTCTCAGCTCGCTCCTGTTAAGGAAAGAATCCAGGAACAAATGCGGAGAGGAGTGACTGAGTGAGTGTGGATATCTGATAACATGAACGGGGAGGAGATCGTGGGAGCAGCGTGGAGTGGGGTGGAGGGGTTATCACAAACTGCAGGCTGAGTCATTCCGAGACTCCGAGCATTTGCAGTATCAAGCCAGAGAGCTCACTAGCCGGGAGTGAATTCTTGTAGGGAGTTAGGGAGAGGATTTGGCCAAAAAAGCCAGAGGAGGGAGAGAACAGTGAACAATCAGGACTGGGAGAAACTGTGTGATCTGAGTCTAGAGGGAAACATCCTCAGCTGCAACCTCCCACCGAAAGCTCGGCACTCCGGGCGAGCCCAGCACTAGCGCTAGGGCCCTACAGAACAAAGGAGCAGTTTTGGGGCAAGGAGAACGGCAGCACAGAAAAGCTGCTGCGGAACTCCGGACTGGGGGAGAAGTGCGTTCTTGAAACCAGTATTTGCTCTTTAGTCGCGCTAGAATCCCACAGAACAAAAGGCCGGTCTGGGGCTAGGAGGGAAATAGGATGCTCAGGGTGTGTAAGTAGGGAAGAGAGCAGAGGCGGAGGTTCTGGAGGGGAGACGGTTTTAGGGCAGGGAGGAGGAGCCGCAGGGAAGGGCTGCTGCGAAGCTCCAGACTGGCAGAGAGCTCCGGGGTAGGAGAGCACTGCACTGACCGACCACACTAGAATCCTACAGAACAAAGGGACGGTGCTGTGGCGGGAAGAAAGATAGAGTGCACAGGCTGATAGACAGGGAAGCCAGTGGAAGCTGTAGCTCGGAATAGAGAAAGTTTTGGGGCAAGGAGAAGAGCACACGCAGGAAAGCCACTGCAAAGCTCCAGACTAGGGGAGAGGCCCTGGGCAGGAAAGGGCCACTGGGCCCGGCACTTTGACCGACTGTGCCAGAGTTCTGCAGAACAAAAGGACGATCTTGAGACAGGGAGAGAGATAGGGTGCGCAGGCATATAGACAGGGAAGAGAGCAGAAGCTGTAGCCTGGGAATAGAGACAGGACTGGAGGTAGGGCGGGGATTGCTGGCAGGCACGGGCTGGACCAACATAGGGAAGGAGTAGCTGGACACGCCTGAGGAGGGCTGAGGCTGCCTCAGGAGGGAACAACTAAAGGCAGCTCACAGCAGAGCGGTGGTAGGCCCACAAAAAAAAGACTACCAATCCCAGAATCAAGCAGAACCCTCCCACAGCCAGCCAACCAACCGGAAAAGATTTGAAACTCATGGAATTTTGAATAGGAGCGGACTCAGGAAGGAAGCAAGGAAAAACCAAAAAACAAACAAACCAAAAATACTCAGAGACTGTGCATAAAAGTTGAATTAAGTTAAAATCCTCATTCTTTTATCTCTCACTCTCTCTCTAACTACCCCTACCGTCAGTCCCTTCTTATTCTCTCTCCTTTTCTCCCCTCCTCTTCCCTCCCTTCTCTCCCCTTAGCATGTCTCCCCTTCATCCTATTCTCAGTTAATTTTATAATTTTAAGTTCTCTCCCTTTCTCACCCTCTCCTTTCTCTGTGCTACACACCTTCAACTTTATTAAATTTCTTTCTTTATTTTGTCCCCCTTCAGTCTACATTTGTTTTTCTTTCATCTCTTGTCCTTATTTTCCTTCTCTCCCTACACATATTCTCTCTCTCTCCCTATTCTACTTTATATTCTAATCTCTTAATATTCAATTATAATTCTAATCTATCCCCCTCTCCCTTTACTCTCCCATTCTTACCCCTTCTCTTTTTCTACCCCATCCCCTCACTTCTTTCTCTACCTCTTGTATTTCTCTCCTTCATCCTATCTTTTGTCAACTCTTCAATTTCAATCCTCCCCTCCCTAATATCTCCTCTTCCTCCTGATTCCCCTCCCTCCTCTGAGCTCTTTTCCTCCCAAATCCTCTTGCTTTCCTATCTCCTATTCCTCTCTCTCTATATTCACCCTTTCTCTCTATCTTGCAACTTTATATCATGTTTTAATCTCCTAATCTTTTTTATAATATATAATTTTAAAAAGAATTTTAATTCAGTCCCCTCTCTTCTACCTCCCCTTCTTCTTTCGTTCTCTCTCCTACCCTTCTCTTCTCTACTTTCTCTCTCTCTTTCCTCTCTCCCTTCCTGTCTTGCTATTTTCTACTCTGTATTTTTATTCTTAAAAAATTCTCTCTCAATCTGTTTCCTACCTTCTAACTTCCCCAGCCCTCTCTTTCAATTTCTGGCTGTCTGTCTGTTACAGAAACAGGGGAGTCCAAAAATCCCCAGAGTTTGCTGCTGGGGGATGGGGAGAAGTAAGCAGCTTTTCAAATGCTTCCACATGCCTGAGGCTGGTGGCTAGTGTCTTTCTTGTGCAAATGGCTTTAATGCATCCAAAGCCTCAGGCAGATGGGAGGAGTCTTGAACCAGGGGACGGTATGGAAAGCACACAGAGCCTACGTAAGGGTCTGTGAATGGTCAGAACTGTTTGCAATGCCCACTGCGTCAGAGGACGCAGTCAGGGATATATAAGCAGCTGCAGACATTTTAGCTCAGACTCTCGCTCTCTGACTCGGGCTCTCACTCGCGCTCTGGCTCTGGCGCTCTGACTCTCTGGCACGCTCGCGCGCTCGCTCTCGCTCTCTTGCTCTCTCGTGTGCTCCCTCCACGTGGCTTGGTGAAGGGGCCTTCTCCATGTGGCTTGGAGAAGGGGTCTCCAGGCTGCTTTAAGAGGCTCTCGCCATGCAGTTCTGAGAAGGAGAGAAGATCCACGCGGTTTGCAGGAAGAAGGCAGTTTGCAAGGAGGCTGAGAATCCAGGCGGTTCTGCATTGAGAGCTGGAGGGCACCACAGCACAGAAAGGACCTCCCCAATCAGATTGAATGATTGGCAGCTGCTGGTAAAGCTGAACTGTGTTTGGAAAGTAGGGAAACGGTTTCTCTGACTTCCCTAAAACTAGCCTGGTTTGGAAGGGGGGGAGGCAAGGATATGTGTTTGTGGGGTTTTAAAGAGCATAAGACTTAACAACAGAAATCCGCAAATAACTAAATCTATATAACTGTTAAATAAACAATTCTTTTTCTTTTCACTAAACTCTGGTATTGAGAGTTATAATTTTGGCGGCGGGCAACTGGGCCCCTAACTAAAGAGCCCGTGGGTTTGTTTTCAATTGGAGCAGCCCAGGGGTTCTGTAACATGTCTACCTGGATGTCTGTTGTGTCTACCCTACCTCCCACGCTAATCATATAGTATATACCGATTATATAATCCTAATACTATACACTTCCACTTTCTCACTCCACACTGTAACCCTCCCCTCCTTTTCAAACATACAGTGTAAGTGTTAATTGCTCTCTTACATAACCTTGATCCCAATTGCTAATATTAATACTCTATCAACTTCCAGCTCAAAAATTACCCTTCCTTCATTTAAAACAACTCCTTTCTGTTTCTCCTACGAAATAAGAGTCCCAGTATCTCCACAAGTATATTAACACGGGCTCATTTGCAGCCTATAGTGGGATTGCATTTGGGGGAGACATTGGAGGGTGTGGGTTTCTTGCCTGGGTTGTGTAATTATGTTTTAGCAGCACCTTCACAAAAGATCTCAAGACAAGGTGGGCAGAGTGACTCTCAATCAACTAACCAGAGAAAAAGATCCACCAAAAAGTAGCTGAAATACAACCAGACAGATTAAAGAAATATCATCAAGGACAACACAGACGGAGATCTAGAAGGGCGGAGGAGTAAGTGGAAGCTACACTAACCCCCTCCCAGGACCAGCCAGTGCTAACTCAGCCCCAGTACAGCAGACAGACCATTCCCCTCCAAGTGGCATCATACTAAGGGAAAATAAAAGCCCTGCATACAGGAATTAAGTTGCCACACCCACGGTCCTTAAGACTGATGGCCAACCACAGATTGAGTATAGTAACAACTAAAGAAGAGAGACAAAGGCAGTAGATCCCTGGAAGTCTCCAATAGGCTGCCTAGGGCCAGTCTGGTACATGATCTGATGCTACCAGAGGCAGATCCAGGAAGAACAGATCATTCTAAGAAGCACCAACAAACAAAAGGAATCACAAAAATGGGGAGACAGAGAAACAACCCCCCATCAAAAGGAAAGGTAGAATCCCCAGAAAGAGTGCTAAATGAAATAGAGGGGAGCAAAATATCAGATACGGAATTTAAAACATGGATTATGGAGAAGCTAAATGAGTTCAGCGGAAACTACAAAGAACTCCAGAAAAACTACAGTGAACTCCAGAAGAACTATAAGGAACTTACTGAGAATTATACCAGCATCAAAAAGGACATGGAAGCTATCAATAAGAGCCAGGAGGAAATGAAGAATACGATCTCTGAATTGAAGAACACAGTAGAAGGAATTAAAAGCAGGCTAGAGGAAGCAGAAGATCGGATCAGCAAGCTGGAGGACAACGTACACAAAAACTCCCAGACAATGCAACAAAATGAAAAAAGACTGAACAAGACTGAAGAGGTTCTAAGACAGCTGCAGGACAACATGAAACGTAATAATATCCATATCATAGGAATTCCAGAAGGAGAAGAAGAAGAGCAAGGGATAAAAAACCTCTTTGAAAAACTAATGACAGAAAACTTCCCTCACATGAGGAGAGAAAGAGTCACGCAAATCCAGGAAGCACAGAGGGTCCCAATGAAGATGAACCCCAACAGGCCCACCTCAAGACACATCATAATTAAAATGGCAACACTCAAAGACAAAGAGAGAATCCTAAAAGCAGCAAGAGAGAAACAACTAATAACATACAAGGGAGCTCCAATAAGGCTATCCTCAGATTTCTCAGCAGAAACACTATAAGCCAGAAGGGAATGGCAAAAAATATTCCAAGCAATGAAAAACAAAGGCCTACAACCAAGAATACTCTACCCAGCAAGGCTCTCATTCAAAATGGAAGGCAAAACAAGGAGTTTCTCAGACAAAGGAAGACTAAAAGAATACATCTCCACCAAACCAGCAATGCAAGAGATGCTAAAGGGTCTGCTCTAAGAAGATAAAGAAACAGAGAGAGACAGAGAAGAACACGAGTACAACGGGGAAAAAGGACAATGAATAAGTACTTATCAGTAATAACCTTAAATGTAAGTGGATTAAACGCTCCAATTAAAAGACATAGGGTAGGGACTTCCGGCCAAGATGGAGGCTTAGACGGACACGCTAGGTCTCCCTCTACAACCAGAGAGGAATACAACTACTTCAAAACAAAGGATAACTAGAAATTCCAGAAAATAAAGCTACACGGAAGCCCAACATATGAAGTTATAAACCAGCGGTGCCATTTGGGCAGGTAAGAGTTAAAGAAGGCAAAGCTGTTTGCGGAGGGGCGGGGCGGGGCGGCCAAAAAGCCCGGAGGCAATCAAGCCCCTGGCGTGCGCGACTCCAATCAAGCCCCTGGCATGCGCGACTCCGGCGCTGGGGAGCAGCCGCAGCATCGCCTTGAACAGTGAGGCCCAGGGGGGCGGGAGGACGGATCCCGGTCTCCTAGCTGAATAACTGTGTGAATCCATCTTGGACCCCCGCCCCCAAAGAAAGCACCACAGGGCTGGGCAGGTCGCTGATTTGTGACGCTTACACAGGCACCGCCCCTGACAGCCAGCCCATGAAAACAAAACGCATCTGTCAAAATGTGGCAGACAAATATAGAGATCCCGGTGGTGCAGCTCACCAGGCAGCAGATAGAGAACCTGACAGATGAACAGATAAGAAACCTGTCAGAGGCTCAGTTCTGGGCCATTGTTATCAGGTGGCTTACAGAATTCACAAAAGAGCAGGAAAAAGATATGAAAGAAGCGAAAAACTTTCATAACGAAAGGAACAAAACCACATACGAGACAGATGGTGAGGAATCCAGAGTTCATTTCAACAAACTGGAATATGGAGAAGGAACAAGCAGTCAACCAATGCAGCGAGAGGAAATGGGAAGCAACAATGAGAGGATCAGAAACCTCTGGGACAGCTATAAAAGGCCCAACATAAGAATCATTGGTTTGCCAGAGAATGAGGAAGATGAACTAGAACTTGAAAAATTGAGTGAAAATATAATAAAGGAGAACTTCCCAGACTTGGGGAAGGGAATAGACTTGCAGGTCCAGGAAGCAAGGAGAGTTCCCAAGAGACTGGACCCAGGGAGAACCACTCCAAGACACATTATAATCAAAATGTCAAAAATTAAAGATAAAGAGAGAATCTTAAAAGCAGCAAGAGAGAAGAAAAGAATTATGTACAAAGGGGTCCCAATTAGACTATCAGCTGACTTCTCAAGGGAAACCCTACAGGCAAGAAGGGACTGGCAAGAAATATTCAAAGTAATGAAAATCCAAAACCTACAACCACGAATACTTTATCCAGCGAAATTGTCATTCAGAATAGAAGGACAGAGAAAGTGTTTCCAGGACAAAATAAAACTGAAAGAGTTCATTAGATCCAAACCACTGTTATATGAGAAGTTAAAGGGACTGGTTTAAAAAACAGAAGCTAGGGAGATGAAACAAAGGCAAATGAAACAGGCAACGAGAGTGGAAAAGGAACTGTGGGTAAGGGAAGCATAGTGGGGGGAGGTTAACAGGGAGGGGGAGTAGGGAGAGGGAGGGAGATGATATAGGAATTGGGGATCATGGTAGGAGGGAATGGAATAGACGGAGAGAGGTTGGGAGGAACTGTATGCACAACTAATGGACATAATCTAAAAGGGGGGGACAACTGGAGGGAGGGGGCCACCGGGTGGAGGGGAGCAGAGGGAAGGGAAAGTGGCACAAATGTAATATTTTAATCAATAAAACACATTAAATCTGAAAAAAAAAATAAAAGACATAGGGTAGCTGAATGGATTAGAAAGAATGACCCACATATATGCTGTGTACAAGAGACACACCTTAGAACAAAAGATCTACACAGACTGAAAGTAAAGGGATGGAAAAAAGTATTTCAAGCAAATGGACATGAAAAAAAAGCCGGGGTAGCAATACTTATATCAGACAAAACAGATTTCACAGCAAAGTCCATAAAAAGAGACAAAGAAGGGCATTTCATAATACTTAAGGGGAAAATCCATCAAGAAGATATAACCCTTATAAATATATATGCACCCAACTTAGGAGCACCCAAATATATAAGGAAAATTTTGAAAGACTCCAAGAAAGATATAGACAGCAACACACTCATCGTAGGGGACTTTAACACCCCATTGTCAACAATGGACAGATCTTCGAAGCAAAGAAACACCAAAGATATTGAGGCACTGAACAACACTTTAGATCAAATAGACTTAGTCGATATATATAGAAGTTTTCACCCCAAAGAAGCAAAATATACATATTTCTCAAGTGTACATGGAACATTTTCAAAGATAGACCACATGGTAGAACACAAAACAAGCCTCAATAAATTCAAGAAAATTGGAATTATATCAAGCATCTTCTCAGATCACAATGGCTTAAAATTGGAAATCAACCTCAAGGAAAAAACTCAAAAACATTCAAACTCATGGAGAATGAATAACATGCTATTAAATCATGAATGGGTTAACAATGACATCAAGGAAGAAATCAAAAAGTTCCTGGAAACCAATGATAATGAACACACAACAACCCAAAACCTATGGGATACAGCGAAAGCAGTCTTAAGAGGAAAGTTCATAGCAATACAAGCCTACCTAAAAAACCTAGAAGAATCTCTAATAAAAAATTTAACCCTACAGCTACAAGAACTAGAGGAAGAACAACAAGCAAAACCCAGATCAAGTAGAAGGAAGGAAATCATCAAGATCAGAGCAGAATTAAATGACATAGAGTCTAAAGTAACAATTCAAAAGATCAACAAAAGTAGGAGCTGGTTCTTTGAAAAGATAAACAAAATTGACAAGCCTTTAGCCAGGCTCATCAAGAAAAAAAGAGAGAGGACCCAAATAAATAAAATCAGAAACGAAAAAGGAGAAATCACAACTGATACAACAGAAATACGAAGAATTATAAGAAATTATTACGAACAACTGTATGGCAAGAAATTTGACAACCTAGAGGAAATGGACAGATTCCTGGAAAACTATAGTCTTCCCAAACTGAATCAAGAAGAAGCAGAAAGTCTGAATAGACCAATAACAGCTAGTGAAATTGAAGCAGTAATCAAAAAACTCCCAGCACACAAAAGCCCAGGACCGGATGGCTTCACAAGTGAATTCTACAAAACATTTAGGAAAGAACTAACTCCTATCCTCCTCAGACTATTCCAAAAGATACAAGAAGAGGGAAGACTCCCAAACTCGTTCTATGAAGCCAGTATAACCCTAATTCCAAAACCAGGTCAAGACACAACAAAGAAAGAAAACTACAGACCAATATCGCTGATGAACATAGATGCTAAAATCCTCAATAAAATATTGGCAAACTGAGTCCAGCAACACATTAGAAAGATCATACACCACGATCAAGTAGGATTCATCCCAGGGATGCAAGGATGGTTTAATATTCGCAAATCAATAAACGTGATACACCACATAAACAAAATGAAAGACAAAAACCACATGATCATATCAATAGATGCGGAAAAAGCATTTGATAAAGTACAACACCCATTTATGATTAAAAAAACTCTCAGCAAAATGGGAATAGAGGGAGCATACCTCAACATAATAAAGGCCATATATGAGAAACCTGAAGCCAACATCATACTCAATGAGCAAAAACTGAGAGCATTCCCCCTGAGATCAGGAACAAGACAAGGATGTCCGCTCTCTCCACTCCTATTCAACATAGTCTTGGAAGTTCTAGCCACAGCAATCAGACAAGAAAGAGAAATAAAAGGCATCCAAATTGGAAAAGAGGAAGTAAAACTGTCATTATTTGCAGATGACATGATAGTGTACATAGAAAATCCTTTAGACTCCACAAAAAAACTACTCAATCTAATAAGTGAATTCGGCAAAATAGCAGGATACAAAGTCAATATTAAGAAATCGAAGGCATTTTTATACACCAACAATAAAAACTCAGAGATAGAAACTGAAAGAAAAATCCCACTTACCATAGCAACAAGAAAAATAAAATACCTAGGAATAAACTTAACCAAAGAGGTAAAAGACCTGTACACAGAAAACTACATAACACTGAAGAAAGAAATTAAAGAAGATACAAATAAATGGAAGTGTATATACCATGCTCATGGATGGGAAGAATCAACATCATTAAAATGTCCATACTACCCAAAGCAATTTATAGATTCAATGCAATCCCTATTAAAATACCAGCAACATATTTCACAGACCTAGAACAAATACTTCAAAAATTTATATGGAACCAAAAAAGAGCCCGAATAGCCACAGCAACTTTGAGGCAGAACACAGTAGGAGGAATCACAATACCCAATATCAAACTATATTACAAGGCCACGGTAATCAAAACAGTCTGGTACTGGCATAAAAACAGACATATAGATCAATGGAACAGAATAGAGAGCCCAGAAATAAGCCCAGGTTCATATGGTCAACTAATATTTGACAAAGGGGGAAAGAACATCAAATGGAGTGAAAAGAGCCTCTTCAACAAATGGTGTTGGGAGAACTGGACAGGGACATGCAAAAAAATGAAACTAGACCACCAGCTCACACCATACACCAGAATAAACTCAAAATGGATCAAAGACTTAAATGTAAGCCGTGACACCATAAAAGTCCTAGAGGAAAAAATAGGCAGGAAAATTTCAGATATCCCACGTAGCAACATTTTCACTGATATATCTCCTAAGGCAAGGGAAATAAAGGAAAGAATAAACAAATGGGACTACATCAAACTAAAAAGTTTCTGCTCAGCTAAAGAAAACATCAGCAAGATGCAAAGGAAACCAACCATATGGGAAAATATATTCGCCAATGACATCTCAGACAAGGGATTGATCTCCAAAATATATAAAGAACTCATACGACTCAACACCAAGAAGACAGACAACCCAATTAAAAAATGGGCAAAGGACCTGAACAAACACTTCTCCAAAGAAGACATACAGAGGGCCCATAGACATATGAAAGTATGCTCAACATCACTAGCCATCAGAGAGATGCAAATAAAAACCACAATGAGATACCACCTCACACCAGTCAGAATGGCCATCATCAACAAATCAACAAACAACTTGTGCTGGAGAGGATGCGGAGAAACGGGAACCCTGGTGCATTGCTGGTGGGAATGCAGATTGGTGCAGCCACTGTGGAAAACAGTTTGGAATTTCCTTAAAAAACTAAAAATGGAACTGCCTTTTGAACCAGCAATTCCATTGCTAGGATTATATCCAAAAAATCCCGAAACACCAATTCAAAAGAACCTATGCACTCCAATGTTCATAGCAGCACTATTTACAATAGCCAAGTGCTGGAAACAGCCTAAATGCCCATCTGTAGATGAGTGGATCAAAAAACTGTGGTACATTTACACAATGGAATTCTATGTAGCAGAAAGAAAGAAGGAACTTCTACCATTTGCAACAACATGGATGGAACTAGAGAAAATTATGCTTAGTTAAATAAGCCAGGCAACAAAAGAAAAATACCTTATGCTGTCACCTATTACAGGAAACTAATGAACAACACAAACAAATGAGCAAAATTGAACCAGAGGTATGTAAACAAGAAGTAGACTAACAGTAACAAGGGGGGCGGGGGGGAGGAAAAGAAAGGTGTAAGGGGATGGGTCAAGTTAAAAAATATATATATATATGAATGACCCACAGACAGGTGCAACTGAGTGGGGACTAAATGTGGGGGAGGGGAGGGACAGGGTGCAGGGAAACAAGAGGGCTAAAAAAGTGAGACAACTGTAATGGAAAAACAAACAAAAATTTTTTAGTGGGGGAAAAATGAAAATATGAAGAATGGAAATGCCAGTTCAGTGAATATTAGGACAAAGATTTTCCTTCACGTTGTATATTTTTCTCCCTATTTGATCCCTCCAGAGTTTGGCATTCTAAACAAGTAAGTAATGACATAAGTTCCTTTGCATAGAACTCATAAGACCAGTTGTCAACAGAGGTTCTTTTTTGTTTTTGTTTTTGTTTTTTTTATCAAGTCTTTGACTGGAATGTCAAGCCTAAAGGAAACATACTTGGGCTCAGATTGTTACCAGAAAGCCCTGAGGAACTGGGAATGACTTTCAAAGGTAATAAAAGCCTGTGAGATAAAAGGCCTGGTACCATGGTTGGTTGTGCGGTCCACAGCAATCTTTCCAGGGAGGGAACGAAGGTTGTTTTCCTGAAAGATGGCTAGAAGGAACCTTAAGGCACAAGGAAAGACCAGAAAGACTTGGAAAAAACAGGTGTGTACAGGCAAGGATGAATGCCAGATATGTGGCACAGCTTCTGTGCCCTGAAGAACAGACTGAAGGTCACCCCAAATATTCCTTGGGTAAGTTCCAGCAAAGCAGAACTAAAGATCATAAGTGATCATTTGCTGCTCTTGTTATGTTTATGCAAACGAACAGGATAAATTAAAAATGGACTTAATGTAGTCCCTTTAAAGACAAGGAGGGTAACCTTAGGGAGAAAAATTATTATTCAAGGAAAATCACAATGATCAGTAGTAGAGTATAAAACAGGGTAACTAACCATCTTAAAATTTCTTCTCCAGATTTAGAGACTTGTTTGCGGGTTATGTTACATAAATTAACACGTGTTTTTTGTTTTCAAAGGACATAAGCCAATGATCACATTACCTGAGTGATTATCTGTACGCATAAGCCTCACTTAATCCTCTCTGCAGCGCTGCCTCCTGAGACTCAACGGTTTGACTGAACTAAATGGCTGGGTTGGGGAAGAATGGGGTGGTCTGTGGGCTTCACTTTAAAATGGGTTTCTCTTTTCTATCCTAATGGCTTGGACAGAAAAGGCCCAGAGGTCTGAGAGGGGGGAAAACCTAAACTATTTACCTCAGTCCAAACTAAGTATAATGGGCAAAAGGGTTTTGGACAGGCGAGATGTGCCTAGCACACCTTCTTACAAAGAAGCTTTTTTTTTTTTTTTCCCTAATATGGAACATTGAAAAATTAATCCCTGCCTTTTGTCATCTAGTAGTTATGGATTGAATGATGTCTTTCAACCCTTTTCGCCAAATCTGTTGCCCCCAGAACACAACAAGGACACCAGCCTGTTAAACCAAGCACGCCGTTGACCGGAGACAGCCAACTGACCTGGAGTCTGCACGATCCTTCCCCATGTGGGAAGGCCACCCTCCCCTCCACACCCCCACTCTTATTAGGGTTTTCTGGACCCAAGGGTAGGTAGGACGACAACCATGTCCAGCTTGAAACAGCTAGAGGAGCTTGAGACCTTCGCCCATTGTCCTTTACAAGATTACAAAGGGTCCTAATATTTGAGGGGGGGGGATAGTTAATTTTTATGAACCAGGGGTATGGACTTGGGGGGGATTGCTGGGGGAGGGGGGTGCTGGGTGGAGGGGAACAAGGGGGAGAAAATTGGAACTGTTGTAACAATATAATCAATAAAAAACATTAAAAAAAATAAAATGTAAAAAAAAAAAAAAGAAATCGAAGGCATTTTTATACACCAACAATAAAAACTCAGAGATAGAAACTGAAAGAAAAATCCCATTTACCATAGCAACAAGAAAAATAAAATACCTAGGAATAAACTTAACCAAGGAGGTAAAAGACCTGTACACAGAAAACTACATAACACTGAAGAAAGAAATTAAAGAAGATACAAATAAATGGAAGGATATACCATGCTCATGGATGGGAAGAATCAACATCATTAAAATGTCCATACTACCCAAAGCAATTTATAGATTCAATGCAATCCTATTTAAATACCAGCAACGTATTTCACAGACCTAGAACAAATACTTCAAAAATTTATATGGAACAAAAAAAGAGCCCGAATAACCACAGCAACTTTGAGGAAGAAGAACACAGTAAGGAATCACAATACCTGATATCAAACTATACTACAAGGCCACGGTAATCAAACAGTCTGGTACTGGCATAAAAACAGACATATAGATCAATGGAACAGAATTGAGAGCCCAGAAATAAACCCAGGTTCATATGGTCAACTAGTATTTGACAAAGGGGGAAAGAACATCAAATGGAGTGAAAAGAGCCTCTTCAACAAATGGTGTTGGGAGAACTGGACAGGGACATGCAAAAAAATGAAACTAGACCACCAGCTCACACCATACACCAGAATAAACTCAAAATGGATCAAAGACTTAAATGTAAGCCGTGACACCATAAAAGTCCTAGAGGAAAAAATAGGCAGGAAAATTTCAGATATCCCACGTAGCAACATTTTCACTGATATATCTCCTAAGGCAAGGGAAATAAAGGAAAGAATAAACAAATGGGACTACATCAAACTAAAAAGTTTCTGCTCAGCTAAAGAAAACATCAGCAAGATGCAAAGGAAACCAACCATATGGGAAAATATATTCGCCAATGACATCTCAGACAAGGGATTGATCTCCAAAATATATAAAGAACTCATACGACTCAACACCAAGAAGACAGACAACCCAATTAAAAAATGGGCAAAGGACCTGAACAAACACTTCTCCAAAGAAGACATACAGAGGGCCCATAGACATATGAAAGTATGCTCAACATCACTAGCCATCAGAGAGATGCAAATAAAAACCACAATGAGATACCACCTCACACCAGTCAGAATGGCCATCATCAACAAATCAACAAACAACTTGTGCTGGAGAGGATGCGGAGAAACGGGAACCCTGGTGCATTGCTGGTGGGAATGCAGACTGGTGCAGCCACTGTGGAAAACAGTTTGGAATTTCCTTAAAAAACTAAAAATGGAACTGCCTTTTGAACCAGCAATTCCATTGCTAGGATTATATCCAAAAAATCCTGAAACACCAATTCAAAAGAACCTATGCACTCCAATGTTCATAGCAGCACTATTTACAATAGCCAAGTGCTGGAAACAGCCTAAATGCCCATCTGTAGATGAGTGGATCAAAAAACTGTGGTACATTTACACAATGGAATTCTATTTAGCAGAAAGAAAGAAGGAACTTCTACCATTTGCAACAACATGGATGGAACTAGAGAAAATTATGCTTAATGAAATAAGCCAGGCAACAAAAGAAAAATACCTTATGCTGTCACCTATTACAGGAAACTAATGAACAACACAAACAAATGAGCAAAATTGAACCAGAGGTATGTAAACAAGAAGTAGACTAACAGTAACAAGGGGGGCGGGGGGGAGTAAGAGAAGGGTGTAAGAAGGGGAAGGGTCAAGTAAAAAAATATATATATATATGAATGACCCACGGACATGGGCAACTGAGTGGAGACTAAATGTGGAGGAAGGGAGGGACAGGGTGCAGGGAAGCAAGAGGGGTAAAAAAGTGAGACAACTGTAATGGAAAAACAAACAAAATAATTTTTTTAGTGGGGGAAAAATGAAAATATGAAGAATGGAAATGCCAGTTTAGTGAATATTAGGACAAAGATTTTCCTTCACGTTGTATATTTTTCTCCCTATTTGATCCCTCCAGAGTTTGGCGTTTTAAACAAGTAAGTAATGACATAAGTTTCTTTGCATAGAACTAATAAGATCAGTTGTTAATAGAGGTTCCTTTTTTTTTCTTCTTTTTTTTGACCAAGTCTTTGACTGGAATGTCAAGCCTAAAGGAAACATACTTGGGCTCAGATTGTTACCAAAAAGCCCTGAGGAACTGGGAATGACTTTCAAAGGTAATAAAAGCCCGTGAGATAAAAGGCCTGGTACCATGGTTGGTTGTGCGGTCCACAGCAATCTTTCCAGGGAGGGAACGAAGGTTGTTTTCCTGAAAGATGGCTAGAAGGAACCTTAAGGCACAATGAAAAACCAGAAAGACTTGGAAAAAACAGGTGTGTACAGGCAAGGATGAATGCCAGATATGTGGCACAGCTTCTGTGCCCTGAAGAACAGACTGAGGGTCACCCCAAATATTCCTTGGGTAAGTTCCAGCAAAGCAGAACTAAAGATCATAAGTGATCATTTGCTGCTCTTGTTATGTTTATGCAAACGAACAGGATAAATTAAAAATGGACTTAATGTAGTCCCTTTAAAGACAAGGAGGGTAACCTTAGGGAGAAAAATTATTATTCAAGGAAAATCACAATGATCAGTAGTAGAGTATAAAATAGGGCAACTAACCGTCTTAAAAGTTTCTTCTCATTTAAAATATGGTTTCACTTGAAAATTAAACCATGTCTGTGATATCATCAAAGATATTCAAGTTGCAGGCAAATAGAATTTCAAGTGCCTTGCAACTGGATGTCTTCCCAATAAGACAGTCTTACAGATTTAGAGACTTGTTTGTGGGTTATGTTACATAAATTAACACGTGTTTTCTGTTTTCAAAGGACATAAGCCTATGATCACATTACCTGAGTGATTGTCTGTACGCATAAGCCTCACTTAATCCTCTCTGCAGCGCTGCCTCCTGAGACTCAACGGTTTGGCTGAACTAAATGGCTGGGTTGGTGAACAGTGGGGTGGTCTGTGGGCTTCACTTTAAAACTGTTTTCTCTTTTCTATCCTAATGGCTTGGACAGAAAAGGCCCAGAGGTCTGAGAGGGGGAAAACCTAAACTATTTACCTCAGCCCTAACTAAGTATAATGGGCAAAAGGGTTTTGGACAGGTGAGATGTGCCTAGCACACCTTCTTACAAAGAAGCCCTTTTTTTTTTTCCCTAATATGGAACATTGAAAAATTAATCCCTGCCTTTTGTCATCTAGTAGTTATGGATTGAATGATGTCTTTTAACCCTTTTCACCAAATCTGTTGCCCCCAGAACACAACAAGGACACCAGCCTGTTAAACCAAGCACGCCGTTGACCGGAGACAGCCAACTGACCTGGAGCCTGCACGATCCTTCCCCATGTGGGAAGGCCACCCTCCCCTCCACACCCCCACACTTATTAGGGTTTTCTGGACCCAAGGGTAGGTAGGACAACGACCATGTCCAGCTTGAAGCAGCTAGAGGAGCTTGAGACCTTCGCCCATTGTCCTTTACAAGATTACAAAGGGTCCTAATATTTGAGGGGGGGGATAGTTAATTTTTATGAACCAGGGGTATGGACTTGGGGGGATTGCTGGGGGAGGGGGGTGCTGGGTGGAGGGGAGCAAGAGGGAGAAAATTGGAACTGTTGTAACAATATAATCAATAAAAAACAGTAAAACAAAAAAAGAAAAATGGTCTCACCCATATAGAATCTAAAAAACAAACACACACACACATAGATACTCATCTGGTGGTTGCCAGATGCAGGGAATGAAGGATGGGTGAAATGGTTGAAGGATGTCTAAAGGTGCAAACTTGTAGTTATAAAATAAGTCATAAGGATGTAATGTACAGCCTGGTGACTATAGTTAACAAAATAATATTGTATTTTGAAAGCTGCTAAAAGAGTAGATTTTAAAAATTTATCACAAGGAAAAAAATACTATTTATGTGATAAGTGTTAACTAGACTTGTGTGGAGACTATTTCACAATATATATAAAAATTGAATTATTACACTGTATATCTAAAACTAATAATTTTATAGGTTAATTATACCTCAATTTAAAATGAAGTTAAATTTAAAAATAAATGTTTATTAAATTAATTTAATTAATGAATGTTCAATATAAGAGTTGGGGAGATATTTCTAACTAAACCTGGAGATTCTTAAATCCATAAGAAAAAAAAACATTTTAATATAGTAATTTAAATACATTTTTATGTGGCAAAATAGGCTATAAACAAACCAATATGTTATATAGAAGAAAAATATTTTTATATAGGTGGGAGATAAAAGTTAATATCTACATTTTACAGAGAACTTTGCCAAATTGAAAAACAAAAATGTTACAGTTAAAAACTGGGCAAAGAACTTAACTAATAAACCAAAGAAAACTGAATACAAATGAGAACATGCTCAAATTCACTGGCAGTATATAGGAATAAAATTTAAGTAACAATTAGATCATTTTATACAAATTACATTGGCAAAATATAAAACCACTATTCCTTTTGGGGATAAAATGGAGAGTGCTCACAACTTGCTGATGGAATTTAAAGGTACTACAAAATACTTGAACAGTAACCTAACAACACATTTTAAAATTAAATTATTGATACTTTTTGATGCATCAATTCCACATCTGAAAATAATTTTGTAGAAATAAAAGCACCAAAATTTTAGAAATATGTAAAATGATAGTACAGAATAGTCTGATAGTACAGATGAATAACCAAATATATAAATGATATATCTACACTAGAGAAGTACTATACAGCTATTAAAAGTATCAGATTTGTAGGAATTTCCAAGAGATTGGTAACTGAGATGTAAAATGTACAATTATACTAATAAACTTTCTAAAAGAAACAATAACAAAACCCACTAGGTGTATACATATATATATGTAACTGTAAATAAAATGTGAAAGGAAAATCACAAGAGTTTTCATATAAAAATCTGACAGGGGGGATGCTGATGTGCCTAGAGGAAAACAGGGTGGGACCAAGCCAAGGTTTTTTTAAAACAAAGAGAACTGCACCTTTAAAAACATTAGTATAAAAAGTTTTTATACACTAAAACAAAACATTTATGTGGGTATATTATAATTTTTTTAAATAAAGAGATTTACATTTTAAATTATGGTTAGCTTCATTTAAACAAATGTTTTTGAAATGCTTAAGCATTCACAATGTGTTGGTTTTTTGTAAATGCTCACACGCCATACTTACCAACTATTAAGAACACAACAACAACAACAAAAAACAGACAAAAAAAAAGAACACAACAAACAGAAAGGATTAATGTTATTGACAGTTTATACTGTTTTTGACTTGAGATTTCAATCGGAAGGATAATTAAACCAATCATGTCCATAACACTCATTAATGCCATAAAAATAACCAGCATTATTTTTTAAATAGCCTTAAATTGAGCTTGGAGAATCTTAAACCACAAACTGAGGAAAGTGAAAATAGACAACTTTAAATATGAACTCACCTCTTTCAAATGTTCTAAATCTGCTTCTTGTTCACCTGTTCCCTCTGAAGAAATCAGACAAGGAGGAAGACTGGGGCTAAAGGCCATCAGGTCGGTCTTCGGCGGCCCCTCCCCAGAACACACCCTCTGCCGCCCCTGCTGGGAGTAGGACCAGCTCCCCAACGCGCTGGCGCACACCAGCGTGGGCTTCCCTGGCCCGCACACGCCCTCGGTGGGCGGCGCCGAGCACCGCAGCGCAGTGTACAGCAGCAGCGTGAGCACCAGCAGACTGGACACTGCACAGATGGCGATGATCAGGTACACGTTCACATCCACCAGCGCCCCTTCTGAGCCTGTGGCCCCCGCAGTCATCCGCGACGAGGCCTTCGGGGCCTGGCCACTGTCCACCAGCGACAGCAGCACAGTGGCCGTGGCCGCCAGCGCCGGCTCGCCGTGGTCCTTCACCAGCACCAACAGGCGCTGGCGTGGCACGTCCGCCTCATCCAAGGCTCGTGTCGTGCTGATCTCGCCCGTGTACAGCCCCACGCGGAACGGGCTGCGCGCCCCACCCGCCGCCGGCTGCAGCTCATAAGCCAGCCACGCATTGTAGCCAGAGTCCGCGTCCACCGCGCGCACCTTCGTCACCACGTGGCCTGCACCCACAACCCGCGACACCAGCTGGCTCACCGTGCCGCCCCCGACGGCCGCCCCAGGAGGCAGTAGCACAGGAGGGTTGTCATTCTCGTCCAGCACGAACACCTGCAGCGTCACGTTGCTGCCCAGAGGCGGCACGCCCGAGTCGCGCGCGCTCACCTGGAACTGCAGCAGCTCCAGCTCCTCGTGGTCCAGAGGCTGCAGTGCGTACACCTTGCCGCTCTCCGTGTGAACGGACACGTAGCTCGAAAGCGCACGCTCACCCACCCGCCGCTCCACCAGCGAGTAGGACACCAGCGCGTTCTCCTGAGAGTCCAAGTCCCGCGCGGACACCGTGAAGATGTGGCAGCCCGGCGGGTTGTTCTCCTTGACGAACACCGTGTACTCGGGCTGCGCGAACGTCGGAGCATTGTCGTTCACATCGGCCACCTCCACGGACACGCTGGCTGTGGCCGACAGTGAGGGCGAGCCCCCGTCCCACGCGGTCACTACTACCGCATAGTCCGACACGCTCTCGCGATCCAAGACGCTGTCCAGCACTAATGAATAATAATCTTTGAAGGTGGACACCAGCTTGAAGGGAATGTGCGGTGTTAGTGAGCACGTCACCTGACCATTGGGGCCTGAATCACGGTCGGACACGCTGATCAAGGCAATGAGGGTGCCCACCTGAGCATCCTCTCGCACAGGGAGTGACAAAGAAGTGATAGTAACTTCTGGAGCATTATCGTTTATGTCTAGAATTTCCACCAAAATGGTACAATGACCCGCCATTGGGATATTCCCCTGGTCAATTGCCTCCACAGATATTTCATAAAATTTCTTTTCTTCAAAATCCAGTTTACCTTTTGTCCTAATTTCTCCACTACTGGGATTTATAATAAATGCATTCAACACTGCAGGCGATACAGGCCTTCTAAATGAGTAGATTACATCTCCATTTATACCATCGTCAGGATCAGTGGCATTTAGCTTGAACACTGATGTCCCATTAAATGCGTTCTCTGAAACTCTCACCTTGTAAATGAATTTGTCAAATTCTGGGGCGTTGTCATTTACATCCAGAATTGTAATGATCAGCTGAACTGTGCCGGTGAGCTGGGGTTTACCTCCATCACTCGCTGTCAGTAATAACCTGTGTTCCTGAATTTCCTCTCTGTCCAATGCTTTCCTCAATACAAGTGATAACGAAGACGTTTGTTCAGGATTGTTTTGAGTGTCCAAAGCGAAATAATCATTGGGACCGATTCGGTAGGTCAAGGCCGAGTTTACTCCAACATCTGCATCGGATGCGCCATCTAGTGGAAACCGAGTTTCCGGAGGTCTGGATTCTGCAATGATTATTCTTTTCTTATTTTCTGGGAACACAGGCGGGTTGTCGTTAATGTCCTTCACCTCCACCTCCACGTGGAAAACCTGCAGCGGCCTCTCCACAATCACCTCCAGGTGGATGCTGCACTCCGCGCTCCTCCCACACAGCTCCTCGCGGTCAATCCGAGAATTCACAAACAAAATGCCATTCTGCAGATTTACCTCCAGAAGGTCCCCATAGCTTTTGGACGCCACCCGGAATAGGCGGGGCACAAGCTCCGCCAGCTCCAGCCCCAGGTCCTGCGCGATGCGACCCACGAAGGTGCCGTGTTTTGCCTCCTCGGGGACCGAATAATGGACCTGGGTTCTCCCCACCTTCCAGGTAGCAAGGAGCAGAAGCGAGATCAGCAGAGGTCGAGCTCCTGGGCCTCCTCGCCAGGAAAACAACATGGTGCACTCAATAGGCCTCAGAGCTACCTTAAGTATATAGAATATCATACCTCAAATAGACTCTCAAGATCCAATTTTACAGCCTTCTGTTGTGGGAGGATTCGCTAGAGGTTTTCGACCATATGTCAAATTTTCTGCAGGAAGGAAAGAGCGGAGGTGCTTTCTTGGTGAAACATTCTCAGTGAAGAGCGACACCATGCGCATGAATGTGTAAGTGTAAAATGATTCCGTTTTCATATTGTTCATATATATAGGGTTATTTCTTGCATTTCGTGACATTTTTCACTGCAGATACATAACTGAGGATTTTTTTTTCTTCCAGAAACAGTAAATTACTGAACTGTACTCAGCATTGGATGTCAATTGAAACTTGGTTGAATGAATTCCTTTTTCCACAAGTATATTTTTGTATGTGTAAAACTTCCATGCAGAATTTTAAGAGGGGCAATACTCTACATTTACTTTTGGAAACCAGCCTCTACTTCTGCAAAGCTTTGTAGGTTTTGGTGGGAATGTCCTTTTCCTGTAATATTTTTTGAGATCTTCTCACACAACAGCCATTGACTCCAAATGGAAACACGACCAATTACATGATAAAATGGATGAACATGAAAAATAATGGTAAGCATAACTAGATTTTAAATAAGTACATCATGTTTATAAATTCCCCCAAATATGTCTTGAAATGTGGATAAAATATTTGTATTTGAATTAGGTGTCTGATGTGTGTAGTTTATATTTGTGTGTGTGCACAAACAATAATTTAGACCATTTATATATAACAATGATTTAAAGTTCTGGATTCTCTTTGTATAAAACATGTGAAGAACTAGCACTCCAAGAACTATGTGCTTGATGGAATTTAAATAACTATCAATATATTAAACTTCCCTCTTCCTTTCTCCATCTTACACCACCACTGGGGAAATTTTTACTATTATTTAAATTGATTGATTTTTCCAAGAAACAACAGGTTGACACAGATGTTAACACAAGGAAGAGAGGAAAGAGACCCTAACTTTTACTGTTATGACTATCTTTACTAGGCCCAAAAGTTCCAAGCCAAATAGCACTATGAAAGACATAGCATTGCTCCAATAATTCTCTTGCCTGTTATGTGCACAACTCTACAGGAAATAATAGTTGAGTTCATTTCTGCATCTTTGCTCTACTCTGAAAATATGAGTAAAGTATTTGATATTCTCTTACCTTCATCTTCTTCTCCTGCTCCATTATTCTTATAATGGGAATAATCCCTGATTCTTTCTAATAGTTCTTGTTTATCAGGCCCTACCTTCCCACCTAACCTACACTACATAGTCAGCCATTTAAAACATGCCCTTCCAGACACTCACTACTTACTCTATTACACCTCTAACATTTTCTTTAGTTTCCAACACATAACATAACTATCTATTTTCTCCATTTTTCCTATTGAGCTTCTTAGTATAAAATAGGCACTTAACCATGATGACTATATTCTCCACAGGTTCACTCTCGCTTTTACCTCAATAGGGCCCTCAGATGAATGCATGACTATTCCCTCATGCCTACAGTGATTCTTTCATATCCTCTTCCCTCTCATCTCAAATTCCCAACCTCATTCTCACCAACTGTTTCTCAGATGATTTACCCAAAGAGATAAGTAATCAATATGAACTCAATTGCTCTCTTCTATCAACATTTTCTTTATAGTCTATTTTTATCCCCTACTAAGGAAAGATGTTCCCTACTTTTAAGGCCAACCTACACCTTTTAAAATATATTTTATATTCTATTCTCCTTTGTATTTTTAATCTTCATTCTTTTTCTGCCTGTCTCTTCCTCAGAATCTTCTTCTTTACTTGATTCTTTCCCTCATGCTACAAAAACACTCAAATGCCATATTTTTTAAAAAAGGCCTCCTTCTCTTTACCTGTAACTTCAACCACGTACTTGATATATTGCACTTTGTTTTATTTCAGTTGTCAACCATCTTATTATTATTTTAAGCCTACTATCATACATTTGGTGATGACTCTCCTAAAGATATGCCCACATCTTAATCCCTGGAACTGGTGAATATTACTATATATAGTCCCCAAAAAAGTGTGATTAGGTAAAGGATCTTTAAAGGAAGGACTGATCCTAGATTATACAGGTGGGCCCTAAAGTGCAATCACATGTATCCTTTTAAAACAAACATATGGAGGAGAAGAATAGAAGGCGATGTGATCACAGAGGCAGAGACTGGAGTGGTGTGGCCACAAGCCAAAAAACTGTGAGATCTTTCAGAAGCTGTAAGAGACAACAGATTCTCCCTGTGAGCTCCAGAATTGGTACAGCCCTGCCAACACTTTATTTTGAATCTCTGGCCCTCAAAACTGTGAGAATATCAGTTTTTGTTGTCTTAAGCTATGCAGTTTTTGGTAGTTTGTTACAGCAGCCCCAGGAACATACCTATCCACCTAAATTCTTTACTTGAATGCATTGCTTTTCATTGTTCTTTCTTAATTTTTAAAACTTATTTCTTTATTTTAGAGAGAGAAAGGAAGGGGGAGAGAGAGAGAAATCTTGATTTCTTGTTCCACTTCATTTTTATGCAATCACTGGTTGCTTCATTTATGTGTCCTGACCAGGGGTCGAGCCCACAACCTTGGTGTATTGGGATGATGCTTTAACCAACTGAGCTACCAAGCCAAGGCTGCTTTTCATTTTTCTGCCTCTCTTTGGTGATGTTGTTTTTATCATAGACATATTTTTTCTCTAAGGTAATGGCTCACAAATCTACATCTGCAATCTCCCCTGAGGTCCAGATCCATATTCCCAATCACAATGGTATTCTCCTAGAACCTCAATAGTAATATTTTTTTTAATGCTCCTCTCCATTGCTTAGCTTCACAAACACACACAAACTGTTTCTCCAATCTTACTTTGCATCTTGGTTAAGGCAATCTATCTCCCAGGTGACCAAACTAAAAATGTTAATGTTATCTACTTTTACATTTTTATTATCATTGTGTTGAATCAGTCATTATCTGGCTGCTTCTACTTTACCAATATCTCTTCCACATGTTTCTCTTAATCTCTTTTGGCTGTCACAATTTAAGTCTTCATTACCTGATACCTAAAGTATTATAAAATATTCTTTACTAGATTTTCTTCTTCAGAATCGCCTCTGCTCCAATCCTTCAAGTACACATTCACTATAGCAAAGAGCAAACTCTGCTCATTTATTCACATTTATCTTTCCATCTGTAACACCCTCCTGTTGAAATGTTAGCTATCCTTCAGGCACTCTTTAATAAAACATTGCCTAATCTCTGGAGTGCACCCCAACTTCTGCAATGAAGGGAATTACCCAAGCAGTTTATTTACTACCCTATATTAATTTAAAAAGTATTGATTGAACATATGCTATATTCCACAGCCTAAACTAAAGATATGTGAGAGAGTAGTAGGCTAAAGGCAGGAAAGCTTGATGTCTTCAGTACCAGGCTGAGAGACTTAAGGCTTTACTCTGGTCAAAGAGAGTCTCCAGATACTTTTGTGGAAGAAAGTTACAGCATGTAAAATGCACTAAGAGTATTCACCTGATAATATAGTCTCAGAGCAATATGTCATAATGGGTTTGGGTTCCCCCAAAACTGAGATTGAGCCACGTCTAACTATCTATGTGGCTTAATCTTTAGGTTTCTCATCAGAAAAATTACAATGATAAATATTCTAATGGCATAATTGGGCTGATTTGAAAACTAAATGATATAATACAATTAAATACTTAGCACGGGTCCTGGAAAAGAATAAGGGATCAAAGTACTCATATTTTATTGAATAAAAATGTCATTAATTGTAAGGTGCAGCATTATTTATGTGTGACCAAAAAAGTAAAACATCTAGGTAAATTATTATAAACCATCATTATAAGATGCATTCTGATTTCAATTATAACATTTTAAATAGAAAATGATTTTTATTATATTTATGTAAATAAAGATAGTGTAACAGCCAATTCTACTTGAAAGAAAGAAGGCACTTTATGTGAACAATAACAAAAATATTTCATCTTAGAATTAATAACAATTATTATTGATATAATATCTGGAAGAGGATTGTACTGAAATTAGAATGGTGATCAAGGAGACTATTTTAAAAGTCTGTGCACATAAAAAAACAGTAAAGGAATCCAGTTATCTGGAAACTCTTTGTATTAATCTTGTAAATTTTCTGTAATCATGAAATTAAGTTCAAATTAAAAATAAATGTAAGAGTTATCAAACACCTAGTTTTACTGTAGTGTACTAATATTGTCAAGGCTAATCATTCACAGCTAATAGGAAAGATGATAGAAATATTAATAGAAATGTTTAGTGTGGTGATCAATGGCCTCCAGCTCATCTATATACCTCACTAGTCAATACATGAAAAATCGGGCAAATACATGAAAGATCAAATGACTAAAAATGTATGACAGAAGAGGAGATATTGGCAACTTAAAGAGTAGCATGGAAAAAAAAGAAAAGAGAATGTATTTATACCCTAAGAGAAAGTTCTTAAAAGAAACAAATATATATTAATAACTTACTTCACTGGAATCATTTAGACAATCCTTTATCGGCTGTGGAAGGCCCGGACTGAAGGCGATGAGATCGGTCTTGGTTGGCCCCTCCCCAGAGCACACCCTCTGCCGCCTCTGCTGCGAGTAGGACCAGCTCCCCACCGCGCTGGAACACACCAGCGTGGGCTTCCCCAGCCCGCACACGCCCTCGGTGGGCGGCGCCGAGCACCTCAGCGCCGTGTACAGCAGCAGCGTGAGCACCAACAGGCTGGACACCGCACAGATGGCGATGATTAGGTACACGTTCACATCCACCAGCACCAACTTTGGGTCCGTGGTCTCCGTTGACATCCGCGACGAGGTCTTCGGGGCCTGACCCCTATCCACCAGTGAGAACAGCACGGTGGCCGTGGCCGCCAGCGCCGGCTCGCCATGGTCCTTTACAAGCACCAGTAGGCGCTGGCGCGGAGCGTCTGCCTCGTCCAGGGCACGCGTCGTGCTGATTTCGCCTGTGTACAGCCCCACGCGGAACGGGCTGCTTGCACCAACAGCCGCCAGCTGCAGCTCATAAGACAACCACGCGTTGTAGCCAGAGTCCGCGTCCACCGCGCGCACCTTCGCCACCAGGCGGCCCGCGACCACCGACCTCGCCACTACCAGCTCACTCACCCCACCTCCCCCGACACCCGCCCCAGGAGGCAGCAGCGCTGGCGCATTGTCGTTCTCGTCCAGCACAAACACCTGCAGCGTCACGTTGCTGCCCAGAGGTGGCACGCCCGCGTCATGCGCGCTCACCTGGAACTGCAGCAGCTCCAGCTCCTCGTGGTCCAGAGGCTGCAGTGCGTACACTTTGCCGCTCTCCGCGTGCACAGACACGTAGCTCGACAGCGCACGCTCGCCCACCCGCCGCTCCACCAGCGAGTAGGACACCAGCGCGTTCTCCTGTGCGTCCAAGTCCCGCGCAGACACAGTGAAGATGTGGTAGCCCGGTGGGTTGTTCTCCTTGACGAACACCGTGTATTCGGGCTGCGCGAACGTCGGAGCATTGTCGTTCACGTCGGCCACCTCCACGGACACGCTGGCTGTGGCCGACAGCGAAGGCGAGCCCCCGTCCTGCGCGGTCACTACTACGGCGTAGTCAGACACGCTTTCACGGTCCAGGGCTCTGTCCAGCACCAGCGAATAGTAATTCTTGAAGGTGGACACCAGGTTAAAGGGAACGTGGGGTATTAGTGAGCAGGTCACCTGCCCATTGGTGCCAGAGTCAGGGTCAGACACGCTGATCAAGGCAATGACGGCACCCACTTGAGCATCTTCTCGAACCATTAGTGACAGCGAAGTAACCATTACCTTGGGTGTATTGTCATTCAGGTCTAGAACTTCCACCAGAACCGTGCAGTGACCTGCCATGGACGGAATCCCTTTATCAATGGCATTAACATGAATTTCATATTCATTATTCTCTTCAAAATCTAGTTCCCCTAAAATTCTAATTTCACCTGTTTCTGGATTTATTGAAAACATACATTTTTCACTCACTGGCAAAATCATTCTGATTCCATAAGAAATTTCTCTATTCAGTCCTTCGTCTAGATCAGAAGCATTTAGTTGAATCACTCTTGTGTCATTGGGGACATTTTCAAACAGCACAGCTTTATACCTAGGTTTATCAAACACGGGAGCATTATCATTCACATCTAGGATGGTTATTTGAATATGAGCAGAGCTTGTTAGCTCCGGTTTACCGCCATCCAAGGCGGTCAGCAATAAATTAAGTTCTGGCGTTTCCTCCCTATCCAAGGACTTCCGAAGAACCAGTTCAGGCAATATACTTTTATCATTTTTCGTTATTATTTTAAGAGTAAAATACTCATTTAGACTCAACCTGTAAGTCAGAAGAGAGTTTACCCCGATATCCGCATCAGAAGCGCCCTCTAGGGGAAAATGAGAGTCCAGAGGTGCAGATTCAGAAATAAGCACCTTTTGTTCTCCGGTAAACACCGGCGGGTTGTCGTTAATGTCCTTCACTTCCACCTCCACATGGAAAACCTGCAATGGCCTCTCTACGATCACCTCCAGGTGGATGCTGCACTCCGCGCTCCGCCCGCACAGCTCCTCGCGGTCGATCCGAGAATTCACAAACAAAATGCCATTCTGCAGGTTTACCTCCAGAAGGTCCCCGTGGCCTTTGGACGCCACCCGGAACAGACGCGGAACCAGCACCGCCAGCTCCAGCCCCAGGTCCTGCGCGATGCGGCCCACGAAGGTGCCGTGTTTGGCCTCTTCGGGGACCGAGTAGTGGACCTGGGCGCTCCCCACCTTCCAGGCCAGGAGGAGCAGAAGCGACAGCCACAGACACCGGGCTCCTGGGCCTCCTCGCCATGTAAACACCATTGCAGATAAGGAGGTCTCTGAGGTAAGAATGTACGTTTTAAGGGAACGCTCGTCAGGAACATTTATGAGCAGTCTCCCTTTATTGTAAGTATATTTAGTTAATTTTACCCATAATTCTGGTTGATGTGAAGTCGATCCTGTTCTGTGAATGGTTGAAATCTGGGCTCGGAGACAAATTTTCCGTTTTCACCTTTTGAGCGTACAGCGACATCATGTGACTGATCGTGTATGTACAAGAAAAATCCTGTGGTTGTTTTCTGGTTTAGCAACTTCCTGGGTCACTTTAAATTTTTCTACTTTTGGATATTTTCATGAATCATCTGTAAATGTCTATTTTTAAATATATATTTACAACAACACACCTATACTTCTATCATTCTGCAGTTTTAAAAAAATATTTTGCTTCAAAGTTTATCATAAAATAATGATTGATATAGGTGTGTCAGAAGCTACTGTTTAGATATCATGGAGAATAAAATAAAGAATATAATCACTCCTGCCACTATATTGCTTATAATTCACACTTGTAATGATTTTTATTGTACAGAAGCACTTCCGTGTAGGACTTTGGGAGAAAGTAAAGAATTCTCTCATTAAGTAAAGGAAAAGAAACTTAATATTTCATTCATTCATACAAATTATTTTATTCACAGTCTGTTAATATTAGAATTCATCATAAATATGGAAGATGTTATTGTTTTTGAATTGTTGATACTCAAATGTAATGACCTTTTATACAATTGCTCTCATTTCCATAACATGTTAAGATGAGGCCTGGGTACAGATTCTGAAAAGTTTTACTCTAGCAGGTGTAAAGGCTTTCACATAAAATGTTAGGTCAATGTCTCCAAATTATACATTATAAAGTAGAAGTGAAAATATCATGAAATGTTTTGGAGCCTAAGCTCATTGACTAACATCAAAAGAATATGAACTTTATAATAACCCATTGGTTTTCCTCTAAATTTTCCCCTTCAGGGCACTTCATTACTCAGAATATGCCTCTCTTCAAAAATTTAAGTGACTATGCCCTGACTAGTGTGGCTCAGTTGGTTGGGTGTCGTCTGGCAAAGTGAAAGGTCACTGGTTCAATTCCTGGTCAGGGCACATGCCTGGATTGTGGGTTTGGTCCCTGGTCGGACACAGCATTTTTAAGAGGCAACCAATCCATATTGCTCTCTCTTTCTTCTCCCTCCTTTCCCCCTCTCCAAAAATAAGTAAATAAAATCTTTTTACAAAGATTAGGTGACTATGATGAGAGTAAAAATCAAAATATTTTCCATAATTTTATTTATTAATTCAAGACCAGCTTTATGAAAAAGTAAAACTGATAAGATACCACAGCTAGTTGTGAACAAGTAAATATCAATTTTATAAACTCACTAAAATTCAACTCAAAAAATTTTTAACCAATAATTTGATACCATTCCTTCCATGTATAATAATAATAAAGGGAACTGAGATATGAATTCTTTACAGAACCAGAAAATAATAACCAAGAATGCTTCTAAGAGTATAAGATAACAAGTCAACTATAAAACTGGCTCTTAATTAATCAAAAACACTGATTAATTTTGAGTCTGATGCTATCAAACTATTAAATTATCTAATATCACCCCCAAGCTTCTTCTATTTCTATCTTCCATTTTCAAAGATAGTCAATGTACCATAAATGCTAAAGAACTTTACTGAAAAAAAATGGTGTGTTCAAAATCAGTTTGTTTTACATATTACCCTAAAAACTCAGATAATTATGAATTAAAGTTCTAGCTTCTGGTTTCTCAGACTCCACACATGTGCTAAGTGCTGCTCCACTGTCATGTAAGGAAACTAGCTTGTAGTTATGAATTCTTAAAGAGGTATTTTTCCCACTCTTCTGAATAGATAAATAAAATGTGGAATATATACAATATATACAATAGAACATTATTCACCCTTTAAAAGGAAGGAAATTCTATGCATGCTACATGGATAATCCTTGAGGATACTATGCTAAGTAAAATAAACCAGTCACAAAAAATACTTTATGATATCTGTTTTTTATAATATTCCACTTATATTAGCTTCCTAGACTAGTCAAATTCATAGGAACAAAAAATAGAACGGCTGTTTCTAGGGGCTGAGGAAGGGGGAAGTGTGGAGTTATTGTTTAATGAGTATGCAGTAAAAAAAAAGTGATGTATTATGTAGTTCTCACACATTGTTAGACATAACTAAATCATTAAACAGATAGAAATACCAAAATTTAGCCTACTAACTAAACAACTGAACTAGAAAATAGGTTGAAATAATAATCTTAGAACTAAGAATATAATCCTAAAATATATAGAATAAGTGTAAAATCACTAAGTTTGTAAAAATTAGTTTACATAGTTTGAAATGATCAAAAATGTGCATTGATTACTTATTTACTGTACATATAATGATTTGCAGGATTTTAAACTACTTAAATTTTAAATATCTTTGTTTATTAAATTTAAATGACCTTGAGTCATTCCAAGAACTTCATTTAGAGATAGGTAATATTGTATGCCTTACCTAACATGCTCAGAGAAGGAAAACTCTGACTCCAAAAAACCTCCGCTGCCTTGCGGCATACCTCTTCAGGGGAAAGGCTAAGGGAGTAAACCCCGACAGAAAATCCGGAGCCGGAGTCCCTAAGGCGGTTTGACATTGTAGTAAACACCGGCAACTCCTGCGGCGCACCTGAAGCCAAGCTGTATTGACTCTGTCTTTCCCTTGGATCCTTCAGCTGCGAAGAGAGGGGGGGTCTGCTGCATGGGCGAGCGCAGACCCTCCATATCACCCTGCCCAGGCTCTGTAGCTTCAGCGTCATCTCAAGATGTCGATTCAACACGGGAGGAGACAGATACCATGTCACTCCTGAGTCGGACTGCACAGCCATTCTCGGCGGTGCAGATAGACTCTGAAGAAGCTACACCATCGTCTCTCGAGACGGACGGCTGCCGCCGCCGACGACGACGACCTAACATGCACATTTATTATATTTTCAGTTTCATAAATGACATAATGGTTTAACACTTTTGAGACTGAAATATTTTATATTTTAATATGGTTGCCTACTTTGAAATAAAGAATGTTTTTAGCCAATTAATATTGAGATACAAAGGTTCATGATAAGAGGTCCAAAAATGAGCTTCAGCATGGCATTCTTCAATATTATGCCAAATGGTACACTGTGTAATTTTAAGGGGAGAATAGCCACATATGATTTTTGTTGGATTCCCAATGAAGTCAGTAATGAACCATCCTACATACAGTTAAGAATCACTGAATTAGAAAAATGACCAAGAGGTAAATGGTTTTTGATAGAATCTTCAGATGTGATTATACTGAATGGAAAGATAATTTCACAAATATTAGAAATAAATCATTGAAAGATGAGACCTTTAAAAGGTGAAATTTCCTGCTGGTGTGGCTCAGTGTATTGAGTGAAGTCTGAGAACTGGCAGATCGCTGGTTTGATTCCCTGTCAGAGCACATGCCTGGATTGCAGGCCAGGTACCCAGTTGCAGGCATGTGAGAGACAACCTATGGATGTATTTATGTACATCGATATTTCTCTCCCTCTTTCTCCCTCCCTTCCTCTCTCTAAAAATAAATAAATAAAATCTTTAAAAGGTGAAACAGATGAAACAATCATTGCCAATAGGCATCAGATTATTAGTTAACTCATTCCTTTCAAGAAAAAAAAAACCTAAAATAAGAAAAATGCCACCTAGCATTTTTGACAGATATCATAAGCTTATACACATGCCTTTAGCAAGTTTGAATGACTTGATTGAATAATATAAGTAACTTTATTAGCCTAGTTTACTTTGGAAGCATAAACCTGGGAGTTCTAATTGAGTATGTAGTAGATAAATCTCTACTCATTTCATGGAACAAAATAAAAAATAAATGAAACTTTTAATTATATTATTTCCATGAAAGCAGCATACTAGAATGCAAGACTGCCTTTTTACTGCAAATAATATTAAAACAAGTTTTATCTTATCAGGAGAGGCAAAACTAGAGATTATCTGATGGACAATAAATGTATAATGGATGTATAATACCACAGAAAAAGAGGTAAATTTTTTCAATTCTAATAGAGTGTTGTATCTTTTATACAAGCCTGTAGTGAGAAAAGTCAAGTGACTTAATAATATGAAAATATCAAGGCAAAACGCTGTTTAAAGACAAGGAGAATGAGAATGGCGGTTACCTACATTATTTAGGACTGGAGATAAAACAAAGTGACCTGAGTAGATTGGTGATAAATAAAAATATTTCTAAGAAAGTGATAACAGGAAAGTCAATCTTGCATTTTCTAACAAAATATTAGGACAAAGAAGACATTTACTGGCTAAAAAATCAGGTTCTTCATATGACCAAAATTGTATCATATATTTCACTAACATTCTTCTTCAAAGAATACTCAAAATAAACAGTAGTCATTAAAATTTTTTATGATATAAACTGATCGTATTAAAATTTAACTTAGATTTCAACATAGAGGGAATCTATAAAACTCACCTGCCCAAGATAATTTGATCCAGTTTCCTGCCTTTCCTCTCCACCTCTATCCAAACCCGGAGGAAGACTGGGGCTGAAGGCCATGAGATCCGTCTTGGGCGGCCCCTCCTCAGAGCACACCCTCTGCCGCCTCTGCTGCGAGTAGGACCAGCTCCCCACCGCACTGGCGCACACCAGCGTGGGCTTCCCTGGCCCGCATGCATCCTCTGTGTGCGGCGTCGAGCACCGCAGAGCCGTGTACAGCAGCAGCGTGAGCACCAACAGGCTGGACACCGCACAGATGGCGACGATCAGATATACGTTCACATCCACTAGCGCCAGCTTTGGGTCCGTGGCCGTCGCCGACATCCGCGATGAGGTCTTCGGGGCCTGACCACTGTCCACCAGCGACAGCAGCACGGTGGCTGTGGCCGCCAGCGCCGGCTCGCCGTGGTCCTTTACCACCACCAGCAGGCGCTGGAGCTGAGCGTCCGCCTCGTCCAGGACACGCCTCGTGCTGATCTCGCCTGTGTACAGTCCCACTCGGAACGGGCAGCGCTCACCACCTGACGCCAGCTGCAGCTCATAAGACAACCACGCGTTGTAGCCAGAGTCCGCATCCACCGCGCGCACCTTCGCCACCACGTGGCCCGCGCCCACTGACTGTGCCACCAGCACCCTCATGATGCTGTCCCCGCCACCCATCCCAGGTGGCAGCAGGGCGGGTGCATTGTCGTTCTCGTCCAGCACAAACACCTGCAGCGTCACGTTGCTGCCCAGAGGCGGCACGCCCGAGTCGCGCGCGCTCACCTGGAACTGCAGCAGCTCCAGCTCCTCGTGGTCCAGAGGCTGCAGTGCGTACACCTTGCCGCTCTCCGCGTGCACAGACACGTAGCTCGACAGCGCACGCTCGCCCACCCGCCGCTCCACCAGCGAGTAGGACACCAGCGCGTTCTCCTGTGCGTCCAAGTCCCGCGCGGACACTGTGAAGATGTGGCAGCCGAGTAGGTTGTTCTCCTTGACAAACACCGTGTACTCTGGCTGAGCGAACGTCGGCGCATTGTCGTTCACGTCGGCCACCTCCACGGACAAGCTAGTGGTAGCTGACAGCGAAGGTGAGCCCAGGTCCCGTGCCGTCACCACCAGCTCATAGTTCGCCACGCTCTCGCGGTCCAGTGCGCTGTCCAGCACCAGTGAATAATAGTTCTTGAACATGGACATGATTTTGAAGGGAACGTTGGGCGTTAAATAACATAACACTTGTCCGTTGGCACCGGAGTCGCGGTCGGATACACTAATCAACGCAATGACAGTGCTAGGCTGAGTATCTTCTGGTACTGGGAGAGACAGGGAAGTCACGGTGACTTCAGGGGCATTATCATTGGCATCTAAGATTTCTACCCAGACTGTACAGTGACCTGCCATCGGAGGATTTCCCTTATCTTTGGCCTGTACTTCAATTTCATAAAGCTTGTTTTTTTCATAATCTAAAGTTCCATTGATCCTCACCTCTCCATTATTATCTATTGTAAATAAGGATTTTCCATTGGGCTTAACCAACAACATGGAATATGTTACCTCCCCATTAATTCCTTCATCTTGATCTGTAGCGTTCAACTTGATCACAAACGTTTCTTTAGCTGCATTTTCCATTAATCTCACCTTGTATTCTGATTGTTCAAATTCTGGATCATTGTCATTTATATCCAAGACGCAGACGTAAAGCTGAACGGTGCCGGTTAACTCCGGTTTCCCCCCATCTACAGCCGTCAGTAGCAAACTGATTTCCGGAGTTTTTTCCCTATCTAGAGACGTCTTTAATACAAGTGACAGTCTATTAGTCTGCTTACTATTTGTTGGTAATTCTAAAGAGAAATACTCATTTTGACTTAGGCTGTAAGTCAATAAAGCATTCATTCCTATATCCGCATCAGAAGCGCCCTCTAGAGGAAACCGCGAGTCAGGTTGCTTAGATTCAGAAATCATCAGCTTCTGTTCTCTCAGCGAGAACACTGGTGGATTGTCATTAATGTCCTTCACCTCTACCTCCACGTGGAAAACCTTCAGTGGCCTCTCTACGATCACCTCCAGGTGGATGCTGCACTCCACGCTCCTCCCGCACAGCTCCTCGCGGTCGATCCGAGAATTCACAAACAAAATGCCATTCTGCAGGTTTACCTCCAGAAGGTCCCCGTGGCCATTGGACGCCACCCGGAACAGGCGCGGCACCAGCTCCGCCAGCTCCAGCCCCAGGTCCTGCGCGATGCGGCCCACGAAGGTGCCGTGTTTGGCTTCCTCAGGGACCGAGTAGTGGACCTGGCCGCCCCCAGCCTCCCAGAGCGCGAAGAACAGAAGCGACAGCAGCAGCCGCTGAGTGCCCAATCCCCTTTTTTGAAACTCAAACATCGCATAGGACATTGACTTGTAAAACAAGATTATTTATACTTACAGTACCAGAGACTCCGGTTTCGGATTTAAAATCTCGTTGAATTTTTGAGAAGCTTTAAAGGATACGTTAACAGTGGTGACTGGCGTGATGGAGTCTTTGCATACTCGAGTTCCTGGATATTCAGACCAATCCTTGAAGCAACTATTTCCACCAAGTAAAGAGCGACACCTTGTGCCTGAAATTGTGAGTACCGTACACTAACTACATCCAATACCACAGACTTGTACTTCCAGAGGAAAAAAATAAATTTCCTCTTTCATGCTATTTAAACCCAAAAGTGTTGTTTCCAAAGTGTTCATCTCTTTAATAGTCAGATTAAATCATATTAAAATTGAGGGTATGTGAGAAATGCCATTTTAGTCTAGACTAACATCAAATTTAAATTTTTGTTCCTATGGTTGAGTTAGAGTTATAAAATTATTATGTTACTTATATACATATATACAGAGAAATCAATTCTAAGAGTAACTTAATGAAAAACTATGGTTAAACGCTTCCTAAAGATACTGTTCCTCATATAAACATTTGAATTGTTTTACTTCTAGTCTCCCTTGTTAGTTTGGCTGCTAGGAAACTCAAAGACAAAATTCAAGTTTTTATAACAACTATTTAGTCTTTAAGTTCTGCATATTGTGTTCCCACCTATGTGCACTTGCCTTCTACTCATATTTTTTTTAGTTCTGAATCTTTATTGTTTACATTTAATTGTGATTTTATTGTAAACACCTTTATATCCATTGAAAAACAATAAGAAAAACAAAAATATATCTTCAAATTTGGTAGTTTAAAACATGGAATTCACAAAGGAAAAAGGGAATCATTTACTGATGTAGATCAAACTTATATTTCACATAAATTTTATATTCTCATATAAATTACATTGCAAACAGTATAATATGAGGTATCAGAATGAAAATCATGTAATAATGTCTGTCAGTGACATGACAGGAGCCATCTTTCAACTATAGAATGAATTTCATTTAATGAAATAAAAATCACCATGAAAATATCTATACTATATTGGTATTTCCAAGTCACCTACATTGGTTTTTGTATATCTACTGAAACTATGTTGATGAAAATAGCTGACCTGTTTCTTGTTGAAAGAATTTGGAGTTTATCCAAAACCCAGGAAATGATTTCTAATTATATTTCCTTTATGTGCCCAATAGTGCACTAAAAAAATAAATAATCAAACAATCTAACCAAATGGCAAATCACTTCAGTGTCTGTGGAAAGTCAATTTCATAAAATAACAAGTAGAAAATAGAAATTGTTGATGTGAGTTTTTATTGCCTGAAGTTGTAATTTGGTTACATGTCCTTTGTGTTTTCACATAGCTTTGGGACTTAAGGGTAGGTGAAGAGGATACAATGGAAGAGGAAGAGTAGAAAGTGATTCAGAATATATCACTCTAGCTTGAGTGTTTTGTTGCACAGTCTTTTTTTTAAATTAATTTATTTGTTTGCTTGTTTATTTATTTATTCATTTTTAGAGAGGGGAGAAAGGAGAAAGAGAGGGAGAGAAACATCATTGTGTGGTTGCCTCTCATTCGCGCCCCCAACTGAGGACCTGACGTGCAACCTAGTCATGTGCCCTGACTGGGAGTCGAACCAGTGACACTTGGTTCGCAGGCTTGTTGTACAGTCTTGATGGCTTATCTCCAATCTAAAAATATTGCAATGACATGAAAAATTACTAGCACTAATGATTTCTCAGCATTTCTATTAAGTTCACCCTCTCTACTATAACATGGTTCTCCTCCCTTGTGTAAATCATCATATATAATTTATTTCTCCACACAATATAATGAAAGAATCTTTAATTTGTAAACTGAAGCCAAGAAAGAATGACAACAAAAACTTCCACATTATTTGATTCACACCCTTACAATTATAAATAAAAATTCTCTGTGATCTTTTTAAAGAAAATGCACATGAATATAGCTTTGTGACAAAAAAAAGTGTTTCCATCAAATGTATCTAAAGTATTCAATGTTAAATGCTGAAATGCAATCAACAACACCACTGTCAAGTACTAATGCCAAGGGGAAGTGTCAAGTAGAAGTTCCATGATTGTTGTGTTTAAGTTATTTAAAGCAATGTCATTTTGAAGACGAAGTGACTTGGTGAACACAGGAAGCAATATCACACTTCCCCACACATGGGAAGATGCTCTTAAACTCAAAGCACAAAGAAGCATAAACTTTCCTACCCTAAAATATTTCCATAAAGCCTCATGGAAGGTACCATAAATGGAAGAAAAATAAGTATGATTAATGCTCAAAAAAATCTTCCAAATACAATAGAGGAGCTCAATAAATTAATCTGGAGGAGAACAGCAGTGGGTTCCACAGACAATTTAAAAAACTGAGCTTACATCAGGAAATAAAGAAAAATATCTGTCTAAACCAACTGAAGACTATGAAGAAAATGAGCTTGAAATTGCAGGGAGATAAAGACAAAAATAAGTAAAATCATCCTTAAAATCAAGGAGAACTCCACCCACTACCTCAAAGAAGCATGCCTTTGATTATAAAGAAACAAAATGGTTTATAAAATGAGGCCACCACCAGCTCATGCCCATTAGTAATAAGTAAGTAAACTTATGTACAATAGAAAGATAAGAATTTAAATGTTTGAACTTAAATTAACTAAATTATAAAGTTATGCACTATTAAAATAACTTTGAATGTGTAAACATAATGAGTGAGGGACTCCACTTAGAAAAAGAAATGAATAGGAATAACGATCTTCCTGCAGAATTGAGGAGTAAAATATTTAAGCCTTGCCCACACCCTCCATTTCTGATCAGTGATGTTGCCTCCTTCCTGACTTCAACTTATGCATTTACAGGAAGCTTTAGTCATCTATTACATTACTGCTATTACTACTATCATTATTTCTACCAACTAATATCCCTGATATGTTCATAAAGACAGTTGTGAAAAGTAATTTTAAAATGACTGGACTTCCAGTGTGCTTTAAAATAAGCCATTGGAAAAGAAATGCTAAAAGAAATAAATGAAGCAATAAACTTTACATTAATATGTTTGTTAACTTCTATGTCATTGACATTAATAGGCATGAAATACATCCCAGAATTACTGTACTTACATTCTCGCAAATCTGTTGTTCTCCACTATCTCCAGAACTCGAACCAGGAGGAACACTAGGGCTGAAGGCCATGAGGTTGGTCTTTGTCGGGCCCTCCCCAGAGCACACCCTCTGCTGCCTTTGCTGCGAGTAGGACCAGCTCCCCACCGGGCTAGCGCACACCAGCGTGGGCTTCCCTGGCCCGCACACGCCCTCTGTGGGCAGCGCCGAGCACCTCAGAGCCGTGTACAGCAGCAGCGTGAGCACCAGCAGGCTGGACACCGCGCAGATACCGATGATCAGGTACACGTTCACGTTCACCAGCGCCACTTCTGAGCCTGCGGCACTCAAAGACGCTCGCGAAGAGGACTTAGGCTCCTGGCCGCTGTCCACCAGCGACAGCAGCACAGTGGCCGTGGCCACCAGCGCTGGCTCACCGTGGTCCTTCACTAGCACCAACAGGCGCTGGAGCGGAGCGTCCGCCTCGTCCAGGGCACGCATCGTGCTGATCTCGCCCGTGTACAGCCCCACGCGGAACGAGCTTCGAGTACCACCAGACGCCAGCTGCAGCTCGTAAGACAGCCATGCGTTATAACCAGAGTCCGCGTCCACCGCGCGCACCTTTGCCACCACGTGGCCCGAACCCACAGACCGAGACACCAGCTCACTGACGGAGCCGCCCCCGCCGCCTGCCCCAGGGGGCAACACCGTGGGCGCGTTGTCATTCTCGTCCAACACAAACAGATGAAGCGTCACGTTGCTGCCCAGAGGCGGCACTCCCGCGTCATGCGCGCTCACCT
Source organism: Furipterus horrens (assembly GCF_987537825.1). Classification (NCBI taxonomy): domain Eukaryota; kingdom Metazoa; phylum Chordata; class Mammalia; order Chiroptera; family Furipteridae; genus Furipterus; species Furipterus horrens. The sequence continues at coordinate 73,334,676 of NW_028327180.1, forward strand.
GGAACTGCAGCAGCTCCAGCTCCTCGTGGTCCAGAGGCTGCAGCGCATACACCTTGCCGCTCTCCACGTGCACAGACACGTAGCTCGACAGCGCACGCTCGCCCACCCGCCGCTCCACCAGCGAGTAGGACACCAGCGCGTTCTCCTGTGCGTCCAAGTCCCGCGCGGACACCGTAAAGATGTGGCAGCCCGGCGGGTTGTTCTCCTTGATGAACACCGTGTACTCGGGCTGCTCGAACGTCGGCGCGTTGTCGTTCACGTCGGCCACTTCCACGGACACGCTGGCTGTGGCTGATAACGAAGGCGAACCCCTGTCCCGTGCGGTCACTACAACAGCATACTCCGACACACTCTCGTGATCAAGGGCGCTGTCCAGTACCAGCGAATAGTAATTCTTGAAGGTGGACACCAGCTTGAAGGGCATATGGGGTGATAGTGAGCAGGTAACTTGCCCATTGTCACCAGAGTCACGGTCAGTTACACTGATTAGGACGATGACGGTCCCCAGTGAAGCATCCTCAGGAACAGAAAGTGACAGAGAAGTCACTAGCAACTCTGGAGCATTATCATTGATGTCCAAGACTTCCATCAAAATTGTGCAGTGACCAAACATTGGGGGACTTCCTTTATCAATTGCTTCTATTTGAAGCTTCCATAACTTAGTTTCTTCGAAATCTATTTTTCCATTTACTTTTATTTCTCCACTGGCTGAGTCTATGCGAAAAGATGCTTCTGTATCCAGGGAGACATCATTTGCAAAGGAATAAAGAATATGGCTATTTGAACCCTCGTCCAAATCTGAGGCATTAATCCTAATAACCAGTGTACCATTCCTCGCATTTTCCAGTAATTTTACATGATAAACTGCCTTGTCAAACATTGGGGCATTGTCATTTACATCCAGCACTGTGATCTGTAACTCTACAGTACCTGTCAGCTCAGGTTTGCCTCCATCTGTTGCTTTAAGCACCAAGAGAAGCTCCGAAGCTACTTCCCTGTCTAAAGGTTTTTTTAGTACCAGTTGAAGTAGTTTTACCTGGTCGTCGTTGGTTGGTACTTCCAGAGAGAAATACTCATTGGCGCTCAGTCTGTACGTTAGCAGAGCATTGACCCCGACATCTGCATCAGAAGCTCCCTCTAGTGAAAAATGAGAGTCAAGAGCCCTACTTTCGGAAATAAAGAGATATTTGGGTGTCGCTGGGAACACAGGCGGGTTGTCGTTAATGTCCTTCACTTCTACCACCACAAAGAAAACCTGCAGCGGTCTCTCCACGATCACCTCCAGGTGGATGCTGCACTCCACGCTCCTCCCGCACAGCTCCTCACGGTCGATACGAGCATTCACAAACAAAATGCCATTCTGCAGATTTATCTCCAGAAGATCCCCGTGGCCTTTGGTTGCCACCCGGAACAGGCGCGGCACCAGCTCCATCAGTTCCAGCCCCAGGTCCTGAGCAATGCGGCCCACGAAGGTGCCTTGTTTGACCTCCTCCGGGACCGAGTAGTGGATCTGGCCGCTCCCGCTCTCCAGAAAAGTGAGGAGCAGAAGCGAGAACAGCAGAAATGGTGCTCCCTGGTCACCTGATCCTGAAGCTAACATCGCGCCGGTTGATTCTGGTTAGCAAATTAGCATTTCAGGAGCAGAAACGTATAGTCCTTCTGAGATCTTTCTTTTGAGTCTTTATTCCTGAGATCTCAGGTGATCCTAACAATGTAGGCATGTTTATAGTCTTTAAAGCTCCGGAACAGTGGAGAATCTTTCTGGTCCTGGGAATAATCGTTAATTTTCTTTGTCAAAGCAATACTCTCCTTGGAGAACAACGACATCCTGTGGCTCAGAATGGAAGTACGTTTGCATTTATGGGAGTATTTCACTAATATTGCTTCTTCTGTGATTTCTTCATATTGGTCCATGTTTTTTCTTTGTGGACCTTTAACTCCTTCTGTGTGACCACTAGCTATTTAAAGGGTCTTGTCTTATAAATTAGAATTCCAAGAAGAGTTTTACCTTGCACATAGACATCTAAGAGAATGTACTTCTGCACAACTATATTATCATGTATATGAAAATGAAAACTCTAGACATTGTTCTTTCACAGTTTTAGAAATTGGTCATTTTGGTATGGCTTCTTATTAATTTTACTCCATTGTTAACATTCTATAATTTTCTATTGCTTAATCCTTATAATATGTTACATTATCCTAAACATTTAGTCCAGCCGTGTAGAGATAACTCAAGATGCAAGTTCTCTCAGTTACCTCTTTAATGTAATGATATTTTAAATCAGTGCTAATTTGTAAGCTACTTATCAGTTCATTCAATGATTTAATTGCTTTGATGCTAATGAATTTATGAAGTTCTGGTTTCTGGAAACACAAAGTATCTTATGTTTGTCTCATTTTAAAGCTTTTTATCCAATTTCTGTATTTGCTCTGGGTCAGTGTTGTTGTTTCCATCCTGAAGGACAACTTAAATTTGCATGACATGCATTGCTATTTCTAATAAGTAAAAAAGCCCACACCACTAAATATTTATATATTTGTTATATTTGTCTGTTTTTTATACCATTTTATTCTAGAATTGGCCTAAAGAGACTATGGTATAAAGATTATTCTAAATCTCATTTATTCACTCAATTTTATTTTACTGTATTCATCTCAAATATTAAAAAATACATTGAGATTTTCATAACTTATCAATTGCAGTAAAGTTTATCAGTGTTGTCTTTTTAAAAAGAAAAATGTTTTAATCCTTCTCAAGCTGTTGAGGAATCAACTATCTAATATCTGAAACCCCTTCACTAAGATGGCAGCCTTTGGGAAAATAAAAAATTTTTCTATTAAAACAATTGTAAGTGGATACCAATGGAATCTAAGGTTATATGTAAATGTTAACTTTTCATTTTAAACACTTTTTAAACTGCCGATTCAGTGAATCTATGCCAAAGGTTTATAATTCAAACTACTACTAATTTTTTTTTAATTGTGAAAGCCATCAATTCACCAACATATTTGCCTAAAGAAGAGCAAGGAAAATATTAACACATGCAAGTGACTACATTTTTTTTAAAGCATGACTAAGAAATAAACCTCATTTGCTAATTAAAATAATTTAGTCTCTTGGAAATGACGCCATGCTGAAAAACCATTCTATTTTTGATTTAAAGGGCTCCTCCATGAATTAAGTATATATTGAATACTGTTTTAAAGCCCCCAAATTCCAAGGCTTTCATATAGCTAAATAACTATAGTATGTCAATAAAGCTAAGGGTTGGTTACTCGTCTTGAAACAGATTACAAAAATACTCTATCACCATAGCTAAAAAGTACTCATGATTAGCCTCGTTTTAATACCATCTAGTAAAGAGCAAGTTAAACATGATTATAAAAATAAGATGCTGTAGTTTTAAAAGAAATGAACTAATTTCTTTTTTTGCAAGAATGTTAAAAGCAATCCTCGATTTCAGAAAATTTGTTTTTATCTTAAAAATTCAATCATTCTGCAATGAATGGAAGAGACTGTTCACAGAGTTTTGAAGAATATTTATCTCTATTAACAGAGCCAGAGAAAAATGCTGTCAAACTAAAATCAGAAAAATTTATCTTTGCTATCTCTCAACTTCTCATTCTGAGCTATCTCATCATGTCCTCTCCTTCCTGCACTTTCTTTTCCATAAACTTTAGGATTATTGTGCTGCTGGATAAAATCCCAACTTGTTATGTTGATATTTTTGTGAATATTTGTGTTTTTAAAGAATATATCTCCCCCCAAAAGGCAAAGTAAACAAATAGGACTAAATCAGTAAACACATAATTCTATGTGTCATTTATAGATCACATTAAGAGTTGTCTTTAGACAAGGTTTTTCTGCATAGGGGCACACTGACATTATAAAGGTCTGAAAGAGAGGGAAGATATAAGAGGGAGGAATTCTATAAACAAGTTGAAATGTGCATAACTTACCATCTATAATCTCTAAGAGTTAAAGATGGGCTGTGGAAAGTATTAACACTGAAGGCAATGTCATGCTTAACTTCCTGACATAATTCTCCTTTTTAGTGTTCCTAAACTTGAACAGAGATGTCAAGTTTTATTGGAAGCTATGAAGCACATGGAGTAAAAATTTGGCCTGCATGCAGAAAGAAAAAAGTAATTGCTAAAAACCAGAGACAAGATAATAAGTGACTTGCATTCCTATTTGGTAACCCTGAAATTAATAAAAAATTTTAAAGGAAATTATAGATGTTAGATAACAACCAATTTCAAAAAGGCATAATTAGTAGAGTAGTGTTGGCCACCATGAGATTTAATTGTCTTGCATGTCTAAGTCTACGTCATCCAACACAACCTGGTTTAAGATGTCTAGAGAAGTTATCTCACTAAATTGCATGATATGACATCAGAGAAGTATACAATACATTCTAAAAAGATAATTTCATTTTCTCTTCAAACTTCTAACATTAATTTGAATGAAAGTAATAATTTTCAGTCTTCTATAATTAAAAGTGATTTTCAAGTGCTCTCCATTAGTAAACAAAATCATGACCCCTTCCTCAAAGTGGAAGAGCTAATACTTGAATATCATAAACAGTGCCTCATTCTAATAAATGAATAGAAGATAAAGATCTACTGGATAAAATTATATAAATAACTATGAAACCTTTTCTACTGCTAAAATAAGTGAGTAATACACACTAACAAAGGTACCACCAACAAAAATAAAATTAAATAAAATGTTTAAAGCTCAAAACGCAAGTTAATTCCATAGATTAGAACATTTTTATGAATGAACTTCCACTCTACATACTGTACTATTATAAATAAAATACAGACTTCCTGCCGAGATGGAGATGGAGGCAGAGGTAGACACACTTTGCCTCCTCACACAACCATAAGAAGGATCATAAGTAACCTCAAAACAAAAAACAACCAGAACTGCCAGAAAATCAAACTGTATGGAAGTCTGACAACCAAGGATTTAAAAAGAAATATTCATCCAGATGGGTACGAGGTGTGGAGTCAGGAGCTGGGGCAGAGAGGACATGGTATTGAGGCAGCCAGTAGGATGGGCACTCCCACACTTATGTATGACAAACAAAAGCTGGGAGGGACACCTAGGGAGCCATCCTAGTCCCAGGCCAGAGAGTGCAGCCCAGGGTTCCAGCTCCAGGAAAATAAAGCCTCATAGCTTCTGACTGTGAAAACCAATGAGAGTTGGGACAGTGGAGGAAACTGTCTATCTCTCAAGAGAGTCCATGTAAAGGGCCCTGATAGCTCTAGAATATACACAAACCTACCCACTCAGGGAACCACCACCAGGGCAATAGCTAGAGGGGTGCCAGTTGCATACAGGAATTGGTTGAAGTGACTGGAAAAAGGGTGAGTGCTGAGGAAGTGGCATTGTTCCCTCTCTGACCTTATACTGTGCCACAAAGTGGTGAAACTGGCCACACTGACAAATACCTAAGGCTCTGTCCCTTTCCACATAACAGGTGCAGCCAGACAGTGAATAAAAGCAGCTATATCTAATACACAGAAACAGACACAGGGAGGCTGCCAAGTTGAGGAGACAAAGAAATATGACCCAAATGAAAGAACAGATCAAAACTCCAGAAAAAAAACTAAGCGAAACAGAGATAGCCAACCTATCAGATGGAGAGTTCAAAACACTGGCAATATGGATGCTCAGAGAACTCAATGAGTATGGCAAACACATAAGGGAAGAAATGAAAGCTACACTAAGTGAAATTTTTAAAATTCACATGAAACCAATAGTGAAGGAAAGGAAGCCGGGGTTCAAATCAATTATTTGGAACATAAGGAAGAACAGTCAACAAGTACAGAATGAAGAAACAAGAATTTAAAAAAAACAAGAAGAGACTTAGGAAACTCTGGGGCAACTTTAAACATGAAAACATCCGGGTACCAGAAGAAGAGGAAGAGCAAGAAATTGAAAATTTATTTGAAAAAAATAATGAAAGAAAACTTTCCTAATTTGGCAAAGGAAATAGACATACAAATCCAGGAAGCACAGAGAGTCCCAAACAATTTGGATCCAAAGAGGACCACATCAAGACACATCATAATTAAGACAACAAGTTTAAAGATAAAGAGAAAATCTTAAAAGCAGCAAGAGAAAGCAGAGTTAACTACAAAGGAGTCCCCATATGACTATCAGCTAATTTCTCAAAAGAAACTTTGCAAGCAAAAAGAAGCTGGCAAGAGGTATTCCAAGTGACTAAAAGCAAGAACCTAAACCAAGATTACTCTATCCAGCAAAGCTATCATTTAGAATGAAAAGAGCAGATAAAGTGTTTCCCAGACAAGGTAAAGCTAAAGGAGTTCATCATCACCAAGCCCTTATTACATGAAACATTAAAGGGACACATTTAAGAAAAAGAAGATAAAAACGATGAACATTAAAATGACAACAAACACAACTATCAACAACTGAATACAAAACAAAAACAAGCTAAGCAAACAACTAGAACAGGAACAGAATCACAGATATGGAGCTCATGTGGTGGGTTATCAGCTAGGAGGGGGAAAAGGGAAGTTGGGGAAAAGGTACAGGATTAAGAAGTATAATTGGCCTTGGCTGGTGTGGCTCAGTGAATTGAGTCCCAGCCTGTGAACCAAAGGGTCACCAATTCAAATCCCAGTCAGTGTACATGCCTGGATTGCAAACTGGGTCCCAGTTGGGGCATGGGAGAGGCAACCACACACTGACATGTCTCTCCCTGTCTTTCTCCTTCCCTTCCCCTCTCTCTAGAAATAAATTAATTAAAATATTTTTTAAAAAGAAGCAGAATTAGTGGGTACAAAATAGGCAATGGAGAAGCCAAAGACCTTATATGCATGACCCATGGACATGAACTGAGGGTGGTATTGCTGGATAGAGGGGGAGACAAAGGGAAAGCAATTGAGACAACTATAATAGCATAATCAATAAAATATACTTTAGAAAAACAATAAAATATAAACATTGACTATTAAATTTCTATTATGCATTATAAGTTATTTTACACTACATATATTCTTTACTTAGTGAGCAAAAAGCACATTTTTATCAGGAAGAAAATTGACTGTATCAGTCTTTTTGTTACTATAACAGGGTCATTTTAAAATTTAGGTTTGAAAAGTAAGTAAACTTGTGAATTAAAGTACTAAACCTACAAATATTTATAATATTAAAAAGATAATGGTGTATGAAAAACCTACAACCAACATTAAATATTTGTATTACAATATAAATAAGTTCAATATAAATGGAATATTTTTAAAAGTTGAAGTATCAAGCAAAACTTGATGCACAGGGTGCAATAAACAAAATATAAAATGAACTTTTAAAATAAACTATGTTACAATAGGTATTACTAGATATACTTAAGGTATTATAGACATATGCTATACAGACAAAGGATGAAGATATTCCAAGACATGTATGTGAGGGGAAAAAGTAGTGAAATAAAATATCATTCACAAAACAAAATACGAAAATTAAAAAGTAATGCCCACCTTTCTAGAGTGATCCCCTCCAACAGACTGTTCTTCCACCTCCACCACTGGTACAGGACAGGGTGGAAGACTGGGACTGAAGACCATGAGATCCGTCTTGGGCGGCCCCTCCCCAGAGCACGCCCTCTGTCGCCTCTGCTGCGAATAGGACCAGCTCCCCACCGCGCTGGAGCACACCAGCGTGGGCTTCCCTGGCCCGCATGCGCCGACAGTGGGCGGCGTCGAGCACCGCAGAGCCGTGTACAGCAGCAGCGTGAGCACCAACAGGCTGGACACCGCACAGATGGCGATGATTAGGTACACGTTCACATCCATCAGGCCTGTGTCCGAGCTCGCATGGCTGGAAAACACTCGCGATGAGATCTTTGGCACCTGGCTGCTCTCCACTAGGGACAGCAACACGGTGGCCGTGGCCGCCAGCGCCGGCTCGCCGTGGTCCTTCACCAGCACCAGCAGACGCTGGCGCGGAGGGTCTGCTTCGTCCAGGGCACGCGTCGTGCTGATCTCGCCCGTGTACAGCCCCACGCGGAACGGGCCGCGCACACCACCCTCCATTGACTGCAGCTCGTAAGACAACCACGCGTTGTAGCCAGAGTCAGCATCCACCGCGCGCACTTTTGCCACCACGTGGTCCCCTCCCACAGACCGAGACACTAGCTCACTCACCGCGCCTCCCCTGCCGCCCGCCCCTGGTGATAGCAGCGTGGGCGCGTTGTCATTCTCATCCAGCACGAACACCTGCAGCGTCACGTTGCTGCCCAGAGGCGGCACGCCCGCGTCATGCGCGCTCACCTGGAACTGCAGCAGCTCCAGCTCCTCGTGGTCCAGAGGCTGCAGCGCGTACACCTTGCCGCTCTCCGCGTGCACAGACACGTAGCTCGACAGCGCACGCTCACCCACCCGCCGCTCCACCAGCGAGTAGGACACCAGCGCGTTCTCCTGCGCGTCCAAGTCCCGCGCGGACACCGTGAAGATGTGGCAGCCCGGCGGGTTGTTCTCCTTGACGAACACCATGTACTCAGGCTGCGCGAACGCTGGCGCGTTGTCGTTCACGTCGGCCACCTCCACGGACACGCTGGCTGTGGCCGACAGCGAAGGCGAACCCCCGTCCCGCGCGGTCACTACTACCGCATAGTCCGACACGCTCTCGCGGTCCAGGGCGCTGTCCAGCACCAGTGAATAGTAATTCTTGAAGGTAGACACCAGCTTGAAGGGCACATAGGGTGTTAGGGAGCAGGTCACCTGCCCATTGGAGCCAGAGTCACGGTCAAACACGCTGATCAAGGCGATGACAGTGCCCATCTGAGCATCCTCTAGCACCGGAAGAGACAGTGAAGTAACAACCACTTCAGGTGAATTGTCATTTTCATCCAGGATTTCCACTAGGACCGTGCAGTGACCAGCCATAGGTGGGTGTCCTTTATCTGTAACATCTACATGAATTTCATAAGTGCTACTATCCTCAAAGTCAATGACATCATTTACTCTTATTTCTCCAGTCCTTTCATTCATTAGAAATTTCCTTCTTATGCTGGGTTTAACCAAAGAGCTAAATGAATATATCAGTTCCTTGTTTATTTCTTCATCCGCATCAGAAGCATTTAGCCATATTACTAACATTTGGTTCGGTGCATTTTCATACATCTTAACTTCATAAATGGATCGGTCAAATATGGGAGCATTATCATTGGCATCCAACACCAAGATCAGCAGAGAAACAGATCCGGTAAGTTCCGGTTTGCCTCCATCAGTTGCCGTTAATAACAACGGAAGCTGGGGATTTTCTTCACGATCTAGCAGTTTTCTTAGAACAAGTACTGGGAATTTGCCTTTGTCTTTTTTGTTTATAATATCAAGAATGAAAAACTCATTTGCACTAAGTCTGTACGTAAGCATTGCGTTTTCTCCAACATCCGCATCAGATGCGCCTTCTAGCGGAAATCGAGAGTCAAGCAATCGAGATTCCGGTATTGAGAGCTTTTGTTCTGAGACAGAGAACACAGGCGGATTGTCGTTAATATCTTTGACCTCCACCTCCACATGGAAAACCTGCAGCGGTCTCTCCACGATCACTTCCAGGTGGATGCTGCATTCCGCGCTCCGCCCGCACAGCTCCTCGCGGTCGATCCGAGAATTCACAAACAAAATGCCATTCTGCAGATTTACCTCCAGAAGGTCCCCGTGGCCATTGGACACCACCCGGAACAGGCGCGGTACCAGCTCCGTCAGCTCCAGCCCCAGGTCCTGAGCGATGCGGCCCACGAAGGTGCCGTGTTTGGCCTCCTCAGGGACCGAGTAGTGAACCTGGCAGCTCCCGTTCTCCCACGATGCGAGAAGCAGAAGCAAAAGCAGCAGGTGACAGGTCTCAGGCCTTTGGGTCTGCAGATGAACATCATACATACCTTTTCCCAGTTTTTAAAATCTATGAATCAGCTGTCTAGAAGACTCACACGCCCTGAATTTTCCGGTTGGATTTCTTAACATTCAATTGTGTCGCAATGGTTGAGATCTCAGAATGAAGCTCCTTCCTAGTCCTTGAGAAGCATGAGTTTCTGCCTTTGTTCTAAAAACCCATTTTGTGGAAGACAGCGACATCCGGTGGCTTAATGTGTAAGTACAATTCCATTAATTAATTTTCTTTCATTCAAAGTTTTTTCCCCCTCCTCATTTGATACATTAATTCTGCAAGTGCACAGTTCAACTTTGGGAGGGCCCTTCACCAGTAGCCATTACCTGCAGCCAGTCCTTCATGCTCATGATTCAGTTTTACAGGCACTCCTAATACAGAAAGAGTTCTCACACACTCACTCCTGTACCCCTAGAGCTCCCCAGGGTCCCGCTGCCCTCACGGCCTGCAGGGAGGAGCCTCAACAGCTGTCCTCATCCCTACCCGCCCTCTTAGCTCCCAGGACGCCCATAACCCCTCTAGGACTTCCTGGTCCCTGAAGGGGGTCAGAGGCCGATGGGGACAGTGCTACAGGCTGGTGGTGGCAGCTGCTGCCACAGGAGAGGAGGTAGAAGGGGCTCCATGGGGTCCAGTGGGCCACGGTTGGGCCAGAATCCTTTGAAGGGTGAGAACTACAGAGGTTTGACAGGGGGCTGGGGTCTGCTGTTGAGGTACCTGGGGGAGCTCAGCTTGGACTGGAAGCAGAAGCCTTCCTTGATGCTGTCCAGGGCAGAGGGTGCCACATACCTACCTATGTGAAGCCCAGGAAGGCCTGGTTGAGGCTCTCACTGAGGGCCCTGTTGTCTGCATTGTCTGTTTTACATACCTCTATCTCTATGGATTGTCAAAGCCTCACATTATGTCCCTTTTATAAATAATAACAATCATTGTCCATTGCTAGTGCAAATCCCCAGTAAATGTAGAATCTCAGAGAAGTAATTCTTTCCCTAACTGTGATTATCACTTCATTAGCTAAATTTGAAAATACCCTTAATATATGTGTAATAATGAGCATACTCATATTTTGTTGGATGACAAATTTAGGTTTCTTTAATTTCTGACAATTCATTTCTCTTTGTCATTATTTTGAGATTAAATAAACCTTATTTAGTCCATAATCTGAAGCATCAATTCTCTGTGAAATGTTTGCAAATTCTAAAAGAGAACACTAGCTTCAACATCAGAAATCTCTCCGTCCTGACCCCCGTTTTCCAACTTACTAGTTGTGTGACTTGGAGAAAACAATTTAACCTCTCTCAGTCTGAGTTCCCACTTTTATAACATTTGTATAATAATATGGTGGTTGTGTCAATTAAGTGCCAAGTGTAGTACCTTAAGGAGAGTGAATGCTTCATAAGTGGCAATTATTCTCAGGCCTCAATTTAGCCACACTTATTTTTGTAATGCTGAAGACCAAAACTGATTCCTTGGGGAAAATTGTTACCAATAGAATATTGTAGCTCTACAATGCCTTCACTACTGCTACTGCTCAGGCTGAGTAGAGTCTCCTCTTTAAGAAAACATAAAAGACTCTTACTGAGAAATCAGTTAGAAAGGGAGATGTTTCACTTTTTTATATACATCTTACATAGGCAAAAAAGAACGTTATTTTATAAATAAGTAAAATAATTCAAAAATGTATGATTTCCACTTTCATAGACAACTACTTTCATCTTTATTATACTTAAGCTTTTCAAATACCCTTAAATATACAGTTTTTGAATTATCTAATAGTTTTATCAGTGTCAATAAAGTTTTTCATCACCAGTTGCCACAAAATATTTTTTGGAATCAAATATGCAGTAACTTAAATTCTCCATTAATATATTTATGAGACTGAAAAAACTTCAAGTTTATCTTTAAGGAAAACTTAATAGGACCTGTGGTCTTGTCCAGAGGTTAATTTCTTTACTTCAATGATGTTATGATTTATAAAAGAGATACTTTTAAGAAATCAATAATTTTGAACTCTTATTTTTACCTAGAGCTGAAATACAGCAACATTTATGAATAAGGAAACTGATGGGGATGAGGGTTATTGGGTTCATTGATTTATGTGTGCTCCTAAATTCTGTTTTTATACCTCCTTACTTATGTAGAATGACTCTGGTGTCAAAGTACATTCAAATGCTGATTTTAAGAGTTAATTTTCTTATAAAGCATAAATTAAAATGTAATGAGGTATCCATCCAACCACAATACCAATGTTCATTTTGAGCTACTATCTGGGGTCTTAAAATAAGCTTATCATTAATTAATGATCTCAACACAAGGTAATGACATAAACTAAGCTTCAGTCCTCTTAAGGTACATTTTATACTAGGTAATAACATAAATGTCTGAAAATCAATCTCCAATAATGAATAATAAGTAGGGTGTAGCTATATTACACTTCATCATATAATAGAAAACTGCTTTGCCCAGCATCTCATAGGGCTATTGGATCTAAAACTTTAGTTGGATAAGAATCACCTGAGGTGCTTGTTAATATGCAAATTTGCCAGTACCACTTATTTCAGATATTCTGATGTGGAGTCTGAAAACCAGAGTTGTTAATACAGTTAGCATTATCAGATCTAATAACTGGCTGACCATATACCTTAATTTGCCTGGGATATGCTTTACTAATGCTGTAGTATTGTATACTTATTTACAGTGCTCTGTTTACTTACAAAAATGTCTGAGATTGGCTCATAACTTAGTTAGCCCTATATAGAAACTACAACTTACAGACTGGCATAGAGGAGCTTTAATATTGGTTTCATGATTCTGGCTTGAATTGGGGAATGCTACTTATAGAAGCACAGAGAGAGAGCTATTAGGCACAATACTAAAATGTCTTCTGTGTTCTCACCTCTGTATTTTGAACTTTCTACTTGTTTTGAATTCTGACCTTCCTGGATCTCAATGTTCTCATACTTCCTGATGACCAAAAAAATTAATTCAGTACTAAGATGTTCACTTACTCTCTGAAATTTTGCATATTATGACAGCCCATATTCTGGGAGAGAATAAAGATTAATTTAAAGGACTAAATTACCAATAATATCAATACAGCAATCAATAATAAAGAATAAAATGTATCATTATAGAAGAAATAGTAACTACTTAGTAAATAATACTAGCTCTAAGAGATTTAAGGTGGATTTGGGAGGGAATGACATTTGTAGCATTCCTTGATCAATATAACATATTTAAATACTTTAGCCCAAATTCAAATAGCACATAAAACCTGAAAAAAGTGCAAGGACAGAGATATTTGAAGGTGTAAGTCTAGATTTAAGGTAAGTTTTGTGCTGACAGAAATAGACAGGTTTACCACAAAAGTTCCAAAATTATTCAAGTCTTAAAAGAGATAAAATGAAAAAAAAGTTATTTGTAGCATATACCAAACACGTTTTTTATAGAATGAAATAAAATTATTGGAATATTTTATGTAATTTTGCTTGCATTTTCATGTTTACACTACTGTGGCTCTATTCTAAAGTTCAGTCTGATCTTGCTCCACCGAGTTTTTAATTAAGGAATATATTGTCAAGTACCTAACACAACAAATAATAAAATGCCTGAATATAAATATTAACCACTTCATAAAAACTCCAATACAAAGGAAGTTTTAAATATAAATTAGAAAAGAAAACACATGCTTGAACTAACAATAGAGTGTGAAGAATCATCAGTTTGAAAAGTTCAAAAACATTATGCAGGAAATCGAAGTTTACCATGTAGTGACTTTAAAGCTGTGTCACCTATTATCCAGATTTCTGTCTTTTGGAATATTGAAAAAAATGAAGACCCATATAATCTGATAGGGGTTATTTTTTAAGTAACAGAGTATGAATTTCAAGAGAATTCAAAGTGTAGAATATAGGTAGATCTTTTATATCATTACCAGAAAATTATGATAAAAAGGAGAATGTATTCTTGAAGAAAGAAAATATCAATCAGGAAATATTTTTTCCAATATCAGATAAACTATAAATTTTGATAAAGTTTCTAAAGTAGAAAAGATTCTCAACCAATATTTTCTTGTCTATATTGTCAGACATATAGAAACATTTTACAGTTTTAATAAGAATTATATTTGGAACATTATTGTTAGAACTACATTTCTAAAGTTAAATAACTGTTTCCAAGTGTGTACTGGAGATTACTCGCTGAGGTTATAGACACTGAGTAGTGCTAATCAACCATGTCCCTAAAAGTTCTCCTTCCAGAGAAAGGCAGAAAACTACAAAGTTGACAAGGTAACCATTTCTACATATTTCGGCTTCTAGGTTACTTATAACCCATGTTATTAGACTAAAATATTATCCATACCTTAGAAATGAAAAAAATAAGAGTGGTGTTGAAGTTTACTTAATGTGTCACAACTAAATTGGTTTCCACCAAGTAGTTTTCAGGGACACTGACATGAGTACTTTAGTAATTCAATATGACTCTTATAACAGGTTTTAAATAAAACGGATTCAGCACCTAAAAAATAATTGTTCAATGTATAGTTTATAATGATTCTCAATTGCAAGTGGAAACAAACACAAAAGTAGCTATAATTTTAAGGTATTTAGTTTCTGGTAATAAAATTTTAAAATTAGACCAGATGTCTAAAAATAAAAGGATAAGAACTATTTAAATGTAGTGTATAAGTAATAAGAATATTTTCTAGACTTAATTAATCAATTAATTTATAAGTGTTAAGAACAACCCACCTTCCCAGAGGAGTCAAAAGAAGCCTCTGGATCTCCGGTTACAACTACAGATCTAGGAGGACCTGGAGGAAGGCTGGGACTGAAGACCATAAGATCCGTCTTGGGCAGTCCCTCCTCAGAGCACACCCTCTGCCGCCTCTGCTGCGAGTAGGACAAGCTCCCCACTGCGCTGGCGCACACCAGCGTGGGCTTCCCTGGCCCGCACACGCCCTCGGTGGGCGGTGACGAGCACCGCAGCGCCGTATACAGCAGCAGCGTGAGCACCAACAGGCTGGACACCGCACAGATGGCGATGATTAGGTACACGTTCACATCCACCAGAACCGTCTCCACAACCGTAGCACCGGAAGATACTCGTAATGAGGTCTTGGACACCTGGCCGCTGTCCACCAGCGACAGCAGCACGGTGGCTGTGGCCGCCAGTTCTGGCTCCCCATGATCCTTCACCAGCACCAGCAAGCGCTGGCGCGGAGCATCCACCTCCTCTAGGGCTCGTGTCGTGCTGATCTCGCCCGTGTACAGCCCTACGCGGAACGGGCAGCGGTCATGACCCGCCGCCGGCTGCAGCTCATAAGACAACCACGCGTTATAACCAGAGTCCGCGTCCACCGCGCGCACCTTCGCCACTACGTGGCCTGCACCCACAGACCGAGACACCAGCTCACTCACCGCAGTGCCCCCACTGCCTGCCCCAGGCGGCAGCAGCACGGGCGCATTGTCGTTCTCGTCCAGCACGAACACCTGCAGCGTCACGTTGCTGCCCAGAGGCGGCACGCCCGCGTCATGCGCGCTCACCTGGAACTGCAGCAACTCCAGCTCCTCGTGGTCCAGAGGCTGCAGCGCATACACCTTGCCGCTCTCCGCGTGCACAGACACGTAGCTCGACAGCGCACGCTCACCCACCCGCCGCTCCACCAGCGAGTAGGACACCAGCGCGTTCTCCTGTGCGTCCAAGTCCCGCGCAGACACAGTGAAGATGTGGCAGCCCGGCGGGTTGTTCTCCTTGACGAACACCGTGTACTCGGGCTGCGCGAAAGTCGGCGCGTTGTCGTTCACGTCGGCTACCTCCACGGACACGCTGACTGTGGCCGACAGCGAAGGCGAACCCCCGTCCCGCGCGGTCACTACTACCGCATAGTCCGACACGCTCTCGCGATCCAGGACGCTGTCCAGCACCAGTGAATAGTAATTCCTGAAGGTGGAAACTAGCCTGAAGGGCCCGTGAGGCATCAAGGAGCAGGTCACCTGACCATTGGCTCCAGCATCTCGGTCAGACACGCTGATTAGCGCAATCACAGTACCGAGTGGAGCGTCCTCCCTCACTGGAAGGGACAATGAAGTCAAGGAAATCTGAGGGACGTTATCATTAACATCTAAGACTTTTACCAAAATTGTACAGTGACCCGCCATCGGTGGGTGGCCTCTGTCCGTGGCATCAATGCGGAATTTATATGAATTCGCTTTTTCAAAATCCAGATTCTTTCGAATTGTTATTTCTCCAGTATCTGAATCTATGCTAAACTGGTCAATAACCATGGATGGAACAAGGCTATTAAAAGAATAATAAATCTCCTGATTAGATCCTTCATCTGGATCAGAAGCATTTAGTCTGATAACTATTGTTCCATTGTCTGTGTTTTCAAATATTTTTACTTCATATTCAGATCGTTGGAAACTGGGAGCATTGTCATTCACATCCAGCACAATGACGAGAACCTGAAGGGTTCCAGTGAGCTCAGGTTTGCCTCCGTCAGTGGCCATGAGCAATAAGTTATGTTCGGGAGTTTCCTCTCGGTCCAGGGATTTCCTTAACGTGAGCTCGACTTGCTTATTCTCTTCATTCTGTGAATTCACATCTAGTATGAAGTAATCACTATAGCTAAGCTTATAGGTTAAAACGGAGTTAGCTCCAATATCTGCATCCCACGCACCCTCTAGTGGAAACCGAGAATCTGGCAATCTGGATTCTGAAACAAATAGCTTTTGCTCCTTCACCAGGAACACAGGCGGGTTGTCGTTAATGTCCTTCACTTCCACCACCACATGGAAAACCTGCAATGGCCTCTCTACGATCACCTCCAGGTGGATGCTGCACTCCGCGCTCCGCCCGCACAGCTCCTCGCGATCGATCCGAGAATTCACAAACAAAATGCCATTCTGCAGGTTTACCTCCAGAAGGTCCCCGTGGCCTTTGGACGCCACCCGGAACAGGCGCGGCACCAGCTCCGCCAGCTCCAGCCCCAGGTCCTGAGCGATGCGGCCCACGAAGGTGCCGTGTTTGGCCTCCTCCAGGACCGAGTAGTGGACTTGGCCGCTCCCAGTCTCCCAAGCTGCCAGAACCAAAAGCGAAAGCAGCAGACACCGGGCTTCCGGGCCTCCTCGCCAAGAAAACACCATGTCAAGTACTCGTTTTGTTGCTATCAAACAGCTTGTTTAATGTAAAGACGAACTACTGCATAACCTGGAGACTTGAAACCAATTCTGCTGCCTCCGCCATTGTTCAGCATTTAGAGACAGATACAGGAGTACTAAAGTCTGGAGCTTGGCTAGACAGAACTTCTTTGTAGACAGCGACATCATGCGGCTCACAAGGGTAATAATTATTGAATTCACTTACCTCCTCTACAATGAGGTTCTTCTAATCCAATGAATCTATTCTTTTCCCTTATCCTACTTAATAGTGGATTTTCACCTTTATCAGTCATAGAGACATTTATGCCGCCTGGCTCCTTGCATTAACTTTGGATCCAGTTGTGTATCTCTTTCTTCATAAAGAAATTTCTTCCCAATATTTTAAACATTGTTATGTCCAGCTCATAAGTTAGTAGTTACTTATGCACCTTAAATGCCTCTATAGTAGGCAATTGAGCTCTCCTTTGAATTCATATGCTATCAATTCTCAATGGTAAAAAGTTTTCAAATAACCTGTGATCGTCAAGATTCTGGCATACCTGAAATACCTTCAAAGGTGACTGTGATTTAAAAAGCACCTTTATTTAATGAGATCTGTCTTAATATATTTAATTGGAATCTCTGTAGAGGCACTTATCACTGAACTTTCATCATTTGGAGACAAAAATGAGCACTTTTCTTACAATCAGAAAAGACATCATAAAGTATGTGTTGATCAACATTTTTTACATTAAAGGTTTTCTTGGGAGGTAAGAGTATTTCATTAACTTAGCCCTAACAGAAGATTTCTAATTTTTAAAACTTAAGTAAAGCATCACATATAGCTTCTACTCAAGTTCCTAGCAACCCAGATGTGTGAGAATGTGATTAACATGTAATCACAGTGATATTTTCAGTAATAATATAAACATCTTTAAAAGCCTTATATAAACACATGTAATATGGGTGAGAGGAATAAGCATTTTCTGTGAAATTCCTTATGTTGCCCTCACTTAAAGTACTCAGAAATTATCTCTATAGTTCATTCTAAATAATGAGAAAGATTATATAAAGATAATTGCATTACTCAATAGCTGTGCTAGGACTTTTTAAAAATTAATTAATTGTTTGTTTATTTATTTTATTTTTAGAGAGAAGGGAAAAGAGAAAGAGAGGAAGAGAAACATCACTGTGTGGTTCCCTCTCACTCGTGCCCCTGACTGGTGACCTGATGTGCCAACTAGTCATGTGCCCTGACTGGGAATCGAACCAGCGACACTTGGCTCTCAGGCCAACACTCAATCCACTGAGCCACAGCAGCCAGGTCTGTTAGGACTTTTTCCCAACAAAAGAAAAATTCCATAGCCTTATTATGTCAGAGTATGAATTTCTTTTTTAAATTACCTTAATAAGGAAGTGATAATTGGTGGATAAAGATTGGAGTATGGAGGAAGATTTTTATCAACTTCTAGTAATTCCCCCATTCCAAAAGTAGAATTTTAAAGTTTTCTCAAAACATTCTTGGAAAATAGTTTTTAAAGTATATGTATGTAAGAATAAAAGAAAAATAAAGCAGTAAAAAGTAGAATTACAATTAATCACCAAGAGTTAGACTATTTATGTTTTCCTACATTCTTTCAACAAAAGCAGCAAATTTGGTCTTATTTTGGTGGATGCAAATTACTGCTCAATGATAAATAATTCCATTGAATATGGAAACTTCTTGAACTGTCAAATCTCCACATTTATGTAAAAGAACGCTGAAAACAAACACCCTGAAATGACTTCCAAAGGTATATATACTAAGATTTTACCAACTGTAAAAGTTGACAATAATTTTTAACTAATCAAAATTTTTGTAAGTTAAAAGATTTTAAAAACTGTAAATGTTGACAATACTAGTGGTTATGAGTCTGTATAATTAAGGTATTGCTCCCCTAATGTATAAGCATAGAAATGGATGAATAAATCATCATATATCCATACAATAAAACAAGATGCAGATATTTTTTTAAAAAGAGAAAACAATCAAACAACCAAAAAGTTTTTAATAAGAATAATATGGCATAAATATCAAGATATAGTAGGGGAAAAGAGTACATAAAAGTAGGTTAAGTGAAATTTCTTGCCTTTTTTTTTAAAAGAAAGGCAGAGTGTAGGTACATATATACATATAAAATCTTGGCAGAAACTAAAAACTTTATAAATGTTTCAGCAACTCAGAGAGTCTAAAATGAATGGTTTAGGGTTGAAGGTGACAGTGAGACTTGTCACTATATACTAGATTTGGTGGTTTGAAATTTTGAGTGTGAATATATCAACTATACAAACAAGGAACAAAATAAATATATATTGAAATGTCATTTAAATTCTATTTTTAAGTTATAAATAGTATTTATCATGGACAGGGCAAAAAAATCTACACAGTAAGTTAATAAGAAGTCAGTTACTAGACAAAGAAAATAGAAAAGAGATAATAGATTAGCATATAAAGAAATTAAGATAGTTCAGTTTTTAGATTAAATATAAAAAGGCAATATTGAACAGATGATTTGAAATATAAATTTTTATAAAATAAGAATGTATGGAATATGTCATATATCAAATGTGTTCTTATCTTATTGTTTTAAAAGATTTATTTATGGGGGAGAAGCAGGAAAGAAGGGGAAGAGTCTAGTAAAGGAACTAGTATAAATGACCCATGGACATGGACAACGGGGTGGGAATTGACTGTGGGAGAAGGGGTGGGGGGTTGGGGGGAGAAATGGGAGAAAAAAGTGGGACAACTGTAATAGAAAAACAATAAATAAAATTTTTTAAGATTGTATTTATTTTAGAGAAAGGAAAGGAGGGTGAAAGAGAGGGAGAGAAACATCGATCAGTTGCCTCTTGTAGCTCCCAGGCCACACCGACCCTGCAATCCAAGCATATGCCCTGACTAGGAATCCAATCAGTGACCTTTTACTTTATGGGACAACAGCCCAACAAGCTGAGCCACACTGGCTAGGGCAAATATATCAAATTTATTTTTTAAAAGTTATAAAAACTTCACAGTGAAGTGTGGACATGTAAAGATTCAGTTACAGAATTCCACTATATAACACAAAGTGAAGCTATTATTCCAATTAGTAAAAATTTTATACAAAAATAGGAAAAAATATAAATTGCCAATTTTAACCTAAAAGATTGGACATTCCAAAAACAAAATTGCATATTTAACATAACCATAATTCAAGGTAAAGAAATAGTGCAAACAGAGCAATTACATTAAAATAAAAATTATATATAGGTCTATCAATTAAAATAGAATAAATTAAATAAGAAGTATTTTAGCAGAAAACCTTTAAAAGATTTTTTTTTAATTGCGGAAAATAAAATTTCTTTAGACTCACCTTGTCTGCAGAGCTGGGACCCTGAGGTAGGCTGGGGCTGAAGGCCATAAGGTCCGCCTTGGGCGGCCCCTCCCCAGAGCATACCCTCTGCCGCCTCTGCTGTGAATAAGACCAGCTCCCCACCGCGCTGGAGCACACCAGCGTGGGCTTCCCCGGCGAGCACACCAGCGTGGGCTTCCCCGGCCCGCACACGCCCTCGGTGGGCACCGCAAAGCACCTCAGAGCCGTGTACAGCAGCAGCGTGAGCACCAGCAGGCTGGACACCGCGCAGATGGCGATGATCAGATACACGTTCACGTCCACCAGCGCAACCTCCGCATTTGCGGCGTTGGAAGATGCTCGTGATGAGGTCTTTGGCGCCTGGCTGCTCTCCACCAGCGACAGTAACACGGTGGCCGTGGTCACCAACGCCGGCTCGCCATGGTCCTTCACCAGCACCAGCAAGCGTTGGCGCGGAGCGTCTGCTTCGTCCAGGGCGCGGGTCGTGCTGATCTCGCCTGTGTACAGTCCCACGCGGAATAGGCTGAGTACATCACCTGTTGCCGACTGTAGCTCGTAAGATAGCCACGCGTTGTAGCCAGAATCCGCATCCACCGCGCGCACCTTTGCCACCACGTGGCCCGCACTCACAGACCGAGACACTAGCTCACTCACAGTGCCACCCCGGCCGCCCGCCCCAGGAGGCAGCAGCACGGGCGCATTGTCGTTCTCGTCCAGCACGAACACCTGCAGCGTCACGTTGCTGCCCAGAGGCGGCACGCCCGCGTCATGCGCGCTCACCTGGAACTGCAGCAGCTCCAGCTCCTCGTGGTCCAGAGGCTGCAGTGCGTACACCTTGCCGCTCTCCGCGTGCACAGACACGTAGCTCGACAGCGCACGCTCGCCCACCCGCCGCTCCACCAGCGAGTAGGACACCAGCGCGTTCTCCTGTGCGTCCAAGTCCCGTGCAGACACCGTGAAGATGTGGCAGCCCGGCGGGTTGTTCTCCTTGACGAACACTGTGTACTCGGGCTGCGCGAAAGTCGGTGCGTTGTCGTTCACGTCGGCTACCTCCACGGACACGCTGGCTGTGGCCGACAGCGAAGGCGAGCCCCCGTCCCGTGCTGTCACCACCAACTTATAGTCCGACACCTTCTCGCGGTCCAAGGCGCTGTCCAGCACCAGCGAATAGTAATTCTTGAAGGTGGACACCAGCTTGAAGGGAACATGAGCTGTTAGAGAGCAGGTCACTTGACCGTCGGCTCCAGAATCTCGGTCAGATACTTTAATCAAGGTTATGACTGTGCCTGGATGAGCATCCTCTGAGATAGGAAGAGACAAGGAAGTGACAGTCAATTCTGGAGCATTGTCATTATGGTCCATAATTTCCACAAGAACTGTACAGTGACCAGCCAGTGATAGGTAACCTCTATCAATTGCCTCTACTCTAATATTGTAGGCTTTAGTTTCTTCGAAATCGATATGTCCTATAGCTAGAATTTCCCCACTTACTGGGTCTATGTAGAACTTAGATTTTACATCTGGAGAAACATCACTAGAAAATGAGTAAATGATATCCCCATTCGACCCTTCGTCTAGATCTGTGGCATTAACTTTGATTACCAATGTTCCATTGGGAACATTTTCTGGTAATTTCACCGCATAGAGTGTTCGGTCGAAAGCTGGGGCGTTGTCATTGGCGTCCAGCACTGTGATGTGTAACTGAACAGTGGCAGTCAGCTCAGGTTTGCCACCATCAGTGGCCGTGAGCACTAAGAAGATCTCCAGAACTTCTTCTCTGTCTAAAGGTTTCCGTAATACAAGTCCAAGAGGTCTTACCTCTTGGTCTGTGGTTGGTTCGTCCAGAGAGAAATACTCATTGGGGCTCAGTTTGTAAGTCAACAAAGCGTTCTCCCCGATATCTACGTCGGATGCACCCTCTAGTGGAAACCGAAAGTCAAGCGACCTGGATTCCGAGATAAACAGATTCTTTTGCGTTCTCGGGAACACAGGCGGGTTGTCGTTAATGTCCTTCACTTCCACCTCCACATGGAAAACCTGCAGCGGCTTCTCCACGATCACCTCCAGGTGGATGCTGCACTCCGTGCTCCTCCCGCACAGCTCCTCGCGGTCGATCCGAGCATTCACAAACAAAATGCCATTCTGCAGATTTACCTCCAAAAGGTCCCCGTGGCCTTTGGACGCCACCCGGAACAGGCGCGGCACCAGCTCCGCCAGCTCCAGCCTCAGGTCCTGCGCGATGCGGCCCACGAAGGTGCCGTGTTTGGCCTCCTCAGGGACCAAGTAGTGAACTTGGGCTCTCCCGGTCTCCCATGCTGTGAGAATTATAAACAACAGCAGTAGATTCCGGTTTCCCGAAACGCCTGGATTCAAGTGCACCATTTTAAAGTATTGTCGTTTTTAAAATTCTAGTCAGCGTAACTTGTCTCAAAATGTACAAGAATCTTCTTATCCCTTCTTTGGTATCTTGATTTGCTCGCCATTGTTCAATTTCTGGCTAGTGTAACCGTGTGGAGCGTCTTTCCAATATGAAAATGGATGACTTAGTTTTGTCTTGAATACGAGAGAATTTCACGGTAAAGAGCGACATCATGTGGCCCAAAAAGTAAGTACAAATTACAAAAATCTATTTTATATAAGATACAAAGTTTTATTTCAACCTCTGAATTTTTCCTTTGTTTTTGTTAAAAGAAACATTCTCATGCTTGCTGAAAGTATTCTTAGGAAACCTGACTTCTGAATATTTAGTGTGACCATAATTGTGGTTTCATTGTGCCTTGATAGCTGGTATTTCCACAAAGTTTTGAACTAGAAATAAAAGTCTAAGTGACAAACGAATTGCGTTAAGTTTTAAAACTCTTTGATAAGATTCAGGAAACTCTATTTTCTTAGACTTCTGATAAGAAAATTCCCAGTTTCTCTAGGGACTCGGGATCTCAAGAATCTACCAATGGAAGAAAATATTAGATAGGTTGTTTGTTTTTAGGAAGTAAGGGATATAAGCAACTAATTTGTGTACTTTTCTTAAGAAAACAGTGATTGGTTTTGAGGAGTTTGAAGGGGAATGGTTTGTATTAAGTGAATTTTGTAAGGAGGAAGTATTCTGAGTTTCTCTTTTCATCAGAATTGATATCATCTTCTTCAGGAGTTCATGGTTCTTATATCTCTTTATTCTTCCCATCTTTTCTAAGCCTCGTGTTTTATGAATATCCACTGTTTTTATAATCTTCAATACAACTTAGGTTTTTCATTTTATCATGTAAGTTTATTTCATTAAATAAATGTTGGTACTCATCTGTCATACTTAGAGCAGACCTTTAATCAAGCTTGGGGTATTTTATCCTTTTTATAGTACATAACAGAGCAAGTTTTAAATGTTCACTCATATGTTCCTAACTTTGTGTAAAATAATTACATCTGCATTCTAATGCTTTCCAAGTTTGATCTCTGCCTAATGGAGTTCTAAATATTGCTGCTCTCCTAGATTATTGTAGTTGCTTCTGATTGTGCCATCTTGTCACAACCTTCACTTAACTCTGACAGTAATATTCTTGAAAAACACCTTTTATTCTAACTGCTTCACACTTTTTTGATAGTTTTTAAAGGACATTAGAGGTGAGTTAAAATTTCTTTGTGTAGCACTCAAAGTTACCCAAGAGATTTATCTCATATTAATTTTCTTCCCTTACCTCATACTCTTTCTTATGAGAGCCATACGTTTTGACCAAAGCAAACTATTCCTTGTTTTCAGGTACCTTTGGAATTTTCTGTGTGCTCACTTAAGTTCATTTGTTTCCAAGAATACCTATTATACTCAATATTCTCCCAGGGGAAACTTCTCCATTATATAACCACTAAAAATATTATAGCCATTGAAGGGTTCCTTCAACAAGAGAAATAGGCAGAACTTTTTTTTTTCATTTTGAACCATAGGAATTTACTTTGCTTGTACCTCATTATATTCTGCCTTCTAAAAATGGTTATATTTATGTATGACATACATCTTTATTTTTCTAGAAACTTCTTGAAGCCAGGCACCAGAGCCTGTTCATTCAATGAGTCTTAGCACAACATCATGCTCTTGGAGACCTGCCTAGAATCTTTTAAAAATGTATCTTCAAGAGTAATGGCTATGCTTCTCCTCTGTTTCCTAAGAAAGCATGTTGTTTTTAAGGTTCTTATATTTAACTATCTATCCAAATTATGTGCTTTGTTAATTAGTATAACCATGGCCTATTTTGTCACTTTTAAGTGTATGTTTAAAAATTATCATGTGCTTACTTATTTTTAAAAAACATAAAATATTATTAATGATTTCGTCATTTCAAGAATGGAAAATGAACACATTGGGAAGCATAAATGCAATGGAGTCCTCTCATGGACCTTGAGCAACTTTTAAAGATGGGAAAATATCCCACTCTAGTTAAAGATAATCTAGTATTTTCTTGTAAAACTTAGACAACACAAGAAGTTAAAACCACCTTCAGCAAAGCACTGAGGGCTCAGCAACTTAACTGTTTTTTTATGAATTCAAACATCTTTTGCACTGCCAAGTCTTAATTCAATTTTCAACTTTGAAAAACTGGTTTTAAGTTATCTTTTCAGTATAGTACATGGCATTTCAAATACTAGAGACACCTGGAATTAATTTGGCAATTATGTCACCCTATGAATAACAAAACATGTAATCCTCACACAAAATCAAAGTAATATAGAAGGTATGATGACAACATTTTGACATTTAAAATTATTCTATTCTTCACAAAATAGTAGCTAATTTGTTAAATACTGTTTAACACATACTATTATGAGTACTTTATAAGTAGAAATTTACTAAATACTTCAAATTCTTTGTGCTAGATACTGTTTATCACCCCAACTTTACAGCTGGTAAACTGGAAAGTGAGAGTTTAAACAGTTATCCATACTGCACAGAACAAATGATAGGGATGAAATTTAGGAAAGAAAGGATGGCTTCAAAACTCACACAACTTAACACTACAGCCTGTTGCTTTCATGTACAGGAGTAGTGAATAGTTAAAATCATAATACAGAAAAAACAGTGAATGCATTAAATTAGAAGGTATAACTCTCCATAAAAACAAATCCACCAAATAAAACTCAAATATAAATAAAAAATTGCCACTGTCTGAGGAAAGCAGATTTTACATGGATGTATTTGATCAAAGTCCAGATTTCATTTAATTACTATTTCTCCCATGTTTGGATCCCTGATATACTGAACAATAATATGGGTGACACATGGTAATTAAAAGATTATGAAATTTACCCTTTCACTCCTTCATCTCAACTGGAAGTACTCAGTTGGCTAACTAAAGTTCTGTCCTTTATTTCTAAGTGGTTTAAAAGACCAACAATAACACTACAGACCCTTGGAATCTCTGGGTTCAAAGGGAATATAAAGAACAAGATAAGATGGACAGAGTCCTTACACAAAATAGATAACTTAATAGTGATAGTTCAATAAAATTCACCAGCAAAAGAATGAAAAGAAAGAGAAACAGAAAGAGTAAAAGAATAAGTAATAAAAAAAAGAATAAGTAATAAAGTGGTGTTAAAATGTCATCATATTTTAAAGTGAGTAAATGAGAAATAACTACTCTAAAGTTCAAATGGAAAGATATAGTTTTACAGAATTAGTCAGAAAAATACTATTATAAGTGCAAAATTTTAATAGACCAGAAATGTACGTGTCAAAAATTTTTGAGTTTGAAGGCAAAATTCTTGTGGTGCAGAATAATGTTAATGTCTGATTTCACCTTAAGGTTAATAACAGACCAAAGGATTATAGTTAAAAGAAAAAATGAAAAGATGTATGTAATATGAAATTATACAAATTTTTAAGAATAGAAAAGTTTAAAGAGAAACATTGCGAAAATAATTATATTTCAAAATAACAAATAATTGTACATGAAAATTCACTTACTTTGCCACAATGATCATCATTTAAATCTTGACGTTCTCCTATATCCGCTACTACAGGACAGGGTGGCAGACTAGGGCTGAAGGCCATGAGATCGGTCTTGGGTGGCCCCTCCCCAGAGCACACCCTCTGCCGCCTCTGTTGCGAGTAGGACCAGCTCCCCACCGCGCTGGAACACACCAGCGTGGGCTTCCCTGGCCCGCACACGCCATCAGTGGGCGGTGACGAGCACCGCAGCGCCGTGTACAGCAGCAGCGTGAGCACCAACAGGCTGGACACCGCGCAGATGGCGATGATTAGGTACACGTTCACGTCCACCAGAACCCTCTCCACGACCGCAGCGCTGGAAGATGCACGTAACGAGATCTTTGGCACCTGGCCACTGTCCACCAGAGACAGCAGTACAGTGGCCGTAGCCACGAGCACTGGCTCCCCGTGGTCCTTCACCAGCACCAGCAAGCGCTGGCGCGGTTCCTCTGCCTCCTCCAGAGTGCGCGTCGTGCTGATCTCGCCTGTGTACAGTCCCACTCGGAACGGAGAGCGCGCACCAGCAGCCGCCGGCTGCAGCTCATAAGACAACCACGCGTTGTAGCCAGAGTCCGCGTCCACCGCGCGCACCTTCGCCACCACGTGGCCCGCGCCCACCGACCGTGCCACAACCAGCTCGCTCACCCCGACGCCCCCACCGCCCGCCCCAGGAGGCAGCAGCGCGGGTGCATTGTCGTTCTCGTCCAGCACGAACACCTGCAGCGTCACGTTGCTGCCCAGAGGCGGCACTCCCGCATCACGCGCGCTCACCTGGAACTGCAGCAACTCCAGCTCCTCGTGGTCCAGAGGCTGCAGTGCGTACACCTTGCCGCTCTCCGCGTGCACAGACACGTAGCTCGACAGCGCACGCTCGCCCACCCGCCGCTCCACCAGCGAGTAGGACACCAGCGCGTTCTCCTGTGCGTCCAAATCTTGCGCAGACACTGTAAAGATGTGGCAGCCCGGCGGGTTGTTCTCCTGGACGAACACTGTGTACTCGGGCTGCGCGAAAGTCGGCGCGTTGTCGTTCACATCGGCTACCTCCACGGACACGCTGACTGTGGCCGACAGCGAAGGCGAGCCCCCGTCCCGCGCGGTCACTACTACCGCATAGTCCGACACACTCTCGCGATCCAGGACGCTGTCCAGCACCAGTGAATAGTAATTCCTGAAGGTGGAAACTAGCCTGAAGGGCCCGTGAGGCATCAAGGAGCAGGTCACCTGACCATTGGCTCCAGCATCTCGGTCAGACACGCTGATTAGCGCAATCACAGTACCGAGTGGAGCGTCCTCCCTCACTGGAAGGGACAATGAAGTCAAGGAAATCTGAGGGACGTTATCATTAACATCTAAGACTTTTACCAAAATTGTACAGTGACCCGCCATCGGTGGGTGGCCTCTGTCCGTGGCATCAATGCGGAATTTATATGAATTCGCCTTCTCAAAATCCAGATTCTTTCGAATTGTTATTTCTCCAGTATTTGAATCTATGCTAAACTGGTCAATAACCATGGATGGAACAAGGCTATTAAAAGAATAATAAATCTCCTGATTAGATCCTTCATCTGGATCAGAAGCATTTAGTCTGATAACTATTGTTCCATTGTCTGTGTTTTCAAATATTTTTACTTCATATTCAGATCGTTGGAAACTGGGAGCATTGTCATTCACATCCAGCACAATGACGAGAACCTGAAGGGTTCCAGTGAGCTCAGGTTTGCCTCCGTCAGTGGCCATGAGCAATAAGTTATGTTCGGGAGTTTCCTCTCGGTCCAGGGATTTCCTTAACATGAGCCCAATTTGTATATTGTCATCACGGTTTGTTTTCACATCTAGTGTGAAATATTCACTGGAACTGAGTTTATAGGTTAACATGGAGTTTGAGCCCACATCTTCATCCGACGCGCCCTCTAGTGGAAACAGAGAATCTGGCAGCCTAGATTCGTAAACCAGTACTCTTTGTTCCTTTACCGCGAACACAGGAGGATTGTCGTTAATGTCCTTCACTTCCACCTCCACGTGGAAAACCTGCAACGACCTCTCCACGATTACCTCCAGGTGGATGCTGCACTCCAGGCTCCGCCCACACAGCTCCTCGCGGTCGATCCGAGAATTCACAAACAAAATACCATTCTGCAGGTTTACCTCCAGAAGGTCCCCGTGGCCTTTGGACGCCATCCGGAACTGGCGTGGCACCAACTCCGCCAGCTCCAGCCCCAGGTCCTGCGCAATGCGGCCCACGAAGGTGCCATGTTTGGCCTCCTCGGGGACTGAGTAGCGGACCTGACCTCTTCCAGACTCCCAGAGGGCTAAGAACAAAAGCGAGAGGAGCAGGCACCGGGATCCCAGTCGGCGTTCCGGAGTAATAACCATGTCAAATACTTGTTTTATTTCCACCAGAAGATGTTTAGGCATTGAGGTGAAATACTGTTTGCTCTGAGTCTATTAATCCAAATCTTTTGCGCCCGCCATCATTCTGCACTGGTGGAGCGATACAGTAATAGGAGGACTGTTTGAATAATAGTTAGATGTTACTTCATGGTAGACAGCGACATCACGCGGCTCCAAAGTGTAAGTAGAAAAGAATTCCTATAACTACATTATGCTATATAGTTCCTTAATTTTTTAAAAAAACGACTTTACTTTTAATAGTAATTCTCTTCATGTTTGTAATTTGCAGAGTCAGTTTCATCTTGCCTGACTCCTTTTATAGTTTAGAGTAAAGTAAGAGGTTAAATTATTCACAGTGAAACAACTTCCCTTCCAATAATTTAAATACTGTTATCAACCAATACAGAAAATTAAATGTGATTTGAACTAGGTTTGGGGATTAGAAATAAAAACTCTTCTACACTTCTTATGTAGAAGAGAAAACACTTGCATATATTTCTGTCACAAAACATGCTGTTATGTTTTGCTCTTAGAAAAGAATGTAATTTTGAATTAACAAAGTTTACCCAAAATTTTAAAACTTCATAGTTTATTAAAGTTCATTCTTTCTTTGTTCAATGAATACCAAATACTCCTATTGGTTTTTTATTTAATAATGGAAGATAAAGATTATGCTATATATTCTTTACATTTTAAAATTTCTCTGCAGTTTATATTAGGCCTCCCTCTTAAAACATTTTCCTTCACATACTTCTCTATCATTGCTAATTCTAGTGAAATTTCTACCCATTGTTCTTTAATGTTGTGATCCTTCAGCTACTCCTAAATGACCTCATCTTTCTCTCTCCACCTCAACCTTTTATATGCTTTCCTTTAAGTGTTCTCACTAACTTCCAATGTTTCAACAGCATGGATGGACCTAGAGAACATTGTGCTAAGTGACATAAGCCAGTCTGGGAAAGAAAAATACCATATGATTTCACTCATATAGAATCTAATGAACAAACTGAACTAACAAGCAGAATAGAGACAGATTCATAGATAGAGAGCAGTCTGGCAGCTTGCAGGGGGTGTTAGGTGTTAGAGAGATCAAGCAAAAAGAAAAAGAACTAATGGAGATGGACAACAGTGTGGTGATTGCTGGGGGGATGAGTGGGTGAAGGTGGAAGAGGATATAAGAGGAATAAATGGTAATGGGAAAATGCAATTAAAATAAATGATAAAAATAAAGCCCTGGCTGCTGTGGCTCAGTGGATTGAGTGTCGGCCTGCGAGCCAAGTGTCACTGGTTCGATTCCCAGCTAGGACACATTACTAGGTTGCACGTCAGGTCCCCAGCTGGGGAAGCGAGTGAGAGGCAACCACACAGAAAAAATAAATAAATAAATGATAAAAATAGTTTTATTAAAGGTATTCCCAAACCTACATCTTACCTCATTTCTATTATTATAATTGTCATTCTCACCCATACATGATGATAATTCCTAGAAAATAATTTAATCACAGTTTGAAGATTATGAAGAGAATTTATTAATAACCCCAAATTCAACCCTCAAAATACTCATTTTAATGATATGATCACTCTCCATGCCACCAATGTGAATTTTTTATTACCTCTTCTCCACTACCCACCCTATTCAGAGTCTGCCTACAGTTGGTCTTTCTTTTCACATACCACCATGTTTATCATCACGAATACAGCTTTTATTGTATTGCACTAAACTCAGAAAGTCCAAAACATTAGAATAACTTCTACATGACCTAATATATGACCGTAGGCTATTTTCAACTATTCTCCAATATGAATTTTATTTCACAGACAATATAGATCACTTTCTTGTCTTCTTCTTCAATACAATCTTCATTCAAGTTGTTTTTATAAAATTACCTCTATCTTTACCTGTAAAAAATTACCTTCATATTAAAGTAAAGCTCAAATTTCACTATGAATTCATTCTTAATGTCATCAGCTGGAGGTGATTACACTCTTCCTCAAATGGAGAAATAAGAGTCACAAAAGAAAAGAGACTTTTAAATAGATGCATGCCAAACCCACCCTCCCTCAAAATTCTGATGTACTTGTAAAATCCTCACAAACAACTGTAATCAAAGCTCTTACCAATATGTTACACCTTAAAATAATAACGTGGATCTATGTAAAGTCCTTATCACTAGCTTTTTATTGCAGTTATTTTGGGTAAACAGAAAGTTCATTTACTAACTGATATTAACCTCTAAAAGAAAAGATTCCTTTGTTTGCAGGAAGATTAATCCTTGAAAAAAGATATATTTGACCTGCAATCTTATTATTGTAGGTTTTCTAGAGTAGTTAAGGTGTTTCCTAAGTTTTGCCATAAGTGAAGCATCTTTTCAAATTTCAACTTTCTAATTAGTATATTAAACTTAAATATCAAATCTATTATTCCATTGCAGTCCTCAGCAATTCTCAGAAAGTTTATAATATAGTCCAATTAAGTGGATAGTTATAATAATTCTGTTTAGTTGCTTTAATAGAAAAATATACAATTTTACTGAAATCCTTTATGTAAAATAAATTAACATGGAAAAGGAAAATGTTGGTCCTCTCATGAGAAAAAGTTTATATATTTGTTCATTTATTTACAAAAAAATTCATTCTAGTCAAGGGATAAGATTATGTAGAGAAACGCTTTAGTCAATCTATGAACAGCTTCTTCTCCCACCAAAGAAAGATTTCAGTTGTAACATAAATCAAAGAATTTCTATTTTAACACTAAATTAACTTCATTTCTTAAAATATGACCATTGCTAACCACAAGTTTACACAGTGGTGAGAACTCACTTCTCAATTTCTAGGATTCCCCCAAAGTAGTAAGGTCATAAAATATTTTAATACTGTGATACAGTGTATTTATAAAATTAAATATATGTGAGAATGCAAGAAATAGGCAGCAATAAAAATGGGAATTGACATTTTTATCATATGAACTGTGAAATATTAACTACCTGCTAAACCACATTGTTTTTTCAACAAGTATAAAAAACAGTTCTCTGTAATTGAGATGGAGAGCACATTTGCCTATGGTAGATTCAAATGTATAGCTTTGTTATACTCAATTATATTGGTAAAAAACCAACTCAAGAGGGAAGTTGGTATCATGGCACACTTATTTGACCTAAAAACAGAAAAGCAACCATAAGTACCAAAATTTTCTAATTCAAAAATGTTAGGGTTTAAGATTTTCCAAACTATGAGATTTCATGACTTCTCACCAATATTGTAATTTCTAAATTGGAAAAATGCAAGTTAAACAAAAACTAATCATTGTTTCACTAAATGCTGATGCTAAGGGAAAATTTTATGATATATCTACAGAACAGGACTCCATAGGCCTGTGAAAAAACATCCCCTTGAGTAATATGTCTTGGTCAAGATACACTGATTGAAGAAAACAGAAGGAAAAGCAGTATGAATATTATAGATTAAAATAGGAGAGAACAGTTTATTTATATATAAAGAAACTATCTCCAGAGAAATAACCAAAATATGGCACTGTTTGAAATTTTCAAGGTGTATTAAGTGGCTTGTTATTGGGAGTAGAAGGGAAACATTTTAAACAATGTAAATGTATTTCCTATTAAAAATGAATAAAATGAAACAATTGAAGCTAAAAAATGTTAAACTATAAATTCATCATGAGTATGCAAGACTGTTTAGACAAACCTGAAAAGAATCATTCACTGCACAAATATTACCAATAAAAAAAATTAAATTTGTGTAACAAAAATGCTGAAATAATTAATATTCAACAGAGAACAAAAGACAAACTGATTTAACGATGTAAAAGCATTTTGATGTACCATAATATGGGGCTTTGAGAATAAATAAAACTCCAAATATATGTCTTACAAATATCTTCTTACATTTCCTAAGACTGAAAGTTAAAATGTTTATTAAAATTTAATTTTTGAAACACTTCCTATCATAAAAAAACGAATCAATTAACTACAAACTTAAAAACTTAATAAAAAGGGGGAATGTCACAAATAAACTCTATAGTGCAAAGAATTATCTCCAAAAAACCAAAGTTAATTTTAAGCTTAAGGATAATTTTAAGTAAATGAGTTAGTACCAACAGAAAATTTACATTTAAAAAAATAGTAAATATAAAACCATTATTTAAAAGAAAAAATATAGAGGAAAATATTAAAGACTTATGACGAAAAATTGCAATGAATAAAATACTTGAGACTCACGTTGTTTGCAGAGCTGGGACCCTGAGGTAGGCTGGGACTGAAAGCCATGAGGTCTGTCTTGGGAGGCCCCTCCCCAGAGCACACCCTTTGCCGCCCCTGCTGCGAGTAGGACCAGCTCCCAACCGCGCTGGCGCACACCAGCGTGGGCTTCCCCGGCCCGCACGCGCCGTCGGTGGGTGGTGCCGAGCACCGCAGCGCCGTGTACAGCAGAAGCGTGAGCACCAACAGGCTGGACACCGCACAGATGGCGATGATTAGGTACACGTTCACATCCACCAGCGCCTTCTCTGCGCTCACAGTGCCGGAAGACGCTCGAGAGGCTTTGGGCGCCTGGCCGCCCTCCACCAGCGACAACAGCACAGTAGCTGTAGTCACAAGTGCCGGCTCGCCGTGGTCCTTCACTAGCACCAGCAGGCGCTGGCCTGGCTCGTCCGCCTCGTCCAGGGCGCGCGTCGTGCTGATCTCGCCCGTGTACAGCCCCACGCGGAATGGGCCGCGAGCACCACCCTCCACTGACTGCAGCTCGTAAGACAGCCACGCGTTGTAGCCAGAATCCGCGTCCACCGCGCGCACCTTCCCTACCACGTGGCCCGCGCCCGCCGACCGAGACACCAGCTGGCTCACAGTGCCGACCCCGGTGTCTGGCCTTGGCGACAGCAGGGAGGGCGCATTGTCATTCTCATCCAGCACGAACACCTGCAGCGTCACGTTGCTGCCCAGAGGCGGCACTCCCGCGTCATGCGCGCTCACCTGGAACTGCAGCAGCTCCAGCTCCTCGTGGTCCAGGGGCTGCAATGCGTACACCTTGCCGCTCTCCATGTGCACAGACACGTAGCTCGACAGCGCACGCTCGCCCACCCGCCGCTCCACCAGCGAGTAGGACACCAGCGCGTTCTCCTGTGCGTCCAAGTCCCGCGCGGACACTGTGAAGATGTGGAAGCCTGGCGGGTTGTTCTCCTTGACGAACACCGTGTACTCGGGCTGCGCGAATGCCGGCGCGTTGTCGTTCACGTCGGCCACCTCCACGGACACGCTGGCTGTGGCCGACAATGAAGGCGAACCCCCGTCCCGCGCGGTCACTACTACGGCATACTCCGACATGCTCTCGCGGTCCAGGGCTCTGTCCAGTACCAGTGAATAGTAATTCTTGAAAGTGGACACCAGCTTGAAAGGAACGTGTGGAGACAGGGTGCATGTCACCTTTCCGTTTGCACCAGAGTCGCGGTCGGACAAACTAATCAGGGCGATGACAGTGCCTAGTGAAGCATCCTCTTGGACAGGCAGAGAGAGGGAGGTTATCACTATTTCTGGGGAATTATCATTCTCATCCAGTAGTTTAACTATTACTTTGCAGTGTCCAGTTAATGGGAATGAACTTTTATCCACAGCATCAATATTAATTTCATATAAATTGCAGTCTTCATAATCCAGGTCTCCCTTAACTGTTATTTCCCCACTATTAGAATTGATTATAAATTTAGATTTTACATTGTCCAGAACAAGATTACTAAAGAGGTAGACTATTTCCTTATTAATACCCTCATCTGCATCTGTGGCGTTCAGTTTAATAACTAACGTTCCATTAGGTGCATTTTCCACTAACCTAACGTTATAAATTGATTTATCAAATACCGGGGCATTATCATTTGCATCCAATACATTGATCAATAACTGAACACTACCTGTTAATTCAGGTTTTCCTCCATCAACTGCAAACAATAATAAACGATGTTCTTGGGTTTCTTCTCTATCTACTGGCTTCTTCAATACTAGCTCTAAAATGTTTGTTTCTTCTTCATTTGTTTTCACATCCAAATGAAAATATTCATTAGAATTTAACTTGTACCTCAGTTCTGCGTTTGCTCCGATATCCATATCAGATGCGCCCTCTAGCGGAAACCGAGAATCCGCTAGTCTTGATTCTAAAATAAATAATCTTTGTTCTTGTCGGAAGAACCTTGGCGGGTTGTCATTAATGTCCTTCACCTCCACCTCCACGTGGAAAACCTGCAGTGGCCTCTCCACGATCACCTCTAGGTGGATGCTGCACTCCACGCTCCTCCCGCACAGCTCCTCGCGGTCGATTCGAGAATTCACAAACAAAATGCCATTCTGCAGATTTACCTCCAGAAGGTCCCTGTGGCCTTTGGATGCCACTCGGAACAGGCGAGGCACCAGCTCCGCCAGCTCCAGCCCCAGGTCCTGCGCGATGCGGCCCACGAAGGTGCCGTGTTTGACCTCCTCGGGGACGGTGTAGTGGACCTGGCCGCTCCCAGTCTCCCAGGCCGCGAGGAGCAGAAGTGAGAGCAGCAGACGCCGAGATTCCTGGCATCTCTCCCAGGAAAACTCCATCTCAAGCCTGCAGTGCTTGTTCTCATTAAGGGATCTTATTTCAAAATCAAGATATCTTCTAACCATTTAGCACAATGTCGCTGCATCCTCCGTTTTTCAGCATCTGGATAATGGATACAGCTTCTTTACTATAAGAGGGGATTTTTTTTTTTTCCCTTCCTTTCTCCATTAGGTCATTTTATGGTACAGAGCGACATCATGTGGCTCCAAACTGTAAGTAATTGATTCTGGAAATTCATACCCTATGCTGCTAAATCTTATTTATTCTTTCAGGCATCTTGCATACTTTAATACCATTGGAGAATGGAATCACATTTTGTAATTCTGCTTGAGTGTAAATCTTAGTTTCACCACAGGGGCAGCTTTTAAGTGGAAATCCTTTTTTCCCATAGGTGTTAAGCATTTACAGAGACCCAACTATAGTTACATACACTTCGTAAACATACAATTGTAAAGTAATGGTTAGGAGAACTCATGGGTTTCTGAGAATGCAGGTAGGTTGTTATTAACGATGATACTCTTCATCTTTGGATTTCATATTCCAGATGTTGACATCTTCAGAGAACCAATCTATAAGGAACCTCTTGTACCAAGAATAAGCCATTGAAAGGGAATTTTGAAATTGTTCAAAGAAGGAAGAAAAGACGAACATTTAATTGACAGTCTTCCTTAAATCATCTAAGGGCTGAAGGTGCAAGGAATATTTAACAAATAAGTAGGGTGTTATGGCATATAATTTGTTCGAAAAAATATTCTAAAGAATATTATTCACTGAAATCCATTCACTTCCCATGATTAAGACTGGTATTCTCATTTGTCTTGTGGTTTACAAATATTTGCCCATTCTCCAGTGTCTAACATGCCTAACCTTCTGTTTTCTCCTATATTGCTCATATATTTTAGTCAAAGTGGTCACTTTACTGCTTCCAACAAAATTTTTCACTAAACAAATGTAACTCATTTTGTCCCTTGCCTATATAATATTTATCATTTCCAAACACTTAGCAAAGCAATTTCCCACATTTTATAATCATTTAAAACCTCCTTGACTAATGAAGACTTTTATGATTAAACAGATTGGGCAGGCATCTTTAATTTCTTGTATATACTATTGCACCCAGATTGGATCACTGGCCATTTATGATATTAACTTCTTTTTTGTGGATATTGTGGTATGTGTGTCTAATTATCTTTTTTGAAATATAAACTTTTCAAAAGAAGTGTTTTGTCTTAATAGTCTAAAAGCTCAGAATACTTAAGTAGTATTTGCTGAATATGTACCTCATAGAATGATTTTGTTCTTTTCGATTAACTGATATCGTCGGCTGCCGTCCGTCTCGAGAGACGATGGTGTAGCTTCTTAAGAGTCTATCTGCACCGCCGAGAATGGCTGTGCAGTCCAACTCGGGAGTGACACGGTATCTGTCTCCTCCCGTGTTGAATCGACATCTTGCGATGACGCTGGAGTGTCCTCTCCAGTGAAGCTGAAGCTACAGGGCCTGGGCAGGGTGATATGGAGGGTCTGCTGTTGCCCATGCAGCAGACCCCCCCTCTCTTCGCAGCTGAAGGGTCCAAGGGAAAGACGGAGTCAATACAGCTTGGCTTCAGGTGTGCCGCAGGAGTTGCCAGTGTTGACTACAACGTCAAACCGCCTTAGGGACTCCGGCTCCAGATTTTCTGTCGGGGTTTACTCCCTTAGCCTTTCCCCTGAAGAGGTATGCCGCAAGGCAGCGGAGGTTTTTTGGAGTCAGAGTTTTCCTTCTCTGATGTGCCCTGAGTTAACTGATAACTGATAAGATACATTAAATTAAGGTGGTCACAGATCTAGTCAGGAAAATATGATGCATCAGCAGCCTCTATAATTTTGCAAAGATATAAAAATATTATCCTTAGCTATTGCCCTAATTTATATATGAATATCCATATTGAAAACCTGGAATTTAGCTTAGTTTTCATTCCAGTCCTTGGTAATCATGATCTTTGAGACATCTGAGCTTTAACAGACAATGAATAAGCCCCAATTAATACAGCACAATATAATTTCCTGATATAAAGAAACTTCATATGGAAGGACATTTGGTAGCAATTTTTAGACTTTTTTTTTGCCTCTTATGTTCATAACCTCTTTCCTCCATGGTTGTCTAGGAGAAAAAAATATCAGTATAATGAAAATGACTTTAGTCTCCCATTATATGAAGAGCTACACTCACAATTTTTTTCTGAATTAAAAAATAAATCAGAGTTTCACTGTTTGAGGACCCAAACTGCAGCTTTGTACAAAGTGATCACAGATGTCAAACACAATGGAAGAAAGTGAAAAGGACTCCCTGTCCATTTATTTTGCAAAATAATTAAATACATATATAAGAATGCAACAGAATAGAAAGGATATTTATTGGGAAACTATTCAGTATTCACCTGGTATAGCAGCAATATATCTCTAAGGAGAAAGGCTCAAAAGTCTTTAAAATGTCTTATTAACTGGGAACTTCTTAGTCAATAATTTGAAGAGGAGGGCTGCATTTGAAGACTGAAGTACCATATCCTGGAGACAAGAACATTGCATGACTCTATTATTTATAAAAGGATAAAAATGAGGCCTAATAAAATAGTGAACTGAGGTTGGAAAAGCTGTGGCTAATACTGGATAGACAGAGTGTAGGAAAGGATAGTGCCAGAAAAATGAAATGAAAAGGAGAAAGGGAAGAATTATCTCACTGTTTTATGTTAGCCTTCCCCACAATGTCATTGAGTGTTAACCAGGTTTCAGCAAGGAAGCTTAAACAGGGAAGTAGAAAGTTATAGTATATAACTTGTGTGGAAGGCATTTTATTTAATTGTATACACTGGAACCCATTCACCTTCCATGAACAAGGTTGGTTTTCTCATTTTTTCTCTTATGGTTTAGAAATACTAGATGGTTCCTCAGTCTCTAATATGCCCAAGCTTTGGTTTCCAGTGGCAAGGAAACTTGAATGGAAGCCCAACTATTTGCTAGGGAAAATGACCAAATAACAAATAAGGAAATGACTGAAAAATAATCTCACTTCAATTTTATTGAATTTGGAGCAAGTCACTTGGAGCTTTAAACTTCCTACATGAGACACATTAATAGCCAGGTTGGTATTTGGAGGAAGACCACCATATGACATTGTCTTATTGAACTTTTTGGATATAAGCATCCTTAACACCATATGTAAAAGATGTTAGTGATTAATAAGTTTCCTAGTAGAATAGTTTTTAAATTATACATAAGTATTACTTTTAACAAATTGATCAATAGAAATCATAATTCTTAACAAGGTCAATAATACTCTTTCTAAAAAGAGTATTTTATATATGATGATATAAAGCAAGTGTTACAATTTTACGTTCTATTGATGTTAATGCTCACTATTAAAAGTAGTGAGAAAATGAAGATGAACAAAGATACAATTCTAAGAGCAATAAAATTATTCTATTTATTTTTTTACCCAGTTGGGAAACCAGCAACAATACATATATTGCCAAATGTGAGCACAGTGCTGAAATAAATCATGTTCAAGCAGAGAGGGAGAACTTAGGCTCCAGAGAAATGAATAAGGGAGCAACAGAAGCTCCATAACAGATAACAGGTTTAATACATTAATATTGAACCTGAAGATATGAGCATAATAAAAGGGAGTGGAAGCATGTAGGGTTGCTTCATAAAATGGGCCAGTGACATTTGGACTAAAATGTAGTAGGAACTCCAAACGAAAATGACAAAAGCTACTAAAGCATTGTGCAGGGATTAGTATACCACATTTGGAGTCAAATATTCTAAACAATGCAAATAATGCAGGAAAATATATTTAAATCCTACCTAGACCTTTAGTGATAAAAATAATCTTACTATTGCACCTACTAACAAAATAACACACACTGCAAATATGGTTCTCAGTACTTTTTGCTGATTCGGTTCAAAAACGTTAGATACAAGATTTTCAAATATTTCAACCACAAAACCAGGACTTGGAAAACTCTAATCACCAAAAACATGGAGTATTTAACTGTAACATGTTTCCAAAGTAGTAGAAACATTGAGGGGTAAACGATAAAGACATTACTGAAAGGATTTTAAAAACTACTCACTTTGGCAGAAACATCAGCATCCACATCCAGTTGCTCTTCTCTATCCCTGCTAAATGGACCAGCTGGAAGGCTAGGACTAAAAGCCATGAGGTCGGTTTTTGTCGGGTCCTCGCCAGAGCACACCCTCTGCCGCCTCTGCTGTGCGTAGGACCAGCTCCCAACCGCGCTGGAGCACACCAGCATCGACTTCCCCGGCCCGCACGCTCCGTCGGTGGGTGGTGCCGAGCACCGCAGCGCCGTGTACAGCAGAAGCGTGAGCACCAACAGGCTGGACACCGCACAGATGGCGATGATTAGGTACACGTTCACATCCACCAGCGCCTTCTCTGCGCTCACAGTGCCGGAAGACGCTCGAGAGGCTTTGGGCGCCTGGCCGCCCTCCACCAGCGACAACAGCACAGTAGCTGTAGTCACAAGTGCCGGCTCGCCGTGGTCCTTCACTAGCACCAGCAGGCGCTGGCGTGGCTCGTCCGCCTCGTCCAGGGCGCGCGTCGTGCTGATCTCGCCCGTGTACAGCCCCACGCGGAATGGGCCGCGAGCACCACCCTCCACTGACTGCAGCTCGTAAGACAGCCACGCGTTGTAGCCAGAATCCGCGTCCACCGCGCGCACCTTCCCTACCACGTGGCCCGCGCCCGCCGAGCGAGACACCAGCTGGCTCACAGTGCCGAGCCTTCCGCCAGGCCCAGGCACCAGCATGGCGGGTGCATTGTCGTTTTCATCCAGCACGAACATCTGAAGGGTCACGTTGCTATCCAGAGGCGGCACGCCCGAGTCGCGCGCGCTCACCTGGAACTGCAGCAGCTCCAGCTCCTCGTGGTCCAGAGGCTGCAGTGCGTACACCTTGCCGCTCTCCGCGTGCACAGACACGTAGCTCGACAGCGCACGCTCACCCACCCGCCGCTCCACCAGCGAGTAGGACACCAGCGCGTTCTCCTGTGCGTCCAAGTCCCGCGCGGACACTGTAAAGATGTGGCAGCCCGGAGGGTTGTTCTCTTTGACGAACACCGTGTACTCGGGCTGCGCAAACGCTGGCGCGTTGTCGTTCACGTCAGCCACCTCCAGGGACACGCTGGCTGTGGCCGACAGCGAAGGCGAGCCCCCGTCCCGCGCGGTCACTACTACGACATACTCCGACACGCTCTCGCGGTCCAGGGCTCTGTCCAGCACCAGTGAATAGTAATTCTTGAAGGTAGACACCAGGTTGAAGGGAACGTGGGGTGACAGGGTGCAAGTCACCTGCCCATTGGGACCGGAATCTCGGTCAGACACGCTAATCAGGGCGATGATTGTGCCAAGTGGAGCATTTTCTAATACAGGTAAGGATAATGATTTGATAACCAACTCAGGTACATTATCATTGGTGTCTAAAATTTCCACTAGGACAGTGCAGTGATCTGCCATTGGGGGATTTCCTTTATCTGTCGCTTCTATCTGGATTTCATATGACTTAGTCTCCTCGAAATCTAAATTACCCTTTACACTGATGTATCCATTAACCGAGTCCAAGTGGAATTTCGACAGAATATCTTCCGAAGTGTCTGTACTGAAAGAATATACAATATCTTTATTTATTCCTTCATCCGAATCAGAGGCGTTAACAATCACTGCTAGGGTACCATTTGGTGCATTTTCAAATAATCTTACTTTGTAGACCGACTTCTCAAACTCCGGGGCGTTGTCGTTTACATCTAGAATGGTGATTGTCAATTGAGTAGTGCCAGTGAACTCAGGTTTCCCACCATCAACTGCCATTATTCGTAAGTTATGCTCAGGAGTGTCCTCTCGATTTAAATTTTTTTTCAGCACGAGTCCAAGGGATTTAATTTCCTCATCATTTCTTTTAACATCCAAGGTAAAATATTCATTGGAGTTAAGAACGTAGGTCAGCTGCGAATTCGCTCCTATATCTGCATCTGATGCGCCCTCTAGCGGAATCCGGGAACCAGGCGGCCTGGATTCGTAAATAAACAATTTTTTTACAGCCATTGGGAAAACAGGCGGGTTGTCATTAATGTCTTTCACTTCCACCTCCACGTGGAAAACTTGCATCGGTCTCTCCACGACCACCTCCAGGTGGATGCTGCACTCCACGCTCCTCCCGCACAGCTCCTCGCGGTCAATCCGAGAATTCACAAACAAAATGCCATTCTGCAGATTTACCTCCAGAAGGTCCCCATAGCCTTTGGACGCCACCCGGAACAGGCGCGGTACCAGCTCCGCCAACTCCAGCCCCAGGTCCTGCGCGAGGCGGCCCACGAAGGTGCCGTGATTGGCTTCCTCAGGGACCGAGTAGTGGACCTGGCAGCTCCCAGCCTCCCAGATTGCGAGGAGCAGAAGCGAAAGCAGTTGTCTCCGGGCTCCTAGACCTTCTCTCCAGGAAAACACCATTGCAACCTTCTTCCAAATATATGGTCTCTCTTGCATGGGTCCAAAATTAAAAAAATAATTTGAGATCTTTATTCTTCATTTCTTAAATAACCTTGCTGTGCCCGTATTTCAGAAATGGTGAGGAAAAGCGTCATCTGTGTACGTAACGCGCGCTGTGTATCTTTTGTGATGAAAGACCTTGTGGTGAACAGCGGCATCATGTGGCTATTAATGTGTATTGTAAGCATTAAATAAATGTGTATTTGTTTTCTTTTTCTTATACTTCGTTTGAACTCTCCCAAATTACTCTTTCCATTGTAATTTCTTTCAAGCTCTCCTCAAAGTCTTTATATTATATAAAAATATATCCTTACAACTTTTTACACTAATTCATTATTTTCAGTGCTGCCAGTCCATGACATAGTGTAAAATACAATAGTGATTACTGTTGTAACAGCAGTGGACATCTATTGGAAATAGTCCCCATTTGACAAGCACTGTTCTATTTGTTTTAATGGTGTTATCACATTAAATTTTCAAAACATTTCTCTGAGGTGTATATTAATATGTTTTACTTTTCACAAACAAGAAAGTGGAAGCATATATACAAGTTAAGCAACTTAAAATGCTATTAACTGGTGGTTTTGGGGTGGGATCTAAATCTTATAGAGGAGCCATAACTTTAAACATTTGGTCTCTAAGTCTGCATTTTAAGAAAAATCAGGCCTTCTATATTTGTGGCCATCAAAACATTGAGACATTGA
Organism: Furipterus horrens; assembly: GCF_987537825.1. Lineage (NCBI taxonomy): Eukaryota > Metazoa > Chordata > Mammalia > Chiroptera > Furipteridae > Furipterus > Furipterus horrens. The sequence continues at coordinate 73,377,328 of NW_028327180.1, forward strand.
AAATATGTGTGTATACATATCTATATATGATACATATATATTGACTTCTACATTATTTTAGCAATTGTTAATTCACCAAATATGTTCACTTTGTTTTTACATATTTGTAGAATGTCTGTAAGTCACTCTTGCATCTTTTATCCAAAGATTACATCCTTGTTAGCTGTCTTAATTGTTATTCACACAAGGATATAAAGATCCCAGAAGTCAGTCTTTTGCAGCACAGTTTTCTCATGAATTTTTTTTTCTGCATGACAACACTGTGATTTGGATATGTTACATTCACATTACACCAAGTAAGAGTATATTAGGTTTTAACATTTTCACATCATTCATATGTTTGAATTTACCTATATATCCTTAAATGTTCATAACATGAAATAATTGTGTATTTAATCATCTCCACTCTGGATACATTTCTGGATTCTAGTTTCTCAAAACATTCTTACTTGGAAGAATTGATGATTTAACCAATCAGTAAAAAGAGAACAGTAACTTTAGCACATGAGTCACTACTCAAAATAAGATAAGGCAATGAAATATCCTAAAGATCTCTAAAAATTCAGTGAGAGGCATAAGTTATCTGAGCATTTGGAAGTTGAGCAGAGAAAATCCATGGGAAAAGGTTGAATTTAGAGAGGCAAGAGAATGTCCAAATTTTTGCTTAGAGTCAGACCCTTTTTCTTTTCTAATTTTTCTTTTTAAAAAAGATTTTATTTATTTACTTTTTAGAGAGAAGGGAAGGCAGCAAGAAAGAGAGGAAGAGAAACAGCCATGTGTGAGAGATACATCAATTGGTTGCCTCTCACACACCCCCAACTGGGGACCCAGCCTGCAACCCAGGCATGTGCCCTGACTGGGAATTCAACAGGCAACCCTTCAGTTCAAAGATCAGTGTTCAGTCCACTGACCAGTCAGGTCAGTTAAATGAAATCAAACATGTGATTTAAGTATTAGGAGAAAAATATTCATATCAGTTTTTTCCTGTGTACTCATTGAATGCAAGTCAGGATTGCAACTTACTCATATCTTATCAATTATATTTAGAATAGAATAAATTATCAATTAATATTTTAATGAATAAATATTTTAAATTAATGTCTTAAAGTAATATAAGTTAACAGATAAGTTACATTAATAATATTTGTTAATATTAAATTTACTTAATTTCTAACTGAATCTATTGTACTAGTTCATGAAAAAGTAAACATTTAAGAATTATTTTGAAAAAACATGGATCTAGAAAATAATTATAGAGATCAATATGCTAGTTCTTTGATAAATCTTGAAAGGTAGGGAGTTTTAAAATGAGAAACAAACTCAAAATTTAAAAATATCATGAATTTCAGACTTCAGACCAAGATGCAGGCATAGGTAGACACACTTTGCCTTCTCACACAACCATAAGAAGGATCACAACTAACCACAAAACAAAAAACAAACAAGCAAAAAAAAAAACAAAAAAGAACAAGCAGAAATGCCAGGAAATTGACCTCTATGGAAGTCCAACAACCAAGGATTTAAAGAAGAAATATTCGTCCAGAGGGGTAAGAGGAATGGAGCTGGGGAGCTGGGGTGGAGAGGATGCTGTGTGGTAGTGCAAGGCAGCTGCGGCCACCAGAAGAACTGGTAGTCCCACATTCATATGTGGGGGATAAAAGCTGGGAATGACACCTGGGGAGGTATCCCATCCACAGCCCAGACCATGCAGCCCAGAGTTCCTAGGCCCATAAAATAAAGCCTCATAGCTTCTGGCTGTAAAAACCAGTTGGGGTTGGGGCAGCAGAAGAATCTACCCCTCTCTCAGGAGAGTCCATTTAGAGTCCCCTGCCCCCATCCTCATCCTAGGTCTTAGAATGAAGCAAACCCACCCATTCTGGGAATCACCACCAGAGCAACAGCTAAAGGGGTGCTAGTTGCATGTGAGAAGTGGATGAAGTAACTGGAAAAGGGGCTAGTGCTGAGCAAGTGACATTGTTCCTTCTCTGACTCCTCCCCAACATACAGAACCACAAAGTGGTATAGTGGGTTGCCCCACCCTGGTGAATATCTAAGGCTCTGCCCCTTACAATATAAAAGGTGCACCAAGACATGGAGTCAAAAGCAGCTCTACCTAATACATAGAAACAAACACCAGGGAGGCTGCCAATTTGAGGAAACAAAGAAATATGGCTCAACTGAAAGAACAGATCAAAACTCCAGTAAAAGGACTAAGCAAAACAGAGATAGCCAACCTATCAGATGCAGAGTTCAAAACACTGGTGATAGAATGCTTAGAGAACTCACTGAGTATAGCAAATGCATAAGTGAAGAAATGAAGGCTACACTAAGTGAAATAAAGAAAAATCCACAAGGAACCAACAGTGATGGAAAGGAAGAAAACCAGGGTTCAAATCAATGGTTTGGAACATAAGGAGGAAATAAACAGTCAACCAGTACAGAATGATGAAAAGATAATTTTTTTAAATGAGGAGAGAATAAGCAGACTTTTGGACATCTCCAAAAGTGCCAACATCTGAATCATAGGAATGCCAGGAGTAGAGGAAGAACAAGAAATTGAAAACTTATTTGAAAAAATAATGAAAGGTAAAAGAAATAGATATACAAGTCCAGGAAGCATGGAACAGTACCAAACAACTTGGACCAAAAGAGGACCACACCAAGACACATCATAATTAAAATACCAAAGCTTAAAGATAAAGAGAGAATCTTAAAAGCAGCAAGAGAAAAGCAGAGAGTTACCTACAAAGGAGTTCCCATATGCCTATCAACTGATTTCTCAAAAGAAACTTTGCAGGCAAGAAGGAGCTGACAAGAAGTATTCAAAGTGATGAAAAGCAAGGACCCACAACCAAGATTACTTTATCCGGCAAAGCTATCATTTAGAATGGAAGGACAGATAAAGTGCTTCCCAGACAAGGTAAAGCAAAAGAAGTTCATCATCACCAAGCCCTTATTATATAAAATGCTAAAGGGACTTATCTGAGGAAAAAGAATATCAAAACTATGACCTTAAAATGACAAACTCACAACTATCAACAACTGAATATAAAAAACAAAAACAAACTAAGCACACAACTAGAACAGGAACAGAATCATAGATATGGAGGTCATGTGGAGGATTATCAGTGGGGAGGGGGAAGGTACAGGGATTAAGAAGCATAATTGGTACATACAAAATAGACAGGAGGATGCTTAAAATAGTAAAGGAAATGGAGAAGCCAAAGAAGTTATATGCATGACCCATGGACATGAACTAAGGGGGGATTGCTGGAGGGAAGGAGGATATTAGGCAGAGAGGAGCAAAGGGAAGGAATTGAGACAACTGTAATAGCATAATTAATAAATTACACTTAAAAAACACTGTGGGTTTTATAATCATTGTAATACTATTAATTGACAACTTATTGTAATGCCATACATTTCAAGACACTTCAGAATGTACTAAGGCAACTAGGAAAATGTAAATAATAAGAAACCTTAAAAAAACATATATAGCAATAAAATTTGACTCCTGTAGATCTGGGCACAATTGGATATAGTTTTAAAAGCTTACCATTTACCTATAGTAGAAATGTAGTGGCTAGAGCCCCAGTAGAAGGGATTCCACCTAACCATTCATACATTCTACACACAAATCTCAAGGTGGTGAGTAGCTATGATACTCTAGGTGGGATTGTTACAGAAACAGGGGAGTCCAAAAATCCCCGGAGTTTGTGGCTGGGGATGGGGAGAAGGAAGCAGCTTTCAGAATGCCTCCACATGCCTGAGGCTGATGGCCGGTGTCTTTCATTATGTAAATTGCTTTAATGCATCCAAAGCCTCAGGTGGATGGGAGGAGTCTTGAACCAGGTGATGGTATGGAAAGCACACAGAGCCTACGTGGGGTTCTGCCAATGGTCAGAACTATTGGCAACACCCACTGCATCAGAGGACGCAGTCAGGGATATATAGGCAGCTGCGAACACTTTAGGGAGGACACGCTGGGGGGGGGCATGCTCGGGGGCACGCTCGGGGGCACACTCGGGGGGCTGGCTTCCTCGCTGGTGAGTGCTCGCAGAGGTGCTCTGGAGAAGGAGAGGAGATCCACGCGGTTTACAGAAAGAAGACAGTTCGCAAGGAGGCTGAGAATCCAGGTGGTCCTGCATTGAGAGCTGGAGGACACCACAGCACAGAAAGGAACTGTCAATCAGATTGAGTGATTGGCAGCTGCTGGTAAAACTGAACTGTGCCTAGGAAGTAGGGAAACGGTGTTTCTGACCCCCCTAAAACTGGTTAGGTTTGGTAGAGGGGAGACAAGGATATGTGTAACTGTTAAATAAACAATTTTTCTTTTCACTCAAATATAATATTCAGAGTTGTAATTTCGGCGGCGGGCAATCGGACCCCTAACTAAAGAGCCCGTGGGTTTGTTTTCAATTGGAGCAGCCCAGGGGCTCTGTAACAGGATGACCCCCTTCAAGAAAAAGCTCTTCCTCATTTGTTCAAGCTATCTGTTTTTCTCTGTAAATATATAAAGCCTCGGATGAACTTTTCTGATTCCTGAGAAATATATACTCTGAATTTTGAGGCTTATCAGTGCTGAGAAGCTAATAAGTTTCCTGTAAGAGCTGGCTACCCTTAAATGGAATTCAAAATCTCTAAACTCCTCAATTCCTGTAAAAGAAAATCCCAAATGTGAAGCGGCCCAATTCCTGTAAAAGAAAATCCCAGACGTGAAGTGGCTATGGCTAAGATCACTTATTGGAAATTATTTCTATGCTTCATCAATATCCTCATACATTTGGGGGCAGGAACAGCAAATAACTAAGAACCAAATAGTCAATGACAGTTATTTCATCCCAAGACATCTTCTTTTGGTTGAAAAAAATTTTTTTAATTCCATTTCCAAGTGTAAATTTTACTTGTCAAGTTTAGTGTTTTATTTACCCATCACAGGAGTTTCCAATGAAAATATAGTAATCCAATACCAGTTCTTACCTTAAAAACAAATTCCAACTTCATTAAGAATTTGGATGCTACCAAGTGACACTGAGTGACCTCTGTCATAGAAAACTTTATCCTAGGCACAGAGTGTGGTGCCAGAGAGAGGTGATCAATCTTCGCTCAGTGGGACGCCTGTATACATTATTAGCCCAGGGGTACCGACATTGGAAGAATGATCCAGCAACCAGTAAACATCAAGATTGGATTAGAGTATGCTCCATTTGTGAGAAGAAAAAGTCCCAACATCTGGCCCCTCCTCTACGTAACCTTTTGTGTGTTAAACATTATTTAATTAAAAACAGGGAGGGGGCTCTTTTCTCAATGAACTCTCTATTATGCCTTAAAACATCCAGGATTTTGCAAGTGTGAAATCTCAGTCCCAAATAGCAGTTTATTTTACTACTGAAAGCCATACCAAAGTAATGATCTATGATAGATGATTTTGGAGGACCTGACATTAAAAGGTCTATTACCGCTGCTTTCAAACACAAGGAAAATAAAAACTAACTTATTAACTGTTGCACAAACAAATAAAGACAAATTAATTCTTAACTGAAAGAATTATTTAGGACATGTTCAGATATATAATATAGTCTTAGTCCAACATATTCTGACTGACTGAATGGATGGTGTGCACGTATTTGGGAAATATATATTATAACATCATACTCTATAAATTTTACCAATTGTAAATTTTTTAATTTGAGAAAAATATTCACAGGTAATAAGTTTTCAAATCTTGCTGAAGAGTTTCAATCTTAAAGGCTCTTTTATGCATGAATAGATTTAATTATGGAAAAGCCAAAATGTAAAAATAACAAAACTATTTAAGTAAATTGTTTTCAATGCAAAAAATTGATCTTTAATCCATTCCAATAGGATAATGATATAAAATAAAGGCAGAACTTTGAATGAAAATAATAGAATCATAAAAAATCAAGGAAATAGGACAATTTTAGAATTGGCAGGAAAAATTAAAAGACTCACCTTTCCTACATGTTCTGATTCTGAAACTTGTCTTTCTTCTGCGGAGCCTGAACCCTGAGGAAGACTGGGGCTGAAGGCCATGAGGTCTGTCTTGGGAGGTCCCTCTCCAGAGCACACCCTCTGTCGTCTCTGATGCGAGTACGACCAGCTCCCCACCGCGCTGGAGCACACCAGCGTGGGCTTCCCCGGCCCGAACACACCGTCGGTGGGCGGCGCCGAGCACCTCAGCGCCGTGTACAGCAGCAGCGTGAGCACCAACAGGCTGGACACCGCACAGATGGCGATGATTAGGTACACGTTCACGTCCACAAGCGTCACCTCTGCGTTTGCGGCGCCAGAAGACGCTCGTGATGAGGTCTTTGGCGCCTGGCTGCTCTCCACTAGCGACAGTAGCACCGTGGCCGTGGCCGCCAGCGCCGGCTCGCCGTGGTCCTTTACCAGCACCAGCAAGCGCTGGCGCGGAGCATCTGCTTCGTCCAGGGCGCGCGTCGTGCTGATCTCGCCCGTGTACAGCCCCACGCGGAACGGGCTGCGTGCATCACCTGTTGCCGACTGTAGCTCGTAAGATAGCCATGCGTTGTAGCCAGAGTCAGCGTCCACCGCGCGCACTTTTGCCACCACGTGGCCCGCACCCACAGACCGAGACACTAGCTCTCTGGAAGCACCGCCCCCGCCTCCCGCCCCAGGAGGCAGCAGCGCGGGCGCATTGTCGTTCTCGTCCAGCACAAACACCTGCAGCGTCACGTTGCTGCCCAGAGGCGGCACTCCCGCGTCATGCGCGCTCACCTGGAACTGCAGCAGCTCCAGCTCCTCGTGGTCCAGAGGTTGCAGCGCGTACACCTTGCCGCTCTCCGCGTGCACAGACACGTAGCTCGACAGCGCACGCTCACCCACCCGCCGCTCCACCAGTGAGTAGGACACCAGCGCGTTCTCCTGTGCGTCCAAGTCCCGCGCGGACACTGTAAAGATGTTGCAGCCCGGCAGGTTGTTCTCCTTGACAAACACCGTGTACTCGGGCTGCGCGAACGCCGGCGCATTGTCGTTCACGTCGGCCACCTCCACGGACACGCTGGCTGTGGCCGACAATGAAGGGGAGCCCCCGTCCTGCCCGATCACTACTACAGCATACTCCGACACGCTCTCGCGGTCCAGGGCGCTGTCCAGCACCAGAGAATAGTAATTCTTAAAGGTGGATACCAGCTTGAAGGGAACTTGGGACGCCAGGGTGCAAGTCACTTGCCCATTGACACCTGAGTCGCCGTCGGACACCACGATGAGGGCGATTACGGTGCCCAGCGGAGCGTTCTCTCGGATCGGGAGTAAAAGAGATGTTATTGAGACTTCTGGGGTGTTATCATTGATGTCCACAATTTTTACTGAAATTTTACAGTGCCCAGTCATTGATGGAGTTCCATTGTCATATGCAATGACTTGAATCTCGTAGGATTTTGTTTCTTCATAATCGAATTGTCCCTTGGTTCTGATTTCCCCTGTGCTGGAATCTATTTTGAACTTGGTCTTTATAGTGGAGGGCGCATCACTGCTAAACGAATACACAATCTCGCTGTTTGATCCTTCATCTGCATCAGAAGAATTTAGTTTAATCACCAATGTTCCATTTGCGATATTCTCTAACAATTGTACTTTGTAAACTGATTGGTCAAAAGTCGGTTCATTGTCATTCACATCCAACACCTTAATAAGCAATTGAACGGTACCCGTAAGCTCAGGTTTGCCGCCATCAGTAGCCACTAGTAACAAATTAACCGCGGCAGTTTCCTCTCTGTCCAGAGATTTCCTAAGCACAAGAAACAGAGACTGGCTTAGTTCATCACTTATCTGTATATCTAGAAAGAAAAACTCACTGGAGCTGAGTTTGTAGGAAAGAAGAGCGTTTATTCCTATATCTGCATCAGTTGCCGCCTCTAGAGGAAACCGCGAGTCAAGCAGCCTCGATTCGTGAAAGCAGAGAGTCTTTACCGCCATTGGAAATATCGGCGGATTGTCATTAATGTCCTTCACCTCCACTTCCACGTGGAAAACCTGCAGCGGCCTCTCCACGACCACCTCCAGATGGATAATGCACTCCAGGCTCCACCCGCACAGGTCCTCGCGGTCAATCCGAGAATTCACAAACAAGATGCCGTTCTGCAGATTTACCTCCAGAAGGTCCCCATAGCCATTGGACACCACCCGGAACAGGCGCGGCACCAGCTCCACCAGCTCCAGCCCCAGGTCCTGCGCGATGCGGCCCACGAAGGTGCCGTGTTTGACCTCCTCGGGGACCGAGTAGTGGACCTGGGCGCTCCGGGTTTCCCAGGCTGCTAGGAACAGAAGCGAGAGCAGCAAACGCCCGACCTCCCTGTCCCTTCTCATAGAAGACACCATTACCAATCCTCAGCGAGTTGCTCAAATTAGAAAATCATGTTTTGCAAAATATGAAATATTCTCCGCTAGTCTCCTGCTGCTTCTTTTATTGTCCTGCTTCTCTGGAGTGAGAATGCGGCTCTGGGTATTTTTCTTCCTCGACACCACTCTGTGGTAGACAGCGACATCATGTGGCCAAAATGTAGCCTCTACTGCTTATCCTGTAGATGTAAAACTAGACTGTCTGATCTAAATTGATTCATAGCTTTCATCTTTGAAACATAGCTTTAAACTCTGGAATATATTCCTTCCCTCTTCTTATTGTCTTAAAAGTATTAAGTTTACCATCTCAACCATTTTTAAATATACAGATTATTAGTATGTTAAGTATTCACATTGTTGTGAAACAGAACTCCAGAACTTTTCACCTTTCAAATCTGAAACGCTATATTTATTAGACAACTTTAAATTTTCCACCACATCCCCATTCATCATTCTAGTTTCTGTCTTTATGAATTTCACCCCTTTAGATACCTCGTATCAGTGGAATCATACAGTATCTGTCTATGACTGTCTTAGTTCACTTAACATAGTGTCCTTAAGTTTCATCTATGTTGTAGCATGTTACTGGATTTTATTTCTTTAAGACTAAATAATATTCTAATGTGTGTGTATACCACATTGTTTATCTATATATCCATATGTTCATGGAGATTTGGATTGTTTCCACCTCTTGGCTATTGTGAATAATGCTGTTATGAACAAGGGTGTGAAAATCTATCTCTGAGATCCTGCTTTCTTTTGGTTTTATTACCTCTTTTTGTTTAACCATTTCTTCAAGTGAAGCACATAGGAATCAAAGGTAAATCAGTCAATTGAAAATACATTTATATATTTCACTGTTGATTTTTTATGATTTAATTTTGTTTTCTAAACAGTTTGCAGATGTTTGAAAAGTTAATAATTCATTTCTCACTTGGATAATGTGCTCTTAATTTAAGAGTATTTAATTTTATACTACATCTGAATTATTGAATAGTACAACTGATCTATTTTTAGTATTAATTGTTTGTGAATATCTTCTTTTATTAATTCTTAGCTGGGCCCTTCACATACATCAATAGGCAAATAAAATAAAGATAACATAGGGATGAAATAAAATGAATTTAGGGGTGGGTCAGTGTGCAAAATACATAATAATTGTTTTTAGTTACTCTAAGGAGGTCAAAAGTTTTGTTTTGGCAAAGAGGAAAACAAAATTAATTGCAAACTTTACTGTTTCCATAAAAGAAAAGCAAAATCCATGCTAAAGAAAAACAAGTTTTTCCTGGCACTAAAAACCAAAAGTAATTTCTCCTTTGAGGCCTATATCTTAAGATACTTATCCACACCATGTATGGAAGTGCATATTTATATTAATCATATTCTAACAGTGAACTCCAAGTGAACTGATGTAAGAAAGCAGAGCATCATTTACTGTCTTATATATGGAAATGGATAATTACTTACTAGTTTCAGGCAGAACTAGTAAGTAATCTATTATTACTTTCCTCTGTTGACCTTCTTTCTCAGGTAGGCTTTTCCCATGTGATGACAAACGGCCAAAGTAACTTTTAGGCTATATATTTTTAGGCTACATTTAGTGACTCTCAACAGAAAGTGCCCTTTTCCTAATAGCCCTGGCAGAAATCCCAAACTATCACTTCACATGACCCAGTTTAGATGACATATCTTTCCTTTAGTCAATAGTTGTGATGGTTCTCACTTGGCCAGACATGAGTCTCTCATTCATTGTTGAAATCAGGAAATGAAATAAGCCATGCCTAAATTATGTGGACTGAAAATGAGGAGATTGTTCTTGTGAAGTGAAGGCCAGCGCAAGGCCTCATGTAGCCAGATTATACTGGATCTTAAACTGATTGCACAGAGCTACAGACTGGCCATTGCATCATTATGTAGTTGCAATGCAACTGCATGTTTGTTAATACCCAGTAATGTTGATATACTAATCAGTGGCCAACATACTGGCTACTGTTGACGTATTAAGAAATTATACCTGGAATTAGCTCTAGGAAACATAGCTTACTTGAGGCAATTTTTATAATCCTAGAAGGTGATTTTGCTGGAGTTTCAGAATGACATGGCTGTGGGTGTAAGGTATATTATGCATTTATTAGAGTTTCTGAGGATCTAGAATATTTTTCTCCCTTGCTCAGAGGGATGGAGTGCCATTGCCAGAAATCCAAGCATATTTCCCCCAATGAGGAAAGAAGACTGAGAAACCATGCTCAACAAATACCACCCAGCTTGACATCTCTTGGCATCTGCAATGGTTTGAGTAAATAGTAGCCCCCAAAAGATATACCCACTCAGAACCATGGCATGTGATGTATTTGGAATAAAGGTCTTTATGAATATAATTAAGGTAACTCTAATCCTAACATCATTGCAGATTAGGGTTGGTCATAAAGCTTATGAAAAGTGTCCTTATAGGAGACAAGAGAGAGAGAAAGAGAGAGAGAGAGAGAGAGAGAGAGAGAGAGAGAGAGAGAGAGAGAGAGAGAGAAATACATAGAGACACAGGAAAAACATATGATGACTGACACAGAAATTGGCATTATGTTTCCATAAGCTAAAGAATGCCAGGAACCACCACAAACCAGAAGAGGCAAGGGAGAATTCTTCCCTAGAGTCTTCAGAGGGAATGTGGCTCTGAGAACAAACACCTTGGTGTTGGACTTCTGGCCTCTAGAATTGTGAAAAATAATTTCTGTTGTTCTAAGCCACCAAGTTTGTGGTAATTTGTTGCAGGAGCCCTATGAAACTAATATAGTACCCATTGCTAAAATTATACCCTTTGTACTTATCAAAGCCAACTGTCGAGTCCCTAAATTAATGTGTCAGAGCATTTATTCTCACAATATCTTCATCCCAGTATTTCATAAAACTATAGCAAAGCCCTAGAAGGAAAAAAATGAAGAGGGAAGGGATCCTAAACAATACATAAAAAGAAGAGGTCCCTAAAATATTTAAAATTGTTTATTTTTTCTATGTTTATATATAAGAAAAAGAAATCACAACACAATTATTTTTTCCATGGAATCCATTATCTAATCTGCTTAGTGGTCAGATGCCTTAGCAAAAAGGTCAATAATAATGTTCTATCAGTTGTAATGCTCTCATCTTAAAATTTATTCTGTTCACATTAGCTTAATGACAGTGGAACCCCAATGAACATGTTGCTATACACTGACTACTTCAGTTTTCCCTCTAAAATAAACACAGCTTTATTTCTGGCTCCTGCAAAGTCTTCTGTGGTTATGGAGACTGCCTACGACAGCTTTCCTCCACATGTTGGCTCGGCATCCCAAACTGCCTTCAGATTATGGCATCTCAATATCAACCTGTGCTTTCACAATTGCTGCAACAGCATAAGACAGTAGAAGAGCCTTGCATTGGCAATTACATGCTTCTGCTTGGAAGTGAGACACAGTTACATTTCACTGGTCAAAGAAAGTCACACCTCAAAGTAACACAGAAGTGAAATCCTCCAGCGTTCCCAGAAGGAAGAGAACAAAACTACTGCTATCAATCAAAATCAACAACTTTCTCATTCTTATCTATCTGTATTCTTGACTGACCACAAGTCTCAAAGGTGCCTGAAGTAATTAATACCTTACTTTAGAATTACTTATTGTTATACCAGAAAATAGAATTACAATCCTAATCTTGGAAAGGAAGGTTTTTTTAAAAAAGAAGGAACATACCAAGAATTTGTCTTCTCAAGTGTCCTGCCTTGCATTTTTGGTGATGTAAATGTAATATTTTCCTACAAATGGAGTTACAATGATATCATCATACCAAGGTAACTTGAAAATAAAGTTACAATTCTTAAAATCACAGTTATGAAACAAAAACTAATTACTGAAATTAGATAATTAAGAGATAATGTATGTGGTTAACAAGACTTTACAAAATCATGTCTTTGTTTTTCTTGGTATCTTTGAAAATTGGAACCTCCATAGAAATGTGAGAATAATATTGTAATTCTCAGTATCTACAGGACAATGATCATTTCAGATAGACAACAAAAGAATGATGGATAACTAATATTCAGCAAAATTAAACCAGTTGTCTAACAATGATTATAGTCTGATAAAAGATCTCATCATATAAAACTTCCTCTTCTGAGGATATGACCAGTTTTTAATTAATTAATTAATTAATTGATTGATTAATTAATTAATTGATTGATTGATTGATTAATTAATTTTTAGAGAGAGGGAAAGGGGATGGGACCCAAAACCCAGGCATGTGCCCTTGACTGGGAATCGAACCAGAGACCCTTTGGTTCTCAGGCCAGAGCTCAATCCACTGAGCCCGGGTATATATGACCATTATTAAATCAATAAATTTCCTATGTGAATAACTAATTTGAATTGTAAACATACCATGAAGAACTAAAGAATAAGCTTGGCCATAATCTACATTATTCTATGCTTTTATTAATACTAAAATATTCAATGAATAACATATTAATCAGAGGAAAGAATAGGTGGAAAAGTTAGAGGATAAAAGATTCATCTTTTAAAAAATTTTTTTTAAAGATTTTATTTATTTATTTTTAGAGAGAGGGAAGGGAGGGAGAAAGAGAGGGAGAGAAACATTAATGTGTGGCTGCTTTTTGCACTCTCCCAACTGGGAATTTGGAGTAACCCAGGCACGTGCCCTGACTGAGAATCAAACCAGCAACCCTCTGGTTTGCAAGCCAGCACTCAATCCACTGAGCCACACCAGCCAGGGCTGGTTCAACTTTATAAAGAAGAAGAAAAGAATTGATATACTACATTTCCTGAAATAAATCTTACAAAGAAAGACAAAACAATTGAAAGTTGTGTTGCCCAAGCCTGATGGTTCAGTTGGTTGAAGCATCATCCCATGCACCAAAAGGTTGTGGGTTTGATTCCCAGTCAGGGTACATACCAAGATTACAGGTTCATTCCCTAGGTGGGACGCCTATGGGAGGCAATCAATCAATGCTTCTCCTTCACATTGATGTTTCTCTCTTTTCATTCTCCTCTCTAAAACCAATTTAAGAAAATATCCTTGGGTGAATATGAAAAAAAATTTTAAGAGAAATTTGTGTTAACTGTCCAAAGATTCTGAATGAAACAAGAATATTAACTATCAATGGGAAAACTGCTCATTTATTTATATTAAAATAAATACTAAGTAACAATATCAGTCCACAATAATCTTTTTTTCCATTCCAGAATTACCTTTTCATTAAAAATCTCCTTTTTAAACCCATTTCTTTTGGTTTAGTGATCAAGTTAGTACCTTCAACCAACCCAACAATAACCATTATACAGAAATAATTGTTTAGTTGTTCTTAGATCCATAATTTATCAATCTAAAATTCTGTTTTTGTCAGTGATCCAAATATATTTGTGTGAAGGCATGCCTGAGTGTCTTCAGGCTGCCCTGGCCAGGTAACCCAGTTAGTTGGAGAATCATCCTGATGCACCAAGGTTGTGGGTTCCATCCCCAGTCAGATCACATGCAAGAAGCACCAATGAGTGCATAGATGAGTGGAGCAACAAATTGATGTTTTACAGTCAGTCTCTCTCTCTCTCAAATTAATTTTTAAAAATTTAAAAGGCTATTGGTATTTATCAAATAATGCTCAATTCCATTACCAATCTTATTGTTACCTCTCAGTGAAGTATTGTCAGAAAACTCCTTCTTCAACCTATATAAATTCTTGAAGAAACAACTTGTGCCATTTTAGCTTCAAGTGCCAGCCTTTACCTCAAGTTTTTCTGGCTCAGTAGAAGAAAATATATGTTTACCTTTGCCATACTATTTATGATTTTTAGCTTGGTCTCAAAATATAGTTTCCTCTATCTATCCCAACTGTTTGATCATTTTAATTTCCCCTTCCAGGGCATTTCCCTCTATTTGATTATATTTTTCTTTAGCTGAAGCAATGAGAATTACACATAGTTTCTGAGTACTGGTCACACATACAGGGAAAACCTTCATCTGCTTTGTTTCTAAGAAACCTTGCTAATAACAACAGTCAGCATTTTACTGCCTCTTTTTTCAAAAAGTCATGAATAGAGTACCCTGGTTATACAAAGAAAATGGAAGAAGCAATATTACGCCAAATCCACATCTTTTCATAACCTAAATGTTATTTTAAATACAATATGGTCCCCTGGAAGCAATCTTGCCTCTGTTGTTTTACTGTTGCTCTGTCCCTAGGTTCTGCAGTAGGGCTCTCCATGTGTGCTTGTGGAATGGATTCATAAGTACTGAATGTCTCCAGAAGAAATCTTATCCATAGACATTAGCAAATGCAGCTATGGGGACAGAGTAATGTGAGTGGAGGAGAGAAATTAATTTTTGTCAAGGGCTTGACCTTTCATTACAAGATTAAGGTAATAAATAGACCTGGAAATGTCTGTATATGACTACATTGTGATCCTGTGTTAAATATAATCAAGACTGCTTAGTATTTCAGTATTTTTAAAAAGTAAGATATTTTTTCAAATAATATGACAATCGGTCCCTTTTTGTTTGTTTGTTTCTATGGTCCATTCAAGATGCAGCTGCAAATAACAGAATGAATATTTATATTAAATGCTAAGATTTGTTTCAATTATAGTGAACATTTTGAATACATTTTTAAAAGTCAAATTTGAAAAGGTGGTTATATAGTAAAATTTTCTTTAAAAAAATTAATTAAAGCCAAAGCTTAAAAGTCGGACTTACATTACCGGAAAGTTCCGAATTTGTTTCTGGATGTTCGTTTCCTTCCGTCATTTTCGGACCCGGAGGAAGACTGGGGCTGAAGGCCATGAGATCCATCTTGGGCGGCCCCTCCCCAGAGCACGCCCTCTGCCGCCTCTGCTGCGAATAGGACCAGCTCCCCACCGCGCTGGAGCACACCAGCGTGGGCTTCCCTGGCCCGCATGCGCCGACAGTGGGCGGCGTCGAGCACCGCAGAGCCGTGTACAGCAGCAGCGTGAGCACCAACAGGCTGGACACCGCACAGATGGCGATGATTAAGTACACGTTCACATCCACCAGCGTGGTCTCCGCGATCACGGTCCCTGCAGACACTCGCGACGAGGTCTTTGGCGCCTGGCTGGTCTCCACCAGCGATAGCAGCACTGTGGCCGTGGCCACCAGAGATGGCTCCCCATGGTCCTTCACCAGCACCAGCAGGCGCTGGCGCGGATCGTCAGCCTCATCCAGGGCGCGCGTGGTGCTGATCTCGCCTGTGTAGAGCCCCACGCGAAACGGGCTGCGCGCACCACCCTCCACCGACTGCAGCTCGTAAGACAGCCACGCGTTGTAGCCAGAATCCGCGTCCACCGCGCGCACCTTCGCCACCACATGGCCTGTGCCCACCGACCGAGACACCAGCTCACTCACCGCAGTGCCCCTGCCATCTGCTCCAGGCGGCAGAAGCGCGGGTGCATTGTCGTTCTCGTCCAGCACGAACACCTGCAGCGTCACGTTGTTGCCCAGAGGCGGCACTCCCGCGTCACGCGCGCTCACCTGGAACTGCAGCAGCTCCAGCTCCTCGTGGTCCAGAGGCTGCAGTGCGTACACCTTGCCGCTCTCCGCGTGCACAGACACGTAGCTCGACAGCGCACGCTCACCCACCCGCCGCTCCACCAGCGAGTAGGACACCAGTGCGTTCTCCTGTGCGTCTAAGTCCTGCGCGGACACCGTGAAGATGTGGCAGCCCGGTGGGTTGTTCTCCTTGACGAACACCGTGTACTCAGGCTGCGCAAACGCCGGCGCATTGTCGTTCACGTCGGCCACCTCCACGGACACGCTGGCTGTGGTCGACAGCGAAGGCGAGCCCCCGTCCCGCGCGGTCACTACTACCGCATAGTCCGACACGCTCTCGCGGTCCAGGGCGCTGTCCAGCACCAGTGAATAATAATTCTTAAAGGTGGACACCAGCTTGAAGGGGACATCAGGTGTCAGGGTACAGGTCACCTGCCCGTTGACACTGGAGTCGCGATCGGACACGGAAATGAAGGCGATGACGGTGCTGAGTGGAGCGTCCTCTCTGACTGGCAAAGACAAGGAGGTGACCGCCAGTTCCGGAGCATTATCATTTACATCCAGCACTTTCACTAAAACCTTGCAGTGATTTGACATTGGGGGACTTCCTTTATCAACTGCTTTTACCTGAACTTCATAGGATTTTGTTTCTTCATAATCCAGTCTACCGATTAATCTAATTTCTCCTGAGCTGGAATCAATTTTGAAGTTCTTTCTAATGTTGAGAGGGACATCACTGCCAAATAAAAATACAATTTCTCCATTTACACCTTCGTCAGCATCAGAGGCATTTAATGTGGTCACTAATGTTCCATTTGCTGTAGTTTCTAATAAGTGGACTCTGTACACGGCCTGGGCGAACAATGGGGCGTTATCATTAACATCGAGCACCGTTATCAGCAGTTGAACTGTACCTTCCAGTTTAGGTTTGCCTCCATCAGTGGCTGTCAATAATAAATGAAGTTCTGGTTTTTCTTCTCTATCCAAAGATTTTCTCAATTCAAGTGAAAGTGACTTACTCAGTTCATCATTTGCCTGTACATCCAAAGAGAAATAATCGCTGGAGCTCAGAGCGTAGGTTAGAAGAGCATTTGTACCAATGTCCGCGTCTGCAGCGCCCTCTACCGGGAAACGCGAATCCAGCAGTCTAGATTCAGGAATAAATAACCTCTGTTCTCTTTCTCTGAAGACCGGTGGATTATCATTTATATCCTTCACCTCTACCTCCACGTGGAAAACCTGCGGCGGCCTCTCCACGATCACCTCGAGGTGGATGCTGCACTCCAGGCTCCGCCCGCACAGCTCCTCGCGGTCAATCCGAGAATTCACAAACAAAATGCCATTCTGCAGATTTACCTCCAGAAGGTCCCCGTGGCCTTTGGGCGCCAACCGAAACAGGCGCGGCACCAGCTCCGTCAGCTCCAGTCCCAGGTCCTGCGCGATGCGGCCCACGAAGGTGCCGTGTTTGGCCTCCTCCGGGACCGAGTAGTGGACCTGGCCGCTCCCCGCCTTCCAGGCTGCAAGGAGCAGAAGCGAGAGCAGCAGGCGCCGGCCTCCCTTGCCCCTTCGCCTGGGATACAGCATCGCAAAAGCACACCTTTCGTACTTCTCTCACCTTACTTCAAAATCATGACTTTTTACTTCATATTTTTAATAACTTATCTCCTTATCGTTTTTGTCTTCTCTTGGGCGGTGACAAAATGGAGCTTCCTCCTTAAGTTTTGATGATCAGTACATTTCCAATGATAAGACTTTGTGGTATACAGCGACATCATGTGGCTAATGGTGTAGATTTTAGATCAATTCATTGATTTCCAAAATAGTCTCAAATTCATTTGCAATTTACTCAATGCAGTCATGTTCAATTTTATGTCCTTTTAAAGGCCCAGATATTTCAAATGTCCCTAGAGAGTATGTCCTTCAACATTTTCCTTTAGCTGTTTTCACAAAAACATTACAATTAGATTTTAGAAAATCACAATATGCATAAAAAAACTACCTCTTTCATTTAAAGCAATCTATCAGCTCATATATTTTATTGTTAAATACTTATAACTGAACACTGGAGTTTTCAAATAGGGCACTTAGACCACTAAAATTGACGTTATCCTTCAATAGTTTGGTTGTCTATTTTTTAAATGATATGTCATTACCAAGTACTTATATATGAAATATTTAGAAATTTTGATGAAATATATTTAAGATGCTTTCTGTGTTGTATAAAAAACAGCACCATTTTCTGATACTTTAAGTCTTAGAATAATGATATTTGGGACATTTCACTTTCTTACTTTTTATATAACATCTAATTGCTGAACTTATAGCTCTGACCTCCAAAAGTCATTCCAAATTGATTGATCTTTATTCCTACAGCCAGTTTTAAGGAAATTATATTTTTTCTTTTTTCTTATTAAGACAAAATATTGTCATACTTAAGTTAAAATAATATAAATATAGAATCAATATCAAGTTAATATATCTGGGGATTTGAAAAGAATCCATCATCAACATTTTTTTTTTCAGATTTAATGTGTTTTATTGATTAAAATATTACATTTGTGCCAATTTCCCTTCCCTCTGCTCCCCTCCACCCGGTGGCCCCCCTCCCTCCAGTTGTCCCCCCCTTTTAGATTATGTCCATTAGTTGTGCATACAGTTCCTCCCAACCTCTCTCCGTCTATTCCATTCCCTCCTACCTTGATCCCCAATTCCTATATCATCTCCCTCCCTTTCCCCATTCCCCCTACCTGTTGACCTCCCCCCAATATGCTTCCCGTACCCACAGTTCCTTTTCCACTCTCGTTGCCTATTTAGTTTGCCTTTGTTTCATCTCCCTAGCTTCTGTTTTTTAAACCAGTCCCTTTAACATCTCATATAACAGTGGTTTGGATCTAATGAACTCTTTCAGTTTTATTTTGTCCTGGAAACACTTTCTCTGTCCTTCTATTCTGAATGACAATTTCGCTGGATAGAGTATTCGTGGTTGTAGGTTTTGGATTTTCATTACTTTGAATATTTCTTGCCAGTCTCTTCTTGCCTGTAGGGTTTCCCTTGAGAAGTCAGCTGATAGTCTAATTGGGACCCCTTTGTACATAATTCTTTTCTTCTCTCTTGCTGCTTTTAAGATTCTCTCTTTATCTTTAATTTTTGACATTTTGATTATAATGTGTCTTGGAGTGGTTCTCCCTGGGTCCAGTCTCTTGGGAACTCTCCTTGCTTCCTGGACCTGCAAGTCTATTCCCTTCCCCAAGTCTGGGAAGTTCTCCTTTATTATATTTTCACTCAATTTTTCAAGTTCTAGTTCATCTTCCTCATTCTCTGGCAAACCAATGATTCTTATGTTGGGCCTTTTATAGCTGTCCCAGAGGTTTCTGATCCTCTCATTGTTGCTTCCCATTTCCTCTCTCTGCATTGGTTGACTGCTTGTTCCTTCTCCATATTCCAGTTTGTTGAAATGAACTCTGGATTTTTTTTTCTCACCATCTATCTCGTATGCGGTTTTGTTCCTTTCGTTATGAAAGTTTTTCGCTTCTTTCTTATCTTTTTCCTGCTCTTTTGTGAATTCTGTAAGCCACCTGATAACAATGGCCCAGAACTGAGCCTCTGACAGGTTTCTTATCTGTTCATCTGTCAGGTTCTCTATCTGCTGCCTGGTGAGTTGTGTCACCGGGATTTCTATAGTTGTCTGCCTCATTTTGACAGATGTGTTTTGTTTTCTTGGGCCGGCTGTCCGGGGCAGTGCCTGTGTACGCGTCACAAATCAGCGACCGGCGCCTGCCTGTCCGCGACCTATTTCGCAGCCCTGTGGTGCTTTCTTTGGGGGCGGGGGTCCAAGATGGATTCACACAGTTATTCAGCTAGGAGACCGGGATCCGTCCTCCCGCCCTCCTGGGCCTCACTGTTCAAGGCGATGCGGCGGCCGCTCTCCCCAGCGCCGGAGTCGCGCACCGCCAGGGGCTTGACCGCAGCCGGGATTCCTTGCAGGGGTCGCGCACCGCCAGGGGCTTGACTGCAGCCTGGATTCCTCCCCGCCCCGCCCTGTCCAGGTGCGACCGCAAACAGCACTGCCCTCTTTAACTCTTACCTGCCCAAATGGCACCGCTGGTTTATAACTTCATATGTTGGACTTCCGTGTAGTTTTATTTTCTGGAATTTCTAGTTATCCTTTGTTTTGAAGTAGTTGTATTCCTCTCTAGTTGTAGAGGGAGACCTAGCGTGTCCGTCTAAGCCTCCATCTTGGCCAGAAGTCCCATCATCAACATTTTTAATGTAAACTTAATGTAATTAGGCTTTGAGAAGAAACTACTTGAAAAAAACATAAATAAACTCCTTTTTCAACTTCAGTCCAATTCTTTTTATTTATTTATTTATTTATTTATTTAATTTATTTATTTATTTTGGTTTTTCAATCACAGTTGTCCCCTTTTCCCCCAATTTCTCTCCCCCACCCAACCCACCCCCTCTCCCACAATCATATCCCACCCCGTTGTCCATGTCCATGAGTCATTTATACGGGTTCTTTGACTAAACCCTTCCCTTACTTATTCCCCTTTTCTCCCTCTCCCCTCCCCCCTATTTACTGCTATTTTGCTCTTTGTTCTATTTAGTTCCTTTGTTTGTGTTGTTCTTTAGTTTCCTGTATTAGGTGATATCATATGGTATTTTTCTTTCTTTGCTTGGCTTATTTCACTAAGCATAATTCTTCTAGTTCCATCCATGTTGTTGCAAATGGCAGGAGTTCCTTCTTTCTTTCTGCTACATAGTATTCCATTGTGTAAATGTACCACAGTTTTTTGATTCACTCATCTACAGATGGGCACTTAGGTTGTTTCCAGCACCTAGCTATTGTAAACAGTGCTGCAATGAACATAGGGGTGCATAAGTTCTTTTGAATTGGTGTTTCAAGATTCTTCGGGTATAATCCTAGTAGTGGAGTTGCTGGTTCAAACTTCAGTCCAATTCTTAATAACACCATAGCTACATCAAAATTTGAGTATGTGGTTATAAACTATCACTAGTTAATTTTTAAAAGAATGTCCTTAACATATCTACTTAAAGTACTAAGGATTTTCAAGGATGTTAATATTAATGAGGATTAATCTATTATGTGTCCCTAATCAGAAAACCCAAATCATTGTTTAGATTAATAATTAAAATATAGATGAAACATGATACTATTGTTAAGGTTTGTTTTATTCTCACTTAAGATAGAGGGGAAGGGAGAGAGAAACATCTATTGATTGCCTCTCGCATGCACCCTGACTGGGGATTAAACCCACAATTTAGGCATGTGTCCTGACTGGGAATTGAACCTGCAACCTTTCTGTTATGGAACCATGCTCCAACCAGCTGAGCCATTCTGGCAAGGGTTTATGATGATATTTTATTTTTTTAAACAAGCATATAATTTCAATAGTTTGGTGTAATCATTACTTTATTACAAAGTGTACAGCAACATAAGATACATCAATATCCATTTATTCTCAAAATGAAGCAAATTCAGAATTTGGAATTTCCCTAAATATTAGCAGATTTAAACAATACTACCAATATTTGAATGTACAAGATACTTTAATGTATTATAAGTTTTCTTGGGATACATGTTATTATTATTAAGAAAACATAGAATAAATGCTAACAACAACCCACTGGCATTTAAATATTTTAAATATAAAACTATTGAATTAAATATACTTTATTTTTCACAGTTAAAAGCTTGATTTACCTTTTAAAACATACCTAATTTAACTAAAAATTATATAATTACCATGCATTAATATTGAAAACCACAATGATCTTTATATATAATTTCAACCACAAACCACATTATACTGTTTCATCCTTTCTTTTGATTAAAAAATGCTCAATTTGAAGGTATTCTCAATATTAGAAAAACATAATTTACAATAATCATAGAACTCTTAATTGAAACAAAACAATACTTAACCATGAACTTCATTATCATGGTAATGATCATGAAAATAAAAGACTATACAATACTACCTTCAAGGGGAAAAAATGAAAGTATAAATGCCTTGAAAAAAGTATTAGCAGACAGAGCTGTTTAAAAACTAGTGTTTGTATGTTTTTAAAGTTAAGCTGGTATAAACTCAAATTAGAGTGTTATAACTTAAAGATATTAAAAGCAATCTCCATGGTAACCACAAAGAAAATAGCTATAGAATCTGAATAGATATAACCATTAAGGAGATTAAATCAGCAACTTTTAAAATCTGACAAAAAGAAATCCTTGACCTAGTAGTTTCACTAGTGAATTCTACCAAACGTTTAAAAAGGAAATAATATCAATCTATCTAAAACTTTTTCAAAAATTGAAAAAAAGGGAACACTTTCTAACTCATTCTATGAGGCCAGCATTACCCTGATACCAAAGCCAGACAAAGACACTACAAGCAAATAAAGCTACAGATCAACATTCCTTATGAAGATTGAAGCTAAAATCCTCAAAAAATATTTAACAACAGGACTCAGCAGCATGTTAAAAGGATTATACACCACAAGCAAGGGGGATTTATTCCTAGAATGTGAGGATGTTTCAACACAAATAAATAAATCAGTGTAATACACTACATTAACAGAATGAACAAAAATCCACATAATCATATTAATAGATGCACAAAAAGAATTTCACAAAATTTATTATCCTTTCATGAAAAAAGGACTCAAAATCCTAGGAATAGAAGGAAACTACCTCAACATAATAAAATGCAATATATGAAAAACCCAGAGTGAACATTATCCTCAATAGTGAAAGACTGAAAGCTTTTCCTCTATCAGGAACAAGAAAAGAATGCCTGTTTTACCTCTTCTAATTCAACAGAGTAATGGAAGTTCTAGCCAGAGCAGTTAGGCAAGAAAAACTAATAAAAGGTATCCAAATTGGTTAGAAACAAGTAAAATGATCTCTGTTCACATATGATATGATCTTTTATTTAGAAAACCCTAAAGATAACAGAAAAAAAATTAATTAATTAATTCAATGAAGTATTAGGAAACAAAGTCAACACACACAAAAAATCAGTTGCATTACTATACACTAAGAATGAACAATCTGAACAGAAAATTAAGAAAGTATTTACATTTACAATATCACAAAATACTCAGAGATTAACTGAGGTGAAAGATCTGTATGATGAAAAATATAAAATTATTTCTGAAAGAAATTAAAGAAAACACAAATAAATAGAAAGACATCTCATGTTCATGGACTGAAAGACTGATTATTGTTATGATGTCAATAATACTCAAATTGATTTACAGATATAATGTAACCTTTACCAAAGCCCCAATAATGGTTTTTTCATAAATAGAAAAACGCATCCTAAAATTCATATAGAATCTCAAGGGACCCCGAGTAGCCAAGACAATCCTGAATAAGAACAAAGCTAGAGGATTCTCACTTCATAATTTCAAAGCTTACTACAGTACCGTAATCAAAACATATGATATTGGCATAAAGACAGAAATATAGACCTTGCCAGGTGGTTCTGTCGGTTGAAGCATCATCCCATGCACCAAAAAACTGTGGGTTCAATCCCCAGTCAGGGCACATATGGGAGGCAACCAGTCAATATCTCTCTCTCTCTCTCTCTCTCTCTCTCTCTCTCTCTTTAAAACCAATAAACATATATTTGCTCTGGCTACTATAACTCAGTAGGTTGGGTGTTTTCCTGTAAATCAAATAGTCTCAGGCTCCATTCCCAGTCAAGGCACATGCCTGAGTTGCAGGTTGGGTTCCCAGTTGTGAGAACAGAAGAGGCAGCCAATAAATGTTTTTCTTGCACATCGATGTTTCTCTCCCTCTCCCACTCCCTTCCCTTCTCTCTAAAAATAAATAAATAAAAATTTTAAAATGAACATATCCTCAGTTGGGGGCATGCAAGAGACCCCCAGTCAATGTTTCCTTCCCTCTCTTTCTCCCTCCTCTTCCCTCTCTCTAAAAATAAATAAAAATAAAATATTTTTAAAAATCAAAGGATGCTAAACAATACTTTAAATTTAAATAAAGACATAAAGATCTCCAGGAAATATCAATACATAAGCATATATAAAAGTCAATATTATTGTAATTTTGGTTGTAACTGCACTTCTTGTTTTCTACATAATTAAAAGGAAAATACACAAATATAATTTAAATCTATGTTATTGGGCACAGAATGCATAAAGATGTAATATATGACATCAAGGGAGCTTGTCAAGATGAGGAGATAGAGAAGTATGGCCCAAAAGAAGGAACAGATCAAGGTTCCAATGGGAAAACTAAGTGATGAGGAGATAGCCAACCTAACAGATGTAGAATTCAAAACACTGGTGATAAAGATCCTCACAGGCTTGACAGATATGCTTGAGTATGGCAAACACATAAGGGAAGAAGTGAAGGCTATCCTAAGTGAAACGGAGGAAAATCCACACAAAACCAATGGTGAAGGGAAAGAAACTGGGGTTGAAATCAATGATGTGGAACATAAGGAAGAAAAAAAGTCAAACAGAATGAGGAAACAAAAAATGAAAAAAATGAGGAGAGGCTTAGGAACATCTGGGACAACTTTAAACATACCAGCATCCAAATCATAGGGATGCCAGATGGAGAAGAGGAAGAGCAAGAAGTTGAAAGCTTATGTGAAAAAATAATGAAGGAAAACTTCCCAAATTTGGTGAAGGAAATAGACATACGAGTTCAAGAAGCACAAACACTGTCCCAAACAAGCTAGACCCAAAGAGGACCACACCAAGACACATCATAATTAAAATGCCAAAGGTTCAAGATAAAGAGAGAATCTTAAAAGCAGCAAGAGAAGAGCAGAGAGTTACCTACAAAGAGGTGCATATAAGGCTATCAGCTGATTTCTCAAAAGAAACTTTACAGGAAAGAAGGGGCTGGCAAGCAATATTCAATGTGATGAAAAGCAAGGACCTACAACCAAGATTACTCTATCCAGCAAAGCTATCATTTAGAATGGAAGGGCAGATGAAGTGCTTCCCAGAAAAGGTAAAGTTTAAAGAGTTCATAATCACCAAGTCATTATTATATAAAATGTTAAAGGGACTTCTTTAAGAAAAAGATCAAAACTATGAACACTAAAATGACAACACACTCACAACTATCAACAACTAAATCTAAAAATCAAAAACAAAATCCAACTAAGCAAACCAGAATAGGAACAGAATCATAAGTGTGGGGATAATTTGGAGGGTTATCAGCTGGGAGGGGGAAGGGGGAGAAACAGGGAAATGGTGCAGGGATTAAGAAGCATAATTGGTTGGTACAAAATAGACAGGGGGAAGTTAAGAATAATATAGGGAAGGGTGAAGCCAAAGGAGTTATACGCACGACCCATGGACATGAACTAAGGGGGGTGGGATTGCTGGAGGGAAGCGGGGAACTGGGCAGAGGGGAGCAAAGGGGAAAAAAAATTGAGACTACTGTAACAACATAATCAATAAAATATACTTTTAAAAAAATAATCCTGAACCCCCCCAAAAAAAAATACATAAAGGGCCCTGGCTGGTGTGGCACAGTAGATTGACCACTGGCCTGAAATTCAAAAGGTTGCCAGTTCAATTGCCAGTCAGGGCACATGCCTGGGTTGTGGGCCATGTGCCCAGTTGGGTGCATGCAAGAAATAACCGATCGATGTTTCCCTCACACATCAATGTTTCTCTCCCTCCCTTCCTGTCTCTCTAAAAATAAATAAATAAGTAAAAAGATTTAAAAACATAAAGGAAGGGGAGAGGAAGATTCATAGGAGCAAAATTCTTGTATGTAATTGAAGTTAACTTGGTATCAATTCAAACGAGACTGTTATAACTTTAGGATGTTATATGTAATCCCCATGGCAATCACAAAGATACCTATAGAAAAGCACAGAAGTAAATTAGAAGGGAATCAATACATGTGACTACAAAAAAATATCAGCTAAACATAAAAGAAGCTAGCAATAGAGTATATAAGGGACAAAAAAAGCTATAACACATCCATAAAAATAGCAAAACGGCCGAAGTAAATTCTGTATTTCCTTATCAGTATGGCATTATTCTAAATGTAAATGGACTAATTCTCCATTCAAAAGGCAGAGATTGGCAGAACAGATATATATTTTTAAAGATTTTATTTATTTATTTATTTATTTATTTATTTATTTATTTATTTAAAGAGGAGGAGGGAGGAAGAAAGAGAGGGAGAGAAGCATCAGTGTGTGAGAGATACATTGATTGTTTGCCTCTTTCATGCCCCCAGCTGGGGACCTGGCCTGCAACCCAGGCATGTGCCCTAACTAAGAATACAATTGGCAACCTTTTGGTTTGCAGGCTGGCACTCAATCCACTTTCAACCTATTTGTATCTTTGATTCTAAGGTTTGTCTCCTATAGACAGCATAGAATTGGATTGTTTTAAAACCCAGCCCTGGCTGGTGTGGCTCAGTGGATTGAGTGCTGGCCTGCAAACCAAAAGGTTGCTTATAGCATTCCCAGTCAGGCACATGCCTGGGTTGTGGGCCGGGTCCCTAGTTGGGGGCGTTAGAGAGGCAACCGATAGATATATCTCTTGCACAATGATGTTTCTCCCCTTATCTTTCTCCCTCTCTTCTCTCTAAAAGTAATAAATTAGGTCTTTAAAAAATAAAATAGATAGGGAAAGGAATGTAATGGGTTTTTATGAATCTAAAAAGGAGGTAGTTCTAAGTGTCTCATATTTTTTATTTGCTTTAGTTAGGAATTATTTAATAAGACAATTTTAAGTCCAATTTCAAGTTGGAATATTCCTCCTAACAATTAAAGAAAGCACGCCTTTGGTAAGTAGAAATATTATTTCCTTTTTGTTCTAAAGTGATGCAAAATGTACAATATGGGTGGGGGAATCAAGCAAAAAAGAAAAATAACTCATAGACACAGACAACAGTGTGGTGATTTCAGGAGGTGGGGTTGGGTAGGGGGTGGGTGGAAGTAAAAGGGGGTATAAGGGGGATAAATGGTAATGAAAAAACATACAATGAAAGTAAAATATTTAAAAAAGGAAAAATGTACAATCTAGTAGTCCACATCAAATGTTCTCCAAAGTAACTACTATAATTCCAAATTGTACCTGGTAAAATTGTGGCAAAAATATATGAGCTTAATTTAGCATACAGAGTCTCTACATTCTCCAATTTTTTTTCTAGGATAGATATTCTTATATTCAACAAACAAAGCATAAAGAGTGAAGTCTTCCTTAGTTAAATTATATCATAGCCCTGGCTGGTGTGGCTCAGTGGATTGAGCGCTGGCCTGTGAACCAAAGTGTTGCCAGTTCAATTCCCAGTCAGCTACATGCCTGGGTTGTGGGCCAGGTCCCCAGTTGGGGGCATGCAAGAGGCAACTGATTGATGTTTCTCTCACGCTCAATGTTTCTCTCCTTCCCTTCTTCTCTCTCTAAAAGTAAATTTTAAGAAAGTAAAATGTTTAAAATGTTTAAAAAAACAAAAGAACCAACAAAAAAAAAACAATAAATATTTTCTCACATTTATTATATTAATCAGGTATCTTACCTATATAAATTATCTGATATTGAGTAATTTGTCCACGTATAAAAGCTTTCCCACATTCCTAACATTCAAAATTATTATCATCAGTATGAATTCTCTGGCTTGAAGAAAGAACTCAGTTAGGTCTAAAGGCCTTCCCACATTCTTTATATTCCTGTAATTACTCATCTGTATGAATTCTCTTATGGTTATTAAGTTGTCCATACACAGTAAAGGCTTTCCTTCATTCTTTACATACATAAAATTTATCACCAGTATGAATTCTCTAGTGTGAAGAAAGAACTCAATCAGGTCTCAAGACATTTCTGCATTCTTTACATTTCTATTGTTTCTCACCTGTACATCACTCTACTGTGAATGATTTGTCCACATACAACAAAGGTTTTATTGCATTTCTAATATTCATAAGCATCTCACCAGTATGAATTCTCTAATACATGGTAAGAACTGAATTAAGTCTAAACATTCTTCCACATTTCTTACATTCATCAGATTTCTCATCAGTATAAATTCTCCTTTTTATTGAATTTATTGGAGTGACATTGGTTAATAAAATTATATCAGTTTCAGGTATACAATCCTACAATATATCCTCTGTATATTATATTGTGTGTTTACCACCCCATCAAGTCTCCTTCCATCTCATCAATATAAATTCTTGATGTTAACTAACTTGGCCACACACAATAAAGACTTTCCTACACTACTAGTATTTATATCATAAATATAAATTCTCTGGTGTGCAGAACTCAATTAGTTTTAAAAACACTCCTATATTTCTTATGTTAACAGGTCTTCTCACAAGTATAAATTTTCTGGTGTTCACTAAATTATTCACACAGATAGACTTTCTCACATTCTTAACACTCATAAAATTTCTACCAGTATGAATTCTCTTTGGTGTGGTCAGGAGTGAATTAAATTTAGACGTCTTTTTACATTTCTTACATTCATTGTAATTTTCATCAATATGAGTTCCCTGAAGTTGAATAAATTGATATTCATTACTAAAGATAATTTCACACTTTTTTATGATTACACCACTTGTAATTAGAGAAAAATTTCTTTTAATTTTGAAAAAGATTGTATTTATGATATTGATTACAGAGTTTCTATCTATTATAAATTGTGTTATAAAATGACAGGATTCTATAAGTGGTAATTTCTGTAGATAATAATTTAGGTTAAAAATTCTCTTGAGATACATGACATCTTTCAAACATGCTCTCACACTTTCAGTCATTTCAAAAAATAGAGGCCTTGAGATCAAGTGTATAACTTCTTAATTCGATTCCTTAATTCCTAGATCACATATTTAATGTCCACACTCCTTAATTCTGAGTCCAAAGGCAGTTGTGGTGATAGAAGTTCCAGAACTAGACTGATATATCTTTAATAGCATTCTCAGAGGAAATAAATTTACTAGTAAGCTAGTTTTGTGCAGAGTACCACTTGCAGCTTTCCATAATATTGTAAGGATAAAATCCTCCATATGAATATCCTCCCAATTAAAAATACCTGCAATTGGCCCTGGCTGATGTGACTCAGTGGGCTGAGCGCTGGCCTGTGAACCAAAGGGTTGCCAGTTCGATTCCCACCCAGGGCACAGGCCTGGGTTGCAGGCAAGGTCCCCAGTTGGGGGTGCGTGAGAGGCAACGACGCAGTGATGTTTCTCTTCCCCTCTTTCTCCCTCCCATCTCCTCTCTCTAAAAATAAATAAAAATAAAATCTTAAAAAAAAAAAAAACCATTGACCTGCAATTGGCCTTGGCCGATGGCTCAGTTGGTTGGAGCATCATCTCATGCACTGAAAGATTACAGGTTCAATTCCAGGTCAGGCACATATGTAGGTTGTGGGTTCAATCCTTGGTCAGGGTGTGTATGGAAGGCAACCAATGATGTTTCTCTCTCACATCAATATTTCTCTCTCTCTCTCTCTCTCTCTCTCTCTCTCTCTCTCTCTCCCCCTTCTTCTCTCTAAAAACAATAGATATATTCTCAGGTGAGAATTTTAAAAATTAAAGATATATCATTAACAATATCAAAAAAACCATAAAGCATCTAGAAAATTAACTAAGAATATACAAGATCTCAATGAAGAAAAATATAATATGTTTTTAAAATACAGAGAGGAGCCCTGGCTAGCATGGCTCAGTGGATTGAGTGCCAGCCTGCGAACCAAAGGGTCACTGGTTCAATTTCCAGTTAGGGCACATGCCTGGGTTGCAGACCAGATCCCCAGTTGGGGGCATATGAGAGGCAAACACACATTGATCTTTCTCTTCCTCTCTTTCTTCCTCCCTTCCCCTCTCTCTAAAAATAAATAAATAAAATCTTTTAAAAAATAAACAAAATACAGAGAAGATTATAAGTAAAGCAACATTCTGTGCTTAGACACTACTCATCAATATAAAATACAATCTACCTAAATTAATCTATAAGTTAAAAATCATCAACATCGCCCTGTCTGTAGTGGCTCAGTGGGTTTGGACAATGTCCCCCAAA
The DNA here is from genome assembly GCF_987537825.1 of Furipterus horrens. Classification (NCBI taxonomy): domain Eukaryota; kingdom Metazoa; phylum Chordata; class Mammalia; order Chiroptera; family Furipteridae; genus Furipterus; species Furipterus horrens. The sequence continues at coordinate 73,407,301 of NW_028327180.1, forward strand.
CCAAAAGGTCACCAGTTTGATTCCCAGTCAGGGCACATGCCGGAGTTGTGGGCCAGGCCCGTGGTTGGGGGCTTGTGGGAGGCAACTAATCTGTTTCTCTCACACATCAATGTTTCTCTCCCTCTCTTTCTCTATCCCTTTCCCTCTCTCTAAAAATAAATAAATAAATAATTTTAAAAAATCATTGATATCAAAATTCCACTTGGATTTTTCAGGCAAATAAATAATCTTAATCTAAAATTTAACAGAAGAATTTTCAATAAACAAATGGGACTACATCAAATTAAAAACCTTCTGCACAGCTAAAACAATCATCACTAAAATGGAAAGGGAACCAACTGTATGGGAGAACATATTTACCAATAATAAATTGAACAAGGCTTTAATCTCCAAAATAAAACTCAACACCAGGCAAGCAAATAATCCACTTAAAAATGGGCAAAGGACCCGAATAGACACTTCTCTAAGGAGGACATACAGATGGCCCACAGACATATGAAAATGAGCTCAACATCACTGGCCATCAGAGAGATGCAAATTAAAACCACAATGAGATATCATCTCACACAAGTCAGGATGACTATCATTGATAAGTCAACAAACAACAAGTGCTGGTGAGAATGTGGAGAAAAGGGAACAATAGTGCACTGTTGGTGGGACTACAGACTGGTGCAGCCACTGTGGAAAGCAGTATGAAATTTCCTCAAAAAATTGAAAATGGAACTGCCTTATGACCCAGCAATTCCAATGCTGGGAATATGCCCTAAGAATCCTGAACTACCAATTCAAAAGAACTTATGCACCTCTATGTTCATAGCAGCACTATTTACAATAGACAAGGGTTGGAAACAGACTAAGTGCCCATCAGTATATGAGTGGATTTAAAAACTGCGGTTCATTTACACAATGAAATACTACACAGCAGGAAAAAAAGAAGGAATTCCTACCTTTTACAACAGCATGACTGGAACTGGAGACTACTATGCTAAGTGAAATAAGCCAATTGGTGAAATACAAACACCATATGATCTCACTTATAACTGGAATCTAATGAACAAAATAAACTAATGAGCAAAATAGAACCAGAGACATGGAAACATGGAACAGATTGATAGCTGTAAGAGGGAAGAAGGAAGAGAGTGAATGGTGGAAAGAAGGAGAAGGGATTAATCAAAGAACATGTACGAATAACCCATGAACATGGACAATGTAGTGAGAATTGACTGATAAAGGGAGGGTTGGGCTGAGTGGAGGTGGGGCAAAGGGGGAAAAGTGGGACAACTGTAATAGAGTAAAAATAAAAATAAAATAAAATAAAGTTACCCACTACAAAAGAATTTTCATTGAATTATCAATAAATTTTTTATCAACAATTTTAATTAATTAATTATTTTTAGAGGGAGGGAAAAGAGGGAGAAAGAAAGGGAAAGAAACATCACTGTGTGGTTGCCTCTCATGCATCCCCAACTGGGGACCTGGCCCACAACCCAGGCATGTGCCCTCACTGGGAATTGAACCGGCAACCCTTTGGTTTGCACTCAATCCACTGTGCCACGACAGCCAGGGCTATCAATAATTTTAAATCAATACAATAAATAGGAATTGACTCAAATGATTATGAAGGTTGTAAGAAGTTCCAAGATCAATAGTCTGAAGGACCTGAGAATTAGGAGAGCTATTACTGGTATGACTTCCGGTCAGATTCTGAAGGCAGAAGAAAAGTAATGTTTCCACATGAAAGACCATCAGGCAAAGAGTGAATTCCTCTTGTTCAGCCTTTTGTTCTATTTAGACCTTCAATAGATTGGCAAAGGCCCACCCACACTGGGGAAGACAATCTTCCTTACTCTACCAATTCAAATGTCCTGAAACATTCTCACAGACACACCTAGAGTAATGTTTAACCAAATACTTGGGCATCCCATGGCCCAAACAAGTTGATACACAAAATTAATCATCACAGTATGTCTTTGTTCTTAGAAGACATTACCTGAAGTATTGCAATATAAATGTTATGTCTTTAACTGACTGTAAAATGATTTAACATGTAACATAAAAATCATTTAACTTTTAATTTCTCTAGATAAATATATCTCCCTATATATTTATATGTAATATGGTAAGTGTTCACAATTAGTGAATTTTGGTGGGGAGGGAGCTGTAAGGGGACTAAATGGTAATGGAAAAATAAAATAAAGATTAAATTAAAAAAAAACAATTAGTGAACCTTAAGTCAAAGATATATAAATGTTTATTGTCTTATTCTTGCAAGTTTTCTGTAGATTTGACATTTCTCAGCAGTTGAAAAGGTATTGAGAATCTGACTTTTATTTTCCCCACGGTTACCACCCTGCTCAAAGTCATCATAATATCTTGTTGGGAGCAATGAAATAGTCTCTTAAATATCTTTCTGCTTTTACCCTTTTACCCCTGCATTATATTTTCAATATGCAGCCAGAATGACTTTAGCTTTATCACTCCTACCTGAAAAGAGAAGTTCTAGCTTCTTGTTTCACTCAGATGAGGCAGGATAGTAAGAAGCTAGGAAAATTCCTGGGCAAGTGGTATAGGGAAGCTGAGACAAGAAAATAAAACAAGGTCAAATAATTTGAGCGACTTAGAGCCAGCTGGTGAATTGTAAAAACTTATCTCCCCTAACCAAGGACAGTTGAGAGTGAATGGTTTATACCTCTCCTCCCTAACCAAAGAATATATAGCTTAAATCATCCTGGCCTGGGGAAATTTGTGCCAGCTAAACCCAAGGACACATGAAGTCAAGGGAACAAGTAACAAAACCCCATTAAAAGCCAGACAGACTCAAGATAAAAGTAAAACAGTATAATGGACCCCCCCCCCAAAAAAATCCTAAACCCTGCTATGTGTTCATTTTGACACATCAGCATATTAAAAATGCACCTGGTGAGCTGATGAATATTCTGCTGGAAATCTCCCCTAAGATTCTCACCCATGGGGAGGGGGGCAGGGGGGAGCCCTCAGGACAGAAACTCAGCATGGTCTTGCTCTGGAGCACACCCGTGCCTCGGAAACGAACATTTTATTTCATCCTAAATTCTAAGGGCCCCAAGGAGACTTGCACTCAGGGAAACATTGGGAAATGGTAGCTTGACCCTGGCTTACCCCTTGATCCTGTCTCCAGGGCCCCCTTTTTCTCTGACTTCCAGGTGAGCTCAAAACAGTCCCACCTAGGTTCTCTCCTTTTACTTCTTCCACTCTAAGTCGTTCCTTTTTTTCACTGTTCCCAAACTTAAAAATAAATGTCCTATCAAAATCACCTTGACTGGTGGTGTGAAATCTTTCCTACATGAAGTCAAGAACCCACACACTATTGGCCAACCTGTGGCAGAGCCACTCCAGGCCCATGCCTGTCCAGTAACAAGAGCACAAAGCAAAGCCTCAACCTAACACAGCCCAAATTATCTGGTTCTCCCATTACCACCCGACCTCATTTCCTATGCTTTCCTTGTTGTCTTTCTCTATTCAGCCACAGCTACAGGGATGCTATTCTTTGAACACATCAAGCACTTTTCTTCCTTAGAGCTTCTGCTCTAGATTTCCCCTCTGCCTGGAATGTATTCCTCCAGAAAACCACTTGGTTAATTCCCTCACCTTACTTCAGGTCTTGGCTTAAATTTAACTTCCTAATGAGACCTACCATGATTATCCTGTTTAATATTGCAACATGTACCTCCCATACCCCAGAGATTATTGACCTTTTTAATCTGTTCAACCCTTATTTTGTGCCAAAGCATGTATCTTCACTTTATTAATTATAGTTTACTTGTTATTTTCTTACTTATTGTTTGTCTCTCCTTTTCACAATACAAGTCCTTCAAGGGTTGTGCTTTTTGTCTTTTTTGTTCAGTGATATACACCCATTTCCTAGAAGGGTGCCTAGTGCATAATAGATATTCAATACATATCTGTTGATAAAGACAAGTTATTTAAATAAAATTTATATATTAATTTTGACATGATATTTAAAAGAAAGTGATCCAAGAATGACTCAGCAGTTCATTGCTTCAGCAACAACGGCAATAAAGTTGTCTTCAATTCAAATAGGAAAGACTGTGAGAAGAGCAAATATGTAGGAGAAAATCAAGTGTGTGATACAGGCATATTAAGTTATAGATGTATATCAGTCATTCCTAGTGGAAATGTCTAGTGTGCAGCTGGATTTATGGAGTCTGCACTTTGAGAAAATATATAGACTGAAGTTATAAATTTGGAAATTGCTGGCATATAAGTACCATTTAAAATAATGAGATTAAATGATACTACCAAAGAAATGAGTGTCAATAAAGTAGAGAATATAACTAAGGACCGAGTCCTAGAACACATAATAATAAAGGATTTTGTTCAATGAAGAAACCATGGCAAAGTGAACAACAACAGCTAAGAAGAATATAGTTGCAATGTCTGAAAAAAACAAGCAACTGATACCTGGAAAATAAACATAATCAACAACAAAGAAAGGAACAATAGTAGCAATACAGACTACTGACCAAAATAAGTAAACTAGCACAGTGAAACAGTGATGAACTACATAAGCAAAATGGAAAATAAAAAGAAAATAAAAAGAAAAGATGTAACATAAGAGACAATAACTCCAATATTTATTAATAATTACAGCATGAAAATTAAATTAAATTAAAATAAAATGATATAGCACTTTACATCTATCAGAATGCCAAAAATATGAAAACTAGTAATTCACAGTGTGAGAAAAAATATGGAAATAAAGGAAATTTCATTCATTGCTGTGGGGAGTGTAGTCTAATGCTGCCCTTCTGGAGACCAACTGGAACAACTTAATCAAATTAAGTAGAATACTCTACAAACCATCAGTTTTAGCAATGTATTTCTTAAGGCTTTATTTATTTATGTTTAGAGGGAGAGGAAGGAAAGGAAAAAGAGAGGAAGAGAAACATCAGCGTGTGTTGCCTCTAATGCGCCCTCAACTGGGGACCTGGCCTGCAACCCAGGCATGTGCCCTAACTGGGAATAGAACCAGTGACCCTTTGCTTTGCAGGTCGGTGCTCAATCCACTGAGCCACACCAGCGAGAGCCAAACCATCAGTTTTATTTCAGTGTTGTACCCAAAGGAAATTCTCATACAGGTGCATACAGGAATACAAGTATGAGAATGTTAATTTCTGCATTTTGTCAAAGAATAATTCTCAAAATGTTAAAAACATAATTCTCATACAAATAGATAGTGAGCTGATCAATTTTATTTAACTCATTGATAATGGAACCAGAAAGATGACAAAGCTAGCCAAAAATAATATGATAAATGTGAATTTTATAATCAGGGGATGGGAAGAATGCTAAAAGCAATTGCTAAAGTAAATTCCAAATTGATTAATGTTAACTAGGACAACAAAACTCTGATGATTAATTGCTCTACTTGACAGATAAGACATCATCACATAATAGTCAGTTTTGCAAAACTGAAAAAATTCTGGACCCTAGTCAACTATGCAAACTAAGTTGTGTCCCTATCCACAATCACACAATCCTCAGAGAAGCTTATAGAAAATACCCTAGCCCTGACCTCAGTTGGTTGGGTGTCATCCCACAAAGCAAAGTGCTGCCAGCTCGATTCCTGGAGGGGCACATGCCTGGGTTTTGGGTTTGGTTCCTGGGGCACATTGGCATCCCATATTTCTCTCTCTCTCTTTCCTTTTTCTCTCTCTCTAAAGAAAGAAAGAAAGAAAGAAAGAAAGAAAGAAAGAAAGAAAGAAAGAGAGAGAGAGAGAGAGAGAGAGAAAGAAAGAGGAGAGAGAGAGAGAGAGAAAGAAAGAAAGAAGGAAGGAAGGAAGGAAGGAAGGAAGGAAGGAAGGAAGGAAGGAAGAAAGAAAGAGGAGAGAGAGAAAGAATGAAGGAAGGAAGGAAGGAAGGAAGGAAGGAAGAAAGAAAGAAAGAGGAGAGAGAGAAAGAATGAAGGAAGGAAGGAAGGAAGGAAGAAAGAAAGAAAGAAAGAAAGAAAGAAAGAAAGAAAGAAAGAAAGAAAGAAAGAAAGAAAGAAAGAAAGAGAAAGAAAGAAGTAAAATCTTTTGAAAAATAAAATGCCCTAAAATTACTTTGAAAAGTCATACTGTAAACTTTTTGCCTCATTTCCATGCTTTGGATATATTCTTAATCCCTCTATGTGACTATAAATCATTCCAAAATATTATTCTTCATCATTAAAATGTTGTCTTATGTAGGCTTTGTTTAGTGATGGTTTGGCTAGATTTATAGATAAAACAAAGGGTATTCATTAACATACATAAGTCTTTGGATGGTCAATAAATCCAGAGCCATACAGCACTGAGCCACTCACTGCCAGTTCTATAGAATTAACAGCTGTCAAGGTACCGTGTAAGGAATGTAAATTGCACTTTAAATAGTCATTATCTTCTACAGATTTTGTCTTCTTTGCTCATCTGTTCCAATGTTAGAAAACCAAAACCAAGCCCTGACCCACGTGGCTTAGTTGGTTGGGTGTTGTACCCATAAATCGAAAGGCTGCTGGTTTGATTCCTGGTCAGGGCACATGCCTGGGTTGCAGGACTGGTCCCAGTTGGGGTGCATTGAAGAGCCAAACAATTGATGTTTCTCTCTCACATCAATGTCTCTCTCTTCCTCCTTCCCTTTCCTTCTCTCTAAAAATAAGTAAAAAGAATATTAAAAAAAAAGAAAACCATGATATTCATCTCAATCAGGTTCTGTCTTCAACACCAGTGAATGTGAGTGATATCTTCTTTTCTCTAGGATGCAAAAATTTGCTAGAATTTCTGGACCGTCAATAAATAACATTTCTTATTCTTTGTAAGGTTAAGATTCACAAGCCTCAAATAATAGATACCAGACCATCTACTTAATAACAATCTTAGACATTGATTCTACACATGAAATACAGCTCATGCTTCTTGATGATGGGATTGTCATACCTAATAAATTAGATCTGTTCTCAAATATTACATTTGTGGCCTTGGTTGCACAAATGATGTGTCAAATTATTGGATAACTCTTATTTGCCCAACTTTTGAAATTATACATTTTTTAAAAAAGACAGATTCTGATGGAACCTATTAGATTTAAAAAAATAAGAAAATTCTTGTTCCAAGGAAAATGGAGTAATTACACTCCATCCTGTATAGTTGCATTCTACAAGTGAATACAATTGTAAGTGCTCAGTAGAATGTAGCAGGCAAATTTGTGAAAGAGACCAAAATTTGAAATTCCACTAAACCAACACTTTTTTCCTCCTCTGATACTATTCAATCTGGACTCAAAGGGAGCCTGAAATCCAGAAGTGCACATCAGTTGAAGACAAGAGTTCCGAAAGAATCTTTCTCTTTCTGGTTTTGGAACCAGAAAGAAGAGTAGTAGAGCTCAGAGGTGGTAGCCAGGGTTCTCTTTTATTCTTTTTCCCTTTTGTCCTGCCATATCCCCAGGTACTAAGCAGGTCCCTAAAGTTTTGAGGACGGGGAATCATTCTCTCTGACCAGAGGATCCATTTTCCCAAACATTGAACAAATCCCTGTTGCTTTTTTTTTTTTTTCCAACTTTTTTGAATAGTGTTTGAGCTGTTTTTAACTGAATTTATTGGGGTGACATTGGTTAATAAAATTATATAGGTTTCAGGGGAAACAAGTCTGCAATTCATCATCTGTATATTCTATGTGTGTTTATTACCCCAAGGCAAGTCTTCTTTCATCATCATTTATCCCCCCTTTCCCTTCTTCTCCTTCCCCACTTCCCTCTGGTAATTACCACACTATCGTCTGTGTCCATGAGTCTTTCTTTTTTTCTTTGCTTAATCCCTTTACCTCTCTCTCACCCCCTAAACCCCTCCCCTCTGATAGCTGCCAGTCTTTTCTCTGTATCCATGAGTCTGTCCCCACCTTGTTTGTTAGTTTATCTTGTTCATTAGATTCCATATATATAAGTGAAATCATATGGTACTTGTCTTTCTCTGACTGGCTTATTTTACTTAGCATAATACTCTCTGGGTCCATCCATGTTGTCACAAAAGATATCTTTCTGTCATCTGTCTACTTGGTCCTTAATGCAGACACCATCATGGGCAGAGAAGGGAAACTGAAGCCTCAGTTTTCAGACTGAAGGACCAGAAATAGAGACCCCAGAGAGCATGGAGGACAGGGACATCAGAAGGGTGATCCCATAAATTTGTGTACGTACTCATGGGCTTACCTCTGAGATGGAGACCTCACTCTAAACAACATGTCACCCACTTTAAAAGATGATGTGTGGAGCAGACCACTGGATGGCACACCTGCAGGTCTGATGCAAAGCACCATAATCACTTTGAAACCATACTGACTTTAAAAGGCAGGTGAAAACTTGAGGCCTAAATCTAACCTGGCCAATAGTCTGTTAAAACAAAACAAAACATTATGATATAAGTAAGACCAAGAATCTTATAAAATATTCAAAGTGTCTAGGATAGAATCCAAAATTATATGACATGAAAAACCAAGAAACTGGCACTTCCAGCCAAGATGGAGGCTTAGACTGACACTCTCTGTCTCCCTCCACAACTAAGAAGGACTACAACTACCGCAAAACCAGAAATAACCAGAAGTTCCAGAAAATAAAGTTACATGGAAGTCCAACGTATGAAGTTATAAACAAGTGGTGATCATCCGGATGGGTAGGAGGGGTGAAGCTGGGGCAGAGAGGTCAAGCTGTGCTGCTGTGGCAGCTGCAGCGACAAGTGGTGGGACTGCGGTAAGCACAGACACCTGTATTTAAGGGGAGGCGAGAAGTGCCATGGGAGCACCCCCAGCTGCAGTCCAGATCCGTCTGCTTATGATTCCAATGCCAGGGAAAGCAGACCCTCATTTCCTCAAACCGTAAGGCCCAGAGGGTGTGGGGACAGAAGAGGAGGCTCCCGGTCTCTCAGCGGAGAGTAACGGCAGGAATCCATCTTGGACCCCCACCCCCACACAAAGCACCACAGTGTGGTGAGAAGAGTCACCCGGTAGTGATGAGTGCACAGAGATCTGCCCCCGATAGCATAGGAGGTGTGACAGCTCCACCCAAGAAGGAAAGATAAATGAAAACGGTCAGGATGGCAGGAATCATGATTGAAACACCAATCACGCAGCTGACCAAAAAGCAAATACGTGAATTAACTGATGAACAAATAGAAAATCTTTCTGAGGCTCAGTTCAGAGCTATATTCATAAGGCAGTTTACAGAATTAACAAAAGATATTGAACAAGAAGGGAAAGGAATGAAGGTTAGCCATGCTGAAATGAACAAAGACACATACGAGACAAGTGGTGAGGAACGGAAAACCAGAATCAAATCAACAAATCAGAACATGGGGAAGGAACAAACAGTTAACCAGTGCAGAAAGAGGAAACAAAAAGTGAGGAATGTGAGGAGAGGCTCAGAAACCTATGGGACAGCTATAGGTGAACGAACCTCCGAATTATAGGGTTGCCATAAGGTGAAGAAGAACTATAAATTTAAAAATTATGTGAAAAAATAATGAAGCAAAACTTCCCTAACTTGGGAAAGGAAATAGACTTACAGGTCAAGGAAGCACAGAGAGTTCCAGAAAAACTGGGCCCAGGGAGAACCACACCAAGACACATTATAATCAAAATGTCAAAAATTAAGGATAAAGAGAGAATCTTAAAAACAGCAAGAGAGAAGGAAAGAATTATGTACAAAGGGGTCCCAATTAGACTATCAGCTGATCTCTCAAAGGAGACTCTGCAGGCAAGAAGGGACTGGCAAGAAATATTCAAAGTAATGAAAATCAGAAACCTACAACCACGATTACTCTATCCAGCGAAGCTGTCATTCAGAATAGAAGAGCAGAGAAAGTGCTTCCAGGACAAAGTAAAACTGAAGGAGTTCATTAGATCCAAACCACTGTTATATGAGATGTTAAAGGTGTTAGGTGTTACAGAACCCCTGGGCTGCTCCAATTGGGCTGCTCCAATTGAAAACAAACCCACGGGCTCTTCAGTTAGGGGTCCGATTGCCCACCACCAAAATTACAACTCTGAATATTATATTTGAGTGAAAAAAAAATTGTTTATTTAACAGTTACACATATCCTTGTCTCCCCTCTACCAAACCTAACCAGTTTTAGGGGGGTCAGAAACACCGTTTCCCTACTTCCTAGGCACAGTTCAGCTTTACCAGCAGCTGCCAATCACTCAATCTGATTGGCGAGGTCCTTTCTGTGCTGTGGTGTCTTCCAGCTCTCAATGCAGGACCACCTGGATTCTCAGCCTCCTTGCGAACTGTCTTCTTTCTGTAAGCCGCGTGGATCTCCTCTCCTTCTCCAGAGCTCCTCTGCGAGCACTCACCAGCGAGGAAGCCAGCCCCCGCCGAGCGTGCCCCCGAGCATGCCCCCCGAGCGTGTCCCCCCTAAAGTGTTCGCAGCTGCCTATATATCCCTGACTGCGTCCTCTGACGCAGTGGGTGTTGCCAATAGTTCTGACCATTGGCAGAACCCCACGTAGGCTCTGTGTGCTTTCCATACCATCACCTGGTTCAAGACTCCTCCCATCCACCTGAGGCTTTGGATGCATTAAAGCAATTTACATAATGAAAGACACCGGCCATCAGCCTCAGGCATGTGGAGGCATTCTGAAAGCTGCTTCCTTCTCCCTATCCCCCAGCCACAAACTCCAGAGATTTTTGGACTCTCCTGTTTCTGTAACAAAGGGACTTGCTTAGAAAAAGGAGGATCAGAACTATGAACATTAAAATGAAAACTGTATCACAACAACCAACAACAGAAGCTAGGGAATCAAAACAAAGGCAAACTAAGTAGGCAATGAGAGTGGAAAAGAATTATAGGTATGGGGAACATATTGGGGGAAGGCCAGAGGGGAGGGGGAAGGGGGAAAAGGGAGGGAGATGATGCAGGAATTAAGAAGCATAGTAGGAGGGAGTGGAGTAGACAGGAAGATGTTGAGAAGAACTATATGCACAGCCAATGGGCATGAACTAAGAGGGGGACAACTGGAGGGAGGGGGGTCACTGGGTGGAGGGGAGCAGAGGGAAAATAAATTGGTACAACCGTAACAGCATAATCAATAAAATATTTTTTTAAAAAAACCAAGAAACTCTCAAATCACAAGAGAAACTTCAATAACAGACACCAATTCCAAGATGACTCAGATGTTGAAATTATCAGACAAAGATATTAGCACTGTGCTCTAGGAATTAAGAGTGGACAATCTGGTAATTAATTAAAAACTTCAGCAGCAAAATAGAAGATACAAAGGACTGAATGCAAATATTAGAACTAAAATACAATAACCAAAATAAATTCACTAAATGGGTCAATAGCAGAATGGATATGACAGAGAGAAAAAGCCAGTGAACTTGAAGACATACCAAGAGAAATAATATAATCTGAACGACAGAGAAAAATAAATTGGAAAAAAAAAAATCAGAAACCTGAAGGGCAATACCAAAAGGTAAAATGTTAATGTCATCAGTATCCCAGAAGAAAAGAAGAAGAAAAAAAAAATGAAGCAGAAAAATATTTAAAGAATTTATGGCTTCAAACTTTTCAAATTTGGCAAAAGACACATTTACATAAACAAGGAACCTAATAAACCCCAAACAGGATAAAATCAAAGAAATGAATTCCCAGAGACATCATTACCAAACTTCTGAAAACTAAAAAGCCTGTAGTGATAGCCTGAGGGAAGGGAGAGTAGGGACTGGGTGGAGGTATGCAAAAGAGGGGGAAAGTGAGGACATCTGTAATAGTGTCAACAGTAAAAATAAAGTAAAAATAAATAAATAAGACAGCAATATCAAACACTCAAAAAAATAAACCTGAGAGCAATCAGAGAAAACCATGCATTTTATATTGCTGAACAACCATTCAAGTGACTGTGGATTTCTTATCAAAAACAATGGAGGCCAGAAAAAAATGAAACTTTGAGTGTTGTAATAAAAAACTATTAACCCATAATTTAGTATCCAGCAAGAGTATTTGTCAGGAAATAAGGTGAAATAAAGACATTATCAGATGAAGAAAAACTAAGAAAATTTGTTACGTAGATCTGCTCTAAGAGAAATGCTGAAGAAATTTCTTCAAATGGAAGGAAATTATATCAGGGAGAAATCTGCAATATCAGAAGTGAAGTAAAATTAAAATAAGTGGTAAATACCTGGGTAAATCTAATAGATTATTATACGCTGAAGTCCCATATATTATATGATTGTTGAAAGCAAGAATTAATTATCCTGCCTCTATTTTTAAAAATATTTCAATTCTTTAAATTACAACTGATTCTTGAAAATAAATAAGATACACAGGAATATATAGAGCAGCATGTTATTGCTTCTCAAGTTCCTCTTCTCTCTCCAGAGTTAACCACTGGTAACACTTTAGCCTTTACGCCTTAAAATTTTTTTTTATCCAACTACATACATAAGTAGATAAGTGTACAACTACATTATACAATATTATTATTGTTTTCCTGATCTCTTAGTTGGTTTGTAGCATATTTATAGAACTTTTTATTTATCAGTAGTACTTAGAAATCTCTTTATGTCAGTACATTCTTGTGTTCTCATGACTATATTGTAATCTACAAGTCAATTTGAATAGTTATGTCATGTCCAGTGTTTCTATTCAGAAAAATGTAACAATGAAACATTATTATACATATTTGTACATGTGTGCCAGTATGATTTTAAGATGAATGCTTGGGAGTAGAGTTACTGGATAGGAAGTTTGTAGATTTGAATTTTTTAATAGATTTTCTGAAGTCTATTTAAATTTTCATCAGATGGGGAAAATGAGATATTATTTATGATTTCCTAATTACTAGTGATGCTGAGAATCCTTTATGCATTCAGTGGCCAATTGTAATTTTCCCATGAATACAATGTCCAGTCAACAATAATTTATTGAACGTCTTCTGTCTGCCAGGCATTTTACCCTGGTATATAGGAATGAAAAAAACAGACATAAATTCGTGCTGACTTTTTAAGAACTTTCTTTTTCTTCCTTTCTTTCCTTCTTCCTTCCTTTCTTTCCTCCTTCCTTCCTTCTTTCCTTCCTTCCTTCCTTCCTTCCTTCCTTCCCTTTCTTTCTTTCTTTTTTTCCTTTTGTTTTAGAGAGAGGAGAAGGAAGGGAGAAAGTAAGGGAGAGAAACATCAATCTGAGTGAGAAACATCAATCACCTGCCTCTTGTACATGCCCTGACTGGGACCAAACCCGCAACCTAGGCATGTGCCTTAACCAGGAATCGAACTGGCAACCTTTTTGCTTTGTGGTACAATGCCTAACCAGCTGAGCCACAGAGGTCAGGGTGGCTCTTTTTTGTTTTTTTTTTGCTTACATTCTAGGGTTTATATGCTTAGTTTTCTGCTGGGCTGTTGCATCTTCTTTATTTCCAGAAAATATTAATATATACTTATAAATTATCCATATTTTGAAATATTGTCCAAGTTAATTAAAATATTATTTATATAGTAAAACAAACCTCAAAATATTGTGGGCTAGCGTGGAAGTTTTCCTGAGTTTGCCATATAACAAATCTGGTTCCAATCCAGACCATCTAAGGTACAGTGACTGGACATTATATAACTTACTAAGTGATTACCCCAATAAATCTAGAACACAGCTAGCACCATACAGTTATTACACTATTATTGATTGTATTCCCTATGCTTTACTTTACATCACTGTGACTATTCTGTAACTACAAATTTATACTTCTTAGTCCCTTCACCTTTTTCTCCCATACTCCCAATCCCCCTCCCACCTTTCACCCAGTCTCCCAACCCCCCTCCAGCCTGGCAACCACGTGTTCTCTCTCTGTGTCTATGAGTTTGTTTCAATTTTTAAAAATATTTTATTTATTTATTTAGAAAGAGGGGAAGGGAGGGAGAAAGAAAGGGAGAGACACATCAATGTGTGGTTGCACTTTGCGCACCCCCAACTTGGGACCTGGCCTGCAACCCAGGCCTGTGCACTGACTGGGAATTGAACCAGCGACCCTTTGGTTCATAGGCCAGTGCTCAATCCACTGACCCACACCAGCCAGGGCTAAATTCTGGATATTAACCTCTTATTATATGTCTCATTGGAGAATATGCTCTTCCATTTAGTAGGCTGTCTCTTCTTCTTCTTCTTCTTCTTCTTTTTTTTTTTTTATGATTTCCTTTGCTGTACAAAAGCTTTTTAGTCTGATGTAGTCCCTTTTTTTTTCTTTTTTCAATTATATTTTATTGTTTATGCTATTACAGTTGTCCTGATCTTTCCCTTTGCTGCCCTTCTACCCAGCATCCCTCACTCCCTCAGGCAATTCCTCCACTTTGTTCATGTCCATGGTTCATGCCTATAAATTCTTTGGCTACTGCACTTCCTATACTGCACTGTACATCCCCATGGCTATTCTGTAACTACCTATTTGTATTTCTCAATCCCTCACCTCTTCACCTATTCCCCCTCACTCCCCTCCCACTCTCACTGGCAACCAAAAATGTTCTCTGTATACGTGATTTTGTCTCTGTTCTTCTTGTTTGTTTTTAGATTCAATTGTTGACAAATATATTTTTTCTATTTTATTGTTCATAGTTTTGATCTTCTTTTTTTTATATAAGTCCCTTTAACATTTCATATAATAATGGTTTGGTGATGGTGAACTCCTTTAGTTTTTTCTTGTCTGGGAAGCTCTTTATCTGCCCTTCAATTTTAAATGATAACTTTGCTGGGTAGAACAGCCTTGGTTGTAGGTCTCTGCCTTTCATGACTTTGAAGATTTCTTGCCAGTCCCTTCTAAGCTGCAAAGTTTCTTTGAGAAATCAGCTGACAGTCTTATGGAAACTCCCCTGTAAGTAACTAACTGCTTTTCCCTTGCTACTTTTAAGATTCTCTATTTATCTTTAACTTTGACATTTTAATTATGATGTGCCTTGGGGTGAGCCTCTTTGCATCCATCTTGTTTGGGACTCTGTGCTTCCTGGATTGGCATGTCTATTTCCTTCACCAAATTAGGGAAATTTTCTTTCATTATTTTTTCAAATAGTTCTCTAATTTCTTGCTCTTCCTCTTCTCCTTCTGACACCCCTATAATCAAATATTGGACCTCTTAAAGTTGTCCCAGAGGCTGCTTATACTATCCACATTTTTTGGATTCTTTTTTCTTCTTCTCCTGATTGGTTCTTTTTTGCTTTCTTATGTTTCAAATCATTGATTTGATTCTCGGCTTCATCCACTCTACTGTTGTTTCTCTGTAAATTGTTCTTTATTTCAATTAGTGTATCCTTAACTTCTGACTGGATCTTTTTTATGCTATTGAGGTCCTCACTAAGTTCTTTGAGTGTCCTTATAACCAGTGTTTTGAACTCTGCATCTGATAGATTGCTTATCTCCATTTCATTTAGCTTTTCTTTTCTGGAGTTTTGATCTGTTCTTTCATTTGGCCCATGTTTCTTTGTCTCCTTGTTTTGGCAGTCTCCCTGTGTTTGTTTCTATGTATTAGATAGAGCTGCTTTGACTTTGTGTCTTGATAGTGTGGCCTAATGTAGTAGGTATCCTGTAGGGTTCAGTGGCACAGCCTTCCCTATCACCCAAGCTGTGTACTCAAGGTGCACCCTTTGTGTGGGCTGAATACACCCTCCTCTTGTAGTTAGTTGAGCCCTGGTTGATGTTGACAGATCAATGGGAGGGATTTACCAAGGCCAGTCAGCTGCAAGGATTGGCTGTGACCATTTACCACCAATCTCTGGCCTCCATGGAGGATCAGCTGTGCAAGGGTAGGGTAGTGTTGCTCGGCATGGTCAGTAGCTGTCCACTGGGTACACTGGCCCTGGGGTTTCCTGGGCAGTGCAGGCCAAGGTCAGTCCCCACCTATGCTTTGCCCAGGGCCACCCTGCCTGAGCTATAAAACAATCTGAGATGGCTGCTACTTGTGCTGGGCTTGGAGATTCCCAGGCGAAGCCAAGCTGTGAATTTAGACTGGTTGCTGCTAGTGACAGGCCTGGGGCTCACTAAGGCCAGCTGTTGCTTGTGTGATTGTCTTTAGGAAGTTTTGAAGCATGAGCCAAGTCCAGCCATTCATATGGAAAAAAAGCTTGGGTGGGCCTGTAATTTGGGTGGGGCAGAGTCTCTGGGATCTCCAAGGTGGGTCAAACAGTGTTAGCCAGTTTGATGGAGTCTCAGATATGGCACCAGCCTGCTGGCCCTCTGGTGAGAGGGTTTACAAAAGGGACAGTGATTTCTGCTCTTCTTGATGCCATTCAGTTTTTCCCTGTATATTACTGGTGCCTTTCAAGCTGCTACCCCAGTGCAGGAGCTCAGATGGAGTGAGTCTGAGTAGATGAGTCTGTGTGTGGGTTCTTGAGAGGAAGTGCTTGGGGCTCCAGCTGTTTCTTCCACCAACTCCATCCCCACTGGTTTTTGCAGCCAGAAGTTGTGGGGACTTATCTTCCTGGCAATGGAACCTGGGCTGTGGGGAGGGCTGGCACTCCTCACTCCCAAGATAACCCTCCTGAATTTTTATCCACCACACATGGGCGAGGGACCAGCCTGTTCCGCATCTGTGCTCCTCCTACCAGTCTGGATGGATGTGGTTTCTTAAACTCTGTAGTTGTCAGACTGCCAACCAACTTGATTTCTAACAAATTTCCTATTCTGTTCCATTGATCTATGTCTGTTTTTATGCCAGTTTTGATTACTTTGGCTTGGTAGTATAGTTTGATGTAAGGTAGTGTGATACCCCTAACTTTAATCTTCTTTCTCAGTATTGCTAAGGCTATTGTGTGATTTCATATAAATTTTTGAAATATTTGTTCTAGTTCTGCAAAAATACACCACTGTTATTTTGACAGGGATTGCATTGAATCTATAGATTGTTTCAGGTAGCATAATAATGTTATTTCTTCCTATCCATGAACATGATATATACTTCCATTTATTTGTATCTTTTTCATTTTCTTTCTTCAGTGTCTTAAAATTTTCTGAGTACAAGTCTTTTATGTCCCTGGTTAAATTTATTCCTAAGTGGTTTTTTTGGTGCAATTATATATAGGATTGTTTTCTTGGTTTCCTTTTCTATTAGTTTATTATTGGTATATAAAGATGCAATTGATTTCTGAATACTAATTTTGTGCCCTGCTATTTTACTGAATTCATTTATCAGTTCTAGTAATTTTGGTGGATTCTCTAGGGCTCTTTATATGAGGGGGCATCCAAAAAACAGAATTTATTTATTAAAAATTGTGTACTTACTCTTACCTGTTTAAAAGTACTCTCCATTTGATGCAATACACCTATCAAGATGTTTTTCCACTGCTCAAAACAGTTTTTGAACTCATCCATTTTGATGCCTTTTAGTGCTTCTGCCATTTTCTGTTTCACCTCTTTCACATTGGCAAAACATTTACCGTTGAGCACTTTTTCATCTGTGTAAACAAGTCACTTGGGGTGAGATTGGGTGAATAGGAGAGTGGGGCATGGAAGTCATGCCATATTTGATCAAAAACTTCTGAACACTCAGCACAGTGTGGGCAGGTGCATTCATAAATCACCCATCATGAAAATGGGCAAATGCATTGGAAGAGCCTTCAAAAAAATTTTACTGAAGGCAAATGCAGCCTCTCACAACAAAGCCAGCTGGTACACTGATGCAGATGGGTTCATAGGACACTCACCTAGCAGGGGAAGCCTGCAGTACAAGGGGCCCACCCTCTGGAAGATACTTCCATATTTTCCCCCCCTTGTATTAAGTATCATGTCATCTGTGAATAATGAGAGTTTTACTTCTTTATTTCCAATTTGGATGCCTTTTATTTCTTCCTCTTGTTTGATTGCTGTGGCTAGGACTTCCAGCACTAGGTTGAGTAAGAGAGATGAAGGCAGACATCCCTGTCTTGTTCCTGATCTTAAGGGAAACACTTTTAGTTTTCCCTGTTGAGTAAAATGTTAGCTGTAGGTTTGTCATGTATGACCTTTATTATGTTTCCTTTATTTCCATTTTGCTGAGAAGTTGTTGTTTTTTTTAATCATAGATGGGTGCTGAATTTTATTAAATGCTTTTTCTGCATCTATGTTCCAAATCATTGATTTGATTCTTGGCTTCATCCATTATACTGTTGTTTCCCTGTAAATTATTCTTTATTTCAATTAGTGTATCCTTCATTTCTGACTGGATCCTTTTTATGCTGTTGGGGTCCTCACTGAGTTCCTTGAGAATCCTTATAACCAGTTGTCTATGGAAGGTTCATCAGGGTGATGGGAGAATCCTCAAACCAAACTTGGCCATGTCCAAAGAGGAGCTCCATGTCTCCCAGGGAAGGATTGTTTTAGTATCCTTGCTCAGCTCAATTCTTGGTAGGTAACAACCTGTGGGAAGCATGGCTTCTGTCTACAAATTTTGTGATGGAGTTCAGAGCACAGGAACTTGGGTGCTTGGTCAATTACTCTCCTTGTATTTGGAGATCCAAGAGCACATTCTCATGGCTGCTGCAACCTCTAACTCATTCTCTTAGAGGAGATAGTAGAAGCCCCTAGGTTTGGAATTGCCTCAAGAAAAAGTTGTATAATATTATGATCAGGTTTTTCAAAGGAAGTGGCTAATAGTGAGCCATGAGTTCCTGTATTCTAACCTCTACTCAAGGAGTAAGGGGAGGCATGACTGCCTGGCCATTGGTAGACCGAGCAATGAGGTTCTCACCATAGTTTAGAGAAAAATTCTAGCAGTGACACTCCATTCCTTCTGTATCATTCTAGTTCAATGTCTATATTGTGCCAGGCAAAATGCTAGGTTAGAGGGAGTCACAGAGAGTAAAATAAAATGACATATGCACTGAAGATCCCTCTTTAAATTGTTCCAGATCATATAAAAAAGTAAATCTCCAAATTTTTTATTTGAAACAAGTATAAAAAGACAGAAGAGACTTCTGTTGTCTGCACTGACAGCTACAGAGCTTGGAACCAATTCATCACTCCCTAAAGACAAGACTACAGCTGAACAAACCAAAAACCAACTCCTGTTAAATCTATCAGAGAACCGAAGTCACATGGCAAAAACTGGAGAGAAAAGTGGCTACAGAGAATCACAGCTCATCTGAAGAAGCCCAGGTGCAGAAGCCCCCTGCTGGAGACAGTAGCTAGGACACTTGAATTGTAATTGACAAATTGCTAGAGGCTCAGTGTGCACTGGATTGAGAGTTAAAAATTCTGGGGACCCTGTTTTAGGGAACTCCCACACTTTCCTGAGTTCTATCTCCAGGAAACTCCGATCATGTTGCCAACAGGAGGAGGGGAAAAGTAACCATTTAGAAACACACCCAATAGGTTCTATTCTTTTTAACAAAGGTCTGCTCTCAAAAGACATTATTTTACCAGAGCCTAACCAGTGTGGGGAAGAAAAATACCCAACTACAGCTCCTTCTAGCCTTCAACATGGGGGGAATGATAATACCTAAATCCAGCTGCTCTAGCACTCTTGTCTCACCTAAGAGAGGGGAAAAGTGATGTCACCAAGATGGTGGAGTAGGAAACCTCAGCCTCCAACCCTCCACAAAAATCAACAATTACAAAAATCAACATGTACCAAAAAAGGCTCAGGAAGAGCTCTGGAGTCCACTTAAGAAACTCAGCAACAAAGAAGAACAAAAGCAACTTAAGAATAACCACACACAAGGGTAAAGAAGACCTAGGGCCACAAGCATGCCCTAGCATACTCTCTCTGTAGGTGAAGATCTTTCCTTGCTCAAGTAGGTCCATAAAGTCTGGAAGAAGTGACTTCTTCAAATGTGCAGACAACTACACAAGGCTACAGAGATCATGAAGAATCAGGGAAATGTGACTCCACCAAAAGAACATAGTCAAGTTCCAGTAACTAATCCCAAAGAAATGGAGATACAGTAATTGCCCAACAAAGAATTCAAAATAACAAATGTTGCCAAGAATGTGGAGAAAAGGGAACTCCAGGTCACTGTTGGTAGGAAGGTAAAGTTGTGCAACCACTAAGGAAAATAATATGGAGCTTCCTTGGGAAAATAAAAATAGAAGTACCATATGATCTGGTAATTCCACTTCTAGGTATATTTCTAAAGGAGATGAAATCACTATCTCAAAGAGATACCTGAATTTCCATGTTCACTACAGCATTATTCACAATAGCCAAGACATGGACACAACCTAAACATCAACAGATGAACATATGTACATATGAATATTATTCAGTCATAAAAAAGGAAATCCTGACACTTGCACCAAGAAGGACAGAATTTTAGGACATTATGCTAAGTGAAATAAGGCAGAGAAAGACAAATACTGCATAATCTCTTTTACATGTGGAATCTAAAAACATCAACCTCATAGAAACAGAGAGTACAATGGTGGTTCTCAAGGGCTGAGGGGTGTGGGGGGGAGGGCAGATGTTGGTCAAAGGGCATAACTCAGTTATAAGATACAGTAAGTCCTGGGAATCTAATGTACAGCATGGTGGCTATAGTTAACAACACTATTGTATATTGAAAGTTGCCGGGTGACATGGGTTGGAAGATGGCGTCTCCCACAGAGGGGACAGATCTGGAAGCATCTTTGTTAAGTTTTGAAAAACTTGACCGTGCCTCACCAGACCTTTGGCCAGAACAATGTGTTGCTGAATTTGCAGCCTCTTTCAAAAGCCCTATTACTAGCTCACCACCCAAATGGATGGCTGAAATAGAACGGGATGACATCGATATGTTGAAAGAACTGGGGAGCCTCACCACAGCTAATTTGATGGAGAAGGTACGAGGCTTACAGAACCTGGCTTATCAGCTGGGGCTGGATGAGTGAAAACATTTTTGAATCACTTCATGAATAAAGGAATAGAAACACAACAAACTGCTTTGAGATGTGGTTGCTAGGTTGTCTGCTAGGTTCACTCATTGTGACCTAATTCTTCTCTGTGTACTGATTGTTTATTTCTTGTGATTAAACTTTATATCTTGGTAAAATTACTAATTACCAGATATGTTGTCATAGACCTCCAGGGTTTATAATGAAAAAACAAATCTGTGATTATTAAATTCATGAATGCAAGACTTGTATAGTATAGAAATTGACTCTGTTTCTAGCTCTGAATAATAAATATTGTAGTAATCATAAAAAAAAAAGAAAGTTGCCATGAGAGTACAGCTTTAATGTTCTTACCATAACAAGCTCTCATACCACAATGAAATTAAACTAGAAATTGGTAACAGACAGATGGATAATCCCAAAATATGTGGATGTTAAACAACAGACCTCTAAATAACATATGTGTCAAAAAAGGAGTCACAAAAGAAATTTTAAAATACTTTGAACTAAATGAAAATAAGAATAGCCATGGCCAGGTAGCTCAGTTGCTTAGAACATTGTCCCAATAAGCTAATGTTGTAGGTTTGATCCCCAGTTTAGGGCATGTACAAGAATTAACCAATGAATACATAAATAAGTAGAACAATAAACTGATGTCTCTCTCTCTCTCTCTCCAAAATCAATAAATAAAACTTTTAAAAAAGAAAATAAAAATTTACATATCAAAGTTTGTGGGATGCAGCAAAAGTAGTGCTTAAAGGTATATTTATAGCATTAAATACACATGATAAAAAAGAAGAAAGACCTAAAATCAATAATCTATATTTCCACATTAGGAAACAAGAAGAGCAAATTAAATCCAAAGAAAAGATATAACTGAAATTAGAGTAAAAGTCAATGAAATTATACACAGAAAAACAATAGATAGATAAAAATCAATGAAACTAAAATTTGATTCTTCAAAAGTATAAATTAAATTGATAAACCTCTAGCCAAACTGACCAAGAAAAAAATAGAAGACAAATACTTATATTGGAAATGAAGAGGCACCATCACTACTGATCCATGGACATTAAAGGAATAATAAAAGAATATTATGGCCCTGGCTGCTGTGGCTCAGTGGATTGAAGGTCGGCCTGTGAGCCAAGTGTAGCTGGCTCGGTTCCCTGTCAGGGCACATGACTAGGTTGCACGTCAGGTCCCCAGTTGGGGGCGCGAGTGAGAGGCAACCACACAGTGATGTTTCTCTCCCTCTCTTTCTCCTTTCCCCTCTCTCTAAAAAGAAATAGATAAATAGATAAAAATAAAATAGAATACTTGGGAAGCTTTGTCAAATAAGAAAAATTTTAAAAAAAGAATATTATGAACTCTATATCAACAAATTTGATAACTTAGATAAAATAGTCCAATTTCTTGAAAGATACACTCTGCCAAAACTCACACAAGGAGAAATAGATAATTTGGATAAGTGTATATGTATTGAAGAAATTGAACCAGCAATCAATAATCTTCCAAAATAGAAAGCACCAAATCCAAACAGTTTCAAATTCTACCAAATATTTAAAGAGAAAATACTAGCAATTCTGTAAATCTCTTCCAGAATAGAAGCAGAAGAAGCACATCCTAATTTTATGAGGCCAGCATTATCCACATACCAAAATCAGACAAAAATATTATAAGAAAGGATAATTAAATATATTTTATGAACATAGATGCAAAAACTTCAACAAAGTATTAGCAAATCAAATGTAAAAATGTGTAAAAGAATTATACACCATAACCCAGTGGGATTTATTCCAGGTATGCAAAGGTGACTCAACATTTGAAAATCAATTAATGTGAGGAGGGAAAGAGTGTGTGGAGTTGGAAGAGGGTATACAGGAAATAAATGGTAATGGAAAAAAATACAATAAAAAAATCAACTAATGTAATCTATCACATCAATAGGCTAAAAGTCGAAAAGTTATATGATTATATCAAAATGTGCAGAAAAAGG
Source organism: Furipterus horrens (assembly GCF_987537825.1). Classification (NCBI taxonomy): domain Eukaryota; kingdom Metazoa; phylum Chordata; class Mammalia; order Chiroptera; family Furipteridae; genus Furipterus; species Furipterus horrens. The sequence goes on from NW_028327180.1 coordinate 73,430,124, forward strand.
CAACTGACAAAATCCAACATCCATTCATAATTTAAAAAAAAAACTTTTAGAATACTAGGAATAGAGAGGAATTTCCTCCACTTGATAAAAAAATCTACGAAAAACATACAGCTAATATTACACTTAATAGTGAAAAACTAGATGCTTTTCCATTAAGATTGGTTACAGGACAATGATGTCTCCTCTCACCACTTTTATTCTAAATCAGTGGTTCTCAACCTGTGGGTCACGACCCCTTTGGGAGTCAAATGACCCTTTCACAGGGGTCACCTAAGACCATCGGAAAACATGTAATTACATATTGTTTTTGTGATTAATCACTATGCTTTAATTATGTTCAATCTGTAACAATAAAAATACATCCTGCATATCAGATATTTACATTATGATTCATAACAGTAGCAAAATTACAGTTATGAAGTAGCAATGAAAGTAATTTTACGGTTGGGGGTTACCACAACATGAGGAACTGTATTAAAGGGTCGTGGCATTAAGAAGGTTGAGAACCACTGTTCTAAATCATTCTGGAAGTCCTAGCTAGGGCAATAAAACAAAGAAAAGAAATAAAATATATACATATTGGGAAGGAAGAAATAAAACTGTTTGTGTGTACAGATGATATGATTGATTGTCTATGCAGAAAAATCCCAAAGAATCAACAAAAAGCTTCTAGAACTAATAAGCAATCATAGCAATTGTTTTCAGGATACAAAAGACAAGACTGGAAACAATCCCTTGACAGATGATTGGATAAAAATAAAGATGTGGTACATATATACAATGAAATACTACTCAACCATTAAAAATTTTGTTTCTATTTGTGACAATGTGGATGGATCTTGAAAGTATTATGCTAAGTGAAATAAGTAAGGTGGAAACAGACAAGAACCACATGATTTCACTTATATGTAGGATATAAAGCAACAAATGGACAAAAAAAACAAACTCATAGATAGACAACAGTATGGTGGCTACCAGAGGGGAAGGAGAGGTGGCAGATGAAAGAGTAAAGGGTGTCAAATACAGGGTAGGGCAAAAGTAGGGTTACAGTTGTTCATGTAAAAAATAATACAATAATTAGTAAATAATAATACATGAATAAACAATGTTTCACATACTCACAACTGTAAACCTACTTCTGTCCCACCCTGTATATGGTGTAGTGAACACAGATGTTGTATTATAAAGTTGTATACCTGAAACTTACATAATGTTATTAACCAATGTTACCCCAATAAATTTGTTTTTAAAAATGTTTCAAAAAAGACAATGTGGTATTGACAAAAGGGTAGATGGATAGATCAACAGACCAGAATAGAAAGCCCAATAATAGACCCACACAAATAGAGCCAACTGTTTCAATGGAGAAAGAGGAATCTTTTCAGCAAATGTCCAGTGCTGGAGCAACTGGAAATCCAAATAGAAACAAACAAACAAAAAATAATCTAGACACATACATTATACCTGTCACAAAACTTAACTCTCAGAACGAACCAACAGATCTAAATGTAAAATTCAAAACTATAAAACTGCTAGAATACATTATGGGAGAAAATTTAGACCACCTTGGGTTTGGTGATGAAATTTTAGATACAACACCAAAAGCACAATATGAGAAAGAAAAAATATATTGGGCTTTGTTAAAATTTAAAACTCCTGCCTTATAAAAAATACTTAAAAAATAATTTATATATATTTTAAAGATTTTATTTATTTTTTTGAGAGAGGGTCAGGGGGCAGAAAGGGAGAGAAACATCAATTGGTTGCCTCCTGAATGCCCCTACTGGACTGCAACCCAGGCATGTGCCCTGACAGGGAACCGAACAGGTGACCCTTTGGTTCACAGGCCAGCACTCAACCCACTTAGCAACACCAGCCAGGAATGAGAGCTACTTTGAAGGGAATGGAAACACAAGCCACAGACTAGGAGAAATTGTTGGCAAAACACATATCTTATAAAGAACTTGTATATAAAATATATCCTACAAAATAAATATTGTGTCCCCCCAAATGCATATGTTGAAATACTAACCTCCAATGTGATGATGTTAGGAGATGGGGTCTTGGGGAGGTGGGGCCTTTGGGAGATTCCACCTTCATGAATTGAATTAGTGCCCTTATAAAAGAGATCCACAGAGCTCCCTAGTCCCTTCCCACCACATGAAAAGATGGCAATCTATGAACAGGGAGCCTTCACCGAATATGAATCTGCTAGTGCCATGATCCTGGAGTTCCTGGCCTCCAGAACTGTGAGAAATAAATTTCTGCTATTTATAAGCCACCCATTCTATGTTTGTTGTTGTTGTTACAGCAGCCCAAACAAAGACAATATACAAAGAACTCTTAAAGTTCAACAATAAAACCACTCAATTTTTAAATGGGCAAAAACTGAATAGACATTTTACCAAAGAAGATATACAAATGGCAAAAAAAAGCATATGGAGACCTGGCTGCTGTGGCTCAGTGGATTGAGCGTCGGCCTGCGAGCCAAGTGTCACTGGTTCGATTCCCAGTCAGGGCACATGACTAGGTTGCACATCAGGTCCCCAGTTGGGGGCATGAGTGAGAGGAAACAGCACAGTGATGTTTCTCGCCCTCTCATTCTCCTTTCCCCTCTCCCTAAAAATAAATAAACAAACAAATAAATAAATTATTTTTTAAAAAAAGCATATGGAAAGATGTTCAACATCATATGTCATTAGAGAATTACAATTTAATACAGTATTCCCTCACTTATCGTGGGTATTAGGTTCTAGACCACTCCACAAAGTAGGAACCTTAAATTTATTCTACACTCTTAAACCTACATAACTTTAACAACATACGTATACAGTACTGCAAAATCCCGCGATAGAGCAAAAAATCCATGATAAATAATTAAATATAATATTTTTTAAAATCCCGCAATACAGTGAGGCCTTGATAAGTGAACCGCAAAATAGAGAGGGACTACTGTAATGAGATACTATCACATACTTATTAAAATGGCTAAAATCCAAAACAATGACAGCATCAAATGGTGACAAGGACGTGGAGCAATAGAAACTCTCACTCATTGTTGGTAGGAATGAAAAATAGTACATCAACTTTTTCAAACGTTTTGACAGTTATTTAGAAAACTAAATATAGGGTTATCATATGATCCAGCAATTGTGCTTCTAAGTATTCATCTAAATGAGTTCAAAACTATGTCCATACACATGAAAAAAACCTGCATATAAATATTTATAGCAGTGTCATTCATAATGCCCAGAAATTGAAAGCAATCAATGTGGCTGTCAATAGATGGATAAATAAGATGTGGTAAATTGAAAGAATATTATTGAATGAAAGAAATGAGCTATTAAGCCATGAAAAAAATATGGAGGAAACTTAAATGCATATTGTTAAGTCAAAAAAGCCAGTTAAACTTACGGCCAAGATGGAGGTCTAGACTGACATGTTTCATCTCCCTCCACAACTAAGAGGGAATACAACTACCGCAAAACCAGAAATAACCAGAAGTTCCAGAAAATAAAGCTACATGGAAGCCCAACGTATGAAGTTATAAACAAGTGGTGCTCATCCGGATGGGTAGGAGGGGTGAAGCCAGGCAAAGAGGGTAAGCTGTGCTGGTGGCGGCAGCTGCAGTGACAGCAGTGGGATGGCGGTAGGCACAGACACCTGTATTTAAGGGGAGGCGAGAAGCGCCTGGGGAGCACCCTCGGCTGCAGACCAGACCCGTCAGCTCAATACCAATGCTGAGGAAGGCAGATCCCATTGCCTCGGACTGTTAGGGCAGGAGGGTGTGGGGACAGAGGAGGAGGCTCCCAGTCTCTCAGCGGAGAGTGAATGGCAGGAATCCATCTTGAACCTCCGCCCCCACACAAACCGCCACAGTGTGGTGAGCAGGTAGTGACGAGTGCATGGGGCTCTGCCCCCTATAGCGTAGGAGGTGTGACAGCCCTGCCCAGGAAGCAAAGGTAAACACAAAACTGTCAGGATGGCACAGATCATGATAGAGATCCCAGTGACAAAGCTGACCGGACAGCAAATATCTAATCTAACAGCTCAGCAGATAGGAAATCTTTCTGAGGTACAGTTCAGAGCTTTGGTTATACGAATGCTTACAGACCTAACAGCAGATCTTAAACAAGATGGGGAAGAAATGAAGGCTAGTCCTGCTGAAATGAATGAAAACACATACAAAACTAGTGGTGAGGGAAGGAAAACCAGGGATCAAATCAACAAATCGGAACATAGGGAAGGAACAGTCAACCAGTGCAGAAAGAGGAAATGAAAAGTGAGGAAAATTGAAGAGAGGCTCAGAAACCTATGGGACAGCTTTAAGCAGGCCAACATCTGAATCATAAGGGTGCCAGAAGATGAAGAACAACTAGAAATTGAAAAATTATGTGAAAAAATAATGAAGCAGAACTTCCCTAACTTGAGGAAGGAAATACTTATAGGTCAAGGAAGCACAGAGAGTTCCAGAAAAACTGGGCCCAGGGAGAACCACACCAAGACACATTATAATCAAAATGTCAAAAATTAAGAATAAAAAGAGAATCTTAAAAGCAGCAAGAGAGAAGGAGAGAATTACATACAAAGAGGCCCCAATAAGACTCAGCTGATTTCTCAAAAGGAACTCTGCAGGCAAGAAGGGACTGGCAAGAAATATTCAAAGTAATGAAAAACAAAAACCTACAACCACAATTACTCTATCCAGCGAAGCTGTCATTCATAATAAAAGGGCGGAGAAAGTGCTTCCAGGACAAAGTAAAACCGAAGGAGTTCATCAGATCCAAACCACTGTTATATGAAATGTTAAAAGGAGAAAGAGGATCAAAACTATGAACATTAAAATGAAAACTGTATCACAACAACCAACAACAGAAGCTAGGGAATCAAAACAAAGGCAAACTAAGTAGGCAATGAGAGTGGAAAAAGAATTATAGGTATGGGGAACATTTAGGGGGGAGGTCCACGGGGAGGGGGAAGGGGGGAAAGGGAGGGAGATGGTACAGGAATTAAGAAGCATAGTAGGAGGGAGTGGAGTAGATAGGAAGATGTTGAGAAGAACTATATGCACAACCAATGGGCATGGACTAAGGTGGGGGATAACTGGAGGGAAGGGGGGTCACTGGGTGGAGGGGAACAAAGGGAAAAGAATTTGGGGCAACTGTAACAGCATAATCAAGAAAGCAGATTTTTTAAAAAGCCAATTGAAAAGGCAACATACTGCATGGTTCCAATTATGTCCCTCTGGAAAAGGCAAACTATGGAGGCAGTAAAAAGATGATTACCAGGAAGAATTTACTAGATAGTGGGCTCATCCAACTAAGAACTAACTGGGGAAAAGGAGAAAACTCAGAAAGCATTATGATGGTGAGCATTAAATATATTAAGTTGTAGATCTCTAACTAAGATAAAGATAATGACAAGGGTGAAAAAATAGTATGAAATTTTCTTTTTGTAAAAACATGACTAAAATAGTGAGGAGAGAAAAGGAAAAAGGATAAAATAACTAATTGTTATATAAGTTATAGAAGGGAGTCAAGATACGGCTGACAAAATAATATAGCCCAAGGAAAAGGAATTTGAGGACATTAGGGAAAATACAAGTATATAGTAACTATTGGAACAAAACCACAAACATTACCAAACACCAATTTTAAAAGTAAGTCTTTTTGTTTGGGGTTGGGTTTTTTGTTGTTTTTTAGCACTTCCTTATTTCTGGCACTACAAGTTACTCTGAGGTTCATCTTTATTTCCTGCACCACTCTTTAGTATTTTTCCAAGGAGCACTGGTTCCTAGTGGAAAGGGAATTGAAAATCCGCTGGAAACACGTTCGCTTTGGTGTGTTGGGCGGGGGAGGAATCTCAAAATAAAGGCTGACTACTGCGAAAATGAAGCTGGGGCAGCGGCAAAAGGGGTGGAGAGCGCCCGCGGGACTCGAACCACCCTCGCAAGCAGAGGTGATTATCAAGCAGTGAATACTTGTACCGAAGGAACCGCTGAGCTAAAGCCAGCCCAGAAACACCTCTTAGATTATATTCTCTTTATTGCTGAGATTTACGTCACAATAATGTCATCAAAATAGAAGTAATCCGGAATAATTTACCATCAAACTATCCAATTCCCTTTCCCTGCCACCTCCCTTTTTCTCCCTGTCAGCCCGAGACAACATTTGGTGAGCGCCCATCTGAGAACACTCAGCAATGAGGATGTAGCTCTTCGCTAATCCACCAGTGAGCTCTTCCATAATTGCTTCCTGCTTTATTCTCTTCTGCCACGCAGCGGTCTCACGGTCCACCACAAATCACTGGACGCTCCCTCAAAGCTCTGCGCTCCCGCAGACAACCACACGAGGTCACTCTGGGATCAAATCCACTTTCACAGCACCTAATCACGTGTGCAATCTTGACAAGCTACAAATTGTATTTCAGGCCCTTTGTTGAATTTTGCAGCCAAACTAGATAAATCCTACAACTCCTCTCCCCAGTGTTATATAGCATTACTTCTGCTATTTTTAAACAATTATTTTTTTATTTTTAGATTCACTTAAAATATATTGATTATGCTATTACAGTTGACCCTATTTTTTCCTTTGCCCCCTTCTGACGTGTAACCCCTTTAGTTAAGGTCCAAGGGTTGTGCATAAAAGTTATTTGGCTTCTCCATATCCTATTCTTATCCCATTTTGTATCTAACAATTATGCTCCTTAATCTCTGTGCCTTCCCCCCCACCCCCCCAATTTCCTTCCCCTTCCCATCTGATAACCCTCCAAATGACCTCTACATCTATGACTCTGTTCCTGTTCTGGTTGTTTGCTTCGGTGTTTTTTTTTAATTCAGTTGTTGATAATTGTGAATTTGTTATCATTTTAATGTTCACTTTTGATCTTTTTCTTAAATAAGTCCCTTTAACATTTCATATAATAAAGGCTTGGTGATGAATTCCTTTAGCTTTACCTTGTCTGGGAAGCACTTTCTCTCTCCTTCCATTCTAAATTATAGCTTTGCTGGATAGAATAATCTTGGTTGTAGGTCCTTGCTTTCCATCACTTTGAATACTTCTTGCCAGTCCCTTCTTGCCTGTTCTTTTGAGAAATCAACTGATAGTCTTATGGGAACTGCTTTGTAGTTAACTGCTTTCTCTTGCTGCTTTTAAGATTTTCTATCTGTAACCTTTGGCATTTTAATTTTGATGTGTCTTGGTGTGGTCCTCTATGGGTCTGGTTTGTTTGGGACTGTGCTTCCTGAACTTGTATGCCTATTTCCATCACCAAATTACAAAAATTTTAAAATTATTTTTAGAAGTTTTATTTTAAATCCTACATGAAAACCCTTTTATGTGTCGTGTATCTAACCCTTTTCTTTCCACAATTACTTTTCTCCAGTTAACCAATTAGGATTTCAGGGTGTATCCCCTCAGCTCCTTTCCTCAATCTACATATTTAACTGTACACAATTTAGTTTTATGACTGGAGGGGGGGGCGTTCTTATTGGGGATTGGTTTGTTGGATGATTTGTGTTAACAGTATGTCTTGGAGATCTTTCTCATCAGTACATACAGATCTAATTCATATGTATTGTAATAGCTGCTTTATAGTCAAGTATAAATGTACGTTTTAAATGTTTCATTGTTATAAAAACAAAACTGCAGTAAACATCCTTGTTATTTGTATGTACACGTAAACAAGTATGTTTTTAGAACAGCTAAAGAATTCTTCACATTTAAATTTTTGGAGGTGATTATTGGAGGTGCCTGAAGCCACAGAATCACCTGAAGCCATATTGATCTTTTGTTCCCCAAATACTATAAATGGCCATTCCACCAGAAAGTAAATTCCACAACAGTTGGGGTCTTGATGCCTTGCCCTGTAAGATACTATCAGGGAATAAATGAACCAGTCACAACATATTCCTCAACCAGAATGCAGTTTCTGTGAATCTGAGAAACCATAAATATCAAAGAAGTTTCCCTTCCAGCAACTTCTGAGTTCTATGAGATTGCTCTGAGCTCCTAAATTTCCATCCCATCTCCTTCCTTCCCTTTTCCAACTTACCACCTTTAGTCCCTCCAAGTACCCGTGATCTAGACAGGCCCCATGAAGATTCAAATCACTTGCTAGTCCCAAGAGAATTTAAGAGAACCTGGAATTTAGAATTGCTTTTTAGTGTTGGTGGCCAAAGGTAAGACTCCACTGTACCAATTTGAATAAGTTTCCTGAAGAATGAATACTGAACCATGGAACTCAGCTCACTGATAACTTTCTCCAGCCTGCCTTGAATAGGGGAGCAAAAGGAGCCAGTCCACTATGGTAGATTCTTACCTAGGACCTGTAGAACACATAATCATGACAAGAAAGGCATCTACTCACCAGCCCGCAACTGGACAACAAATACTGTTATGTCAAACTTTGCCAGGCCTTGAGACACATTGTTTCCAGTGGCAGAATTCAGCATTAGAAAAAAATATAGGCAAAAGACATGCCAGACAGCAAGGAAGTTTTGTATAAAAGAACAAAGGAAATACGGTATTTTGGGGGACCCACAGGTGGTACATAACTCCATGGGACAGATAATGTAAACAAGCCATATGGTGACAGCCTTGTTATCCCAAATAGAGCCTGCTTTTCAGGATACAGAACCAGCTAGTACTAACTTTTGTTTGCTTTAATGTAAAGGACTGAATTTTTTTTTTCTTTTGCATCCATGGGACCTGGCATAGTATCCAATTCAGGGAATATGAAAATTGTTTTTCCTTTAGTAAGCCAGTCTACGCCACCTAATTCTCAAGTTAGACCAAAGTAGGAAAGACAGCTTCCTAATGGTCCTCAATGGGGCTTGAAGGAAGAATTTCACCCCCAGTCCTCCTGGGGACAGGCATCTTTAGTTGTCCTAACTCAGGAAAGTGGTGTTACTGGCATCCAGTGAGTAGAGGCTAAGGATACCGCTAAACATCCAGCAATGCACAAGGGCACCCACACAACAAAGAATTGTACAGCCCAACATGTCAGTAGCGCCAAAAGTGAGTAACCCTGTGCCTAGCCTAACTGCAGTAGATAGGAAAACACTAAGTTCAACATGGAGCTCTACTGTTCCTAAAACAAGGTCAAAGCAAGCTAAAATTACAGGGAAAGTTTTGTTCAGACTCCTCCAGACACAGATTCCATCAGAGGAAAATACAACTCATACTGAAGGAACCTAGAAATAAAAGTGACAGGGCTCAAATAAAGGAAGAATAATAAACTCTATATGGAAACCCTCAGTGTGGGAAGAAAAAAAAATGCACAGGGAAGAATATGGGATGTTCCCACCAAATGTGAAATAGGCCCAGTAAATGCATTTATTATAATGTTGAACAGCCTCTGAGACACAAGGGATCCCATATGAGGGTTTTTTTCCTTTTTCTTTTTTGCATCAAACAGGTTCTTCCAAGAGCCTGCTCACAAGGAAGACAAAACGGAGTAATCCTCAATAAAATAAAATAGGAAAAGCTGAACAGTCTACACATGAAAAACAAAGGTAAAAAACTCACCAGACAAAAACCACACCAAACACTCATCCCATTTAATTTCCTGTTACATGCACAGAAGAAACCGAGAACATCAGGACCCAAGGCCACAATGCTCTGAGGTTCTAGTTTAGGCTCCTTCTATGTGACAGATTCATGCATACACATTCGCACATACCACTGACCCAGGCAAAACACATGCATGCACAGGTGGCCAGAGGACCAGAGTGGGGAATGAGGGAAGGCAGGTGGGGAGGAGGGGATGGTCAAGGATATGGTTTCAACCGGAAACCAGGGACCCAGAGAACCTTTCCTCTGCAGGCTAAGCAAGAGTCAAAATTAAAACGAAGGCAGAACACAGGATAAATGTAGGATGCTGAGAGATGACTAGATAGATGAAGAGGGAAGATGCAGGGGAAATTCTGGGAAAGCAGCCTCAGAAGAGGAGGTTTTTCTTTATTGGGAACTCAGATAGGCAGAGGTCCTGTGACTCCAGTGATATATAATGAGGCTGAAGGGATGTGTCACAACATTACCTCTGCATCCTGTGCTCTCTCAACGTAGAGGGAAACCACAAACACCCACCCTCAAGCCCTCCCCATTGCCACTCTTAAGGACTTTCCCAAGTAACCCCCTCAAAAAATACCGCCCCCACACAAAGTTAAGCCCGGCAAAGGGCCAAGCATAGAAAGCCTCAGTAACTCTTCTTGGTGGAACCAAAGCCAGAGAAGCCCATCACAGCTGCCATCTCATCATCCTCCTCAAATGTCAAGTCCTCCTCAGCCCTCCTTTTCTTCTCCTTCTGTTTCTCTTTCTTGTAGGCTTTGGCCTTTTCCTCCTAGGGGGGAAAATCACTCAGAATCAGTTCAGACTTCTCAGCCAAACATTGTTGAAAGAACAGATGAGCTTCAAGATTCCTGTCTATTTTTAGGAGATAATAAAGACAAGTAAAATTTCAAAAGCAGAGGGAAAATCACAGTCAAGAGTATAAGGGACAAGAAAGTAAGTTTTAGCCTATGGAAAACACTTCTCAATCCTACATTCCAGTTCATCTCTAGTTCTTGAACATAGGAATATGAGCAAAACCATATAGTAGCAACCAACATTCTGGAGAATGTAGCATATGCTAGGAACTAGTCTAAGTGCTTTAAGTATATTATATATCAAGACCTTCAATATGGGGCACTGAGGCACAGACAGTTTATATAACTTGCCCAAGGTTCTGCCAATAAGTGAAAGAAACAGAATTCTGATCCAGCAAGACCAGTGACATGAGCCTCTTGGGGACCAGGAACATTTAGTTAATCCCTCCTATAGTAAAAAAGTATGGCCCAGCCCTAGCCAGGTAGCTTAGCTGGCTAGAGTGTCACCCTGATACACCATGGTTGTGGGTTCGATCTCTGTTCAGGGCACATGCAAGAAGCAACCAATGAATGCATAAATAAATGGAACAACAACAGATCGATGTTTCTCTTTCTCTCTCCTCCCTCCACCCATTCCTCTCTCTCTCTCTAAAAATAAATTACATTAAAAAGAGGGAGGGAGGGAGGGAGGGAGGGAGGGAGGGAGGGAGAGAGAGAGAGAGAGAGAGAGAGAGAGAGAGAGAGAGAGAGAGAGAGAGAGAGCGCGAACGGACCCAGAGATTCAAGGAACAAGACAGTTTTAGAGTCATTTCCTTCACCTCCTGCGAGTCCCAAACAAGGGCAATAAATGTTTCCCTTAATATACAGAAATTCAAAACATAAGACTATCCTCTGGGGATGGCAGTGGAATGAACAAGTCAGTCTCCCCATGATTCATAACAAAACTCCCAGCTTGAGAAAGGAGGGAAGGACAGCAGAGCCTTACTTCTTCTCGGAGCTCCTTCATCCTTTCCTCAAAATCATAATCCTTCTGCTTCTCTTCCATCTTCTTCTTATTGACCTCAAAACGTTTCTTCACTTGATCCAAGGTGGAACGTTCCACACGCATAGACATGCCCAGGTTTCGCTGATCTGGGTGGGGTCAACAGCAACGAAGGTAAGGTCATTACAATATCCTCAGCCTGTCAAAATTCTTTTCCTGACAATTTTTTTCTTTTTGAGAAATTTTTAAAGAATTTATTTGAGCCCTGGCTGTGTGGATCAGTGGATTGAGTGCAGGCCTGCAAACCAATTCAATTCTGTGTCAGGACACATACATGCCTGGGTTGCAGGCAAGTCCCCAGTTGGGGGGCGTGTGAGAAGCAACCACACATTGATGTTATCTCTCTTTCTCCCTTCCCCTTCCTTCCCCTCCCTCTAAAAATACACAAATACAAGTTTTAAAAAAAAAGTTTATTTGAGCCAAACTGATGGCATATGCCAGGGAGCAAGATCTCAAATGCTCCCTGCTGACATTTTTTTTTAAGCATCACATAAAACACACAGCAAAAATAATTATGGCTGAAAAACGAACTCCCTTGACTTGACTTGTTTCCAGAGGCAGCAGCCACAGAAACAGGATGCAAATGGCTCTAAACCTCCCTTACTGAGCAGATGCATGTCAGTGGAGACAGCTTAGCCCAGAAGAAGACCATGGTTTGGGCTTGTTGAGAGCCTAGAACAGTGTCTCACTTCACAACCTCCAGAAACATTAGATAATGAAGCAAAGGATGGCCTACACTGAAGCAACTGGAGAATTCCAGGCATTAAAAGGCTCAATAGAAACCACCTCTGGCCCCAACCTTCACTCCAAAGCCTGACCGCAGCACCAGTCACAAGCTAACTCCAAGCCTTACGTTTCTTTCCATTAATGTGATCCAGGAAGTTGATGGAGTCCTTCACAACGCAGTCACAGACATTGCAGTAATATCTAGCAAACAGAAAGAAACAACACTTCAGTCAAATGTGGCTGTGCCATGGCTGGGTAGCTCAGTTGGTTAGAGTGTTGTCCTGATACGCCAAGGTTCTGGGTTCAATCTCTGGTCAGGGAACATATAAGAATCAACCAATGAATACATAAATACATGAAACAAACTGATGTCTCTCTCCCCCCACCCCCTTCCTCTAAAATAAATATTTTAAAAATCTGGTTGTAAGGATTGTACTGTTTTCAACCAAGAAACTCATATTTTTAGGTAAAAAGTCTTTTTAGAGATGGCCTCACAATGATCCCCACTCTCCTAATATTTCTACCCTGTGCAGTCCCCTCCCAATTTGTACCAGGGCTGGGCTGTGTGACCAATAGAATATGTCAAAAGTGATACTCTGCTACTTCCAAGATTAGGTTATTTTAAAAACATGGCTTCTGTCTTAGTCTGTACATGTTAATCACTTGCTCTGGGGAAGGCACTTGCTTTGTTGTGGGAAGAACAATGAAGAGGCCCATAGAACAAAGAACCAAGGCTGCCAAACCATAGTCATGTGACAAAGGTTGGAAGCAAATCCTCCAGCTCCACTTACACCTCAGATGAACACAAACCCAGAAGACACCGTGTCTGTACCTTTGTGAGAGATCCTGAGCCAGAACCAACAGGTGAGAATTTCCAAGGTTACTTACCCACAGAAACTGTGCATTATTTGTTATTTTGTGCAGCTAAATTTTGGGTCAATCTGTTCACTTACATAGATTATTAATATAGAGAGGAATGGCCACAGTGGGTTTACTAAGTAGCTCAGAGAAGTGGCACTCTGCTATATGTGTTGCCTTCCTACTGAAAAATTTAACTTGACACGAGAGTAGTCAAAAGAACAAAGAGCTCTTACAGGACCCCTTTTCCTATAATTATAGTCTTGGCCTAGGAAGAAAGTGCACAACCAGGTAATACATGACAAGTACAGCCTTTACAGATAGTCTGGAACCTCAACCCCCTTTATTCATCATTAATAAGTCCTAAGCTCCATTCTAGCTCCACCCGATTTCTTCTCTAGAAATCTTCGCAGTGGTCCTTTCCTTATGGCAGGAGAACAAATGATCCCTTTTAAGATATTAAGAAGTAGCTCAGTGCTAATATGAAGCAGCCTAAAGAGTGACCCCTCCTAAAGATATTATAACATTAACCTGAGACCTAGGGAGACAAAAAAAAAGGATAAATCTAAGCAAGGAATTACAGGCAACAAGGTTGTTATCCTGGGGCCAGGAACCCTTCTTAATACTTCCTAAAACCAACATAGTTTATTAGACCTACTCCTGGCTACAGTGAAAGATGAAAAGCCACTCACCCTCCCATCTCAGATTGTGGGGTGGTTTTGGTAATGACAATGGTCTTCCCAAGTTTAGATTCCAGGTCCACCTTGTAGTCCCTATGTCGGAGAAGCTCCCGCTTGACTGGCTGCACTGGTTTTCCTGAAATATAATGGGAAAGGAAGTCCCTTCAATACTGCAGGAAAAGATATGGATGAAACCCAAAATCCAAAGGTTTACTCTCATTTCTTTTTTGAAACCTGAAACAAGAAGCACAACAGGTACTTCCAGCAGCAGATAGGTAAAACCTGAACAGCAAAAATGATAAGCAATCCTTAACTCACTACAGCTTTTCTCCACTTTAAAGCCAACAAGTCTCAAAGCAATGGTTTCTATTCACTAATTAATTGAATTGAAGGGAGAAGCTCTGAATTTTCACAAAAATCAACCTCTTTAAAGAACAAGGACACTCAATAATGTCTTCAGATACCCCAAACATAACACACAACAGAATCTGAAGGCTGGGAAATTTTTAAACAGGGTACCAACATTTAGGAATTACCTGTTATGTGCCAAACACTATTATTACGTAAGTTACATAAAAATGAAAAAAAGTTAGTGTGTATAAGGTGATGTGGAAGTGGAAGAATGTATAAGTTCGAAAACATATGAGAAAGTCAAATTATTTTCCTATAGTGCAATCTCTGTCTAAGAAGTGCACTGACTCCCTGACACCGTACAAGGCACAGAGAACTGCACTACTAAGCACTAGCAGAACCATTCACACCTCCTCTGGCCAGAACCCTTGCCCTTCTCAGACTATGGGAAAGGTTTGGACTGAGTCAGAAATGTTCTCTCCCTTAAGCAATTTCAAGAGAAAGACAGGGTCTTCTGTAACAGTAATGCACAGCAGCAAAATCTCTTGACCTGTCACTACTAAGGACCCCATTCTCTTCTCTCTACTTCAGTAAAGTATTAAAATAAGTCAATCAAAGGGAGGGGAAGGAAGCACAGGACAACAGCTGGAAAGCACATCAAAACCACTTCAGTCCATGCCCTCGCTCTCACTTTATACATTAAAAAAAAACAAAACAATCAAGGACCAGAAGGCAGCGTTCTGCCGGAGGGTAAGGACAGTGCATTTCGACTCCCACCAGACTCTCTAGACACTGCACCGCCTCTACGATACCCTTGGCCCTTGATGGAGCAGGCACCCACCATCCTTCTTTTCTCTCTCTTCCGTGAGCCTCTTCTCAGCGAGCTTCTCATATTCATCTTTGTCCCACTTTCGGCGAAAGTCCAAGTTTTTTGTCTGTGGAGATAAAGAGCCCTCAGGATTCGTCGCTAACCATGTCAGACTAACAGAGAAACCACGTCATCGCCAGCAAGGCGGCCCCGGGACCCGTCCAGAGCGAGCCTCTCCGGAGCGCACCAGGAGGCTGAAGTGGTCCCCAACCCGAGACCTCCGCGATTCCACTGACCCTGCACCGGGGCCTTACGGAGTTCTTGAACTCGGGCCACAGAGTCGCAAGGAGGTGTCAAGCAGCCTGTTCGGGGCAGGATATTCCACACTGAGAAACTACCCCCTACCCTCCACCCTCTTCAAGCCTACTCCTACACACACCACCTACCCCGCTGCCCGACGCCATCTTCACCGCGAAGTGAATGGGAAGCCGGAAAATGCCGTAAAAAGCGACCTTCAGCCGTAAGGCATGTTTACCCTCCAACAAGCTTAGAGTCTCGTGTTTTGAATGAGCTCAAGGCTGGAAGGCTTCCAAAACAGACTTGTTGGCCCCGCCTCCGCGCCAAGGAAATGGCGCTTGCGCAAGGATAATATGAAGCAACACGGAAGTAAGGGCTCCTGCAAACGTCTTTTGCCCTGTCTTCAAAACAGCCATGGAAGGACTGTTCAACTCATCTATTTCACAAACGAGGAAACTGAGGATGAGTGCCCTTTAGTTTAATTAACTTTGCATACATTGCCAAGAGTTTCTGAACAAGATGAAGCGCTGTTATTCGGGACTTTAGATGCCCCATTTACCAGAAAGCACTAAAGATAGGCCCTGGCCCCCGGCCCCCGAGGCCGAAGTGTTTGCAAAGGCTGCAAGCCTGCCTCTCCCAATACACACGGAGCCGCTTTTTTGCACTTTTGTCTCCTATCTTGAAGCAATGCTATCATCCTACGGTTAACTAATTTTCCCCTCAACTGAGGATTATAGTCAATCTATAGGGCACAATTTAATCAACATGATTGGACTTGGGAAGCTCTATTATCAGCAACACTGTGGAGTGAAGAACTCTGGCAGATGGCTCACTGTATGTTGATTTATGTTGATGAGAGTATATCCAAGTTGGGGGAGGGGGCAGGGAGGAACTGTGGCTGCTCTCTTTGAATACAAAGCATCACCTCAGGGAGGTTATTCCTTGCTCAAGATTATAGACTTCTCCAGTGTATAGTCAAGCATATTCTATGGCCTATGCAAACCAATTCCTTAATAATAAACTACCCAAACTATTACATATTTTATTTAATATATTATCCATCCACTTCTAGAAGAGCCACCTCCATGGCAGGACATAATAAGAGCAGTGATTCTGGCACTGGAAACGGTCTCCAAAATCTTGAAAGATCAGATCTCCATACTCTCAGGTCACTCATTAAGTTCAATACTAAAGATTACAGAACAACCGCACCCTGCTACTGTTCATAGCAGATGGACTAGAGAGATGGGCACTGCTATAAAATAGCATCTCTGTCCGCAAAGCAGATAGCAGCCATTACCCTGCCTTGTTGTCTCCCAAAAACAGGCCAAAAGCAGGTTGTGGACAAATGCTCCACAATCTGCTTCAGAAGCCACAGTGAAAGGCTAATTATCTGACTCCTCATCTCAATGGTTCAGAATCCTCTCAGCATGAGGTAACTTTCCCAGAGCCTTGCTCACAGCAAACACCTTAGTACCTCTTGGCCGTATTCAATGGCCCATGAAGTCTGTCTCTGCAGTTAGAGCACATCTCTTTCATATACCAGCCATCTGCACCCATGCAGAATAACTGCTCATAACAGCCTAGGAGTCCTCAGGGCCTTCTACAGTTCTGTACCCAGGAAGAATGGAGGAGGCAAAGGCACTTGTCACCCATCCTGGCCAGCAGTTGTGAAGTCCATCAGAAATTCAGTGCTAGATGAAACATTTTCTATGAAGAGCAACAGATGGCAATCAGGAAAGGATCAAGACTCAAATAGTCGCTTCTGAATTTCAGCCACAAGATTTTCCCGTTTAATGGCCACCTGAAACATAACAGAACCTCATGTGACAAACTATAGAGAGTGAAAATAACTCCTTAGCCACTGCTTTTCCAGATTCATTTTACTCTGTATCGCTGCCACTACTCGTGGAACCAGTAGAGAGCACTGTAGGCCTCAAGCTTACCTGGAGAATGCATGTCCTCAAGACTAAAGTGATTCAAATGCCTGATCTATGTCTATTTTGTTAATTAGTCTCAAAATACCAATTGAAATTTCATTTATCCTTCTTCTGCCCACCCAACCAATATCATTGGCTACAATGTTTGCCTGGGATGGATCTTCATTCACCTCTATTACCATTAACCCTGGAGGTATTTCCTCAACCAAAAAAATATTTCTTAAAAGAATCTATCCCTGCCTGGTGTGGCTCAATGTACTGAATGCTGGCCTACGATCTGAAAGATCACTTGTTCGATTCCCAGTCAGGGTACATGCCTGGGTTGCGGGCCAGGTTCCCAGTTGGGGGTGTGCAAGAGGCAACCGATTGATCTATCTCTCACACATTGATGTTCTCTCCCTCTTTATCTCCCTCCCTTCCCCTCTTTCTAAAAGTAAATAAATAAAATCTTAAAAAAAAAAGAATCTAAAAATGGTAGAAACACTTGGTCCCTTCTATTTTTAACTATCCCACTTACCTCCTCTCTGCTGGCCACTGAACGAAGCTTGATGACCCCTTCCCTCAATTCTTGCTCACCAATAATGACTACCAGTGGAATGCCCATGTTCTCACAGTAGTGCAGTTGCGTTAGTAATTTAGGGTTGTTCTTATACAGCAGCTCCGCCTGAAAAGGATGAAGGTAGAGTAGGTCCAGGGATGAGCATTTCCAAAGAAATAAGTAGCTAGCCCTCTTACCCTAAGAAGACACTCTAGTGAAGACTCCAGAGATCTTGAGTTCCACCGTACACATAAAAGTATAAATAGGCCTGGTGCCTGAATTCCACATATACGTAGTTGGTTTGGATATTAGCTCTACCATACCTTGATCCCAGCATCCCAAAGCTCTGCAATAAGCTTCAACCGTTCTTGGAGAAAGTTCTTCTGTGGAGTAGCCACAAATACTTGGGTCTCTGTCGTCCGTATCTTCTCACCAGAAGTCTAATAAAAGACAAAGGTAAAATAAAAAAGAGAGTAGTAAAATAAAAACTCCAATAAACAGGACAAAAAGAATGATCAGAAAAAATCCAACTGCACCTCCAATAACATGAGTTTTTAGGCCTCCAGCCCCACTCCACCCCCCACTTAGGACCTACCTTCATCCTTTGCTCCATGATGGAGAAGATCCGCTCTGCCCCAATGCTGAGCCCCACACACGGCACCTTGTGGCCCTTGGGGTTAAACATGCCCACTAGCCCATCATAGCGCCCGCCAGCAGCCACACTGCCCACATTCAGGGGCTCTTCCTCAGCCTCAGCTGGGGTCTGTAGCAGCACTGCTTCATAGATCACTCCTGTATAGTAGTCCAGGCCCCGAGCCAAGCTTAGGTCAAAGGAGATCTGTGGGAACAAGGCTATAGTCAGTACCAGACAAGACTCAGGACCCTGAGAAACCCGGAGCTCAGCAGGAGGTCCACACCAACTCAGCTTACCTTCTCTGCAATTCCAAATAAAGACAGATATTCATAGAGCAGCTTTAGGTCCCCCAGGCCCTCTAGGGCCTGCTTACTCTGAGATAGTCTGGGATCCTGGGACATCTGCTCTACCAAGGACACCCCACCTGGGAGACATGTGAGGAAAAATAAGGTCTGTGCTATTCACCCAGATGTGTTGCATCCAAATTTATCTCTAGTGTGTTCCAGCTAGTCCCTATCATTTTCTTAAAAAAAAAAAAAAAAAAAGATACAGATCTCATACAACCAGACTCTCCTCCTCTGCCTCTACCTTTGCCATCTGAAGATATAAGGTGGTTACAGAAAGTAAAAAGGGAATTAAATTCAGGCAGGCTCTGGAGCTTAGCACATCTACTGAAAGGAGCTGATTCAGAAGCATTAAGTTGTACACATATCACCCTCATTGCAATTCTATCATTTCCATCATATATCTTTGAAACTGGTTCTTACCATGACACTGGACATAATCCCCAATTCGATCAGCCACTTCAGGAGCCAGGCCTTTTTGTGCCACCATCTCATGTCTCACATCCTTCCAAGATATCTGCACAAATACTTAAACATTAGCCCAGTCCCACAATCTTTCCTTCTCGCACCGGAAAAGAACATCTCACTTTCATTCAGTATGTACATCACACGTAGGTAATTCTAAACTCAGAAAAGGCAGAGGCAGCTTAGGAAATCCAGTCACAATCCCCACTGCAGAGCAAAACTCAGATCTTGCTACAGAATATCTCCCTACCTTCCTCACTTCCAGCCACCATCTCCTTATTTTCCTCTAGGGGTACAGATTTGAGGGCAGGGCAGAAACTCTGATAGGGTCTACTGAAGCACGTCTTCTTTCTCACCTTGTCTAGTTTGTCTATGGAGGAGCAGATGGCATGGAACCTGCTTTCAGGAACACCACAGATGGCAAACATCCCATCCAAAATCCGCCGGTCATTGACCTGTAAACTCAATGGAAGTAACCCGAGTGTCTTGTCAATGCCCTTTTTCTCAAAACAATGACAGTCCCTACTCTTCCGAGGCATAAAACTAAGAGAAAAGAAATTTTGCAGGATGACTATATAGATATATATAAAATACAAAAGCTATACTAATAAAGTCCTAGAGCTGCAGGCTTAAAGGCTGGGTACATGCCAGGAACTAGTCTAAGTGCTTTAAGTATATTATATATTTAGACCTCCAATATGGGGCACTGAGGCACAGACAGTTTATATAGCTTGCCCAAGATTCACAGTCAGTAAGAGGAGGAAGCAGAATTCTGATTCAGCAAGCCTAGTTCCATGAGCCTTGTGGGGACCAGGAACATTTAGTTAATCCCTCCTGGAGTAAAAAAGTATGGCCCAGCCCTAGCTGGGCAGCTAAGTTGGTTAGAGCATCAACCCAATAGGCCAAGGTTGCAAGTTTGATCTCCATTTTCGGACAGCATCAGGCCAAATCCAGACTTTTCCCCTCAGTCCTCAGCCCTGACCTCACCTTAATGAGAAAGTCCCCTAGCTGCAATCCACTTAGGATTTCACAGATGATCTTCAAACACTCTGCATCAGGGATCATAGGGTCAAAATGACCAGCAATATCAAAATCCTACAGCAAAGAAAAAGAAGAAAAAAATCTCCACTGAGCAGCCAGGTCCTAGGTTATAGCCCCCAGATCTATCAAACCATGCTGTCTCCCTCAGATCACTTACACACTGGCAGAACTCCCTGTAGCGACCTTGGACTATGGTTGGGCTCTCCCGCCGCCACACCTTTCCAACATGGTAGCGTTTCATCTTTTTCAGTTTATTCATGGCCATATAACGTGCAAAAGGGACCTCACATAAATAGGTTAAGGAGAAAGGACACTGAATCCAAAGCTTAGGCCCTGTGCCTTTATCAATTGGATCTCATCCACTAGGATGAGAAGAAGCACCTTCTCTGTCTTGTTTCCCACTATCCCCAAGGCCTAGCAGTAGTTGACACTCAATATACGCGGTAGGCAAAAGTAGGTTTACAGTTGTGAGTACACAAAGCAGTTTATTCTTGTATTATTATTTATTATTGTAATATTTATTTGTATTACAACTGTAAACCTACTTCTTCCCCACTCCTGTACATTGAATAGTGTCAAATGAAAGAATCCTACCTAACAAAACTACAAGTTCAGTAGAAAGCAAGGGAAGCAGAGATAGAAATGACCCAAGAACTTCAAGTGTGGGTCATTCCCTCCCATCGGGATCAACCATCTCAAAATAGTGACGCTTCAGGACCTCAATTTGCGCACAACTTCCATGTCACTATTTCTTAAAGCGTAGGTTAAGGACCATCAGCATCTTAATTACCCAGGTGCCTGTTTGAAATGCAGACTGCTGAACCCCATTCCAGCTACAGAATTAGGAATATATGGGGCTGGGAGCCAGAAATCTTTGTTTGTACAAGTTTCCCAAAGGGATTCTGATACACATTAAAGTTAAATGCCAGTTCTCCAGGCAAAGCTTTGCTGGCAGAATAGCCTCCTGGGAGAAACTGGAAGTAAACCCTGATACCAATGACCTGTAGGGTCCCATAGTCACTCTTGTCTCTTTTGTCAGACTAAGCCCTCTGGGTTTGAAAAGAGGTAAGTCAGGCTCCAGCACTCAAAAGGATACAGTAAGATCATAGCGCAGGGACAATAGCTCTCCACCCTGATCCTTCAGATCATAAATGAGCCCAGAGTCCTCTCCATATTTCTCAGTGAGCATTTCCTGCAGGGGTCAAACAGAAAGTGCCACATTTCAAAGGAAGACTCCAGAACACAGGCTAGAAGCCCTTTGGGAGACTGAAGGCAGGTGAAAAAATGGAGTTCCAGCACTTTTTCTCCACTTACCTTTAGCTCAATTGCTGGAGTATCCAACCTTTTTGCTCCATGACGTTTAAAGCAGCTAACAATTATATCAAGTATTTTCTCCCTCACAACCATCTGCTGAGGACTAAGATCTCTGGTGCCCTAGAAATCAAAAGCAGCCATGATAAAAACAAAGACAAAAAATAAGTCTATTTAAGACACAGCATTAAACTACATCTATAATCTAAGGTGTGGGGTTGAAATCTCTTTGAGTTCAGATAAATCTAAGCATCAGTATCTCAAGAATAGTGAAGTTTTTTGTTTTTCTTTTAGTCTAAAAGGACTTCAAAAGGGTCAGGAAAATACAAACAGAACAGAGGACCATGCTCCAGGATACTTTAACGGAATACGGTGGGGCAAAGCAAATTACCTTTGGGGTCTTGATAATAAAATTTGATTTCTCTTGACGTGGTTTCAGTTGAGATGTCAACACTGCCTCTGTGACCTGGCAGAAGAAGGAACGTGGAATGTGGCTGTTCTCAAGACTGGCCAGACCTGTGATAACTCTGGCCCTGTGGGCCAACAACCTGCAAAAAGCTTTGGCCCTAAGCAACAGGAAGACTGAACACTATGTTATCTATCCTAATCTCAGCCCCAATCCAAAACCCCATATTGTATCTGCAATATATACATAATACCATACAAGCGTTTGTCTGAAAAAGTAGAAGGACTCAAGAACACTGAAGGCAAAGAACAATGCACCACTACCACCACCAACCATCTAGGGGGTAGGCCTTAGTATGATTTTTTCCAGGTCTCAGTTTCTATTCAAAGAGTGAAAATAAGAATTTGTAATGAGGTAGCAATGATTATTAAGCTTGGAGACAAGGGAAAAAGTAATTTGAAGACAGAAAGGAGTCAGCCCATGGACACAGAACATGCTTTAGAATGAACAGGAATGCATTTCCTAATTGAACTAAAAAACCAGACTGATAGGATGCTACGACTGAAAATTAGTAACAAAAGATCTACGCCCTGTTGTTCATGATAGCATAAAACATCTGCTATAAAGACAACAGGACCTTTCCTAACGTAAAATAGAATCAGTGATTCTGTTTATTACCAGCAGGCTGTATGCCCTTCCAAAAATATAAAGGGTGTGATAGTTCTATACTTTGGTGGATTCTCTCCTCCAAATGTAGGCAGTTTAAGTTCATAATCCCTTCTCCACAATTCCAAAGCCCAAAAATCTCTGAAAACTGAAAATGGTGTGGATTGTTTGTTTGCTTTGAGGCTCATTTTTGAGATAAATTTCAATGTAAACTGTCTATTTACAGTCGTTAATCATCTCAGTGAGAATAATCGCGTATTTTGCTTAAGAAATTTTAATGTTTGACCCCAATAGGTTCATGTAAGGGATAGTGGACTTATATTAAAATGTTCCCTTACTATGTATCCATTGGTAAACCATCTGACCTTGCAGTCTCCGTTTCCTCAACTGTAAATGTAAATAATAATCCCAACCTCTGAGGATTGCTGAGGATTAAATGACAAAGCACCTAAAACGTTTAGTTCAGTACACGGTGGGCACTCAGTAAAAAACCAATTCTATTACTACTCGAGCACATGCCGCCGAGTTCATGCTTTCAGATCTGGAGCTCCTGCCCTGACAGACAGGAGCTATCTCTGGCTTGCTCACCTGGCTATGAGAATGGACCGGCCGGATGCACACAACACGGGCAGGCCGCAGGAGCTGGCCAAGTAGCGCAGTCCAGGATTTCCCATGCAGGAGTCCGAGCTGGGGCATCGTGCGGCAGGAGGCCGGCTTTCCGGGACAGCAGGCAAAAGACCTAGGGACGAGGCCTGTCAGACCCCAGGCAGGGTGCACAGCATTGGAGAAGAAAAGTCAGAACTCCAGGGAAAGAGGTGAGCGCTCCCAAACCCCCAAAGTGAGACTGGTCCTCCCAAGTTCTTCTCTCAGCTTAGGCACTTCCGGTAGGAGCAGGAAGTGGTTGTTGTGCTGGGCGGAGGCTCTCTAGGTGTGCGGGCCAGCGACTCGATAGCCGGAAGTCATCCGACCGGGAGCTGTGGCAACTACCGCCGAGCTTGACATCAGGCCTCTCCAGTTGGCAGCCAGTATGGCAGATCGTGCGGCGTTAGAGCAGCTAGTGCGAGTTCAGGGAGAGATTGTACGGGGACTGAGACAGCAGAAGGCCAGCGCCGAGCAGGTGCGACCCAGGCGGCGGGGGCAGGACTAGAGCAAGGCCCGGGAAGACGTAGAGCTGGGGTGGTCTGCACAAAGGACAGGAATGCGAGGGAGAAGAGATTCGGCTGCTCGCGAGAAGGACGAGCTAGGTGGTGAGGTAGCCGGGGTAGTGAGTACCCGAGAGGAGAAAAGCTGGGCCTGGGGAGAGAGATCTGTTCCCGATCCTGATGGAAGGATACTGAATGAATGGCGGAGGGGGAGGGGAGCAGCAGATGTGATATGTGATAGCCCAGCGCCTGCTTTCTCTCCACAGATCGAGGAGGAGGTGGCAAAACTACTGAAACTGAAGGCACAGCTGGGTCCTGATGAAGGGAGACAGAAGTTTGTGCTCAAAACTCCGAAGGTAAATATCATTCCTTTTAGGGAGACCGCTTCCCTGAACCAGGTCACTTAGCATTATGTACCTGAAATGCTGCAGAGGAAACAACAGTTACTGTTGGCGCCAGGCTGGATTGGACTCCACCTGAGTCATTCTGCGATGGCAAGGTGATGGCAGAAACTAAGCCAGCTGGATGCTTATGTGAGGCGACCTGCTACTGCTACTCCTTTCATTCAGTAAATACTGAGTGTTTACTATGTGCCTAGCACTGTACAAACCAAGGAGTGTAGCATGATGAACAATGTAAAAAATATAGCCTGTCCTCATGGAGCTTCTAAATAATCTCATACATGGGTATATAATTACAAATTGTGATGAGTGATGTAAAGAAATAATAAGGATGCTCTGAGAAAAATAGGGAGAACCAGGGAGTCTGAGAAAGCCTCACTGAAGTGATATACTAACTGACCTAGCAGATGAATGGGAGATATCCAGGGGAAGAGTACGAGGAAAATAGGTCCAGGTAGAGTATGGAGACTCTAAAGCGGGAAAGGACCTTGGTAGTTTCCAGGAACTAGAACAAAACCTGTATGACTAGACCCAAATAGAGAAGAGTGGAATGGGGTCGGAGATTCCTAGCTTAGCCTCCAGGATTTCAGTTCAGATGCCACTTTCTTTAACTTCTATAAACAGAACTATTTACCCCTTCATCTGGGTTTTCTTGCACTTCACATATATCTCCATTGCATTTATTGCTCACTTTTAGTTATTCACATGGTTTATGTACCATGAGAGGCTGAGACCAGGGACCTGGAACTAAATAGCTATTTAATGAATGTAAATTATGTGAAATTGAACTCCAAAGGAGAGAATTCATGATCGATCTTTATGTGGAGGTGTCCCCTTTTATTTTATTTTTTAAGCTTAACTTTTTGGGCTCTTAAATTCATTGAGCAAGTCCTCGTTTCAAAGGTTAAGAAGACAGTGTAAAATCCTGAGGTGAAAAGATAAATGGGAAATTTATGATAGGTCAAGCTGGCCTCACCTAAACCCAGTGATTAATCTTAACATCACTAAAAGTAGAGCAACCAGACATCCTCTTTATGTGATGTAATAAGAAGTACAAAGCACCACCCTTGAAGTATTCTTGCCTAGAAAAATTGACCCTGAATCTGATCAGGTCTCAGACCTAACTACCGGTTAACCAGAAATATGGGAGATAGATGAACATGTTAAATGACAACTTGAGTATATTGTTAACCAAACCTAGAATGTTAACAGTTCCTTAGAATCTAGTGCTCAATTTCCTGAAAAATTAATGACATTTTTAAAAAGGAAACTATTGTAGATTAAATAGACATGAGCCATATCAACCAAATACAATGCATGGACTTCATTTAGAATCTGATTCAAACAAGCCAACCATGAAAAGATATTGAGGCAATTGGAGAAAATTAAACATGGGTTGGGCATTAGATAACATTAAAGTGTTGGTGTTAGGGTTTGTTTTGTTTTGGTTTGGTTTGGGTTTTGTTGTAATAAAAGTATTATAGTGCTTTGTTGTTTTTTTTTTTAATATTTATATGTTAAAGAATTATACTGAAATGATAATGGGTAAAATGATAAGAATCAATGTCTGGGATTTACTTTAAAATACTCCAGAAAAAAAAAATGTTGAGGCTTAGATAAAATAAGAATAGCAGATGTTGCTGGTAGTTGAAGCTGGGTAATAGATACACGGTGGCCTGTTGTACTGTTTTCTATAATTTAGTTTAAAATTTTCCATAATATAATGTTAAAAGAAAGTGAAATTATACTAGAGAGTTAATATCCAGTTTACTTTGTTGAAACACATTTCTTGATGTGTGATTCATATTAATAGATAACAGAAAACTCAGTATCATGAGGACAGTACTTCTTCAAGGTCCCTTCCTGGTCAAAATTATTTTCGTAATGTTATTTGCCAGTTTTTGCTTCATTTGCCGTGAAAGTGCAAAAGCACTGGTGAGTAGAACTGCTGGTGATATCTTAGCACAAATCAAGAGAGTGGCACTCAATTCTATCAATAGGGATTATGTTCTTTACTTTAATGCACTCACAGTAAAAAAGAAAGTCAGTTTCCCTTAACATCCTTGATAACACAATAAAAATCATTAATTTTATTGAATCTCAACCCTTGAGTACACCCTTTTTTAATATTCTGTGTGATGAAATGGTAAGTCCACATAAAGCACTTCAACTGCCTTCCAAAACAGGAAAAACACTTGTGCCATCAGGTGAGTTGTAAGCTGAACTAGCTACTTTTTTCACAGGACATCTTTTTTATTTGAAGGAAAAGCTGAAAGGGAAACAATTATTTTATTTTATTTATTTTTAGAGAGAGAGGAACGGAGGGAGAGAAAGAGAGGGAGAGCAACATCAATGTGTGGTTGCCTCTCACACACCCCCAACTGGGGACCTGGCCCGCAACCCAGGCATGTGCCCTAACTGGGAATCAGACTGGCAACCCTATGGTTTGCAGGCCAGCTACTCAAACCACTGAGCCACACCAGCCAGGTCTAAACTATTATTTTAAAGATTAGGGATATTTAGCAGACATTTCCACAAAAATGAATGAAGTGAGCCTTATCACTTTAAGAAAAACATTTCACAACATTTGTTGTCAGTGATAAAATTCAAGTGATTAAGTTTAAGTTAGAATTTTAGGAAACTTCTATCTTCCATCTTGAGCTTGACAGCTCCCCAGTACTTAATGACTTTCCTGATAAGATCTGTGGTGATATTAACAAATCCTGTTTTCTGATATCGTATAATGAAGTGAGTGTACCAACATTTGGAAGAGCAGTGTAACTGTTATCAGTGAACCAATATTTTCCCGTAACCAATGTATGATGTTATAAAATCATACATGAATGAAAGATCCAGTCAAAGTACAAGATAAAGTAATAGATATTTTTAAAATTGTGGTAAAATATACATAACAAAATTTGCCATTTTAACCATTTTTAGGTGTACAGTTCAAGGGCATTAAGTACACTTACATTGTTATACAATCATTGCCACTATTTATCCCCAGAAAATTTTCATTATACCAGAATGAAATTCTGTACCCCATTAATCAGTAACTCCCCACTCTAGCCCCTATTTCTACCTCTGTCTCTATGAATTTTGGATACCTTATGTAAGTAATGGAATTTTAATGTAACAATATGAAAAGTTCATTGGTGTAGTTTCAATTCCACATTGCAACCAGTTTTTAAGAAACTACCACATGTTGGATTGCGGTGTACTTTGAGAAGAATATCTATAGTTAGCTGAAAAGTTTATTAAAATATTCCTTTTTTTTACAATTATACTTTTATGTAAGACTAGATTTTCCTTATATAGTCAACCAAAACAATATTTTGCAACAGAAATTGAATGGAAAAAAAAAAAAAAGACAGAAAGCATGTATGACAATCCAGCTGTCTTCTATGAAGCCAGGCATTAAAGATTTGCAGAAATGTAAATCAGTGCCACTCTTCTCACCACTCTTTTTTTTTAATTCTGGAAAGTAGTTACATTTCCCTAAAACTGTTATTTATTTTAACATGTAATGGATATGCTGTTAGAGGAATTAGTGAATGTTTTTCTATTGTTCGCAGTTTTAATTTCTAATACAATAAATATTGATAGGTATAATCCACTTTGGGGTCCTTAATAAATAGTAAGAGTGTAAAAAAATCTTGAGATCAAAGACTTAGGAATAAAAGCCCAAACTAGAAGCTATTATCTGGAAGAAGAAAGTTCTAGTCCTGACTGCCATGAACCTGCTGAGTGGCCTTAATGTTTTAATTTCTCAACATCTTCTGATTCATCTATAAAATGCATCTGCCCAGCCCATGCCATAGGACTATTAGAAACCAATTAGAGAACAAATAGTATTCATTAGGGTTTTTAAAAACATTCTGTTGGGAAAGGATGTTACATGTAAAAATTTGGAGTTCAACCAATTAAGCCAGTTTGAGTTGGCTACATGCCTGTCATCAGGTAGATGTCTATTAGGTAGGGAAATGTGTTACCCGAGAAAAAGAGTTTTTAAGAAAACGTCTCAGAGAATAGAGTTCTAAGAATCCTACAAAATAGAACCAAGCTTAAAAGGGAATGGGACTTAGGTGATAACAAATGGGTATGGTGAGTAATAGAGAATTGTACTTGTATTGCCAACTCAGTGACCTGTAGGAAAATCAAAGTTTGGGGCAAGATTTGTGTTCATCATCGCTGAGGTCATGCTTTTATATTTATAGACCTTATTGTTCTTTGTTTTTCAATCCCACCCCTGGTACTCCGGTTGATTTTGACTCCAAGGGCACAAGAGACTACAGTCCCCGGCAGATGGCAGTTCGGGAGAAGGTGTTTGATATAATCATCAGCTGCTTCAAGCGCCATGGTGCAGAAGTCATTGATACACCTGTGTTTGAACTAAAGGTGAGGTATGGGTGAGAAACTGCATGGTGGGAGAGTGGGTGTGTGAACAAGAAGAGGATGACAAAGGTCTCTCTCCTGTTGTAGACAAAGACCAGTATTTTCTCCAATGAGAAAGTGGGTAGGACAGACTTAGAGGGAGAGGTCCTGCTTTTTATTTATCCTGGTTTTGGCCAACAGCTTTCAAGAGAGAGCCCTTCTTAGGAGTGGAAGTTGTTTTGGCTTCCATCTATATCGAATTCCATGGCACCTATGTTGAGATGTTTTCTAGATACATGCAAAACATACATATAAAGTATAAATATTCAATTAGTCTCCTATTTATGGACCCTGAGATCGTTTCCAGTTCTTTAGTAAAAAACCAAATTGCATCACTCCCTGCTTAAACCCCTGTGACTCCCATTGCATTTATAATAAAATCCAAACTCTTTACCCAGCCTTACGAGGCCCTGCATCATCTGGTGCATCATACCTTTCCCACCTCTCATGCTGTTTTCCCCCTTGTCCACTATACTCCCCTGGTCTTCTTTCCATTCCTGGAACATACTAAATATGTTTCTGTCTCAGGGCCTTCATTCTTACTCTTCCCCTTTTTACCTGAACTCCTGTATCCCCTAGCTCTTTGCATGATTTTAATTTCAGATTAAATGAGAGATTGCAGATTTTTATCTTCAGATGGCAGCTAAAATACCATTCCTCAAATAATTCTCTCCAACTACCCTGTCTAAAGTAGCCCTTATCTATCACATCAACCTGTTCGATTTTCTGTAGAGAAGCTATCACTATCTGAAATTATCTGTTAATATTTCCTTGTATTAATGTATTGCCTGTCTCTTCTCACTAGTATAGAAGATCCATGAGGACGTGGACTGCCTTTGTATTAATCACTGATGTATATTCAGTGTGTGGAATATACATCAGTGGCAGGCATTTATTTGCAGGCTAAGTTAATAGAAATGGAATTGCTGGGCCAAAAGGGTGTACTCATTTATATTTTTACCAACTATATTAGTTTTATAGGGTTGCCATAACAAAGTACCATAGACTGGGTGGCTTAAAAAACAACAACACAGAAATTTGTCATCTGGAGGCTAGAAGTATGAGATAAAGTATCAGCAGTGCTGGTTTCTTCAAAGGGCCATAAGGGAAGGGTCTGTTCTGGGCTTTTCCATAGCTTGTAGGTGGTGTCCTTTCCCTGTGTATTCACATCATTTTCCCTCTGTCTGTGTCCACATTTCCTCATTTTATAAGGACACCAGTTATATTGGATTAGAGCCTACGCTAATGGCTTAATTTTAGCTTAATTACCTCTTTAAAGACCCTATCTCCAAATAGTAGGGGATAGGACTTTAAGGTATGAATTTTGCAGAAAACACAATTCAGCCCATAACATCAACCAACATATGAATGGTTCTGCTTCTATACACCGGGACTTTTCAGGCATTTTAAACTTTGCCAACTAGTAGGTGAAATAATTTATCACCTTGTTGAACACATCAAGGGGCAAGGATTGCTTTTGACGTTGTTCAAATCTCAGGTGTCATAAAAACACTCATGTTTGTTAAGCTAATAACCCACTCCTAGGAGTTTACCCTCAGAAAAAAATTGTCAAAATAAAAATAGATATACCCAAATACTTACTGAAATGTTATAGAACATATTAAAAAACTGGAATAACCTAAACATCTAACAGCATAACCCTAGGAAGGAAGGAAGTACAGAGCTGCTTCTCACTGGAATATTATGCAGCTTATTTTATTTTATTTTTTTAATTTATACATTTTTAATTGGCTGCATATATTAACATGTACTATAAGATTCTTTTCTAATAAGCATTACATAATAAATAGATACTATAAAAAGATCTGATTAGTTAAAAGTAACAAGCATTAACAGATACATACAAAACGTAGCCTGATCAGACTTGGTGTGAGCCTGTAATGAAGCACGGAGCACCAGCCTTCACAAGTGATAGTCTTCACAAGGCGGGGTGGTGGTGGAGATGGGATAAAAAAGGTCACAAGACCATTAAAAAATCCAGATAACTAATTAGACAGATTAACCATAAACAGTTCCCTTTCCCTGGTGGACAAAAAAAAATAAGCTTCTGATGCCGACTCTACCCCAGAACAATTTTAACAGCTGGTACATCCTGCTGCCACAGGAGGGCTGATGTCGTGGGTGGGCAATCCCTGATGGGGCCATCACATTCCTGGGCTGCTGGAGTCTGTCTGCTGGGTCAGATCTGTGTGTGGAGGGGTGAGTATGTTTGGTGGGGTTTCTTTTGGCAGCTGGATATGAGATCATTTTATGTTTTGTCTGAAAAGGGGGGTGGTTTGTGTTGGAAGGCCTAAGTGTGTTCTTGATTTGTGAAGGGCTCTGTGCTCTGCTCTCACTGCCCATTCAGCAACTGCAGCTTTCTGCTGAGGCTTTGGCCCAGTCATTCTTGTCCAGTTTGATGGGTTCAGGAAGTTCATTATACAGCTTCACCTCCATATCCTGTTTAAGTGCATTCCATGCAATCGTCTGGAATGCCTGCTCCACGGTGATGGCCTCCTTGGCACTGGTTTCGAAGTAGGGAGGGTTGTTTCTGCTGTAGCACCAGGCCTGTGCTCGTTTCGTAGCTGCTTTGTCTGTTTTCAAGGTCAATGTTGTTTCCCAATACCAGGAAAGGAAAGTTTTCAGGATTCTGGGGACTGACCGGGTTGAGAAACTAACCTCTCCAACTATCAAGGGTTTTGAGTGTGTTGGTGGTAGTCAACGTCAAACACCAGAACACAGCAGTCTGCACCTCTGTAGAAGGCCACACAAAGAAAGTGGAATAGTTCCTGTCCTCCTGTGTCCCAGATCTGCATTGTAACTAGGCTATCATCCACCATCACCTCCTTTGTCAGAAAGTCTGCTCCTACTGTGGCTTTGTATTGATTACTGAATTTCTTGTTCACATACTGGCTCATGAGTGATTTCTTACTCCAAAATCTCCCCTGATGATGACTTTTAGCAACACTTTCTTCCTAGAGGTCATCCTTCAAACTTGTGTTTCTTCAGTTCAGGACACCAAATCTAGATTCCACTTGAGGTTTTCTCTTCTCTTCTCTTCTCTTCTCTTCTCTTCTCTTCTCTTCTCTTCTCTTCTCTCTCTCCTCTTTCTCCTCCTCCTCCTCTTCCTCCTGCTTCTCCTCCGCTGCTCTGCTGGGGTCACCAGGCTGGGAGTGTCTCGAGGGCTCCCGCAAAGGAGGAGATGCAAGGGAAGACAGGGACAGAGAAGTTCAAGCTCCGATTACAGCAGTCTTTTCGGCACTCTCTAAGACTCCAGCTAGCTTTTAAAAATAGTACTTCTGCCCTGACCAGTTGGGCTCAGTTGGTTGGGCGTCATTCCACAAAGCAAAAAGTTGCTGGTTGAATTCTCGGTCAGGAAACGTGCCTGGGTTGTGGGTTGGGTCCCTGGTTGGAGTGCATATGAGAGGCGATTGATGTTTCTGTCTCTCTTTCTCTTTCTCCTTCCCTTCCCCTCTCTAAAAATAAATTTAAAAAATCTTTTTAAAAATAATACTTCTGCCCTGGTGGGTTTGGCTCGGTTAGAGCATCGTCCCATAATTGTGGGTTTGATTCCCAGTCAGGACACATACCTAGGTTGCAGGTTCTATCCTCGGTCTGGGTCCATGCATTCCAGGGAGCGTAGGATCCCAGGTGTGTGCGGGAAGCAACCAATCAATGTTTCTCTTCCACATCTATGTTTTTCTCTCTCCCTTCCTCTCTCTCTAAAAAGCAATGAAAAAAATGTCCTCAGGCGAGGATAAATGAATAAGTAAAAATAATACTTCAGCTCTGTCATAAAATGGGAATAGTGATAAACAGAAAATAAAATTGGTACTTCCTTTTGATTATAATTAAATTAAATTGAATGCATAAGCATTGAGATAGAGAGCAGAGGAAATATAGACAAGTTGAAATCAATCATATTAGAGTCATGGGTTTTTATTTTTAAAACTTCCTTTTAAATTGTTGTATTTATCTTTGTGATGACCACATTTCTTTACATTTTCTTCAGGAAACACTAACTGGCAAGTATGGGGAAGACTCTAAGCTCATCTATGACCTGAAGGACCAGGGTGGTGAGCTGCTGTCCCTTCGCTATGACCTCACTGTATCTTTCTAAACCTGGGCTCCTGACAGGAGATGGGGAATTATTCTCTAAACCAGAAGTGGCATGTTGGCTAAACAGAGAATGTCCTTAGAAGTTTTCTGAAATCTGGTGAGAACTCAGCTTTATATCAGGGCTCAGTCCCAACTCCACCAACAATGCCCTGGTTCCAGAACACCTCTCCCCTTCCTTATCCAGTAGACAAAGTTCTTACTTGTCCAACAGCACATTTCCTTCAGCTTCAGCTATGCCAGAAAATCATCTCCTCAGAGATCCCATGCGGGGCCCTCTTCTGCTCCCTGGCCAATGTGCCGAGCCCCCTACTGTGCTCAGCATAGCCCAGGATGGAGACACTACCAAAGTGAAAGGAGCCTTAATTTTGTTGAGACTTCAGCTGCCCCTTGTGTTAACAAAGTTGATTCTTTCTGATGTTCAGAAATGCTCTTAATCAAATGGGTGGTGGTTTTACCGGCACAGGGAGGGTCTAGACCCCAGTTTCTGTTGGTGAAGATAATGAACTTCCAGACTGTGATAGAAGGGGCTTTCTCCTTAACTCTTTATCATCAGGTTCCTTTTGCTCGATATTTGGCAATGAATAAGCTCACCAACATTAAACGTTACCACATAGCAAAAGTATATCGGCGGGATAACCCAGCCATGACCCGTGGTCGTTATCGGGAATTCTACCAGTGTGTGAGTATGTGGGTAACTCGGCCAGCCCTTGAACCAAGAGTGTCTACTGAGCACACTGGATGCCCCAGATAATGTGCTAACCTATAGGTTTCTTTGGTATTTTCATATAGATTTCACAAAGGCCCTGTGGGGAGGGAAGGACAAGGATTATTTCCCCCATTTTATATAGGAGTAAATTAGAGACTAAGCAGGGTGAAGAGATAATAGGTATATGCAAGGCACAATCAGCACTAGAACTCTTAGTCTAGTGCTCTTCATATTAAACCACAGTGATAGGATCACAGCAAAGAATAAGGAAATTGGATTTGAGATATCAAATCATCGAACCTGGTGGGCAGAACTTCTGAATAAATAGAAAGTGACTTAAGGACTAAGGCTGTATAGTTGCCCCACAGTGGTAGGAGGAAATAAGGAAAAGTAAATGAGTGAGATGATGAAGGAATAACTCAATAGATGGAAAGGAAACCAGGACTGGTAAAGAGACCCAATAATGCTGGGGTTTTCCTCTGGGCTGATGATCCGAGAAT
Source organism: Furipterus horrens (assembly GCF_987537825.1). Lineage (NCBI taxonomy): Eukaryota > Metazoa > Chordata > Mammalia > Chiroptera > Furipteridae > Furipterus > Furipterus horrens. The sequence continues at coordinate 73,463,899 of NW_028327180.1, forward strand.
AAAGAAGGTCTATGCATGAGTGCAAACTGGCCTTCAGAGAGAGAGAGCTGAGCTCCCAAGAATCCCCTCTTAAGAAAGTTAAACCCCTAAGGGCCTCTAACTGCCTCTCTCCCTATAGGATTTTGACATTGCTGGGCAATTCGACCCCATGATCCCTGATGCAGAGTGCCTGAAGATCATGTGTGAGATCCTGCATTCACTTCTGTTAGGTGACTTCTTGGTCAAGGTCAGAGCTGAACGAGGCTGGGAGGGCAAAGTTGGGCCTGGCCTCTGAAAGGAGAAAGTCTTTGTGCAGAGGGACCAGTAGCCTAAGTGACCAAGCTATTGAGAGTCATGTAACGAGATTCTCTTCTCATTATGCCTTGGGTCCCTGCAGGTGAATGATCGGCGCATCCTAGATGGGATGTTTGCAATCTGTGGGGTTCCTGATAGCAAGTTCCGCACCATCTGCTCCTCAGTGGATAAGCTGGACAAGGTAATGACCCAAACACCTGACTCTCTTATTTTCAGATTCCACCCTGCCCTGAGAAATGAAAAACAAGATTGGGGGGGTGGGGCGCTGCCTCTGTGCCCACCAAGGGAAAATTAGCCTCAGTATGTAGGTTGAAGGGCAGCTTCTGCTCTAAGACTGCCCCGTGAGGAGGGCCCATACTTGTTCTGGGTGGTGAAGACGCCCAAGGGTCCCTGACTGGTATTTGTCTGCCCAGCTGTCCTGGGAAGAAGTAAAGAACGAGATGGTGGGAGAGAAGGGACTTGCACCAGAGGTGGCTGACCGCATTGGGGACTACGTCCAGCAGCATGGTGAGGAGCGCACCCTGCCTCCCCAGCAGCCACCCCACTGCCCTGAAGCTGCAGCTCTTCTCTCTGTGTGTACCTATGTGTGGGAGAGTGGGGGAGGGAGAGAGAGAAGTGGGGAGGGGGAGAGCAAGCACACACACACACAGGTGCAGTCCAGGCAAAAAGATAGAGCCCCTACCTTTTTCTTTCAGTCAGTTAGTCTGGCTCACAAATCTGTCTCCCCAGGTGGGGTATCCCTGGTGGAACAGCTGCTCCAGGATCCTAAACTGTCCCAAAACAAGCAGGCCTTAGAGGGCCTGGGAGATCTGAAGCTGCTGTTTGAGTACTTGACCCTGTTTGGCATTGCTGACAAGGTAAGGTTGGGGATGAGCGCCCTAGCGGAGCTCTGGGGCTTCAGGCCCTTGATCCTCATCTGGTACTGACCCTGTTCTTGTCCTCACAGATCTCCTTTGACTTGAGCCTTGCTCGAGGGCTGGACTACTACACTGGGGTGATCTATGAGGCGGTGCTGCTACAGACCCCAAGCCAAGCAGGGGAAGAGCCCCTTGGTGTGGGCAGTGTGGCTGCTGGCGGGCGCTATGATGGGCTAGTGGGCATGTTTGACCCCAAAGGGCGCAAGGTGCCGTGCGTAGGGCTCAGCATTGGAGTGGAGCGGATCTTCTCCATCGTGGAGCAGAGGCTGGAGGTGAGTACAAGACAGTCTTGGCAGGTGGTGGCACCTGAGCTATCTTCTTTGATCCCCAAGGGGGCAAGTGGGGCCACTTTGGGCAAGGAGCATCTTTGCAGAGAAATGGAGAAAAGATGAGTACTTCATAGACTCCCACCCCATTATAGTCCAGCTTTATGGATCTTTGATCATTCTCTTTTCACAAAATATCTTTCTCTGGGTCCCTACTTCCCTCGAAGCTGTCAGGATTCGAGGCTGGTATATCCAACAACCCAGATCTTCCTCACAATACAGAATACTTGATATTTTACTACTCTGCTCCAAGCCAGGCACTGTGCTTAGTGCTTTTCATGCATTATCTAATAAAATTCTTACACCAGCCCTCTGAGAGTAGCTACTTCTACTATTTACATTTTTCAGATGAGGGAACTGAAGATTATAGATTAGATATTTTACCCAAAGTCATGAGTCTTTTAAGTGGCAGAGTCAAAATTTGAATCCAGGCAGTCTAACTTCAAAGTCTTGCTCCTAACCACACCGTGCTAGTCTCTTAAGTGGGAAGCATGTGTCTGAAGCCCTCAGATCCCTCAGATGGCTGTTCTGACTCTAACACCTAGAACAGCGGTTCTCAACCTGTGGGTCACGACCCCTTTGGGGGTCGAACAACCCTTTCACAGGGGTCGCCTAAGACCATCGGAAAACACATATATAATTACATTATTGTTTTTGTGATTAATCACTATGCTTTAATTATGTTCAATTTGTAACAATGAAAATACATCCTGCATATCAGATATTTAAATTATGATTCATAACAGTAGCAAAATTACAGTTATGAAGTAGCAACGAAAATAATTTTATGGTTGGGGGTCACCACAACATGAGGAACTGTATTAAAGGGTCGCGACATTAGGAAGGTTGAGAACCACTGACCTAGAGGAACACCAGGGAAGCCCCTCATGGCCTCAAGCGCTTCTTTGTCGCTGCTGCTCTTAACTAACTGGTGGCATTTCATCCCCTGGAGAATGTTCTGTCAGTAACCTTCCCTCGGCCCCATCCTTTTCTCTCAGGTGGAAACCACCCATGCTTCCCAACTGAGGTCACTGTTCCAGTAGGCATCTCATATTTTAAGAACTACGAAATCATCTTCAATAAAAAGACAAGGGGCAGCAGCAGCATCCTCCCCTCCCCTCTATCCACACACACCCTGGGTTTTACCCTATGGGGAGTACCTGCTTTAAAAAAAAAATTTTTTTTTTGAGAGTACGTTTATTAAAACTGGTGACAGCGAAACAAAGAAATGCTTAGCATAGAAGAAGCAACAGGAGTGAGCCAAGGTGGAGCTGCTTTGGCTCACTGGGAAGTCAGAGAAAAGGGGCTTTGGAGACAGGTTCAGGGGGTTAGCCTGGGATGAGCTCCACTGCCCATTGTTCCCATGGCTGCAAGTCTCATGGGGACCCTTAGAGTTAAGGAGATGCATACCTGAGAGGGAAGAAAGGCGTAAATGTGCTCATGAGAGGGAGGGTGCCTGGGTTGTACCCTCTTGACTGGGCAGATATTAAGTGGGAACTAGAACTACCAGGGATGACTGGATTGCCTGGTGGGCTCATTATGACTTCTTTGTGACTCTTCTTGTGGGCCCTTATGGTAAATGGAGATAAGCTACAAGGTACTATAAATAAGCTATCTTTGCCCTTGCCCTAGATAACTTATTCTGGCAAGTCACATGCATAAGCCAGTCAGTTTATTTCTTATGTCATCTAAGAGTTACCTTATGCCCAGTTGCTAGGTGAGAAGACGGGGCCCCTGCCCTGATGGAGCTGGCTGAGTTGGGCCTGGTCTCAGAATCCTGACCAGGGCCTGCTTTCTTTGCTCCTTGAAGGTATCATAAAGGGTAGCCCAGCTCACTGACTCTTATCTGCACCTTCCCCAGGAATCGGAGGAGAAAGTGCGGACCACAGAGACACAGGTGCTTGTGGCATCTGCACAGAAGAAGCTGCTGGAGGAGAGGCTAAAGCTTGTCTCAGAGCTGTGGGATGCCGGGATCAAGGTACAGGAGGCACGCCCCAGGGCAGAAGCAAGCAGGAGTGCTGGGCGCAGACTAAGGAAAAGCTTACCCATAGTGATCCTGCTAGTTGGTGATTTCTTGAGGTGGAACTAAAAGAGCAAGGTGACAGCTTGGGCCCCCAGGAGGTTATCCCAGGTGAGGCCGTGAGCCTTCACCTTCTGCCTGGGTGCCCTGCAGGCTGAGCTGCTTTACAAGAAAAACCCAAAGTTACTGAACCAGCTGCAGTACTGTGAGGAGGCAGGCATCCCACTGGTGGCCATCATTGGTGAGCAGGAGCTCAAGGATGGGGTCATCAAGCTCCGTTCAGTGGCCAGCAGAGAAGAGGTAAGTTGGCGGGCAGGGAGGCTGAGGGACAGGGAATGTATGGCATTTCGGCAGGCCGGTGCCCATTCAAGACCCAAGCAAAAGCCTGGCATTCTTATTAGTATCCACTTGTGAAGGACTTAAGGTCTTTTCACCTGTTACTAGGGCCATGGTAGGGTAAGAACTCCATCCTCACAAACACCCTGAGTCTCCAGCTCCCCCAAGAAGCACTGTCCACCCTGAATGTTGGATTGAGTTCCTGCTCCCAGCTGAGCTAAGCCTGATGTCTAGAGGAAGGAGTGGGCTCTCAGGGAGCAGTGGAGTAGAAGATGCTCATACCACTTTTTTCCCCCTTCCTGGCCAGGTGGATGTCCGAAGAGAAGACCTTGTGAAGGAAATCAAAAGGAGAACAAGCCAGCCCCTTTGCATTTGCTGAATTGAGGAAACTGTCAGAGGAAAGTGGGACAGAGACTGTTAAGGCTAAGACAAAACTCTGCTTGTGTACTTGCACACTTCTGTTCCAGCAGGAAAACCTGAAGAGTAGTCCGAGCAGAGACTTTTTATTTTTATTATAATTATTTTATTGGTAATCACAGGCAAAAATGGCCAGGAGGCCCTGGGGGCTCAGTCCAGTCTGGGCTACAGGGACAGGGCCTGAGATGTCCTTCTCTGCAGGGCTCTATACCAGGTGCAGGGACTGCTCCCCCAAACCAGTTGCCAAAGGTACAATAAAATATTTCAAACCACCGGGGCCTGCCTGTGTCGTTGTTGCCTGGCCCTGCCTTCCCTGTCAGAGCCTGACCACTTTCGCGGTGGAAAATGGGGAGAAAGACAGCAGGCTCTTGCCCAGGGTGAAAGGTGCCCCCTGCGCCCTTCTAGTCTCCAGCATCCCTCCGTGCAAGTTTGCCAGCTATTTATTTGGAGCGGGGGCTGCCTGCAAACAACCGCTAGGGTTTCTAACTTTCACCTGAGGGTCACGGCACACGTGCGGCGGATACCCCCACCCCCTCTTGGGAGGCGGGGTCGTGCTCAGAGCCAATGAGAGCTTGGGGGGGGGTGGAAGGATAGGGAAGCTTCCAGAGGCAGATAGGGAGGAGGTTATAAAAGGGAGCACCGACGGGCCCACACGAGAGCCATGCAGTCCAAACGCGAGTGCGAGGTAAGTGGCGAGGAGGGGTGGACGAGCCCCACCTGCGCGTGGAGTCGGGTGGGGCGGGCGCGGTGATCCGCCATTCCAACTTGCCCCTTCCTCCTCAGCTGTGGTGTGAGAGGGTGAATCCGGAGAACAAGGCGGCGCTGGAGGCGTGGGTCAGGGAGACAGGCATCTGCCTGGTGCAAGTGAACGGGCAGAGGAAGTATGGCGGGCCACCCCCAGGTACACCAGTCACAGTCCTGCGCCTGCTGGGCTACACCAAGCCTCGGTGGCCCCGACCGGCCCCTTTGGGGGAGTTGCTTATCCCGTTTCACTACAATGAGAAACCCCTAACTTTGGGTTAACCCCTCCCCCGGCAAATGTGTAAACACCTTGTCTGTAGCTTTCCACCCACCCGCCCCCTCGAGGAAGGGAGCCAGTCTTAAGGTACACCTAATCTGTCCCAGCCCCGTTTTAGCCTAATCACCCAATTATGCCAATGACCCGGGGTACGGAAGTTGTACCCATTTCACAGATGTGTACTCTCATGTTCCCTCCGCTCGGGGCCCCAGGGCCTCTAAGCCCGAACATTCGGATGGATGACTATGCCCCCTCCCCCATGCGCTTTCCCCAGGCTGGGTAGGCAGCCCGCCGCCGCCCGGGTCGGAGGTGTTTATCGGTAGGCTGCCCCAGGACGTGTACGAGCACCAGCTGATCCCACTGTTCCAGCGCGTGGGCCGTCTCTACGAGTTCCGCCTGATGATGACTTTCAGCGGCCTGAACCGCGGCTTCGCCTACGCCCGCTACAGCTCGCGGCGCGGAGCCCAGGCCGCCATCGCCACACTGCACAACCACCCGCTGCGGCCCTCCTGCCCGCTGCTCGTGTGCCTCAGCACGGAGAAGTGCGAGCTGAGTGTGGACGGGCTGCCACAGGCTCTGACCCGCCACGCGCTGCTGCTCGCGCTGCAGCCGCTGGGTCCCAGTCTTCAGGAGGCGCTGCTGCTGCCCAGCCCGGCGGCGGCGCCCACGCAAATGGCACTGCTCAAGTTCAGCTCGCACCGCGCTGCGGCAATGGCCAAAAAGGCCCTGATGGAAGGTAGGGGTGGAGGCTGCTGGGGGCCGCTGGTTGGGGCAACATTGTTCTGCCAGGCACTTTACCGCACGGCAGGCAAAGTCGAAATATCTTGGGGTCAAGAATACCCGAATTTGTAACCTTATACTATTTATTTAAACTAAGATTTTTCCATTTCCAGTGGTACTACCACTTACCAAAACTTAACACTTCCATTCCCACGAATTTATCTCCTGACTTAATCCTCAGCATTACAATGGGGGGTGGGGGGTGGGGGGAGACACAATGATCTCCCTCTTTAGAGAAGATTGTTTTAAGAGAAGAGGATTTGCCCAAGGCAGTCCAACTGAGACTGTTGTTGTCTGTTCTGAGAATTGAGTATTTAGCACATTCCTTGACTCAGGGCAAGTATTCACAGTAAAGATTAGCTATTTTATGATTATGCAGTGGGCAAAACCAGCATTAACAGATACATATGCCTCCAAGAAAACTAAGAAGGTAGCAGTGATTACACCCCTTTCACAAACACAATGAAGCCTTAGGTTATTTGCCAGAGGTCACAACCACCTGGAAATGAGGAAGCTAAAAATTTTAAAAGGCTGGGGACTTAGACCCAGGGTTAAGACCTGTCTTACCTCTGCCTTTTCCCTGCAGGACAGTCGCGCCTCTGTGGCGAGCAGGTGACTGTGGAGTGGCTCAAGCCAGAGCTGAAGCAGCGATTTCGCCAGCAGCAGCCTGCGGGGCCCTCCCTGAGGGGCCTGTGGCCAGAGGGCAGCCAATTGGCAAAGCTAGAGTACCAAGGTGCTCGAGCTGCCCTGCAGCTGTTATGCCAGCGGATGAAGCTGGGCAGCCCAGTGTTCCTCACCAAGTGTTTGGGCACAGGCCCTGCTGGCTGGCACCACTTCTGGTACCAGGTGGTGATCCCTGGGCACCCAGTGCCCTTCAGTGGCCTCATCTGGGTTGTGCTGACCTCAGATGGGCAGGATAGACATGAGGTGGCCAAGGATGCTGTGTCTGCACGGCTCCTGGAGACACTAAGTGAGTCTGGGGCCAGCCTCTTGTGGTCTGGTGGGGTACTGAGTGAGTCTGGGGCCAGCCTTCTGTGTTCTGGTGGGGCACTGAGTGAGTCTGGGGCCAGCCTTCTGTGTTCTGCTGGGGCACTGAGTGAGTCTGGGGCCAGCCTCCTGTGTTCTGCTGGGGCACTGAGTGAGTCTGGGGCCAGCCTCCTGTGTTCTGCTGGGGCACTGAGTGAGTCTGGGGCCAGCCTCCTGTGTTCTGCTGGGGCACTGAGTGAGTCTGGGGCCAGCCTCCTGTGTTCTGCTGGGGCACTGAGTGAGTCTGGGGCCAGCCTTCTGTGTTCTGCTGGGGCACTGAGTGAGTCTGGGGCCAGCCTTCTGTGTTCTGCTGGGGCACTGAGTGAGTCTGGGGCCAGCCTCCTGTGTTCTGGTGGGGCACTGAGTGAGTCTAGGACCAGTCTCCTGTGGTCTGCGGGAGCTGAGGCAGGTACCATGGTTAAGCAGTAACCCCACCCTCTCCACAGGCAGCCTGAGCAAGTAGGCGGAGGCTGTGTCAATCTCCCACCCAGCAGGCCTGGGCAGCCATCATCTGATCCCAAAAAGGGGAGGAGCATGGGCCCTACACAGCCTCCCAGTTTGGGGCACAGCCCCAGTACAGCTGGGGCAGCTCAGGTTTAGCTAAGATGTGGTGAGGGGCCTTGCCCTCCCTCTCCCAGCCCAGGGTTTTCCTTGGCCTTTCTGTGTGACACACACACTCACTCACTGCCTCCTCCCACAGCTTAGCATGAATGCTTATTTTCTTGATTTGTCTTTGTTGGTTTTTATTTGGGGGATGGCTGAGCCAAAGGGTCAGAAATCTGCCCTTTGTCCCCACCACTTGGCTTTTGGTTTTGGTATATGTGTATTGTTGGCTTGTTTTTCTATGCTGCTTGTATTTATATTAAACCTCTGGTTGGTGTACACCTATGTCTGTGCCGTCTTGCTTAGGCTGTGGATTTGTCTTACACTGGTTAAGTGAGCAGCTCTACTCCCCACAGTCCTGAGCCTCTGTCTCCCCATCTCCTTATGCTGCACAAGAAGGTATGATAAATTCATAGCCCCTAGAGATTCAGCCCAGGAAGCAAGACTTGCCCAGTGAGGACCTGTCATTGAGATTCAGCTCATCCCCTCAGTCACTCTCAGTCACTGTCGTCCTCACTTTCCTCTTCCTCCTTCTCCTCTTCCCTCAGTCCTGCAAAGAAGTCATCGGTGCTCCAAGCCTTGCTGCTCAGCGCCCGAAGCGTTCCTCCCTTCTTTTTGCGCCGCCGGTAGTCATCCACCACCACAGCCCGCAACTGGGCCATGTCCCAAAACTTGAGGCACTGGTCATGGCCACTGCTGGCCAGGAAGCGGCCACAGTGGGAGAGGGCCAGCTCCTCCACAGGCTCCCCGGCGTGCTGGCCCACACTGCCTACCACTCGGTTAGGCAGGATGTTCACAGCCCTGGGCAGAGAGAAAAGAGCGTTGGGTATTGGCCGGTTGGGCCTACCCTTCCTGGCCTGAGGGCCCGGCTTCTCTCACCTGATGACTCCATCAGTGGACCCAGTGCACAGCAGGCTGTCGGTGACTGGAACCATGCAGTCAATGGACTCGGCTCTCAGGGCAAAGCGGTCACTTGTGGCCCCAAAGCCATTCCAGTTGAAGAGGTAGATGGTACCTTCACTGGAGCCACAAGCCACCTTCCTCCCACACTACAGGGAAATATGACAAACCATGTTTGTGGACCATGTCAGACCGAGTCCCTCGCACACACCCATGCCTCCATACCCAGCTGTACTTTCGTGATTGTGACAGAGGTCAGGTCTCCAGACTGAGGTTCTGAAAGCAGCTCAAACCGGCGCCGCTTAATATTGAAGACCCCCAGGCAGCCATCCCCACTGTAGAGAAAGCAGAGCAGCAGGCTTGGCCAGAGGCTCCTATTGAGGGAGGCGTTTCACACAGGGAAGGGGAGGGAGGCAGCTCTGAGGTTGTACCTCGCTGTCAGCAACAGCTTCTTGGCTGGGTCCAGAGCCATGTCAGCAATGTACTCCTCATGCTGCCGCATATCCATTATGGGGCCCTCCTTCCGCTGGTCCCAGAGCCGGATGCCACCTGTGTCATCCCCAGTGGCCAGAACGTTGTTATCCACCAGCAGCAGGCTGTTGATAGGGGCACTAGAGACAGATGCAGAAGTTCTTGGAGCATCTTTGTCCCAGTAGGAAGCTACAAGTCCTTACCCCTCACCTCAGTGCACAACTGGCTCCCCTTACCCATGAGCTTTGGAAATGCGTCTTTCCAGTTGACCCTGCTCCACATCTAGAACATGGATGGCTTTGTCCTTGGAGACAGTAACAAGTTCTGGGGGAAAAGGTGCCCAGGTCATGGTGCTGCTCACTGCTCCCTTCCCACCAGCACACTGCTGGCTGCCTTAGGATCCTAATACTCACTCTGCCCATCTTCAGAAAAGACCACAGCACGGCAAGACTTGAGGTGGTGACCTGAGGACCAGAGCTCCTTGGTCTCTCCCTCTTGGCAGGAGTAGGAAAAGCTGGGGAGAGGTGGAGGAGAGTGAATGACCCCAGCGCCTGCCTGGGATGCATGGAGTGTAGAAACTAGCCAATTTTCCACCTACCGAGGAGTTCCTGCTAGTACACCTCTAAGCATAAGGAGCTTACCATCCCATTTTTCCATTTTCAGTGAGCTTCAAGTATTAGGTCTTTTTCTCATTTGACACACAGTAATTCAAAGTACGTTTGCTTTTGCTTGAGACTTCTTTGTGATGTCACCCCACCCCTCTTCATCACCCCTATAAGCCCCATCCTAAAGGAATATTAGATCTAGATCACTGTGAAGGCCCAGAAATGTTAATGACAGGCCCTGGCCAGTGGCTCAGTTGGTTGGAGCGTCATCCCAAACAATAAAAGGGAGCAGTTTCAATCCCCGGTCAGAGCAGGTGCAGAAGGCAATCAATCAATCAATGTTTCTCTCTAACATCAATGCCTCTCTCCCTCTCTTTCTCTCTCTCTCTTCCCCCCTCTCTGATAAATCAAAAACATCCTTAGGTAAGGATTTAAAAAAATTAATGACAGAAGGACAGCCCTAGCAGCTGGAAATGTAAAGAACAGTAAGAGAGAAGAACAGCCCCAGAAGTTGGAAATGTAAAGATTAGTAAGACAGAGCTCTTGCACTCCAGGTCTGCAGGAGCTAGAGAAAGCCACAATTAATTACGGCACATTGTGACCAAATACTGAAAAAGAGCCAGGATCAAAACGGAGGTAGAACAGAGAGGCACCAGCCTGTAAACTCAGCAAGCCAAAACACCTGTCCAGAGAGTATCCCCAAGTGCCTGGCTCAGAGCTGATCCTCAAATGGGCCGAATGAATGAGTGCTTAATTGCCAGTGATTTTCAGGTGGGCAGAACTGTACCTACTTACTGTTTGCTCTATCCCAGTGCCTAGCATGAAAAGGCCACTTAATCAACATTCACATTTTTTAATGGATGAGACAAGCATTCAAATAATTAATTACACAAACCGATGTATGATTACAAACCATTATGAAGTTTATGAGGGGAAAACATCTGGTGCCAAGGCGGCATCTAATAAGTAATCTAATTTAGTCTGGGGCACAGCAGACGAGTGAAGATATGCTGAGAACTCGAGGAGAGGAGATACAAGTGAGGGGAAAGGAGTTTTCCAGGCAGAAAGAACGTGCAAAGGAGCTGAGGCTTCAAGATAATTACAAAGGTAAAGATGAATGAGCACAGAATAAAGGAGAAAGCAAGCAAGGGCCAGTGGGTCAAGGAGTTTAGACTTAATCCTAAAAGCAAAGGTAAACCATTCAAGGGTTTTAATCAAGGAAGTGAGGTAGGTGGTCGGATTTGTGTTTTCAAAAGATCAGTTAGGTAAGCAAGAAACAAAAGCAGGGGCCCTGCTGGGCTTGTCCTGGTGCTTACTGTCACTATGCTCCCTCACATTACAGCCACTTCGTCTTCTTCTGTTCTTTCAAGAGATTTGTGTGGTAACTTGTTTAAAGCCCAATGTTAATGAACGAATCAGACCATACGAGTCTTGCAAAATTTGTTTCTCTGCACTCTCCTCTCGCCTCCCTGCTCCATCCCTGGATAGCTTCCAGACCCGGCAGCCCCCGCGCCCACCACGCTCACCACGTCCCCAGTCCTGCCGTGCACCTACACAAACACGTCCCCGTCCACGTCCCCCGCCGCCAGGAGGTCGCGGGACGGGTGAAAAGCCAGCCCACTGGCTGGCGCTTCTAAAACGATGTCTTCAGGGGTGTCCCGGATACGGGCCGGCACTTCCGGGGAGTCGGAGTCTTCCTCGTCGCTCCTATCCTCCACGGACCTCTCCTCACACGTGTGATCCATGCACCAGAGGACTCGAACTGCGCAGGAGCGGTGCAAAGAGCCCCCAAACCAGCCGCTCTGCAGGAGTCAGCGGCTCAGTCCACCACTTCCGCTTGAGAGGCGGATGAAAGGGGGCGGGTCAGGAAGTGGCTCCAAGCGTTCTGGTAACCAGGGGAAGGCGGGTCGGCGCAACTGGTGTGGGTGGAGCGGACCCTAGAGGCTACGCCCCCGTGGTCCGTGACTTTCCTGTTGATACCGCGGATGCGTAGGCCAACTGGGTCTCATGGCAGCCTCTCCTCTCCTTAGTCACGTTTGTCCTTTCTTCTGATTCTGACCCGTGCTGACAGTTTGGTACAACCTGTCAACCTAAGAAGTATCTGAACTTGCAGAGAATTTTACTGAAGACATGAGAGGGAGCAAGATCTCAGATGTTCTGACAATAACAATTTTGGGACTTCTTTTCTACATTTGAAATTAAGGAGGGAATGTAAGCAAGATTATATGAAGGTGAAAGGGAGCAAAGTGGGGACTGGATTATAGGATAGTTAACAAGATTATGTGCTGTCTTGAGGATGATTATTTCAAAGGTGTGTTAACCTAGATACACAGAAAGCATGCACAGGGCTTCCTTAAGGCCAAGATAAACCTTTTACTAAAAAGTTCTATGTCTGTGGTGTGGCTGCCCATCATGACCTGCCCATTTAGGAACTTATCATTAGATGACCCTATGAGGTTACTTTCAATAGAATCCCATTTTTAGTCTACAACCTGCAACTAGTAAGGAGGATTTAATACCCTTGGGATCAGAGGGAGAGACTCCAGTTGTTCATGGTTAGATGAACCCAAGAATATGACAACCATCAGGTTGGTCAGGTAGCAAAAGCCCACACAAGAATTTCACATGATGGGTTGTGGAAGGGTAGGCAGCCCACACATGCACATGCATGAGTTGCTGCCTTCCATGTGCAACATCTTCATGGCTGAAGAAACAGCATCCTGCCCATTCCTACAGTTAGGCTGCTGACCCTCAGTGGGCCAGGCCAGCAGTGCTCAGAGCCAGCAAGGAGTTGCAGAAGAGGAAAATGGGCACAGAAGTTGTTTTGGACATTCTAGTTAACAAAGGTTGCACAGATAGAACACTGCATGGTGGGACAGATGAACAGGAGCTCCTGTTGCTTAAGAGAACCTTCTAACATAACTGTGGTATTAAGTCTTCTAAGACATCTTATATGCTGATTGCCAATCACCTTAACAAAGTGAAGTTAGGACCCCAGAGGGGTTATATGCCTTCTGTGTGACAAGAAAAGTTGCTGTATTTTGAGAGTCCTTGTCATGTTGTCAACCAGAGGGTCTTAGTCACTTCCAAAAGAATTGGTGGTACTGGCAGAAACTGATTTTAAACTGACAGTCAACCTCCAGGTCTTAATCTTAGGACCTTCTACGTATCTTCATTTGAGCCAGGTTTCTATGACCTTTTTCCTAATTGGGACCGCTGCCTACAACCATGGAACCTGGGTGTCATTTACCGTCTGAAATTCTAGGTGCTATTGATTGCAAAGCTCAGTTTCAGCCTTCTAAATGCCCTTGCCCTATCAAGACTAAAGTGACCAAAGGCAATGGTTAAAGTGACCCTCTAGTTTTCTTTGGATCTGGTAAGCACATAGGTTTTAGACCCAGAACACAATAGTAGCTAGGGATGCAGGCAGAAAGTGGTGACTTTTATTTATGGGTATGAGACAAAAGCGCTGGCATTGAGCAGAGAGGAGGAAAAAAGCAGGCATGGAGTAATTTGGAGACCAAAAAGCCCACCCTGGGCCTTAGTAAACTTTGAAGGGTGTTGAAGGACACACCAAAATCTTTGGGCCTAGCACAGGGATTCAAGGCACTTCCCCAAGGTTATCCCTTCAGCCAGGGAAAAAAGTGATGCACGCTTAGAATTACTGAAGCTCCCATAAAAGGTTTTTGTTCCCACAAGTGATTCTCATCAAGTGCCTTCACCTAGCACCTAGTCATGCACAACTTTGGGATCAGACTGGCATCCCACAGGGCTGATCCTAATTCCCAGGGAATCTCTGCCCCAAGGGTAGGCCCCTGAATGGGCCTGAATGAGTCTGACATTGGAGACCAACCATCCTTACATTCCTCTATCCCTCTCTTGCCCATCAGTGAAGGTTGTTCCATTCTCCACTGGACGCCCTGGCTAGTAAACATCCTTACTGTCTAGAAACCTAGAACCATAGCTCAGGAAAGGATTTAGTTGACTTTCTGTGTGTAATTTTATACAATAAATAGAATTAATAGCCCTCTTGATGCCTAGGGGTCCCTGGAATGGGGGATGCGCAATACAGACGAGACAGCAGGTTAACCAATTTTAATGGAACCAAATGATTATACAATAATATTTTTATATACATTCATGAAAAAAAAAAAAAAAAGGAAACCCTTGCAAATTTTTGGGGGGACTTGTAGAAAGCAAGCAGTGTGGAGCATATCCTTGTAAAGAATTCCTGGAGTCAGAACTGGAGATTAATATTTTGGTCTTTTCACTTCAACCCTGTAATAGGAGAAATGAGTCAGCATAAGATCAATAAATGAAGCAATTCCCCAGTCCCATAGAGGATGAATAATAGTGCTTACCCATCAGCTTCCATCTTCTTCCTCTTCTCAATGATCTGAAAGAAGTTATAGTGGATAGTTAAATACCAGTCTAAGCTCACCTGAGGCCCAAGTCTGATCTCTCTTCTACTTCCATGGCTCCCCAGCCCTTTTTTTATCCCTGGATTAGTAGACCAGTGTCTCTTCCCAGTTGAACCCCACCCCACCAGAGAGGCAGTCCCACTTACAGCACTTATCTTTTTCCACTGGCGATCAAGCTCTGCCTTGTCATTGGTTTCCTTGAAGCGCCTGGTCTTCCGCCCTTCAGACATTTTGATGCCATACTGGAATGCAGCCCTGAAGGGGAAAAAAAAAAAAACAATCAGGAGAAGAAAGCATCAATTGTATAGCAATAGCAAGGTGTTCCCAGAAGGCCCTTTGGGCAGAGAAGCCATTGGGAAAGGTCTCAACCACACTACGCCCTCTGCCTTGGCGTGGGGCTAGTCCACCCATCCCCATCCCTCTCCTCCCACCCTGGCCGTAGTTAATAACAACTCACTTGGGCAAAGCTTCTTTGTTGTTCATATACTCGCTGTATTCTTCCTGGGTATCAAAGTCCCAGCGGCCCAAGGGGCCCTTCTTGTTACCCTGTTGCAGGAAGAGATACCAGTGGAAATGGAATTTTAGCCCTTGATTAAAGCCAGGCTCTTCCACAATCCCAGATTTCGTAATTTATAAATCATACCATAATAAATAGTAAAACGCTTACTATGTACTTATTATGTGCCAGGCATTATTCTAAACACTAAATACCTATCTTACTTAATTCTCTCAAAAACTCTATTAAGAGAAAATATATTTCTCTCCATTTTCCTGATTATGAAACTGAGGCACAGCAGTAAAATAAGTTGGAATGTCATAAAACTAATAAATGGCAGAGCCAGGGTTAAACAAGGCTCCAAGATGGAATTAAACCATGCTCTTAACCATTGCAGTACAGGGAGAACAAGGAAAAAGTAGATAAAATTTCTTTACCATTAATGGTGGGTTTGCTGAGTTTTAAGACTTGGAGGAAAATTCCAATACTGGTGGGCTAGAATAAACTTCACTGTTTTCAAAAGAGTGCAATTCCTTCTGCCCTTTCTACTTTTATGCACTAAACGCTTGCTTACTGCCTAGGATAAAAATCAAAGCTTGGCACTTTGTAGGAAATAAAAAAAGAAATATATTTTTGGCTATATCTCATTTGATTTTCGTACAAACACTGTGAAACAGTCAAGTGGCCCATGACCCCACAATGCTGATGATCCCACTACTGCAGCTGAGGGAAGGTGAGGAGCAGTAAATGAGACACAGATCTTTTGGGAGTGGGGAAAGTAATATGTACTAAAGAGTAACTGCCCAAGAGCACCCCCACCCCCATCCTTCCAACTCCGTACCTGGTCCATTTTGCTATAATCAACCTCCTCGTCACTGTCTACAGCCATATCATCCATCCTAAAGAGAAGCAACAGTTGAACAGATGGTGTAGACCCAGGCTCCTGTGTTTCATCTAGAAACCTACCCTAGTAAGAAACTATATGCCTAGGAATGACCTTCCCCTTAGACCTCCCTCTCAGAGCCTAATAGAATAAGTTCATTCAAGTAAAAAGTACCCATGGATCCCAGCAAATCAAAGTTCCACCTTATCCCACCCACCTACCCCTGCCCAAACTTGTTCTCCAGTCACGCCAGCCTCCCTTAACTGTCTCACGTACGTGGCTGGGTAGCATTCTGCATAACTGTTGGACATGCCAAAGAAATCTCCCAGCTGCTTCTTGTCCTCTGGCTTCTTCAGCATATGTTATGTTAAAGAAAATAATTCTGCCTGTAGCAGAAAAGCTTCAAGCAGGTAGGGCCAAGCACTAAAAGACCCAACATGAAAACTCTGAAGGAGAGAACTGTAACCTTGAATGGGTTCTCTCACAAAGGGGAAAGTCACAATGACTTCATCCCAGTCAAAATTCAACACAAAAGGGAAGAAGTGGGGTTGTGGGAAAGTAGGGAGGCAGGTGGATTTGGAATAAAAAAAGACAATTCTCTAGAACCCAGGAACTTATTGAAATAAAGGATATGATTCAGTGCTTTCCCAACCAGCAGAACCAGCAAACTTTTCATTGATCGATTTGATCAACTCTTTGGCAGATCCAGGTCCTGGGGAAAGAGAACTCTATTAGCACATTGAAACGAAGAATTTACCACCTCTTCCCTACAACACACTTGCAACTGCAGCTTTCATAAAAACACTTTTTAAGCAATAGAAGCCTTTTAGCTAACAAAATTTTAATCAAATCCCAATTAATACTGAACTACTCTGGTTGAGATGAGGTAGTGTGTTTAAAATATTGCCCACTCAACCTGCCTCACAACCTCAAGACCCCACAGCTGGAGAAATTATGTTTAAAGATCACATAAGCCCTGTCATTGCCCAGGAAAAAGGAGAGAACTCCAGACTTATCTTCTGTCTATTCTGTATAGCAAGACATGGATCTTATGAGAACCCAGAACCAGCAAGTCCCCCAATCCCACCCTTGCAGGCTCTGGACTCTTGAGCTCTAGGTCAGACTCTTAGCCCAGGGGAAAGCAGGACTGCCAGAGCTAATGCAAGACACCTTGGCTACAACTCACCTTTGTCAACGTCCATGGGCTGGAAAGAAAACAGAATCTGAAGTCAGTGTCACCATGAGGGATTTCCAATTACCCCTCAACCCCCAAGTCTGAATCAATTCCCTGCCCCACTGTCCCCCTTTACAGAACAGTTCCTATCCTGGATTAGTTGACCCAGTTGCTTGTATGGAGCCATGAGGTGCCTATATAACAGAGGGGTCCTGTACCGGGCTGGGCAGGTAGAGGTAGGCAGCTCCACCAGCTGGTACCAGGGGCCACATCTTACCTCATCATCTACTTTTGGCTTCTCAAAGTAGCTGTGTCTCTTCTTCTCTTCCTCTCTCTCTCGGTCCCGCTCCCGATCTCGTTCTCGTTCCCGCTCTCTGTCACGATCTCTGTCTCTCTCCCGATCACGCTCCCGTTCCCGATATCTCTCCCGCTCCTTGTCTCGAGGTGTCTTGGTTGTGGAGGGCACATAATCCCCAATGTCTTCAAATATACTAGGAAAAGAGATCACTAGCTGCCAAAATCACACATACACTTTCACTAACCCTAGCCATTTCCCTAGATTCTCACATCCAGTCCTCCCCAAAATGCTGAAGACAAGAAACACAGAGCCCCCTTCCTCCCTCAGATCAGGTGACAAGGGTTAGGACACATACTTCATGTCAGCCTCAGGGGGTTTCTTCTCTTCCAGCTTCCCTAAAATGTGAAGAGAACAATGAGGAAAACTCATTAATTCCCACTCAGCTGCATCATGTGCTCTAATATTTTTTCCTTTTTAAAAATGTCTTAAATTTAAAAAGAGAGGGAGAGAAACATCAATGTGTGAGAGAAACATCAATTGGTTGCCTCTCACATGCCTCCAACTGGGTACCTGGCCTACAACCCAGGCATGTGCCCTCACCGGGAACTGAACCAACAATTTTTCAGTGTGTGTGACGGTGCCCAACCCACTGAGGCACACCAGTCAGGGCTCTCTTAATTTTCAATGCCCTTTTAAACACCTGTTTAGAAGGTGGGACAAAAAGCTACCCATTCTCTCCTTCTCATGCCTCAAAGTTAACCATTGCCTCCTGGGTGGGTCAAACAGACAGAAACTGGATGTAACCATCTCCTCGCCAATGTTCCACTGCTCTCATTTTCCTCTGTTCCCCAGGAGCCTGCCAATGTCCTGGAGACAGAAGGCTCCAGGAGACTTTGGTTCCAACCTCAAATGCCCCGCCACGGGTAAGGTTTCCCTCCCTAACCCTCCAGGTTACCTTTATCCTTCTTCTTGAGCTTCTTGTTGCGGGTACCCTGCCTCAGGTAGGAAAGGATCTGGGTGAGCTTGCTAATAACAATGTCATTTGTAGTCAGTGTGGTCTGGGCCTGAAAATCCCAAGAAGCAAGAATGTTATCCCACTGAGCAGGAATTTCTTCATTTATTCATTCATTCACTTAACAAATTGAAGGATGAGTTAGAATTAGTTAGGTGAAGACTGGGAAAGGAAGTGTTGTGGAAGGACATTCCAGAGAGATGAAAGAGCATGCAAAGGCCTAGGCCAAAAGTGATTCTAGCATATTCGAGAAAGCCAGGATAACTGAAGAACAAACAGGGAAGCATGGTGAAAAAGGCTGAAAAGGCCAGAAGACGCAGAGGCTCACAGGCCACAATAAAGATTTTGCTCTTTATTCTAATAGTGAGAAACCAAAGAAAACTTCCAAACTGTGGTGAGACAAAAATTCGTGTTTTGAAATGATTGCTCTGGCCATGCAAAAAAACAGAATCAGAGATTGGGGTGGGGGTGATGGCTAAAAACTACGGGGTTTCTTCTGGGGATGATGAAAATATTTTTAAATTGCTTGTGATAATGGTTATGCAATTCTATGAATATATTAAAAGCCACTGAATTATACATTTTAAAAGGGGAAAACTGTGGCCCTGGCAGGGTATCTCAGTTGGTTTGAGTAACATCCCACTACTCCAAGGTTGCTAGTACAATCCCCAGTCAGGGCACATACAAGAACTGGAGGATAAAGCCTACAATCTCATTACCTGAGTGATTATCTGTATGCATAGGCCTCACTTAATCCTGTCTGCATTGCTGCCTCCTGAGACTCAATGGTTTGGCTGAACTAAGTGGCTGGGTTGGTGAAGAACGGGGTGGTCTGTGGGCTTCACTTTAAAACTGGTTTCTCTTTTCTATCCTAATGGCTTGGACAGAAAAAGCCCAGAGGCCTGAGATGGGGGAAACCTAAAATATTTCCCTCAGTCCAAAATAAGTATAATGGGCAAAAGGGTTTTGGACAGGTGAGATGTACCTGGCACACCTTCCTCCAAAGAAGCCCTTCTTTTCCCTAATGTGGGACATTGAAAAATTAATACCTGTCTTTTGTCATCTAGTGGTTACGGATTAAATGATGTCCTTTAACCCTGTTGCCCCCAGAATACAACAAGGATGCCAGCCTGTCAAACCAAGCATGCCGTTGTCCAGAGACAGCCAACCAACCTGGAGTCTGCACGATCCTTCCCCCTGTGGGAAGGCCACCCTCCCCTCCACATCCCCACTCTTATTAGGGATTTCTTGACCCACGGGTAGGTAGGACGACGACCATGTCCAGCTTGAAGCAGCTAGAGGAGCTCGAGACCTTCATCCATTGTCCTTTATAAGATTGTAAAGGGTCTTAAGTCTGAGAGGGAGGAATTGTTATTTTTTATTGTTAAAATATTAACTAATTAATTAATTAATTTTAAAAAAGAAGAAGAAGAATATATGAAAGGGTGAGGTGGGAGAGCTTGTATGTACGACCCATGGGCATGGACTTGGAGAGGGGATTGTTGGGGAAGGGGGTTGCTGGGCGGAGGGGAGCAAAGGGGAAAAAAAAAATTGGAACTATTGTAACAATATAATCAATAAAATATACTTAAAAAAAAAAAAAAAAGAACTGGAGGATACACAGAGAGTCCACAGGCATATGAAAGAATGGTCAACATCACTAGTCATCAGAGATGCAAATAAAAACCACAATGAGATACCACCTCACACCAGTCAGAATGGCCATCATCAACAAATCAACAAACAACAAGTGCTGGTGAGGATGTGGAGAAACGGGAACCCTACTGCACTGTTGGTAGGAATGCAGACTGGTGCAGCCACTATGGAAAACAGTATGGAAGTTCCTAAAAAAACTAAAAATGGAACTGTCTTTTGAACCAGCAATTCCACTGCTAGGACTATACCCGAAGAATCCTGACACCCCAATTCAAACGAATCTACGCACCCTTATGTTCATAGCAGCGCTGTTTACAATAGCCAAGTGCTGGAAACAACCTAAGTGCCCATCTGTAGATGAGTGGATCATAAAACTGTGGTACATTCACACAATGGAATACTATGCAGCAGAAAGAAAGAAGGAACTCCTGCCATTTGCGACAGCATGGACGGAACTGGAGAGAATTATGCTTAGTGAAATAAGCCAGGCAATGAAAGAAAAATACCATACGATATCACCTAATACAGGAGACTAATGAACAATACAAACAAATGAACAAAATTGAACAAGGAATAGAAAAACAGTTATGGGGGTCGGGGGAAGAAGGGATAAATAGGGGAAGGGTCTAGTAAAGGATCTAGAATAAATAACCCATGGACATGGACAACAGGGTGCGGAATGATTGTGGGAGAGGGGGTGGGCTGGGTGGGGGGGAGAAATGGGGGGAAAAATGGGGCAACTGTAATAGAACAAAAATAAAATAAAATTAAAACCTTAAAAAAAATATCAACCAATGAATGCATATGTAAGTGGAACAACAAATCAATGTTTTTCTCTTTCTCTCCTCTCTTCCTCTCTCTAAAATCAATACAATTTTAAAAGGGGGGGCAAATTGTATGGTATGTGAATCATATCTCTGTAATAGTTAAAAATAAAAAAAAATATTAGAAGGGAACCGGAGTGGATGTGGGAAAACCAATTAGGAACCCCTTTTCATAGTTCTAGCAAAAGATGATGGCTTAGACTAGAATGTTATTGGTGGAGACAGAGAAAAGTGAATGGATTCAGTTGAGATTTAGGAGCTGAAAGGTGGACTGAACTTGGTGATGGGTTAAATATGGTCAATGAGGCCAGGACAGAATTGAGGCTGATTTCCAGGTTTGAGACTCATGTGAAAGGCTTTCAGGATTTGGGTTTCTCACCTCCATGGTGGGGCAATCCGCTTTGCTGCGGATAAGAGTGGTGGGGATGTCTGTGTCAGCATATTCATCATCCAGGTCTACCACATAGGCCATGCGGCCGGGCAGGAACAGCTCATTCCGCTCATATGCCTTGCTTTTGAAGAGCATGCGGTAAACATTGCGGCCTGTGAAAAGAGGAAGAGCAGCAAGAAGTCAATGAGACCCTTTTACAGTAACAGCTGCCATTTACTGAGTGCTTACTCTGTGCTAGCCAACATGCCAAGTGCACTGCATGCTTTACTTTGCTTCATTCAATCTTTAAAACAGCCTTGCATTATCTCCTTTTAACTGATAAGAACATTAAAGCTGAGAGTTAAATGATTTAACTAAAGTCATATAGCTACCAAGTGACAATACAAAGAATGAGACACAGGCAGTCTAACTCCAAAGCCTGAGCTCCTATTCACTCTTCTCCATTGCCTTCTCAAGGACGCTATGTGCTTACCATTGTATAAAGCCCTGTGAGGAATAAGGATGAGGGTTGTTTTATTTTTTAAAGATTTTATGTATCTATTTTTAGAGACAGGGGAAAGGAGGGAGAAAGAGAGAGAAAGAAACATTGATGTATGAGAGAAACATCAATTAGTCGTCTTGCATGCTCCTGCAACCCAGGTATGTGCCCTGACTGGGAATCGAACTGGCAACCTTTTGGTTTGTGGGATGATGCCCAATCCACTCAGTCACAACAATGAGGGCAAGGATGAGGTTTAAGGTAATATTAATGATGGATGAAAAACCAGTTCATCATTAGTAGGCATATTGCCTATATTCTCTTTATCCAAATAATCTCATGAGGTAAACATTAACTCTACTTTTGCTGATGGACAAATAGGCACTGAGAAATAAAGTCACATGCCTAAACCAGATGTGTAGTGTGGTTTCATCATCAGGATTCTAACCCAGTTCTCACAGACTGCAAGTTCTGGATTTTTAATCACCAACAATACTACCTCCCTTAAAGTATAAGCCCTACCCTGAAAGAACTTCCAACCTAACTAAGGAAACATTAATGACATACAAAATAACTAAGTCCATGTCTGAATTCTATTAAAGTATTTTATAGAAACTAGCTGATTTAGGGGCAGAGAGAGAGAGAGAGAGAGAGAGGAAAAATAGGCTGAAGGAAAGGGGACGCTTATCCTGCTCAGTTTATTAGTCTACAATTCACCAAGAATGCAAAGCCACTAGTGTGGAAACTCTGTACTCACCCAAACGTGTTTTAAATTCAATTTTGTTTTCAGGATCCTCATCTTTCCTGAAAAGACAAAAAAAAAAAAATTTATTTATTTATTTATTTATTTTGCTATATGCGTTCCTATTTAAGTTCTCACCTTTCTAAACTCTCAAGTCCTCCCTGATGTTTACATACTTTGTTTCCTTCTGGGGCTTTTCCATTAGTTCTTCCTCTTCTTTCTCTTTGCTGGCAATCTCAGCTCGTACCTAACAGGAAAGCAAGTAGCATTTAGACATGTAACCATTTTTACACATATTTACTGATACTATACTACACAGTGCCAGGAACTAAGAACTCAATACTAAACAAGACAATATAATCTTTGCTCTAACTGAGCTTATAGCAGGAGAGACAGACATATTAAACAATCAACAAAGTGTGATAACTGCTATAAGTAAAATAGAAGAGGTATGCAAGGATGTAGGAAGTGGGAGGTGAGGGGTGAAGAGAAAATAAAATTGAAGCTGAGTACTTGAAGAAGTAGCAATCAGTCCTACAGAAGGGCCACTGTTAGCCCTTCTGGATGGTCTGAATTAACAGCAGTCTCCCTTCTCACTTTGAAAGGTCCATACAAGAGAATTGAGCATTCTAGTATCACTCTCCACTCACTCCCCAAGGCTCACCTTTTGAAGCAGAGCAAAATCCAAGCCTTTCACCAAATGGGTGTGCTCCATGTCACCACCCAAGAATTTGGACTCCTGGATCAACTGTCTTCTCTTCTCTGCAGCTGATTTGTCCCTGTATAACAAAAGAGGCCACATTAGAGTAGTCCTTTGTGGGTGGCAAATGCCTCTTGAAATAGCTCTATGTGGGTCCAAGAGCAGGGAAGTGTGAGGAAGAATTCCTATTGCAATTGTTTGACTCTGGGAAGCTGAGGAAACCATGCTCAGACTCCCTTGGTACTCACGCCTCAGCAGTGGGGCCCACAGCCCTGTAGTTAGCTGTGGTGCTGATCAGCTCAGTTTCCTCATAATCCTTATTCACACCATCTCGCCGTTCCTTGGCTCGGTCCCGGTACTTCTCTGCTAGTTCTCTCTCTCTCTCAATTTCTTGTTGGCGAAGCTTGGCATAATAACTATGACCAGCGAAAGACAAATGTGTAAGCCTCACCAGCTGCTATCCCAACATCAATAGAACTGTTCCTGCCTGTTTCCCTATACCTTCATCCAACTCTCTATGGTGAAAACTCATACATGTCCCAAAAAAACTGCTGGTCACCTCTTGGTAGTCCTCAAAATCACAACTACAGCATCTTCCAGCTCAGATACATTGTTCTATCTGCTACCTCAGACCTCTCCATCTGTCACTTCAGAATTCTTTAATGCCACCCAAGTCTACATCATTGATACTCTATAGGTATAGGTATAAGACTTTTCTATACAGCATCTGTGAAGTCATCTGAATTATTATCACCTTTCAAATTCCAACAGAAAATAAATAACTCCTTGCCAGTTCTCTCCCAGAAGAGTGGAAAGCTAATTACAGGTCCAGAAAGTCTAGAATCATATAAATAATGATGATGATGATGATGATGACAGGTCCTGGCTGGTTTAGCTCAGTGGATTGAGCGTCGGCCTGCGAGCTAAGTGTCGCTGGTTCGATCTTCCAGTCAGGGTACATCAGAGAAGGAAAACTCTGACTCCAAAAAAACCTCCGCTGCCTTGCGGCATACCTCTTCAGGGGAAAGGCTAAGGGAGTAAACCCCGACAGAAAATCCGGAGCCGGAGTCCCTAAGGCGGTTTGACGTTGTAGTCAACACCGGCAACTCCTGCGGCGCACCTGAAGCCAAGCTGTATTGACTCCGTCTTTCCCTTGGACCCTTCAGCTGCGAAGAGAGGGGGGGTCTGCTGCATGGGCAACAGCAGACCCTCCATATCACCCTGCCCAGGCTCTGTAGCTTCAGCGTCATCGCAAGATGTCGATTCAACACGGGAGGAGACAGATACGATGTCACTCCCGAGTCGGACTGCACAGCCATTCTCGGCGGTGCAGATAGACTCTTAAGAAGCTACACCATCGTCTCTCGAGACGGACGGCTGCTGACGACGACGATGACGACGACGATGATGATGACAATGATGATGGCAGCCAAGATTTATTGGATGGTTACTACATGCCAGGCACTGGTACTAAGTGTTTACATGTACTATCACAATTGATCTTATCACAACCTAATAAAATTTACCACTATTTCTATTCTATCCATGAGAATATTAAGGATTAGAAAGGTTAAGCAAAATGCTAAGGTTATTCTGCTAAAATTGGTAAAGAGGAGATTAAAACACCCCAAAACTGCCACTTCCCACATCATTCCTCTCCAGTATGAAAGCAGGGAGCCTTATGACAATAAAGGAAAACCTCAGTCTCTAGTCTTTTAACTAGTCCCTACTCCTTTCCCTCAAGGACTATCCAACCTAAAACCAACCCTCCTCCCTCAATCCTTCACCTTTTCTTTTTTCTCCTTCGTGCAGCTGGGTCTTCATCCTCATTGTACTCCCTTGGCATTCTAGAAGGGAAGGAAATTCACTTATAGCAAAATACTGCCACAGCTCCAGAAACCCCCCAAAATAGCCTTGAGGACTGAAGAAAGGTCTAGAACACTGACAAGAGCAACAGTTTCAATCAGTCAGAGATCCATGTTAATATTTGTAGGTGTTCCCCCAAGTATCTGCCCAGTATCTGAGTCTGTGGGGCTAGAATGGGCCCAAGGAATCTGCCCATTTAAGCACCAGCAGCACTTCTAGTACAAGCAGTTCATGGAACATACGCTGAGAAAAAGTGAAATCCCAGAGCATTCCAGTCTCCACTGGATGTGGAGCTTCAATGTCCATAGAGAAAGAATCAGAACTGCAGGCTTTACAAAAGAACTAGCCTTCCAGTTCCTAAGGCATCTAGATAAATAGATTTTCTGTAGGAAATAGATGGGAGACAGGTTGGTTCACCCCAGAACTTACTCATGGTGACGTGATTTGGAGGGCGGTGCAGAGGTAGGTGCAGCCCTTGGGGTCATAAGAAGTTTCCTGAAGTCTTCATTGGTGAGTTTTGATCTAGAAGGCAAAGATTTTTAAAATTGGTACCCAATAAAAATTAGAAAAGAAATATGTAAAAAACATGGTTAATTTTACTGGAAATCAGGGGAATATAACTTAAAATAAAAACATGCAGCCCTGGCTGGGTAAGCTCAGTTGGTTAGAGCATCATCCCAACATGCCAAGGCTGCAGGCTCAATCTCTGGTCAGGGCACATACAAGAAGCAACCAACGAACACATAAATAAGTGAAACAACAAATCGCTGTTTCTCTCTCTCTCTCTCTCAAATCAACAAATTAAAAATTAAATAAAAAATTTTTAAATGCTATTTCTACTGCCTCAAAGTATTAATTATTAAAAAGTTTGATAAATCAACTATAAGTGAGAACTTGGGAAGTGGATACTCTCAAATATGGCTGATGAAATGTAAGTCAGTAGAGCCTATTTAGAGGGCAATTTGGCAGTATCTATTAAAATTTAAGTATGTACCTATGACCCAATAACTCCATTTGTCTATATAAATGGCCAGTTCTCAGAGCTTTGAAAATAAAAACTTGCAAACTACCATAATGTCCTTTAACTGGAAACTAACGAAATAAACTGTAACAGGATTTCCCAAGTGTGGGGAAGATAGCACTGATGGTACAAAAGATAATTTTAATTGGTACAGTGGCAAGGAGTCATTCCTTGACCAAATTTTAGTCAGGTACCTTTGAGCCCTCTTCCAACTAGGCCTCTTCTTTGGCCTGCTGAGCCCAGTTTTAACAATGGAAAAAAGCAAGTATAAATAATATATATACTATGTAACACCATTTAATTTAAATATTTTAACTCATAAATGATATATTTTCCTTAGATATACATATATGTATATAAGTGCATTTTTTAAAAGAGTAGGAAGAAAAGGTACATATAAAAAAGATAACGATGGTTACCTCTAAGAAAGGGAGTGGAACTGGGAATTTTATCAAAGAGAATTTTCCCCTTATTTCCGATGTTTTATTTTTCTATAAGAAGAATTCCTATGTAATGTGTAATTAAATACCAACTTTAAAAACTAGCACCCTAGCCCTGGCTGGTGTGGCTCAGTGGATTGAGTGCTGGCCTGAGAACCAAAGAGTCCTGGTTCCATTCCCAGTCAGGGCACATGCCTCGGTTACGGTCCAGGTCCCCTACTGGGGGCACGCAAGATGCAACCACACATTGATGTTTCTCTCCTTTTCTCAGTCTCTTCCCTGCTCTCTAAAAATAAATAAATAAAATCTTAAAAAAACAAAACAAAAACTAGGATCCTCCCTGCCAGAATTTCCCTTCTAATACTCTTATGCAGTTGACCTGACCCAGTTAAAGTGGCAAGTGGTACAATTATTTGACCATCCTTGCTGACAACACATTCAGAATTCTTTTACCATCACCACCACTACCACCACCCTACTCACTGCCCAGCTCATTTCCATGGTCAGAAATCAAAACACTCACTGGTGAAAGGAGTGAGGATCATCCACATCGTGGCCATCTGGGGCCAAAGGGTTGGAGAACGGCTCGCCTAAGAAAAAGAATCGGCATTAATTTAATCAACCTCTTTTGTGTCAGGTCCTGTGCAAAAGTTGGGAATATAACAGTGGACAATAGAGATGTGCTTTCCTGTCAAATTGCTCACAATCTAGTGAGGAAGAAAGGCAAGAACAGCGACAGTAACAATATAATGCAGTAAGTACTGAAGCGGGAAAACACAAAGAGCTGTGGGACCCCAGAGGAGGGGTGGTCCCTAAACCAGCTGGAGGATGAGCAAAGATTTCCTGAAATGACATCTAAGATACTAAGTGAGAGATAAATGGGCGCAACCCAAGATTAAGTGATACAGGGTTTTTCGGGGGGGGGGGCGGGTTGTAAAGTTCACAGATAAATCCCATCTGTCGACATTTGGAACAAAGACCAGACTTAGAGACAGAGTCTGGGGCTGCCTGGCCTCACCTGGGGCCCGACGGCCGTGCCAAGGCTCCAAACTTCACTCCGGCCCCCCCACACACCATGTCTAAGGTCAAAATAGCACGCCAAGTGTCCCGAGTCCCGCAGAGAAGAAAGGGCAGACGACCCGAGACTTACTATCTCGCTCCGGCATTTCGTCCGCGGTGTTTCAACGCCAGCAAGCAAGGAACCTCCAACTACAACAAAGCAGCGACAGCCTCTTCCCCACAATGCACCTCCGGATCCAACCCACAGTGCCTTGCGGTCGCAATCTCTCCGCACCCGCCCACCCGCAGAGAAACTGGAGAAGGTGCGACTGGTGCCCTACAGTGTATTTATATCAGCGGCTAAATTAAACCCCGCCCCATACGTCAGCCAACCAATCGCTGGGGCTGCAGGGTCCGCGATTGGTCCGCTTGGAAAATTAGTCCGAAGGCCAGGGCACCGGGGAACTAGCGGAGATGGCGGCGGCCGCGGCGAGTCGTGGTATCGGGGCCAAGCTAGGTCTACGAGAGATTCGCATCCACTTATGCCAGCGCTCTCCTGGCAGCCAGGGTGTCAGGTGAGGCACAGCGTGGTGAGGCGGGCGGGCTTCGGGGCGCCGGGGTCACGACCTCGACCTCCCGGGTGTTTGGGGAGGCCCGCTCCTACACTGTATGCGCGGCGCTTTCTCGGGCACCGCAGGGACTTCATCGAGAAACGCTATGTGGAGCTGAAGAAGGCGAATCCCGACCTGCCCATCCTAATTCGCGAGTGCTCTGATGTGCAGCCCAAGCTCTGGGCCCGCTACGGTGAGTGCGGGACCCCGGGGGTCTGGGACCCCGGTGGGGAAACAAAGGTTCGAAAAGACAAACAGCCGTCCAAGGTCGAGTGAAAACTTGAAGAGGAGTCTGGACCTAAGACTTTGGCCTTGCTTTTGACCTTGTATCCAATAAGGAAATTTACGTTCGTAGGGTTATAGGATGTTTGTGTCTTGGGTAAATAAATAGACGTGTGGAGGCGGGCCCAGTCCTGCACAGGGACCAGAAGCTGTCATTTTTGTAATTCAGAAGAGTTTTCAGATAGGAGAGGTGCTGGTCAGTTCTTGTCAATGTAGATCCTTCCAAATTATGTGTGGGCAGTGCCAGTTCAGGTAGTGTTAGAGTCTCAATAATGAAAACCTAAAATAATGATTCTGTGTTAAACACTTAATACTGTGCTCGGTGCTTTCCTATCTTAAGTCTCACTTAATCTTCATTATATGAGGGGTTTAATCCTTTTTTTTTTTCACTAGCGATTATAAAGTAGAATCAAAATTTTTATGGAACATACCTACAGTTATGTAGCCCATAACTGTATTGAGCCCTTCCTAGAATGCACTTCTGCCAGACAGCTATGGCTGGCTTCTTATTATTCAGGTTATTTTCAGTTCTGAGCTTATGATTCACCTCAAAAAGGCATTCCCTGATCAGTTATGTAACATTGCCCCAGCCCCTTTGTATCAAATTACCTATTTCAATTTACCACAACCTGAAAATTACTATCAGGTTGCCTGACACATAGAAGGCATGCAATATTTACACATACTGAATAGTGGTATTTTAATAATGGTTCTTAACACCTTGCCCTAGAAATGTCTGGAGAAAGTGGGGAGTCACACCTAAGGCAGATTGATTCTAACAGTGGACATCTGTAGTAATGCCATGCACTAAAAACTGAAGGAGGAAAAAGTTTCTCCTTCCAAAAACCAGTAGACTAGAGATGGACTCAAATAGCTACAGTATATTATATTAGATGCAGAGAAGGAAAACTCTGACTCCAAAAAACCTCCGCTGCCTTGCGGCATACCTCTTCAGGGGAAAGGCTAAGGGAGTAAACCCCGACAGAAAATCCGGAGCGGGAGTCCCTAAGGCGGTTTGACGTTGTAGTCAACACCGGCAACTCCTGCGGCGCACCTGAAGCCAAGCTGTATTGACTCCGTCTTTCCCTTGGACCCTTCAGCTGCAAAGAGAGGGGGGGTCTGCTGCATGGGCAACAGCAGACCCTCCATATCACCCCGCCCAGGCTCTGTAGCTTCAGCTTCACTGGAGAGGACACTCCAGCGTCATCACAAGATGTCGATTCAACACGGGAGGAGACAGATACCGTGTCACTCCGAGTCGGACTGCACAGCCATTCTCGGCGGTGCAGATAGACTCTTAAGAAGCTACACCATCGTCTCTCGAGACGGACGGCTGCCGACGGATTATATTAGATGACTACGGGAGCCACAGAATGGGCATCTAGCCAAGGCTAGGTCTGTGCAATGAATGCACTGCTCACGTGGTTAATAAATGACTACTGTGCCCCTTTGCACTTCCCTGAGACACCTTCCTTACCATCGTGGCCACCTAGAATCAGCCAAAATTCTAGTTGGACCTGGGCTTAATAGATGTGTTTGAGACCAACTGGATAAATTCTAGTCATACCAACTCCATCTCTCTACTATCCTTCCTATCATAACAACATTGTAACACTGTAAGTTGATGACAAACCTGTTGTTATACTTTGCTAGCCCCCACAGTGCAGAGTGGATACTTAAGTCACCTCCCTTTCTCTCCAGCATTTGGGCAAGAGAAGAATGTGTCTTTGAACAACTTGGGTGCTGATCAGGTAACCAGAGCCGTAGAGAATGTGCTAAGTGGCAAAGCCTGAAGCCTTCACTGAGCATTAAGAGCAACAGCCCCATAGTCTGCTGGACTGAGTACAATGTGGAAAAATGTATTCTCCTGTTCTGTATAAAGCTTGTGCTGTAAGGTGCTGTCTCACAATGTTCTTTACCTCATTCCACCTTCCACCCCTATTGTGCAACCACTGAAGCAAAGCAGTTTAATATAAAAATAAAACTTTATTCTGTCCCATCAAAAGCCACCAGCTGCTAAAGCAAAACAAGACAAAAAAAGAGGGGGAGAGAGAGATTCCAGGGCCCCAGAGTAAGTAGACCACAGCCACTTTCCTCTGGTCCTGCCTGGACAGTGCTGAGTGAAAGAGGGAGCTGGAGTCCAAAGGTCCTGGTTTAGGCTTAGGTGTGGGATCAGAGAACATGAGGCATTCTTATGGTCCTAAACCCCCAAAAGGGACTCTATGGACATGGAAGCTGGGGTGAGGGGGAGGAGTGGAGTAAGTGACATTGAGAAGCCAGGTCACCCATGAAGAACTGTCTGCTGGAGCGCATGCACTCGATCCTGGAGCTGTGCCTCTTCCTCATGCCTTTTAAGGGCCTGTAGCCCTGATTGCTGCAGGAAAGCCTGGGCAGCCTAATGGCAGGGAAGAAAAGGATTCAACACCTAGGTTCCTGTGTCCTAACACTCAACTCCCAGAACTTTGTGGGTTAGTCCACTTCTTGGGAGAGGGTGCGTTCCCAATAAGAGGGTGTTGTTTCTGACCTGGAGCCCATATAGGCTATCCAGATCCAGAGAAGTGGCTATATAGTTAGAACTGGGATAAAAGGGGCCATGGTGAGACTAGAGGCTTCAGAACAAAGGGGACTGAGAACCAGGACCAGAAACCAACCTCTGGCCGATAGAGGAACAGCAGTTGCAGCAGCTCCAAACTCTGGCCTACTACTTCAGTGTCAGAGAAGGCCAACATGTCCAGCAAGGAGGAGAGCAGGGGTCCTGGCCACAGATACCAGCAATAAGCAGGACCCTTCTCTGCAATGTTGCACAGAACTGTGAGCACCTGTAGAAAGATATGTGTACACACAGTCTCCACAAAGGATGAAAGCCATTGATAGCAAAAACTATAGAGTACTGACCACATGCCCCAGGCACTGTGCCCAGCAATTTTATTAGCATGTTCCATAATCCCCACACTGCCCTCAGGATTATTATTCCTAATTATAAATCAGGAAACTGAAGCTTAAGGTGATTAGTTAATTTGCCCAAGGTTAGTATCCAGTAAACCAGTTTAGGGACTCACACCTAGAAGGGTCTGCCCCTGAGACCATCCATACCATACCACCTGCCAGCTCTCAGCTAAGGGCACTTCTGAGCTCCTACTGCTTACACTTGGACTCAGATGTTTCCAATACCTACCAATACGCTCACCACATTAGATACTGGCAACAACTGCAAGAGAGACTCAGTCAGATCCAGGGACAGCAAAGAGGTACAGAAGCTAGGACTGTTTGCTGGAAGGGAAAACGTCAGTGTGAAGTCCCTCTAACTGCAGCCTGAAAACAGCCCCTCAATCCAACCCACCTCAGTCCAAGCCACAAGGAAGTTTTCCCAGTATCTATAGGTCCGGGCCTAGGCAGATTATGGCTCATACCAGTGAGGTTGTTAAGAAGCCAGAGGCCCTCGGGCAGCAGGCTGGGCTGTTTCTGGAGAAAAAACTGCAGAAGGACAAATAAGGATGCCACAACACGCTCATCTCTGAGCTGCATTTGCTCTCCCGCAGCATCGGCCGCTGGCTCTGTGAGCAAGTTGCTTAGACACCGAAGCACAGGGCACACCAGCTGCAAAGACAAGTTGGGGATCAGGTGTAAGGAGGAAGGGGCTACCTACATACTGGATAAGGCACAGAGTAGGAAGAAAGGGTGAACAGATCTTGACCTGTCCTCTTCACCTACCAGCTCCAGTCCTGCATTCTCGGATCTCTGGACAGCGCCAGCCAAGTCCAATAGCAGCAGCCCCAGAATGGACAGAGCCCCATGGGTGATGAGCAAGGCATTGTTGACCTGGCTGGGCAACAGGAAACAAGTATTGAATAGTTACTACTCAGCCAATTCCACTTCAAGCAGGCAAACAACATAGGTCTATGGGTTTCGTGGGTTTCCTGGATTCTGAGAAATAGACCATGGAAGGAAGAAAACACAATTCCAGAACCCAGAGTTCAAAAGCCTAAGTGTCATGAAGGGAACCACAGGAGAGGTCTGTGGCACTTTCTCAACTGGCCTGTTACCTGCAGATGATGTAGTGAAGGCACCAGGCAAACTCCACAGCAACTCCAGGGTTCAGCTTTGGGCCAGGTTGCAATAGTTGAAGCATGTGCTGGGGGAGAGTGGAGTCCAGAACAGAGCTGCCAACACAAGCAAAGCTGTAAGAACCACAGAAGGCAAGATGCCTATTGCTCTTCCCAAAGCCTAATAGCAAGTGGTAAAGTGTCAAAACCCAAAATCCTTCCCAGCCAGACACATGGAGTTAAATGTGCAACAGCTTTGGAACCAGACTTGATCAGGTATGAAGAGGCTACACTGCCAGATGGGTCATCCCCTATCTGCACATTTGGAGACACAATTTTACTTACGGGATGATCTTCTCTGGAGCTTCCTTAGCCTGCAGGAGCTGGGACAAGGCATATCCAAGGGCTTCCAGCACAGTCAGATGGGGGGACTAGAAGTAGACACAGTAGGGATCTGACTCTTGGAATCTAGGCCAGACGATTTCCTGAAATTTTCAACCCCTTAGCACAGGGCTGGAGCTGCCTAACCAAAGCAGTACGGGCATGTGGAAAGGAGTGAGGAGACGGTCACCCAGGGAAGAAGACAGAGAAGATGGACACTCACCTGGATGCAGGCAGCCAAGGCTGGAACAATGCCCTGTGGCAGGAGCTGCCTTCTCACAGCTTCACTCTCCACCATCAGGTTACCCAATGTATACAGACAGAGCTCCTGGGAGCAGGACAACAAAAGCACTGGGCTTGGCCCATGTCAGGCCAGGGTTGGGGTGGGCAGAGAGGATGGAGCAGCCTTGTCCTTGAGACTCTGGGCACCAGAGGGTGGAAGATGATGGAATGGATGGGTGTATGTATGGCTGTGGGCAACAGGGGAAACAGGTTTTCTTCTCCCTACTTGCCAGCTGGACCCAAAGGCACTTTCTAAACAAGCCAAAAACAAAGTAGGAAGGGACAGGGCTTACTATAAAATCTGAGCTGTGACCGGAGAGGTAGGTGAGAAGGTACGAAGTGGCTGGCAGGCAGGCCTCAGCCACCGCAGACTGCTCAGAATGAGAGAGCTCATGAAGGCACCGAGCCGCCTCAAGTTGCAGCAGGGCCTGGTTGCTGGTCAGGAGCCCGACCAGGGTCCGCATGCTGCCCTCCAGCCTACATGAGTGAGTACCAGAGGCCTGTTCAGCCTGTGGCCCCTCCCCTCTATACTCCTATCCATCCCCTAGGACCCCAGCCACCCACTCACACCACCCACACTGACCTGATGAAGGTCTGCTGTGTCTCTGGGTGCTGCAAGCCTCGACGAAGGCTGACCAAAGCGCCCTCTCTCTCCTTGTCCTCTGTTCCCCGCTGTGCTAACCACAGGAACTGCTGGATCTGGAGGCCAGGGCAGGGAGAGATGGCAACACAGTTGCCAAAAAGCAAATCTTTTTTTTTTTTTTTTTTTTTTAATTTTATTTTGGTTTTTCAATTACAGTTGTCCCCTTTTCCCCTAATTCCTCTCCCCCACCCAACTCACCCCCTCTCCCGCAATCATATCCCTCCCCGTTGTCCATGTCCATGAGTCTTTTATATAGGTTCTTTCAAAAAGCAAATCTTGAGCCCTGATCTGCCCACTTCACCTGGGAGGCCTCCAATATTGCACCATCCCTAGAACTTGTCATTCACACTAATATGGCAATAAGTGCCAACACTGCAGTAGAGGGGATTGGGACTGGGCTTAGTACCAGCCCTGCCACTTACTCTTCAAGGGGTCTAAACCTCAGTTGTTCACCTAAAAAAAAGGGGGGGGGTGGATAACATCTATCCCACCTTCTTACAGGGTTATTTCAAGGATAATATTTAAACCTGGAATAACCTACCCCTCCAAATCATTCTCCCCATGCAACCTGTACTCTAGCATCACCTAGCATAACATGACTTTTTAATGGTGCCAAGATTTTGCACAGTCTATTTCTTCTGCCTGGCATATCCTCCCCAGGTCCTCCACTCCCTTCAGATTTCTGCTCCTATCTCTGCCTCTGGGAAGTTAGCTCTTTCTGGCTTTCCATGGCACTTAGGGGTTCCTATTGTGCCTCATGTTTCCTTCATGTCAAGTGGTAGCACATCTGTCTACTTCATGGGCTGTGAAAACTTAAAAGAAAGGGACTCTTCTTCTTTTCTGTACCTCTGTACCCAGCAGTCTCTTGGCATAAAGTAAATACACAATGAATAAAGGGTATAACCCAGGCATAAGTGCTTTGTAAATTATATATGTAAACACAGACAATACAAACACAGAGGATGCCCAATACATGCTGAATGAATAAATGAACTAAAACCAACTCTTTCATTCATTTATTCAATAAATACTGTACAGGCATCCAAGTTTTCAGTAATGATGAAGATAGGGTCTAGGTTCCCATGGACTTAAAGTTTAGTTAGAGCCCTGGCTGGTGTGGCTCAGAGGATTGGATGCCAGCCTGTGAACCAAAAGGTTGCCGGTTCGATTCCCGGTCAGGGCACATGCCTGGGTTGGAGGCGAGGTCCCTAGTTGGGAACTTGTGAGAGGTAACCCATCAATGTATCTGATGTATCTCTCGCACATCAATGTTTCTCTCCCTCTTTCTCCTTCCCATCTACTCCCTCTAAAAATAAAAATAAATAAACTCTTTTAAAAAATTTTAGAGAAATAATAAGCAAATAAATTAGGTGGGATGATTAATATTCTGCAAACATGCTGTCAAGACAAAATACCAAAAGGGACCCACTTGAGATGCAGTAAAGATAAAAGCCTTGACAGGAAAGAGCCTGGTATATTGTTCCAAGAACTGAAAAGGGGGCAGTTTGGTTGAAATTAGTAATCTGATAATATTGGAGGTAGGCCAAGATTAGATCATGCTGGACTTTATAGGTCACAGTAAGAAGTTTGGTCTCTGTGTACCGCCCCACCCCACCCCCCGCCGCCCTCACGAGTTTCTATGTCTATATAAAGGACGAATCTAACTGATGTATGGAGAATGAACTTGAGGGCCGCACGTAGAGATGCAAATGACCCGTTAGGAGACTGCTGTAAGTATCCATTGGAGGGTGGTGGGAGCTGCGATGGAGAGGCACAGAAAGACCCAGAGTTTTGTTTGCTTGTTTGTTTTTAATCCTCACTGAGGAAATTCATTTCATTGCTTTTAGAGTGAGTAAGGGAGAGAGAAACATCATGAGACAGATTGGTTGCCTCAGTTACGCTCCCCGACCAGGGGGATCGAAGCCACGAGCTTTCGGTTACGGGGACTACGCTCCAACCAAGTGAGCCACGCTGGCCAGGGCATCTCCACAGTTCTGTAAAGGGTTAAAAACAACAACAACCACACACACACACACACCTAGCGGGTGGGCTAGGACTTGAAGTATTGATATGGGAATGAGGGTCGGGATGGGGTAAAGGATACCCCAGTTTCTGGCTTGGCCCATTTTAAGTTTTTAAGGGACCACGTTCAGGTTTGGGGACGGACCTCGAGTACTCTAGGAAGGAACTGGGCGCCAGCCAGTACGGACCTCACCGCGCACCTGCCCCCTCACCTCAGCTTCCCCGAGGATCAAGGCCACACATCCCCCTTCGGCATCCTCTGGGGTGTCGTCTCTCAGCAGCCTCTTGCTGACCAGCTGCTGCTCCCTTCTCGCCTTCCGCAGTACTGGGGACAAACGAGCCGGCTGAGAGCAAAGGAGAGGCACCCAAGACCCAGAACCCCGTCTCCCACCCAGGGACCCTCCACGGCCACACCCCCATCTTCCGTGTTCCCTCGCCCGTCTGCACCTGCCTCCCGCTCCCGCCGGCGGCGCCGTAGCTCCTCCACCCCGCATCCCACGGGTCTGAGACGGCCCTGCCGTCGGTTCCACATGGTGGGGCTGCAGGAAATTCTCCCTGAGCACAAGGAGGGGACCACAGACACGGGGTATGGGAGATGGCAGTGACCGCGCAGCCGCAGCGCCAGGCGGAAGAGGCCGTGAAGCAGGCGTGGCTCTGTGCCAAATGAAGGCGGGCCGAAGCGAGGGGGCGAGGCCAGGGGCTGAGGCGGGGCGAAGGGAGGGGAGGGGCAAAGGGGGGGGCGAATGGGGGAGGGGCGAAGGGAGGGGAGGGGCGAAGGGAGGGTGGAGCGGAGCTGGGCGAAGGCAGAAGCGTGGGAGCTAGGCTGAGAGCCAAGCGAAGGGCCTACCTCCTTGGTTTGTCTTCTTCCCAATACCAGGAAAGAAAGTGCGTAGAACTGTACTCAAGAAAGAAAGAGATAACTAAAGGGGGGGAAAAAAAGATAAAACAAAAAAAGGAAAGAAAGTAACTCAATCCCTACCCGGGCTACCTCAGGCCAGTAGCGTCACCTTCCACTCAGCAAACAACCTCCCCACTCCTAAAACATCCTAGAGGAACATTCAAAACTAGCCCTAGTTCTAGGAAGATATGGGATACCATTTATTAGTATCCCCCCTCACCTCACCCCAATGTTCGCAATAGCAATTATTCCCATTTCATGGGCGAGGAAAATTAGACAAATATAATTATTTCACTGCATAAAAATGAGCTGTATTATTTTTAGAATAAAGTAAATTACCAAATTTTGAGCGCCACTAATTTATTGGGTACTGGGGAAACACCGATGAGTTTAAAAAGAAAAAGGTGTTCCTTACCCTCAAAATCCAAATTGTGGCCAACGTGGTCTAATCCCTGCATATATCTCCAGTTTCCGCTGAAAGGTACCTCACCTTATCATCTCTCCTGGATCTTCTCTTTGTTACCTAAACAAGCCTTGCTCTTTTCCTCCTCCAGGATTTTGCACAGGCTGTTCCTCTACCTAGAACCCTGTCCCTGACCCCCAACCTCAAATCCACCCCAACCAGCACCCTTCCCTTAACATCATTCTCAAGATCTCAACTCCTATGTCTCCTACTCAGTTCTACTGGACCAGTTGCCCTTGTTATAAAAGTTTATAACAGCATATATTCTTTCACAACCCTTTTCACAGCTGTCATTAAGTTATAGTGTAATTGATGTTGTCTCCTCCCAAATCGCCTTTACAACTCCAAGACAGTAGTGTCCTAGTAGCACTTCAGAAGTTCCACTGGAGGCCTCTGATTTTTAGAAAGCTCTTACTTAAGCAAATACACAAATAAGAAAAGAATCCAGGAAAGGGCATTGTTCTTCAAACCAACTTCCTTCCTTGAATTTAATTCCACCTTTTGAAGTCAATTGATAAAGTCTTTGGTCTCACCCACAAAACATCTAGTAAAGTAGCTGTAGACTACCATTATCTTGTCTTCCACACCTTCTCTCCAGGCCCAGCATCCAGCCAGCCCCTGGACAGCCATCTATTGAGCACCTGCTCTGGACCATGATCTAGCTGGGGATAGGGCCCAAGTCTTGTCCCTTTCCTCATGAACAGGCTGACTTCTATAACCACATCTTTCTCATGGTGGGGAAGTTATGATACATCTCCAGGCAAAAGCTATGTTCTGCCCAAAGTGTCTGCTCAGTTACAGATGCCAAAACTGCCTTTTTACTCTTACCTACCTGGCAACGCTGTTAACCCTATAAGAAACAGCCCCATGTCTTCTCTACTACGGGCCTAGGTGTTCCTTTCTCCTACCACAAGTCTTCTTTAAGAGTCTTCTTCATGATGGTCTGCAGTTCTGTGTCTGTTTTCATCTCCCCCATCTACTAGAGTACTTGAAAGACTAAGTAATGGTCATGTCACTATCCCAGAGTTTTGCCCCAATCCTAGTACTTGGTAGACAAATGATAGATATTCTTGAATTAAAGTATGAGTTGGGAATCTTTGCAGAAAAAGATTGCCCCTCTTATCTCGGACCCCTCATCCAGAATGTCTCCATTAAGGTGATGGGATTTGCTTAGGAGCCAGGCTATGGTGGTCCTAGTCTTCTGAATGCCGAGGCTCTGACAAAGAAGATAACAATCAGGGCTACTGTAAATAGATGTGACTCTGTGCCACACACTTTACTTATAGACAGGTATTGTTATTATGTCCATTTCAAAAGCAGAAGCTCAGAAATATGAGGCCCACAAACTTTCCCAAGTCTGACAACCTCAGTGGTAGATCTGGCTTTCCATATGCCTGGCTCTCTGACTGCAGGGTCAGTGTATTTAACACTAGGCTATATTAACATCTTGGTCCTTAGAGATGTCCCAATGACCAGGCTGGGCCTTGGGGCATGGCTGAAGGTATCAGGGCATTTCCAACAGGACACACAGGGAGGAGAGAGGCTTCCTTGTTTGGATTGGGGACAGATATTGGAAAATAAAAAAATTCAAATGTTTTTCATGCAGCTCTTTCCCCAGAAATCCAGAGGTGCAGGCCTGTGAGGACTGTTGTGAAAGTGTTAATGACAAAATTTCCATGGCTTAAAGCTTTTTTACTTTATTTTACTTTTTTAAAATTTATTGATTTTGAGAAATAGGGAGAGGGAGAGAGAGAGGGAGAAAGAAGGGCAGAGAGAGAGAGAAAGACAGAAAGAGAGAGACATCAATTTGTGGTTCCACTATGCTTTCATTGGTTGATTCTTGTATGTTCCCTGATCAGAGATCGAACCCACCACTTTGGCATATCGAGATGACACTCTAACCAACTGAGCTACCTGGCCAGGGTTGAAAGCTTTTTTAAAATAAAGGCTTTTTTGAGCTGTATGCTAGCCAGAAAAGGAACAGGTCCTGAGGCAGGAAGTCTAAATTACCAGCAGTGTGGCTAGGTTGAGAAAGCAACATGTGTACTATCCTGGAGTTGCTGGGCTCTTTTATGCATTATGTTTTGGGGAAGAAAGTTGTAAGTCATTTAAAAGAATTTACATGGTTATAGATAAGGGGTGGGACAGTGAAGTGGAGACAGTTCCATGATAGGTGCACAGTCTATAAAGAAGAAATATTTACTACTTTTTTTTTTTTTTGCACAAGTTGTTTGTTGATTTGTTGATGATTATTTACTACTTTTGATTAGTTACAAACAACAGTCCTAAATGTTCATGCTTATGCAAAATGAAATGGTCTAGTGGTCAGATAAATGCCTGGAGGTTCATCCAAAGCTCCAAAATATACTCAGGAATGTGAGCAGTCTTTGTTAGTTGGTCCACAGCTATTAACTGGTTAACTATTCCTGTGTCTTTCTCTCATTCTCTGGCCTCTGTAATTTTATTTAGAACATCTCAGAATTTTTCTCTTGTCGAAACATAAATCTCACCCACCCCCTGGGACTCTTGCTTTTTTTGTTACAACAAGTGAATTACTAATTAATCCTAATTCAACATAGGTCCAGCCCTTCCTTCCTAGGACACAGGAATTGTGTTGGGGGAGGGCAGAGGAGCACTAGGTGCAAGTGGGGAAAACTGTGTTTAAAATATCTAGCTTCTCAATTTCAGGATGGGGAAATGAAAACTGTAAGAGCTAGTGGTATGGCCAATGTGTTTCTGTCAAACACCTCTACTTAAGAAAGATATCACTTAAGATTTTTTTTATTTGTTTATTTTTAGAGAGAGGGGAAGGAAGAGAGAAAGAGAGGGAGAGAAACATCAATGTGTAGTTGCCTCTCATACACCCCCAGCTGGGGACCTGGCCAGGCACATGCCCTGACTGGGAATCAAACTGGTGACCCTTTGGTTTACAGGCCCCTGCTCAATCCACTGAGCCACACCAGCCCGGGAAGATATTAATTTCTTAATCAACGAAGTTAAAGTCAGCAAAGAATGAGTCAACAAAAAGAATTTAAAAAGGGAAGGGGAGTTGTTCTCCAGATAAACTTCCTTCTTTTAAACTTAATTCCGGCCCTTGGTGACAGTAGATGAAGTTTGCAATCTCTTCCACAACATATCCATGTAAATTTGGGAGGATATTCAGGGCATTCGCCTTGGATGGTGAGAGGTTAAGAGTAAACACCAAGACTAGGAAAAAGTCAAGGAAACTACCTAGGTTGAGTTGCTGGGATACAGGCGGGGGAGGCAAGAGTCCTGGTAGGAGGCCCTGGGGATCTTCCCTTTTCCATAGCCACCAGATGAACTTGGGGCGCCAGAGCCATCAGGGCACTGCCTGGGGCAAAGCACACTAGAGGCCCTGCAGGATTCTTCCTGTTATGCCCCTCCTCCCAGCAACATCCTTCATTGCAAAATTTCCCAGAAGGGTAATAAGTGGAGTGGCGAAAAGAGGTGGGGAGTGACCAGGGTTCACAGAGGAGGGAAAAAAGTGACATTCTTGGGGTTATATAAACTCAGAGGCCGCCAAAGTGGGTGTGGAGTCTGGAAGCTGGCGAGTGCAGCTAAAGAGGAAAGAAGCCAAAGCCCTTCCAAGAGCCAGCCGCGGGCGCAGAGGCTCTGAGCAACTATCGATCATGGTGAGTGCACGGTCTTAGGGCGGAACGCGGGGTACTAGGGGAATTCCAGGGACTGACTGGGGCCACCCGACCTCCGCTATCTCTCTAGGTGCGCGCACCCTGCCTGCTGCTGCTGCTTCCACTGGTTCATCTTCCTGGGGCCACACCAGAGCCCTGCGAGATAGACGACGACGATGTACGCTGCGTCTGCAACTTCACGGATCCGGAGCCCGACTGGTCCAGCGCCTTTCAGTGTATGAGTGCTGTCGAGGTGGAGGTCTACGGCGGCGGACGCAGCCTGCAGGAGTTCATAAGGTTCGCCGAAACCGACCCGAAGCAATATACTGACGTGATCAAGGCTCTGCGCTTGCGGCGACTCACGGTGGGCGCTGCACAGGTTCCCGCTCTGCTTCTGACTGCCGTCTTGCGTGGGCTTGGGTCCTCCCGCCTCAAGCAACTAACGCTCGAGGACTTGGAAGTAACTGGAACGATGCCGCCGCCACCTCTGAAAGACATGGGGCCCGCGCTTTCCATCCTCAGTCTCCGTAACGTGTCGTGGACAACAGACGGTGCCTGGCTCTCCAAACTGCAGCAGTGGCTCAAGCCGGGCCTCAAAGAACTGTACGTTAGGCAAGCACACTCGCTCGCCTTTCCCTGCGCAGACCTCCACACCTTCACCTCCCTCACCACTCTTGATCTGTCTGAAAATCCTGCACTGGGCGAGCTCGGACTGACTGCGGCTCTCTGTCCGAACAAGTTCCCCGCCCTGCAGGAGCTAGCGCTACGCAACGCGGGGATGGAAACGCCAGGCGGTGTGTGCGCGGCGCTGGCGGCTGCGGGTGTGAAACCACAGCGCTTAGACCTCAGCCACAACTTGCTGCGCGCCCCGATCCCGGGCGCTTCCGGGTGCGTCTGGCCCAGGGCACTGAGCTCTCTCAACCTGTCCTTCGCGGGCCTGGAGCAGGTGCCTAAAGGACTGCCGGCCGAGCTCAGCGTGCTTGATCTCAGCTGCAACAGGCTGAACAGGTTGCCGCGGCCAGAAGAGCTGCCCAAAGTGAGTAGCCTGATACTGGAGGGGAATCCCTTTCTGGACCCTGATGCCTCCAAGTACCAAGAAAACCCGAACTCCGGTGTGGTTCCAGGCTTTGTGTGTTCGACCCTGGCCGTAGGAGTGTCAGGAACTGTGGCACTGCTTCAAGGGGCTGGGCCCTTGCCCTAAGAAGGGGAGGAGAATGGATTGCTCAGATTGCCCTGACTGCAGAGGGGCCTCGTCAGGACGTCTCAAACAACCACTTTTCTGCCAATCTTTATTAAAATCTTAAACAACAGTCTTCGTCATTCACTCAAAAAGATGTTTGTTGGGTGTCTGCTATGTGCTGGGCACAATGCTGGATGGGGTAACCATTATACTGAGGTTTCATTCATCCCAACTCCCCAGAAACCATATCTACCTAAGTAAAGGATTTCAGGTGCAGAAGACTCAGGAAAACGCTGCTTTATCTAGGGATGAGTGGAAGAAACAAGGGGTTTCTGTGCAATCCAGGCGTTTTGAGCAGATTACTGGTACATGTGTTAAAGGGTGTTTGTAAACATAATTAGGAAGATTCAGAATGTTTTCTTTCCAGTACATTTTCCACGAGTCAGCTGGTCTCTTTCCAAAAAATAAAAATAAAAAAGAAGAAGGAAACCCACAACCATTTTCGTCCTCTCTCTGTGTCTCTGAGAGGAAGGATAGCCACCCCAGCTGTCCTACACAAACTCAGAGTTGCATAATTTTAAGCTACCTCTCCTGCTGTGTAAAGCTACTGTGCACGCACTGGCACATTGGTTTCCTCTGTAGGGAATTTGGACATGGAGAAGTGATGCAAGATACAATCGTTAAACAGTCTGTCTCTGAACCAGAGATCCTGCGATTAGGTTAGTATGGTTAGTATATGAGCGTACTGTATAACTGTTTCAGGCTGGCTTTTTTAATCAGCAAATAGGATAACATCTTAGACCGTCACAGCTTCTTAGACCCATCATAGAGCAATTAACAGGATGCCCCCCACCCCACCCCATCCATGCTATCTGAGACCCAAGACATCAGGCAAGAGGTGCTGTTTCTTCTAAGAGTTTCATTAGATCTGGGAGGCAGCCACACTCATCAGAGAACTAGATACCTGCCTCACAGGATGGCAGGAGGTATGCAAGCACAGCCCTCCAGCCTGCCTCCTTCCAGTGTCCAGAATCACACAGATAGGAATGGAGAATGAAAATTAATATTGATAGGAGCATTATGTAGGTCACCAGATCACAGACTCAAAGAACCACGGGGACAGCTAAATAAGCTGCCAACCCCAGTCAGGAAAACTCACTGGAGTATCTTAAAGAAGACTTAATCCAGCCGGTTGGAACATTTTTAGTATCAGAGAATTAACCACTTTAAGCAATTTCTTACATTGAATGGCTCTGAAAACTCTTCACTAAACAGTTACAGAGGCTCTGTTCCACCTCAGACACTGTGCTAGGAGCCTGGGTACAATGATAAATCAGAAAACATTTATGCCCTTGGGGAATTCTCAATCCGGTAAGGGAGACATACACAAAAAAGATCATTGTGATTTAATGACTGGGAAGGATCAACTCTGTGAGGAAAAGGTGGTCCTCTGGAAGGCCATACAGATGAGAAGACATTGAATATGGGTCTTGAGAGGTGCATATCACTTCCTCAGGAAGGACACCCCAAGCAAAAATGGGCAGCATGTTGTAAGGCTCAGAAACCTGAAAGTATATGGTCAAATCTGGGAATTATAACTGATTAGGTAGGGCTAAAGATTATGGTGATGCAAGCTGGGAACACTCATTCATTCAAGTGCCTATTATGTGTCATGCACTGTGACTATAGCAACAATAAAGCTGAAGTTCTTGTTTGTATGGAGTTCAGATTCTAACTGGCTGGCAGGGGCCAGAGGAGGACAGTAAACATATCAGACTTCCATAAGTGCTATGAAGAGAAAGGAGACAGTTTTGAGGATTAATATGCTGCTAGGATTGTTAGGAAAAGTTCCTCTGATAGGAGATTTTTGAACAGATACCCAAGTGAATTGAGAGACAGAGCTTGAGGATATCTGGGGGAATAGCATTTGAAGCAGAGACAACAGCAAGTACAAAGATCCTGAGGTTTTTAAGATGTTAAAGGAAAAAATAAGGAGGCCAGTGTGGCTGAAGGAAAGTAAACAGGGATGGTAGGGAGAATGGTGAGAGATGAGATTAGAGAGTAGTAGCAGGGCCAGATCATGCAGAGAGCCCTGTAAAGCAGTAATACTCAAAATATGATCCAAAGCAAGGACCAGGCTGCAAATTGTTTATTAATGCACTATGAGGAGATAAATAAAAGGGTCAAGAATTTTATAAAATTTTACATCACAGAACATTTCTGTCATATTTTACAAAAGTGTCATCTACAATGGGTTGAAACTTTGCAAATGAAACTTGGTGCCCTGACTGGTATGGTTTAGCTGGTCGTGCACTGTCCCACGAAGCAAAAGGTCGTCGGTTAGATTCCCAATCAGGGCACATGCCTGGGTTGCGGCATCTGTCCCTGGTTGGGGTACATTACAAGAGGCAACAGATTGATATTTCTTTCTCACGTTGATGTTTCTCTCCCTCTCTTTCTTCATCCCTTCCCTCCCTCTCTAAAATAAAAAAAAAATTAAAAATACATAAAATCTTTAAAAGAAGAAACTTTGTCTCATGTCACAGACAGTTTGAGAAGCACTGTAAATATGGAGCATAGTAAGGACTTCAGCTGTTGCTCTTAGTAAGCTTAGGAACTATTGTATCTCTCCTCTGACCTCAGAGGGAAAGTTTTCAGTCTTTCACTTTTGAGTATGTTATATTTGTTGGTCTTTAAGATGAGAAAAATAGCATGGTTGTGTGCAGATGGGAATAATCCAGTAGAGAAGGAAAACCTGATGATTCAGGAGAAGGAAGAGAGTCATGCTGGAGAACTGTCCTTAAGTAAATGAAAGAGACTGGTACCTAATTCACCAGTGGAGGGGTTGGCCTTAGTGCAAGCATGGAAACAATCTATATATATATAGTCCAGGCTAGAAGGCAGGATATCTCGGCAGAGAT
This sequence comes from Furipterus horrens, assembly GCF_987537825.1. Taxonomy (NCBI): domain Eukaryota; kingdom Metazoa; phylum Chordata; class Mammalia; order Chiroptera; family Furipteridae; genus Furipterus; species Furipterus horrens. Next base: position 73,508,389 of record NW_028327180.1, read on the forward strand.
GTTGGTAGTAATTGTGGCAGCAAGAGTCTGTGAACTTCTATGAAATTGAAGCTCTAAATAAAAGATCTTCAAATAGCAGGCACCTTCTCATTGTTCAGGATTCAACTCAAATGTAACCTTATGTGAGGAAGCCCTTTCTGCCTCATCATTTTGTGCACAGCACTGATCTCAAATAGAAATCATCTTCTTTACTGGGTCTGTTTTTGTTTGTTTAGTACTGTGTTGAAAGCTTCCCAAGAGTAACAGATGTCTTAATCTTGTTCAATTCTGAATTTCCAGTCCCTAAAACAGTGCCTGGCACATGGCATCTGCTCCATAAATCTTTACTAAATAATTAATTGAATGAATGAGAGGGGTAGGCTGAGCGTTTTATTGTTGCCATGAGTTAAGTGAGAAAAGACTGATATACTTCACTAAAGTCAAATAAAAAGATATGTCTAACTAAGACAAATAACTTAGTTGTCACAGTTCCAGTTGCAAGGCATGTAGTGTTCTTTTGATCTGATAGTACACAGCAACCTAGGGGCAGAATTCATTCCTTTATAATTGGGGGAGGGTGCACAGGGCAGCCCAAGTGAAGCCCAAAGATTGAGCAAATTGTTCTGATAAAGGCAGGGAAGTGAGACAAGAAGTGGGAGTTGGACTAAGAGAAGCAAAGGATCCATTTCCACTTGGCACAATGTCAGATACCCAGTGTGGTGTGACTTATTTTATACTGCAAGGATAGCATTGGAGGTCATAAGACTTCCTTTTCTGAGCCAAAATCAGTCTCCCTATAGCTTCCTCTTTTATTCCCACTCTGTCCTCTGGAACCAACTGGACGTCCATTCTTTTCCTCGGAAATCTTTGTACCCTGGGTCAAGAATTTTTGTTCTCTCCCATGGAGTCTTCTTTTCTCCAACGTCCCCCACCCCCACCCCAACCAGTTCTTCTAATACTCAGAGCCCCCTCATTCTCCAGATCATGAGAGGCTTTTTATAAGCCACTTAGAATGATCTGTAGTAGAAGAAATTTGAGCGATGACTTTGATATTTGAAGATTAAAAAATTTTCCTAGTTTTCTTTGTTAGTAGGGTATAGTATATTCTAGGCATGATATTGTTGTTATGTATAAGAGAGTGCTTGATAAACACATCACAAGAGAAAAAAATTTCAGTCAAATATCTCTTATGAATGTGAATGTGGGAACCCTCAAAAAAATGCTAGAAATTAGCTCCAGCAATGTATAAGAAGAATTATACACCAATGACCAACTGAGATTTATCCCAGGGATGCAAAGTTGGTTTATATGTATATACTTGGAGTGAATGTCCTGAAAATTAAATTTAAAAATTTTATTCACCATACTATCAAAAAGAATAAAATACTTAGGAGTAAATAAAGCAAAAGAAGAGAAAACAAACTTCTAAAACTACAAAATATTGGTGAAAAATATTAAAGAAAATCTAAATAAATGGAATAACATTCCATGTTTATGGATCTTAATATTGTTAAGATGTTAATTCTCTCCTAATTAATCTACAGATTCAATAAAATTTTATAAGAATCTAAGCTGGTCCTGGCTTGTGTGGCTCAGTGGTCTGAGTGCCGGCCTGCGGATCAAACTGTCACTGGTTGATTCCTAGTCAGGGCCCATGCCTGGGTTGTGCGCCAGGTCCCCAGTTGGGGGCGCGCGAGAGGCAACCACACATTGATGTTTCTCTCCCTCTCTTTCTCCCTCCCTTCCCCACTGTCTAAAAATAATAAATAAAATCTTAAAAATTTTTTTTTGAAAAGTTAAACATACAATTATCATATGACCCATCAATACATTCCTGGTATGAAATGAAAGACATGTGCTCACATACAGAAATGAAAATAAGAGAAATAAAAACATATGTCCACATAGGAACTTGAACACAAATGTTTGTAGCAGCATTATTCCTAATAACTAAAAGAGGGAAATAACCCAAATGTGCATCAACGAATGATGCATTAAGAAACTGTGGTTTATATATACAATGAAATATTATTCAGCCAAAAGGAGACATGCATTGATTTATGCCACAGTGTGGATGAACCTCAAAACTTAATGCTAAGTGAAAGAAACAAGGTGCTAAAAAGTGACATATTGTACAATTTCTTTGATATAGTATACCCAGAATAGGGAAATCCAGAGACAGAAAGCTGGTGACTAAGAAAGGGAGAGGGGGGAAATGGGAAGTGACTACTCAATGGGTATGACACATTTTTGGAGGGTGATGAAAAAGTTTTGAAACTAGAGAGAAGGGATGGTTGCACAACATTGCAAAAACACTAATGCCGCTGACCTACGCAGTCCAAAATGGTTAATTGTATGTGTTGCGAATTTCACCTCAATGAAAAAAATATCCAGAAGAGGAAATAAAAGTGTAAACAGTAATAAGCTGTAACAATAAGTACTGGGATGTGTAACAGGAAGAGTGGAGTCCTAGCAAATGCCTGGCTCTGACTGGACGGGGTGAGAGTATCCAGAGGAGGTGACACTGGAACTGAGGTTTTGGAGGATGTGTCGGAATTCAAGATATTGCAAATGTAGAAAGTGAGAGAAGAGGGGTTCTTTAAAGAAAAGAGGTGGTTGACATTTCCATGCACAGGGAACTGAGTGGGCAAAGTCTTGGAGATGTGAAAACCGCAATTTCCACACTGAGGACTGGGAAAGTTGAAGACATGGTGTACAGGGAGAATGTAAGCAGCAGAAAAGGGAGGCAGAGGCCAGGCCATGAAGAGTTTCGCAGTCTGTGTTAATGTCTTTCAACTAGGGAGTAAGCATGATTATTTTGTTAGAGGAACAGCATGGATGTGCTTCTTTTTGCCTAAATTAAACTCTATATCTTGGCAATATCTTTTTGACTAGTTTTTAAAATGTTCATTAATATACTGCTTACTGTGTTCCAGACATTATTCTAATTCTTATTATAAACTCAATCTCTTCAACAGTGGTTTTCAATGTCATCAGAATCACCTGGAAGCCTTAAAACACAGACACCAGAATTTCTGAAGTAGGAAGTGTGGGGTGAAGACTGAGAATTTTCTTTTCATTCCAATTCCAAGAAGATGCTTGATGTTGCTGGCCCAAGGAACACATTTCAAGAAACACAACTTTATGTTAACCTTTTATGAGGAAGTTACCATTATTATCACCATCATTTCCATTTTGCAGGCATGGAAAAAAACAAGAAGAAAAATAACTAACTTGCCCAAGGGCCGTATAGCTCTTACACTATTTTCCCTGTGGTGGAAGTGGGATTAAATATCAGGTGACATCAGCCATATCTTCTAATTTAGAGACTGCACAGAAGCAGACTTAAGGGATGGTATTTTCAATCCTTGTTTGCAACCATCACATATATATTACACACACACACACACACACACACACACAGAATGGATCATTACTGACATATGAGATAAACGAATTAGACATGCTATCTAATGTCAGTGAGGGAAAGTCTTAGAGAAACTCTTTAGGTCCTTACAATGAAGCTTTTTTACTGGTCCTACTGGGATAATATCAGGGTTTAGAATGCACAAATATCAACGTACAAAGTTGACCGTCCCTCAGGTGAAGCAACAAGGACCCTAGAGGGGGAGTGAGGATGAAGAAGGGACAAGAGACACAAGGAGAGGAGACAAGACAGTGCTCTGATCAAGTCTCATTTATTCTTAGTCAAAACAGCATTCTTATAGCTCAGGAGAAGAGGAATTTTTCATTCGCGGGGAACGCAGCTGCAGCTTGGGCGTTATCTGGTAGATATGAGTTAAACTGCAGGACAGCAATCCCAGGAACAGAAAGAGGGTCGTTGCCCTAGTAAGGAGTAAACAACTATTATGGGATGGTGAGGCCATGCCAAGCAGAACTTTAGGATGTCAGTTAGTAAGACTTCAGCTGAGGAACTTTTTAGTTCCCCACAGGTCCCCCTCTTTTATTTTATGTAAGCTGAGAGCCTCGCGGGGACTGCGCCTGTCTTAGGTCAGGAGATGGCCACACGGAGCCAGCCTTACCTTACCCGTCATTGGTTATCTAAGGCAGCTTCTTTTTGGCCAGATACCTGTCTTAGGCGGCGGCTGGCGATGCGTGTGGTCTCCAGTTGCCCGTCATTGACTGTCCAGTCCAGCTCACCGAGGCATTAATTACGTGTATGAGCATCATGGTAAGTTGCAGTCTCAGCTTGTTCCAATTTATGATAATGGACCTGTATTGGCTGCATTTTTATGGCATCTATTTGTTGCTTGATAAAGGCCATCACCTTATTGAAAATGAAAGGTCCTAAGGATAGCAGCAGGAGTAGCCCTGAGAGAGGTCCTAAAAGTGGGAAGAGATAGGGAAGGGCCCCATTAAGTCCGCTCCACAGGGGATTTTCGAAGAGTTCTCTTCTTCTTTTCACTAGGTCTTCCTGCAGCTTCTTTATTTTGTCTCGGACGATGCCCGATTTGTTGGCATAGAAGCAGCAACGTTCCTGCAAAGCCAAGCATATTCCTCCCTGTTCTGCTGTAAGCAGGTCTAGTCCCCTCCTATTTTGGAGAACTACTTCAGCTAGGGAGTCTAACTGATCTTGGACGTCATTAATGGTGCTGGACAGAGCTTGAACATCATCGATTAGCTGATTAGAGAGCTTTGTGTAGGAGTGAACTGCAATTCCTAACCCTGTTGTCCCTGTAGCTAACGCTCCTGAAACGCCTAACCCTACTAGTAGGGGGATGAATGATACTGCTCTTTTGTGGCGTCCTGTGATGTAGTCTAAACTGGGAATGGGAACAAGGTCATCTCCGGAAATTATATCTATGTCTGGCAATAAGGTAGCTAGGACGCATATTCCTGTCCAATTGTTGGGCAAGGATGAAAATGCCGAGTTTCCCCCACAAATAAATACCTGCCCTTTGCCTGGGCAGAGAGAGCTGCTATAGTTCACTACGCTACTATAGTTAGCAAATTCAACAAATCCAACATGAATGTCAAAGCTATTATTCTGAGACTTACCTTGGAGGCAGAGGGAAGCAGGAAAATACATGGGCTGTACTCTAAAGGGCAAGCTGGGGCTACAATTTTGATGAGACTCATTAAAGGAGGCGATATTAGCAGGAATGGCTAAGGGCATAGGCCTGCCTAAAGTCATACATAGCCAGCAGTCTTCAGCTAGTTGGGGGTTGGAGATGTTAAGGGCTCGGTGGGTGGCCATCAAGATGTCAGTGGTTTGGGTATCTAAATCTATTCCCCGTGGTTTAGGTAATGCCAGAGGGTGGTAATTGATTTTTGGATACAGGTTTGTTATGAGATGTTCTATTTGTTTTTGTACTGAGATTTCGCTTATTCTATCTTGTGGACCACCACTATCAGAAACATGTATAGGGGCCTTCTTATGCCAGCATACTGGCTTTCCAACAGTGCCTTGGCAAGAGGCCTGTAGATACTTAGTAGACCCAATTGGTGAAGGATTGGACCCCCAGTCTCCTCGGCTAATAGCATTTTGCACTTTTTGCAGTATGGCAGTAAAATAAGTGACATTAGAGGAGATACATTCTTGTATTGACTCATAACAAGTAGAATGCATTTGATTATAGAAGGTGGTGCATTCCTTGGGACATGCTCCTGGCTTGCCATTGGTAGTGAGTATGATGGGAGGCTTATTTACACAATGCCACCTCGGTTTAGAAACCCCTGTATCAGTTACATTATATTCGAGGTAGGCCTTTTTGGAGCCGCAATCTACGGTTTTGGTATAGCGACTGGGTGTGGCGTAATTGGTGGCAGTACCTCCCCTGCAGCTGCAGTAATGAGTCTATGGACAAAATCTGCAAAAGGCTCATCTGGTCCTTGTTTAATGTTAGTGAGAGAGGAGCTCATATCACCCTTAGTGGGGAGCCTCCTCCATGCTCTTGTACCTGCTGACTGAATTTGAGCAAAAAGTCCTGGATCATATTGCATTTGATTGTCACTAATTGCATAGTTGCCTTCTCCAATTAACATATCAAAATTCCACCCATTATTTGCTTATATATTGCGCCTAGCAGTATCCTTACAGATTTCTACATATTCTGATTTCCAGAGGAGATAGATAGTCTCCTCCAGCTAGGGTCGCTCGAGCCAATGTTTGCCAATCACTTGTAGTGAGCCACTGATCTGTGACCGATTCTAAGATGGCCATAGTGTAAGGAGCCGTGGCTCCGTATTGAGCTACTGCTGTTTTCAATTCTTTTATGACTTTGAAATCAAATCCAGTGTGGTGTCGCCAGGCCTGTCCCGGGGCATCTACTGTTTCTGATACCAGAAATGCTTCCATTTCTTCTAAGCCTAGTATTGGGGTATTTTGGGGGCCGCTCCTCTGACTGGGGGCCTCTGGCTCGGAGGGCCCTCCAGAGAAGGCTCAATTTCTTTTTTCTGCTTTCCTATTTTTAGCCCCTCTAATTGTCTTATTAATTCCTGATGTTCCTTCTCTAATTTTATTTGTTCTTTTAAATGTTCAATTTTATCCCTCAGTTCTTTTCAAGGATCAAGGACAGGGTACGCAGAGGGGGGAGCGGAGGGTGAGGTATAGGGCAGTGGCCTTGTTCCCAGAGGTGGCCAGTCAGGGTTATTGTATTTGGCTGTCTCTTCCGCCAAGCTATCCAAATTAACCTCTCCCTCGTCAGAATTATTTGCAGTATATTCTGATAGGTCTGGATATGACTTCTTTTTTGATTTTACCGACACTTCTTTAGGTGCCGCAGCTCCCCCTTCAGTAGTCTGACCCTTTGCCAGCTTACTCTTCGGACTGTTCTGTTTTCCTTTTGGTTTGACTACCTCATTCTCACCGTCACTCTCAAGAGATATTAAATCATCCTCCTCTCGGCTGTCATTTCCCTTATTTTTTCTACTTTCCTCCTTATGATCTGTCTCTAAGATATTTTGACCTTTTTCTACTACATTAGCTACTACAGGATCACTATGCCTTTGAGATAGGAGTTCATCTATTAGATTCCAATAAGAGAAGGCAGTTACAGGAACCTTCTCCGGACCAAATGTATTATAAAAGTCTTTTAAAGCATCTCCTACGCTTTTCCACCGTCGTGGATCAATGTTCCCCTCAGTGGGGAACCAGGGACATAAGTCTTTGATGTAATCAAAATATTTCAACAATTGTTTTACCTTAACCTTAACTCCTCATGCCTTGAGAGCCTGTCCTAGCTGTTCAACAAAGAGTTCATGTCGGCTCACTTCTTGACCCATGATCGCCGTTCACTTACCGAGGTGAGGTCAGCGCGGCAGGTTCCCGCGTAGCCTTTTCCTCTTTTCTACTTGGCCGGCTCCTCGAATGGCGTCCTTCACTGAATCCCCCGTTCTCGGGCCCCACGTTGGGTGCCACTTGACCCGTCCCGCAGGTCGAGCAACGAGGACCCTAGAGGGGGAGTGAGGATGAAGAAGGGACAAGAGACACAAGGGGAGGAGACAAGACAGTGCTCTGATCAAGTCTCATTTATTCTTAGTCAAAACAGCATTCTTATAGCTCAGGAGAAGAGGACTTTTTCATTCGCGGGGAACGCAGCTGCAGCTTGGGCGTTATCTGGTAGATATGAGTTAAACTGCAGGACAGCAATCCCAGGAACAGAAAGAGGGTCGTTGCCCTAGTAAGGAGTAAACAACTATTATGGGATGGTGAGGCCATGCCAAGCAGAACTTTAGGATGTCAGTTAGTAAGACTTCAGCTGAGGAACTTTTTAGTTCCCCATACAAAGTGACTATTAAGTGTGTAAAAGGAAACCACATTAAGTAAAAAGTGACAACTCAAGATTAAATTGTACATAAATACTTAATATTTGTTGTTTTAAAAATGGTTATTTTTAATTTTTTGTAAATCACAAAAAATAACAATATTTAAAGAAGACAACCTTGTTACATATGCTGCTTTTGGGATGTCCTGAGATGAAATGTCAATTCTTTCATTAATCTGCTCACTTTTCCGCATCTTGATCTAATTTATGTCATCTCCCTAGTTTCCTTCTGATAAATAATTTCTTTATAAAAGGAAAAGTTAAATACAGAGTTACGATATGACTTAGCAATTCCACTCCTAGTTATGAAAACATATGTCCCCACAAAACTTATGCACAAAGCTTAAAACAATGTTATTCATAATAGCCAAAAGGTGGAGTCAACCCAAATGTTCATCAACAGGTGAATAAACAAAATGTTGCAAATCTATTTCTATATAATAAAGAATTTAGCAAGTCATTATCCCAAGTTCCTGGGAGATATCCTCTAAATCCTTGAAATTTCTCCAGTAGGTGTGTCTTTGTTATTCATGGTGCTCTCTGATAGCTTATGAGTCTCTGCCTTTGGCTTCTTCAGATTTATATCTACAAATAAATTTTTTACTTTACTATAATAAAATTGTAAGTGTAGGGACACTCCTGAGTTCTGTTAGTTGTTCTATTGAATTATTGATCCTGAGGAAGTAGTGAGAACCTCCAAATTTGTACCAGCTGATCAGAAGTGTGGATAGCCCGGGGACCCCCAAGCTTGCAGCTGGAGCCTGACTTGAGGGTAGTCTTATGGAGGGCTGTGCACTTAACCTGTGAAGTTTGGTCCAACTCCAGATAACTGGTGTCAAAAGTCATTGAAGTTGCTGTCAGGAGAAGTGGAATTTGTTAGAACAGCTCTGACACACTGAAATATACAGTTTGGGAAGAGAAAGAATAAAACGGTGGGGAATAAGGAACCTTGATTCTTGGGTGTCAACAGATAATCTATGGTGTAGAACAGCAGCCTGAGCCCACACAGGCTGTTCATTTTCAACAGTATAAAACGGAAGCTGGAAGGTCAGTAGGGACAAATTCTCTATACACTAGAGCTGTGTGGTGGGTACACTAGGACTTAAGGCAAAAGCCTGTGACTGCCTCTCAGTGATGATTGCTGGGAATTTGGACCAAGGAATTTCTTTTTGAGGGCATATTACTAGCTTGCTGTCCCATTAACTGAAACTGCTCCTATACCTAAAACAGAAAATAATCGTTTTTTTTTCCCCCCTTTCCAGAAAAGTTTTTATTGCCTTTGGTCCACAGCTGGTATTTCACTTTATGTCTTGTTCCCAGGGCTCCTGAGTGGGGCTGGTCCCAGAGAGGGCCTCCTGGTGAAGTTCCCCGTGCAGTACTTGGTTGGGAAGAAAAGACTAGTATGGAATGTGGGGTCTGGCTTTGCCTCAACCACTCAGAACTCCATTGTTCTGTCTGGACCTCAGTTTTCTCATTGGGCCCCTGGGAGGACCCTGGGGAAATCCAGTTCCTCAGGATGCCTAAAATATCTGGGGACTGTGGCCTGGCCCTCTCCCAGGGGACTTCATTCCCAGCACCCCTCTTCCACCATCCCCGCCCCGTCCCCCTGGATTACTTTAGTTTCATTAAAACTGCCTGAAACTTTTCTAGGTACAGAAACCACAAACTGATCAGCATAGAAAAAAGAAGGGCAGAAGCAACTGGAACCATCTGGGGCCAGTTTTCCTTCCTACATGGGTTTCTTCTTCCCCACACAGCTTGGCCCAAAGCCTGCTGGGAAATTTGCTACCTGGCTGTGCCCTGGCAGGGACTCCCACCCAACAAGCATCTGGATCTGGCCTTCACAGATCCTCAGCTGGAAGCCCTTGAACATACAGAAAAACAAGATGAAGACACAGAAAAACCTGAAATCCCGGATTTGGTGATGATATCAGGAGACACCCCACAAGGGAGGCTTCAGTAGCCCGCCTCATCTTGGTAGTAGGGGGGTACTCTGGGGTCCTCCTTGGGCTTGGGTAGTTGCCTACTGACCTTGGAGCCCCATCAGCCACTGGGCCTTGGGGGCAGTATTTGGGTTCATATATCTGCCAGCCTAAGGCAAAGACCTAGCCACTCTAGTTGGTGCCCTGCATGTAGCCCATCTGCAGAGACATGGAGGAGTTGTCACACTTGTCAGTTCCCAGCTTGGTGTCACAGATGTGCCACCAGGTCCCAGGAGCCCTCATGTCCACCTGCCTGGCACACTTGTTGCTGCCCATTTGGAAGCTGATGGTTGAGTGGTCCATGGCTGGCAGGATATGGTTCTTGGGGTCATACAGATGCCTTCTAGTGCCATATGCCATCATGCCTGACTGGGTGGCACACTTGTTGACACCCATCTGGAGCCCGATGGTGCACTGGCCTGCCTTCAGGGTAATATCATCAAAATTCCGCTCCTGCTTTTCCAAGTACTTGATGCTGATGTCCACACCACTCTGCAGCCCCTTTGTCATGGCCTTCCCTGCCAGAGCCAGAAGAGACACCTGCACCTGTGTCATGTTTCCACTTTTTAACTGGCCTCTAACTGGTTCACAGAGTTCATGCCGCTGCTGACAATGGCTTTGGTGAAACTGGAGAGGTTTTGTAGCTGGTGTCAGTTTTGCATGGAGCAGCTGATCTTAAGGACTGAGCCGGGCTGCAGCTTATTCATTAGTGTGTTCAGGATAATCTTGCCCTTCAGACCCTTCTGGGAAGTCAGGACTCATAGACCCATCAGTCCCTCAACCCAGCTGCAGAGCTCTGCTTACTTCTGAGGGTCATAGTTGGACAGGAGCCAGTCTTGACCTTGGCCGAAAGCCTGTACAAGGGCAGATTGTTGAACTGCATGGAGCTCATGCTGGCAGCAATGGCAGGACAGATGGCCTGGTGGTTGGATGGCACAGGACTTGTGAGTCTGGGCCAGAAAATAATCTTAAACATGAAATACCCATAATATTTTGGGTTATATCAGAAAAGTTCTCTAATGGGTAGAAAAGTGCCTAGAAAATTTCTATAATAAAATGAAAATTGTTTGTGTATCATATTCCTCAGCAGGTATACTTTTTCTCCTAGGCGCTGCCAGATTCTGTCCCCACCTGCACAGCCTCCTATTGCCCAGCAAAGAGCTACTTGGTTTATAATGGCAGTTCCAAAGTAAACATACAGCATCTTGTTTGTAAGGCTGCCACTCTGACTGAACAAGGTAAAAAATCAGCTCAATAGGCTGAAATGCAGGCTGTTTGCCCTTGTGTTTGGGTTTTTACTGACTCATAAAAAATAGTGGCATAAATCAGTAAGAACTGGCCTACCCATATGGTCAGGTAGAAGGGCAATGGAAAAATGACCTGCTAAAGGGATGCCCAGCCCTGGCCAGGTGGTTCAGTTGGTTGAAGTGTTGTCCATAAACCAAAAAGCTTGCGAGTTCTATCCCTTGTCAAGGCACATACCTAGGCTGCATGTTTGGGCCCTGGTTGGGGTGTGTAATGGAGGCAACTGATCAATGTTCCTCTCTCACATCCATTTCTCTCTCTCTCTCTCTCTCTCTCTCTATCTATCTCAAATCAATAAACATATCCTCCTTGGCTGAGGATTAAAGCAGTTAAACAGATGCCCATATGGAACATAAACCTACGGAAGCCACTATGGACATTTGAAGGATTTATTAAAGTAGGACATGTCAATGACCAACAGAACAGCCTTCTAGAATTGAAAGGTGATTGGAATTAGTGAGTGGATTTCCTAATATGCTCCCTTGAGATGCTCACCTGGGTCCATAAAGTTAGTGTACATGGGGCTGCTGCAGCAGTGCAGAGAAGGTCTGGATCTAGACATATTCCTCTTGCACCTTCTGAGGCACAAAATGCCAAGAACTGTTCTGTTTGCCAACAAGAGAAACCGGCTACAAGTGGCTCTGGGGCAGACTCCCCAGGGGGAAGGCCCTATACACATACCTGGTAAATGGACTACATTGATCCAATGCCAATAGCCTTGGGGACTATAAGTGGGTCCTGACAGGGACTGAGATTTTCATACCTGGTTGTTGTTGCAGATGTTCAAGACACTATTAGATGATTGGAATAAAAAATACTGTACCAATTGGGGTCACCAATTTATCTTTCTTCAGACCAAGAACCACACTTCACAGCTCATAGTGTCCAATATCGGACCAAGAGATACCACATCAGATGGGCATATTATGTTGCATATCATCCTCAGAGTAATGGTTTCATAGATAATTGGAATGAGCATTGAAACATCTGTTGTCTAAAATGTGGGTGAGGGGAGCAGATAAAGTCATGAAGGGCTTACTTACGTACTTTCCTGAGGGTATGCTCACACTCAACATGAGGGCGCCAAGAGGGAGTCCCCACTAGATAGATTTATCCACTTTTCTGGGGGACCTGGGGAATAGGGAGTGAGGGAGGATGCTGGCATGACTACAATATTCTTTCCCTTATCACCCCCCCCCCGGACCAAGAATACATCTGCAGGTACCAGAAGCAGGATGATCCTTAAACAACCAATTATAACCATGCCTTTAACAAACTATAGAAATTATTTCTGAAAATATAGTTTTAAAAGCAGCAAGAGAGAAGAAGAGAGTTCCTACAAAGGAATTCCCATAAAGCTATCAGGTGATTTCTCAAAGATACTTTGCAGGCAAGAAGAAACTAGGAAGAAGTGTTCTGTATCTGTGTAACGTTACTTTTTATGAGGGGGTGTGGACTAGGGAGAGGGACTTACTAGACTAGTATTGTTGCCAGAAGTCTGGACCAGCACAGGGGTCAACCCTTACATCCCTTTCAAAGGAGGAAAAGTTTGGGTGTAAGTGGAGAAAAGGAAGAAGAGTTGTTGGGGGTAAAAGAGTGAATAAGTGGATTATGCAATGAGGAAAATTCAATATTGCACTAACATTTTGAAAGAGGCTCAGAGGAAAAGATGATGTTGTTTCTTAGCTCAGTTATGACGGCTGTCTGGAAGTTTGAAGCCTTGTATTGCAGAGACCTCTTCTGCTTTTGGAACCTGACAAAATTGAATGGAAGACTGCAAACATGGTTGACCTTGCTGTGAGAGACATTTTTATCATAAAATATAATGATGGACTGTACTAATTTTTGTTATTTTTACATTACATATGCACAATAAGATATACTGTAATACTGGCATTGTTGGTAAGATTATATTACCTATATTGATAGTCACATGTATGGGGAAATTGAGCTCAAAGCCTCCTATGCCTACCTCACACTGATTCTTCCAAATGTTAAAAATATTAATGCTGTTACTATTGCTCTATCTTTGTCATGCTGGCACCTCTAGATAGCTTTAAGATAGAGGAGGCTGCTGGCCAGAAAAGCCAGCCATGTGGTTAGAGGAGTGGAGTTGAGCTAAATCACATAGCCACTGATTTAATCAACCATGCCTACATAATGAGATCTCACTTAAAAAAAAAAAAAAAAAAGAGCTCTGGACAATGAGGGTCAGGGAGCTTCCTGGTTGATGAACACATTGATATACCAGGAGGCTACATTCCAGACCTTGTCCTGTGTACCTCTTCATTGGATTGTTCATTTGTATCCTCTGTAATAAAAAGGTAATCATAATGAAAATGCTTTCCTGAGTTTTGTGAATCATTTTGGTGAATTAGTGAAACTAAGGGGCCATCATGAGAATCCCCGAATCTGTAGCCAAGTCAGACAGTAGTGCAAGTAGCCGGGGACCCCACTTGTGGCTGGCATCTGAAGTTAGGAAAATTTTGTTGAGGACCTTGTGTTTTAACTTGTGGGACCTGACACGAACTCCAAGTAGTTAGTGTCAGAATTGGATAGAAATGTAGGATGTCAGGGTGGTGTCAGAGAATTGGTGTCACAAACAGTAAGCATAATGCTCTCCTAATTTCTGTAAGTTGTTCTAGTGAATTATGGAATCTGTGGATTCATGGGAAGCTTGAAAGTGTAAATAATGGTCAGAGTGAGAGAGGACTGAGGATCCCTGAGCTGGAGAGCAGTGTCTAAAGTAAGGGCAGCCTTGTGGAGGACTGTGTTCTTAGCTGTGAAGTGTGGCCAAACTCTGGGTAGTTGATGACAAAAGTCATTTCATCCCCATGTGGAATGGTAGCCATAGAAAGGGAGGAAGCACTGATACACCATATAGCTTGAAGGGACCTTGAAAACTATATGACAAATGCAAGCAGTCAGTCACAGAAAGATCACATAATCTATGAGTCCATTTATATAAAATGCTCAGAATAGGCAAATCTATAGAGACAGAGGATTAGTGACTAGGGATGGAGTCAGGAGGGTGTGGTTAAGGAGGTGATGGGAAAGGGAACCAAGTTTCTTTATAAAGTGATGGGAAAGTTCTAAAATTAACTGTGGTGATAATTACATATATCTGCAAACATACCAAAAACCACTGAAGTGTATACATTAAATGGGTGAAGGGTATATGAATTATATTTCAATAAAGCTGTTATTTTTTAAAGGGGTGGTTACCTTTTATAAATGCATACTGAAATAGCTATGGATGAAATAAAAGGACATCTGGGATTTGCTTGAAAAGAATCCTTTGAGGGTAAGGAGGGGAACAAAGGAAATAAGACTGGCCATAAGTTGATAATGCTGAAACTGCGGGCTTGGAGGTTCATTATATTACTCTCCACACAGTTAGATATGTTGAACATTTTCCCTAAGAGGAAACAAAGAAGAATCCCTCTCAATGTTCTAACTCAGGAAAGAGGAGACTGTCACATCCTTTGATTAAGTTATTACTTAGAGGCCCCGCCCAGAGATCCTCATATCCGAGATGAATTATTGAGGGGAATCTGAGAGGCATAGAAGCCATACAGTATGGAGAGACACTGAGTGCAGGGGCCGGTTGGGGCCAGGGCAGTTTGGCCCCCATGGCTTTCACTGACAAGCCACAGGCCATGTTCACTGTGGTGGTGGAAGTGGAGCGGGGGAGAGAATCAGGTAAGAAACCACGCGCACTCATTCTCAGTGCTAGTGCAGCTTGGGAGAACCTCCTGGGAGAGGGAGATGGCTAAGCCATCTCAGGATGGGAAACTGAGGCAAAGGTTGAGGGCAGGACTCAGGAGTCCTGGGAGCTCAGTCTCCCCCATGAGAGTTGATAGGAAGTCCACCTTTCTTAGGCCCTGAGAAGACCTGTCACCCCATGCTCCTTCTGGAGGGGTCCAACAGCATCCGCCTGCTTCAGCCGGGGACTCTGGAGACCCAGGTGGAGATGGGATGAAGTGTGGGCAGGGCAGGGGAAGAGGGAGCAACACTGCTGACCCCAGTCCTGCCCACAGGAACAAAGCATCACTTTCGACAGGGTCCTGGGATCCGAAGCTGCTCAGGTAGGGGATCTGATAGGGTGATGGGAGGAGGCTGGGAGCCTCAGCCCCAGGAATCTGGGGTGCTAAGCACTTCCAGAGCCCTTTGCTCAGGCCAGTCTGGGCCAGGGCACCTGGGACAGGGGGCTGTGTCTGTGTCTTCCTGCAGGAGGCAGAGCGGGAGCTGTTAACACGAGTCCAGCCCACTCTGGGCTCTGTAGGCCGAGGATACAATATGGCCCTGCTGCTTCGGGGTCGAGAAACAGAGGCGCCCCGCCTTGTGCCTCAGGTGAGTCCCAGAGGAGCCACCAGATATAGGTATCATGAGGCTCAGGTGTTGCTTCCTCTAGGGGACCTTTGAGCACCTTCCTTTCCCCACCATAGCTAAATGAGGTACCCTCTCTTGGGGCCCCTATTGAGCCCTGTGATCCATACAGGATGTTTGGCTAGGGTCAATTTATTCAGCAATTGACAGGTCAGAGAAGGTAGGAGGCTGGGGCTGATGGGGTGAAGGTCAGGGAGGAGTGGTGTGCAGAGATCAAATATCCAGGGAGATATTATTTTCACAGTTCTTGATAATATTAATAATGATAATAAATTTGAAAGTTTTTTTGTTTTGTTTTTTAGATTTCATCAAAATGCCCCCAAATCAAAATAACTCCCTCAGGACCTTGTCATGGTCCCCTGCCCTAGCAAACAGCAGGTCTCACTACAATTGTCTACTCACTTTGCTCACTTGTGCGGTTGCTGTGAACTGTGAGGCCTGGGCCTATTTCTAGCCTGGACACCATTTTCCCAGCACCTCATCGGGCACAACACAGACATCACCCTCGGAAATGTTGAAAGACATTTCTTAGTCAGTCCCTTTATCAGTTCATTTCTCAACCCCCATCGAACTCCCTTTTTTTCCACTTTAGCTGCTGCAGATGCTGTTTGAGGAAGCTCTGCCTCTTGGGGGATCGGATCCTGTGCTTAGTACCCTTAGCCTGGTGCAGGTGAGGCCCTGGAGGACCGGGAGACCTGGGAGCCAAGGCCATGGTGATGCTCCCGAAAGAGGCCGAGGCTGGAGGGCAGCCGGAAGAGCCTGGGTCTAGCTCCATTCTGCTGCTTGCCAATGTGGGCTGGCCTTCCTGGGGTCTCCTTTCTCCTGGCTGAAATTTCTGCATTTTGGTGCCTTGCTTGGCCCAGGGCTCCAGGACGAGGATCATGTGAGCTGAAAGCTGGGGAAAGGCTTGGTGTGTAACAGGTGTTGTGTTTGTGTGATCCCAGCTCAGCCCCAGTGGGAAGACTCAGGACCTGCTCTCTCCAAGAAAAGAGAACCTGTCAGTGCTGGATGTGATGCCTCTGGGTTTGTGAGTGTCCGGGGCCCAACAGAATCCAAGGATGCTTCTCTTAAGGCAGGGCTGACACTCCCAAACCAGGCCCTTGGAGGTTTTTCCCCACTGCCACCCCAGAGGGAAGCTCTGAGCTTGGGGTCATGCCTACAGGGCCCAGGTTCGCTCCCAGGACTCCTTCTCGCCTTCTTCCCCTCATCCCATACCCTTGTTCTTCTCACTCCTCTCACACATCCATTATACCTCTGCAACTCAATCATCATCATCCTGGGTGATTCAAGCAACTCACTGAGCAGAACTTTATTTTCCCCATCTGTAAAATGGGAGCAATCCCAGCTGCCCTGCTTGCCTCCCTGAGCAAATGGCAGGACAAAAATAATAATAAAAATATATATATAATAATAAGGTTGTGAAGGTGAGAGGTTTTTAGGGGATATACTGAATTTGGAGCTTTAGGGATCATTTTCAAAGGCTCTTGGGAGCCCCAAGGGTGCCCCAGGCAGAGGTCCTGGGGAACTCTGGTACCTAAGAGCTGAACTCAGCCTGCTCTCCCTCCAGGGTGGTGGAAGGCGCCAGGGAAGTGGAGGTGTCTGACGCAAGAGCTGCCTCTGACCTGTACTTGCAAGCCACAGGGTGTGGAGGCAGGTGAGGACAAAAGGGTACCTCCTGTCACCTCTCACCTCTCAGGCCTTTGGCCTGATCCTAGCCTCTCCTCCACAGGGCCTGCTCTCTGCTTACTGTCACTATGTCCTGCCCAGGGCCTGACCCTCCTAAGGGTCCTGGGACTCAGAGTGTATGGAGAGGGGCTTTGAGGATCCTGCAGCTCCCAGGAGCCCTGTAAGTCTGACAGCTTTGGGAGTGGGATGCAGGGGGATGTGTGTGACTGAAATACTCAGCATCTGAGATTTCCTTCCTCACCTCCAACAGGCTGAAGGACTCCCTGTAGCATTTCTTGTAAGGCAGGTCTACTAGCAATAAATTTCTTCAGCTTTTGCTTATCCAGGAATATCTTAATTTCTCCTACATTTCTGAAGGATAGTTTTGCCAGATATAGAATTCTTAGTTGACAGATATTTTTTCATTCAGCACTTCAAATATGTCATCTTACTGCCTCTGGCCTCCATAGTTTTTGATGAGAAATTTGTTTTTAATCTTATTGAGGATCCCTTGTACGTAACAAGTTGCTTCTCTCTTGTTGTTTCCAAGACTGTCTCTGACTCTGGCTTTTGGCAGTTTGATTATAAAGTAGCTTGGTGTGGATTTCTTGGAGTTTATCCTCCTTGAAACTTTTTGAGCTTCTTGGATGTATAGAGTCATCATGTCTTTCATAAAATTTGGGAAAATTTTGAGTAGTTCTTCAAGTATTCTTTCTGGCCCTTTCTGCCTCTCTTCTCCCTCTGGGCTCCCATTATGCATTTATTTGTATACTTGATGGCATCCCACAGGTCCCTTAAACTACTTTTCTTTCACTCGTTTTTCTTTCTGCACCTCAGACTGGATAATTTTATTTAACCTACATTTAAGCTGGATGAGATTTTCTTGCCCCTGCTCAAATCTGCCCTCTAGTGGATTTTTAATTTGTTACGGTGCTTTCAGGTCTAGAATTTCTACTTTAAAAAAAAAAAAAAATCTGCTCTCCTATTGATATTCTCTATTCACTGAGACATCGTTTTATTGATTTTCTTTAGTTTTTCTGAGCATATTTGATAGCCGAATCAGAGTCTTTGTCTAGTGAGTCCCATGTTCATGATTTGCCCTATGAATGAGCCATACTTTCTTGCTTATATGCATGCTTCATACTTTTTGTTTGTTTGCTGTTGGAAACTGGCCAATATAAGTATTTTTTGTAAAGTCTGTATTCATTGTGTCGGTCTCTTAAGTCTCCATCTTTCCCCTTAATGTTCTGATGGCTTGGGTATGGTGATGTAGTGACTCTGAAAACCAGACTCACCCTTCTCTCCAGGGTTTGTGTTGTTGCTTGTTATGGGATGAAGTCCTCTGTTTGCTTAGTTACATTCCCAAACAACTTTTGCAAAGACTGTATCCTTTGTGATCACTAAAGTCTCCATTCCAATCTTAGTGGTTAGCCAGTTACCTGACATGGAGTTCCTTAAACTCCTGGGCGGGATCCACATAAAGAAGGAAGAAAGAGAGAGAGAGAAAAGGGAAGGAGAAGGAGGAAGAGGGGAGGAAGTGGACAAGGGAAAAAAATTCCCCCAGTTTCTACAGATTGGCTCTGTGTTGGGTCACTCCTCTCTGCTTAGCCAGGCCATTTATAGTTCTGCTTTAGCCTCACCTCTTGCTGAGCCTTCTTAGGGCCTTTCTCAGCCAGCATCCTGCCCTGGGCACTGTGCATGGCTTTCTAGGTTCCCCAGTACACGTGGGAACTTTTCTAAGTCCTTATTCCACCCAAATCTCACTCCCCAATTTTTCCTTTGAATCTTTCCATGTATCTATTGTTTATCCCAAGTATTACTATAATTATTATTTTTTATTCCTTTTAGAGAGAGGGGAAGGGAAGGAGAGAGAGAGAGGGAGAGAAACATGGATGTGAGAGAGAAACTGGCTCCTTGTACATACCCTGACTGGGGACTAAACCCTCAACCCAGGCATGTGCCCTGACCAGGAATTGAACCCATGACCTTTTGGTTTACAGATGATCCTTCAACCAACTGAGCCATACTGGCCAGGACCCAACTGTTATTTTTGCTTGTTCTTTCATCTTTCAGCATTTTGGGGCAGGGAGGTTATGTTTTTAAAACAAGGTTTTCAATGTTTTATGTTCTCCGGTGTAGCTACTCTTCCCTGAAAAAGTTCCAGGAAAAGTTAAACAAAGGAAGCCCATTTTGTCAGTCCTTTAGGGAAACTCCAATGAGTCAAAAGAAACCAACACAGTTCCTTGGGAACAAGATCTGCTCCGCTCCCTCCAGAATCAGGCACCCCCAATGGAAATGTTGACTGTTGTCTACAAGACACCCCTGTGCTTGGGAGGAGACCAGGGCTAGGTTAAGTTAAAACATCACAAAGATTTCTTACCATATTTAAGTTGCCTTTCTTCTGGCTAAGCATTCTCTTGGTTGCTATAAACGTTTAAATCCCATACTTCTAGCAAGGTTGATTCTGGTCATTTTTGCCATATGTTTCTGGGGAGAGACAGATCCCCAGAGTTTTCTACTCTGCCACTTTTGTTGATGTGACCTTGCTTTGCCATTCCAAAATTGGGTTATTTGTCTTTTCCTTATTGAGGTATAAGAGCTCTTTATATATTCTGGATACAAGTACATAGTCAATAAACAACTGACATTTTTTATTATGAGAATATATTATTTGTATAATTAAATAATAATGATAAAATAAAAATCTACACAAGGTTGTAAAACTGATGGTGCACAAAAATTACTGGAAATAGTCAAACTTTCCATCAGAGTGTGATTTGGGACAGTTTCTTTCCTCATCCACCAGTGAACAGGTTTCTTCCTTCTTCCCTCTGCCAGAGACTGCCCCCTGCTGCAGGTGTTGGCTGGTAAGGCTGTTGATGAGGAGGTGGAGGGCTCTCTGCCCTGGATTGTCTCATGGCTCCTGGAAGGAAACAGCTACAATGGCCTTCTTCTTCGCCTGGACCCTCAAGGTGGCCTGGGGGTGGGGGGGAATGTCCGGTTTTTTTAGAAAGCTCTGGAATCTGGCCTTAGGCCTGCTCCACCCTCTCACCCAGCCAGCCACAGCCCCAACCCTAGCCCAGAGAGAGCCTGACTCTCTGGGAGGGCCAGGGTTCAGAAAGGCCCCAGGGTGGCCGACCTGCAGAAGTCTGGAGAGGCAGGGCTTATAGTAAAAATAATCCCTCACCCTTCAGAGGCCTTCAACAGTTTACCAAGCATTTTTACACTAATGTCTTTGGTTCTTACTAAAACCCCAGGAGGCAGATCTAATTTACAAACAAGGAAAGGGAGGATCAGAGAAGGAAAGGTAAACTTGCCTACATTCACACACCCATTTGAAAAAAGAAAGCTTTGGCTGCCTGTCTCTAAAATCAACAAACACACATTCATTTGGCTAACACATTCCCAGACCCCCCCCCCCCCCCGCCCCGTGCCAGGCCCTGAGGAATGTGGCAGATATGTTGGGACAGTTCACAACCTCAAGGATAAAGCAGCGAGGGGCGTCAGGCGCATGTTTGTAGGCCAGTTTGGTATCATGATTAATCACACAGGCAGACCTGGGCTTGACTTTCAGCTCTGCCAGTCATCAGGGAGTTGCTTGATCTCTCTGAGCCTAAGTTGCCCCATCTGGAAACTGGCAGGAGGCAGGATAAAACTTTTAGAGCTGTTGCCTCATTGGAGAGTTGTGTGGCTAAAAAGAGGCACCCAGAGAGAGCCTTACCACAGTGACATCAAACACAAGTTAAAAAGCCTGATAGGCATTAGCTGTTTTTATGAATAGTGCTATTAAGAAAAATTAAAAGTGTTATAGGCAGTATGCTTTGGGGTCCAGAGGAAGGAGTGATCCACTCTGAGTCTCCTTTTACCAGGCAGCTCCCTGAGCTTGCTCCAAGCTGCTCTCTTGGGAGCCGCAGGAAGGAGGATGCAGGTAAAACAGGTGAAGCCCACCCTGTGGGATGCAGCAGAAGAGGCCCGAGCCCGCCGGGCTGGCCTGAAGAGCCTGCGTTCAGGCCTCCTTGGGGTCCCACTGACAGATGGTGGGCTCAGCCAGCTGCGCAGGGCACTGCAGGAGTTGCAGGTGAGCAAAGTAAGCCCTGAAGGTGCCTGGGCCAGCAGTGGCCACAGCCCACCTTGAACCATCTCTCCATAGGTGGTAAAAGCCTGGAGCCGGTACCCAGGCAGCCGCTTGCTCAAAGGGGTCAAAGCTGAGGCTGTGGTGCAACCAGAACCACAGGTATGTCTCTTTATCCAACCTCTTGGGAGCCGCACTGATGTCTGCCTGCCTTTCCTCTGTTTACAAAGCACTGTGAGGGAGCCCTTCCTCTACTCATTAATTTATTGATTCCCAAACATTTATTGACTACTCACTATGTGCTGGGCACAGTGCCATGTAGGCTCTAGGAAATCCCTGTCCTCATGGAGTTCACAGTCTGCTGGAGAGAAACAATTACAACATCATATCAGTGCTAATTTAAAGGGCTCATCAACACAAGGTTCCATGGGGCATCTACGTTAGTCTTGGCAAGAAAGGGAAGGAAGACTTCAGGGGAAGTTGATTCCTGGCGGAGGTGGCCAGCAACAAGTGAAGAATATTTAGGCAGAGAAAATAACAAGCACTCAGAGGTAAGTGAGTGCTTGTTCTCTTTGGGGACCTGCTAGCAGCTTAATTTGTTGGAGGATAGTTTGAAGAAGAGAGTCAAGAGAGAAGGATTGGAGAGGGAAGCAGGAGCCAGGTCATACAGGGCTTTGTAAATCTATTGAGATGTTTGGACTTTATCTTGACAATCTAAAGGAAGCTACAGAAGTATTTCAAGCTGGGAGGACAACATTGCTCCCACTTTTCTTTTCTTTCTTTTTTTAAATCCTAACTTGAGGGTATGTTTATTGATTTGAGAGAGAGAAGGAAGGGAGGAGTGGACGGAGGGAGAAAGGAGGAGGAGAGAGAGAGAAGGAGAGAGAGGAGGAAGAGAGAGAGAGAGAGAGAGAGAGAGAGAGAGAGAGAGAGAGAGAGAGAGAGAGAGAGAGAGAGAGACAGTTGACCGGTTGCCTCCCGTATGCACCCTGACCTGGGACTGAACCCACAACCTAGGTATGTGCCTTGACTGGGAATTGAACCCGAAACCTTTTGGTGCACAGGACAATGCTCCAACCAACTGAGCCACCTGGTTAGGACTGCTCCCATTTTTCATGTGAGCAAATAGAGGCTCAGAGAAGAGAAGTGAGTATCCCAGGGTCACTGGAATATCAAAGGCCACAACGGTGCAGATGCCCGACTCCTGAGACTAAATGGGTGTTCTTTCATCCTCTCAGGGTGCAAGCTCACTCTTGTGCAGAAAGGGATACTATCGTCCATGATTTGCCACAGGGTGGCTGGAAGGCTGCCCCTGTCTAGCTTTTCCCGGTTTTTCCCTTTTCACAATTACTTACAACTTGTTTTTATAGCCTTGGGCCTTGGGAATGAGGCCTGTAAGCTCCCATTTATTGAGCAGTGCCTGTCACTGCTCAGTGCTTTGGGTGCCTTATCCCATTCCATACTCTATAATTTTAATCAGTTCCATGTTACAAATGAGGAAAAATGAAGACTCAAAAAGACTAGTCACCTGCCGGAGGTCATACAGCTAAGAAAAGGAGGTGCTAGGACCCTGATCTGTTTTATTTCAGTCTTGCCCTCCCAGGAGGAAGCATGTGGACTTCCCGCTCCTAATATCTTCTCAGCAGGTGGCAGATTCAGAAGCAAGCCACAGCCCAGGCCCCCGAGGAGAACCCCAAGGTGGGTTTGAGGCTTGGGGGTGGAGCGGGGGGGTCTTCACCATTGATGTGCTTAATTGCATTTTCCTCCAGTGGCAGGAAGAGCAGCATGTCCAGGACCTGGCTGCCACCAAATGCATCCCCCCGGGGACTCTGAGGAACAGGTACCCTCAAGTACCCCAGAACAATGGAAAGCTGTTGGGGAGTGAAGAGTTGCAGAGTTGCAGAGCCAGTTAACATGCCTCCGGCTTACCCTGTCCCAATAACAGGGAGGAATATGGAACTTCTGGCAAACGAAGGACCTGAAGGTGTCCTGGATCCCTAAGGGAGGGGCATGGAAGGCCCTGTTTTCCTACTGGGTTGGATTAGGGGAATGCGATCCTTAGGGCCTCCATGGCATCTATTGGCAGAGCCAATACTTTCGCTCTCCCCACAATGGCCTCTGAGTCTGTCCAGACTATAGGCTCTCTCAGGCCAGTTAGTTCCAGGTCGTAGTTCTGGGAGTATCCCTGGTAACAGGACTCTGTTGGAAATGTTGGCCCCTATGTCCCAGTGCTGTGTGCATACATGGGCTTCTGGCTGAGCCCACTGATGCCACCTAGGCCCAGCAGGCCCCAGATGTGGCCTTGCAGTTCTTCCTGGCCCAGGCCCAGAGGCAGAGACTGCAAGAACAGCACCGATTTTGGATCCAAGAGGAACTGAAGCATTTGGAACAGGAGGAGGCAGGTGACCAGATCAAAGGCCTGGTGGCAGGAGAAGAGGTAAGGAGGGTCATGTAGGGGACTTTTGTTCATTCTAATTGGGTCAGTCACTGTGCTAGGGTGCTGAGATCCAATGTCGATCACAACAGACTGGGCCATACCCTCTCTCCTGGCCCTTACAGCTTGGTAGGGGACAGATGAAGCAATTCTCGGTGCTAAGTGCTGTGATGAGGGGAGCTGGGGGCTGTGGGAACAAAGAGGTGTACCTGACCCAAGCAGGAGTGGTCAGAGACAATGGCATCCAAGCTGAGAAGAAAACAACAAATGGATCAGCCACGGAGATTCGCTAGACTCTGCAGGTTGTGCTCATCACACAGAGGCACTTGGTAAATGTAACTTGCCTGAACAAATTGAAAAACAAAACTTATGTGCATGGGGTTTGGAGGGTGGTGTGGAGAAACACATGTTCTAAAAGAGGACAATACTGTATGAACAAAAGTCCAGAGGCAAGCACTGGCCAAATGGGTTCTCAGTATTGCAAACTGTCCGTCTGGATGGAGACTGGCAGGTGCATGGTTAGAGGCAAGGCTAGAGATCAGCGTGTGCCATGCCTCTGCATCTGGGCTTTACCCTGAGGATGATGGCGAACAGTTGAAAGGCATGTCATTTCCAGCTCTGCCCCTCACTAACCATGTGAAAATTTGGGCACATTAGGTCATTCCTCTGATCTAGTTTCCAAATCTGTAAAATGGCAACTACCTCATAAGGTCGACACTGGATAAAAAGAGATCATATACATGAAGTACGTATAACAGAGTGGGTACACAGGTGGCACTCAAGAAAGTCATCCCTTAGTATCCACGGAGGATTGGTTCTAGGACCCCCATGGATACTAAATTCATGGATGCTCAAGTCCCTTATATAAAATGGCATAGTGTTTACATGTAACCTTCCCACATCCTCCTGTATACTTTAAATCATCTCTAGATTACTTATAATACCTAAAATAATGCAAATGTTATATAAGTAGTTGATATACTGTATTGTTTAGGGAATAGCGACAGGAAAAAAAAGTTTGTAGTGTTCGGTTCAGACATGCAGCTACTGTGGGCCAAACTACAGAGTACACATCAGCAATAACATAACATTTAAAAATATATAATTTCAACCTGTGGTTGGTTGAATCCGCGAACCATTTGTGGATATGAAGGGCTGACTGTGTTTTCACTTAAGGCCTCCAAGAGCCAGAGGTGGCACCGTGAGCAGGCAGTGCTGAGACTCCAGCTGGAGGCTCTTCAGGCAGAGCGGGATGCTGCGGAGCAGGACCTGCTAGCCCTCTATGACCTGCATGTGCAGGCCACTCGAGCTCAGACGTGCCACATGTTACAGGTCAGTAGGGACAGGTCTTGAGCTGGTGACAAGGCTGGCTAACTCACAAACATGTCTGAATCTGGGCACAGGTATTCCGAGCCTGGCGGGGACGGTGGGAGGAACAGACCATGACCACAGAGAATCACCACTGCAGCCTGCTGGCTGATATCCTGCAAGACACCATCGACCTGGCTGCACAGAACCAGGAGCTCCAAGCCCAGAACGAGCAGCTTCGGAAGGCTGCAGACTAGGCTGGGTCCTTGCCCTGAGAACTCTGGTGATCAGTAATCCTTCAGAGGCAGTTTCCTCTCTCCTTATTGCTTTTTGTTTTTTATTTTTATTTATTGATTTTAGAGAGAGAAACATTGATTTGCTGTTCCACTTATTTACGCATTCATTGGTTGATTCTTGTTTGTGCCGTGACAGGGGATCAAACCCACAACCTTGGTGTATAAAGATGATGTTCTAACCAACTGAGCTACCTAGCCAGAGGCTTGTCTCCTTATTATTATTATTTTTTAATTTTAAAAAAGATTTTATTTATTTTTAGAGAGGGGGAGAGAGGGAGAGAAACATTAATGAGTGGTTGCCTCTTACGCACCCCCAACTGGGGACCTGGCCTGCAACCCAGGCATGTGCCTTGACTGGGAATTGAGCCAGCAACCCTTTGGTTTGCAGGATGGCGCTCAATCCACTGAGCCACAGCAGCCAGGACATTCCTTATTCTTAAGGGTCCTACAAGTTAGAGGAAGTTGAGACAAAATAACCAAGCTAACCTTCATTGTAATTAATACCACCGTTAACTAGGTGTCATTGTACCAGCCCCTGCTAAGCACCTAATGTCCATTATTTCATTTAACCTAACCTCTTCTACTACCCAAAATAGTTGTAGTTACCACTGACCACCCATTTCAGAGCTAACACAGCTGAAGACAGGAGATGTTAAGTATCTGCCCAAGGACAGTGAGCTGTAAGTGACAGAGGCAGAATTCAAATTCAAGTCTAGTTGGCTATGGCTCTACACAGCTGTTAGTAATGGTTCACAAGTGTGTATCAGGGTCACCTAGGGAGCAACTTAAAAGAAAAGAGATTCTGAAACTCCACTCCCTAAAATTATGCTTCAATAGGTTTAGGACATTTTTTAAAAACAAGTTTACCAGGTATTCTACCATGGGAGCAGGGCCTGCCATTCCTCTGGCCACGAGGTCAGATGACAGGCAGTGAGGAATCCAGCGGAAATGAGAATCATAACTACATTGAATCCTTAAGAGTTCTCTGGCCTAGAGTCTCATTTGTCCTGTTGGGCCTTAGTGACTTCTATTCCCAAGATGCCTCCACATTCCCCAGCACCCAAGTTTTGTGCTTCAGAAAAACCTCAAAAGCACTGTGACAGAGAACAGTCTTTTCTCCTAGTCTATGAGTTAGTTACCCTAGGATTAAGATACATAGGACATTAGGGAAATAAAATTGTTTAAGCGGAGCTAAGCAACATAGAATGCACAGGACAATTATGGCTGATTGTAGGAATTGCCTACACTCCAGAATGCTTTATTAAGACCTTATTGCTTATGCAGTTAGACATTGATTGAGCTATACAAGGTTCCCTGTGCCTGGTCCCAGGTCATTCTGTGTAAAACTTCCGTGGCTGTTGGGAATGGAGACACTGCTAGGCAGCAGCAGGACCTAGAGCGGGAAGGATGGTAACTCCTAGGAGCTGTAGACGGGGCAGCGGGCTTCAAAAGTCTTTGGAAGAGTCGAGAGGTCAGGAGTATAGGCTTAAGCCAGGGCCCAGGGACATTTCCTGAGATGAATTAAGCCCCAGCCCCTCTGGGGTTTCCAAAACAAAGGCTGGGTGTGGAGAGCAGCACTGTGGAGGGAGCAGGGGGCACTGGCTCCAGACGCTGCTAGAGCTAGGGGAACTCCTCATAACAGCCGAGGCAATGGGGGTGGTATCTGTGGCCGTTGGGCTTTTCTGCAAGACAGTGTGTGTGTAGGGAGGATGGGCAAGTATCCTTTATGGGGGAATCATGTGCCACAGCTGGACTGGGCACCCAGCACCAGGCCTTGGGGCTCGGTCTACTGGGGTGGCCACAGCAGGCAAGGAGAACCAACTGTCACCCACGGCCCAGTTTAAGCAACTGCATTCATGGAGGACACGGCAGGGAACCTTCTCCATCAGGGATGTGGGGTCATTTCTCAGGCCTAGGTATTGATGCTCCCTTGATTCCTTAGGAAGAACTCGGGGGAAAGGGGTGTTTTAGGTTTCTAGTTTCCTTAATCAAAGCCACTCTACAAGTCCCTAAGGAGTACACCATCTACCCACCTGGCTGCTCTCACGTCCCCAGCTTTTCTCACAAGGCACTTGTTTCAGGGCTGCTGAGGGAAAGGGGGGCTGGGCGATGCCCAGTCTCCAGGGTCGGGAGTCAGGGTGGAGGTGGTCAGGTGCTAGTGGCTGCCATAGTACAGGCGCACTGCCAGGCCAATGAGCAGTGTGGCCAGGAAGAAGGCGGCAGTGAGCTGCAGCCGTAGCAGAGCTGCCGAGAGCACGGCGTTGACCACCAGTGAGCAGGACACCACGAAGAGGCGTGTGATGCTGCTGCCGTGCTTCATGACAGCTGACATGAGCAGTCCATTCAGTGCCTGGCTCAGCACCACAAGCGCTGCCCATCCTGAGAAGCCCTCTAGGAGGCCTGGGCCAGGGCCACCACCTGCATGCAGACCTAGGTTCAGGAGCACACCAAAAGTGTAGAGAAAGAGGTTCTGAAGTGCCAGGGGCAGCCGCTGTCGCTTCAACAGAAGCTCTGTGTACACAGATGACAAGCCTGAGATGAGGCAGTACAGGACGAGGAGCAGCAGTCCTAGTGGAGTGATATGCAGGGGCATGGGGCCAGCCGCAGCTGCTGGAGGGGACCCAGGAAGGGTGTTCCTAGGGTCTTGGAGGCCACCAGCTGCATAGCAGGCCCCCGCTGCCGTCAGCAGCAGCAGTGCTAAGCCCTGGCGCGCAGAGAGGCGGTGCCGGAGGCAGAGGCAGTAGAACAGGGCCGTGCTTCCAATCTTGAGATTGCTCAGCACCTGGTAGGTGCTGGGGTCCATGTAACGTTGAAGATAGATCACCAGGTTATTGTTAGCTCCAT
Organism: Furipterus horrens; assembly: GCF_987537825.1. Classification (NCBI taxonomy): domain Eukaryota; kingdom Metazoa; phylum Chordata; class Mammalia; order Chiroptera; family Furipteridae; genus Furipterus; species Furipterus horrens. Next base: position 73,536,450 of record NW_028327180.1, read on the forward strand.
AGAGCAAGGCTGATAGCGCAAAGGGGGCAGCCTGGCGCCAGGGTGGGGCCCCCCGGGGCCATGCTTGCCAGCCCACCAGGAGGGAGAAGGCGCACAGCAGTAGCTTGGTCAGCTCAGTCAACAGCACAGCTGAAGAGGGTCGGAAGGGCACGCGGCCATCCACATGGCACAGTGCCAACAATGGGGCATGGGCGCCATACATGGCAGTGGACAAGAGTAGCATCAGGGTCCAGCGGGCCTGCCTGGAACGGCCCAGGCCTGGCACACCCCCGTCTTCTACACTCATGCCCACACCAGACCCTGGGTAAACTGCATAACTAGCGAGGGGCAGTGAGGATTGTGACACATTTGGCGAGAATCAAGATATGGAGCCAGTTCACAAGAGGAAAGAGCTGTGGTACATGGCCAGAGAGAATGCTAAGGATCACAGTCAGCTGCAAACTCTATAGTCAAGGCAGGAAAAGGTCTGGTGGCCTTAAAAGCCACAGTCTTGGGATTAGTCCCATGGGGACAGGAAGGAAAGGAGTCCAGGGTGTTGGCTGATAAGACGCTGTCCATCCTCTGCAGGAAGGGAAGCAAGGCCAAAGATGGCAGGAAAGTTGCTGACAGCAAATGGGTGACAGCTGGGGAAGCCAGATATGGTGTCTATGGTCAAGAGGTCTCCACCTGCAGGCCCCAGCTGCTCATCCTGCCTCCCCCATGGGATCCAGAGCTAGCCCGGCCCCTTGCGCAGTGACTGCAGATAGTCCCTCAATGTCTTCTCCACATTTGGTACGGCATATGCCTGAGCTGCGTAGATGCCAGTGCAGGTGCCCACGGCAAAGCCCAATACTGCTGATGCCCTCAGTTTGGCCACCACATAGCCAGCCAGGAAGCCTTTGAAGAATGGGGAGGACAAGAGTGAGCCATCCTGTGGAAGAAGATTGAGGAGGAAACTCAGTAAGTTCTCCCCTTCTCTAACCAGGAGCTACTCAAGCCGGGGTTAGAGCATCCTGCCACCTGCTCCTCCTTATTCCAGAAAGCTGTAGTATTCTCTCCAAAGATTTTCTCAAGGTTCTGGAGGCAGAAAAAGAACCTAGGAGTCCTGATCATATAATCTTAGAACCCTAGGGTTAGAAAGCTCCAAACTCAGAACCCTACTGCCACAAAGCAACAGATATGTCCTTGAGGAATCTGACGTCTGTTTGCTTCTCATTTCCTAGCATGCTCTCCCACTATCGCAGCCAAACTGAACTGCTGTCACCCCCATGTTCATCGTGTTATCTCCCACCACAAGAATTTTGTCTCTGTTGTTCCATCTGCCTGGAATATTCCCTCCTCCCCTCTTCACGTTGTTAATCCCCATTTAAGATCCCAGTTCAAATGCCATTTTCCCAGGGAAACTTTCCTTGAAGGTGCAGAGAGCAGGCCCTCAATAACCATGTGCTGAATAAATCTCTACCGCCCATTCAAAAGCATATTCGGCAATGCAAACTAAGGGGGTGGGGTCAGAAGCAGCAGTTACCTGGCCCACACCACTGTTGACTTCGTCTTCCACACGCTGCTGTAGGTGCTCCAGCTGGTTCTTGAGAAACGCCAAGTCCTTAAGCTTGGGCAGAGAATCCTAGGATAAGGGAGACACTGGCTCCAGTAGATTGACCTAGCCCCATCTCCTGTTCAAGCCTATCAGAAGCTGGGATGGGGTGAGCTTGAGAAACCTCTTCATATAACACCTTCCTGAGATGACAGGAAGGCACTGAATTCACACTGGGGCCAGGGAGGGGTGACAGATGAGATGTCCATCAGTAACCTACAGGAACTTTATATAGTAAGCAGTGTGTAGGGAAGGTGGGAGGGACAGCTAGGAGACCTGCAATCAGATCAGGGAAGTACTAATGACTAGAACATAGGCTATCTGGAAGTGGAGGCCAGTCTGTCCTGTCTACTGAGTCCCAAGGCCTAATGCAGGGTAAACGAGGGAGTGGTGCTGAACTTCCAGACCGAAGGTAAGAAATGGCCCGAGACAGTTCCCTGGACAAATCGGGGGCAAATCTGATTTGTGCTGGAACTTCCCCCTTCCCCTGCAAGGCCACCCAAAATGAATGTGTGACTACGCACACGTGCACGACGGTAGAGATCGGGAATGGCTGTCTGTAGGAGTGCGGGTAAATGAACTGAGAGATTTTGATCGCAGGTAAGTAAGAAACTCAGTGTGTGCGCAAGGGACTGTTTGAATGAGGGTGTACCAGCGTGAACTGGAAACGTGTCTCTGGGAGAGGAAATTTCGAGGGCTAGGAAATGGAGTAGAGGGAGGAGTGTGTCAGAGTGCAAGGGTTTGAGTGTGTGCGAATAACTAGGGATCGTGATGGTCTCCCAGAGGGGACACCTGCGGGATCCCCAGCTCCGTTGCCTCCCGTAGCGCTCCGCCACTCTACTTCCCACTGTTGAGGCCGTCGACAGAAGCAAAAATCGGCCCCCAGGGAAAGAAAGGGGCACCCTCACCTATAAGCTGCTCCAGTGTCGTTCTTTCCCCAGGACTAAACAGGTGTGAATACTACCCTGACTGCAGATCACCCCCATGGTCACTCACCTTGTCATCCGCCATCTTCCCCGCCGAACTTGGTGCGCAGGCGCAGCCCCGCCTCCCTCATGCCAAGTGCTAAGCCCATCACTACCTAAAGCGGAGACACTTCCGGGGCAGTTTTGGAAAGGGTGGACGGGCTTTTCGGCGCCCGAGCCTAGGCGGTAGGCTGCCCACAGATACTCCCCAGTGACTCCTGCTGTCGCTTCCCAGGCTGCGCGTGCGCGCGTGCCTACGACCTGGGCGTGATGATTTCACTTGTGTGCGTGTGAACGTGCACACGTCCGCCCGGCGTGTCCCAGCCGGTTGATAAGCCCGTAGTTGCGTGGTGGTGTAGGCAAGCGCGCTCGCGACGGAGTTCCTGCCCCGGACCCAAGCACCAAACGCGCACCGACTTGGAGTCCAGACGCCTGTTTACATGCGCCGCCCCTCGGCGCGCGCCGCTGCTCAGCCCGTCCTATTTCACCACCGGGACCCAGCCCCTGCCCCGCTCTGTACCTGGGCAGTGTCCGCTGTCTGGCTGACTGCGGCGCAGAGAGGCTGAGCATTTCGGCGCAGCAGCTCCAGAGGTCGAGCTGGGCTGACAGTGCAGGCGGGCGGAGGCCGGCGGGGACGCGGCCCGGGGAATGCTGGGCAAGGATTACATGCTGGCCATAATTCTGGTCAACTGCGATGGTGTGCACGGAGGGGCCCCATGGGAGGGAGCACCGGCAATTGAGAGAGTGGAGGAGGGAGCGCGAAGGGCTACCCCAAGGCTCAAAGACAGGGAGGGGGAAACGTCCCGGGGTGAGAACCAGGGTACAGATGAACCCTGATCTTTGTACTGTAATAATTATCCAAGATTGGGAGCCTGGACCGTCAGCCGGGACCTCCAGCATAAGGGTTGACAGTGTTTTTCTGAACCCACGAATATGCCCTTCTCCAATCTTGTGTTCCCCTTCCTCATCCCGTGTTCCTGTAGATGACTTGTGGGGAGACCAGAGTCTGGAGGGAGAGGCAGGCCTGCCCCCTGGCTGGAGGAAGATCCATGATGCTGCAGGTACTTACTATTGGCACGTACCCAGCGGTAGTACCCAGTGGCAGCGCCCAACCTGGGAGCCAGAAGATGCAGAGGGCCCATGCATGGTAGGTGGAGTGTGAGGAGGGGCCCTGAGCTCATGTATGGACCTAGCCTGCTGCTACACTGACCTAGTTCCCTCTCTGCAGAGGACAGAAAGGATTTGGGGACTTCGGCCCCCCAAAGGGAGATCTTTCTCCAGCCTGGAGAGCTCACTGGACCAGAGGTAACAGGAATAGATAGGCCTGGTCAAATGAAAGGCTTGGGGTGCCATGACACTCAGAAATGCAGCTGGATCCACAGTCTGCTTTCCAGCCTAGGTTCTGGACTCTGGCCCATGTTCTTGGCTCTCAGTATTTTGAGTTTTGTACTTATTCCAATCTCTGTCTTTTGCCATATGTTCTTTTCCATATTCTGGGTCCTGACATACCATGTTCTAGACCTTGGCCACTGTCCTGGCCTCTGTTCACAGAAGTTCTCACCCTGTGTTCTAGTGTCTTGTCCTGATTTGGGGCTCTGGTCAAAATTTTGGACCCTGTTCCATGTTTGCAACTTGTAGTCTATGTCCTGTGTCCTGATATTTTCCTCAGATTCTAAGTCACACTCTTTTTTAAAAAAAAAAAAAAAATTATTTATTTATTTATTTTAGAGAGGGGCAGGGAGGGAGAAAGAGGGGGAGAAACATCAATGTGTGACCGCTTCTCACACATCCCCAGCTGGGGACCTGGCCCACAACCCAGGCATGTGCCCTGACCGGAATCGAACTGGTGACCCCCCAGTTCACAGACTGGTGCTCAATCCACTGAGCACCCAGCCAGGGCCTAAGTCACACTCTTTACGTTACATTTATTTAATATGGCCTGGCCTTGTTCTGCTCTGGTTTTATATTTGGGACACTATATTCTGGGTCTTATCCCATATCTGTTGCCTATTAAGTAGTCTGTGCCTCACCAGTATCCCTTCTATAGGAAGTGTGGTCCCTTATTAGCTCTGCTCTGTTCCAGTAACTCTCTGTCCTGGTATGGTGAGGAATCCTACATCCAGAACATGGAACCAGGGGCTAAGGTAATGTCTTGGGCCTGAGGGCCAGCCCTCGGCATTGGGGAGGGTCCCAAGGGAAAGGTCAGGGGTGGGATTGGGCTGAGCAGAGATAATCAAGGGTGAAGGGAGGGGGTACCAGAGGTTTTCTATGTGTGGAGCCTATGGCATCTCCTACCCTGTTCCACCTCTACTCACTTGGCGCCCTTCTGCCCTTTCTCCCAACCCATCAGTGCTTTGCAGTTCGCTCTCTGGGTTGGGTGGAGGTACCTGAAGAGGACCTGGTACCAGGGAAGAGCAGTATTGCAGTCAATAATTGCATCCAGCAGCTGGCCCAGACCCGTAGCCGGAGCCAGCCTCCAGATGGTGCCTGGGGCGAGGTGAGTGGGCCAGCCCTTCAACAGCTTCAGCCCTGGGTCCAGCAGAGGTAGTCATCTCTGAATTGCCTGTTCCCCATGGCAACCATCTTCATCTGAGCTCCAGGCTGTGTTCTGTACTTGGCAGGGCCAGAACATGCTAATGATCCTGAAGAAGGATGCCATGAGCCTGGTGAATCCCCTGGACCACAGTCTGATCCACTGCCAGCCTCTGGTGCACATTCGTGTATGGGGTGTGGGCAGCTCCAAGGGCCGGTGAGGACTCCTACATCCCCCGACCCCACCCTGCAGGCTGTGCTCCCCACTGATCCTGATCCCTTGTACTTGAACCCCTGGACACAGATCCTCTGACATGGACCCAAGCTCTGCCTTCCCTGCCTGGTGCAGCCCTGGTTGGGGAGGGTGGGCCCAGCTCAACAGGGACAGATGGGGGAGAGCCTGAGAGGCTGAGCTGATTCTCTCTTGTGCTCCCACATGCTTCCGGAACAGTGACAGGTGAGTGACGGCTAGGTGCCTTGAGCTCCAGCCCTGACCTTCCTGTCCATCCTTTTCCGTATCCCTTGCCTGACTTTCTAGGTTCCTGCAGGCACTGCAGGTCCCTGCCCCTACCCAGCCTCTACCCTAGCCCCATCTCTGACCTGCCAGGGACTTCGCTTTTGTGGCGGGTGATAAAGACAGCTGTATGCTCAAGTGCCATGTGTTTCGCTGTGACGTCCCTGCCAAGGCCATTGCCAGTGCCCTACATGGACTCTGTGCCCAGGTAAGGGCCAGGAATGTGGGAGGGAGCTGGGTCTGAAGCTGCCAGGGTGGTTGGGGCATGTGGTATTGGCTCCCTTACTTCAATTCCCCTCTCCTTGTGCCTTAAGATGGCTGCATTGTGTTTCAGATCTTGTCAGAGCGAGTAGGGGTTGGTGGTGATTCCTCTTGCAGTTCCCTAGACCCTATCTCCCCAGAAGATCTGCCAAGGCAAGGTATGGGGAGGGAGGTCTGCATTGCAGCAACAGGCTCCTTTAGTGAAAGACGGGGTGGGTGTCCTGGTCACTTAGTACCTCCCTGGAAATATGGGACATCTGATATGTCCTGATTCCAGGAATCCCAAGCGCTGAATTGGAGGCGCATCCATGGTATTTTCTTCTATCTTCTGCGAGCTCCAGCTCTCTCAGAAGGGTGGGGAAGTGGTCATTGAGAGAGCACCCAGGCCAACATGCTGTGTATATTTCAGTGGAGCTGCTGGATGCAGTGAGCCAGGCTGCTCAGAAGTACGAGGCACTGTACATGGGGACCCTGCCAGTCACCAAAGCCATGGGTGAGGACTGAGTGGGCTAGAGGGATTGGTAGGCTGCATAAGGCAAGGGGAAGGTGGATGAGGTGGGATCTATCACTCTTTCTCAGCATGTTTCCATGGGCCTGTATAGCCTGGTATGTACCACCCTTTCCAACTCTGGATTCTAAGCCCAGCTCCAGGAATTCTCTTCCCTTCTCTCTGAATTCCAAGTCAGTGAGATGGGCCTAGACACTCCCTGCAGATGCTTTCCTTCTTTATGTCTGGGAGACACCATGGTGGACATATTCCCCCAGGAATCGATGTGCTGAATGAGGCCATTGGTATCCTTACCACTCGGGGGGACCGGGATGCCTGGGTCCCCGCCACGCTCAGTGTGTCTGACTCTCTCATGACTGCACATTCCATTCAGGTACCAGGAGTTGAAGTTAGGGGTTGTGGAGGGGTGGGCAGGGATGCTGGGGGTCATTCCTTGCTGCCGGAAGAGCTCAGTGGTTCCAGCCTGTGCCTGGCCCTCTAGTGACTAGGCCTGGTTGTGGGCAGGCAGAGGCTGATGCAGAGGATGAGCCACTGTGGCAGTGTCCTGTGCGCCTTGTGACCTTTATTGGCATTGGCCGCGACCCACACACCTTTGGCCTCATTGCTGACCTGGGCCGTCAGAGCTTCCAGTGCGCGGCCTTCTGGTGCCAGCCCCATGCAGGGGAACTCTCTGAAGCTGTGCAGGCTGCTTGCATGGTGAGTTAGGGGTGGGAATGGTGGGTAGGGTTGCCCTGCAGCTGCTTTCTACTAGTGACTGGGGCTCAGGATTGGCACCCTCCCCAGAAATCACAAACCAGTGATACCAGGGCTGACTATGGTTCATAGTGTCTTATTTGGCTCTCATCCTATTTTAGTAAGTTTTAATGAGTTGCCAATATTTAAAGGCCAAAAAACTTCACATAATAATTGCTGTTCCTTTTTTTTTTTTTTTTTTAGTATCAGAAGCTCTGATACTGAGTCCACATGCACAAATTTCAACATTCAGCTGGAATTGTGTAGGGGCTGTGCCCTGTAGAATGGGCATTGTCTTTCCTTTTTGTCTTATGTAGGTTATTTCCTGGTGGGCATTTGAATGTGGAATGGTCACACTCTTCAATTTACTCATTCACTCAACAAATGTGAGTGCCTGCAGGGAACCAGGCACTGTCCTTCAGCCGTATAGAGAGCACAGCCTTAGGTTAATGCAGAGACAGACTAGAAAGGAGAAGGTCCGTTCAGGGGTTCAAGAAGCCTACCTGAAAGAGGTGATTGGAAATTGAGAATTGAATGTCTGAGGAGGAAATTAACTAGGTGAAGGGAAGTAGGACAGGAGGTGTGCCAAGTACAGGGAACTTCAGTTGTAAAGGTAAGAGGTATTAGTGGGATAGAGTATCCGAGAGAATCCAGTGTATCTGGAGTGCGAAGGGGGGGATGGAGTGAGAGATGGGGGCAGAAAGAATGGCAGAAACCAGGTTGTGGAAGAACTTCTAGGTCAGATGGGTGATGAGTGTATTTTATCTTGAGGCACTCTATAAAAGCCATTGAAAGGTTTTGAGAAGGACAGTGAAGTCAGGTTTGTGGATTAGGAAGATCACTTAAGCTATAGTGTAGGTAAAAGATTTGGAAGGCAAGAAGACCATTTAGAACCCTGTTGAGTTCAAATGAGAGAAGATTGGGGTAGTTGTATTGGGAATAGAGTTTGAATTGAAGACCCTCTCCTTGATTAGGGAGTTCACTTTGCTAGAGGCCAGTCCATTGCAATGAGAGATGGAGAGTCAGCGTAGTGGTAAGGCATGGTTTAGAGCACAGGCTCTGCAGTCAGGCAGAACGAAGTCTGAATCCCAATTCCCTCATTTTCTGTTTAGGTGACCTCGGGCAAGTCATATATTCTCTCTAAATCTCAATTCCCTCATTTGTAAAATGGGGATAATAACATGTGATAAATAACTGGGTTGTTATTTTATACAAAGCATTTAGCACAGTGTCCAGCCCCCCTTAAGTGCTCAGTAAATGTCAAGTTTTATATTTTTGTTCTTGAGCTACCTGCGAATGCTGTGGGGGCTCCAGATGTGGTGGAGTACCAGCCTCCTATCAGACTGAAGCCTTGGCCAGTCCCCTGTCCTGCAGAAGCTTTCAGGGAGCCTGAGGCAGAAAGGAGCTGGATCCTCACATACCCATTCTCCCTAGGTTCAATACCAGAAGTGTCTTGTGGCCTCTGCAGCTCGTGGCAAGGCCTGGGGTGCCCAGGCCCGTGCCCGCCTGCGGCTCAAGCGGACCAGCTCCATGGACTCCCCAGGAGTTCCCCTGCCTCTCCCTGTGCTCAAAGGAGGGGTTGGGGGTACAGCCCAACGAAAGCGGGGCATTTTCTCTTTTCTTGATGCCTTCCGGCTGAAACCCTCTCTGCTCCATATGCCCTAAATTGATCTGTGAGGACTGGGGAAAGAGGCTCTGGGTCCATGCCCACTTCTGTTCCCCTTTATTCCCCAGGGGCCTGCAGCCTTTCACCCTTTGGAGCCTTCTCTGCCTGTCCCTCCCACCTTGCACACTCTATTTATTGCCCAATTTATTAATTGTTTATATGGATGACTGAGAGGCCCTGCACCACAACCTAGGACCCTGGCTCTCCTTTCCCTGGGTCCCTGTGTTCCTTGCCCCTGTCCAGCCCTGGACAGTTGGCTCTACCTCAGCAACACTTTATAGCAAAATCAGTACAAATAAAAATCCCTCAGTGACCTCACTGGATGTGAGTATATTGGGTCTGGGACAGGGTTGGGGGTTAACCTGTGTGAAGTGAGTGTCTATGTCTGTGCTTGGTGTTGGTGGCTGTCTGTAGTCACATGAGGACATGGGTGTGATGGGAACCTGAAGTCATTCATTCAACAAATATATTTTCTAAGGTCTTCTCTGTGCCAGGCATTTAAACTAGGCATTGGGGATGTGATAAAACAGGGTTTCCATTTTCTGAGACTGTCAGAAAGGGAAACCAACAAGGGCCAAACAAGATAGAAGATAGTGTAGTAAAACTAGGAAATCTCAGACTTGAGGGAGCTCAATGGGACAACCTGGCCTAAAGCAGTAGGAGGCTTCCTGATGACACCCGCGTACCAAAGGAATTTTGTACTAATAATCAAGTCTACAGGGTATACGTGTAGAGGCAGGGGTCCGGGGTGAGGTTCTAGAAGTCTGCCTGGTTAGGTCACAGACGGGCATACGTGGGGCAGGAGCTTCTGGTGGTTTAAACTTGCTCCTGAGAGCAACTGGGAGAATGGAGAGATTGAGGGTACTAGGGCTCCTAGAGCGCCGCCTCCTAGAAGACAGCCCAGCGCCGTTTGGTGCCTGTGATCAGGGCCCGTCCTTTGAGAGACTGGGTGCAGGGTTGCCGGAGTTTCTCAACGACAGTCCAACCAGAACGGCTCCAGGCCACCAGCCCGGGGCAAGGCCCCCCCCTCCCCGCAAGCTAGGACCGGCTACCGTCCCGGAAGTGACGCGTCGCCCCGCTGGCCGTGCGGAAGTGGAGATGGCGGAGCTATACGTTAAGCCAGGTGAGCACAGCGGGGGTCTAGGGGCGTTGGGCCCTCTCTTCCCAGGCCGGGGGTGGTGACTGCGTGGGGTGCAGACCCTCCGGCTCCCGTGGACTGGCTTCACACTTGCCCTCCGCCCCGCAGGCAACAAGGAGCGCGGTTGGAACGACCCGCCGCAGTTCTCCTACGGGCTGCAGACCCAGGCTGGCGGACCCAAGCGCAGTCCGCTAACCAAGAGAGTCGCCGCTCCCCAGGATGGATCCCCCAGAGGTGCGTGGGGGCCCTGGGCGCGGAGACCGGCCGAGAATGTGCAGTGCCAGGGATAAGCTTGTCCCGAGGGTCCTTTTTGCTCCTCGGAGGATCTCGTGAGAGAAGTTGGAGCCCCGAAAAGGGGCAGCCCCTTTTTCTGACCCCCTTGTTTTCTCTACTGCCCAGGTCAATAAATAATACGTTGGTTTCAAAAGAATCTATGTTTTCATCCAAGGTGATCTCATCCAGATCTATGGCTTTAATGTAGTTTTGCTCTTAAGTTACTTTCAAATTTTATTCCCAACCTGGATCTCTTCCCAGAGCTCCATAGTGGTATGTCCACTTGTCTGTTCCACCTCTTCTCTTGCCTATGTAATAAGCATCTCAGACTTAACATGTTATTCATTCATTATCATCTACTGAGCATCACCTATGAGCCAGGCACTGTTTGAGGGGGAACTAGAGAGCAATGAAGAAGACAAAAAGTTTTCTGCTTTCATGGAGTCCACACTGTAGCTTTGGAGATACACAAATGAAATAGTGGTAAGGAATTTGCAAAGCAGTAAAAGTGATGTGAGAGTGACAAGGTAGCTAAGGTGTCTGAGGGGCTGACATTTAAGCTGAAATCTGGATGATTAAAAGCTATTTATGCAAAGATCAGATGCCAGAGCACTCTAGGCATTGGAAACAGCTAGTGCAAAGGCCTGAACAAGTTTGACAAATTCAAGAGACTAAAGGAACACCTAGTGACCAGAGCACAGTGGGCTAGGGATAGAGATAAATGGTAGTCAGGGGCCACATCATAGTTTTGTAACCCAGGATAAGGAGTTTGTATTTTTAATCTACGTGAAGTTGAAACCATTGAACAGTTTAAAGTAGAGGAGGGCTACATTTTCTCCTGAGCAGTCCCCATGCCAACAGGTACGACTGTGGCCCCAAGAAAGGCTCAGATTCAACTCTTAGCACTCCTCTATTCTCCACACTGTAACACTGCAGAAGAATGATATAAGCTAGGATTTCTTAACCTTGGCATTATTGACATTTTGGGCCAGATAATTGTTTGTGGTGAGGGACTGTCCTTTACACTATTAGGATGTTTGCAGCATCCCATTAGATGCCAGTAGCACCCATCTAGTTGGGACAGCTAAAGGTATCTTTAGACATTTACCCCAGGGGAAAAATCTTCCTAGACTGAGAAACACCGATTTACATTTTAAAAAAGATCACTGTAGCCCTGGCTGGTGTGGCTCAGTGGACTGAGTGCCGGCCTGTGAACCAAAGGGTCGCTGGTTCGATTCCCAGTCATGACACATGCCTGGGTTGTGGGCCAGGTCCCCAACTGGGGGGCATGTGAGAGGCAACCACACATTGATGTTTCTCTCCCTCTCTTTCTGTCTCCCTTCCCCTCTCTAAAAATAAATTTAAAAAAAATCATTATCTGCTGTGTGGTAGGTTATAGGGAAGTGGAAAATTAATAAATAGGCAAGATTTAATGATGAATGGGGCAAGGGTGGGAGTACTAGAGGTGGTAGGAATTGGATGGATATGGGTGGGATGTGTTATGGAGAAAGGAATGAATAGATTAGGAAAAGAAGGATCAATGTAATTTGAATTTTTGCTTGAGAAACTGGCTGGTAGTTTCACTGATATCAGAAGACTGAAGAATAGGGGTTAGGGGGGAGAAGGGAAAGCAAACTTTGTTAAATTTGGGCTGCTATATTGGGGAGAGGTGTAGGCCAGAATTATAGAAATGAGTCACCACCATATGGATGGTATTTGATGTCATGGACTTGACTTAGGTAACCTAGGGGAGAGTGTGTGGATAAAGTCCTAAAGAGGATCCAAGACAGAGCTCTAAGGGTCTGTAGCATTTCAAGGTTGAGTAGAGAAGGAATTAACAAAGGAGGCTGAGAAATAGCCAAAGAAATAAAAAGTAAAATTTATTCAGAGTAAAATCTTGACTCAACTGTGATGAGTGCTGCTGAGAGGTCAAGTAAGAGAAAAGGGACCCCTGGTTTTGACATACATAGTGATCACCACTGACGACCTTAAGAGCAGTCTGTGGAGTGATGAGAACAGAACCCCAGCTGGAATGGGCTGAGAAGAGAATGTGAAAAGACAGGGAGAAGTAACTAAAGACGAGGCATTCAAGAAATTCTACTGTTAAGGCAGAGATTAGAAAGGGGGTGGGGTACCTGAAGATGGAATGTGAGGCAAGGAAGGGTTTTTGTTTTCAAGGTAGTATATACACTACAGTGTGTTTGTATGCAGACAGGATGGTTCAGTCAAGTGGGAGAACTGGTGGTGCTGGAGAAAGGGGATAATGTCAGTGTGGAAGGCTAGCGAAGGCAGGAGAGCCTGGGTGCAGAGTTCAGCTGGAGAGATGGCCTCTGATAGGAGCAGGGACCTTTCACCTATTGAAGGCGGAAGAAAGTGGCCACTGATGTGGTGGGTTAGTAGAATTGGTGGTGAGAATATAAGAGTTCCTGTTCAATGACTTTGATTTTCTCAGTGAAATATGAGGCAGAGTCAGAAGTAGAGAGACAGGTAGAAAGTTTAGAGATGTAAAAATAGTTATTCCGAAGATTGGGAAAAGAAGGCAAAGTGTAGGATTTCCAAGCACTGTTGAACACCTTTAAAAATTTGTAGCCATGGATTTAAAGTGTAACTCCTCAGCATAGTTTTTTTTTTTTCCTTCCAGCAAGTGCAGGCAAGCTGGATTTACCAGAAAAGTGGGACAGTGGGAGGGGATATGTGAGGTAAGAGTGTTAATAAGGGAGTGATTTTAATGCAGGGTCAAATCTGTGTGGCTGAGCTGGAAGGGCAGGAGAGGTGGTTGGATTTTGGAGATGGTTCAGTGTTGTTGAGAACATGGCAGAGGGGAATGAGACTGAGGCAGGGTGGAAAAGATGGTCACTGGAGGTGAGGTCAAGAAAACGAAGCCAAATTATTAGATGAATCCATTATCCACGTGGATGTTGATGCATAAGAGTAAATTCTTGGTTTTTCTCTTCCAGTCTTCTCTGTTTCTGTAGTGGTCCCGCCATCCCATTACTAAAGTCAGACACCAAGAGTCATCCCTGACTCCTCTCCCTCATCCCCAATCCACCAAGTCATGTGTCTGTTCTCTCCTAAATAAATCTGGCCACTCCACTTTCCCTCATCTCTAGTCTTTCACTCAAGTCCATGCAGCAGCTTTTCTTTCCAGGACTTCAGCTTCATTAACCTCCCAACTGGTGTCCCTGCCTCCATTCTTGACCTAGTCTCATCAGTTTTTCACAGAGCCTACAGAATTAACATCTTGACTTTTCTGGCCTCCTGGGCACTGCCCGTACCTCTACCTAGCACTCATTTCCTTCAACTTTTTGTGGCTACATCTATCTCACTCATTAGTTCTTAACTCTGTGAATAGGTTTTGCTACACACCAATCTAGGAGCTGTACCTATATTCTTTTTTTTTTTTTTAAGATTTTATTTATTTGTTTTTAGAGGGGAAGGGAGGGGGAAAGAGAGGGAGAGAAACCGTAATGTGAGAAACACTGTGATCAGTTGCCTCTCTCATATGCACCCTGACCGGGGACTGAACCCACAACCCAGGCATGTACCCTGGCCGGGAATCAAACTGGCGGACCCTTTGCTTTGTGGGATGACACCCAACCAACCGAGCCACACTGGTCAGGGTTGTACCTATATTCTTAATCATCATTGCAACTCTTGAAATAAGTGCTATTATAGTAATATCCCCATTTTACAGATGAGGAACCCAAGCTCAGGTTAAAAGTAACTTGCCAAATGTCACATAGTGGTTGGGCTGGGATAAAGTTAAATGGCCTTCTAGGTAGGACCCTTTATTCCTCTTTATCACTTTATCCATTTTAATTCTTTATAGCATGAAATATTGTAATATACTTTGGTGCCCCGTCCCTTTCTAGAATTTAATCTCTGAGGTCAGAAACCTGTTTCCTCCATCTCTGATGCTTTGCACATTGTCTGGCATGTAGTAAGGACTTCATAAATATACATTTTTGAGTGAATGTTGTCCTAGAGAATAGCCCTCCTTAGAAGGGATGAAGCTAGAGTTGAGCTTCTTACCTATGCAGCAGCTGTACCTTTGTTTGTTTGATCCTGCTTTCCCTTTTCAGTCCCCACTTCAGAGGCTTCTCCTGGGCCCCCCCCAGCGGGGCTTCCACCTCCTTCAAGTAAGGCTTCCAGGCCTCCAGCTATGGGGAGTTGTCCTGCCTCCGCTGTGGAGCCTGCAGATGTCCCAGTCATTGAGTGTGAGACTCTGCTGGAAGATGTGCTGAGACCTTTGGAACAGGCTTTGGATGACTGCCATGGCCACACAAAGGTAAGCCCTGGCACTCCGGTCGGGTGGGGAGGGTTCCTATGGACAGCCAGATGCAGGTTTGACTCCCAAAGGTAGATTCTCTGATCCTGTGGGCAGTGACTCTTAACCTTTTCTGAGTAGTGGACACCTTTGGAAGCTGCTAAGAACTTCCCAGCAAAAAAGAACACAGGGTTTCAGGAGGGTTCAAGGGACTTTTGAAGACCAATTGGTGGAAGAGGCTTATAGGAACAAGAGTTGAATTCAAATCGGGTTAGTGATAAACAGCCTGATTTTCATAACTCTAGGACCTCTAGGCCATTCAGAGCAGACCCTGCCAATTTTGTGCTTAGGAAGGGAAGGAAACCCTCTTTTTCTATCTGTGATGTTTAAGTTCTCTGGAGGTAAGGGATCTGAGGAGTCTTAAAGGCAAGTGGCATAGTAATTTTCACCTCTTTGGTCCTTAGTTTTTGTATTTGTAAAGTAGCACTATAAAATGAGTTTCTGAGGGCCTGAGAAACAGGAAATTTTCAAATTCTAGTCTTACATGGCATTTTTCTTTGAAGGAGATCCACAGGTTTCATCAGATTCTCAGCGGGGCCTCTAAGCTTTGGGTAAAGAACCAGAATGCTAAGATTAAGTGTTAGGTTCCTGGGTCAGAGAAAGCAGGTGCTCCCTATGTGATGCAAGGTCTCCCCTGCCTGTTGGGCAGGCAGCACTGACTTGGAGGGCGTCTCTGTCTCTCAGAAGCAGGTGTGTGATGACATCAGCCGGCGCCTGGTTCTGCTGCAGGAACAGTGGGTTGGAGGGAAGCTGTCAATGCCTGTAAAGAAGAGGATGGCTCTGCTGGTGCAGGGTATGGGTGGGTCCCTTGGTATAGCCTAAGGCCCTCATCCAGCCGTCGTTGGCTAAGCTGGACTAGGTGGTGAGGTTTTGACTGGTTGGGAGGGGAGGAGTGGGAGCTGTCTTTTGCCCCAGACTGCATGCTCAGCTGCTCTCTCTCCTCAGAGATTTCAAACCACCGGTGGGATGCAGCAGATGACATCCACCGCTCACTCATGGTTGACCATGTGACTGAAGTCAGTCAGTGGATGGTGGGAGTTAAAAGATTAATTGCAGAAAAGAGGAGCCTGTCTACAGAGTCGGCAGTTAATGAAGAGAAATCTACAGCCACAGCTGAGAACCAGACCGTACCAGGTGTCCCACAGGATCCATAATCCTGCCTCAGATTCACCTCACAGCACCTCCTGTGTCCTGGCATGGGAGTCCTTGTCTCACTTGGCTCCCTTTTAGCACTTGGGAGACTGTCTGCCTCATTGGGGTCCTTGGCCTGACCCATCTCTAGGGGAAGAGGTCCCACCGGGGCCACAGAGAAGTTACTTGTTAACCCTAACATATGTATTTCAATAAAAACAGCTCCATGGTGGGCCCTGGTTAAGAGATAAACTCTTCCCATGCCCAGCTGGTCACTTCTGGTGTCCTTGACTGTCCTGCTCTCTGTGTACCTTACAAACCTCAGTTCTTCCTCCTTTCATCACGGATGGCCTTACTAGGAATGACCAGATTACTGCCTGCCACTTTCCCCCAAATTAGAACTAAATGCCCACCCCTTGCTGGGCTGAGCAGCCTTATCTTTATATGCTTTCACTTCAGCATGAAAACAGGGGTTCAAATAGCATGGGGAGAATTTTCCTTCAAGAAAAGGAGACTGCCTTGTTTGCACTGTATCACCCTTGAGGCATGCAAGAACATAGCTGAATAAATTTGGGCTCTAAGGTTTCTTCTGACCCTTTGAAGACAACAGAGTCAGGTTGAAGGGGCCTGAGAAGGGCCAGTACAGGCTTTCAGGGTTGGAATAAGGGGATTGGTACTTATAGGTGGGAGGCAGAAAAGCATGGGCAGAGCCCAGAGAGGGCTGAAAGGTTAGGGCAGTGCCTCTTTTTTTCTGCTTTGGTAGATAGGGAGGGATTACTGGAGAGGCCAAGTCCAGGAAGGCTGCTTCCTGGAAAGGCTGGAACAGTCTTTGGCAGGGGTCAGGCTAGTGCTGTTTATGGCTTGGTGTCTTCTGTAACTTGCCTCCACAGCCTGCCACAAGCTCTACTTGCTACTGGGAGTGGGCCCAATCTGCACTGGGAAGGGACCTGGGACCTCTGATCCTAGCCAGGTCTGCTGGGGCCCTCAGTATTGAGAACACTGGAGCCAAGGCATTTCTTCGAATGTTTACTAAGCAGTCAGACAGTGACATACTGCATCCCCCAGTCCCTGCCTCAGCCCCTGGGGGAGGAGAGCTGGGGTTGAGAGGAGTGCCTACAGACCAAAGAGAGTAGAGCTAAGGGCTTGGCAAGGTGCCCACTCCTATACTTGGTTTAGCTTCCTCAGAACTGAGGGAGGCCTAGAACCAAGTCACTCCCTTTCAGATTAGATGAGGCCAGCTGGCCTTTGGATATCCCAGGAAGAGGTGGTGGCAGCAGCAGCATGAGGGATTCTTCTAACTCCATACACAGATCATGTGCACTGGATTAGATGTCCATTACAAATTGTGCGTCATCTGGAGAGAGAAAAGGCAGGACTGTCTGCAAGTTCAGCGTCAGTGCAAAAACCCCACTCTTAACCTAACCAGCACATTTGGACTCAAAGGCATTTCTTAATTTTTAGGTCAGGCCCCACTTTCCTTACCGGGTATCTCTTCCTCTGTCTCCTTCTGCTCCTTTAGCAACTCCAGCTTGGAGGGTGGGGCTGTCCGAGTTGTGACCCCGGGAATCTGAGGGAGGCAGCAGGGGGGTGTCCGGGCAATGGGTGAGTTCTTGCACTCCAGCAGGAACTTTCGCTCGTAGATGATCCTGGTGCCTGTTAAGGGGTAGGGGCTATGTAAGAGGCAGGAGCTTGGATATAGAGCTGTCTGGGGCCCCAGAAAGGCTTTTTTAAGGACCTAGAGGTCACGTTTCCCTGTGTTTTCTAGGGCTACTACTCTAGCCCAGCCAGGATCTCAGCTGACTAGCCTTCACAGCACTTAAAAGACTTATTAGGCCTAAGCAAGATGCTGCTAAGCAAGTGGGACATCCCAGCTGGCCTAAGCAGGAGCATTTGGTTTAGGGAACTTAAGGTCTTGACTCTAGGAGGAGCACCAAACTTGGAGCTCAGGTGCTTCAGGCTACTCTTCTCTGGCTCTGTGACTTCATTGCTTTGGTTTACAAGGTAAAGCCTAGGTGGATCTGGAAACCAAACAGCAGATGTGAAGGCGCTTTACCATTGCTGCCACCTGGGCTCTAATATCCTGCAGGGAGGAGCCGTGTTCCCTATGAAACAGGGACATACTGTTCTTATCCTGACCCCTCCCAAGTTCTATCAGGCTCAGCCCAACCTAAAGGAACTTGGCATAGACTTCTGTCCTCAAAGGGCCCCGCCCTTGTCCTCAACCCTCCCCTGAGCCTTCACGTGGCAGGAACCCCTGAGTGGGAAGCCCAGCAACTTATGACCCCAGGGCGGCTTGCCCAGTCAAACAGCCACCAGCTAGCCAGCCACAGACACCCGAAGCCCATGCCCCCAAATGCCCAGCCCGCTCTAGCAAGTTTGCAAGACCTGGTGATCCCTGCTGAAGCCAAGCTCAGTTGGGGCCATTGCCTCCCACGCAGCAAACTCAGGAGGGACGGGTGAGCAAGGCGCCCAGAACCGAGGCCAGTGAGGATTTGGCCCAGAGTCACCCAGAAACTAGGCTTGGGCTCCACCCGCCCTCCCCCAAGCTACAACCAGCAGTTGGGCCTGCGGAAGAGTTAAAGGACCGCACCTCCCCACCCCTGCCCGTGACAGCCCACACGCGCCGGCTTCCCCATTGCCTGTGGACCCCAGGCCGGCCCGCTGACCTCCCGGGGTAGTGCCGTAGAGCGTGCCTCCCGGCGTGGTACTGTAGCAGTCGGGTAGCCGCTCTCTGCCCCCGGGAATTGGGCAGCTCGTGGATGCGGACATAGCGAGCCAGAAGAGCAGGAAGGCAAGGACGCGGAGCGGAACGCAGCGCGGCGGAGTCTGAGGCGGACTCCGTTGACCACGTGCGACCGCAGCAACAACACCAGGAAAACGTCACGCCCGGGGCGGGACACCCTCCCGTCACTCAATCTGACAGTCCCGCCCTACCCATGAGGGAGCAACACAGGGCTTGACAAAAGTTTGGAAGGCTTCATCGACTTGGAGTTCCTCCTGGCCCAACATTGGCCAGCCAGCCTCTGAATTCTGCAGACGCTCAGCTACTTACTACTCGCTGTTTACAGCTGGGTGGGAACAAGCGAGGTCCCGCACACATTACTACCGTGTATTAATTCACCCATTCCTTTCAACAGTTTAAGACAGTAAAATCACTATTATTTGCCACCTTTTACAGGTGAGGAAACTAAAACCAGAGGTTAAGTCATTGGTTCAAAGCCACCTATCTTGTAGAAGTCCAAGGAAAGTGGGATTCAGACGTGAGTGTATCTGATTCCAGAGCCCGTGCCTATCAGCACAGCTCTGTACTGACTCCCCTTAATCAATTACAGGGTGAAAAGTGCTGTGAAGGCCTAGTGCACAGCACCAAGGGAAAGTCAGGGGTTTTCTGGAAGGAGTGATACCTGGACTGATTAAAGGATGAATAAGTTAGGTTGGGGGACAGGAGACGTCTGCTCTTTCATCTTTCAGCCACCACTAACCTCTTTAGGAAACTAAAGAGCAGGGGGCTGGTGAGGAGGGCTTGGCCTTTCATCTTCTGAAAAAGAAGGTCAGAGTCTGGCCTTAGAAGATTTTTTGAGGTGGTGGGAGAGTAAATCTAGTACCTATATATACATGTGAAGATCACGCCATCCAGTTGTCCTCTGGCTTCCTCAGAATCAGTATTCGGCCACCCCCACCCTCCAAAAAGTATAGACCACCTGACTTCATGCATTTATCAATATTACTTGAGCTCTGGCTTTATCAGGTTTTCCCTTAGCTCTGATTTCTTCACTGAATAATAATAATAATAATAATAATAATAATAATAATAATAAAAGGCTTTTATAAGTCAGTGCTTCTCAAACTTTACTGTGTACATAAACAAGCTGGAGGGCTTGTTAAAATGAGGATTTTGATACAGGTCTGTGGCGGGACCTGAAATTCTGGGTTTTTAATAAGATCCTGGGTGATACAGACCTGTATGTCAGCAGGTCCTTAGAATCACACTTCAGGGACAAAGGATCTGTATATTTTATATTCTAAAAAGGTTTGAGCCTCTTAACAAAGTGGTGTCTACCTAAATAAAGTGTCTTTGCACTGCTGGATGGTAAGGCTTGGGAGCAGATTGTAAGGAGCCACCTATGACAACTCAGCTTTTAAGCAGGTGAGGGGAAAGGGGATGGGATGTAGAACACTGGGACTGAAGGTGAGGACTCTCGCCTAGTGAAATGGGGTGGGCAAAAGGGCAGTGACTGTGAGCATGGAGAGAAGTGAAGGGAATCCAGATACAGAGAGAAGGAAGAATAAGGTGACAGATTAAGGGTGGAGTGAGGGAGATAAACTAGGATAATTCTTCCAGTTTCCTGACGTGAGAGTCATGGTAGCTAGTAATATCACCTAATATAATAGGGAAAACAAAGGGAAGGGATTATCTTATATTGGGGTTATAGGATGTGTGTGGAATGCTCAGATGGAGCACAGTAAGGAGCCAGATACGCTGGTCTGAAGCTCAGAGAACTTTGGGTTAGTGATGCAGATCTAAGTGGAGTGAAATCCAAGAGCAAAGGATAAGATATCATTTGACAAGAAGACACAGCAAAAGAAGAGACCTGGGCACATCAATCAACATTTAAGGGGTAGTGAAGGAAGAGGATTCACCAAAAGAGACTAAGACCAGCCAGAGAAGAACCAGGAGAGAAGTGTCAAAGTTTTCCAAGAAGGATCAACGTGGAAATGAGGTCTCCCTTTGTTAATCTCTACTACAAAACAGCAGCAGGTACTACGACTATAAGTCTGCTGGTAGAAGCTTACTTTTCTTGAGAAGCTGTGTGCTATAAGGGCTGGGGAACAAAAGACTAGATATGTAGTTGGCTTTAGAGAGAAAACCAGATCATCATCCATGCAACCTGGATGAAGGACCAAGAGTTTAAATCAGATAATCAACAATGATTACCCATTAGAGTATGGGAGCTTTAAAACAAAACAAAACCCTATTCCCATGCCCCAGCCTGATATCTGCCTGAACCCACAAGGGAATATCAGGTCTCTGCCACCAGGCAACTTACAGTTGACTCTAGAACAAGATGGGTCTGAACTGTGTGTATCCACTTACATGCCACTTTCTTCAATATACAAGGTCTGTCTGGAAAAAGTCCAGCCATTGTTAATATAACGAGAATGCTTTAAGCAACACTGATGTTACCTGGCAGTCAAGGAGAGTGGACTGGAATGCAAATGCATGAACAATGACAACTTCATTGTACTAGTCAGTGGGGGCGGTAGACACCGTTGAGTGAGCATGTGTACTGTGTGACCATCGCATTCAAAATAACAGAGTGAGTAGGGCAACGAACCTGCATCAAATTTTGTGTTAAACTTGAACGTTCCTCTGTGGAAACTGTTTGGATGATTCAGAAGGCCACAGCTGTGGGCAACTGGTGATTGTCAGCTTCATCATGACAATGCACCTGCTCATGCATTAGGTCTCATGCAGTTTTTCTGAGAAACATCAAATCACCCAGGTGCCTCAGCCCACCTACAGTCCAAATTTGGTGCCCCGTGACTTATGGCTTTTCCCAAAACTAAAATCACCTTTGAAAGGGAAGAGATTTCAGACTATTGATGAGATTCAGAAAAATATGACAGAACTGCTGATGTCAATTGGGAGAACTGTGTGAGGTCCCAAGGTGCCTACTTTGAAGGGGACTGAGGAGTCATTGTCCTATGTACAATGTTTCTTGTATCTTCCTCAAGAAATATCTTTTTCATATTACATGGCTGGATACTCTCTGGACAGACCTCATACTGTGAGCCCTCTGTATCCCTGGGTTTTGAATCCATAGGGCTGACTGTTTGCATTATTCTATGCCATTTAAAATAAGAGCATCTCAAATTTTGGTATCTGCAGGGGGTCCTGGAGCCATTCTCCCATTTGTATACCAAGGTACGACTCTAATTTGGACTCACACCAATGCCACCAAGGTAAAACAGGAGTTGAAAAGTAATCACAAAATAGGTTTGCAATCTGATAATTAGATTCATGATCTTGTTTTCCAAATTAGGTCTTGAATCTCAGGCCTCTGCCCTTTTTTGGTGGTGGTCTTAAAAGACTTAAGTCATGGATATTTAAAACCACCTTTCTCTCACCCATTTCCTAACAGGAGAGTGTGAAAGTAAAGGAACCTGTCTGTTGGTAAACTGACAAATCTTTGAAAATAAATAGAAAATGCAGCATTATCAGAGCCCTTCACTCCAGGGCAGGGTCCACTGGAAGACGTCACAACCAGCCACACTTCTTGGTAGAAGACGACACCTAGGGCTAGCTGGAGAACAAGATGTTCAGAAGCTGTTTTCCTACAGGCTTGTTTGCCTCTTCCCTGGGATTACAACGTGGTCCAAAGGTCTTAAACAGTGAGACAGAACCATGTAAACCAAGTACTCTGTTTGGCTTGAAACTATATGACCAGCCTTTCTACACTACAAGCTACCTGAAACAGAGGATGATCCCCTCATGCACCAATTTTGAGGTTTGGAGTTGGGTTTGACCAGAATCTACAAGAACAAACAGAAACTGTAGTTTCATAGTTCCAAGTCCTGAGATTTCTTACCTCTGGTTAGGAGAGGCCACCATTGGCTGTCCAACTCTCTTCTTCGCTCTGGTTAGCTGAGGTGGTGGGATTTCCCCTTTGAGAGCAGGGACTGAAGGAAGCAGACTGGCCTATAAAAGGGCAAGTCAGCACACTGTAGCCACAACAGGTTTAAAGGGTCTTAAAACATCAATACTTTTATTGATAGTGAAATATTTTTTACACTGAAAATTACTTAAATAAGTGGGTCCCTGATGATATAGTTTTATTCCTTGAAAGAGGTGTTATTCTTGGATTTGCTCTATGCCTCAGCAGGATGTTTCTTAATGACTTGAGGGCTGACTACTGATGTGCAAGGTTTTCTCCTTCCTCTACTAAAATCTCAAAATCAATACTGGACCTAACAATGGCAGGATTTTATTCCATGTGAGAATCAATGGTTGGGGCTCTCAAACCTCAGCAATGTAAACATTCTATTGCCTTCCACTATTCTCATACTGTATATTCTCATTCACAAGAAAAGGAAGAGAATCTGAGTTAGAACTAGGAGACTCTTTTGAGTTTACTAACGTTCAAGTTCATTTTCAGATGAGGAAAGTGAAGCCCAGAAATAAGAAGTCACTTGCCTGAGGTCATATAGCTTCAAGTGGCAGAAATGAAAACAATTTAGGCTTCTGAATCTTGTTCCACTGTACCCATGCTACCTCCCTACCCCCCCACCTCCAATCCCTTGTATAGTTGGAAAGTAATTAAGGTCTTACCTGAGCTAGGTTTAATCCAAGGTTCAGGCTGATAAAATAGCAGTAAAGTAATGCCAGGAAGAGGCAAGATAGAAGAAGAGATTTTAGCAGCAAAATGGAATGGGGAGTAGGCTATTGGGATCCAAATAGTCAGAAAGAAAGGAAGGCAGTGCTGGTAAGAGGGCAGAGAGGAGGTTAGTCTAAACTACTATCAACCGTACAGCTCCTTTTTCTTCCTAATCCTTCTATGGGTTTCTCATAATTGCCTTCTCTTCTCATGGGTTCTAGTTCCTAAGCTGAGACACAATTTTTCATTCTGTTGTCCTCAAGGTGCAGAAGATGGGGTAAAGGACTCTTCCAGGTAATTCAAATGTATTGTAGATAGGTAAGATAGAACAAAACTCACCTTTCTGTCTCACTACATAATTTACTTAATATCATCTTTCACTAGTGTATGTTTCATCAAGAGTAGTTTCATTCATAATATCAAGTGATTTTTTGTTTTGTTTTGTTAGTGCTAAACGGAAACAGCAGGATATGTAGGTGATCCAAGGGGTCTTTTATCCCCCTCAAGGTGGGGGGGGTGTCTCTTGAGAACACTTGATGTTGTTATCAAGCACTTCAAAGGCAATAGCTTCAACACCAGTGATACATTCCAAATCCATTCAAAATAGAAAATAAGAAATGAGTTTAAAGAAGTTTTTATATGTAAGATGATATGAAAGACAAAAGAACCAGGTATGTCTAACACAGAACAGTGTGTCTCATCTAGGGGTAGTTCTTGGAGCTTGGCAGAGAAGATTAAGAACTACTTTCGGTGTAAGAGTAGCAAAGTGCTACTTGTATGGTTCTGCCCCTAATGACTATTTTTCTGTGCATTCTTCTTCTTTTTTATTTTTTTGGTTGATTTTTTTTTTTTTATTTGTTCATTTTGCTATTTTTTGTTTGTGCCTCCTTCTTTGCCTTGATATGTGCTTTGGCTTTTCTATCAGCCTCAAATATTTTCTTATTTACACTGTTAATACATAACACCAGGAAATTAAGCTATGTTAAAACATGAACAAGTTGATGACTGTTCTTTTCAGTGGGATAGTTTTTCCTTTTCTGTTGCATCAGACTCTTGGCATATAGCCTATGGTTTGACCAAGGCAATCTATTCCAGTGTTCCTGCATTTAGCTTGTTAAACATATTGGCTCTTCATACTTGGTGCCATGAACTCAGCCTTGAATTAGTCACCTATTCATAAGCATTACTCAGCTAATTCAATAATACAACAGAATTATTGGAGCCATCCCTGGCCCCTCCCATGTCCCAACCCAAACAAAACGTAAAACACATAAAGTCAAAATATTTAGATGAAAAGGTCAGGAAGTACAAAAGGAACCTGAATTCGATGACTTGGGTGTTCCCCAGTTTGTTCAGTATCATCTGATTGAAATCCTATCGTTCTTAATCATACTCATCATCCATAAAGAGCTAAACCTATCAATCTGCCAACATCCAGTAAGACACATTGTAGGGCTTGAAACTTACTCACTTATAAAATGATATGGAAGAGAAAGAGAACAAGGAATGTTCACAGAATAAGTAGATAACTAATCTTAAATGTGCTTTTTTCAAGGCAGTCTAATAATGGATTCTAAAGTGTAAAATGTGAAAAGCTTGCTACAAATATAGTATTAACAATCTGGTTCAATATGATTGTGATTTGGGTGGTACCTACATGACCACTGAAAGGATCACACCCCACTTCTAAACACTGTTCATCCTTTTATTGAATATTCCGGTAAATATTTCACATTAATACAGGCTACATTAAGTAGAGCCACTATATGACAAGAAATTTACTCAGCTTTTTCCTTTTAAGTATGTAAACAACTGTACATGTATTTACCACCCTAAAAGGTAATCATCTAATTCTCTTCTGCATACAAGTAGCATTCAGTATGTTTAGCCAAAGCACTAAGTTCAAAATGGCTAAACTAATCACAGAAATAATCAGGTGGATAGGAAATCACTTTGTTCTTACACAATGGGCAATCAAATTTCCATTGCTAAAGCCTCAGAGAAAATTTCTTAGTTTAGGCACATTAAAAAAAAAAAAAATCCCCAGGGTTCTTCCAAGGTCATAGGTTTCTCAAACAAGGCTAAAGAATAGGACCTTCTAACTTAGTTGACATATTTGAGATGCATGTTTCCAATATGAGGTGCCCACGTGCCAGGCCAAATCTGAAAAGGGGGAGGAAAAATTGGAATTTCTAATTAGGAATCTTTAGACATTTACAAAATGAATATATAAATGCAATGGCAATTCACTGTTTCTGCCTAGGAAGAATACACATACATGAAATAAAATGTTTAGTAGCAGCATCTTGATATAGAAAAACTTAATTCAGAACAAGGTGATTAGATGTCACGAATTTTGATATTCAGAACTTGCACTACCCAAAGAATGACATGAAAAAATCTAAAAAATAAAAGGGCATTAGGCCTGTTTTACCTGCTGGGCATCAGTGCATTCAGTTGAATTCTGAATAACTTTTATCATAGGATTCCAAGCAGGATCTGGGTTATGAAGTCCATTAAACAGAGGGCCTCCTGGAACATCAGCAAGCTGAGGATGAGAGGGTATTATGGTGCCTCCATACATGGAAATTGGCAGACCCTAAAACAGCAGAAAGAAAGATTTAGCCATTAATTAATTACACAAGGTGATTCCATAATATAGTATCAGCTTAGATCTCTCTAGTTTTCCTTCATTCAAAGAACTCCAAAGGATCCTATATGTACAGTGTTGAGAAACCAAACAAGGTTGTCTGCCTCAGCAACACTTTTCAACAAGAGAAAAAACAACTAAATCCAATATTAAATCATCAGGAAATGTCCATATTTGATGGATACATATAATACCTCAATTTTCCCATAAGCTTGTGCTAAGAAGAAAAGGGGAAAGCTATATGACTGCTTGCAGCCATAATCTGGCTTTATGGCAGGCAGGAAGCTCTCAGAGCAGACAAGAGGGCATCAGGGAGATGGCTGCCAGCTTTTTGAGGGGCAGAGGCTGCCCTAAAGCTGTGGCAGCAAAACTTAAATTTCTCAGGCTCTCAGGGAATAAGGGGGCATCTTCAGCATAGTTTGAGGACAAACTTCCAGACACAACACAATCCACTCTTGAAATTGAGTAAAAGATCCGGCAAAGTCATGGAAACAAATTAGCTCCACCAAAAACGAGAATTATTTCAATACAAACTATTCTTTCACATATGACTACACTGGTTGGCAAAGTGTTAAACAAGTTAAAATGATGTTTGTCAACTCACTTTAGAAAAATCCACAAAGCTGCTTGCCATAGGCTGATGAAAAATGTTAGAGGGGGCTACCATTCCAGAATCATCTCTCTCCATTGTCTGATGCTGGGAGAACGTACTTGGGTCTGATAACTGTTGATGCATTGGATGGTTCCCTATCACAGACTGTGACCAACTCGATAAGCCCTCTGGAAAGAAGAATTGAGAACAGGGTTTGACATTTATTTGGATGAAATAACGAAACATTACCACTTGATCTTTTTTCATACTAAATTTTATAAAAATCATTCCCAGGAAGAACGCAGGGCACGTTCATGACAATCTCCACAAACCAAAAAAACAAGTTCCTGGAAAACTGGGTGAAGTCTTCTGAGTACCCGGAATACTCTACCTTGTCCTTCAAAAGATTAGGTGCTTTCTGGAAGAATTCAAATGATTGTCCCATTTTTATACTTCATGAGAGAAAGGAAATATGCTTTGAATTTTTTACTTCTAATCAACTCAATATTTATTATTTTATATATTATTATTATACATATTACATATATATATATATAAAAAACATTCCAGACTCTGAGACTGGATTGAATTTTTCAAAAGTATAAACACCCCTACTGATTGTTAAGTGTAGGAAATAAGTTGTTTTATTTATTTATTCATTTATTTGAGAGGTGGGAAGGGAGGAGAAAGACAGAGGGCAAAACATCGACGTGTGAGAGAAACATCAATTGGTTGCCTCTCACACACCCCCAACTGGGGACCCACACCCAAGGCATGTGCCCTGACTGGGCTTTGAACCGGCAACTTTTCAGTTCACAGGCTGGTATTTAATCCAGTGAGCCATACCAGCCAGGGCTGTTTTGTCTTATTTTTAAGGAACTAAATTTTTTTTTTTTTTAAGATTATTTATTTATTTATTTTTAGAGAGAGGAGAATGGAGAAAGAAAAGGAGAGAAACATCAATGTGTGGTTGGATCTCATGCACCCCCAGCTGGGGACCTGTCCCACAACCCAGGCATGTGTCCTGACTGGGAACCAAACCTGCAACTCTTTGATTCACAGGCCGGCATTCAATCCACTGAGCCACACCAGCCAGGACAAGGAACTAAGTTTTAATGGCAAAATCCCATAACTTACTTGAGAAATCCCTCTAGAAAGAAGGCAAGGTAATTGTACCTGACATGGCGTTGACACCAAATGACCAGATTCCACTGTGTCCAACAGGAGCAACAAAACTGGTCCCCACAGGGGCTTGTGCGACAGACCCTCCTTGCCGAATCCGGGCTAGTCTCTCTGTTCCGATGGGGGGAGGTATTTTTCGATCCTGATTGGCATTGCCTCCTTTTGGTTGGCCCAGTGTTGGTGGGGCAGAAGTGGCTGAAAGAGGTGAAGATGATCCCGAGGAAACAGATGGAATAGGAGAGTCACCTGGTGGCAAAATATTTCTCTATTGTTTTATTACATATAAAAACTAATGATGAGAATATGAGAAACCTTGTTGGAAAGATCTATTCCACAACATAGGTTCTGTAAAGAAAAATTTTATCATTTTATGGGATCATTCAAATGAGGGTATGTAAGTTCTAGAAACACGACTCTACACTACTTCTGCCTATAGGAGTATAAACAAATAGTCAAAAAAAAAATTTCCACATTGAACTGAACAAGGCTAGAAAAAAGGCCATTCTTATTCTTATACTAGTTCTAAATTAGCTTATGAAAATATATATTGTGATAGTTTAAATGAACTTAAATGTGGCAATGTTTGCACAACAAATTGTCTGGAAAACAGCTGATGACGCTCTATACCTATTAGCTGTTTTCTTTATTTCTCTTTCTATAGTTCTTTTTTTCCCATAAGGAAGACAGGTTAAATGTTAGCAAAACATCATAGGACTCAATTCATGGCTTTGTTTCTTAATGGGACTGTCAGGTAATATGGGTAGTTTTCCTTGTCAAATGGGCCAATATTCACTGACTACCTCATGATGCTCATTAAAAAAATCAAATCCTGTTTAAGTACTGTTATAGCTTCATTCATTCAAAATATTAAAATAAATAAGTCAGAACAGTGGAATACTTTTACTTATAAATGGCAATCACACAATTGCCTAAAATGTAAAAAATAAATAAATCAGGAATCATACCAAATTGACCAGATACATAAATTCAACTTCTTTTCAGACTTAAGAAATTATTTCACAATCTTGTCCCCAACTGGTCCTTTTATAAAACTACTTGTAATACCTCTTTTCTTGGTCCAAGTCCCAATGTAAACATTTTTGGCTTAGAAGAAGAGCTTGACCCTTCTCAAGTTTTCTAACCTACAAATGACTAACCATTTTTGACATGACTGCAATACAAACCTTGAGTATCTGCATACCATTTAGAATACTAAAATTATAGTACAGTGTTCCCTGAAACGAGTAACTTAATAACTTATTCAAGACTCTTAGGGAAGAGTTCCTCCAGGATCCCTACATGAGTTTGAGGCGCTCGTCCAAGGATGGGGAGAAAAATGTTGTCTGTTGAAACTAGGAGTCCCAACAGGAGCTGGCCCTTGCAGGAAAACACGTGTTCCCGGTATGCCGGAAAAACTTGTCAGAGGAGCAGAAGAGGAAGATGGGGAGCTGCCTGATGGGTCAATGGATGGTAACCCTGAAATAGAACAGGTCCAAGACATCAAAATTAGCCAAGGCTTTAAAATGGCAAGTCCAAGGTTCACTTTTCTTTTTACAAAGAAAAAACATGTAGTTAATTTTATAGATTACAGCAAAAAGAATCCATTTATGTGCTGCATAGCCCAAGCCCATTCTTTCTTGTAGTCCAGAAGCCTATCACCAAACAGCACTAGATATAGAAAAAGTGAGCCCAAGGTATAAGAATGGCAGCTACTAGGAGTATGTTCTAAATAAATTTCAAAGCTTTCACTGGAGGGGACATGAAATGAGAGCATGTTGTGACTAAGTGGTACCCATCAATAACTTCTGCTTTCCCCTTTTGTGAAAAATCTCAAAGTGCAGCTGTGCGTCTTTGTACTATAGTCATTTTCTATGGAAGATGAATAATAACAAAACCTACTAATGTTTCCTTCCTAACAAGGAGGAAAAACATACTATCTGACTAAAGATAATTTCACTATGCCATCTGATAAAAAAATCAACAGACACAAACTATAACAAAGTATTTTTTATCTAGTTTGCATAAGTTTAGATTTAGCCATCTTCTCAAATTCCATTGCTTTCTCTGGAGAAGATATTTGGGAAAGAGAACAGGGTCTGGAAAAGGATTACAGGTGCTCATTTCAGGAAAAAGTAGTTAATATGAACAAAAACCTGTCAAACTTTTAAGCAGGTCTTATTCATCTGTTTAAAGTGTATAATTCAAAGGCTTTTAGTATATTCACAGGGTTGTGCAACCACCACAATCAATTTTAGAACATTCTGTCTCCCCTAAAAGAAACTCTATGCACTACCTGTCAGTCTCTGTTGTCCTTTACCCCCTATCCTCACCTCTAAGCAACCACTAATAAACTTTCTATCTCTACAGATTTGCCTGCCTATCCTAGAAATTTCAGATATTTGGAATCATACAACATGCGGTCTTTTGTGACTGGCTTCTTTCACTTAGCATACTGTTTCCAAGGTTCATTCATGCTGTAGCATAAAATCGGTACTTCCTTTATATTATATCTGATTATACAGAAATTATAATATGTATTAATACAATATATTTGTTATATAATAAAAAAAGTCTAATTTAATAGATATGCCACATTTTGTTTTTCCGTTCATCAGTTAAGGAACAGTGGGTTGTTTCCACTTTTTGGCTGCTATGAATAATGCTGTTATGAACATTCATGTACCAGTTTTCATGCAGACATATGTTTTCTCTTAGGTATGCCTAGGAACAGAACTACTAGGACATATGGTAACTGTTTAAATTTTTGAGGAACTGTCAAACTTTTTCCAAAGTGGCTGTACCATTTTAAATTTCCACCAGCAGTGTTTAAAGGTTTTGATTTTTTCATATCCTTTCTCATCTTCTTAACTATTAGTATTTCTTATCTGTAAACTAGAAGAGTAAAAACTATCCCTGAGAGAAGAGCACCAACAAAAGAAAGTATACAAGCAGTTAAGAAATGAGGCCAAACTTCATCAATCCTGGACCCCAAGAGAAAGGTCAAGAATGAATGCTTGTTTTTTTAAATTATTATTTTAAATCAGCAACACATTATTTTGATGTTATGGATATGAATAATTAAAGTCCCAAAACCAAACTAGTCAGATGATTTCCTTGACTTTTTCCTTTTATCCAGACATACATAATCTGTACATTTTCTGGGATGTAGTAAGCGAAGCGCAAAGGGCTCAAACACTGGAAATGAGAGCTCTGAATTCCAACTCTGGCTAAGGTACTCTTTATTCACATATTAGTTAGTGCCAGGCGAGTCAAGAATTAATGCCTTCTATCACAGTGTGAGCACTGGCAATGAACCCTTCTTTTATTCTGGGGCCTTTGAAAACCTCTATTCGTTTCCCGAAATTGAAAAACTAAAATAGATACCAATTTATAAAATACAGAAAAAATCCTAGAGAATATTTTGGATCACAAATGGTCTCATGTAAGTTTACACTTCTATTTGAAAGATGATACAACAGCTATGTTTTCCTGAAAAGACAAGTAAATGGAAGCATATCAGAAATGAAAGCTAAGGCTCTACTATATCCATAAAGTCACAAATTTTAAACAACATAGATCAATTTATAATTAGCAAGAAAGGAAGGATACTGTATGGGATGATTTTCCAACTGTAAGAAAAATGCTAAGTGGCAGTAATTTTTACCTCTCATTCTAGGTCTGCTGTAGTTTCTAATTTGTTTTTCAGATTAGTGCAGGTTGGAGTGAAATTTGTCTCATAGATTCTGGGACATAGATTCTGGCTTTCCAAATACCTCCAAGCCAACACTGGACTCATATCTTTCTATATATGTCTCATAATGCCTCAGCAGCTAATTTCTGATTTTGAGGAATAAATAGCTGAATCTAAGCTGGTCTTTTTAAAATAAAGAGCTCAGAGATGACTGGATGTCTTCAACCAGCTCCATCTAATGTAAATAACATATAGAGTACTACTAAACAAAATCATTTAATATTCAGTTTGAGCACTCGAGACTAAAAACAAATAATGAAGATCATACACTGGTGCCCAAACACCTATGTAACTCAAACTTTTTAAATCTGAGAAAAGTAAGCAGAGTCTGTAAATCTGGAGTCCTTGAAGCATCCTATGTCTTGTTTTATTAATTTCATCTTATTCCAGTTCTAAGAAAATGGACTGACACAAGACCACTGTTAGGAGGGACAGAGAGATCACAGAGAACATAAAGCAGCTCACTATATGTGAGTGACTTACTTTCAGCTACTTTCTTGCCCAATCAGCAATCATTAAATGGTCTTTACCATTTATGAAATATTCTCATTTAAGATTATGTAACATTATGCACAAAATAAACTTTATTATTATCATCTTAGAATATTAGATTATGCTGTTGAGCTGCAGTGATAGTTATAATAACTTACCAACTGGACTAGTAGAAACTCTCTGGGAAGGTGGTCTGAAACCAGGTGCCTTGGAGTTGTCAGGGTGTACGTTTTCCAAGTGTCCAAGTACAGAGTTATTCAGAAATGCTGACTGAACAGTGAAAGAGTCTGCGGCAACTCGTGAGGACAGTGGACCATCTCCCCAACCCTGGTTAGCTGGCACCTGACTGCTGTCAAAAAGACTACTGAAGTGATTAAAAAGCGTGGCTGGGCCAAATGTCGGTGGCAATGATTTATTTGCTGGGTTAATGTGCATCTGAGAACCATTCATAATGTTCATGGCAGAAGAAAGCTGCACTGCAGCTGGTGGGCCTTGAGGTGGTGTTAAAGGAACTGGATTTGTTACAAAAATAGACTGGGGATCCTGGTGGATGGTTGCATTTGGTACCACTGAGTAAAAAGAACTTCTGGGCTGCATTCGATGAGAAACTCGAGGTGCTGGTACAGATAATTGAGGTAAATTATTGGTGTCCTGATTATCAGCAGCAACCAATCTCGGTGATGCCAAAGTCAATGGAGCAGGTTCTGAATTAGACGCAAAAGGCATTGACATAGGACTTAAATCAGACACATTGGATGGCTGCGCATCCTCCTGTGTGTTGCTGGAGGGAGGAGTGGGACTAGCAGATGGGTGAGTTTCTGGAGCTCCTGGGGTGTTACTGGCAGAGCTATTGCAGCTATTTGCAGTGGAAGATGGGGTACACAGGTTTGCCATGGGTTGCTCCTGTGTGGACACTTTTTCTTTGGGGGGTGGCATGGCAGAGAAAGACTCCATCTTTTGTGAAGAAAGCTGTGCTTGAGGAGTACTTGTGGGTAGAAATGTGGTGGGAACTTGCCCACTAGTGACAGGTGCCGAGGAGACTGAAGGCAGGGAACTACAAGTGCTTGTCACAGAAGAAATCACTGTTGCTGGAGGACTTGTCTTAGGCACACAGGCGAACAATTGCTTTCTGACCGACGAAGGAGTCCGGGTGTTAGTCATGCACAGTTGCTGACTGGCAGCAACTACAGAAGAGACAGTGATAGGACAACTGGCAGTAGCTAGTCCAGCAGACTCAGAGGGTAAAACAGTTCCATTTTGGTTAGGTACACGGCCTGTGGTGTTATGCTTTGGAGAACTATTTGCATTGCCAGGATTCACAGGTCTCACTGGGAATGGTCCCCAAGTGTTGGGAGAGGGTGAAAAGGTTCCTCCAAACTGGGCCATGGGTAAGCGAGGATGCCGAATCTGTTGCATAGTCTGAGCTGCCAGCAGGGCAAAATGAGGGTGGGGATAAGCTAAGGGCAGAGAAACTGGGAAAGAAGAACGTACATTTGTTGGAACGTTCTTATTAAGTTTATTAGTGGGCTGGAACGTAGATAATGTTGTCGCCTGTGAAGTTACAAGAGCTGGAGCACCCAAGGGAAATGTATTTTTATTGGAAGCTGCTGTGGTGCCTACTCCAGATGAGAAGTTTGCATGGATGGACTTGGTGCTGGTGGGTGTTCTGATATGATTTTTAGGAATCAAGTCTTCCAGTTCCTTAGCAGGATCTTGAATAAGTGCATTGATAAGTTGAACTGCATATCTTGTTGATTCTGTACCACCCCTGGGAAGAAAACAAACAAAAAAACAAAAAACAAGACCAAAAACGTAAAAATCCAGGTTATCTTTAACATGAAAGAAAATTCTTGATTCTACCATAACTAACAAAAGTATGCTTCTAATGAAACTTAATTTCCACACAGAATTAGCAATATACATTTTCTACAATTACCTTATTGTGATCATTCTCTCGCCATTCTTATCTTTTTGTTTATCCACATCAATATGGGCACCAGTAACATCTTGTATTGCGGTGATATTGCACCCTCCTCTTCCCATTATCCTGGAAACGACTGAGGCTGGAACAGACAATTTCTTTGACCTAAGAAATAAAGACTACACATGAGCTTATGAAATTCAAATGTCTCTGAATAGTAAACTTATTTATAAAAAAGATGTCTCAGTAAGTATGTTCATGGACGTCTATAGAATACTATTTTTTAAATCTTAGGAGAAAATTGTTAAATTTCTTTTTACCTTAAAAACTGACCTCATCACATTTAATTTAGTAAAGGTAAAAATATTTTAATCATTCATGGTCTAAACATTCAATTTGTCCAAAATATCACATATCAACTAAACCGCAGCAACCATACATATTGACTCTTCCTAAATTAAAATAATGCATACTGTATTGTTAAACTTCATACTTAATAATAGAGGCCAGCTTATCAATATCTACAACTTACAGTTAGCAATAAAGAATAAAACTAAGATTTGAACTACATAAAAAGCAACTCACAGGTTTCACTCACTTCCATGGGGGGGTGGGGGGGAGTGAAGCCAGAGAGAAGACTAGAGGGTGATATTGGGATCTAAAAAGATGGTCCAATGGCCCTGCAGGATTATCAAAGAAACTCAGTGTGTCCTGGCATAACGAGATGAGAACAATACTCATTATTTTCATGGTGTCATTGGTAGGCCCTAAGATTCCCCCTTTGAGGGAGGGACATTTAAACTTGAACTACTCTGTCCAGGAGAATATCCAATAGTAGCCCCTAAAGTAAATTTCACAATCAAAATTTACTATCTTAATGCAGACAAGTTGGGAAGAATATATTTATATATTTTGAAAGCTAGAGCATAGAGTAGGCTATATGCCATGAATAATACTTAAATCAATTTGATCATCAAGTGTGCATCAAGGCTCCTATGCTGCCAAGACTTCTTCCTTTTTTGTTTGCAATTATGAATACAAAGTTTTAGAAACATTACAGAATAAAAGACTATATATCTCAGTCCTTTGGTGATTAAATGCACATTAGCAAATCTATGTCTTATCCTGATTCCCTGTTGTAAAGCATGAACAGAGGCTAGAGGTATCATCTGGATTGCGTGTATCATTTAAAAGCAGTGGCCTCTCTCTGCTTTTATTCACTTTCCCCATCATGGCTGAAGTATAAGGCAATGTGAATGAAGGTAGTTGTCAGGGTTAGCTTCAGGGCTGTGAGTGTTTTTCTTATTTTTTTTTTTTTTTTTAAGAGGAAGGTGGTTTTGATTTTATAGGCTCCTTTCCCCCCTTTTATGGTGATCTAATTGAATTAAAAGTAGCTAACTAGTTCTTCAGAATATGCTCTCTAGCCCAGTCTAACTTTATTTAAACACTATAAATAAATAAGCTTGATCATCTAAAATGGGACCATTAAACAATCATAGCCCTCACTAATAACACTGTGACTCTGCTGTCAAGTGTAGACTCTTCCCTTTAAGAAGAAGCTTGTGACCACTTTATATAGTTTGTAGACTTCTGTAAATCTTATTTTTTAAAAAATCTTATGTTTTAATAAAATATATTTTGTCTAAGGCCAACACTTGTTTCATATAAAATATGCATGCAAAATTTATATATTGCTTCTAATTTTGCTTTAGTCTACTCTGGATTTAGTGTGACCCTGCAGTTTAAAATAATAACAACATTCAAATTATTCATTAATTAATTAAATCAACTTCTTGCAGAGAATCTATACAGTCTATGAAAGTTAAAAAAGACAGGACTAATTCTACCTACCTTCGTACAACTTCTTTCCACCCTTCTTCTCTTTTTTGCCCCCTTTTAGGGCTAGTCAGATTCAGCTTTATGTTTGGAGAGCTTAATGGCAATGACACTGACTTGTAGCTTGTTGATAAGGAATTAGAATTCACTTCACCTTCAAGTCTGAGAAGAGAGAAATAGCAAGTCCAATAAATAAAAGACACATTTTACTTTAGATACTCAACAGATTATTACTAAATGAACAAAGTTATGCTGAAATATATGAATTAAAATTTGGCATATCAAATTATCAATAATTCAGAAAAATAGAAATAGATTCAGAAGTCAAAAGTTGTACTATAATGAGTAAAAATAACATAGTGAAAGTCAAGGTATGCTAATATTTTCAACTTCAAAGTGGAATCATAAAAATTTTTAATAATTTCATTTCATAAACAGCACATGATAAGGAGATTGGTAAATTTCACTTCTGAATACTAAAGAACAGGTAATGAGGTAGACTTCAACTGTCTAACATAACTTATGCTTAAAGAATAAACTTCAGAAAACAAACACAGGAGCCTGTCAGAATGAGGAGACAGAAGTATGGCCCAAAAGGGGAAACGGATCAAGGTTCCAGTGGGAGAACTAAGCGATGAGGAGATAGCCAACCTAACAGATGAGAAGAGAGACAACCTAACAGACACAGAATTCAAAACATTGGTGCTAAAGATGCTCATAGGCTTGACAGATAGGCTTGAGTATGGCAAACGCATAAGAGAAGAAGTGAAGGCAATGCTAAGTGAAATGAAGGAAAATCCACACAAAACCAATGGTGAAGGGAAGGAAACCAGGATTCAAACCAATAATTTAGAACATAAGGAAGAAAAAAACAGTCAACCAGTGCAGAATGAGGAAGCAAAAATTGAAAAAAATGAGGAAAACTTCACAAATTTGGTGAAGGAGATGGACATCCAGGTCCAGGAAGCGCAGAGGGTCCCAGGCAAGCTGGACCCAGAGGGGACCACACCAGGATGCATCATGACTGAGATGCCAAAGGTGAAAGATAAAGACAGAGTCCTGGGGGCAGCAAGAGAGAGGCGGAGAGTTGCCTAC
This sequence comes from Furipterus horrens, assembly GCF_987537825.1. Lineage (NCBI taxonomy): Eukaryota > Metazoa > Chordata > Mammalia > Chiroptera > Furipteridae > Furipterus > Furipterus horrens. Next base: position 73,572,965 of record NW_028327180.1, read on the forward strand.
AGGGGGGTGCCTATAGGACTATCAGCTGATTTCTCAGAGGACACTTTGCAGGCAGGAAGGGACTGGCAAGCAGTATTCAATGTGATGAAAGGCAACCTGCAACCAGGATTACTCTATCCAGCAAAGCTATCATTTGGAATGGAAGGGCAGATGAAGTGCTTCCCAGACAGGGTAAAGCCAAAGGAGCTCATCATCATCAAGCCATTATTATATGAAATGTCAAAGGGACTTATTTAAGAAAAAGAAGATCAAAACTATGAACACTAAAATGACAACAAACTCACAACTATCAACAACTGAATCTAAAAAATAAAAACAAAATCCAACTAAGCCAACCAGAATAGGAACAGAATCATAGGTCTGGGGATCATTTGGAGGGTTATCAGCTGGAAGGGGGAAGGGGTGAAATGGGGAAATGGTGCAGGGATTAAGAAGCATAATCGGTTGGTACAAATAGACAGGGGATGTTAAGAATACTATAGGAAAGGGTGAAGCCAAGGAACTTATATGCACGACCCATGGACATGAACTAAGGGGGGTGGGACTGCTGGAGAGGAGGGAGGTACTGGGCAGAGGGGAGCAAAGGGGGAAAAAATTGGGACTACTATAACAATATAATCAATAAAAAAAAAAAAAAAAAGAATAAACTTCAAATTATTGTGCCAGGCATGAGGAAGGACAGGTGGATGTTGAGTTAACAAATCAGAAAATTTTACCGTGTTTGAGTTTTAGAAGTGGCAGTACTCGTTTTTTCTTCTTGGGAATGGAGTAGCAGTGAGGGGTATCTCCGATCACCAGAGGAATTCACATCCACAGTGAAGTTTAACTCTTGGCTTTTACCACCACTGCTACTCTCACTGTTGCAATCTGTGCTGTCCAAGTTATCTGAATCACTATTCCCACCTGTACCACCACCTCTGGGTTCTCCATTTATTTTATTTTTATCTGCCTTTTGCTGTGCTAAGGAGATATGTTGTTCTGGTAATATTAAAGGTGCAGTGGAAGGGTTCTCTTTTGTTTTGTTCTTCTTATTTTTCCGATTGGTGCTGGGGGTTGTCACCACATTGGCCCTTTTTTTCCCAAACGCGTTTGTGAATGTTGCAGATGTTGCAGAGATTCCAATTGTGGTGGTGGTGGTTGCACTAGGAGGCTCTATGGGAACTTCTTGCTCCACTAAAATTATCAAAAAGGATAAAAATTACATCGAAAGCCACATATCTCAAAACAAATTATTACAGGTAAACCTAATACTTCACAATAACCCAGCTCTTTACATATTTTCCTGTCATTAGTATTTACTAGTAAATAAAGAAATCTTTGCTGTTGTTAGAACAAATACACTATATCATATTTTGATGTCTAAATTGGTATAAAACATTAATACTGTTAACATTCTTAAGATATGAAATGCTTGTCTCATGAACTAACCACAAATCACAATATAGTTTGAATTTAGGAAATTTTTCGAATAGGATTTTAGAATTAGAATCAAAATAAAGCAAGATCATTTGCCTACTACAAGCACTGACAGACTGTACAATAAACAACTCTTTGAGAGTAATAAACCCCAAAGCTGTAGAGCTTTGAGCCTGAACCTTAGCTAAAAATTTATTGAGGAACTGAGTTCAACCACTTTCCAACTGGGGGAGGAGAGCATAAAGAAGAACCTGGCAAACCTCTCACTGTATTACTTTCAGGACATACACAATGTTTTACAGGGTAACTTAAATTACAGCACAACTGAACTTCCTCCAATTACGTTTGTTTTCCCTTTTCACTTCCTCTGTATCACTTTACAATGTAAAATATTTAGAAATACTTACTATAAGAGTCAATTGTCAAAGTCAGATTAAAGTAACTGAATATTTAACTAGAATTAATTAGAGCAAAACCACTCAAAAGAAAGTTGATAAACACAGGAGAATTTTATCACTAATTTGATGGGTCATTTCTCACCATCTTCATCATTCTCCTCTTCATCTTCGTCTTCTGGTAGTTCTGAGTTTTCCTTAGGTTTGTTTTCTTCATCTTCTTCCTGCTTCCTTTTCTGCTCCTCTTTTTTCTTTTTTCTCTTTTCTTTTCTTTTCTCTCTTTTAGCTGCAAGAGCCTGCTTTCTGCTCTCCTCTCTTGACTGCAGATAAAGTAGACATATCTTATTACCAACAAAGCAATAATTTAAAATAAAGAATGAAATTTTATTTTTATGATATGAGGGGCTTCCCATGAATGTCAGTTTCAAAACTTATTTATAAAAGCAACAAAAGAAAAAATAAACTGGACATCATGAGAAATAAAAGTTTTTGTGCTTCAAAGGAACCATTAAGAAAGTAGGAAGACAATCCATAAAAAGGGGAGAAAATCTGCAAATCATACATCTGGCAAGGGACTTCTATCAAGTATACAGTAGTCCTCCTTTATCCATAGTTTCGTTTTTTGCAGTTTCAGTTACCCATAGTCAGACCATTATGGCCTGTAAAGGCTAAAGTATTTACTATTTGGCATTTCATTTTTTTTAAAAAATTGCTGATCCTCTATATTAATGAGAAAGGGACTAAAAGAAGAGACTGTATATTCTCCGTCACACTTTCAAAATAAATAAATAAATAAATAAATAAATTTATTTATTTGTTTGTTTGTTTGTTCAATTACTGTTGTCCCAATTTTCCCCCTGAAGAGAGACTGTATATTCAATTAAAAATCATTTCATTACTCTGCTGGCATAAACCCAATTGGCTATTTAGAGAACTGCTGACCATGTCCCCGTGTAGTTATAAAAAAATAAAAATTATATATGTGGATGGGACCATAGTTGTCATGTAACTTCAAACTTCGCTTTATTTAAAAATGAAGATAGCTTTTTTCCTTCTGATTTTAACTATAATCAAGTTTATCATGGAGGTACTAAAATGTTTTCAATTCCCTAATTACTAAGACTAAGGTTTACACTTTCCCCCCTATTATAAGCAATGCAACAACAAATTATCCTACATACATTTCTATCTTTGAGCATTTCTCTATCTTAGGGAAATTTTCTGTAAGTGGAATGGCTGGAGTAAGGGTATCAGCTTTTTTAATTGATTCATTTGTCAAAACACCTCTGTTAATAGTTATACTAATTTACACCACACATTAAAAAAATCATACTAGAGTGCTAATTTCTCCATACCCTTTGCCATCAATAGCTATTACCAGACCTTTAAATTTTAAGCTTTGACAGTCTGGTCAAAAAATTTAAATCACTCTTTTATTGTGTATTTCTTTGTTTATTTATGATGTTAGGCATTCTCCATCTATTTTTTGAACATTATCTGTATTTCTTCTGTGAATTGCCCATTTGTGTGATCACTTTTTATTCTGAGGAAGTTCTCTTTTTCTCATTGATTTGCAAGCAATCTTTTCTTCTGTCCTTAGCTTATAAGTTTTGTTTTGTATTTTTTAAACTAAGAATTGGTGCCAAAATTTTAGCATTTCTCAAAATGGGATCCTTTTTCTTCCTTTAAACAACAAAATATCTCCACATTAAGTTCTTACATTCCTCGAATGACTCTATTAAATCATGGAGTTTGTTCTTTTAATGTAAATTCTGGATTCAACAATAACACCCTCATTTTCCTGGTAAGCAGATTGAGTGTCATAATGGTGATCTTATTTACTTAATTTTTTCCATTTTAGCACACATCCTAGCATACTTAACACTTAGTCTTTAATTGAGGATCTAATAAACCACTTATAGCCCAGATCTTATAATAAACAAATAATCTCCAACATTTACTAAATTTCTTCTCAGACTGTTACAATCACAAAGGTAGTAATGTCATTTGGTAAACTGTGATCTGCTTGAAATATAGTCCCTCACGGCTATGGTTCAAAATATTTTTTATGAATACGTTCGAATAAAAAATTATTATGGTTTGACAATTTATTGATAATTTCCTTTGAAAGACATTTTGTTAAGATTATTGGTCATATAAGGGGCAAATTTATCCTAGATTTTCAACAATTTCTAATAAGGAAAATTCTTTTTCTCACTCACCTTTTCCAGATCAAGTTCCTTTAAAAGAATACTTGCATTCTTGTTTGCTTCTGCAGCCTGCTGGTCTTTAGCCTTCACAATTGTCTCCACACATTGGTGGCATTTTTTCAACAATTCCTATAGTGAAAAATGGAATTATGTCAATACAGAGACACATAACAATGAGGTGATTAGTATACCAAAATTCAGGGCTTAAATCTCAAATAATTGAAAATTCACTAAAACAAATCGAGCTATCCTTTGAGTTAACTATTAATCAATCTTTTATTAAAATAAGGAACCATTTTCTAAAAACTTTATATGTTCTTAGAAAACTTTCTAAATCAGGCTAATGGTCTAGTAATAAACTTAAGCTGCAGTCACTGTACTTATGGTTCAGAAGAGCAAGGGAATAATTTATCAAAAGTATTATACCCATTCTCTATTTACAAATGGAGAAACTAAAGCATAGAAAGATCAGGTGATTAAGTCTCACAGAGGAACAGGTTGGTAACTGCATATTTTGGTATATAACTCCACAAAAAACAAAAACATGCTTCAATAGCATATTAAAACCTACCTTATCTGTAATCGTTGCTATGTATCTCATGCACTCTATATCAGAAGGGAACTGATTGACTTCCTTCACCAAATACTGAACAACTTTTACATGACCCTGTAAAGAGTACAAGAAAAAAATACGCAAAAGAATCCTTTGAAATTTTGCCCATATGCTTAAAGACTTAGAATAAATGGTATAGGGATACTTCAAGATAGTTTATTAAATTACAAATTGAAATTATAAAAATAAGAACAGTTTTGAGTTTATAAATAGAAAAAGTACAACATGCTCAGGAATATATGGTGTGGACCAAAAGACATTTCTTCTGAATTTAATATGCCCATTTCCCACTGAAAATAGAAAAGCTTTTGCAAATTAGTCCTAAAAATAAAGAGGATATTCTAGATCCCAAAGCATTATTTTGGCTCTCACCTTACTAAAAAAGTAGATTATCACATTTATCTGAGTCTTATGACTTGAATCTCGGTAAAACACTTTCTAAATGTCATTATCAGAGGCTGAACAATCTGTAATCAATTGTAAGTATATCTATTTTAACATAACCAAACTTGCATAGTTTCCCCTCCTATTAAGGTTCTAAAACATCCTCTAGAATTAGTGTAATGGTAACAAAAAACAAAACAAAACAAAACAAACAAACAAAAAAAACTAAGAAAAATAGTTGCCTCCAGGACAGGGAAATAATTGAGAAAAGGCATGATGAAACTTTCTAGAATTATGGAAGTATTTTATATCTTTACGGGGTGTGGGTTACATGGGCATGTGTATTTACCATTACTCATTAAACTGTGGATCTTAGATTTGTGCATTTCACTGTATGTAAATTATACCTCAATTAAAAGGAAAGAAAAACAATGAAAAAAGAATTAACTCTAGAAAGTATCTTAAGATTTTTCCTAAGAAACATAACTTACACTGCTCTCATTCAGTAGCTATTTAGTTACCAGCTATTATGAGTTAGGCACTGTGCTAAACAACTGGGTATAAACATTGGTGAAAAAGTCATGGATCTTGTTCTTCATGGATCTTCCAGCCTAGTTGAGGAGATAGGCATTAAAAAAAGTAAACACATGTTTGAATGTATAATTACAAATAGGGATAAGGAAAACAACAGTGTACTATAAAAGAGAAGAAAGACCTTTTTCAGATTGGGTGTTAGAGAAAGATTCAGTGAAAAGTGACATTTAAAATAGGAGCAAAAGGGTGAGAAGTGAGTCAGGTGATAAGCAAGGGAAAGAATGTTTTGGGGAAAAGAAAACTAGTGAGAAAAAGCCCTGAGGCAGTCAAAAATTTAGTGCATTCTAGGCCAGTGTTTGAAGTATAGTGAGTAAAGAGGAGAGGTAGCATAAATGACTGGTCTGAGGAGACTGGCATGAGCCATACCTTACAAGGCTTTATAAACTTATAAGCCTTGTTAAGTAGTTCATAGTTTATCATAATTGCAATGGGAAGGCTTTTAAAAATATAACAGACAAGTGAACCTTCAAATATGTGTGTGTGTGTGTGCGTGTGTGTGTGTGTGCGCGCAGTATAATAAATGGTTATGAAAGAGTCCATTCATTTTTGTTCCTCCTTAGGTAGAGAAGACATCCATCTGCAAATAGTATTTAACCTTAAATCTCATGTTTTATGTACAACAGCAGAACAAAACTAGTCTAGACACCAAGTGATCTAATAGAGTTGTTTGTAGTGAACTACCATATAGCTGTTAGATTTGGCCATGAATAAAGTGCATATATAGCAGTGATTAGTGTATAGATATGTAGTCAATTATCCAAAGTCAATTTATCTTTCTTACATGGTTTTGACTTAAAATCAATAAATTTTATCCCCCCTCACCCACATCCAATTACCTTGCGAAATGCTGACATAAGAGGTGTGATTTTCCGGTTATCTGCTGCATCCACATCAGCACCTGCTTGCACTAGCAATTGCACCACATCGAAATGACCACCATTGGATGCCAACCAAAGGGGTGTATTTCCCTTCTTGTTATGAACATCAATATGGGCCCCCCTATAAAATCAAAGGATCGTAATATAGTTTGTTTTCTATGAGAAAAGGCAGACTTCTATTTTTCTCTATTTGTCTTCTATCTTTTACAAAATATCAGGCAAATAATCTGCTCTTTAAAATGTCAGTAAAGTAGAACAATTTTATTAACTTTTTTTAAAAGTATATTTTATTGATTATATTGTTACAATAGTTGCATTTTTTCCCCCTCTGCTCCCCCCATTTATTAACTTTAATGCTCTGAAAAGTGAAAGGGATAGTAGAAAGTTCCAAATATAAAATTTACCCACCTGCTAATCAGGAGCTCACAAAATTTGTAGTGACCTTTGTCTGCTGCTATTGTTAAAGCAGTGTCTCTCGAAGAAGGCACAGGAGGGGCATTGACATCTGCTCCTTTATCAAGGAGAACTCTCCCAACCTCTGCATATCCTCCAGAAGCAGCTTCCATCAAAGGGGTAAGACCAGTCTGTTTAAACCAAAAATTATTCAAGTAAATTAATATAATTTCTTTAAAAGACTAAAACAATTGATATGTTTTCCACTTGTGATTTTCTCTCATAAAAGAGCTAAGCAATATTCAGTCTTAAATTTCACTAAAAAGCAAGTGAAAATTGTTAGATTTAGTAAGACAAACTAGAAGGAATTAACTTATACTACCCACATGCTAAAGTAAAAAAAAAAAATTTACAACTTCTATATTGTTATAAATTTACACGAGATCATAACTTCTCTACACAATAAATATACAGTATTCCCTCACTTATCGTGGGTATTACGTTCTAGACCCGCCCCACCGTGAAGTAGGAACTTTACATTTATTCTACACTCTTAAACCTACGTAACTCTAACAACATACATATATAGTACCGCAAAATCCTGCGATATAGCGAAAAATCCGCGATAAATAATGAAATATAATATTTTTAAAAATCCCGCAATACAGTGAGGCCGCAATAAATGAACTGCGATATAGAGAGGGACTACTGTATTGAAAGTGAATAAAAAGAAACTTAAATAAGGCACAATGTTCAATGGGAAAACTTTTAAGAATATAATTTATCCGCCCTGGCTGCTGTGGCTCAGTGGATTGAGCGTCGGCCTTCGAGCCAAGTGTCGCTGGTTCGATTCCCAGTCAGAGCACATGACTAGGTTGCACGTCAGGTCCCCAGTTGGGGGTGCGAGTGAGAGGCAACCACACAGTGATGTTTCTCTCCCTCTCTTTCTCCTTTCCCCTCCCTCTAAAAATAAATAAACAAAACTAACAAATAAATAAATAAATAAATTTTAAAAATGGTATAATTTTTCTGAGAATGCAGTTTGCTAAATAATTCAGGATAAATTCTTTCAATCCTATTCAAATGTAGGTAAAGTAGATTAAAATATCATTTCATAAATTTTATTGTCTTTTATTCATTAGTCTCTAACACTTTTGACAAAAGACATTTCCTACTGATATCATTTCCAAAATATTGATTTTTCTAGGACTTCTAATAATCAAGTGGGTCACACTGAATATCTGTAACATGAAAAGATAAAACTAAATACCAGGAAAAGCTCATTTCTTTGTGCAATGAAAAGTCTGAGGAAAAATTGCAGTTCTTCATTAAATTTTAAGAAATATAACTAATAAAGTTCAAAGAGAAAATATAAAATTTTCATTCAAACCCTTTCAATTTGAAATGACAACCAGAGTGGCCACTGTCCGATTATTAAGAATTCTACATAAGCTATGTTTTTCTTGGGTTCTAAGTACCTAACAATTCTAAGCAAAAAATAAAAACAAATATACTGACATACTCTTACCTTCTGAATGCTAAATAGTCAAGGAATTATCAGAATCTGTCATGGTGAGATTAGATTTTCTCTGTCTTAAATTTATAATCTATGCAGTGATTTTTTGATTGGGTTTTTTACCAATGGCAAGCACATGCTTCATTAAAGAAGTTCTTTAAAAACCTACATTAAAGGACTCCACAAAATAATCTTACTACTCAAAAACATCTTACTACAAAATAATCTTACTACATTCAAAAGTTGCAAACTGGAGGATTAAGAGAGCCACTCCAGCCTGAGGATGAAAAAAGTACTGATTCTATTCCTTCACTGTCCTTAACAAAAATCATGAATGGTGACAGTGTGTCACTGACCACTCTATATCACAATTCTCCAATTCTGCATTGGGGCATCAGGTTTAACTTATGACAATTTAAAACGGCACATTCAATTTGAGTTGAAATGCCATTCTGTCTACTAGAAACATATCTGTGGTAGCTGACAAGTTATTAAATGCTTACCTTTGCCCTATGTTCAACATTGGCTTTTCGGTCCAGAAGCAAACTCACTACTTCTGCTCGGCCTTGGAAACAAGCCAAGGTGAGAGCTGTGTTCCGATTGGTCTCTATTTGGGCGTTAATGTCTGAACCCATATCAAGAAGCAATTTCACTGCAGGAACATGTCCATTCATTGCAGCCAACATCAGGGGAGAAATACCTAGTTTACTCCCAGTCCTAAGGGAGGAAATGCACTTAGAAAATTAAAATGTTACCTGTTATTTTTTAAAAAGCATGGAGAACATAAAAGATGAAAATGTTTCAGTAAAAAGAAACCAATGAATGAGTTAATTGTTTAGACTAATAATTAGAAGTAGGAAAGTTTTACAATTTAAAACATAATTCCTATTCAGAGGTTACAAATTTCCGACTATAGATAATAAAGTACTTTCTGAAGGAGATCTCTTAAAAACAGCCACCTTAGATGAAATAATCTGTGATTATTTGGAAGCACATTACAGGAATAATTATTGGCCCTTGCAACTTTAGTACTATCTGAATTAAAAATGGTATATGTCTAAATATTTAGGGGAAGATACTTATTCCAAGTAGTAACTTATTGATCATGAGTAAGAAAACAAACAAGTGATAGATACCTGGAATTAATTTCTGCCCCAGCATTAAGCAGAATCTTAATGATATTAACATATCCTCCAGATGCAGCTAGACTCAGTGGTGTATAATCAGACACATTCCTATGTTCTTTATTTGCACCTCGAGCCAGCAGCAAGTCTACCACCTACAAAATAAAATATGAACAGAGAAGTCTAGTTTACACCAAGGGTTCAACTTACAATACCATTAATTAGGCTTTATGTATTCAAATATTAGCATTAGAGAAATGGATTCAATTTCACATCATGGAATTGAGAGCTCTGAAATCCCAACTGTATTGAAATTACAAAATGTTACTCTTTCTATCTGTCAATTGTTGAGTAATGAATTTGCATTTCCTATATGTAAGAATTGTGGTTCATTCATCATATGCATATTTAAAATACAAGCAAAATATTTACAATATTAAAATTAACATCAACACACCTCCTGACGTCCACCAGAACAGGCCAATGAAAGTGGAGTATCCTTAGTTCGTTCAGATTGTGCTTCTATATCTCCACCTTTATCCAAAAGGATTTCAACAACTCCAACATGCCCTGCTGTTGCTGCCAGGATCAGTGGTGTAAAACCTAAATCAGAAAATATATGTCTCAAACAAATGTGTGGTTTTCATTTATTAAGTCACTGCTTTCATTGATTTATTGTTTTAGTAGAAAAGTCTCTCAGGCAGATGCTTATAACCATGTAACATAAAACTGCTCTAAACCCTAATTTGTTAGTGACAAAAATCCATAAACACTGAGAGAAGGGAAATGCTAAGTCAAAGAAAACTATTAAAGTTTATACTTGTAATGCACTTTGATACCTCTGCATGCCCAACTTTTGGATTAAAAAGAAAGGCAACCACACTTGCTGTACTTCACTGATGATCTACAGTCTAATTTTTGGAGAATAATTTGGCTCTGAAGATGAACAAATCTGGAATTCATAATTGGAATATGCCTAACCATCTTTTTACTGAAATAGTCTAAGGACTACTTATTGGCAGTGACAACATTCAGACTTTTTGACTGACATTCTTTACCTTTCTTGTCTCTGTGCTCGATTTTAGCATCTCGTGCAATAAGTACAGACACAAGTTCTTCATGACCACCAGCACAAGCTAGTGTTAATGCTGTGTCATGATTGCTCTCAGTCTAGAAGGACAAAAAAATAAATTAAGATTTTTTTTTTACAATGCAGTTATCAACTGAAGAGCAAATAATATCGTTGCAATGAATATACAATGATATTTTCCAAAGGAAATAAAAACATGCAAAATAAGTTTAAATAAAGCAATATACTCACATGTGCATCAATGTCAACTGAGGGATACACAGGGGGCAATGACTGGGAAGCCACATTGCTTGGAGACTGCGAACAGGGTTCAGGTGTAAGACATTCTGTGGTCTGAGAGGAGCTATTTGAACCAGTAGGCACTCTGCTACTCACAGCTGAAAAACAATATTCATATTCCTTAATTCTACTAAAAAGAATAAAGTCACCCACATACAAAAAAATACAGAAAACATAATATCCTGTATCAGCAATATAATGTATTATATAAATCCCAAGCTTTGGAGTGAGATGGACCTATGTTTGAATCCCACTACTGACTTTCTGCTCTTGGGCAAGAAATCAAACATCTTGGAATCTCAATTTTCCTTATATGTAAAATGGGGATAATAATAATGCAGGTAAAATACACAGTACAGTGCCTGGTACTGAGTGCAATATAACAAATAGTAGCCTTTTACATCATCAATAGAAAGAAAATAGTTTCCAATTAAAAAATTTGTTTTATATCTTAACTTGTTAAAGGCAATGATAAAAATATCCTGAAAACAATTCAAAAAGAGGGAGGGGAGAGCACAAGTTAGAATATTTCTCACATAAGTAGCAGAAAGCATGCATTTTTTAAAAAATTCAGTATTTGCTTTGAAAATTTGCTACAGTAAATCAGTGCCTGAAAATCAAACTATTTTTAAAATGAACATTAGAACTTTTATTTGGGATCTCAATATCTGGTGTTTGAAAACTTTATTAACTGAAATTATATCTTTATGTCTCTGCATTTTTCTTACATCTCTTTAGAGATGAAGTCTTCCACATAGAGGGAGAAACAGGACCTATCTTAGAGGGATGCTGTGAATTGTCAGTGAGATGATTTATAAAAAGCATTTAACACAGTGTTTGGCACATAGTAAGTACTTCATTATCAGATACTTTATGGGACTTTTGGTACTATTATTCACTGTATTAAATATAAAAAATTACTAGTCACTCAAGAAGGAAAAACCTCAGAAAAAACATATAATCATTAATAATATAGAAAAAGACAACAAAGCTTCAGTGATGGCAATAAACAAACTTCTAACACTTAGACTAAAAGTCAATCAAAAACACATAGGTCTTAAAGGGAAATTTAAGCATTCAAATGTTAGAGAATGTTCTTTCTCTAGAATTTTGATAGGACTGGACCCCAATTACTTGCTAAGGTATTCACAAGTGTGAATGACTCGGTTTAATACACTACTTTTTAAAAATAACAAATTTTAATATGTTCAGATATATTGCTACCATGAACTGTCCTCCCCTCACCACCATCAATATGTATAAAATTATCTCCGCAATATGAATTTCTACAGCTTGTCACCACATAATTATACGTAATTTAACTATCCACTTAAAAACAGAAATGGTTATTATACATATTTGTTTCACCTATAAGAACATGCACATGGGAAAAAAGCTTTAAAGTTTTTTGCCACTTAATTAAAAACAGGTTATTTGTTACATGTCCTCAAAATAGCTGATATACAGTAGTCCCTCTCTATATCACAGTTCTGCAGTTCACTTATCACAGCCTCACTGTATCGCAGGATTTTAAAAATATTATATTTAATTATTTATCGCGGATCTTTCGCTATATCGCGGGATTTTGCGGTACTGTATACATATGTTGTTAAAGTTACGTAGAGGTTTAAGAGAGTAGAATATGTTTAAGAACATATGTAGTGTTTATAAAAGTGAGGAAAAGGTTAATAAGGGAGTGGGAAAGGTTAATAAGGGGCTGGGAATGGTTTATAAGTGTGTGGGAAGGGTTTATAAAACCTTAAAATATGTATAAATACTAAAATAAATGTAAGGTTCCTACTTCGCGGATTTTCACCTGTCGCGGGGGGTCTAGAAGGTAATACCCGCGATAAGTGAGGGATCACTGTATTTTGAAAACAGCTTCAGTAAACAAGATACTAAAGATTGATATATAGCACCTTTACAGTAAGATTTTTACAGTGTTCTCATAAATTACTAAAGATCTACTTTTCTCTCATTATTAATTTTATTCATGTTATTTCTTTGTTATATGAAAAGCAGATATTTAAATTTTTTTAAATAGTTAACTAGAGTGCTGTGCCAGAATGTGATGTTATAAAAGACTTCTTTAGAGTTAACTTTTAAAAAATACTTTTGTGCATTTAAAAACTCTTATTGCCAAACATGTGTTGTTACATCAATTATTGTACATTTTCTACAACATTCTTAGAAACATTTTTTCCTCCTTGCAATAATGACAAATCAGAAACATTCCATAAAAGTGACTTTGATAGGATTAATTACATACAAAAAGTTAAAAAGATAAAACTAGAAAGTAGCAAAGATTTAAAGGTACATGTAGAATAAAGGTTTAAGATAAAATTATACCAAGACTATGACACTTCATAAATCCTAAATTGTTTCCTACCTCTGAACAAAATGTCTCTGAAAATGTCTAAGATCACTATCACAAAAATCACTATATAATTAAAATTAAACTTATGCATTAGCTTAAAAAGGGGTGATAAAAGAACTAAGTATAATATTCTACTTAATTCTTTAAAAATAGTGATACTAGGTGTACATAAACTATGCTGTAGTTTTAATAAATTAAATCACTATAATCTGTTTTATATAATAATATTAGTTTCACCTAAAGAAATAAAACTCTATAAATGAAATATTAACATCTATTAGAGGAAATTATTTAAAGGTATTTTATTGTAAATGCTCTCTAAAATAGGAGGATTTCCTAATTACTCCTTTATTCTTAAGCCACACTGACTACCAGGGGATTATTTAAAGCAAAATACTTTTGAAATGATATTTGTTGTAAGAGAGTCTATTAAGGTGCCAACAGCAATAACAATATGCTAAAGACACAAAACTATGTTAAACCTTACATGCACATCAAATCTTAATATAAAAATAAGAAAAATTTTATTTAATGTAATTTAGAAGTTTGAGGAAGTAATATCTTTAAGATACATTCAGAACTTCAAGTTGAATCAGATGCATGTACATTACATCTTAGGTTCTTAAACCCGGCTGAACTGACTTTGACTCTTATTAGTTCCTAACAACTTAAATTTCCACCGGCCTCAGTTTTTTAACAGAAAAACGGGTGGAAAAACACCTATTTCATAATAGTATTATAAATAGCGCACAACATAATGTATATACACATTTAGCACAGAGTTTGGTGCATGGTAAGTGCTCAATAAATATGAATAATTGATAGTAGTTGATTTTTAGCCAATGTTCTTTATATACTAATAACAAAAATTTTACTAGATGTTTCTACAACTGCTCACTGGTTGAAGCTATTTTGAATTTCTTTAAGTTGCTTTAAATTTCCAGGCCTCAGTTCCAGACATTTGAACTGAGAGTAACTTAGTATTATACTAAACTCTAAAAGCCCAACACTTTCAGAAGAAAAGGACTTGAAGAACCATGGTCCCAATCAAGAATTCACATATATTATGTCTGGGACTATATCAAGTGTGACACAAATAAGACTATATACTAAAAAGCTAAGTTAGTCAGCTAGTCAAGTCATGACATTAATAAATTATGTAATTACCAACTCATTATCATGACAAATTTTGAGAACAGAACAAGAAAAATACTCCTATATTTGAAGAGTAAATTTCTTGCTATTACAAATGAATATTCTCTAAAGTATAACTGTTAGATGTACAGTATTCTCTCCATTAAATATAAAGCATGAGAACTAGATTTAAATTACTCTTAATGGAAATTTTTAATACTAACATAATTTTTGTATTTATTGGCTGATTTACAAATTAAGGCTTATTAATAAAAGAATATTGTACAATATGGTAGGTCAACTATCACTAGATATTAATGTCTAACAGAAATGAAATTTTAGTTCATATTAACATCACACATAATTAAAAGATATTTTCTATATCAGCTTTTTGAAGTTTCATGTGAACTTTGTAATAGACCATTTCAATTTTAAAAATACTTCAGTGAAATAAAATTTGACCTCCCCTAAAAGAACCATCCAACCATCTATTAAGACTACTATAAAGGTCTTATCTACAAGTTACCTTTAGAGCTGTTTATATAGCCTTTAAAAAACAAAAACAAAAACAAAACAGGTCCTAAATTACAACAAAACTAGATCAGTAATGTGGGTTTCATAACTGAATATTTAATTAGGAACATTATAATGCTATTTATAGAACCCTATGTCTTAAAAATTACTCCCAGGTCACTAATTTCATTATTATTCATAGTCATAGTTCATACTCCAATATCTGCTTTTACCCAGATTAGGAATTAACGCTATAAGTGAACTATAAGTTTATTCATAATTTATAACAACTCTCAACGCTAATGACAAAGTTAATTTGAGTTAAGTGGCTATGGGCTGAAGATATAAAAACACAAATTAAAGACTAACTCCTTAACACATTTCCAAGCATTTTTATTTACTTTACAGAAACTAAGATACCCCTCCTCTGCACAGCGATAACTATTACATATCAGAGGGGTCCCACAGGCTATATTACAATTCTATAACCATTGGAAGTCATACACATGCCCAATAAAATTCCTGATTTAAGTAATCTCATCCCACATTTTTAAAGATCCAGGAAAGAATAGGAAGACTAAAGGTTCACAAAAGATGAATGGAAACTGGAATAGCATATTTGGGTTGGGAGAAGGGTAGGAGAATATGACAAGAAGAAAACAGACAACAGTAAGAAAAAAAATGTTGCAATCAAGAGACAGAGGACTGGCCTGCCTTTGAATATCACTCCAGCTACATCTTAGTTCTTGGTCTTCATCCACTGTCAACAGCCATCTGGCTGCATTTCTGAACTGGGCTCTCATGGAGGTGATACATTCACCAGCCATCTTTAGGAAGGTAAATGATTAATTGCACTGTTTTCCCACTGCTGCAAGGACAATGAAAGGGAAAGTAAACTTGTGCACCTCATTTCATATCTAGTTGTAATATTCCACCGAAAAACAAAAACAAATAAAAAAACCCCAGAAACATATACTTTAATGATACCAGGACCTTGTATGTATGTATGTATGTATGTATGTATGTATGTGTGTGTGTGTGTGGTGTCTGCCTGTCTGTGTGCTTTCATCAACAGTTAATATAAAAATCCCAAACTCCAAATAATCAAGTTGACAATAATTTATAACTTTGAATATTGTAACCACAAACACTGTACCAACATGGAACGCTTAGTTTTCTCTGAACATCTATCCCTTTTAATTAAAAATATTTAAATTGATTTAATAAAATTATAAATAAAGAAAAAGCAATGTAATTTAGAATTCTGATTTCCAAACATCAAAATCACTAGTGGGAAAATTTAATGTATAATCTTAAGTGAATCTCTCTAAAGCCTACAAAGAAATTCTACTTTGAGATTTCCTAACCAAGACACAACACAGGATGGTTTTGATAGCAAAGGTCTAAAATAAAGGACCATGGCAACTTTATCCCTTTTCCTTTGCAAATAACAGAAAAGAAGAGGGGCAAACATACTTGTGTGTTAGTGCTGTTGAGCTTAGTTAAATTCACTTCCAAAACACCTCAAGAAATAATTTTACAAAGATAGTTCTAAAATGGAAAAGTACAAAGTTGGTGTTTTTGGAGGGTCATGTAGAGAAGTTGAGCACACAGATTAAAGAGAATTATTACAGATATATTTCTTAACCCACCTGCTATCAGGTCATCAAGAGTGTCGGTAAGCGTCTGGGCTGGAGTTGCAACCATTAGTCCATCTGGTTCTTGAACTAACAGCCCCTGATCATGTCCAGTAATAGCAATCTGAGGCTGTCCTACAATCTGATGATTACCTGATACTTTCTGAAGTTCAAAAGAATTTGTCCCATTAGAACCTAAGTCACTGGAAAAGTTACACTGTGGAGATGATAAAGGCTGGACTGGGACAAAATCAATTTGTTCTGCCGATGGTGGAGACTGTTGCTCATCATCAACATCATTATCTTTAAATAAGATTGTGTCAACCTGAGGTAACTCTGAAAAGTGATGCTCTAGGAGACTACCATCTCCTTCCCCTTCTGGGAAGACTCCTCTCTGAGAGCACTGCTGGTGTAGAGATATTGTGTCTTTCTGACCTTTGGTTTCCAAGTATTCTTTGGTAAATTGCTGCTGTGTTTTCATCTGCAACTGCCTTTCCACTTTCTGCAGCTCTTTCAGTATTTTCTTCTTCTTCTGGACTTGCTCTTCTCTGTTCTTTTTA
The DNA here is from genome assembly GCF_987537825.1 of Furipterus horrens. Lineage (NCBI taxonomy): Eukaryota > Metazoa > Chordata > Mammalia > Chiroptera > Furipteridae > Furipterus > Furipterus horrens. Next base: position 73,590,078 of record NW_028327180.1, read on the forward strand.
AGTTCTTCTATCTTATCTTTGTTCAGAGGTTCACCTTGAATTAACTCCAATGACTTAAGCTGTGCTTTTTCAATAGCACTAATTCTTTGTCCCAGTTCATTCAGCTTGCCTTCAGTCTCCTCTACTATGCACTCCAAAGGCTGGTATGGGTGAAAAGGTGGCAGTACGTCCTGATCTGCTACCTGCAGGGAACTGGACTTCTGCTTGGATGTACCTAAGCACATGAAAAATGTTTGAAAAAGTGCCATGCTAAAAAAAAAAAAAAAAAAATCAGCTCCCCCTCCCACACACATGGACCTCCCTCCCAGAACCCTTTTAACTAATGCTGTAGAATGAAATGTTCAAAGATTCACACAGTGGTAGGTAGATTAAAGACTATACTCATCTATTTACCAGCAAAAACTGGGAAGTTGCTAATTCAAAAGATGTGAATTTTTTTAAATAAAAAATTTTAATCTTTAAAATAGGAAGGTTTTGGAAATTAAGACAGGACAGGGAAAGAAGAAAATCAGAGAGAAAAGAATTGCAAAATTCTGCTTATTTAACTAGACTTTTTAAAGAACATCAAATCTAAAGCAATATCAAGTGTTAAGATACCATTAATGTTAGCTTAACTGCCCAATTGTTCTTTGCACAATATTAACTGTGCAAGTAAAGATTACTACATGAAACTATAACTTGTAGATGAAAGTAAAGTGTTTTGCAAAATGCCAAAAATGTTTCTCTTAATATGTTAAAATACAATGTGAAATAAGTTTTTTCAAGACATATCCTTCTAAAATATTGTACTAAATCTTTTAACACTTCTGTACCTGAACACTAATATTAAAAAGGACAATTTTCCTGAATTTAATTATACTCTTCATGTAAAAGTCTGAGAGAAAAAATAAATGTTACCTAGGAGAAAATCAGATTTCCCATATAAGATTACTCATATTGAAAATGTATGTTGAAATAAAATAAATGTATATTATTTTAAGGTTTTGAATCACACTTGTTACTCCCCTCGTGACAAAATAATTATCAATATTAACAATCCTAACATCTGCACATAGAGTAGAAGATATATATAATCACCACTTTAATTCAAGGCTTAAAGTTCTTGTTTAGGAAGAACTGGGACTATTCCAAATAAAAAGGAACAAACTACTGATATATCCTACAACATGGATGAACTTTGAAAACATAATGCTAAGTCAGCAATTTTCAACAGGTGTGCTGTGACACACTGGTATGCCACAAGAATGTTTGAAATATACAATACCTGACTATTTAGTCAGGGGCACTGACCTCTTTTCACTTAAGATTGTCAAATTTAAAAAATGACAACAGCCAACACAACAATAGCTATCTGGTGTGAATGAGTCAAAATTATACCTATTTTTTCAGTCAGTTTGGCCAAAAAATGTATTTTGTTTGGTGTGCCACAGAAATTTGGTAATTATTTTATGTGTGCCATGAGATGAAGAAGGTTGAAAATCAATATGCTAAGTGAAAGAAGACAGACACAAAGACCGTATGTTGTGCAACTTCATTTATATCAAATCTATAGAGACAGAAAGGAAAGTAGTGGTTGCAGGGATTACAGTGGTGAGAATGAAGACTGTTCACAAACAGCCATCAGAGGCCTTTTGGAGTGAATAGAAATATTCTAAAATTAGATGGTGGTGATGGTTGCACAACTATGTAAATTTATTAAAACTCACTGCATTGTACACTTAAAATTAGTGAATTTTATGATATTTAAACTAAACAACAATGAAGCTGTTTTAAAAAAAGAACTGGGTAAAAAAAATAGTTGTCTACTCTTTTGGATTATAGTCAATATACATGAGTAACATAGTTAACTTAACAATGTAAAAAATAATCATTCAATGCATTCAAAATGATTCTCAAGTCCAAAGGAAAAACATCCCCATTAGATGTTAAAACATACTGAATTGCAAGAGGGTGAGAAAACCATTGAAGAACAGTATCAGAGATTCAATTGCTTTTTTGCTAGAATAGGAGATCTTAAAATTACAAGTAGCTAAAATATCTGCAACATATTTTATTACTGAAAAAGTTTGTTTTTTCACAAGAAACTGTCACATGGTCAAAAGACAGCAGTTTCAAAATCACTGCCACCACTTTAAGAGACCTAGTTTTTTCTTTAAAAGCAAACTCCAGAAAAATTTATTGTCTATACTCAAATTTTATATTCCTATCTGAGCAAAGTAGCGGGGAAAGACTATCCCTTCATGGACTTCCATAAGCTTATACAGGAATCCATGGTTTGGATTTATTTGTTCAAAGTACCTAATGACAATTGACAGATAAGAAAAGTGAGGTTAGCCAGCATGAATAGCAATATATAAACCTGCTAGCCCAGCAAGGACATTTTCAGTTGTGTGATAAATTCAGTGATATCAGCAGACTAAATTTAGAAATTCTGCAAAGACTAAATGTTCCTTTAAACATTTATTAATGCCAAAACACCCTTATATAGTTGCTATGTAATTTGTATATAAGATTAAGGAAATCCATGTAGGAGTACAACACTAACCAGACTGGTAATTATATGAATATATCGGATGGTCAAATAAAAAATCTTATAAATAACAAGATGATCAAAAATAAGACGACAGTACCAGATAGGAATGGCCCTTTCTTAACAAATAAGATGCAAGAAGTTTAGAATACAAGATTACTAACAGTAACTTAACTGACTACGGAAACTATAAGCCTACAATATATGTAGCAGTAAAATCAAAGGATGGTGAAAGGAATGAATAGAAAGCAGTTCTTCCCCAAAGAGCCAATGGCTGAGTATCTGTAACCATGGAGCTAGTGGTATTGCCTGGATCCATATCAAAGCACTAATACAAGTTATAACATTAAGAGAAAAGCAGGTTAGTGAAAAATAAATAATGTAACTTAATCATTCCTAGAAGCTGAAGCAACACTTTCAATTTTGGGGAAAAGTAGACAATGTGACAAGTGTCTTTTTAGTAACAAATTTTCAGTTAGTAGGAAGAGAGTAATATATATAAGATGCTTGAAAATAAGAGTCCCATCTCCTTCCAACACCTCCCACTGCCACATATAAATAAATAAATCTGTTCATTGGTAACTTTGAATAACATTATAAAGTACTTTCTAGGACTTTAGGAAAAGCCACCATTGCATCTTTTTGGTTTGGTTTTTATCCTACTTCCTGATCTTTTACTTTTTCTCCATTAATAAAAGTAGAAAAAATTTGTAATAGGAAACCATGATAAAGCGGCCTTTATTTTTTTTAATGGGCAGTGAGGGAATGAGGTGAACATGTACTTGCCAAATATTTAGTTTACTACTGAAATGAGTTAATTTTACCTATCATTTTGGGTCTAAAATAATTAATATACTGTGAGATAGAAAAATAATGGCCAAAGGACAAAATGCATGACATACAGATGGATCTAGATTTGGTTTCATATTTTCTTACTTGGTTTTGTCTAATCAAATATAAACTTTGGTGTGTGATTCCTTTGCTTTCTTATATCACTACATAGTACCTTACTAGAATAATGTTTTTAAAATTTATGATTTTTTAAACAGCATTCCAAACTGGTTTTTCAATAGAGATATAAAAAAAGGTTGATGAACTAGTACAGAAAATAATATATCAAATGTTATAGAGTACATATTATCTAATGAAATTTGTGTTTGGATAAATTAGATGTATATCGTGTCTTGGGTTTCAATATTCTTACTGTGATCATAGTAAAAAAATCAAAGCCATTGGCCTAGAATTGACTCATTTAAAAAAAAAGTCTAAATATATACGCATCTGTCTCAAAATTTCCCACAGTAATAGGGCATGCTATAAATCTTTAACACAGTGTCCAAAGATAGAGCATCTGTGTTATAAGCTAAGAGATTATTTATTCAACATTCTGCCTTTTACTATAAGCAGTTATATGTTAAAAGACCATTAAATCTGGGCATATGTCATCAATGTAAACATGATTGCATATGGAAATCTACTAAACTAGAGAATATCAGTAAAATTTCCATAAGAACATTCAATTTAATTCACTGTACCTATATTTTTTTCTAAATACATTTAATGATTTGATATAAAAACATGAGAACTTTTCATGTTAACTATTCACTCTGGGATATAAAGCAGCATGTTAATGTAATACTTACTTTACATTTATATTTGTTTTCAATCTTTCCCTCATCATTCTAGAATACTATTTTTTGATTAATTAAAAAAAAAAAACATTCTCTTTAATCACAAGGTCTCCATTCTTAAAAATTCTTAATAATTTTCTTTTGTCTTCAGAGTAACCTATATTCTTAGCCTGACATTCATTAGTTTATTCAACAAATACTGGAACATCTAGTACAAGCAACACATAGTGGATCATACAAAGATAAACAACATAAACCCTGCCCTTGAGGAGCTTACAGTCTAAAAGAGGAGATAAAAGATGTACAAGTCCAAATATAAGGATAAATCCAAGGATTGGCAGGCATGGAGATGGGGGTATTTAGGAACCCTTATGCATTGCTGGTGGAAGTGTAAACTGCCCTCTATAGTCATTCTAGAGAGCAAATTTGTTTAATAGTACTGTCAGATAAACATTTTGCGTTCCTATGACAGGCAATTCTACTCCCAAATTTATCCCAAAGCAATTCACACAGATCCATAAGGGAAGTGTACCAGCATTTTCATCACAGCATTGTCTGTGGTGGTGAGAAGTGAGAGGCCACTGGGTACCCATCACTGGGAGAAAGGATTAGAGAAAAATGGAGGATATATAAGGTGAAGAAGCAGTGTACTGCAGTCAGGAACAATCTAGAGGCAGACATATAACAAGATCTTAAAAACAGCAGTGAGTGAAAAAAGTGAAAAACAACATGGAACTATAACACAATACCATATATGTAAATTAAAAATACCCATAAAGTAGTAAACATAAGAATTTGTAAGAACAAAAAAATCTGCATATCAAACAAAACAGAATGACTGCCCACAGGGCAAGCAGGGGAATATGAACAGGAATAAAAGGTAATAAGTAAAACAAGAGAAGAGCCGCAATATCAAAGCATCAGGAATTGAGCATGATTAACTCAACCTTCTATGGCTGAGGTCCGAAGGGGAGGGCCATAGGTAGGAGTGACCAGAGCCAGACGGAAGACCCAGTAAAGTGCTGCAGGAGTTCAGAGCAAAAAAATTACTCCTCGAGGGCTTGAGGTGCACACAAAAGATGTAGTTTTGTTTTATCCTGACAAAGTTAAATGCTTTGTAACAGATTAAATTCTAAACTGTAAACCTGCATAGGATAATTGAGTCCTCTCTTTTAGAATCTCTGTAAAACCATTACAACAAATAAGTCAGATGCAACAAATAGCTTCAAACAAATTTATTTTAAAAATTGATTTTGAAAGGCAAAGGGTTGATATTACTTATATATCCTTTCCCATCTGAATATTCACGACTATATGTAATAAAGCTAAATAATGCTGGAAAACTGAGTATATCACATTTTGTTTAGAGATGATTCTGAGGTCTGTCAGATGCCACCTAGAATCGCAAATCCTTGAAAATCAACAATAGATACGTGAGATTAGCTGCCTAACTCAGAACGTGAGTCAAGATGGATGGAGCCTAGACAAATGGTGCACATGGGTCATGAAAGAAAAGAATACGTGACTAGGATATATATAAAACACCTGGGTAGCATTTAAGGGCATGAATATATTTTTTAAAAATACAGGTTATAAATAATAAAAAGATTTACTTAAAATACACAGAAATAAAATGTTATAAGAACTTGAAAAGACGATTGCTAGAAGAGGAAAATAAGAGAATCTTAGAGAATAAGAACACTTCCTTTATCCCTAATCACCTATGCAACACTGATATAATATAATACAGTCCTAGGAGAAACAAAAGGGTCAAACATCAATTTCATCACTTAAAGTAACTTCTCTAGACATAAATGAGAAGTTTTAGAGAAAAAGCTACCTTAAGGAGAAAAATATAATAACATATCTTTAATAATTTAAGATAGGTTTTTCTATCCTGCAGATTCAGTGTGTACTTCTATATCAACTGATTTTTCCTAATTCACACTGATATAACATTCTATGATGCACATGAGTTATCCTAACATTACTTCAAGACGATGCATTATCACAGTTTGATCCTGCGTTAAGTACATATTAGGTTGGCAATGTCACTTGGTAGCTGGCAACAGCAAGTATCCAAGTGTCTAGATATAAGTGTTAACTTTTTTCCATCCCTAATAATTTAAAACAATGAAAGATTCCTTAAAAGGTTAGTTCATTTTTATACTATTAATGAAACATCAAAGTGAAGAAGTAGATATTCTATATAAGAAGGATCTCAATAAGCAAAAATATGATTACTCATTTGAGTACCAATTAAAAAAAATCACTACCCAAATGTTTCAGTTTACTTACATATTAAATCTAAATTTAAAAGATTTTACTTCCTCTCTACACATACTTCATGTCTTTCCTAGCTTATTTCTTGGTTATTTTGTGGGCTGTGTTAATAATATATATTTTAAAAATTTCTTATTTAGTACTAAATTTCCCTAGCCAAAGTTAGTACAGTCCTCTATAGGGTTTAGCCAAACAAGAAACAACAAAAACAGAGGCATTTAGGTTTCAATATTTTCCTAAAGGCTGTCAATTAGTTATGATGCTCAGATTCCTTAATAAGTACATGCTTAATTTGCTCTTTGTTTAGATTACAAATGACAGCCTTCATTTTCTGAAAAGTTTGAATAGCTAATGGAAAGCTGCTCAAATTAGCATAAGTCAGAGACTACAGATATGTTATCTCTGAAATTAATAGTTTAGAAATGAAGTAATCCTTGGTGAAGGCCCTCAATCCGCTAAATTACTAACATTGGCATAATTTGAAAGAAACTTCTGTTTGCTGCTATGACAATTACCCCTAACCAACTTTTCTTAAAGCACGGTACTAGATACTAATACACCCTATTGTGATTTCAAAAATCTAGGACTTGATTATTATATACTGAATGAAATATGCTCATAAATTTATTCTTATGTAGTTTACAAAGTACCTATTTTCACATTCAGAGAACTCAGACATAATTATACATGATGTTCAAGTGAAGATATTTTTTATATCTACAGTGAAAAGACAGAAAAAAAAATATCAGAGCTCATAAACTTGAGTCCTTTAAATAGTGTTATCTCCGTAATATTCACTTGGATATTATTTATATACTTTTTGATAGTTATTTGTCTGGGTTTACCTACTGACAGATGTTAATCCACTATATTTTACAGTATGTGAAAGAAATTAAATTTAGTAATTAAAACTTCTCAGTCACTGAATTGAATTGGTGTTACTAAGACTTAATTAGACAACAACTACACATTTTCATTCTTAATATTATACTACTATTTAGCTAAAGAATTGTCAAATGGGAAATGAATGTCTGATAAATTTTCACTACTTTAATTTAATCAAGAACTTGGTTTGCTTCTTCAGTATTTTCACCTGTGCTAGATAAAAACTACACCTAGCAGTATGTTAACAGGAAAATACATTATTTTTCCTAGTACTTAATGTCTTTTCTATTTTAAACAGTCTGTAGGAACTATTAGCATTTTCAGAATTACCTACCTCAATTAATCATGGGATTATGAATTCACTAATTAGATAATAAAATACCCATTTTAAGAAAAATAATTCAACAACTAACCTTTTTGTACTCCTAAATGCGCAGGGGAGTTCTCCTGTGAAGTTCTGTCAGGCTCTTGGGGAGGTACAACCATGGCGAGTGCATGCACTGGTACACGTGGGACCTAAGAAGTCAAGGCAGAAAAAAATAATCTCAGACCAAAGAATAAAACAAAGGGCCACAAATTAAATAAAAGATCTTGTTTTAGATTTTCTTCAAACCACCAAATTCACATTTTTGTTTCTTAAAAAAAAAAAAAAAATCGTCTATTAAGGAATAATTTCAGAAAACACTGATTGGACAAACGTAGGCAATCTACAAGTATTGAATGATTTAAGCTAAATGGAATTAACATTACTCTCTTGCTAAAAAGAAAGCCTTGCTAACTCCAATTATAGTCAGGAATGCAAGTCACATATTCACTGGCTAATTTACCCTTGTTCAAACTTCACATGGATCAAAAGAAAAAAAACATTCTAAATATTTCCTAAATTAGGGTATATTAGCAGTTCTCAGGGTAATTCTGTGGACAAGAATTTATCACTGAACTCTCTATACTTACTTAGTATACTGTCAATATTCTCTCCATATTTTTACGTAGGTTTAAAAATATCTTAACGAACTTTTGGTGCACATATCCTGGATAACTATACTTTGCTGGTTGACAAAGTAGTTATCTCTGGGATAAATAACAGTGTCTTGGAAGGCATTAAGAGAAAAGCTTATTCTTGGTTTAAAAATATGCTTAAAGCATTCATTAAAAAACAAATAACCCTAGCACTGGCCAGGTAGCACAGTTGCTTAGAGAATTGTCCCGATATGCCAAGGTTGTGGGTTTCATCCCTGGTCAGGGCACATGCAAGAATCAACCAATAAAGGCATAAATAAGTGGAACAGCAAATCAACGTTTCTCTCTCTCTCTCTCCTCTCTCTAAATCAAAAAATAAAAAGTTAAAAAAGACACCCACCACACTGAAGACCTCGTTGTAATAAGATGACAACTTGGAATATTTATATTCGGTATTAAGTGTTTTTTAAAAAAATATTATTTTTGTAAATAAGATAAAAAAATTTCCATGAAGAAAATAAGCCTTAATTTCAGATCCTGTTTATCTCAATATGTAATAGAAAAGAGAAAAAAGCAATTTTACTCAAAACAAATTTTAAACAAAAATTCCCAATTTGCAGGAATAGTTATATTTACAAATAAGCTCTGTTTTACTTTACCTGAGATTGATCTTGAGAAGGTGGAGTGAGCAGAGATACATCTGTAGTAGGAACTGACAGAACGTTGTTTGGATAATCCAATAGATAAGAAACAACATTAGTATGGCCACCTTTTGCAGCTTCAATTAGCATTGTTGAGCCATCCTGAGAAAAATTGACACCATAATTAATTATTTGTAAATGTCTTCTTATATGATTACTATACATATTCAGTTTCTTAACAACTAATGTAAAATCAAAAGTCATTTAAACAGTAATGAATATTAAGCACTAAGAGATCAGACAAACATATTGTATTAGAGGATACCTATTTAATTAAAGCTTTTGGCCTGAGGATGTGTTTGGGGAAGAACTAGATTTTAAAAGTAGTATGAAAAACTTATAAAACAGAAAGAGAGGAATGCAAAAGAATAGGGCATGAAATCCAGGAAAAAAATATTTAGAGAAAGTGTAATATTAACTAACTTCTTCAGCCATCATGGCACATATTCAAAATATTATAAATATCAAATAAGATTGAAAAGTACCTCAAGTACTTCAGAAATAACTATAAATTGAAACCTAGATTATGGAGAGCAATTGGGAGGTAATATAGAAAAAGAATATACCATGTGATAAACCAAAATAGCCATTTGGAATTAAGGACAATTCTGAATGATAAAACGAAGCAAAGATGTTTATATAAATGAACTTGCAACTGATCAAATTCATAACTGTGTCTATTACCCAGAGCAGGAATTCTAAAATTTAAGATTAGGAAGTTCTTTCTCAATATACTTTAATAGTAATGTATTTATTATTTATTTATTCACTTATTTTTAAGTAGAATACCTTGAGTCGATGAGTAGGATCAGCCCCATGAGCCAAGAGTAGTTCAACAACTGCCAGGTGACCTCCTGCACATGCCAGTGACACCACTGTATGATCATTATTGGCTGTAGCCCTGTTCACATTGGCACCTTCAAAGAAAAATAAACAGCAATCTTATCAAAAGTTGCAAACAAGCCAGTTCATAGACAATATCATTGTAAAGATTTTTTTGAACTATAATACAGATACAAAAAAGCATATAAATCATTATTGTATAGTTTGAAAAATGTTCACAAAGTGCACAGCTGTTTCATCAGCACCCAGATTAAGAAACAGAATATTATCTACACACCAAAAGTCCCACCTTGTACCCCCTTTCAGTCAGTACCCTCCCTCCAATGGTAACTATTGTCCTGACTTCCAAACTGGCTTTAGTTTTTGAACTTTATATAAATGAAGTCATACACTGTATTCTTTTGTTTGTGTCTGGCTTCTTTCACTCAATATAATATTTGTGAGCTTTATCTACATTGTTGCATGTAGTTGTAGTTTGTTCATTCAATACCACTTTTAAAAGGGAAAATCTAGAAGACTAAGATTAATAAATATAAATAAGTTAACATAAGCATCAAATAACAATATTGTATGCAACTTTCCAAATGTTTCTAAGACATTTTTGATCTATTTCTAGAATGTGGCAATATAGCGAGGTCTCAAAGTAGAGAAAGCAATTTTTTTAAACCATATTTAAGTGAAATATAATTCTTCATATTGTGCACTTTAAGAGCCAGAGGGATCTGGATATGAAGAGAAGACAAGATTATCCAAATATGTTATTTGAAAGGCTATTTAGTTAAGTTGCTTCATAGCTTTGTACAATATGACCTGAAGCAAAACTAAATGCAAAATTTTTCTTAGCCTCCTTTTGAAATACTGTTTTTTGGCCCCTGGAAAAAAGAATTGGTTTTTAGTTCAACTACCTTTTATAGACTTCAAAGGGCTAAAGTAAATAGTTGAGACCATAGCAATATTCATTCTTCCTTCTTCCTTAATTCCAAACTTACTTTATGAAGAGAAAAATAAATCTATGGGTTACTTATTAATAAATCTATTAATTTGTTTTTCAGAAATATCCAGCTGAACCTAATGCTTGGGAAAGGCAAGACCCATCAACAAACATCACATCTTTACATTAATGACATCAGATTACTTTTAAAGTTGTTAATAAATATAGATGGTAGGACTATTTAGCAGGTACTACATCCTAAAAGGGCTATAATCAATGTGTTTCTATTCCTGATGAGCCTGATTATATGCTTAGCAGGATAGTTATTGGGTATGAAAAGGAGCATGAGAGAACTTCAAAGCTTATCCATCTGTTTATTCTGCGTGGTTGAGGTAAACAATATTTACAAAGTATGTTATAACACTATATAAAGATAGGCCTTACTTGGTAGCAGAAACGTGATATGAAGAAAATAAACCTTGTTTTATCCAATTAAAAATATTTTATATTTAAAATGATAAACTATTACACTGAATTCTTAATGGTACATGTCAGAATTTTATTGTAACAGGGACATAAAATTTTTATTTTAATAATATGACATCACTCAAGTGGACATTCCTTGCATCTCACCATCCTATACTAGCATTTTTCAACATATGCCAGAGTACCTCTAACACTATAATACAGAGTTAGACTGAACCAAATTAAAGTGCTGGTATTATCCACCATTTTTGATGTATAAAGTAACAACTTTATATGGTTCAACCTAACATGGGTTCATTCGGCAGCATTTCACTTTTCTATAGTAAACAGTATTGAACTACCTCTTTATATATCATTTGAACTTCTTTGCCTAAATATAAATGAATAAATATAATAACAATAAATAATATCCTTGTATACTTAATTCAACTGTCCCATAAACAACAGTAGCTAAATTTCTCCCTTCTACCTTTCTTCCTCATTTCCACCAGAACTGCCTTATCATTTGCTAAACAATACTTGATCTACAAAATATAGCTGGACTTTTACATTTGGCTTTTCCAACTTTTGGAAGTTAACCACCTGCTATTTGGTTGATAAAAACTTCAAACTCAAAACTAATCAATAAAGATCCCAGTAAGTACCTCAGGAACTCTACGAGTACTAAACAAAATAAAGCAATAAAAGACTAGACTATAGCACTTATGCTGCAGGCAAAGTGGCTTTAACATAAATTTCAACAGTTTAGGATTTTTTTTAAGAAATTGTATCCTCTTGGAAATGATCACTTGTACTTTCTTTACCTTTGCTAATAAGAAACTGCACAGTGCACAAATGACCAGCTCTTGCAGCTTTCATCAAAGGTGTTCTTCCACCTTCAGATTCATGTTCCTATTAAAGAAACAAAAATAATCCATCAGTAACAATTCATTAACTATTTTAAATACTTAGTACCAAAGACATACACATAACGAAGATTTAATGCTTACACAACCTACCTTCATTCCTCCGAAATATAGGATTAATTTCAGTCCACACTAGATGGTGTAATCTTTTAAGGCCAAGTTCAATTTTGCATACCAAACAATAACCATTAAAGATAACAGGTTTAGTTTGATCCCCAAAGAGAAACTGCAGCATTTAAAAAAAATTTTTATTTATTTTTCGAGAGAGGAGAAGGCGGGAGAAAGAGAGATATATCCACTAGTTGCCTCCCTTATGCCCTCAAGTGGGGACCTGGCCCGCAACCTAGGCATGTGCCCTGACCAGATCCAACAGATGACCTTTCAGTTAGTGGTCTGGCACTCGATCCCCTGAGCCACATCAGCCGGGAACCTTTTTTTTTTTTTTCCAGTTCCTAAGATTAAAAAGATGTTTTTCTAACTATTCATCTGAACTATGAAAAAGGAGCCTTAGCATTGTGAAGTTTATTAGATCTTGATCTTCTTTCAGAAGCCAATAACAACTTGGTCATAGGATAAAAATCAATCCCTGAAGAGAGACACTATGGTATTCCAGGAGTAAAGTAAAAAGGAGAGCAAAAATTATACCAATAAGAAGATATTTCTTAGAGTAGAAATTAAATATCTGATTACCAAAGGCAAAAGAAACAATTTTATAATAGCATAAAGATTATTATTCTTTCTAGGAAGTCTGCCAGCAAGAGGAATGAATGATTCAACAGCTTCCAACCATTCTAACATCAAATCCCACTACAAGGAGTATACTTGCATGGTAAGTAGCACTTTCACTATGTATGCAAACACAGTAACTTCTGTTGTTCTGGTCCTCTTCTGTAATTAGGAAATACTTGGTAAAGAACAGTGATTAAGTCAGGCTTTATTTCAGATGTGTTCTACTAATTAACAAAGAATCCTTTAGCTACCACATAGTCAATTTAAAAATTGTGTGCTCTGTCAAAAGGATAGAATTGAATCTATTTACACAACTATATCTGATCTACAACTCAGGCAAACTAACAATGAGAAATAAGAGTAGATTGTCAACTCAAAGGAAATGTACACTGGCCTGCAGTGAATGGAACAGCACTCTAAAGAAATTTTTAAAAATCTTGATGGTGTAGAATCTTTCAACCTCCTATAAAAATCAGTTTATACTTTGACTTTTGTTTATAAAAGTAGGCTTACAGCTGTGAATACATGAAGCAGTTTATTCCTGTACTATTATTTATTATTGTATTATTTTCCATATGAACAGATGTAGACCTACTTTTATCCCACAGTATATTGACTGGACAACAATCTTTATTAAGTCTAAGGTATGGAAAAATGAATATATATAATGCCAACATAATCTGGAATTACAATATAATGGATTTTGAACTTACAGTCAAATGTAGGTAAATCTAAGATTCTGGTAATTTACTTCAAATAAAACAGAATATACACCCACAAAGATCTTACTCAGAAAGGCCTAGAAAGTTGTTTGTTCAGTTTTTCATCTGTCTTTATTTCTGAATTATCATTATCAACTATCAACACACTGGAAATAAATTACTCCTTTAGCAACTTCTGAGGCAAGAAGGGAAATACCAAGCTGTTGTTTCTTCCCCATTTTGATCATTTATACATTTATAGGAAGAAATCAGTATTGATTTCGTCTAAGTATTCAAATTTATTGATTGTTCATGACTGTCTTGCAAAACCTTTAAAGATCTCTACTGCAATCAAATAGTTATAACTTCCTTTAAGTATCTATAATTTACCTGTGCCTTACCCCTTTTTGAAAAGAGTTTGGCTTATCTGATTTACTTGAGTAGTTTTTAAAAATCAGCTTTTAATTTTGCTTTTTACACCTATTTTTTCCTTTTTATTCTTATATTTATATTGTTTTCTATTCTATTAACTTTTGCTTTCATCTTCCTTCTTTACTGTTCTTTTATTAGCTTAATTTATTCTCATTATATAAATACACATATAAAGTTTTCCTTCTACAGACCATTTTAGTTGTATTCTCTTACCCAAGTTTTGATGTGTAGTTTTTGTGATAATTTCTACTTGTAATTTTCACTATGATTGCCTGTTTAAGCCATGAATTATGTAAAAGTATTTTTTATTTCTTAGATGGGAATTTTTTTTAACAAAGATTTTGTTGTTGATTTGTAATTTTAAAGCAACAGAGATCAGATAATGCAGTCCATATGATTGAGGAGTTTTTTTAAAAACTTTTTGTGGCCTAAAATATGGACAATTTTATATATGTTCCATGTATTGGATAAGAGCACATAGCCTATTCATTTATTTATAAGAGCAAACTTGATTTTTTCTATTATTTTTTTTAAAATAGATTTTATTTTATTTATTTTTAGAGAGAGGGGAAGGAAGAGAGAAAGATATTCTTCTTTATCCTTAAAAGTTCTACAGTTTCATTTGTATGCTTAGTTGATTAATTTTTCAATCATGGATTCATATCTGACTTAAATGCTCGGAAATTCTACATCATTGTTTCTTCAAACATTGCCTTTTTTTTCTATTTCTAACTTCTCCTTCAGGTACTTCGAATAGATGTATGGTGGAGCTTCTCGATCTAATCTCTTTCTCTCAATTTCTCTTCATATTTGTGCTATGCTATTATGTTATTTCTTTTTTTATCACCTGGTTCACTAACTCTTCTACTGTATTTAATATACTATTTACCTATATATTGAGGGTTTTTTTTTTTAAATCCTCACCTGAGTACATTTATTCATTTGTTATACAGAGAGAGGAAGGTGGGGGACAGGGTTGGGGAGGGGGGCAGAGAGACAGACACACACACAAACGTTGATATAAGAAACATAAGAAACATCAATTGGTTGCCTCCAATATGCACCCTGACCAGGGATCAAACCTGCAATCTAGGTGTGTGCCCTGCCTGGGATTGAACCAGCAACTTTTCAGTTTACTGGATGATTCTCCAACCAACTAAGCCATGCTGGCCGGGACTATATATTTAGTTTTTATCTCGACAATTTCTCCCCCTCACGAAGTTTGCTATATTTTATATCTACCTGTTTTTAATTCATAATTATCATCTTTTGTTTTATTGTCTCATATTCTTTAACAGCTATTGGCCATAGTTTAAAGAAGCATGTTTAAAATGTTCAAGATCAGAGTCTTTTTATTTCAATTTCCTTGTGTATGAAGTCTCCCATTTTGCTGCTTTTTGTGTGCTTGCCTTTTGACTACTTCACTTGACAATAAATGTGTACTTGAGCTTTACAATTTTTCTTATTTGAATAAGCTCATTTTGCATATAGTAGTTTTTCCTTTTATTTCTATTCACAAACTTATTCCTTTTCATCAGATGGTTTGCCAGTTGCTTCAAACTGGCCCTTCAAATCCATTTCAGAAGATCTTTTACTGGTAACTTGAATTTCTGGCCCCATGGAATTATTTCAGTTCTGCTTACTAAGTCAAAGAATGGTGCTCTCCACGTTTTAGTCACTGCTATCTTTGTTTCTCCCCTTTAGCAAGAACAATTAAATTAATGTCTAACTGCAACTGTGGGAAGCTGCTTGGAGCTTTTTACCCATCTTGGTTCACAGGAAAGACAATAAGGTCCCAGTTCCTTGCTTCGTTCAAGGAGACTAGATCTATTGTGCTCCATGTGAGGTGTGTTTGGTCCCTACACGCACATGAAAGTTGAAATCCTAGTCTCACTTCCCATGGGCCTGTATCTTCAACTGTGGATAATGATCCATTTCTACTCCAGAGCTCTTTAGTCTTGTTTTTGGGTATAACTACATATTTTTTAGTTTAGTTTGTTTTTCTCCTACCTATTATTTAATATGCCTATGTGCTTGAAATGATAGAAGACAGAGAGGTTTCAAAAAGGTAAATCAACTTTACATTCATAGCTGAAAGTCATTTGTACTTATGTTTAAACAACCTTGAGACAGCTGAAAAGAATTCATTCAACACACAATAACCTAGAAAAAAGAACTTGGCCTTTTTTAAAGAAAAGAACACATTAGAAATTGCGTGTATTTCACAGATAGTTTTAGATTAAAAAAATGGGTAACTTTTCAAGTTTTGAGTAGTAAAATGAAACAATACGGATATATATTAGGACACAAAACAAGTCTCAATAAATTTAAGAAGACTGAAATCAAATCAAGCATCTTCTCTGATGACAATGCTATAAAACTAAAAATCAATCACAACACACAAAGACATGGAAGCTAAATAACATGCTATTAAACAATGAATGGGTTAACAATGAGATCAAGGAAGAAATCAAAAGGTACTTTGAAACAAATGAAAATAAGGACACAACAATCAAAAATCTGTGGGACACTGGGAAAGCAATCCTATCTTAGGGAAATTCATTGCATTATAGGCCTATCTCAAAAACAAACAAACAAACAAACAGAAAAGACTAAAATAAACAACCTAACTTCACACTTAAAGGAACTTGAAAAAATAATAAACAAAGCCCAAAGTCAGTATTAGGAAGGAAATAATAAAGATCAGAGCAGAAATAAATGAAATAAGAATCTAAAAAAAAGATACAAAACATCAATGAATCCAAGAGCTGGTTGTCTGAAAAGATAAACAAGATAGATATAAAAAAGAGAAAGGACCCAAGTAAATAAAATCAGAAATGAAAGAGAAATAACAACTGGTGCCAAAGAAATACCAAGGATTGTAAGAACATATTATGAATAGTTATATGCCAACAAACTGGACAACCTGGACAAAACGGACAAATTTCTAGAAACATACGATCTTCCAAAAATAAACCAGGAAGAATCAGAGAATCTGAACAGGCAAATTACTCTTAATGAAATTGAAGTAGTAATAAAATAAACTCCCATGAAATAATGTCCTGGACCAGATGGCTTCACAGGTGAATTTTACCAAACATTCCAAGAAGAACTAACACCTTTCCTTCACAAACTAGTTCATAAAATTCATGAGGCAGGAAGGCTCCCAAACCCATTTTACAAGGCTAGCATTATCCTAATTTCAAAACCAGATAAAAACACTACCAAGAAAAAAAATTATAGTCCAATATCCATGATAAACATAGATGCTAAAATTCTCAACAAGATATTAGCCAAATAGAGCAATGCATCAAAAAGATCATACACTATGATAAAGTTGGATTTATTCTGGGAATGCAAGGTTGGTACAACATTCACATAAACAAAATGAAGGACAAAACTACACAATCATATCAATAGATGCAGAAAAAGCTTTTGATAAAATCCAGCACCCATTTATGATCAAAACTCTCAGCGAAGTGGGAAAAGAGGAAACAAACCTAAACATAATAAAGGCCTATATGAAAACCCACTGTCAGCATTATATTCAACGGGCAAAAACTACAAGCGTTCCTCTTAAGATCAGGAATAAGACACCTCTACTATTCAACATAACACTGGAAGTCCTAGACACAGCAATCAGACAAGAAGGAAAAAAAGCATCCAAATTGGAAAAGAAGAAGTAAAACTGTCTTTATTTGCAAATGTGACATGATACTGTTTATAGAGAACCCCAAAGATTCCACCAAGAAACTAATAGAACTGATAAATGAACTCAGCAAAGTAGCAGGATACAAAATTAACTGCATTTTTATATGCCAATAACGAACTAACAGGAAAGGAAGCCAAGAAAACAATCCCAATCACAATTGCTACAAAAAGAATAAAATACATAGGAATAAATCTAACCAAGGATGTGAAAGACCTGTGCATAGAAAATTATAAGATACTGAAGACAGAAAAAGAAGAAGATACAAATAAATGGAAGCAGATACTGTGTTCATGGACAGGAAGAACATCATTAATATGTCCATACTACCCAAAGCAATCTATAGATTTAATGCAATTCCTACCAAGATTTCAGTGACATATTTCACAGAACAGGAAGAAATATTTCAAAAATTTATATGGAACCACAAAGGCCCCACACAGCAACAGCAATACTGAAAAAGAAGAACAAGGTAGGAGGAATCACTCTACCTAATATCAAGCTATACTATAAGGCCATAATAATCAAAATAGACCGGTACTGGCATAAAAAGTGATACATATCAATGGAATAGAATCGTTCGTTCGGCAGCCGTCCGTCTCGAGAGACGATGGTGTAGCTTCTTAAGAGTCTATCTGCACCGCCGAGAATGGCTGTGCAGTCCGACTCGGGAGTGACACGGTATCTGTCTCCTCCCGTGTTGAATCGACATCTTGTGATGACGCTGGAGTGTCCTCTCCAGTGAAGCTGAAGCTACAGAGCCTGGGCAGGGTGATATGGAGGGTCTGCTGTTGCCCATGCAGCAGACCCCCCCTCTCTTCGCAGCTGAAGGGTCCAAGGGAAAGACGGAGTCAATACAGCTTGGCTTCAGGTGCGCCGCAGGAGTTGCCGGTGTTGACTACAACGTCAAACCGCCTTAGGGACTCCGGCTCCGGATTTTCTGTCAGGGTTTACTCCCTTAGCCTTTCCCCTGAAGAAGTATGCCGCAAGGCAGCGGAGGTTTTTTGGAGTCAGAGTTTTCCTTCTCTGATGTGCCCTGGAATAGAATAGAGCCCAGAAATAATCCCACACCTTTATAGTCAATTAATATTTGACAGAGGAAGCAAGCACACACAATGGGTTACAGTTCAGTCAACAAATGTTGGGAAAGTTGGACAGATACAGGCAGAAAAAATGAAACTAGACCACCTTCTTACACCACACCCAAGAATAAATTCAAAATTGATCAAAGACTTAAATATTAGACCCCAAACCATAAAAACCCTAGAAGAAAACATAGGAACAAAATCTCGGATACTGCGTATAGAAATCGGGTATGTCTCCCCAGGCAAGGGAAACAAAAGAAAAGAATAAACAAATGGAACTACATCAAACTAAAACATTTTTGCACAGCAAAGGGAATCATCAACAAAATAAGACAATCCACAGAATGGGAGAACATATTTGCTGATACATCTGATAAGGGGTTAACATAAAAAATTTATAAAGAACTTACAAAACTCAACACCAAAAAAAAAAACAACATAATTTTAAAAAAGGCAAAGGACCTGAATAGGCACTTCTTCAAAGAGGACATACAGATGGCCAATAGGCATATGAACAGATCCTCAACATCACTAATTATCTGAGAAATGCATATTAAAGGCACAATGAGATACCATCTCACACCTGTCAGAATGGCTATCATCAATAAATCAACAAAGAAGTGCTGGTGAGGATGTGGAGAAAGGGGAACCCTTTTGCACTGCCAGTGGGAATGCAAACTGGTGCAGACACTGTGGAAAGCAGTATGGAGATACCTCAAAAAGTTAAATATGGAATTTCCTATGACCCAGCGATCCTACTTCTGGAAATATATCCAAAGGTACCCAAGACACTAATTCAAAAGAACGTATGCACCCCTATGTTCGCTGCAACGGTACTTACAATTGCCAAGATATGAAAGCAGCCCAAGTGTCCATCAGTACATGAGTGGATAAAACAACTATGGGACATTTACACAATGGAGTTCTACTCAGCCATAAAAAAGAAGAAACTTTTACTCTTTGCAACAGTATGGATGAACTTGGAGAACATTATGCTAAGTGAAATAAGCCAGTCAGAGAAAGGCAAATACCATATAATTTCACTCATATGTGGAATCTAACAAACACACTGAATTAACAGGCAAAACAGAGACAGACTCATAGACGAAGAGCAGATGACCATTAGTGGTGGGGGTTTAGGGGATGCAGGGATTGAGCAAAAAGTATAAAGGACGCATGGACATGGAAAACAGTGTAGTGATTGCTAGGGGGAGGGGAGTATAAAGGGACTAAATGGTAATGAAAAAAATACAATAAAGATTAAATTTAAAAAATATAAATAAAGAAAAAAGTATCCCAAGTTTTGAAACTTACAGCTAGAGAGATTTATAATCACATTTCCTTTAACAAATCCAGGAAGAAAGAAATACATTATCTGAAATAACACTCAGCTTTGTATTCTAGATAGGAGCCTGAGATATTACACAAACTGACTAAAAGTTCACATTTTCACATAATATTTTGTGAAATAAATTGATTTACTTTGTTCCAACTAGAATATAACAACTTCTTATTCAACAAGCATTAATGAAGATATTTAATAAGGATCATAATTAAGAGCGGCTTGATACTGGAAAATTTATTTTAGGTGACCCAACTGAAACGTGATCCAATCACAATTTATTTGTAATTTATATAAATTAAGCACTGCTTCTGAGTTTAAACAAATCTCTCTGGATGACAATGAATATTTACTTGACTTTTTAAACCATCAGGCACAAATTCCACCTATTTTCTCAAAGGAAAAGAAATGTTTACCTATGAACAAGTATTCACCTTCTTAAAAACCAATTTCAGAATGAGGTAACAGGAGATAATTTTAAGAAAAAACTTTATATAAATTAGGGCATGAATAATATAGTAAAAAATGTAACTAATTTTTTGTTTATGAGTTTATATTTTAAAAAATCCAATATGTCACCTTAAATCTAAATTTCATATTTTTTTTGATGAATGAATTTGAATGCAAAGGATGTTATAATTGAGATTTTTTTCCTCTGGGGTATCTTAATTCTCCCTATAAGGGAGAATACAAAAGAACTATCTGAATAAGAAAATCTATTTTCACCTAGGAGATTTTTTGGGAATACCACAATAAAAGAGTACTGAGGAAGCAAATTACTAGTAATGTAAATCTCTTTTTATTTAAACTTTGTATCTTTTTTAATTGAAGAGGATTTCCTTAGTAACCCATCAGTGTCCTGGAACTTCTTGGCGGAATTCAGATATCCAGAATTCTGGTTACCTACAACATCTAGCCTTTATGTAGTAGCTTACAAGCATCAAAGGCCACCCTCACCTGATGCTTGGTTGGATCTACGCCCTCCAAAACAGCCTTCATGTTCTCCTGCTTGTCCTGTGAAAGGAAAAAGAAGAACTCACGGATCTTACTCCAAAAATGAAAATCACATTTGGCCATGAAGACCTTGTGATTGGTATTTTACATGCTGGGCTTTGTTAAACTCAGGAGCTTCAACTAAAAAGATTCTCATCTGTAGAGACCATAATCTCAGAAGCAGAGCATTATTTTTTAAAGGGTGTGATAATGTGGTTCTCTACCAATATAACTTCAATATAAAGCTTAACATAAGCAGATATAATTCTGAATTATTTGATTTTATGCCTTTGTTTCCAAACACAACTAAAGCCACTGAATCAAGACCAATATCTTTTAACATCCTACCCAAAGAATATAATTAATAGATTTGGAAATATCACAAGTTGAGAGGAAAAGGAAAATATCGTAAGATAATTACATAGTTATGTAGCCACCCCCCACATTACAAATGCACTTAGTGCTCACACTTTTCAACTAAAATGGGAACCTTCAAAGAACTTGAAAGACAGAAATATCTGTCTTTTCTCTAGACCTAGACTTGCGACAGAAAGAGGACTTGAAGATGAGACAGCGGTATAACTGAGTAAACAGTATTAAAATTTGCAGTCACTGACCAAAGCCAACTAAGTCTCCAAATAAAAATGTAGCCTAGAGAAGTCTTTGTTCTAAGTCAGTCCTAACTCCTACCT
This sequence comes from Furipterus horrens, assembly GCF_987537825.1. Classification (NCBI taxonomy): domain Eukaryota; kingdom Metazoa; phylum Chordata; class Mammalia; order Chiroptera; family Furipteridae; genus Furipterus; species Furipterus horrens. The sequence continues at coordinate 73,611,916 of NW_028327180.1, forward strand.
GGGAGATGTGCTTACCTTAAGGGGATGCTTGCTCCTATGGTAGAGATTTTGCGAGAAAGTATTGTGAGACAACTACATGATTTCGAGAAGCTGAACAACTGAGTCTGACTTCCTCTCCCTGTCCCACCTCTATATGATTTCAACAAATGGCAAGCCCCATTCAAATATGAATAATAAGCAAAAAGTATCCAACATAAACCTATTAAGAAGTTCCTTCAAAAATGGAAACACTAAAATTTTAGTCAAATATTGCCCTACACTTTCAAATAAATTAAAGAGAACAAAAATTCTTTAAATACCTCAACAGAGTGATATAATAGCAAGAGGAGATTTAAAAGCGAGCTGGAAGAGCAGAAGAAGCTAAGTAATGATAAAACCATGAAAACCACACTAGAAGCAACAGGTATACAGAAAAAATTGTGACCTGGAAGATGACCTGGAGAGAGAAATAATGCAGAGGAAAAGGAAAAATAAAAAGAATTAAGATAATACAAATAGGGGAGGTCCAAACTATGGATAATAAACATCCCAGATGAAAACAGAATAAAATAAGAAGTATTCAAAGATATAATGAAATAAAACTGGAGGAGGAGACAGAGAAGGAAGAGGAGAAGGAGGAGGTGCAACAAGAGCAAAAATCTTTAGTTAACTTCTGGCCAAGATGGAGGTGAAGATAGACATGCTGTGTCTCCCTCCACAACTAAGAAGGAATACAACTACCTCAAAACTGGCGACAATCAGAAGTTCCAGAATACTGAGCTGCATGGAAGTCCAACAAAGATATAAAGAAGAAATACTCATCCAGACAGGTGGGGTGGGGGGTGGAACCTGGGTGGAGTGGACGCAGCGGCAGCAGCATACCGGCAAAAAGCACAGTCACACATTTTAAAAAGTAGGGAGGGACACCTGGGGAGCACTCCCTGCACTAGACCAGATCGCACAGCTCATAGTTCCAGCACCAGGGAAAATAAAGCCACTTTGCTTCTGACTGTGAAAATCAGTGGGGGCTTGGGGCTGAGGCAGAAACTGCCGGCCTCTCAGCAGAGTCTATTTGTTTAGAGGCCCCCACAGTCCTAGAACGTCCACAGACCCACCCACTCTGCGAACCATGGCCAGGGCAACAGCAAGAAAGGCACCAGTCCCATATGGGAAGTGTGAGAGGCGCCTGGAAAAGGGGCCAGTGCTGAGCAAGCAGCATTGTTCCCTCTCAGACCCCTCCCCCATATACAGTGCCACAACATGGTGAAATGGGTCGCCCCATACTAATGAATACCTAAGGCTCTGCCCCTTAAAGGTAACAGGTGAGAAAGCTCTACCTAAGACACAGAGGCATACACAGGAGCCTGTCAAATTGAGACAGAGAAGTATGGCCTAAAAGAGGAAACAGATCAAGGTTCCAATGGGAGAACCAAGTGATGAGGAGATAGCCAACCTAACAGATGCAGAATTCAAAACACTGGTGACAAAGATTCTCATAGACGTGACAGATATGCTTGAATACGGCCAATGCAGAAGGGAGGAAGTGAAGGCTAGGCTAAGTGAAACAAAGGAAAACCCATGTGAAACCAAAGGTGAAGGAAAGGAAACTGGGTTTCAAATCTATGATTTAGAACATAAGGAAGAAATAAACAGTCAACCAGTACAGACTGTAGAAACAAAAATTGAAAGAAAATGAGAATAGGGGAGGTAAGATGGCGGAGGAGTGAGGAGAGGTTGCGGTTTTAGGCTCCGGAGACCCGTCTACAGTTTGGTCTAATTGCAGACAGAACATCTCAGTGAGCAGCTGGACATTGGCGGGAGTTGAGCCAAGGCACTGTTGGATTAGAGAAAATCCACCTGGGAACAACCTGTTTAGTGAGGATAGCGGAGAAAAAGGGGACGAAACGGGATTCCTGACTGGGGCGGCTGCCTGAGCTGTGGCGGGAAGCACACAAAGGATTTTTGGCGACCACAGGCTACCCCAGAGAGGAGTCAGGCGGAGAGCGGATCTCTGCCCGCTGGCAGAGACGGGACTCGACCAAGTGGCATTGGCGCTGAAGGACAGGAGACAGCGTGCTACCGGGCAAGTGAGAACATAATTCTCCTTTATATTTTTCTCTAGTGGATGGTGGAGACGGGAGGAAAGTTTGGGTGGGGTAGGCCGTTCTGGAGGAGCCCAGGCGCAGGGGCGCGCTAATCCACTCCTCAACCCTACCATTGGGTCGCGGGGGCGCACATAGGGAAGTGCTCTCATTCACTGGCCCAGGTGCGCGGGGCCGTGAGTCCAGGCGTCCCTCGGACATTCCCCAACGGACATAAGATCAGTGCCCCAACGGGCACAGGGAGGGCCCACTGAACACGCAGAGGACTGTGCACAGACACCCCTAGACAGCTCCCGTGGGCGTAGGGCCCCAGGCCGGAAAGCAGACCACTAGCGCAGGCTCTGTTTGTGCCCGCCCAGACGGGTGAGGGAAGGCGGGCGGCTGCAGCACGGGAACAGCGAGAGGCGGCGACCCACGGACGCTCGATTCCACTGAGCGCAAGTGTCCCTGGCCCTGCCCTAAGAGGCGAGAGACCAACTCCCGGAGCTCGGCTCAGCGGGACTGAGGGCACGGGGCAGCGTGCGAGCGTGAAAGCACCTCAGCCCGGGGTCAGTGGGAGCTCTCTGGCCGCCTGTGCGGGCAGGGTCACCTTGGCGCAAACGGGGAACCGCCGCGGCCCAGCGAAAGAAGGAGCCAATCCCGGGGAAAGCGCTCGGGCCGTCCGCGCGGGCAGGGTCACCTCGGCGCGAACGGGGAACTGCCGCGCCCCAGCGAAAGAAGGAGCCAATCCCGGGGAAAGCGCTCGGGCCGTCCGCGCGGGCAGGGTCACCTCGGCGCGAACGGGGAACTGCCGCGCCCCAGCGAAAGAAGGAGCCAATCCCGGGGAAAGCGCTCGGGCCGTCCGCGCGGGCAGGGTCACCTCGGCGCGAACGGGGAACTGCCGCGCCCCAGCGAAAGAAGGAGCCAATCCCGGGGAAAGCGCTCGGGCCGTCCGCGCGGGCAGGGTCACCTCGGCGCGAACGGGGAACTGCCGCGCCCCAGCGAAAGAAGGAGCCAATCCCGGGGAAAGCGCTCGGGCCGTCCGCGCGGGCAGGGTCACCTCGGCGCGAACGGGGAACTGCCGCGCCCCAGCGAAAGAAGGAGCCAATCCCGGGGAAAGCGCTCGGGCCGCCCGTGCGGACAGAGACACCTTGGCACGAACAGGGAACCACCGCGGCCCGGCAGCAGTGGGCTCCAACCGCGGGGCAAACTCTCGGGCCGTCAGAGCGCGCAGGGGCTTACGCGCAAGGGCACCTCAACTGGCTACAGCGGGCAGCAAGGTAGCGCGCCGCGCCGGCAATCGCGGGCGCGCACCATAGCGGCAACCGGGTGCGCACACCAGTCCGGCAAAAGAACAAGAACCTCTGACCTGCCACACTAGACCAGCTGCGGACCCAGAAAAAGAAGGCAACACACCAAGGCTAAAACGCAGTAAAAACATCGTTTTTTTTTTTCTCCAAATTTTTTCTCCCAAATTTTTTCTCCCTTGTTCTTTCTTTCTTCTTAATAATTTCTTTTCTTTCCTTCTTTCTTTATTCTTTTCCTGGGGTTTTTTTTTGGGGGGGTTTTGGGGGGTATATATATATATATATATATATTTTTTTTTTTTTTGGTTCAATTTTTTTTTCTCTCTCTTTTTTCTTTCTTCTGTATTCTTTCTTTTCTATCTTTCTTTGTTCCTTTCTTGCTAACCTTTTGGGGTTTTTTGGGGGGGGTTGTGGTAAATTTTTTATTTTCTTCTCTTTCTCTCTTTCTTCTTTTCTTTCTCCTATTTTCTTGGGGATTTTTTGGGGGAGTGTTTTTCCTCCACCTCTTCCAATAATAACAAACTTTATCTCTAACGTGTTGCATATAACCTCTCCTTCTCATCCTTTCTCTTTAATAGTGGTTTATTCGTTTGTGTGTCTAGCTTAGCCCCCCTATTACTTTAAATAATACAATATAATTACTATATAAACCCAAATACAATACAATCCCACTTTCTTACTATACTAAGTATTTTTCTATCCTTTTCTTCTATTTTTCTTAACATACAATGTAAATATTACTAACTGGCTTGCACAGTCTCAACTATTATTAATCTATCAACCCCTCTATCAAAAATTATATTTTTCCTCCCCAAAAACAACTCGTATCTATTCTTCTTATAGTATAAAAGCTCAAATCTCTTTACATTTATATTAATACGGGCTAGTTGGCTAACGATAGCAGGATAGAGTGGGGGATACTTTCTGAGGGTGTGGGTCTCCTGCCTGGGCTGTGTGTTTATGTCTTTAACAGCATATCCACAAAAGAACTCAAGACAAAGCAGATAGAGTGACTCTCAACCAAGTAGCCAGAAGGAAGATCCTATCAAAGAACATCTGAAATATAACCGAACACCATAAACAAACGACATAAAGGGTAACTTAAGACCATCAGGCTCAGGATATCAAAGAGACTGCACCACTGAAACTCCCAGACCTTCGATAAAGAATATTACACCACAAAGGAGGGAAGTCAAAGCAGACTACCCCCCCAATAAATAAATAGATAAATAAATAAATAAATAAATAAAAACAAAAAGAATCCAACATGGTAAGACGCAAAAATAACCCCTCAATGAAAAGAAAAGAGGAATCCTCAGAAAGAGAGATAGACGAAATAGACATAGCCCAAATGTCAGACATGGAATTCAAAACAATGGTGGTAAAGAAGCTCAATATACTCGACATCCTTAAAATCAACTATGACAACCTTCAAGGAAGTTACCAGCAGCTCCAAGAAAATTACAGGGAACTGGCAGAGAACTACACCAGCATAAAAAAAGACATAGAAATCGTTAACAAGAACCAGGAAGAACTTAAGAATACAATCTCTGAACTGAAAAACACAGTAGAATCAGTCAAAAGCAGACTAAACGAAGCAGAAGATCGGATTAGTGAGTTAGAAGATAATGTAGAGAAAAACTCCCAGACAATACAGCAAAATGAAAAACGATTGAAAAAATATGAACAAGATGTAAGGGAATTACAGGATAGCATTAGGAAAAATAATTTAAGGATCATCGGAATACGAGAGGAAGAAGGAACATGGAATTGAAAATCTGATAGGAGAAATAGTGACAGAAAATTTTCCGAACCTGATGAGAGGAAAAGCTATGCAAGTCCAAGAAGCACTGAGAGTTCCAATCAAGAGGAACCCCCAAAAACCCACTCCAAGGCACATCATAGTTAAAATGGCAACATTCCAAGACAAAGAGAGAATCCTAAAAGCAGCAAGAGAAAAGCAGCAAATAACATACAAGGGAGCTCCGATAAGGCTATCAACTGATTTCTCAACAGAAACATTACAAGCCAGAAGGGAATGGTCAAAAATATTTCAAGCAATGAAAAACAAAGGCCTACAACCAAGAATACTCTACCCAGCAAGGCTCTCATTCAAAATAGAAGGTGAAATAAGGAGTTTCTCAGACAAAGGAAGACTGAAAGAATACATCTCCACCAAACCAGCATTGCAAGAGATGCTAAAGGGACTGTTCTAGGAAAAAACAAGAGAGGAGAGGAACAGAGGTACAAAGGGAAATGAATAAATACACGTCAATAATAACCTTAAATGTAAATGGATTAAATGCTCCAATTAAAAGACATAGGGTAACGGAATGGATAAGAAAACAGGACCCACATATTTGCTGTCTACAAGAAACACACCTCAAAACAAAAGATTTACACAGACTGAAAGTAAAGGGATATAAAAAAATATTCCAAGCAAACGGACCGGAAAAAAAAGCCGGGGTAGCAGTTCTCATATCAGACAAAATGGATTTCAAAGCAAGGACAATAAAAAGAGACAAAGAAGGACATTTCATAATACTTAAAGGAACAATCCATCAAGAAGATATGACTTTGATAAACATATATGCACCCAACATAGGAGCACCCAAATACATAAAGCAAATACTAGAAGACCACAAAAAGGATATCAACAACAACACACTCATAGTAGGGGACTTCAACACTCCATTATCAACAATAGACAGATCATCAAAGCAAAGAAACACCAAGGATATACAGGCATTGAACAACACACTAAACCACATGGATCTAACTGATATATATAGAACTTTTCACCCCAAAGAAGCAAAATATACATTCTTTTCAAGTGCACATGGGACATTTTCAAAGATAGACCACATGATAGGTCACAAAACAAGCCTCAACAAATTCAAGAAAATTGAAATCATATCAAGCATCTTTTCAGATCACAATGCCTTGAAACTAGAAATCAACCTCAGAGAAAAAAATCAAAGACACCCAAACTCATGGAGATTGAATAACATGCTATTAAATAATGAATGGGCTAACAATGACATCAAAGAAGCAATCAAGAAATTTCTAGAAACTAATGATAATGAGCACACAACAACCCAAAACCTGTGGGACACAGCAAAAGCAGTCCTGAGAGGGAAGTTTATAGCAATACAGGCATATCTGAAAAGGCTAGAAGAATCTCAAATAAAAAACCTAACCACAATGCTACAAGAACTAGAACAACAACAACAAACAAAGCCTAGGGCAAGAAGAAGGAATGAAATCATCAAGATCAGAGCAGAACTAAATGACATAGAGACTAAACAAACAATCCAAAAGATCAACGAAACTAGGAGCTGGTTCTTCGAAAAAATCAACAAAATCGACAAGCCTCTAGCCAGTCTAATCAAGAAAAAAAGAGAGAAGACACAAATAAACAAAATCAGAAATGAAAGAGGAGAAATCACGACTGATACCTCAGAAATACAAATGATAGTTAGAAATTACTTCAGACAACTGTATGACAAGAAATTTGACAATCTAGAAGAAATGGACAAATTTCTAGAAACATACAACCTTCCAAAACTGAATCAAGAAGAAGTGGAAAGTCTCAACAGACCAATAACAAAGAAGGAAATTGAAACAGTAATCCAAAATCTCCCGGCACACAAAAGCCCTGGACCGGATGGCTTCACAGGCGAATTCTACAAAACATTCAGGGAAGAACTAACTCCTATCCTCCTCAAACTGTTCCAAAAAATCCAAGAAGAAGGGAAAATCCCAAACTCTTTCTATGAAGCCAGTATTATCCTAATCCCCAAACCAGGTCAAGACACAACAAAGAAAGAAAACTACAGGCCAATATCACTGATGAACATCGATGCTAAAATCCTCAATAAAATATTGGCAAACAGGATCCAGCAACACATCAAAAAGATCATACATCATGATCAAGTGGGCTTCATTCCAGGGATGCAAGGATGGTTTAATATTCGCAAATCAATAAATATAATACATCACCTAAACAGAATGAAAGACAAAAATCACATGATCATATCAATAGATGCAGAAAAAGCATTTGATAAAGTTCAACACCCATTTATGATGAAAACACTCAGCAAAATGGGAATAAAGGGAGCATATCTTAACATAATTAAGGCTATATATGAGAAGCCTGAGGCCAACATCATACTCAATGGACAAAAACTGAAAGCATTCCCCCTGAACTCAGGAACGAGACAAGGTTGTCCACTCTCTCCACTCCTTTTCAACATAGTGTTGGAAGTCCTAGCCACAGCAATCAGACAAGAAAAAGAAATAAAAGGAATCCAAATTGGGAAAGAGGAAGTGAAACTTTCATTATATGCAGATGATATGATAGTATACCTAGAAAATCCTATAAACTCCACTAAAAGACTACTCAATATAATAAGTGAATTTGGCAAAATCGCAGGGTACAAAATAAATATACAGAAATCCAAGGCATTTCTGTACACCAACAATAAAATAGCAGAGACAGAGACAAAAAAGAAAATACCATTTACTATAGCAACAAGAAAAATAAAGTACCTAGGAGTAAACTTAACCAAAGAGATAAAAGACCTGTACTCTGAAAATTACATAACATTGAAGAAAGAAATTAAGGAAGAAACAAATAAATGGAAGCAAATACCATGTTCTTGGATGGGAAGAATCAACATCATCAAAATGGCCATACTACCCAAAGCAATTTACAAATTCAATGCAATCCCTATTAAAATACCAATGACATATTTCACAGACCTAGAACAAATACTCCATAAATTCATATGGAACCAAAAAAGACCCCGAATAGCAAAAGCAATCTTGAGACAGAAGAACACAGCAGGAGGAATCACAACACCAGATATCAAACAATACTACAAAGCCACTGTAATCAAAACAGTATGGTACTGGCATAAGAACAGACATATAGATCAGTGGAACAGAATAGAGAGTCCAGAAATAAACCCAGGCCTCTATGGTCAACTAATCTTTGATAAAGGAGGAAGGAACATAAAATGGAGTGAGAAGAGCCTCTTTAACAAATGGTGCTGGGAGAACTGGATAGGGACCTGCAAAAAAATGAAACTAGACCACCAACTTACACCACACACGAGAATAAACTCAAGATGGATCAAAGACTTAAATGTAAGCCGTGACACCATAAAAGTCCTAGAGGAAAACATAGGCAAGAAAATATCAGATATCTCACGTAACAATCTCTTCACGGATACATCTCCTAAAGCAAGAGAAATAAAGGAAAAAATAAATAAATGGGATTACATCAAACTGAAGAGTTTCTGCTCAGCAAAAGAAAACAACAGCAAATTGAAAAGGAAACCAACCATATGGGAAAACATATTTGCCAATGACATCACAGACAGGGGACTGATATCCAAAATATATAAAGAGCTGATACGACTCAACATCAAGAAAACAAACAACCCAATTAAAAAATGGGCAAGGGACCTGAACAAACACTTCTCCGAAGAGGACATACAGAAGGTCCATAGACACATGAAAAAATGCTCAACATCATTAGCCATCAGGGAGATGCAAATAAAAACCACAATGAGATACCACCTTACACCAGTCAGAATGGCCATCATCAACAAATCAACAAGCAACAAGTGCTGGCGAGGATGTGGAGAAACGGGAACCCTACTGCACTGTTGGTGGGAATGCAGACTGGTGCAACCACTATGGAGAACAGTATGGAATTACCTCAAAAGATTAAAAATGAAACTGCCTTTTGAACCAGCGACTCCACTACTAGGATTATACCCGAAGAATCTTGAAACACCAATTCAAAAGAACTTATGCACCCCTATGTTCATAGCAGCACTGTTTACAATAGCTAAGTGCTGGAAACAACCTAAGTGCCCATCTGTAGATGAGTGGATCAAAAAACTGTGGTACATTTACACAATGGAATACTATGTAGCAGAAAGAAAGAAGGAACTCCTACCATTTGCAACAACATGGATGGAACTAGAGAGAATTATGCTTAGTGAAATAAGCCAGGCAAAGAAAGAAAAATACCATATGATATCACCTAATACAGGAAACTAAAGAACAACACAGACAAAGGAACTAAATAGAACAAAAAGCAGAGTAGCAGTCAATAGGGGGGAGGGGAGAGGGAGAGAAGGGGGATAAGTAAGGGAAGGGTTTAATTAAAGAGCCTGTATGAAGGACTCATGGACATGGACAGCGGGGAGGGATATGATTGCGGGAGAGGGGGTGGGCTGGGTGGGGGAGAGAAATTGGGGGAAAAGGGGACAACTGTAATTGAAAAACCAAAATAAAAAAAAAAAAAAAAAAAAAAAAAAATGAGAATAGGCTTAGGAGCCTCTGGGACAACTTGAAACATGCCAACATCCGAATCATAGGGGTGCCAGAAGGAGAAAAGGAAGAGCAAGAAGTCGAAATCTTATGTGAAAAAATAATGAAGGAAAACTTTCAAAATTTGGTGAAGGAAATAGACATACAAGTCCAGAAAGCAGAAAGTCCCAAATAAGCTAGATTCCAAGAGGACCACACCAAGACACATCATAATTAAAATGCCAAAGGTTCAAGATAAAGAGAGAATCTTAAAAGCAGCAAGAGAAAAGAAGAGAGTTACCTACAAAGGGGTCCCTATAAGACTATCAGGTGATTTCTCAAAAGAAACTTTGCAGGCAAGAAGGGACTGGCAAGAAGTATTCAAAAGTGATGAAAAGCAAGGACCTACAACCAAGATTACTTTATCCAGCAAGGCTATCATTTAGAATGGAAGGGCAGATGAAGTGCTTCCCAGACAAGGTAAACCTAAAGGAGTTCATCATCACCAAACCATTATTATATGAAATGTTAAAGAGTCTTATTTAAGAAAGAGTAGATAAAACTATGAACATTAAAATGACAACAAAGTCACAACTATCAACAAAATCTAAAAAATAAAAACAAAAACAAACTAAGCAAACAACCAGAATAGGAACAGAATCATAGGTTTGGGAATCATTTGGAGGGTTATAAACTGGGAGGGGGAAGGGGGAGAAATGGGGAAATGGTGCAGGGACTAAGAAGCATAATTGGTAGGTACAAAATAGATAGGGGGATGTTAAGAATAGTCTATGAAAAGGAGAAGCCAAAAAACATACAGGCACGACCCATGGCATGAAATAAGAGGGGTGGGACTGCTGGAGGGAAGAGGGGTACTGGGGAGAGGGGAGCAAAGGGAAAAACAATTGGGACAACTATTAACAGCATAAGCAATAAAAGATACTTAAAAAAACCCACAAAACTTCAGTTAAAAAGCTCAGTTTTCCAGGTAAAATTAATGTAGAATAATAAACACCAAGACGCATCCTGGTAAAATCACAGAGGTTTAAATGTAATGGAAGAATCCTATTATAATCCAGGGAGAAATAGGAAATTACTTCATACAATGGGGAACAGTCTAGCAGGTTGTGGCAATATTCAATACTGCAAGACAGAGAATAGAGTGCTTAGAATTTTGAGGGGAAAAAGCAAGTGATTCAATAATTTTATATATGGTGATACTCATTTATAAATACAACATACAGTAGTCTCAAAAATGCAAGCACATGAGAACTTCTTTTTCTTTTCCCCAGGGGAGGGGAGTAAATTCAAATACAAATATCAGTATCAGCCAGACAAAAGATGAGTCAATTCAGGTACTCAGGTTAAAAAGATACATAATATGAAAGAGTAGCAAAACTGACTCCACCTAAATATACAGTTAAAGAACTGGCAGGAAGTGTCATAAAACAGAATGTAAATGTTATAAAACCACTGTAATGTAAAAAATAAAACTCCTGAAACTCCTATGGTAGATGACACATTTATTCTCTTTCATAATGAAGTCAACAGATATTGTCTGAATAATTGATTTTTAAAATATATTTGTTCTTTAAAGAAATTAACAAAAGATTTCAAAATCTGCATTTGAAAATGATTTATGAATATCCTTCCAGAAAATAACTTCATACCTGTGTTTTACAGTTCAAAGTTTTGGGAGCAATTGATGAGAAGCTCATAGGGATACTTGCAACATAGGGAGAATTTTTAGTTAAAACAAACATGGGACTATGATCAAAGATTAGAAAATTAAGCCATCGAGAAAGAAGGAAAGATAGGAACGAAGGAAGGAAGGATGTAGGTAAAGAGATAAATCAATATAACTCATGTTAAAAAGAATGTTGGGCATTAGGAAGTCTCAATTATTAATAGAAGTATAGACTGGCTCAACATTTTTGACCAATCTGGCAGCAGCTATCAAAATTTTAGATGTGGGCCCTTTGATAACCAGAATTCCACTTCTAGGAATTTATCCCTATAGATATATTCACAAAAACAGAAAAGATGTAAATATCTAAACAATATTTAGTGCAGCACCATTTGTAATATTTAAACCTAATAACCCAAGTGTTTGTGAATAAATAACTATTTAAGGAATAAATAACTGAAAAGGAATGATAAATCCATAGGAACTGACATAGAAAAATATTAATAAGGAAAAAGTTGCAGGATATATGTGTGCTAACAAATCCACTCATATAAAAATAGACACACGTATAGGCAACATACATAGAAGATACAAATACTTGGGTGTAGAGAAATGTCCAGAGGACATAAAACATATTAAGTTAAAAAAAAAATCTTATAAAAAGAGGACCTTGTCCACATTTCAATTTCATAAGATTTAATATAAATATCAAATTGATTCTTCATTTTTTCCCCTCCTTTAAGGGAAGTCCATATCAAATCTCATTTTAAGAAGATAAATTCCAGGAATAAGAATCAGAGGACGCTAAAGTTTCCATTAGTTCAGTTATTCTAGGAAAATGCCCACCTGGAAGTTCATTTGGCTGGTAGAATACAGTCCAAGGAAAAAGCAACAAGGGTCAGAGGGCCTACACTTTACGGTTAAGGAAGAAAATCAGTGATAGACTACTGTGACATACTCAAAGGGCCCAATTTCCTCATCAGAGCAAAAATGTTCCAATTTTTATTAAAACGTTAAAAATAATAAACCCTTAAAAGCTATGATCAACACTACAGAGAAAATCAGTATAATAAAAACCAAATTCTATCTCAGTAAGAAATTATACAAAGAATTAAACACTGATAAGAATGTTTCTTTCAATATATGTGACTTTTCATCATTCATACATAAATTATCTCTGGAACAATTTAAGAAATAAACAACATTAATTGCCAATAGAGACAGAAACTGGGTCCCCAAACATTTTTATACTTTGTGAATTTTGAACCATGTAAAGGTATTAACTACTTGCAAGTTTTTTAAAACATGTATTTTTCAAGTAATTTTAAGGTTTTGTTAAATAAAAACTCAGTCACAATAATGAGAAAAATAACTAATCGACACAGGACCAACTATTCAATATAGCAAAGACTCCCTGGTTAGGTATTTCAGTTGATTAGGGTGTCATCCCAATACACTAAGGTTGTGGGTTCAACCCCCAGTCAGGGCACATACAAAAGACAACCAATGAATGCATAAGTGTGTGGAACAACAAATCAATGTTTCTCTCCCGCCACCAAAAAAAAAATCAATTAAAAAAAAACAAAAAGGACTCCATAATTAGCAACACTGTGTGCCTACCGTACTTCTTTAGGTTGGTTCCATTTATTTCCTCTGACCCATTATATATAAAGCAGTTTCATTATGAGCATAAAGAAACTATGTTCTATCTCCTGTCCTTGGGGATCCTCTTCCTCTTCCACCCCTATCTTCAAGGTGACAAACATCTTAAAGTAAAGTGGTATTTTAAATTCCTTGTTTTTCAGTTCTTATATAGACTTGAAAGTCAAAGCTGAAAAAAATCTAAACAAAGGAAATTCTGAAAAGTTTTAAGACATAAAACATGAAAGGAAGACGATGTAACACAAGTTTCCCCTGCTACTTGAAATAAACTTTTCTTGCAGCAAAAGAAGAATAAATTTATCATTTAATAATTCCAAAGATAACAGGAGAGACTATATTCTTGACTTAGTATTCCACAAGGGAGGAGGAAGTAGTTTACTTAAAACAAAAATCCATTTTGAGAAAAAGCTTCCTACTTTTTTGGCAATATTTAGGTAGGAAAGACTTACGGTGGAAGAGATAATGATTTAGCATTATAATGCCAGATTATTCTTTATTGAGATAGCCTTACTAAATTAACTGCATTTTAGGGACTAATAACTTTTATCTATTAAACAAACAAAAACCACACCTGGGCCCAATAAACAAAGATGCCATGCAGAGAAAAAAAAAGGAATAATATTTACTTTAATGCATGATAAGTCCCATTATGGTGGTAATAAGAAATACAAATAGCAAGAAGATATGAATCAGGTTATTTGTTCAGGGCTCCTCTGCTTACAGAGCAAGCTCAGTGCTTACAGAGTAGTTAAAATGATTCTGAATGCTATACAAGGAGAACTTTAAAAAATCTCTGGTATCGATGGACAACTTTTAATTTAATTATTGTTTTTCAAAAAGAACATTTTAAGTGGCCTATTTAAGAGCACATGTGGCTCAGCTGGTTGAAGAGTCATCCTGTAAACTGAAAAGTTGTGGGTTTGCTTTGATGCCCCATTAGGGCACATACATGGGCTCTGGGTTTGATCCCCAGTTGGGGCACATGCAAGAGGAAACCTATCTAATGTTTCTCTCTCACGTTGATGTTTCTCTCCCTATGTTCCCCCTCTCTAAAATTAATAAGCATGTCCTCAGATGAGGATTAAAAAAAACCTAAACTAGCTCAAAGGATTATTCAAATTTACGAAATTATTAAAAAGTTAGATAAGCTACATATCAATCTATAATCTCTAAATATGATGGATATTCAGTGCGCTTTTAACTGGAACTATCTATAAATATTTTAAAATATTTTAAAACTAGAAAAACATGAAATTTGAAATTAGAAGATGCACTTATTTCGAGAATCTACCTGAAAATGCTCCAGTATGCCATTTGTTCTGGCTATAAATTTTTTAAAAGCAATAAATAAGAAATTTTCTAGATTTCATTTAAAATACATTCTAACTTATACCTACCACATATTTAGAATGAAAAGCCCTAAAACTTAGCTTCATCTCATGAAACAATACAAGAAAATCAAATTGTTGCTTGAAAAAATTTTAAACCATAATTAATATCTTAACTAATTCTGGTGCAGATATTTTAAAGAATGGGAAATAACTTTTAAACTTTTAAAAATTACAATATCAAAACCTTAAATTATGCCATGGCCAGTGTGGCTCTGTGGATTGAGTGCTGGCTTGTGAACCAGGGGGTCACCGGTTCAATTCCCGGTTAGGGCATGTGCCTGGGTTGCAGGTCGGGTCCCCAGTTGGGGACGCACAGGAGGCAACCACACATTGATATTTTTCTCCCTCTTTCTCCCTCCCTTCCCCTCTCTCTGACAATGAATAAATAAAATCTAAAAAATAAGTAAATAAAATAAAATAAAATATTTAAAAAAGATAAAAGGGAAAAAAAAAACCCTTAAATTATAGCAGAAGTTACTCTAAAATCTAATTAAGTCTTGAGGGTTGGTCCCAATTGTGTGCCAAAGGTTTACTTGTACATCTTTATTTAAAACTGAGTATAAAAACAGTTCCCAAAAATGAAGGTTCTCAACCAGCCCACAAAAACATCTATTTAACTTAAAGAACTAGCAAGCCTAGATATCAAGAGCACACCCATGGAATGCCAGGGATGGACTATATCTCCACTCCATGCAATGAAAGTAGAGAGTCTTCCATCTGGAAACTACAGGAGGAAATTACTATAGCCCAAAACAGATACTAGGAGGTGGAAACAAAGAATGAAGGACAAGAAAGATGCTAATGCCTTGTTATATCCAGCTAGCAATAATTATTAATCATTTTTTTCAGGACTCGTACTGATAGGCCTGCTTTACTCACTTCTAGTGTTTGACTAGCTGTTTTTTTTCTCTACTGGGCTTACAGTAAAGCCTGAAATTACAAAGTTTATTTATAGGTTTTGAATACCAAACTTACTATACTTTCTTTTACTTTCCACATCCTCTCTGAAGAATATATAATTAGGAAAAAAACTAGTATTAAAGTGGAAATGTCTTCCACAGAGTGCAAACGCATGGACTAGGCAATATGTTTTTTAAATCTACCTAATAATTCAAAAGAAGAAAAAAAGAAAAAGTTATGCATATGAAGCTATTAATTCTAACAGTACAACAGTGAAAAATGAAAAGAAAGTCTAAAGTTCAATAATAAGTGAATGGTTATGGTTCATTAATTTGATGGAAGAGTTATAAACATATAGACTATGTAATAATATGAAAATTATGAAAAAAACACACTGGCAAAATATAAAAATAAATATTAATACCTATGTTAAAATAACAGTATTACCTTTATATTAGTATAGCCTTTATATTTAATTAAGATATATATTTATCTGAGCCAATTCTTAAATCTTATATTTTGAATATAAAATAATATGGTACATTCAAATCTTTCTATTTGTTCATTTAATGCAATTAAAAAGAACTCTAATCACAACTACCTAATTTCAGAAGACTATACAAATAAACCATTTGAAAATATTTCATAACAGATTCCTAACTCAGTTAAAATCAGTAAGATTTTGCTATACATTAGAGCACATTTAACAGACAGTCCCTCTTTCTCCTATTTAATATATTCGGAAAAACTCAACAAACAGGTTAAGAAAGTGACTTTGCTGCAGAAACATGGAAGAAAAAGAGAGAATTCAGTAAGAATTTGGAGGATAAGAGTATTAAATTTGTTTACAGCATCTAAATTTTTATAATCTACCCTATTTCTTCATTTCAAGTGGTGAAATACTCCAATTCTTAATTTTTACAAATGACCCAAAGCAACTCTAAAAAAGGAAAAAGATATAGAAAGAAGGCAGAAGATTGAGATCTACTTATAGTCATCTGTATAATTCTTAAATAAAAAAAGTACACCAGAAATTCTAACTGATGTGGAAGATCCTACTTAATGAGAATGAATGCTAGTGTCATTAATATTTAATATTTGTAACAGTAATAATAAATGGCATAATTATACTATACATTTACCTTATTCAATAATTATATTTTCTAACAATCTCAGGTATCTGTTTTGGAATGTGTGTTATTGGAAATTGTTTAAAAGGCAATACTTGCACAGTTTTTTCTAAATAACTAAAACTAATAAACTTGATTCATTACAACATATCTCAAAAATTTTTATGAAATATATAAGGGAATTCTGTGAGAAACTTTAGAAAGCAGTTTAAAGTACCTTAACAAAATAAAAATGAATCAAAGCACACATTTCAGCATGAAGAATAAACCTTTAAGTGGGATATGATTTATAATTTCCATAGTTGTAAACAATATTACACATATGAATCTACCGTCTAATTTGAAACTTCAAAAAGCCAAAGTAGAAAATGCTAAAACAAACAAACAAAAAAATACTAAAACCAACCCTGGCTGGCGTGGCTCAGTGGATTGAGTGCTGATGGCTGGCGAACCAAAAGGTTGCCAGTTCGATTTCCAGTCAAGACATATACCTGGAATGCTGGCCAGGTCCCTAATTGGGGGTGTGCAAGAGGCAACCAATTGATGTATCTCTCACACATCAGTGTTACTCTCCCTCTTTCTCTCCCTTCCTTCCTCTCTCTAAAAATGAATAAAATCTTAAAAAAAAAAAAAGAAAAATAATAGATTGCTTTAATAATGTTAGCTTTGTTTTAAAAGTTCAATTAAAGAAATAAACAAAAAAATATCACTCAAAGTGATTTGACAAATTATTCTATTCTGTAAACATATTATTGAATTTATAATACGTCTAATAAAGGGCAATTTAAAAAGTTTAGGAATGCCAATTGGGATTGGAGTGAAAGGAAAAGACAAACTAATAGTTTTACCTAGGAATAAAATGGTACACCTTATTAAAAACCAAGTATTTTTAAATACAATTAATAAATGCAACAAAACTAGAAACAATAGCCAATCTTTTAAAAAATAAAGCATGCAACTACAGATCTTGATTAGCTTTTTTCTAAATGTTAAAAATAAATGTATGAGAATTAACACAAAAATATTTGAAATTAAAAATATCTTACTAAATCTGCCCCTGCTTGAAGTAAAACATCTGCAACATCTGTATGTCCATTTTCACAAGCATAGGTTAAAGCTGTGTCTCCTGTTGCTGTTGTAGCATGAACATTAGCACCTAGCAAACAAACAAACAAATAAAATCATACATTTACTTTGTGAATTATAAATTATATTAAATAGTTCAATTTTGCAATTTGGTGAAACTGATAAATTTGAAGTATAAAAATATTGGTATGTATTTTAAATGTCCTAATTTTCCTTTAAATATGCTTTGTAAAAATGCTTTTAGCTACACAAAAAGGAACTGTATCAAATGATTTTAAAACATAGTAAAATCTGCCTACACATCCCCAGTAAGATACACACTAAGAAAGAAAAGAGCTACAAAAACAAAAAAATACCAGTTTTCAGAAATCATATTGGTGCTAGTGTTGGATTGTGTTCTAAGACAGTTCTATGGGTATTGTGGTAAATCAAATAATCCTTTGGTAAAAAGTGAAATTTCTGGCATGGTTGAAAGAAAACACATATGAGATTGTTAAGTAAAAACTCTGTGGTTCTGAATTGGAAGCACTAACATGAACTAATGATGTATTTTACCCATAAAAATAGTTAAGTATTTCCTAACTCTGACCAACTAAAAAGGCCCAGAGACAATGACAGACCAAGCAGAAAAAGTAATCTCTAACTACCTTTTCTTACTAAGTAGAATGGGGGCTTCTTAGAAAAATGATTGGTTCCAAGACTGAGGCAGAAGCTGCCTAAGATGAACATGAAATACCTTGCCATATCAGACAGCAAAGAAACCTCAAAGACTACAATGAGATCATATCAAAAGGATTTAAGGATAATCTTATTAATCATAAAGAGTCAATTACTCTGCCTTCTGACAATTTTTGAATCAATAAAAATGAGGACGGTGATGAAGTAAAAGCCATCATATGTTTAAAACCAAAGTTCAAAATAATGTTCATATCAAAAAATAAAAACACTTCATTGGTCACTACTGAAGGATGCTAGGGAATCACCTCATTATTTTGGAAAGATAAATAAAGGGCGGGAAAAAAAAATCAAACATTTATACTGTTATTCCTACGATTTACATTTAAGAGTAATCAAATAGTTCATGAGGGGAGCTTTCTCTTTACAGACATATTCCAGATAATAAACAAGGAAGAAATAATAGAATTTAGAATATCACCACTTTGCTACCCCTACTGAATTAATGGATGTAAGCAATGATCATCAATGGCTAATATTACAAAAAGAAAGACAATCGGACATCTATTATCTCAAGATAATAAATAATATAATAACAAAAATACCTACAGTCCAGTAAACACACACATACACACATGCACACACAATATCTCATTTAATTAAGTATACATATTTAACTACTTTCAAGAAAATCCAAGGGATAGAAAAACAAATTAAATGAAATCATGGAGATAAAATTAGCAAAGGCTACACATAGAAAGCCTAAAACATAAACATTCCATTTCTTCAACCAAAACTTGTAAGCAGTAAAAAAAAAAAAAAAAAAATGGAAGGGAAGCCCACAGATTAAAAGAGATTTAAGAGACATATTGATTAATAGTTATTATATGAATCTCATTTGAATACTGATTCAAAAAAGTCATTAAACACAAACATACACTTTTATAAGACTATCAGGAAAATATGAAACTAAACTTATTATTTTAAAAATTTAGGCAGGAAATAGTACTGTTACTTTGTAAAAGATTATCTTTTAGAGCTACATATTAAAATATTTATTGATAATTAATTTACAAAAATAAATTTATTTTAAACTAATTTTCAAATTTAAAAAAATTAAAATTTTAGTTTAAAAATGTTTTTGTTAATTATGTATGGTGACAGATGTTAATTACTTTATATCAGCAAAATTTTAAAAGTGCTTATTTTAAATAAAAATAATTTTATAAAAATAATGGGAGATTGAAGAATATACAGATGAAATGAGATTGGCCATAAATTCAAAGTTGTTAATGCTGGCGATGTGTTCTTAGGGTTCATTAAACTACATTTTCTATATGTTAGAAAAAATATCATAGCAAAAAAAGATTTTTCATTTTTCAAACCTGTATAGGCAATGAATTAAAAGAGCGATTGCCTTTTTCTTTAGTGCTACACTAAAAGAAGAACTTTATGTAAATACATTACACTCTAATCTGGAAAAAAGAATGTTTACTAGTACTCATTAAAAAAGTGATTCTCAAACCCTGAAGATAGTTCTGAAAACTACATGCTTCAAGTTAGCAAAAGTAGCTCAGTATGAGAATCAATGGTGATGTAACAGAAAAAACGTTAGGAGTTCTAAGTCTGAATATTGGCTTTGTCACTTATTAGCTTGGTTACATTAGGGAAAATATGTAACATGACCGTGCATCTGTTTCCATATCTATAATAATGTGTTTAGTAATTCCTTACTATATAGGGACCAGTTAATATCACTGGTAGAGAGTGTTTTAATTGAGGTATAACTGACATGAGAAAGACTCTTCACTGGGACACAGACAGTCACTGAAAATGATGAAGAAATAATGCATACACTAGCTATAGTGATTACTAGTATTTGAGTCAGGGAAGAGGTCAGCTTGATGGCTGGTTTGTGCATTAATTCAAAATCTAAACAATCATCTGAATTATTAACCATCTGGATTAAAAAAATTATTTCAATAATAATTGAAAGAAAAGAATTGAGGCTGGGCTATAGTCAAATTAATGTTAACAGTGAAAGCCCAAAAAGGACGAATCAAGTTTTGCCAAATATCTTATTTTCCTTTATGTAGTTTTAAGCAATATATCAGATGTGGTTAAAAGTTTTTTTATTATTTCTAAAGGATATATAAAGTTTTACATCTAACTGAATCAATTTGTTTGGTATATTCTTACTTTACTCAATTATTATTGCTTAACAACGTATAAATTACAAATTATTTAAAAAGTTTAGTACTTTTGCCAAAATGTAAAACTTCCACTTGTTCTTTTGTGTAAGTGTGTGTATGTATATGTAGACTCAGAAATGTCAAGTAATGAATGGGTTTAAAAGTATGAAATTATGATCTCTTATAATGTCATCCCCGCCTCCTGTTACTAGCAAGAGAGACTAGAATTTAGTCTCTCCCTCTTTCACTTTACCTTGTGCTAACTAGAAGTTAGGCTCTCTCCCTTCCAGAAGCCATAAAACCATTCCATGGAGAGAGAAAGTCAATGAGAAGCCTATGGTCACTAAGCAACCTTTTTAAAAATGAAAAAAAAAACCTTCTTAAAAATGATATTTTTATAGATTTAGGAGCCTAAGAAGAACAGTTAAATTGTGGCACACAGCTGTCCTTCAACTTTTGTAGAAATGAAAAAGTTAAGGTTAATTGAAAGCAATGTAAAAGCCTTTTTCTAAAAGGCATTTTAAAGCCACATACCAGCAGCCAATAAATATTTAACCAACTCCAGGTGTCCCTCCTGAGAAGCCTCCATGAGAGGTGTGGAGCAGCCAAGTTCTATATCAGCCCCCGCCTTAATCAGGAAGTCTGCAACTTCAGAAAATCCTCCACAGCAAGCCAAGGTCAGAGCAGTTTCTTGGGTTTCTTCTGTCTGGGCATTTATATTTGCTCCTGGGGAGAACATAAAAGTGGATAAAACTAAGTAAAAAGACTTAAGATAAAGATATTAACTGTTCTGAATTATGATAATCATCTCTATCTTCTCTGCTTCTGGGGTTCCTTCCAGGGTATTGATAATTTACCATAGATGGAAAAAAATATTTTAGTTATAGTAAACTTCATTGATACTGACACAAAACATCCAAAAGAAATTTATTTATTTTTATTAAAGAAGTAAAACTACTTTACCTTGTGCTAAAAGTAGTGCCACCATCTCCTCGTGTCCTTCCCGAGCAGCTTCCATCAAGGGAGTGTATCCTTCATCATTAACTTCTTCAAGATTTGCTCCCCTTTCAATAAGTAGAGCTGCCAATTCAACATGTCCTCCACAAGCAGCTAATGTCAGTGGAGACTCGAATGAATCTGCAGGCATGTTCACTTGAGCACCACTATCCAAAAGCAAGCGTGCTACCTCTACATGTCCATCCTGCAGATTTTCAGAAGTAAAGCAAGAGGAAGGAAATTTTTTGGAGATTTTTAAAGTGGGGAAAAAAGAAGCAAGAAATTAAGGAAATACAGAAAAAAAAGAAAGATGCAACTTAAATGTATATACATTATCATACCTATCTGAGCAATTTGAGATCTGTCTTGTCAAAAGCCCATTAAAATTATTTTACCTTATTTTTGAGCAAGCCCAAAATTTTCCAAAATATTCATACTTGTGATATATGGTTACAATTCCAAATAATTTTGAATTTCTATCTTCTTTGAAGTTAAAAAAAATCCATTAAATCCATAACTGACAGTACCTCAAAATAATGTTTATGTTACCGCCAGGTCAAATATATCATAGCTATACCCTCAAATTTAGGTGTCATGTTTTAGTGTAGAAACTGTGTTAGATCTATTGAAGAAACAAAGACTTGGCAAAAAATAACAACAAATTCTGTGAGGTCATTACCACTTGGGATTATGTTACCAAGGTAAACCCCTATGGACTGATAGTACCCTATATTTTTTCTCATCACTAACAAGCTTGTTGTAATGAGGCAAAGAATTTTACAAAAATGTAAAAATAAACACCCTAGTAAGGCAATTAACTAAAACATTCTCATACAGGGTATTCACTTCATACTTCTATTGCCATAAATACACTTCATTAGTTTCAAATTCTGTAATGAAAAAATTTATGTAGGCCTTAACTGTTGTTGTGCCATATACTATATTGTTCAATACTTTAAACATGACTAAAATATTCCTAATGAAAAGTAAAGACTGAGTACAAAAACAAGGTTTTATAAGGTTGAGCAATTCTTTTATTAATGAATTAATTAAAGAAATCTTAATTAATGTTAGATTTCAGCATCCATCAAGAGTTTCGTTATACTTACATGACCAGCCTAGCTTTAATAATTTGACACAATGCCAAAGACAAGTGACTTCACATTAAAATTTTATTTTACTAATTCTTCAAATATATGTAAAATGAAAAATATTTTAACCAAATTACTGTATTGAGTTATTTGGGGTTTGAAAAACATTTCTAATTGAAAAGAAAATAAGGATTTATAAGTGTTCACAGATCAAGGAACTACTGCCGTGCCTAGCTCCCAAAGGCTCTCAATAAATTGTTTTACTTGAACTTACTTGAATTTTTGAAGATTCTTTATGGATTCTGCTAACATATCTTGAGTACATACATTAGGAGAGACTCTGTACTAATCACTTTTTGATATTAATGGACAATATTAATTTTGTCTAAAATAAATAAATAAATAATCACTCTTTAAGGTCTAGTATCATTATTAATTTTTTTTTTTTTTTTTTTTTTTTTACATTCTAAGACTTCTGTCTCAGTCACAACACAGTAGCTGGTATTGGACTTACTCTCCTATCATAAATAACTATAAAAATTAGGGGAAAAAGATAAAGCAATGGGAGGCACTGAACAGCAACTAAGCTAAGGGCTAGGTTATAATCACTGAAAGAAGGGAGCAATGAGATGAACTCTACATTCACTCCAGCTTTTTGGGCATCTTTCAAACCATGGCCAAAGGAAAGAGAGCCTAAACAAAGAGAAAATTTCTGGGCAAAGGAAACAAAATCAGAACACAGGACAACCAAAATACTTAGGACTTGGGGAGTGTAGGCAAGATACCTAAGAAAAAGAGGACACAGAGAAGGGGTCCTAAAAATCTATGTAAAGTTATCCTCAGATACTTGGGCATCTCCTGAGCTTACACATCAAGGATGAGACTCCCAGGATGCCTAGCAGAGAATGGCTCCAGAAGAGTGGGACTATGGGAGTTCAGACTCAGCCACAATGAAAAGACCTCAGTGAGTATCTCAGGCTATCAGCTGAGATGACAGAAGGCCATAAAGAAGAAAAGAACCCAGAGTCCCTAGTCTAGGATCAAAAGAGTAAAGATTTAGGATTAAGAGTAAAGCAGGAATGAAGCCTCAATAGGATCAGAGTGATCCATTGGTAATATGCTTACCAGAATAAAATTTAACAGTCTTAAAAAGAGGACAGGATAATCCAGAACATTGAAAAGGTATTATCCACAGCACATGGTTTACAATAAAAATATTAGCAGACATATTGAGAGGCAGGAAAAAGAGACGAATTATCAAGATATAAAATAACCAATAAAAGTAGTCTCAGAACTGAGTTAAAGATAGGAGTTAGCAAAAAAGGACTTTAGATGAAAAATGGAAAAATAGATAAAAACAAATTTCAATATAGAACAGAATATAAAAACACCATATCAATATTTATATTTAAATGTAAATGGTCTAAAAGAACAATTAGGAAACTCACTTCAGTATAATGATATAGGCATATTAAACATTTCAAAGTTTGAAAAAAAAGAATAAAAATATTAATTGGGTAAACATTAATCAAAGGGAAGCAGGAATAGCTTTTAATATTAGATAAATGAGACCTCAGAACAAAGAAAATTACCAGAGATAGACAGACTTTATAAAATAATAATAGAATTCATGAAGACACAGAAATTCTTAAAATGTGTATGCACCAAACAACAGAGCTCCATAATGTAAAAAGTATTTTTTTTAAATCCTCACCTGAGGGGAAAATGGGTGGAAAAGGTGAGGGGATTAGGAAGTACAAATTGGTAGTTACAAAACAGTCACAGGATGTAAATTACAGCACAGGGAATACAGTCAATAATATTGTAATCACTATGTGTGATGTCAGGTGGGTACTAGATTTATTAGGGGTAAGTTATATAATGTCCAATCACTGGGCTATATATCTGAAACTAATATAATATTGTATGTCACCTATAACTGAAAAATAAAAAATTATCTAAACTCAAAAAATTTAAAAACTTTGATGCATGAAAGGACAACCAACAAATAACAGGGGAAAAAATTTGCATATTATATCTCTGATAATGGATTAGCATCCAAAATATAGACTCCTAAAACTCAACAATAAAAAACAACCTGATTCAAGAAAGGGCAAAGGATATGAGTAGACATTTCTATAAAGATATAGAGGTGACCAATAAGTACATGAAAAGACACTCAACATTAATCATTAGGAAAATGCAAATTAAAACTATGCAGTATCACCTCACAATCATTATGATGGCTACTTTTGAAAAACATAAAAACAAAAAACAGAAAACAGCAAGCGCTAGTGAGGATGTAGAGAAACTGGAACCTTTGTGCAGTGTTGATGGGAATGTAAAATAGTACAGCCACTGTGAAAAACAGTACAGTGGTGATTCCTCCAAAAGTTAAAAAGATTATCATATGATCAAGTAATCCTGCTTCTGGGTATACATATAGCCAAAAGAGCTGAAAGCAAGGACTTGAACAGATATTTGTACACCTATGTTCATAGCAGCATGATTGAGAACAGCTAAAGCAGAGAAGCAACCCGTGTCCATCAATAAATGAATGGATAAGCAAAATGTGGAATATACATACAATGAAATATAATGCAGCCTTAAAAAGGGAAGGAAATTCTGACACGTTTCAACATGAACGAACCTTTAGGACATTATGCTAAGTGAAATAAGCCAATCACAAAAAGACAAATACTGTATGATTCCACTTACATGAGGTACTTAGAGTAGTCAAAATCAGATAGAAAGTAGAATGGAGATTGTTACAGGCTGGGGGAGCAGGGAATGGGAAGTTGTTACTCAACAGGCATAGAGTTGGTGTTACAAAATTAAAATATGAAGATGGATGAGAGTGATGGCTACAAACATTATGAATGTATTTGATACCAATGACTATACACTTAAAAATGGTTAAGATGGTAAATTTTATGTGGTTTATTTTACCAAATAAAAAATTAGACCTAAACCAGCGTGACTTGGTTAGGAGACATTCCGCAAGGTGCAAGGTCATTGGTTTGATTTCCTGTCAGGGCACAAGCCTGGGTTGCAGGCTCAGTCCCTGGTTGGGTTGCAGAGGCAACTAATCAATGTTTCTCTCTCACATCAATGTTTCTCTACCTGTTTCTCTCTATCCCTTCCCCACTTTCTAAAAATAAACATCTTATTTTTAAAATGGGAAAAATAATAAAAGTGTACCAATGAGTTGGAAATGACATGGCCAACACTGCCTTGTGTACTGTTTCCTACACTGACAGATTTACTATCAAAAGTTAAACAAAATATTATATATTTCCCTTTCTCTCTTTAGTATTCTACAAATTTTTCAAAATCTACTGATGTCATAATAAATATTCTTCAAAAACATAATATTAATTCTTAAAGATTTAAACATATATGACCTTTTCTTCTCAAAAAAATCTTGAGTGAGTGCAATTTAAAATTACCATGCAAGCCTCCATTAAGGCAGTGTGCATCTCATCTGTTTTGTGCTCTTGATCTGCGCCAGCATCAAGTAGAAAGCGAACCATATCCAAATGGCCTTCAAAAAAAAAAAAAACACAAATATTAAAACTATATTTCTAAAGACCTGAGTATCAATTTAATATTTAAGTATTAAAACGGGGAGTCTTTTTCTTTCAGAAGTCTAAACAAAAATTTTAACAGAACTTCTTTTGCATTCAATAAATAAGTCAATGACAGTTTTACAAAGCCAATCCAAAATAATAAGCAGGCTCTCAGCAAGGTATCTAGGTTTTAAAGATTAAATTAGTCCAAAGCACGTAATTCCAGTTAAGTAAAGCAATAATACTTATTCTTTGACTTAATCTGTATAAACTATCAAATCAAAACACTGAAATCAAATAGAATGCCAGGTAAAGTATGTTTGGATCATTTTTCAGAAAACCAGCTTTAAAATAACAACCATAAACTCACTGTGGCAATGAACAGGCACAGAAAACTCCATCAAAATAATTTCAACCCTCTTGATACATATAATATATAAAAAACCTCAATAGTCAATAAAAAAGACAAACACTCTAGCAGAAAAATGGATGAAGGACATAAAATGGTTAATTCAAAAAATAAATGCAAATGAGTATGAAACTGATGAAGAAATATTAAACCTTCCTATTAAACAAATGCAAATTAAAATGACACACCATTTTTTTTACTATCAAAATGGCAAGTATTAAAAAGAATGATAATACCCAGTGTTGGTGAGGGTGTAGGGTGGGGTAAAGGGCACTCTCAAACACTGCTGGTGGGAGTGTAAATTGGTTCAACCTTTCTAGAAGGCAATTTGTCAATATGTATCAAAAGCCTTAAAAATGTCCATACCCTTTGACCCAGCAATTCCACTTCCAGGAATTTATCCTAAGGAAATAATCAGAGATTAGGCAAAAATGTCTGTACAAGGATGTCATCACAGTGTTTAATAATAGTGAAAAACTGGGAACAAAATTCATGTGTCTAACAATAGGCAATTATGGTGCGTCCATTTGATGTATTCGGCCGAGACTGCTAGTTTCCTACTCAATATACATTCTCTCAGTGTTCCTTAATAACAGAACTCTGATTTTATCTGAGTGGCAACTTGCCTGACTAAAAGACTACATTTCCCAGACTGCCTTGTTGCTACATGTAGTCAATGACACGGAAGTGGGAGCTAGTGATAAGGTAGAACTTCTAGGAATACTTCTTAAAGGTAGCTTACCAAATTGGAAGGCACTCCCATTTTCCCTTAACCTCTTCCTCCTTCCTAGAATATATATTACTGGGGCCATAGCTACCATCTTGGTAACCTTGAGAATAGAAACCACATACTAGGATGGTGAAGCAGAGAAAAAGAATGCTAAGATCTAGATTACAATGGAACTGCCATACTTGTCCTTGACAGCCTAACTCTGGACTTGTTTTAACAAGGAGAAAAGGCTTCTCTTTTGTTCATATTATTATTAATTTAGGTTCTGCAGCCAAATCCACTACTAAATGCAATAGTGAAATACTCTGTAACCATCAAATGTTGTATTATAAAAATACTGAGATGACAAAATACTCATGATGTACTGCTAAATAAAATAAGCAGACTATAAAATAGTGTTAGAGTATGACTGTTTAATTTAAAAATACAGGCATACCTCATCTTATTGCATTTCGCAGATGTTGCATTTTTTACAAATTAAAGGCAAGACCCTCCACCTGCAAAAAGATTACAGCTTTGCTTTACTGCGAGACTGCTTTACTGCGGCTGTCTGAAACGGAACCCGCAATATCTCCGAGGTATGCCTGTGTGTATATATATTTGCTTATAAATATACTTTAAAAGCACACTAGAACTAAATACTCTAAAATAGTATTTACATGCTTTTTAAATTTTTAGATGGTACCATTCATTACATGTTATTATAAAATTTCTTTGTTCTATTCTGTGTTTTTCAGGTTTTCTCTATCAAGTGTGATTATTGTATTATTTAAGTGCGTACTATTTTTTTAAAAAGGCTGGAAAAATCGTATAAAACAAAAACCATTAAAAAATGGAAATCTTCTAAATCTGTGCTAAGAGCTGGTTGACTTCATAGCTAATTTAATCTAAATTAAAATAATAAAGAAATATACACAGTGAGGCTATACTTTAGGAAATACAGGCTAAAATAGACTTTCTATATAATATAAGCTAAATAATTTTATAGCACAAGGAATATATAAGCAATATAAAATAACTCAAATACTCAATACTCAAATATTCAAAGTTGTTAGTTTAAAAACCCCTAAATAGTCATACATATATAGAGTACCTTTGTAGCATGCAAGTGTAAGAGCACTTTCTTTGAATTCATTCGAATGAGTGTTGATGCCTGCCCCATGATCCAGAAGAACTCTTGCAACTTCCACATGACCTGCGCTGGCTGCTTCCATTAAGGGGGTATGTCCATTTTCATTATGATCTTCTATATTTGCACCTTCATTAAGTAGCACTTTCACAATGTCAACAAAGCCTCCAGCACAGGCATAAGTTAATGCAGTGTTGCCTAACAAAGAACAAAAGAAAGATAAAATTATGAAAGAATGAATACAATTATGATTATGCTACTCCTCTTACATAAATGAGTAAATTATCATCTCAAGGTTTTTTTTGGTATTGGTTAGAAGCATCATCTTAATTTTCTTATTAATTAAAAGATTAAACAGACCAATTTACCGCTCTTCACATTTCCTTAGCTCAAGATTAAGTACCACTTTGAAAAACCACTTTCAACATATTTTTATCTAAAATATTCTAATATATCATTTAAAATTACTCCTTTTTCTTTCAACACTGTACAATTTAGAAATAATTTTCTTTCTATGTATATTCATTTCTTCATTATCTTTTACCTCTCCTTTATCTTTATAGATTTATTCATAAGATCCTTCATTGTTTTAGGAACATTTTCCTTCTGAAATATATCTTCCACCTATATTTATGTGACCTAGTGAGACAGATATAAATCCCCCTCAGTATAACTCCTTCAAAAGAAAAATTTCTTTAAAAGGTCATTATCCCTTGGTTTGCCAATTATTTTGAGGATTTTTATTTATTAAAAGTAGTGGGGAGACGGTTTAACCATCCAACAGAATGATACTAGAAAAGATTGTTTTAAAAGGTTCAGCGAGAAAACTATCATTTCAGAACCAAATTTGTTCAGAGTTCAACCATTTAACCATATCAGACATTATGCATATTAATGCTACTACAACTAAGACAAAATGGTCAGCAAAATGACCTAATATTTCTTACAGGAAGTCTTGATATAGCCTATACTTATTTAATGGCATGGAACACAGATAAGCTTCCATTATTTAAATTTCTTTTTAAACCATTTGGGTGCTTCACTAAATCCAAGGAATCTCACTACTACAACTATACCTATAACTCAAGACATAGGAACAAGGCTCTTCTTGTCTATGAGTCTGGCAAGCATAATAAAAGACTAGTAGTAGTCCTTACTAGAATAGCTTTCATGCATTATCTTATTAGTAAATATATTCAATACACTTAACATGAAAAACCCTACAGGGTAAATACTCTCAGGTTAATCTACAGTCTAAAGTCAAGGGAGTTGCATTTAAGTGAAATAAAGAAATTATAAAGGAAACGGTTCATAATTTTGAGTCTTTACACAATGAATATCATTGTGGCCCAAAAACAAAAACAAAAACAAAAAGATTTTCCTTTACAGAAAAGTTGCCACTCTTACCAAATAGAATCTAAGTTGTTTTAAAGACTTTTGAAGATATCAATTTCATCTATATTTTACTCAAAGACTCTAACCAAGGGCTAAGGCATTCCTGGAGGTTTACAACTGACTTTCCCTAGGAATCAAATTTTTATCTCTTGGCTTATAATTACTTACATCAATTTATTTTCCTCAAATTCACATATCATTTTCATTTTTCTTAATTTAATAATCTTTTATTGTATTTTTCATTACGATTTAGTCCCCTTCATACATCATTTTCTATATACCTGTTGCAGATTGGGAGTTGACATTTGCATCATGAAGAAGTAATAATTTCACAATATCTAAATAACCTCCACTGGATGCTGCCATTAGTGGAGTTATGTCTCCTTTAGTCCCTCGATCTTCAACATCAGCATGCATAGCAAGCAATACCTTTAAAACACATACACACAGAGAAGTTATCAATTCTTACTCTTAATAGTATATTTGAAAATATACTGACTCTGGGAAGATATTCTTTTAGATTGGGGGGTGAGGAAAAATAAAAAATAATCTTCTTTGGGAAAATATGCCAGTGTTCACTGCTCAAAACATCAAGTTTAGATGCTATATTTTACAATTCCATTACATATTAATCGTTAAGTACATAATGACATTAGCCATTCTATTATAAAAATGAAACTGCTCTGTGAAAAATTTAGTGTTATGTTTGGGATCATCTAAGATAACAGCAAAACTACACTCATAAGATAGAAACTGATAAACACATGGCTATTTCCCAACATTGCTGTAACAGAAGAAAAAATTAAAATAATTGGGGTAATCTGGCAAAATAAAATTAAACCATTTCTTTCTATTAGAGTTGTGTATTATTTCCAAAGACAAATTTAAGTTACTATTATTATTTCCATGTGTTTATTGTATTTATTCATTAGGACTAGTCTTGACTAAGTGGAGAAAAATGGAACATGTCTAGTTGCATGTACAGGCAACAAATTAATTATGTGTCAGTTTCTATTGTACTTAAAGCCAAAAGGGAAACACCTTGGCCTATAATTATAATTGTTTTTATTAATGATAAAAATAAAACATCAAAACCCTTCTATAATTTTAATCACTAGAGGTTATTTCTGCTTACTTGTGCTAATTCATAATACCCTGCTGAACAAGCCAAACACAGCAGGCTTTCTCCTTCTTCTGTATGCTCATTTACACTTCTGCCTTCATCTAGCAATTTACGAACAGCATTTACATCCCCATCTGAACAAGCTTCTGCCAGACTGCGACTGAAAACAAAATCATCAACAATTAACCAACACAGAAAGACTCAGGGTCCTATGATAATAAATTACATTAAATATAAATAGTCATGCATAGACAAATGACATAGTAAAAAAAAAATTGTATGAACATTTTGTTTACTGAGCATCTTGTGTGCAATATTTATTCATGGATGTCAACTAAGCCAGAATAAGAGAATATGAAATAGCTGCCATTTTTATCTTTCAAATGTCCTAACACACTGTCATATTAAATTTTAAATGAAGTTTTTTAAAGCATTAGATGCATAAGTTTTTAAACCATACTATATTAGTGTAATGACTCCCAAAGACATTTGACACATAATCCTATGGTTTAGAATTTTATTTGGTAGAGTAGGTGAAAATCTAAGTAAAAATTTTATTGCAGAATGATTAACAAAAATCAGTGAATCTCAAATTTAATGTGCATACAAATCAACCATGTTTCTTATTAAAATGCAGATTCCAATTCAGTAGATCCAAGGTAGGGGTCTAAAATTCTGCATTTCTAATAAACTCTGAGGTGATGCTGATTCTGCTAGTACATGGACCATATCTGAGTAGCAAGCACCTAGATTATTGCATTAGCAACCCATTTAGTTTATTATTTTTCCCCAGTTTTGCTGAGCTATAATTGGTATAGAGCACTGTACAAATTTAAGTGACTTGACTTACATATATTATGAAATGACTACAGTAAGTTTAGTTAACATCCACCATCTCATATAGATACAAAAAGGTAAGGGTTTTTTTGTGTTGTGACAAGATGATTTACTCTTAGCAACTTTCAGCCATTTTATTTATTATTATTCAAGTAGTCAGTTTAGAGTTTATTCCTCTAATTGTTAGAAAAAGTAACTTTCTTAAAAACGGAAACCAGGTTTTATTCAGTTTGATTTCTCACACTCTAGTATAGTACAATACATTCCATAAGGATGCTCAATGAATATGAGTAGAATGTAAGATAAAAAATATATCTATTTTTATACTCATATCATAAATACATTTATATATCAACTTAAAATACAGGAGAGGGAAAAGTAGGTTTACAGCTGTTTGTATGGAAAAAAGACATGCAGGTTATTATTACAATAGCTTTATTAAATCAAAAGAATGTCAAAATGGCATAGTAAACCTACTTTTGACCATCTCTGTATAATACCCATTTGGCTAAAGTTATAAGCACTTCCAAAAGATATATTTAACCAAAACTTGCTAGTTCCCCAAAATGCACTCAACCAAACATCTAGTATCCAGCAGAAGTCATTCAATACATACGTGTCTATTTGTCCTGCATTGTGGCCATTTTCTGCTTTCATTCGTGTCAGTGCAGCAGCAGCTTCATCCAGTGCACAACTTACTGAGGATGTCAGTCTGCGCAGTACCTCAGGATCTGCAAAAGCTTTACCATCAGCAGTTGACAATTTGCCAATTCCTTCAGTGTGTGTCAATCAATTGGAAGTGCAGGGGAAGAAAAGCATAAAAGTGCAAACTGTAATTATATTTCTAAACATTATTAGCTAGCGCAAAAATGGCAGAGTCTCCATAGAGAAGGCTGACAAGACTATTAGGGTGATGATTTCAATCTTGCTACTAATGTCAAAGGCCACTGCATAACCACCTATGTTTTAGACTTTCCATTTTTTACAACGCACATAATATTAATTTGTCCTCCAAATGTAACTTAATATGAGATTCCTTTCAAAGTATATAGTCATGCCATAAGATCTCTAGTATAGAATCGTACTTGTCTAAACTATTTTGGGCAGTAATGAAGGGGATATTCTGTAACATCACAATTAACAATCCAATAGTTTCTTCATTTGGCCAAACAACCAGTTAGAACCATCTCCTAGGGCCACATTATAAATTGAAATAAATTCATTCTATTTTTAATATTTATTATTTGCTTATGATGTGTCAGACAAAAGGGAGACAAAAAGAAATAAGGCACAGTTCCTGTCTTTACAGCACTCCCAGTCAACTAGTACGTATCAGACATCTAAGTTGACAATAAATCATTTTCTCTAGAATCGGTGAGGAATCAGTGACTACTGTAACAGGAAATTTTGTTGACACTATCACTGTCTATTACTACTAAAAATGAGAGAAAAATAGTCAATAAAATTTTGGAAAACAAAAAAAGGGAAAACTTGCCCAATAACATATAAAACGCATTATGATGCTATGCAAATTACAACAGCAGTATACGTGCACAGGAAAAAGGAGAACTATATCAAGGACACAGAAGTCAAAGAAAGAGATCCTAGATCACCTGTGAATTCAACATATGACAAATCAGTGGAGACTGTAGGGTTTACTTAAAAAACACTGTTCAGAAACTGGCTACCACTTGAAAATTAAGTAAGCTCTCTAATTCACAAAAATAAATACCAGGTAGACTTAAGATCTAAATGTGAAAACAAAAACAAAAACAAAAAACGCTGAAAAGTACTATTATACTGGGTAGTATTTTTCTAATTATGAATGGGGGTGTGATGGGGCTTTTCTAAGCATGAGATCAAATCCTAAAAGCCATGAAGTAAAAGATTAGTAAATATCATATTAATCATTTTTAATTTCAGTAAAAATTTCTCCATAAAAATACCATGAATAAGGTTAAGGCAAAATCAAAACTGGAAAAATTAACACCCGATGATTTTATATTATCATATATAAACAGCTACCACACAATTTACTGGTAATATTAAATAAATGCAAACAATGAAATTGACCAAAAAAAACCTGACTGAGGTGTGAAGTCCTCTCATAAATTGTTGAAAGGTATGTATATTGGTATAAACTTGGGGGACAAATCTGACAATAGTTATCAAAATTTGAAATGCAAATATCTTCTGACCCAGTGATATAACTTTCTAGGAGTTTCGCCTATAAAGATACTTGCACAAGTAAGAGAAATTATATATATATGTAAACTACAGCATTATTTGTGATATGGAAAAATTGGAAATAATCTAACTATCCTTCAAGAAATTGGTAAAATAAATTATAGTGTATCCAAGCAACAGAATATTATCTTATCCCTTAAAAGAATGAAAAAGAACAACATACATGTTAAAGGTGCCCACAATAAATTAACTGAAAAAAAGAAAATTATATCTTGTATGGTATGATCCTACCTCATTTTTAAAAAATTATATACATTCAAACATTTAGATGTCGTTATACAACCATAAGGGAAAAAGTTGATATGTTATGTAAATCTTGACAATCGTAAAGGGTTTATAGCCTACTTAATACATTTCATATTGCTTTAGCTATTTTATAATACATATTACATTTATGATTTAGAAAATATTTTTCTTAAATTCTTGAAATGGCCTTAATTCTTAATTTTATTGATGAATCTCAAAGAATCTTAAAAAAATATCTTCACCTTAATTCTTTCAGTTAAAATAGGGTCAAGAATTCTAGACCCTTAAGAAGCCTAGTAATGTATCATACATTCTCATAATTAAAAACACAAACATGTCTAAAAATTCCTCTTAGCTGTTACAGGTGCAACACAATGTCCAAAAAGCAAATAAAAATACTGAAGAAAAAAACAAACTATTTACTAAACAAGTGACTTGCACAGAGCACATCATCTTAAAATACATCTGAAAATTTCAATGTCTGAAGTTTAAATAATCAAAATATACAAAATTTTAAAATTCAACAATTTTTGACACCTAATGGAAGACAGAAAGTCATGATTTTCAAGGTTTTCTTAAGCAATTCTATGGTATCTTCATGAACCAAAAGAGAAAAGGGGAAAAGAAAAATGTTTAATGTACCATAAAAAAGCCAGTCTTGCCTGAGGATCATGAGGTGTCCAGAAAAAAAAGAGAAGTGAATTTAAAACCCTTAATCAAGAGATCTGAAGTAGTACTCACAACATGAGTGAAGTGTCAGCCTAAACTAAAAGGTAAAGAAGTGTTACCACCTCTAAAAAGAAACTTGGTCTGGAGAAGGAAAGGAAATTAATCCAGAGAAGATTTGGAGAAGAAAAGTGCCTTTGTATCTACATTTCTTTCTGCTCTAAGAAAATGTAAAGTTTCAAAGCACAGGAAAAAAGAAAAAGAGGGTGGCTGTGGCACCTCCCCTTTCAGAAATCTTACATAGTATATCCCTAAGTCACAACTAGGAGACTCACAAGAAATCTCACTAAAAGGGAGAGACATCCAATGTAATCACTAATGTGATCTTCATACCCTTTTTTGTAATTACTAGTCCTGCCCTAAATTAAAGTCTTTTGCTGGATACTTACATATTTTGTTCAATCTACTTTTAAGTCTGTATCAATTTCAAAAAGAGACATTAAATGGACTAAAAACCAATCTGTTAAAAATCATATCTATGCTTTTTCATAACAGGATAAAGTTAAATATCAAGATGATATCAAGTAAATATATTCCCAACATACTATGGCTTTCCGAGAATAATATAGAAATACTCATTTTATTTTAGCTCCTACTTTTCTCCTAGTCATTATTTGGTCAATTGTAACAATGTTTATATTTCCCTCAAGATGAAACTGTTAAAAGGCTACTGTGATTTTTCTAAACACTTGGCTTTAATATTATGCTTATTGAAGTACAGTTGACCCTTAAACAACAGGAATTTAAATTGCATGGGTCCACTTACACGCAGATTTTTTTCAATAGACAAACAGTTGATCCTCCATATCCTTGGGGTTTTGTATCCACAGATGTGGAAGGCCAACTGCATGCATTACTTAATGCCATTTTACACAAGAAACTTGAACATCCGTGTATTTGCTATCTCCAAGGGGTCCTGGAACCAAACCCCCCAAATACTGAAAATTCTGAGGGAGTCAAAATTTACATGTGGATTTTTTACTGTGTGTGGGTCAGCTCCCTTAACTTCCTGTGTTGTTCTAGAATGCCTATATTAAGAAATTCAATGAAATTTTCTATACTTTAAAAAACTTTTTACCTTGTATTTTCTGTATTTTAATAGCTTTAACATGGCCTAAGGTATATATTATGGCCCCCTAACAAGTTTCTAGGCACTATTTTTTAAAATAAGCTGTAAATTCTTCCAGATTAAATTCTTATGTGTGTGTAATGTGCACATATACTTATATTAAATAAGTAAATAAAGTGTCATACAAAGTGAACATCTCAAAAGCAATATACAAGTATCAGAAAAAGTTAACTTCCTTCTTACAGTATAATTTTAGGAGATAAAAGGTTTTCATTACAGTGTAATGTAAACTTTGTGTAGCAAATGAGCAGGTTAAAAAATAAAATAGTAATAAGTACATATTATATTGAGAAAGCACACTTATCATAGATTTTTCTTTTCTGCTACTTCAGAACAAGTTGACATAGCTTGGTATATCTGACTAGGGCTGGTCCAATTTTGTGTTCAATTTTTATTTAAAGTCTTCTAAGTAAAAATTAGCAATCTATTTTAAGATATATACATATAAAGAAAAGAAGTAATTATGGAATTCCCTAAATCAGTTAAAAGATACAGTTTGATGAACTAAATTTATCTTTCACATTTTTTATTTTATAATGTAATTAGTAAGGTTTCCTGATAACTAGCTTATTATATACCACCTTAAAAATGTTAGTTTGGAGACCAGAAATCACCCATAGAAAACTTTCAACCAACGATTTTTAAAATATAAAATGTGAACATTTTCTTTAGTAAAAAAATTAGAAATTTTACAGAGATTTCAAATTTCATAAAATCTTATATAATTAGGGGGTAATCTTGTATAACTTTATATAACAATCTAGACTTCTAAAGAGATGAAAAAGAGAAAACAAAAAATAATGTACCTGCTGCTTCTAGCAATGCTTCTAGTCGTGCCTGTGTCTCTGGATCTACAGTGCGTAAGTCTGCTCCTTCTGCAGTACTTGATAAGAATATCTCTGATGTTTTAAGCACTGGGTTATCCAGATCTTCTTGGTCCAAAATAAATGATTCAACCTGTTTTTGAATTAAAGATGCAAGATCCATGAAACTGATCTCATTATTGTGAGAATAACTGCATTAAAAGTAGATTGACTTCTGATTTGGAATTTAAGTATAACTAGATAAATTATTGTAGAAATATGGGACAATGGGAAGGGACTTTGGGGGAGCCTCCCAACCAGCTGCTTATCTTTAGATCTGACTAGAGGTATCAAATAGACACATCGAATTCAAATTTCCTAGAGAGAACTGTATCTTATGTGCCTAACACAGAGCCTGAAAAGCAGCATTTTTTTAAGAAACAACTATATAAACATAGCCCCCAAGATGATGTATACAGAACCACATAGTAAAAAGACTAGATGGCATAGATTAAGTCATTCAGACAGTTTTTCCTTGCTTCTATTAATTTATTCAGTTCTAATTCTTTAAGTAAAATTTAATCCATTGCCAAATATGTGGAGCCCTATAGACAAGAAAGCTCCATGAGATTGAGAACCATTATCTATTTGTTTACTGCTCTATCCTCTGGGCCTAAAAATACCTTGTAAATAGTAGGTATTCAATACATACTCGCTGAAATGAATAAATGGCATAAACAAAATCAAATTATAAAAATAAATGCAATCCTCTAATTTCAAATCAAGTTAATTCTAAATAAATTTTCTTAAATAAAATATGCACAACTCTTCTGGAATGCAATTTGGAAATGTGTGTCAAAATGCTTTAAATAGCTCATGCCCTTTGTCCCAGTAATTCCATTTTAAGGAATCTATCCTTTAAAAAATTTATATGAAAGCCAAACAAAAGTACAGAAGGATGTTCACTGCAGCATTAATTGAAATTCCAAAAATAGGAGAAAAGTAACTATAGGGAATTTGATAAATACATTTTGTACATTCACATACTACATAGTCATTACACACAGTTTTCTGAAGCACATTGAATGGCATGAGAAAGCATTCATAAAACTACCAGATGCAAAACAGAATGGTCTTTATTTTGCTAAAAGTATATATGTACATATAAGTAATCATGAACATGGGTACTCATATATATAATTATGAGTACCTTTTTATATAACTATATATGTCTATAATATATAAAAATGTATGCCAGGGGAAGTTAAGATTTTTGTAAATAGGTAGAAAAACAGAAATAGAAAGGTTAAGTACTTCTTCAAAGTCACACAGCTAATAAATGGCAAAGCTAGGTTTTAAACCCAGGCCACTAAGCTACAGAATCTATGCTCTTAAAACACTAGGCAATACTACTTCATAAATTTATAAACAAAGGACTACAGTATTTGGACTAGATTATTTGGCATATTTAGCTAGTTGGTCATCAGTTTTCAAAATGAATACCAGATAAAGATATCTTAATACAGACAGTACAGTTAAAATGATTTGGATGTAATTTATTATCTAGTGTACTATAATTTTACAAAAAAAGTCTTTTAACTTCAGATCTAATAACACTGAGCCATGTACTATGTATTGTATGTACTTAGTACAATGCAACATAGCTTTTTTAATATGTAATTACAAAGATGGCATTCTAGAGCCATACCAATAAGTAAATGTAGACTATTAGTTGTCAAATGATATTGAAAGGTAACTAACAGTACAACAAAGAACTTGTTGCAAGCCTACGACATTAGGTATTTGCAGATACACATACCTGCCATCTTTCCAAATTCTGGAATTTTTTTACTGAAGATGGTGTTCAGATGTTAACATTTCTCTTTAAAAAACATTGGTATGACATGTATTATACATTATAAAGACAAATACAAACTATATCATGTAAAATTAAAAAAATCCAAGTTAAGGATTTCTAATTCTCTCCCATTTGTTTCTTCAATATTTACTGAAGTCCTGTTTTATACAAACCACCATGAGAGCACAAAAATGTGGTAGAAAAAAATAAGTCAAAGACTCTTAACTATTATAGAAGATCTAAAGAGAAATAAATGGTACAGCTATATACATTAGAGGAAAGTCACTTCCAGCCCCAGTAATCTAAGAAGACTGTACAAGTAGTATTTGAGCTAGGCTTTTAAGGATGCATAGAATTTCAATAGGTGGTCAGACATAGGAGTAGAGGTGGAAGGGAATAAAATGAAAAACAGGCTTACAGATGCATTTGGAAGATGATGAGGGAATGGTTCTCTCTCAGAAAACATAAGACCCCCTTCATAAATTGCTAGGGGGAATATAAATGTTGCAACCACTATGGGAAACAGTTTGACAGTTCTTCAAATATTAAACATAGAATTACCATATAACCCAGCAATTCCACTTCTATGCATATATATGAAGATTAAAAATGTATATACATGTTCACACAAAAACTTGTACATAGAAGTTCATAGATGCTTTATGCATAACAGGCAAAAAATAGAAACCACCTAAATATCCATCAACTGGTAAATGGATAAACAAAATGTGGTACATCCACACAATGAAATATTATTCACCCATAAAAAGAAGTAAGTACTGACACATGCCAGAATAAAGTTATACGAAAGGTCCAGCATAGGCAAATCTGTAGAAATAGAAAGAAGATAAGTGGTTGCCAGAAGAGTCAGGGAGGGAGGAATGTGTGTGACTAGTAACAGGTCTGAAGTTTCTTTCTGGAATGATGAAAATGCCTGGAATTAGACAGTGGTGAATGCTGGATAACCTTGTGAATGTAATAAAAATCACTGAATTGTACACCTTGAAATGTTAAATTTTATGGTATGTGAATTCTATCTCAATTTTTAAAAAACTGTAAGGTACTTAGAGAAGTATGGCTTTAGGCCAGAAAGAACAACTGGAGGTAGATCTGAATAAGACCATGTAAAGGTGATATGACTGCTCACAGCCTACCTAGTCACCACCAGCAGATCAGAGAGATAGCACATTCCAAAGTACTTGGGAAGAATCAAGCTGAGAAGAAAAACACTACAGATATGTGCCCCTTGCTTTCAGAGGGCTTGTAACCTTTTTGAAAATTACAATTCACAAGACCATTCACTGAGTTTAATTCTCCAATTTCTTACAGTGCCTATAAATTCATTTCAATCAGACAACAAGGCATAATGGAATAAATATTGCAACTAGAGACCAGGAGAATTAGGTTCAAGCACTAGGTTCCATCAGGCATAACACTCAACCTTTCCAACATTCCATTTCTTCCTCAATAAACAAAGACAATACCTGCCTCACCTATCTTCCAGTGCTATTGAAATGATGAAATAAGGTAAAAAACATTTTTGATGATAAGCGTAATTTTTAGAATATAATTCTGTATAACCATAACCCTTTTGTTCTGTCCCTCGCCATGGTATCTATCTTTTATGCCTCTTTAAAATAGAAAAATGATACTCACTGAGAATCTAGCATGATGCTTTTTAAATCAACATTCACTTAAATTTTCTTTTTTTTATTTTATTAATTTTTTCCACTTTTATTGAGATAGCAGACATTAACACTGTATAAATGTAAGGTGTACAACATAATGATTTCATATTGCAAAATGATTACCAAAGTATGTTTAATGCCCGTCACCTCAGTTACCATTTTTTCTTGTGATGATCATTTAAATTTTCAAATGT
Organism: Furipterus horrens; assembly: GCF_987537825.1. Lineage (NCBI taxonomy): Eukaryota > Metazoa > Chordata > Mammalia > Chiroptera > Furipteridae > Furipterus > Furipterus horrens. The sequence continues at coordinate 73,652,503 of NW_028327180.1, forward strand.
AGTTTTAGCTATTTTATATTTAAGTTCTAACCCACAAGATCAAAAAAATTTAAATATCCACAACACTTGCGGGAAAAACTTTAAGTTGCCAGGATGTTATAGTCATATACAATGAAATACATAAATGATTTAAATACATTTGTGTCAATCAGATGTGCCAAAAAGCACTCAATTATGTTACACACTGTGTCCTTTCCCTTCTAAAAATTTAAAAGCCTGTTTCAATGTGGAATCAATAAAAAATACATCCAGTTATGCTCACTATTTTGGGAACATTTGGGGATTGCTTTTGGCAGTTCACAAATATCTTACTAATAAACTCAAAGAAACACATGCTCTTGCAATTCAGATTGTAATGACATTACCTCAAAATATATCTGGGCAGCCAAAAATGGAAACCATTGATAACTACATGAAAATATTAAATAAGATCTATTCTGTACATTTAATAAAAGCTTAGTGATATAGTACCAAAAAAAAAAAAAAAAAAAGTCCACATAATGGGTAATTTCAAATTAATGACATATTTAATGAAATTAGCATTCATTATGCAAAGGAATATAAAAAGGCCTCATAGTTCCTTACATATAGCTGAAGGATCACAGAAATTTTCCTTATTGCCTGATGACACAGTTACATAGCTCATCTCTATCCAGCAGCTTCATTCAGTAGCAGACATAAAACATCCTCCTAGACTGATACTGTTTTGGCCAATGGCAGAAAAGTTTATTTCAAGTCTTAAACACTGCAGATTTTTCTTCTACCTTTGATTATGTAGTAAAATAAAAGGTAGAGGAAATAGGACAAGATAGAATCTGGCCCACAAAACAAACAAACAAACAAACAAACAAAAACCACACCCATTTTTCTCTTATAGCTAATCTCTTCTAAAATGCTAAAGGCAAAAACTTTGCTTTCCTTCTCAAAAGTCATTTTCTATTCCCCTTTACAAAAAATAAGTGTTTTTAGCTCCAATTAGAATTTAAATAAAGGGGTGGAGGAAAACACGAAAAAGCATTTTGTCCTATTTTTTTTTAAAAATCTCACTTGACATTTCAGAAATGAACCACTGGATGGCAACAGTTACTAGGAAGAATAACCACAGAATCAGCTTGGGGGAAAAGGGAAAAAAAAAAAAAAAAATAGGCACCCTGGCCAAAATCTAGTTAGAAAAATCTTTATCAATCCAGTTATGATTTGGCCAAAACATGCTTCCACTAAAAAACCAATTTATATCAAGTGTAAGTAAGCAGCGTTATACTTAAAATTTTCAATAATGTTAATATGTTTTGTCATAATAGTAAAAATCTCACCTCTACATTTGTCAATAACCAATTTTTACCTCCTCTAAGACAATAGTTCTGTTAACAGCAATTACTATTTAAAAGAAAAAAGAACTTAGTAAAACTGAACACTATCATAAAACATGTACATTATATTATATATGTTTATATGTTCTCTAGTCAGGTGGTCATATTATGCAACAAGCATGATAAAGAACACCACCAAGCTCTCAAAAATAAGTAGAAAATACATTGTTTTACATAGAATGACTTTAAAAAGACAAATGGATTATGAATTTCTTATTTTTAACATGTTATTTTGTATTTTACATTAGTGACTAAAATATCAGTAGCCACAAATTTTGTTTCTGCTAACTTTTAAGAATAATCATCACTCCCATGAATTCCACCTGGAGCTATGAAAAAAGCTTAAGGGAAGGCTAAATCTTTATTTTACATTAACTCTCCTCACAAACCTTCAAAAATGAAGCTCCCTTAAGAAATTCATATTTGATAAAAATAAGCTAAATGAAACATTTTAAGCTTCTAAAATATAATTTTTAAAAATGTACTTGCTATTTCTCCTCTTCTCTCTTATTCATTCTATCTATAGGATAGACCCACAAGCCTCGCCTTTCCCCACCTAAATTAAGCCCTCTGCCTTTAAGTCAGAATCATCATTTACACCAATTTTAGAATGCAGATGGCTTACTATATTGATTTCTAGTTGGAGCAACCAAAAGGATGGGTCAGTGTTCCAAAACATAATTACTGAAGGACACAGTAATTCCTTTTTACAAAGAAACACAGTATTCCAAAAGTTTCAACAGTAGCATCCACCACAAATATGTTCCAAGAACCTCTCAAAGGGAGAAAGTAACACAGTTGCAATTCAAGACCAAATAATAAGAAATTTAGTAACGAGTTTTGCTGAAAACAGTAAGTCCTAATATAACCAGCAACATACTGAAATACTGGGGAAAAAAGGCTATATTCCTTAACATAAAAACGTCTCAAATTTCTTTCTACAAGGAAAACTGTATTCCCAATTTCAGACCCACAATTCTCTTTTCATAAAGCATAAATGGTATTTTGCGATTTCTTTCGCTTCACACAGAACGAGAGAGCCATCATGCTTTTCCTAATTCTAAGTTAAAACTGGAGAAAATTAACACTACTTTGCTCAACTACAAAAACTTCATTTCTAAACTACAGTTTTAATATAAAATCTATTATTTTTGAAGTCTCTAATTAAAGATGGGAGGTCTTTTAAAAAATAGTAACTACCGTTAAGTACTTAAAAATATGTCACCATTAATAAAATGCCTCATATGTATAAGCATGTTCCATATATTACTCCATTCAACCATCTCAGCTATTCAATGAAGTCAATTAATTGATCATTATTTTAAGTAACAGACTCAAAAAAGGAAGTGGCTTGCCCAAGATCAGACTCCAAAGCTCACACCCTTTCTTTCACCACATAAAACTGTTTTAAGTGAATCTCTTAAACAATGCAGTATAACTAAAACAAATACAAGGCAATGAAGTAAATAGAGAATCTACAAGTATTGCAATGTCACAGTTTAATAGTAATAGTAATGTCAGGAAAAAACTTTTTTACACTAAATTAAATTAAATTAAATGTAATAGATTATCAAACACACTAATTCCTGTCTGCCAGAGTTCTTAAATAGATGAATCATGCTTTCATTTAGTAATTTCTGGCAGCTACATCTATATTATTTCTAACCAGCACACGTATAACAAAATTTGTGCCACAATAAGTTTCTAAAAAAAGAAGACTGCTTACATATTCATTAGAAAAGCCACAGGAATGAAGTATCTGGCAATTAAGGACAAGAAAATCTTACTGTTCAACAAAGAAATGTTACTCTACATTTTTCCTATCATAATAAATGGGTAAGGTTGAAAGAAAGAAGTCCTGGCTTCTGCTCATTATCTTAAATAGAAAATAAACATTGAACACTCCAAATACTCAGTTTAATAAGTTAAAAGAGCTCAAACACCCATAAACCTCCAATTAATACCAATAGGGGGAGGACAGCATAATGACTAAGCGCAAGGACTCAGAATACCAGCTCACATAGCTCACAGTGTGATCTTAGCTAACTTGTTTTACCTCTCTTAGCCTCATTTTCCTCAGCTATGAAGTAAGGATAGCAGTAACTATATCACAGTTATTGATGATTAAGCAAAGCAATATATCTAAACTTGCACAACAGTGTTTAACACATGGTAATTGCTTAACGAATAGTTATTACTATTAATATTACTACTACTACTATTAATGTCAGTTTGCCTTGGGACCTTGTCTTCCTATACTCTCACTCTCTACTCCACAAAAATAACATAGAATCCATTATATTTGTCTTAGATTAACAAGTAACCCGAGCATATTAAGCACTACACATATATTCATTCAACACTTATTAAGCATCTACTATGTGCCAGACTTTCTAGTATATACTGGAAACACAAAAATAAATAAGACATGATTTCTGCTCATTAAGACAGATAATCAAATAAATGCAATAACATATTACAGACACTATAACAGTTACATATGTAACATGGGAACACAGAGAAAGGAATGGTCAATTCCAATTGGAATAGTAATGAAGGAAATCAGTTACGACTCTAAAAGAAGAAGGTATACAATAGGATGGGGAAGAGGGACAATAGTGACAGCAGCAGTGTATAGTAGTAGTAGGAGTTATAAACATCAGCTTTACAGTCCAAAAAAATACCTGGATTCAAATCCTGGCTCGATCATTACTAGATGCACAACTTCATATGTTACCTAATATCTCTAAGCTTCAGTTTCCTTACCTGTAAACTGGCAATAATATCACTTTCTTCATATGGTACTGTAGTTGTAAAATGTATTTGAAAATATGTAGGTAAGCATTTAAGCTCAGCAGACAATAAGCACTCAACATACAGTAATTACTGTTACGATTCTAGAAGCCAAAGCAGTGGAAGAAAATATACCATGGCATATAATAGCTTGAAAGGTTCAAAGAACTACAGATGGAATATAAAAAGGAAATAAAGTATAGAATTGGGAAAACAGAAGCAAAATCCTACATAACCTTGTATACCATACTAAGGAATTTGGATTTACCCTTTATCTAAGGAATGGGAAGGCTTTTTGCCAAAGGCGTGACATGATTGAACTGGCAGTAGAGAATTTACTCTGATAACATGATAGAGGAAGAATTAGAGAGGTTTAGTCTTGAAGGTAGATAGAGCCAAGGATGACTGCAATAAGTTCAGGTGAAAGATGATGGTTTGATTTACAGCAGAAGCAGTGAGGATACAACAAAAGGGACACATAAATAAGGTGCTAAGAACAAACCTACAGACTTAGTGCCTGTTTAGATGTGTGCGGTGAGAAGAAACAGCAGATGTGAGGTCTGACGTTTCTGAAGACTGACTAGCTTTAGGGCAACATAACTTAAAAAGGTCAGGGGGAAAAAAGGATGCGGGTGGAAATGATGAGTTCAGTTTGGAACTGGTGAGCCTGAGATGTTTATGGAATATATTTACAGTAGGCAGCTGGAAGGCCTCTTAGCAGACTGCTAAAAGAAGTGAGACAAGGAAGCAATATGGATCTTGAAGAGAAGATTGCTGAGATTGAACTGCAAATGCCAAAGGTCCTGAACCCAGACATGCTTGGAGAGTTTATAGAACGTAGTGAAGTAGTTGTGGCTTTGCTCAAGTATGAGCACAGAAGACAATCTTATGCTGATGGACTTTGTAGCCTTTCATGTAAAATCACAGCCCCTTTAAACCTTCCACTTAAACCCCATCAAACTACTGAACACACCCAAACATCAAACCAGACCCTGATCATCCACTAACACAGGTCAATGACCCATACTTAGTTTAGGATCTTGAACTGTCACAAGACCATGAAAAAAATTAAATGAGGTGATACAGTTAAAGTGCATAATGCCTAGAACAAACACTCAAATGTAGTTGGTTAATATTTAAAGGAGTTTAGAAAGGGCAAATATAATATGAATAAATAATTTACTTTGTTTTCCTATGCCCTGAAATGTTTAGTTCCTGAAAAGACTGATGTTTTTAACCAACAGGGACCACTTTTTTTTATCCTTGTAATTCCAGAGCCTAGCACAAAGCTTAACAAATAGTAGGCTTTAGATAAATTATTGTGTAATAAATAAATCTACTCTACGATACCAATCAGAATTCTCAAACAGACTGCCAAGGACTCTTAACTGTGAGAGACATAATTTTATTATGCAAGAAGCCCTATCACAAACTAAAGTCTAATTTCTTCTGTAGAGAATGAGTTAATAATAATTGTAACAGATTAGCAGCAAGGAGATCATACACAATAGTCAGTGCCTTTGATACTGTATTATCATATTCTAAGTTTTGTTAGTGGGGTAGTTATAGGTCAAATCCATGTACCTGATTGAAGTAGTCTTAAATAATGGTCTCTTCAAATTAAAAGAAAATAGACTTTCCTTTGCTTAACTTCTCAGTCGAATCCTAAGTAAAAAAGGCACTAAAATAGAGTACAGACTCTTACTGTTCTTCAAATTAAAATAAACAGTAATTTAACATAATTGGAACCACTTGAGCAGTGACATCCAAGATTTGATTTTGCAGTTTAATCACACAGGTGATAACAGTGGCTTGGGTGTCAAGTAAATTGTATGCTACTTAAATATCGAATTCACACCTCTTAAGCAGTTGTTAGAAGATACCAGACACAAAAACTCTAATTGATATGTTTTATATGTTATTCGACTTATCCATTTGTTTATTATCCTGGAAAAACAAATTTTGTCCCTGTTCTTCTTGCAGACTATATTCCACATCAGATGTGCTCAAACTACAATTACCCAAACCAACCATCTCCTCCCACTTCAGTTTTGACTCCTCTCAAACATTTTTCCAGGCTTTGTTAGGGAAAAGATGGATTAAAACAAAACAAAAAAAAACACCAATAATACTATGACAACTTACTCTTCTGGTAGCACAGCAAACACAACTTAAATCACATGAGTTCCCTCCCATCCACTTTCAGCATATACAAGAGGAACAGAAACTTCAAGAGCTGGAATATTATGAGGAATGGGTGAGGATCTTTTGTATGTGACCACAAATTCTGCAGCATATTAAACACCCTCCATTAAACCTCTCTTGAAGACCAAATCAAGAGAACAAGAACAATTCAATAACCCAGAATAGACAAAACAATCTTGAAAAAGAACAAAGGTGGAGGATGTACACTCCCCAATTTCTTGATACTTTTGGTATCAAGACAGTATGCAACAGGCATAAGATGACATGTAAATCAATAGAATAAAATAGAAATAAGCCCTCATATTTACAGTCAATTGATTTTTGACAAGAGTGCCAAGACAATTCAATGGAGAAAAAAATAGTGTTTTCCTCTGGCCCGGCGAAAGGTTGCCTGTTGGATTCCCAGTCAGAGCACATGCCTGAGTTGGGGCTTGGGTCGCTGGTCATTGGGGGTGAGTAGGAGGAACAACTGACAATGTTTCTCTCTCACATCGATGTTTCTCTCCCTCTCTTCTTTCCTCCCTTCCACTAGCTCTAAAATAAATAAAATCCTTTTAAGAAAGTCTTCACAACAAATGGTGTTGGGAACAATTGGCTATCCACATTCAAAAGAATAAAGCTGAGCCTCTACCTCACACCTTACATAAAAATTACCTCGAAATGGATCAAAGACCTAGGTGTAAAAGCTAAAACTATAAAACTCTTAGGAAAAAACAAGCATGAATCTTTGACTTTGGATTATTCAGTAGTTTCTTAGACACGACACTAAAGCACATGCAACAAAAGAAAAAAATAGATAAGCAAAAAATCGGGCTTCACCATATTTTAAAAATGTTAATGACACAATCAAGAAAGTGAAAGACAACCCACAGAATGGGAGGAAATATCTGCAAATCAGGCATCTATAAAGGACTAGTAGTATCCAGAATAGGTAATTTTTTCTAAAAAATAAACAAATACAATTCAACAATAAAAAGACAACCCAATCAAGATATGAGAAAAATATTTGAATATACATTTCTCTAAAAATATACAAATGGCAAACAGGCACATGAAAAGATGCTAGACTTTATTAGTCACTAAGGAAATGTAAATCAAATCACAATGAGCTATCAGTCTATACTCACCAGATGACTAGTTAAAAAACAAAAACAAGTATACAGAAGTAGAGATAGAGATTTCATAAAAATTCATGTTTTTTGTGAAGTTTAATATGTATTCAATAGGAAATACATAGATAGTGGAAATTTGTCTGATTCTATTGTTCTGATGTGTTTTCCATTCAGTTTCTTTTGTATTTACTTGTTAAACTAGGAAAACGCTGTGTTCTCCAACAAGGCCACGCAAGTAATGTCAAGTTTACTAAAGAAATAGTAAAGTTAACACTGCACTAAACATGTACACTTTCTCTACCGATTCCAACCGTTAGAAATTTCCTCTCGCTGTCATAGCATTCTTATTTTTCATTGTGTGTTAGTTAACAATGGAATTATTAGAGTATATCAAAGTAAAGATAGATTTCATTAAAACTCATGTTCTCTGTGAAGTTTAATACATATTCTATAATAAATACGTAGAAAAGTTAAAAAACAAAAACGAGCAAAAAAATGTTAACAAGAATATAGAGAAATTGGGACACTCACTACATTGCTGATGGAAATGTAAAATGTTGTAGTGCTGAAGAAAACACCTTGGTAGTTTCTCAGAAAGTTAAACATAGAGTTATCATACGACCAAGCAATTCCAGTCCTAGGTATATACACAAGGGAACTAAAGAGATATGTTTGTGCAAAACCTGTACACAAATATTCATAGCATCATTATTCATAATAGCCAAAATGTGGAAATAACCTAAATGTCATCAAACAAAAATCAATCACAAAATGTGGTATATCCACAAAATGGAATATTATTCCAATAATACAACATGTAGAAACCTTGAAAATATGCTAAGTGAAATAAGCAAGGCACAAGACTATACTGTTACATTGTATGATTCCATTTATATAAAAATGTCCAGAGAGGCAAATCCAGAGAGAAAGTAGGTAATGGATTACCAGGGACATCAGGAAGCAGGGAATGGGAAATGACTGCTAATGAGTACAAGGTTTTATTTAGGGAGGATAAAAATGTTTTTAAAATAGACAGTGGAGCCCTGACCAGTATGGCTCAGTTGATTGGCTATCACTATAGAGCGAAATGCCGCTGGTTCAATTCCCAGTGGGGGCACATGGCTGGGTTGAAGGTACTGTCCCAGTCAGGGAGTCTGCGAGAGGCAGCCTATCAATGTTTCTCTCCCACATTGTTTCTCTCCCTCTTTCTCCCTCCCTTCCCCTCTCTCTATAAAGAAACAAACAAACAAACAAATAAACATGATGGTTGTTCAACTTTGTGAATTAAAAACCGAATTGTACACTTTAAAGAGTTTTATAATGTGTGAATAATATTTTAATTTTTAAAACTTTGGGAACTTGAATTTGAAAAATTTTCAGAATTTGTTAATTTCCTATTTTGATAAATATACTGTAATTATGTAAGATGTCTTTGTTGTTAGGGATGTACACTGAAGAATTTAAGGGTAAAAAGGCATAATGTATGCAACCTACTTTCAAATGATTCCAAAAATAAATTATTTTCTGTTTATGGAGAGAAAAAGAATGGGTCAAAATGACCAAAATTGGCAAATCTAGGTAAAGGGTATATGGGAAGAGTTCCTTGTACTATTCTTGCAACTTTCCAGTAAGTTTGAAACTGTATCAAAATAAAAACAAAGAGAATGTATCCAATATTATTGGACTATTGCCCCTTTTGGGATTTACTCTTTGAGGATAGTTTGTTTCACATTACTAAACTTAGCAATTATACAATTAAAAAAAAAAATCCTCAACCAAAGATATGCCTCTACTGATTTTGTAGAGAGAAAAGAAGAAAGAGAGAGGGAGAGGGAAAGAAACATTGATGGGTTGCCTTTGCATGCTCCCAGACTGGGGATTGAATCTGCAACCTAGGCATGTGCCCTGACCAGGAACTGGATCCACAACCCTCTGATGCACTGGACAATGTTCCAACCAACTGAGCCATCTGGCCAGGGCAGCAATTGTACAATTTTTAAAAGACAAAAATAAATGTAGAGATTTAAGCAGAAAATAAGTAAACATGTACAGGAAAAAAATCAACTAGAAGTTGATAAGAGTTGAAAGTTCTTTCAAAGTATATCACTCAAAAGTATCAACTGACATGGCCAGAACTTTACCTTCTGACTAAGATGTCATAAAATGCCTATGTAAAAACTTTTAAAATTTCTATATCATTAAAGAAAATACTGTAAGTTCATTTATCAAGGTTTAATACCATATAGATAATTTTTCTAAAACTCAACTCACCGCTAATCATATAAAGGACAAAAAGTATTCTTCGTAGCATTTAATCAATATATGAAGCATCATAATCAATTGCAAATAGTTAATATGAAGACAAATCAACAAGAAAATAAGGGTTATATTAACAGAAACATCTCCTCAGAGCACAGTATTCCATGTTAACTGGGTTCAATGGCTTCAAGGAAGACATCAGTAAGTGTTCAGTCTCTCCCTGTTACAGGTGCTTTTTAATATTTTGCCAATATTTTCATTTGTTAATATCTATTGTAATATTAACATATAATTATATATTATTTCATCACAATAGATATTAAATTGAACAGATTATTTGTACAGCCATGTTCACAGTAGCATATTCACATCAGTCAAAAGGTAGAAGCAATCCAAGTATCCATCAATGGATAAATGGATAGACAAAATGTATATACATACAGTGGGATAGTAATCAGCCTCTAAAAGAAATGAAATTTTGACACCTGTTTATAAGTATGAACCTTGAAGACATTATGCTAAGTGAAATAAGCCAGTCACAAAAATAGAAATACTGTATTATTTCACTTATTTGATGTACCTAGAGTAGTCAAATTCACAGAGAAAAAAGAGTAGGTATTGCGGTTGCTAGGAACTAGGGAAGGGAAGCTGGGTACTACTGTTGAATGGGTGCAGTTTCCATCTGGGAAGATGAAGAAGTTCTGGAGATGTCTGGTAGTGAAGGTTACACAACAATGTCAATGTACTTAATGCCACTGAACTGTATACTTTCAAATGGTAAATTATATCTTAACACAACAAAGAAAAACAAAAAAATGGTTAAATTGGTCATTTTTATGTGATATATATGTTACCACAATTAAAACAAAACACTTTGTTCTCAATCTGTCCTCATTACAAACTGTTAAACATATCAAACTTACCTTGGCAACTTCTTAGCAACTTAATAAACTGTTCTCAGGCTCAATTCTTTAGTTCTCAGGGCTAATCCCTGGGGTTCACTTAGACCTTCTCTTTCAAAACTGCACACTAATGCAGGTAAATCAAACCACTTTGATACAGTGGGATATGTACTTAAAAAAAAAACACAAAAAAAACACCCTTTCTACCACTGAAAACAGCATCCATTAAGGAAAAAAACAGAAAACTGAAGTGTGTGTAGTGGAGAAAGGACAAAATGTGCTCTTTCACAGAACAGTTGCTCAATTTCATCCTAGCAAATAAAAAAGAGCCTTATATACAACTTTACTTTCTTCCTGGTTTATGTAAAGTTGGCCAGAAGAAAAGTAAACCAGTCAATCATCCTAAGGCAAATGATTTTCATTCACAGGAACCATACACTGTCAGTAACTACCACTAGGATAGCATACAGGTTTTAATTTTTACAAATTACTTAGAATGTAACAATACTGCAAAACAAGTGTTTCCCATATTGGCAAAGTTGCAAATGTTGATGCAAGGTTGGATATATACCTTTCTTCATCAGTGGTTTTAATATTTCTAATTCTTTAAAAATGAATAATGACAAGGCCTGAACTTTTCAAGTAAGTTCAATTACAAAGCGACCTTAGAACAGTACTCCTTCTACGCTCAATAGTACACCTTTAATTTTTTCTTAATATATTGATCTATAGGGTAGTCACTAATTTCATTAAATATAAAACCTTTCCAACAAGGTCAACTATGGATTATATGCTAGTTTGAGATAGGCATTTCTTAGGCAACTAATTAATTCACTGGTACAATGTATCAGAAGAGAAACAGTAAGCAGGACAATCTAGCAAGTCGGATAACTAGAATGGGAGTCGGATGACCTATTTTTACTACAAATTAGTTGTGTGATCCTGGATAAGTCACGTAGCTCAATGGTTCCCAAACTTCTGAGGCTTTACCCAGGGTCCTGATAAGCTTCCAATTTGATATTTGTCAAATACAGGTATTTTAAATAATCATTTTGTAAGAGTAGGAAGGGGATTATCTCAAAATAGAAAACAAGTGAAAAAATAGCTCTATGAGAAATTCACTACATTGCCCTTACTTTTTTATTTAACTTGTGAAAGAGAAAGAGAGGGAGGGAGGGAAGGGGAGGAAAGGGAGAGAGACTGATTCATCATTCCACTTATCTATGCATTCCTTAGTTGATTCTTTTATGTGCCCCTGCAACCTTGGTAATCAGGAAGACGCTCTAACCAGTTGAGCTACCCAGCCAGCACCTCCTTACTTTTCTCATTTCACTTTATGATCTATGAAAACATCCACAGGGACTAAGCAAGCATATATTAAAGAAAAAGCATTTTGTAAGCGAAAACCTTGCCTATTTCTTAATCTGAGGAAGCTAAATAGTAGCATGGGTTCTGGATTCAGTACTGAATTCAAATCCTAGTTTTACCACTTACTAGCTGTGTAACATTTTAACCACTTTTTGTTTGTGTTTTGGATTCATCATTTCTCTGAGCCTACATTTATTTGTCTATAAAAATATAGATAATATACCTACCTCAAAGGGATGTTGAAACGATTAAATAAAATAATGAAAGTATCTAGTACGGTACAGGCTTATAATAAGCATTCAATAAATGGTAGCAGTTACCTAAAAATGAGATGAGATAGCATTATCACCAAGATTCTATAACTTTATAGACAAGCAACAGGAGAGGAAAATTATAAATAATAAGGTCAAGAAGATAGATATATTGAAACAGTTCACTTGCAGTAGGTCAAAAAAGAAAGAATTTATTTTATTTCTTACAACTTTGGTTCTGTAGGAAGGTAAATTTGGCAAAAAAAAAAAAAATTAGTAGACTCATTTCTTTTCTTTATACTTGCCAACTCAAGACTAATACTTTTAAAAAACTGCTTTGCTTTCTTTAAAGCAACATACTTTATTTATCTTATCTTCATCACTGGATCAGAAGGCCAGAACTGAAAGGGCATCTAGTACATCATCACTCTACTACCAGACAGGTTCAGAAAGGAATGTCCTTAAACTCCTCCCAAATGCTTCATTCTTAACATGTTTTATCACTTTGTTTAGATAAGAAGTCTAAGTCCTTCCCAAATTTACCATTTAAAAATCTCATATGGATAGTATGATATCTTTTGTGTAAGTGGGGAAAATAAAAATACATATTCGTATTTCGATAAAGAAAATATGAAAGAACATACAAGACATTAAAGGTGTAGAGGGCAAGATACTTGGGAGGAGGGGGTGACCTCAAGACTTTTAATTGTATTTGTCTTTATTTTACTTAAGACTTATAAACTATATGAATGTAATCACTTATTGAAATGTACTAAATAATAACTAAAAGAAAACCCCTACATACTTCAAGTTTCACAATAAGGTTTTCCTTTACCCATACCAGCCAACTGTTCTGACTGGTTATGTTATTCACATAACCGTACTCATTAAAACACATTATTTTATATGTAAAGTCTTCAGGCATGGTTGATACTCATGCTACATAACAAATCATTATAGTCAATAATATGCAACTTTTCCTTCAATAAACATTTCCATTGTCTCCAAAATTTGCTCACTAGAATACAAAGTTCCATATCCTATTTATAGAACAAAGCCCTTTCTACCTTAAAGAGAGTTCCCATAAAGGTGTTTTAGAAATTTACTTTGCTGAATAATAAATGGATTTAAAAAAATAATATAGTACTTTAAGTGAAAGTTCCCCCAAATGTTAAATTTACTTTAGAAAATTTACAGCATTAAAACTTTCAGTACCCTCTTTCAATATTTTTCTTATTCTGGTTATATGCTTAAGCCCTAAGATGCTATTAAAAGCAGTGACTCACCTTGTTTATCTGAAGTTTGAATATAGAGTATAGGATCATAAATATCCCTAAAGAAAATCAGAATGGAACGTCTGTATGGGCCTGTGTCTTCGACTCTGAAAGTGATTCTCAGAAGGAAAAAAACAATCCCTACACAGCTTTTGTTATAATTTGCTATATAATCTGCTATAAATTATTATATACAATGTATGCACTTGCCTCAAGGGGAAAAAAAAAAAACCTCATTATGATATAAAGCTATGATTTTTAAATAGATACCTGTCTTTTTACATGAGACTATATTTTAATTTTTAAAAAATCATACACACACACACACACACACACACACACACAGTGTATGCATACATTCTTATGACAGAAAAATTGAGTCATAAACCTCACCGAAGTCCTTTCTTTAGAAATTTTTTCTTTTAACTTGCTGAAAAGACTACAAATCTAAAATTAACATGTAAAAATTGGTTTTTAAAGAATTTTCAACCTGATCTCTATTCTGAACAATGGGTATATTTCAATAGAATCCATGCAAGTTCCGACTTCTGTTAGAGGCCTCTGACAGGTAAGGAACATTCTCATTATGTGTGAAGAAATACATAACACCTATTTACCCCAATATTTACAACAACAAGAACTAAAGAGTCCTTTGTATACCAAATGTATGACTTCAACTAATTCTAGAACAAATACACTAGGTCTCTATGTTTCTTACCCATTCCTCACCTAGACCATCTGGGGAATAAAACAAACTTCATTCTCAAACTACAAACAACTAATTATTTTGGGGGATGTCTAGATCTAAATACTTCATTCTAAAACATCTATGAAAGAAGAAAATAAAGATTTTAGTTTTATCATCAAATGCCAGTTTGGTGAGTTTTTTGAAGATTATTATTTATGGTCTTCACATTGAAATTCAAAGGCAATAATATGGGAGAAGATAGCTCATCTTGTCAGCCAGAAAAAAAAGCAAGAAATCTGCTTGGCCAAAATAGGTCATTTCACTTACAAGGGCATAGACTATATCCCACCACCTGTACTATACAGCAGTCACTAGATGCTCCAGGAATTTCTTCTCTATGTGATATGGGAGAAATAGAACATAACAAAATTTCCTTTCTCCACAGGTTAAGAAAGAATCTATATACACACTGAGCATCATCTTAGGCCAGTCTCCGTGTATCCTAGAAATCTCTACTTCAAAAAAGAGGTCTACATATACACTTAATACTTAAATCCTTTTTAGGCACAGAGAACAAGTAAACAGGAAACTAAGTAAGGAATTCTTCTATCATTAGCCTAAATAATTTCTATGATAAAAATCAAAACAAGACAAAAGATGTGGATTCTACTCATAGCTTTAACCACATGGTATGCAGACTCCAAATGAAATGCTGTGTGTGCAAGCCTCAGAGAAATGGTAGAAATGGTAAAAATGGTTATTTTAAAAGCTCATTTTCCAGATATAACACATGAGTCCAAAGAGTTAGATTTATGACTTTGGAGGCTCACTAGTACTCTACCTCTGAAGAAATTTAAGGAGACCAGTTATTATGTAAAAGCAAATGAGTGATCTTTTATCCCACCTATGATAATTATGTAAAAGTAGTCCAGAAAATCAAGGACATCATCTTCCCATCACTCTTAGACCAAAGCAAACCTTTTCAGTCTCTCATAAGTTTCAAAGAAAAACAGACTCTAGAGTCTAAAGATAGATACAAAGTATATGTGTTCTAGGATCACCTCTCATCAATTTTCATCAAAAATACAGACAATCAAGAGACTAGCTCTCTTAGAGCCCATACACTGTTTTTTTCCAAAGCAAATGTTGGGGTCAGAATGTGTATGAAGGTTTTAAACCTAAAGGAATCCCTGTTCAGAACTAGAATGTAAAACAGAGCACTAACTGTATTCTGCAACCCACAGATACAGTTTCTCCTATCCTTCTCAAATACAACAGCCAGGATAGTTGTACACACAGAGAAATCCTTGTACTTTAATACCAAGATCAGAGGTTAAAATAATTGGTCATAAGGGAAGAACTAGGCACCTTAGAACCCAAACAGAATACTCTGAGCACTTAGAACAATCGTCATCACAGTACAGTATTACATCCAAGTTATAGTCAAGAAAGGAAAAAGTACATATAGAAAATATCTCCTTTTCCCTAGAGCCCAAAAGATGATGCCTATTATCCTAGGTTGCTAAAAAGGCCCAGTATACACATAAGAGTTAAAAGAAGGACCTGATTAACTAACTCCCCTCATTTCAAAATATGTCGAGGGTGCCTCGCCTTCTCCAAGCCTTATATCTACAGAGTTCAGCTTTCCAGCTATTCAGTAGTTGTTCGGGAACTTCCTTTTCTTAACTTCACAAAAGGTCCCAGGTGCAAGACTCACGTGATTTTTCAGAGTAAAGGCAAGGAGATCCTCAACATTCACCTGTCTCAAACTAAAGACGGGAATTAAGAACACGACTTAAATACACAGGTGAGGAATAAGGCAAATAAGTGTCCAACCCCTCAACTTTGGGGAGAGGCATATAGTGGAAATGCTCTTTGAGCTAGCTAGCTCTGAACTCCCTGTCTCTTCTGACTCAGTCTCTCTCCTCTCTGTCTCGCTCTCTCAGTACCAAGGGCAGGGACTCTGGCAAGACCCCGCCCCCCCATCTCCAAAGCGGGGTGGGCGGGAGGTAGCCTGACGAGTCCTTGTTCCCGCGCGAAGCTTAGAGACCACTGTGGGTCTATGGATGGTGACGGGAACCGGTCCGGCTGGAGCCGCGGGCTGAAGAGTAAGCGGAGGGAGCACTAGGCCCGCACCATGCCATCGCCGCCTTGGAGAATGACTGCTGTCAGAGAATGACTCCGCCGGGGCAGCGGGAGGGTGACCCCCGCCCTGTACTGGCCCATAGGAGCTTTCATGCCCCACACTGTGTGAAAGGTGGGGGTCCTGGTGCCGTACCTCGGACACTTCGTCCTCGTCGCTGCCAGAGGCACCACCTCCACCCCCGGTCCTCAGCACAGCAGCCGCCAACTTGAAATCCAGCGCCGCGTCCCCTCCGCCGGCACCGCTGCCGCCTCCACCGACTCCTGGCGCAGGCCCGGGCTCTCCAAAGAGTCTCACGGTGCGGATCCCCAGCCCGACCCCTCCCGGCGGAGGCGGCTCCGAGGCCCCAGCTGGGGCGGATCGCGGAGCCACCGAGTCCAAGTCCTCCTCAAAGGAGGTGCCGCCGCCTCCGCCATCGGTCAGCATGATTCGCACGCGGAACCGGAGGCACTGCAGAGTCACTCGCGGCCACCGCCGCCCCTGATCCCGGGAACGAGAAGAGCAGCAGGAGGAAGAAGCGTCTCCTTTCCCCCGTCCCAGCAGCGCCACTAACTTCTCACTGCCTAACCTGCTGCCTCCCGCCCCCCACACTCGCCACTGGCTACAGCTCCAAAGCTGCCGCAGATCATTGGCCAAATAGACCCGTCACTCAGGCTCTCCGTCACGCGCCGCTCGCTGGCTCCGGGCCCCCAAGCTGCGTTGACCTGCGCAGGCCTAGGCTGTTGTGAACACCCGCCTTCTAGTCCCCGCGTGCTGACTTCCGGTCTTTTTCTACGTCTATTGGTCAAGTTCTCTGACTATCGCGTCACGACCTTAAAGTGGATTAGTTGGCCTTGTGGTCAGTCATAGGGACCCCTGACAGTGGAAGATTTCATTGGCGTCCTTAAATGCCGGTCACTTTGTCACAGGACGTCGCGTGGTACAATTGGTCATTAAGAGTACCATTCATCCCGCCCCCATCTGAGGTGACGGGAAAGGGTTGGGGAATTTCCACTTCTGATAAAAAGGACGGCTGAGGTGAGAACCAGCAAGAATCGGTGAGATTTGAAATAGAATTCACCGGGCGCTCGGAGGCTTCTAAGTCAAGTATGCAAAAGACGCGGAGGTAACGCCGCTCCCACCTGTCGCTCTGCCAGGCACTGAGACTGCGGCCGGAGGTTTCCTGCACCGGGATTGGAGGAAGAAACAATCAGTCTCAGCTAGACTCCGCCTTCCCGCCCGGCCCTGGTTGGAGGAGTGTTGCGTCAGTCACTAGAGCGGTCGCCCCTCTGGGACAGGTGAGGGTGCCCAAACTATTTCCTCAGGCTCTTTGGGACTGAGTAAGGGGGCAACGAGAGGCGTGGGACAGGGCCCGTCCTGCTATGTGCCTCTCGCCTTTCCGAACACAGCCCAGTGCGAGGATTTCAGGGGACTGGTGGGGCTGCTGGGATGGGCTCCCGGAGGACTTTCCGCCCTCCCGCGTGCAGTGACGCGGCTGGGCGCGGCAGTTCTACAACCTGCGGGCGGGATCGCCCCGCGGGGCCGCGTTCTCTTCTTGCAGAAGGCTGCGGGCCTGAGAGCTGGACAGCGCCATGCCTCAGTACTGGGAACTGTCCCACGAAGGAGTGGGGGGGTGGGGGGAGGGGGCTGCACCCAGCGAGCGGAACCAGACCGCGGGACTGAAGGCAGTGGTTAAAAAATAGTGCGTGATCTGGAGCAATTTCAAGTTCTGGTGCCACCACTTATTTGCTGTGTAACCTTTGGGCGTTTGTTTAATCTCAGTGACTTTCAGTTCGTTCATCTGTAAAATGCGAGTCATATTGGTACTTCCCTCTTTAAGTTGTTGCTGTTATGAATAAATTAGATAATAACATAGGGCTCTTAGCATAGTGCCAAACTTACAATAAAAACTTATTTTTGTTAGATACTCTTCGGTTCACCTGCCCCTGGGTCCTGCCAGCCAAACTGATTCTTGTCAGATCTCTGTGATGAAGTAGAAAGCTAGCTAAGGGGGTCCCTTTGTCCTCTTAAGGAACTCGACCTCTGTCTCCTTTGTCAGTAAAGAGGGGTTTAAAAATGCTCATGCTCCAACTAATCCTATGATCAGAGATCACAAGAAAGGCCCTTGGTGAAGTGTATGGCAGATGTCCTTTGACCCGGAAAATGTCCGTATGATTTTTAGCCAACAGAGGCTGGCTAAAAGCAAACGATTTGGCATTGTCTCCTCTTTTGCAACTTTAACAAAGGGCTTTGTACATCTTGATTGTGCAATATTTAATATTTACCTCTCTGAACTGGAATCTGAAAATTCTGTAAAGAATATAATGGTTTTTTGAAATGACTTTAAAAATGGATTCTGCCTAACGTTTATTTAAAGAGTATTTTGAAGATTGTGAAAATTTCTTTGGTTTGGTACTTGCTTATATTGGCATTTCACGTTTAAAAAAGCAGCAGTGTTCTGTGAGCAGAACATGTAGGGTAAATGGTCTTTCTAAATAATAAATTGTAGAAAATGGAAAAAAATTTTGTATCTTCTATAGAAAACTATTTTGATGTAAATGCCAGGTACATACTGGCTGATGTTAGAATTTGTGGTACTTAATTAGCCCATATCCTCAGTGCTGTTTAAATTTTCAAGGCCTGTGTGACTAGGTCACAGCCCAAACTAATAACACCAACAAAAGAAAGCCAGCTCTGCCCATCCCACTTCAAAGCTGGATTATCCAGAATTGGTAAGGATACATCCTTAGGCAAAAACAGGTATTGACTAGTGCAGCATTACAAAGGAACTACTTGTCATTCCTACTACTAATACAAAAATAATTTCTGATGCAACTCCCTAAACAAACTCATTAAATTCTTTAAACAAATGTAATGAATCTCAAGGACAAAGGAAATTTGGGTATAGAAATTTTTTCCCAGAATATGTAAAATACTCCTGTACTCAGTGCCTAGCAACTAACCTTGAGGATAGCCAGGAAAATATGATTGAGCAATAATCTTTTTTTTCTCTTGGACATTTACCTAAGACACTTACCGTCAGTAGTTTGATAGTAAATATGGGAGTTAGGAACTCCCAGTCTCCTAGATTTGGTGACTGCTATATAAGCTCTGTATTAAAAATGATTTAATTTTTCATATATACCACATTCATGTGGTTTTATAAATGTAAAAGTAATTCATAAATATATAAAATAACACAATATATTCAGTGTAAAATACCAATAAACTATTAGTGTGATTTGGTGGGTAACCTTAGTTTTGATATGTTGTATCTTAAGATGATATTTACTAGTAAAATAAAAGGTGATACATGGACTTTTCAAATGCTGAATAAGTTGTAGAGAGCAAAAATTCTTTTTAAAAGTATATTTGTTAGAAATGAGCATTAGAATAAATGTATTCCCATAGGAAATGAGTGGGAATATTTATTAAGGTATTGCAATGTGTTTCAAAATACTCTTCTGACCATCTTTCAGAAAGGGAAGGAAAAGGAAAAAGGGGACACTTTTAAAACTTCTAAGGTAACAAAAGACTTCATTCCGCATAAGAAACATGAGATTGGCAAACTAAATTGCACATATACGGACTTTAGTTAAAAGTAGATCTTTCACTGCAATCTGAATTTCCTCAAGACATTTAATTTCTGTATGTCAGTCTATCTCAGTTCATTCCAATATATAAGGAAAGTAGATTAAGTAAGCCAACAGATTTGTTACACTAGGATGTTACATCATTTAACCCTTATAATAATAATATAAAGATTTCACCCACTTTGTAGATGAGGAAATTGAAACTCCTTCGTTTTTGACTGGTTCTTTTTTATGGTTTCTCTGTCCTTTTTTGTGCTCTTGAAGTTCTCACTAAGTTTCTTGAGCATGCTTATAACCATTGTTTTGTACTCTGTATCTGGAAGTTTGACTCCATTTCATTTAGTTCTTTTTCTGGACCTTTATCCTATTGTTTTCATTTGGGACCTATTTTTTGTCTCTGCATTTTGCTGCTTCCCTATGTTTGTTTCTATGTATTTAGTAGACCTGCTATGTCTCCTGGATTGGTAGAGTGGCCTTGTGTAGTAGGTGTCCTGTAGGGCCTAGTGGCATAGCCTCCCCAGTCACTCAAGCTGGGCACGATGTGCCAGTGTGCCCCTGTGTGAACTGTGTGCACTGTCCTGTTGTAGTTGAGCCTTGATTGCTGTTGGCGTCCCTGGGAGGGAGTAACTCCCAGGCTGATTGGCTGCAAGGACCCGCTGCAACTACAGAAGAGGAGCTGCTATGCAGGAGTTGACCCTATGGAACAGGACTTGCTTCAGTAGGGCTTTGGTGTTCCTGAGTCCACCCCTTGAGTGTGTCACTTATGAAGGTGATAGAGTTGTAATCCGGCACGGTCTGAGGCTGTCTATCATAGGCACTGGGGCGTCCGGGGAGGTGCAAGGTCAGCCACTGCTGGTGCCCTGACTGGGGACCCCTAGCATGAGCTACAGAGCGATTTGCAGATGGCTGCTACTTGTACTGGGCTTGGAGGTGCCCAGAAGAGGCCAAGCTGTGAACCAACGCCTGCTGCTGCTAATACTGGGCCTGGGTCACTTAGCAAGATGTATGGGGCTTGCTGAGGCCAGATGCTGCTTGTTTATGAAGTTTTAGGAAAGTCTGAAGCATGAGGCAAGAGAGGTCAATTGTATGAAAAAGCCACTGGAAATGGTTTGGGTGGGCCTGCAAGTTGGGTGCAGCAGATCTCAGGAAATTACCAAGGTGGGGCAAACATGTGTGAGCTATCTTGATGGAGACTCACATATGGTGCCTGCTGACTGACTCCATGGGTTGGAGGGGTCTCAGAAGAGGAACAATGGCCTTTGCCAGCATTTTTGTCTGGCAGAAAGCTTCCCGCTTCAGCTCTTGCCCTGATGCCAATCAGTTCCAACCCAGTGTGTCCCTGCTTTCTTTCAAGCTGCTGCCCTGGCACTGGAGCTCAGAGTGACTGAGTCCAAGTAAGTTCATGGACAGGTCCTTTAGGAGGAACTGCCTGGGACTCCAGAAGCCCTCTGTCTCACTCAGCCACAAATCCCACTGGTTTTCACATCGAGAAGTTATGGAGACTTCTTTTCCTGTCACTGGAACCCTGGGCTGAGGGGCCTAGTGTGGAGCTGGGGGGACCTTTGTAGCTGAGGTATCCCACCTGATTTTTAACCACCACAAATGGGTGTGGGACCAGCCTGTTCTGCTTCTCTATCTCTCCAACCAGTCTTGATGTGGCTTCTTTAAATCCCTAGCTAGATTTCGGGTGGTTCTGAATGATGGTTGTTCTGTAATTTAGTTGTAAATTTGATGTGGTTGTGGAAGGATTTGCATACCTCGTTTTACCTACACCACCATCTTGACTGGAAGTCCAGTTTTGCAATTTTTTAAATCTGTTCATTCAGTCAGTATTTATTCAATTCCTGCTATGTGCATAGCACTGTGCCAAGAGCTTTAGAGAAAATGTAAAAGAAACAGAATATTTTATGTATTTCCTTTCAATTACATTGATGAATGTACTTATTGACTGATGATCAGATGGAAAGAATGCACGTGGAATAATAGAGAACACCTTTAAACAACAAATTAACTCTTACAGTTTTGAGTACATGTGAAGTAGAAGAGAAATCAAAATGGAGTGAATGTGTTTTAGAAAAATCTTTGATTATGATCATTTTGAGCTAGGAGACTGACTGAGGGAAATAGAGGAGATAAAGCATTCCAAATGGAAAGGAATGTTAGGAATGATGACAGAATTGAGGATCTTCAGATTGCGTTGTTAGGATGATAAAAAGACAAACTTGGTTAATGCAGAGAAATTGCAAAGGAGAGTGAATGAATTTACATAAATATTGAAGACTGGACTGAAGACTTTCAGTTTGGTTCAATAGAACACTCACCATAGATCTTGAAGAGCAAAGTTACAAAGATAAAAATCGTTAAAAGAAGATTACATTTTTTCGTTGTTTTGGCTGTGTTGTGTGAGTTGGGTAGGAACAAGGAGATACTGTAGTCTAGGAAACAAGCTGTCTTGATGTTGCATTTAGTCCAGTTGTGAGGTAATGAAGGTCTGGATCAGAAGAGTGGCTATCAGAACCCAGAAAAAGGGACTGTCAACACGCATAAAGAATCGGAATGATTTGGTGCCTGATTACATGTGGGGAACAAAGGAGTATAAGAACAAAAATTATTCCAGATAAATCAAATACAAATACAGACTTTGTGAAGAGAAATGTGACTTTATAAATCAAGATCATTTTTCTTTAAATTTTTATTTCCACCTATTCGAATGGCTAAAATCCAAATAAACAACAATACCAATTGCTGGCAAGATGCAAAGCAACAGGAATTCTCTCATTGCTGATGAGAATGCAAAATGGTGCAGCCACTTTGGAAGAGAGTTTGGGAATTTCTTACAATGCTAAACATAGTCTTACTATACAACCCACAATTGCACTCCTAGGTATTTAACCCCTGATTTGAAAACTTATGGTCACATAAAATTGTGCATGTGAATGTTTATAGCAGCTCTATTCTTAATAGCCAAAACCTGGAAGCAACCAAGAGGCTCTTCAATAGGTGAATAGATAGATTGTGTTGTAGCCGTACAATGGAATATTATTTAATAATAAAAATAAATGAATAATTAAGCCATGCAAAAGCATAGATGAATTTAATTTTTTTAATTAAATTTATTGGGGTGACATTGGTTAATAACACTTTTAAGTATAATTTTTTTCTTATTGTCTTGTTTTATTTTTTTAAATTATATTTTATTGATTACATTGTTACAGTAGTTCCAATACTTTTCCCCTTTGCTCCCCTCTGCCTAGTAACCCCTTCCCTCCAGTAATCCCACCCCCCTTTGTTCATGTCCATGGGTCATGCATGTAAGTTCTTTGGCTTCACCCTTTCCTATATTATTCTTAACTTACCCCTGTCTATTTCGTACCAACCGATTATGCTTCTTAGTCCCTGCACCATTTCCCTATTTCTCCCCCTCCCCTAACTCAGCTGATAATCCTCCATATGGTCCCCGTACTTATGATTCTGTTCCTATTCTGGTTTGCTTAGTTGAATTTTGTTTTCATTTTTTAGATTCAGTTGTTGATAGTTGTGAGTTTGTTGTCATTTTAGTGTTCATAGTTTTGATCTTCTCTTAAGTAAGTCCCTTTGACATTTCATATAATAATGGCTTGGTGATGATGGACTCCTTTAGCTTCACCTTGTCTGGGAAGCACTTCATCTGCCCTTCCATTCCAAATGATAGCTTTGCTGGATAGAGTAATCCTGGTTGCAGGTTGCCTTTCATCACATTGAATACTGCTTGCCAGTCCCTTCCTGCCTGCAAAGTGTCCTCCGAGAAATCAGCTGATAGTCCTATAGGCACCCCCCTGTAGGCAACTCTCTGCCTCTCTCTTGCTGCCCCCGGGACTCTGTCTTTATCTTTAACCTTTGGCATCTCAATCATGATGCATCCTGGTGTGGTCCCCTCTGGGTCCAGCTGGCCCGGGACCCTCCGTGCATCCCAGACCTGTATGTCCATCTCCTTCACCAAATTTGGGAATTTTCCCTTATTTTTTTTTAATTCTTGCTTCCTCATTCTGCACTGGTTGACTGTTTTTTTCTTCCTTATGTTCCAAATCATTGATTTGAATTCTGGTTTTCTTCTCTTCACCATTGGTTTTGTGTCGATTTTCCTTCATTTCACTTAGCATAGCCTTCACTTCTTCCCTTATGCGTTTGCTGTTCTCAAGCATATCTGTCAAGCCTGTGAGCATCTTTATCACCAGTGTTTTGAATTCTGTGTCTGTTAGGTTGTCTATCTCCTCATCTGTTAGGTTGGCTATCTCCTCGTCGCTTAGTTCTCCCACTGGAACCTTGATCCGTTCCCTCTTTTAACCATACTTCTCTGTCTCCTCATTCTGACAGGCTCCTGTGTTTGTTTGCCTCCACGTCCCAGGTAGAGCTCTCGCTCCTGTTAGGTTGTAAGGGGCAGACAGAGCCTTAGAGATTCGTCAGTACAGGGCGACCTGTTTCACCACGTTGTGGTGCTGTATGTGGGGGAGGGGTCCAAGAGGGAACAGTGCTGCCTGCCCAGCACTCATCCCTTTTTCCGGCACCTCTCCCACTTCTGCACTGGACTGGCACCCCTCTAGCTGCTGGCCTGGCTGTCGTTCCCAGAGTGGGTGGGTCTGTGGACGTTCTAGGACTGTGGGGGCCCTTTAAACAAACAGACTCTGCTGAGAGACCGACAGTTTCTGCCTCCGCCCCAACCCCCACTGCTCTGCACAGTCAGAAGCAACGAGGCTTAATCCTCCCTGGTGCTGGGACCTCGAGCTTCAAGTTCCAGTGAGGAGTTGGGAATCCTCCCCAGGTGTCCCTCCTGAATTTTTAAAACACGTGACTGCACTTTCCGCTGGCCTGCCGCTGCCGCCTCCACACCACATCCTCTCCACCCTGGCTCCGCCTCTCCTGTCTCTATAAGTATTTCTTCTTTATATTTTTGTTTGCTGGACTTCCATGCGATTTGATTTTCTGTAACTTCTGGTTGTTTCTAGTTTTGAGGTAGTTGTATTCCTTCTTAGTTGTGGAGGGAGACGCAGTGTGTCTGTCTACGCCTCCATCTTGGTCAGAAGTCTTGTTTTTTCAAGAGTATAATTTTATGATATATCGTCTGTATATTGCATTGTGTGCTTACCACCCATAGTCTAGTTACCCTTTGTCCTCACCATCCTCCTGCCACCCACTCCCCTTTGGTAATCTTCATGCTCTTGTGATATAGCTGAATTTTAAATGCATATTGCTAAGTAGAAGCTGGTCTGAAAAGGCTACATATTGTATGGTTCTGTTTATATGACATTCTGGAAAAGACATTGTATAAATGTCCAATAGTCGTTTTATTCATTCATCTGTTGATAGACACTTGGGCTGCTTCCATATGTTGGCAATTGTAAATAACACTGCAATGAACATAGGGATGCTTATGTTCTTTCAAATTAATTTTTGAGTTCCTTTGGTTATATTTCCAAAAGTGGCATTGCTGAGTCATAAGGCAGATCCATTTTGAATTTTTTGATGTATCTCCATATTGCTTTCCACAGTGGCTGCACCAGTCTGCATTCCTACCAACAATGCCAAAGTGTTCTTCTTTTTCCACATCCTCGCCAGCATTTGTTGTTTGTTGACTTATTGATGATAGCCATTCTGACAGGTGTGAGGTGATATCTCATTGTGGTTTTAATTTGTATTTCTCTGATGATAGTGACGTTGAGCACCTTTTCATATGTCTTATTGGAAATCTGTTTGTCCGTTTCCGAGAAGTGTCTATTCAGGTCCTTTGCCCATTTTGTAATTGAATAATTTGTGTTTTTGGTGTTGAAAATTACAAGTTCTTTATAAATTTTGAATATTAACCCCTTACAGATTTATCAACAAATATGTTCTTCCATTCAGTGAGTTGTCTTTTTTTATTGTTGACTTTGCTGTGCAAAAACTTTTTAGTTTGATATAGTCCCATTTGTTTATTTTTTCCCTTGCCTGAGAAGATATATTAGAAAAAATATTGCTATGAGAAGTGTCCAAGATTTTACTGCCTATGTTTTCTCCTAGGATTTTTATGGTTTCAGGTCTAACATTTGTCTTTAAAAAAAATCACTTAGTAGATTAGGGAATTTCAGAATGGAATGCAGGCTATGACAAAAGAATCTAATTATATCATGAATTTGTGAAACAACTTCATTGAAGGGAGTGAAAGAAAAAGGTACCTACGTAACTTTGGAAATGAGTGGTGGTCTAATACCAAAGGCAAAAAGAGCAGCACATAAGAACTGTACTGTAGTAGATAAAGTTGTTTCCCATGGGGATATACATGATCAGTTCAGGAACTACTGGAATTTAGCAAGTATGTAAATGGATGGCAGTTGATGGGGGCATGGTTTCTCACTGTTGAAGTGGGGGATTACAGATAAGCAAGCAGAGGAGGCTAAATGATCTATGTTCAGTATGAACTCATATTTAGTTTAATACAGTTACAAGTGGATTCATGTAAAAACATGTAGATAGCTACGTGTATGTACACAGATAGTATACACATACTTTTCCTTGCTCTATCAACTGAGCAGGCCTAGAAACAATAACACTCTAGTAGCAACATTCAGACCTTGTACTGAGGTCTTGGTTTTTAATATCATTCTTCAGTATAAGGAACCATGGCTCCTTGGAGAAATGGCTGATTCTGGGATGGGGCAGGAAATACACAAGCTGGGCCTGGAACGTCTTATAATGCCATAAAGTAGGAAGGTACTAAATACACGCAAATGCACACATACACATGCACACACACAATAATGAGGGTATATCAAAGAGTCAGGAGCTAATTGAGAGCTGTCAGTGGCCAAAGCTGAAACATTTGAGCAAATAAATAGTATTGGATTATAACTTAAAGTAAACAAATATTCATGAGTCCATCTGGATATAAATAAATGATTGAATAAATAAATAAATGGGGAGAATAGATCAATCTTCCATTCAAAAGAGTTCCAAATATATGTAGATACTCTGTCTTCAAGGAGGTGAAGCATTAACTCCCCTCTCCTAAGTGTGGGCTTTGCAAAGTGACATTCTGCCAAAAAGTACCATATGGAAGTTGGGGGTGAAATAACTATAGTGGAGAAATTTGGTAAACACTACCTCAGCCAGGCGATCAACCACAGTGATAGTCACGTGGATAGTATGTACCCTTGATATTGCGTGCAAGAAAAGTATGAGAAACTGTCACAGTCAAGAGGAGACTAAGAAGACATGATGACTAAATGTAATATGGTATCGTGGATGGTATCCTGAAACAGAAGAAGGATATGAGGTAAACCTGAAGGAAATCTGAATACAGTATGTATCTTAATGATAACATATTCATTAGCTAATAAAAATGTATCGTTGTTGGTTCGTTACTTGTGACAAATGAACTATTCTAATGTAATATGTTGGTAATAGGGGAAACTGGGTATGGGAACTCTGTATTATCTTAATAGCTTTTCTTTTAAATCTAAATTTTCTAAAATTTCTAATTTTATTTTTAATTAAATTTATTTTTGTTAAAAATTAAAATGTTTTCCAGTTCTATTGAGATATAATTCACATGTAATGTATCAGTTTAAGATATGCAACATAATGTTTTGATATATGTACATATTGCAAAGTGATTACCACAATCGCTTTGTTAACATACATCTCACATAGTTTTTTTCTTGTGATGAAAATGCTTAAGATCTACTTTTTAATAAAAGTTTATGGTTTTTAAAATGTCTGTTCCTTTGGTCCTGGCTGGTGTGGCTCAGTGGGTTGAGCACCGGCCTATGAACTGAAAGGTCATTGATTTGATTCCTGATCAGGGCACATGTCTGGTTGCTAGCCAGGTCCCCAGTTGATTGATGTTTCTCTTGCACATCAATGTTTCTCTTCCTCTCTTTCTACTCCCCTTCCCCTCTCTCTAAAAAAATTAATAAAATCTTTTTTAAAATGCCTATTCCTTTGGCCTTCTAGGAATTTATCTTTCAGAGTAATTCAATACTTTCTGTCAAAATGGCAGCATTGGTAAACACGGCTCACCTCCTTGCACAACCACATCAAAATTACAACTAAATTATAGAACAACCATCATTCAGAACCAGCAGAAATCAAGTTGGATGGAAGTCTGACTCCTATAGAATTAAAGAAACCACACCCATTAAGACTGGTAGGAAGGGCAGAGACATGGAATTGGCTGATCCCACATCCACAAATTTGGATAAAAATTTGGGAGGGATAACTTGGGAACAAGGTGTCCCAGCCCCCCACCAGGCTCCCAGCCCAGGGTTCCAGTGCCAGGAAGATAGGTGCCTATAACTTCTGGCTGCAAAAAAACAGCAGGGATTGAGTCAGTAGAAGAAACTCTTGGAGTCCCAAGCAGTTCCCCTTTAAAAATCCACACACAGACTTACTCAGACTCACCTCCTCTGAGCTCCAGCACCACAGTAGCAGCTTGAAAGGCATCAGTGGCATACTGGGGGGAACTGAAATGTCTGGCATCAAGGCAGGAGCTGGGGGATGACTTTCTTCCAGAAAGAAAGGCAGGCAGAGGTGATTATCCCTTTCTTGAACCCTCCCCCAACAGAACCACAGAGCCAGCAGGCGATTGCCATATCTGAGAATCCATCAGCCTGGCTAACACTGTTTGACCTTCCTTGGAGATCCCGTGAGCCTCCGCCCCACTCAACTCATGGGCCCACCCAAGATATGTATCACTGGTCTTGCCTCATGCTTCACAATTTCCTAAATCCTATCAAACAAGCAACAGCTGGCTTCAGTAAGGCCCCAGCCTCAAGCCCCCATTCTTTTGCAAAGTGGCTCCAGGCTTACCTAGCAGCAGCCAGCCTAGATTCACAGCTTGGCTTCACCTGGGAATCTTCAAGCCCAGGACAAGATTGCTTTATAGCTCATGCAGGTTGGCCCCAGGAAAACACAAATTGGGCCTGATCTTGGCCTGCACCACCCAGGAAACCCGAGAGCCTGTGCACCGAGTGGACAGCTACAGACCACGTAGGAGCACCACCACCCCACCCCTGCACAGTGGATCCTCCACAGAGGGTGGAGGTTGGTGGTCAGTGGTCACAGCCAGTTCTTGCAGCTGACTCGCATGGGTAAATCCCTCCCATTGATCTGCCAACAGCACTCGAGGCTCAACTACAAGAGAAGGGTGTACTTAGCCCACACGAAGGGCACACCTTGAG
The DNA here is from genome assembly GCF_987537825.1 of Furipterus horrens. NCBI lineage: Eukaryota > Metazoa > Chordata > Mammalia > Chiroptera > Furipteridae > Furipterus > Furipterus horrens. Next base: position 73,681,631 of record NW_028327180.1, read on the forward strand.
TACCCAGCTTGAGTGATAGAGGAGGCTACGCCACTGGACCCAATAGGACACCTACTACATTAGGCCATGCTACCAAGACAGGGAGTTGTAGCAGCTCTCCCTAATACATAGAAACAAACACAGGGAGGCAACTGAAATGAGGATACAAAGAAACAGGGCCCAAATGAAAGGACAGATAAAACTCCAGGAAAGGAACTAAACAAAATGGAGATAAGCAATCTATCAGATGCAGAGGTCAAAACACTGGTTATAAGGATGCTCAAGGAGTTTAGTGAGGACCTCGCAGCATTAAAAAAGTCTAGTCAGAAATGAAGGATACACTAGTTGAAATAAAGGACAATTTACAGGGAAACAACTGTAGAGTGGATGAAGCTGAGAATCAAATCAATGATTTGGAACATAAAGAAGCAAAAACGAACCAATCAGAACAACATGAAGAAAAACGAATCCAAAAAATGAGGATAGTGTGAGCAGCCTCTGGGACAACTTCAAGCATTCCTACGTTCACATCGTAGTGGTGCCAGAAGGAGAAGAGAAAGAGCAAGAAATTGGAAATCTAATTGAAAAATAATGAAAGAAATACCCCCTAATTTGGAAAAGGAAATAGACATATAAGTCCAAGAAGCACAGAGAGTCCCAAACAAGATGGATGCAAACAGACTCTCTCCAAAACACATCATAATTAAAATGCCAAAGGATAAAGATGAAGAGAGAATCTTAAAAGCAGCAAGAAAAAAGCAATTAGTTACCTATAGGGGAGTTCCCATACGGTTGTCAGCTGATTTCTCAAAAGAAACTTTGCAGGCTAGAAGGGATTGGCAAGAAATATTCAAAGTCATAAAATTCTATCATTTAGAATTGAAGTGCAGATAAAGAGCTTCCCAGACAAAAAAACTAAAGTAGTTCATCATCACCAAACCATTATTATATGAAATGTTAAAGGGACTTATTTAAGAAAAGAAAATTAAAATATGAACAATAAAATGGCAATAAAAACACACCTGTCAACAATAGAATCTAAAAAACAAACTAAGCATACAAGAAGAACAGAGATGGAATCATGGATATGGAGAGTGTTTTATGGTTGCCAGATTGGGAGGGGGGATGGGTGAAGAGGTGAGGGGATTAAGAAGTACAAATAGGTACTTACTGAATGGCCGGGGGGATGTAAAGTACAGTGTGGGAAATGGAATAGCCAGAGAACTTATGCATGACCCATGGACATGAACAATGGTGTGGTGATTGCCTGAGGGAGTGGGAGGTGGGGAGTGGAGGGGGGCAAAAAGGGAAAATAGGAAAACTGTAATAGCATAATAAATAAAATATAATTAATAAAATGAATAGAATATTTCCATACATCACAATGACATACACCAGACAGAGATTATCTATGGACGGTAATGGGTGATTTTTATTTAATTTATATATTTGTGCATTCTATAAGTAATGTGTATATTACTCTGGTGATCAGCAAAGATTTTAATAAAATTTGTAAGAAAAAGCACTACAGGTGTAAAATCAAGGGATTAATCAAATGGGTTATTTATTGGCAGGAACAGTTATTTTTCAGGTGAAGAAGATGATGATGGGTTCACCCTATGTGTTTGGTTTCAGACAGCATTAAGAAGAACTTAGCCAATATAGAACATTACACAATAAATCAGCCAGAAACCCTCAGGAAAAATATACTAAGTAAGAACACAGATAAATATCTACTGTAATTGGGGGGGGGGATTTTTTTTTAAGATGTCAAATTGCAGCTTCTTTTTTTTCTTTCCCCAAAAGGAAGCATCTCTCTGCAAAAAGATCATGTGGTTAGCAATGAAGGTTAAGGTACTTTTCCCCCAGGTGAATCCTCTGTCATATATTTTGGGTATTGCCTCCACTGGATGATACATACTGAAAATATGAATTATTGCAGCAATTATGTGAGCTTCCCTTCACTTCTCAGTACTAATTAAAAGGGAAGGCCAAGAATCACACTGAAGAATAAGTACCAGCAAGTGTATAAGGGTTCAGTCCAGATGCCCTGGTCCATCGTTATATAAGTTTTTGGTAAGAATTGGGTTCTAAGAACCTGCAATCAGTAGATCCTTTGGAGAAACCCAGAAGTTTACCAAGTACATTACAATGAAGTTCCAACTTCCTATTCCACACATGGGAAACCTGAGGCTAACCGCTCCAAACATCCTGTTTCATATATCATCTTGTACCCTGCAACTTGAACAGCAACAAGCATCTTCTGCAGAAGCTCTCCTTGGCTGGTACCATGGCATTCTGCCACAGACTTTAGAAGGTCCCAACACCAGCAAAAGTTTGGAATCTCATGGTCTGAGCAATTTCCTGGCGATAGAACACTTACATAGTAATCACCATAGCAAGAACTGGCTTATTCTCCAGGTCATGGTGGTCTGGTATATAGTGAATCACTACATTTGAATCAAGACCCCTGAGGAGTCATGTAGTCTTCATAATCCCCTTTTTAATAAAGGAAGAACTGGAAAACTGGGCATTAGGGTCAATATCTCCCAGAAATATTTCTGAGGTGACCTACATGACCCCATCCATTACTGATATTTCCTGTTAAAATCAGAAGTACATCATTGCTTACCAATGTGAGGAGAGCAAGCCCAGGATTCCAACTGGAGAGCAATTTTGTCTTATAAGTGAGAACTGAGTCACTCTGAAGGCTGATCATGGAGACTCTTGTGAAGCGTTTGAACTCAACTTAGTTTACCACTTCCCTTGCTCATCAAGGCAGACCCATAAATCAGGAGACGCAGCCTGGCATTCACCTGCAGGGCAGGTAACAACTCCCACCTCCCAGGTGTTCTTCCCCAAAGAAGTAGCATGGTGTCTGCTACAGCTCCAAAAGAACAACTAGAGAGTCTAGTTGAGGCATAAGTTTGGACAAGATCTCAGAAGCTGTAAGAAAAAATGTGGTTGGGACTCTACCCTGTAACTTTTCACTTAGAAAATCTTCTTAAACCCTGACATGGGCATTTTTTCAGATCAAATCTAGGAAATTACATTTAACTCCAAGAAATGTGAACTTAGGGGAGAAATATTTACATGTATTTCTACATATACACACATAACGTATATTGCCTGAGTTCTCAAAGTATGGTCTATAGGCTCCTGGAGGCCCCAAGACTTTTTTAGGAAGTCTATGAAATCAAAACTGTTTTCATTATAATTATAAGATACACTTTTCACTGTGCTGACTTTTGCACTGATAATACAAAAGTAATGATGGGTAAAAATTGCTGGTGCCTTAGGCTATGGTATCAAACTGTTAGTAGTTAATGTAATCTTCTCCACTGAGCACTCAAAGGGGGAAAAAGCCGGTTTTACTAAGGATGCCCTTAATGACACAGGACAAATTAATTTTATTAAAACTTGACCCTTGAGTACATGTACTTTAAAAATTCAATGTAAGGAAATGGGAAATATATGTAGAGCACTTATGCTATACATGGATTGTTTCAAGTACATCAGTTTTCTCAAGTACAGTACATTGTTTGTCTCAGAAAAAACACTTGTAAAACTATTTCAGTTGCAAGCTGAACTAACCACTTTTTCCTGAAACACCATGTTTACTCGAAAATATGACTAACATGAATTTTGGTAAATCAGACATGCATTTGGCAGACATTTTCTGGAGCCTGCCACTTGAAGGAAAATAGCTGACAGTATTTGTTTCCAATCATAAAATTCAAGCTTTGAGGGAGAAGTGAGGATTTTGGAAAGTTATATTCCCTGCCATTGGCTGACAGTTTCCCAAAATGTAAAGATTTTTCTGAGGAGATAGGTGATGTTATTAACGAACGTGGTCTTTTACATTATATAATAAAATATGTCAATATTTGCAAGATCTGCATTACTCAGTGAACCAAGATTTCCAAAACGACCAAAGCATAATTTTACAAAACCATGCCTGAGTAAAAGAATCATCCAAAAATATAACAATGGATTTTAATTGTAACAGAGTACAAATAGTTTATAGTATGATTTCAACCTTCACAAAACTAATAGTTGTTTAAATATGGTGTGGTATTAAGGGGAATAATCACAATTATCTGAAAAGTCATTAAAATATTTCTCCCTTTTCCAACTACTTATCTTTATGAGTCCAGATCTCCTTCACATTTTCCAACCAAAACAGTGTTACAATTGACTGAATACTGAAGCAGATATAAGAATTCATCTGTCTTTTTTTAAGCCAGGCATTAAAAATTCCAATCTTATCACTAATTTTTTTGAAATATATATCTTTAATAAAAATGTTACTTATGTTCACATTTATGAAATGAACTTAGATTTTAAAAATTCCTCAGTTTTATGATATAGTCAATATCAATAGGTAAAAGCCTACATATATAAACAAGAGCTCTTTGATTCTTAAATAATAAATAAAAGCTCTTTGGGTCCTTAATAATTTTTAAGAATATAAAGGTGTTCTGAGACCAGAAAGTTTCAGAACTATTGCAATACCGTATAGCAGTTCCAATGGAGGCAGAAGAATGGAGGAGATGACCTATGGAAACTGATGGATTTCCAGTCTTTTCCCACTCAGCAACTCTCATCTGTAGCCCAGCAGTCAAAGCTTGGGAGCAAGAGCTCTGAACTGTGCTCTGGGTGAATATATGAAAGGGAAAAGGCACTCATTTCTCTCCTCCTTCTCTAAGTCTCTAGACAAAACTGGGGGCAGTGCTGTGCAGGGTGAAGAGAGAGGCTGGGAAAGGGCAGCTGAGAGTAAGGGAACTTCCCAACCATCAGGGGGTTCATTTAGGAACTGTGAGGTTAGATGGTAAGGGCCTGTCATCAGGGGCCACAGCAGGTCCACTCTGGCAGAGGAGCCAAGGACATCCCCTAAAACAGCAATATTCATATTCCCTTCCTCCTGCTCTGGCCCATTTCTTTAAATGGACTAAACCCTTCAATGACCTTTAAGAAGCAACAATTCTTCTATGCCACAGAACCACATGGTTAACTAGAAAAGGCCAACATGGAAAGAAATCAAGCTTAAAGAAAAAAAAATGTAAACCAAAATAGTAACAACTTCTACTTGACCACATACCTCCCCTTCCACATCCAACTCCACTTACCCTCCCCCTTTCCTTCCTACCATCTGTCCCATTCCCCTGACTCGAGCCCTGTCCTTCTTTAGGCTGTTACTGATGCATTCGGGCAATAGTCACCAGCATGGAGAATTTATGGAAATTATTTGAGTCCCCTCTATGCCATTTACTAGCTGTGTGATTGATCAGGTAACTGTCCTTTACTGAACCCTTAGTTTCTGCCTCTTATGGATGAAGTGATCTTCCAGCTCTGTGAGCCTATGGTTATTAATAAACAGGAAATATGTCCATCCTGGAGCTAAGACTGAAGTGAATGTATTATTGAAAAAAGCAAGGGACCAAGAGAGGGAACAGAATTGTAGTTTGTATCACCACACATTATCCCCTTTGGACATGGATATATTCATAGGAGATGAATACAGATTTCTGAAAACAACCTAGAGAAACCTCCCAAAGCCATGGTTCATCCCTTGGGTTCACTTAGCTAGTAGGTTCCTGGAGTTGGTATTAGAGAATTCCCCAGTTCTTGCCCAACAGTGGTAATTCCTTTGGTCTTGGAGGCCTTAGAGACTTTCAACCTCTTTGTTGTGCTTGTTAATTAGATAACAGGCCCTGCCTCCTACCTTAAAAATAATTTTTTAAACAACTTTAATGAAATTTAATTTACATACCATACAATTCAACCAAAGTAATTCAGTGGCTTTTGTTATATTCACAGAGTTACACAATTATAACATCTATTTCAGAACATTTTCATCACTCCTAAAAAGAAATCCTCTACCTCTTAACAATCCCCCAGGTCCCCAGACCTAGGCAAACACTGGTTTACATTCTGTCTTTATAGATTTGCATATTCTGAATATTTCACATAAATTGAATTACTTAACATGTGGTCCTTTGTGACTGGCTTCTTTTGCTTATAATGAGGTTTTCAAGGTTCATCGATATTGTAGCACAAATCAGTGCTTCATTCCACTTTATGGCTGAATAATACTTCACTGTATGGACATAATCGTCGTCGGCAGCCGTCCGTCTCGAGAGACGATGGTGTAGCTTCTTAAGAGTCTATCTGCATCGCCGAGAATGGCTGTGCAGTCCGACTCGGGAGTGACATGGTATCTGTCTCCTCCCGTGTTGAATCGACATCTTGCGACGAAGCTACAGAGCCTGGGCAGGGTGATATGGAGGGTCTGCTGTTGCCCATGCAGCAGACCCCCCCTCTCTTCGCTGCTGAAGGGTCCAAGGGAAAGACGGAGTCAATACAGCTTGGCTTCAGGTGCGCCGCAGGAGTTGCCGGTGTTGACTACAACGTCAAACCGCCTTAGGGACTCCGGCTCCAGATTTTCTGTCGGGGTTTACTCCCTTAGCCTTTCCCCTAAAGAGGTATGCCGCAAGGCAGCGGAGGTTTTTTGGAGTCAGAGTTTTCCTTCTCTGATGTGCCCTGACTGGAAGATCGAACCAGTGACACTTAGCTCGCAGGCCGACGCTCAATCCACTGAGCTAAACCAGCCAGGGCAAATGGACATAATATATTTCGTTTATCCATCAGTTTGGGTTGTTAGGTCATTTGGATTGCTTCCACCTTTTGGCTATCGTGAATAAATGCCTCTATGAACATTGGTGTACAAGTATCTGTTTCAGTCCCTGCTTTCAATTCTTTTGAGTATATACCTAGAAGTGGAATTACTAGATCATATGGTAATTGTATGTTTAACTTTTTGAGGAACACAAACTTTTCCAGAGCTGCTGCATTATTTTACATTCCCACCAGTGATGTATGATGGTTCCAATTTCTCCACATCCTTGCCAATACTTACTATTTCTAGCCATCCTAGCGGGTGTGAATGGTCTCTCATTGTGGTTTTGCTTTGTGTTTCCCTGATGGCTAATAATGTTGAGCATCTCCTCATGTGTTTATTGGCCATATATATATCTTCTTCAGATTAATGTCTACTTAGATCCCTTGTCCATTTTTAAATTGGGTTATTTTCCTTTTTATTAAGTTGTAAGTTGTATATATTCTAGATACAAGTTTCTTAACAGATATATGATTGCAAATATTTTCTCCCATTATATGGGTTGTCTTTTCACTTTCCAGATAGTGTAATTTAGAGTACAAAAGTTTTAAATTTCGATGATGTCCAATTTATTTTTTTTCTTTTGGTATCATCTAAGAAACCATTGCCAAATCCAAGGTCACAAAAACTCCCACCTATGTTTTTTTCCAAGAAGTGGTTTAACCCTTGCATTTATGTTTTTGATCTGTTTTTAGTTCATTTTTGCATATGGTATGAGGTAGGGGTCCAACTTTATTCTTTTGCATATAGATATCCAGTTTTTCTAACACCATTTGTTAAAAAGACTATTCTTTCACTGTTGAATTGTCTTGGCACTCTCATAAAAAATTAATTGACCATAAGTGTGAAAGTTTGTTTCTGGACTGTCAATTCTACATGCCTTTCCTTATGCCAGTACCACACTGTCTTGATTACTGTAGCTTTGAAATAAGAAACTGTGAGTCCTCCAAATTGTTTTTTCATTTTCAAGATTGTTTTGACTACTCTGGATTGTCCTCTACTGTTCTAACCCCAAGAGACAAGCCTCACCCACACTGTCTCTTTCAAGGTACCCATTATTGTAGCCTGCAGCCCTAATCCTCATCCTCTCTAACCTCATCCTGCAATGTTCTCTCCCTCACTCCTTCATTCCGGCTACGTAGGCCTTATCTCAGTTTTTCAAACATTGTGAAATCTTTCCTGCCTGAGAGCCTTTGAACTGATACTGCCTTTGCCAAAATGCTTCCACTCCACTTCTTCCCCGCTATTCCTAAGACTAACTTCTTTTCGTCATTCACGTCTCTGCTCAAGTGTTATCTTCTCAGAGGAGCCCTCACTACCCCCAATCTAAAGTAGTTACCCACCAAACCCTCCCTCTTTATCACATTAACCTATATTAATATTATATCACTGTCTGAAATTATCTTGTGTATATATTGTTATATTTATTTTCTGTCTCCCTCTACTAGAATGGAAACTCCAGGAGAGCAGAGATCTTGTCTCACTTGACAGTGAATTCCTCCACATAAAACACTTCCTGGCATATAATAGATATTGAATACATATTTGAATGAGTGAATCAATCAATCATTTGTTCAAGCTCTAGATAGCCCCTATAGTGGGGATTCAGCACCAGGCAGAGAGGTAAGGAGCAGTGAATTGGTCCTCAAACCAGGATTACTTTCCTTGTGTTCACCTTCTCCCATTTTGCACCACTCAGCAATTCCTCCCTCCTTTTATGCAAAAGTTCCCCCCAAACCCTCCTCCTAACATCTGTCTACATTTGGAAATAGATACAGAAACATTTCTCCCTCTTCCAATCTCTGCCCTGCATTGCTCTTGGGAAAAATGACCAAAGCTATCTCAGATCATAGTGTATATGCAAAAGGGCACACTGAGGTCCATTTGCAAAGACAAAAATCTAGAGTGTTGGAAAGCATGAGTCACTGGGTAAGGGGACAGAAGAGCACAGAACTAAGACAAAAACCCAGAATCTCAGAAAAAGAGCCTAACAGTTCATAGTATAACAGCCTCTGATTCTAATGCCCACAAAAGGTTGAGAACCATTGTTCAACAGCTACAGACTAGAGACGATGGGCCTAGGTTACTGATATGAAGAGAATTTCCCTGGGGTTTGGGAGGCTCTAATAACCCTCTATGCAGACCAGAGTCTTTTAATTAAAGATCTTAAAGACTGTTACAGGCATCAATTAACCCTGGCAGTACCCTAGAATCTAGGCTTTTGGCCCTATTTTACTGACGGAAAACTGAAGCTTATGGGTTAGAGCCAGGAAAGGAATATTCCAGGCTCACATGGCCTAGACAGAGCAAGCTAAGGGCTAAGTTTGAAGCCAGTACTGACCTCAAACTCTTCCCCTTAGGACAGGGGTTCCCAATCCAAGGAGAGGAGAGCACTTAAATCCATGTATATGTTTATCACACCTTGACTGCTGGCAGATGATAATTTGCCTGGTTCCTTGCCATTCAGGTCTCAAAGGTGACCTCCCCAGAGAGGCTTTCCCTGAAAATCCATCTTAAGTAATGTCTTATCCCAGTTCCTATCATATTACCCTGTTTTATTTTTTATTTTTTGCAAGTATTTGCCATTATCCGAGATTACCATATATCTTGCTTATTACTTCTCCCCTTCACTATAGTGTAAGCTCCATGAACTCAAAAACCTTATCTGACAGGACCTTGTCAATGTTCAATAAGTATTTGTTGACTTTAAATATGTATATCTAAATGAAGATATTTTCAACAATGTGTAGATGCTGTTGAAATAAGTAAATGTACAATTATCTAAATTTAAATAATACTTTTGGTATGTATTTCTCTCAGTCAGTAGATACTTAGACTATCATGTTAGATCCTTCTTTATAACATTAAAAAGGACCATCAGAATTTCTGTTTTTGTCATTGTATGGATTTAAATTTCTGAGCAGTCTCCTAACTAATACAATAATATGCTAGGCTAAATATAATTTTTATCTTACCTAAATGAACTGGCACAGAAGTAAGGAGTTAGAATGACTCAAAAACGAACTGTAACCAGAAAATCTTCTCCTTGAAACATTTTCTTTATTTCAAGAATGACACCATGTTTTTCTGGTTTTGGCTTTTATGTCACTACCCACTCCTCAGTCTCCTTTCCTGGTTGCTCTCCAACCTCCTAGCTAACATTAGAGTGTTCCAAGATTTCGTCCCTGGGTCTCTAACTCCATCCACAGCCTTGGCAATCTTATCTAGGCCGTTTTAAATATATTTTAGATCTAATAAACTTACAAATTTTTATCTCTAATTCAGACCATCCCCCTGAACTTCAGATTTTCAGGTCCAGTGTCTGTTTGACATCTCTACATAATTGTCTAAAAGTCATCATACTCAAAATGCCCTAATATGAACTCAGTGAGTGGCAATTCCATTCTTCCTGTTGCTTAGGTCAAAAGCACTGGAATCATCCTTGACTCTTCTTTTTCTCATATTCCAAATGAGTAGAGGGAGGAAAATGGAAAAGAAAAAGAAAAGACAAAAATAGTATGTATATACTGACATGGGGAAAATATCCAATGCATAATCAGTGATAAACGTTATAGAAGTTAAGAGTGTAATCTCACGTAATACAAATATTAATGTGTCCATTGAAATAAAAATGAACAATATACACTCAAGTGTGAACACTAGTTATCTCTAGATGGTTTCCTACAAAATTATACAGTTCTGTAGTATTTCAACATTTTGCAGTAATTTCATTTACTTTTGTGGTAAAAAGAAACATTTTTATATGTGAGAAAAAACTTTCAAATAGAGGAATACTTATTTTAGAAAGAGGTACTCTGTCTCCCTTTTGCAAGCTGAGAAAAGTTCCCCTACGACCCACTAATTCTGTAAAAGAGAATTTTTGAGAACAGCAAGTTCAAAATGGGAAGGGCTTCTGGATTCAGGTCCCTTTGATGGGGTAGAGCATGAATGGGGCCTGGTCAGTTCCTCTGGCTTACCAGCCTTTCCTCACCAAAAAGCAAACCTGCTTGTTCCCTGCTGCTCTTCACCCCAGTTCAGGAGGGTGACTGAGGTCTTGGCCAGCTGCCTTCTAGTCTTGACCCATTGTTCTAGGTTCCCAGCTGACTGAGCATCTGGAAGTTAAGCCAAGGCAAACAACAGCCTGACTTCCTGAGTAAAACACCTGTGAACTGTGAGAAGACACGGTGGGGTCAGAGCAAGTGCTCAGGTACACAGTAGGGCAACAAACAGCAAAGCCTGATAGGGGATAAGGAAAGCCTAGGAGATCTTGTTCTGGGCCAGCCATTGAATCTCCCTGTTGCCCCAGAATTTTCTCTTGTAAGTGGTGAGCTCTTGGGTTCCGAGAGGCATGGAGAAGAGGGTATTCTGTGGCCCCAAGAGTGCTCAGCTTGGTTGGGGGCGGGGGGGGGGGAGGGCAGGATTTCCAGGCTTTGTCCATGTTGTGCCCTCAGCTTGTCCTGGCTAGCTTCTATTCATTCTTCAGATTTCAAGTTGTAGACCACTTCCTCTTTTTTTTTTTTTTTTTAAGATTTTATTTATTCACTTTTAGAGAGAGGAAGGGAGGGAGAAAGTGGGAGAGAAACATCAACGTGTGAAAGAAACACCGATTGATTGCCTCTCAAATGCAGGGTCAGGCCCTGACCAGGAATCGGAATGACAACTCTTTGCCTTGCTGGATGACACCCAACCCACTAAGCCACACTGGTCAGGGCTAGACCACTTCCTCTTTGTAGGCTTCCCTACTCCCACCACCCCACCTTCCAAGAAGGGCTAAGAGGACTCTGCTTACACACCCTGCCCTATTGCACTCTAACAAGTTGCCTGTTGGTCTTTTCCACTGGAGTTTCAACCTCCCATGGTCAGGGACCATTATTCTCTTAACTACTGTATCTCTAGTACTTGTTAAGTACTCAGAAACTGTTTTTGATGAATGGATGAATATAATGAAGAAATGGCAGAGAGGGCAAGTGACAGAGAATTCCTCCGCTTGTCTGGAGTGTAGTTCTCAGGAGCCCAGGGCGGAGCCTCCAAAGGCAAAGGAAAGCAGCCAGGAGATTGGTCCTCCCTTTTCTCCTCCCCTCCGTCCCATTCTTCTGTCATTGCATTTCTCCCTTCCCCACATCCAAACTTCACATCCAGTTTGGCCTGAGATTGAGCTCCCTCTACTGGCCATACTCTAGTGCCGCAGGGAGCCAAGCCCAGGTACCCTCATTTGCTTTTTCTTCCCTCTGGAGAGGCTGTTTACCCACTTCTGGACTCTGGGGTTCTTGAGGACTGGAGCTTTAAGAGAAAACAGAGCTGGTCAACACACAAGAAGTTTCCTAGGCCTGAGCTCCCATCCCATCCCCACCCCCATTCTCGACACTAAGGGGACTTTCTCACACTCTCACCTCATGCTCAGTTCCAGCTAATTCACAGAGATGTTGATTTCTGGAGCCTTTGGCTGATACATCAGCTCTGACTGTGGAACAGAGATCTGAAGATGAGTTTGGAATAGAACAACAACAAAAACAGAAGACAAGGACAACAGAGAGAAAGGGACCCAGAGAGTGAAAGGATATAAACCCACATTGTGACGATCAGGGTTGAGAAAGACAGCCCACCAGAGCTGTGTCCCCAACCCTTTTCCACCCTCCGTGGGCCCATAAACTAGGGCCCTGCCCTAAGAAGAAAGATTTCCCTCACCCCTTCAGTGTGCCTGTCAACACAGAGCTAAGGGGAGCAACTGTATTGATAAGGTCTTCAGGCTTAACAGAGATTTTAGATTTTAGGGACAACTCCTGGATGACAGTGCTTTGCCCACCCCTGTTTCCTTCTCCTGAGAGGGCCCATCCTGGAGCTCACATCTTCACTCTCACTTCCACTGCATGAATACTCTGGCTCCAGCTCCTTCTCAGGGATGCTCCTTTCCTTCTCTGGCATCAGCTCATCAAGCCAGAGGAGTTCCTGTGGTGAGAAGACCCACTCCAGTGCCTTTCGGACCCCGACCAGGCCCAGCAACTGCAGGGACAGAAACAAAGCTCAGGGCTCTCCGCAATAGCAGCAGGAACATTAACAACAGTAACATTTATTCAGCACTTCCAATGTGCTAGGCATTGTGTATCATTTCACTTAATGCTAACACATTCCTATGGGATAGATATTATTGCCATTGTACAGAGAAGGAAAGTGAGGCCTGAAAGTTTAGGAACGTCAGAGGTCACGCAGCTGGGATGTGCTAACCAGATTGGTCCTGTTGCAAAGCCCATGGCTCTTTAACTTCCTCAGTAAGAACAAGGCTCGAAGCCACCTATGTTACCACCTCACTAAGTAACGGAAGTGGCAGCGTTGCCTTTCCCAGAGCCTCAGTTTTTGTTTTTGTTTCTTTTGGGGGGTGGGGCTTATATCCCTACCTGTGTTTGGTCAGCCCAAAAAGGTTGGGAAAGAAGTTGAATCGGGTATCCCAGGACTAGCCCATCTGTAGGCATCCCTCAGCCATCTTTCTTTGTTCTAGAATTCCCGACTGGGCAGAGCCAGGGCAAGTGAAAGGGGGAAAGAGTCTTCCTCTTATGGAGGCCTCGGCCACCCTCCCAGGCTCGGAGTCTCCCAGGAACCCCCAGGATACCACCCAGCCCCGAGTCACCATGATGGGGAAGATGATGGCTGCAGGTGTAGATTTGACTATCCAAAGCAGACCCAGGCAGGCAAGCTGGATGCCTGTGAAGAGGTGGACCCTTCTCAGAGGCACATGCCTCAAGAGCAGGAGGTCTGGCTGGTGTTTTGCTGGCATCAATAATAGCTGCACCCTCTTCGCGAACTGAGGGAACAAGGAGGAGGAAAGCAGGTGGCCTGGAGAGTTTCACTGTTACCCATTAAAGCTCAGCATTGGGGCAGTCAGAAGACTCCCTTGGCACCCTCCTCACTCAGAGCATGGCAGCGGAGTTTCTGTACCCAGAAGAATCAGGAGAAGAGGACAGAAGAGGAACTGGCAAGTGCAGGCAGGAAGTACCAGCAGGAAAGGAAAGGAGGAGTCGGGTTTCATGGTGATTTTAATGGGCTCACCTGGATGCTGCTAATTGCTGCCACCCCCATGTACAGGAAGATGCCATAGAGCACAGGCATTGGGATGAACTGGTGGAAAGAAATGGAGAGCCAGCAAAGGAGTTTGCCTCTGCCAGTTGCCCAGGTACCCCCATTTAGGGTCCAACCCCAGCATCCACATCTAAGTCTACTCAAGTCAGTCCCTTCCTTTCCCACTTTGCATGCCTGATCTCATTGAATCTTCACATCAGTCAAATGAGATAAATTCTGTAATTGGCTCCATTTTACAGATGGGGAAATTGGGTTTCAGAGAGACTTAGTAATTTGCCCATTACCTGGCTGACCTCTCTGATCTTGTCACTTTCCTCTCTGCTTTCTGTTCCTGCTTTATTGAACTCTCTTCCTTCCCTCAACATGCCCAAGTTTATTTCTACCCCTTGCAGGGCCTTTTGCTTTGCTATTTTCCTCCACCCAAAAATGCCCTGACTTCCTTCTCACTATTCATGCTTCTCACTGCTCATCTGATGGCCCCCAGAAAGGCCTTCTCTGATCATCTGAAGTAGACCCCAGACATTCTTAATCACCTTACTCTCTTTTACTCTTCATAGTAGTGACCACTACCTAAAATTACCCTATTTTATTGTGGGGTGTTTTGTTTTTTGTTTTTTTTTTTAATTTGTCTCCTCTCACCAGATTGCAAGAAGTGGATGAACTCTTTTGATCACAACTACATGCCATTCCTGGGACAGTGCCTGGCATGTGTTTTATGCTCAGTAAGTATCTGCTGGATGAGAGTCCCCTAGTTAGTAAGCCGCCGATCCGGTCCATCTGGCTCTTTCAATGACTCCACTCTCACCCAGGCCCGTGACCTTTCCCTCCCCTAACCTGTTGTGCTCCTGCCAGTGACTCTTGTGTCCCATTCTCCACACCCTCCTTGACTGTTGCTGTCAGCTTGTTGAACCTTTCTGCTATTATTCATTATTTATTTTTTGTTTGTGCATGTGTGTTGCTAACAGGGGCTTGGTCCTATATTCCTTTTCAATACTCCCTCTGCCCCTGCCACATTCTCCCAGGTGCCTAGCAGAGCCTTGCACACAGCAGGTGTTCTATAAACATCTGGTGAGGGAGAAATGAAGGGCTTCTACTTGAAAGTTTTTCTGGAGTGTGATGATCACACTCTGAGTCTAAAGCTTGTTGGGAGGCTGGAGCAAGGGTAACGCTTGGCCCCTGGGTTGGGGGGTGGCATGCCTACACCCTGTCCACTGGGTAGAAAGTCCACTGCGTAAGAATTTGGGTTCTCAGATCTAGGAAATGCTCTCTTGGTGACCTCTGAGCTACTTAATTTCTTTAACCTTCAGGCTCCTCATTTGTAAAGGACATATGCATCTCAGAGTTAACGCGAGGATTGAATAAGGCCAGGTATGGAGAAACTGAACATGCAGAAAGAGTTCATCCAGTTTTGGTTTTCTCATTTATTATTACAACCCTGCCCTGATGCCAGCCTGCCTAACAAAGGTACCTTGAGTATAGGTGCCAGGAAGATGGAGATTCCTGTGAGAATGAACACCACCAGGCCTGTCAGCCTCTGCTCCCTGTGGGGAGAGGGAAGGTTGGCCAGGGCCTGGGAGAGCCCCTGGGTACCAAGGCTGAAGACCCAAGCCAGACGCCACTATAGAACCTGGTGGGATGGAAGTGGAGGGACCTCCAACAGTCATCTATCAGGGAGGGGCCTTAGCTTGGCATGAAAAACTGGTGGAGAAGGGGCAGGGCGCTTCATTATGAGATCCAGGCCCCTCCATCAGGTCTTAGTTGCTCTTTGTTTTTATTTTTTTATTTTGTTGGAAAATTAGCAATCTTTACACTGCCGTGAAGACTTTCATCTCAGTTTACCAAGTTGATTTCACATACTTTGGATAGTATGTTACAAAATTGTTTTTGTGATGGTTACTTTGTAACACCAGAGAGGAGCTTCCACACTGAGTGGGGTTTATTAGGTGACACCTCCCCCTTGCTCAGCCCTGGCTGCCTCCAGCCTTACTTCAGTGGTGCTCATCTGAGGGCCCTCCCAGTCCCGTGGCTGAAGGAGGAGAGGGAAGATCTGCCACACCCATCTCAGAGCCCAGAACCCACTATTCACCCACTGCAGTGATCAAGGGGGCAGTGAGAGAGCCCTCTGGAGTCACCAGCTGAGAATTTAAGCTGCGCAGATAACTCTGCCTTGTCCCCTGCTGCCCTGCCTTGCTGTACACCTCTCATTCCAGCCTCCTGAATACTAGCCTCACCTGATGCCCAGGAAGCTGGGGGGCTCCCCCGGAGCACAGGCTCTGCTCTCCCTCCGAAGGCTGTCCATGTGGGCCAGGGAGATGACTGTGGCTGAGACATACCAGGGCAGCCCAAGTGCTGATGTGAGCAGCATCAGCACAGCCACACAGAAGAGGTCCAGATGGAAGCCAGCTCCCTTCTGCAGGTGGCGGTGGGGCAATGAGGATGAAGCCAGCCCAGGCTAGCCCTCTGGGGTGGGAGAGGGGAAGCCTGGAACCCACCCAGGGGCTTCTGTCCCTTGTTCCAGAGGCCTAGGGTATAACCTGGCAGGCCTTACCCGCAGTCTATATTCGGCACGGTTGAGAATGACCGCTGTGATCTGCTGGTCCATGAAGATGAGGATAGAGAGCAGCAGGGCAGGCAGGGCGGCTGCCACACTCAGCCACCAAGGGTTGGTCCCAAAAGAAGGTACCAGCCAGTCACGCCCAGGTAGTGTGGGCTGGGGGAGGACATTCCATGGACAGATTGGAGAAAGTCTCCCAAGGACACCTCACCTGCACACTCCAGCCTTGGCATTCTTCCACACACCCCTTACCACAACCTCTCCCCATGAAGACCCTGGATGCCAGGTGGGAGCAATGAGTGTGCATGCATAGCTGGTTCAAAGCATCCCAGTGCCTTAAAAGAGGGCAGAAGGAGGGAGACGAGCCTGGGCTCTGGAGCCAGGGGCTCTGGACTTTGGTTCTCTGGGGCCCTCCCTCCCTACAGATAGAGGAGGTGGTAGATGAGGCCTGCCCATACTTTTTGATGTACAGAGCTCTTCCTCCCTAGGCACCCATCTCAACTTCCAGGGTGGGGCAACTCAGGCTCAGACCTGCCTTGATCTGGAGCAGGGGCA
Source organism: Furipterus horrens (assembly GCF_987537825.1). Lineage (NCBI taxonomy): Eukaryota > Metazoa > Chordata > Mammalia > Chiroptera > Furipteridae > Furipterus > Furipterus horrens. The sequence continues at coordinate 73,698,469 of NW_028327180.1, forward strand.
GGGGCAGGGCGAGGTGTGTCTGTGTCTGCTCTCATTATAAGCGTCTGTGTGGGGGATGGGGCCCCAGTTGTCTCAGGTTCTGAGTCCCTGAGGCAGCCTCCATTGGAGTTCCCCTGTGTCCTGTCCTGGGGGAAGCTGGAAGGGAGGTCTCCAAATGCACAGGCAAAGTCTAGGTGCCAATGCAGTGCACTGTCATGCCCAGGAGGGAGCTCCAGCTTTCCTGGATCAGAGCAGGCAACCAGGGGTCAAAGAAGAGAGTAGTGGAATGGGTAGGGCCATGCCAAGGATAGGGAGAACCATGACAACAGCTAACATTTAGTGAGCTAGCTAACATTTGGCTAACGCTGTGATAAGTACTTTACACTATTATCTGTAAACTTCAAAACACCTATGGGATAGAATATATTGTTATTTATTATTTGTATTTTTAGAGATGTATAAATTGAGGCTCAGAAATGTGGATTAACTTGCCTAAGGTCACACAGGTAGGAAGTGGCAGAACTGGAGCTCAGACCCAGGGCTGGATGACCGCAACCCATCCTTCTAACTCTATACATAGAATAATAGCTACTGAGTATTCTTTGCTCACTGTGTGTCTGGAGCAGCATCTTATTCATCCTCACCACAACTCTGTGAGGCTATTATTACTATTTCTATTTTATAAGTGAGCAAACAGAAGCCTAGAGGAGATGAAGTGTGGGATCTATGCATCTTCTTCCTCTGGGGTCCTGTCTGCTGGTCGTGCTTTCCCCTCTCCCAGCTCTCACCTTGAACTCTCTGGGAACCATGAGCTTTGGCGTAGCTAGGCCCAGGAAGGCATCAAGGCCACAGCCCAGCAGGATGGCCAGGACTGAGGAGAAGTCGCTGAGTACCTTGCGTACCTGGCCACACAGTGGACACTCAGTCAGGTTCATGCCTGCCGTTACCCTAATCCTATACCCCTTCCCATTTACATGCAGGGCCCAAGGCCAAGAGCTAGTCCTCTCCCACAGAAAGAGAGGCAACACTCACCACAGATGGGAAGAAGCGGCTTGTCTTCACATGCTTGAGGGCCATGGCAAAGAGGAAGGAGGTAAGGAAGAGGAGAAGTGAGAAGAAGGCAACATCTGGGACTGTATGACAGCTGGGGCCACGAGGGTGGCCTCCCCGCTGGACACACTCAGGTGGAGGCAGCAAGGATGCATTGACCAGGCCTAGGTCCTGTAGGGATCAGGTTAAGGGTGGCAGCATGAACATCCACTGACACCCACTGAGACACCAAGGGCGCAGGAGAGGAGGTTCCCCAGCCACAGCAAATGGCTGAGTCTCAGTGACCTACAAGAGTTTCTCTAGCCTGTGGGATGGAAAGACCCAGGAATCACTAACTTCTTTGGCCTCCACCCTTTCTTTTCCAGGTTCTCCCAGGAACCAGCTCTCACCATACTTGAGATGTCATCTCTGTCTCTTGGCTTTGTCCTTGTCCACTGAGACTCATTTCCTGGGAGGCAGAGAAGAATTTGAATGTATGTCCCTCCCCTGGGAACTTTCTCCAGCCTGTCAGGAGCCCAATCTCATGGGTCCAGCTGAACCAGAAAGTTCTTAGTTCTGACTCATCTGTCTGCTGACTCCAAGTGCTACCATGTCTGCTCCTCAAGACACTGCCTGGTGCACTGACCCCTTCAGATTCTCTGCTTATCTGTATCCCTGGTGCCCAGAGCAGATGCCCAGCAAATGTTTGCTCAATGGATGAGCATAAAAATCTACCAGGGGCAAAAGTGGTCTTGTTCAAGCCTAGCACAGAGTCTGGCACTCGAGGGACACCTCTTCCCCAGTCCTAGTGTTTCCGTCCCTGTGGAGGGATATGTGCAAGTATAATACTCTGAGCTTCTTTCCACCTGGTCAGTCACTCAGCCCCAGGGGAAGAGCAGTGATTGATTTGATTGATGAGTTTGGGAGAAGGAACTGGACAGGTCTGGCCATGCCCCTTCCTCCCCTGCTCTTGGGAGTAAGCTGCCTGGGCATGTGCATCTAACTCTGCTCCTCTGGAGCAAGACAGTCCCTGTCCAGTGTGGCCATGTTTGGGTTTCATCACTAGAAAACCCATTCACCCATAAATATAACCATGTTCTATCAGCATTGTCAGCATTGCTCTGTTGACTTATTTTCAACTGATTTAGAATCAGAGTGGGGAAGAGTGCTGATTATTCGGTAAGTACTCAGAATTTTGCTGAACTTATCCAGTGGGGACAGCAAGGAGACATCCCCCCTCCCTCTTTATCCTTTCTCATCTTGCCAAGCTCCCTATTTCCCTCATGCACCTCCAGGGTCTGGGTACTGGCAGAAGCAGCCATATGTGGGAGAGCCAGGCCTCTGGATGGGATAGGCACGGGTCAAGCTCAGCATTTTGCCCACAGCATCATAGATGAAGATGAGGCTGATGAGGGCACAGAAGCCTTCCTCAGTGAATCGAGTTAAGTAGCGCACCAGCACACTGGCCTCTGTGGCCACCAGCACCAGGCAAAAGGTGGCCACCCAGACGCCCACCCACAGGCGAAAGGGCAGGTAGTCCAGGCTGTAATCTCTGCAGGGCGAGAGACGGGCAGGGCTTGACAGGGCTGTTCTGCTCCCCACTTAACCCAGGTCCGGTGCCCCTTGAGCCAGACCAATCCACCCTCCCCCGTTGACTCAGCCAGGACCAGGCTATTGAGGTAAGGGAGTACCACCTGCTGAAGTTGAAGAGTAGGCGTTCGAAGACCAGCACTGGCCCCGTGCTGCTGAGGATGGTGAGGGGCTGGCCGGCCATTAGGCAGAAGACAGCTCCAGCCACTGCCGTGCCCAGGAAACTTTCCAGCACCCCCTAGAAGCCAACAGGGGACCCTGTCAACACGGAACCCTGGAGTCCTCAGCACAGTCAGCACAGGAGCGCAGGCCTCCAGGAAGCCTCCTCAGCCCACCTCCAGCCCAGGGAATGGCGAAGGTCATGGCTGGAGAAACACCCAAGATGGGGCCTGCCCCACTTTCACATCTCCACCCACCTGAGCACCATCTGTGGCTTCTCCCAGCAGCCCCCCAAAAGTGATGGCATTGGTGATGGTGGCCAGGTAAATGTAGAGCACAGCCGAGAAGCACTGGGGGTGCAGGGCGTCCAAGAAGTCGCTGGGGTACCACGAGGCCTTCCGGCGCACATCCTGGACAAGGCCCCCAAACAGCCTCCCGCCCATTGGTCGTCAATGATACAGGTATCAACACCCCACACCCCTATCTCCACTACTGTCCCTGACAAGGTGAACACACATCGCTATGCTCCTGGGGTTCCTCACCCCTCCCAGTACCCTGACCCTGACTCTTGATTCCCACCCTAGCTCGACTCACCTGCCCGTCCGCTGCAGCTCCGTGCTGGGAGCGTGCGGTGGGTGGCCATGCCTGTCCTCAGCCCAGGCCTTTCGCGGTGCAGAGGGGCCCTTAACCTCCTGCATTTGCAAGGGGAGCCTGAGGTGAAGGGGAACCATGGTTGAGTGAGAATCTCTAACCGGTGTCCAACTGGGCACCAACTTCATAGTGCCCTGCCCCCTGGTGGCTGCTCCGTGTTTCTGCCGGCAGACTCCAAATCCAAGGGTAAGTCCCTGTTCCTTTCCTGGGATTCCCTCCCTTCAACAGTGGAACTGGACCCAAGACTGTGGGAGAGAGAGATCTATATGGGATGATGACTCCAGATACCTTTTGTGCTGAGAGGGCAGACATTTAGGTGGGGAAATCCGGACTGTCGGGTCCCACCGACCTGGAGGGAGCACTGTCACCTCCTCTAGGAAGGCATCCAGGGCTGCCAGAAGGTCATGAAGGTTGCTGGCCCGACGAGCTGCCCACTGGAATTGCTGGGGACAGGCACAGAGTGTGAGTAAATGCATGTCTGGGTTCTTACAAGCATTTTCACAGTCTCAAAAACTAGACACACACGAGTCATGTAGGCAGTCTAGTCATTGAAGCATTTGTTCATTAATGCATGTATTCAGTGAGTATCTATTGGGTGCCTGCTGTATGTCAGCACTGTGCTAGGAAAGGGGGCTACAGTCATAGCCAAGGAAACTTCCGTCCTCATGCCCACAAACACAAAGCCATACTCTAGCTCATTGCTGTAGTTAATCACACTTCGAGTATACACACACACACACACACACACACACACACACACACACACACACCTGTCCAGCTCACCGGGTCACTGAGGAGGACAGCCACTGCCCGGCCCATCTCATGGTAGCTCCTTCCCAGTGTGGCAGGACCAAGGAGGAGGCAGAAAAATCTGAGGAAGGAACCAAGCCTCAGGGAGGGTCAGAGGCTGCTATCCCAGCACCCCTGACTTCTGACTCCCCCTCCCGCCCCCATACACACACTCACGTGCACACCCACTCTGCAGTCCTGTCCACTCATCCCTCCTCAGTCCCCTGAGCACCATCCCCCACACTCCCCAAGAGAACTAAACCAGAGATTCCCCAATCCCCTCCCCAGTAAAGGCTCTTCCCTGGGCTCCAGGATCCCTCACTCCCACTCAGCAGCCTCACCTGCTGGGGAGGCGCACCTCCATAAGGGACCCCAGCACCACAGGATCCCGCAGTCGCACAAAGGCCCCCAGTGGCTGTGCCAGGAAGCTCAGCTCTCCTGCCAGCACAGCTCCCGCCTCAGCCCCTGGAGGTAGTTTCTGTCTCAGAGCATTCTGGCACTGAATGGGGATTCAAAGAGACACAGAGGATGAGCAGTTATTGGTGGAGGGGATGTTGGCTGGGTATCAACTGATGGGGAGTCCTGTTAACCCCTGATCCCTCTCCCAGCCCTGCCCAAGGAAGGGCCGCAAACCTGTTCCTTCAGGGGGGCTTCCTCATCATGAGAAGACTCTCTTGGATGGGCAGGGCCTTTAAAACAGGATTTTGCCGTGATTAAGAGCACAGGCTCTGGGAATGGATCCACCAGGGCTCCCTGACCAGCTTTGCCACTGACAAGCTGTGAAAACTGGAGCACACCCTGAGCCTCAGTTTTCTTATCACTAAAATGGGCGTTACTGTGGTACTACTGCACAGGGTGCTTGTGAAAATTACATGACACATGCATGCAAAGCTCCCAGCGCAGTGCCTACCAAGACCCCTTCACAGAGCTCTTGCTGTTATGATTCTACTCCATCTCCCCTCACCGTTCCCCCCGCTTCCCCTTACCCATGAATCCTGCGTTGAAGTCTAAGCTGAAGCTAGGCCACTTCTGGTCCAGGAAGGTGCGGGAGAGATCCGGGACCCTCCCACCCCAGGATGTTTGGTCCTGGGCCCAGGGAGGGACCTCTTACCCCAACAGGGCCTGGTGTCTTTGGTCTGGATGAGGTGCTGGGGTCTCTGCAGCAACAAGGACTGCAGCTGCCCTCTCAGCTCCGGGCTCAGTGACTCCACTCTGGTCACCTGCTCTGGAGAACAGAGATGGGGTCCAACTCTTTCCTGAGAGCTCTTGGTCCCCAAAATCTTCTTTCCTCTCTGCCCAGGTCACTTTCCCTCCTGGGAGTCACAGGGAACAGAGGAACCGGTGAACTTGATCCTTCATTCTGATTCTCTCCACCCCCACCCCCATGACAGGGATGGATAATCCCTAAGGCGGGTGTGGTGGGCTCTGGAACATTCCAAGACTTTGGGGGGAAATCTTAGAGAAATGACGGCATGTCTGCCCAGGCCCTCCCTAGAAAGGCTCCCAGCATACCCACGAGCTCCAGGAGGCTCTGAGCTGGACAGTCCAGCAGGACAAGGCCCTCGGCCAGTAGACTGCGGAGCTTCTGCAGGCTGGGCAGTGCCAGGGTGGGTACATGGGGGGCACTCCACCGGCCCCCACCTACCTCCAGCTTCTCTTCAAACAGCACCCACCTGTGGTAGAGAGGGGTGAACAGTGTTATTTGGGGCATCTCTCCCAGGTCCAGGAGTGGGGACATAGGAGAGCCAGGGAAGGTAAGTTAATGAGGGGAGACATGGGCCCAGTGATGCAGAGTATTCTTCTCCCCAGACAGTCACTCCTAGTCTTGGGGCTTGGAGAACTCAGAATTAGACTGCAGAGAAGGCTGAGCATCACACAGGTTGAAGGCCTAGAATATGGACACAGAGAGGAACTCCTGATTGTGGGTAAGAATACTCACCTACAGGAAGAGCTGGGGTCATGGAGGAGGCTCCAGCTGAGGAGGGGGAGGACCCCGTAAAACTGGCCTGCGTTTCACTCACCTGCCTGTCTCTCTCCACTCCAGCACCTGGGGCCAGCCCAGAAGCTCATTCAGCTGAATGAAGAGCAGAGGGTCCTTGGGTACCTCCAGTTCCTGGCTATCGGTGTCTGAGAAGCTATCAGGTCTGGATCCAGAGCCAGGGCCACTGTCCAGCTGTCCTGTGGGCACATTTTTATAAGCACTGTGGACATCAAACTCCTCCTGGCCTGGCAGCTTCATCTTGGTGAGGCTTGCACAGCCTTTTAGGACTAGTGCGGTCCTAGCTTCTGAGGCCAGGGGCCTCCGGGGTTGGCTGCATTTATAATGTACCTGCATGGAGCACAACACAAACAGAGCAGGGCCTGCTGACTCCAGAGCCAACCGGGTCACTTCCTCCTCTCTTGCTACCCCCACCCCCATCCCAGCCTAAGAGTGTTTGCAAGGCTAGCCTGAACTCTCCCGGGCTCTCCAGAAATGCCCAAGCTGGGGCCAAACTGTTGTGTGCATTTTCTGTGGGATCAGGTCTGATCTCACTGTGTTTTGTGTAAATGAACAGTAAGTTGTTGGCCAGGGTCTGAGGATTGACACCACCAGATATGCTGCCCCCTATGCTGTGTCAAATAAAAACACCAAACACTCAGGACTATTTTGGGTGTCACCAACACACCCTGAGGTCACTCACTTGAACAAACAGAGACTTAACAAATGACTGGATTTATAGAAGCCAGGCAGGGTAAGGGAGACAGCAGGCAGAGGCCCTGTCCATTAAATGGATGAACGATGGAAAGTGGAAGCAGTTCATGGAGCACACCAATGACTGGGTCTTGCATTCCTTTGTCAAACAACACTGGGGAAACTCCCCAAGCTAACCGTGTCCCTGGGGACTTCACCTTTAACTAAACCCCCCAGTGAGGATAGAGGAGCCAACTAAGGTGTGTGTCTGTATGAGGGAGTTCCTGAAGCTGAATAAGCAAAGGAGAATGTGGCCTATTAGCAAGTCCTGTTGGTTCTGCCTTCTGACTATATCCAGCATCCAACCACATTGTCCCACCTCCAGCGTACTACCCTGATCCAAGCTGCCATCATTTTCCACCTGAATTATTTCAATAGCTTTCTAATCTCTTCCAATAATCTCCCTACTTCCACTCTTCCTTCCTTGCCCAAAGTCCATTCTCCACACAACAGCTGTAAGGGTCGTTTTAAAAGGTTCAAAATTCACCCAATACATTTCCATTACTCCTAGAAGAAAAATTAAACTCTGTCATGGCCTGCAAGAGGTATAGTCTGGCCCCAGCCCACCCTCCTGACCTCATATCATTCTTCCTTTGTTCTTTGCTTTCCAGCCACACTGGCCTTTGTTTTGCAAGGTCTGCTCCTACCTGAGGATCTTTGCAGTATCTCTTCTTGCTGCAAGGAAAGCCACCCCCCCTAGATCCTCACATGGCTGGACCCCCATAACCTGAGTCTCATCTTACATGGTATCTATTCAAGGACACCTTCCTTTTCCATCCTGAGTTTCCCTCTTGGGTCTCTCTTCATCACATTTCTGTTTTATTTTCTTCCTAGCAGTTATCACTATCAGTAACTACCATCGGTTATTTACTTGTTTATCGTCTATTGCCTGCCCCTACACACAGACACACACTCACACAGTGGAATGTACCATCCACGGATCAGGTATTTTATCTCTCATCTTCACCGCGACCCCTGGAGTACCCAGTGGCTGGCCCTCAATAGATACTTCAATGAGCGCATAGAAAGGGAGGGTGGGAAATGAGATGCGCTTCTCCTGGAAGCCACGCGGGGGCACTAGTCCCCGCAGACAGGATCGATAGGGCCACTCCCTTGGGCCGAGCGGCGCGGTGAGCAACAGCGAGAGAGCAAGGGCGGGATTCTTGATTGTCCGCTTTGCCCTGGCCCACAGCTGACTGGCCTGATGGGACCCGGTGTTGGGGAAGCGGGACAGGGATGGGGAGAGAAGGCCAAGCAGGCTCCTCGGAATGTAGTTCAAAAGCCCCTCTAGATGCCTGGGAGCCATCTCCTCTCTGAGAAATAGGACTCACACTAGCCCTCCCCACCAAACGCAGTCTGGACTTGGGGAGATTTGTCCCGTGTTCCAAGGGCTCACAGGCCAAGAACTAGAGGAGTGAGTCACTATATTATTACCAGTTCAGGACACAGGGTGCCGAGTCCAAGGCGGGAGTTGGTTTCAGTCCTAGGAGCAATAGAAACTGGCTTAGGGCCTGAGAGGGCCTGGAATCCTGTGACCACCCCCTTCAAGAGTGTGCCCCAAGCTCAGGGGCCAGTGACTCAAGAGAGCCTGAGGGGGACAGGAGCATGGGCTTGGTGTGAATACCCCCTCATACAAACACCTTTCCTTCCCACCCCCTACTCCTGTCAGAGTTCAGATGGCCTACCATTGCCTTCTCTATGGCCCCAACTACCCTGGCTCCCAAGACTGCCTGCAGTAGAGGACCACCATGCCTCCACTCTCCCCAGGTCCCATTTCCGCCTCTTGGGCCTTGAGTGCCTGAGCTGGGCAGGTTGGTGAAGGATGCAAGGAAGAACTCAAAGGTCTGCCTGTCAGCACCAGCAATCTCCCAGACAGGAAAGGTGTGCTGTGTGGGTGAGCAGCTGGGGGTGAGGGCACCAGAAATTGCCCTGGCCCAGAAGTTCTGGGACTGGAGTCTCATCCTGGCTCAGTCACAGACTTGTTGGATGTCCTTGAGCAAAGCCCTTCCTGAGTTTTCTTATCAGCAAAGGGGGGATAATAAAAGTACATACTTCATAGGCTTTATTAAATGAAATAATGCATGTAAAACAGAACTGGCACAGAATTAACATAATAGAGAGGGCTGTGATTATTATATAGCTATGAAAATAGTCACTCCCAGAGTGGGGAAGAAAGAAAATATTATACACTGAAATGCCAATTGTATTCAACCCTTGTGCTAGGCACATTATCTTATATAATCCTTAGAACAAGGTTCTTAAGAAGTAATTTTTTAAAACTTTTTTTAAACAAAGAGGAAGGGGGAGAGAGAAAGACATTGATTTGTTGCTCCATTTATTTATACATTCATTGGTTGCTTCTTGTATGTGCCCTGACCAGGGATCAAACCCACAACCTTGGCATATCAGGATGATGCTCTAACCAACTCAGCTACTCAGCCAGGGCTAACTTATCTTTTAAACTATTTATTTGTGTGAGTCTAATTATAGAAGAAGAATTACAGAAGTTGAAGAAAAAGTACAGAGAGGTCTCTAGCTGGTACTTTTCATCCAGTCTTCCCCAATGGTAACATCGTACCTAAGGCTAGAGAGTTCAATATCAAAACTAGGAAAATGATATTAGTATGATACTGGTAACTAGACTACAGTCCTTACTCAGGTTTCACCAATTTCTACATGAACTCATAGTTGTTATTTTTGAAATTTTATCACATGTATAAATTCACTTATGAGTTGGGCAAATTGCTCAAACTCTTTAACCCTTGGTTTTCTCACCTATAAAATGAGGTGAAAATACTGTCTTCCTCTGATGACTGTTGTGAGAATTAAGTAAGATAATATATGTAAAATTCTTAGAGTAATGCCTAAAATGTAGTGAGAGCACACAGTAATTTTAAGTATTTATTTAGAAAAAGCATGTTTTGACCTTGGCCAGGTAGCCCAGTTGGTAAGAGCATCATCCTGATATGCCAAATTTGGGGGGTTGATCTCTGGTCAGGACACATACAAGGAGCAACCAGTGAGTACATAAATAAGTGGAACAACAAATCTCTCTCTCCCTCTCTCTCCACCCCTTCCTCTCTCTCTCAAATAAATAAATAAATAATGTTTTTTAAAGCATGTTTTGAAGTGACTTAAAATACATAAAAACTAATATTTCTTATAGAAGAACACAGGAAATGTCCATAAGAGTAAAAATAACACAAAATAAAATTTTCATAATGTCCTTATCCCCAAATAACCACTGTTAAGCATTTTACACCACAGATTTGAGGTATGTTTTGTAATTCCCACTCTTTGTAAGAACACTGAGGCTCAAAGAGGTTCAGCAACTTGCCATAGTCACTGAAGTTATGAGTGAGGAACAGATTTATTTTTCCCCACTTTAAACAACTTTGTTAAGTTATAACTCACATATCATACAATTTACCTATTTAGCATATATAATTCAATGTTTTAAAATATATTAACAGAGTTGTACAACTATAACTGAAATCTAATTTTATTTTATTTTTTAAAGATTTTATTTATTTTTAGAGAGAGGGGAAGTGAAAGAGAAAGGAGGGAGAGAAACATTGATAGGTTGCCCCTCATGCACCCCCAACTGGGGACCTGGCCTGCAACCCAGGCATGTGCCCTGACTGGGAATCAAAGTTGGGACCTTCCAGTTCATAGGAAGGTGCTCAAACCACTGAGCAACACCGCCCAGGGCCAATTTAATTTTAGAACATTTTAATCACACCCAGAAGAGACCCCATACTCATTAATGGTCATTCCTCATTCCCTGCCATGATGCCACTCATCTACTTTCCATATCTATAGATTTGCCAATTTGGGATCTTTCATATGAATGAAATAATAAAACATGATCTTTTGTCACTGGCTTTTTTTCTTAGTATAATGTCTTCTTTAAGATTTTATTTATTTATTTTTAGAGAGAGGAGACAGGAGGGAGAGAGGGAGAGAAACATCAATGTGCAAGGGAAACAAATTAGTTGCCTCTTGTATGTGCCCTGAATCTGCAACCCAGGTATGTGCCCTGACTGGGAATTGAACCAGCAACCTTTCTCTTTGCAGGATGATGCCCAACCAATGGAGCCACACCGGTCAGGATATTAGCATTATGTTTTCAAGGTTTATCCACATAGCATGTGTGAGTATTTCATTCTTTTTTATTGCCAAAATAGCATTCCTTTGTATGGACTTACCACATTTTATTAATCCATTAGAGACTTTTACCATTGATCTGTTTTTGAGGAGCTGAGATTTAATGCACACTCTTGCCTCCAGGAGCTCACTGCTGGTGGCAGCAGACAGGCCTATGAGTGATACCAACCCAGGCCGACTGGGATGAGCAGCTACTGCCGGCTTTGAGTGCTTACTATGTTCTAAATGCTGCCTGAGCACCTCCCAGATTATCTCAGTGAGTCTTCATGACAGCCCTTTGAGGTAGGTATTGGTCCCGTTTCTGGAAATTGAGACTGAGAGAAGACTCTTGTTCAAGGTCAGAGCTAGGGACCAGAGGACCCAGCATTCAGAAAGAGGTCAGTTGCTTGCCTCAGCCTGAGCTTCACAGCTTCTCCTCCGAGGGGTCCAGACAAGATGCTAAGGGAGTGTGTGTGGAGAGAGTCTCTCCAGTTGGAGCTTTGGGCTTCTCTGATCCTGGAGCAGGGGTGCCCTTCCCTCATCCCACTCCAACCCCAGACCACCAACATCCAGCCAAGACCTGGAGCGGGCCCTGACAGCTGAATCCTGTTTCCATTCCTTACAATACCCACATCCCTTTGAAAGGGAAGAGGCAAAGGTATCAGAAAAATTGAGCTGCAGAGGAAAACCACGTGAGCCTGCCACAGACTGCTCTGCCTCAGGCTCTCCAGGCACCTGTGACCTGGACTGCCAGACTCAGGAAGGGTTGGGAAGGCAACTGCAGGTATGTTGTTTTTGAGTTTCCAAGTAATTATGTTCTCCTTCCTTACAGGAAAGATTTAAAGATAACAAGAGACATAGATACAAGTAAATATTTAAAGAATGATTAAATATCCCTGTGATGAAATCAAATTAGAGAAGAAAAAAGAAATATTTGTCCTTGAAATGCTGGGCGAGGTAGGAGTAACCATTGTAAACAAGAACCAAAACTTAACTGTGATATTCCTGATTCACAAGAATTTCACACCTGTCATTAGTTAATAAAAGGAAGTACTTATATCAGACAGTCATGAGTCAAACTTCCTAACACTGAACTATAAGAAGAATAATTTATTACCCTTTATTCAGACACTGGTCAGGGATATTATTTGTAATAGTATCTGGCACAGCATACTTAGCAAGAATACAGAAAGGCTTTTCATATGACTGTCTCTTGTGTGAATGGTTCTCAACCTTTTCACAATCAATCTTTTCTTTTCATAAATGTTGTTAATACTTGCTTACTATTCTGAAATAAAATTCACAGATACTATCTTATCTGCACATTTATTCTGTAAAGAAAGTTAATACCCTAATTAATATTAAAGAGAAAATGATTTTAAAAGTTTGAATATATAAGTACTTGGTCACAACAACTCTAGAAATGTCAGTGAAGTAGCCCATTGCTTGCATCTACACACTCTTATTTTGAATATGACAGCTACAAATACTGACTGATACAGCTGTATTGTTTGGTCACCGAGATAACACCAAAATGAATAATTCACACTAAATTCATTCCTGGAAAACTCGGTGCAGAAACTTTTTTATTTTTGTGTAAATTAGAGATAATTCTCAGCTTAGGTAATTATAATCACATTTTTCACCCATATGAATGGCTGGGGAGGATACTTAAAATTAGTGTGAAATATGGGGGCAATTCTTAATTGTGTGAGCCTGACAGCCCCACCGCCTACCCCCCACCCCTCCACCCCCCAGCCTCATGCCTGAGGACTCTCCGATCAGCGACTATCAAAAACTCACCCAGACATTCCTAGAATGTCCTCTAGGGGTCAGTATCTCTTCCTTTGTGAACCACTGTCTTAGAACAAACCTCAGTTAATAAAAAGAGCAAGTGGATAATGTTAAATTGTGAAACTGCAAGCTCTGTGACCGCATTCCCAAGAGGAACTGAACCTATGCATTCTTGGTTCAGAATGTGCTGTGACCTCATTCCAGGGTTGAGCCCCGGAGAAGATAATAACAGTACTGATCTATTTATACAGAGCTTTCCATTTTGCCACTGCTTTCTCCTTCAACTGTCATAGGAACCTTTTAGGTGATTGTCATTCTCCCCACTCATAGATGAAGAAGCTGAGGCACAGAGAGAAAGGTTATCTATCATGCCCTGTAGATTAGGCACTGTGGATTGACATAGACTTGCTTCAGTAAGCTTTTTTGACAGCATGACTGCAAACAATTCATGATGGATGGCACTGGTCAGTGCCTGAAACAGCAATTGTTCTAGCTCCTCATTTTACATATGAAGAACCTGAGGCTTGAAGAGGGAGGTGGATTATGTAATAGGTGAGTGAGGAATCACTTGCCCCCTCCTTGCTGACAGCCATCTGTGCTAGGGAAAGGGCCCAAGTCCTGGGACGGGAGATGTTAGTTCCTCAAAGTCACAGAAATGGGCCCCCAATTGGAGGCAGATGGCTTGGAATCCAGGCCTGAGCTAAGTACATTATTATAAATGTCCCTTCTTCAACATCTTCTGGGGGTACCAGTGATTCCTGACTCTCCCCATCTCACCCATTCCTATTCTTCATCCAATTCAAATGGATCCTGACCCCAGGCAATCAGACAGGAGAGCCTGTCTACACCCCAGTGTGTGTGAAGCGTTATCTGGTACTACCTCCAGTCAGCGTGGGAGGTGCAAGGGGGCTCCAAAGGGCAGGCCTGAGCTCAAGTCCAGCTGCATCCATAAAACTGTCTGATCAGCTGGTTCAGATGGGGATAGAGAACAGGGTTGAGAGAAGCCTGCTTGGGGCAAGGAGCAGTGACCCCTTACCCTGAGCTTCCATGTTTGGGTAACTCTGGGCTCGTGACCACCTGGTAACAGAAATGTCCTCAATGGGGGCTCTCCTCCTTTATCACTCTCCCCAGCCAGCACAGCTCTGGATCTGCTTAGAACTCACTTCTGGTCAGAGTGGAAGGAGAAAGCAGCTGAATCCCCTCTTTCAGGGAGCATGCACATGCTTCTCTCTGAGCTCTGAGCCAGGGTTGCTTTCTTGAGTGGAGGTTTCCAAAACTCCTGGTGGCTTTGCAGATGCCCATCTCATTGATAAGCATGGCCATCTAGCAGCAGAGAGGGACCACTTCAGTCTGAGGATGGCTGGCTCAGGGTAAAACAACACCTTATTTAAATTCCCACTGGAAGGAAGGAAGGAAGGAAGGAAGGAAGGAAAAGGGAAGGGAAGAAAGAAAGAAGGGAAGAGAGCAAGAAAGAAAGAAAGGAAGGAAGGAAGGAAGGAAGGAAGGAAGAAAATAAAGACATTTGTTCTCAGTAATAGCTCTCACTGAGTAAGCACCTACTATGGGCCAGACATCATCATATTCTGCTTTATACACATGATCTGATTTAATCATCACGAGAGTCCTAAAATAATAGTTACTTTTATTATCTTCATTTTGCAGATGAGCAAACTGTAGGTCAGAAAAGTTGAATAACATATCCAAAGTTAGAAAGCTGAAAAAAAAAATAGCAGAAACAAAATTTGAATCCATGGCTGTCTGGCTCCCAAGAGCGCACCCATTTTGCTGGCTGCCCTGTTGCCCTTATTTAATCCTCCTTCCAGCCTGTAAGGCAGAGGTTCATATCCTCACCCCCAGGACAAATGGAGCACTGAGCCTCAGTAAGGTTGACATGTTACTGTTGCTAGAAGCTGAGAGAGGGCAGCGGTCGCCTCATCCACTTATTCAGGATAATGTTCAGTTTAGGAGCACAAGTCCAGGACAAATTGAGGCTGAGATTCTTACTATTAGGGTGACCTTGGGCTGGTACTCACCTCTTTAAACTTCAGCCCTTTAAAATGGGGAGAATTATCTACTTGTAGGTCAGTTGGGAGGATCAGGCCAAGATAATGCATGTGAAGTGTTGAGGATGTCGGAAGTGTCTTTAATTAAAGCTCCTTGGCCTGTGCCTTAGTGGTTCAGATTTTGTTCAGATGCTTGACACATTATCCTAGATAATTGTGCAGACCAGTGCTTCCAAACCTGGCTGATGTAAGAATTAGTTGCCAAAAGTGTCAATGCTTAGGCCCACCCCAGGAGGTTTTGAACTAGGAGGACTGAGCTGGGCCTTAGTGCTTTTTATCTTTAATAAATTCCCAAGTGATTCTCATGCACAGCCACCAATCCACTAGTGTAAACATCTCAGCCACAGTGCGGAAGAGACTCAGATTTGTTCCTCTCTAAGTCCCTTTCTCCCCTTCCTTGTAACCACCCTTTTGCACAGCTCCTCCCCACTGGCTTGTGAGTGCTCTCGCCAAATCAAGGTCTATATGGCTTAGCAGTAAGCCAGTGGCACCCAGAGTATCATGGACCGGCCTCTCCAGATGCCTGGACGCCCAGCATAGGGCTGGGAAGCAGGATTCCAGGGTTTCTAACCCCTTCTGACTCATTGGTGGCCCAGGGCTGGTCTATCTCTAAGCCCCAATTTTCTCATGGTCCATAGGTCATCAGGGAAAGTGGAGTGGCCCATTTATTGGGACTCTGCTTCCTTAGAAGTGTGTCTCTGGCACTAGACAGCCAGAGAGCAGGTAGGGGAAGATGTGAAAGAATCTGCATGACTGTGCTTTCCCAGTGACATCTCATTTGATGCTCACTGCGGTAGGGAATAAAATCAGCGTCTGCCTCGGCCTGTATCATCTTCTGTTATCTGTCTCTAGCTTTTGCTCCAATGTTATCTCATATCCCTCCTTCTTTTTTGGCCTCCTTGCTGTTCTTTGAATGCTCTACACTTGTTCCCACATCAGAGTTTTTGCACTATTTGCATGGCTTAGACTGCTTTTGCCACAGATGACCACAAGTATGGTTCCTTCTTATTCATGCCTCACCTTACATGCTACCTGCCCAAAGAAGCCTTTGTTAATCAGTCACCAAATCTAAATTGTCATCCCAAGCACTGGGACACATCATTTTATAGTACATCATTGTATTTTGACTTTCATCTTGGCTCTGTCATCATAACATCTATTTTTCCTTCTTTATTGACTCTATGCTGCCTGTGTCCCCCTTCTGCAGAAAGAATGTCAGCTCCATGAAAGCACATCCTTGGCTGTCTGGTTTATTGCTCAGTCCCTAGTGTCTGAAAGGCATTCAGTGGGTGTTTGTGGAATAAATGAGTTAATGAATTTGCCTAGCATTAATCGCCATTTCTTTTTTGGTTAGGAGACACTCAGTGTTCTGAGAGGGGAAGTGACTGTCCCAAATACATTCCAGGCCTTTTGTCTTCTTTTCCAGGCCCTTCCGGTAAAGCCTGGCTGACACACAAACCTAGCTGGGGTGGGGCTTCCAGGTGTGATGAAAGCCTGGAGTTGCCCCATGAATGGGACTAAGGCTGATGTGGGGGTGAGAAGGCAGAAGAGCACACGAAGGGAGCGGCAGGTTGGCACAGGACAGCAGGGTGTAAACTTGGCCTTAGGTCTGGGAAAGAGGGGTGACTTGGCTATGTGTCAAGAAGTGTTTCCCTCCATCCTCCCTTGGGGAGATCTCTGACCCAAAGGTGGCTTTTAGGGGTGGGGGTGAGGGTGGGGGGAAGAAGCAGGTGATCAGGCAGCTGCTGAGGTAGAACAAAGGTGTGGCCCACTTCCGACCATCCACTGAGACCCACGCCCAACACTGATCACCCAAAGAAATAATTCTACAGTGGCACTTGGCCAAATAGGTGACAGGTAAACTTCTGCCTGGAAGCAGCCCAACTATAGTATGGAACTTCACACCTGTGGGGAAAAGGGAGAAAAGAGGCCTCTAAGGAAATAGATTTGTCAAGGTGGAATACTTAGTGATGATGATGAAGATGATGATATCACATGTATTGAGAGTTTATAATATGCCTGGCGTGGTACTAAGTGCTTTATATGTGTTCCCTTGTTCAATCTTCAAAAACCTCTCTCCAAAGTAGGTGTTAATAGTATTAATATTATTCCCATTTCAGAGATGTGGAAATTGAGGCTCAGTGAGATTGAATATCTTGACCAAGTTACACAGTAAGTAGAAAAGGGAGGATTCCAATTTAGGGCTGTATTGATTCCAGTGTACCTTATAGCCTAGGCCTGGGGAGGGCTGCTGGGGGCAGGTTAAGAGGGCAGAGCCTGATTGACCCCTACAAAAGCAGGAATGGGGAGGGACAGTAGGATTTATGCACAGTAGGATAGACTGTGTATAAATAGCAGGCCTGTTTTTATCCCTACACATGGGCTGAATCAGGCAAGCAGCTCTATCTGGCACAACTTGAGGGCTCTGAATGCCAACCCAGCTCTGTGTCATACAAATCCCTCCCCAGCACGTTCCTAGGAGCTGAAATACCCTACTGAGAGTCATTTCTTTGGGTCAGGACATTGACTCCAGAAGACCCCTGTAACAATAAATAGGTTGGAAGAGAAATACATCACTCTCCTGCCACCTGTTGAACAGAGCAACCCTAAGCTAGCTAGCTGCGTCCTGCAGAAGTGGAGCTCAGTTTCTCTGTTGTAGAAGAAGGTCGTATTCAAAGGCAAGGAAAAGTATGAGGCTTCTTTCACAACCTGTGTCTCTCCAATCCCAGAAGCCTGGAAATTATAATCCATAGTCCACAAATTCTGGTGGACACTGTGTCCTCTGGGGGGAAAAAGGGGGAAGGTTGGAAGAATCCTAACCTCTGCTTTTGTTGGATTGATACCAAGTGTCTGCAACTGCAACTCTGGTTACTCCCGGCTCGTGAGACCTGCTAGTGTTCATGTGTCTAATAATTAAATGACAAATAAATGTATTATGTATCGGTAGGCAAAGAAGCAGGTTTCCGAAACTGATAAGCCTTACTGGTAGAGAGCCCCGCTTTGGAGCAGGGATGACCTTAGGGACCGGGCCTGGGAGAAGGAAAGGAACGTGGGTGTCCAAGGGCAGAGCTCAACTCAGCAGTCGCAAGGCTGCAGCTTGACAAAGGTTTGGGAAAAGGTAGAACTGGTCCCCGCCACCTGCCGGTCACCAGTCTTACCCATAGTGAGGTCGTGGCTGCCTTGGCGTGGTCCCCAAAAAATGTGAGGGCCGCCCCTACTCCCGCCCCTTTCCCCGCCGCGCCCGCCGGGTCGGGGGCTCTGCTGCAGGCGCCGGGAGCCGGGCGACTGTCCCAGCGCAGGAGGGGGAGGGGGCGGCGCGAGGCGGGGCGGAGCGTCAGCGCCTCCGGGAGCCTTATTCCCAGCCGCTGCGCGCTGGGAGCGCTCAGTCGACTGAGGGAGCTGCACACATCACGAGGCCCGCCAGCCAGCCTGATCAGGGCGCAGGGGCTTGGGCGGACAGAAGCACGGCCGGACCGACGGAGTGAGCAGACAGACACCCGGCGGCCGCTAGCTCCGTGCAGGTCCCAGCAAGGCTTGCACCCAGAGGCCGGCAGCAGTCCGCGCCCCGCGGAATCTCCTGCGCTCCTCCCTCCCTGGTTACCGTGCCAGCGCCCCGTGGCCGCCGCCTCAAAGTGACTGCTGCCTCGCCGCCTTCTCAAGTCCGGGACCATGAAGCTGCTGCCGTCGGTGGTGCTGAAGGTCTTTCTGGCTGCAGGTGAGAGGGCTGCTGACGGCCCCAGAGGTCAGGGGCGGGGGTTGGGGGCGCTCTGCTGGGGGTACGGGGAAGGTCGCTGCAGCGCCCCCAGTGTGGGCCACTTGGTGGGGCCCGTGCTCCCTAGTAGGCGGGCGCTGGCATCCATGCATGGCGACGGGGGTCTGGGCGGAGGGTCTCATGCGGCCTTGCCCCCTCACTCGCAGTGCTCTCCGCGTTGGTGACTGGAGAGAGCCTGGAGCGGCTTCGGAGAGGGCTGGAGGGTGGAACCAGCCACCTGGGATCTCCCACTGAATCTACGGACCAGCTGCTACCACCGGGAGGCGGCCGGGGCCCGGAAGCCCTGGACTTGGAAGAGACCGACCTGGACCTTTTCAGAGGTGGGTGTGGGGGCTGCCCATCCTCAGACCCTGGTGGGCAGGTGAACAATAAACAGATCTGGGATTCATATTGTTTGGGCACACCTGTGGGTTTGGGGTATTCATGGAAGACTTCAAGGGAAATCTGCTCAGCCTGGCAAGCATACTGAGGGATCCTGGAATATGGGTCCCCCTCTTTTTTGCCTTTGGTTGCCATATGCCAAGTTTCTGCCCTTATAGTACCTTGGAGCAAATGGAAGCAGGCAAGGTGTCTGAGGTCTGTACATTCCTCTGAGGTAAGCTGGGTGGTAGGAACAAGAAATGGTTGAGATGCTTTCCCTAGAGTTTCTATGTAAATGAGCACAAGTCCTAATTTCCACATCAAATGACTGTTATTTAGAAAATAACAGATGTGGAGATGCTAGGCACATAGTGGGTATGCACTGTTAGTCTTCTCCATCCACCTGTCTCCAAGTTGGGGAAACAGAGGGGAATGAGAAACTCTTGGTCTCCCCAGGTGAAGCCAGCACCTCCTGGGAATGTTATTAATGCTGAGCACTGGGTCTCTAGGGAGCTGTATTGAAATACTGGGTGTCTACAAATCCTACCCAAAGTCTAGAGACTTCCTGACCACCTTGAGTCCTTGAGAGAAACTCCAAGGGAGGAAGGGCCCAGTGGGATCCTCCAACCAGCAGATGCGGCCATTGGCTGAGTATGGGAACAAAAAGGGCAGAGTCCAGAGCCTCTGGCATTGCCTGTTTCCCTGGCCTCAGCCACCTGTAGCAAATCTTGAGGGCGGAGCAGGGACGGAGCCCTGGAGGACCGGAATGACTATATTTGGCTGGAAAGATACCCACCTGTTCTAGCCCCGCCTCCAACCACTAAAATCCCTCCTTATGCTGGGCTCCTTAGGTGCTGTCTCCACTTTGTAAAATCAAGGTTCTGCAGCAAAGCTCAGCCTGGGTTCCCACCCTTCATCTTCTCAGAGTGGACCTTTGGGGTCACCTCTGAATGCTCCTGACCCCCTGTTTCTAGGCTGGGCAGAGCTGAGCTGTGACTCACCCTCCACCCACACAGCTGCTTCTCATACCTCTGCAGACCTGACTCACTGCTCCTTCTCCCAGGCAGGAGATTGACTGTCACCCTGTCACTCTTTCCCTCCCCTTTCTGATTGGCTTGGGTTATCTGTCTCAATTTCACCACAGCTCTGGCCACTGAGTTCCACTGAGCATCCACCTCACCTTCTGAGCCCTGAAGGGGCCTGCCTGGGTCTGCACCCGAGGAAACTGGAGACTCTGGGACTGCTAGCACCTGTCTCTCTTCCCTTCTCTTGGCTTTGCTGGGGGAAGATTATTTCTTAGGTCTGGGTATCCTATCACTTAAAACAAATGTTGCCATTTATTAAGTGCCTACTGTGTTCTAAGCATGCAACATGTTATTGTAGGTTTATTAATCCTTATAGCAACCCTCTGAGTTGGGAACTCTTACTGTCCACTTTTTACTGAGAGCCCCAGGATTTAGAGAGATTAAGTGACTTGCCCAAGATCATGTGGCTGAAATGGAAGCACAGGTCTGCTGATTTCAGAGCCCATTCATTATCTCATTCCTGACTCAACATCCCAGGTGCTCTAGACTTGTCTAGGGGAGGGGACAAGGGTATGTGAGGCAGCTTAGTGTATTGGGAAAGAGTACTGGATATGGAATCCAGAGACTGTGTTTCTGATCCCAACCCCATATGACCTTGAGCAAGTCACTGCCTTTTGGGACCTCAAGTTGTTCATTTGAAATGGAAAGCCATGCTGTTTCAGCTTGAGGACCCTAGGTCTCCAGTCTAATGTTTGATGCTCACCTGTCTGCCATACACATGGCTGCAGCCATGGACAGTGGGCATCTTTTTTCCTACTGTGGGCAGGGAAGAGAGGGACTAGTGTTAGACCCTTGAGCTGATGGACGTCACCCATGGTCAGTTCCAGTGGGATGTTTGGATGAAGTGGTTTTTCCCCTTTGAAGTGTGGAAAGGATGGGGGGAGTCATCTTCGTTTCAGTTCCTTCTGGGTGGTTTCTTACTTTTCATCTTTCTATCCCATGTACATGCCATACTCCTCATCCTAGAGAGCCATAAACAGGACATTTGAGGACAAATGTAAATGGACCTTTAAGAGAAGTGGCGAGCTGCAAAGGGCACAGAGCAGGGTAAATATTTTGCTTGAAGTCAAAAAAGCAAGGCCCTGACCAAGGATGGTTGCTTGCTGTCCCTGAGCCTGGCTCTGCGCTGGGCTCATGGTACTCTGGTGTTAATAGGTACCCCAGAGGAGGCCACCTGGACATGGGCACTGCTCTTACTTAAGAAGCACCCCCCCCCCCACAGAAAACCCCTTCAAGAACCTTCTGCAGCAGCAGTTTTTATCTCTGACACTGTCTTCCGGCAAGTGGGTCACTGAGTACAGCATCAGGAAATGAGACTGATTTAAGGCCAAAATAGAATCGAGTGGGCGTGGGGCAATAGGAGGTGGGATGGACAGTGCAGGGGGCGGGGGGGGGGGGGTGAGGTTGGGAGAATTGCCCAGTCAGCTGCAGTTACTCAAGAGGAGCTAGCATTCTTGGAACAAGGTTCTTAAACTGAGTTTGTGAAATACCTTTCTTGAGACCCCCACTAGCCTCTACTTCCTCCACCACTTTCTGGTAGTTCTGCCCAGTCTTCCTTCAGTCCCTGGGAGGCACGGAGGCACAAAGGCAACGGGCCTTCCCAGGCCTCTGACTTCAGGTGGGATCAAAGAGTGCATCCTCCTTTGAGACGCTGTGCTCTTCTGATTCTCTCTCCTGGGTGTCAAAGACTTAACGGAGTGCTTGTCTCCTGCAGCCGATTTCTCCTCCAAGCCACAAGCTCTGGCCACACCCAGCAAAGAGGAGCGTGGGAAACGAAAGAAGAAAGGCAAGGGCTTGGGGAAGAAGAGAGACCCGTGTCTTCGGAAATACAAGGACTACTGCATCCATGGAGACTGCAAATATGTGAAGGAGCTCCGGGCTCCATCCTGCATGTAAGTGTTGCTGCGCTCGGGCTGACTGTCAGAACACTCTTTGTCAGCCACGTGGCTGTTCCTAGTTGTCACTGTTCCTTGAATTCATAATTCCACCCAGTTTTTTCTCAACCTCTGGGCGGAAGTTGGGAGGAAGGAAAATATTTTTAGTCAGAGGAAGGGGCTTCCCCCCGCATAAGATGCAATTTCCTGTGGTGTGCTTCTGCGACGTTCTTTCATCCTTGGGGACAATTCCTGCTTGCTCAGAAATAAGCATGTGGCTAGGAGAGCTGATATCTGAAGACAAGTCCTTCATTCCTGCCTCATGCCTACTCCAGATGGGATAACCCAGTAGGAAACATGGCAGAGTATCTTCTGGGTGGAGCAGAGCTCCTGTGGCCTCCTTTCTCAAGCCCTGCAGGCAGTTATGAAGTACATTTGGACACATGCTGTGCAGGTGTGTGTATACTCAAACATGCGTGCACAAGAGTGAGCTAATGTGGGTTGAATCTAAGGCATGGCAGGACTGCACAGAGTGATCATCGTGGGAATAGGGAGAAACCCCTTCTTCCTCCACCTTCCCCCCAACAAGGGCCAGGAGGTGGGGGACATGGTGGATATTGGCCTTTAGCCAAGGGGTGGGAGAACACTCCCTTTGTGCATGATTAACAGGAAATGGAACCCGATCCAGTAGGCATCAGCCCCCCCAGGCAGGCAGCACCACCCTTCTCTGGGCAGGGGTGTGGGTGGAGGGGCCATGGGTTCCCCAGCTGATGTGTTAGGCCAGGCCCAGCAAACGGCTGTCTTGGCAATCCCTCAGGGATGACGGCACTGCCATGCTCTCTGGCAGGCATAATGTCGCCAGTGTGCCTGAGGCCAACACCCGCGTCAGGCTGTAAACATCCACTCTCTTCTGCTGGGCATGAGGCCCTGTGGGGAGACGGGCTCTGTGACCTGGGAGACTGGACACGGCCAGGAGACTGTTGGGTGCACACCACCTCCCAGCCTGTCAAGAAGACTGGCTGCCTGGCATCTCTTCTGCTGTGATGGTGCAGATACCTTGGCTTTTTAAAGCTTCCTTGTCCCGTCTGATCGCACGTAGCAGAGCTGCCCTGTTACTTGGCAAGTGGCAGACAGACCCCTTACTGCCCACCATGTTCACAGTCACTTGTGTGTCCTCTCCTATAACATCCTTGTCAGGAGTTTGATATAGGAAGGGATTGCTTAAGAATGACATAGGCAGTCTCCCTATTATCCTTCCCAAAGGTCTTGGGACAAGGCAGGAAATGTTTGTCTTAAATTTATAAAATGGCATCACTGGCACAGGGTGGAGGCAGTGACTCTGAGGGTAGTCAAAAGGGATTGAGGCCAGGAACCTGTCTGGGCCAAACTGGTTCAGGGCGTTGGTGGATGGGCTTCCACTGCTCAACTGAGAACCCTGTAAGGCTGCTGTCCTGGGGAGCTGGGCTCAACCAAACACCTAAGCCCACAGAACCTAGGTGAGGGTGCCCAGGGCTTTGGTGGCCCTAGGGATGGTGATGATAATCATGATGGTGCTTCTCCTTTGCCCTGAAGCTTCCCAGCTTACATTTAGCATGAGTTGAGCTCAACAGGTTGATGCCAGCTATTCTAGGGGATGGGGAGATATAGTCCTGTCATGGGATTCTCAGAAGCCCTCTGCTGGATAGACAGTGCTTGCTGTCTCTATTTGAAAGATGAGGAAACTGGAGCCAGGAAGTAGGAAGTGATTTGCCTGAGATCAACAGCTAAATAAGTGGATGGAAACAGGACAGGGACTCAGGTGCCTGACTTGCAATCCAAACATGCCTTTTATGTTCCCGGGCTGCTCTCGGTGTTGGCTTGCATCCTTCTTCCCCATCTGTCCTGACAGAGTTTGAACAGGATTTTATAGAGGGCACCTGTTAGCTTAGAGGTCTCTTAAGGCTTTTACTAGCCAATGAGGATTGCAATCTGATATGAAGACTTTGTGTCTGCTTCCTAGGCATATTTTCAAGGGGCTGGATTCTGGGTCTGGTGTGGCTGCCTCCTGCCTCCAACCCTTCGTATTCAGGGCAGAAGGCAGCAAGAAGATGCAGAACTCCTGGTTTGGGAGAATGTGACATCTGGATACCTACATCTGGGGCCCTTTGTGGCTCCTCCTTGCCTCCAGACCCAGGAACCGCCACAGGGTGTGTCCAGGCTGCTGTGGCGAGCTTGAGGCTAGCTGGCTTCTTGAAACAGCCCTCCACAGCCACTATCCACGGGAAAACTCTTTTGTGTCACCAGCCAAAAGTTGTCCTCAAAGAGCAATTTCCTGGGGCTCCTGACTGCCTGCTGACCCAGATATTGGCTGCAAAGTTTCCTGTGGCTGGAGGGAACCTGGGGGCAGTTGGGCTGAGGAGGACTCAGGGCTGGCATAGGACAGGCATGGGGGCTCTGCTTGCCTCACTGCCAGGCTCCATCTCGCTTCAGTGCCCCATTTCTCAGGTGTGGATAGTATCCTCTGGAGTCTGATTATAGAATAATGCACACATCCATGGGACTTAGCCTCTTATTAAATGCTTTTATCTATATCATTTGATCTTCGTAATACTCTAGTAAGGCAGGCATTTATTATTCCTGTGTTTTACATGAGAAAACCGAAGGTTGGAAAGGTAAAAGTAACTTGCTCAAGATTGCCTGGCTAGAAATAGCAGCAGAACAAGCCTGGAACTCATGTGTTCTGAGACACCTGCACCAAATGGTGCCCCCTCCACCTTCTGGAGTAGAGGTGGAGAAGCCCAGGTCGGAAGATGTCTCTGGACCCTAGAGGGTTCTTGCTTCTGTTGTAATATGAATTCTGAAATGGGTCACAGACATGGGTAGGAGGGACATGTCCCAGTTTGATGCTGACTGGGGAAGACACACAATCTTGCCCCCACCTGGGGATGTTTGGAATGCGCTCATCCTCCCTCCTCTGGGGAATCCTGAGCCTGCCGCAAAGGGAGGGGGAGGTGGGTAATATTAGGATGTTTACATTATTATCCTTTTGACTCAGGGTGGGGGTGGAGGGATTATGTAACTGAATTGCAGGACTCTGAGGCCAACCTTTATTTCTATCATCTGAATAACTACCTGTGGGGTTTGAATGATAGGCTGGAAGTGAAAAACAGGCTCAACTTCAGCTTCCGTCCCCCCCAAGAGAGCATAGTCTCCGAAGTCATCCGGACTGCTGGATGGAACCCTGGCTCTACCACTCACTAGCTGTATAACCTTGGGCAAATTATCTAAGAAGTTAAGCCTCAGTCTCTTCATCTTTAAAATGGGAATAATAATTTCTACTTCATAGAGATGTTTTTAAGATTAAATGAAATGATCCTTGTAAAGAAATTAGCACAGAGTACTTGGCTTATTTATTATTTAAGTTAATAATAACAATAATAACAACAACAGTGGAGTCAAACAACCTTAGGAACCCATTGACCCATCAGATATGTGTGTTCTGATAACCTGCACTGTCCATGACATTAGAATATGCCAAGACTGGTTTCTAGTCTTGGCCCTTCTGCTTTCTAGTTGTTTAACTTTTGGCCAATCAATCTCTCTGACCCTTGGTCTTTCAATTCTGTAAAATTGGGCTGTACCTGTAAGCTGTTCATGTCTGGGCATGAGTGACTTTTCCTGGGTGTTCCTGAGAGCTTCCTCACGTCCTGGCAGGAAGGGGGTCATGGTTTGCCCATCTGAGCCAATGAGACAGAGGCATGGACTGTGCTCTGCTATGTGTATAGGGAACCTAACCTACATTTGTCCTGCAGCGAGGTGTTCCCCAAAGCACCCAGGAGGAGCTGGGGCCAGGAGAGGTGCTGGGCAGGAAGGCAGGGGCAGCCTGGCCCCTCCGCTGCTACTAGAAATGGACAAGCCTGTGTCCTGGGTGCCTCTCACCAGGAAGAAGGGATTCCTTGTTCTGAGGCACCAGACGCACAACCTGCTTCCCAAAAGGAGGCAGAGCTCAGGATAGAGGGCCCTGGGTTCTCAGGGCTTTTTGTGGTAGCTAGTGGCCTACAGCCCCCAGGCAGACAGTGGACTGCACCCCCTGATCAGGGAGTGGACAGGCAGTATGTGAGTGGGCAGCTCGCTGAGCTCAGATTCAGACAGTCCAGTCCACGTATCTGCCCTGCTGCATGCCCATGGAGCAAACAGCTCTGCCCTGCTGCATGCCTGTGGCATTCCTACCTACATCAAAGGGTTTCCTGGCGCTCAGAGAAAGGAAGGGACAGAAATGTGCTTGTTCAATTGTAAACACTTCCGAGTCTTTCTAAGAGCTTCCAGGAAATGCTTTGTGTTAGAAGAGGCAGTTGTCATCTGATTTATTTCTAGAGTGAGGAGAGCCAAGGGGTTCTTTCTGACATTCTTCCGTGCTCTGGTAGGACAGCTGGGCAAGATGTCACCTTGGTTTCTTTGCTTTGTCCTGTGCTGAAGGAGGTCCCATAACCCAGCGTTCAGAGGCCAAAGGCCAAAGTTGAGCTCTCAAGTTGGACCCTGCATCCAGGGGGAGCTGGGAGTTAAGTCAAGGGGGCTTGAGAAAAGTGAGTTCTGGCAAAGGCACAGGACCTATTAATAGGCTGGGCAGTGGCGGGTAGGGACTGGACTCGGGAAGTATTGATGGGTAAGACTGGGTTTATTTCTGGGTAAGAGTGTTGAGGGGCCTCACTACAGGGAGCAATGTTGAATCTCCTCAGCTCAACCCACCAACTCTTGTGACTAAGTCCTCCTGACTGGCTAAACAGACCATTTTCATGCACATGCAATAAATCATCCGCACCTGGAAGATATCTAGCCGAGACCTTGAAGTCCTCCCTCCCTTTTTCCCTGCCTGGAGCAGGAATCTCAGGCCAGAGAATCAGGGAGTAGAGAAGGGGGTGGGTGAGGAGTGAGGGAGGAAGGCCACAGAGCCCTCAGAGGGGCCTTTAAAGAATCCCTACTGGAGAAGGACAGAGGGCAGGGATCGTGGTCAGGGACTGATAGGCTGAAGGTGTGAGTAGTGGGCTTTGGCTCATGTAGGCGGACCATTGACAAGAGTGAGAGGTCAAACAACTAATCTCATCTGTGCTTTGCTCTGTCTTGAACCAGCTGCCACCCGGGTTACCACGGAGAGAGGTGCCATGGACTGAGCCTCCCAGTGGAAAATCGCTTATCTACTTATGACCACACAACCGTCCTGGCTGTGGTGGCTGTGGTGCTGTCATCTGTCTGTCTGCTGGTCATTGTGGGGCTTCTCATGTTTAGGTGAGTGTTGGGGGCCCCTGCAGACTGTTTCTGCAAATCACTTCCATTCCTCCAAATCACTTCCATTCCTCCTCTTCCTCCTGGGCCCTCTGCCTGGCGATCACATGAGCCCTCCAGCCTCCCCAAATTCTGGGCTAGCATTCTGATTGCATTCCTGAGGACAGGTTCTTCAAGGACCTGACTTCTCTGGTATGACATGAGCCCAGGGCAAAACTCGCCAGGCTGTAGCAGATCTTGCTACTCACAGCAGGCCCAGTAACCCACCCACGGAGCCACCTCTCCACACAGTTCTTTCTCTTGGCTCTATTCTTTGATGGCATTAGTGTGTGGTTTGGTAGTTCAAGTCATGGGTAGTACTGTTGGTATATTATCCCAGTTCTGCGGCAGCTGGACCTCGGGCCATGCTGCCAGTCCAGGTTGTAGTTGAGATTGGAGGAGACCTGGCAAGCACTCTGCTCATTTTCGAGAAGCACAACTCATTTTTTTTGAGACCTAGACCAAGTTACCTGTCTTTCTGAGGGTTGTAATCTTTCAGTTATTGTAATCTCTGTCCCTCTATGTCATAAGGATGCTGTGAAGATTGTATAAATGAGTTGTAAATTTCTTAGCAAATTGTAGCCTGCTGTTGGGGACAATTTGGGTCCCTTGGGGCAGTTGAACCTTTGACCAGAGGTCTAGTGGGCTGCCATCCCTCTAGGCTATTCCACATAGTGGATGGAACCACCCTGGCATCATTCTTTAGAAGGACCCTCTTTGGGACCTGCGCCCTGTTGTAGCAGGAAGAGCTTGCTCACAAAACTTAACCCTCCTCAGGTACCATAGGAGAGGAGGTTATGATGTGGAAAATGGAGAGAAAGTGAAGCTGGGCATGACTACTTCCCACTGAGAGAGACTTGTGCTCAAGGTAAGAGTTCATTCTTCGCCCCCTGGCACCATCACTACCCTTCCTGGGTTCTATTTCAAGGCATGCTGAATTCTTCTCTTAGCCTAGGGGTTGGCTTGACCTGGGCAGGCAGGCCACTGTAGAGTCTGGGCCCCCTTGCAGAATCATTTTCAAAAAGGCTGCCTGAGAGAATAGCTTCTTCTGCCCTCATTCCCCCCTCTTCCACCCCTTCCCACATGATCTTTCCACTTACGAAGATTGGACCTGGGAGATTCTAAAGACCTCTTAAGACTGGATCCAGCTTTAAAATTCTTCTTGTTCTTTAGGAATCAGCTGGGGACTGCTACCTCTGAGAAGACAGAAGCTGATCACAGACTCTACAGAAGGGAAGGACTTCACAACTAGCCATGAAGACTCCTTCGTCCCCAGTTGCCATCAAGATTGGGCCTGCCATAATTGCTTTACCGCAGTCTTCAAGTGCCAAACAGAATATGTCCAATGGAATCTGGGTCAGAAGGAAGCAAGAGTGAGGGACCTTCATGCCCTTCTGATTACTCTCCACCAAACCCCACTTAACCCCTTAAAGTTTGTTTCAACACTTGTCTTCTGGATTTTAAATTCCATTTGCTCCAGGATCTTTGAGTGAGAAAAAAAAAGGAGAGAAAGAAAGGAAGATTTGTGGACTCGAAGGAAGTAACAAAGATTGAAAAGCCACAGACTTGAGTAGTCACCAAGGGATCTGCCATTTGGACCCTCCAGTGCTGGATTTGATGAGCTAACTGTGAAATATCATAAGCCTGAGAACTCTGAATTTTGGGACTTCTACCCAAATGAAAAAATAACAACTATTTTTTCTTTTGTTTGTAAAAATGCCTCTTAAATTATATATTTATTTTATTCTATGTATGTTAATTTATTTAGTTTTTAACAATCTAACAATAATATTTCAAGTGCCTAGACTATTACTTTGGCAATTTCCTGGCCCTCTCTGCCCCCCACAGTCCCCCACCATCTGGATCAGCATCACTGTCTTCTGCCACAAATCTGACGTGGCTCTGTGGCCCATCTGTACTAATCTATCATCTGTCCACATTTCTGAAGCTCTTCCATGATCAGAGTGCCACAGCGGGGGCGGTCTGTACGGCCGGGGTGTAGGAGTTAACTTTGTCAGATCCACTCTATGAGTCGGACTGCAGTCTTGCCTAGGCGATTTTGTCTACCGTTTGTGTTTTGAAAGCCCAAGGTGCTGATGTCAAAGTGTAACAGATATCGGTGTTTTCCCATGTCCTCTCCCTGCCAAATCTCAGAAGAGGTTGGGCTTCCGTGCCTGCAGCTTTCCTGGCCCATGCCCCCCATAGCCTGAGGCCCACAGAGTGGTAACTCACTCTTCCTTGTGTCAAGACATTTCTCTTACTCCTGCCATTCTTCTGGTGCTACTCCATGCAGGGGTCAGTGCAGCAGAGGATAATTGAGAGAAGGTATTAGTGAGAAAAGAAAAAAGACTGAGGAGGAACAGAAAACATTGGAATGGACTGTTCTCGGTAATTGATAACCTATCACTTGCTACAGAGAAGTTGGAGTGGAGGTGCGGACAGTTTTTATGTAAATCTACCCTCCTCACTGAAACTAGGAACATATGCTGTCATGGTCCCTTATGGAAGTTTCTGGTGCCATTTCTGAACTGTTACAACTTGTATTTCTAAAACTGGTTCGTATTTATACTTTGCAATTCAAATAAAGATAACCCTTACTCCATAGCCTTCTGTGTGCTTGTTTTAACTGGGAACTGGTTTCACTAAGGCCTGATTTGATGTTAGGTCTAGCCAAGCCTGTTTATATACACTACCTCAGTATCCCCTGTGATGGTGGTACTATTGTTGCCCATTTTTGCCACAGAGGAAACTGAGGCTCAGAGAGGTTATGTAACTTGCCTAAGGATACCCAGTTGGAGTTGGTAAGTGACAGCGGGAACAGATAGTCTGACTCCAATG
The DNA here is from genome assembly GCF_987537825.1 of Furipterus horrens. NCBI lineage: Eukaryota > Metazoa > Chordata > Mammalia > Chiroptera > Furipteridae > Furipterus > Furipterus horrens. The sequence continues at coordinate 73,728,627 of NW_028327180.1, forward strand.
ATTTGTCTGAATGCTTACATCACACTGCTACTGAGACTTTTCACATAGGAAGTTTGGCTGGCTGTAACCAGGAAAGGCATCTACCCATTCAATCAACAGGTCGTGGACTCAAGGCCTGATCCCTGGCTGTATATGTAAGTGGGCATTGCACTTGGTGGAAACAAGACAACTTTGACTCCCCTCTCCTGCTCCACAGCCAATCCATCAGAAGGTCTCATCAGCCCAGCCTTTAGAATATATGCCAAATGCAGCTACTTCTCATCACTACCACTGCCACCACCTTAGTTCAATTTACCACCATCTCTTGTCTGGACTCTTGTGATGGTCTCCTGCTTCCTTTCTTTCACCTTGCTCCCATATGGTCCATTTCCAACATAATAGCCAGAGTAATCATTCAAAATGTATTCCAGACTTGTCTGCCTTACAGACCTTTCCTGACCACTCAGTTATACAACAACATATTCCTTCCCCACCCCACTCTTCTTATTCCTCTTATATTGTTTTATTTTTCTCTGTAGCCCTTATTACCACTAACATATTCTTTATTGTCTTTCTTCTAGCTCCATAAGAGCAGGTGTACTTTTCTCCAATCCCAGATTCTAAAACAATGCAGTTGAGTTGTAGGCACTAAATATTTGTTACATGGATGAATGAACTTAAGAAATGACTAAAATTCACTCCAAGGCCAGCAAGTGAACAGATATGTGATCCAATGCCACCCTGGAAGTGTGGTTGGGTTTCAAGAAGGGCCTTTGTTGGGGAGGGTGGATGGGAATGACAAGACGAAAGTGGAATTTGGGGCAGATCATGTGGCCATGGTGTCCTGGGTGGATTGGAGACAGAGACCTATTGGGAGGCCACTGGACAAGTGCCACTGGACTGGCTTCTCATCCTCTTCTCTTAGCTCTGACACTCTGAAGTTTCTCTCAGAGCCCACACACAGATCTTGTATGTACTTCAAATATTCCCTTAAGACTTCGGGCAGCAATCACTACCAAATCTGAATATATATGCATGCTATATAATCCAGCAATTCCACTACTAGGGATACACAGAAGAAATGAGTACATATGTTCACCAAAAGATATGTCCAAGAGTGACTTTAGGATTATTTACAATAACTGGAAACTACTCAAATATCCATTAGTGTTTGATGGTGAAACAAATAAATAAATTGTGATATAGCTATATAATAAAATACTAAAGAGCAGTATGGATGACTCTCACAGCATAATGCTGAGTGAAAAAAGCCAGACACAAAAGGGTACGTTCTGTGCCATTCCATTTATTTAAAAATTAACAACAGGCAGGCCGTGGCTGGGTAGCTCAATTGATGAGAGCATCACCCTGGTACACCAAGGTTGCAGGTTCAATCCCTGGTCAGGGTATATGCAAGAAACAACCAATGAGTGTGTAAATAAATGGAACAACAAATTAAGGTTTCTCTCTGTCTCTCTCTCTCGTTCTCCCTTCCTTCCTTTCTCTAAAATCAACCAATAAATAAAACAAAATTAACAACAGGTAAAACTAATCTAAGGGGAAAGAAATCAGGAAAGGGATTCCTACTGGGATTGGTAATGACCAGAGTGGGCAGAGAGGGGGGCTTCTGGTGTTCTCATAACATCATGTTCTATAATCTGAGTGCTGGCCCACAATCTGGGTGCTGGTCAACTGGTGTATTCTCTTTGAGAAAACTCATTGAGTATGACCTGTGCATTTTTGTATCTGTTTTAAACATGAGTAAACATATTTTTAAAAACTTAGATAGGAGGACTCTTTTGCTATTTGCATTATATAAAGCTCTGTAAAGTGCCAATGTATTACTTTGGTAATCAGAGAAAATAGTACACATGTCAAAAATAAGGGTAGAGCAGTGAGTTACTTTGAACTCTTCCTGGGGCTCCCTTTCCTGCTTCCAAGCTTCAAGCCTCCATCCCTCACATGGGGCTGGGCTTTTCCGAGTACACTTTGTTGCTCTAGTTAATGTTTCCTGTGGGCTCTGAGCTTCCTGACTTTCAGCTACTCTATCCTCCTGCCCCTGCTGTTGATGGGAGTTCTTGGCATGTTGGTGCTCCCCTGGGCATCTACTTGGCTGATACATTGATTTGGGCAGCCTCTGAGCCTGCAGTGCCAGATTTATTATCTCTTCTTCCCATATCCAGAAATGGTATAGTAAAGAAATCTTATGAAAGGGATCTTAGAGAGCAACTCCTTAGAGCCCAAGAGTTTCTTCTCCTGAAGGCTTGAGGTGCTATATTAGGGTGCAGGGGAAGAAAAAGGAGTGCAGGCTGACAAAAACTTGGGTCTGAGTCCCTCACACGTGACGCCCTCATGCATAATGCCTGACCTCTATAAACCTGTCTCCCTATCTTTAAAATACTGATAATAAAAATATTCACCTGGGCCCTGGCCGGTGTGGCTCAGTTGTTGGGGCATTGTCCCTCAAACTGGAAGGTCATGGGTTTCATTTCTGGTCAGGGCACATGCCTGGGTTGTGGGTTCTGTCCTGGTCCTGGTGAGTATGAAAAGTAGCCAGTTGATGTTTCTCTTCCTCTTCTTCTCTCTGCCTTCCCGTTTCTCTAAAATCAATGAGCATGTCCTCTGGTAAGGATTAAAATAATAATAATAAGCCCTGGCTGGTGTGGCTCAGCGGATTGAGTGCTAGCCTGTGAACCAAGGGGTTGCCACTTTGATTCCCAGTCAGGGCACATGTTGGGCTGCGGGCCTCATTGCCAGTTGGGAGCATGCAGGAGGCAACCACACACTGATGTTTCTCTCTCTCTCTCTCTCTTTCTCCCTCTCTTCCCCTCTCTCTAAAAATAAATGAGTAAAATCTTTAAACAATAATAATTATAATAAATTTTCAAAAAAATCCACCTGGAAGAGTTACAAAAGTAATAAGCGTGACTAAAGGGCCTAGCTCAGGGCCAGGCCCATGATAGATGCTCAGTAAATGTTGGTTATCTGCAGCAGCCTGTCGAAGGAGCTAATTAGTGTGGCACATCAATAATTAAAACCCAGCCCTCTGATTCCCCACCCACAATTCTTCCTTAGAAACAAACAATGCTTTGCAATCACTGTTTTACATTTTAATGTCAACTTTGGTTTCAAAGGAGTCCCCAAGTGTCTTAATAAATACTTGTGGATTTAAGAAGCCGTGGTACAGCAACTATGTCCAAATATATCACTTCAACTCAGGCTGGCCTGCAATTCTTTTCTTTGTCAACAATGCCTGAAATTCAAGCTTCCTGTTTGAGAATGCTAATACTCCTGTGAATAGCCCAGCGTTAAGAGGCTGGTATTCTTTGTTGGTGTAATTCATTTTAGCTTCATTCATTCAGCGAATATTTGTGGAGGCCTCCCTGTCACCTTCCAAATGAGATTCATGCTCTGAAGGAGAGAGGGCGTTTTGGTGAAGTGAGGGTCGGAAAAGAAAAGAAGTAATTTGGAGGCAGAGCATTCATTTATTCATTTAAATAAAAATTGGGCACTTATCACGTGCCATGTGCTATTTTTGTTGGAGACTAGGGACAAGACTGACACATGGACCAACAATACATGTGTAAATAAAGAGGTAGGATAATTTCAGAAATAAGTAACACACACACAAAAGAGGGTGTGATAAAGAGTCAGCGGGGACAGAACTAATTTATACAAGCAGCTCCAGGAAGGTCTCTCTGAGGAGGTGACATCTGAACTGGGATAAGATGGGATCAGGCATGTGAAGGCCTGAGACAAAAATAAGCTTAATATGCATGAGGGACAGAAAGGGACCCCTGAGCTGCAGCACAGTCATTGGAGGTTGTAGAGGGAGACAAGACCAGATCACATGAGGCCTTGCAGATCACAATTTGGAAGCCAGTGGAGTGTTTTGAGCAAGGGAATGATATAACTGGAGTTATGTCTTAAAAATAAAAATAGGACTGCTATACAGAGAAGGTGGCTCTAGAGGATAAAAGTGGAAGAAGCAAGGCCAGTTAGGAGACTTTTGCAGGACATGATGGTGGCCAGGATGAGGGTGGCAGCAGAGGAGGTGGTGAGAAATGAGCAGATTCAGGGTATGTCTTAGAGGAATCACCTATATCACAAGCTGTTGGATTGAATGTAGGTATTATGGGAAAGAGAAAAATCAAGGATGATTTCTTGGATTTTAGCTTGAGAAACTGGGTAAATGATGGTTCTGTTCATTGAGTTAGAAAAGAATGGGAGGTTCAGAAGGGCCATGGAAATCAAGAAATTCTTTTGTGGACATATTAAGTTTATACAGGGTACAGGGAGGGCAATGGGAGGAAGGGGAATGCAAGAAGGAGAAAAAAAAGGAGGCAAAAACATCTAAATAAGACGGACTTGAAGACAGAAAACAAAATAAGGACATCTGACATTTAAATGCTGTTTCACAGCTGTTAAGAGGACCTCTCTTACAGAATCTTATTTAATCCTCACAGTGCCTCAGGGATGTGGGTAGTATTGCTGCCCCAGTTTAATGGATGAAGGCCCTGAAACTCACAGGAGTGAAGAACCTTGCATAAGGCTACCACTAAGTAATGCAATTTGGCTCGATGCTGACCTATTCTGGCCCAGTCACCACTGCCCATGAGCTTTCATCTTGGCTGCCAATCTCCAAAGAGGAGGAGGCTCTGTGTTTTCCTACTTGCTGTGGTGCCCAAGCCAGGACAGGCTTTCAGTGAATAGGCCACCAGGCAGTGTCTGTCACTCTATGGGGACCTACCCCTGAAAGAGAAAAAAGTCTAAGCTCATCCAAGAGCAGGAGAAGGAAGTCAGAATTGCCCCCTTCTGTGACTGATTTCCGCAGTGTCAGGCCACTACCAAATCAATATAATTTGGTGGTTACTGTGGCTTGGATTTTCTTTCTGAACTTTTAAAATTGCACATTTTTCTTGATTGCCCCCTTGGATTTGATGAAGAAGAGAACAGGAGCCGCTTAGCTCACTGCCACCCACACAGCTGTGAAGGAAGCCGGCTGCCCTCTTGCTCTTCAGAGGACATCCCTCCCTCTCTCTCTCTCTCTCTCCTTCCCTCCCAGCATCTTGGCCATTACTAAGCAACAGGGCATCTAAGGAAAAGGGCTCCTTTCAGGGCTGGAGTGCTGTAATTAGTGGATCATAGCCTGTGTGGGAGGCTTCTCCAAAGACATATGATGTGGGTGTAGCAACCAGACGGGGGGTGGGGGGTGGAATTAAGTCACCCTTTTCCCCAACCCTTATTACCTTGCCTAAGCTAGAAGCCATTGGGTTGGTTTCACTAGAATGCGGGACTAGTTTTATTTCTACTCCCCCCTGCCCCCTTCCCCCCCCCCCCACCGTGCCCAGCTTTTGACAGCTGGCAGGCTCTCGATGGGAATGTGAACCTAGGAAGAAGCTACCAGCTTGTTCTTCCTTCATGCCACTGATGTTTACATAAGGCTGGCTATGTAAACTGTGCCGCACCCAGGGCTCTCTAGGAAGGCCTACCTTCTTTCTATACTTTCGTGGTACTGAGTGGGTCAGGTGGCCCTGTGCTTGGTAAGAAGGGCCCAACCAGGTCCATTTGGGCATAAATGTTCTCTCCTGCTCAGTGTATGCAACTCCAGACCCTGAGACTCCAGGCCTGAGAAATGTGACCCAGGTTCAACCTTGCAAGTACAGACATCTTCTTCCAGGTGTGTGCTGGGACACCTTCTGGAGGAAGACTGTCACCCACCCCTAGTCTTAGTTGGATTGATTACTCCTCCTCTGTGTTTCCATGGCACTAAGCCTTGGACAATGCAAGGAAAATTGGTCCTGTAGCAGCTTTGGTGTGCCTCTCCCGTGACTTTCATCATACTGTGTATTGTCATTGTTTGCTCATCTGTTTCTCCCACTGTGAACTCTCGAAGTTCATGGAGTGTGTCTTTTTACAGTTCTGTACACCTGTGTCCCCATATAGTTCCTAGCACAACAAAGGCTCTTACTCAATGTTTGAAGCATGTGTGAATAAATGAATGAATGCATGATTAAACAAGTGAGTGAAAATAGAGTGGAGGTTAAGAGTTTTGGCTTTGGATCAGACAACCTGGGTTCAAATCTTGCCCATGCCATTTTCTGTTGTATAATAATCATGGAGAAGTTATTTAACCTCTCAAAGCCTCAGTTTTCTTATCAGGATTTTTGTGAGGATAATAGTGCAAGTAAAGCCTTTATAACAATGCCTGGCATGGAGTAAGGACTCAATACATGATAGCTATTAACAAGCTCTGACTTCTAGTTTATCCTCAAGGGTCTTGTTGGCACCTCCTTTTCTATATTATTGGCACAGCCAAGTTTTTGCCAGACTCAAGGCTTGGCTCACAGAATTGTCCCAGTGGGTACAAGTTGGGGTCAGGTTGTGAGTGGGTACAGCACTGGGGTTCATTGAGAAAGGGAAGTTGTGGCAGGGGCTGACAGCCGTGCAAACAGGTCAGCTGTCACCCCATCGTCTCAGGCCTTCTCTGCTGTTGGGTGTCTCCAAGAAAACAAGAACAGTGCTGCATTTAAGGTGTCCAGATGACAGCCACATCAAATATGTGACCTTTTCCTAGGAAGCCTTGTTTCCATGGTGAGCGGGGCCTCATGCTCTTTCTCAAGCCACACTCTGTGGCTCCCTGCCTGTTCTGGAATGTAATGACAGTGGTCTCAGCAGCTGGGTGAGGACATCTGTCCAGGGTCTGCCCCTCCAAGATCTCCAGGATTGAGGAGGGACTGAGATAGCCCCCTGAGGTATCTGATGCCCACAGCAGCCCTCCAATCTGGAAGGATTTGCACTGAGGTCCTGATACAATGTCATCTCCCACCACCCCATCTCCACCCCCGCCACACACACACTGAATGGCTCATGGCCAACTGGCTGCGAGGCTGGTCAGAAAGAAGGGGACCCTTTCTGTGATTCCCCCATCTTAGGCAGAGGCCCTGACCTCCTCTACCTCATCTTGGCAGCCTGGACTGGGAAAGAGAGCCTGCCTCTCTGGCCTTGGCAGGGTGTGTATTTGGGCCCTGCCTCTGCAGCTGCCAGAACAGGAGCTGAATGCCCAGTGTGTCTGCCAAAGCTTGCTGACTTCTTTCTTCTTTCTCAGAGCTATGCAAACGGAGGCCGCTGAGGAATGCCAGGGCTAACCTCCCCAACACCCGCCTCCCTCTTCCTTGGCCTATGTTCCCTTAACCCGCCAGGCTGGAGTCACATCAGAAAAATGCAGGGGAAGAAAGAAATCCCCTAATGTGTCATGACATTATATTTCCGCCTGGTGCTCAGAAACAAGAAAAACGGGAGGGGAAGATGGAGGTAGTGTGATCATAGCTAGAGCCCTGTGACTGTCTCATCTGGCTGCCTCCCTGGAGCCGATTACCTGTTGCTTTGGGGCTGTGACCTCATTAATAAGTGGGGAGCGAATCACCCTGACTCAGATGGCAGAGAAACTCTAAGAATTAGCTGTCTGCTATCATAAAAGAGCACTGATATTCCTAAGAGTCTGCTGAGAGATGCCATATTGCAACTTTAAGTTGCAACTAGGTCACAGCTCACTTGTATTCATTTAACAGATGTACAGTGATTCCTACTTTGTTGTAGAAGCTAAGAACACAGGGGTGAGCAGGACCCAGGCTCTGCCCTCTAGGGCACTGTAACAAGAAAGATAGACAATTAAGTGACAACAATCAAGAATCAAGAGAGTTATCTTGGGCAGTAGGAAGTGCTCCAGGGGTCAGGAAGGCCACTTCTATGAGGATGTTAAACTCAAACTAGGGCCAAAAGGGTGAGCAGATGTGATCTAAGGGAAGGGGCTGGGGTTAGAGTACCTGGGCAGAGGGAATAATCAGAGCAGAGAAGGGGGATGATGTGAATGAGGAAGTGAAATGAGTTTGGTGTGAGAGGAGTAGAGACAGCTGGGTTGCAGAAGCAGTGAAAAACCTGCAGAGAGCGGCTGGGCCAGATCATGCAGGGCCTTTAGGATTGTGCCAAGGAGTCTGGACTGGATCCTCAGGGTGATGGGGAGCCAGTGAGGGTTTTAAAGTGAGTGTGGCTAGGGGGTGGCATGATGGGATCTACTTTGGGTAGATGACTCAGGCTGTAATGTGGAGAATGGGCTAGAGGCATAGCTACAGTAGAGTAGGGAGATGGTTCGTTGGTTACTGTTATGGTATCTAGTCAGGCTGATAGTAGTAGCAGTAGAGAAGAAGAGAAGGATATGAATTCAAGAGAAATGTAGGAGGTATGTGGAGGATATGAGAAAGGAAAAAAGAGTCAAGGGGGACACTGCATTTTAGGCTTGTATGCCTGGGTGGAAAGTAGTGCCATCCACTGAGATGGACCACACTGGAGAAGGAGGAGCTGACTGAGGGTGAAGATAGTAAGCCCAGCTTTGGTTACATTAAGTCTGAAGTGGTAACCACCATGTCAGTAGGGATGTCCAGTGCACAGTTGTGGAGCCAAGTCAGAAACCCAGGAGAGGGCTCTGGGTTGAAGAGGTATCATTGTCCTGGAGAGAGTAAGGAACTGTGTAGTTGATATCATGCTAGTTGCTCTAATAGGTAAACTCCCAGCCTCAGTGACCTATCACAGTAGTTGAATTCTTGCTCGGGTTAAGTCCAAAATGGGTGCACCTATAAATGAGAGGCTCTTCCCCAAGGAATAGTTTAGGGACCTGTGCCCTTCCATCTTGTGTCCCTGTCATTTTTAATACATGGCTGCCAAAGTCACTGTGATGGGCAAAGTGCAGAAGGATCATGCATGGGAGAGCCTAGCATTGGCATCCACATTCCACTGACAAAAGTTTATTGAATGGTCACACCAACTGCAAGAGAGGTGGGATGATGTAGTGTAGGTGGATGTCCATGACAAAGAGGAAACGAGCTTAGCAACTAACTAGCCTGCTGCTGGCACAGGAAGGCACAAGAGTAGATAAGATCACTTGGCAAATCTGGGTCTTGCACTCATTCATGTGTCCCCATTTTTACATGCCAACACAGGCACAGGACTGACAGGAGTGAAGTTAAGCCACTTTTCCCCCTCCCCAGACTCATGTTCTTAAAGACCAACAGGAGAGAATAGGCTCCAACCCATTTTGGTCCCTCCTATATGTTGGACAGACCTTCTGGGTACAATGATCTTATACTAGTTAGTTGTATTGGCTCTGACACTGGCCTTCACTGAGGTTGGTTGCCATACTCCCTCACTTCACTTTCCTGCACCTCAATAAGCATTCACTGAGTATCTGCTATGTGTTGGGTTCAAGGTCAGATTCTATAAATGCAGCAATAAACAAGGCAGAGGTCCCTATATTAAACTGCTTATTTGCTTGTTGTTTGTCCCTCTCAGGAGATTGTAAGTATCATAAGTAGGATCTGTGGCTTATCTTGCCTACAGCTGTATCCCCTGCCTTCAGAACAATGCCTGGTACATAGCAGGAATTCTGGAAATAATTGCCAAGTAAATAGACAGTTCAATGAAAGCCCTTTGGGAACTCATATCTGCAATGAGTTCTATGAAAGGAGAAGAACAGGGTTATATGGGGGTGGCCTATAGTATGGTGATGAAATCTGGTTCAAGAGGTCAAGAGAGGTGCTCCGGGGGAAGACATTTTTAAGTTTAGAATTGTAGAATAAGTAAGTGACAGACAGATGAAGGAACAGAGACATCAAAAGGATGCAGGAGGAACAAAGGAAGTTCAGAGTGGCTGGAGCCTAGAGGGTAGGAAAGAGTGTTGCAAGATGAGACAGAGGAGCAGGCAGAGACCAGACTGTATGTGACCTTGAGGGACTTTCTAGAACTCTGTGTTCTGTTCTGAGGATGCATCACTCAGCAGCTTCTTTGACATGCAAGCATTATACTTCAAGTCATTGTATTGTATAAAAAGAGCAATTTTCCCCCTTTTTAGTGTTTTTCACATCATTGTCTCAATAATGGTTGAATTGGAGATGGAATTAAAATTCCTGTCTGCCTACCTGATCCTACTTTCCATGCAGAGACCTCTTCTCCTTTTTAGCAAAACAGACACAGAGACTCTTCATTTTGCTGAAGGGTGTGGGGGAAATGAACAAATGCCTTGGTGTGCTTGATATTTTTAAGTAAGACCTCACTCAATTATCAAAAGAACTCTGGGAGTTTGGCACAATATCCCCATTTTATTGATAAGGAAGTTGAGCCCTAGAAGAAATGAGGATCTTTCTAAATTAGAGATTTTGTAGAAAACATTAGTCTTTATTGGAAAAATAACAACTCTGAACTGCCCTAACAGGCTGCAAACCGGCAGAGCTTGAGAACAGTTGTAAAGGAGCCAACAGTCTAATGAGTCCGATTAGATAAGCGGCCAGTCAGAAAGTATTCACTGACTTCCGGGATGCTTAGCACGGCATCCCGGATGAGTAAAATGTGGTCCTTGCCCTCAGGGAGCTCACAGTCTCCTGGGAGAGACACAGACAAGTGAACTGTAATTTCTGCACCGTGTGAGAAGTTGCTCTCACAGAGGTATGAACCTGGAGTTAGGAGAGCACAGGGGTATCAATAAAGTTTACTGTGTGCTCAGCGCTGAGCGGGGGCAGGGAAGATGTATAGGAGCTGGCATTTAGACTGGATCTCTGTTCTTTTAACATCTGTTCATTCATCCCACCAACACTTAAAAAGTGCTGATTATGTGACAAGTACCAGGAATAATGCAGTGAACAAGTAGATACAGTACCCACCCTCAGTCTAGTAGATGAGATAGCCACTAAATAAATTATTACATGGACCCACAAAACTATATAGAATGTCTATAGAATATAAGTGATAATAGCATTTGCCTGTGAGAAGAACTGAGAATCAGAGGTAAGGAGCAGGGGGCTGATTTTTTTTCTTCCTGGTATATGATATACTGTTTTCATGTAATATGTAGTTATTGTATGAATTACTTCTTTAAAAAGTGAAGTTTAAAAATAATCACACAAGTAAATATACTATTAAAAACTGCGATAAATGCCATGAAGAAAAAGTGCAAGGTGCTCTGGGAGAGGATATCAGAGAGGAGCTACTTTAAATTGAGGAGTCAGTTAAAGGCCCCTTCAAGAAAAGGCCATTGAGCCCTGGCTGGTGTTGCTCAGTGGATTAAGCACCAGCCTATAAACCAAAGGGTCACCACTTCAATTCCCAGTCAGGGCACATGACTGGGTTGCAGGACAGGTCCCCGGTTGGGGTTGCATGAAAGGCAAACACACATTGATGTTTTAATCCCTCTCTTTCTTCCTCCTTCTAAAAATAAATAAGTAAATAAACAAAGTCTTAAAAGAAAAGGCCAAAGGCCATTGAGTCTTGTTCCTGACTGGTGTGGCTCAGCTGGCAGGGCATTGTCCCTCAAAGTAAATGGTTGCTGGTTGGACTCCTGGTCACGGCATGCCTGGGTTGATGGTTAGTCCACCGTCAGGGTATGTATGAGAGGCAACTGATTGATGTTTCTCTCCCTCTGTTTCTCCCTCCCTTCTCCTCTCTCTGAAAATAAATAAATAAAATCTTTCATAAGAAAGAAAAGAAAAGGCCACCAAAGCTGACATGGTGACAGGGCAGAGTGTAGGTACGAATGTCCTAAAAGAGAGTCAGCATGCATAAAGCCCAGAGGAAAGAAAAGGCTTGGTGTGTGCTAGGAAAAGAAGAGAAACTAGTGTGATGGAGCCATTAAAATAGAGGAAAAGATTTCTTTGTAACTCCAATTCTCAGTAAGTCTGTGGAATGAATCCAGCACCTACGTCAGACTGTAAGGGTCATGAGGACTGCTAGAGCATTACTTAGCCACTGGGAGTCATGTAAATATTTGTTTCAGGAATAAATAAATAAAGTCTATATATGAGTAGTTTTTTGTTCAGAAAATATAAAAAAGCCAATATGTGATGGATTTACACTGATGTCCTATTTCTCTGAGAACTGGGGATTCACAGAAGCTGATGGTCACTGGAGGGTAGAGTCAGGGAAACAAAGTGTGGGCTAAGAGCTGGTTTGCTGAGGTGTAAGCTGTGATCACAATGCAATGCAACAGAACTTTGACCTTCTTCTGAATTCCACTGTTTTCTTTATGACTTCTGGGGTTTCAGCTCCTCTCCTTTCCAGGAATTCTAATTTTCTCTTTGTCATAAATACCTGGAGCATTTACATCAGAATGGCTTCAAAATGCCAAGTCCTGAGATAATTTTTTCTTCTCCCTCACAGAAAAGTATTTTCATTATGTTCTCCTATAGCTGTAGCTTCTAAGGCTGATGAGCTTCTAAAAGACACAGATTCCTCAGGTTCCAGCACAGATCCAAGGAACCTCCTCTCCAGAAAGAGGGCCCAGCTATCAATGCTTTTAAAGTTTTCCTGCTAATTCCGATGACAACCCATATTTGAAAAATCACTTTAGAGTGGTGGTTCTTAACCTTTTGAAGGTTTTTAGCTCCTCTGAGATGCTGAGGAGATTATGCTCATCCTGATCAAGAAAAAAAAAAAAAGGCTCACAGCACAACATTTAACATGCACTGCCAAGGATATCATAGACATCCTAGTGTATTTATGGAATATTCAAAATTCTCAGTGCACAGTCTAAGTCTGCTCTAGGAGTCCTGGAGCTTTTTCTATCTCCTCTTCCTTTGGTGCTCTGGGATTGGGACCCTTTTCAAGATCTATATGTTTTAGTGCCATTGAAGAGATGTAGACATTCTGGGGGTCTGGGATTCAAGGGTCCGCAACCCACTGTGGGTTCCTGGCTCTGTTTAGGAAAGAATTTGAACATGAGCCAACATAAAGTGAAAGTGAGTTTATTAATGAAGTCGTGAGACAGAATGGGCTGCTCCACAGACAGAGCAACGCTCCCTATAGCAGAATTTGCTTCCTTTATTAAGGGGGAGGAATAGTCAGAGTCCAGGGAAAAGGGTGGAGATTTCTCAGAGGACCTCTGTCTGCCATTTTGTGTCCTTATATGGGCTTTGTGTTTCCAATAATGGCCTTGTGGGGTGTGTTGTTTTTCACGCTAATGTATTTCAATGAGCATATGATGAAGCTAGAGGTTACCTTTAGGTGAAATTAGTCACCATGTTGGATTGAGCTGGTCTCTGTTTTTAAGCCATAAATCTGGTTGGGGGTGGTCTTACTCCTGGTTGACATTTCCTATAGCTGTTATTGATTGCAGCTGTTCCGCCACATACTTTATCTCAGAAGGTAAGTGACTACAAAAAGGAGCCCCGTGTTCCTGAAACAAATGGAGCTTCTTGACTCCAAATTCTTATGTGTGAGACTTAGTAGTAGTCTTGCTGGAATTTGCCAAGAGAGGCCGTAGGGTGAAATGGAAGGAACTCTGGAAAAGAATCCCAGACTCCTGGGCTCTAGTCTTAGCTTGGCACCAATTTGCTGTGCCCTTTGCTAATCACTTCTCCCTGTGAGCCTCATTTTTCTCAACTATAGAGTGAGGGGATAGGCTAGAAGAACTCAAAGATCCCTTCCAGCTCTTTGAGTCTAGGATTCTTTTCTCAAGTGTTTATACAGGACCCTGTACTTCAGATGGCAGAACACAAAGGAGATATGTGGCAAATGGATAGACTAATAGCGTTCCCTTGGATAGTTTCCCCCTTGATTCTATATGGCCTTTTGCTTTCAGATTCTGATGTTCCACGATAAGTGTTCCTGCTCGTGACCTCTTATGTAATCTACTAATCACTGTGGTTAGAAGAAAAAAATCTATGCGGTCACAGAGGCTACCCACCCACAGCCAGTCATGTTTTGCCATCTTCCCAAACGCAGGCTGACGCATTTGACTTTAGCTAAGGGGACAAAAGTAAGTGATAACTTCCACAATCCTATCAACAGTGGCTGTTACAATTTGTCTTTAATGAAACAGAGAGACAGTAGTCAGTGTCACTGAGCTAGAAAAACCAAACAACATTAAGTCTTAGATTCAGTCCCCTTGGATGGGACCCTTCATGTCCAATGATCTAAGGACTCCATTGCAAAACAAGACTTTTACCTTGAGGTCTCCGACCAGCGCTATCTGAGAAAGAATAGGGGGTTCCCTATCATGAAGTTCATGTAACCACTGAAATGAAATTGGCTCATTCATTAGGAGAGAGGATTGAAAATTTTGAAATTTTGGCAGCTAAGGTATAGTGGACTTTTGTTTCCCCCCTCTTTGATAGTTACATTTTACTCTTTTGTAAAGAAGATACTTTTCCAAGCTGGAGCTCAGTCCATGTGTTTTTGAGTGGGGCTGATCCTCCTAGCTTTCCAGGAATGGCTAGGCGACCTGCACCTGGTTGACCCCAGCATACCACATCTCTGGCTATTCTGACTGTTGCAATGATGGGCACATGACTCAAGCTAGGCCAGAGAAACCTAATTCTTGCACTCTTCCTGGAACCATAAAGGAAAGAGGCATTGTCTCTTTCCACTGTGGAGGTTAAACTGGTCAAACATAAGCCTGGAGCTGCTTGTGGCTGAATATCAGAGTAACAAGGTAGACTATGGGGGCTTCCCATATTGACTAAATTTGTTGCCTACTGCGTGCTACAATCACTTATGTTCTTCTCATTTATAACAGGAAAATTTAGCTTTTTATTTTTTTTAGCTTATCACAATTTAAAATAAATTAAAAAACAATAATTTAAAAACTTAATAAACTTTTGGTCCTGCTAAATGTTAGTGCTCTTGGAAAAGCTTTGGTCACCTGTCCTAGGTACAGCTCTCAGAGTGAAAAACCATTCCTTTATGCGGGTACTTTTTGGTGCCTATTTTTAAAATGCAAGGTGAGCTTTGTCCAGATATCAACTCAACCCTATTGTATTCCTCTTGCTGCTCTAAAGGAACGTCAATTTTTTCCGCTTGGGGTGAGCTGGTGGATTCTCAACGGGGCTTTTGATTCCTTTCCTTTTCTTAGGCAAAGTCCCCTATTCTCGGCTTTCACCTCTGGTAGGGCCCCCCCCTCCCCACTTTTACTTTCTCTGGTGAGCAACGGCATAAATAACCCCGCCTTTGTTATGCTCTGTTACCCAGCTTCATCACTTACAAAGGTTTAAATCATCACATTCGTTTTCTTTGGACTTTTCATAAACAGATTGAATCAGATGTGGCAAGGTGCCTGGGAAAAGCCACCACCAATTCCTGCCTACGACTCACTTCCTCTCCTGGCAGGGTTTCCAATGACTACTTCATTTGGTAGGCACCGCTAAGCCCCCTTTCCCTCCTAGGAAGGTCCCAACCCTAAACTTTACTTCGTCAGCTAGAAGAGTTACCTCAGAGTTTCTTGGCAAATGTGTCACTTGGAGAGTCTCAGTCCCTATCCCTGTCCTTGAAGCCCTCAAAGAACTATCATACAAATGCCTTACCCCATCCCATTCTTCCCTTAGGCAGACAGTTGTACAGAATTTATTTTCAATAAAACAGGTGCAGATGTCTCTATTATCAGGAGGCTACTCACTTGGGAGAAAGTCTTAAAAGCCTTCAGTTCTGTTCAATTCAATTTAATACTCTCAGAAGCTACCCACAGGCCAGAGAGTGTCCAGGGTTGTGGACCTTTTCCTTGCCTTGGGTGGGATAATTGAGAGCTTGAAGCGAAGGGTCTGCAGACATCCAAGAAATGATGACAGAGCAAGGGTATGTGTGCGACAGAAATGAAAGAAAGCAGAAGGCAGTAGGTTTGTAATAGCTATAATTTCAAAATGTTTGTAGCAGATAGAATGTTCCAGGCACCAGTATAAATACTCAGTATACGATAATTCATTTAGCCCTCACAGTGACCCTGTGAGGTAGGAACTACACTGCATCATCCCCATATTTCATGTGGGGAAACTGAGCTACAGTAGGTAAAGTCATTTGCTTACGGTCCTATACCTGATACATGAAGGGCTAAGATCTGAATTCAGGCAATCTGTTTGCAGACACTACACTGCCTCCCCATAAGGCTCTAAAGGTTGGATGACCGACTATCCCAGCCTGCCCATGACTGAAGGGTTTCCCACAACACAGGACTTTCAGTGCAAAACATGTTATAGTCTTGGGTGACCCATGAAGGTTGGTCAACCTTAGATAGAAATGTTATCAAAAAAGATGTTTCTCTAGTAATTTAAGTGATGCAGAAGCAGCTGAGAAAAGGCAGAGTTAAGAGAGAACTTGCTCAAGACAGGACAGAAGTGTTGAAGAGCAAATAAACTCTGGGGCTCTCCTCTTCCCCCACTACTTTAGGTCTAGCCCTCGGTGTCTGGATGGCTGCTCTAACTCTGATTTCTCTTCTGCCCTTTGGGATTCACTCCACATCAAACAGCCATGGTAATCATCTGGAGCGTAAATGTGACCAGTTGCTCCCCTGCTTACAACACTCATTGCACTCAGTGACCACAGGATAAAACCCAAGCTCTAGAGCTTGACTTGAAAGGCCTGCTACCATTGCCCCTCATTTATCTCTGTCCCTTTCTCTTAGTGATTAACATGCTTCAGCCATTGCAAACAACTTGTATTTCCCTGAAGACACCAGGCTCTCACTTGGGTGTTTTTGTTTCTCTTCTAGGAATATCCTTTCTCCCTTCCTTGCCACAAACTCCCATTTTTCCTACTGGACTCCTGGTTTAGGAGCCCCTCCTCTGTGTTCTTCCAGCTCCTGTGGTCACTTCCTCTACAGCAGAATTTCCAGATTCTTCGATAACTCTCTGTTTATTTATGTCCTCCACTGTACTGTGAACTGCTTGTTTATTTATCTGTAGGTTCACCATATTGATACATAATAATAGCTAAACTTGATTAGGTGCAACTATATCAGGCACTTTGCATGCATTATTGCATTTAATCCTCATGATAACCTATAAGATGAGTACTATTATTATATCTGTTTTGCAATTGAAGAGACAGAATCTCTGAGAGGTTAAGTAATTTTCCTTCGAGTCTGACATCCTTGGCGGAAACAGGATTTGACTAGGATGTCAAACTCCAAAGTTTATACTCTATCCACTCTGCTAAACTTCCTCTCAAACTTTGTAAGAACCCTTCAGAGTCTATCTTACAAAGCTGTGAAAATCAAATGACTTGATGAATAGAAATGACTTTGTAAACTGAAAGGCTCTGCTGTCAGAAATTGCTCATTTTCCCCAATAATTTTTTTAATTCCCTTTCATAATGTTGAATTCCTGGTATTTAACTAGACATATAGTTCCCTATAATAATAACTACATTTCTGAGCCTCTCTTGTAGCCAGGATTCTTTGGGGGCCAATGTGATATGAACAGAACTGCACCTACTACTTCTAGGACATGCCATCAAAGAGAAGGCGTGAGCCTGCCCTTACTTTCCCCCTTTCTTCTAGCTAGGCTGTGGACATGGTGATGGTGAGTCAACTTGGATCATATGGATAAGATAGAAGTGGGTTGGGAACTCTGGCATTGTGGAACTCATATACTTACCCTACCCTGCTTATGCCTGGATGATTGTGAAAAACAGAAATAAGCTTCTTTCTTGTTTCAATCATTGCTATTTTGGATCTCTGTTATAGCAGCTGAAACTATACTCTCAACGAACGTAAGTCTATTCACAGGGGGGATGGATTATTCTTATTATTCCTGCAGAGTGGCTTTGAGTCTGCATGCAAGCTATATCATAAAATTTAACTTTCTCTTCTTGGTAAAAATACCACTCACTAATTTGATCAGGTCAGAAACCTAGAAGTCTTGGTTTTCCTTTTAAAACAACTTCATCGAGCCTGGCTGGTGTAGCTCAGTGTATTGAACTCTGGCCTGTGAACCAAATGGTTCCTGGTTCAATTCTCAGTCAGGGTACATGCCTAGGTTGTGGGTCAGGTCCCCAGTTGAGGGCATGCAAGAGACAACCCATAGATGTTTCTCTCCCTCTCTTTCTACTTCCCCTCCCCTCTCTCTAAAAAATAAATAAAATAAAGAAAACAAGTTTATTGATATACAATTGACATACAACAAACTGAATACATTAAAGTGTATAATTTGATAAGTTCCCACCCAAGAAACCATTGCCACAATCAAGATCATAAACATACCCATCACCACAAATGCTCTCTAATGCTCCTTTGAAATTTCTTCCTTCTGCCTTCCTCCCAGTCCCCCTCACTCCAAACCTACCTGTCACTTTAGATTTGTTTGCATTTTCTAGAATTTTGTATACATAGAATCATATAGCATGTTACTCTTTTATTCTGGCTTCTTTCACTCAGCATAATTCTTTGGAGATTAGGAATGATCTTTGATTCCTCTTCTTTCAGTGCCGGCCCCTGCTCCCAATCTATTCCTTCATCAAGTTCAGTAACCTCTACATGAGTGCATTGACTTCTCCCTTTCTGCATTGCTATTATTTTCACCTAGACCACCATCATCTCTCCCGTACTACCGCAATAGCACAGGGGAACAATTTTTAACATAATTCCTGTTGAGTTCGATTTTTCAGCTGTTTTAGACTTAAAGAGGCATGCTGATTTCAAAACTACAGTTAGTTTTTTTCTATCATGTCAAATTTTTCTCTACAGCTTATCTTAATGCGACCACTCTAGGCTGGATCGAGCCTGGATCCAGCCTGGATCCAAGGAAGCACTATTGCTCTCCTATTGGCTGAGAGCAAACCTCTCTTGAGTGGGGAGAGGTGGGGGATGACCTTGGAGACCAGCAACAGGTTCATACTTGTCTAGGCTATTTAGTTACACATGAGATAGTGCGGTGAGAGGTTGTGTGCCGCTCTATATAGTAAATCGTATTCCGAAGTGTAGTTTTGAGTTCTTGTCTGTATACAAGGAGTTAGCAGAATTTATTTTTTATTTACATATGTACTTATTTCCTTTCCTTCAGATCATGTCTGCCTCTGCTATTTCTTGTCGTAAGTGCCTCAACAACCCTGATTCATTTTGTTATATCTGTGGCAGTTTCAGCATTCCCAAAGGACAAACATTAGTGCATTTGTCAGGCAAGACCTATCCAAGATAAGTCTTGGGTCCCTCACAAGGTGTGCAAGCAGTGTGTCAAGAGTTTACGGATGTGGACAAAGGGAACAGGTGACAAATTGCCATTTGGTATACCTATGGTTTGGCGAGAGCCCAGTGATCATTCAAGTGACTGTTACTTTGTACAGTGAAAACATCAGGATATAACAAGAAAAATAAGTGTAAAATAGAGTATCCTAGTCTACCATCAGCTATACGCCCAGTGCCTCATTCAGCTGAAATCCCAGTGCCAGTTTTCATTGAACTACCCTCTTTCGAAAAACAGGAGTATGCTGAAGAACTAAGTGACAGCAATGATGAAGATTTTGAAATTGAAGATGATTCAGTTTGTAAGGGAGTTGATTAGCATGAGTTGAATGATTTGGCATGAGATTTGGGACTACCCAAAATGGCTTCAGAACTCCTAACATCAAGACTGCACGAGAAAAACTTGTTTGAAAAAGGAGCGAAGGTATCCTACTTTTGATCAAGAGAAAGTGCATTTCTGCAGTACTTTCAAAGTGACAGTGGCTTTGTGTATTGCCATAACATACATGGTTTAGTGGAGGAATTGGGAATTCCAATCTAGAACACGACTGAATGGCGACTGTTCATCCATAGTTCAAAGCAGAGCTTGAAGTGTGTCCTGCTCCACAATGGCAATTTATTTGGCGCAGTCCCAATTGGCCACTCAGTTTGTTTTCATGAAGAATATGAAGACATAAAGAGAGTCATTGATCTGTTGCAATATCACAAGCACAATTGGATCATCTGTGTTGACCTTAAAAGGACTGCTTCCTTCTTGGTCGGCAATGCGTACACACTAAGTATCCCTGTTTTCTGTGTACATGGGACAGCAGAACTCTTGAGAAGCATTGGGTGGAGTCAAATTGGCCTCCAAGATCTGACCTTAAACCTGGTGATCCAGACATTCTATATGAGCCACTTGCTGACAGAAAGAACATTATATTCCCACCTCTGCACATAAAAGTGGGTCTCATGAAACAATTTGTTAAAGCTTTGCCAACTGAAGGAGACTGTTTCAAGTATCTCGTTTTGGCATTTCCTAGCGTGACATTTGAAAAGATAAAATACCTTAATATGTATATTTGGTAGCAGAACTTTACTACTTGTACACAATTTGACTTATAGTAACAATATATAGCCTTTATATGAATAAAAGAACTCTAAATAAACAGTCTATTCAGGTAACATTTTCTTTATTTTCCTTTGTATTACATTAGTATGATTTTTGGGAGAAAGGGAGGGTATCCTGTACCTTAAAAAGTTGATGTGATAGAGAAAAACTGGGGTCATTTTTGGATTCAGATGCCAAAAGTTAGTCAAAAACAAGTGTCAGATCTAACTCAATGAAAATTGTGTTCCCCAGCGTAGTCCATCAACTGATCTCTTTGCTTCCACTTTTGCTACCTCCAATCCATGGTCCCCTGTCTAGCTCTCTGATGTCCCTCCTAGTATTCTCCCCATCCAGATTCTTTCTGTTCTTCAAATATGCCAATCCTGTTCCCATCTTAAACCCTTTGCTCTTACTATTCCTTCTGTCTGGGATGCTCTTTCCTCAGCTCTTTGCATAGCTGGCTCATTTTCTTTTTCTTTTTGAGTCCTGTCCTTCCAGAGAGCTTCTCACACCTAAGTGGCCTCCATCAGTTCATCTCTAACTATGCTCCTATTTTCTTCCTTAATAACACTTATTAATACCTAAAATTATTTATCTGTATGTTTATTGTTTGTCTTTCCCCACTGGAATATGTGCTCAATGAGGTCAGGGAGTTTGTTTCTTGCTGCTATTATATCCCAAGGGCCTAGACTGGTACCTAACAGATGTTCAAAAAATATTTGTTGAAGGAATAAATAAGTGTATTAACCACGGTAAAGCAGAGCTGAGGGATAATACGACATCCCCTAATTTCCACAACTTATTAAACCTCAAAGTATTATATTCCTGTACTAGTGAAGCCTTCAGTGTGAAGTCTGTTTTTCTCTATGAAAATAATAGAAACAAGCATGTCCTGGTTATTCTCTAGGCAAGTGTCCAAGTACTGCAGTGTCTTCAGGGCTTTCATAGATAGTCTCTTCCTGCCATTTTATAAGCTCTCAAGAGAGAAAGAAAATAACTTTATATTGAAGACCCCAGTGAGAAGGAGATATGGGAAAATAATATAGTGGCTTACAGTCCATAAATGTGCATCACATTCTGTCAACTGTATGCTCAGAGAAAGTTTTCTTTTCCCCCAGATTTGCTTCACTCATGTGGTATCAAGAATTAACATAAAAACTGGTCTGGAACCATGAATCTCATAAATCTCATAGGGCTTTGGTAGAAGTGAATGTGAAGCTACCCTTATGGATGTCTCTACAGTCTGGGACGTGATAGACACTGAAGGTAGGTTCTTAGTAAAAAACTTGAGTCAATGAGAAAATCAGCTGTCATAAGAAAGACTAGCAGATGCTCCCAATGGAAGAATTCACACCTGAAAACCCTCAGCTGATAAGACATTGTAAAGAAATTGAATAAAAAAGAAAAAAGCAGGTGGATTGCTTCCATATTTTGAATATTGTGAATATGCTGCTATGAACATGGATGTATAAATATCTGTTCTCATCCCTGCTTTCAATTCTTTTGGGTATACACCAAGAAGTTGGATTTCTGGATCTTATAAAAGAGACCCCACAGAGATCCCTCGCCTTTTCCACCAAGTGAGGACACAGTGAGAGTTCAGCAGTCTGCAATCCAGAAAACAGAGGAGGGCCCTCATCTAAAAATGCTGGCATCCTGATCTTGGACTTCCAAGTCTTCAGAACTGTGAGAAAAAGTGCTTGCGATTTATAAGTTACCCAATCTGTAGTAGTTTGTTATAGCATCCTGAATGGCTAAAACATTGGATTAGGGCCCACTCCAAAGACCTAATTTGAAAATGATTACCCTTGTAATGACTTGATTTACAAATAGATGCAGGTACTGGTTGTAGGACTTCAATACATCTTTATTTTTTCGAGAGTGGGACACAATTCAACCCATAACACAAAGACTAAGAGAGTTTACTCCTCAAAGACTCTTCCTGAAAGAATCTAATGAAGATTTACTTTATCAAGAAGGAACAATGACCAGAGAAGGTGAGAGAGGACTCTTGCCTAAAGTCACTTTGCTGTTAAGTTGTGCCGGTAATACTTGAACCTAGGTTGCCTGACACCTTAGCCTATGTTCTTAATTTTTATATAATACAAATCTCTATAAGATATTTCAAAATCTCATGAGGTAATGTACAGAAAAGTATCTGAGACTTTCTTTGAATTGTAATATTTAGTCACTATTTACTGATCATATATAATGAAGGTCTAAGAAGATCCCAGAGTAGAATTAGGACCTTTGTTTTCTTTCTGAAATTAGAGAGTGATGACAAATTTTCTCCTGAAGAATTCATTCTCATTGAGTGTTTAATTTGTATTTGTTTTGCTGTGATAGGTGTTCTGGGTAGAAGTGCTGGAAGGACCATTATTCTATAGTTCTTGATTTCAAGGAACTTACAGTCTAACAAAAAAAAATTTTTTTTTAAAGAAGAAAGTGTCCTGTGACTTGAGAGATGAACAGACATAATGGAGAGGTGAGCTGTTTGCTGGGCCTTGAAAGACAAACATGATAATGTTAACTACATCAACTTAACTACAACTATTGATTGAGTACCTACTTTGTGCACGGTGCTATGCTTGAAGCTTTACATTTGGATCTTATTTATTCCTCACAATAACCCTGTTAGATCAATATTGTTATTCTCAAATTAAAAGAGGAGAAAAACTCTATTGCCATACACAGCTAGTAAGTGGAACCAGATAAACTTAGGCTCAAGGTAGACCAAACCTTCAATTCGGGTCTGGTTTTTTGCAAATTCCTGCCCTTTACCCTCCAAGTTTTTAGAGTAAGTAAACATCTACTTTTTCCATTTTCAAAAGTCCAATTGCTATCCATCCTTCTGGTTCAAATTCTAGGTATTTTTACAGCAAATTCTCAAAATGTGGTCTGCAGAAGACTTGCATCAGGTCATAAGGGTTGTTTGCAGAAGTGCAAATTTCTGAGACTCAGCCTCATATATTCTCATAACTTTGGGATGAGGACCAGAGAATCTTATTATTAGTATTTTAAAAAAGCTTATTTGGCTTCTCTTGAGATCCACTGTGTCAAAATGGTCTTCCAGGAGCGTTCAGTAGAAATAAGTTCTTTGGAAGAGCACTCCAATAGCATTCTGGTCTTCTTTATACTGGCATGCCTGAGGATCAGGTTGATTTTTTTTTTTTAATCTCTGGCAGCACATGGACTAGCTGAATGGTGGAAAAGGTTTCGGCCTTGCCTATATACATCTCAATTTAGCAGCATAAACTAAGCTATTTGTTATAATGCTTGAAACCATACACAAAATTTGCATGTTGTGTTGTATCTGGAAGGATGTGAAGAAGCTGGCAAGGCATGATAGATTGGAATCCCAAACATTTCAAGAGTTACTACACTGGCACAGCAAAGGAAATTCTCAACAAAATAAAAAGACAACCCACTGAATGGGAGAACGTATTTGCCAATACATCTGATAAGGGGTTAATATCCAAATTTATCAAGTACTTACAAAACTCAACACCAAAAAAAACCAACCCAATTAAAAAATGGGCAAAGGACCTGAATAGACACTGCTCCAAAGAGGCCAACAGACAAATGAAAAGATGCTTAATGTCACTAATCATCAGAGAAATGCAAATTAAAACCATAATGAGATATCATCTCACACCTGTCAGAATGGCTATCAATAAATCAACGAACAAGTGCTGGTGAGGATGTGGAGAAAGGGGAACCCTTTTGCACTGTTGGTGGGAATGCAGACTGGTGCAGCCACTATGGAAAGCAGTATGGATCTGCCTTATGACCCAGTGATCCCACTGTCAGGGGAGCCTTGCTCTGAGAAATCACCTGGAGACCACTATGGGATTAAGCAATGGGTTTATTGAGGGAAAGGGGGAAGGGAAGACGCAGCTCCCGGACCAACTCAAGGGCCCGTAGGAGCAAGGGGAATGGGGAATGGGAAATGGGGTTTCCCGGTCCTCCTTGTGGGCCCGTAGGGAGTCCCACCTGCACTTCTGTAGGCATCTTTTTTATACTTGTCAACCACACATTTTGATGAGAGTGAGTTTGCTTATCAACAACAATTCAGTAGATCATTTACATCTGATGGCTCTCCCCCGACCCCCACCAGGTTAGTTAACATATCGGGCTAGGTTCATTATTATTTCCCCTGGGAATGGTTTCAGTCCATCAGCATATCTTTTTGGAACTGCTAAATCTATCAGCATATCTTTGGAAACAGCTAAGTCCAGGGCCAGGTTGATTAGCATATACCAAAAGTCCAGGTGTGCATTCTAGCTGCCTCCATGTTCTGACACCCACTTCTGGGAATATATCCAAAGGAACCCAAAACACTAATTTGAAAGAACATAAGGAACCCTATGTTCATTGCAGCGTTATTTACATCTGCAAACATATGGAAGCAGCCCAAGTGTCCATCAATAGATGAGTGGATAAAACAACTATGGGACATTTACACAATGGAGTTCTACTCGATCATAAAAAAGAAGAAACTTTTACTCTTTGCAATAGCATGAATGGACCTGGAGAACATTATGCTAAGTGAAATAAGCCAATCGGAGAAAGACAGATACTATATGATTTCAATCATATGTAGAATATAACGAACAAAACCGAACTCACAAACAGACAGACTTAAGAGATGGAGAGCAGATGACAGCTAGTGGGTGGAAGGTGAAGGGGTGGAGGAGTTGAGCAAAAACGAAAAAGGACTCGGGGTCATGGACAACAAACAGTGTGGTGATTGCTGGTGGGAGGGAGTGTAAGAAGACTAACTGGTAATAGAAAAAAGATACAATAAACATTAAATAAAAAATATTTTTAAAAAAGAAGAAAGAAAAAGAGTTAATATTCTGGGAGAAGGGAAAGAAGCCTGATGAGCCCAACTCATGCGCACGCGCAGAAAGGACAGACATAATCAAACCTCCAAGGCGCGCCCTTCCCCCACAGTCTTTCCGGCCTTCGCCCAGCGCGCAGGCGCAGAGAGTGAGCCAAGATGGCGGCGCCCGTGGATCTGGAGTTGAAGAAGGTAAGCGAGCGTCTTGAGCATGCCAAGGCTTCTCTTTGGTAACTAAGGGGTCTGTGGACAAGAGTATCGAGGGCGGTCGAGTCTTGCGGAAGGAAAGCGGTTTCAGGGAACCGCGGGATGATTTCCCAGAGTCGCAAAGCGGGACCGGGTCTCCTTAGGTTGGAGTGGGGGGCAAGCGGCTTTTGCTGGAGAAGAGCCGGTTGGGCTGGGTTTGGTAAGTCTAGTGGGCCGACAGCTGACCGGTCCGTGTGGGCCCAGCTCCAGAGCCGTTTCGTTGCTCTTGGAGCCTTCAGTTCCATAGGAAGGCCTGAAGTGAGTGTTTCAGATTCCAGTCTGAAACACCCCATAGGACGGCTTGCCCGAGTTGAAGCATCTGTAATAATGCGTTCTCATTTGCTTTGAGAAACTGTAAGTCCAAGTTGTGCTTTTAGGCAGCTTTTTGTTCCCAGACCTTGGAAGATCGCACTACAGTTCAGAGCCAGATATGCTCATAGCAGTGTTCATCTCAGGACTTTGGTTCCCCACCGTTTTTGGAGGACTTGTCGAAGAAAGAAATAAGTGCCGTAAAGTTTTCCACATAAAATTGACATCAGAAGAAATTAGGTTTCTCTCTTCAGTTGCTTTTAAGTGTATTGCTACTCAGAAACTCAGAAACGTTTTCACCACCACAGAGTTGTCAGGATTCTAACACGAGTAACAAACCCAAACCATATTTTTTTGGGGTGGGGGGGACGGGGGAGGCAAGGGACAGGGGTTTAAAGAATCATAGGCTTCATCTCCTTTAAACCTATCCTTTTCTAGAAAAGGAAACTGAGTTCCAGGAGAGACTCAGTCAAAGGTTGGGGCCATTAGTAGTTTAGGTTCTTCAGAAGAGCGAATTTTACGTAAGACCGCCTTCTGTTCTGGTCCATCTGTGAGTAAGCAATAGGAGAGCTGATACAGCTCTTCATCCTAATAAACGAAGCGGTTTGTTATTGCTGTGAGGATTTATGCATGTGTCTTACTTTTTGTCATTCTTGTTTTGAAACTTGTAAATTTGGCCCTTATCTGGTGTTCTCTCATGCTGTAGTGTCTCAGCTTTAACAAAACACTAGCTTCATTAGCAAATTGTGTACTGAGCAAAACAAAATTTGTTTTAAGAATGCTTAAAGCATTCTAAAAGTTTACCTAACAATAGAGTACATCTGTGAATGGACTTGCCTCCCAGTAATTGAATTTGTTGCTGAGAAACTTGTGGACAATGAATGCAAACTAAGAAAATTATTTCAGCCTTAAATTGGATAGCTGTGACAACCAATTAAATTAACTAAAGAAAATCGTTTAAAGATTTTATCTTCGAATTTATTTATTTATTTATTTACCTGGAGACTAGTAGAAAACTTAAGGTTCCTCTCTCCCCCACAAATAAATCTTTTGAAACCTTACTCATAGGTGAGAACAAAGTCAGAATAAAAGGTAAGTAGTAGCCTTTGCCATGTATTGCAGTCACAGATGTTATTACTAAGGCATAAATTTGACAACATGTGAAAGTCATTCCAGGCATTTCAACAAGAGTATCCAAAAACTGTGTTTATCTTTGACTTAAGTGTACTCAAGGGTCAAATTTGGCTTGGTGTGTGCATATGAAGATTATAATGTAATTCCTCTACCAGTGCTTCGAAATTTTCTTTTTTCAGTCTTTCTCTTAAAAATATTTATATTCTGGATATTACGTAGACAGTAGACTAGAAAGATTCCTGAACTAAGGGTCAGAAGAAATGTATGTAAGTACCTGCCTTTCCACCTGATAGTTGTTCAACCCTGCTCAAGCCTCTTATATTTCTTTAACACATTTAGTTACTTAATTTGTCAACTGTTATCATGAAACTGCCACCCTAACTCATAGGATTTGAGAGTAGTAAATGAGGTTTATTATATCCCTCAGTGTTCTCATAATAATATTCCTATATTAATATTTGAAACACATGTGGGAAAGTGCTTTGAAACCTAGTTGAGTAATACACATGTAGAGAGTTCCATTTATGGTTCTTGTTTTGGATCTCTGGGTTTCATTCTCTGCTCCATTTATTACTTTTATTACTCCTTGGGTACCTGCTACTTGATATGCCTATTATTTAATTGCATTTGTTTCTGCTTCTTCAAATAGATTCTGTCTTCTGAGGACAGGGTAAATTCAGTATTTATCCTAGTGGCTTGATTAATTACAGTTATACTAACTTTTATTATTTGCTTTAGTAAATTTCATAGCTTTGTCTCTGGTTAGCATGATTCATTTTAATATATCTGAATTTGACTTAAATGTTCCCTGTAAAATATTTCACCTACTAAATTAAGGACTTGTTTTTATTAGGCCTTCACAGAGCTTCAAGCCAAAGTTATTGACACTCAACAAAAGGTGAAGCTTGCAGACATACAGATTGAACAGCTAAACAGAACGAAAAAGCATGCCCATCTTACAGATACAGAGATTATGACTTTGGTAGACGAGACTAACATGTATGAAGGTGTAGGAAGAATGTAAGTAAAATATATCCTTAAGGGGGTTATCTTGGGAGATGTTTTGTCTGAATTAAATCATAGAATTTGTTCATTTTAAAATTTGGGGTAAAGTATCACAGTAGCTTTAAAGATCATCTAGTCAAATACCTTCTTATTTTAAAAATGAGAAACTGAGTCCCAGATAGATGTATTTAATTTAATTTATTTTTTTAATTCAGAAAAAGTTTATTTAGAAAATCACAGAGGTAGAAGAAATGAGTTGTACAAGAAATGGGCTCAGGGACCTGGCCAGTAGCTCAGTTGGTCAGAACAACATCCTGATACACCAAGGCTGTGGGTTCAACCCCTGGTCAGGGCATATACAAGAAGCAACCAATGAATGCATAAATAAGTGGAACAACAAGTCCATGTTTCTTTCTCTTCCTTCCTCTCTAAAATCAAATGAATAAATAAATGGGCTCCAGAAATAAGATACAGGGGCAAAAAAAGGGCCCATGGAGCTTAGAAGAGAGAAAGGCAAAGTAATAGCCTGAGGGTGAGGAAGTGAGAGAGAGGGAAAGGTGTGGGCTTACTCCCCGGAGGGAGAGCTGCCAGCTGCATTGAACTTTAGACTTCGAAGTACATTTCTTAACTATTTCCTATTCTCTCATAATTAGAGACTTAAAAGTGTGTAACTTTAATGGTAAAAATATGATTTGTCATGAAAAGATGTTCATAGTAATTTTGTGTGTAAAGATTTATTTAACTAGTTGTAGTTTTAACCTATCCTTCCCTACCTAATTTATTAGGAGTCATACAAATCATAAATCTTTTAGATGTCTGACCAGTGTCCTAAAATAAAAATATTCAGTTGTCATTTAAATACACTCATTCTGTTATCCATAAGACCTCTGGTAAACTAATTTACCTTTTGTTTGTTCTAATTGTTATTATGTGATTAACATATAATAACACTTCACTTTTTTATTTTAAAACATATTACCTTTATGAGAGAGAAGAGATCTGTTTCATTTTCTCTGAGCAATAAGGAATGGAAAACCCCTTAAATACAGGTCACGCACACATTCCATTACAATGAGCTAAAGGAAGAGACTGATTTTAGGAGGAGGGGGTATAGGAGAAGGGTTCTTCTGGAATTTGGTCTTGGACTATTGCTTAGTAAGTGGCCCATTACTTCAAGGTTGGAGAGCTTTTGGTTGGAACGGAATTTGACCTCAGGCTTGGGGTGACTTGTTTTGTGATTGCTTTGAAGAAAGTATAACATGTGTAACATGTAGTAATGACTTTGGAATGACATCATGAGAAGTAGACCCTGCTCCTGACTTGCTAATCTTTCTGGAAAAGAGATAGATTTATGATAAACTGTAAATCAGATTTACTTTCTCAGAATGAACAATATGCCACAAATAAATTTTGTCTTTGGAGTTAATATTTTTCATTTTAGCTTGTTTTAACAGGAAGAGAATCCCAATTTGAGAGTTTATTACCAGGACACAAAATATTATAATTGGGTTAAACAAAGTGGAACCCTTGACTATGTGTCTATGTAGTATGAAGTGCATTGTTGGCATTCATGACAGGATAATTTTATCCTTAATGTGAATATCCTTAGGTCTTAAAACAGTAATGCTAGCTTTTCTAGCATGCTTGTTAACATGTTGTACTTGGATTTCACATCACTCCATTAGCCTGTTTGCAACAGCTAAAGAATCTTTTTCCAAAATAGAAAAACTTTTTGACTGTCCTTGGCCTTTTGAGCTACAATGAAGTTTTTACTTTTAATTAGAATAATTTCATTTATTAAACATTCTGCAGAAGTGATAGGAGTGTTGCTTTTTTTGCATACTGTCCAAAGTATTACAGATAGGTTGCATTCCACACAAAGACTTTTAGAATTTGAAGACTGGAATATGAATTAGTTAATGGTTGAACAATAGTACTTCCAGAAGTTTTATTTCATATTACTTATGTTTTTAAAAAGAAATGTGTAGTTTTAAATGTTTAATTAAAGGGGTACTCCTATATGGGTTCAAAGTTTGGTTTTAAACTTGACTTTTTTGCTTTCTGCATTTCAGTGGTAGTGTGCACTTGACCCTGCATTGTAGGGGCATGTAAGGTGAATAGTATTTGTTGCTTGGCTAGAGTATTAGTGCCCTCAGGAAGAAAAGACTTGCTGAGTATTAGTCTGGTCATGTTCTCTTTCTTGATGCTAAACCTGAAATATCTATTTCTGAATTTATAGTCTTGGGTAATCTTGAGTATCTTTGTGGTTCACGTCTTAAGTTCTAGTCTTTACGTTGTCTTACCTTTCCCTTTTTTAGTATTGTTTGGGAATTCTAATTAGAGTGCTAATTTTTCTCAAATTGTTGTTTTAAAACCATGGATTATAAAATCCAAAACACTTCATTTTTGTTTTAGAACCTGCAGTAGACTTTTGCTATCACTGCAATTTAAGGCTCATTAGATCTTGCCTAGACTATCGGCAATAGCATCTTAACTGTTCTCTCTGCCCTCTCTGCCTTTATTCTGTCTTTCCAAATGTATTCTTTATACATCTGCCAGAATTGATCATGTCGATATTTTTCATAAAATCCTTTGTTCATCCTTTGTTGTCCACAGGATTTAAACTTGTTAGCATAGCATTCATGGTCATTCATAATCTGTCCTTAGTTTATCCTTCTAGCCTCAAGTCCCACCACTTTCTCTTCCCAGACTCGGGACATCTCATGGATGAACTTCCTACCATTGGTTTTGGGTTATCTGTTGAGAAGGAGTTTGAGCCTTTTGTGGATTTTAAACATGCTTTAATTGATTAATGATGTCTGTTATGAAGTAGCACGTGCCAGAAATTGTTATCCCTACCCTTGCCACATGGGCTTCCTCACACATGCCATGTTTCGTGCTTTTCATGCTTTTGCTCATTCTGTCCTTCTTGGCCTGTGGTCCTCCACCTTCCCTTGTGAAATTCTCATCTTTCAAGAAATAGCTCATTTTGTCTGAAGATTTTTGCTTCCTAGCAGACCTAGTCACATTTCTGGAGTGGTACCAGGGCTTTTGTTCCAATAGCTAGTAGAACATGCGCGCGCGCACACACACACGCGCGCACACACACACACACACACACACACACAGAGAGAGAGAGAGAGAGAGAGAGAGAGAGAGGGCGGTGGGGGAGGAGAGGGAGAGAGTTTGATTGATTTTTAAGGGGGTCAGTCTCCCCAGCTAGATTGTCAGCTCTGGGAGACCATTATACATACATATTTATCTTTGTTTCTTCAGTTCTCAGTATAATGCCTGGCACAGAATAGATGTTCAGTGTGTGTTGATTTGAATTGAATATGATTTCTTGCCTAAAATAACTGCATTTTCTTTTGGTTCTTTGGAAAGAATATATGATTAGAAAGTGTCAGAGACTTAAGAATTAGAGTTTATTATTCTGTTTTAATAATATGATTCAATAAAGATGAAATTATAAAAGTAACATTTTGACTGAAGTCAAAGGACTTGTTTCTGATGAAAATTATGTCATTTCATCTGACAGGATTAATTCTTTATTAAATTTGTTAAGAAGGTTGACTAATTCTAAATACGAGCCGGTTACGGAGATATTCCAAGCCTTCAAAATTAAGCTGAGGGCAGTATAACCCTTGGAGAAAAAAAGCTTCTGTGCAGAATAATATGAATATAATTGTCTATTTTACCCTCCTCATCTTCACATAGGATGAAAGTCAGATTTTTCTTTTTAGGGTATGTATGTAGTTACCAGATCATTGCAAGCCCAGATGCCTTTCAATTCACAAATATGGAGAATTTGGTAGTGTTAAGTACCTCTTAAATATGGCTATTTGGGGCTTAAAACAAAGAAAATGAAGCTGCAGGGTAAGAGATGATGAATTGCTATATACTGTAAGCTCTGAGTGTTTGTTGCTCAAAGCTATATTCCATCCAGTCTCTTGGCATATTGCCAGCACATTTTAGTTCTGTTACTTCATATTCTTTGGAGAGGCTGTTATGTAGCCTGATACTACTACCACCAATTTCTAGTTTTACTCCTTAAGCTGTTTGTGAGCTGACCTCACCATACTGCTTTGAGAACTATGATGAAAGTTACAACTGTGGAATGATCTGTCTGAATAGTTGGAAGTGTTTGTCTTTGCATCTTTCTAGCATGCAAGGAGGGAATCAAGTAAATACTAGGTCTCAAATAAATATTACATGGATATTTCTTGTCTTTTCTTTTTTTATGAATAAGAACCAGTTTATAATGGCATATGGTGGTTTTCTTCCTTTGTACTTTGCATAGAAGTACAAAAAGAATTACACTTGAAAGTACACATAAATAACATTTAGCCATAGTAGTGTTTGAAAGGACCATCATTAGGATAAATGTCAAACTTATTTTTATTAACAATAGGTATGATCCTGACCCTGATTTGGTGTCAGGTCTATTATTCTCTTATTCTAAATATCCTCTTAGTTGAGCATTACATAAATAACATTTCTCCTTTCCAAAAGAGACAAATTAAGCTTTTTATTTTCTTAATATGGGAGGAACTTGAGTAGATTAGCCTTTGAAAAGAATGATTAGTGCCTTTTTAAAACTTGGACCTAACTAAAAATAACTTTGTACCATATTTAAACTAATTTAGAGGTATGCCACCATTCTGTGGGTATTTTTTTACATTTATGGAACTAAGAATGAACAATGGTATAAATCTACCAACTAGATAAGTGTCTAGCAATGCAGAAATGCTGTTTGGGAGCGGTGTTGCTATTTCTACTTGTTGAAGTAATTTGATGGTTGATCTCTAATGATTAAAAGATCCAGAAGTATAATATAAGACTTAAGATAAATGTGGCACAGGTAGAAAGTGAAAACAGTAGGTCTGACAGGAATTAAATTAAAAAAAAAATTACTAGTTAAATAATTTTTCACCTAATTAAGATGTAGAAATCTGAACTGCCCGTGCATGACTGCTTCAGCTTGGTTGAACTGTGCCTTTGTTTAAAATGTTACGTTGGTTTGTAGTAATTTTAATTGTAAGTTTGGATGTTGACCTGTAATTTGAATCATGACATTTGGTAAATCCAGGGTGAAAATTCTGCAGTTTCTCTAAGTTTAGTTATGTTAAATATTAATAGGAAGGGATATAGTCATGCTTCCTCAAGTTTTGCAACTGTTTTATAATTTCATGTAGCTAGATAGTTGGTATTACAGTCAATTTGAGGTGATGTTAAAGCTGAAGAAATAGTTGTACTGTATCTTTTTCCTAATAGGTTAGGAAATAAACCACAAATGGTGGTGTAGTAAATTTTGTTGATAAATATTGTTGATGTTATAGTAAAAATAGTTTATATTCTCACTGGAATCAAGTTTGGATATTTTTAGTACTTATTATAGGAGGAAAAAAATGTGCAAATTAGTTTTGGTGTGAGAGTACATTGCAAATTTAAGTTCAGAAGCTCCTTTATGCTCTCTTTAAAGGTATTAACCTGTATGTTAGAGAAAATAAGCAAAGATACAATGATTTTTAAAAGTAAAAAGGAATTTTTTAGTTATTGTTAAGATTTTATTTTAAAGGAACAGGAGTTCTTGATGTTGAGCTGCTTTTACTAACAGACTATGACCCACCCTTCATGTGTTTTTATACAGAGCCGTTTAAAGTTATAGCTTTCATTGCTCAGAGTTCTGGGGAAAAAAACACAGCCTTTCCTGTTGTGCAAGGAAAAATGACTTCATTTTTGTTGATGCTGAGTATGTATATAATCCCAGATGGGCACACTCTGCTCTTCCACAGATGTGGTACTCTAGGGAGAGATGTTTGAGTAATATTCTTAATTTTCTTAAGTTGTCAGTGATTTAAAAACTTGTTCATTATAACTGCTGTACTGCTGTGTCAAATGACATCACTGTTTTTATGCCAAGGGAAGTTAACATTTGCGTAGGAATTACATAGCCATGTTCCTTTTGCAGAAGAGTACTTTTAATAATTCTTTCCCTTCTTCCCCTCCCATGTCCTCCAGGATCCAAGCAATCTCTCTCTAAACACAAGAAATTAATTTTAAAAAGGTTGTGCTAATTAGAACTCTATTGTACAAAGGGACAAAAAAGGTTGTTATACGTACCTTTGGTTGTACAAACATGCTAAAATTTTTTTTATTTAATGTGTCCTTGTAGGGTTACTCATTTTAGGCCTGAACTTGTTTTTAAAGAAGTAAGTGTAATTGATTCATTTAGTTACTTGGATTTTGCTTCTGCATTTCCTAGCATCACAAGGCCTGACCTTTATTTTTCTTTTAGCTGACAAAGGATTAAACAACATCTACTTTTGTTGCATGAAAATAGCAATTATTCAACAACACAAGAGGATGATACTACTATGTATTCCCATTGGTGATAAGCAAGAATCAATGTAGTTAACTGAGGGAAGAGTGAGAAGTATCATTACTTTGTTGTTCCTATGTAAATAAAAATAAAGGTAACAATGATCTTGAACTTTGTTACTTTGTCATTGGGGAATTATGTGCTGTAACTGATTAATTCCAGCTGAATTTCTCTGAAATGAAAATAATCAATTTTAAGCTGTACCAAGAATTTTCTGATTTTTAGCTGCTACTTATAGGGGCAGATTCAGGAACAACTTGGTATCTAATCTGTTTGAGAGAGGACTGAAATGTTCGTGTCAAGCAATGTATCTGCTAATGAAACAGCCAGGAAGCTCAGAGAAAATCTTTTGAGCTAGAAGGTGCGAGTCAGTCTATATATATGAACACACACTTGATAATGACTTATTGTAGTATTCTTATAAGAAATGGCTGTGAACTGCAAATATTTCTTTGCCCAGATGGAATAATTAGGATTGCAGTGTAATGTAGGCACCATTAGTGCCTGTGGCTTTGTGAAGAATGCATGCTCAATTTGTTTTTAGAATTTAAGTTTGAATGGACGTGTCTGGGAGAGTATCTATCTCATTGTCCTGGCCAGGAACTCATCACTAACTCTTGTTCAGAGGAAAATCAATGACCTTGAGATTGACCAGGTTATTTGGAAGACACTATTCCTTTAGCTTTGAAAGAGGACTTGAAATGTTCTCATATCAAAATTTGCACAGCAGCAGGAGCCCAGTATTAAAAGTGTGTCTTTAAATAGATAAGAACACGACTGCCATAAGCCAAGCCTTTTACATTGTTTGGCTCAGGGTAAAAAGATTTGGACCACAATATGCATCCTGTATGTGTGTGTCTGACTCTTGCATTTGTGTCAAATATATATTTCTCTGTGACTTTCTGCCTTTGTACCCTGAGTCTTCTGTTTGTATCCTTCAATGCTCATTGGGTATTAATTTTTTTTACACTCCAAGGGTTATATTTTATTCAGTGTTAACATGTTAACCTACGTGAAATAAAGATCACATCTTGGAAAAAGTTGTAGCACAGCTCATGCTTATATGTGGAAATATTTGGGGTTTGATGAGGCCAGAGTAAAAGTGGTAAGCATCAGAGGTGATTTATTTACCGGAATAGTTAGAATACCAAATAGTGACCAAAAATAAGCATCATGTTTAAAATAGATTAACATACTACGGCTTCCATTTCAGGAGTAACAGTTTGATTTAAAAATACACAGTGATTTTTAATTAGTACAGATTGAACCTAGCAGTGTGTGAGTTACTCTTCTAGAACAAAGAATGTTTACATGGGACTAGGTTCCTGAAGGGACTATGCTTCTCTAATAATGACAGTGAACTCTGAGTCCTCAGTAGCTTTTAGTCCAGTTGATCTTTCTTTCCTTCTTGAAGCACTTCTTCCCTTGGCTCCCAGGATGCCACCTTTTGGGTTTCCTTCTCTTTCACTGGCCATTCCTACTCAGTCTCCTTTACTGCTTCCTTTTCTTTCCCATTTCCAAGTATTAGGTTGACCTTGGGCTCAGCCTTTGGATTTTTTTCTCTTCTGTCTGCACTCAGTCTGTTAGTGATCTCATCTAGGCTTATCTTTTAAAATGCCTTTTATGTACTGACAGCTCCTAGATTTCTGTCTTTAGCTTGGACTCCTTCCCTGAACTACATACTTGTAGATCCACCTGCCTGCTTTTACATTGCCATTTGATGGTCTAACAGGCGTGTTAAAATTAACTTGACTAGAATAAAATTGTCACTGTTTACAAATAAAATACTTCTTCCCTCAGTCTTTCTCATTTCAGTAAGTGGCTTTTCTATCCTTCCAGTTCTTCCAAATCTTGGACTCCTCTTTGATTCCTCTCTTTCAAATTCAATCGATTAGCAAAGACTCTCTCTTTAAATGTTGTCCAGAATCTGAACATTTCTACTTAACATCACCCTGGTCCAAACTGTCATTGGATTATTGCAGTTGCTTCCTAAATGGGCTCCCTGCTTCCATCCTGAACCACTTTATAGCTGTTCTCAACTGAGTAGCCAGAGTGATTTTCAAACGCAAACCTGATCACTATTTTATCAGTGAAAAAGACAAAGGTTTTGTCGTTGCTGGTCTCTTTCTGAGGCCTTCTTCCAGATGTCTACATGGCTTACACCTTCTCTTCCTTCAGGTCTTTGCTAAAAAGGCACTGAGGGCTTTCATGACCATCCTGTTTGGAATTACGTATACACACACTCCACCCTTACCTATTTACCTCCTTTACTTGTTTTTTATTTTTTTGGCTTACCTTCTCCATGACACTTACAACCATTTGGCTATGTAGTACTAATCTCTTTCTTAAATCAACTTTATTGAGATATAACTTACATACAGTAAAATACACTCATTTTAAGTGTACAGCTGGATGAATTTTGACAAATGTTACATGTAGAACATTTTCATTACCCTAAAAAGTTCCTTGCTTCTTCCAAGTCAATTCTCCCCTCCTCTAAATCCTACTTCAAGCAACTAATAATCTGATTTCTGTCACTGTTGATTAATTCTGCCTATTTTAGAACTTCATATGGACTATATATATGATAAAAAGAATCATTGTAGTATGTACCCCTTTGTTCAGCTTCTTACATAGTTTACTTGTGTATATCAGGCCTCCTCAGGAACTGTAGGTCCCATTTATTCAGTACTCTTGCCTCTGCCCTCTTCCTTCTGCTTGCCAGCTTCATCTTCAGGTTGAGTGAAGGAGTTCCAAGGATTTCACTTAGATGTGACGACATCCAGAATTAGGACATACCATGTTTTCTGTGTCATATCTGTTAAGGTCAAAGTGTGTTTCCCAGAACTGAGACACATGCTTGGGCTTGTATCTTAAGGATGGCACTGCCATGATTGGGAGTGATTTATTTCTGCTCTAATCTTTGTTATTTCCTTCCTTCTACTAATGTTGGACTTATTTTGTTATTTTTCTAGTTCCTTTATATGTAAAGTTAGGTCATTTATGAGACTTTTCTTATTTCTTGAGGTAGGCATTTATTGCTGTGAATGTCCCTCTTAGAACTGCTTTAGATGCATCCCATAAAGTTAGATATGTTACATTTCTATTTTCATTCATATCAGAGTATTTTTTTATTTTTCTTTAATTTTGATTTCTCTTTTGATTTCTTCTTTGACTCATCAGTTTGACTCATTTCTTCTTTCAGACTTGGTTTGTGGCGTAACATATGATTTCTCTCTTATGCACTTGAGAAGAATGGTGAAGTGAATGTACCCGATGAGGTCACAAGTGGACGTGTGTGCTTGGATCAGTGGTCTCTTAGCTTTAAATTCCCGTTCATGTCGAGTCTTTCCTGCCTCTGGTGAGTGCTCCTCGCCCTGCCGGCCATGGTAGCACTTGCCCTTTCAGAGGTCTGCTTGCTGCTGCTTGCTGTGGCTCTGCCCAGCTCCGTCTCGTTCCCTTTCTGACTTCTCTCACTGTGCCCCCTGTTGCCTTTCTTTTTTTCTCTTCCTGCTCTTGGTTCCCGGCCTTCTTCACATTTTACCTCTTGTCTGCCAAGATGTGCCTCAATTATTATCTGTCTTTTTGATTATTGATATTTTGGTGGGTATGATTATGCTTTTGCTTTGAACCTATCTAAGTCTTTTTATTAAAAGTGGATTTCTTGGTGATTGCACGTAGTTTGGTCATGCTTTTATATCCAGTTGGACAACCTTTCCCTTTTTATTGATGTGTTTAACATCATTTACATTTCAAGGAATTACTATAATTGGATTTAAATCTACCACCTACTACATGCTTTCTGTTTGTCTCGTTTGTTCTTTACTCCTCCCCTCTTTTTTTGCATTCTTTTAGATTGAATATTTTTTATGATCCTATTTTACCTTCACTTTTGGCGTATTAGTCCTCAGTAAAAAATTTCTTAGTTTAGTGATTGTCCTCTTTTTACAATATATGTCTTTAATTTATCTCAACTACCTTTAAATAATATACCACTTCATCTTATATGTCAAGTCCCTCCTGCCATTCCTTTTTTTGTTACACATTTTACATAAGTTTGAAACCTACAATATGTTGTTATTATTTTATCTTAATTGGAAGTTAGCAAGCTTGTTTTGTAATGAGCTAAGTAGTAAATAATTTTGGCTTGATAGCCAGTAAAATAGCTTTGCTAGCCATACATTTTTACAGTTGTCTCTCTTAGCAATTGTTGCGAGAAAGTAGCCATAGACATTATATAAATAAATGTCCATGGTTGGACTGGCCTGAAAATCATAATTGGCCACCCCTGCTTTAGATATCAACTGTTTTTTAAAATGATTAACAGTAAGAAAAGCATGCCTATTATATTCATCTTAATTTATACTGTTTCCAGTGCTTTTTATTTTTTAAATTATATTTCATTGATTATACCAATACGGTTCTCCTGATTTTTTCTCCTTTGCCCCGCTCCACTCAGCAACCCCACTCCCTAAGGCAGTCCGCCCACCATTGTTCATGTCAATGGGTCACACCTATAAGTTCTCTGGCTACTACATTTCCTGTACTGTACTTTACATCCCCATGGCTATTCTGTAACTACCTATTTCTACTTCTTAATTCCCTTGGCTCTTCACCCATCCCCCACACACCCCTCCCATCTGGCACCATCAAAATGCTCTCTATTTATGATTCTGTCTCTGTTCTTGTTTGCTTAGTTTGTTTTTAGATTCAGTTGTTGATACATATTTATTGCCATTTTATTGTTCGTAGTTATTTTTCTTTTTTTCTGAAATAAGTTCCTTTAATATATCATATAATAATGCTTTGATGATGATGACCTCCTTTAATTTTTTCTTGTCTGGGAAACACTTTTTTTTTGTTTTAAAGATTTTATTTATTTGTTTTCAGAGAGAAGGTAAGGGAGGGAGAAAGAGAGGGAGAGAAACACTGATGTGTGAGAGAAACATCAGTTGGTTGCCTCTTGCATGCTCCCAACCAGGACCTGGCCCACACCAGCCAGGACTGGGAATCTTTTTATCTTTTATTCAATTCTAAATGGTAGCTTTGCTGGGCAGAGAGTAGTCTTGGCTGTAGTTCCCTGCTTTTCATTACTTTGAAGATATCTTGCCAATCCGTTTTAGCCTGCGAAGTTTCTTTTGAGAAATCAGCTGACAGTCTTATGGGAACTCCCCTGTAGGTAACTAACTTCTTTCCTCTTGTTACTTTTAAGATTCTCTCTTTATCTTTGACCTTTGGCATTTTGATTATGATGTATGGTAGAGTGGGCCTCTTTGCATGCATCTTGCTGGGACTTTCTGTGCTCCCTGGACTTGCATGTCTATTTCCTTCACCAAGTTAGGGAAGTTTTCTTTTGTTAATTTTTCCAAATAGATTTCCAATTTCTTGCTCTATCTCTTTTCATGGCACCCCTATGACGTGAATGTTGGAACTCTTGAAGTTTTCCCAGAGGCTGCTTATACTATCCTCATTTTTTTGGATTCCTTTTTCTTATTGTTCTGATTGGTTGTGTTTTGCTTCCTTATATTCCAAATCATTGATTTGATTCCTGGCTTCAGCCACTCTACTGTTTTTTCCCTGTAAATAGTTCTTTATTTCAATTAGTGTATTTTTCGTTTCTGACTGGATCTTTTTTATGTTGTTGATGTCCTCACTAAGTTCCTTGAGCATCCTTATAGCCAGTGTTTTGAACTCTATATCTGATAAATTGCTTATCGCCATTTTGTTTAGTTCTTTTCCTGGAATTCTGATCTGTTCTTTCATTTGGGCCATGTTTCTTTGTCTCCTCATTTTGCCAGCCTCCCTGTGTTTGTTTCTATGTATTAGGTAGAGCTGCTGTGACTTCCTGTCTTGATAGTGTGTCCTAATGTAGTAGGTACTCTGTAGGGTCCAGTGACGCAATCTCCCCTCTCACCCAAGCTACGTACTTGAGGTGTGCCCTTCATGTGGGCTGAGTACACCCTCCTCTTGTAGTTGAGCCTTGATTACTCTTGGCAGGTCAATGGGAGGGATTTTCCCAGGTCAGTCTGCTGCAAGGACTGACTGTGACCACTGACCATCAACCTCTGCCCTCCGTGGAGGATCAGCATGTAGGGTCAGGGTGGTCTGTAGCTGTACACTGGGTGTACAGACTCTGGGGTTTCTCCCTTTGTGCAGCCAAGGTCAGCTCTCTTCTGTGTTCTGCCCAGGGCCACCCTGCATGAGCTATCAAGCAATCTGACATGGCTGCTACTTGTGCTGGGCTTGGAGATTCCCAGGCAAAGCCAAGCCATGAATCTCGGCTGGCTGCTGCTTAGTGCTGGGCCTGGTGCCACTTAGCAAGAGGTACAGAGGCTGGAGACTTACTGTGGCCAACTGTTGCTTGTTTGATAGGACTTAGGAATTTGTGAAGCATGAGTCAAGAGCAGCCATTCAAATGGAAATGTCACGGTTAACAGTTTGGGGGGGTCCTGTACGTTAGGTGGGACAAAGTCTCAGGGGATATCCAGGGCAAGGCAAACAGTTATCCAGATTGATGGATTATCAGATATGGCACCAGCCTGCTTAGCTTTGTGGCTCTGTGGCTCTGTGTGGGGAGAGCTCAGAAAACAGACAATGCCTCTGCACACCTTTCTCTCTGGGAGAAAGACATCACCCAGTTACTGCCTTGATGCCAGACACTTCAGTTCCTCCCTGTATGCCTCTGATGCCTTTCAAGCTGCTGCCCTGGTGCTGTAGCTCAGAGTGTTAGTCTGAGTAAGTTCATGTGTGGGTTCTTTAAGGGGAACTGCTTGGGACTCCAGAAGTTTCTTCCACTGACTCAATCCCTGCTGGTTTTTGCAGCCAGCAACTATGGGGACTTATTTTCCTGGCACTTGAACCCTGGAATGGGGGTCCTGGAGTGGGGCTAGGACTCCTTGCTCCTGAGATATCCCTCCTGAATTTTTATCTACCACACATGGATGAGGGACCAGCCAGTAATGCGTCTGGGTGCCTCCTGCCAGTCTGATTGGATTTGGTTTCTTTAATTCCATAGTTGTCAGACTTCCATTCAACTTTTTTGATGGTTCTGAGTGATGGTTGTTCTGTATTTTAGTTGTAATTTTGGTGTGGTTGTGCAAGGAGGTGAGCTGTGTTTACCTGTGCCACTATCCTGATGTAAAGTCTCCAGTGCTTTTTATTTCTTTGTAAATTGCCATATGTTATCATACTCCTGCTGAAAGCACTACCCCTAACATGTCTTATTGTGTTTTTTTGCCAGACTAAACTTTCTCAGGTTTTGTTTGTTTGAATTTACCCTTTATTTTTGAAAGATATTTTCACTGTTTATATAATGCTGGGTTAATAGTTTTTTCCTTTCAGTATGTTGAAAATGTCATTCCATTGTCTTCTGCCTACATGTTTGTGACAAGATGTTTGCTCTAACTCTTTGTTTCTCTGTAATGCATGTTTCTGTGGCTGTCTTCAAGATTTTATCATTGGTTTTCAGTAGTTGGGTTATGCTACATCTATTTTTTTTTTGCTATTGTTGTCTTTATTTTGCTATTGTTGTCTTTATTTTGCTTGGGTTTCTCTGAGTTCTTTAAATTGTGGTTTTAAAAAATTTGTTTTAGAAAATTCTTGTCCAGCCCTGGCTGGTGTGGTTCAGTGGATTGAGTACTGGCCTGCGAACCAAAAGGTCGCTGTTTGGATTTCAAGTCAGGGCACATGCCTGAGTTGTGGGATAGGTGGGGGTGTGCGAGAGGCAACTGATCTATGTATCTCTGACACATCGATGTTTCACTCCCTCTCTTTTTCCCTCCCTTCCCCTCTCTTTAAAAATTAAGAAGTAAAATCTTTTAGAAAAAAAGGAAATTCTTGATCATTATCTCTTCAAATGTTCCTCTCATTCCATTCTATCTTCTGGATCTTTAATTGCACATATGTTGGACTGCACATCATTGACTCTTAGTTCTTGTGTAATGTATTATATTTTCTTGTTTATTTTATTGTTTTACATCTTTTTTGCTCTTTGTTTTTTAGTTTAACTTTTATTAATCCATTTTCAAGTGTACTAGAACTTTGTCACCCCTCTAATTGAGAACATTGTAATTTACATCCTGTGCTTGAGATTTTCTGGCCCATGTATTAGGTTGAATTTGAACCACAGCCCATAAGAAGGTCAGTTTACTGTTACACATTCTTAGGGGATGTTTTTGTTTTTTCACTACCAAGGTATTGATAGACAAGTTTCTTCAATTTTACTCTGATGAGAGGGAAGTTTATTTCTTCTTCACTCATAATGTAGATGGAACCCTTGGGGAACCTGGCTTAATCAAGGATTCTCCTAATACCATCCTCACTTTGGATAGCCCCTGGATTTTATCTTCTGTTTCTGTGCCAGTGTGGATGTTCAAGGTCTCTGGAATTCAGCAGAAACTCTCTGGGGTTTCTTAAGAAAGGGAATTAATTGCTTTCTTACCTTCCAGAAATCCTGATGCACTATGTTTTGGGCTTTTGTAGAATCTTTTGTCTCTGTTTGCTCAGCAGAATGTTTTAAAATGAAATTTTTTGGCTTTGTTTTTAATCAGAGAGTGTTCAGGGTATCTACTCTGCATTATGCCATAAAGAGAAGTCTCTACTCATTCACCATCCCACAATATGGATGTACCATAATTTGTTCATTGCTTCCTTGCTAAGGGATTTAGCTTCCTTCCTTCCTTCCTTTCTTTCTTCCTTCCTCTAAAAAAATGATAAAGTATAATATTTTTTTGAATGTAGGTCTTTGTGCACATGGAGGTAGTTTTCATCACCAGTGGAATGAGGCAAAGAAGCAAGTTAAATTTATTCCTCTTCAGCTTTCTCTGTGCCACTTAATTTGTAGATGCCCTACATGCCATTAGAATATGTTTTCAGACATGCTTAAAAAATTTCTCACCCAAACAAAATGCATTATCGTAAGCATTTTATTGTCTCTGAATAGCGTATGTCCAGGTGACCATACTTTGGAAGGTACCCAAAAGACATGGCCATTGATCCTGGATTGTATTTTGGATATGTGAACGAAGTGGAAGTCACGTACCAATCTGTAGGACAATTCAGAACACAGCCTCTGATGTTTCTCAAACAACACCAAGGGTCATCATTAAATTGTTTTTTTTGTTGTTGTTGTTTTTTCTTGATGGCATAATTGCAAATAAATGAGGAAATGAAACAGCAGGCTACAGGCCTTTGAGAGTTGATAGTACAGGGCCACGTAGCACTGATTTCCAATGTAGAGGCTTTTTACAAAACAGCAACTCTAGTCTAGATTATGTCATCCTGAGTACTGTAAGCACGTTCTGTGCATATCATTTGTTATATAAAAATAACTTCCCTCTTCATGGTTCATTTTTCCTTTGTGGCACTTTCTGAACTCCAGAATTTTTTATCTGCCATTTGGCCTTCCATAAACTATCAGGCAGGATCTCTGTGAGGTACTCTGCTTTGAGAAACTGTGTATATAATATTTATTTATGATATATGACTCCTAATTACATTGTCATGATATATCCCTTATCTTCAAAATAGCATCAGATAATTCAGTGCCTTTTTAACAATAAATAAGTTGTTTTCTAAAGACTTTTCAGAAATCCAAATGTTTCTTGGGGCCCTTTCCAATCTTCCTACCATGTATCTTTGACACTTTTAAATTTGAGGACTAAACCCAATTTCCAATAACTTTTTGGTTTGAATTTTGACTGTGTAACTATTGTTAAGGAGGACATTTGAGTTTACTCAATACTCATCCTTGTTTAAAACTTCCATGGCTCAGATGTCTTTAGGCTGATGGTAGAATGGCCAGCTTTGGTGACATCTCTCTGGCCTTTGAGGTTGGCACAGTCCAATATAGCTACCTCAGGGGTGTGTGGCCATGGAAAAACATGTTTTTGTTGTTGAGTGTTCTTGCTTTCTAGTAATTTTATTTTCTGCTCAGGGGATTTAGTATCTGTTCAGATACTTTATTTTTAAAGGCCACATAAGTAATGACTTGACCTCTAATCTTAGCTTTGAAAATTTCCCAGACACTAATAAAGATAATGTCTGATGACCTATTATTTGAGGTTACTACTCACTGGACAGCAGCAATCAGTGCTATTTAAAAATGTGTATTTTACTCTGAATATGATTTCCATGGTTAAAAGACTTCCTTAGAAAAATTTGCTTGTAATGACATAATTTGCTCTTGGGCCTAGATTTATACTTTTTACATGGTGTCACTGAGACTTAGTACAGTGCTAGACAGCTCTTCTCCTGAAATACTTTACCAAATGCAGAT
Organism: Furipterus horrens; assembly: GCF_987537825.1. Lineage (NCBI taxonomy): Eukaryota > Metazoa > Chordata > Mammalia > Chiroptera > Furipteridae > Furipterus > Furipterus horrens. The sequence goes on from NW_028327180.1 coordinate 73,772,879, forward strand.
GTTCTTTAGCTAAAGGTGGGTTATGTGCTGAAAAACTCATTGTAAGTTGAAAATATCATAAGTTAAAATGCATTTAATACATCTAACCTACCAAACGTCTTAGCTTAGCCTAGCCTACCTTAAACGTGCTTAGAACACTTACATTGGCTTCTAGTTGGGCAAAGCCATCTAACAGAAAGCCTATTTTATAAAATGTTGAATATGTCATGTAATTTATTATGTATATTGCTTTTATGCCATTGTTAATTCAAAATATTGTAAGTCAAGCCATCATAAGTCTGTAATTATTTCTGAGAAAAATATTCTGTATAACATAATCTTATTAAAAATAGCACCTATCTCTTGGACTAATAACACAAGGAAACAATCTTTAACATAATTCTTGTTGAGTTTGATTTTTCAGCTGTTTTATATATGCCGATTTCAAAACTGCAGTTAGTTTTCTTCTATCATGTCAAATTTTTCTCTACAGTTTATCTTAATGCGACCACTCTAGAATGGATCGAGCCTGGATTGAGGGAAGCACTAGTGCTCTCCTATTGGCTGAGAGCAAACCTCCCTCGAGTGGGGAGGGCTGGGGGATGACCTTGGAGACCAGCAACAGGTTCATACTTGTCTAGGCTATTCAGTTACACATGAGATAGTGCGGTGAGAGGTCCTGTGCTGCTGTATATAGTGAATTGTATTCCGAAGTGTAGTCTTGAGTTCTTGTCTGTATACAAGGAGTTAGCAGAATTTTTTTATTTACATATGTACTTATTTCCTTTCCTTCAGATCATGTCTGCCTCTGCTATTTCTTGTCGTAAGTGCCTCAACAACCCTGATTCATTTTGTTATATCTGTGGCAGTTTCACCATTCCCAGTCAAAGGACAAACATCAGCGCATTTGTCAGGCAAGCCTGTTTTGCATATTTTAAAGTAAAACTTGGTGATCAAGATAAGTCTTGGGTCCCTCACAAGGTGTGCAAGCAGTGTGTCAAGAGTTTACGGATGTGGACAAAGGGAACAGGTGACAAATTGCCATTTGGTATACCTATGGTTTGGCGAGAGCCCAGTGATCATTCAAGTGACTGTTACTTTGTACAGTGAAAACATCAGGATATAACAAGAAAAATAAGTGTAAAATAGAGTATCCTAGTCTACCATCAGCTATACGCCCAGTGCCTCATTCAGCTGAAATCCCAGTGCCAGTTTTCATTGAACTACCCTCTTTCGAAAAACAGGAGTATGGTGAAGAACTAAGTGACAGCAACGATGAAGATTTCGAAATTGAAGGTGACTCAGTTCGTAAGGGATTTGATCAGCATGAGTTGAATAATTTGGCATGAGATTTAAGACTATCCAAAATGGCTTCAGAACTCCTAGCATCAAGACTGCATGAGAAAAACTTGTTTGAAAAAGGAGCGAAGGTATCCTACTTTTGAACAGGAGAAAGTGCATTTCTGCAGTACTTTCGAAGTGACGGTGGCTTTGTGTATTGCCATAGCATACATGGTTTAATGGAGGAATTGGGAATTCCAATCTGGAACGCAACTGAATGGCGACTGTTCATTGGTAGCTCAGAGCGGAGCTTTAAGTGTGTCCTCCTCCACAATGGCAATTTATTTGGTGCAAACCCAATTGGCCACTCAGTTTGTTTTCATCAAGAATATGAAGACGTAAAGAGAGTCATTAATCTGTTGCAATATCACAAGCACAATTGGATCATCTGTGTTGACCTTAAAATGGTCTGCTTCCTTCTTGGGCAGCAACGTGGACACCAAGTATCCCTGTTTTCTGTGAATTGGGACAGCAGAGCTTGTGAGAAGCATTGGGTGGAGTCGAATTGGCCTCCAAGATCTGACCTCAAACCTGGTGATCCAAACATTCTACATGAGCCACTTGTTGACAGAAAACATTGTATTCCCACCTCTGCACATAAAAGTGGGTCTCATGAAACAATTTGTTAAAGCTTTGCCAACTGAAGGAGACTGTTTCAAGTATCTCATTTTGGCATTTCCTAGCGTGACATTTGAAAAGATAAAATACCTTAATATGTATGTTTGGTAGCATAACTTTACTACTTGTACACAATTGACTTACAGTAACAATATATAGTCTTTATATGAATACAATAACTCTAAATATAAACAGTCTATTCAGGTAATTTTTTCTTTATTTTCCTTTGTATTTACATTTTGTATGATTTTTGGGAGAAAGGGAGGGTATCCTGTACTTTAAAAAGTTGACGTGATAGGTCATTTTTGGATTCAGATGTCAAAAGTTAGTCAAAAACAAGCATCGGATCTAACTCAACGAAAATTGTGTTCCCCAGTGTAATAAGAACATTTGGACCAAAGGGTAATAGAGTAATTCTTGTTTTGCATGAATATATGAGTAAACATAGGAGTAATATTTTTACAAAGGATCAAGTTATGACTGAATACTAGGATGATCAGTTAAATTATCTGGACTTTCCACATCAGGACACAGGCTTAATAATTAGAAGAGTGAAAGAGACTCTGTTAATATTTGTGCCAAGGTACATTCATGAAGAAGTAGGGGAAAAGCAGTTTTCCGCCAGGTGTCTGGACAAAGGGAGAATTGCTCTTTTTGGTCTGTTTCTCCTTGTCTTATATCTATAACACCCTCTTGCTAAGAACCTGCTGAGAAACAGTGTTGTTTTTGTGAGGATTGGTAGAGGAAACTGCATATTGCTGTCTTCATATTTTTTGTGTTTGGTTTTTTGTTAAGAGAGATGGTTAGAAACTTAAGTTACATACAAAGAGAAGAAACAGTCTGCTTAATTAATTGTGATCTTTAATTGAAATCTGTTATAGCTTAGTTGGACAGTCCTGAAAGAGATTTGAGTATTGAGGTTTTCCCTTGGTTCCAGTGGAAGGGAAATATTTCAGTTCACTTACTTGAGGCTATAAAAAATTTTCTTTCCTTTCCCTACATCGAGAATTATAAACATAAGTCACAAAACAGGTTGTATTAAATTTTGAAGTATATTTTATTGATTATATTGTTACAATAGTTTCAACTTTTTCCCCTTTGCTCAACTCCGCCCAGTACCCTCCCTACCCCAGCAATCCCACCTCCTCTAGTTCATGTCTATGGGTGTTGCATACAAGCTGTCCAGCCTCACCTTTTCCCATATTCTTCTTTAAAAAATGATTAATTAATTAATTTTTTTATAACAATAAAATATAACAATCCCCCCCACTCAGACTTAAGACCCTTTATAATCTTATAAAGGAGCATGGGCGAAGGTCTCATGTTCCTCCAGCTGCTTCAAGCTGGGCATGGTCGTCATCCTACCTACAGATTGAGCTAATTTTTAAAGCTTCCTCATATTTCCACCCTCATCAATTGTAAACAATATGCCTGACTATAAAATGGAAAAAGTTTAAATTTTCCACTTGTGCATTTTGAGCTTTTCAGAGGTATTATATACTCTGGAAATAATAATAAAAGATTCTAGGCTTTATACAGCTCTTTGTGTTAGGAACACAAATGCATTGATCCTAACACAGTACTTGATTGTGACTTTAAAAGGTCATGAGTTACTGCTGCTACCAAAAATAAATAAATAAATAAATAAATAAATAAATAAATAAATAAAAGAACATTGGAGAGCTCTAATTTATAAATACTGTTTAAAAAATATCTACATAAAAGTTGATACAGATAACTGGAAAAATAAAAATTATGGGGGGGTGGTTTATTTTTTGTTAACTTTTCTCTTAGCCAGTGACAGACTATTTTTTATCCCTTTATGTTTTTTTTTCTTTTATCTATGAATTTACTTGAAGCCTGATTTCCTTTTTAGATAAGGCAGCATTTACTTTTAAGCTTTTAAACCTTCTAAGCCAAGAAGGTTTAAACCTGTGGTGGTTTCTGGAGTTTGTTACATTAACATAATAATGCATATTATTAGTCCTGAATTGGGAGATTATTGTTTAGCTTTCTTAGTTTAGTATTTGTGGTATATAGCTGTTGATTTTGATGAATAAAATGGTCATGTGGCTTAATCTTCAACTTTTTTGTGTTTTGTAGGTTTATTCTTCAGTCCAAGGAGGTAATTCACAATCAGCTGTTAGAGAAACAGAAAATAGCAGAAGAAAAAATTAAAGAATTGGAGGTAAGTTTTGAGTGAATATTCACAGTAAGTAGTCAACTTTTAGGAAAAGAGTAATTATCTCATTATGTCATATTAAATTGCCTGCTCAAGTCATGCTATTATTACTTTCATTTTTTCTAATTGTGGTTAGAGCTATGAAGCAGTCATACTAATAACTATAATAAAAAATAGTCTCTTGAAACGGTAGGGAATTATGAAGAAGATAGGATCCTCTTATCCTGAGTGTATTTTCTCCCTTGCCTTTGAATGAATATATCTGTTTTAAAAAACAGAAATAAAAACACAACAAATATTTAAACACTGCATATTGACGTGGTAGGGCATGAACATGGGTAGTTAAAGGATCTTGATATATTTGTCTTGCACACATTGTAATTCCTTTAACATAGATTAGGTTCTAGACAAGGACCAGTTAATAAGCTGTAATTTATTAACTATCTGAAGGATGGTGCTCCAGTGAAGAAAACAAACTATTATTATTTTTACATAGAGAAAAACATTATAGGTAAGAGTAATCTAGTAAATCTTTGGAAAATTCAAGTTTATTATTAAGTGTCCTTATACATTAAGACTTTTGATGAGATACTCTTCTTGGGCTTTGGTGAAAGGTACATTCTGTGTATAGTAAAAGTATGTCTGGACAAGACAATGGTTATTATTTCTTGGGACCAAGATTTCCTGAACTGGGTGGATACAATGACTTCATAGGTCACGTTATCTAATTTGTGTGAGTACTGTTTGAGGCAGTGTTTCAGAATCTGACTCAGCCCTCTGCTGAATTGGTGAGGCACCCCCTTAGCCTTCTGGGGGTTTCTCAGGGGCACCGACTTGGCATGGCCTAGGTGAGCATGTCGTACCTTAGGTTACTTAGGCTTATTTTTGTTTCACTGCTGATGATAACTTAAACTTGATAATAGATTTGTAGTTTAGAAAGATGTATTGTAAAACAAAACAAAGAAGCAAACAAAAAAGAAAAACTATTATCCTGCAGTAATCAGGTTGGTGTGTCCTATTTTTATCATTTGTCAGCCCAACTGTTCTAGATTGAATTTTTTATTCTTTAGTGTTTTCAAATAAAAGGATCTTTACTCCAATCACAACTGTTTCATGTAGATAAAAATGTGATTTTGCATGTATTTAGGTAAATATACTGAAAAACTATCCTGATAAATAACTGGCAAGATGCAAACTAATGTGTGTATGATTCTCTTATAATCTCTATGTTGGATAAATTGTAACAAATATATGTTAACATTTATAATTTAAAAAATTATTAAGGTAAAATTGCCCCAGAAGATGATTTTAGCATGCTATTCAGTTCTGATGAGTATTAGGAAATTTATTTTTTAAAGTTTTCTTTCATGCAGTCTCAAATACTGATTAAGTATCCTGATATCTGTCAGGTAATAGAAGTAGATTGGCTGGCTTGTTGAGATTCTAATTGTAGTTACAAAAAATTAGCAGAGTTAAACCCTAGCCTCTACGCTAGGAAGGTATTTTGTCTTTTTTCTTTTTAATCTTTCATTTTACTGTTACTTATATTATAAAAGCAATATAAGTGCATTATAAAAAAGAAAGGTCAGAAAATAAAACAAATGACAAAATGAAAACACAACTTTCCCCTCTTCCCTGCACATCCCCGTATGTCACCTTTGCAGTGGTGTTTATTGTTTCAGACTTTATAAACACATTCATATATACACACACTCACACTTTTAAAAAAATTAACAAATAATTATTGTATATATACTGGTTTTCATCATTTGATAATTTATCTTTCCACTTTAGTATATAAATCTAGTTTATATTTAATTTCTTGCTCTACATTTCTTCTACCATTGTAGGTTCCTTATTACCTCGACATTCAATTATTGTATGGTTGCTATCTCTACATTTCGTATATTCTCCACTACTGCCCTAACCTGTATTGTTAATGGTGTCAACCACTATGTACTCGGTCTTCCCTAAAGCAATCCTGTACTTTTCCACTTCCATACCTTCATAGCTGTGTTACTTCAGCCTGAAATGTATGCAAGTGTACACACTGACATGTGTACTTGTACACACATTGTTAATTGTAGTGTTCAGATTTTCTTCCTGATTTTTTTTCTGCTTATTTAGTTATTGAGAGATGTATCAAATCTTCCTTTGTGATGGTGTTTATCATTTTTCCTTGGTCTTTCAGTTTAGTGGGCAGTGGTACTTAGAGACTAAAACTGGGTGCTGTAAGTGCTCATCATTACTGTATACATAGTTCAGAGGATAAGGTTCATTTTGCTCTTTTTATGTTTAGGACTTTCTCAGCTTTTTTAAAGAACATTTCACTGACTTCTGGCTTCCATTGATGCTATTGAGCAGTGTGCCTATCAGTCTAAGTGTTCCTTTGTTGTTTTTCTCTCTGGCTACTTTTTTTTTCTTAACAAACATTTATTTCTTACAGTTTTTGAGGCATAGAGGTTCAAGATCAATGTGAGGGCCCTCTTCCTAGATCATAGTCAGCCTTCTCGCTGTGTCCTCAAAGGTGATTGGTGCCCGGAACTCTGTGGAGGCCCTTTAATACAGGCTTTGTGTCATGACCTAATCACCTCCCACAGGCCCCGCCACCTAACACCATCACATTGGGGGCTAGGCTTCAACATATAAATTTTGGCGGGGGTGGGTGGGACACAGCCTTCAGTCCATGGTGATACTGATGTGTCAATGAAGGTTCATCCATTTCAGCAAAGGTACCCCTGTACTAGGGGATGTTGGTAGTGGGGGAGGTTGCATGTATGTGGGAACAAGGGTGTATGGGAACTCTCTGTACCTTCTAAATTTTGCTGTGAATCTAAAACTGCTCTAAACAATAAAGTCTAGTTTTAAAAATTCTCAAGTGACCAAATACAAGTTGACACATATGATCAACTTTGAAGCGTATGGATTAAAGTTTTACAAGAGAGCCAGCTCATTTCTTCTAAGGCGTCTCTTTTATAGTTATTCTTTAAGTACCAGACTTTGGGGGGCACTTGTAACAAATCTGGTGTAAAAGAGCTAAATAATGTCCTTTGCTCTGGCACCTTGCTTTCTAAAATTGCCACTGGGGGAGATTGGTCTCAGTGTTTCATTACATTCAGGGGGAATGTACCAGCCTCGTCACCTGAGGGATTTGGGCTGTTGGCTGTCAGCCTGGTCTCTGCTCTGAGCACAGCTGGCTAACATTGAGTCTTGCACATTTCTGCTCCTGGGCCAGATCATCTTGTATAAAATACTTCCCAAGGATCTACTGTGTTTTCCTGAAAGTGGGAAAAGAAACCCAACCTCTCCTAGAGGTTTTCATTTTGTAACATTCTCTTGTACGCCTTTTGCAAGCCTGGTAGAAGATATGGCCACTTGCATATTGCATTAAGGCCTGTTAATGTCTTTACATATTAATGTTATGGATAACACCTAGGCATGCAGAGTTGTGATCAGGAACCACAGGTTTGCAATAATCACAGTGGGGTTACATCATGCTCTGTCTCTTCCCATTTGGGCGACTTTGGGCAAGGTTCTTCAACATCTTGAGTCTCTGTTTCCTCCTCTCTAGAATGTCAGTCACATTTGTCGACTAGGGTTATCATGGGGATTCTATTTAGATATGGCCTCTATGGCACTTAGCCCAGAGTATTAGTAGCATTGTTTATTACTGTTTTAATTATGTTCTATCAGAAGAAAGCAAATGGCACGGGATCAGTTCTGTGAGATCTTGAATAAGTCACTGGAACACCCAGAAACTAATTTTCCATATCTGTAAAATAAGTATTAAAATGCTTTGTCACCCTGGCTGGTGTGGCTCAGTGGATTGAGCACGGGCTTATGAACCAAAAGGTTGCAGGTTCGATTCCCAGTCAGGGCACATGCCTGGGTTGCGGGCCAGGTCCCCAGCTGGGCGTGCGAGAGCCAACCCATCGATGTATCTCTCACATATCAGTGTTTCTCTCCATCTCTTTCTCCTTCCCTTCCTCTCTTCCTCCTTAGCTCTTCAGTTAGATTGCTGGCAGTGAGGCCATGGACTTGGCTGTCCATTCAGCCCTCTCTCTTCCAACGCTCCTTCATCCCCTGGATCTCACTCCAGACCCAGTGGATTCCACTCCAGTAGCCTGGCAGCAGTAGTCTGTAGGTCTCAGAGGAGAGGAATCTCGTTCTGAAGCAGCAATCAAGACATCTTCCCACAGGAGGCAGCCTGTGGGGATTAAAAGAGGAGGCAGAATGTGTTGGAATTGGCAATGGGCTCCGACAGGCCATGGGCTTGTTCGCTTCAGTAGCCCCAGTGCCCGTAAAGTGCACGTCGCAGCAGGTGCTCAATGCAGCATCCTCCACAAACAAACAAACAGGTAGGCAGACGCGTGAGTCTCCCCAGCGGAACTGCCTCCTGGCCCGCTCCCACTGGGTTTCAGTGTTGACGCCACCTAACCCCCTTCGCGGCCAGTGCGCAGGTGTGGGATGAGCTCATGTGGGTGACATCATTCTGTGCCGACCCCACCCGGGGAGTCTGGCTACTTTTAATGTTGTTTTTTTCTTTCATGCTTTGTAGTTTCTCTGGGATATGTTTAGGTGTGTATTTAGTCTTTTTATTTTTTTCTTGATCCTACTTGGATTAAGTTGGGTTTTCTGAATCTGAGGATTAGTGTCTTTCATGAATTCTGGAAAATTCCTATTATCTCTGAATATTACTTCCCTGTTTTCTCTATTAAATGGTATTTCTTTCAGGAATTTTCCCCCCACCTTTAAACCAGTTGCCCTCACCATCTGCAGTAGCATCTTAACTGGTTTTTCCATCTCCAGCTTTCTCCCTTTCAATTCTTCTAACATATTTAGGTTAGAATGACTTTTCTAAAATGTTAAATTTAGTCATATTACTCTTCTTTGTAAAACCCATCATTGTTCTTAGGGTGAAAGTTCAAACTGGCTAACATACCTTTAAGGTTCTTTATGAAAGGACTCCTATTTATTTTTCTCATCTCTCTCATTTCCTCTGCTTTCTCTTACACTGTCTACTTCAGCCATACAGAAATATTCTGCTTTTAGATCTTGCTGTGCTTTCTTTGTTTCTACTGGGTCTTTGTAAAAGTAGTTCCCTGTTAGAGAACTACCCTTACTAGCTCCATCTATTAATCCTTAGCATCTTAGTGTAGTGGTTTTTCTTGAGAACTGTTTTCTGATTCCTCAGTCTTAAATTAGGTGCTTTGCTTTTTCCTTGTTCTCCCTAGTTTGTTAGCACGGCGTAGGGGTTCGGGCATATGAGCTATCACTACTTGAAGTAATTACAAATATGGTTTCCTGTTACTTGCAAAGCTAGATACTGATTCAGAGCTCTAAGTAGTTTTTCCCAAGCCTCCCAATTGTTGTTGTTCCTCCTATCAAAATACAGTCTCTTCTTCTGGGCCCTAGTATTTCTTGCCAGTCTAACGTGATTCGTCTTAATCCTTTTTAGTCATCATTAGCATTGTTAATTTCTGCCCTCAGATTCCTTACAGTTAAATTAGGGAGGCACAGTTTATACATAACTTTGCAGACAAGGATCAGGTTGTTTCTATTTAGCATGTAATTCATTTCCGAAGGAGTAAGGTTGTTTTTGGTCTGGGTCCATAGGTCCAGTTTCTGATCAAAGCAGTTAACATGGCCTCCTGTGTGTATGCCTCCTCTCTCCCTGCCAACAGTATACATAAATGGCACCCAGAACAAACCTTTTCCATGACCTGGTGCTGGTCTGATTCAGGTTCTCTAATTTGAGAGCCCATTTCCTTTAGTATTTCCCTTTTATTCTTACTGTTTGCCCTCTCCAGCCACCTCACCCCCACCCCCAGTCTTTATTTATGAGTGTAGAGCTCATCTAGAACTTTAGCTTTTGATAACTCTGTTAGGACGTGCCTACATTGTCAACCAACTTGGTGGCCTCACCTTCTGGCCCTTTCATTTTATGGAGCAGAGGTGGGGGTACTATAACCCTGCCCTCATGTATCCTTGATAGGAGTTATATTACTTACTAGAAAGGTAAAGACAAGTACTGTTTTAACCTTGAAAAGATAGTCTTACTGTTTTAACCTTGAAAAGATAGTCTTACTGTTTTTTTTTCCTTAAAACTCCATATTTACATTTTAATGTTCCCTGTGTTGGGTTATTCTTCAGACTATAATTGCTTGAGTGAGATTGTTCAGAAACTATTTTCATAACAGATTCACAGTATGGTAATGTTATGTAGATTTTTATCTTTCTTTTATAAAAATGATAGATCAGATTCAGGAGGGAATATCACCATTTCATCATAATGGTGATTAGTAACACAGTGATGCTGATTCTAGTCAAGAGAAAATATAAAATGGTGGCTTTCATACGATAGAGTAACCATGTTCTTTATGTCATTGACAGAATTTTCTATTTTTATTTTTATTTTTTAATAAATATTTTATTGCTGTTCTATTACAGTTGTCCCCAATTTCCCCCCTTTGTTCTCCTCTGCCCAGCTCACCCCCGCCCCCAGAGTCAATCCCCACCCTGTTGTCCATATCCATGGGCCATTCGTACATGTTTCTTGACTAGTCCCTTCCTCTCCTTTTCACCCTTATTCCCTTCCCCTGTCCCCCCTCCCCTCTGGTTACTGTCAGTCTGTTCCTTGTTTCTGTGCCTCTGGTTCTATTTTGCTTTTTGTTGTTTCATTCATTAGCTCCTTCTTATAGGTGAGATCATATGGTATTTGTCTTTCACGATCTGGCTTATTTCACTTAGCATAATATTCTCCAGTTCCATCCATGCTGTCATGAAGCATAGGAGTTCCTTCTTTCTTCTATGTAGTACTCCATTATGTAAATATACCAGTTTTTCGATCCACTCACCTACAGATGGGCACTTAGGCTGTTTTCAGCCCTTGGCTATTATAAATAGCGCTGCTATGAACATAGGGGTACATAGGTTCTCTTGAATTGGGGTTTCAGGATTCTTAGGGTGTAATCCCAGCAATGGAATTGCTGGATCAAAAGGCAGCTCCATTTTTAGTTTTTTGAGGAAATTCTATACTCTTCCACAGTGGCTGCACCAATCTGCATTCATACCAACAGTGCACTAGGGTTCCCTTCACATCCTTGCTAGCACTTGTTTTCGTTGATTTGTTAATAATGGCCATTCTGATCCATTTGGGGTGGTATCTCATTGTGGTTTTAATTTGGATCTCTGATGGCTAGTGATGTTGAGCGTCCTTTCATATGTCTGTGGGCCCTTTATATTGAGCCCTGGCCGGGTGGCTCAGCTGGTTGAAACATTGCCCATACATCAAATAGTTGCAGGTTCAATTCCCAGTTAGGGCACATACCTAGGTTGTGGGTTCAGTCCCTGGTAGGGGCACATATGGGGGGCAGCCAATCAATGTTTCTCTCTCACGTTGATGCTTCTCTCTCTCCCTTCCCTTTTCTCTCTAAAATCAATAAAAATATCCTCAGGCAAGGATTTAAAAGTTAAAAATATAAAAATATTGATAATATAACTTTTTAAAGAACATGGTTGAGTGTATGATATATAGCACAGTGTATGTTGTCATTAGAAAAGTACAAAGCATAATTTTTCAAAATGACACGAATTAATTGGAATTTGGTATTATGACCCTGAGTCTCATCTGTCTGTAAAAATGATTTTCTTTTTGAAATGTATAGTATGCTACAAAAAGAAAGAAGTCTTTTTTTTTTTTTTTTTTGAGAAAATTCAGTTTTACTTAAAGTTCAGTTAGAACTAATTGCTAGATTGAGGAGATACATAAAGTGAGAAGTGTTTTTGCTCACTTTTTTGGAGGTAATAAGGAAATAACTACTTGTGAACTTCTTTTGCAACTAGAAAAATTTAGACTCAGCATTCAGATGTACTAGAACTCAATTTCTGACCCCTTAGGAATCTCAACTGTCTGGAATACTTGAGATTACTAAGCTTTCAATTATATATTTGAATACGTTTTTACCATCATACTCATACATTCTCTCCCTTGTTCCAGGTCAGGCCAAACAGGTACTACTTCAGACTCATCCACCTTCAGTCTAAAGCCCCCATTTTTATTTTAGGCACACACATCTACTGGTTGATCACTTTCCTTCCTCTCTGTCTCTGGCATGGTTACAGTCTCTTTCACCACTCTAGTTAGCTCAGCAATGACAGAATAAAAATAAGAATAAGGAAGCTCAGGATATTGTGGCCTGCGTAATGCCAGTTCTGACGCAGAATGTTACAAACCCAGGGTTGTGAAATAGCTCTCCTGCCCATGTTATAAGTAAAATCTAAGGAACTGTATAAAACCTCTGACTTGCACAAAAATGACAGTTTTGGTTAGACAGTGGTTCCTGAAACAAGTAGGAAGCATAATAATAAGAGAACTGGATAAGGGGTGCCTGTGACACTCTGCAGGTCCTGAGTACTGAGATTCTGATGAGGAAATGTTTTGGAGTTGTTCTCATGATTGAGGAGATTTTACTCTGTCTATTGAGGATCATTTTTTCCATAGCATGGGTGGTGACTGGTAGGCACTTGGATGGATGTCCTGATTTTGCCCAAGCGCTTCATTTTAGAGCTGGTGCTGTTTCACATATGAAGGGAGGCTCCTTGGGGAGGCTCCCCAATGTGATCAGCAATGACTCTTGTCCGTGTTTTCTCAATGAAGAGAGAAGAGCAAGTGAGAGCAGAGCTATTGAATATAATCTTTTTTACACATTAAACAAGAATTACACCTAGTAGTTCATTTGCTTGTATAGCTCAGAGTTTATAATCCATTAAAAAATCAGTCGTTTATTTATTTTGTAGGGGAATATATCATTTACAGAAATATATATTAAAATACGAGGTCTGTCCGGAAAAGCCCAGCCATTGTTAATATAATGAGAATGGTTTATGTGACATCTATATAACTTGGTGGCCAGGGAGAGTGGACTGGACACCTGTGTGAACAATAACGACTTCACTATACTACTCAGTGGGAGTGGTAGGCACTGTTGAGTGAGCATGCGTACTGTGTGGCTGTTGCATTCACAATGACTGAGCTAGTGGAGCAATGAATCTGCATCAAATTTTGTGTCAAGCTTGAACATTCCTCCATGGAAACTGGATGATACAGAAGGCCACAGCTGTGGGCGACTGGTGACTGGCAGCTTCATCACAACAGTGTGCGTGCTCATGCATCACGCCTCGTGCAGAGGTTTTTGATGAAACATCAAATCTCCCAGGTGACTCAGCCTTGGGAGATTTGGTGCTCTGTGATTTCTGGCTTTTCCCAAAACTGAAATCACCTTTGAAAGGGAAGAGATTTCAGACCATTGGTGAGATTCAGGGAAATATGATGGGGCAGCTGATGGCGATTGGGAGAACTGTGTGAAATCCCAGGGTGCCTACTTTGAAGGGGACTGAGGCATCATTGTCCTGTTTATGATGTTTCTTGTATTTTCTTCAATAAATGTCTCTTTTTCATATTTCATGGCTGGATACCTTCTGGACAGACCTTGTATAGCTTAATCAATAATTACAAAGCAAACACCTGTGACAGTCATCCAGGCCACAAGATAAAAAATCTGTCAGGACACCAGAGCCCCGCTTCAACCCTCCCTTCCTGATCACAGTGCCATCCCTGCCTACTCCCTTCCCAACTATTACCCTAACTTTTGTGATAATTATTTCCTTTTTTAAAAATAGAGTTTTACTACCTATCTGTATCCCCCAAACTGTATTAACTTAACCTTGTCTGTGTTTGATCTTTATATGAACAAAATCATTGTATATATTTTTTGCCGCCTTTTGTGTTTGTAAAGTATGTCCATGTTACTGGAAAGTGTGATTTGTTCATTTGCATTGCTAATATGGTATTCCATTATATATAGGTACCATGATTTATCTTTCCAGTCCCTTTTTACTCTTAACAAGTCAAGATGTTCTCATAGAATGTTTAAACAGTTTGACCTCTTAGACTATTCCTGAGGAGAGCTATTTTTTCAGAGATATCATCCCACTTCAACCCAGGAAAGTTTGAGTCCTAGAACGAAGTACAATGTATATACAGTGTCTCTACTCTAATGAGCTTGAGGATGTCCCACCTTCAGTAGTAGCTAGATAACTAGGTACACAGAGTGTTTTTTGTTTTTCCCCCCAAAACTAATTACAAGTTAGTAAGTTAATCTCTTTTCTATTTTGTTTTGTTTTGTTTTTTTGACTTGGGGAGTCTTTAGTTGAAGTTTCTCTTATTGTCCCACACTTTGGGATTTCAGATATGAATACTCATCTCTTTATAGAGTTCATTTGTATTCTCAACATTTGTAAAAATGGATGTTTGTATTAAAAATAGTTTTTAGTTATTTAAGACTTAGGTCTAAATGAGACTGATGGTTGGAAACTGGAGTTTATAGTGAACTATATATATTCTCTATGTCCTGGTATCTTAGGGCTTAACGTAGCTGTGTAATCCTCCGTGGTTTTTAGTGAAGAACAGGCATGAGTCTGAAGAAGCTCATATATGCTTTTTTTCTGTTTGAGTATTCTTTATTGGTTATACAGAGGTGGGAAAAAGTAGGTTTACATTTGTAATACAAATAATACAATAATTAATAAGTAATAGTACAAGAATAAGCTGTTTTGCATACTCACTACTTTCGCCCATCTCTATATTATGAAGGCCTTGGTTAGTGTATGTGTGTTATGATCCAAGTGCTAATATTTGCCCAGCTGTAAACTGATATATTTAATTTCCTCAGTAGAAATATTTTGGGTCTGGTGTTCTAGAACTTAGATGTAAACAGTTCAGATCGATTTACCCTACTACCTAGACAGCCTTTTTTATTTCTCTGTAAAATATATATTACAGATATTTTACACATACACTCCTTTGATTTGATCTGTTCACTGATGGGCATCTTCATTTTATGAAGAATTTGCATTCCAGTTAGCCTAGAGTTCAGCCTTTTGCATCTCGATTTGGTTAGTCTTTTCTTCCAGGATACAGGCCTGGGATCCTTAATTCCCTTCCTTGGAATAATTGTTTATATCCATACCAGACTATCCCTTTGAATGCCTCAGAGAATTGTTGACCTCAGCTTTCATTACTGTATCCTGTATATGGTCTATACTTTTCTGTCTCTTACCATAAACATTTGTACTTAGCCCCCTTTCTGCCATGCTTGAGAGTTCTCTGGTTATTTTCAGCCTGTTTAGAAAATGATTGCTTTTGATGAGTTAGACTTTTTCTTTCATGATATTATTGCATGCCTCCCTGGTCTTGTAACTAAATGGTAAGGTGAAGTTAATCAGTACACTTACCCAAGATCTTACAGCTCTTACTCTGAGCAGTAAATCACAGGTCTCCTCTAACCTAAAGTGATAGATACTGGCCAGAAGTCGTCTGTTGTTCAGTACTCAGTGTGGACAAGGCCACACCTGTATTAATGAGCATGCTGTGCCTGTCAGCTCAGAGATCCAGACTGGTGTTTGAACAATAAATAGAGATCTCAAGTCTACTAGATTTAAGGCAGGGCATTCATTACAGTAGTCCCTCGTTATATCGTGGTTCACTTATCACGGCCTCACTGTATCGTGGGATTTTAAAAATATATTATTTATCGCAGATTTTTCACTATATTGTGGGATTTTGTGGCACTGTATTCATATGTTGTTAAAGTTACGTAGGTTTAAGAGTGTAGAATAAATGTAAGGTTCCTACTTCGCAGGGGGGTCTAGAACGTAATACCCGCGATAAGTGAGGGAATACTGTACCCTAAATTTCTATTTAAATGCCTTCTGTTGAGGTAGGAGTTCTGGATTCTAGCCCTTGCTCTACTCTGAGCCTCAGTGTCCTCATTTGTAAAAACAAGAGGGTTGGATTAAAGATTTCTAGGGTGACTTCTATTAAGTTTATCACTGTAACCTCTATCTTTTATGAATTGTCACTTTAGGAGCAAAAATGCCTCTTCAAATTAAAAGATAGAGACAAAACAAAGAACCAGTTTTCTTTCATGGTCAGATAATTACCTTAGTTAAAAAATTTAATTGGGATCTATTTTAGGAGCTAAAATAAAACTAGTCTGCCTACAGCTTTGCCAGCTAAAATGTGATACGAGGTGACAACATCTCCTTTGATATCTTTGTAGTAGTTGTTTAAATTACTGAAATCTCAGAGATGTGCATGTGATGGCTTAAAGGTAGTTTATATTAGGCATCACCTGTTTTAGAGATAATTTGGATAGAGCTGTGTAATAGTTTATTAATTCCACATACACAAATTAAAATAACATCCCTAAGAAGATGTTATATTCACTTGTAGTGCTTTATCCTGTACTCTTATACATACATGATACTTAAAATATTGGCAAAAAATGTTGTGCTGAAAATGTTGATAAATTATTAAATTCCTTGAGTATACAGGGAATTTTTATAAGTGGTATCTTATTAAATGTTATAAAACGTATTTTTATGAATTTTATTTAAAAATTATTTTAATCCTCACCCAAGGATATGTTTATTGATTTTTTAATTTTTTATTTTTTATTTTTAGAGATGGGGAAGACTGGGTGGGGAGAGAGAGTGAGAGAGAAATATCTATGTGAGAGAGAAACATCCATCAGTTGCTTCTCGTACATGTCCCAATTAGGGACTGAACCCATAACCTAGGCATGCGCCCTGACTGGAAGTCAAACCTGCAACCTTTTGGGACAGGGCTCCAACCAACTGAGCCACCTGGCCAGGGCATACTTTTATTATGAATTTTAATTTGTTTTGCAGATAGTTCTACTACTTAGGGCTTTATTATTTTAATTTTACCATTTTATTTCTCAGAATTTTCACTGCATTATTTCAGTTATAAATGGAGTATCTTGCTAATTATGATTAATTAGATTCTGCCACCTTACTATGTGTTGCTTTCAAATAAATCTCTCGACTGCCATCAGCATAATAAAAATATTTGAATTCCATCACCATTCGTGAAGCCATTTTTTGGGTACATAATTATCTCATGAGGAATTTTTCCAAAATGGACACACAAATGCATTGTACTCCTAACTTTTGTGTAAAGCAGTTGAGTTCATTTTATTCTGCTTTTGTTTTTAAGAAAACACATGTTAGGGTGGAACAGGACTCCAGGTCAGGAAGCATTATCAGTTTCCATGATGTTTTATGAGTATTCTGTTTTTATATAAGACTCTAAAAGCCCAAACTCTGTGTGATGCTATAAAGACATGGAAAATGATTCTTTCTTAGGGTTGGAGGAAGTGATGACTAGTGTTTTTTTGCTTGTACTATCTGATAATTCCCCCTCCCTTTAGCTATTCTAGGCATGTTTAGTTGTCAGGCGTTGTCGACTAAATTTCTAAAAATAACAAATAAGAGGGAGGCTGTTCTAAGGCTAGCTCTTGTCACTGTCTGTAATCTGTTTAATTTAGTTCCTAGGGAGAAAGGGCAAAAGGAACATGGTGCTATTCTCATTGAATGGATTTTTTGTTTAAAGTGCTGACAAGAACATTGTTTGAGCTCTCCCTTTTTCCAAACCCCGTAGGGCTCATGTCCTCACACCCACTTACACTGTGGAGCTGGAAGTGGGGCTCAGGGAGCGTGCTCTGATCAGTGGTTGTGTCAGGGATTCACCAGGTGATTGTGGCCTTTTGCTCATCTTTCAGTGTAGCTTTGACAATAGAAATGTGCAGTTAGCCTGTGAGAGAGAGGGAGAGAGGATGGTGGCTAGAAATGAGGGAGTTAATGTGAGAATAAAGAAATCTTTTTAATGAGTATTCTTCCCTAGCTCAATGTTCAGAGGGACTCAGGTTGTTTGATAAAATTAACCATACATGTGACTTCAGTACACCTGCATGTATTTTTAACCCACTTTGCCAGCATAAAGCTCTACTTAGATTTGGCTCTTGACCTCTATGTGCCTTAACGTCTTCCTAATAATAGAAATAACTTTCTGTAAAGCAGAGATACCCATCTAGTACTTGTTTGTAAAGCTGTTGAAGATCACTGAAGGAATGACGTAAATGCCTTTTCTGTCCCCTGCTATGTGGTGGGATGTGTGAAAACTAGGAGATTTTCAGTTAGAGTTCTCTTGTTCTACATTCTTTGTTGACTTACCTGATTTTTATATTCTGAAGTTGTATGTTGATTTTTTGTATCTAATGTCCTAGCCGAGATGCTTTCCTTTATGCAATTCTTTTTTCTTTTTCGTTTTGGTCTGAACCTGACTACTTTAGCACCAAAGGAGAAAATAAATTGCTTTTATTAGAGATTCTTAGCGGGGATGGGGTTGTCTTTGGAAAGCCTATGTTAATGAAGACACTGATATTTACCTAAAGCTTTGAGATCTGAGCATTTGGACACTGCAGGCTTTGGGAATGTTTACTTTTAGACATTTCTTAAGTTGCCAGTCTTCCTTACTCTCTGATTTAATAAAATAATCACTCTATCTGACCTAAAAGGTCTCAAATGCATGATTTAGAACAACAGTGTTCAAGAATCTCTACGCCCTATAGATGATAGATAAGGTGCTGTGAGTCATGTGGAATGACATGTATGGTGGGACTTTAAATCTTTAGAAGTAGCACAAGACATATAATTTCTGGTCAAGTTTAATCAGCTCTACAAATTTGTAAAGAAAAATATCAGTTTCCACTCAGAGACTGGACTATATTTGGAGTTCAAATTCAAAGCCTTCATTAATGCAGACTCTTTACCTTCTCTCTTTGGAGAAGGCATGAGAGGGAAATGAAAGAGGTGGTGTTGGGAAACAGAAGAGGAAGAAAGAGTTTCTGGTACTGTAGTTGAAGCCTTAAACTGGATCAAGTTTTGAACTGAATTGTGAAATATTTATTGTCTAAAATTTTAAGCTTTGGTGCTTTCAATATTAGAGGCTGAACTTTTCACTTACAACTGAGTTTTCCTTCTATTGGGGGGACTGAACAGTTCCAAGATTCATGCCATAAGACTTTGGCCAATAATTGTTAGATAAGTCAGGAGTAAGGTATATGTATTTTTTTTCAAATATTTTATTTATTTCTTTTTAGAGAGAGGGGAAGAGAGGGAGAGAAACATCACTGTGTGGTTGCCTATTGCAGGCCCCCAACTGGGGACCTGGCCTGTAACCCAGGCATGCACCCTGACTGGGAATTGAACCGGCGACCCCCTGGTTTGCAGGCCGATGCTCAATCCACTGAGCCACACCAGCCAGGGCAGTATATGTATTTTTAAGAAACATTACTAAATGTTTGTTGGTGTCTTGATTTTACAGGTTACTTTGGGATTATGTCTGATTTGGAGGCTTTTTTGTTCTTTGAATCCGCAGTCTATTGTACTTATTATGTGCCAAGCACTGTTAGAATAAAGCAATGAAGATAAAATTAGCAAAGGCCCTGATGGCAGAGTATGGGAGGGGAGACAGATAATAAATAATATAATTGATGAATGCTAAAAAACAAAACCAAACCACAGGGTAAGGAGAAAGAGAATGATGGGAATACATAAGATTTTTATATAGTGTTGACAGGGAAGGGTTTTCTGATAAGGTGACATTTGAGTAGAGGCCTGAAGAGCAAGCTGTGTGTTCATCTGGGAGAAGAGGGTTCCAATCAGAGGGAACAGCAAGTATGAAAACCTGGAGGTGAAAGCATACTTGAGATGTTGGGAGAATAGCAGGGAGTCCAGTTCAGCTGGAGCTGAGTGAGCTAGGTAGAGAATAGCAGGAGATGAAAATCAGAGAGGTATCAGGGTAATGATTATATAGGGTCTTATAGGCCATACAAAAGATTTTGGTTTATGTTCTAAAATTGGAAATATTTGAGCAG
Source organism: Furipterus horrens (assembly GCF_987537825.1). NCBI lineage: Eukaryota > Metazoa > Chordata > Mammalia > Chiroptera > Furipteridae > Furipterus > Furipterus horrens. The sequence goes on from NW_028327180.1 coordinate 73,792,802, forward strand.
AAGAATTACATGATCTGATTTACATTTTAAAAGGACCAGTCTGGCCACTGGGTTGAGAACAGATTATAGGGGGCAAGGGTGGAAGCAAGGAGACCTGGTGGGAGACTGTTGGATTATCCAAGTGACGGGTTCATTGTGATTTGGATGACGGTGGTGACAGTGGAGGTGGTCAGACTCTGGATATATTTTAAGGTAGAGCCAAGATGATTGGGTGTAGGGATGAAAGAGAAGACTCAAAAGTTTGGACCTGTGATTAAGGAATCATATACATCCTTTCTCATTCTCCTGTCTGAGAGATCTAGAATGAGTTCATGGGAAAGGAGGCATTTCACATGGGCTTTGAAGGTCAGTCAGAATTTTGCTGGATAGGGCTGGGGGCAGAGGAGAGAGCATTCAAATCAATAAATAAAAATCTGGAAGTAGGGTGGTGGAGTGGAGGGTTGCAGTGAGAAATGAGACTGGAATAAGAGAAAGGAGTTAAGGCTACAGTGAACGAAATCAGCCTAGTTTCTGCTCATTTTGTTTAAGTGCTACTTGTTCTGGGGCAAGTCATTATTCGCAGTGCCAGTGCTATTCATTCAACGTGGTTTCCACACAGCAGTCCGTGTGTACTGGGCTCTACAGAGATTCCATATGTTATGGGAACAGGTGTGCCACTGATAATTCATAGATCAGTGTTTCCTAGTCAATTTCCAAGTTTCAAAAGTAATTTTAAAAGGAAATTGAAAGTTTGGTTTGGGCCATGTTAACCTTTGAGATATTATTAGACAGTTGGATAAATAAATCTGGACCTCTGGGGTAGTGAAATAAAAATGGAGAGTTGTCTGTAAATTGTCAGTTAAAGTCATAGAACTGGATTAGGTCAGCTAAGGAGAAAAGTTAGCTGTAGAAGGGGTGAACAGCATTAATGGACCAAGTCCAAGGGCACTGAAACAGGATATGACACTCTTGAGAGAGGTGTGGATGGTGCAGTGAGTCCAGAGCACTGAGTGAAGGCCCACGCGGGCAGGCCCGTGCTGAGAAGGCGCCCAGCTGTAGGGGTCGATTCACTCCACGGAGAGGGGGCTGTTCAGGCCCTTGGTTTTGTGGCCGCAGGGGCTGTCAGCTCAGTTGGACCCGAGTTGCAAATGCTTTTTGGCTTCTTACCCTTACTAGCACTGATCTGGAGTTAGGCAGACCTGCTCTGCTGAGGGGGGCAGGTTTGTTCCCTCAGGGAGGGAAGGTAGAGGCTGACATCAAGTCAGGCCTCTCCCTGCAGGCAGTGGTTGAACATGGTTCGTTTGCAGCAGAAGAGACCGGAAACTATGCCATGTATCTGTGGTAATTTGAGTAAAATGTGAGGGAAGTGGAGACTTACATGGGTTTTGAAGATTAAAAGTTCCCTAAAGGGATTTTAGCATTACTAATACCTTCACCGTTCCCTGTACACATTCTCACATATGCACACACTTATAGGCATTTTCCTCCACTCTTTCAGTATATATTAATAAAAGCTTCAACCTTTGGAATACTTTTTTAGTTTATCTTAACGATTCTTAGCAAGTATTTGGTACTGCTTTTCTTTGCTCTGATATGCATAGCATAATGCCTTGACGTAATAATTAAGAATATGAATCCTGGCAGTAATTTATCTTTTCTTATGGCTGAATAGTAGTATTCCATTGTATTTATGTACCACATCTTTATCCAGCTGTCTGTTGAAGGACACTTTGGTTGTCCCCATGTCTTTGCCACTGTGAATAATGCTGCAGTATAGGGGTGCATATATCTTTGTGAATAAGTGTTTTCAAATTTTGGGGGTAGATACCCAGAAGATGGGTTGCTGGGTCATATGGTAATTCGATTCTTAATTTTTTGAGGAACCGCTGTACTGTTTTCTGTAGTGGCTGTACCAGTTTACATTCCCACCAGCAGTGAATGAGGGTTCCTTTTTCTCCACAACCTCTCCAACACTTGTTATTACTTGTCTTGATAATGGCTTTACTAACAGGTTTGAGGTGGTATCTCATTGTAGTTTTGATTTGCATTTCCCTAATAGCTAGTGAAGTTTAGTGTCTTTTCATATATCTGTTGGCCATTTGTGACCATGTGGATGGAACTTGAGAGTTATTATGCTAAGCAAAATAAGTCAGTAAGAAAAAGCTAAGAACCATATGATTTCACTCATGTTGTAGCTAAAACTCATAGTCACAGACAACAGTATTGTGGTTAGCAGAGGGAAGGGGGGTGGGATAAAAGGGGCCAAATATATGGTGATGGAAAATGATTTGATTTTGGGTGGTGGGCATACAATGCAATATACAGATCATGTATCATAGAAATGTAACTTGAAACCTATACAGTCTTACTAACCTATGTCATCCAATAAATTTAAAAAAAAAAAAGAATTTCGGAATCAAATGAATATGAATTTCAACTCTGACTCTGCCACTTACTTCCACTTTAGTAAACTACTTATTATCTCTAAGCCTAAATATCCTCTTCTGTAAAACAGCAACGATAGTGTTGATGGAGAGGGACGATAAATAACCCCTTTATCTCCTGCCTAAGTGTGGAACCAACTGAAAGGCAGATTGATATACACATTTTTACATATTTTACCTTTACTATGTATAAAGATTAGGCTCAAGGATGTGGCTTAGGTGTGCAACAGTAATAATGGTTTCTAACTGTCCAGAATTAGGCAGACAAATTTGACGAACTTATCCAGCAAGTCTCTAGAAGTGTGGGACAGCCTGATAGAGCCTGTCTATCAAACTCATGAGAATGTGTTCCTTCTGCAAGCAAGTCATATCCTCGTGGAGTGGAAGGAGCTGTGCCACAGTTCCTTTTCCCAGACATGCTAATCAGAGAAGCCACTGGTCTTCCTGAGAGTAGATTGAGGAGGCCAGAACTATAGCTGATGAAAGCTGGGGTGATGAGGATAAGCATTTCTCCCTTACAGAAAGTTCCTACCTTGTAATGTAATATGTGTAAATCACTTGATGCTGTGCCTGGCATACAGTAAATATTTGGTAAGTGCAGGATTTTGTTATTTGCATATGGTGGATGCTCAGTAGCTATTCACTGATTGAGCAGATTGCCACCCAATGCTTTTTTTTTTCTTAATTTGGAAAAAAACTAGAGATATACAACTGTACACAGCTAATTTAACAAACACCTGTGTACTTACCATCCAGATAAGAAATGTCATCATTTTATAGTATTTAGTCTCTTTTTGGTTTGTTTTTTACAAAAAATAAAGCAATACTAATGAAATTGAAGTCTCCTTTGTTACGTCCTGCCCAACCCCCCTCGATCTCATTCCCATTCACTGAGAGCAACTGCTAACTGGTATTTGGTATGTAGCTTTCCATTCTATGTTTCATAGCATCTTATATTCAACAAATGGCAGTGTACAGCAGTGGACAAAAGTAGGGTAATAATAAATAATGATAAATAATAATACAAGAATAAATTGTTTCACCTACTCACAACTATAAACCTACTTTACTCACCCCTGTATTGTTTATATCTTTTAATAACTTGCTTTTTTTGAGCTCTACCCACACAAATATATATAGTTCCCTTATTTAATTGCTGTAGGGTATTCTATAAGAACATTTAACTTTCTATATTTCACTCAAAGGACCTATTGTTGATAGCTTTAGTATACACCATGTAAGTGTGGCAAAAAGACCCGATGACTCCTTCCACGTGTAGCATAAAGAACAATTAGTAGGGCTAGTCAGTGGGCTTGAGGATGCAAGTGTTGCTCTTAGTTCCTAGTAGCTATATGGATTCTGTGGTGAAGCCATCACATGAACTTGGTGACCTTTGCCCATGTTTTAGAAATGGAGATCATGTGTGTACTTCACAGAACCAGAACTGTAATTAGTCAGGGAAGGAGAGGGAGGGAGATCAGAGTGGGAATCCAGGATTCCAGTTTCTAGATTCCAACCACTATTTCATTCACTTTTACTCTGAAAGAAATGGGGATTCCGAGGCCATGGTTGGATACTTCCAGTAGCTGGGCCTTCTAATTTTAGTGGTCCTTTTCTTATAAAATGATAAGCTCCTTAAACACCAACTCTTTGAGTAAAGAGATTATAAGTGGCTTCTAAGTGGCCTAGCATCTGGAAATTGAAGAAAGGGCAAAATGAAAACCACGCCTTGAATCATGTTTGCAAGAAGTGTGCCAAGGGCTCTTTTATTACTCCAGTGTCATAAACTTAATTGGTGTTATGTCAGCTACTTAGATCAGAGCCAATAGCATATTAACTTGATTCTGTTTGTACCGGTTCCATGGTAACTTGGGTGGGTGTGGAGTTAAGGCAAGTGGCAGCTGTGACGTCTGGTCTATAGAGTGATTTCATCATGATATGAGCTCTGCATCACCCCGGATGGAGAAATGTCACTTGGGTGATGTGACCTGACCTCTCTGTGCCTCTCTGAGCACTTCAGAGTAATTTGAGCGAAGACCTTGAGTTGTTTGTCTGACTTAGAGGTTTAGCTTAAAGTTAGAGAACAGCAATTTCTTGGTGATACTGACAGGTATAACTATGCATTTTCCTTTTCTCTTTCTTAATGAAAAGGAAGGAAGGGGCTTTTGGTTGCTTTATAAATAGCCCTTTGATATTGGAGTGTATTCGTGGTTCTCCTGTTCTGCCCTCTGCTGACCTATACAAATCAGCACAGGAGGTGCCTATGAGTCATTCATCTGTGCCCACGGTGGCTTTGAGCTCTTGCTTGTTTTCACTGCCTCCAGGTCCTTTTATGGGTTTCCAGTTGCCATATCTCTCTTTTTTAGTTGTATAAATATATTACTTGATTGGAAAGTAGTACTGTGATAACACAGACGTTTCCTTACCCTTGTTTGTCCATTGGCTCTCCCAGAGTGTCTTATTAACTGATTAATCTGAATGTTTAGTGCTTCTGCTGATATCATTAAAGTTAATTTTCAGAAATTGATTATATCATTTTATTTTACCATGGCCAGTTTGTGTATGTGTTACTCTTAAGTGTTTAGGTGGAGTAAAGATAGATTTGCTGTGAAAATAATTCATTAGGAACTTGCCTTGCCATGCCTGTTTTTAAAACAGGGATTTTGTGCCCTATCTTTTCTCCTTTGTGACACAGCATTTTGAGAAAAATAGGAATTAACTTTATTTTTAGTTGAGGTAAAATTCCCAATGTTGTGCACCCATCACCATGTATGATTCTAGAACATTTTTATCATCCCCAAGAGAAATCCCTTACCGATGAAGCAGCCACTGCCCATTTTTCCCCCCAGCACTGGCAGCCATTAACCTGTTTTGTGTGTCTACAGATTTGCCTATTCTGGATTTTCATATAAATGGCTCATACAGTATGTGGCTTTTGTGTCTGGCTTCTTTCACTTAACTTAATGTTTTCTAGGTTCATTTTTGTCATACCATATAGCATGTATCAGTACTTCATGGCCTTTTTATAGCAGGGTAATATTACATTATATGGATATACCACATTTGGTTTATCTGCTCATCAGTTGATGAACATTTGGGTTGTTTCTTCATTTTGGCTGTTATGAATAATCCTGTGCACACTCACAAGTTTTTGTCTGAACACCTGTTTTCGTTTTTCTTGGATATATATATGTAGGAGTGGAATTGGTGGGTCATATGGTAATTTTATCTTTCAGCTTCTTGAATAACTGCCAAACTGTTTTCCACAGCAGCTGCATCATTTTACATTCCCATCAGTAATATTGGAGGGTTCTAATTTCTCCACATCTTTGCCAGTACTTATTTTCTATTTTTGATTATAGCCATTGTAATGGGTGTAAAGTATTGGCTATTATTTGTATTTCCCTCAGACTAATGAGGTTGAACATCTTTTCATGTGCTATTGGCTATTAATATATATTATTTGGAGAAATGTTTATGCAAGTTCTTTGCTGATTTTTAAGTTGGGGTTGTATATCTTTTTGTTGTTGAGTTGTAAGAAAATAGAAATTCTTGACTTGCTTGGACAGAGTATAGGATTAGGCTGACTTCAAGCTTTTGCTGCACATACCTGCGTGTTAGCCTTGACCCCAGGGTTGAATCAGTCACACCTCCACGTCAGAGAATCCAAGGTGTTGCCTTTACTTCCTCACTCAGAAGGCACACCCTACTCACCTACCCTTTTACCACGTCTCCAGGCCAGACTCCACAGTAAATACTGTTGATTTGATCCTCTTGCTCTTGTAGGACCAGGGAAAGCTAAAGACAAACTGTAACAGTAAAACTTGTTTTATTTGCTTATTTGGAAGGCTTGTAGAGTTTTAATAGACCTTGCTGACTCGGTTTTCTGACCCTGGAGAAGCAGAAGTAAAACAATGTATATTGGGAAACTTCTTGCTTTTATAAAATTTGTTTTCATAATATTTCTTTATTATGTACTGTGTATATTTTTCACATATGCTGGAACTTAGGAAAGTATTCCATCTGGGCTGTAATTTTTAGGCAGTTTTGTTTGTTTATTTTGTTTTAGAAAGGAATCAGAGAGCCCAGGGTTGTGATACTGGTAGTGGTCTCTGCATCTTTTTCTTGATTTCTTTTACTCAGTTCCTGAAATGACAAATACTTGTCATGTTTATTACACTGTCAGTATGTTTATACTGCACACAATTCATAGCTCTGGCATTAAGCGGTCTCTGTAGGATATTCTCTCTGCTCCTTTATTTCCTGAATGAAGCATTTCAGCCCTTCTGATCATTTCCCTGGGCATTATTATATTGACACTTGTACAACTATTGTTGGGCCTGTGCAAAGCCCAGTGTCTCATTGAAGATAGCAAGTAAAATTATTTGTCCCGACACTGTAGTACTTGTGCTCTTGGGGCTCGTCTGTGACAATTAAAAATATCAAGTAATTTTCCTTCATGGAGTTTTGGGGTCATGTCTCAAAGAGCCATAGAGGCCACTTGATATAGCACTGCCCTCCCCTGCCCCTGACAGTTTCTGACATGTCACTGTTTCTGTTTGAACAATCACCCAATGATTTCTAGTGATTGCATCCTTTTTACTTAACTACTCCTGGTTTCTTGACAGTTTCCCTCACGTTTAGTATTATTTGCTGGTTCCTCCTCTTCTTTTCAGTCTTACTAAATGTTGACTTTCTATAAGGCTAAGTAAATTCTGTTATTGTGCTTTTTTTCTCTAGGACTTTCAATCTTTTCATGGCTTCAAGTACTACCTGTATGCAAAATTATATCTCTAGCCCAGACTCATAGGAGCTTCAGACCCAATCTAGTTTTCTTTTCACATTTCATTTAGATGTCTTACTGGTTCCTTAAATTCAAAATGTCTAAAAAAACTAAACTCATAATGTTCCCTTAGGAGTTATTCTTGACACCCCCCCCACTCCAACTTCTGATAGCTAATGAAAGTTATAGTGAAGTATTTGTTGAAGTCCTCTTGTTGATTTTTCTCCTGAATATTTCGTAAATCTTTTTTTCTCCATCTCTATTGCCACCACTAAGATACTATTATGTCTTTCTAGGACTATTGCAATGGCCTCCTAACAGGTTTCTCAACATTCATATTTACATTCTCTAGTCCAGTGCTTCCCAACCTTTTTCACATCACAACACCCAGGAAATAGTATTTGCATAATTCATTGGGGTAAGGGTGCTCAAGGTTGGAGGTAGCTGCTCAGGGGGGCTTTGGCTGCCCTGAATCCACCCAGCCACTCTAGGAACTAAAGACATCAGTATCTTAGCCACATATGTTACCACTGGGCATTCTGTGGGAAGCTCTGTTCTTGCTCTCCGTTGTGGCCAGAGTGTGATATTTTGTTTTCAATGGAAATTTGATTTTTGTCACTCCTTCTTGACACCTGGTGGCTTTCCATTATCTTCAAGGTAAAAACTAAATTTTTAATATGGTGTAACACCCTGCATGATCTGGCACAACGTCACCAGCCTCATCCTTCTATATTCCTTTGTTCTCATATGTTCATATTCTCTTTCTCTGTCCTTCAGTCTGGCTGTTGTTTAGTTTCCAGACATGCCATGCTCCATTTGACCTTTGCACATGCGGCTCTGTTTGCCTGGAATTGCTCACTCCCCAACTCTAACTTCTTCACTTAGTTAATTCCTACCCATCCTTCAGAGGTAGTTCAAAAGTGCTTCTGTGATTTCCTTGATTATATCAGGTGTTTCCTCCCTTAGAAACTGCTCTTCTCTCAGAGCCCTCTTAATATGGTAGTTAAATGTCTGTGTATGAATAGGTGTGACTTGCTCTAATCCCAGTGCTCCTTGTGTCTCACACATATTGGGTGCTCAGTAAATGTTGGTCAGATGAATTATGTGTCAGTTCTTGGTGCTGGGGACAAAGCATTAATCAAGTCAATAAGTTCCCTCCTATATGGAGCTTACATTCAGATTCAGATAATAAAGAAGCCAGAAAATATGTAGCAAAGGTGATGTTTTAGAGTTACTCCTTTTAATTGAGTAATGAGGAAAGTCCTCTTTGAAAATGTAAAATTTCGGCTAAGATCTGAATGAAAAGAAGCAGCCAGACACTTAAAAGTATCCAGAGGAAGAACATTCCAGGTGGAAGTACAGATGGTACCTTAAAGTTGGAATAATTTTGATGGAGTTGGTTAAGCAGTGAAAGGGGGAAGGTGGGTTGATAAGGTTGGAATGCTTGGCAGGGACCATGCAGGCCCTTGTTACCCAGGTTAAGGAGTTTGGATTTTATTCTAATTGTTACAGGGAGACATTAGAGGGTTTTGAGCAGAAAGTAACCTGATTTACGCCCTGGCTGGTGTGATTCAGTGGACTGAGTGCCGGCTTGCAAGCCAAAGGGTCACCGATTCAATTTCCGGTCAGGGCACATGCCTGGGTTGTGGACCAGGTCTCTGGTTGGGGGCGTGTGAGCAGCTACCAATCAATCATCAGTGTTTATCTTCTTCTCCTTCTCCCTCCCTTCCCCTTTCCCTAAAAAAATAAATAATTTTCTTTTATTTTTAAAGAAAGTAACCTCATTTACATGTTAAAAATTCATGATGAACGTTCAGGCTAGGATGTTGGAGGCTTAGGCTAGGATGGTAGCAGTGTAGCTAGATAGAAAGAATATGATTTAGGAATATATTTGGAGGTAGGTTAAGAGTTGTTGATGCATTGGATGGGCTTGATTTAATTTTTATATAGACCATATACAGGTTTGTTTAATCATGAAGATTTGTTTAATGTGTACACAAAATATACAAAAAACTGGGCTAGATTCAGGAAGGAGGGGGTGAAAATTGGTGGAAGAAATATCAATAGCTTAAGATATGCAGAAGACGTCATCTTACTGGCAGAAAGTAGCAGTGATTTGAAATGACTTCTGATGAAAATGAAAGAAGAAAGTACCAAAAGCAGGACTGCATTTGAACATCAAGAAGACAAAAATCATGACTACAGAAGAAATACAACTTTAATACAAATAATGAAGATACCAAAGTTGTTGAAGATTTTGTTTACCTTGATTCAGTCATCAATTCAAATGGAGACTGCAGCCAGGACATAAAGAGGAGGCTGAGATTCAGAAAGGCAGCAATAGAAGAATTAGGAAAAGATCACTAATAGCAGAGATGTGTCATTAGAAGCCAAGGCTAAGCTCATTTACACCCTCATATTCCCAATCACTATGTATGGATACAAAAGTTGGACAGGAAAGAAGGCTGATAGGAAAAAATTGATTAATTAGAAATACGGTGTTGGAGGAGAGCTTTACAGATACCCTGAACTGCCTGAAAGATGAACAGATGGGTTCTAGAGCCAGTTAAGCTTGAAACATTGCTGCAGGCAAAAAAAAAAAAAGACAAAACTGAAGCTGTTCTACTTGAGGCAGAGGTCTTTGGAAAAGACAGTAATGCTGAGAAAAATAGAAAGTAGCAGGAAAAGAGGAAGACCAAATGCAAGATGGATTGACTCCATAAAAGAAGCCACAGGCAAGAGTCTACAGGAGCTGAGCAGGGCTGTTGAGGACAGGACATTGTGGACATCGCTCATTCACAGGGTAGCCACGAGGCAGAGCTGACTCAATGGCACATAACACAAGTAGGGTTTAAAGAGAAGAAAATAATCAGGGATAGCTTCTGTTTTTTTGTTGGTTTGTTTGTTTCTGTGATTTTTAAGTTGAACAATTAGATAAGTGCTGTTCAACGAGATGGAGAAGACTGGGAGGGGATGAGGTGACTATAAATCAGTTGTGTCTGTTGTAGGCACATTAATGTTAAGTTTGGGTTTGGCATCCACGAGGATATGTTTTGTAAGCAATTGGATGTGTAAATCTGGAATTAAGAGGTCAGGGTTGGAGCTATAAATTTGGGAGTCATTTAAATTAATGTTTAAAGCTATGAGACTAGATGAGAGTCCTTAAGAGAAAGTATAGATGGGGAGAAGAGTTGTTCCAGGACAGCTTCCTGGAAAATGCCAACATTTTGAAGTTGAGCAGAGGAGGAGAAGTCAGCAAAAGAGAACTTAGAAGGAAGTGACCAGCAATGTGGGAGGAAAATAGGAGTGTGGTGTCATGGCAGCTAAGAAAAGAAAGTATTTTAAGAATTGTGTTGAATGCTTTCGATAAGTAAGAATGGATTGAGTAAGAAGAGAATAGAGAAATAACCACTGGTTTGGGCAACATAGAGCACATTGGTGAGCTGGACCACAGTCAGTGTAATAGAGTAGATGGATATGATTGGAAAAGGCTGAGGAGCAAATGGGGGGTAAGGAGGTGGAGGCAGCTACTAAAAACAAGTAGTTCAAGAGGATTTGCTGAGAAGGGGCGGAGAGAAAGGGGGCAGTCCTACAGGGTTCAGAAAGATTAAAAAAAAATGATTTGCATCACCAAGAAGGATGTTACAGAGGAAGAGAAATTGAAGATTAAGAAGAAAAAACTGTGGGAGTGAAATTTTGAGAAGGCGAGTGGAAGTGGGTAGTGCCCAGGTGGAAGGGTTGCGTTTCACTAGAAGAAAGAACACTCATGTTATCAATAGGGAAAGAAAGGGAGTGTGTGTATAGGTGGAGGTTGCATACCGGATCTGGTAGTGGGAAGAAGGGTATTCTCATCAGATCGCTTGTATTTTGTCAGGGAGCTGGGAAAGAAGAGGGAGGAGTGGAGAAGGGAGTACAGTAGATTTGAGGAGAACAAGGTATGAAATAGTTATTTTGGGGAACAGACAGGTGAACATATTAAGGAAGTTTGATAGCATTTCCAGACAGTGTTAAGTGCCCATTTGAGTTTCATGGCCCTGAATTAAAGGGAATCATTCAGCAGTTAAGTGTTTTTCTCCAGCAGCATTCAGCTGTTCGGGTACAAGTATGGACTAGGTAGATGGTTGGATTTAACGTGGGTTGGCATGTAGTCAGGCAAGTGAAGCAGAGGGAGAGAGGGGCTAAGGAGGAAAGGGTGTTTACAAGGGAAATAAATATCAGTGATGGACAGTGAAAGCTAAACAGGGAGGAGGTGGAAAGGCCATGGAAGCATAATGTATAATGAAAAACTTGTCGCTGGGTGGTGAGGTTGAAGAAGTGTTGGAGTTATCAGACAGGAGTGACCTGAAGAACTGTGTAGTGTGGTGGTGAAACTGACATTTTGGTGGTGGTGCAGTTACTGGTGTTGACAAGATCTCTAGTGTGTGACCATCGGCTCAGTCCCTGAGTGGGGGTAAAGTAAAATTTGTGAGGGAAAAGGAGGTCATAGGATGATGGACCACCTACATTCATGCTGAACGTGCCTCGAGTGGTGCAGCAGTGGTAGAGAGGAAGAAGTGAGCCATAAGTGAATGAGGGACAGTCCCCAAGGATATTAGTTAAGTAGCTGTGACAGAGATTACAGCACAAAGCCAAAGATACTGTCTGTTCTTTTATAGAAAAAATTTCCTGACTCCCACTTTAGAACAGTGGTTCTCAAACTTTAGTGTGCCTCAGGTCATCTGGAGGGCTGGGAAAACACAGATTGCTCTGCTCCACCCCTAGAATTTATCATTCCATGGATCTGACTTGGCGCCCAAGAATGTGCATTTCTGATAAGTTCCCAGGTGTTGCTGACACTGAAAAAATTTCCAGGGATACCACTTTAAGAGCCATTGCTTTAGATATTTAAGGTAGTGGTCAGGTTCCTTCTTCCCTTAAATCTTCTCTGAGCCACATGTCCCTACCTACTTCAGCTGCTTATCACTTGACATGATTTACTGGCTTGTCTCATCCATTTTAAGCCTGGTGTCCACAAATGTCATGATTCTGTGAATGAAGCCTGATCAGTGCCATACGCTTTGGAGCAGGTGTCCCTCCTGGCTCTCCGCTTACCTCTGAGCTTGCTTTCTACTTCCTTCCCCGGGTTGCCTGCTGGACTGGGCTGTGTCTGGGACTTAAATGAAGCAGATGCCTTAGGGAGAGCAACAGTAGGCAGAGATCACCTAAACCCTAGAGGAACTAAGGGGCCGAACCCCTACCGGTGTGTGTCTGCTCTAAGGTGCTTGAGTAGTGTAAAGGTTTCTTGGGCAGACCAAGCGCTTATCCTTTGGGAGTCTGACTCCTTAACAGTATTTGGTGTCAGGCTCTCTTAGCACATAAAAGAACACCTGGGAGAAAAACAAGGTCAGTCAGCTGAACCAAGGCTTTTACCCTTGTTTTTCAGTAGAGGAACCTCTTAAAGATATTCTGAAAGCAGTTTCTAAAAGATGCAGAGACAAGAACCCCGTCTTAGATTTCTCTTTATTCTGCTCCCTGCCTAAAATTGCTTTCTCTTTCTTGGAGCTTGTTTTCTAGTTATATATATATATCCTTCAGAAGTTATGTTATAGCCTAGTTGTGTCCTTAATTGTGAAGTGGATGTACCCGATGAGGTCACAAGTGGACATGTGTGCTTGGATCAGTGGTCTCTTAGCTTTAAATTCCCGTTCATGTCGAGTCTTTCCTGCCTCTGGTGAGTGCGCCTCGCCCTGCCGGCCATGGTAGCACTTGCCCTTTCAGAGGTCTGCTTGCTGCTGCTTGCTGCGGCTCTGCCCAGCTCCATCTCGTTCCCTTTCTGACTTCTCTCACTGTGCCCCCTGTTGCCTTTCTTTTTTTCTCTTCCTGCTCCTGGTTCCGGCCTTGTCTGCCAAGAGATGTCTCCTCAGCCCTCAGTGAATTCTTGGCCTCTTGCTAAACTTACCCCCTGTTGGCAGCTGGCACCCTCTGGCCATTTTATGGTTCTGCAAACTGAGAGAACACGAGAATCATTGAGGCCCTTGGGTTTTTAATTTGGAGGTCATGGTTTTAATTTGGAGGTCATGGGAGAGACAGTGAGAAGGTAGCCTTTGCCTCAAGTTTTTAAGTTCATAGTAGAGCTTGAAGTTGGCAGTTGTCTGCAGAAGCTGGGAGTTCAGCAAAGGAAGAAGTGTGTGGCCAGGGAAGGTCAAACTTGGGGTCAGAGACGTGGAGCGCAGAGCAGAGGGTGTCTGAGCACAGATCTCAGGGGCACCAAGACTGCCGTGTCTGCTGCTCCTGTAGCCTGGATTGGGGGTGGGGTCAAGCCAGAAGGTCTGCGTTTATCTCCCTGGTCTCCCCCTCCCCAGAGCTCCATTGTACTTATTTATTTTGTCTTTAAGAGTTCATTTGAAGAAAGAATTCTGTGACTAAAGAAAATGGGGGAGTAGGGACACTGGTATTGTCCAAATTCTGATTTTTCAAATGGGGAAATAGAGGAGGAGGGGAAAACTTTTCTGTACCCTGAGAAATGACAAACAGGAAAAATGTTAATTTTGAGAGAGGACAGACTTCCTAAGAAAACAAAAAAGTCTGTAGAGAGAGCATCACAAGATGAACTAACTCAGGAGTCTGTTTGAGAGACTTGTGTCACGTCCTGAAAGTTGTAGGGACTTGAGCTTCTTTATTCCGTGAGAGGATAAGAATGAAACACCAGCCCCTCAGTCTGACTCCCAGAAAGAAGAACCTCAGGCTGATGAGCAATAAGTCCAACAATTTCATTTCTCTGGCCAAGCTGAGCCCCACAGGAAATCTCAGAATTTCACATCAGGACAAGGCCCCACAAGAATGTCGCTGCACCCAGAGCTTTGTGGTTTGGTGCCACTAGAGAATTTCCTAGGGAAAGTGTTCTGAGGGAGATTGCCTTAACAAGACTGAAAAATGCTGTAGCGAGGCCAGCAAATACCTTTCCAGGACTCCTGGTGGGAGTTTGGGTTTAAAATGCCTCCTGGAGTTTATAGAGCATAGCCCCCTTGTAGCTCACAGCAGGCCTGTTACTGGACAGTTTCTCAAGGGATGGTTTATTTTACGGGTTGGCCTGATGAGGCATTAAGGGCCTGTCCTGTTTGTGGGAGTAAGGTGTTGATGCCTTAGACCTATGTCTATCCAGAGTCAGAGGCGAGAGGGCATTGCCAAAAACTGCAAACCATCTTGAAGGAGAATGGTCATTTTTTGCCTTTGCTTCCTTTGGTGGGTGTTCCTCGGCCATTCAAGTCAGCAGGGAGAACTAAAAAGCGGTGTGTGTATAAGTAAATCAGTAAGGCATCATTTCCCATAATAAATACACTTTCATTCAATAGGTATTGAGTTCCTAGTATGTACCATTCATTCTTCTAGACACTGGGACTATATCAGCAAACAGAATGAAGTCCTGCCCTCATGGACCTTTTCTTGTAAGGGAAGACAAATTCTGCTCCTGGTGGTGATGGAAGCTATGGAGGAAAATCAGAATGAGAATAGGGAGTATGGAGCTGCACTCAATCAAGGTCTTTCCCATAGGGTGACATTGAGAAAGGCCCAAAGGAAGTGAGGTAATGAGTAATGTGGCTGTCTGGGAAGAGTTCCTATACAGAGGGCACAGGCCAGGCGGGACCATAGCAGGTAGATGCAGGAACAGCTCGGAGGCCACTGTGGCTGGAGCTACTTGAGTGAGAGGGAGTTGTGGGTGGGGAAGTCAGGGAATCAGCTGAGAGCAAGACTATGTGGCTTTTCGAAAAGGCTTTGCCTTTTACTTTTGTGTAAAATGCATTGGAGGGTTTTTGTTTTTTGTTTTAAATAATTTATTTATTGTTTTATTATTTATTTTTAGAGGGGAAAGGAGAAAGAGGGAGAGAAACATCACTGTGGTTGCCTCTCACTTGCGCCCCCAACTGGGGACCTGACGTGCAACCTAGTCATGTGCCCTGACTGGGAATCGAACCAGTGACACTTAGCTCGCAGGCTGACGCTCAGTCCACTGAGCCACAGCAGCCAGGGCTCGTTGGAGGGTTTTGGGTGTTAAAAGATCGCTGGCCACTGTGGAGGAGAAACTGAAGGGGGTTGAGGGCAGAAGAAAGGAGACCACTTACGAGGCTATTCATTAAGGTCATATTTTGGATACATTTTGAGATAGCTAGCAGGATTTGCTGGTTGATTGGATGTGACAGAAGAGTGAAAGATGACACCAAAGTTTTTGTTTTGAGCAATTGCAAGAATGGAGTTGTCATTTACAGAAATGGGGAAGGCTGAGGTCCACTGACTTAAGTAGTTTTAGGAAGAAGCTGTAGGGAAGAAGCTGTAGAGATCTACAGAGAAAAAAGTTTGATGTAATCATTGGTTCCATAATTTTCTCCATTCTTTGGCAATCTGATTTGTATTTGGGTTAATTATACCACAGTTTGGGGGGAAAGAAGTATGGTCCCAAAGTACTTTTAGGGGTCCTTACCCTGCCTGTGAAGTTCAGTGTGGTCAGAGGCTGTGGGTCCAGAACAACCTTGGGGTAGAGTCTGTCTCTAGGGCCATCCCTCATTTCAGGTGCTATGTTGGTTTCCTGGGGCTGCATAATTAATTACCACAAAGTGGATGGTTTAAGACAACAGAAATTTATTCTCTTACAGGTCTGGAGGCTAGAAGTCCAAAATCAGTGTTGCAGGTCCCTGCTCCCTCTGAAGGGTCCAGGGAAGAATCCTTCCTTTCCTCTTCCGAGCTTTTGGTGGTTGCTGAGCATCCTTGGCCTTCCTTGGCTCGTAGATGCAATCCTCCACTCTGCCTCCATTGATGTGTGGCATTCTCCCTGTGTCTGTGTGTCCCTTTGTCTTCACATGGCCTTCTTATAAGGACACTAATCATTGGACTTAGGGCCCAGCCTCATCCAGTATGACCTCATCTTAACTTGGTTGCATCTTCAAAGACCCTATTTCCAAATTAGGTTACGTTCACTGTAAAAGGGGTTAGGACTTCAACTTATCTTTTTATGAGACTCAATTCAACCTAAGACAGATGCTTTGGTCTGGGTTTGATTATGAGGGTTCTTTGAGTTTAATTGTGTTTGAGGATGAGACAAGACCTACTGAATTACAATTAGAAAACAGGTTCCTCTGTGCTAAGGATGCTCCATCTATTGGGATGAAAAAATTTTTTTGTGTGTGTGTGTTCGGTGAGTTTAGTTAAACTGAAGATTTAAAAATAGACAAGTTCATTTTGCATTATTTTTTGAAACTTGAAGACTTTAATTAGGATATGCAGTGGTAAAATCATGAAAAAATCATGTAACTGGAAGTGGAAGACAGGAGGAATAAACATTACAGAATAAAGAATTTTAAAGATAAGAATTACTTTTATTTTGCTCTGAATTTGATGGGCCAGAGGCCTGGGCAGAAAGCTCTTGCTCATGTTCCAAGTTTGTGGTTTTGCCAGTTGGGGCAGCAAGCTGGCCGCGATGGAATGTGCACACCTGGGGCCCTGAGCCCAGGGCCTGCATGATGACTGCAGGAGTACCGCCCATGTGCTCCCCTGGCCTTTCCCTTAGATCCCCACGGGGTGGATGCTACATGACACTCACTGTCTAGCTGCTGCTCCCCTTCTGTGCAACACCCAGTGCATGTACATTCTTTAGCGGTGTGTCAGGAGTTATTAGTATTTCTTTTTAACTCAGCACAAGTACAGTCTAAGGGTTGTTCATCAAAGGAAGTTGAAGTTCCCACTCTGATATCACAATGATAGAACTATATCAGGTTTAGCAATGTAAGTAAACAAAATTCTTTAGCGATAACATATATTTGTGGCCATCAAATTATGGTCATTCTTTTTATGGTGCTCCTGTTGTTTGTAAGGAATTGTGTGCAAGTTGGACAGATGGGAGATGGGTAAAGAGAGAGGACTATGACTTTCTTGTCTTCAGGAAATTTGAAGTAGGGAAAAGACAAACAGGAATTAGAGGTTCACACAAAAACTGATCAAGATTTGTGGATGCCACAGCATTTGACACCTATAGGAAAGCGTCTCTAAATGTATTGTTTAATAAGTGTCTAGACAGAGAGTGGAGAAGTTAAGAGGCAGGAATATGTAGAGAGGGTTAGTGGTGCAGGCCTCGAGCAGCAGAGGCCTTCATTTAGATTTTCCTGCAAGACCCATCAGACCAGGCCGCTCACCTGTCCTCTGCCTCAGCCTGGCCCTGGTTTCCCTGGGTCTTCTGGGCACTTCGGTGGTCAGCATGAGGCCACAGCTGCTCGTGTGAAGGGGTAGGTTTGAGAGAAGGGCATTGGCTGTGTCTGGGCTACTTGGGCCGGGGCTCTGCATTGCTGGCTCCAGTGTGGCTTAGTCACATGCATCCTTGCAGGGGATTATTTTGACTGTTCCTCAAAAAGAAAGCCTTCATTTCATGTCTGTTAAGTGGGAATGCAGCCACAACTATGTCCTGAGGGCAGAGACCAGTGGTGAAGCCACCATACTTCTGGGGTGACCACAGGGCAAATAATATACAGACATCACTTCCTTTGACTAATCTTTTGTAATACTGGTCCAGATGTGGCTCCTGCAAGTAAAGTTCTTTGTCTAAGTTGAGATTTTAATTTAGTACCCAGATGGGGTAAGAGGTAAACTTCCAGATGGTCTGTTTTACTCAATGTGTCACTGTCCTGGATTCCTAACAGGCAGCAGTTTCATTAGAAAAGAGGATTTCATCTTGACTCACCTGCCTCGGTGAGACATGTGATACAACTTTTTAGGACTCAAAGCCTGTCATCTCACTGGACAGAGCAGAGGGTACACTGTCCATTCTGCAGTGGTGGCTGCTACAGGGCCTGGCCGGGGCCATGGAAAACCTTGAGAGACAGTCTGCTGTGAGGCCAGAGCTTTGTCCTGGAATTTCCTGGCCTTTGTCTGGTGTAACTTCATGAACCCAGATGCCTGTTTTTAGTCTACTTCCTTCTAGGGTAAGAGCACTGCTGCCTTCTACAGCACTTCTGCTTTCTGTACCAAGTGACCTCCTCCCCTTGTGGGTCAGGGGAGCACTCTGGCTCCCAGTTGACAGTATGCTCCTGGATGTCACTCACTGGTCACAGAGGAGAAGCCATGACCATTGGGCATAAAAGTCGCATCTGCCAGCCTGGCCCATTCACCCTGACCCTTGTTTCTCTCTCATGTTGCAGCAGAAAAAATCCTACCTGGAGCGCAGTGTGAAGGAAGCTGAGGACAACATCAGGGAGATGCTGATGGCACGAAGGGCACAGTAGGAGGCCTCTAGGGGAAACCTTTCCTGCTGACCCCTCCCATTCCTGGCAAGGACAAGGGGTTCATGCAGGGAAATGGCCTCTGCTTTATCCCAATGGACATTTTATCTGGATGGTCTGGTAACCCTATGTTTTTGCATCACCCTGCGCCCCTTTCAAATCCCAGCCCCGTAAGTTTTATCGTAGCTCTGCCTGCCTCCCCTGCCTAAGACACCCCTCTCCCCTGGGGGTGAGTCATGAGCTCCCAGGAGAGAGAAGGCGCCAGAGCAGATAGGGGAGCTCTGCCCACACCCCCTACTAGTCATGCTGGTCAGACCAATAAAAGGCATCTGTGCTTCTCTGCTAAGTCTGCTTTTCTGGAGCTGAAGAGAGAACAGAGAGGCAGAGGTTACCTCTCGCCCTGCTCCTCCCTGTCCCTCCCTGGGGCTGTGGCCCTAACCCTTCTGCATTGAAGCCTTCCCCTCTTCTTTTTCCCCTTTCTGATCATTCGCGTAAACCCCTCAAGCTCACAGCCACCGTGGAACGTGCAGATAAGAAAAAAAGGAGACCAGAGCATAGCTGAATTTAAGTGAGCAGGACCACAGTTCCTTGGTGGCAGCCTGCCTGAGATACCTCTCCTGCTTCCTCAAACATCCCAAAAGGCAATTCAGTAATAAACCGGCAGCACCTCCAAGACTGTCTCCCTTTGGTCAATGGTCAAGGTGGACACGACAATCCTGAGACTTCCTGGAGGCTTGGGGGCAGTGTTGTCCTGGAGCTGGCTTACCTTGGCTCGGAGCAGTTATTCAGTTTTTAGGACTTTTGTTGTAAGCCATTTGTTAAATGCAGCCATTATTAAAAATTAAATTATGTAACTACAATTAAATTATTAAAGACTAAGGGTAATAAATATATAAAACATCCCTTCCTAATAACTAAATCTGCCCATAATCTATGTTTTTGAGGTTAACAGTCTATTGTACGTGGATGGTGGAACTACATAGAGGAGCCCTCTTGTGCTTCTCTTCCCAACTCCACATTCAGGACATCATGGCAGCTTGAAGTCAGCTGTGGTGGGACGATTTACTCCACAGAAATCAGGTGGTACTAAAAAAATTCTTGGCTTTTAGTTTTTAAAGAGAGCAAGCTGGTAGCTACAATATTTATAAACACATCACTGCTCACAGGGAAGGTAGGCAGGGAACTGTCAACTGCAGCCTCTTGGGGCTGGCAGGGCAGGCCCGTTGAGGGACACTGACTCGCTGCTGTGGCAGCTCAGCGCCACCCTGTGGCTGGAGCTGAGATGGGTGGCCTGGCTGATGGGTTTGAATTATGACAGCTCTTCTCTCTTGTACGTGTGTGTCACGGAGGTGGGTGTGTGTTGGGAGGGCACCGCAGGAAAAGAAAGCTTTGGGTCTATCCCCACCTTGACTGTGGGCTCCTGCCCCCTTCCTGCCAGAGGCAGCCCACAGTTAGGAAGAGGCCCTTCCCTAGGCTCTGGGTAAAAGTGGGTATGGCTCATTGGTGAGCCTCTTTGTGAGTGGGACTAGGGAGAGAATGCTGGCTTGATGGGGACCCCAAGATCTGGCTGAAGGTCACCCAGCCTCGGGACATACTTTCCTAATAACAACCAGCCTACTCTCACATAGCAGCCAGAGTGAAAGGGTAAATACTGGAGAGTGACCACTAGCTGAGGTACCCAGGGCTTCAGTTTTATCTGGAATAATTCAGACAGTTGAAGTTTAGACAAATTTGTTGAAACATAGAGGGTGTCAGCGGAGAAATCATTCTGTGGTATGTTACATTATGCCACTACCTTGAATGTATAATTTAAAAATTATATATTTCATAACTAAGCCTTTGGCCAAAAAAATAAAAGGAAAGTCATTTAGCACATCTGTGAAAGGCCAACAGGAAATGGATTTTGAACATTGGAAAGATCAAGTCACTGAATTAAACAGCAGCAACCCCTGCTAACCTACAATCCCACTGTGTAGAAGACAGAAGTGTCTGTGCAGAGCTAGTCATTTATTTCAGCAATCAGAAGAGATGGGGGCAGGCACACCTGTTGGAGGTGGCAGCAGAGCTGGCAGGACAGCAGGGGGCTGGTCAGGTGAGCATGTCCCAGAGACAGCAACAACACAGAGCGGTCCAGCAGGCTGTGAGGCAGGTGGATGGGCCCAGGTCATCCCTTCTTTGGTCTTCCACCACATACACTGGAGTGGAGAGAGAGGAGAGGGTGAGAAGGAGCCTGGCACAAACCCTGAGCCCTGCAGAGCCCATCTTAGTGCAAAACAAATCCACAGGTCAAGAAGGACCCTGACCACCCTTAAAACTTGTCAGCTGACTTACAGTCGACATCAGCCTCTCTTCCTGAAAGGACATCCTTAAAATGGCCGATGGTCAGCCTTGGCCTCAGAGAATCTGTGGCCACTTTTAAGAAAACCTCAAAACCACCATCATCATCAAACTCAGTTAAAGGCAGTAAGGATTTTAAACTTTGAAAGTTCATGAATACAGGAATCTTATAAATTAAACCAGTCTTTTGGCAATCTTTGTTTAGTTCTCTTTTTGCACATCTATTTTCATACCTCCTCTGTTGGTAACTTCCTCTCTGGAGCCAGGAATAGTAGCTAGAATACGCCAGGTTAGTAGTACGCTTTCCCAAGTTCTCCCATTGTATCAGCTGCCCTCCAGAGACATCCCTTTTCCCTTCTCTCCAGGCACATGTTTAATCTCAGTCCACTTTCATTTTGCCCCACACAGCAACATGGGCAAAGTTGTTCTGGGTCTGGGACATAAGAGCCACCACCAGGAAAGCCTGGTCTAAGAGGAGGAGACAACCTGTTTATTCCGAGGCCTGATAAAGCGTATCACCTGATTCAGTCCTAACAGTAACCTTGGGATAGATATTATCATCATTCCTATTTCACAGGTAAGGAGCTCTAGGCTTACAGAACTTAAGTCTCTTGTTCAAGTAAACATGACCAGGCAGGAGCAGGATCCGAGCCCCAAGCCCAGCTGGGACAGAAAAGGGACCAGCAATGAATGGGCTCCGGGATGGTCCTCTCTTACACCAGCCAGACCCCACCCTACCCACTGGAGGCCTGGGCACTCCAGACCCTGGGGTCACCGCAGCAGGGAAGCCCCAGATGGGATGCCATCTGCCCAGATGACAGGCCCAAGTCCCCAACCTCCTCTTGATCCAGGATGGGCAGCTCTGGACATGGAAACTGAAGACACAGTTGGCTGCAGAACCTCTTGAATAACCCCTTCCTGTATTCTCCCTGCCAGAGCCCTGGCTCTGCTGCCCCTGGGGTATACAGAGGTGCCTCCCCTCCGAGCTCTGGGAGCAGACCCAGCCCAAGGTTAGGTTGCCATGTGAAAGGCCCTGACGGTTCTCTTAAGCTACCGTTTATTGAGGGGTTCATAAAAGTGCCAGAGCCTGTGCTGAGGATCTTCCATGCCCAGTATCCATGCTCTGTCTTCCCAGCCCTGTGGTACAGGTATCGGGACACCCATCTCCTCACTGCTTCCCCTTCTCCCAGCTTTTCCCTCCTGTTCGAACCACAGACCCTTGGGCAGCTTAGGGAAACAAAAATGTCCCCGTCTCACTTCCTCTATTATTTTTTCCTTTAGTTCCTGTTGTCCTTGCCAGGGCGTATTTCACATGATATACTTCAAAACTTGGGGCAATGGGTGCTTTGAGCTCATTACTCCCAGACAAGGCCTACGGAGGTTAGAAACAGTCGGTCTGGTGATAGAGTAGAGGACTCCAGATCCGAGGGCTGCGTCAGCCTTGATAGGGTGGTTAGTGCTGTACGTCCTTCACAAACCCGAATCCCTTCTTTCCTGGAGCAACCAAGTCTTCCAAAGCCCTTATGACTTTTTCCTTCCCATCAGGTGGGGACAGAATCTCTGCCCCCAAACTGTCAAGAAGATGGGGTAGTGAAAGAGTACATGGGGGAGGGGTGGTCTAGGGGTTAGAGCAACTTACTCTGAGGAAGGCCTCACAGTTCCTCATAGCACCCACTGTGGGGTCCAGATATGGCATATTTTTCAACTGGGTCTTCCTAGATGCCTTACCTACCTGGAGGGTCTGAGGTACTGCACCCCAGAAGGTGCTGGCCACACTGAGTCTCAGGGCCTAGTCTGCCCCGGGACACCCAGTGGGTGAATCTGCCTGAGAGCTCCCACACCCCTTGGCTGGCCAGTCAGTATGCAGCCCCTATTGCCTGAGTCCTGGGCTATGACACCCTCCCTGGATAGTTGAAGCCAGGGGACCCACGTGCACTGAAGCTTCCTTCACTAGCAGTACTGCGTATCCAGCAGGAGCTGAGGCAGAGATGAGGCCAGTGCAGGTGTTCCCCATCCAGGCCACGTGGGCCTTCCTGGCAACTGGCTCTTCTGGCAAGCGGACATAAAAAGGGGGCAGAACTGTGGTTATGTAGGATGTTAAACAGGAAGCTGAATGAACAGTATACAGAAACTGTACCATCTCTGCAACTCATATGGAAGTCTAAAGTTATTTCAAAATAAAAGCTTTTAAAAAAGAAAAGGGGGGAAGAGATCCAAGAGCAGTTGGTGGTGGGGGTGGGAGCGGGCACTGCCCTTCCAGGCAGTTCAGCAGCCAGTGCCCAGGTGGGGACAGAGGTTCTGGTGCCTGCGGGGGCTCCTCAGATTGAGCTCCTTGGAGATCAAGTGCCCCCCTGTGGCCAGTTGGAAGAAGGGGCAGGGCCTGACTGGGCCATTGGTTTAGATGCACATCAGCCAAAAGGCTAACCCTCCCATTTGCTCTCTAGTGTCTCAGTAGCCAAGACCACCCTATTCAACCAGTACCAGAAGCCTGTGCCCTAGCCCCAGGCAAGAAGGGACTGAAGGGACTATTCCCAGAAAGCTACGGCTGAGTTGGAGATAAGGCTGAGGGGCACCCTTCACTGGCATGTCTCTCTTGCCCCCAAAGAGCCCGATGGCACCCACCTTCAGTGTTCTCAGCCCCAGCCCTGGGTGGGGCCTACAAAGGGGCAGGTACTCAGAACTTTGCTGTGTGAATACATGTGGAATTGTGGCGGGCGGGGGGAGGGGTACAGGGAGAGGGGTGTATGAGCATATAGTTGTGACCCAGAGGCCCAGGCACATCTTGGGCGCACAGCAGCTTTGGGAGGAGCTGAGCAGCTTCTGTCAGAAGCCCCACTTACCCTCTTGCCTCTGTGCTGGAAGCACAGTAGACAGATGGAAGATGCTTGGAGGCACACAGCCTGACCGCCAAGACCTGGGGTCCTCTGTAGGGTCACCAACCTGTCCTCTAGGGCCACCAACCCACCACCACCTAGCCCAACAGACACATCAACCAGCAGCCCCAAGTTCTAGGACTACTGTATTGTGCATCCCCAGGGGTGCCATTCACACAGCCTGGGTCTGGGCAGGCAGTGGGCAAGTGGAGTTTCAGGCCACACGGGCCAGGGCAGAGATGACTTGCAAGAAATGTGAGCAGAGGCCTTTTCAGCTGAAGGCTCCTCAGTCAGCTGCTTCCTGGAATCTGAAACCTTTAGTTGCTCAGCTCAGACATTTTAAATGATTAATCAGGTGCTGGAGGTAATGGAGCCTTTTAGGCCCACCCATTTGTGAATGCATCACAGCCCAGGAAGGCGAATAAGCAAACAAAAAGACTGGGGCCTCCTACAGAGTTCTGGTATTTGGGGCCTCCTTGCTCCAGGAGCTAGGAAGCCACACCTTGGCCTCTCAGGGCCCAGACCAGTGTTGGCACCCAGGGCTGCTCCTCAATTGTTAAGACGACCACAGCCACGGCACCTTCCAGGAAGTGTCCCCCGTGGAAATGAGAGTTCTGCCAGAGGCAGGCCTGTAGCCTCAGTCGCCCTCAGCCCACCTTGAGCATCTTAAGCCAACAGCAGATGCCCAGCCAGCCTTTCCAGAGGTATCAAAGGATGCTGGAACAGCCCTCCTACTGCCCAGATCAAAAGGCAGAGAGGGAGGGAAATATCTTCCAGCACCTTAGAAGTAAAACCTTGATGGATCCTGTCCCTTCCACACAGGGGAGAGGGGAAGAGCACACAACTTGCTGAGGATTCATTTCCAACTTTTCTTGAATGTACATGTGTAGTTGGTTCACTTGTTACTCAGCACAGGGGGTTGCACTGGTGAGAAAACCTGTTCTAAAGGCAGGGCCACTGTGTCACCTGCGCAAACCCGTGAGCACCAGGTAAGTATGCTGAGGGGGACAGCAATGGGGAAGAGGGTGGCTAGGAAAAGCAGAGGTGATCAGGAGTGTGTAATTTTCTCTGGAGGCTGAAGTTAGTTAAGGACAAGAGAAGTCAGGAATACCTTCACTTTCTTCTTCCTCCACAGGGAGGCGGGATATAGGGCTGGCAGCATTGGCACAGCCTTGGCCCAGGCTCTGGCAGCAGCTGCCTTTGCCTGCTAAGCTTGGGGCCTTTCCCCGGCCACCTGGGCCTCTGCCTGCTCTGTTCCTCATGCCTCCTGTAGCTTCAGCTCTGGCCTCACTGTCTCTTCTGTGAAGCTGAGAGTCCAGTGAGGCCATGTCTTCCGAGTCTCCGTCCCTCTCTCTGCTTCAGTGTGCCAAGATACCCACTCCCAACCAATTCACCTGCCCACTCGCGACATCGCTGCCTGCCACCCAGCTGATCAGTCATTCAGCCTGCCATCACTCTCTAGACAGTGCCAGGTGTTTATGTGGATTGGTCTGGAAAGGGTGAGAGCTTGCTGGCCCTGTTCTGACATCTCCACAAGTGCAGCTGCCACCATATGAAGGACATAGTTGCTAGATAAAACCAAGCAGCCCTCTCAGCCCAGACCAAACATTCTGAGATTCTGACCAGAGTCTAGGGAACCCAGGCCCGTCTCATCCACAGCGTCCAGAGGAGGGATGGGACCCAGTCCCCCACGCTGCTCAGTCATAAGGCCAGCTTGCACTTTAGCCCTGTCTACCTGTCAGTCCTATGAAGAGTAGACCTGATAATTTTCTATAAACAGTAAAACCAGTTAAGTACACTGACATTGTGCCAGTCTGGTAAGCAGGACTGCACTGCCATCACCTCCTGGGTCCTGGCTTTGGGCTAGACCTGCTGGGGCCACTAGGACAGGGTTGGTTGTAGACCCTGGAACGACTGAGACCTCTTAGAATGTAATACTGCAGGTGCAACTGTCTTGGGGATCATGGCAGCCAGTCATTTTTTACTAAGAAGAGGATGCTGAGCTCAAAGAAGGGAAGTAACTTGACGGAGGTCATGTAGTAATCAAAGGTCCTAGAAGGCTTGTCACCTGGCCCAGTGCTCTCTGCACATCAAGATTAGGCTCATTGCAGATTAGACAGCAGACTGGCTGCAAGTGATCTGAAATGCGGCCGTGTGCGGAAGGGTGAAAGGCCTCTCCTCTGAGCAGGAGGGCAAGATCTAGTCCTTGCCCTGCTCCAGAGTATGTCCCCAAGAGAGTTGGGGCCCATGACCTCAGAACCACCTGGGAGAGGGAATGAATTTCAGGGTCCCCCTCCTGGCAGCCACTTGGCAGTCTCCAGGCAGATGAGTGGGTGTGACGGCCCAGAACAAGGCACCTCTAGGGGTCAGGAGGAGAGGTGGCTGCAGGCGTCTCCACCCCCTACCCCCCACCCCTAGGAGATCTGCTTCTGACTTCTTGGCCACCCATCCCATGGATGGTTTCGTTGTTTAAGGACAGCATGTACACGGGCTCTGGAGGGGTGCTGCCACCAACAGGCCATTTGACCCTGAACAAATCACAACTTCCCTGTGCCACAATCTTCTCACTTGCAAAATGGGGAAAGCAGTGCCTAAGAGCTTACATTTTATGACAAAAGCAAGACAATGTAAATTGCTTGGCCTAGGACCTGGCATAAAGTGAAGAAGGGAGGACTTCATAAATAGGAGCCACAATATGATGACACCCTACAGAAGGAACCGCCGGGAACTTCTCATTCTGGGTCTGTGTGGACAGGGGCTCCTCCAACCCACTCACATTCAGATCAGCATTTGTGCGTGTGGCCCCAAATTATCACAGGATGACAAAAGCAGAGGAACGAGCAATCTGTGTTTAGCACAGCTGCTCATTAGCACAGCTGCTCACAGGGAAAACGGGAAGGAGAACCACCCCCTGTGGCTGGGCAGAGGCTGTGTGTCCTGGGGGCTAGGGAAGCAGAATACACACGACTTCAGCTGTGCTGAGACCCTTCAGAGACTGGAGAGGGTGAACTATTTAGAAACCTCCCATTTCCTTACATAAAGGGAGTAAGGAAACCCTCATACATAGTATGTGAGCATCTGCTTACATGTGATGAGTCTGTGACTATCATGAAGACAGTGTAGACCCTAAGGTCCGAAAGAAGAAACGGATATGAAACATGATATGAAAGAGAATGGTCAATTTACACGGGTTGTACATATTTAAGACTAAAAACTGAAGAGTAAGGTGTTTCTACTATGCAAAAAAAAAAAAAAAGCCAATCAATCGTGTGTGATCGGCCCACAACTGAACCTTAAAAATTCCATTAGGGCTGGTGGCCTTGTTAATTGACTCTCAGGAAAGGAACTGAATTTTCTGGGGACAAAAGAGTGTCTTTAAAGAGGCAGCTCTCTTTCCAGCCTGTTTTAGTCTAGGAAAAGAAAATGCAGAAATGGGGTAAAGGGGCTGACAGCATTTTCTATCCATGGTCACAGAATATTAAAATGAAGGGACCATCCTCCTCCTCCTCTTCCCACCCGCTTACCTCCCAAATGGAGATGCTGCAGAAGACAAGACAGTTGCTGAGGAGCCTGAACAGGGTGTGTGTGAGAGAACATACAAGTGCATGCCACTTTCCTCATGTGACACTCAGTGCAGTGCTGGGAACTGACCAAAGATACTTTCCAGTAAAACCATGCTATTCTGCAAGTGAGAAAGTAGAACTCACACCACTTAAATAACTGAGGAAATAAACGTGCGTGCACGCATGCATGCACACACACACACACACACACACACAAAAGAGGCCAAAACCAGGACCCACATCCCTGCTGCCAACTTGGGGATTGGGCAGACCCAAGCTGAGGACCTGGCTCTCTTCGTTGCTGGGTGACCTCTTCATTGCACTTGACCTCTTGGAGCCTCTGCTTCCTCCTCTATAGGAAGGGAAGACAGTTGTGGAAGCTACTGTCTTATATAACAGGAAAATTCGATGAGGACAAGGGTATTAAGTCAAAAGATCTCAGTTTACAAAGTTTCATCACAGGGATTCGTAGTGAGATTGTGTAGTACATTTCAAATGTTATCCCTTCATAGTTTGATACATATTCCACTGTTTATGTCAGAACTAAAGAACTGAGGTGCCAGGAGTTCAGGAGCAGCACACACCTGAGGCCCAGTGAGTGCAGGCACCCACATGGACATGCCACAGCTCACAGGAGGGCTGAACAGTTTAGAAAATGAAAGGCTTACAGATAATTTTAGTTTTTTGTAAATATGTGGAGATAATGAAGAGCCTCTCATGGTGAGAGAAGAAGCCACTAAAAGTCAAGCTCGAACAGTTTACTAGGGTTATAGCCCCATTTCTGTTGCACAAGACTTTAGCGAATAATCTCATACCCAGAGGGGAAGAGACACCTTAGAAGAGCCCGTTTCTTGTTTAGTTTGTAGAGCAGTTCTTTTATCCTATGGTCAGCCAAGAGACAGAGGGGATGGGAGGGCAATAATGGCAGGAATACACAGGATGAGAACACAAGCAACGGGTGATTCCTGGGCACCCACAGTTCTGCTAAAGGTGTACCGTTGCCTCAGGCAGAAACCGCGGGTGTGAGCTGGGTTAGAGTCACTTTAAAGATCAAAGGGGGAGTGAGGGATCCACAAGTATGAAGTCCCGATGTCATGGGTGACATTACTATAGCAGAAGGGAGAAAACAATTCATCATATATATTACAAGTATATTTCTAATGCAGCTTTTGGAGAAATAAGTATGAATGGGTCTGCTATGCCAGGCAGAAGAAATTAAGGAAAATCCAGAGGGGAAGAAAAATGATCACCCCCAGAACACAACAGCTCTAGATCCTGTGGCAGGGGAGTTAACACCCCACAGCAGGGAGAATCTGCTAATGGCTGGCAAACCGTCACAATCTTGCTCACAACCTGCTCAGCAGTGAGACTCATGGAAACCAAGGCTGTGAATGATGGTGGCTTACCTGACCCAGAACATGGCCTGGCCCATAGGCCCCTCATTATTCTAGTCATCTTTTCATGACTTCCTACCCAATGTGATGCAGACCACACCTCATTTACCGCTAAACTTCAAAAGATACCAATGTTATCAGTCATAAGATAGGGCTTTAACTCTAGAATAATCACAACACACAAAGGAAGGAAGGAGCAGGCTGCCTCGCACCATTAAAGATTATGGCACACAAGAGTGAATAAGCAATCCCACTGAAATACCCACCAGGCCCCATAATAATCAATGGATTTAATCTGATTCTAATAAAAAACTCAGCAGTATTTTTTGTAGGTAAACATTCCAAAATTTATGAAAAGGCAGGAGAACTAGAATAACAATTTTGAAAAAGAATTAGAGGAATCCCACTACCTTATTTTAAGTAAAATTTAATATAAAGATACAATAGCCGAGACAATTATGGTATTGGCAAAGGGATGGACACACAAACCAAAGAAACGAAAGAGGACAACAGACCATGCGACGATGGTTAACTGATGGTTGACAAATATGCAAAAGCAATTCAATGGAGAAAGGGTAGTCTTCAAACAAATGCTGAAGAAATTGGCATGCAAAAAAATACGAAGTCCGAACCATCTTAAACCACATTTTATATAAAAACCCAAAGTAGATCATAAATTTAAATGTAAAATGCAAAACTATAAAACTTTTTAAAGAAAACATAGATGAGAATCTTCATGACCTGAGATTAGGCAGAGTTCTCAGACCCAACACAAAAGCATGCTCTAGAAAAGAAAATAAACAAACAAATACATAAATAAAGTAGACTTAATTAAAATTTAAAACTTGGGCTCTGTGGAAGACACTGTTAAGCAGATAGTCTCCAACAAAAGACTTGTACCTAAAATATTAAAGACTGAAAACCACACAGTAAGAGCCCTGACCAGTGTGGCTCAGTTGGGCATTGTCCTGCAAAGTGAAAGGTTACTGGTTCGATTCCCAGTCAGGGCACATGCCTGGGCTGCAGGTTTGGTCCCCAGCTGAGGCGTGTACAAGAGGCAACCAATTAATGTTTCTCACATCAATGTTTCTCTCCCTCTCTTTCTCTCTAAAAATAAATAAATAAAATCTTAAAAACAAACAAAAAACCCAAAAAACTTCACAGTAAGAGAACAACTCAATTTAAAGTGGGCCAAAGACCTGATAGACACTTCACCAAAGAAGATGCAAAGAGGGCAAGTAAGTATATGACATCATCATTAGGCATTTAAAAACGCACATTCAAACCACATGAGATACTACTATGAGAATGGCTAAAATGAAAAAAATAGTGTCAAAGTACCGGTGAGGGTACAGAGCAACTGGAACTCACTCATTACTGATAGGAATATAAATGGTACAGCCACTCTGGAAATCAGTAGTGGTTTCTGAAACACAATCATATCCAGAAATTCCACTCCTGGGTAGACCACTCCCCTTAGAGATGAAAATTATGTTCACAGAAAAACCTGCACATAAATTTATAATCGCTAAAAAGCAGAAATAACCCAGCAATAAAGTACCCTCCAGATCTTAACAGGATACACGAGCCATTACTCACTGATTTCGCTTGTGAGGCAGTATTCCAGAAGTATATTCCAGGGCAAAACCCATCCAGCCCAAATCTGGGCTTGGCCAAATGTACTGGAAAATCTAGATAGATCAAAGGCTTTGAAATGCAGTCCTCAGGTCTCGGGGGTTCTGTAAAAAGGTGGTGGTGGGGGGGTGGACCCTTCTTGCTACAACTGCAGTTCCATAGTATCTGTTGCCCATACTGGAGCCGTATGTAGTTTCTTTTGAAAACATACTAGAAAAGTTGGAAAACTATCAGTAAGTCTGAAATGGTAGTCATGAAGGATCTATACCAGCAGTTCTCAACCTGTGGGTTGCGACTCCTGGGGGGGGGTCGAACGACCCTTTCACAAGGGGTCGCCTAAGACCATTGGAAAACACATATCTAATTACATGTTGTTTTGTGATTAATCACTATGCTTTAGTTACGGATGGGGGTCACCACAACATGAGGAACTGTATTAAAGGGTCGCAGCATTAGGAAGGTTGAGAACCATTGATCTATACTGTTGCTGTTCAGCAGGGTCTCTGCAGAGCAAGGATGGTCATATGCTGGGTTATCTATCTGACAGACCCTCCAACAACCACCCCAGGGGACACATTCTATGAGGAGCAATATCTTCTCTCTGTGGGTTCAGAGCTGAGTGACATGAGCCTGACGCCCTTACTTGGTGGCTGGCCTTTCTGGAACGTATTGCGTGCTTTTCCTCATTTTGGCAAGCGTTTCAGGCCTTCATGACCAGCTGGTTCTTTGTACCTCTGAGCTTGTCTCTTTCATGCCCACACAATGTCTGCCTTCCTCTGGACCTGAGGAGCCCTGTCTCTGGTCCTCGCAGTCCTGTTGGTGTCCTTCACAGAACAGGAACTGGAGAGAAGTCCACCCCTTGCTGATAATAGTGTGGCTAAGTCCAGTAGAATTTCTGAGTTCTTATCTCACCTGACCTCCTGGCAGCATTTGATCACTCTCTTCTTAATACAAATTCTCTCCATTTTCAGTACACCCCATTCTCCTGGTTTTCCATCTCTGACTTCTTCGCAGGTTCATCATCCTCAGGTCCACTTCAGTTTTCCTTGAAGCTCAGTCCCATACTACTACTTTTTCTTTTCCCTCCATATTTCTACCCAATTTTATTTCATTTACTCCCTCAATTACCACCAATATACCAGTGTTTTCCACATTTCTATCTGCAGCCCAACTCTCCTCCAAGCTCCAGGTATACATACAACTGCTTACATGATGTCTCCACTTGAATGTCTCAGTCACCCTGACACTGCACTCTTAACATGTTCAAAGCTCACCTAGATTTTTTCCCTCTGAACCAAACATGGTTCCTTTTCCTTGTTTCCAACCTCCACAAATACCACTACTAGGCATCAATTTCCAGTTAAGAGCCCAGGGTTTATCCCTGACTCTCCCTTCTTCAATCCCTATATCCAATCCATCACCAAGTCGTGTTGATTTTACTTCCACATATCTCAAATGCATTCATGTATCTTCATCATCTCACCAAGTGAACTTGAGCCCCCTTCCAAACCATTCTGTTACATGGAAGCCAAAGGGATCTCTTACAATGCAAATTTGATCACATCATCCCTTTGCCTGAAATCTTCCAATGGCTTCCCACCACTCACAGGACAAATGCCAAAATTACTAATTGGGATTATGAGCCCCTTGTCTTGCTCCTGTCTGTTTCTCATCTATTCTCCAACATCCACTTGCTCTCTGCCACACTGACTGTAGTTCCTCAATTAAGCCATGTTCTCTCTGGCCACTGGGTCTTTGCACCTGCTCTTCTTCCAACCATTTTGCCTATTAACACTTATTCGTCTTTCAGATTCCTCCCAGGCTGTGCAAGATGGTTCCCCTTTTATGTTTTCATAGAAATACATATCTTCTCTTCATAGGAAAATAGAATGTCCATTATTACCTGTGGGATCATTTAGTTTCTGATTCCCTCCCTACAGTGTGAGGCCCATGAGGGCAGGGATGGAGTCTCTTCTGTGTGATCCATCACCTAATACACTGGAGCTGTTTAGCGTTTACTGAATGAATGTGGGTGCTTCCCTGGGAGTATGCAAAGGGAAGATCAAAGAACTGCTTCTCCCAGTTTAAAGTGCTCCAAGGCAATGCTGTGATAAAACTGGGTTAGGATTTTCTAATCTGTGACCCCACTGGAGAGAAGAAATTATTTTCACTAAAAAGGTATTTTTTTAAAATTCATTCACAGTAGCATTAAAACTATAATAATATACCTCAGAAGAAATTCAGTATTAAAACCAAAGGAGGATATGCAAAAGCTATATGAAGAAAATGATACAACTTTATTGAAGGATATAAAAGAGGACAAAAATAAGTGGAGTGATACCTTGTTCAGGACAGGAAGAAAATCCTGTAAATATGTCAACTCCTTCCCCAATTACTCTGTAAATTATATGTCATCCCAGTTAACGCCAAAGATGATGGTTTTTCATATTATCTAGCTGAGAAAATTCTGAGGAAGAAAAATGGGCATGTGCTGGGGCTGAGGAAGATGCTTCGCACACCAGACTTCTGGTTTTAGCCCAGTCATATATGGGAACTTGGTGAATGACAAGCCTCTTCAAATCAATGATTAAAGGATGACCTAATCAGTACATGGTGTTGGAACGATCAAAAATGGAAAAAGAAAACCAAAACCTACACCATGATCAAAAATAAATTTAGGTGCACTAAAGATGATATGTGAAAAAACTTTAGAAGAAAATATAGGCTTATTTTTATGATCTTAGAATAGAAATTTATTTTTCAAAGAGTAAAACATACAAAGCATGAGGGGAAGATTGATAAACATGATATTTAAAATCTTTCATACTAGAAAATATACTTTAAGAAAGGTTAAGAGAGAATATATATGCAAACCTATAAAAGTGAGAAATACTATTATGTGGAAATATTTAAAGACTACCTACAAATCAGTAAGAAAAGGCAAATAGAAAAAATGAGATAAGAATATATAAAAGCAATTCACAAAATCTGTAAAAGCAAATCATCAAAACTATATTTTTATGTTCAAGGTCACTAGTAATGAGGGAAGGCACATTAGATTAGTGAGATACCATTTCACACCCTTCTCAAGTGCTAAAATTTAAAAGTCTGTAGATCAGGTATTTTTCAAAGAAAGAAAAAAATGGAAATTGTGCAGCACTAGTTGTTTATTCCAGTGACAGGAGGCAGCACGCCTGGAGGGAGCACTTGGGTCTTGGCTGCTCATTCCAAGTTGTCCAGGAGGCAGCAGCAGCAGAGGGCAGCCCAGCACGCAGCCAAGGCTGCCTGACATGCGCAGTCGTCGTTCTTCCTCTCCTGTTCCACCACGCACACTGGGGCAGGGGAGGGGTAGGGCAGGGCAGGGGAGAGAGAGACCCAGTCAGGGGGCAATATGAGCAGCAGATCCGTGCTGATAGCACTTAGCACACAATCTTGGAGACGTGTTGGCTGTCAAACCTCTCCAGACTGCTGCTCCACCAGGGTGGGAGCCACGCCTACCTGGTTCACTGGTCCATTCCCACACACCATTTCTTGAATGTGTGAATAAAGGTGACACCTGTTCAGCAGCTGTCAGACCATTGTTTCCTGCCACCTCCCCTTCTCTGAAGTGACTGAAACCCAAACCAGCACCTTTCTTGATGCTCGACCAGTGATCCAGATTGCAGTGAGCCCCGGCCTGCAGCCTGATGTGGCAGGCCCTGGGTGAAAACTTTATACATCATCTCATTTAATCCTCACAACAGCACTGTGTTACTATCATTACTGATAACTCTCAACACTGTCTGCACAGGTGTGAATGGGTAGAGCCCCTCTGAAAGAGAATTGGGGTGGGGGGTACATACAACTTTGACCCAGAAAATCTGTATCTAGGGTTTTTATACAAAAATAATCTTCCTGCTGTTCAGAGAAAGGTGAGTGCTGGGACTACTATATCAAGATAACCCCAAACTAGCAATAGCCTTAGTGTCTGTCAACTGGAGACTGATTAGCTAAATCAATGCACACCATGCCACAGAATACTAAGCAGCCATTAAAAAGAACTAGGTTGTTCTTCCATGCTGCCAATAACAGATAAAAGCAAGGTATACAGCAGTGCTGTGTTTTATTTGTGCAATGAGAAGGATATACACATACACACACACATATACACACACAAGTTTCAGAAAATACAGGAAACTTAAGAAGATAGGTAGGGGCCTTTGCTTTACCTTTTACATTGGTCTCAAATCCAGGCTTGTCCAGAGCCACACTCAAAGCTGCTCCTCTACTGCCCCTGCCAGGGTCCCGTTGGCAGGATGAGGGCTTGTCCGGTTCTAGCACACCCCTGTACCTCTTCTAGCTGCTACCGTTAAGTACTAGCTCCAGGGGCTTTGGGGCAGCTGGCATTGCCCACCTGGGCTCCCTGGTAGCACTGGCCTCATTCCTGGACTGCCTTCCCTGTGTCGCTGTTACCTAGACAAAGCCCAACTCCACCTGACCTGTGCTCCCAGTTATTCTTGCTCCTCTAATGGCCTGATCTGGCCCCTCTGACCCGGAGTCCCACCTATCAGATGTGCCTTCAATGCAATTCTGACACCTCCCTCAGGCCTCGCTGACTTTCAACCCCAGGCAAATGCTGGGGAACAGCAGATACCCCAGATGGCATTTCTCCCTCCAGCTAAGAGACCAGAGTGCCCTGTGCTGGTACAGCTCCTAAGGTTGAGCCACTTGAGGCAGGAAGCCCCCGCCATACCAGGTCCCAAACAGCCCACTGCCAGGGTTCCTTCTGCATGCCCCCCGTTCCAGCAACACCAGCTGGCGGCATTTCAGAATTTACCAAACCAACCCCAGCCTCTTCCTCCCCTTTGGGTTTGGGTTTAGGTTTGAGGAGGTAGGCAGGAGCCCACCTGGGCCCAGCCCTGGAGAAAGAGGGCACCAAGGGGCAGGTACAGTCAGTCTCTGCCTCTGCAACCCCTGAGGTCTCAGCGGTCTTCCAGGGGCCGCCTTTGGGTCCCTCAGTGCCCAGCTCCCTGTCCGCTCACGCGTGATGGCGAACATCACCCGCTTCTCCTCTCCCTCCCTCAGCAGGGCCCCTCTATCTGTTAGGCCCCACGCTGCCGCTGTCCACCTCGGCCACCCGGCCAGCCTATCACCTCAGCGGCACTTCCGTGACTACTCATCTGACTCTGAAAGCAGTGCCCGCCCCACCACTTGGCCTTCTCATACCACCAGCAACGCCCACTGGGCTCACTGGGTGCTTTGTCCTGGAAATGTCCCCTTCACATTTCTGCTCTGCCTCGGGGCCCTCCAGCAGCACCCTGGATTGCTGGGACATGGGACCAAAGCCTCCTTGGCCCGAGCAGCTTCCTGCTGCTCCTAGACTCCGCCTTCATCATTCTTTTTGTAATCACAGGACTGAAGTCTGTAAAGCCCTGCACATTCGCAGGCAGAGAACGCAGTGTGGTCCCATTTTACAAAGGCAGCAGGGGCAGGAGAGGATGCTAATACGGTGCATTCAGGATCAACTAGAAGATGGCAGTCACATGTTGGTTTCCTGACTCCTTATGCAGCACATTCCTACTGTTCTAAACCGCCCAGCGGGTCACTCCTTTGCTCAAAAGCATCTGGGCTACTCCTTCCTACGGCACTTCCTCCTTGGCCACCTAGACTGTTCACGGTCACTGCAGGGATCCCATGGGTCTGTATCTAGCCATAGTCAGCAACCCTGCTACCCAGCCTTACCTGTAAGGACCGCAGGTCCCTCACGGCCAAATTCCCTTGCTTTTGCAAGACCTGGGTCAACCTACAAGGCTGGCTGCTTCTAAGTGCAGCACAGCTCAGCGCCGACTCAGCCTCACACAGCTGCGGTCCTTCTAGGAGACTTGCAAGTGCTCTTTGGGAAGATCTTTTCATGAGTCAGGGAACCCAACTGTAGGTGCATGCACAATGTGAGACTAGTACTTGGCTGACTAATAATCTAAAGGAGAGTTAATTCTGTGTGCTGAAATTCATCTGCGCTTCAAGCACCAAGGCCTGTAGTTGGTCGTTGCAGAACTCTGGTCTCTGGAAAGCTGGGTGAGGACAGCTTGGCTGGGGAGGCAGGAGCCAGCTTAGGGCTGTACTCGCAGAGCAGAGACCGAGCTGCCCGAACCCCAGCAGTGCCAACGGCTGCAGTGGGCAAGGTGCGTGCGCATAAGCACATCCCTCTGGGGGTCAGAGACCACCTGACTAAAGTGACAAGCCGCAGGGGTCTCTGGCTGTGTTCTCAGAAAAGCTCTGTCCTACATCCTCAGACCTCTTCCTTAACAAAACCGGCCCCAGCAGTTCCAACCTCTTTTCCCAGGAGCCTGAGGTTCAGCATGTAGTAGTAGGTGGGCCTTGCCCAGGTAGCTCAGTTGGTTAGAGAGGCATCCCAATATGGCAAGGTTGCGGGTTTGATCCCCATCAGTGCACATACAAGGAGCAACCAATGAATGCATAAATAAGTGGAACAACAAATCAATGTTTCTCTCTCTCTTCCCCTCCCTTCCTCTCTCTCTAAAAATCAATCAATAAAAAATACTTTAAAAAAAAGTTGTAGGTAGAGTAGGCAGTGGGTTCTTATCAGATTCTGGAAAAAAGCAGTATCCCTACCTAATTCTGTCACTCCATTCCAGTCACAATTCTCAGACACTGTTCCAACTTAGTCGAATTTAATTAGGATTTCAGAACAGAGATTTTAATAAAACATATCAAATTGGATTTATTAGGCTAATCTACTCATTGGCCATGTAATTTTGGGCAAGTGACAACCTCTTTTTGCCTCAGTTTCCTCTGCTAGAAAATAGGAGTAACATTGGTAATCTATACCCCACAGGGTTGCTGGGGAAATGAAGAGACCAAGCATGTATTGGGTTGGCCAAAAAGTTTGTATTTTCCATGAAATAAAAGTGACATTTTTCATTTTCACCAATAAGTTTATTGATTTGGATATTTTCAGCATGTTGGCTATCTCCTGTGTGGTATAATGTTGATTGCCCTCAATTAATGTCTCGATTTGATCACTATCAACTTCAATTGGTCTATCTGACCCTAGAGCATCATCCAGTGAGAAATCTCCAGCATGAAGCTTTGCAAACCACTTTTGACACATTCAATCAGTCACAGACCTTCCCCATACACTGCACAAATCTTTTTTTGTGTTTCGGGTTGCATTTTTACCTTTCTTGAAATAATAAAGTATAATATGCTGAAAATGTTGCATATTTTCTTCCATCTTCAATATTAAAATTATACAAAAATTCACCAATTTTTATGTTTTTAAAAAAATGCAAGCTGATATGACAGCTGTCAATATAGTCTAACAAAATTATTTTGAATAAAGTTAAAGACAACTAAGCACTACTTGAACCATCTTAAGGAAAAAAACAAACTTTTTGGCCAACCCAATATAATACTTGGCGGTGCCTAGCACATTGTAGAGCATTCAATAAATGTTCACTGTTACGGTCATTCAAATGACAATGATCTTTAGAGAGACCTCTCCTATGAGTGAAGACAGACTGAGACAGGCTGAGAGAAAGAGGGCACACCCGGACTCTGGGAGAAGCCTCAGAAATGAACAGGAGGTGGCGAGGCAGAGCCAAGGCTATTCTGGGAGCAAAGGGCTGCAAGACCAGCTAGGTCCTCACTGTGTAGAGGAGGTAAGAGAGGGCAGCCTAAGGGAGCAAGTGGACAGAGCCAGGCCCCCATCTCCAGGAGAACATAAGTATGCTGGAGGGGGACTGCCAGGAAGTCAAGGTCCTGCCCTCACCCCAACTCATGCACACATACACGGTCCTTGTCCCCTTGCCTTTGGCCTCAACCCACCACATGGCATCAGAACCCAGGAGTCATGGTCACATCATTGAGAATTATGACTGGGAAGTTCAGACAGGGCTTAGGACAGAGTAGCTCCCCAGGGCAGGAGACAGGGAGCTGAGATACTGATCTGGGGCCAGAATATGGGAACAAACAGGACAGCAACACGGGCTGCGACCCAAGCCCCCAAACAGACCTGCACCCTGACTACCAGGCCCATGCCTAGTGACAGCCCATGCCACCCAATTAAAGGCTCTGGTCCCTGGGCTCTGTGAACATTCACCCCAGCAGGAAACCTGCCTAAACCATCTGCCACTGCTTAGCTTTCCTGTATAGACACTGCCACCTGTGAGCAGAGACACCAGCCCGCCTTCCAGAATCTGCTGTGCACCCCACAAACAACATCTTCCTTCTCTCCCAACCAGAGGGATGGCTCGCCTGCCCCAGGGCAAAAAAGTGCCCCCTTGCCTCCCTACCAGCTCCAGGAATAGCTGCCTCATTCATTAGTGGGCCCCTCCCAGGGTTCAGGCCAGAAACCTTGCTTGAGGTTGGGTTACCCTGTGAAAGGCTTTTCCACACCCCACACAGATCTTTCTGTTCTTCTGAGAAGCATCTGATCTACTGTCTGGCAAACTCCTCCCTTCATCCTCCAGCAGCTACACAAACCCAGATAAGGCGGCCATCAGGGAACTGAAACGGCGGCCACGGTACTAAGCACGTCCAGTGCCTTCTCCACGTGGGGCCACCTCAGCGCACCTGCGCTCCTTCCTTCCTTCTTGGTTGAGGCTCCAGCTCAGCTTGCCCCAACATGGGCCGTCCCTGCACCTCTCTGATCCTCAGTGTCGACCTGTAAAAGGCGGGGCTGATGGTCATGTCTGTAGTGAGGCTCCAAAGAAATGAAAATGAGCTGGCAATAAGATGTTGCTTGATCCTATCCTGTGCCCTCCGGCCCCTACAGCCATGTGCCTGAGCATTAGCAGCAGACAACGGTCAGCCTGAGAAGAGCAGAAGGAGAAAGTAGCAGAGAATGTTCTCCTCCTCCTCCTCTTCTTCCACATCACTGAGCTGAATAGTACCCGCCACCTGCAGGCCCCTGGCATCTCCTCCAAGAGGTCTTCCTGAGTCCATCCCATCAAGATATTTCTGACTCTGAAGTGCTGCTACCACACTATCATTTGAGAACAGTCTTAGAAATAGCAAGCAGTCCTTAAGAATGCGGCACTGACAGAGATGGGCCCGAGGGAAGTCCGCGGATGAAAAGGGTGGGCTACAGAACAGCACATGTTACAGAGTGCCCGGAACAGAGCTTGGCGGGCAAGAACAGGAGACTTCCTCTTTGTATGCCAGCGGAGTTTGCATTCTTGTGCCATTGGAACAGAACAAGAAAATAAGAGTGCCTTAGAAATGGCTGCTTTATCATCAGGGTATCTAACTGCCCTAACTAGACCAGGAGTTCCCTAAGTGCCGGGTACATGTCTTCTCCATGAGCTGCCCCACAGGGCCCAAAACACAGGGAGGGCAGCGTGAGGGGGACAGGTAGCTACAGTGGATGGAAATGGTCTCTGCCCCACTCACAAGGGTTGTGTGGCCCATGGTCTGCGTCCTCACCATATCATGGGCTTAAATTCTACCGGGGTACTGGTGATTGTTCGTAGTGGCCTTGGCTATGCAGAAGAGGTTGGAGTTGGTTCCTTTGTGGTTTGGAGAATTTCTAATAAGAAATTAACATGAAGATTAACCATGTGACCATCAAGATAAGAATGTCGGAACCAGCCATCTCCACTTCCTAACTGGTCAGGTAAATATAGAGGGGCATTTGCCTAAGGAAGTCTTTTCCAGAGGCAGAGAGATCCATGAGAGGACAGCTGAACCCATCAAAAGTCCGTTATTTCCCAGCTGTGTATACCTGACCAATCTCTGGGGACCCTAAAACTGGTTCTAAGCTGATGCAGGGAAAGCCAGACCTTATGATAGCTCCAAATGCCAAAGTATTTCAGATAAGATTTTACTTTCTGTGGAAAAAAATTACATATATTCTAATCATGCTAAATGTTGTGTAAGAACTGGACAAAATGAAAACAGATTATAAGAACCAGCAGATAAGGAGGGTACTTCTGTGCCTGCGCAAAGTTGCCGTGAGTGCAAGACAAGGGGCCTCAGCCTTGGCTGTCAGTGGGCTCGGGGTTTCAGGTCCCGAGATGGACAAGGCCAAAAGATCAACCTGAGTGGGTCAGACGGGCAAAGCCAGCAAGAACCTGCACCCCCTAGAGCAAGCCAGTTGTAATAAGGTGCACTGCCTAGTGGCATTCCCACCTCCGAGTGACAGGGGTGTCCCCACAATCACAACTAAGTGTTGTCAATGACAAGTAATACGTAAAACTGGAATTCTAACATTGTGAAAGTCTATCAAATATCAAAATGTAATATGATGTTACAAGTGACCAGTTGTGGTTATGTTGGAGTCTAAAATTAGACGGTGAGTAAGGCTGACTTTTGATCTGCAATTCTACACTCAGTGAAGAAGGGTGATTCATCAGAAACTGACCTTCAAAGACACCTTGCTCCTGTGTTTTACAACACCCAAAAGAATTGAAAGAGGGACTCAAACAGGTATTTGTTCATAGCCATCCATGTTCACAGCAGCATATTCACAATAGCCAAGATGTGGCCATTGATGGATGAATGGATAAACAAAATGTGGTCTATACATACAATGGAATATTATTCACCCTTGTAAATTCTGACCCAAGCTATAATATGGGTGAACCTTCAAGAGATTATGCTAAGTGAAATAAGCCAGACACAGGAGGACAAGTACTGAATGACTGCACTTACATGCAGTACCTAGGGCAGTCAAATTCATAGTCAGAAAGTATGATTGCCAGGAGTCTGGAGGTGAGTGATTGTTTAATGGGTATGGAATTTTAATTTGGGAAGATTAAAGTGATAAATGCATAATAATGTGAATGTGCTTAATGCCATTGAACTACAAACTTCAAAATTCTTAAAACAATAACTTTTATGTTAATAATATTTTACCACACACAAAAAAACCCTACATTGTTTCCTCTGTGTATTCCTGAGGATTCCAGGGACCTCAACGACCTCAGGAGGAAAGACACCAGAGCTCAGCCTCACAGCAGGCAAAACTCTGTATGCTGGTGGCTCAGGGATGTCCTGCTCCTCAGCAGCTTCAGATCTCTGTGGTTCGGTCGCATGAATCAATCCTGCAGTCCCCTGGGGCCAGCCTGGACTCCAGCCAGCTCAAGGCACGTCCTAGTCATCCAAAAAGTCCACTCTGCCTGCCTGTGTGCCCACCTGCCCTCCTGCCTGAAGACTCTTCCAGAATGTATCTCACAAGCGAAGGATGTACTGACAGAGAAAGGAGCTGCTGTCGCTGACACTTTGCTCGGTCCCTCTCCCCCTTCACGTGTTCGCTTCTTATTTTCCTGACACAGCCAACCCTGCAGGGGAGTCCAGGAATAAAAGATGCCTTCCTTGACTCAGGCAGCTCAAAGACCACTTGAAAAGAAGTGCCAAAGACCTATTGAGGAAGTGCACAGTGACATGACCCACTGCGTGGGACCAATAATAAACGCAACTGTATTAAAAATCGGGACAGATTCTTACAAGGAGCTAAAGAGAGAGGATGTCAATGTTACTGCCCTGTCCTCCTTTCTCTTCCCTTATACTAACACAAGAACATTTAAAGGAAAGATGGAATGATGGCTAGTGAGTGGCTCACCCAGAAGTGGACATGTGAAATTGGCCCTGGCTTCTCCTGACCGATAGTGTCATCGTGGCCTGATGCCCCTTGCCCCAAGAAGGGAATGGTGGTGATGGTAATTAACGCACAGCCTGTTATTTCAAACCCTGCTGAGCAGCATGAAAGATCCTGGAATTACGGAAACAGAGAGAAAAGGCAAGAGCAGAGCAGAAACAGACTCAGAAACCACAGATTTCTAATGTTAGTGGCCCATGAATGTAAGACAACTGCCATGATTTTGGAAGCTAAAGAGAAATGAGAAAAACTATTATTTTTTTGGTTTTCAGATACTGAATAACAGGGGAAAAAATGAAGAGGTTATTTTGAGGGGAGCTGGCTCTTTGGAACTTGCCCAAATGGGCAGAGATCTCTAAGGAGGTGCTGTTGGGTTCTACCAATTAGTGTCCAGGCACAGACGGGCACAGGCTGCTCTGTTATCGGCAACATTAGTCTGACTCACGCTGAGTGCCGGCCTCGAGAGTCTCGTTCAAACAGCACATGCTGCGTTTTTTAACAAGGCAAATATTGCCATATCGTTTTTACCGAACACAAAGCGTGTTGTTATCTTAGGTATACAGACCACAACTGGATTCAACATGTACCAGATTCCTGTGTTACTGATTAACAGTTCTAGCAGATATATTTATGCAAAACACCCCAGGTTGTTTTCTTCCTCCAGTCAGGTTTAATTTTGCAACAGTAAAAATAGTTGTGTTTTTATTTGAATGCACCTCAGTTGAGGCCTGGTACAAGTGAGTTCTTAAGGTCAGGGCTGGGACAGGGTGACCCCTCTCAATGAATGTGGTGAGGAGGTAATTCGACACAGATGTTACTTGTAAGGACTGTTCCCACCCCTACCACCCTCTACTCCCCACAGCATACTGCCCACTATTTTGAAGCAACAAAGGTCGTCCATATAGATATGGAAAGAACGGAGCGGGGTGGCTCTGCCACATGCTGCAATCTGATAGCCACCCAAAAGTCAATGACAATGGGTCCTGAAAACCACCACCTCATCCACTGAGATATGCCATTTGGCAAATGTGAGGCCGGAGACGTCCCTAGTGGAGAAAGGGAGGCAGGAGGTTGCCCTGGCCTGCAGGACTGTGACTAGAGCTCTGCTACTCTGCCAGACAGGGCTGTAGCTTAGGGAAGCAGCTCATCCATGGTTAGCTCCACCAGTTCTAGCCAGCTGGTCACTGAAGACCGATGGAAAAAGGTCTACAACATTATGACCAACCAACCACTTCTCCACCAAAACGGGGAGAGACAGGCTAATCCCTGTGATGAAACCCTATGGCGGGAAACTCTGTTAGCCGCGGAGGTGGGGTGGGTATGCAGGGGGCCTTCAGTATGTCAGAAATAACAGAGGACATCTCACTGCTTCCATTGACTAAGCAGGGTTTAGCTGCAAAGCAGTGGGTTTATTTCTAGCACCAGTTTGGAGAACAGAGAGACTCTCAGCAAACCCTGGGAGCCTGGCACGCCCAAGCTGGGGCACAATCCTGCAGCCCTGCTGTCGCCATTAGCAGAGTGCCCCTCCCCAGCTGCAGTGCGAGCAGACTCCAATCTCTT
Organism: Furipterus horrens; assembly: GCF_987537825.1. Taxonomy (NCBI): domain Eukaryota; kingdom Metazoa; phylum Chordata; class Mammalia; order Chiroptera; family Furipteridae; genus Furipterus; species Furipterus horrens. Next base: position 73,836,209 of record NW_028327180.1, read on the forward strand.
GGGTCTAGCAGCTCACCAAGGAACACCTGAGGGACGGCGAAAGGCGGGGTCCACCCTCAGTGCTACCTTGAGGGTGTGACAACCTCTCCCAGCTTCACTTTCCTCACCTGTCATATGGAGATGACAGTAGCACCTACCCTCACTGGGTTCTTCAGGGACTTAATGAGCTAATCCACAAAGGCCAGTGACTAGTAGACTGAGGTCCTCAGTATATTCTAGCTGCTGTTCTTATCCCCAACACCAGAGACCTAAAGGACAAAAGGCAGGACTCTAATTGCTGAGACACCTGGAAGAAACACGGCTATTACATAAAGCTGGTAGGAGATCTATAGACAGTTTTTCATCTTACACAGTGGATTGAGGTCTTTTTAAAAGACCGGACAGGAGCCATGGAAATGGGGTAAAAGAAGGGTCTATTTCCCTTAAGTACTGCCTGACCCAATTCCATGTGGATGCCAGTCTGCTGGGCAATGACCCAGGAAGGCAGCGCACTGCTTCCTAATGAAGTGCACAACCACACAGTCACCCAACTGCCCACGCCCTCCATAGCAGCAGGCTGGAGCTGGCGACCACCAAGAATCTTTCTACTGACACCCCTCCTCACCACCCTTCTCCCACGCTTGAACAGAGGAATGGTCCTGTTCAGGAATGCCTTTTGACCTCTGAGATGAACCTGCTGAAGATTCTACTGTCACTGACTACTCTATGCCCCAAGCCTCTCACAGGGCACACTCAGTAGGCCTGGTGTATGGGAGACATGGCATGAATGAATTAACCAATGAGTGAATGAGTGAACAAGTGAATGAACAATCTCTCTTGCACTCTTACTTCATTTGGAAAAGCCATTTCCAGCCTGTCTTGTAAGTAGGCTATAGATACAGGCTTAGCTATGTTCTGAAGCATTATTAATTAAAAATATGAGGACCCTGTCAGCTTTAAGTTCTTTTTCCCCTATTTTTATTATTATTTTAAATTATATTTTATTGATTATGCTATTAGAGTTATCCTGATTTTTCCCCTTTGCCCCTCTCCCCCTCTCCACCAGCACACCCCACTCCCTCAGGCAATCCCCCCACTATTGTCCATGTACAAGTTCTCTGGCTACTCCATTTCCTATACTGTACTTTACATTCCCCATGGCTATTCTGTGACTACCTATTCACCTCACCCCTTTACCCATTCCCCCACATCCCCTTTCCATCTGGCAACCATCAAAACGCTCTCTGTATACATGATTCTGTCTGTTCTTGTTTGCTTAGTTTTTTAGATTCAGTTGTTGATAGATATGTATTTTTGCTCTTTTGCTGTTCATAGATTTGATCATCTTTTTCTTAAATAAGTTCCTTCAACACTTTATATAATAATGATTTGGTAATGAACCCCTTAAGTTTTTTCATGTCTGGAAAGCTCTTTATCTGCCCTTCCGTTCTAAATGATATCTTTGCTGGGTCAAGCAATCTTGGCTGTACGTCCCTGCTTTTAATGAATTTGAATATTCCTTGCCAGTCCCTTCTTGCCTGCAAAGTTTCTTTTGAGAAATCAGCTGACAGTCTTATGGGAACTCCCTGTAGGTAACTAACTGCTTTTCTCTTGTTGTTTCAAGATTCTCTTTATCTTTAATCTTTGACATTTTAATTACGATGTGTCCTGGAGTGGGCCTCTTTGCATCCATCTTGTTTTGGACTCTGTGCTTCCTGGACTTGCATGTCTATTACCTTTTCCAAATTAGGGAAGTTTTCTTTCATTATTTTTTCAAATAGATTTCCAATTTCTTGCTCTATCTCTTCTCCTTCCAGCACCCCTGTGATGTGATTGTTGGAATACTGGAAGTTGCCCCAGATACTATCCTTGTTACATAATTTATTTTTCTTTTTGTTGTTCTGATTCATTGTTATTTTCTTCCTATGTTCCAAATCATTGATTTGGTTCTTGGTTTCATCCACTCTACTGTTGTTTCCCTGTAAATTGTTCTTTATTTCAATTAGTGTATCCTTTGTTTCTGACTGGATCTTTTTTATGCTGCTGAGATCCTCACTGAGTTCCTTGAGCATCGCTTATAATAAATGTTTTGAACTCTGTATCTGATAGATTGCTTATCTCCATTTCATTTAGCTCTTTTTCTGCAGTTTTGATCTGTTCTTTCATTTGGGCCATGTTTCTTTGTCTCCTCATTTTGGCAGCCTCTCTGTGCTTGTGTCTATACATTAGGTAGACCTACTTTAACTCTGTGTCTTGGTAGTGTAGTTAAGTGTCCTATAGGGTCCAGTGGCACAGCCTCCCCTATCACCCAAGCTGGGTACTCCAGGTGCACCCTTCATGTGGACTGAGTACACCCTCCTCTTGTAGCTGATTCTGTTGGAAGACCAATGGGAGGGATTTACTCAGGCCAGTGAGCTACAAGGACTGGCTGTGACCACTGACCACAAACCTCTGGCTTCCATGGAAGATAAGCTGTGCCAGTGAAGGGTGGTGGTGCTCCAGCGTGATCTGTAGCTGTCCACTGGGTGTGCTGGCCCTGGGGTTTCCTCGGTGGTGAAGGCCCTCACTTGTGTTTTGCCCAGGGCCACCCTTCCTGAGGTATAGGGCAATCTAAGATGGCTGCTACGTGTGCTGGACTTGGAGATTCCCAGGCTAAGCCAAGCTGTAAATCTAGGCTGGCTGCTGCTAGTGCAGGGCCTGGGGCTCACCAAGCCAGTTGTTGCTTGTTTGAGAGGATTTAGGAAGTTGTGCAGTATGAGCTGAAACCAACTATTCATATGGAAAAACAGCTTGGGTGGGCCTGTAAGTTGAGTGGGTTGGAGTCTCTGGGGATCTCCAAGGTGGGTAAAACAGTGTTACCCAGGTTGATGGAGTCTCAGATATGGCGTGGCTCTGCAGGGGGAGGGCTCAGAAAAGGGACAATGGCCTCTGCTTGCCCTGATGCCAAACACTTCAGCCTCTTCCAGTATGTCACTGGTGTCCTTCAAGCTGCCACCCCAGCACTGGAGCTCAGAGGGAGTGAGTCTGAGTAGGTAAGTCCATGTGTGGGTTCTTCTAGAGGAACCGCTTGGGCCTCTGGAAGTTTCTTCCACTGACTCAATCCCAGCTGGTTTTTGCAGCCAGAAGTTATGGGGACTTATCTTCCTGGCACTGGAACCCTGGGCTGGGGAGTCAGGTGTGGGGCTGGGACTCCTGGTCCTGAGATATCCTTCCGAAATTTTTATTCACCACATATGGATGTGGGACCATTCCGCGTCTGCATCCCTCCTACTGAATGGATGTGGTTTCTTTAATTCCGTAGTTGTCAGACTTCCATTCAACTCGATTTCTGACAGTTCTGAATGATGGTTGTTCTATATTTTAGTTATAATTTTTATGTGGTTATGTGAAGAGATGAGCCGTGTCTGCCGAAACCACCATCTTGACTGGAAGTTTCGCCTTAGGTTCTTAAGGAAGGAGTTACTACTTCTGTCAGTTGAAATCCTTCAAGAGATATCTGCTCATTCTGAACCTTCCTGAAATGGCTGAAGGTAGTCCCTGGTGTTGGAGTCATCACTTTATACCAGAAGGGATCAGCCTGACTAGGAGGAGGTTAGGAGAGTATCAAGTGAGCAAAGGGAGCTCAGGGTCCCAAGGCTGGCTGCACCGGGAGGGGGGGGGGGCACAGTCAAAGCAGGCACCTTCTCCAGAGGAGCCCCTTGGGAGCCATCAGGAGTTCATGGTTATCCACAGCTGCCCAAGGGTACACTGATAGGGCTTTCTTTTTGGTGTGTGTATGTGGGGGGGTGGGTGGAGAATATTGATTCTTCATAAACTACCCATGCTACACATACCCCCAAAAGCAAAAATCTATTTTTTCCCCATTAAGAACTCAAATACAATCTTATACAGTCTCCCTAAAATGCTCTAGCTGACAAGGTCTCCCAGGCTACCAGATGAACTCATTTCAAGGGTAACTGGAAAAGCTCAGAGGGAACCAAGACACTACCAAGAAAGTCTAATGGAAATTTTTTTCCCTTAAAAAATGCATCAGAATCTGCCCTAGGCTGTTCCCAATTTATGGACTTCAAACAGGTGTGTCCTTGGGAAAAGGGTCTGTTCCCTGGACCCCAAGGAGAAAGCTCTTCACATCACCACACATACCCTAGGTACAATCCCTAGAAGAATGTATGTTTGCATGTGCGTGTGTGTGTGTGTGTGTGTGTGTGTGCATGGAGGGTGGGGGTAGGGCTCTAATCTCTTCTCCAATTTCAGAAACCTTTGAAGTCTAAAAGGCTGAGGAAGGGTAAGAGCATCCCTGAGGAATGGGCCACCTTTTCTAATCAGGATCCCAGCCTGGACCTGTAAGACACCTTTGATCAAATGAGGAAAAAGCCACTGAGAGTCCAGCAGTGGGAAAAGGAGGGAGCAGTGCTGACCTCTCAAAACTAAAAGGGTTGCAGCCCTGACAGCGGTGGGCTTTCTGGCTGCGAGCAGATAAGGCTTTCCCAGGAGTCCGTAGGAAAGTCAATATTCCCTGGAAGAGGGAGATGTTCCCTCAAGGAGCCAAGGCATGTCTGGAACAGCAAAAAACCAGGGCAGGCCACAAATACTGCCAGATCTCCTCACTGGTCTGTCCCCGATGGCCTCTCAGCCCCACCTGCCTGTTAGCTCAGCTCAATGGGCAGAAGACTGGTCTTCTTCAGCTCTGTATCCCCCACAGTCCAGGTCCAGCTCCTGCACATACAGGTTTGCTGGACTCAGGAGTTACCCTGCTCTACCTGGCATGGTCCATTTAAGTAAAATGCAGTTTCATTAACCTCTCTCAGTGGCTTGGCTTCCTCACCTGAAAATGGAGACAATAACAGCACTGACCTTTTGCTATAAAGATTAGAAGATTACACTGGCTGCTGTGGCTCAGTGGATTGAGCGTTGGCGTGTGGGCCAAGTGTTGGTTCGATTCCCAGTCACGGCACATGACTAGGTTGCATGTCAGGTCCCCAGTTGGGGGTGCAAGTGAGAGGCAACCACACAGTGATATTTCTCTCCCTCTTTCTCCTTTCCCCTCTCTCTAAGTAAATAAATAAAGAAAACAACAAACAAATAAACAAATAATTAAAAAAAAGAGATTAGAAGATTAATTCCTCTACCTCTTGGGATTATTATAAACATTATAGGATTAACTCCTCAAAAAGCAGCTAGCTTAGTGCCAGGTACAAAACAAACAATCAGTTATAGCTATTTTTTTTTTTTTTTTTTTTAGTTATAGCTATTATTGTTGTTATTCTATAAACTAGATAAAGGGATAAATGGAAAAGCAGTCTATATTGTAGAGCTTTCCACTGTACTGAGATTTTTAAGAAAGAGAATAATTTAGACTCGGGAGAAAAAAAAAAATCTCCACATGATCAGCAGTGTTGAGACTGACATTTGAAATGGAGACCTCAGTGAAAACTCATCACAACTCCTTAGTAAGGAATTGCATATACTATGGGGCCAAGATGGTGCTGAGGATGCCCAGACTTGATAAATTTAAAATGAAGAATAAAACAAAAAATACTCAACAACACTTTTATGTCTCATGATATTAGCTGCAATTATATCCCCTTGACAGAGATTAACATATTAGTAGAATTTCAGAAAGGGGCTGCATCATAAAAAAGTGAAACATACACCAAAAGATTTATATCCAAATGTTGACAACTATCTCTGGATAGCAAAACTGTAAGAAAGACACATTTCTGTGATGTAAAAAGTTCTTTGAAAAGCAAGGCCCCTCCTTGCTGTGTGTGAGAACCAGGGGTAACCCAGGAGTCGCAGCCTGGGACAGACAGAGAGGCACTAAGTTGGCGTTTAGAGAAGCCTCTCTCCTGACCTCCAATCTACTGGACTTGGTCACCACACTGTTGTTACACCTGCCAGGCTAAGCCCTCATTGGTGATATGGACACCAAACCTCCCATGTTCATTGTTAGCTTTTGAATTACAGTCATCCTGTGTTGTGCATGTCCCGCTTTTTAGAGCATCTCAACGATGGGGAGCCACATTATAAGCAGCATATAGATCTTCTGCCCCTGTGGCGAACCACACTGACCACTGGGAAGCAGGAGCCAGGTGCCGATGGGCACTGTGCCGCACCACCTGTGCTGATCCTGGAGCTGGCCCCTCTGGCACAGCTACTACCTCCTCATTATTTGGAAGGGTTAAGTCCTAGGAAAGATCCCTGCCACCCTAAGTGACCCCAGACTCCCGAGGTGGGGGGGCCAACACCACAACCTTGGCTCCAGTCCTAGAGACTGACCTACTCTAGCCCAGCTGGACCTTCCAGTTCCCCGAGATACCTTTTACCCAAAGCAGTCTTCTTTTTCTTGCCGGCCAAACCAATATCCTCATTGTTTACATCAACCTAACTTTTAAAAGCTGAAGTGAGAATTGAAGGGAATGTGTATGTTGTGTTTTGAAACTGAGCAAAAGTAGTATTAGAGCAGAAAACCCAGGCTGCCCCTGGATGGAAGGGGGCTAAGAACAATGAAACCAACCGGCCTAGGAGCAGGGCAAGACCTGGAACACCTTCTGTTTCCCCAGGCTAGCCAGGTCTGGCCAACCGATCCCTTCCAGTGAGAGGAGTTGCCTTTTCATACTCCATTACCCCTGAGTTGGGGGTGGGGAGACTTTTGAAAAGCAAAAGAGTGTTTTGCATAAAGTATTTGACTAAAACAAATCCTGCCTCTATCTGAGAAGATGGAAAAACCCCAGGAGGCCATCTTTAGGAGCCTCCAGTCCCCAGTGTCCTCATGATCCTCATGTCCACAAGACCTAGTGCAGTCTCCAGGGGGACTTCATTGAAGTGATGGGCCTACCTGAGCAGACCCGTCAAATTAAAGCCTTAAGCCGCAAGTATGTGACCTGAGAGTCAAAGCTGGTGCTAAGAGCCCAGTGCATTCACTGAAGACCAATCTCATCTGCTTTTGTGAGAAGAAAGGGAGCTGCAGCTGAGCGTCCCCAGAGAGAATTCATCTTACTCACAGAGGCTGCCTTCTTTACTGCTGTGAACAATGCTTGTTATTGCTAATTTGGAGGTATTTTAAGGATATTCCCTAATGGAATACAAAAGAGCAGAAGAGAATATAATTTGAAATTAGACAGACCTGGGTTCAGTTCCTGGCTCAGCGAGTTACTACTTGACTTTAGGCAAATTAATTTATCTCTCCGAATCTCAGTCTCCTCCTCTAAAACCGGAAGCCACCAGGACTGCTGCGTAGATTGTATGAGGTAGTGTACACAGAGCACCTTAATAACATCTAATTAGAAATGGTAACAAATTTAGTGCCTGGTATTAAATTACAGAAAGCACTTAACAATTATTCAGAGAGTGAGTGGTGATTCCAAGGGAAAAAGGAAGATGAAGTTATAAAATATTTTTACTCATTCACGGTAGGCCATGTGACACACAGAAGCTCTGGATCAGACCTGGAGGAACATGAGCGAGACACTGTAGCTTCCCTAAGACTCTGGTTCCGCATCTGTGAAATCTGGGATAATCCCACTTACCCCGAAGGACTCTTGTAAGAGTTGAAGCCATGCCCACAGTGCTCTCAGCCCAGCGTCAGCACTTAATAGGAGCTCAGTAAGTGACAGTTGTTCAGAAGCACGAGCTTTGGGGCTGAACTGGTGGGGCTGAGTCTCAGTTCCACCACTTCCTAGCTATGTAATCATGAACAAGTTAAGCTTTCTATGCTTCAGTTTCTTCATCTCTAGGACAGAGATAAGAAAAGAATTACCTCAGAGGGTGGTTCTCCAGCCTCAGTGAGATAATATATAAAAGCACCTAACACACAGTAACTACTTGATAAGAATTAGCTCTATTATTCAGTTAGCATTTATTAACTATTTAGTAATTAAAAGTTAATATTAAATGTTAAAAGCTTGGACTACTGGCCTCAGACTCTTCTTATTCTGCTGGTTTTAATCTAGGAATTGGTTATCAAACACCCAGATCCTCCAGTCCCTGCAAAGAGGCTCACAAACAAGACCTATCCAAGTCAGAGTCAAGAGGGGGTTCTTTATAATTCCAAGTTCCTGGAGCCTGCTTCCTTGGCAGGCCACCAGAAAAAGTCATGTATTTTTCAGCTGCTGATGAAGGCGATTAGGGAGACCTTTCCCTCCACTGGATTCAAAAGCAATGGCCAGCTTAAATTTTTCATTATGAAGACTCTGCAGCAGTGGTTCTCAAAGGAAGGTGACTTGGGCCCCTAGGGGACATCTAGCATGTCTGGAGACATTTAAAAAAAAAAAGATTTTATTTATTTATTCTTAAAGAGAGGGGAAGGGAAGTAGAAAGAGAGGGAGAGAAACATTGATTGGTTGCCTCTGGCATGGACCCCAAGGCCTGCAACCCAGACATGGGCCCTGACTGGGAATTGAACCAGCTACCTTTCACTTTGCGGGATGATGCCCAACCAACTGAGCCACACCAGTCAGGGCTGGAGACATTTTTGATAGTCATAAATGAGCAAATACTACTGGCATTTAGTAGGTAGAGGCTAGGGATGCTGCTAAACATGCTACAATGCACAGGACAGCCCCTCCCCCAACAAAAAAGAATTATCCAGCCCAAATATCAATAGTGCTGAGGTTGAGAAACCAGCCTTTTAGGAAAGTTGCTTATGACAAAGTAAATGGGGAGGGGGGCAGGGGGAGAACAGACAATGGTATGTATACCACAATGGCAGCCAGGTACAAAAGACACGTGCATGGAAGCAAGAACTGCCTAGAAATAACAAAAAATGATTTGAGATGATGGTGCATTTGGACTATGAGAGGAATTTTTAAAATTTTTTCAATGAGCATTATTACTATATTTCAGGACCAGAGAAAGAGTGAGGGCTAGCACTCAGAGGAGGAAATAATGACCCAAAGCTTTAGCTCTTGTTGTAACCATGCAGAAACTCCATTTCTTTAACATGACCCTTTCTCATTTCTGTCCATCTCCTCCCTTCTTTAATCATTAAGCCCTTAGGACATCAGACTCTCGTCAGCATCAAAATGTCTAAAGAACAAAGTCTCAGCTCTATAGACTACAGAAAGAGAGTTTCCGTCAAACTGAAGATAATATTTTGACCTCAGTTGCGTTTAAGCCCCTGGCCCATGAAGCAGACCACACACACCCTCACGAACCTAGACAGAACTACTACCATGGCTGACATCAGGACCTGATATAATGATCAACCGACCACTCAGTAGGCCCAACTCCCTTATTCACCATGATAATAATTTTCTCCGTATGTAATCTGTCCCCGTGCAGGAGCCAGATTTTAGAGCACTAACTTACCTGTGTCTCCAGACTTGGCACCATTTCCTTAACTAATAAACCTCTACTTTCTTTGCTGCAAACTCTGGTTTGCATTTTATTGGGCTTTGATGTGCACAGGCAAACAGACCCCTTTAGTTTGGTAACATGGGTTCTGATGATTCGCGTACCTGCGACTGCCAGCCTTGTAACAGTACTCCAACCCCTGATACACAATGCATATTCTGCTCAGATCCCAGACACCAACCCCCCCCCGCCCCGCCCGTCAAAAGGGAGTAACACGAGAAGGGAAAAATAGTGCAGTGTTTCCTGCAAATTTAAGTGCAGAGTTTAACAACCTGACAAAGATTATTCCAGAATCTTGCCCTGTCCTCTCTCTCTTGCATATCTCTAAACTCATCTTCATCTTTAATCACTCAGCAAGTAGTTACCAGAGAATCAAGTGGTCAGTAAAATTAGACAATGTCTTTGCTATCAAGGAGCTTTCAGATAGCAGGGAAGACTTTAATTCTATATGAGAGCCAAGGCTGAAAAATGACAAACCAAGATAGCACTCTGAAGGACAGGAAAGCTGGCCCAGACTGGGGGTTGTGGGGTATAAGTACCACTCAGTGTCACTTAAGTGACACATGAGTGAGACAGAAAGGATTAATCGGGGTACTACTACTGAGCCAAGAGAGGGGTAAAAAAGATTTCCAAGCCCTACAGAGAAAATACCATTTGCAAAAGTCATGTGGAGGAGAGGCCTGATAAGGCTGAGAAACTAAATGGTATCTGGTGGCAGAGCAAACCATGAGGGGTCTTGAAGCCTTTTGAAATGTTGGCCTTTGTTATAATAATAATAAACTATTAAGGAGGGCAAAAGACATGATTAAACTCTCAGCACATAGTTTTCACTCTGGCATGCCCAGGGGCTAGGCGAGAAACTGCTCCCACCAAAACCTCCGATCTATAACAGAGAAACCTAGGTGAGTAGCAGAGCCTCCTAATGAAATGGAAGTCAACAAAACACTGCAAAAGTAAGAAGGAGCAGTTTCCCCTCCACAGCAAGGATCAGCAAGTTCCAAGCTTAATGAATCACGAAGGTCTATGCCCTCTCTGGGGTAAGGAAAGGCTGAGAGAAATAACTGATGTCAGGGCCCTTGTTAAGTCACAGATCCACTCTGCTGGTGTGGCTCAGTGGATTGAGTGGGCTGAAAGGTTGCCAGTTTGATTCCCAATAAGCGTAATACCTGGGTTGTGGGCCAGGTTCCCAGTTGAGGGTCATAAGAGAGGCAACGGATTGCTGTTTCTTACACACAGTGTTTCTCTCCCTCTCTTTCTCTCTCCCTCCTTTCCCCTCTCTCTAAAAATAAATTTAAAAATCTTTAATAACAACAACAAAAAAGTCACAAATCCCAGGAGGACCCCATAAGCAGTCCATCTTCTAGCTGAAGGGCCGAATTCAGGTAGATCAGACCAACTCTCTCATTGGTCCCCACGTCTGTGCTTTTATCTGCAGAGGCTCTGGGGATTTATTCTTTCAGTAGATCTTCCTGGAAGCCCGACTACCTACCAGTTACTGTGCTAGGTCTGGGAATAGCACTAGCTCCATCTCAAACTCCCTTGCCCATCTTTTTCCCCTTCTCTAGAGACTTCCCTCCTCATGGCCAGCAGATCTGTCTCTCTTTTCTCACAGCAAAGAGTGTTTGTGTCCAGGCCCACTTGCTGGGTCAGAAACCACAAGTTTTTCAATTCTGACAGGCCTGGTTCAAGTCTTAAAAATGCTGGCCCAGGGCCACCTGCCACTACCCAGCTCTGACATTAGGCACAATCTCTTCTTTAATAAGACCCCCTCCATAGGGCTGCCATGCCATTTACGTGTTGAAGGATGTACAGTGCTCAGCACCAGGCCTGACACTTAGCAAACCCTCAGTTAGCAGCAGCTCTTAGGGCCACTCCCAGGATTCTGACTGAGGAGATGGGGAGAAAAAGGAACCCACCAGGGTAAGGCCTGACGGAGAATGCCTCACAAGATACCTGTACAGGCAGAGGGTGCTGGGGAATAACGTACAAAAGTCACTGCCTTCAAGGACCTTATAGTCTAGTGGGAGGAAGAAGGCAGCCAAGGAACACATAAACCATCTGTTAAGCAGGGAAGAGAGGTGGGAAGAACAGGGCCAGAGAGAGCCAGGTGGGGCTGTTATATGAAATCGGGTGGAGGAAGCGGGGAGGTGGATGGAAGGCCTCACTGACTAGGTGACAGCTGAGCAAGAACCAAGAGAGGACAGACGCTGAACAGATTTCTGAGGCAAGTGAAAGGCAGAGGGAAAGGGGGTGGCAAATACAAAGACCCGGCAGTGGGAGTGTGCCTGGAGTAGTAAACAGGGTGGCCTACGAAGGTGGAGCAGAGCATGCAGGTGCAACCTCCGAAATAGCTCAAAATGGCCCTACCCTCTTTAACAAAGTACTGAGTTGTTTTCCAGACACAAGAGACCAAAACTGCATGTCATGCAACAGAAGCACGAGCAGAGAAGAGAACTTTGACCTCCAGCTGCACCTGGAGCCAAAGTCTCGCCACGCCACACCCCACCACACCGCGCGCACACGCGCGCGCACACACACACACACACACACACACACACAGAACCAAAGGACCAGGACATCACCGAAGCCTGAACGCTGGAACTCTTTCAGAAGTGGAGGGTCCACTGTCCAGGAAGACCTAGTGCCAAAGCCCCTACCATAGATGGCCAAGTTCCAGGGTCCTCCAATTAAAATTTGCCCCACCAAGTGCTTCTGCATACTTGATCCCCCTAACCCCTTAAAAATCCTTAACCTAGTCCAGCAAGCAAGATGGATTTGAGGCACTATTAAGCCGCTCATCTTCTCAGTTGCTGCCTTCTCAATCAATAAACTTTTCCTTACTCCAAACTCTGACGTTTTGTTTTGGCCTTTTGAAGCATCAGGCATACAAACTCGGGTTCTGTACTACAGGGGCACAGCCTGCTCATAGAGGGCCAGGCTAGTCACTGTAAAAATCCTGGCTTTTAATCTGAGTGACATGGGAAGCTATTAGGGGGTCTGGATAGAAAATGGGAGGGGCAAGAGCAAGAGGAGGGAGACCAATTATGTGGCTGTGACTGCAGATGAGATGACCTTGGAGCTGCCTCAGGCCAGTGAGAATTCTCAGGGTAGATCAGGAATGACCTTCAGTCACTGCCGCCCCCATCTTTCCCATGACGGCTTCCTGTCTTCACACCTCCATCCACCCACATGCAAAAATTCAGAAAACTTTTGTGGGCTGAGAAAGAGTACTGTCTTCCTCAATGCCCATGAAAGTGCATAAATTATACAAGGCATATTTCTTTATTCTTCACCACATTCCTGTAATCCCAATTTCACAGATAAGGGAACAGAAGCCCAGGCAACTAGAGGATTTATACCTGGATTCCCAAGCTAATGTGGCTTTTGTAGGCACCATGCAATGTCCTTGCTGGGACATTCTGTCATCTGATACCTGGCAAAGAGAGAAGGTACTGAGCTGGACTTTATGCTAGAAAGGCTTCCCAGGGCAATAAAAATGCCTGATCAGAGTTTCTGATGAAGAAAGGCATAAAAGGCTCAAACAAGCCAAGCTGTAATTCCATACCTCAGGTGAATTAGCCAGAGATACTAGTCCGTTAGATTTCTTGCTCTTCTATCCCCACGCTGACTGATGAGAGCAGTTCAGACACTCACAAAGTGCAGAGGGAGAAACATGCCATTCTATCTCCCTTCCCCCCTCCCATCTGTGACTGTGGACTGAAGGAGAGGCCATTTCTAACTTCTTACTGGTTGGCAGTGATTCAGCAGGGCAACTCCTGGAACAGACACTCGGTTTTTGCTTCTTCAAATTACAAAGAACCATAACACGGTCACTTTTAGTTCTCAATCTACAGGCTTAGAAATCCAGGCGAAGGCCAATTGGGTTTTTGATCTCCATGGAGGCAACCCAAGGACTCTGTTGAAGTAGAATTTATTTTATTTTAAATCAATACCCAGAAGAGCATTATAAAACCCCAATACCTGGACTCGAAAGAGTTATACAGTAAGGGAAGGGTCTCAAAAGGAAGGGAACCAGACTGATACCCAACGTGAAGTCACAACCACTTTTTGAAATAGGGCTGTTTCCATTCGTCCAACACATATTTACTGGGCATATACATGTGTCAGCACTGTTCTAGGTGCCCTGGAAGCAGAGACGATGGAGAGAAGAAACTGCCTTCGGGAAGCTTACAAGGGGAGGCAGGCACACTCAAAACCAGGGAGGTTAAGTAACTTTCCAGGTCCTAGTGTTAAGGGGGTTTGAATCTGGCTTGATCACACTCCGCTTGCCTCCGTTTACTAGGAAACTGGTGCCCTGCTGCAATTACCAGGTTCTGTGGGCTTTTGGGAGGACGAGGGAGACAGGTGAGGGAATGGGCTAAAAAGAAGGTATTTTCCTTTGGTGGGTGTTTGATAATTGCTGTGGAATCTGTGCTGGATTACAGCAGAAGGCATCATGAGGAAAGACGCATTGAAATTGGGACTTATGTCCTAGCCAAAAGTCACTAAACTGCTCTGGGCTTTGCTTTGAATATATCTAGAAAGAGGAGGTAAGCCTAGCAGAAACAGTAAATGGTTTCCTCTTACCTAACAATTCAAGCCTATTCATAGTAACTGAAACCAAATTTGGGCTGAGCAGGAAGAGCCACAACTGATTAGTGATGTCTGTCATGAGCTTGGCATGGTAATGAACCTGGGTGACCATCTGAGGACTCTCCCACTTCTGATAAGTTAAGGCATGAGTGGGAGTCATTTTAATTTCATGACAATCAAAAAACCTCTTCTTCACTGAACAGGAGTTCACCTATCACCACTGGGGCTTGTGGTAGGGTTCCCCCAAATCTCCCAACCCATACGCCATTTGGCAATGTGGCTTTGTCACTCCATCAAGGAGTGAAGTCTATTTCCCCTCCCCTAGAATACGTGCTAGGTCGACCTGTAGCCACTTTGACCAATACAAGAGTGATGGAAGTGAAGTTCTAAGACTTTTAGACCGGGCAGTGAAAAAGCCTGGCAGATCATTACATTGTGGATATATAAGGTTTGGGGACACCTGGGTGAAAGGTATACAGGGTCCTTTGTACTATTTCTGCCGTGCTTTTGTAAGTCTGAAATTGCTTCCAATTAGAAGGTCAATAAGAAGTCTTTTGTTTCTCTTTATTTTTTAAAAAAAGGCCTGGCAGCTTCCACTTCTGCACTTTAACATGGAGGGAGCCCAACTGCCTGAGGCTGTCCTGCTGTGAGGAGGCCCCAGCCAGCCACATTGAAACGCCATGTGCAGGGAGTGGAAAAGAGAGATGCCAGACAGCTCTATGATTTGAAAGGATAATTTCCTGTTATATGAACCAGAAGTACAGGATTTCACTGACACTGAAACCGTTGACAGAATATGTCAAACTTAAATTAGACCTTCAAGGGAAGTAAGAGGGTCAAACAAAGCTAATATGAATGGAGAAGCCCCAGACCCAACTGGAACACAAACAAGATTAACAGCATCTCAGCATGGGTCTCTTCTGACACTTCCCAGCGGTAACAGCGCCTCGCAGCAGAAACAGAGCCATCATGTTCCCCTCCCTCTTTCCCTTCTGAAGCACCATGGTTTCTTCCTCTGTATTGCAGCTGTGAGAAAAACCAATAGTACCCCTTTGGATATGATATAAAAATAAGGCCAATAAATCTCATTCGAGGGTAGAAAGTACACAAACCCAACCCAGCACACTGGTTATCATCGATGGCCCAGCCCCAGTACGTGCCGTGGGGAGCAGAGATGAAGCTTTCCTGCCAAGCCCTACCCAAATGACTGAATCTCCATGATTTGGGGTGGTGTGTTATGTAGCAATAGATAACCAAAGCATATGTCAAGTTCCACCTGTGGCAGAAAACCTTAAATTCGGGTGGTTTGGCAAGATCTGGCTGTCCAGATGGGTCTTTTGGACCTGACTCTTGGGCAGATGTCAGTTTCACATTTTTTTTACCCAAGTGCTTTTGTTTCCTGAGTTCCTTTTAAGACAGCATCCCTACACAGGGTTTTTTTCCTTCTTTTTTTTGTAGCAGAGTTTTTGCTCCTTGCCTAGTCTCTGTTCCCTCAGAGTCCCTCATTTCATCTGATTTGCTCACCACCTATCATTTAGGAGGCTTTTCTCAGGCTTCACTGTGATCCTCTATTGTTGGTTAATATTTAAGGCTGAGGTTCTGTCACTTGCTGCCTTAGGTCTTGACTAAAACTGATGATGAAAACCTAAACCAAGACAGCAAGAGTGATGATGTCTTAATTCAGACATTAAGAAGGTAAACTAGACAAAACTAACTGAATATGGAGAGAGGAGGTGCTTTGAAAAGAGGCGGTATAGGGTGCAGCTGAAGCACATGGGAGTGGTAACTTCTACTGGAGGCGCACAATAAGCAAGGGAAAGCTTCATGGAGGAGGTGATATTCTGTCTGCTCTCCAGGAATGTGTAGGTTGGGGCAGAGAGGGAATGAGGGTTGAGAAGTGAAGGTAGCAGCATGACAGGTTAGAGGCCTTATCTACACATAGACTACTTAAACGATGACATTCTGGGCTTCAAGCCGATGTAGTTATTGGATGAGACATCTGGTGGTCTTGGAGGGGGGTGGACTTATTTTGCATATGGAGGAGATGTGCATTGTTGACAACAAAAGGTACAGTGTTGTGGACTGTCTGCCAAGATGGTCATTGACAATTCCTCTCGCCCTGTATTCACATGCCAGTCCTCTTAGTGGAGTTATTTTACACGAGTGCTTATAATAGCCATTATTTATTATTCATAATAACAAAAAAGTAGGAACTCAAAGATCCATCAACTAATAAATGGATAAATAAAAAGTGTGGTATATCCATACAATTAAATATTTAGCAGTACAAAAGAATGAAGTACTGATACATGAGAACCGTGAAAACATTACACTAAATGAAAAAGAAGCTGGTCACAAAAGACCATATATTATTATATGATTCCATTAATAAGAAATGTATAGAACAAGCAAATCTATAGAGGTAGAAGTAGATTAATGAAGGGGGAGGGTTAAAGAAATGGGGAGTAATTGCTACGGTACTGAGTATCTTTGTGTTGTGATGAAGATGTCCCGGAATTACACAGTGATGATAGCTGTACAACTCTGTGAATATACTAAAAACTCCGGGGTTATACACTTTAAGCCGGTAATTTATATGATACAGAAATTCTATCTCAATAAAGCTGTTATTTAAGAAAAGGCTGGGGGGATGACATCTATTTCCCCTCCTATTGAATCTGGCCAGTCTTATGACTTGCTTTGAACAACAGAATACTGAGTAACTAATGCTGTGCCAGTTCTGGGCCTAGTATTAAAAGCCTGGCAGCTTCTACTTTCACCCTGTTGGAAGCTAGTTGCCCTGTAAAAAAACTCAAAAAAGCTGAGAGACTTTGTGTAGAAAGAGGCCTCGTTAAGGCAAACCAAGACTCCAGTCATGTGAATGAGGACATCTTGGACATTCCAGCCTCAGCCAAGCTGACAGCTGAGTTAAGTCATGCAAGTGGACCCCAGGAGAGAGCACATGAAGCCAACTCACAGAATCATGAGAAATAATAAATCATTGTTGTTTTAAGCCACTGGGTTTTGGGGTGATATCCCATACTATAGCTAACTGAAACACAATCTCTCTGAGCCTCAAATTCCACCTCTGTAACATGTGACTAATGCTACTGGGTTGTTGTGAAGATTGCAAAAGGCTAATATCAGGCACTGTGCTCAAGAAATACTAGTTGTTATAGCTGTTATTATTATAGTTAATAATCACCCCAGGAGACCCTTGACATACTGCTCTCTGGAAAGTCTTATTCCCACAATCATCTGCTGCTTCCAATTGCACAGTTTCCAAAAAGCTGGTTTCCTGAGGGAAAACAAAAAATGGACTTTGAACCACAGACTACCCCAGAAAGTTGAGCTTCAGTTAGTCGTCTACCCATCTACCTACCCAGCTACTCAACACCCCTTCATTAAGGGTGTCCTTAATAAATTACTTTATAAATTAAGTCCTTACTAATTACCAGACACCATTTAGAACAGCTAAGAAGACCCTCCCTCCTTTGACAAAAAAGTTGCTTCTATCCAGGTAGCTGTTCACAAAATGGACTATATACTTGAACTTCAGCCTGAGACATGGTATGTGCAGTAGTAAATAAATATAAAATCATTCGGTTAGAGAAAAACACCTTAAATTTCCATAGAAAACTCAGAGACATGGCACAGAATACAAGCCCCAAGAAATGACTTTGAATGGGGATCCCAGAAGCAATAAAAGAGTAAGGAGTGAAATAGGTCCCCAAAGGGTGCCTCCCTTGGTGGGAGAATAACTGGGTCCCCTTCACAGAACCTGGAAACCAGGTGAGAGAAGAACTTAACCATTTGGCATCACCTGCCATGTCTGGGTGCAGAATGGTTCAGCTCAATTAACAATTCACAAGCTGATAACAGAGAAAGAAAATCTTGTAGGAAAGGACATTGAATAGCTTTGAACTGCATTTATGAAATCATGATAAACAGAGCCTTTTGATCCTAAGAAAAATTAGAATATTATTTTCTCAAAAAGGCTGATTTAATACTTAAATTATAGCAAAGGTAAAGACAGAAGATGAAATTTGTATATTCCACATAAGGGGACAAAGACTACCAAGCCCAGGAAGCACTTATTCTACATAAGTTCTATAAAGTTCCAAATCCCGAATGCTAGTTCAGTCAGTATAAACAATGCAGGTCCAGAAACGGCTACACACCATAGACTGTGAGGGCTACAGGTGAAAGACATATACCAGGTAGGCACTGGTGAGTCTGTTGGAACTCAAATGCTGGGACAACTTTTCTTTTTGTTGACATATAACATATAGGAAAGTGCACAAATAGTAAGTGTACAGCCCTGAAGAATGTTTACTCCCAGATTATGGTAAAGAATATTCCTAATACGCCCGAAGGTTCCCTTGTGCCCTTCCCAATCAATAACCACCCCCACCCTTGCCCCCTACTCAGTAGCCAGGAATAAACACTATTCTGATCTTCATTACCATCAATTAGTTTAGCTTGTTCTTGAATTTTACATTAATGGAACCACACATTATGTAGTCTTTTCAGCCTGCTTCCTTCATTCATCACAGGGTTACCTTGTCTTGAAGCAGAAGACCTAGAAACTGAGATTTATTTACAGGAAATCCCCCTATGATGTCACAGACTTGTATGCTCACTACTCTGATTACACTGGTTATACTTCCTGCACTCTTCCAAGCACATGTTATTAAAATTTACAGCAAAACTTACAATGTTGGATTGTAGACGTTTTCCTTCAAGATAAACCAAATCTTTAAAAGGTATTCAAATCTATTCAATCTTAACACAGCCTCTGATTTGAAACTATAAAAGTATTATCTTTTCCATACTGAGTGCAACATTCCTCTTAAACATATTCTTCATGGCACCCACCCATTCTAAAGAATCCTCAAGTCCTGGAATAAAACGAGCCGTCAATTCCCTTACTACTTTTGATTAGTAAGGGGTTAAGCTATAGGAAAATCTCTGAGACAAAGGCCCTAAATTCAGATGAATGTGGGTCAGAAAAGACAGGAGAGGGACAAGAGTACAGCAAGAAGTTACAGGTACAGACTTTTAAGCCAAGCTATCAGAATTTAATTCTGCGATCTGCCACTTCTAGCTGGGTGACCTTGGGCAAATCATTACTCCACTCTGTGCCTCAATTACTTCACTGTAAAATGGGAATACTTCATTGGATTGTTGCAAGGATTAAATGTTAATGTATATAAAGCTCTTAGGAGACCACACGACACACAATAAGCACTAAGAAGTAAGCTGAAAGCGCTGTAAGAGAGCAACCATTTCGCAAACCAGAAGGTTGTGACAGTCACAGTAGTCACCGAGACATCTAGTACAGTGCTTCTCAAGATGTTTCCTTTCCAACCCTTCACAGACTGATGCTTTTTGTAAAATGCTTGAATGTCAAAGAAATGTCAAATTGCCCTAAAGGTTTTTCAATGTTTACTCTCTCTTTCCGTACTTATCTTCTCGTAGCCTAGCAGCTGTTCATGGACTGGCACTAGTCTGCAGAGCAAACTTTGAGTAGCACTGTGGAAGCACACAAGGACTCATGCACCAGCTGAAAACTCAGCCAGCAGGTTAAATAGAATTATGAAAACATCAGTAAAAGAAACCAACCCCAATAGCAGGGGCAAGAGGATGACTTGAGGGTCAACAAGCTGATAAAATAATCCCAACAGGCTAAACCTGAAAAACAAAACTGACGGCCAGAGCAAGAATCCAACTGGTACTTTCCCCCACCAGTGCTCTGGCAGTTGCCCTCAGCAAACATGTCGGCCAGGAAGTCATCAGCCCCAGAGGGAACAAGAGAAAAAAAGGAAGTAGGCAGAACTGACTTAGGTTTCCTGAGAAAGAAGTCCTTCTCAGGAATAAGAAGCTACCCTACGCAGTCACCAAGCTTTGAGAATGTCAACCATGGCACGCAAAGGCCAGAGTGTTCTCTGCCAAAGAAAACAGGTGAACATTTCCTTTGGTGACATGGGACTGTGTGCGCACACACCCAAATATCCACCTACACGCACCCCATTCACAGTACCTGTGGTTTTAGGAGGCTCCTGAGGTCCCCCTTGCCAGCCATATTGTGGGTATCCTTGGTAGGGGTACCCCTGAGGAGGTGGGTAAGGTCCTCCCATAGGTCCGGGGGGGTAGATCTCAGGCCCCATTGGTGGTTGTGGATAAGGTGGGTACGGGGCTGTCGGACCAGGGCCTGGATACGGTGGTGGGTTCCCTTGGTTCATTATGGAACTGCAGAATGTACCTAAGAGACAAACAATAAAAATTATTTGCATTAAATCATTAGGAAAAAATTCCAACCCAATAGATCATTTACAAAATGCCTTAAGGGTATCTCAACCTTCTTGCAAATCTTCAGCTCTGCCCATTTTGTTTCCTTCTCACCATTATAATAGGCAAAAATCTTGTGTGTCTGTTCATTTGCCTTTGTCTGCCTTACCCACTAGACTGTAGGCTGTGACAGCAGGGATCAGGTCAATTCTGAATCATCACCATGACCCTAGAGCTTAGCACAGTGCCTGGTACAAGGCAGGCCTCTCAATAAATGTGTTGAATGAAGAACAGGATATTATTTTGTTTCTTAATTCTCTGAAATGTTCATAAATGTGACTGGATAGCTCTAAGGAGAAGCCACCAAGTCTAAAAGCACTAATTGTAAGTCAGATCAGCAGGTACTGACCCCAGTACTAGCAATCTTCCAATAGGGTTGGGTCACATGGGGTCTTCTACAAGCAGCACTACTGGCAGTGACTGACTAAAGAGTGCAATGGCCACCATGGCCGTGGGCACTGGGGTGACCTAGTTGCTCCCCCAGACCCATAGCTCTGAGCAGCTGAGCAGTGTGTTCAGTGGTCACTGGATGCCTGGTTCGATCTTCCAGTCAGGGTACATCAGAGAAGGAAAACTCTGACTCCAAAAAACCTCCGCTGCCTTGCGGCATACCTCTTCAGGGGAAAGGCTAAGGGAGTAAACCCCGACAGAAAATCCGGAGCCGGAGTCCCTAAGGCGGTTTGATGATGTGATCAACACCGGCAACTCCTGCGGCGCACCTGAACCCAAGCTGTATCGACTCCGTCTTTCCCTTGGACCCTTCAGCTGCGAAGAGAGGGGGGGGTCTGCTGCATGGGCAACAGCAGACCCTCCATATTGCCCTGCCCAGGCTCTGTAGCTTCAGCGTCATCGCAAGATGTCGATTCAACACGGGAGGAGACAGATACCATGTCACTCCCGAGTCGGACTGCACAGCCATTCTCGGCGGTGCAGATGAACTCTTAAGAAGCTACACCATCGTCTCTCGAGACGGACGGCTGCCGACGACGACGACGACGACGACTAAATTTTACTTAATTCTTTTTCATAACATGCAATCAATAAATTAATAAGTGACTATATGAAGAACAGAATAGCCATTAAGTAAGGGTTCCCAGAAAAATCTGAATTAAAATAATAGCAGACTTTGCTGGCTGCCCACATAACAACCATATTTCCCTTTGTAACAGTAGTCAGATTTCCAGTTAGATATCCATCTACTCTTCCTGCAGTTCATGTACTTCAGGGAAGCTCATTCTGTACCAGCTCTAGGGAGAGCCCAATCTACCCTAAGTCAATCCACGTCGCCCTTCCTTTTGCTTCAAAATTGAGTCAGAGGAATCCAGGATTAAGCCACTAGGATTAGTTCTGAAGTGGTTTGATTAGTTAAAAGCTTGGGGGCTCTCCTAACACACTCTCAACTTCCCTTTCCCCTTCACACAGGCACACACGAAGGCTAGCAAGGACGTGTCCTACAAAATTGCTGACAGCTAATGTGCAGGCCTGAGGGAACCAGTCCTAAGATGAAGTAGACATTTGAGAAAGGCAGAGCAGAAGGAAAAGAACAGGATTCCAGATGATTTTATAAGAGCTCAGAAATCAGACTGAAACCTACCCTGAACCAAACTGTCTCTGATAAGCTAATGAATCTTTCTGAGTGACATTCAGCCAAGCATATATCATACAGTGCTGACTGTGCCTGACACTGCGCTAAGCAGTGGGGGTATAGAGGTGAATACAGCTCATACTCTTCTCTGGGATAACTGGCAAAAAAAACCCCAAAACAAACAAACAAAAACAATAAGGATAGTTATTTTTAGAAAAGGTGGTAAACTATTGGGTTAGGAGTAGGGGCTTAAACCCAGTAAAAGGAGGGAATGGAGAGTGTCACTTGAGGGAGGTGATTATAAATTGAAACTTTTAAATATAGAATCAGAATGGCTTGAGAGCCTCTATTTTGACCACAATTAAAGTCTGTCTTCCATTTTAGAGACTATTACTTTCCCAGGTGGCTGGCAGGGATTCAGAAAATAACTAGATAGAATTCTTTCCCTTCTCAGCCCTCTGGTCTATGCCAACATGATGCAAAGGCTCATTGTGACCAACACTGAAATTGTCACATGAATTTGGGCATATGCAATTGCTGACCAATTCTATATTTCCTCTCTTCTACCGAGAAGGTTTTGATAAACCTTTGATAAACGAGTGAGTCTCGGTTAACACAAAAATCAGTTTCATCAACCCTTCTATGCCCATTCCATTATTTATTTTGTAATTCACAGAAGTAGAACACAGCCACCATAGCTTACTCTTCCCTGAAATTCAATGTGTGTATTGTGGGAGAGGTCCTTCAGATTAACCTAATTTCACCAGAAATGTGATTTAACTTGATTAGTCTGACAAGATCCTGTAGCAATGATTTATCCTCACTGTAACAAAATTTGGAACTATATTTCTTGGAAGGCATTGTTTTTCTAAGAACCATGAGCAGTGAGAAGGAAAAAAAGAACAAGGTGTATAGAACTATTACCACCTCAGACCTCAATATTTCATTACCTTTCTGGATGCATCTATTCCTCATTACCTTGTATAGTTCTCTCCCTGGGACCCTCCAAACTCTCCCAAATGTATATGTCCTCCTGGCTTCTGTCTCAATCATGTTTCCCCTTCATTTAGTGTGTATCTTTCTCCCTCTGCCTGAGGAATCATTTAATGTCTAGGGAGGGAAAACTCCATGTGCTACTCACAGAGGCACTTTAAAGAGCATAAGCCATACAGATGCTTGAGTTGCCATTACCCCCCACCCACCCAAACACACACACATTCTATCCCTGTGTTCCTAAGACACAGTCATGTTAAAGAAAGAAAGTCTGGATCTATTTTCAGTTTCCTCTGAACAAGAAAATTAAAAAGCCAGTAAGAAAAAGAGAACAGCAAAAGTCACAGAAATAGCATCTGAGCTGAGATTAAAGTCCTTCTGAAAAGCAGGACTTCCCCCAGCGGGAATCAATTGTTCCTAAGCTTGAGACAGGGGCAAAGCAAAGTAAAACAGTCTAGTGCAAACCACTTAGCATAACCAAAACACAAAAGAGCTTTAAATTTAAGGTACAATACTAAACTTCGTAATGTGAATGTTTTCCCTTATAAATTTGGTCAGGTGAAATGCAAGTCCTACTATGAGGATCAAATGAAATATAAACAGTGAAAACTGTAGCATTAAAGAGAAATCAGAGCTCGAAAAAGAGACAGCTCAAATGGAACAGCAGCCAAAATCTGTTAAAAGATTATACTGAATGACCACCACTATCCTACGATCCCATTGAAGACATGCTCGAAGTTAAAGGATTAACAGATATTCAACAGCACAACGAGAAAAGAAGAAACTAGTCTTTTGGAAAGTGGTCCATAGAGATAAGGTCACCATAAAACACCTCATCAAAGTAGAGATGCAGGAAAGAACAATATTTTCAAAGTTATTATTTTTAAAATTACAAGATAGCTGGTAGCCTGGCATTGAACCTGCAGGGAGCACACTGGAGAATTTTCCCCTGAAAAAAAATTATTGATACTAACAGTTGAGTAGATTTCAAGAAATGACTCACCCAGTCACCCCACAGTAAAGCCCATACACACAGAACTTCTAATCGACTTTTTATTACCTCATACATAAATGAATGAACAAAGATTATTAGACATTTGGGAAGTGCCTGCAACATAAAAGACACAGCAAAACGAAACAGGAAAAAGAAAAAAACAACCTAATATCCAACAAGAGAAAAGAGTTAAATAAATTACAGTACATTTACATAGTAGTCCTTTTGCAGTCATTTAAATTTGGTTTTGACGCATAATATAATATTAAGTGTAAGAAAACTTCAAAGCTTTATCTTCAGCATGATCCCAATTTTCTTTAAAATACTGATATATATATATATATATATATATATCTCAAACCTCCAGATAACCCTGATTACACACTTACACACTTAAGGGCTACAGAAGGAATGGTCACATATCCAGACCACCTGACATCCATTATCTGGACAAACAGCAGTTGAGATGATTACCATCTTGAACAAATCCAGAGGCTAAGAAGGCAGGACCAATTCTTCTCATGAATGTACTATTTACTGTAAGAACTCTTAGCTTTTCTTTCTTCTTCAAAACACTCTGGGTACTGTCTAGTTGTGTTCCTAGCTTATAAACCCTGACCTTTGAATAGACCTTTAGTATTTATTTCTAGTAAAGCCTCCAGACTCTTTTTGAGTTCTTTGCACAATATTCTTGTGTGGGTGGGGGAATAAACCTTGATCCTCATCCTTATAATCCACACTGTATCAGAGACCTATATATAAAAACTAAAACAATCAAGCTTTTAAAAGTATATAATGTACTTATGACTTTGGCAGTATTTACCTTATGAGGTGAAATGAGTGCATAAATCCACCAAAGACATGTATAACAATGTTCAAAGAAGTTTTATTTATAATAACCCTAAACTAAAAACTACCTAAATGTTCATCAAGGACAGAACCGACAGGCTGGGGTATAGTTATACAACAGAAAATTGCCCAGCAATAAAACAAAACAAAACAATGCTATATGCAACCATGTAGATGAGTCCTACAGACAAAGAGGAGCAAAAGCAGCCAGACTCAACAGACTTCACACTTTATGATTCCATTTATATGAGGTTCAAAAACAGCCAAAATGAGTCTATGAATACTGACTGGAAGAGGCACAAGGAGAGCTTTCTGGGATAATGGAAATGTTCTACATCTTGAGCTGAGTCATGTTAACATAAATGCTATAAACTCAGAGTTGAATGTTAAGATTTTCACACTAAGTTGTACAGTAACAGCAGACAAAATTGGGACGGAAGGAAGAATTTGGCTGGAATAACAGGCAACTGTTATTTATTTATACTTGTATTCTTTTGTATTTCTGAAAGTTTGACTAAGGCAACCTATATAGTCAGAAAAAAATTAAGTTTACTTAGTGCTTTTCATGTTGCCCATCTTTTTATTTTTTAATGTCTACAGTGCCTCTGTAGACCTTCTACCCGCTTCCAGTACCCCGATTTCTCTTCCTATTACTAATCTTCCCCTTGTTGGTAACCTTTTTTTTTTTTTTTTATCTGCGTTTCACTGCTTTTTAAAGTGATTTTTGTTAACTGGGATTCTTTTTCACAAGACACTTCAGCTCCCTAAGTTATTTAAATGTTTTCTTCCTGCTTCAACCTGAGAAGTCACTTTGCTAAGTACCAGACAAGGGATAAAAAAACAAAATTCTCTTGATTACATGCAGACTCTCCCACCTTGCAAATGATCTTATGGTCAAAGCCAGAAGTCATGCTTAATCCTCCCATCCTAATATATCCTTCTTGGGAATTTACAAATTGTCTTTAAAGTTAAAAACATGAGAACAGTTCTTATTTAAAGACCTCCTCTGTGTCTTTTTTTAACTCCCTGATTAGCTGGCCTTTTAAAAGGATCTTTGTAAATAGGTTATTTCATATACTAGGTCCCTCAATTTTTCTTGATTCTTATACCCATAATTTTGGGTATGGTTTGTTAGGCTAAAAAAAGCTTTGGAATTACTGGTTTTGTGCTGCTCTATCATCTCGTGTTCACAGTTTCTGTAAACCTGTGGACCCAGCACTAGTGGTTCCAGGCACTACTGAGATATTGGTAAGCAAGAGCAATTTCTTCCTGGGCCAGTGAGAGAGACAAGCATTAATATCAGTGATTATGAAACCACGCTAGGAGTGAGGAAACATCTCGTACTAGGAGCTCAGAGTAGAGACCACAGGGCAGGGAAGTCGGAGAATGCTTCGGAGAGGAAGTGACGAACAACTGAGAGCTGTTCATGCACATACTGGTCAGAGGTAACCATCTGTGAGAAAGAGCTTTCACATTTGAGGAACTGAACACATTCATTATGGCTGAAGCAGATTGTATGGGATGAGGCCAAAGGGTCAGCTCATAGCCTTGCTAAGAGTAGGATGATTTCAGGATTATTGCAGCTTTCTTTTCTATAGTTATTCTTTATATCTTTTAAAAAGGCTCCTGTAACTTATGTTTACTTTTTGGATACTATTGGAAAACCTAATACTATTTGTTTAACAATATAAGTACCTATTACATGACAGGCCGAGTACTGGGAATATGACAGAAAGAACTCTAGCTGGTTTGCTCTTTCCCTTCGGTACTGCTAATAATAAAAATAAAATTATCTTTTCTATTTGTCTGTTACATCAGATGGAAGTTCTCCAGTTTTTAAGGGTGAGGAGAGTTTGCCTATACAGACTAAACAAAATTCACTATGGGTGGTCCAGAGTGTGGTCACCTCAAAGAGCTATGCAAGTTCACTGAAACTGAGGTACTAGAGCCCAAATGATGCCACCAACAGGGAAAACCATGCCACACATACATGTGAGTATATGGTGAGCAGAGATAAGAAGCAATGGCTTCAAATCCGAACACCAAAGCCACAAGAGCAGGTGTTCCAGAACCATAGGCCTTCACCTAGGAAGAACCTACTCCTGACATGGACCACTTTACATGAGGACTCCAGAGCAACAGCAGGGATTTACTTATTTATAATATGGTAGTGATGCTCCCACAACAGAGCAACACCAGGAGACCTCACAGCTATCACAGCATGGAAAAGGTCTTTGTTTTTATGACTTGCTCACCATTTCTTACACATTTTGCTGTTACCATTTCTTAAGCTGCTTTTCTCTTACGGTAGGAGTGGACTGGAAGGAGACAGCCTGTAGTGTTACTTCATTATTGTCCAAGTACTGATTTTGGAATTGGTCTTCCAAATATTATTAGCCATCCTCTACCTCAATCACCATTTTTTGTTTGCCAGATAGTTCTACCAGGCCCTGAGCTGTCTTCATATAATCAATGAATGACTAAATATTAGAGCATGTATTCTGTATCAACATTTTGCTTTGTGGCTTTAGAATAGCCTCTCTGTGGAGTATGCAATGATACACAGCTTAGAAATGGGACCCTTTCTGAACAAGGGCATCAGAATGCACATGGAAGGCAAAAATATATCAGTGGGTCATCTATCTCTGGAAGCCCTGTCCAAGGTAATGAAGAGATTCAGAGACTATCTTATTCTATTTTCCTTTCTCACAGAGAATATTGGATATAATAGATACACATTGATTTTATAACTGAGTATCACATGAAACTAAAAAAATCTACAAACTATTTAGTAACATGGTTTGCTAATGCCATTCAGCCACTATTCCCATCATTAAAATAACACAAAGATGTAAGTATTCTCAACTTGTTCTGACACATTAGGAGAAGTCTAAAAAGTCATACCAACATTAATTATCCACAGTAGTTCAAAACATGAGAAAATATAGGGTAGGGCAAAAGTAGGTTTACAGTTGTACGTGAAACAGTTTATTCTTGTATTATTATTGATTAATTATTGTATTATTTTCCATATGAACAACTTTAAACCTACTTTTGCCCCACCCTGTATGGCTACAGCCAATGAATCTCACCTCCCTCCAATATTAAACTTGGTAATGTACATTTTAGCATTCTTCCAGCCTTGGAGACTTTGTGGGAATCAAGAAGTTCCCTTCAATAGAGGATAACACATCATCTGCTAAAATCTTTCTTTCATAAAGCTTTCTATACAGAACTTCTGGCTGAATCCAGGACCTGCTGCTCTATAAGATATAAGATCTATAACATTTATTAAATAGTCCTTAAAAAATCATTGTTATCTGAAAATATCTATCAACAACTAAAATAGCCTACTGCTTAGCTGCCCAGGCAGTGGTAGCCTATTGCTCCCTAATGTTTGGAGGAAACATCCTTCTTCTTATAGAGGGCCCGTACGTTTTTTATTATAAAGTCATCAACCAATACATTTTTAAGTGAAACCTCAAATAAATGAATAAAATAACCTATTCTTTAAATCAGCAATTTCACCTTTAGGAATTTATTTCACAGATATATACTACTGCTGGGATGCAAAAACAAAAGAAAAAAACTTAATTTTATACACATAATTGTATACCACACACACGTTTATTGTAGCATGTTTATAACAGCTATATAGCCTATGTATTATATATAATATAACATGTACACATTTATATGATATATAACATTCCAAAGGTTTGTCAATATGGGAATGATTAAATAAATCACAGAATTTCCAACCCATATAACTGCCATTATTTGACCTTTAAGAAGAATGAGTTAGAATTATTGGGTTGGCCAAAAAGTCCATATGGTTTTTTCCATAAAATAAGAGACACATTTTTTTCAGTTTCACCAATGACTTTCTTGATTTGGATATTTTGAGTTTGCTGGCTACCTCCTGTTATTGGCTCCTAGTGAATAGAGGCCAAGGTGTTGCTAAACATCTTGCAATGCATAAGACAGTCCCACAGCAAAGAATTATTTGGCCAAAATGTCAACAGTACCAAGAAACTCAGCAAACCACTTTTGACAAGTTTGATCAGTCACAGCACCTTCTCCATACACTGCACAAATCTTTTTTTGTGTTTCAGTTGCGTTTTTGTTTCTTGAAATAATAAAGCATAATACGCCAAAAATGTTGCGAATCCTCTTCCATCTTCAATATTAAAATGGCTGCACAAAAATTCACCAATTTTGATGTTTTTTTAAATGCATGCTGTTATGACAGCTGTCACAATACAATCTAACAAAATTGTTTTGAATGAAGTTAAAGACAACTAAGCACTACTAGAGCCATCATACAGAAAAAACATAACAGACTTTTGGCCAATCCAATATATTTTCTACACACATTTAACAATAAAAGTTAAAACCCACACTAATACTTTTTGGGTAAAGTCTGCCACATGGCTTTTAGGGGGAAAAAGTCCATTTCTTAATACACTGAGCAGGAAAGCCATGCTCATAGGTGCTTCTAACAGCCATCCAACCACCACTGAGAACACGGTTTGTTCCCGTTGCCACCTAGAGAAACTCAGCTTCAGGGCAGGACCCACAGTTAAATAGTCCCATGGGTTCCAGGCCAACCGAACCAAGGACCCTATTGCCCTTTATTAGTCATGTATGGTCCTCTGCAGAAACCAGAGGACTGCCTGGATGCAGGACTCCCCATTCTCAATCTGCCTTTAGCTTCAGGAAGGACTCCCGGAGGGTGGACCTTAGCCTCTAGCCTGACAGCTGACAGTGCCAGCAAATCCTGACCACAGTCCCCGTCCCACACTGCTGGGATCCCCAGTAGAAGAGAGGCACCTCCAGCTTCATCCAATGACTGAGGTCAGGGACTCTGGTCAGGACCCTACCTACGCTATCTGAAAGCCAGTCCAGGGAAGTGAAGGTTGGCTGGGAACCTCTGAACTACATCTAGTCACTGGGACATACAGGACAGCATTGTTAACTCTCAAACTTCAAATAGCTACCCCTCAAAGTGACAATGGAGAGAAAATGAGGCCCAGCAAGAGGGAGCATCGGAAGAGGCAGCAGCAGTGAACAGAAGGGCAGGGAAAGGGAAGAAAGCTGTTAACACAGTGAGTTGGAAAATGAAAGGACAGGTTAGAGCATGAAGAGAGAAAAGGGATGGCTTGTCGCTTCGCACAACCACATCAAAATTACAACTAAAATACAGAACCACCATCACTCAGAACCATCAGAAATCGAGTTGAATGGAAGTCTGACAACTATAAAATTAAAGAAATTACGTCCATCCAGACTGGTAGGAGGGGTGCAGATGCAAAACAGGCTGGTCCCACACCCACCTGTGCTGAATAAAAATTCAGGAGGGATGTCTCGGGAGCAAGGATCACAGCCCCACACCAGGCCCCGCTGCCCAGGGATCAAGTGCTAGGATATTCTGTCTGCAAAAACCAGTGGGGATGGAGTTGGTGGAAGAAACTGCTGGAGCCTCAAGAAGTTCCTCTTAAAGAACCCACACATGGACTCACCTACTTAAGACTCACTCCCTCTGAGCCCCAGCACCTGGGTAGCAAATTGAAAGGCACCAATGGAATATAGGAAGAAACTGAAGTGTCTGGCATCAAGGAAGCAGAGGCCATTGTCCCTTTTCTAAGCCCTCCCTGCACAGAGCCTGCAGGCTGGTGTCATATCTGATACTCCCTGATACTCCATCAACCTGGGTAACACTGTTTGACCTGTCTAGGAGATTCCCAGAGACTCCGCCCCACCCAATTTACTGGCCCACCCAAGCTGCTTTTCCGTATGAATGGTTGGTCTTGGCTTCTCCTTCACAACTTCCTAAATCCTACCAGACGAGCAACAGCTGACCTCAGTGAGCCCCAGGCCCAGCACCAGCAGCAGCAGCAGCAGCCAGCCTAGATTCACAGCTTACCTTAGCCTGGGAATCTCCAAGCCCGGCACAAGTAGCAGCTTAGTTTATAGCTCAGGCAGGGTGGGCCCAGGCAAAACACAGCTGGGGGCTGCCCTTGGCCTGCACCACCTGGGAAATCCCAGGGCCAACACACCCAGTGGACAGCTACAGACCACATCGGAGCACCACGACCCTGCCCCTGCACAGTGGATCCTTCATGGAGGGTGGAGGCTGGTGGTCAGTGGTCACAGCCAATCCTTAATAGTTCACTGGTCTGGGTAAATCCCTTCCATTGATCTTCCAACAGAAATCATGGCTCAACTACAAAAGGAGGGTGTACTCAGCCCACATGAAGGGTGCACCTTGAATACCCAACTTGGGTGATAGTGGAGGCTGTGCCACCAGACCCTACAGGATACCTACTACATTAGGCCACACTACCAAGACACGGAGTTAAAGTAGCTCTGCCTAATACATAGAAATGAACACAGAGAGGAGAAGACAAAGAAACATGGCCCAAATGAAAGAACAGATCAAAACTGCAGAAAAAGAGCTAAATAAAATTGAGATAAGCAATCTTATCAGATGTAGAGTTCAAAACATTTGTTATAATCGATGCTCAAGGAACTCAGTGAGGACCTCAGCAGCATAAAAAAGATCCAGTCAGAAATGAAGGATACACTAATTGAAATAAAGAACAATTTTCAGGGAAACAATAGTAGAGTGGATGAAGCTGAGAAGCAAATCAATGATTTGGAACATAAGGAAGAAAATAACAACATATCAGAACAAGAAGAAGAAAAATGAATTAAAAAACGAGGACAGTATCTGGGACAACTTCCAGTGTTCTGACATTCACATCACAGGGGTGTTGGAAGAAGAGAAAGAGCAAGAAATTGGAAATCTATTTGAAAAAATAATGAAAGAAAACTTCCCTAATTTGGAAAAGGAAATAGACATGCAAGTCCAGGAAGCACAGAGTCCCAAACAAAATGGATGCAAAGAGGCCCACTCCCAGACACATCATAATTAAAATGCCAAAGGTTAAAGATAAAGAGAATCTTGAAACAGCAAGAGAAAAGCAGTTAGTTACCTACAGAGGAGTTCCCATAAGACTGTCAGCTGATTTCTCACAAAAAACGTAGCAAGCTAGAAGGGATTGGCAAGAAATATTCAAAGTCGTGAAAAGCAAGGACCTACAGTCCAGATTGCTCTACCCAGCAAACCTATCATTTAGAATTGAAGGACAGATAAAGAGCTTCCCAGGCAAGAAAAAAAAAAAGGAGTTCATCATCACCAAATCATTATTATGTAATATGTTAAAGGGATTTATTTAAGAAAAAGATCAAATCTATGAACAATAAAATAGCAAAAATACATATCTATCAACAATTGAATTTAAAAAACAAACTAAGCAAACAAGAACAGAGACAGAATCATGGCTATGGAGAGCATTTTGATGGCTACGAGATGAAGGGGGGTGTGGGCAAATGGGTGAAGAGGTGAGGGATTACGAAGTACAAATAGGTAGTTACAGAATAGCCATGTGGATGTAAAGTACAGAATAGGAAATGGAGTAGCCAGAGAAGTTATAGGCATGACCCACGGACATGAACAATGGTGGGGGTATTGCCTGAGGGACTGGTGTGTGTTGGGTGGAGGGGGGCAAAAGGGGAAAAATCAGGAGAACTGTAATAGCATAATCAATAAAATATAATTAAAACAAATAAGTTTAAAAAAAGAAAAGAAATTTAATGTGGCAGAAGCCTAGCACCACTTCCAGGAGCTTTTCTCCCCCAAAACTTTAAGTTCAGTTGTTCCCCATCCCTACCTTTCTTTGAACACTGACCACATGGTCAGATAATTTTCAGTGATGATGTATTTGCTGGACCAATTCTCTTGGGACTAACTAATGTTTCTTTAGCATAAATCGTCAGAGAACTAATGATAGGCACCTGTGAATAAGGCATTACTCCTCAATGAGTAAATACAGGTAAATCAAACCCTCCTCCCACCATGACTACCAACACTCCCTTAAACTATTTAATTGAAAGGGTTCAGAAAAATATGTATCATCCCTTGTTTTTAGCGAAGTCATACCACACTGGCTTGCTGACCACAGAGACTGTATTCAAACCATTTGCCTCCCTTGCTTGAGACCTAAATCAGTATGAATATTCCATATGTCTCCAAAAAACTACAAAAAAAGAATTAATTCCAAGCTCACTCCTTTTGAAGAGACTTTTGTATACCATAGTGCTCAAACCTTTTTGGCTGGAGGGTCAACTCATGTCCAATCCCCTCACCTCTATCGTCGGCAGCCGTCCGTCTCGAGAGACGATGGTGTAGCTTCTTAAGAGTCTATCTGCACCGCCGAGAATGGCTGTGCAGTCCGACTCGGGAGTGACACGGTATCTGTCTCCTCCCGTGTTGAATCAACATCTTGCGATGACGCTGGAGTGTCCTCTCCAGTGGAGCTGAAGCTACAGAGCCTGGGCAGGGTGATATGGAGGGTCTGCTGTTGCCCATGCAGCAGACCCCCCCTCTCTTCGCAGCTGAAGGGTCCAAGGGAAAGACGGAGTCAATACAGCTTGGCTTCAGGTGCGCCGCAGGAGTTGCCGGTGTTGACTACAACGTCAAACCGCCTTAGGGACTCCGGCTCCGGATTTTCTGTCGGGGTTTACTCCCTTAGCCTTTCCCCTGAAGAGGTATGCCGCAAGGCAGCGGAGGTTTTTTGGAGTCAGAGTTTTCCTTCTCTGATGTGCCCTGACTGGAAGATCGAACCAGCGACACTTAGCTCGCAGGCCGACGCTCAATCCACTGAGCCAAACCAGCCAGGGTTCCTCACCTCTATATACTGCTGTTTTTATAATTGCTGACTCCCATTCTATAGCCAAGCCAATTAGTGTAGGCCAAGCGTGTGGAGCCTGAAAACCTGGAACACATAGCTCACTCTGAGAAAAACAGGAAGTCTCCTTCTCCTGTCAGAAGTTCGCTCAAGTGAGAACTATGCCTAGCCAACAAATGTCAAAAGTCTAAGAGATGGATATTAACAGTTCTGTATAATACCTGGGAACATCAGCAAGGGCTATGAATCTCCCTTTGACTGATAATAGGCATGGTGGACTGACATAGGATAGGGGAATTTTAGAAAGATTTTACTTATATTTAGAGGGGAAGGGAGGGATAAAGAGAGGGAGAGAAGCATTAATGTGTGGTTGCCTCTCATAGGCCCCCAAACCTGGGCCTGGCCCACAACCCAGGCAAGTGCCCTAAGTGGGAACTGAACCAGCGACACTTTGGTTCGCAGGCTGGCACTCAATCCACTGAGCCACACCAGGCCAGGGCAAATAGGGGAATTTTTAAAATCACTATTTCACTCATTCAATTTAGTGAGCTTTATTACCAACTTTTGTCTCTGATGAGCTTAATAACAAATTCCTTCAGGGCTGAAAGGGTGTTGGGTCTAAAGCCCCACACACCTGCTAGGTTACTGATTTACTCCAAACACTATAAGAGTGGGAAAAAGAGTGGGGGAACTGATTTACATGTGAAGTACAAACATGCACTTACCCTCAGGCCTGCAGATCTGGATTATAGGCATATTGGTAACCAACCCCAACTACTCAGGAAAAAAACAAACACAAACAAACAAACAAACCAACAAAAAAAGCCTTAGGGTTTGAAGGAGGCTTTTACAAAAATTTAGAGTACCCAACTCTTTTTCTTTTCACTTGGTCTCAAAATTTACTGTTCATCTTGAATTAAAATATTTGCTTTGAATGAGCTCAAACTTCATAAAAGCTTCTCATTAATTCTCCTTAGTAGCTCTATGAAGGGACTACTGACCCTTAATTATCCCATTTTAAGGTCAAGGAATGTTTCAGTGCCAAGAAAGGAGGGCCCTGCCCAAGGCCTTGGGTGACAAAGGTGCAGGCCTAGAATGATCCCAGGAAGGTCTCTAGCCCTTACCCTAATCCTCTCACCTGGACCCAGTTCTCCTTAAGGGAGGGCATGTCAGTTACTCAACAGAACACCCAGCCCGAGTGTGCCCTGTTTAGGGAAACACACTAACATTTTTTTTTTCCTGACAAGGAAGTCTTAAATTTTGTCATTGGGAAAACTTGTGGAGGCGGCAGGAGTGAATTAAAGTGGAAAATTCCCCAAAACTCTTGGCCTACTTAATTAACCACCCTGACAGCACATAGTTTTATAGTGTTTGGGGGAGAGGAGGGCAGACTGTTTCCAAAGGAAGCATGATTAGTTGGCCGGTTCAAATATTTCCAAAGGGATTTAGAAAATGGTTAACAATTAAAAAAAAATATGGCCAAGAAATTTCATATCCAGCAATTCTTAATGTTATGAGTCTCCTGCAAAGTCTCTGAAAAATCACTATTATAGGGTAGACAGGGGCTCATTGGATAAGTAGTAATGTATGGTAAACACATTGTTCGGGTGACCTACCTTAAGACTTCTTTTATAGAGAATGACTTCATTGATCTCACTGGAAGCTCACTGAAAGTTTGGTCTCCCCAGGTGTAACCACTCTGGATACCATCCCATCCCTTGAGTGCTGGGCAGGTCTCTACATTTATATACAAACCAGCTTCAGCCACTACCCAAATTCTCAGCAATTCCCTAAACTGCCTTTTACTGTAGGAGATCCCTGGAGGTCCAGTTCTGTTTTCTGGAGTCAAACAAATACAAAACAAGTTGGTGGGAAGGTTCAGCCATTTCACCTCCTCCCAGAAAACAGAAGTTCCTAAGGTTCTGTGTAAAATGGACATCGGAGCATTTTTTTTTTTTTTTTTTGTCAGTCACAGAATCAGTAAGTTCCAGAGCTGGGAAAAACCATAAATCATCAAATCATTCCTCTTCAGTAATTAAAATATTTTCTTTCTGTCTCTCAGAAAGGTAAGACAAAATGGCCAATTAACACCTAAGCATTCTGAAGCTGGGAAGCCCACAAGCTGAAAAGAAGAGGTAGAAAAAGAGAACTCTTTGTTCTACAATTAACAAAGAGTATGGGACTCCTTTCAGCTTCCCCAATGCCCATATTCATGTTTTCGGCACTGAATATCTTTTAATAACTTGCCCCCATTAAATCTCATACCAATCACTTGGGGTTTGGGTTTCACCCTGGCGACAAGAAGTGTTTGTAAGACAGTTTGAAACCTCTGATGAAAAACAAGTGCTGTTGTAGACAATCCAACTACCGTGCATATAGAGGGTGGGGCAAAAGTAGGTTTAGGGTTGTTTTATGGAAAACAGTGCAAGAATTAATAAATAATAATAGAAGAATAAACTGTATTTCGTGTACTCACAACTGTAAACCTGCTTTTGCATCACCGTGTAGAGGGACGCAAAGCTCTCAGGCAGACATTAAATCTGGCCAAATGAGATAAGAAAATGAGCTGCAGTTGGTGCTTCCTTTCTGAGAAGTCATTTTTGTTTTAATCAGCTAACAATGACTGGAGTGTACAGCACTTGGCTGCCTGCACCCCCATCCCTGTCTGTTATAACGATTTTATAAACGGGGTTCGCAGAATCTCATCACATCAGACTTCCAGATGTTGTCACCTCTTTCCCAGGTTGTCACAACAGCCTCCTCTGTATCTCCCCATCACAGTGATCCTGCTACCCCAATCCAGCCGACGCTCCAATGACTCCCACAGCACACAAACCTTCAGCCGGGCACTCCAATGTTTTCCTAACCCGCCCTCACCTAATTCTCCAACTTGTTTCCCTCCACACAACCCTAGTACTCGGTCCAGCGAGTCACAGAATCGTCTTTCCTTTTCCTCCAGCTCATGGACTGCGGTCTCCTCCGGAGGTCTCCTATCTCCCTCCCTCTACCCTTCCAATTTCTCACGCCGGTTAGAACAGTTCCCACCCTGCAGGACTCCGCTCATATTTCACCTCCCCCAACAGGTTTACTCGGTCTCAGCGGTCAGGATTCCTCCCCACCGCAGCACCCTGTCTGAACACCCTCGGCCCCTGCTCCCACCGGCGGGACTCCGGAGCGGCCTCCAGCTCCCCGCAAGCCCACCTCAAAGCACCGGGTAGGTCTCTGGCAGAGCCTCAGAAATCGCAGCCGAAGGCAAAGAGATGCAGGAGCATCCCGCAGACGTCCCTCGAGACGGGGTGTGGCAAGTCTCTCCTCAAGCCCGTCCACTCCTCGAACCGCGACCACTAAAACGCGGAGCCCCTTAGCCCACAGCCCAGAGGCCAGGCGGACGGCGCCGGATTCCCCCCAGCCTCCGCCAGCTGCGCGGCGACCCGGAGCCGGAGGAACAGTCGTGTGGGGTGAGGGTGTGTGTGTGTGTGTGTGTGTGTGTGTGTGCGTGCGTGTGTGTGGAGACATCCAGGTGGGCTTCGGGCAGGCTGCAGCCGCTCCCCAGGAGCACTCTTCTCCCGGGGCTGCGAGCACTCCCGCCGGAGCCGGCCCAACCCGCTCCGGTGTCCGTTGCTCTCGGGGAGCCCTCTGGGGAACTCGGCGACGCGCACAACCCGAGAAGGGCCCTGCCCACGCCTCACCCCCTCCATGGTCCCAGCTTGGCCGGGCCCGGGGCCGCCTCACCTCTCCAGCAATGGGCCGGGCACCGGTTGCGTCGGGAGCGGACGGGACCAGGCAAGAAGATACAAATAGCTCAGCACTTCCCTCGGAGTGAGTGCGGAGCCGCAGCGCGCCTGACGTCACGGTAGCCCCAGCAGCCGCAAGCTGCGAGTCACCTGATCACCCTGG
This sequence comes from Furipterus horrens, assembly GCF_987537825.1. Lineage (NCBI taxonomy): Eukaryota > Metazoa > Chordata > Mammalia > Chiroptera > Furipteridae > Furipterus > Furipterus horrens. Next base: position 73,873,557 of record NW_028327180.1, read on the forward strand.
CAACTTGCGCGGGGCGGGGCGGGGCGGGGCGAGGCGAGGGGCGGTGTCACGGCACCGGCCCCGCCCCCGGCCTGGGGCCTTCGGGCCCCAAGGGGAGTGCCAACCTTCCCAGCCGCCAGCGCCGCAGGGGCTGGAGATCAGGCTCTGCCCTGCCTGCTCTGGCCTCTGAGCTACACTGGATGCCTGGTGCCCCCAAGCTCTCCCCTCAGGCGTAATCAGTTCTCCGAGACTCCAAACGGCACACCCTCTCCTAGATAACCCCACTGCTAGAGCAAGTGCCTGGAAGGCAGGGCCTGTGTCCCCTTGGTGCCTGGCTCAGTGCATAGCACCCAGGGTTAACTGTGGGCAGCTCCTCTTCTAATTTTCTTGGTCCAGCTAGGCTCAGATACGTTTACTCCCGGAGCTGTACCTGGGAAGACTGGGGCTGAGGCTCATCCCTGGATTGCTCTCTCTGACAACTTTACCCCCCCTAAACCTCACGTGCAGCCTTTGCTGGAGAATGTAATCAGATTTCTTTGATTCGGAAGATGGGAGAAGAAGGGTTGGAGCGCAGGCCCCGCCCTCCTGTCCTGAAGGCCTCTATTCCAACAGAAAGCGAAATCACTGAAACACTTGCAGAGCTTTTCCTTCGAATTCCTCCCCTTCCTTGCTATAATCGTAAGACTATACCTCTATGCTGACCCCTGGCTGGTTTGGCTCAGTGGATTGAGCGTCGGCCTGCGAGCTAAGTGTCGCTGGTTCGATCTTCCAGTCAGGGTACATCAGAGAAGGAAAACTCTGACTCCAAAAAACCTCCGCTGCCTTGCGGCATACCTCTTCAGGGGAAAGGCTAGGGGAGTAAACCCCGACAGAAAATCCGGAGCCGGAGTCCCTAAGGCGGTTTGACGTTGTAGTCAACACCGGCAACTCCTGCGGCGCACCTGAAGCCAAGCTGTATTGACTCCGTCTTTCCCTTGGACCCTTCAGCTGCGAAGAGAGGGGGGGGTCTGCTGCATGGGCAACAGCAGACCCTCCATATCACCCTGCCCAGGCTCTGTAGCTTCAGCTTCACTGGAGAGGACACTCCAGCGTCATCACAAGATGTCGATTCAACACGGGAGGAGACAGATACCGTGTCACTCCCGAGTCGGACTGCACAGCCATTCTCGGCGGTGCAGATAGACTCTTAAGAAGCTACACCATCGTCTCTCGAGACGGACGGCTGCCGACGACAATGATACCTCTATGCTAATTTGAAAAGATAATGTGCACCACTATGTTCATTGAAGCATTATTTACAATAGCCAGGATATGGAAACAACCTAAGTGTTCATCAATAGATGACTGGATAAAGAAGTGGTACATATATACAATGGAATATTACTCTGTAACTTTCCAGTCTCTGAACATAATCCATCAGCTTCAAAATAAAATTTAACACCCAACAGAGGTCCCAGTTTGAGAGTCACTGCTTATCTCATCTCTTCTCCTTTTCCTGAGTTTCATTTATATTTTACTCTTCTACACCCTGCACTGCTATAGAAGTTTCATATATATTGTTCTCCCCTCTCAGATTTTGGAATTATAAACCAAAAAGTTGTTTATAATCAATTTCTAGTGAGAGCCTTTAGGTGCCTGGCAATGGACAATACCAGGAAGATTGATCCAACATCCCTGAAAATCACCAGTTTATGGGTAGTGTCTCATATCCAAGTACTACCTGTTTATTATTTACTTAATAGTTTTATTATTTTTGCCCTGGCTGGTTTAGCTCAGTGGATTGAGCGTCGGCCTGCGAGCTAAGTGTCACTGGTTCGATCTTCCAGTCAGGGTACATCAGAGAAGGAAAACTCTGACTCCAAAAAACCTCCGCTGCCTTGCGGCATACCTCTTCAGGGGAAAGGCTAAGGGAGTAAACCCCGACAGAAAATCCGGAGCCGGAGTCCCTAAGGCGGTTTGACGTTGTAGTCAACACCGGCAACTCCTGCGGCGCACCTGAACCCAAGCTGTATCGACTCCGTCTTTCCCTTGGACCCTTCAGCTGCGAAGAGAGGGGGGGTCTGCTGCATGGGCAACAGCAGACCCTCCATATTACCCTGCCCAGGCTCTGTAGCTTCAGCGTCATCGCAAGATGTCGATCCAACACGGGAGGAGACAGATACCATGTCACTCCCGAGTCGGACTGCACAGCCATTCTTGGCGGTGCAGATAGACTCTGAAGAAGCTACACCATCGTCTCTCGAGACGGACGGCTGCCGACGACGACGACGACGACGACGAATAGTTTTATTTAAGTGAGACTTTTTTAGTTTTATACATTTACTTTAAAAAGAGTCCTGGCTGGTGTGGATCAGTGGATTGAGCACTGGCCTGTGGATCGAAATGTTGCCAGTTCAATTCCCAGTCAGGGCACATGCCTGCCTCACAGGCCAGGTCCCAGTTGGGGGCGTGCAAGAGGCAACCGATTGCTGTATCTCTCACACATCAGTGCTTCTCTCTCTCTCTCTTTCTCCCTCCCTCTAAGAATGAATAAATAAATAAAATATTTAAAAAAAAAAAAGCCCTGACTGGCGTGGCTCAGTGGATTGAGCACCGTCCTGCAGACTGAAAAGTTGCTGGTTCGCGATTCCCAGTCAGGGTACCTGCCTGGGTCGCGGGCCAGGTCCCCGGTTGGGGGCATGCAAGACGCAACCAATCAATATTCCTCATGCGCATTGATGTTTCTCTCCCTTTATTTCTCCCTCCTTCCCACTCTCTCTAATAATAAATAAATAACATATTTTTAAAGAATTAAAAAGAAACTAGTGTATAAAAGGGGGTGGGAATAGTTGTAAAAGATAGAGGAGAATCATTACTCTAGCCAGAAAGAGTTGACTAATGGGGGAAAAGATGTTGAAAATATGAGCCCAGGGCACAGGGGGCAGAAATTAGTTGCCAGGAAGATAGTGGGAGCAGGGCAGGAGCAGGCAGACCTGGGTGTTTGACAGATCTGGGGAGGGGAACTCCATCTGGAGATCAGGGAGGGCTGGGGGCAGAGTTGGGTCAGAACAGAGGGGGAAAGTGCTGGGAGCAGAGAGAAGGGAGAAGGGATGGTGAGAAAGGAGAAGCAGCCAGAAATTTGTGGAGGAGTTGCTGAAAGGGAGCACAGTGAGATGCACAGAGACTTAAGAAGAGGGGCTGGCAGCATTAAAGGAAGGAGGGCTGTGAGGTTACAGAAGTGAGGGCTGTGGAGAATGAACCAGACCAAGAAGTAGGCTGGCAGGGGAGCGCAGCATTGTCAGCTTCTGAGGAAGGGAGGTCATTCACACACACCCCCCAAACCATCTTTGGACCATTGAGGGGCAAGAATCACCCTTTGCCGAACACTGACGCAGAGGAAAGAGCAGAGATATTACACCCAGAAATACACTCTGGAACTAAGGTTTTCAGGCTGGAAAGTTTTCCAGGCCCTTGGGTGTAGGCATATGCCTCTGAGGCTCTAATCTGGGCAGGGCAAAGTGAGGATGGGGATGGAAGGCAGGGATAACTGTCTTGGAAGGGAAGGAAACTTCTCATGGCATCTGGGTACGACAGCTGGGACATACGGGAATCAGCTGTGCTAAGGGGGGGAAACATAGTAGGATATGTTTTTAGTAATGCCCCTGGCTACTTCCCTTTTACAGTGTGAGAGGACATAATCATCAAAGAAAAAATAGAATATCTCCTCCTACCCTGTCACCCCTACCTTCACCGTGTGGAAGGAGTGTTCTCATGTGAGTACACTCAGGTAATGTTGCTGACAGCATCCAAGAACCAGAGATGTGGCCAGGGAGTGCCTCCCACATGGCTCTTTTCTAGGATGTGACCTGAAGTCCCAGGACTAAGCAGTAAGCCAGATGTAGAAGTTGCCAGAGATTTACGAAGCTTCTTCACAACAGCAGCGAGTTTCCATTTCTAGAAATAAAGAAATATATCTGTGTAGAGGTCCCTGACAAAGTGTATCTTCTGTGAAAGTCCATTAGCCACAGAAGCTATAATGAATTTTCAACATTTGTGAATTCAGGAGAAGAATCCAAGGATTGTGGAGGCAACATGATGCATTGGTTAGGAGCCTATGTTCTGAGATTTATCAATTTGTGAACTTGGGCAAGTTACCCACCTTCTTGGAGCCTCAGTCTTATCTGTAAAATAGGGATAATAATACCTACCTCACAAGACTATCATAAACTGTAGGTGAAGTCTAGGTCCACAAAAGAACACAGATTCATAATTTTTAAAAAGGCTATTTAAAAAAAAATTTGTATTGATTTTTAGAGAGAGAGGAAAAGAGAGAAAAAAAACATTGCCTCCCATACATGCCCTAACTGGGGATCAAGTCCGCAACCTTTTGGTGTATGGGCTAACACCCCAAGCAATTGAGCCACCTGGCCAGGGCTCAAAAGGCCATTTTGAAACCATTGTATTTTCATTGTCATTGCACTCCATTTGCTCACTCAACCTTGGATGAAAGAATATTTCTTGGATGTCTATTGTGTACTCAGCACTGTGACAGATACGACAGGAGAGTGTCCCCTAACTTGGTCCTAGCATGAGACCTCTGAAGACCTCTGTAAGATTGAATGCTAAACTATGTCATGCCCTTCTGTGTCCTTGATGTTCACGGGAAGTGAGGCCATGCCAGCTGCATTGGCTAAGGTGAGATGCACAAAAGGAAGGGTCCAAAGCAGAGCCGTGAAAGGCAGAATTTGGAGAAGTGATGACGAAACAGCATTCCTGGTCATGTCATCTGGACAGCATGTGCACTTGGGACAGGGGCTCAGTAAATATTTGCTGAAGGAATGAATGATTGAATGAATAAATGAACAAATAAACAAAGACAATAAAATTAGAGCACGGTAATCATAAGACCAGCTTAATTGGACTATGGAAACTGAGAGCTGTAAGAAATAAGGTACAGAGTGGGCTATGGAAGAGATTTTGAGACAGTAGAATCTTCTGGTAGGAACACAGGGTTGCATTCAGACCCCATCACTTATTGGCCTTGTGACCTTGAGCAAGTTATTTAACTTCTCTGTGCACTAGTTTCCTCATCTGGAAAAAAATAGGGATAACATTGATTTCTACCTTATAGTGTCATTTGTAGGATTAACTGAGATAATGAACATGAAACCTAAGCATGGTGCCTGGCACATAGTAAGTACTCCAAACTGTTGGCTTTTTATTAATAGTAGTTTTATTAAGGGCCAAGAAGAAGAGGATATATTCAATATGAAAACTATAGGGGCACCTGGCTGGTGTGGCTCAATGCATTGATCTCTGGCCTGAGAACCAAAAGGTCGCCTGTTTGATTCCTGGTCAGGGCACATGCCTGGGTTGTGGGGCAGGACCCCAGTTGGGGTGTGCAATAGGCAACCAATTGATGTTTCTCTCACATGTGGGTGTTTCTCTCCCTCTTTTTCTCCCTCCCTTATTCTCTCTCTAAGAATAAATAAACAAATAAAATATTTTAAAAAGAAAAAGAAAACTATAGGGGCCACTGAAGCTCCCCAAAGTGGGAAATGAGAATGGGATGCCGTGCTTTGTGAAGAATCCTTTGGTAGCAGAATTCAGGCTGGTCAGAAGGGAAGGTAGGGCCATGGGAAAGGTGCGGCCCCAAGAGGCGAAGAAGGGCTGATAACAGCCTAGGAACAACCCCTGAAAGGAGAAAGCCTGCCCCGCTCACTCATACATGTGCGCAAGTCAGAGCCATAAGACATAAGCTATGAGACATAAGGAGGTGCTCAATCACCCTACTCAATGAACAACTCTAAATGTCGCACAAGTTGAACAACATCTTTTTGGAGCTCACAGGCTCAATGACGAACACTAGTAGAATTCCCCCGAGTTAAGTACAGAGAGTTTTAAAGCACTGGGGAAGTCTTCTAAGACCTGGCCTCTGGCTTATTTCTATGTCTCCCCCTTACCCATCTTGGAAGTAAACAAATGAACACATGTCAAGGAAAACCAGTGAATATGGCCAGCACATGCATGAAAACCAGAAAAGAATGACCAGATTCCTTTTTCATGTCAGGGTATCAAAGAAAGAAGGAAAAGAAAATATGCTTCTTCGGTTTCCTAGCTTCCTACTCTGCCTGATTCTAATGGAATTTGAGGTTCATGTGAAGGAGAAAGGCAAAGTCATCAGTTTGCTTCTGGCCATGGTTCAAGGTTTGGTTTTCACCTGAGCAATGGCTTTCCCAGTTTTATGACTTTTTCTGGTCTACATTTTCAAATTCCAATTCGCCAGTCAGGGAAGTCTCCATGCAAGTGATTCAAATGCTATTCAGGTTGGTCTAAGAAAAAGGAAGAGAGAATTTATTGGTTTATGAAACCAAAAATCCAGAGGAGAATCTAAGCTGCACGCAAAACTGGACTCAGGCACTCAAATACTGGCACCAGGAATCTCTGATCTTGCTCTGTCTCTCAGCTCTCTTTCCCCTGCATTCTCAGGCAGTCTCTCTGAGAGTATTAGAATTACATTCTCCCAGTGAAAAGTCCCAGCAGACAAAAGCTTTCTTTTTTCCCAACAGTACTAAGAAAAGCTCCAGACTGGAGTCTTAGTGTTTACACTGGCTTTGGGTAACTCTTTTTTGTCTAAATGTGTGGTTGCAGCCAAGGAATAGGACACCTTGGCTAGGAGTGACACCTCTGGAGTTGGGGGTGGGGTTATTCCCTCCCACATCCCACATTTGAAAGTGTGGAAGAAACAGCTTTCCCAGGAAAGTCTAGTTACCAGAGCTAGGAGGAATGGATGCTGAGCAAACAAAAAACACAGCTGACCCCTACAGGCCACAGATACCAAAACCACAGCCCATGGAAGGTTCCTGTAGGCACATGTAATATAATATTCCAATAGGCTAACCTTGAATCCACTTAAGAGCCAACTCACCTTCTCTTGTATTTCCAGGACATTGTATCCACTGGGGAACAAACTCCCGGCACTAGGAGGGGGAACCTTATTGAGATGGTGGCATAGAATCTGCCATTGGTTTTACCTAAGTGCACTCTCCTCTCTTGGAAGTATTACTTCTGAGGAAAGTGCTTCAGAGAACACTTAATGTTTTAAATGTGTGTACAGCACCCTGAGTTCTAAGAGTCATCACATAAATGCATGTGTTTGTAATTGTGACTTTCTGAAGCACTGCCTCCTGAAGTGGCCTGGCATTTGGATATTGATCTTAAAAACCCAGCCATAGAGAAGAATATGTTTTTCTCCCAGGCTGTGACTCAACTAAGTAGGGCAATGAAGTTCCCATCAACTCTGAAGAATCTCCTGGCTTTTTAATATTTTGAAAGAATAAGGGAAAAAAAACTACATAAATTAGAAATAATCAGCCTGTAAGTACATTTTCATTTGTATTTATAGAATAAGCCAACCATAATTTAGCACATAACACATGAAGAATAAAAACTCAGAAAACATTAAATTCACATATTCATTCAACACAGTTACTAAGTGCCTGCCATGTGCCAGGGATGGTACCAGATTCTGAGGATGTAGGAATAAACAAAACAGATTTTTTTAATCCTTGCTTACTGCCCTGGCTGGTGTGGTTCAGTAGATTGAGTGCCGGCCTGCAGACTGAAAGGTTGCTGGTTTTATTCCCAGTCAGGGCACATGCCAGGGTTGTGGGCCAGGTCCCCAGTTGGGGGCATGTGAGAGGCAACCAATCGCTGTTTCTCTCACACATCATGCTTCTCTCCGTCTTTCTCCCTCCTTTCCCCTAAAATCTTTAAAATCCTTGCTTACATGAAGCTTGCGTTCCAGTAGGTGTGTCTATCTGTATACCATCCTCCAGTGTTGACAGGAAATAGTCAATATATTAATAAACATACAGGACAAATTCTCAGTGAGTGGTTCCTCTAGGCTACACTTTCTGCCAGTGTTCTGCCTTATTATTCTCTTCTTCCTAGGGATTCAAAAGAAGTTTCAGAGACATGCAGACACCTGTTCAAAGAGCCATAGGAATCAAGACTGAAACTCACACCTCCATATCTGCTTTCTAACTTGAACCTTCTCTTAGGGTGTGGATGGGGGATTATGGGGAGAAGTGGGGACTATGGCAAACTGGATAACAAACAGTGCAAAGGGAGCCACTATTATTAAACTCCAGCCACTTGTCAAATGGGAATGTGGCCAATTGTGGCCAGGTGTTCTGATTTTTTAAGAGAAGCCAGCAAATAGGATTTTGATGTGAAAACCAATTTTTAAAACATGGTGAAAGCTGAAGATAATCCATTTGGGCATAATTCAGACCACAGATCTTCCCCTCTGTTGGAAGTCACACTGTGCCCAGAGGTTGCTGGTCAGGTAGGATTCCACATAGCAACCCTGAAACCAAATATGGGTAAAAACCCACAAATATAGCTGTGGTCCTTGCACAAAGTACTTATTTCTCAGGTTGATTTTATAAGGCTAAGGTAGAAACATGGTGCCCTTGTTTACCAAAAAAGCAAAGTCCTTAATGAAAGGTAACAGCCAGGGAGCAGCTGGAGCATTCCAACCCTCCTACTGTGGGGGAGGTTGGCAGAGAACCATCCTATGCTGGGTTGACAAGCCATGCTTATCTGAAAGGGAAAATTTAACTTCAGGGCGGGCTCTGTGTTATATCTGAGGTCCTAATGATGATCATTATTCTGTCAGCACGCAAGACGTGGTTCAAAATAATTCTCCTAAATGTCACATTCTACTCGCTTCCTGGCCCTTACTTGCCTTCTCTACCTATGGCCTCCCACACTCAATAAGGCTTTCCTCTTCCCCACCCCATTTGCCAAGGGATGGCAGCCACTGGACACATGGAGCTTTCATCACTGGGGGTAGTCTGTGATTGGAATGGAGTTGGTCTCCTGGTGGCAGCAGTGCCTCTTCTGTCTTGGCCTTTGGAGGGAGGGGGGGAGCTCAGAAGAACTTTCATGTTAAAAGACACATTTACACCCTTGATAGACTGAAACTGTAAGACAATAGTTTTACTTAAAAAGTGTCAAGGAATTCCCATCCTTCTGATCTTAACAAGATCAGAAAACCCCTGTTTACTACAAGACTGTTTCAGAAAGAGAAGTAAAACCTGGCACATGAAAAATCCCATTTCTATCTGCTCTCAAGATAGTAAATTTGCAGCCATATGCCACGTGTATTTCATCATAGCAAAACAGCACTGAAGTGCGCTGGGGACAGATTTGCTGCTGCTGCTGCTGCTGCCACTGCCACCTCCACCACTTCCTTCTGTTACTTGGATAAAGCTAAGACATGTGGTGGCATCGTTGTGAGATTCCTAGAAGTGCTCTTGCCTGGGACCCTATAATATGAGGCTCTAAATCCCACCTCCTCTGGGCCTGGGGAGACTTCCCTTTGGAAAACACACATAGTAAGGATATGGATACCTTCTGAAAGAATGGGACAAAGGAAATTTGCATTCTCCCCGCTTCCTTGCCTGAAAGACCATTTGAGATTAGAGAAGTGACTTTTCCCACTCAGGAAGGCAGAGCAATGCTATGCTTAATAGTGTCCAGAGACTTGGGTTCCAGCCCTGGTTCCCCTACATCATTGCTACAGAACTCAGAGCAATTTTCTTAATTCTTTTTGGGCCTCAGTTTTCTCATCTGAGGCATGGAAATAACAATAGGTCTGAGCACATGGAGCTATTGCAAAGGTTCATTGGTGAGATGCCACACATGCAATAGAAGCTACTCTCTGCACAGAGCTCGTTGTCCAGTTCACCACAGCCTCCATGAATCCCCATTCTGCTGCCCGATCCACACCCTAAGAGAGGGTACAAATCAAAAGGCAGATATATGCTCCAGTCTTGGCCTCACCACTTATTTCTGTGGCTCCTTGGACAAATCACCAGGAGTTACACATGATGACCAAGGCCAACTGTTGTAATTCTTAGCTGCACCAGTAAAACCACAAGTTATCTTTGCTCCTACCACATTCAGAGTCTTACTTTAGATGCCAACTTTACCTGAATTCCTGGGCTGCTTAGGTCACAGTCCAGATGAGAGTGTGGCTGTCATGCCTCCTGTTCCAGGCCCCTGGAGAGGCCATATTGGCATCTGGGTAGGTATGGAGTCCACCTGCATCAGAGCAGGAGGGGCACTTTGTACATATGCAGAATCCTGGGCACCACCCTAGACCCACCGCTTCTGAATCAGTGGGGCCAGGGTCCAGGAATCTGCAGGTGTAACACACCATCCGAGGGAGCGGATGCATGTAAAAGTTACCTTTTAGGGCCCTCCGGTGCCTGAAACTCAAACAGGTCTTTACCTCAACCTGATTTTCCTCACGTGTCCTGTTTAATTGGACCAAGGCAATGAAAGCAAAAATAAAAAGGTGGGCCCTGGCTAGTGTGGCTCAGTGGATTAAGCGCTGACCTGCAAACTGAAAGATGGCTGGTTCGATTCCCAGTCAGGGAACATGCCTGGGTTGTGGGCCAGATCCCCAGCTGGGAGCGTGTGAGAGGCAACCAATTGATGTTTCTCTCACACATCAATATTCCTCTCCCTCTTTTTCTTCCTCCCTTCCCTTCTCTCTAAAAGTAAATAAATAAAATCTTAAAAATAAAATAACTAGGCAGGATTACATCAAACTATAGAGCTCTGAGCAGCAAGTGAAAACAGCAACAAAATGAAAATTAACCTACTTAATGGGAGAAATTATTTGCAAGTCATATATCTGATAAGAAGCTAATAACCAACATGTATAAAGAACTCATTGGATACCCTGGCTGGTTTGGCTCAGTGGATTGAGCGTCGGCCTGCGAGCTAAGTGTCGCTGGTTCGATCTTCCAGTCAGGGCACATCAGAGAAGGAAAACTCTGATTCCAAAAAACCTCCGCTGCCTTGCGGCATACCTCTTCAGGGGAAAGGCTAAGGGAGTAAACCCCGACAGAAAATCCGGAGCCGGAGTCCCTAAGGCGGTTTGACGTTGTAGTCAACACCGGCAACTCCTGCGGCGCACCTGAAGCCAAGCTGTATTGACTCCGTCTTTCCCTTGGATCCTTCAGCTGCGAAGAGAGGGGGTGTCTGCTGCATGGGCAACAGCAGACCCTCCATATCACCCTGCCCAGGCTCTGTAGCTTCAGCTTCACTGGAGAGGATACTCCAGCGTCATCGCAAGATGTCAATTCAACACGGGAGGAGACAGATACCGTGTCACTCCCGAGTTGGACTGCACAGCCATTCTCGGCGGTGCAGATAGACTCTTAAGAAGCTATACCATCGTCTCTCGAGACGGAGGGCTGCCGCTGACGACGACGATAAAGAACTCATACAATCCCATAGCAAAAATATAAGCAACCTAATTAAAAAAATTAGGCAGAAGATCTGAACAGACATTTTTCCAAAGAAGATACAAATGGCCAACAGATACATGAAAAGGTGCTTAATATCACTAATTATCGGGGAAACGCAAATCAAAACCTCAATGAGTTATCACCTCGCACTTGTCTGAATGGTTATTACCAAAAAGACAAGCAATAACAAGTGCTGGCAAGGATATGAGGAAAAGGGAACCCTTGTGCATTGCTGGTGGGAATGTAAATTGGTGCAGCCACTATGAAAAACATTATGGAGTTTCCTCAAAAAATAAAAATAGGCACTGCTGGAGTGACTCACTTATATGCAACATCATCCCATAGATTAAAACGTCGTGGGTTTTTTTCCTAGTCAGAGCACATGCCTGGGTTGCGGATTTGGTCCCCGGTTGGGGTGCATACAAGAGGTTCCTGGTCAGGGTGCGTACAAAAGGCAACCAATCAATGTTTCTCTCTCGCATCAATGTTTTTCTCCTTCCATCTCTCCCTCCCTTCCCCTCTCTCTAAAATCAATAAACATGTCCTCAGTGAGGAATAAATAAATAAATAAAGAAAGAAAGAAAGAAAGAAAGAAAGAAAGAAAGAAAACTACCATATGATCCAGCAAATCCCATTCTGAGTATTTATCTTAAGAAAACAAAACCACTAATTTGAAAATGTATCTGTACCCCCATGTTCACTGCAACATTACTTACAACAGCCAAAATATGGAAACAACTCAAGTGTTCATCAATAGATGAATGGATAAGAAGTGGTACATGTAGCCCTGGCTGGTGTGGCTCATTGGATTGAACACTGGCCTGTGAACAGAAAGACTGCAGATCCAATTCCCAGTCAGGGCACATGCCTGGGTTGCGGCAAGGTTCCCACTTGGGGACATGTGAGAGGCAACCAATCAGTCTTTTTCTCTCACATTGATGTTTCTCTCCCTCTCTTTCTCCCCCCTTTTCCCCCTCTCTAAAAATAAATAAATAAAATCTTTAAAAATATATAAAAAAAGAAGTGATACATATATACAATGGAATATCATTCAGCCATAAAGAACAATGAAATTTTGTCATTTGCAAAAAAAAAGATGGAACTTGAAGGTGTTATGCTAAGTGAAATAAGTCAGGGAAAGACAAATACCACGTAATCTCATGTATATATGGAATTTTAAAAAGAACCCAAACTCACAGACATAGATAACAGATTAGTGGTTGCCGGAGGTGGGGGATGGGTGGTGAAATGGGTGAAGTGGGGGTCAAAATGTACAAAATTCCAGTTAGGGGATGTTATATACAGCATGTTGATTATATTTAATAATACTGTATTGCATAGTGAAAGTTGCTACAAGAGTAGATCTTAAAAGTCCTCATCGCCAGAAAACAACTTTTGCATTGAATGACAAATATTAACTAGACTTTCTTTTTTTAAAAAGAAAACATTTATTTTATTTTTTAGAGAGAGGGGAAAGGAAGGAGAAACTGAGGGAGAGAAACATCAATGGGTTGCCTCTCATATGTGCTAACTGGGGACTGAACTTCAAACCCAGGCAGGTGCCCCGACTGGGAATCTAACTGGTGACCTTTGGCTTTGCAGGACAACCAACCAACTAACCCATATCAGTCAGGGCTTAACTAGGCTTTTTATTGTGGTGATCATTTCACAATATATACAAAGATCAAGTCATTATGTTGTGCACCTGAAACTAATATAATGTTGCAAGTCAACTGTACCTCAATAAATTATTATTTATGGCCTTCTGGTGCCACAAACTCTGCAGACCTTTTCCTCAGTCTGTTTCTCTTATGTGGCCTGCTTAATTGGACCAGCATTCTCCAGGGGAGCCAGGCCTTCAAGCCAGAAGAAACCTGTAAGTCCCTGGGTTGAGGATAGTATCAATCACCTCTTAGTGTGCTAGCCCTTTTTCCTGCCCCACTTGCCCCTGTCAAGCCTTCCCCATTATTTCATGTCAGAACCAATGGTCTTCCTCTCCAGTTGCCTGCTGGAGGTCTTGATCTGAAATGTAAACCTGGTCCTAATACTCCCTTACTTAAAATTCTTTAGGGGTTTCCCATACCCTGCAGGATCAAGTCTGAGCAGGCATAGCAAAAGCCTCTCTCTCCAGACTCAGATCTCCTGCTACCTCCCTTCCCCTGGGGAAAATTCCAACTAGACTTACACAGGGTGGGACAAAAGTAGATTTACAGTTGTTCATATGAAAAATGATACAATAATTAATAAATAATAATATAAGAGTAGACTCTCTGTCTCCTGTACTCACAATGTTAAACTTACTTTTGCCACACCCTGTATTATGCTCATGTCTTTGAATGTCCACAGGGCTGTAGGCCTCTGGGCTTCTATAGACACAGTACCCTTCATTGAAATATCCTTTCTCTTCTGCTACTCTTCAAATCTTGGCTGAAATCTCACCTCCTCTGGGAAACCTTCCCAGATGTTCCCAAATAGTGCTGACTACTTCCTCCAAATCTCTGTACAATCCCCAAATGTACCCAAACCACCCAGGACCCTGTATTGCCTTTATTTCCTTATGTATTTCTGCTCACTAGTATAGAAAGGGTTTGCATTTTATTCATTTCAAATTCCAAACCTTTATCAGAGCTGATAAGATCTTGCATGATCTGGCTCTAGCCTACCTCTCCACCCTACCTTCTACTGCTCTCTGCCCCACCTACATCACCCAATCACACTGGCCTTCTTACTTTTCCCAAGATTATCAGGTTCCTTCCTGATTCTGGGTCTTTGTTCCTGCAGTTACCTTTTCCTGGAGTGCCCACCCTCCCCTAGATCTTTCCATGGCTGGCTCCCTCTTGACATTCAGATCTCTGCTCAAATGTCATCTCTTTAGTATTCCTTCTTTGGCCAACCAATCAGAAGTAGTCTCCCTTCCCCATTCTTTCTTTCTTCTGTTTTTTTTTAGTATATCTTATTGATTATGTTGTTAAAATAGTTTCAATATTTTTCCCTTTTCTCCCCTCCGCCTAGTACACCCTTTCCCCTCAGCAATCCCACCCTCCTTAGTTCATGTCCATGTGTCATACATATAAGTTCTTTGGTTTCACCCTTTCCTATATTATTCTTAACTTTCCCCTGCCTATTTTGTACCAACCAATTATGCTCCTTAATCCCCGCGTCATTTCCCCATCTCTCTGCCTTCCCCCTCCCTGCTGATAACCCTCCAAATGACCCCCATACCTTTGATTCTGTTCCTATTCTGGTTTGCTTAGCTGAATATTGTTTTTATTTTTTAGATTCAGTTGTTGATAGTTGTGAGTTTGCTGTCATTTTAATGGTCAGAGTTTTGAACTTCTTTGTCTTAAATAAGTCCCTTTAATATTTCACATAATAATGGCTTGGTGGTGATGAATTCCTTTAGTTTTCCTTGTTTGAGAAGCATTTTATTTGCCCTTCCATTCTAAATGATAGCTTTGCCAGATAGAGTAATCTTGGTTATAGGTCCTTGCTTTTCATCACATTGAATACTTCTTGCTAGTCCCTTATTGATGCAGTTTCTTTTGAGAAATCAGCTGATAGTCTTATAGGCACCCCTTTGTAGATGATTCTCTGCTTTTCTTTTGCTGCTTGTAAGATTCTCTCTTTATCTTGAACCTTGGCATTTTAATTATGATGTGTCTTGGTGTGGTCCTCTTTGGGTCTAGCTTCTTTGGGACTCTCTGTGCTTCATGGAATTGTATGTTTATTTCCTTCACCAAATATGGGAAGTTTTCCTTCATTATTTTTTTACATAAGCTTTCAATTTCTTGCTGTTCCTCTTCTCCTTCTGGCACCCCTATTATTTGGATGTTGGCAGGTTTAAAGTTGTCCCAGAGGTTCCTAATCCTCTCCTCATCTTTTTTCAATTCTTGTTTCTTCATTCTGTACTGGTTGACTGTTTTTTTTCTCCCTTATGTTTCATATCATTGATTAGAACCCCGGTTTTCTTCCCTTCACCATTGGTTTTGTGTGGATTTTCCTTCGTTTCATTTAGTATAGCCTTCACTTCTTCCCTTATGCATTTGCAATACTTAAGCATATCTGTCAAACCTGTGAGCATCTTTATCACCAGTGTTTTGAATTCTACATTTGTTAGGTTGGCTATCTCCTCGTCACTTAGTTCTCTCACTGGAACCTTGATCTGTTCCCTCTTTTGGACCATACTTCTCTGTCTCCTCATCTTGACAGGCTCCTGTGTTTGTTTGCCTCTGTGTCTTAGGTAGAGCTGTTGCACCTGTTACATTATAAGGGGCGGGGCCTTAGGTATTCGTCAGTATGGGGCAACCCATTTCACCAGATTGTGGTGCTGTATGGGGGAAGGGGTCTGAGAGGGAACAATGCTACTTGCTTAGCACTCGCCCCCTTTCCAGGTACTTCTTCCACTTCCGTATGGGACTGGTGCCTCTCTAGCTGTTGCCTGGCCATCATTCCCAAAGTAGGTGGGTCTGCGGACATTCTAGGACCTTTGGCCCTTTTAAATAACTGGACTTTACTGAGAGACTGGTAGTTTCTTCCTCTGCCCCTACCCCCACTGGTTTTCACAATCAGAAGCAATGAGGCTTTATTTTCCCCGGCGCTGGAACCATGAGCTGTGCAGTCTGGTCTGGAGCTGGGAGGGCTCCCCAGGTGTCCCTCCTTACTTTTTAAAACGTGTGACTGCGTTTTACACTGGCCTGCCGCTGCCACTGCTGCTGCTGCCACCACACTGTGTACTCACTGCCCCGGCTCCACCCCTCCTATTGACTATTTCTTCTTTATATCTTTGTTTATTGGACTTCCATGCAGCTAGATTTTCTGGAACTTCTTGTTGTGTCTAGTTTTGAGGTAGTTGTATTCCTTCTTAGTTGTGGAGGGAGAGATGCAGCTTGTCTGTCTAGGCCTCCATCTTGGCTAGAAGTAAGGGAGATTGTTGAGTTCATGGCATTAGGGTGGCCGGTGACACGGGCTGTGGAAGAATTCACAGAGAAGAAAGCGTACAGAGTAAAGTTTTTATTTACTCTCCAAGAAAGGAGAGGGCCATGGTGCGGTGAGATACACCAGCTTTGAGCTTTTATTGGGTTATAATTCAGTTTTATTGGGCTATAATTGGATTAAAAAAGGATTGGGGGCTGCCATTGTGTGCACGCTGGGCTGCTGGGGCATTGTAACATGAGGCTGCAGTTTGTTCCAGTGTTGTCTTCTGCCTATGGCTGTAGGGAGTGATTAGTTCTGTTTTTGCTTTCCAGTTTCTCCAGTCCTGGGGACATCAGCTCAGAAGATTGAAATGGCAGTCATGTTTAACAACAAATAGGCCTGCTCAGCAAATGGTGCCATGATAGCAAATGGCGCTGACTTTATCCTTTCACATGGTATATTTAACTTTATAAGATATTGCCAAACTTTTTTCCAAAGTAATTTTCCATTTTACATTCCTGCCAGCAGTGTATTAGTGTTCCCAGTTGTTCCATATCCTTGCCAACATTTGTACTAGTCTTTACAATTTTGGCCATTCTAATTGCGCATGATGTTATCTCATTGTGATTTTAATTTACATTTCCCTAATGGCTAATGGATTTGACTAATATGTGTAGAGATATTTGTATATCTTCTTTAAATTATTTGTTAAAATCTTTTGCTCATATTTTAATTTGGTTGTTTGTTTTATTGCCAAGTTAAAATATTTCTTTATATATGGTAGATATAACTTATTAGTCAAAAATATGGGTATTGTGAAACTTTCTTCTAGTCTGATTGACTTTTTCATCTTCTTAATGCTGTCTTTCCCCCCTTTTATAATTAATTCTTTATGTGATCCAAGAAGTCTCTGTCTATCCCAAGATCATATAGATTTTTGCCTATGCTTTTTTAAAGAAATTTTATAGTTTTCTCTTTTAAAAATTTAGTTCTTGATGATCCATGTCAAGTATATTGTGAAAGTTGGGACTGAAATCTATTGTTTTCCATGTGGATATTCTGTTATTTCAGCACTATTTGTTGAAAAGTCTGTCCTGTCACCTGTAGTTAAAATTTCATTTCCTTTTATTTAATTATTACTTGTCTCTCCTATGAGACTACAATCTCCATATATTTGTTCTAATTTAATCTGGGCTCTTTTCCATCCCTGCTACCTCCTTGCAGATACAGAAAGCAGAGAAGGGGCTGGCTTGCAAGTTAATTCCAGACATTATTCCAGGGAACAGGAGTAGGGGCTAAGGAGAGTGAAATAAGGAGTAAGGGAAGCCAGGACAATGGTGTGCCATGGAACTGGTCACCACTATGGGCAACTAGAGTTCAATCCAGCTGGACCTGCTCAGAAGCAGTGTAGAGCGAACCTCAGAACTGTCCACTGGGTATCAGAGAAGGGGCATACACCTACCAACTTCAGCCACAGTGGTCAGGTGTTGCCCCAGCAGGGTTAATGTCCCCAGAGTTCCAGACCACAGTACTTGAGTCCAGACTGAAGCCCTGGGCACAAGCAAGAGCTGTGGGTAGCAGCTACGCCAAGGGGCTTCCACCTACTCCAAGCTTGTTGTCATGGTGATGGTTGAGCAAAAGGTGGGCCAGAAGGATGAGAAGAGATTCACAAGAGTTTTCAAATATACAGTCAATGAACAAATATTTATTGAGTGTCTCCTGTGTGTCAATCACAGTGTTAAGCACTGGAGATAATCATCAAAGAGTCATTCCCTGTCCTTATTGGGAAGACAGACAGTGAACAATTCAGTAATTGATACACATTTTATTAAGCAGAGATAAGTGCTATGAAGAAAAAGAAAACAGGATAAGAGAATTGTGAAGATGGGTGGAGGGATGAAGCTAATTTTGACCATCAGGTACACCTCTGAGAAGCTGATATTATACCCAGAGAAAATGCAGTGAGAAACTGAGCCATGTGAATACCCAGGGCAAGAGCATTCCAGGTGGAAGGAAACACAAGTGAAAAGCCTTGAGGGATGAAAAGTTCAGGGTGTTAGAAAAACAACAAGGAGATCACTGTGGTTGGAGCAGAGTGAGAGGCAGAGTCGAAAGAGGTCAGGAGAGAGGTCTGGCAAACTTCAGAAATGAGTTTGAATTTCATTCTGAGTGTGATAGGAAGCCACTGGAGAGTTTCCAGAAGAGTTATAACTTGGTCTCATCTATGGTTTAAAGATTATGCAGGGTACAATTACATATGTATCAGAATGGGTAAACATTTTTTAAAAAGAGCAACTGTCTCTCATACACTGCTGGGGGGATGCAAGATGGTACAGCCACTTTGCAAGAGTTTGGCCATTTCACATAAAGATAAACTGACACTATGCAACCCTGCAATCCTACTACTAGGTTTTTATCCAAATGAAATGAAGCTTAAGTTCACACACAAACCTGTCCACAAATATTTACAGTAACTTTTTTACCTTCAATCAAAACTGGAAGCAATTAGAAGATCCTTTGACTGGTACATATCTAAACTCTAGTACATCCATATAAGAATACTACTCAATAGTAAAAAGGAATGAAATATTGATGATACATGCAACAACCTGGAAAGACTGCAAGGGCATTGTGCTTAACGGAAAAAAATTCAGCCTCAAAAGGTTATGTAATATGTGATTTCATTTATATAACATTCTCAAAATGACAAAACTATAGAGATGGAGAACAGATTAGTGGTTACCAGGGGACAGGTAAGAGACAGAGGAGGCATAAAGTGAGAGTGAGTATGACTACAAAGAGGTAACACTGGAGTTCTTTTGCGGCAATGTGACAGTTTTTTATCTTGATTTTGGTGGTTGGCACACCAGTCTATGCATGGGGTTGAAATATAGGACTATACATACACGCTCATACACAACTGAATGCAGGTTAAAAAGATGGTGAAAACTCAATAAGGTCCATAGTCTAGTTAACAGTAATGTACCAATGTCAATGTCCTGGTTTTGATATTTTCTATAGCTCTAAATAAGCTTTATATAAAGCTTTGTATATATGCTGTATATAAAATATCACCATTGTAGGAAGTTGATTAAAGGGTACATGAGACTGACTCTATTATTTCTCAATTTCCCATTGAGTCTATAATTATTTCAGAACTAAGAATTTAGAAATAAAACCCTAGCAGGTGGGTAAAAAGCTATAAAAAACTTATTTTTATTTTAATTGGGGACATTTGTAAATGGACAGGTAAAAGATGACATTTGGAAGTTATTGCGAACTTTCTTAGGTGTCATACGTATGCTTATATGTCCTCATTTATTATTATTATATTTTATTGATTATGCTATTACAGTAGTCCTTACACCCCACCACCCAGCACACCCCCACTCCCTCAGGCAATTCCCTCACCATTGTTCATATCCATGGGTCATATGTATAAGTTCTTTGGCTACTCCATTTCCTGTGCTGTACTTTACATCCCCATGGCTATTCTGTAACTACTTATTTGTACTTCTTAATTCCGTCACCTCTCCACCCGTTCCCCTACACCTTCCTCCCATCTGGCAACCATCAAAATGCTCTCTGTATCCATGATTCTGTCTCTGTTCTTCTTGTTTGCTTAGTTAGTTTTTTAGACTCAATTGTTGATAGATATGTATTTTTGCCATTTTATTGTTCATAGTTTTGATCTTCTTTTTCTTAAGTCCCTTGAATAATTCATATGATAATGATTTGGTGGTGATGAACTCCTTTAGTTTTTTCTAGTCTGGGAAGTTTTTTATCTGCCCTTCAATTCTAAATGATATCTTTGCTCGGTCAAGCAATCTTAGCTGTATGTTGCTGCTTTTAAGATTCTCTCTTTATTTTTAACCTTTGGCATTTTAATTATGATGTGTCTTGGAGTGGGCCTCTTCTCTGTCAGACTTGTTCATTGTGCTTATAACACACTTGGCATGTAATAAGCACTGAATAAATATTAGCTAGTATGTGCAGTAAGTTGTATTCCCCAATAAAACCCCTGCAGTCCCATGTAGTGCAGGCTGGGCACAGAGCAGTTGCTCCATGATTCTTTGTCAAATGGGTGATTTGGCTTTGTCTTACTCACATGGGTTTGGCGCTTTTTCTACTGCATCATCTGAAATAGTGAGGTCCTTCGGGGTTCTTTATCCTGGTGCTTTAGGCTGGAGGGACCTCTGTGGACAATCTTAGGGATCAGCAATGGCTCCAGGTAGTGGCATATGGCTGCTCCAACAGAGGTCCAGGTAAAAGCATCTAACTTTCTTCTGAGACTTGTAAATCAAAACCAAACTTCCATCTCCAAGCTGCAAAGACTAGTTTATTTTAAAAAGAAGAGAGAAGTTAGAAATTCCCTTTGAAAACATAAAAATGTCACATGGTCTTCTGACATGATAATGACTACTATTTGGCTTTCTCAGGGCCAGGTCTCTTTACAGACACTGGTTGTTCTCATCGCACTTGAATATGGTGGCTCTGGTTAGTTGTCCCATTGTACAGGTGGGACAGCTGAGGCTCAGCAAGGTAAAGTGACCTGCCTTTGGCCATATATTGGGGTTCTCTGACAGCTGACCCTGAACTTACCTGCTCCACCATGTGGCCTTTCACAGAGACCCCACCCGACCCTTTCAGCCATTAGTGATACTCCTACCTGGTGGTAGCCTTTATGTAGAGTTACTGTGGGTCCAATAGTACCACATATGCCATGGAAGTCTCTTCCTTTGGCACTGAATGGATGTTCTCTCTGTAGTAGGGTGAGTGGGTCTCATTTAGGTCAAATATAGAAAGGAAAGGGAGGGGTGGGGGTGAAGGGAGGAATGGGAGGAGAAAACACCAGATGTTCCTTGTAGCTTAAAAAAACATAGGCATTAGGGAACACAGATTTTTATTACAGTCTCTTAGAAGGGAGAAGGGGAGGGTGAAGACCAGACTGTGGACTAAGAAAGGGCTTGTAGCCAAGAACTCAGAATTGGGTCTGGGGCCCAATGATAAAGACAGAAAGATGGCGATGATGACAATAGTCACAGACACTGTGCAGCAGGTACTGAGCTAAGCGCTCCACATGAATTATGTCGGGTAACTTTCTCAGTAACTTCTTAGATCTAACTACTACTATTTTCATTCACATTTTAGATTATGAAACTGAGGCCCAGAAGGTACATATACCAAATCATATTTTCATATGTATAGACTCATATATAAATACAGCGAATGAGGTCAGGAAGAACACACTTGAAAGGAACAGTAGTCTTTACCTGAGGGGGAAGGGTGTGACGAAGGTGGGGAGCTTTAGCTTTTTATTACAGTGTAATATTTTTTACAATGGGAAAGTTAATCATTTATATGTACTTAAATTATTTATTCATTTATTTTTGTGAGTGTTGGTAAAGACTGTGTCCAAAGATCCCATAACTAATTTGGAGCCGGATCTCAGACAGCAGATTCCAGTTCATATCCATTCTGCAGCACTGCCTTTTGAAGAAGGGAGGAAATGGCATCTGGGAGGTGTGGGCCCCTTGCCCCATCTGCCTTCACTGGTTTCCTCGGGGGCGGTGTGGGGGGGTGCTGGGTCAGTCGCATGTCTAGGTCCTCTAACAGCCCAATACTTGGTGTTGGTGTCTAGCCCCGGGGCCCGCCCACTGTTGGGGAGCGGACTCTAGGCCAATCAGATCCGGGTGATGCCACACCGGGAGATGAGGGTGGCACAAAATCAAGGTCAAGGCCTCAGACACAATGGGGCCATTGTCGGTCTCCAGTCAGTTGACTTTCAAGCAGCAGTTCCCCAACCACCCTCGTTCCTTCTCCCCATCCCCGCCCCCTGACAGGAAGTCACCCAAACCTACTGCCTCCTTTTCGGCCTCTGCCCATGCGAAGGAAGCAGCATTCCGGATCCTACCCAAGACGCGGAAGGCTGGGCCGCTCCGTGTATGGCCTGTTACGTCCACCAGGTGGCAACAGAGCGCCACACTCCTGAGGGCGGTGAGGGAGGCAAGGGGCGGGCCGCTCAATCACTGATCAAGGTGTGGGAGGACCCTGCCCTTTCTACTTTATACAAAAAACCGTCCGGTCATACTTTCCCTCACCCTTTACTCTGGGATTACCGGATTCTGGAACTTCAGGGGCACTCCCCCAGCAAATGGCAAAATGGCCGTGGACTACAGCATTTTTTGATGTAGAGGAAAACCCAGAAGAAGGAACCTCTTTTTTTGGAACATCACAGCAGGTGGAACCTGACTGCCTCTCTGGTTTGGCCGACTGATTGGTTACGTTAGAGTACAAATGTCATCTCTGAAAGTCCCCTTACCCCCCACCTCGTCTAAATTATGTTCTTATTCTCCCTCAGAACCAGCTGTAGGTTTCCTTCTTGACGTGTATTGCCATTTGTAATTGTACACAAATTTGTTTGATTCTTTTCCTCTAGAATATATACTCCATGAGAGCTGGGACTGGTCTGTTTTTGTTCACCAATACATCTTTAGTGCCTACTATGGGATCTGGCACAAAGTAGATTCAATAAATACTTGTCAACATAATAAATGAACCAGTGCCCTATTGAATAGGAACAGGGCTTCAGGTTCCTGACAATTCAGCATATGAAATACAGGTAGAATCTGGGTTCCCTGAACAGGCTGCACCTCCCCAGACTATCAAATTAGAGAGGCATGTTCTGGAGGCAGAAGAGCTTTGGGGTTAAGACTTCTGGTTCTGGGCTCTGGCTTCACAATCTCACCTTCACCCTGCACCTGCTGGGCAACTTTGCACACATCAATCTTCCTGTTTCAGTTACTTCAACTGTAAAATGGGGATTAAAATGACACCTGTCTCCTGGGGCCCTTTTGAGGGTTCTGAGAGATATTGGGTGATGGCACTTGGCACAGGACCTAGGACACAGTAAGCACTTGGTGAATATTAGTCAATATTATTATTGCTGTTGCTGTTGTTGGGGGAGGAACTTTCACAGAGGCCAAAGCTTGTGTGCTTCAGGCAAGTGCCAGCTGAAGTGAGGGGTCTGGGGCTGAGAGGGCAATTCCACTGAGACACATCCCTGTCAGTTCTCCTGCTTTGGTTTCTTCTGTGGACTCGTTCAGGAAGTTGAGGCTGGTGGGAGCCCATCCCTCTCTCTGGGTAGAAGATCTTACCTTTTGATCAGGGTCAGACCTGTCTCTGCTGCAATCGCCACTGGGAACATTTTCCTGCTGCTGCAGCCTCCCTGGGACAGCATGGCCCAGGCAAGCCCTTGTTTAACAAGCACATGTCAGGTGGGTGTCAGGTCCTGGGGCCAGTGGTGAGCAAAGTCATCTGTCCCTGCCCTCAAGGAACACCCAGTGGGTGGGGGGTGGGGGTAATGGTGATTAAAGTAACACAGAAAGAACTATTGATACATACTTTTCACTGTGAAAAAGAGACAGGCCAGGCCTGAGCCATTCCCTCAGGAAGTGACTTATGGGCCCAGAGCTGAAGGGTGGGG
This sequence comes from Furipterus horrens, assembly GCF_987537825.1. Taxonomy (NCBI): domain Eukaryota; kingdom Metazoa; phylum Chordata; class Mammalia; order Chiroptera; family Furipteridae; genus Furipterus; species Furipterus horrens. Next base: position 73,897,245 of record NW_028327180.1, read on the forward strand.
GTGAGATGCTAGCCCAGAAAACCCCTCCTTTAAAATGGCCCCTCCTGGGGACCGCTCTGATGACCCCCTGTAACTTCTGGCCCTTCCTGGACCAGGCAAATGGTCAGACAGGAAAAGATTCAGAACAAACACCCCTCACCCCCACACCAGCACACAGGCTTCTCTGAGATCTGCCTTCACTTGGGTCACAGGAACGTGCTCACACCATGTCAGATCCCCAGCCCCAGCTCTGGGGAAGGAGAAAGAACTTTTCAGGGAGGTTACTAGAAGAAGCCTGCCACTGGTACAAAAAGGCCCAGGAGGGGCAGCCTCTGAAGTCAGCATTCCGGGGCCACCAGAGAGTCTTACAGTGCCTCTGCAAAGCGGGCTGGGAGCAACCCAGTGGTTCTCAGGGCCCATGGAGTAGCTGAGAGCATAGGTTGTGGAGTTGGGCTGAGGGGCCATCCCACCTCTGCAGTTTGCCAGCTTTGGCAAATTACTTAACCTAAGCCTTAGTCTCCTTGCCTATAAAACAGGGTCAGTAATAATAGCACCAACCTCACAGGGTGGTTTTGAGAATTTAGTGAGCTAATACGTGAAACATCCTGGCACACAGTGGGCACCTAATAAACACAGCATTATTATTATAGATTCTTTCATTAATTCCTTTATTACCAGGTTCTTTCTGCCAGTTTGGAGATAAGGAACCTGAGACCCAGAGAGGTTAACTAACTTGCTTCAGGTTCAGGGATTCAAACTTAGGTTCTTTTGACTCCAGAATCTGTGGCTGCTGGGTGGTAAGAAGGGGTGGGCCAGGAGCTGGGGCAGAACTGGGCTCCAGGAGGAAGAGGTACGATGGGCTACAGAGTGTAGAAGATGCTGTCCTGTAGGCCTTGGTTTTGGGGGTGAGTTGATGTGGTGAAGGAAGGACAATGTTGGCCCAGCTTCCTGCATCCTCTATAAGCTCTGGATTCAGACAGACCAAGTTAGAGTCCTGACACTGTCACATACAATTGTGACTTTGGGAAGTCACTTAATTTCTCTGAGCCTCAGCTGGCCCATCAGAAAAATGGGGTTAATTAAACTCTCATGAGATTTGTGGGGATTTAAAAAGAAAGTGAATGAAAAATACACAAGCACAGTACAGACACCCAGCAAGCCCTCAATGCAGGATCTTCTGCGCTGCTGCTGCCGCTGCTGCAGTGGGGTTGATGGAAGTGGCTAGTATGGAGACAAGGCCGCACATGGAGTTGCACAGAGTTTGGCCATCCTCCAGGGGATGTCAGCCAGGTCACCTGGGGGAGGCTTCCTCCCTGCCTGGTCTCACTGATAATGACACCAGGTCCTTGGGCCTGATTCAGGAAGCTCAGAGGTTCTGGAAGGGAGAGTCACCCTCCCCTCACCCACCAACACCTCACCCCCACTTCCAGAATGTGGGTGTCCCACCAGCCTATAGATTGGACCACTTAGAGTGAGATAGCGGGATTTCTCTTCCTTTCCTCTTACTGCTTCTGTGTCTTTAACTTTTGGTAATGCCAGAGACCTGCTTGAGAGAGAGAGAGAGAGAGAACATTAGGTAGTGCATTTAAGACATCTGTCCCCACCCCTTGTCACACCCTTAGGAAAAGAGCTGCCTTCAAAAGCATGATACCGTTTGCATAATAAAAGAATGGATGCTTTAACAAAGAAATAAAAATTACTAAAGAACATCAGAGTCTGCAGTCCAGTTGACAATCCAACACCTCGTTTCCAGGGTTAGGGGCTGCTGCTCCCATACCCTGGCCTATGTCCTGCCCTTCTGAGAGCATGCTGGGGATGGGCCTGGTGGAGGGTAGCAGTGCAGGCTTGGGTTCAGGTTGTAGCTGAAATCCTGCACTTCATCCCTTTCCAGAAGTAATCAGCTTGAGCAGGGGCCATTGAGAATCAGGATCACTCCAGAGTCAGGTTCCTCAAGCAAGATCTTTCGGCTCCTCCTGTAGATGAGGCCTCTGGCTTATTTCCATTCTCCACTCCATCCCTACCCAGTTCCCCCAGAGTCTGGAGAGGGAAAAATCTGGACCTCCAGTTTTCTGAGGGTCTGGAGAAATCCCTTAGGATCTGGAAGTTCCCACTCCAGCCTGGAACCAGAGAACAGGCAAACTCTTGGGTAGAGGTCAACCAAGTGTGTGAAGTCTCTAAGCCTCTGGCACTCCTGATCTGAGCTCTGATTAGGCTGGAATGTCCCCGGTCTGGTTCTTAGTGATGTCCAAAGGGAGATGGTATGAGGGTGTCTGGTTGTCCCAGGATCCTCAGGCTTGGAAACTCACAGGACCTGCCTTGAAGGCCTGTGATTTCTGGCTCACTCAACCTTCTTTTCTTGCCTCTTCCCACCTCATTCCCCCCTCCCTCCATTTCTCAGCAGCCCTCAAAGCTCTAAGGCTTCCCTGAGTCCTGCTCATAGGGTCTGCTATGCCCCTACTGCCTGTCATCTCTTTTGTCTCACTAATTTTTATTCTTTCTTTAGGACTCCCTTCTAGGAAGCCTAGCTGACTCCTCCCTGTCTCAGGCTAGGCTGGCTGTTCCTCCACGTCTGTCTCTATAGAGTACTAAGCTCCTGTCCCTTCTCACCACAGCAACTTGCCTGAGGTCAGGGACAGTGCCACTGCTGGATCCTGGTACACACACTGGACCTGCATGTAGGAGGTGATCATTTGGAATCAGTCCATGAGTGGTGGTCAACCTCATGGCTTTAAGAGACCACAGTTTATGGTAGATGTGGGAGTGGGAGTGGGGGCAGTTCCTGCCCTCAAGTGCTGTTCCCACACCAGAAGTTGCCCCTCCACTCTCTAAGTCCTGGATTTTAGGCTCCCTTCCACTTCTGCACCCCTCATCCCCACCCCATTTCTTTCCACAATTCAGAAGCCAGGAGGACAATTCTAGGACAAGTGGCAGTGGTGTCCAGGGGAATCTCTTGGGTGCATAGGACAAACAAGTGGCTTCAGTGGCAGGTTCTCTGCCCCCGTGTTTGTTTGGCTTTGGGTTCAGGATGCATCTCTGGCATTATAGGCATGTTCTCAATCTTATGACTGACTGCCTGCACAGTGCCAGAGCCTGGGAAATCACCACCTAGGCCCAAGGTGGGGAGCAGAGTCAGTCCAGGCATCAGAAACATGAAATCTTTGAGCAGGCCAGCTGCTGCCTTGACATCTGGAGGGCTCACTGCCCACCCTCAGGCAAGGACGACCACCTGTGCAAAGGCAGAATAAACGTGGCCAAGGACCAAGGCCAGCATTGCACTCACCCCTTCTCTGCATAATGGAAGGCATGAACCCTGGAGGCAGACAGGTCTCAGTTTTAATTCTAACTAGCTGTGTGTGACCTCAGGCATGTGACTTCATTTCTCTGAGCCTCAGTTTCCTAAGCTATAAAATGGGGATAACAAGAGCAGGTCTTCCTTAGAAAGTGATAAAGATTAAATAATAAAATTCATATAATGCATTGAGCTCAGAATGCACATATTAAATGAATAATAACTGGTAGTATTCCAATTATTATTATCTGTCCCTTACTGTGTTCCCAGCATCTACCCAGGATACTCTAATGCTGTCCAACTTAAGAGTCTGAGTCTATTGAACACTTATAATACCTTAAAGAGCTCAGTTAACTGAAATGAGAGGAAAGAAGCCCACCAGGTTCTAAGGAAGGGGCTGCTATCCTTTTCTGCTCCCACCCCAAACTGGGGCCCCACAAGGTCCTGCATGCTGTTTGTCCTTACCTCTTCATGTCCAAAAGCTCAGGGAGGTCTTGCTGCATCTTCCCCATGTGGGAAGCTCAGGCAGGTGGGCAGCCCTGCCACCTGAGGACAAGTGTCCTGGCCTGGAAGCTGTGGGCCTCTCCAGCTGCTTGAGAGTGGGGAGGGTGCATGCCTGGCTAAAAACAGTGATGACAAGGATCACACCTTTGCTTAGTGCCACCCTTCTGGCTTTCCAGTGAGGATTCTCAAACCTTTCTCTCCATAGAGCTGACTAATGGGCAATGATACCAGCAGTAGAAGTGGACTCTTTCTCTATGCTGCAGGGGGGTGGGGGTGGGGTGTCTCAGGGACAACCAAATCCAGCTACAAAGCTTTGTAACCACTGTAAATGTGGACTGGCTGGCAGAGGAAGGGAGAGGCTGAGAGAGCCACATCCCCAAAGGCCTGCGCAATGGAGCAAAGCAGGTGCTAGGTCCCAGGCTCTGGCCTCAGTATGTGGAGTCATGCAAGGGGTAACACACCCTCCCATCTCAGCACACACACATCAGGCTCATCCACATCTATAAAGACAAAAGGAAGCAAAATGAAGTGACCACCGGTGTCGGAGGGTCTAAACTCCTTCATCTACTATAGGTTGCTCCTGGTTAACCTGTGGCAGCAATATGGGCACTTACGTGTCAGCTGAGGGACCCTGGTATTCCCAGCCAGGCCACCCTGGAGTTTTTTCCAGATGAGACCGAGAGCAAGGACTGAGGCCAGTTGGTGGCCCTGGCCACATTGTTGGTCCTTAAAGCTGGGGCCTAAATCAAGCTATCCACAGTGTATAGCACCCTCCCCGACAACCACCAGCAGATGTTGGCACTGTGGTGAGGAACTGGCCCTACTGAGGGGCCCTGCACCCCTATTCAGAGGGAGCACAGGGATCCTCAGCCTTCTGTGAGCTATGCGTGGGTGGGTGGAATGGAGTGGGCCATGGAGGGGTTGCCTCCTACCTTGGTACTAGTGTTCCCATGTAAGGCTCCTTGGCTATCTGGCCAGTACAGTTCTTACCTGGAAGCAGGGTAGCTGCCCACCTCCCCCTCCAAAACCCAGGCCAGAATGTAGGAGAGAAGCCAAGGTCAAGTGAATGCAGGAATCTGGGGTGGCTGGTTTGTTGGATGAGTCCAGTCTGGGGGCTTTGCTGCCTCTCTCCTGAGGGATAGGGTGGGGGACTAATCCTGGCCAGCCCCGGAGTGGTGTGGGTGAGTGCTGAGGGGTGTGAATGTCAATGTGTCAAACCTCTTCATATTTCTTCTAGAGTTCTTTTATTAAATGTCCCAATCCTGTATCTTACCATGGAGCTCAGGAGGCTAGGCCAAAGTGGGTCCCACAGCCTGAAACCCACGCTTGACTGTCCTAGAAACTTCAATGACCACACAGGACACTGTGGCCTCCTGCCACCAATCAACAGGAGGCAAGGAAAGGTGCTTGGCATGCTCAGAGAGGGCCATGGGGAGGGGCTAGCAGATTTCCTGGGTGAGGCATGAGGGGTGAGGGATAGGGTATAGGGAGGCGCATTCTTGAAGCTCTGAGGTCATGTTTCAGGAGGAAGATAAGCAGCATGCCAGGTTCTGCCAGGTATGTGACCCAGTCAGTTTCCTTCTTCTGCCCCTCCCACACAGACTGGTTCCTGTTCTCCCCACCTTCTGTGCATGTGCTCAGAGTATCCTATGATTTTCATCATGGCTTATAATTCTCTATTTGCTAGATGGTTTGATAATGTCTGTCTCCCCTATAGACTGTGAGTCTGCAGGGCAGGACTAGTAGGATGACTGAAGTTATGCTTGTTTTTATCACTGTCTCTCTAGCACTTAGCACAGGGTCTAGCACATAGTAGGTGCTTAATACCCATTTGGTGGATGAATGAGTTGAAGAATAAATTCCTCCATCAGACCCATGAGCTCTCCAAGGGCAGGGACTGCTTATTTATTTTTGTATCTCTAACCCCTGGCACAGTGCCTGGCACAAAAATGGTACCCACTAAATTGTGTGGGGATAGAAGACTCATTGAGTGTAACAGTGGGCTACGAGAAGCCTTTGCAGATGTGTTCATGAGACATGTCTCTATTGCTTCTCACCCCTGATGCACTGAGGACATTGCCTTCTCCTCTAGGTAGCTCTCTTGGGAACAAATGGGCCCCCAGCAGGGCTGACAAAGGGGAGGGGTAGTGCTGACTCTAGAAGAGGCTGGGAAGTGAGACCTCAGGTGGGCTGAACTGGGAGTGCTCTTCCAGGCCGGCTGCTGCATTCAGGTAAATAGGGGAGCGCTGTGGGGGCCACGCCTGTAAGCACTCACCTCTAGGAAAGCTCACAGAAGATGTAGGGTTGGCAGCAGGGCTCTCACAGGTGCTACTCTTTAGACATGAGGGTCTTGTGGTCACGTGCGGCTCTGGACTGTAGGCCACTCACTGCCTTCACAGAGCCAGGATGTCTCAGAGACACAGGGAACTGAAGGACAGAGGGCACAGGTGTGGGATCTTGGGCTGGGCCTGGAGTGGATTCCCTGCACTGTCAGCAGGCACAGTGTTTGTGTACTGGGAGGTGAGGCTCCCTCCAGGCAGCAGTCACTCAGGCTCTCTGTCCATAGGATCAATTTCTGGGCCCATCTTCCGTGTCCAGATGAACTGAGGAGGAGGTAGAATCTCCTGAACCCAGGTCTGGAAGTTTGAAGACTGGAGTTTGCACCCAACCCCACATCTTAGAGCTTGAAAGAGACTAGGCCATATAGGGATGATCCTGCTCAGCGGACAAACCGGTCTTGTCTTGCTGGCTCCTGGAGGGCAGAGGAGCGCTCTCCTCAAGGACTCCCTTCCCCAGGGGTTTGTCTGAGCATCTAACCTATCAGCATGAGTCAGAAAAAAGACTGACACAGATATCAGCCCTGGACTCCTGCTGTGGAAACCTGGGCTAAATGTTAGGGCTTGAAACCGGAGCTTGAGACATAATTTAACCTTTAGCTGTTGCTCTGAGGATTGCAAAAACCCCCAAACCTAACTCAACCAAACCAAAACAAAATGTAAGTGACTAACAAGCAAGTAGAGGCGTACTATTTCAGACTCCCCTTGAAACGAAATATAAACTTTACTTCTTTTATTCAATGGTAGATATGTTTACCTAGAATGGATGTTGGCTAGTGTGTGCACACAAAGAGGATTTTAAAAAACACACACAAAGGTTTATCACCAACTCTGGCAGCCCCACGTTTTGAAAAGGGCTGACTTGGGTTCCAAAGGACGTATTAATACTATTTTTCTATGGAAACAGCATCTCAAGTGGAAAGATCCCCCGCAGTGCCAAAGGCGGGGGCGGCAGGGAAACAAACGATGGTGAGGCCGGAGGTGGGGGGCTGATCTGGTTGGGAGCCTTCAGGGTCTCGGGCTGCAGCCCCAGAGACGTACCAAGATGTGGTCCTTACCGTGAGCTGACCGAAGAGGAGGCGGCAGGCACAACTGTAAATCCATTTTGTCCCCGTTTTGTTTTCCTAAAACCAAAAGGGCCCCCTTCAATAGGGGACTGTAACCTGGGTGGTGAGACTCATGGTGGCCGGCTCGGTCTGAGCAGGTAGAGGCACTCTGATGGGTGCAGGTATGGGGCGACTGGGTCCAGCAGGCCTTTCACGGGTCGGGGGGTTTCTCCGCAGGCACCAGCCGACGAAGCCCCAGGGTGCTGAGACCTCCTGAGCACCACCCGCTGCCGCTTCGCGAGGTGCAGAGAAGGTGGAGAGCCGAGTTGCCTCCTCTTTCTACCTCTCCTTAAATTCCGGCGTCCTCCATTTGCTGCACCCCGAGGTGTGGCCTACTCAATCATCGACCCTAAAATCGGGGTGGCCGGGAGAGCAGAGCCGGTGCTGCCAAGAGGGCTGTCCAGCGGCGGGAAGGAAGCGCAGCGAGCCCGCGGGCAGTGCCCTGTGCGCGCTGAGCGGGCGCACTGTGGCCCGGCCACCTGTGCCGGGTGTGCGGAGGCTGCGCCCTCGCCCAGGCCTGGGGCACCTAGAGCTACCAAGCCGTCCTAAGGGCGTGGCTGGAATTAGCGGCCCGGAGGTTCTGGCGGGCACGTCTTCCCGGGCTGGGCCTCTCCAGAGCGCAGAGCCAGAGCGCCGGGTGTCCCAAGAGCCGGCGGGCACCGCATTCGCCCCCTGGTGGTGCCTGGGACCAACCAGGGACACCACCGCCGCCGCCGCCGCCGCCGCCGCCACCACCGCCACCGCGGAATGAGCTGTCCACAGCAGCACTGGGCACTGCCCGAGGTCACGCAAGAATCTGTCTCCGGGCTGCAAACCTGGAGGCAGGCCGCCTTTGGGGGGAATGGAGGGACGATGGAACAAGGCAACTGTGAGATCGGGAGTCGGGGTGGGGGGCTGGGGGATTTCCCTAAATCCTCGTTCTCCATGTCCCCCCTGGGCTTCTCCACCAGTGTGATGACTGACACCCAGGGACCTCATTCCAGACTGGTCCTCTCTCCTCACTCATTTTCCCTGTAAATAAAAGCCTTCTCATTTACACCCATTCTGGGAAATGTCCCCATATCTTCCCTCCTTCTGCAGTGACCTGACAACCGTACACTTGACTGGCCCAGCCACACCCAGACCTGCCGCTCCTCAGACGCTGAGGTAGGCACAGAGCTCTGGGCCAATGCTAGGAGGTCATTATGAGAGGATCAGCATTCAACAAGTCCAGATTGCCTAACACTGCACTAGGATTTATGGAGGTAAACATCCCTGCCCTCTGGGTGCTTCCAATCTCAGAAGACAAACACAGTCAGATTACTGGCCCAGCAAGTGGCCTAGCAGCAGGAGCCTCAGGGGAGGGCATGGTGTTGATGGGCTGAAGTGTGAACACTGGAACCATCAGAACTTGCCAAGTGAACAAGATTTGGAAGTTGGGGTCGGGGGAGAGAGAAGGGGTGAGGGAGAAAAGGCTGGAGAGAGACTGAGAATATTCTTGGTCCAAGCTGGAGTGGAGTGGAGGGACGGTATGGGAGACTGGGGGTGGGGGTGGAGGTTAGCCTAGGAGGCCCAGTAAAGGTTGGCTCTGCAATGGAAAAGACAGAGGGAGAGGCAAGAGCTGGAGACTGGATGCCCCTCTGGGAAGCAGCAGCAGCGTCTGCTCAGAGGTGCTGACTGAGGCAGGCTGCCACTTGCACAATTCTGAAGTGCACAGGTGCACGTGGGAAACCCGGGTTTCTTGAAGAGGTTGGGTCATATGCTACCAAAAAACCCCAAGACTCCAAAACAAAAGAAAACAAAACAACTTGGGTTAGATTCAGCGGTTTTCATCCTGAAGGAGGAAGCCCAGGTTATGGAAGGAAGAGGGAGCAGCTGTGTGCTAGGCCCAAAGGCAACAGACTAAAAGAGTGCGTGTATGTGTGGTGGTGGCAGTGTGGTGAAGTAGCTTCTGGGACCAAAAGGAAGAACCAGTCTGCCTCCAGGGAAGGAGGTAGCCAGAGGGTGGGAACCTGCCTGACAGGCCAGCAGGGGGCCTTAGAACCTCAGGCTCACCAGAGCTGGCTGTAGTTGACAGCTTGGTTGTGTCATTTCTGCCGCATTTCCCATTCCATTTTCCTTACCAAAGTCATCTCAGGTAATTCCCACCCAGCCTCTAGCTTTGTACAGATGTGGCAAACCCATAATGAAACTTCTAGGCTTGCCCTCCTGCCTAAATCTGTCTAGGTCTTAAGGCTTGCCTCTGTCTTTGACTTTAAAAAGCCATCTTTCTGGCAGCCGGAGACAGACAGACTACTCGGTCCTGTCTCAGTAGCATGTCTTCCCACTTGGCCTTGACTTCCAGAATGGCCTGTCCATACCTGGGGCTGGGCTGCTTCACGGTAACCTCCCACTCTGACGCCTGGCAGACAGATTGAAAAGCCCAGATCCCGAGGCATTGGCTATGCTGGCACTTTCACAGGAGATACTAAGACTGCCCAGATCATGAGCCCAGAGTCAGGGGCCAATTGTCCAGAGCTAGCAATGGGCAATGGGACTCTCCTGTAGCCCAGCGGTCAGACAGGACAGGCTGTGAGATGCTCATTAGGCATGGCAGCCCCAGAGGAGGCAGAGGGAGAGGGAACACGCTGTCATCATATCCTGTCACAATACAGGCTTTGTCAGGGTACTCCACAGGAGAGGGCCCAAGGAAGCACTATTTGGAAGACGGGCTCGGGTCAAAAGTCTTCTGGCATAGGAGTGGGGTGGGGTGGTGGGGTGTGTAGGGACAGGGGTGAGAGGAGTAGGGCGGGGGCTCTTCTGCCTAATAGAGACCACATAGGCCAGTGCTCCTTTGCCCAGGCCAGATTTCCTTTCCTTTGCAATAAAATCACAGCTGAAGGAGAGCCTCCATTTACTTGTGGTCTGCTTGAATTCCTCCATGGTCAGCTACTCCCACTTTCTCCCTCTTTTACAAAGGACCTGGTAAAAACAGAGAGAAGCATGCCTGAGGGCCTGTGTCCCCTGCAGCACCTGCTCACCATTACCCTTCCATCCTCTGGAACATGTTCCAGGGGGGAAGATTGTCTCACAGCCACCTCTCCCTGACATTCCATTTTACAATTTACAAACACAGCTATCAATTTCTAAGTCCTTAATATGTGCCAGGAACTGTGGTAAGCATGCTAGGTGCATGATCTCATTTTATTCTCACGGTAGCTTGGAGACCCATTATCCCTACTTTTTGACTGGTTACAGTTCCCAATCCCAGGCAGGCACGAGGGGTTGAAGTCTGTTCCCTGAGCTGATATGGAGGACACAGTCCAGTCTTGGCGTCACTGTGTAGTGGCTCAGTAAATATTAATTAACTCTGAGGACAAGCTGCACTTTGACTCGTCTCTGGCTAAATAAACCTGCCATGTAAATCAGCATAGGGAAAAGAAATACATTAGGCTGTCCTGAAAAGAAATTGGGCTGAGGGACAGTAGGACCACTGACTTCCAAGTAGAAATCAACCTTGACCTGCTTTAGGGCCAGAGTGGGGGGGATAAGAAATGACTCACCTCTCAGATAAAGCCTCACCCCTGAAGCCCTGGAGAACGGGGAGGAGGGAAGCAGGGTTCAGATGCCCACTGGGTCCTGCATGCCCACAGGACATGAGAATTCTTTAAGGAACTAAGACAGAACTCCTCCTCCCCTCCTACCCCTCCCTATCCCTGAGGTGTCGTGTCCCAGTGGTCCTAGATCAGCCATGGGAGACCTGGGGCCCAGGAAAGACATGGTGTGAAAGCTTCTTCCAACGGTGGCTGGAAGTTTTGGAGTGTTGGGGCTGGCAGGCACCCTACTGGGCTCTGCGTCCTTCTACACCTTCCTGAAGAAAATGAGCCATGACAATGTCTCAAGCCCCCCTACCCCCCGAGACCCAGCTCCCCCTCTGACCAACTGGGAGACCTGAAACAGGGCACTTGGCCTCATTAAACCTGGCCCCTACTCTGTCAAATAAGGAAATAGCAACGTCAGCCTCACAAGGAGGTTGAGTATAAAGTAAAAGCTCAGTAAGTGCTAACTATTCTATGATGGTGAGGATGATGATACTATCAAGTTTATAACAACCACTTGTATTCCCCAATAATACTGGGCTGTCTTGAGACATAATCAGGAGTAGCTACTGTGTTTGTGCCTAAGCTGTCACTTTGAAGGTAGCTATACTCTATATGGAAAAAGAACATCATCTCAAAATGTCATGAAGTTAATATGTAAGAATAAAATGAGATAAGGTAAAGGTGAGGGCTAGGGCAGAGTGAGTTGCTGAGAAAGGATGTAACAGTGTGGCAGGATGCTCGTGCTTCTTCCTCTCCCATCCAAGTCCTACTTTGCAGCTACTTGGGAGTCCTTGCCCCTCAGAAGCCTCATCCCTCCTCCTCCCCTGGGCTAATGTTATCAGCATGGCTCAGAAAGTTAAGGCCAACTCTGGGAGTCTATGGCTTACAGAAGGTGACCGAAGAATCAGAACAAGTGCTGATATAAAATTGGGTCTCCTCCTCCAGCTGGGTCGAAAAAGGTGGTATTTAAGTTTCGGTCTGTTAATAATATGGTAATGCCAGCAGCTATGTCATATATGTCACCATAGTGGGCTACAGGAACCCCACAGAGTTCCCTAGAGCTGCCAAGGAGGCACAAGACAAGCATTTACATTCAACACTTTGGAACAGATCAAATGTGGTTCTCAAAAAGCTTAGACTTGGAAGCTTTGGAGAAGGCCCAGGTTTGGCTCCTTTTAACTCCCAAACAAATTCTTGTGGGATGTTGCAATTACTTGTGACAATCCCTCTCCCTGTCTGGGACTTTGATTTCAGATCTAGACATGCAAAACTGGGTGACTGGCTAAGTCCTGAGCAACTTGGCAGTGGGGGGCAGGGGATGGCCAAGGAAAATTCTTTGCAGCATATTGTGTTTGGAAGTGAGATCTCGAGGAATCAGATGATGTAGCTCTGTTTGTGTTACCAGAACTTTTCAGCCACTGTGGCAGATTTCCTGTCACTGAAATTGGTTCACTATGCTGGAGTGGCTCATTCTGTCATTTGAAATGCAAATGTCTAGGAATTATTTTCTGTAAGAGTTTTATGTTAAGGTAACTTTCCAAGCACTGTAACAAATTCCACAATCCTTACTCAAAATCTTAAAATCTAAGAAGCAGGTGAAGTTTTGTCAAGGCTACAAGGAATATTTTAGTGGTAACTCAGGCTGACCTGGCCCCAGCAAAGCCTGGAAGCAGGAGAAGGTAATAGAGAGAGAGTCAAATGGACAGAAACAGGAGAGGAACCTGGCTGGGCCAAGCATGTTCGGGTGGCAGGATTCTGTGGCCTTTCTGGGTATCTGTGTGTATATACAAATGCTCTGGGCAAACTGCCTATGTCTTTGCATTGTTATTGTACCTGGCCTTAAAGCACATTCAACTATTCTCCTGGGGAGGTAGGGACCTGGATCCTGGCTCACATTCCTGTTTTCCTAATTTCTGGCTACCACACTGGTCAGAAAGCCCACACGACTCTGGTTCTGGTCCTTTTGACTTTCACACTGGCAACAGAATAGGTAGATGCTGCTATTCCTGAAAGAGATAAGAGCAGAAGGGCTAGGGCCTTCTTGCTTCACCCCCAGGTCTTTGGCAGTCAGCCTGACCTAGCAGCCTGCTTCTTGAAGCTGATGCACATGACAGAAATCAGGGATCAAAATTGGCCAGGAATTCCTAGATTCTCTGTGGAGTTCAGGCCAGTGAGCAGAGTCATAAGATGGTACCTTTTGGCAAATCTGGGATAATAAGCTCATGCCTTTAGTCAGGGCAACTGGTATAGAATCACTAAATGTTGGTACCTCCTCAAATACCCTGTGAGCTTTCCACTCCTTCTAACATATTATCTTGTCTGGATGAAGCTTATTAATTACATGGAACAAAGTGAAAAGAGAGAGGGTCAGATGAGGGGTTGTGTTTGAAGCCAACCAAATTCTCAGGGAAGTCCAGACTAAAGACCACATTAAGCTGTGCTACTCTAGATTAGAAATATTGGAATTCCTGAGGGAGCAAGATGAGAAGGGAGATTCCGAAAATGGGATTTGAAGACAGGGGAAAAGAGATAGGACAAGTGCCCCTGGAATTCTTCTGGGTCTTGGAAAGATAAAGCTCGGAATTTCTGAGAAAAAGCAAATGCTCAACTGTTTCATATATCTCTGAGTGGGAAAAGGGAATGAGTAAGCTAGAATCACAGGACACAGTAAGACAAGGATCTGGTGGTTCAGGGCATTAGACAAAAGATGCTGAGGGACTGTAGAAGTCAGGAGAAGTGAGCATGTCTCTTCTTAGAGGCCTTTAAGAACATAGTTGAGACATTCTGTTTCTGGATGAGAAGACTCAATGCTGGGAAGATATCAACTCTCTTACAATTTAATTTATATAATCAGTAATATCCCAAACAGGCCTGGCTGCTGTGGTTCAGTGGACTGAGCGTTGGCCTGCGAACCAAGTGTCACTGGTTCTATTCCCAGTCAGGGCACATGACTAGGTTGCATGTCAGGTCCCCAGTTGGGGGCGCGAATGAGAGGCAACCACACAGTGATGTTTCTCTTCCTCTCTTTCTCCTTTCCCCTCTCTCTAAAAATAAATAAATTAATTAATTAATTTAACAAATATCCCAAACAAAGTTCTAACAGGATATGTTAAACAAAACTTGACAAAGCTGAGCCCTGGCTGTTGTGGCTCAGTGGATTGATTGCTGGCCTGTGAACCAAAGGGTCACCAGTTTGATTCCCAGTCAAGATACATGCCTGGGTTGTGGTCCAGGTCTCCAGTTGGGGGTGTGCAAGAGGCAACCACACAGTGATGTTTCTTTCTCTTCCCTTCTCTCTAAAAAAATACATAAAATCTTAAAAAAAAAACAACAACTTGACAAGCTGATTGGAAAGTACATCTAGAAGGAAAAATATGTAAGAATAACACAATAATTTTGGGGAAACAAAACAAAGGAGAGAAAAACACACTGCATCAAAACATACTCAAAAGCTACAACAATTAAAATGGTATGGTACTAGTACGAGGAATATAAAAAAGTTCAATGCAACTGAATAGAGAATCTATAAAGAGGTATTTATGAAAGTTTGAATATGAGAAGAGTATTATGTCAAGTCACTGGGGAGAGGATGGCCTATAGAATAAATAATTGAATAGCATGTGACTCTGAAAAAAAAAGGTCAGATTCCCTAATTTACATCAAATATGAAAATAAATTCCAGATGGAGTAAAGAATTAATAGAAACACAACTATAAAAGAAATATCTTTAAAAAGTACAAGAAAATATGGGAGAATATGTTTATTCTGGGGAGAGAGAAATGTTTAAAAACCATAAAATATTAAGCTATAAAGGAGAGGACCTATACACTTAATAAAAATAAAAAGCCTCCAGCCCTAGCTGGTGTGACTCAGTGGATTGAGTGCCAGCCTGTGAACCAAAAGGTCATTGGTTTGATTCCCAGTCAGGGCACATGCCTGGGTTGCAGGCCAGGTCCCTGGTTGGGGGCATGAAAGAAGAAACTGATTTATGTATCTCTTGCACATCACCATTTCTCTCCCTCTCTTTCTCCTTCCCTTCTCCTTTCTCTAAAAATAAATAAAATATTAAAAAAATAAAAATAAAACCCTATATGCAATTGATCTCTGCCAAAAGAGCAATATAGAGCAATATAATGGTTCAAAGATAAGCTTTTTTTTTTTTTTTTTTTAAAGCCTCTGTATAGCCCAAGGAACCATGAATAAGGTTAAAGGGACCAGTTGGCCTGGACTGAGGTGTGGCTTGTTTTGCCTGGGAGCAGAGTGGGACACCAGATGGCCTTGAAGGCGTCTCTTCCTTCACAATTCCTTCTCAGAAGGCCTGGTTCAGGAGGAAGTAAATAAGCACCAGAGGGTGACTATTCCCTATTGTTCATCATCCCTAGAGTCCTACAGTCAAGAGATAGCTCAAGTCATAGTTATTAAGAGCCAGCTGAAAACATCTGGATTAAGTGGAACAAGGTACATGACAGGAGTCTTGAAGCAAGATGGAAGGAGTAAAAAGAGTTTTGCTGGCTCTGGGTGAGAAGTGGGAGGAAAGGGCTGCCTCTCTGTCAGACATCATGGTACCCAGTCTGTAGGCCCATCTTTCACAGAGTAGATGTGGCTCAGGCAGCTCCTCCCAAGATCTCATTTTCTCTGTATAGAGAGGTTTTGGGAAGAGCATGTGGGTTTAATCACCTCCATGAGACCCCTCAGCTCTATGTGGGTGAGGACAGTACTGGGATGATGGCAGACTCCCCAGTGGCAGCATCAATGGATGTG
Organism: Furipterus horrens; assembly: GCF_987537825.1. NCBI lineage: Eukaryota > Metazoa > Chordata > Mammalia > Chiroptera > Furipteridae > Furipterus > Furipterus horrens. The sequence continues at coordinate 73,912,780 of NW_028327180.1, forward strand.
CCTATGGTCTTGGCGAGCTGGGTGGCCTTGCATGGTCTGATGGCTCCAAGTCGGAGGCCTATGTCTTGGAGACTTGACTGTTTCACGTCTGGAAAACATTCCCAACTCAAGGCCTCCATAGCAAAGTGAAAATCTTTTCCCATGGAGCCTTTAGCCAATTCACCCTATGGGGATCAGACTCTGCTCATGGGGGAGCCCAGGCAATCACTGTGTTCAGCTATTCTCAGCCCATACGTCCCACCTGTGAGCTGACTCTGGACTCAGAGCATGTTAGTCTGGTTCAGTCAGGAGGACAGCCACACCTCAGGAAACCTCTGCAGCATCTAATGAGGCATTCCAGTAAACTGGATTGAGCATATGGACTTGGGGTTTGAGAGGAGAGGGAAATTCTCAGCAGGCAGGTCGATGCCATTTTCTAACTTGAACATGAAGTTGCAACAAGGAGTTATGGAAATAAAGAAAAGCAGGAGGCAGTAACAGGACTGGCCAGAATTGGGGTGTAGCCTCAATGATAAAATCATATTCCAAGAAGCATCAATCTCACAGGCCCCAACCAAGCTGGCTTTCAGAGATATCTTTCAGAATTTGTAGGGTGAGGAGTGAGGAGTAAATAAGCACAGTTGGGGATAAGACCAAGGCACCTGACCCCTCATGAAAGGATGCTACATGGGTAAGGAGAAGCTATTGGCCTTTGCGAAATTAAAAAATGGACTATGGAGCTTAGATTCATCTCTAAAAGGAAAGGAAACAACTCCATATCAAACACACAAACTGTGGCTAAATACCAACTATGTACCAAGCATTCAAATGAGGGCAACATAAAGATGGAGATCCCTGCAGTCCGCCATTACTACCACAACACACACCAGTGAAGTCACCCAACCCTGCTTCCTTCCTCTGAGATGGCACCAAACCAGTTCCCTAATCTGGCACAAAATATGGCAGTTTACAGTGCTTGGTATATTGCAACCAAATTTCAGGGAAAATAGGAGACATTTAGCTAGCTCAAAAGTGACAGCTTCCCACATGGATGTGGCAGGCTCCAATCAGCTAACACAGGTGTAAGAACAGCTCTCTTTCCTCAAAGCCTAAGCAACTAATAGTCCTGCTGATCAACAAGGCTGAAGGATGCAGCCTCTTAGAGACCCCTTAGAGGAGGGTTCTATTCCTACTCTCAGATCAGGACCTGTGATTCTGAATCTATTTGGGCTCTGACTTGAAAGTTTTGAAGAAAACTATGAATCCTCTTCTCAGAAAAATGTACCTTGAACATACAGGTATACTCTTATGAAAAATTTTAGGAGCTTTATAGACCCCAAAAAGCCCAGGCTTAAGAATTTCTGCCATAGGCAAATCACTCATTTTCTTATGCAAAAGCTGTTTCCTGTGGCTGATTAACTGCTATCTTAGATGTCCAACAGGTGAATTAATATTCAGCATTGACCTCTAGTAATCCCACACTCTTGGCAGATGGCAGAGTCTATGCTGTTGCATATAGCCAGAAGAAAGCAGAGTCCCTAGACTGAAACCAAATTTTGTTTTTCAAAAGAGCACTCTCTTCCATCACCAGAAAACCTCAGACACCCCAGGCCTGGAACAGAGGCACTAAGTGACAAACCAAAAATAACTCTGGTCCAGTATACAAGTAGGCCTGTGGAGATACAGCCACAGATGCAATCTTCCTTGGGCTGGCAGGAGAAAGGTATGCAGGTAGGCCAAAAGCTGAATAGGAAGGGTTCAGAATGGGTCCCCCTCCCTTCAGTCTCATGCAGACAAGTGAATCATTCTACAGAGGCATCTGCTGCTTTCATGGTTCCTCCACTGGGAATGCAGAGGTTGCTGGGGGCAGTGCACCTATGGACCACTCAGGTTCCACATTCATCTCCCCTTTTTCCAACAAGAAGGATAATGATGATGATAACATTTATTGAACATTATTTTGTGCCAAGAACTGTCCTATAAGTTCTTGACAAGAATTATTTCATATAATATTCCCAACACTCAAATGAGGTAGGCACTCTTATCCTACTTACAGATGAGGAAATTGAGACTAAGAAATGTTAGGTAGAGATGCTTAAGGCCACAGAGCTGGAGTAAGAGAGCCTGGATTTGTATTTAGGCCTGATTTAAACCTAATACTTTTATTTAATCTCCATCTCCTTGCTCCTTCCCCAAAAAACCAAGACTCAAAGGCCTTGGAAATCCTCTTGAGTGATTATCTGATCTCCCAGTTTTCCCTGTCCACCATGTAGCAACCTGGTTTTCATGAGAGAATCACTTTATGGAGAGTTGGCTGGAAACTCTCAAACACTATCTCCTATCTCTGTATGGCCTTGCTATTTGAGTTCATACTCCATAACCCTAAATTTACCCTGGAGCCTAAATTTATTTTAAACTCAGCTGAACTCAGGAGCATCATTTCTTCCTCAGATTTAGAATCAAGGAGGGAAGACTCTTTTTTCACTTCCCTGGGAAGTTGCTAGGGGGAGGGCCAAGGAACAGAGAGTAGAAGAGCCAGGATTTGGTGAAATGTCACCAATGATGTTGGTTGCTCTATGGAGGCCATATTTCTCTAGACATCTTCTGCCCTTCAGTATTTGGAAATAGGGCATATCACCCCTTGGATAGCTAGTCTCCTCCGTTCCCTCAACTAGTGGATTCCAGAGAGAGTGAGCGCCCAACTTATTGAGGGAAAAGCCCCAAAGAATGCTGCCCATCATATGCTTAGTGGCCAAGGATCCCCTCCCCACAAGTGCATGTTAAATGGCTAGCACCCTAATCAACTGTGCTTTGGAGAGCAGCTGGGGGTAGAGTGGGCACTAAGCTATCTGTTGAGTCCAGGGTTATTACTGTTCTTTACCCAGAGCCTCATCTGGAGATGAGACGGCTATGGAGAGGAGATGGTGAAGCCCATAGACAGGTGGGAGATACTAAGGAAGCTAAGGAGAGTTGGCAGCAGGCAGAGAAAATCATCTCATATTCAGGGTTCCAGTCTTACCCACATGTGAACCAGAGGTGAGATAAAACAGAATGGCAGTACTTGCATTTCAGGTGAATGAGGAAGTCAGCCCCAGAGGCACAGCTGACTGCCAGAAATGCCCTCGACTCACTGAGTCCAGTCACTTAGCTAACAGATGTTTATTGAGTATCTGCTGTGTGCCAGACCAGTTTGGACACTGGGGATGTCTTAATGAGTCCTACCCTCACAACAGTAGCCCATCAACAGAAAAAGGCAGAAAAGACTATTTTAAACAGTGATAAGTACTAGGAAGAAAACTGACTCAGAGCAGTGAAGAAGAATGATTGGAGGGACCACTTCAGTTTGGGTTGTCAGAGGAGGCTTCCTTGAAGCAAGAACATGAAAGCTGAGGCCTGTGTGTGTAAAAGAGCCAGCCATACGGGGATCTGGAGGGAAATATGTTCCAGGCACAAGGAATAGCAAAGCCAAAGACCCTTAGGTAGCAATGGGCTCTGTGCACTCAACATACAAAAGATGTCCAGTATGGCTTAAGAGAAATGAACAAAAAGATGAAACTAGGAGAGGAAACTGGAAAATTAGGCAGGGGCCAGATCATAAGAGCCTTGTAACTACATTTACAAGCTAGCTGTTGTGTGAAGACTGGATTGCAAGGGGCAAGCATGACAATAAGGAGATCAGTGAGGAGGCTGTTAGGTGAGGAAATGGGTGACCACAAAATTTGTCATCCAAACCAGGATACTTGTGTAGGTGAACAGGGATTCTACAAACAACTTAATCAGGGACAACAGGTGTAACCAGGACTTGCCATTGACTAAGCTCTAGCTGCAGTTGATCCCAGCCAGGACTGTCACTGGAAGTTCAGCAATTTTTAGCAGTTCTGCTCTGACACAGAACTCCCAGCTCCAGGAGAAGGAATCCCTTTTCTATTTGGTCCCAGGATCCTGGCCGAGTGCCCCATGCCTGAGCATTTGGTTTTTGTCTCAGTGCCACAGGCTATAGTTACAGCACATACAGGGAGCAGCAAGTCTTTTTCTCTGTGCTGTCTGGCGCAGGGGCAGCCCACTCTCAGCAACAACCAACAGCACACAGATGAAACAACAAATGGGGAGTATGTGGCCACCACTTCTCCAAGTCATGTTGAGAGGGTGGAAGTCACAGAGGCATGAACCAGCTCTGCATTCCAGAGCAGGGATTCTTAACTTGGACCTCAGGGGGTCTGTGAAGCAGGTGAGAGGGCCCCAAGCTTTCATCAGATTCTCAAATGTAAGACTCCAAGAGATAACCTTTCCTTTAGAGAGCAGTGGTTCTCACACTTTAACGTGCACCAGAAGCACCTGGAGGGCTTGCTACAATGATTGCTGGGCTCTCACAGGTTCTGATTCAGTTCAGTCTAGAGTGAGGCCCAAGCATTTACATTTCTAGTAATTTCCAGGGAGATGCTAATGCTCTTGGTCCAAGGGCCAACTTTGAGAATCACTGCATTAGAGGAAACAGAAAACATGAGGGGTTCTAGTTTAAATGATAATATTTCCTTTTCAGACAAGAGTTCTAACAAATGCCATAGCCCTTAAAACCACCCCTAAGTCCCGAGGAATTTCATATTTTATTTTTGGAAGAAGCCCCTGGAGAGTGACAGACTCTGGACCTCCTCTTGAAGGTCAGGAAGCATCTGGGAAATAGCATTTTAGAGGATGCAGGGAAATAAATTTCAGAAACGTAAAAGCCCAAGCAAAACTGATCTGGAAACTACAGGGCTGGTCCCAACAGATCTGGGCAGACCCAGATCTTCTAGACTGCCTCCTGATCCTTTTTGAGCCTCGAACTAAATGGGCCACGATAGGAGGTCTGCTGTAAGGAAGACATGGTATCTGCTAGGGGGTATAATCTGGGAAAAAGAAAGAAACCAACAACTCCACTATACAGAATTCAAGAGCTCTGTTCACAGAGCCCTTTGATCAGGTCATTTTGGTGAGGGCGGGAAGAAGCAGGAATAGTACTCAGGGCAGTGCTTACTTTAAGCCAGAGTAGTGGAGAGAGGCCTGGAAGGGCCATTTGCCAGCTTTCTTCAGACCTGCTATAAGTCATTCCCTCATGAAAGGGGAGGGGCAAAATGAAAATGTGAATTCATTCATGAATCAAACTTCAAAACAGGAACTGTGGCTTTTGAGCTATACAGGGAAGTCCTCATTTGCTACAGAGAACATTGGCTTTGCCTTCCAGCTAAATACATCCTGAGGTGAGGCAACATCAAAGTCAGGGAGACCCTACAAGTTAGGGGAAGAGGAGGCAGAACATCACAAGGAAGACAACACACTAGAGTTCTGGAGACCAAGGATGTGCTTTGGCATCAGCCTGCCAGAACCGGTGACTTGAATTCTGTGTGACCCTGGGCACATTAATTTCTGTCCCTTAGTTTTCTCTTCTGTAAGATGGGGATAATAATAGTGCCTATCTCCAAGGGTTACAGTAAGAATTAAAAGAAATAACCTAGGCAAAACACTTAGCTTGGTGTCTTGTATATTTTAAGTATTCAACATTAGTTAAAAAAAGTAAAAAGTGGTGAGCTTGGAAAAATTTAGGATGGTGGCAGTAGAGACTCACCTAGGTGTCGTAGCCACAGATAGAAAGCAGAGCTAGGTTGGAGCTACTGCCAATCTCCCCAGAGAAAGAGAGAGAAACTCCTGCTCCCTAAGGAAGGTCTGAGGTATGAGCTGAGCACGCAGGACTAGTCAGGATTCTTAGGATGGTGGGGTTAACTGGACAACTCTGCTGGCTATACAGTGGGGATATCCTGCTCTTTTAAACATCGCAACATTCAGAGAGTGTTTTTGTGACATTTTCTCACTGCCAACCTAAGTGCCAAATGACCTGATTTAAATAAATCAAGATGAATGAAAACCAACGTTGGTAGGGAAAACTGGAATCACGTTATGGGAAATGCTCTGCAGATTTGCAATATTAAGGTAGAATCCTCATTTCCGGCGCGCGCGGGGGGCTGGGGGGATGGATCGCCCCCCCTCAGGTTCAGAAGTGTGTGGGATAATGCTGAGGTGAAAGCAGTAGTGACATGTGCTAACCTTCATGTTAGCAAGCAGTTGGAGCTCGAAAAAGAGATCTCTCTTTACTTGGATGCTGAATGAACAGAACCGTGTCCAAAACCTAGTTCCCCAAATCAAAAAGTCCTTTCTGCTTAGAAAGAAGTTGTTACTGGAAGTAGGAACAAAGATTTCTAAAATCCATGCAAAAGAGCCAAAGTAAGTGACATACGACATGCTTAAATAAGTTAACATCAACGGGGGGTGGAGGGTGGGAAGAGATTGACAATGACATCATTTTAGAAATGAAAAGAGCTAAATAAAAATGACAAATAGTTTGTAGGACATGCTGGGCTCCTTACTTAAGGGGTTCCTGTGGCCCTACAAGCCTCACCCTATTTCATGTCTGGGATGTTTTCCTGTGGCCCTGTATTTTGAGTCTTTAAAAGATTAAGGCCAAAAGACAAATACCATATGATCTCACCTAATATAAGAACCTAATGAACAAAACAAACAAACGAGCAAAATAGAACCAGAGGCATGGAAATAAGGAGCAGACTAACAGTGAGAGGCGGGAGGGGGAGAAGAGGGGAAAGAAGGGGAAGGGTTGAGTCAAGGAACTAATGTAAATGACCCATGAACATGGACCACAGGGCATTGACTGTGTGAGAAGGAGGGGGTGGGCAGGGCAGGGGAGAGCAATTGGGGGAAAAATGGGACAACTGTAATATAACAACAATTAAAAAAATGGAAAAAATAAAATAAAAAGATTAAGGCCACAGGACACTTAGGAAGGGGCCTGGCTTCTGGCTTTTCACTTCCTATATTTAACTGCAAATAACGGCCAGAATTTCCATCAAAAACTCCTGTATTTCGAAGTCTTCCTCTCAGAGATTCAGGAATTTATCTGACTCCCCTTCAGGAGAAAGGGAAATCTAGTCTCTTCTTCAAGAAGTACTCACCTGTCCTCTGTGTGCTCCCCAAAATCAGAGGCACTGCAAAACACAGGGAAATGTAGAGTTTCTTAGCACCCCACTTACCTCCCCAAACAGTGGCACACTAAATTAAGTACAGCAAAGTTTCTGCATTATTTTTTGTTGGAGTTGGTGGTCGTCAGATCTGGAAGCTAGTCCAATAATAGCTAGTCTGCTATTCTCTACAAAGAAGGGGCATTTTATTATTATTTTTTAATTCACTGATTTTTGAGAAAGAGAGAGAAATCAGTATGTTGTTCCACTTATTTATGCATTCATTGATTGCTTCTTCTATGTGCCCTGACCAGAAATCGAACCCACAATCTTGGTGTATCAGGAGATGTCTAACCAACTGTGCCTATGACCAGGGCAAGAGGGGACATTTTAACAGGAAAAAAAAAAAAAAAAACCCAAACCAAAACAGTTAACAACGATTTCTTGGGATTCACCTGGGGAAGCTTGGAACTATACTGTGAGATACTTCAATGGCCATGCATCCGCTTTTAGAATATAACCACTGTTATACACATTTAAAATAACATTGACATTTTTTTTCCATAGTGTCATTTTTGCAAGAACCCTGTTCCTACAAATACTTGTTCCAAGCCTTCCCATATCCAGCCTGAAGGTAAATAAAAGCGCCAGAAAAGATAAAATGAGGAGAATGTTAAGAATAAAACTTCCAACTCCATTTCTAAAGATCAAGGGCATATTATACACCTGAGGCCTCCACTGATTTTTTAGTTAGAGGCCAAAACTGGGATGGTTCTTCCTGGTCAGATAATCTGATCTTCTGTGAGAAGGTCCCATTAAAATTATTCTGAAGGATCCTTCAGATCCTGTGCCACATTTTTATTGGTAACTGTATTCACTATCTACCACTCCGCTCACTAAAAAAGCAGTTTTAAAAGATCTTATTTTCAAGCACAAGTTCTCTTTTCTGCAGAAGATTCTCTTCATCTTTTGTCATATACACTTAAAAAAAATTTTTTTTAAATATTTTATTTATTTTTAGAGAGAAGAGAAGGGAGGGAGAAAGAGAGGGAGAGAAACATTGATGTGTGAGAGAAACATCAATCAGTTGCCTCTCACATACCCCCACCTGGGGACCTGGCCCACAACCCAGGCATGTGCCTTGACCGGAATCAAACCAGCGACCTTTCAGGCTGCAGGACAACGCCCCACCCACTGAGCCATACCAGTCAAAGCATCATATACTCTTTTGTACCCTTCCACTATCCCAAACCAACTTCAAATTTAAAACAACAGAAAACAAAAATCTTCCATTGGAAAGAGGCATAACCTATGGGGAAAGTTTTTCTTTCTCTTCAATTCTGATATCTAGGTTAAGTCATGCCGTCGGAGAATTTTCAAAACTGACTCAAGAAGCAAGACCAGGAAGCCACTCACATAAAATCTTTAAAAATAAATTTGTTTTTAAAAAGTTTTCCAGTGTGAGAGAACACACTTAATGCTTGCAGCCAATTAATGATCAGGCAAGTATACCTGCCACTGAGTCCTAAAAATGGTTTCCATCTATCAAATATTAAAAAGAAACAACAAAAAAACCCCACAAAAACCCAAGAGCAACCAGACCCCCAAAGGCACTGAAACAAAAGACTGATCTGTTTATATAGTCACATGAAAAATAAACATCTTTATTTTTTGCCTACTTTATTTCATTTTTTCAAATAAAATTTAAATCTGTACAAAGTATACTGTTACAGTATATATTTTGTAAGAATCAATGCCTAAAAGAATCACAATACTTCAATAAGCAGTACAGCAGACCTTGCTAGTTTCAGCTTTGATATTGAACAAACTCAAGCCAGCTGATGCACAACACATTTGCTTGGTTTCCACATGGTGAGTTCCCAGCACTGAGATGGGAGAACATGACAGCAAGTATGGTTTATATTACAGCCTGACACACTGCGCTTCTTCATGTGATAATAACTGCACATATTTAATACAGAATGCTCAAATTTACTTTTTAAATTACATTTGCTTACTTCTTAGTTGGCAAAATTAAGCATTCTTAATGGGGGTCCCCAAACAGTGCAAATTAATGATATTCTATTGTATAATTGGCACATCTCCAATACGGATTAACTTGTAAACTCAAAAAATATCACAACTTTGTCCTAAATTTTAACTAATATACATCTGGTCCATTTAACCAAAGTCATTTTGGAAAGATATTAAAGAACAGCTCTATTTCTGAAAGGATATTGTTTTGACCATTCTCTGAAGAAGATAAATCTTTAAATTGTCATTAAAATGTTTTACTATAAAAATTTTACAAACTTGATTAGAAATTTCAAATGATTCACAGCAGACAAATACAAACTGTTTATATTCCAACAATACCTACTTTTAGACTTTCAAACAGAGCACAACCATGTCAGCTGTGTTAACTAAAATTCTGAACAATGTACTAAATCTGTAAGTGGTGCTGGGTCTAGCAAGTGTAAATACACAGTATATTTTAATGAAAAGAATTGTCTTCTTTATACTTTATTTGTTTTCCCATAAGGAAACATTAATGTTTACATTCTTTAATAAAGTTAATCTTACATCAGAATATAACTTAATACTGTCAGCAACAGGAACCACACACAGTAAATAAGAAGCACATTTAAAATAAGTCTAAATTCACATAGATTAACATTTGTTGGTTAATAAAATATCGACAGTATTACAATCTTACAATATTTACAGTAAGAAAAATCTAGAGTAATATATACCTTTCACAGCAGGATTCCTTTTTTTTTTCTTCCAGTTTGGGATTGTGTATAAACAAAAAGCTCAAATAAAGCAACTCTGCAATATAATCTTAAAATAATGGCTACTGGGGGAAATTCTATCTCAACCATTGAAAATAATGGTGACTTTTCACGGAGTCTGTGGCATCTGAGAACCCAGTTAATTAACGAAAGTCTTCCTCAAGCCAGTCTCAGTTACCCAGATTTAAAGCTGCAGAACTCCGGCCTTCCCTGACTACTGAAAACCCAACAGATTTTCTCAAAATGCTACAAGAAAAGAAGGAAAATAGGTCTCAGCTCACACCTCATGGCTAGAAGCCTCTGGCCAGTGCACACTCCCCAACTTATGCTAAAAGAGGGCCAATTCCATCCCCAAAGCATTACAAGAGTTTACCCTCCAACTACAGGGTACTTTGACACCAAACTCACTCATTTCTCCACTCTTATGCAATTAGAATAAGACATGAACTTGGCCTACATAATATACACCAGCATCTTAGAGACTTGGGACTGGGGGAAAAAAAAACCAGACTAGATCGGTTTGCATTGAGATCAACAGGGAAAATGGGAAGTGATGCACATTTCCAATTAGAATGGCAAGAAGACCCACATCCCTAAACTGGAATTTTGCCAGGGCATCAGAGTTAGCACCCCCTCTCTGAGTACCACAAGCAATTAGGATGTGTGCTCTGGGCCTCCTCCAAGAGAGAGCAACTACAGTAAGTAACACCATGTGGGACATTAGTTCAGTGATGACCCCCAAGAAATCAGATACAATTCTTGAAGCTGGGGCTGTCCACAGCATCTGAAGGCACTCATCTGAGCTGTGACTTGTCCCAACCCTGCTTACTTTCAGAGATCTGATGGGCACAGAGCACTCAGGGATACAGCTGCTGGCTACTTTGGACTCTAGATCTCACAGGTCATCAACAGGTATCAGATTGAATTAGCAAACTGTACCATAGCTCCTTAAACAGACAATGTCAGGCTTGAAATCAGGTGAAGTATGAATCTTCCCTGTCAGGTCAAAAATCAAAGTGGGAGTCTTCCCACATCAGCCAAGGTTAGTTTGTCAAAACCTTAGAGGAGTTGAACAGTTTTTCATGTTGCAAGTGGTTAGTTTACTTATTTTAGTCAAGCTGGATTGGCAAACCAGACTGATCTATTTAGTTAGCTTTGTTTTCTTGATTCTTAATGTATGTGTAAACCCAAAGCTGTTGGATTTGGGCTAAATACACTGACAGAAAAAATTCAAACAACAAAAGTTTTCAGCAAACTTCTGTGGCATTTTCTTTTTGGAAGTCATTGCAAGATCTAAAGGTATTTCTACCCAACAAAGTCTGTTTAAGTATTTAATGTTATTTCATTTTTGGTCCTATACAGAATGCTATGACTTCTATATAGGTCTGAATGCTGCTCCATGTAGATTCCTTCTGTATCTCTAAAAATATATACTTCTCAGTAGTTCAATACATGATTAATCTTCCCACAGAGGAAGATTTTTGTGATCACATGTTGCAAAGTAGAAAAACATTTCCTTTCTAAGAAAGGGACTATACTTTCCTATTGTACACTTTTTAATAAGCCCAAAGGCATGCACCAAAAATCATTATTAAAATTAATACATGCACAAAAATGGTGTAGAGTTAGACTTAAAGTGCTGCTTCTCAATTTTTAAATTTGGAGAAGACATCTTGTCAGTTGTTGACTCAAAGATCTCTCCCCATTCCACCCACCCCACTCCATGGCATCAAGAGGGAAAAGTAAGAAGAATGCATAAATATTTAAACTATTCTTTACATGGGGGAAAGGACAGATATACCAACTATCCTATTTATAAACTGGATTCCCAGTTTTAAATAAAACCAATATTTACTGGTAAAAATTGTCAAAGCTAATACATCCAAAGAAATGTTACTAGTAAATAATGTTCTACATAGAGAATAATTTACTTTGGTTTTATGCACCTTCTCAAAAATAATACTGGTGTCCCATATATCACCAAACTGATGTGTTCTAGCAAAATTGTAAGGCAAATCTTTTGTTTTTCCTTCCAGTGACATCTTGTTTCCCAATAGACAAAACTAAAAATCTTTTGGTGAGGAAGGGGTTAAGATAATGGCTAACCCCTTGGCATCCTGAGCATTGTGGTTTATCAAACTCTACCATGCTAGAAGCTGTCAGGCACCCTGACCCTTGCCTTGAACCAGAAATGGCTCCCATGTCTAGAGATGCCCTGACTCCTTATAAATAGCTCTCAGAACTTAGCTTCTTTTTTTCTTCTGTCTGGATGTTATAATGTCTTACAAAGCTCATTGCAATGTCACATTTTGCTAGTAGGGGCCACCATCTAACAATAATTCCAATCTGAAATGTTTTAGGCCAATAGCTAGTTACTAATTTTATCAATTAATTGCATTAAAATTTTCTCTATAGAGTTTACTTAGAGCAGAGATCCTTAAGTTGGGTTTCAGAAGATGTGTGATGCCCCTGAGGTTGTTCGCAAATTATCTATGTGCACTTTTTTCTGAGGAGAGGGTCCATCACTTTCATCGGATTATCAAAGGTATCTGTGACCCCCAAAAGGGGTTACAGGTACTTAGAGGGATACCCGTAATTCACTTCATACCAGGACTGGGAAATGGGGGCAGAAAACTAAAAATGGCCTCAGCAAAGAGGGCGGGGGCAAATTGCTAATCTTTCCCCTTTATTCACATTCGGAAAATAGTGCTTCAAAACTAGGAAAAATAATTAATTAAGCTGATTAAAATCTATTAAAAAATAAAGCCACTTTCTAAATTTTTTTTCATTTTCCATATATGGTGAATTTAGTCTCCAAGAAAAAGTTTGGAGACTGGATTTTTCTCTTGTCCCAAAGAAAATTCATAGATATAATGCTGATCATCATCCACATTTAAAGATCTGACAACATAAAACTTAAAGAAAACTCTAATGATGTAAGCCTTTAATTTACAATTTTTAGTAAGGATTATCTGGAGTCAGATACACATCTGTCAACCTTCATTTCCTAAAATTGGTCCATACTTAGACAACTACTGGGCACAATTCCACTAGGTAAGCCTAACATCTGAACAATGGAAATTTAACTTTCTACCCAAATTAAAAACAAAGCTAAAAGGTTCCAGCCACAAACATCCACACTATGTCATAGAGGACTTTCGCATTTCAAATACATCACTGAATTTTCAACACAATTTGCAAACATAAGATCCAGAACGACTAGCAAAACATGCTGAGAAAAGCATGTCAAGAATTAAAATTACTACCCCCTGCCCACCCCTCCCAATCCAGAAACACACTCAGGCATTCCAAAAATAAACCAGATCTAAAGAGAGGCCTTTCACTTGGTTTTAAGTATGAAGCGTCTAAAACGCTATGGGAAAGGGAATATAAAATGAAATAATTAAATAACTTACAAAAATAATTTTAGCCAAAACATTTCTGTTCTGTTGACAAAATCATCTTTTTTTTTTCTTTTTTCTTTTTTTTTGCAATTCTGAACCTAACTGTGTTGCACAATCTCACTAAGACAAAAAATATGTTCACAGGTACAGTTTTTGTTCTACTATTCTTTCTAGAGCACATCTTGAGGTTATAAGAATGCTTCTAGTTAAAATAAAGTCTCTTATCCCTTGCCACACCCCCCTCAAAAAATGAGTCAACCTTGAATTCCAAAAAGGAATATTCATTTAATGTAATTATTTCAATACCAGTAATACCACATAGACCATGAGAAAACTCTATGAGCATTATGCAAAACTACATGAAAGAGGGAGTGCTACTTGCCACCCACTTCACTTCCAGATTTTTAAGCCAACAGCCAGCTAGAGTCAAATCTCATTGACTTGAGTGAAAACAAATTACTCCAAAACCAGGCCATCTCAGGCTGGAAGATGGATCTCAAAGAATATGAATATATATATATATATATATATATATATATATACACACACATATATATATCTCCATCCTAAGATTTCACTTTGTCTATTCAAATAGCTTAATAAAGCTCACATTTACAAAGGATTTTATTGGCAAATAAAGGCCCATATTAAAAATTTCATCAAAACAATTTTTTCTACATAGTTAACACTAAAAAATATTTTCTTGGATTTATAAAGCATATTTAATTGCATATAAGCTTGCTTTGGGTGGGATATTGAAAACATAACTCTTAAGAAATTAGAAAGACTAGAAACAAAAGTGAAAGTGACTAGTCTTAACTTTCAAAAAATCAAGTGCAAAGGTAAATAGTGCAAATAATGAAAACTAGAAAATTTATAGGCAATTTTAGTTTTTCCTGCTTTTGCACTTTTACATATTGACAACTTTATAAATCCTAACAATTATGCAGCATGGAAATGGGCTATCATTTATCTCCATTGGCTAGACTCACGGAAGCCTTTCAAAGACATTAAAATCACTGGTTCTTGACACAGGTTTGGGAATTCACTTCTTTTGAAACAATTCCTAAGGGCGGGGCTATTTAAAAAGGCTCTGGACTGACTTGTAACTATATTATAATTTAAAATCTGACACAATGAATTGTGAAAGTTATACTGCCAACTCTACAAAATAAGTTATAAAAACAATTCTGATGTTAAGAAACTTGACAAAAAATTACTTCCCAAATACAAAATCAAAACCCCTCTTTTAGCTATCTTTAAAGAGATTTCATCACTCAGGTACACAGATTTGGGTAAAATTAAACTTGAAAGTAATCTGTCAAAATCACTGAGAATAAGTTCATATTAAAGTATAAAACATGAGCTAACCCAAATATACTTGAATTACGTAACTTTAAAAACAAGTATTATAGAAGTTCTTTATCTTAAATAACTTAAAATGCTTCAGGGATATTGGGAACAGAAATCTAAACACAATCAATTTATTATACAAAGGACATAAGAACTTCCAAAATGTACTAAATTATATTATTAGTATCTTCCACCACTGAGCTCTTGGGAATTCTACAGTTTTAAAAGAGAGACAGCGGGAAAACAAACTTGAGTTTGGGATGGGGTTGTCTAATTTCAGAAATATAGTATTCTGAGGGTCTCATAAGGTTCATACTTATATGTTGTTAGGATTGCAAGGTTTAGGATTACAAATGTAGAAGAAATAGAAAAGATAGCTAATATTGCAATTTAGTATTTTTATCTGGTTTATTGTCCTCTTCTAAGAAATTTATGTGGACCAAAGGCTCAAGATTCTGTAAAAGGTGTAATAAATATATTGTAGATCTTTATGGACTGCAAAAATCAAATGATTTTGATCTAATGACCATTTTCAAAAGTAAAGGTAAGCTACATTGTAACATGAGCTCAGGATAATAAATAGTATATATGATATATATTCCTGATAGTTTAAAAATTATAACTGTGAAAAAGTTTGAAATTTTATCTTCTTTCTCTCAAAATAATAAGTCTCCAGTACCAATTTGCTGTGACCAGAAAAGCTGCCATTCCACAATTATTTTAATTTCTCCAGAAAAATCCTACATCTGAAAACAGGTTTGTATTATGTATCATCATCCTAACATCTAGCTACAGACCAACAGCTTTCCCTAGACTAACAAGGTACCCCTTTTCTCTAGCATTATTGAAACTTCCTTAGCAAAGATCAACTTCATTGTCCTTAGCAAACAACTCTTAAGACTCCACCTTAGTATCTTTTCCTACCTCCAATAAAAATTTCTCTTTACCTCCACACCATTCCCTTTATATACCTCTCACACTCCCATACTCGAACATATCAAACAGCTCTCACTTTTCTGCTCTCAGATTTCCACACTAGTAAGTCTCAGCCCCCAGTAACTTACCTAAAATACACATACTTCTAACTCTCTTCAATTTACAAATTTCTTAGCAAACAATATTGCTTTCTTTCAAACTACCAACTTCAGACTATGGGGCAAACAGCAGTCATAAAAACTTCCTGATTACTTCATAATATAGCAATGTTTCTGCGGTCAGTTAGCTCTGTTCTAAGGTAGGAGTCAGCAATTTCTTTACTTCTCAAGGAGGTAAGCTTGAGTGGCACAGGCAGGCCTATGGCAAGGAGAATAAAGAAGGAGAGATAAACAAGGAAAAAGGAAGATGGATGAAAAAGAACGCCAGATGTATATGGTAAGGGAGGTAGGTCAAATGCCACCAACAACTACCTGCACTCTAGCTGAATGAGAGTCTGACCCAGGCTCCAGCGTGTGTCTAATAATTCATTAGTTGATGGCCATTACTGTTGGACTAAGTCAAAGTGAATACATAAGTCACCTGCCCCATTAGTTTGACTGCAAGCTTATAAGAAGGACATCTTAAGTCCTCTTAGGATCCTTCTGTGTTAATCCAGTTCAGACAAAAACATATGCTAACATGAGTATTACCATGTTTCTCAAGATTCTAGAACATAAAGGTTTGGTCCTTGAACTTGGAGGCCTCCTGAATTATTAAAGTACATCCTAAATCAAGAAAATCAAGCTCTTTAAGATTTTTCCATGAAATACTACAAAAATTTAGTAAGCAAATTATTAATAATCATTGAAACAAAGTATGTATTCATGAAAATGCAAAAACCTTGCAATTCTAAAATGAGTAAATATTTCTGGTAAAAAGTAATTTTATTTTACATAGAGTATCACCACGTTTCCACCTAGCAGACAAGACAATTTCCACAAAAGCAAAGCACAATGGTAAAAAGAAAGAAAATAAATGCCAAACATAATGTGGAGACAAAATGAAAATGAGTAGCCACGAAATTCTTTTTAAGAAAAATGGTTTTAACATGTGGGTTTTGCCAAAAACTTTCCTAAAGATGTAATTTGTCTAGACTATTCAACATCAAAACTTGGTAGTCAGTTTAGCAGCTAAAAGATGGCAAACATGTTGTCTTGAAACCAATCATTTTTCATTTTTCATCTGGTTGTTCTTGCATCAAGAAATCCTACTTGACTCATGTTAATTAATGTTAGTTTAGGTAATTTTCACTTACCTATAATAATTAAATTTATGTTCAAAAAGAGCCTGTCAAATGGCTTAGGCCTTGAATTTAGGATTTGTTTTAGGATCGATAACTTTTCAAATATTAAAATCAGCTGTTCTTAAAAATATATAAATGCTCTATAGCAATTAATGCTGCCGGGTGAAAACAGTAATTTTAATAGCAGTGGTCACTTTAGTTTTATAATGTACTTCATTATGAATAGCCTATATTCAGTTAACTTGCAATGAAAAAGAATAATGTCTGACTTAAAAATGGATAAACTTTTAACAACTTTGCACAAATAATTTCAGTATATTTATTCACTTAAACAACTCCAATTGAAGTTTTTTCCTTTTCATTCAACCCTCATGTGGAAGTATATATATTTCCAAATTGGGATGATCAGCAATAAATGTTATACTCAGAGTCATCACCAATTGTTCCAAACCTAAATTTTTAGCTAAAGATTCCCTTGCTTTATTCAGAATCCTCTTACTTAGAAAGCAGGATCTCATTATGATATTGAAAAGACTCTGAAAAGGGAAAAGACATAATTAGATTTGGTATCTCATGTTTTTCAGGGAAAAAAATCTTAAAAATATGTTCACATGTATAATAAAATAAATTGTGGAGCTATGAAGGCCACCAGAGCAACAATATCAGAAATCACCATTGTAAACGAATCTGGAACGTGTGTGTGTAACTTTTTAAAAATGAGTGGGAATATGAAGGAGAGGGTGAACCTTTCCAGGGAGATAAAAAGAATCATGCCCATGGTGGGGTCACCATGTTGGCAGATGACCCAAAATGTCATAAAAGAAAAAATGTGTTTAGAAAGTTTCAACAGTGCCAAATGAAAATGTTAAACCACAGACATATGAATGAGATAACCCCACAAACATCAATTTCCATAAAAAACAGGAACAAAAAAACTGATGTAAGCATCTTTTTTAATATACCAAATCTTAACTGACTTAAAAATTACATAAAGTGCTTGGGCCATAGTACCCACCCAGATTCTCATTATCAACAGACTTAATTTTCTCCCCTCCCTTCCACCCAAATTTAGTTCAGTCTTCCTGCAGAAAAGTACAGCATTCCTATGTTAATAAGAAATGAAAACAGTGAGTACGACTGTTATAGATCCATTGACTTTTATTACAAATGTACTTGATCACTTGGCTTCAAAAAGTTTAAAATCAATACCCTATTTTCTGTATGCTAGTACAAAGCAAACTGTTTTACAAATTAAATACCTAAAAATTTGACAAAAATATTAAAATTTGATGAAAAACAATTATAAAAATCCTTAATCTCTCTCTCTTCAAAAAAAGGAGGCAGTCTTCCCAGTCCTATTATACAATATTAATAACATTCACCATTTTTAGAATAGGTAGCTAAATTATATTTTTCTGTTAGCATACAAAACTCTTAGACTAATAGATTTTATTTGTATATGCTCCAGTTAAGTTTGTGAATGCCATCTGATTGCAATATAATCAACTATCTTTGAGTCCTAATTTACACTTGCTTAATAATTTGCATAGTTTAAAAGGGATAAAAGTTTTCCTACAACTAATTTTCATAGGCTATTACAGTGCTATTTTTCAAGGCAATAAGTATTTGCTCCCAAATGAAATTATCTGTCTTCTTTAGGCAGGGGTTAAAATTACTAGCAGCTTTCTCCATTACCTGAAAAATCAAATTGGAATAGTTATCCATCTCTAGATATGAAGACCTAAAAAACACATTGATATATTTTCCACTCTGAGTCAAATTAAAACCCCTGCATGGGACTACTAGAAAGTGGACTTTCACGGTTTTTTATTTTCCCTATTGGTTTTGGTTTCTACTCTCCATGGCTTTTGAGAAGCTGGAAAAGTCTGTCTTTCCTGACTTGCATTACTGTTTTTCCCATTTGGCAAATATTCATCTACCTCC
This sequence comes from Furipterus horrens, assembly GCF_987537825.1. NCBI lineage: Eukaryota > Metazoa > Chordata > Mammalia > Chiroptera > Furipteridae > Furipterus > Furipterus horrens. The sequence goes on from NW_028327180.1 coordinate 73,931,474, forward strand.
AATCTTTATCTAGTGGAGGAAAAGCCGACATGGCTTTTCTTATAAACTTCCTTTGTTGTCAAAGGCATGTATAATGATTTCTAGTTCTGGTTAGTTAACTTTAGCTCCCTCTGTGGCTGGATGACTGCTGCTTCTAACATCAGCATGATAAATAGGAGGCACAAATAAAAAGTAGCTTAAAAAAAGATTTGGTGATTTAAAAGAAAAAACAAACAATACCAAACACACACACATATATGGGCATTTCAAATCTGGTGGCTGATCTCTACATTAAATTACTTGACAGTGTCTCTCATTTTAAAGAATGTCAATATTGCAATGCATTTCAAGTTTTCTTTTATACTTAGGCAAATAATAGTTTAACCAAGCTCTTGGACCTTAATTGTAAGACAAAGCAGATCATTAAAAATAAGGCATACTTGTCAGGAATTAAGTTTTGTTTGCTTGTTTTTGGCACATTTGATCATACTGTCTTCTATGAATAACACATATGGTCAAATATACCAACCATTTCCTTTTTTTCTGTTTCAGCACAGTTTACCAACTAGTAAAATAAACACAAGGAAAAACTCCAACATAAAACACTGAAATACAGACCTGGGTAAAGTACTGAGCACCTGGGGGAAGGGTGGGGAAAGGATGAAACAGGAGAGGGGAGAAGGGAAGCCTTGGGAGGGTGCTTGGGAAGTAAAGTGAGATGCAAAAAAGAGCATCTTTACAGTCACTTAGTCTTTTCTATATCATCTCTGTGGATTTGTTTTTAAATCCACTGACCGTAAATCAGACAATGGTTTCAAAATCTTAGTAAGATTGTGTTTAACTGTTATAGTGTAAAGATAATTGCACAATACATGTGCTTCTTGATCCGGTAGGATTCCAAGCAGAATCTGAAGTCTATAGGTAAGAAAGGCTTCACTTTAGGTAACTCTGACCCTAAAGAAACCTCATGAAAGAACTTGCATCTCAAGGAAAGGACACTTTGCCTAAGTTTGCTGTGTTTTTGTTGACCTGCACTACTTATTGCTGGCTACTATGAAACACTGATCTAGGAGTACTCCAACAACCTGTAGTACAAGGTGTAACTTTAAGAAGCTATAGTAAACAAGAGACAAAATCAAAGCAATTCTCTTTGCTAACTAGTAACAGCACAAAGAATGCAGTCTTTTCTATATCACAGTTAAAGTACAGTGAACAAAACAGATCAACAAATCTTAAGACAAAAAAAGTGCAGGTTATTAATGTTTACATGCAGTTGATAAGCATTCCAAATGTCACATTATGCACTGTAAAAGCTCAACCTTACTATATGGAAAATAAGAAAAATGCACCTTGGGGAAAGGGGGAAAGCAATTTAATCATTTCCAGTGATTTTGTAAGTAAAGAAACTCCTACCTATTGTACGGTCACCTCATATTTAACATTGTATGAATACTAAAAGCAAACAATTTAATGGGAAAATGCACAGTACAATGGAAATAGCTTGTTATTCAACACATACAGTAGATCTCAAAAACAAAGACAACACACTCAACCAGGGAGCTTAAAAATATCAAATCAAACCCAAAGAACCAGCAGAAAAAAAAAATTCCTTCAAAAAGACAACTTCCTAGGCCTTCCTAGGCCAATGCTTTACAATATGAGAAGCACTGACACCTTCTAACTCCTACAGGTGATGTCTCCTACATACAGCAGTTAGATCTATATGTCTGGATTTGCCAAGAAACAATTCCATCCCCAGAACTCACTCTGTCAGACAAGATCCTTTTTTTTTTTTTTTTACCCAAAATACTTTCTACAGAATTCCAAACCAAAATGTACTGTTTAAGGCATCTGTTTTTATAACATTTTCTCTTCACTCAAAGATGATAGTCATGCAGCAGTTTAATGATAAAAATATATTAATATTTTACTATACAGCAGCAAGAAGTTAGTTGTCAATTAAAAGCACACAAACATCTTAAATGAAAACCTGTAAAAGACTACCATTACAAACAATTTCAGTTTGGAGGACACCAGTTTGGTAAAGTGCTCTCCTAAGCTTTCCATTTTCATACCCTACACCTTGAATATATGAATTATAGAACACACTTTTGATAGAAGGCTTGTACACTTGGGGAACACAAATACACTTAGCATATAATGTAGCCAGTAATAACTAGCACCACAGCTACATGGAAATCCTTTACATATACCAACTTAACTTGACTTTCTCTTTTAAAATGAAACTCAGAATCCATGGCTCAGTAGGATAACTGTAATTGTGTTGCTCTGCTTTTTAACAGGTCTACATAAGTTAATAGCACTGGCAAAAACCAAAGGATAGCTTCAGGCCTCTTACAAGTTTAGGAGACAGTGCTAGTGAACACAAATAGACTCACTACCTGATGTCCAAGTACAGGTTCACTGGAAATTGCTGCACGTTAGTTAAGTTTTTAAAATCTTTCTACATATTATAAAAAAAATATATTATGAACAATACAAGTACATCTCATATACACAATAATGACAAAACGCCTACTCAGTCAAAGCAAACAGATGCAGAAAAATATTATGGGAGATTTCCTTTTTCTCTCTTTTTCTTTTTCCTTTTGCTATTTGAATAACTTTGGTTCCAACCGTAAAAATCACAACTTAGCAAATTTCATTTAAATGCCTTTTTTAATAATTTCTTCATGTTCACAGAAGTTTCACTGACCATTTTTATATGTTTAAGGTCCAGATGCAATGCATATTGTATAAAAGAGAGCACTTATTGTTTACCTTGCATGAATTAAACCTACGTACCTTTAACTCTACAAACTTCTGCATAACATTTAGACAAAGCTCAGACACACAGCATGCCTAGCCCTCATATATATACACATCTCTAATCACAGGTATATAGGGTGTCAAATATACTATAATAACCTCCATGTAAGGTTTGAAATTTGGTAACAAAATGAGAAAAACTAAAAATATTATTTTACGTGTTCTAAAATATCTCTTTTTTTGTGCTAAAGTCAAATGTTAGCTCAACATGAAAAGGACTTTTATATAATTCAGCAATATTATAATCTTGACCATTTTGCAAACACTTTTAATAATAATAGCTTAAACGTGTACAAAAGTTCTTGGTTAATTAGGGAAATAAACACTCAGTTCTTTATATTTTTTAATCAAGTAGGAAACACAGTTCATATAATGTTATTACTTTTTCTATTTTTTGTTTTTTGTTTTAGCAGCTGCTTACTGTTTTATATGGTGGATAAAGTGGACAACATCCAGCGATGGGTGGCAAGTCAAGAAGAGAAACTGTCAGTTGGTGGAGGTTCTGTGGGTGGTGCTCCCTTGGAGTTAAGTTTTTTTTTTGTTTTTTTTTTACTTTTTATTTTTTATTTTCTCTCTTTACAGTATATTTTCTGTGTGTGGCTGTGTGTGTGTGTGTGTGTGTGTGTGTGTGTATGCATGTGTGGGGTTTTTTTTCCATTAAGTCTGATCAATCTTCTTCCCCTTCTTCCTCACCCTGCAGTAGCAGGGTGGCAGCGGCGGTCTCCTCCTGCTGCTGCTGCTGCTGCTGGTGGAGCTGCTCACAAGCAGCTCGCTTCTCCCTCTGCTTCTCTTGAATCTTCTTCATCTCCTCCGAGTATTTGCAGAAGGTGTGTCCGAACTTGGCCCACACCTTGTAGGGCACGGTGATGGAGTTGCGGTAGGTGGGCTTCACCTCGCTCACTCGCATAAACACACCGTACTTGTTGGAGCCCACATCGAAGAAGAAGCGCTTGTTGTCCACAGTCAAGGAGGTGCCCTCGGGCAGCTCTGCCGGCTCCTCCTCCACTCCGTAGTCGTCGATGAGCTTGGCCAGAGCGTCACGGAACTCGATGAGCCCCTGTGCGGGCAGCGCAATGGTCTGGCCCTGCGTGGAGCCCAGGCCGGGCCCCCGATTGACCGTCTGGCGGATGCGCAGGAAGCGGCCGCGCTGGTTCTCCTTGAGATCCATGTAGTACTTGCGGTTCTCGCGCACCAGGAACTCACTCTTGAGCGCCCGGCGCGGCTCGTCCTGCGCCTGGGCCAGGTCGGGTGGCTGGCTGGGGCCCAGCTGTGCGTAGTGCTCGATGAAGTCGCCCAGGTAGTCGCGGAACTCCACGGCTACTGACATGGAGAGAGTAAGGCGGCTCTTGTTGCCGCCCGCGCCCACCTCAGCGATCTTCAGGAAGCGGCCCTTGGCGTTCTGTTTCACGTCCAGGTAGAAGCGCTTGTTCTGGATGTCCACCCGCTTGGAGGCCAGCTCCTGCGTCTCATGCTGCAGCCCCCCCGGGGCCCCGCCGCCGCCTCCGCCGCCACTGCCGCCGCCGCCCCCGCCGCCACCACCGCCCCCGCCGGAGCCCGAGCCTGAGCCCGGGTGCCCCAGGGAGCCGCCCGAGCCCAGCGCCGCACCACCCTGCTCGCTGCCGCTGTCTCGGTCCGCCATGATGCTGCGCTCCGCCGCCTCGCCGCCTCGCCGCCGCCTGCCGCTCCGCCCGCCGCCGCCTCAGTCTCCTCAGCCGCCGCTGCTTTCCCTCCCCGGCTCCGCCTGCTGCCGCCGCAACCCCCACAGCCAGTCAGCCACTCTCGCGAGATCTGCGGGAGAGACGAGACAGACGAGACCCGGTAACAGGGCACTGACTCCCCAGTACAGTAGCAGGGCGCCCTACTGTACGCGCCCACCCGCTGCCCCGGCACGTGACCTGCGCCCCCTCCCCACTGCCAGCCCCCAGCCGCCCGCCCGCCAGGCGGCGCCCACCCGCTGGCCCTCACCCCACACCCCTGGCTGGGAGGGGGGGTGGGGGAAGCAGGACGCGCCGCGTCGCAGCTGCCGCCGCCACCACCACTGTGGCTGTCGCTGTTGGCCAGACCCTGGGCGGCCTTGGCCCGGGGAGTTGGGGGACTAGGGGTGAGGAGAGGGCTGCCATACTAAGCATAGGGAGTGGGCCTGAACTCTACTTTCCAGTGACCCCAAAGAGAGATGTGGGGGGAAGGGGCCTGCGCAGCACAACTGAGTCCGCTGCAGAGAGGGACACCGAGTCACGGCCAACCCTTCCTCTGCGGACCCCAACAAGACCCAGACCCAAACCCAGAACGGCCCCACACACCACCAGGCTGTGCTGTCTCCTACCGCAGAGCCCTGGCCGCAGAGGCGGGTGAGGAAGAGGAGAGGTGGTGCGGCAGTAACCCTTAGCTGCAGAAGGGGCTGCCGGGGATGAGGTTGGGGCGCCGGCAGCAGTGGCACGGAGCAGCAGACACCTAGCCGGTCCCTCCCCTCGCTCTAGCCGCTCCCCCTCCCAACGCAGCGACTCTGGCCTCAGATGATCCCGCTCCCCCCTCCCCCCAACCGCAGCCCCGCACAGTCGGGCGGGCGCACTCACCGGCGGGGGGGAGCTGAGCATAGGACGGCAGCCGCACTAGGGCCGGGGTGCCCGCAATGCCTCTTCCCGCGGGCTCTGCCCTTCCCCCCAAGCAACAATCAAAAAGAAACCCCACACTCACCCCCAAACCTTCAACCAGCCCCCTTTGGGGCCAAGACTGCCTGCCTGCCTCCCCCTCCTCCTTCCGAGATTTGGGGAAGGGGGGCAACCCTGCTCAGGGCTGAGCCCAGCCTGGGTTGCCGGCCAGCTCTGCGGATGAACCAGGCCCTACGGAGCCTTCAGACCCTAGCCCACTCTTCCTCTCTGGAAGGACCCAGAAAGGAGAAAACCAAGCACGCTTTAGGATATTCACGAGCTAAAAATGCCAGGAATTTCCTGGGAAACGCAGTTCCTTACGGGATTCATTAACGCAGGTTCACTCATCCATTTTACCCCTCAGAAACTCCTAAGTGTCAACGAGAGCCCCCACTTCTCAAAAAGTAAAACATTAAATGATCGCTGGTTTTTAGGTAGATAGCTAGGATACCGACCATTTGTTAACCAATGAGTCTTTGGACAGTGACACCTAAAGGGGTTCTCTCTGGTTTCAAAAATCATTGATTTTTTTCTTTCTAGATTTGAGGCAAAATCTAAGGCCTATTTTCCTTCTCCCAGATATAGAGCAAATGCTAATAACTACCTCACTGCAGTCTGCAGTCCTCACAGAACTAAAAAGCTAAGGCCTATCTGCAGAGGACCCCCTGCCAATGTCTCCCCCATTACCTTCCACAGGGGCTCAGAGCCCTGTTCCTCACTTTCTCAAGCATGCAGTGCTACCCCTATCCTGAGAAGAGTATGCCTATCCCATCTATGGTTCCCTTCCCAGTGAACATCCTCCACTCCCCAAAACAAAGAGACTTGCCTCCTTCACTCTTAGCCCCAGAGACAACTGAGTACGTGATTGCCCAAGCTTCCTGGAAAAGAGAGGGATAAAAAGAGGACTAGTGATCAAGAAACCCAGACCAGTCCAAGGCATAAACCTTATCAATACCTGAGCCCTCAAAGCCACCTAATATTTCCCTTCACATCCTGGGCAAATCTGCCTGCTAAGTACTCACAGCTTCCTTTTTCTTAGCAAGGGCCCCCATTCTACCCAGGATTAGCTACTTCAGCTTTGGGCTGACGTTTGCTACTCCCGTTACAGATGAAGAAACAAGGTAAAGCACCCGGCTATGGAAGAGCAAACCCCAGTAGTCCTTTGAGCCAGCTCTAGAATCACCCACCTGTCCAGTGGTCATCGAAATGACTGTCTATTAGGGAGGCCCACTAAGAGATAGAAATCCAGTCACTGGGCACCATTAAGAATTTTCCCTTAGATTGAGGGACATCCTCCAGTACCACGTAGTAGCCTTTCAGTGCTAATTTTTTCTGCACTCCCTCCCCTGTCAGGAAGGGGACATAGGAAACTGTTAGCGTACTTCACACCACACACAAAAAATACATGTGTAAATTAGAAGAGGCTCCTCCAGGTTCCCACAGTAGCGATCAGGACCCTGGATAGACCCCCGGCCCCAAACAGGGACGCAAAGGCTGAGCGGCAGGGTCTCCGCACAGAATTCTGCAGGGAATTACGGTTCCACTTTTTAACTCAAGCTAAGATTTAGTGAAGTCCGATCTACAAGAGCCGCTGTTCTTCCTCAAGGGTTTATCGTGTGCTGTACCAAGACTTCGCCCCCTCGGAAGGGCACAAAGCAGCAATAAGGCCATCGGGATTGCTATGAAGGGGCACGCGCCTGCCGGTCCGGCCACTCTTCCATGCTAATAATGATCGCTTCCCCCATGACAAAACACACAAACAAAAACAAAAACTAGGGCTTTAAACTGCCAGCCTACTTGGACCACCTCTGGAGTCTAAATTTCTTGCCCTCGATCCCAAACGATTATGTCCAGGGGTTCTGAAGTGGTTTTAGTTTGGGAATGCTCTGATTTTCTGATAAAGTGTCCCCAGGAACCGAGTTCTTAATTGCCTAGTACAGAGGCAACTGATGAAGTTTCTAGACAAAACACAAATATCATTTCTTCGCTTAAACTGGGAATTTTATGCTCAAATCATCAAACGACCGAGACCTGGATCTCTCCGCATAAATATGTACTTACTGATTTAATGATATTTATTATATATGTTTAAATTTTCTATTATAAACTAGCCTCTCACCTACTTTTTAAATGTATCTAACAAGCAAACAAGAGTAATAATGCCTTTTCCAAACTAATTCAATGATAAATTGGATATTTAGTACATTTTTCACTATTCAAATAGGAGCGTTAGTTTCAGGATAAGCCTGTAAGTCTGGGCTTTTGGTCAAACTGGGAGGAGGTTGGTGAAAGGTAGCTTTCCTTAGACTATAGGATAGAGTAGCCTTAAAAAGGCAGTCTGAGAAGAGAAAGTCTTAAAACAAAAAGCTTAGAACCTTAACTAGAATCTCAAAGTTAGATTTGCATCCAAACATTGATACTCCATTAGAAAATTTGTGGATTTAAAATGACATCTAACCATGTGTTATCTACCTAAATAATATACTAGCTTGGTAAATGAAAAAGCCAGTTTTAGTGTCTAGCTGCTTGAGTATATAACTTTAAAACAAATAGTTGTAAAATGAAATTTATAATGTAGGAAGGACAAAGGGAAAACGAAATATATTAATATGCAGCAAAATATCCGTGTTAATGAAAAAATTAAAAAAATTCCCTGTCTCAAAGTTTGCTTAATTTTTAAAAATGATAAATGTCTCTAGGTTTCTTGTGCTTTTATTAACACTACACACATATTTTGAAAAGAATAGATTACTTTGTTTTTAATCCCATTATCTTTATGTCTTTAACAAACTCTTACCAACAAAAAATTGTTTGCAAGTGAAACAGACATTACGTAGACAAGAGGGGAAAAAGCCTCAATTTTCCTCAGCCTGAGCTACAGGTTCTGAAATAACTTAATTCAGCTTTGGTTTTTAAAAGTAAAGATTAACACACATTTATAAAACAAACTTGGAGAGAGGGAATCTACTTCTGGGTAATAAACCCTTTTGAATATAGTTTCCAATAGAAACAATATGCTGATTAATATTTTGCAGAATTGCAGATTTCCAAAATAAAAAGAACGAGAACATTAAGACTTGTGTTTTTAAGTGCTGCTTAGGTTAGAAGCCTATTTTAAACCAGACAATTATCTTCAAAATCCAAATTACTAAAATTAACTGGAATGTTTTACAGCAAGTGTTCAAATTGGAGGAATTACTCACTTCTTCTCATGGCTATCTACCAGAAAAATTAAGGGACACCCTCAAGTAGACGTTAACATTTAACAACAACAAAGACTAATAGTAATAGTATTTCACCAATCACTTTTAAAAACGTGTATCCCCTTTCTATAGCTCACTTGAACTTTAAAATTATGCCTCTTCAATGCTATTTTAATGTTTAGGGTTAAAGATATGAATTAAACATTAAAATCTGAAGAGAACAATCCCTGTGATACAATCCTCGCATTTCACAAAATGTTTCCATTTTAAACATTCACTGAAAGCTTAAATAAACGTATCACACATTCTAAATTCGATAAAAATTTTCAGAAAATCCAACATTTTTTGTACCCAAAAGGTCCAAACAGAAGCGATGCAAATGTCAACAGCTCCCTCTTTACCGGCTGATACTTAAATGGTTTTACTAGTACCCAAAGGAATGAAATCAGCAACTTGCTCCACACACTAGCCAACACTCCAATTCTCAAAACCGCAATTCGCAAACGTCAGTTTGGTAAGGAAACATTGAGGGGAGGATATTGGAGTTATCAAAAAATTCCTTTTTTGCTCTGACAGTCTACCAAAAGATGTCAAATCAAATTCTGCCTATCGTAAACACTGGGACCTCCCTTCCAAGAACACTGGACACAAACATAGACACCGCTGCAAAAAGCTGCCCCAAAGCGCCTACTTAGTCCGACAGAAACGTAAAGGGCCCAGATAATAACGAATTAGAAGCCCCCAGAGGGTCCACAGTGACAGCGAAAAGAAGTTGGCATTTACTAGGGGGTAGACAACAACGAACCAAAGTAAGTTGCCCCAGTCGGGCTCTTGGGCCTTTCTCTATCCAAGGCAGGTATGTTTGGGGGGTCGGTCCCTTTCCCTACAGACATCTCAGCCGCCTCTGGCACCCACCGTAGCTCAAAGGGAAGCCCCTCCAGCTTCACAACAGTTCCTTTTGCCCCCGGACAAAGGCAGAGAAGGCTGTTAAGCTGACCTAGCTCTTCGGGGGCAGTAAAAATGCCTTGCCTGGGCCACCCATCCTTGGGCCTGGCTTCGTGTGCGATGTCAGCATCAATGTATTGTTTTTTATTTTTACAACGCACCCTGGGCGAGTGTATGTATTGCGTGGTGGTGGTGGTGGTGGGGGTTTGAACACAGGAGAGGAGGGGTTGGTAGTGCAGCCCGGAACCCTCCTTCCTCTCCCATCCTGCCAGGTTTGCTGTGCAGGGAGTGTCGGCCACGTTTGGCGCACTGTCCCAGACCCCGGGAGAAGGTGCCAGGGAAAATGGGGTTTAGGAATTGCTAAGCAAACGGCACCATTGGTGGTCTCCAGCGCCTGTGGAGGTAGGATTGTTTTCTTTCTTTTAAGGGGCGTGTGATTTTGTTCTTTTTTGGAGGTGGGAGGGAGGGACTTCGTTCGTGTGGTACGGTGTGTGTGTGTCGGGGGGGACGTTGCTGCACTGCCAGGGTCCCCGGAGGGAGGGTGCGGGGATATCTACAACGGTACAGTAATTATTCCTGGGGCGTAAGAGGGCGATTAGAGGGACGGAGTGGGCGGTACCTCGAGCTGTGGCAGTGGTAGCAGGAAAAGTCGCGAGGGGCTTACCCGGGCGGGCGGGCGGCCGCTGTCCTGCCGCAGGTGAGGGAGGGCGCGCGCTAGGCAGGCGCGAGGAAGGGGGAAAGAGGAGGAGGGGGCGCGCGCCACCGCGCGCGCGCGCGCGCGCACACACACACACTCTCTCTCTCTCTCACACACACACACACACACACACACACACCTGTCCTGGACAGCGGCGCGAGCCGAGCTGCGCCTCACTCGAGCTGTTAGCTGTGGAGGGAGGAGGGCGGGCCGGCAGGCGGGGGCGGGACGCCGAGGGAAGGAGGAGGAGGCAGCTCGGATGGCTGGCTCGGCTCGCGCTCGTCCTCCCTCCCGCGGGCAAGCCCCGCTCACACCCTGCTTCTCCCGCTCACTCGCAGCCCCCTTCGCTCTCCCTCCTCCTCCTCCTCCTCCTCCTTCCCCTGCGGGATCCGCTCGCCGCCGCCGCCGCAGACGGCAAGTCGTGGCAGCCAGACGTCGGCGCGTAACCCGGCGCTCCGTGCGTGACTCCGGGCGACGTCAGCGCGCGCTCCGCGCTACCCACCATCCCTCCCCCACCACTCCCCTGCCTTCCGTGGCTCGCGCCCTCCGCCCTCGCGTTCCTCGGTTTTAGTTGCCGCGGCGGCCGCCGAGCTCGCTCCCTCCGCCCCCATCTCGCGCGTGCGCGCGCCCTCTCCGCCGTTGGCTCGTCAACAGTCAGCGGCCCAGGCCTCGAGGCGAGTCTGAGAAGGGGGCTACTTGCGGCCTCTTTGCCCACGCTTCCTCCACCCGCCGCGGGGAGCGGACACTGGAGGACTTATCCCTCCTTGGGCTTTGAAGGCCGAAGCCAGGCTCAGGCAGTAATACAGCCTTGTAGGGCCTGCGTCAGTTCCAGCTTAGGGCCCTCAGCGTCGTAGTTGGTGCTGCTAGCACTGCGTCACCTTCTCCCCCACGCCCCTCTCTGGCCGTTGTTCCGCCCCCATCTCTTTGGAGGCAAAGGGCCTTTTATCTCCTGGGAGGGTCTCACCTTGGCCTTAAGCCGCCTGTCTTGAGAGGCTAGAAGGGCAAAATTAGCATAAAGAAGAAAGTGGCTAGACCACGTTTAGGCTCTAGCCTCAGGAATCCTTGACAGGAAGCGTAGGGTTGCTGCCCAGCCTCCCACACCGTGTAGGTGAAACTGGGCCCTTTTGAGGGACTGTGACTAAGGACAAAACGCTGATAAATATTATTTATGTGTCTTTGGGTTGAGAGGGAGTAAGTCAATGCTGAACTTCATTTCCTTTAAGACAAGATTTTTGGTGCACAGCAACTTTTCCCCTCGCTTTGTATGCTGTCACATTTCTATTCTGCAGCACTGAGTACATAACGGTGGATCAGTTAAAAATTATCGGCTGCAAAATAAATAGAATCTCAGAGACGTCAATCTGTGAGTTAGGAAAACTTAGCCACTGTCCTAACTTACTTAACTGAGTATATTTCCTTTTAAGTTACTTTGCAGTACACCACAGGATACACTTTTATTAGGCAATAGTAGACTTTTTAAACTCACTTATCATAGGACTTTTTCCAAGAAGCATATCTAGTTAACCTGCGAAGCAAGTAGGAGCAAAGTGAAATTAACCCTACTATATAGATGAGAAAATTGAGTTACAAAAGTACAAGTTAGTTCAGTTGCAAGGAGTCTGTCACAGAAATCCTTCAAATGTTTACTTCCAGATAGCTTGATGCCCCCCCCCCCCCAACCGTGTACAATAGGCAGTGCCTAATGTCTGAGAGAAAGAAGATTGGGGAGATATTCCTGGAGACCCCAAGTCATAGAGGACTAAAAGGTTTGAAATTTTCTACCATAGAGAATTGCAGCTCAGCACTAAGTTATTGTGAAACGATTCAACTTCCATACTAACAAAATAATGTTTATTAATCCCTAGTTAGAGGTGAGAAAATGAGACAGGTTTAAGAATGATGGGTCATTTCTTTTGAATTGCTTCTTTATTCACGCCATCTTTAGGTGGCAGCACTACTATATAAATATCTTTTAAATTACAGTCTTCTACAACTTGATATCCTAAAGTGTTTTGTCCTAAATGCTTCCAACTATATTGTGGAGATTAGAAGCCAGTGAAAACAGAAAATCATAGCTGAGAATTGGAATACTTAGGAGGTTCTAGAAGAGGAAAAATGAAGGCTTTCAGAGTAATTATTAAAATACATGGGTGGACTAAAGAAAAAGATTTGAGAGTTTCCCAAAACCCCCTTTTTAAGCTATATGAGGAGCTTTTTTTACTGTAAACCTGATCTCTTATTGAAACATAGCTCAAGATATCCTTCCAAAGCAAGCCATAGTTTCTCAATACTGCATATTTATCAAGCATTTATAACTTTAAAATTGCTAGTTGTATAGTTGCCCATATTCTAACTACAATTTTAAATTTTAGGTTCAGCCCTGGTTGGTGTGGCTCAGTGGATTGAGCATCAGCCTGCAAACCATAAAGTCACTGGTTCGATTCCCAGTCAGGGCACATGCCTGGGTTACAGGCTGGGTCCTCACTTGGGAGTTATGAGAGGCACTGATGTCTCTTTCCCTCTCTTCCTCCCTCTCTTTCTCCCTCCCTTTCCCTCTCTCTCTCACTAAATAAAATTTTTGAAAAAAAATAAAATTTAGGTGTTTTCCTCATTAAATTTCATCAAGCTTATGAAGATCCCAAATAGGACCTTGTTTATTGTTGAACCTTGTGGAAGAGAACTCTTCCTGGTTTATTTTCTCACTTTCTAAATTGTTTATATACAAAATAAATGATCACTTAAACTCAGAGAAGTGAGAAGATAAACTAAAGTAATAGCAATTACAGATATTCTATATCTTAATTTTACATTTTTGAGGGTAATAAACTGTGAAAAATGGGTGTTATTCGGAGCAAATGCTTTCTAACTAGAACTTTGTCATAACTAATTTTGTTCTCCTGTACCCCTTTACCCAAGCAACCAAACAAAATTGAATTTACATGCATTACAAAATAGACTGCATAGATTTACAACATAAACATAACCATCAAGGAATATAGAGGTATGACCATCAGCAGTGGGAAGCTAAATTAGTTCTGGATAGAGGATAAGTCTTAATAAAGTCTTTCTGGATAGCAGTTTTCATCTTTCTCTAGTCAAATCTGGGGAAGAAGTCTCAAGCAAATTGGTAGAATTCAAGCTCAGCAGTATCATGTTAAGATTTTTAAAGCTCTCTTGTGCCAGCAAATCATGCAGCCTAGGGGCCTTGGCTCCAAACTTCTGCCAACTCCCTTTTGGCAGTAAAGTGTTCTGTTGAACAAAGTTTGCACGTGTTTAGGGTGTGAAGTGGTTCCTCAGGCATTTCTCTGGTTTTATTCCAGTTTTGGGACTTGACTACGAGGGTCAGAAGCACGAGACTTGTATAGTTTATATAGGCCTTGACACAGAATATACTAGCGATCTTGGATTTTTCACTTAAACAAGGGCAGTTTTTTCTTTGTTGGTGTAGGAGTTATTGAAGCGGACCCTTTGGTTTACAACTTGAATGCTAACATGATAGTGAGCCAATTCTCAGAAGCAGATAAGCAGGACCCTCTCTGCTGAGGTGATAGAGTTGTGGAAATTTACTCCTCATCCTCCTATCCACAATACCACCTAAATGTGTTTATCCAGATGAAACTCACTAAATAATAATATGCAACTTGAAAGCAAAATGGGCCACTAATTATTAAAACTTGATCTCATTTTTAGATTTTAACTGAACCTCTGATATTTCTTGGTATGAGTTGTCTGGCTTCATCTCTTTTAACCACATCCTCCCATCCTGAAGTCATTGGTTAAGAAACAACACCTGGCACAGATGTGTGTGCTAACTTGTCTTATTTCAGGGGTCCCTCTTCCTAAGGGAAACATAATACGATCTCAATTTCTATTTTTTTTTCAAGTAAGTCTAATAGAAAATCCTTGCATTATCTGGGGTAACACAGTTTGAAAGCCATTAAAGTGCTGTTAGAGCATATTTTTATTTTTATGTTTTGGGTTTTTCCCCCTGGTTTAAGAGTAATGGAAAGAAAAAAGTGCAAAAGTAAAAGTAACATGTTGAAATGATTACCCTACCTTTAACCGTTATCAATGAAATGCCAATTTATAGGATACAGGTATAGTAATTTGAAAACGGTAGTTATTCTTAATAGCTTTGCCAAGAATGTGGCCTAAATTCTTATTTTCACCTTTCGCTTTTCTTTCCTTCTCTTTAAAAGTAATTCCCAAGTCACAACTAATATATGGATGAGGTTAGAGATGTAGAGGTTAGAGCTGGACCTTTCCGAGAGTGGGTTTACTGGACTGGAAAGTATTATTGAACGTTGTTGCACATTATGGTGCCATTTTACTACCTGGAGCAATACTAAATACATATAACAAGGTACTTATATACAGCAAGATACCACTGCTCTCTGAAGCTAATTTAGGCCATTTTTACAACTGAATGTACTAGCACTTTGCACTTAGATGAAGATCGGTTAGTTGGGTTTCTTTCTATAGTGAGTAAAATGTGTGTTTTGTGGGGGGGGGATGCAAAGTAAATGTTTTATTGTTTTGTGCTATAGTATTTTTTCTCAAGTATACTTTTTCTTGTTAACTTAAATACTTAAAATTAATTATTAAATGTAAATGTAAATTTAACTAGTTTTTACTTGCTTAGTCTGCTAAATTTTCATGTTAACGTGTGTTTCCTCATCCTTTTCCTTTCCTCTGAATATTCTTGGATACTTATGTTTACTTGATAGGTATATGTATAAAAATGTTTTTAATTACTTTTTTGGAATCCCATTAATATACATATTACATAAACACATTAGAGCTGATGTTTAGATGATTTTTCTTTTTTTATTTGCCTTAAATTTCCTTTTTTAAAGTAGATATTACTTGCTATATTAGAACTAGTTCTTGGGACCCACTGCTGTTTATGTCAGCCTTATTTTCTTGAGTCATTTATTGAATAGTATCTATCAAATGCCTCTTTGCCAGACATTGTTCTAAATGCTCAAACAAAACAAATTCCTGCTGTCATGGTTTGCCAGTCTAGTAAGAAAGGTAAACAAATATATAATATAATGCTGTATAGTGATAAGTGCTAGAAAAAAAACAAGGAAAGGGGAAAGAATTTTTCTGTGTAATTGTGTGTGACTGTGGGTTTGCATGCCTCCCACCTGATATATTAAATAGTATCATCAAGAAAGCCTCTCTGAAGAGGGAGTAACATTTGAGTGGAGACCTGAAATAGTTATGGGAATATCTGGGGAGACGTTTCAGGTGTTGTGAACAATTTATGAACATGAAATCCCAAAGTACAAACCAGGTAATAGCCCATGTGAAAACTACATATACATCTTTTTTTTAAGAGAAAAAAGAAACTCATTAGGTTTTCTGGGCAGTCATTAGGTTTTCAGGAAAAAAATTTCAGTTAATATCACCATTGTTCTATATTTCCCAGGATTATTTATTTTATTATTTAATACGATAAAATTTATGGTTCTACAGACAAAGCTTCACAATAATGTATCTGCAATTTCTAAATCCAAAAACTTTTTTTCTTAATTTGTTTGATTGGAAAAACTGGAACTGATATGACTCTAAAGTCTTCATTTGTTCTAGTTCGTGTGACTATTGATGCATTTCATTGTGGAAATGTGTTTGATTAAGGACTGCTGCCCAGGACAACACATGTTACGGAAACTATAGACAGCATAATATATTAAACTCCTAAAATATTTTAAAAGATTTAATTTAAAAACCTGGTCCCATGGATTTGGGATAAGAGATTGCATACCAGTATCAGATTTCTTCTTAATTCTCTCATTAAAATATCACCATTGATGTTGATCTTTGTATATCCTTTATTCAAAAGTGGAATGTTTACATAATGCTCTTATTATGTACCTAGCATTGTGTAAACACTGTATATATTAGCTCATGAAGTCCTTAAAACAACCTTATAAGTAAGTTCTATTATTTTGCAGATGAGAAACTTGAAGAACAGAGAGATTAAGAAAACCTGCCAAAACCACACATCTACCAAGTGACAGAGCTAGGAATTGAACCTAGGCAATTTTCTTTCATAGCTTGCACTCTTTGCCATTAAACTAACTTCCTCTCCCACCCCTGTCTCCTGTACCTCTACTTTGGAAGTTTTGAATTTTAATCCTTTCTAAGAGCATAGTTTTTTCCCTCTACTCTGAAATATCAGACATCAAAACTTTACATTTCTTTACAAATGGATATCTTTGTTTTTTATCATTATTGTATTTTTCCTTTCCCATTTAGTCCCCTTACTCCCCTCAACAAATATCTTAAAATAATTTAAAATTTTTTTTATTTGGTTCTGCTATAATTTGAGCCATTCCTATTTCCAATTGAAACTGGAGATTTATTCATGCTCATTCTTAGTCTGATAAATTTTCATGTTAACGTTGTGTTTCATCATTCTTTTTCTCTCCTCTGAATATTCTTGGATGATAATGAGGCACATACCTTATTATTGTGGCCTTGTCAGATGTCAGATCACATTAAAAATTTGGATGTAGTTTAGTGAGCGGTAGCATCTACTAAATAAAGCTCTGTCACTGCTTTGTGGGTTTCTCTCAATGAATTGCATAACTTGCTTCAGATCGCTTTATTCTGGGAATATTAAATTAGTATTTTTGAGTTGGGACTAATTTTGTTTTCACTAGCTTGTCCTCAGGTAAGAGCTCTTCCATAGGCAATTAGAAACTAAAATAGTTTCTGTTCCCAGTTTTCTATTTATTGGCTATAAAAAAGCAAGATTGATTGAGTATATATCATGAGGTTGGACAAAGACTGTGTTATGTGTAACTGTATAACATAAGTAAGGTCAATCTGAACAAGTATAATATATTGAACTTTCCAAGCATCTATTCTTGATTGCCCCAAAGATTCACTGTGAGACATTAAACAAATCAATTTAGTCTTTCTCTGTGAAAATTAATGTGTTGTCCTTGAATACAAAGATGAAGGTTCTGACACATACTCAGTAAAGCATTATCTTTTGTAACATTGATAGATTTGTTCTGAGCCAAACACAATTTCTCTGGGGTCATTCGACAGCTCATGTTTGCTAAGTTTAGAGGTACAGTTCATGGCCACCTGAGCTAAAAAGGAATTAAACTCATCAATTTTATCTCATTAGCATACTGCTGAATCAAGTGATCTCAACAAGTCAGTTATTAAGTTGCTGAGAAAGAAATAAAAAAGAGACTGAATATGTATGTGCACTGATATTGGCTATAATGTACATCAGTTTATTATAAGAGAAATTAAAGGTTTTGCCAAGCCTTATCTTGAATAACTCTGTCTCTATCTCCAGAGGGATCACAAAGATGAAATTTTTTCCTAAGGTCATGATCCTTTAGACACAACTTTTCTCTACTAGTTTCTCTGCAATATTCTGCATTCATAGTGTCCAGTAAAAAAGTTTAGTCACACCATTAATATTTACCAAGGTATTACAACGTCTGGGGATAAAAATTTAATAATTACAATTTACCTCACCTGTATATAAACAAACTTTAATAAGTTTATGTGGTGAGAGACTTCCGGCCAAGATGGAGGCTTAGACGGACACGCTCGGTCTCCTTCTACAACTAGAGAGGAATACAACTACTTCAAAACAAAAGATAACTAGAAATTCCAGAAAATAAAGCTACAGGGAAGCCCAACGTATGAAGTTATAAACCAGCAGCGCCCTTTGGGCGGGTAAGAAGAGCGAAAGGGGGCGGTGCTGTTTGCGGTAGCACCAGGGACAGCGGCAGGGAGAGCAATCTCAGCTGCCGTCTAGCCCCCGCAGCTTGCGACCCCAACGCTGGGAAAAGTAACCACCGCATCACCTCAAACAGTGAGGCCCAGAGGGCGGGAGGACAGATCCCAGTCTCCTAGTGGAATAACTGCGGGAATCTATCTTGGACCCCCGCCCCCACACAAAGCGCCACAGCGCTGCAAAATAGGTTGTGGATCACCACTGATCGCTGGGCAGTGATGACAAAGCACCACAGCGCGGCGAGAAAGGTTGCTGGACCACCGCCAGCCGCTGGGTTGTGACGAGTATACAGGCACTGCCCCCTATAGCCGGCCCAAGAAAACAAAACGCATCTGTCAAAATGAGGCAGACAACTATAGAAATCCCGGTGGTGCAGCTCACCAGGCAACAGATGAAGAATCTGACAGATGAACAAATAAGAAACCTGTCAGAGGCTCAGTTAAGGGCCATTGTTATCAGGTGGCTTACAGAATTAACAAAAGATCTGGAAAAAGATGAGAAAGAAGCGAAAAACACTCATACTGAAAGGAACAAAACCACATACGAGACAGATGGTGAGGAAATAAAATCCAGAGTTCAAATCAACAAACCAGAACATAGAGAAGGAACAGTCAACCAGTGCAGAGAGAGGAAACGGGAAGCAAGGAAAATGATGAGAGGATCAGAAACCTCTGGGACAGCTATAAGAGATCCAACATACGGGTGATCGGATTGCCAGAAGGCGAAGAAGAAGAACTAGAAATTGAAAAATTAAGTGAAAATATAATAAAGCAGAACTTCCCAAACTTGGGGAAGGAAATAGACTTACAGGTCCAGGAAGCACAGAGAGTTCCAAAACAACTGGACCCAGGGAGAACCACTCCAAGACACATTATAATCAAAATGTCAAAAGTTAAAGATAAAGAGAGAATCTTAAAAGCAGCAAGAGAGAAGAAAAGAATCATGTACAAAGGGGTCCCAATTAGACTATCAGCTGACTTCTCAAGGGAGACCCTGCAGGCAAGAAGGGACTGGCAAGAAATATTCAAAGTAATGAAAATCCAAAACCTACAACCACGAATACTTTATCCAGCGAAGCTGTCATTCAGAATAGAAGGGCAGAGAAAGTGTTTCCAGGACAAAATAAAACTGAAAGAGTTCATTAGATCCAAACCACTGTTATATGAGATGTTAAAAGGACTGGTTTAGAAAAAGGAGGATCAAAACTATGAACACTAAAATGAAAACTGCATCACAAGAAACAACAACAGAAGCTAAGGAATTCAAACAAAGGCAAACTAAATAGGCAATGAGAGTGGAAAAAGAACTATAAGTATGGGGAGCATATTGGGGGGAAGTCAGCAGGGAAGGGGGAGAGGGAGGGAGATAATATAGGAATTAAGAAACATCATAGGAGGGAATGGAATAGACAGAGGTTGAGAAGAACTATATGCACAACCAATGGACATAGACTAAAAGGGGGGGGACAAGGGGAGGGAGGGGGGCCACTGGGTGGAGGGGAGCAGAGGGAAGGGAAATTGGAACAAATGTAACACTGTAATCAATAAAACACATTAAAAAAATTTTATGTGGTGAACAACTCTTCCTTTTATGTATATTTTATTGATTATGTTATTAGAGTAGTCCCAATTTCTTTTCTCTTTTCTCCCCTCTTCCCAGTAACCCCCTTCCCTCCAGCAGTCCTACCCCCCTTAGTTCATGTCTATGGGTTGTGCTTATAAGTTCTTTAGCTTCACCCTTTCCGATATTATTCTTAATTTCTTCGTGTCTATTTTGTACCTACCAATTATGCTTCTTAATCCCTCCACCATTTCCCCATTTCTCCCCCTTCCCCCTGCCAGCTGATAATCCTCCAAATTATCCCCACATCTATGATTCTGTTCCTGTTCTGGTTGTTTTCTTAGTTTGTTTTTGTTTTTGTTTTTTTAGATTCTGTTGTTGATAGCTGTGAGTTTGTTGTCATTTTAATGTTCATAGTTTTTATCTTCTTTTTTTAAGCAAGTCCCTTTAACATTTCATGTAATAAAGGCTTGGTGATGATGAACTCCTTTAGCTTTACCTTGTCTATGAAGCACTTTATCTGCCCTTCCATTCTAAATGATAGCTTTGCTGGATAGAGTAATCTTGGTTGTAGGTCCTTGCTTTTTATCACTTTGAATACTTCTTGCCAGTCCTTTCTTGCCTGCAGTTTCTTTTGAGAAATCAGCTGATAGTCTTCTAGGAACCGCTCTGATTTTCTCTTGCTGCTTGTAAGATTCTCTCTATCTTTCACCTTTGGCATTTTAATTATGATGTGTCTTGATGTGGTCCTTTTTGGGTCTAGCTTGTTCGGGACTCTCTGTGCTTTCTGGACTTATATGTCTATTTCCTTCACCAAATTTGGGAAGTTTTCCTTCATTATTTTTTCACACAAGCCTTCAATTTTTTGCTCTTCCTCTTCTCCTGGCACCCCTATGATTTGGATGTTGGCATGTTTAAAGTTGTCCCAGGGGTTCCTAATCCTCTTCTCATTTTAAAAAAATTCTTGTTTCTTCATTTTGTACTGGTTGACTGTTTTTGTCTTCCTTATATTCCAAGTCATTGATTTGAACTCTGGTTTCCTTCTCTTCACCATTGGTTTTGTGTGGATTTTCCTTCGTTTCATTTAGCATAGCTTTCACTTATTCCCTTATGCATTTGCCATACTTAAGCATATCTGTCAAGTCTGTGAGCATCTTTATCACTAGTGTTTTGAACTGTACATCTGTTAGGTTGGCTATGTCCTTGTTTATTAGTTCTCTGGAACCTTGATCTGTTCCCTCTTTTGAGCCATACTTCCCTGTCTCCTCATTTTGACAGGGTCCTGTGTTTGTTTGCCTCTGTGTATTACGTAGAGCTGTCGCACCTGTTATATTGTAAGGGGCAGAGCCTTAGGTATTTGTCAGTACAGGGTGACCCATTTCACCACGTTGTGGCGCTGTATGTGGGAAGGGGTCTGAGAGGGAACAATGCCGCTTGCTCAGCACTCATCCCTTTTCCAGGCACTTCTCCTACTTCTGTGTGGGACTGGCGCCTCTCTAGCTGTTGTCCTGGCCATTATTCCCAGAGTGAGTGGGTCTCTGGGATATTTTAGAACTGTGGGGGCCCTTTAAACAAACAGACTCTGCTGAGAGACCAGCAGTTTCTTCCTCCACCCCAACCCCCCACTGGTTCTCACAGTCAGAAGCAATGAGGCTTTATTTTCCCCGGCGCTGGAACCATGAGCTGTGCGGTCTGGTCTGGTGCAGGAAGTACTCCCCAGGTGTCCCTCTCGACTTTTTAAAACGTTTGTGCTTTCTGCTGACCTGCCGCTGCTGCCACTGCCACCGCTACTGCCACCACTACACTGTGTCCTTTCTGCCCTGGCTTCACCCCTCCTATCTCTCTGGATGAGTATTTCTTCTTTATATCTTTGTTTGTTGGACTTCCATGCAGCCCGATTTTCTGGAACTTTGGTTGTCTCTAGTTTTGCAGTAGTTGTATTCCTTCTTAGTTGCAGAGGGAGATGCAGCGTGTCTGTCTAGGCCTCCATCTTGGCCAGAAGTTGATGAACAACTCTCTCTAGCTCTTCTGTTTTTCCCAGCTTTTATTTAAGAAATCCCTCCTGTGTCATAGTCAAGAATTGGTCTGGTTAATCTAATCTCCTAGGTTCAATACTCTACTTTCAAATTTCTACGTGACTTTGGGCAAATTACTTAACCACTATAGGCCCCAGTTTTCTCATTTATCAAGTGAGGATAATAATACTAACTTTCACATAGGTATATTATGAGGATTAAACTAGTTAATTCATAAAAAGCAGTTTTTAAAAGATTTTATGTATTTATTTTTAAAGTAAGGGGAAGGGAGGGAGAAAGGGAGAGAAATATCAATGTGTGGTTGCCTCCTTCACATCCCAAAATGGGGACTTGGCCCTCAACCCAGGCATGTGCCCTGACTGGGAATTGAACAGGCAACCCTGTGGTTCATGGGCCAGCGATCAATCCACTGAGCCACACCAGCCAGGGCTATAAAAAGCATTTAGGAAAGGATCTGGCAAATAGTAAGCACTCCATAAATGTGGACTCCCACTGGCACGGCACTAACTTTTCCTGCCTTTCTCTCAAGGCCCAAGCCAAGTTCGTTCTCCCTCTTCTTTTCCCTTCTCTTCTCTTCTCTGTGTTCTCTTGTGTTCTCTTCTCTCTCTCTCTTCAGATTTCAGGCTCACCACCTTTTGCCTAAGATTAAAACTGTCCTCTTCCTCACTAGATTCATCAGCTGCATTATTTTGAAGACCTCCGAATATTCTTTCCTTTTCTCAGTGTTGGGCCATTTTACTCTCTCTCTTTCTCTGAACATCTTTTTTATTGGTTCTTTTTAGGAAGCAGCAGGTTTCCCACTTATACATTGAAAAGTTTGCCTGTGATAACTTGAGGCTGAGTTCCTTGAGAGCATGGACTGTGTCTTAATTATATTACTCCAGCCCCTTTCCCCTCCCTGCTGCAAGTCTATGCTAAAGAAGGTTGGTTTAATAAATGAATTAATTTATTTAGCTTTTGTATTTTTTGTTCATTTTATGCTGGATATTCTATTCCGAACCTCCAGTTCTCCTGAAAATTCTCTTGCCCTTTATCTCTGGAAATTTTAACTTCACCTAGTGATACCGAGGTCCCATCCTGGATCATCAGGCAGGTAGGTTCAATGTACCACATACTCCATTCATATATTAGAAAAACAAATCCCACTTAATTCACCTGGATTTAATTTTACTTACATTCTCTTGATTCCAGATAGACTGATTATTCTTTTTGAAATCTGTCAGTAGCTTTGAGAGGGGTTCTATTTTGTTTCATTCTTTATTTGAAGATAGGGCCATACCACACTCAGTTTCTTTACATGCAGAATAAAAATCAGCTCTCTCTCACTTGAAGGAAGTGAGGATGAATTTTATCAATCTTTTAAAACTTTCCTTTCTTTCCTTCTTTCTTTTTTTTTTAACCTTCATCTGAGGACATACTTATTGATTTTGGAGAGAGAGGAAAGAAGGGAGAGAGAGGAGAGAAACATTGATGTGTAAAGAAACATGGATCAATTGCCACTCACACACACCCTCACTGGGACTGAACCCACAACCCTTCAGTTTACGGGATGATGCTCCAACAGCTGAGCCCCATGGGCCAGGGTAATAAGTTTTCTTTTTAATATATACAAAAGACATAAGTAACACATAAAGCTTAATAATATAATGAAATACCTAATTCAAGGGCTAGAACATTTCCCAGTAACTTGCATCTACTTTTGTATTTCTCCTTTATCTCTTCCTCCTGCCCTCAGAAGCAACCAGTACCCTACATTTTGTGCTTATCATTCTATTGATGTTTTCTTTATAAAATTTAGGTTTATGACAAATGTATATATGCTAAAACAATATGTTGCTTAATTTGTGTGTTTTGAACTTTATAAAAATGCTATCATCCATTATATAGTTTTCTGAAATTTATCCTATTAACATTATATTTCCAAAATTCATTCATGTTGTTGTCTATAATGACTGTTCATTTTCAATACTATATAACATTGTATTGTGTGAATATACTGCAATGTATTCTCCCATTGATACATAGTTGGGTTGTTTCTAACCTTACAAAAAATTATAAAAGTTGCTGCATTTAAAATTCTTATATGTGCCTCCTGCTCACACATGCAAGTGTTTCTCTTGGTTATATACCTAAGAGCAGGATTGTCAGTTTGTGGAGTGTGAACATATTCAACTTTGTGAAATAATTAATGTCAAATCTTTTCCCACTCTTCCACAGTTTATAAGAATTCTACTTATTCCTCAATATTAGTTACTTTTACACTTAATTTTTGCCAATCTAGTGGGAGCAAATGGTATACCTATTTTTTATAGAATGGAAGAGTCACCTTTACCTAAAGCTTTTAAAACTTTCTCTTTCTTTCTATACTATTTCTTTCTATACTAAGAGTCTGCAGCCTGATTTGACATTACTGTGCTAGGGGTTCTGTTAAGAGGAAGCTATTTTATTGTGTGATAGTTTCTGCTAAGGGTATAAAAACTGAGATGGGGTAGAAGCTGCTAACTGGGTTGTTTAAAAGTTGCTTTTTAGGTGATCTTATGTAAATGCCATATTATACAGAGTTTAAAATTTCTTGTTAATACTCTATAGAACTGGAAATGTGTTAAATTATATTGTTTGCTATTGGCCCATCACAAATTGATCTGGTCTTGAGTTTATACCTGTCTATAAAACTATTTTAAATAAAAGGCTCCTTCAGTCTGTTGATCTGGAATATTTCCACTAAATCAAGCTTAGTAAAGCTATCTGTATATATTTCCTTGTATTTTAATTGTACCAAAGAGATTCCATTTACCCTCTCTTGACATGGTTATATGAGCCAACACAAATTAGTCTATCAAAAAAATTTCAAAACTCCAAATGTTCATCTTACTACTTACTGTTAGCCACTGAATTGATACACACACGTTAACCAGAAAAATAAGCCCAAACAGATGGTACTACTACATTGTGCCCTAAAATGTGTGGGTTTTTTTTTTTAATTGAAAAAGCCATCTTGTATGTAATGATTTTCATCAATAACTAAAAACACATGGAGATGGAAAAAGAGAAACCAAGATAAATGGCAAAATATGTATATTTTAAAGAAGAACTTTGATAGCTTCTTGTATTTATTGTCTTTAAAAACAAACAAACACTAGTTTGTCAGTTATCTATTTTTTCTGCCTTTGAGTGAAAGATTTTTGAAGAAAGAAGCTGTGTATTTGTTTTATGTTTCTTTATTATAATGTTAAGTATAGTGTTATATCCCAAAGGGGAACTCAGAGAATATGAATTGAGTGCAAAAGTCCCGTCTGTACCATCAATATTTGTTGACTGGTAAAATGACTGAGTGAATATTCATGACCAAAACATAAGAAAGCTGTAGTTTACTTTCTGCTCTATAGTCTGTAGTTATTATTGGAAATAATCATTCATCAGGGTGAAGACATTTATGCCAAGTGAGTGCTTCTCAGCTTTATTTATATAGCTAAAACTATGTTTAATAAAGTTGCTATCAGTGTTTGATTTCTTTTTATGTTCTCTTTTCAAGTCACGTGTTAATTCTCATTTCCGCATTCCCATAATGCCAGATATTCACCTCTATACTGATGAAGGAGCTGCTGAAAGAAGACTGACTCCTGCAAAGATCCCTTCAAGTGGAGGCTTTTTCTTCCTATCATGCAGTGTAAGTAAGCTTTTTGTTGTTAACTTGCTTTTGTTATTTTGTAAGTGGTTGTCTCTAAGAAGGGGCAAAGCTAGAGGTTAAGCCTTTACTTCTCACATGGATTGGAACATGACAACATACTCACCATAGTAGGCAGCCTCCAAGAAGGCCCTTAGTGATTCCTGCCTTCTGTTATTTACACCATTTTCTATAGTCCTATCCCACATTGTACAAAGATTGGTCTGTATGATCAACAGAATATGAAAGAAGAAGAGGTATGTCACTTGCAAGATTAGATTATAAAAGATTGTAAGGACATGGAACCCACAGGCCAAATTGGAACCCCAACTAGTTTTAAAGGGAGCTGTTTCTGAGATTGTAAAGTGCTAACCTGGATCCTGAGCTAAGAAGGTCAGGGTCTTTCATGAATCTAGAAGAATGTGAGAGAGAGAAAAATCTAGCTATGTAAATAGAAATAAGTAACAGGCTAGTTGAATGAAGCCAGTCACAAAAGACCAGATAATGTATGATCCCATTTATATGTAATGATCATAATTAGCATATCTGCAGAGACAGGAAGTAGATTGACAGTTGCCTAGGACTGGAGGGTTGGTGGGCAGATTGGGTGTGATGGCTTAGTTCAGGATTTCTTTGGATGTAATAAAAATGTTCTAAGACTGATTGTGGTGTCAATGTAAGAAACACTCAGAGAACTTTCGGCTGAGATGGGGGTGTAGGTAGACACACTGTGTCACCCTACACAACTAAGAAGGAATACAACTACCTCAAAACTGGGGACAACCAGAAGTTCCAGAAAACTGAGCTGCATGGAAGTGCTACAAACAAAGATGTAAAGAAGAAATACTCATCCAGACAGGTAGGAGGGGCAGAGCCAGAGTAGAGAAGATGTGGTGTGGAGGCAGCAGTGACAGTGGCTGTGGCAATAATGACTGTGGCTGGCTGGTGGAAAGTGCAGTCAACATTAAAAAAAGTAGGGAGGGACACCTGGGGAGTGCTCCCAGCACCAAATCAGACCGTGCAGCTTATGGTTCCAGCACCAGGAAAAATAAAGCCTAATTACTTCTGACTGTGAGAACCAATGAGGTTTGGGGCAGAGGAAGAAACAGCCCGTCTCTCAGCAGAGTCCATATGTTTAAAGGGCCCCCATGGTCCTAGAATGTCCGCAGACCCACCCACTCTGGGAGCCACAATCAGGGCAACAGCTAGAGAGGCGCCAGTCCCATACAGGAAGTGGAAGAAGTGCCTGGAAAAGGGCGAGTGCTGAACAAGCGGCATTGTTTTCTCTCAGACCCCTCCCCAACATACAGCACCACAACATGGAGAAACGGGTCGCCTGCACTGAATACCTAAGGCTCCGCCCCTAACAACGTAACAGGTGCCACAGCTCTACCTAATACACAGAGACAAACACAGGAGCCTGTCAAGTTGAGGAGTCAGAGCAGTATGGCCCAAAAGAGGGAACAGATCAAGGTTTCAGGGGGAGAAATAAGCGACAAGGAAATAGCCAACCTAACAGTGCAGAGTTCAAAACATTGATGATAAAAATACTCATAGACTTGACATATATGCTTGAGCATGGCACACACAGAAGGGAAGAAGTGAAGGCTAGGCTAAGTGAAACAAAGAAAAATCCACACAAAACCAATGGTGAAGAGAAGGAAACAGGTTCAAATAAATGATTTGGAACATGAAGAAATAAACAGCCAACCAGTACAGAATGCAGAAACAAGAACTGAAAAAAACAAAACAAAACAAAACAGGAGAGGCTTAGGAACCTTTGGGACAACTTTAAACGTGCCAACATTCAAACCATAGAGGTGCCAGAAAGAGAAGAGTAAGAGTAAGAAATTGAAAGCTTTTGTGAAAAAATAATGAAGGAAAACTTCCCTAGTTGGGTGAAGGAAATAGACATACAAGTCCAGAAAGCACAGAGAGTCCCAAACAAGCTAGACCCAGAGAGGACCACACCAAGACACATCATAATTAAAATGCCAAAGGTGAAAGATAAAGAGAGAATCTTACAAGCAGCAAAAGAAAAGCAGAGAGTTACCTACAAAGAGGCTCCTATAAGACTCTCACCCGATTTCTCAAAAGAAACTTTGCAGACAAGAAGATGCTGGCAAGAAGTATTCAAAGTGATAAAAAGCAAGGACCTACAACCAAGATTACTCTATCCAGCAAAGCTATCATTTAGAATGAAAAGGCAGATAAAGTGTTTCCCAGACAAGGTAAAGCTATAGAAGTTCATCATCACCAAGCCCTTATTATATGAAATGTTAAAGGGACTTACTTAAGAAAAAGAGGATCAAAACTATGAATATTTAAATGACAATAAACTCACAACTATCAACAACAGAACCTAAAAAAATAAAATAAAGACAAAAACAAACTAAGCAAACAACCAGACTAGGAACAGAATCGTAGGTATAGGGATCATTTGGAGGGTTATCAGCTAGGAGAAATGATGCAGAGATTAAGAAGCATAATTGGTTAATACAAAATAGGGGGGGAGTTAAGAATAATATAGGAAAGGGTGAAGCCAAAGAACTTATATGCACAACCCATGGACATGATCTAAGGAGGGTGGGAGTGCTGGAGGGAAAGGGGATACTGGGTGGAGAGGAGCAAAGGGAAAAGAAATTGGGACAGCTGTACCAGCATAATCAATAAAATATACTTAAAAAAAAAAAGAAAGAAACATTCAAACCTATAGAGAATTTTTGGTGAGTTCATTTGAGCCAAACTGACAACAATTGCCAGAAAGCAAATCTCAATGGATAGAGAAATGGTGCACTGAATGTCAGTTTAGCGCCTTATTTTATACATTAGGATCAAAGGGGGAGACTTAAGGAGGTTACATGAAGTCCATTGGTGATAAATTAGGGGAGGCAGGAGAAAGCAAATCAGGAAACCTCTGGGATTGGATAAAAGGTAAAATGGTTGATGCATACTTCTTTTACATAGGTAGGTAAAGGTTAGTTAAAAATCAACAATTAATATAACAATAACAATGAGGACATTTATGGTCTCAGCTTGTGCCCTAGGGATTTGGGGGGGAAAAGAAAGTTACCTCGACATTCCAAAGGTACGTTATCATAGATGCAAAAAGGCAGTAGACAGGCTCAGTTAAGGTAAAGATTGACCTTTGTTAGGAAAAATACTGGCCTAGGACATGACTACCCACCACGAACTGCTTTTAGTTAATAAGGTTTAATTTTAGACCATCCTTTACAGTCACTTTAGGTCTCTGAAGTTGTAAGGCTGCCTCTCAGACCTCCTCTGAGCTTGTCAGGTTAACGTGCAATCCCTTTTCTTCCATAGTGGTGATGGTTGCAAAACTCTGTAAATATATTAAAGCCATTGAATTATATACTTTGAATGGATGAATTGTATGGTTTATGAGTTATATCTCAATAAGGCTGTTTAGAAAAAGACTGTGGCTTCTATTTTGGACTTTCTCTCTCTTCCATTACTTGTTCTGAAGGAAATCGGCTGCCATGTCTCAAGGACACTCAGGCAACCTAACTATGGAAAAAGTTATGTGATGAGGAACTTAGGTTTCCAGCTAACAGTCAGCTTTAGCCTGCCAAATAAAATAACCTTGTCAATGATCTTTGCTAATCCTATATAGGTGGAAACTAGTGTCGTATTGAAGTTTTGATTTGCACTTTCCTATTATGAGTGATATTAGGCGTATTTAATATGCTTAAAGGCATTTATAGGAGAATTAGAAATAAAAACACGAATGCCACATTCAATAATGTGAGGAAACATCTTTAAACTCAAAGCATCAAATATGAAAGTGAAAAGTGGATGGAGAACTGACAAATGACTGAAGTTAGAGAAAGGTAAAACATAGGTGCTGCAGAAGAGGAGGACACCAGCAATAAGCACACCTGTTTGTCCTACGGAACCTCAGAAACCCACAGGAATTAAAGGGGTAAAGAATATGTGCAGGGAGGGAAGGGGCTGAACAGGGGTGGATTATTTAAAAGTCCACATAAGGATCAGGTAGAACCCAGGTCCTCACCCTCCACTGCCACCCCAAGTAGTTGGATGCTTTCTTCTTCACCATATGGGAGATGGAGGGTGTTTTCTCTGGAGAAATTGAACTAGAGAACCTCTGAACTTGGTTATATCAGGCTTGGGATGAAACATTAAAGTCTGTATTCTAAATAGGTCATGCTGTCCTTTTCCCTACCCAGCTTCAGAAAGCTCGTCGTCGGCAGCCGTCCGTCTCGAGAGACGATGGTGTAGCTTCTTAAGAGTCCATCTGCACCGCCGAGAATGGCTGTGCAGTCCGACTCGGGAGTGACACGGTATCTGTCTCCCCCCGTGTCGAATCGACATCTTGCGATGACGCTGGAGTGTCCTCTCCAGTGGAGCTGAAGCTACAGAGCCTGGGCAGGGTGATATGGAGGGTCTGCTGTTGCCCATGCAGCAGACCCCCCCTCTCTTCGCAGCTGAGGGATCCAAGGGAAAGACGGAGTCAATACAGCTTGGCTTCAGGTGCGCCGCAGGAGTTGCCGGTGTTGACTACAACGTCAAACCGCCTTAGAGACTCCGGCTCCGGATTTTCTGTCGGGGTTTACTCCCTTAGCCTTTCCCCTGAAGAGGTATGCCGCAAGGCAGCGGAGCTTTTTTGGAGTCAGAGTTTTCCTTCAGAAAGCTAGAAACCAGATTATTGCTATCTCCAGGCAAGAAATAAGAGGATATTTCACTGGAAAACTGAACTGATACAGAGAAAATATCATTTTTTCTACTTCAATTTTTAAAAAGCCAGCTTCGTAGTATAACAGAATTCATAACATATCCAGAATATAACCCCTCTCTTCACCTTTCCTTATTATCATTCTGGTGTTAGCCACCATCATCCTGTACTTGGAAAATTGTAGCATTTTCTTATCTAGTCTCCTGCTTTTCTACTTTTATCCCTAGATAATTATCTCATCTTAGCAGTCAGAAGGATCTTTTTATAATGGAGGTCAGATCTTTTCACTTTTCTATTCAAAACCTTCTAGTGATTACAGGTTTCAATCAGAATGAAAACCAAAGTCCTTATCATAGCCTACAAGGGCAAACATGGTCTATCCTCTCTGTACTCAGCCTCTCTAACCTTGTGTTCTTCTAGTCTCCATTTTGCTCACTCTACTTCAGCTATATTAGCATCTTTGAAAAATGCTAGGCTCTCTCCCACTTCAGGGCCTTTGCATTCACTGTTCTCTCTACCCGGGACCCTCTTTCCTAGATATTCTCTTGGCTAATACCCTCACTTCCTTTAGGTCTTGCTCAAATGTAATCTTAATGAGAGATGTTCCCTGGTTACCCTATATTAGATAGCATCCTTACAATTATTGTCTCCCTTCATTTTTTCATAGTCTATAATACTAGATATTACATATTTATTTGCTTAATTATTTATTATTTATCAACCTTGACTAAAATATAAGCTCTCTAGGACAGAGATTTTTTCCATTTTTATTGACTACCATATCCCCAGAACCTAGCATAGCACCTGGTACGTAGTAGGTGAATAATGAAAATGTGTTAGTTGAAGAAATCAATCAATAAATCACTGAAAAGGGATGATAATACACTTTTTTCTTTTTGATTTTTTAAATGGTTATTGCAATAAACTTTCTAATGTCGAACTATCCTTGCATTCCTGATGTGATTTCTACTTAATCTGTTGTATAATTCTTTTAAAGATGCTGAATTTTGTTTTCTAGTATTATTTCCTCAGCAGCTTTTCTTTATTTGTGGTACATTTACTGGATTTTATTCTTATATCTGCTTTGGATTGAAACAAAAGAGCATCATTTTTTTTTCTATCCTCAAGGCAGTCTACATTTTTCTTGCTTAGCAGAAGAGATAGGAGTTTGCTTTAATTTAAAGAGCCATCATTATTTCATCTCATATTTTTCTCCAATGTGTGAGGCTGAGGTTCTTCTCAACTCGAGTCCCACTTACTGATCATGTCCATCAAAGACAGTGAAAAATTCTCTGAAAAGATGTTTATGTACTTCAGAGGATTCTGACCTTCCCATTTACTTGGTTGGAAATAGTCTTTCTGGGATCCTCAGGTTTCCCTTCATTACATGCTTCCCCTGGGCTAAAGTTTTGGGAGAGGGATCTCTGGTCTGAACATTGACCTTCTCTTAGAGTGTTGACCATTATTTAACTTTTAATTGATGAATCAGGATAATTATTAGGAATAGCAGTTATATGTACTATAAAAATGATATCCTCATTGGCTGTTCCAGTAGTTGTGTGTGTGTTTTTCAATATCTTAAAGAGACTTGTGCATTTTGTTATATTGTCAGCATTCTCATTTTTGCTGTCCTTCCCTTCTTAACTTTTCTCTTAGAAATAAACATTTTTATTTGTTTCTTTTCATTTTCCATGAGTTTTAAAAATAGCAAAATACTTGTTAAAATTGTGCCTAAGATAAAAATCAATAGACCTTGAACCTGAGAGAATTCTGTATAATACAATGAAAGACATTAAAAAACTTTTGAGCCCTGGCTGCTGTGGCTCAGTGGATTGAGCGTCGGTCTGCGAGCCAAGTGTTGCTGGTTCGATTCCCAGTCAGGGCACATGACTAGGTTGCACGTCAGGTCCCCAGTTGGGGGCGCAAGTGAGAGGCAACCACACAGTGATGTTTCTCTCCCTCTCTTCTTTCCCTTCTCTCTAAAAACAAACAAACAAACAAACAAATTAATTAAGAAAAACTTTTGACATCTCATTTGGCTGTTGAGAGTTTTTGTTTGTTTATTTATTATTCTATTCTAGATAATCTAGTACATTATTAGATTATTAGAAAGGCACTATAGAGCTGCCTAGGTTCAAATCATGGCTAGCTCTAGGCTTTTGGGAAAGAATCATAACTATTCTGTGCCTCAGCAAGATAAGAATAATAATTATATTTACCTTACAGAGTTGTTATAAGGCATAAATGGTTTAATACATGTAAGACACTTAGAATGATGCCTAGAACACTTTAATACTCAATTTTGAATTTTGTTATTATTACTATATTTCTAGAGTATCATTCCTGGATGTTCTTTAAGTGCATGATGAACACAGATGAAGATGTTTGAGGCCATATTTAAATCTCCTTGTATCTTATGTTCAGTATTATTATTTTCCTATCTTTTAAGTAGGAAAGTTGAGTCAGAGAGAAAGAAAGTAGTTTACTCAATTATACAAAACTGTTAGGAACCATTTGTAAGACCCAACCCTGTTGAACTTTTTCACAAATCAGTTATTGATATTATATGATTACTGAAATACACTGAAAACATGGGTTCCATAATGAAGTGGTTTTAGATGCACCATTCATATGGCACTATATTTCTGCTACATTTCATTGATTGTTAAAGTAGACAATATCATTACCATGGATTTATTCATACTTATATTATCTTGACGTATTATAAGGATGGACCATACTCTAAGAAATTCACTCGCTCGAAGCCAGTGATTTCTGTCTCAAAGTTTACGTATTTGAGAAATGCTAAATTCTAGCTACAACAGAATGATATAGAAGGTAAACATCCTATGTCCAGAGCCTAAGAAGTCTGAGACATAATGTCATTCCTGCTCCTGTATGCTATCCTGTTAAAACAAATTATTCTTGGTGGTAATTTTCTCCCTTGAAAATTAAAAAAATTGTATGCACCAAATAACTTTTACCGTGGCTCACATCTGCTTTAAATGCCTTTTCTTTAGTGGTTCCTCATAGGGTAAAGTCTTAATTTAACTTTGTCACAGAGGATCCTTAATAATTAGCCCCAAAAGACCTAAATAATTTAGGATTCTTTTGTTACATGTGACAGAAAATCTGACTTAAAATGGCTTAAGTATATATGGAAGTTTATTGGCTAACATGATTTGAAAGTCTAGAGGTTATTGATTCAGTCATGCTTTTATCCAGGGGCTAGACAGTGTCAATGGGAATTATTCCTTCTCTATCTGTTTGTCTGTCTTCTGTCAAATCAGAAACATTTCCTGTCACAAAGTACTGACCTCTTAGTACCCTCAAGCTTACAGCATTCTTACTATTAGTAGTTTCAGAAGAAAAGACCACTAGGCTGTCTAAGTAAAAGTTTATTGCATCTTATTTTTCATTCCTGAACCGTCTTTGAAACTTGGGGAATATGATGATGATTTACCAGGTTTGAGTCACATACTCCTGGACTGTGACTAGAGTCAACTCTAGCCAAAGTTCACCTAGTATGAGAAGAGGGAGAGGATACTTTGTAAGAGGAAAGTAGAGTCTTATTACGAGAAGGTTAAAAGGATGCAGAGCAGCAAAAACAATTTCCACTATAAGATTTCCTAACTCATTTGTCGCTATACTCCCCTCTATAAATCTCTCTTCAGGTAGGCTAGTCTCCTTATTTCTCCTAGTATATCTTGTACATTCTCATCTTTGCCACATAGTGGGATGTACTCTCCTCCAATTTATCTCTAATTGCTACCTATTCTTTGAAGTCATCATGGAGTCTCTCCTGGATACATCAAACTTCCCCTTTTGAGAATTCATTAGCTAAAGCACTTAAGTAAGTATATCAAGATGCAAATAAGTAAAAATGATGTTATTATGAGAATAAACTTCAATCCTGTGTGAGTTAAATAATATGCAAACTCTGATACCTTAACTAGTATGGGTACGCATTACTGTGATGCACTATACAATTTATAATGACATACCATTGTACTGAGGCACTATTATTGAAAATTGCTAACCTAGACTACTCACCTGATTCTTGCCTTAGATCAGAGCTCTTGTGTGGCTGACTCATACTATATTATTCTTATTTTAATGTATGAATTTTATGTACTTTTATAACATCACAAAATTGGAAAATGTTACTGAAAACTTCACAGCTATATTACTTTTTAGCTTTTTATATGTCATAACTCAATCCCAACAGGTTAGAAATTTCTTTGTCCCTTTGCATTAAGTAGGCAATCAGTAAATATAGTGAATTAAAAGATAAACTGGTGATGGGGAAATACTATAAAATATTTCTAGATAATTATAATGGTAATTTAACAGATCTATTAAGGAAAAAAAGGAATATTCCTATTAAAGTTGCTGCACTGTGGTATTGCCACAGTGTTTTAGTCACACTTTTATTATTGCAGTACAATGTTGGATAATAATTTATCTTTTCAAATAACTGTCTCCTTTTCTAAACTGTAACCAATTAGAGCACAGCATGTTGATTTTATTTCTTCTTATAATACTGGGTCATATAGTAGCTGTCCATTAAATGTTTGTGGAAAGAATAAATGACATTTGCTTTTTATCAAAATACTATTTTCACTCCCTGCTCAAAAGGACATATCTCCTTACTTTTTAACTCTTGAATATATTTTAACTTAATTTTCTTTCTAATCCATCTATAGTAGAAGCTATGGGTATGGCTGGCTGATTATTTTAGGCTAAGAGGCACAGATGACTTTAACTAT
The DNA here is from genome assembly GCF_987537825.1 of Furipterus horrens. NCBI lineage: Eukaryota > Metazoa > Chordata > Mammalia > Chiroptera > Furipteridae > Furipterus > Furipterus horrens. The sequence continues at coordinate 73,966,292 of NW_028327180.1, forward strand.
GCTCTGCAGTCTAGTAACCAATAATACTTTAGACAGTACTAACCTCACCCACTCTTGAGAAAGGAGATAACATGGTGGTAGTAAAGAGATATTACTCTGTCACTTTTAGGCAAGTTTATTAGAAGGCTATTGCACTAATCTGAGTATGACAGCATAAGAACCTGGTGAAAGGTAATAGAGGTAATAGAGAAGAAAAGAGGAAACACATTGCTATACATGCATTTTTATTAATTTGATTTTTTTCTGATTTAAAGTAATACTTTGATTTTCAACAAGGATCCCAAGACCATTCAACAGGGCAAAGAACAGTCTTTTCAACAAATGAATATCCAAATACAAAAGAATGAATTTCAACCCCTATCTCACTCCATATGCAAAAGTTAATTCAGCCCTGGCTAGTGTGGCTCAGTGGATTGAGTGCCAACCTGTGAGCCCAGGGGTCACTGGTTCAATTCCCAATCAGGGCACATATCTGGGTTGTGGGCCAGGTCCCTTGTTGGGGGCTCATGAAAGGCAACAATACCACACATTGATGATTCTCTCCCTCTCTTTCCCCTCTCTCTAAAAATAAATAAATAAAATCTTTTAAAAATAATAAAAAAGGGACAAGAACTTGAATAGATGTTTCTCCAAAGAATATATACAAATGCCAATAAGAACATGACAAGATACCTTAACATTAGAGAAATGCACATAAGAGATATTGCTTTACACCCACTAGAATGGTAATTAAAACAAACAAACAAACAAACAAAAAAAAAAACCCAGAAAATAACAAGTGTTGGTGAGGATGTGAAGAAATTGGAACTCTCATGCATTACTGATGGGATATAAGTACATACAGCCCACTGCAGAAAATTGGAATTTCCTCAAAATGTTAAATATAGAATTACAAATGATCTGGTAATCCTGCTCCTGGATATACTTCCAAAAGAATTGAAAACAGATGTTTAATCAAAAACTTGTATAGAATGTTTATAGAAACCAAAAAATAGAAACAATCCAAATGTTCATCAACAAATTAATGGATAAACAAAATGTGGCATATTCCATGTAATGGAATATTAGTAGTCAAAAAGAAATGAAGTACTAGTACATACTACAATATGGGTGAAGCTTGAGAACATTATGCTAAGTAAAAAAAAAAAAAAAAAAAAAGCATAAAAGCCCAAATACCTGGCTGCTGTTGCTCAGTGGATTGAGCATTGGCTTGTGAGCCAAGTGTCGCTGGTTCAATTCCCAGTCAGGGTACATGACTAGGTTGCATGTCAGGTCCCCAGTGGGGGCCCGAGTGAGAGGCAACCACATAGTGATGTTTCTCTCCCTCCCTTTCTCCTTTCCCCTCTCTCTAAAAATAAATAAATAAACAAACAAATAAATAAAATAAAATAAATGTCTTAAAAAAAAAAAGCCCAAATAGTGTATGACTCTATTTGTATAAAATATGTAGAAATGCCAAACCTGGATACTGAGATAAGTCAATCTCTATGGCCCAACAGAGACACAAAGCAGATTAGTGGTTACCAGGGGATAAGGGAAGGAGGGACTAGGAAATGACTACTTAATGGGTACAAAGTTTTTGTTTGGGATAATGAAACAGTTCGGAAACTAGATGGTGGTGATGGTTGCACATTGTAAAATGTACTTAATGTCATTGAATTATACACATTAAAAGGTTAAAATGGTAAACTGTATGTTATACAGAGTGAGACAAAAGTAGGTTCACAGTTGTTCATATGAAAAAATACAATAATTAAGAAATAATACAAGAATAAACTGTTTTGCATACTCACAACTGTAAACCTACTTTTGCCCAACCCTATACATATTTTGCCACAATAAAAAAGTACTACCTTATGCTTTGACCCAGATATTTCAATTTTAAGAATTTACCCAAAGGAAATAATGGGATGAGTGCAAAGATATAGCCAAAAGGATGCTCTCTGAACAGTTATTTAGAGTGGTAAAAAAAAGTTGGAACAGTTCAGAAGTAGGGAGTTGGCTTAGTAAATCATGATATCTCCATATTATGGAAAAATATACAATCATCAAAAGTCACATTGGAGAACACTGTACTTATGGACATAGGGAAATCTTCTGAATAATATGTCAAATAAAAACACAGATCACAGAACAGATATAATGATCATCTTTTTAACAAGAAAATAATCCGTAAAAAGACCAAAGATATACAGTAAAAGGTTAACAATAGTTATTTTTTGTATGTTGAAGTTACAGGTGAATTATGATAGTTTTCTTTTAATTTTATGTGTTTTCCTAAGTTAAAAAAATAGTTTATTTATTTTTAGAGAGAGCGGAAGGGAGGGAGAAAGAAAGGGAGAGAAACATCGATGTGAGAGAGAAACACCAATCAGTTGCCTCTCGCATGTGTCCCACCCAGGGACCAAACCTGCAACCCAGGCATGTGCTCTGACAGGGAATTGAACCGGTGACCATTCATTTTGCAAGATGACGCCCACCCAACTGAACCACACTGGTCAGGGCTATCTTCTTCTAAGTTTTCTACTTTGAAAATGAATTATTTTTGTAGCTTGAAAAGAATAAACAATGAGTGCTATTGATAGCAATAAAACTATCCCAGGATCATTATAAAAATCTAGAAAAATAAAATTTAAAGTAGAAAATAGAAATCACCCAGTATCCCACTACTTTATGAAAAATACCATAATTGTTTGGTATGTTTTCTTTTACATGAATTAGTGCTTATTCTTGCACTCACTTTGTGTGTGTTTATAATAAATGTGATGTAATAGATCCACATAAATATCCAGCATATTAATTCAGTTTTTATATATCAATCACTATAAATTAGTCTTTAATATAAAAGAATTGCATAACCATTGGAAAAATTTAAATGGTTACAGAAGTACTTTATGAAAGTTTATTGTTTCCCTAATCCTTACCCAATCCCACTCTAAATATTAACTACTAATATTGATATTGTTCCAGAAAGTTTTGACCACAAACGTACATCACACACACATACTGTATATATGTATATATATTTAGTTTTACCTAAACTGAATCATATTATTTATATACTGTCCTGAAATGTAGGTTATTTTATAATCTTGGAAATATTAGCATGTTGTTAATATATATCTTATTCTTTTTAATAGTATCAGAGTTTTACATAGTAGGAATATACCATAATATATTTAACCAGTCTCCTAATAATGGACATTAAGTTACTTCCAAGATTTTGTGTGTTTGTGTCTATTAGAACAGTGGTAAGGGAGCCCCTCTGTTTTATATATCTCTTCAGGCTTATCATAGTATTTCTCTAGATGTGTATAGCATTTTAAAGGAAGAAATGATAAGGTTTGGTGACAAATTGGTCAGAACTTGATTTTTATTAGTTCAGCAAAGAGTTGAGATAGGCATCAATTCATACAAAGCTCTGAATTATAACCCAGGGTGCCACTTCATTAAATTATAGTAAGAGATGTATTTGTTTGAAAATAGAAATCTATTGTCCAGAGCACCCCTTTCTTGGTTGAAAATTTTCCAACAACCAGAAAGTTGATTCAAGAACAGAGCATTTTTAAATAAGGAGGTTCAATGCACTATAGGGATTTTTTTCAAGCTGTGAAGGATTGAGTCATCCTTCCTCGCTGAACTATCTACCTGTCACACAGATTGCATGGCTCACACCCTCTGGTTCTCTTAGTGCTGGAGGCATGTTGACATCTTCTTACTTATCTGTTCTACTCTTTAAAACAACTCTATAATCAACTTGCCCTTGCTGTTTATGATATCAGGTTCCATCATTTGGGGTTGCACCTAATTCTGGACTGGTAGTCCACTGTCCGCTATTTGTTTCTTCATATGAAATTCTGTGTAGTATTCATACCAGACTTACTCCTTTCCTTTCCTTAGTTCTTTCAGCTCCCAAAGGGGTTGAGTGAGGCTGAGGAGCAACCTGCCTTCCTTTTCTCCCTTTTAATTGGTTCTCCTTTCACATCACCTCAAATGGAGAAATCAGTTAACTGGAATCATCAGACCTACCAACCTTTAAGTGGTGTCCTGGAGGAGAAAAAGATGGCAATTTCAGCTTTTAGGGGCTCTTGGCCCTAATTTCTACAAGAATGGTAGAGGAAGGGGGTGACTATTTTAGTCGTGAGTGATTATGTTCTCCAAGGCTAAATCTATAAATATTAAACACCGATTTTTGTGGTGGTGAATGCCACCAAATTGGATTGCCTTCAAAACTACACATAACCCTGGTAAATATAATTTCAGCTCTTTTCTCACACTGCGGTATCCTTTTACTTACACCATACTTTGACAGAAAAAGAATGGAACAAGCTCCATTTTGATTCATGAATGTTGTTTTTATTCTAAATGCCCCATGTGAGGGGAATGCAAATGGACACAAGATATATGCAAATTCACTTGCATACCCAGAGAAGGCAAATGAGGCTTAGTTCTTAGATTCCTTGATCAGGCCCCCTGGGTGAGAAGGCTAAGGAAAGAGGTGTCTGTAACTGAATTACAGAGAACGAGAAGGGAGAGGAGAGATGTTGGCTGGCATACAGCTCCCAGCATTCCAGAACCTGCATATGAAAGTGAGTGCAGCTGCCAAGGCAAGTGAAGGAGCTCAATGAAAGAACAGCCTTCACTAGCATGAGGGTACCCAGGGCACAGAATGCACAGAGCAGGATAAAATGGAATCTCCAACTTTTATGCTTTAGGTCTTGACCCCAAATCCCTGCAATAAGTCTTTAAACCACTGACTATTTTTCTTCCTGCCTCCTCTCCTCTCTCACAGCCCAGGCCAAGACAAGGGTCCAGTGAGTGAGGCACAAAATTTAAGGGGAGCCAAAATATTCAATAAGGAAGATAATGTTTTAATGTAATATTTTTTAAATTTCAAACTTAGTGCAAAAAAATCCATGATGCAAAGAAGTCAAAATTTTAAATAAAGACAGAATTCTGTACTGCACTTGTACAACCCTGCTTTAATCACTTCACCTTAAACCTGACCCTGATTCCAATAAAACTTTATTTGCAAAGCAGGCGGCTGGCTATAGTTTTCCAGTTTGATTTTTTTAAACTCCTGTATTAAAATATTATTTATCTTAAAAAGTATTATTTATCTTGATTACTGAAAGGTATTTTATTTTTGTACCTATTGAATTTGGTTCCCAAGGGGAGTGTGTTACTCACCTTACCCTAGTTCTGACCTTGTTTGAATCTCCCCCCTTTTTTTTTTCTTTTGTTTTTAACGATTTTATTTATTTATTTTTAGAGAGGGGGAAAGAGAGGGTGAGAAACATCAATGTGTGCTTGCCTCTCATGAGCCCCCAACTGGGGACCTGACCTGCAACCCAGGCATGTGCCCTGACCTGGGTGGGAATCAACCGGCAACCCTTTGGTTCACAGGCCGGCGCTCAATCCACTGAGCCATACCAGCCAAGGTGTCTTTTTTTAACCTTATGATGATTCTGTTTATGAACAGACTCTTGAACTAGACTTAATATAATCAGAACTGATAATATACAGGACGTACTAGTTTTTGCAGAGAGCTTTTCTCATTTCACCTTCATTCTTTGCCCTCTTTCTCTGAAATCGGTTCCCTCACAGAGCACTCTAAAATTGTCCTTTTCTGTCCTCTCATTGCTTTTCTTTTTTTCTTTTTTTCCAAGCAGTGCTCCCTAAATTCCTTTTCTGTTTTTTTGTATAAAAACAGGTTTTTCTTTATTAGGAATGTCCATTTAAGTTTTGTGTACATGATTCTATAATGCGTTAAGTGACTATTTAAAAAATATTTTATTGTATTTTTCCCATTACCATATAGTCCTCTTATACCCCCCTCTCCTACAATCACCACACTGTTGTCCATGTTCATGAGTCCTTTGAACAAAAATGAAAAGACTCTTAAATTTCTTGATCCCAGCTAGCCAAGATCTCTCATCTCTCATCTCACAAAAACAGTTGAGTCCTGTACTGACTTAAGACAACTAGGAGGAAAGAGAAATTTGCTCCACTTGTGATGGAGTTTCTTGTGCCTTAATTATGCCCACTAGTCACAGGGCAGGGTAAGATGGCTCACTTAGAAGAATAGACACGTGTACGTGCCATGGCAGAGACATGTCAAAATATCCCTGAGGTACTTACACCTGAGCTATATTTAGAAAAGAGGATTTTAATTAATGGTTTTCACTTTGGGTTGCCTTAATGTTTATGTTCTGTTATAGGTTTGTATTATGGTGGAGTAACATCAGAAGATTTTTAAATTTTATATATTCAACTATACACAGCAAAAGGGAGGGTGGAAAGGAGAGAAAGGAGAGAGAATTTAAATTTTGAAGGTAAGTCTGAGCCATTCCCCAAAATGATTCTGTGAATCTGTTGTTCTCTTACAAAGCTATGTCTATATTTAGAACTGTACTTGATGAACAGGCTCAGTGGATTGAGCGTCGGCCTGCGAGCTAAGTGTCACTGGTTCGATCTTCCAGTCAGGGCACATCAGAGAAGGAAAACTCTGATTCCAAAAAACCTCCGTTGCCTTGCGGCATACCTCTTCAGGGGAAAGGCTAAGGGAGTAAACCCCGACAGAAAATCCGGAGCCGGAGTCCCTAAGGCGGTTTGACGTTGTAGTCAACACCGGCAACTCCTGCGGCGCACCTGAAGCCAAGCTGTATTGACTCCGCCTTTCCCTTGGATCCCTCAGCTGCGAAGAGAGGGGGGGTCTGCTGCATGGGCAACAGCAGACCCTCCATATCACCCTGCCCAGGCTCTGTAGCTTCAGCTTCACTGGAGAGGACACTCAAGCGTCATCGCAAGATGTCGATTCAACACGGGAGGAGACAGATACCGTGTCACTCCCGAGTCGGACTGCACAGCCATTCTCGGCGGTGCAGATAGACTCTTAAGAAGCTACACCATCGTCTCTCGAGACGGACGGCTGCCGACGACGACTTGATGAACAGTTTTAAGGACTTTTAGAGTAATTTGTCTATGTTTAGTTTCTCCCTTATGTGTTGAAAAAACAGTGCTATTCCATCAATGCTATTCCACTGGATAGTAATGAATGATTGCTGCTATTGTGTTTTGTAATAGTGTTTTTCACTTGTTTTCTCATTCCTAATATTGGGATAATACTAATACCAACCTCATAATGTGTATAATGTGTATAATATGCCTGGTGTTTACTAGGTATCTGATAAATATTAGCCATGACTATAATAGATCTGGGGTTGCATGGGTGGATGAAAAAGGGACTACATACTAAACTTGCCAAACTCAGGGGAGGCCTGCGTGGTGGGCCTTACAAATTCAGAGATAGAAAGTAACCACATAGGATGGTCTGAACATAAAAATGGTGGGTCTTAGGCCTGTAGCTTACTTGGTCAATCTTTAAGTTAAGTGAGCCTGTTTATTGTCTTTTTGCATCTAAGATAACATATTTTTGAAATGTCAGAGTAATCTCCTCTTCCAAACCCCTCAGAGCACAACCACTGTAGAACCCCCTCAGTGTTATCTTGTTTTTCCATATCTACTCCATGTGCTACCATGGATGTTAATTATTAACTGTCCTGTACCCACCAATGTAAAAGAAGTCTGTGTCTCTCTGTTTTCACTTTTTATCCAATCCCAGAGATTTTCTCCCTTTTTGCTTTCTCCAGCCTCCTTAATCTACTGCTGATAGATTTCATGTAACCTTCCTTACTTCTCCTTTTATTCTAATGTAAAAAGTAAGTTATAAAACTGCATTCTTCAAAGTATTTTTTCAATCTGTTGAGATTTTGGTTCCCAGCAATTGTCAATTTCACTCAAATAAACTCGTAAAAATTCTCTACAGGTTTGTACATTTCTTACATTGACACATGGCTACATGGTAAGTCTATAGTTTGAGGAGTTACCACTAAAAACAGTGATTTCTGACTATAATGGTAAGATCTAATCAGCCCTCCTTATAACAGCATGTCATGAGTTTTTTTTCATAACATTATGTTTAGTAAATTTATAGATCTGAATAATTAATAACTTTTAAGGACCACAAAGTAAATGTGATATGCTTAGAGCAAAATGTTAGGAAATAGACTTAAAGCTTGGATCCCTTTTTAATTTCTATTAATAGTTATCAACTGTATTTTATTTTATTTTTTAAGTATATTTTATTGATTATGCTGTTATAGTTCCAATTTTTCCCCTTAGCCTCCTTCCTCCCGGTACCCCCCTTCCCTCCAATTATCTCCCATAGATTGTGCATGTAAGTTTTTTGGCTTTTCCATTTCCTTTAGTATTCTTAACATCTCCCTGTCTATTTTGTTCCTACCAATTATGCTTCTTAATCCATGCACCTTTTCCCCCATTCTCCACTTTCTCCACTCCAACTGATAACCCTCCAAATGATCTCCACACCTATGATTCTTTTCCTGTTCTGGTTTTTGCTTAGTTTGTTTTTGTATTTGTTTTTGTGTTTTAGATTCAGTTGTTGATAGTTGTCATTTTAATGTTCATAGTTTTGATCTTCTTTTTCTTAAATAAGTCCCTTTTAACATTTCATGTAATAATGGCTTGGTGATGAGGAACTCCTTTAGCTTTACCTTGTCTACGAAGCACTTTTATCTGCCCTCCCATTCTAAATGGTAGCTTTGCTGGATAGAGTAATCTTGGTTGTAGGTCCTTGCTTTTCATCACTTTGAATACTTCTTGCCAGTCCCTTCTGGCCTGCAAACGTTCTCTTGAGAAATCAACTGATAGTCTTACAGGCACCCCTTTGTAGGTAACTCTCTACTTTTCTCTTGCTGCTTGTAAGATTCTCTCTTTATCTTGAACCTTTGGCATTTTAATTATGATGAGTGATCCTCTTTGGGTCCAACTTGTTTGAGACTGTGCTTCCTGGACTTATATGTCTATTTCCTTTGCCAAATTAGGGAAGTTTTCTTTCATTATTTTTTCAAGTAACTTTTCAATTTCTTGCTCTTCCTCTTCACCTTCTGGCACCACTATGATTCAGATGTTGGAATGTTTAAAGTTGTCCCAGAGGTTCCTGAGCCTTGCCTCATTTTTTTGCATTCTTTCTTCTTCTTTTTGTTCTGACTAAATGTTTATCTCTTCTTTTTGTTCTGAATCATTCAATTAAATCCTGGCATCCTTCCCTTTACTGTTGGTTCCCTGTATATTTTTCTTCACTTTGTGCAATCTTCATTTCTTCCTTTATTTATTTATTTTGTCGTACTTGATTAGTTCTATGAGCATCCTAATCATCAGTGTTCTGAACTCTGCATCTGATAGTTGGCTATCTCCATTTCATTTAGTTCTTTTTCTGAGGTTTTGTTCTATTCATTCATTTGGGCCATATTTCTTTGTATCCTCAATTTGGCTGCCTCCCTGTATTTATTTCTCTGTATTATGTTGAGCTGCTTTTACTCCCTGTCTTAGTAGTGTGGCCTATGTAGCAAAAGCACCTGTAAATTGTGTGGGGCAGAGCCTTGGTAGTTTCCAAGGCAGGGCTGCTGGCTTCACCGCTTTGTGGTTCTGTTTGTGGTGGGAGCTCGGAGAGGGGACAATGACGCTGCTTGTTTTCTGGTGATTTGCTCGACTCTTGCCCCATTTCTAGTCACTTCACCCACTTGCCATATGCAATTGGCGCCCTTCCAGTTGCTACCCTGGGGTTTGTGTGTATTCTAAGACTATGCAGGCTCTTTAAGCAGTATAAATTGGCAGTTTCTTCCACCACCCTATGCTGGGTTTTAAGCAGCAAAAATCCAGCAGTTTCTCCTGCTGCCCCAACTCCCACTGGTTTTTACAGCCAGAGATAATGGAGGTTTATCTTCCTGGTGCTGGAACCCTGAGCTGTGCAGTCTGGCCTGGGTCTGGGATTGCTTGCTCCCAGGTTGTCCATCCCAGCTTTTATCCACCACACGTGAATGTGGGACCATCTGTTTCACTGCCACTGCTTGTCTGAGCCACACTGCCTTTCCACTCCTTCTCTGCAACTTCATTTCTCCTACCTGTCTGGATGAACATGGTTCTTTAAATCCTTGGTTTTTGGACTTCCATATAGCTCAATTTTCCAATGGTTCTGGTTGTTATTTTTTGAGACCTGGTTGTAATTCTTTCTATAGTTGCATGAAGAGGCAAACATGTCTACCTACACCCCCATCTTGACTGGAAGTTCTAGTTATCAACTACATTTTAATTCCTTGTTTTATTTCTGGATATTAATGGAAAATTATCTTCCTTTCATCCTTAACAAGTTTGCTTTACATGTTTCCATCCTTAACATGCCTGCTTTACATATTTAAAATACCAGTTTGGCACTGGTGCCCAAAGATTTTAGCAGTTTGGTAAAAAGACCCTAAAAGTGATTTTTCTCCTATTTTCAGTTTTCTTATTCTCTTATCTGGTTAGTACTCAGTCCTTATTCTATTATATTTTTTAGGGGAAAAGTCCCATCAGTCTTACAAATATTTAATTTCTCTTCTCCTCTTGGCAAAAATTTACAGGTAAACATAAAAACTATTAAAACACACCTTTTTAAAATTAGGGATTTCCTTGGTAGTTGGCTTTGCAACATTAAGCTGAGAGATCCCCCAGCTTCTATCACTAATTTCTAACCATTGCTTAATACTATTAAAATTGTTTTCTCTAGAGCAGAGGTTGGCAAACAATGGTTCACAGGTCAGCTCCCTGTTATTGTAAATAAAATTTTATTGGAACACAGCCATGTCCATTTGTTGACCTATCGTGCATGGCTGTTTTCCTGCTATAAGAGCAGAGTTTGGTTGAGAACATATAGTCCAAATGCCTAAAATATTGACTCACCCTTTAAGAAAATATTTTATGGACTCACTGCTCTAGAGCATCTATAACTTTCAGCTTTGTGGTTAGTCATCTGTTGCTGAAAACAAACTACCCCCCATCTTTTAAAAGATTCTATTTATTTACTTTTAAAAAGAGGGGAATGGAGGGAGAAATAGCAGTAGAGAAACATCAGTCGGTTGCTTCTTGCACGGCCCCAACTGTAGACCAGGTCTGCAGCCCAAGCATGTGCCCTGACTAGGAATCGAACCAGCGACTTTTCGGTTCACAGAATGGTGCTCAATCCACTGAGCCATACAAGCCAGGGCTACCTCAAGATTTAGCAGCTGAAAACAACAGATATTTTTTGTTTCACAGTTTCTGTGGGTCAAGAATTCAGGGTTTCTCGTGAGGTTGCAGTTAAGATGTTGGACAGAATTCCAGTTATCTGAAGACTTAACTGGAGCTAAATCATCCATCTAAGATGGCTCATCCACATGGCTGCTTGTAGAAGGCCTTAGTTCCTTACTAGCTCTTTGTAGGAGGTCACAGTCCCTTGCCACATGGACCTTTCCATAGGACTACCTGTGTGTCCTCACAACATAGTGATTGGCTTTCCCCAGCAAGTGATCTGAGAGAGACAAAGGAGAAGGCTGTAACATCTTTTATGACCTGGTCTCAGAAGTCATACACCCTTATTTACACCATACTCTATTTGTTTAGAAAAAAGCTATTGAATTCCATCCACACTCAAAGAGAGGAGAATTAAGCTTCATATTTTAAGGAAAGGTGTATCAAAGAATTTATAGATATATTCTAAAACCACCAAGTTTGATTGCAAACAATTTTTTATTTTTTTGCAAACAATTTTTAAGGTATTTTTTAAAGTCCTAAAGTGAGTTGACAAATTTTTTCAGTAAAGAGCCAGTTAGTATTTTTGGCTTTGTGGGCCAAGTGGTCTCTATTGCAATTGTTTAACTGTGTATCAGGAAAGTAGCCCCAGATCATAGGTAAATAAATGGACATGGCTGTATTGAATAAAATTTTATTTACAAAATAGGCAAGGAGTTGTATTTGGTTCATGGACTATAGTTTGTGTTTTCAAGAACACAAAAATGTGAATTAACATAGAAGGCACATAATTTAAAACCAGGGATCTGTGCACTTTTGACCCTTTCCAGCAGCCATAAGCTCCTCCAGGATAGGAGTCCTGGCTTAGCCCTGGCTAGTGTGGCTTAGTGAATTGAGCGCCGGCTTGCGAACTGAAAGATTGCTGGTTTGGTTCCCAGCCAGGGAACATGCTTGGGTTGCAGGCCAGGTCCCTGGTTGGGGTGTACGAGAGGCAACGAATTGATGTTTCTCTCACACATCGATGTTTCTCTCCCTCTCTTTCATCTAAAAATAAATAAATAAAATTTAAAAAGAAAAGAACCATGGCTTATACTTTTTATTCTCTTTCAGCACTTAATATTCTAAGGATGCAGTAGCTATTTAATTAATAAGTATTTATCATTTAATGGGTTCATAGTATTCTATTGTATGACTACTCTATGATACTTATCAAGTTGTTTCTGGCCTTTGTACAAATAAGCTGCAGTAAATATGCTTCTATATATTTGTATGCACATGTGAGTATATTCTAGGAGAGATTCCTAAAAATATAGTTGCTCAGTCAAAGATCAGTCTTAATCTGACAAATACAGTTTAAAATAAAAATTAATGTTTAATTTATTTCATATACTATATGTACAATATTTCAAGACAAATAAAAAGCTCTATAGGGTGACTTCAACTTTATTCATAGACTTGTGATCTTCATAGAACCCTGTATGCCCTTTCTATGTACAGTAGTACAATTGAATGCTGATGACCAGTGCACCTATTGTCAATCTGGGGTCTGTAGGCCACAGAGTAGGCAGAAATGAAATATGTCTCCTATTTCCATGCTTTTCAGAACTTCTTGAGATGCCTCATAGAAAGTTTAGATTTCCCAGAACATGATATAGAAATCACCACTAGTCTTTGCCATATCAAAAATTCCAATCTTGGAAGTCCTTGTTAAGAGACAAATATTACCAGAAAGCAGTATATATCCTTATCTCACTGTCATGTCAGTGCATCCTATGGAAAGTCCCAAGGGATTTGCCTTACATCAGTGCACCAAGAAAAGGATGAAATTTTAAAGAGTCACTCTTAATTAAATGAAATATTGTGGGAAAAGGGAGAAATGGGCCAAAATGTGTTAAGTACTTACTTAGTAGCAAATTTTTTACTCATGTTTCCTGTTAAAGTAGATATTATTATCTTTCACAGATGAGGAAGCATGTTCAGATGGTTTATTGACTTTCTGGTCAAAAACTAGTGGTGGTCAGAAATAATTTTCACTGAAGTCTTTCTAACTCCAAAGCTGGTTCTACCATATTATACTGCCCTCTAGAAGTGCTTCGAATGTGTTGATATCATCATGATAGGGACACAGAAGACTTCAGGGTTTTGATCACCCTAGTCTGACCTTATGACATTTCAGGAAAATTGCAGCCATTGTTCCCTTTTGCTCTGTCCAACAAGAAAGAAGCGAGAGCTTTCCACCTGAAAATAGATTTTCTAGAAGGTAATGGGAAACCAACAGAAGAGATAGATGGGATAATAAGAAGGAATGATCTTGACCTAGAGTTGAGAGAAATGATTTAGTTCAGTCATATTCTCTCTCATTATGCTATTTAGAGGAAATAAAAAGGGGAAAAGAAAGAGAAGGCAAATAGAAAGGAAAAGGGTGGTGGTTGGGGGAATACCTAAGAAGAATGAAACTATTTGCTATTAATGGTTCCAATGTGGCGAAATTAAAACTGAAACTGCTGTGCCTCTGTGATTTTACTTTAGGGGAAAAAAAAATCTATTTCAATGTATTTTAGCTTCTACCTAAAACAATATTAGAAACAACATTTGTGATTTGAATAAGTACTTCTTTCCCTGGCCTAAGAGATTGTCCATGGATTATATTTTTCCTAATATATTATGTAATATATAGAGACATAAATTATAATATAATGAAAGGTCCTTCCTGCACACACCCAGGCCCAGCAGAGGCAGCCACAAGCTGTGGATCTCTTTTGGCTCCAAACAGGTTGCCGAGGGCCAGTCACAGGGAATGTCTTACATTGGCCTGCACCAGAGTCTCTCCCAAGAGGCCCAGAACCAACACATTCAGTAGCCAGCTTCAGACAACATCAAAACAGGATCCAATAAGCTTCACAAGTGGCATATCCAAAGGGAGATCTCAGTAGGCACCAAACCCTACTGAGATGAATTCTGCTTTGTGTGGTCAGCACCTGCATAGCACCTTGTACACCATCGTGGGTGTTGAGCTTCACAGTCAGCCAGTCTGAGAGCTGATCCCACACAAACAGGCCATTAGCAATCATGACTCAGTTACAACAGGAGGGCACACATAACCCATACAGGGACATTTCTGGAGCACCCAGCTCAAGTGATCAAGGAGACTGCACCATTGGACCCCACAGGACACCTACTACATAAAGCCACCCCTCAAAGACTGGGAGTCATAGCAGATCTATCTAATGCATAGAAACAAATACAAAGAGGCATATGAAATGGGCAGGCAAAGAAACAGTCCAGAAATGAAAGGACAGGAGGAATTTCCAAGAAAAAGGCTAAATGTAATGAAGGCAAGCAATTGATCAGATATAGAGTTAAAAGTAATGGTTATAAAGATGCTCAACAGCATGAAAAAAGGACATAGAAACCATAAGAAAAAAAACAGTCAGGAATGAAGACTACAGTATCTGAAATGAAGAATATACCAGAAGGATTAAACAGTAGGTTGGATGAAGCAAAAGATTGAATCAGCAATTTGAAAGACAAGGTAGAAAAAAATACACAATCAGAGCAGCAAGAAGAAAAAAGAATTTTATAAAATAAGGATAGTTTAAGGGACTTTTGGACAACATGAAGCATAACAACATCTGCATCATAGGGATATGAGAGGGGGAAGAGACAGAGCAAGGGACTGAGAACCTATTTGTAGAAATAATGAACAAAAACTTCCCTGTCCTGGTGATGGAAAAAGACACATAAGTCAAGGAAATTCAGAGAGTCCAGTACAAAATGGACCCAAAGAGGTCCTCACCATGACACATCATAATTAAAATAGCAAAGGTTAAAGACAAAGGGAGACTCTTAAAAGCCACAAGAGAAAGACAGTTAGTTATCTTCAAGGAAGCCCCCATAAGGCTGTCGCTAATTTCTCAACAGAAGCATTTCAGGTCAGAAGGGATTGGCATGAAATATTCAAAGTTACAAAAAGTAAGGACCTACAACCAACACTACTTTAAAGACTATCATTTAAAATTGAAAGAGAAATAAAGAGCTTCCCAGACAAGAAAAAGCTAAAGGAGTTTGTTACAACCAAACTAAAATTACAAGAAATTTTAAAGGACTTGCTTTAAGAAGAAGGAAAAAACAGGCCAAGATGGAAGCCTAGACAGACATGCTGCATCTCCCTCCACAGCTGAGAATGAATACAACTACCTCAAAACTAGAGACAGCCAGAAGTTCCAGAAAACTGAGCTACATGGAAGTCTAACAAACAAAGATATGAAGAAGAAATACCATCCAGACAGGTAGGAGGGGTGGAGCCGAGGTGGAGTGGATGTGGTGTGGTAGCAGCAGCGGCAGCGGCAGCAGTGGCAAGCTGTCAGAAAGCACAGTCACATGTTTTAAAAAGTAAGGAGGGACACCTGAGGAGCGCTTCCAGCACCAAGCCAGACTGCACAGCTCACAGTTCCAGCGCCAGGGAAAATAAAGCCTCATTGCTTCCGACTGTGCAAACCAGTGGGGGTTGGGGCAGAGGAAGAAACTGCCAGTCTCTCAGTAGAGTCCACTTGTTTAAAGGGTCCCCACGATCCTAGGACATCTGCAGACCTACCCACTCTGGGAACGATGGCCAGGGCAACAGCTAGAGAGGCGCCAGTCCCATATGGAAGTGGGAGAAGTGCCTGGAAAGGGGGTGAGTGCTGAGCAAATGGCATTGTTCCCTTTCAGACCCCTCCCCTACATACAGAGCCACAACGGGGTGAAACAGGTCACCCATACTGACAAACACCTAAGGCTCTGCCCCTTACAATGTAACAGGTGTGACAGCTCTACCTAAGACACAGAGACAAACACATCAGGGGTTCCAGAAGGAGAAGAGGAAGAGCAAGTAATTGAAGGCCTATGTGAAAAAATAATGAAGGAAAACTCCCCTAGTTGAGTAAAGGAAATAGACATACAAGTCCAAGAAGAACAGTGAGTCCCAAACAAGCTAGACCCAAAGAGGACCACACCAAGACACATTATAATTAAAATGCCAAAGGTGAAAGATAAAGAGAGAATCTTACAAGCAGCAAAAGAAAAGCAGAGAGTTACCTACAAAGGGGTGCCTATAAGACTTTCAGCTGATTTCTCAAAAGAAACTTTGCAAGCAAGAAGGGCCTGGCAAGAAGTATTCAAAGTGATGAAAAGCAAGGACCTACAACCAAGATTACTCTATCCAGCAAAGCTATCATTTAGAATGGAAGGGCGAATAAAGTGCTTCCCAGACAAGGTAAAGGTAAAGGAGTTAATCATCATCAAGCCATTATTATATGAAATGTTAAAGGGACTTACTTAAGAAAAAGAAGATCAACACTATGAACACTAAAATGACAACAAACTCACAACTATCAACAACTGAATCTAAAACATAAAAACAATATCCAACTAAGCAAACCAGAATAGGAACAGAATCATAGGTATGGGGATCATTTGGAAGGTTATCAGCTGGGAGGGGGTAGGGGGAGGAGTGGGGAAATGGTGCAGGGATTAAGAAGCATAATTGGTAGGCACAAAATAGACAGGGGGAAGTTAAGAATAATATAGGAAAGGGTGAAGCCAAAGAACTTATATACATGACCCATGGACATGAACTAAGGGGGATGGGATTGCTGGAAGGAAAGGGGGTACTGGGTGGAGGGGGCAAAGGGAAAAAATGGGACTACTCTAGCAACATAATCAGTAAATTTTTTTTAATGAGAAAAAGGAAGAATAAATAAATAAATATATACATATCAATAATCACTTTAAATGTAAATGGCTTAAACACTCCATAAAAAGACATAGGGTAGCTGAAAGGATAAGAAAACAAGACCTATGTATATGCCATCTGCAAGAGACCCACCTCATAATTAAAGATACACTTAGACTAAAAGTAAAGGGATGGAAAAAGATATTTCATGCAAATGAAAATAAAAAAATAGCTGGGGTAGGGTTAGCAATACTTATATGTGATAAAATGGGTTTATTTTTAAAAAATTATTGATTGACTTTAGAGAGAGAGAGAGGAAGGGAGAGAGAGAGAAAACTGAGTTGTTGTTCCACTTATTTATGCATTCAATGGTTGCTTCTTGTGTGTGCCCTGATTGGATATCAAACCCACATCCTAGGAATATTGGGACAATGCTCTAACCAATGGAGCAACCCAGCCAGGGCTGATAAAATAGACTTAAAAGAAAGGCTATAGTAAGAGACAAAGAAGGACACTACATGATGATAAAGAGAGCAATCCAAAAGAGGATATAACCCTTGTAAATATTTATGCAACCAACATAGGAACATGTAAATATATAGAGCAAATCTTGATGGACATAAAGGGAGAGATTGACAGTAATACAGTCATAGCTATGGATTTTAACATTTTGTTGACATCAGTAGATAGATCTTCCAGGCAGAAAATCGACAAGAAAACAGCGGCTTTAAATGACACACTATATCAGATGGATTTAATTGATATCTTCAGAGCATTTCACCCCAAAGCTGCAGAATATACATTCTTCTCAAGTGCACATGGAACATTTTCTAGGATAGATCATATATTAGGTCACCAAATAAGTCTCAATAAGTCATGTCAAGCATCTTCTCTGACCATAATGGTATGAAGCTAGAAATCAGTCACAAGAAAAAACAGAAAAACACACAGACATGGAGGCTAAATAACATGTTACTAAACAATGAATGGGTTAACAATGAGATCAAGGAAGAAATCAAAAGATACCTTTAAACAAATGAAGATTAAAACACAACAACCCAAAATCTATGGGGCACGGTGAAAGCAGTCTTAAGAGAGAAATTGATAGCATTACAGGCCTGCCTCAAGGAACAAGAAAAATCTCAAATAAACAGCTTAAACTTACACTTAAAGGAACTAGAAAGAGAACAACAAACAAAGCTCAAAAGTGAGTAGAAGAAGGGAAATAATAAAGATTAGAGCAGAAATAAACAAAATAGAGTGAAAACAACTACCAAAGAACAATGAAACCAAGACCTGGTTCTTTTTTTTTTTTTTTTTAATGTGTTTTATTGATTATAATATTACATTTGTGCCAATTTCCCTTCCCTCTGCTCCCCTCCACCCGGTGGCCCCCCTCCCTCCAGTTGTCCCCCCCTTTTAGATCATGTCCATTAGTTGTGCATACAGTTCTTCTCAACCTCTCTCTGTCTATTCCATTCCCTCCTACCATGATCCTTAATGCCTATATCATCTCCCTCCCTCTCCCCATTCCCCCTCCCTGTTGACCTCCCCCCAATATGTTCCCCGTAACTATAGTTCTTTTTCCAGTCTCGTTGCCTGTTTAGTTTGCCTTTGTTTCAATTCCCTAGCTTCTGTTGTTTCTTGTGATGCAGTTTTCATTTTAGATTTCATTGTCTTGATCCTCCTTTTTCTAAACCAGTCCCTTTAACATCTCATATAACAGTGGTTTGGATCTAATGAACTCTTTCAGTTTTATTTTGTCCTGGAAACACTTTCTCTGTCCTTCTATTCTGAATGACAATTTCGCTGGATAGAGTATTCGTGGTTGTAGGTTTTGGATTTTCATTACTTTGAATATTTCTTGCCAGTCCCTTCTTGCCTGTAGGGTCTCCCTTGAGAAGTCAGCTGATAGTCTAATTGGGACCCCTTTGTACATAATTCTTTTCTTCTCTCTTGCTGCTTTTAAGATTCTCTCTTTATCTTTAATTTTTGACATTTTGATTATAATGTGTCTTGGAGTGGTTCTCCCTGGGTCCAGTTTTTTTGGAACTCTCTGTGCTTCCTGGACCTGTAAGTCTATTTCCTTCCCCAAGTCTGGGAAGTTCTCCTTTATTATATTTTCACTCAATTTTTCAAGTTCTAGTTCATCTTCCTCGCTCTCTGGCAAACCAATGATTCTTATGTTGGGCCTTTTATAGCTGTCCCAGAGGTTTCTGATCCTCTCATCGTTGCTTCCCATTTCCTCTCGCTGCATTGGTTGACTGCTTGTTCCTTCTCCATATTCCGGTTTGTTGAAATGAACTCTGGATTTTATTTCCTCACCATCTGTCTCGTATGTGGTTTTGTTCCTTTCGTTATGAGTGTTTTTCGCTTCTTTCTCATCTTTTTCCAGATCTTTTGTGAATTCTGTAAGCCACCTGATAACAATGGCCCAGAACTGATCATCTGACAGGTTTCTTATCTGTTCATCTGTCAGGTTCTCCATCTGTTGCCTGGTGAGCTGTGCCACCGGGATTTCTATAGTTGTCTGCCTCATTTTGACAGATGCGTTTTGTTTTCTTGGGCCGGCTGTAGGGGGCAGTGCCTGTGTACTCGTAATGACCCAGCGACTGGCGCTCTTTGGCAGCCTTTCTTGTTGTGCCGTGGTGCTTTGTCGTCACAAGCCAGTGACCGGTGCCTGTCCGCGACCTATTTCGCAGCCCTGTGGCGCTTTCTTTGGGGGCGGGGGTCCAAGATGGATTCACACAGTTATTCCGCTAGGAGACCGGGATCCGTCCTCCCGCCCCCCTGGGCCTCACTGTTCAAGGCGATGTGGTGGCTGCTTTCCCCAGCGTTGGGGTCGCGAGCTGCCGGGGGTTCGACTGCAGCCGGGGTTGTTCTCCCCGCCGCTGTCCCAGGTGCGACCGCAAACAGCTCCGTCCCCTTTCGCTCGTCCTACCTGCCCAAAGAGCGCCGCTGGTTTATAACTTCATATGTTGGGCTTCCGTGTAGTTTTATTTTCTAGAATTTCTAGTTATCCTTTGTTTTGAAGTAGTTGTATTCCTCTCTAGTTGTAGAGGGAGACCTAGCGCGTCCGTCTAAGCCTCCATCTTGGCCGGAAGTCTCCCCAAGACCTGGTTCTTTGAAAAGATAAACAAGATCAATAAACCTTAAGCCAGACTCCTCAAGAAAAAAAGAGAGAGGACCCAAATAAATAAAATTAAAAATGGAAGAGAAGTAACAATTGACACCAAAGAAATGTAAAAGATTGTAAGCAAATATGAACAAATATATGCCAACTAATTGGACAATCTGGACAAAGTGCATAAATTTCTAGAAACTTACAATCTGTCAAAACTGAATCAGGATTAATCAAATAATCTGAATGGACAGATTACACTTAGTGAGATTGAAGCAGAAATAAGAAAACTCCCAGCAAAAGTCCTGAACTGGATGGCTTCACAGGTGAATTTTACCAAACATTCCGAGAAGAACTAACACCTCTCCTTCTCAAACTATTTCATAAAATTCAAGAGGAGGGAAGGCTCTCAAACTCACTTTATGAGGCCAAATTATGCTAATTCCAAAACCAGATAAAGATTCTACAAAGAAAGAAAAGTACAGGCCAATAATTCTGATAAACACAGATGCTAAAATCCTCGACAAAATATTAGCAAACCAGATTCTGCAATACATTAATAAGATCATACACCATAACCAAGTGAAATTCATTCTGGGGATGTGAGGGTGGTACAATATTTGCAAATCAATAAACACAATATACCACATAAACAAAATGAGGGCTAAAAGTCACATGATCATATCAATAGATGCAGAAAAAGCATATGATAAAATCCAGCACACATATATGATAAAACGCTTACCAAAGTTGGAATAGAGGGAACATACCTCAACATAGGAAAAGCCATAAGTGACAAACCACAGCCAACATCATACTCAGTGGGCAAAACCTCCAAATATTTTTCTTAAGGTTGGGGATAAGACAGAGATGTCCGCTTTCACTCCTATTATTTCAACATAGTCCTGGAAGTCCTAGCCACAGCAATCAGACAAGAAGAAAAAATAAAAGGCATCCAAACTGGAAAGGAAGAAGACTCACTGTTTGCAGATGACATGATATTGTAGATAGAGAACTCTAAAGATTCCACCAAGAAAACTACTAGAACTGATCGATGAACTTAGTAAAGTAGAAGGATACAAAATAAGTAGCCAGAAATCAGTTGCATTTTTATACACCAAAAAATGAACTGTCAGCCCTGGCTGGTGTGGCTCAGTGGACTGAGCACAAGCCTGCAAACCAAAGGGTCATCATTTCAATTCCCAGTCAGGGCACATGCCTGGGTTGTAGGCCAGATCCCCAGTTGGGGGCGCATGAGAGGCAACCACATATTGATGTTTTTCTCCTTCTCTTTCTCCCTCCCTTCCCCTCTCTCTAAAAATAAATAAATAAAATCTTAAAAAAAAAAAAAAGCTATCAGAACGGGAAAATAAAAACAAAATCCCATTCACAATTGCTTCAAAAAGAATAAAATACCTAGGAATAAATTTAACCAAGGAGGTAAAAGATCTGTACTCAAAAAATTATAAGATACTGAAGAAAGAAATTGAAGAAGATACAAATAAGTGGAAGCATATATCGTGTTCATGGATAATAGGAATTAACATCATTAACATGTCCATACTATCCAAGGCAATCTATAGATTCAACACAATTCCTATCAAGATACCAATGGCATATTTCACAGAACTACAACAATTATTTTAAAAATTTATGTGGAATTACAAAAGACCTTGAATAGCAACAGCCACCTTGAGAAAGAAGAACAAAGTTGGAGGAATTACACTACCTGATATCAAACTGTGCTACAAAGCCATAGTAATCAAAAGAGCATGGTACTGGCATAAGAATGGACATATACATCAATTGAATAGAATAGAGAGCCCAGAAACAAACCCACACCTTTATAGTTAATATTTGACAAAAGAGGCAAAAATATACATGGGATAAAGATAGTCTATTCATGCAAAAAAAAAAAGAAAGAAACTAGACCACTTTCTTACACCACACACAAGAATAAACTCAAAATGGATGAAAGAGTTAAATGTTAGACTTGAAACCATACAAATTCTAGAAAAAAACATAGGCAGTAAAACTTTGGACATTTCTTGTAGCAATATTTTTTCTGATATATGTCCTTGGGCAATGGAAACAAAAGAAAAAATAAACAAATGGGACTATATCAAACTAACAAGTTTTTGCACAGCAAAGGGAACCATCAACAAAATGAAAAGAAAGCCCACTATATGGGAGAACATATTCACCGATTCATCTGACAAAAGGCTAATATCCAAAATTTATAAAGGACTTATAATTTTCAATACCAAAAACAAAAAACAAACAAACAAAAAACAATCTAATTAAAAAATGGGTAAAGGACCTGAATAGACACATCTCCAAAGAGGACATTACAGATGGCCAATAGGCATATGAAAAGGTGCTCAATGTCACTAATCATCAGCTAAATTCAAGTTAAAACCACAATGAGATATCACCTCACACCTGTCAGAATGGCTATCATTAATAAATCAACAAACAACAAGTGTTGGCAAAGATGTAGAGAAAAGAGAGCCTTTGTGCCCTATCAGTGGGAATGCAGACTGGAGCAGCCACTGTGGAAAGCAGTATGTAGTTACCTCAAAAAATTAAAAATGGAACTGCCTTATGACCCAGTGTTTCCACTTCTGGGAATATAGCTGAAGAAACCCGAAACACTAATTTGAAAGAATATGTCCACCCTATATTCATTGCAGTGTTATCTACAATAGCCAAGATTTGGAAGCAGCCCAGGTGTCCATTAGTTAGTTGAGCAGTAGATAAAAAAGCTGTGGTACATTTACACAATGGAATACTACTTGGCTGTGAAAAAGAAGGAAATCTTACCCTTTGTGACAGCATGGATGAACCTGGAAAGCATTATGCTAAGTGAACTAAGCCAGCCAGAGAAAGACAAGTACCATATGGTTTTACTCATATGTGGAATATAATGAACAAAATTAACTAACAAGCAAAAGAGTGACAGACTCATAGATAGAGAGCCAGCTGGCAGCTGTGAGTGTGGGCTGAGGGGTGGAGGGATTGAGCAAAAAGAAAAAGAAAAAAATAGAAAAAACTCATGGACATGAACAACAGTGCGGTGATTGCTGGGGATGGTGGTGGAGGGAGGTGGAGGAGGGTATGGAGGGATAAAAAATATATATGTATATAAAATGAAAAAGCTAGAGGAAATTTTTATTTATTTAGAATGATAATTCAGCATTTACAATAAGTCAGTCATAGGTTGTGTTGAAATTTATGTCATTGGAAATATGGTCGTGTCACTTAACAATGGGAATGCATTCTGGGAAATGTGTTATTAGGTAATTTTGTCATTGTGTAAACATCACAGAATATACCTACACAAACCTAGATGGTATAGCCTACTACACACCTAGACTATGTGGTATAGCCTATCGCTCCTAGGCTACAAACCTGTAGTACAGCATGTTACTACAGTGAATACTGCGGTCAACTGTAACACAATGGTAAATATTTGTGTATTTAATCCTATATAAAATTTAAAGGGTACCGTAAAAATGTGGTATAAAAAAAAAAAATGCTACACCTGTATAGGACACTTCCCATAAATAGAGCTTGCAGAACTGACGGTTATTCTGGGTGAGTCAGTAAGTGAGTGGTGAGGGAATATGAAGGCCTAGAGCATTACTGAACACTATTATAGACTTTATAAACACTGTACACTTAAGCTACAGTACATTTATAAAATATTTTTCTTTCTTCAGTAGTAAATAATCTTAGCTTACTGTAACATTTTACTTTATAAACTTTTAATTTAAAAAATCTTTTCTACTCTTTTGTAATAACACTTAGCTTAAAATACAAACATACCCTGGCTAGTGTGGCTCAGTGGATTGAGTGCTGGTCTGAAAATGTCAGGTCACTGGTTCAATTCCCAGTCAAGGTATACGCCTGTGTTGTGGGCCAGGTTGCCAGCTGGGGTCAGGGGAGAGGCAACTAATTGATGTATCTCTCAGATATTGATGTTTCTCTCCCTCTCTTTCTCCCTCCCTTCCACTCTCTAAAAGTAAATAAAATATTTTTAAAAACATAAACATGTTATACAGATGTACAAAATTCTTTCTTTATATCCTTATTTTATAAGTTTTTATCAAATATTATGTACGATAGGTTTGTATACACCAGCATCACCAGAAACACATGAGTAATGCATTGTGCTAAGACTATGTGGCTTCATCACTAAACAATAGAAATTCTTTAGCTTCATTATAATCTTATGATACTACTGTCTTATAAGCTGTTGATGAAAATGTCATTATGCAGTGTCTAGCTTTATAAGTTTTTTTTTAAAGACAATGAAGTCATTGAAAAAACAAATGGTGATATTCAACCCATTTAAGAGAACTAGTTACCTATAAATAATTTAACACCTATTTGATGTTTACTGCTTCAGTCTGAATTCAGAACAAAAAAAAAGTTGAAGTTATTCAGCAAAGAAATTCTTGTTTACATAACATTAAATAACAATTGAATTAATCCCTAAGGGAATACTATACTACCTTAGATCAGCCTCTTGGGAAACTTGCAAGTGAAATGTTAAAAACCAATTTTTGTAAGGAAGGGTTATGCCAAAAGGAAGTAGACAATTAGGGTCTAGAAAGTATTATTGGAACTCACATGTAAGAGGTTTTTTGGTGACACCCAGAGGTTAGTTTTGGTAGTGTGGTGTGAATGGAAGCAAAATTTCAGGGTTTAAGAAGTAATAAATAGTAAGGAAATGGTGGCTTCTACAGAAGTTATTCCAAATACTTGGCAGAGAAATAAAGAAGAAGGCTAGTAATGATGAGGGAAGGGCAATAAGTGGAAGTGAGGATCTGTAAAAAATGGGAAACTTTTGCATTATTGAAAGAGAAAGAAGACTGTGCTAGAAAAGAATGGGGTTGGGTACAGAAGAAAAAATAGACTTTGCAAAATAAAATAATTCTGCTCTTTGATTGACACTCTTAAGAAAATGAGAGGACAAGCCCCACACTGGGAAGAAACATTTACAAAACATGTATCTGATAAAGTATTGGCAACCTGAATATGTAAAAGACTCTATATCCTCAATAATAAGAAACAATCCAATAAAGAAAAAATACAATAAAGAAACAATGGGCAAAAGATTGAACACTTTACAAAAGAAGATATACAGATGGCAAATAAGTACTTGAAAAGATGTTACATTATCAGACGGGAAAATTAAAATTAAAATAACAATGAAATACCACCACACACCTAGTGGAATGACTCAGATAAAAAAAATAACAGCAACTGATCATGTCAAATGCTGGTGAGGATGCAGAACAACTGGAAATTTCATGTGCTGCTGGTGGGAATGCAAAATGGTCTAGCCACTTAGGGGAGCACTTGGCAATTCCTACAAAGTTAAGCATGCATTTACTATCACCCAACAACCCCACTTAAGAGAAATGAAGACTGATACCCAGACAAAAAACAAACGAACAGAACAACAACAAAAAACCTCTGGGGGAATATTTGTAGCAGTTTTGTCCATATTTTTCAAAAACTGGAAATATGCCAAATGTTCATTAACTGGTGAAACAAATTAAGGCATAGCTGTAGAAGAGAATATTGTTCATCGATACAAAGGAACAAACTACTGATACATGCAACAATAAGAATACTATGTATCTTGATTTTTGCAATGGTTAAATTTTTTGCACTGACGAACTGTGTTGTTTGTCAAAATTCATAGAACTTAACACTTTAAAGGGGTGAATTTTACTATATGTAAATTATACCTCAATCAACTTTAAAAATTGTTTAAGGGTTGGATAGAGAATATTTCCTTGGCAAAAGTAGGAATATTTGATCATGCATCTTTTTTGTTGCTTTAAAGAATTTGCATACATGTTTCCTCTACTTAAGACATCTCTTCCCCCCCCATCTCTTTTTTCTCCCTAACTTCTTATTCTCTTTTAGGTTTCAGTGAAGCACTATTTTCTCCAGAAAACTTTTCCTGACCCCATAAACTAGGTTAATTTTTCTTGCTACATGCTCTTAATAACACTTTTATTTAATCCTTGTGGTGGGGTATATCATGACACAATGATATGACATGACACAATGCTCCATCAATCTCAACACATGGGAAGTACAAGCAGACGACCGCCTAGCCTGGAGGCTCGCGGTCAGGCAAGGTACGTCACGCGCGGAGGCTGCGCGCAACGAGGAGGCGGTCCAGAAAAGATCGAGGCGGAAGCAGCGTCAGCAGCAGCAACAACAGCCATCTGCCTTCACCTGTAACATGTGTGGCAGGGATTGTCACTCCCGAATCGGACTGCACAGTCATTCTCGGCGGTGCAGATAGACTCTCAAGAAGCTACGCCATCGTCTCTCGAGACGGACGGCTGCCGACGACGACGACGGGGTATATCATACTCTATTACAACTGCTTCTTTAATTCTCTTTCTCCCTCTTTATTCCATAAGCTCCACCAGGGCAGGAATAGCATCTATCTTAACTAACTATTCCAAAGGTATTTGCATTTAGCACAGAGCCAGGAAGAATATTTATTGAATGAGTGGGGAGAAAGCAGAAGGTTTGGAATGGTTCACTGAAAAATTGAACATTAAATTGATAAGGAATGAAAATTTTGTTATTGCCACAATTACATTTCTAGTCCTGACCTCTAACCTATGTTTCACCACCATAATTCTGATTTTCTATATCATATCTTCACGTGGATGTCCCACTGTTACTTTAGCCTTAATATTAACAGAAGTAATTTTTCCCTCCTCAATTTCATTCAAATTGAATTCTTTTCCCAATTACTTTATTTCTGTCAAGTGATATCTCTATTCTTACAGTTTTCCAAGGAGAAACCTTAAAATTACATTTAACTTTTTCTTCTATTGATACTTGCTCTCTTATCTAATTTGATATAAACATCTGTAAATCCTTCTTTTAAAATGTTTTTTATTCACATTTGCTTTTCCATTCCTACTGATGTTCTTAGCCAAATCTGGTCAGAGAGGCAGGCACTAAACAAGGAAACACATATTCCAGTATGTAATTGTGACTTGTGATAAGTACATGAAGGAAATAAACAGAGTGCTGTTATAGAAAATTATGGGATGGGAAGGACATTAATCTACATAAGGTAGTGGCAAGAGAAACCTTCTTTGAGAAGATCCTATTTAGGTTGAGAAGAATGAGAGAGAGCGAGCAATGGGAAGAATAGAAGAAGACCATACTGAATTGGAGGAAAAGCATGTGGCGAGGATTTAAGGTAGGAAAGAAACTGATGTTCAATCATAGCCAGGAACTGAAAGATGATTGTAGCTGGAGGGCGGTGATCATTGGGGAAGAGTGACATAAGGGGAGATTGGAGAAGCAGGCAGGGACCAGGCTGTGCTAAGTGTTATATACTATAGCAATGGGTTTAGCTATTATTCTTTCTAAGATGAAGCTGCTGAAGGATTTTAGTCAAGGGAGTAACATAATGTGAGAACATAAAACTAAAATACTAGATTATAGCAGTGAGCAAGATAGGAGGGAGGGTGATTGGAGACAAAGCTCTGTAAGGCTCTTGATCATTCAGGATGATAATAAATTAACTTACTTTAGACTTTATAATGAACCTATTGAAAATGTAGAAATAATTACCAAGAACATATAAATATAAGCCAAAAAGTTAAAGGAAGACGAATAAATAAAACCAGATCAATCCAATAAAAAGCATGCAAGGAGGGAAAAAGAAGAATCAGAGAAATAGCATTATAAATTTAAAAAATATACAGAATTGTAGGAAGAGGTAGAAATATGTTAGCAATTTTAACATATAGATTAAGCTTGTCAGTTAAAATCAGAACTGTGCATGTTAGATAATTTAAAAAATCTAGCTATATGCTGTTTGTCGTAGACATAGCTAAAACAAAGGCATAAAAATGTTGAAAGGAAATGAATGGAAAATATATGATGGGCAAAAATCACCCAAAAGAATGCTAGTGTAGTAATATTAGTGTCAGACAAAATAGACCTTAAGGTAAAAAGTATTCTTAGGAGTAAAGATTTATAAAAACAATAAAGAAATAAGTTGCTAAGGAGATACAGCAATTCTGAATGTATATGTCACAATATATCTTCAATGGATATAAATCAAAAATGCCATTGACAAAATTGCAATATATTAAAAAATCTTTGATTAGAGAAGGGGATTTTTTTCCCCACATTTTCTACAGAAACAGAAAAAGTTGACAAAATGTTAATAAGGATATAAAAGATATGAACACAGTTAACACTTGATTTCAGAATCCTTCATGTAACAGAGAGTACATGTTTTTCTCAAGTAAACACAGAAAATTTATAAAATTTTACTGCAAATTCAGTCTCAAGAAATAACAAAAAAAATTGACATTATGTAAATCATATTATTTTTTACCATAACAAAACTAGAAATAAACAAAAAGTCCCACACCTATAATACAGTGACTTTTAGTTTATGCCTTACGCAATTAAGTGTTTGGTATTAGAGCCATTTACTGAGATGAGAAAGTCTGAGGAAAAAAAGGAATCTTAAGCTGGGTGGATATGGAGTCAGAAAAAAAAGAGGAATCAGTTCAGAGATGTCTGGCCGCCTAATACTCGGTAAGATAGATGTATCTCAACTAATTCTCCTGCCATAAATTTAATGGGCCTGCTGTGACCACTGCTTCTTTTCAAAGAACCCTCTTTCTATTTTGGGATTTTGTAAACTTGTGTGAAAATCACCTATTTAAATTAATATTGCTAACTAATTGGTTTTGCTGCCACCTTGTGGTGTACTTTAGAGTAGCACGATATATGTTTTGTTTATTAGATGAATTCCTGTACAGTTTTCTAAATTAAAAAAAGCAACAATTATAAAACCATTGGTGTCATTGTTCAGAATATTGCCATTACTATCTATACATTATGCATTCTTACTCATATCCCAAAATATTAATATTGCCTTTATATTAAACAGTTGTTATTGCAAAAGGTTAGATAACGCCAGATCGAAAAAGCTTAATGCACAAATATTATACAAATAGCTAATATTTATTGAATGCTTACCATGTTCTAGGCACCACTGTTAAGTTATTTCATGAACCTCTCATTTAATATTCACAACAACCCTATGAATAATATTATGCCTGATGAGGAAACTGAAGCATAGAAAGACAGGTAGTTTACCAAACTTCACAGGTAGTAAATGACAGAACTGAGATTTGCATATAAGTAATATGGTTCAACAGCTTTTAAGCTTAACCACTGCAAACATTGTTTAAATTAGGAAAAATTGAAAATAATCTAAATGTTGAACAGTAAGGAAATAACACGGTAAACTCTAGTGTCAATTGGATAGAATGTTATGCAGGCATTTAAAATGATAGAATGATAGATTAAAAGATTATGCAATAACCTAGGAAACCATTGATAATGTGAAAAGTACAGCCAATATTATGCATACATTATGAGTTACACATCTACATATGGCACTCTAACGTATTTTTATTTTTTAAGTTAAAAAAAGTTATTTGGAAATAATTTCAAACTTATAAGAGGTTGCAAATATTAAAAAGTACAAGGAACACTCATACACTCTTTACAAAAATTCATCTATTTTAACCCATTTTCTTTATCATTTATTCTTTCTCTCTTTCTTTACACACACACACACACACACACACTTTTTTCTGAACCATCACAGTTCTTTATCCCTAAATACTTCAGCATGTATTTCTGAAAATAGGGTTTTGATCTATAGTTCTTGACTTCATATTTTTATGTTGGTGTAATACTTTTATATAATTTACTGTCCATATTTCAGATCTTTAATTTAATGCAATAATGACAGTTCTAGGATTTTCCTTTTCTAGTTCAATTTTAGGGTCAGGTATTGCATTTAGTTGTCTTGTTTCTTGAGCCGCCATAAACCTGGATCATATCCCAGTCATTCTTTGTCTTCTTTGACATTTGACATTTGAGATTTTTGAAGAATAACTCCTCTACACTCCCACCTTTTTAAAAAAAAATAGAGCACTTTTCATTTTCTGTTTGTTTTCTCATGATTATATTGAATTCATGCACCTTCAGTAGGAAAATTGCATAGGCAATGCTATAACCTTCTTGGACTATTACATCTGGAGGCACATGATGTCCCTCTGTCCCTCACAGGTGATAATAATTTTGATCGCTCAGTCATGGTGGTTGGTGCCTAATTTCTCCACTGTAAAATTGTTTTTTTCTTTCTTGCAATTAATAAGTGTGTGGGGGAGATACTTTAGGACCATGCAAATATCCTATTCTTCACCAAAAATTTCCCTTAGATTTAGTATCTATTCATAATTCTTGCCATGATGCTTTCAAAATGATGATTTTCCAAATAGCACTCTGTTCACATAAAGCAGTTGTCCTCACAGGGCCACATTATGGCTTTCATGAGCCCTGTGCTCTTTTGCTTTTGTGGTCCCCTCTATTCATAAAAAAATTTAAATTATGTTTTATGACTGTGTTGGCATAAAGGTGAATATGATCTAAGCTGGATTTATTGTTATTTTATTATGTTATTTTTCTTTTGAGTTATTTTTTATATTTTATTGATTATGCTATTACAGTTGTCCTAATTTTTCCCCCTTTGCCTCCCTCCACCCAGCACTCCTCACTCGCTCAGGCAATCCCCACACCATAGTTCATGTCCATGGGTCATGAATATAAGTTTTCTGGCTATTCCATTTCTTATACTGTACTTTACATCCCCATGGCTATTCTGTAAATACCTGTGTGTACTTCTTAATCCCTCATCTCTTCACCCATTCCCCCATACCCCACTCCCATCTGGCAACCATCAAAACACTCTCTGTATCCATGATTCTGTCTGTTCTTGTTTGCTTAGTTTGTTTTTTAGATTCAATTGTTGATAGATTTGTATTTGTGCATTTTATAGTCTTGATCTTCTTTTTCTTAAATAAGTCCTGTTAACATTTCATATAATAATGGTTTGGTGATGATGAGCTGCTTTAGTTTTTTCTTATCTGGGAAGCTCTTTATCTGCCCTTCGATTCTAAATGATACCTTTGCTGGGTAGAGCAATCTTGGTTGTAGGTCCCTTCTTTCCATGACTGAATATTTCTTGCCAGTCCCTTCTAGCCTGCCAAGTTTCTTTTGAGAAATCAGCAGGCAGTTTTATGGGAACTCCCCTGTAGGTAACTAACTGCTTTTCTCTTGCTGCTTTTAAGATTCTCTTTATCTACTTCTGGCATTTTAATTATGTATCATGGAGTGGGCCTTTTTGCACCCATTTTGTTTGGGACTCTCTGTGCTTCCTGAACTTGCATGTCTATTTCCTTCACCAAATTAGGGAAGTTTTCTCTACTTTTTCAAATAGATTGACAAATTCTTGCTCATTTTCTTCTCTTTCTGGCATCCCTATAATACAAATGTTGGAACACTGGAAGTTGTCCCAGAGACTGCTTACACTATCCACAATGTTTTGGATTTTTTTCTTATTATTGTTCTGATGATTGTTTTTTCTTTCTTATGTTCCATATCATTTATTTGATTCTTGGCTTCATCCACTCTACTGTTTTTTCCCTGTAAATTGTTCTTTATTTCAATTAGTATATCTTTCATTTCTGACCGAGTCTTTTTTTTAAAGTACATTTTATTGATTAACAGTTGTTACAGTAGTTCCAATTTTTTCCCCTTTGCTCCCCTCTGCACAGTACCCCCCTTCCCTCCAGCAATCCCACCCCCTTTAGTTCATGTCCATGGGTCGTGCATATAAGTTCTCTGGCTTCACCCTTTCCTATATTATTCTTAACTTCCCCCTGCCTATATTGTACCAATCAGTTATGCTTCTTAATCCCTGCACCATGTTCCCATTTCTTCCCCTCCCCCCTCCCAGCTGATAACCCTCCAAATGATCCCCATACCTATGATTCTGTTCCTATTCTGGTTTGCTTAGTTGGATTTTGTTTTTATTTTTTAGATTCAGTTGTTGATAGTTGTGAGTTTGTTGTCATTTTAGTGTTCATAGTTTTGATCTTCTTTTTCTTAAGTAAGTCCCTTTAACATTTCATATAATAATGGCTTGGTGATGATGAACTCCTTTACCTTCACCTTGTCTGGGAAGCACTTCATATGCCCTTCCATTCCAAATGATAGCCTTGCTGGACAGAGTAATCCTGGTTGCAAGTTGCCTTTCATCACATTGAATACTGCTTCCAGTCCCTTCCTGCCTGCAAAGTGTCCTCTGAGAAATCAGCTGATAGTCCTATAGGCACCCCCCTGTAGGCAACTCTCCACCTTTCTCTTGCTGCCCCCAGGACTCTCTCTTTATCTATTGCCTTTGGCATCTCAATCGTGATGCATCCTGGTGTGGTCCCCTCAGGGTCCAGCTCACCTGGGACCCTCAGTGCTTCCCAGACCTGTATGTCCATCTCCTTCACAAAATTTGGGAAGTTTTTCTCATTTTTTTCAATTCTTGCTTCCTCATTCTGCACTGGTTGACTGGTTTTTCCTTCCTTATGTTCCAAATCACTGATTTGAACCCCAGTTTCCTTCCCTTCACCATTGTTTTGTGTGGATTTTCCTTCATTTCACTTAGCATAGCCTTCACTTCTTCTCTTATGAGTTTGCCATACTCAAGCATATCTGTCAAGTCTGTGAGCATCTTTATCACCAGTGTTTTGAATTCTGCATCTGTTAGGTTGTCTATCTCCTCATCTGTTAGGTTGGCTATCTCCTCCTTGCTTAGTTCTCCCAATGGAACCTTGATCCGTTGCCCCTTTTGGGTCATACTTCTCTGTCTCCTCATTCTGACAGGCTCCTGTGTTTGTTTGCCTCTTTGTCTTAGGTAGAGCTGTCTGTCGCTGCTGTTATGTTGTAAGGGGCAGAGCCTTAGGGATTCGTCAGTACAGGGCGACCTGTTTGGAAGAGTATTTCTCCTTTATATCTTTGTTTGCTGGACTTCCATGCAGTTTGATTTTCTGGAACTTCTGGTTGTTTCTAGCTTTGAGGTAGTTGTATTCCTTCTTAGTTGTGGATGGATACACAGCGTGTCTATCTACACCTCCAACTTGGCTGGAAGTACCCCCTGACTGGATCTTTTTTATGCTGTTGAGGTCCTCACTGAATTCCTTGAGCATCCTCATTACCAGTGTTTTGAACTCTGCACCTGATAGATTGCTTATCTCCATTTTGCTTAGCTCTTTTTCTGGAATTTTGATCTGTTCTTTCACTTGCTTCATGTTTCTTTGCCTCCTTGTTTTGGCAGCCTCCTTGTCTTTGTTTCTATGTATTAGACTGTGTATTGGCTGCTTTGACTTCATGTCTTGTTAGCATGGTCTAATGTAGTAGGTGTCCTGTAGGGTCCAGTGGCACAGCCTCCCCTATTACCCAAGATGTGTACTCAAGGTGTGCCCTTCGTGTGGGCTGAGTACACCCTCCTCTTATAGTTGAGCCTTGGTTGCTGTTGGCAGATCACTGGGAGGGATTTACCCAGGCCAGTCAGCTATAAGGATTGGCTGTGACCACTGACCACCAACCTCCACCCTCTGTGGAGGATCTGCTGTGCAGAGGCAGGGTGATGATGCTCCAGCATGATCTGTAGCTGTCCACTGGGTGCGCTGGCCCTAGGGTTTCTCTGGTTGTGCAGGCCAAGTTCAGCCCTCACTTGTGTTTTGCCCGAGGCCACCCTGCCTGAGTTATAAACCAAGCTGCTCCTTGTGCTGGGCTTGGAGATTCCCAGGCTAAGGCAAGCTGTGAATCTAGGCTGGCTGCTATTAGTGAATGGCCTAGGGCTCACTGAGGCCAGTTGTTGCTTGTTTGATAGATTTAGGAAATTGTGAAGCATGAGCCAAGACCAGCCATTCACATGGAAAAGCAGCTTGGGTGGGCCAGTAAGTTGTGTGGGGCAGTTTCTGGGGATTCCCAAGGCAGGTCACACAGTGTTAGCCATGTTGGTGGAGTTTCAGATATGGCACTAGCCTGTTGGCTCCATGGCGCTGCGGGGAGAGGTTCTCAGAAAAGAGACAATGGCCTCTGCTTGCCCCATTGTCAAACCCTTCAGTCTCTTCCAGTATGCCACTGGTGCCCTTCAAGCCACCACTCTGTGCTGGAGCTCAGAGGGAGTGAGTCTGAGAAGATGAGTCTGTGTGTGGGTTCTTTAAGAGGAACTGTGTGGAGCTCCAGCAGTTTCTTCCAGTGACTCAATCCCCTCTGGTTCCTGACACTGGAACCCTGGGCTGGGGGATCTGGAGTGGGGCTGGAACTCCTCGCTCCCGAAATATTCTTCCCAAATTTTTATTCACCACACATGGATGTGGGACCATACCATTCTGCATCTGTGCCCTTCCTACCAGTCTGGATGTGGCTTCTTTAGTTCCATAGTTGTCAGACTTCCATTTCTGATGGTTCTGAGTGTTGGTTATTCTATATTTTAGTTGTAATTTTGATGTGGTTGTGCAAAGAGGCAAGCCATGTCTGCCTATGCTTCCATCTTGACCAGAAGTCAGAAATGATCCTCTTCTGGATTTCTTTTAAAAGAAATCAAAAGGAAAACATTTTCATGGGCCTTTAAAAGTATCATGGGCTTTAGATGCTGTGCCTAATGGCTAAGTTGGCTCTGGGCCTTCAGCATTCTGCTCTAAGCAAGAGACTTCCCTTCTCCCTCATTTCTCTCTTTCTCTCTCCCTCCCTCTCTCAGTTATCTATTAATTATATGGACTTATAGATTGTTATTTTTTCCATGGTTTATAATTCACTGTTTTTACCTAGTTTGATGCTCCAATTGTTCCATATTTGGCCAATGAGAAGCCTCTTCAAGTTGGCCCCTACGTCCTTGCAAAATTCTCCCATCATCGTCGTCGTCGTCGTCGGCGGCAGCCGTCCGTCTCATATTTTCACATGTATTTTCTGCCATAACAAGATGTTCCAGGCTCCAATTGTACCTACCTGCCCCATTCCTGGAATCAGCCATTTCTTAATGGAACCCAGGTTCTTTTAAGTGAGTAATGGTATTCAAAACCAAGTTCTGCGCATTAGGCATGCTCACTGCTATTAGATTGTATGTACTTCTTTTTTTCTTTTCTTCTTTTTTTTTTTTTACTGTGTGGTTGCCTCTCACTCATGCCCCCAACTGGGGACCTGACGTGCAACCTAGTAATGTGCCTTGACTGGGACTCGAACCAGCGACACCTGGCTCACAGGCTGACGCTTAATCCACTGAGCCACAGCAGCCAGGGCCTGTATTTACTTCTTGAATTAGGAAATATAGGCATGTGTACACACACATCCATATGGGCACATACATTAACATGGATATAAACATACGTATTCATATTTTAGAAATCGTGAGTTCATAACAGTTTCCTCTAATTTTAATCCATCTTTACAGAATACTCTTAGCTTCCTCCATTCCTGCTTACACATCTCATCTTCCACAGCAAGAACCTTGACTCCTAACAATAGCAACAAATGTACTCACTTGATCAATCTTAGGTTACATCTAAAACAGCTTTAGAATTACTTTGCCTATATCACAATTAACAGTCCTGCTAAAAAAACGTTCAGGTCTTGTTTGCACTGTTCTCTCCCCACCCCCTCCAAAACTGAGGATGTACTGTGTCCATAAGTTTATTGGATTTTTTCTTTCTTTTTTACTTTTTCCAATTCAGTGTAATGGTATTCATTTGAAATGAAGTGTGTTCATTTGTTTCTATTGGCTTTTGATTTTAGTTTTCCCCTCTTCTTACTGATTTATTTTTTGAGTATGTAAGATATTAACAGGCTTTCATAAGTCAAAACTATAAAAATTTATACTCAGGAAGGGTCACTCTCTTCTGTGTTCTTTCCATTCATTTTGCTCACCCTCAATCCTTAGAGAAAACATATTTCATTGTTTCCTGGCTTATCCTTCCTATATTTCTTTTTGTGATGACAGTGCATATTTTCTTATTTTCCCTTTTTTCTTACACAAAAGGTAGCATAGTCTATATACTTTTTTGTACTTTGCTTCTTTATTTAATATATCCAAGAAATAATTTCACATCAGTTTATAAAGATCTTCCTCATTCTTCTTCAACAGCTGCATACTACTCCATTGTATGGGTGTACCACAGTTTATTCAAACATCTTCCTTCACTTAGATATTTAGGTATTTTCCAGTATTTTGAAATTATAAATAATGTTACAGTGTATAATCTTGCTCATGTGTGTTTTTATATTATTGGAGGTGTAACTTTAGGATAAATTTCTACAAGTGGAATTGCTGTATGAGAGGGTAAATTTGTCTGTAGTTTTGTCATATTCCCTCCAGGAAGGTATAAGAGTGTCTGTTTCCCTATATCCTCACCAACTGAATGTATTGTCATGATTTTGCTTTTTTTCCCCCCAAAACTAATGAGTGAGAAATGATATCTCAGTATGCTTTAATAATATGCATTTCTCTTACTATCAATAACATTGACTATCATTTAATATGTTTAAAAACTTTTTATGTATCTCTTTGTGAACAGTCTGTTCATGCCTTTTGCCTATTTTTCCATAGGATTTTCTATTTTGAAGAGTTTTTAAATAAGTAAATTTGAAACATTAACCCTGTCTCTATGATACATGTTGTGAATGTTACATCCCACTTTGTCCTTTGGCTTTTGACTTTGTTTATGTTTTGTCATTAAAAACACTTTTATTTTCATGTATTCAAATTTATTAATCTTTTGTTTTTATTGCCTCTGTATTTTATATTATAGTTACAAAGTCATTTTCCACACAGAAGTTAAAGAAGAATTCACCCATGTTTTCTTCTAGAGCTTATGTAAGTTTTTTTTATATTTAAGTCTCTGATTCATTTGGAGTTTACTCTTATGTATGGTGTGAAGAATGAGTCTAATTTTATCTTTTTTCAAATGGCTCTAATATAAAAAAAGGAGAACACCTAGAAGGTAATTCTCTGAAATATTAATAATAATTGGTTGGACTATAGGCGATTTAGTTTTTCTTCTATTTTTTTTTTCTGTAATTCTCCAAGTTTTCCTCAGTGAATTATGTTTGTTTGTTTGTTTTTTCTTAGAGAGAGAGAAAGAGTAAGGAAGGGAAGGAGGGAAGGACAGAGAAAGAGAGAGAGAGAGAGAGAGAGAGAGAGAGAGAGAGAGAGAGAGAGAGAGATTTGTTGTTCCACTTATTTATGTATTCGTTGATTGCTTCTTGTATGTGCCCTGACTGAGATCAAACCACAACCTTGGTGTTATTGGGACAATGCTCTAACCAACTGAGCTACCTACCCAGGGCAGTGAACTATGTTTTTTAACATGGGAGACATTATTTTTTAAAAAGAAATAGAGATTTGTGGCAGGACGTTGGCATTCTGAAGATCATGATGCCTATTAATATTGCCTTTATCCTATTCTTTACTAGACGGCTTAGGACTTCACTTACACTCTCTTGTGTATTTCTCATTGTTAAATAAATATGAGTATTCTCTCTTCAGTTAGACTGTGAACTTCCTGAGGTCAAAACTATTGATTAAACAAACAGTGACTATACAGCCCATAAGTCCATATATTGATAAAATATTTGCTAGGTAAAATGATTTCTGTCTTTTACATGAGTACATATGGCAACTCTTTTTTCATATCCTGAATACTTCATTATATCTAACAGTGCTGCTAGATAAATAGTGGTATACTTATTAGTTGATTTAGATATTCCAGCCTGGACCAAATAAAGTGGTAGTAGATTTAATTCTATTTCTTTCCTCTGTCTAGGCCCCAAACAATTTTTGTATTTATGTATATATCCCAGTCTTAATAGGAAGAATGCACATTAATTAACATACTTTTACAGATGAGAACATAGAGAGTTATAAAGTGCAAGAAATAATTTTTAATAGTTTTTAAATTTAAGCCCTATCTTGCTCCAAAAGAAATTTTAAAGTTTATTTATTACACTTTACTTTATGTAAGAGTGCATCCTAAAAAGTTTTATGCAGAACATTTTTAGTTAATATATCATGATCTCAATGTTGGCTAATTAGTGATAAATAAAAATATGCATACATATATTCATATATAAAAACTCATACACATACACACAATCTATCACCAAGACTGGCTGGACTGCCTCTTTCTCTTTATCAACCTAACTTAAATTTTATGTTTTATTTATACTTTTCCTTCAAGGCTTTTGTTGCTATTTCTTTAAAGGTGACATCACCCATAAGCTTTTCCACGAAGATGGCACCCAAAGTAAAGAAGGAAGCTCCTGCCCCTCTCAAAGCCGAAGCCAAGGCAAAGGCTTTGAAGGCAAAGAAAGCAGGGCTAAAAAGTGTCCACAGCCACAAAAAAAAGAAGATCCGCACGTCACCTACCTTCCGGAGGCCTAAGACACTGGGGCTCCGAAGGCAGTCTAAATATCCTCACAAGAGTGCTCCGAGGAGAAATAAGCTTGACCACTATGCTATCATCAAGTTCCCTCTGACTACTGAGTCAGCCATGAAGAAGATAGAAGACAACAATACACTTGTGTTCATTGTGGATGTCAAGGCCAACAAGCACCAGATCAAACAGGCTGTGAAGAAGCTCTATGACATTGATGTGGCCAAGGTCAACACCCTGATTAGGCCTGATGGAGAGAAGAAGGCATATGTTTGACTGGCTCCAGACTATGATGCTTTGGACATTGCCAACAAAATTAGGGTCATCTAAACTGAGTCCAGCTGGCTAATTCTAAACATAAAAATTTTATTCTATAAAAAAAAAATTTCAGGAGGAGGACACACAGTATGATTTGTCCAGGGGCTTGTATCTGCTTTAGGAATACCACCTTGTGATTGTCTTAGCCTGATACACTTTTTGCCTCCTTGTCCTCCTGGTGAATTTCTTTCTTTCTTTCTTTTTTTTAAGAAGGCCTACTTCATCATCACCTCCTTTGTGATATGTTTCTTGACAGAATTAATTCATCCTCCTTGTCAGTATTTTCATGCCTTGTACATACTTCTATTGCTGTATTTTTTCATACTGCATTGCATTTATGTGTTTACAGATATGTTTCCTCTACCAGCCTGTTGCTTCTTAAAGGTAGAACCATGTGCTCAGTAAATATTTACTTAACTGATCTGGTAGTGATAGAGGTAACATGAGTGGCTGTCCAGGGATATCAGCCTGGTGGGAAATGTTGAAAGAATTGGTAGTGCACTAAATTATTGTGGTTCTCTGGGGAAAGAATTCCTCAAGTCTCTTCCTACCCTGTGGAAGTTCTAATGGGAAAAAATATGGGTACATACTGATCCTAGAATTCTTCTTATGAAATATGTTCATCACATAAACAATATTATAACAACAGTGAAGGGAATTTAAGGAAGAAAACATTACCCATGATGCCTCTATCAAAAGTCATTAATTGTGAGACTTCTGGCCAAGATGGAGGCCTAGACTGACACACTTCATCTCCCTCCACAACTAAGAAGCAGTACAACTACCGCAAAACCAGAAATAACTGGGGCCAAGATGGAGGCTTAGACGGACACGCTAGGTCTCCCTCTACAACTAGAGAGGAATACAACTACTTCAAAACAAAGGATAACTAGAAATTCCAGAAAATAAAACTACACGGAAGTCCAACATATGAAGTTATAAACCAGCGGTGCCATTTGGGCAGGTAAGAGTTAAAGAGGGCAGTGCTGTTTGCGGTCGCACCTGGACAACGGCGGGCGGCGAGGAATCCCGGATCCGTCAAGCCCCTGGCGGTGCGCGACCCCGGCGAGGAATCCCGGCTGCGGCCAGGCCCCTGGTGGTGCGCGACTCCGGAGCTGGGGAGAGCGGCCGCCGCATCGCCTTGAACAGTGAGGCCCAGGGGGGCGGGAGGACGGATCCCGGTCTCCTAGCTGAATAACTGTGTGAATCCATCTTGGACCCCCGCCCCCAAAGAAAGCACCACAGGGCTGCGAAATAGGTCGCAGACAGGCAGGCGCCGGCCGGTCGCTGATTTGTGACGCGTACACAGGCACTGCCCCCTAGAGCCGGCCCAAGAAAACAAAACGCATCTGTCAAAATGAGGCAGACAACTATAGAAATCCCGGTGACACAACTCACCAGACAGCAGATAGAGAACCTGACAGATGAACAGATAAGAAACCTGTCAGAGGCTCAGTTCTGGGCCATTGTTAACAGATGGCTTACAGAATTCACAAAAGAGCAGGAAAAAGATATGAAAGAAGCGAAAAACTTTCATAACGAAAGGAACAAAACCGCATACGAGACAGAAGGAAAGGAAATAAAATCCAGAGTTCATTTCAACAAACTGGAATATGGAGAAGGAACAAGCAGTCAACCAATGCAGCGAGAGGAAATGGGAAGCAACAATGAAAGGATCAGAAACCTCTGGGACAGCTATAAAAGGCCCAACATAAGAATCATTGGTTTGCCAGAGAATGAGGAAGATGAACTAGAACTTGAAAAATTGAGTGAAAATATAATAAAGGAGAACTTCCCAGACTTGGGGAAGGGAATAGACTTGCAGGTCCAGGAAGCAAGGAGAGTTCCCAAGAGACTGGACCCAGGGAGAACCACTCCAAGACACATTATAATCAAAATGTCAAAAATTAAAGATAAAGAGAGAATCTTAAAAGCAGCAAGAGAGAAGAAAAGAATTATGTACAAAGGGGTCCCAATTAGACTATCAGCTGACTTCTCAAGGGAAACCCTACAGGCAAGAAGAGACTGGCAAGAAATATTCAAAGTAATGAAAATCCAAAACCTACAACCACGAATACTCTACCCAGCGAAATTGTCATTCAGAATAGAAGGACAGAGAAAGTGTTTCCAGGACAAAATAAAACTGAAAGAGTTCATTAGATCCAAACCACTGTTATATGAGATGTTAAAGGGACTGGTTTAAAAAAAAACAGAAGCTAGGGAGATGAAACAAAGGCAAACTAAATAGGCAACGAGAGTGGAAAAGGAACTGTGGGTACGGGAAGCATATTGGGGGGAGGTCAACAGGGAGGGGGAATGGGGAAAGGGAGGGAGATGATATAGGAATTGGGGATCAAGGTAGGAGGGAATGGAATAGACGGAGAGAGGTTGGGAGGAACTGTATGCACAACTAATGGACATAATCTAAAAGGGGGGGACAACTGGAGGGAGGGGGGCCACCGGGTGGAGGGGAGCAGAGGGAAGGGAAATTGGCACAAATGTAATATTTTAATCAATAAAACACATTAAATCTGAAAAAAAAAAAAAAACAGAAATAACTGAAAGTTCCAGGAAATAAAGCTATATGGAAGTCCAATGTATGAAGTTATAAACAAGTGGTGCTCGTCCGGACAGGTAGGAGGGGTGAAGTCAGGGCGGAGAGGTCAAGCTGTGCTGGCGGTGGCAGCAGCGGCTACTGGCAGCGGGACTGTGGTAAGCACAGACACCTGTATTTAAGGGGAGGTGAGAAGCACCTGGGAGAACCCATAGCTGCAGACCAAACTGTCAGCTCGTGATTCCAATGCTGGGGAAGGAAGACCCCCATTGCCTTAGACTGTGAGGCCCAGAGGGCATGAGGAGGGAGGAGCTCCCGGTCTCTCAGCAGAGGGAGAACGGGAGGAATCCATCTTGGACCCCCGCCCCCACACAAAGCGCCACAGCGTGGTGAGAAGGGTCGCCCATTAGTCATGAGTGCATGGGGCTCCGCCCCCTATCGCGTAGGAGGTGTGACAGCCCCACCCAGGAAGCAAAAAACTGCCAGGATGGCAGGGATAATGATAGAGATCCCAATCACACAGCTGACCAGAAAGCAAATACATGATTAACAGATGAACAGATAGATAACCTTTCTGAGGCTCAGTTCAGAGCTATAGTTATAAGACATCTTACAGAAATAACAGCAAGACTTAATCAAGACGGGGAAGGAATGAAGACTAGTCCTGCTGAAATGAATGAAAACACGTACAAAATAAGTGGTGAGGGAAGGAAAAGCAGGGATCAAATCAACAAATCAGAACATGGGGACGGAACAGTTAACCAGTGCAGAAAGAGGAAACAAAAAGAGAGGAAAATGAGGAGAAGCTCAGAAACCTCTGGGACAACTATACGAGAGTGAACATCTGAATTATAGGGCTGCCAGAAGGTGAAGAAGAAGAACTAGAAATTGAAAAATTATGTGAAAAAACAATGAAGCAGAACTTCCCTAACTTGGGGAAGGAAATAGACTTACAGGTCCAAGAAGCACAGAGAGTTCCAAATAAACTGGACCCAGGGAGAACCACTCCAAGACACATTATAATCAAAATGTCAAAAATTAAAGATAAAGAGAGAATCTTAAAAGCAGCAAAAGAGAAGAAGAGAATTATGTACAAAGGGGTACTATCAGCTGATTTCTCAGAGGAAACTCTGCAGGCAAGAAGGGACTGGCAAGAAATATTCAAAGGAATGAAAAGCAAAAACCTACAGCCACGATTACTCTATCCAGCGAAGCTGTCATTCAGAATAGAAAGGCAGAGAAAGTGCTTCCAGGACAAAGTAAAACTGAAGGAGTTCATCAGATCCAAACCACTGTTATATGAGATGTTAAAGGGACTTGTTTAAAAGAAGGAGGATCAAAACTATGAACATTAAAATGAAAACTGTATCACAACAACCAACAACAGAGCTAGGGAATTGAAACAGAAGCAAACTAAGTAGGCAACAGGAGTCGAAAAAGAATTATAGGTATGGGGAACATATTGGGGGGAAGTCAGCGGGGAGGAAGGCGGGGGGAAAGGGAGGGAGATGGTACAGGAATTAAGAAGCATAGTAGGAGGGAGTGGAGTAGACAGGAAGATCTTGAGAAGAACTATATGCACAATCAACGGGAATGGACTAAGGTGGGGGGACAACTGGAGGGGGGGTCACTGGGTGGTGGGGAGCAGAGGGAAAAGAAATTGGGACAACTGTAATAGCATAATCAATAAAACATTTTTAAAAAGTCATTAATTGTTTTCAATTTTCTCTGTTCTTGGAGTTACTATCCTTAAACTGCTGGATTGCTTCTATAAGTAAAATGCTTTAATGTTTTCTGTATTTTGATTTTACACACCTATCCTCTTGGTTTTAGGTTTTAAATCTCTTGTGGAAAGGGATCACTCATACATTTTTAAAATGTCATCCCTACTTAAATTAAGCTCAAATCAAGTATTCAGATACTTGACTGGTATTATTAAAGTCACCAAAATATTTTTAGAGCCTATTACATATCAGACACTGTATTAGGCTCCCAGTATACAAACTTGAATAAAGTGTGGTCTCTGCCTTTATGAAAAGTTGTAATCTAGCAGAGTCATAGCTAAAGTACCACGTATTTGGCATGTGGTAGCTATTTATAAAGAATGATGTGAATTGCCTAGGAAATATTTATATTACTATCCATATGAAGTTCTTGAACAGAACTAAGGTTAAGAAATGATATTATTATAATTAATATTCTTAGTTAGCATTAATTTATGCAATATATATTTTTGAGTGCCTACTGTATGTCAGCCACTCTTCTAGCCTCTGAGAAAAAACAATATTAAAGCCAACAAGGTCTCTTTTCACATAAAACTTGCATTCTAGTGGGGAGAAACACAGTAAACAAGAAAACAAATAAACACGTAAACTATTATCAATGAGTGAGAATTGCTATAATAAAAATAATGTGGTAGAGATTGACTGGGAGTTACTCCTTAGGTGAGTAATTTTTTAAGATTTCTCTGAGGAAGTGACATCCAAATTGATACCTAAATGACAAGAAGGATCCAGTCATACAAAGTCCTGGGGGAAAGTGTTTCAGGCATCGAGAATAGCAAATGCAAAGGCCCTGAGGCCAATGCAAGCTTGGTGTGTTTAAAGAACAGCAAGCAGGTATGTGCAGTTGGAACTGAACTAAACTAATAAGGAAGTGATAGGAGATGGGGTTGGAAAATTAGGCAGAAGCCAGGTAACATAAGATCTTCTAGGTCAGGGTAAGAAATGTTGATTTTATTCTAAATACAATGGAAAATCTTGGAGAATTTTGAGCAGAGGAATGACATGTGATATACATTTTTAAAATCTCCTGGGTAGAAAATGTGGGTGCTTAAGAGGTGGTTATAGTAGTCCATGGCAGAGATGATGGTGAATTATCTAAGTGATGATAGCAGAAGGTAGCAGTGGAGAGAGGAGGAAGTGGAAGAATTTGTAATATATTTTGCAGGTAGGGTTGACAAGACTTGGATGAAATGTGGGTGGTAAGGGAAAGAGTAGATTCAGTGTCTTATAAAACTTTGGTTTAAGCAACTAATTAGAGACCAGTGCAGTTTACCAAAATGGTGAAGAATAATCTGGAGATGGGATTGGAAATCAAGGCTATATTTTGAGAATGTTAAATTTGAGTACAGTACCTCTTAGACTTTCTAGTGGAGATGTTAGCTAGGCAATAGGATATGTGATTCTGGAATTCAGAGAGGAGGTAGGTGTAGATGTGTGGGAGTCATTAGCTCTTAAATATATTTAAAGCCATGAGATTACCTGGGAAGTGAGGCTCAATGAAGAAAAGAAGGGGTCTCGGCTGATGCTGGGGAATACCAACAATTTGAGGTTGATCAGAGGAGGATGAACCAGAAGAGGAGACTTTAAAAGAATGACAGTGAGTCCTGGCCAAGTAGCTCAGTTGGTTAGAGCATTGTCCCAATACATAAAGGTTGCAGGTTTGATCTCTGGTCAAGGCGCATACAAGAAGCAAAAAATGAATGCATAAATAATTGGAACAGCAAATCGATGCCTCTCTCTTTCTCTCTCCCTTCTTCTCTCTTTCTAAAAATCAATAAATAAAAAT
Source organism: Furipterus horrens (assembly GCF_987537825.1). Taxonomy (NCBI): domain Eukaryota; kingdom Metazoa; phylum Chordata; class Mammalia; order Chiroptera; family Furipteridae; genus Furipterus; species Furipterus horrens. Next base: position 74,011,054 of record NW_028327180.1, read on the forward strand.
TTAAAAAATAAAATAAAAGAATGACCAGTGAAATAGGATAAATATCAGCAGTGTGAGGTATAGCAGAAACCAAAAGAAAAAAAATCTTTCAAGAAAAGGAGTGATGAATTGTTGTGAATATTGCTGAGAGATGCATTGAATAAGAATATGAGGACAGGGATGATTATTAAATTTGGCAACATTCAAGTCATTGGTGCCCTTGACTAGAGCAGTTTAAGTGAAATGATGTGAATAGAAACCCAGTGGACGTGGGTTAAGAGATTAGCAGATGAGAAAGTGGAAAAAGGGACCATAGACAACTGATTCCAGAAGTTATGCTATGAATGGGAATAAGAAGGTGGGACAAAGGGTGAAAGGGGTATGAGGTTGAAGAAGTTATTTATTTATTTATTTTTAAGATTTATTTATTTATTTTTAGATAGAGGGGGAAGGGAGGGAGAAAGAGGGGGAGAGAAACATCAATGTGAGAAAGAACACCAATCGGTTGCCTCTTGCACGCGCTCCCACCAGAACCAAACCCTCCACCCAGGCATGTGCCCTGACCAGAAATCAAATTGACAACCCTTTGCTTTGCAAAACAATGTCCAACCAACTGAGCCACACCAGTCAGGGCACGAAGAAGTTTTTTAAATGGATGATATTAAGGCATGTTTATCTACTGATAGGTGTGAGTCCATAGATAGGGGAAATTGATGATGTAGCAAAAGGAAAAGATAATTGAGCAAGTCCTTGAAAAGGCAAAAAAATTGGGGGGGTCTGGAACACAGTCAGAAGTGTTGGCTTTTGATAGCAACAGGAAGAGTTTTTCCAGTGTAACAGAGGAGAGAGAGAATGTGAATACAGGCATGTGATAGTAGGTATATATGGGGGTGGGAAGAATGGGGAATGACTGTCAGATTTTTTCTTTCTTTTACCATAACATAGTTGAGTTCATCAAAACAAAATATATGCCTAACATTATGTATAAGGTGCATAAGGGAAGTAAGCTATATAGTCTCTAGATAGTCTTGCCTAAGATACTCTTTTGGTTCTATTGCCTATTAACAAACTACTTCCAAACTCAGTGACTTAAAACAACAATTTATTATTTCTCACCATTCTTTGGATTTCCTGGTTCTTCTGCTTTGCATGGTATTGGCTGAAGTGCTGAGAATGGTGTAATGTCCACAATGGCCTCGCTCTAAAGCTGGCAGAAGGTGGAGGCTGCTAGCTGGAAGCTCAGCTGGGCTGCCAACCAGGGGCCTTGCCTTTCGTCCTCAGCCTTTCCACACAGATGCTTGGACTTCCTCACAGCATGCTGGTCTCAAGGGAGAAAAACTTCTTACATGTTGGACAGCTGAGATGTTTGGAGGGGATTCAGTATTAAGGTAGTTTCAGCTTTGGGGACCACATTTTACAATTTACCCATACAGTCTCTAGCTGGGAAACCATACCCATATTTTGTCTTGCTAATTAAAACTGTATGATAAGAATCCTTAACAATAACAACAATAGACCTAGAAAATAAGCAAGCTTTATTTGGTGACTTGAATTTCTTTTTCCAGGTAGAAAACTGCTATCTGTCACTGATTCTTCTTATTTTTCTGTGCATGTTACAGATTTATCCTGAGTGCAAAACTTTAATGTCCCATTTCCTTCACATACTAGTTATGGCACTTCTCTGACGCTCTGTCAAATACAAAAAAATAAAATAAAATAAAGGAACATTGAAAGAATGATTGCACACAGGGGAAATGAAGAGCTCTTGCTTCTGATTCCATGGATATAAACACAGTCAATGTGAAATTATACTCAAAGTTTCGTGTTCCCAAGAGAATAGAGAAAAGGGAACCTGAAAAAGTGGTATGTTCATGAGTAAGAAACTGTAGTTGGTAAAATATGAAAGATACGTATACAAATAAAATACTGATAGATACAAAAAAATGGAGCTTCTGGGGGAAAACCACGTGGCCCATACTGATACATCTATAGTTTTCCATTTCAAAAAATTTGAATTATAAGCATTATAATTCATTTTAAGGGACTTAGGTTTTCTCCTGAACTTACATCACAAAATTGCCAACTAAAAAAATACCTAAAACTAAATATAAATTTCCATTGGAAAATGTCATTTTGGTGAGGAAGTGATTGGTAGGGGAACCAGTCCATGTGATACTGTAAATATTGTACCATACTTGTACCTTTATGTCTATTAAAAATTATAGTTCCTATTTAGAAAACTTTGTATTTGTCATGGCTTCTTTATTTTATAGCACTTTCCCTACCTTTACTCACTACCTTCACTTTCCAGACCATGAGAATTTCCTTCATATTTGAGGCTCCCAAAGACTCCCTACAATGGTAGAAATCATCCTTATTTTCACCGTTTAATACAGTAGCCTCTAGTCACATATAATTGAGCACTTTAAATGTGGCTTGTGAAAATGAGGAACAGAATTTTAAAAAATTATTTAATTTTAATTGCTTACAATTAAAATTTAAATAGCCACATATGAGTAGTAGCTACCATGTTAGACCGTGCAGCTTGATGTCTCACTTGTAGCTCACAGAATTCTGCTCACCTCCTTTTATCTGGAATTTGGGGAAAAAAAATGAGTTTCAATATCCTAATTTACTAACAGCCATTGCCCTATCAGACAGCTTTTATTTATAGTAATTTAACTAATGTTTGTATCCCTCATTGGATCACATGCTCCTTAGGGACAAGGGCTGTATTTTCTTCTCACTTTTTAAAAAAGATTTTATTTATTTATTTGTTTAGAGAGAGGGGAAGGGAGGGAGAAAGAGAGAGAGAAACATCAATGTGTGGTTGCCTCTTGCGTGCCACCAACTGGGGACCTGGCCCACAACCTAGGCATATGCTCTGACTAGGACTTGAACCAGCCACCCTTTGGTTTGCAGGCCAGCACCCAGTTGACTGAGCCACATCAGATAGGGCTTTTTCTTGCTTTTATATTACACCCAGAACCTCATCTATTATCTGAAACATAATAGGTACTCAATTAACATATGAGTATATGAATGAGTTTAAAAATATCCATATACTTTTGGTATAAATGAGGACTTCACTATTCTCTCTCTCTCTCTCTCTCTCTCCCTCTCTCTCTCTCTCTCTCTCTCTCTCTTTCTTTCTCTCTCTCTCTCTCTCTCTCTCTCTCTCAGTGTGTGTATGTGCGAAAGAGAGAGAGAGAGAATCTAAAGATGCGGAGAGGAGACCAAGACCAGGTTCTTAAAGAGAAATCAAGATGGCTGTCAAATACTTTGGAATTAGAACATTGGCTTTATTAACAGACTCTTCTTAAGCATTTACTCTATGCCAGACAGTTTCTTTAGTACTCCTCAGAAGATGACCTATGGAATAAGTACTATTATTACCACCATTTTATATAGATATGGAGGACAAGAGGAGTAACTCACCCAAGGTCATACAGCTAGGACCAAGTAGAGCAAGCATTTAAATCCATGCAACCTGACTTCAGAGCCTACCTTCTTGATCACAGTGCTATGTTGCTTTATTGTTTGACTGTGTCCATATGGTAACAGAGGCCCAGTGACCTCAAATGTCTGCATCAGGCTTTTGTTTAAATCTAAGCTTCAGTAAGCCAGTGTATCCTGGATGTTTAGGCCTCTTTCGAATGGTGCAGGTAGAGGGAGGTGGGAGTAGTAGGACTAAGGATGATAAAATATAAAAATCAGCACAGGATTCCTTTTCTCAAAAAGTTAAACAAATATATATTTTTACCTCTAGGATTTTTTTTTTTTTTTTTTTGCCTTGTACGTAATAAAGAGAAAATGAAACCATTTCTTTAGTAAACAAAACACAAAATAACCTCCTCTTCCAAGTTTCTGGTGTAATAAGAAAGATTAATGAAAGCTAAGAGTTCCTATAGTCTTTTTTTCCCCACTCAGGAGAAAGCATGAACAGTCCCCCACTTCCACAAATTATGCAGTCAAGTTTCCCCACATTTGGGGGAATCGCAGGGGTCAGCACATCCAGAGTGCAGTGGGTAAGCCTCGCCCTGGGAAAACCACCTTCATGATCATGGTATTTCCCCTGCCAGGTAAGTATGAGTTCCCTATAGTCTTACTGTGAATAAGCTAATTTTATTTTTCTTTCCCTCTTCCCACCCCGCATCTCTATCACATGTTTAGAGCTCCCTAGATAGTCCGTAATTGATATGCCTATTTAGTTGTTTCTCTAATTGTTTGTGTAAGGGTATCTTATCTTCCTGTTTTAACTATACTCTGCTTGCCTGCCCCCACCCATTTCCACCCCCAAGATTCACTCTCCACCCTTTCTGTTCTGAACCCTGGAGCACTGACCTCTATGAGTTACATCACCAGGTTCCCTCACCCTCTGACTTCCAAAAGGTGTAGTGGAAGCTTGGCATAAGGGTAGAAGTGCCAGCAGGAGGAAAGAGAAAGATTAGTGTATTTCTTCTTCCCCCTTTCTCCTACTTTGGTGCCATGTTCTTGCAGTAGCTGCCTGACAGCCTAGGTGGTTCCAGCACTCACTGGGATCTGTAACACTTTCTTTACCTTGCCCCTCCAGGTATAGGGACTGGAAGGTTTGACACACTGTTGTTAGTCCCTGAGTTCTTTTGCATACTTCTCATTTCCTTGAACTTTGCCCACATCTTTATAAATAGTCCCTTTAATACATTATTTTCAGTAAATTGTTTTGAGTAGGACCCTGCCTTGATATATTTCCCTTCTAGCAGTATTGTAAATTAAAGGTGTGGAAGAGGCCTAGACTTCAAAATAGGTATAAAATTAAATAGGCCTAAGGTAGATTGCCCCATAAATTGGATTGGGAGAATTTATCACTCTGTGTCCAACACTATTTAGGGGAAAGAGCCTCTGAATGTGACAGACATGTGCCCCTATTATGCGTAGCAGAGATAGTTCACCAGGCTTTTTCTTTACAGCTTGAATGAAATGAACTCAAGATTATTCATTCTCTTTGCCCTAAGACTCTGATCATCAAGCAATCTTGTGATTACTGAATTGGTTTCCTAGGTAACTTGATTCAAAGAAAGGGGTACCTTGGAGGCTGGACAACAACTTTCCAGACCCTGAAAAAGTAAGGACTTCTCTTATATTAATCAAATTGATATTTTTAAAGAAAGAAAATACAGTTCCCACTTTCCTCCATCCAAAGCATAATACCCTTCTTTTTCTTTCTAGCTTGCATTTCTAATATGTATTGTTTTTTTGTACTGTATGCAGATATTTCAGTTGTATTAAAATTCATGTAGTTACTGGATAATTATTTACATAAAGTATTATATTAGACAAATAAAATCAAAATTTTATTGTTATATTTTATGGACATTATTTCTTTTTTAGAGCTAACACCACATATACACACACACACACACACATATGTATATATGTATATATATGTATGTGTGTATACATATGTATATGTGTATATATATATATATATATTTTTTTTTCCCCTTATGACTTCAATCCTGTATTAAAGTGAAGATTCCTGTTACCCTATAAATTAATCTGTATCTCTACTCTGATATTCTATCCATTCTTGGTCTTCCTTTTGTTATAATAGAAGAATCATTTTTCCTGCCAGAGCTCACAGCCCCTCTCTCTGTGCTCTTGTGCCCATCCTCTCTTGTATTTTGAAGGGCTTCCCTCTTTACTTATCCCCTTTTTCCCACAATACTTTCTTCTTCCTCATTGGAACATTCCCATTAGCATCCAAGCATGCTCTAGGACCTCCGGTTTTGGTTAAAACCTCCCTTTACTCCACATCCACCTCCAACTAGTACTTCACTTCTCTGCTTGTCAGCACAGCAAAACTTTTCAGAAAACTTGTTTATACCAGCTGTCACCACTTCCTTACCTTACACTGACTCCATTCTGGCTTCCTTCCAGGAAACCATCACTCTACTGAAATAGCTTTAGTCAAAATCATCAGTGACCTACATGTTGCTGAATTCTGTTGCTCTTTCCCATCTTACTCAGGCTCTTGTAACCATTGGACACAGTTGACCAATCTCTTTTTAAAATGCTTTCTTCTCTTGGCTTCCACGATACCATTCTCTCAGTCTCCTTTCCTGATTCTTCTTCCTCTATTCAACTTACTAAATGTTGAGTTGCCTCAGGGTTAAGTTCTAAACTTGCATCATGAATGTGTGGCTACTGAGTACTTGAAATGTGGCTAGTCTGAAATTAGATATGATGTAAGCATAAAATATGCTCTGAATTTCAAAGACTTAGTATAAAAGAGAATATAAAGTACCCCATCAATAACTTTATATGATTACATATTGAAATAACATTTTGCATATATTGGGTTATTAAAATGCACTGCAGCATGGGTCCACCTCTCTACATGCCAAACATTCTCCTATATTGTGAAGAGACCAGTGACTGAAATCAAGCTCTGCTACTTAGTACCCACACAGATTTTTTTTTTAATCACTCAGTTGTTGTGAACCTCGGCCCCTTATACCTTACTCAGGCTACTGGAAGATGAAAAAAGATAATATGTGTGGCATGTGTCAGACATAGGGGTTCCCAGAAGATATCAATGTTACTTCAGTTGTTTTTTCCCCCAGAAAGTCTTCTGATAAACTTATTAATGAAGTATAAATATTTGTTACAAATTTCATCCTTCTTTCTCCAAAGGCAAGGAACAGAGCCTCTAAAATGCACTGCAGCTGTTTCTTTTTGCCTTTTTGATATGGCTGCAGAAAATTCAAAATTACATATGTGGCTCACATATATTTCTGTTGGACAGCTGTTCTAGTTGCTCTTTCTTAACAACTTTCTCAGGACTTCCGGCCAAGATGGAGGTTTAGACGGACACGCTAGGTCTCCCTCTACAACTAGAGAGGAATACAACTACTTCAAAACAAAGGATAACTAGAAATTCCAGAAAATAAAACTACATGGAAGCCCAACATATGAAGTTATAAACCAGCGGTGCCATTTGGGCAGGTAAGAGTTAAAGAGGGCAGCACTGTTTGCGGTCGCACCTGGGACAGCGGCGGGGCGGCGAAAAATTCCGGCTGCAGTCAAGCCCCTGGCAGTGCGCGACCCCAGCGCTGGGGAAAACAGCCACTGCATCACCTTGAACAGTGAGGCCCAGGGGGGCGGGAGGACGGATCCCGGTCTCCTAGCTGAATAACTGTGTGAATCCATCTTGGACCCCCGCCCCCAAAGAAAGCACCACAGGGCTGCGAAATAGGTCGCGGACAGGCGCCGGTCGCTGAATTGTGACGCGTACACAGGCACTGCCCCCTAGAGCCGGCCCAAGAAAACAAAACGCATCTGTCAAAATGAGGCAGACAACTATAGAAATCCCGGTGGCACAGCTCACCAGGCAACAGATAGAGAACCTGACAGATGAACAGATAAGAAACCTGTCAGAGGCTCAGTTCTGGGCCATTGTTATCAGGTGGCTTACAGAATTCACAAAAGAGCAGGAAAAAGATAAGAAAGAAGCGAAAAACATTCATAACGAAAGGAACAAAACCACATACGAGACAGATGGTGAGGAAAAAAAAATCCAGAGTTCATTTCAACAAACTGGAATATGGAGAAGGAACAAGCAGTCAACCAATGCAGCGAGAGGAAATGGGAAGCAACAATGAGAGGATCAGAAACCTCTGGGACAGCTATAAAAGGCCCAACATAAGAATCATTGGTTTGCCAGAGAGTGAGGAAGATGAACTAGAACTTGAAAAATTGAGTGAAAATATAATAAAGGAGAACTTCCCAGACTTGGGGAAGGGAATAGACTTGCAGGTCCAGGAAGCAAGGAGAGTTCCCAAGAGACTGGACCCAGGGAGAACCACTCCAAGACACATTATAATCAAAATGTCAAAAATTAAAGATAAAGAGAGAATCTTAAAAGCAGCAAGAGAGAAGAAAAGAATTATGTACAAAGGGGTCCCAATTAGACTATCAGCTGACTTCTCAAGGGAGACCCTACAGGCAAGAAGGGACTGGCAAGAAATATTCAAAGTAATGAAAATCCAAAACCTACAACCACGAATACTCTACCCAGCGAAATTGTCATTCAGAATAGAAGGACAGAGAAAGTGTTTCCAGGACAAAATAAAACTGAAAGAGTTCATTAGATCCAAACCACTGTTATATGAGATGTTAAAGGGACTGGTTTAAAAAACAGAAGCTAGGGAGATGAAACAAAGGCAAACTAAACAGGCAACGAGAGTGGAAAAGGAACTGTGGGTACGGGAAGCATATTGGGGGGAGGTCAACAGGGAGGGGGAGTGGGGAGAGGGAGGGAGATGATATAGGAATTGGGGATCATGGTAGGAGGGAATGGAATAGACGGAGAGAGGTTGGGAGGAACTGTATGCACAACTAATGGACATAATCTAAAAGGGGGGGACAACTGGAGGGAGGGGGGCCACCGGGTGGAGGGGAGCAGAGGGAAGGGAAATTGGCACAAATGTAATATTTTAATCAATAAAACACATTAAATCTGAAAAAAAAAAACTTTCTCTTTTCATCATCTTACCTAGTTTCATAGCTTTAAATACCATCTATATGTTGATTCCCAAATTTATACTTCTAATTCTGATGTCTCCTTTGAAGTCTAGACTTATATATCCAGCTGGTGCTTAACTTTCCATATGAATGTCTAACAGGTATCTCACTATTAATATGTCAGAAATGGAATTTACTATTTCCCCTAGTCTCATTGTGTTACTTGCTAAGTTCCACATCTCAGTCAGTGGTGTCATCATCTGTCCAGTTGCTCAAATAAAAAATTGAGTCATCCTTGATCATTCTACTTTTCTTACTTACTTGATTCAATCTTGGTTGGTTAGTGCCACCTTCAAATTATACTTTGAATTCCATCAATTTTTCCTCCTCTTCAGTGCCACTACCCCAGTCTAAGCCACTGTCACCTCCTACCCAGACTACTGTCATAGCTTCCTAACTGCTCTCTTTGCTTCCACTCTTGCACCATTACAGTCTCTGCTCCATATCACAATGATCTCTTTTATGTATGTATGTATGTATTATGAAGAAACTAACACGTTTATCCAACTGGTTCATAAATTCAATTTCTAGTTAAAATGTTATAAAGGAAAAAATAAGGGAAATGTGCAGGATTTGTGCTGCTGTGAGGACACAGACAAATGACTGAACACATCACCAGCTGCCTGTCCAGGTCACGACAGAGGTCCCTGGGCTCCAATGTGGTGGAGCAGTGCTATGACAAGGCTGAGAGTGAAATATTGCAGGGACACATCCTCATGGAGCAAATCAAAGTGAACCATCTTGTGATTCAGGACATTGCAGACGGCCTTTGTGGGGTTTACTTGTTTTCCAGCAAGAAACTGCAGGAACTTCCTAATCTGTATGTGCGCTTCCACCATCTGCTCTGGGTTTCTGTCCTGGGAAGCATTTTCAGAGACTAAAATGACAAGAATATCCCCGAATGTAACAGGGAACCTAATGGAGGATTTCTAAGATCTTTAAAATGAGTTATAACACGCACTACTTCAGATTCTATTTTCAAGTGCAAGTCTCCATTAGGTTTGCTTCAATAATTAGGTGATTGCTGATGTTTTTCATTCTTTCCACACGCTCATCATCATCTTCAAGACTGGCAAATATGTACTAACATCAGAGTCTGGGACTGTCTGGTTCTTGTAAATTCCAAGTTTCCTAGGAATAGCCTTTATGGTGATGTCATGGGTCACCATGCTACTACTGCTTGGCACAGATAACAGCTCTATGGAGCATTTGATCTCTATGTAAATATCGTTGTTCTCCTTGGAGACACCTTCCATCTGGAATGAGCTGAAGTTCTCCTGGGAAGACTCAGCACATGCTGAGCCTGCCACCTGCCACAGATGAAGTTGAGCTTGTGCAGGCTACTGCGCAGGGTGCAGGCCTGGCAGGCTTGGCCACCATGTAACTGATGCACGTGAAGTAGTTCCAACAGGCTGCATCCATGATCTTGACCTGAAACTCCAGGACAGGGACTTTACCCACAGGGGAACCTGTTGGCAGCAGAGGAGATTCTGGCCCTAACCGTAGAGTGACCTCTTTTAAATATAAACTAGACTATACAGTTCTTCTACTTAAACCTTCTAGTGACTTTCCATTGTACTTGGAATACAATCTAAACATATGATAGTGGACTTCCGGCCAAGATGGAGGCCTAGACAGACATGCTGCATCTTCCTCCACAACTAAGAAGGGATACAACTACCTCAAAACTAGAGACAACCAGAAGTTCTAGAAAATGAAGCTGCATGGAAGTCCAATAAACAAAGATATAAAGAGGAAATACTCATCCAGACAGGTAGGAGGTGCAGACCTGGGGCAGAGAGGATGCAGTGCGGTGACGGCAGCAGCGGTGGCAGCAGCAGCGACACCAGCAGGCCGGCGGAAAGTGCAGTCACATGTTTTAAAATTTTGGGAGGGATACCTGGGGAGCACTCCCAGCACCATGTCAGATCACGCAGATCATGGTCCCAGCACCGGGGAAAATAAAGCCTCATTGCTCCTGACTGTGAAAACCAGTGGGGGTTGGGGCAGAGAAAGAAACTGCCAGTCTCTCAGTAGAGTCCACTTGTTTAAAGGGTCCCCACAGTGCTAGAACGTCCGCAGACCCACCCACTCTGGGAATAACAGCCAGAACAGCTAGAGAGGTGCCAGTTCCATACTAAGTGGGAGAAGTGCCTGGAAAAGAGGCGAGTGCTGAGCAAGTGGCATTGTTCCCTCTCAGACCTCTTCCCCACATACAGCACCACAACGTGGTGAAACGGCTCATCCTCTACTGATGAATACCTAAGGCTCCGCCTCTTACAATGTAACAGGGGCAACAGCTCTACCTAAGACACAGAGGCAAACAAACACAGGAGCCTGTCAAGATGAGGAGATAGAGAAGTATGGCCCAAAAGAGGGAACAGATCAAAGTTCCACTGGGAGAAGTAAGCGACAAGGAGATGGCCAACCTAACAAACAAGGAGATAGCCAACCTAACAGATGAAGAGTTCAAAACACTGGTGATAAAGATGCTCACAGGCTTGACAGATATGCTTAAGTATGGCAAACGCATAAGGGAAGAAGTGAAGGCTATGCTAAATGAAATGAAGGAAAATCCACACAAAACCAATGGTGAAGGGAAGAAAACAGGTTCGAATCAAAGATTTGGACATAAGGAAGAAAAAAACAGTCAACCAGTACAGAATGAGGAAACAAGAATTGAAAAAATGAGGAGAGGCTTAGGAACCTCTGGGACAACTTTAAATGTGCCAACATTTGAATCCATAGATTGAGGTGCCAAAAGGAGAAGAGGAATAGCAAGAAATTGAAAATTTATGTGAGAAAATAGTGAAAGAAAACTCCCCAAATTTGGCACAGAGAACCCCAAACAAGCTGAACCCAAAAAGGACCACACCAAGACACATCATAATTAAAATGCCAAAGGTTAAAGATAAAGAGAGAATCTTACAAGCAGCAAAAGAAAAGCAGAGAGTTATTCTACAAAGGGGTGCCTATAAGACTCTCAGCTGATTTCTCAAAAGAAACTTTGCAGGCAAGAGGGAACTGCCAAGAAGTATTCAAGGTGATGAAAAGCAAGGACCTACAACCAAGATTACTCTATCCAGCAAGCTATCATTTAGAATGGAAGGGCAGATAAAGTGCTTCCCAGACAAGGTAAAGCTGAAGGAGCTCACCATCACCAAGCTATTATTATATGAAATGTCAAAGGGACTTACTTAAGAAAAAGAAAATCAAAATTATGAATATTAAAATGAAGCAAACTCACAACTATCAACAACTGAATCTAAAAATAAAAACAAAATTCAGCTAAGCAAACCAGAATAAGAACAGAATCATAGGTATGGGGATCATTTGGAGGGTTATCAGCTGGGAGGGGGAAGGAGAAATGGTGCAGGGATTAGGAAGCATAATTTGTTGGTACAAAATAGACAGGAGGAAGTTAAGAATAATATAGGAAAGGGTGAAGCCATAGAACTTATGCACAACCCATGGACATGAACTAAGGGAGGTGGGATTTTGCTGGAGGGAAGGTGGGTATTGAGCAGAGGGGAGCAAAGGGAAAAAAAATTGGAACTACTGTAACAACTTAATCAATAATATATACTTAAAAAATACTAATAAAATAAAATAAAAATAAATAAACATATGAAAGCAAGGCCCAGCATAAATCTGATCTTATCTTCCTAACCCTTTCATGCCACTCTTGTTATAACAATCTTTAACTTCACTGGCCTTTTTTCCATACTTTGATGTCAAATTTCTTATTATCTCAGGTCCTCTGTACAGAATACTTCCCTGTGCCTCAAATGCACTTCTCCCAGAGTTTTGTGTGACTAACTCATCTTCATCCTTCAGACCTCAGCTCAAATATTGCCTCTTTTAAGAGACCATCCTTGCAAGTGCCATTCTGTCCTAGTCACCTTCGACCTAATCATACACACTCTTCTTTTTCTTACTGAAATGTTTTATGTATTCATTTCTTTTTTCTGTCTGTCTCCCTTCAAGAGTCGGACCAGCCCTGACCAGGTTCAGTTGGTTGGAGTGTCATTTCCATGTACCAAAGTTGTGGGTTCCATCCCTAGTCAAGGTGTGTACAGGAAGTAACCGATGAATGCATAAATAAGTGCAACAACAAACGAGGTTTCTCTCTCTCCCTCTCCACCCCTCTCAAATCAATAAACAAAACAAAACAAAACAAAATTAACAAAAAAGAGTGGGACCTCGTGTGTCTATTTGTACCTGCATTCTCAGCATCTGATATAAAAAGCTTGGTCAAGAGTAGGCACTAAAAATATTGTAGTTTTGAGTGATAAATTGTACAATGAATATTAATAAAATAGATTTTTAAAAGAATGAATAAAATTATGTTTGAAATAAATAATTTCATTTTGGAATGAATAATATGGAACATCTTAGAAACTAAGAGAACACGTAAGGAGTTTGTATGCATTGGGCCCTAATAGATATTAATCCCTTAGTGTGATTGAATTTGTCAAGTTCAGCAAATATCAAGGGCCTAGTTTTTGCAGAGCATATGTTCTCTGCCCTCAGAATTGAGAGAGCTGAGAGGATAGTGGGACACTGAGCCTGAAAGGCAAATGGGAGAGATGACATCAAAGGAAAAAATGTTGGGGGTGAGTGGGAGGTTCAGGGCAGGCACTAGCTCAACCAGTAATAGCTCTTGACTAATTTTGCCTCAATTTTAGCTCTAACAAACTGTGGCTATTATTTCTTTAGCATCTGAATCAGTATGCAAAGAAGGTTTTCAAGAAATGCTTCTTGATAGAATTAATAAGTAAACCTATGAATTGTAAAAAAAAAAAAAAACCCTCAGGAAAATTAAAGTCTTAAAATTTCTGACCATGGCTGATATTGGAAGTGTCTAGGAAGCAAATGAAAAAGAATGCACATAATCTAGAAAATTATAATGTAGAAACAAGGTTGAATTGGACACTGAAATGGAAAGAAGGGTGAGAACAGAATGAGAAGAGAGGGGAGAGAGAAGAGAGAGGAGAGAGAGAAGGATTTGGGAATACGAGAGTAATTTTTTCTTCTCATCCTGCTTCACACCCCCAGAGTTGAATCACCCTCAAAGTTTCTGTTGACCTCAGTAGAGGACTCTAAATACACAAATCAGGAAAACAGAGGGAGGAAAAATCTTTGAATGTTATGCAGCAAAAAAAAACACAAAAAAAACCAAACCAACTTGAGGGCCTCTTATTTTTTCTCAATTCAAATCAGATATGCTATGACCTATAAAAGAAAACTAATGATGGTGTGAAACGTGACAGTGTTATCCGATGGTGATACTATAGGACAGATATGTCTAAATCCAGATTATACTTCTGCTGTGGTCTATTTTAGGGAGTTTCTGGATTTGTATCTAAAAGTAATATCTGGAAAAGAGATAACAATTTGTGCTCACATAGCACTTTTCATCCAAAGGTCTCAAAGCACTTTGCAAAGAAATAAGTATTATTATCCCAGATGGAACAACTCAGACACAGGGACTGCTACCCTTTTCAGCAAATTGGGGAGTGGAAGCCGTTGAACTCCTGACATAGGCTGTAAATTATTGAATCAGGTCCTCTCTTGATTGGGAGCTGGGACTACCATTGATGTGACTTTTTTTTAATATATAAAGTAAAACATCAGGTTCTACTCTTAAGAATTTTATCATGTGTTCAAAACATATGAAAATGGGTAGTTTTAAAGCTTCTGAGTTTGGGGTAAAGTATGGCTACTGAAACAAAGAAAAGTGGTCGTTCTGGTCAGACTAATAATAGCTAACATGAGCTGAGCATTTCTGTAAGTGGGCTATATATATTATTTAAGACTCACAACAATTTTAATGAGGTAGGAACTATCATCATTTAGTCCATTTAATTGGAAACCAAGACACAGAAAAGTGAAGTAATTAGACCAACTGTCAATTAAGCAAGTGGTAGAATTAAAATTCAGAGGTTGGCAGTTTGAGTTCATTGCCCACACTCTTAGCCAGTTATTCTGTGCCAGATACTGTGAAGCATTTTGCATGAATTACCTCAGTGAATCCTCACAAAACCCCTAAGAGGTAGAGTTATTATTATCCCAATGTTATTGGAGAAGGAAACTAAGGCTGACAAAGGTGAAGTGACTTACCCAAGTCCACATTCCAGGAGGGGTAGAGCCAGAATTTTGAAATGTAGACAAAAGAGCACTAGGCAAAGAATCAGGGTCTTAGTGCTGTTTCTGCCACTAAAGAGGCTGTGTGACCTTGAGCAAATCAAATAATCTCTATGGTCTTGAGGTCTTCCTCTGTGAAAGGAGGACATTGGGCCACATGGTTGCTAAAGTCCTTCCCAGTGCTAATATTCTCAGATTCTCAGTGTCTGTTTTCTGTTTAGTTCCTTGTTTAAAAAATCCCTGGAGAAAAAGAAATTAACCACACAGAACCTGAGAGTGACTCTGGAAGCCAAATTTAGAAAACAGATCTCAAAAGGATAAAAAAAAAAAAGTTTACAAAATCACTTTATACAGAAAATGTGACTGTCCTGCAAAATGTTTGGCTTGGTTTGTGAGACTCAGTCACCACAAAAAGGCCATGCACGTCTCACTGACTATCCAGTTCTCCTGGATGTAGTAAGTCATGTACCCTGGTTTGGTGGCCATTTCTGGCCACTGAATTGGCTAAAGCTGGACGAAGTCCATCTTGTGTAGGAAGGATCTCAGAGAAAAAGTCAAGCTTTTCATGTGGGTGTTCTATCATGAATTCAGAATGTTTATACCATTCTGTCTACATACTTCTGTTTTTGTTCTCAGTGATTAGTATATAGTGACACAGTCCACTGCTACCATGAACCAGTTTTTTTTACAACATTGTGGGAGCCACAGTGGGTAGTGAACAGGTCCAGCTTCCATTTCTCTGTATGAGGTATGAGTCTGTTCAAAAGTATGAAGTTGATCCAAAGGAAAAATATCATTATCTCAAAGAGATTTCTATACTCTTACGTTTGTTGCAACATTGTTCACAATCATCAAGGTATGGAAAAAACTTAAGGGTCCATCACTGGATAAATGGATAATAATGGATGTGATATATGAAGAGGTCTGTCCAGAAAGTATTCAGCCATGTACTCTGAAAAATAGAGACATTTATTGAAGAAGATACAAGATACAAGAAACATTGCACATAGGACAATGATGCCTCAGTCCCCTTCAAAGGAGGCACCTTGGGACCTCACACAGTTCTCCTGATCATCATCAGCTGCCCCATCATATTTTCTTGAATCTCATCGACGGTATGAAGTCTCTTCCCTTTCAAAGGTGATTTTAGTCTTCAGAAAAAAAAAAAAAAAAGTCATAGGGGACCAAATCAAGGCTGAGGTAGCTGGGTGATTTGATGTTTTGCCAAAAACTCTGCATGAGATGACATGATGCATGAGCAGGCTCATTGTTGTGATGAAGCTGCCAGTCACCAGTTGCCCATAGCTGGGGCCTTCTGAGTCATCCAAAGAGTTTCTACAGAGGAATGATCAAGCTTAATGCAAAACCTGATGCAGAACTTCCGGCCAAGATGGAGGCTTAGACGGACACGCTAGGTCTCCCTCTACAACTATAGAGGAATACAACTACTTCAAAACAAAGGATAACTAGAAATTCCAGAAAATAAAACTACACGGAAGTCCAACATATGAAGTTATAAACCAGCGGTACCATTTGGGCAGGTAAGAGTTAAAGAGGGCAGTGCTGTCTGCGGTCGCACCTGGACAACGGCGGGCGGCGAGGAATCCCGGATCCGTCAAGCCCCTGGCGGTGCACGACCCCGGCGAGGAATCCCGGCTGCGGCCAGGCCCCTGGCGGTGCGCGACTCCGGAGCTGGGGAGAGCGGCCGCCGCATCGCCTTGAACAGTGAGGCCCAGGGGGGTGGGAGGACGGATCCCGGTCTCCTAGCTGAATAACTGTGTGAATCCATCTTGGACCCCAGCCCCCAAAGAAAGCACTACAGGGCTGCGAAATAGGTCGCAGACAGGCAGGCGCCGGCCGGTCGCTGATTTGTGACGCGTACACAGGCACTGCCCCCGACAGCCGGCCCAAGAAAACAAAACGCATCTGTCAAAATGAGGCAGGCAACTTTAGAAATACCGGTAACACAACTCACCAGGCAGCAGATAGAGAACCTGACAGATGAACAGATAAGAAACCTGTCAGAGGCTCAGTTCTGGGCCATTGTTATCAGGTGGCTTACAGAATTCACAAAAGAGCAGGAAAAAGATATGAAAGAAGCGAAAAACTTTCATAACGAAAGGAACAAAACCACATACGAGACAGAAGGAAAGGAAATAAAATCCAGAGTTCATTTCAACAAACTGGAATATGGAGAAGGAACAAGCAGTCAACCAATGCAGCGAGAGGAAATGGGAAGCAACAATGAAAGGATCAGAAACCTCTGGGACAGCTATAAAAGGCCCAACATAAGAATCATTGGTTTGCCAGAGAATGAGGAAGATGAACTAGAACTTGAAAAATTGAGTGAAAATATAATAAAGGAGAACTTCCCAGACTTGGGGAAGGGAATAGACTTGCAGGTCCAGGAAGCAAGGAGAGTTCCCAAGAGACTGGACCCAGGGAGAACCACTCCAAGACACATTATAATCAAAATGTCAAAAATTAAAGATAAAGAGAGAATCTTAAAAGCAGCAAGAGAGAAGAAAAGAATTATGTACAAAGGGGTCCCAATTAGACTATCAGCTGACTTCTCAAGGGAAACCCTACAGGCAAGAAGAGACTGGCAAGAAATATTCAAAGTAATGAAAATCCAAAACCTACAACCACGAATACTCTACCCAGTGAAATTGTCATTCAGAATAGAAGGACAGAGAAAGTGTTTCCAGGACAAAATAAAACTGAAAGAGTTCATTAGATCCAAACCACTGTTATATGAGATGTTAAAGGGACTGGTTTAAAAAAAAAACCAGAAGCTAGGGAGATGAAACAAAGGCAAACTAAATAGGCAACGAGAGTGGAAGAGGAACTGTGGGTACGGGAAGCATATTGGGGGGAGGTCAACAGGGAGGGGGAATGGGGAAAGGGAGGGAGATGATATAGGAATTGGGGATCAAGGTAGGAGGGAATGGAATAGACGGAGAGAGGTTGGGAGGAACTGTATGCACAACTAATGGACATAATCTAAAAGGGGGGGACAACTGGAGGGAGGGGGGCCACCGGGTGGAGGGGAGCAGAGGGAAGGGAAATTGGCACAAATGTAATAATTTAATCAATAAAACACATTAAATCTAAAAAAAAAAAAAAAAAAAAAAAAACCTGATGCAGATTCGTTGCTGTACTCAGTCAGTCATTTAGAATGCAATGGCTACACAGTACGCATGCTCACTCAATGGCATCTACCACCCCCACTGACTAGTACTGTTAAGTCATGATTGTTCGTGAATGTGCATTACAGTCCACTCTTCTTGGCTGCCAGGTTACATAGATGTTGTGCAAACTATTCTCATTTTATTAATAATGGTTGGACTATTTCTGGACAGATATAGATATAGATATAGATATCTCAGATGGAGAAAGACAGATAGATACTACAAGGTGTCATTATATTGGGCCCCACCAAAAAAGAAGTTGGACTCATAGAAACAGAATAGAATGGTGGTTACCAAGGTTTGGGGAGTGGGGGGAGGGGGAGAAGTTGGTAAAAGGATACAGACTTCCAGTATAAAATGAATAAGCTCTTAAGATCTAATGTATAACACAGTGACCATTGTTGATAGTGATATATTATATAATTGAAATTTGCTAAGAGAGTAGAACTTGTGTTCTCACCAAAAAAAAAAAAAGGGGGGTGGTAAATATATGAGGTGATGGGTGTATTAATGAACTCAATTGTAGGAATCCTTTCACAATGTGTATCAAATTATCACCTTGTACACTTTAATTATATTACATGTTCACTTTGGCAGGACATATACTAAAATTGGAATGATACAAAGAAGATTAGTATGGTCCCTGTGCAAAGATGACATGCAAATTTGTGAAGCATTCCATATTTTGTGCAGTATCCCAGTGGGCATCCTCACACCCTTTGATTCCCTCAGGAGAAATATGAGTCAAAGCACAATGTGTGGCACTTAATAGCAAAATCATGACTTTTCACTATAAAAATATTTGTGTGAGGCAATCTGTGTTATACCTAGGTTATTTGTGCCTGTTAACTTGCATTTCCTTCATG
This sequence comes from Furipterus horrens, assembly GCF_987537825.1. NCBI lineage: Eukaryota > Metazoa > Chordata > Mammalia > Chiroptera > Furipteridae > Furipterus > Furipterus horrens. The sequence goes on from NW_028327180.1 coordinate 74,029,802, forward strand.
AACCTTAAAGTCCTGAAATCGACTGATTTAAAAGTAAATAAATAAATAACAACTTTATCAATTATACCTCAGTAAGTCTAGACAAATTTAAATAAATAAGGGGGGTACCCCAAAAATGTGAGCCTGAGTTTGTAATAAGTCTTGGCCCCATCAGTAGTTTTGTGATCTTGGGAAAGTAATTTAAATTCCCCAGTGTCTCAATTTTCCTCATCTTTTTGTAAAATGATGCTTATACCACTTGCTTTGTAGTGTTATAAATTTCAAATAGTCTGACATTGGTGAAAGTAGTCTGGAGATATTAGAGACCTCTCAGATGACAATGAAAGTGAAGCTGAGAGCCACCTCTCACTCAGAGACATGGTGGTGCACAAAGGAAGCATTTTGACATTGGGCAAGCCTAAATGGGAACCCAATTTCTGTCATTTGGGCAAGTTATTAAATTTCTTTAAGTCTCTTCAACTTGTAAAATGCAAAGTCATTGAGGCATGGAAATAGAGACAAAATTGGCTACTAATATATGGTAGCTATTAGTATTATTATTATCAATTATTGAATTTATGATGAAGAGTTAGTAGGTTTAGAATATCAAGCTTTATTTTCTAAGACATGCATGTTAATTCAGTTTTATCCCCAGGAAAAAGTCAACATAGAATTAGTCTGTCCTAAGAAACCAAATACCCTGCTCTTTTATACTAAATGACTGAGGCTTGTCCTCATGCACATCACACCTTGAGGAAAACTGGACAGGTACCTTTCTTCCCTTTAGAAGTCCCTGACTAAGTCCTACCTTCTGTGGCTGCAGGTATTCTAGTAGACTTGGGATCTCAAAAGTTACCTTTGCATGCTAAATAAGATAAAATTACAGTGAAATAATTCCCAATGCTTTTAAGCATGAGAATCTCATTTAGAAGTAAAAAAAAGTTTTTTAAAGAAATCCCATATAACAATAGTTCTACTTTAAGTAGCTTTTGATTGAGAAAATACAGGATAAAAATTAAGCAACAGTAAAAATTTAGAGGATTCCCTCTTAAATTTTTTTTGAGTAGGTAGTACCTAAACTTGGTACAAATTCACAAGGAACAAAAGGGAATACCATGAAAAGTATCCTTTGTGTGCCCCATTCCTCAGTTACTCAGTGCCCTTCCCAGAATCAACCATTATTCTAATTTGTACTATGTCCTTTCAAAGGTAATTATGCTCTGCAAATATTTATATATTTATCTTTTAAATATTTATTTTATAAGACAGAGGGAGAGGGAGAGAGAAAGAGAGGGACAGAAATATTCACGAAAGAGAGAAACATTTTCAGTTGTCTCTCTATGTGCCATGACCAGGAACTAAACCTGCAACCCAGGCATGTGTCCTGACTGGGAATCAAACTAGTGACCTTTTGTTTTGTAGGACCTCAACCAATTGAGCCACACAAGTCAGGGATATATATTTATCTTTAAAAAATGGTAGCATGTCTTGCCACTCTTCTTCACCTTGATTCGGTCTTCTTCATACTAGACAGTGTCTTGTTATACTTTAAAATGGATTTGTGAAAAAAAAGAGAATATGTATTTTTATTCCTCCCAGTGGCATCTACTATTGAAAAGTTGTACTGAATTTTTTAATATACAGAAAGTCTTAGTGTGCAATAACTACGCACCACTTAGAGATTCTCAGCCCTTAGACTGGAAACCATTGGCATAAATAAAATATAAATAATGTTCAACATTAATTTGGTCCTTACTCTGCACTAGGCATTGTTCTAAGCACTTTACACTTATCTCACATAATCTACATCCTTCAGATCCTCCTAGTCTCAGTTTAAATGTTATCTCCTCAAAGAAGCCTTCCCTTATCCAAGTAGATCTATCATCTCCCCTTTCCATTATTCCCTATCATTCCATCATGTTTATTTCCCTCAGAACACGTATCACTAAGTAATTTAGTTACCTATTCATCTATTTAATTGTTAAATGTTGTCTTATCAACTAGAGTTTGAGCTTTGAGAACAGAGACAGTGTCAGTTTTGGTCACTGCAGTCTACCCAGTGACCAGTACCGTGCCTTCATGCTTTTCACAGAGGAGCCATTATATTGACTTATTGACTACCTACATAATAAACAAAAAACCAACTTTACGTGGTAGACCCTCATATTACCTCCATTATGTGGGTGAGAAAACTAAGGCCTAGAGAGTGAAATAGATTCATCCCAAAGTTAGTAAGTTAAAAAATAGGTTGAAACTTACTTGAAAAAAATAATGGAGGAAAACTTCCTAATTGGGCAAAGGAAATAAACATACAAGTCCAGGAAGCACAGATAGTCCCAAACAAGTTGGACCTAAAGAGGACCACACCAAGACACAACATAATTAAAATGCCAAAGGTGAAAGATAAAGAGAGAATCTTACAAGCAGCAAGAGAAAAGCAGAGAGTTATCTACAAAGGAGTTCCCATAAAACTATGAGCTGATTTCTCAAAAGGAACTATGCAGGCAAGAAGGGGCTGGCAAGAAGTATTCAAAGCGATGAAAAGCAAGACCTACAACCAAAGATTACTCTATCCAGGAAAGCTATCATTTAGAATGGAAGGGCAGATAAAGTACTTTCCAGATAAGGTAAAGCTATAGGAGTTCATCATCATCAAGCCATTATTATATGAAATGTTAAAGGGACTTACTTAAGAAAAAGAAGAAGATCAAAATTATGAACAGTAAAATGACAACAAACTCACAACTATCAACAAATGAATCTAAAACAAAAACAAACTAAGCAAACAACTAGAACAGGAATGGAACCATAAATATGGATATCCTATGGAGGGTTATCAGTGGGGAGGGAGATGGGGAAGAATGGGGGAAAAGGTGCAGGGATCAAGAAGCATAACTGGTAGGTACAAAATAGGGGGATGGATGTTAAGAATAGCAAAGTACATGGGGAAGCCAAAGAACCTATATGCATGACCCATGGACATGAACTAAGGGAGGAGGGATTGCTGGAGGGAAGGGAAGTACCGGAGGGCAGGGGGCAAAGGGGAAAAAATGGGACAACTGTAATAGCATAATCAATAAAATATATTTTTAAAAAAACTGATTGCAGCCCAGCTCTGCTTGGCCCCAGAGCACAAGCTCTTTCCCACCACTTTGGTCTCAGAAACAGAAGACTGCATATAGTCTTGGCTGCTTGTGGTCTTGAGTAAGTCCCTTTTTCTCCTGGGGACTGTTTCTTCCACTGAAAAATGAGAAGGTGGAGTTAGTGATCTTTTTAGCAATGTTCTGTGATCTGTGAAATGAAAAGGGGGACAATGAAGGGGCCAACAACATGGACTGTGCCTTTAAGAGAGCTGATTTTCAGTTCACTAAAGATTTGTTGCTTCTATTTTTATGCCAGGCATTGTGTTGGATGTTTCATTGGATAGGGATACAAAGACATAGTCCCTACCATTAAGATGACTGGTCTGAACCCTAGCCGGGTAGCTCAGTTGGTTAAAGCATCATCCTGATATGCCAAGATTGTGGGTTTGGTCTCCAGTCAGGACACATACAAGAATCAACCAGTGAATGCATAAGTAAGTCAAACAACAAATTAATGCTTCTCTCTCTCTAGCTCTCCCTTTCTCTAAAATATTTTTTTTTAAGATGACTGGTCTGATGGGTCTAATGCAGCCCTGTTAACAGTTGTTTAAAGTAAAGTATAGGTCAGTCCAGTAATATGTATGAGGCACATGGTAAAACAGAAGAGGAAGGATTCCTTCTATCATGTATGTGTATGGGGATAGAAGGGAGGGGTGAGGTATAATGCTGAGCTGGGCCTTGGGGAAACAAGGTAGAGGTGAGACTTCCTGGACATTAGAGGCATTATGGGTAGAAGCACACCAAGAAATAGTTCAATGTGCTGAGGATTGCTAGGGTAGGAGGTTGGCTCCCAGGGTGTGGAGCTGGTTAGGCCAAAGTAGCCCATGAAGAGTCTTGCTGAAGAGCTTGGACTTTACTCCTGAGAGCGATGGCATTGGCAGATTATATTTACATTTTATTTTTAGAAAGATCATTCTGGCAGTGCATGATGGAGAAGGGTGAGGAGGTGAGGTGTAGAAACCAGTTAAGAGTTTGCAGTAGTTCAAGTGAAAGGTGATGAGCACTTGGACCTATATTCAAGGCAGAGTTGAAGAGAAGCTAGATAAGTCAGAGATATTTTAAAATGTAGATAAAAAGGATTTGGTGATTGATTAGACGAGGGAAAAGAGGATGAGACTAAAGAATTTATTGGAATGGACTGGGTTGCCAAGTATAAAACGGTGCCATTAACAATTACAGGGAATCTGGATTAGGGTGGGAAAGATAATGCTGCTGCCTTTGGGTATATTAAGTTTGAGGAGTCTCTTAGAGATCCAGGAGGAAAGGTCTGTCTCCTTCCTTTCCAGAATAGCAGTCCTAGCCTCAGTCAGACATCCTTGGGTCAGTCTCTTGGGCCTGGGGTGGGGTAGTCAGGGATAAAATTCTCCAAAATCTCACTGAAATTCCTGAGTTCCACATCCTTCAAACTTATAAGCTGGATATTGAAAACTTTCTAGATCGTGGACTTGCTTTTTAAAATAGGATACTGGTTCCAGTGGAGCAAACTCTCCTGCCTTTTGTAAGCACTAGACTTTTACAAGCCCCTGGCTGGTTTGGCTCAGTGGATTGAGCGTCGGCCTGCGAGCTAAGTGTCGCTGGTTCGATCTTCCAGTCAGGGCACATCAGAGAAGGAAAACTCTGACTCCAAAAAACCTCCGCTGCCTTGCAGCATACCTCTTTAGGGGAAAGACTAAGGGAGTAAACCCCGACAGAAAATCTGGAGCCGGAGTCCCTAAGGCGGTTTGACGTTGTAGTCAACACCAGCAACTCCTGCGGCGCACCTGAAGCCAAGCTGTATTGACTCCGTCTTTCCCTTGGACCCTTCAGCTGCGAAGAGAGGGGGGGGGGTCTGCTGCATGGGCAACAGCAGACCCTCCATATCACCCTGCCCAGGCTCTGTAGCTTCAGCTTCACTAGAGAGGACACTCCAGCGTCATCGCAAGATGTCGATTCAACACGGGAGGAGACAGATACCGTGTCACTCCCGAGTCGGACTGCGCAGCCATTCTCGGCGGTGCAGATAGACTCTTAAGAAGCTACACCATTGTCTCTCGAGACGGACGGCTGCCGACGACGACGACGAGACTTTTACAAAGAAACCATTTCCTGTGGAGCAGCCTCTGGCCTGACAGGCTCTGGCTCTCAGGTTGGCTCCAGGAAGCCCCCAACTCCTTAGGGAGCAGTTTTTAAAAGGATGAGGTCACCCCCTGGCCACCCCTAGCGGCTGGAGAAAGCCCAGATCTTGGGGGGCTGGACCCTCTCCCAACCACCACCTCTGGTTAAGTGTCCTCAACGCCGAGACAAGACCTCATGCCCCAACTCTTTACCAAATGACGGAGCTTGGATCCTTCTCCACTCAACCTGAATCTTCAGCGCTCACCTGGCGGTGACAGGGCCAAGCACGTGGGCTCGATTAGGGGCCACCTTTGGGGGCCTCCTAGGGACGGGGCAACCCAGGAAGCGGGATACTGGACCGCCAGCCTGTCAGCGGCAATCTCCCTGGAAGCTACAGCTCTTGGCCAAAGGCAGGGACACGCCCTGTGTTCCACTCCCGTGTTCATAGGACGCTGCCAGAATCCGTTATCCCTACTCTGGCCCCTCCTCATACACTACCCCATTCTCATGCTGATAAATCCCAAGAGCAAAGGGTAGCACGATCCTTTCCGCGCCCCTGCGGGCTGAGGAGCTGGGCACTAAAGCAGTGCAGTCCCAAGCTTCCCCTGCAGAAGCCGCGCTCCTCACTCGGTCCGGAGGTAGAGGGGGCGCGAGAGAGCAAGTGGGCGGGCGTCCCATCCTCCGCATCCTCCTTCAGGTCCTGGCGCGCAGGGTGGGAGCGCTGCGCGGCTCCGCGCTGCGCATCGCGGCCCGCTTGCCGCCTGCCCCCTGCCCTAGCTGGGCCACGTCCCGGGGCTGCGGGTGGAGGGCTACGAGGCGCTAACGTTACGCTGTTTCCGGTTTTCCAGCAGGCTCTGTTTCCCCTCCCAAGGCGGCGGCGGCGGAGCGGCGGAGCCCCCCAAATGGCCTGGCCAGATGCGGCAGGTTTGCTGCTCAGCGCTGCCGCCGCCGCCACTGGAGAAGGCTCCGTGCAGCAGCTACAGCGACAGCAGCAGCAGCAACAGCAGCAAGAGGAGCAGCAGCAGCAGGAGCAGCAGCAGCAGCAGCAGCAGGAACAGCAGCATCTCCCGTCCCGCTGCGCCCCCAGAGCCGCGGCCGCTGCAACAGCCGCAGCCCCGCAGCCCCGCAGCCCGGAGAGCCGCCGCCCGCTCGCGAGCCGCAGCCGCCGGCGGCATGAGGCGCGACCCGGCCCCCGGCTTCTCCATGCTGCTCTTCGGTGTGTCGCTTGCCTGCTACTCGCCTAGCCTCAAGTCGGTGCAGGACCAGGCGTACAAGGCACCCGTGGTGGTGGAGGGTAAGGTACAGGGGCTGGCCCCAGCCGGCGGATCCAGCTCCAACAGCACCCGTGAGCCGCCCGCCTCGGGTCGCGTGGCGCTGGTGAAGGTGCTGGACAAGTGGCCGCTCCGGAGCGGGGGGCTGCAGCGCGAGCAGGTGATCAGCGTGGGCTCCTGTGCGCCGCTCGAAAGGAACCAGCGCTACATCTTTTTCCTGGAGCCCACGGAGCAGCCCTTAGTCTTTAAGACGGCCTTTGCCCCCCTCGACACCAACGGCAAAAACCTCAAGAAAGAGGTGGGCAAGATCCTGTGCACTGACTGCGGTGAGTCGCCCCCTCTCTCTGCTGGAGAAAGGGGGGAGGGGCGAGCTGTTGGAGAATGGGGGTGGGGCGGAGAGGTGCTGCAGGTGCTCAGGCCTGGCAGCGCCCGGCCACTGGGGGTGGGGCTGCCCCTGGCCAGGGTGCCTGGCACGGGTGGGTGAGGGGGTTGAGGTTGGGGAGAAGGAGGATCAGGTTCAAAGTGTGCCAGGGATGGGGAAGGGCCGGGGGAAGAGCTGGCCTGTGCCAGCAGGGATCTGCGGCTGATGTATGGCATGTGGGGCTGGAAAGCTGCCATCATAGCCCAGCAGAGTCAGGAAAAACGGAGAGGTCCGGGTGGTGCTGGCCCGAGGCTCAGTGAATCAGGAGTGACCCTCGGAGGCTTTGCCCGCTCTGCTCCCACGGGCCTGCTTTGCCCAGGCTGGCAGGGTCTGCAGGAGCAGGTGGGTAGACTCCCAGGCTGTGAAGGCCTCCGCTTACAAGTTCTCCTAGGGAATGATGGCCCTCGCCCCCTCCTTCCTCTCCTGGACTCCCGGCTCTGCTCATCCACATCGCTGGCGCAGGCAGAGTTGGACTTTTTCTGCTACTGTTTTCTGACCTCCATGTGGCTCAGGGTTTTTTTTATTGTTTGTTTGTTTTCCCTTTATCGTGATTTTCTCAATTGTGATTGCCTGCTCAGCGGGTAGCACAGCCTTCTCATAACCTCCAGGACTAGCGAGCAGACACTTCTTTGGGCTGTTTCTGGGAGATCTTACCAGGTCTGTTAATGGCGATGATGATGAAATAGAGTAACTTCTGATGAATACTGTAAGTTCAGCTCTGACATCTTACGGGCAGGGTGTGTTGACTGCATCTCTCATCTTCATGATGTTGGGTGCTGCACGGGAATGCAGGTGAAGAGAAACAACGCGCCGAAATCTGTAGATCTGTGCAGCTGGGATGGAGATCTCCCGTGTCAGAAGCCAAAGAAATGTCAATTGAAGAGCTTTTTCTTTTTGTCCCTGAATCCAGTGCTTACTTCTTCTTTTTAAGAGATTTTATTTCTTTATTTTTACAATACTCTCTTCTTAGGAAGATATTTTAAACCAAATTGTCCCCAAACTGGAGTATTTGCTGTTAGTTTGTCTTATGCTTATTCATGTTGGGGTTTCATTTTGTCCCAGTTAAGGCTGAATTTGGTGCTTGTGGTGTGACTCTGAGCTGTGTAATCACTGAATTGTGATAGATGTCCTGGACTGTCATAGAAGTTGGGATGTTTACCCAGTTTACTGATTCTGGGTAGCGTAATGAGGCTTTGGGTAAGTAGCAAAGAATGTGGAACAGCTCATAGGAAGTTTTGCTGCCTTCATCTTTCTTGATCAATGCCTTTGGCTTTTGGAAGTTTGCCCCCCACCCCTGCCCACTACCACCCCCACCCCTGTCCTTCAAAAGACAAATTTTAGTTTAGTGGTGGGAGTATATGTAGGCATTAAGTTCAACTATATCATGTTAGTCAGAAGAACCTTGCAGTGTCTTAATGAGAAGAAAAAAACATTTGGTGATCAAAGCAGTTCTTTCTCTGATAATTGTACTGTGGACTATTGTTGACTGCTCTTTTAATGTTAGTTTTATGTTCTGAAATGTTTTATGATGACAAGTTGAGAACAGTTAAGACTTTCTAATTTTTTTATTCTGCTAAGTATTTTATCTGAGACCCTTTAGGGAGCTGTGGAACTGTATTGTGCAGTGGGAAATAGTAAAAACATTTATTGAACCTTGTCCAAGGACAGCTTCTGTTTTAGATTTTGGTGAGTTGCTTCTAAATATGCACAGAGCACATTGCCAATATTGTCCACTGAGACCCAATGGTCATTGTCAGATAACCCCACAGAGTCACTAACTTCTCTGCTACCGGTTCCCCTCCCCCTCTCAATTATACCTTGTTTGTTTTAGTGAGCATTTAAGAGTTTAATAGTTGAATGTGGAGATTATGAAAGATTTGAGGGTCAGAAATATAGTCTGCTTTTAGGCTATGGTCATCTCATATAATTAAAATAGCATGTGTAGTATATATATATATATCTCAAAAAGATAAATTTAGGACTGCAATCACTACTCAAGAAAAGATCCTCACACCCCACAAATTATCAAGGAGCAGGAATGGCATGGAAGTAAACATTTTAAAATACAAAAGTATTTGCTTTGAATTGGTGGTGAATAGATACATGTCAGTTTTGGAGGATTATGTAAGGGAAGTAGAAATTAAAGGACATGTTTGTGAGAAGAAACTTGTGGAACTGGTGATAATATAACAGAAGAACATAAACTGCATTTTCTTATTTTCTACCATGTGGTTAAAGAAAACATGGACTGGTAATGGTATATTAAATAAGGAAACAAAGTCATCCTAACTAACCACAACACCTTCCTTGTGCTCAGCAGGAAATAACTAACAAATTCATTTTCTGTTTTCTGTCTCTAAAGAAAGCCCTCTGGGCCACAGGGTCATTGGGAACATTTTCTCCTTGGAGCAGGTTTGCCCATTGCAAAATAGGGAAACTGGCACTTGGAAACTGTCATCATGGCTGTTATATTGAGCAATTGTGGTTGAATCGTTACTTTGTTTTGCCAGTTTCAGCTCTGAGTGTGTCTGGGTTCTGAAAGGTGTGGTTCCTATGGAGATGATCTGAAAAGTTGTCTTTGGGTGGACCAGGACTTTGGAATAACCTACTATATAGAAGGATATGTTATGCTTAAAAGTTGGCATGCATCAGTAGCATCAACTCAGGAGTCAGACCACACCCCTTCTAAAAGGTCCTCATAAATGGCTAATTTCACTGCAACTGTGAAGTTTTTACTTGAAGCCTGTGAAGTCCTCCTGGAATAGCACTACCTGCCAGAGGGGCATTTTTACATGGAGGGGTTTTCTGTGCCTTTGTGGAAAAGGAGAGGAGAAATAGTTAGAAAGGATGCTCAGGGATTAGCAGCTCTGTACAGTGCTACAAAAGCATCCTGTTCTGCAAATAGTCCTGCATTTTAAACAATGCTTACATATATTTTGGGGATAATCACACTATAACTTGTTGCTTTCCTATATATGATTTTAAGCAGTTTTCTTATTGATAGATATAGTAGATAGCATTTAAAAAAAGATCATTCTTTTGGGGGGGACTTTCTTATTTGAAGTTTTCTTCCAGAGTATAGTGTACTTTGTTGTTGAAGACAGAAAAGGTGTATTCCTGGGGGACTTCACATTCTTTAGGGTCGTTGTTAATTCATTTGGCACCTAGATTCACATATTAGAGGAAGGTGGTTCACACAATTCAGTATAGCAAAAGCGACTGCATATTTTTAAAATGCTGTTTATTTAAAGAATCTGTTCTTCCCTAGCCAGCTGGAAACCCAGCTGTGATGCAGCTTGAAGATGGGAAAGTGAAACTAGATTAGAAACTGACCAGTCCTGATGGTGAGGAGGACAAGGCTTGGTTGTATCTTCAGGGGTAGAATTACCATTATAATGTCATTATTCCTTTTAGTGGCTGCTCTCCTCAGCAGACTGGGATTCTTGGAGGCAGGAACCATATTTTATCTCTGAGTTCTTGTTTCTTTTTGCTCTCCTGCCCTCAGAATTTGAGGCTGCCCCTGGCTTACAGTGAGACTCTCACAGAGTGTCTTTTGAATAAAGTCAAGTGAAGTTAAAAAAGCAAGCTTCCAGATTAATACTAAAACAATTTTAACTTGCCATTGTGTGACACTAAGTCCTGTGCTGAAAAGCTAAGTTTAATGATAGCCTTTACCTATGCTGTGGAAACCTTTCTTCCAAAGGAATCATTATCATCTGGAGTACTTAACCACAAAGTGCTTAACCATTGTGCTGATTAGCGTTAATGGGATTTAAGCAGTGGAGAATAAAAGTCTTGTTGTAGAGGAAAGACCTTTTCTTTTTGGAGGGTAGATTACCACTTCCCAACCCTGTGTTGAAACAATAAAATGACTATCAGTTTGAACTAACAAATGGTAAACTAGAGAGGGGTATATTAACTAACTAGGCAATTAACTTCCTCTTACCATCTTTTATTATTGAGGACATTTTAAATTTATTTCCTAACAGCAAATGCATCAAGTTAGCTTTTTCTTTATAAAATTGTATTTGTACTTTTGAATATATAGTACATTTATATGGCTCAATTCAGAAAGTACGTAAGACTATAGGGTGGAAAGTCTCCCTCTCACTTTGTCCTCGGCTACCCAGTTCTACAGCAATTGTAAAATAACATATTCTTTAAATGTGTATTTTTCTAAAAAGCAGAATGTTTTCAAAGTAGTCTCATATATATTTTTAACAGATGGAGAATGTTAATTTTGCCATTAAGCTAATTTTATGGTAAATTCTTCCCTTATAATAGATATTTTTAAAAATCTGACCCAAGATCTTAATTGGTAATTTACCTCTCAGATATAACCCTAGGGTCAGGAGAGAAAATACCAACTTACTTCTTAGATACTTTGCCATTCAGAAGTTTTCCATTACAATGAATTTTGTGATTCTTAGCTGAGGTGCTCAGGAAGAGAGCCAAAGGGTTGTTACTGAGCTTTGGGGCTGCAGCTGTGCCCATACAGCAGTTCCTACTGTTTCACATTCTTGCTAATCGCACAGTAGCATCCATGTGGGAAATCACATGATTCCATATATGGAAAGAGAAAACTCCACAGTGCATGATTGCTTTGATTTTCATTTAGAAACCGAAGACCCCAGTTGCTGATGAAGAGTTTGATTTTGACCATATTCCTGTACAGGGATTCCAGGGGGAATTAGCCCCTCACGTGCTAGTTTGAAGTACTGCGTTTAAGGTAACTGATTTGACAATAGTGCTAAAATGTCAGAGGATCAGGGAATTGCTATTTGGATAAATGGGGAAAATGCAGCTATGCAAATCTAAACAGTGAGAAGTCTTAACCCTCTGAATCCTGTTGGCTTAATGGTATGTAGCAATTTTGAACATTAATTTGGAAAAGGAATGGTGACGTCAGTATTAATGAAATCCCCACCTGTGCAGTCTTCAATAACTTGTTTCTGGGTCTTTCTTATCAAGGTCTGAAGTGTTGTTAATATAATTTACACTGAAGGTAAAGAAATGTACTCCCAAATTTGGGTTTGGTTGGATGTCTGTGAAATGCGGATTTTTGTCTTGCTTGTTTCTAGTGAATTAACCCTCCTCTCTCACTCTACTGATTGGAATTTGTACATAGAAATACATCTAGACCTGGCTGGTGTGGCTTAGGGGATTGAGCACTGGCCTGTGAATCACAGGATCGCTAGTTCAATTCCTGGTTAGGGCGCATGCCAGGTCCCCAGTTGAGGGTATGTGGGAGACAACCAACCTCACACGGGTGTTTCTCACCCTTTCTCCCTCCTTTCTACTCTCTCTAAAAATAAATGGATAACATGTTTTGGAAAAAAGAAAAAGAAAGCAATACATCCGGTTTATGAATTTCAAGAGATGATATAAGGAACTCTTTAGAAAAATGGGGAAAGTAGATGAATTGATTGGTGGAAATACTAAATTATGACAAGTTTGAAAAAAACATTGTCTTATGTGAAATGAGTCCTTTAAAAACAACAGCACAGAGACGAATCATGGTGAGCTAGAGATCCACTGAAGGCTGTAGGAACTGAAGCAAACCTGGAGGGTGATTAAAAGGCATTAGATTCTACGTATCATCTAGAATCAGATGATAGTAGTGGAGGGGAGGGGGTTAGGGCGTGGAGGGATTGAGCAAAAAGGAAAAAGGACTCACAGACATGGACAACAGTGCGGTGATTGCTGGGAAGAGGGAGGTATAAGGGGATTAAATGGTAATGGGGGAAAAAAAAACAATAAAGATTAAATAAATAAATAAATGACATTAAAACGACATGAAAGAGAACCTACTGTACCCAGGCAAAAACTGGGGAGCTTTTGCCAATCTGAGGTCAAAAAGACAGATTCACACTGACTGAGAGCATTTGCTGCTAATCAGCTGTGATGTTTTTGGTAATTATGAAATGAGGTTAATTTAAGGCACCTTCTTTTTCTGGATAGTTGCCGTCAGTGGAGTGTGGCATACGAGCTTCATTCTACAGCAACATTCCCTTCCCACTTTGTACATGCAGTGAAATCCAAATAGCCTCTCCAGGGATTTTCTTTGGACAGAGAGCCTGTGTAGCTCTTCTCTGTGCCTCTGCTCAGGACCTGATTGTGTTGCTTGCCTCCTGTGGTTGGGGCTGGAGGTGGTTAACATTCCATTTACCCTTGCGGAGGTCTCCAGAGTGGCCAAGGCACAGGTATCCTAGAGGGTTTCTGTTTCCTACTAGCAACATCGACCCCCAATATGTGATGTTCAGATTACTTTTTATTTTCTCTTCAGAAACAGAATCCTAAATGGTTCTCTTTTTCCTTCACAGATTTCCTGCCCTATGCAGAGCACATTGCGCACCGCCCCCCCATCCTCTTTCCATCCCTGATTTGTTTATACAGACTGAAGATTTGTCTTTGTCCTTTAGGCTGGGATGTTTTACTTGGTCTTGATCCTGATCTTGGTCCAACTAACAGAAGCCAAGCTGAGCTAACATTCCTCAGAACTAAATGAATGAGAGGAAGGTCACCACATGGCTAAATACCTGATCCAACCCACGGGCAAGTCAGGACATCATCAATTTGATTGTGACAGTGATGTAATTTGGTAACCCAAAGGTTGTATTATTAAAAGAGCTTTGTTTCAATTCTATCTTTCAAATGTTTGCTTCAACAAATGTTTGAATACATGCTCTGTGTCAAGAACTAAGGACCCTAGGGAAGTTGCATCAGACACAGTCCTTGCCATCAAGGAGCTTACAATCTAGAAGTTCACATATAGAACAGTCATTCACTCCAGGATATGATGAATGCCATAAGATATACAAATATAGTGCTTTTGGGAGGAGGGGAAGAGTCATAAAGGGAATATTAGACCTGGTTAGAGGATTAAAGAAGTTTTCTTGGAGAAGTAGTTGGAGCTAGGGTTCTAATATAGGTAAGTTGGGGTGGCTTATGGATAAAGAAAGATGAGATCAACTGATTAAATTGATTCCATGCAAGTAGCTGTGGGATGTGTTAGTAATACAGAAAATAACCAGGATGAAAGAGAGAAATTGACAAGTATTCCTCATTTTTTTTCTTAATCTTAGAGTTTTAGTCTTTTTGGCCTGTATCACTTACATGACACTTATCGTTTAATGTCATGCATTTTAATAATTATTTTTGGTGGGTCAGTATCTTATCTTCTTCACCTGATCGTAGATTTTGAGGGCAGTAACTTAAAATATGGCTAAGTAAGTATTTGATTAATGGCTATTGCCAAGAAAGAAGGGGATGAGTGATCCCTTTTGCTTTCTCTGCCAACTGTCTATATGTCCTAGACAAATGTCAGGGTTCTTTGAATGACAGCCCAGACTAAGTGACAGACCAACCATGGAAAATATCTTCAGACATTTTGATAAAGGGCAGAAGTGTTGCTTCTCGGTTATGTTTCAGTTCAGTTTTCTTTTTCTTGATAGTCCATAGTGTTATTTTCTTGTAAGTAATTCTCTTCTCAAGTTTTAGAATTATATCTAGGTGGTTTTCTTCACGCCTGTCAATATTTTGGCTTATGTTTTCTTTCTGTCTTGGTTAGTTAGCATTCTGAAAAATTTTCCAGATTCACTTGCCTTGTGAGCTTTTTGGATATTCCCCATTCTGGTCTGTTACTCTCGCCTGTTTGTGCTTGAAGATGAATAGCTTAGGAAGTAAGAGGTGTGACCAGGTGTCTTCTGTAGTAAGCTGAGGTCACAAATTAGGAATGGTTGTACCTTTTTTTGCCTAGTAGGTAGCTAGGGGATGTCTGGAGGCCAGTTCTTAGATTTTTTTTTTCTCCTAAAAGTGTATGGAGTGGGAACCCAATGCTTTGTCATATCTCTCTTTAGGCATATTCATTCTTTCACCATTTCCTTGAAATGAGACATTTTCTGCCACGTGTGCTGGGCAGAAGTACCCCATGGGGGCTGTGGGCAGGGGCTCTCTAGAGGGAGTTCTCTTCTAGCTCAGAGCTCCTAAGGACCATTAGTCATCACCTTGCTATGGCACTCAGCTTGCTCAAGTCAGGGTCCCTTCCACTGGTGCCTGTGGCCATTAGTATAATCTCAATACAGTACCCACCCTGTTGCTTAGGCCAGTAATGAATTTCACAAACACTGTACCATTGATGACTGTATTCTAGAGTAACTTTATGTGGCTTTAGAGAGGAGAGTTTACATCCTACTCAGGATGAAACAAATCAGTTTAGTTGATGATCTGTTGTCTCTGACTTCTGTCTCTGAATGAGAAAAACCATCAGGGCTTGTATCCAATGTGACTTTTCTAGCATTGTCATTGGTTGATTGGATTTCAGGGGGAAAAAAACAAAAAGAAGAATAGTTTTTTAAAAAGGGAAAAAAGCCCTGGCTGGTGTGGCTCAGTGGATTGAGCGCCAGCCTGCGAACCAAAGAGTTGCTGGTTCGATTCCCAGTCAGGGTACATGCTTCACTTGTGGGCCAGGTCCCCAGTTAGGGGCATGTGAGAGGCAACTGGTCAATGTATCTCTCACATATTAATGTTTCTGTCCCTCTTTTTCTCCCTCCTTTCCCATCTCTCTAAAAATAAATAAAATATTTTTAAAAATAAAAAAGAAGAAAGGAGTCTCAGATCATGATATGATCCAGTTGCTGCAGAGTGAAACCAAGGCTCACAACTGAAGAATTTCTTTCAAAGGGCCCTGGGGCTTCCAAAGGCAGCCTGTCAGATTGCTTACTCTTAGTTGGTTTCCTTTTTATAGTCTATTCATATAGGTGGTTTTATTTCTGAGACCCTCTTACCTGGGGCTCCATCTCTCACATTTTATCCTTCCATGCTCCCTGCCTCCTACTTAGGGTTGCTGTCATACTTGCTTTTGTAATAAATATAACAGCCATTACTCAGCCCCCATTCCAGAAATTTCTAGTACAAAGTTTCCAACCCTGCCTTGGGCTTTGTTTCCAACCCTGCCTTGGGCTTTAGGTCTGACAGACTTCGTGGGACAGTAGAAACAAGGCCTGGGATAAGGTAGAAGAACTACATGTGACAAATCTGGCTAAATTTCTCTCAGGTCTGATATTCTTTTTAAAGTGTATTTTATTGATTACGTTCTTACAATAGTCCCAATTTTTTTCCCCTTTGCTCCCTTCTTCCCAGTACCCCCCTTTCCTCCAGCAATCCCACCCCCTCTTAATTCATGTCCATGGGTCATGCATATAAGTTCTTTGGCTTCACCCTTTCCTATGTTATTCTTAACACCCCCTGTCTATTTTGTACCAACCAATTATGCTTCTTAATCCCTGCACCATTTCCCCATTTCTCCTCCTTCCCCTTCCCAACTGATAACCCTCCAAATGATCCCCATATCTATGATTCTGTTCCTATTCTGGTTTGCTTAGTTGGATTTTGTTTTTATTTTTTAGATTCAGTTGTTGATAGTTGTGAGTTTGTTGTCATTTTAATGTTCATAGTGTGGATCTTCTTTTTCTTAAATAAGTCCCTTTGACATTTCATGTAATAATAGCTTGGTGATGATGAGCTCCTTTAGCTTTACCTCCTCTGGGAAGCACTTCATCTGCCCTTTTATTCTAAATGATAGCTTTGCTGGATAGAGTAATCTTGGTTGTAGGTCCTCACTTTTTATCACCTTGAATACTTCTTGGCAGTTCCCTCTTGCCTGCAAAGTTTCTTTTGAGAAATCAGCTGAGAGTCTTATAGGCACCCCTTTGTAGATAACTCTCTGCTTTTCTCTTGCTGCTTTTAAGATTCTTTCTTTATCTTTAACCTTTGGCATTTTAAATATGATGTGTCTTGGTGTGGTCCTTTTTGGGTCTAGCTTGTTTGGAATTCTCTATGCTTCCTGGACTTGTTTGTCTATTTCCTTCACCAAATTTTGAGAATTTTCCTTCATTATTTTCTCACGTAAGTTTTCAATTTCTTGCTATTCCTCTTCTTCTTCTGGCACCCCTATGGTTCGAATGTTGGCACATTTAAAGTTGTCCCAGAGGTTCCTAAGCCTCTCATTTTTTTTCAATTCTTGTTTCCTCATTCTATACTGGTTGACTGTTTTTTTCTTCCTTATGTTCCAAATCATTGATTTGAACCCTGGTTTCCTACCCTTCACCATTGGTTTTGTGTGGATTTTCCTTCATTTCATTTAGCATAGCCTTCACTTCTTCCCTTATGCATTTGCCATACTTAAGCATATCTTTCAAGCCTGTGAGCATCTTTATCACCAGTGTTTTGAACTCTGCATCTCTTATGTTAGCTATCTCCTTGTCTGTTAGGTTGGCTATCTCCTCATTGCTTATTTCTCCCACTGTAACTTTAATCCGTTCTCTCTTGTGGGCCATACTTCTCTGTCTCCTCATCTTGACAGGCTCCTGTGTTTGTTTGCCTCTGTATCTTAGGTAGAACTGTTGCACCTGTTATGTTATAAGAGGTGGAGCCTTAGGTATTCATCAGTGCAGGGTGACCTGTTTCACCACGTAGTGGTGCTGTGTGTGGGGGAGGGGTCTGAGAGGGAACAATGCCACTTGCTCAGCACTTGCCCTTTTTCCAGACACTTCTCCCACTTCCATATGGGACTGGCAGCTCTCTAGCTATTGCCCTGGCTGTTGTTGCCAGAGTGGGTGAGTCTGTGGATGTTATAGGGCTGGGGGGTGGGGGGGGTGGAGGGGTGGAGCTTTAAACAAGCGGACTCTGCTGAGAGACCGGCAGTTTCTTCCTCTGCCCCAACTCCCACTAGTTTGCCTAGTCAAGAGCAGTGAGGCTTTATTTTCCTCGGTGCTGGGACTGTGAGCTGCATGATCTGGTCCAGTGCTGGGAGTGCTCCCCATGTGTCCCTCCTGACTTTTTAAAACATGTGACTGCACTTTCTACTGGCCTGCTGCTGCCGCTGCCACCGCTGCCACTGCTACCACAACACCGCATCCTCTCCGCCCCGCTTCCGCCCCCCCTACCTGTCTGGATGAGTATTTCTTCTTTATATCTTTGCTGGACTTCCATACAGCTCAGTTTTCTGGAACTTCTGGTTGTCTCTAGTTTTGAGGTAGTTGTATTCCTTCTTAGTTGTGGAGGGAGACACAGCATGTCTGTCTAGGCCTCCATCTTGGCCAGAAGTCTCAGGTCTGATTCTTTTGGACAAAACATGAGGTTTTCCCAAGGAGGCTTCTCTCATACACTCAGGTCTCATTTTCAAAAGCGAATGTTTTCTCTAAAAAGGCTAGTAACATTCACTGGCCTCTTAGTAACATGTATATAAAATTGTCTTGGCCAAGTACTGATGAGAATCCCTTTCAGATGGCACTTCTGAGGCTCAGCCCAGATGACTTAGGCTGATACTGAGAAGGCCTAGGATGTGGAGCTGGGTAGTGTCATACTCTGGGCAGAGCAAGATATCACCATCTCTGAGATAAACTCCTTGCTGCTGGGAGAGAATCTAACCGGTAGACCAAAGGGAGGCACACGAGTTGCCCCAGCTTGGGAGGGAGCTCACTGTCTTTGTTTCTCATTATATAAATTACCTGAGTAGGTTTCCACTGTGCGTGGTTTGCAGTCAGCTCACAGAGAGGGCAAATGGGAGCTGGAGCTGAAATGGTTCCCTTGGGAATACTGTTGTCACTCCTGCTCCTTTTACCCCAGCTTCTACCTTTGCCCACACATAATGTGGGCTCCGTGCTTCTCCTGCGTGGTGTCACAATCTCAGGGACTCTGATGAATGAGCTGCTTTAAGCCCAGAGCTTGTTGTATAGAGTTAAGAGTTAAAGACATTGGTTCTGGGTTATTTCTGTAAAGGGGTCACTTGGAACCTTTAGTATAGGGAGCTGTATCTAAAAGAAAACATCAAGTTGGGCCAAGGTTATGAACCATATATTTTGATTGATGGATTGATTTTAGAAAGAGAGGAAGGGAGAGGGTGAGAGAGAGAAAAAAACATTGATTTGTTGTCCCACTTATTTATGCATTTATTGGCTGATTCTTGTATGTGCCCCGACTGACAATCAAATCCACAACCTTGCCATATCGGGATGATACTCTAACTGAATGAACTACCCAGCCAGGTCCATGAATAATATCTTTTAAAAGTAAATACAAGAGTTTGCTTTTCTCATCTCTGAAGTTAAATAACAACCTAATCATTCCAGGGTAGGGATAAGTCTTGTCATTGTAAGAGGAGAATGGAAAAGGGTAGTAGTGTTGCTCCGTCTTTGTGACTCAGGGTAATCCAGCAGACATTACTCTTCATTCTATGTTTCAAAGATCACTTTCCTTGGAAGAGTTTATTACTGACAACTGTGGGTTTTAGGGAGGGGTCTCCTGGCTGACTTGCACTTGACCTGATCACTCTTAAAGATGGAGGCTGGTCTGTGGATCCTTTCATGCGCTCCTCCAATAATGTTACAGATGTAGTGTTTGGTTCTTTCTCCATCCCCTCCTTCACAGGTCACTCCATCACTGGCTCTTCTTTCTGACTGCCTTGTAAAGGCTACAGTTCCTAAGAGACTGTCCTTGGTTCTCTTCTCAATTTATGTAATCTGTTTTGAAGCTTCAACTACACAGAGCACCGTGGTTAAAACTGTATGCTCTGGAGCCAACTTTCAAGGGTGAATCTTGGCTATGTGACTTACTTGCTGTATAACCTTGGGCAAATTAGTTAACCTCTTTGTGCCTCAGGTCCCCCAACTGTAAAATGAGGCTAGTAATAATACTTACCTCATAGTATTGTCATAAGGATTCAGAGTGTCGCACCATGTAAAGTGCTTAGGAACAGTACCTACTTGTAGAAAATATTTAATGTAGACTAGCTGCAATTACTGTTATTGTCACATCTGTTGGTGATGGGAAGAGAATGGCTTTGAATTCTTTTATTAACATTGTGACTCTGCTCCTTTCTAGCTATGTGAACTTGGGAAATTCCCAATAGCCTGTGGCACATTGTTTCAGTAATCTATGGCTACATAACAAACCATCCCTAAATGTAGTGGCTTCAAACAGCATTAATTATTAGTTATTATTTCTCACAGTTCTAGGGATTTACTGAGTCAAGCTAGGAGGCTTAGTATCTTTTATGTAGTCTTAGTCAGATAGTGGCCAAGCAGTCAGACAGTAGCTGAGACTGGGTCATTTCAAAGTTTCCTCTCTGATAGATCTAGCAGCTGATTCTGGCTGGTTTTCCTCTGGGAGCTTAGCTGAGGCGGAGGACCAGGGACCCTGCCTGGGTTTCCTCATAGCTGGGTGGCAAGGTCCCAGAGTGAGCATCCCAGAAGAGGGCCAGGCCAAAGCTGTATTGCCTTTTATGATCCAGCCTCCAAAGTTACTCTATCACTTCTGCCACATTCTTTTTGTTAGAAGAGAGTTACTAAGACCTGAATTAAACTTCACTTCTTGGTGGAAAGATTGTCAGAGAACTGGTGGACATATTTTGAAACCATTACAGTTGGCCCTCTGGTCACAAATTATTTATGTTCCTCACACATAAAAAATACACTCATCTTCACCCAAGATCCTCCTTCTTCAAAAAAGTCTCATTGCTGGATTAGGATCAGGCTCAGGAGCCAGGGTCTCCTCATCTAAATCAGGTCTAGGTCCATATGAAACGTCTCTGATGCAGTTCCCTAAGTAGAGCAACTTGAATGCTGCTCCTCTTGATCTGAAGAAGTAAATTAAGAGGACAGGTTATCTGCCTCTCCTGCATCACCCCCCCCCCCTCGCCACAACAATGCTAGAATAGACTTAGGATAACTGCTATGGATGCCCCTATATTGGTAATGGTTAAACATTTTATTTATATACTTTTATTTTATTATTTTTAAGACATTATTTATTTTTATTTAAAAAAGTTTTTTAAAGATTTTATTTATTTATTTTTAGAGAGAGGGGAAGGGAGGGAGAAAAAGAGGAAGAGAAACATACATGTGTGGTTGCCTCTTGCACATCCCCAGCTGGGGACCTGGTTTGCAACCCAGGCATGTGTCCTGACTGGGAATTGAACCGGTGATATATATTTTAACTTTAAATTTTGAAATAACTTCAGACTTACAAGAAAGTTGCAAAGATAGTGCAAAGAGTCTTTTGCCCTCTGCAAATGATACAACCATGTAAAACAATCAAAACCAGGAAATCAATGCAATACTATTAAATTAATCTATAGACCTCATTCAAATTTTATCAGTTATCTTCATAATGACTATTTGCTAGTCTGGGATCCAATCTAAATCTCACATCACATTTATTTGTCATGTCTCCTTAATCTTCTATCTGGGGTATATGTTACCATTTAGAAAGGTGGAAGCCAGCAGTCACTAGTCCGTAGCAGTTCTGAAATCCAGCTTGGCACATAAGTAGGCTCAGTCCTACTACCTGAGAATGACTCTCCACTGTTCTTGGTTCTACCGTATGGGCTCCTGTTTTTGCTCTCTGAATTATCCTTTCTTTTCCATAAAATGTAGCAGCCTGTGTATGCAGTTAAGTAGTTTTCTTAGTGTTCTGTGTTCTCTCAGGTGATGGTCAGTCAGGTATGGCCACAAGAGAAGACACAGAAGAGGAACAAAAGAACCAAATTTACTATACTCACATGGGTCACTGCCTGCCACAGGGGAAATACCATGTTTTGGTCAGGTGGCAGAAGACAGAAAATGGTGGTGGTGGGGGCATTAGGTTAGAGTCTTTATTGGGGTTTTCTTGGGGAAAGCAAAGAGGTCAGGGTGACAAATTAGGATTGGCTAGTTTGAGTAATTTTTGTGGGTTCTAAACTATAGAGGTCATTTCTGGTGGCCTGATACCTGGTCCTGGAATGATTAAGGGTCAGATTAGAGGTGGTATAGTTCTGGACTGGTTGGTTTGCATACCAAAAGCATGCTTCTGGCTGAGTCCTTTGCTATCTCTAAGAATTGGCTAGCTCTGACAACAGCCTCTTCCTAGAAAGGGTTTTTAAAGTTGCCTAAACATCATACTATATAGAATATAAACACTACATGCAGTCCACTCAGCCTGCTTCATTCCTGTAGAAGTTTGGGAGTCCAAAGGCTTCTTTTCAGTTTGTACTACTTGTCCCCTTTAGTCCAAGCTGGCCGTGTTCCTGCGAGTACACTTTCAAAAAATATTTGTGATTTGCCTATGAATCTTATTCGGGTTAACTACCTTAGACAAAAGCCACATTCTTAAATCTTATCAAAATAAACTCTTCTCTACCTTGAGTTCCCTGTGAGGCTGCTGTGGGACAACATCTTTCAGATTAGGGGAATCCCTATACTTTAACAGGAAGGACCTGAGAGGCACCTCCCTAGAATTCTTAGAGGGCCTATTGTCTGTGTCAAAGATTCTTTGAGGCACTGTCTTTGATCTTTCTGAGATTTAACAAAGGATACAACCCAAAATGTCTCAGACTGAGCTCATTATATTCTCCTTGCCATAGTCTATTGACTAGGGTGACCATCTCAGATAACAGCATTGATCTAGTTTTCCAAGCCCTTAGAAATCTCAAAATCATCTTTGGTTCCTTTCTCACCTTAATCCCTTGTATGCAGTGTATTGTCAAGTCATGACAGTGTTTACTCCAGCAAAATTTCTTCAATTCAAGTCTTTCATTCATGATGCTCTAGTTGGGTACTTATTTCTTACCTAGACTGCTATAGCAGCTGCTGAATGGATTTCCTATTTTCAGAGTCTCTGCTCTCTTCCAGCTATAGTCTATGACTGGAATTAGCTTTCTAGAACAAATTAATTATCTCCCCAACCCAGAAATCTTCAATAGCTTATTATCTATAGACTAGAGTAAAAGCTCTTTCACACAGCATGCAAGGCTTTCCAAATTTTGATCCCTACCTGCCTTTGAGCCTTTATCCCACACTTCCACACTCACTCTTTGACATAGGCAAAATGTACTGTTGTGAAAGTTTTCAACACATTTTGCATTTTTCTTCATAGTGCTTCTGCATACTCTGTTTCCTTGGCATGGTATGCATTTTCATTCCTTCTCAGTCAGTTGCTAGCCTCATCCTTCGAGGCTCAACTCAGATCCCACTTCTCCTCAGAGCTCTTTCTGACCCCCTCAGTTCAAATGAACCATGCCATTCACTATGTTTCTGTGGACGTTCATAGCTCTTCTGTAATCGTAATGGTCCATCCTATTACTTAGCATAGTCAGATGGGGGACGAGGGTGTGTGTGTATGGTCCTCCAGATGCTGAGCTTCTTGAGTGTAAAAGGGAACTGGAGCAAAGGATGCATCTTATGTATTTATTTTCTGTGTCCTTATATAACTTAGATAGCTAACAAGTGCTTGGTGACTTGAAAAGAGAATGAATTTTAATCTAGGAATAAAACTGGCATTTGGGAATAAGCATCTTGTTCATGGGAGGAGATTGGCTGAGGGAGGTAAAATGTTGGTAGAGATATCAATGGTAAATTGAGGCAGCCACTTTACATGAAGATGGGGGGTTGGTTTAGTTACAGGTTGTGACATTGGACTCTTTACTATCATTGTTCCTGTTATTTATAATAATGAAAACCAAATCTCTGATGTGTGGATTGGAGTGTGTTTTATTAGCCTCTATGGGAAGCACCTTGAAAAGATTATTCAGGGATAGGAGAATTTAAGTTTTTTTATACGACTGTATCCCTATCACCTCATCATACTTGGCATGTAATGGGAGCTCAATAAATATCAGTTAAGGAAAAAATGAGAGAAGTGATTTCCCCTATGTGACTCCAGATTACCTGCATGTGCCATACCCAAGGAACAGAACCAGGGGAGCTTGTTCAAAATCAGCTCAAGTTAAGAGAAGGCTTATTTGTCACACATGACTTATCCAGGATCCTCTTGATTCCCAGAGGATCCCTCAGAGGAGTAGGAGATATTAGGGCCTTCGGAGTAGGCTGGGTGATCAGTGGCAAGGAAATGGCAGAATTGCAATCTAAATCAGGCAACCAGAAATGACAGGAGCTTCTCTTAGGTGGCCAGGAGGAGAGTCTGGGCTGTGTCCTTAGTTAAGGAAGAGGAGACTGTTTAAGCTTTGTCAGGTTTTTTGTTATTGTTTTATTTTTAAATGGTGAGAATCCTTCCTGAAAATCAGCCTTCCTGAGTCCAATCTCAGCCCACTGTTTTCTGTATTATCTTTTGTGGGCTGTACTTATACCCTGTGCTTTGTTATGAGTTGACAAATGGAGGTTTCTTCTTCAGCTGTGAGAACTGGGGTGGAGAGAGTGTTTCAAGATAATTAGGTAAGTGGTATGGCATCAAAATAGAGCCTGCATGGGTTTATAGTTTTTCTTTGAAAGTTTTAGCAAAATCCTGGGCTGAGAGATGATCTGGATGTCTGTAATACTGAATATCTTTCTTGAAGCTGGACCTCCCCTGTATTCCATTCTGAGTATCAAACCCGGGAAGCCTCTCCAAGTCTGTGATTGTGATAATTGGATGGGAGGGATCGGGGCAATTTAGGAAGATGATGGGGGCCTGACCTCTTCCTGCCTTTAGGATTCATAAAGGAGGGAGAATGGGGAAAATGATGAATAGTTGATCAAAAAATGGGGAGTGTCCCTCCTAAATTAGGACAGCTGGCTCAGTGACAAAATTGTTTTACTCTGCTAATGGCTCTCAGCACTAGATACTATGGAAACAGAAATTAAACAATGACTTTGGGCAGTTCTCTCCATCCAGCCAGGACAGTGTAACAACTTCTCTCTGCCCTTGCCCAGCTGTGGATTCGTCTAGGGAAGTCTCAAGAGTCTTGAGAGAGAGGGCTTATTGGGCCCATGCCCCTAGATTCCAGGGAAGGGGTAGATTCAGTTCAGAGGAACCTCAGGGGATGGTGGGTTTTGCATTTGCGTGACCTTTGGCTTGTCCTTGGAGACTCGGTGCCTTGCTGTTTTTGATAGAGCTAGCTCAAGGTGACCTCTTTCCATTCCATAGATGGGAGAGTTGGCCTGCTTGGTGTCTCCATATCCCTGAGAAACCAATTTTGCTACAGAGCTGGGTGAACCATATGGCAGCCTAGATTACAATGACTGTTGGCGTTTGTCAACAGAGAGCAGGCTTTTTGGCTATAGTTAATCCCTCAGATAGGGTTGCCACACCATCTGTGAACACAGCATATAGGATCAGCTAGATGGGCATGCGGTCCTGTTCTTATCCACTCCCTTCTTCCCAAAGAAAGGGAGAGGCAAGATCATCATCAAATATTGGCTGATAGGTATGTTTTTTAGCTGTTCTCTTGTTCTGTTTCTTGAAGGATGCTGTGGGGGCGGGCAGTGAGTGGTCTAGTAGTCATGTGTCTTGCTCTTAAGAGGTTTATACAGTCTAGTTGGGGATATCAGATTAACGTGAAACAATAACAAGCAACATAAAACAAAAGGCACATAACAATTGTAAAGAGGGAAACTAGACTATACAATTCAGAGATAAGGAAGATCAATTAAGGGCTGAAAATGTCCAAGACAGAGTTAGGATTGGAGGTCAGTCTTGAATAAGGAATGAATAGGTTTTGTGATTTAGGAGGATACGGGGAAGGCTTCTAGGCCAAAAGAACAACATGAGCAGAGTAGAGACAAGCATGATGTCTTTACAGGACCACAAGGAGATTAGTGTGGTAGGGGGTAGAGATATAGGGGAGATAAGATTAGGAAAGGAGGGCAGGACCAGATTAAAGAGGGTCTCCAGAGACAGGCAAAGAAGTTTGTACTGGGTTCTGGGGGTGATATGGTGCCATTGTAGGTACTGGTGCAGAGATATGATATGAAGTGAGGAATGTTTGCAGATACTTTGCAGACACAATTTGGAGTGTACTGGAATTGGAGAGAGATAAATGTTCAATAAATCAAGGAGGGCATTATAAAATCCTTGAAGCCCTGGAGACTAGGGGAAGAGTCTGGTAAACTAGATGGCATTTTTTTCCCAGATTCTATTAGACTTGGTGATAAGCTGGGTAGCAAGCCTGAAGGAGAGAAAGGGGTCAAGGTTTGATCTTGGAAAGCTGGGCAAAATAATAGTCCCATTAGCAAAAATTGAATAGTTTGAGGAAAAGTAACTTTAAGGGAGAAAATGATGAGTTTGGCAATGATTTTATTTACTTAAGAAATACTTTTGTGACACAACGTACTTAACACTGTACTAAGCACTTTAGAAATGTTAACTCATTTAGTTCTCATAATAACCTTATAAAATAAATAATGTTATATTCCTCTTTATTACACTGAGAAAATCACAAGCATAGAGAAGTTAAATAATTCACTGAAGGTCATGAGGCTATAAATAAATGGCAAAGCCAAGATTCCGAACCCCGACAGTTTATGCTAGGCTCCCTCTTGTTGCTGAGAGACACAGTAGACAGTAGGAGATCAAATATTTGGGGGATGCTTTCTTTTTGCAGAACCCTTTGCAGGAAATGTAACAATGAACATAATGTGAATAAACCACCAAGGAGCTTGTAAAGTTCTAGTGAGGGAATGGCAGATCGTCAAATCATGGTCAAAAGTACTAAGTTTTATGCTACAAGGGAATAGAACACAAAGACAGAGAGAGGGGGACAAATACATATCTAGTTAGAGATATCAGAAAAGGCTTCAAGGAGAAGGAGAAGGAATTATACCTAAACCTTAAAAGGTAGGTCAAGGAGACTTTGATAGTTGATAGGAGGGGAATGTCCTTCCTGGTAGAGATAAAAGCTTGAATAAAATCACGAAAGAAAGTTCAGACATTTTTGGGACCAGTACACTGTATAGTACCTAGCTCAGTAAATGTTTGACTTGAACTAGGATGGGAGATGGTTTCTTTAGGCTGCAATATACAACATGAATTGGAGAAGCAGTAAGAGAGAAGGCTGGGTATCTAGCACCTTTATTGAGGACTGAAGATGCTTTCCTTTCTCCATTGTATTTTCTTGGATTTTTTGTTGAAAATTAATTAACGATATATGCCTTCTCACAAATGAATCATGAAAACAAGCTTCTTTTTAAAAATTAAAACACTACCAGTAAACCTAAAAAAAAAAAAAAAAAAAAAAAGAGAGAGAAGTCTGGGGCTCCCTTGATAGAGGGCTGTAACCTAAGTGAGAAGATGAGACTGGAGATTAGAATTCCAAGTCCATTGCCTACAAATGAGGAAAGGATAACTCCTGGAGGGAAGATTACGGGAAGTGCCGAGGGCTGAGGATGGAGCCCTTTGTTTTTATGCATGTAGATATGTAGGCTATTCTTACCTTGGGAGGAGCCCAAATATTTCCTAAAATGAAGCCTGTTGGTTTGTGGGATGTGGTTGTTTCTCTCCTAGACTAGGAGACTATTTCTTCTTCAGGGGTTTCCCAGTCACCTGGATAAATGTCCTTGTCCCCTAACTAGACAGGAATCCTTAGGACCCTTCTTCCTGGACTCCAGAAGGAATAGCAAAATACGAGGCCATGCACACATTACAGGTGCAGAGGTGATATTTCAAGGAATCATGGGTTCCGTGTGTAGTATGAGACTTGAGATTACTGTCTCGTTTGTCATGGGTGGTCACTTCCAGAAGGCAGCAAAGCATGATCCATTCTAGTAATCCACATCTCATTAGGCCATTAAGGATAATTCTTAGAAGAACAGTGCCGAGTAGAGACAGAACTTAAAAGTACAGAGGTCAGGCATTACTCGTGGACTTCTTCAATGCACATGCTAAGACAACCCTAACCTCAGACTTCATCTCATAAAACAGCACAGTCCTAGGACAGAGATGTCAGTTTAAAGTCCAATTTTCCACTTAATATCTCTATGACCTTGGAACAACTGACCTTTGCAAGCCTGTCTCTTCCACTGAAAAATAGTGTTGTTGATATTTGCTTTTCTTACCAGCAGGATTGTGTGAGGCTTAGAGGAAATAACGTCTGTGAAAGTGCTTAGAGACTACGAAGTGCTGTATCAGAGTGTGCTGTTATTATTACAACCACTAACTAGTTTGCTCACTTTTTTTTTATTTTGAGAGTCTGTTTATTAAAGCTGGGGACAGTGAAACAAGGAAGGGCCCAGGGTAGAGGAAGCAACAGGAGAGTCTAGGCGGGGCTGCTTTGGCTCTCTAGGAACATTATGGGAAAGAAGTGAGCCAAGGTGGGTCTGCTGTCAGCTAACTGGAGAGTCAGAGGAAAGGGGACTTTGGGGACAGGGTCAGGGGGTTAGCCCAGGACAAGCTGCTGTTGCACATTGCTCCCCTGTTTACAAGTCTGTGGAGTCCCTTAGAGTTTAGGAGATGCACGCCTGTGGGGGAAAGAGAGGGGTCAGGGAAAGGCGCAGGCATGTTCCCAGGAGGGAAAGCGCGCCTGCTCACACTTAAATTAATACTCTGAGAGTATCTCTTGCAGAACTTCTTTGCAGTCCCTCTGCCAAGGACTTAAAGGGCAAGGCCACAGAGTGGGAGTCTGAGATGCAGTGTAAAATATTTCCTCAGGCAGACATGTTCTATTTCATCGGCTCTGTGATGCACTTACCTCCAAACCCCGTCCACTAACATCTCTGAATTGGGCTGTGCTTTCCAATTGGTGGCACAGTCGTTGTGATGAAGTCAGCTAACTCTGTTCTTGGAGCCAGGTGGACCACATGCACGAACTTCCTTTTTTCTACATGAATTGATAAAACGCATGGGGGCATTTTGCTGCCTCAGTAAGTGTAGAATTCAGTCTGTCTTTGAGCATCGTGCCTTGGGTCCTGCTCATCCTTTCTCATTGCCTAGATTGCTTAAAGCATAAATTTGGCTTGAACATATATGTCTTGATCTTGGGACATAATCTGCCTGTTGATTTAAAAAAAAAAAAAAAAAACTCAAGTGACAATTTTGATGTTATTGCCTGCTTCCTCCAAAAGTGGAAGGCAAGATGCATTTTGGTGAATGGACTGTTTATATAATGCTGTGTTTGACATCTTGGGCCCTGACATGTTAGAAGGTGAGCATCTGGTTTCCTATCCCTGTCCTGTAAACCCCTACCATAAACTCCTCCAAATGACAGACCCGCAGATACACTCTCGATGAAGCTTCTCTTCAGGATGAATTCTGTTCTTGTTTCTTTTACCTTTGAAAGTTCTTCAGATTTAATGGCAGATTCTTAGTGCCAATTCTTATTTCGTCTCCTACGGATGATCTGGGTGTGGACTTTCTACCTTTTGAGTGAATGGCAAGGAGACTTCTGAGCCACCCCCTCTTGCTGTCTGCTGTAGGTTCAGGGAATGGAGACCAAAAACTGGGAGTTATGAATGTAAACCCTCAGGTAAAGCAGGGTAAGTAAGAAAGAGGCACTGACACTTCTTGAGCATGTACTTTTGCAGACATTACTTCTTTTGATTCTCATAACAACCTAAAAGATGGGTCTTCCCTTCTCAATGTTACATCTAGGAACTTCTAGGCTCAGAGCAATTAGGTGAGTTCCAAGCTGGCCACTCTGGTTATAAGTGATGAGTTGTTTTGCACCCATGCTTTCTAGGCAGAGACAGTCTGATAAAAAAGAGAAGTGATAAGGGGATTACTTGCTCTTACTGATTAAACAGGCAGACCTTCCTGGCTAATGTGGAGACTCAAGAGATTGAAGACTTGTATATTGTTTCTTTCTTTTCCCTACCTAACTCTGGAAGTGGGCAGGTGATCAAGTGCCCTGACTGGAGTGGGCTGTGTTTCTCAGCCTCTGATTGGCCCTCTGGCCCCTACTTCCAGAGCCTCCTGATTCAGGTCAGATGCTGCTTGGCGCCCTAGAAATAACCGGGTTTCTAGCCCAGCATGACTCCCTGGAGCCCCTGGGCCTGCTAGGGCAATGCTTGCAGCACCTCGCCCCAAAGTTATGTTTGTTTCTATTATGTCACTTGCTTATTATAGGCAGCCTGCTAAGTTTCAGTTATCACCTCCTTGTGGTTCCCTGCCTTTTCTTCTCCTTCTGTCTTCCCCAATGCTTTGGGGACTCTGGGCACAGGGACCTAGGAGGCAGCATTCTAAATAGGCTCCTCTTACAGTTCTTCATTTGGAATTAAGCTTTTCTGCTAATTTTCCCCCGGGGATGAGCTTTTGTGAGAAGCACTGGCACTATAAATGGGTATTCTCTGTGTGGTCCACAGGAGGAGTGCCTCAAAGGGTTGAGAAGAGAGCAAATTGGGAGAGCAGGTCCTGGATTGGTGGGGGGTGGGGGAGGATTGGGTGGGGGCGCTATGTATTGGTTTAGATCTGCAGGAGTCAAATGCCAACCTCAAAAAGAGGATGCTCATTTTGGCCTCTGGTCTGGCCTTCTACTCTCTGTGACCTTGACAAGCACTTGCCCTCTGAAATCATTGTGTTCTAGAGCTGTTTCTGCACATTGACCTGAGAAATGCTTATTGAATCCTGGCCCTAGGGTTACAGTCATGGCTCTGAGACAGTGAACTGGAGAAACTACCCCAGATTCCAGTCTTAGGGGAGCTATAGGTTAGGTGCCTGTGCAGTGAGTCATGTGGGAGGCACCTCACTATGGACTGTAGTGTGTCAAATAAGAACTTAGTCTGTTAGGCATCTAGGCAGCCTCTGCCCCTTTCCAAAGTTACCATGAGAAGGAGTGGGCCTTTTCCCTCCTAACATCCCCATCTGATCTCTCATCTGTATGCTGGCACTTTGTAACTTCTACTTTATTGCTGTTTTCAGTCATTTCCCCAGCTTTGACCTGGTTATACCTGGGCCATCTCCCAGAGGTGCTGTCACATCACTTCTGGGCAACTGGGCTCGAAGCAGCTCCCATTTGGCCTTGTTCTGACTCAGGAGCCGGGCAGGGGAGGAAACGTCATTTGTATTAGATGCCAAGATGGGGCCCACAGAGGCTGTATGCTTCCTGGGATCAATGTTGCTCACCAAGAACATGTAGGCCCATAGATGTTGAGGTTTCCTCTGGGAAACAGTAGAGTTGAGTTTATGATTTTGTGTGTTTGGAGGGACAAGTATATAAACTGATACTCCTACTCACTCAGCATCTTCTCCTCCTTCCTTCTGAAGCACAGAGGGCCTGTCCATTGTTGTCTGAGGCCGGTCCTCCAGCTCTGCCTTGTACTCCATCCCTTCCCGACTTCTCAGCCTGACACTGTCGACTTTTCTTTCTCTCAACTGTCCCATCTTCGTCATCATCTCTGCTGAATCCTTTTCCTCCATTTTACAACATACTCAAATCTCTCCCACCTTGAATGACCACTGATCCTTCTGTTTTCTTCACATCCAAACTTCTTGAAAGAATAATCAAAGCACCTTGTCTCTATGTCACAACCCCTCCTCTCACAACCATTTGGTTTCTTCTCCAATTCCTACTCATCAAAACTGCTCTAAGTGAACTCCACGTCCCTAATTCTGCTAGACTATAAGCTCCTGGAGGCAGAGACTGTGTCTGTCACATTCACAGCTATCCATTCAGTCCTAGCACAGTGCTTGGCATGTAGTTGGTACCAAGATTGCTTATTTTTATGATGCATGACAGCCGAGCTGGGGATGAAGAGGTTAACAGGAATTCGCAGGGAGGTGTATGTAGATAATGCTGTCTTCCTAAATTGTCAAGTTAGAGAAGTCAATAAATCATTCAGTTTTATGAGAATCATATAGTTAGATTATCTGGTTAAAATTTTTATTTCTATTTCTTTGAATTTTTAGAAGAGTTTATGTGAGCCAAACTGACAACATATGCTAGGGGGCAAGATCTCAAATGCTCAAAGGCCTAGATAGTGAGATCACTTGCCCAAGGTCATAGAGTGAGATAGTAGCAGAGTTCTCACTGCTCCTGCCTCACTTCCAAGTTGGCACTAGCTCTCCTGCACCCCCACCCCCTTCCTGCCTCTCTTACAGGTACAGCCTATACGTTCTCCAGTTGCAAGCAGGACTCTGGCATCAGGAAGGCTGATTGCTTCCTTCCTGACTTGAGGGCGTGGCAAGGTGGGAGCAGCCTGTCCCGCAACTGCAGCATAAGGAGCCATTTCACTCCCCTGTCCCTAGTGTTAGAAATGAGTGATGAGCTGCAAAGGTATCTGAGCCAATGCCAGCCTTACCTATTGAGATGTGGAGCCTTGAAAGGAGAAACACAAGGGATGTGTTTGTTGAAGTAACTTGATTTTCCAGTTTCTGGGTTATCAAAATTTGGTGCCCCAAAGCTTGACATTGGAGCTAAAACTTATGGGAGCCTGGTTTGTGTATATTACTTATTTCCTTTGTGCCCACCTGGAAACCCTACCTGTATGGTCTGATGGTGACACCTTAGCCAGAGCCTGCAGGGAAGCTGCAAGTAAGATGGCACATTCTCCATCGTGTTTACCTGACCATTTCATTCTAGTCACTGATAATTACATCCTAAAAGATTCAGGAATGGAAAGCTGTAGGCTGGGAGAGGCTCCGGAGGAAAGAAGATACCTAGAACGTGAACCTTAGAATAATGCTGGCACCTCACATTTCCAGTTTCACCTCACTCATTTTCAGTTTTGTCCCTTTTATTTAACCAACATTTATCAAATTTTCCTTTTGGAGGACACAAAGATGAATAAGTCACATCTCTACCCCTGGGAAGCTCACAGCTAATAAAATATTTGGTCAACGTCTGTTACACGCTAAGCATTGTGCTAGGCTTATTCATTCATTCAACAATATTTGGGTTCCTCCTCTATATCAGGACTTATTCCAGGTACATAGAATATTAACAAAAGATTTCTGCCCTTGTGGAATTTACTCTCTAATGAAGAGAGGTCAATAATATAGAATATACATAATAAATAAGTAAATTCGATAGTGTTTAGAATTGGTCAATACTGTAAAAAGAAACAGAACAGAAAGGGGCAAAGGGAATGCAAGTAGGGGATTGCAATTTTAAATAGAGTGGTTATAAAAGACAAAATTTACAAGTGACATTAGTACAGAGACTCAAAGGAGGCGAGGAAGTTAAAAATATGGGTATCTTGGTGGAAGAAATTTCAGGCAGAGGGAATTCAAGCTAAGGTGGAAGTATGCCTGGCAAGTTCAGGGAACAGCAAAAAGGCCCATGTCTAGAGTGGAATGAGCTGGGCTTAGAGCGGCAATGAACAGGCGCCAGGTGCCAGGTCAAGTAGGGCCTTGTAGGCCATTGCGAAGGTGGTTTTTTTGTTTGTTTGTTTGTTTGTATGTTTTTTAGTGAATAAAAGGATCCACAGGAGAGTTTTGAGTAGAGGAGTAATATGATCTGACTTATGGTTGAAAGAGATTGCCAAGTCTGCTATGTTCAGACCTGACTTTCAGGAGAAAGAGTGAAAACCGAGAACCACTGCAGACATCTAGGTGACAGAGGATGGTGGCTCGGTGCATGGTGGTGAAAAGGAGGGGATGAGAAGAGTTTGAATTCTGGACATTTTAAAAAGATAGAGCCCAAACGATTTCCAAGTGGATAAAATATAGAGTTGCGGAGAGAAAAGGAGCAAAAGTGATCTAAAACTTTTTAACAGCATTGGAAATGTGACCTTGCCATTGAAATGGGGGTGAGTGCGGGTGGCCCAAACTTGGGACGGAGGATAAGAAATTCAGTTTTGGATAGCTTAGATGTGTTAAGAGAAGAGTTAGATATGGGCTGGAGATATATAGTAATTGTAGGCATATAGGTGGTATTAAAAGCCAAGAAAGTAGATGAGGTTACCAAAGGAATGAGGATAGGTAGAGCAGAAAGCAGAGCAAGGACCTGAACCCTGCACACAGCAATAATAAGAGGTTTGTGGGGGAAGGGGTGGGAGGACCAGCAGAGGAGACTGAGAAGAAGTGATTTGTGAAGTAGGAAGAAAACCAAGTGCATGTGGTGACCTGGAAGCCAAGGGAAGAAAGTACACCAAGCAGGGGGAGAGGCAGCTCCAATGCTGCTGAGGAGCCAGGTGAGATGAGCACTATGTTTGGCAGCGTGGTTGTCATTGCCGATCTCAGTAAGAGCAGTTCAGTGTAGTAGTGGGGGTTAGAGCTTTATTTGAGTGGATTTAACAGAAAAGGGAAGGGAAGGAATTTATTGCAAATTTGGTGCAAAGGGGAACAGAGAAATGGGAATGATAGCTCGTAGAGGAAGTGGAATCAGGAGGGGTTTTATTTTATTATTTTTTATTGTAATAAAATGTATATTACATAAATACCATTTTAACCATATTTTTGTTTTTTGTTTTTTTAAGTGTATTTTATTCATTTTAATCATTTTTAAGTGTACAGTTCAGTGGCATTAAGTACATTCACATTGTTGTATAATTGTCATCACCTATCACCGTCCATCTCCAGATTTTATTTATTTATTTTTAGAGAGAGGGGAAGGGAGGAAGAGAGGGAGAGAAACATCAATGTGTGGTTGCCTCTCACACACCCCCAAATGGGGACCTGGCCCCCAACCCAGTCATGTGCCCCCACTGGGAATCAAACCAGCAACCCTTTGGTTCGCAGGCCGGAGCTCAATCCACCGAACCACATGCGCCAGGGCTCCAGAAGTTCTTTATCTTCCCAAGCTGAAACTCTTATGATTTTTTTAACATGAGAGAAGTAACAACCATGTTCATATGCTGGTGGAAACAATCCAGGTGAGAAGGGGAAATTAATGATGTGGTGGGGGGCAGGGGAGAACTGGAGCACAAGTAGAGGGATTGATTCTAGGACCGTGGATTATTCATCCTTACTAAGAGGAAGGAAGGCAGAGTTCTGTGTATGGGTGCTGGTAGATACATAAATATTGTGGTGGGAGTCTGTGGAACTTCTCTTCTGATTGTTTCAATTTCTCAGTGAAGTAGGAAGCAAAGTCATCAGCTAAGAGTATGGGGGAGGAATTGTTAGACAAAGAAGGAGTGAAATAGCCCTCTAGAAGAATGGGTGAGTGAACAGAATAAACTAGAGCAGTGATTTTTCAACCGGTGTGCCACAAGAATTTTTAAAACATGCAATACCTAACTATGTAGTCAGGGGCACTGATTTCTTTTCCCTTAGATTGTCAAATTAAAAAAATGACAACAGACAACATAACACTAGCCATCCAGTAGGAATGCCCTGACCTGAACCATAATATGACTAGCTTGTTATTAGTCACATTGCACAATAAGGTTGTATCTGATTGGTTAAATCTTAGTACCAGAAATCCTTATGTACAGGTATAGGCACCTGATTTTTAATAAAAAGTCACTTTGGAACAAAAAGGGTAGGTAATTACTATTATTTTACTTTTGTAAATAAATCAAAATTTTACCTATTTTTGTCAGGTCACCAAAAATGTAATTTTTTGGTGTACCTTAGAATTTTAGTAATTAGTTTGTGTGTGCCATGAGGTGAAAAAGGTTGAAAATCGCTGAGCTAGAGAGCTACAGTCAGGCATCATTAAGGGTCCATCTTTGCTTCATGGTCATGAATTTAAAGTGAGACTAGTCTATGTGGCTGAGTACTTACCTCAAGCTACATGTAATTGCATGGGTACAAATACTGGGTGGGATTTAACTAGGATTGTGGTTTTGCAAAGTAAAGAAAGGGAATTATTATATAAAGATTGATCATGAATGTAAGCTAAAAGAGAAGGGAAAGCAGGACATTATTTTCACTGTGAGGCGCCGTGAAAAGACAGTAGTATTAATAGATTGGAGATCCTGTTAGGATAAAAGAGTTGTTAGAGTTCAAATACTAGAGGGAGTGAGCTGGAAAGTACAGGGTGGTAGTTGGAGAGTGGATGCATACATTCATATCATGGAAGGTTGCAGTTCTTGGTACTGACAGGAACTTTGATGTGTGAACAAGTCAGTGGCTGGAGCAGGGTAGAGCATAAGGTCACTGGAGAAGAATTCAAGGAACTGAGAAGCCAAGGTATTGGAAAGACCACTTATGAGTATAATGAAGTTTCTTAAAATTAAGAGAGGGCTAGTATACATACATTTATGAAGGACAGACATGTGCCCTACCCTGAAAGAGCTTACAGTCCAGCCCAGGTGATAAGCAAGTCAAAGGCATTGACAGCATAATGTGACAGATGCTCTGATTTAAAAAGTACAGGGAAGGGGGAAGACAGATAGAGGACATCTAAACCCAGCCTTGGGAGTTGGAGAGTCTTCCTGGAGGAAAGAGATTTGAGTTGAGACTTTGAAGCATCCCAGAAAGTGGGAACAGTATGTGCAGCGATTAAAGTAAGACAGGAGCACATGGAGTAACTGAAAGGTCAGTTACCCCAGGTGCCAGGTGCAGTGGTGAAAGATGAGGTTGAGAAGGTTAGCTGAACTGAATCATGATGTAGGGTCTTGGAGGTATGCAACGAGGTCTGTCTGGGAAAAGTCCAGCTATTGTTAATATAACGAGAATGGTTTGCATGACATAGATGTAACCTGGCAGAGTAGACTGGAATGCACATGCATGAGCAATGATGACTTCACTATACTAGTCGGTGGGGGCGGTAGACGTGGTTGAGTGAGCATGGTGTACTGTATGGCTGTCGCATTCAAAATGACTGAGCGAGTAGAGAAATGAATCTGCGTCAAATTTTGTGTTAAGCTTGAACCTTCCTCCGCCAAAACTATTTGGATGATTCAGAAGGCTTTCAGGGACAATGCAATGAGTGCAGTGCAAATAAAAGCGTGGCACAAACGCTTCAAAGATGGTCAAGAATCTGTTGTTAGAGATCCAAGTTCTGGAAGGCCTGCAACAAGCAGAGCACCTGACAATGTTGAATGTGTATGGGCTGCAATCAACAAAGATCGGCAAGCTGTGTGAGGTCCCAAGGTACCTACTTTGAAGGGACTGAGGCATCATTTTCCTCTGCACAATGTTGCTTGTATCTTGTATCTTCTTCAATAAATGTCTCTATATTTCATAGTATATGGCTGGATATCTTCTGGACAGACCTCATATTAAGGAGTTAGGATTTATTCCATAAGCAACAGGAGAAGTATAGATGGACTGAGGGATCAAAGAGGGTGTTGGGGAATGCTTAATAGATGAGGGACATTTGAGCTGGGTCCTGATATCAGCTATCTAAGTTTGCATAACATATTACCCCAAAACTTAGTGGCTTAAAACAACAAACACCTATTTTCTCACAGTTTCTGTGGGCCAAGGAACCAGATACGACTTGACTGAGTCCTCTGGCCTAGGGATTTTCACAAGAGTACAATTAAGGTGTCAGCCAGGGCTGTAGTCATCTCTGGCCTCAAAAGGGATCATCCAAGCGCCCTCACATGGCCGTGGGTAGGCTTCAGGTCTCTGCTGGTGTTGGCCAGAGATATCAGTTCCTTGTCACATGAGTTTTGCCATAGGATTCATGACATAGTGACTGACTTCCCTCAGAGCAAGCAAAGTAGGAGCTATGGTCTTTTTGTAACTCAGCCACAGATGTGTCATCTCCTCACTTGTGTCATATTATATTTATTAGGAGTGAGTCACTAGGTGCAGTCCACACTCACGGGTGAGATATTGCATAGGGGCAGGAATATTAGGAGGTGCGAACACTGGGGACCATCTCAGAGGCTGCCTGCCACAGTCCTAAAGGAAGGCTAAGGAGTTTGCCAGAAAGAGACAAAGAACAACTAGAAGATGGCACAGAAGAATTTTAAGGAAGAGAAAATAACACGGGCAATGACATAAAAGCAGCAATGCACTATGTGTTCAAAATGGTGGAGGATACTGCTGCTCAGATAGAGAGTGGCCAATTGGAAAGGATCTTGTGTGCTACACTGAAGAGTTTTGTTTTTATTCTTTGTAGAAGAGAACATTCCTTGAAGTCTTTTAGATAAGAAAGTGGCCTGATTAGTTTTTGGTCTCTATGGCTGTGTACAGCACACATGGGATAAGGAGGGACTGGTGTCAGAGCGCCTCCCAGTGGATGAAGAGGACCTGAACCAAGGGAATGGTAGTGGGCCTTATGAATGTCAGCCAGATATAAAGGATATTTGGACAATAACTAACAAGTCTTGGATAGCCTCCTGTATCAGAGATTTTGAAGTTCTCCACCTGGATCACTGAGGATTCTGGCTGGAACTGAAGGTGCCTAAACCAGCATGAGTAAGGCGCTGCCCCTTGTGGATGGGAGGGGAAATTAGTCCTGGCTCACTTGGTCTTCACCTATGAAATTAAGGTACACATTCCTTGTTCTGTTTGCTGACAGTAAAGAAGTATTTAGTTCAAAGCGTTTTTAAAGCCCATCCTGTGTGTAGAATCTCGTTCAGAGTGTATAGGAAACAGAGAGGACAAGGCCCTTCTCTTAACGAACCTTCAGCCTTGTTCCAGGAAAAAGGAGATTTGGTTTAGGTTTTGGACACTGACTCTGAGGACACTTGCATTCTGAAGCAAGGCAGGTGAGAGACTCCATGTGCCCCCATCCTGCGGTAGCAGCAGCGCTGAGAGACTGCTGATTTCTCTGCGGGTCTTTGATGTGTGGTGAATCCTCATAGCACAGTGGCACTGCTGAGCTGGGCAAGGGCTTTCATCCTCCCCTTACAGCATTCCAGACCAGCCTCCTGGGATTTCTGGGTCACTGAGGGGCCCACATTACCCCAAGATAGTTCTGGGCTCCAAGACGCCATCTGGCTTAAGAGGGTTCCTTGTACCCAAGAGGGTGGCGAGATATGGTGGCGTTAACCCACAGTGCAGTGAGTGATGCAGTCATGGGAAGTTTGTGGTGCCATTTTGCTATGGTCTTCTGGAAAAGGGTAGGATCAGATAGGAAGATGAGCACTAAGTAGGTTCTAAGTGCCAGAAGGAATGGCAACTGAATAGGTAGTCTGGCACATATTATCTCATTCAGTCCTTACAATAACTCTAGAAGGTTGGCACTGTTGCTATTATCTTATTTTTCATATGGGATACTGAGACTCAGAGAGGTTAAATAATGTGCTCAAGGCCACACAGCTAGCTAGAAGTATCGGCAGGCCTGTTTGACCTTAGAATCCATATACTAACCATTTTACCATACCTCCCTGTCTTCATGCTTTTGTTTTTTTAAACCCACCAATCTTATCTCTGATCATATCATTTGTCAGAAGATTATTTTTCTTCTACTGCTAGGTAAATAGGCTATTCTTTCTCCTTCTAGGCTTAGGTTGGCATTTTAGGCTGACCCACGTGGCGTTCATTGCAGTATATATACATTTCATTTTATTTTAGTTGTGTTCTTTTGATTACAATTCAAAGTTAAATTGTCCTAAGCTAGCTCAGGTAAAGATGAGCTTCCTTTAGGGAAACTTAGAGTGGTGAGCAGTGAGTGATCTTGAAGCATTTTATGAATGGGGCCCATAACAGAGCTGGACCTTAGAGACTAGATCAGCCCCAAAAGGCCTGTGTCCAGCTTGATTTCTGGCATATAATAGGTGCTTAATAAATACCTGTCAAATAAATACAGCAAACAGTTGTGTGGGCAACCGTCCAGTGAAAGGTGCCAGCTGCAAGCATGTTTCCTAGGCTACTTGAAGGAGATGGCAGTAGCAACACTAGAGATTCACACGTGTCTGATTTCCCCACGCATATCCTGCATAGACTCTGAGCCTTTCCTCAGTGGCTGCAGTCAAGTGGGATATACAGAGGACAGGCTCCACACTGTATGTACATTCCTGTGTGGGTCCCCCACACCTGCTCTTATGTGAAATGCCACTAGAGAGTGGTCTCTCTGGACAGAACTTCCTCTGGCAGGACTGGTGGCACCAGACGTCCTGGTGACTGAGATGCTGTTAAGGAATGGAAAGACTAGAATATCTTAATTCAGGTTTGATTCTGTCACTGTGTGACTTGGGCCTGATTCTTAGCTTCTCTGGAACTTGGTTTCCCGATCTGTGAAGAGAAGGGCTTTGGCCAAGTTTCTTTACAGCTCTTGAGTCTTGTGAGTCTCTAAGTTGGGCCCAAGAGCACAGGAAATGTTAGCATCACATCCATGTTCCCTTGAAAACCATGGGTAAGTCCAAGCAAGGTGCCTCTTTGATGGAGAAAAGGGTTTCTGAGAGGGAAAGTCTTTCTTAGGGGTTGGGTGGGGCTCTATCCTTCTTTCCTATTCTAAAGATACTTAGAAGGAAGCAGGGTCTGGAAGCTAAGTCACCCAGGACTCCTGAGGTGCCGAAAGTGAAAGTGCTGAGAAGGACCTGCAAACAGGCCTCTTGTTCCGCAGTCCAGCTGGCGTCA
Organism: Furipterus horrens; assembly: GCF_987537825.1. Lineage (NCBI taxonomy): Eukaryota > Metazoa > Chordata > Mammalia > Chiroptera > Furipteridae > Furipterus > Furipterus horrens. Next base: position 74,069,755 of record NW_028327180.1, read on the forward strand.
CACTGTCAGTGTGCCACTCCCTCCACCTGTCCCCATTGGCTCATCTCCTCTATTTGAGCTCTTGATCCTAAGCTGTGCTCTGTTTGTGTCTGTTAGGGCTCTGGAGTGAAATGAACAATTTATTTTTCTCCATTTGGAAGAGGAAGGTTACCTAATATAAGTAACAAAGTCCTTGGTACTCTGCACCCTGGGGCTCATTAACTGCGGAGTCAGATCCTGTTTGAAGCAGAAGGCAGTGCAGCCGCACAGGATGTTAAGCAGTTTGGAGGAGCCTGGTGTACTTTAGAGCCTCCTGAGCCTTTTCAAAGTCCAGGGGTGGAAGAATAAATTGTTATCTTCCTTCTCCCACAGCAGAGCTTCTAACAGTAGCACTGTAGTAACTTCTCACTTAAAGTATGAATAGATTCTTGGAACTGCAACTTGAAGTGAAGCAATGTATAATGAAACCGATTTTCCCATAGGCTAACTGACAGAAACAAGACTTAAGTTCCTATGGCATATTTCTGGACACAAAAACGTCACCAAACTTCTAAATAAAGACCCCAAACACTTCTGGTATGAAGCATTGAAATGAATGTGGGGTGTATATAAATTTAGTAAAAATCAACAAAAACAAGCATGATCATTATTTGTCAACCCCCTTATTCCAGTTCAGGGTCATGGGTGGCTGGAGCCTGTCCCAACAGCTCAGGGTGCAAGGTGGGAGCCCACCTTGGAGAGGATGCCCTTCCATCACAGGCCCACTCACACCCCCAGCCACACTCACTCAGACTGGGACAATAAAGACACACCAGTTCATTTCATGTGCATGCCTTTGGGATGTGGGATGACACTGGAGTATCCGGAGAAAACATACGCACGCATGGAAAGAATATGCAAACTTACATAAACAGCAGCCCTAGCTGGGAATCGATCCTCCCCCCCTTATCAAAGTTATAACAAAAGAACATTGGCCAAAATGGTGTTATTTGAGAACCTGCTATATTGACAGTTTGAGCCAAATAATTCTCTGTTGTGGGGTGCTGTCTTGTGCAATGTAAGATGCTCAGCAGCAGTAATGTCCCTTTCCCCCATTCTGACAAACAAAAATGTCTCTAGACAAGTCAATTGTCCCCTGAGGGGCAGAATTGCCCCAGTTAAGAACCACGGCACACAGGCTGGCAGCTTGTGAAATGAGCTAGGCTTTTGGTTTTACTTCTGACTCACTGAAGAGCCTAGGGCAAACTAAGGAGACTCTAACTGTTTGTTCACTTTTAAAATGGGAGCTATCTATTTTGCTTACTAGAATAGTAATATGTGTTTGTTGGAGAAAATTTAGAAGGACTAGAAAAGTATAAAGAAGAAAATCTAAAAAGATCTGTCAGCATCTCAATCACCTAGAGTGGACTGCTACTGAGGGGTATTTTCTTTCTGCATTTTGAATTCTCATACCTCTCCTCTCCTACCCCACATCCACACCAAGTCAGGATCATACCATACTGTATGGCACATCATATTTATGATTTAAAAATTGTTTTTTCTTTTAATTTTTTTAGTCCTCACCCAAGGACATGCTTATCAATTTTAGAGAAAGAGAAAGGAAGTGAAAGAGAGAGGGAGAGAAACATCAATGTGAGAGAGAAACATGGATTGGTTGCCTCTCATGGTTGCCTCTCATATATGCTCCAACTGGGGATGGAACCTGCAACCTAGGCATGTGCCCTGACTGGGAATCCAACCCTCAACCTTTCAGTTTATGGGCCAATGCTCTAACCAGTTGAGCTACACTGGCCAGGGCAAGTGTGATTTTTAATGTACACGTAGAAGGCCATCCTATGAGTGGCCTATATTTTATTTAATCAAAGTTTGGTTGTATAACATTTATTGTAGTTAACTTCTCACTACTAATGTTAGTACTGGGATGGCAACTTTGTACCTTAATCTTTGTGTGCAACTCTGATTTCCTTAGGACAACTTCTAGAAGTAAAATTGCTAGGTCAAAGGGTGGGAACATTTTTTGAGGCTTGATGCATATTATAAGTTGCCCTGCAGAATGGTTGTGCCATTTCATATCAGCCATGTATGGAAGAGACAGATTAGGGCAATCTGTACATAAAAGCTTTCTTCAACACCTCAGGCTTCTGCTGCAGCTAAACCCCATTTTGTTTGCAATAGTGCATAAGAGCCCTCCAAAACACAGTGGTGGTCTGCTCTCATGGTACAGCTGGACAGAACATGTACTGACCAGAATGAGTGACAGAAGGCACATTTTAGAATTACAGTCATACCTCAGCACTCGTCAGCTTCAGAACTCATCAAAGCTTATATTCATAGCATTTTGATGAGAAAAATATGTTTCAGCACTCAGCGCTTGGTCGGGACTCGTTGCACTTGCTAGAATTTCTATGAGTCACAGCGCCACCCTGAAAGAGAAAATACTTCATCTTTCAGTACTTGTCAGTTTCGGCACTAGTCACAAGTTCTGGAATGAATTAATGGTGAGTACTGAGGTACTACTGTATTGACAGAACTAAGACCCAAGACTGGAGGGCCCTCAGCAGCTCATGCCATGGAAGATTCTTTTCCTTTTGGCCTGGCCCCAGGAAGGGGGGGATATGTGCTAATGGCCCTTTTCCAACTGGTCTTTTGAAGGGGCCACTGATGTCCAAAGCCTGTGCCCTAGACATCTTGGGCATGTGGTATTCCAGTAGGAATGCCATGGCCTGTGTGCAGGCTTGGAGAATCACATCTAAGGTGGAGCTGACTAGGAGTATTGCTAGTGTCAGTGCTTCCCTCCCTGCTCCTCACCGCACCCTACCTCTCCCGTTCTCCACCTCCTCACCCACAGCTCCTGAATGTGTTGCAGGCTCTCTTGGTGAAAGAGCCAAGCTGTGAGTGTACTTTCTCATCTTGACATGAACCTGAGATGTCTGCAGTGCTGGCGATAGACTTGGCAATGGAGTGGGCATGTGGTGCCTGAGAGGTTGGGTCTGTGTGGTTGTGGAGATGACCTTGGTGGCCTTTCTGCTTTTAGTGACCACAAGCACTCCTTCCATGGCCACCTCTGTCCAAGAATATAGTCATTGTAGGAAATAGAAGGTAAACAGAGGCAGGCAGTGATGTAGTCAGAGAGATGGGTTTTGAGACCAGGAGCTTGCTCCTTTCTTATGGAGGCAGAGATTTGAGTGGAAGATCAGTGTTGGCCTTAGCTGTGCTCCTGGGGTGACCACATCTGAGGGAACACCTGCTTCTAGTCCCTGAGCACCTTTCTCTGGCTGGTGGGATTGAAGGGGGAGGTCTCTGGTAAACTGCAAACTGGTGCTCATTAATGGCAATTTCAGATGTATCATCAGGCCCTTTGATGTTCACAGGAGGAGTTCTTATACACGGGAAGGGACATGCTTAAAGCTTTGGGGCCTTCCCTTTAAATCCTCACTCTGGCCCTAGGGAGCTCAAAGCCTAATAGATTTTTAGGAGAACCCTACCCAATGACACATTTCATCAGAGGACATCAGGTTCATCTTATTTTCCAGGTAAAACAGGGAAAGGTGCCTGGAGTTGTGGGGTGATGTTCAATCAATGGTAAATCTGGAGGCCTAGTCTTTCTTCTAAAATTTTTTATTTGGCCTAATTTTAGACTCACAGAAAAGTTGCAAAAATAGTACAGAGTTACCATAGACAACTTCACCCTAACTCCCCTGATATTAACATCTTACATAACCACAGTAAAATGATCAAAACGAGGAAATTAACAGTTTAATAATATTATTAACTAAACTGCAGGCCTTATTTGAATTTCAGCTGTTTTCTGCTCATGTCCCTTTTCTGTTCCAGGAGCCACCTGAGACGCACATTGCACTTAGCTGTTACTCCTCCATTATCTCCATTAACTGGTACTCTGTACCAGTTTTTCCATTTTTTCCTTGTCTTTCATTATCTTGACGTCTATGAAGAGTGTTGGATTTGCCTAGTGTTTTCTCATTATTGAAGTGAGGTTATGCCTTTTGGACAAGATGACCACAGAAAGGAGCTTGTGTCTTCTCAGTGCATCTTACTGGCAAGGATAACCTTGAGCACTTGGCTATAGGTGGTGCCTGCTGAATTTCTCCACTATGAAGTGACTACTTTGCCCTTTACACTTAATAAATATCTTGGAGGACACACTTTGAAGCTCTGCAAATCCTTTGTGACCACTAATGTTAGCATTCATCAGTGGATACTGTTTGCAAAAGTTGGTTGTGGTGTTTGCCTGATGGTAATTTTCTACTTATCCCTTGCCTTTTGCATTTATTAACTGTAGAACATGATATTGTATCTGCTGTAAGGTTGAGCTAGAGACATAATCTTGATGAGATATTATTCCTTGATCAAGACTTTACTCAAAAATAGTAGCTCTTTCCAAAATATGATGTATTGATCTCCTACCTCTGTATATTAGCTTCCTATTGGTGCTCATGGAAAATTTGCAAAAATAGTGCAGAGGGTTCCTGTACACCCTCACCCAACTTCCCTTAAAGTTAACATGTTATATAACCAGATACCCTGGCTGGTTTGGCTCAGTGGATTGAGCGTCGGCCTGCGAGCTAAGTGTCGCTGGTTCGATCTTCCAGTCAGGGCACATCAGAGAAGGAAAACTCTGACTCCAAAAAACCTCCGCTGCCTTGCGGCATACCTCTTCAGGGGAAAGGCTAAGGGAGTAAACCCCGACAGAAAATCCGGAGCCGGAGTCCCTAAGGCGGTTCGACGTTGTAGTCAACACCGGCAACTCCTGCGGCGCACCTGAAGCCAAGCTGTATTGACTCCGTCTTTCCCTTGGACCCTTCAGCTGCGAAGAGAGGGGGGGTCTGCTGCATGGGCAACAGCAGACCCTCCATATCACCCTGCCCAGGCTCTGTAGCTTCAGCTTCACTGGAGAGGACACTCCAGCGTCATCACAAGATGTCGATTCAACACGGGAGGAGACAGATACAGTGTCACTCCCGAGTTGGACTGCACAGCCATTCTCGGCGGTGCAGATAGACTCTTAAGAAGCTACACCATCGTCTCTCGAGACGGACGGCTGCCGACGACGACGATATAACCAGAGTATAATTATCAAAAGTAGGAAATTACCTAGTTTATTTGAAGGCTATTTAACAAGTAGGCAAGAGATAATGGTGGTTTGGATCAAGTGGATAATTGGGGAGGTGATGAGAAGTGATTGGATTCTGGATATGTTTTGAAGGTAGAACATACAGGATTTATGAAAGGAGTGGATGTGGAGTGGTGAGAGAAGAGAGGAGGAGTGCAGGATGGCTACCATGTTTTTGACCTGAACCACTGGTTTTGACACTTTTTGTATTGGAGAAGATTACAGGAGACAGCCAGGCAATTTTGCCCATCAACGGACAAATTCCCCTTTTCTCATCATCTCCCCAATTATCCACTCGATCTAAGCCACTATTATCTCTTGCCTAGTTGTTCTAATAACCTTCAAATTGGTCCGTCTGCTTCCACCCTTACCCCTCTTCAGTCTGTTCTGAACACAGCAGCCAGATTGAAAAAATGAAAAATAAATCAGCTCAGGAGGTTCTTCTACTAAAAGCCCCAGCTGGTTTTCCTTCTTGCTCAGAGTAAGATGACAAAAGACCCCTCTTGCATGCTCTGGTCTTTTACCTCTCTGACTCCAGCTCCTTCCTTCTCTTATTTCTCCCACATTACCCATTGTGGTCCTTCTTGTTCTTTTCTGTACCTGCCAGAATTGTTCCTGTTACTGCACTTTTGTGTTTGCTGCTTTCTCTACTTGGAATATTCTTCACCTAGAAATCTTCATGGCTCATTCCCTAAATCCTTCACCTCTTCAGATGATACCTTCTCAATGAGGACTTCTCAGACCATCCTATCTAAAAGTGCAACTCTGTATCACTTCCTGCTCCTCTGCTTTATTTTTCACCTCATTCTTATCATCATCTAGCATTACTATATATTTAACCAGTTTATCTTATAAATGCTGTCTGTCTCCTTTCACTAGAATTACAGACTTCTAGAGGACAAGGATTTTTTTCTTTTCTTTTTTCTCTGCCGTATCTCTTGTAATTAGAATAGTGACTGGCAGGTGCTCAATAAATATTTGTGGAATGAATGAAGGTCTGCTTTTATAATTGAGCTATATATTTATCAATTACTTTCTGAGGTATACAAAACACTATGCTCTATGTTTAGGCAGATAAAAAGAAATTTAAGACATGGCCTATATCTTCAAGTTGCTTATAATTTCATTGAGGTAACGAGGTACCCATTTGTGAAAAGATAACTAATGGTATCATCATAAGCTATAAGGATGTATTAAATGCTAGAAAGTATAGGGCACAATGTAAATGCTAGGGACAAACAAATATGAAGACACTGTTTCTTCTTTCAAGCTCTTCTAGGTTAGTTATGATGATGCAAAGGAAAAAGAAAAGCTCTAACTGACTAAATGAGCCAAGTGCCAAATAAATGGTATGGAGGCTGATAGGAGATCAGAGGGGGAGGGTTTTTTTTCAGCAAGGCCTGCAGCAGTGGGCTTCATGTGAAAGGTGTCACCTGACCACATTGGGTCTGGAAAATGTCGGGAACTCTGAGAGGTCTAATGTAGCTAGAACATGGGGCATGAGGGTAGGGAGGAGACAAAAGACAAGGCAAGTAAATAGGTCACAGAGAGGTAGTAAAGGACCCTGAGTCCTATGTTAAAAAGTTTGGACTTCATTCTGTAGGTGAGGTGGAGCCGCTGAAAAGGTTTTGGAGAGGGGATTGAAGTGATCACTTGTGATAATCGATCACATCTGATAATGGAGTAGAAAGGATTGAAGGCAGAGAGAGCAGTTAGTAAGTTTCTATAGTAATCGCCCAGGCTGGTGTGGCTTAGTGGATTGAGCACTAACCTGTGAAGCAAAAGGTTGCCAGTTCGATTTCTGGTCAAGGCACATGCCTGGGTTGCAGGCTAGGCCCCCAATTAGGGGCATGCAAGAGGCACCCACACATTGATGTTTCTCTCCCTCTTTTTCACTCTCCCTTCCCCTCTCTCTAAAATAAATAAATAAATAAACTCTTTTAAAAAAGTGTAATTGAACAAAAATAAAATTTAAAAAAAATTTTTTTTAAGTTTCTATAGTAATCAGGGGAAGACAACATAAGCCCAATGGACAACAGAAGCTGTAAAAATCAAAGAAGTAATGGATTGGAGAGAGTTTGAAGACAAGTCAGTGCATCTGGGTGAATAATTACATGTAGCTGTAAGAGAAAAGAATTTTCTGAGAAAAGAATTTACTGAGCATAATGCTGAGGTTTCTAACTTGGGTGACTGGGCAGTTCACAGAACACAGAGGTGGAGGTCAAGGCCACAGGAGTGGTGAGGAGGAGGTGATGGCAGAGATGAGGGATCGGTGTTACCGTCCTGGTAGATTTGCTTTGGGTCTCGTTGAGTTCCCCGATGTCTGCCCATGGAATCTGTGTGATTGCGGGGGCAGGAAGGACCGAGCCTGTCCCCTGGGTGGAATCATGGAGCTCCAGGTGAAAGCAGCGGCTCTTCTACTGTCCCCAACTTCAAGTACCAGTCTAGAGGAAGCCAATCCCGGCAGTAGGGAAAGGAGGTGTGGCGCCTGGGGAGCATCTCAGAGGGCTCCGAAGGGAGCCAGCAGGGAGCAGGAAGGAGGCTTGCAGTGCCTGGGAGCCAAGTTCAGCTCCGCTCTATTTTGGGTGACAACATTTACAATGTTCCTTCACCCAGAATCATCCCGCCTGCCTGCCCGCCTTCGGTGTTTCCAGCTGATGGGTTCTCACGCCTACTTAACAACTGGCTTGGTTCAGGGGCTCCCCAGCTCACTGACTGCTGCCCTTCTGTCCCCTCACTGTTCGGCAGGATGCACAAGTCCCTGGGGTGGCCAGATTGCAGAGCTTGGTTCCCACATGGGTTATTGGCAGGGGAAGCTGAAAGAGTGGCACAGAAGCTGGAAGCAAAGTGGGTGGTGATGGCAAATGTCAGAGTTCAGGCACAGCGGTGTGCAGGCAATTGACTTGTATTTCTGTGCTTCACTTACTCTGAAAAACAAAGTTACTGAGGGAGAAAATGCTTGATAATGATAATATTTTGTGTTTCCACATCTCTTGTTGAAGAACCTCCCAGTACAAGAGTTAAGAGTCTGTGTTGCCCCAGATTACCTGATAACTAAATCTGTGGGTGTTTGTAGGTCATGTTTAGGGCTCTGCAGATATCATAGTATAGAAGGGACAAGTGTCATTCTTTTATAATAAAAAACTCGAGTATTACACATTCATTGTAAAAAGTGAGTGCAAGTATAAAGAAAAGACTAAAAGTGACCCAGTGTCCCAATTATTCAGAGAGAACTATGGCTAGTATTTTGATACCATTTCCCTCTGCTTTTGGTCCTGGGTTTGTTTATGTTTGCGTGTGGCACACATGCATGTCATCTCTCCCTGGCACCCTCTGGGTGGGTATAGAATGGGATCCACACCCTCAACACCCAAATGTTCTCACCCTGAGTGTATTTTCCATGCAGTCTGGGTGCTTTCCCTCCTACGACTCTCCATTTTCTCAAAAATGAAATCATGCTCCTTTGTAAAAGCCAGTTGGTTCTTCCAGGAGGGGTGATGTTTGGAGGAGCTCAGCATGGGACGGTGTGCAGTGGGGAAGATGAAGCTGAGGTTCTATACTAAACTTGCCTCCTGAACAATGATTGCAAAGCACCACAGAGCACAAGTAGAGAACTTTTGGTCCCTTTCCTCTTCCCATGAACCTTGCTGGATAAGGCAGTAGTGAGCAATATTTGCTTTCAAATTGAGTAACCAGGCCTGGTGGGTGAGCAGAGAGCCATGAGCATTACGGGGAAAGCTTTTCAGAGCAATGTGGTTGGTATCCCTTGGAAAAAGATGCCAAGTCACCATAGAATTGTCCCATCAGCTTGTAAGCACCAGATTCTCTACTGATATTTTTGGTTTGAGTTCACCTGCAAGGAGAACCTGAGGGGAAGACGTGGGTACAGATAGTGTATTTGAGAGAAAATTTCAGGAAGCAGAAAGGAGGGAGCAGCATGATGGGAATGAGACAGAGGAGGAGGAGAAGCCAATATGAGGGTGTGGTATGAAGAGTCCTACTGTGTGCAGTAGGGACTCTATTCTTCCAGGACCTCCTGGAATTGTCTGTAGGCAGCACTCGAGCTGGAGCATGTATCCACTAGCTCCCCCCATTTGCCACTGGCTGAGCTTTGTCAGAAAAGATCCCAGGGGATTATATGCTTGCATTGTGACCCTGTCAGCTCTGAAGAAATAGGAGGTGGGCCAGGAGGATGTGATATGGGGCATCAGAGGCTCCTACTGTAACTTAGAAAGTCTAGAACCGTTCTTGGCTTCACCGATTTGATCAAGTTCTTTCCCGTCTCACATCCTTTTCCTATCTTCCTTTATTTTTGAGATTCTCTGGTCTTGCCCCAGTTTGTTTCTTTGACTCTGGATGGTAGATGTTATTTGTTTTCATCCAGCCCCCAGATTCTGAAATTCTTAGCTCATAATTCGATTTCAGCCTTTTCAGGAGCAGGCGTTAGCTTCTTGAGACTTGAGATAGTCCCCTCAGGTGACTTTGACTTCTGCACTTCTTGCTGTATGACCAGCAGAAACCAGACTTGGAGAATGACGGGGGGTGAGCAGAGTAGAAGGGGAGGCAGGTTATCTTGAGCTGCAGTCTTTTCTCTGGGTAGGACTACAATTTGGATATGGAGCAGATTCTGTGTGGCTCTGGCATGGTGTTGGTCTGCCAGGAGACCCTGACAGAGGCTTACCTGAGTGTACCTGAGATGCAGGGATGGCTAACCTCCATGGCTTTCTTGGCTTTTGGTTTAGTCCAAATGTATAAGTGTGGACCACAGTAAAGGCATTTCTGCAGCCCTCGGAGGTTTTTTCAGAACCACATCTGACCTGTTAGCTCTTCTGTGGGCAGCATTGAGATTGGTCTTTCATTTTTCTAGTGTTGAAACTAGAAGACCCAAGAGATTCAATGATTGACCCAAAGCGGTGTCATTTTTCACTGGTGGCAGATGTCATTAGCACTGAGGCTTCCTGACTTCTCCTAGAGTTCTTGACTATCCCCTCCCGACCACCATCCCCACCCCTAGCCACCAAGACAGTTCCATCTCAAACTTCAGACCTCTAGTCAGATTTTAGCTCTATAAAGACAGGGCTCATGCTTTATTTCCCACATACCTTGCTCTTCTTAGCCCAAATCTAGGCAGAGAGCAGGTGACTAATAAGCTTCCCGATCTATGGGGAGGGACAATGCTCAGAGCAACTGAGTGCCAGGAAGGAGGATTAACTTTGGCTCCTCCCAGGTAGGCCCCTGGTCCCTGGCACTCCCTCCATCCCAGGCTGCTTAAAGGGAGCCCATATCCATGTGTGACCAACCTCAGTCTGTGGGCAACAGGCTTGAAAGTTCACCTGCTAGCTTTTCCTGGGAATTTGCTTCATTCCAGGGTCTGTCATAGGCTAAGTGAGGGTAGCCTCACTGACTGCTGAACCCTTGCTCTGGAGGATGATTTCCATCTATTTCTGCTCTTTAGTAGAGTAGTCATGCCGTGTCCTTCACCCAGGATTAGACCCTGGTGCCTTCCCTTAACCTTTGGGATAGGGCTGTTTTGTTGATCTTTGTTCTTCCCCCTCCTTCACTAAAGAACATGGAAAGTGCTGTTTGGAAGTAGTAGTGGCTCACTTTTTAATCCCATAGAGCAGTGTGGGAAGACCACATGTCAGATGGTCTTTATAGGATATTCCATTTATTCCCACTACTCTTTGAGTTGTCAGAGCTCTGATTGTTTGGGGCCAAGGAGGTGAGGCAGGTCGGGGACAGGGTGCTAAGCTTCAGCAGCGCCTTTGAATGGGCAGAGGAAGGGTGGGCTTTTATTCCCTAGTTCCTCATTCCTCAGATTGGTGCAGCCACTATGCAAAACAGTATGGAAGTTTCTCAAAATATTTAAAATGGAACTGCCATATGACCTAGTGATTTCACTTTTGGGTATATATCCAAAGAAACCCAACACACTAATTCAAAAGAATATGTGTACCCCTTATGTTCATTACAGAATTATTTACAGTAGCCAGCTATGGAAGCAACTCAAGTGCCCATCAGTAGATGAGCAGATAAAAAAGCCAAGGCACCTCCATACAGTGGAATATTACTCAGCCAAAAAAGGAACAAAATCTTAACATTTGCAACAGCATGGGTGGACCTACAGGGCATTATGCTAAGTGAAATAAGTTAGAGAAAGACAAATATTTCACTTATATTTGGAATCTTAAAGAACAATATAAATGAATAAGTAAAACAGAAACAGACTCATAGATACAGAAAACAGACTAATGGTTGCCAGAGAGGAGCTGGGTTGAAAGTGAATGAAAAAAGTGAAGATATTGAGAAATACAATTTATTAGTTGCAAAATAGCCATGGAGATGTAGTACAGCATAGGGAATACAGTCAATAATATTGTAATAACTACGTGTGGTGCCAGGTGGGTGCTGGAAATATCAGGTGCACACTTTGTAAAGTATATGATTGTCTAACCACTATGCTGTGCACCTGAAACTAATACAAAATGACATCGAATGTAAACTGTAACTGGAAAAAAATATATCTCTCATTCCCAGTGACCACCATAAGTTCTAATTAGAATTCAAGGATTATGCCCTTCTTAATTCCCCTCAGGCTTTTAAATGAAATAATTTGGCAAATGTTCATTGAGTGCGCATCATATGTGCCATTCTTTTAGGGCTACAAAGAAGTACTCAATACGATGTCTGCCTTTAAATAACTTCTGGTATAATTAGAGGGAGAAGGGAAACATGGCAAAGGCCAGGCCATTCCAGGCAGGTTTTCAGTGCTAAAGGGAGAGCATGGCTTCTAAGCAGGCGCTCAGAGGACTTGGGAGGGAGAGAAAGCCCTCTGAATTGATCTGATCATGAGAAGCCTTCCTAGAGGAAGTGAGATTTGAGAAAGGTCCCTGAGAGATGTGTGCTCTTCTTACCATGGATGTTACAGGTGTCTCCATTTGGAGTAGGACTTTTTAGCACATTTTAAACACATTCACTACATAACAATGTCAGAATCCTGGAGATGAGATTACTTAGTTCCCAGGTGTTCATCATAGTGCTGTTCATAATAGCCAAAGTTGGGAACAACCTGAATGTCCAACAATGAGACATTGGTTTATTGGACTGTGGTCTCCGATATTCCCCATGTTGTGGGTGCTCTGCAACCACCACACATCATTTTTGGAGAAGTTTACTTATTGATATATATAAAAATAAAAACCATTTACAATAGTTTGTCCAGTGGGAAAAAAATGAGGTTCCAATCTGAGTCCATTTATATTTGTTAACATGCCAAAACATGACTTTTTAAAAATCTTCTTTTTGCTTATCCATTTTCTGATTTTTGCTACATATGCATTAACTTGTAAATAAAATAACTTCTAAAATTTTCATCTTTTTTCAATAAAAGAGTTGAAATGTCTCATACCAATTGTGGATGGACAGATCCAGTGGTGTTGCATGTTCCTTAGTCTGAAGGGACAGTTGCCCATGGCTCACTCTGGTCTTCAGTTCCTGAAAAGACAAGTTAGCTGGCTGGAGAGGGGAGCTACTGGGGAGCTGGCTCAGTTTTGGTCCGGAAAGCAATGCCTGGGAGGAAGCTGTTAAGTGCTCCTTCTTGTTGTGGGGACCTGTGTATTTCCTAGGCATGCAGCTGGGGCTGAGTTGCCCCTGTCAGCCTATGTGGGAGCCTGATTTTTTGAATCTGGCCTTCTTCATACTTTGCATTTTAGTCAGGGAATACTGCTGCCCACTGTCCAGCTAATTACAGTGCTAGGAAAAAAGAGGTACTTTTCAGATTCTCAGCCTCTCAGGGAAAAGGGTATGAGACAAGAGTGATGAAATGCCATCTTTTCACAGTAGTGGAGGGACAAGTTCTCTGTTCCCTATAAAGCTAATTTGGGTGGCCTATTTGGTCTAGACTCTCTGTCTGTCTCAGTAATAGCTGTCATCTGAATGTCACATTAGAAGACCTGGTGCTTCCTTTTCTGTCCCTTTCAGCAGGTTTGAGATTAATGTGTACTATATTCTAATTTGAATGCTAATTAGTGTTTTTAAAATACTCCTTTTATCACATCATTTCCCAAATTTAAAACCTTTCGACTCTCCTCATTGACTCTAGGCTCACGTCCAGACTGGCATCAAAGGTCTTTCTCATTCTGACCCAACCCCACCTTATTCCAACTACTGACCTTCCTAAGTCCTTTGTAATTCATCAGAGCCGATTGACCTGTTTATTCACTGGCCCCCAGCACATCTGCACTCTGGCTTCTATCTGCCCTGCCTCTCTGAATTGGCCTCCTGCATCTGGTGGAAGCCAGTGCTACACTTCTGTCCCAGGCCAGCTCAAGTCTTTCCTCCAGATCCCTCATTCTACTTTGGTCTGTTCCAGTCTATACCACTTTATTTGGCATTTTTAAAAAATGTTGAAAAAGATACATAACATAAAATTTACCATCTTCACCATTTTTAAGTATACAGTTCAGTAGCATTAAGTCTATTTCCATCTCACTGAATTGAAACTATACCCATTAAACACCGACTCCCCATATCAGTGTTTGGCATGTTATCAAGGACCATGTTTTGATATCATAAATGCTGAACTGTTTATTTCAACTGGCATCTAGTGAGCACCGATGTTCCACGTAAGTCCTCGGTAGGTTCTAGGGGACTCTGAAGCTAGATGAGACACAGCCACCAAACGTGAATTGTTCACAATTGTCATTGAATAGAGTTTTGCTTTGTCATTTGTGTATGTCTCATCTCCCTAAATAGACGATATGAGCGGGACCTTCCTATGAGCCACAACAATTCCTTTTTTGGCATGAGGCAGAATATCATGACTAAATAAATGCAGATACAGCCCTTGGGTTCCCCATGACACCGAGGAGAGGGCTGGACATACACTTACTGGGTGTTGTTTGGGGTAGCATATACCGATGGAAATGAGTTTTGAGTACTTCAGAGGTCTTTATGTGCTCTCCACTAGACACTGAACTTTTTTTTTTAAAGAAAGAAACTTGTCATTTTTTTCATTGTAACAAGGTTACTTTTATTATTTTGCCCTTTAATAAGTACCATATGTGCTTATCAAAGAAGTAAAAAAAGCAGAAAATACAGAGAAGCAAAAGAATGTAAGTGCCAGTAATAGATGTAATCCCACTCATCTAGACGTGACTGCTGTCAATGCTGTGCTTCTGTCCTTCCTGATACTTGGTTTTTCAAATTCATACACATGAAATTAACAAAATTAAAATCTTGTCATGGATACATACCCCTTTTATCAGCTTAACGTGATTCAAACAGCTTTACCTGTCAATAGATAAATTCTATTATAATACAATTTTGATACAACAAATATTTTCTGAGGACCTAATTTATTATTTCTTCGTTTAGATATTAAGAATGAAGCAATGAACAAAACTTGCTTAAAGTTTCTATTGTGGGTTGGAATGAGGGAGAGAAGATAAAGTAAATAAGTGAACAGAATAATTCCAGGTACTGACAAGGGTTATTACAAACGAGCAATGCGAGGGTGACTGGAGTGCCACTTTAGATCAGATGATTCAAAGTCTCTGAGGAAGGAAATTTTGAACTGAGACCTTAATGATACTAGGAAGCTACCATGTAGGGATCAAGGGGGAGAACATTTCAGAAATGGAACTAATACAAGAACCAAAGCTTGGGAAAAACTTGGCATGTTTGAGGAACCAGGAAGAAGCCAGCGTGGCTGAAACAGAGTGAGGAAGAGGGAAATTGTGTATTAAGTCAGAAAGGTAGATGTAGATGTGACTTTTTGTAGGACCCTGCTGGGCTTTGTAGGTCATGGTCAAGACTTTGGTGAGAGGCTATTGAAGGGATTTATTTTAGTATGATTGCTCTCAATAAGTGTAATTTACCTCATTAACAGAGAGATTAAAAGAGAGACAGAAACCCCACATAATCAACTCAGATTCCAAGAAAACCTTTAATAATTATCAACATCCAACAGAGGAAAGCACCAAATAGATTTCAAGAAGGAAAAAAATTAGAGATTCAAAAAACATAATAAAAATCAGGTAAATGCTTATTACTAAGTGAAAGAAACCAGTCTGAAAACACTGCATGCTGTTTGATTCCAACAAGATGACATTCTGGGAAAGACAAAACTATGGAGACAGTAAAAATATCAGTGGTTGCCAAGGGTTGGGCCTGGAGGAGGAACAAAAAGGCAGAGCACAGAGGATTTTTAGGGCAGTGAAAATACTCTGTATGATACCATAATGGCAGATACATGTCATTATACATTTGTCCAAACCTGTAGAATGTACAACACTAAGAGTGAACTATAATGAAGACTCTGGACTTTGGATGATGGTGTCGATGTAGGTTCATCAGTTGTAACAATGTACCACTCTGGTGGGGCATGATGACGGTGGGGAGGCTATGGCATATATGTGGGCAGGGGCTATATGAGAACTCTGTATCTTCCCCTCAATTTTGCTGTGGACCTAAAACTGCTCTAAAAAATAAAGTCTTGATCATTAAAACTTAGAAAAAATTAGACAAAACTAAACTATAGTGTTTAATGGTTAGATTTGGTTGATAACCCCACCAAAGAAAAAGTAAGCAGGTAATTACCAAAACGTCAGAACAGGTACTTTTAGGTAGAAGGAGGAAGGGGCTACAGTTGGAAAGGGACATATGTAGGGCTAGCTGTTAAAAAGTTTTTTAAAAACCCAACTCTCATAAGGTAAAATGAAAGGGAACTTTTTCACCAGATAAAAATACAAGAGCAAACATTTTTCTAAATGGGGAAATGTTAGGAGTAATACACTTTAAAACCAGGAATAAAACAAAGGTGCCCATTATCAGCAGTGCCAAAATTCAAGAAAAATAAATGAGAGGCATAAAAAGTAGAAAGGAGGAAATAATACAGCCATTATTTGCATTATGTGTCACTGTTTGCATAGAAAATAAAAAACAATATATGGGCAAATTATTAGAAATAATAGGAGAATTTAGCTAGCTAACTTGACATAAGTATGTAAAAGTAATCCGTATTCTATATACCAACAGCAAACTAGAAAACACAGAGGAGACACATTAAGAATACTATCAGAGAAAACAAAATACTTCAGAATAAATCTAACAAAAGGTGTTCAAGTCTTCTACAGAAAAGTGTAATTTCATTGATATATTAAAAGGAGAACTAAATAAATGTCTAGAGATGTTACATTTATATATAGGAGAATTTAATATCTATAAGGTGTCAATTTTCCAATTCTCCCCTGTTTAACCTACAGATTCCAATTAAAACCCCAGCTGGGTGTTTCATGTTACTTGATAGTGATTCTGAAATTCTGAAGAGAAAAGTAGGGAGGGAAGACTTGCCCCACCAGATATCAGGACTTATTATGAAGCTAAGGTAATTAAAGCAGTGTGGTATTGGCACAGGGATAAACAAACTAACCAATAAAATAGATTAGAGAGCTCAAGAACAGAGTCATACAGATATGGAACTTTGATATATGGTAGAAGTAGAATGTCAAATTAGTAGGGACCTAAAGAACTAATAATAAGCAGAACTTGAAAAAAAATGTATATGCAAAAAGGTGAAATTCGATACCTGCCTCAAAGCATATATAAAAATCTACTTCAGGTATTTTAAGCATTGAAATGTAAAAAAACACACAACTTTAAAATTCTTAGTAGCAAATATAGACTATTCTCTTTTAGAAAGATCTTAAAATAAGACACAAAAAAATTGGCTACAAAAGTAAAAGTAAAAGTAGATTAACCATATTAATATTAATGCTAATTAATATTAAGAATTTTTATGTACCAAAAGTCATCTTCAAGAAAGTGAAAAGACAATCTTTGCAACATACACAACTATCAAAGGATTGTTAGTAATACATAAAAACAACTCCTACAAATGAAGAACAGCACAAAAAACCCAACTGGAAAATAGGAGGGGGATAAATAACAAGCCTTTCATAGAACAGGGAACACTTAAGATCAATAAAAATATGAAGATGTGTTCAACATTGTTTGTGTTCAAGAAGGTGCACATTAAGACTACAGTGAGATAACTTCGAGCACCCATTTGATTGGCCACAGTGAAAAAGATTTATAATGCCAAGTGTTGGAAAGGAAGTGGATCCACAGGATCTTGAAAATTGCTGATGGGAGTGTAAATTGGTGAACAATTTGGAAAACAGTTGAAGTTTAACATCCATGTACTCTAAAATGCAGACATCCCACACTAGATATATATAGAAGAGAAGCTCTTGTACATATACACTGCAGAATAGGGACCAGAATGTTCATGGCAACATTGTTTACAATAATAAAAACCTAGAAAAAAAATCCTAAATGCCCATCAATGTGAGATTGGATAAACCATGTCTATAAACACAAAGGAATTTTAGACAGCAGTTTAAATGAATGAACTATAGTGACATGCAATAGTATTCATGAACCTTAGCAAAATACTACTAGGGTGGAAAAAATATTGCATACCACATAATATTCTTTTAATAAATTAAAAATCACTTTAATAAAAATATGCATATTTAGGATTTCTTATAGATGAAATAACACTATACAAAAAGGAAAGTAAGCAAATGAGGGTTCAGGATAATGGCTGCCTAGCCTGGGAAGGGATAAGGAGATGGGATGGGTGGGGGTCAAATGGTAAGATGTAGGTGATTGACAAGTTCCTAGCTTTTACTTTAGGTGGTGGGTTTATGAGTGCTTATATACATTAAAACAGCTAGCTAGGGAGCCAGTCAGCAAGCCAGCCAGCTCTGGTTGCTCTGTGAAGAGTGGGTTGAAGGGGGTAAAGGCAGAAGCAGGATGACCAGTTAGGAGGCTGTTTCGTAGTCCAGGTGAGAGGGCATGGCACCGTGAAGGAGAGTAATGGACAGAATTAGAATATGTTTTGGAGGTAATGGAGGACTTGCTCTGATGGCTTAGGTGTAGGAAGTGAAGAATAGTCTTACATGAAAACTACCACCATTTTAAAACAATCTGCTCTCATTGTATATGTAGATGTTTACAATATCTTTGCTCTACAAAAACGTCTAAAATTAATATACTTAGAGCTTAATCTTCATAAACCTTGAATTAATTTCTTAAATTCAACTTCCAGAAGTGAAATTGTTATACCAAAGGATATGAGAATTTAATAAGGCTTTTGAGACCTCTTACCAATTTACCTTCCTGAATAGTCCCTTTAGCTCCCACTAGCAGTATGAGCCAATACCCACAGAGAGGCTTGTTCCGTCCTTCTGTTCTCCAACCAGAGCTCTGTATCCAGGGACAGCTCATGAATGGTCTCCTTGGCAATTGAGGGCATGTGCATCTTCCTAATAATTTCCCCTGGAATGATTTTTGTGGTTACTCGGTCTCTCTGTGGACAGAATCCTTACCATTCATAGAATATGCCCTGCTTCCTGCAGTGGGAAGTCTTAGAGCTTTGGACTCATGAACTGGGGCCCCTCCTGGAGCATGCAGTTCAGGACATGAGATGGCATAGTCTCTCTCTCCTTGGGGAAGGCTCCTTCACACATGAATCAAAGTGACCCCTTCCCTTTTCTGCACAAAGTATTTCTCGCAGACCCCGCCCACCCCCAACACAGAGTTAAAAGGCCTTGGGGATTTCTAATGAACCTGGGAGTTTTTCTGAGTTCATTGGGTAAAGGTTAAGTAGGCATATACAAGAATTAATCAATTAATGACTCAAGTTCATGTCCCCTCAGAGTCTCCAGAGTTGTACTGCCTGACACAGTAGCCAGCAGCCACAAGGGCAATTTATATTGGAACTTAAGTTAATTAAAAATAAATAAAATTCAGTTCCTCAGTTACACCTCGAGTGCTCAGTAGCCACATCTGACTAGTGGCTACCATATTGTACAACACAAATACGGAATATTTTTATCATCACATAAAGCTTGTTGAATAATTCTGCAGAAGTTTTGTTACTGAGGAAATATTCCTAGGGGTCCTTTTAGGTGTGGGGTTGGGGTGGTCAGTGAGGGTAGGTGGACATTATTGATGTCAATTGATATGATTTGCTAGTCTTCTCCTTGCTGATCCAGACCAGTTCTTAATGTACTTAGGTTGTTTTTGTTTGTTTGTTTTTGGTTTTGCTTTTTACCTTTTCCTCCCTGATCTTGAGCAGGGGACTCCAGTTATGTCACAGTTAGGTCTTAACAACTGTGTGTGTGTTTTATAAGAGGAGTCTGATCACTAGTTCATGACATTGGCCAACCCAGGCCAAAGCCCTTTTCCTCCAGGGCAAGGTCATGGAAGGGAAATCGCAGGGGCCTTGTCTGATGTGCAGACAGACTGAGGGTTTGCCTGGGTTTGCTGCAGTGGTCCTGAAGAAGAACGTTAGATGAGCCAAAAATTCAGAGTTCTTCATTCCTTCCTGTTGCTTCAGTTTCTTCTTGTGAATTGTGAGGATGGAGCTGCTCCTAAGCATTTTAGAGATGCGAGAAAGGAGTGCCTAGGGGTAATAAAGCTCCAAATTCTGTCTTTCTACTTTCCTGGAGTGGTGGTCAGCATCTGCCTACGTCTAGACCCTACTTATATCCAGAAACTGCTGTGAGAAGCGGCTCTTCCCTGTGGCTTAAATAAAAAATAAAAATAAATAAAGCCCCAAATGCCACATTCCAGTCTTGGTTTGTGTACTGACTCATGATATGACTTTATATATAAAGTCACTTCCCCTCTCCTCCCAATGGGTCATCAGGAGCAGAGGCAGGATAATGGCCTTGAGTCACCTCCCAGAGAGGAACTAATTATGGCTCACTGAGGCAAAGAGGTGGCAAGCTGAAAGGGCAGGGAAGGAACAAGTCTAGATAGGGCTCTGCAGAGAGGCCTGGCTTTCTCACTGCCTGGGCAATCTGTGTGCTGAGGCCTGGAAGCCTGGGACCTTTGTTTAGCTCCAGGTCTGTAAACCACCGTGAATTACGTGTGAGAGTATGTGGGTATGTCTGCATGCACTTTCTGCTCAGCACTGTGTCCAGTCCTTGAGGTAGAATTAAGATGCTTTTTGTTTATCTGCATCCTCTTCCCCTAGGGGAAGAGGTCTGATCCTCCCAGATGTTCGGCCCGAAGTGAGGTTGGTAACTGTGTGGGCACACCCCAGAAGATGTGGGTGGAGTGCATGTGCCTGGTGCGGCAAGCCATGCAGGTCTCTGGGTTGGAAGTAAAAGTGTGTGTATGTCATAGCAAAATCATCATCTGGGGAGGCCACCTGGGGAAGCAGAAGGGGTCTTAGGCTGAACTGAGGACACTCGGTCCTGATCCTAATGATGACCTTAAATCATTTTGTGACACTAGTTATTACTTAGCTTCTCTGTGCTTCTTATACTAATCAGTAAAATGAGCTAACTTTCCCTGTCTTAAATGCTGACTGTGGTTATAAAAAAATAAAAAGGAATTTTATGAAAAGTAGCACTTTTTAATGTTTTCTTATTTTAAAAATAATAAATGCTCATTGTAGGAAACGTGGAAAACCAAAAATATATTACAAAAAGAAAAATGATTTACAATTTTACTATGCTGAAATACATAATTTTTCTTTTTTTCTATTTATCTATTTACTTGTCTATATCTATTTTTATTGGGGCATAATTGACATATCACATTATATTATTTTCAGAAGCACAGTATTATGATTCAATATCTGTATCCAAGTCATTTTTCCATGTATGTAATTTTTCTCCCTGTTAGATCGTAATGTTCATATAATTATATATACTGTTTTCTCACCTATTATTATATAATGATTATTTACCCATGCCATTAACTGTTCTTCAGAATCCTGAGTTTTTTATTTCTGATTTATTTATTGTTTTTCTATTATAGCTGTCCCACTTTTTCCCCCATTGCTCCCCTCCGCCTCCCCCCTACCCCCTGGTAACTATTAGTCTGTTTCTTGTTTACATGCCTCTGGTTCAGTTTTGCTCATTTGTTTGTGTTGTTCATTAGTTTCCTGTATTAGGTGATATTACATGGTATTTGTCTTTCATTGCCTGGCTTATTTCACTAAGCATAATTCTCTCTTGTTCCATCCATGTTGTTGCAAATGGTAGGAGTTCCTTCTTTTTTCTGCTGCATAGTATTCCATTGTGTAAATGTACCACAGCTTTCTGATCCACTCATTTACTGATGTGCACTTAGCCCATTTCCAGCATTTGGCTATTGTAAATAGCACTGCTTTGAACACAGGAGTGCATAAACATAAGAATCCTGACTTTTTAATGGCTGATGTTTTATCATTTGAAAAACCAAGCTTTAACAAATCTCCAAGTATAGGCCATTTATAAATGGTTTCTAAGTATTTTATTATTATAAATGCTATGTTGAATAATCTTGTATGTAAATCTTTATATACATCTCTCTTTTCTTATAATAAATTCTTAAAACTGAGGTAACTGGGCCAAAATGTAAAGCTGATACAGTTAAATAAATACACACACACACACACACACACACACACACATATATACACATATATAAATATACAAGTGCAAGGCATTAATGAGAATGATGACAAATCCCTGTTCATTCATTATGCATATGCATCTTATATACCCATTGCAGTCGAGACATTTCTGTGTATGTGAAGTGGATAGCTCCATGATCCTGGGGGAAGGTGAAGGTCTAAACTTCTGTAGTAGAATTAGTGTCATTTCTCTCTTTTAGAATTGTTTTATGCCAAGAGAACAAATCATTTATGCTAAGAAAATTTTCAGTATGAGAGGGCAGGGAGTTTAGGAAAGATGGTATTTAAAAAGAACAAACAAACAAGCTCTCACCTAAGTGTCTGAAATTTTGTGTTCCAGTCACTACCCTACATGAGTTGTTAATAACGAGCAAGCCCGGCTTGGGGACACTATTCCTTAATTTATCTGACATGAAGGAATGTTGTAAAGAGGTCATGAACTGAGTGTATGGGAACTCATTGAAAGTATACCAGTGCAGTAAAGATTGTTCCTTTGCTTCTTCTCATGAGTCTGAGGGCTGATGGGAGTAGGAGAACAACAGAGAGGCAGGCAATAAGGGCAAGAGTCTGAGGGACTGAGAGAAAAATGAGGCCAGGAAGCCTCGGCGGGGGTGTGTGTGGTAGAGGCCTGGTGTGGGAAAGCCCTGCACAGGAACAGCCCCAGGATGGGCCAGCCAACCCTCAGGCTGAGACTTGCGCTGGGTCAGCTCCATCCTGGGGCCCACTCCCAGGCTGAGGCGCTGAGGCCACCCAAGATGCAGAGGTGTTTCTCACTGGACACCTTGGGATTCAACTTTCTGGAAGGCAGTTTTAGTGGCTCGTCTGGTCAAACTCACAGCTGCCTTCTCTTTCAATCTTCAGATAGGCTGGCTCCCAGGCTGGGGGGATGGGGAGGGGAGAGGAAGAGACTACACTACCCGTCTCCAACACAGCAACTGTGAAAATCCCCACAGAATACCTTGTGTGAAACGGCTCCTTCTTGTCCACAGGAATGTGCAACACTCCCCAGTTCATGGAGGCCAGAGACCAAGGGTCATAAACAGAGGCTAAGATACTGAGCTGCGGGTATGAGTTAATCCCCCAGACATCAGGGCTTTGCCTGGTAGAGATGGGAACGGAGCCGATAAAGGCTGGTGAAGGGGAGTGCTGGTGGGGGTGGAGGGACAGGAAGAGGTAGGCATGGCAGAGGTGGCAGTATGCACCCCTGTTAAGGCAGTCCCTGACTGAGGCAAAAGATAAAAGTCGCCACTGGGCAAAGCTCCTCAGTCAGCTTAGAGTCCCGCAAAAAGGGCTGGTCTTCAGAGCCTGACTCCAGTCCCTGTGCCCGGTGAAAGCAAGGTCCCTTGCAGGGGGATGAGAGGAGGGTGGTCCCTGAAAACTGAAAAGAAATAATTACTGGCATTTACTGAGCCTGCCTTGAGCTAGGAGAGACACAGAACGATCCTAACATGGTCCCCACTTGGCGAACTTAAACTTGGTGGTGCAGTCCTGACAGGCACTCCACTGGCCCTCACACAGCTCTTATGTTCTCATTGACAATGACTTGAGGAAAAGCAGCTAATGAGCAATGTGAGATGCTATAAACGGGCTCAGCCACGTGGTGCACGCTAGGCATGCTGTAGGAGTTCCGAAAAGGCAGAGATTGGTGTGGGCTGAAGTGATTAGAACAGGCTTCACAGAGAACGAGACCAGGATCCAGTGTTTGAATGTTCAGGCCTGTTGTAAAGAGGGCGGGAGGAGGAAAAGAGGAGGTTAGCAAGGATAAGAATACCCAGGACAGACAGCAATGAGCCAGCCTGCTGGTACCCAGGACTGTGCAGAGATGCTGGGGACCAGCTGCTGGGGGTGGAGAAGCAGTGGGAGGGTGGGGAGGCAGCCAGATTGTGGATTGCTTTGAATTCAGGCAGAGGAGTTTAGTCTTGACTCTACAGCAAATTGAGAGTTAGAAAAACCCCTAGCGTGAGGAAGTGTAGGAAGCCCGGCCTTGCTGATTGCTCCCACTGAATTCATTCTTTTTTGCCCTCAGTGAGGCTGCATAACCCCCTGAACTATATAAGTCATCTTCCGAGTGCTGAGCTGTACTGCCCCAAGCATGTTCTGTGGCTGACATAGCCTTAGAGACAGCTGTTAGCCCCTCATTCTCCAGCAGCACCTTCATTCTTTTTATTTATTTACTTCCCACTCCATTCTTTATTCTCCTCTGCATTAATGTTTCCTCTAGGGCGGCAGGCAAGGGCTCCTCAGGGGCAGGAAGGAAGGCAGACGTACTGGGGCTCACTCTGGATGAGGCTTTGTGCTGCACAGACGTGTCTGTCCTTGGGCCTCATAGCCTGGTAGCACCAGATTAAGTACCACACTCAGAGCATGACAGGCAGCTCCCTTCCTGGCAGCCTGGAACCTCCAATGCTGAATTGGGTGTCCCTCACAGCATCCCAGAACTGTGGAACCCTCAATAGCATTCTGGGAGTCCCTTGATGACTTCCTTATTCTTGAGGGCCTGGGATAGAAACAGAACTTAGCCTAGGCTCTACATAGCCACCTGGATTCCCTCCAGATTAGCACCCCTGGTTAAGAGAAGGGGGAAGGTGGCAGAGGCACAACAGACACTGCCCAGGGTAGTGGGGTTAGGTGTGTTAAAAATGCTACACGAGGGACATCCGGAGCAGGGAGGGAAGTGGCTTCTGGGAAAAGGGGCCCCCTCCCGCATGGCTATCAAGGGTGGGTGGGCTACATTTTCCTGCCTGTGAATCCCAGCTCTAGGTATGGGAAGAATGGTCCCAGCCCCTCCTGGGAGAAGGGGTTGTTGGAGGAGCAGGGAGGACCAGGGGCAGGGCCCAGTCCAAGACGAGCAGCCCTCACACTGGTGCAAGCAGGTGCCGCATGCTCCCGCAGCAGCCCCCTCTACCAGGCCTCGGCGCATGTGCAGGGAGCCCAGCCTGAACCCTGCTGGCTCTCTTCTGGGCCCTCATTTCTGGATCAGTCACACCACAGGGAGCCCTGCCTGGGGAGCCACTGTCACTGTTGACGCTTTTGCCAACTCTTCACAGCCATAGCTGTACCCCAGGAGCTCAGGCTTCGTGTCTCTACCCCCCTGCTGTCCCCTCAAAGAAGCATCCACAGACATCTCTCCTCTGTACTCCCAGGCTCCTTGTAGGGGGTAATCAAGTCAAGAGATGCAGAGATTTCAGCCATTTGGGAAAGAAAATTAGGAGGGAGACTCCCCAGGAAAAAGGGGCTGCCTGGCTAGCTCAGGAAAGTTTGGGGAGAGGCTTTGTAGTGGTAGGAGGGAGGGGCAGGGAAAGAAACTCGGGGTGGAAGGGATTCTGTATTGGAGCCACATGATTGTGAAGTTTGGTGTTGGCATTAGGTGGAGTCCATCTTGTCTGAACAGGCAGTTGTGTCTCCATGGTGGCCTCATCCTTTCGAGATCATTCTTTCCCCACAGAGCTCAGTGGGGTTGGGGGTGCCTGAGGATTTGGACTCCTTGGAAGGTGGATGATCTTCCTGTTCCTCATCCTGCAAGGATGCCTGCCTGAGAATAGCAGACATGTAAGTAGAGTGTCTATGTGAAGGGAACACACTGGCACCAGCTTGCACTGGGAGCAGAGCTTGTTTGCCTGTACATTCCTTTGGATCTAAGGATTGGACTCTTAATTTCAAGAATTTCTCTTTATCTTCAGGAAATCCTTTGAGCTAAACAAGGTAGATGCAGTAAGGCAGTGAACCTTCTGTGGATTAGAGAGTGCAATCCCTGCAAAGAGCTGGGACTGATTCTCTCTGGGACCCCCGTTTGGCTTGGTCTACAGCAGGCCCCCTCTGTCAGGTCCGCACAAGCTAGGCCACCACACCTGAGTGTTCCTGGCCTCCAGAGTGGCTGAGTTCTTCCCAGTGTGGGGAGAGAAGCTCACGGCTGTCATCGCCGGACCCATCTGTTTTCAGAGGCCCAGGGAGTGAGAGGAAGGGAGGGAAGCGATAAGCAAAAGTGGCATGAGATGTGACAATGCAGAGGGGCCTTTGTGAAATCTGATGGGCCTTCGGGTTTGGTTCGGTTTGGTTTCAGGCTTTATTGACTTTCTTAGTTTTCAACAAAGTATTTTCATAGATTTTTTTTTCTTGAATTAGTTATATAATACTACCTAAAACATTGCCTCCAAACTTAATGGCTTAAAACAATAAACATTTGTTATCTTGCAGTTCTGTGTTTTGAGAATCCAGGTGTGAGTTAGCTGGGTGCTTCTGACTCAAGGTCTTTCCTGAGGTTGCAGTACGGCTGTCATCCAGGACAGCGCCATCTCCAGACCCAACGGAGGCTGAGGGATCTGCCTCTTAGCTTGCTCATGAGTTGTTGGCAGGCTTTGGAAGATCTGCTTCCAAGTTCATGCATGGGAGCCCCCACTGGGCTCCCTCACAGCATGGCAGCTAGCTTTCCTCAGGACAAGCAATCCAAGAGGGAAGCCACAATCTTTTCATACCCTAATCTCAGGGTATAAATGATGACATCCTATCATTTACCACTGTGTATTTGCTAGAAGCAAGTCAATAGCAAGTCCAGCCCACACCCAAGGGGAGAAGATTACACAGGGGCGTGAATACCAGCAGGTGGGGGTTTGGGGGGGCTACCTAAGTGGCTTTCTGCCACATCTCTCATTTCAGCTTCACAATAACTCTTATGCTCCAGACAGGGAAAAACATTCCACAGGTTAAGAAGGAAAGGAACTCCAGAGAGGAGAGGGGCTCTGCCCAGGATCCCAGAGATACTGAGGGACATATTAGAATTTGAACCTTGGTGTCTGTCTGACTTCAGATTCAGTAGTCTTTTCTCTGATGCCTTGATGCCGGTCCAACCCCTGCTATCGATATCTGTGGTTGGGAGTTGGAGCTGACTTGAGCTGACTGAGCATGAGGGGTTCTGGGGCTCATTTTTTCTGGCTATTTCTGGACATGGCTCATAATCATCCCCTTCTATAACAAGAACACTTTCCACTGTACTCCTTTTAGTTTTTAAAATAAACCTTTACTTTAGACATTATAGATTTACAGAAAATTTTTGAAGATAGTCCAGGGGCTCTTGTATATTCCAACCCAGTGTTCCCTATTATTAATACCTTCTGTTAGTGTGGCACATTGGTTACTATTAGTGCACCAATATTGACATATTGTTATTAACCAAAGTCCATCCTTTATTCAGATTTCTTTATTGTTCCTTTGTAATTGAGCCAGGCATTGGGTTATACATTATTCTCACAGACCAGTCCTGTGAGGATGGCACTATTATTATCTCCTTTTACAGAAGAGGAAAGTGAGGCACAAAGAGATTAAGTAACTGGGTAAGATCACAGAGCTGTGCAGAAGCAAAGCGAGCGTTTGAACTGCGGTCTC
The DNA here is from genome assembly GCF_987537825.1 of Furipterus horrens. Classification (NCBI taxonomy): domain Eukaryota; kingdom Metazoa; phylum Chordata; class Mammalia; order Chiroptera; family Furipteridae; genus Furipterus; species Furipterus horrens. The sequence goes on from NW_028327180.1 coordinate 74,096,724, forward strand.
TCTCACTCCCACGTAGTGCTCTTAACTATGTATGCTTCTCTTCCTCACTGTCAGCCTCCAGCTCCTGCTTCCAGGGAGGGAATTACTCACATAAGCACTAATATCTGGCCCTACCCCTAGGGCTTAAGTTTATGAGAAAGATAAGAGGATGCCAGGAGACTATTTTGGTGACCAGCTCCTTCAACCTCAGCTTTCTCAGCAGTGGGCCAATAGGATTAGATTAATAACACGGTCTCTTCTGCCTCTGACTTTCTGGAACCCTGTCAGTCTATCCCAAAGCCCTTGTCCAGAGGATCTGGGGGCTGCCAGTGGGAGCACTGGAGAGAAAGTGGGTCCTGCTTACCCAGGCACCGAGCTTTAGTGGCACCTGGGGAATGAGTCTGCAGACGGGTATGTGGTAGATCAAACGGGTATGACCTATCAGACAGTATGATAGATCTGTCATTGTGCAGGATCCAATCGCTAGGCTGCCCATCAAGGAAGACCCCAAGGCTCTGGGCTCTGTGTTGAGCTTACTGCCCTTAACTAGTCCAAGAGCCTTCAGGAATAAGGCCTCTAGAGAAGCCACTCTGAGCAATATTTTTCTGAAACATAAAAGAAACCCACTCATTGAGCATAAGCACTAAACAGATCATTTCTTTAGTCATAAAAGAGTGACTCGTCAGGATCCCCAGAGGCAGTGTCCCCGAGTGGTGAAGAACATGGACTTGAGAGTCATACAAACCCAGCCTACTTTTCACAAGTTGATGTCCTTGGACAAGTCTCTCAACAACTCTGTATTTCCGTTTTGATGTTTGTAATATAAGAAGAATATAAGCATAGCTACCTCATGGAGTTGTTCTTGGATTAAATGTAATAATGTATATATAATGCTTAATTAAGTTAATAATAATTATTTAATAAATAAATAGTAGTTGTTTTTAGGATTTGCTTGAATAGAGCAATTTTAATTCCAGCTTTAAAAATTATTCTTTCTTTGACTCTGAGATCTGTTGCCCTATTAGAGTTCCAAGTAGCCAGAAAGCTCCAGTTGCTGAGAAGCGGTTCAGCTCTGCCCTACAGAGGGCTTTACTTTCATGTACTGGGGTGGGGGTCTTTCTACACCAGCTGCAAAGGAAGCCTGTAGCCTTGACAAGACCCACGCAGCCTAGCCCTGACTCCCACAACCAGCCTGCTTTGGTGCTGCCTGATGTTCCCCAGATGGCTCATGGGCTCTGGAGGGCCACCGCCCCTGTGTAATGAGGTGAACAGGACTGTCCACAGAGTGAGTTCCTGCTGCAGGACGCCTCCCAGTCCTGGCACCTGGCTCTGTGTCAACCTCTCTGGCTTTCCACAGAGAGGCTTGAGTGCTTTGTATCTGCCTGGGGTCCTGGACACCACACTCAGTGAGGGGAGTGGAAGCAGCCCTCTGTCATGGAAGGACCCAGCGGTGGGGGGAAGGCCAGGCTCAGCAGGGCTGACTCCTCTAGCAGGTGGTCCCACCTGCATCTCTCAGGCCCCAGCGGCTAACACAATAGGGATAGAGGGATCTCACTGTGAGTTCTGGCAGTGCTAAGAAAGGTGTTTAGACCAGCCCCCCTGCTTTGTTTTTCACCAGAAGGCAGAGCATCACAGAGGCTGGACCTGATTTTTTAAAAGTCCTCACCCGAACATGTTTTTATTGATTTTAGAGAGAGGGGCAGGGGGTCAGGAGAGAGAGAGAGAGAGAGAGAGAGAGAGAGAGAGACATTGATGTGGGAGGGAAACATTGATCAGTTGCTTCCTGTAGGTGCCCCAACCGGAGATCAAACCCACAACCTAGGTGTGTGCCCTGACCAGGAACTGAACCTGCAACCTTTTGGTGTACAGGATGATGTTGCAACCAACTGACCCACCCAGCAGGGCTGGACTTGATTTTGATCCCATTGCTGCCTGGGGTTAGAATTGGATGAGTGATTTCAAAAGATTTAAGGGGCAGGTACAGGAACTTTACTGTAGTAATGTTGGTAGCCTGGACATACCCATGTAATGCACATGATAAATAGACTTTTGTAATACACACATGAGGTGCTTGTGTATCACTATTCAAGAAACCTCTTTTCCAGAGGCAGGTTGGCTGCCAGCCCACATAGGAGGCCAATGGCCTACATACAGACCAGCAAATGGGTTTTCCTTATCCAAGGAACATTTATCACATCTAAGGAGTCCTTCCATGGACCTGTCGCCCACTGGGTTTAGGAAGGAAGCGACCTGGGTCTTTGAGAGCAGAGGCCTTCTAAGGGCAGGAACACTTATCAAGGCCCAGGTGGAGAGCTGCTGTCCCCGGCCTTGGTGCTGAGAATGGTTGGCCCTGAGTTTGCGGCAAGGATTCAGCCATTTCTGAGGCCTGTATCCTGTGTGGAGAAGAGCACTGAGGGATGGTCATAGCTGGGGAATAGAAGAAGCTAGACTTTTAAATGTTTAATCTAGGCTCTGACTGGCAGGAAAAACTATTGGTAAATTATTCTATCAAAAATGTTTAAGCATGACCCTAGCTGAATGTGTGAATGCCTTGCTTCTGCCTCCAGTCTTTCAAGGAGCCCTGATCTCTGTTACCCCAACTCCAGGTGGCCCCTCGTGATGCTCAGATTCCTGGGCTGACAGCTTAACCCAGATTCCTTCTTTGCTGGCCCAGGGCCTTCTCCCCTTCCCCTGGTTCTAAGTGATCCATTTGGTTTCTGCATTTTGCAGTACTGCTGGCTTCCAAGGCTGAGGACATCCATTTTACCAGGGCCAGAGGTACTTTCTTTGGGGATAGGAGATGTGGAAGAGGAGGAAAAGGGAGAAAGCTGGAGTCCTTGTCACATTAAAGCCTTTTGTGGCAGTTTTCTGTGTGAGGAGCAGGAACCCGAGCAAGGAATTAGATTGAAACTGTTTGGGGTAGAGGTATGTATTTCTAAGCCATGCATAGATTAATTCTCCTTAATGAAGCCTTTTGATCCTTCAGACTAAACAGGGCCAGGGAGGACTACATACCTAGGAATTGCCTGTGGCTCCCAAGTTTTTCTTTTTAAATATTTTAAAATTATATAAGAAGTGTTCAATATAGAAAAGTAGAAAAGATGGATGATCAAAAAGAAAACAAGAACATTTATAATCTTACCACCCAGCCACAAAGTATAAACATTTTGGAATAGATTCCTCCAGAGCTTTTGCTATCTATAAATATTGTTTTAAAAATAGGACCATACTATACCTATGGCCTCATAATATTCCCCCCTTTTTTTCTTTTTTTTAAAGATTTTTATTTATTTATTTTTACAGAGAAGGGGAGGGAGGGAGAAAAAGAGGGAGAGAAACAACAATGTGTGGTTGCCTCTCGCACACCCCCAACTGGGGACTTGGCTTGCAACCCAGGCATGTGCCCTGACTGGGAATCGAACCATCGACCCTTTGGTTTGCAGACCAGCGTTCAATCCACTGAGCCAAAGCAGCTGTGGCTCCCCCCTTTTTTTCATTTAAAATACATCAGAAACACCTTTTCATAGCAATAGCTTCATTTCTCTGCCATGCCATCATTTTATTTTTTAATTTATTTTAAATTATAGTTGACATACAAACTATGCCATCATTTAAAAAGTCTGCATGATACTTTATTTTATAAATACAATTCTAATTTATTTTATCAATTATTATCAGAAATGTAGTTTGTTTTTGATCTTTTATGTCAGTGTGCATATTCTTACTTCCCTAGGATGAATTCCCAGATGGAATTGTAGGGACTAACGATATGCACATTTTAAGGCTTTTGACACCTATTGCTAAATTATAATTCAGTTTACACTCTACGACCACCAGGACTTGAGTACCCATTTCAGCACACCCTCGCCGGTGTCCTTTTTCACCTTTACAAATCATTTTACTTTGGTTACTATTTAAGCTGAATATTTTAATATTGAATATTTTGTGCTGCTTTTATGTCTTTACCCATTTTTCTATTGAGGTATTAACCCTTATTTTGTTTGATAAATGTTGCATATAGATTTTCCTGTTTATTATTTACCTTTCGTTTTGTGACATTCTTTGATACAAAAGATTTACATTTTTTATGTAGTTAACATTAATATTTATTTTTTGACTGTCTTTGGATCTATGCTTAGAAAGACTTTTCTATTCCTATGTTACATAAACAGTCACCTATATAAATGTTCTAGTGTTTACTTAATATTCTGTGTATTATAAGTATGGTATTTTAAAATGTAGTTAACTTCTTATTCCAGCACCATTATCAGGCAATCCATTCTTTTTCTCTTAATATAAAATTATAACAATATATTATTAAAGATTATTTTTAAAATTATAAAATAAATACATTGTATGTATATTTATACTATTATATTCTATATAAGCACTAACACCATTAATGAAGACTTTGTTAGACACTTGCAATTGTCTCTTGCCTTTATAATATGTTCTATTGCTCAATCTATTCTGGTGCCTGGTCCACACTTTTTAAGTTATTGTGTCTAATTTACAGTACATTTTAATACTGACAATGCAAGTTCCACGCCCCCCCTTTTAGATTTGTTTTTCTTTATCAATATTTTTCTGTGCTATTAACATATATTTTTTTCTTCCAAGCAAATTTGAGAATCAGTTATGCCCTTGGGCTTTTGATTGAAGTGGTATTAAACTTAGAGATTATCTCAGGCAGATTTACATTGTGAAGTACTACTTTTTCCTGTCAATTCATGTGTATTTATTTGTTTCCTTTAGTAAAGCCAGAGTCTGGTTTTCTATTGGTAGATTCTGTACATTTCCTACAAACTTTATTCTTATCATTTTATGTTTTTATTGACATTGTTAATGGGATGGGGTTTTTTGGCAATTTTCTAATTGTATATTGGTCATATACATAAGAGCTCCTGATTTTTACACATTCGTTTTCTAACTGGAAGGGAAACACACTATCTTCTGGTTCTTCCTTCAGTGGGTTTGTGCCAAAGGCATGTTTGACCTAATTTGAGACTATTTAATTTCCTTCTGAATCTGGGCCGTAGCTCCTCTCTGTCATTCCCTGTGGTTGTAGCATGGAGTTTAGAGAAAGAATGGCAGGCACATTCGGCTCCTTGTCAGATGCCTCTTAAACCATACTGTGGGACAGACGCCCACCTCATTCTTTCCCTCCAACTCCAGTCATTTGGACCCCAAGGAAGCAGTGGGTCACCATCTAGTGAAAAATAGATGCGCATCAAAGCTGAGGCAGGCAGAGAGATCACGGAGAGTTTAGGTTAAATTTGATGCAAACCCTGGGAGCTCTCAGGAAACCTTAAGGGCCATTTAGTGCCATACCCTTGGCTTCTGAAGTAGCTGAATACATCTGAGATGGTCCTTACTGTGGTCCAGAGGCAAGGCTGGATCAATGGTCTTTTCTCCCCATGTTAGAGAAAATGGGGTCAGGCAAATTGAATGGGCTTCAGGGTGGTGGTGTTGCAGCTCTGTGCTATCTAAGAAGGATAGAGATTCATTAACTTTCAAACCTCAAGGGGGAAACAAATAAAAGAAGCTGGTTATGGAGACTGGCTTCATTGTTAAGTCTGAAGCAAACATGTTTGGAAAGATTTGGTGGATAGTGCTGATTAAGGTTTTACACATTCTTCTTTGGGTGAATGTTTCAAATTAGCACTGCCATTTCTCTCTGAGTTTTAGGGGTCATTTTCCAGTGATGAACACCCTCATCCTCCTACTTTCCCACTGTTCCCTGCCATAGTCAACCCCTCTTCCCTGCTTTTGGGCCTTTCCTACACAGGTCGCATACTGGAGTAGAAGGTGACCCCAGAAGTGCCCTAGGAGAGACCAGCCTAGCAGAGGGATGTAGGGCTTGATTTGTTAGGGATAGATGTGCAGGGACAGGGAAGTAGTGGACAGGAAGGGCTGGTGTGGGGAGTGGAGCTTAGAACCCTGTGGTCAGTCTTATTCAGAGCACAGCCCAAGTAAGCCTTGCCTGCATTTTCTGGTTATCACTGTAAACGTCCCTCTGGTGCATGTGGGGACATAGCTCTAGTCCTGGTGGTCCTATGAAAGCCACCTCCTTATTAATAGTTTTATGAACCTGGCCTAAAGCTCCGGCCATGTGCCCAGACCTTATCCAGTGCCCAAACCGAGTCATTTCCTCTATTCCCTTCCTTTGCCACTGGAACCCAGTGGAAATCCATATTGTTTTCAGATCTTCCAAAGAAGGAAACACCACATCTTTGGTTGGTATTTTACTCTGGTCTTTTGAGCCATCTTCCTCCCAGATTGTTTTATTTTGCAGCTAGTCTAACTTCTTGCAATGTCTAACCATTATCCTGTGGCACAACTTAGAGAATGTGGACAACAATCAGATACCTTCTTTTTTGTGTAGAGTCTTTTAGGGACTTGAGAAATTATTAAAGTTGTCTTTGGATTTTTGCCAGTGCAATTAAGTAAAAATCATATTTGTAAAGTGAGTAGTACAATGCCTGCTACAGAGTAAAATTATGTTGCTTGTTTATATTTATATTATCATTCTGAAATCATGATAGCACATCTGGTTTTCAAGTTCATGTCAATTGGAGGTGGAGAATTGTTCCAATAGGCTAGAAAAGCACACATTTCTTTTGCCCTTCCTGTTTGAGAGGAAGCTAAAGGTCATCACATATTATTTGGAGTGGGTCTAGAGGCTCACTACCCCACTAAACTCTAAAATCTTTGAGGGCAGTTGTGTCTTGTTCACCTGAAATCTCCAGTGCCTAGTATAGGGTTGATTCAATAAATTTTTGTCATGAAGGGCAGGGAGAAAGGAATAAGCTAGTGTAGCATCTCATCTTTGAGAAGAACATGAAGATCCATGTACAGAAAATGCCCTTTGAGCATCTGTCAACTAGTAACCCTGCCTTGCTTGAATGCATCTACTGCTTCATACCTCACTCCTTTAAAAGTTCCCAGAGGGGTCACCTCTAATTAGGAGAAATGTTCCTTCCACTGAGGCAGAGTCTGTTTCCCCTCAACTTCCACCTGTTTGGGTTAAGTGAGACTGGTGCTCTCTCAGCACTGCCTCAGGACCAGAGTCTACTCCCTGGATTAGAAAACTATGACATGGCCTCTGAGCCTCCGCTTTTGCTCTGTCCCCCCCTTCTACCCCAGATCACTCCAGCAGCATGTGCTAATCACTTGCCATTACAATAGGGCCGAATAGCCTAGTGGTCAGGTCTGCAGACTGTAGAGCAGCAGTTCTCAACCTGTGGGTTGCGACCCCTTTGGGGGTCAAACGACCCTTTCACAGGGGTCACCTAAGACCATCAGAAAACACATATATAATTACATATCGTTTTTGTGATTAGTCACTATGCTTTAATTATGTTCAATTTGTAACAATGAAAATACATCCTACATATTAGATATTTACATTACGATTCATAACAGTCGCAAAATTACAATTATGAAGTAGCAACAAAAATAATTTTATGGTTGGGGGTCACCACAACATGAGGAACTGTATTAAAGGGTCACGGCATTAGGAAGGTTGAGAACCACTGCTGTAGAGTCAGGTTGTTTGGGTTTGTATCTTGACCCTGCCAGTCAGTTACCTAACCTCTCTCTGTTTCAGTTTCCTCAGTTGCAAAGTGGGGTTAATACCCATACCTCGTAGGGGCTTAAATGAGTTAGTTCTTATAACACACTGAGCCCTGTGCCTTGCGTGTAGTAAGTACTTAATAGCTGTTGTTATCATTACTAAAATTGTAGCTGGTCTTGCACATGCTCTAGAGAGAAATTTGTGCGAAATTCTGCCTTAGCCCTGCTCAAGATCCTGTGTGTATTGGTGTCTTTGTCACTCACCAGACTCTGAGTGGGAAGGGTCATTTTCCATTCATTTTTGTGGCCACAGTGCTTGGCATATACAGTTCCCGACTTATGATGGGTTGACTTACAATTTTTTGACGTCATGATGATGCAAAAGTGATATACATAATAAATTACATGAGATATTCAACACTTTATTATAAAATAATCTTTGTGTTAGGTGATATTGCCCAACTGTAAACTAATGTAAGTGTTCTGAGCATGTTTAAGGTAGGCTAGGCTGAGCTATGATGTTTGGTAGGTTAGGCGCAGTAAATGCAGTTTCAACTTATGATGGGTTTACTGTATTGGAATGGAGCCACATTGTAAGTTGAGAAGCATCTATATTAGACACTGGAGGAATGTTTAACAAAAGAAAAGCCCTGGGTTTTTATTTGGGCTCTGACACTTACCAACTTTGAGACTTCGGACAAATTATTTAACTCCTTGGAGCTCGAATGTTTTCATGTGAAAGGTGGGAATAATAATACACACCTCTTCTGGTTTTGTAAGATTAAGGGAGGTGATTATGTGAAAGTCTTTGGTAAAGAGAAAAGTCCTAGGAGGAATAAAGCCTTACTCAAGTAAGGACAATAGAGCTTAAGCTCTCTGACGGCTGGGACAAAGTCTCCTAACTTTTATTCCCTTTTAAAATCTCCATAATACCTTATATACAGTAAGGGCTTCTAAGTATTTGTATCTTGACCCTGCCAGTTAGTTACCTAACCTCTCTGTTTCAGTTGAATGGACAGATGAATGGGCGGTTGGATGGGTAAATGAACTGAACTGAATATTCCAGCATGTACAATTGTATTGTCTAATCTTTCACGTAAATAAGCTCTGTTTCGCCCAAAACAACTGTGACCCCTTAAGGATCAGGATTGTGCCCTAAAAGGCTACAGTCTTCATGCTCTAGCGTCAGGATAGCAGATGCCAAGTTGGGGTGCTCAGCTGCTGGGGCTGATTCCGTGAGCAGCCGGCGTTCCACCAGGTGGCAGGGCACTACCTGTCTGAGCCTTCTCAGGAGCACCTTCCTTCTGTCTCCACCAGGTGGCGGGGCACGCTGCATATTGGCTCCTGAGCTGCCCTCCAATGGAGGTCCCTAGTGTTGGGCTAAGGCTACCAGGAAAGCCTAACCAGGTGCTCCCTAGAAGTTGGCCTCCCTCCCCATTTAGGGCCAGCTGGTGCCTCTGCTGCCCTGTGGGAGCAATGGAGCGAGGCTCTTGGTGGCCTTGCTGTCTGAGTCCTGTGCAGCGTGTTAGCGAATTTACCATGTTGCTCCGCAGAGTTGTGTCTATAATACAGCCTAATGGGAGCATGCCCTCGTTGCAGGTTAGTTCAATGGAGACCTCCCACTGTGGATGACTAACTGATTCTCCCACTGGGGGCCTACCCCTTCTGCCCTTTCCAGCCTTCCTCCCTCCTTCCAAACTCCTGCAGGTCTTGGAGGGAAGCTGCTGCTGTCTCTCTGGCCCCCCTCCGCGCCTGTCTACCAGGTTCCTCCCTTCACACAACTGGGAGAAAGGACAGTCCTGGGACTAGCTGGCAGAGTTTTGCGGACCTCTTCTCTGTGGGTCGGTTGTTTGAGTCCCAGGCTGCACCTAAACTCTTGGGGATCCTGGCTTCCCCACCCAGGCCACTCAGCTTAGGGCCCAGACCCACCAAGTCCCTTTCTTTTTGTATTCTGTGTCAACAGCTGCTCCTGCCTTCTTGCTTCCACATCCTCCCCTTTAACCCTTACTCAGATAGTCTGATTAATGTGGCCATTCTGGGCCCAACCTTGATATTTTATTGAAACAGGGACTACCAGAGCACGGGAAGACCTAACAGGAAGGAGGCCGCCAGTGTCTCCTAGAAAAATCAAAGCTATTTCTGTCAGAGGCCTTAGTTAGAGGCCAACATGGGCTTTTTCCCACTGGTTCAAAGCACTGGAAGGAATTGAATGACTACATAGTCCTGTTATCCTTTTATGGGTTAAAAAAAAAAAAAAAATTGAATCCCAGGCTTGAAAATTTTCAAAGCTACATGACAGGTTGGTGGCTGATCCCTGTCTGGAGTTTAGGCCTCCTACAGCTCTGATGAGGCCTTGCTTCTGAAGGGCCTTAAGTTACCAGCCTCTTCTTCTAAGTGTCTCTGCTCCTCACACTCAGTCAAAAACTGTCTTCTCGGCCCACCTCATACACTGTAGCAGCATTTTTGTCAGTTTTTGGGCTCTGACTTAGCCACCTGCAGAAGGAGCAGAAGACTTGTTCTTGAGCGGAGAGACTTTCTTGAGGGGCGGGCGTGGCCTGTGTCCTGAGAGTGTCCAGAGGCTTTCTGTCCCTCTGCCCAAGAGCAGCCTTCTTGGGCCTCTCCTTTTTGCCCAGGGCAAAGCAGGTTATGAGATGGTCCCTGAAGGCACTTGGGATGTAGAGAGGAGGTTGACTGTAAATAGCTTCTGTGATTCCCATGGCCTTTGGCCCCAGCATCATTCTGTGCCTCCTCTTCCTTTGCAGGCGGTCCGACTCACTCTGTCCCTATGGATGGTGCAGCTGGGGGGCCCCTTACAGCTGGTTCCCACATGACTGGCATCTCAGGTCTCCTGCCATCCCCCGAGAGGGTAACCTCTCAGAGTGAGGGGCAAGGAGGCAGGGGGTTATCTATTGGCTGGAGCCACTGGGGAAGGCTGGGCACCTTGCACAACCCTGTCCCCTCCAAGGCCTCTATTTGGGCCACTCTCCTACTCTTCTACCCACCTGTTAGGGCCTCTTTCTGAGCAGGTGTGCTCTGAGCTTCCTTTCCTGAGTGCTTAGGGAATTTAAGTCACAAGCATAGATTCTTTTCCTTTTCTGCTTATAGGCCATCAGTGGCTCTCCCTGTCCTGTTCCACACCTTCCAGGGTGTCATGCCTGACTTTCTAGCCCCTCTCTAGGCATTTCCTCGCCCTCACTGGCTACAGTGAATTTCCCTTCCCCCCTTGTTTAACCCACACACTCTTACTTCCAGACTCCTGTGTGTATAGATTCCTTTTTGTGAAATAGTGTTTTCCTCCCCCTAGCTTTGCTGACCAATTCATAGCACCCCTTAGAGCTCATTTGAGCTATCCCCTTTCTGGAAAACTTTCAGCTCCCTAGGACTGGCCTGGGTCCTCTGTTCTCACCATTCTGACGGCATTTGTCAGACTGAGTTATAGTCATTTCTTTCCTGATATGCCTTCCTTACCAAAGTGCTATCTCCTTAAGGGAAGGGGCCAGGTTTTTTTGGTTTTTTGTTTCTGTTTTAATTTCACAGAGGTGTCCTCTGCTCCCAGTGTCACATAGCAGGTACTCAGGATAGGTTTGCGGAATGTGTTATGAGCTGGTGGGTGGATGGGAGCAGGTGGGCCTACCGGGGAGAACTTGCTGCCATCCTGAGCTGCATTCTCTGGACCTCTAGGGACTTCAGTCCTGTGTTTCTGGGCAGTGGAGCTCAGTGTGCAGAGTTCTGTGGGTAGAGACCACTCATTCATACCCTTAGAAAATATCACTGAGTCCAGTAAATAAGACAGACATGGTCTCTAAACTCATGGAGCTTACATCCTAGTAGAGAAAACAAATAATAAGTAAGCAAATATGAAAATAACACAAGTATACTGTGGTAAGTCCCATAAGGGAATGCCTGGGCTGACTCAGGTGCTATGACAGGGCCATAGGAGGGGTCATTCCCACAATCTCTCTCCCCTGTGGCTAGCACACCCCCTTTCCCTGCAGGGGCTTGAGCCCCCACAGTCACACCTCTGCTGGCTTTACCTCAGAGCCACATTCTGACCTCGACAAGAGTTGTATTGATGAGCACTCCTGGGAGCTTCTCCTCTCAGCACTGGCTGTCTGGAGGGATGGGCTCTCCACAGTGGGGAGGAGATGGATCTCAGCGACAAGGATGCCCCTGGCTTTGCCAGCTGAGGAGGCCTTCAGGAGGGCTTGGATTCATCAGCAGAGATGGAGTCCCTCTGTCCAGAGTCTGCTTGGGTGAAATGATTGGTCCCTGATTACATACTGGAACATCAACAGAACCGGTGTGGGATGGCATGAAAGCCATAGGCTCCAGGCAGCCCCTGGAGCTGCTACCACTGGCACTGTCTAGGAGGACCAAGTCACTGCTCTTCGTGGCCTGGGACTGAGGAATACAGTGCCTCCAGCAGCATTGGCAGCTGTGCTGGTGTGGGCTGCTTTCTCTTCTGAACAGCTGTTTGCCTTCTGGGAAAATTCATGACTTTGGTTTGGGTGAGCTCATGTGGAGGGAGTTGCAATGTCCCTCTGGGGTGCTTTCCCCTGACCCAATGTGGAACACAGAGAGCCATCTAGCTCCCCCTTGGCCCAAACCTCATTCTCCTCTGGCTTGCTCATACAGGCTCTGGGAGGTCTCAGAGGGGAGCATGTGCCAGCCTGGGCCCAGGGCAAGGGGGACCTTGCTTTGTGGAACCAGGTGAGGAGGCTGGAGGGCCAGCCTGACCATGTGGGGTTAACAGGGTGGTGGCAGGGTTCCTGCCCTGGGGCAGGGCTGACGTGTCTCCTGCCATCAACAATCCTGGTGCCCTTGCGTCAAGGCACCTTTGTTTCCCCTTCAGCTAGGAAAGTGGGTGCCAGATGCAGGTTAGAAGCTCCCGCTGGCCTGAGGCCAGAAATTCCACTCTCTCTCAGGGAGACACAGTGGCGTCTCCTGACATTTGGACACAAACCACCTTTGAGGCATAAGCTTGACCTCTATTGGCTCAGAGTATATGGGCTGGGCTTTGGGGTAGGGGTCATAGCCAGAGTTGGGAAGGGCCTTTCTCCCTCCCTGTACTGGATGGGACCCAGTCAATTTATTAACTCCAGAGAATGACTGGAATGGGGGCTGAGAAACAGGCTCTGTGAACTTCAGGGACCCCTCCGATTCCAAGGTCTAGCTCCAGCCTCCTTTGTTCTTTGGGCTTGTCCACAAATGCCTGTGTCCAGAGACCTGCATGTGCCTGTGATGATGTTTGTGCCTAAGAGAAAGGGCATGTTTATGGCAGTGTTTAGAAACATGTGATTGCGAGTACATGTGCTTATGATTATGTGTGTCTTGGGCTCAAGGAGGTTTGTGTCCCTTGAGGCTCTGAGTGCCTCTGTGAATAAGAGCAGTCTGGGATATGTGTTCACGACAGTCTGATTCTGGTGTGGGCACCAGTGTGTGTGTGTGTGTGTGTACATGCACCTGTGTTTCTGTGTGTGACTCACCACACATCTTCTCTGGAGCTCCTCCTCTAGGCCAGGGCGGGGATACATAGTAAAGTCCCAAGAGAGTAGGGGGCACACATTGGAGTGCCAGATTGGGAACTAGAACTTATTATCATTTTCTAGTGCTTTCCTTGATCTGCCTTTCTTTCCCTCCTTCCTTGTTTTCTCACCCTAGTCTTAGCCTGGAGGTATATGGGGGAAGAAAAGACCCTAAAAAGGCTTTGTGACCAATGGTCCTGCCAAATTTGGGGACCAGGCACGGCCGGGCTTGTCCAAGAGTCAGAGAAGTGAGAAACTGAGCAGCACAGAGAGAGATGTTATAGTTCCTGGAACAGAGCTCCCCTTTTTTTCCTTGTTCTCTTTTCCTGGCTTGGAAATAATAGGTCTTCAATCTGAGATTAGGAGAAAAGGAAACAACCAGAAAAGGAACCAGTCTGAACAAAGACAAGTTGCTGGATGTGACCAACACCCACTGTTGCGATTGAATGTTCTTACTAGATGTGGTTCTGTGCACCGTGGGGCAGGGGGTGGTCAGGGAGCCTGGGGGCAGTCAAGTTCCCGCACCACCATGTCTAGGAAGACACAGGGCAGCAAGCAAGGTACGAGAGTGGGCTCTGGAGTCAGGCAGTCAGGGGTCTGAGCCTGCCTCTGTTATTTCCTAGCCAGGCATCACCTCTCTAAGTCTGTTTCCTCTCCTGTAACCTATAGGGTGGTTGTGAGGACCAAATGAGAAAATAAATATACAGTGTTTGGCATGGTGCCTGTCACATGGTCAATATAAATGATACCTATATAGGGCTTGATTCTTTCCATGTATCAGGATCATAGGGGTGAAGATAAGGAGGATTTTGAGGAAGAGAGGTCTTATCTGTCTGCAGAACTAACCCCAGCAAAGATGCCAACCTGGTTAAGACTGGGATGGCTTTTTCCCCAGAGGCTGGTGCCTGTGCTTTATTTGTATATAAAATACATGTGCGGGTGTGTATGGAGGGATGTGGGTGTTGTGGGGTTTAGGAGGCAATGAGAAAACACGTTGCCCCATCCTGGCAAAAGCACTGAGATAGATAAGGAGGGAAGATACCCGTGTTTTTAAAGTAAGGATATAGCCCAAGAATATCTCCAGACTACCATGGGTAGTGGCCCTACATGTCAGGTGTTAAGCAAATTTAGAGGTGTTGGGAACTGTGATACGAGACCTATTTCATGGAGGTCAAAGTATTGTGCTTATCTGGGTTTATTTGTTCATTTATTCTTCATCCATCCATTTATCTGATTGTCACGGAAAGTACCTAGTGTGTGTGCCCTGTCAATCATGGCAGGTTTGGGCCTCTAGAGAAAGAAACTGTTGAGATTGAATCCGGAGACAAGAAATCTAAGGGGGAGCCCCCAAATAATGAAGTCTAGAGAGACTTTTATATGACTCCATCTTGCCTATGAACTAGACAAGCTGTATGTTCAAACTGCAGCAGGAAGGATTTAGGCTAGATTTGAACTCAACAAATATTTGGCATTGGTGGTTTAAAAAAAAAAAAAAAAAGCTTCCTGACATGGTTAGGCATAGACAGAAAACCCATTTTGTTGGGATCCGGCATGCCTGGGGTGAGCGGTGGAGTAAGTAACCTCTCGAGGACCTGTCCATGTCTACGCATCTACGCATCTAGAATATTCCACCCGCTTGGTGGCTGACTTACTCTAAGCACTAATGATTAAGCACTAATGAGCCTCAGTTTTCCCTGTCTGTTAAACAATGATGGGAATGTTTTCTTTCAGATCCTCCCTGCCTTCCAGGGTTTGGGGACGGCAAGGGGCCCAACCTCTGTAAGGTTGCTTGGATTTCTAAAGAAGAGGTCCCAATCTTTTAACTCCAGGGAGTTCCTGTGAAGGTAGTCTGAGCTGACTTCCCTGGCTACATCCACACCCCATGTGCTTCCTTCACTGCCCAGGATTTCCAGAGCACAATCTGAGGTCCCTCTCTGTTCCCCCACCCCCTTCCCCCAGCCCATGTGCCCTGCAGGAGTGAATTCTCCTGGAGATGCCAAGTGACTTCCCTCCTCCATTTCTTGCTACTGTTACTACCCCTGCCCAGAATGCTCTCCCTAATCTTCTCTTCATGTATTCCATCCTGTCCTGTTTGAAACCCACTGGTTTCTGGTCAGCCCTGTTCCCATCGGAGGTTCAGTTTTCTCCCCAGCTCCATCCTCCATAGCTTGCCTCCAGCATAGTGTTCCTCTCTCTGCTTGCTTTGGCTATCCCAGTTCTGGCACTCGGTGTCTGCCACATGATCTGCCATCAGGGCTTAGCAGTGTTGGTGGAAGGAAGGACTGTCAGGACTGGACCTGGGAGTAGCAGGAGCCTAAGGAAGGGCGGAGAGGAGGGAAAGGATGTCACGAGGTCAAGAACTAGTTCTTGGGGCCAGAGAGACAGACTGGGAAAGGCACGCAGGTGATGTTTGCTGCAGTGCCTCCTGCCACCTGGCTATCCAGAGACCTGTTGCTCTTTGGGTTGGTGAGGAAAACCAGAGCTTTGGTGAGAGGGAGACACTTTGGAAGACCAAGGGGCATTTGCTCAGGTCTGCCTCAGCCCCAAGTCATCTTGGGATCCAGGTTGAACAAGTTTTCATGTCCCCAGGCCAGTACTAGGATTAGGACAGAGGCTATTGCCGTGCTTCCTGCAGCTGGTCTGAGCTGCCAAGGAGAGAGCTCTTCTCTTGGGCCTCTGGGGAACAGCCAGATATCAACTGTTTTGGCTTCACCAGTCCCCCTGCCACCAGTAGTTCCCATAGGGGTCCAGGGGGCCACCCCAGTCTAGACACTGAATGCGTGATGCACCACAGCATGTCCTTCTGGAAGTGGGGTGCTTATTTATGAAAGCCTCCCTTCCCTAGTCAACCTCCCATGAGAAGCTTCCCTGGGGTGGGGGGAGGGGCTGCGGCATCTGACCAGATGTGAAGTCTCAGAGGGAGTCCAGCCCCATGTGGATGGTCCCCTTCTGGGCCACTGTCCATGGGCTGGTGGGAGAGGGAGGGCCTAGCCTTCAGGAATGTTTTCTTCTTCTGGCTGCAGCATCCTAAGACCATGGCTTCCACATGTTTCTAAACACACTTGATTGTCCTCTGGAGTGGTGTGTCACACGCAGGGCTGGAGCCTGAATCCTGGCAGGAGGGAAGGAGAGGGGGCAGGCGTGGGGTAAGGGATACTGGGATTCTCAGGGAGAGAGGGTAGGAGGGGTTCAACCCAGAGAGAGGAAGCCCTGAGGCAGCCAGGTCACAGAGCTGCACTAATGTAGTAGGCCAGGTGAGGGCACCGGCCCAGGCTCCCCCTTTGCTCCAACCACAGACCCACTCAGCACCTCCCTCCCCCCACCACTAGCAAGGCCTGGAACCGTAAACAGCCTGAGTCAGAGCTGGGCAGCAGCTTATGAGCGTGCGGTTCTGTCATTAGCTGTAATAGCAGCATCTTGCCCCACTGCTGGTGCCTTTCATCCGAGCCTCTCAAAGAACTTGACAGAACAGCAAAGGGCTCTATTATCCCCATATTACTGATGGAGAAACTAAGGCCCAGACGAGCCTGGCAACTTTTTCAGCGTTCATGGAGGAGCTGGCAGGAAGCTGGGAGCCAGCATGTTCTGTCCAACTCAGGAAGTTGGTTCTGGATTCTTAGGTATCCACTTGCTTATTCTTTCTTCTGTAAGTTGCCAATATCAAGCAGATAACAGTAAGAATAACAACATCTTCCATAGCATTTACTGTGAAGTGGCGTTATTTCCACTTACAGATGAGGAACCTGAGTCACAGAAAAGTTAAGTAACTTTCAGATCAGACAGCTAGCAAGTGTTAGTGTCAGGATTCAAACCCCAGGTGTCTGGAGCCAGAGTTTAAACCTCAACATCACATTACCATCCTGGACCATGTATACATAGGGCAGACCCGTGTGCCTCAGCTCTGAGGACAGCAGAGCCCCTGTCCCCCCACCCCTCTTCTTCCTTGGAGAACATTGGTCTGGGGAACGACATCCCAGGAACCTTGGCCTGGACCTTGGTTATAGAGACTTTGCAGAGGGGATTCCTGATTTGACATAGTTTCTGGGGAATCAGAGCCTGGGACCCAGGGAACCTGTATGGCATTATCAACCCCGACTCACTGTCTCCTCACACCAGCTGAGCAGGGGACTTCCTGAGCTACCTGGGGCAGCGGCTAGCACAGGGAGTGTATTCTTCCACGGCAGCCTGCCGCCCTCCCCTACCAAGACAGGGAAGAAGTCTTTGTCTCTGTCTTCAAGCCCACACCCTCTCCTCTATAATGCTCCCCTTTTTCTCAGTGATGTGCATGACCCAAGCCCAGCCACAGACAACTTTCTGTTTTCCAGTTTTATTCACTTAATGTTTTATTGTTAATGTTTTCCCATTCATTGGGTATTTGTGTGCATAATTTTTTTATTGAGGTGCATTGTTTAATAACATGATATACATTTCAGGTATACAATACTATAATTCAGTATCTGTATATTCAATTGAATGTTCAACACCCAAAGTCTAGTTTCTTTCCATTATCTTATGTTCGCTCCCCTTTACCTGTTATGCCCACCCCCTCCCAGGTCTGCCCTGCAACATTTCTCGGGATGGGGGGACAGCTAGGTAAAAGCCAGCTTGGGGATCTGGTTCTGCCATAGCTGGCTATGGGGCCTCAGGCAAGTCACTGAAACCCTCTGACGGCCTCGGTCTCCTCACTGTGAAATGAGGATAATAACTCAGTTCCGGGCCTGGCTCCTTGGTTCTAGGATGCCTAGAAGGGAATATCTCTTGAGAGATGCCTAGGCACCTCACAGACATGCATGGTGTACTGGGAGGGCAGGAAATGCAGGGAAATTGAACTAGGCAAGGCCACGGGCCGTTTCTATTACATGCTTCTATTTCAACTATTTGTAACTAAAAAGTTTGTGGTTTGGGGATTTTTATTTTTTGGTCATTTTTTCCATATTTGGTCATGGCCTAGAGCAATGATTTTTGGAAAGATAGAGTGAAAACCCCCTTAGCTGTTTGTAAGCATTGTAAACACCCACCAAAAAAAAAAAAAAAAAAAATCCTATTTCTGTTTAGAAGAAAACAACATAGTTATGTTTTCTTTTTCAGCTCACGTAACTCCCAGACAAATCCAAAGACTTCAAACTTGGCTATAATTAATCCTTAATGGAGGGACTGTACAATATGTGTTGTAAAAAACTGAGATTTCAAATTTAGAAAATCATCAATTTTTGAAAAGCCCAGCATTTTTTTCTACTTACCAGCTCTGGGCCCTATGCAACAACCCCTCCTAGGAAGCCAGAGTAGGCCCCGAGTCACAGACTGTAGTTCTTGTGGGAGTGGTTTGGGGGTCAGGAGACCACATGTTTTGTCTGACGATGCTGTTTCCTCTCCTACTCCCGGTGGTCTGTACCTGCTCCAGGCTGAGAAACTGAGGCTGGGCAGAACTGGAGGCAGGCCTTGCTCTGCTTTGTAAGATGAAGTGAACTGGTCTTTGAAAAGATTTCCTTTGTGGTCCTTGCCCCAGGAAAGCTCCAGAGCTATCTTTTTTTGTTGTTGTTTTTTAGGTGTTTGTGTATTTATCTTTAGAGAGAGGAGAAGGGAGAAAGAAAGAAGGGAGACAAGCATCGATGTGTGAGAGAAATGTCATTTGGTTGTTTCTCACACATGCCCTAACCAGGGACTAAACATGCAACCCAGGCATGTGTCCTGACTGGGAATCAAACCAGCGACCTTTAGCTTTTTGGGATGTTGACCAAACCACTGAGCCACACCAGTCAGGGACACAAGGTGCCTTAAGGTCTAGAGTCTGGAGTTCCAGGACCCACCATGGGGAGAATCCAGAAGGGCAGGCCCCTGAGGAATGAAGTGATGACGGCTCAAGACCCCACTGGAAATGGAAGGCTCTCCCTATGGGAGGAAGGGCACCGTCCCACGTCGGGCCACATGGCTAGGGCTCCATCCCTCAGAAACCAGGGTTTGGGGGCCTCTCTTCTATCATCTACCATCTCACCCAAATCCCTCTTAACTTTTTTCAGACTCTTTTTAATCCTGCTTAATCCAGCCTGGAAGAGGACCTGCCATCTTCCAGCCGCACCTCCTGACTTGGCAAATGTGCGTGCATACACCTACATATGTACACACACGATTTTTGACTGGGGGATGGTGACCAGCTAGTTCCCATCTCAGTGGAACAAGAGAATAAATTAATTCTGGGGTGGACCAAAGCCAGATATGAGGAGCCCCTTGGCCAGCCACTAGAGTCCTGCAGCTGGGCATATGTGACCCAGGGACATATGCCAGCAGGGGCGCGGACAGAAAGACCTTGAGAAGTCCCTGCCAGCTGGGAGGGTAGAAAATGGACCATCCAATGCCAGGATGTCATTTTCTCACATCTGGTTACACATCTGGAACCAGACAGATGCTTATTTCAAAGTACTGATGAGGCCTGCTTGCCCTGATCGCCTCAGGGAGAAGGTCGTGTGGTGACACTGCCTTGCAGACCTTGTCATCTTCTCCAGATGGCTGCCGATTTTTCAGCTGTGCTTCTCTGCTCTGGACACACCCACTGTACCACGAAGCTGGGGAGGGGCTGGGGCAGCTTCCTGGAGTGAAGCCTTGCCTTAGACCCATTGTCAGGCACTAGAGCCTGCCTACATGTCAATTTCTTACTGGGAAGCTGTTGGCCTCCCCACCTGCCCCATCACCCAGCCTCCAGGAACCTCCACATCCTGCTGATTGGGATTTTGGCCCTTGCTGTCCAGCTGCTTGAGCCTTTTTCATCTGGCAGCTATGTGAGCGCTGCTCCCAGCTTATGGCCCTTGCCTGATGAAAGAAGAGTGGGTGTACGTCAGGAGAGGCAGTCTTTTCCCTTTCTCCATCCCTGGCTTCTGGCTCTGGCCCATCCAGAACCTCAGTTCCTCTTCCTCAGCTTCAAAGGAGAAGGAACAGGAACCAGCACCCAACACCTTTGGGAAGCCTGTGCTGGGGACCATGGTGAATGGAGAGGTGACAGCCAGATCTGGCCCTCAAGGATCTTAGAGTCTTGAGGATGGGAGAGCTCCTCTGAGGGCTGGAGCCCTTAGAGGGAAGTCACAGTCATGTAGTTCACGAGTGGTGCTCAGAGATGGGAGAGAGCACTGTGAGTTAGGGGTCAGGGAAGGCTTTGTAAAGGAGGTGCTAACTGCTCAGGACAGGAATACTGGGGAGCCTTCTAACCTGACACCTTCAGGTCCCCGATAGTATGGGTTGGGAAAGGGCGACTGGGTGACTTCCAGGGTTGATAGTGATTCCCATGTGCTGGAGAGAGAGAAATGGACAGAGAAAGCACTGTGGAAGGGCTGGGAGAGCTGCTGAGAGACACGTTAGTTTCTTGTTCTTCTTGGTTTAGGATCCCTTCCTCAGCCTCCAGAGCCAGCTGTGTAGGCAGGTAGACAGGTGGCATGGTTCTCAGTTTATGGAGGAAGAAACTGAGTGTTGGGTCATCTGAGTGGTTTGTCCCAGGCTGCCTGTGGCTGGGTGCTGATCCCGGTCCCCTCCACCCCGGCCGCCCCTTGAATGCAGAGTGCTCCTTGAATACCGTCTGGCCCCATGCATGTGCTCAGCCCCTGCTTTGTGCACAAACCAGTGTAGCCAGTGGTCTGCTTTCAGGGAGCATCGAATGGACATCTACTTATTTGTATTCTATCTCATTTAAAAAAACGTGTGAAAAGGCACCAGGTTATACATCTCCTGAGAGACAAGCCTGACAGATGTGAAACAGTTAAAAATAGTTCCAGACATATATGTTAAGGGCCAAAGTGAGCAGCACAGCCCCTCCCATGATTCCCCGTTGCTCACAGGACTCAGCCCTAGCATTACTCCAGCTTACGCAGCCTTTCCAGATCTCACTCCTGCCAAACCTCTCCAGCCTCAGCTTTCACCATCCCTCTTCACAGTTCATTCTTAACCCTATTGAGCTCACTGTAGTTTCCAAATCCATCACCTTTCCCCTCACCTCATGCTGTTCTTGCTGTTTTCTACCTCTCTCCCTCACTCCACCCTGCTAACTCCTACTCAGCTTTCAGATAGATGCCCACGTGCTTCTCACCTCCTCCAAGAAGCCATCCTGGATCCTCAGTGCTGGTCTCTGTACTCCCATGGCCCTCTGTGCATAGGAATTCTGAGCCCAGCACTCGCATGCCCTCTTTTACTGCCTTTTGTTTGTTTGATTCCCTCCAGGCTGTAAGCTCTTTGAGGGCAGAACAGTAATTGTCTCAGTCCCCATTTCCTCCCTGCTGCTTAGCATGATGACTAGCATCATGTAAGGCGCCTGGCACATTTTGTTTGAACAGAAGTGAGTTGATAAGTGCAAGAAGCAAAGTGATGACAGTCATGGGTGGGCAGATCAGGGAGTTGATGCTTTAGAGAGAAGGTGGAACTTGGGCTCAGATGGGCAGGGAGTGAATAGAGCAATAATAACCATACAAACAGCTAACGCTATTCTGTGCCAGGCTCTGTTCCAAGCACTTTCTAATTTTATCCTTACAAAAACCCTGTGAGGTAGGCATTATTACCCTTCCAATTTTACAGATGAGTGGAATGTAAAAGGGGAATAATAAGTTGGTAGAGACGAAAAGGCATTTTATGTCAAGAAAACTGTGTGAGCAAAGAAACAGAGGGACTTGGCAGGAAACACACGGGACCTCTGCAGAGAGCAGCTGGAGTGGAGGGCTCGGTGTAGGGAACCATGGGAGTGAAAACTGATGAAGTTCAGGGGGCTACATCACAGAGAATCTTTAAATTTGGGCTCAGAAGCTTGTCTTCATTTAGGTGTTAGGAAGCCATTGCCACTTTCTCAGCAGGAGGTTGGTGGGGTCAGATTTGGCCAGGATGGTGATAAATGAATTAGGAGGAAAAAACAGGCTAGAAAGCCAGAAGGAGGGTACTGACCTAACACAACTTCCTTCCTTTTTCTGCTCCTCCAGCCATTTCAGTTCTTCTCTGTCACCACTGCCCATTATAGGCGCTGACATGAGTGGCCCGGGGACTCCCTGGGCTGGAGAGCAGCTGCGGGTCTCCTGGGGCCCCCCGCCTGCCCTTCTCTGGCTTGGCTGAGGCTGGCTGCTCAAGGCTGTGACCATGACCTGGGCTGGGCTGGATTTCTCCTCCACGGTCACTTTTGCTAATGAGAAGCAGTTGTGTTTGCCTCTAACTTGTAGGAGGTAGAAGGAAAGGACACGGGTACCCCAGCCCCTTGCTGGCTTCTGTGTGTCTCCCACCCCTCTCTCAGTTTCATTCTTCATCAGCTGCCAACCACCACCTCCCCTTCCTTCCTAGTGACCAGTCCACCTGCCTCCATCTGGGCCCATTCTTTCTGGCTCTCCTTGAGTTTCCAGGGCAGAAAAGCAGCCTGGGGTGGCGGTGGGGTTCCCCAAGTGCCTGTAAGCACATTGTTGGGGATCCCTTTCACAGCTTCCTCCTGCTAAGTACACCTCTTTCTTCTCTTTCTCCATGTAGTAGGATAAAGGGCTTGAGTCACATGGGCTCTGAGGTCCTTCTGGTTCTCCTGTGATTTTTCTCTTTAATTCTTTCTTTGTATCCCTCTCTGCCTTGGCTTCTCAGGGCCTGACACCCTCCTGTGCTGTCCTCTGCTCATCATCTAGCTAAATTCCTCTTATCTTTTGGAAGCCCCCTATCCTCCAGGAAGCCTGCTGTGACCACCCCACCTTGTCACTGTTCCCGAAAAGCTGGCTGGAGCCAGGCCCAATGCCCCCAGGTACTAAGGCGCCCAGCACTGATATCCTGGCTTTGCATCTCTGTGGCTTGCCTGGCTGGTTCTCTCGGGATGAGGGTGGGAGTAGGGACAGTGGAAAAGGGATGAGTAGACAGACATTCTAGCACTTTCCCTGCCTGAAGCATCAAGAATACCTAGTTTCAGGCAGTCCCAGGAAAGGGGCCCAGAGTTGATCACTGGCTCACTTCTAGCTTTTCCCAGACTGAGGCGCCCTTTCCCCCAGGTCCATTAACCATTCAACCTCAGTCACAAAGGCTCTTTCTCGCCATATCCATGGCTTTGAGCTTTAGGTTGTTCTCTCTGTGGGGTGGGGGACACCTCTCCATGACTAGCCTCCCCACTCCTCACAAGCACATGCACTGCTACGAACCAGGGTTAAGTATTTGCCCATGCTCTCTCCCTGGCTCGCCTCTACCCCAGAAAATGTGTAGAGGCCCACTGACAAAGCTCTGGACCTTGCTCTTTCCTCTTCTCTCTTTATTAAGGGCCTTTTAAAAAAAAAAAAAAATTTTTTTTATGGCGATGCTGTTGATGGTGCACATACTCCAGAGTAATATGTTCAGGATTAGGCTGCACAATGAGGTTATGACTCCCGCCTGTGCAGCCCCCACCCAGGGGAGCTTGCCCTACATCTGGCAGGTGCACATCTGGCTGAGGCTCACAGCTGGCCAAATGTTGCTTCCCTATGAACCCAGGCCTGCAGCCTCCTCTACACATGCATGCACACACACGCACGGGCACACTCTCACACACACACACGCACACACACTCTGCCCCCCTCTATTTGGAGCATACGGAGGTCACCTGGCCCTCCGAGGGGAGCTTGGCCTTGGTGTGAGTATTTCTTCTGCATTGTAGTGGGGCAGGCAGGCTGTTGGGACACATCCGCAGAGGTATGTAACTATCAGATTCCCTTCTTCCAGCCCAGACAAGCCAGTGGTAAGGACCCAGTTGAAACCAGGCTCTGAATCTGGAGCCTATGTGACCTCTCCCCTCAACCCTCCAGGGGCCTGCGCTTTTAACAAGTTTCTCCTGCACTTCTTCGAGCACTCAGGGCCCTGAGCCACACAAGCTCTCCTGTCTCATGCTGAGGTGCCCCTCTGCACCCTTCTGCTGCCCACCCAGCTTCTCACCTTGTCTCATTTTTCTCTTTCCCATCTTTTGTAGTCCACAACTTTCACAGTTTAAAGGACAAAAGGCATGTCACCTGAGCCCTGGTTCCTCAAATCATTGAGAGGTGATCTGCCCAATTTGTTTGCCCATTGGTGTTGGCAGAGACTGGGTAGGGGGTTCAGGGTAGGGAAAGGAAACCAACATTTTTAGGTGCCAACTCTGTGTCAGTCACTGAGCTAGCTGCCTTAAATATATTACCTTGGTTAATCCTTGCAACCACCTGCAATGTAAATATTATTATCTTTGTTTCACACATGAGGAAAGTGTAGCTCAGAAAGGTTAAATCTCTTGCCCAAGGTCAAGTGGCTAGGAAAAGGTAGAGCCAGAATTCTAAGCCTAGTCTGTTTGACTATAAATTATATGCCCCTATGCCATGCTGTCTCCCTGGCCACTTAGCTGGCGAATGCCTCTACCTCTCCACAGATCCTCCTGCCTGGCTGGCCATTGCACTCTGCAGAGACCCTGAGGCTATGAACGTCGGCCTTCCTGCCAGGCCAGGAGGGACTGTCAGGGTGAGCCGAGAGATGGTATATAGCAAAGGGACGCTGGGCTGAGGCCACAGTGTTGTAACCAGTGGATTTCCTGCCTGGTTGGTCAAGGGCCTGCGGACTAAGATCTCAGAAACACAGTTAGAAGTTGAGGAAACCAGGTGGTGTAGGATGGAAGGCAAACAGAGGGACCGAGGAGGAATCTGTGGAGGATTTGGGAGCTTTCCATGGCTATGGTGCAGAAGGAACCTCATTAGAGGGAAAGAAGAGAGCCACAGAGCCCAGGCTGCTGTTGTTGCCTTATCACTCCATCAGCCCTCCACAGGCTCCCAGAAGATGGAACATTCCAACAGCATTCCCTGGGCCCATCTTCCCGAGCAAAGAATGCGGCATCCTAGAGGGTCATCAGGGGATAGACAGGCGCCGGCCAGCCTGACCATGATTGACTAGGTCCCTGTGGCAGTTCCGGTTGTTGGCCGCTCAGGGCTTGGAGATCAGGAACAATTGCCTCACTCTTATCTCACCTCATCCCAATACAAAGCCACAGGCACAATCGCAGACACACATAAACAATGCCTTTAAGAAAACTGTCATTATAGAGATGAAAGTGAAGCACAGTGAAGGTAAGTGACTTGTCCAAAATCACATAGCCAGCAAATTTGTCTCAGTCTATATCTAGAGTTCAGCCCACCATAGGGAGGCAGCAGGGGCAGTGGGATCAGCACAGGCTAGATTGAAAACCCAGCTCTACCTCTTCTCTCTGCCGTGATTCAACATTGTAGAATCACGGTTTTCTCATCAGTGAACTTGCAGGTTCACAGTGAGGATTAGAGACAACATAGCAGATGCTCAATAAATGGGAGCTGTTGTTGGCAGCAGTGGCCAGGATATTGACTGGATTAGCAGCTGGGATGCAGCTAAAATGGTGACTGGGATAGGGGCTGGAATGGCAGCAGTGATATAGTGATGGTGACAAGGATTTGTGAAGTGGATCTCTGTTTGGGGGACAAGTGGGATCCATTCAGTTTGGGTCTCCCAGATAGTCCAGAGCTGCACTTGTTTCCCACCACTGGAAGGGCTGGTAGGTGGGGGCCCTGAGGTTGGGTATGGCCAGATGACAAGTGTAGTGAGACTGTGTAGAACTTGGTTCAGCCATGGCTCTAGAGAGTATTGCCTCAGAAATCTGCCTGGGGACATCCAAGACTACCACTTCAGTTCCCCAGGACAGAGTAGGTCACAACACAGCTTTGGGACCAGCACCTGCCTAAAGAGTTGAGCATGAGAAGGTGCTCTTAGGCTTCAGTGAAAGGAGAGATTTTAGCTCTCTTCTCAGCATCAATAATTTTCTACTTAGAAAGAAACTAAATGCTCTGCAGAAAGCATATTCTGGCCCTGGGTGGGAGGGAAGTATTGGAACCTCCAGTGCTACATTCTAGCTCCCAAGGGATGGGCAAACTCCCCAGCTCTCCCCTGGGGTCGATCATGAAGGTTCAGCCAGTCGGGGACGGGGCCAGCATTGACCATCTCTGTTCCTGGCATTGGGAGTTTGGTTTCTGTGTGTGGCTCACTCCAATGACCTTCTAGGGGACATGTTAGGAGTGTTGAAACAGCCTGGCTTGAAGGCAACTCTACCCTGGGGAACCCGAAAGTCTTTTTCTACTAATGATCCTTTGAAATAATTATTTGAATCAGTTTCCCCTAGGACGAATCTGAGGCATCATTCTCGTAACAGATTTTTACTTGTCTCTGTCACAGATGCGCCGGCAGGTCCTAGCAGCAATTTCCTATTTAGACAGAAGCAGGAGCCATGCAAAGAATGTAGTGATTCCAGCTACCTTTTGGGAGACTTTACCCAGTGACCAGCCCCTGCCCTGGCTTTGAGGTTGTCTGTTACTTTTCTTTTTGTAGTCCAAAACCGAAGTGGGCAGAGCTCGTGTAGAAGAAGCTGGTAAATATTAACACCTAGCTGTGGCCAGGCATCCGGCCGGGCCTCCTTTAGAAACAATCACGTATGTAGTAACCTTAGAGATGTGACTTCTGAGTGCTTGAGAAAGGTCCCCACACCAAATAACAGCTACATGGGGGTCATTTTTCTTATCCCAAGATGCTCTTCTTAAGTGAAATGTAAATTCCCTAGTTAAAATAAAATGGAAGCAGAGAACAAAGAAATAGCATAGAAGTCTCGCAAGAGAACAATCAACATGTCTATAATGATTGTCTTTAGGTTATGGAAGTTCTAGTAATTTTTATGTCTTATTTGTATTTCTCCATGAGTTGCTTTTGAAATAAGTTAAAAAATTTTAATTCAAATTCCCCTTAAAGGAAGATCACCTTAAGACACCACTCATTTGTGCTGTAGTAAAGATCAGCCCTGGGTCCTTTCTTAAGAGCAGGATATGCTAAGGGTAGAGAGACCCTCTCTGAATCCTTAAACCAATCACAGTATATCACACTTGGTACCTAGCAGGACCATCAGATGTCTGTGGAATTAACTGATTGATGGATTTTTAAGGACTAATAAAAAAGTGGAAATAATAGAAATTTGGTAGAAGAAAGACTGGGCCTCCTAGAGATCCTTTGGCATCCAGAGTAAAGAGTTCCTTTTTCTCTTAAAAGGAAAGGAAAAATAGGAGACCCTTTCTGTGGTGGTCAGATTAATTCTATCAGTCTCATTCCCCACTGAAATGCCTACATGCTGAATCTTTGAGGAATCCTATCGATCTGTTCTTGGAAGCCTCAGGGTCATCAAGAATCAAAGACCTTATATAGTTAGAGGGAGACTTGCCCTTGGCTGCTGAACTTGCCTATGCTAAAGGAATCTTGACTGTAGCCTCTATGCCTGATCTGAAATCAGGTTCTACATGTTCTATCTCTTAAGCATCTCTTCAATTCTGCCGGTTCTTTTCATCCTTGCCATCATCCCCTTTATGTCAGCTACAACAGCTTTCTAAATGGCCTACTCTGTCTTACATTTATTCTCCATGTTATAGTCAGTAAATCTTAATATGCAGATATGACCTTATGGTTATACTGATTAAAACCATAACATTCAATATAAAGTCCAGATTCCTTGGTGTGCAGATTGGCAATAAGGATTAGAGACAAATAGCAGGTACCCAATAAGTGGAAGCTGCTATTATTGCCCAGGATATGAGCTGGGCTAATAGTTGGAATGTAGACTGGGATAGGGACTGAGATGGTGAGCTGGAATGTTGGCAGTGGTAATCAAAGTGATAGTAACAATGATTTGTGAGGTGGATCTCTGTTTGGGGGACAAGTCTCAGGGCGCTGGGGTCCGTTCAGGTTAGTCTTCTTAGGAAGTCCAAAGCTGGACTTCTCATTGCCAGAAGGGTTGATATGTGGGATCCCTAAGGCTGAGTGTGATCAGAGGTCAGGGATTTTGTGGACCCTGGTTCAGTCTTGGCTATGGAGAGTATTTGCCTGCAGGAAAGGAACCTGCTGCCTGTTTTGGTATGTCTCAGCAAGCTTTATTGAGATAACGTCCACATGCCGTACAATTTACCCTTTAAAGTTTTTATGGTTTTTAATATAATCACAGAGTTGTGCAACTATCATTACAATTGATTTTAGAGCACTTTTGTCATTCCAAAAAAGAAACCCCTGTACTCTTTAGCCTTCTATCACTCCCATCATCCCCAGTCCTAGGCAACCACCTGTCTACTTTCTGTCTTTATAGATTTACCTATTTTGGACATTCTATATAAATGAAATTATGCAGTATATGGTCTTTTGTGGCTGACTTCTTTAATGTTTTCAAATGTTCAGTCATGTTGTAAATGTACCAGTACTTTGCGCCTTTTTATTACCAATGATATTCCATTGGATGTACATATGTGTATATATGTGCCACATTTTATTTACCTATTCATTAGTTGATGGACATTTGGGTTGTTTCTACTTTTTAGCTATTATGAATAGTGCTTCTATGAACATGTGTGTATGAATTTTTATATGGACATATGTTTTTATTTCTCTTGAGTATATATCTACTTGGGAATGGGATTGCTGGGTCATATGGGATGCCCATGTTTAACCTTTTGAAGAACTATAAGACTGTGTTCCAAAGCAGACAAACCATTTTGGATTATTAACAGCAGTGTATGAGGATTCCCAGTTTCTTCACATCTGAACCAACACATGTTATTACCTGTCTTCTGTATTCTAGCCATCCTAGTAGGTGGGAAGTAGTGTCTCATGGTTTTTATTTACATTTTCTTAATGACTAATGATGTTGAACATCTTTTCATGTGCCTATTGGCCATTTGTGTATCTTATTTGGCAAAACATTTATTCCTGTCCTTTGCCAATTTTTTAATCAAGTTATTTGGGGTTTTTTGTTGTTGTTGTTGTTGAGTTTTCCTTTGCTCATTTTAAAATCAAGTGGTTTACCTTTTTATTATTAAGTTGTAAGCATTCTTTATATATTTGGGGAATTTTACCATCTTAACAATATTATGTTTTCTGATTTATGAGCATAAGATGTTTCCATTTATTTAGCTATTTAACTTATTTCAACAAACTTTTGTTATTTTTGAGAGTTTAAGTTCTGCACTTCATTTGTTAAATTTATTTCTAGATTTTTATTTTTAAAGCTATTTTAAGTAAAATTATTTTCTTAATTTCATTTGATTGCTTATTGCATGTGAATAGAAATACAATTGTTATATATTCTAACATATATATATCTACTCAATATATATCTAATATATACACATACATATCTATACCAAGAGAGATAAATGGATAGCTATGTCTTGTATTCTGTAAACTTGCTGAACTTGTTTATGAGTTCTAAAGTGAATTCCTTAGTATTTTCTGTATACAAGATTATGTCATCTGTAAATAGAGACAATTTTACTTCTTTCTTTTCAGTCTGGATGCCTTTTATTTTATTTCCTTGCCTAACCATTTTCCTATGGTTGAAAAAAAACCAGAGACCAAAATTTTGGCATGTGAAAATTATATGAAATTTAAATTTTAGCTCCTATAAAGTTTTTTAGGAATGCATGGCCATGCCTTTTTGTTACATATTGCTTGGATGTTTTTTCTCTACAGTAGCAGAGTTGAATGGTTGCAATAAAAACCATATATGATCCCTGGCTGCTGTGGCTCAGTGGATTGAGTGTCGGCCTGCGAGCCAAGTGTCGCTGGTTCAATTCCCAGTCAGGGAGCAAGACTAGGTTGCATGTCAGGTCCCCAGTTGGGGCACAAGTGAGAGGCAACCACACAGTGATGTTTCTCTCCCTCTCTTTCTCCTTTCCCCTCTCTCTAAAAATAAATAAACAAATAAATTATTTTTAAAAAATTAAAAATGGACCTGCCTTTAAAAAAAAAACCATATATGATACTGTCATCACTTTGCACTGCTGCACTACACATCACAGTGATGCACTTATAACTTGACAATGTTTCAAAAGTAACATGTATATCGTTGTACTGCAGCATTTTATTTTTTTATTACCAGTAAACATATCATGTCAAAACAAAGAAAGAAGAAAAAGTGGACTTTGTCATACTTTTGAGGCCACGGTGGGCTGGGGATTATTTTGTTGTCAAATTAAATAACAGTTGTTTATTACCCAATGACATTATAGCTATGCTAAAAGAACACAATATGCATCAACATTGTTGAACTAAATGTTTGTTGTAATACTCCGAACTCACAGGAAAGAAATGGTTAGAAAAATTAGAAAATTTAAAGTGGAATATCTCATCCAAGCAGGATTTCTTCATAAAAATAAAAAAATGAAAATCAGACTGCAATCAAAGTTAAGTTTCCAAGTGGCTCATTTGTTAGCAAAGCAAGGAAAGCTGTTTACAAGTGGCGAGTTAATTAAATTGTGTTTGATTGTAGCAACAAAAAATATGTCCAGAGAAAATAAACTCACTTAAGACTATTAGCCTTTTGGCAAGAATAGTTGTTCAAAATGCTGACGACATTGGGAGCAACATAAACAGTAAATTAAAAGACAAGACAAATGATTTCAAGAGGTTGTTCTTGGCTCTTGATGAGTTGACAGATGTTAATGATACTGACCAGTTATTATTGTTTATTTGAGGAATCAATGCCAAGTTTGGAGTGACTGAAGAATTAGCCTCCAAGAATAGTCTAAGTAGAGACTTACAGGTGAGCATAGTTGAAAAAACACTGATTCAGTACAACCTGAAATAAAATCTGCTAAAATATGTTATAACTAATGGTATGTGTGGCAAAAATATGTGTGGAGCAGAAAAAGGCTTAGTTGGGCAAATTTACAAAACTTGTAAAAATGTAAAAGGTGTTTAAAGCCTACAGTTATTAGTTGTAGTATTCATTGGCAGGTACTTTGAGAAAAATATTTTAATCTATCACGTGTTATTGAACCAGTAGTGTCAACAGTGAACTTCTTACTATATATACTACAAACAGATATTATATAGACATACACACACACCCCTACACATATTCTTGGAAACTTGACCATTGACAATTCTGTGAATTTTTGTCATAAGTAAGAGCTGAGTATATTAACTTCTTCTACCATACAGAATTTTGATGGCTTAATGTGGTAAAGTTTTACTGTGATTTTTTTTGAGCTCAGAGCTGAGACAGAAATTTTTCTGAAGGAGGAAATGGCCCACCACCACTATTATCAAACCTAAATGGCTTTGGAATTTAGCTTTTGCTGCAGACTTGATATATTTACCAACAAATTAAACCTAAAATTATAAGGCAAAACAATGCTTATTTGTGAAACTTGTATTGTGGTAAAATAATCTCAGCTATGACTAATGTTTGAATCACAAGTTACGTCAAGCTGCTTCATGTACTTCCCATGCTGGCACAAGTTGAAATAAGAATCAGGATCTTCATTCCCACAGAAAGTTGAAGTGAAGTTTTTTCTAGCTCAAACTATAGCTCCAGTGTTTTTTCCAACATTGGTGCAAGTTCAAAGGAAATTTCCATATTTCAAAATTCATTTAACTGTGCAGTTAAGGAGCTTCCACCTAACCTTCAATTGGAAGTGATTAATCTCCCATCCAATGACAGGCTAAAAGGCAAATATCAATATAAGAGTCTAGTAGAATTCTAAAAATATCTTCTAAGTGATGAATATGCCCAATTAAAATCATATACTCATGGATTGATATCAACATTTGGCAGTGCTCATCTGTGTGAAAAGACATTTTCAAAGGTGAAATACATAAAATCTCACTACAGGTCAGCATTAACAGGTGCACATTTGCAATCAATTTTGATGATAGGGCACACTAACTTTGCATCCCGATGAAGTGAAATGTTATTTTCCCCCTGCCAAAAAAGAATTCCAGTATTCTCCTTAGTAGACCTACATTACAAAGTCTTGAATGCAATTATATTTTGAATTTTACCAATAAAAATTGTAGAAATTAAATTTTTTCTTTTCTTGTATAGCCTTGATTTTGCCTCTTGGCTCACAAAGTCTAAAATATTTACTATCTGGCCCTTTATTGAAAAAAATTGCTGACCCTAGCTTACAAGATGAAAACCTACCCCCGACCTATGTTCCCAACCTCATCTTTGTCCTTTAATGTTCCAGCTCTTCAGAACTATCCTGCAGTTAACCTAATGTCACACTTCCTTATTTTCTTTGCACATTGCTATGCCCTTTGCCTATAATGCTCTTTCTCATCTTCCCCACTTCCATTGGATGACTTCTTATTGTCCTTCAGGTCTTAGCTTAGACATAACTTTTCAAGGATGTATTTACTGACAGTCCACACCAATGAGAGATAGATATTCCTCCTATGACCTTCTGCAACATCCTGTACCTGCCCTATACCAGTAATCTTTAAGCAAATCTATAGGGCAGAGAGTCCAAAAATGCGTGATAGAAAATAAAGTCTGCCCATATATGTTTTCTTTCCCCCCCACAAATTATAGAATGCTTTATACATAGTTCTGTACCTAGTTTTTTTTCACTTACTATAAACTTGGAATTTTATTCCATATATACCAGATAGAACTGCCTCAACTTTTTAAAAATTGAGATAGAACTTACATACAATAAATGTTACTAATTTTAAGGGTACAATTCTGAGTTTTGACAAATGTATACAGTCATGTAAAACACTACCACTATCCTGTTATAGAACATTTCCATTACAGTAGTCCCTCTCTATATCACAGTTCACTTATCATGGCCTCACTGTATCGCGGGATTTTTAAAAATATTATATTTAATTATTTATCACGGATTTTTCACTGTATCACAGGATTTTGTGGTACTGTATACGTATGTTGTTAAAGTTATGTAGGTTTAAGAGTATAGAATAAATGTAAGGTGCCTACTTTGCAGGGGGATCTAGAACATAATACCTGCGATAAGTGAGGGAATACTGTACCCCAAAATGTTCCTTCTTGCCCCATGCCAACACTGACTTGCTTTCTGTCACTGCAAGTTAAATTCGTCTTTCTAGAATTTCATTTAAATGAAATCACAGTATATGTATTCTTTTGTGTCTGGTTTCTTTTACTAAGCATGATGTTGCTGAGATTTTTCCATGTTGTTCCATGTTTTATGTTTCTTCTGCTTTATTGCTAAGTAGTATTCCATTGTATGGATGTACCTCAGGTGTTTATCCATTTACCTGTTGATGGACATTTTGATTGTTTCCAGTTTGGGACAATTAAAACTGCTGTGAACATTTGTGAGTACAAATCTTTGTAAGGATGTATTTTTATTTTTCTTGGATAAATACCAAGAAGGGACATGGCAGGGTGATATGGAGGTGCATGTTTAATTTTTTAACAAACCACCAAACTGTATCATTTTATACATTCCAAGCAGCATTTCATTAAAGTTCCTATTGTTTCACATCCTCCCCAACCTTTTCTATGATCATTCTTTCTAATTTTGGCTGTTTTTTTGTGGGGTTGGGGGGGCGGGGGCATATAGTGGTACCCCATTGTGGTTTTAATTTACATTTTCCTGATGACTAATGATGTTAAATATATTTCCGTGTGTCTATTTGCCATCAGCATATCATTTCTGGTGAAGTGTCTGTTTACATCTTTTGCCCATTTTTTGACTGAGTTGGTTGTGTTTTTATTACTTTGTTATAAGAGTTCTTTATATATTCTAGACATAGTTCTTTTGTCAGATAGGTTTTGCACATTTTTTTCCAATCTGTGGTTTGCCTTTTCATTTTCTTAGCACTGTTAGATGAGCAGAAGTTTTTAATTTTTGAGTCCAATTAATTTTTTTATATTTCATATTTTGAGTCTTATTTAAGAAATCTTTGCCAAACCCAAGGTTACTAAGAATTTTTCCTATGTTTACTTCTCAGAAGTTTTTTAGTTTGGGCTCATCTGTTTAGTTCTGTGGTCCATTTTGAGTTAATTTTTGTATATGGTGTGAAAAAAGGGTCAAGGTTCTTTTTTTTTAATATGGCTACCCAATTGTCTAACACCATTTGTTGAAAAGATTTTCTTTCCCCCCCCCAAGAATTCCTTGAATTACTTTAGGAGCTTTGTTAAAAATCTGTTGATCATATAATGTAGATCTATTTCTGGATATTCTATTGTATTGATCTACATATCTATTTTTGTGCCACTATCACATTGCCTTGATTATTATAGCTTTATAATAAGTTTTTAAGAAATAAGTCTATAAGAAGCCAAGTGGCAAAAGGTTTTCAAGTTTTTTCTTCTTTTTCAAAATTGCTCTGGCTATTCTGAGTCCACTGTATGTCCACATACATTTTATATTTTTAATTTTAATTTTCAATTACAGTTTACATTTAATATTATTTTGTATTACTTCCAGGTGTACAGTGTAGTGGTTAGACAATCATATACTTAGAAACTGTTCCCCCTGATATTTCCAGTACCAACCTGGCACCCATGTAATAACTACCCACATAGTCATTACAATATTATTGACTATATTCCCTATGCTGTAATTTACATCCTCAAGAATATTTTATAACTACCAATTTGCACTTCTTAATCCCTTTTTACCTTTTTCACCCAGTCCCCCGACCCTCCCCTCTTTGGTAACCATCAGTTTGTTCTCTGTATCTATAAGTCTGTTTCAATATTGTTAGTTTGTTTCGTTCTCTAGATTTCACAAATAAGTGAAATCATGTCCCCATACATTTTAGAATCGGCTTGTCAATTTCTGCTAAAAAGACTGCTGGGATTTTTATTAGAATTTCATTGAATCACTAGGTCAACTTA
This sequence comes from Furipterus horrens, assembly GCF_987537825.1. Classification (NCBI taxonomy): domain Eukaryota; kingdom Metazoa; phylum Chordata; class Mammalia; order Chiroptera; family Furipteridae; genus Furipterus; species Furipterus horrens. The sequence continues at coordinate 74,131,440 of NW_028327180.1, forward strand.
GAGAGAATTTCCATTTTAACGGTATTGGGTCTTCTGATCCATGAACACAATATGTCTCTCAATTTATTTAGGTCCTAATTTTTCTCAACAATGTTTCATAGTTTTCAGTGTATAGTTTTACATATTTTTTGTCAAAATTTCCACGAAGTTTTTTATATTTTTATGTTTATGTTATTGTTTAAGTTTCTTTTTTAGGTGTTTTTCCAACTTTTTGTTTTCAAACATTTCAAATTTGAAAACCAGAAAAACTTAAAGAATACACATATACCCTTCACCTAGAGTCACCTATTAATAACACTTAGCCACATTTGTTTTGTGTCTCTCTCTCAACACTCATATACACACAGGAGTATACACACACATACACACACACACACACACACACACACACTTTGCTAAACCATTTGAAAGTAATTTGCAGTCACCATGATATTTTACCCCTAAATCTTCAGTATATATCTCCTATGCAAGGACATTCTCCTACGTGATCATAATCACCCAAGAACTTCTGTTTTTCACCTCCAAGAACTTTAACCTAAATATACACTATTATCCAATATTGTGTACAGTCTGCACTAAAATCCCCCCATTTGTCTATGGCATTGTTTAAATTTCAATCATGTTATTCCCATTACCCCAAATAGTTTTCTTCTGCACTAGTTAATCACTAATAGAATAAATACGGAAATAAAATGCATTTGATTTTTATATAATGGTGATGTATCCTACAATCTTGCTAAGCTCACTTATTATTCTTTCTTAAGTGTTTGTTGGAATGTATGATGAAGCCATCTGGACCTAAAGTTTTGTTTGTGGGAAAGATTCTAACTACAAATTCTATTGTTTTAAAAGATATAGGGCTATTAAGGTTATCCACTTCTTGAGTGAGTTTTGGTAGTTTCTTCCTTTCAAGGAAATTTTTTATTTCATCTAAGTTATTTGCATACCATTGCTCATGATATTCCCTGTTATCCTTTTAGTGTCTGTACGGTCTGTTGTGTTGTCCCCTCTCTCATTGCTAATATTGCTAATTTGTGTCTTCTGTCCTTTTTCTCCCTGACTGGTCTGGTCAATTTTATTCATCTTTCAAAGAACCAGCTTTTATTTGCATTGATCTTCTCTATTACTTGTGTTCTCTTTTTCATTGATTTCTGTGCTTATCTTTATTATTTCCTTTTTTTCTGTTTACTTTTGGTTTAACTTACTCTACTTTTTTCAGTTTCTTACAGTGGAAGTTTAGGTCCCTGACTGAGACCGTCCTTCTTTTCTCACATAAGGTTTTAATTCCATAAATTTCCCTCTAAGTACTGCTTAAGCTGCATCCCACAGATTTTGATATGTCTCATTTTTATTTTTATTTGATTAAAAATATTTTCCAAATTCCCATACAGATTTCTTCTTTGACTCATGGATTACTTAAAATTTATTGTTTTTAAGTATTGGGAGATTTTTCATATATATATATTTTTTATTTGTTTGTTTATTTATTTTATTTTTAGAGAGGGGGGAAAGGAGAAAGAGGGAGAGAAACATCACTGTGTGATTGCCTCTCACTTGCTCCCCCAATTGGGGACCTGATTTGCAACCTAGTCATGTGCTCTGACTGGGAATCAAACCACCAACACTTGGTTCGCAGGCAGACGCTCAGTCTCATATATCTTTTTGTTATTGATTTCCAATTTAATTCTGCTGTGATTAGAAACTTACTTTGTATGTTTGAATCTTTTACAAGTTATTGAGATTTATATTATGGCCCAGAATATGATCTAGTTTGGTAAATGTTCTGTGGACACTTGAAATGAATATGTTCTGTTGTTGTTCAGTGGAATGTTCCATGAATGTTAATTAAGATTATTGGAATTTAGTTTAATAGGTAGTTATTTCCAATCTTTTACTATGAAATTATCAATGAGCATCATTAGTTCTGTAAGTGAAAATTTCTTGATCAAAGGATATATGCATTAAAAACTTTGACAGATGTTACCAAATTTTCTTCCATGTAGGTTATACCAGTTTACATCCTACCAGCAATGTATGTAAGCTGTTATAGCACCTTTTACATGGCTTGCTTCACCCACTAGACTCACTGTTCATCATTGTACTCCCAGCACCTGGAATGAGGCCTACACGCCTACTTGACCTCTACCTGTTCTTCAAAATCGACTTGGCTATACTTGGCCCTTTGGGCTTCACTCTTTAAACTTGGCCCCAGCATTTCCTCTGTGGCCTAGAAATTGGAAGAAGGTCTACTTCTCCTCTTCACACTCTGCTCTCAAGGACTTACTCTCATCCCACCTTCTGCAGATGACTTCCCAGATGACTGTGACCGTCAAATACCTTGTTACCTCTGAACTGCTACATTTAGAGTTGCACCCCACAATCTAGTGCTTGATCATATCCTGTTTGTTTGCTAATGTTCATGTGATTTGTATGCCTAACTAGATTATAGGCTCCTTCAAGACTGGGATATATTTTTCTAAAATATTAGCAAATTGAGTTCCTTTTCTGTGACAGGTCTTGTCTTGGTCACTATACTATCATTTCATCTCATCTTCAGAGCAACCTTTTAAGGCAGGTGTCATTTCCCTTGTTTTACATAGGAGAAAACTGAGGATCAGCAAGGTTAGAGAGTGACTCAAAATTTACCAGCTAGTGAGAACGAATGACTAGGGTAGCAATTCAAACTTGGGTTCCATCTGACTCAATGCCCATGTGCCCTTGGCTTTTACTCTAGCTGGACTTGTAACCTCTTGGTCATCAGTCTGACTGTCACCAGGTGGAACAGCGCCAGATAAATTTGACTCTCCGGATGGTATCTGATGGCCCAGCGTTCTCTGCAAACATCTTTGGCCTCTCTGTCTGCATTAGCTGAGGCTACCCTTTCTATCAGGATTTACCTATGGGCTGCCACCCCCTGGACCCCTACTTGGTAGTCCACAGGGCCTTTGTTGTCCCCTGGTGGGTTTTTCCCAGCCATTTTTGCCGAGTGAGGCCCTGAGCAGGGCCAGCAGTAGACAGTGAGGCACACCCTTAATCATCAGAAGCAGAAGTGTGTTCTGTAGAGATGGAAAGCAGACCTCCCGCCAGGAGAGGACACAAACCAAAAGGAACCTATCTCAAGTTTGAACTGAACTCTGCTCCTTTTCTGTCTCTGAGATCTGGAGGAGTTTGGTTCTCTTTGTTGAATCATTTTTCAAATATACCCTCCACGCCGCTAAAACGGATAAAACACACACCCTCTCTTTGCAGGAGTTCTTTAGGAAACATCTTACTTTCAGTGCCTTATATACATGATTGCCTCTTTGCTGCTCAGCCAAACCCTTGGTTTACTCCAGCATCAGTAAACTGCAACAGAAACCCTCTTTTTTAACCCACTAACCCCCCTCCCCCCACCAGGGAAAGCACAAAACAGCAAATGTGTAGAAGAAAGAGGCCAGTTGTGCTTTATGCTGGTTTTCTGCTTAAGTCTAAGAGGGAATAAGTCAAGTCCTGACTTAGAGTGGAAAAATTTAGGGAAAAGAGAGGCTGCTGTGGGAAAGTGCTCTAATCCTGGTTTGTCCTACGTTTGTTAACATGTCAGTACAGAAGCCCTCTCTGAAGCTGAAGGGGGTGTCTTGGGTTAAGAAGTGCCATCATGGCCCTGACCAGTGTGGCTTAATTGGTTGGGCATTGTCCCTCAAAGTGGAAGATCACTGGTTTGATTCCTGGTCAGGGTACATGCCTGGGTTGTGGGTTTGGTCCCCAGCAGGGCGCCTGTGAGGAGGCAACCAATAGATGTTTTTCTCCCTCTCTTTCTCCCTTCCTTCCCCTCTCTCTCTTAAAAAAGAAAAAAGAAAAATGCCATCATGTATTCAAACAAATGAACACTGAATGGCCCATGTGGTGATTTTCTTCCTTTGTCCCGATGGTAAAGTCAAGAATTGACTAGAACATGGAGGTGACTCTTCTCACTGACAGAGTGACCCAGCAGCTGATGGGAGGGTTGACATATGAGGGACTTGTGAGGTGCCAACCCCCCCTGGAGGAAAGAGCCTGAGTATTAGAGGGGTCCTTGAGAAGTCATGGTATCCAATCTTTTGACAAAGGGGAGAAGCAATCCTATGGTTGAAACTTTTAGAGAAAAACCTACAAGTAGCCTCCTGAGGAGTACCATTTCCTTGTTCTTCAAATGGAAGTAGGTCTTCTCTGCTTGGCAGACATCTCTGTACAACAGTGACCACTCTTCATACTTCCTTCTGAGGAACTCACAGCCCATACCCACTCTTACTTAACCTCTTGCCTTCCTCAGGGTGCAGAAATTTTATCTTCATTCATCTGACAAGCACTACGAACACCCACTGTGTTAGGTGCTAGGAGTACAGTGAGGAAGGAGAAAAGACCCCTCTAAATTAAGAGTATGGTCTAGTCAGGGCAATGAGGCCAAAGGAATCACTGTAGTAGAAGCGTGTTGTGCTTAAGGGAGGCTACATCTGATTGTGTCCTTGAGGGATGGGTAGGTGTCTGGGGATGAGAATAAGCAATGTTGGGAAAAAGGAGGGTGTGTTTAGGAACATGTGGCCAGAAAAATTAGAAAAGACACAATATGGAAACCTTGAGTGCCTGGTCACAGGATTTGGGCACTACTTGAGAGCTGATTGAAACTTCAAAAAGGCTTTTGAGCAGAGAAGTGACAAGACAAAAGCCTTTTTGGAAAGATTAATCCAGCAACTTTGTGTGGGACTTTGGTGGAGGTGGACTAGAGAGAGAACCAGGATGAAAGGGGGAGGTTGGGGAAACTCTTGAAGGCTAGATGACGGTGTTAGTGATGAGAATGAGTAGAGAGGAAGAAAGAAGCAGATGCATTAGAGAAACACCATGTTGGCAGAATTAACCAGGCACAGCTGGTGACTGGATATGATGCCAAGCTGTCAGTCAGAGACAACTTCTGATTTTCAGCTCCAGTGGCCAAGAAAATGCTGAGACAGGTAATAGAAGTCAGAGAGTCAGGAACCAGAATGAGCAGGCTCAGGGAGCTGATGCTCAGTGCCTTTTGTGGTGTCTGAGCTCCGTCTTCCATGCTCACGTGTCCATCTGGAGTTAAGAACATAGGGTTAGTCAGCAGGAAAGGCCTGCATTGGAGACACAGAAGTGGTAGTTATTGCTGCAGAAATTGTGGAAGCCCTTGAGTGGGAGGTGAGAAGTAAATGGCCAATGCCCAGCCTAGTACCTGGCCCAGAGCAAGACTCCTGTGTTTATGAAAGGAGGAAATAAGTGATAGATGAATGAGTTTAGGACAGAGTCCTGAGAAGCACTTACATGTACAGAGTGAGAGAGAAAAAGTATAATCTGTCAGTGAAGGAGAGAAAGCTAGGAGAACCAAGAGAATGGCCCTGGGAGAAGAGGACAGTGGAGGGGAAACTTTCTGGAAGGAGGTGGCCCACAGTGTTCATCACTGCAGAAAAGTGCAGATCCTGGGAAGGCTGTCGGGATGGCTGGCTTTGGTGCTATGCACTGAGCAAGTTCTATAGCTTGCCTCGGTGATGGGACTCCGGGCCTGGCCATTCATGCTCACCTTGTTGTCTTTCCTGCTTCGTCATAATGGCTGCACCTGTTGTGTGAGTATTGGCTGTGGGATGCTGACTGATGGCGAGGGAGCTCCTTTTATCCCTTGCCTTTGGCCAACAGTGAAGGACTGCAGAGCATGCTGTGGGGTGATAGTGTGTGGACTAAGATGGTTCTATTTTCTAAGACAAAAGAGGCTTTTCCTAGGGCAAGGGGCAGAGTGGGGACATAGCCCCCATCTCTGTAAAGTTTGCATCTTGGCCTCCCAGAGAAAGAGCGGACAAAGCTGTGAGCTGGTAGACAGCCCATTCAAGGCCAGTGAAGTAAATGTAGGGATGGTTTTCTTCAGAAATCAGATAAGAGGAAAGTGGTGCCAGAGAGGATTCAAAACTTGTCCTGTACTCTTTGCCAGATTTCTTTGTTGTAATTTTCATTTTCCTGTCTAATGTATTCTTTGAGGAGCAACCCCACAGCCTCTAAGCAGGAACAGGAGAGCTTCAGGTATAGGATGGAGATTAAAGGTAGGGTGAGAGGAGGGAGGGGGAGAGTGGCTGCTTGGAACTCACTGCAGTAAAGGTTCCAAATAGGATGGGGTAATAGGGCAGGGGTGAGGCATCTGGTCCCAGAGTGAGCCAAGAATAACCGCAGTGGGAAGGGGGGAGGAGGAGAGGCTGCTACTCCCACGAGCGCGCTCTCCCAGTACGGTCTCCTGGGGAGGCAGCTGTGACCCTTGCCAGGTACCACATCCTTTTATTAGGTTCTGCTTGGCCTCTTAGAACAGGGCTGGATGAGAATCTTGACTCTGCGGAAGAAACTAAGTTAGGGTGCAGTAGGGACATCCCAAGAGTGAGGTCCTAGTAGTGCGGTGGCTGGCATAAGGCCTGAGCTCCATCTCCTTGAGAGCAGGCAGTTTTTCTCCCTTCCATTGACGCAGAGAGTGCCCTGTCCAACTGCCTGGCAAAGGTCTGGATGGCATGTGCTTGGAAGGTGAGCTCAGGGGGTACACCTCATAGACGGGATCCATTGCATCCACTTTGGAATGGAAGGGCATTTGTAAGGAGTGAGATGAGACCTACCAAAGGAGAGGAAGTTTGGGTTCCATTCCTGGAGGGCTTTACTGAGCATTCACATATTCCCTGTGGGCTAGAGGCAGACTTGCCTGAGCCTGGAAGCTGGAGGCTGACCTCTTCTAGCCTCATGAGTAAGGAAGCAGAACAGCACAGCTAGGCTGTTTTTCTGCCCAGCGGTATCCTCCTTGGCAGCGCACACCTCTGGACAAACCATGAGGCCAGGGGCCAGGCTCCTGAGGCCGTAAGCACAGCAGCATCCCCCACTGCAGCCAGCCTGGAGTCCGGGAAGCCGTGGAGAGTCAGACTTGCACAATGATATGTGACTGAGCATGGCCGTGCCTGTGCTGTGTGCACTGCTCCCTGCAGAGGGCCTGCGCATACCGGTGCTTACTCCCCGGCTGCCTGTGTGGTGTCATCTGTCCTGGCTGACACCCCATGCCAAGGTACCTGTTAAGTGCAAGGAGCCAAGAAGCACACATGCGTGCATGCTGATCGTAGCAGAGCAGCCAGTGCATGTGGCTCATTTTCTTGGGGTCCTGAAGAAGTAACTCTGCTGTGGTGGTAAAGGCTCTCCTGCCCCCTTTTTGGGTCAGAGACAGGCCCCGGCTCTTCCCACATCCTGCCACCGTATTAGGGGCAATGGGATGACTCAGAAGCTACAGGGGCCATGTCTGCTGCGCCTGCTGGGTGCAGGGGGCAGGGATGCATGTGAGGTGGAAGGAAACAAGGTAAAGGTGCCCTAGGCCGCTGGAGTGGGCCCTGCCAGCTGGCAGAAGCAGTCACCCTGCAGCTGTGGATGACTGCTTGGGAGACCCTGTGGAGTGGGTAGAGTGGTGAGGCCTGCCAGGCTGTGCTGGCCAGGCAGGTGAGAGAAGACAGACTGTAATTGACCCCTGCCATCTTCCCTCAAGCCTTCAGTCCCTTCAGAAGTCCTCTAACAGACCTCAAAGGTTTGCTGCAGGCACGGTTCTTCCTTTAACTTCGTTTGGCTAGAGCCTGTGCTTTTCCCCTTAACCAGTAGGTCAAGGGGCCTGAATGGCTCTACTCCCAGCATCCCCCAACTCCAGGTGCAGGGGCTAGATTAGCTACAGCATAGGAGTCCTGGAGAGACCCCTAGCCTAGATGGTAGTGGCAAATAAGGTAAATAGGCACCAGGGAAGAGTGGAAGCCTTTTCTCGCCACTTGGCTACGAGGAAAGTTCCCCCTCTGAGACCATCAGTGTAGGTACATGCAATGGGCACCAGCCCTTGGGATCTGGGATTGCTGGTGTTTTGGGCTGTATTGTCTCAGTCTCCCACCAGTACAGAAACTCTTCAGGGAAGAGTCAGGCTCCCCTCACCAGCAATAAAAGACCACATACAAGAAAGTGTGGTGCAAGGGGTCGGTTACCCAGTCAATGTTCCAGTGAGGCATCATTTTGAACCCAGACTTTATTCCATGGAAATTTTGGCACTAGCTTATACCCAGGATTTAGCTCCTGACCAAGAAAACCATGAAAAAGACAGCCAGACAGTGGAAGTTATTGATGAACTGACAGATGGTATGTTCCTATTTCATCCCAATACCTTGGTTAGCCTCACATCTTCCTTGACCTCAGGCTGTCCTCTTGTTCCTGCCTTCCAGTACCATCCCTATGGTATGCCTCTGGTCTTAATATACACTACTGTCCCAAGACTTGGACAGGCCCTGGGGCAGCTCACAATCCCCACACCAATGTCATTTCACTCTTGTACCTTGAGGTGTTAGCAACTTAGTGCCCTTGCCTTCCTTGGAAGGATGGGCTCTAAGTGAGCAATGATCTTCATCCCAGAAGCAGCAACAGAGACATCAGCGAGGCCTTGGAAAGATAGGTGGCCAATAGAACCTATGCCAAGCTCCGTCAGCCCAAGGACGCCTTACTGAGAGATTCTTCCTAGAGGAAAGAACAGATTAGCTGAGCCTCCCCAAAAAAGAGAAGGAAAAAGAACACAAATGTTTCCTTTAAAAGGGAGCAAGAGCAGATGGAAAGAGGATTTGTATTAATGAAACCTCCGGATATTAAGGGTGAAATGAATGCCAGGGAAGGTTATTATCATTTCATTAGAACACAAAGGAAGAAACAAACACATTATTATGTGAAACCCAGAAGTTATGAACAAGGGAATCCAGCAGGGAAGTTATTAGCTGGGTTAATTAAAATAGAACAAGCCAGTTGAGTAATTCTGTCTGTAGGACACAACCAGGAAGGCATAATTCATCGCCCTTGAGAAAAATATTCAGGCTTTTTCTCTTTTTTCTCGTTTACCAGAAATTCTGTGCTTTTGATATTGCCTCGCAAACCAAAAAGACTTATTCTTGTCAAAAACTAATTAATTTAGCACCAGGGTGTTCTACTGAAGAGAGTTCAGTTCTGATCAGAAAAGGCGGAAATCCACCAGAGACCCATGAGCCCAGACAGCCAGGGCACTTCTTCTATCCAAGATCATGGGCCCCTCAAAGATCTCTTCAGTGCCAGTCTGCAGGGATATGGGAGGTGGCAGCAGAAGGTGAGACGGAGCCTCACTCATCCATTCCAGTGATCCTGGGCAGGCCTGGACTGTCTTCTGTATTCTGCTCACTATCTTCTCTTCTCTGCTTCCACTTGGAGTTAGGAGTCCTTAGTACAGTGCACGCTCTCTAGAGCCGTCAGAGCCGGTCTTTCCAGCTAACCCTGTTGACAGCCAGCACAAGGGGGAAATGACCAACGGGGTTGCTGTTGCAGCACCACGTCACCTGGTCACAGGATCCTGGGATTCACTTGTTTGGGGAGAGCTCATATCTGAGATGCTGCTCCCTTCAGGGAGTTTAGAGGTCCCAAGCATGGCAGTCCCCAGCAGGCCAAATGGATCTCATCAGCCCTAGGGATCCTGCTGGTTTCTTGTTTGTCAAGTCTTATGAATTACAACTGGGGCTCTGGCTTTGATTCCTTTGAGACTGACCTCCAAGGGCCTTCTCTCCAATTAAGGTACCAAAGAGCCAAAGCTCCCAAGTTCTTTGGCATAGTCACAGGATGTGAGAGGAAGAAACTGGGGAAGAGAAAGACAGAGGAAGAGTATGAGACCTATCTGAAGCCACAGAGCTAATTAGTGTCTGAGCAGAACATGAACTAGGGTTTCTTAGCAAGTCCTGGTAGCTCACTTCTGCCTTGTGTTCATCATGCTCTGTCCTAATTCAGGGCTGTCTACCACAGACATGCCTAGGAGACCCCTAGAGAACACAAGATACCTTTTAATGAGAGATTATGTGGAACAGTGCTGTTTCATAATTGCCATTTGCTTTTTCATTACTTAATAAACTTTATTTTTAGATAAGTTTTAAGTTTACAACAAAATTGAGCAGAGCCCTGGCTATTGTGGCTCAGTTGGTTGGAGCATCATCCCATGCACTGAAAGGTCGTGGGTTTGATTCCCAGTCAGAGCGCATACCTAGGTTGTGAGTTCTGTCCCCAGTCAGGGCACATACAGGAGGCAACTGATTGATGTTTCTATCTCTCTGTCTCTGAATTTTTTTTAAAAAAATGAGTAGAAAGTACAGAGATTTCCCATATACTCCTATCCACAAATGCATCACCTCCCCACTATCAGCATGCCTTCCCACAATTGTAATTTGTTATAGTTGAGAAAACTCCATTGACACTCCATTATCACCCAAAATCCATAGTTTACATCAGGGTTCACTCTTAAGTGTTGTACATTCTCTGGGTTTTGACAAATGTATAATAACGTGTGTCTGCCATTACAGTATCATACTAAATAGTTTCATTGTCCTAAAAATCCTCTGAGTTCTGCCTATTGATTCCACTCCCTTGGCAACCACTGATCTTTTTACTTGCCTCCACAGTTTTGCCTTTTCCGGAATGTTATATAGTTGGAATCATACAGTATGGAGCCTTTTCAGATTGGCTTCTTTTACTTAGTAATATCATTTAAGTTTCTTCAATGTCTTTTCATGGCTTGATAGCTCATTTCTTTTTAGCACTACTTCGTTGTCTGGATATACCACAGTTTATCCTTTCACTTACTAAAGGACTCTTGGTTATGTTCAGGTTTTGACAAATACGAGTAAAGCTGCTATACACATCCCTGTGCAGGTTCTTGTGTGGACATAAGTTTTCAGTTCATTTGGGTAAATACCAAGGAGCACAACTGCTGGATCGTATGGTAAGAGTGTATTTAGTTTTGTAAGAAAGCACTAAACTGTCTTCCAAAGTGGCTGCACCATTTTACATTCTCACCTGCAGTGAACGAGAGTTCCTGTTGCTCCACATCTTTATCAGCATTTGGTGCTGTCAGTGTTCTGGATTTTGGCCATTCTAACAGATGTGTAGTGACATATCACTGTTTCAATTTGCAATTTCCTAATGACATATGATGTTGAACAATTTTATGCTTAGTTGCCATTTGTGTATATTCTTTGGTCAGGTGTCTGTTTAGGTCTTTCGCCCATTTTAAATCAGGTCATTCCTTTTCTTATTGTTGAGTGTTAAGAGTTGTTTTACATATGTTGGATAACAGTACTTTATCAGATGTTTCTTTTGCAAATATTTTCTCCCAGTCTGTGACTTGTATTCTCATTTCCTTGACATTGTCTTTAACAGAGCAGAAGTTTTGGGCTTTTTATTTTATTTATTTGTGATATATAATTGACATATAATATTATGTAAGTTTAAGATGTTCAAGGTGTTGATGTGGTACATTTATACATTGCAATATGATTTCCACTATAGCATTAGCTAGCACCTCTAGTCATCTTATCATTTCTTTTTGTGATAAGAACATTTAGAAGTTTTTAATTTTAATGAAGTACAGCTGATCAATTATTTATTGCATGGATTGTGCCTTTGGTGGTGTATCTAGAAGGTCATCACCAAACTTAAAGTCATGTAGATTTTCGCCTGTATTATCTTCCAGTTTTATGGTTTTGCATTTTACATTTCAATCTGTTATCCACTTTGAGATCATTGTGAAAGGTGTAAAGTCTATGCCTATACTGATTTTTTTTCACATGGATCTTCAGGTGTTCTAACACCATTTGTTGAAAAACTGTCTTTGCTTCATTGTATTGCCTTTGTTCCTTTGTCAAAGATCAGTTGATTATACTTATGTAGGTCCTGTAGGTCCTGTTCCATTGATCTATTTGTCTATTCATTCTTTTTTTTTTCATTGTTTTTCTATTAGTTGTCCTACTTTTTCTTTCATTGCTCCCCACCACCCTGCCCACTCCTTCTCCCACAGTCAATCCCCACCCCATTGTTCGTGTCCATGGGTCATCCACACTAGTTCCTTGACTAGACTCTTCCCCTTCTTTACCCCCTTCTTCCCCTCCCCACTGGTCACTGTCAGCCTGCTCCTTGTTTACATGCCTCTGGTTCAATTTTGCTCATTTGTTTGTGTTGTTCATTAGTTTCCTGTATTAGGTGATGTCATATGGTATATGTCTTTTGTTGCCTGGCTTATTTCGCTAAGCATAATTCTCTCTAGTTCTATCCATGTTGTCGCAAATGGTAGGAGTTCCTTCTTTCTTTCTGCTACATAGTATTCCATTGTGTAAATGTACCACAGTTTTTTGATCCACTCATCTATAGACGGGCACTTAGGTTGTTTCCAGCATTTGGCTATTGTAAATAGTGCTGCTATGAACATAGGGGTGCATAGGTTCTTTTGAATTGGTGTTTCAGGATTCTTAGGGTATAATCCTAGCAATGATATTGCTGGATCAAAAAGCACTTTAATTTTTAGTTTTTTGAGGAAATTCCATACTGCGTTCCATATTGGCTGCACCAGTCTGCATTCCCACCAACAGTGCAGTAGGGTTCCCGTTTCTCCACATCCTCACCAGCACTTGTTTGTTGATTTGTTAGTGAAGGCCATTCTGACAGTGTGAGGTAGTATCTCATTGTGATTTTTATTTGCATCTCTCTGATGGCTAGTGATGTTGAGCATTTTTTCATATGCCTATGGACCCTCTGCATGTTCTCTTTGGAGAAGTGTTTGTTCAGGTCCTTTGCCCATTTTTTAATTGTATTGTCTGTCTTCCTGGTGTTGAGTCATATAAGTTCTTTATATATTTTGGAGATCAAACCCTTGTCTGAGGTACCATTGGCAAGTATGTTTTCCCATACTGTTGGTTCCCCTAAAAATATGGAACACTTCACAAATTTACATGTCATCCTTGTGCAGGGGTCATACTAATCTTCTCTGTATCGTTCCAGTATTTTAGTATGTGTGCTGCCGAAGTGAGCACTGTCTATTCATTCTTAACACCACATTGTCTTGATTACTATGAGAATCCAGATACATTAGGTTGTCAGATAAGCCTTCCTATCAGGATCCACATCTACTTTTCCAAGCTAAGCTGGATTCCTCATTATGTCTTGTTATAGTCTATTTTCTGGGATGTTCCCCAGCCCCTTTGGTGTGGATGAGTTTTACCTATCCTTGAACATCCACCATTTGTAGTCTCATTCTTCCATGACTCCTCTATCCTGCACAGTTTTATAGCACTTGTTTTCTAGACCACTTATTTTTATTATGAACCTACACAAATTTATTTTAATATTTTTAATTTTTTTTAAAGATATTGTTTATTTTTGGAGAGGGGGGAAGAGGGGAAGAAAGAGAGAGAGAGAAACATTGATATGTGAGAGAAGCATCGATCAATTGCCTCTCACATGCGCCTCTACCAGAGACTGGCCTGCAATTTAGGCATGTGCCTTGACCAGGAATCAAACCAGCAACCTTTTAGTTTGCAAGACCAACGCACTGAGCCACACCCATCAGGGCACCTACACAAGTTTACAAGAAGAAAACTTATGGAATGCCAAACAGGTAAACCTTTACTGCCCACAGTCCCTGTGGTTTTGGTGGAGAACTTTGCACAGCTGTCCCTGGTGTGGTCTCTGCCTTGTTCAATGGCTACATTTTATTTGCAATCTTTGTAGTACGTCGCTGTATTTGTCATTGACGTGGTTACCTAGTATTCCATGGTGCACACTCTCTGCTTCTCTTTTAGATCATTGTATTGTGTATTTTGATTCAATTTTTCATGCAAGTATGTGCAAGAGACCACATCTCTTGTCTGTTAGGATGTCAGTTGTGAGCTCCTCAAGACCAGGATTATTTTCAACATCACTCTCTCCCCCACAGCGCTTAGCTTGCATATACCAGATGCTCAGAGAGCCCTGCTCAGTAGAACTAAATTATCCCAAAGCCAGGCATTTAGCCATATAATTCACCCCCCACTTCTACCTTGATATAAACTAAACCCATACAGGCTAAGATGTGAAACAAGAGAGTCTCCAGATGCTTGATCGCTCTAACATTGCATCTCTCAGGGAATCTTGAAGATCATCTTCTCCAGGAGCTAATGCACACAAGCCAAACATAAGGGTCAGGTTCCTGGCAAGTGCTTCTTGCTCTTAGTAACACAGGCCATAAAGGGTCTAGAGCAGTGGTTCTCAACCTGTGGGTCACGACCCCTTTGGGAGTCGAACGACCCTTTCACAGGGGTCGCCTAAGACCACCAGAAAACACATATACAATTACATATTGTTTTTGTGATTAATCACTACGTTTTAATTATGTTCAATTTGTAACAATGAAAATACATCCTGCGTATCAGATATTTACATTACGATTCATAACAGTAGCAAAATTACAGTTATGAAGTAGCAATGAAAATAATTTTATGGTTGGGGGTCACCACAACATGAGGAACTCTATTAAAGGATCGCGGCATTAGGAAGGCTGAGAACCACTGGGCTAGAGGGTCATGGAGAGGGTAGAGTTAGTGACCCCATACCTATCATTTCCCCAATTTTGAATGTAAGCTCAACCTCAATGAACTACCTACTTAATCTATACTCTGAAGAAACCTGGCCTGGCTCCTCTGCCCTTGGAGGGTAAGCATTTCAGAAGCATGTTGTCCTCCTTTCCACAGGCAGGCATAGCTAGCTTCAAGCAAAACTTTTTATGAAAATTCTCTTTGAGAGAGAGGGAAAAAAATATTAGAGAGTGATTATTTGCTTTTTAAAAGAAATTAAGAAGCATTTCCTTCAAGAAACACAGTCCCATCAAACAATAAAGGGTGGTCCAACAGCCAGCTCTTCAGAGCAGTGACCTGCGATATTCCTTCCCTGCCCGCTTCACTCACATACCTCTGCCTTTTGGACATTTCACCCTCCTGGCTAGGAAAATTCTTCTCCTACCTTTTCCCCCATTTACTCCTTTAATTCCTCATGGTCTCATCTTCAGATTTTTTTCCTGGACTCTAAATATGGGCCTATTCTCATGAGTCTCTGCTTCAGCCCTTCTCTTTTTTCCTCTGCAATGCTTTTCTGGCTGCATGCTTTTCCTGATGACTTTAATGATGCCCTTCAACAGTGACTCCTCAAATCCTATCTTCAACCAGATCTCTTGAGCTGACTCTACCAGTGCATTTTCTGATGTCTGCTAAACGCATTTGGCTGGCAACCCAAATCCAACTTGCAGAAACAGCCCAAGCCACTCTTCCCCCTGTTTTCCCAACTTCCATCAGTGACCTAGTCACTGATGTTCAGAATCTTGGGGCCTGTCCTGTCTGGATGGCTTACAATCCACATCTTGGACCCTCGCTTTCCTCATCTGTTATATGGAGATAGTAATGCCCTCTCTGCCTCACTAAGATGACTGAATGAAACAAGGTATATGGAGACAGGTTTTAAGCTGTAAAAAGGTACATGAAGAAATAGTGCAATCACAGGACTATCATCTTTAGATTTGTGTGGGTCACTACAACAGCTTTATTACCTTGTGTTACCATTTCCTTCATCTCTATAACTCCCATTTGTCCTTTTATCTCAATTCTTGATATGACCCCCATTGCCTAGCCTAGTTCTGTATCCTCTATTTCAGTGGTTCTCAGACTACAGTCCACGTAAGAATCACTGAGAAGGACTGATTAAAAATGCAATCATAGTCTTATTAACAATAGTGCTGGGACCACTGAATATCTACGTGCAAATGGCTACCTAACACTATAAACAAAAATTAATTCAACCTGGATCAAAGACAAAAAATGTAAGAGCTAAAAATACAAAACTCTTAGAAGAAAAGGTAGGCGCATAAATCTTGTTGACCTTGGATTAGGTAATGGTTTCTATGATATGACACCAAAAGTACACCAACCAAAGAACAAATAGATATATTGGCATTCATGAAAATTAAAAATCTTTGTGCTTCAAAGAACACCATCAAGCAAGTGAAAGACAACCGTCCACAGATTGGAAGAAACATTTTGCAAATCATGTATCTGATAAGGGACTTCTATCTATAACATATAAAGGACTCTTATAACTCAATAAAAAGATAAATGACCCAACCCTGGCTAGGTGGCTCAGTTGGTTGGAATGTCATCCCATACCTCAAAAAGGTTGTGGGTTCGATTCCTGGTCAAGGCACATACCTAGGTTGTGGGTTCAATCCCCAGTTGGAGTATATACAGGAGGTGGCCAGTCGATGTTTCTCTCTCATATCAATGTCTCTCTCTCTCTCTTTCTCTCTCTCTCCCCCACCCCCTTCCTCTCTCTCCGAAATCAATAAATATATCCTTGAGTGAGGATATTTTTAGAATAGATAAATGACCCAATTAAAAATGAGGAAAGAATCTGAATAGACATTTCTCCAAAGAAGATAGACAAATGGCCAATATGTACAAGAAAAGATGCTCAACAGGGAAATGCAAATTAAAACCACAATGAAATCATGTAATATTCCAAAAACCATTTAATTGTATAAATGGGTAAATTGTATGGTACGTGAATTATATCTCAGTAAAGCTACTTTAAAAAACACACACAATGAGATAAAATGATACAGCTCCTTTGGAAAAAACTCAGTAGTTTCTCAAAAGGTTAAACAGAATTACCATATGACCCAGCAATCCCACTCCCAGGTAAATATACAGTCAAGAAAAATGACAACATACATCCATACAAAAACTTGTATACAGATGTTCATTGAAAAACATTGTTCACAATAACCAGAAAATAGAAATGACCCAAATGTTCATCAGTTAATGAATATATAAGTAATAAGTGATATATCCATACAATTGAATATTATTCAGGCATAGAAAAGAATGAAGTACATATACATTCTGTAACATGGATGAACCTTATGCTAAGTGAAAGAAAAAGACCACATGTATGGTTCCATATACATAACATGTCCAGAACTGGCAAATCTATAGAGATAGAAAGGAGAATAGTGCTTGCTAGAGCTACAAGGGGAAGGGGAAAAAGGGAGCTAAAGAATATGAGGTTTCTTTAGGAGGTGATAGAAATGTCCTAAAATTGATTATAATGATAGTTGCATAACTCTGAATATACTAAAAACAGTGAATTGTACACTTTAAATGGGTCAGTTGTATGGTATGTGAATTATATCTCAACTTTAAAAATACAGTTGAAGGGAAAAAATTGGTGGGGAGGGTTATAGTAAGCTGTAAATGCCAGGCTGGATTCTGTAGGGTGTTTTCTCAAAATGCATTTCATCTACCATCTGCATCAGAATAGTTACAATACCAAGCCTGGCCCCATCCCAGAAACAGTAATCCAGAATGTATTGGATGGTATCAGTACCCCACTTTTGTAGCAAGCACCCCAGTGAGGCTGCAGCAGGTGGCTACAGCCCATTGAGAAAAAAGGCGTTGCATTGATCAATCTTGCTGCAACCAGACTCCTGCTCTCTTCTGCCCTGCACCACATTGCTGCCAGATGAGCCTCCAAGAGAACTTGCGTCTGGTCCCCTCCTTGCTCAGAAACCTTCTACATTTTCTCATTTCCTTGGCATGGGCTCCAAGAGCTCTAAGCCATCTGGTTTCTACCTTCTTTTCCCAGACTCCCCACATGAGTCTTCTATGTCGGTCAAACTGGAATGTTCATCATTCCCTGAACCCACTTTGTGGGTTCCTACTCGTGTGCCTTTGCCCAGGCTGTCCCATAATCCAGGAAAGCATTTCATATACTCCCAGCTCATGTTTTGCAATACAAATGTTACCACGATCCTTTCATTTTTAACCATAATGCCTTTCGTTTTAACTAGATGATCATCTAGAATTTAGCACATGTCTTTTCATTAACTTTTAAACTATGTAATTCTGCTGCTTGTAAATCAGATAACAATACTCAGAGTTATGAGAGGACACATGTTGTTCAAACAACACAGCCTGACACATGATAGGAACATAATAACTGAGTGAGATAGCACACAACAGGGCCCCCAGTGTGCAGCGTGCGGGTATGGAGGTGGTAGTGCTGGCACATCAGGAGAAAACTCAGTGGATTCTGAGAAGTTCAATGTCCTCCTTGGGACCTAGGGATCAGCGATCTGCGTCAGATACCACTGTGATGTGTGCAGGACTTGGGGGGGCTGGCGTCAGATGCCACTGTGATGTGTGCAGGACTTGGGGGGCCCTGGTTACCACCAAGTTGGTCAAGCCTCAGCAGCTTTGCTGGCGCCAGCTCCTCAAAGTAGCTGGGAACTGCTGTGCTGAATTCTCACTTTAACTGTTGACCCCATTAGGAGGGCTCCCCACCCCATTGTCCACCAAATCACCTCATCTTTGTCTCCACAGCAGGAGAGAAGGCCAACGAGCAGATTACACTCTTATTTGGCAGTAGCCCTTAAAAATAAAATAATGATTGTCAGATAATTATTTTACAGTGCAACAAGAGCCCCCTTGCAACCATTTCAGTAATTACATTAAGCCATTCTATTTGTAAGAAGCTAATAGAAAACAAACCATTAATTAGCATCTTTTCTTTTCTCCCACTGTCCCTTCCCCCTTGAATTATTGCAGCTGCACCCTGGGGCCATAGACTGGGGGTATAGGCATATGGGTGGAAAAAATGAGGAGATACACGGGTCAAGTCTCACAGGAAAGAATGAAGAGTAATGGAAAGTATCAGAGGAAAGTATCAGAATTTTTGTGATTCCAGTGTAAGCAGCCCCAGGGCCTACCGTGGCCTAGGGCCCACC
Source organism: Furipterus horrens (assembly GCF_987537825.1). Taxonomy (NCBI): domain Eukaryota; kingdom Metazoa; phylum Chordata; class Mammalia; order Chiroptera; family Furipteridae; genus Furipterus; species Furipterus horrens. Next base: position 74,150,086 of record NW_028327180.1, read on the forward strand.
TGAGTGCCACACCTCCCCCCAGCTGTGTAGCTCTGTGTCTGCTCCTTTGGACCTAGAGTCGAGCAGCCAGTAACTAGGAGGCAAGCTGAACCCAATGTGGGCATGTTCCCAGGGGCCTCAGAGCCTATGGGTGGGGCGGGCACCTGGGCAAACAGAACTAAGAAACGGGCAGGAATGAATCAAGGACAGCTTAAATATGCAGAAATGCAGCTCATACCTCTGGGCACAAATAATCCCAAACAGAGTTATGTAAGGTATGGGAGGGATATGCTAGGAGGGATGATGCTGCGAGATGTATATTGGTATGAGCGAATGAAGGAGAGGGAGGGGAAATTCTAGGGGATTTGGCCCTTGTCTTTAGGGTGGGTGTGCATGTGTATATGTGCATATTGGGGTGGGGGGTGTCATTCTCTCTGCAACCCTGGAAAGCAGCTACAAGAAGGTAACTCTAAGTGAGGCTGAGGTCTGCACCCAAGGTGGCTGTCAGGCCACTCCAAATGGGTGGACTCACTGGTTCTGAGGTGGTAGGGACAGTGAAATGGACAGAGAGCACAGATGTGGGACTTGAGGCCCCAGACTTGCCCTTATAAGTCAGTGCACCTTCCTCTGACCTCCATATCCCCTCCCAGCTCACATTTCACCTCCAGCCCTTTCTGCTAATTGGAATCTTCCTCTTCCTCCCGTAGGAAGCCCATCTTGACTGGCCATCCCAGGTCACTCCAACTATCTATCTCCCCAAGGAATGTTCAGGATATTTAGTCTGTTTCTCTCTTAGGAAATTATCCATAAGGTGCTGCAGCTGCGTTATGTGTAATCTTTGTCCATCAGCAAAAATGCTGTCCTCCCTCTAGACAGAGCCTTTGCATCCAGCAGTGCCCAGCACTGTGCCTGTCACAGAGCAGGTACTGAGTGAGCAATGTCTGACTGTAAGGAGAAGGCCAAGGCCAGGCAGAGGAAAGGGTCCAAAGGCTCTGATGGGGATCCCTTCAGGCAGCTGAGCTCCTGAATCCATTGGCCATTAGGTGAGCCCCGGGGACTAGGAGTGGGTTGGTGGTATTGGAGCTGCAAGCTGATTTAGGGGAATAGACTCTGTATAAAATTACATAAAAGAAGCACTTGGCTAGGCATCAGTCAGAACCCAGAACAATGTGGGTAATGTAGGCACTCACTGACCACAGCTTTCAGAATCCTCTAGCTGGGAGAACGAGTCAGATTTACCAGAAGCATGGGTGTGAGTGGGCAGGGTGTAGGAAACAGATTTAGGAATGAATATGGCCAAGAGGGCCAGCTGTTCAGGTCACCGTCATTGTCATCCTCCTCCTCCTCATTGTCATCATTATCGTGATGGGGGAGGGGAAGGTTGATTTGATGCTATGGCCTGCAGTCCTAGGAAAACAGCAAGGAATTCTGGGGCAAAGCGGTCTGGTTCAGGTGCTCAGAGCTCCTGAGGCCATGTGCATGCACGCTGGTTCCCATGGGCATTCCCATATTCATCCACAGGCTGGCTTGCAAGAGTAGAGGTTCCGGAAACCAGTGGTGGACCTTCCAGAGATGGAAGGGAGGCTGCTAGAGGGCCAGCTGCAGGGGAGCAGGTAATGGTAAGGGATGAAGTCCCCACAGCTGGGAACATATTTGGAAACTCTGAGCTCTTCTGAGTTTTATTTATGTCTCAAGTTTTATTGCCAGAGTGGTCCTTGGAGAGGCTTTTGGTTTCCCTTGGTTCACAGGTAAATAGACATTGAGACCCAAAGGGAAAATATACCCCAGAAACCACCAGAAGGAAAAAGAAAAAAACAGAAGGAAAAAAAAAAAAAAAAACCTGGCCAAGCTGAAAGGAGAAGTTTCCTAACCTCTATCTCGGAATTTTTCTACTTGGTATTTGTATATCTTGCTTCTGGGTGAATTATGGCATTTATACCTCCAGGGTGCTCCAGGATCTAAGGACATTGATATTCTGGTGATCCTTGCTTTGTTGTTAGTGCTGGAACTTTCAGAACCTGTAAATGGGGTTCTGAGGAGAAGGAAAGGGGTGATTTTGGGTAGTGAGGAGAAAGAAAACAGAGGCAGAGTTGGGTCTTCAGAGTCCTTGAAGCCTGCCACAGCCACTGTGAAATTAGCATCTGCGATGTCGTCCATTAGGTCCCAAGAGACCTAAGTCTGGCAGGAGAACCCACAGCCAGACGGGGCCAGGGAACCTGGGCTGTAGTCCCAGGAGCAGCCAAGGCTAGGGTGGCAGGGCTGGGCTGGGTAGGGCTAGGCTGGGCAGGGCTGAGAAAGAGGAGAGAATTTTTTGCCTCCAGGCTTATAAATGCCTATATTGGGCAAGGCCTCTTGTTTCCTTGGGTGGTGACCAGGAGTCTCCAGATTTGCCAGCCTGGCTTGAGTTGTCTCCTTCTGCCTAGAAAGGGACTGCAACCTCCTAGAGGAGCCCCCTCGGTCCTCAAGGGATTGGGAAAGGGTCCTAGCACCTCCAGTCTGACCTTCTAGAGTGGATGGAGAGTTATAACTAAATTCCATGTAGCAGGCTGGTCCCTCAGTACCCCTGCTACCCAAGGACAGGACCCTCAGGGCAGGGGACAACTACTTCTGGGAGACATGGCTTCCATGGGTTCCTGATCCACGTGTACCTAGGGTGGTGTAGACAGTAGCTAAGCCCTGTGCGTGGTCCCCACAGCAAAGAAGTCATTATGCCATTACATAAATAAATTATGTACTTACACAGGACTTGGTATATAAGTGCCAGTTAGCATTATTGCTGTGTAATTATGCAGTTAGCTTAAAGAGGGAGGCAGGTGGAAGGACTGAATCACCCCCAACCCTGGGAAGGGTAGACAGGCTCCAACTCTCACCCCAGGGAGAACTGTGGCTCTGGGTCACATAAGATAAAGTGCTGGAGTCTCCTAGCTGTCTCCATGCAGATGGGGCAATTTACCCCAAGGCCAGGCCCTTGAAGAGGCTGACGGCAGGCATCCAGGCTTACTCACCTGATACACATGCATGCCTCAGGCTTTCTGCCAGCCCTTGATTACCTCCCCCCAGCCTAACACAGGGACTCACAGACTACAACTCAGGGCTTCTGCCAGGCCAAGAGGCCACGGAAGGAAAGGGCTGAGGGAGAACATGGAGCTGGGAGGAAGGCCTGTGGACCCATTACACCTAGTCCCCCCATCTGTGGAACCGGGGGCCACTCACTCCTTCCAGCCCTTTCCTCTCTTGCTGTAGAGCTTGGGATGCTGGGTTCTTCAGAGGGCTAGGCCTATCAAGATCATCTAGTTGGGCCTCTCATTTTCCAGATGGGGAGGTGGGCCAGAGAGGGAAAGCAACTTGCCCGAGGGCACCCAGCACAAGTCCCAAAAGCAGCTCCTGGCTTCCCTCCTTGCAACCTCCCTTCTCTTTCCCTCCTTTGTCATCTCACACTCCCACTGCCCCTCCCTCCTCACTGGGCTGCTCCAGTTTCTCACTTCCTCTCCCCATCCTGCCTCCAGCTCTGCCTGGGCCTGCCTGTAGCCTCACCTCTCCCCTCATTTGCTCTCCCATTGCTGCCTCTGCTTTCTTCTCCCGGCCCCTGGAGCCAGGGGAGGCTCCGCACCCTCTCTTTGGCCAGTGCTGTCTCTCCTGGTTTCCCCCAGCTTGTCTTGGGGCTCCTCCTGGGATGGGCTGCCCCTTCCCTTCCACTATCTTCTTGCTCCCATGGGGGTCTGAAATGAAAGAAAGAGACTAAACTCCTGAGCAGGGAGCATGAATTCCCTTCTGGGTTTGGGATTGGGTGGGCTAAGGCAAGAGAAGCCTTCGAATGGTGGGAGTGGAGACAGAGGTGCCCACCATGGCAGCCCCCATAATCAGGACCCAGCTCAGACTCCGAGACTGCTGACTTATGTCCCACGGGAGCAAAGGGAAAGGAGATGGGGGGTCAAAATGGCATGACAGCACTGTCCTCAATTCTGGAAGATCAGAAATGAATGGAGGACTGCTTTGGGGCTGGGGTGGGCTGGTCAATGTCAGTCTCTGCAGCCTCAGGGCCCAGGGAAATTCACACACCAGGGCTGAGTGCACGCATGGAGCAGGTAGGCAGACTTTTGAGAGGAGTAGCCAGGGTTTACTTGTCTGCATATGGCCATTCCTCTCAAAATTGTGCCTGTCTGCTTCACGCATGCACTCAACCCCGATGAGCAGAGGGGTCCATCGGGGGCCCATTTTGTAGCTTGGGTTCCTAGTGTGGAAAGTGATCTGCTCAGAGTAACCTAATCTTAGGGACAAAACTGGGCTCAAGCCCAGGTGTTATAGCATCTAACCAAGTCCTTTTGGTCCACACCGTGCAGCCCCCTTCTTTCTGGCTGCCCAGTTCTCTGCAGGCTATCTGAAGCAGGTGGAGGTATGAGTGAACTTCAGTGAGAGAGAGAACTCCGGAGTGGCTTATAGGGATGCTAAACGTGCAGCTGGGGTGCAGCTTCAGGGAGAGGCACTCTCTGGGCCTGGTGAGCGGGAATTGGCCCCCCACAAGCTCCTCTCCTCAGGACATGCCTGGCTCCCACCAGAATCCTGCCGCATCCTAGAGTCACAGGGGTAAGAGGGCTTCCTAGGCCTTGTAAAATCCTCCAGGGTGACAGGGAATTTCTCTGGTCCTGCAGGGAGTGGCATCTTGATCTATTTCTTCCTCTGGAAGCCTCCCTGGGTGGAGAGTGAGGTAGAGGAGCCTCGTGACTTGGAGGCTCTAAAGGAAATGTCTGAGGGTAAGGGTAGCCTCATCTTCTCCAAGGAGGATGGTTCCGGGTGCCCTTTCCTGATGCTGAGGTGGTACTAAGGAACTGCTGTAGGCTTGCCCTACCCCGAGGTCACCAATAACTCACCTTGAGGATTTCCACCAGGGAGTGAGTCCAAGAGAAAGGGGCTTGGTCCCCAAGACCTCTTTGCAGGAGAATTTTACAGGCAAGCCTCTTGGAGCCCCAAAGTCTCAGGTGAGGGAAGGGGTAGTATGAGTAGATTTTCCCCCCTTTTTACTCAAAGGCATTTTTGCACAGGACTCAAACAAGTCTAAACTTTCCTGAACTTCAAAGTTTGCCCATGGCATGACCTCAAAGTGGAGGGGGAAATGTTAAAAAGGAAAAGAGAAGTGTGTTAGCCAGTTAAACATTGTGTTTTTGCTCTGTAAAGGAATTGAATTAACTTGTTATATTACTATTAGTGTCCCATTGTGAAACCAGGGTTGAAGAGAGGCTTCTCCTCTGGGTGATGTGGTCTCTAGGCCGTCGCCAGGTTCGGCTCTTCACCCACCTGAGATTGTACAGGGCATTACACAACCTGTGGTAAGAGAAAGGAGTCCCCATGGCAATAGGCCCAGCTCCCAGGGTCATTTTCAGGCTTCTGGCAGGAACCTGGGCTGGGCTGGGGGAGGGGGGGTGCCCCAAGTGCCTGCTGTCCTTCCCCCTAGAAGCCTTTGCTGCGGGCACTGGGAGGTCAGGGCAGCAGGAATGCTGCTAGCATGTTTCATGGTGCCATGTGGCTCTCTCCACCTGCCTGTCACCTAGGCACTGAGCATGGGTCACAGAGCTGCAGGGACTATGCTGATCCCAAGGCCAGATTGGCCTTGAAGAGGCCCTTTCTCTGCTCTCTATCCCTTTTCCACATCTTCAGCAACATCATGGAGCTGTACTTGAGTCTGGCTCTGGGTCCCCATGTGCATAGAGGTTCCTAACCCTGCTCTACTTCCTAGTTGTTTGACTTGGACAAACAGAAATAACTTCACCTCTCTGTTCCCTGCAAATGAAGATAATAGTAGACTTGCTTCATAATGGTGTTGTGAAGAATTGTATATCAAGAATATAAGGTTGGCTACTCTTACTACTGTTTTCACTGCCTTGACTCTCTGGTTCAGGCCGTCCTTACCTGACCCTCAAAATATTTGGGTCCTCGCACAGAGTCAACTCTAAAGAAATAGTTAAGGGTTGGCCTGCTTAAATGGGTCACTGGCCTCCACTCTTCCCCTTTCCATCCATCCTACACATGCCAGTCAGATTAATTTTTCTAATGCACATGTCACTTCCTTCCTCAAAAAAATCATCAGCGAATTCCCCTTATTTGCAAATAAGGTCCCCAAGCCTCAGCCTGGCAGCTTGAGTGCACCTCTGGCCCGCGCACGAGCAGTGTAGTTCGATGGTGAAGAGCATGGCACTGGTGAAAAGCGGCTGCACCGTGAGTCCCGGCTCTGTCACTCCCAGCTACGTGACTTTGAACGAGTCATCTCTTCATTCCTGGTTTTGTTCCGTCTTCTCTGACAGAGATAATGATCGGACCTACCTACAGGGGTGTTGTGGAGACGACAAAAGATAACATATAAGGTTCTCAGCGCCGTTAGCTTTACTGAGCGCCCAGTAGGTGTTTGCTGTATTAATTACTGGTAGCTTTCCGCATCTCCTAACGTAATCCTGGTGTGCCCTCATCTCCTGGGTGAGCACCCAGGCAATTCTTCCACTAGGGCTTTGCCGTATCTCACCCTTCAGAACCCTTCACCCACTGCCCCCTCTTTGAAATCCTCCCCATCCTTAAAGACCTTCTCCAAGCCCCGCCTACCTCAGTCCTGTGGTGTACCCCTTGCCTATGGAGCATGCTCATGCCCCCGTGAGTACCCCTAGTGTTTCTGAGTCATATCATGCATTGATACAAGCCCTGAGCAGTCTTGGACTCCAGGAGAGCTCTACCCAGGACATGTTACAGTATTCTCTCACTTATCACGGTATTACGTTCTAGACTACCCCCACGATAGGTGAAAATCCATGAAGTAGGAACCTTACATTTATTTTAGTATTTATATATATTTTAAGGCTTTATAAACCCTTCCCACACACTTATAAATCGTTCCCAGTGCCTTATTAACCTTTCCCACACTTTTATAAACACTACTTATGTTATTAAACATATTCTACACTCTTAAACCTACATAACTTCAACAACATACGTATACAGTACCGCAAAATCCCATGATATAGCAAAAAATCTGCGATAAATAATTAAATATAATATTTTTAAAAGTCCTGCAATAGAGTAAGGCCGCGATAAGTGAACCACGATATAGAGAGGGACTACTGTATATTCAGCTGGCTGCTGGCTGCAGGCTCCCACTTAGAGCCATTTTATCTTGCTGCTGCCCTGGGCCATTCTTCTCTAGCAGGATGGGGTTACCCACTCCTCTGTCCCACAGGGAGTTACTGACCTCCTCGCACATGCCAGATGTGGGGCTCCCAGCCCTAGAGGGGCCTGACTCTAAAATAAAAAGCAATACAAAGTGATGTGTTCTTATAGAAATACATTAAAAGTACTAAGGAAGCAGAAGATGTAATCATTGCTCTCTCCTACCCCTCACAGACCCTACTTAAAAGCTTTTAGTAGCAGAACATTGCTCTTAGGATAAACCCCAATGTCTATACTTGGCCTCCTCTCTAAGCTTCTTGCAGACATGTGTGCCACCCCACACCCCCACACACCCCATGTACATGCACATATACCTTATACACAGACACACAAACTCTCTCTCACACAAACACACGCCACTCACAAACACACTGACCATTTTTCTGTTTTACAAAGGCACAGAAGCTCTTTGCTGCCCCACAGCCCTCAGATGTGCTGTTGCTTCTGCCAGGAATGCTCTTCCCCAGCTGCCCTTGTCCAGCCAACTCCTACTCATTTCTTGAATCCCAGTTTAAGTGTTTTCTAGGAAAAGGTTTCCCTCACTACAGTTTCTTGACTCTGTCGACCTGTGTGTCAACATACAGAAGTGTTTATTGAATGAATATGTCTCTTTAATACTGAACACAAATTTTAATTAATTCATTGTTGGTATGATTAGTTGTTTGTCCATCCCCACCAAGACTGTAATTTTCATGTAAGTAAGCCCACGTGCCTCTTGCTCATGACCAATCCCCAGCACAAAGCACTGTGCCTTACTACAGTACATAGTTGCTAAATTAATGAACAAAGAGGCTGGCCAAGCCAAGAAGGGCGAAGACCACTCAGAGCAGAGAGAGTGAGTATCTACAAAGATATGGAAAGGAAATAGTATAGTGTGTGTTGTTTGAAGGTAAATGTAGCTGAGACATAGGATTGGGGGCTAGAAGGCTATGAACTTGGGCCCAGTGGAAGAGGGCTTTGGACTCCAATAAGGAGCTTCGGTTTAACCCATAAATAATAGCGAGCAAAGTGATCTGGTTTAAATTTTAGAAAGCTCATTCTGATGACCTTGAGGAAACAGAGTCTGAGGGACAGGAGGAGGACGTGAACTGACCAGGGTTTGGGTGGCTGGGGAGGAGTGGATGTGAACGCCATTCTGGAAGCTAAATGAGCAGGGGGTTAGAGCAGGGGTAAGACCTGGGGTCTGGCTCTGGCTCTGCCCAGGACCCCTCACTGCCTACCTCACAGAGAGTGATACCACGTGAATGGGGGTGAGTGTTCACTACACCTTAGCTGGGATATGGGAGAGGAGGCCTATCTCTTACATTTGTCTCCCCAGAGCTGGCCCCTGATGAGACAGACTTGAGGCCCCAAGAGTACCAGAAATCAACCCTCTACATGGACATTGCCTCCATCTTCCCTCTTTCTGTGTCTGCCCCCAAGTTTGGCCTCAAGGTCTGGTCAGGCCCCCAGGTAGCCCCAGAGCCCTAGAGTACCTGCCCTTGACCCAGAGTCCTAGCCTGCTCCAGGCTCTCCTAAGGAGGGCACTGTCCAGAGAGGCCTTGGGTCCCTCTCTTGAGGAGGCAGAGGACTGGCTGAGATGATCTTTGACTGGGATTCCAGTTGGGATGGCTGTAAGGGGACACCTCAGGCAGAGAGAGGCAGGCAAACCGCAGGCTCAGGCTTTCTGGGAGCCAGAAGAGGGAGAGCATTTGCTATGTAACCCTTTCAGCACCACACCCAAGCAGGAGGCAGGACACTGTCCTTTTTGGCAGTCCATGTCCCATGGCTTGTGGGAAGTATTGTTCAGGGGGTGGGGCGTAAGTGTCTGAATTCACCTCCACAGGCCTTGAGGAGAGAAGCCAGCTGTTGTTGGCAGCCCTATGCTGTCAGAGTGTGTGTGGGAGAGGGGCTAAAAGCCACCTGGGGCACATAGGCTTCCCTCAGGCTGCAGCCCCCCTGGCTGGGAGAGGCTCCTGGGCCACAGACCCCTGCAACCAAGCACAAATGGTAGCTGCATAAAAGGTATTCCCCCAGATGGTGGCATCCCATGGGGCTGAGGTCAGACTGTCAAGGTTGAGGAGGCGCAGGCAAACTGCTTATGAACTTGGGGGTGGGGGGTGGCACCAGGCAGTGGAGACAGCTTCCTACCCCGCTGGGCTGTCCAGTGGCTTCATTTTGGTCCCTTTTCGGGCCCTCCTCTTGCTGTCTCCCCACCCCCATGCTGTCCTTAGCCTGGCCCTCGCTGTGGGATCTCTACTCCCCACCACTACCCCCATCCTGGCTCAGGCCCCCAGCCCAGCTCGAGTCCCTCTCCTCTCCGGAGAGGAGGTCGGTGGCATTCTGCTGCGGCGCCAGTCCTGCCTCGCTGGCTCCCTCGCTCGGTGGACCCAGGGAGGGAGCCCAGGGCTCGGAGAGGGCGCCTGCACCTCCCCTCCTCCGCCCCCTTCCCGCAAGGCAGCCTGAGCGGGTGGGGAGGGGGGATGAGGGCAGCAGGCGCCCGGTGGGAGGGGAAGAGTTAAGGCTCATGGTTCCCCTCCCCCGGAGGGTGTGACTGCCTATAAGACAGGAGCGCGCCGGGCACTGGGGCTGCAGGCGGCGGGGGGCGCAGCGTGGCGGCAGCGAGCAGAGCAAAGGCCGTTTCAGCCTTCGCGCAACTCGCGTCTGTCCCACCGTCTGTCCCACTCCGGGACCCCATACAGAATGTCCGAGCCCAGGAAGAGGGGCCAAGGCCAGGGCCGCGGCAAGAAGCACCGAGAGGGGAGGAAGCGGGAGCGGGAGCCGGAGCCGGAGCCTGACCCGGGGGAGAAAGGTAGGGCACCTCGGCTCACCCAGAAACCCCGTTTTGCTGGGAGAAACCTGCCGCCCTGCTCACCTGCCCGTGGCACTGCGCGGGGTGAGTCTGGGGCTGTGCGAGCCACCTCGGAGGCGGAGGTGACAGTCACCGAGGGGCGTGCATGCTTGCACGCGAGCGAGCTAGTCGATGTGTCCCGGTGGACAAGGAATTGTGCCCCGGAGCCATCAGTGGCTATGCGCGCCTGTCCCCGGGCCAGTGAGTCCCACTAGAGGGGAGGGAAAGAAGCGCTGCCGGGGGTACCCGCCTGCAGGTGAGGAGCCTGGAGCAAGCGGAGCAAGCAGAGAGTGGAGCCAGAGCACAGGGAAAGACAGCGGACAAGCAGACGCGGGGCCTGGCCTGGCTGCGGGGAGCTCAGGGAGCTGTCACTGCCTTCCCTTCCTGGAGTGTGCTCTGGGCGCACTCCTACCCATGTGCCACACCTCCGTGAGTTCTGCTCAGCTATTGGAGCAGGGGCTGCAGCGCCTACCACCTCCCCAGACCCGGAGGGGATGCCCAGTCCAGCGGGCAAGCCCCAGGGAGTAGGGAGCAGCTGCTTCTGTGACAGATACTTCCCTTGGAATGTTTCCGTCAGGCAGTTGTATCGCTTTAGTGTTCAGGAGTGACTCCCATGGACCCTTGGATTCTGTCCCCAAGGAGGGAGATGAGAAGGTGCTCTGGGTGATCATGCTGAGACCTACTTTGGTGCCCTCCGTGGGCAACTGTAGGGTGAAGGAGGAGGGGCCCCCACTCAGTACACTGGTCTGGGACTTCTCAAGGATGGACCTAAGGTCTGCCCCCTGCAAAAACAGGCTTGTATTGTTGGGGTGCCATTGGGTTCTCACTTCTTTTTTCTTTGGTATTTTGTTAATGCCTATTTTGTACTAGTCAGCAAGCTAAGCATGTTCAAATGCTTCAACTCCATTTAATCCTCATAATGACCCTGGGGGCAGGTGGTCCCAGCCCCATTTTACAGAGGGAGCAACTGAGGCTGACTGAGGTTAAAATCACAAAGTAAGTTCCAGAGTTAGGTCTTGGGGGCTTCAAATCTACATTCTCTGGACGATGACGCCCATTTTGCTGGATCTCTATCCTCCCATCAGAATTCTGCCAGAACTGCAACATAGAAATGTCTTCGAAAGAGCACTGGCCTGGGAGTTGGGAAGCTTTAGTTGTGGTTGAGAATTTGGCCAAATGTCTTTCCTTTTCTAAATTTCTGTATAACAAGGGGTGGGTAGCAAGGTCGCCTCTGACGTCTCATGATTGGGAAGAGCCAAGGAGTCAACAATGCCTTCAACTCAGTAGAGAAAAGGAGCTAAGGGAATTTAAAGTCCAGTGCTGTGTTCTCTTCCTTATAAAGAAGGCTTCTGCCCATTTCTGCTGGGTGAGTATGTCTAGGAGACCTCCCTAAGGACAGGGACACTGAGTAGAATGTGGGTCAGCTTATGCTGGGCTCATGTGGTGTGGAATGAGCTCCCAATCTGAGACTTGAAGGAATTCAGGATGACTATTTTCGGGATCAAAATTCATGGGTTTGGCTCAGTGAGCCACCGCTCTTCTCCCCCCACCCCACCCCCACCCCCACATTCTATTGTGGCACCTTGGAGGGCTGGCTAGGTAAGGGCGCCCTCCCAATGTCAAGGTTGCAAGAGCTGAGCTGGAAGCCAGCCACTTGGTGGGCTTCATCTGGTGGGAGTAAAGATGCCAGGGGAATGAGCCTGCTGCTAAGGATAGAGTATGCATTGGGGCAGAGGTGGGAGAGCGCTACAGGTAGGAGATTCTATGGGCCTCTCAATGATCTCTTCCGGCATCTTCTACCCAGGAGAGAAAGTCTTTCTTCATGTCTAAAATCTTTCCTACTACCTTTTCTTCTCCGCTTTCTCTTGTTCCCTGCTTCCAAGTGGACAGCCAGCTCTTCAGAATGCCTTTTCAATGAGTTGGCTGGTGAGCAGAAACCAGACAAACACGAGGCCTGGGCTAGAGGGATTTGGGAGACCTAAGACACTGGAATAGGGAGGGCATAGGGAAGGGTCAAGTACCATGTCAATGAGAAGCTGCAATCTTAAATTCCTGATATGTGACTAGAGGTGGAATGGGTACATGAGCCAACAGTGACCTACAGAGCTGGAGGCCTCCCTTGCAACTCCCCTTTAGCCCACCCGAAGATGCAGAGTTCTCTTATTTCATGCTTAGAGGGCCCCAGCCAGGGAAAACATGGGCACTGGGCAGTTAGAGAGCAGTCTTAGCCAGGGTAGGGCCACATTTTGTAGAAAGATCAGGGGGTGCAGACATGGAGAGTGTGAGCAAGTTATCCATTAAAATCTTTAGCTTAGATGGGGGAGGGAATCTGGAAAGTGGGAAGGAGAAAGGAAGAAGAGAGAAGGGGACATTAATGAACTGGTCCCACCTCTGACCATATATCCAACAGCCCCCCTCCCCCATCTCCTCCCTACCAGACACACTCAGTCCAGTGTGGGAAGATGGGCTTTCCCTCGGCCCCAGCACCGGAGTGCTGGGTGGGGCTGAACAGCAGGTGTGAGCTCTGCTCCATGACTCAGAGTTCTTGGGGCTGTATCCCTACCTGGGGCTGGGTTTCCCCCAGCCCCCACTTCCCCTTATCCTAGGGGATTTAGGGGAAGGTGGCTGAGGTCCATCCTTCTCTGCCTCTCTGTGACCTTGGCACTGCCCTGCCTCTTTGGGCCTCTGGAAATGCTCTCTGCTCTCAGCTATCACCTTCTCCCCATAAGGGCAGAGCCGCAGCCCTCGGGCCCTGTGTCTCTGAGAATTCCTAAAGGAGGAGAGCTATGAGTTGGGCAGCAGGACAAGGTAGGGAGCTGGTCCCGAAGAAAGCGATAACCCTTCTGAAGGTGCCATGTTATTTTAAAGAATAACTTGAGAATTGGATTCTAAGTTGCTGGCCTTTTCTGTATGCCCCTGGAAAACCAGTCAGGGTTTGATGGGAAGGCCCCCTCTGTGGGAGCTCCCCTGTGGATTGGGAAGCTAGGTCTGCCACAGGCAGCTTCGCTCTTCACCCCGGTGTCCTGGAGTACGAAAGTGGATCACTATCACTACTTGAGAACTCTGGTTACATCTCATTTGAATGGGCACACAGAATCCTTGCAAGGTCTTTCTCCCCCATCTTTCCCGTCTCCTGTCTCTGGTAAAAATAGTGCCCAGACTTCTAGGACAAACTCCTATCTTTAGGCTGTCCAAATCAGAGGTGACGAAATGCCCATTTGAATGTGGCTGAGCCACATCTGGCAGTTGCTTGGGCAGCTTCCACCTCTGGCCTTGGCCCCTGGCTGACCCAGCTGAGCCAGGCACCCAGAGCAATCCTCCTGCCACTCTGGGGCGCAGCCTGTGCCTCACGCTCTGTTCCGGCTCCCTGGCACCTCAGGGTTCATTAGGAACAATAACAACAGGCAGAGAATGACTTTGTACTTACCAGCTGTCTTTCATCCTGAAAGCTCAAAGCACTTTACAGATCAGGACTCATCGGTCCTCCTCTGCCCAGGTTCCAGGCACTCAGTGGGGGTGGGGGGTGGGGCGGGGGTGGGGGTGGGAACAGAGAGCTCTAGTTTTCCAGAATGGCACAGCAGCAGGGCTGGGGTAGGACACTGAGTCACCTAGGGTGGGGGATTCAGGTGTCCGGTAGGTCTGGGATAGCAGTAAGTTTGGACTGAGGGCCTCAGGCTGCAACAAGAGGGAATATTCTCCCTTAAAAGAGTACAAGCTGGGCCCTTCCTCCCACCAGGCACTCTGGCCATGTGGCTATGTGAATTATGAGAGGAAGAAGAAGCAGCATCTTGGGAAACAGGCCCTATAATTCAAATATTTTCAGGAATCCCCAAGCGATCCCTGTTACTGCCCTGTGCCCTCAGTGCCAGAAGGTTCGGGGCCAAGTCAGGGTAAGCCTGACCTTAGGACAGCACCAGAGTGAGGAGTGTATGGAGGAAGGTGCTGGCCCAGCATGGGCAGGCCCTAGTCCCGGTCATAGTGGCTTCCTAGAGTGATTGCCAATGCTTAGTTACCACCACTCACCCCTCTAGGCCTCCTCTGCTCTCTGGCCCACAAAGCTGGCCTGTGGGACAGTTGCCATACAGAAGAGAGGAGTTGGGTTTTTTTTTAAAACACCGGCAAAGCATTGCCAAAATTTGAGGCTTGGGGCCCATCAGAGTCAGGATCCCATTGTGTTTTTGCACCATTTCTGAGCCTGTAGTCACTATACATAACTTAGCAGAGGCAAGTGGCAGCAAAATCCTCCTTATCATTCTCCAGCCCAGCCCTGGTCTTACCATCCATTTAGCAAGACTTCCAGGTCCTGGCCACATGGTAACTATACAAACTGCATGTGCTTTTGCTCACTTTTGTGTACTTGGTTGTGCAAACATTCACTGAACACCTACTATGTGAATGAATCACAGCCTCTACCCTCAGGATCAAAGACAGATCCTCACACAAATACCATGACTGGAACCAAGGGTAAGGCCAGAGATATGTGCAGCGTATGGTGAGGATGGGAATGATTTGTTCTGGGGAGGTGTGGGGAGAGCTTTATGGGGGGGGGGTGGTATTTGAGCTGAGCCTTGATGGTGAGTAGGAATTCACCAGGGTGAGAAAGGGCCTTCTAAGACGAGAAACGTGACCATGCCTACTTACATGGGTGAGGGGGACAGGGAGGGAGGGAGTTACCACTTTCTGAGCTCTGACTACATATCATTACCAATTTTATGAAGTGTGGGTATTATTTTATCCTCTCCACTTTATAGATGAGAAAACTGAGGCAGGAAAAGTCTATGGCTTGCCTGTGATCCAGCCATGAATTGGCGGCAGGATGTGATCTTTAGCTCAGGTCTGCCCCCCTGCACTGCCTCGCTGTGTGTAGTTCATCTGGCTATGGGCTCTTCTGCAGTCTGTGTCCCTCAAGAAAAAACCAGCCAGAGGCAGAGGACGCTCTGTTTGTTCACTTGTTGGAACAAGTCCTCCCATCACATCAACTGGTCAGGTATTTCCTTTCTGGGCTCTTGAAGGGGTTTAGAGGTTACACAGAGGAACAGTTGAGTCCCTGCCCTCACAAGGAGCTTGCAGTGTGACTATAGCAAACAGGACCCGTGGAGCACTGACACAGGAGAGCAGTCCTGAAGCCCTGGGGCTGCACCAACAGGCAGGAGCTCCTGGGAAGAGGTTATTATGGTCAAGTGGCCTAGCCAGAAACCAAGCTGAGGGTCTAGAGAGTTCAGCTAGATCTAGCACTAATCTGGATGGTTTTCTGCTCCTATGGAGCCCCTGGTGTAAAAGATGAATGTTTAAGTCAATGAGAACCCGATTTAAAGCGTAAACTGGGAACTTGCCAGACATGCAAATTCTGGGGCCTTACCCCTGACCTATTGAATCAGAAACTGTGGGGATGGGGCCAATATGTATGTTTTATTTGATTTTTTTTTTTTAAGATTTTATTTATTTATTTTTTAGAGAGAGGGGAAGGGAGAGAGGAAGAGAAACATCAATGTGTGATTGCCTCTCGCACACTCCCAACTGGGGACCTGGCCCGCAACCCCGGCATGTGCACTGACCGGGAATCAAACCAGCAACCCTCTGGTTTTCAGGCTGGCACTCAATCCACTGAGCCACACACCATTCTGAGACACCCATCATTAATCCACTTGTTCAGCCAGTGATCAGTGTGCACCTACTCAGTGCCAGATGCAAAGAATAAATAGCAATGCTCCAGCACATCCCTCCTCAACGTCCCCACAGTCTAGAAAGTTAAGAAAGCAGTTTGCTCCAAAGTAGAAAGGCCCAAATAGAGCAGAAGTGCTTGAGAAGTCTATGTGAGGCAGAGATTGCTTCTGGCTGGGTGGATTAGAGGAGGCGGTAGGACCGGTGGAGATTTAGATTACTCAGAGCTGCCGACTATTGAGCTCTCTCTGTTTCAGGTACTGTGCTAAATTGGACGGACAGTACCCCCATTTAATTCTTGCCACAGTCTTAAGAGGTAGGTGACATTCTCCCTGTTTTACAGACAAGGAAATAAATTCTCAGAGAAGTTAAGGAACTTGTCTAGTTATATAGGACACCAGGCAGAGCCAGAGTGCAAACCAAGACCAGTCTGAGCCCCTAGCCTGCATGTCTGACCCTCTTGACTGTGTGGAGAATGGCATGGCTGAGAGGGCATGAGGCAAGCAGAAAACAGAATAGGCATGCTTCGGAAATAGCCAGTGATTTTGGTCTGCCTGAAATATTCAATTCCTGAAAGGAATTGGTAGGGGAAAAACGGACAGGTATGTATGGGAAGTGGCCTGGTTTACTGACCCAGTAAGTCCCCCACCCCTCACCCCCCGCAACCCTTCCGGGTCCCTGGTTGACACCCAAGGAAGGCAGGTGGCCTTTCTTCTACAGACATCATGGAACCAAGGAAAGTTTCTGCATGGCCGGAGGCACATAGAGATGACTCTGCCCCGAGTCCTTTGCAGGTAGAGTAGTACTGGGATGGGGGTGGGGGCAGTAAAGCCTAAACTAGGGCCTGGTGGACAATGAAGGGCTATGAGGGTAGGAGGCTTGGTGCAAGGTGGATGTTCTTGATTTGGGGAGAGAGTCAAAAGAGACAGTTATCAGAAAAGACAAGGTGACTGAAAGAAAGAACCCAGGAGCAAGAGTGGTCTTGGGAGAGTAGACAGGGAAACTGGTTTCCTACATGTTATATCTGAGCCAGTGTTTGAATATCCAGGCAGTCATTCATTTTGGGGTGAGTTCTTTCCAGCTTCCTCTCTCTCACTGGCCGGGACCACAAGGACCACATCTCCACCTTTCCAGACCCCAGAGTGCCTAGGCCAGGGCTATCCATGCTTCAGGTAGACTTATAGGAAAGGAAGCTAGGCTTCTGGGGTATCTGCATTTAGTGAGCACATGGGCCTTATCCTTACCTGTAACAGGTCTGCTGAGACTTTTCTCCTACATTTCTTTGAATTCTCATATATTTTTAAAGATTTTATTTATTTATTTTTAGAGAGTGGGGAATGGAGGGAGAAAGGGAGAGAAATATCAATGTGTGGTTGCCTCTCACGCACCCCGAACTGGAGACCTGGCCCACAATGCAGGCATGTGCCCTGACTGGGAATTGAACTTGCGACCATTTGATTCAGAGGCCAGCTCTCAGTCCACTGAGCCACCCCAGCCAGGGCACATTCTTGTATTTTTATTTTCTTAAAAATCCACATGAACTTGACATTGTACTCCATCATATGCCTGTTTGCTTTAATATAAAGGTGCTGCTTTTCCTTATTAATGAGCTCAGCAGACTGTTCAGAAAGAGGCCCTGAGATCATCCTGGGGCTTTGCCTGTATCCCAGTTTAAGAAGGTCTTGTCTGGTGTATAAGGTGCCTCCCCTTTCCCTGTCCCCACCACATTTCCCGTGACCCAGAGCTTCAAAAACAACTTTCTCCACCAGGCTGAGGAGGTGGGAAGTGCGAGCCCATCCCAAAGGGGATGGGGACTCTGAGATCTTCTCAGGTTCCTTGAGAAAGGAGCTGCCTAGTTCATCAGCAGCATGCCCTCTCCTTGGAGGGTTCTCTGGGCCAAGGCCCAGCCTTCCCTGGTGGGAAGATTAAACAGAGTTTGGACAAATAGTAATGACCTCCCAGGTCTGTCACCTCTGCTTTGTTCCTACCTCTAACCCCAGAGCCTAAAGAGATAATGGTCAGAAGCCTCCATCTCTCCATAGAGAGCTTTCTCTTACCATGTTCCTCTAAAATAGGCAGAGCGTAGTTTATAGATGAGTCAGCTGAGGCCCAGAGAGGCTAAACTACTTACCAACAGGCAGACAGCTGGAAAATGAGGTGACCAGGATAAAGGCCTAAACTGCTGTGTCCTCAGCTGCCATCCTTTCCTCTGCTAAGCACTGCTGCCCCTGTTGTCTCATCTACGCCAGCTCTACATGTCTCTGGTAAGAAGCCAGGGAAACGGCGTGCATTGAGTACCCATGTGCTATCTCAGCAACTGCCACCTCTGTTTGTGAGCCTGTGCAATCTCCCTCAGCATAGGTGACATCCCCCAATTCCCTTATCTCTGCTGCCCCATCATGTCCCCATGTCTCAGGCCCGAGCCTAGGCAAGGAGCCTCCTCGACAGGCACCTGTTTGAATCCTGGGGTTGGCCACCTCTGCCTTGGCAGGGCCCTGAGGAGGCCAGCGTTTTGGTCAGGATGCCTGGCTCCTGGCAGAGGGTGCTGAGGGTGACCATAGTGTTGACCCTGGTGGTCAAGCCAGGCCTGTTTATGCCCTTCAATCACATTGTATGTTGGGTGTCAGTAGCTGGGAGCTTTGGGATGGGCAGGCAAGAAGCTTTAAGGCAGAAACCATTTCTGTTGGTCCTAGAGCTTGCAGAGCTTTGTCTCCTCCCCCCTTCCTCCCTTGTCCTTCTTTACTTGCCCTCCTGGAACAGCGTCAGCCTCCCGCCTCTAGCTCCCGTCCCTAGCCAGCCCTGACCCCTCCTCTCTACCTTCTAGCTAAGGAGCCAGGCAGCTGGCCTGCTCAGCTGGAAGCCCATCAGGTCTGGACTGGCTTTCACTGGCGCAGGGAAAGTGGCCCTCTGTGAGGCTGTGGCCCCTGCCAGTCTCAGCATAGCCCTAAAGGAGGCAGGGCCTGACCTGAGCACAGAAGCCTTGTTGTCTTGTTCAGCATCATATTCCTGATGGTGGGTAGGTGCTTGGTATATCATAGGACTGCAGGAGGGGGGCATGTGTTAGATGGATGTGAGAAGAGGGCAAGGCAAGCCCAGGTGCCAGGCTGGGCCTGGTTGGCTAAGAAAATGTGGCTCGGGGGCCACTCCCTTTGGGAGCACTGGCCTGTGAGTGTCAGATGGCTCTTCCACAGGCCACAGGAGGATACGTGACTGCCCTTTTCACAGAGTAGGCCCTCTGTGCCCATTTAAGTCAGCTGTGTTTTTAGTTGTTGTTTTTTTTCTTTCTCATTTGAACTTGGAGTCTGTAATTACTTCCTCTAGGTCACTTTGTGGGTGGGAGAGGGGTGGGGAGGGGTCCGACCCAAAGCCTTCCAGTAGCAGGACAGTGGGAGACTTTGATGACAGGCGGGTTGGCCACATTGTCTCCAGGTGTTGTCCTGCAAAGGTGACTGCTCAGCCTTAGTCATGAAACGAAGATCATTAACCCTTTTAAGAGTCCGCTGCCCCTGCCCCCCAGGGAGGCCAGGCCAGGCCAGGTCCTTCCTGGCTGGGCTGCCCGGCCATGTCCTGGGCGTCTGTCTTGCTCTCAGATCTCTGCAGGCTCCGCACCCACCGCCCACTGCTGAGAGGAATGAGGTCAAACTGCTGGCAGCAGCGGTATCTTCTGGCCTCAGGGCTGGGATGTGGGGAAGGAGCAGCCCTGGCTGTTCTTGCTGTTGTTATCTTCAGTGAGGTGCCTTCCGAGGATTCCCTGTCAAACACAGGCCAGGTGCCCTGGCTAGGTTGGCATAAGATTATGAGGACGCAGAAGCCACCAGATACCCCATGTCCCGCTCATGGCAACTGAGCTGTGTCTTTAGATTTTAGAAGACCCATCCTGATGGGAACTCTTTCTATGGAGACCTGGATCATCCTTGAGAGGCCTTCCTCTTGTTGTTATAAAACTGCCAAAGAGATCTCCCCACACCCCCACGCCAGAGAGCCCTAGTCCTGCTGCTTGGATGGGCATTGTTCTAGGAGAGAAGGAGCCGGGGAAAGTGGCCTCAAGGAGTGTGAGAGCTCAGCAGAGAGGGCTTGGTCTGAGGAGGAAAGGAGACATAGGGAGAGTAGCCCAACACCAAAGGGACCAACTAGGCCATCACCTTGCCACCTGCCCGTCCACATGTGGGGAAGAAGCCACGGGGAAGCAGGGTGTCAATGACAGTCATGGGAGCAGAGTGTGGGAATCTTCACCTTCTTCTTCATGCCCTACTGGATGCCTCTCTTTGTCACTTTCCTGTGTGCTGAGCCTCTGAGCACCTCCCCCCACCCCCCACGTGGGGAAATGTGCTGAGACCCTCAGGACTATGACTCCTCCCTTTGGCTGCAAAGCTGAATTTATAGAGAAGTCTATTGCAGTCTTGTTAACAGTAGCAGAACCTAACAGATTCATCTGAACAATGAACTATTATGCAACCACTAAGATGATTTAGATCTGTATTTTCTAGATTTGGGGAAATGTTTTTACAATATATTTTGGAAGAAAAAAGTAGAACATAAAACATTTTAGAGAGAAAAGTCTTGGAGATATTTGAAAATGTTGCCAGTGGTTTTCTCTCTGGTGGTAACTGAATGGATTTAAATGTGTTTTTCTTATTCCTTACTTGAATTATGTAATTTTTCTACAACAAAAATGTATTTCTTACGTAACAAAACAATAACAGAGGGAGACAAGCTAAACTCCTTGTGGGGCAGGAGTGGCTACTCTGTGTAGGCTAGTCATTTTTGTCTGGGACAAAGCACAGAACCTGGCACATGGTAAGCACTCAGTAAACGCATGTCAACTGACTGGGGCGGGGGGAGGGAGTGCTTGCCCAGTGCTTTGCTTCAGCTGTTGTCCTGACAGATCCCATTCATCCCAGGAAGCCTATTCCTCTGTCTGGTCAGCTCTGACCTCAAGACACTCTGGAGACATGATACAGTGGTTTTCATACTAGCATTGCATTCTGGGCCCTGGCCATCCAAGTGACCCAGACAATACTGGACCTAGCTCAGAGAGGGGGCCCAGACATAGCTGCCTAGTTGTATCCAATGCCCTGTAAACTATCTCCAGGTCCTCAAAGGCCTGCTGTGTGAATAGCCTCTTAGTCTTATCCCAGGTATCTCCAAGGGCCAGTATTGGTTCCAGTGGCTAGAAACCACTGTGGGAAAAGCGTGATGCTCAGAATAAGAATAAACTTAAAATGCAAAAAGTAAGATCAAGTCATTTCCTGACTTGTAAGCCTCTGATGTCTTCCCATCACATTGCAAGACAAATCCAGAGCCATCTTGAGGAGGTTGTCCATACTTCTCATGATAGAAAGCTCTGGGCCCAGGAGTGAGGTTCAGAGTACCACCTGGTGAAGGTTCTTCACTTTCCTGCCACCTGAGCTGCTGCCCTTCCCCGAGGGCTTTGCTTGAGGCAAAAACAGACAAAAAGCCATAGCCTGTTCTCAGAATCCAATTGCCTTTCAAAATGTGCATCTTTGGTTTTCAAAGAACTGTGAACTGAGGTTTCTGGGAACTGGAACCAGGACTAGACATTGCTAAAGAAGAAGACATGGTTTTTAGTACACTAGCCCCCTCTCATCCTTGGGGGATAAGTTCCAAGACCACCAGTAGGTGCCTGAAACCCCAGATATACTGAACCCTCCATATACTGTTTTCTCCTGTACGTACATACCTATGATAAAGTTTAATTTATAAATTAGACACAGTAAGAGAGTAACAATAACTAATAATAAAATGGAACAATTATGAAAATATACTGTAATAAAAGTTGCATGAATGGTTTGGGGGCCATTATGAAGTAAAATAAGGGTTCTGAGCTAGTCCATCCAATAACCAAGGCAGCTGCTAAGTGACTAAATGGTCAGGGAGCATATACAAAGTAGAGATGCTGGGCAAGGAGATAATTCACATCCTGGGCAAGACAGAGCAGGGAAGCCTGAGATGTTATCACACTAGTCAGAACGGCACACTATTTAAAGCTTATGAATTGTTTATTTCTGGAATTCTCTATTTAATATATTTGTACTGTGAGTAACTGAAACTTTGGAAAGCAAAAATGTGGATAAGGGGTGATTACTGTACCTTAGTTGATTCTTGTGAGGAACTGTTAAGAGATAGAAAAGAAGGCTCTGTAAAGAGCACAACGTGGTTCAAATATATGACTATTTTTATTTTGTCATTCTTTAGACGAGTGCTGTCAAATAGGAAAATAATGTGGTCTATATAGAGGTCGTTTTAAAATTTCTAGTAGGCACATAAAAAGTTACCCCCAAAAGGGGGGGAGGGGACAAATCCAGACTTCTTGTCATGCCTTGCTCATATAGCTGCATGTCAGTCACCTAGGCCTACCTCTCCAGGCTCCCCTCCCACCACCCCTAGCTTTCAGAATCTTCCAGACACATGGGCCTCTTTCATCTGGCTGCTTATCACTGCCTCATAATTCCTTATGATTATTTGCCATTGTCTATCCTCCTCACTAAACTTCAGGCTCCCCAAGAGCAGGAAGCTTATCTTGTTCATTGCTCTATTCTCAGGGCCCAGAACGGTGCCTGTCATGTAGTAGGTTGAATAAATGAATGAATGAATGAATGAATGAGGAACAAGTGAACTTGGTGGGATTGTTCTGGAGTAGACTATCAAGAAGTGGCTAATGGATCACACATGGCTCTTACTAGATGGAGTGGGCTCCTTGTGATCTGGTCTTGGGTTTTCTACTGGTGGCAAAGAATGACTTTGAAGCCCCCTGTTCTCGAGACCTCTGAATTGGGGCCATGGCTGTTATTTCTGGGGTTAGTAACTGTACCCCCCACCCCCATCACCACCACCATTGAGCAGTGGTCATAGGCTCAGTGCACAGTGTTGCACTAACACTCACATCAAGAAACAAGGTAGTAGAGTATCCACCACTTCTTCCCACCAGGAATCCTCACCCCACTTGTTGGGAGGAAGGCAGCCTCCCAGTGAGGGGGTTGTTAGAGGGCCCCCTGCCTCAGAACTGCAAAGAAGGTCAACACTTTCCCACCTGAGAAGAGCTCTTGATGTCTCCAGTTCACAAGAAGGGGGAGGAGACTAGCTGGAGATCACCAGTTGACAAAGAGATTAGATCACTGGATGTCAGCCCAAATTTAGAGCAAAGCCACCTGTAAAGATGTGTTCAGTCAGTAACCAGTCATGAGCTATCCATTGACAATACGTGCACTTTCCTGTATGTATAGTTTTATTATTTATTTTTTAGACCCACATGCCTGGGCCCACTCTCACAGGTTCTGCTTCATAATGTCTAGGATATGTCCTAGGCACTTATATAATTTTTAAAGCTTTCCATATGATTCTTATTGGCATGTAGGGTTAAGAACTATTGATAAGCAGATGAAGGAAGATTGAGGTGTAAGTAAGAGGGAAGGATGCTGAGGCAGGACTTCAGTCTCATTTAGAGTAACGAAGTTCCAGAAGGTCCCACTGATTGGTAGGTTGATAGACATAAAACCTCTGGATGTCCAAAAGAAAAAAACCCCAACATTATAAAATTCAAGAAGCAGGTAATGGGGGGGTGGGTAGCAAAAGCTTCATACATAGTTTTAATATGTATAAAGAACTCTTACAAATCAATAAGATGAGCATCCAGTATAAAACCAGAATATGGACAAGAACAGACAATTCACAAAGAATACAATGGGCCAATACACTTAGGAAAAATGGTCAGCCTCACCAGGAATCAAATAAATGCAAATTAAAACAAAAGAGATGTTATCTTTTGCCTAGCTAATTGGTGAAAATTCGATAATGACAATACCTCATGTTGGCGAGGGTGTGGAAAAAACCACTCACTGTCATTCACTGGTGGGGGTACAGATTTATGCAGCCTTTCCAGAAGGTAATTTGGCTACCATAAAGCTGAGGAAGATTGCAAACCTTTTTGACACAGCAATTCCACTTTTAGGAAGATTGCCTTAGGAAATAATTGTGGATAATAATAACAATAATAGCTAACCCTTATTAAATGCTCTGTGCATGCCAGGCTCCACACACATTATCTCATATAATCCTCACTGTCATCATCCCACAAGGTAGGAACTGTTATCACCTGTATTTTACAGAGGGGGAAACTGAGGTGCAAAAAGATTGAGTCAATGACCTGAGGACACAAAGCTAACCAGTAGCAAAGCCTGGATTTGAACCCAAGGAGTCTAGAGTCACACTACCTGTACAGCAGTGTGCACAGAATGTGTGCAAAGGATGAACACTGTGTGCGCTGGATGTGTACATTGTATATACTGGATGAAGCTGCAAGGATGTTCCTCTGGGCTTGTTTGTAATGGGGGGGAAGGGGAAATCATGCTGAGTGCCCCATGATAAGAATTGGTCATGTAAATTGTTATATATGCTCACAAGAATATTATGCAACTATGAAAAATGATGAGATAGAAAAAAGTGTGTGTGAACAATAGGGGGTTTTTATATGTATGCTACTGGCAATGATTTCATTTTGTTTAAAAGTGTGTGTGATTGTGTGTTTTGTATATGCATAAATGACCTCTGAAATGATATAAAAGGAAGTGATAAAATTGGTTGCCTTCTAGAAAGGGAACTGTGTGGCTGTGCTCAGAAGTTAGAGAGTTGGTTTTTTGTTTTTTTTTTTTTTTTGAGCCATATACCTTTTTTCACTTCTTGAATTTTGAAACATGTGAATATATTATCTATGAAAATGGGTATCTATAAATATGATTCTCTCAAGTCTCAGTACTATCTTGGCCTGGCCTACTCCTCCTTCTAGCCCTAGCTCTTGACTGAATTGGCTCCTCCTTCAACCTGAGTTGGGGTAGCTCCTCTGGGCTTCAGCACCCTCATGCCTCCATGAACCATGTTGTGATCTCAATGCCAGGTAGCAGCTTCCCTGAGGGGAGGAGCTGTATCTGTCATCTTTGTCTGCCTGTGTCCCCTGGGCCCAGTATAAGCCTGGGACAGAAGTTAGATCATGAGCACTGAATTCAAGGAGACCTGGGTTTGAATCCCTGTTCCATCACCTCAAGGAAGTGACTTCACCATCCTGTGCCTCAGTTTCCCCACCTATACATAGGTTTAATTATTGCAGTGAACTCATGGGGTCATTTTCATAAGGTAATGTATGTGAAGCTCCCAGTACCATACTAGGCATGAAGGAAACTCTCCACTGGTAGTAGCCACACCTGCATCATTGCAGACCCTCTGTGAATGTTTGTTGAGTTGAACTACGAAATGACACCCAGAAGGGCGGCTCCCCAGGTCTAGCCCAAGGACAGTGGCCCTTCCTCCACTGCTCATTCTTGGCAGTGCCCCATCACCACCATGCTCACCTCCCTGCCTTGTACTCCCACAGCCACCCGGCCCAAGCTGAAGAAGATGAAAAGTCAGACGGGACAGGTGGGGGAGAAGCAATCGCTGAAGTGCGAGGCAGTGGCCGGTAACCCCCTGCCCTCCTACCGCTGGTTCAAAGATGGCAAGGAGCTAAACCGCACCCGCGACATTCGCATCAAGTACGGCAATGGCAGGTGAGCAGCAGCCATCCCTCCCTCCTGGCATCTTCCCTCCTGAGAAGGAGTGGCCTGAGCTGGCAGAACCCAGGGCTGTGCCCTCAGGTCCACCTGTGGATCAAATTCTCATCCCCCTTCCTCGCCACGCCCAATTTCTCCTTGCAACCCTGGGCTCCTCTGCCTGTGGTGGCCCACTGTCCTCAGACTGTAGATGCTTAACTAATGTCTCTGGATGGTTGAAGGCAATTTGATTGTCAGAGTCAGTTTTACCTGTGAAAGTCCCCTCTAGTCCTCAAACTTTTCAAAGGACCTGCCACAGTGTCTGAAAGCCAGCATTTGGCAGTCTTTGGCGAATGTCTCTGATTGCAGAATGCATCTGGGAGGTCATGTGTTTTGATGGGCTGGTTTCTCAGCCCAACAATCCCTACTGGGCAGAGAGCTAGATAAGGGGAAAGGACACATGGCTTTGACTAGTGTCAGGAGAGGCTATGTCTTAGACATTTTCCACCTGTGACATGGGGATTGTCTTTAATCTTGGAGTCAGTGTTCCAGAGAAGTGAATCACAGTTTCTGGAGCCTCCAGCTGTGGAAGATGGCCTGTCTTCCATCTTGGGCTGATTGGATGGGGGCTTCAGAGAAGCCAGGAGTCCAAGGGCTACTCTTCACTTCTCTCCTGCCTCTCTCAGCCCCTGAGGGGCTATTAGAAGGCAGGACAATCAAGAAGGGAGGTCCCCATCTGCCTGCAAAACAGAAGCTCTACCTGACCTCTCTTCTGCCAAGTGGACTTCCCTCTCTGGTTGAGGAGCACCCTAGTCTTTTCTGCCCCGCTGGGGTAGCATACAACCACCTTCTTCCTGGCCGTCCTTACCCTTCTCACTGGCCCCAAAATGCAAACAAGGGTGGTTTTAGAGGACCCCAGCCTGCCCCCACAACAGAAAGTGATGGAAAGCCCAGGCTAAGGTTGCTCCTGGGTTCCAGTGTGGCCCTAGATGCACACATTCTGCCCCTAGACCTTAGTCTCCAAATCTGTGAAAGAGGATGTGGGGTTAAGGGGTCTGAGAGGTACTTCCAGTTTTTTACTGTCCTTTCAAGAGCAGGGAGCAGAGGCAAACCTCGTCACCTAGAAAGTGGGCCAAGCAGAAAACAGTGATTTATAAAGTCTATGGTTTAGATCAAAAGTTTGTAGATGAAAGAATGCTGCTGCCTAAGGGAATTGGGGAGATGGGGTCTTGTGTGTCCCCAATCTATAGATTTAGTAAGAAACTCAGGCTGCCCACCAAGTCCACCTCCTGAGGCCACCCCACCCCTTCCCACTGTCCTGCCAAGACTAGCTCCATGCTGGAGAACAGAGCTTCTGCAGTTGTTGGGGCTCCTATTCCCGCATCCTAGGAGGGCAAGGAAGAGCACTCTCTCCAGTCTTCTGTTGTCTCAGTGAACTGTGGGGGGGGGGGGGGGGGTCATCTTCCAGAAAGACATCAGAAGTCAGGAGACAGTGTCCTCCTTGTCCCCTCATCACTCTGGAGCATGTCCTCAACTTGGCCATCCTCATCCCCCCACTCCTGACCCCACAACCATTCATTACCCCCCCCCATATTCCTGCACACACATGAGCATGCACACCCCCAGAGCGCCTGTGCCACCAACAACATTCCTTCTCTGATGACATCAGCTTTTCTCTGTCTACTCACAAACCCACTCATGCCACTTCCCTCCTCCTTGCCTCTTCCTCCTCCAGCTGTTGCCCCATCTAGCTTCCTCCCTCCAGCACCCCATGGAGTCAGTTTCATGCCCACTGTCTCCATGCTCCATGTCCTGCCTCCTCTCGGCTATGGCGGCACCTGCCCTATAAATACACCCTCCACCCCTATGGCTGTGGCTCTGGAGAGACCCGGCAACCTCCATGCCTCCTGGCCCTGCACCTCCAGGCCTCTCAGCAGCCGCTGGCATGGGTGCCATGTGCTTCCTTGCCCCTGTGGTCATCCTGCTCCTCTGCTTCTAACCACCCTCTCTCAGTTGCCATCTATGCTGGAACTTTTCTGTGTTTTGAGCTTTACCCTTCTCCTCCCTCCCCACCTCTGGGTGATTGCACCCTCTCATATCTGATGACCCCAAGCCTCCATCTCTAATCTGATGGCTTTTTTATAACCTGAGTTCCAGACCCATGCTACCAGCTAAACACTAGAGACCATCCTGACATACCCCACAGGTGTCTCTGATCCAGAATGCGCCAGTCCAGCCTCTCCCTCTGGCCCTGCCTCACCCTCTCATGCTCCCCTCTCAGCACTGACCCCTTGCCGTCCCCTCCTGTTAGATACTTCTCCAGAGGAAGGCACCCTTCTCCCCACTCCGCCACTTCCTTTTCTGGTCTCCCAGCTTTTAGCCTCTTTTCCTTCACTGTGCCACTCTTGGCTATCCCCACCTTTTCTGGGCCATAGGCCCCTTTGTGAATTCATCTCTGTTTCTAACACAGAATCAACTATGTGCCAGGCACTCTGCCAGAGGCTGGAGATGCACCAGGAAATGGAACGGACATGATCCCAACCTTCACAGAGTTTCTAGTCTAGCTTCTAGTGTAAAATTAGGTAAAGGCCTCCACCCTTTCTTCAGAAAAAAAAATCTCATCCACCCAGTTTGGCTTACAATTCTAGAAGTCTACAGAGTCACTGACTCCCGTGACTCTGACAGGGGATAATGATCTTTCTAACACGGGCACATATCCGATCTTTCATTCGTTTACTTGACAGATCTTGAGAGCCTGCTGTACGCCAGGAACAGCCTAGGCCTTGAGGCTCTTCCGACTCTTCTTTCCCTGGCCTCTAAGTCACTGTCCTACTGTTCCCCAAGGCCTCAGTGCTCCTGATCCCTGCTCTTTCCTTGCATGATCCAGGACTTGAGCCCAGGCTCTTCCCTATGCTGGCAGCAGCACCCCCCCCCCCATACACACACATTGTCCCTGGAAAAGTCCTCCAAGGCCCAGCGTAAATGTCATATCCTCTGGGACACCTTCTGAGCCCTCCAGGCAAGCTCTTGTCAAATCTTGTCGTGATGCCTCAAATACAGTTCCATTGCATTGTTGGGGGGACTATCTCTCTTCCCAGAAAGATAGAGCCCCCCCCCACACACACACCCTATCCCCTATGTGGCCTGGCAGAGATCTGCATTCAGGATTGAATTAATGAGAACCTTGCAGGACTAGCTATCCTCTCTTGGGTACAGGGTGACACTAGGACTGGGCAGGTAGCCCTTTGAGTTGACCTGGACTTTGAGCACTTTAGCATCCAAGTAAATCCTCAGTTTCATCTGACAAATAGGTCAGCCAATCCAGAAATCGGGCCTGGTCATGTCTTCTCCTAGGTATCAGGGACCCCTGAGAGCCTGAAGTGTCCCCCTGACCCCATGGTATCTGCTGCCTTTTTGAAACT
The DNA here is from genome assembly GCF_987537825.1 of Furipterus horrens. Lineage (NCBI taxonomy): Eukaryota > Metazoa > Chordata > Mammalia > Chiroptera > Furipteridae > Furipterus > Furipterus horrens. The sequence continues at coordinate 74,178,723 of NW_028327180.1, forward strand.
TTCTTGCCCCACCCATCCTGCCCCTGGGCTCCCAGCAGTGAGTGCATGGGGTGGAGGAGTGGGCCATGATCAGGAACTGCTGATTCCTGCATTGTGACTCAGAGACAGCTGCCACCTCCACACACACTTCACCTGGCATGGAGGCCAGGGGCAGGGGCAGGTGTCTCCATTCTGGAAGCACCATCTTTCCTTCAGCCTGCACTGCAGCTTGCTCTCTGGCTCTCCTAGAAGTCCTCTACCCAGGCCACACTCTGTCTTGACATTGCTCTTGACCTTGCAAGATGCCCTCCGCAGCAGGTGCTGTCTGTCTCAGGGGCCACCGCACAAGGTGTCTCACCCCAGCCTTCCTGTGCCAGGAGGAAACTGGCCCCCCAAGTCCTGGGCACGGGGCCCTCCCAGCAGCACCGCGTGTTCCCATGTTTATGAGGGGCAGGCTGGAACAGGCCCCTCAGGCAGGCAGAGGGAGGCAGGCGCTGAGGAAAATGTGCAGGTAGAGGACATGGCCGCCCAAATCCTGTCCCTGCCAGCAAAACAATTGGCTGAGGAAGGAAGGACGGGGTGTCCATCACAGGGGCAGGCCTGGGGCAGGGTGGCCAGGGGGCACCAGGCCTGCCAGGAGGTGGCCAGGAATGAGGAGAACAGAATGAAGTGTGTCTTCCCCACCAGCCCTCTGCTCCTGCAGGTCTCAAGAGACCCATAAAGCCCAACCCTTCACCTCTAACCCCAGGGCCTCTTACACAAGTCTGGGGCCCACCTCCCTGGACTGGCAAGATCTTCACACAGCTCATACAGTAGGGGTCATTGATTCTGTCCCCTTGCCTCTTTCTGGTTCCTCAAAGGCAAGGGGCTCTCCCTGTGCCTCGTTTCCCCAGGTCTCACACACTTTCATGTGAGAAGCTCTTCTTTCCAGTTCTAGCTTTTTTTCTCCAGATATCTGAGCCTAGCTCTGCCTTATCGTGCTACATATGATGTCATGTAAAGGAAGGTCCTTTGCATTCAGCTATGGTAACAAGGAAGTTCAGACTCTAGGTTCATTCTACCTTGACCCCATGACGCTCAGGTGATCCCTCATTCTGCTTGTCTACGTCAGGGGAAATTGGGGGCTCGGAAGCAAGAGAAACCTGGTCCTGGGTCAGCTGGGCTTTGTGGCATCTAATTAGGCTGAAGCCAGGAAGAAGATGCTTAGTCAGAGGGGCCTCCAAGGCTCTGTTTATAATGAAGGGAACAAACTTGAATTGACAGAAGAGGGTTGTAGGCAGACACCAGGCCAAGGAGACTCAGATCGGCTTGAGCTGGGAAGAATTGGGGGGAAAGGGTCAGGCAGCTGTCACTGTAACATCAGTAAGGATATTGCCATAGCAACAGGGCCTACTGACAAGACAACCTTATGGACTCTTGTTTGGGGGATCATAGAGTGAGGAGGTCTGGGAAGAGGCCCAGGTGGAGCCTAGGAGACAGGTGGCCACACACAGCCCAGGTAAAGATGTGGGTCAGTTTGCTGTCTCCTCCCCCAAACCCAGCCCCTCTACTCGGCTCCCTGGGCTCAGGACAGCGGCAGTTGTGCTACCCTACCCTCCTGTTTCACCTCCCCTCCAACTCACCACACACATTCTGGGAATCTGGTGTTTAGTTCTGGGACTAAAAAGAGGAGAAGACTCCATCATGGAAAGAAATTTTTGTGCTACTTGTTTCCCCGTGGGCGCCAGGCTAGGGGCCCGGGCTGTACCTGGGGCTCTGAGCAGCCCCTAGAGAACACTGGGGCAGAGCGGGCAGTGGGCGGTGTGACCACACCCTGCAGAGCCCAGGCTCCTGGGGGCAGATGCAGAAAGACTCTGGGAAGGAAGAAGAGGTTTGGCAGGGTCTTCAGAAAAGGGAACCAAGGCCAAGTGCTCTGGAGTCACAAACAGCACTGGAGTCCCTGCCCAGACCTTGGCCCCACACCACTCAGCTTGTAGAAACTGGATGCAGAGTCCTCCACCAAGGCGACTAGCTGCAGCATCAGGCTCCAGGAGACAGTCCATGTTCTGGTGAGAGGAACTGCAGTTCCTTATCCACTTCTGCCTGTGCCTTGCCATGTGCCCTTACACAAGCCTAGAAGCTCCTCTAGGACTCAGTTTTCCCACCTGTGCTATCCTGTCTACCCCCCGATTAGCCACGTTGGTCAAGTCAGGCCACCGAGGATAGGACCTCTTTGTTCCCTATCTATCCAAGCTTCTGGCACTCAGAAGGCACTCAGGAAACATTTACTGAATTGATGAGTGAATGAGTGAAGCAAGCGAAAGCCCCTTGGAGAAGCCACAGAGTGCCCCTTAGTGGCAGGGCTAATGTGAGGTTAGGGGAGTCACAGGTTGGAACTGGGAGGCTGGGCACAGTTGCCATGAGAACCTGTTAGAACAGCCCCCACCCCCAGGTACCTGGCAATAGGCCTGGCCTATAGAGTGACATGCTGCCACTTCTAAAGGATGGCTGAGGTAGCTGGTGAGCCCGTGGCTGACCTGTTCCAGTTGGGGGAAGGACACTGGGACTGGGGGAGGGGCATTGAAAGAAGAGGAAGGAGGTGGCCATGGAACTTCCTAAGGGATCCTGCTTTCCTCCCCTAGGAAAATACTAACTACAAATAAAGGCCAGCACTGGAAACATGATGTAGAGATTCAAAGATTTAGAACATTTGTGTAGCCACAAGCCCTGCCCTGTGTTCTCCCAAGCGCCCAGGTCTCTTTCAAGTGCCAGGGACTCCATGTTCCACCCGGACCCCAGACTTGACTTCCCGTCCACGCTGCACAGCCACTGTGGCTCTGCAGGGGGAGGTGACCTCTGGGTGGCCGCTGGGGAGTCACAGCCAGCCTGCAGCCTGGCTCATGCCTCTCCCCCTCTTATTACCTCCCTAACCAGAAAGAACTCACGACTACAGTTCAACAAGGTGAAGGTGGAGGATGCAGGGGAGTACGTCTGCGAGGCTGAGAACATCCTAGGGAAGGACACAGTCCGAGGCCGGCTCTATGTCAACAGCGGTAGGTAGTCCCCTGACAAAGGGCGGGGTCCCTTAGGGGTTCGGTGGGTCGGGCTGGTTGTCCCCCAGCCCTGGGGAGGCCAGCACATGATCCATCTTGCACTTGACTCCCCTCCCTCTTGCTGCTGCCATATCAAGCCCCAAGATCTGGGCCGATTCAGAGAAATGCAGTCGAAGCATAAATGTTTAGCTTTGTTATCTGGGCCTGGAAGAGCCGCCAGCTCTCATTTTAAATACCCTAAAAACTAAATATTTTGAAATCAAGAGGTGGGGGTGGGGGAAGGATATTTTTAGAAGGCAATTATGGGAGGCTGGGCTGCCAGGTCCCGGCTCCGGGGAGAGGCAGGCCCAGGGTGTGTGCGAGCTGACTGCCTGCTGCCTGTTGCTTTGCTGGGCACCCGAGTGCAGGCCACTGTCTCCACAGGGCCATGGTGGGAGGCTCGGGTGCTTTTGGCCCCAGGGACAGCCTCTGTTCAGGAATGACAGGCCCCTTCCCCACGTGTAATCCTGTCCCTTGAAAACGTGTGAGGTCAGGAGCTCTAGGCACCCTTAGCTTTCCCTCTCCAGCTTGAATGTAGAGGCTGCCTCCCGCCAGGCTATCCTCTGCTGCCCTGGTCGTTTCCCTTGACTGGGGACAGTCACCAGAACTGCCTGTCCTTGGACTGCACCCCTCTACTCTCCCCGACTCTCGACACCCACAGGCCTAGTGTACCATGTGGCTCCCTGGTTATTTGGGTTTGCTTCCCAGTACTGCCCCTGTCACAGAGTCTCATCCTTTATGTGTCCTCGCCCAGCTGTATTTCCACCATGTAGCCTTCCAGTACTCTCTACACCCAGCACAGTCTAAAGAGAACAACATTGCTGCCTTGGGCCCTGCTCTCAGAGGAGAGCCTGGCGCGGACCCTGTCTGTCCTGTCTTGTAAGGGATCCAATGCTCTCCCAGCCTCCCAGCCTTCTCCATCTCCCTCGCCACTGTATCTAATAGATCCAGGTCGGGCCATTTCCTGAATCTTTCTCACGCCTGACCCTTCCATTCCAACCCCACCTCTGGAGCAACCTTGGCCCAGGTGCTAACCGTCACCTGACCCAGGGTAAAGGCCTCTTAGGACCCTTTCATCCTGTCAGGGGCCCACTCTGGAGCCACAGAGCAAAGACTTTGTCCCACAGCCAAGCCCTCAAAGGAAGGCCCAAATAATCTTTCTGGTCATAACCACAGCCTGTCCCTCACATCTCACCATTATTTCTCTTCCCATGTCATCCTTCCCAGGCGGCTGTCCTCCCTGAACACTCCCAGCCTGGACCCCACTCCTGGGCCATGTTTTGGCCAACCATGGTCTTGTGTGTCTCTTGATTTCTAGCCTTTGACTAGGTTCTTCAAGTACCCTAATGTTGCCGAGCTTTCTGTGTGGGTGTGCCCGCCCCAGTGGATTGTGAGCCGGGAGTGAGGAGAGCATGGGTGATAGCTTCTCCCTGGGAGTTTCAATAATAGCTACGATTCCCGAGCGCCTGCCATGTGCCAGGCTCCCCATTGTCTCTTGAGCCCTTACTCAAGGCCATGAGAGGTTAAATATTCTGCCCAAAGTCAAAGAACTGGTTAATGATGGAACTGTGCAATATATCAGTAGTTGGCAAACAATGAGACTGTGTGCTCCAGGGGGCTATGTGGGGCCTGTTTGCTGCTCTGGGCTCTGGGCCTAGCACCATGCCTGGCTTATAGCAGGCACCTGGGAAATATTATATAAAAGGACTTAGAACCTGCTCCAAGGCCTTTAACTGACTCCCACAGGCCCCAGCCTGGGTATGGCTGTAGTGGGGCTACCTAGGCCCCCCTGCTCCTCCCAACCTGCCCCAAGCCTGGAAAAATGGGCTCACCAAGTGTCCAGCACCTGCTACCTCAGCCAGAGTGGGCAGGCAGTTTCAGGTCCACTTTGGATTTGAGGTGTCCTATTTCATAATTCAAGACTTTCTTGCTTAGAACTTATAAGAACTCAACTTAAAACTACCTGAAGGAATTCAGGGGTTTATAAAACTGAGATACCTGGATAAGGCCCCAGACATGACAAGAACTCAGAGCAGGGGCCAGGACACTACTTCCCACTCCACATTGGCCTCATTTTCTCCTGCTGGAAAATGGGCTCCTCCCGTGTTTGGGGAATGGATTGAGAAGAAGAGGCCATGGCCTCAGACAGCTCCAGGCTGACATCATCCCAGCTCGCCACCCAGAGGAAAGGGATAGCTTTGTCTCTGTGTCCATTCATACAATCAGAAAGGTGGATTCCGACAGCTCCTGCTTAGGTGTTGTGCCCCGTTTGGCCCAGTCATGGTGCTTAGGGGAGTAGGTGCCATCCTTGCCAGACCTGTGAGTGTGCAGAGGGGCTATTGAGAGACAGAGCACTGTGAGTGTGACCCGGCCAGAACTATGGGGTGGGGAGAGGGGGCCCAGATGTGTACTGTTAGTGGAGGAGGAGGAGAGGGCTGCTGTGCAGAGAGCCACAGGAGCGCCCTCTTTCCTGCGCAAGTCTTGGGACCGAACCCTGGGGACTGTTGTGAGATCCCTCAGAGAAGCTGTAGCTCACCCCCCATACAGGCTCCAGTCAGCCCACAGCAGCCCATGTTCTGATCAGTTAGGGCATCAGACGGGAGCCTGAGGCTGGGTCCTGAGGACTTCCCACGTGGCTCCTTGCCCCTTGTCCCTCCAGCCTGGCTGCAGAGCAGCAGGGCAGAGTGGTGAAAAGAATCCAGAGCTTTGGTCTCATCTCAGCTCTGAGGTACAACCCAGGACAAGTTACTCTATCTCCCTAGTCTTAGGTTTTCCCATCTGAGGCTCAGCTGGGTGATCTCTAAGCCCCTGCTACCTTGCTCATGGAGAAACCTCTGGGATTCTGAGTTTGGTGTTGAGGGTGACATCCTATGCACCTAGCCACCACCACACACACACCCCCCACCACCACCACACACACACACACACACACATACACACTCACATACACCACTGCTACTACCACCACCACACACACACACACCCCACCACCACACACACACACCACTGCTACTACCACCACCACCATTACACACACCACCTCCACCACCATACACACACACATACACACACACACCACCACTACTACCACCACCACCACACACACACCCCACCACCACCATACACACACATACACTACTACCACCACCACCACTACACACACCACCATCACCACCATACACACACCACTATCACCACCACCACACACACACACACCCCACCACCACACACACACACACCCCACTACTACCACCACTACCACACCTCTTCTGTTGTCCTGTTCAGTCCACAGCAGGCAAGAGCCTACCCTTGATGTGGGGAGGTGAACAGGGTCACTCAAGGGGACCAAAGGCGCCTGCTGGGGATGCTTTCCCACAGAGATCCTCAGGCTCCCTGTGTTCCCATGGAACCCAGAAGACCTGCAGCAACCACACCCTGGGTATGGGGGTAGAGGGTGAGTAGCGGCATCTGTGTCTGTCCCCCTCTGACTCATCCCAAGGTGGGTCTCCTGCCAGGACTACTGGGGTGGGGAGGCCGGAAGAGGGCATGCGAGGGCTGCCAAGGAGCAGTAGCTGCTCAAGGGGCATCGCGGTGGTTCTTTGCCTATTGTAGCTCTGTTCCAGTGACCTCAATGCTCCTTCTCCAAACCACAGTGCACCCTTCTTGCAGTCATAGCTCTACCAGCTCACAAGAGGCACGTTCCTGGGGTGGCTGGGATGAGGAGGAGTAGGCAAGAAGTTTGTGGTGCTTTTAACAAAACAATCCACTTGGTCCAGTCCACTTCTGAGTTAGAGAAACCAGCTGCCTCATCTCCAGGATGTTGGGCTGAGCCTGGTTTCACCCAGAGGGCAGGCAGGTGTTGACCTGGGGTGTCACAGGACCATGGAAGTCCTGGAGAGGCCTCTGAGTCTGTCTGTAACCTGGGGACTTAAAAAGTCCAGCTTTTTAATCATATCCATGCGCACACATGCATACCTTACTCAGCAAGACCCTGCGACAAAGCTCCTTAAATGGCAGAAGCTAAAACCTAAACTCAAAGTGTCTGCCTGTTCCAACACACTGACGAGGAAGGATAGGCAATTTGACCAACAGGAAAGGGGGCATCTGGGCAAGTGGGAGGGGAACCTTATGGATGAAGAGAGACTTGATCTGAGCCTTGAAAGATAATCAGAGGTTTCTCCATGAGTGAGGGAGAAGCAGCTGGCAGCAGGGAGAGCATGCCCATAGTGCCACTCCCTCCTGGCCCGCTCCCTCTTCAGGGCTCCAGTAACCTTATCACATGAAGACACTAATGGCTGATGGAGGTTTTCTGGGTTTACTCTGCCCAGGCATTTTTCTAAATCAATTTTTTGAGGTCTAATTGACATACTATAAAATTCACCTTTTCTAAAGCGTACAATTCAGTGTTTTTAGTATATTTACAAAACTGTATAACCATCACCACTAATTCCAAAACATTTTCATCACCTCAAAAAGAAAACCCCCAACTCGCTAGCAGCCACTCCCTGTTTATCCCTCCCCTTAGTTTCTGGCAACCACTCATCTGCTTTCTGCCTCTATGAATTGACCTATTCCAAATATTTTATATAAATAGAATCATACAACATGTGACCTTTTGTGACTAGTTTCTTCCACTTAATATAATGGTTTCGCATTGCATCCATGTCGTAGCACGTATCAGTACTTCTTTACTTCTTATGGCTGAATAATGCTCCATGGTATGGATATACCACATTTTGTTTATCCATTCATCAGTGGGTTGTTGGGTCATTCAAGCTTGTTTTTACATTTGGGCTGTTATAAATAATGCTGCTCTATCATCCATGTACATGTCTTTATGAGGACATACGTTTGCATTTGTCATAAGTATATACCTAGGAGGAGAATTGCCAGGCCACATGATACCGCCATGTCTAAGTTTTTGAAGAACTGCCAGACTGTGTTCCAAAGGGGCAGCACCATTTAACATTCCCATCAGCAATGTGTGCTGGTTCCAATTGCTCCTAGTCTTCACCGCCACTTGTTATTATCCATCTCTTTTATTGTAGCCGTCCAAGCTGAGGTGAAGTGGTATCTCACTGTCGTTCGATCTGTACTTTCCTAATGACCTAATATTTGCATTTAGTAGGAAACAGTGCTTTCATCTACAGAAAAGATAGCTCCTCATCAGCCAAGGTTCAGTGGTAAACGAGACAGACAGGGCCCCTGCCCAAATGGAAGTTACATTCTAGTGGAGTGGCTAAGCTTTAAACAGCCAGTGATTGCACAACTAGTCAGTTAATTATGTCAGAATAAGTACTACAAGTACACATACACAAAGCTAAGAGAAGGAGTAAGGAGGAGCCTGGGCAACCTCTCTGAGATACTGACTTCTTTTTTAGTTACTTAAAACAGCATTTATTATCTCTCAGTTTGTTGTTGGTGTTGGATGTTTGTTTGTTTGTTTGTCCTGTGGCTCAGGCACAGCTTAGCTGATTCCTGCAGCTCAGGGCCCCTCACAAAACTTCAGTAAGAGCATTGGCACTCAACCTGGGTGTTTAGAGTCAGGACCAAGGGGTCAGGATCACTTATAAACTCTCTCATATGGCTGGCTGTTAGCAAGCCTCAGGTCCTCACACTCAGTTCACCAGAGATGAGATACTGATATTTTCAAAGTTCTGGACAGGGAGGCACCTGGCTTTTTAGACAAGCTGTACTAAGCCAGTATCATCTGAATATACTGCAAGAGAGGGACAGAACACGGAGCAGGAGAGGTGTGGAGGCCCAGAGTAGACCTGGGAAAAACTGGGGGACTATTCTGAGTGCAAATGGAAGCCTTTGGTGGATTTTGATAATAGAAGTAATTGATTAGTATTTTAAAAACTACTTTGGCAGCTGCAAAGCAAAAACGTCCAATTGAACATAACACCGAGGGCAGAAAGACCAGTAAAGAGGCTATTAAGGTCGTGCACAAAAGAGACCATGGCAGCCAGGGCTGGGGAGGCAGGCACGAGACATGGACGGTTCCCCATGAGGAGGTAGAAGGCAGCGCTTGGGTGACAGGCAGCTGGGGGAAACAAAGGAAGAAGAGAATCAAATATACCCCTCTAGGCTCTAGGTTTGGGCCGTGCAGTCACTGGCTGGGCAGATGAGTGGCAGCGGAGTTTGGGGTGGCTAGGAGCCAACCCAGTGGAGGTGTCAAGGGAGTAGCCAGATTCTGCAACTTGGAGTCCATGTGTCCTCTTCACTTCCCCAAACACGGGAGGACACGTGTACTGAAACAGCGTGAATACACATCTGGGCGTGGAACTCTCCCTGGCGTGAGCCTTCACCACCAGCAGAGTTGCGCCACAATAACTAGGGAAGGCCCTGGCATCCCAGGGGGTGGCCTCAAGGTACTTCCTTCTGAAATAGAAGGGCCTGTGTCACTTTCCCCACAGCCTCTGTGTCTGGCTTCCCCGTTGGCCTCTCCTGTTGCCTCTCTGGGCCCCAGACCACTCCCCATGACAACACAGTCCTGGCAGCCCAGGCCCATGTACCCCAGTGGGTACACTCCTTCAGGAGTCGTCCTCTGCCTCCCAGGGCACCTTGATAAGAACAGACATGCATGTGGACAGAGCCAAGTGTGCAGTTGTGGTCCCTGCCACCATCCCCTCTGCTGTCTGCTGCTCACTCAGCGCGGCAATGGGCAGGCTTCACCACCCATGGCTGTAGTGGAGGCCAAGCTAGGCCTGGCAGCTCCAGGACAAGATTTCTCTGCCTTAGCCAAGGCTCACAAGAGCACCCAGGCTTGTGGTCCACATCGGGTTTGCATTTATCTGCTTATGTCAACCTGGGTGCTGACGTGTTCTTCCACAAGGGACTGGGTGGCTGGCAAGAATGCTCAGCCAGGCATCGGGAGTTCTGAAGCCTTGTCACAGCACACATCATGACTCTGCACAGGCACTTGCCTGCTCTCTTTCCTTGGCAGTGTGACCAAAGGGCAGGACAACCTCTAGGGTCATTCCAGCAACGGGATTTTATAACTCACAGGCGTGGTCACCTCAGCTGTTTCTCTTCTCTGTCCCTTTCTTAGTTCCCTGGGTCTCACTGACCCAGAAGTGGGCCAGAGACCAGCAGGAGGCCTCCTCTCCCAGCCAGCATGTGGGTCCCAGCTGGGCGTGGAGCTGAGTGTAGGCAGGAGCCCTCGGCAAGGGTGGGGCTCAGGGTGCCAGGCCAGCAGCAGGCACGGCATGGAGGGGAAGGTGGGAGCTGGCCCTGCCCGCTGGGTTTTATCAGCGAGCTCCTCAGACATATACAGAGGCAAAGCTGTGTATACACTCCCAGTCCCCGCGCTCCATCTGTCTCCCCACATGTCTAAACACTGAGGGCGCTGAGCGCCTGCCCTCCTTCTCCTCCTCCTCCTCACCCCGCATTACTACGGGAGGTGGTAGACACTCAATACCCCTGAGGAGACAGGACCAGCCAAGGTAGGAGGTTTCGCCTCAGTCAGGAGTTGCTGCTGGTGAGTGAGAGGTCCTCAGAGCCAGAGGCCAAAGCAGAACTTCAGTTACTTTCATTCATCAAAGGAAGCTGATCAATCAGGTGTGCAGTCTGGGTTAGCAGCCTTGAAGCCTAGTCTTGCTCTCACCCAGCGTTCACACCCCAGCGGGCCAGCCCTCTCCCAGCCAGAGTTCTCTCCGCAACATGAAGCTCAGGGCTCATGGCCTGGGCTGCCCAAGGCCCTGAGGCTCCTCTGGAGGCTGCAGCTAACAAGGTGGGGAAGGGGGTGGGGTACGTGGCAAGGGCAGATGTGAAGAACGCCCTGGGTGCTTATGGAGATGGGCATAGTAGCCTTTATAACATTCCTGGAAGGCTTGTCCTCGCCCCCTCCCAACAAAGGGGAAAGAAATTGAAGCTGGGGTTCTCCCCACATCTCCTTAGAGCTTAGAAAATGACGGTGTCCAAAGGATGCTGTTCCCCCAAAGCATAGCTTGTGGGAGCCCAAGCAGTGCAGATGGACGTAAGTGTCCCTTCCCTGTGACTTTGCTCCCCAGAGAAGACATGGTGTCTCATCAGGAAGGCAGGCAGGGAGGGGACAGAGGTGGCCTTACTCCAGGAGAGGGAACAGTTTTTGCTAGCCTCTCACCACCTCCAAAAACGGGAAACCTTCCTGGCCTTTGGAGGTTTGGCCAGAGCAGGGGTGCAGGGTGATGCTGGGCAGACGGTCAGAGCTCATGGTGGCCTCCCCTTTGCCTTGTTGGCGACTGAGAAGGACCTCCAGACCTTCCCGGCTCAGCCATCCCTGCAGTCTCTGAGCTTCAAGCTTTGAGATGGGCAGTGAAGGGCCAGAAAGGAGGTGGGTCCTGGGGCCCAGAGGTGGTCTCAGTGGGTCACTGGCACATGTCTCTCATACCTCCAGTGAGCACCACTCTGTCATCCTGGTCGGGGCACGCCCGGAAGTGCAACGAGACAGCCAAGTCCTATTGTGTCAATGGAGGAGTCTGCTACTACATCGAGGGCATCAACCAGCTCTCCTGCAAGTAAGTGACCAGTGGGGGCGGGCGTGGGGGCAAAAGCAGAGTGAGAGAGGCTGGGGCAGAAGTGGAGGGCTCTAGGAAATGTGGGCTTTGAGCCACTAACAAGGGGTCCCCAAGGGGTGTAGGCAGGGAGGTGTGCCCCACTTCCTGGAATACTGGGAGCTGTAAACTTCAAAGGGCTCAAGGCTTCTGCAGTCCCAGCTTCCCAGGCCCAAGCCACCCCTTCTCCCGATGTCCACCCTTTCACCAATACCTTTTAAGGAGGTGAGGAGGCCAGTCTTGGACCTGGGCATTGGGTTCGTTCTCTCTCTCACTTCCCCTCCCCATCTCTCAGCAACTTTCCAAACGTTGTTCTGATGAACGTTTCCCAGGGTGCGTCTTCCCTAGCAGGGAGGAGCCTGGCAGGGTCAGGCAGGGCCCGAGAACCGAGAACGGAGCCCTTGGTAGCTGAGGACGTGCTCTTGGAGCCTTGAGGGGAGAGGAGGGCTCTACCCCCAGTGCTCGCCTCAGGCCTGGCTGCTCTCCCTGCCTGGCAGGACCCCAGCATCCACAGATATGTCCTGGCTGCTGCCTATACTACCCTAGTCTCCAGCCCCTCTATGTGGTGAAGGGGCACCAGTGAGAGCACCACTCTGGAAGTGACCCAATGGAGAGGTCAGCGTTGAAAAGAAGCTCAAGCTGGGGCTTCTTCCCCTTCCCAAGGGTCAGAGTCTCCTCTCCAGCCAGGCCGGGCTGCCCCAGTAGGACCTCCCAGGAGCTTAGAACCACCTGCTCCGCCTACAGACAGGGCAGGTGGGAGCATGGTCATCAGAGAGGGCTTGTTCAGGCCCAGCCAGACCTCTGTGCAGCTGGGCCCACAGTGCCCCCCTTGACAGGTTCTCTGGTAGGTGAATGAGGAGGAGGAGGAGCGCTTGGTAAGAGAAGCACAGGTTCTGGCCGGATCCTCAGGAGGAGTGGGGGGGGGGGGGTCTAGTTAACAATTTTGAGTTTTCAAAGCAGCCCAAGCCTAGGATCTGATAAGGTGCCAAAGCTGCCCCATTCCCATGGCATCTGGGCAAAGGCCACCAGAGTATCGATGGAGATTCAGAGAGGCGTTTGCCGTCCCCACAGACAACGTCAGATTCAGCACTCCTCGGCTTTCCTGCTCTCCCTCCTGACTACAGCCTCAGCCGGGGACTTTTAAAAACCACCGGACCACACAAAGTGTAACGAGGGGCTATGCCTCCTTTATGCTCTCCCACCAGTGCTGGGCTGGCTGGGCCTGGACTGCCCGGCAGATGTGTGCCTCATGCCCGAGCTGGCCTCCTTTGCTAGCTTCCTCCCCGGTCCCACCCTTCACCTGCTGCCATCCCCTTTCCTCCTCCCCCATCCTCAATCTCAGGGGACAGTCACAACAGCAACAGCAGGTCCCCCAGGGGAGTTCTCAGCCCAGACTCAGTCCCTCATCCTTTCCCTCCTCTGCCTCTAGGAGGCTGCCACATTAGTGCTGCAGACCCTGGGGAACATTCTAGCTTTGATGATGCTCTGAGTTCCTTGGAATAGACATAGAATTCAAGGGTCTGGAATACCTCTCAGAGACAGCCCAGCCTTGTACCCCCTACTTGCCCCTCCCCCAACGCACACACACCAGGCTTCTCCTCTCCTTGGCCCCTTGGACCCTGGAACCTTGAAGGGATCCAGCAATGCCACGGACGTCAGCCCTGGCTCCAGAGAGGGAAAGTTCCAGCCACCCAGGACAGGTGCCAGAGCTGAGGAGAGCTTTGGGGGCCAAGTACTCCAGCGCTAGAGAGTCTAGAGTGGGAAAGAGAGGGATGAGCCAATGAGCTTCCCAGAGGGCCCTGCCATCAAGGATGTACCCTTAGGACCCTCTGGGTCCCACCCAGCTCCATCTGAGAGGAATAGAGGGCAGGAACCTGAGCTATTGTGAAGGTAGTATCCTGTTCCCTCTCCCCACCAGGGCACCTGAGGGGAGTCACTGCTTAGCACTTGAACTTGGTACCCAGAACCACCACCTCCTCATCTCAACCCACCCTGGAACCAACTTCCCTGACTCCCTGAGCCCTCAGGGGAGAAAGGGCATCCCTGGAGGGGATTGCGGCCAGGAAGGCAGGTCCTCAGAGCTGTGCTGGAGAAGGACAGGGGGAGGGGGGCCGGGAAGAGCCCAGAGGCCATTCTGGGGGCGGGTGAGCTGGGAGGGAAGGGGGGCAGGCCTCTTGGGGTTCCTGATGACACCTGAATGGAATGCAAAGGAGAGAACTCAGGAAACGGGACTCACGTCTTACCATTTGTGCTGTTTGTTTACTTTTTATTTTGATTTTTTTGCATTTCCGCTTAGCTTGGATAATGAAACTAGACTGGTCAGTTTCATTCCAGTTTCTACAAAAATCAGTTTTCCTTCCTGGTTTTCTGACACTTGTTGTTGTGTATTGGTTCAGAGCCCTGCAGGGAGTGTTGGAGAGCAGGCACACTCCGCCCTCCTGTTTTTCTGGAATTCAGAGCCAAAAGAAACAGTGTCACTGATACTGGATTTTGTTTTAAGAAGAAAACTTAGGGGGATTTGAAAATGGGGGTCCAAATCAAGGGGACTGTCTCCTGTCTGGGCCAGACAGGGGCCTTTGTGCTTCCTCTTGCTGCTTTCTCCTCTTCTCTCCGTGTTTTTGTAGAGCACGGTTGGTGCGTGACTCTTGGGGACTGGTTCAGGGGATGATGACAGAACAAGACTCTCTTTCCAGCCCTGTGCACATACCAGTGGCATGCCTCCCTTTCCCATCAGCTCATCCCCCCCATTCCTTCTGCTCCCCTCCTCCCATTTTCAGGTGATTCTGCCATCCCATACCTACATGCCTGCTCATCCTCCCCACATCGCCACCCCACCCCTCATGAGGCCAGAGACCCTTCCCTCCCTCCAGTGCCCGGGGCACACCCTCATCCTTCATCCTCCCCCTCCCCCGGGTGAGGGCAGCACACATGGCATTATCCCCAGGCTACCAAAGGGAGAAACTGAGGCCCGGGAGGTGGGGTGGGAAAACGGGGAGGCAGAGTCCCAACCTCTCTGTCACCCCAGATGCAGCCCGTGGGCTCTCCTCTCGGCCCCTCTCTCATCTCTGCCCTTCTCCAGCCCTGGGCACAGACCTTCCCATAGTCATAGCCAATGACTTGAGGGGAAGGGCTGGGAAGGCTGTTAGCTGCCGCTCCTTCTAATCTGTCCCCTGTGCTCCCGTGCCACGTCAATCCTGTCTGAGTGGAAACTACCAGCCAGCCACCCACATTGAGTACCCTGTTACCTGGTCCTGGGTGCACGGTAGAAAGGCTGTAGGCCCAGCCCCAGAACCTTCTCCAGGGAAGCCCCAGCCCCCTGGATGTGAATCATCCTCAAAAAGCAAGGCTAAGGAGAGAACAGGAGTGTCCAGGAGCCCCCTGGAAGGAGCCAGTGCCCAAAGAACAGCATGAGGTGTCAGTCCACCCCGACACCCATGCTGTGCCCATCTCCCACTGCCTTTTCTTTTGTTCAGCCAGTGGAGAACACATTTTCCCAGGCAGGAAGGCACAACTCCAGGGGCATGTTCATGTTATAGACCATGTCCATAGAACCACCTTCAGTTGTGCAACTCAGTGGCCGCAAAAGACAGGAGAATTCAGGTGGGCTAGTCCAGGCTGGGTGTGGGATCAGGGACACAGGGGTATGCTTAGTTATCATTGGTCTCCAAGACCCATGGGACAGCCTCCCGGACTGTTAGTACTGATGCATTGGCAATAAATTTCCTCTTTGTTTCCTCCTGCACTCCCCCACTGTCTTTCTCACACACACACACACACACACACACACACACACACACAGGAGCCAGGCTAATCTCAGACATTAGACACAATCAACCCTATCTCTTTCTTGTTCCTTTGTGATTCCAAGA
This sequence comes from Furipterus horrens, assembly GCF_987537825.1. Lineage (NCBI taxonomy): Eukaryota > Metazoa > Chordata > Mammalia > Chiroptera > Furipteridae > Furipterus > Furipterus horrens. Next base: position 74,194,179 of record NW_028327180.1, read on the forward strand.
ATCATTTTGGCAAGTTCCTAGGTCTTTATCCTCCACCCTCAAAGGTGCTGCTACTTGAAAAATCACTTCTCCCCTTTAGTCCCCATCCCAAATGGACATCAGTTTCTGAGAGCTGAGGAAGAAGAGCTGAGCCTGACTGCAGCTGGTTGAGAAGCCTTAGCCTTAACCAAGACCTCAATTTTCCTGGGCTGGGATGGCTGGGGACAAGGGCCAGGGATCAGAGAAGGATGTATTGAAAAGGTGGTAGCCTGCTCCCCCGAGCCACCCTGTTCAACAGGATGAGCATGCATCAGTTTTACTTGTAGCCTCCCTCTCGCTTTCTCCAGGCACACTTCCCAGTCATTGACCACCGCCCGCTAGCCAGGCACACCTGCGCACACGCTGCCACCACTGCAGGCAGGGGCCAGCCTCCTGCCTCCCCTGAGGGAGATGATGTCAAGGCCCAGAAAAACCCCAGCTACCTGCTCACCAACCACTCCCAATCCTCCAGGCTAGATTGGAGGCCACAGGGTTTTCATGAGTGTCTGTCACAGCCAATGGCCACCACCTCCTATAAGCTTAAGAGGCTACTGATGGTTTGTATATACTAGAATGCTAAGAGGTCGAGTACACTCACCTCTTGATTAATGTTGAACAATGACCCGTTATTGAGAGCACACTGGTGATAGGCTGGCCTAATTTCCTAAGAAGAGGCAAAGGCAGCATAAACTCATCTCTGAGTAGGGAAAAGGGGTTAGTTGGCCCTATCTGTAAGCTTCCCTGAGGTATCTCATCCTGCTGGGGTTCAGGAGAGAGTACAGGGTTGGGCATGTCTCCCAGAAACCTACAAGACAGGGACTCACTTGAGGGAAGAATGGCAGCCAAAGAGCAGAAGGACATATATGTGGAAGGAAGGACAAATTCAAGGAGATGAAAGTGGGTGTTGCTTTACAGCTACAGAGGAGGCAACATGGGAGAATGAGCCCTGCCAGAGCCAAGCAGGGATGGAGGAGCAGGTCAAGGGGAAAAGGCAGGTGTGCCAGGCAGCCATAGGCTCCTGACAGTGACCAGGCTTCAGGAGCCCCAGGGAGCCTACTCCAGTTCCCATGGCAGTTCTTCCCACCTGAGGCCAGATGTTCTGCCCCGGCCTCGGCAGGCCAGCTTTGGGATGCTTGCAATTCCGGCTCTTCTCTAGCTCCCCCTATGCCCCACTAAGCTTTCCCATATATATTGCTCTAGGACAGCCTCCCACCAAACTGTGTTACAAGGGTTCCTCAAAAAAAGACTTCCATGGTCAAATAAATTTGTGACATATTGGAAAGTTCAGCTCTTTCCTCCTACAGAACTTTTCGGATGCCAATGTGCACCACAACTCTACAAGGAAGCCTGGGAATGGATTTCCTAAACTTACTTGGCCATAGAACCCTCTTCAGAGAACAGATGAGATATCTCCAAGGACCCTTTTGTCATGGGCATGGAGTCCGGGAACAGCATTCTGGAGTTCTCCTCTGAGCTTTCTGGGAGCTGTTTCATGGATGAGAAAACCTGCCCAGAGCCCTGGAGAGAATCCTTCGGTGGTAGGGCCTCAAAGAACTGGCTCCCCAGAACTTGGTGTTCCAGAAGACCCCCAGCACCCTGCCTGCTGACTGCCTGGCACCAAGGGGCTGCAGTTCTGGCTTCCTGGGGCCCCAGGCAGGTCAGAAGGGAAGTCTCAAGGCCATTAGATCAATTAGGCAGTAAGTCCCCCATTTCCCCACCCTGCTTCCCTATATCATTCTCCTCCCTGCCCCACCCCCTCCCCACCACCCACGGAGCCACATCTATTAGAGAGATTTTGAAGACTTCCGAGCCCTCCACCCAGCCGACTCCAGCCCCTCCTGCGATGAGTGTGCCCCAGCGCCCAACTTGGTTTTCTCATTCATCACTGTGCACTTTGATTTCTAACCTGAGCCTCGCGGATGATGCCAGTTTGTTCTGTGATTTTTCCCCTTTTCCTTCTCCAGATGTCCAAACGGATTCTTCGGACAGAGATGTTTGGAGAAACTGCCTTTGCGATTGTACATGCCAGATCCTAAGCAAAGTATGTTTGAAGATACAAACACAAGTCCCTGCTCCTTAGAAAGCTTCGGGTGCAGTCCCCCCACCCCCGATGTAGGGCGTAGGGCCAGGGGTGTTGGTTGTTTTGATCTTCGGCTGTTTCGTTTTGTTTCTCTTTTCTTTTCTGTATTTTGGTTTGTTAGTTCTTTTTGTTTTGTTCTGTTTTGCTTTGTTTTTTCATTTTTGGCCTAATCCTTGGGTTTAAAGTTCAGGGCTGCAGGTAAGGGGCAGAGTGGCAAGGCCAGTACAAATGGTAACGTTGGCAAGGAACCCAACTGGCATTGGCAGGAGCCCGTGCCAGGGCATTGCAATGCCTGTGTCTTGCTATCCTGGCTCTCTCTTTCTGGTTTTCTTTCTTTTGGTAGGTGTCCTGTGGGATACACCGGGGACAGGTGTCAGCAGTTCGCAATGGTCAACTTCTCCAGTATGTCTCTTTCTTCTATTTCTTTTCTTCCCTGGTGACTGACAGTCTCCCACTGTGGGAGGGATGGGGTCTTGCTTAGCCAGACTAGCGGGGGACACGGGGGTGTCCCAGGCTCCTCTCAGTCCTCAGTGCTCACCAGAGACCTGTATGGAGGAGATCCATATACCCCTGGCACCCCCACCTCCTACGTCACTGTACTGCCTGGATGCAGTAATGCCAAATTTTCCCTGTAGCTGGTGGGAGCCTGCTCAGGCCTCCTCACTGCTCCTGGGGTCAGGCAGCCTGGCACAGCCCTCCCCTGCCTCTGAAGGCTGTTTGAGGATGTCAGCTGCCAATGCAGCTGGGCAGTGAGTGTGTGCACATGTGTGCTAGTGCACTTGAGAGAAACAAGTTCTCTGAAAGCCTGTCTTTGGATGAGGCCAAAGTTGGTTTTGGTTTGGTTTTAGGTAATGGGGGAGTGGAGAACACGGGCTGAGGGAAAACAGGTCCCACGGCAATGGTTTCCATGGTAGCTACAGGAGGGGGTCGGGGGCAGGGTTGCTGCAGATACTAAAAGATATAGGGACTGAGAATCGAGAGATCATTGGTGACACCCTCCAGGCCCTGGTCTGAGTCCCCATACAGGTGTTCATTCCCTTCTGTTCTTCCATATCCAAGTCTGGAGCTTTCTGGTGTGCACAGTTTGCTTGGGGAAAAAATTTAAAAAGTGAGCTCTGCAGTGGAAGGATGAAGCCATAGTTGTGCTTTTATTTGGAGCTGCAAGTAATTCCCTTCAAGTGCCACCAGGTGGAGGTGGAGCAGAGCAAAGAGTCACAGGGCGGCCATGGCCATGGACTCCGTTTGGGGCCCACTGGTCTGTTGGCCTGTAAGGCAGGATATCCTCCTAGTACACTAGGCCCCTGCTTGCCCTCCCCGCAACCTCCTCCTTTCCAGGGAGGACAGCTGGATCCCGTGAGGACATAGGAGCCACAGTGATGGGCCCTGGGCATGCACAGCTGGAGCCCCAGAAGAGGCTGAGGGTGGGACCCCTGGGGCCATTGAGGTAGCTCTTGGAAAAAAGGGTGCTCAGGCCATAGCACAAAAGCCTAGACGATGCTACTCCCTGCCTCCTCTTCTAGGAGCATGGAAGCCAAGACTTGGAGAGGAAAGTAGAGGCTCCAGGGGGGTAAGGGCTGGTCATCCCAGATGGTCAACTATCTTAATAAAGTGTGGGAGGCATCACGCTCCCAGGCTCTTCCTGTTGGAGGCTGGAGAGGAAGGCCATGGGGTCAGAGCAGAGCCTGTGGGCAGGGCATGTAGCCCAACAGAATTATCCAGAGCCCAGGCTCCAGGAAAACTGCAGAGTCAGATCCAGCCCCAGTGGAGGACCATAGGTCAGGAGGGGCCTCAGGATGGGGCAGAGCAGCAAGGTAGACCAGGGGAGAGAGACATTGAGGGCCTATTCCTTTTCACCTTTAGGTCCAGAGCCTCCCTGGCCTATGGTACTGTTCTGGACAGGGAGTCCCAGCCCATCCTGAATTGGAGCAGCAGAGATACTGGAACTCAGCCACTGGCCAAGCCTCTCTGCCAGCTGGGCTGCTTCATCTTTCAGCTCAGATCTGCTGGGAGGGTCAGCAGGGCCCCGGGAGCTCAGAAAAGAGCCTGAAAATGCAGCCCCAGGCCTTCCTGCCTAGTGTTATCAGAATCTCTGCTGTTCCCTTATTAGCTTTGGGTAAAGGATTTATATACTCTTGAAGCACTTTTCCAGAGCTCTTCATGCAGTGCTCTATAGATTGTTATTAAAAAGGTAGCAGAAGATGCTAGATGAAGTGTTCAGGCTTTGAATTCAGGTAGACCTGAATAAAAATGCCAGCTCTGGGGCCTCACTTAACCTCTTAGTGCTTATTTTCACATCTGTAAAATGGGGATAATGACATTTCTGCCTCTAGAGTTGCTGTGAGGATGAAATGAAATGATGCATAGGAAGAGCTTAGCAGAGAGTTTGCCATGGCTATCTGAGTGTAGTTCCAGCAGGAGGGCCAGCACCAATCCATTAGAGGCTGACTTCCAGCTTTGGGAGCCCTGCTCCCTTCTCCAGATGGTCATTGTCCTTCAGACTGGCCAGTCGGGCCTGCCCAGAGACCCAGTGGGCAAGAATGGCCATGGTTTAGCCACAAGAGAGCAGAGACCTAGCCTCCAGTCTTCCTCCTGCCTCCTAATTTGCTGTGTGACCTTAGGAAAGTGTTCTAGCACCTCTGGGCCCCAGCTGCCTCATCTAATACAACAGTGATCAAAAGTGGGCCCAGACCTGCTCTGTGAATCACAGACTTCTTAGTGTCCCAGGTGCTGTGGTCAAGTTAGGCTGTTCTCTCTCTGGAGGCCTGGCTGGATAGCCAAACAATGGGAACTCTCTCAAGCTACCTGGAGGGTCCCTCAGGCCACAGGTTTAATTACTCAGGGAAGGTTGCCCCTCAGGACTGTGAGTTTGTCAAGGCTGTACTGTCTACTTAGCACAGGGAGAGGAGTGGCCTCGCTATGCTTATGGTGACTCTTACTCAAAAAAAAAAAAACTGCAAAGAAACCACATTCAAGGTCACTCCCAACCTCGCATTTAACAGGAGGGCTGGGGTTCATGCTTCAAGGACATGGTCTCTGCATGGAACTGCTGTCGGAGCCCAGGATCTCCCTTGAGCCTCTTTCAGTCAGAGCCATTTTGGTCCCTGGGTCAGAGCCACCCTGCTCTCCTTCCCTTTTCCAACTGCAGAACCCTCTGGAGTCCCAGTAAGGGAGCAGAAAGAGATGCAGGAATGGACAATGCGCAGGACTTCCTGCTGATGTCTCGGTGATCTCCTTCCTCTACAGAGGATGAGAACATCAGAACACAAGTTCCTCAGCTCCCTGATCTAGCAGAGCTGACTAGGGGGCAGGGGAGGGGCCCACAGTGTGGGCCCTGCCCCTGTGTGAGCCTCACGCTCTCCTGACCTGCTCATACCTGACCCCTGCCTGTGTGCGGGCACTTTTGAAAGATGAGCAAAGATTATGACTTGCTCACATCCACGCAGCAAATTAGGGGCAAAACTGAGCCTCAGGGCCTCCAGTCAGGAGCTGGCTACTACATGAGAATGGTAGGTGAGGTTTTCAAAAACGCTGCTGAGATTTCTGGGTTCCCACCCCAGGCTCTGGTTTCATTGGCCTGGATGATTCTGAAGCAAAGCCAGGTTGCAAACCCCCAGAGATGCCATGGTCAGGCCTAACCCCCATTTTAACAGATAAGAGACTGACAGCCAAGTAGACGAGGTATGCTTGGGGTCACACCCTTGGGCAAGGCCCTCTTACCTAACCCTTGGGTAGCATGGGCGTTTTCTCACACATTTGCAACATGATCCCACTTTAAAGAGTGCGATTGGCCCACCACTTAAGGGGCACAGGTGTTCCACAAGTGAACCCACTTGTCTCTCTCAGAGTTGCAGTTTGCTTTGCAAAGTTATGAAATCAGGCTCAGACCTTGAGGCCTGCACCCTATAGGCTTCTAGGGTGCTGGGGGAGTCAAATGGAGAAGTGACCTTCCAACTGGAGCTTCTTCCTCTCCCCCACTCCTGCTCCCCACAAACTCTGAGTCTCCGTGCCCAGGCTCCTAGTAGATGGGCAGGCCAGCTGGGCCTGTGGGGGCGGACAGGGGCAAGGGGCCAGTCCAAGGACCCCACACACTCTTCAAACAGAAAAGCAAGCTCCACGAATTAACTGGGGACTGAGCAAGCTGTTGTTTCCAGAGGGGCTTGAGAGTGCTGAGGGCCTGGCACTGGAGCTGGCAGGGGGACAATGGGGACTGTTCAGACCCCCACTCCCACTCACCTTTCCTCCCTGGAGACATATACCAACTGACTCTTAATGCCTCTGCCTCCACCAGGTACTAACCCCACAGCTCATCTCTAAAGAACCTGCCCTGCCTGCCGATCCTAACATTTCCTCTCTCCACCCTTTTCAGGGGCTCTTGGGGACAGGGTGCCAGGGAAGGGGCTCAGGAAGCTGGGAGGGGACACCACTAACCTGCTTTCACCTCACAGGCTGGCTGCTGGTGTCTGAAGAGTCCTGACCAACGTTTCTCTCTCTCTCTCTTTCTCTCTCTCTCTCTCTCTCCCACCCTCTCCCTCTCCCATCTCTCTCTGTATCTCTCCCTCCGTCCCTTCCCCTCTCTGACCCTCCTCTCTTCTGCACTGCCAGAGCACCTTGGATTTGAACTAAAGGGTACGGAGCCTTCATTTATCACTAAGTGCCATCCACATAGCCCCTCTTCACAACCTCTGACACCGTGTGTGCTAGATGTGTGGCTTCCTTTCCAAAACATGGAAAAGGGGTGATTCTCAAATTCTCCCCTGGCCCAATCAAGGTGTCCAGTCATAAACTACTTCAATTTTGGAGAGACAAGAGAAGCTCATGAAAAGCAAGGCACCCTGGGAGTCACACTGTGGCCCCAATGTATGGGACGGCCCCCTTGCCCGGGGCTGATTGCTAGGAGGCCTCCAAGGGCAGGAGCCTCCCACGCTGTGTGCAGTCCAGTGGGTTGGCCCCTCAGAGAGTTCGTGTCTGGAAGCCACAGCATGTTGGTTGAGAGAGTTGTGCAGAGAGGCAGCACCTTCCACTTAACTTTAATTCCCTTCCTTCTCGCATTTCCATCTCCACTGCTTTTCATCCTGCACCAGGCTGGTGGCTGAGAACACTGATTGTCTCTGCCCCCTGCCCTGGGTCATCCAGGTTTTGCCATCTGCTTAAGGCTGTCACTCCCTCCATGATCTGTCCCCATGATGGCACGTGTGTTCATCTGTAAGCAAGGGTCTAGGGTGGGCTGGCCTCTGGTGCTTGTCCCCCCAGTGGAGAACTTACCTCCTTCCCACTCCTGCCCTCTGGCCCCTGGAAGACACCTCAGATAGGAAGGAACTTTGACAGGTTGGTCTGTCCAGCTCTCTGGCTTGTGCTGGGAGGCTCCATCCTGCCTCACGTGTCCAGATGTTTTACAGCAGGAGAGATGGAGGGGCTCAGAGGGGCCAAGGCCTCTGTGGTGTCAGACCTCAGACATGGTGTGGAGCCTACAGTCATGAAAGGGCTGTTCTTATGGCAGGTCTGGGGAGGGCCCAGCATCCCCAGCTCCCAGCCCCTATCAGCCGTTCTCAGTATAAGCTAGAACTGAAAGTCTGTATATCAGAGTATCTATTGACTGTGACTGGGGTGTGGGAGAAGAGAGGCTGAATCTGGGTGGTGTCTGTGTGGTGGTGACAGGGTGCACAGGGGTGAATCTGTAGGGGGGTTGTGTGTGTTGTGGAGGGTGAAAGTGTTCACGCCTGTTCGGTCTTTCAGTGCAAGATGTGAGTGCACGGAGGGCCATAGTGGGTACTTTCAGTTAAGGACTGAGTGTTGTGCAATTGGAACTGTGAGGGTGAGGAGGTGGATGGGAGCCTATGTAAATGTGTCTGTGTCTATCATGGTGGTCTGTACATTCATTAACTCTCCAACTCAACAAACATCTGCTGAACCCCGAATTTGCCAGTCTGGCAATCCAGCACACAGAGTCCCTGTCTTCCTGGCACTCAGATTCACAGGGTGAGACAGACAATAAAACAAACTGGAAAGCTGACAGGCGGTGGTAAGTGCTATCCAGAAAATAAAAGAAGGTAATGGGATAGTGCCCAGCTGGGGTGGAAGCTACTTTACCTAAGTAGTCAGGGAAGGCTTGTCCAACAAGATGACATTTAGTGACATGAAAAGTAGCCAGCCCTACAAACAGTAGGGGGCAGATTTGAGGCAGTGGCACAAGTTGGGGATGGCGTGGCTGGAGTGGGCTGGCCTCATTCAGTGGACGGAAAGACTGCCAGCAACCCTGGAGCACTGTACACATGGGGAAGAGGACCACAGGTGAGATCTAAGAGGGAAGGTGGAGCTGGGCAATCTGGGGCCTCATAGGCCACGGTGAGGCTTTGAGTTGTATTCAAGATGCAGTGGAAGCCATTAAGTTTTTAAGCAGGAAGTAAAATGATCTGCTTTATGGTTGTAAATCATTGTGGCTTTTGGCTGGAGAACAGACTGGGTTGGAGTTCAGGGTGGGGAGAAGTGGAAGCAGAGAAACCAGTCGGAAGGTGACCAGCTGTCCAAGTGAGAGATGGCCTCATCTTGCACTAAGCTGGAAGAGGTGGAAATGGTAAGAAGTGGTCAGATCAGGATCTGCTTGGGAGGTAGAGCTGATGGATCGAGTGCCAGGGTGATGGGAAGGGGCCTGAGCAACAAGAAAGGTGGGGCTGCCACTGAAGAGCTGAGGAGGGCAGGGAACAGGCTGGAAAGAGGAATCAGTGCTTGTGTTGAGGCGTGGCCCTTGGATGCAGAAGTCTGGGCTCAGGGAAGAGCCAGAGCAGGGGGTATACATTTGAGCGTCAGCAGGTGGAGGAAAAGAAGCCTGAAAGCTCTGGACCCTTCCGCCTTGCAGCCCACATAGAAGAGGAGGAAGCAGCAACTGAGACAGATACTAAGGCAATGAAGGGGGAGGAAACCCAGGAGCGAACAGGAGTGGGCCCAGCAGGCGAGTCAGCGGAGAGGATGTCGGTGACCATGACCAGGGTGGTCTCAGGAGTGACGGAGACAGATGTCTGACTGAACAGGGCTGAGAGATGGACAGAGAAGAGAACTGGGAGCAGGACAGACCACAGGGCCCCAAGGTGGGGGTCTGGGGTGGAGGGCTGTTTGTCCAAGAAACCACATGATTGTGTGTCTGTGGACATGATTGCACGTGCACATGTGTATGCATGTGTCCATGTGCTTCTGGATGTGTGTGTGAATGAGTCAGTGAAGGGGCTCTGTCTGTGTATCAGGTAGGCATAGCCCTACAAGTATGTGTGTCTGGGGGGTTTGTTCCCTCAGGAGTTTGCTGGTTGGTATACCTTTGCCATAGGAGGTGCAACAAGCCTGACAGCTTGGAGACATTTCCCAGGGCTCCATCAAGGCACTGGGGTCCAGCCTTCACTTATCCCTGTGCTGGTGGGAGACCAGCGATGTGGAAACGCCAGTCAGAAGGAGTGGGTGGGGCAGGCGGGGCGTCCAGGGTGTGTGACTTGACTGTGGCTGGTACTGTCACCTCTTTCCTTTCCTTCCTTTTGCTTCCTCTATTCTGGAAGGGTAGAAGGCACTTCACCAAGAAATGGAGGGGCTAAGCAGGTCTTTTTGAGGGCTTTGAGGTCCAGCCTAGCTCAGCTCCTCAGAAAGGGTAGGGCTGTACCTGGAACACAAGGGCTCTGCTGCCAGAGACTGGGAGGGCTGGCGTGGGCCAGGGCCAGATCCCTGACCAGGCTGCCGGGATAAGCAAAGACCTTTCCCCATGGGCCAGGTCTGCTCTGTCCAGCCTCTGGGTCAGATGCCCTGTCACCAGCCCAGAACAAGCCACTTGCCACCTTCTTAGAGAAGCTGCAGTAGCAAGCCAGGCCTCTGCCTGGGGTTGTCATGTTCACCACCATAAAGAACAGCTCCCCCAACCCATCAGGTTCTGTGCAGCCATGAGGCCATAGTGAGACAGGGAAGGGTTGCTGGCCAAGCTGTGTAGCTGTCCTCAATGGCCCTGGGAAATCTGCCTCCATGCCGCCCATCCCCCTGCATTTTCCACTCACGTGCCCTGGGCAGAGCGTGGGGTTTGGGAAGGTGAACTTGGGCATAGTCACTTGTGCCCAGATCCATGGGTGGGTGGAGTTCAGGGGAGCAGAAGGCAATCCAGGAGCAGGCAGGAGGGAGGAGACTGTTGGGGAGGGAAGGAGGGGGAGGAACTGGGCAGAACCTGAGCTGAAGAGAGCCCAAGGCTTTGGGGGCAGGGGGTGTCTCTGCACCACTGTCACCACAGGTTGACCTCCTGCCCGGCCCCCTCACATCTCCTGCCTCTGCAGAAGCTGAGGAGCTGTACCAGAAGAGGGTTCTGACTATCACTGGCATCTGCGTGGCTCTGCTGGTTGTGGGCATCGTCTGCGTGGTCGCCTACTGCAAGACCAAGTGAGTGTCAGGCACTCAGGCCAGGTCAGGCCAAGCCAGGGGTGGGCCTCACAAAGACTGCTACGTGAGGACAGGCTTTCCTCCCCCCGACCACCACCCATGGTGCCTGGCCTACCCCCAACTCATACACCTTCATATAACCCAGCTGCCCTTTGCAGTTCCTATGGGGCTAAAGGGCTGGGTCAAGAGTCAGGAACAGTGGGTCGGGGAGAGGGGCCTCAGGGGACTGAACAGGAATGATCATGAGCACAGGCATTGTAAGAAGACAGATCTGGGTTTGAATCCAGCTCGGCCATTTCCTGTGGGACCCCAAGCAAATTGATGAATCTCTCCAAGCTCTCCTATTAAATGGCAATGACCTAGCGTGTATCTCGGAGGATGCTGTGAGGGAGCATCTTCCCTGTCAAGTGGGCACACATGGAGCAGTGTTGAAGATGGGGAAGTGCAGAGAGGCAAGCCATGTTCCCAGGGGGAAAAGAGACCTCACAAGGCACTGCCTGGTCCCACCTGGAGCAATCCAGGCAAGAACACAGAGAAGTTGGTGTTGGGTCACCCCTGGGCAGAAAAGAGGTTGGGGCAGAACCTTAGGGTCTGGGCAGTTCTAGGAGAGCGTCAGCTATGTTCCTGGAGCTATCCTACCCAGATGGCACCACGGGGCCTTGAATGCCAAGCTAGGGATCCTGGATTTATCCTGCAGGTAATGGGGAGCCAACAAAGGTAATAGAGTGATGTAATGTAGAAAATGGTAGGTTTGTCATATTCTTATCTGGAGAGAAAGAGTGTGGGCATAGCCACCATTTGGGGGACTGAACCTCTGGGTCTTGAGTCCTGCTACCCTATATATGGGACCTAAGGCTCTGCTAGCCTTGTGCTACATGAGTCCAGGACCAAAAAGGGCCGAGGGGAGGAATGGAAGGAGTTGGAGCTCAGGGAGGGGAGACTGGGCCCAAGTAGGAAAATTGAAGCCAAGAATTGAAAAGCAAGCCCCCTGTTCTAACCCCCACTGCAGTTACTCCTTTTCTCAAGAAACTTCCATTCAGTGCCGGCTGGACACCAAGCCCAGCACCACGGCCAGTGCCCTAAGCATGAGGTCCTGTGTCCCAGCACACATTCCAGGGGCACCTAAACTCAACTGGAGGGCAGAAAAGATTTCCCTGAGGGGAGCAGTTAGGCTGGGCCTGGGAGATGCGCAGGAGTTAGCAGGTGAAGAGACAGAGAATGTGTTCCTGTTGGATATAAGAGTATATGCAAAGGTCCAGTGGCCAGAGCGGGCAGGCACAGTAGAGGATCAGAAACAAGCCCTCCAAAGTTGCTGCAAGCTGGGGTGGGAAGTGGCCAATGAGACAGGACCGAGGGGAAAAATGAGAACTGAGGGCCAAGGAAGGGCTTTAAACAAGGGAGTGACATGATTAGACCTGTTGATTACAAAACAAAGGTAATGAGTACTTAATATTATACCAAACTAAAGTAGCCCCACCCTGGGTCTACACTCCTGACCACAGCACTCTGTCTTATTTTCTTCATAACACTTTGCCAAAAGTATCTTGTTCATGCATTTGTTTACGTGTTTATGGTCAGCCTCCCGGCTGACCTGCAAGCTCCCTGAGAGCAGGGACTGTGTCTCCTCCTCTGCTCCAAAACAGCATCTGGCACATAGTAAAAAGCCAATAAATACCAAATGAATGAATGAGTGAGTGAGTGGACCAGCACTGTGCTTGAATATTTTATCTACTCTTAATCCTCAGTGGTATTTAGGATGGGTAAATAATCACCCCATTTTACAGACAAGGAAAGCGAAACATGGAGAATTTAACTCGCCCAGGGTTACACACTTAAAAAGTAGTGGAGTTCTACTCTCTCAGCAGAGCCAAAGCTCATTACCACTATGGTCAGGTGCTGCTGAATTCAGGCTGGTGGTGATGGTGTGGGCGGCACACTGGAGGGGTCCTGGCTGAGGGCAGCCTAAGCACAGCACAAGCAAGAGGCTGCCACAGCAGTCCAGGCAGAAGAGACTTGTTCCCCTGGAGGGGCAGCTACGGGAGTTGCTGCACTGTGCGAGGCCATGCCAGGCTAACGCACCCTTCCCCTGCACAGAAAACAGCGGAAGCAGATGCACAACCACCTCCGGCAGAATATGTGTCCAGCCCATCAGAACCGGAGCCTGGCCAATGGGCCTAGCCACCCCCGCCTGGACCCTGAGGAGATCCAGATGGCAGATGTGAGTGGTATTCCCAGGTCCGACTCTGAGCTCTCGCTGTACAGTCAGCCTTCTCTTGCCCCTAAAGGATGGGCCAGGGCCACAGCCAGCCCCTCCCATTCTTAGCTTTGTTTGCTCACCTCACCAGGGTGACTGGTCTCTTTGCCCACTTCTTTAAGGAACGGTGGTGGGGGATGATTTGCAGGGGCCATCACTGCCCCAACACAAAGTCACTGACCCTCCACCCACCAACCTGGAGCTTAGTGCCTCACTTCCCCATTCCCATCAGAAAGGAGGACCAACTCCATCACCCGTCACTAACTCCTGCCCAATTCTCTGTTCCAGTATATCTCCAAGAATGTGCCAGCCACAGACCATGTCATCCGAAGGGAAAATGAGACCACCTTCTCTGGGAGTCACTCCTGTTCTCCGTCTCACCACTGCTCCACGGCCACACCCACCTCCAGCCACAGGTGGGCACCACCGAGGTCACCATATAGACGTGTACCCGCAGAGAGCGAGGACACATGCATCACACACCTGCCCAGGGACACACAGAGAAATCCTCAGCCAGACTCCGTACTGAGGGCCCCTCTGATTGGGAGGATTGATGTGGGGGCCTCCAGATCAGAACCCACTGCCAAAGTTCATCTACACGCTCAGGGGACCAGATTCCCTTTTCCATCTACATCAGCCCCAGGGGAACAATGGCATCACTGCATTCCCACCTAATGACTAGTTTTGTTTGGACCTCATTAGCACCATTTTCTCTGGCATAAAGTGCTAACTCACTCAACTGCCCAAAGCTTTTTAATGCCCTCTCCTGGATTTGCCCACAGGAACCTAGTCCACCTTAGCTTCCTTCTCTCCAAAGGTGGGGAGGCCTGTCCACACAAGCACAAAGACTCACACACACAGCTCAGAAGTAACATGGTTGGCCCCTTTCTTCCCTGGGGACCAGCATGCCTTAGGCAGGCTCCCATGTGACTAGCCTTTGGGGCTGGGCTCCTGAGACAGATGGCTAAGGACTACAGGAGTGGAAGAGCTAAGGCTGGGTGCTGGGTCATGGGGGTGCAGGGAGGGAAGCAAGAGGTGTGTGCATGCTGTAGCTCACCCATTCACAGGACCCAGCCCTCCTTTCCCTATGTTGGGGTTGGGCATTTGTGACACTACACATCAGCCCAGAGTGGAGAAGGGCAGTGAGCTGAAAGAGCCTGAAATGGAATAAAGAACCAGGGAGGGGGTGGGCCTAGGACCACACCTGCTATGCGGCCCTGCCCCTTCCGGGCCCTCCACCTTACCCCCTCCTGGCTTCTTCAGGCATGAGAGCCACACATGGAGCCTGGAACGTTCTGAGAGCCTAACTTCCGACTCCCAGTCGGGCATCATGCTGTCATCAGTGGGCACGAGCAAGTGCAACAGCCCAGCATGCGTGGAGGCCCGGGCACGGCGGGCAGCAGCCTACAGCCTGGAGGAGCAGCGCAGGACCACCGTACCACCTTACCATGACTCCATAGACTCCCTGCGTGACTCTCCACACAGTGAGCGGTCAGTTCCTACCCTATGATCTATGCTCCACCTTGGCCAGAGAACTGGCACCACTAACCCAGGGATGACCTTCAGGGCACCTCAGAGCTTTATCCCATCTTTTAGGTGCACAAATAAGATCTCTAAAAGATCTGCTCAGGGACTGATGATGTTAATGATAGAATGGGTCTATGGCTGGGCCAGTGGACCCTGGTGTGCAGTGACCATCTAATTTAATTGTCCTACAAGGACACTTTTCAGAGTAGAAGAGGATGTTACTATTACTTGCACTGAAACATCAGGAACAAAGAAGGGCTGTCCCAAACTAATAAGAACATAGGGTTGCCTTACCCTTGTGTTACCTAAAGGCCCTGTGTCCCAGCAGGAACAGAAAGACACTAAGATTGAGCAAATTGGAGGGTGGGAGGAGACGTTGTCTGTGAGGAAACTGACCAGTGCCGGAGGGACATGAGCCAAGAATGACTGCAGAATGGATCAAGACACCATTGGGCTCCCGAGCAATTGACGCAGTGAGAATCACGAAGCTCCCCTCTTCCCTGACCCCAAGCCGGAAGTCACAGGGGCCAGGCCCCTCCTTTGCTTAATCCTCAAGTGGCCTTTGGCAAGTGGGTTCCGTGGGAGGAGAGCAGAGTACCAGGAATTCCAGGCTGGAATGGAGGGAGAAGAGCAGATGTTCTGCTCTCAACTCAGCCTACTCGGAGCTATCCCCATGCTGTGCAGGCCTGCCTGGGGATCCACCTGGTTCTTGCTTCCGGGGAGCTCCTGGCCATGAGCACAGACCACTGAAGCTCACAGCTCCAGTATGGAAAGTTCTAAGCACAGAACATCCAACCATAGCAAAGAAACCCCATGTGCTACAGGCTCTGGAAAGCACTCAGGTTTTCAAAGACCAACCTTTCCAAACCCAGCTCCACCACCTGTGTGATTTGGGGGAGGTTGACCACCTCTGTGTCTTTGTGTCCTCAGCTGTAGAACAGGGAGAACAATGCCTATCATCGTGGTTCTTGTGACGGCCACCAGAGATCACTTGTACAAAGCTCTTTGCTTCCTACCTGGTGTGGAGCTGGTGCTCACTAGGTGTAGCCATTGTTATCAATAGCAAAAGGACTCCTTAATGGTTGGAAGGTAGAGAGATGGGGAAAGTACAAGGGGAACATCTTGAGCTGTTCTAGCACAGGCACTTCAGAACATGGCTGGTGAGTGAAATGCCTAGAGCAGAGTGAACTGTGGGGAGAGGAGCTGGGCCTGAACAGGCAAGATGGGACCAGATGGATGGCTGAGGGACCTGGGCTTCTGCTTAGGGGGTGGGCCTTGAGTGGGTAACGCAGAGCTGTGACTCTGGGGACTGCATAGAGTGAAGGAGGAGAGAGACCCTGGAGTGGGGGGATCACCAGAGTAAACAACTAGGACCAGGATGGGGTAGCATAGGGTAGAAGGTAGCTCCAGCACAAGGAGAATAGGTACAACTTGGTGGTTAATTGGATGTGCATGTGAGAGAGGGAAGAGAAGGGAGTCCGTTGATTCAGAGAGTAATGGGGACTCTGGAGAGCAGTGAGGTCCTGGCTCTACTGTTTGGATGAGTGGCATGGAGGTGGGTGGTACCTGTACTGAAATGGACAAATGTTGTGCAAGAGGCTGATGGACTTCAGCATGGGGGATATGGGGGAAAAAAAGGGACAGGTGCCAGGGGCCCAGGCTGGGAGATATTAGTAAGGGACAACTGGAGGAACTGGTGGCCTTTAGGCCCGAGCAGGGACACTTCAGTGAGTGGTATCTTGGTAACTGTCAGCCCTGAGCTGAGGATCCTATCTGAGGTGTGAGCAATCATTTCCCTGAGGCAGCTTTTAGATTCAAGAGAAAATGTTTCCCCTACTGAAGTCATCAGCCAAGGTATAAATTGTTCCTGCAGAAACAGTGAGTGCAAGTCATAGGGGAGGCTAAAAGGGGGACTAGTGGCTTCTGGAATTGGGCAGTATGAATCCAGGTTCCTGCCTAGCCTCTGTTCAAATTCCAGCTCAACTATTTCCCTGGCTGTGTGAACCTTTAGTGACTTAAATGTTCTGCGTCTCAGTCTCCTCACATGCCACATGGGAGATAGCATAGGGTCTTATAGAATTAGTGTATTAGATGAGATCGAACATGTCAAATGCCCCAGCGTGAGCCTGACCCAAAGTAGCCATTCAGGAATAACGATGACTCAGCATCTCCACAGCAAAGGACCCTTCACCGAGGCTTATCGAGGTTCAGACAGGCATTGGGCTATAACATCCCACTGGTACATTTAAGGACTCGTAGTTCATCTCCACTTAAGAGATAACGAAACTGAGACTCGGAAAGGTTAAGGAAATTGCTTAAGGTTACTGAGGATTAGCACCACAGCTCTTGCAGGTGTGCGTGGTCTCCGTTCCGCCCCGGCCCACACCTCTGCCTCTCCCCACAGGTACGTGTCGGCCCTGACCACACCTGCGCGCCTCTCTCCGGTGGACTTCCACTACTCGCTGGCCACGCAGGTGCCGACTTTCGAGATTACGTCCCCCAACTCTGCGCACGCTGTGTCGCTGCCGCCGGCCGCACCCATCAGCTACCGCTTGGCGGAGCAGCAGCCGCTACTGCGGCAACCGGCGCCCCCCGGCCCCGAGCTCGGAGCCGATATGCAGCGCAGCTACGACAGCTATTACTACCCCGCGGTGGGGCCGGGGCCCCGGCGTGGCGCCTGCGCTCTAGGGGGCAGCCTGGGCAGCCTGCCCGCCAGCCCCTTCCGCATCCCGGAGGACGACGAGTATGAGACCACGCAGGAGTGCGCGCCCCCGCCGCCGCCGCCGCGCGCCCGCGGTGCGTCCCGCAGGACGTCGGCGGGGCCTCGGCGTTGGCGCCGCTCGCGCCTCAATGGGCTGGCGGCGCAACGCGCACGCGCGGCGCGGGACTCGCTGTCGCTGAGCAGCGGTTCTGGTTGCGGCTCGGTCTCAGCTTCAGAAGACGACGAGGACGACGCGGACGGGGCGCTGGCAGCAGAGAGCACGCCTTTCCTCGGCTTGCGAGCGGCGCACGAGGCGCTGCGTTCGGACTCGCCGCCGCTGTGCGGGGCGGCGGACAGCAGGACTTACTACTCCCTGGAAAGCCACAGCACCCAGGCCAGCAGCAGACACAGCCGCGGGCCGCCCGCGCGGGCCAAGCAGGAC
This sequence comes from Furipterus horrens, assembly GCF_987537825.1. Lineage (NCBI taxonomy): Eukaryota > Metazoa > Chordata > Mammalia > Chiroptera > Furipteridae > Furipterus > Furipterus horrens. Next base: position 74,211,598 of record NW_028327180.1, read on the forward strand.
TCAGCGCCCCTCTAGGGCCCGCCCTTCCCCCTCCCCGGTCTTTAAGGAGAAGGGAGACCACCGACTGGAGAAAGGAGGAAAAAATGAAATAAAAATATTTTTATTTTCTATAAAAGGAAAAGGTATAACAAAATGTTTTATTTTCATTTTAGCAAAAATTGTCTTATAATACTAGCTAACGGCAAAGACGTTTTTATAGGGAAACTATTTATATGTAACATCCTGATTTACAGCTTCGGAAAAAAAAAAGAAACAACAAAAAAAAAGAGAGATGGGCCAATTTTTTGACTCTTTAATAGAAACCTATATTGTGGTGCCTTTTGCTGTACGCTAATCTGGAGCTCCTAAAGAAAAGTCTGGGTTGCAGGGTGGGGGTGGGGGGAATGTAGGATCCTGAGCTGGTGAGGGTGAGAGAAAAGGGGCAGAGAAGAGGCTGCGCGGTTGGGGGTGGGGGTGGGGCGAGGTATGGGGCAGTGATGGATTGGCCCTTTGCCCCCTTGCAAGATCTCGAGTCCTGGGTCCCCTGAGGAAAGGCTAGGGATCCTAGGTTGGAAGCTAGAGTTGGGTCAGGTCACGTCCAGAGGGAGACTAAGGCCCAGCGACAGCAACCTGAATGGGGAGGGGGCCTCCCCACTCCTCACAGCTGCTAAGGGAGGGGGCACTGAGAACCAGGTCTTCCCAACAGTCCCCACCACAGGGAGGGGGCAGCTCTGCCAGGGCCCCAATGTTCGAGGCTCCTCCTCCCCCATCGCCTCCAGGACGCCCCTCCTCCTCTGCAGCATCTTCGTTTACAGGTTGTCTTTTCTATTTTATGCCTGCATGTCCTTTGCATTTCAGATTCTTTAGATTGGATGCATGGTCACGCTGGGACCAAGAAGAGTCACTGGGCAGTCTATTTGATCCCCCTTTTAGCAATAAAATAACCCCACTTCCTTCCAGTCTAACTCTCAGCTTCCAACCCACCTATGACTTCCACTTCCTCTCCAGCCCCATCCTCCCCACCCCCTAAAACTGGGTCCACTGCTAATTTGTCGAAAAGGTATTGTTTAAAAGATATCCCAAACAAATGGGAACCCTGCCCTGAATTGTCCAAACACCTGACTGTTGACACTTGAACATTTTTATATTATAAATAAAATCAGAAATAATTCATGTTTGACTGTGTGTGCCTAGCCCCCAAGTGAGGAGGGCAGACAGAAGATGAAGACCTGGGGGGCAGATGGATGGATGTTGGTTTGGGAGTTGGAAAGGGCCAAGGTAATCCCTGGAAGGAAGAGATACTCCCTCCAATCTCCCTGGCTCCAGTTCCCAGGACAGGCTCCAGCCCTCCTCCCTCTTCCAGGAACATTCACAAGGTATCCCCCGTGGCTGCTGGGGAACCTGGCCAAGGGGCTGACGCAAATTACTCTGCTTCAAGCTCAGCCTCAGAACCCTGGCCCAGTTCCTGCCCTGGAGCTACAGGAGCCGGACTGAGGCAACAGTTTCCGGGCCTAGGTGGGTGAGGAGGGAAGGATTGTGGGGTTGGCACTGTGGCAGCTGAAGCAAGATGACCCTTAGGGCCTCAGGCATGTCACAGGCAAAGTCTGGACATGCAGGGTGGATAATGGGTACCCTCAGCTGCCAGGAAGACCACAGCTGCTGCAGCTTGTAAGCCCACAGGGTGTTACACTTTTCCTGACTCTAGACCCCTCAGAGCTAGGGCTTGTCTAAACCTGCAGTCCCTAATGAAGAGTACATGATTTCAGGCATGGAAAAGGCAGAGGGAGGTCCAGGGTTAGGAAGCCTTTGCCCTCGTTGATTAATTTATTAAACCAGTGCCCAGCACCAGGAGCCATTAGGTTCCAGCCCAACATGAGGAAGTCTTCTATTCAAATTGCTCAAGTGTTTGACTTGTGTATGCATGCACTCAAATGCCCCCAGGGTGTGTCTGGTCAGTTCTGAGACCTATGGATAGGAGGGACAGAGATTTAGGATTGAGAAGATTTAGGTATCAACAGGGCCTGAGTTCAAATTCCACCTCCACCCCTCACTAGCTGTGTGATTTCTCTAGGCTGCAGTTTCCTCGATTGAAATGATGTTAATACCTACTTCAAAAGGTTGTTGTGGAGATTATATACATAAAGCATCCAGTATAGCTTCTGGCACATGATACAAGCATACCTCAAAGATATGGCAGGCTCAGTTCCAGACCACTGCAGTAAAGCGAGTCTTGCAATAAAGCAAATCGTAAACTTTTTGCTGGTGGAAGATCTTGCCTTCAATTTATAAAACATGCAACATCTGTGAAACAATAAAGCAACATGAAATAAAATGAGGTATGCCTAAAGGTGCCTGTTAATAGCTCATTTGATGATGGTGATGAGGACATCCTGTGTCCTGCATTCTTAAGTCACACAGAATGGCAAAAACTGGATGAAAGGGAGGTTATGGAGAAAAACAAATAATAAAGTCATTTTATTCATTGTGGGTCACTGGAAAAAAATACATTACAAAGAAACAAATGAAAATAATGAACTAAATGCTACAAAAACCTGCAAATCACTGACCCCCATCTGATATTTTCATCCAGATCCCCCTACTGGCTCTGAGTTTGCTGTTGGCTTTTAAATTTTTTGAAAGCCAGTAGTTCCTCTATGTGACCACAAGTAATTAGGAATGACCTCTTGGTGAACCCACTGACCTCTTCATGACCCAGCTTAGTGTCCTCATTTAACCTTTCTGAAAGGGAATTGCTGTTACTCTCTAAACTTTCAGTCAAAAACCACCTCCATGACTCCAGTGAACCCACTGACCTCTTTGTGACCCCAACTAATTAGGAATGAACTCTTGGTGAACCCACTGACCTCTTCATGACCCCAACTAATTAGGAATGAACTCTTGGTGAACCCATTGACCTCTTCATGACCCAGCTTAGTGTCCTCATTTAACCTTTCTGAGAAGGTCTTGCTGTTACTTTCTGAACTTTTAGTCAGAATGAACCTGTTGACCTCTTCGTGACCCCAAGTAATTAAGAATGAACTCTTGGTGAACCCATTGACCTCTTCATGACCCCAACTAATTAGGAATGAACTCTTGGTGAACCCATTGACTTCTTCACGACCCAGCTTAGTGTCCTCATATGTCCCTTCTGAGGACCTAGTTGCTGTTACCTTCTTAACTTTCAGTCAGAAAGCACCTCTAAAACTCCAATGAACCCACCAACCTCTATGTGACCCTAAGTAATTCTGAATAACTACCCGGTAGATGTATTGGCCTTCCCGTGATCCCATTTGGTGCCTTCATTATCTGCTCTGGATTCCAAGATACCTACTGAGAGTGTAAAGTCTGAACCTTGACTCCTTTCTCATCATTGCATCCACTCATTTGTTTCACAGGTGTGAAAGGGACCTGGGAGCAGGTGTGGCCAGAGAGGCCCTTCTCTACTCTGCCTCTAAAATTTCTGTGTTGGGCCGTTTTTAGTATGGCCTTTCAGGAAGAGGTGTAGTCTGGTTAAGTGTCTTCTTTACTACCACTCTGTCCCCAAGAGCACTTAGGACATTCGAGTGACTTCCTGAGTCAGTCTTCTTCCCCACTCTTCCAATTCTTTCTTCTCTCTGCCCGTTCATTTTTGGCTTGTCTCCCTCAGCCCTCCCAGAGTCCCAAATGGTGATGGTGACTGCCTGTCCCCCTCCCCTCTAGACTGTGAGCCCCATGTGGACAGGTAGCTGGTCAATCCTTTTCTCACCACAGTATCCCCAGCACCCAGCACAATGTGCCACACTGTTGACCTTCACTTAATAAGAGGATGAATGTTCAGCTGTCCTCAAGAAGCCAGCCTTCAGGAATCCCTGAGCTGTGGACACTTCCCAGGACCAATAGGTGGCGCAAACACTGACAGCATCTCACCTGGGGGGTCCTCCAGCCCCTGGATTTGGACAGTCCTGGAAAATGGGCATTACTTTAGGGGCAGAGGTTGTGGGGAGAAATCATGGTCCATTAGAATACAGGAAAAAATATTAGAACTTCGATTTAGATTTATTTTCATCTCATCTTTTTTAAATTTATATTTTTGTGTATGTTTTATAATGTACATAATATTTTAGTACAGTAGTACATGTATATAATTTACAATAAATGATACAATTAAGAAAGTGAACTAAAAAAATTTTTTTACGGATGGGAGGTACAACTAGTGCTCAGGGAAGCACATCTGTCTGCAACGGACAGGGCTTGCGCCTCTGCTTTCACTCACCTGTCCTCAGGAGACGGACAATGGGAAGCTGACCCCAAAAATCAAATGACTTTTGAGACAGCATGGAAAAAGTGCAGACAATTCTTTATGTTGCCACACTGCTCTTGCAATTTCACTTAAATGACCATTTAATTCCCCTCAGCAAAATGAAGGGGCCAGATGGTTTGAATATAAAATACACTTCAATTGATCTAAATTAATAATCGGGATTTAAATCACTACATTTCTCCATAAACTCACATGTCACCTGCATCAAATATGAGTGGGCTTGTAAATGTTGGGTACTTAGTTGCGAGGTTGACTTATTAACGAAATATGTTATCAGTGAGGTCAAATTGCTGGCCAAACTACAGTAATCTATTTAAAAGAAAGGATTTACTCATCATTACATTAAGTATGCCTTCACCCCCACCAACTGTCTGAGGAACGCAGCGTTTAAAGGATGCTAGTCTGTGATCATCGTGTGGGAAAATTCTTTCTTCCTATACATGTCCTTAGCTATCATTTCTGGGTCACTAGAAAAGCAAAAAAAATATCAACCTAAAAAACAATCAGCAACCTGCCATTCCACCTTTTCCCAAGACCAAAGATTAATGGTTTCCATAACCTTGCCCCACCAAACATCTTTGGGCTTATTGACAAGTGGCTATTTGCAAGGCAGAGTGTCTTTTATTCCTGTAGCAGTAGATCTGAACAAGAGGCCACCTCTGGAGCTCAGAGACCTGGCAGCACCAACATAAAGACCAAAAAATAAAGAGCCACAGTCCCATCCCACTCACACCGTGATGCCTGTGGAACAGATGGGGTGGCACACACACGCACTGTCTATTTATTCCAAAACATCAACTGTAAGAGCAATGTAAGTCACAGGTCAGCCGGAAAAGGGAAAAATGGAGTGAGAGGAGGTCAGCACTATCCCCACCTTCCCTCCCAGAGTGTCAGGGCCACCAAGGGGCCAGATAGCAGCCCTGAAAGAGGCTCTTCCTTCATCTTATTTCATCCTCTGATATCACAGTTCCAAAACCATCCTTAAAGGGAGTCCTCATATATATATAATTCCTCTATATACATTTATGTTCATATAAAAGAAAGCAGTAGTGGCCTCAATGGATGGAAGGTGAGGTGGACGCACACATAGGCAGAGAGAGACAGCTTGGCATGGAGGGTCCTGGATTACTGCGATGTGAGGGAGAATGGGGTGTGATCCCAGAGGTTGCTGGGTGGAGGGAGAGAGGATAGTGCTGGTGGTCTGCAGACCTGCTGCTGGTCAATTCAGAGGAAGGAGAAGGAGAAAGGGTGGGAGTCTAAGCTGAGACCTGGAGTCAAGACCTGCCCTCAGAAACAAGGGAGATGAGGCAAGAACTTGTAAGAAGACGAGGAGCTGGGAAGTCAACTGCCCTTTCCACTTCACCAGTTGAGATGGTATCTAGAGCATGCATACAACTGGCCTACAAAGTGAGGCTTCATGGTGAAGGGGGATTCGAGGGCCAGGGAGAGAGTCTGAGGTTCTGAGAAGCCCCAGGTTGCAAAATCAATGCCATGAAGATAATGTCCATCTCCTTGGCCCCTGGGGCTCTCCACACCCCTCTGGCTGCCCGTCAACTGCATGGAGCTGGTCTGAGTGGCCCCTGGCTGGAATTGTGCTCTCTGACCCCTCTGGAGGCATTTGCCTGCCTCTGGGGCCAGTCCATCCATGCCAGCTAAGTGTCAGTTCCAGTGGTATCCTTCATGGCTTTGCTGCCAGTCACAGTTCCATGGCCCTGGCTGAGGGCAGGGCTTGAGTGTGTCTTTCGGAGGGAAGAGTCGTCCCCTTCCAGGGTAGCCAGACGGGCCTCAATCCACTCCAGGTCATCTGAGCCCACTTTGATTTTCATTGCCAGGAGGTGGATATAGGTCTCATAACGGCTTTTCTAGGAAAAGAGCATTGAAAGGTCAGAAACAAAGTCAAACAACAACAAAATGTGAAAAACTATTTGTATCTTAGATGACAAAAGATTTAATATTCAGAGAACTCACAAAATCAATAAAAATGAGATAAACAATACAATAAAACAAATAGGCAAGCACAGGCAACAAAAGTAAAAATAAACAAATGGGATTACATCAAAAATTTAAACTTTTGTATATCAAAGGACACATTCAATAAAATAAAAAGGGCAATCTAAAGAATGGGAGAGAAATATTCTCAAATAATTATCTGCTATAAGTCTAGTATCTGGAATGTATTTAAAAAACAAAACAAAACAAAAATACTTCTGCCCTGACCAGTGTGGCTCAGTTGGCTGGGCATCATCCTGCAAAAAAAAGTCACTAGTTCAAATCCTAGTCAGGGCACATGCCAGGGTTGCAAGTTTGGTCCCCAACAGGGGCACATGCAAGAGGCAATCGATTGATAGTTTTCGCTCACATTAATGTTTTGCTCCCTTTTTCCCTCCTTTCCCCTCTCTAAAAATAAATAAATAAATTTTTGGAAAAAAAAAAGAAAACCTCCTATAAAGAACCCTATCAAAAAGTGGACAGGGGGCTTGAATAGTCATTTCTCCAAAGAAGATATACAAATGGCCAATAAGCAGATAAAAGATGTTCAACATCAAAATTATAATGAACTACCTCACAGCCATTAGGATGGCTACTCTAAAAGAAAAGGAAAAAAAAAAACAAAACAAAATACCAAGTATTGGTGAAGATGTGGAGAAATTAGAACCCTCGTGCACTGCTGAGGGGATTGTAAAATAATATATAAACGCTGTGAACAAGAGTATGGCTATTTCTCAAAAAGCAGAAAGTAACATTACTATATGATCCAGCAACATCACTTCTGGATATATATCCCAAAAAATTGAAAGCAGGGTTTCAAAGAAATATTTGCATACCTATGTTTACAGCATCATTATTCACAATAGCCAAAAGGTGGTAGCAACCAAATGCCCAGCAGATGAATGGAAATACAATATGAGATGTACATACAATGAAATATTACTCAGCCTTAAAAGGGAAGGAAATTCTCACATATGCTACAACATGGATAAACCTTGAGAACATTACATTAAGTGACATAAACCTGTCACAAAAACTCAAGCTCTGTGTGATCCCACTTATATGAAGTACGTAGAGTAGTCAAATTCAGAGAGATAGAAAGTAGAATCATGGGTGTCAGGGCTGGGGGAGTGGGGGCGGGTTGAGGAGTTGTTTAATAGGTATAGAGTTTTAGTCTGGGAAGATAAAAAAGTTCTGAAGGTTGGTTGTACCACAGTGTGAATAGCCTTAACACTACTGAACCACATACCTTAAAATGATTAATATGGTAAATTGTATGCAATGTGTATTTTATCACAATTAAATTTTTTAATCCAAATTAAAATAGCAATGAGACACCATTTGTTAAACCTGGTGAAGATTAAAGCATTCAATAATGTCCAGGGTGGTGAGGACATGGGAAGTGAGGTAAATTCACAAGCTATTAAATAGTTTGAAAATTAGTAAACATTTATGAGGGAGATTTGACTGAGGGCCTTTGACACTGAGCTTCAGGCCTTCACCAGTCGGGGGAGGAGGGGTCCTGGAAGAAGCAGAGAATAATGGTCAGGAGACTCTACTCTTGCCCAGCTCAGGCACATGAAAAGAAAGACCCTCCACTGCTAAGCTTCACCTCCCCTCCCCCACCACCTCCCTCCTCTTGCTCCAGTCAAGTCAGGCAGGAGTGAGAAACACCAGGGCAGTATAGCTACAATCTATCAGTCTATAGCCCGGGTTGGGATTCTGGCTCGAGTTTTTTAACTGTGTCACCTCAGCAAGTGATCTGACCTCTCCAAGCCTCAATTTCCCTGTCTGTAACATGGGGATAACAGAACTCATTTTACAGAGTTGATATGAGGATTATATCAATCAATGCAAGGCAAGTGACAAGAATCACACCTGGCAGTTCACAAGACATTAGTCCACTGTAGCATTTGCCATCACCATTTTTAGGTTGCAGAGAGAGTGGATCTGAGAAGACTTTCAAAAACTACAAAGCTTCATGTTTTTCAAAAGGTGGGGAGCTAGCCTGGGAACTCTCCTCTCTCACCCACACCTCAACAGAAAATCAGTGTGGAAATCTAGAGACTGAGATTGCTGACTTCCTGCCCTTCCTGCTCTGGGGGCTTCCTAGCCCAGTCCCCACCTCTCTGTCTGTCCACTCCCAGGTGCAGGGCAATCTGAAGGCCCGTCCAAAATGGACAGGTGGTTCCTGCCTTCCTCCCCCAAGCCAACCTTATCCTTCACCCAGCGAAGGTGATACTCAGTCAGCCCCATTTGCAAAGCATCGGGGGGCAGAATCAGAGTCGTGGGCAGAGAGAGACGAGGTGGAAAGAAGGGAGAGTTTAGAAGAAAAGATTAAGCTGCTCTGCTTGGGAAACATGGCAAAGAGGAAAATGTGACAAAGGGGGGAAGTCATGTGGATAGGGCTTGAGAGTTCTGTAAGCTTGGTTGGGAAAGCTTCCTGAGAAGCTGAGCCTGTGGGGAAGTGGAGGCAAGGAGTGAGGGGTGGTGAATTGGGGGTGGGGGGTGCCTGGCTGAGCCTGGCTGGTGCTCTTTGAGAGATACAAGTGAGGGCACAATTGTTTCATTAACAAATGACAGCTGGACTGTGCAGACTGGCCCACGGGAGGCCATGCACAGTCCATGATTGCCTCAGGGGAGCCCCCAAAGTGGGGATCCCCCAAACTAGGAGCTCCTGGCTAAGGAATGGTGTTGGTGGTGGGAGGTGAAAGATGGAAGGTGGCCTCTTCTGGTCCCAGCCTTGCCCTTCACACTCTGTCCCCCAGAGGGCCCACCTCGAACGTGAGATAGTGCTCCTTCAGCCGGCTCTCCTCCGCCTCCTTGGACTTGGGGCCCCTCTCCACTGGGTGACACCTGTGCTCAGCCAGCTCTGCAGTCACCTGTCTCAACTTATTCTCATGAGAACGCAGCTGCTCCTCCTGCAAAGACAAGTCCTGGGCTGTGAGGTCCACTCTCAGGATGTCATAGGAGTATATCTAATCCTGTCCTGCTAGGATATGCTTCACGACAGGGAAATTGAGGCCTGGCCAGGATCATCAATACGTGGGGTTAAGCCAGACTCCAGATTTGAAGGAGAGCACCACCTTATTCCTTCCTCTTTTCTCATGTTGGCATCTGCTCTCCTAGATACCTCCCAGCAGGCTTGGGAGGTGAGAGACCCTCAAGCTTGTATGTGCATATAGACACTCCCTGACATAGACACACAATCACCCAGACACCCCCTCCCCAGCTCATATGGACTCTCACATGCTCACACAAACACACTGGACCAAGGGAAGCCTGGTCTTGGCAATTCCAAGTTCTGCACAATGCACACATGCTCTTACACTCATGCCAGACACATATGATGGTCACAGACCCTGGATGACACCAAAAGAAGGCAGAGACACTGTCATACAGACAAGCACATGCACACATCCCACCCACCACAGTACAGCCACATTGCTTTGTGCTATGTGGACAATGGGCTGTGTGTATGCATGTGCGTGTGTGTGAACACATGTATGGCATGGGTGTGTGTGCACTGGCTGGGCATGCGTAGGGGCTCTGGGCATAAGCAGCAGCCCCAGGAGCTCAGTGGAGAGATCCAGGACAAGGGCCCAGCAGGAAAAGGGCCAGCAGCTGGCAAAAGCAGGAGGTGAGACGCCTTCCCTGTCCTCTGCCTCTCCAGTAGTGCTCCCTCATTTATTTTTTCCATCAAAAGAAAAAAAAAAATACCTGAAAAACTGGAGTACAAATGAACTGGAGTTTTTTTAGGATTACAAATAAAACATTTAAGGGTAGATGACTGGATGAAGGGTCAGCTGAGTCTCCCTAACCCTAGCTCCCTATGACACACACATTTTCTCACATTCATGCCTAAACATACATGATGCCCAGAGACCCACAATCATACCCAGAGGATACACCGCCACTGACATAGAAGCACACCCATGCCACCCACCACAGCACAGCCAGGCCAGTGCTGTGTGTGGCCTCAGTCTCCCCTTCTGTAGTGGGAGTTGGGTGCAGTGAGGATGGAAGAGAATATCTGCCCCTTACCCTTATCTCCAAGCCCAGGACACTGTGCAGGAGCTGAGAGGAGGGCTATTGAACGATGGGGCCTGGCATGGGGGAAGGCAGCCTGGGGAGGCGGTGTTGTGATCCTAGGAGCTTGTACCTGGCAGAGGCGAGTGGTGCAGGAGGGCAGCAGGGGCCGGCAGAATTTCTTCATGGAGCTGACAGCAGCCGGGAAGGCCGGGGCTGAGAAGATGGCAGCTACCAGATTGATCCTAAGGATCCAGGACAGCATTTCTTCTTTGCTCCTGGGGACAGCATGGGAGGGGAAAGGGCACCAGTTTCTCACAATGGGACTCCCTCTTCCTGACCCAACACCCAGTACCCAGCACTAGCCTGGCACAGACAGAGCACAAATACCTCCATGTAGGTGGGCAAAGGAGTGAGGGAGGAAGGAGGGGTGAGGGCTGGATGGGCCTGGTCACATCCATGTAAGGAGCTCCCTTCTGTCCCAGCTCCCAGGCAAGACCTGGATTTTCAAGTGAAGATAAAGCTGCCAGGTCCAGAGCTAATGGCCATGGAGCTGAAGGATCCTAGAGCCAGCTGGCCCAGGGATCATTAGAAGCAGCTGGTTGTCCTCATTACCTTCCTAGGCACGTACATGCCCAGCCTGAGAACTCGCCCACTACCCTCTCTCATATGAAACATGAAGTCACAGGAGGATGGGGTACAGGGTAATGGATGGAAGGCCTTACAGAGAAACTGTAGGGTGAGTCTCTCCCACCCTGACTGGAAGTGAAGGATGATTCATAGACTCCATCTGCCCCATATGTAGGGAGTTCACCTGGAAGGCTTGTTGAAACCCAATTGCTGACCCATCCCCAGAGATTCTGATTCAGCAGGTCTAAGGTGGGACCAGAGAAACCACATTCTAACAAGTTTCCAGGAAATGCTAAGGAGACCACACTCAGAGAACATGACTGTGGGGGACCCTGCTGTTGGTTTGTGCCAAGCGGATGTACTCATGGAGAGGAGCTTAGGCACCTTCCCTGAAGTGGAAGCAGCTGAGAAGAGGAGGGCAGTGCAGGCTCCAGGCTCCAGGCCCTGAGTCCAAGGGAGTGCAAGGGGGCTCCCACTCCTACTTACGGTGCTTGGAACAGGAAGACCCTCCAGTCAGCTGTCTTCAGCTTGAGCACGTTGGACTTCTTGCTGTAGTCAGAGGCCCTGGTGGCCAGAGCATGGTGCACACGAATGGCATTCTTCAAGTCACCCTCAGACAGAGCTTTGTCAGGCCTGTACTCATCCTGTACAGGTGGGGTGGGGGGTGGCCAACCTCTATCATGGCCAGGCTCTGGCTTACCGACCCACATTTTCTCCACCTTCCCCAACCCTCCCTCTCGCTCTCCCTCCATCAATGTAGCTTCCACCTTTTTCAACTGCTGCCATGCCAACCCCCAACTAAAATCACTCCAGGCACTCCTTCCTATGTCCAGCTTATCCCAGACACCTGAACAGCCCTTACATTGGATGTCCTCTGAGCCCCTGGGCAATTAAAGGACCCGTCCCTGAGCTTGAGTCAGTCCCCTGATGGAAAAGACCCAGCATCTACCTGCCTAAGCACCAGGTCCTGCCCAGGATCTTCCAGACACAAGGAGGGGCTGGATTGGAGAATGAGGTGGCCCTTAATGGGTAAGGACATTGAGGCAGTCTCACCTTCTGCAGGTACAGGATGGTCCCTTTGAGCACCGCGTAGAATTTCTTCCAGCCACGCCTCCCACGGGGCGCTGAGGATGAGGCACAGGTAGTGTGGCCAAAACCACCCACCCCAATATCTCCTCTTCCCCTGCTTCCCCCACACATCTATCTGCATGTGAGTCCCCAGAGAAGTGGCAAAGGGGGGGTGGACCCCATCTGGACTAGCATCCCTCCCCATGCCCCTTCCCCTGCCTGACACCCACTCCTCTTGCCATCCATGTCGGCGTGAGTCTTCCGAGTCAGCACACCATGCTTGTAGGTGGTAGCACTGAGAGCCTGTGGGACATCCAAGAAGGGGTTGCCACCATCCAGGATCCGTGTCACCTTCTTTGTGCCAGTCCCAAACTTGTCATCCACCAGCTCCGACAGTGATTTCCTCAGTTCATCCTCATCACTGGGAAAGTACTAGGCCTGAGTACCACCTCCAGGGAGGCCTCAGACCCACAACGACATGCCTTCTCCCCACTGACTATCCTCTGGGGGCCAATTGAAGTGAAGCACAGAGAAGAGGAGGTTCCAATTCCAGATCACAGCTCCAGATCTTTGATTCCTCCCCTCAAGTCTTCAATTCAGACCCCTGACCTCTGATCTTTGATTTTTGACCTCCAAGCTCTAATCCTCACCCTTGTTCACAAAGTTGGAGATCTTACTATCTCCAGACCTTGTTCCTGGTCTTCCTTCTCCTCTCTCCAACTCTGAAAGCCCAGCTCCAGGGATCAGTAACTCATGGCCAGACTGAAGCTGTGCCCCAAGCCCCACAGACATGCTGAGGGAGGGCAGCCAGTAGATGAGGATCCCCATGGGGCCTTGATAGAAGAATACCAGCCCTTTTCCTTAGGGGTGATATTTCTAACAATCCCTGGTTGGGACCTCTACACAAACCCAAAGACCCAGGCTGCCTTGGGGAGAACAGCAGGGCAGGGCAGCCACTTTCCCCAGAGCATCTCAGTCTCCCCAAATTAGCAAGGTCACCACATCCAGGTCTCACTGAGTTCACAGGGGAAGAAGTTAGGGGGAAGTTGCCCTTCCCCACTGCCAAAAACACTTGCCACCTAAACATGGTCATATTCTTGGGGCCATAGGGGGACCCATTGCCTTTTGACTACTTACTTCCCAGAGAGGAAAGAGTTATCATCATTTGGGAATAGTGGTAGTATCCCCAGTACAGAAAACCAGTGTGGATATCACGGAACTAAAGTCACAGTTCATCTGTTCTATAACAGTGTGAACATTGCACACTTTTTATCAAGACAAAAAAGGGGAACCCAAAGGGAAACTCAACACCAGGTGCTTGGCCAGCTGGACAGGGGTCAATGTGGCCCTGGGTTGGGAGAAATCAGCACCATGGAGAGTGGCAGGAGTGACTTCCCTGCAAACCCCAGCCATGCCCCCTCCCCCTCCCAGTGATTCACTCTCCCCATACCTGTGCCATGGGCACTACTCACATGGCCCATTCCAGCTTTTCATTCTTGATGGAGTTGTAAAGGGTCTGGGAGAGGGGTAAAAAGAGAGAGGAGCTTTGATGAAAAAATCAAAGAAATCTCCATCTACCTCTAGCAATGTGGACGCAGTGAGGGAGCACTTTTAAGCCAGTGGGATAAAGCAGATGTTTGATTCATACTTGTTTGTTGGATGGGTGAATGAGTGGGGGTTGCAGGTGGATGATTCGGTAGATGACTGGGTGGACAGATTTGAGTATGAACAGGTAGATGGGTTGGGGGGTAGGTGGGTGGGTGGGGAAATGGGTGGGCGGTGGGTGGATGACTGAATGTGGAGTGTGTACAGGGATATTTAAGGGTATAGGGCATGTCTGTATGGCTGACGGGTGAATTACTGAGTTGGTGGGTGAGGAGATGGAAGGATGGATGCATGGAAGCCTGGGTAGGTGGGTAAATGAGTAGGTGGGGAGAAGTGGGTTAGCTGGGTGGTGGGACTGTGACAATTTGATCTCACAAATACATTCTTAACAAGTGCTTCTTGGTGGTGAAGAAATAATTATGGTAAGAGAGTGACGGAGACGATATTCTACTTTTTAACCTCCAGATTCACTATCCAACTGCCCAGATGGTATCACCAAGTCCTTCAAACTCACTATCTAAAACTGAACTCATCTTCTACCTGCCCCCCCCCCAAAAAAACCTGCTTTTCTTCTTCCAAGGCCAAGAATTGAGCAGGCTTGAAAGGCCAGAGTTCCACTGAGTGTCAGCCTCAAAAGAAAACTAGATTCCCTTAATTCCAGTGATGTTGAAGGAATGAGTGGGCTCTTCTCCATGATGAACTTGATGGTGGTGGTGGTGGTAAAGGCAGTAGTGATGTTGTGGCAGCCGTGACCATTGGTGGCAGTATTGATGATTACCATGACAGCAATAATGATGATGTAGCACTAAAAACATATCTTGCAAAGCCTACCCCTTCACCTAACTCAAGGAACACATAATAGTCAAACATTGGGCTGGATGGCCTCTAACTCTGTTCCAAAATTATGATGGCCCTTACTCCAGTATTAAGAATATGAAATATCAGGATGTAGTGGAGCAGAGACCTCTCTCCTCTCTACCCACCCTGGTACAGCTGGAAGCATGGAGACCCTTAACAGGTCATACCTTCAGCAGGTCTTTGGAAAAGTCTTGGCCATCATTCAGCTGGTCCAAGTTGGCAATGAATTGCTGGCAGGACATCTTCTTGCCAATGTTCTATAATGAAAAAATGGTTCTGCCTGAGGGTCGGGATGGAGGCTGGTGTGGTCCCCACACCTGCCCTGCCCAGCCAGAAGGGATAAGACAGCATCAAGGGCAGGACTTCCTGTTGTCTCCAAGAGTTTATGAAACTCTCTTTCACATTCAAGATTCTACTCAATCCTCAAGCATCATGAGAGGTTGGGGTTCTCTCCAAACCCAGGTGGAGTCAGATTGAATGATGTATTATAATAGTTGACATTTTCCAGGTGCCTACAATGTTCCAGGTATTGAACATGACATGCATTATCTTGTCTCCTTCTCACAACAAAGAGGAGGTGAAGTGGTTGTCATTACTACCCCCATTTGACAGGTAAGGAAACTGAGGTGCAGGAAGGTGATGTGTCCATGGTCCCACAGCAAGGAAGTGGAAGGGCTAAGTGTGTCTAACACCAAAGCCCATGCTCTCACCCACTACTCCATGGTTAACTCTCCCAAGGTCACCCAGCACCAGAACTTGAACCCAGGCCTCTTGGCTCCTGAGCGGAAGCTCTGTGTATTCTGTCACAACTGTCTCACCCTGTCACTTGTACAGAAGGGCAGCAAGACCTCCAAGAGGTAGGTGAAGTGAAAAAGAGTTTGGTCTTATGAAAAAGAAAAATCAATTCCTACCATCTATACCCCATGCTGAGCTCGGCTGGGACCAAGTGAACCTGAGCAAATAGTTTTACTCCAGGAGGTACAGACAAAAAAACTGGGAATAAATATAGCCCTGATTTCTGCCTTCTTTTTTACCCACTAAGTAGCAAAGGGACTGCAACCCTACAAACTCAATGCCTGATATTTTAGACTCTCCTTGCAGTGTCCACATTTGAGGAAATACTGGATGACACGTCATCTTTGTGAAGACAAAGACCCTTGAACACCAGATACTGATTGGTATAGAATTTTGTGGATTTAGGTTTGCTATAAGGCAGTGTCTCCCAAGATTTACCTACCAATGGAATAACTATTCCCCTCAAAAGGGATTTCATAATCAAATAAGTTTATTTACATGTTTCAGAATCTTTAACAGGCTTAAATGTGTTAGATGTCTCCAAGGAGAAGATTTAATGGACAACTTCCCAAATTTATTGGTATTGGCGCCATTTTAGAGAAAAGACTCTATTAATATCATGTGGAACATTCACACCACAGAAAATAATTTAGAAAACAATAATATAAGGCTTTATATGTAGCTGACAAGCAAGAATTTTCTACACCTTTTCCAAAAGCTTAAAAGATCCTATGTGTGCCTTGATATGGTATGTTTATGTGTATATATATTTTACATGTATGTGTATGTATATATATGTGTAAATGTATATAGCTATTTACATATGCATTCATAATAAGAAGTATAGGGCAATATTGATAATATTGTCTGAGCTCCACATACACTGAATATTCACCAGCCATCAGTCATGAGGGCAAAATCAAAAAATAAACCAGGCAATCTTTCCAATCCTAGTAACAACAGACTAGCTTGTTGCAGATGAACTCTCGCAGAAGAAACAATTGCTGATCAAAATATTAATGAAACATGTGGGTGAAGGCGTTGGGGAAATATGAAAACAGTGAGGACTTCAAGGGTAAACATGCTGCAAAGGAGGGAACTATGGAGAGGTAAGCCCAACAAGGAGCAGCTTTCCTCCTTGAAGCATTTGCCAATTCACAAGCAGTGGCTAAAAGGCTGAGCAACTGAGTGGCCTTATAAGGACTGGAGAACAAAAACTGGAGTTCAGGACCCATCAAGGACAAGGGGCCCTGGGAAATATCTCAATCATACTTCCAAAAAAATGAAATTAAGAAAGGAAATACTAAAGGAAGTCCTTCAGACAGAAGAAAAATTATTCTAGATGGAAGCATGGAGAAGCAGAAAGAAATGAAGAACAAGAAAAAGGGTGGCCAGATCTAAATGAATATATACTGATTGTGGAAAGCAACAATAATAATGTTTTCTGGGGAATAAAATATAGAGAGAGAGATATAATAGTTAAAAACATGATGACAGTAGTATATATGTTGAGAGGGCAATAAGTGGAGTTAGAGTGTTTTAAGGGTATTTTGTCCTGGCTGGTGTGGTTCTGTTGGTTGGAGTGTTGTCCCATACACCAAAGGGTTGGGAGTTTGATTCCTAGTCAGGGCACATTAATAGGTTGTGGGTTTAATCCCTGGTCCCCGGTCAGGGCACATATGGGAGGCAACCAATATATGTTTCTCTTTCTCCCTTCTTCTCTCTCTAAAATAAATAAAAATATATCCTCAGGTAGCATTAAGAAAAAAGAAAGAAAAAACATACAGTAGCCTGGTACATTTGAACTCAAATATATTGGTAATTCATTACATGGTCAAATTAAGAGGCAAAGATTATCAGACCTGGATTTTTAAGTGTATGATACAAGAGATGCATCTTAATGTAATGGAAAACAAATCTTGCAAGCAAAGGATGGAAAAATACATAAATGCAAATATTAACAAAAGAACTTCGGTATAACCACACTAATATCTGACAAAATAGACTTGAAGACAAGAAACATTACTAGAAATAAAGTGAGACAATTAATAACAATAAAAGTGTCAATCTACCAGAAGATATAAGCATCCTAAATTTGTGTGCAATTAATAACAGAGTCTCAAAAAAATTGATAGAACCAAAAGGAGAAAGATATATTCACAATCTTGGCTGAAGATTTTAACACTGCTTTCTCAATAGCAGAAAGAACAAGAATACTAAATAATTAACTAGTTGAGACTTCTGGCCAAAATGGAGGCCTAGACTGACAGCTCCATCTCCCTCCACAACTAAGAAGGAATACAACTACTGCAAAACCAGAAATAACCAGAAGTTCCAGAAAATAAATGGAAGTCCAACGTATGAAGTTATAAAGAAGTGGTGCTCGTCCAGACGGGTAGGAGGGATGAAGCCAGGGAGGGGAGGAGAGGTCAAGCTGTGCTGGCAGCGGAGGCAGCAGCGGCAACAGTGGCAGGACGGCGGTAAGAACAGACACCTGCATTTAAGGGGAGGCAAGGAGTGCCTGGGGAGCACCCCCAGCTGCAGACCATACCTGTCAGCTTGTGATTCCAATGCTGGGGAAGGCAGACCCCCAATGCGTTGAACTGTGAGGCCTGGAGGGGGTGGGGATGGAGGAGGAAGCTCCCAGTCTCTCAGCAGAGAGTGAATGACAGAAATTCATCTTGGACCCCCACCCCCACAGAAAACACACAGCATGGTGAGAAGGGTCACAGTGTTGTGACAAGTGCATGGGGCTCCGCCCCTTATAGCATAGGAAGTGTGGCAGCTCTGCTCAGGAAGCAAAGGTAAACACAAAACTGTCAGGATCGCACAGATCATGATAGAGATCCTGGTGACACAGCTGACCAGAAGCAAATATCTAATCTAACGAAGCAGCAGATAGAAAAATCTTTCTGAGGCACAGTTCAGAGCTTTGGTTATAAAAATGCTTACAGACCTAACAGCAGATTTTTAAACAAGACAGGGAAGGAATGAAGGCTAGTCCTGCTGAAATGAACAAAAACACATACGAAACTAGTGGTGAGGGAAAGAAAACCAAGGATCAAATCAACAAATCGGAATATAGGGAAGGAACAAATAGTCAACCAGTGCAGAAAGAGGAAACGAAAAGTGAGGAAAATGAGGAGAGGCTCAGAAACCTCTGGGACAGCTATAAGCAGGCCAACATCCAAATCATACAATTGCCAGAAGGTGAAGAAGAACTAGAAATTCTAGTAAGGAGATAGACTTATAGGTCCAGGAAGCACAGAGAGTTCCAAAAAAGCTGGATCCAGGGAGAACCACACCAAGACACATTATAATCAAAATGTCAAAAATTAGGATAAAGAGAGAATCTTAAAAGCAGCAAGAGAGAAGAGAATTACGTACAAAGGGGTCCCAATAAGACTATCAGCTGATTTCTCAAAAGAAACTCTGCAGGCAAGAAGGGACTGGCAAGAAATATTCAAAGTGATGAAAAGCAAAAACCTACAACCACAATTACTCTATCCAGCGAAGCTGTCATTCAGAATAGAAGGGCAGAGAAAGTGCTTCCAGGACAAAGTAAAATTGATGGAGTTCATCAGATCCAAACCACTGTTAAATGAGATGTTAAAGGGACTTGTTTAGGAGAAAGAGGATCAAAACTATGAACATTAAAATGAAAACTGTACCACAACAACCAACAACAGAAGCAAGGAAATCGAAACAAAGGCAGGCTAAGTAGGCAACGAGAGTGGGAAAAGAATTATAGGTATGGGAATATTACGAGGGGAGGTCAGCAGGGAGGGGAAGGGGGAAAAGGAGGGAGGTGGTATAGGAATTAAGAAGCATAGTGGGAGGGAGGGGAGTAGACAGGAAGATGTTGAGAAGAACTATGTGCACCACCAATGGGCATGGACTAAGGAGGGGGGGACAACTGGAAGGAGGGGGGCCACTGGGTGGAGGGGAGCAAAGAGAAAAGAAATTGGAACAACTGTAACAGCATAATCAATAAAGCATATTTTTAAAAATTAATCAGTTAACAACAATCACATAGGGCCAATCAATTAGATAACATAGATAAAATGGACAAATTCCTATAACCATACAAACTACCAAAACTGGCTCAAGAAGAAATAGGAAATCTGAGTAGGCCTATAACAAATAAAGAGATTGAATCAATAATCAAAAACTTCACAACAAAAAAAGCCCAGGACCAGAATGCTTCACTGGTGAATTTTACCAAACATTTAAAGGAAAATTAACACCAATATTTCTCAAACTCTTCCCAAAAAATTAAAGAGAAGGGAATATTTTCTGACTCTTTTATAAGGCCAGCATTACCCTGATACTAAAACTTGACAAAAACATCACAGAAAAAGAAAATTACAGAACAATATCTCTTATGAATATAAATGCAAAAATCCTCAACAAAATACTAGCAAACAGAATCCAGCAGCATATTAAAAGGATCATATACCATGACCAAGTGAAATATATCCCTAGAATGTAAGTGTGGTTCAATGTACAAAAACCCACTAATGTAATACACTGAATTAATAGAATTGGGGCAGAGGTAGAACACATGATCATCTCAATTGATGTAGAAAAAGCATTTGACAAAATCCAACACCCTTTCATGACAACAGAACTGAATAAACTAGGAGTAGAAGAGAACTTCCTCAACATGATAAAAAGCATCTATGAAAAATCCACAGCTAACCTCATACTCAGTGGTGAAAGACTAAAAGCTTTCCCCCTAAGATCAAGAACAAGGCAGGATACTCACTTTTCCATTTCTATTTAACACTGTACTGGAAGTTCTAGGCAGAGCAATTAGAAATAAATAAATAAATAAATCTCCATTCACAGGTGACATGATTTTATATATAGAAAATTCTAAAGAATCTAAAGAAAAACTTTACAGCTAATAAATTTCAGCAAAGTTACAAGATCAACACACAAAAATTAATTGCATTTCTATATGTTAGTAATAAAGAATCATCAAGTGAAAGAAAATAATTCCATTTACGATAGCATCAAAAAGAATAAAATATTTAGGAATAAATTTAACTAAGGAAGTGAAAGACTTGTGCATTGAAAACTACAAATGATTGCTGAAAGAAATTAAGGATCTGAATAAATAGAAACACAACTTGTGATCATGAATTGGAAGACTTCATATAATTAAAACAGTAAAACTACCCAAACTGACCTATAGATTTAATGCAATCTCTATCAAGATTCCAATGGCTTTTTTATATTTGCAGAAATAGAAAAGCTTATCTTCAAATTCATGTGGAATTGCAAGGGATCCCAAAATAATCTTGGAAAAGAACAAAGTTGGAAGACTCACACTTTGTGATTTTAAAACTTATTACAAAGAGCTAGAGGAATCAAAGCAGTGGGACAATGGCATAATATTATACATATAGATCAATAGAATAGAATTAAGAGTCCATAAATAAACCCATTTTTTGTATTGATTTTTTAACAAGTGTGCCAAGACCACCCAATGGGGAAATAACAGCCTCTTCAACAAATGGAGATGGGACAACTGATGTCCACAAGCAAAAGAATGAAATTGGACACTTACCTCACACTATATATAAAAATTAACTCAAAATGGATCAAAGTTCTAAACATAAGAGCTAAACCTATAAAACATAGGGGTACATCTTCATGACCTTGGATTTGGCAGTGGTTTCTTAAACATGACAATAAAATCAAGCAACAGAAGAAAAAACTGATAAATAGGAAAAATCTAAAACTTTTGTGTACCAAAAGACACCAGCCTTGGCCAGTATGGCTCAGTGGATTGAATGCCAGTCTGTGAACCAAAAGGTCGCCAGTTTGATTTCCAGTTAGGGTACATGCCTAGGTTGCCAGACAGGTCCCCAGTTGGGGGCATATAAGAGGCAACTGTCTCACACATTAATGTTTCTCTTCCTCTCTTTCTCCTTCCCTTTCCCCTCTCTAAAAATAATAAATAAAATCTTTTAAAAAAACTTTTAAAGGACACTATCAAGAGACTAAAAAGACAACCCACAGAATGGTAAAAAAAAAAAAATTGCAACTCCAAAATATACAAATAATTCTTAGAACTCAACAATAAAAAAAGCCTAACAGACCAATTAAAAATGGGCACAAGACTTGAATAGACATTTGTCCAAAGAAGATACATAAATGGTCAACAAACATATAAAAAGATGCTTGACATCACTAAAAATTAAGGAAATGCAGATCAAAACCACAATAAAGTATCACTTCACACCATTTAGGATGGCTACTATCAAAATACAGAAAATAACCATCGGAACACTTGTGAAATGCTGGTGGGAATGTACATTAGTGCCCTGGTTGGTATGGCTGTTTCTCAAAAAGTTAAAAATAACATGAATACAGTTTCAGTTCAGGAAATATCAAAAAGTTCTGAAGATTCTTTGCACAACAACATAAATAGCCTTAACAATGCTGAACTATACACTTAAAAATGGTTAAAATGATAAATTTTTATGTTATGGGTATTTTTACCACAATTTTTAAAATAAATTTTTAAAAATAGATAGGTAAAGGCTTTGAATAGGCATCACTCCAAAGAAGCTATATAAATTGCCAACTGGCACATAAAAAGATACTCAATATCAGCATCATTAGTCACTAGAGAAATGAGAATAAGAACCAAAAGCTACTCACTAGAACAACAATAATTATTTCTAAGTGTGTGGCGGGGATGGGGAGGAATAAGCATTGGTGAGGATATGGAGAAATTGAAACTCTCACACATTGCTGGTGAGCATTTAAAATGGTTCAGCCACTATGGAAAACAGTTTCACCATTCATTCACAAGTTAAACATAGTATTACCCTTTGACACAGCTAATGTACTCCTAGGAATTAAAAACAGGTGTACAAACAAAAAATTGTACATAAATGTTAATAACACTATTCACAATAACCAAAAGGTGGAAACAACCCAAATATCCAGCAACAGATAACTGGATAAACAAAATGTGGTACATCCTTGCAATGGAATATTATTCAGCCATAAAAAGGAACAAACTGCCAACACATACTATAACAAAATGTACAGAATTTACCATTTTAACTATTTTTAAGTGTATAGTTCAGTAGTGCTAAGGCTATTTACATTGTTGTGTAAATAATCTCCAGAACTTTTTCATATAACCTTGAGAATGTTATGCTAACTAAAAGATGTCAGACACAAAAGGCTGCATATTGCATGAGTCCATTTACAAGAGATATCCAACCTAGGCAAATCCATAGAGACAGAAAGCAGGTTAATGGTTTCCAGGGGCTGGAGGAAGGAAAAAATGGTGAGTAACTGCTAATGCGTTCAGGGTTTCCTTTTGGGGTAATGAAAAGCTCTGAAACTAGAGAATAGTAATGGTTGCACATCACATGAACATGCTGAATTCCACTGAACTGTACATGTTAAAATGGTCAAAATGGTAAATTTCTGCTATGTATATTTTACCACAATAAAAAAACCACTAAGGAGATAGAAGATTTTTACAATACAATTAAAAGACTAGACCTTATTGACACTTAGAGGACATTACAACTTCAGAATACACTTTCTTTTCTAGTCCACATGAAACACCTACTAAAACTGATCTCTCTCTGAACAGAAAAGTAAGACAATGAATTTCAAAGAAATGAAATCATACCAGGTAAGTTATCTGATTTAAAAAATAATAACAACAACCAAGCAAAAAGACACATACAAAGAAAAGAAAAGAAAAGAGAAAAGACAAGTACCTGGATTCATTCCAATGCCAAAGGGAGAGGGATGACTTGGGACCTCCAAGTTCCCATCTCCTCTCCCCACCACCAATCCCATTTGGATCCACAGGCCTCCCAGCCTGTCCTTGACCCTCAGACCCTCCCACAGCCTCTGTCTCCCAGCAGAAAAGAGTTTTGGCTGGTCAGGCCACAGACCCACCCCAAGGCCTGGGGTGTCTGAGGAGCAGGGGAGAGGTGAGGAAGAAAGGGGGATAGAACAAAGCAGGAGACACTGCTTCCTTGCAGGTCCTTTGAAGCCCTCATAGTAACTGCAACGGCCAGGCCCTGGGTTAAAGGCTTTATTAGCACTGTCTCCTTAAGCCTTTACAATGGGGGAAACCGAGGCTCCGTGAGTTAAGTAACTTGCCCCAGGCCACACAGCTATTGTGTGGAGAAACTTGCAACCCTTGCTCCTGATCATTGAGCAATAATGCCTCCAGAGAGAAAGACAGGATCCTCAACATCTCTTGGCTACTACTATGAACAATCCTGCCCCACCCACCTCTGATCTGAGAACATGTCGCTGTTTCTCTTCAGCTTGAGGGCATTGGGAGCCATGGACAGCTAAGCCCACCAAGCTCAGGGGTATTACCAACCCAGAGGTTCATTAAATAGCAGCTGCTGCCCTCCTTAGCAGCTCTTGGCCACAGAGAGGGACATCTAGGGCTTGGCACAGCAGTGACCATGTCCTGAGGTTGCTCTCAGGCCTGGCCAAGGATAGGTGGGGTGTGTTTAATGCTCCTTTTAACATCTGCTAGCAACACCTGATCTGCATAAACACAGAGTGAGCTGGTCTTGGGGGAACATTAGCTAGTTAATAGGTGTTAGTTCTGCTGACATTCCCATGGAATATACACATCTTCCCTCCTAGCCACACTCAGGCCATAGGCCCAGGTGGATATAACCCAAGTTGTCACACAACTTCTCTTCCTACCAAGGTCACCAAGGCTCTCACCTTCCCCAGGCCAGGGACTCCAGCATGCCCTTGCCTACTCGGACTCCCACAAGTCAGACTGTGGCCTTACATTCTTGACCCTGCAGGGATCTGTAGGCTGGGCTTTCAGGTTTTCCAGCATTTAAATGTTAATAGTAATAATGAATATTATTGTTATTCTCACATAATAATATTATTCATAACTAAATACTAGATGCCAGACCTTGGCGCTTGGTGTTGTGGCTATTAACTCTCAGCCCTCCAAGGAGGATATGGGGGAAGTCATTACTGCCACCTCACAGGAGCAAAACCTGGGACCCAGAGAGGGCCAGTGTCCTGTCCAGGGTCACAGAGTTACCACAGAGAGGCAAGAGTAGGATCTGTACTCAGGTCTGCCCCAGTTCTTTCTTCCACCTTATGTGCCCTGGACTTTCTGGGTTAACTCCAGAACCACACAGGATGGCCTGTTGTCCCCATAAGTCACTAAAATATCCTCAATCCAACAGGGGACTCTGACCACCCCTGGGTGAGCATGACAGGGCAGTGATTGGTGGGGCCAGACACAGTGATGGGGACATGGAAGAGAAACATGGAGATGAGAGTCTGGGCTCACAAGACATGCACACCAGCAGCTACACTTACCACCTGAGGGGGGTGGGCAAGAGAGCCCAAAGGGGGTCCCCGGAGCAGACAGAGGAAAAAGGAGTTATTGAGTTAGAACAGCATTGAGACAGTCCATGACCCAGACCACCACGGCCTCACAGCCCACCCAGGAACCCATCTGCCACTTCACTGTTTGCTTGGTGGGGGGCAGGGTGACAAGAATGCCCTTTGAGGAAAACTGCCATTTGACTGGTAGGTGCTGCCTGGGGTGTGGCACTTCAATGGGGCCACATTCGGGCCTGCTGGACGAGGGGTGTGATGTGATCTTTTAGCAACATCTGGCCTGGACGTGGCTAGGCTCACACATCTTATTTAGCACATCCCAAATTCCTGTGTGCCTCAGCTGTTCTCCCTGCCCTGCTTGAGCAAGGACCAAGGCACATCTCAGGTGGATAAACTAGGGCAGGGCCAAGTCTAGAGGCCACACTGCCCAGCAAGAGGAAGCATGAGTCCTAAGCAGATCTCAGGAAGGGAGCTAGAGAAAGGGCTGGCCCCCAGACAGTTCGGTGAGGCAGTGAGAGGACTTCTCCTCCCTCCCTCCCCAACTCACATGTCCGTGCAGGTCCGTGTTGAGCAGCATCAGGGCGCAGGTGAGCGTGTGAATCCCATCTGAATCAAAGACAGTGGCACCCTCAGTGTGAGGACCCAAGCATTCCCACCCCCAGAAGCCACTATCTTGTTTCCTGACAGAGCCAGCCTGACGCTCTTAAGAGACTGGAAGAGGCCAGACACCTGCCAAACGCATCTCTGGGCCCAGGGCCAGTGCGATGCTCCCTGCCCTACCCCCACTGCAGCACTGCCCAAGATCAGGGACAACCCCTTCCTCAAAGGAGTCCTGAACCCCTGGGCCTGCTCCAGCCTAAACTCCTGCCTCCTGTGGCCAAATTCACCTTGAACCTCAGACCCAGGAATGGCTCTGGTTCCCGAGCCATGTCCCTGCCATGGCCTCTGTCACTTCCAATAACTGGCCTAGTCACCCAGTTTCTGGAACTCAGTTCCATTCTTAGGCAGGTCCTGTGCCTAAGAGGGCTCCGAACCAGACCCCCACATCAGGACTGCTGCCACACTGAGAATCAGCATTGCAACAGGAGACCAGGGAGAATGAACACCCAAAGAACTGAATCTCTAGGATGGAGGGTCTTCAGGCCTGGGGAGTGACAATGGGCAAGACATTTGCAGGTCTCTCACCTAGCAGGCCATGCCATTCCACGTGCCATAGCTTATTCACTCATTGCTTATTGAGCAGGACAGGGTGGCAGGTGGACCAGGGGCAGGAAGAAGCCAGGGCCTGGCTGGGAGGCGCCGAGTGGGTCAGGCAGAATGGGGCGGGTGGCCGTACCTTCCGAGGTGCTGTCATCAGGGTTGCACTGGCAGTACCGGCGGGAGAAGTGAGTAAGGACCCGCTCTCGCTCCTGTGTCTCCCCCATCAGCGGAAAGGCCTTCAGGAAGGTTCTGGAGGACAATTCAGGGGTGCTGAGGGTCTCCCAGAGCCCTTGAGTCAGTCTGGGTCCTCCGCTACACACATACACACACAGAAACATACACAAACACACACACACACACCTGCCCAAGGGGGCCAACACTCTAGTGCCCCAGCATCCAAGCCCAGGGAGGCACTGCAGCCCCCAGGACAGCTTCTGGAGTTTCGGCCCTCATCACCCTCCTGGGCCCATTTGGAAGTAGGCAGGGGACAGATTGCAAGGAAGAAATGCAGAACACCTCGATGTCAGCATCAGCTCTTCTTTGGGGTAAATGTCCACTCCGCTAGGCCTGGGCCAGAATGATCACACCTGCCCCTCAGATGGCTCTGCCTCAGCCAGACCCACTCCTCACCCTACGTGCCACCAGCTGAGTGAGCCCCGGGCCCAGCCCTGGCCTGCCTCACTCTTCTCTCACCCCGAGTCTGAGCTGTCACCACAGGGTTCTTCACTCCCAATCTCAATCCTTCCTCCTACGCCTCTGGCCTCATCATGTGCCCAGGACACCTGCAACAGCCTCCATGTAGGTGCAGCCCTGCACTGCCTCAAATATCCTCCCTGCAGTCACCAGGTGGTCTTTCTAAACACACATGCAGTCAAGACTCACCCCTGCTTAAAATTTGTCACTGGCTCCCCAGAGCCCTCAGAACAATGTTCAAGCTCCTTACATCCTGACCTTCCTGACTACCCCATCTCCCTCCTGTCCCTTCAACCTGGCACCCACCTGCTGCCTCCCAACACAGCATGCACACCCTGGACAGAACAGGCATTTTTACTGCCTACTGCCTCTGAGCAGGCTGGGCCCCACCCAGAAAACCTTCCCTCCTCTGCTTGGCAGCTCTGAATCCCTCCCAAGGCCCAATTCAAAGGTCACCAGCTCTCGGGAACCCTGGCAGCTGATCCCCAAACCAGAGGGGCTGGAAGACAGGGCCGGGTGCCTCTCCTGGCAGAAACTGCAAGCTGAGACAGTTTGGGTCTCTATCTATCCTGGGTTCATGAAGCTAATCTGTTCCTAATTTTGCAACGGTTCATTTGGTTTCTGTAATGCCCACTCTGCCTTATCCTCTCTCATGCTGCTCCTTAGGCAACGTGGGACCTGTGAGCCCCATCTTGGCCAGCCCTTTCCCTCTGAGGCTTCCCAAGGCATCTAACACTGCTGACCACAGTTCAATCCCAATCAATCAACTGCTGTACAAAAACACTCTACTTGCCCCCTAGTTTTCCTCCTCTCCCCATTCTCTTCCCCTCAGCTGGTCCGCATCTCTGTCTGTTCCCTCCCTCTTCTCACACCAGGACTTTCTAAAACTCATCCCAGCTTCCTACTCCCAGATCAACACCCCTTCCCCAGGGGTCTTCACCAAGCCCCAACCCAGCACAACTGCCACCAAACCCGGGCCTTGTCCTCTCCTACCTGGCTCTCTTCAGAAGCCTGACACCTCTGAATCAACAGTTGCCAGCATGCTGCTATCAGCACTGCCTCCCAAATCCTGATGTATACTTGGCACCTGCTGTGGCTCCCCAGGGCCTCATCTATGGACTGACATACAAGGTCCTGCAGCTCAAAGCCCAGCCTCTGATCATGAGGTGATGCACGGAACACCTGCCCCAACAAGTCCTCCTCATTCCTATGAGAGCTTCAGCCTCGGCTCAGGCTAGCACAGCTTGCCACAGACCAACACATCCATTGGGAACGATGGGAAAAGCCTGCCAGAATACATCTCTCTTAAGCTAGGAGAAAACTGCTAACATGACAAAGAGCAAAAGGGCCTGGATTCTGGAGAGGAGAGGTGGGCTGGTGATTATGGGCACAGGCAGGAGGCAGAGCATTCGGGGGCTTCACAGAGCTGAAGGGACAAACCCAGAGGCTCAAGGGGCTGCAAACACACAGCCAGTTTTCCTTTGAGAGATTTGCCAAATTCTGTAATGTGTGGGGCGGGACATAAAAAGCTGAGCAGAGAGCCCCTGAGAAGCAGAGGGATTTGGTTTTTTGACAGTCTTGCCATACTGAGGAGACAAAATTGGATTCATGACCCATCCAAAGGAGAAGCCCCATGAACACACCAGGCCCCCTGTGGAAAGTCCAGTGGGACCTTCCTCCAGGCTGGGGTGAACCTTAAACTGATCTTCAGCTCAGCCTTGGGTGGATTAGGACTGCACCCCCTGCTTCCCTTAATTGCCTAGTGAAGGACAGGGCAGACCCTCTCCAAAGGTACATACAATGTTCTAGAGCCACTATAATTCCATACAAACTGTACAGCAGCTAATTAAAATGTTAAGTAGGCATACAAAGAGACTCTTTTTGATGGGGTCAAAGGAAAAAATAGACAATAGAAGCAGACACAGGTGATAGACATTGGGATGCGCAGACAAGGACTTTGAAATAACCATGACTAATATGTCAAGCAAAGAGAGGGGAATAAAGAAACCAAGTGAAAAAAGAGGGAATTCCCCAGAGAATTAGAATCTATAAGAAATATTTTTTAATAAAGTGAAAGTTCTAGAACTGAAAAATATAATAGTAGAAAGTAAAAACTCAATAATGGGTTTAATGCCCTGTTGCAGACAGAAAAAAGGTAAGTGAACTCTAAGCAGGGCAACAGAAAATAGCCCACCTGAGCAGAGAAAATAGAATAGAAAATACATTTTCAGAAGTACAGGAGACACGTGGGACACAACAAGAAGGTCTAATATGCAAAGACCACCCAGCCCCTAGCTCAGAGACTACAGTCTCTCCCCCAAGGGCTCTGGCCTGGTGTCATCCTGTCGGCTCGGCCACCAGGTCTGCTAGATACTGGGCTGCATCCTCCCACTGTGGCCCTCCTGAGGGGCTACTTGCTGCGTCCAAGCACCAATGGGACCTGAAGTCAAATCTCAGTTGGAAGGGGGGGTGGCATGTCACCTTCTTTCCTGTCCTAAAGAGTCGTGAGGCAATGCTACCTCCACAGGCCTCAGCACCCACCACATAGCGGGCACTCACTGAGTCACTGGAAGGCTGCTGCTCAGATGGCCCCTTCCCCAGCCTCCTTCAGAGGAGTTAAGAGACTGACCCAAGGTAGCACAGCAATTTTATGACAGAGCTGGCATGAGAATCCATATGTGCAGCCAATTCCACCTATGGGCACTGCCCCGTCCCAGCCCCACTGACCTGAGCGCTCTGTCCAGAGTCAGGCCCGAGAAGTCGAAGAAGCTGAGGTACTCCCCGGCCACCAGCCTGCTGAACTCATTGCTGCCAGGAGAGCATGGGGCGTCCATGAGAAGCAGGGCACAGCAAACAATGGGGGGTACATGGGCAGTGGTACCCCGGTACCCTGACCCACCCGCCCAGACCTGCCCGCCCCTGGCCACACCAGCCAGGGCATAAACTTTAAAATATTCCAGGGCACTGTTGGGGGAGTAGAGGAAACATGAATAAAAAATGGTGGATAACTTTGAATCTGGGAAACAGGTACATGAAGGTTTAATATATTTTCTGTATGTTTGAAACTTTCAGAATAAAAAGTTTAATTAGAGAAAAAGAAGTAGCCAGTGTGTCAACACTGTTGAAGGTGAGGTCTGGCGGTGGCCGCTGGATTCACAACTCAGGCTGCTTCTGACCCCGGCAGGAGAGGCTTCTGAAGGGAGAGGGTGGGGAAGAAGCCAGCCCTGGGCAGAATGCGGAGAAGGGGAGGAGGCAGAGGCCACCCAGGGCACAAAATCCTGAGAATTCTGGTTATAAAGCGGCAGGAAGAGGAAGACTAACAGAGGAAAGACTTAAGCACAATTACGTGCTTATGGGAAAACTCTTACAGAGGGAGGGGTTGAAAGATAAGGGAGGATGGGAAACAACCATAATGAAGGCTTCTGAAGGGAACCATTAGGTTGAGGGGGTCCCAGCCCAGCAGGAAGTGGGCTAGTAGTTGTGATTTCTGAGCTGGGGACAGGAGGACAAGGGCAGGAGCCACGCAGAGTTTGTGGAAGGTGGAGGAAGCTGGACAAAGGCAGAACTGCGGGATCCAGAAGCAGAGCCAACCTTAGCGCCTCCCTGTGGCCTAAGCCCCCAGTTAGCTCACACCTGGGGGTCTAGAATCTGACGTGTCCCCATCAGCCTTGTGAGCCAGGCCTGCTTCTGTCCTCACCGCCACAACCACATGCCACATCCCACTTCCCCAGCCCCAAGGGGCCGCTCTGCCACTGCCGCCCTCCCTGAGTGTGGGCCCTCACCCAGGCAGCCCAGAAAGGAAACAGATTTAGGGCAAGGCCAGGAATGAGGACAGTGGCAGAAAGCAGAGCTCTTAGGAACTGCTGGGGGCCCCCAAGCACCAGGCACCCCTAATGAAAGTCACCTACACCCCTTTAGGCTGAGAAAGACACTGGGCTTGCCTGGGGTCTGGGATGTGGGAGATAAAACTCACTTCTTGCCCAGCTGCCGGGCGACGTCACAGCGCTGGAAGCCCTCGAGGTGGTAGAGGCGGCGAGCCAGCCGGCGGGCAGCTTCACTGACCCCCTGGCACCCATTGGCCAGTGCATCTGTGCTGCCAGGCTCCAGCCCATCCGCGCTGCCCAGCTCTGAGTCCGAGTCAGACAGGCCATCCTTTATGCTGGTGTCACTGCTGAGGGAGTGGCGTGGAGAGGAGGGGCTCAGAGGCCCTGGGTCCGAGGCCCTGGGCAAGGACTGGAGGGTCTCCCCAGGCCCCTGAAAATCCACACAGGGCCAGAGGGAAGGATGCGCCACTGCACCAGGAGGGGATGGAGCCCCTTGAGTGAGATCATTAGCTGCTCCACAAACCCACAGCAGAACTCCCTGGCCCCATCAGGCTTGACAAGCCTGGAAGGGCAGAACAGACCCTCAGGACTGGGGTGGGAAGTCTGGGTGCAGAGGAAGGACATGATGACCTTGGAAAGGGCTGTTCAGTCTGGCTGCTAGGTTGCCCTCCCTTGCTTTGCCTCCTCTGGGTCTATTCCCCATCTGCTCAATGGACCCAGCTCTCCGCCTGGGCCCGACCTCACCTGGCTGAGTTCAGCAACTTGTCTGTGTCCTTCTCCTCTTCCTCCTCCTCATCCCCGCCTGGGCCCTGGGATCCATCTTCATGGAAGCCATTGGGCACAGCCGTGAGAGACAGGCGGCTCAAGACGTTCTCTGAGCGGCTGCTAGAGATGGATCGCCGCAGGGGGCTGCCCAGCTCCCCGTCACCTCCAGTCGCTCCCAAGTCCCCCTCAGGCCCCATGTCCCCAATGCCCAAGGAAGTCTCTGGTTCAGGGCTGTCACGGGCCCGCTGCTGGATGAGGGGTGTGAGGGGGGCCTCGAAGCTGACGCAGCTGTCACTCTCATCCGTGAGGCTCAACACATCTAGGGAGTCAAGGCTGCTGTACTGGGTGCCTCGCAGCAGCTCTGACTCCACAATCTTCTCAAACGTGGCGCTGAAGCCATCCCGTACATCTGGCTCCCCAGGACCACCCAGCCTGCGGGATGCAAGGACCAGTCAGCATCCTGTCAGGGTGCCCCCATTGCAGGTGCTGGGACTACACCAGTCTGTGCCTGGGAGGTCCCTGGGAATGGGGAGTGGGCACGGATTGGGTCCTGTTTATTTTTCTTCAGCCAATACTACAGATGCTGACTGGTTACTGGGGGTACAGCAGTGGAAAGGACAGGCACAGCCTGCCCTCCAGGGCCTAGCCTGTGCCTCGTCCACAGCAGGCATCGGTGAGTGAATGTGAGTTCTCTTCCTCCAGCCTGGCCCACGAGGCTCCTCCCCCATCACAACTAAAGTCACAATGGGCCATAATCATACTGTCCTTATAGCCTGGGAGGGTCTTAGCTTGGTCAACCTCATTCCAGCTCTCAGGTTTTGCCTTAATATCATCTCCTCAGAGAGACTGAGCAGGGCAGGTCCACACCACCCACCACACTGGCCCCCTCTCACTCTTCCCCATCCTCAGGATAGCTCTTCACGTCCTCCCGGCCCCTATCAGGATGTAGTATTCTGGCTGTTCCCGTTTACCATCCATGCCCCAGCCTTATCCAACTCCCCACACACAAGGCCAGAAGCACCCAGCACACAGTAGGTGCTCAGCAAACCTTGCTGCATGGGGTACTGGGTGCACAAACAGCTGCCATAGCCCCATGGCCCACCACACTGCCTACACCCTGGCAGAGCCCTGTGCTGCTCGGAAGAAGGCTTTGTGCTCTCTGCCCCCTCTGCCCAGAGTGCTCTTCCCTCAGGCCCAAGCCTCCTTCCTCATTTCTTTCTCAACGGTGTCTGCCCTGATAATCCCATTTATAATCGGGACCTGCCCCCAAACACCCAGTGTCCTTTTCCTACTTCATTTTTCCAAAGCATTCATCCTCCTCTAACATACTGTAATATAATAATTTACTATTTTATGATTTCTTATCTGTCTCCCCACTAGAGCATAAGCTCCATGAGAGTAGGAATTTTTGTACATCCTGTTCACTAATGTATCTCCAGCACCTAGAACAAAGCATCACACACATGTAAACTGAGGGATCCCAGAGAGATGCTCAGGTGAGCAGGGAGGTCAGAGAAGGAAGAGGAGAGAGACTGAAAGAGAGTGAGACCCAGAAAAAGGAAGAAGAAAGAGACAAAAATAGAGACAAGGAGAGAGAGAGACAAGAGACAAGAGACAGAAAGACGGAGAGTGTAAGAAACAGAGACAGGGGGACAGAGCAGGAGAGATGGAGAGTAACAGAGTTGGAGAGTGACAAAGACAGATGGAAACATAGAGGCAGCAAGAAGAGACACAAAGGAAGCAGGCTGAACCTGGCCCATTTCTGATCAATCACAGCCCATCATTTGCAAAGAAGCACACCCCTCCCCATGAGACCCTGGCTAGGCCTGGCTTCTGCCTTAGCCCTGCTGTCTAGCAGAAACTGAGCTGTATTTGGAGGGCTGGGAGATGCTCCTTCCCTTCAAACATCTTGGATCCCCCAGTGTCTAAGATTTGGTCCCAGGGTGTGCCCTGGAGAAACATACTGACGTAGGGTGGGGGGAGCTGTCTTTTACCTCAGTCCCAGCAGGAGCTGAGACTGCAGCCTCATTAGGCCTTCAAGGGGCCAGAGAAAGAAGTGGGGAAGTGAGCAGAAACCTAAAAGGTGGCAGGATGCCTGGCAGGGGTCTGGGGTGGAGTGGCCTCTCCCTGACTTCCAGTAGGAGCGGAGAAAAAGAAGGGTCACAGAGCGGACACCTAAATCTGCCCAGCAAAGAAACCTCTGCCGGGCCTGTGCTGGGTCCTAGAAGCACCTGAGCAACGATACAGAGCCTGTCCTTGGCAGCCTCTCCCCTTATTGTCAGAGCCATGAGTGGCCCCCCCACCCACCATCTGCCATCTTCTCATGCACCTGAAAAGAACTGAGGGGTGGTTCTGGCAGGGGCTGGAAGACCATCAACTCAACCTCTGAACCTCCATGTGCTCCCACTTTCAGTCAGTCTAAATGCCAACAGTGTGCTCCCAGAAACCCCAGCCCCCTGCTGCACCCCACTGTCAACCAGCAAATGCCCTAGGACCTGCCTGGACAGAAATGTTCTTATGCCAAAGCACACCCAGTACATAACAGACAACCAACCCCATGTACCTCATTCCTACCTGCGGAGTCGTAGACACACTCAGCCCTACACACCCACATGCACCCACCCACACATGCACAGGCCAAGCACACACAAACATCCTCCACCCACAACCACACAGACTCATATGCACCAGCATGCTTACACAGCCCTGTGCAAGTAACACACAGGCCACGCATACACATGCTCTCCATGCACATGCTCACACACCTCCTGCACACTTGCACACTGAGACTTCAATACTGTCTATTGAGCCCACCCTGGGCTCTTCTAGACATTGCCCTGGCCCATCCTTACTCTCCTCATCCAACTGGCATTTCCAGGATACCAGGTCTCTCTACCTCCTGCTGAGGATAATAGAAGAGGGGCTATAAGTCCAATAAGTGACTGCAGTAAGATTCCTGGTAGAACCTCCAGATGGCACTTAGGTCAGGGGTAGCTGACAGGGATTAACCCACAAAGCCTCATCTCCAGAAAGTGGAGGGATGAACCAGATAACCTTCTACAGCAAGGCATTTTGGAACTCTAATATCCAGCTTGGGAAGGAAGGAGCATGGCTCCCCAGCCCACATAGAAATAGCCCATGACAGTTTGGGGGATTGAGCGTGGAGGGCACAACAGGCCTGTTTGCCTTTGAAATCTCATGGCTCTATTCTCCCAAAACACCCAGAAAGTGGGCAAAATAGGGTCATGAAATTCCTATTTCATGGACGAGCAAAACAAAAGCTGGAGAGACTAAGTGGCTAGACCCAGGCCGCACAGCGTGGGGCAATGAAAAGTGGTGTGCTCCTATCCTGAGGCACCAACTCACCCGAGCTGAGGGTCTACGGTGTCCAGACAAAGGCTCCTGGAGACCTCGTCTCCTTCTGCTAGCCCACCAGCCCTCCAGCACCTGGAATCTGTGGAATCTTCAAGAATGTCAGAGTCTGGCCCCAGGGCTAGACCATTGGTAAAAGAGAGGCCAAGGCTGAGGCCATGGAGGGCCATGTCTGGGCCCTTCATGGGCTCTTCAGTGTCTGCCAGGGTGTCCCTTATCTCATGCCCTGGGCTGTTGTGGTTACTATTCAGGCCTTCACTGGCCGCCATTCCATTCTGGACCCCAGGCTCCTCCTCAGGCTTCAGGCTGGGGTCCCAGGTGGCACCATCTTCCCCAGGCAGTCCAAATGGGAGCTTTTCCTCATCCATGGCAGGTACTGCTTCTCCCCCGTGCTGGCTGCTCCTGGGACTCTGCTAGACCTGATGGCAGATGGAGAGATGAAGGGGTGGGTCAGACAAGGCAGGCACTGGGGGGTCTAAAGCCCAGCAGAACCAGCACCAGGCAGCTTGCCTGGGGACAGAAGGATGACCGAGATGACCTTCTCAGGACCTCTTGTCTGGCGTCTAGATTCAGGCCGTGGTGTCCTCAGTGCCCTGCTCAAACCAGGCCCCAACTCCTCTCCCCTGACCCCCTATCATCCCATGTGCCCCAGTCTTGCCTTCCCTTATGTGTCTCTGTTGTTCTCTCCAGAATTTACCAAAGCCCTTTGACGAAGATCTGGGTTGAAAGGGACTAGGGAAGGGTCCAGGACTCCTCTAAGCCCCCCTCCTCCCCCACGGGCGAGCGATGGAGGCAAAACCCCAGGCTGCCAGCAGCCAGCCTCCTTGCCTCTGCACCTTCTCTCGCCCTGGATCCAGGAGCCAGACCAAAGAGAATCTGTGGCGAACGGAGGGACCTGGGCTTGGGGCTCCCTTTAACGGGGCAGTTAAGAGAGGAGGCAAGGAAGTCAACAGAAGTGTAGCTTTATCAGAACAGAGGCCACCCCAGAGAAGCCAAAGTGAGCCATTGCAAAGCCCAGCGTGAGGCGCTGTCCAGGGTGCTGGGCGGATGCCGCGCCACCACAGAGCCTTGAGGAGAGCGCGGCTGCCTCTGCTGCCCAGCGCCTGAAGCCCTGGCTGTAGGAGGGAGAACGGGGGACCGGGGGCTACCCTCCATACCCGAGCCCGCAGAACTCACGCAGCCCTGAGGAGGGGCTCATGAGGAGGCTGCCATGGACACTCTGGGGAGAGTGTGCAAGGGGAAAGCCCTGCTCTGCCCAGCTCACTGTGTGACCCCTCATGGATCTAGGCCAGGACTCCTCACTGACCCACCCAGACCAGGCCCACTCCCCTCTGCCCTGCTCTGGGTCTGTTTCCCCTCTGTAAAATGAGGAAACCC
This sequence comes from Furipterus horrens, assembly GCF_987537825.1. Classification (NCBI taxonomy): domain Eukaryota; kingdom Metazoa; phylum Chordata; class Mammalia; order Chiroptera; family Furipteridae; genus Furipterus; species Furipterus horrens. The sequence goes on from NW_028327180.1 coordinate 74,247,466, forward strand.
ATTTTACCCACCACGCCCCTTTAAAATAAACTGGAACCAGCCCACATTTCCCAGAAGCTTCCTGCCCAACCTACTCCCAGATAGGAGGGTAGATGCAATGGTCTGTGTTCTCCCCTCATCCCTCTGTGCCCCGGCCCTGCCCGGGCTAGGCGATTTTCACCACCACCCCCTACTCTACTCCCATGACCTCTGCCACCAGGGACACAGACCAGCCCTTCCAAACAACTTCCTGCCTCCCCTGTTCAGGCCTCAGCTTCCCCCAACACCCCACTCTCCACTGGAGAAGGAGTTCTGGGGTCTCTGGAGAGGCTAGAGGAAAAGAGAGACTGGCCAGGCTCTTGGGCTGCAGCAGAATGAGCTGCCGGCATAGTCACAGGACTTAAGTGAGACCCATGTTCTCTGACCTTGCCTCATCATCACTGTCACCTGAGGGACTTAAATTACAGAATGTGAGGCCCTCCCCTGAGACCTCATGAACCAGAATCTATGGGGACCTGATACAGTAGGAGAAACTTCCCACTTAGAGAACGTGAACCTGGAGAGGAAAGTGAGTCTACTTCTGGAGGGGAGCTCTGGCACCACAGGACATAAATATTCATTTAACTTCGGTGGTCAAACGTGAAGTGAAAGAGAAGAGGGCAGCACAGGGGTCTGGAGCCCCAGCCCACTCACCCTGAGTGTCACTGCTAGAGGTTTGAAGACTGTGTGAGCATAGATTTTACTTTTTAAAAACTTCACAAATTAAAAAAGCAGCCTAAGAGCCAAGCTCTAGAATATCTGGGCCCAGATCCGAGGACACAGGGGACCCCAAGGGGTTTGGCCCTGAGTGAGGGATTCTTTCTGGCCTGCCCTAAATCCCTGCTGCTTCGGTTGCTATTTCGCTCTGTTCCCATGGGTTGTGTGCTCTGCGGAGGGAGAGAACAGGTCGTCTCCTCAGCCAGACCGCTCGGGCGGGGGCGCACTGAGAAAGGAAAGAGGAGGCGGAGGGGGCCTTCTGGCCTGCTGCCTGAGTTCTAGTCCTCTGGCCTGCTTTCTAGCCCAGGGGCCTGGATGAGCACTGGATCTGGGGCAGAGCTTCACCCCATTCCATCGGGGTACCTCAAGCTCCCACACCCCCGCACAGAGGCTGAGCCTAGCAGGACGGGGTACCTCCTCTTTGGTCAGGGTTCTCCCAGAGCTCCCAGTGAAGCCTGAGATTTGAGAGCAGAAGCAGCTTCACCTGATGCTCAGTCTGCACCAGCCTCAAAGCCAGGGTATAGACAAATAAAGGACGTCTTGGAAGGCCCCTGTATCACCCCCCAACTTCCAGCAGCTACCTCGGGCTGGCTCCAGCCTTACCTGCCCTGCCACGTCCTCCTGCAGCTGGGAGCAGGATAGCAGTTCTGCCAACACCCACACTGGGCTGTGTCCTCGGCTTCTGGGGCTGAGCAGACAAGGGGCAGCATTGAGCTCCACTCTGGGCGGGGGGCCCAGAGTCCCTGCCTGGGCTGAGGGCCAGCTAAGCCTAGAAATAGCTGAGCCAGGAACCCCCTCTTTTAATGAGCCCAAGTGAGGGGCACATAAAGGGGGGCTTCAGGGCAGAGGTGTGAAACAATGCCCCAACTCCTCACTCTGAACCATTATATGCCCTGGGACTCACTATTCCTTCTGGCTTTGGAGGACCCATTCCCATGATGGGGCATTACCTCCTTCCCCAGGGCTGGTGGGAGAACTTAAGGTCATAAATGCTGGGAGAGCTGACATCCAAGGAAGAACAAACACATTACAAAGGTCAAGGAGAGAGGAAGGCAGCTATGACCCACTCTTGACCACCATACTTGAAAAATGGGAAGACTAAGGCACAGAACCAGGAAAGGCTTTGCCTGAGGTCACACAGTGAGTAGCTGCTTCTAGAACTCAGAGTTGCCTCTGTCTGTACTTGGATGGGCTGGAGGTGCAGAACGAGCCCCCAATTTCCAAGGGCCCTGTCAGATACTCCCACAAGATCAAGGGCTCAAATCTTCTACCAGAAGAGTCCACTCTGCCTACCTCCAGCCCTGCTGGCAAGAGCGGGGCCACAGGGCATGAATCCAAGGAGATGCCTGCAAATGATAGTCTGGCAGTAGCTCGACCCCCTGCCTCCTTCCTCAGCCTGAATCAAGCCCTGCTCCAAGCAGGGGCTCCCACTAACCACAGCCCTTGGGATAACCTTGGGCTCAGCAGCCTTTTTCAGCAACAACCAAAATGGAGTCCATGATGATAGAGGAACACTGGCTGGATAAGGGCTAAACACCAAGCCAGCCACTTTCTGAATCTCAGCTGCCCCTGAGACAGCCCTGTTCCTCTCTCCACCCTCCCTATGGCGGCTGGAGGGAGTTGTGAAAACAAATTATATCACATCGCTCCCTCGCTCATAACCCTCCAATAGCTCCCACTGCCCTTCAGTTAGAATCCAGTCTCCTCAGCATGGCCTAAAAAGGCCCTGCCTGAACTGGTTCACTGCCCTCTCCCCATCCCCATCCCCATCCCATCAGCCACGTGGCCTTCTTTCTGCTCCCTGAGCTCATTCCCACCGCAGGGCCTTTGCACCAGCTGTACCCTTGGCCTAGAATGCTCTTTCCCTGCATCTTTAAGTGACTGCCTCGTCTGTCACTCAGGGCTGCACTCCAACACTGCCTCCTCAGAAAAGCTTTCTGTGGCCACCCGGCACTCTCTGACCCTCCTCCACAGAGCAGCTTATCTGCTAAGCATCACTTAGCAGAATAGAAACCTCCTTTTCTATTTGTTTCCTTACTTCCCACCTCACTAGGATGTAAGTTCAATGAGGGTGGGAACTGTCACATTCGCTGTTGTCTCCCCCAGAGCCTAGCACAGTGCCTGACAAACAGTGGGCAGTTTTTCAATATTTGGAGATGATAATCATCCCTGTTGTAGGCAGAGGTTGAGAGAGGTTGAGGAACATGCTCAGGGTCACAAAGCTGGAAAGTGGTAAGGCTGGCGTTCTGCTTGGAACAACGCAGAACTATTGTAGAGATAACCTCATACCGTGCCTTCCACGCTGGGATCCAAGCCAGCGGCTCTGAGGAGCTCAAGGAAAGGGCTGGAAGAAGGGCAAGACAAGGAGGGCTCCAGGGCCCAGCCTGCTCTGCAAGACAGAGGGGAGAGTGCATGGGTACAGGTGCCTGTGTGCGCATCTGTGAGTGAGCATGCAGTACAGGCATTTATGGGTGCACATGCACACACACAAACCACACAGAGGGTGCTGGGCAGCCACTCAAGAGGCAGTGTTCCTGGTTAGTGAGGTGGAGATGAGGAGCCCACAGGCCTGGGGGCAGGGTTCCGGGCAGCTAGACCCACATCACTGGACAACTGGGATCGAAACCATTCTGCTCTGGAAGAAGCCAGGGGCAGGAAAGGGACAACCCAGTGCTTCAGGCTAGGGTGGGGTCAAGAAGACAGGCACCCACACTGATTATGGCCATACCCAGAGGCAGCCGGCAGCTGGGTGGGTTTGGGAGGAGATGGAGTTGTACAGACTCACTTGGTGGAAACGGGGGCCCAGGAGGCAAAGTTAGGATATGGGACCCAGGACAGGCAAAACCTAAGAGCGTGTGGGAGGATCACTGGGGCTTGGAGCTCAGGCAGGGTATGTCAGGGAGGCTGGGATCAGAGAACATCATTTTGGAATGTCAGTGTATCAGTGTAGAGGCAAAGCTGGGACCACAGTTGTCCCAGGGAGCAGGACTGAGAGCCAGGGCGCTCTGGTTCTGCCTCCAATGTCTGACGGAAAGTAGGGCAAAGGAAACCCCTCATTTCCCATGTACATCAGCGATCCCTAACAATTTTCAAGTCTTGCACCTCTGTGGGCATCTGATGAAGCTGTGGGTCCCACCCCAGACAGTCACATATGTGTACAACATTTTGAGTATTTTCTGAGAGGCTTGTGGACCTCTAGTACCCATCCATAGGCTCTGGGCATGAACCCCAACCTGGAAACTCCCAAGAACCTTCCACCTCTGGTACTGAACACTCAGAGAAAGTTCCATGAGGGCTACTTGGGGGGAAAAAAAGCTGAAAACCTTTCACTCTCAGACCTATTCTCCGCCCATTGGGAACCCACCATCCCCATTGTTCCCACTACCCTTCCCCAAAATTCCTGTTATACTGACTCACTAGCTCACCCAGGTTTTAGCACATGGGCCTGGGTCTTTACACACACACACACAAACACACAAGTATACACATGGGCAGTTAAACAAGATGATCACTGAAGAGGGCTAGCGCACAATGGGCGCTCAGAACAGACCTTAGCCAGCTGTCCCTCCACATTCATGGGCGCTCCAGGCCTCCACAGGTACCTGCTGGGCCACTGGCAGCACAGGCAGCAGGGAGTTGTTAGGAAGACCCCTCAGGGGGTCACTGGACCACACCGCACACCCTGTTCCCCCAACCCCAGCCTCTGCCAGCCAAGGAGTCTGGCAGCCAGGACCTTCCTGCTGTCCCAGAGCTCTAAGCACCCTCGCCAGACCAAGGCCAACCTGGGCAGGTACCTCCTCAATGTCTCAACTACCCAGGGCAGGGAGGTGCCCAGGATAATGCAGAGGAGATGTCTACCCAGGAGCCTCGGGAACTGTCCTGCCTCCATTTCCCAAAGTGACCCTAATCTGCAGCAGTAAGTGGCTCAGGACCCCCACTGTGCAGTCAGAAAGACCTGGCTTCAAATCCCAGTTCTGCTACCCATCAGCGCTGTCACCTCAGGGACAGTCAGTCGCCCACCTCTCTGAGCCTGGGCGTCTTCCCCTGTAAAATAGGGAGCGCTAACAGGCTCTGCCTTGCGGGGCTGCAGTGGGGACAAAGGAGATAGCATGGGGGCAGTGCTCAGCTCAACACTGGCCACGAGTGCTGAGGGAGGGCAGCAGCTCAGGCCTGCAGGGGAACGGGCTAGCTGCCCACACCGGGTGTGAAACGCCTGGGAGAGCAACGTGGGCAGCAATCACTGGGCCTCAAGAGACGTTTGTTCTTGGCAGCCCACCAGAGCAGGGACTTCAGAGGCCCATACTGAGGGTAGAGGCAGGAGAAGATCCTGGGGTGGCCCATGAGGGTGGTCCAGAGAGCACCCCACCTTTTCCTGAGGTAGGTGGGGACCCTAAAGTCCTGGCTCCACCAATGCTCCCACCCCAGGCCAGGGACCCTCCTAGCTTTCTATCTCAAGACACAAGAGCCCCACCAGTTGCAGGGCAAGGGCCAAGCGCCTGGCACCTGGCGCTTCCTTAAAAGGCATCCATCCTGTAGGTGGTACCAATCTGGGGTCATTTACAAACCCAGCACCACCCTGCTTTCCTCCTCTCACTGTGGCCTCTGAAAAACCAGCTTGCCTTGGGTTGTGGGGAGCTAGAAGGCCTCCTCTTTCTCATGATCAGGCAGGCAGAGGTCCCTGGGCTCTGGGTGCACATTTGCATCTTATCTGCATGTGCCTTGCAGTCAGCTTGGACTTTCAGGGGGCCCTGGGCCCAGCTCCACAAAGGTCATCCCTTGACATCTCCCTGCTTGCTTCTCTCCCCACCCCAAAGCCACTTGGCACCCTCATTTGCTTATCATTTGCATAATCTGCATTCTGGTTTGGAATGCCCTCCACAATGCTGAAATTCAAAGTGTCTGTTGTCAGATCCCAAAGCATGCTTAGAACTGGTGACTCTACCCCCAGCTGACTTCCCTCCAGGGTGAGCCTTCAGCTGTCTGGGACCACAGAAAACTAGGCTGTTCAGATGAAGTGACTGCTTCATCTTCCTGGAGCTCCAGAGGACACCTGGGACTTGCTCTGTTTTTTGAGTCACATTTGACCCATGAGCCTGTGGATTTAGAGTTGAACCCCAAGAACTCTATAATGGGCTGACCCAATGCAAGTCCTCCCAACCAGCCCTACTCAGCTAACACACCTGTTGGGGGAGTGGGCAGGCCCAAGAGGCCCAATCTCTGGTTCAACAGCCAGGAGAGATAAACTAAGAAGCTTCACCCTCCCTTCTTTTTGCCCAATTTTTACTTACTCTGTACTCTCTAGATCCTCCCATTTCTTGTCCACGCCCCCAAAGAAAACCTCTCCCTACCTCATCCCCTGTGACTTTCCTCCCCATCCTCTTCCCAACCTCTTGATTATATAGCTCCACTTAATCCCTCCCTTGCTGAGTCCCTCTTCCCGTCCTCCCTTCCTCTTCTCCCATCCTCTCTTCTCCACTGTAGGACTTCAGTACACGGTCTGACAAAGGTTGTGGTCTCCTTGGGGCTGGCTGAGGCCCAGAAGAATGTGGTACAAAGCAGCCAGGTGTGAAAGCTGAGTTCTGGGCCAATCCACTCTCGGCTCCTTATCCCTCCTATTCAGCCATAGCCCATTAAGGGGAGTTCTGGCTGCTGGTAAAAGCCTCACCCCTTGAGGGACATACAGTACATGGGCTAAGAGAGAAAGTCAGGACTGACACCAACATTTGGGCACTGAGCACCTAGAAGGACTGAGCTGCCACTCCTGAGACGGGGAAGACTGGGTGGAGCAGGTTGAGGGAGAAAGACTGGGAGCTCAGCTTTGGACAAGCTAAGTCTGAGGGGTCTAGTAGACACGACTGTTGAGTTGCTGAGTAGGCTACTGGGGCTCAGAAGAGAGGTCAAAACTGGGGGTATAAATTTGGGAGCTGGAAGCACACGGGTGGAGCTTAAGGCCGTGGACTGGAGGAGATGGGCACAGAAGTGACAGTAGACAAGGAGGGGCAGCCAGGCAAGGGAGGAGTCCTGGGCCCTCCAAAATTAAGAGGTGGGGGTGGGGAAGAAAGAGACTGAGAGGAGCAGCCATGAGGTGGAAGGAAAACAGGAGAATGGATATCCTGGAGGTCAAGGAATCTTCCAAGGAAGAGGAAGAGATTAAATGTGTCAAATGCCACAGATGAGGGCTGCGAATTGGTCATCAGTGACCTTGAGAAAGAGCAGTCATTGAAGTGGAAGGGAGAGAAAGCTCAATCGGAGTGAAGTCAAGAGAGTGCGGGGAGAAGACATGGGGACACTGAGTCTGGACAACCGTCCTGAGGAGTTTTGCTGTAAATGGGGGGCAGAGGGATGCAGCAGTTACTGGCGGGAAGACAAGAGGGCCATCTTCTAAGACAGGAGAAACAACAGCAAGACATCTGCTGACTGAATAATCTGATGCAGGGGGAGCCCATAATGCAGGAGGGGGCTGTGCTGGAGCAATGTCCTCAGGTAGACACAAGGGGACAGGATCCAGTGCACAAGTAGAGGGGTGGCCTTACCCAGGACCAGGAACTCTTACACCACAGTGACCAGAGGAATGCAGAGCAGTGGGCAGATGTCAGCAGATGGGTGAATGTAGTACTGGGAGTCTGAGAAAGTTCTGATTGCTTCTATTTTCTCCAAGAAGTAGGAAGCAATGTCAGCAGGTGTGAGGGAGGCCTGGGGAAGAGGGGCTCGGGCTGAGGGTAGGAGAGACAGTGTGATGCATCATCAGGGAGAGGGGGGAAGGGCTCGGGACCCATGGCAGGACTGCGGGGTGGTACTGAAAACCCATCTGGAGCTCATGGTTTTGAGCTCAAAGTGAGACCAGTCGGAGCAGAGGCTTTTCTCGGCCCCATCCAGCTGTGCAGTTCAGATGCAGAGCAGGCCAGGCAAAGGATTTGACCACAGTTGGGTTGTTACCAAGCAAGTAGGAAGAAACAAAATGAGGTAAGGGAGTTGGGGGACCCACGAGGGAGGGGTTATCCTGACATATAGTGGCGGCTGCCTCTGAGCCAGCCCTTGACCCCTCCTCAAAGTTCCCCCCTGCTGGTGCCTGAGAGCCCTCCCTCCAGTCCCTGCTGTGGGTTAGGCATGACCTTCCCTCTGTCCTCATCCCAAAGTGAGCTTCAAGGTGGGTGGCCACAGGTAACCACCAGGAGTTGGAGAAACGGGCTTCCCCCCTCAGCCCTCACACACCTAAAACCACACCCTCCATCCCCTTCCCAAGTTGTCACTTAACAGCCCACCCACCTCCAGTGGGCCCCAGTACCCGTCCAGTCTGCCTCCTGATCGCTCCTTACTCCACCCCATCTGCCACACCCCAGTCCCAGCAGAGCCACCACACCGCTGACTCCATCCCCTCTGTACACCATCCACAGCAACGCCAAATCCAGTGTTCAGAACCTCATGCTGGACCTCGTCACCGACCAGGCCCTTTTCTACCGTGCTGGCCTGGCCAATCCCATCCCATCCTCCTCAGAGCGCCTTCTTCAGCACCCACATCTACCCCATCACTCCCCTGTTTAAAACCCTTCTGTGGCTCCAGATGGGCAGTTACGTTCCGGGTCCCACCCCCTTGTTCCCTATCTCTCCTCCCTGTGTCCCTCAGTACTTCCTCTGGGCCTCTCCCCAGCACTGACAGCACCTTCCCTGAGTTGTGGCTCACCCTATTCCCCACTCCTGGTTGTGAACTCCTTGAAGTCCCCATCAATGTCTGCTTAATCACCCTTTTTTCCAGCACATGGTCTGAAGTGGAGATTCAGTTGGTTTTGCTCACGAGGTGCATGGATGCCTAGGTGGATGAAGCTCCTGGAGGTCGTGAGGAGGAAGGAACAGGGTTGGAACAAAGGGACTCTTCAGTCAAGTGACCTAACTCAGCATCACCTATTACAGGACAAACTGAGGACGTGTGCCTCCTACAGGATGCACTGAGAAGGACACATCACCTACGGGACAGTCTGGCAAACAACAGTTCAACCTGAATCTGCTCGGGAGGAAGCAATAACACAAACCTGGAATGTGGGTCATTCTACAAGAGGACTAAGCAGGACTCTTTAAAACTGACAATGTCATTAAACACCTTTTTTTTAAAGAAGGGGCCTCATTCATTCCAGATTAAAGTAGACTGAAAAGACATAACTGAATGTAATATCTGATGCTTGATTAAAAAAAAAAATTAAACAACTATAAAGAACATTATAGGGACAACTAGAAAAATTTAAATATGGATTACATATTAGGTTAAATTGTATCATTAATTTCTTGGGTATGTTAATAGTATAGCCATGTAGAAAAATGTCCTCGTCTCAGGAAATTCATGCTGAAGTATTTAAAGGTGAAGTGTTATGATGTCTGCAATTTACTTACAAAAGATTCAAAGAGAGAGAGAAAATGTGGGCAAATGTCAACAATTGGCAAATCTAGTTCTCTAGGTGAAAGGTATAGAGGTGGGTGTTCATTGTACTACCAAGTTTGACAAGACAGAAGGAAGAAGTGAAGGGAGGCACTCCAAAGAGTGCAGCCCGGGGCCTGACTTAATGGGTCAAGGGTGCAGGGGTCCTTCACTCCAGCAGCTCACAAGCTAGGCTGTAGGCCTGGCCTAGGCTGGGCTGGACACTGGAGTCACTGGGCCAGGCAGGCACAGCCCTGGAGTGGCTCACCACAGAATGAGGGTCAACACCTCAAGGAAATGAACTTAGCTGTGAGAGAACCCTCTTAGGAGGGCTAGGGCTCTGCAGAAAGCAGCCAGGTCCTACGGAGACCAGGAGGGCAGCGCTCAGCTGGGAGGGGGCTGGGAGGAGTATGGGCCCTGCCCCACCTCTGCCTGAGCTGTGACAAGAAATTAGGTCTCTGCCCCTCCCCCCACACCCCTCAAGGGGCGACAGCCTGAGTGTATCCTCCTATGTGAGAAGCCAGGCTAAATACAGAGCCTCAGACATAAGATGCCACTCAAAACAGATTTCCCTGTAAAAGACCATCTGGCAAAGGATGTCTAGAGCATCGTCTGTCAAGAGTAGTGTCGTTCTCCTGCAAGCTGATGTCCGGAATGAGAATGTCTCCATCCCACCTCTCTAAAAGACCCTAGCTTAGTGCCTCAGTTTCCCCCAAGGTCACCACCTTGCTCCAGGTGGAAAGGCACTTGGTCCCACCTCCCTCCATACCTGCATCTGCAAAGAAGAAGAAAATGAGACTGGAGACACAGGTCCAAGCTTCAGACAGTTCTGCTCAGGTGCAAATCCTAATTCTGCCACTTACTCCCTAGGTGACTTTGAGCAAGCATCCCTGACCTTCAGCATCTTCTTCCACAAAATGGGAATAATGGGAGCACCTCCCTTTACAAGCTGCTGTGTGTATGAAAGTACTTAGTGCCATGGCTGCACTCACTATATGGAAAAGCTGGGCAAGGTACTGTCTATCCCCCAATACCCCTCTCTCTGACCTGTAAAGAACAAGAAGTCCTTCTTTCCAGCTGGCTTTGTTCCTTCCCTCCAGGAAACACTGCGGGTGAGGTCAGCTTGGGGAATGCATGGCCCATCGCTGTCACAGCAGGACAAGTGGCAGGAGGAAAACCTCTCAGTCTGGCACAGGCACTCCTGGGACTACAAGGTACAAGTCACCCAAGGATTGAGGCTTCAGCCCTTGCAAGAGGCACCAGCAGGAAGACCTTCCAAGAATATTCTATTTATTCTTCTACTTTTAGCTGGGTCAGCACCTAACTACTCACCCCAATGTGTGGGAGCCCTCTGGTTCAGGCCACAACCTGGGGATCTGCCATGTTTCCACCAGGACCAAACTTTGCAATAGCCTCATTCAAAAGCCACTGCTTCTCACTATATACAGGGGAAGGGGGAGCTCTTGGGAGGGGAGGTCTCTCCTCCAGAGCTCTTGGGAAGAGGGCAGCTTGCCCATTTTACTGATTCAGAGCTCACAAGTCACAGAATGTGTAACTTCTCTAGGAGGTAGGGTTCCTAACCTCCCAAGGGAATTGGGGGCAGAGGGTAAGGAGTGGGCCCAGGGCTGGGATTTGGCCTTGGAAGAGGTCCCAACACCCCTTATCCACTCTCCCTCAAGCTGCCTGAGTTCCCTACCCATTAAGCAGCTTTTGTTTCCAGGGTCTGAAAGAAAGAGCTGGGGACTCCAGGAAAGTCCACATGCCTCTCCCCATACCCAGGCTGCCCATCCACCCTGGCCAAACCCTGAGCCCTCTCTCTGCTCCCCATTCACCCATCCATTAAGCTCAGCCTGGCTTATCTTGAACCTGCCAAAAATCTCAGACCCATTTCCATTTTGGCTGGCGCTTCAGCCCCCAGTTCTTCCAGCCCTCCCCCCCAAGTTGGCCCCATGATGAAGGGCTGGACTGAGGCAGTGCCCCATGGGCCTGTGCAGAGACAATACCCCCCGTTCTGACTCAGGCAGCTCCCAGATCCTCCAGGGACAGCAAGTCTGAACACTTTCTCCTAGGAGGGGGCCAGCTGGACAGGGTGGTCTCCACATCTGGACTCCCTGCCCCACCCTAGCCCCAGCAGCGGGCTCCAAGGACCCCTCCCTCCCTGCGGCTGCCACAGCCATTATGTGCCTCCTCAGCCATGCTCATTGCCTGCCACGCCCCCATGCAAGCCCCCGATCTAGCGGCAGAGCTCACAGCCGGTAAGGCCTGGCTGCCAAGCCAGGCTGTCAAAGTTGGAAAACTGGAAACAGAAATAAATCCTCAAAGCTTCTCCATAGTAAGGGTGGTTGCCAGCAGGCCCAGCACTCAACATGCCAGGTCCCTGGCCACCAGCTTCCACTGACACCCCATCAATGCACACATATACACTTAGATTATACAGAAGCGGGAATCAGGAGGCACAACCCAGAAGACAATTGGGCGCGCCGGCCCCTACCCTCCCTGCAGGTTGGCCTGAGACTCTCTAGCAGTGGCCCCACTCCCTGGCCCAGACCCGGCCATCCCCGAGCTTCCTCTTTCTGCCCCATCTCCATGACAACCGTATCCTTCAGATGCTCCAGCCGCCACGGAATTGATCTGGAAACATAGCTTTGTTAGCAGACCCTGGCTGGCACGGAGGGCGGAGGGCGGCGCCCCACCACCCAGCATGCATGCCCACCCCCAGCACTCTCTCCCGGCCCCCAGCCCGGCTTCGGGGAGGGGCAGGGTCCCGGAGCACACAGCCCCTGGGGACAAGGTGGCCCTGCAGTCCCACTCACCGCTCCTGGTCCCAGTCACTGGGTCCAGCCTCTCACGGCGGGGCCATGCGTTGGACTGACCGCCCCACTCCTCCTCTGCTGCCTGTCGGGGCTCCCGCGCCCGCTTCTGTCCCTTCAGGTGGCGGAGCCGCGCTGTGGAGAAGCTGAGCAGAGATGGGGGGACTGACGGCAGGAGGGAGGAACGGAAGGCGAGAAGGGGGGAGGGAGGAGCGGGAAGAGCGGGGAAGGGCGGGGGACTGCAGGCGGCAGGAGGCGGGAGTGGAGTGGGAGGCCACAGCGGCCACCCCAGCCGATGGCCCGCCACGCCTCCACATCGAGGGCTGGACCACGCGCACTGACCTGGCTGGGGATGGTGTGGCCGGCCCCGTCCTGCACAGCCCGTGCTGGCCCTTTAAGAAAGTGGGGGAAGGGAGGGCCCAGAGGTTCCTCCCCACTAAAGCCCGCTAGCCCTAGGTGCCCTCTAACCCGGCCCCCTCGGCAGGACCCTCGAGCCCCAGACCCTGAGCCCTCAGGATCTGCTCAGCCCTCCTCCAGGTGACGGAAGGCGCGCCCTCCTCCTGCGGTCTGTTGAGGTCTGACTTCTTGCCTTCCACACCCCTACCCACCCAAGGAGACCAGACGTGATGCAGAAGGAGTGTGGAATGCAGGGAGCAGGCAGAGAGAGACAGAGCCCTACCACAGAGACAGACAGAGGGACAGACAGACCTGGGACATGGAGTGAGAAGGAGGAATAGAGACAGAGCTGCAAGGAGGAAGGGAGTGCAGAGGAGAGAGACAAAGGGAAGAGACCCGGAGGTGGAAGGTGAGGCACCGGCCCAATCAAGGATTCAGAGTCCCCGCATCAGACCCGGGTATAGCCACCCTAGGCAGAGATTTAGGGTGCTCTGGGCTATGGAAACCATCTCCTGAGTAACCCTCCTGCATGCTAGTTACCACCTTGAAGCCCTCCCCTCACCCCAGGTCCCTAGCTCTGAAAAGAAAACGTTGCTGGTATTGTACATGGGCGAGACACCAAGAACCTCCTGGCTGTGAGGCTCCTGCAGGGCAAGATTCCACCTCTCTGGGAGATAATAAAGGGCCCCCACCCATATGGATGTAGGGAGACCAGAAACTGGGGGAAGAGGAGTAGGGTGCGCAGGCCCAGTCTCCCAGAGAAGGGAGCTCAGGTTAGAGGCAGGCCCTGCCACAGGAAGTCGCTTTCCACCTCTCTCCTTCCACTCCAGCCCCCAGGAGCTGTGCACTGCACCCAGCTCCTTCCCGCCTTCGGGCCTTTGCAAGTGTTTCACCTTCTGCCTGGTCAGGCCTTTGATGCTGCTGTGCTCAATGAACTCCAACCCAATCCTCAAATCCCTGGTTAAATGTCCCTTCCTCCATGAAGCTCTCCCTGACCTTCTTCCCACAGATACACACACAGACAGTTAGGGACCTTGTTCTTAGGGAGCAGGGTAAGAGAAGAGAGGATCTGCTGACCTACATAGGGTGTCTAAGCTGTGCGGTGTGGCAGTAACTGGAGGTGCAATGTCTGAGCAGTGTCTCCTCCCTGTTCAAGCTGGGCCACAGCTAGAGCTGAGGTTTCAGCAACCATGGCGACATTTCTGCTATAACTGTGCATTTCCCATATGCCAGAATCCACACTAAGTGCTTTCTGTGTGTGACTTTTAATCCTCAGAACCACCCTGCAATTATTTGAGGCTCCAAAAGCATAAGCCACTTGCTTAAGGTCCCAGGAGGTGTGATCCTGTGGATACAGCTGGGCAGTGGAGAGGCTACTCTGGCCACACCCTTTCATTGCCCGGGGATCCCTAGGACATTCCCAAAGAGCCCAGATACAAGGGACCACTCTACTGCAGGCACCCAGGATCCTCTTGAAGGGCACAAAGGGACTGTGGTTTCCCTCCTGTCCTGCCCTCTACCTTCTGCCCTCTGCTCCCTGTAGGCAGGAATGAGTGGCAGCAGGCAACCAGAAGGGGCTGTGGGGGGGAGTGGAGGTGACAGAACTTTGCTTCCATACTCCCCATCCTCAAGACCCATGATCTCAAGTCACAGCTGGACCATCTTTCTGAGCTTCTAACTATCTCATCTACTCAGCGAGGATGGTCACCGACCCCTCCCTTGAGGGGATGGGGCGGGGATGAAAGGAGTAATGTGCTCAGTGCCCACCCACCCACCCAAGACTTGGCACACAGATGCACTAACAGGCCATGGCTATTACAACTATCAGTTGTAATGAGTGGCTTACTCATGAAATGGGTTATTTCATCTCTGTCTACCGAGATGGACCCAGAGCCCCCTGAAGGCAAGGTCTGTCTTGTTCACAATGTATCCTCAGCACCTAACACAGAGTATGGCTCAATAAATATGAATAGGAAGGAAGAAAGAAAGGAGGGAGAAGGAAGGGAGATACAGTCATCTCTCCCCTTAGTCTGGCCGGCTCGTGCTCAGGACCTAGTCCCTGGCCTGGATCTGCTCCTGTCCTTGGCAGGTCTAGGAGCCTGCTCCAGTAGGCATGAGCAGGACAGGGGACCTGGGTTCTAGTCTGGCCTCTCCTGCTTCCTTCTATATCCCCTCCCTGAACCTCACTTGCTCAAAGGGCACAAAGGACTGTCACAGGCCACAGGTGGGCTCTGGGCCAGAGAGTGCTCTGCATGCCATTGACAAGGAGAGAGCGTTGTTGTTATTATTCCTCGTAGCTACTTTTGCCTCTTGAAAGAAAACAAGATCAGTGTCCACCCACCCAGGAGCCAAAATGCACTCCACTCCCCAGTATCCCTCCAGGAAAAAAAATAATCTACAGCTTCTCCCCATTCATCTGAGTGACTTCTCTTTTCTCCTCCCCCACCTCTGCCCACCCACCCGAGGATGAGATTTGGGAAAGCAGTGCTGGAGGTTGGACAGAGGCAGGGACACAGTTCCCAGAACACTTATCCCAAGCAATACTGACCTTCTCTTCCTCGTCACAGGAAATGTTACCTCCCCTCAGCTCAGGCCGAAAACCTGGGAGTCATCCTTGCCTCTCTTTCTCTCACATTCCACGTCCCTTGACAAATGCTATGGGGTTTATTTCAAAGTATGTACCAAATTGACCGCTTCTCATTAGCTCCACTGCCACCACCCTGGCCCGAGCCACTGTCACCTCTCACCTGGAACATAACTATAGCCTCCTAACCGGTCCTGCTGCTTCCACCCAGCCCCACTACTGACATTCCCAACACAGCAGCCAAAAGGATACCATTCAATCCTCTGCTCCAAATCCTCCAATGGCTCACTTATCACTAAGAGTTAAACCAAGTCTTTGCCATAGTGCAAGGCTCTCCATGTCTTGGTCCCTAACACCTTTCTGACCTTCTTTCCAGCCACACTGCAGATACTAAAAAGTGCTTTGAAACCAAAAAAAGGGGGAATGGGACAGCAACTTAGCTGGAAGGGTGGGGACTACTTCGGCAAGGTGGTCAGAGACAGTGTCTGTGAGGAGGTGCCCCCAGACTGGGCAAGTCCCCCCCCAGGCCCACACAATGCCATCATCTGCCCTATCACAGCACGCATCACACTGCACCAATGCTGTCTAGACTGGTTGCTCCATGAGGGCAAGGACCCTTCTCAGTCCTCTTTGGGTCCCTAGCTCCTCCCGAGCCTAGAGCCAGCATACAGTGGGCAACCAAAAGGTGGTGACGCCAGAGAACAGATGAATGAGAGGTTGTGGGCGAATCCACTCGTGGGTTGTGATATTCTGACAGGACCTGAGGTAGGAAAGCCAAGCAGTAAGGAGCTAGACAGGGAGCCATAGAGGCAGGGGGGCAAGGGGGGTGTCCTTGAAGCCTCAGGGTCTGTACATTCCCTAATATTATCTAAAAATCCTGGGTTAGCTGGGAGGGAGACTGGGGAGGAAAGGCCATCCTCACTGGACAGCCCCTGGCTGCGAAGTGAGGTAATGATTCATCCATTCACTCAACAAACGTCTACTGAGCACATATTCTGCCTATATGCCAGGCCCTAGGAGGGGGGTGGAGGCAGGGCCCAGACAAAGCCTCTCCCTCCATATTTCAGAGGCAAGTATTCCTGTAGGTGAAGCTTCCTGGAGAAACAACTGATTTGCTTCCCCCATTTATCACAAGATGAAATCAAATTTTAGGTATGGGTTTTACTAGCCTCCTGCTTAGTGCCTCCCTGGAATGAAAAGTCCAGGAAGGGCAGGAACTGTACACCTTGTTATTGCTAGGACCCCAGGATCTAGCAAGGTCCTGGAGTGTAGTAGGTGCTCAATAAGTATTTGCTGAATGAATGGATGAATGCATACATGAATGACTGGTAGAACATGAGCAGGTCCCTGAAGAAGGCGAAGATTCAGACTTGCAGCAAGAGAAGGTAAGTGGGAGAGGGCACCACCTGAGCAAGCATCAGGTCGGAGAAAGTCACCTGGAGGGGAGAAAGCTATGGGCAGGAGAGAAGAAGGACTGTTCAAGCTCTGAGAGCTGCTTGTCCCACCCCCTCCCCCATCAAAGGTGGCCCTGGATACACTGGTCCAGGGCCTATAGACAAAGTTCCACAGGGAGTGCCAGAGACTTGCAGAGCCTAGAGCCAGCCGGCTGCAGGCCCAGGACACAGGCAAAGCCTGGCCCAGAACTTTGTCTGAGGGCCTTTGTGGAACTCCGGGAGCCTATCCAGGAACTAGCCAGGGTGCCATGGGGTGGGCATGCTCCTGCTTCCAGAGATCCAGCAGGCCATCCAGGTCTGGGTCAATGGCAGGTTAGGGAGAGGGTCCTTACCCTTGGGAAAATAACACCACCCCATTCCAGGAACTCGGAGCTGTTAGGATTCGAGTGGCCAGCAGACCCCATCCAGATTACTGAGGCTCAGGGAAGATGGGGCTCAGCTGGGAGATGCAGAGTTAGGGTTGTATCTGACCCTTCCCTCACCCCACGCATTGTCCCCAAGAAACCTAGCAGGAGGGAGTAGGGCAAGACTTTTTCAAAGCTAAGGGACATGGGACAAGTCAACTCCTGCCCAAGGATCCCTGCCAAACCGGGCTGGTTCACAGGAGGGCAAGCTTGGGGCTGCAAGGAGGCCCTTGCGAGGCCCAGGCAGCTCTCTGTCTCCGTCTACTGGCCAGACTCAGAATTACCAGCACTGTCCTGGGTTCCCTGCGCCGGGCAGCCCCGCTCTCTCTCACATCCAGAAAGGAAGTGAACAGTGGTCATATGGGTCATCCCCTTGCCTCAGCACCAGGCCCAGCCGCGCTCCGAGGTCCAGCCGCAGGCCCTCTGCGCTGGGGTGCTCGCTCGTTCCGGAAGTCCTTTACCTGGTCCAACCTAAGCATTTCTTCACCTTGGCCCAGGCTATCTCGGAAGAAGATGTTCTTCCACAATACAGATGAAAAATTGAGGCTCCACTGACATTCTCATGGTGACCAGGCCCCCTTTCCTTGGAACTGAGGGGAGTGCTGGTACCTCTACCCACTGCAGCAGGGAAGGTAGGGGGTTTAACTCGCGGACATCCGAGAAGGAGTCCTCCCAAGCCCTTCCATTGCTCTTAACAGAAAGCGGTTGGTCAGGAATGGGCTATTTTTGGGTCCTGGCGCCATCTCCTGGTGTCTACAAGAACTGCACCTGACCCGCCAGACTCAATCACTGGCTAGACAATGCCGCTGAAAACGCTAATTACAGCTCCTGACTTTTGCTGAGTGTTCTGTAAGCCAGGTTCGTGCTAAATTCTTGGGAATATCTCATTTCATCCTCACAATCACCTTATGAGGTGGACATCACTAATCCCATTCTACCTGAAGCTAGGCAAGTTAAGTGACTTACCCCAGAGCACACCTCTAGTAAGGGGCAAAGCCCCAACTCCATTCCCTGACATGTATTAACTGAGCTCTGCCGCCTGCACTAGCAGTGGTGGGAGGAGTAGCGGCTCGGCCATGAGCTCTATGAGGGAGAGTTCCCCTGGCCCACTTCCCGCCCCAACCTTAGGCATAATCCACTTTAGCTTAGTTTACAGCTGGTATAGCAGGAACTGCGCCCATTAATGTCCCTGTTCTTCCTTGACAGCTTGAGAGCTCTTCTAGGGCAGGGCCAAGGAAAAATGCTCCCATGTCCCCCCACTCAGCACTGATCACTGAAGGCCCTCTGTATACATACTCAGCCCCTTTCACTTGGGACCGTCACACCCTGCAGGACCCTACTCAGCCCCATCCTTGCTTCCCAATTCAGGAGCTCAGGCAGGTACAGTGTAAGTGGTTGCAAATGACAGAGCCTGGCTTTGGTGCAAAGGGGTTCGTGTAAATGCAAAGTCCAGGAGTAGACCAGCTGCAGGCAGTACTGAATCCAGGCTCCCAAATGGGGTCTTTCTCCACATCTGGAGCCAGCAGTCCTCTGTGTTGGCTTCTTTTCCAGGCAAGCTCTCCCAATAAGTGTCAAAATGGCTACGGCAGCTCTGAGCTTATGTCTGGCTTTAAGGGCAGAAGGCTTCCCCCAACCCTTCCCTGTGCCAAGGATATAATCAAGTCTCAGGATTCAGTCTCATTGGCCAAGCCAGTGACATACAGTATGGCCATCACTGAACCAAACAACTGTGACCTAAAGCATCACTGCCCCTTATGGAGTGATGTTAGGAGGGGATGTGTCCCAAAGGAAAACAGGGAGAGTTACCAGAAAAAGGCAAAAGGCTACTGCACAGCAAACAGCACTAATGTTCATGGCAGCCAGAAGCCCACCTTTTCTTGGCTCCAACTTAGACTACAGGCCTCTTCCCAAATTATCAGATTCTTCCTTCTTTCATTTGTTTATTCAACAAACTTTTACTGAGAGCCTACCCATACCAAGCCCTCTTCTAAGTGAATCATATCAGTAATCAAAAGAGGCAAAAATCCTGCCCTGACTGGTGTGGCTCAGTTGATTGGGCATCGTCCCTATAAGCCAGCAGTTCTCAACCTGTGGGTCGCAACCCCTTTGGGAGTCAAACGACCCTTTCACAAGGGTCACCTAAGACAATCAGAAAACACATATATAATTACATATTGTTTTTGTGATTAATCACTATGCTTTAGTTATGGTTGGGGGTCACCACAACATGAGAAATTGTATTAAAGGGTCGCGGCATTAGGAAGGTTGAGAACCACTGCTATAAGCCAAGGGTATGTGGTTCAATTCTTGGTCAGAACACATGCCTGAGTTGTGGGTTCAGTCCCCGGCTGGGGTGCATACGAGAGGCGGCTGATGAATGTTTCTCTCCCTCTCTTTCTCCCTCCTTTCCCCTCTCTATAAAAATAAATAAATAAAATCTTTTTATAAAGAGAGAGAGAGAGTCGAAAATTCTTGCCTTCCTGAGTCATTTCCAGTGGGGGTGAGGGGGGAGAAACAACAAACATAATAAATAAATAAAATTTATATTATAAACAGTGATAAGTACTACAGGGAGAAATAGGGCAACATAAAGAAAATCAAGGAGACTTCCGGCCAAGATGAAGGCCTAAACTGACATGCTCCATCTCCCTCCACAGCTAAGAAGCAATACAACTACTGCAAAACCAGAAATAACCAGAAGTTCCAGAAAATAAATGGAAGTCCAACGTATGAAGTTATAAAGAGGTAGTGCTCGTCCTGACAGGTAGGAGGAGCGAAGCCAGGGAGGAGAGGTCAAGTTGTGCTGGCGGCGGCAGCAGCAGCAACAGGTGGCAGGACAGCGGTAAGCACAGACACCCGTATTTAAGGGGAAGCAAGAAGTGGAGCACCCCCAGCTGCAGACCAAACCCGTCAGCTTGTAATTCCAGTGCTGGGGAAGGCAGACCTCCATTGCCTTGGACTGTGAGGCCCAGAGGGGGTGGGGACGGAGGAGGAGGCTCCTGGTCTCTCAGCAGAGAGTGAATGACAGAGATCCATTTTGGACCCCCACCCCCACAAAAAACATCACAGCCTGGTGAGAAGGGTCGCCCCATTGTGACAAGTGGACAGGGCTCCATCCCCTATAGCATAGGAGGTGTGACAACCCTGACCAGGAAGCAAAGGTAAACACAAAACTGTCAGGATCACACAGATCATGATAGAGACCCCGGTGACACAGCTGACCAGACAGCAAATATTTAATCTAATGAAGCAGCAGATAGGAAATCTTTCTGAGGCACAGTTCAGAGCTTTGGTTATAAAAATGCTTACAGACCTAACAGCAGATTTTTAAACAAGACAGGGAAAGAATGAAGGCTAGTCCTGCTGAAATGAACAAAAACACATAGGAAACTAGTGGTGAGGGGAAAAAAACCAAGGATCAAATCAATAAATCGGAACATAGGAAGAGTCAACCAATGCAGAAAGAGGAAACAAAAAGTGAGGAAAATGAGGAGAGGCTCAGAAAACTATGGGACAGTATAAGTGGGCCAACATCCAAATCATACGGTTGCCAGAAGGTGAAGAAGAAGAACTAGAAATGGAAAATTTATGTGAAAAAATAATGAAGCAGAACTTCCCTAACTTGGGGAAGGAAATAGACTTACAGGTCCAGGAAGCACAGAATTCCAAAAAAGCTGGACCCAGGGAGAACCACACCAAGACACATTATAATCAAAATGTCAAAAATTAAGGGTAAAAAGAGAATCTTAAAAGCAGCAAGAGAAAAGAAGAGAACTATGTACAAAGGGGTCCCAATAAGACTATCAGCTGATTTCTCAAAAGAAACTCTGCAGGCAAGAAGGGACTGGCAAGAAATATTCAAAGTAATGAAAAGCAAAAACCTACAACCACGATTACTCTATCCAGCGAAGCTGTCATTCAGAATAGAAGGGCAGAGAAAGTGCCTCCAGGACAAAGTAAAACTGAAGGAGTTCATCAGATCTGAACCACTGTTAAATTAAATGTTAAAAGGAGTTGTTTACGTGAAAAAAAAAAAAAAGGAGTTGTTCAGGAAAAACTATGAACATTAAAATGAAAACTGTACCACAATAACCAACAAAAGAAGCTAGGGAACCAAAACAAAGGCAAACTAAGGAGGCAGCGAGAGTGGGGAAAGAATTATAGGTATGGGGCACATACTGGGGGGAAGTAAGCAGGGAGGGGGGAGAGGGGAAAGGGAGGGAGATGGTACAGGAATTAAGAAGCATAGTAGGAGGGAGTGGAGTAGACAGGAAGATGTTGAGAAGAACTATATGCACAACCAATGGGCATGGACAAAGTGGGGGGACAACTGGGGGGTCACTTGGTGGAGGGGAACAAAGGGAAAAGAAATTGGGACAACTGCAACAGCATAATCAATAAAGCATTTTTTTTTTTTAAAGAAAGAAAATCAGAAGGGTGGACAAGGTGAGGGGTATTGCAACTTTAAATAGAGTCCTGCTGGTAGACAACTTGAGAAGGTGAATTTGAGCAAAGACAAAAAAGAGGTAAGGGAATTTGACATGTAGATATCTGGGGGAGGACATTCCCAAGGAACAAGTACAGCCAGTGCAAAGGCCCTGACATGGAAGTGTGCCTGGCATGGTTCTGGAATAGCAAGGAGCAAAGGGAAGGAGGGAAGGGTGCAGGAAATGAGGCAGAGAGCCAGCAGGAGCCAGATGATGTAGGGCCTATAAGCCATTGTAAGGACTTGGGCTTTGACTCAGTGACATGAGAAGCCAACCAAAGTTTGGGACAGAGAACTGACTTGATTTGACTTATATTTTTAAAGGTTCTCTCTGGCTGCTGTTGCGGATAGATTGAAGGGGTCCGGGCTGAGCCTAGAGACCAGTTAGGAGGCTACTGCAGAATTCCAGGGTGGGAGCTGGTGAGAAGTGGCAAGATTCTGGATGTATTTTGAAAGTAAAAGCAATAATACAAATTGAGGAATTGAATATGGGGTATAAGAGAAAGAGAGGAGTCGAGACTGAAGCAAAATGTGAGGACCTGAACAACAGGAAGGATGGAGTTGCCAGAAACTAAGGTGGGAAAGTGAGGAAGAATGTGTTAGAGAAAGAAGAGAAGGGGCTCACTTTGGACAGGTGGAGTTTGAGATGTCAACTGGCCACCAAGTGGAGATGTCACATAGGCATATAGACTGGGCTAGAGATGCATATTTGGGAGGAGTGGGGGCAGCCTGTTTCAGAGGACCAAGAATGAAACCCTAAGGGCCTCCCACATTAAGAAGTAGGGGAGGAGGAAGGGGAGGAAAGAAGGGGTACTGAAAAGGGGTGTCCAGAGGGGTAGTGAGAAAGCAGGAAAATGCAGGATCCTATAATAAATAAGAGACAGTGTCAAGGAGGAAAGAGATGGGCCAAGTCAAATGCCGCTGCTGGTTCAAGTAAGATGAGGAATAAAAACTGACCATTGGATTCAGCGACATGGAGGTCATTGGAGACGTGGACAAGAGCCACCTGAGTGGAAAGAGTTGGAGAGAACCTGACTAGAAAGGGATAATGAAATAACAATTAGCAAGCTTCATAGCAGCAGTTTCCACAATAACCAGAAGGTAGAAACAACCTAAGTGTCCATCGCAGATAAATGGATAAACAAGGTGTGGCATACACTTACAATGGAATGTTACTTAGCTCTAATAAGGAATAAAATTATGACACATGCTATGACATAAGCTAAGTGACATAAACCAGGCATCAATGAACAATTATTGTATGTGTCCACTTATAAGAAATATCTAAATAAGTAAATTCATAGAAACAGAAAGTAGAATAGAGGTTTCCAGGGGTTGAGGGGAGGGGGAATAGAGAGTTATTGTCTAATGGGTACAGAATTTTTGTTTGGGATGATGAATAAGTTCCAGAAATAGATAGTGGTGATGGTTACACAACACTTTTAAAGTACTTAAAAATGGGTAAAATGATAACTTTTGTTTATGTGCATTTTACAATAAAGAAACAAAATTAAGTGGTCCTCAAAAAGTAATTAACAAGCATTTGTTGAGTGTCTACTACATGCTAGACACTGGGCCAAGGCCCAGGGGCCATGAAGAGCCACCAGGTACCCTTATGGACTCAAACAGTTACTGCCCAAGCCCCACTCTGTTCCCTTTGTTCCTGGGCAGGGACATGGGGACTGACATGAAATGCTAGACGTGTGGACATTGCAGACTCATGTCTGATGAATGCTGTTCTGAGACCACGGTGGAGAGCCACAGCTGGATCCATGGCTTTGCAGCTGGTAAAGAAATCACCATCAACGATTACTGACAAATAGAATAAGGAAGCTCCCAAATGGGTGCCTGGCCCACAACCCAGGCCTGTGCCCTGACTGGGAATCAAACCAGAGACCTTTCGATTCCCAGGCTGGCGCTCAATCCACTGAGGCACACCAGCCAGGGCTCATGGGGTGGTTCTGAAGTCTGAATAGATTAGCCCAGTGCCTGACACATGGTGAGTGTATGTGAGTTTGCTACTCTCATTATATCAGGACCAGCTGGAGGGTTAAGTCAAAACCAAAAAGGTGGACTTTAATGAGGACTAATGGAAAAGTTGACATTCAGGTTCCAACAAAGCAATTGTACAAGTTTAGGGCACGGAGATCTGGCTGGACATCCATCCATCCATTCATCTGTCCATGAGAAACAGCCCAAGGTGTCCATCAAGAGGCAAATGGATTAACAAACTATTACACATCCATATGATGGAATTCTACTTGGCAATAAAAAGGAACAAAGTACTCATGAATCTCCAAAACATTATGGTGAATGAAATAGGCCAGACACAAAGAGAGTAGTAGATAGTGCATGATTCTGTGTTTATGAAGTTCTAGACCATTATGGAGAGGAATCAGTGGGGACAGGGTTGACTAGAAAACTTTCTGTAGTGATGGAAATATTCTAAGCTTGATGGGAGTTGGTGTGTACAAGTATACACATGTATAAAAACTCAACCAGTGGTATACTTAAGATTTGTGCATTCCATTATATATAAATTATGCCTCAAAAAAGCAAAGAACCACACACAAATATTCAACTCTACTTATTGATATGCATGCTGAAGTGATTGGAGTGAAGCTTATGGTTACCTGCAACTTACTTTAAAATACATCCAAAAAATGAACTGATGGCTGAAGGAGGGATGCATAGATAATGATAAAGCAAATATAATATTAGCATAAATTGTAAATTCTGAGTGGTAGATTTATGGGTGTTCACTGTAAAAGGAGAAAAAATAGCCACCACAGAGTATATCCTGTTCAGGAGACGAAGGGCTGGAAAGATTGTTTATGGGAAAATGGGACCATGTATGCTGGAGAAAATGCAGGTGTGGGGTGGGAGGGTACAGCCCTCTTTGCCATCGACAGGATGAGCCAGCACCAACAGCTGGATAGCACAGGAAGGCCAATTTGGTCTTACTGGAAGGAGACCAATGGAACAGGCTGCCTTTTAGGTAGTGAGCTCCCCATTACATGAGGTGTGCAAGCAAGATGGACAGCTGACTGTCAAAAAAGTTAGAGAGGGGATTTCTAGGTTGACCAAGAGAATGGACTGAGGGTCTCTAAAGTCTCTTAAAGCAGCAACTCAAGAGTGAAATTTTAGCCCTGGCCAGTGTGGCTCAGTTGATTGGAGCATTGTCATGTCAACCAAAAGGTCACAGGTTTGACTCCTGCTCAAGGCACATGCCTAGGTTGCAGGTTAGGTCCTTGATTGGGGTGCATATGATTGATGTTTCTCTCCCTCCTTTCCTCTCTCTAAAATCAATAAGCATGTCCTCGGATGAGAATTTGTTTTTAAGTGAATTTTTAGCCTCGCTAATGAGAAAAAGTTTCAAGGGAACTCTGAGACCATGTCTGACACTAGCCACAGAAGGTCTGAGTCAGGGAGAGCTTTCTGGAGGAGGAGGCCAGATCACCATCCTTCTGGGCCCTCAGTCTCCAACCTGTAGTATATATCTCACTGACTACCTTGTCTGGGGTCCTCTAGCCCTTGCTGGATAGATATAAACAGGGCCTCAGGCCCTGCCTTGCTGCATGATCCTGGATGACTCCTTATTTCTCTCTGGGCCTCAGTCTGCCCCTCTGTTCAATGGTCTCAACTGAAACCGTTCTTTTTTTTTTTTTCCTCCAGGGAAAGCCAAACTGCTACAGACACACACCTATATGTGGGGACAGAGGGTAGGGCAGCTGTGGGTTTTTTTGAGGGGGACCCTGGTTGTATCTCAATTTATATTCCTTTGGAGTTGGCCTGGTGCTCAGAGATTGAGTAGAGGTGGCAGTGGCCCCAGAGACAGGCCAGAGGTTCAGCTAGTTTCCCTAGGCTCCCCAACCCTCAGCCTCAGGGGAAAGTCAGAAAGGAGGCCCAATATTACTATGGAGTATTGTTACCATGATGATGAGGGCATATATCTGAGCTCACCCCAGGGCCCAAAACCTCTCCTCCCCAGGGGCCTTAAGGAGGCCTCAAGTCCAAGCCTCCGGGCTGTGCTGGCCCTGCCCAAGGTGGGAGGGTGCTCTGATAAGGCAGGGGGTAGTGTGGGCAAGGTGAGGCCAGGAGACTGATGAACAAACAGATCAGCACTGCTCTGAAGATGAATTCATTTAGAGTGGGCCAGTATTAGAGAACAGGAGAGGTCAGGTAGGGTTGGGCTGAATCCTAGTGCTGAGTGACCTTGGGCAAGTGGCTCCACTTCTCTGAAACTCTAAGGAAAGGATGTTGCTGTGAGGATGAAATGAGATTCCACTGGGCTGGTGATGACCTCATGACTTCATTTTATACACACACACACACACACACACACACAGCCACTCGGAGGCGGAAACAATCCCCGCAGACGTGGGCCCCCAGGCCTGTCCGACGTGCCGCCCCCCCACCCATGTCCACCCCAACCTTCCTCTCTCCTGACCCTTCACTCTAGCCTCCTATCCGCGGTTCGGCGACCTCGGCTTCCCCCATGCGGCCCTTCTCAGTACTGCAGCAGCCGGCCCTACTCATCTAGCTTGTGGCCAAGGCATCCCGGCAGCCTTGCAAAGGTGGGGCATGGAGTCAGCTCCTGGTCTCAGGCGGGCAAGCCCTTGCTTCCAAACCTTCAAAGACTGGTTGTCATTTTCAGAGCTTGAACCCCTAGGTTTGGCTCCAGATCCTTCTTGCTGGTTCCAGACCCGTGGTAGGAACCAACACTGCACCTTCCTGGCCTGGGCAGCCATTGTGAGCTAGAGGGAAGTAGATACAGCATGTTCTTGAGAGAGATCACATAATGATCTGAGGTTTGGACACACACACATAAGCATTCACATACCGCAGGCCCCCGTGTGCACACATGCACATACCCAAACTCATCCCTTGCCTGTAGGGACACACTTTTCCTCACACACATGGCAACATCACTGCCCTGCTTTCCTGTGCATCTATCCCTCTGTCCCCGAGTCTCCTCCCTTCCCCTCATGTCCCCACAACCTGAAGACACGAAACATTGCAATTAAAAACTCCTTTCCATGGCCTAAAGCCCTGGATTATCCAGCCCTGCCTACCCTTCAGACCATATCCCTGGCCACCAGCCCCTTGACCACTGTTTGCCATTTCTTCAGCAAAAATATGCAGCACTCGCTCACACTTTAGGTCCCCTGCACTTACTGTTCCCTCTCCCTGAAATGTTCTTCCTCCAGATCCTCCCTTGGCTGCCTCCTTCCCTTCTTTCAGGCCTCAATTTAAATACCATCTCCTTCCAGACCACCAGAGCTTCCAGGCTACTGGAGCTAAGAGGCTCCCTATCCTCCATTCTCTTGAAACAGGTTTTCTTCAAAAACCTGTATCCTGATCATTAGAGAAATACAAATTAAAACCCCAATGAGATATCACCTCACACCCATTAGGATGACTACTATAAAACCACAAACAAAACAAAACAGCAAATAACAAGTGTTGACAAGGATGTGGGGAAAGTGGAACCCTTGTGCACTATTGGTGTACAAGGGTGCAACCACTGTAGAAAAGAGTATGGTGGTTCTTCAAAAAAATAGAATTACTATATGATCCAACAGTTCTATTTATGGATATATACACAAAATAACTGAAAGCAGGGTCTCAAAGAGATATTTGTACACCCGTGTTCACAGAAACATTATTCACAATAGCCAAGAGATGGAATCAACCAACCCAAGGGTCCATCAACAGAAGAAAGTATAAACAAAATGGTGCATACATGCAATGAAATATTATTTAGCCTTAAAAAGGAAGGAAATTTTGGACTTTCGGCCAAGATGGAGGCCTAGATATACACACTGCATCTCCCTCCACAACTAAGAAGGAATACAACTACCTCAAAACTAGAGACAACCAGAAGTTCCAGAAAGTTGAGCTGCATGGAAGTCCCACAAACAAAGATATAAAGAAGAAATACTCATTCAGACAGGTAGGAGGGGTGGAGCCAGGGCGGAGAGAATGCGGTGCGGTGGTGGCGGCAGTGGTAGGCTGGGGGAAAATGCAGTCAAACATTTTAAAAAGTCGAGAGGGACACCTGGGGAGCACTCCCAGCACCAGACCAGACTGCACAGCTCACGGTTCCAGTGCTGGGGAAAATAAAGCTTCATTACTTCTAACTGTGCAAACCAGTGGGGGTTGGGGCGGAGGAAGAAACTGTGGGTCTCTCAGCAGAGTCCAGTTGTTTAAAGGGCCCCCACGGTCCTAGAACACCCACAGACCCACCCACGGCCAGGGCAACAACTAGAGAGGCGCCAGCCCCATATGGAAGTGGAAAAAGTGCCTAGAAAAGAGGCGAGTGCTCAGAAAGCAGCATTATTCCCTCTCAGGCCCCTCCCCCACATACAGCACCACAATGTGGTGAAACGGTCGCCCTGTACTGATGAATACCTAAGGCTCTGCCTCTTAGAGCATAACAGGTACAACAACTCTACCTAAGACACAGAGGTGAACAAACACAGGAGCCTGTCAAGATGAGGAGACAGAGAAGTATGGCCCAAAAGAGGGAACAGATCAAGGTTCCAGTGGCAGAACTAAACGATGAGGAGATAGCCAACCTAACAAACGAGGAGAAGCCAAGCTAACAGGTGAAGAGTTCAAAACACTGATGATAAAGATGCTCACACACTTGACAGATATGCTTACATATGGCAAATGCATAAGGGAAGAAGTGAAGTCTGTGCTAAATGAAACAAAGGAAAATCCACATAAAACCAATGGTAAAGGGAAGGAAACCGGTTCATATCAATGATTTGGAACATAAGGAAGAAAAAAACAGTCAACCAGTACAGAATGAGGAAACAAGAATTGAAAAAAATGAGGAGAGGCTTAGGAACCCTTGGGACAACTTTAAACCTGCCAACATCTGAACCATAGGGGTGCCAGAAGGAGACGAGGAAGGGCAAGAAACTGAAGGCTTATGTGAAAAAGTAATGAAGGAAAACTTCCCAAATTTGGCGAAGGAAATGAACGTACAAGTCCAGGGAGCATAGAGTCCCAAACAATCTAGACCCAAAGAGGACCACACCAAGACACATCATAATTAGAATGCCAAAGTTTAAAGATAAAGAGAGAATCTTAAAAGCAGCAAGAGAAAAACAGAGAGTTACCTACAAAGAGTTACCTATAAGGCTATCAGCTGATTTCTCAAAAGAAACTGAAGGCAAGAAGGGACTGGCAAGAAGTATTCAATGTGATGAAAAGCAAGGACCTACAACCAAGATTACTCTATCCAGCAAAGCTATCATTGAGAATGGAAGGGCAGATAAAGTGCTTTCCAGGCCAGGTAAAGGTAAAGGAGTTCATCATCACCAAGCCATTATTATATGAAATGTTAAAGGTACTTATTTAAGAAAAAGAAGAGAAAAACCATGAACATTAAAAACAACAACAAACTCACAACTGTCAACTAAATCTAAAAAATAAAACAAAATCCAACTAAGCAAACAAAAATAGGAACAAAATCATAGGTATGGGGATCATTTGGAAGGTTATCAGCTGGGAGGGAGAAGGGGGAGAAATGGGAAAATGGTGCAGGGATTAAGCAGCAAGATTGTTTGGTACAAAATAGACAAGGGGAAGTTAAGAATAATATAAGAAAGGGTGAAACCAAAGAACTTATATGCACAACCCGTGGACATGAACTAAGAGGGGTGGGATTGCTGGAGGGAAGGGGGGTACTGGGAAGAGGGGAGCAAAGGAAAAAGAAATTGGGACAATTGTAACAACATAATCAATAAAATATACTTTTTTTAAAAAAGGAAGGAAATTTTGATGCATGCTACAACACGAATGAAACTTGAGGGCATTATGCTAAGTGAAATAAGCCAAAATAGACAAATACTGTATGATTCCTCTTATGCACTATATAGAGTAGTCAAATTCATAGAGACAAGAAGTAAAATGGTGGTTGCCTGAGGCTGGGGGGGATGGGGAGTTACTGTCTAACGGGGACAGAGTTTCAGTTTGGGGTGACGAGAAGAGTTCTAGAGATGAATAATGATGATGGTTGCACAACAATATGATGTAATTAATGCCCCTGAATTGTACACTTAAAATGGTTAAGATGATAAATTTTATGTTATGTGTATCTTACTATAATTTAAAATAATAAATAAAAATATGTATAAAAACATGTGTTTGTTCAACCCTGCTTCACTTATTAAACTGTGAACTCCATAAAAGCAGGGCTCTGTGTGATGCACTTACTGTGTGCTGCCAGTCACTGAGGACATGGAGAACAAGACAAAGTGTCCATGCACCTCAGGCTCACAGCTCAGGGGAAGAGAAGGAAGACACCTAATAAACAAGTAAACAAAATTATCACCTGTCAAGTGCTGTGTGGAAAATTAGAACAATGAAATGTAACAGTGGCTTCATCAGGGACATGTCAGCTGGTGCAGTCAGGCAAACCATTCCAGAGGAGGTGACATTTATGCTAAGACCCAAGAAACCAGTCAGTCATCAAGGATCTGGGAGACCAGAATTGCAGACAAAGGGAACAGCAAGTGCAAAGGCCCTGAAGTGCCTGGTATGCTAGAGAAACAAGAGTAAGGAAGTGGGGGAAGCAGGGTAGAGAGGAAAGGAGGACCCAGGAGAGGAAGAGGGGATGGAGATCATTTCTGGTGGCAGAGGAGGGAGTCCCCAGTGAGTCACCAACCTCTTCTTCCACAAGAGGTGAGCTTCCGTGAATGGCGGTCTCTAAGTGTCCAGCTCTGCACTAAATGTTTTTGTGGATTAGCTCTTAGAATGCTCACAGCAGTCCTTGGAGCAGGTACAGTCATTATCTCATGGTAAAAGGAGGAAATTGAGTCAGAGAGTTTGGGTGAGTTGATGGGTCTGGGACTAGAGTCAATAACAAACAGTGGGAGGGGGAGTCTTATGCACCACATTCTGTCAGCTCCTCCCCTGCCCCTCGGGAACCCAGTCTGAGGAGGCTCTTTTCCTCTCACCTAGATGCACCGTCACCCCCATTCCCTCTGCCTCAAATGCCAGGCCCTCCTACAAGTTGCCAGGTTACTGCTGGCTGATCACTCCCAAGTGGTTTCTGTGTTACCTTTTACTGTCTCCCAGAAGGAAACCAAGGACAGAGAACCAACCCCCTCCCCCACACCCAGCTAGGGACAGGTTCTTGGAGAGGGGAGAAAGAAGATCATCTCTGGCTCCACAAAAACCTGTTTCTGAGGACCCTCTGCAGGCCTTGCCCTTGGAGAGACCCATCTTAAGGGGAGGGTGCCAGGAACCCCATGAAGCTTGCCAGGCTGGATGGCAGCCTGGTAGCCAGTGAAGATGCTCCCTGAGGCCAAGGCAGCAGCATCTTCAGGCCTGAGGGAGCTGGCTTTCCCCGATGTCCCCACTGCCCCAACACCCTGAACTGTGGTGCACCTGGAGAGAGCAAGACCCCAGGGAGGGCTGAGGCCTCCCACCAGCTGGGAGGTACATCGCAGACAAGGAGGCAGTTCCATCCTCACACCTTCCCACCCTAAAAGAGAGATGGAAGGGTCTTCCACACATGGCTGGTTACATTGCAGGACCCGGCACAAATTAAAAATGCAGGGCCCCTTGTTCAAAAAGCAAGGGAAAAGGACCCAACATGAAAGGCACAAAATATAAAAGTAAATATATATAAAGCTTTACTGTATAATCTACATCTCAATTTTTCATGGTTTTTTTTTACTTGCTGTTTATGTCATTCTAAGTAAAGAAAAATTAACAGTTTAAACGAGTAGCATGAATTGTACCATTCATCTTTATATGGTGCGATGCCAGTCTTAAATGCAAATATGCAGGCATTTTACCCATATTCAGAATCACCAAAATTTTACAATTTGTATTTTGTGACTTGTGTGTGTATATGCATTTTATTCTTACCTGAAAGGTGGAAAAACCGCACAAACTAACTCAACTGTTTTTATTTCACTTCTGGATTTGTACGCATTCTAGCAACGCTCTACTTTCATCTGAAAGGAAAAGGACGGTGCAGGGCTCCGTTTTCCCTGTGCTGTCTTCGTGGTCAGTGTATGGGGTTGCTTATCCAGGGAAACAATACCCAGGAGAGTGGCAAAGACAGGGGGATGGGAAAGCCTGAGGAGTTACTAAGGAACGTGATGCGATGCTCCAGCCTGGCTGCTCCCGGTGGAGGAGCCGTGAGAGATGAGGCCATGCAGGAGGGAGGTTATACCATGCAGGCCCTGAGTTCCCTCCATTGGGCCTTAGTCCACTTTGACCATGCCACCCCTGCCTAGAACTATCTGTGGCTCCCCAGTGCCCTCAAAATAAAATCCACAGCCCTGTCTCTGAGCCCCAAAGTCCTGCCTCCCCTCCACTTATTGCCACACATTCTGGTGTGGCCCCAGCCCTGCTCTCCCTGAACCCTGAGCTTGAGACCTGTCCTCCCCTCTACCTAGAATCCTCTTCCCACCATGTCCCTTCTTCTGGCTAATGCAAACTCATCCTTTGGGTCCAGACATGAATATCATTTCCTCTAAGAGGCCTTCCCTCTCCTCCCAGGCTGGGTCAGGCAGGCACCTCATCTAAAGCATCACAGAGCTTGTGCACCCACCTCACTGCTTGATGACTCCTCCTCCTCCCTCAACACAGATGGGCTCTGTGGGGCAGGAACCAGCTCCTGTTTAGGTTAATAGCCCCAGACCCCATCTCATAATAAGTGCTCAATAATGGTTGTTGAAGGAATGCACAAGTCACAGGCAGTGGGAGTCTGTGTGGACTATTGTCTCTCAGACCAGGCAGCCAGGCCAGGGAGGAGGGACTAACAGGCGTGACATACCGACTATGACATTCCAGGCCCAGATGGCACTTCACATTCCTGACCTCATTTTCACTCTCATCCAGCCCAGAAAGGAGGTGTTCTTGTACCTGTTACACAGATGAGGAGAAAGAGCGTGGGACCCCTCCTCTTTTCTTGACCCCCCACACCCCCCACACACACACACGGACACCCACCACCACCACCACCACACAAATCCGAGCCCCAGCCAGGATGACCAGCCCTACAGCCTCTCCTCCAAGCCAGTCCAGATGTCCTATTTTCTTGGCTAGTACCAGAGAGAACTCACTCCAGCTGGGGCCTGTCCCAACCCTTCTCCCTCCCCCTCTTCCTCCCCTCCCCACTTCCTTCCTTCCTTCCTGCTCTTGGATAGTCCCTTTGCAGGAAAAGCCCCAGGTTCCAGGGCAAGGTCCCCAGGTCCAGCTGCCCAGCCAGGCCGGGACACATGCTTCCTCCATCATCTGGCCCCTCTGCCCTCCCCGGGGGCCGGAAATCTGATCCAGGACTAGGGAACTTGGGAGCACTGCACAAGGGGACAGCCCAAGGTCATCTTGTCCCTCCCTCTGCCTCTAGCCCTAGCATAGACAGAGGAGCTCTGGAGCTCTTCCTGGAGGCCTGGAGTGGGCACCAGGCCTGGTAGGGGCTTTGTCACTCTGCCTAAGAGCTTGTCATTACTGAGAACGTCTTCAGGAAGGCCCTGAGTCAGGAGTTTTACCTGTCAGCCTCATGTAGCCACCTTTGGATATCATGTGCTGAGTCACTTTGCACAGCACCTGACACAAAGTGAGCACTCAGCTAAGTGCCTATGACCATCATTATTCTCCCCAACATCATCATCATCACAATTAATCCTCACATCTATCCTGGGAAGTAGAGTTTTTATCCTCAATTTATAAATGAGGAAACTGAGGTTTAGAAAGAAGGAAGTGACTTAGTCAACTTCTACGGCAGGTATCAAAACTGAGCACAAACCTAGACCAGACCAGAGCTCTTCGTAATCTCATGGTTCTGACACTCACCCATGGACTCCTGGTGATCCTGGAGTAATTCTACTTGCTGGGTGCCTCAGTTTCCCCATCCATACAATGAGGAGGAGTATGGAGGAGGCATCTTATTCCTATAAATTGAAAGGAATTTACTAATTCATTGAAAAGAGGCTTGCTGAGTGCTGTCCTAATGCCAGACCAGAGATGGGCACAAGATCACAGATCTGATCCTGGGTGGTCCTACAGGCCAGGTCACCCAAATACAGAATTCTAACCTGGATGTCTCTTGCTGTAGCTCTAACCACGTCCCCAATTCACAGAGGAGAGGAAACCTCACATTATGGGAGGCAGAAAGGGTGCCCACACCCCTCCGGGACTGCTGAAGATTGAAAAACAGGTCCAGGAAGGTGGGGAGAGGGCTGCGGGCTGGCATGTGGGCAGAGGCAGTAATAGGGCCATTGATGGGTAGGTGGATCTGGATCGATGGGGATGCCATTGCTCAGGGCTTAGGACCAGGCAGGACCTGCCTGGCCTAGAATGGAGACTCCTCATACTAACACCACTATCTTCCCCCCAACCCCCTTCTGCAAGGCAACATACAGAGATAAAAGCCCAAATTGCTAAATCCTTAAGTAGAGATGCATTTCTTAGTGGACTCAGTACTCCCACCACTACCACCACTCTTCCTGCAGTCCCTCTCCCTGGGCTCTTAGTCCCAGGCTCTTAGTCCCAAGCTCCCTAATGTTCTCTCTTCACCCCAGTCTCCAGTCCCTCTGCCTAGCCCACCAGAGAGGGGCCTGGATTGCCAGTAACCTCAATGCCCACCCACCTCCCCTCTACATTCCAGCCCGAGGAGGACAAACCCAATAAACTAGGACGCTGTTAGAGGAATGGAAAGCGCGCACCATCCTGTCCCCGCGCAGCAGCCCAGGGAACTGCGAGGCTCCGCGGCCACCAGAGGGCGCGCGCCCCTTCCCAGAGCCAAAGCCACGACGGCGGTGGCTGTGACTAGCCCAGAGAGACTACCAGAGAATGCGGGCTGAGGGTGTGGGTATTCCTGTAGTACTCCCCCGAAATGCAACCCCAGCCTGGACGACGCGGACTCAGACTCCGTAAGACAAGGGCCTCCAATGCAATCTCTCCGACCTCCACCCTGGCCGCGCCCCGCGCTTGTCTTCGGCTGGCTGTTTGCACGCCCTCTCCTGGCCGCCGAGAGAACTGCTGTCTGGCGGGGCTCCCGCGTGGAGGCTGGGAGCGTGAGGGGGAGTACTGTATACCAAGCAGAATGAGGTTGAAGAGGTTAGCACTGGGTGAACAGTGGTACTGGGGACCACATTGGATGTGAGGTACTGGTGGATAATAGGAGGGCACTAGGGGCCACCAGGCAGGTAATGGAGGCAGCAGGTCGTCCCTGGATGATATTAAGGGGCACTAAGTCTAAACTGGAAGCAGGGCACCCGCTGCTTACTAGGTGGGGACTTGGAGGACTGAGTGGATATATGAAAGTACTAAGCTGGCATAGGGGAATACTGCATAACAACTGGAGACACCAAGTGGGTACTTGGAAGTACTGGGGGGCACTGGGAAGATATTGGGTAAGTACCAGAGTCACTGGGTGGGAACTAGGGGGTGGGGGGCAGGAGAGGGTGTCCTTGAGCCCATGGTGAGAAGCACTGAGTTTGGGGAAATGGCATTACTGAGAGGGTAAAGGGATATTAGGACAATTCTTGTCAGGTACTGGGGACATGGGCATTATCAGTGGAAATTGTGTATGCTGGCAGACATTGGATGGGTACAGGAAGGCACTAGGCTTGCCTTGATACCCTGGCCCAGGATGGCACTCGCCTGGAACAGCCTCAGTGCCCACACACACACACACACACACACACACACAACAGCCCTACAAACCTGGATCATGGTGCCACTTTCACAGCCAGGACATCAGAGATGTCCCTTGGCCAGTGAGGGTCTCCTACCCTTACCAGGACCTGTTCCTAATTTCCTGGCCAGAAATGGAAGGGAGTGCTGCAGGTGGGCGGAGGACAGAACCCTCATGTTGTCTACTTCCCCAGTTGGAGGAGGAAGTAAAGACAAGTCAGTTCCTCATCTCTAGAAAAATAAGGAGCCCCTCCTCAGTCCCTCCCACCAGGCTTTGGCCTCCTAGCCCAGCTTGCTGGCTGCTGGGCCCTGGAGGGGCTGCCAGGCTCGGCCTCCTGCCCACTGCAGGGCGCCGGGGGAGGGCGGCTCGCGGCTCGAGATGCCGCGTTGTCATGGAGACGCTGCCGCATCCTGACTGCTCCTGGCAACGGGGTCCCGCAGCCAGGCAGGCGCTCCGCGGAGACCCCAGGGAGCGGGCGCGCCAGGCTGCCCACGGCGCCACCAGACCCCGGGGACATATACAGCTTCCCCACCCACAGACACCCCTCACCCATGCTCCCACAGCACATACATGTACACAGGCGCCCCAGCTGCAGCAGCCCAGGTGGAACTGCAGCCCAAGCTCGTCCCGCAGCCCCCACTCATTAATTCTGCAAACATTTGCCGACCGTCTCAGTGCCAGGCTCAAGCTGGCCACTGCGGCTGCAGGGACAAGTCACACAGGGACGTACTGCCGCGGGCTGCACTCCACCCCCCCACCCACACCCCACCTCACAGCCCAGAGAAGAGGCAGACACATAAACAGTGAAATCAATATTGTGACCCCAACAACAACCAGCAGCTGACTGTGGGCTGTGCCCTCCTCATGCAGGGTGTCACCCAAACCGTACCACCCTTGGGAAGCACTATGACAACCCCTTTTTGCAGGTGAGGAAACTAAGGCACAAGAGAGCTCATCTGTTCACTTGAAACCACACAGTAAGAGACAGAGCTAGCCTTCTTACTTGGATTGTAACCACTTCCCCACACTAACCCTGCTGCAAGTGTTTCCAGAACATAGATGAGGAGGACCCAACTCAGCTGGGGAGGTGGCAGGGAGAATTTCAGACTCTAGCTTGGGGCCTGGGAGAAAATGAATTTAAACTGGCAGGCTGGGTGTCAGGGAGAGCAAAGGCGGATGGGGTTAGAAAGCTGCTTGGAGGCTTGGTATACAGGCCAAGGGGCCTGGACTCCCTTGCTAGAGGAAGGTGTGAGCGAGGGAAGGCACAGATTGATTTTTGCTCTCGCAGTCATGGGGAAAGGGGATGGCCCAGAAGGGGGTGAAGCTGGGGCTGGGAGACTAGAGAGCAGGCCATGTCATCATCCCAGTGAAGGACAAGTGGATCCAGCCCCAGCAGTGGGGTGCAGAGAAGCAGGACACATCCTTCTCACTTCCCGATCAAAAGATTCTTCTGCCAGAACCAGGAACACAGCTGCATACAAGATAAGGTGGGGGCCTCAGGGAGAGTGAGGGCTTAAGGAAGGCAGCAAATGAGAGCATGCTTCAGAGTGACATGAAGAAAGACCAGGGCTAGACTCCTTGAAGGACTTCCAAGAGGAATGGGCTTGAATTTCTGAGAGACCAAAGAGTCCTTGAGAAGAAAAGAGCCTGTCACGTATCTCCCACATCTGGGCATGGAGGAGACAAGCTGCCCCGCCTTCCACACCCTCCTGCCCCAGTGATTCCACCCTGGCCCCTGTCCAGCAGATCCCATCCAGGGCACCCCTCTGAAGAGGCATGGTATTCAGCCCCTACCCTTAGCCCCCGCCCCCAAGGATAGCCTAATTTTTTCCCTTCCATGGATTTAGGTCATTGCTCCTTGTCCTCTCTCCAAGGCGACACGGAATGTGACTAATTCCCTCCCTTCATTTATGGGTCCTGTTACCTGGGAGGTATTTATAGCGCGACAGCCTCCCTCTCTCCCCAGCGACTCAGCTGCTCTCCCCCAGGCCATCTT
Organism: Furipterus horrens; assembly: GCF_987537825.1. Taxonomy (NCBI): domain Eukaryota; kingdom Metazoa; phylum Chordata; class Mammalia; order Chiroptera; family Furipteridae; genus Furipterus; species Furipterus horrens. Next base: position 74,284,413 of record NW_028327180.1, read on the forward strand.
TCTCATACCCAGGCCAATCTTCGCTTCCCCTCTCTTCCGCCACAGCTCCACCAGCTCTCCGCCAGCCACTGCCTTGCCAGTCCCTCGTTACCCCTGCAGAAAGAGCAGCAGGCTCTGGCTGAGAGGGGGCTGACCCAGTACCTTGCTGAGTAGAGTCCTGTCTACAGGGGGATGCCTCTCCCCAAAAAGATGACTTAAGGGCTAGGTCAAGGGACTGGGACAACTGGCTAACCCCTCTGTGATCTCACCATTCCTGATATTAATACTAACAATAGATACCAATCCAATGATTGAGTGCTTACTGTGTGTTAGGTATTATTATTACCTGTGGTTTGCAGATAAGGAAACCGAGGCTCAGAAAGGCCAAATGACCCTCCTCCGGTCTTTATAGCTAGGGTGTGGCACTCCTGCTCACAGCCACCCTTGAGAGCCATGCTTAATGTGTGGGAATACTGGTCCCAGAAGGCAGGCTGGGTGGGATAAGGACTAAGAGATAGCCAGGGGGTGCCTGACCAAAATGCATCTCACAAAGCCAGCAGGGTCCCCCACCAGTCACAAGCCATGGCTGATCTTCCTAAGGGTTGTCAAGGAATGGCATCAGATAGAGGCCACTGGGCTACAAGACATTGCCTGTCCCACACATGTCCCCTCCTCCAGGCAGGTATCACTGAGGAGCTAGGGTGGGAGGGCACCAATCTAGCCAAAGAAAGAGCAGAAAGCCCTGTGTCCACAGAGGATGAGTGGAGGGAGGGAAGTCAGCCCCATGGCAGGACTTACAGGCATAGAGGGCTGAGACTGGGACCAGCTGACCTTTCACATCCCCAGTCTCACAACTGCCCCAGGCCCCTTTTCACAGCTGGAACATCTAACAGCCTGAGAGGTGAAGGGCTGGCTCAGCTTTTCCCAGGTCCTCAGACCAGAAATTCTGTAATACTGATGAGGCAGTTCTGTCAAGATTTCTGGAGACAGGAGAGACTAGAGGAAGAGGCTGAGTTCAAATTCCAGCCTTGTACTCACAAACTTGGTCACATAGAGCAAGTGACTTTACCTCTCTGAAATTCAGTTTCTCCATCTGTAAAATGGGCTGATGCCGCACGTCATGCATACTTGGTCACGAGGACTCAGAGATGTGAAGCAGGCAGAGTGCAGAGCACCAGGCTTGGCACAGAGCAGGAGCGCCATCAAGTTGGCAGATAATACTGGGGTTTGGATTATTCCCGCATCTTTCTTCTCTCTAAGATCTGAGCAAAGGGGCCACATCTCTTCCCTGTGACTGAAGCTTCCTGAGGATAAGGGCTGTGTCTCCACCATCAGCTGGCTGTCCTTGGGACCAGGAGATGGCCAGGCAAGCTGCTGTCAGGAATGAACACTCACTGCTATTAACATCATTTTCATTATCATCAGGATATCATCCTCTGTGGCTGTAGCCCCATCAGCACACACCCAGCTAGGCTTTTGCCTCTTGTTTGGGGGAGCCAACCCCCTTCACATCTCCACAAAGCCACACCACGGTCCCCTGAGAGCCCCATGTGAGAGGCCATGCTGTGTCCAACTGCCCCCATTGCACCCCGCTCACCACCGTGGGGTGCCAGGAGCCAGCCTAGATGAAGAAAGACACTGAGTCATTCTGATTTCCGCTTCAGGGAGCCAGAGCTGGCAGTGGCCCAGCCATCCCCTCCAAGGGGGGAGTCAGGGGTAGAGTTAGGTCCCTGGAACTCTCCTGGCAGCCCAACCCAAGGGCTGAGCATGGCATCACCAGGAGCCAGACTGGGGAGAGAGGGTGGGGGTAGGAAATGCAGGGCCCTGAGAGAACAGGAAGGGAAACTGGGAGGAACGGTGAGCACCCTTGTGAGTGTCCCCGTGAGCACCCCTGAGGATCTGGCACTGGGCCAGGTCTCCACTACCCTGGAAGAGAGCAAGCCCCACCCAATTTACAGGTAAAGGCTACAGAGAGTTCCTGTAGACTGCTAGCAATCACACAGCACCTGGCAGGTGACGCCAGGCAACGTCTCAAATACCCACAAGCCCTGATTCTCATACCCTGAGTGGACAGCCAGGCTCAGGGCTTGCATAGGGGGAGTGAAAGCAACCAGCAACCCTGTCCATACCAACAGATGGAGGGTGGGACCAGGCATCACAGGAGACTGTGGACAGAGGTCAGGAAGCAGGATCATGGAAGTGAGGCACTCTGGGCCAATTCTTCAGCAGGACAGTGCAATAGGGTGCAGCCGAGGACTGGACATCAGAGAGAGGCCTGAGTCTTCAGCCTAGCTCACCCCAAGCCTGGGCAAGTCTCAGCCTCTGAGTCTCAGTTTCCCTAGCCACACACAACTCTGAGCTCCAACATTCTCCCTGTTGGTTCTGGGTCAGGCCTCCCTAGGCATACCAGCAGGGAAAGAGGCTGCGGGGCCCACGAGGGGTCTGTGCCCACGCTGCGGTCCCTCCCCACCCATGGGCACACAGGGTCCTCATTGAAAAAACACGGTGTATACAAATAATTAAACGGAAGAATTGGAGTGATTAGGGCAGATGATTATTGTCAAATTATGATTTATCTTGTAGTGGAATTAGTATTCCCCCAAAGGGCCCGGCGTGGCGCGGCGCCCGCCACGGCCCGTGATTAATCGCCGTCTCCAGAAGGTCACCTCCAGCCACTGCAGATTAACTCAGTGGGGAAACTTCTTTCCGTAATTCAAGCTGTTGTTCCCACAACCTGTCATCCGCCTCGGAAAAGGACGATTTCGTCAGGGAGCCCAGGGTGGGGGCCATCCGCTCCCCCAGCCCCTCCCTGCTGCGGACATGATGTATGGTGCGTCCTGACACGGGTGACCGAGGGGGGGGGCAGCGTCCTCCGTGGGGTGAGCAGCGGGAAGCAGGAGTCGGGAGCATGGTGGGGGACGAGGCGCCGCCAAGCAGAAGTAGGCTGTGAGGGGAGAGAGATCACGGGTGGTGGCAATTAGGAAGAAAATTGGATTTTTCACGTCCAGAGGCAGCTGGGAATCTGCGGTGTGAGACGCAGCCACCACCCCTTCCCCCAGCACACACAGCACCCAGTCCAGCCAGGCAGGGGCTCCTCAGGAGAGATGGAGGATGGCGGGGGGAAACAGACCTCCTTCAGGAAGCTAGGAGGAAAGTCAACAGACAGGAGAAGAACCTGGTCAGGCCTGAGGCTCAGCCCTGCAGAGCCCCCCAGTGGAGAGCAGCTTTCCTGGCCTGAGAACTTGGACCCAGATCCCATTTCCCCAGCAGCAGACATGGCCAAAGCCACATGCCAATGTCCCTGGGGGGCTGCTAATCACAGCAACCTCCATCAGACAGTCCAGACCAGGCCTGGAAGGGGACTCAAGATCCCTGGTCTGTCTCCCTGGCCATGGAGAACAGGGGGGACAGAGCCTCTCACCCCTGCCTGCTCACCTCAGCCCTTGCCCGCACCTTAGTTCCCTGAGTGGAAAGGGGATGTGAAGGTGCAAGTGCCTCCACATCCTCTGTCTCGTTTACATCAACGCTGGGGGCAGGGGCTTGTGCCCATAGAACAGATGAGAAAGCTGAGGTAGGGAGACTTTCTGCTCTGAAGCTGCCCTGGATCCAAGCTCCTTCAGACTATGCCCTTTCGGGGTCCCACAGCCCTTTCCAGTCCAAGCCCCCCTGTTCATCCTCCCAACCTCCAGAAACATTCACTGTGCACTATTCTTTCAGGCCTCCAGGCTTTGCACATTCCTGAAATGTGCTCCCTGTCCCCTGCCTTCAGTAGGTAAACTTCTATTCCTTCTTCTCAGTGCAACTAATTTGTCCCTCCAGGAAGAGAATGTGCCCCCAGCCCACTGGGAGCCCCACCCATATGAGCTCCCAGTGACCTCCCCTACCAGAATGGGTGCTCTCTGGGGGCCCCGTAAAGCCATCTCTCCCCAGTGCCAGCCCAGACCCAGCTAGCAGTACTCAGGAAACCATCTGGAAGGAGCCAAGGGCTCAGGGGCCTCTACTCCCCACCCCACCCCACCCCCAACCCCAGCTTACCAAGAGCCCAGATCCGAGGGTTGGGGGGTAGAGGACAGAGGCAGGGCCCTTGTCCAGAGGTGAGTTTTTAGTTGAGAACAGAAGCATGTATTATGTATACCGCGGTTTGCTCAGAACATTCTCTGGTCTGAGATATTTAGAGTTGTGAAGACCCAGCAATATTTGGGAAAGAAAATCTATTTCTCTCTCCCTCTTGGCAGTGGGAGCAGGGGAACTACTCTCTCCAAAACCATTAGGACTAACCACTGGCATTTTCCTTGGGGAAGAAGGGGGCTTTCCATCCTCAGCCGGGACTGTTTAGCAGACAGCCTCCCCCAACCCAGTCTTTGGCTGACAATAATAAAAACTCCCATTTATACTGTATCTTACTTTCAAAATGCCCTTTGTTGCATGCACTCACTGCTTCTTTGGGGGCAAGCCAAAGGAACTTGTTAACCCCATTTCACAGATGAAGAAACAGACTGGGGGAAGGTGGCAGGTGACTTGCCCAAAGCCATGATGTGTAAACCATGGAGGTGGCTGTTAGACTGGGGAGGATGGTTCTGGTCCCACCCCTGACCCAGGCCACTCCGTGCAACCATCACCTCCCTACACAGGTAACTCCACAACCTTTACCTCCAACCTCCCCTAAGGCCCAGGTGGGGTGGAAGTAGGGCCCAGAACTGTGGCAGGACCCTCTTCCTGTAAACTCTCGGTCTAAAGCCTGGTTCAAATCCCAGCCATGCTCCTCACCAGCTGTGGAATGTTGGGCAGGTCACTTTCCCCCTCTGTGCCTCTGCTCATCTGTAAAATGACTTCCAACTTTGCAGGGCTGTTGTGAGGATGAAACAAGACCTGGGCTGGGCCTGGCAAACAGTAAGTGCTCAAAAAATATGAGTTGTGTGTGTTTGTTTTTCCTTGTCTTATCATGTTCACCATGTCACTAATCTCTTGTGGAGGATTTCAGGGGAGCTGGGAGCTTGCTTCCCCATGTCCCAGAGGAGGGAACTGAGGTTGAAGGGCTTCCAGCAGGCAGAGGACATCATCAGATAAATTGTCCTAAGTTCCCTCAGATTCTGTCCCTTCCCTCTCAAGAACCCTCCGTTGCTCTGTGCCCATGGAATAGAGCACAAAAGCCCAGCCAGAACCTGCCAGATTCTTCTCTATTCCTGAGACATTGCTTGGTCTTTGCCTTCCAGCCTTTGCCCAAGCTGGTCCCTCTGCCTGGATGCCATTTCTCTCTGCCAGCTCCACATTTGTTACCAAACTCTTTAAAGGCTCTGCCTAAAGGCCACGCCCTCCAGGAAACCACCTCCAACCTCGAGCCCTTGAGGGGCCACCGTGGCCTGCTGGACTGCGCCCTTCCCGCCACTGACCATCTGGTCACCCCCACGCAGTTTTGTGAACCTCCTCACGGGGTGGGCGGGGCCATCCCAGTCTGACCCTGGCTCAGGCGGGACACACAGAAGGGCGCCCCAACCCTGGGGTAGCACAGCCGGCTCCCCCACATGACTCCCTCCAGCGCCGCGGCCCCGTCTTTGATCCGGCTGCCTCTGCGCCCCAAACCTGATTGGCATCGAATTACGCCGCGCGGCGGAGGGAGATAATGGCGGGAGGCGCGGCAGACATGAAAGGGGGGGCGCAGCGGCAGTCCGGCCCGTTGTTAATGACCCAATAAAAAGGAAGAAGGGGGAGAAATAACCCTCCCTTCCATCCCCGCCCCCAAGACAGCGGCCGGTGCACACAAAGCCGCAGCCGACTCGGAAATTATCGCGGCTCAGCCCAGCGCAGCGTGACTGGAGGGGGGTGGGCTCACCTGGCAGGGCGCGGGAGGGAGGGTGCACAATTACAGCCACGCTCACAGTCGCGCAGTCAGACACACATACTTACCCTGGCTTTAATATGTTTATACCTTTTTCATTATGGATTTTTGCATTAATTGTGATTTTTTAAAAAATATTACACTAAAATAGTTTTCCTGATTACTGAAAAATTTTGTGCTCACCCTAGTCCCAGCTCTGAAACAGTCACACAGACAGCACCGTTCAGTGACACGCACACACTGTCTCACATACACACAGATAGTTAAAACGGTCTCACACACAGTCACACACACAGATACAGACACCACAGCACAGACATCCCATCACACATATTGTCACACCTAAAGTCACTTGCAGAAACAGACATGAAGCCACATGGGCACATACACTCAGCACAGGCTTCGGAGAGGCTCACATAGAGACACACCCAGAAGCTAGGACAGAGACAGACATCCAGGTACACAACAGCAAATGAGGAGCAAGCTCACAGACACATACAAACACATCACACAGGCCAGGTGGAGAGAGACAAACCGATTGATACACACTGAGATCTACAGACAAACACAAACATGCAGATACACAGACACCAGCACAAACCATACAGGGTCCCAAAGTCACCCCCCACACAGACAGGCCTGGGGCACAGAAGCTTACCCAATGACACACACATCCAGGCACAAATCACCACCCACTTTCTGTGAGCTCGGGGACATACCCCATTCCCACAAGGCCACCCATTTCACACTCTCACTGATGTTCAAGTGTGTTCAAGTGAGTTCAGAAGGGCCAAAGGCTGGGTTGATCCACAACAGGGATGAAGTGGGGTCATTGGGCCACAGAGGCCAGAGAACATGACAATGGCGAAAGGAGTAGGCTGGGGCAGATGGCTTAAGCTGCCCAAATATAGGTTTTATTCACCTCTAAAATTGGGTTCAACTCCTCTTCCGTAGGATTGTGTGAGCCAATAGGCATAGCCAAGAACTAAACGTTGGCTACCGTTACCATGTGAACTCCCTTAGGGGCAGCCCAGACTCTCCATGCACATCTCCCCATCACACACACACACACACACACACACACACACACACACACACACTTCTCTTGGCTCCCAATCTCTTTACTGCCAGAGATATCCCTCTTAAATCTAATCCAAGTCCCTCATACTGTAAACTAACCCCAGTTCTGGGAATGGAGAGGGCTAGCCCTTCCAAGGAGCTTCTTCTCTTCCAAAACAAAGCAACCTGAGCACCAGGGGTCCTAGAAGAAAGATGGGGCTTCATCTTGAGGTCAGGCCCCTGACTCAGGCATGCTTTGCTTTGCTGTCTGATTTCAAATCCCAGCTTCACCATGAAACAGGTGTACAACTTAGGCAAGGACTTGGCCTCTCTAAGTCTTGGTTGCCTTCACTGTCAAATAGGTTAACAGCATCAGCAGCCAACCCAGGAGGCCGCTTGGAGGATGAAATAGCTATCAGGCTGAGCTCATGGGCCATGCCTGGAGATACTAGCCCATGTTGGGATCAGAGGTGAGAGGTCAGGGTGCATACTCTCCCCACACATCAGGAAAAAGGTTCTCCCAGCAGCTCCTTCTAAGGTGGACAAGGGGACTTTATGAGTCAAATCTCAAGGCCTAATTAATGCGATTAATCACAGGCCCAGCCACACAGGCCATGGGGACAGCTAGGAGGGAGGGTCATGGTCAGCTCAGTTACCCAAAAGGATGGAGGAGCAAGAAACAAGAGTCTCAGTGACCTCTCCTTCTCCTATCACCCTGAACTGAGGCTCTTCCAGCTCCTGCTCACTGGGGAAGTCCCTTCTCATATCTAAATCCAGTTTCTCCTGCTACAGCCCAGGAAGTACATGGGATCTGCAGTCAAGGTTCTGGCTGTCCCTTGCTAGACAGGAAGGCCATGATGGTCTCCCAGGGTCTGGACTGTGTAATGCCAGGTTTGGTGGTGGTGTGGGTGGGTTGAGGCAAAACCTCTCAGAGCCCAGTGTCTGGCCCGGAAGAAAGGCAAAAATAAAGAAAGGGGCTGGTGGCGAGGAGGAAAAAGTCCCCTTCTCCTTCTAAGGGAACTGTGTGTGTGACCCTGTGTGAGGAGGCTGTGGGAGGTGGTCAAAGGCTCCGGCCAGGGCTGTAGCAGGAGGGGGCAGCCTACTTGGGCAGGGGCGCTGCTGGTTATAAATCACCCTCGACTCAATTAGAGCCTGTGAAAGGTTGTGCACACCCAGCAGAAAGTGCGGCACTTGGCCGGCAGCCAGCTTTCCACTGGGGGCAAGGGAGCTGGTGTGTGCCTATGTGCATGTACATGTGTGTGTGTGCCTTACAATGCACATGTGCTTGTGTCCTTGTGTGTGCATGTAACTCTTTGTTCCTGTCTGTTCTAGTATGCATGTGTGTGGGGAGCACATATGTCTGAAGATCCTTGTGAGCAATTTGCTTGCATAGCCCTGTGTTTGTCCCTGAGTGTGTACTCACCTATTTGTACCTATTTGGGCTGTGTATGCATCTGTGGGGAGGGGGGAGCGGTGTTGATGTAGATATCTGCATGCCTGTGTGCACCCGAGTGTGTGTGCACAGTTCTATCGCCCCACCCCTTTGCCTCTGTGTGTCTCCTTGCCTGTGTGCACTGAGTGTGAGTGGGTATGTTTGTGACTGTTACGTGCACGTGCCTGATGAGTTGAGCTGGATGCCGGGTGGGGTTAGGGTGATGTTCTTGTGGGAGGAAGAGCTCTATGTATGCGGGGGGAGACATGAATAGATGGAATTATGGGCAGGCAGCAAGAAAGTGACAGCCAGCTCAGGCCAGTTGGGAGAGGCTATGACAGGGAGGGAACCACGCTTTCAGGAGTCTGTGGGTCTGTGCAGTTCAGAGGACCTGCCAAGACCCACCATCTCCAACCCTCAGCGATGCACCCTGGAGTGGCGAAAGAGTACCCTAGAGTTTCTCCCTCCCTTCCTCTCTAAAGAACTAATGGTGATGAGCAGTCACCAGGGGTTGGGCCCTGGATTAGATCTTACATCTGGATTATCTCACTGAACTCTCGCAGATGCACTATGAAGCATGTACTACTAGAATTCCCACTTCACAGATACAAAAACTAAGGTTCATTGATTTGCTCACAGCTAATAAGTAATAGAGCCAGAGTCTGAACCTGGGTTTGTCTGATTCCAAAGGTGTTGCCACATTCATTACTGCCTCCCCTTGGGTTCCCAGTGGTCACACTCTGAGGGCATGGGGGAGAATCTATGTGAGTATGTTTGGTAGGTGAGTATGCCTGCCCATCTGCCTGAGAACTCTCTGAACCCCAGGCTTCTGTGCCCCCTGTGTCCACATAGTAAATGCCAAAGAAATATCTATTTATTGAAGGGAGTAGAGAGCAAAGACATCCTGTTCTGCTCTGATGCTAAGAAAAGCTGGCAGAGGTGTTGGGGCAGGGAGGTGCCTGTGAACCAACCAACGAATCCTGGCCGTCTCTACTTACCTCCCAGGGAGGAGGTGCCGCCCTGAGCCCCAAAGAGGGCTGGGGAGTAGGGACTGAGGGTTTTCCAGAGTCAGGCTGTTCCCTGCCTCGTCTTCACCCACACCCAGAAGCTGGACTACCTGAATGTGTCTTCACGCCAGCACTACGTCTTGCCTGTCCCCTCTCTACACAAGCCACAAAGACTTTCAGAAAAAGTTGGAGCCCTGAATCAAGACCCCCATGGGGCAGGTCTGCACAGGCACCATTAGCCAATTTGGGACTCCTGACTCAGTTTTCCCCACCTACAATGGTATTTCTCTGAGGAGGAGTGTGGGGTATCTAAACTACTCAGTCTTGGGCCTCCTTGTACAGCCTGGAGAACCCAGCCGTGGCTATGGCCCCCAGGGCCCAGGTCCAGCAGCCTGCTCCTCACGGAGGGTAGAATGCAAACCCACAATGGATTCAGCTTCTTTCCTGTCCCAGACACCCAGGTTCCACAAGAGATCCTCCCTCCCCAGCCTCCTGGGAGACCTTTCTACCCTGAACCATGTTCTACTCCCACTTACTGACCAGGTGCCAGGAGTGGGAGGTGGATGGGCCTCCCTCAGGGCAGCCTCCAGGAGGAAATGTAGCCATGTGCCAAACCATCACTCCGCTCTTCTGCAGGCCCCTGCAGGCCCCTCATCTGGAACCATTTCAGGCAGAGGACTGAGCTGCCCCTCCTTTGATGATGGGGCTGTGGGGAAGGGTCATGACCTTTGGGGGGGGTCGGGGGGTCACAATGCATCGATGGCACCCCTCCTGAGGATAGGAAAACAGAGGTAGGGGAGGTGGGGAAAGCAGAAATGGGAGGATGAAGTTGAGGTATTTATGCCATGATGCTGGGACCTGTAGGATCAGGGGACTCCAGAAAGGATCCAGAAGATGACCAGCATTTTAATCCTGGAGGAAAGGGCAGGGCCAAGCCTCAGTTTTCCCTTTGGTAAACTGGAATATTCCTTTCCAGACAGGATCCTGGGGAAAGATCTACAGTGAGAAAATGTTTTAAATATGAGGCCAGGACATCGCTAATGCTCAGGACAGGGTAGTAGCTGCTATTGTTGTTATTATCATTATATTGTTTAAAATAGCTGCTTCCCCCCAAAGCTCTCTCTCAATCCAGCTGAGACCAGGTAAACACTCCCAAATCAGACAGGCTCTTGAGAATCAGGCTCTGGGTTGCTGGGAAGGGAAGATCCTGGAGGGCTGGACAGTCAGGAACAGCCTCCCAGAGGAAGTAGCCTGGGTATGAACTTCAGAGATGGGAAGGCCAGGCAAGCTGGAGTGGAAGGGAGAGGGCATCCGGGAGGGAAGATGGGCTGGAGCCAAGCCCTGAAGACAGGAGGGAGCTCTGCAGGGCAGGTGGGCCTGACTGTGAGGAACAGGGAGAGGCCAGCTCCAGCTGGCCTGACATCCTGCGGAGATGAGGAGAGGGGACCTGATCCTAGCTGCCACCTCTATGGAAGAACTCTGCCCTGAGGCCCACCCCACCCCCATCTGCAATGCATCTGAAGAAAATGCTTAGGATCTGCAAGGGACCGCTGACACCCTGGTGTACTCCCTCCACCCAGGGCTCTGAGAAATCAGGTGGCTGCTCTCTCCTCTGTTTATTTATTCCCCTGTTTTTTTCCCTTTTCAGGAGGCGATAATTATTCAGATCATCGCGGTGATTTACTCGGCAATCAGAGCCGCTCGATTCGGTGGCCCCGGAGCTGAGACAGACGAGCATCGCCCAGGAGAACAGCCCCCCTACCTCCCACCGGCCTGGCCGGCCTTTGTTCTCTTTGAGGTCTGTACCCGCGCTTCCTGGCGGGCAGTGGAGGCGCCCACCCGCGCGGACGCATCAGCAAGCTCGGAGTCTGGGGGGCGAGTGTGCACACGTGTGCGTCGCGGGGAAGAAGATGCTGGGCTGAGAATGGTGGAACTCCTGGGTCCATGTTTGGGGGCGGGCCGTTGGTGGTGGTTGAGAGTGTACCAACGCATGAACATAGAGGTCAGGTGTGTAATCGGAATGTATGCACCTGTGTGATTGCCTGAGGCCTGGGGTACATCTGTCTCTGCAGGTGTTTGTCAGAAGTGCAGTGGGCAGGTGCCCAAACATTTGTATTTTAGGTACACAGCGGGGAGGGACGAGGACTGTGCTGAAGCTGTCTGAGGCAATCATAATGGGACAGAAGCTAGGTTCTACATTGGTCTCCTTTTTCCCGCGGGGTGTGGGGGTTGGGGAGACAGACGGTGATCAGCTCAAATCCAAATGCCGAGTTCTCCTGGGTCAGTGCTGGGACCCCCCGGGGTCACGTGGGTATGGGCGTGGCCGTGTTCGCAGCCGTGCCTGCACACGAGTACCCGCAGGCCTTCACCCCCTCCTGCCCGCGGGCTGGCGCGGTGACGGTGACCTCATTACCGCCTCCGCAAAGGCCCCTTGAAATCCCTGCGCCGTTGCATTTGGCTGCTCTAAGTGATGGGAACGGCCTGCGCTTCCTGATCAATCGCTTAAAATTCAGGGTCGGCTCGCTTGCCGGAGAGGGCTGCCTGCCAGCCCCACGCACCGCGCACTGCCGCCTCCCCCAACCCCCTCCTTGCTTTGTGTGGGGGGGGGGGGGGCTGCGATGCTGCCGTATTGGAAAACATCCCCGCGCTGGCTGGGGGGCCCGGTGGGGCCAGCGCTGGAAGCCGTTCCACTCGAGCAGATGGCTGTGAAACTTTGGCGGCGAGATAAATTGGGTCTGACGGCGTGAGGCCGGCTCACAGATGGGCGGGATTCTCACGCCGGCCCCCACGTCCGGCTCGGCCGCGGGCAGGGCCCGCGCGGCTCAGAGGCCCCTTTGGGCACCCGCCCGGCGAGCAAAAGCCTTCGGGAGGCCACGAATCCGCCAACAGCCTCTCTCTACCGGAGACGCCCGCCGTCGCACTCCTTCCGGTCCCAGATCTCCCCAGAGATGAGTCCAAAGGGAGTGGCAGCCCACAGCCCCCCGCCTGGTCACCTCCGCCAAGCTGGCAGCTGGGCTTTCCCCCTCCTCTGCCATCCGCAGAGGCCTGAAGCGTGAAGGTTAACAGCTGGGGGGGAGGCTGCGTCTCCCTCTTTCACCTCTATCTGCTGCAGCCCCGCCCACCTGCCAGCCCTGGGGATGTCGTAAACAGGGCTGTGAGGTGTGCGTTGGGGCGGGGTGGGGGGGAGCTGAAGTGGGGTAGAGAAGAAAGAGCCAGACAAAGAGAGGAAACCAAAATGAGCAAAAGGCAGGAGAGACCTAAGCAGAGACAGAGGGACAGACACTGCAAGAGACAGAGACAGGCAGGGAAAGAAATGGAGACGGAGGTGTAGAGAAGGACAGAGACACCCACATCATGGCCAGGAGGAAGGGGCCTCAGAGCCAGAGAGGAGACACACAAAGAGAGTGGGAGGAAGGCGAAGGAGAGCACAAGGGGACAGGATCCAGGCGAGAACAGCCTCGAGCTGCAGGTGATCATGGGGAGGTGGGGGCCGAGCGGATGCTGAGCACCAGGGTGCATCCCTGGGCTACCCTCGCCCCACCGTAAGGTCCAAGGCCCATAACGGGGGAGTTTCTCTGCCCAAGGTCGAGACCTCGATCCCAACACCACTTCCGCGCCTCGGTTTCCTAGGGAGTGCGTATGAAGAGGATGGGGGGAGGCGTTTCGGGGGGCTGCAGGGCCATCACTCTGCCGCAGAGCCGCCCTGTCGAGCCGACTCCCCGGCGCATCAGTCCAGCGGGCAGATATCGATCCGGCCCAGCCAAGCTCGATACCCGCAGCCTGCAGCCCGCTCTGCAGCGGTCCTACAAAGACGAGGAGGAGGGCTCACTCTTCAATCCACCCCCGCGGGGATTCTATGCCAGAATAAATCCCTGAGAGGCCGGGGCGAAGCGAGCGACGTCGCCCACGCCAGTCCCCATGCGGCCCGCCTAGGCCTGCTAGGCCCCCTGCTACAGGGGGATGACCCTCAGCCCCGCCTTCTGCCAGGCTCGGGAGGCTAAAGCGAAAAATCTTTGCTGAGTTGATGAAGTTTCACAAAGGGCGTGAAGGAGACAGCCAATCAACGAGCTTACATTTACATGGGCTCTCTGATTGGCCTTCACCGTGCCTCTTTAGAATGTCACTTTGAAACCTGAAGAAATAAAGTCTCACTGATGGGGGGGGGGGGGGGGGGACACTGATCAGACCCCTCAGTTTCATGTAGGGCCCTCCCAAGCTGAGCTCTGAGGGGAGGTGGGGAGTTTAGACATGGTCTCCCCCAACCCTCACAATATAGATGACTAACGAAGTGGGAGAGTCAAAGAGGTGGAGCTTGGCCTGGACCATGTGATAGGTTCTGTGCACACCCTTCCCTGTTCCCACCTCCATATACCCAAATGTGTGGTCAGTAGTCATTTCGGACTGAAGGTCGAGAGGAGTGAGGGGCTGGTCTGGCTTGTGGATGGGGAGTCTGTGGTACACAGAGTCTTGTCTGTGACAGGAACAGTGTGGGTGGTGTCAACAAGTTCTACAAGTCCTCAAATAATAAAGGCAGGCACAATTGGTTCCCCAGCTGGCCACTAGGCCTCAAGTTCTAGACAGGCACATGGGAACACAGGAAGTCCAGTTACAAGTTGCAGCCTCAGGGGCCTAGAGGAGTAGGTCTGCTCCATGCAGAGTGAGGCCAGGCCAACCTAGCAGTCTTGCACAGACCCTAGTCCCCACTCCTGGATCAGTAGGCTTGAGTCACTCTGAGGGAGGGAGGAGAGCTTTGGACATTGGCAGCTAGGAGTGGAGAGTGAGTTTCTGTCATGGGGCCTCCACCCCACCCTCCCTCTCTCACTCATGCTGGGAAAAGGGTCCCCTGGGGTTGCCATTTGCAAATCTGGCCCAGCTTCCCGGCTTATACCCCTCCCTGGGAGCAGGGCAGATGACTCAGGCCTGGCAGGACAAGAGGGCATCTAAGGGAGGATATAGGGTGGGTACTGAGTCTGTGGCTAATGCTGAAGAAAGAATCCCTCCAATCATCTGCGTATGACGAATTGGGGGACAGGTGGGAGAATTAGCTCTACTGGGGCTCTAACCCCACCCCAATGCTTTCCCAGTGACATAGCCTGAAGATCTGGCTTTGTTGCTCAACTCCAAGTAGTCTTCATCCAGAACCTGAAATAAATGTCAAGGGGAGGCTGGCTGTGCCGGAGTCCTTATGTGCATACAGTTGTTCCTGTGACAGGTTATGCACACAGGACCTGGGGCAGCAGCATCGAGTGATGGGGCAAATACCTCTTGTTTACAGAAGACCCAGGGACCCTACAGCCAGTGCCCAGAGAGTTGAGAGACTCTGCCACCTGTCAAAACCCAGAATTTAGCCAGTTGATGTACTAAACTTCCTATGTGACTTTGGGCACAGCTGACACATCTCTGAGACTCAAGGTCCCCTCTAAGTCCATGCTTCAGAGGAGGCAGATGCAGAAAAACCCTAGAAGCAGGGGCAGAGTCCAAGAGGGGCCTGGGAGGACCTTCTCAGAGGCCCAGCTGGTTCAGCCTGTGGTCCAAGAGTCCAGTTGGACAGTGACCTGATTGCCAAGTCCCACGGTTCTCACCAATTCTCATAATCTCATCTCTCCTCCTGCCTCCCTGCCCACCTCATAAACAGCAAGAGGCTGAGCTGAGGCTGAGGCAAGAGTGGGGAGCTGCATGTGCATGCATTTCTGTGTGTATGTATACACACATAGGAAGGGTACGAGAGCCTCCCTCACCCCCACCCCATCCCACCACTGCCGCCATTGCACTCTGAGAAGCTGAGATAATCCTTTGCCATCTGCCTTGTATAGCTAACCCACTCAGCCGGACAGCTGCCCAGGCCACAGCTCTGTAGGCCAGCGGATGCGGGGTGCTCAGGGAGCTAACCAGCTTGAGGACCTGGCAGCAGGACTCGCACCTCGGTGCACCTCACCTGACTATCTCCACAGAGAGGGAAGAAGTCTTGTTCCATTTCTGCTTCTGACCATGAGAGGGGTAGAGAAATAGAAACATTCCCTGGGCTGGGGGCTGACCCTCTGAGAATAAAAGGGGTGGACAGAACAACCTGCTGACTTATGCTCCCATGAGCCCTCCACATGTTCACACTTACCTCTCTGACCGGAGGGATGCAGTAGAGACAAGTCAGGCCTTCTGGGCCTGGTAAGGGGAGGAAAAACCATCTTTCCTGCCTCTGGCAAGCCAGTGTCCAGACCCGCACTGATCAACTTCCCAGAACCAGGAGGAGAAGGCAGGCTCATGAGATGTTTGGTGGGTGATGCTCAGTGTGCAGGTCCTGCACCCCAAGGTGTCATGACCTTGTTCTGACTAGGACACTGAGGCTCAGAGAGGTAAGTGAGTTGCCCAGTTCACTCCAGTGAGTAGAAAAGCTGGGACTTGGACCCCAGGCTCCAGAAGCCCTCACTCTGTACCCAGTTATTTCTGTCCCTTATAATAATCATGTCTGTCACCTGCCTTACCTCCCCTACCTGTAGCTTCCATCCCATGGGCTCTGAGGTTCTGCCAGCCAAAGCCAGGCAGTGGTGCTCCACGCAGGATGGTCCCAGCACAATCAGACAGGCTGTCAGGCCATGCCAAGCAAGGCCTAAGGAAGAATGAGGCCCTGGGGCCAAGTGTCGCTCCCCTACCTGCCCCTCTTCTGTCAGTCCTCTCACCTCCCTCTCACAAACAGCATGCTTCCACACAGATGCAGTCTAACTTGTAGCTCATACACATTCATCTGGTCACATTAACAGGTACTCACACACACACTTGCAGAGAAACACAAGCACAATCACATATACATTGCTAGTATACATACAAACTCACAGATACAAACATAAACTCAGAGTCACCCACATCCTCACACCAACACACAAATCTCACCACTCCCCCCAAAGCTCACCCACAGCCCACCCCCAACCTCAACACACTGCAGGTTCCCAGTCCTAAATCCCACCCCACCCCCCAGCTACTCCATCTTCCCACACACTGCACAGTAACCCTCCAAACAGAGCCATTGTGTGGGTAAGCATGGGTAGGTTCTGGTTAGCAACATAGGGAGAGGTTTCCACAAGGGCCTAGAGGGCCAGGCAGACAGAGGTCTGCTCTGTCCTTCCCACCTATGGGTGAGGGCCCTCCAGCAAGAGTGTCAGTGCCCCCTCTCCAAGACTTTGAGGGCCGCCACCTTGTCACAAAGCCAAGAGAACAGTTCCCGCCTCTCACCACAGGGCCCTCAGCTCTCCCAGTCTCAGGAGGAGCAAAGGAACCAGCAGGAGGACACTGCCTCTCCTCTGAGGGTCTCAATGCACAAGGAAATGAGACCCTGCAGGAATAGTCTGGCAGTGGTCTGAGCCCCAAGGATGGTGAACTCTAGATCCTGCCCTTGACCCAACCCACTACACACCCCAAACGTCTGCCTCTCCTCCCTACACCCAACCCCAAGGTGAGCTGAGCCCCATCTTATCCAGGCTTGAATCTGACTCCCAGATCACTGTGTGCCCTCGAGCCAGAGGGGACGCCCTCTCAGCCTGGTTTCCAGGCATCTAAGGAGGGCCCAGGCTCCAGATGCCCTCCCATCCTCACTCACACACGGCACAGCACACACATGCATACTCTTGCTCACACTCTCCTCATACAAATTCACATACATTAATACACACTCTCACCCTCACACCCACACCCACAAACTCATACTCACCCTCACACACTCACGTACCCTTGCACACTCACAACTCTCACATAGCCACACTTCACACACTTACTTTACACTTTCATTGTAACACATATGGTCATGCATATGCACACTAATGACCTCACACACTCATTGGCACTCTCTCACACTCACACACACTCTCACCTTATGACACTAATGGCTCCACCTGAACAGGCTGAAGTTCTGGGGCCCTGCGGTCAGCAGAGCCCTGGCAGAGGCTGGTATTGACAGCCTGGTGTGCGAGGGAAGAGGAGGGGCTGTCGCAGAGGCCTGAAGGGTCCTGAATAATTCAGGGTGGTGGCTGCTGGGCGGGGGCAGGGGCGATGTCAGCTGCAAGGAAAGCTTGGTGGCTGAATTATTCTGGGAAGATCACTCCCAATGTGTTGAGGAGAATCAGCCCAGATTGGGGGCTCACTGAACTCACAGAGGACTTCTCAAGCAGGCTTTCATTTTTAATCCTCACCAGAAGCCTGCACAGCAGGCACTGTAGCCCCATTTTATAGATGAGAAACCTGAGGCTCAGAGGAAGTGATTTGCTCAAGGCTCTAAAGCAGGAGGCTCCAGGCTCCCACCTACATCCCTTTCCCCCATATACACACACTCACATACCTTGGAGAGAGGTTCCTTTGGTCACTGTGCCCAGATGCAGATGAGGAACCCCAGCCATCTGAGGACACTCTGGAGTTTGCCACTGGGGTCCAAATCCAGGAAGCACCCTGGCTCAGGGCCTGCTTATAGTAGGTACTCAGCTGCTACCCACTGAAGGAGGGCACTGTGCATGGATGGCACACAGTAGCCCAAGGCCGAGCCTCTACCACTTACACAAGTTACTAGGCAACTCTGAGCCTCAGTTTCTTCACCTGTAAGATGGATAGATGGGTACTAAGTGTCCCGATCTCATGGGGCATTAGAAGTATTGACTGGGAAAACACAGATAAAGCAGTTAGCTTGGGGTCTGGCCTACAGGAAGGACTCCACATTGCAGCTAAGATTGTGATGTGGCTACCCTTGCCACAAACAGCCAGTCAAAAAGTGGTGGGCTGGCCATGTACTAGGGGGGAACCCCCCAAAAATAATTATCTTCTGGGGGGTGGGCCCCTGATAGTACAGGCTTCTCCACTAGGTGAGTGTTCTGGGAACCCATCTGCATCAGTATAAAAGCTGGCATTGTTGTGAGAGGCTGCGTTCAGCTTCAGTGAATTTGAATCTTGAGGACTCTTTCAACGCATTTGCCCATCTCATGCTGGGTGATTTATCAGCGCACAGACCCACACCACACTGAGTGTTCAGCAGTTTTTGACCAGAAAAATGGCGTGACCGCCAGGCCCCACCTTTCCTATTCACCTGATCTTGCCCCGAGCAATTTTTTTCTTTTTGTTTCCCCAGATGTAAAAAATCCTCAAAGGGAAATGTTTTTGCTGATGTGGAAGCAGTGAAACAAAAAATGGCAGAAGCACTAAAAGGCATCAAAATTGACAAGTTCAAAAACTGTTTGGAGCAGTGGGAAAAAGTCTTGATAGGTGTAGTGTATCAAATGGAGAGGACTTTGAAGGTGATTGAAGTTTAAACAAGTAAGAATAAATACACAACTTTTTATAAATAAATTCCAGGAGTTTGGGGGTCTCCCCTTGTACGCTGAGAGTGAACCCAGCCTGTCCCAGCTCAGGGCCTGCGCACAGTAGGTGTTCAGGTGCTGCTTGCTGAACTGAAAGTCCTGTACCACGTCAGCACATGGCAACCAGCAGTTAGGGTGCTTCTGCAGTTAGACTGCTGAGGTCATGGGTCTGTTCTCTCTGCAAAAATAAAAATACCCAACAGTTTATGCCTGGTGAAACCCACAGAAAAAGACCAGATGTGACTGCATCACCTCCCAGAGGCCAAGAGACAAGCTCTCTGCCAGGTCCCAATCAGAAGGAGCACCTGCCCAGGCCCATGGATGTCAACACTGAGAGGCAGTTGGCACATGACTACTGTGCCCAGTGGGAAAGAGGGACACTCCATCCCCAGAGCCCTGAGCTCTGAGGAGATGATGGTGCACCCTCCACATTCAATTCAAAATAAAAACCACAGTGAACCATAGACCCAAAACTTATACGTCGGCTGAAATTAAAATAGCTCCTTGCTACGTTTTCTGGTTCCTATATTCAGGATCAGCTTGTGGAAGCTGAATCAGGCAATTTGTCCCTCTTGTTTCTCTTGTTGCTCCTGCTTTCCTGGGATCTCAGCACCTGCTTGGTTTCCCCTCCAGAGCAGACCCCAGCCTGGTCTGGGGGGTCCCCTGGCCCTGCACTCAGGAGGCTGAGGCCCTACAAGCCTCCCAGCACCCCCACACCTCCCTCTTGCGGGGAACCTTGCGGCTGGGCTCGTGCCTGCGGCGAGTCTCACCCCAGTATTATTTTAGTCGCAGACAGACACGAGGCAGATGGTGACAACATCCCTTCCCCGCTCCCCACTGACGAGCTGTTGCCGCCCTGAAGCCTCAGGGTTCTTCTCCCTCAGGAATATTTCAATCCCGACTCTGTGGCTAAATGGGGCTGCTCTTGTGAGACGTAGCTCCTCCTTTTCCCTACCCCTACCCATTTCCTGGGACTGAACCAAGGGCCCGAGGGGGACCCAGCCAACTTCCAGCTCTGGCCCAGTCCCCCAGCTGCCCTACTGTGTGCCAGGCGCCATGCCATGAGGATTGTGCCACTGAGAGGGGGCAATTTTTGTGCCCACTTTACAGATGAGGAAGCTCAGGCTCAGAATAAAGCAGGGGCCCATCGCAGGTGACACAGCCACAGAGGGGGGTGTTTCCTTGGGTCCTTATTCACCCTGGAGACACAAGGTCCACATTCCATGCCCTCCCTACACCTGAATCTCCACCTCCATGCACAGCCTTTGGAGATCAACCGTAGGCAAGCCATCTTCCCTGTAGAGCAACTAAGAGCTCACTATCTAGTGGCTGTACCCACTCTTCTGCATCAGCCAATAGCCTGGGGCACCAGGCTGGCCAAGCACTGTCTGCCCACCCACTTGTCCTCCTGGTCCTAGCTCACCAGGCATGGAGGCTGTAATTGTGAGCATCAAGGGCAGGGCGAGGGAGGCTCTGGCATGGGTTAGGCCTGGTTTCGAATCTCAGCTTGGCTGTGACTTTGAACAAATCACTTACCTTCTCAGGATCTGTTTCTTCATCTGTGAAATGCACAGCAGCCATACCCCTTCCTCTCCACTCCCCTCTAATTTAGTGCAGTGCTGCTGCATTCCCAAGCACCTAAAGCTGGGCCTGAAACAGAGCGCATGCCCATTAAATATTTGTTGAATGAATGACACATGCCATGAAGTTAACATCAGGCTCAGTGGGGCTGGTCTTGCCAGCAGCCCCAGCCCCAGGAAGTCCCAGGGCCAGCTCTGCCCCTATGGCCACTATGAGCCGAAGTTAGCAGCAAGAGCCAGACTGAGCCGTGTCTCTGGCACCTGTCCAACTCCCACCACACGAAGTGCTTGGAGCCTTAGGAGGACAGGTCTGGGGCACTGGGCCACAGTCACCAGGCTCAAGTGCCAGCAAGGTGTGTGAGGTGGGCCGAGGTCATTTTGGTTCTCTCGTGCCCCCTTTCCAGCCACCCATCCTGACTGGCCAGGGGTGGTAAAGCTAGACAGGGGCTCTTTGAAGCCTGTTAAGCTCTCTGGGCAGGTGAGGACATGTCCGTTCTCAGTCAAACCTCCTGGCTGTGTGCTTCCTGTCCAGCCCCATCCCCAACCCCGCACCTCAGGGAGCCTTCTTCTGGGGCTGGGCCAAGATATACACTGTCAAACCATCACACAAAAAAAACATACCCACCACAGTGACACTCACCCCCTTAAAGATACATAAAAGTATGTACACAAATACACAACACCCAATTTAAGGCACAAATATAAACATATGCATGACTCAAAGTGCACAGCAGGGTATACGAGCTCACAAACAGCTGCACTGCGGACCGCATCATGTGCCACAGTCATAAACACAATGGCCCAGAACATATCCACAGTCACACAGCACAGCCATGAACATGTGTGGGGCACGCTCACATCGGCCCAGGTACCCAGCCCAGGAACTCAGATGTGCACAGCAGGGTGGAGAGGCCTGTCTTGCACAAAAACTGAGGTCTGTCTCCCAGTATTGTACCTGGCCAGGAGCTCAGGAGAACAAGCTGGGACAGGGACACAGAGCTACTGGAGGAAGAAAAGGGCGGGTCAGACCTGGACTACAGATGGGAAGCAGTCCCTGCTCAGGGTCAGCTCTGTAGCCCCCACTTTCACAGGTCTTGAGCCCAGGACCTCATCACACACTGACAAGCCACCGCGACCACCCACTCCTCTCCACTGTCATCTCTGCCCAGGTCACCCTCGCATTCATGCATAGCACAAGACACTAGGTGAGGCTAGTTACTTAGCCACTGTCACCACAAAAGCCAATACAAAGAAAAAGAGAAGCTGCTTATCAGTGGAAAAACCTGCAGAGACACTTTTCAGAAGAGGGTTCTGGACAGCAGACCATGCTCTGCCAGCCATGGTCATGAAGGGTGATGATGTCACTGTCATGTCAACACTACCCTAAGAACACAGCCCTCAGGTCAGTCAGATTGCGGAGACCTCCTAGTGAAGGACTAGGGCCTTCTGCTCTGGCCCTCTCTGTCTCAGAGGATATCTCAGCCATTACCTCCCCTGTCAACACTGTTTTGCCGTGCCATTGCCCTGCACCCACGGCCCTTAGCGATCTGGCCTCCTCCTACTTTCTTTCACCTCAGCCTTTACCAATGCTCTTACCTCCACCAGGAATGCACTCCCAGGCCCCACCCCACCCCTTTTGGCATTCTGCCCACCTATCAAATCAATGCAACTTCCCCTAAAAAGCCTCCCGAGTCCCTGCCAGGAAAAAAATTCTCACTTCAGAGATGAGAACCCATGTGGGGCTTCACTGGGACTTGGTGTCCTAATCAGTGAGATATGTAAGACACAGTCCACCACCACTGGGAACAGAACCAGGCTTGGGGTTCTCAGAGCAGGGTCCATACATCCCTGGGAGTCTCCAAGACCTCAGCAGGGGTAGGTAAGGTTCAAATTATTTTAATAATATTAATGCATTACTTGACATTTTTACTGTGTTGAAATTTGTATTGATGGGGCAGAAGCAATAGTGGGTAAAATTGTTGGTGTCTTAGCACAAATTAAGGCAAACTACTAGGAGTCATTGTATTCGCCACTGTCAAGAGCTTACATTTAAAAAAAGAAATAGCTAGTTTCACTTAAGGATGTCCTGTTGAAGTAAAGCAGTAAAATTAGTCATTTTATTAAATCTTAAGCCTTGCATACACATTGAGCATTATGTGTAATGATATAGGACATTCAATTAAAGTATTTCTGTAACATACCAAAGTATGATTGCTGCCTCAAGGAAAAGCACTTGTGCAGTTGTTTGAGTTAAGGGCTGAAATAGCCGCTTTTTACATAGAACACCATTTCACTTGACCAGAAAGACTGACAAACTTTAGACTTGAAAATTTGGCAGAGACACTCTCAAAAATAATCAAGTGAGCCCATCACTTCAAGGAGAACAACAGTATTTACTGGCAATGATAAAATTCTACTTTTTAAGTGATAATTCCCATTTTGGAATATTTGTATAGTTTACTATAAGGTTGACGGCTTCCTGGTATATTTCTGATGAAATGAGTGGTGATAGCGATGGATGTGATTATATATTATATAATGAAATGTGTTATCATTTGAGAGATCTGCATAACTCAGTGAACTAATGTTTTCTAAATGACTGATGCATATACATTAGAAAATCAGGCATGGGCAGAAGATCTCTTCAAAGTGTGAGACAGACAAATGGACTTGAATGTAACAGAGTATGATAGGGTTTCAGATTCTACATGACAACTAACCTTTAAGAAACTACCACTTGTCAAGTTTTGGTGTAGTATCAAATTATCTATCTGAAAAGGCTATGAAAATACTCCTCACTTTTCCCACCATAAATCTGTGTGAGACCAGATTTTCTTCATATACCTCAATGACAACAAACAAAACCAAACACCACAACAGATTGAGAGCCAAAGCAGATCTGAGAAGCCAAACTTGAGGGGGCCATTTGCTCTATTAAACCAAACAGTGATAAAATGTGAAAATGTCAAAACAATGCCACTCTTCTTGCTCATTTTGTTTTGTTCCAGAAACAGCTGTTTTTCAAAAAATACATGATCTATGTTAACATGTAATTGAATTAGTAGTTACTTTTAAATGGATGAATAATTACATGGTTTTAAATTTTCTGTTTTAATTCTAATATGGTAAATCTTGATGGATGTAACTTACATAAACAAAAACTCTTTGGGGTCCTCAATAATTATTAAGCCTGCAACGGAGTCCTGAGGGGAAAAAAAAAGACTGACAACCACTGGTCTGATACTTCCCCAGCAGGAAAGACTAGGGGTAGACATAAAGAAACATCTGCATCAGCACAGATAGGCAGTGACCAAAGGGGCTACCAGCGCTGGCTCCTTTGAGGAGGTCCCAGCCCCAGGCATTGACATCTGGGTGTATGTTACAGGGAGGGGGCTTGGAGCAGGGTAGGGCCACGTGATGTCAGGGTGGGGGTGCTGGCAGAGGCTTCTGGGAGTCCCCAACTTCCCTCTGCTGCCCCTGTAGGGATTGTGTGTAGGGGGAAGCCCCAAACACACCACAGACCTCCAGGCACACAGGACAGAAACCCAGCCCAGGAGTTCTGGTCCTCCCCAGATGGCCTCCGTCCTCCCCGCCACCACCCACAAAAAGGATTTGGGCCTTAAAATTATCGTCACCACCGCGCAGCAGACAATACAGAGGGGACATTATGCACTGAGAGAGAGGCCTCGTTGTTGGCGCTGCAGAGAGACAGCAGCACTCTGTTCTGAGCAGGCCAGGGGCTGCTCATGTGCTCTAGCCCAGACCCTTACACCCCGAAGCATATCCTCACCCTAGTGCAGACTCACCCTGGGGGACCCCTCAGGCACACGCTGCTGCACACAGGAGCCTTCGAATGTGCAGGCTCCCAAACCACCCCCTCCCCCCTGCCCCACGTCTGTGCACACCTCCTCCCACCCACTGCTTGCTCTGGGTCCACACTGCCAGCCCCACACATCCCCACATCTCCACGTTCTTCTGGTATAGCCATCCTCACCTGGGGAACCCTGATGGGGGTGGAGGGGACACAAGCCACACTGGGGACCCTGAGGATGCCATGCCTGTTTTGCCTGCCCCGCCCTGTACTGCCTGGCGGGGATCACAGGGTACTGAAACCAGCAGCCGCCTAGGCTGGGCCAGACGTGCCTAGACCCACAGAAGGACACAAAGGCTGCCTTGTTGCTTTGCCAAACCCTCCCAGCTCTGGAGTGGGAGGGAGGGACCAGGGCAACTGGCCTCTACCCCCAGTATCTGGGCTGGCCCTGGAGCAAGACTGGACTTTAACCTCTTAGGCCATCACCCCTGCTGGGGCAAGAGGGCAAGGTGAGGACAATCCAAACCTCCTGATAAAAACCGACCAAAGAGGCCCCCAGGCCCAGAGTTAAATTCCACCAAAGACCTATTTGTTTCTGAGTCAGATCTCCCCCTCCCAACATTTGCTGCACAGGTTGTTCCCTCTGCCTGGATCTCCCTCCCCTTCCCTTGTCTGGGGACATTTTCATTTTCCTTTAGGACATTGTTCAGAGAATACCTCTGCCAAGAACGCTTCCTGACCCCTGGGCTTCCCCACCAAATTTCCCCAGGGAGCTCCAGGTGCCCACAAGAAAATGCCCAGCACCGCCCAGCCTGGGGCCTGGCTTATAGGCAATGGCAGTCCTGGCAGAGGAATAGGTAAGTGGGCACAGCCAGGCCCACAGACTCAGTCTCATCTCAGGCCCCAAGACCACACTGTAGCAGTGGAGGAAAGCGGGGAAGAGTTACCAGCCCCAATCACAGACCAAGACAGCCACCAGTCACAGTGACAGAGAAGCAAATTTCTCACACCCAGGCCCCTATTCTGTTTGCCTAGGACACTCTTGCCCATCCATCTGCTTGTCAAGTCCTACTCATCCAAGTGGTAGCTGTTTTTATTTTCTATTTAACATATATAATTACTGTGTCTCAGGCAGTGTTCTAAGGGATATTTACATGTATTAACTCATTATCCTCACAACCCTTTGAAGATAGTGCTAACATTATCCCACTTTAAAGATGAGGCAAGTGAAGCACAGCAAGGTTAAGGAACTCTTCCAAGGTCACAGAGCTCGTAAGGGATGAAGCTATAACCAATCATGCTGCTGAACCACAGGAATATGTTCTGAGAAATACGTTGTTAAGGAATTTTGTCATTAGTCAATTTTGTCATTGTGTGAATATCATAATGCTCTTACACAAACCTAGACGGTACAGCCTGCTACTGTAACTGCACGTGCTGTACTTTTATACAACTGGCAGCACAGGTTTGTTTACATCAGCGTCACCACAAGCACATGAGTAATGTGTTACACTATGAGGAAGTTATGATGACGGCATCATTAAGCAACATCAAAGAACGTTTTCAGCTCCACTATCGTTTTATGGGGCAACCACCATATATGTAATGTCATTATGTGGCACATGACTGCCATTGGAACCCAGCAAGTCACTTCCAGGCAGCCTTCCCTGGCCTCTCAGACCACATGAGGCTCGTTGGTGTGAGCATCCCCAACCTTATACCTGAGATGTAATCAGCTGTCCACTGGTCTGACTCCCCTCTCTTGATAGTGAGCCCCTTAAGGGCTCCCATTGGGACACACTGGGGAGTCCCCAGGAGATCAACCACTAGCACAAACCTGGGCCATAGGGACTCTCAAGAAACTTGGTGAGTAAATAACTTTAAGCACAATTAGAATGTACCAAGAGGGAAGGAGGTAGGGGCTTCCCCAAAAGGCCCAAGGAGTTCTCTCCCCTCCCAAGACCACAAACCATCTGTTTTGTCACTCTGCAATTTCTCTGCTGTCCCTGGGCACATGGGGCTATGGAAAACTGGGGAGGGAAAGAGGGCCTATCAGGCCCCACAGGGTCACCTGGAGGCCAGCTGCTCCCAGGTCTCCATGTCCCTCCAAGCAAAGAAAGTTCTCTTAAAATCTCCAGGCACAATGAAACAAAAAGGTAGACTTCCTAGGGTTTACTGCCTCATTTATCTCTTCTTACATCCAATTTTCCAAACTGTTGGATAGTTGCTCCAGATCTTGACTAACGTTTTCAAACTGATGCTCAGATCCCAACCAGCAGGACACCTGGATACCCAGGAAACCAGCCAGACTTAAGGGCTGCCCCTTTGACAGAGCTTCTTCCTTTGAGAAGCTCCATTTCCACTGGCTGTGGCCCAGAAAGGAGACACAACCAGGCCCCAGCCTCCCATCAGCCCTCTCTGCACTTTCAAAGTAGGATCCATCCCACGCCCCAAATAACCCCCAAGTGGGGGCCCCTGGAACTTCAATCTGTCTTCCCACCTCTGACACTGGGCATAAAGGGTTGCAGGTGTTTGGGGACAGAGGCCTTCTGAGGACAGCCCCTACCTCAGACTAGATTTCCCTGCCTGCCCCCTCAGTCCATCTTTCTGCCAATGCTGTTCAGACCTGGTTTTCCCCGTGAAGGTGACTGAAATTGATGACGACCCCTCCCTCTATGGAAGGAGCTATGGTCTCCCCCTACCCCACTCCACACCCACAACTAAAGGGCCGTTTCCAGAGAATTTGCTTCATAACCAAGGGAGGGTGGATGGAATGGCTGAACAGAGGGAGCGAATTCCTACTTAGGAAGGACTTCAAGCAACAGTCTCTATGGAAGGCAGCTGAGAGCTTTGCTTAATGCTGCGTGTACAGCCACTGTTTTTACTTAAATAATAGCTTACAAATCAATAAAAACAGCAAAGTTTTCCAGAAGTGCTTTACATGGAGCATAGAAAATGCCAGTTGCTCGTATCAAAAAATGAACTTTAGTGATCACAATGATGATGATGGAGATTTTGTGGGCACCAGGCATGCCCTCTTCTGCCATCAGGCTGGGTGTAAGGGCTGCCTGAACTGACTGAGTCCATATCCCATGGAAATGTATATCTATGACAACTTCAACTTAAAATATGCACCAAGCCACAAAGCCCTGGACTGGGTCTGTGAGGGAAGAAGGTGTGTGTGATAAACCCCTAGATCTGCCCTCTCTGGTTGGGCACTGTGTGCCAGGCACTTTGGATGCCCTTTGCCATTTCTCATGCCCACCCATTTTACAGATGAAGAAACTGAGGCTAGGAGAGGCTATGTAACAACAGTTGTTATTTATTAAATGTTAACTAGATCCTATGCTGAGTATTCCTAATTCATTGTCTATTTGCTGCTCCCTGCTATCGGCCCATTTAACTAATGAAAAAAATGATACAAAGGTCATAGCCAATAAGGACAGAAATGAGTCTTGAACCTAAATCCTAGTCTGCCACACTCCAAACTCTGGGCACACAAAATATGTATGATAAGGGCCCAGACTGTAGCCCAAGTAGAACTGTGGGGCTTTAGAGATAAAGGTCGACCCCTTGTTTGTGGGATTAAGCACATGACTTCACGGAAGAGGAAGAAACTAAACAAAACCATGAAGAACAGTCAGAGTTTCAACAAACAGAGGTGGGGAGGCAGGGAATCCCGGTGGAGGGAACAGCACTTGGAAAGGTCCTGAGGTAGAACCTGTGCAACATGTCTGGGTAGCAGCAAAGGGACAGTTTGCTCAGTCTGTGGAGCACAGGATAATGGGAAAGTGGGTCAAAAGTAGGTAAGAGGGAGGATGTGGCTACAGAGGAGAGGCAGTGGCAATGAATAGCTCAGGCTGTGAGACTGAATCCTGGTTTTGTCACTGATCAGCTGTAAGATCTGGGAAAATTCTCTTCCCTTCTTGAAGCTGGGTGTAAGGGTTGCCTGGACCAACTGAGTCCATATCCCATGAAAACGTATATCTACGACAACAGCACTGTTCTGAGAATTCAGACAGACACTATGCCCAGCCTAAGGCAATAATGCAAAAACAGAGAGCGGGCGGTAGTTCTTGCTCCTGTGCCACGGGGAGCACAGAGGACTCCTGACAGAGAGGCTGAAGTATGGCTGGGCTGGGAAAGCGCTGCCCCAGCTGCTGATGCCTCCACGCGAAGGGGTCGCTGGGCTGAAGAAGAGTAAAAGCAGATCCTTGGATTAAGGCCAGCCACCCCGCCCAAAGTTTCTTTAACATCTCCTGTTTTATCTTTAAAGAGCCTTGTGGATTCTCCTATAAGCAATCCATGCCATTTACACAGCTGCCCCCACCACCCATACTGTCAGGCCCCAGGCTGAGCTACACAAGTGGATGCAGTCACAAGAACTGCTTGGCTGGGCGCTCCCTGCCTTTAAGCGCACTGGTTCTTCCCCCTGAAATGTGCTCTCCTCCTACCCCAGTCCCAGCCCCAGCCCGGTCCCACCAAGGCTAGATTTTCAGAAATTTTGCTTCACAACTAAAAGGTTATCTTCATCTTGAAACAAGTGTCAGCTTATCTGTTTCTTCTTCACAGAGGTCTTCCCTGACCGCAGGACCCTATCTTAATGCTCACTCAGCACTCTTCCCTGTCTAGTATTTTCTTCTTTATCTATTACCAGCCTGTCTATCTTACCTAACCAGAATGTATGCCCCTCAAAAGCAGATCTTTGTCTTGTGCATCATTGTGTCCCCACCACAGAACAGTGCCTGGCACATAGCAGGTGCTCAATAAATACTTGAAGAAATAGGGAAGGACAAAAGAGAGTCAAGGGAGAAAGAATTAATGAACAAAATCTTGAGTTCTTGTCCCTGAGACTAGAAGTCTGCTGTGATGCCTCAGTCATCGCCTCTGTAGAATGGGCAAGGCCTCTAGCCTAGGGACAACCATGGCCACACTGTCCAGTCCCGTCCCCTCCCTGCAGTGCTGTCACAGGCCTGCCCTGCCTCTGGAGCTGCCCTTCCCTTCCCCACACCTCACCGCAGAGAGACAGAAATTAATTTCCCTTTGGCATAAACTGATTTTGATGAGCCCAGTCCCTGGCGATTCATCACAGACCTCGCAGGAAGCACTGCAGGGAAGGGCGGGCAGCGGAATGACTTATGGGCCTTGCAGCCCCAGACGCCCAGCTGCTTCTGATGGCTCCGGACACCTCCAGCCCCCCTAAATCAGCTGCGACGGAGCAACCTGGAGAGCTGCCCAGCCCGTCCTCTGGCTCGGCTGGTGCCCCTGGCAGGCGCCTCCCAGGTCAGGGGGCACAGGCTGTGCGGAAGCAAGCGGGTGACTTCATCCAGGCTGACTCACCCCAGCCAGCCCCTGGGAATGGACTGCAAGGGGGAGGCGGTGGCGGTTCTCTTCAGCTTTGAGCATTAAGGAAGGGGTATCCCCACCCTCCATCTACCTCCCCAGGGCTTCCCCAAACTAAACGGTGCCCCCGCACAGCCCCATACCATCATCCTAGAATCCACACTATGTCCTTCAAATAGTCCAGGTCCTCAGCTCAGTACCAGCCCGAAGAGGTCTAGGGCCCAGGCCCAGTGTCCTGCTTACCAGCCAGATAGAATGGACCAACTCTGTAACCTCTGAGACTCAGTTTCTTCATCTGTAAGATGGGCAGGGTGATCCCTGATCCACCATCTTCTCAATGGGATTGGGTGAGTCCGACTGAGGTGAGGGTCTTGGAGACAGGAAAGTACCTTGTGGAAGGGGGGACAGGAAGCTGGATCAGTGGGCCCCCATGCCACAGGGTTAAGACCAGACCTCTTACCTTGGGCTGCAAGTGTCTTGAATCAATGCCCTGCCCTCCTCACTCCCCCCTCACACCCCACCCTCTGCCCTTAAGTTCCTCAGATAGGCTGTTCTCCTACCTTCAGGCCTCTGTTCTCCCGGCCTAGGATTCCTCCCTCCCACCCCTTTTTCTTTGCCCAGCTAAATCATATTGAACCCTCAGCCCTCAGCTTAAATATTATTTCCTCTGAGAAACGTTTCCTAAACCCTCAATTAGACACCTAAGACACTAGAGGCCGCATGCCTGTGTACCCATCTAGTCACTCCCCTACATTAGCACAATTGTCTTACATCTGTCCCCATATGTTGCCCTTGCTCTCCCCTTGCATCCCCCCAACCCAGCCCACTCAAAAAAGCTAGGACTTTTCAGACAGAAAACCCCCTGGAAGTAGATGCCACACCTCACAAGTCCGGACTCCCCATAGGACTGAGACTGTGCCTGCCTATGGTAGGTGCTCACTAATAGTTGACTGACTTGAACTGAATTCCGTGCCCACTGGCACTGGCTGCCTGAGCACTGTGTTGAGACAGATTCTGAGGCTGCACAAACACATGTAAGGACTGTATCTACCACAACATGAGGGTTCAGAACATGTCAACTGTTAATGTTGATGTTGCTATGGGCAGTTGATTCTTGGGAATTTGTACCCTCTCCCTCCCTGTCCCTACCCTGTCACAGTTCCAGCAGCCCAGGAGTGTGTGTGTTGAAGAGAGTGAGGGTAACAACACCAGAGGGTTTGTTCTGAAATGATCCAAAGACACTTACCTGCCTCTAGCAGGAATATCCACATGGAGTCAAGAGACATGAGTTTGAGACCTGCCCCACCTCCTGGCTTGTGTGGGAGACTGACTCCAACACTGAGTCTCAGCATCTTCATCTGCAAAACAGGAAAAATTCCCACCTGCTGACCTCACAGGGCAGCTATAAGGAACAAATTCAAGTGGGGACACAGGTGCCGGGGCCACCTTCAAGAAGGATACACATCATCATCACCATGGGCACACCTCAGGCACCTCCATCAAGGCCAGGCTAGGATTCAGAGGGTGGGGACCCCAGAACCAGAGCCATTTCCAGCCATGGTAGAGTCTCACCCCTACACCCCCACCCTGAGACTCCCGCCCTCACAGAGTTTCAGGGTCTGGTATGAAATCTTCAGAGCAGGATCAAACAGCGACTCCCTCATTCTCTAACTGACTTTGGGCAAGTCCACCACACTGAACCTTACTTCTTCACTTATAAAATGGCAATGATAAGGGCAATTGCCTCCCAGATGTTGTAGAAAGATTGAGGTAATTGGCCCTGGCCGAGTAGCTCAGTTGGTTAGTGTCATCCAGATACACCAAGGTTGGGGGTTCAATCCCCAGTCAGGGCACATACAAGAATCAACCAATGAATGCATAAATAAATGGGATAACAAATGGATGTTTCTCTCTCTCTCTCTCTCCTTTCCTCTAAAATCAAATTTAAAAAGAAAAGATCGAGGTAATTGGGTAAAGAATGTACCCAGCAACCAGCCTAAAGCCCAGTAAGTGCTCAATAAATGTTATCCATTGTCATCATCATGACCATCATCATCCTCCTCCTCCTAAATACTGCAACTATGTGTGGGGTAAAATGCCCATATTAATCCTGGTCCTTTTCTACATAGTAACTCCCTGAAACTTCTGAGCAAATTAGATTGTCATCCCTGCTTCCTGGATGGGTAAAATGAGGCTCAGAAAAGCTAGGACTTTTCAGATTGAAAAAATCCCTGAAGGCAGAGGCCATGCCTCCCAAGTCTGGGTTCCCCATAGGATTGAGACTGTGCCTTCCCCATCAGACTGAGAATTTTGTCTCCCTCATTGGCCCAGAGAACAGGTCTCCTTTATAGCCTCCCCCAGCCAAGCTCAAAAGAGCAGGAGGCGGCGAAGTCCAGCCCCCCTGCCTCCTTGCAGCACAAGGAGAGGTCAGCAAGGGGCCTGCCTGGTTCTAGCTGCCCCAGCTGATGCAAGAGGCTGTGTGGCTGCCCTCCCCCCGCCCCCCCCTTCCCGCTCCCATACGGGCTCCAGCTTCTCACCTGACTGGGCTGAGTACTTCAAAGCCAGCAGCCTCTGAAATGAGGCTGCAGCATCCGATATGGCAGCTGGTGGGGGGAGTCAGGAAGCCCCCGGCCCCCTGTGTGTATCTCCAGGCACTCCTGTCAATGTTGACTTGTCGGGCAGCAGTGGTCACCAGGGAGGGTCCTGGGGGATGCTTTGGGTGCCCATATCATGGTCAAAGGGACATTAAAGCTATCAGCACGCCAGTGAGCCTGAGCTGCCAAGGACCAGCTCCTTCATGCGAACAGGCACTAGACACCCACATGCTGGTGGGAGATGGGAAGCCACAGAGAGAGACACCAGAACACACACACACACTCTGCACCATATAGGGGGATGGCAGGGGGATGCTGTGGGTTCTGGCATTCCAGACCTGGGATCAATTCCTGCTTACCCTCCTTCCGAGATGTGTGACCCTGGGCAGTGTTATGGGTTGAACTCTATTCCCCAAAAAACTCATGCTGACGTCATTGACTGCCAGTATCTCAGAATGCGATCTTTTTCGGAGATGGTGCCTTTCCAGAGATAGTCGAGTTAAAACAAGGTCATTAGGGTGGACCCAACCCAATACCACCAGTGTCCTGACAAGAAGGGGGAATTTGGACGCAGACACACAAAGAAGGAAGACAATTTGTAAAGAGGCACAGAGAAGATGGCCATCTACCAGTCAAGGTGAGAGGACTGGAACAGTTCCTTCCCTCAGCCCTCAAAAGGAGGCTGCCAATACCTTGATTTTGGACTTCTGGCCTCCAGAACTGTGAGACAATAAAATTCTGTTGTTAAGCCACCCAGTCTGTGGTAATGTTAGGGCAGCCCTGAGAAACTAATATAGTTAGTGACTGTTTCTCGGAGCCTCGGTTCCCATAGGCCTGAACAGGAATTACTATTATGTAATAGTACTTGCCTCCTACGTTGCTATGAGGCTTAGGTGAGATGGTACCTATAAAGACAGCACTTACCACAGGATTAGGCACATGCAGGCACTCAATAAATGGTAGTTGGCTTTTACTATAATGGTTATTATTCACTCATACATTTCCTCATCCATTCCAGATAATACTGAATTATATACATTCCGAACACCAGGCACATGGGCCCTGAGGTTGAACAAATTTGTTTTCCGGGGTACCTGGCAATGAACAAAGATAGTCCTATCCTCATGGGAAACATACAATCCACATACACACAAATTAGCTGGTGGGAGTGAAAATGTCTAGGGGTTCGCCCATGTGTGCACATGTGTATACATAGGTATTAATGTGTGTATGGGCGCATCAGGATACCCATGTGCACATGCATGTTAGGGTCCATGCATCTAGGTACCCAAGTGCATACCTGTGTGTTCACGCATAGTGCTGTACATGTGGTGTTTTAGCATGTGTATGCACAAGTGTTCGTGGGTACATGAATGTGCATTAAGGGCATCAGAACACATGGGCCAGCAGGGGCCTGGATGAGTGTGGTTAAGCAAGGGTCGATATGTAGGCCAGTGTGTAAGAACGACGGGACCCAAAGCTGGTGCCCTCAGCTGCCTGCTCCCCAAGAAGCAGCTCTGAGAGGTCATCTCAGCCATGCACCAGCCTCAGGTCAATACATACCCCTTCCCAAGTCAGACCTGAACGCTCTTGTGCCCAGAGACCGCCACAGGACCCTCCCAGTGCATAGCCCCCATTTTCAGGAAGTTCTTCCAGCATTCTGACCACAATCCCTGGGTGACACTTCAGAAACCAGTAATCCCAAAGCCCCTGAATGAAAGATATCAGCCCTCTGTTCCAGGCCATGTTGATCCTACATCCTCATTCAGCTCCCCCACAACCCACC
Source organism: Furipterus horrens (assembly GCF_987537825.1). Lineage (NCBI taxonomy): Eukaryota > Metazoa > Chordata > Mammalia > Chiroptera > Furipteridae > Furipterus > Furipterus horrens. The sequence continues at coordinate 74,318,169 of NW_028327180.1, forward strand.
CTTCCAAAGGTGAGAGGTGGGATCCCGCACTCCCAAAGGTATCACCAATTTGGGTATCCTATTCCTGCCCTAGAATGCCCAACATCAACACTCCCTGTCCCACTACCATCCCCTTGGGGAGGAGGTGAGGCTAAGTTACATGGCCGCTTTCCCACCATCACAGGATCTGATGTTTGACAAAGAAGTGTGTCTGACATGGGTCTAGGAGGGGCAAGCCTTCAAGCATTAACCAGGCCAGTGCCCAGTGGGTACTGCTGCAACTGTGAGGGGACAATACTTTACAAGGGTGAAAAAAGCCCAAAGCTCTAGGTCTTGCAACGGAAATCCACAGATGAGACCACCTCCAGGGGACTGACTCCTACCCCCTCCACCATCCCCTGACCAGGACCTGGTGGAGCCCCTAAAACCAGAGATAGTTGGGTCAGACTCTCTGCCCCCTAAACAAGTGTCTGAACCACAGAGCTCCAGTTCTGGTGCTACCAGTGATAACAATGTTATAAAGTTCACATTTATCATGCAGTTACTAAGTACCTGGACCTGCACTCCCCACTTTCCATGCATTGAAGCCACATAGTTTCCATGAGCCTTAGGGACTATCAGTGTTCTCCCTATTGTACATCTGAGGAAACCAAGGCACAGGCAATTTAGTTCACCTGCCCTCCAGCAGGCAGCAGAACCAGGAGAGCCCACTTCTCTTAACCATGGAGCCCTGACTTTTCAGAGTGACCCTAAAAAGTCCCTTCTCTCTTAATCCCTCAGTCTGTGCAGTGAGGGTGCTAATCACCATGACATGACCTCCTGGCTCTGACTCCTGAGTGAGGGAGCCAGGCCTCCAAGTGAGAGCTAGGGCCTCCTCTGGGGTCTTGGGGAGCATGCAGATGACAGGACCACCCCAGACCCACTGAATCAGACTCTCCACAAACTGTCCCCTCCCTCTTCACATTTGCAAGCTCACAGACCAAGTGGTCTGCAGTGCACCAAGGTTTGAGAATTCCTGGGGTGGTGGGAGTCCTTGGCAGAAAGGAAGGGGAAGTGAAAAGCGCCCCCTCTCGAGCCCTGCTGGGGAACTTCAGTTACAAGGCTGGGGATGTTCTGAGGCTTGCCTACCACTCTTTTCTTATCCAATGGGTAATTCCTCATCTAATGGGGAGAAGATTCGTGAATTCCAGAGTTGCTCTCCATCATGGGGGTGGCGAGGAGGAAGAAGTCAGTTCTGACCCCCCAGTCATCTCCCCCTGCCATTTCTGAGCCAGGGTTTGAACAGACACCATCTAAAAAACCCAAGTAGGGTGGGAGTAACCGGCATAGCTGAGGGAGGGGGCTCCTGGGGGATGGGGGGCAGCTAGAGAGGCAGGAAGGTGAAAACTGCACAAAGGCTGACCCCAGTCAGGCCCACTGGCCAGCCAGACCACCCCCACTCCCCTGCGGCAGGCAGCTTGGCAGGGCTGAATGCCAGCTTCTAGATCCAAACCGAGTTCCCACCGAGCGTGCTTAATGCAGCGGCCGTGACATTTCTGCCGTCAGAGGCAAAAACAGGAGCCCGGCCATTTGATGAAGGGCTTCCAGAGTGCGGCGGGAGATGAAGGAGGGTAGGGTTCAGCCTCCTGCACCCGCCTCCCTAACCGCCATTCCCGCCTCTGCCCAGTGCCCAAGCCAGACGGTCACGAAACTAAGGTCACCAGACAGTAAAGCACCCCCACTCACACATACACCCCATCTTGTCTAGGTGGGGAAACTGAGACCATAGTGCGGACACTGCCAGACCTGGAGAAAGTAAAACGAGGGATCAAGAAACGCCCTGGGGAGAATGCCTTGAGGAATGTTCTGATGGGAGTGCCAGTCCGGGAAGCCAGAGAGCTGAACCAGCCAGGCCACAATAACCGGTCTCAAAAGTACACACACTGGCCCCCAACCTCGGAGGCGTCCTTAGGAGGGCGCTCGAGGTGCCTCTAACCCCTCCAAGCAACGAGAGGGTTAAGCTTCCTCCCGGTACTTGCCGCAGTAAGTGGAAAGGAAAGAAGTGTCAACTCTGTTCTCACCACAGCGGGGCTGTCGGATGGCACCTCCCCCAGCCCGGCGCACCCCGCCCGGCCTGCTCCACCGCCCTCCCCTCGGAGCTCGAGCACACACACCTCCCACCGCTTTGCCCAAATTATTTTCGATCCCGGGAGACTCCGGATGCCAGACGCGCTCCGTGGCGGCGACGGCGGCCGCGCCTGATTCATTGCGCCAAAGCTGCAGATGCGACCTCCCGCCTGCGCCCTGTGCCCTGGCCTGCGCCGGGCTACGTGCGCTCCTGGAGAGATTGGGGGGGGGGGTGCAATTTATAAGCGTTCCCCCCACCCAAGAGACCCCCCGGGGCCAGGTCCCCAGTCCCCAGCTTCCTGGGCTGCGCTAATTAGCTTCCTCCGGGGGCGCCACGCGGCGTGAGGGGCGGCAATTTCCCGGCTGGGCTGCGGGGGAAGCGCTCCCACCGCCTGGGAAGGTGAAATGGGAAACTCGATTCAAAGAGAGCTTTCCTCCCCCCACCCGCCAAGCGCCGTAGAAAACGGGTTTGAAATTCCTCCTCTTTTTTTTTTTATTTATAGTGCACCGTCTCCATGGAAACCGCGGAGGAGGTCACGGTAGCTGGGCCCCCGCGCATCACCCCGCGCCTCGCCGGCTGCAGACGCCCGGATTGTGGCCTCCCAGGCGCGGCGGCCCGCGTGGACTCTATTCCGAGTTCCCCGCCCCCGCTCCACTCCGCCCGCAGCTCAGGCCATATGACTTCGTAGGGTCCCAACCAAGAATGGCGCATCTGGGCACCCGTGCGCTAGGCTATGCCTCTGTCCCCCAGCACTGGCACGGGGGAATGCGCCAAGAAACACGTGCGCAGCTTCAAGACGAGAACACGTGCGGCGAGACGCCACCGAGGGGCTCACTGCACTAGTGAATGCCCTGGGGGATCGACCTATATAGACGCACAACTCCAGAGCTCTGGCTAAAATGAGACAGACCACTGGTGGTTGAGAACGCGGGCTAGGGAGTCAGCCAAGTCCCACCTAAGTAACTTACTAGCTATGTGACTTAGGGCGAGTCACAACCTCTGCGTCTCAGCTTGCTCGTCAGCAAAATGGAATTGTTGAGACTTGGGACAAAATACATTAAACACTTAACACTATCGTAGTCACGCGGTTCCGAAAAATGGTACTGTGGTTAAGGTGATTTTTTTCCAGGCTGGGAAAGCCGAAGCCCAAAAGGTGTTGCTAAATGGCGCGGTCAGCCTGAGCGCTGGGAGTTACACCTCGGGAGCTCCCCGGCAACTCAGCCTAGACTCACAGGTGGGAGAGGTGGGGACGCATCTGTACTCGGAACTCTGGAAACGTGGCGCGCCCCTCCCCCGTCCCAGCATCATTAGCAACAGGCCTACTAGCCCTCCCTCCCAGGGCTGAGGCCGCACCTGCCCCACCGGATGGCCGCCCAGGGACCAGGCCGTGCCCCCCACCGCGCACACTTCCTCCCGGACCCCAGAGCCCCGTCGGGCGCGTAGGGGGAGGGGACCCGGCCGCCCCCGCCCCGCCAGCTTCCCACAGCCTGAGCTGCCCGGAGCCGGGGAGGCAGGAAGTCTCAGAGCCGGGGCGTGGAGGCGGGGTAGGGGCAGGAAGTTGGGGGTGACTCTCCCAGAGACCCCAGACGGGGCCCCGGCGTGGGAGCAGGGTAGATGGACGCGTAGGGATTAAGGGTACCCCTGCCTGTAGCTGTAGGCCGAGTGACCCCAGCCGGAGGGTCCTGCGGAGTGAGGGCGAAGGCCGATACCTCTGGAGACCCCCAGCAGCGTGCACGAGGAGGGAGGGGCCGCCTTTGTCTACTTTGCCGCAGAGGCAGCCCCCCACAACCCCTCCCCGCCGCGCCCCGCCGGGCCCTGCACAGCCCGGGTTTTCCATCCGGCCCGGCTCGGCTCGGCAGCTGTCAGGGGACCGAGCTGACCTTCGCGAGCAGGGAGTTTCAATTAGCCGCAGATCAGATAAGCGGGCGGGCCCGTCTCTCCGGGCACGGCGGGGGCGCAGCCCCGCCCCCGCCACGCCGCGCCAAACGCGCTCCAGATGGGAACAAAGATGAGGACGCAGCTCCACCTGCCTCCCTGGGGAGGGAGGGGGTGGAAGAAGAGGCCCCGCCGGGAGGAGCTTCCCACCGGAGGAAGGGGTTACGCGTCCTCCCCTGCCCGTCTAGGATCTCATGCCGGGGCAGGGGTCTAGCCAAGATGATCTTTGCGGCTCGGCTTGCCTCCTGCACAGCGGAGAGGTGTCTACCGCGCTGACCTCATCTCCAGGCGGGCATCGCGTCCTCCCTCCCCCGGAGGGCGACTTTTGCCATCTCTGATCTCATCCAGGGCTCTCCCTGAGAGTCTGGGAGAATGCAAAGCCGAACAGAAAGAGGAAACTGAGGTAGAGAGGGGCTTGGTCACACCAGCCACATTCTTTTAGATGTTCATTGAGTACCTAATATGTGCCAGGTACTGTTTAAACTAAGGAGTCACCAGAAAACAAAAATAGTCTATTCCCCAGTTTCATAGGACTTACAGGGAGACGGACTATATAATCAAGTAAACAAATAGTTGAACAAGAGCATTTCAGAGTCTGAAGAGCCGTGAAGATTTAAAATAGGTCATGTGAGACTGACTTCAGAGAGGAGACTATATGAGCTATGGTAGTCAGGGCGGACGGACCTCTCTGAGGAGGTGACATCTGAACTGAGGCCTGAAAGGCCAAGAGGAGCAGCCAAGTTAAGGAGAGGATGTGGAGCATGCCACTGTGGTCATGGCCCAAAGAAGCAGATACAGCAGGGCTTTGCAGAGCAGGGGCAGTGTCAGGGTTTATGCAAAGTGGGTTCTACGCTGGGAGTGACATGGTCTGACTTAAATTTTTAAAAGACCCCTCTGGCTACTGTATAGATCAGAGGAAGGCAAAGGTGCAAGCGGGGAGACCAGAGAGGAGGGGGAGAGGACAGGCTAAAGGGAAGAAAGAGGTAAAGGAAAGTTTGCTGGATTAGTGATATATTTTGGCAGATGAAGTGGATGTAGAGGGGAGGTAGAGTAACAGAAGCTTGGTGAAAGTGGCAGGATTTGAACTCAGGTTTGCCTTTCAGAGCGTGAAGGAGCTGCTTGGAGGTCAAGGGCAAGCCTACAGAGCAAGAATGCCAGGGTTCAAATCCTGGTACTAATTGATATTCACTTAGCTGAGTGACCTTGGGCAAGCATCTCTATCAATTTCCTCAAGCATTTAAAAAGAAAAGGATTGTCATTTTAAGGTTTGAATATGATATGACATGTGGAAAGTGTTTCTCACAGAGCCTGGTAAAAGGTTCAGTAAGTTTTGGCTATTATTATTTGTGTTGTCGATATTCCACCCATCCCCTGTCACACACAGCTGCCACTTCCTACCAGAAGCATCCCCTGGCCTCCCAGGGCCACCCTCTGCTGTTTTCAGGTGCAGAGAGCAGAAGCTCCTCTTCCCACCTCCTGCCCCACACCTTTGTTTGGAGGGCAGTTGAGGAAGTGGGGTCACTGGGTGGAGACCCACCCAGTCATTGTTCACTGAACTGACTGGTGGGATCCCTTCTCATCCCAGGAGCCCAACTCACCATCCTGGAGTAATCCTCCCAGTGCCCTTCAGTGGTCTCAAGAAGGACCTGCCATCCCTGTCTGCCAGAACAGTAGCCAGCATTCAGTATTATTCATTCAGCCAGGAACTGGCTGTGGTGTGGACAGAGAGAAACATACCCAGGCCCTGCCCTCAGGCAGGTGCTCAGACAACACAATTGCAGTTGGTTCTCTAGGAGTTCAGAGCTAATAAACAGAAGCTTCCAGAGGTGAAGTGCCTTGCCCAAGATCACATGGGATTAAGTGGTGGAGCTGGGAATCAAACCCAGGTCTGGTGGAGGCCATTCTGCTGTCTGGTCTCATATGCTATTAAATGCAAGGAAGTCTCCAAAAGGCCTTCACCCAAAGTCCTGTGGAAACAGATTTTGCCCTTAGTTCCCTCAGCTTCCCTGTGCTTAAGGCTTCATCTGAATCCTCAGGATCCCAGTCTGGTGCCAGGTATACAGTAGGTGCTTAAGTAATGCTAAAACAAGGTAGAATCCTCTTGGCAAGCAGTAGTGATGCCTACCCTCACCTCCAAATCTCCTCTTGGGCCCCCTATAGCCCATGTCAGAGCCTGTCAGAGCTGTTGACTAGAAAAAGAAAAGTTCTAGTTTGCATAATATTTGCATCTGTTTTGCATGTTGTTCACATAACATCAAAAGGCACAAAGGCTAGGCCCTGGTACCCTCCTCCCTCTCTTGGTATCCCGCCCCCCAACCTGATGACCCAAAAGAGGGGTCAGGGATTTGGGAGAGTACCCATTCAGGGTTCCCCTAAGCTTGTCTATGTTCAGTGTTGTGAGGACAGAGATGGGAAGTTCCCTGCCTACCCTTTTTCCTCCTTCCTCTCCATCCCTTACTGGGAGAAGTGTGGTGGGTCAGGACAGGGAAGCCAGTGGCAGGCCACTCTGCTCCTGTATGTGCGGTTACACACACACACAGAGCAGTGCAGCAGGAAACATCTGGTAGCTGGGTTGCCTACCATCCCATGTCAGAGGTTGAGCAGAAGGGAAAGGAGGGAAGAGACATTGCTATAGTGCTGCTGCTGCTGGTGGTGCCGATGGCTGATGGCTGGGCTGTCTGTCCCCAATCATGTCCTCATACCCCAGCCTCTCTTCACACCAGGCCAGTCTGTCTCTCCCACAGTCCACCTCACTCCTACACACACCCTTCTGATATGGCTGCTTGGGCTGGAAGGCTGGAAGAAGGGGAGGAACAGGAAGAAACGGAGATGTCAGTAATGGGACAGGTAGCAAAGTCTAGAAAGAAGAAAACTGTGACTCTGTGGTCCTGAAAGAAGGGGATAGAGTATACAGCCTGGACTCAACCTGGACCTCTACCATGACAGGGACCTCCTAGGGGCCCTGACATGGGGACATAGAAGGAGGGACCTATTGTGATTCGCTGATAAGGTGTGACCCCCATACATTAATAGAGGCCAAAAACCTATTCTGATTGAACCAAGACACCATTGTAATGAATGTCTTGAGGTCTGATTGGCCATGAGGTATTAGCAGTTGAGGACTGATTTAGAGGCATCTTGCAGCCCACATATACTCCTTCCTCCAGTAGAGGCTGAGATGTCAGGCTCAGAGGCACCCAGAAGCTGAACAGAAACAAGAGATCCAAGAACTCAGAATAATGGTCTCACCTGGGGTCCTTGGATGGTTGGAAGACAGCAGGATGCTTACTGGATGGCTTCGTACCGTCCATGTAAGGAGCACTGAGGGTGCTGACAGTCTGGCAGAGATCCTCAGACCTACAGACAGTGGCTGCACAAACACTGCCCTAGAAGCCCTTCCCGGCAGAGGCATCACAGTAGCAGGCTTTGGAGAATGGATAGACGAAATGACAAGACATGCAACTGAAAGCACAGTAGACAGGGACTGCTTCAGGATGTCTTCAGACAGCAGAAAATAGGAGAAAGGAAAGTTAGGAGATGGATTTTGCCAGGCCTTGAATGCCAAGCCTAGGAGCCAGCAATTTGACAGGCAGGAGGCACAAACGGTAGATGCAGGCTGAAGGAAGAGGCTTTGAGACTCTAGCCTGCCACCCTCGCCCACAGCTCACACTTTACCCCTGTCTGGAAGCAGGGAAAGTGTCAGGCCTGTGTGCAGCTCGCCAGTGCACCATCAATTCCATGTGCCTACCACCATGTACAGTATGTTGGGTTCTACCTCTGCAATGGACTGAATGTTTGTGTCTCCCAAAGTGTGTATGTTGAAACCTAACCCTAATATGATTGTGTTAAGAGGTAGGGGCTCTGGGAGGTGTTTAGGTCATGAGGATGGAGCCTTCATGAAAGGGATTACTGCCCTATGACAGGGACCCCAGAGAGCTCCCTCTCCCTTTCACCATGTGGGGACACAGTGAGAAGATGACCATCTGTGAACTAGGAAACGGGTCTTCACTAGATACGGAACATGCTAGCACCTTGATCTTGGACCTTCTAGTCTCCAGTACTGTAAGAAATAGATGTTTGTTGTTTGAGCCACCCAGTCTATAGCATTTTTGTTATAGCAGCCAAATGGACTAAGCCAAGATGCCATGCCCAGGAGAGGTTCCCTGGGGGCTCTCAGCTCAGCTCCCAGAGGAACCTGCCATCCTGGTGTAACCACTCCTGGCCCCTTGTCTCTTCTCCCTGTGTATGCCCCCAACACCAGCCTGTGCTCAGCAGAGCAGCCGGGCTGGCAGAGGCCTTCACAATTACCTTCTCAACCCTTACACCTCTAGGGGTACAGAGTCCTCGGGGAATTCCAGTTCCCATAACTTACAGTCACAGAATCTCCTGAGCCTCAGTTTCATCATTTCAGATGCAGATAACACCAACTTTCTAAGATTCTTGTGAGAATTAAGTTAGATGAATTCCTTAACAGCATGCCTGAATTTCATTCATTTAATCTCTATTTATTGATTGACTTCCATGTGCCAGGTATTATTTTAAGCACTACGGTTTTAGCAATAAATCCCAAGGAAAAGGTCTCCTGCTCTCAGGGGTTTCCATTCTAGACAGGGAGAATGAATATAAACCACAAATATGTAAATAAGAGACTTTCATAATATGACAATGCTGTGAAAATATAAATAAACTAATGTAATAGGGTGACATAACAGCACAACTGGAGGTAGGGGCCAGAGGTTTTAGGTAAGAGGTCAGGGGCTCCAGGAGGAGTCAATCACAGTAAGAGGCAGAGGGTGTTCCAAGGAGCAGAAGCAGCAAGTGCAAAGGCCCTGAGGCAGGAAGAGCTTACCTGTGGGGAGGGTGGGGTGGCTAGAGCAGGGGGAACAGTGAGGGCAGAAGCATGGGTACTAGGGGTCTTCAAGGACCTTGGAAGGAGTTTGGTTTTAATTCCAAGGACTATAGAAAACCATTGAAAGTTTTCAGCAGGAATGCTGGGAATTGATTTACACAGTAATTGTTCAATAAAGGCTTGCTGTTGTCATTATGAATAATAATACTACGAAGCACAGAGAGGAATAGCAGTATGCCCAAGGTCACAGAGTCCCCATCCCACAGCCCCTTCCTCCTTTGATTGGCCTTCCCCCTCCCCTAAGGAGCCCCGTGGATCAGCCCAAGCCTGGCGGGAAGGAGGTGAGGGCAGCCTCCCTTCCCTCATTTCCACGCTCCTTCCCTCCGGCCATTTCCCGTGCTCCCGGCGCCTGCGTCCCAATTAGCCAGCGAGGCTGACGGCCTGGGCTCCAAATGACAGACACCTCCTGTCACCCCCTGACGGGCGAGGAGATTAACTCTGAGCGGCACTGGCTCCAAGGGACTACAGGGAGGGGAGAGGAAGGGGGAGGGGACGACCAGGCCTCCCCCCACCAAGGGCCCCAGTGCCTTGGAAGAAAGGGGGGCAGGAGAGGGCCCCTACTCTCAGAAAGGAGCATTAGCAGGCTAGGGAAAACTGCCCCCACGCTCCTGATTGGCCACTCCAGCTGGGGCACTGCCCTGACTTCCACCCTCAGCAGCTCGGAGGGCAGGGATTGTGCCATGCCTGTGGGTGCTTCAGAGCTGAACCCTCAGTTCTGGGCAAGAGTGGGGTGCCCAATAAACATTTCTGGACTGCTGTACTCTTTTTCATGCAAACTCTTTCAATCCTCACAACAACCCTATTTTAAAGAACAGGAAACTAAGGCACAGAGGTGGAGGGACTGGTTCAAGTTCACACAGATGGGCTAAAATTTGAACTGAGGCTGGCTGATGCCAATGCCAGGTGTCTAACCACGCCTCTCCGTAGGAGACTAAGCTGATGCCGTTTAGGTATTTTCAATCCACTTTGGAGCAATGAAACCCAAGCCCTGAAAAAGGGAAATAACATAGCAGTTCTGAGCATAGACACTGACAGCCAGGCTGGGGGTCAGAAGTTCCAGGTAACACTCCCAGGTGAGTGGAGCCAGGAGAGATGGGGACAGAATGGAAGTGAGTGTCCTAGAGAAGAGGTGAGATGGACCTCTAAACACAGATATGACTAGTCTGTAGGGGGCAAGAGGAGGGCGTTCCAGGCAGAAAATTGCATGGACAAAGGTTTGAAGGCAAAAATGAGCAAGTAACAAAGCCCAACACACACTGGCTTAAGCAAAACTGAAACCTATCAGTTCATTCTAAGACTCAAAGGGAAGAGCATTAGGCTTCAACTACAAGGATCAGCTGGCCAAGATGGAGACCTAGACTGACACGCTCCATCTCCCTCCAAAACTAAGAAGGAATACATCTACTGCAAAACCAGAAATAACCAGAAGTACCAGAAAATAAAGCTACATGGAAGTCCAGCGTATGAAGTTATAAACAAGTGGTGCTCCTCCGGATGAGTAGGAGGGGCAAAGCTGGGGCGGAGAGGTCAAGCTGCACTGGCGGCAGCAGCTGCAGCGACAGTGGCGGGACAACAGTAAGCACAGACACCCATATTTAAGGAGAGGCGAGAAGCGCCTGGGAGCATCCCTAGCTGCAGACAAAACCCATCAGCTCGCAATTCCAATGCCAGGGAAGGTAGACCCCCATTGCCTTGGACTGTGCAGGCTGGAGGGGGTGGGGACGGAGGAAGAAGCTCCCAGTCTCTCAGTGGAGAGTAAACGGCAAGAATCCACCTTGGATCCCTGCCTCCATACACAAAATGCCACAGCATGGTGAGAAGGATCGCCTGGTAGTGATGAGTGCACAGGGCTCCACCCCCTAGAGTGTAGGAGGTGTGACAGCCCCGCCCAGGAAACAAAGGTAAACACAAAACCGTCAGGATGGCACAGATCATGATAGAGATCCCGGTCATGCAGATCAGCAGATAGGAAATCTTTCTGAGGCACAGTTCGGAGCTTTGGTTATACGAATGCTTACAGACCTAACAGCAGATTTTAAACAAGACAGGAAAGGAATGAAAGCTAGTCCTGCTGAAATGAATGAAAATACATATGGAACAAGTGGTGAGGGAAGGAAAACCAGAGATCACATCAACAAATTGGAACATAGGGAAGGAACAAACAGTCAGTCAATGCAGAAAGAGGAAATGAAAAGTGAGGAAAATGAGGAGAGGCTCAGAAAACTATGGGACATCTAAAAGCGGGCCAACCTCCAAATCACAGGGTTGCCAGAAGGTGAAGAAGAACTAGAAATTGAAAAATTATGTGAAAAAATAATGAAGCAGAACTTCCCTAACTTGGGGAAGGAAATAGACTTACAAGCCCAAGAAGCACAGAGAGTTCCAAAAAAGCTGGACCCAGTGAGAACCACACCAAGACACATTATAATCAAAATGTCAAAAATTAAGGATAAAGAGAGAATCTTAAAAGCAGCAAGAGAGAAGAAGAGAATTACATACAAAGGGGTCCCAATAAGACTATCAGCTGATTTCTCAAAAAAAAAAAAAAAAAAAAAAAAAAAACCTCTGCAGGCAAGAAGGGACTGGCAAGAAATATTCAAAGTAATGAAAAACAAAAACCTACAACCACGATTACTCTATCCAGTGAAGCTGTCATTCAGAATAGAAGGGCAGAGAAAGTGCTTCCAGGACAAAGGAAAACTGAAGGAGTTCATCAGATCCAAACCACTGTTAAATGAGATGCTAAAGGGACTTGTTTAGGAGAAAGAGGATCAAAACTATGAACATTAAAATGAAAAATGTATCACAACAACCAATAACAGAAGCTAGGGAATCAAAACAATGGCAAATTAGGCAACAAGAGTGGAAAAAGAATTATAGGTATGGGGAACATATAGGAGGGAGGTCAACTGGGAGGGGGAAGGGGGGAAAGGGAGGGAGATGGTACAGGAATTAAGAAGCATAGTGGGAGGGAGTGGAGTAGACAGGAAGATGTTGAGAAGAACTATATGCACAACCAATGGGCATGGACTAAGGGGGGGGTGGATGACTGGAGGGAGGAGGGTCACTGGGTGGAGGGGAGCAAGGGGAAAAGAAATTGGGACAACTGTAACAGCATAATCAATAAAAGGATCAGTTTCCCTTTGCTGGCCTCATGGACAGTGCTCCCCAAGTGCTGGTAGCTTCAAATTTCCACACTACCATATCAGACAACCACTCTCCCAATAATTTCAGTGAAAGCCCTGGGATTCAACCTGATTGGCCAGAGCAAAGTCACATGTCCATCTCTGAACTAATCACTGTGGTCAGGGAGGAGGAATCTGCTGATTGGCCAGGTCCCTCAACACCTGGTGGAATCCCTCTAGAGCCCTAAGAGTGGTGGGGAGGAGGGGGGCAAGAGGTAGTCAGCACCAAGGTTCTTCAATTATAGTGAGGTGTTGTGGGCCCTGGATAACTCTGCATGGGCACCTGGAGGACTCCTACTGTCCCCAATTTCAAGAGTTTCCACCTGTGTAGATGACATCCACCAGCCCAGCTCTGGCCTGGGCAGAGGAGGCTCCAGGAAGCCTCCTGACCCGGGACAGGAGGGCCTTGAGGGTTTCTCCTGCTGTCGATTGCTCCACGGGCCTGCATGATCTCTCCACCCATTCTTCACCCTTAGCCCAGCTATAAGTTTTCCCCAGAGTTTGTTTCATTATCAGGGTCCTTAATTGCCTTTTACAAAATCACCAGCTCTGACTGCCAAGAAGGACAGTCTTGCAATAGAAAAGACTGTGGCCAGGTGCCAGGAAGAACTTCTACAGGGAGAGTGTTCCACCCTGTAGCTAGGGATGGGCATGGCTGTGAGTGTTAGGTGGCAAGAGAACACTCAGACCAGCCCCTAGATGAGGGTGAATGCTGCTGTGGTAGCTCGGCCTAGAGCTAATGACTCTGGAGGTGATGAGATCACTTCACTGGGAGGAGGAGGAAAGCACTGTACTTTTGACAGTCATGCTCACAGTTTGGAGCATGGACTTAGAAGTCATACTGACAGAGATCTGGATTTTGGATCAGCTGAGTGACCTTGGGCTTGCCCTCTCCAGCCTCGGTTTTCTCATCTGTAAAATGGGGATTATACAAGGCCTGACCTCAAGGTATATAGCAAAGGTCAAATGAGATACTGCATCCAGGTGCTGGCACTGCTCTAGCACAGTGACTCTTCCATAAAGGGACAGCTCTCACTACTAATATTCTCTGTCCAAACCTGGCCTTAGCCTGGAGCTCCCCGAAGCTCTTTCTGGACCTACCTCAGTTTCTCTATTTGTACTTCCAGCCCTCTCACTCCTAGGGTGGGTGACTTGGATGATCTCACTGAGGGGAGGACCCCTCCCATATCGGTCAATCCCTAGGGGGGAAGCGAAGGCAGCAGGCAATGCCCAACCAATGTTTTCACCAGGCTGGGCAGGCAGCGCCAGGCAGGCGGGAGCTGGTCAGGTTTTTAATTGAACGCGATGCAAATGAAATGTAAATACCATGCAAATAAGCTCTTGCCAGGAGGCGCTGGGCTAGGAGTAGAGCGAGCAGGGAGGGGACTGCTGATCAGGGGCCCTCCCCTGTCCCCTTTTCTCTCTCCCCTGTGGCTGCCCACGCCCACCCCCTGGTGCTGCCCACCCAGCCAGTCCATTACATTCTGGAAACAGCGGACACTTCGTCCCCACTAGAACTTCCTTCCAGACCCGCTTCCCTAACCCTGTGGCTCCTGGTGGCATGGTGATAGGGTGCTCAAGGGGGAGCCAGGAGTCCTGTGGATGAAGCTAGATTGACACAAACACTCATAGTCACACAGAAAGGCCTACTCATATACCTAGAGGAGACACAGATATACACATGTAGAGGCCCACATTCCCTCTCAAGCCCCCTGTGACACCGAGACCCACACAGACAGCCCATCACACATAAATATACACAACTGCACATTTAGTCACAAATACACACACTGAGGAAAACTGACCTAGTTAATAGGGGCACACACATGTATATACACAGGCACACACACTCAGAGTCTGCCCTGCCATGAGGACTGCAGACTGAAGTCCCTGTGCTGGCCCGAGGTCAGGGCTGGGAGGTAGAAGGGACAGACACCCTGTGTGGTCAGAGCCTGGTGGTCTGAGAGAGGCCAGATGGGCGGTAGGGGGTGAGGGGATCCTTCCGGGTGGCCTGGGCTCTTTGCCCACCCCCACTCCACCCCCATCCCAAGGCACATAACCATATCCCAGGGCTTACAGCCACCAGACAGTGACAGGTGTAGGTCCATCCTCCAAGTCCTGGGGTACTGAGCTCCCTCCTGAGATCTGGTGTCCCCTTGTGGTTCCATAGTCCCCTCACCCCATCCCCAGGTAGCCAGATATTTGAGGGAGGTTGACCGAGGTGCCAGGGCCTGATCTGCTAGGTCAGGCATCCATGCCCCACACTGCAAAAGGGTAGGGGATAGAGCACAGGGGAGTGGGAGAAGGCTGAGCAGTCTAGACAAACCTCCATTCCACCCAGGATCCACATCTGGGGGTGGTTCCAGCCCCCTCTCTGAGGTGACTCACGCCCCACATTTAACTCTCATTAGCGCCTCTGAGCCCAGCTGGTAGGGACAACCGCCAACTTCCCCCAGCAGACAAGGGAGCTCTGGGTGGGCCGCCTTCCCAGCCTCAGTTTCCCCCCAGAGGCCTGGCGCGGCGACAGGGACTGCGTGGGAGAGCAGTGGCTCATAGTCCCCTCCTCTGAGCCGGGGCTGTCCTCCGCCCCAAGGAATGAGGGGATGGGTGTGGCCTCTTCCAGGAACCCCCGCCCCAGTCCCCCACCGGATGCCCGGCAGCCTCAGATAGACCCCCACCCCAACCAGCGCCCAAGGGTCAGGAAGGGGGGGCGGGGGCAGAAGATGGCGTTGGATCTGAGGCTGCCGAAATTGTGGATGACCGGCCTCCAATCGGGCCGCTGCGCCCTCCAACCACACTCCCCCTCGGCCATACACAGGGCGGGGGTGGATGAATGGGGGCCAGAGAAGCAGGGATGCGGCCAAGGACCCATGGTCTTTCTGGCCTTCTGCATTTCCCAGCTCTTATTTTCACTAATACTGCCCTGTTCGTCCCGCTCACAGTGCGCACGGCGCAATAGGCGCAGGCCCCTGGGAGGCCACGCCGCAGGCCCCCACTGCGCCCCAGGAGGGGCCAGTTCCGCTGCCTCCACCACACTCTCTCCACCCCCCTTCCCCTCTCTGTGGGAAGGAGGCAGCTGGGGCGGGGGTGGCCGCGGGAGCGTCTTGCCCGTGTGATCGTGCCGAGTCGGGAATTCGGGGCCATGTGGGAAAGACATTAGTGCCGGCCGCCCTGCCAGTCAGGAATGCGCCCCCCGCTCCGCAGCCGCCGCCTGCCTGGCCCAGAAACGGTGACTCACCCGTTCCGTGTTCCCACCCCCTCATCGTGCACCCTCCACAGCCCACCACAGGCCTGGCCACCGACTTTCCAGCCTCCCTGCCTTCGCTCCAGCTGGTCCTGCTACCTGCCTTGCCCATCCTCCAGTGTCTACCAATCTCCTGTAGTACTGAACCGGATCGAACCTCCTGGGGAGTCCTGAGAGGCCCCTCTCCAGACCTGTCTATTCTCTGGTCTCATGCTCTGGTTAGAACACTCGTTTGGGACTTAGCCCCTCTGGTTGTCTCCCTCACTCCAGAATGACTCACCTCTGGGTCCCCACAGTCAGCACCTGGCCTGGAGCACAGGGCAGGTGCAGAAAAAATAACCGAGTCAATGTAACCTGTTCAGTTTGGGAAGCTGTAGCAGGTACTGTTTCTGGGACTTCTCCTCTGTGATGTGGGGATAATAAACAAAGCCACCTACTTCATAGGATGGGTGACCTTGGATTCCTTATTCCGCTTGTCTGAGCCTTGTTTTCCTCACCTGATATAGTGGGAATAACAGTACCTGCCCCATATGCTAACACGGGTGGCTTATGCAGAAGCTTTTGTCTGTAAAACCCTCAGCTCAGGCAGGGCCTGCCACTGAGAGGGACTCAGTCACAATAATGGCGGTGATGATATTACTAGTAATCGCAACTATTTAATGAACACCTACTATGTGCCAGGCCTCAGGCTGGGTACCTTCTAGACATTAACTAATATCATCCCTGCCTCAGTCCTGTGAAGTAAGTTCTGTTATTATCCTTTCTCACATGAGGAAACATTGAGGCTTGGTGAGGGGAAGATACTGATCCAGCGACCCACAAGTGGCAGAACCTCAGCCCACACAGGGACTCTGGTCCCGGCACCCCCTGAGCTCTCCAGAGCCCACACAGGAACATCCTCTTCAACTGACTCTTCCAAAAACCAAACTGGGCACCAGCAGGTGATCTCTTGCAGCCCCTACCTCCATCAGAACCCCACTACCAGCCTCCCACCTCACCCAGGTTCACCTCTCACAACTTTTAATAAGAGGTAATAGCACTAAGCAGCGGGCATCAGCTTCATTTTTAATTATCTAATTTACATTTAATTTTCCCCACCAATGTGATGCAGTTTATTAATGTTTTACCCAAGAGCATCTATTTATGACCTGAAAATATGTTCACAAAACTAATGGGCAGTGCTTCTCTTTTGGAAACTCCTGGTTCAGAGTGGCGGACCCCAGCTGGAGCCTCAGGCCCTGAGACCCAGCAATCTACATAGTGCAGGACATTGGAATAATTAATTAATGAACACATGTCCCAGAACCCTTTCAGAGTATGCTCCTTCCCTGACAACTCCAAAAAGAATGATTATTGAATGTTTGGATGACCAGACACTCTATGGGAACATCTCATTTAATTCTTGCACCAATCCTTATAGACAGCTGCTTTTAAATACTTATTCTGCAGATGGACAAACAGATGTAGAAAGATAAAGTGTCTGTCCAGGGTCCCACAGTAACTAAAAGGAAGAGGTGGCATTGCAAACTTAGGGTGCATGACTCAAAGCCCACTCTATGCACTGAAGAATTGGAGGCCCCCTCAGAAAATCTATGCCCTGGTTTTGCAGACACAGTTCTAAACTTTGAGATCTTAGATCAGTGAGGAAGTGTGTGTTTTGCGGTTCTCGGGGTGTCAGCCGAATTGGGTGACAGGGCCATTGGGGAGGAGTGGGACTCCCTGACTTCAGTCCCTGAGATCTAGGTCTGGTTTTCCAGGCCTCTTAGTGCCCAATCGCTGTGACTTCTATGGTGGATTCCATGGGCCCCAGGAGGCTCCTGGAAATAGCAGGGGCACCCATCTTTCCTCCTCCCATGGGTCCCCAGATGAAACTGGGCCTCCTCTAAAGCAGAGCAGAAAAGCAAACACTCTGGTTTCCAGGAAGGGAGAGAGAATAGGAAACCCAAAATAAAGTCTGAGCTCAGGGCTGCTATTAAGACACAGGGCCAAGGCAAATGGGCAGAATGTGGGTGACCTCAGCTTCTTGTGGGCAGTGTGGACCCTCATCTCAGCCTCAGCCAGGGCTTGGCAGACAGGCCACCCCAGCCTTGGTCAGGCCCAAGTGGCTGAGTGGTACAGACAGTGACTCCATACCTCGGCCAGGCCTTGGGCAGAGGGGCAATGTGAGCACTCACCTGAACTTCAGCCACATCCTGGGTGGGCAGGGCGGACCCTCTCCTCAAGCCTCAGCCAGGTGGAGGCAAAGTGGACTGCTCCCTAGGCAATGTCAAGCCCTCAGAACCGAGAACTCCTTTGAGCTTTAAGGGTGCTAACCCCTGCACTACTGTGGGGACCCAGACTTTTCTTTCTTTTTAAATTTTATTTATTGATTTTAGAGATAGAGGAAGAGAGAGAGAGAGAAAATAACATCAATTTGTTGTTCCACTTATTTATGTATTCATTGGTTGCTTTGTGTAGGTGCCGTTGTAAGGATGATGCTCCAACCAACTTGACTACCCTGCTAGGGCTCAGACTTGTTTTTCAATAAATGCCTGGAGGTCCCAGAAACTCAACTTCCCACTGCAGGACAAGGGAGGGCCACCCTGGAACCAAAGGCCTGATCCGCCTCCCTCGAGCCATCCTTACCTCGCCAGCCTCAGTGCACTTATCTAGAAAAGGGGGATTCTGACCCAGCGCATTCTTCAGGGTGCTGCCAGGACTGCTATGGGAGTTCACTGAGGTGGAATGGCCAGGGTTCAGCCTTATACTCCCTTCCTGAGCCTCTCCTCTTCCTTGCAGCTCTCTCATTACAAAGGAAGGGAAACCAAGGCCCACAGAGGGCAAAGGACTACTCCAAGATCACACAGAGGTGGAAGTGGCGCTGAGATCTGGGTTTCGTGCGGGGGTGGGACTTCAGGAGACTCCATAGACCATAGCACTCTGTGGAATAAGCGGCACCTCAGCGCCTGGCCCAGGCTGGCAGCGTGTGTGTGTGTGTGTGTGTGTGTGTGTGTGTATGTGTGTGTGTGTGTGTGTGTGTGTGTTGCTGGAGTGGGGGGCAGGGGGTGGACAGGGTGTCAGGGGAACTGCCGCTGCCGCCTCCCTGGTATTTTTAGCCTTGAGAATGAGCTGAGCTCAGGGCTCTGGGCAACCAAAGGCACTGAGGGAAATGGGAAGGTCCCTGCGACTCCTCCCTACAACTGTCAGCCTAGAGCTGATTTTGGGCTGGGGGAGCCCAGCCCCAGGGACTGGGAGCAGTCAGGCCCTGAGACCCTGCACCCCAGCCCACCCCCATCTGGGTCATCTTTCCAATGTCCCCTTCCATGGGATGCATCAGCACCCAGCCAAGCTGGCAAAGACAGGTACCCCCATCTCACCCCCTGCTACCCTCAGCTTCCCCTGCTATAAGCTCCAGGCCCGCTCTCTGCCTGCACCACCAGGTCAGAACTGTGAGGTTCCCATGACAACGGATGACAGCAGCAGAGGCTGCTGGCCACAGGGTCAGGGGTGAGGGGGGTGTGGGTGGCGAAGCAGAAGAAAGGAGGGGGCCCAGCACAAGGGTGGTGGAAGGAGCTGGAATGAAGGACCCCGGAAATACAGCTCCTTCCTGAGGGCTGAATGCCCAGGAAAGACCTGGAGCTTTGGCTGATTGATGCTGGAAGGGACTCTGTTACGCTGCTTGGGAAAGCTAGCGCAGGAAAGCTGGCTCTGCCTTTGGTTGTGTGCTCATGAAGCCAGCTAGCATGTAGGGCTTGGATGGAAATCCTAGACTTTTGCTTTCCAGTCCAGGACCCTGAAGCCTCTAGGTTAGGGTCTTGGGTGGTAAGAGGTGGGGCTCAGATGTCCCCTTATCCCCATCTCTAGGAGGTGAACAGGTCCAGAAGCCCTTCAACCAGCCTGGTCTTTTTGTGACTTGGATTCCCCATCCTGTAATGAGTGATCAATTCCCCAAAACTGACAGGTCACTTCTTGTCAAGCCTAGTCCCCAACTTTCTAACACAGAACACGTTGTGGCTCTTCTGGAAGGGGGCATGGCAGGGATCATGACCTCTTGCTGACTCCCCACCCCTGCCCCAGGGGCCCAGAGTGGGGTTGGGCATTTGCTCCACATACCCAAGTTGATTGAAGGCTTCATTCCAGACTTGAGTCCCTCCAAAAGCTGCCCAGGTTCCAGAACCAGCATTGATTCCCACTGTCCCCAAGACAAAATGTATCACTTATCTTGGAACTTGAGGTTGACTCCACAACCCTCTGAGCTCCCTCCAGTATGGTCTCCTCACTGTCTCAGAAGTACCAGACTCTAGGTCTCCTAGGTAAGCAGCAGAGTCCTTTGAAGCTTAGCTCCACTCACACCTCCTTCAAGCAGCCTTCTTGGTTCTTTCCATCCACTGAGATCTCTTGCTCACCAAGGAGTATAAGGCTTGAGAGTTCACAAGGACCTTTCACACAGGCCTTCCCATGCTACCCTCACAGTATCACTGGGAAGTGATGTTCCTTGCTGGTGAGTAAAGCAAGGCCCAGAGAGGAAAACCTCTTGTAGAAAGTCACACAGCCTATGAGTGTCAACTTGGTACCCAGCTGGAGGCCCCTTTTTCTCTTGGGGCCCCCCTCTTGGTATCACTGGCCTGTGGCACTACAGTTGGGATCCTCAAGCTCACACCCCACAGTTTCTTTCTCTAGCTCCTGATACATAGAGGGCCAACCCATGTCCTCTACCTTTAATTCATCTATTTATTTAACATTAGCGAGCACCTAACATAACAGGGAGACAATCTCCTCCCCCTTGGAGGTCACCTACCAGCTGGGAAGATCAGTGATTGAACAGGAGGATTCATCCAGTATGATCCCAGCAAGGCTGTAAGGGGGCATCTGAGGCACTGTGTGGCCAGGAGAGGGTTCTCCAGCCAGACTTGCAGAGTCAAGGCTGACGCCAACCACAGCTCAGCCTCTCTTAGGTCCTGCCTCTCTGGGGAACTTTACTCCCAGGTCTACCCTCAATCCGACTAACTGCCACCCCTAAAAGACTTGTAAGTAGGTGACTGACTGAGAAAGTCAATACATAGGTCTTTGAGCCCAGTGCTTTATCAACCAGCAACTTTATATGTACTCAGGATCCCTTCTCTCCACCATCTCCACAGACCCACCAGGATGGTTTGAGGGGGCTGGCTGGACAGCAGGCCCACCAGGCCTAGAGCCAGCAGATCCACTGCACATCTCCTTGAGCCTCCCAAATCCCAGCTCTGCTTTAGGGAGCTGGCAGGCCAGAAGGACCAATGATAACAGTGGGACCAGCAGGAGGTAGGTCGGCAGGCAAGGGGAAAGCCTCCCTCTCCCGGAGCTGCTGAGCCAACCTGAGATCAGGGGAGAGGAGGAGGCCATGGAATTGCTGCTTGGTCCTTAGGGTCCCTGGGAGACCAGGAATGGGAGAGAAAATGAGGAAGTAACTCAGTCTTGGTTCCCAAAATCTTCCCACCAGTTGGACTGGGGGCCACAGGGACTGCAAGAGGCAGGGCAGGCTCCTGACACAGGAGCCAGCTCTCCTCCTGGGGGTGGGGGTAAGGCAGCGCTGGGCACCCTCGTGATGAAGCCCGCTGCAGGGTGATTAATCTTGTGAGGCCTGTGCGTCAGCCCCCACCCCTCAGCCTCCCATGGTCAACCCCGCCTGCTGCCCTGGGAGTTAATCTCTGCTCGGGGACTTCTCACAGCCGCTGTCACGGCTGCATTAATTCTGAGGCAGAGGGAGGCAGGAAGGAGGAAACACAGTTGGGGGGGGGGGGTAACGGGCGGGTAGCCTCCTTAGGAAGATTTCCTGGTCAGCAGCTGCTGAGGAGGGGTCCCAAAGGATGGGACCTGGGTCCCCTTTAAGGCCCAGCCCTGGAGGAAGCAGAGAGGGGGTTGTCCATATTATCCCCCTCAGGCCATCAGAACCCTTGTACCCCAGCCTCCAGCCCTAGCTGCCAGCTGAGCCCCAAATGCAGTTTGCAGTTTTGACAGCAGATGTCTCTGCTATTATGATTTATCAAAATGCTTAAGGTAAATAATGCACACATATTTATACGAAAGGGAGGGGTGCTGAAGGAGGGAGGGACTGAATGGGGTCAGGGAGCTTTGGGGCCAGGGACTCCGAGCACCCTGGCCTCTGTCCTCAGCCCTCCCCTCTCAGACCCAAGGCTTGACCCCAGCCTGGCCCTGGGGAAAGTGAGCTAGGGTGACATCAAGCCTGCCCAGCCGCCTGCCCAAGCCTGGCAGGAGGTCAGGGAGTGGGTGGACCTGTCTTGCTGGGCCCTAGCCAGGCCTGGGAGGCAGCCACCTGGGGGAAGCAGCTGAGCCAGCCTCACACCTTGGCCGCGTTTCCATGGCTTCACTGCGTCCTGGCTCCCGAAGGCTCTGTCGCCTTATCAACAGCGGGCACTGCCCTTGCCCTCCCTCTCAAAGCCACTCCCCCTTGGACCCTAGCAGCTGCCTGTGGATCCCACTGTGGCAGAGCCGAAACTCATCCATAGGCGGTGCCCTCTCCTGGGCAGGCCTGAGCTGGGTGAGTGGCTGGGAGCGTGGCAGGCAGATCCCAGTGGGGTGGAGGGGAGGAGGCCTTGGTAGAGTCAGGATACACCCTCTTTGAACCCCCCAGATACCCAAACCCTGTCATTTCAGGGGAAGCGGCAGTGATCGTGGGCTACCCTCTTACCCCCCACCTTCACTCCACATAGCCTTCTTTGTTTCCAAACCTTTTGAGACTTAAGAACATTTGGTTAACTATATTGGGTTTTTCTGATTTGAAAAGCAATCAATATATGTTTACTGCAAAAGAGAGAGAAAGAGAGAGAGGGGGAGGGAGGGAGGGAGGGAGGGAGGGAGGAAGGAAGGGAGGAAGGGAGGGAGGGAGGGAGGGAGGGAGGAAGGAAGGAAGGAAGGAAGGAAGGAAGGAAGGAAGGAAGGAAGGAAGGAAGGAAGGAAGGAAGGAAGGAAGGAAGGAAGGAAAGAAAAAGAAAGAGAGAAAGGAAGAAAGAAAGAAAGAAAGAAAGAAAAAAAGAAAGACGTAAAAAACAAAAAGTCCGAAAGTGCAGAAAAGTTTAAGGAAGTCATGCTTGACCCTAGTCCCATGTCTGGGCAGGATCACATGCAGCATGTGGGGTGGGGGTGGGGGTTTGTTCCTTCCAGTCAAAGCTTGAAGCATAACCAAGTGTTTAAAGGCCAGCTCCTAAAACCAGAGGTACCTGGCTGTGTGACCCTGTGTGTATCTACCTCTACCTCTCTGAGCCTCAACTTTCTCATCTGTAAAATGGGATAACTGATTAATGCCCTCCTCATGGGATTGTGAGGATTAAGTGAGCTAGTCCTTGCAGCGGACTGGCCAATGCCCGGCACGCGGCCCTGTGCCTTGTGAGGCAGGGAGATATCGTTAGCACCTCTGAGGGCAGAGATGCAGAGTACGAAATGAACGTTCCAGGGGACTGGGGAAAGGGGCTCTTCCTAGTAAGTTTCCCCTCACCAGTAGCCAGCACTCCACTTAGGGCTGGAAACACATGAGAAAAAGTGGCCAGAAAGAGATCAGGTTTTTGCTCAGCCCATAGCAGTTTTCTGGTGCCAGTGTTGCAGACTGCATCCCAGAGGCCAGGTGATGCCACCCAGAGTGATCAGCGTAGTAATGGGGGTGGCACAGGGACACTAGGCCTGACCCGCAGGGGTTAACAAGTCTCCTGAGCAGGAGGAAGCACCTGAAGGGGAAGGAAGGCACCAGTCAGAAGGCAGAGGAGACAGCCTGCAACTGATCGCATCTGACCGGGATAGCCCGCCACCAGAACCCACAGACCAGGTCCCCTGCCCCAAGCCCATGAGCTCTGTACCCAGGCCTGGAACCTAGAGGGTCCAGCTCCCCTCCCCTGGGCCTGCCCCATCTTCACGCCCTGCTGCCTGAAATCAGAGGCAGCCCTTGTTCTCTGGCAGGAGGGGAATTTAATGCCGCTGAGGGATGGCAGGTCGACAGGCGAAGAGATGAAAGTGGCCTCTCTGGCAGCTGGGTCAGCGGCCTCAGGGGACCCTCCTGCACCCCCTCCATCCTCCCCGGCCATCTCCTCTCAGAGGTAGGAAGAGCCTTCAGAGGGCCCTCAGGGGGACCTCTGGGACAGGACTCCCTGAAGGGCTGTGTGACCCTGGGGGGATGGGCAGCTGAGCCTCTCTGTGCCTATTTCCTGCCTGCAGGGTGCCTGGGCCAAGGTCTGTATTATTAACATGCTGGTACCTGCCCATCCCTCCCCCACCTCTGCTGTCCTCCCCCACCTTGGCTGTCGTCAGTAGTGCCTGTCGGCAAAAGGCTGCGGGGGGGGCAGTGCGGGGCTGGGGCCGCCTGCACTGTGACCTCCATCCATATACATCCATCTCTGGCACCTGGGAGGGAGTGGGAGCTGATGCTGCAATCAGGTCAGGCTGAAGTGGCCTTGACTACAGCAGAGTCCTGCGGTCATTACCACCTCCTTCTTTGTGATAGCAGAGCTAGGCTTAACCTGGGAATAAAGACTGGGGCCCCAAGCCAGAATCTGCCCCTTGGGCCACCAACCCCATGACCCTGTTGGAGATGCTGTGAGGTCTTGGCAGTGAGGTGACCTTGTTCTGCAAAGCACCCTGCCACATGCCCCACCCCACAACCTCTGGTTACGTCGTCCTTCTTGGGAACAGAGAGGCAAGGGCATCAAGGACACCAGCATGCGCGCGTGCATGCACACACACAATGCGACTTTGACACATGGTGACCAAGAAGTGAAGAGGACCAATGTGTCCAGACTCCCAGACCCTCTTTCTCATTCATTGAGGAAGCTGATCCTTCCAAAGCAGCCTGATGCAGGGATCTGGCAGCCATGAGCCGAGTTCTAATCAGGATACTGCTACCCTCTTGCTCTGTGACTTGGACATGTCACATACTCTCTCTGGGATTCAGTTTCTCATCTGTAAAATATGCAATAATCCCTATCCTGATGACTTTCTGGAGCCAAAGAAGCAAACTTACTCAACAAATTAAAACTATCCCAAACTGAAGACAGCCTCCAACTAGCCTTGGGCCAAGAGGAAGTATCCATACAGAGAGCTTAGCTCCTGCCCCATACTCACCCGGTACACTACAGGAGCGGTCTTGCTTCCTTCTTCCTGCACAACGTGACTGACCACAGCAAGCTCATGGCAGAGGGTCAAGGCTCAGTCTAGAGTGTTGAGTCAGGCTCCGGGCATGAGACAGGGGCCCCGGGCCAGGAGCAGGGATAAGGGCAGCAAGGGACTAGGTCAGGCTGAGCCCTGATGTTGTGGGGAGGAGGGGGCGCCTGGCAGGCACTGGGCAGGCTGGGGTGGGGGAGGCCTTTGGCGGCCACAGATAACAAAGAGGCTGGGGTTGCCAGGATATTCTGTGGAGCTGAAGCCCTGTGGTGGGGCTGAAAGAGGGGCCGTGGGAACGGTGCCTGCTGCCCCCACGCCAGCTCTCCCACTCAGACTGGGCCTCAGGGCCAGGCTGCGGGTGATAGGGGCTGTCAGGGCTCCCACTCTGTCCTCAGAGTTGGATGGTTATAAGGGAAGAGAGCCAGGAAATGGTGTAGACAAAGACACACAAGGCACATAGTGTCAGCATCACTGAGGGTCACAGGTGCACACTGACACACAATGTCATGAGCACACACCCAGGGTTAGATGGGCAGTATCACAGTCACAAGCCAGCATCACACAATCCCATACAATACCTGATGTCAGTCCCAGACAGTGTCACAAACCATATAGAATCATCTAGTGTCTGCCATAGAGATAGGGTCATGGCTGCTCTACATTATCAGTGCTGCATACCCAGTCACTTGTTCTGTTGTATAACCTGGTATTCTACTGGGTCTGCTATAGAATTGTACAATGTCACAGGATTACACACGCAATGTCACAGAACATCCCAACGTGGCTGCTGACATCATATACTAACCCATAGCCACATGAGCTCTCACATCATAGTCTACCACACATTGTCACAGACCCATTTCCATGTCACATGCAGTGTCACACATAGCTACATTGCTGCACAAGGTCACAGTGCTGCACAAGGCCTCACATGGTTGTCAGGGCCTTGAAGCCTCTCTTTCTCTCTCTCACACACACACGCACACACACACACTCACATACAAGGCTGCGTGGAGGCTGAGTTTGTCTCCAGCCTTGTGTGCACCTCCAACCCATCACACCACTCCCTGCCACCCAGGTAAAGGCTCCTGGGTCACTAGGTCAGGCTCCCAACTGCAGCAGAGTGGAGCTGAGGGCATATTTCTCCACGGGGAGCCCGCCTCTAAGTACTTCTCTCAGACAGGACAGCAGCAGGAGTCTGCGACTGAAAGATGCAGAGGAGCAAGATATGGAGATGTACAGACACGAGAGACACGGAGACTCAGAGACAAAGAAGAGTCAGAGACCAACAGAGACCATCAGGGAGAGAGCTTCAGACGCAGTGAGCCAGAGAAACAGGCAGGCAGACAGGGCTGGCGCTTGCTGGGGGAAGGGGCGGAAGGTGGGAGTGGGTGGCTAGGTTTTTAGGGAAGCCACACACTCTGGGCAGAAGGTGGGGCCATTTTGGTAAAGATTTAGGTGAACAGTTTTAAAATAGCAACACCAGCTGCCATTGACCAAGCACTTAAGATGAGCCAGGCCCTTCCCTGAAGTGATCTCATTTCATCCTCAGGCAACTTTAAAGGAGAAAGACTATTATTGTCCCCGTTTCCCAGATGAGGTAACTGAGGTCTCATCATGTGTTCTGTTCAGCCTCAGAGTCATCCCCACCTCTGCCTGGGTCTCCTCCAGACAGAGAGATTGGCCTAATATCTGCACAGAGCAGAACACAAGAGGCTGAAGTTGGAAGAGGAGAGGGGCTTCAAGCTTAAGAGCTCCTCTGTATTGGGGTGTGGGGTGGGCAGGAGTTGCTATGGCTGGGCTGTAAGTTGGCAAACTACAAGGTACAGACTGGCTGAGTCACGGCACACCCCGCCTTGGGGCTGGCACAGGAGCTGTCCACCCCACACCTGTAGGCATGCCAACAAGGGCTGGCCGAGGCCATCTGCGGCCTGTGTGTTGCCAGCAACCAGGTGGGGGCAGGCAGGGACCTCCTGCCTGGGTGCTCCCTGCTGGCCAGGCTTCCACCCCCATGCCCTCAAGGAGGGTCCTCTCTGCCCCCTGGAGGTTCTGAGGCGCTGGTTTGCCTTGTGCAGGGTGAGGGTGCCCCAGGCTGCAACACCTCCCCCTACTTCCCGCTGGACGCCCCATTCGGTAGAGCTGCCTGGAGAGATCACAGGCAGCCACATGAAAGGGAATTTTTCCCAGGCAGAGATGGAGTTGAAAGCTGCCTCCCACCGCCCCCTCCGGCCCCCGCTGTGTCAGGCCAAGCTGCTGGGCTCCTGGTGCTGGAAAGGAGCTTGTGACACAAGGGAAGGGGTTGAGGGCCAGAACCCCCACCCAACATGGCTGCTTTTCCTCCTCCCAGAAACAATGACAGAGACATCCCAACTGCCCCACCTCTCTGCCCACAACCTCAGAAGTTGCCCTTTCTGTCATCCTGAAAGCCCTCGCCCACTTGAAGCCAGGCCTAACATCTTCAGAAAGTTCTTCCTCAAGTCTAGCCTCCCTCTGCCAGGCTCAAAGCAGCTGGGAAGGAAGAACGCCTCCCTGTCAAGTGGGTGATAGGCTTTATCCTGCAGGCCAGTCTCTTGACATGTAGGGGGCTGCGAGGTATGTAGCAGCCACCCCTTCTGTTCCGGCTGCCCTGGCCTAAACCACGTGGCTTTGTGGGTGAATTCCCCAGTTATCTGGCCTCTGAGGTCCCAGACAACCTTATGCCAACAAACTTTCTGAGGGTGGGGATAGTCATAAGAGACAAAGCCAAGGACACCCTAGATCCCACTCCAACAGGCCTCAGGCCTAAAGCAGGGTATGTGCGGGTCTCTGTGTGCACGCTGAGTACAGCCAGGTCCCCATGGGCTAAAACTGTTCCCTGGGGACTCACATCAGTGACTGGGGAGCACTAGATCCCTGAAAGTAATGAGATAAGAACCTGAACAGGCAGCTCAGGCCCCATCCCCAGGACTGCTGGCTGCTTTGCACTGATCAGGTGCTGTTGATTTTAGGTGAATAGAGGTGGCCCCAGGTGAACGAAGGTCCCTGCAGGACCAAGTTCTGAGATTGGGGTACAACCAGGCAGATGACGTGCTCTAGGAACAGTCACTGCCAGATTAACAGCATCTCCATCCTGTCATCCAGGAGGGCTGCTCCTGCTTGCCCCCTCGCCCCGTGGATCCAGAGGGCCTAACTTCCCAAGAGATCTCCCCTTTAAGTGTCCCTGGGTGATTCTTCCTCCTTCCCAAGGTAGTCCGAGACAACCCCTGCCCAGCAACAGCCCCCAAAACCGGAGAGCAAGAAGCCAGCAGTGCTTCGTGACACAAACATGCATTCATTTTATTCACAAAACAGCCTGGTTTCCTAAAACAATACAAACAGCATGTTCATCAGCAGGAAGCTGGCCATGGGCAAGGGGGCCCAGGCCGAGGGGGACCCCCTTGGCACCCACCCCCACCGGCAGGAGACCACGCAAAGAAGCCCTTTCTTCTGTCGCCATCAGCCAGGCAGGAAAGAGGGGACTTGTTTTCTTGAAGGGAAGTAGCCAGGATCAGAACTGTTGAGACATGGGCTCCCCACATCTCAGTGGATAAACAAACAAAACTTCCATTTTTTCAAAATCATTGTTGGGGTGGGGGATCCCATTGTGGGGATTGTGGATGTAGCACACCTGGCATGGGCCCGGGGGTAGGGGTGGGGTGTCTGCTCCCTCCCCTTCTGTGAGCTCCTCAAGGCAGCTCTGCCTACGTGGATGGATACAGAGGGGCTTCAGCACGGCTCCATCAACATTCTCTTTATAAACGTGAGTGGGTTCTCCAGGCAAACTATGCACTATTTCATG
The DNA here is from genome assembly GCF_987537825.1 of Furipterus horrens. Classification (NCBI taxonomy): domain Eukaryota; kingdom Metazoa; phylum Chordata; class Mammalia; order Chiroptera; family Furipteridae; genus Furipterus; species Furipterus horrens. Next base: position 74,346,465 of record NW_028327180.1, read on the forward strand.
GTCAGAAAGAATCAAAGGAAGTTTAAATGAGGGTGGAGTTAAACTGTGCTAAATTACAGTAGTGCTTATTAGTAACTAGATTTCAAAAGGTTACAGAAAATTTACATTCTCTACACAAAACTGCATCTCCTGCACAGACAACATCGACATCGACACAGGAAGGAAACTGATTGTCCATTCTTTGCCCAGGAAGTCTCGGTACTTTAGATTCGTCTTTACCTCTCTTTTTGTTGTTCTTCCGAAAAAGCAGTTAAAATTTTTTTTTTCTTTTTATACTAGGGACGTGGAGATGTTAAAACGACAACAAAAAATATATATATAAAAACAGGAATGAAATCTGTGAGAGAATATTTTTGGTTCTAAAGACGGGTGCAGCCGTTTGTCTTCGCCCGAATCCCTTGCCGGAGACCACACGAGCAGTGACATTGCACGGAGAGGGCAGCTTTGGGTTCCCGCCGCCGTCACTGAAACCACCGGAAGGCGGCTCCTGTCGGAAGCATCACCTTCTGGCGGGGGCGAGAGACAAAAACAAGGAGAGAGTTCAGTCAGGGTCCGGCTGGGCCTGGTGCAAAGACGTTCCCTGTGGACGGCCTCATGGTGGAGGGATGGGCATGGAGTAAAGGCAGGCACCCTGTGGAGTTCCGCCATCCTGCCAGGCCAGAGAAGGAGCCTTGACCTACTGGGTCACTGAAGGGCCTGGAGCACCCTGAGGCCTCCTGAGCCACGGTGCCCAGGAACCCTCCTTCCAGACAGGAATGCCCCTTTCCCCGGTCCAAAGGCCACAGGCGCCAGGCGGTTGTGGTGCATCTGGGAGCTATATGCACGTTTGTCGAATAAGCGTGTAAGCCTGTGCACTGGACACATATATGGATATATGCCTTGAGCTCTGCTACAGTGTATAGTGTGTTTGAAGCTGTGGTGGGAGGGAAGGATACCTGCTGTGTTTATTAAGAGGCTACTGCCTATGCGTACTGGGCTGTGTGTGCGTGTGCGCGCGTCTACACCACACAAGAGAGGATGCCTTTGTGTGCATATAGGTGTGTTCTATGGGCAGCAGAGATGTATGAGGTTTGGGGCTCAGGGGTGGGTAGCCACGGCTGGGATGCCATTATTGTTTTCCAACAATTCTGGACATTTGCATCAAGCCCACTCATAGAGGGGTGGGGACAGGGCAGTGACAGCAGGCTGAAAAGATGCTTTTGTACCCAGGCCTGGCACCAAAGCCAGGCTGCTACAGCTGGGGACAGGGGACAGGCCCAGCCATGAGGTGGGGAGAAAGCAATATGGGAACATTTGGCCTTCTTTAAGCCAATCCCATAGTGGACAGGCCTTGCCCACAGTCCAGGCTCACCCCCTAACTCCAGGCCCATAGGATCCCTAGCCATTAGCTGTGCAACCAGACTGATCTTGGGGGCCCAAGGCACCCCAAATCTATCAACTAGGTGCCTAGACCCAGGGTTTTTCCAGGCCTTGGAGCAGGGCTGTCAGCACCTGGACTGCTCTGTCCTTAGGTGGCCTTGGGGGAAAGGCTGGGCTCTGGAAGGAACAAGTCAAAGGGTTAACTCTCAAAGCCACAGGGTCCACAGGACCTAACCCTGCCAAATGGGACAGGGGAGAGTCCCAGAATATTAGGTCACAGACAGGAAGCTTTAGGACATGTGTTAAAGTTGGAAACTCAGGATGTGTATGGGAATCTCAATACCTGACCCAGAACTCCAAGAAGGTGTTCAGAATGCTAGGGTACTGGCTGGGAATGCTGGCCCCTGCCTGAAGTTTTATGCTTGTCTTGCAAACTACAACCTAATAGAATGTCAGGATGTGGCTCTGATTTGTAGGGCAGTGAGCTGGTGTCTCAAAGGCTGGCCTAGAACCCCAGAGCCCAGGGATTGGCTCGGTGTCCCCCAGACCCTCACCCAGGCAGGAAAGGTGGGGTTGGGGGTGGGTTTGGACTGCCAGACAGATGCAAGAGCCCACACACCTCCCTCTAAGGCGCTGTTACCTCCAGAGCAGCGGAAGGCTTCTTTTTGAGTTCCTCACATTTTCTGAATTTGCAAATCTGATGGCCAGTCTTTCGGTTCCTACAACTGCTGCACTGCTCGCAGTTGATGCGCCGCCGGCAGGGCGGGCACATGCCACAGCGTTTCCGCTTCTTCTTGCCCGAGCTGATGGCTGAAGCCAGCTCACCCTGCATGGGGTACTCGGCTAGGCCCGCCATGTGCAGCGCGCTCTCAGCCAGAAACACACCCGCTGGGGTCATGATGAAGAGGCCTGGGTTGATGGGGAAGGCGCCCAGGTAGGGGAAGTCGGACTGGCCGTTGAGGGCTTCGGCCCCCGCCACAGCCTCCATGTCGGGCAGGCCCGCGCCAGCCTCGCTCATCAGCGGTAGGTGCTCCTGCACCACGCGCTTCAACATCTCCGTGGACTGTGCGAACTGCTGCAGCGTCAGCTGTCCCTCGGCTGCCAGCTCTGTGGCCCGCTCAGCCTTGCTCAGCAGGCTGGCCACAGCACCACTTTTGTGCTTTGAGGTAGGGTTGCTTTTGTCCACAGCCATGGCTGCCGCCAGGTCGTGCCCATTGGCCAACAGGGAGGCAGCGGCTGCAGCCGCAGCAGCCTTTTCGGCAGACTCCCCGCCCATCATGCTGCCACCGCCACTGCCCCCACTGCCCCCAAAGGAAGAGTAGTGGGAGAGAGGGCGGGAGCGGCGCAGGCTCTTGTTGAGGGGTTCACTGATGATGCCACTTTTGTTCCGGCGTTCAGGGGGTGGTGCATCATCTGCCACTGAGGCTGGTGCAGCAGTGGCCACCGCTGCACTCTTGTCAGCCACTCCTGCCTTTGGGCCACTGCCACTGCTGCCATTGGCATTGTTGCTACTGCTACCGCTGCTGGTGTCCTGGGAGCCACTGCTAAGGCTCGACATGGTGGGGCCGAGGCCCAGACCCCGCTGCTGGGGGAGCCTGCCAACTACAGAGGGTCCTCCGACAAGCACTGGGCCCAGCTGCCCACAACAGAGATGCCTGGTGGGCCTCGATGCTCAGGGCAGGCACATGGTCAGGTGTCCACGTGGAAGTGTCTTCACTCTGTCAGGACAAGAAGATACAGGGTCAGGGCAGGGTAAATACCTCCTCCTCCTCTACCACCACCACCCCACCACCAATAACCACATTGCCATTTAACAACCACAAGCCTGACTAGTTATTTAGTAAGTGCCAGCCCCTACCTGCCCCCCACCCCCGTGAGGAATTTTTTATTTGTACTATCTCAGTTAAGACTCACAAGAACCCTATGGAGCAGTGGCTAGTAATGCCCTATTTTATAGATGAGGAAGACAAGGTTTAGGAGAAATGACTAGCCCATGAATATACCAAGTGGCTCAGCTTGCTCTCCACAGCCAGAACTGCCTTTGCAGTAGGTTTGCTTTGGTCCATAGCCATGGCTGCCACCAGGTCATGCCCACCGACCTGACAGTGGCAGGCAGGAGAGCTGGAGATGTTTATGAACTTGTGGGGGTTAGTCATCCTCTGTTTCCTAATCTGCCTTCCCTGATGCAACTATAGAGAAGAGGAGTTGGAAAAACCTCTGAAGCGTAGATCAACAGAAGGTGTAGACCACAAAGTGTGGAAGCTGTCCCTGATCCTCATTGGCTATTCCTATCACATATCAATTATCTCAAGGCTCTGGCAAGTCCTGCAGGTAAAGGACATTTTAGATTTGCTTTTGTTTAACAGAGTTTGCCAAATAGAGCTCAGAAATCTTATTTCAAGGAGCATGTACCCTCCTGCTAGAAGGCAGGTGGATACTGTGCCAGAGGACAAGGCTTCGCCTGCAAGAATGGGGACCACACTTGTGTACACATCGGCACACACTTCCTTCTCACTCCCAAACCTCAGACCCACTCTTGTCTCTCTATTCAGGCTTCACTGTTGTGCTCCAGCCTGGCTCCCAGCTGGACCTGGGTGGGGGTAGGAGAAACCTCTGGCTGGTGCAAGTTGGAACTGAGAGCAGATGTGACCCTTCCCAGGACAGAGCCTGTTTTGCTCAGGCCCCAAAACTAAGGCACGTGAGCAGTCAGGCTCCTTGGCCAGGAGCTCTGGGAGGAACAGATGCACTGGAGTGGCAGTTTCCTCATCGGCCTCGGCTCTCTAGCATTCCTTTCCTGTCTGCTTGCCTTGGCCCAGCACCCCCCAGAAGAGAGGCGGGAGGACAGGGCCCAGCCTGAACAGCTGGCGCCTCAAGGAGGAGGCACACATCTGGTTGGGCCTGTACTGCCCTGGGCTTGGGGGCGGCACATACTGTATCTTTGTCCTCAGTCAACCCCACCATCCCCCAGTCATAGGACTCAGCCTGTCCTAGGAGGTCATCTAGCCCAACCCTCTGTGCTCACAGAGAGGGAAATTGAGGCCCCAGGCAGGCAGAGCCCCTGTCCCAAAACTGCTAAGGAGTGGTAACAAGGAGGATCGAGCATAGGAAAGGGAAACACTATCTCCAGGATGAGGCAAATGGCAGGCATCAGCAGAAAACCAGACACTCCTTGCCCTGCCCTAGTGGGCACCAGCCCACCTAGGCTCCTTCATAGTGAAAGTAGATGAATGGTGAAGAAGAGCCGGGCAGGCTGGCAGGTTCTGCTGGGACAAACCAAGGAGGGCTCGTCCAGGCTGGGCTTCAGATGTCATGGACGTCAGAGCTATAGTAAGAGGAAGAGGGTCATGTATCCCCAAGGAAGGCTGTGCTCCACCCTCTCTCCGAAGGGCCAAGAACAGGCTTGCTCTGTGGCCTCTCTCCTCAGAGATCAGTATCCCTCCCTCCCAGGCACCAGTGGCACGGGTTAGGTGTTAGGGACTAGGACCAGTGTGATCACTCCCAGAGACCATCACTGCAAGTCAACTCACCCAGCCCCTTCCCAAGTGAGCTCAGCTACCTAGCCCTGGACTACATTCCTGACAGCACCAGACAGGAGAATGCAGGCGCCCTCAGGTTGGAGAGCTGGGGAGGGGAGCAGTCTGCGCCCTAGCCCCTGTGTGTCCCCCGCCTCTGCGGCCTGCTGGCTGGTGGCAGAAATCGATAGCGGCATTAACTCTGCTCTTGCTCAACTCCCCCCTCCCTCTTCACAGCCTCAGGATCTGGCTCTGTGTGCGGGGCTGGCAGGTCAATTAGAAGTCAGCTCCCTCCGACACAGCCCGGCCTGCGTTCAGGGCTGGCGCTCTGGCTGAACCCCACTGCTTTTGTCTCCATCCTGAGTCTCTTGTGGTGGGGACCAAACCTTACGTTCTGTTCATCTCAGGCCCTCTCTTTGAATCTCTCTGATCTTCCATCTTTCTGTCCTTCCTCAGGGACTACTCACTCCCAGCCCGCCAGGTCCTGGGACATGCTGAGCTCAGGACCAGAGGACGTGATATGTCATTGAACAGGTGCTGGAGGCAGAACACTGGGGTTTGTCAGTTGCAGAAACTGAAGGTGGGGGGGTATACAAAGGGGGCTTGGCAATGCAGGATAACTGTCCTCAGACCCCAGAGTGGGAAGATACCAACACCTAGTCCCCAAGGTCCTGTCCCTAAGGTGTCCCGAATCTGCCCCTGTATCTGGCTCATCTCCTTTAGACCCTGGAAAAAGCTGATGCCCTGGTCCTAGTGGACCCCTGACCACAGGACCCATTCACCCTACTCATGGAACAAGAGGACATAAAAGAAGACCACCTCCCAGGCCCCAGCTTTCTACTGCAGGGCACACAGCAACCCTTCCCAGGCCAGGAAGGGCCTGGCAGTGCCAAGGCAGCAGGGGAGGAGCTGGGGCTGCGTTGAAGCGGAGCGGGAATGAGCGGGAGGGAAAGCTGGCGGGCAGGCGGGCGGCGGCGGGCGCATCCATCATCGGCCCTGCCAGGAACGCATCCAGCCCCCAAAAAGAAATACTGCGCCTGAGGAGGGACAACAAAGGGCTCCGTTTCATCAGCAATGTGGAGCCAGCGCCCCGCCGCCCCGCCAGGCGCGGTCAGGCCACAAAGGACCCCTTTGTCCGCGCAGGAGCCTGGCGGCCGGGAGCTGGGACCAGGGGCTGACGGGCGGGACAGAGCCCTGGGGGCGGGGGTGAGGGGGGAGCCAGTCTTAGAGAGTTGGGGGGCAGAGGCGGACATGGGGGCAGAAGAACAGACAGGTGGTAGAGATAGAGGATCATGAGACAGAGAACCCGAGGGGTGGGTCAGGGAAGGGGATGTGGAGAGGACAGGGCAAAGGGTCAAGGCTAGAGGACACAGCATCATGGGAAGCAGAGACTTGGGGACCGGGTTCAAAGAGACCCCGGGCACCAACTTCAGTCTGAGAGACATGGAAACAGAGCCGAGCGGAGAATACCAGGCTCAGGGACCTGGGGACCAAGAGAAAGCGGTTGGATATACCCACAGGTGAGGGAGGCAGAGCGGACGCTTTGGGGAGACCAGATGAGAACCACCTCCTTAGGGCCCCGGCCCATTCTGGCCCGAGGGTCTGGTCATGAGGCCCAACTTCTTGTGGGCTCAAGCTCACTGGCTGAGCTAGGAAGAGAAGAGTCAAAGCTGGACCACTCTCCTGACAGTGGGTCCACCACCTGCCTCCAGCCCCAGCCCCTCATCAGCCCCAGCAGGCATAGACCCTGCCCTTCTCTGACCAGCTCCCACCACCAAGTGGCACTCATACTCCCTTAACTGACTGACTCACCCTGTCAGCTGGCATTTACTGCACACCTGCTGTGTTCCAGGGTCCGTGCTCTTATGCTCTACATGTCTCCTCTCCTTCCTTGACTCCCCCCAAGACCCTGGGAAATAGGAACCATTAACCAACTTTAGAAATGAGGAAATGGAGGCTCAAAGAGGTTCAAGCTATCAGGACAAGGTCAAAGAGCCAGTGCTGTGTGGGGTAGAACTTGAACCCAGAGCTCAAATGTTAGTTGCCACCCCGCCCTGGTGACCGCCTCTGCTCACCTGGGCAATTGACAAGAGTAGCCAAGGGCAAGGTGACCCGGCTACCCTGATACTGTCCCCACCCCCCCGAGTTGTTACCATGCCTGTCACCTTTACATAGTCAAGGGGCAAGATGTCACAGACCCCAGGGGAGTATCCCCACCTACGTGGCTTGGAAATACCCAGGCAGGAACCCAGAATGCTGGGGCAGTGACATCATAAGGCCAGCTGACAAGGAGGCGGCCAGAGGTGGCAGCCATGCCTTCACTCTACCCTCAGTCCCAGAGGAGCCAGGATTCACCCCCAGTGGGGCTCTATCTTGAGCCTCCCAAGCCAGACAGCAGGGGGTGGGGCACTGTGGGGCGGGATGGTGCTGTCAGCACGTAGACATGCAGACAGGTGGCCCACAGTGAGATGTTCTGGATGTTCAGCTACACGCTACAGCAGCCCGTGCCCTGTGCTGAGAGGCAGTGTTGCAGAGACCCCGCACAGGAGCTAGGCTGCCCAATGTGAAAGGAGAGCAGGAAGGGGACTGAGTGGTGCATGGAATGAAGGGCCTTCTTGGAGGAAGGGACCACTAGCTTGAGAGTTAAGGATAAGGAGAGGTTACCAGAGGGGACACAAGCCTGAAAGGGTTCCTAAGAAATGGAGAAGTAGGTGCGAGGTGTGGCTATAAGGTTGGCAAGGTCCTAACAGGGCAGAGCCGTGAGACGAAGGGCAGCATTTTTAAAAGCAACTTTACTGAGATATAGTTAACCTACTGTAAAATTCAGCCATTTATAAGTGGCTGAATAATTCAATAATTTTTAGTAAATTTGCCGAGTTGTGCAACCATTACCACTACCAAGGGCAGGGTGTGAGTAAGGGGCCAATCCTTCCCTACTTTTGCTGGCTGAACAGCCTCCCAGCTGTCCCTGCTGCTGAGGGAAGGCCTCCTGGAGGAAGCTGCTTTTCAGTGAAGCCTTCAGGACCCTGAGGCTATGCAGGGGAGCCAGGGCTGCCACAGCCTGGGCAGCCCAGCTTTGAAGACTTGCACACCCTGGCTCTTCGCGCCCTTCCCCCACAGTTCCCTGCTCACTCCAGACGTCCCTCCTCCAACCCCTCACACTCCTCCACCCACCTTGGTGGGCTGGTCTCCTTGGCCTCTGAGGGAGGAGAGATGGACAGACACACTGATGGCCGGCTGGCCAGTGGTGGCAGGGAGTGCAGACCACAGGCTATAGTGGTTGAACTGAGCTGAGCAATTGGGTGTGCATGGGTGGGGTGGGGGGGTTCCTGTCTCTGATTTCCATGATTCAGCCTGGGGAGTTTCCAGAGGGAACAAAAACCCCACTCAGGCCCAAGGAGATGCACATGGGACACTGGTCTTAAGAGGCTGGGAGATGTGCAGACATGGCTGAGAGCACAGAGCACACATCCAGCTATGGATGGACACACATACAAGGACACACTGAACATGCCAGCACTCAGCAGATGGCTTGGGGTGGGACACGCCCTCAATACTACTAGTGTCTCCCCAAGGTTATTACCCTAAAATTGACTGCCAAGGACAGAACCCGGGGTGGGGGTAGGAGGCTGCATCCCATTTCTTGGATTCCATATCCCCTTCCTCCCAGGGCAGGCACAACCCCCTGGCCTGGGGACTGAAGCGTGCTGTTGAGAAAACCTTCCGAGTACATGGGGCTCTGTTCTCCCTCACAACACTCCCCAAAACAGCAGGAAGAGGGGATCAGCCCACCTTATGGATGAGGCCACTGTGGGAGGCAGGCAGCGTGTCCTGACCTGAGGCTCTAGCAGGTGAAATGCAGAGCCTGGGACACCTCTGATAAAGACAAGGTATTCCTCAACAGCCTGGTTCCTTCTCCGGGAGAGTCAAAAGGATGAGGAGGGCTCTTCCTTGCTGTGTGACCATGACATATGGCCTCTGAGCCAGCTTCCCGACCTGTAACCTGGGACCACGAGGATGAGCGTGAACATGTTTGGAGGCCCCACTGTGTGCCAAACACTTTTTATACCTTGTCTCACTAAATCCTCATTTGCACTTCCTGAAGTACTATTATTGCCCCTTTTAGGGCAGACAGTTTGATAAGCAGTTGTGATATACAGAAAATGTTGCCCTCCCCAGTTAACCCCTGCCTGGATCTTAGCTGACGTTTCTCAAAGTGGTGACGTCTAAGCCGACAGCAACATGGGATCAGAGCCCACACATCTACTTAGGACCTCCCTCCGGGTGGGCCTCACCACTGGGCAAGCGCGAGGGAAGGCAGGCTTGGAGACACTTGGGCCAAGGAATTGAGGGGGAGTGGTGTCTGTCACGACTAGCTAGGGGACTGGAGTCCTGAGGCCTAGGTTTGTGCCTCCATCTTTTTCCCTTCCTATTGACTCTGACCAAGACCCCCCCCCCACACACACACACTGAACCTCAATTTCCCATCATAAAATGAGGAGTGGTTCGTGTTCCTCATCCCAAACTGCAGTAGACATGATCCCAGATGGGCCCCTGGGGGAGGAGGTAGAGAAACAAAGATTCCAGACCATGGCCCCTCCCACTCTCCAAATCCCAGGAGGGCCCCAGTGGGCCTAAATTGGCCCTTGGTGTGATTTGCAGCTAGGAAAACTGAGGTCTAGAGAGAAGGGTTTTGGGCAGATCATAGGGTTGGGACCAAGCTGCAGATGACATGAGGCTTATTGGGGCAAGAAGCACCCAGCCCCCATCCGCCTCCATCTCCCCAGATGTCCTCATGATGGCAGGCCCTAATATTGAGTGCTTACTCTCTGCCAAGAGCGAAGCATTTAACATGCATTTTTTTCCACTGAATTCTCTCTATAACTCTAGTATCATTCCCTTTTACAGATGAGACAACTGAGATTCAGGAAAGTAAAGTCACAAGGTCTGCCTAAGGTCACAAGGTCAATTAGTGGCAGAGCAAGGACTTGAAACCAGGTCTGTGTAATTCCAGGGCCTGGCTCTCCAACATTGGCCAAGGGCTCTGAGGCACACAAGGGGAGGGATTTTGGTTATTCAGCTCTCAGTCTAGGGGAACCCCCCCAAGTTTCCTATGGGTTCTGGCTCTCAGGCTCTGGTCAAAACACGTTAGGGCACTGTTGCAGAAAAGTCTGCAGCTGTACCCTAAGGCCCAGGAAAAGACAGGGGAAGGGGCTGCGGGTGGGCCGGACAGGCCAGTCTGGGCCAGAGCTCCGGGCATTCCGGCGGCCTCCGCAGGAAGCAGAATGGGACGGAAACTGGCTCCTGCCTCCTCCCCCAGAATCCTGTGGGCAGCCCAGCCGGGCCGCACAGAGGCCCTCTTTGTGCCTGCCCCAACCCGCCACCCGCGGCTGGCCCAGGGTTTTGAGTTTCCTGGGGGGTGGGGGCCCTGCCCCTGCTAAACCTCCAGCTACCTCCCCCTCTCAGGGGCGGTCACAGCAGGCCACAGCTGGAGAAGGAAGTGAGAGAATGGCCAGGGCTACCCCAGAGACCCTGGGGGACCTGAAGTCTGCCCACATATCATCCCCCAAACACTTATACACCCTAATCAGGAGCTGGAGGTAGGAAGAAGGACCCAGAGACAGTGGCTGAGAGCTTGAGGCCACCTCCCCTGAGCCTACCCTCTCTGTCAGGAGTCACCAATTCCCATTGTGACCCACCTGGAACACCCCCATCCCACTCCATCTTGGTGCTCTTGGGTTCAGAGCTGGCCAGGTGGGTAGGGCAGCCATCTGTCAGCTGCCATTTTTCCCTGTCCAGGGGCTCCCTGGAAACACAGAGCACATCAAGGGGGAGGTCTCAAGCTTGGGTGGTATAACTGCTCCAGGAACACTAAGGCCCAGTGGGTGAGCTCAGGCTGGAGGGTGCATTGTGAGGAGCAGCAGTATGGACACTTACATCTGAGTGTACCCATCTGGGAGGCGCGTCAGACACCTGTGAATTTTGAGTGTGTGTGTGTCTGCGGGGCTGTGGATGTTCCAGGGGGCTGTGAGTGTGCCCAGGTGCATGTGTAGTCTGAGATGTCACTCTTTATGGGTTTGAGCACTGATGTATACATGGGGCTTATATACCAGGTAGAGAGGTCTTTGTGGGGAAATGTGTGCTATCTATATCGGTGATGTACCTGTATGCCCTAGAGTGAGTGTGTGCACAAGTATAATAGTATACATGGTGGCTGTGTGTTTGTGGGTTCTTCTGGCTTGTGAGTGTCAACACGTCTCTGCCACGTGTACAACAGTGTGTGTGTACGTGTACGTGTGGACTGTGAGTAGTATCAGGGCCTCTGAGGGGTCTGGGATGTGAGCCTGAGGCCCATCTGGGAAGGGGATGATATACACAGGAACTGATGCCAGGTGCTGGGGCCCCTATGGAAACAGGAAGCTGCCCACAGGTGCACTGGGGCTGTGGTGCAGCTGGGCTCCGCCCAGGTTCAGTTTGTCCCCCTGAGAAACCAACCTAGGGTTCCACTAGCCTGTCCCAGCCATGAGGAAGGCACCTGCCTTGTCTGTGTTCAAAACCCTACAGTTCTGGCCAGTGTCTACAGGCCTGCCTGGCCTGAGCATGGAAAAAACTGGAAAACAAAAGCCCCCAGACCGCAGGCCCTCCCTGCAGAGGCATGGGGGAGGCAGGCAAGAGGCGGGAGACTGAGGAGGAGGGAGGGAGGGAGGTGTCGCCGCAGCCCCGGAACACAAAAATAATGAGGCGAGAGGGGCCATGGGGCCCAGCCGGCTGGTTCCGGAGTTGCTATCTGACCTTGACAGATGCCACAGCTGGGCGCCTGGAGAGGAGCCGCCGCCACAGTGCTGCAGAAACCCCCCACAACCCCCCTGCCACCTCCCTTAGGCCAGGTTGATGGAGGTTCAAGAAGGCCCCAGCCACAGGAAGCCACCCCACCAGGTGGGAGCAGGGAGACCTGAGTTGTTCCCCGTGGGGGGGGGGGGTGTATGGGAACAGGGGAGTGGGGGCAGGGCCACTGCAGGGCAGGGAAGGCAGCATGGGGTCTCCGGAGGGTGCCCTGGCCCCCAGGTGTGGCTCTATATATGAGAAACACACAGAGCGTGATGTTATGCTGTGTAACTGTGAGGCTGTGTGTGTGGAAAAGAGAAGCAAAATGTGTGAGTGTGACAGAGACAAAGATCATACATCTGTGTGTGTCTTTGCAGGTCACACAAGGCGGGAGAGATGGGCTGATGTCCCTGAAATGGGTGTGGCCACATCACTAAGGGGTAGGCACTGATAACTCCCCTGCCCCCTTCCAAGAGTTGGGGACAGGGGGACAAAGAGCCACAAGCCTCCCTCTCACCAAGTTCTTGCACTTGCAGCTGAAGAGGTGCCCCTTCAGCCCTTCCTGGTCTACCCCCTCTCATGCTGTGGCCATGGTCCGGCACGACCATCAATGATGGGCATAGGGCTGGGCACCACCACTCTGGGGACACCAGTGAGGGGGCAGGGGTGTGAGCTGCAGGAGGGGATGCTGGGCTGGAGGTGGATTAGCAATTCCGAGCACTGGCTGCATAATTAAAAAATCATTACGGGCGGGCAGGCGGGCAAAGCCGTGTGAGCTCACGCTCAGAGCGGGCGGGGACACTGCCGTGGCGCTCCCCCTCCCACCGCTTCCCCGAGGAAAAATCCCACCTGCTAATATAATTATGGAAAAACACAAGCACAGAAATTCGGTTTCAGCAAACAACGTGCCTGAGTGCCCAGGGCCTGCCTGGCCTTCAGCACGGTGAGCAGGCTGGGCATTGGTGCTCAGGGCTCTTGGCAGTGAGGCAGGCCCTGCTGGGCCCATACTCCCTCCAGCCCTCGACCTCCACCCCCCTCAACAGCCCCCAAGAGAGGGGAATAGGGGGCAAATAAAACCTAGCTCCTCAAATCCCAAATCCAGAAGAAAAGTAGTCAGGCCTAATAGTTTCAGATGGGGAAACTGAGGCTAAGGAATCTGCCCAAGATCACTGTGTTTGTGGCAAAGCCAAAAGGAAGAGTTGGATCCTGGTGCACAAAGGCAACACCTCAGAAGCTCAGCCCGCCCCATCCCATCCCTTCCCCTGGATCCCCCCGCAGCTTCCATCTCATCAGTCCTTCCCACAGCCGCCTCCACTCTCCCTGGGATGAGTCTCTCTCCCCACGACACTGAATGGGATTGTCCAAGTCATGTACCCCAGCGCCGCCCAGAGCGTGTACCCCATGATGGGGGCGCAGGGAGCCCCAGCCTCCCAGTTCAAGGACAGGGCGTCCTGGGCTTGTCTGGGTTAAGCCAGGCGAGCAGAGCTGGCTCCTGCCCTGAGAAACGCGGCCAGCTCTGGGTCACGGGCCCCAGAACGGCAGAAACAGCCGCCATCACCTCGGGCCTGGAGCGGGCTGTGCGGGGAGGGGAGCCGGCCCTAATTAGTCGGCCTGGGACCCGGGCGGGCGCCGGAGCGGCAGACGCAGCCGCCGCCGCCGCCGCCGCCGCCGGAGCCAGAGCTGTGCAGGCACATCCGCGGCCGGCCGGGAGGCGGCGGGGAGCCGTGGCGCCCTGCGACGCGCTGGGACAGGAGGCCTGGGAAGGCCCGGGCCAAGGAGATTCCACACCGGCCTGGCCTGCCTCCCCTCATTCCTCGGTGCCACCAGGCACAGCAATTAGAGGCTTTCAAAGTTTGTCCTTAATTGGTTTCATTTTTGCCTCATAAATGATTCATGGCCCTGGAGGTCTGGGAGGCGGAGGGAGTGGCAGGGGAAATTTGGGGAGGCTTTTGCCTGCAGCCAGGCCCCCTACCTGAGGCTGGAGAGGGGACACAGCCCTAGCCCAGTGGATGACTGCCTGCGGAAGCCTTGGGCAGGTGGGATCCCCTAGCAAAAATAAAAAACCCAGGTCCTCTCCTTGGGGCACGGACTAATTAGAAACTGCAACTTCTCTGCAGACCAGAGCTCTCTGCCCAGGCCCAGAGCCACTGCAGCTGCTGGGAGCATGAATAATAATGTGATAAATAAATAAATAAATAAATAAATAAAGTAACAGTTAGTGATAATGATGGGGAGCACTCAAGGAGTTCTAAGTTCCAAGCATCCATTATTTGTTTTAATCACCACCCCACCAAGCAATTCCAGGGAGAGGTACTGGGACCCCCATTTTACAAATAAACTGAGGCTGGGAGATGCCAGAACTCCTCACTCCCTAAGCTCTTAGGAGTACAGGACTCAAGGCTGGACACCCAGAACACTGTCAGCCAGGTGGGTCAGGAGCAGCAGGCCCCAGAGAAGTCTGGGGAGGCCCTGAGGTCTGCAGGGAGACCCCAGCACCAGCAGCTCCACACCCACCTGGGCCATGGTAGCTCTGCCCCTCAAAAAGCTGTGACTTTAGCTGACCAACACCCCCACAGGGCCATCTGTGAAACAGGAAAACAGGAGCCCTAGATCCCAAGTCCAGCATTAACTCTGTGCTGGGAATGGGACAGAGATATGCCCTGAACCCCCACCCTCAGAGAGCTCCCAGTCCAGGCAGGAAATGGACAGACATGCACAAAGGGTTTAAGAGTCTATGCAGAGAACCCCAAGTATTCAGCCAAGGGTCTAACGTGCTGGTGGATGAGGAGGTGGCACCAGGCTTTTTATTTTGTAGGAGGTGAGGTGAGCAGAGGAAGCTTCTTCTTTCTGACCCCATAACCTAGCCCACACAGGATGCTCAGGGAGTGGGTGTGGCCCACTTAAACCCAAGACTGGGGGTCAGTCTTTGAAGAAACCCAGAACTAATGACCACATCATAATATATGGAGCACAAAGTGCTCAGCTCAGCCTGCCCAAGACAGTCACTTTTATTCTGAGCCCCTTTAAAAAGTAAGGCCTACACAATTTACTGCAGAGCCCACTTGGAGCCTGGAGGTGAGGCAATGCACCAAACAAATCCGGGAGCGGATGCTGTATGGACTGACTCCCCCTAGAGGCCCTAGGACTCTGGGTTCCTAGCTCTTGGCTCTTGGGTGCCTCACATTTATCACCTCTTCTTGTGTCCTCCAGCTCCTGTCCCAACCACATGGAGCAGGTTCCCCTCCCAAATCTGCTGGCCTTCTCAGGCCCTGGAGCCAACACAATCCCATTGACTTTCTGCTCTCCCACCCAGCCTGGTGCCAAGGTCAGATGCTTCAATCAGTTACACCTCCCTGCACCTCACCACAGCCCTCTGAGTGGTATAAACGACCATCGCTGTTTCCCAGACTAGAGAAATGATGCTCAGAGAATCCAAGTGACCTGCCCAAGGCCACACGACTTCTTGAAAGCCCATGTTCCTCATCTTGTTGGCCTCCTGCGGTCAGTAACCCTGAACTATTCTAGGCCTAGCCACCTCTTGCCCCAGCCTTTATCCTTCTTCTGTCTGGATAAGACTGTGCCGAGCCCACACGCCTCCAGAAACTAGAACTTAGATGGGCTATTGTCATTAGGGGCCCTAGAGACCTGGGACATGGGGCCTTCTGCTTCAGCCCAGCTGGGTCATCCTGAGGATTGGGTGGGATGGTGGGGGAAGCCCCTATATGCACACACAAATGTCCGAGGGTGGGGAGTAGTGGGGAGGAGACACAGTGGTTCTAGGGGTGCCAGTGTGATGTATTGGCCATGTTCTCTGGCCTACTTCAGAGGGGCTGCCTGTGGTAGTGTTTGGCTCTTAGGAAGAAGTCTAAGCTTTATACGACCTCTACTCCATCCTGCTGGCAGATACAACTGAATGACTTGGCCAAGTCACATCCTCTCTGAGCCTCAGTTGCTTCATCTACACAATGGACCCAAAAATGTCCCTTGAGCCCTTTGGAAGAGGCTTTGGGTATAGGTTTAGAGGTTTTCCTTGAGAAAAGAGATTCAGAAGAATTGGGACAAAACATTCAGTGGTCTATGTTGGCCGGGGACACCTGAGACACTGAGGTCAGTGTACAGCAGAAGCTTTACAATGGCTTGTTGAATATAGAGACAAGTGGCTGAGTTCTCAGGGTGCCAAGCATATCTCAGCAGATCCAGCTGACAAACCCTTTCAAGGTGCCTGCTCTGGGTCATGACACTGGTCTGCACTTTCCTCCTTCCTGTGCATCTGCTGCCTGTCCTAGAGCTGCCCAGCCAGGTCACTGGGGTCCCTCTCCAGCCTGCCCCAGAAGCTTCTCAGGCAGGTCAGCACTAACGTCAGTAGGACCAGCTGGGCGTGGAGTCTGCCTCCTCCGAAACTGCCAATTAATTGACTTTTTTGAATTAATTTCCCAAGCAAAATTCCACAATTACATGTCTCCATCAGTTTGAGCTGGGCAGGCAAGAAGACCCCACACTGACACAGAATGTGGGATAAAGGGATGACTATGCCGGCCCCAGGATCAGGTGGAAGAGGCACGGAGTTGGGCTTCACCCCAGCAGGGCAACTACCTAGTATCCTTATGGATGCTGTCTGGTAGGGAAGGGGAGGGGGCTGAGAAGCCAGAGCCCTCCCTTCACCAGCCAGGATGTGGGGGCTCATGGAGAGCCATGCCTGTGCAGCTCCTCCTGCTGCCCCCATCCCTGACCCCATGCCCCCAAACCACAGTGGGTCTAGCTGGGCCCAGGAGTAGCACGGGCACTGAGGCTGCGGAAGCCGAGGCTGCGGCGTTCTAATTTCCCAAAGGGGGCTGAGATTAATTAGCTCACACACAGGCGCAGAGAGGGAGAGGAGAGTGGGAGCAGGAGAGGGCAGCATCAGGCGAGGAGCTGGCTGACACTCCCTGCTGCCACCCGCCCGCCCAGCAGGCAGTCAGGTGGCCTTGACAGCCTGGGTGCTCTGAAGGTCAGTGGCCAAGCCAGCTGAGCCAGCAGACTGGCACTGTCTCCTTCCCAGAATCCCTGAGACCAAGGCTGGGGGGACCGCACCCAGGACAGCCTTCAGGAGGGGACAGTTACACTGTCACCACCATCCTGGTGCCAGGTGGTCTGTCCACATCATCCTAAAGAGGTAGGTACCACGGTCCATCCGTTTCACAGATGAGGACACTGATGTTCAGAGTTGAGTAGGGCAATGACTGGTCAAAGTCACCCAAGTTGTGGATGGTGCAGGGGAGACTAAAACCCAGGTTGGCCCAACTCTAGGGCCTACCCAGCGCCTTCTGGATCCTGCGCTAGCGTGAGAAGGTTGCAGGAGCCATGGGGACACCAGTTGAAGGGCATGTGGGTGAGTCTGTCTGACTGTGACTTACCCCTGCCTCGGAGATGTGCAGAGCAGACTCGCAGTCATTTCACAGATGCAGAAACTGAGACCAGAAAGGGGAAGTGACTTGCCACACAGCACAAGGCCTCAACCCCAGAGTCTGCTCCTCCACTTGTGGCCAGCACCGATTCCAGCAACATATACTCGACTCAGTGACCTTTAGTGAGCCCCAACCCAGGGCCACATTGTGCCTATTGTCTTTGGCTAACCAGCACACTGCTGGGGGTGGGGGTGGGGTCTCTGACTGTCCCAGTGTACAGAAAGGAAGGTATTTTCAGCTCAAGGGCACTCTCTCAACAACTCCCTGCAGGGCTCCCCAGAGGGTAAAGGAGCCCCAGGAAGGTGGGAGGTTGGGGGATGGGGATGGGGCAGTGTGTGACCCTGACCAGGCCCCTAGGCAGCTGTCACAATAGTTTCCCAGAATTTGTCTGCAAGGAGATCTCTCAGGGCAGCAAGCTGCTCCCTGGAGCATCCCCTACCCCACTCTCAGGAAACCACTCCCCCTGCAGAACCCAAGGCAACAGGGCTCACCTTTCTAAGGCCTTTTTGTCCAAACATGGGGACTGCCATTGCAGGGGTCCCTAAGACAGTCATGGGACTAGGCATAGGTGGGGAGGGAGCTGGCCCAACTAGGAACATGGCTCATAGTGTGTGATCATGGGGGGTGGGTGGGAGCCTCCAGAGGCACAAATACAGACTATGAAAGGATCCGCATGGGCTTTGAGTCAAGGTTCCTCTTCCACTCTGCAAGCTCTATCCTAGGTGACCTCAGGCAAGTTGCTTGCCCTTGCTGGGCCCATTCCCTGATCTGTGAAATGCCCCACCCCCATCAAGAGTCCTAGAGAGGACAAATGTGAAGTTCTCACTGCAGGGCCAGTGTGTAGAAGGTGTTCAATAAATGATAGCTCCGTTCTGATTTTTACTGTCATCATCAGTGAAGGACAGCTCAAGCCAGGAGTGTCAGGGAATCAAGGCTGTGGCCTCCATTCTGCAACTGTTTGCCTTTGAGTCTGAGATAGTCCCTTGTGCCTCAGTTTCCCCAGCCCCAAATAAATAGAGTATCCTCCCCTTACCTGAAGGAACATGGGGAGATGAGCATACAGTAAGAGGTCTAGAGGCTACAAGGAGGGCAGCGCTGAGCTGTCCAGGCTTACACTTCCTTTTCTGGCCAGAGGAAGAACCCACCCTACTTCCTGCCAACCTTTTCTTTTCTCTCTTTGGCCCCCCAGCCCTGCCTACTATATGTCAGCACTTCTTCGGTCTCTCAGTCCCAACGGCTCTTCCACACAGGCATGTGCCAAGCTCCTCACCACCCTGCAAATGCCCCATCTGCCACCCGTAAGTCCCAATTTGGGACTAATTTATGGCCTCGCTGTGTGTTGGGGGGCAGGGACCAGAGAAAGCCTTGATTCTTTCTGTTTTCTCATAATGTGAAGCCCCCAGAAATGTCCACTCAAGAAGCCCAGGCCCTTCTGCCCTGGGTCCAACCCATTCCCATCCCTCCCCCTCCCTGTGGCCTGAAGGCCAGCCTCTTCACTCCCACACCTCAACATTCCCATCTAAGACCAGCTTTAGAGAAGGCCAACTCCAAGACATTCTAATTAAAGAGTCCATGTTGTGGGGGTACCACTCCCAGGAAAATGCCAGCTTTGGTGGAGTAGTCAGGTGGAGGATGGCGAGGGCTGCATTCACCTGGAGGTCCAGGTGTGACACGATGAGAACCACACCCCACGGTCTACTTCAGGTCCTGAAGTTTTGAGACACACAGATAAGGCTCATACCCATTTTATAGGTGGCAAAAGTGAGGTCAGAGAGGTTGGCAGACAGGCCCATGATCAAGCCTGTCCAACTCAAGTCCACAGCTCAGGGTCATGCACTGTGACCACGGTCCTTTGTTTTCCTCAGGATGCTTGAGCCCCTCTTCCCTCCCTGACTGCTGTCCAGGCCTTTATGGGAGAGACCTTTGTGGCCAGGAAGTGGAAGCCAGCCTGGGCCAAGGCCTTAAAGGCACCTGCCCCTTCACCCCTTTTGGGCTGTCTCAATCCCGTAGGCCTGGAATAATCTGTATGTAATCTGGGTGTTAGATGGCCACGAAGCCATCCTCATCAGACTCAATTCTCTCATCTGAAATATGGTGTTACTTTCCAGTATATGAAAAATGGGTATGCCCCCAGTTCTGCCTTGTCCAGGCAAGGCAGGTCTTAGCCCCAATGGGCAGCAGAAGCGTAGAGGCATCCCCCCAACCTAGCAGCCCAGACCCTCCTGTACTCATGCTAGCTCTGTACCTATTTTGCAGGCCAGTAGACTAAGAACTAGGGGGAGATAATGAGGGGCTTGGGACCCAAGGGGACAGATGAAAGTGGGTGACACGGTGAGCAGAGGATGGGCAGACAGACTCTTGGGGCACAACTCACTAGATAAGGGGACCTCATTACTCCCTCAATCTCTGGCACCTCCAATCTCCAACACCCCCAAGGACACCACCCCAAGTTCGGGGAGCGGCTGACTACTTGGTACTCTGAGTAAAACCAATAGTCCATGGCTTTCCTTCTCCTGCCTGTCCTCTTCCTAGCTCCTCTACGTACCCCCCACCCTGCAATGGGCTCTGTCATGGCCAGAGCGCCACATCTTGGGGAAAGGGTAGGTTTAGCAGTGCCACACCTGATATTTGCGCCTCCTCCTCAGGAAGGGCGAGCCAGTCTGGAAGAAAGACTGGGAGAAAATGTCTCCCTTCTCACGCCCACCTTACAGAACTCAGCTGCTTCTATGTGGCCAAGGGTTGGGCCTCCTCTGTGTGAGTCGAAAGAGGGGACATTTGGGTGAGAGGAACCCCAACTAGTCCATGTGCATGCTCCAGGCTCCATGGTGTCAGTGCTCCTGACCCAACTCTGTGCTACCATCTGCATGCAAGCTATGGCCTGAGGACGACTGCCTGAGCCTGTGACAGGATGAGGCACACATACAACTGCCTTATGGAGCAGTGTGTGGGGTCCTCCCCAAAGCATGTCATGCACATGTGTGAGTGTGCATGTCCATTCGCTGATATACATGCCAACGTGTGTGTGCATCAGAGGCTGGGGCTGTGAGTGTTAACAGCAAGTGTGCTTCTGGAGTGTCCACGGTATAGGTGATCAAGCCTGTGCCATGCGTGTCAGTTGTGTGTGCAGATCATGAGGAACTGTGTGAGCTGAGTGACTGTGTCTGTCCCAAGTGTGTGCCCCTGGGTGTGCCGAATGGGGACTGCGTGAGTCTGCTCCTGCTCCGCCTGCCAGGCCGCAGGGCCTCGTGGGGCTGCTGGGGATGGGGTGACTCACGTCTCCTGAGCTCATCCCGAGGCCCGCCCGCCCAGCTCACCCTGCTCTGCTGGGCTCATAGCCGCCAGACACGGTGGGGAGGCTGGTTTGATAAATAACCTGCTGCTTCCCCAGGCCTCTGAGAAGGGGAGGCTGCATCATGGGGAGAAAGGGGAGGAGTAAGGGAGGCAGCTCTGGCCCCCCAGGCTCCGGCTGCCCTGGCCCCCACAGCCCAGGCTGCAGCTCCGGTTCCTGTTTCATCGAAACCTGAGCTGGGAAAAGCCTATCGGGTCATCTTGCCTGTCCCGCCGGCCGCCAGGCCCAGGCAAGCTGCCCCTCAGGGGACAAGCCCGCAGCCTGGCCACTGAGCCAGTGGGTGGGTGGGTGGGTTGGTGGGGAGGATATTTCTGTGCAGACTAAATGCAGCTCCAGGCCTCTGTCTGCAACCCCCCCCACCAACAACAGCTGCTCCCAGGGGCCCTCTGGCTCTGCGAGATTGACTAAATATAGCCCCCATCCCCGATGTTCACCTCTACCCATTGGCTCCACCCACATGAGGGTAGGAAGGCTGGGGAGCCTACTGTGTGACCTTGGGCTAGTGTTTGGCCTCTCTGGGCTCTCAGCTATGAAATGCCAACTATTACTCAGCTCTAGGCCCTGACCTGCCTAACAGGCACTGTTGAGGAGGAGACCACAAAGGTTACCAAATTGGGGTCTTTGTCCAGGAAGATAAGGGCTGTTGTACCCTCCTCAAAGTGACTCCAACCTGGTTCAGCAAAATAATAACTGGAGCCCCTACCCAGCAGCCCAACTACCTTTAGGCTTATAAACATGACCCCCTCCATCCTGCCTGTTCCACACCCAGGCTGGCCAATACCAGGCTCCTCCAATCTGCCCCAGCCGGACCCTGGCCAGGAAACAAGTTGTGCCAGGCTTGGGGGTGGGGGCAGGGGGGGCTTGGGAGCATGACAGCTGCTATTTCCTGGAGGCCACAGTCGGGCACAACCCGGATTCCTGCTGGCTCCATACTCTACCAGAGAGCCTCTCCTGAGATCAGGCCCTTACCGAGGCATTCCCTTCCTCAGTGTCAGCTCTGTCATCAGACACCAGCCACAGTCCCAGTCCCACTCCCCACACTGTACTGGTACAGGCAGAAAGAAGGGCTGAATATACCTTCTGATCTGGGCAGGGAGAATGGTGGTCTCTGCAGGGTTACAGGCGGGGGAGGTAGCCAGCCCCAGCTCCCAGCTTCCCACCTCCTGCCTGCCTGCCCACCCGGCTGCTTCCCCCAGCCCCACACGCACCAAATTCCCCACATGCCTGTCTGTCTCTGACAGCTCGCACAAATACTTGGCTGCGCGGGCACCCGCTGTTCTGAGCCCGCTGCGCCTCCTCCCCTGCCTTTCCCGGGGGGCTCTGCAGACGCAGCCAGGGATGGGAGGGGGCCAGAGCCAAGAAGCTTGGTGGGCAGTGAGGGTAGCGAAGGTAGGAGGGACCAGTCTCAATTCGGCGGCACCACCACACACCTCCAGACCTGGGGGACTAAGAGACCTAGGAGGCCATTTGAGCCAGCTCGTTGGGAGGCAGCTGCCAACGCCCCCGCTACCCTCCACCCCCCCGCCCCGGAACCTCCCAGGAGGACCTTCCGGAGGCCTCCCACTTGCCTCAGCGATGAAACAGCATCTGCCACCCCCGCTATGGCAGCTCAGGACAGGGCAGGACAAGGCAGTGGGGGGGTGATGGGAGGGGTACCAAGAAACTCCTGGGGAAGGCTTTGAAATATGGACTGTGGCTCAGCCCCCTCTAGCAGCCCCAGGCCCCCACCACAGGCCCAGCCTCAGAGCACGGGGAAAGGGGTTGTGATTCAGCCCAGCAGAGTGAGGGACACACCCACCCAGCTTCCAGACCTAGGATGTCTCCACTTGGACTGGCTGGGGGCCCTTATTTGCCCCCAGCCACCCTCCTTCCTGCTTGCTTTGCCTTCCTCCCAAGAGACCAGTGGAGGAAACACTTCCTGAGATCGGCTGGGATTTTCCTCTAGACATTGCCTAACTGGCCAGCTCCTTATCTCCCCCACCTCATTCCTTCTTCCAAGTCACTCCTTCAGCCAAGTCACACTCCCACCCCATGTCTGCAGCCAAGGGGCCCCCTTCCCCGCCCCACCACTTGCCTCGACATGCCCAGTACCCACAGCACATATCCACGCACAGAGTAGACCCTGAATGAAGGACCTCATGGAATAACACCCTCCATTTCACAGACAGGTATACTGAGGTCAGGAGACAGCCTGGTGAGCTAGCCCTCCCATTCACTGCTCTGTCTCCCTGAAGGAAAGAGACTGACTGCAGGACCCTTTCCTCTCCATTAACCCTATACCAATAACTTCCTCCCCAGGAACCGACTCAGCCCTTCCAAGCTACTGGAGGCATTGGGGTGACTCCAAGAAGGATTTCTCAGTGTTTTGGGTCCAAATGTCCAGCTGGCTAGTTCGGACTACTCTCCCACAGCCTGATGGTGGCCTTGAAAAGAATCCCAACTGAATCGTCTTTGTGACGCTAGACTGTAAGGTACAGCCTCCTCTCCCATTGCACAGATGGGGCTGCTGAGGCCCCCAGGGGAGGGGGGGAGCTGCAGGCGGCCATGAATCATAGGGGGAGCTGGGAAGCCGCCCGGCCCTGCCGGCTGTCGCTGGAAGCAACAGCCTGTATTTCCTCCTCACACTGGTGCCTCGGGAAGCGTGGGCAGCGGGTGGGTGGGCACCACCAAGAGGACCCCTCCTGTGCCTACAGGCCAGCCACAACCCCTTGCTGCCACGCAAGCCTCTCTGTACTGGCTACATCTCCACAGAGCAGCAGGCCAGTGACAGAACTGGGTTTCTGTCTCAGGTATACACTCATGTCACCTGAGGGCACCACAGGGAAGCCCCTCCCTTCATTTCCTCAATGTCCCCTAGCATCAAACAAGATTGAAACAAGACCATTCATGCGCTTCCCTCTAGCAGTAAAACCCATAGTTCCGTGATTCTAGAATCTCAACAGCATAGCAATCCTGACTCAAGAATTCCTCTGCCCCCAGCACTCTGTGATTCTAGACTCCTGTGACTAAAAATTCTAGACCACCAAGATCTGACACTAAAGGTGCCCAGCTAACCAATTTTCCATCTAGCTTTGGGGGAGCTGAGAGGCTGGGTCTCTCCCATCAGGGTCAACAGGAAGTGGACATGAGGTTGGCGTGGGGAGCAGTGGGCCTGTGGACATAGCTGGTCTGGTCCTGGAGAATGGACCAACTCCTCAGGGCACACATGGCCATAGACAATGCAGATGGCGGGAAGCCCAGCCCTCGCCAGAGCAACAGTGGGTAGCTAGAGGTTTGTGAGCCCGCACCCCCGACCCTGTAGCTCAGAGGGAGGACGGGCGTCAGGTCAGGGCTGGTCTCCCTGCTTCTCAGGTTCCAAGCCAAGCTCCACGCTTCACCTTCCTGTCTTCACCACCCACTGCTTCCTCCTCCCACCAGTCCCCTCACCTCTCAGGTCCCAGGCCAGCCCCAGCTCAGGCCAGCAGGCAGCCAGCCAGGACAAAGGCTCCCAAGCCCATTTGACAGATGGAAAAACTGAGGTCCAGGGAGAAGATGTGACCTGCCCCAGGAGCCTACTGGTCTCTGGCCACATCTCTCAGCCCTATCCCCCACCTCACTTCCCATGATTCTCTATTTGGCCAATGATCTCTACATATCAGTCTGACCACAAGCATGCCTCCCATCCCAGTGTCTGTTGAGAGCACTCATTCCCACAAGTAATCATCTGGTCATTAATTCATTATTTCATTCACCCAACTGGTCAATCAGTCCATCTCCTCACTATATGCCAGGATCCTTGACAGGGATATGGAGATCTCAAGAAGGAAAGAAAGTAAAGCCTGTGGTCACCACGCATTTAGGTAGTCCCTGCTGTGTGCCAGGCAGCGTGGAAAGTGTAGGAAAAGCTATATGCAGACCAGGCCTGGCTGTCCTTATGGTGTTCACAGACAGGCAAGGAAGAAGGTCTCTGCCAAGTCCTAATTCCACTTGTCAGTGGCATGACCTGGGGCAAGTCACAAACTCCCCAGTCTCAGTTTTCCCATCTGTATTTAGGGATGCTAACAGCACCCAACTCAATGGACTACTGTAAAGATGGAAGGAAGTGAAGGCTAGAAACACAGTGCCGGTTAGCTGTTGTCATTACCAGTTAACTTATTACTGTTATTGTAATAATTGGGGAACAGCAATTGATTAGAGTAGCAGCTAGAGCTCTTCAAACACTTAGCTGGTGCCAGGCACTGGGGGAACAGGAAGGAATCATTGCCACAACCGACTGCAAGGCTATCAAGGAGCAGGCTCAAAGTCCCATAAGCATCTGATGAATGAGGGAGTCAATGACAGGAGGCATGGCCCTGCCTCCAAGGAGAGTACAATCTAGCATGTGTCCATGCATGGTGCACATATATGTGTGGACACTTAGGTGTGCACATGTATGTCCAAGCGAGGGACTTGGGAGTTCCAGCAGAGGGCAAATTATGTGGGAGAAGAACAGCAGTACAGGGAACACAGCTGCTCATACCTGGTCAGGCCCCCTACAACCCCACCCCACCCCACCCACCCCTACCAGTGATCATGGGATGTGGCAAGAACAAGGACCAGGCCCAGTGGGGAGAGGCCCAGAAAGATGCTTTACATAGTTCTGGCCACCAGATTACAGGGCTAAGATAGGCCCCTAGGTGACGTGGGGGGGCACCACCAGGTGTTGGCCCACACGGATCAGGCCCTAGAACTCCCACTTTATGGCTATACTGTCACCACGAATAAGCATTTCTGCTGGCAAGCCAGGAAAGTCCTAGGAGGTCAGTGGAGGTCACAGAGAGGGGAGAGAACAGTGGGCCCAAAGGCCATGTGGGGTCTGCTAGATGGGGGAGGATGGGTACCAGGCTACCCCCAGGGCCACTAGGCAGGCCTGGCTCTGCCGTGCTCGGGCCGGCAGCTGGAGGGGAGTAAATATAGCGCGGGGCGTCCCGGCCACATTCCTGGGAGGCCAGCACAGCCGGCCTGCCCGCTGCTCTAGGCAGAACACAGCAGCCAGGGCCCAAAACTGCCACTGCCCTCTTCCCAAACAAACAGAAAAATAAATAAAACCAGCTCTCACGGCCAGCATGGCTGGGGGGAGGGGGCAGGAAGGGGTGGACCCGGGAGGGGTGAGGCAGGCAGGCGGACCAGTCGCTGAGGTTTCTGTTCTGCTTGGGAGGAGAAGGCCAACAAAAGAGGAAAATGGAGAGAAAGGGCAAAGAGATGGTCAGAGATGTGAGAGAAGGGGAGAGGATGAGTATGAGAGATGGAGGGTATGACAAGTAGAGGTGTCAGGGACGCAGGTCAGGAGGGACAGGGAAGGTGTCAGGGCCAGCTGGGGGAAGTCAGAGGCAGCCTCGGGTCAGTAATTCAGCAATTCAGCGGCAGGCAGACAAAAGGGGGCCTGTGAGCTGGGGCAGGGGGCTGACTCCAAGGGCCATGAAATATTAAAGAGCCTAGGCCAATGAGTGACAAGAGGTCATAGAAATAAGGAGACTAGTGAGGGAGATATGCCCCCCCGCAACTAGGGCCCCCCACCACCTGTCCCTCTCCACCACCTCCAGCAGAGCCAGTCTCCCCAGCTTTCGTCCTGCTGTGGCTCCTTTCAGTCTTTCCACCCACAGAGAGGACAGGCTGAGGGTGGGAGGGGCCATGGGGATTAGTGATGGCAGGGGACCTTTGCAGTTCCCTCTTCCCTCTGGCTGATCTGTGCGCAGACGGCCTTCCAGAACAGCCGGCCATCCTAGCGAGAAGGCCAGGAGACCTGTCAGCACAGCCGCTGCCACAGTGCCTCCTGGGGGAGGAGAGGGTAGACTTCCAGCTTCTTCACAGAAAAAAATCAAGCAAGCCACCACTTTCCACAGAGACCAGTGGGGAGGGAAGGCCATGCCTCAAAGCTCAGCTGAGCCAGCAAGTAAGCCAGAGAGTAAACCAGCCAGCAAACCAGCAGGTCATCCCTTAGCCCTCCTACCCCACCCAGGCCCCATTACCAGCCTCGAGACCTTGGTCAGTCCCCTCATCCCTGAGCCTGTGTCTTCACCAGCCCCACCCCACCCAGGCTTGATGTGAGGAAAGAAAGAAGAAAGCAAGTAATATGTTGAAAACCCGCTGGGCAGCTGAGGCCAAGCACCTGCATGCAGACAACCCTCCCAAGCCTCTTTGAAATCAGGCCTATTATCAGTCCCATTTTAGAGATGGGGAAGAGAAACTCAGAGGGTAGAGTGATGTGCCCAAGGTCACACACCTGATCTTTAGCAGAATGGAGACCGAAACACTAAGTGTGAGCCACGTGTTCTTTTCTTCCTTTTCACTGGGGCACATGAAGTTCTCTTCACCATAAAAGTCAACTTTAATTGAATGCTGACTGTGAGTTAGCCACTGAGTCTAGGCACTACATGACAATCCTTGCGTCCATCTGAAAAATGGTCTTGTGCACCAGGTGCTCCTATTATCCTATTCCAGGGACAAAGAATCTACGGATCATAGAACACAAAGGTCATACATCGAGGCAGTGACATGACCAGGATTTGGAAGTAGGTCTGACTCCAGAGCCAGAGCTCAAACACACTTGTCTGGGTGAAGTCAAGGGAGGGGGTAATGAGGGCTCAGTAGAGGGGAACTCATTGGTCCCACTGGCCCCTAGAATGGACACCATGAAAAGGTCAAAAACAAGGTTACAACCTCTGTGCCAGGGGATGGCCAGCAACTGCTCTGGGAACACAAGATGGGCGGAGCCTGTAGGGGCAGGGCTGAGGGCCCTGCCTAGGGACCTGGAAAGAGTGATTTGCCTTGTCTACCCAGAGTCTGTGTACCAGATAACAAAAGTCCCCTCCCCAAGTGTGGGCATACTGAGGCTAGTCCAAAAAGGGCCAGCAGAGTCCTGTCCTCTTGACTGCCAAGGTTCCAAGTTGAACCCCAGGGCCCTTGTGCCAGGAACTAATCTCACCACCACCCCAAGAGCCCCTAGTGTTGGTGGAAGGAGGGCAGGATCCCCTCCCTCCCTTCTAGGCCCTTCAAGCCCAGAGGGAGGCCAGCATCAGAAGCAGGAAATGAAGAAGAATTTGCAATCTAATTGAGCTGGCGGGGGATTAGGCGGCAGAATGCAATTACAGGGGCTGGAGCAGGGCCAGGGGCACTGACACCCC
Source organism: Furipterus horrens (assembly GCF_987537825.1). NCBI lineage: Eukaryota > Metazoa > Chordata > Mammalia > Chiroptera > Furipteridae > Furipterus > Furipterus horrens. Next base: position 74,374,096 of record NW_028327180.1, read on the forward strand.
AAGATGTGGCCTGGTCCAGGTGACACCCTACTGGGAGGGTTGGGAAAGGTGGGTAGAGAACTGCAGGTTCCAGCCCCATTTAACACCCAAAAGCAAGAAGTTTTCCTGGGAATTCTCCCCTAGGGAATAGGCAAATAGGAACACATGTGCTCGCAGGCTCTGCTCATGCATGTATACACATGTGTTCATATTCCCAGGAAAGCCCCACATATCCATGTTCACTTGCATGGGGACAGACTCCCAACCAGCAGACACAGAGCTCTGGCCCTTTGTTGCCACTGGCTCCACCAAAGGCAGGGGGCTCAAAAAAAATTACACCCATGACCTTAAAATCCTTTTATTCCTGTAATCACAGGCTGCCATCGATGTGGATACGCACTGTCACCCCGGCCCCAGCCTGTCTCCCTCCTCAGCTTCCCAAACTCCCAGCAGGCAGGCAGACGGGGAAGCTGTCCAGTTACTGCCAGGGAGGACAGAGGAGGGAAAGGACAGGGTAGGAGAGGCCCGATACTACAATCATACTGAGGGTCTCAATCAGTGAGGGAGAGATTCAGAAAAACAGGCTGGACAGAGATACAGAAAGAGAAAGGAACACAGACACCAGACACCAAAGACAGACACAGACCAATGCCACACGGCTCAGATATGCCCAGGTTCACATGCACTTTCCCAGTTCAGATATACCACTTTGGGAGTGTCAGACACTCCCAGATTAACAGGCATATACAAACACAGATATACACAAATCACAAACATACACTCCACAAAGTTCCAAGCATGCATACATAACTCAGAATATTCATATTCCCAAATTCACAAATGCAATGCACATACAAGCAATTCCAAGTTCCACAGATATACATGCTCAGACTCCTACACCCCAAGACAGACAAACATTCAACACACAGGTCCACAGATATACATGTCTTGAGTCATAAGCACACACGGCGCCTAGATTCCCACACCCCAGGCCAACAGACTAGATCCACACAGCCTCATCTAGCAGCTGACAGTGGCTTTGGCTTTAAAGGGCCAGGTGGAATGGGGGCCAGTCTTTTCTCATTGCCTGCAGCCTGGGAGGGGGGCTCAGAGTTGGGGAAAAAAAGGGGGAAGCAAGAGGAAAACAAAAAAAAAAACTTTGAGTGGGATATTCTTGTTGGGCAGTAGCGCGTGAGTAACTAGGGAGGTTTTTTGTGGTCTGGTGAGCTCCAGCTATGAGTGAGAGTTTAACTATTAATACTCTTAATCAAGGAACACACACATACACACACGCACACACACTCACGGCTAGGGGTTAGAATGAGACCAGGTGATGAGGATAAGAAAGGGAGAGGCCAGAAAAAAAAAAATGGAGAAGCTCCAATCAGGGCCTCAGGAGGTGGAGAAAGAGGGTGGAGCTTCCACCCTGGGCCTGCCTCCAGAGCAAGGGCAGAGTCAATGATTCAATTCTGCACTTTCAGAAGGGTGGGGCTTTGAGACATAGTAGGTGCTCAATAAACACACATTGGGTCAATTAATGAATAAGACAATTACATATAAAGGTCAGCAATAATAACAGTAATAACAAGTGAGCCCCATCCCTTCCTTGGCCAATTAAGGCATGCTCCGGAGCGCCATGCTTGGGAAGTTCTGACTTCATGATCAGGCCTCCAGACAGGGGCTCTGGGAAAGCAGGCCTGGGTCTGGCTCATCAGTAATCCCCCATTCTTCTACCCTATCCTGCACCTTGGAAAGTCAGTTGACCTCAACCCAGACCATACTCCGCCATTCCAAGGAGAACCCCATCTCCATTCCACCCTCCCAAATTAACTAGATGGGGTCCTAAAGAAGGAGGAGTATTTAATTACCAGAGATTTAGTTCTTTATCCAGATGCAACCCTGTCCACCCCATGCACATTCCCATGAGCCTCAGTTTCACACTTAACGAATGGGTAGGAGGCAAGCAAAAAGCCGGGAAGAGGCAGCAAGAGTTGGGGGGTCAAAGCGGGAGCTCACAGAACATAGGCCTGCTTGGGCCTGGGCCCTGGATGCAGAATCCTCCCCTCCCCTTCCCTTCCCCCACCCAGCCCAGCCCAGCCCAGCCCTGTCGGGTGGACATTCCAGGCCTCACGTGATAAAAGACGAGGCCGCTGGCCCACGGGTAAGTCAACAGGCTCTGTCGCGCGAGAGATAGGAGGCCCGGGCCAGGGTCACCTGCTGAGCCGAGAAAACAGCCGGACCCAAATACACACACATAAATAAGGCGCCAACGGACAGCCAGCCAGCCAGCCAACCAGCCAGCCAAGGGTCTGTCTTCTGCAGAGGAACCTTGGAAAAGGAGGTGGCATGGGGGAGGGAGGTACACGGCTGGTTAGAGGCTTCCCTGGGAGAGCTTCGGCTTCTGCCAGGATGGGGGGTTGGGGGGCTTCCACCAAGATCTCCAGAGACCAACCTCCCTCAGCAGTTCCCACCCTTCCCAGGGCAAAAATCACCCCCTCTCCCTCCTCCCCAAGGAGAGAGAACAATTTCCGTTCTGGGAGGGGGGGTGACAGCTGCAGAGCGGGCCACTACCCCCCCCCCCCGCCCCCAGCTCTTGCTCTCATCCAGGGAAACTGCTAAATCAACACTACGCAGTAGTAGGGAACGCCGGCCTCAGTCTCTCTGCAGCGCTCTCAAAAAGGGGTTTGGGAGGTTTCGTTCGGACCCCAGTTTCTGGGTTTCCCACGGCGTTGAAACCCAAAGTACGGGGTCTTTTGAGAGGGGTACCAAGGCAAGCTGAGGCCAATACATCCCGTAAAAACATCTAATTTAAATGCTCTCAATTGCACGGAGGACACCCCGCCCACCCACCCCCCCGCCTCCGCGGGCCGGGGCAGCTGAGGTGGCGCCGGGCGTTCAAATAGCGCTCCAAACAAGCCCGCAGCAACCGCGCACGCAGCCCCCGCCAGGCGGCCCCAGCGGAAAACTTGAAAGGGACTTCGCCGGCCGCCCTGGGGCAGCTCGGGCGGGGGCGAGGGCTGAACCATCACACACGCCCCCCTCCCCAGCGCTTCCTGCGCAAATGCGGGGGGTGGGGGTAGGCCGGCCACAAAACCGAACAGAACCCGCGGCGCGGAGGAAGACGGAGGTCAATAGGGTGGTTCTCCGAAGGCCCCAACAGCCCCCCCTTCAATCCGAAGACGCGACTCTCAGACCACCCAGGGTCCAGGGGGCAAAGTAGGGCGCGGCTGCCAGCCCTACAGACCCGTTTCGCAGGAGACAAGTAAGAGTGGGTCTTTCCGGATGAGTGTCTACAGAACCCCCCGCCCAAAACTGCCGGTGCCTCCTTGAAGCCCGGGGCACCAGCCCAACTACACGCACCCCTTCCTATTCCTGAGAGGAAAAAACAAAATGCAGTCTTGCTCCCTCACTGGGCTTCAGCTCTTCTGACAGGTCCCGGAGGCGGCCCCCCATTTAAAAGCTGGGGTCACTCACTTGCTGTCGATCCTACAAATAAACAAAGCCAGGCGCACCCCGCGCTCCCCGCCGGAAAGCAGCTCATTCCGGGAGAGGACAACTTCCCCCAGCAAGAAAATTAACACATTCTTCTCGCGGCGGTTCAGCCCCTCGCCCTGGGGAACACAAGGGGAGGGGGATTCGGGGCCGAACTTCACGGGTAAATGTGGGGCCAGAACCGCGAGGCGGGCGCCTGGGACACCAGCCTCCCACAGCTCCGCAGCTAGAGGAACACCCCCATTCTCCCTCTCAGGTTTTGCGAGCTGCTTGGCCATGCGGAGCTCGAGAGACAGCCTGAAAGACCCCCCCACCCCACCCAAGGCTGAAGAGGAAGGGAGAGAAAGGCGCGGTGCGGGGGAGGGGGGGCGTGATACTTTGACGGAAAAAAAGGTCAAACTTGATCAGCCCGCCAGGCACCCTGCGGGCAGTCGGGGAGAGGAGCCGGAGGGGAAAATGTGGCCTCCACCCGCTCCAAGTGGAGGGTAGACTCAGCCACGCGTGGTCCAGGGCACTCGGAACAGTTACCGTCGCCCCCAAAACACAGGGCTGCGAGTGGGGTCTGACGGGGGAGTACGCGCCGGGGATCTCCAATCAGCCGCCCCCGCAGGCGGAGCGCCAGCTCAACCCCGGGAGGTGGGGACCCGGGCTCCCGCCACCCCAACACCCTCCAGCTCGAGTACTTGGGGAGAGGACAGTACCTCGCAGGGAGAGTCCCAGCCCCAATCCACGGAGCCCAACCCGCAGTCCCCGACCCTAAAACCTCTCTTTTTGTCTGAACTCAGTGATCTGCGACCGCGCCGACTGCGGCTTGGGTACAGCGGCGGCCACCGAACGATCACAGGCGCTAGGGTTCTCAGCCTCCGGGGCTCCGGGGTTCAGGCTGCGGGCGTCCCCCGCCCCTCCCAAACACGGACCCTTCCTTCCCTGTCCCTGGCTCTCCGCACCTGAACTTCGGGGGAACCCGCGCCGCCAAACTTTCCGCCGACTTGCAGCGAACTCCGGCCCCGGCCGCGCACCGGGCCCCGGGGGAGGAGAGGGAGGTAGGCGGGGAAGGGGAGGGGGCCGGCCTCCGAGGGGGGGTCGGGGGAGGGCCGTGGCCCGACACCTACCGGCTCTGAGTCGTCCAAGCCGCCACCGCCGCCGCCGCCGCGAGGACGAGGGGGAGGGGCGGGGCGGGGAGCTGCGCTCCGCTCTGGGCACCGCCGCCGCGGTGCGCTCCACTCCAGCTCCGCCGACCGCCGTGCCCGGGTCCGGAGCCGGAGTCAAGCTGCCTTGGCTGGCCCGAGGCGGGGAGGGGGGGGGAGCCTGCAGCACCTGCCCCTCCTCCCCCTCCCCGCGGCCCAAATTAAAAAACAACAAAAAGCAACTAATCACCCCAGAGCAGAGCGCGGCGCGGCGGGCGGAGGGCGCAGGGTGAGGCGCCCGGACTCAGCAGGCGGCGCGCATGGCTGGGCGCGGGCTGGGCAGGGCTGGGACACTGGGCCCGGCTTCGGGGGGTAAGGTTCGGCAGCTCTTCTCGCTAAGCTCGGGCGCCTGCTCTCGCTGCCACCGCCGCCTCTGCTGCCGCCAGTGCCGCCGCCTCTACATCCCCGTTCAGGCTCCGCCGCCTCAGCCGCCGCCGCCGCCGCCGCCGCGCGCCCGCCCGGGCAGAAGCTCTGAACGCTGCCCGGGGGCTGCCGGCAAAACCCGGACCGGACTCACCGCTCCCTCCTCCCCCACCCCCCCCACCTCGGCTCCCCTCCCACCTCCCTCCGCCTTCCTCCCAGCGCAGCTCTGGCCACTTTGACGCCGCAGGCTCTGAGACCGGAGCCGCAGCCACTGCGCCTCGAGCTCCCCGCGCTCTGATGACGTCGGCCCAGGTTCAGCGCCCCAGCGTGCCCCGTCTTCACCTCTTTTTCCAGAACTTTACAAAAATAATAAGAGGTTCTCCCCCGTTTTGTGAGGAGTGAATACGCTTGGACACCCACCATACGCTTAAATCCGCCGTCCCTCTGCCCCCTGTCTTCAGCGGGCCGCGAAGCTACGGGGACCAATAGGGAGGGTTTGGCCGCGCCTCTCGGCTCAGGTGCTTGTAGGTCCCGTATCTGCAAGCGGAGGGCTCTTGGAACTAGACGAAAACAGCCCACCTTCCCAGAGAGCTTTCCCGGACTGGGTGGGCTCTGGCTCTCTGGGAGAAAAGGGGAAGCGATTCCTGTCCCCATTTCACAGATGAAGAGACTGATCCAAGAAAGGATGCTTTGTGTCCTATGCCGGCGCCAGTCCAAGCCCTGAGTCCTGGGGCTATGGCCTCCACATTGTGGTGCCTGTGAACTCCCAGCCTGAAATAGTGCCTGACTTAAAGCAGCACTCAACAGACTCCGGTTGGAAGAGATAACAAAAGCCCAGCGGGTACAGATTTTAGGCCTGCCAGCATATCCTCGTTCTTGGTACCCCCTCCATCTGCCCAGGTTGAGCTAATGACATGGCAGAAGTCCTTTTTTGCCATCTCAGGGACATCTCAGAGTAAACTCCTGGCTCCTATAATCCTAAACTGCAGATAATCCCAAAGTGGAAAGTTTCCGCAATTCTGTGGAATTTGTGGGGTGTGGGTTAGGGTTCCTTATGCGAGGCAAAGAAATCAGACCCCTAGACCCTGGTGCAGGGGGCAGGGAAGGGGAGGAAAGCCGCTGGGGTAGTCTGCCTAGAGTTAAGCAATTGCAGACCTAGATCCATTGGGGCCCAGAAAACAGGGAGTTAACTGTGGCCACTCGCCTGCCTCCAGCCACAGGCGGGCCTGGCCTCCGTGGGAGAAGCGAAACCAGCTCCCACCTCGCTGCTTCCTCTCCTCTGTGCAGCCTGCCTATCTCTGAGGAGGAGACAGTGGAGGGCCTTGACACAGGGGTTTCTGGAGGAGCAGATGCCTGCTCACCCAGCAAGTCTTCTAAATCTGGCAGTGGGACTGTGACCTAGCCAGGGGGTAGGGGAGTGAGGGAGGTGTAAAGGGCAGAGCTCACCTAGAATGTGTTTGTTGCCTCTCTACCTCCTCCTGACCTAGGCCACAGGGATCGGCCCCTCCCTGGACATCATGGGCACCTTCTCCCTCCCTTACACAAATTTGGAGATGTGTCCTCCCTTAACCATGCTCAAGGAATGGCTTCCTAGCGGAGGTGTTTAGCCTTCCCTCTCCTCTCCTGCACCCTTCCTCAAAGTCAACAGAAGCCAACATACTGTGTGAATGAAAGCAAGGTACTTGCTCTGGGAACACAGTTTTAAGGCAAGTGAACACATCCAGGTAATCACCCCTAAACTGCTTAAAGACAGACATTCTAGGCCCCACACTGAGTGTCAGGTACCTTGTTGGCACTGATTATACAAAGAAAAAGGAGGGAGGGTTCCAGTTCTAGATGCTGCAGGATCTCCAAACACTTAACCCACCACCATCTACTTTTTTTGGGGAAGCTGAAGCACAGACTGAGGCGGCATCTGTTTCCCAAGAGTTCCCAGCAGGGCCTAAGAGGACTAGGACCCAAAAATTAAAGCACAATCCTGCAGAGCTCTTATAGCTGAGGGTCAGTGCAAAGTCACGTTTGCACACCTAAAAGAAGCTTCATGCTGGCACCCCTGGGGAAGATGGGTAGTAGCTTCCACCTTAGAGAATTACTATTAATTATCCACTTTTTTTTTTTTTTTTGAGACTTCTGTCCCCAACTCAGAAGAGGAAAGCCAAGGGGCTACAGGCTGCAATGGAGATGAGCCAGGTGATCCCAGTAGTGACTTTCTTGGAGAAGGGATTTTGGCCTATGCCTGGCCCAGTTTAGAGAATGGATCCAGGAAACTGCCCCTGCTCTTAGATATTAAGAACTGGAGGGAGATCCATACCCTCTCCTATCCAACCCAGATATTAACCAGAGAGGGGCAGAATTGTCCACACAGAAAATGCAACATGAACAGTAAATGTCATGTGCAAGCCATCCACACAGGACTCTCCACCATAACACATGAAATAAATGGGGGACACCCAGGAAGGATTGGGTGTGAGATCTGGCCTTGGGGGAAGACCGTCCAGCCCAGTCTTCTTCCATAAGAAGTGAAGCCACCCTGGTTCACTATTTCCCTCCTTTCTCCCTGCCTCCAAAGAGGAATATTTAAGTTTCGTATTGTTATTCAATCAATCAGCTTAGATTCAGGAAGCAAGTTCCTTTAAGTGTCTAGCATCTTTAGGGGGCGGGGGGGGGGGATTGTCCTCTAGGTAGAAGTATGTCAGTAGTACCCTGCATCTAGCTCTCCTGGATCCTGGTTATAATATCCATGGCCGCATTTATGAAGCCAATACGCTGGGCAGGGCGTTGTGCTAAACAGCTAAGGTGCACTATCTTATTTAATCCTTAATCAACCCAGCAGTAGCATCATCCCAATTTTTCGGATGAGGAAATTTAAGTGAAACTGGCACCAAAACTGTTCTCATAACCTCTGAGATTTGCTGTCCTAGTGAGGCTTCTCACATACAGATCTGCCCCGGGGCTCACCTGCTTCACCTCCTGTAGTGATTTCTCAGAGCCCAGAGGGTTCAGCCCAGCCCCCACCCCACCCCACTCCCACCCCAGCTACCTGGCCTGGCTTCCCTCGCCAGCTCTGTGCCTCCTTGCAATTCCTGGGCACTGCTTACCACCACCACCCAACAATAGTGGATCCCTCAGACACTCCAAAACTCCCTCTTCAAATTTCCATGGCTTTGCACATTCCCTTTGCCCAGAAGGGCCTTAATCAAGCTCACCTCATGAACTCCTCACTGAAGAACAATAGCATGTGTCACCTCCACTGGGAACCTCTAACTCCCAGCTTTAGTTTGGTCCATATCTACAGGACCACCATTAGCATTTGTGCAAATTAGAACAAACTGCCCCTATGGAGCAGACATAGGTACCCCTTTTGGCTGCAGGTCATGAACTCTCTTTCCATCTCCCTAACTTCCTTTGCCAGGGGCCTTTTTGCAGTGCATGTGCTGATCAACTGTATGCTGTAGCCAGGCTTTGGGGTCCCTCATTTATTTCTCTCCTATGGCCACAGTGACCACATTGCACAAAAATAGCTTTTATTTGCTCACTTGTCTCCCCATCCCCTCACTACCACCACCCATGAAAATTCTTTGAGGGTAAGGGAAAATCTCCTACCTGCTCTGGGCCTGAAGCCTGGCACTAAATAGGTACCAGTGACATTAATTGTAGCCAACATCTTTCTGAGCACTTACTATATGTCAGGCACCACATTAATTGCTCTATGCGCATATGCTTATTTAATCATCAGGCTCAGACACCTGCTCATGGTTACAAATAGCAAAACCAGGATTTAAATCCATGTCTTGTCTGAGAGATCTGCCTTTTCCACAACTGCCATTTATCAGCTAATGTCGGTCATTGATTAAACATCCAACGACTGGGAAATGGCTGCATGGAGAGAAGTGCAGGAGTTATGGTCTCCAATAAAGAAGGCCAACCAGAGCCTGGCCTAATGTCTACCCCTTTTGGGCCATGATTCCCCTTACCCCCACTGTATCAAGAGGATGTGAACAGGGTCATTTGAAGCCCTGACTCAGCTCAGTTTTCAGTGGGGTCACACTGGAATGTGTGACCTCAACCAAAATCCCAGGGCAGGCCTGGGGGTGAGAACATGGCAGGGGAAGAGACATAGGCCCAGGTCTTTGGGGTCTCAGCCTTCACAAACAGGTCATTGGTCCTTAGATCTCCCAATACCTGTCCCCATGACCACTTAAGGGACAAGAGAGCTGTGGAACTAGAGGGGAAAATCAGAAAAGCCAGGCCTGTCTCTTAGGAGGCCAAGGCTCCTCCGTCTCTGAGAAGTCAGCTTGGTGGCCCAAGCCTGGCCCTGAGCTGTTTAAATGGGAAGAAGGGAGGAGGGCTGAGGGGGGGCTCCAGTTCTAGAACCAAATGATCAGGGGTGGGGGGATGGGGGTGCATGAGGCTGGGAGGGAGCAGAGACCAGGCCAGCACACGCACACTCACACTCCATATTCCTCCTTGCTCAGGCACAGCTCCACACATGCCACAGACCACCAGACACAGCTTCATTCACTGCCAGGCACAGGGAACTCAGCCTGTAGGTGGAGTGAGGACTGTTTGAAGGGCATGCGTCTTGCCCCTGACAGTAACCCTTGACTTTTCTGGGAACAATCGTGGTTCAACTGCCTCTCCTGTGGTAGTGGGAGTGCATGTTCCAGAGGCCAAAGCTGTGGCTCCAGAACCCTGCCCCCTCTTTCAGGAAGAGGGAGGGGCCTGGAGGTAAATGTACGGGTCCTGGGGGAGGGGAAGGGCACGCTGTCCCTAAACTGGAGGCCCCAGACCAGGCCCACAGGGAGGGGAAGCGTTGGGCATCCAGAAGCCAGCCTGGCCTGAAAGTGCCCTACCCGGACCTGCAGGCTAAGGTGGGGTGGTATAGGGAACGCTTGCTGAAGGTAGAAGGGTGGGGCACAGCCTCCCCTCACAAACAAGGCCCCAGAAGGCAAGGAAGGGTGTTAAATGTCCCTCATACTGGGACTTTTGAAAACAGGACTGAGCCTCTCTCCTCAGACCAGGGGCCCCACCCACCAGCTCCTACTTTGCCTTCTCCTTCAGATTCCTGAGAATGGGGTGCTCAGACAGTGCCTGGGGGTGGGCCGGGAAGAACTGCTCTTTGAACTGGCGGGACTGGTTCTGTGTCTAGCCGCCTGGGAAGTCACGGGTTGCCAGCCAGGCCTGGGAGGAGGGAGGCCTCAGGAAGGGGCCCCTCGTAAATCGTTAACTCCCACAGCTGCCACCTCCACCACCACCACTGCCGGTCCCCAGGAGCCCCACCCCCAGTCATGACTGGCCCTCAGAGCTCACCCCCAGGCCAGAAGTCAGAGGTTAGAGGTCAGAGCCAGAATTCCCAGCACCTAGGCAAGTCTCTCCCCCAACTATTGGGGGGGGGGGTGGTCAGGGAGAGTATCTACAGGAAAGGCACTTTTAAGTTTAAGCTTCTCACCCTACTTTGCCCTCCAGCCTTCCTGCCGCAACCCTAACCTTTGGGTTAGGGGAGAGGGTCTGGAGATCTGGGGGCCTCCTGGGGCAATCCCTGGGCCAGTCCCAACCCCATCAGACCTTTATGCTCCTCAGGGAGATAATTATACCAGTCTCACCCACTCTACAGAAAGGAGTATCACCAGGACTAGATAATGAATAGGTTGAACAAAAGAACTCGATTCTGGTCTGAATTGGGATAGGACCCTCAGCATTGTTCCAGCCCTATTTCCTGGTGCTGGGGTCCTCCTAGAGAAATACTGTAATAAAGGCTGCCTTTCTGGAGGCATTGTGCTAGCTAAGTGAACTCTCTACCTGCTTGGTAATCTGTTTAGCAATCACATACCCATTTTGCAAATAAGGAAACTGGGACTCTGAGAGGAGAGGTGACTGACCCAGGCCCAGGCTGACAAGGCCAGGATCTGAACCAGTTTTATGCACTCAAGCATAATTCTTGAAGGGTTCTCTGCTCAAATTCCTAAGCCACTGGTGAGGAGACACCCTAATGGCAAAATGGGCTAGATAATCCCCCCAGTAGGGTATGTGTGTGTGTGGGGGGGCTGATATGGGAGGATATGTGGGGAGGAGACTGGCAATGTCCCCCCTACCTCTCTGTGAGCCCCTCCTCCAGGCCAGCTGCCCCTCAGGTCACATTCCCCTCACGTGCTACCATGGGGGAGGCTTGGCTGCTGCTCCCCAGACCCCCAGGAAGAATTCTACCCTGAACAAGCTAATGACAGAGGATGGATGGTGATGCTACCACTCTTTTCACTAGGTACACATCTCAGAATTGAGGAGACAGACCAAAAAAAATCAACTTTTAATCAAGGTTGCAGATTCAGAAAGATTCATAAGTGAAATGATTCCCCGAGGAAATATAAAAAGTTACTTACGGTATGGCTAAATTGGGCATGCTTCAATCAGGGGCCGTTGAAAAATCATTAAGATATACAAAACGCTTTTTTAAGATATATGTGAACTTTGTCAGGAGCGCTGGCCACTGTTCCAGTTAAGAGATCAGGCCCCGAGTTGGCTTGGCCTCCAGTGTCACCTCCTCCCACTCAGACCCACTGGCTGGGGAAGTAGAGAGGAACCCTACCTGCCAGGCCCCAGGAGCCACTGCCCAGAGGTTACCACTGCTCCCAGGGGCCCAGAGACTCTAGCAACAAAGTGGAATAGAAAGGATTAGGTTTAGGCAGAACTTTTTAAGTGTGGCTTGTCCCTCTTGTCAACAGCATATTGGGGTGTGGCAGGGCAAGAACTATGTACTTCCCCTGAAAAACTAAAGAGGGGACTCCCTTTCATTTCCCATGACTCCTTTCCCTAATCCCTGGGTCAGCCTGAGGAAGTGGGCACCATACTTGGACACAGAAGGACCAGAATACCCTTTTAAACTTGTGTCTGAGGGCTTTGCCTTGGGGAAGTGGGCAGGTCATTCTGTTTGGTCCCTCTCTTCAGGGAACACTTAGGGGAGTGAACCACCCCAGGGGTAGTTTTCAAGGATGATCACTAGCTTTTGAGAGAAGATTCTCCCCTCTTCATTTCTCTGGTGCAGGCATATTATCTGAGGTCTAACCCTCCTAGCCTGTAGCTGTAGGGCTTGTTCTGCTCCTTGCTTTCCCCATGCCTAGGGCTTTCAAGGTGAGTCTGGGCTATTAGTGAAACATGGAGGGTCTCTGCTGAATACTGATCACCCTCCCAATTTTGTGCAATCCCGGGGCCAGGGACAGAGTTAAGGTCTTACTCATCTCCATTCTTGGTTAAGGACTGGTACCCCAGTTGGTGTTAAATGTTTACTGAAGAACAGGGAGAGAATTAGGAGCAGCAGGCAATCTGCCCCATGGGAGTGGGTCTGGAGTAGGAAGACAGGCCTGAGGCTGGCAGTGGACTGTAGCAGCAATGCCTGGACCCCTTTTCTTAGGACCATCTGCCTAGATAGCCCCCTCCTCCATCAAGTCATCCAGGCAGGCAAGAAACTTGAGCCGGATGGTGGCGGCCACGCTGCCTTGTGGGTGACCGGAACCCGATCCTGGCCAGGCCGAGGAGCTCTTTTAAACCCCAGTCGCAAGCTGCCACCTCAGCCAGCCGGGGCCATCTCTGGTTACAAAGCCACTGCCCACCTCCCAGACACTTCCTTCTCCCCACCCAGGGACCCCCTAGGCTGGTGCTGTGTTCAATGTGTTTTGCGGCAACCCTGTTCTCAGTAGGCCTTAGTCTAGCAACTGGCACAAATGCTCCTCTCTACTTCCTCATCCTTGCCCACTTGGGTACCCTCATCCTTCTACCCACAGAGGGACCACACTGACCTGTATTCTGACTGAATCTCCCCCGTGGATGAGGGTTCTCTTCCCCCAGAATAAGGGCTCACCCTGAAATGTTGGGCCCTGACTCTGCAGGGGCTGGAGCATGCAAGCCAGGATAGGATGGATGCTGTCTAAGGAAAGGAAGCAGGTTAGACATAAGTAGGACTTCCCAGTAGTGAGAATGAACACTAGAGAACTTTCCCTCACCTCACTGCCTGCCTGCCTGCCTGGGCAGGAAGGAGATGACTGCAAAGGGAGTCTGGCTCAAGGGCTGGTGGGCCAGGGGACTCGGGGACCATTTAGCGAGCCCACAGTGCCTTTCTCCCTCCCTTTCTTGGAGGGGACAGCTTGGCACTCAGGTAGCCCAGCTGTCAGCTGGCTGAGCCTCCTGGACTTGTGTCCACAATCCTTCTACTTTGGGCAGTAGCCCCCACTGGCTCTGAGGCCTGCCAGCCCCACCCCCAGCCCAACACCAGCACAGAGGGGGGCAGCAGACATTGCCAGGACACCAAGGGAAGTAAGGAGGCTGATCATCCATGCTGGTTTCCCCCAACTCAAGCTGGCTGGACAGAAGGCCATCCAGGCAACCCGAGTACCCCCCACGGCTGTCCCCACTCCCTCAACCCCATGCTGTGTAGTCCAGCAGTGTGTTGTTGGCACCACGCCTAGTGCAGCTGAGCAGACACCAAGAGCCCTGCCATTGTAAGTATGGTTCCCTCCAACCTGGCAGTTGGGACCATGGGGCTGAGGGGAAAGGGCATCACCCATCCTCCTGGGTCTGAGATAGTTGGGGACAGGGCCATTTTGGAAACTTCTTTGGCATTCTCACAGGTCCTGGCTACCCCCCAACCCAGGGGGCTCCTCCTCAGGTAAGACCTGTGGTTCTCAGCTATTGCTGATTTTACCTCCCAGGGGACACTGGCCCATGTATGGAGACATTTTTGGTTGTCATCACTGCTGTTACTAGCATCTGATGGGTAGGATGCTGCTAAACATTTTACAATGCACAGGACAAAGAATTAAATAACCCCACATGTCAACAGTGCTGAGGTTGAAAAACGTTGGGAAGAACTTCCCTGACTCATCTGGGTAGGAGGCAGGAGATATTCTATACACATACACAAGGGCCAAGGCTCATCACCCCCCACCCCCACAGGCAGAGGATCCTTCTGACATTCTGGCTTCAAAGGCCCCTTATGGCCTAAGGAATGAGGTATGCAGCCTGCCTGCTCACCTACCTAGTCACCAGCCTCTGAGATTGTTAGAAAGTGTGCCCACAACATGGGAGGCAGGGGGAGGAGGACTGTCAAAACTCTTTATCTGCCATGGAGGGGGGACTCAGACATATCCCCACCTACCAGGCAAACCCTAAAGAGGCATCTTCCCAAGAGGGCTCTCCTCAAGCATAGGGGCTGCCCTGGCCCTCCAGATCCATTCCCAGAGGGCTGGCCCAGCCTGTGGCTGGTTAGAAGTTCTGGCCTCCTCCTCCTCATTTCTCCACCACCTCCCATTTCTATTTAGGAGGCAGCCATGGTGGCTCGGCTCCTGTCTCTGGTTTCCTAGGGAGCTCTGCTGAAGCAGCCCAGCCTCCGTAGGTCCATCTGTCAGGGAGGCTGTTCCGCCCCATCGATTGCTGTTCCCAGGGGGCTGTGCTGCTTGAGGGACCCAATGTGTTGGCCAGATAGGAGGGAACCACACGATAAGAGGGAGTGGGGGCAGCTTGGCAACAGGCAGAGCTGAGGGGGGCTGACACTTCAACAAGAAGGAACAAAGCTAGACAGGCATGAGAAATGCAGAGGGCCAGCAGTAGCAAGGCAGGAAGCTGGCTGGAATGGCCCCTGAAACCAGCCGGTACCATCAAGACCCAGTTTTGCCTTTGGACACACCAAACTCCCACTTGCGGGGACAACAATAGGTGACATTTATTGAGCAGGAACAGAGTGCCCAGCACAGGACTGGGGGCTTCGCACATCCCTGCTTCCGTTTGAGGCTGGCTTCCATCCAAAGCAGGTGCTGTTATTCTTCTCTGATAGAGGAGAAATAAACCCAGAGAGGTTGCAACACTTGTCAGCAGCCACACAGAGGAGCTGGAGCTAGATTTGCAGGCAGGTCAGCCTGGCCCAGGGCTGCGCCCCAGCCCCAGACAAGACAGCCAGGCCTAGGGGGAGGAGGCGTGTCCACCCAGGCAGGAGGCCCTGCCCATCCTCCCCATGGAGCCACCTCCTCCCCCGGGGCACTGTGACATCTGCCCTGCTTCCAGGCCCCAGACAGCTGCCCAGAGCCACGTCAGCACTTCCACTGGGGAGCCTGGAAACTGACTCTGGCCCCTGGGCAATGGGGGACCAGGCGGGGCTACCAGTCCCTGACTGGGTAACTAAGATGAGAGGGTGACCCACTCAGCAGAGCAGGCTAAGGATCTTGTGACCTTGGGCCACACCTCTCTGAGCCTCAGTTTCTCCTGCTCACCTGTGCATGAATGGGTGGTGGGTAGCTGCAGCTTTGGGAAGGGGACACAGTAGCATCCTGGGTAATAGTGTGACCAATTGTATGATGTGGGACTGCCCTGGGCAGCCTGTGACCTGCACTGTTCACTGAGGCCAGGTGGTCATGGGGAGTGCTGCTCATGGGGGTGAGGGGGAAGGTGAGGAGGTGTCTGTGCAGTCTGTGCCCCCACACTGGCAGGTGGAGGCTAGATAACCGGGGCCTCACGGAAAATCATTAGCATCTGTTTGGGACACAGAAAAGCTAGCTGCCCAGCCCCCCCGCCCCCCCTCACCAGCTCAAACTGGTGTGACAACATACACCCACCCGGGGAAGGAGGGGGCCTTCAGGCCGTGGGGGGGCGGGTGAAGGGGGGTGGGTGGCGCACATCCTGGCATGGTGGCGGCGCTCTGATCCACGCTCTGGCCGATCCAGGCCAGTTTTTGGTGACGCCCGCACTGGCAGCAACCCAGGGAGTGTGTGGAAATGACACCGCCAGGGCGGCAGAGATCCCCCCTCCTGACATTGGCTGGAAAGTGGAGCAGCTCGTCAGGGACAATCAATGGCGATCGATTGCTGCACGGCTCTGGCGGACGGTGCGGGGGAGGAGTGTCGGGGGCTGAGGTCAAGCAACACACAGACCCACAAAGGGGAACAGCAGCAACAGAGAGGTCACACGGACACACCATCTGTACAGGGAAGCACTACTATGGGCCACCACCACCACAAAGGAGACACACTTACCACAGGCAGCTGCAGGGTCAAATGGTTCACATGGATACATACAATAGGGTCACAAACACACAACGATACAGTTTGTCACACCATCACACAACCAGGACCATCACACAACCAGTTCATTTCACCACAACAGGGCCTCACACCACAACAGATGACCCTACACTACACACCCACATCACCAGTAGAGAAAATGAGTCATACATTCCACTAGCTGGTCTCAATCACACAACAGTAGGGAGCTCTATATTATGGCTGCACAAGGAAGTCACACAACAAAGCAAAAGTCACACAGCCAAATTATACATAACCACCACCATCTCAAAGAACATTGTCAAATGGGTATCACACTATGCAACAATACAATTGTGTCCCATACTGGCAACACAATGAATCAAGAGCCCAAATATACAACAGAGACACAATACAAGTTGTACCCCAGCAATTAAAACACAGATGCAGCTGTTATCACATCCCTCAACATGAATATAACGTAGCACAACAAACACTGTGGCACAGGCAAACCAACATTAACTCAGTGCCCAGCACCTGGGTAAGGGCTCAAAACAGAGGGTCTTGGGATCATCACTAATGCTTATATATTAGTAAGTTATATTGATATGACTACCATTATTATGTATACCATAATAATCTACCATTACACACACCTTGGAAACACAAGTGTCACAAAAACAACTCACACTGCTGCACTCACCCACATAGTGGCCACACATTATCACTTCCCCTAGTAAACAGCCATAACGGCCACACACACTCTGGGACTCTGGTGGGGAAACCACCCCCAATCCCTCACCAGGTGCATAGCTACTGACCCCATTTCCTGCCACTCTCAAGAAGTTTTAGAACACAAAGCACCTTCCTCCCAACGGTGATCCAGTTACATGGTCCCAGAACCTCCCATGTAAACTCCTTAAGCACCATCCCTAATTAGTCACCCTATTCCATTATTTCCCCAAACATAAACGGAAACATCAGTTCTAGAGCCCTAAGAAAAGCCCTCTCTCTAGTCCAAATCCAAAGCAGAAAACAGGACTACAGTATTTCCTGATCTCAGTCATTACCCCCCAACCCTCATTCCCATAGGACCAGACTGTCATTCCTTCAACACACCCTTATAGGCCACTCCTGTGGTTTCAGTGTAGGGCCAGCTGGGCTGTAGCCCTTACTTGCTCCAGTGAAGACCTGGGTCCTCTCAGGGGTTCCCAGGAATCCCTTGCAGCCAGGGAGCTCCCCCTAAAGGTTTCACCTGGGAAGACTTCCAACATTCCCTAGTTTTGCATGGTTGTGTGACCCTTGGCTATCTCCCCAAACTCTTATGTACCAGGATCCCAAATCCTGTCTGTTGATCCAAGACTCTAATACTGCCCACCACAACTATGTGCATGAGTGCACATGCACGCATGCACACACACACACACAGGCACTCTTTAACTAAGGAGAGTTGTAGGACCACTAGTTGGCCTGTGACCTATGATGGGAAAGAAGGAATCCTGGGCTGTGAGCAATGTTACAAATCACCCATGGCTCACCTTGCCCTCATCCTTCAGGTAGGTCTGGCAAACAAATGGGGGAAGTCTGGCCTCTCTTCACATTACCCCCCAACACCCATGGCTGGAGACCACCTTTCCAGGCTTTTATTTATCAGATGGGGTAGCTAGACTCCCCTTTTGTCCCCCAAGAGCAGCAGATGGACAGACAGACCCTAGGCAAGGACACACAGGCTGTCTAGGCATATCCATTCAAATGCCTATCCATTCTGTTTGTGGATACACTTAAAAACCTTGCCAAGTGGGTCCCAAAGAGGCCCTGACAGGTTTCCGAGTCCCTGGGTGTCCAGGAGCTGGTCCTGCTCCAAGAGTAGCAAATCTCTGTCTACACAGGAACCCAGGAAACAAGTCCCACTGTCCATGTCCATCTCCCTGAACCTATAAGCACCCATAGCCACAACCCTCTAATTTGATAAGGACATTTCCCACCAAGCATTGCCTATGGGCTAGGGAGGGAGGGTGGCATTTCCTACATGAGAAAACTAAGTAAAGGAGAAATAAATTGGTTGCCCAAGAATATACAACTGAAAAGTCCTAGGCCTGTGATTCAAACCCAGACTTGACTCCTGTTCCTCAAAGGCTATACAGCTTAGGCTCACACCCACATGCATAAACACTAAGGAATGTTCATGCTCACAATTCTCACACTCTCACAAGTTCCTGCACACATGGGCAGCCCCCTCCTGCACAGACACACACAGGCAGTCCTACACTCTCCCACGCCTGAGGCCTGTCAGCCACATTCTCCACGGCTCCCTCCCTCCAACAGGGACAGGGGCAGGCAGGAGTCCACATTCCCAGGTTTCCGCCCTGACCCTGACCCCCCTCCCCCCAACTCAGAGCACACATTCCTCCTGCTGCAGCCAGATAACCAGCCCCAGGGGGAGGCCTGGAGGAAAGCAAGGCATTCTGGGGGCCAGGCTGCTGGCCCTACTCTGGGCTGCCTAAGCCCAGCTCTATTGCCTGAATCTGGCATGGTAGGAACCAGCTTTCCTTGAAAGGAGCCCCTACTCCTCTAGCCAGGCTGGAATCCAGGCTGCCCTCCTTATTCCAGAGACTTTCTTAGGTCCAGAGCTTCATGCTCCAGAAAGGGCCCCAAAGGGGTCTCCTAACTCACCTTTTGGATGTAAAATCTCTTACAAAGTTAGAAACTAGAGCAGGACCTGGGGAACTCCCAGGACTCCTCTCTCCCTCCCCTCTTATAAGAATTGCAGCAGGGAAAGCCTGGGTTCCAGGCACCAACAGCCCCAAGGCAGCTTTCCCCATCTGGGGGTAGTGGGGGTTAATTCTCACAGCTCTGGTTGGGGTATAGCCACTTGGCAAACTCAGCAGATCTGGAGCTATTTGCATACCCAAATGGCCAAGTCTGGAATTTCAAAGAATTCCCCAAGAAGAGGCAGCTAGCTTAGGGGTAGCGGCCCTGGAGTCTCATAGTTGTTGCGCTGGAAAATTGAGGAGCCTGAGACCCCAAAACACAAGACAGATTGAAAAGGACAAGAGAAGAACCTTTCCCAGGCTTTATCACTAGCCTCCAGTTCTGTTCCTCTAGCCCCCAGGCCTCCATCCCTCAGGGTATAAGAAGCCATGTTCTGGTTTCCCAGAGTAGGTGGGCAGGCAAATGAGATCGGGCTAGATGGCTGGGGTCACAGGGACTGCCTAACTCTGGGGAAAGGCAACAGTGGGTACCAGGCAGACAACTGCCAAAAATATGAGATCCCATTGTTCACATGAAGCAATGAAATCTTTGCCCTCATGCAACCTGCAGCAAAGTGGGCAAAGGACCTGGCCTGGACCCTACTAATTTGTCCGGTCTGGATCCTACTAACTTGTCTATGGCTGCTATATCAAGGCGGGGAAGGTAGGGATGGGATGGGACTGGCGGCTTGACACTTCTGGCAGGCCTTAGGCCCCAATACTAACCTGTTTCCCGCCTGTGAGTAAGCTTATGAGGGAGCCTCACTGAGCTAGGCACTGGCCCATCCAGTTCTGGATAAACCGTAAACAAAGCCAAGCCCAAACAGGCCTCCACACCCCAACAAAAGCCCCTCTCAGGTTTTATCCAAGCGGATTTACTGACCACCCACCTCATGGCTTTTAGTTGTGGGTCACCACTGCCCTCTGCTGGCTACTCAGGCACTGGCATCCACTCCAAATGCATTTCATATACATCCTCCATCAGTCGGCACAGAAACTTCAACCTATCTCTCACCTAAAGTCAAGCGGGTGTCAGGGCAGGATAAGAAAGAGTGAACCCATGGACACAGTGTGTCAGAGGAGAAACTAATAAGGAATTCAGCACCCCTAACCAAAATTATACCTGAAACTTGAAAAGAAAGTGCCCTTTCTATCCATCTTGGAGGTTGATTTGATCTCACCCTCAGGGAAACAGTACCAGACCCTATAACCTTCCCTTATGCCCTTTGTCTTCAAAGAAGGGCCAGATTGAGATGATCTGGAGCCATCCTTCCAAAAAAGGATGAGAAAGCTTTGGTTCCCCTGGTTGTCACACTGCAGCAGGTGAATGGAAGTCCTGCATGTCCTCTGAAACAAGGTAAGCTCCTCTCAAGTCTTAGTGCAACACCCTGGAAGGACCCATAACTTTTTTAAAAATGGTTTTATCAGTTCTAGAGAGGTGGGAAGGGAAAGAGAGGGAGGGAAAATTGATACGAGAGAAACATTGACTTGTTGCCTCCTGCATGTGCCCCAATCGGACACCAAACCCGTAACCCAGTCCTGTGCTCTGACTGGGAATCAAACCAGCAACCTTTTCAGGTTTGCAGAATGAGGCCCAACTGACTGAGTCATACTGGCAGTATAGTCCCTTAATTAGCTGGGGTAAGTCCAGCCACTCCTGCTGTCAGATGATGCTGGGTCAGGTTGTATTTGTGAGCTGTTTCTAGAAACCTCCAAGGGGGCCCCAAGCTTTGGAGCTTCCAAAGCTACCTTCATTTCCTATGGAAAACTCCAAAAGCTGAGAAAGCTGGCAGTTTGGGGAGTGGTTGGCTCTGAGGTCAGCAAAACTAAACTCTACCTACTTATACTCAGTTTCTAGGGGCCCTACAATTTATGGCAGGGGTATACCCTTTTTGAGTCAAGATTTTTCAGGACTTTGGAAGAAATTCAAATAGGAGAACAAGTGGCTCAGGTGAAGGAGAGATTGGTGCCTGGGAAAATGGTAGTTACCATACCTCATATCCTCAGAAGTCTGAAAAGGAGCGTGTAACACATTTACCAAGCCTGGCTCTGCTATTCCCTAGACAGCAATCACCACAGGCCGGGCTGGACATTTAGTGGCTTCTTCTTGGCCTTCCCAAACTTAATCATTCATTTCCTTTCTGAGTACATTGTGTAGGGTAATCATGAGCCCTAGCCCTGGAAAAGGCCATGCTACCAATAACAACTTCTATAGGAGGTTAAAAAGAAAACCCCCACTCAATCGAAAACTATTAAGTTGCTGTCCTGATGCTGAGATATTTATATATAGCTCTACATCTGCTAACAGGAAGATTACACTTTGCCTCTGATCAGGTGCAGCTCCACAAACAATTCAAATATGAAAAGTGATCCCTTTTAACAAAAATGTCTACTTCTGCCTCAACCAGCCCAGGAGCACTCACTGAGGAAGGGCAAAGCTGGTTGGTGACTGTGTTCTATATTCAGCCACTGAGGCCCAAAGCCTTAAAGGTTTTAGTAGTCAGTCCCAATCTTTGAACTTTCCCACTTAATATTGACTAAGATAGTGATCCAATGGCCAGTTTTCATATTTTAAGCCCATCTCAGGAATTGGCCTCGAAATATTCAGAGGGGCCTGATTATTAACCATTTACATCAGCTGGAGGTAAGTATGGTTAGGAAAAGGATTTAAAGGCAGGCTTCTGTAGGGTAGAGAACTCAGAGGCACTTTTGAATTTAAGTGCATATACAACATAAGGAAAAATTAAATAGGGAACAGGCTCCATAAGTGTCCCCAAGGAAGTCTATTTTCTTCTCTTAGATGTGTATGAATGTATATCTGATAGCTTACTACCTTCCAGTTATTTTCATATTAAAAATCTGCCTTCTCATATAACATCATATCCATGAAAATAATCCATCACTTGAAACTGAGTGTTCACAAATGGAATCAAAAGGTGGTAATGGGTCCTTAACACAGGTGACAATTTTCTGCAAGGGTAATAAAGATGCTTATTCCAGAGTAGGAAGGAAGAAAAGATATGTTCATAATCCAGAAGACCCAGGAAGTAAAGAAAGTTCTTCTACTAAAACTTAGCCACTGGTTGTTAAGGGGTTCACCTTAATTGCAAACAAAGGGCAGTTTATAGGCATTCCAATAGCAATTTTGAAATAATTCATTTCTCCTGACAATCTACCTATGGCTCAAAATAACTTGTTGAGGCAAAGAATGACTCAAAAAGTGGACTACTGGAGCAGAAGTAGAAAGATTGCCTCTTTCGCTAGATCAGGGCAGAGAACACAGGTCCCCCTCTCTGACCATCATGTCTCCTCTCTGCAGACCTCCAGCCACCCCCTACTCCAACAGTCCTCTTTCCAAGTCTTTGTCCCACCCAAAGTGCAGAAGCCAGCAGGGCAATGCTATCTTTGACAACTGGCTAGCAAGAAAGCATGCAAGTATCTGAAATCATGTAGATTTACCAAAATAAACTACTCCAACTATAACTTGACCAAGCACTCCACGTAATTAAGAAGCAAAGAAAAGGGAACCTATACAACAGACATTCCCTTATAACCACAGCCTCACGAAGATAAGCAGGATTACTGCAAACAACCTTTCACATATGATAAAGCCAAGACACTCCTGTAAAATGCAATGTGATCCCTAGTAAGAACTATCCTGAGTGACATTTTTTTGTGAGTGGGGAAGGTGGCCACCCTGACTGAGCCTTTATTCTGACCAAGGCATGTGTATAGACTGGCCTAAATATGCTCCGTACTCAGATGAGCAAAACCAAACTATATTCAAAAGTCTAATGTTTGTGGCCATGTAAAAACCCTTTCATTACACACCTGCACACCAGGATAACGGCTTTTACTTAGCACTTAAAAAATACTTAACAGCACTTTTGCAAAAGTATTTACATTATGACCTAATAAATGGTAATTAACTGGTTATGCTTTAAGATAACAAAGAATCGGCCTTCAGGGTCTGTGCAATTGACCTATAGTCAACAATATAGTTAACAGCAAGTCAAAAATTGATGAATTCCCACCTTCCCATGATACTGAGAATACAGGGTAATTTTAGGCTAGAGCTCAAACTTTCTTTGCAAAGTCAAGAATACTAGAAATATTAATAAGTAGCTAGCAGCTAAAATGCAACATTTTAAAGAGTTTTCTGGTTATGTCACACTTTAGTCCGAGATGGAGGAGTAGTGGACACTGAGAGAGATAAGACAAGTTGAACAAGTTTAAAACCAAAAGCAGTGGACATTTATTCCTCAATTTTTGTGCAAGAGTGTAAAGATGCATTTGAAAGAACCTGATGGCTAGTAAGCATCAGCCACGGCCGTCAGGCTGGCCCAGTTTGCAATTAGGAGGAGAGGGAAAAAAAGGTAACTTGCCTAGTTCACATGAATGATGTTTCTGGCAAACACAGTTTTTTACAAGTTTCAAACTACATTTTACTAGAGTCAAAGGATGACTTCAAAAAGTCACATACAGTACAATTTAAAACTGAATGAACATCCTGCAATGTTAGTGCAAAGTAATTATGTAGACTATCCAATACAAGATTGTGCTCATGTTTCCCAGGGTTGGTCAATGTTGCTCTTTTACAATCACAGAAGCTTAACTTACCAAATAGCAATGCCTTTGTTTTATGTCCTATGTACCAAGGAAATGTCACAAGGTTTTGGTGAAATGTAGCTTAGTTTCATTCATGAAGCAAATTTCTAATTTAGTTTAACAGTCATGTTCCTGAAATACTGCACATATAAGTTTCATGGAAAAGCTTTTAAGCTTATGCCCTTATCTTGTTCAGTAAAATTATTTTCAAGATATCCTTTTTACTATATAAACTGGCATTGTTTCATGATTTTGAAATGCAACCAGTATAAATGAAAATATTTCAGGGGTGGGGAAAATCCACCACTAATTTCAGCTAGATAAAGTTCTTAAAATCAAAAAGCCTTATTCACACAAAATTATATGTAATGACTGTAAGTAATCAGTTTATTACACAGATTAATCATTCTTGAACGTACAAGCTCCAGAGGAGCAACTGGGTCTTTAAATATACACAAATATTTCCATCAAATGAATTTTCACCCTTTTCCATAGAGACCTAAGCAGTTAAAAACATAAGAAAAATAAGAGCTATTAGCTATGTATTAACTGAGAAACCACATACAAACCAAAGAATATGGAAGAGAAAAAGAGGGACAGAAAGGATGAGGGTTAAAGGGTGGGGAGGTGTAAGAGGTGGGAACAAAGCCCGTCACACTTTATGTACTGATAGCTCCAATCCAGTTAAACTTAGACCTTAAAATGGTAGATTTTAATCTGGTTGGTCATAACTTTCACCTAAGACGTAGGTCCTTGAGCATAAAATGAATACAGAAACAGCTTCATGTTCTTCGCATTCCTTTTCATTTGTTTTGAGTTTAAAAGGATTCCACTTAAAAACCATCTCCTATAAGTCAGTGGAGCTTTTCTTCCCCACCCAAGCACACACCATACACACCACCCCTCACCTTGCCATTATCCAAATTAAAGTCAATAGGAAAGCTTTTAGTCTCACACCTAGGTTACGCCTGGAGAACTGGCTTGTCACACACACACTTCTCTGCTAGGAGGCAATGTTGGTACAGAAGTACAGTATTTCTAGTTTGTTGTTCCAAGTATGTACAACACGCAGCACTGCTGTATCAGGTAAACATGTGCACAGGGGAAGATGAGGCATGGGCTCATAGAAAGCAGTCAAATGGAAATCAAAAGGACTTTCTCTTTCAGAGTTCCCCTATCTTTATTTGTAGAGGTTATCCAATAATTTCTTTAATTACATCGCATACTTCTGAGTCCATTCCCGAGCTATTCTGTTGTACCTGTACACACAAAGAGAAGCTTAGCTTAACATAGGTGAGGAGTCAGTCAGAAGGCAACAGATTTCACTCATTATCCCATCTGGTAACTTTTTCCCCCTCTCTGGTGTTCCTTTATTAAAAACCCATAGTAACTTGAGGGGGAAAATGTAGCATACATTTCAAAGCCATCTTTTTACCCCAAATTTCTAATAAGCATTTATTTAATGATAGTGGAAAAAAGCTGTAAAATGAAAAACAATGTCCTGTAAATGCTACTAATAGGAGATTCTGATTAAATTTTAGCATTTGCTGGTATACCCATGTTCTATATTCGACTGACCTTATTTCTAAGGAAGATCTTCCACCCACGTTCATTTATTTGGAGTTCTTTAAACTATATACTTCTACATTATATGATTCTTGAAATCATATACTAGTAGTGATTAAAATGATTTAATACTTTCCTGTCTTAATAAAATAACTAGCTCTGGCAAAACATATTTTAACAATTTGGTTTCTAAAATGAATGGGTCTATTGTTCCAGAAGAAGATTCTAGGAGTAAAATAAGCAGGGCAAAAGGTTCCACAATTCTTTGACTTAAAAAGGGATGCAGGCAAGTTCTTCTGAACATTACCACAACAATGTAGGAAATAAATGCCTTTTGGTAGGCATTCATGCCCACAATTCTACGTATTTGACAAAATGGTTCTCCAATCAAACATTTTATTTGAATAAACTCACAAATAGAAAAAAAGCATGATCTAATTTTATTCTGAATGCAGCCATACACATAGGACTATAGATACAATTCATACCTAAACATAGACAAAAACTAAACTAAGAACCAACTGTGGTTAAATTCCCCACTGCCCCATTTAAAAATATTGTGTCTAGCCCTGGCTGGTGTGGCTCAGTGGACTGAACACAAGCCTGTGAACTGAAAGGTCACTGGTTTTTCCCCTGTCAGGGCCCATGTCTGGGTTGTGGGCCAGGTCCCCAGTTGGGGGTGTGCCAGAGGCAACCGATGATATATTCTCTCACACATGGATGTTTCTATCTCTCTCTTCCCCCTTCCCTTTCCCACTCTCTAAAAGTAAATAAAATCTTTAGAAATAAAAATATCATATCTATATGCCTCCCTCCTCAAACAGAATTCAAATAATTCTTTAATCCTTTTAAAAAATGTTAAAATCCTAACTAGAACATTATCTACTCTTTCCCATCTATTTCTTACTATTTTACTGAATATACAAACAAAATGGATTAGAACACTCTTAGTTACTATTTCTTTTGATATACTGACCATTTTAAATAATTAATAGAATTCTAAAACATGTAAATAAATGCTCTTTTATTTTTGAAGGAAAATTTGGGTTTTCATGTCTTGTGGCATTTATTCACTTTCTTTTTTAGATTATACCAAATGGTAGAAAAACAATGTCCTTTTCCCATTAATTTTCAATACCTAAGACAAATGGGCTCTTGATGCAAAATGCTTTATATGTAAAAAGCCAAGAAGACATAAAACTGTTGAAAATACACTATAGAGAAGTTTTTCTAGACAGCAGGAATCATATGAAGTAATTAAGAGATAATATCTGTATCATCTACATATAATAATACTCAATGCAAATATTCCTCTTTCCCATCCCTAGGCCTTCATTTTAAGTATCTGACCCATACCCAGCTGTTAGTTAAGAACAATTTGACGCACAAACATCTCCACCCCACCGCAGGTACTTTTCTGTCTGGAGGCCATACTTACTTTTCTCTATCTGTTTTGTAGATCCGAGCAATCTCAGGCACTAAGGGATCATCTGGATTAGGATCACACAACAGAGAACAGATGGACAAGAGTACTAGAATCAAGGGGAAAAAAAAACAACCCTACAAATCAGTACAGAATAAAAGCAAAGGATTCAAAGAAACATGAGATGCCAACACATGAAAAAATTCGAAGAATCTATTTATACTGCAGTGCCTAGTAGCTTTGTAAACTCTTAACTTCATAATAACAGTAATCAACAAAGATTCTAAGATTTCTTTATGCTTAAATCCTTAAGGAAACTGGCCCAAGCTGGTGAATGAAGTGACTTGCTCAATGTCCCCAGTTAGTGAGCAATTAGAGTGGAATTAGAATCACGTCTTCCAAATCTCAGACCAATAACACTTTTCATAGCCCATAAAGTTCAATTTTTAGAAGCCCATGTTCAGGGATAAATGGTTTTCAAAATTCCAGACAACCACACTATTGTGAATTTCTTAGAAATGACAACCATGAAATCCAAGATCACTTTCTCAGTGGCAGGTATTATATTCAGATGCAATGGATCTGTTTCATTTTTAGTTGAAAACAATTTAGTCTAAGACCATAAAAGCTAGTACTTGCCCCCAAATGGGGCTGGCCACACTTATTACAGAGGATACAACATACTTCTACTAAGGTCTCAAATTCTTTTCAATGACAATTTAAAATCTCATCTAAGCCATTTTCTCAGTGACAATCTGGAGTATAACAGACAAATTTCAAAAGTACAATTTCCTCTGTTAAATCTGTTAATTTATGTATTCCTTACTGAAAGTAAAAAGGAAGCCAAGGCCACTAATTATATTAAATGCAGTGGCCTCTGACATATGGAAATAAATTCCAATCCTCCTATTCTGATGCTAACAGAACTCAACTCTAATGTTCTGTAGCAAGAGACAATGACTCTGATCCCACTTTACTCCCAAAACTTCAAATTCAGCAGAAAAAGGATTTATTCATTTTCCTATCAAATCTGTTTTATAGAGATCAAGGGCTTCTGAGAGGTGAAGAAAAAGTTTACATGCCCTTTTTCATTCGGTTTGTTAACAAAAAAGCTATTTCCTTGCCTTAAGAGTATATGGAAAATAAAAAAACATCAGGAAAGATGTTTTCTGACTCTTCATTCCTGTTGCCCACAATTCTGGCAGATGGCATTCCCAAAACATCTTCTCTTCCCATTGTCAGGTGTATCACCTGATGCCCTCTTCAAGCACAGAACATTCTAAACAGCAATTAGGAATGATTTCATGTATATCCTGGAAATGACAACAGGGAATTATAGATTTTTGAATGCTCATGAAATTACTGACTACAGAAAGAAGAAACTAGTCCAGCCTATCAAACTGGCAAGAGTACAACCGATTCTTCACCTAAAATTAGACATACTACCTAATTAGTTATCAGTTACAAATTTCCATTATTTACAATTTTGATTATTTCAAGAAAGATATTTTTAAAAGATAAATTAAACAAACAAACAAACAAACAAACAAACAAACAAAAAAACCCTTGTCTTACTTTCTATCCAAGAAAGGAAGTTGGGGTGGTGTTTATCTGGACTTGGTGAAAGAATCCTTAGTATACTACTTAAATTAATCCTTAAATTCATAGATTAATTAATTTTGGTTTATAAAGTACTACACTTTCGTTTGCTGTACAGGGAATAACTCCTACTTGTACAACCAGCATAGACTCTTCATTTTCATTAGTGTCATAACCCACAGTCACTTCTAATTCTAAAAACATAACCAAAGGGCTTTATGGTACACTTATCTGCTTAAGTTTTCTGTATATTTAAAGTCAAAATTATTGCCCTTGAAAGTAGACTATGTTAAAGGAATAATTAGTATTACACACAGAATTCAGGTCTTTCACAGAACTGCTTGCCTATACATTCAATTTACCAAAGAGTCATTAAAACATTAAACCTAGATACCCTGATATAAACAAATTCAATAAAGTGGCACTGCAGTTATCTTAAAAGATAGCTACAAAAACAGCCCTTATGATTTAGAATAACTGAAAAATCAACAATAGGCACAGAAGTGGAAGGAAAAAAAATCTATGGTAACCATTTCAGCTATCTAGACCCCCCCACCCCCAATATTCCACTTCTCTTGGTCTCATTACTTTACTAGATTTATTTCTACTGCTAACTGCTACTTTGTGAAGGAAGAGCAAGCAGGCCAGGAAATCACAAAGAGTATATGAATACTCTCACAAGTAGCCCATGAATTGTAAGGAACCTACAAAAAAGAAAAGGGGCCACGTGTCTGAAACTATTTCAGTCACAATTTTTAAAAATGTAGTCCTCTGGTTTTTTGTTTTTATTTTTGTCTAGGACCCCAGAAATTTTAATTTAATGCCCCAGAGTTCTTATTTCCTTTAAAAAAATTAATGTCAGCCCTGGCTGGTGTGGCTCAGTGAATTGAGCACCAGCCTGTGAACCAAAGGGTGGCCAGTTCAATTCCCAGTCAGGTCACATGCCTGGGTTGTGGGCCACGTCCCCAGTCAGGGGCGCATGAGAGGCAACAACACACTGATGTTTCTTTCCCTTTTTCTCCCTCTCTTCCCTTCTCTAAAAATAAAATAAGTAAAATATTTTTTAAAAAAATTAATGTCAGAGTATACACATCTTATAATAGTTATAAAGAGACAAATATACAACATTTTTTTCAGTATCTTTATCCCAGTTATTTGAGTGCCTACAAGGAACCAGTAAACTGTATATTTTTGCTTTTTTTAATCTTCATAACAGCGAAGTTGTTATTATCATCCCTACTCTATAGATGAAAAGAGAAACAGAAGCTAATTTGTCTTAAGTCTCATTCAATAAGAGGTGAAGTAGAGATCTGAATACAGGTAGTTGGAACCAGAATCTATGTTCTTCTTTTAAAAACATTTTTTTTAATTGATTGATTTTAGAGAGAAAGAGGAAGGGGGGAAGAGAGACAGACATTGATTTGTTGTTCTACTTATTTATGCATTCATTGGTTGAGTCTTGTATGTGGCCTGAACAGGGATCAAACCCACAACCTTGGCATATCAGGATGATGCTCTAACCAACTGAGCTACTCTGGCCAGGGTAGAATCTATGTTCTTTAACATGAAACTATGCTGCCTCCTGTCTACATGTGTAAAGGAGTAATAAAACATAAGAAAAATATTTTCATTCACTAAATATTACCACCCAAATACCCAAACTGTCTATTTCTTTGTAGCTATTTAACATATTTTTCTGTATAACTCAGGTTATAATATATACTAATATTACTTTTTTCTTATTTTTTCAAAAATATTTTCCCATTTTTCACAATATTTGTAAAGATCAATATTCTTTTAAATGCATGTGCTAGAACTCATCTATTTCTTCCTCTATGGTTGGCCCTATAATTTTTGATTTTCAGAAATAAACAGCACTGTCACAAATGTACTTTCGCACAAACCTTTTTTAGCATTTGGGGTTGTTTTAATACAAATGAATGAAACTAGCATTACTGGGTCACAGTGTATTATTAAGTCTCATCTCTTAATACATACTAGGCTATATAAACCTATGCTTCTGAAATACATAAACATTCACTTCTATGTACCTCACCAGCATTTAGCTTTCTTTTTAAAAGATCTTTGTTAATTAAAAGAGTGAAAAATGGTAACTTATTTTTCATTTATTTTATTCATCTGTTGGGATCTAGGTTTTTTTTTTCTCTTACTGATTTATATATGCTATTTATATTTTAAACATATTAGCCCATTATCTTATTTGCAGCCTATTTTTTGTATTTGTATTTTAACAACTTTAATCCACTTGTGATTTCATTTAGATATGAAATTCACTTGATATTTAAGGGTTGCACAATTTCAAATTAACATATAAGATAGTGTTCGTTAACTTCCCACTCAGTTCACTGATATAAAAAAAATTCTGGGGCTAGGTGAAAAAGATAAAACAGATTAAGAACTACAAATTTGTAGTCACAAGATAGTTCTGGGCCTGGCCCATGTGGCTCAGTTGGTTAGAGCATCATCCTGTAAACTGAAGGGACATGGGGTCCAATTTTGGTCAGGGCACATGCTTGAGTTGTAGGTTCAATCTCTGGTCTGGGTGCACATAATGAGAGGCAACCAATCAATGTTTCTCTCTCTCCCTTTCCCTCTCTAAAATCAAAGCATGTGCTTGGGTGAGGATTAAAAAAAAAGAAAAAAAGTTCCAGGAATGTAAAGTATAGCATAAAAAATAGTCAATAATATTGTAATAACTAGGTACGGTGCTAGGTGGGTACTTGAAATATTGGGAGGACGACTTTGTAAAGTATATGATTATGCTGTACACCTGAAACTAATACAAAATAATATTAAATGTAAACTGTAATTAAAAAATAAAATTAAAATAATAAAATGTAATAATGTAAAAAAAAAAAAACCCTACCTATTTGTATAATTAGGTCTTAATAGAAGAACTGGACGTTTCATCACAAAATTAGCAACTAGCTTTCTCTACACATTTTCAAACAAACACACGTGCACACAACTATTTGCCAGAGATTGTTAAGATGCTCAAATAAAAATTTATTTTCCAACCTATACCTGAATAGCAAAATGGACATAGTCACAACACAAAGGAATACATATGTTTCAAAATCCAGCTCACTCCAGTGGTCTCAAGATCTATTCAAGAATAAGGGGGATTGCTACCTCCTCTTAAAAGGAATATGAGAAATTTTTTCAAAAGACTTTTAAAACACAGCTGCTTTATCTATGATATCGACATCCATTCCATTACCTTTTGAAATAGTTAATGCTGGAGACCACTGTGACCGTAGAATATCAAGACAAATGCTGCCATTACTGTTAATATTTGGATGATAAATTCTTGTTGTAAATGCAACCTATAGGAAAAGAAATTTTTTGTAAACTGGTTTATTAGTATCATGGAAAGCATATTAAAAACAACTGACATATTCCAATTACCTTAGGTGGTTTGAAGGGGTAATCTGTTGGGAAATGAATTGTCAAGAAAAATACTCCACCCTGATAGGGACTGTCGTTCTGTTGATAACAAGAAAAGTGGGATTAAAATGAGTGAATTACATAAACTATTTATTTTGAAATTAATCTGAGTACTTACTGGCCCCATTATTGTAGCTTGCCAATGGAACACTGAAAAAGAACAACAAAGAAATAACCATGAAGCAATATCCACACTGTACCTAATCATAACAACATATTCCCCATCTAATCCCAGTTCATTTATAAGCAATATGATGACTCTTGGACAGGGTGAGAAATCTAAATCAAGTTTGAGTCTGAAGAGAAAAATGACTAGCATGGTCTGGCACACTGATAAAATGCTCAATGAAAAAGTATTTGGGCTGAGACATGAAAGCTCACATCAGGGGGACAGAATTCTTGATAAGTCCCAAAGTTCCACTTTAAACAGGCATTTCTTCCCTCAAAGAATATAAAAGAACCAAAAGATTCAACTCTTTGATGTGTTACATCATTTCCCCAACACAATTATATATACTTTATTCCTTTTATATTACCAGTATAGAGCAGAAACGTGAAGTCAAAGTAGATAATACTAAAATTAGGAAAGAATGGTTTTTACAATGAGAAAAAATTTCTAACAACTCTCCTGTGTAGGTCTTTAGAATTACTGGTATACCTTAATAAAGAAAACATTAGCTGAAAGGTGAAAGCTTCATTACAAGCTCTAAGGACAATCCAAATCAATTATGAAGCTGTTTAATAAGGAAACCTCTTCAAACTACAAAAATGATGCCCGTTCCATTTCAAAGGTAGTGTAACCAAGTACAATACAGAGACCAAAAAGCCAGAGTTTTCTCACAAGCAAGCTACTCAGCACCAAACATTCGTAATAGGTTCTTGGCAAACTAAGGGAATTTGTCAATGAGATTATATGGGAACAACCCAAATTAGCTAACTTTTGTCAGATGGAGGAAATGTGAAAAATAAGAAGCCATATGAAAATCCACTGGAATGTCAGTCCAAATCTTTCCAACCTCTTGCATATGAAACTGCCCCTATGGCTGCTCTGCTCCTCACTGAGGTCCGAACCAGCAAATAGCAGCCTGTTTATTAGGAATTAAAAATAAACGATAGGTATTGCTTAGATTATCCATTTTCTGCCAATCAACTTTTTTTTTTTTTAAATCTTTATGAGCGCTTTATTCAGGTGGTCGGCGATCTGAGAAGACAGAGGGTTTATACCCTAACAGACTGTCTTCCCCAATCAACTTTTTAATGGATTAAGTTACTTTGAGCCACTAAGATTGGTCCTAGTACCTTCAGCAAAGGTCCTAAAAAAGTCTCCTAATGTCCCGTTGAAAGAAACAAGAGCCTCACTGTTTTTTAATCACAAGTACAATCTGAGTAGACAAAATATACTGATATCTGGAGTAAACAACCCCAATAACAAGGCTATAAACCATATTAGATAAAAGGATGACCAAGCTACAGGTCAAAGAACCCTGTTTTAAAACAGGTTTGTATGCCTGGCCAGGTAGCTCAGTTGGTTAGAGCAACGTCCCAATATGCCAAGGTTGCATGTTTAATACCTCGCCAGGGTACATAAAGGAAATCAACAAATGAATGCATAAAGAAGTCTCTCTCTCTCTCTCTAAAAAAATCAATAAAAAAATAAAAAAACAGGTCTTGTTCTTCCATTTAATCCTTTTGCTTGTAGCAATAAATGGGAGGCTATAATATACTTGCATTCTTGCTCAAGATTGCAAGAGTCAAAAAAGTTAACGATAAGAAAGCACTTGGATAATAAAATATACAAATACCAAGACATGTTAAAAAATGAAGTTAAATTTTCCATTAATTTTTTTCTTCTGAGTCTTTCCAAGATCGGTCCTTTTCTTGTTAAAAATACTCCCAGATTTAAGAGGTTACTAGTAAAGAAAATTTAAATCAGAACCAAATTTTTACTTAAGATAAAATACTTTCTTGTGAGTTCCCATTCTTCCTCTGCAGAAAACAAAGGATATTTTATGCTCTGTGATTAAAATCCTCTAAAATTTGGACAACACAGAACTCCCAACAGGTATGGAGCAGAAGTTCTTGCAAACTGGCAACTAGAACAGTTATGAGCAATATTTTCAAGTAATATTGCAATCTCTTTTACACTTGGCACTCCAGAAAGTTGAAGACATTCTAGTGTATCTAAGTAAGAGTCTTATATTACTGATAACTTTTACATGCAACATCAACATGCTATTTCATATATATTTAGTTAGTAAATCATGTTTAATATTCCACAACAGAATGAAATGAATATAAACAGTTGGCATTTAAAACTCTAAATAAAAACCTATTATCAAGTATTAACCTTTATTTAATGATTAACTATTTGTCTTCACCCTTACAAACAAATGTTCAATCACTGTCATCAGAAAAATGAACCAAAACACACACACATGGGGTTAAATCTCTACAGTAAGAGGGAAAAAAGATGAAAAAAATTGCTAATGGAACAACTCAGATCAATATTTACCCCTTGTTGAAATAATCTAGAACCTACAAAAGGCAGAGAAAGACAAACTAAAACCACATTATGATGAAATTAATTACTGAATGCATTTGAAGATCTACCATTTAAATCTTCAGTATTCTGCCACATTGGTTAAAAATAAGGATACCTATTGGAATCACTAACTTAGGTCTGCCTCTGGAACTCTCCTAGGCTCCTAGCTCTCCTAAATGGAAGTATAAAAAAGAGAAAAGGTAGTGAGATAATACCTAACTTGCCTCAAATTACAATGATTTTGTCAATAGTTCAAGAATCACTACAGGTCCCAAGTAGAAGGAACTCCAGAAATAATTTCTGGGTGAAATATTTGGACATAAGCATAAAATAATGCAATATTTTATATAAAAACGATTTCAAAAACCTTTCATTTAAGGATCAATCTCAGTGGCTATTCAAAATATAATTTCATGGTACTGAATTATAAAGTTTTGATAGTTAAAAAACACAAAAATTCCCACTACCATCTTCATCTGCCATTGAAAAACCAAATTACACAATCTGAAAGCTACATTCCCTCTTATGAGTTTAAACGTGAAGTTCACAGCTCAAATGGTTACTCTTCAGTATCC
The DNA here is from genome assembly GCF_987537825.1 of Furipterus horrens. Taxonomy (NCBI): domain Eukaryota; kingdom Metazoa; phylum Chordata; class Mammalia; order Chiroptera; family Furipteridae; genus Furipterus; species Furipterus horrens. The sequence goes on from NW_028327180.1 coordinate 74,408,666, forward strand.
TCAAGGATGAAGCCTTAAGGCTAAAAGGGATAGTGAGAATATTTGTTATAGTTTGAGACTAAATCTCAAAAGAGATCTACATCGGAATTCAAGTACAAGTCCGTGGAGTTACATTCACAAAGTGTTCAAAACAGAAAACAAAGTAGATTATATGACCAATAAATCTTCAGCTAAGTTCTTTTCAGAAAATACACTTTTTCTTGCTTACCGGATCTTTGCAGAAAGGGGGAAAAAAATGTAATGGCACTTTAAAATCTGGATATTTAAAAACATAGTCTTTTATTATGAAACTTATTAAATATATATTATTTTAAGTGTAAAATAAAGACCACTTTATTTTTACACTAAATATCAATAACATGGTGCCGAGGGATTTAGATCTAGGTAGCCAACAGGAGATCAAAAAATTTCATTTGGCCAAATTTCTTTCTTCCTAGGACTAAATTCTGTCTCCTTATGATAAAAGATGATGAAAGTGCATTTAGCTATCTAATTACATTTTTTAAAATCCTTATGTGGTTCATCAGGAGACTTAAGACTTTTTGACAGCAATTCATCCTCTAATAATCTCAAACACCCACAAAAAACATGCCTATATCAGCAAATACTACCTAGATGACCAAAAGTTTAAGAAAGTTATTTTGTCCCTAGTGAGATTTTCCTTATTCTGTTTTAGAAGACAGGTACTGTTGACAGTTTAGTAGTGTATGACTCCAGACACTCAAAGTTGAATAGGAAGGCTAGGAGTTCAGGAAGAGGTTATTATTTTTAAAATAGCTTTTTGACAGAGAAACTACATACCATACGATTCATCCACTGAAAGTGTACAATTCAATGGTGGTTAGTACATTCCAAGTTGTGCAACCATCACAATTAATTTTAGAACATTTTCATCATCCCCAAAAGAAACTCCAAATCCGTTAGTAGTCAATCTCCATTCCCTCCAAATTTTCAGTCCTGTGCAACCATTATCTATTTTCTGTCTCTATAAATCTATCTATTCTGGATATTTCCTATAAATGAAATCATATATTCTGTGGCCTTTTGTATCTGACTTCTCTCACTCAGCATGTTTTTAAGGCTCACCCATGCTGTAGTTGGTGTAGTATATATCAGTACTTCAGTCCTTTCACTGCCAAAATAATATTCCATTGTGTGCATATACCACATTTACTTATCCCTCCATCAGTGCTGGGCATTTTAATTATTTATACTTTTTGGTTATTATAAAAAATGCTCCTATGAACATTCATGCAAGTTTTTGTGTGGACATTATATTTTTATTTCTCTTAGATATGTACCTAAGAAGTGAACTCACTGGGTCATATATTTAACTTTTTGAGGACCTGCCAGACTGTTTTCCAACTGGTTGTACTATTTTGTCTTCTTATCAGCAAATATGGAGGTTCCAATTTCTCCATGTGCTCATCAACACTTGGTATTATTTGACATTTTGATTCTAGTCATCCTAGTATGTATAAACTGGAATCTGTACATGATATTAATGTGTATTTCCCTAATGACTAATGATGTTGAGCATCTTTCCATGTGCTTATTGGCTATTTTTCATCTTCTTTGGAGAAATGTCTATTCAGATCCTTTGCCCATTTTAAAATTGGGTTGTTTATATTGCTGAGTAATACTTTTTATAAATATATTTTGGATAAATATTCCATATCGAAAATTATGACCTGCAATTTTTCTCCAATTTTAGGTGTTTTTTGCTTTCTTAAGGGTATCGTTTACAGCACCTGGGTTTTAAATTATGATGGATTCTAATTTATTTATTTTTTATTTTATTATTTATACTTTGGGGGGGTTTAACTTTCCAGTGTAACAACTCTTCTATCTGAGAAAGAAATGTGATAGTTATTAATTATAAGAAAGGCAAATTATTTTAGCACATTGAAAATAACTTCAAAAATGAAATCTAATCCCCAGACTTTAGCTATTCTCAACTTTAAGAAACTTGCCTGAAATAAAACCACTTTTTCAACTGAAAAAGAGCATACGAATGCAGGTACACTATATAATACAAAACTAGAATCAGAAAACTTGAATATTCGAGTCCACTTCAGGAACCTCCATAAGCCTCTCACTATATTTTTCTCTAAAATACTTTACAACTTCTACTCTATTAACCCAAAATAATTGTTATTGTGAAGTTTAAATGAGATATTTAAGTACCTGTCTTGTCCTGTTTGGAATCAAATACTATAGTCACTTATACTAGACAAGTCTGGACAGATCTGAATGTAATAATGTAAATGGACTTTTTCATCACATGTACTTAGTCTTTTAATTTGTAAAATCTGTTTAATCTGTAAAGTAATCTTTATAATAGGCCCTTGCTTTGATTCTTAAGCGTTTAGCAAACTAAAAACACTATTTTTAAGAAATATCAGGAAAATATAATTTTAAATACAAGCTAATATATTCTCATGTTTACTTGTCTTAATCTATTACTTCTTTGATACAAATGTTTCCAAGTATGCTCTTTTTTTCTATTTACTAAGTGTTACATTTTTCTGTGAATTAGTTTTGTGTAAAAAAAATCAGTCTTATTGAAATATCTTTCCTTTTAAAAGGCTAGAAAATAGTATAAGGGGGTAAAAACTATTTTGAGACAAAGTAGAACAGAAGGAAATCATCCAACATGTGCATTAAGATTTAATACATTACTTCAGACAGAATTAAGCAAATAAGTTGGACACTAAAAATAAGCTAAAAAGTACCTGTCTTCACAAGTATAAGCCAGCAGACACACACACACACACACAAACACACACACGCTCATCCCTAGTGTTATCTTAAAGAACGATACCTAGTTGGAGGTAAAAGCTCAAATATTCTACCCCAAAGTACCCAGATTGGGTGAAAGATAGGTAGGAAGAGACAAGAATAATTACAAAGACAATATCTGGCAAGAGAGGTTCAAAATGTAATAATCAGCAATACATACAGAAGATGATGGGATACACATAGAACTGCATCTTTCATGAACAAATAAGGGTCAACGCTGCCTCTTTTCTAGAGGAAAATAACCTTAGGAGTGTTTATTCATCAGTTCCAAAGTTCCCAAGAGGCAAATTGTTTTACTCCATCATTCCTTTTAAATACTTACTGTCATCTCCAACAGGACCTGCTGAACACTGTGCTGGGGGGTCCCGTGCCAGGTCATTCAATTCCTTAAGGGAGGAGAAAAAAGAAATGTATTCAACATAAATCTAACTGTTACCCATTAATAGAATTTTTCACTGTTACCAATATTCTCTGTCTCACTGGTAAAGGTTTTTTAGGAGCACTCCTTCAGATTCAGAAGGGTAGGTTAAAGTATTTCAGACTCTCGGATACAAATGTATGTTTTGTTTTGTTTTTTTCTAATTTTTAAAGATTGGAAAGAGAGGAAGAGAGGGAGAAAGAGATGAAGAGAAACATCAATGTGCAAGATACATCAATTAGTTGCCTCTTGCACAGACTCCACATGGGACCTGGCCGGCAACCCAGGAATATGCCCTGACCTGGAATCAAACCAGCGTCCTTTTGGTTCTCAGGTCTGCACTCAATTCACTGAGCAACACCATGTTTTAAATGGTGGATTATTTTTGCTTACAGTTTAAAGGTAAATATAACAAAGGTAAACACAATTATGTACTAAAGAGCCGCAAAAACTGTTTTAAAATAAAAACTCCATTTATTAGTTTTCAAAAAAGATCCATGGCCAGTTTTTGTTATTTCACAAAGATTAGGTTACACTCAGGACAACCTCTTGAAGTCATAAATGTTCCAAATTATACGGGATCATCTGACAAGATGTTGACATGTTTTCATATGATATCTACTACCAGGGTTCCAAAGGTAGTAGGAAAAAAAAAAAACACCTTAAAATAAAAATGCATTAAAAAGGTTGGCTGAAGTAATAAAACCCATCATAAAGTTTTATAATCAGAGATGGGTCTACCTGTAGTAATGCTCTACAACCAGACCCCAGCTTCTTAAGCTATTTAAACATAAGAGCCAACAAACCTGAGATCTGTTCCTGGGTGGAGATGTCAGAAAAACCCCAAGGCAGGAAACCATACTGTATTTCCTCTCCCCTTAAGTTGGTATTTGAGATAAAAATCAAACTCTGGGGAAGAACTAGTTTTAGATTTTATTTTATAATTAAAACAGTTAAAACCTAATATTTTAAAAGTACAATAAAAACTACTTACAATCATTGAATTAATAAAGATATGGTTTTAATATTCCAAATATTATATACTTTAAAAAATATATTATTTTTGTTTTTCTATTTTTTTCAAATATTATATACTTTTTAATTTGCAATACCATAGTTATCTCTGTAAGTCTTTTCCTCTGAGTTAACTTATTCAACCAGTCGTTTTGGTACATCAAATTATTCTGTTTTCTCCTATCTGTAAGCTTGGAGGACAAAACATAAAAGTACAGAAATAAAGTTTGTCTTTTTAAAGTGCTAAAATTGAGATAAAGATTTAACAATATTTACTTTTTCAAGTGTCTCAATTTCTGGATTTTGTACTTCTCTACAACACATTCCTTGCCCATTTCAAGATACAGTGCCCATTCCCAAATATTTTAATACAGGTCAGTATAACTAAGAATGCTTGCCTGATTTAAAACACAAAAGTTTTCTATTTCTTTTGACTAATACAGCAATAGATTGCTATTGAAACATAATCTGAATTGAACAGGCTACGCTGAAGTCTTGCCATGTTCATTAAGTGAAATTTTACTTGTGATTTATCCTTCGTATTTTGCTTCTTTCAAATTAAGTCATCCTTTTTTGTCCCTTTTTTACTTAAGTTGAATATAAGATCTATCAGTTCATTTCATGAGCCAGTATGATATAATTAATTTTAAAAATCTAGCCCAAACTTAGGCTAATAGACATTTAACACAGTCATTCAACAACTTCCTTGGTTCAAGGCATGGATATGGATGAATCTCACAAGCATAATACTAAGTAAAATAAGTCAGACATAAAAAGACTATGTTCTGAAAAAAAGAAAAAAAAAAGGCTACGTTCTGTATGATTTTATCAATATGACACTCTAGGGAAGGCAAACTTATATTGACAGAAACATCAATAGTAGTTCCAAGGGAGGAAGAGAGTTGGAGAGGACTGACTATAAAAGAATAAAAATGTGCGGATGATGAAAATGTTCTATATCATGACTTAGGTAGAGATTGAACAATTGTGTATATATTTATCAAAACTCACACTGATACTTAAAATTGTTGACAACATTTCAAAGTTTATTTTTAAAAAGTAGATATCCATCCATCTTTGTATATACATAAAATATCTCTTAAGAATATGTAAGAAACTGGTTAACAGTATTTGTCTTCAGAAGGAAAGCTTGCTTTGGGGGCAAGAATGGGAACTCTTACATATTCTTTTATACCTTTTAAATTTTATAACAAGTGTATTTACTTCCTTTTTGAAAAACAAATGACCAGTTCCTGGCTATAAATTTAGGTTAAAATAAAATATCTATTAAAAGTAGTAGGATAATTGAAATACTGAAATCACAGACTGAATAAACACAAAATTTGATGTCTGCATGAAGATGAAAAATGAAGCTGAATCTTAAATTTTAATAAAGGCATTGATTGACCTAGACAAATCACTTCGGCAGAAAAATACCCCAATATATCAGGGCTGTTTTTTGTTTAACAGTCGGCTTTATCATTTGGTTTTATACCTATACATTAATTTATTCAACTTTTTATTCTAAAAAAAATTACCAGGATTGAGTGTAGGGCTAAGACAAAACAAAAACCAAGGAATTATTCTACTTATTTAAAAACTTCTTTTCTGTAGAAAGAACAAGAGAAATAAAGTATATGCAATTAAATTTTTAAAAGACGGACAGTTAAAATAGGGAATCCTCAATTTCTTTTCTTTTTAAATTTTTTAAAAAGATTTTAATTTACTTTTTAAAGAGAAGGGAAGGGAGAGAAACATCAATGTGTGAAAGAGAGATACATTGATTGCTTGCCTCTCACACACCCCCAACTGGGGAACCTGGTCCGCAACCCAGGCATGTGCCCTGACTGGGAATTGAACCAGTGACACTTCGATTCGCAGGCTGGCTCTCAATCCACTAAGCCACATCAGCCAGGACGAGAATTCTCAATTTCTAAAAAGACTTTATATTCTAACTTCCCTTGAAATCTAAAAAAAAAAGTTAAAACTTATTTTGAGAGCAAATTATGTATTTTACTAAATGGTTCTCAATTTTAAAATTTTCCTTGGTGCTGTACACTGCCCTTGTGTGTCTAGGTATACAGAACTAATATTTTTACAGATTAAGGGTTATAAACTTAGATTCTCCGCAACTTTCCTAAGTGTTTCTCATCTTAGTTCAAACTGCCCCCAAAGCTTATACCAATTAATTTGAACTTTCTATGAACTTTTAAATATACTTCCTACTACTATCTTTTTGGACCAGGAATATGATTTCCAATGAAGAGATATGCAGGGATAATAACAGTGCCTTATTCCTTAAGAACACCTGTTTTCCAAAGGATCAGCGCTTATTTAAAGGTCATCAGTTTGATTCCTAGCCAGGGCACATACCTGGGTTGCGAGTTCCATCCTCACTTGAGGCATGCAGTAGAACCTAGAACCTATCAATGTTTCTCTCTCTCTCTCTCTCTCTGTCTCTCTAAGAAATGAAAAAATGTCCTTGGAAGAACACTGAAACCTCTGAAAGCCTTAGATATCTTTGTATCATAGCATTATTGCAAAAAGAAAGAAGCCTTCCTAACTCTGAGGGGAGGAAGTCCTACAAAGAATATACAGATTTCCTTTCCACTGTATCCCTAAGTACTCACTCGTTAGGTCATTAGTTAGTAAAAAGTAGTGCTTCTATTAGCTATTTTTAAATAACCCTCTTTCCTCAACCTAACAATTACAAAACAAAATACAGATGACATATAATAGAGATGTCTTCACCCTATTACATAAAGTGAAAGGAACAAGATGGGAAAATGAGAGGTTATAGTTAATTTTGTAGAAAAATGGCTCTAAAGTTTTAATACTTCTGAATATTGCTATATAAATATTTTTATCTTTGGTGATGATAATCAGAATATGAGAAGATTTAAGGAAATTATAACTCAGAGAATTATAATTTCAAAGTCAGAAGAGATCACTGAGACCAATTTCCAATTTTATAAGAAAACAAGATAAAAATATCTAACCCAAGGAAGATACTAGTAATTAGCAAAGTAAGGATGTGGTGTTCTATAAAACTAGACAATGTTCTATTATATCACGCTTTTTTAGTCTGGATCTAACATACTAGAAATGTACAAGTTAGAATGTCTGAGAACCTTTACGTTGCCCAGGAAATTAAGCTAAACCTACTTTAACAATATTGAACTGGAAAGAAAGAATAGCTAGATCAGTAGTAGTTCTCAAAAATGAGGTCTTGGCACAGCAGCATTGTATCACAAGAAAACATTAGAAATGCAAATTCTCAGGCTCCAGCCAGACTTACTAAATCAGAAACTATATATAGAGTTTAGCCTAACAATATGTTTTAACAAGCCCCCCAGAAAATCATGATGTACACTAAATCTTGACAACCCTTATGTTTGACACATTAAGCATTAGATACAAAAGACAATACCAGAAAACTCACTACTAGCAAGATGGGGAGGGAAAAGAAGGTGAAGGGCAAAATGGTAGCACAAATGAAGAATTCAAGAAAGGGGTGAGACGTAGAAACATTAAGACGTATTGCACATTTTCAAGACATAAGGGAAGGGAAGTAGTTCAACACTACACAGTACTGCAACCTCCCTGCTCCAATTCTATCAGTTCCAACAGACAATAACTTAATTTTTGCTACTCGTTTATGTGTCCTTACAGTACTTGAAGCTAATACTTGAAAATAATTGCTGGAGTATTTAAAATTACAATTTTTTTAAATTTGGGAAGTATTAGTAACTCATAGTTATAAGGAATTTGAAAGAAACAATATAATATTTGACAATATCAAATTATAGATCTCAAATTATCTGGCACCAACAGACTTAACATCTTGGCACTCTCACATACTTACTGTTTCTTTCTTAGTAATGCTGCCACCTTTTATTATAAAGACAAGTTAATGAAAACATGTATCAATATTAATCTTTCCCTGAACTGAGTATAAGGAGAAGTGGTAACCTTATTTAAGATTAGTCTACACCTACTTCTGGTCAAGATGGAGACCTAGACAGACACGCTGCGTCTCCCTCCACAACTAAGAAGGAATACAACTGCCTCAAAACTAGACACAACCAGAAGTTCCAGAAAATGAAGCTGCATGAAGCCCAACAAAAAAAGATATAAAGAAGAAATACTCATCCAGACAGGTAGGAGGTGTGGAGCTAGGGCAGAGAGGATGCGGTGTGGTGGCGGCAGTGGCAGCAACAGCGGCAGGCCAATGGAAAGTGCAGTCACGTGTTTTAAAACGTAGGGAGGGACACCTGGGGAGCACTCCCAGCACCAGATCAGACTGCACAGCTCATGGTCCCAACACTGGGGAAAATAAAGCCTCATTGCTCCTGACTGTGAAAACCAGTGGGGTTGGGGCAGAGGAAGAAACTGCTGGTTTCACAGTAGAGTCTGCTTGTTTAAAGGGTCCACAGTGCTAGAACATCTGCAGACCCACCCACTCTGGGAACGACAGCCAGGGCAACAGCTAAAGAGGTGTCAGTCTCATACTAAGTGGGAGAAGTGCCTGGAAAGGGGGAGAGTGCTGAGCAAGAGGCATTGTTCCCTCTCAGACCCATTCCCCACATACAGTGCCACAACATGCTGACACAGGTCACCCTGTGCTGACGAATACCTATGGCTCTGCCCCTTACAAAGTAACAGGAGCAACAGCTCTACCTGAGACACAGAGGCAAACAAACACAGGAGCCTGTCAAGATGAGGAGACAGAGAAGTATGGCCTGAAAGAGAGAACGGATCAAGGTTCCAGTGGCAGAACTAAGTGATGAGGAGAGAGCCAACCTAACAAACAAGGAGATAACCAACCTAACAGATGCAGAGTTCAAAACACTGGTGATAAAGATGCTCACACACTTGACAGATATGCTTAAGTACGGCAAACACATAAGGGAAGTGAAGGCTATGTTAAATGAAATGAAGGAAAATCCACACAAAACCAATGGTGAAGGGGAGGAAACTGGGGTTCAAATCAATGATTTGGAACATAAGGAAGAAAAAAGAGTCAACCAGTACAGAATGAGGAAACAAGAATTGAAAAAAATGAGGAGAGACTTAGGAACCCTGGGACAACTTAAATGTGCCAACATCTGAACCACAGGGGTGCCAAAAGGAGAAGAGGAAGAGCAAGAAATTGAAAACTTATGTGAGAAAATAATGAAAAACCTCCCAAATTTGTTGAAGAAAATAAGATATACAAGCCCAGGATGCACAGAATGTCCCAAACAAGCCAGACCCAAAAAAGACCACACCAAGATATATCATAACTAAAATGCCAAAGGTTCAAGATAAAAAGAGAATCTTAAAAGCAGCAAGAGAAAAGCAGATTTTCCTAACAAAGGGGTGCCTATAAGACTATCAGCTGATTTCTCAAAAGGAACCTTGCAGGCAAGAAGGGACTGGCACAAAGTATTCAAGGTGATGAAAAACAAGAATTTACAACCAAGATGACTCTATCCAGCAAAGGTATCATTTAGAATGGAAGGGCAGATAAAGTGCTTCCCAGACAAGGTAAAGCTAAAGGAGTTCACCATCACCAAGCTATTATTATATGAAGTGTCAAAGGGACTTATTAAGAAAAAGATAAAAATTATGAACATTAAAATGACAACAAACTCATAACTATCAACAACTGAATTTAAGAAATAAAAACAAAATCCAACTAAGCAAACCAGGATAGGAACAGAATCATAGGTGTGGGGATCATTTGGAGGGTTATCAGCTGGGATGGGGAAGGGGGAGAAATGGGGGAATGGTGCAGGGATTAAGCAGCAAAACTGTTTGGTACAAAATAGACAGGCAGAAGTTAAGAATAATATAGGAAAGGGTGAAGCCAAAGAACTTATATGCATGACCCATGGACATGAACTAAGGGGGTTGGGGTGGGATTATTGGAGGGAAGGGGGGTACTGGGCAGAGGGGAGCAAAGGGAAAAAAATTGGGACTACTGTAACAACATAATCAATAAAATATACTTATTTTAAAAAAAAAAGATTAGTCTACACTTCCTTCAAAAAATTCAAGTCAACTAAAGTATGGAATACATCCACCACAAAACTTACCACCCAGCTTTGCAAAATCTTAATACTACTATATTAAATGTGGATCTTTAAGAAGTCCCCTGTGTATGTTTTTTGAAGTAATTATTACCCTGAATTTAGTGTTTATCATTCCCTTGCACTCTTTTATACTTTTCTGTGTTCATAAACAATAGTCTTAGTATCATGTTTTTTAACTTTTATTTTAAAAGTGCTACATGGCATGTATTCTTCTGTACTTTGCTTTTCCCTCAACATACTATTTTTCCATAAAGATACACAAGTAGATCTAGTCTACTCATTCCTTTTTACCATTGTTTTATTTTGCTATTCAATGTCTAAATCACAATGGATCCTTCTAGTTGATGGACATTTAACGTACTTAGTGTATTTTTCACTATTACAATGTTTAAATAAAAATTCTCTTTTATTCTTGTATATGCAGCACAAGTTCCTCTAGGTAAACCCTTCTTTGATTTACCTAAAAATACGACCCACCCCCCAACTTCTTTTTAACCATGCAACAATGTCTTTTATTAAGTTTGGGCTTTTAGAATTACGTATTTCTTCAATCCACACACACAGGTAAAAATAAGTATATTACTGAGCACACTGGAACTTGCGAACTTGATCACTGCCTAGAGAAGGAAAAATTATTCCTAAAACATGCCTAACCAGGAGGCCAATTCATGTGCCAACCTCCAAGAACATGGAGATAACGTGACGATGCCCACCTGAACCTTTATTCATACCATTTGATAACCCTCCTTCAGGCCCATATTAGCAGCACATTTCTTGCCAACAATCATTAAATGTCCAAGAAGACTTTCATCATCATCCAATACTAAAGAAATCTGGAATATGTTTCCTGGGTATCACCAGAAAATGTGCCGGTGCTTGAGGGGAACCCCTTTTTAGTTAATAATTTTCTCATCATCTCTATAGTTAATGTTTCATTCAACTTATTTGCTATTTATTAAACTGAGATGCTTCCATTATTAAAGAAGAATTTTCTTCTAAATGTCTAAGTGAATGACTATTTTCTAAGTTTATAAAAACTCTAGATGTTCTTCACATTTTAATAACTGGTTCTACAAAAACACTGCATGGAGATCTTGATATTGCAAATATTGAAAATTAACCATCTGATGTATAAATATATTCATGAAAATAAGTTTCCGTGAGGATTATTTGGTTGTTCTATAATCTATGTTCTTGCTGATATCTGTAGGAGATAATAGGCAGAATTCAGGTTTTTGAGTCTTAACATTATTTGCTCTTAGGTACTTTAAGCAAGTCATTTAACTTCTCCAGATCAGTTTTCACACCTGTAAAACAAGGAAGTTAAACTAAAAAAGACGTTTACAAAGCACAGTTTGGTTACAGGTTTAAGGGTCCATTAAGTGTGAGAAATATTATAAACCACATCCTTATAAGAATATTTAGGCCCTAGCTGAGTAGCTCAGCTGGACAGAGCACCAAACCAATATGCCAAGGTTGTGGGTTCAATCCCAGGTCAGGGCACATACAAGAATGAACTAATGAATGCATAAATAAGTGGAACAACAAATTTATGCCCCCCCATCAATAAATAAAAATATTAAAGAAAAAAAAGAATATTCAAGGTTCTAAAGAAGTCTTATATAAAAAAAATACTATTAATTGGACTCAGAACCAGGATTTGCCCCTTTCCCTAGCCCATTCGTCCTACACCACATTCCCAATCCAAAATTTTATCCTCACAAAAGGCCTAAGGTCTATAGTAAAGTCAGAAATAAGTCTTAAAAAAACAAGAAAAAACTTTTTATCCTAAACAAATAAATGTTACTGTTTTAGAATAAAAGCCTTTCAAACATGGCATAAGAGAAATCCACACAACATGACTGAAATTCTCCTATAGTTATTTTTTACAACTATATCTTGTCTCCCCAAGCTAGACAATAAATTACTTCAAAGTGATTTAAAAGAAAAACTTATAGTGGTAAAATACACATACATAAAACTTAACAACCTATCCATTTTAAATATATAGATTAGTGATATTAAATACATTCATAAGATTGTGTTAAAAGTGTTTTTTAAGAGAATGCTTCTAGAGGAGATAGCTCACATACAAGCAGCTTTTCAGACATGGTTAATACAACATCAATTTCCTTTCCAAAGTAGAATACATGTTTACATGTTTCCATTAATTTTCAGAGGGGGATTTTTGAAAGATTTTATTTATTTTAGAGAGGGGAAGGGAGGGAGAAGGAGAAAGAGAAAAACATTGATGTGTAAGAGATACACTGATCTGCTGCCTCTTGCACAACTGAGGACCTGGCCCCCAACCCAGGCATGTGCCCTGACTAGGAATCAAACCGGTGACCTTTCAGTTTGCAGGCTGGCACTTAATCCACTGAGCCACACCAGCCAGGGTAAGATTTTTTAAAAATTATTTTTGTCAAATTCCAGAAAATCCTTACAAATGCTATTTATGTGACAATGTTGATAGCTTCTAGCTGTGATCAAATAAATATATAGTTGATGTGTCCTTGGCTTAAAAGTTTTACTAGATAAAAAGGGGAAAATATTTCTCTTATGAAGCACACAGGATTTATTTATTTACTTATTTAGCACTACTATTAACACTTATTAATAAGATATACCTATATACACATATTTTTTTCTTCAGGAGTTTACAATCTAGCCAGGCGGATAAGACTGGCTTACTAATAATATGAGTGCTAAGAAATATCTAAGTACCCTGAGATATACAGGCCCCAAAGAAGTAACTTCAGGCTGGAAAGGACTTATGAAGGAGGTGACTTTTAAGTGGATAATGAAGCACAAGTAGGGTTTCAACAGGCAGAGATTTTAAGTGAGGGCATTTTAAATGTCTGGGGTAGCAAGAGAAAAGAAATGGAGATGAGCCCTGGCTGGGTGGCTCAGTTGGTTGAAGCATCATCCTGTACACTGAAAAGTTGCAGGTTCGATTCCTGGTTACAGTACATACCTAGGTTGTGGTTTCAATCCCTAACAGATTGTGATGTTTCTCTCTCACATCGATGCTTCTTTCTCTGTCTAAAGATCAATAAAAACACATCCTCAGATGAGGATTAAAAAGAAAGAAATGGAGATGAGAAGAGAAATAATGTTTTGGAAAAAAGCAGTACAAACCCATTTGAGCAGAAGGAACAGTTTGCTTCTTGTGGTTCTTGACCCCGGGAGTCTATCCATCAAACTATTTCTCAGAAGAGTCCAATCACATTCGTTGGCAAATTATGACTAACACTTCATAGTGGCTGAGATTATTATTCACCTTGTGACTGTTATAAACCCAGTGCTTTTATTTTTGACATTTTATTGGTGTGCTGGAATTAGACAAGTACAGTTTAGATTTGTTACCTAAATGATTATCATACCCTAAGACTAAATGCCCTGGACCTTTTGGGCTTAATTTGTCTCTGTACTTGAGTTTACAGATATTCTAAGATTATTAATGCAGGGACATCCTTTCCCCTTCTCCATAATATCCCAGACTCACAGAAATGGACATTGCTTCCAACAAACAAAAGGAAAGAACACATTTTGTCTTCACTTCTGTGGAAATTCTACTGGAGAAAATCAAGTCTCAAAACAGGTCTCCTATCTAATCTATCTTTCTGCCATCTGCACCAAATGAGCAGTTGTTCTTTTGAAATTTTTGATGGTTCCAGGACTTAAAAAATGTTACCAAAAGCCAGCACATATCTTCAAAAAGGGAAATGATATGCTATTTAAAGATAATAGCAAAAATTTTCATTTATATAATTGTTATACTAAAAAATTTAGTATAGGCACAGCACAGTTTTAAAACACAACACTAAATACTTCCAATTAAAAAGATGAGTGTTGCCCTGGCTGGTGTGGCTCAGTGGATTAAAGTGCCAGCCTGTGAATTGAAAGGTCACCAGTTTGATTCCCGGTCAGGGCACATGCCTGGGTTGCCAGCCAGGTCCCCAGCTGGGAGCATGCAAGAGGCAACCAATCAATGTATAGCTCTCTCACACATCAATGCTTCTCTCCTTCTCCTTCTCCCTCCCTCACCCCCGAAAAACAAATAAATCTTTAAAAAAAAAAAAAAGAGGTTAGTGTTCACAGGCTGCTTTTTTAGGATGAAAAAATATTTTTTATTCCCCAGGGACATCCTTCTTTCTCTAAGCAGCTACAGCATTCATTCACTGCACTACAAAAATTTAGTATCATATGTGATACTGTATAGTAATATTTCATTTTCAACTTTTCATCCTCAACTATGAAAAGTTAACTTCTGTATGCCCTCACCTCCACCCCTTAAATGCTTAATTATAAATTTCTTTAGTGAGAGACAATGTGTATATTTTTTACTGCATTTCAGAGACTAGAATGTAAGTGGCATTCCAATGCCTAAATGAGTAAAATTCCTTCTCCTTTCAGTTACTGAAGCAGTGGGTCAATGTCTTCAACATACTATGTCCAAAATGGGGGTGGCACAGAGCCAGGTGAATGAGAAGAGTCTATGTGCTAATGGACAGAGATGAAGCATCTATGCTAAAGACTCTACCACTCACTAAGTAAGCGCCAAAGAAAATACTGAAATGCTAGGAAAATAGCTTCTTCCTGACCTGTGGACAACCATCTGGGTAACCAGGATCTTCTACATCAGCTGATTCCTTAGTTAACTACAGTTGATCCTTGGGCAACACAGGAGTTAGTATAATTTTTGACTCCCCAAACCTTAACTACTAATAGTCTACTGCTGATTGGAAGCCTTACTAATAACATAAACAAGATGATAACACATATTTTGTGTTATATGTATTCTATACTGTATTCTTTTTTTAAAAAGATTCATTTATTTATTTTTAGAGAGAGGGGAAGGGAGAGAGGAAGAGAGGGAGAGAAACTCAATGTGTGGTTGCCTCTCGCACACCCATAACTGGAGACCTGGCCCAGAACCCAGACATGTGCCCTGAGTGGGAATTGAATCAGCAACGCTTTGGTTCATAGGCTGGTGCTCAATCCACTGAGCCACACCAACCGGGCTATACTGTATTCTTATAATAAAGTAAGCTATAGAAAAGACAATGTTATTAAGAAAACCATAACAAAGAGAAAATACTATATACAGTACTGTGTGTACAGTAGTCCCTCTCTATATCATGGTTCACTTATTGCAGCCTCACTGTATCACAGGATTTTAAAAAATATTATATTTAATTATTTATCGCGGATTTTTCGCTATATCGCGGGATTTTGCAGTATTGTATATGTATGTTGTTAAAGTTACATAGGTTTAAGAGTCTAGAATATGTTTAAGAACATAAGTAGTGTTTATAAAAGTGTGGAAAAGGTAAATAAGGGAGTGGGAACGGTTTATAAGTGTATGGGAAGGGTTTATAAAACCTTAAAATATATATAAATACTAAAATAAACGTAAGGTTCCTACTTCGCAGATTTTCACCTATCGCGGGGGGTGGGGTGGTGGTGGTGGTGGTGGTGGTGTGTGTGTGTGTGTGTGTCTAGAATGTAATACCCGCAACAAGTGCGGGAATACTGTATTAGAAAAAATCCACATGTAAGTGGGCCCCCACAGTTCAAACCTGTGTTGTTCAAGGGTCACTACCACACTCCTGTATAACACTAATTACCATGTACTATAGTCCCAAGCTTCAGAAACTGAGGAAATAAATTTTAATATCATTATCTGTTGTGCTTCTGTGCTATTTAAAGTTGTAAGACATGGGGACCTCAAAAAGAGGTAAAATTGTCATCCTATTTCCCATTATACCCTGTAAAACTGCACCTCTTCCCTGTAAAAAAAAAAAAAAAAAAATCCACATACTATTTTAAGTAAGTAGCATATGGTTAAATTGCTATACTCTGATATTTTGAAATATATTAAAACTGTTAAACTAGAACTGTAAATCCTTGAAACTTAAAAGTAATACTTCTCATGGACTTCACTTTTCCACCAAAGCACAGTCAGTTTTTGTGTCACAAATTCTCTAACACTAACCTAGGGAGTTCAAAATGATGAATCTTCCCACAGTTACATCAGTCTTCCTATAGACCAACAATCTCTATGATAGAAAGTTAGGTACGTGACCAACAGTCAAGAAAGCTGTTAAATTTTACTATGCTAGAAGACTGGTTATGTATTTGGCAAAGCTGTTTCATGTGATGAATCAAAGCACAAAAAAATACAATTCAAGTTAAAAAAAAAAAAAAAAAAAAGGCCTGAACCAAGTCTCAGGTCTGGGATTATATTTTAGAATAATTATTCAAAACACCAACTGACTTTAGAAAAACGTTTTTGCATCTCCCTGGAACAATCCAAACTCCAAAACGCTATACTAGACAATAATAACAAAAGTGTGAATAGGTACATCTGAAGAAATGTCTTTTCAAAATTACATTTTATGTAAGCTTAGAGATAGGAGCTCTTTGTCCATGTTGAAATCACTTCAGATGCTACCTACTCAAGTATCTTCTGCAAAGTAATAGAAGCACTTATTACTGTCTTGGGGGTGAATATTACAGTACCACGACAATAAGAAAAATTAAGTTTCTGTTTTCCTATGATGAAATTCACAATCTAAATGGATTTCCATTTTATTTGCAGAGGATTAGACAGAAAATTCAAGTCCACAGTGAGGCTGGCGGAAAGTCTGGTACCACAATGAGCATTATCTGTTTCAAAAACATTTTATACTTTCTGATATTAAGAACAAAACATAGCATTTGTAAAAGCAGTTTTTAATATGGCAGGTCTGACCAATTAACTTACAAGGAATGCTTAACTCAAATAACCACTACAGTGGTGCCACTTCAGAATTCTGAGAGCATTTTTGAGATTAACAAAGAGGAGGTGGCAAGCAGAGAAGTCCTTTGGTATGAAACATTTTGACTCAAGTTTAAAAAAATAGCACTACCTAGTCAGCTTCAAGTTTC
This sequence comes from Furipterus horrens, assembly GCF_987537825.1. Lineage (NCBI taxonomy): Eukaryota > Metazoa > Chordata > Mammalia > Chiroptera > Furipteridae > Furipterus > Furipterus horrens. The sequence continues at coordinate 74,425,910 of NW_028327180.1, forward strand.
CTAACACATGTGTGCTATCAATAAAATGTGTTAAGTGGAGAGTCTTAGTAGGAGCAAGGCTGATAGTAAGAAATTCTTTCGTCCTGCAACTCAATTTTATCTGACATTTTCCAGAACAGACAGACATCCAGGAAAAGGGCCACCTCCGTGGTCATTAGGCTGGTAGTGTTACAGGAGAAACTTAATAAAAGGTAAAAATACAAAAGAACCTAGTGATTACATTTTAATGCTACAAGAAATAATTTAATCCCAGTACATACATGACTTTTTAGAACACTTAGATCCTAATACCTTTTATCATTTTCATTTCTTTTCCTTAGTACCCTGGCACTAGCATGAACAAAGCAACTTGGGGGTCAGGAGAGATTGGGGGAAATGAGGAGATGTTGATCAAAGAGTACAAACTTCCAGTTAAAAGACAAGTAAAAGTAAGTTCTGGGGACCTAATGTACAGCATAGTAACTATAGTTAATAATAGTGTATTACATAGTTGAAACTTGCTGAGAATAGATCTTAAAACACACACACCAAAAAAAAGGTAATTACATGCTGTGATGAAGGCATTAACTAACACTATGGCGATAATCATTTCACGATATGTTAACTGTATCAAATCAACACTGTGTATCTTAAGCTTAAACCATATTACATATCACTTATATTTCAATGAAGCCGGAAAAAATAAACAAAGCTATTCAGTAAGTTATTCTGACAGAAAAAGAGCAAGCCCCAACTAAACGGCTAGACTTTCTAAAACAATCATATTTTGAGGTTTCACATCCAGCAGCCTTTTCTTTCCCCTCTATTCTTTCTTTCTCCTATTGACTGGTCAAATAAATCTCCAGAAAAAATTTTTGAAATCAATATTTTGAAAGTGTTAATTTAACATTACTTAACCATTATAATTACTTTTAATGAGTCCTAGCTGGTGCAGCTCAGTGGATTGAGTGCCAGCCTGTGAACCAAAAGGTCATCAGTTCGATTCCCTGTAAGAGCACATGCCTGGACTTCAGGCCAGGTCCCCAGCAGGGGGCGTGCGAGAAGCAAGTGATCCATGTATCTCACTGTTGTTTCTCTCCCTCTTTCTCCCTCCCTTGTCCTCTCTCTAAAAGAAAAATAAATAAAATCTTTTTTTAAGAAAGAATTGTTTTAATGAATCCAAAGAAGCAAAATTCTATCACATAATTAAGTTTATAACAAATGACCTTATCCAAGAAGAAAATACTTTGTTATTAAGACAAAATTTACTACATTTTCCCCTGTAAGTAATCATGTCCAAAGATAGCTGCCAACAATTTCTCCCTTCCCTGTAAGAACACACTACTTCTCTTATCAAGAAAGTCTAGCCCTGGCTGGTGTGCTCACTTGGTTGGAGAGAAGTCTTGTAAATCAAAAAGTTGCGGGTTCAATTCCCGGCCAGAACACACACCTAGGTTGCAAGTTCAGTCTCTGGGGCGCCTACAAGAGGAAACCAACAGATGTTTTTCTTTTGTATCAATGTTTCTTTCCCTCTCCTGCTCTCTCTAAAATCAATAAGCATGTCCTTGGGTGAGGATTAAAAAAAAAGGAAGTAGCTGTCTTATTTTGCCCTGGCCGGTGTGGCTCAGTTAGAAGTCATCCTGTGAACCAAAAGGTCTCAGGTTCGATTCCTGGTCAGGACACATGTCTAGGTTGCGGATTCGTCCCGTCAGAGTGTGTATGGAAGGCAACCTATCAATGTCTCTTTCCCTTCTTTCCCTTGTTGGGAAGGCCATTTAGGAGTAGGAGATGCACATCCTAGCCAACGGTCAGCATCAAGGCCCCAGACATGTGGGAAAGGGTCTTCTTAGACCTTCTAACCCTGATGCCAGAATTCAGCCATAGGAATGACTCTGGCTGACGACACATGAAGCTAAACCACTTGTCAGTCCACAGAATCCTATGAAATAATAAATCATTGTTTCAGGCACTAAATTTTGGAGTCATTTGTTATACAGCAAAGCTAACTGATAAATGCCCCTATATGTCACTAAAGAAAATAGGACTCTGAATAATAGATCCTTCCAACAATTATCACCATGACAGTTTGTCAGCAAAATAATAACAAATTTCTAACTCTGCTAAATACTAAAACAAACAAAAAGTCTACCCTCTTAACTGAAAGCTATTGATCCAAGAGAAATAATTTTAATATTTTAAAATACTGTTAAGAGGGGAAAGTCATAATAAAAGTAGTTTATTTCAAGTGATCCATATCCCTTCAAATTTAACATTCTAATACATTGCCCAAGGTCCTTTATAACACCAAATAATAAATAATATATAATCTTAGCAGGTATAAATATTTACCTAAAACCTCCAAGGAAGTAAATAAGTTACCCACTTTAGCTAAATTTAGAAGACAGCTGTTTTTAAATGTTATGTATTAATCTATGAGAAAATCATAAACTATTTCTAAACTATATAAATGTCTAATACTTTTATCAGCTACATATAAGTAAACAGATCCACAGGGGTTCTGTATTTTACGACTTTTGAAGTACCTGTTCCTTTAAAGGTACAATTTCTAGAAATATAAATTTTGATATAACACTACAGCATGTGCTAAAAAATATATATATAGGAAGAACTATTGAAAGTATCTCAGATTTCCAGGCAAGGTGACAAACATTACTTTTACTCTCTCCCCAAATCCTATTACAATAAGAGGAAACAGATTTTTTTTGAAGGCTTAACCCACCAGTACAAAAAATGAGTGGAGAAAACAGCAGCAAAACTTTTGGAAACTAAAACGCAGATTGATAACTGATAGTGATGTAACAGTCACAAAAAGTTCATGGGAAAAACTCAAGAAGGAACCAAATTTAATTGACACAGGCTCATAAATTGACTGGTTAAGTAGGGCTAAAAACAGGAGGACTGCTTGCAAGTCTGAGTAGATGAGGATACAATCAGCAGTATCTACAGAATGTGGGTCAGTATAGAGAACAAGGAACCTGTTTTATTCAACAAAAGTGTATAAAAAAAGAGGGATAATTATATATTAAGAAAGACTTAAAAGACATCAACCAATTCGTTGACTTTGCTTATATACTGATTCAAACAAATGTAAAAAAATCTAATTCGAAAGAAAAAATATTTTAACCAGACATTTGCTATCAAGAAATTATTTTTTAGCCCTGTCTTTTTCTATAGTGTGTTATATTTGTCATAAGGGCTTAAAAAAAGTCAATTATAAATTCTCATATCCTGTAGTTGGCTGTCTAAAAATTCCGTAAAACAATTTGCCAATATTTTACAAAAAAATAAAAGGCTCACACTCTAGAACCAAATAATTCTACTTACTATATGTACACTAAGAGACATCTATGAGGAATAATGAAGCTTAAAGGCCTATAATAGCAAAATCTTGGAAACAAATGCCTATCACGGGGGAATAAATTTTTAAAAATATTTTTGATATATATGCATTCACTGAAATGCATGTTATTTAAAATGTATACACATAACCCCTGACTTACAATAGTTCACCTTACAATTTTCTGACTTTAGAGTGGTATGAAAGTGATACACATTCAGTACAAACTGTACTTTGAATTTTGATATTTTCTTTGGGCTAGCAGTATCTGGTATGATGCTCTTGTGATGCTGGGCAGCGGCAGTGAGCTACATGATCATAAGGGTAAACAACCAATACTCTACAGTGTACTGTGTTGCCAGCATTTTCTAAATGTAGAGTTTTGGGTTTCCACATCTCATCATGTCTAAAAAATGCCCACCCGTGTCTCCTGCTTCCGGTGAGAACAGGAAAGCAGTTACTCTTGAGATGAAACTCAAGATAACTGCCCAACTGTAGGCTAATGTGAGTGTTCTGAGCACTAATGAGGTAGGCTAAGATAAGTAAGCTACGATGTTCATTTCAGGAGGGTGGATGTATTACGTGCATTTTTGACAAGATGTTTCCAACTCACAATGGGTTTCTCGGAATATAATCCCACTGTAAATTGAGACACCATCTGCACATTTCCATAACATGTAAATCTGACAACAACCAAAAGAATCTTATATGTTGCTTATAGATAAAAATCTTAAAACTTTAAGCCTTGACTGGTGTGGCTCAGTGAGTTAGGCATCGTCCCACAAACCGAAAGGTTGCTGGTTTGATTCCCAGTCAGAGCATATGCTTGGATTACAGGCCAGGTCCCTGATTCAGGGTGTTTGGGAGAGGCAACTGACTGACTGATGTTTTTCTCACACATCAATCAATGTTCCTCTGACACACTGATGTTTCCCTCCCTCTCTTTCTCCCTCCCTTCTCCTTTCTCTAAAAATAAATAAATAAATTCTTGAAAAAAAAATCTTAAAACTTTAAAATGTAAAAATAATGTGCTGTCTAGGATACTTCCCTGACTCTGGATTCCTCCAGTGAATGTCCTCCCCTCCCAAGCAACAGGCTGTAGGTTTGTTTTCTGAAGAGGATAAAACAGAAGGTCTCAGGACTGAGAGACAGTAAGCACAGTCAACAGCACAGATGATGTACGGCAAACAGGAAAGTTAAGTGAACACTTCTATACGCATTTTGTTCCCAGTGGTTTTGAGAACACTGGAAGCCTGGCCTAAGAAGATCCTGAGGAAAACCTAACCAATACAATGTGAAGAGCTATATAATTCAGTGGCATTAGTGGTTGATCTGTAGAAATAGCCAAGCCAGCAAACCATACTGCCAAACCTTACCCCCATATGCTCAGACCTTTTAAGCAGCTTTTTAATGCCCTCCTCTTAAATTTAAAACTACAGGCAACTGACAATGAAGGAATCAGCTATATGATTCATCTATAACATGAATGACCAAAACAATGTTGAGAAAAAAAGCAAAAGAAAACAAAGACCATGCAGGGAGAAGAAAATGTCAAAACAAAAGAAAAACTATCATAAATACCCTTAAAGATAAGAGAAGTTATTGCTTCTATGAAACAAGAGTAAAATCCTTAAAACAAACATACATTCTGAGAATGAGAAAGTCTTTCAGAAAGTAGATAAAAGACTTGCAGTGTTATTTAGAATAGCCAAGATATGGAAGCAACCCAAATGCCCAGCAACAGAGGAGTAGATAAAAAAGCTGTAGCACAGCCCTGGCCAAATGGCTCAGTTGGTTCAAGTGTAGTCCTGTACACCAAAAGGTCAGGGCACATAACCTGGTTGAGGGTTCAGTCCCTGCTTGGGGTGTGTACAGGAGGCAACCAATTGATGTTTCTTTCTCACATCAGTGTTTCTCTCTCTTTCCCTTCCTCTCTATTAAAAAAATATATATAGCAAACATATCCTCAAGTTAAAAGCTGTGGTACATATATAATAGAATATTACTTGGCCACAAAAAAAGAATGAAATCTTACCATTTGAGACAACACAGATGGAACTAGAGGATATTATGCTAAGTGAAATAAGTTAGAGAAAGATAAATACCACATGATTTCACTTATATGTGGAGTATAAAGAGCAAAATAAACAACATAGAAACATATTCATAAATAGAGATCAGACTGATTGGTTGCCAAGAGGGAGGGGAGTTGGGGGGCTGGATGAAAAAGGTGAAGGAATTAAGAAGTACAGATTGCTAGTCATTAAAACAGTCATGGGGATGTAAACAGAGCATAGGGAATATAGTCAATAACTGTATGGTGCCAGGTGGGTACTTAAAATATCAGGGGGACCACTTTGTAAAGTATGATTGCCTAATCACTATGCTATACACCTGAAACTAATGTAAAATAATACTGAATGTAAATTGTAATTGAAGAAGTAAAACAATTTTAAAAAGGAAGTAGATAAAAGACAAAGATGGAAAGTAGAAAATAAAATGTGGGAGGTCTAGTCCAAATTCATTCAATCTCTATAAAAAGTCCAACTGTCTTGTTTTTTGTTTATTACAGAAATGGAAAGCTGATCCTAAAGTTTGTATGAGAATGCAAGGGACCCAAAGAGCCAAAACAATTTTGGAAAAGATCAAAGTTGGAAGACTCACATTTCCTAGTTTCAAAACTTAATGCAAAGCAACAGTATTCAAGACAGTGTGGTTCTAGCATAAGAATAAACATACAGATCAACAGATAAAAATTGAGAGTCCAGAAATAAACCCATACATCAAAGGCCAATTGATTTTTGACACAGCTGCCAAAACAATTCAATAGGGGATAGTCTTTTCAACAAATGCTAGAACTAAATATTCACATGCAAAAGATGAACTGAGACTCCTCCTACTTCATACCATATACAAAAATTAACTTAAAATAAATAAAAAACCATCATCTCAAAACCATCAGGATAGCTACTATCAAAAAAAAAAAAAAAAAAAAAAAATTCCCCAACACAAACAGTTTTGGTGAGGATGTGGAGAAACTGGAACCCTTGTGAGTTGTTAGTGGGACTGTAAAATGATATGACTGCTGTGGAAGTTTGGCAGTTCCTCAAAAAAATCAAAAATAGAATTACCATATGATCTAGCAAGTCCACTTCTAAGTATATATCCAAAATATTTGAAAGAAGGGTCTCAAAGAGAATTTGCACATCCATGTTCATAGCAACATTATTCAGAATACCTAAAAAGTGTAAGCCACCCAAGTACCCACCAGCAGATAAATCAATAGGCAAAATGGGGTATATACATAAAATGGAATTCTATTTAGCCTTAAAAAGGAAATCCTACCAATATGAATGATCCTTGAGGACATTATGCTAAGTGAAATAAAAATAAAGTCAGTCACAAAAAGATAAATACTACATGATTACACTTATAAGAAACCTAGTCAATAATAGAGAAAGTAGAATGGTGGTTGCCAGGGTCTGAGGAGAGAGGATGGGGAATTACTTAATGGTACACATTTTCACTAGGTTGAACTTCCTCTGTTTTAAGTTATGTTCTACATGACTAGCACCACTGCTTTAAATAGTTTTTATCTAATTATTTATGTCAACTAAGTCCTGTATTTTTTACTTTGCTTTTCTAAAATGATAAGAACATCCACAGAAGAAAGGGCATGACCCAGTGCAGGATGTCAAAGTCAGGACAGAGTTAAGAAGGGCATCCCCAGGAGAGGGGGAGAAAGAATGGTATCTGTGCTGGTCAGCCACAGCAATGGGAGGTTGATCACATACAGGGCAAATTAGAACTATATTAAGAATAAGAGAAGCCAAGTTTCTCACTGTCAGAAAAGGTATGCCAATACTGAAAATAAGAAATATAGGGTGAACTGTACAGTACTGAACTGCAGCCTCAAGCACCAGCTTGGCTGCCACCTCAAAAATGACCCTGAGTCAGAACCATCTTGCTAGAAGACCTTCTAAGATTCCTGATCTTCAGAAATTATGTGATAATGTTTGTTATTTTAAGCAGCTAAATTTTGGGAGTACTTTCCTATGCAGGATTAGAATAGAAATACAAACAGGATAAGTACATTCTCTCAAACTGTCTCTTAACATATTACTTATTCATTATAGAGGGAAACAGAATACTGGTAGACATCACTTTAGTCAAATGATGGAAGTAAAAATTCTCAGGAATGGGTCAAAGTGAAACTGCACACTACCTGACAGGGTGTAATGAAAAGAAGCCAATCAAAATGATACACCACTTGATAGGGTGCAAAGAAGGAAAGCAGGATACAGCACTGCTACTGTGACATCCCTGCCAAAGACGTATGGCCTAAACCTGATCACGAAAAAACATCAGACAAACCTAAGCTGAGGGACTTTCTCCAGAAACAACTGAATTCTAATTTTTAAGAGCATCAAGGTCATAAAGCCAAGGGAAAACTAAGGAACTGAAAGAGACTAAAGAAAGACAACTAAATGCAAGGTAACTTTGGAATGGATCTTCTCTATACAGGACATTATTACAACAACTGGCAAAACCTGAATGGGGTCTAAAGATTAGATGGCAGGAAGATCTCAATGAATTTCCTAATTTTGCTCACTGTGTAGCAGAATGTCCTTGTTTGTAAGAAAGACACATTAAAGTATTTGGGGTTGATAAGGAATCATGTTGACAACTTACTCTAAAATGGGTAAAGAAAAAATGTTCTATGTATTGTATCTGCAACTTTTCTGTAGGTCTGAGTTTGTTTCAAAATTTTAGAAAGTTTAAAGAAATCAGAAAAGCCCAAAAGCAATTACAGCAGTCACTTTATTAGAATGTGATTAGAGTATATTGGATTGAATGGTCCGCCAAAAGATATGTGGCACATCTTAATTCTTGAAACCTGTGAATATTATCTTATTTGAAAAAAGTATCTTTATAGATGTAATTAAGGATCTTGATAAGACCATCCTGAATGATATGTGTGGGCCCTAAATTTAGTATCAAGTGTCCTTATAAGAGACAGAAAAGGGGAAGACACACAGAGGGGGAAGGTAACGAAGATGAAAGCAGAGATTGGAGTGATGTGACCACAAATCTAGGAAGCCAAGGAATGCTAATAGCTAGCCACTGTAAACTGGACAGAGGCAAGGAAGGACTCCACTCCCACAGAGCCTCCAGAGAGTGTGTCCCTACTAATACACTGATTTTGGTCTTCTGGGTTCCAAAACTGTGAGAGAATAAATTTCTGTTGTTTTAAGCCACTCAGGGTTGGGGTTTTTGTTTTTTTGTTTTGTAATTTATTATAGCAGCCCTATGAAACTAAATATAAATAGTATAAATAAGGAGACATTTAATCTGAAGAAAATCAATCATTCCCATCAGTATATTATTATTTTAAGGAATCTATTTCTAAACTGATATCATTATGGCATCTGTAAAACAACTCTTTTACAATACCATGGTGTGTGTTTATTTTTTGTTGTTTTTTTATTTTGGTTGGGGTGGCAATGAAGTGAAATGCTAAACAGACAACACTGACACCTAAGATTTCACGATTCTACCAATTCCATGGATCAACATTACTAGGCAGTTAAGCCACAGTGATAATATTAAACACTACTACCTATTATGTGTCTGTATTTTCTTTCTATCCATATTTTCTTTCTACTCATTCCCCATAGGCTTGAAGGGTTTGTGACACTATTCCCATTCTATAGACAAGGGAGTTAAGGCTAAAGAAAACCAGTTGAGTGACTTGCCTAAGGAACAGTAGGTCAGAACATGACTCTGCAGTCATGATGCTCCAAAATGCTATATTTTTCCCACCACACCACTTACTGTTTCCCACCACACCACTTACTGAATATTGTTGGCAAAAAAATGAATGCCTACTATGCATCAGGCATTCAGTAATATTCCAGGAATATAACGAATAAGACAGGGACTTTGACCAGGAGAACTCAGTCTAGAGGAGGGAATAGTCAATCATGTCTACATACTAAGAAACAGTTCTATAATGGAACTCTACTTACTGCCTACATGCCTGGGGCACACTTCAGGGAGAAGCCATTTCTTTTGGGTCTCCAAGGATGAATAAAGAATTCAGAAGGAGGAAGAGTTAAGGTGGGAAGACATTCTCTGTATAAAGAAAAGTACAAAGACTCTAGGAAAATCATTCTGAGTAGGATCAATTAGAACTGGTTCAATTATAGTAATATTTCTCTTGAGGTACTAATATGTATTATACAATAAAAGTGGCAGTATTTTTTGTTCTAAATTGTGCGCATTTTAATGTTTTTAAGAAAATACTAAATATTTCTGCAGATTTAAAGCAATAATTTACCTCAAGAAACTTGCACACACAAAGCAAGTGATAACCATCGTGTTCTGATGCACAAATAGCATTTAACCATAGGCACTACTGTCTGTATGACTCCACTAATCTCTTCTGTTTCTTGTTATAATTCAATATACATCTGAGAAGTTATTTAACCAAAGATTATTGTATATTAAATATTTCTACTATATTAACCTATTCCCCAAGGAGTTATAGCTAGAATATGTAAGCTTTAAATAAAAATCAAAGTCCTTGATTCTTAAGCCCCAAAGTCAAATTATTTTAAAACAAACATGAGTAGACTTTATAATATTTTTAAATTAGTTGACCTGTCTATGAGACAATAATGTTGGACTAACCTAATTGCATGAATATTGAAAATTTGTGGTTTGTATTCTTTTGCTATAATGCACCTGTTTGAAATAAATTGTCATGTTATACTGTGATGAAAACAATATATAACAACATATTTAATGCAACACCTGATGAGGACCCTTTTACTATGTAAGAAAAACACTACTGTTAAAGTGTTTGTTACTTTATAACAAACGACAATGAATGATGTTCCATCTGAATATATATATTTTGTTTTTAAATAATTTAATTTAGTGCTTGTGATACTTTGATTACATATTTTAATGAACTTACCTGATACCATTTGTGCTGTCAATTTTAATCCAAGTGTGTATTATTTCATGAACTTGTTTATATCAATCAGTAATATTTATAGTTTGAAAGGTGTTCTAATGAAGTTGGGAAACACTAGATATAAGGAAGAAGGAGACAGTTTATGAAAGCTAAAGGAGCCCTGGCCAGGTAACTCAGTTAATTGGAGTGTTGTATGATATACCAAAAGGTTTTGGGTTTGATTCCCAGTTAGGGAACATACTAGCTTGCAGGTTCAATACCTGTTCAGGGCACATGCAGGAGGCAACCGATAGATGCGTCTCTCTCATATCAATGTTTCTCTCTGTCTCCCCAGCCCACTCCGCTGTCTCTCAAATCAGTAATAAAATATCCTCAGGTGATGATTAAAAAAGAAAAAGGCTAAGAGAAATGAGTGATAACCAGGTTAACTGTTACAGAAGTTAAATAAAAACTGAGGTATCCTATGAATTTGATAATTAATTATTAATAAATTATTAATAACCTTACTAAACAATTCCAGAAAAGTGAACAGAATATTGTTTCAAGAACTATGGCACTGAAATGCCAATGATGGAAGAGATAATGAAGAGGAAGGCATTGGCTCTAGTGGAGGAAGGGAGTTAAAGGTGTGTTTAGGATGAGGGGAGGAATCCTGGATAACTTTGAATGCTGAAGGGTATTAGCAGAGAAGAGATGGGAACTAGGAGCTCAGGGACAATTACTAGAGAGCACAGATCTGGCAGAAAGAAAGAAATAAGATGGGAAGCAAAAGTTAGCCTGGCAAAGGGAAAAGTATAGCTTCTCCAGAGAAAAGAAGAGAGACAATTAAGGTAATTTTGGAGCAATGGCTGGCTATGTACTCAAGAATGCATGTTTTTAAATAACGTCTTTATAAATTTTGGATATTAATCCCTTATCAGATGTATAGGTGAATATGTCTTATCTTCTTGATGGTTTTCTTTGCTGTGCAAAAAATAAACTTTCTTTTGTTTTCCTCGCCTGGGGAGATACATCAGAAAAAATATTGCTACGAGCAATGTCTGAGATTTTACTGCCTATGTTTTCTTCTAGGATTTTTATAGTTTCAGGTCTAACATTTAAGTCTTTAATGCATTTTGAATTTATTCTTGAGTGTGGTGTAAGAAGGTGCTCTAGTTTCACTTTTCTGCATGTATCGAATTTTCCCAACATCATTTATTGAATAAACTCTCTTTAGCCCATTGTATGTGCTTGCTTCCTCTGTCAAATATTGCCTATAAAGGCTTAGAGTTATTTCTGAGTTATCCATTCTGTTTCATTAAAAAATGGTCAAACAACCTGAATACACTTCTCCAAAGAGGACAACAGACATATTAAAAGATGTGCAACATCACTAATCATCAGAGAAATGCAAATTAAAACCACAATGAGAAAAAAAACCTCACAGCAGTCAGAATGGCTATCATCAAAACAATGAACAAGTGCTGGTGAAGATGTGGAGAAAGGGGAACCCTTTTGCACTGCTAGTGCAGCCACTGTGGAAAGCAGTATGGAGTTACCTCAAAACATTAAAAATGGAACTGTTGCCCTGGCCTGGTAGCTCAGTTGGTTAAGAGTGTTGTCCTGATATGCCAAGGTTGCTGGTTTGATACCTGGTCAGGGCACATTCAAGAATCAACCCATGAATGCATCAACAAGTGGAAAAACAAATTGATGCTTCTCTTTCTCTCTCTGCTTTCCTCTCCCTAAAATCAATAAAAAAGAAAAAAAAGGAACTGCCTTATGACCCAGCGATTCCACTTCTGGGAATTTATCCGAAGAAACCCAAAACACTATTTCAAAAGAATATAAGCAACCCTATGTTGTCTGCAATGTTATTTACAATCACCAATATATGGAAGCAGCCCAAGTGTCCATCAGTAGATGAGTAAATAAAACAGCTATGGTACATTTACACAATGGAATACTACTCAGCCGTAAAAAAGGAAAATTTTACCCTTTGCGGCAGTATGGAATGGACCTGGAGAACATCATGCTAATTGAAATAAGCCAGTCAGATTAAGACAAATACCATATGACTTCACTCATATGTGGAATCTAATAAACAAACAACTAATAAGCAAAGTAGAATCGAGACTCATAGAGAGCAGACTGAGAGCTCTGGGGGGGCAGTTAAAAGGTGACAGGATCGAGCAAAAATGAAAAAGGACTCATAGACATGGACAACAGTGTGGTGACTGAGAGGGAAAGGGGCAGGGGGAGGTGGAAGAGGGTATAAAGGGATAAATGGCAATGAAAAAATACAACAAAAAAAATAAAATAACCATAACACAAAAGCTTGCATCCTTGCATCTAAATCCTGGCTCTTCCTACCATAAATCATAGGCAAGTTTGTTTACTTCTCCGAGTTTCCATTTTCTCATCTAAGCAGGGAGAACAGAATTCTAATAAGGATGTTCAGAAGATTCAGTAATTCTGATACAAAGTACTCTAAAGATGGTAGCTGTGGGGTTTTGTTTTGTTTTGAAAGGCTTCAAAGAAAATTTAAAAAAATATTCACACATAAGATTTCTATTTTCTCTGTAAAAGAGGTACTCAGGTCACCTACTGATTAAAACAGTGTTTAAGGAGGTAGGGAAATGATTCTTCATTTTTTGGAGAGATTAAAAACCCCTATGATTCTGATGAATATATATATGGAGGACAAACATCCAAAATCTGCAGTTTTAAGGGAGTTAGGGACACCTCTCCAACATAAAGATATGTTGAGGAAAAAATCTTCTGGTTCCAGGGCATAGTCTGAAACATACAATTGTTTGGGCAAAAGAAAAACATTGCGTCCTCGACGTAACAGCTATATAAGGGTACAGACCCTGCCAGAAAGACCCTGGACTTAGTCAAGAAATTCAGGTTTTTGATCCAGTCTTAGTAAGTCACATGGCCTTTTCAGAAAGTAGCTTCGAGATGTGTTGCAATGCTAAAATGTTTAGGATTGCATTACTTGGAATTTCAATTGACTCCGTAGACAAAAGGACAAATGATACTTTATTTTTCTATGTCATTGTTTATTATGATTTTGAAGGTTAGCCTAGGAACCTAACCAGAAAAAACTGCATTTCTACAGAAAAAAACAGGTGTGCTTCTGCATTTCTGGGATGAGGCTGCAGAGGTTCCTGGCAGTATCAGGCATGAGTCAGGTATTCCTATCCTGGTAACTGCCTGGGCACTTTTAGCAGTCCTCTCTGGACTAAAATATCCAGAATTGGACTTTGTCAACACTTCCTCTTTGTCAGTCAACAGTACAGTAATACTCACAAAGAGACTTTAAAGAAAACCTGGAATTACTAATAGCTATTCTTCAATGATGGCTGTTTAAATTACATTTAAATAGCAACCTTGAAGAGGCAAAGAAAGTTTCTCATTCAATAAATCTTTTGTAAAGCAAAGCATCCTTTTCTTAAAATTAAAAAAAAAAAAAAATCCTGGAGACTTCAACGGGCTTGTTTTGGAGTGAGAATGTGTATTTGCTTTCCAAGACAGAACTAATTCAAACAGCCATCTTCGGCCAACCATTCACTATTTTCAAGTTCTCAGTACTTATTCCACCTGACTATTTCCAAATCTGTTTCATCATTCTGACTGGAATTCATTCAATCCTTACCTCTGATTATATTAATGTAGTATATGGTATCACACTTCCAGTACAGTATTTTAAAATAATCTTTTTTAAAATTTAGTAAATTTGTTACATTGTTTCAACTTCTTTCCGATATCCTTAAGAATCATCATTTGGTAACTTCTGAATCTTAAGACATTTTGAAAGTATGTGGTCTACAGAAAGATGATTTATAACATGAACACATCACAATTAAATTAAGATGTAAACTTCTATGGAAATAAATGCATGTACTAAATTTGCTTTCCCTATAACCATACACATAATCATACAGAACCTCAGCAACAAAGCTAATTAGAAGTTTAAGTAAACTACCTAATCTTGCCCATCTATATAATGCAATACTTTGAAACTTTAAAAAAATAGTAAATATGGTTTAAATGATTTAATCCTTACACTCCTGATTACTTACTGAACCTCAATCTTTTGTTATTTCTCATTCACATATTAAACTGGTGCCTACCAAAAAAGTGTGGTGGTTGTTTTAAAATTTGAATTGGTTGCCAAAAATCTGGATTTGTGGCTTCCCTTAAAAAAAGAAGAAAAGAAAGGTCTGGCAACATTGGGCCCACATATTTTAGCAATAGCAACATTTGGAGAAAGCTGGGTAGCAGCTGCCCTCTTCTGATAGCACAAGCAATTTCTAGCTCCCTCGCCTCCCCCACCCCTATTCTCTTAGCTCACTTTGGTTACATGCCTGGCCTTCATAGCCTTCAGTTTGAAATCTTTATTTTACTGAGAAATTTATTTATTTATTTATTTTGTTAGTGTCTCTTAGAGGGCATTAAAAGAAGCTAGCCATAAAAATCTTTATCATAGTTACAGAGAGCAAATTCATGGTCACTGGGAGGGGCATTGGAGGGAATAGGTGAAAAAAGGTGAAAAGGATTAAGAAATCCAAATTGCCAGTTCTAAAAATAGTCACAAAGTACAGCACAGGGAATATAAATAATAATATTCTAATAACTATACTTGGTGTCAGATACATACTAGACTTACCAGGTGATCACTTTGTAAGGTATGTAAATGTCTAATCACTATGTTGTACACTTGACACTAACAAAAATATTGTTATGTCAACTGTAATTGGAAGATAAATTTTTAAAACAAATCTTTATCATAAAAATAGATTAAATCAAGTGATGATCCTGGCTTTAAAGCTGTGTATAACAAATGTTATACATATAACTAGCAGGATACCATTAAAATGTACAAGGCACTATTACTGTTGAATTAAGATATCTAGCCTTTTAGCATTCCCAAGAATAAAGAAATTAACTCTGTACTTCAATATTATGATTCTGTAAGAGCACCAAAAAGCCTCCTGCATCTAACAAAAGTGAAGAAAAACAGGAAGCGAGTATAAAAGGCCTCTGATGGGCCAGAGACCACACAGTTCACAGAACACATGAAGTACTCCCTCTTCACTCAAGAGTCTACTGGTTCTTATTTTAGACATAATTTTAATAAGCTCCGTGATCTGGTTTCCCAGCCCACAACAGATGAGATGCAGCCAACTGGAAAAAGGCTGGGGGTGGTGCTGCTAGAGGCAAACACTCAAAGCATCAAAATCAAAGCTCAAGCCCTATAAAGTCAGCAGAAAACCTCAAAATACAGCAGGGTGGGGCCATTTTGTGTAGATACAAACAATCCCAGACAGAACTACATTGGATACCCTCTTTGGTATACTGTTAAAGCATAGGTCAGGAAACCTTAAAGTGTATATAAAAATGAAGTCCATCACAAGATTTTTTCAAAAAAGGCATGGCACTGTCAAATTCACACAACACTATTGCCCTCTGTCAAAGAAACAAGATATTGAATTCCTCAGGACGCCCCATGTCAAATGTACTTGTTCTTAGCAAAACTTTATTAAAACCCAGGTGCAGCAGTTCATGAGAGCTGAGAGTGTATTTAAGTAGAACTATTTTTTCAGAAAATGATTAGTTGGGAAGGTTCAAAACTAAGGTCAATTAATATAAGCCACCTAAGTCTTTTGGAGATTCCATTGTGGGTACATTGTTAGGGCTAAGGATGAGAAAGGATTGATCTCATCCACACCTAGGTAAGTCTGCAACGTAAAATTGGTGTCATACACAAAGCTTGGAAGGAAAAAAAATCTCCATTTTGTTTTCACAATCTTATGCACAAGTATACCAAAAATAAATGTTATTTGTCTAATCCTTGGCAGTCTCGAAGTTGAGCCATACTTAAGGAGGGCTCTAAGTAATAAACCAGAGGAGGTGGGGAAGTTAATATTGAGTTTCAAAAGTTTAAATTATCATTGTCTAAACTTGATTTTCCTTATTAAAATTTTTATAAGGGCATATTTTAGAGGAAAACCTAGAGAATAAACAGTAACTCAAAAGAAATACATTACTGGGGGCAAGTACATTAAAAAATTTAAATGCATGTTTTGAGTGCTAATCCTTCTCTGAAAAAAACAAACACACACATGTATCAATTCAATGTAGAGATTAAAGGCTACATTTCTTGACTAAATTATCACGCATTATACATACTCCTCTTCGGGTTTTAAAATAAGAGCATAATTTTCTACAGGTACAATCTCCCAACTTCCCAATTAGCCTCTATAACAACCTAGTAACTCCTAAAAGCCTTAAAAATACATATATATTTTTACTTGGATTACTATTCCTCAGTGTATTCTTGCCCCCTGAATGAATGGTTGAGATCTTTGCTTAAAGTTCATTTGAACAAATAACCTGCTTCATTTCAGTACAAGATTTACTCTTTCTAACGTTTGCCCCTTTTCATTTGTCATAAATCAAAGCAGTCAGAAGAATTTGGTATGGATGTAACCTATTTTACAGTAACCATTGGGATTAATTTCACATTAAAGAACTTTGGACAAGAATGAAATGAGAACCAACTGCTTAGCTGAAGTGTTTAAACTGCCTAACAATCTGCATTGTTTAAGGCAAGGTGAAAATTGGTTCTCTTTCCCTTGCATCTCCATCACATCCTTCAGGACAGATAGATAATCCCAGCATCTACCTCTAAAAGGCTAGGTTTAATACAACCAAGTGAAATACTAAACAAATATCACCGGTGGCACTTCCCCACTTCAAAAAAACAAAAAACCAACAACTATAGTGAAAGGCACTAGAAAGTTACAATATTGGGGGCGGATCCCTAAATTTTAAGACAAGCCTGTATTCTATACACAGTATTAGGAAAACCTCCGTATAAATGACTAAATGAATAACCCTTTGTCATAAAGGCAAAGAAGTCCTTTCTAATGGAAAAATCTAACAAAATCCCTTCTATATTAAAAGGGTCTCCCTTTACATACCACCTTATTTAAGCTGTAAAAGGAAATTGTACAATTTCTCCAGTGGTTTTCAATAGTCAGATTTCTACCTCTACCCTTGCCAATTTAACAGCTTTTCTATTAGATTCATTCCGGTAAAAATGAAGGTTAGTTTCTGACTACATTTGGCAACCTCAAGGAATAAAATGCTTCTCCCTTTTCTTCCTTACTCTCTCAAGACTCATAGGTTTCTTTCCTTCTGAACTTCCTATTCTTAACAGTTTCTGGACAAGTAGAGTGGGCCGAAGTGTGCGGCCGCCAGGAGGTGACTGAACTCAAGAAATACTTAGGAATAGGACAAAAAGGGGTCCTCCGTCAGTCTGAGATAAGGGTACGCAGGCGGTTCTGTAGGAGCAGGGAAGGGGGTGGTGGGGTGGAGAAGGTGCAAAAGAGCCGGCGAGCCCTTTCGACTTCTGTCGAAGCAGCCGCCCAATGCCCCGGCCCCCACTCTCGGCAGGACGGGACAATGGCCCACTAGCGCAGCAGTCCCAGGCCGGGGAGAGACCCTGGGACGCCACACCACGCAGGGACCAGGAAGGAGGCCGCGGAGGAACGCCGAGCGGACGAGCGCACCTCGGGCCTAGGCGCGGGCTGCGCCGGGGCCTCCACCGGCGCCATCACTAGGAGTGGAGTGAAGGCCACCCGGCGAGGACATCGTCCGTAGCTGTGTCCGAAGAGGCCGCAAGCCCGGTGGAGGCGACGGCGGGAAGTGCAGGCCGCAGCCTGCTCAGCTGGCCCGCCCAGCGGCCCGAACCCACAGCCGACCTCCGGCAGCTTACCTTGTGGATTCTCTTTAGAGCCATCGTGGGAGGCGGGTATCGGCAGTCCCCGGGGCGGGGACGGGGACAGGGGAGGGACGGGACCGGGGCGAGGGGGCGCGAGGCCGCCTCAGTGATCACGGGGTCGACCGGAGAAGATGGAGAGCTCGGAAGCGTGCGTCCAGCGGGACCTACTGAGGGCCGTGGCCCACTGGGCTCCTGAGCCTACCGCAGCGGTCACCGCATCACCCGGCGGCGGCCCCTTTATGCGTTGCTGTCCAAGCAGCCGCCGCCGCCGCCGCCGCCGCGGTAGGGACCTCTTCCTCTTTAGTTCAGCACCGCCTCCTTAGTCGTCGCGAATCCCTCCGCCGAGGAGCAAGAGCCCAGGCCTCAGGCTGGGCTGGCGCCTCTCAGTCAGGCAGCTGGAGGGACGGACTGCTTGGTGCAGGTGGACCGAAGGACTCGCGGGCGGATGGGCGGGCGGCGCCACCGGGGTGGGGCCGTCCGAGCACAGGGTGGGCCCAGGCCGAGGGGCAGGTCGGGATGCGCGGGGATTGGCGGACCATGGGAAGGAGGGCTGGGCAGCGTAGGCGGCGGAAGGATACGAGCCGCTCCTAGTGATACCTTACGCGCGGTCGCGGAAAGGATAACGCCGCGAAGCTCAGTGAGGACATCTCGCGAGAGCCGTGGCGCGAGTAGTGGATGCTCTCGTGCAGCGACCGTTGAGTTCCTTGCTTCTGGTCCCCTACGCTAGTGTCATCGGAGGTCAATAAACGCTTAAAGGGGAATGTTTTCTAGGTCACTCGACCGTCCCCATAGGATAGACCGATCCGGGGGGAGGCATTTAGGCCTACTGTAATGTTCCTGAAGGAGAAAGGGACTTGTCCAAGGTCACACAGCTCCACCTTGGCAAAGCTGGGACTCCCCAGATCCCTTTCCTGAAGCCGCGTGCTAATAGCCTAAGCACCTATGGGGAATGTGTTCCTTCGCATAACGAAGGCAGCCATGAGATGGCTTTTCCCATCAAGGCCTCAGCTGGATGACAGTTTGAGTGTCTCTCGGTCACGGTCACGGCAGTGGTTAAAGTGCCCAGACCTCACTCTGCTAGGTGAACTGTTACAAGCACTATACCAATTACTTCGGGGTGGGGCGATTTGCTCAATGTGTGCTCCAATACTTAACACCAATCTTGTGGTTCAGCTCAACATCGGGAGCAAGCCTAGAAAACCTATTCTGAAATTGTTTTTTAGGAACTGGATGCAAAAAGCTAATTTACCAACTAACTACTCTGTGACAAGCCCTGAACCAAGATCAGTGAGATATAAGGCCAGGTCTGGGCTGGGAGGCGCTTACTATCTGGCTGGAGACACTCACACGGGACATTAGTGAATAATATTCTCCTGGGAGGTAATGCCCACATTATGAAGTGCACCCCTAGGTTTTGTGTTTTCTCCTCTATCTGGAAGGGACCTTGAAGATCATTGATTCTAACTTATGAATTTAAAGAGGATAAACTGGAGCCCCTAAGACAAATCTTGCCAAAAGTCACTCAGTAGGGTAATTAACAAAATTTATACTGCCTCACCTGAGAAAGTTAGTCCAATAGGTAGGGCCACTGTGGAGTCAGTCAGTCAGAGGAAGGAAAAACTATATCCAGCCCTCCAGGGTGGGTGTGTTGAAGGTTAGAGGTAAAAAGGAACATTACACAGCCCCAACTCTTCTTCCTGATAAGTGTGAGGGGAGAAGTGCAAAAATGCCCATTGGTCATATTTTAAATTTTTCTTCAACAATTTGTATTAGAAAAGAATTATATATTTGTGCAAGAAACACAGATAAGCAAAATGAAGTAAGTAAAAGTCAACCACGCTCTCATCATCCAATGATAATTTTTGACGTTTGGTTTATGTCCTTCCAGTCTTTTTTCCTAACATATAAATATGCATATTTTTCTTTGAAAAACATCATACCATAATACTATTTGGTAATCTACCTTTATTTTAAAATAAAAATTATATACATTAAAGGTGTACAGCATGATGATTTGATAAACAGTGAAATGATTTACTACAGTCAAGGTAACACATCCATCTCCTCATTTTGGCAGATGGGTGAAAGGACCTGTAATCTTTGGAATCTACTTCCTTTTTCCCCCCTAAATCTATGGTGGCTTGATGCTGAGAATTTTTTTGTAATTGATTTGAGAGAGAGAAACATCAGTTTGTCATTGCACTTATTTATGCATTTAATAGTTGATTCTTGTATGTGCCTGAACCTACAACCTTGGGGTATTGGGAGGATGCTCTCACCAACTGAGCAACCCAGCCAGGGCCCTGGGATCTACTTTTAAAATAAAAAATGTATAGTGACTTTTTCTTTTTCAATGCACATTTCTATCATATTTTAATAACTACATGTTCTATCATGTAAATGTACCATATTTATTTAACTGGTCACATTTTGGGTACATTTGTTTCCAATTCTTACTATTAAAAATATTACTATAGTGGATACCCTGTAGTTAATTTTTGTACAACTTCAAGAGTTCTTTTTTAGGGTAAACTCCAGAAACAATAATTGCTGTATCAAAGAGTGATCAGATTTTTGCATCTATGTTCATGAAGGATATCAGTTTATAATTTTCTGTAATATCTTTATCAAATTTTTATGTCAAGGTTATTCTGGCCTCATAAAATAAGTTGGAAAGGCCCTAGCTGGGTGGCTCAGTTGGTTGGAGTGTCGTCCCATACACCAGAAGATTGAGGGTTCAATTCCCAATCAAGGCACATACCTAGGCTACAAGTTTGATTCCCCAGTTGGGGAGCAGTATGAGAGACAACCAATTGGTGTTTCTCTCTCACATCGATGTTTCTCTCTCTCCCTTCGTGTCTCTCTAAAATCAATAAATATATTCTCAAGTGAGGATTTTAAATAAAGTAATAATAAAATGGGAAGTATTTCCTCCTCTGTGCTCTGAAAGATTTTGTGTATGATTAATTTTTTCTTCCTTAAATATGTGGTAGAGTTCACCAGTGAAGACATCTGGCCCTGGAGTTTTCTTTTTGTTCTGCATGACACCAAATATGTTCAATTCATTATTTTAACTTTTTTTTTTTTTTTTTTTTTTGCTTTTTAGAGAGAGGGGAAGGGAGGAAGGAAAAGAGGGAGAGAACACTGATGTGAGAGAGAAACAGCAATTGGTTGCCTCTTGAGCATGCCCCTACCAGGGACTGAAATTTCAACTCAGGCATGTGCCCCGACCTAGGATCCAACCAGTGATCTTTCACTTTGAGGGAAGACACACAACCGACTTGCCACACAGGTCAGGGCTAGAGTTTTCTTTGTGGAAAGTGTTAGATAATAAGTTCAATTTCTTTAATAAATATGGGATATTTAGATTTTTCTTTTTGCTTCCTGTGTTCATTGTGATAATTTGTGTTTTTAAAATAATTTGTCCATTTCATTTAAGTTGTACAATTTATTAGAATAAAGTTACTCATAATAGCTTATTATTTTTTTCTTACCATCTGTAACATCCATAATGATGTCCTTTTTCTATGTCCAATATTGATTATTTGTGTTTCCTCTATTTTTTCCTTGATAAATCTTTAGAGATTTATCAATTTTATTAACCTTCCAAGGAACCAAATTTTGACCTCATATTTTCTCCATCCATTTTCTATTTTATTTATTTCTGTTCTTATTTTTATTATTTTCTCTCTTTTACTTTTTGGATATAATTCATTCTTTTTTTAGCCTCTTAGAGTAGGAGATTAGATCACCAGTTTTACACTTTTCCTATTTTCTAATATAAGCACTTACTAGTAAAGCATTAAAAGCACACTGCATTTGCTACATCCCACAATTTTATGTTTTAATTTTCATTCAGTTTAAAATAGTCATATCCCCCCTGTGATTTATTCTTTGACCAAGGGTTATTTTCAAATACTTTGGAATTTGTTAGGCAACAGGGAAATGCAGATTAAAATTATATACTTATTGGAATGGCTAAAATAAAAGACATTAACAACAATAAGTGAGAGCAAGTAAGTACAGCAGTTGTAATTCTCATACGTTCCAGGTGAGAATGTGAAATGGCATAGCAGTGTGAAAAACTGGTAATTTCTTATAACATTAAACATATACCTACCATATGACCCAGCAATTCTTCTCTTATGTACTTAAGAAAATTGAAAACATCTCCACAAAATGACTTGTACACAAATGTTTATAACATCCTTGTTCATATACAGCTCCAAAGTGGAGACAGTCCAGATGTCCACCCACAGAAGAATGGGATAACAAATTATGATATATTCATATGATGGAATTCTACAACAACAACAACAAAGGATGAACTATTGATACATTCGGCAACATGGGTGAGTCTCAAAACAATTACGTTAAGCAAAAGAAGAAAGACACAAAAGAATAAGAACTGTACAGTTCCATTTCTATGAAATCCAGAAATGCACAAAACTAATTGTTAGTGTTTGAAGTGGTTGCTGTTGTTGGGGAGATCATTTGTCCAGAAAGGGATCAAGGAAATTTTCAAGGATAATGAAAATGGTTTCTATATTGTTTTGGGTGGATGTTACACAGATATCTATATATCTGATATATGAAGGCACAGCAGAAATTTCTGTACAATTCTTGCTGCTTCCTGTGAATCTATAAATATTTTTAAAAATAAACTTTAAAACAGTACATTCATAGAAATTCTATGCAGTAAGAGTCCATATATGTAAAAAAATTAAAATAGCAGTTATTACTTATTATCCTCATTTTATATTTAAGAAAACTGATGTCCAGGTTAAGTGTTGATTGTGAAAGTCATCTTGTATTCTTAAGTGCTATGTCATACCATATGTATTGTATGGATATTTATATATATAATATTTACATTAAAAAGTTTGGGGGCATACACATCATTTATTTTGGTGGCTATTCCTGGGAAGTCAAAATTAAGGAAGGGAGCTCAAATTTTCAGCTCTATAGGTTACTGTATTGTTTGACTCATTTACAACAAACATACTCCTTTTATAATCAGAGTAAAAATATTTTTAAATTTTTCATTTGAGGGAGGAAAGTAAAACGAGACTTTTTTTAACCCACAAAAATAGAATTATATCAAACACATTTCACTGCAGTTGCTTTAAATTTTTTAAAAAATTTTATTATTGACTTTAGAGAGAGAGAGGAAAGGGGGAGAGAGAGAGAGAGACGTGGATTTATTGTTCTGCTCATTGATGCATTCATTGGTTGATTCTTGTATTTGCCCTGACCAGAGACCGAACCCACAACCTTGGTGTATCAGGACAACATTCTAAACAACTGAACTATCGGGCCTGGGCTTGCAGTTGTTTGTTTGTCTGTTTGTTTTTAAATATTTTTTATTTTTAAATTACAGTTGACATACAATATTATATTAGTTTCAGGTATACAGTTTCTTCTTTTTTTAAACTTCAATAACATTGTGGTAGTACTTCCACAGTAGTACATGTGGATCTAACCCATTCTTTTCATGATGGCATAGTATTCAGCAGTATGAATTGCAGTACCCTCTGTTCTTTCCCAATTGATGAGTAGTTAGACTGTGTCCAGTTTTTTGCTATTACATGTAATTGGATTTTAAAACATTAAAGTTTTATTTTTTATTTATATGAAAATAATAGC
This sequence comes from Furipterus horrens, assembly GCF_987537825.1. Taxonomy (NCBI): domain Eukaryota; kingdom Metazoa; phylum Chordata; class Mammalia; order Chiroptera; family Furipteridae; genus Furipterus; species Furipterus horrens. The sequence continues at coordinate 74,449,649 of NW_028327180.1, forward strand.
TCTGGTTGGTGTGGCTCAGTGGATTGAGTGCCGCCTGCAAACTTAAAGGTCACCGATTCGAGTCCTGATCAGGGCACATGCCTGAGTTGTTGGCCAGGTCTCGAGTTGGGGGTGTGGGAGGGGCAACTGATGGCTGTTCCTCTCACACATTGATGTTTCTCTTCCCCTTTCTCCCTCCTGTCCCCTCTCTCTAAAAATAAATAAAATCTTTTAAAAAAGTATTTTAAAAAATAGTGTGTTCCTTTAAAAAAAGAAAATAATACATATTCAGTATAAAATATTCAACATTTCAGAAATGTATGGTTTAGAAAGCAACTCAGCCACCAAATACAGATGTTGTTCTATGCATATGCCATATATATAATTTATATCGTGTAGTCTCTATACACTATTGACAACACAATTAGTGTTATACTATATATCTTGTTTGCTGCTGAAGCCATTGGATTTTAAATTCTAGGTCCTTATATCTTTCCCAGTAGTGAAGAGGCTGGGCCTTTTTAAGCAATAGACTGTGAGAACCACCAACTCATCAGAAATAGGGACTTTCCTTTCTACACTGCTCTGCCACCTCATCTGCCATATTGTCCTTAGACAGACCCTGCCTTTTTCCCGGCAGAGCAACATCCCTCCCTTCTCTCCAAAGGTCCTCTACTCCTCTGGGAATTAAGGTCCTTTTCTGTTCTTTTTTTCTTTCTTTCTTTTTTAACTAAGTTTTTAAAGAGAGAGAGAGAGGAAGGGAGAGGTAGAAACGTTGATTTGTTGTTCCACTTATGTATGCATTCACTGGTTGATTCTTGTATGTATGCTGACCTGGGATCAAATTCACAACCTTGGCATATTGGGGCAATGCTCTAACCAGATGAGCTACCTGACCAGGGCTCCTTTTCTATTCTTGTCTTTAAAAATTCCACACCCCCACCACACACACGATAAATATATGACTTGTCTACATCCTTTGCCACTTTTACAGATAGGTATATCCTTTATTTAAGCAGCAAGGTTAATAACTAACAGAGTCACATTTTTAAATTGTTTAAACTTTCCCTTTGAATAATACCAAATAATAGTAATAGATCTGGTGAACAACTTGTATATGCACAGCCTTCCACTCAAGTGTTTCTTGTCTTCCCACCTCCTCTCCAGGATCTAGAGGGAGGTTGGGGAACTATCTTTAGATTGAATGGCCAGGCTGTTTGCTTTCCAGGCTGAAAGCCCCCAAGATTTCTGCCACCTGGTGTGTGGGCTGAGCCTGCAGTAAGTGAGCTGCCCCTTTGCTGAGGCACTCTTATCCCAGCCACAAGGTCCACGGGAAAGAGTAGTGGTGGAGGACTCTGCAAATTCCAAAACAAAACACCAATCCCAGCTACACAGGAACTGATGTTGTAGATGTCTTTCAAGGGCAAACAGTTTGCTGGGACCAGTCTTTTATAATAGAAAAATATCACCATCATCATCATAGCTAATATTTGATGAGTACTTCCTTCAGGCCATGAACTTTTAACGTACCATTTGTTAATCTCACTATCCTATGAAGATGCTAACATTACCCCTGTTTTAATAATGAGAAAAACAGAGTTTTAAGAGGTCAAGTAACTTATGCAAATTTCATACTATACATAGCAGAATAGGGCTCAAACCCACTGACTGCAAAGCCCCAATGTTAAACCAAAATATCACTTATCACATTACTTCTCAGTACCCATCATCATCGGCAGCCGTCCGTCTCGAGAGACGATGGTGTAGCTTCTTAAGAGTCTATCTGCACCACCGAGAATGGTTGTGCAGTCCGACTCGGGAGTGACACGGTATCTGTCTCCTCCCGTGTTGAATCGACATCTTGCGATGACGCTGGAGTGTCCTCTCCAGTGAAGCTGAAGCTACAGAGCCTCAAGAGACGATGGTGTAGCTTCTTAAGAGTCTATCTGCACCGCCGAGAATGGCTGTGCAGTCCGACTCGGGAGTGACACGGTATCTGTCTCCTCCCGTGTTGAATCGACATCTTGCGATGACGCTGGAGTGTCCTCTCCAGTGAAGCTGAAGCTACAGAGCCTGGGCAGGGTGATATGGAGGGTCTGCTATTGCCCATGCAGCAGACCCCCCCTCTCTTCGCAGCTGAAGGGTCCAAGGGAAAGACGGAGTCAATACAGCTTGGCTTCAGGTGCGCCGCAGGAGTTGCCGGTGTTGACTACAACGTCAAACCGCCTTAGGGACTCCGGCTCCGGATTTTCTGTCGGGGTTTACTCCCTTAGCCTTTCCCCTGAAGAGGTATGCCGCAAGGCAGCGGAGGTTTTTTGGAGTCAGAGTTTTCCTTCTCTACAGCACAGAGTAGATTCTCATATATTAGTGGAATGAACAAACCCCAGTTATAGAGATCAAATATCCTTGCTATTGCCTGTATGTACTCCATGTATTATAACCAATGTTTTAACCAGGGCTGTAACTTGTTAACTTGTTTACAGAGCCTATAAGGCACCAATTTACTCCACCTACTATACTGAGGAAAGAGGCAGATGACTTTCTGTGACACAGCTAGGTTCACCAGACACATATCAACTCCAGATTATGGTAACTACTCAATTGGCCTAGAGTTCATTCTGTTTTTTTCCTAGTAGTGCTTAGTTGTCTTTAACCTCAGCGAAACAACTGTGTTAAATTGCATTGTGATAGCTGTCATATCAGCTTGCATTTAAAAAAAATCAAAATTGGTGAATTTTTGTGTAGCCATTTTAATATTGAAGATGGAAGAAAATACGCAACACTTCTGGCCTTTATGCTTTATTATTTCAAGAAAGATAAAAACACAACTGAAATGCAATAAAAGCTTTGTGCAGGGTATGGAGAAGGTGCTATGACTGATTGAACATGTCAAAAGTGGTTTGCAAAGTTTTGTGCTGGAGATTTCTTGATGGACAATGCTCCACGGTCAGGTAGACCAGTTGAAGTTGACAGCGATCAAATCAAGACATTAATTGAGAACACAGTCAATGTTATACCATGCAGGAGATAACTGACATACATAAAATACCCAAATCAATAAAGTTACTGGTGAAAATGAAAAATGTCTTTTATTTTACAGAAAAAACTAAACTAACTTTTTGGTCAACACAATACATGACTTGTTCCCTTCTTTCATTCAGGTCTCACCTCAGTACTACTGACTTCAGTAAGGGAAGAAGTACAGTGGTGCACAAACATCTCCTTCTCATTTGCAATTATTTCACTAGGAGGAAGTCCACATTTGTACAATATCTTCTCCAAAGACAGAGTAGAAAATAATATTCTCCTTTCTACTAGGTTTTTAACCCTTCTACACTGGATTTAGACTGTAGTTCTGTGACATAAAGTCTTGAAATACCATGAAGTGGTTTTGTTTGTTTACTTGTTTTTTAAGGAAGCTTCTGTCTTATCCAACAATTTGTGAATATAAAGGTTTTCCTGAACTGCTCATTATTCAACCACTTATGAATTCATTCAATGAGTATCTTTGATATGTCAGATATTGGGAATTAAAAGGAGAAACAAAAGACACAACATCCCTCCTCTCCAGAAATTGACACTACTGAATGAGACATTTGTGCAATCATTACAATAAAATGTGATCACTCTCTGATGGCAGGACCCTAATCTAAAGGCACCTAACCTAATCCAGGTGACTGGCAAGGAAAGCTTCCTGCAAATGACTTTAGGATAAAATCAGGCTGCCAACAAACATAAGAAAGTGTTAGGAGTAGGGTGGCAAAGCTAGTGTCATTTCTTTACTCAGCAATTTCTATGAAGTAGCGCATGGATATGGAACCAGGACCCCAAAACAGAATACACGATGGTAGGCAGAACACACTCCAAATTGTATATAACAAGAGAGACAGCTGGACAAAAAGAATGTAAAATTGAATACTACCATTCCTTTGGTAAACAACTGTTCTGATTTTTGACCACATGAAAACAAAAGAGCTACTTCAAACTCACAAAGCCTGGTTTTCTAAGGAACTACATTAGCCTCTAACAACCTCTAATAGTCTCACGTGGTGGTACTATCTTAAAGAGATTGGAATGTCTGGGGACATTTTTATGTTTTACAATACAATTTACAAATAAAATACACAAAATTTTAAATGTTCAGTTCCATGAGTTTTGACAGTTGTGTATATCTACACAAGGTCTGTCCAGTCATTATTAATATAACAAGATCGGTTTGCGTGACATTGATGTAACCTGGCAGTCAAGGAGAGTGAACTGGAATGTGCATGTCTGAACAATGACAACTTCACTGTACTAGTCATTGGGAGCAGTAGATGCCATTGAGTGAGCATATCTAGTGTGTGGCAGTTGCATTCAAAATGACTGAGTGAGCCCTGGCTAGTGCGGCTCAGTGGATTGAGTGCTGGCCCGCAAACCAAAAGGTCGCTGGTTCAATTCCCAGTCAGGGCACATGCCTGGGTTGCAAGCCAGGTCCCCAGTTGGGGGTGTGCAAGAGGCAGCCACACATTGATGTTTCTCTCCCTCTCTTTTCTCCCTTCCTTCTCCTCTCTCTAAAAATAAATAAATAAAATATTTTTTAAAAAATGACTGAGTAGAGCAATGAACCTGTGTCAAATTTTGCATTATGCACAATAGAAATAATGTATCTTAAGTACTGATATGAGTAGCAATCCTCAGGGAAAAGAAAATGAACATATCATAGAGTTGAATCAACCTAAGGGTATTGACAGTGGCTTTGCAGGTGGAGAAGATGAAACTTATAATATTTATGATCAAGCCTGAAGAGGTGGTAAAGATATGGCCCAGAATATTTACAGGCCCAGTAAAAATCTGGATAAGGATATATATGGTGATGACCCAAAGCCAGAATAAAGACCAACAGATTTGTTTGCGATAAGGAGTTTTCTGGTTCAGACCACAGTAGGCAAAGAGGTCGAGAAGGACCAATTCAGTTTGAGAAAGATCCTTTTGGTTTGGACAAGTTTTTAGAAGAAGCCAAATAGCACAGTGGCTCTAAAAGACCCTCAGATAGCAGCTGCCCCAGGGAACATGAGCATGAAGGCAAGAAGAGGAAGAAGGAGTAGATACATCTCTTCATAGTGAATGGACTATTATCCATAACCCTAATGATGCAAGTCATATGGGGGAACACTTTGTAAATAGGCCAGATAAAAGCCAGATCTGGGCTTTATACCCCAACACTATTTTTTTATTACAGGAGAAAGGGGGGATGGAAAATTCTACTTAGTTTTTTTAGTGTTTTTAAAGAATAGGTTGTGTTTGTGCTTCTTCCACCTTTTGGCTTTTATAGAACATACTACCCCACACGTTGAATTAAGACCACTTCCTTTTGTTTGATGTTAGTACTGTGGGGGTAATATTTTGGGTAAGAATGGCTGCTTCTGAGTAAAGTTACCACAGTGAGTAGAAGGATGTTCACACATTGGACCCGTCCTGCCAAATGATGTTTGCCCCTATTGTGCTCTGTTTTAATCTGGAGTGGGGAAAATAAGCGCTTGTTTGGTGCCTCTATTTGTTTCAAATAAAAACATTTAGGCAAAAAAAATTATTTATTTATTTATTTATTTATTTATTTTTGCATTAAGCTTGAACATTCCTCTGTGGAAACTATTCAGATGATTCAGAAGGCCACAGATAGGGCAACTGGCGATTGGCAGTTTCATCACGACAATGTGCCCACTAATGCATCACATCTCCTGCAGTTTTTTGGCAAGACATCAGATCACCCAGGTGACTCAGCCCCCTCCCCCATAACCCAGATTTGGTGCCCTGTGACTTCTGGCTTTTCTCAAAACTAAAATCAACTTTGAAAGGGAAGAGATTTCAGACCATCGATGAGATTCAGGAAAATACGATGAATGGTGCTGCTGATGGTGACTGGGAGAACTGTGTGAGGTCCCAAGGTGCCTACTTTGAAGGGGACTGAAACGTCATTGTGCTATGTACAATGTTTCTTGTATCTTGTATCTTCTTCAGTAAATGTCTCTATTTTTCACATTACATAGCTGGATATCTTCTGGACAGACCTTGTATATTTTTCATATAAAATATATACTACATATATATGAAGCTGTACACTTAAGAGTTGCACAATTTATTCTGTTACATCTCAATAAAAGCATTTTTTTATCTTCATGAAATTCAGTTGTGTGTTGACTGTGTGGGTATATGTATTAGAATGTGCATACAAAAAGATCTAGACAGATGAAGACTAAATTTCTAATAGGCTACTTAGTTACCCCTGGGGAATGCATGGGGAAAGTGAGGGAAGGGTCTTTCACATTTTGCTTTACATACTTCCACAGTATTACACTGTAAAATAATAAGCATAATTTGCTTTTATTATTTAAAAATATTACTTTTTGTTATAGCAAAAAAGAAATAGAAAAAAATATATACTCTAACAGGGAGTTGGTTAATAAACACGTAAGGCTATAAATGTATTATTTGTCTTCTGTGGAGTTCCCTAGGTCACCCCATTGATTTCAAGGGCATTCTGCTGTCTTCCCTTCCTCTTCATAGATAAAGAAGATGAACCGAGAACATCCAAATGGTTCAGGCAAATTGTGTCCAGTCCGGATCATGGTATTACTGATTTCCTTCTAATTTACATTAAGAAAATAAAACTTTTGGGTGAAGTCAATCTCATTAAAGCAAGAAAACAGACGAACCTGAATGCTACGTCTCACGACCATGTAACGTTTCCACTGCAATTAGGATTGTTGGCGAAGCTCCTCGTGAACTTTATCACTTTTTAAACATCTATTTTTACCGATGCCCTAGAAGCGTTCCTTGGGAAAGGTTCTCGTTCCAGTAAAAGTGAACCAATGGGAAACAGGCACGGGTGACCTAAGAGGCTGGGCTCGCTTTGAGAAGCGTCAGTCTAGGGAGAGAAAGCAGCCTCTACCGTCCCGCCCCTCTCTACATCTACAGCTTTTGGCTGGGCCCCGTCGGGGGTGTTGCCAGTCATTAGGGCACGGAGGAGGGCGTGCTTCGCTAGCTTTACCTTCCCCTCCCTCCTCAAATGAAAAATACTTAAAATATTTTTACTCTGATTATAACAGAATGTTGTTTGTTTTAAATGAGACAAACAATACAGAAACCAATAGAGCTGAAAATTCAAGCTCCCCTCCTTTATTCTTACTTTCCGGGAATAACCACCATAACAAATTATATGTGTCCTTCCAAACTTGTTAATGTGAATATTGCATATATAAATATCCACATGATGCACATGGTATGACATAACGGTTAAGAATACAGGATGAGCCCTGACCAGTGTGGCTCAGTTGGTTGGGCATCATTCTGGAAAGGGACAGGTCAGTTCAATTCCAGGTCAGGGCACTTGCCTGGGTTTGGTTCCCAAAGGGGTACCAGAGGCAACAGATCCATATTTCGCTCTCACATCGATGTCTCTCTCCCTCTCTTCCCCTCTCTCTAAAAATAAATAAAATATTAAAAATAAAAATACAGGAAGACTTTTACAATGGTTAACCTGGACATCAGTTTTCTCAAATATAAAATAAGCATAATAAGTAATAACTGCTATTTTAATTTTTATATGTGTGGACTCTTACTACATACAAGTTTCTATGACTGTGCTGTTCTAAGACTTATTTTTAAAATATTTATAGATTCACAGGAAGCAGCAAAAATTGTACAAAAAGTTCCATTGTGTCCTTCATCAGTTTCCCCCCAGTGGTTGCCTCATATAATTATAGTACAATATCAAAACCAGGAAACTGATGTTGGTACAATGTGTGTATATAATTTAATGTCATTTTATCACATGTGCAGATTCTTGTAACCATCACCACAATCAAGATGCAGAACTATTCCATTGCCACAAAGATTTCCTTCATGGTACCTTTTTATAGTCACATCTACCACATCTCCACCCCAGAATCGCTACCCTTTGGCAATTACTAATCTATTTTCCATCTCCATAGTTTTAAGATGAGAATGCTATGTAAATGGAATTATACAGTATGTGACATTTTGAGAATGGCTTTTCTCACTCTGCATAATGCCCTTGAGATCCATCCAAGTTGTGTGCATCAACATTTGTTTTTTACTGTGTAGTATTGCACTCTGTAAGGTACTTTTAAAATGTTTCAAATTGTGGTAAAATATACATTAAAAAATTTGCCATTTTAACCATTTTTAAGTGTTTAGTTCAGTGGCATTAAGTATGTTGTTGTATAACTATTATCACCATCCATCCACAGAACATTTTTCATTTACAAAGCTGAAACTTGGTACCCATTAAACAATAACTCCCCAATCCCTCTACCCCAGCCCCTAACAACCACCATTTTACTTCTGTCTCTATGAATTTGACTCTTTAGATAGCTCAAATAAGTGGAAATACAGTATTTATCTTTTTGTGACCAACATATTCCACATAACTTAATGTCCTCAAGATTCAGCCATGTTGTAGATGTGTCAGAATTCCCTACCTTTTTAAGGCTGAATAATATTCATTTATCTCTTGATGGACACTTGGGTTGCTTTTACCTTACAGCTATTGTGAATTGTGCTGCTGTGAACATGGATGTTCTCTAATGAGTTTTTCTTTATCAAAACTATATCATGCCACTGGTTAACAAAATAGTAGGTGAGGGAAATTTTCTCTTTATAGAGTATTCCAGATAATATTTTAAAGGGATGATAGAATATCAGCATTTTGCAACCTCTGATGAATTAATTGATTGAGGCATGGAGTATAAATGCCAGACCCTATGTGTCTTCTGGTAGCAGTAGACCACACCAACTGTGAAGCAGTCTTGCCATCAGATCTCTACTTCTAAATATGAAGTAGCAAGAAATACAAAAGAGAGCACGTCAAAACCACACTTTGGATATGCAACCAGCAAAATCCACATTGTGAGAAATTGCATGACAAGCAACACAGTTTCTTCAGCAAATAGGTTGTAGTTAAGTTCTCTCTCTCACATAAACACATGCACATATGCACACATGCTAAGATTGAGGAAACTTATAAATTAAAAAATACTTAAGAATCCACACCAAATACTTGTACAAAAATGTTCATAACAGCATTATTCATAATAGTTTAAGAAAAGGAGACAACTCAAATGTTTATCAACTGATGAATGGGTAAATAAAATGGAATATATTTGTACAATGGAATATTATTTGGCCATAAAAAATGAAGTATTGATACATGCTACAGCATGAATGAACCTTGAAAACATGCTCAGTAAAAGAAGCCAGTCACAAAGGACCACATATTATATGATTTTATTTATATGAAAAGTTGAGAGTAGGCAAATTCATAGAGACAGAAAGCAGGTATACTTGCCCTGGCCAGGTAGCTCAGTTGGTTGGAGCATTGTCTCAATATGTCAAGTTTGTGGGTTTGATCCTGGGTCAGGGCACATCCAAGAATCAACCAGTGAATGCAGAAATAAATGAAACAACAAATCAATGTTTCTCTCTCTCTCCACCCTTTCCTCTCTCTCTCTCTCAAATCAATAAATGAAAATTAAAAATAAATAGAAATAAAAACTATGACTTCTTGGCCAAGAGGCTTTGGAGTCAATACTATCAAAGAAAGAAGAAAGAAAGAAAGAGAGAAAGAGAGAAAGAAAGAAAGAAAGAAAGAAAGAAAGAAAGAAAGAAAGAAAGAAAGAAAGAAAGAAAGAAAGAAAGAAAGAGAAAAAGAAAGGAAGGAAGGAAGGAAGGACGGAAGGAAGGAAGGAAGGAAGGAAGGGAGGGAGGGAGGGGGAGAGAGAGAGAGAGAGAGAGAGAAAGGAAGGAAGGAAGGAAGGAAGGACGGAAGGAAGGAAGGAAGGAAGGGAGGGAGGGAGGGAGGGAGGGAGGGAGAGAGAGAGAGAGAGAGAGCGAGAGAGAGAGAGAGAGAGAAAGGAAGGAAGGAAGGAAGGAAGGAAGGAAGGAAGGAAGAAAGAAAGAAAGGAAGGAAGGAAGGAAGGAAGGAAGGAAGGAAGGAAGGAAGGAAGGAAGGAAGGAAGGAAGGAAGAAAGAAAGAAAGAAAGAAAGAAAGAAAGAAAGAAAGAAAGAAAGAAAGAAAGAAAGAAAGAAAGAAAGAAAGAAAGAAAAGAAAGAAAGAAAGAAAGAAAGAAAAAAGCAGCTATAAAGGATGAGGGAATTGAAGGAAGTGATGATTAAAGGATGGGGGTTACTTTTAGGATGATGAAAGTGTTCTAAAATTGTGGTAATGGATGCAAAACTCTGCAAATGCACTAAAATCTATTAACTTGTTCTAAGTGGGTGAATTGTATATGATTAAATCTGATAAATATTTAAGAAGTATATCAATCAACCATGATGTATGGACCCTACTTGTATTCTGATTCAAACAAACTGTTACAAATGAAATGTATGATACAACTTAAAATTTGAACACTGATTAGATATTTGAGGATATTTAAAGATTTATTACTATTTTAGAAGTGTCATATTATGTTTTTTTAAAATAGAATCTTTCTCTTTCAGAGATACATACTGAAATTTTTACAGATGAAATGCTCTCTTGGATTTGCTTCAAAGTAACACAAGAAATAAGCAGGTGGAGGTACAAATAAAACAAGACTTCCCATTAGAGTAATTATTGAAGCTGAGGAATGGATGTATGAGGGCTTATTATGCCTTTGTATGTGTTTTAAATTTTCATAATAATAAAAATACTTATCAATGAACATATTTCCATGTTAATAGATGGAGACCAATTTTATGCTCTTTAAGAGCTTCACAGCCTTACACATTTATTAATCAATTCCCTGTAACAGTACATTGGATTGTTTCCAAATATTCAATATTCTAAACAATACTGCAGGAAATATTCTTGTACAAATGTCCCTGCCCAGTTAATTATTTCCTTAGAATAAATTACTAGAAGTGAAAGTGCTGGGTCAAAGGATGTGCATGTTTCAGATTTTTGTGTATATGGGGAGATTATTCTCTAGGAAAATCCTTGAGGTTAACTATTTTTCAATACTTTCAACAATATATTGGTCATTCACAATCCTTTTCTTCTTTTTAATTTTTTAAAAAAAGATTTTATTTATTTATTTTTAGAGAGAGGGGAAAGGAGGGAGAAAGAGAGGGAGAGAAACATTGATCGATCAGTTGCCTTTCTAGTGCCCCCAACCAGGGACCTGGCCTGCAGCCCCGGCATGTGCCCTCATCAGGAATCGAACCAGCAATCTTTCGATTTGCAGGCTAGCAATCAGTCCCCTGAGTCACACCAGCCAGGGTTCTTCCTTTTTTAAAGGAAGTTTAATGGCAACATAACTTAAATGCCATCAAATTCACTCATTTCAATATACAAGTCAATGATTTTTTTTTGCATATTTATAGTTATGCAACTGTCACCATAAATTAATTTTAGAATATTTTTATCATCCCATTTACAGTCACTCAGTCCCACACCCAGTCCTAGGTAACCTCTAATCTATATTTTTTCTCTATAGATTTGCTTTTTCTGGACATTTCATATAAATGAAAACATATAATATTTGTTCATGTCTTGATTCTTTTACTGAGCATAATGTTTTTGAAGTTCATCAGTGTTGTAGTATGCATCAATATTTTGTTCCATTTTTTTCCTTTTTATTGTTAAGTAACATTTCATTTTGTTATGAATTTATCAGTTGATTGATAATCAGCCCAAAGATCGTTTCTACTCTTTGGTTATTGTGAATAATACTGCTATTGAATATTCATAAGCAACTCTTTGCATGGAATTGTTCTCATTTCTCCTGCATAGATATGTAGGTTCTATGTTGGCTTTGAGTGTGCTTGAGAAGGAGAAGAAGGTGCAGAGGCTAGGACTATCCCCCAATGAATATTTAGCATTGAGAAATAGAGTGGAGGTTCTTACTCCTACCATCTTATGGAAATGGAGAGTGATCTTATCAGGAGTGCCTCCGTTTTCTGTCATTCTTTCAATAAGTACTTCCTGAGCACTCAACACCTGCCCTATATCTGGCACATATCGGGTGATGGATCAATAATTATTTGTTCAATGAATGAATAAATGACTGAATAAATGTGCTTTGTGCTTGGGTCTGGGATACAATGAATAATACTGACCTAAAGGTGCTTATGGTCAAGTGGGGCACCATGATATATAGGAAATTATAATCCTGTGGAATAAGCCTTGGAAGGGCAGACATCTAATTTGAAACCTGAATTAGAGGTAAGAGGTAACCAGGCCTAGTAAACAAAGACTGCCTTTCCAGGGAGAGGAAAAGTGTGCACAAAAGCCTGAGAGTCAGGAGAGCAATTGTGGCCTCCCTTTCCCTGCACCGGCATCCATGCTTCAAAAATTCTAGGGCAATTGTCTGCCCTGGCTGAGTGGCTCAGTTGGTTGGAGCATCTTCCCATGTACCAAAGGGTTGCAGGTTTTATTCCCAGTCAGAGCACATGCCTAGGTTATGGGTTCAATCCCTGATCAGGGTGCAAACAATCAATGTTTCTCTCTCTCTCTCTCTCCTCTCTCTCTCTTTTTCTCCCTTCATCTCACTCTAAAATCAATAAACATATCCCCAGGTGAGGATATATTATATCTATGTGTATATATATTCATAAAATGTGAACATATATATATACACATATAAACATATAGACATACACACACACTATAATGTCTGTCCAATAGGTATCCAGCCATGTAATATGAAAAATAGAGACATTTATTGAAGAAGATACAAGGTACAAGAAACATTATACATAGGACAATGAGCCTCAGTCCCCTTCAAAGTAGGAACCTTGGGACCTCACACAATTCCAATTGCCATCAGCTGCCCTGTCATGTTTTCCTGAATCTCATCAATGGTCTGAAATCTTTCAAAGTTGATTTTAGCTTTGGGAAAAATCAGAAGTTGCAGGGCACCAAATCTGGGTTATGGGGGGAGGCAGTGCTGAGTCACCTGGGTGATTTGATGTTTTGCCAAAAAACTCTGCAGGAGACATGATGCGTGAGTGGGTGCATTGTTATGATGAAGCTGCCAATCACCAGTTGCCCATAGCTGTGGCCTTCTGAATCGTCTGAATGGTTTTTGTGGAAGAATGTTCAAATGTAACACAAAATTTGATGTAGATTTGTTGATCTATTTGCTCAGTCATTTTGAATGCAACAGCCACATAGTATACACATCTATCATCTCCACTGACTAGTACAGTGAAGTCATCATTGTTCATGCATGTACATTCCAGTCTACTCTCCTTGGTTGCCAGGTTACACTGATCTTGTATTAACTGTTCTCATTATATTAACAATGGCTAAACTTTTTCCAGACAGACATCATAAGGTGTATGTATGTATGTGTGTGTGTGTGTGTGTGTGTGTGTATAAAATTGTAGGGCAAGTATCTGACATATCTGTTCTGTGCCAGCTCTTCCCCTTTTCCGTAAAGACCTCTTTATTACCTTGCAGACCAGAGCCTACAATCAAATTGCCCTTTCGGAGCACCAGGTCACTCCACATACTGTCAGGTACCTGAGGATGGGTGGCTGAACTGAGGCCTTTCACACTAACAGGTTGGCCAGCTGCTGACACTAAAGCCAGACAGGAAGTGAAAGGTGTGTGTGTGTGTGTGTGTGTGTGTGTGTGTGTGTATGTGTGTGTGTGGTCCCCTTCGTGAGCCAAACTCTCACCTAACCCCTGAATCTTCACCCTGAGGTTTACTTCTGGCGGTCAAAAATTCCCTTCGAACATGTAAATGGTCCCTGCAAAGGTCATCTTCGGCCTTTAACACCTTAGGACCAATTGTGTCAGTTATATGATAGGGAATGAAGAGAGTGATATATTCTTTCACTCAACAAATACTCACAGAGCAGCTAGTTTGTGCTGGCCCACATGTTAGCTCCAAGGTGTAAACTAGGTGAAGTTGCAGCCCTTGTACAGCTCACATGCTAATGGAGCAGTGTTCTGGTTCCTGTGACTGTGAAACTAAGTGCCCTCAAATGCGGTGGTATAAAACAACAATTTATTATATTATGCTCATGGGTTCCATGGGTCAGAAATTTAGACAGGGTAGTGTTACATGTGGCACTATACTTTCTTTTTAAGAACTATAATTTCATAATGAGGATTGTATCATAATGTATTTAACTGACCCCTATTAAAAGATATTTAATTTGGGGTTAATCTTTAGTACACTTGAAAGGATATGCAAATTTAAATTATCAGTAAATATTGCCAGACCATTTCTTAAGGAGGTTGTAAGATTTACACCTTCCACCAACAGTGTATGAGACTGTTTCCCCATGTCCAGAGACATTTCCATCAAATATGAAGTCAGATACGCTTTTTCATATGCTTTTTGGTTACTTGTATTTCTTGCTCAAAGACTTGCATGCCTATACTTGTATCTTTCTGAACCTGGGTTTCTTCATTTGTAAAAATGGGATGTTGACTCCTGGGACTCCCAGACATGAGAATTATTAGATTAAGGACGAATGGCAATGCCTGTGCAGTTCCTGTCACCCTCACTCCTGCTGTTGTGGGGGAGAACCCCACACACAGTGCTCCTTTTTTGAAGAAGGCCTCTGGCTCTAAAGAGAGGACACTAAGGACTTCTGCTCTGAGAGGCCTTTGAGCCCTTTTTGTAATTCATGGGAAGCCCCCAACCCATGGTAATCAATGATTAACAGCATCCACATCCACCTGTAATGCTAAGTGACAGCTTTATGGAGATGGCCAGAATACAAATTAAACACAAGAATCCTTGAGCCGTTATGGGAGGCTCTTAATTGGGCCCACCCAGCCCCTCTCTGAAGGTTAATGTCCAAGAGGCAGAGTTGGTCAATGGATGGAGGTTTTGGCACTGCCATTTATTTTGCTGAATAACACTGGGCAAGTGGCTTGCCAAATTCTAAGTGCAGTTTCTTCATCTAAAAAGGTGTAATAATAGCACTTACCCAATGGAATGATGCAGGCACATATGAAGAGCATTTGGGCACATAAAAAAATAATTTTCCTTCTACCTTTTAAGTTCTTCTAGCTGGACTAATAATCAAATTAACAGAGACAGATTAACTGTTTAACAGGATAAAATGTACAAAGTGTATTACGGATGTATGCGCAGGGGTGTCATGAGATATGAGACCTGAAACACATTGGGCAGATGAGGACGTTATGCCCGTCTGGACAAAGGAGAAAAAGGGGAGGAGTCTGGGATTCCAAAAGGAGAGTAGGTAATTCTAAGGTAGAAGAAAGAGCAAATAAATGTATGGTAAATAAATTCTTGCTGGGCCATCCAGAAACGATGGGACACAGAGCAAAACAGTCTTTGCTAGATTTCTTCTTGTGTCACATATGTGCTAATTCATATATGATTAGGTGCATATGCTAAAGTTCCCTTCCTGATGCAGGGTTTCCTATCAGAATTTTTTTTAGGCAGGAAGAGGAGGGTCAAAGGTTCTTTCTGAGTCTTTTGTTAAGAACCAGTTTAACATCAATATTCCAAAAGAGCACACTTTGGGATAGCAAATCTTTGGTCCTCCTCAAGCACGAGGTAAACAAGTAGGTATCATTATTCTAACAAATTGCCAGCAGAAGGTTCCTGACCTCTCTAGAAGCAGCTCACTTAACATTGCTGTCAGTAGATACACAAAATCCCTCTTGCAGGCTAATCTTAATACCTCCTCCTGTCAGTTCCGTTTATTCATGAGAGTTCTGTAGTCAGGGGAGGGTCATTTTTAAGGCCCTCTGAAGCTTTTCCTTTTTCTCCCTTGTTTCAGATGCAGCTTGTCTAACTGTGGGGAGGGAAGGTAGCACGTGGTAGTGCTCCTGTGGGCACCTCCCACTCTTTCTTTGCCCAGAACCCATCTCTGTAGGCCCAGGTGCTGTCTTTTGGCGTGGAGGCAGGATGGGAATGTTTGCACCTGGCCCAACTTCTGTGTGTGGCTTTCTTGGCTCTTTTCACCCAGATCTTTATACTTCTCCTGCCAAGGCCCTGGGGGACCATTGACCCCACCCAGAAATGGAGGGGGTGAGGGTGAATGAGCCAAGTTTGGGATTGGTCCCCTGCCTAGTGCTTAATAATCATCATAAAGGCCTTCCTGGTTAGGGTAAGGAGACTTGGAGTCCCCTAAGGGGCTTTCACGGTCATGGTCTTTAGGCCTCCTTTGATGCCCCCCAGCACCACCACCCTGTGGAGATTTCTAGGCTGAGCCCGCAGAGGTGGCCATGTAGTGCCTAACAATGGCTTCTTGTTGGAATGCTTACCACACCCAAGACTTCACACTAGATCATAATAATAGCTAGCTTCTTTTGAGTGCTTATCAGTTACCAAACCCCTCATGACTGTTCTAGGTGGAAGATACTGTTACAGACATGAAAAAGAAGGCTGAGGGTCCTTAACTATTCAAAGTGAGAAGGCAACAAAAGGGCATGGGGCCGAGGTGTAAGCTGGGGACTGAAAGCCTGCTCTGGGACTCTGAACAAAGTGCTCATTACCTCCAGGACAGCTCTGCTGCCAAACCTGTCCTTACCTGGGCTGGTACTTCAGCTTCCCCTGATTTTTCTCTCCTCTCTCATCTCCAGGCCACCCACTGGGATTTTCAATATCCCTTTCATCACTCATTGTCCTTCCACTTATTAAAGACCTTCATGGAGTCACAAAGGATTAGCTCCCCAATCTCTCCCAATCCAGCTATCCTCTCCATCCTTGCTGGGGCTATCCAACCTCCTTAAAGGTCAAAGGTCACAAGTGAGGGAAGAGGCTCTTTGGAAGTCTCCCTCATCACTAGGTCAGCTGCTGGCCCTGGCCAAAATGTAGCTCCTGGAGAAGGTTGGGAGGTGAGCATGTGAAGTTTCAACTGTCTTTTGTCAAGTTCTTCCTTCCCAGGGTAACCAAGTTTGGATCAGATCCAGACAGCCCACCCAGCAGGGTTGATGGTGGGGAAAATCTTAGTTTCTTCAGAACTCTTACTCTGCCACCTGCTAGCTCTATGGCCTCAGCCAAATCACTTAGCTCCTTTGTGCCTCACTGTCCTCATCCATAAATTGGAAATAAAGATAATACTTACTTTGATGAGAATTAAATTACATAATGCTTATAAATCATTTAGCACAATTACCTAAAATTAAATATTGAGGAAAAGCAAAGTAGTCTAGGTCATGGTTTTCTAAACCCAGGCCAGCTTCTCCTCCTCCTGCCCCTCTTCACCTCCCAGCAGCTTTATTTCCTAATTCGACTCCTAAAATGTGACACTGAAGAGGCCCATTGTATTTTGGCAACACAGTCAAAAGTGAGTTTGTTCCCTTTGACCCAGCAAGTCCACATCTAGAAATGTATCTTGAAATAACTAAGGTGCCTAGCAAGGATTCTGTTATAAGGACAGGCCTCTCAATGTTATTTTTATTTTTTAAGTATACTTTATTGATTATGTTGTTATAGTAGTTCCAATATTTTTCTGCTTTACTCCCCTCTGCCCAGCACCCCCCTTCCCTCCAGCAATGCCACCCTCTTTAGTTCATGTCCATGGGTCGTGCATATAAGTTCTGTGACTTCACTCTTTCCTATATTATTCCCCCTGTCTATTTGTACCAACCAATTATGCTTCTTAGTCCCTGCACCATTTCCCCATTTCTCCCCATCTCCTCTCTCAGCTGATAACCCTCCAAATGATCCCCCTACCTATGATTCTGTTCCTACTCTGGTTTGCTTAGTTGGATTTTGTTTCTATTGTTTAGACTCAGTTGTTGAGAGTTGTGAGTTTGTTGTCATTTTAGTGTTCATAGTTTTGACCTTTTTCTTAAATAAGTCCCTTGACATTTCATATAATAATGGCTTGGTGATGATGAATCCTTTAGCTTCACCTTGTCTGGGAAGCACTTCATTTGCCCTTCCATTCCAAATGATAGCCTTGCTGGGTAGAGTAGTCCTGGTTGCAGGTTGCCTTTCATCACATTGAATACTGCTTGCCAGTCCTTTCCTGCCTGCAAAGTGTCCTCTGAGAAATCAGCTGATAGTCCTATAGGCACCCCCCTGTAGGCAACTCTCTGCCTCTCTCTTGCTGCCCCCAGGACTGTGTCTTTACCTTTCACCTTTGGCATCTCAATCATGATGCATCCTAGTGTGGTTCCCTCTGGATCCAGTTCCCCTGGGACCCTTCATGTTTCCCAGACTTGTATGTCGATCTCCTTAGCAAAATTTGGGAAGTTTTCCTCTTTTTTTTCAGTTCTTGCTTCCTCATTCTGCACTGGTTGACTGTTTTTTTCTTCCTTATGTTCCAAATCATTGATTTGAACCCTGGTTTCCTTCACTTCACCATTGGTTTTGTGTGGATTTTCCTTCATTTCACTTAGCATAGCCTTCATTTCTCTTATGCGTTTGCCATACTCAACATATCTGGCAAGCCTATGAGCATCTTTATCACCAGTGTTTTGAATTCTGCATCTTTTAGGTTGGCTATCTCCTCGTTGCTTAGTTCTTCCACTGGAACCTTGATCCATTTCCCCTTTTGGGCCTTACTTCTCTGTCTCCTCATTCTGACAGGCTCCTGTGTTTGTTTGCCTCTGTGTCTTAGGTAGAGCTGTTGTTCCTGTTACGTTGTAAGGGGCAGACCCTTAGGGATTCATCAGTACAGGGTGACCTGTTTCACCATGTTGTGGCACTGTATGTGGGGGAGGGCTCTGAGAAGGAACCACCTGCCCAGCACTCACCCCCCTTCCAGGCATCTCTCGCATGGGACTGACGCCCCTCTAGCTGCCACCCTGGCCATTGCGGCCAGAGTTGGTGGGTCTGCAAATGCTGCAGGACCACTGGGGCCCTCCAAACAAGTGGACTCTGCAGAGACTGGCAGTTTCCGCCTCCACCCCAACCCCCACTGGTCTGCACAGTTAGAAGCAATGAGGCCTGATCCTCCCCGGTGCCAGGACCGTGGCCTGCAAGGTCTGGCGAGGAGCTGGGAACTCTCCCCAGGTGTCCCTCCCAACCCTTCAAAACGTGTGACTGCGCTCTTTGCTGGCCTGCCACTGCTGCCACTGCAGCTGCTGCTGCCACCACACCACATCCTCTTGGCCCTGGCTCCACCCCTCATCCCCTGTTTGGATGAGTAACTCCTCCTCACATCCCCGTTTGCTGGACTTCCATGCAGCTCTACCCTCAGGAACTCCTGATTGTCTCCAGCCCCAAGGCAGTTGCATTCCTTTCCAGCTGCAGAGGGAGATGCAGCGTGTCCGTCCATGCTTCCATCTTGGCAGGAAGTCCCAGGAAGCAAGTTTTATGCTACTCCATCCATTATATCCTTTCATTGTTATTTTTGAACAAAAGCAACCCCCGTGTCTAATGGTAGGAGACTGGCCGGCCACACGCGCAGTCACACACACATGCACGCACCTCATTAACACAACAGTCTACAGCCCCTAAAAATTCTGCAGCAATTTTTAATGACAGTGTAACAGAACCCATGTGCTGCTCTGATTGAAACAGAACCCACAGGCTATTCAGTTATTAGGGGCCCGATTGCCCACCGCCAGAAGCATAACTCTCAATACCAGAGTTTAGTGAAAAGAAAAAGAATTGTTTATTTAATAGTTATATAGATTTAGATTATTTGCAGATTTCTGCTGTTAAGTCTTATTTTCTTTAAAAGACCCACAGACACATAGTTCTGCCTCCCCCTACCAAACCAGGCTAGTTTTAGAAAAGTCAGATACAGTCTTCCTACTTCCCAGACACAATTCAGCTTTAACGGCAGCTCCCAATCATTTGATCCTGATTGGGGAGGTTTTGCCTGTGTTGTGGTGCCCTCCAGCTCTTAATGCAGAACCTCGAGGAGTTCCCAGACTCCTTGTAAACCGCATGGAGTTCTCCCGTTCCTTTCCAAGCCACATAGTGTTCTCTTAGCCAAAATGTCTGCCGCCTATTTTTAAATCCCTAACTGTATCCTGTGACGCAGTGGGCATGGTAACCAGTTCTGACCATTCACAAAACCTTGCACAGGATCTGTGTGCTCTTTCTGCACCCTTCCATGGTCCAAACTCCTGCCATCTTCTTGGGGTCTTAGAAGAACCAGAACTACTTGCATAACTGAGAAACTAAGCTACTAGCCATAGTCATACAAAGGCATCTTAAAAGCTGTTGTCTTTACCCCATCCTCCAACCCGCAGACTCTGGGGATTTTTGGAGACCCCCCACTCTGTAACAACAGGAGCAAATGTTCAGAATGTATTTTGCTTAACTTTTTATATTTTTGAGAAAAATGATAAAACATTACAGTATATAAAATATTTTTTCTTTGTTGCTTATCTGTGGTTTCTAATTTATTTGCAAATGAGCACATATGTATCCTATAATAAAGGGGGAAAGGCCATATTTGGCAAAACGGGTAGAAATGGGAGTCAGTGGCCTTTGATTGGCTTTATATTTAGCCCTTGGGTGGACCTCTGTCTTCCTGTGGCCCATTGAACTCCAGAATAAGAAGCCTCAGCAGATCTAAAAGTTTAGGTCAAAAGAAAAGCAGTAGCAAGAAAGAACATCCAACCACCACTGTGGCCCCTTTCTAACACTCTTTGGCAACAGCAGTAATGTCCTTAATGATCTGGAGAGCTAGGGACATGACCCTGGCATTGCCATAGAGGGCTGGGAACCCCTTCTTTTTCTTTGATACAGATAATTGATTCAAGTGGACTTCCAGGACAAGTCCTGTAGGGACCCCTTCCACCAGAAGGGCTCCTCATTGTTCAGCACCATAAGGACCTGAACTACCTCCTCTAGAGGTGGCAGCCCCTCCCCCAGTCTTTCTTTCATTGTCCTCACCTCCTCATTGTTCTCTGTTCAGGTAATCAACCTGAACTATCTGTGGGGGTGGGGGGTTGCTCATCTCTGCTCAGGGGCACTATGAATGATAACTACAGAGCTTTAATGGGGGGTAGTTCACATTTTTGGGGAGCATACAGAAAGCTTAGAGGATGAGCTAGATACTAGACCTTTACATCTTCAGTAGACTCAGGTAAAAAGCATCAGGTAAATATTTTTGATCATGCCTTACATGTCATGTATGGAACTAGCACTTTTAGAGCATCATTTTAGGCCTCTAACCACTCCAATACATTGCCTGCCTCTAGTTCACTTAATCCTCACACAGCACTTGTCACATCTTGTCCTCATGGTTTACCCATCTCCCCCACCAAGATGGCATGAATGATACTGTTCTAACTGTCCCATATATCCAGCATTGCCCAGCCCAGTGTCTGAAATATGTATCAATAAGTACTGGGGAAGGACTGAGATGGTTGGGGAGGGGTTTTTTATTTTGTGCACTTCACCTGTGTGAAGATGACCCAGTTGAACAAAGACTCTGGATGACCTGGTAGGGGAACTGAAAGAGTTTGGGTATAGGAGTGGGTATATTGGGTTATTTACAAGGGTCTGCTGAGGTCTAGATTCCCCTACAGAGGCTGCCAGCTCAAATCCTCCATCAGCTGGTATTGCCCCAGATCTTGCTGGCCTCCTCACATGTGCTGTCTCTGGTTTTCAGGGTACCAGATGCCAACGGGCAGGTTGTTCCAGAATGGGGGTCTCCAAAAATCCCCAGAGCCTGGGGGTTGGGAGATAGGGAAAGGAAACAGCTTTTAAGATGCCTTCACATGCCTGTGGCTAGTGGCTAGTGTCTTTGTTACTCAAATGGCTTTGGTTCTTCCAAGGCCCCAAGAAGATGGGAGGGGTTTTGGACCAGGAGATGGTACAGAAAGAGCACACAGAGCCTGTGCAAAGTTTTGTGAATGGTCAGAACTGGTTACCATGCCCACTGTGTCACAGGACGCAGTCAAGGATTTAAAAATAAGTGGCAGACATTTTAGGGAAAGAACGCCATGCGTCTCTGAAAGGAAAGGAAGAACTCCACGTGGTTCTGCATTAAGAGCTGGAGGACACCACAACACAGGCAAAACCTCTCCAATCAGGATCGAATGATTGGGAGCTGTCGGTAAAGCTGAACTGTGTCTGGGAAATAGGAAGACTGTATCTCTGACTTTTCTAAAACTAGCCTGGTTTGGTAGTGTTACAGAGCGAAAGGGGGTTCTTTCACGTGGCGCCTTGGTGTAAAACCCAACAATTAGTGTTGAAGAAAACAGGTCTTTATTTACAACATTCCAACCTGGGGAGGACAGTGAGCACTTCAGCTCAGAGCCCTGTTCTCCCACAGGACCCAGCACTTCCCTTGCTCCCCTAAAAGCTAGAATCTAAAAACATGCCCAGAAGTTCCCCATCCCTTATCTGTCAGCTGTCTCCTTCAGGATCTGGTGTACCATGTCATCAGCCTCCATATAACAGTCCAGAAAAACATGTGCCTTGTTGCACTGGATCACGCATGGTTCTCCCTTTGCTCTTTCAAAGCCACATGGTATTCTCTTCAAAACCGCATGGAGAACCTAGCTAAAATGTCTGCCGTCTATTTTTAACCCCCTGACTGCGTTCTCTGACTCAGTGGGTGTGGTAACCAGTTCTGACCAGTCACACAACCCTGTGCAGGCCCTTGTATGCTTTCTGTACCATTCTCTGGTCCAAAAACCCCTCCCATCTTCTTGGGGCCTTGGAAGTATCAAAGCCATTTGTGTAACAAAGACACTAGACACTAGCCACAGGCATGTGAAGGCATCTTAAAAGCTGTTTCCTTTTCCCCATCCCCCAACCTGCAGGCTCTGGGGATTTCTGGACACCCCCACTCTGTAACAGTAGGGGGAGGCAGAACTATGTGTCTGTGGGTGTTTAAAAGAAAATAAGACTTACGACAAAAGTCCGCAAATAATCTAAATCTACATAATCATTAAATAAACAATTCTTTTTCTTTTCACCAAACTCTGATATTGAGAGTTATGCTTCTGGCGGTGGGCAATCGGGCCCCTAATAACTGAACAGCCCTGGGTTCTGTTTCAATTGGAGCAGCCCGTGGGTTCTGTTACAAGGTGACTAAGTGGCACCCATTCCCACAGCTAGAAAGCTGCTCAAATGGGTGAGCAGCAACTGCATCTAAGAACCTATAAACTAGTTTTGTCTGGAAACCTGACCTGGTTCCTGGGGAGGTGGCCTACTCAGGGCCAGGGCACCTGGTGGGGGAAGGAGTAGGAGAAGCTCTTTTTCTTTTCTCCTCCCTCATTCACTCCTGTTCTAAAAACCCAGCTCAGTCACTTCCCCAGCCATTTGTGTCTCTAAAGCTAAGCATAGAGTACTCAAGTATGTCTATAATTGTGACATATTGTTCCTTAGTGTTTCCATGTTGTCTCTGATAATGCCAGTTCTGAGTATCTTAAAACTAAGCGGCATTTGATAAGAGGCTTTTGAGGCGAGTCTCAAGCGGTGGGGAGAGTTTTTGGCAGGTAAAGAAGATGGGGAAAGGGTGTTCAGGCCAAGGCACAGAGGAGTCTGTGACAAAGCCAACAAAAGGTGTTGGAGAGGAAGAGGTGGAAGTAACAGGAAATGAGACTGGAAGAGCCTTATAGGCCAAGCAAAAGGTTTGGACTGTAGCCTGAGGGCAGCCAGAAGCCATTGAAGAGTTTGGGCCAGTGAGTATATTCCAACACCACAGAGAAAAGTGTTAAAATAGCTGATATTAATTGACCACGTGCTTTGTAATAAAAATTATTTCTTTTAGTTCTCCCAGCGATCTCATGAGGCTGTATTATTTCCATTTAATTTTAGAGGAAACGAGCATGGGGAGTATTGTTTCCTCAAGCTCACAGACAGGAGTTGATCCTGCAATCTGTTGTTTTCATCGTCATGCTAGCGGGTCTGAGGGAGCGCAGGGGTCAGGGGAAGGTTCTGGAGACGATGGGAAGAGAGAAAGGAGACCAGACTCCATTACCGCCTGGATTGTGGGTGTGAGGATGCTAACACTTTCAGGGACGGTGCCCACGTTTCTGCTTGCACACCCGGAGAAGCGTGCAAAAACACAGGCTCTCTGGGCAGTAGCGCGGAGGAAGTGGCAGAACCAGCCAGCCAGCCAGCCAGCGGCCCCAGCTCTGAGGCGGCGCTGACCACTGGGGCAGGGCCAGTCCGGACTTACTGCCCAAGCGACTATGAAGTAGGAGCCGGCCGACCGACTCGGCCGAAGGGGACCGCTGGGAGCAGTGCCACCTAGCGGACGCCGGGGCCCTGGCACCTGAGCCTCATGAAGTCACCGCCAGGAGACCTGCGGGGAATGGCAGACGCCGGGGGCGGGTCACTGAAGGGACAGAGGGTGGGTGTGCACCCAGCTGCGTGAGGTCTGGGCCTCTCTGGTCTCTGTCCAGCTGTAGACTCAGGTCCTCAAAAATACCAGGGTTCTCTTTATTCCTGGACTGTACGCAGTTTCCCTTTGCCTAGAGACCAGACCTCCTGCACTTTTTTCCGACTGAGCTAAAAAGTCACCTCTCTCCTGCTCTCCCTGAGCCCTGCCTGGGCTCACTCCTGAGACAGCCCTTCTTCAGTGGAGTTTTACCTGTTTGCTTCTTTGTCTGTCCCCTCAACTAGAATGTAAGAGCTATGGCAAGGTGACGGGCACAGAGAAGGGGCTCAATAAGTACTCTATGAATACTGAATGAATGAATACCTGGGCATAATCCAAGCTCAAGGCAACTTTAGGACCTGGCATGGTGGTGTGAGAGAGAAGAGCAACCCAGAATAAGCCAACCCTGAAGATAGAAGAGAGGGAGTGACCGAGGGGTAGTGGGTCCTTTCAGTTCCCCTTAAGCTACCACCCACAGGGGGCTAGTTTAGGAGCGCAGGACTTCCCAAGGATGCCCAGAAGAACTTGTGCCTATATAAGGCTGGTGCAAAAATAATGTCCGATTTCGAGGTCTATTTTAAAAATGAAAAAGCCCGTGATTATGAAAGTATTTATTCATTAACATAACCTCCTTTGCTTTCTAGAACCTCACTCCATCTGCCAACTAGCTTATAAATGCCACGCTTGTAAAATTCTTTAGGTTTTTGAAGCAAAATATGAATCCAACTCATTTTTCAACCTCTTCTCTTGATGTCAGCCTAAGACCATCATAATGGTTCTGTAGTCCCCGAAACAACTGATAATCAGAAGGAGCAAGGTCAGGAGAATATGGAAGATGAAGCAATATTTCCCAACCAAGCTCTTTCAAGAAATTTTTGGTGAGTCGAGCTGTGTGAGGATGAGCATTATTGTGATGGAAGATGACACCCTTTCTGTTGACTAAGGAGGGTCGCTTTTGGTTCAAAGCTACTTTCAGACAACAAAGTTGTTCACAGTACAGATTAGCAGTAATTGTTTGATTGTTGTCTAACAGTTTGTAATGGACAATTCTTTCCATATCCCACCATACACTCAACATGATCTTTTTTGGATGAAGTCCTCCCCTTGGTTGTTGAACTCTTCTTCCTCTTCAGCTGATCCACAATTGGTGGCGTTTAATGTTATGGTAAAGAATTCACTTCTCAGCACCTGTAACAAGCCTGCCTAAAAATGGTGCCTGAAGGTGTCCCGAAAGCAATGATTCACAACAAGCAACATGCTGTTGCAGATTCTCTGGAGACAGTTCATGTGGGACCCATTTTCCAATTACTGAACCCTTGCCGATTCTTTTCATTTGGCATAGCACAGTTGTATGGGCTACGTTAAATTGTTCTGCTAGTTCCCTAGAGGTAATGGTGAGGTTTTCTGTGACAACAGCTTCCAACACTTCGGAATCAAGTTTTTTTGAACGACCCTCTTTTGGCTCGTCTTTCAAACTGAAATCCCCACTTTGAAAATGGGAAAACCACCTCCTGCAACTTCTTTCAGTCACTGCATCATCCCCATAAGCGCTCTGAATAGACTTTGCTTCTGTACTTGCATTGGCACCTTTACAAAATTCACAGAGTAAAACATTTCTAATGTGGTCTTTAGATCGGATGAACATGGGAGCAAATATTATGGATGATTATGAACAATACTTCGATAATCTGAAAAAGTAAGGTATAAATTAGTCACTGTGACATCAAAAAATTATGAGGCACAAATTTAATAAATACTATCTAAAACTTCCTTTTAAAAAGTCGGACATTACTTTTGCACCAACCTGCTATATTAGCTTTCTTCTCTGTGGCCTCACAGACCTGTCTCTGCTCCTCTGGTGGAGGCTTTGAGTCCCCTCTGTACCATGCAGGGCAGCTGGGGACAGCATCTTTGTACTCCAGCAGCACCTTGTCTCTCTTTGTTTTTTTGACTCATCAGAGAAATCCCAAGCTCAGCCCAGACAAATGACTCATTACAGCCTCAAGGAATGAAAGCCGAAAGCCAGGCTCAGACAGCAGCCCAGCCCACAAAGAAGACACTAAGGGAAATCAGCCAGCAGATGCCCTCCAGAGCCAATAGAGGCCACTGCCATGTTCTCAGTCTTCTCTGGGTACAGAGGCAAGGAAGTCTGCCCTCTGCCCTCAAGGATGTCTCCATCTGGTTGAAGGTTGTGGGAAGAACTTGAATTGGGTCTTAATTACCATAGCAACAATAATAACAAATATGATTCTTATTGAATGCTTACCAGGTACCAAACATTCTTCTAAGCATTTGACATGCAGCCTCCCTCATACCTCAAACAATCCCTTTGCAGATTAGGAAGCTGAGGCTCGGGCGGGTTAAACCTATCCATACAGTTGAAGGGATGGGTATAAAGCAGAGTGGTTGAGAGGAGGGCTATGGGTGAGTTGGGAGGGGAGGCACATTCATTTTGGGGCAGATGGTGCTGCACCTCTTTAATTGGAAGGAAAAGCGTGCAGTAGAGGTATCATCAGTAATGCATAAGCCCCGTTTGCTAGGCCAAAGTGCTTGTACTTGCTCCTCCAGGCACCGCATCAACTTCTCCTTTCCACTGTATTTCTACCTTAGGTTGTCAAGTGCTACGATTTGACCTGAGAAACTGGAGCTGGGAATCCTGGCCCTGCTACAGTCTGGCTATTGGACCTTAAGCAGGTCCCCGCCCTCTCTGGGTCCCAGTGTCCTCACTTGGAAAAAAAGCATTACTCAGGCATTTCCAACCAAGTTCATGATTCTCCATTCATAGCTCCAGAGCACAGTTAAGCTCAGATGCAGAAACAGTTTTTAATTAACCTTAGATTTTTCTCTAAATAGCCCCCTTTCTCATTTCACAAGTACCACTAGGACACAGGACAGACACAGAGGAGGGAGGTGGGAGAAAGAGCAGAGATCCTCTGTCTGTGTATCCCTGAGTGGATGAATTGTCTGTCTGGCCCCCTCCTGAAGTTCCAAGTGGTCTCCTTGGTCAGATCTCAGGCCCACAGAGATAACATCTCCTCTTCCTCTTCCTCTTCACAATCTGCGTTCATTCATTCATTCATTCATTCACTCACTCATTGAATGTGCGAAGCTTTGTACTAGGCCCTGGTATAACCATGAACCAGATGAACAGGTAGGTGGTGACGCTGCCTCTGTCCAAGTCCAGTTGGCCACCAGGTGTCACCAGTGCCAGTCACAAAGCCTCTCCATGGTCTGAGAAAAAGTCAGTTGGAATGGGAAGTGTAGATGCGTGAACCTGATCAGCTCCCCTCAGCCAGTCTGAATCAGAAGCAAGTTTCTCAAGTGAGAGGAAAAAACCAATCCCACCTCCTCGCCCCTCCTCCACCAAAAAGACACCCTCATGACTTCCTTAACAGCCCAGCTTGCCTGGGACCTTGGGAGCTCACAAACTTTGTCCAGTCTGGAATTCTCTCTGCAGCCCGTCCCTCACAGAGAGCCCACCAGACTTCTTGTAAACCCCTTTGGGGCCTACAGCTCACCTACAGGTAGCCTATATTATTGTAAGATTCTTCCTGACTTAAAAAACAAACTTTGGCACTCACTTTGACTTGTCCTAGTTCTGCCTTCTGTGGTCACAAAGAGAAAGACTTTTCTGCCCCATAAAACCCTTCAGACACGCAGAGATTGCTCAGTCCCCCTGAGTTTGTTTGTTCATTTATCATTCATGACTGTATACAGAGCATTTACTGTATGTCAGGCCTCGAGTCCACAGCAGAGGGCAAGCAAGGCTGATGCCTATCCTCCGATGGCCTTTAATCTGTCCAAGGAACCAGCAACCAAACCAAGAGTAATAATAAAATATGCACGAGGCCTGACAGAAGAGATCTGGGCTGACACGGAGCTGGTGACAAGGCCCTCAGCCAGCATGGGACCTGCGAAGCGAAGACTTCCTGGGGAGATCTCTCTGTGGTCAGGCAAAGGGTGAGCAACTTCAATGCTGTTCAAATATCAAAGTTTTTAAAGAAAAATTGGGAGAGTTTTGCTGGTACTCTGAGCTTAGTATGCTCATTGGGAAAGGCAGCATCATGGGGATAAGTAGGGTGCTTAGAGGACAGGAAAAGCCATTCAGATAGTGAGAGATAGCATGAAGTATCAGGGGCCATGACAAGGCCCAGTCTTGCTGGAGTGTACAACTAAGGAAGGAGCAATGAGGCAAGAGGCCTCCCAAAAAGGAGGAGTTATTCTCAGGTCCTTCAGCAGCTTCTGGACACATGTGTCCGATGCCCAAATCTGATCTGATGTGAGGTCTGGCGAACCACAAGATCACTTCCCTCAATGCAGACACTACATTCCCACAAACACAGCCTGGGAGGGCAGCAGCCTTTTGATGGTGACTTACAGTGCACTTTTGGTTCTCAGTCCTTAAAGAGTCTTCACTCAAAGTGCTAGGAGGCCGAAGTGTCCCCATCTAGGGATCACACAGCTGAGTGAATGAACCTCAGAGAGAGCTGTATTCCCATTGCTCTCTTGCCCATTTTCTTTTTTTCTCAGTTTTATTTTTTATTATTTTAAAAAATTTGTGCAGTGCTTTATCAAATATAAAGCAAAGTTTAGTTTTATTAAAATTATTTAAAAATTTTTATTTATTGATTTTTTTTTAAGAGAAAGAGAGGAAAGGAGGCAGAGAGAGAGAGAGGGAGAGAAAGAGAGAGGGAGATTGATTTGTTGTTCTACTTATTTATGTATTCATTGGTTGAGTCTTGTATGTGCCCTGGCCGGGAATCGAATCCTCAACTTTGGTGTATCAGGATCATGCTCTAACAAACTGAACGTAGCCATGGCTTTTCTCAGTTTTAATTACACAAATAATATGCATTAATTTTAATTTAAATTTACAACTACAATAAACAAAATACAAATCTAAAATTACCTCACTCTACTGTATTTATTGCTATGCAACAATTACCCCAAAACTTAGTAGCTTCAAACAACAAGCATTTGCTCCCTCACAGTTGCTCAGATCAGGAATTTTGGCTAAACTGGGTTTCTCATGAGATTGTAATCAGGTTGTCAGCCAGAGCTGCAGTCATCTGAAGGCTTGACAGGGGCTGGGGTTTCACTTCCTAGGTGTCTGATTTTCACACCTGGCAAAATGTTCCTGATTGCTCATGACAGGCATTGTAGCTCACCATTTGGACCACTCTGTAGCTGCTTGAAAGTCTTATGATATGGCAGCTAACTGTCCCAGAGCAAGTGACCCAAGAAAGAGAACAAGGAAGAAGCCACAAAGTTTTTTATGATCTAGTTAGTCCTATACTTAAAATTAAAAAAAAAAAAAAACAACTTTATTATTGATGAGAGTGAGAGCGAGAGAGAGAGAGAGAGAGAGAGAGAGAGAGAGACATAAGTGTTGTTCCACTTATTTCTGCATTCATTGGTTGACTCTTGCATGTGCCCAGATCAGGGATGGAGTGCACAACCCTGGAGCATTGGGATGCCGCTCCAACCAGCCGAACTACCCAGCCAGGGCAGTCCTACACTTTTGAAGGGCAGAGTATTGAAGAATTGGCGGATATATTTTTAAGCCCCCAGATATCCTAAATCCCCTTTCAAAATAACCATTATGAAGATTTTGTTGTATGAATTTTTCTCATGTGAATATATGTCTCCCTCAAAAAATAAAAATGGAATCATACATAGTGTGGTTTATTACTATTTTATTTAATGTTTGAATAGGTAATAATGCACACAGTATAAAACTTAAAGGGTACAGAAGCACAAAAAGGTATACAGTTAAAAGTGAATCTCCTATCCCTGGCTGCTGTGGCTCAGTGGATTGAGCATTGGCCTGTGAACCAAGTGTCACTGGTTCGATTCCCAGTCAGGGCACATGACTAGGTTGCACATCAGGTCCCCAGTTGGGGGCACGTGAGAGGCAACCACACAGTGATGTTTCTCTCCCTCTCTTTTTCTTTTCCCCTCACTCTATAAATAAATAAATAAATAAATAAAAATATTTTTTTTTAAAGTGAGTCTCCCTCTCACTTGCTCTCACTCAATCAGTTCACTGCCTTCACTGTATTATAAAATATGCATATCTACTCTTTTGTTTGCACACTCACTGCTCAGCAACTTGCTCTTCTCCCTCTCTATATCTCTTTCAGATATTTCCACATCAGCATATAAAGAGCTGTCTCGTTTTTTAAAAAAGCCACAGAATATTTTCTTGAATGGAAGCACCAGAGTTTATTTAATATGGACTATTTTGTAACTAGTGCTGAGACTTAAACATATACTATAGATGTCTTTCAGTGTCAGTAAATCTAGTGCTACATTACCATTTTTTGTTGTGGTTCCTCATCATATACAATAAGAAGACAGACACAATCACATATTGTATGATTTCATGTATATGAAATGTCCAGAATAGGCAAATCTATAGAAACAGAAGGTAGATTAGTGGGTGCCCGGGGGGTGGGCTGGAGGTAAGGGTGGTTGAGGGGTGATGGTTACAGGATTTCTTTTGGGATGATGAAAATGTTCTAAAGTTGGTTATGATGATGGTTGTACAAATATGTGAATATACTAAAAACTACTTAAATATGGTATGTGAATTATATCTCAATAAAGCTGTTACCAAAAATAACTGTAGATCTCTCTACCCTGCTGGATACCTCCTTCTGAGAGTCTGTGGCTCCATTATTCACTCCCTAAAGAAACAGTAGCTCAGCCAGATGTGCTTCTGCACCCCAAACATGCATCATTCAGCCCCTTTTTTTTCTATCACATCTTCTAAGCTATCATCCTATCCAGGAAAGACCATGACACACTAGTTGACTCCGTGATGGTGCAATGAAATTATCACAAGGAGGTAACTGGCGTCAGACTCAGAGCAACCCATGGATGAGACATCAAATCTCTGCGTCTGTTGGAAAGGTGACTGGAGCCCACGGTAGAGGCCATGATGACAGGGTCTGTCAACTCCAGGAGTGTGATTGTTAATGGTGAGGATGATAATGGTTTGGTGGTGGTGATTAGAGTTAGCAGTCACTGAGCACTTACAAGAAGTCAGGTCTACAATGTCATTATTTTCCATCCTCATGACAATTTTCTGAGATAAAAGGTGCGACCATTCCCATTTAAAGTGTGAGGAAATTGAGGCTCAAGCAAGCTAAGTAACTGGGCCAAGGTCACATAGCTAGGAGAGGCAGAGGCCAAACTGGATCCATGTTCAGCTGATATTAAAATCCCCCCAATGTCCTGCATCCTAGCAGGATTCAGGGACCTTTGCATATTAATTTCAGAAACTTTTACATATGAAAGGTATTGAAAAAGGGTGGCTCATTTGAGGCCACAGGCCTCCTTACCCTCCACACACTCTGTCTCAGGCTCAGAGTCTGCTGAACAAGTGTCCCGGGCACACTGATGATGAAGATGGAAGCTATAACTGCGTTCAGTATAGAAATGAGGACTGATCCAGACCAGCACTGTCAGGTGTCTGGAGGGAAGAAGCAACTACCACACAGTGTCACTCAGCAGCATGTGAGCCGGGCAGCCTACAACTTGGGCCTAACTTCTCTCTGTGGCCCTTAGCTTCCTCTTCAGACACCAGTGTCAGTCTGGGAGAGCTGGTCTGTCTGAATGTTCAAGACAGTCCCATGCATGTGGCTGCCTTGATGCTCTCCAGGACCAAAGGCCCTGGTCACAGCCTGCAGGGTTCTTACCACTCTCGAGGCCCCTTATTTCACCACTGACCCTGTTGTGGGTTTAACTGTGTACCCTAAAAAGATATGTTGAAATCCTAACCCCCCGATACCTGTGAATGTGACCTTATTTGGAGATAGTGTCTTTGTAGTCATTAAAGTGGGCCCTAATCCAATATGACTGGTACCCTTATAAGAGAAAATAGCCCTGGCTGGTGTGGCTCAGTGGATTGACTACCGGCCTGTGAACCAGTCAGGGCTTATGCCTGGGTTGTGGGCCAGGTCCCCAGTTGTGGACGCACGAGAGGCAACCCACACATTTATGTTTCTCTCCCTCTCTTCCCCTCTTTCTAAAAATAAATAAATAAATTTAAAAAAAATAAAAAGAAGAGAAAACATCATGTGAAGAAAGAGATACACAAGTTGAAGAACATCCTGTGATGGAGGCAGAGACTGAGGTGCTGTGGCTCCAAACCAAGGATCACCTGGGGCCACCAGAAGCTGGAAGAGGCGAAGAGAGATGCTCACCCAAGAGGCTTCTGGGGAAGCATGGCCCTGCCAACACCTTGATTCAGACTTCAAGCCTCCAGAAGTACGAGAGAATAAATTTCTGTTGTTTAAAGCCACCACGTTTATGTTTCTTTGTTACAGTAGCCCTAGGAAAATAATAAAGACCTCCAACATGCTTTCATGCCTTAGCCACACCACCCATTTCTCTGCTCCTCCACAGGCTAAGTTCCTTCTCACAACCCCAGGGCCTTTATACATACTGCTCTTTCTGAATGCTCTTATACCAACATCTTCCCCATGCCCCCTCCCTTGCTCCTTCTGAGCTTGGCTTTAAATGGTCTCCTTCAGGTAAATGTGGACTTGGGTTTCCCTCAGAGCAGCAATAGGAATGCATTCTTCGCAGCTCTTAGCACATCTGTAGTTAATTACTTACTCATACAGTTGTGTAATACCCACTGCCTGACCCAGCTATAGTTGTCATGACAACAGTGCCTGGCCTGATACATTCACCAGCAGTCCTATCTATTCCCAAAGCCCCAAGGCTGAGGCGATGTTAGAATTTTTTCTCTTTACAGCGTTCTCTAAACAGTAAACAAGCAATATATGTTCAATGATGGAAAAAGAAACCCTCAAAAACATAACGAACAAAAAGGGAAGTAATACTAAAAATCGTCTATATTCCCACTACACAGAGTAATCATTGTTAGCATTTTGTCATATATCCTTCCAGAGTTTTTTCATGCCATGTATATTTCTTTTTTTTTTTTAAGACTTTATTTATTTCTTTTTAGAGAGGGGGAAAGGAGGGCGAAAGGAAGGGAGAGAAACATCAATGTGAGAGAGAAACATAAATCAATTGCCTCTCGTACGCTCCTGGACCAGTGGCTGAACCCACAACTCAGGCATGTGCCCTGACCAGGAATCGAATTGGTGACCTTTTGCTTTGAGGAAAGACACCCAATCAACTAGGCCACACCGATCAGGGCAGCCATGTATATTTCTTAAAATGCAATTTTACTGTTTTGTGCACTGCTTTTCTCCAGTAAGAAAGATATAATAAGCACATTTAAGGGTCAATAATACAAAATTACATCACCATTTTTAGTGGCTGCCCAACATTCTACTCTAAGATGAACCACAATTTATTTAGTTAACCAGCCTCCAATTGTTGGGCATTTAGATAATTTTTAGTTTTTCTCTGGTGTGAACAATGCTGCTACAAACATTTGAAAAATGGGCCTTTTTGTACCCTTGTCTGGTTCTTCCTTCCTTCCTTCCTTCCTCCCTTGCTTCCTCCCTCCCTTCCTTCTCTTGTTGGCCTCTTGGTGTTCATTTTTCACTTGGTATAAAACATATGGGAGGCTCGAGTGTGGTTTGGATGTTAAAGAACGGACTCTTTCAACTTCCTTTTTGGTGTTTTGTTGTTTTGATGTAAAAGAACCCAACTGCTTGTGCTTGCTGCAGCCTGCCTAGTCTATGAGGCAGGTAGGGTGTTGTGGGGAGGGGAAAGAATCTGATGATTACAGTGCATCTGAAAGCCTGGTGACTGGGGTTGGCTTTGCCAGGCTGGCTGCTAGGCTGCTTTCTCATGGCTTCCTGAGCCATGTCACAGGTGATCATACCACTGGAGGCCTGGCAGAGCTTCCAAGTGCTCTGGGGACCCCAACTTCACGGCCATGAGTGGGATAGTGGACTTCCCAAAAAATAAGTTCTCTCACAGTGACCAGTGTTGGACTTCGGGATACTGGGTTGGTGGGGGATGGCTTTCCTGGGGTACTTGGCACTTCCACAGGTGCTGCTGTTACTGAAAGTGGAATCCTCCTGCTATGAGCAAGCTGGTGGCTGCCATGCTCTTGCTTGTGGGCTGGTGGAAACCTTGGGGGTGACCCTTTACTTGCTTCATTGGGAAATCACAGGCGGGTGGAGGCCATGGGGCCCATTTGCAGAGGAGACTGTGGGACGCTTCTAGACTGAGATGCATACATGGCGATTATTTCTTTTTTTCTTTTTTCCTTTTAACTGGATTTATTGGGGTGACATTGGTTAGTAAAATTACATAGGTTTTGCCTTGGCCAAGTAGCTCAGTTGGTTAGAGCGTCATCCCAATACACAGAGGTTGCCATTCGATCCCCAGCCAGGACACATACAGGAAGAAACCAATAAATGCAGAAACAGGCGAAACAGTGGATTACTGTTGCTCTCTCTCTTTCTCTAAAATCAGTAATAAATAAAATTTTTTTTTAAATTACATAGATTTCAGGTTAGAAGTGATTACTTCTTGAGGAAGGATTCCTAGGGGGTTGGGGAGAGTTGGAGGAGGGTATGGGGGGATAAATGGTAACGGACACACAATACAGTGTACAGATGATATGTTGTAGAATTGGGCATCTGAAACTTGTATAATTTTGTTAACCAACATCACCTCAGTAAATTCAATAAAAAGGAAAAAAAAAAAAGATTCCTAGAAGTAGATTGCTAGGTCCACGATTATGTGTGTTTTTTGAGACTTCTGAAGCATAGTGCCAACCTAGCCTATCAAGTAAAGGATCTTCTTCCAGGGAAGGAAGACCAGGATTTGGAGAAAAAATAGGTTTCGGAGGAAATGACAAAAATGACAACCAGTGCGGAGCAGCAGAGCTGGCAGGAGCAGTGCCACCCAGGAGAGCTGGTGCTAGAAAGTGGGGCAGGATCCCGGAGGCTGAGCCTGTTTGGCATAGCTGGACCTCGGGGCTGCTCCTGCAGGACTCTGCGCAGGCCTTCTCTCTGGCAGCCTCCACTTTCTTTGGTCTTGAAACGGCTGAGACTCTGTGCACCTCAGTGAGCCTCTTTGTGAGTCAATTGTAGGAGAGAGAAAATTTAGAGAATTACCTCCATTCTTAGGAAATGGTTTTCAAAACCAAGAGAGTTTTCAGAAGCCTTGTTGTGTCTTCTTGTGTCTGATTGTGATGTGGAGGAAGGTCAAAGCAAGGACCCTCTGACCTGGGCAGGAATGAACTGCTGCTGCTCTGTGGCTGGCACCCCAATTCCACTCTCCAGGCCTGCCCATCCTCAAGTCAGATCAGCTCATCAGGTTGCTGGGAGGTGGCCAGAGACACTCCCCACTCCAGGAGAAACTGTAAGCATGAAACTGGATTCTAGCACTTTCTACCCTTTCTCAGGAAATCAAGGCACAAATTAAGCTACCCTTTGGAGCAGCCCACCTGGCTTCCAGTGCCCCCTCCCTCATTTACTATCTGTGGGGCCTGGGAAAATTAATTTATCCCACTGAGCCTCAAATTAACCTATTTGACAGGGCAGCTGAGTTGATTAAGTGAAATAATATATGTAACACTTGGTATAATATATTTTTATTATCCATGCAACTTCCTCTTTGGCTGGAAGCACCAGATTCTCTCTGAGAAGTCACAGGCGTGACCACTTCCTGTGAAGAGCCCAAATCCCACATTCCCCTGCTGGCTTCTTTCTGTTGCTACCAAACCCTTTACTTGAAATGCTGCTGTTACGAGAAGTGATTGCTCATTTTCCCTGCCTCCCTCCTGATATCACAGTCTTCAGAAAAAAAGAGTTTCATCTGGAAATGAGAATAAAAATAACCAGGCCAGGCAGCCTGGTGTAGTGTGTGTGATGCCTTAGCTGAGTGTGTGGAGTGCCGCGTGTGTATTGGCAGAGTGTGTTTAATTGTGGGGAGCTTAAGGAGAAGCTGGTGTTCAGGTTGTGGTTCAGGGGAGTGTGAAAAAATATCTGAACGTCTTTGGCTTTAGAGTAGCAAACTGCAACAGAATGGGAGCCTTCACAAGCTTTGCCAACCACATACCCTGCACTGGGGCATGACTCATCAGGGCTTTGAGGGGAGGGTTCTTCTCTTTCTCCGGGAGGCCAGGAAACACCCTCCTCCCCAGAGCAGCCTGAGCTGTGGTTTGAGGTGCTAGGGCTGGAGTATTGTACAGAAAGCTTCAAATTGTTTTTAACTCATCCATTTTTAGGCTCCACCCAGAGGGGCTGCTGCCCTTACTTACTGGGAGCCATTGCACTGGGACTTCTCACCCTGTGGACTGCAAGAAACAACCTGTCTGGAGGTAGAAGGTAGGATCAGAAGCAGCCCAGCCAAAGCTCCAAGGCTGAGGCCTCTGGGGACCCCTTCTGGCTACCCTGCTCCCACTACCTGAACTGTAGTTTTCAGCTTTATTAATAGCCATCCTGGGGTGGATTTTGGGAGAGGGAAGCCCAGTTCCCCAAGGGTTTCTAGGTGGGTAGCACCTCATAGATCTGGGTCTGAGAGGGTTGCTGCCTTCTTTCTTCCTTGCTCTGTGGCCTTCCTGGGTTTGGGTGGTATGTATGATATATGTGTGGGCCCACTTCTCCACCTGTTATGTTTTCAACAAATCTCTTCAGGACTGGAGTTCTGGGATGCTGTCCCCTAGAGGGGTCTCCAAGAGCAGCCCTGGGGTATGGCTGGGCATCAGGAAAAGGGAGAGCTGGGGGGAGGTGCCCAGCCAGGTCCTCAGTCCTGGAATGACAGGAGAGGGAGAGGATCATAGCCATGGATTTCTTGGTACCCACAGATGTCCCCCTCCAGCTTGCACCCATCCATCCCTCGGCCCAGGGGTCACAGGGCCAAGAAGGCAGCCTTTGTTTTGCTGAGTGCCTGCCTAGCAGCTCTCTGGGACTTAGGGGAGCAGCCAGACCGCATTCTCCGGTGGCTGGTGCTTCACCTGGCCTCCCTGCAGCTGGGGCAGTTGTTCAAAGGAGTCTGCGATCTAGCTGAGGAACTATGCCACGTCCACTCCAGGTGAGTTCCTGCAGCTCCCATGGTGATCGGGCATCCAGCATGTCTTACTCCCTTGACGTGCAGCCCTGCCCCTCCTTGAATGTCTCTTGCTGAGCTGGGGTCTGGGGTTTGGCTGTCACCTGCAGGTACCAGGGCAGCTACTGGAAGGCTGTGCGAGCCTGCCTGGGCTGCCCCACCCGCTGTGGGGCCCTGCTGCTGCTGTCCTGCTATTTCTACGACTCCCTCCCAAATACAGCTGGCCTGCCCTTCACTTGGATGCTTTCGCTTCTGGGCCTCTCCCAGGCACTAAGCATCCTCCTGGACCTCCAGGTGTGACACAGAGGGAAGTGGAGGGCATGACCAAGTGGAGGCTGTGGCAAGTGGGACCTGCTCTGAGCTCAGTACAGGGAGTAGGACTAGTTTAGAGGTTGATTCTTGGAGCAGAACCTATAATGTCCTAGAACGGTGGTGTCAGCAATGGCAGAGAAGGGAGACAATCAGCAGCAGGTGGGGAGATCTTCTTGGAGGAGGAAAAGCTCTCATTGTCCTTCAAGGAGGACTCCCAGCCCCACCTTGTTGTCCACAGGGCCTGGCCCCAGCTGAGGTCTCTGCAGTCTGTGAAAAAAGGAACTTCAACGTGGCCCATGGGCTGGCATGGTCATTTTATATCGGGTACCTGCGACTGATCCTGCCAGGTGGGCTATTCTCTGTGTCCCTATTTCTAGATCTACAAGACACGCAGACAATAAGACACATAGTTTCTAGAACTCAGTGTATTTTTCAAAGTGTTTTCATATCTAACAAATCACTTGATTCCCCAAGCAACTGTGTAGGCATGAAGAATGTTGTTATTATGTCTGGTTTATAGGAAGAAATATTAAGTCAATATCAAGGTCACCCATGAGTTCTTTCAATAACTATTTTCTGCATGCTGTGTGCTCTTCATGTGCATTTTCTCTTTTAATTCACATCCTATGAAGAAGGGGATAATCATTATTCCTGCTTAAAAGATAAAATTGTGGTTCCCAGAGATAAAGAGACTTGTCCAAAGTCACACAGCTTAGTGAGAGGAGACAAGATTTGAATCCAGGTCTGTCCAGAGCTTGGATCCTTGACCATTCTACTGTGTGAGTCTATGTGTTGTGTCTCATTCTTCTGACTTGCCAGCCAAGGCCAGGGTTCTCCCACATCTTATTGCTGCCTTCCCTAAGCACCAGGGCCTCTGCTAGGAAATGGCTTGTGCTGGAGGTGTGATCCAGTGCACCTGGGGATGTTGGCCACGTCACCTTCCAGGGCTCTGCCTGCCTCTCAGAGCCCTGGAAGCTGTGGGGGTAATGAATGGGGCTGACAGAAATCTGGACAAAGGACAAGGAAGGGGAGAAAGCAGTGGTGGGAGTAGGCGGAGGGGTGGAGAGGGTTCTTGGATGCACTGCCCCTCCTGGCCTCCTAGGCAGTATGAGGGGCTGGACCCTCAGTTCTCTTGCATCTACACATTGAGGGGACCAATGACCCAGGCAGGAGACAGCGTTAGTGAGAATGTCCTCTTGGGCCTCTCCGCCGCAGGGCTCCCGGCCCGGATCCGCAGCTACAATCAGCACCACAACAATGTGCTACGGGGCGCAGGAAGCCATCGGCTGTACATCCTCTTCCCACTGGAC
This sequence comes from Furipterus horrens, assembly GCF_987537825.1. Classification (NCBI taxonomy): domain Eukaryota; kingdom Metazoa; phylum Chordata; class Mammalia; order Chiroptera; family Furipteridae; genus Furipterus; species Furipterus horrens. Next base: position 74,488,474 of record NW_028327180.1, read on the forward strand.
TGTGGGGTGCCTGATGACCTGAGTGTGGTCGACCCCAACATTCGCTTCCTGCATCAGCTGCCCCCGCAGACAGCTGACCGCGCGGGCATCAGGGGCCGGGTTTACACCAATAGCATCTATGAGCTTCTGGAGAACGGGAGGCCGGTGAGTGTGCAGCAAGCTGGGTCTTGCTGGAGAGGCTCACACCAAGACCCCCAGAACTCTGAGTTCTGGCCAACCACTGATAAAAATTTACAGCCCTTCCCTGAGTCTCAGTTTACCTAATTAGTCCCAGGGCTGGTCAAGATTCAGTGCTGAGTGAGGACAATAAGTAACATTTACTGAGCACTTATGCATGCCATATGCTATCCTAGATGCTTCTCTAACCCCTCAATGAATCCTCACCATCACTCTATGGAGTAGGGACTGTCATGACCTGTACTGTACAGATGGCGAAACTGATACTCAGAAAACCAGGGAGAAAGTAGACAATTTTGACCTGAGTATACCATGCTTTTGACCATAAAGCTGCCCTAGATGAAGGCTGTGAGAATATCTGATGGATTTTGCATGGGTGGGTGGGGAGACCCAGAGTAGGGTGGAACCCAGAGCCTAGCGCCCGGACTGGTTTCAAGCTGGAGCAGTTGACAGCCTAGCTCAGGGGGCCTTGCCCTGGGATCTCAGGAAGAGGATCTGTGAAGGGTAAATGTGGTTCAGCCCTGGCCCTGATTTTTGCAGTGGGGTATCAGAAGCAAATTCAGCTGGACAGCATAACCGTATTAGGGCAGCTCCTCCCAGGACTCCATCTCTATGCACTGAAGGAGTAGGGTCCCTTCAGTGGTACTGATGTCCAGAGTCTGTCTGCCCTGGTTTAGTCCGGTCTTCCTCTCACCTCCTCCAGGTGGGCACCTGTGTTCTGGAGTACGCTACCCCCTTGCAGACCCTGTTTGCCATGTCCCAGGATAGCCGAGCTAGCTTGAGCCGGGAGGATCGACTTGAGCAGGCCAAACTCTTCTGCCGGATGCTTGAGGACATTCTGGCAGATGCCCCTGAGTGTCAGAACAACTGTCGCCTCATTGTCTACCAGGGTAAGGTATTGATAGTCTGGAGGGCAGGAGGAGTCAGGGTCTTCCAGGGGTCAGGAGATAGGACAGCATCGTGCCCTGGGACTTCCCAAGTGGTCAAGCATTCGAGCCCTGTCCCTTCCTCCCCTAGAGAGGACCACGCCCATGCTGGGATGCTTGGTTGCTTTAAGGCCTTTGACTGTGGGTCTTGGGTGCAGCACAAAGAGGTGGGCTCTAGGGGCTCCTCACTTCATCTAGGGAAGCAGAGGAAGCAAAAGAGCCCAAGCCAGGAACTAAGAGACTGACAGGCGCTGCGGCTTCAGCTCTGATACTCCTTCACTGTATGATCTTGGGCAGGTCTCTGCCCTTCTCTAAGCATCATCTTAAAAGCAAGAGGACAGAATTCCACTATCTCTAATGAGTTGAATGGGGAGGGGGAGTAGGAAGGAGGAGAGGAGGGAGGGTTGAAGGATCTGCCCAGCAAGTCCTCTGGGTGTGTTGGAGTGGGAATGTGAGAGGTTCTCACTGCACTCCCCACCCCATTCCAGAATCTGCAGAGGGAAGCAGCTTCTCCCTGGCCCAGGAGATTCTCAGGCACTTGAAGCAGGAGGAAAGGGAGGAGGTTGCTGTGGATAGTGCGAGAACCTCAGTGATGCCTGACTCTTCCATGCTGCCCCAAGAGCGGCCTGAGCTCCTCATCAGTAGCATGGATCAGCCTCTCCCGCTCCGCACAGATCTCTTCTGAAGCCCAGGGTCAGCTTGTCTGAGCCCCAAGCAGTCCCCAAAACTCTCGGCATTTGGGGACTTTCTTTAGGGGCTAGATGCTCAGCAAAGTCATTTCCTCCCACAGGGGGCCTCTCAGAGAAGGTACAGGGACTTGACATCTCAAGATGAGTCCTATGCCCTCGGGCAAGTTGTTTTACCTGAGCCTCAGTGTCCTCATCTATGAACTGGGGTCATAATCATTGCCCTACCTACCTCACAGGGTTGTCGTGAGGACTGTGACTGTATGGAAGTTTCTTGTAAACTCTAATTTTCAGATAAACTTAAGGAATGTGCCAGGTGTCTTCCATTGGACCCTCTGGATCTACTCTCTCCACCGCTCTCTGCATCCTCCCTGGGATGGAATCAACAGGTTCCCTTGCCCCATGGCTTCTGGTTATGTTTGGTTAATGGGGAAATCCCAGTGGGAGAATGAAGGAGAGGAGGAGAATGAAATTCAAGTATTTATTCCCCCAGCACCCTCCCTATGGTGTCAAGGTCACTATGAACTCTCTGCATGTCTTGAGCAAACCTGCTCAGGAACCTGGTCTCTCTCTAGGTCCAGTGAACAGCTTCTTCCCCCTGGCCCTTCAGACCCAGCAGTGGCATGGCTCCCCACCAATGTTCACCCTGTCCTACTCATGCTCGCTTTTGGTTTCCTTATCCCTGCCCTTCCTAAATGGTCCCTTCAGATTACACGTTTGAGTATGCCATCTTTCCCTGGCTGAACTCTGATTGATCGATACAAGCTATTGGCATTTATTACCTGCAGTGTCTAAATCGGCTTGCTCAGACATGCTTCCTTACTCCCCTCCCCTTCCTAGTACAAGGTGGTGGGGTGCTGGGTATCAGTTCAATGTGGACAGGGAGACTGAGGGCGGAGAGTTGGGCAGCAGCCTCCACTCCACCTGCCCTTTCAGCACCCTTGTCTCCAGTGTGAGGCTTGGGGAGCTGGGAGGGACCAGAGGCTGCCTGAGGGAGCATACCAATGCCATGAGGGGTACACAGCTGTGTCATGGGCAAGAGGTTGCTCAAAGAAGCAGGGGGCACTGAATAAACATCCCTGGATGAGAGAGCCTGCAGAGAGATAAAGGGGGAAGAGGGCCTGTGTGAGGAGGTAGGACATACTCTGGGGGACAACACAGCCAGCCACCTGCCACACTATATGCTATTGCTGTTAGAATTGAGTCACTGCAATGACACTGTGGTGGCAAAATTGCCCCCATCTGGGAGGGGAGGTGGCCCATTTCTACCAGTTCCATTCATTCCATCCAGAACTTGTGCCTTCCTTCCCTCCCACCTTTGTTTTTGTCACAAATGTTCAATATGCATATCTGAGTACAGCATGCTGTAGAGAAAGGCTCCACACACAGACACATTGGCCAGAAGAAACTGATGCCCCTAACAATGACAGAGCCGAGAGAATGAAGGGGAAACTCTCCCCAGTTGTCCCAGCCATTCTGTCCCCAAGGCCTGAGGATCCTCCAACATCATATCGGTCGCTCCTATACCTAGAAACCAGACCAGAATCAAGGGCCTCCCCAGCACGACTTTCCCCACCTATCTGGCCCCCAACATGATGCTCAGGCTGTGGAGTCTGATGGCCTCAGGTTCGAATCCTTCTCAGGAGATTCTCATCCACCTGGGTATCTTAATATCCCCAGGTGTAAAATGGGGATAATAGTGGCTATTCTTCCCAAGGTTATGAGGATGAATGGTATAATATCTGCAGGCCCATGGAGGAATCCAGTGCCCAACACATAGCTGGCCTTCAAGAAGGAGGAGGTATTAACATTATAGCTGTCTCTCATCAGCGCAAAGGTGGCAAGCCAGTCCTCTGCACACATTACAATCCCCACCTCTGTTCCTCTTTGCCTTCTGTTATTCCCCAGCCTCCCCAACTGTGCTGGGGTCTCACTAAGGGCAATGCTCAGGGTTGACTTGTTGCCCTCAGTTGTTCCCAGGGTAAAGCACCCAGAAGTCCCTCCACAAATGTCTGTCTGCATTTTCATAACAGCAGGGAAAAGGGGTACCTTTCCAGGGAGCTGCTGGGAGGCTCAGCTCTGTCTTCCTGGCCTCCTGCCTCTTCCCAACCTCCATGTCCCTCCTCCTGCAGGTCTTTTCCCCACTCCTTTCTTCCCCCAGACAAGCTCCGTGAAGCTCCCTTTTCTTTCCTGTTTCCCCATCAGGTGGAAGGTTCTGGAGTCAGGAAATGTCCTGGGGAAAATTCTAGGCTAGTTACAACAGTCCCATGCACACAGAAAGCAGAAAGTAGTGAGAGCTCCCAAATGTCCCCCATCTCACCATGGGAAGGCAAGACAGAGTCTTGCCCCAAGAGATTGGGGGCCATTCAAAATCAATTTGGGGAGCTATAATTGGTGCTTGGGGTTTTTCAAGGGCCTTAAAAATTGATAACAAGTCTTGGGCCCTGACAGCCAAAGGGATGTGTCCCAATCAGTGAAGGGCAACAGATTTTCCTTCCTCTCCTGAGTCCCAGAGAAGGCAGGGCTCTCTGCCCTGGCACTCTCTGGCTGGCCCACATGGATACCTAGGGGCTGGGGCGGCAGGCCTCTATAGGGAGCCTCTGTCATCCTTGCACATAGGTCAGCTGAGTGGTGGAATCTCCGAAGATGGATTTACCTTGACACCAAAAGGAGAGGAGATTAGGGGTGGGAGGAAGGGTAGGGACACAGAGAAGGAAGCTCGGGGGTCTGGCAGTCCCTGAAGAAGAGGGAGAAGCTTTGTAAGGGCAGTCTTGGGCATTGGGAATGGTCATAGCAGCATGTGTCTGGGCAGGGCCCTCAAGCTCCTTTTATTTTCCCCTGTCCACAGCAAGGCTTTCTCTGTATTCTGCAGAGGACAGCCCCAGCTTTGTCTATGTGTGCAGTTCCGAAGCTCTGATACCCAGGCCCCATCTTGCCTCAGCCCTGGTTCTCTGTCCAGTTTCTTGTTCTGAATCAGGTCATACCAACTTGCCAAAGTCTCCCTGCTACAGATACGTGACTTGATCAATGCTGAGTCTAGGCCCACCTGGCACAAGGCAGGAGCTGGGGAGAGGAGGGCCCTGCTGGGTGTCTTCATGTCTGTCCTCGGGTCCCAGCACTCGCCAGTGGGTGAGGGAGATGCCACCCTCTGGCTTTGGGGCTGGTGGCTCTGTGAGGAGATTGGCATGGCCCTGGCGTAGACTTGGCCCAAAGTGGACTGCCACCACGATACAGACTGCCAGCAGGACAAACAGAGCGATGATGACGGCAAGCAGAGGCAGTCCATCCTCTTGAGGTGGTTCCCAGGCCCCGCGCAGCACCTCTGGGAGCTGCCTCTGGGGCTCCTGCCCCTCTGAGCCGTTCACAACTGGAGGAAGCCAGGAATAGTGGTCAGCCTGGGAGGGGAATGGCAGAGAGAGGGTGACATGGGAAAGTACACCCAGAAAAAGACCAAAATAGAGAGAGAGAGACCCCAAAGGGAGCTGACAGAGAGAGACAGAGAGCCTCAGGGGGAGAGAGAGAGAAACAGAGGCAAAGAGAGGGGGACAGTGAAGACATGGAGAGAGAGAGAGAATAGAGAGAGAAACACAGAGATAAATACACACAGATAGAATAAAAGGAAAAGACAGACAGAGGGGATATGGGGAGAAAGAAAGACACAAAAAGAAAAAGAGATCAACAGAAGCAATGAAGATAGATACAGAGAGACAGAGAAAAAAGAAAAGCAATGAAGATAGATACAGAGAGAGAAAAAAGAAACACAAGGAACTAGTATAAATGACCCATGGACATGGACAACAGGGTGGGGATTGACTCTGGGACTGGTGGGGTAGGTGGGTGGGGTAAGGGAGAGCAATGGGGGAAAAATGGAAAAACTGTAATAGAAAAACAATTTAAAAAGAAAAAGAAAAAAGAAACAGAGAAAGGGGAACAAAGTTGTTCAGAAAGGGATGAAGAGAGGGGCTTCATTATGTAGTTAGGCCCTGCAGGTCCCCTCCCTCTGCCCTCTCTTCCCAGGTCTCCATCAAAATTCCTGAATAGACCCTGTGTCCTAGGTCAGGCATCTCAGCACACTGTGGGCTGCTTTCCCATGTCCTGGGCAGTGGCAGTGGGCAGTGAGCAATGTTTCTTGAAGTCCTGGGAAAAGGGAGTCATTATGTCCAGCATCTTAGGTTCCCACTATACACAGAGAAGGTAGGGCAGGGAAGGAGTGACCTAGAGGAAGGGAAAGAGGAAAAGGAAACAGAAACCCCAGAAACTTGGTAAGGAATATCTCATTTACAATATCCCCTCAGGTCAGGATCAGGTTCCAGGCAGGGGCAGGGTGGGGGAGCTGCCCAGACTGGATTTCTGGCATTGCCCAGGACAGATTGAGGAGTTGCCATGCCAGCCTTTATCTACCTCTTTCAGGGTCCCAGAGTTTTATGCCTGAAGCTGGAGGCCCTGATCCCTACTTATCCATCTCCACCCTGCTAAGTGTGGGGTTATGTGGGTTGCCATGAAGAGAGCAAACCTCCAAACTATAAATCCCAGAGCCAGCAAGGTCATCACAGACTCCAGGAACTTCTACCCAGCCTCATTGTGCCCAGCTGGACTGTCAGAAGTAGACACTGTGAGGTGGAGCCCCTCCCTTAACTCTTGAGTTCTCAGCCCGGCTTTTTCGATGGATAGGCATTTGGAGTCCAGAAAGGGCTGTCCAGAAGAAACCCACTCATTCCCTTTAGTCTCTCAGTCACACTGTTCACCCCATCCCACCCCCAATATGTGTCCCTTTGAATGTGGGAAGCCCAATACCCGACCCCCCTTCAAAGTCTGAGGCTCTCTGGGACCCAGGTCACAGCTGGGGGAAGCAGGGGGTGGGGAAGCAGCTCCCCCGGATGTACAGGGGAAAAAGGAAGCACAGGTTGGTGAAAGGCAAGGGGCCCCTTCAGGGAGTCAGGCCAGCCTGGCAGGAAGGGGTGAGGGGAGCATCTACCTGGTTCATTTTTCCCCGGCAGAAGACTCCCTCAAGACTGGTGGCCAGCTGGGCAAAGGAGAGCCTGCTGCCTGAGCTCAGCCCCTACCCGGAGCTGCCACATCCTATGGGGCTCACAGGGCACACGCCCTCTGCACACACGCCCTCTATGCTCTCTCCCGCGCTTTCACTTCCTTGAACATAGGGACAATACTGACACCAGCCCTTAACTCTGACAGTACCTTGATCTTACTCCTCGGCACCTCCTTTCATGCTCTCTGCCAGCTTCAGGAGCCTGGGTCTGCCTGCCTATTCCTTCTCCACCCAATCCCAGATACTTGGCCATTTATCGTTCCTACCCAGCCCTGCCACCCACCAGGACATAGTGATTCCCCACTCCAACCAATTTCCTGGGGTACTGTCTTTTGATTTTTTTTTACAGTAATATCTCAAGCACACAGGAGAATCACAGACTATAATATACTAAATCTCTTTGGCCCAACCACCAGCTCTATCCGTCTCAATAGTTTGCCACATTTATTTCAAAACTTTTGGAGAGTAGGGGGTTGGTGGAGGTGGAAGAGGGCACAAGGGAGATAGATGGTGATAAAAAGCCTACAATAAAAATAAATAAATAAATTTAAACATTTTATTTATTTATTTTTAGAGAGAATGGAAGGGAGGAGAGGGAGAGAAACATCCTTCGGTTGCCTCTCTCATGCCCCCTACTGGGGATCCAGCCTGCGACCCAGGCATGTGTCTCAACTGGTTCAATTCCAAACCCGTGACCTTTTGGTCTGCAGGTGGTACTCAATCTACTAAGCCACACCAACAAGGGAGAGAAAATTTTTTTCTTAAGAACCTAATGTTACAAATAAAATAGAACCCCACTCCCTGGTCTCTCCCCTCCCTCTCACCCCAGAGATAACCATCTTGTAGAATTTGATGTTTAGCATTCCCATGCAAGGCATTCTTTTCTTTTTGCGATTTTTTTTCCTTTGGTTTTTACAATATAAATTCTGTATGTCTCCGCATTTGTCTGAATGCAGCAACTTCATCTGAGAATGTGTGTGCTTTCCACCACCCTGCCCATGCACAGCTGATCTTCCACGGAGGGCAGAGGTTGGTGGTAAGTGGTCACAGCCAATCTTGGCAGCTGATTGGCCTGGGTAAATCCCTCCCATTGATCTGCCAACAGCAACTAAGGCTCCACCACAAGAGGAGGCTGTACCCAGCCCACATAAAGGGTGCACCTCAAGTACCCAGCTTGGGTGATAGGGGAGGCTGTGCCACTGGTCCCTACAGGACACCTACTACATTAGGCCACACTACCAAGACATGGAGTCAAAGCAGCTCTAACCCAGTACATAGAAACAAACACAGGGAGGCTGCCAAAATGAGGAGACTAAGAAACATGGCCCAAATGAAAGAACAGGTCAAAGCTCCACAAAAAGAGCAAAACAAAATGGAGATAAGCAATCTATCAGATGCAGAGTTCAAAACACTGGTTATAAGCATGCTCGGGGAACTTAGTGAGGACCTCAACAGCATAAAAAAGATCCAGTCAGAAACAAAGAATATACTAATTGAAATAAAGAACAATTTATAGGAAAACAACAGTAGAGTGGATGAAGCCAAGAATCAAATCAGTGATATGGAACATAAGGAAGCAAAAAACAAGCAATCAGGACAACAAGAAGCAAAAAGAATTTAAAAAACAGTGATGGCGTAAGCAGCCTCTGGGACAACTTCAAGAGGTCCAACATTCGCATCATAGAAGTACCAGAAGGAGAAGAGAAAGAGTAAGAAATTGGAAATCTATTTGAAAAAATAATGAAAGAAAAATTTCCTAATTTGGTGAAGGAAATAGACACACAAGTCCAGGAAGCACAGAGTCCCAAACAAGATGAATGCAAAGAGGCTGACTCCAAGACACATCATAATTAAAATGCCAAAGGTTAAAGGTAAAGAGAGAATCTTAAAACTAGCAAGATAAAAGAAGTTAGTTACCTATAGGGGACTTCCCATAAGACTGTCAGCTGATTTCTCAAAAGAAACTTTGCACACTTCCAGACAAGATGGAGGCATAGACAGACATGCTGTGTCTCCCTCCACAACTAAGAAGGAATACAACTACCTCAAAACTAGAAACAGCCAGAAGTTCCAGAAAATCAAACGGCATGGAAGTCCAGCAAACAAAGATATAAAGAAGAAATACTCATCCAGACAGGTAGGAGGGGCAGAACCAGAGTGGAGAGGACCCGGTGTGGTGGCAGCAGCGGCGGTGGCAGCAGCAGGCCAGCAGAAAGCACAGTCACATGTTTTAAAGTCAGGAGGGACACCTGGGGAGCATTCCCAGCTCCTCACCGGACCTCCCAGCTCACGGTCCCAGCACTGGGGAAAATCAAGCCTCATTGCTTCTGACTATGTGGACCAGTAGGGGTTGGGGTGGAGGAAGAAACTGCTGGTCTCTCAGCAGGGTCCACTTGTTTAAAGGGCCCCCACGTCCTAGAACATCCACAGACCCACCCACTCTGGGAACGACAGCCAGGGCAGCAGCTAGAGGGGCACCAGTCCGGTGCAGAAGTGGGAGAGGTGCCTGGAAAAGGGACGAGTGCTGGGCAGACGGCATTATTCCCTCTCGGACCCCTCCCCAACATACAGCGCCACAACGTGGTGGAACAGGTCCCCTTCTATTGATGAATCCCTAAGGCTCCACCCCTTAAATGTAACAGGAGTGACAGCTCTACCTGGCATGCAGAGGCAAACAAACACAGGAGCCTGTCAGAATGAGGAGACAGAGAAGTATGGCCCAAAAAAGGGAATGGATCAAGGTTCCAGTGGGAGAACTAAGCGACGGGGAGATAGCCAGCCTCACAGATGAGGAGACAGACAACCTAAAAGACGCAGAATTCAAAACACTGGTGATAAAGATGCTCACAGGCTTGACAGATATGCTTGAGTATGGCAAACGCATAAGAGAAGAAGTGAAGGCTATGCTAAGTGAAACGAAGAAAAATCCACACAAAACCAATAGTGAAGGGAAGGAAACCAGAGTTCAAATCAATGATTTGGAACATAAGGAAGAAAAAAACAGTCAACCAGTGCAGAATGAGGAAGCAAGAACTGAAAAAAATGAAAACTTCCCAAATTTTGCTAAGGAGATCGACATACAACTCTAGGAAGCACGAAGGGTCCCAGGGGAACTGGATCCAGAGGGAATCACACTAGGATGCATCATGATTGAGATGCCAAAGGTGAAAGGTAAAGACACAGTCCTGGGGGCAGCAAGAGAGAGGCAGAGAGTTGCCTACAGGGGGGTGCCTATAGGACTATCAGCTGATTTCTCAGAGGACACTTTGCAGGCAGGAAAGGACTGGCAAGCAGTATTCAATGTGATGAAAGGCAACCTGCAACCAGGACTACTCTACCCAGCAAGGCTATCATTTGGAATGGAAGGGCAGATGAAGTGCTTTCCAGACAAGGTAAAGCTAAAGCAGTTCATCGTCACCAAGCCATTATTATATGAAATGTCAAAAGGACTTATTTAAGAAAAAGAAGGTCAAAACTATGAACACTAAAATGACAACAAACTCACAACTCTCAACAACTGAATCTAAAAAATAAAAACAAAATCCGATGACTTCCGGCCAAGATGGAGGCTTAGACGGACACGCTAGGTCTCCCTCTACAACTAGAGAGGAATACAACTACTTCAAAACAAAGGATAACTAGAAATTCCAGAAAATAAAACTACACGGAAGCCCAACATATGAAGTTATAAACCAGCGGTGCCATTTGGGCAGGTAAGAGTTAAAGAGGGCAGTGCTGTTTGCGGTCGCACCTGGGACAGCGGCAGGGCGGCGAAAAATCCCGGCGGCAGTCAAGCCCCTGGCAGTGTGCGACCCCAGCGCTGGGGAAAGCAACCACCGCATCGCCTTGAACAGTGAGGCCCAGGGGGGCGGGAGGACGGATCCCGGTCTCCTAGCTGAATAACTGTGTGAATCCATCTTGGACCCCCGCCCCCAAAGAAAGCACCACAGGGCTGCGAAATAGGTCGCGGACAGGCGCCGGTTGCTGAATTGTGACGCGGACACAGGCATTGCCCCCTACAGCCAGCCCAAGAAAACAAAACGCATCTGTCAAAATGAGGCAGACAACTATAGAAATCCCGGTGGCACAGCTCACCAGGCAACAGATAGAGAACCTGACAGATGAACAGATAAGAAACCTGTCAGAGGCTCAGTTCTGGGCCATTGTTATCAGGTGGCTTACAGAATTCACAAAAGAGCAGGAAAAAGATAAGAAAGAAGCGAAAAACATTCATAACGAAAGGAACAAAACCACATACGAGACAGATGGTGAGGAAAAAAAATCCAGAGTTCATTTCAACAAACTGGAATATGGAGAAGGAACAAGCAGTCAACCAATGCAGAGAGAGGAAATGGGAAGCAACAATGAGAGGATCAGAAACCTCTGGGACAGCTATAAAAGGCCCAACATAAGAATCATTGGTTTGCCAGAGAGTGAGGAAGATGAACTAGAACTTGAAAAATTGAGTGAAAATATAATAAAGGAGAACTTCCCAGACTTGGGGAAGGGAATAGACTTGCAGGTCCAGGAAGCAAGGAGAGTTCCCAAGAGACTGGACCCAGGGAGAACCACTCCAAGACACATTATAATCAAAATGTCAAAAATTAAAGATAAAGAGAGAATCTTAAAAGCAGCAAGAGAGAAGAAAAGAATTATGTACAAAGGGGTCCCAATTAGACTATCAGCTGACTTCTCAAGGGAGACCCTACAGGCAAGAAGGGACTGGCAAGAAATATTCAAAGTAATGAAAATCCAAAACCTACAACCACGAATACTCTATCCAGCGAAATTGTCGTTCAGAATAGAAGGACAGAGAAAGTGTTTCCAGGACAAAATAAAACTGAAAGAGTTCATTAGATCCAAACCACTGTTATATGAGATGTTAAAGGGACTGGTTTAAAAAACAGAAGCTAGGGAGATGAAACAAAGGCAAACTAAACAGGCAACGAGAGTGGAAAAGGAACTGTGGGTACGGGAAGCATATTGGGGGGAGGTCAACAGGGAGGGGGAGTGGGGAGAGGGAGGGAGATGATATAGGAATTGGGGATCATGGTAGGAGGGAATGGAATAGACGGAGAGAGGTTGGGAGGAACTGTATGCACAACTAATGGACATAATCTAAAAGGGGGGGACAACTGGAGGGAGGGGGGCCACCGGGTGGAGGGGAGCAGAGGGAAGGGAAATTGGCACAAATGTAATATTTTAATCAATAAAACACATTAAATCTGAAAAAAAAAAATCCAACTAAGCAAACCAGAATAGGAACAGAATCATAGGTATGGGGATCATTTGAAGGGTTATCAGCTGGGAGGGGGAAGGGAGAGTAATGGGGATATGGTGCAGGGATTAAGAAGCATAATCAATTGGTTCAAAATAGACAGGGGGAAGTTAAGAATAATACAGGAAAGGGTGAAGCCAAAGAACTTATATGCATGACCCATGGACATGAACTAAAGAGGTGGGATTGCTGGAGAGAAGGAGGGTATGGAGCAGAGGAGAGCAAAGGGGGAAAAAATTGGAACTACTGTAACAACATAATCAATAAAATATACTTAAAAAAAAAACTTTGCAGGCTAGAAGGGACTGGCAAGAAATATTCAGTCATGAAATGCAGGGACCTACAGCCAAGATTGCTCTACCCAGCAAAGACATCATTTAGAATCGAAAGGCACATAAAGAGCTTCCCAGACAAGAAAAAGGTAAAGGAGTTCATCATCACCAAACCCTTATTATATGAAATGTTAAAGGACTTATTTAAGAACAAGAAGAACAAAACTATGAACAATAAAATGGCAAAAAGTACAAATCTATCACCAAGTAAATCTAAGAAAACAAACATACAAACAAGAAGAACAGACAGAATCATGGATACAGAGAGCTTTTTGTTGGTTGCCAGATGGGACGGGGCTGTAGGAGAATGGGTGAAGAGGTGAGGGGATTAAAAGTACAAATAGGTAGTTAGAGAATAGCCATATACATGTAAAGTACTGTATAGGAAGTGAAGTAACCAAAGAACTTATACATATGACCCATGGACATAAACAATAGTAGGGGGAATTGCCTGAGGGATTAAGGGTGCTGGGTGGAGCAGGGGCAAAGGGGAAAAAATCAGGACCACTATAATAGTATAATCAATAAAATATAATTTAAAAAAAGAGGGAATGTGTGTGCTTTAACATGTCTAAGTCACAGAAAGTGTGCACCAGTCTCTCCTCTCTCTGGGGACAGTTTACAAAGGACAATTTTTTGTCCCAGTTAATTCTATGGGACCAGCCATCCCTCATTCTGTCCCTTGTTGTGCATGTGTCACATTCCATTCCAGTGTGAAGACCAAGAGACCTCCGGCAACTTCCCTCATCCAGTGGCTTTACCCTGATTCCCCGGCCCTCAGCCAAGCTGCTCCACACCCTAACATTCAGGAACCCCACTCAGACCTCCAAGCTTATTTAAGCCTAGGTCACTGGGCTGCCGATCTCACCTGCAAAGTAATTGAGACCAGTAGCTGGCTGGCCATTAAACCAACTAGGAGGCTCCCACCACTGCCCCATGCAATCAAAAGCTGCAGTCATTCTCTGCCTCCCACCTGGACCACTTAGACATCATCAGCCAAAGGGAATCTAGATCCTGTCACAGTTCAGAGCTCCAGCCACTGCTCTTTGCCTCCTGCCTCCTCAAGATACATGTCCCATTGCTCTCACAGCCACCACCATTGGGGCTCCAGCCTTCGAGTCCAAAAACCCAATTTCTGATCCTTCTGATGGCTCATTTTTCCTTCCCCTCCCTCATCAGTCCTGGATTTATTTCCTAAAAGGCTTCAGAAAGGATAAGGGGGTGGCACTTCAGGGACCAGATTATTGTCCCAGCCTCCTCTCACTTTCCCATCTCCATGCTCACTCTTATGAGCTGCCCTTCCCCGATTCCCACCATCCAAACACTAACCATCTTTTATGGTTTAGTTCAAGTGTTACCTCCTCCAGGAATGTATACTGAAGTAAATTTCCCTTTTCCTTAAACCTTGTAGCAGTATGTTTCTTAACTTGCTCCTGACATTTGTCTTATGGTCCTGGTGTGTGGGGGCTCATTTTTCTTCCTAGCCTGTGAACCCCATCAGGGCATGCCTGTGTGTGTCCCAGAGTCTATCACAGTAAGTGATACTACACACAGGTGCTGGACTAGAGTTTGCTGAATAGAACCGGAACCTGGACAAGCCTTCCACCATCATCCTGTCCTTAGTACCAGAGGCTGGTAAGGAGCACCCTTCACCTGTGGGAGGGCACTTCTGAGCCACTAACTTGCTCCCTCTGTTTCATTTTTGCTTTTTGCTCTCGTGGAACCTCTTAGATGATTTCAGGGGGCTAAAATGATTAAGAATCTGCTCTTATTTCACAGAGAAGAAAAGTCCTGGCTTTCGAGGTGTGAGCTCTCGGACCAAAGGTGAAAAGACTCTGGGGTCCTCCCCACCATCACCCATCCGGGCTGGAGTTCCCTGACTCAGTTCTTTACACTGGGGTCACTTCTGTTTTCCAACTCACTGTGGGAGGTGGAAGTGGCCCTGTTGGCCTCAGTAAGGCAAAGAGCAGCCCTTCTTCCCTCATTCTGTCCCCACTGAAGCAGCCAGGGTTAGGATTCTGCAAAGGAAGCTGAAGGAGAAGGACTTGTGGGAATATCCTGAGCAAGCCAATGGAAGGTTGCCATGATAGGGAGCCATTGACAGCTGGCTGACTTCCAGAGTTCATCTTAAGCTCTGGGTCATTGGTGTAAGCCAAGAGCTAGGGCTGCGCATTTCAGCCACACCCTGCTTCCAGCCTTCTTATTACAAGCTATACATCTATAAGGGGAGTGGGATTTCTTTGTGGGGTAATAAAAATATTCTAAAATTGTTTGTGGGAATGGTTATGGAAGTCTCTAAATATACTAAAAAGCACTGAGTTGTAAACTTCTAATCGATAAATTGCATAGTATACGTCTTAGTGTGTTCAGGCTGCTATACAAAAATACCATGAACTGGGTGGTTTATAAACAACAGAAAATTGTTTCTCACAGTTCTGAAGGCTGGGAAATCCAAGATCAAAACACCAACAGATCTAGTCTCTGATGAGAACTAGCCCACTTCCTGATTCACAGATAGTGCCTTCTTGCTGCATCACATGGCAGAACGGGCAAGCTAGCTCTCTGGGGCCTCTTTTATAAGGACACTCACCTCAGTCATGAGGGCTCTATCCTCATGACTTAATCACCTCCCAAAGGCCCCGTGGCCTAATACCATCACCATCGGAGTTAGGATTTCAATATATGAATTTGGAGAAGACGCAATCTTTCAGCCTATAGCAAGCAGTGTGTATCTCAATAAAGTTGTTAAGCACACACACACACACACACACACACACACACACACACCAGGAGCCCTGACAGGTGTGGCTCATTTGGTTGGGTATCATCCTTCAAAGCAAAAGGTTGCTGGTTCAGTTCCCTATCGGGGCACATGCCTGGGTTGTGGGTTCGGTCCTGGTTGGGGTTTCTACAGGAGGTGACCAATGGATGCTGCCCTCTTACACCAATGTTTCTCTCCCTCTCTTTCTCCTTCCCTTCCTCTCCCTCTAAAAATAAATAAATAAAATCTTTTTAAAAAACCACAATGAAAAATCACACACTTCTAAGAATGGCTGAGACAACAATGTGATAGTACTGTAGCTCTTCATGCCAAAATCAGTCATAAAAGCAAAAAATGGAAGCAGCTTAAATGTACAAAAAACAGAAAGATGATTAAATAGACCACAGAATATTACATAAATTGCCATAAAAAATCATCACTATAGCCCTGGCTGGAGTGACTCAGTGGATTGAGTGCCAGCCTGTGAACCAAATGGTCGCCAGTCCGATTCCCGGTCAGGGCACATGTCTGGGTCCCCAGTTGGGGACGTTCAAGAGGCAACCGCACATTGATATTTCTTTCCCCCTCTTTCTCTCTATCTAGAAATAAATAAATAAAATCTTTTAAAAAAATCACTATGAAGACTGTGAGTCAGCAGAAAATGCTTATGATTTGAGAATAAGGACAAGCTTTCTTTTTCCTCTTCCTTTCCCTTCTGGAATAATTCAGTCCTAAAGGGCAAGCAGAAGAAGGTAAGCAATATGCCCGTGAAGGTGGGGGTGGGGAAAGTCACAGTGGTCCAGAGCAGGGAGCCCAGGAGGAGTGAGAAAGGTAGGGGAATGGTTCAGGGTGGAGGGCCAGTGGGGTGTGGAAGGCAGCCATGAGGCAAGGATAGTGGCAGAGATGGGAGCTTGGTTACAAAGCAAGTGATCAAATAAGGATAATAGGAGCCAAATTTCAGAAAAGAGCCTTGGAGAAGCTACCTGCTCATAACAATGAGCACACCCACAATGTGGATGTCAGGTGTTTTATTTTTTCAACTACAGTTGACATTCAATATTATTTTATATCAGTTTCAGGTGTAGAGCATAGTGGTTGACATTTATATAATTTACAAAGTGATCCCCCCCAGTAAGTCCAGCGACCACCTGGCACTACACATAGTTACTGCAATATTAATGTCTCTATTCCCTATGCTGTATTTTACATCCCATGACTTTTCTGTAACTACCCATTTGTACTTCTTAATCTCTTCATCTTTTTCACTCAGCCCCACCTCCACCTCCCCTCCCATCTGGCAATTATCAGTTTGTTTTCTGTATCTATGATGTCTCAGTTTCTAAATCTGATTCCATTAAAGGAGTAGGGCTCCTCAGAGAAATAGCTGATTGCAGAGCTGGGGCTGGTAAAGCATGAAATGAACCTGGAACATCTTATTATGCCAGAAAGTAAGGAAGTGTTCAAAGAATGATGGAGACATGTTGAAAGGACTCAGAAGTCAGCCTGAAGGGGTTCCCAGTGACCAAAATGGGGACAATTTGAGCATCAAAATAATAAATGATTGTAATATGTAATATTCATATAGTTTCAAAGTATCTCCCCACAAAATACTTACTAATTACAAAGGAAAAAAAAGTAACTTTGAAGTGGAGAAAGCTGAATGGTGGTTTCCAAAAAGATATGTCCATATCTTCATTCTGAGAATCTGTGAATGTTACCTTACTTGGAAAAAGAGCCTTTGCAAATGTAATTAAGTTAAGGGTCTTGGGATGAGCAAGTCACCCTGGATTATCCAGAGGGGCACGATTCAATAACAAGTGTCCTTGGAGAGGAAAACAGAGGAGAAGGCGATGTGAAGACAGAGACAGAGATTGAAGTGATGCAGCTGCATACTGAGGAGTGCCAGGGAATGACCAACAGCCACCAGAAGCCTGAAGAGGCAAGGAATGGATTCTTCCCTAGCATCTTCAGAGGGAGTGTGGCCTCCAGAACTGTGAGAGAGTAGTACATTTCTGATGTTTAAAGTCACCAGTTTATGCTAAGCTGTATACAGCAACAGGAAACGAAGGCAATAGCAGACACCACCTTAAGCAAGTGATGAAGTGAACATCCATGAAACAAATCAAAAACCATGCACCAATTAATAGGATCCAAAGAGAGAAACACAGCACTGCTTCTGTGACATTCCTGTCAAAGATGCATGACCTAACAAACCCAAATGAGGGAGATTCTACAAAATAGCTGGACTGTAACCTTTAAGGTCATGAAAATCAAGGAAAGACTGAAGAATCATTCCAGATTGAAGGAGACAAGAGAGATGCAATGAGTAATTCTGGACTGGACCCTTTAAAAAAAAAAGTTATTTATTTATTTTGTTTTAGAGAAAAGGGAAGGGAGGGAGAAATAGATGGAGAGAAACATTGATGCGTGATAGAAATATTAATCGTGCCTCAACCAGGGACTGAACCTGCAACCTAGGCAAGTGCCTTGAACAGGAATCCAACTGGCGACCTTTTGCTTTGTGGGAGGATGCCCAACCGAGCTACACTGATCAGGGCTAGACTGGACTGTTTTGCTAGAAAGGACATTCTTTGGACAATTGTCAAAATTTGAATGAGATCTGAGGATTAGACAGTATTAATATGTCAATATTAATTTTCTAATTTTGATGGCTGTATTGATTATATTGGAAACTGTCCTTGTTTGTAGGAAATACATACTACAACACTTCGGGGGCAATGGAGCATTCTGTTGGCAATTTACTCTCAAATAATTCAAGGAAAAAACGTTCTCTGTAATGTACTTTCTGTACAGTTGTGATTGCTTCAAAATAAAATACTTATTGAAAAAATAAAAAATAAAGGATAAAAGGACACCAATCATAAAATGATTACATATATACGCATATTATCACAGGCTGGAAGAAAATTCACAACAATGATAAATATGTTAAAGAGGATTGTATGTTACATTGCTGTAAGTCTTTTGAGTTTAGTTTAATAAATATGTGCCAAGGACCCGTTATATGTCAGGCATTATGCCAGGTCCTAGGGATACTGGAAAAATGACAATGTGTCTACAGGAGGGAGTACTATAGGGTGGCTGGATGCTAAGGACAAGGACACTACTGGAACAAGGGAAGGCCTGACCCCAAAGTCAGGGGAGGGCTTGGAGGGACGGATGCTTGGAATGTGGTTCTCCTGTTTTTCTATTAAGACTAACAATAATAAGAAATATTGGGAGTCCCATCTGCATTGGTAGTCCTGAGGAGGGAGAGGAATGTGAAGAATTCAGAGTCTATAGAGCATGGGTGGCTGGTGGGCTGAGCTTTAGGGCTTGCCACAGTCTGAAACAGTATGGGGAGGGACTGGAGTTACACTCCAGGAAAACTTCTAGGTGGTGTGTGGAGGTACCTGATGGATCCCTGGGAGGGGAAGAGAGGGAACGAGGGTGGGATGGGTTGGGAGGGGTGTTGCTATCCCTAGTCTTTGAGCACAGGCCCTGGAGGAAAACACATTGGCACTAGCCCAGGCCACGAGGACTCCTGGAGCCCAGTCGTTGATGTTTCAGTCTTACATCCTCATCTGGGCTGTGAGGCTGAGCAGGGCCCCTGGAGTTAGTCCCAATCTGTTTCCTTCCATTCTTTGACAGGAAGCTCCTGGAGAGCCAGCCCCCAGCCACTCCCCGCCCCAGCACTCCCTCTCTCTTCTCCACTATGGACAGAGCTTCCACAGAGCAGCTGCCTGCTCATCACAGACCCAGCTGACATGGGGACTGTCAGAGCAACGCAGCTGTGCTGGGTGATCCTTGGCTTCCTCCTACTCCGAGGTAAGAGGCACTTGCCACACTCTTTCAGCAGTTCTCTCCCGGGACTGGCAGTCCTGGGCGCCTGTCCCTCCTTCAGGACACACACCACACATCCAGCTCTTCATCCAGGGCTGTGCCCAAGGGAAATTCCAGAGCCTTTCGTGAGAAGGATCGGTTGTGTTGGGGGGCAGTCATTACCAGGCAAGGGTAAATAGCATACAGTTAAACCTTTGTGTGGGAAAATTCCCAGGGTGAACCTGGGCCCCCATGAAGGCTGGCCTCCTGAAATGTGGGAAATGACTATCTGGGTGTGAGAGCGAGGCCCAAAAGCTCCTTCCAGGGTGTTCTACTAGCATGACATTGTCTATACCTTGGGCTTTATGGGTGATCTTTTTTCTTCTTTCATATGGGGAGTAACAACCTGGGAATTCCAAGTACTGACTTTAAGCTTGCAGCAAGAGGGATTCAAGCTAGATACAAAGAACTATTTCCCAAAGAGGATGTACTCAACATCCTCACCCAGGGGCCTAGTTGAGATGATCTTTGGAAGAGATAACTTGAAAACACCTCTCAGACAAGGCCCTGCTGGGTGATGAGTGTAGAAGCAGCTCACTAAGGGGTCCTCTACTTAGGGAGCAGTTGCTGGGAACCATGAGAAATCGAGGAGATTCTGACTCACAGGGCAGCCACTTCCCTTAGGTCATTTCTTCCCCACCCCCACCTCACCCTCCATGAGTCCTCTGTGGAAGATTCATGAACCTGTGCTCAAAGCAGCAGAAGAGAGTGCAAGAGTGCTTGGGTGGGAGGTAGGGTGCCATTTCTGGTGATGGGTGAGAAGGCCTGAGTACCAGAAGGCTCTGCCTTCTGGAGAGATTACACATTTCTTTAAAAAGCCCATGGGTTGGAAGTAAAACTCTGATCACCCACCCGGCTCCTCCCCAACCCCTCCCGAATAGTCACACATTTGCTCTGGAGCTGGGGAACTAGGCTGTTGTAGAAATTGCGGAAATGGCAGAGGAGATGAGGTTAAAAGGTGAGACTCATGAGGTGGTATTCTCATAGGCTTGGGCTTCTCCCAGCTTCCCCACACACTGCCTTGTCCCCAACAAGAGCCAGGGCTGGGATGCCCTGTGTGCTATGTAAGCCACGCTCACTGCTTGCATCTCTTACCCAGTATCTTAGAGCACTTACTGTCTCCTTCATTCTGGTGCAGTGAGGATCCTTTTGAGAATATTCAGGCCCACAGAGGGACTTGACTATGGATATACAAGTCAGGGCAGAGTAGCCTTGAGACTTGAAGGATTTGAGAGAATGGGGCAAAATTTTAAATTGCCAGCACTTATTGAGCATGTACTATCTGCCGGACACTGCCTTAAGTACTTTATATGCGTTTTCTTACCCTCACAACCACTTATAAGGTGCTAAAATCACTTGCATTTATTTTATTATCATTTTTTCCTCACCCAAGGTCATGCCTATTGATTTTAGAGAGGGGAGAAGAGAAGGAGAGAGGGAGCAAAACATCGATTGATTGCTGCTCATATGCACCCCAACCCCTCTCAGTATGCACTCTGACTGACTCTATGCACCCTGACCAGGGACCAAACCCTACCAGCGACCAAACCCACAACCTAGCTTATGCCCTGACCAGAGATTGAACCTGCAGCCTTTTGGTTTATGGAATGAGCCACACCATCCAGAGCTAAAATCACTTGTATTTTAATGAAGAGAAAACTAAAGCTCAGGTCAGTAACTGACAGAGTCAGGACTTGAACTCAAGCCTGTCAAACTCCAGAGTCCATTATTTTAACTACCAAGGTATGCTGCTGAGGAAAACCGGATGGTGGTTGTGGAAGGGGAGGAGAGAGAGGCTAGATCAGCGGTTCTCAACCTGTGGGTCGCGACCCCTTTGGGGGTCGAATGACCCTTTCACAGGAGTCGCCTAGGACCATCGGAAAACACATATATAATTACATATTGTTTTTGTGATTAATCACTATGCTTTAATTATGTTCAATTTGTAACAATGAAAATACATCCTGCATATCAGATATTTACATTACGATTTATAACAGTACAAAATTACAGTTATGAAGTAGCAACGAGAATAATTTTATGGTTGGGGGTCACCACAACATGAGGAACTGTATTAAAGGGTCACAGCATTAGGAAGGTTGAGAACCACTGGGCTAGATGGAAATGAAGCAGGTAGAGATTAGGGAGAGGAGACAGGAAAATAAGAAATTCCAGTGCCCAGTGTGCTGTGGTTGCCTGAGCACCCTGGCCTGTAAAAACAGATGCTCCCTGGATCCCTCCTCTACTCACAGAGGAATCTCCTAGTGACAAAAAGTTTCGGTAGGGGTAGGGGGCAGGAGACAAGAGTAGGCTACTGGGACTTGGAATCTGTGACTTCGGAATTCTTTCCAAGACACTAGTTTTGTTTTTAGATAAATGTAGGAAGGCAGGCACTGTACCCTCCAACTAAAAACTAAAGTTATAACTGTATAGAGCTTAGACAGTGCCTTAAATAACCTTCATCAACTGACAGGTGTTTTCAGGACATGCCTTGGATTAAAAGGGTCATTCCCCAGCTGGGGAAAGTTCTCTTTAGCCTGGGGCACCTACAGGTTTTAACTCTCCTCTTAACCCCCCACCCAGTGATGGTATGAAGTGTCAGAGATGCTGACCTGGAAAAACACTGCATGACCTAGGGTTTGGGAAAGCGTGGTCTTAGAAACAATTAACTCCACACTATCCAAGTGATAGCCCCATGGAGGAAGGCAGTGGCCAAGGAAAATAAAAAAGACCAGCAGGCTGCCCCAGGCTGGGTGAGCCCCTGGTCCCCCTTGGCCTCTGTTCACCCAGACCCCATCTTGGTGTTTCCCTGATGATGAGGGGCTGAAGGAGCAGGAGGGCCAGGCCAGCGGCTGTTCCCAGCCCAAGTGGAGGGACGGGAACCCAGCTGGGCGGCTCCACTTCCCCATGTTTTCCTTTCACATTGTTCACAGGTTTCAAGAATGATTTCATTGTGGAAAATGAGCAAACACAACCTGACCTTTGAGGTCCCACAGACACAGGGGACACATATATGGACACACACACACACACACACACACACACATCTGCATAGAGGCTGGCTGGCATACATATGTCCTTACAAAACAATCTAATGAGGGCTTCTTACTGGGTCTCCTGGTAAACTCCTCCCTGGTTTTGCTCAACAACCATTTCTGAGAAGTCTTTGCCTGTGAGAGTAAGTTGATCACTCGTCTTAGAGTTTCCCTGACTCCTATATATATCTCGGAACTTGCTTCCTGTGTAGGCCCCTACCTCCAGCTGGAGGAGGGCAGAGAGATAACCCAGATACCTACCCCAAGCCCTAACTCCATCTTATTCATCACGTCTTTCCATCCCCTTCCCTAGGGGCAGGACTAGTATGACAAGATTCACAGGGGAAAATGGATGGCTCAATAGTAGTATAGTGACAACATTAGCCTAGAGACCTGGATTCTTTGTCTAGACTTGGCAGGTAACTGGCCCTCTGTCCTTAGACATATCACTAATTTAAAAGGACCTTCCCCTGATGTTGTGTCAGGCTGGTATAAAACCCATTTGGGACTGAAGAGTCAGGAAAGGACTCTGGGACACTGAATCATGAGGTGGTGGTGATGGTGCTATTCAGTCACAGTCTCAGAGGAAGCCAGTCCCCTATGCTGGAGCTACATCCTTTAGCCTTCTGTCAGCATGGGGGGCTTGGAAAGCCAAAAGGTCTCGGTTTTTCTGGGCACTGTGTGCTGGGCAGGAGCCTCACAAAGCTGGTCTGTGTTTTGCTTTCTCTTGTAGGCCATGACTCCCAGCCCACAACAAAGCAGCCCTCCAGCCCTCAGGGTAAGACCAAACACAGGGCCTTCTCCAGCATTTAGGTCTGGGAGCTTGGTAAGGGTGAGAGGATCTCTAAGCCCCATTTTGCACAGGTCTCGGGTGATTAGGGGTGGTGCCAGAGCTCAGGATGTTAAAACTGAGTTCATCTAGGGACTTCTTTCAGCTCGGCCCAGTCTAACCTGCTTTGAGTGAACGGTTGGAGGTGAGGGATGGGGTAGGAAGGAAGACTAGAAACACCAGCAGTGGGGAAAAGGAGGGAGACAAGAGCAATAGGCGGCAACAAACCCTCAGCCTCAGATCATCTGTTTTCAGGAGCCTTCAGTCTTAATCTGACCACAGAGTCAACTCCCAACACAGGTGAGTGAGTGTGGTTGTCGAGGGGCCAATCCCTGCCCACCCCTAGCCCCCTGCCCATCCCTTCAGACTTTCCGCAGCCCAAGGGTTCTCATATGGGTTACAAGTGTTGTGTCATCAAACCTGCCCCACCCCCAATTCCCCTACTGCCTCTGTCCTTGCAGAAGACAGCCCTTCCTCAGATCCCAACAGCCCAAGTTCTCTGTCCAGCGTCAGCATCCCAGGTACTCTGCCACTCAGACTACAACTCCCATTCAGGGAGGGCCCCATGAGGAAGCAGACACAGTTTCTGCTCTAAGGGAGAACACAGACTAGTGGGGGAGCAGACAAGTAAACAAGACCTCATGCTGACCATTACAAAGCAGCCCCCAAGGGGGGCTGTGATGGGAATAGCAGAAAGTGTTGCTGGAACCCAGACAAATGTCAGCCACTTCTGAGTTGAGGGCCATAGAAGACATTCCAGAGCAAGTGAGCTCCGAAGCTGAGGCCAACGAAGGAGTTAACCAAATGAAGACTGGGGGTGAAGGGTGGTAGGCTGTATTCCAGGCAGAGGGAACTGTACAGGTGAAGACCCCGAGGTGAAGGCAGTAATGAAAAGAACGATTTGGACTAAAGAGCCCTCCCTGTGTACATGCTGGCTAAAGCCCTAAGTAGGCTCACACATGCTTCCTAACCCACAGCTGCTCCAGAGAAGGTCTCAAAGGTCCCCACAGTAGCCAGTAAACCTGTGACGCCAAGGTCAAGCACCATGGATGGTCACCCCCGAAACTTGCCGGGCCTGACTCCATCCCAACCACATCAGCACATATCAGAATTTGGTAAGTATCTGGGGCTGGGGGTGAAATACAACAGATCATGTCTGGCTGGGTTCCTTCCTCTTGTCTTCTGGGGGCCCAGGTCCTGCCCCACAATGAGGGGTCTCAAGACCAGGATCCACATCAGTGGCATCCTGGTCTGGAGAGAAGGAGAGAGGATTGGTGGGGAGCAGAGACAGGGACTTGGGCATGGTCACAAGGAAGGTAGAAAGAGTCTGGACTCAGGATTGGTAAAGGCATAGAGAGGGAAAGGGAGAGTTAGGAGAAGCCAAAATAGTGAAAAGGAAGCAGGAAAGGTTAGGAAAGGGTTACACACTTCTCAGGGCAGGTTGGTCTTTACCCAGAGGTGTGGGAGAAGAGCTGGGAGGCGGGGGGGATACCCTCCGCATTGGCCTGCTGTTCCTGGTGCAGGCACAGATTTCCTAATCAGTGACAGCAGAAGTGGCAGCAGAAGTGGAGTATGTCCTGTCTGTGCTCACAGAAAAGAGCACCCAGACCCTTTCTCTCATCCTACCCCTGAGCTCTGGGACCTTGTTTTTAAGCTCCTAGACTTATTTAGGATGGGGGTGAGGACAAGGAAATGGAACAGCACTCAGGTCTGCAGTATAATAAGTTCAAGAAGGAAAGAGACGGGTGACCATACCACTTTTTAAGAGGGTCAGAAACTTGGGCCTCTTAACCGGCAGGCTGGTGTGTTAGGTCAGTGCCTGGGGACAAACATCTGGTGTCCTTCTCTCCTCCCTCTTCAACCCTTGGCAAAACACTGTGGCTCTACCTTGCCTAGTTTGTCTCCCTATATCTGCAGCATAAATCTCTATCGTCTGGGCTCCAAGGGAAGAGCATAATGAGGGAAGCATCCTGAACTTTCTGGAGGCCTTTGGAACTAGTAACACGAATGACCAGATATCTAGTCATGTGATCCCACATCACCCAGTTCTGACCTCCATCCTCATGGGACCTGGTCAGAGGGGCAGGGAGGAAGTCTTTTCTGTAGGGTTTGAACTCTCCGTGCAGTCCTTCACTTAGAGGAAGTGGGAGGGGAGCTCTCTCTGGTAGGCCAAGTAAGTTCCTTCACTGGTGTACCCCTCACCACTCCATTTCAGACACGTCTCAAAATGTTACCATCAAATCAGCCACCATGAGCCTGAGGACAAGAGAAGACTCGACCATCCTGCCCAGCCCTACATCAGAGACGGTGCTCACGGTGGCTGCATTTGGTGAGAGAGAGGAGAAGGTGGTGCGTGGCGGGGGACCCCATCCCTGAACTGACTTGGACTCTGAGTCTGGAAACACAAGTTCAAATCTCAGCCTTTTGTGCCAGGAGGGTTTGGCTGACAAAGAAGGCTCTGGTGGAAAAGAGTCTCCACTGATGCTCTAGTCAGTTCTGCTGGACTCTGCTGAGTTCCATGTTCTTATGAAGGATGGGGAAGGGCTGTGGAACCCACTCTAGCCAGGGAAGCAGGCTGAGAGCTCATTCATTCAGTGGAGAAGGGAAATTCACTTTGCTCTGGAGCCTGTCTACACAGCACTTAGCTGGGAAAAGAATTTGAACTCCTGTTATCCTCTTCTGTCCCCTCCTCTGCCTCCCCTTCACCCCAGCCTTTTCTCTGTTCAGGTGTTATCAGCTTCATTGTCATCCTGGTGGTTGTTGTGATCGTCCTGGTCAGTGTGGTCAGTCTAAGGTTTAAGTGTCGGAAAAATAAGGAACCTGAAGGTACATGCCTGACCCTCAGGGCCCCCCTTTACGTTTCTCTGCTGAGGGACTCAGAGCTAAATTCTGGGATTGACATCCAGCCTGGAGTTGAAGGAAGGAATGGCACATCAGCACCATTAGAATGAAATGGGAGGGTCCACTTCAGTAAACTTTACAGGGCAGGTTGGGCTTCTGAGTAACAGCATGTGACAACCAATCTGTGCCTTTGGATTTTTACAGATCCCCAGAAACCTGGGAGTTCTGGGCTGTCTGAAAGGTAAGACTGTCAGAGGTGGAAGTAAGAATCATCTATCTGCCCTCAGTCTTGCCTCCAAGAGGGAGCCAACAACCAATGCTTCCTGCCTTCTACACACACACACACACCTACACACACACAGAATTCTGACAGCCACCACTGAAGCCAGAGCTGGAGGCAAACAGGACAGCAATGGACCTGAACCTGAAAGGAACTAACCAGTTGATGGGAGATGGACTGGAACTCTTCAGCTGAGAGTCTAAGCCCTTATTACTCCTCATGAAAAGTGTGGGAATTCAGATTCTAATATACCCCTTAAAAAAGAAGATACTTATTTAAGGAACTGTTTATTGAATGCCTGTATATCCTAAGCCCTGTGGTAGATATTTGGTAATGTTATCTCAAATCCTTAGAGTAATTCTTCAAGGCAGATATTACTGCATTATGTACATTAAATAACTGAGACTTAAGAAAGGTCATAACTTGGTCAAGATCACACAAGCGGTAGATAGTAATAGAAAGATTTAAATACAAATCTTTTGGGCTTCAAAACACTTTCATTTCATTATGGTCCACCACCGAAACAAAGGTCTAAGTTTCAGCAACCCCCATACAATTCCTTGACCCCCAACATTGTCTTCCTACTCCTCCTATCCATAACCTATGTTCCCTTCCTACCTCTAGCTGCTCCACAGCCAATGCAGAGAAAGATAGCATCACCCTCATCTCCATGAAGAATATCAACATGAATAACAGCAAAGGATGCCGCTCAGCAGAGAAGGTTCATTTTTACTGGGTCTCCCCCTCCTCCTTCTTCAGGTTATTGTTCCTTAACCAGAAAGGACATACTTTCAAAGGCCCAGGCTCTTCTCTCCTCTTGCCTATATTACCACTCCTAAGAAGTTCACCCTTCCTCATTAAGGATGTATTTTGCAGGTTCTTTAAAAGCAACCTTGGGTCCCTATGAGTCCAAGGATGATGCAGCTGCCCTGTGACTGTAAGGAGGAAGGCGACGGGATCAGTAGAGGCAACAAACCACATAAACTATTGTTTTGTTCCACATCTACTCCATGCTACATTCCTCCAGATCTAGGAGCAAGCTACCAATATGAGAGCCTCTTTCCCATCTGGACATCCAGAAACATGGCCAGCTCCTCCCACCTTCTCAATGCCATGGGAAGGAGAAATCTATAGAGCAAAAGCAAGGAAAATGACAAAGTGGATTGGTCCATTCTACTTGGCATTAAAATTATTTTCTGGCTTGCAGTCTCATTTCTTTTAAAATCTTTGCTCCCATGTACATTTCTTAACAGAACATTCTAGAAGCAGCTCTGGGGCCTCCTTTTCTAAGCAAGGCATGTATGCAAGTTTCTGTCCCTGTTGGAAGCTCTCTGAGAGACCTGGAGGTGAAAAGAACTTTTTGTCAGGTTTGTCTCCATCCATCTAGGTTATTAAGCAGGGGTGAAGTTGACTGACTAACCTAACCACCCTTGTAGGAGGGAGAGAAAAGGAGATGTAAAGAGTGACCAATTGTCATCAGTAAAGAAATATTAAATCTGGAGAGTGAGAACATGGGAGACACAACACATTCTGACTAGGAAACTCCAGTGGTAAGAGCTGAATACTTAAAGGGCAAATGTCCTCTGCCTGTCCCAGGGTAGACATGCCTCACTGTGGTTCTAGCTGTGAAAATAATACTGGGAAGATCTGGAGCAAAGACAGGTCTATCACTGTATAAAGCAAAAATCTACCAACTTTACCCCATACAGCTATATCTTAGTGTCCTAAAAAAAAAGATAACAAATAATGTAAAGTCATTTAAAGAGGAGGAAAAGAAAGCAATTATCTGTTTTCTTAGAAATCTGTGTTTGAAAATAAATCTTGGGGAGAGTCAATGGAAGAGTCATCTGTGTGTGTTTGCCTGCAGTGTTTAACTCTACATAAGCATCTGCTAGTTGGCAGTTTAGAACAGAGGGAGAACACAGATTACCCACTCTGAAACCAAAATAGGCTATTTTCTTCTGGATTTAGACTCTGCAAGGTGATATGAGAGAAAACCTAGAACAAAAAGTTTCATTTTCTCTGTGTTACTGAAACAATTCAAGTGCACTAAAGAAATTTAGTGGATTCTAAAATCCTCTTAGAGGAGTGAGGCGGGCGGGGTAGAAGAAAGCAATGGGGGAGAGGCATAATGGGACAACTGTAATAGAAAAACAATAAAAATAAAGATAAAATAAAATCCTTTTAGGCAGCACTTGGAGCCTGCTCATGACTGTATGTGGTACATGGTGTCCAGCATATCAGAGGTCATGAACACTGGCTCTTGAGTGCAGGAAAACTAAGTCACAAGGCTACTTTGCCACAGACCCACAGCTCAACATTGGCGAAATCAGCCCCCATCTCTGAGCCTGTTTTCTTTTAAAGTGAGATGGCTGAATTACTTGACTTTACTGACTTTTCTGATCCTTATGTTTTAAAGTCCTATAAACTCTAGAAGTAGGAAAAAAATTAATCTTTTGAGTAGACATCGCTCTGAGTGGGAGCCAGAAACAAGTCTTAGATGACTCTGGGCAAGTCTACATTCTCTGTACTTAGATTTCCCTGTGTACTCATGTGCATAAAGGAAAGAATGATCCTACCTGGCCCTGTCTACCTCACAGGCTACTTAGTAGGTAAAATGGAATGTGGAGATACTTGGGAAGTACTAGTTGACAATTGTAGCAGAAAACATAGAGTACTGCTTGTGTCTAGATCTTACACTTCAGGATAGTGCACTTGTTCCCCCACTGCTGGAAGTGTTGGCTGCTAAGGGCTCATAGCTGGTTGATGACTGGTTGACAGGGGTGGGTATGGGGATGAAGACCTGGATCTCTTGCCTCAATTTCTGCCCAATACTGCTTCCTTTACGCCTCATAGATGCTCCTGGAAGCACTCACCCATAAACTGTCAGCATGCAAATGTTAGTGTCTCAGAGTCTATTTCATGGAGTACCCAACCCATGTCAGCAATACTACAGCATTTCTAAAAAATAATTCAGATATATTTTATTTGAGCCACACTGCAAAAAGCACGTGACTTGCTAGCCAGCTCCAGTACAAAAATCCATCATTGGGATAGAACCCTCCAGGTGACATAACAATGTCTAGAAGTACTGGGTTCTGTTTCAGTTGTTATTCTGATTGCCATGGGCACTTGGTTTGGCTGCTTATCATACTGGACTAATTAGGTCAAGGACATGGGTTTCACTCTAGGTAACTCAGCTGATGTCTCCATTGTAAGGCCACGAGCTTCCCTGACTATGGACAATGTCCTGCAAATATAAGCTGTTAATCATAAGGTATTTATATTTGAGGGAGAGGGTGTGAACTGGTATTAATATGAAATTGAAAGACTTTTACCCTAAAACTAGCACTGCAGTGCCACGCTGATTGCTAAATACCCTTTTGGAAGAGGTCAAGGATGAATTCACTTAATGTTGAATTCTGCTCTCAAGCAAACTGTATGAGAGGGGGTTTTGCTGGAGGATTCTACTATTTATACAAAAACAAGACCCACCTCTGACAGGAAGTCCAAGTTCAGCTTTCTGCAGCTCCTGAAGCTTCCCTTAGACAATATGTCTTCCTTGATGTCTAGACAACAGGATGGTGGCCATTTACAAGATGACTTCCTCCCTATTCTAACACAGAACTACATAATCCCAAAGCAGGCACAGGTGGTGGGGGTAGGGTGGTTGCTGTAGTGTCCTTCTTTCACTTCTCCCCCCATCCTATGGGAGGGCAACAAGCAAACCAGCCCTGCTGCACAGTCCCAGTCAGACAGAGGGACCATTTACTCAGTACCTTTCTTCCAGGCCTGGATGGGGCAGCATCTCAATCATATAGGTACATGGAAAACCTCAGTATCACCAGCAAAAATTCACTGCAGTTCAACAAGCATTTCTAAAAGTTAGTAGAGAAAAGATAGAAATCTGAGGCTGGCTATAGGTAAAACAGCTTAGTGTACTAAAAATCATGACAGAGCCCCTTGTTCTAGCTTCTGCACACAATTTCCCAAACTCAGGCTAGCACTACTTAATTCTATTTGAATCTGCAGGAAAATACTGTGTGTCTCTGCTCAGCAGTACCCCCCTGGATTGTGGATGTCCTTTCTCACTTCTCTGAACTTCTTTCTACACCTCCCTTCTTATCTTTGTGAACTGCCTTACAGAGTCCAATTTCCCTTCCCTTATTTCCTTCCCAGTTGTTCTTTCACTCTTCCTGCTGTTACTTTCCCTATACCGCCATCCTGAAACCTTTGAACCCACAGCTTCTTCTTTTACCAAACACCAGAGATAGAATTTGACAGTGGGAATTATTTTGTAGAGTGGTGTGTTTAAACAAAAACTGGTACAGAATTGTTCTAAATGTTGGGGTTTAGAGTTCTAAATTAGTACTGGTGATAGAGTCATAGAAAAATTCATCCAGAAGTGTTAAGTGAGGTGTAAATGAGCAAAAGGGTATATTTGCATGGCAGTTATCTGAGAAGGTTGCAGTGCTGAATATCTCCCCCCACCCCTTTTAATTCTGATTTGGAGTAAATGAGTTGCCTAGAAAAGAAGGGAAGTGAGGTTTCAGATGATGGATGATGGGAAAGGCTGTTGAGGTAGCATATATGTGTATTTTCAAGAGGTCTCACTTTCCCAAATCTTGTCCAGCATTCTTGAACCTGGATTCTACTCTTGAGTAGCCCCATAATTCATAGCATGGCTTTTCAATCCAATCACCCCCTATAGTTGTCTAGCACTCCCACGCTCAACCAGGTACCTTTAACTTAATGCTACTATGACATCTCTGAGTGCCTCCAGACCTTAATACCCCTGGGCTCCAAAGCACACCCCACCTTTCCCTGTCCATCTTCTAGAGCAGTGGTTCTCAACCTTCCTAATGCTGCAACCCTTTAATTAGGAAATTAGATCATATTGTGGTGACCCCTAACCATAAAACTATTTTCGTTGCTACTTCATAACTATAATTTTGCTACTGTTATGAATTGTAATGTAAATATCTGATATGCAGGATGTATTTTCATTGTTACAAATTGAACATAATTAAAGCATAGTGATTAATCACAAAAACAATATGTAATTATATATGTTTTCCAATGGTCTTAGGCGACCCCTGTAAAAGGGTCGTTCAACCCCCAAAGGGGTCGCGACCCACAGGTTGAGAACCGTGGTTCTAAAGCAATCTGTCTAGTCTCTCAAAACTACCTAATGGATGTTCCTGATCAGGTCCCTTGTCTAAAGAGCACAGTGGCTTCTTCAGAACCCAGTCTTCTGTGAGCACACTGATACTGACATATCCCACAGCCATGACTACAGGGAAGGGATGGAACTGTATACTATTGTAGGCTTGTTCCTTTCAGTTTGTGTCTCGGGCCATACATCTCCCCACCCCAACTGCCTGAGTAGCTACTGGTTGATACCATAATTGACATAACTGATTTGGTCTTCCTGGATAAGATCTCAATGAATTCCAGGTTAATTCTTTGTTTGGGGATGACCATGATCATTTTTCACTTTTGCCGACCCGATCTTTGGCCATCCCAACTCACCTGCAGGTATAACTCAGTAAGGACACTGGACCTATCCACCTATGAAGAAGTGGTTTTATTCTTTGCTAAAAGGCTCCATGCAAATCTGAGTGAGGGAAAGCAGGAATATTTTTTCATTTTCTTTTTACTGATCTTCTAAGGTGTGGTCCTTCAGATAAAAGGGAATGGGCCAAGGAAAGTACTGGGGTGAAAGAGAGGAGAAAAGTCTCAGAAGGGTGCTGGAGTAGGATGGGATGAAGGATAAGGAAAATAAAGATAGGGGCTGTAATATGTACCTGCCCTGTTCTGCTCCCAAATCTTGTCCAGGATTCTTGAACCTGGACTCTACTCTTAAGTAGCCCCATAATTCATAGCATGGACTTCCAGTGGTCCCTCTAATGATGCTGTGCCTGAAGAGCTGGGGCAGGAGGGGCATACTCAGACTGCCCTCTACCCACATAAATCTACCTCACTTTTCTACTTTTCGTAGCTCTTAACTTCCCAGGGTTGTGTTCAGCATCCCCATAACCTGTCCCTGAATCTCCAATAGGCGTTACTGTATATTTGGTTTTTTATATTTTTATTGATCTTAGAGAAAGAGAGAGACAGAGAGAAAGGCATCAACTTACTGTTCCACTCATTTATGCATTCATTGGTTGATTCTTGTATGTGCCCTGATGGGGGATGGAACTCAAAACCTTGGCATATGGGACCACGCTCTAACCAAATGAGCTACCTGGCCAGAGGGCATTCTTTCCTGTATATTTTGAAAGGACATCCCTGAGGAGAAAAATAGTCTTACTATCACACTCTAGCCCATGGTTTGAAAAGCCTTTTTCTGGCAGGATTCCATCGCGCCTCCTTGAACGTCCCCAGTGTTAGGCGGGAACGAAGCCAATATCCCCATTCTACAGAAGAGGAAAAGCGCTGCCAAGTAGTCACAGGTTCCTGCTGTGAGCCCCTAGCCGCTCAGCAATCAACTAGCAACAACGCACCTCCACAGGCCTCGCTTCGAAGCGGAGAACCCCTTACTCCACTGCATTTCCAACTGTCCCTCTGGCAGAGCCTGCCGGAAGTTGTAGTCCAATATCCCGCAGCTTCAGTGGGTTGGACTACAATGACCAGCATGCCCCGCACTAGTTCCCTACTCCCCCCCCCACACCTCCCCCTCATCTTTTTCAGCCTCAGGCGCAGGGGAGGTTCGGTTGACCTGCTGACTGGAAACCAGAAATGGCAGCTACTCTGGGCAGCGGGGAGCGCTGGACGGAAGGTACCAGGTCCCAGCCATAGGACGGGACAGGGCGGGGTTCAAGAGCAATCAGGGATAGGGTCCCTTGAAGGTGCCCGAGGGCTATCGGTGAAGGATGGAGGCCTATGAGAAGATGTTGAGCCTGAGTAGGGTTCCGGATGAGCTGGTGGACCGACCAGGGCAGGGGCCGGGATCCAGAAACCAAGAGCGCTGGCTCAAACAGAGGAAGAGGCCGCGAGCCTAGTGTCATCCACGACGCCAGGTGGCCTCCGGCCCCCAGCCCCGCCCCAGCCCAGGGCCCCTGCGACTGTCAGATCCCTCCTGCGCCACGGTGCCCGAAGGGTCCGCGAGGCAATGCTCCCGCAGCTTGCTTTCCCTCCCCTTACGCTCGCTACTAAACTGGGCCACCTGATCCTTGGTCTCGATTTAGTCTAGTCCCTGCAGCCGGCATCAGGACTGACAGGCCGGCTTTTTCCATCCTACACTCAGGCAAAGAGTATTGATCCAATACCTATTATGTACCCTGCATTATGCTGATCCTGCAGCAGGGATTTGACAGACGTGGGCCCTTGAGATCAAAGAACTCTTAGTTCACTGAGGGAGTTTGACAGGTAAACAGCCAATTACAAAACAGAGTCAACTCCTGGGCTATACACAGTAAGTTCTAGTTTTGGGAAGCACACAGACAAGGCATGCAACACAGCCTGCGTGTCAGAGGAAGCTGTATGGAGATAGTGTTACATATGATGCCATAAAGCATGCGTTGGAGTTAGACTGATTTGCAGGAAGAATGTGGCAGGCAGAAGGAACAGAGAAAAGAGAAAGCACTGCTGATCGTAAAGGAGTTTGGTGTGGCTAGAGCATAGACTGCAAAGGAACATGTGGTGAGAGATGAGGCAAGAGAGGCAGCCTGGGCCCATGATAAGAAATTTGGACAAAGAGCAATGTGTAGTCAACAGGAGAAGAATGTTTTTAAAAACTTTTCCATATCCTCCAGATGGGACATGAGTACTCTGCCTTCTTTGACTGGATTGCTATGGCCCTCTTTACATTCTGCAGGTGTTAAGACTAATTGAATTCTCTCCCTTAAAACTATAATGTTTTTATGGTCAGGAGTAAACCTTCTCTGTATATCTCCTTGATCTAGCTAACCAGTGTCTTATACATATTATTTCTATAACTGTTAGTTTAAAAGAATTAAACTCATCTCTACTTTAAATCTTAGCAGTTGGAGGTATTACAACAAAAAATATTTTATGGGCAATGTCACTTCTTACCCTGGACCACAGAGAACTAGGCCTTCCCTCTGCATTTCACTAAAAGAAAGGTATTGGGCAGACACCTCTTGAGCACATTTTCTGTCTCTGAGTCAAAATTATTTGATGACTGACCACTGCAGGGATGGTGGACATTATTATGCTTGTTTCTGGAATCATAAGTTTTTCATGGGTGCCTCCATATTTTCTGTATTGCTTTCTCAAGGAAGATGTTTGTTCCTTTTTGTATGGATGCTTAAAAGTCAGCATGATGTCAGTAGCCTGGCCCTCAGCTCTCATACCTACAAGCAGCCTCCCAGATGGCTAAGGCAGGTAGCAAAGTTGATGTGCAGGTCAGACTGAGGCCTAATGGAGTGAAAGTGACTGTTGCTTTGCAGCTTACATTGATGCAGTTAGAAGAAACAAATACCCAGAAGACAGATCCCCTGAAAGTCATGACTCCTGTGGCTGCTGTAACTGCATGAAGGCACAAAAGGAAAAGAAGTCTGAGAATGAATGGAATCAGACCTGGCAGGGTGAGGGGAGTGCCACTTACACTGAGGAGCAGCTGCTTGGGGTACAAAGGTGAGCCTGTGATGGGATTAATTGAGTGATTTTATGCAGAGTTCCTGGCACAGACAATGTGCTCTATAGTACTGACTGCTAGTAGTAGTAGTAGTAGTAGTAGTAGTAGTAGTGTAGTAGTAGTGTAGTAGTAGTAGTAGTAGTTGTCGTCGTCCTCATATTAAAGCACAATAGCTTCTTGGCCCCAGGGGCAGGAAGGACTATGTGGAAGTGGAGTGGTAGGGTATAAATCTGAGATATCTGCCCTGCTTCTACTGTAAAAGAAGGAGGGAAAATCAACTAGATATAACAGACATCTGTACAACATTGTACCACAAAACAGCAGAATACACATGGAACATTGTCCAGGATAGACCCTATGTTAGGTCATAAAACAGGCCTCAATACATTTAAAAGGATTAAAATCATACAGTGTATGTTCTCTCAAATCAACAACAGAAGGAAAGTTATGAAATTTACAAATGTGAAAATTAAACAACATATTCCTAAATAACAAATAGGTCACAGAAGAAATCACAAGGAAAATTAGAAAATACTTTGAGATGAATGAAAGTGAAAATACAGCATACTGAAACATATAGGATGCTTCTAAGTAATACTTAGAAAGAAATTTATAGCTATAAATATATATATATACTTGTATATACACTCAATAACTTAATCTTCTACCTTAACAAACTAAGAAAAGAAGAGCAAACTAAATCCAAGCATACAGAATGAAGGAAATAATATAGAGTGGAAATAAATGAAATAGAGAATAGAAAAGCAATAAAGGCAACAAAACCAACAGTTGGTTTTTTTTTAAATATCAACAAAATTGACAAACCTTTATCTAGACGAGTGATTTTCAACCTTTTTCATCCCATAGCACACATAAACTAATTACTAAAATTCTGTGGCACAGTAAAAAATAGGTATAATTTTGATTCATTTACACTGGACAGTTATTGTTGTGTTGTGTGTTGTCATTTTTTTTATTTGACAATCTAGGGGAAAAGAGGTCAGTGCCCCTGACTTAAGTAGTCAGATATTGCTTGTTTTAAAAATTCTTGTTGTACACGAGTCAAAAATCATTGATCTAGACTAACCAAGAAGAAAAGAAAGAATATTCAAATAACTAAAATAAAAAATGAAAGTGGGTGTATTATCACTAATCTTACAAAAATAATGATTATAAGAGAATACGATGAATAAATATATGCAAACAAATTAGATAACCTAGAGAAACAGACAAACTTCTAGACAGATAAACAACTAATAAAACTGATTCAGAAGAAATAGAAAATCATATAGACCTACAACAGGGAGATTGAATTAATAATCACAAAACTTACCACAAAGAACATGCCAGGCCAGGATAGCTTCACTAGTGAATTCTACTAAATGGCTGAAGAAGAATTAACTAATCCCTTCATAAACTAGAGATAAAAAGTACATGAAAAGGGAACACTTTCCAACCCATTCTATGAGGCCAGTATTATCCTGTAACCAAAACTAGACAAAGACATCACAAGAAAACTAAATGATCAACCAATGTCCCTATGGATATAGATTCTGGCAACACATAAAAACATATAAAAAGGATTATATATATTGACCAGGTGGGATTTCTCCCCAGAATGCAAGGTTGTTTAACCTATGAAAATCAATGTAATACACCATATCAATAGAATAACAGACAAAAATTACATGATCATTTCAATAGGTGCGGAAAAAGCATTCAACAAAAATCTAACACTCTGCCCTGGCTGGTGTGGCTCAGTGGATTGAGCACTGGCCTTCCAGTAAGGGCATATGCCTGGGTTGTGGGTCAGCTCCTCAGTTGGAGGTGTGCAAGAGGCAACAGATTGATGTTTCTCTCACAGATCCATGTTTCTCTCCCTCTCTTTCTCCCTCCCTTCCCCTCTCTTAAAAAAAAAAAAAAAAAAAAAAAAAACTAACACTTTCATAATAGCAACACTCAACACAGTAGGAATAGAAGGGCACTTCCTCAACCTGATAAAGGCTATCTACAAATAATCCACAGCTAACATCATACTTAATGGTGAACAATGGGATGCTTTCCAAAATAAGAAACAGGACAGGGACAAGACAACCATGTTTACTCTAGCCACTTCTATTGAACACTGTATTAGAGGTCCAAGCCAGGGAAATTAGACAACAAAAAGAAATAGAATTCATCCAGATTAGAAAGGAGAAGTAAAACTATTCACAGGTGATATGATCTAGTATAGAAAATCCTGAGGAGTGCACACACACACACACACACACACACACACACAAGCTACTAGAATAAATGAGTTCATCAAAGTTGCAAAATGTAAGATCAATATACAAAAATCATTGCCTTTGTATATAGTAGCAATGACTAATCCAAAAATGAAAAGAAAACAATTTTTTAAAAAAGTTTCAATTATAACACCATCAAAAAATAATAAAATGCTTAACAATAAATTTGACAAGAGTAAAATTGTACATTGAAAACTATAAAACTTAATTAAAATAAATTAAAGATCTAAATAAATAGAAAGATAGCCTGTATTTTTGGATTGGAAGGCTTATTATTGGTAATATGTAATACTCCTCAAATTGATCAACAGATTCAACACATCCCTATCAAATTCCCAGCTGCCCTTTTTGCAGAAATTGACAAGATGTTCCTAAAATTCATATGGAAATGCAAGGGACCCAGAATAGCCAAAACAGTCTTAGAAAAGAAGAACAAAGTTGGAAGACTCATATTTTCCAATTTCAAAGCTTACTATAAAGCTACAGTAATTAATGAAGGCAGTGTGAACTAGGATAGACTAGACATGTAGATCAATGGAATAGAATTTTGAGAGTCTAGAAATAAACCTTTATGGGCAATTGATTTTTGACAAGAGTGCCAAGACAATTTAATGGGGTAAAGAATTGTCTTTAACAAATGTTGGAACAACTGGATAGCTACATACAAAATAATGAACTTGGACCCCTTCCTCACACAAATACAAAAATTAACTCAAAGACCTAATGTAAAACCTATATGTAAGAGCTAAAACTATAAAACTGTTAGAAGAAAACATAAGTGTAAGTCTTTGTGACGTTGAATTGGATAATGGTTTCTTGATATGACACCCAAAACCCAAGCAACGGAAGAAAAAATAGATAAATTGGATGTTATAAAAATTTTAAACTTCTGTACTTCAGAAGATACCACCAAGAAAGTGAAAAAATCAACCCACAGTAATAGGAGAGAATATTTTCAAATTATATATCTGGTAAGGGACTTGTATCTAGGACATATATTCTTACAACTCAATAATAAAAAGACAATCCACTTGAAAAATGGGCAAATGATCTGAATAGGCATTTCTCCAAAGACAGACAAATGGCCAATAAGCACATGAAAAGTTGCTCAGTATCATTAGTCATTAGGGAAATGCAAATCAAAGTCACAATGAAATACCATACTACCTCATATCCAGTAGGATGGCTATTATAAAAAAGATGGAGAATAACAAGTATTAATGATAATGTGGAGAAATTGGAACCTTGTGTGTTACTTGCAGGAATATAAAATGGTGTAGCCAGTTTGAAAAATATCATGGCACTTTCTCAGAAGGGTAACCATAGCATATGACCTAGCAACCCACTCCTAGGTATATACCAAGAGAAATAAAAACATTTCTCCACACAAAAACTTATACATGAATGTTCATACAGCATTATTCATAATAGCCCCAAAATGGAAACAGCCTGGATGTCCATTAACTGATGAATGGATAAACAAAGTGGGGAATATCTATACAATGAATAATTTTCAGTAATAAAAAGGAATAAAGTATAGATATATGCTACAATATGAAT
Organism: Furipterus horrens; assembly: GCF_987537825.1. Classification (NCBI taxonomy): domain Eukaryota; kingdom Metazoa; phylum Chordata; class Mammalia; order Chiroptera; family Furipteridae; genus Furipterus; species Furipterus horrens. The sequence continues at coordinate 74,526,998 of NW_028327180.1, forward strand.
GAATCTTAAACATTATGCTAATAAAAGAAGCCAGCCACAAAAGGCCACATATTGTACAATTTCTTTCATATGAAATGTCCAGAATAGGCAAATTTATAGAGATAGGAAGTAGATTAGTGATTGCCAGGGGTTGGGGAGTGGGAGAATGAGGAATGACAGCTAATGACTATGGGGTTTCTTTATGGGGTGATGAAAATGTTCTGGAATCAGATAGTGGTGAGGGGTGCATGACTCTAAATATACTTTAAAAATTACTGAATTGTACATTTTAAGAGTGAACTTTGTGAGATGTGAATTATAGCTTAATAAAGCTATTATTAAACAAATAAATTTATAAAAGAGAGAGAGGGAGAGACAGGAGTATCAAGCACTTTGATGAGTACTTCATTTAATCATAACAACTCTGTGAAAATAGTTATCATTATTAGCTCACTTCAGAAGACAACTAAGGTGCACACGTTAACTACACAGCAAGATCAGATCCCAGTTAAGGCATTTTGACTCTACAGTTCATGCTCTAGTCCAGCAGTTCTCAAAGTGTGGTTTGGGAACCCCAAGACCCTTTGTGAGATCTGCAAGATTAAAACTGTTTTCATAATAATACAAGCACATTATTTGCCTTTTTCATTCTTATTCTTTCAGAATTGTACAGTGGCATTTTGAGAGGCTACCTGATATGTAACTATATTATCACTCTGTGTTTTTAAACTTTTTGTTTTCGTTTTTAGTATGGTAAATATTGATAGATGTAATTCACATGAACAAAAGCTCCTAAGAGTATAAAAAATTTCTGAGATCAGAAAGTTCAGAACTGTCACTCTAAACAATTATCCTATACTTCTCATCTCTAGTTGTTATGGATTAATCTCTAAGATAAATTGTTAGTTTTTAAAAAAGCAAGAGGACTTCCAGCCATGATGGAGGCATAGGTAGACATGCTGCATCTCCCTACACAACAAAGAAGGAACACAGCTACCTCAAAACTGGAGACAACCAGAAGTTCCGGAATATCGAGCTGCATGGAAGTCCAACAAAGATATAAAGAAGAAATACTCATCTAGACAGGCAGGATGGACACAGAGGAAGTGGTATAGCAGCAGCTATGGCAGTGGCAGCAACAGCAGTGGCAGGCCGGCGGAAAGCATAGTAACACATTTAAAAAAAAAAAGTAGAAAGGGACATTTGGGGAGCGCTCCCAGCACCAGACCAGACCATGCAGCTCACGGTTCCAGCGCCACGGAAAATAAAGCCACTTTGCTTCTGACTGTGAAAACCAGTGGGGGTTAGGGCAGAGAAAGAAACTGCTAGTCTCTCAGCAGAGTCCGATTGTTTAGAGGGCCCCCTCAGTCCTAGAACATCTGCAGACCCACCTACTCTGCTAACCACGGCCAGGGCAACAGCTAGAGAGGCGCCATTCCCATATAGGAAGTGGGAAAAGTGGGAAATGGGGCGAGTGCTGAGCAAGCGGCATTGTTCCCTCTCAGACCCCTCCTCCACATACAGTGCCACAACATGGTGAAATGGGTCACCACATACTGACAAATACCTAAGGCTGTGACCCTACAAGATAACAGGTGCGACAGCTCTACCTAAGACACAGAGGCAAACCCAGGAGCCTGACAAGTTGAGGAGACAGAGAAGTATGGCCCAAAAGAGGGAACAGATCAAGGCTCTTGTGGGAGAACTAAGCAATGAGGAGATAGCCAACCTAACAGACTCAGAGTTCAAAACATTGGTGATAAAGATGCTCACAGACTTGACAGATACGATTAAGTATGGCAAACCCATAAGGGAAGAAGTGAAGGCTAAGCTAAGTGAAACAGGAAAAGCCACATAAAATCAATGGTGAAGGGAAGGAAACCTGAGTTCAAATCAGTGATTTGGAACTTAAGGAAGAAATAAACAGTCAACAAGTACAGAATGAAGAAGCAAGAATTGAAAAAAAACAAGGAGAGAGGGGACTCCTATGGGCCCTTGAGGTGTACTGGAAGTCTCCTCTCCCCCTCCCTTCCCCCTTCCCCCTTCTCATCCCCACCCCCTTCCCTTGCTTCTACAGGCCCTTGAGGTGGACTGGGAGTTTCCCTCTTACCTCCAACCCCTTTCCCTCCCTTCCCTCAATAAACCTAGGTGTGAAAACCTAGAAAAAAAAGAAGAAAAAAAAGGAAAGGATTAGGAATTTCTGGGACAACTTTAAACGTGTCGACATCCAAATCATAGGGATGCCAGAAGGAGAAGAGGAAGAGCAAGAAATTGAAAATTTATGTGAAAAAGTAATGAAGGAAAACTTCCCAAATTTAGCGAAGGAAATAGACATACAAGGTCAGGAAGCACAGAGAGTCCCAAACAAGCTAGACCCAAAGAGGACCACACCAAGCCACATCATAATTAAAATACCAAAGGTTAAAGAGAACAAGAGAATTTTATAGCAGCAAGAGAAAAGCAGAGAGTTACCTACAAAGGGCTTCCTATAAGACTATCGGCTGATTTCTCAAAAGAAACTTTGCAGGCAAGAAGGGGCTGGCAAGAAATATTCAATGATAAAAAGCAAGGACCTACTACAACCAAGATTACTCTATCCAGCAAAGCTATCATTTGGAATGGAAGGGCAGATAAAGTGCTTTCCAGACAAGGTAAAACTAAAGGAGCTCATCATCACCAAGCCATTATTATGAAACGTTAAAAGGACTTATTTAAGAAAAAGAAGATCAAAACTATGAACATTAAAATGACAACGAACTCACAACTATCAACAGAATCTAAAAAATAAAAACAAAAACAAACTAAGCAAACAACCAGAATAGGAACTGAATAATAGGTATGGGGATCATTTGGAGGGTTATCAGCTGGGAGGGGAAAGGGGGAGAAATAGTGCAGGGATTAAGAAGCATAATTAGTAGGGACAAAACAGACAGGGGAAAGTTAAGAATAATATAGGAAAGGGTGAGGCCAAAGAACTTATATGCACGACCCATGGACATGAGCTAAGAGGGGTGGCATTGCTGGAGGGAAGAGGGGTACTGGGAGGAGGGGAGCAAAGGGAAAAGAAATTGGGACTACTGTAACAGCATAATCAATAAAATATACTTTTAAAAAAAGCAAGAAGTATAAAGGTGATTATAACTACCTAAAACCTGCCATTTAGGTAAGAAAAAAATAGAGATGTCCCTATACATATGCTCACTTTGTGCATAGGATTCAGAGAAAACTTCTAAGAGTGGTTGTCCTTAGAGTGGGAGACAGTGGGACAGGGAATGGGGAAGCAGGGGACTTTTTCACTGTATAGTTTAGTACTGTTGGATATTTTTCTTCCATCATGTGTATATACTCATATTAACTTTTAAAAACAAAGCTTAAAAAGATAGCCATAAGAATAAGGGGAGAAAAAGAGAAAATATAAACAAATAGGGTAATTAGGTGTTTCTTTTAGCTTTGCTGTCCTGTGATTCAGCTCTCAAGACCTTAGCCTGAACCTTGATAGTAAGGATTAGTATACTTGTTCTACACACTGGCAGGGACGTAGAAAGAGTAAAATATCAGATGTAAAACTACTTTGAAAGACATATGCTCTCAGTGGGAGGACATTGTTAATGACTTTAAATGTTTCATTAATGTGTTCAGCAATTTTCTTTTTTTAAAAAAAATTTTATTTATTTATTTTTAGAGAGAGGGAAAAGGAGAGAGAAAGAGAGGGAGAGAAATATCAATGTGTGGTTGCCTCTCGAGCGCCCCCAACTGGGGAACTGGCCTGCAACCCAGGCATGTGCCCTGACTGGGAGTAGAACTGGCGACCCTTTGGTTCTCAGACCAGTGCTCTATCCATTAAGCCACACCAGCCAGGGCAGCAGTTTTCTTTTAGGTTTGTTTTGGGGTTCACAGATTGGAAGGAGGATCAATGTACTATTTTGCAGTTAATTGTATTAAAGGGGCCTTTATAGACATATATGTTTCTGATGTGTGTTTTTAGGATCAAGAAATGCAGAAATTACTATGAAACCCTGGGAGTTTCTCGAGAGGCCAGTGATGAAGAGCTTAAGAAAGCTTACCGAAAACTCGCCCTGAAATTTCACCCCGACAAGAACCGTGCTCCTGGAGCAACAGATGCTTTCAAAGGTCTGATCCTGAACTAATGCTTAATTCTGCCCTTCTTTTGATGTTCAGTCATAACACGTCGTATTCAGCCTCTCTTGTAATTGTTTTATAAAGCCACAAGCAGGGATTTTTCTCCTTGCCACACCTCCCAAATATTGATTATCAGCATAGCTCCCTCCTGTCTTCATTCACTGCACCTATTTTCTTTTGAAAAAATTTTTGGTTTCTCTGTAATATCTTTTGGGACCATTTATCCATGGATTCAGTAAATATTTATTGAAGATCTATATGGCAGGTGCCATGGTGAATAAAACAGACATTATCCCTCTTGTGGAACTTGTAGGCTGTTGGCCACATGCAAGTAGGGCCTAAACAGCTTTTCTAAACTTCTCTGACCGTGGAACACTTTGTTGACTAAACCTCTGTTAGTCCCTAACATGTTTATATGAAAAATCTGTGTAATCTTTTTTCCATTGATTTCCATGGTACTTTCAGAAATATATTCTTAAAAATTATTTTGAGCCCTGGCCAGGTACCTTGGTTGTTTGCAGCATGCATTCAGTACACCAAAAGATTGTAAGTTTGATTACTGGTTGGGGCACACACCTAAGATGTGAGTTCAATCCCTGTTTGGGGTGGGTAGGGGAGGCAACCAATCGATGCTCCTCTCACATCGGTTCTCTCCCTCTCTCTCCCTTCCTTTCTCTCTAAATTCAGTAAACATAACCTTGGTTGAGGATTAAATTTTTAAAAATATATTGGACCCAACACATAAATAAAAATCTTACTTAAGAGCTTCACCCTCATTGATTCAGGCAAGAATTATCAATGCTAAAACCACTGTGTGATGGTTGATTATTGAATAGGATATTCACATGATGTCAAAGTATCATCCCCCAGAATACTTAGTGATTACAAAGGGGGAGGTTTGTTTATAACGGAGATGCCTAGCTGTCACCAATTCAACCACATGATCCAACTTATCCTCGATATTGGAACAACCTAACATTATGTGGTATAGTACCTATGTGGTATTCTTGCCAGAATGTTTGACCTGAATATTGAGGAAACAATCAAAATATGGGACATTCTACATAGAACACTGAACTATTCTTCAAAAAATTTAATATAATAAAAAGCAAAAAAGTGGAGAAACTAAAGAGATATGAAACCAAATGCAAAATGTAAACCTTGCCTGGGTGATAATTAATGTTCATTTTCTTAGTTGTCATAATGGTATTGTGATCAGGTAGGAGAATGTCTTTTTTTTTTTTTTTTTTTTTTTTTTTTAGCGAGAGAGTGGAAGGGAGGGAGACAGAGAGGGAAATATCATTGTGCTAGAGAAACATTGATGGGGTGTCTCTTGCACACTCTCAAACAGGGACCTGGCCCACAACCCAGGTATGGGCCCTGACTAGGAATCTAACCAGTGTGTCCTTTTGGTTCACAGATCAGTACTCAGTCCACTGAGCCACACCAACCAGGGTGAAGAATGCCTTTCTTTTTAGATAAATGTTGAAATATTAGGGGCAAAGTGTTGTAATATTTGCAGCCTACTTTCAAATGGCTCAGTAAAAGAAATGAAAATGTATTATATGCATTTATGTATGTATACAGAATTGAGGGAAGCAATGTGGCAAAATGCTAACAATTTATGAATCAAGGTAAAGGGTATCATCGGCAGCCGTCTGTCTCGAGAGACGATGGTGTAGCTTCTTAAGAGTCTATCTGCACCGCCGAGAATGGCTGTGCAGTCCGACTCGGGAGTGACACGGTATCTGTCTCCTCCCGTGTTGAATCGACATCTTGCGATGACGCTGGAGTGTCCTCTCCAGTGAAGCTGAAGCTACAGAGCCTGGGCAGGGTGATATGGAGGGTCTGCTGTTGCCCATGCAGCAGACCCCCCCTCTCTTCGCAGCTGAAGGGTCCAAGGGAAAGACGGAGTCAATACAGCTTGGCTTCAGGTGCGCCGCAGGAGTTGCTGGTGTTGACTACAACGTCAAACCGCCTTAGGGACTCCGGCTCCGGATTTTCTGTTGGGGTTTACTCCCTTAGCCTTTCCCCTGAAGAGGTATGCCGCAAGGCAGCAGAGGTTTTTTGGAGTCAGAGTTTTCCTTCTCTGATGTGCCCTGACTGGAAGATCGAACCAGCGACACTTAGCTCGCAGGCCGACGCTCAATCCACTGAGCCAAACCAGCCAGGGCTTAAAGGTAAAGGGTATACACATGTGTTTATTGTACTATTTTTTTTTTCAACTTGTCTATAGAGCTGAATTTTTCAAAATAAAAAATTATAGATCTGATAAATTTTTAAAAGTTACCATTTACCTCAGATGATGTGCCATTGTGAACCTAGTTCTCCCCACAGTTTCTACAAAGAAACAAATAGGTAACCCATGTTCTTCATGTAAGATATCTCACAGACTAATGCCATTTCTGTGATATAGCTGCCAGATTTCAAGGGATGTAAATGTTTAAGCAACTCCATTTAGGTTTCTTTGTTTTTCTGCTTAGTTGTTTTCTTGCTGTAAATATTCAACAATTCCCTAGGTAGAAGAATCATAAAGAACTGCTCTTTCTGACTGTGTTTCTGACAGTGATGATTGAATCAGAGATAGGGGATGGGAATGCCTTTAAAAGGTTGGGGGGGGAGTACTTAATTGGAGGTATGGATTATATGTTTGAAATAAATGGGACAAATAGGGAGGAGAGGTGATGATAGCATTTGTAATCTATTCAGTTTTTGATTTCTCATTGAGACATTCAAGATACATTTCTTGATTTCTAAAGACTATTTTCTACAGGAAGCTGAATAAGATTGTGATGAGTGAGGACTTTGCTTTTAGCCAAACAATAATTTTACTGATTATTTTATTCAGGAAATTGTTTCTAGACTTCAAATTAGAACACCACTACTTATGTATGAACTATTCCCAACCATAAAGTATTGCTCTCAAGTAAAATAAGAACACATTTTTTTGAAGAATGAAAGCAGTAGTTCTTAGTTCATCTTAAGTCCAGTGTTGTTTCTGGCTTTCCCAACTAGATCATGGAAAATTTCAAGGGCAAGCACTTGGTGTATTTTCTAAGCCCAAGCACCTCCCCAGGCCCCTGAGAAGCTATCCAGCACCAATCATCTCTGGGCTCTTCATTGCTGCTACTGTGATCAGCTTCAGCTACAGCAAAGACTGTGTATTCAGATGCCTTTTTGTTTTGGTTGCAGCAATCGGAAATGCCTTTGCAGTGCTTAGCAATCCTGACAAGAGGCTCCGCTATGATGAATATGGAAATGAACAGGTGACTTTCGCTACCCCTCGAGCCAGACCTTATCATTATTACAGGGACTTTGAAGCTGACATCACTCCAGAAGAGCTATTCAACGTCTTCTTTGGAGGGCAATTTCCTACAGGTCAGTATCCTAAAGTTGTCATGAGAAAAGAGAGAGAGAGTATGGTGAAAACAGCAAGAATTTTGAATCAGGTGAACTGGGATTTGAGGCAAGTCTCCAGCCTCCAGCTCTGTATGATTCTAACCAAATCACTAGTCTCTCTTATCCTGTTTCCTCACCTGAAAATGGGGTTAATAATACCTACCTCACAACGCTGCTGTGAGTACATATTTTTAAGTGCTTTATAATTTAATAGCAAAATGCCTATTATTATTGTTACAAAATAGCAGCTATATAAAGATAAAAGTTAGAAAAACACCCCCAGAGAGTTGGAAATTGGGATTATTAAATGCCCAGGAAATAAACTGAATTTTATGAGTTGCTATTAAAGATTCTGATATTGGGCAAGAAAGCAAACATACGTATGCTCTTTCTTTACTTGCCTTTTAGGTTTCTATCACTCACTGGTTACACAGGACTATTTAAATAAAGACAGGGAGCTAAGCACATTCAATCTCCAGCTAATTCACTTGGCTTTCCTATTGTCTTATTTGTCTACTGGGTGAAATGGGACAATATTCTGCCCTCTGAGAACCTAATTGGGAGGAAGAAACTTGGAAAAGGCAACGAAGGAGTGTTTGCCATATTCCATACTAAGGGTTTTTCTTTCTTCTCCAGGAAATATTCATATGTTTTCAAACGTGACAGATGATGCCCACTATTACCGCCAGCGGCACCGACATGAGAGGATACAGACACGGAAGGAGGAGGAAGAAGATAAACCTCAGGTATGTAGGGAGGACAGGAGAACTGCTGCTCATAAACGCTTGTACTGAGCTGGTGTTAAAAGTTCAAAGTGAAATTTATTACTGAAAAGTGCTTTAGGAAAGCAGAGGCTATGGTAAGATGACCTGGGTAATTGGCCTAAATAGACCAGAATGGTAACCCCCTTCCCCACCCACTCTTTAGTGGCTGTCCCAGGAAATCATTTCCCCTGTGGGGTACCTTGATCAAGGTTTTCTTGACTGCAGAAAATAAGAACCCCCTTCACCCTGGCCAGTGTGGCTCAGTTGGCTGGATGTTGTCCAACAAAGCAAAAGGTCGTGGGCCTGATTCCCAGTCAGGGCACATGCCTGGGTTGTGGGCCTGGTCCCCAGTTGGAGCACATATGAAAGGCAATTGATCAATATTTCTCTCAAATATTGATGTTTCTTTCCCTCTCTTTCTCCCTCCCTTCCCCTCTCTCTAAAAATAAATATAATCTTTTAAAAAAAGAAAAAGAAAATAATCCCCTTCAAAATATTCATAACTAAAGAGGGTTTAAGGTAAGAGATCAAGAGGGTCTCATGAAACTCAAGGGTAGTGAGCTCAGCTAAGCCTCATGACAGATGGGAACTAGGAATGGGTGCTGTCAGGCACCCACACAACTGTGCTCCATGACTAGTTCAGGCCAGATTGTCTCCAGTTTTCCCATCTCTTTTCACTGCTAATCAACCTGGCTTGTTCTACTTCCTCTTGCAAATGGCCAGTCCCCAGTGCCTAAGAGTATGTGTCCTTTCTTCAAGTGACTGCGTCACAGTGAATGATAATGAATCTCAATTCCCAAGTCCTAGGAGGGGAGAAAATGTGATTATTACTGCTAGGGTTAGATGTCCCCCAGTCTGTTCAAGGCAACAAGGTTATATAATACTAACATGGCCCCATGAGAGTCACAGTCTGGGCAGACTCACCCAGAGGTGTCTGCTTCATTGTTCTTAGAAAAGGGGAATGCAGGAGAATTACTGGGTGTCAGATTGTGGGTGGGCTTTCTTTAGCTTTCTCAGCAGAAAGAACAGAGTTGTGTGGTACTTCTCAGCAAAGCATAGCCTTCCCTCAAAGGCCCTGGGCTTTGGGCAGTACGTTGGTGATTTGTATTTTCTTTGGGAAAACAATTCCATTTTCTATAAGCTTTATATTGATGGAAAACACTTATACCAGATATTTTTTTCTTTTTCAGACTACGTATTCTGCATTTATTCAGTTACTTCCAGTTCTTGTGATTGTGATTATATCTGTCATTACTCAGCTGCTAGCTACTAATCCCCCATATAGTCTATTCTACAAATCGTAAGTCAAATATTTATAAATCTTAATAACAATCTGAATGGTGAAAGACTTGAAGTTTTTTCCTGTACATTACTAACATTTTATTTTACCTTTCGTTGTAGAAAACATTGTTTTGTGTTTAAAGGAACAGCTGGATAATAATAGTTCAGAGACTCAAAAATACTATAGGCATTTTCCTGTGTACTCAGGACATGTATTGTTTTGTTCTACAGCGACATCATCTGATCAGTTGCAGAACAGCAACAACTGATTTCTGAAAGATAAATAGAATAACTCCAGGCTCAGATTCAATCCTTTCACACCGTGTTACAATTAGAAAGGATCTGTTGAGCTTGTGATGGGATTGCTGGACTCCTGTGGGTCTGGGAACATAGTAACTGAGGTCCAATGATTTTAAATTTAAGAAATTGCAAGAATAGGACATTTATTCATGATAAGGCTACATAATCAAACCATAGTTATCACATTTCTTTGCTTTTGCTGAAAATATAGAAATTCATTGTAATATTTGTATTGCATGCAGATTATGAGCTCTAGTGGGAATTTTTTTATTTCTTCAATTAATTCTTTCAATTAATTCAATTCTCAAAGTTGGTCCCCAGACCATCGTCAGCATCATGTTAGAAATACAAACTCTTAGGCCTCACTCTCTATTGAACCAGAAACTCTGAGGATGAGAACCAGTGATCTGAGTTTGAACAAGCACTCTAGATTATTCTGGTCCATACCGAGGTTCAAAAATCATTATTTTTAAAAATTTATAATGAGAAAATGAGTCATTACTTCTTATTATAGCTTAGTAGACAAAAACCTTAGAAAATGAAGAGTCTTTGTTGGTGATCACTGTAGACTGAAAACTGTCATTCTAAGTCACTATCTTCATTTTACAGAGAGGAAATCTGAGACTCACAGATAGGTTATTGCTATTAGATCACAGTGGCCTGAAACCCTCTATTTCCTGACTTCCCATGTTTTGCGATATGCTACTACCTCCTTTCTTAGGCCAGTGGGGCAGTCAGGAAACTGCTAACAATTTCCCAGAGGGAGGTGGGAAAAGGTAAAGTATAACTCATTTGAAATAGAATTTGTCCAACTGAAAAAAATCAGCTTGCATTTTGCACAGTGCTGTTACATTGTTTTACCTTGAATTCGAGTTCCTTTCTATATTTTTTTTATGGTTAGAATTTAGAACGCAGACCTGTCAATGTTTCTAAGCACCAGATACCTTTGGAGATCTTAGACCCACAGAGAGTTAGCCCAGAAGCATCATTGAAATCTTATGTGTGAGTTTTTTGCAGTTCTCACTTAGCAGCTATGTGTGAAGTACTTTTTATTTTGTCCTAAAGACTGATGCTAGGTGGGTGTAAACTAACTGCTTATTTGTAAATAGTTTACTGTAACAATCAGTTTATTCAACCAGAATTTACCAATAGCCTACCCTGTTGTACCACACTAGGTCCTACACGATATCCAAATTTTTTTTTCAGCATTAGCGTTCTACTTTTAGCATAGAAAGCAGTATAAGAGAGGTGAATCCTTTAAGAGAACTCAGTTGAGGATGAATCCACAGTGTGAAGATGCTCATGAAAACATTACACTTACTATAATACTTTGCTAGGGAAATTATAAATGTTGGGTGCATTAGTCCATGATATCTATATCTGCCCTATGAAGAGGTAGTTGTGATCATGATATCTGTGGGGCCAGTGCTGAGTGATATTGCCGAATACAATAAGCTTACCTGAGCCTCTCTTTCCCTGTTTTAGGACCTTGGGCTATACCATTTCTAGAGAAACCCAAAACCTGCAGGTGCCTTACTTTGTGGATAAAAACTTTGACAAGGTCTACAGAGGGGAATCTCTGCGTGAACTGGAGAAGACGATAGAGAAGGATTACATTGATTACATCCAGACGAGTTGTTGGAAGGAGAAACAACAAAGTAAGATGCTCTAAAAGAGGCTTTAGCTGGGGCCATGCTTCCAATCTGGGGCAACCCCAGCTTCCTGATCACTCCTCTCTCCTTGTTTGAGTTGCACATGTTCATATGAACAGAGACATGACAGAAGCACATTCAGGATACTATAAAAAAGGGAAGTTTATTGACAGGGCACATGTAGCCAGGACTTGGAAATCTTAGGAACTTTCACAGGCAGCACTAGTTGCCTCTCTATCTTTCTGTCTCTGAGTCTCTACCTCTCTCTGCCCATCTGCCTCACTCTCCTCTCTGTTTCTGCCTTCCTTTGTGTCTTCAGGCTTCCCTCCTTCATAACCTTGTCTTGCTCTGGTTGCTCTTCCAACTTTTCCAGCCCTACCAGTCATTGGCCCTTTTTCTATCACAAGCTTCCTCTGTGAGTTCTCATTGCTAGCTGCTTTGATCCAATTTCCTAATTTCAACCACATTCCCAAGAGGGAAATCTGTTTGATCCAGCCCAACTTTTTGAGCTAGACCAAAGGTTTGTAGGTTGTTATTATTGAGACACATGCCCCCTCCCTTCTCCTCCTGTTAGCTATGGCCACACAGAACAAAAGTGACCCTCCCTGGGTCTGCTCCTTCAGTAAGGATGGGTGTGAGCAGGCCTTCTACTCTGTTTCCCTTTCTGGAGACAGTTTGGGTAACAGTGTCTGCCACTTGGCTTACAGTTCCAGTGAGTATTAATGGAGAGTGCTGGTAGCGAGGGTAGCCCTGTCTCTCAGCCAACAGGTTCGCTTTTTATTCCACTTGAATTCCACATATACACACACTTACACACACATAGACACACAGTAACTGTTTCTTATAAAACCTAGCTTTGGTTAATTTCTTAAAAGCAAGCTCTAACTCATTTTTTAAAATCCTTAGTACTGGGTATTATTAAACATCTCAAAGTGTCTGATAAAATTAGCTCTTCGGTCACAGTGCTGCTAAGCCCTTGCTGACCCATCTTGCGTCCCAGCCCCACCCCCAAGTTAATCTCTCTTTCTGTGTATTCTTAAAGCACTTTGCTCATCCTGTTAACATAGTAACTACTCTCACAGTGTTAAGTGTACCATAGATACATATCAGTCTCTGTGCTGGACTGTGGGCTCTCTGCGGACAAGAACCATGTCTTACTAATGTTGTGTTGCTGGCACCTGGCGCAGTCCTTGTTTCAGAACAGGTGCTCAACAACTGTGTTTTGAAGAGAGGATTCTCAGGACTGAAAAACAATGAAAATGCTGAGGATTAGGAATCACAGAACAGGGTTAGTGTCTTAACCCTAGCCCTTAGGGACCTTGTCTCTTTCATCTACATCTGTAGGGCAAAGCCCTGCTGAACTCTCAGGTACATTGGGAGTATGGTACGCAATGACTCTGGGGAATAAAGGGGAATTAAGCAAGAGGAGGAAGTTGCTTTTTTATTGGAGAGTCTGAGGGTTCAGGAAGTATCCTACAAGTTTTCAAAAATGAGGAAGGAATTTGGATCAAGATAAAGGCCTTAGACTAAAAGCCATATATATTTGTAGATCCAAATCAGGTAAAGGCCACAGTGTGTGTCCTGAAAGTCCCCCATTGTTTTGGGTCCAAGGAGGGTTTTGAATTTGTTGCTTTCTACAAGAACTGAATGAAAATCTGTATTTCACATTCTTCAGACACCCACCCACCCATACTCATACCCCAGCTGCAACCAGCCAAAGAGCTCATAATAAGGATTGCAGCTAAGGTGGCTTCTAGACTTTTGTCCTTATCCCATGGAGCCTAGTTTTGGGGCTTTTGCACTCTCAAGGTATAAATAAAAGTCCAGTGAGTAAACATGATGCATGCACCCACAAGTTCTAAACAGGGTTATCAGCACAAATGCCTTAAAAATCTATTTCTGGCATTTAAGGATGGTGGTGGCTGTCCATAGCCTCCACACAATCCAAATGCCATTTGAGAATGAGCAGCATCTGCCCTCCAGATCCAGCAGCAAGTACAGCCAACAAGGTTAAATTTAGCACTTGGAGGTGGTAAAAATAAACCCACTTGAGAACAAAGTTCACTCTTGGCAAAATACCCAATGGAAACTGTTTTTGGCAAAGTTAGCCATTGTCTTTTTAAATCTTCTGTTCATTTCTTTTCTCTGCTCTCCCTTAGAATGCTTAATTTGAGTGAACTTCTAGGAGTAATTCTTTACTATGAACAGTAATTGCCCTGTTTTCTCCTTCACAGCTGCGTCTAGAAATAAACCTAATGCCAAGGGAAGTAGCCATGCCATGGGGCTGGGCTGGGCCAAATAGACAGGAACTGCCTCCTGGCCCAGCTGAGCTGAGCTGAGCTCCCTGCCCTGTCTGGCGGAGGAGCACTTCTTTCCATGCTCTGGAGCAGGGGAGCAGAGCGCTTCGAAGCTTAGGCTCTGAAATGGAAATAAATGAACTTCTTCCTAGAGAAGTTGCATGCGTTATAGAAGATGGTATGGGTGCTTAGCACGGTGTCTGGCACATAGTAAGTGCCTGGTTCCTGGTGGAGCTCCGGCCTTAGTTGGCCTTGCTAGACTAGATGCAGCACTGTCTCATAAGGGAGACTGTGATCTGTTGGGGTCAAGATTCTGATCTGGGTTTTTGTGTAGAGTGTTCTAAGGAGAGGTTCTGGAACTTGCTTCTATTGGCACTTTTCTGAGTCAGTTTATCTTGAAGGTTCAAAGCTCTGTCCATTTATTATACTGGCATTCAGGGCAAGGTAAACATTTTACAAAGAAGAAAAGATGTTCTCTTGATCCTCCCCCTCACAAAAATGTTTTTCTCTTAGAACTTATTGAATATTAACAGGCCTTGCCAAAGGTAACATATTCACTGAACTGACCTTTTGCTTCATTGAAAGGCAAAAGGATTCACTGGAAGTTTGAAGAGAAGTTTTCTTTAAACTTGGTGGTGAGGGTTTGGGACATGGTTTTCTGAAACACTGACCTTGTGCAAGGTCATCGCTCTGGAGCAGGGGTCTCACGCTCTGGAGCATTGAAACCCAGTTTCAATGAACTTTATGAAAAGCAATGTAACTTTTCAAGAAAAGCATTCATGTATATGTGGTTATCTTTCACCAATTTGTTACCATGGTCTTCAGTGTAGAAAATAGTAAGAATCAATTGCCTTAATGTTTTCTGGAATGAGATTTCAGGCAATGAGGCATTTAGATAAGCTTGGTAAGCAAGAAAAACCTAAGGAAATCAAAAAATAAAAGGATGAGATGGAAGAAGGAAAAAAAAAAAAAAACCTTAGGAAATCATTTTAAGGAAAAGCAAAGCCCTGGTTGGTGTGGCTTAGTAGATTGAACTGAAAGGTCGCCACTTTGATTCCTGGTCAGGGCACATGCTTGAGTTGCGGGCCCGGTTCCTCCCTTCCCCTCTCTCTAAAAGTAAAGAAATTTTAAAAAAAGAAAAAAGGAAAAGCAAAGCCACAGAATCTGTTCCATACACTGGTGTAACTGTGATTCCAGAGGACCAAAGGGATAGACTGATTTTATAGAGGCCTCCTGAACAGCTTTACCACATGCCGAAGGAGTCAGAGAAATATGAGTTACTGCTGCAATCTAGGCAGGATATAGGATCAGGGGCTTTCATTTGGGTGCAGCACATGTTCCTCCATGAAGGCCCATCACCTGCAAGGAGACCATGCCAAGGCAAGCTCTGTCTAGCAGGCACTGCAGGCACCCACATCAAGGGAAGAGAGCACATTGTTCTGAAGCCTAGGAGACTTGCTGCTTGCCAAGCAACTGCTGGGCTAGAGCCCAGGCTCTGAGCCCTCATTGTAGAGGGAGGTTTTTCATGCATACCCACCCCTCACCCTGGAGTCCTGCACTTAATCTGCACTTTGGGCCTTACTTGGTGTAAATAGAATTATTGTGAGCAGAAATGCCAGACGGTGCTTTGTGTTGATAGAAGCTTATTCAGAAACCAATGCCCATTGTTCCCCCTGTCTAAGTATTAATTCCTGTTTCCAGGCAGTTCACTGATTAATCAGACAGGTGCCTCTGGTTCCACCAAGAAAAACAAAATCTGTCAGCAAGATGACCAAGAATGGATAGCATATTTCCAAATAATTAAAAGAGCATTTTCACAAGTATGGTCTCTTAAACACTGAGTATCTTCCTGCTGTTGGAGGCTTTCAGAAGCCACACAGCCCATCCAAGCATGCCATCCTGTTAATATACAACACATCTCTAGAGGCGCTTTTCAGGCCTTTCCTCATAAGACTGTCTCTGAAACTTTATAAAAGAATAAAAAATAGAAGCCGCCAACTATTGTTGAGTTGAGGAAGACAGCAGAGATTATATTCTGATTAAAAATAGAATGACCTCCACCATTAAGAGAAAATGAAACTCATTTAGTCAAGGAGACAAAGGTCACCGGATCCAGATAATTTCACTTTTAAAAGAGCCCAGCTGCCTCTGGCCTTTGAGTGGGGGACCCCACATGTGGTGAGGGAATGAAGGAAGCTGCCAGCAACCTGCCCTTCTATAGAAGCCCTACCCACCAGAAGTAGGCTCTGTGTCAGTTAGAGTGTATGAGTTTTGATCCAGCAACTCAAGGGAAAGAATGAAGCAGCTGTCTTTGTTTCAGATGACAGGAACAGGCGATTGGACTCCATTCTCTCCCAACTGCCATCTGAATACCATTCGTAGGAAGACCGTGAAACAGTCTCCTCTTACTGCACATGTGCAGGCCTCCTAAGTCTGGTGCCAAATGTTCTATTGATAAGAACTAAGTCTGGTGCTTTCATAATAGAGCACAGATACTGTAGGACTCTAGGACCACAGATGTCCTTTAATCCTTAGCACCTGGTGTAGTATAGCTGCCTGATATGTGTTTCTTGAATAAATAAGTGTTTCTTAATTTTAATTGAAAAAGAAAGCATTAAATAAAGTAAAAGGAGCTTTGGTTTCAGAAATATTGGAATGACGCAAAGGAGTTCAAGTGTTTTTGATTAATTGGTTACATCTTTTGTCTTTCAGAGTCAGAGCTGACAAATTTGGCAGGATTATATAGAGATGAACGATTGAAAGAGAAAGCAGAGTCGCTGAAACTTGAAAACTGTGAAAAACTTTCCAAACTTATTGGACTACGCAGAGGTGGCTGAGAGGATGATAGTTCTACGCAGGGTTTGGGTTTTGCTACTTGTTACTATTTATGTTCCTAATTCCATTTGATAATACAAAAGTAGGAAATGGTGAACATTTTACAATTTGCTAAGTTGGGTGGGCTGAGTTGAAGGCACTTGATCATGGAGCCAGACTTATCACAAAATCCTTCCTGGGGATTGGTTCTAGGGGCCAGAAACAGTTCATCTAAGTTGAATTAATGACAACGCACTGGATTCAGCCTCCCCACCCCGCACCTGCCCTGCCTTTAGGAATGTAGTTCAGGGCATTCCCACAGCAGATTTCATGTATTCTTCTTTCTTCCCTTCCGTACTAACCAGTCATTCCTAGGCATAGCCAAAGCAGCTTAATATTAGTTGCTTACAAAGTTTACCAAAAATTCTATCTCTCCTTTCATGAGAGTCATCATCGTCCACAGGATTCAGCCTTTGGAACATGTTCCTATTCATATTTCCATTTTCTAAGGGGAGTGTGGAGAAATGTAAATTATTATAGTCAATAGTTTTCTATTTACCTAATCTCTATTCAAAGTTATTAGCAAAATGCCTGATTTGAGTTTCTTCTACTTCCTTAACTCTCTCTTGTAGAGGATTCCAGAAATTAAAAGCAATTGAGTGAAACAATTCAATGGAAATAGGGGCCAGGGGTGAACATAAAAGGCAACACTTAAGTCTCAGCTTCTTAGTCAATCATAGTTCCCAGAGAATGTCGTTTATGTCGCTTCCCCTTACAGTATCACAGGAACTGGGTCCCTGCACCGCTCAGAGGTACAGTGGTCAGACCTAAGAGGAGGTGCTGCCAGCTGACTGGACTATTTGCTCATGCCTAGAGACAGAGGGGAAGGACCTTCTTTCCATAGCTATGGAGGCCTGATGTTGGCTCCAGCAGTCTCTTTCACCCAGTGGCCTGTAGTTTGTGACAGATGTTTTTTCATGTAGTCAACA
Organism: Furipterus horrens; assembly: GCF_987537825.1. NCBI lineage: Eukaryota > Metazoa > Chordata > Mammalia > Chiroptera > Furipteridae > Furipterus > Furipterus horrens. The sequence continues at coordinate 74,544,613 of NW_028327180.1, forward strand.
TTTACTGAGTGCCTGGCATGAAGCAGGGGCTCTCACATGCATTTTTGTACTTGAGCCTCCTCACAGCTCTGTGAAGTGGACATGTTATCCCCATTTTTATGAATGAGAATACTGGCCCAGAGAGGATGAACGGTGATAGTGGCAGAGCTAGATGGCAGTCTCATTATCAAGTAGAAAGTGTGAGATCATTCCGATTTCTCAGGTGATTCTAGCCAGATTGGTAAAGCAGAATCTTCCCCAAGGATGCCCCTGTCCCTCCATCCCGACCCTGTAACCCTGTATCCTTTCTGTGACAGTCCTTCATCCACTCAGGACACCTTTCCCCTAGCCTTTAGGAGCCAAAACTCTCTACATCAACTTAGTATGCAAAATAAAAGGTCCTTCAAAGGCAGGCAGCACGCCCCACCCCACCCCCCGCCCGCCACGGAGACAAGGAAGGAGTAAGTTGCTGTCTGGACCGTGTGGTTCTGGGCCTGCCTGCAGACACAAGCCACCAGACCGAGCTGCCTAGATGATCAGGAATCTGAACCTGGAAGGCAACACTCATATTTTCTTCAGTATGGAAGAAAAGTTCCTGTTGGACAGACTCAACATGAAAGCTGACTTCCAGAGTGGAGTTCCTCCTTTCAGATACCCAATCATGTTTCAGACAGATGTGTCTAGTATGGTTCCACATGTGGGCATTCCACAGGGTCAGGAGATGCCTCCAGAGGGAAAGAATGGGACGTTAGTGGCTGGTAGGGGACAACTGCTCGGCTAGGGGAGAGGGAGCAGCTCCAGAGATAGCCAGATTTTGATGCCCAACTATGTCTATCCTCCTGGGTTTTGGGGGCTTTCTTGATTTCCTCTGACTGACTGAGTGGACATATATGGTAAAATGTGCCTGTGAGTCAAACAGGCTTGTGGAAAGTTTTCCTGCACACATAAAAATCCACATTCTCTTCAACCCCAATCCTTGCTAGAAAATGGGCCATAATTAAACAGGTTATAAAAGACCCTGCTCTAGATGCCCATGAAGATTGTAGTCACACATTTTATGGATTTCATGGCAGATGTTAGTTATCTGTGATGATATGACATAGAGGCAATACTAACTCCAATAGATGTCAGGCCTATTGTCTGTTTTTACAAGACTGATGGTACTATTTTATTTATTACCTAATAGACCACAACAGTCACATCTGATTTTCCTCAAAGGAATGTTATTTGCATTTGGTTGAAGGATAGATTAATCTATCTGGTACAGTCCAGAATATTGTTAAGCTATACTTTCCCAGGTTATAGTTTAGATGGGTTGTCTGCATGGTGGTACAAATTAGCATTTTCTTCTTGCCTACATCCCCTGGAAGGTTTCCTAGTCATAAATAAGCTCTTTTGATAAGGCTTATTCTTGCTATCAGAACTTGGCATGCAGCTCTAGACTGGGTCCCTGAGCATTAGTATAAATTGGAGACATGTGATGGGAGAGGGGCTAAGAAATAGGGATTGAGGCTCAAGCCGAAACTGAAGCTCTCATCATTAGAATGATAGTGGTCTTTGCACTACATGATCAGCAATGAGGAGGGGAGCGTGAAAATCCTCACCACAAGGGACACTGCAGCTTGAAGGCATCCATGTCCCCAGATTAGCAACCCTGGGATTCATCTGCTCAAACCAGAACTTCCTTGATCAGCTCCAGGCCTCACAAATTCGAAGAAGTGACCAGTAAGAAAATGCAATTGCTATGCTTTCTGTTGGAAACTATTAGAAATTACATTGAACTCCAAACCCCACTGGAACATGGAATCCAGCAGCCTCGCCAACCTATGTGTTATTCTCATTTTCATCCTTACACTCAGGACTGGCTTTGTGAGAAGGCACTGTTGGGATTCCAGAAGTTTTCTGTTATAACTGGCCACACATGCAAGTTGTCTCTGCATGCACTGTTCCTCACAGGATCTAGCACTTAATTAGTATTTATTTTGAATTCATTTAAGGTATAAGCTTAGTATCCTAATACACTTGTTTTTGGAAAGGGCCAAGTTACTGTACATCTTATTTTTTGAGCCTGCATTGTTGATACCTTGTGCAATGACCTCCAAGTAACTATATACCCATGTGTTAGATATGATTACATCATTTGCATCCCATTCAGTATTTGGAATTAAAGACATGAACGTTCTGTGACCAGAGCCAGGTTTGACACAGATGGAATCAGCTCCTGGTGGAGTCCGAATCCTAAAAAATCTGGTCACCTAATCTACTACATCCGGATTGAGTGTATTTTAACCGAGAAAGAAATTAAATGATTTTATATAAAGAGTGGCTTTATATTTTTCCTTTTTTCTTTTACCTTTGCCCATGGCACCCTTGGGCACTGCATATTGCTGACTCCCTCGGAGCCACTGAAGACTAGAGAAGCTCTTGCCCTCTTCCCCAGTCTTCCCTCATCCTTCAGGGGAATTATTGGTGTTTAGAACAATAGGTAGCCTGGTGCCATCACCAGTTCTGTGTTTTCTATCAGATAACAGCAGCTGCAGCATATTACAACCAATGTACAGACCAAAACTACTTAGCATCTGAAAATAAGCTGTTATTTCAGTTCCTTGCTGACTTTGTCCCCAGTGGCCCATGTTTAGGAAAGTTTTGGTTTAAAAATACACTACATGTTTTGGTTGGGTTCTCCAGAGCCCAACTGGTCTACCTGTCATTTGGAGAAAGATTCAGATGAGATTCAATTCAACAAAGATGGAGAATTTACATATGTCAGGTGAGCTGAGCTTTTGGGATGGGAGTCAGGAACAAGTGAGACCCAGCACAGAGGCTCCTGGAGCTCACATCTAATTGGGAACCCAACTTTAGATAGTGCTCCCCAGTAGGATGAATGTCAAAGGGGATACCAGGGGAACCATGGGAATATATAACAAAGAGATTTAATCCAGTATGAGGGATCAGTGAAAGCAACTCTGAGGAAGAGGAAGTTAAAATATAATCACCCTTCTCACAGAGTACAGTGATTTATTTTTTAATGAAAGAGATGGGAGCAACACTCCTTGAGTGCTCCCATTTCTATAAATAGCATCATCATCCAAGTACAAAAGTCAGAAACCCAGGAAACCGTGTGGTAGACTTGTGGTTTCCAATGGACCACACCTAATATTCATGCCCTTGCATAGTCCCCTTTCTGATCTAGGCTGGCCTTTGATATTTAATCCATACAATGTGGCAAAACTAGCAGCTTCCATTTTTGCACCAGGGGAAGCCAGCTGCCATGTAAGTCCAGCCTCCCTGACACCACCAAGCTAACCACATGAAGAAGGTATGCAGAGGAGAACCAAATGACTGAGCTGGCAGCAAGAACTAAGAACATAGATATATGATCGATTTAGGCCAGCTGATTGGGCAGAGCAAAAATTAGCTGCCCCAATGAGCCCTCTTCAAACTGCAGACTCATGAGCAAATAATAAAAGGGTTGCTGTTTTAAGTCATTAATTACATTTTGTGGTAGTCTGCAGCAATAAACAACCAAAACACCTTGGCTCCCTTTTTCCCATATCCCCTCCATTATTGCTAAGTCCTGACAGTTTTACCTCCAGAACATCCTAAATCCATCTACTTTTTTCATTCCCTCTGACACCATTTGACTCCCAAACTACCATCCACTTTCTCTGATAAAAATTTGCAGCAGCCTCGCGAGTATAAGTAGTCTCTGTGCATTAACTTATGGCCTCTCTGATGTGTACGCCTTGCTGCAACTACAGAGATCTTTTCAAAGCATAAATTAGATCACACCACCCTCTTGATTAAAATATTTCAGTAGCTTTCTTTTGCCCCCAGAATAATTACCATGGCCTGATATTTAATATGGCTCTACCAAGTTTCGGGCCTCTTCCCCTGCCATACTAGCCTTTTCATTACTACACTCTGCTAACCCAGGGACTTTGTGTACACTGGTTCCTCTTTCTAGAACCCTTTCCCACTCACCTGGCCCTCCCCTCTTTGCTAAGTGCTTCCTAATTATCTTCCTGTATTCCAGTTCAAAAATCATTTCCTCACAGAAGCCTTCCCCATTCCCCAGACTAGGATAAATCTCCTTTTAAAATATTCTCATTCCACTTCCGGCCAACATGGAGGCCTAGACTGACACATTCCACAACTACTGCAAAATGAGAAATAACCAGAAGTTTCAGAAAATAAAGCTACATGGAAGTCCAATGTACAAAGTTATAAAGAAGTGGTGCTCATCGGACGGGTAGGAGGGGCGAAGCCGGGGCAGAGAGGTCAAGCTGTGCTGCCAGCAGCAACTGCAGTGATGGCGGCAGGACAGCGGTGGGACAGCGGTAAGCACAGACACCCGTATTTAAGAGGAGATGAGAAGCACCTGTGGAGCACCCCTGGCTGCAGACCAGACCAGTCAGCTTGCGATTCCAACGCCGGGGAAGGCAGACTTCCATTGCCTCGGACTGTGAGAGCCAGAGGGGGTGGGTACGGAGGAGGAGGCTCCCAGCCTCTAAGTGGAGAGTGAACAGCAGGAATGCATCTTGGATCCCCGCCCCCACACAAAATGCCACAGAGTGGTAAGAAGGGTTACCCGTTAGTGATGAGTGCACGGGGTTCCGCCCCCTATAGCATAGGAGGTGTGACATCCCTGCCCAGGAAGCAAAGGTAAACACAAAACTGTCAGGATGGTACAGATCATGATAGAGAGCCCGGTGATGCAGCTGACCAGCCAGCAAATATCTGATCTAACAGCTCAGCAGATAGGAAATCTTTCTGAGACACAGTTCCGAGCTTTGGTTATGTAACAGAACCCCTGGGCTGCTCCGATTGAAACAGAACCCATGGGCTGTTTAGTTAGGGGCCCGATTGCCCGCAGCCAGAATTATAACTCTGAATACCAGAGTTTGGTGAAAAGAAAAATAATTGTTTATTTACACATAGTCCTGCCCCCCCCTCCCAGACCTGGCCAGTCTTAGGAAAGTCAGAAACACCGTTTCCCTACTTCCTAGGCACAGTTCAGCTTTACCAGTAGCTGCCAATCACTCAGTTCTGATTGGGGAGGTCCTTTTTGTGCCGTGGTGCCCTCTAGCTCTCAATGCAGAACCGCCTGCATTCTCAGCCTCCTTGTAAACTGCCTTCTTCCTGCAAACCGCATGGATCTCCTCTCCTTCTCAAAGCAGTCTGGCAAGAGCCTCTTCTTAAAGCAGCCTGGAGATCCCTTCTCCAAGCCAGATGGAGGGAGCCCACAAGAGCCAGAGAGTGAGGGCGTGAGGGCCAGAGAGAGCCTGAGAGAGAGAGCCTCCTAGAGCCAGAGCCAGCCCAAAATATATCCTCAGCTGCTTCCCTCTTCCTCCCTGCCTCCTCTCTCTCCCTGTGTCCTCTCACGCAGTGGGTGTTGCAAAGAGTCCTGACCATTCACAGAACCCTACATAGGCTCTGTCTGCTTCTTCCGTACCAGCCCACAGTCCAAGATCCCTCCCATCTTCCTGAGTCTTGGAAGTAAAGCGGATCTTTGCAGCAATGTTTCCAACCACTAGCTCCAGGCATGCAAGGGCATCCTGAAAGCTGCTTCCTTTTCCTTACCTCCCAGCCGAAAACTCTGGGGTTTGTTTTTGGACTCCCCTGTTTCTGTAACAGTTATACGAATGTTTGCAGACCTAACAGCAGATCTTAAATAAGATAGGGAAGGAATGAAGACTGGTCCTGGTGAAATGAACTAAAACACATACAAAACTAGTGGTGAGGGAAAGAAAACCAGGGACCAAATCAACAAATCGGAACATAGGGAAGGAACAGCCAACCAGTGCAGAAAGAGGAAACGAAAAGTGAGGAAGATGAGGAGAGGCTCAGAAACCGATGGGACAGCTTATAAGTGGGTCAACATTGAATCATAGGGTTGCCAGAAGGTGAAGGAGAGCTAGAAATTGAAAAATTTTGTGAAAAATAATGAAGCAGAACTTCCCTAACTTAGGGAAGGAAATAGACTTCCAGGTCCAGGAAGCACAGAGAGTTCCAAAAAAACTGGACCCAGGGAGAACTACACCAAGATACATTATAATCAAAATGTCAAAAATTAAGATAAGGAGAGAATCTTAAAAGCAGCAAGAAAGAAGAAGAGAATTACATACAAAGGGGTCCCAGTAAGACTATCAGCTGATTTCTCAAAAGTAACTCTACAGGCAAGAAGGAACTGGCAAGAAATATTCAAAGTACTGTAATTAAAAGCAAAAACCTACAACCACGATTACTATCTAGCGAAGCTGTCAGTCAGAATACAAGGGCAGAGAAAGTGCTTCCAGGGAAAAGTAAAACTGAAGGAGTTCATCAGATCCAAACCACTGTTATATGAAATGTTAAAGGGACTTGTTTAGGAGAAGGGGGATCAAAACTATGAACATTAAAATGAAAACTGTATCACAACAACCAACAACAGAGCTAGGGAATTGAAACAAAGGCAAACTAAGTAGGCAATGAGAGTGGGAAAAGAATTATAGGTATGGGGAACATTTTGTGGGGGGGTCAGCGGGGAGGGGGAAGGGAAGAAAGGGAGGGAGATGGTACAGGAATTAAGAAGCATAGTAGGAGGGAGTGGAGTAGATAGGAAGATGTTGAGAAGATCTACACTATATGCACAAGCAATGGGCATGGACTAAGGCGGGGGGGACAACTGGAGGGAGGGGGGTCACTGGGTGGAGGGGGGCAGAGGGAAAAGAAATTGGGACAACTGTAACACCATAATCCATAAAGCATATTAATAAATAATAAGTAAAATATTCTCATTCCTCTCTTAGCACCTGCTGTACTGTAAGCTATTTATTTGAATAATGACTTAGTTTGAGATTTGAGTGTTTATTTGATTATTATGTCTCCCCTACTAGTCTAAGTTCCAGTCTAATTTTATCTGAGCTGAATCCTGAAGGGAATGACATGCCATCTGTCAGGACTTCTTCTGGAAGTATAGCCCAAATTGAAATTCCTCCCATCAAAATTTGGGATGTGTCCGCTCTCCTTGAAGCTGGACGCTGTGGCTCCTCAATCAATAGAATACATCAGAAGTGACATTCTGCTGCTGTTTCGGCCCAGGCCTCAAGAAACTGGCACCTTCCATTTCCTGTCACTTTGAATGCTTTCTCTTGAACCCAGTCACCAAGTCCATGGAGAGGAACAAGACCCTGGGTCCTCAGTCTCAGATGAGCTCCCAGCTCCCAGCACCAATTTGCTAGTTACTGGAGTGACAACTATGCCAGCTGATACTAAATGGAGCAGAGATGAGCTTTCATTATTGAACTCTGACCAAACTGAAAATTCCTGAGCAAAATGGTTTTTTTTCAAGGTATAAATTTTGGGTGGTGTGTTATACAGCAATAGAAAACCAGAACATCAGTCAGGATGATAACACTGTAGAAAGCCACTCTTTCTGAGGCAGGATCACAGAGCTGTTTGTGATATCATGTAATCCTGAGCCCCACTGAGCCCTGATTGTACAGGGGCTCATAATGTTTATTGACCTAGAGAGTGGGAGTCTGTGGTAGTCCCCAACCGATTGACCATCCTTCATGACTATGCTGGTATCCAGTGTTCTCTCTTGCACATAACTGTTCATCCCCAGGGAACTAGCTGCTGGAGCCTACTGTGCTCCAGGGTTTTACCCTAAGTGTACAAGGCAGTCTGTTCCAGCTAGTGGAGGTAAATGGTGAATGGCAAGAGATATCAAGCAGCCCCTCATGAAAAACCCTACAGAGGGGACACAGTTCAAGCAGAAATTTCAGGAATTACTGCCCCAGAAAAATGTGCAGCTTTGTCCAAGGAGTTTCACATTTGATAGTTAAAGTTCCATGAAAGCTCTATGCTGAGGCACACGATCTGTATATACAGCATCCTCTAGGCTCGTTCTGTCCAAAACAGTAGCCACTAGCCACATAAGCCTTTTATTTTTTTAAAAGATTTTATTTACTTATTTTTAGAGAGAGGGGAAGGGAGGGAGAAAGAAAGGGAGAGAAATGTTGATCCGTTGCCTCTTGTATTCCCCCAACCTGCGACCTGGACTGCAACTCAGGCACGTGCCAGGAATCGAAACTGCAACCTTTTGATTTGCAGGATGATGCCCAACCCTCTGAGCCACACCAGTCAGGGCTACATAAGACTATTTAAATGTAAATTTTAACTAATTAAAAATTTTTTAAATTAAAAAAGCTATTCCTTAGTCACATGAGCAATATTTCAATGGTTGAATAACTCACATTGTCTAGTAGTTGAAGTACTAGACAGTGCCAATGAACATTTCCATCACAGAAGCAGAAATAGCCTTGCTCTCAGGGACATGAGAACAGACACAAGCAACAAGGAAAGATAAAACAAGGGCTATCACTGGGATGACCACGTTTGTCAGGCCGCAACATCCAGCTAAAAAAGAGGCCCCTCGGGAGCCCTGGGAGCAGCCTGAAAGGCCTACCTAAACTTGCAGCTTCCCTTCCTGGCCACTGATAACAACTTTTTGCAAACCCCTTATCATAGTAATTTCCTGCTTCCATAACTTCAGTATCCATTATGTTCAACAAAAATGCAGCACAGCATCATGGTTAAAAACATGACTCTAGTCCTGACCCCTGTGGCTCAGTTGGTTGGGTGTTGTCCCACAAAGCAAAAGGTCGCCGGTTTGATTCCCAGTCAGGGCACATGTCTAGGTGTCAGCTTTGTGCCTGGTCAGGGAGCTTGCAAGATGCAGCCAATCATGTTTCTCTCTCACATCGTTGTTTCTCTCCCTATCTTTCTCCCTCTCCTCCCCTCTCTCTAAAAATAAATGAAAATTTAAAAAAACAAAAAACAAACAAAAAAAGAACATGGACTCTAGAATCAAACTGCCCACCTGAAAACCGTTCTGAGGCTTAGTAGCTTGGGTGACCTTGGGCAAGTTGTTCACTCTCAGAGAACCTACATTTTCTCATCTGTAAAATATGGCTATTAGAATCTACTTTCAAGGTTATTATAAAGATCACGTGAAATTATACTCATGTGGCATAACTGTGCCACAAAATAGTGAATACTCAATAAATATTAGCTCTCATATTCCCCAAGCTCAATCTTAACGGGGCTTCAGAAATGGGGGAGATTTGGTGAAGCTGTGTGATCACCTTATCATTCCCTACCCGTTTTAGAAGTCTCCTTCATGCTCCACTTCAGCTCTAATCTCGTCAGACACTTCTTCAGTGCCCTCCACAGTACCCTGATATGGTCGCACTTGGCTCCAGTGGGTGAAACCACTCTCCTTTTCTATTCTTGAGCCTCACCTTCATTGCTTAGGCTCAGGCCTTCTAAGTACTGCATATGTTGTAGGAGGAAGAGAGAACACAGGAGAGGGGAGTCTCCATATTCTGGGGTATATTTAGAGATTAGGATCGGAGAGGGGCATGTGAAGTTACAGATGCAGGTGTTGCTTTAACTGGCTCTTGCTTCACAGTCTTGCAGTTTCTGGGAGAAGGCAGAGGGCGGGTATGTTGCCTGTTCACTGGCTCATAAAGGAAATAGCAATATTAGTCCGGCCCTGTCTGCTCCTTAGGACTGCGTGAGAAACACAATATAAAACAGGCAAATTCTACATAAACTTAAATTCCTTAAAGTTGTTAAATTTCCCGGGCTACTCCTTTAAGAGGCGGATCCCATCCCGGCTAACAGCTAAAGCCCCCGCCCCCGGTTGCCAGGGTGCTCTGTGGCGTCGCATCCTCATTGGTGGGTGGCGTGGTGAGCCAGCCCCCGGTAGCTATTTCCAACGAGCTGGAGGGGGTAAAAGATGGCTACGCCCGCCGGGTGGTCGCAGGGGGGCTCTGGGTCGGTGTGTCTCGCCTTCGACCAACTGCGGGACGTGATTGAATCTCAGGAAGAACTGATCCATCAGCTGAGGAACGTGGTACGCAGCCAGAAGAGCTGAGGGAGAGGCCGCCTAAATGGTGGGGTTGGGGCCAGACCCTGTCCCGAAGCAAGGGGCGTGCCGAGAGCCCCTTGCCAAATGCGTCATCAGAAGGAGGCGGGGCCCAGATGTGTTATGGCTTGTGGGGGTGGAGTCAAAAGGGGCAGAATCTTATTAATATTTTACAAGGGAATTTAAATCAAAATCAAGTTGTTCTCTACTCGCTCTGCCTGGTTGTGCAGGTTCTGGTAGATAAGGCCATATCTATCCACTGAGTCTCATTTTCCCCTTTCTAGTTGGAGATGACTTCACTGACTTCCCAGGGCCCTCGTGTTCAGGCATCCTCCCTATTAGGGACATACCCTCCCCAGTGTCTAACGCTGAGTGCAGTAAGCATAGGTTTAGCCCTTGCACACGATAATTTAAGGGCTTGGGCTTCTTACCCCATTATGTCCCTTTGCTTTTGCTTTCTCTATCAAACCCCAGTTAATGGGAGCAAAGCATTGGAGCCACAGATTCTCTGGACAGACATGGTAAAATACCAGCCAGGTGGAGTTCATGGTTTTTCTGTTTTTGTTTTCTATCTTGATAAAAAAGACGGGAAATAACTCCATCTCAGAAATAAGATTACTGCACCTCTCTTTCTCATTCTAATGGCTGTATGTAGACACCTAAGCATTGAATTACTTTAAATTCCCTGAAGGTACCCAGCTCTTCCTATTGGCTTCCTTAAGAGGTAGGCTCCATCCCTGGCCTTTTTCTCACAGGCTAGAACACTTTTTTCTTCCATCTCTCTTCTGGCCCAGCCCTATATAGCAGTCAGACCTCAGGATTGATTTGATGTTTCCTTCTCCCGAAGCAGTTCTGACCCCCAGGCCAGGTCAGGCACCTCTTCTGAACACCACTTTATGCTCCTCCATCATAGCACACACCATGTTACAAGTGCTGGGCATGGGCTATCTCCCGTATAAGACTAGCTGCTCCTTGCAGGCAGGACCTAGAGCTGGGCCTCAGTGAATCTTTGTGGAACCGAATTCCCCCTTCCGAGGGCCCCAGTCTCATCTTAGGTGCCCTGGGCTTCATCCCATTATCCATCCCATTATCCATCCTTGCTCCTGGTCCCTGACACTTCAGCCCCAGGCCCTTCCTGAGCCAGGTTCTTTTACAGATGGTTCTCCAGGATGAAAATTTTGTCAGTAAAGAAGAGTTCGAGGCAGTGGAGAAGAAGCTGGTGGTGAGTAATAGCCTCTGCAGGCTCCTTATCTTCTGTGTCCTGGGATCCCTGTGATTGAGCAGAGTTATTGAGTATTGGCCTCTGAGAGCCTCCAGCCCAAGTAATGAGGACAGAATCTTCCTGTGCCCTGGTTTCTGTGTGGCCCTCTGAGTAAGGGAGCTAAGCTAGTTAAGGGAGCCTAGGAGACCCAAGGTGGCTTGGGGTAATAAGGTTACTGGTATTGCCCATGCAGGAAGAGAAAGCTGCTCATGCCAAGACCAAGGTCCTCCTGGCTAAGGAAGAGGAAAAGTTGCAGTTTGCCCTCGGAGAAGTAGAGGTGCTGTCTAAACAGCTGGAGAAAGAGAAGCTGGCCTTTGAAAAGGCGTGAGTGGGCACTGGTAGGGGGGGAAAGATTAGGGATCTCAACTGCCTGTCAGCCTTCCCACCCTTTCTTATGTTCTCCACAAGGCTCTCCACTGTCAAGAGCAAAGCCCTGCAGGAGTCCAGCAAGAAGGACCAGCTCATCACCAAGTGCAATGGTAGGCGGGAGGCCCGTGCTCCTTCCCAAGCTCACATACCTGGGCTCTTCCCTAACTGCTACATGCCCATGTCCAGGACAGGGCTTCATCCCAACTTCTGTCCCCGGCTGAGGATACAGGCGGGCCCAAGTGGGCCACACCTTCGCAAAGGCCTTCAGGGACCAGGCAGGCCACGGAAATGAGGGAAGCTGTTGGTGTACAATATTCTTCATCACCATAAAGGAATGGGTTTGCTCCCATTTTTCTTGAAACATACAACTTTTCTTAGTCCACCTTTTGTTTTTCCACTTTTGATGGATATTAGAAATAGTGTACTTTACTCATAACTGTATTAAAAGAGGAACAACAGGGCAAGCACAGTCCTATTTGGGAGCTGACCTCTAATCTCTGGATTGGGATAGTAGGGAGGAGTGGGGACTGCGGTGATGTGAAGAACCATGCTTCTTAAGGGCTTAGCTCCTCTGCTGTGGAAATGGGGGTCCAGTACTGTCTGAGCTTTAAAAAAGAAATCAGTTTTAATGGAAGCTTTTCTGACTTTTTAGTATTGGCAACTGATTTAGAAATTTTAAAAATATTGTATGGGCCAAGTAAAGTGTTTCTGTTAGCCATTAGTTTTCAGCTCTGCTCCATGCAGATGTATGTAACCACTTGGCAGTTGGTGCTCTGAGTTGCAGGGCACTTTCAATCAGCTATCCACTTTGATTTTCCCAGAATGCTGAACTCCTCATACCTATTTTAAGAAATAGATGGCAATTCACATACATCTGCTTCATTCACTGCAGCAGATTTTGAATAGGCCAGAGTCCAAAGCTCCGGCCCAAAAGAGATTCAGGGTCTCTCTTAAGGGGCCCCACCTGGAGTCTTGGGCATCCTCTTACTTTCCAATCCAGCCTTCTCTGTCCCTTGGGTGAGTATTCTCACGGGTAAGTTGCCAGCATGTTGCCATCTTGATCTGGCCAGGTGGCCTGACAGGCCTCATGGGTTGTTTGATCAAGGGCTCCCATTAGGGCCTCCTGCGGCGCAACAGGCAGTCACTGCCTTCATACCCAAGGACCTGGTCTCTAGTCCTTTCCCTTTCTCTGGATATCCCCATCTCCACTTCTCTAAAAGGAACCTAGGGTCCTTTCCTGGGGGTGCTAAGAAAAGACATCCTTCCTTCAGGGCATTCCCTAGAGATCATCAAGGCCGCAGGGCTCTGCACCTGCTTGTAGAAGGTGTGTGTGAGTCACAGGGGTGGAGCCTGGCTGCTTCCCCCCAGAATGTCCTCAATCCCCCTACTGGGGCATAAGCCCTCACCTGTGCAAATCTGGTGACTTGAACCTCCCCCTGGCCTCCTCCTGGCCTTTGCCTCCTGCTACCACTTCCCTTTGTGTGGTTTTACTTACGTAGTTCCTGAATCTTTTCAAAGGACTTTTCTAAACATCCTCTCATTGGGTGCCATTTATTTTACATTTATCTCATTTATTTTAAAAGATTTACATAAATATTTGATGCTTTTTCTCAAGAGAACTTCATAAGCAATGAGTGAGGCTTAGCTTGATGACCTGGGGAAGGAGTTTTGATGACCCCATGAGCTCATGTTTTCCTTCTCTTCCTTCACCTGTGTCTCCTCTTTTCTATAATGTGCCTTAACTTTTTACCAAACTGTCTCTTCTGAGACCTTAAGTGCTTCAGCATGTCTGTATTTTCAAAGCTTTTGTTTCAGTTACTCTTTGTCTAAACTTTAAAGGCAGTGGAATTTTCTTCCTATGAGGATCAGAATTTTCCAGGGCTTCCTGAGGGACAGTTATGTAAATGAAGCACCCCCCAGATCCCTGAAGCCACACTAGATTCTGACCCAAGTTACAAAAATCATCCTTGCATCCAATGGGCACTTAATTAGCGGGTAAGCTTTGCCCCCTGGGTCCTCCCCACCCTGTAGGGGCTGTCTCTGTCCACATCTATATAAATAGATGAGGACATTGGTCTGAAAAGGAGGCAGCTTGCCCAAAGTGGTAGTACTGTCTCACCAATATTCATTGCAGCGTCACCTTATTCTGTCCTCTACTCAGTTTCTGAGTCCTACCACTCCTTTCAGGAGCTGTTGCCTCTAGGGCAGGGACCCTGCATGGGGCTGGATATCTGGCAGGTCCTCAGTAGGTCTGATTGAATTGAGATGACCAAACTAGGTGATGTTTCTAAGTCATAAACCCCCAGGGGACATCCTGTTTGTTCATTCCACAAATTTATTGTGCACCTCCTTTGTGCCAGTTACTATTTTAGACCTTATGCTTAAAACCATGAATAAAACAAAAATCCTTGTCCTTACACTAGTTGGGGAGAAGGTAAATGAGTAAATATATGGTATGTTAGATATAAATGTTAAGAAGAAAAATAAAGCAGGGAAAAGGGATAGGAAGTATTGGAAAGGGTTATAATTTTAGACTAGGGAGGGCCTCACCAAAGAGGTGGTACCTGCAAAGATCTGCAGGAGTTCAGGCCAGGAGCCATTCATACTCCTGCCTCTGGGCAGGGCTGCCACCTCTCTCCAAGGACCTTTGCCTGCCCTCATGTGTGTCACCTGGTCTGAAAGAGAGTTGTGAAGTCACTGACACATTCATCAGACATTGTGTCCCCACCACCCCATCAAGACTCCATAATAAATTCATTCTTACTAAAGTATTAACAGCTACTCATGAAGAACCTCTGGGTGGGGGGAGCCAAGTTCTGAAAAGACCCATAAGGGAATGCCTTATCTCAGGAAGGAACCATGGGATGGAACCACCTCCTCCATGCCTCTCTCCCCAACAGAAATTGAGTCTCACATTATAAAGCAAGAAGATATACTTAATGGCAAAGAGAATGAAATTAAGGAATTGCAGCAAGTTATCAGCCAACAGAAACAGATCTTCAGGTGAGGGGTCATGGACAGGCTGGGGGTTGTTGATGGATGTGGGAGCCAGACCTCTGGCCCCTACCATGGGCTGTCCCCAGCCCATGCCTAGCCGGCTCCTTGCAGGAATCACATGTCTGACTTCCGGATCCAGAAGCAGCAGGAGAACTACATGGCCAGGGTGCTGGACCAGAAGCATAAGAAAGCCTTAGGGACACGTCAGGCCCAGAGCCACCAGCATCCCAGGGAAAAATAAAATGGTTGTCAACTTTCTGATCTCTGTTTGTAAGCTGACCTCTGCCTTCTCTGCTGTGGGGATCCCTATTCTGACCCTTCCTATCCCTGTGGGTACCCCTTCAAGCCTCACCAGTGGCCTGGCCCCCAAGGAAGAGGCAGGATAAGAGGCAGAAGGCACTCCTTCTTCCCTGCCTGCCTCCTGAACCTTGGTGACCTAAGTGAGAAATTACCAGGGACTCGGTGGGGAACAGGCTTTGGACCACCACCTGTCAGAGGGTCCATGGGATTATGGGACTGCAGCCTAGGGAAGAACTACTTTGTTGTCTAGTGGGCACTGTCCTTTCTTACTCATTATTTAATCCCTGCCTATATAAACAGCTGTGTGTGTGTGTGTGTGTGTGAGAGAGAGAGAGAGAGAGACAGAGAGAGAGAAAGACCTGACCGGAGAACTCAGAGACAGTGGGTTCCAGGACCACAATAAATTTAGGAAATCAGTTTCCACAACAAAACTGTTATATTGTGAATTACATGTGCACCTTCTTACACTTTCCCTGGACAGAAGCTCATCAGTCTTCACAAAAATGGAGGGAAAAGGATAATGCTATGTCTATTTTTACAGTGGGGAAACAGACTGTGAAGGGGCCACAACAGGCTTCATCCTCTCAGAAGCCATCAGTGATGGCTAGGTGATCACAGGGACTCATCGTGGCAGGGGACCCACTAGGGAGGCTGAGTCAGATTTGTCAAGTTAGCCTTTCCTGGGTCAGTGTGAAAGTTAAGTGCACAGGAGGGCCAGTGCTCTTGCTCCAAGGCCAACTGGGGCCTGAGTCATGCAGGACCTTGAAGTCAGAAGTTTAAGGACAAATGGTGCCCATTGTCATTGTCTCAGAGATTGTGGCTGCTTCCCGAACAGTGCCTGTCCCCAGGGCTAGTGCTGAGGGGGTGGAGGCTGAATGAGTGCCTGCGGGAGCACAATGGACTTCCTGCCTCAGTGGGACTTTAGAGAGGGGACCACAGCTACCAAAAAGGTTCCTAAGAGAGCCCACATCAGCATCCAGGACTTGTCCTGGTTGCCAAGGCAGCCTGTAAAAGAGCTGTCCACTCCAGCTCCTTCCAATAAGTTCCCACTAACAGTATTAGGCCTAGCCAGGGACAGCAACTTCCTGAAGTCCCAAGCACAACTTTTGGATTTGAGGGAGTCCTCCAGGCAATGCTCCTCTATCCAAGGTTGTGGAGTGACAGGTCAAAGAAAGTGGATGTACTGTTAGGAGCTCCAGCTGGGATGGGATGACAGAGCCAGGGAGCAAGGATGCCCTGCCTGTGATGGGAAGGCACTGAGGGAAAGATGAAATTGTTGGCATGACCTGAGTTGCCTGGCAGGAAAGTCTGATCCCCTGGCTCACACACTGATCCACATGCCACAGTACTTGACCTCAGGCAGTTCTCCAATCAGCCTCAGTTTCCTCTCCTCACCTGCCTGTGAGCCAAAACCTGGAGTGCCAGGCCGCGCCAGAGAAGGGGCTTGGGAGGATAAGGCCCAGGGTCCAGATCTCTCCTGCCGGCGGTACCGCTAGGTTGGGAGCGGTCGCGGCCACTTTAAGGCGCGGTGACCCCTTGGCATCTGCGGGTGGGGCGGGGACAGTGCAGGCGTCCGCGGCACCAGCAGAGGCGAATGCGAGGGAGGTAGTGAGCGGCGTCCGGCCCCACGATGCTGATCGCGCTCGCCCCGCCAGCCCTGCCCGGGCTCACAGGTCAACTACCCTCGGCCCCCGCGCGGCGCCAGGACTCCTCCGGTTCGTCAGGTTCTTACCACACGGCTCCGGGTTCTCCACAGCCCCCGGACATTGGGCCGGACGCGGAGGGCCGGGCGAATTGGCCCCGGGTGGCCCCTGCGCTGGGGGCGGGTGCGCAGCCTCGCCTGTCCGTCAGCGCCCAGAATAGCCTCCAGCAGCTCCGGCCAGGCTCGGGTTTCCCGCGAGGCCCGGGCTCAGGCCCGCGGCCACCCCAGCCCCAGCTGCGCATGCTGCCGTCGGGGGAAATGGAAGTCATCTTCGGCACCGGGGCCCTGTTCAGCCCCTCTGACTCGGCGGACAGCGAGGTGCAACAGATCACAGCGCGGGCTCCCCACGGCCTCTCTCTGCCAGGGCCCAAGTCTCCCGCCCCCGCCGCACTACAGCTCCAGCCGCCCGACGTTGGCTCCCGCTGGGCCACCTACCTGGAGCTACGGCCCTGTGGGCCAAGTCCTGCCACCCCAGCGCAGTTCGAATGTGTGGAGGTAGCGCTGGAGGAGCGTGCGGCGCCCGCCAGGCCCCGAACGGTGCCTAAGCGCCAGATTGAGTTGCGCCCGAGGCCTCGGAGTCCCCCGCAGGAAGCCGGCGCACCGCGCCCCCGACTGCTCCTGCGCACCGGCTCCCTGGACGAGTCCCTGGGCCGCCTGCAGGCCGCCGCGGGCATCGTGCAGACTGCGCTGGCCAGAAAACTGAACTCCGCGGCTCCTGCCCCAAGCAGCGCCACTTTCGAGCCCACGGATCGACCAGAGCCCGAGACGCGGAAAATGGCCAGGAGTACACGAATAGTCCAGGAGGATGGAAGGTCTCGACCACCCCGCGTGCAGTATAATTCAACCCCTGCCAGAGCCCCACGACCGTGGCCCAGCCTCCGAGAACGCGCGATTCGGCGCGACAGACCTTCGCCCGGGACCGAGCCACTGGGTCCAGTTAGTTCCAGCATCTTCCTGCAGTCAGGGGAGAAGACCCAGGAGGCGAAGAACCAGGAACTCAAGACTAGGTTCCCGGGGGAGGATCCGGATCGAACGGTTCTGAGACCACAGAGTCCGCCTTTTGAATCCAGGGACCCCTGGGAAGTTCCTAGTAAGGCTGTGAGGCCGAGGAGCCCGTCCTCGCTGTGGCAGGCTCCAAATGGAGCCGTGCGGGGTTCTCACTGCCTTGCCTCGCAGAACCTGTCCCCGTGGAATCGGGCTATTCAGAGGGTGAGTAGTCCGTGCTTCCCCGAGGAATACTCTGTAAGGGAAAATCAGGATCCCACCGTCGAGGAAACTGTCAGCAGAAAAAACTCTTCACCTCCGACCCTTTCTCAGTGGAATCCAGGTGTTGCCAAGGCAAGAGGCCCATCCCCCGAGGCTCCTTCACTGTGGGAGGTTCCGCAGCCCGTAATCCGAGCTACAGTAAAGGGGAGTAGGAGCCCATCCCCGCCGGCCTTGTCCTCAGGCGAGGCTCCAGATCATCCTATTGGGATGGGGAGCCCATTGCCCCAAGAGACATGGGATCCCACAATGCAGAGGTCATCGATAGTCTTTACGCGGGAAGCTGTGAACGGCGTAGTCCAGGGGGAGCTGGCGCCATCTATACCATCCTCGCCCAGGACTCCAGAGCTAAGGGAGGCTCAGAGCCCCTCCACGCAGGAGATGCCAGATCCTGCCTCCCGAGGCAGTCAGCGGTCGCCAGAGGTGGCTGCACCCGACCTGCCCCTCAGTCGCCTCTTGGGCCCGGCGGATTCGGATGTGCGCCCGGAAGCCTTCGGCCCCGGAGAAGCGGCCCTGGGACGCCCGCGCGTGGCTATTCCGCGGCCCCGAGACGTGCGCAAAATGGTGAAGACCACTTACGCGCCGAGCTTTCCTGCGGTAATTCCACGCTCAGGGTTGCCTGCGCCTCCTGAGGATTCCAGTCGGGAGGAGGGTGGTGCATCGAAGACACAAGAGCTCCAGGTGCTGGGGACCCCCGCCCCGGCTCACTATACTTCCGTTTATCTCAAGGACTTTCTGCCGGTCGTATCGCACCCCTACGAGTCCCCAGAGCCGTCCCCCAACACAGCGCCCCCAGATGCTTCGCAGCCTAACGGGGCCGTGCGGCGGAGGGCAGAGAACAGCACAGCGAAACCCTTTGCGCGCACTGAGATCCGTCTGCCTGGTGCCCTGGCATTGGGCCGCCGGCAGGAGGAACCCCGGGGAGTCCTGGTGCGCCGCCCTGGAGGGGAGAACCCGGTTACGGAGACCCAGCGCCTTGTCCCCGACAGTGAGAGTACGATGAGCCCTCTAGGTGGAGCTCGCACCTCACCCCAGCAGCCGTCCATTGGGCCAGCAGGAGTCCAACCGTCTGGACCACCACACCCCAGCTCTACTCAGGTGCACCCCAGCCCGAGCCCTGGGAGAGCACCCAAATTGCAGACTCTCCCTTCGACCCCCGAGCCTGCGACTGCGACCCAGGCGCTTCTCCTGCGGGAGCCCCAGGCATTGGCGGGTAGAATGGCCCCGCCCCATCCCCGCGCAGCCTCCGCGCCTCCAACTGACCAGTCCCCAGAAGGCCACTCCCAGGGGTCACGCAGGCCACCTGGGGCCGCGCACACTGGAAAGGTCCTGGTGGACCCCGAGAGCGGCCGCTACTACTTTGTGGAGGCGCCGCGGCAGCCTCGGCTGCGGCTGTTCTTCGACCCTGAGAGCGGGCAGTACGTGGAGGTGCTTCTGCCGCCCTCTCCCCTGGGGCCACCCCGACACATCTACACCCCGCTGGCCCTAAACCCCAGCCTCTACCCGTCCGCCTATGGGCCTATCCCTGGGCTTTCACTGCCACCATCCCCGGGCCCGCCACCCTTCAGCGGCACCCAGCTACCTTGGGCCTCAGAGGCGGGGCCCCTGGACGGGATGTACTACCTGCCCGTGAGTGGAACCCCCAGCACCGCACCCCCTCTGCTTCTCTGTGCTCCTCCCACCAGCCTGGGTCCTGCCCAGCCCGGCAAGGGCTCCGTGTTCCCTGTGTGAGGCCCCAGGGCCTGATCCCCATGATGTTGGGGCCTGTTGATGTCCTTAAAAGGTTCAGGCGTCCATCCCCTGCCCTTCTTCTGTCACCTGTTTCGCTCATCTCATCTAGTCCTCAAACCAGAAGTTACCTTCAGAGAATATATGAGACCTCAGAGCTGATGGAGCTGGAGCTCAGGAAGTGACTGCCTTCCTTCCACAACAGCATTGTATACCCCTTTCCCAAGCATTCCCAGAGTGTAGTGTGTTTGTGTGTGTGTGTAAGTGAGGAGTCTAAGGACTTGTCCCCAGGAGCCAGGCTGAGGGGGTGTTGGGGTTCCCTAGGAGCAGCAGAAATTGGGAGCAGCAGGGGACAGAGCTGCCCCCAGAGGCAGTAGTCTGTCCCTCCCTGAAGGTGGGCCCAGCTGAAGTGGAGCAGGCTAGTGAGCAACAGCAGGATAGAGGGAGAAGGACTCTGGAAATCAAATCTGTTATTCTTTGGAAGAGAATTTAAGCCTTGGCCTGGAAGGCTGTAGAGGAAAGTGGCTGGTGCAGCCGGGCCAGGCTGCGTCTGAGAAGGGGAACTGTGGGGACAGCAGGTGGAGGTGGAGCAGGGAAGTAATATAGGAGGTGCTATGGGATACTAGGGGGCAGGTGGGAAAGTGGCTGTGGTCTCTAGCTGGGAGTCCCACCCTTTTTTCTCCCCTCAACCCCAGCCTCTGACTTGGCTTCTCTAAGCCCTCAGAGCTGAGCTGGCTCATCCTGGGGCCAGGAATGGGGACTTCAGCCATTCCGGCCCTGTGTAGGGAGCAGATGAAGTGAGTCATCAGAAAGGACTTACAAGCAGAAAAATGGTTGAACTATTGTTCCAGAGGAGCCTCTTGCCCCTTCTGGGTGGGGTAGAAGGTGGGTTAGGGCTGGCAGTAGAAGGGATGCCTCTGTGTGGGGCTGGCCAGAGAAACTTAGAGCCCTCAGTAACAGATGTGACAACCATGCCAAGAGGCGCGGGTTCTACGGGCTGGTCACACCATAGTAAGGGACAGGATCCAGGGCATGTGTTCCAACTGCCCTGAGATTCCAGGAGCCTCTAAGAAGGGCGGAAGAAGGTGCATGGAGTAAGTGGAAGGTGCTCTGTGTGGGAGTCTGTGTTTAGTTCTGAGCTTGAAGTGCCTGGGTCTTGCTGGACAGGAGTGTGCTGTTATGAGTTGGGGGAAGAAGAGTGCCCATTAGAAGCAGTGTTAGGGATGGAGATGGAGGTCTTGATTAAGTTTCATGTTCCTGGGGGGCCAGGGGCCCTTGGAGTCCCTACCCTCCTGCCTTGAACCAGAATCTGACTGGGAGAGCTATGAGCCAGAAAAAGCTGGACATCTTTTTGTGGCCGGAGATGCTGTTTCCATAACATGGAGGGCCTTGGGCCTGTCACCTCATCCTGGTGAGCAATAAATCACTGACCCAATGAGCTATGATGGCTAGAACAATTGGTGTAAGGTGTCTGATTTCCTGCTGTGACCCTTTAACACCCCCACAATGCCCTTTCATGCCTGGGTACAGCCTGGGTGGAGGGGACACTAGGGAAGGAGATCACGTGTGTCTTTCATACACTGTGGTGTCCCTAGTCTGGCAACCATGCCTATGGCATCATTCCTCCTAATGGCTGAGTGGCCAGTGGGCTTTGGGGTCAATCAAGTCTGAGTTCCAATTTCAGCATGGCCCCTCAAGATGTGTGGCCTTGGATTTGTCACTTCTCACTGAGCTTTCGTGTCCTTGTGGTGGAATAAAGATGATAGTAACCAAACACCTCCTCCCCCAAGGTGCTCAGCACAGTGCCTGCCACGTGGCCAGATCCCAGGTCTTGGGAAGTACCAGTTCCTATGTGTCTTTGCCCAGGCCCAGCCATTCTCCTTGTCTCATTGTGCCCTACCTGTGAAATGGAGTTGGCTGGAGGTGGGGACGTGCACATGTGGCATCTTCTGGGGGGAAGGGAAGTGCACATGTGGCGTCTCCTGAGGGGAAGAGAGAAAGTGGGAGGGGTGAAGTGTCAGTTCCCCATTGGTCTGGCTCAGGCGCTCTGGGGAGGCCCCCACTGAACACACACGTACACCTGCATCCCAGCCACAGCCCATGCTCACTGAGCTGGCTCCACGAACCATGAGGCTGTCACTGCCACTGCTACTGCTGCTTCTGGGGGCCTGGGCTATCCCAGGGGGCATCGGGGACAGTGCTTCGCTCACAGCCACTGCCCCACAGCTGGATGATGAGGAGAAGTACTCAGCTCACATGCCTGCTCACCTTCGATGTGATGCCTGCAGGGTGGTGGCCTACCAGGTGAGTCCCTCCCCCAGCAGTTTCCTTGCCCAGGCCTCCTCAAGCCAGACCCCTCCATCTACCTCAAATTCCACCACTGGCCTTTGATTCCCAAACCCCAGGCCCAGCCATCCAACTAGACTCAGCCTTCCTTGACATTGCCCTCTTCACCTCACCTGAACCTTCCATGCCTCAGTTTACACATCTGTCTGCCCAAAGACCATACAATCTGCAACACCTCACAGTATCTTGAGACCCCAGGGAGTCATCGCTTTGTAGTCTCAGACTCCTCCAGTTCCAGGCCCATCCTCACCATCCTCAGGTCTGGACTCCTTCCTAAAATATGACTGAGGAGCATTGGTATATGTGTGTATTTGTTCTGAGTGCATGAATATATGAGTCTGTGTGTGTCTGAGTTCACACACAAGCCTGTCTGAGTACCTCTGTGGTGGGGGAAAGGGACCTATGAGTACACGTGTCACTGAAGACTGGACTGTGGTTTTTTTTCTCTCTCTCTTTTTTTAAGGTTTTATTTATTTATTTTTAGAGAGAGGGGAAGCAAGGGAGAAAAAGAGAGAGAGAAACATGAATGTGTGGTTGCCTCTTGTACACCCCCAACTGGGGACCTGGCCTTCAACCCAGGCATGTGCCCTGACTGGGAATCAAACCTGCGACCTTTTGAGTCACAGGCCAGCACTCAATCCACTGAGCCACAGCAGCCAGGGCTCTTCTTTCCTTTTTCTTGTGGTTTAAAGTAGCATGTGCTGATGGGCAGGTGTGCCCTGGGGGAGGGACCCCAGTGCCCAGACCTAACCTTCCACCTCAGTGTTTCCCACCCACCCATCCCATCCCAGGAAAGTAGGTCCTGCCTCCGCTGGCCTGGTCCCAGCTTTCAGGACCTGGGGGAGGACCCTGAAGCCTGCATGCCTCAGAGGTGTTTCCTGCTCAAAAGTCTCCCTTGCCACCTCATTCTCCCCCAGACTGAGGTTCCTGTTCTCCTCTCCCTCACACTGAGCAGTCTCTTAGCCCTGACTCTCAGCTCCTCCTTGTTCCAGATGTGGCAACATCTGGCAAAGGCAGAGGCCAAGCTTCACACCACTGTGGGGCATCAGAAGCTGAGTGAATCAGTTTACACAGACGTCCTGGACAAGAGCTGCTCCCAGACCTGGCAGGAGTGAGTTGAAAATCTGGTGCCTTCCTTCCTCCAGGGTCAGGACTTGGTGGGCAGAGGTTCCCGCTCTCCCACTCGCACCGCACACACTCCACTAGGGCTCTGGTCCAATGTAGGTGGTCAATTGGGACTAAGTCTGAGTTCTGGAGCTGAGAGCAAGTAGAAGGGTAGGTGGCCAAGGGACAAGCTCATGGGGCCAGGAGCTCTCCCTCTCAGGTCCTCAGTTTTCCACCAGGGAGGATCAGAACCTGGGCACTGAACTCAGCCAAGGCGCAGTGTGCCCAGCTTCATGTGGAGACAGGTCTCCACTGGCCAGGCCCTCACTAACGCTGTGTCACTCTCCTCCCCACTGCCTACAGCTATGGGGTTCGAGAGGTGAACCAGGCGAAACGTCTCACAGGCCCAGGACTTAGCAATGGTCCAGAGCCGCACATCAGCGTGATGGTCACGGGGGGCCCCTGGCCCACCAGGTAGGACAGGGAGGTGGAGGTGGGATGGAGCCCTTGGAACCTTAGTCTGCCTGCTGTGGGCTGGCAGAGTCTGAGGCTCCTGTTGGGCTCCCCTAGGCTCTCCATGACATGCCTGCACTACCTGGGGGAGTTTGGAGAAGACCTGATCTATGAAGCCCACCAACAAGGCCGAGGGGCTCTGAAGGCATTGCTGTGTGGAGGCCCCCGGGGAGCCTGCTCAGAGGAGGTGTCAGTCACAAGGGCAGAGCTCTAGCCCAACTCCTCCTTCCCATTTGGAGTTGGATCAGCTGGATCAGCCCCTGAAGACAGCAGGGGCTTCTTCTGGATCTGCCCCACTCCTTTGTGCAGGCTGCTTGAGGGCAGGAGCCTTGCCCTTTTGGGCTGCCACTCTCCCTCCTTCTCTAGCTTTGGGGCACTGGGGTCTGGGCAGGGGGCCAAAGCCTTCCCCTATGGACTCAAATAAAACCCAGTGACCTTGATTCTTCCTCTCTGCAAAATGTGCTTGGGGGGCTGGGAGGTCAGATATTAGTGTTTCTGCTGATGTCCCTCCTAGAGAGGGTCAAATACAGGTCCTCACAATTTTCCAGAGGTAAGTGAGATGTCGTGGTTGGAAATGTCAGTGAGCAGTCTAAGGCATATGGATCCAGTTATGTAAACGGTGAAACCCCAGATCCATCATGAGAAAGAAGAAAAACCATGGAAAACTCTATAAGCAGGTCACCTTGTGACACACCTACTGAAACCACTGGGTGCTATCAGAGCTCCACCCGGAACAGCAGTCTCACTGGGTCTACACCCAGCTGCTGCTGCCTCTCTAGATTCTGCCTCTGACCCCAACTGGCATGGTTGGGCCCCAGGTGCCTGCCTGGGAGAGGGTGGGGTAGGGTTCCTGGAACCTGCTGGATTCAGCATCTTGGCTCTAAGTCCTGCTCTCCCTAGAAATTCTTCTGTCCTGGGGCTCTTCCCCTAGCAAACAGAGTCAAGGGCCCCAGCTGGAGCCTACCTGGGTCTGGGAACCTGGGATCAGGTGATGTTACAACTTGCAGTTTCCTTAGTGAGTATCTCTCTGATCCTCCAAAGCCCTGGGAGGTGGACAGAATAGACACTCTAATCCCCAGATGACAGATGCAGAAACCAAGACTTAGACAACAAAAGAGGCTCAGGACAAAAGTCACAGGCTGAGTAGTGGTAGGGTTGGGAGGGGATTCTGATTTGGGGGGTGGGGAAAGGTCACTGATGGAGGAATAGGGGTACACCAAACACGCTCTGACTCTCCAGCTTCCCTGAGCTACACTGCAGCCAAGCCCTCTACATTCTATCACCTGTTCCTGACCTGCCTGAGTCCCTTCTCCCTGACCCTCCCCCTAGAAGAGAAGCCCTAGGCACCAGGATGGGAGCCAGGGCCCAAGGAACTGCTGAGTCATATTAGGTGTGAAGTTGGGAGCCTGGGACGTGGCTCTGTGTTTACGTGGAGTCTGCATCTGAGTCTGTGTGCTGTGAGTCCTTTGTGTGACTCTTATCTGAGACCCTGCACAATTTCAAGGCCTTGTCTCTGTGTGGTTGAATTGAGTGCCTAGGATACAGGAAGAGGTAGGGCTCTGCCTCCACTGCCCCCTGGGGAGTACTGGGGAGGAGAGGGTGGAAAGGAAAGTGCTAAGGAGCAGCTCTGAAGCTTCAAACTGGTCAGACGACTTCGGGAACCCGGGAGCAGAAGCCAAGAAGGGAGAGGAGAGGACAGGCGGACAGAGGAACAGCCTGGAGGCTGAACAGGCTGAGGACGGATTCAGGGCTGTGGCATGAAGCTGCTGCCTAGCTGGAGAGCGGTGCTGACTGTGGGTCCTCCGGGCCGGGCCTGGCCATGGGCACAGCAACCCAGAAGTAGGTAGACCCTAGGGGGGCTGGGGCTAGGGCTGCACTGTGGGGAGCAGAAACTCAGGCCTACACCCCACCAGCTAAGGAGCCTCAGCGATTCAGGCCCTCCCAGCCCCTCTCAGCCAGACTCAGGCCCCATGGCCAGGGTGGGTTGGACCTGCCAGGAGGGAAAGACAGGCTGGGCCTATGGCTGGCGTCGGGAGCTATGTGACAAGCTCTCACAGCCTGGCATTCAAAAAGGCCCCAGACTGTTCAACACTCTGCTGTTGCTGTCTTAAAATTCGTACTACTGTTGGAACAGGAACCCTGCATTTTCATTTTTCACTAGGTACTGACTTGAGGGACAGGCAAGGCAGGGCCAGCCTTGGCAGCTCCTTCTGTAGTATGCCTCAGGGACCCTGAAGGGTGAGCGGAGGTGGTGGGGAGGGCGGTGCCTTTATCACATTCAATGTATGATTTACAGCATAAACGCAAGAGTTCAGGCCAACCTGAATTTTAGGAATGGTTTTCTAAAATCTTGTTACCTGTGTGGCCTTGGTCGGATCACATTTCCTAATCTGTTTCCTCAGCTGTAAAAGAGGTTAATATTGCCCAGTGCCTGGGGTTAAACACAATATAGAGATGTTGCCTGAAGTACAGTCATTCCTTGATAATGAGAGTGGTTATGATGATGATAATGATTAACTTGTTATTAATATTCAGACAATAACATAATAAGTGCCCATTTTTCAGAGTTTGGTAAACTTCCAAGACTGTCCACCCCTCACCCCCCACTTGGCCCCCTCTTGGAGAACAAGAATAAGTCTTGTGTTTCGTTTTAGGTGTGGGTGGTGAGTGTGGCAGAGGCTTGGGCAGTCTTTACCACTCCCTATGACTAGAGTTAATACATTACCTCCACGTGGGTCCTGCTTTCACAATCTTGATCGGAGCTGGGGATCTGGTTACAGATTTACTTTGAACAATGTCTGATATGTGGAGTAAAGTCCTCCTTGGCCTTTCTAAAGCCATCCCCTCTTCTCTTCAGGAACTGCTCATACCTGTGTGCCAAACATGAGGGTCCAGGAGGAACCCGAGGGCCAGACACAGGTGCCGGAGGATGGATGGGAGCTGGGTAGGGGCAGGGTGGGGTGGGGGTTGGAGGGACTGACTGCACAGGACTTCTCCCTGGGAGGGCAGAGACAAAGGTTCTGATAAACTTGACCGAGTGACTGTTCCAGGCTCAGCATGGCAGTTGGGGGATGGTGTGGGGTGGAAGTGGGGGTGGCACTGGAGGTAAAAAAGACTTCAGCTTGGGTACCTGCTGACTCCAGCTTGAGGGCCAGTAGGGGCAGAACCCCAACAGTGACATCCCAAGGACCTCCAAAGGGCAGAGGTGGGACCAGATTGGGCCTACAAGGGACTGTCCAGCCTCCAGACCTTGTGGCCCCCTTTCCTGGTACTACCCCAGGACTTCCAACTTAGGAGCCCATTCTCTTTGCTAGAATGCCTGGGTCCCTAGAGCTCTAGGAGTCAGCACAGTGGACTCAACCTATGCAGAGCAATGTGAGGTGGGTGCCAGGTGTAGTCAGGACCAAAGACAACTGGGTGGATGAACTGGGATGGAGGTGAGGCTCAGACTCCATTCTGAGGAGCTGACAGGCCACTCAGGCACTTGATTGATTCTGGGGCAGAATTGACTTTGCCATTGTCCACCTCTCCACCCTGAGTGACTGCTCTCTTCTGTCCGCAGCATGAGGACCTGGGCTTAGCAGGGACCTCCACGAGGGACCACCCTGTGTCCCTGTCCACAGAACCCAAGTTTGACATGTTGTACAAGATTGAGGACGTGCCGCCCTGGTACCTGTGCATCCTGCTGGGCTTCCAGGTGGGCTTTTTCCCACCGGTCTTCCCACTGTACACTCCCGAGAATCCCAGCCCCCACCCTGGCTACACAAAGTTATCTTGGGTAAAAGGAAGAGAAACCTAAAGTCAGCAACAGTGACTGTCACCAAACAGGGGTGGGGAAGAGGTTTATGGTGCCCAAGAAAGGATTAACCCTCTGGGAGCAAGTGTTACCTGCTAGGTGGAGTGCTGGAGACAGGCAATGGGGCCTGCTCCACAGAAGATGCAGGAATAACTTGGGGGCATATTAGGAATCCCCAGAGAGGTGAGCAGTAGCCCTCTGGGAATTCCCTGGGTGGGTATGTTGCCTAGGGCAGCATGGCTTCAGGCCCACTGAGGCAAGCTTGAGAACTGTTAGGCAGCCCTGTTTCCCTGTGAGCTCTATGGCCTCATGTACTCCCCTCGCCTACCCCCTAGCATTACCTGACGTGCTTCAGCGGCACCATTGCTGTGCCCTTCCTCCTGGCTGAGGCGATGTGTGTGGGCCATGACCAGCGTGTGGTCAGCCAGCTCATTGGCACCATCTTCACCTGCGTGGGCATCACCACCCTCATCCAGACTACACTGGGCATCCGGTGAGCTGCTCCATCCCTGACTCAGACACACAAACACACACAGCACAAGCAGGTGGTCTCTCTCAGAGGACTCACTGGACAAAGAAAGCTGGTTTTGACACGGCCCCCCCAAACCTGCTGCTGTTTCTCCCAGGCACAGCCTTAGGACTATGTAGCTGGGGTCCTACTCTGGCACCTGGCACTTCTCAAGGACTAGGAGGAATCTGTGTTTTTAAGGGAATGTGCCTTAGCAGGACAAGGATTCGTCCTGGTGCCTACCCACCAAGCCGATTAAGTCCTACTGATTAAGCGCTATTCAGGGTAAAGAGGACCACCTGCTTCCCTGCTTCAGGGGCCTGTGCAGGCCTCTTCAATAGTCTGTCTTCCTGGGGGACCCACCCCCTTGTGCACAACCTTAGGCTTGGGTGGCCAAAGCATGGTTGTTTGTGTGGTGAGAGGAGGGAGGAAGGTCATGAGTGGAGCTTGGATACAAGAACTAAGCTGTCCACTTCTCTACATGTGGCCCCTCACAGTGCAGGAACTGGTGTAGAGAAGAAAAGGGGACAGGTTGTGGGCCAGGGACTCCATTTGTTGTCTTCCTTGGTTTCCCAAAATGTGTTAGAGTCCTGCCAGGGGCCTCAATGACTTCCGTCTGCTATGCCCCTGCCCTTGTCCCTCTGTCTCTGTCCCTTTGTGTGATACTTTCTGTCCCCCTCTCTTTTGTGCCCTTCTCTCCTTGTCTCCCCTGTCTGTCCCTGCCCCCACACTGCCCTACCCCTGCTGCTCTGTGCTTCTTCTCCAGGCTGCCACTGTTCCAGGCTAGCGCCTTTGCATTTCTGATCCCAGCCAAAGCCATCCTGGCTCTGGAGAGATGGAAATGCCCCCCAGAAGGTAAGCACACTTCTGGGGTCTGTGCTGGAGAGTGGGGGGACTAGAAGCCTGGAGGTCTGGGTGACTGTCCCAAGTCCAGACATCAGGATGCATTCACGGCAGCATCTTCTCTCTGTGTGTCTCTGTTCCCTGTTCATATGTGTGTATCCCTATCTCTACCCCCAGAGGAGATCTATGGTAACTGGAGTCTGCCCCTGAACACCTCTCATATCTGGCATCCACGGATACGAGAGGTGGGTTTCCTTGTGGAGTAGAAGAGACATGGACCTGAGGAGGGGGCTAGGTGGGAGTGAGAGCTACTGTTGAATTAGGAGATATAAGGAGGTAGCCCAGAGGCTTTTTTTTTTTTAATGTAGAGGTGAAGGATTCTGCATAGTAACTTAGAGTTGATCTTTGCTCTTCCAGGTTCAGGGTGCAATCATAGTATCCAGCATGGTGGAAGTGGTGATCGGGTTGATGGGGCTGCCTGGAGCCCTGCTCAGCTACATTGGGCCTCTCACGGTCACCCCCACCGTCTCCCTTATTGGCCTCTCTGTCTTCCAAGCTGCTGGTGACCGAGCTGGTTCCCATTGGGGCATCTCAGCTTGGTGAGCGGACACCAGGACCAATTCTTGCCCAGCCCCAGCCCCCTCACCCCCTATGTTTTCTTCCCCTAGTCCTGTCTCCTGCCTTCAGCCTGGCCTCCCAGCCATCTCTTCCTTGTGCCTCTTGCCCCCAGCTCCATTCTCCTGATCGTCCTCTTCTCCCAGTACCTGCGCAACCTCACCTTCCTGCTGCCTGTCTACCGCTGGGGCAAGGGCCTCACTCTCTTCCGCATCCAGATCTTCAAGATGTTTCCCGTGAGGAATTGACAGACAGCTGGGGTTGGGACTAGGGAAGGGGCTGGACTTGTGTCCAGGACCAAAGTGGGGGACAAGGGCCCGAAGAGCAGGGGAACTAGAGCTAGAGCAGAAATTGGGTCCCAGCCAGGGACTGGAGCAGGTGTTGGGGGCTGGGATCTAAGGCTGGGGCAAAGGCTGGGGTTGGGGCTAGAGCTAGGGCTAGTGCTGAAGTAGAGGCTGGTTAGCTTGGAACAAGATCTTCAGGGCCCTCGGTGTGTACCTCACCCCTCCCCATTTCAGATTGTGCTGGCCATTATGACCGTGTGGCTGCTCTGCTATGTCCTGACCCTGACGGATGTGCTGCCCACAGACCCTACAGCCTATGGCTTCCAGGCACGAACGGACGCCCGAGGGAACATCATGGATATTGCACCCTGGATACGAATCCCCTACCCCTGTGAGCTACCCAACAGGGGCCCCTCTGCCTCAAACTCAGACCATCTATAAGGCCCATGCTGATCCCAATCCAGATGACGATAAAACTAGCATTAGCTGCATATGTATTGTGTGCCAGGCAGAATGCTGTTTAACTCAAAGCCTCACTACAAAGCTTTGTGACTGAGTGATCTCACGTAAGTGCCCACAACTGTACAGTTTCCACCCTAGCTAGAGATCCCTTTACCCAGCCCTCCACCCCCAAAACAAACAAACAGAAAAACCCACACCTAGTCTACCTCCTAACCCAACCAGGGGCACAACATACATCCTCCTGTCTCCCCTCAACCCAGGTCAGTGGGGCCTGCCTACGGTGACCGCAGCTGCTGTCCTGGGAATGTTCAGTGCCACATTGGCGGGTATCATTGAATCCATTGGAGATTACTATGCTTGTGCTCGCCTGGCTGGTGCGCCACCCCCTCCAGTACATGCTATCAATAGGTATGCTCATCTGCCCTCCCCAATATCTATCTGATCCCCTCTGAGGCCACTCAGGAAGCAAACATAGGAACAGGGTTGAGTCACAAAGGTGTGGACTTGGGCAAGTCATTAATACTCTCCAGACTTCATTCTCCTCACTTATGAAACGAGGTTGGATGTTCTCATCTTTCTGAGTATTGTGAGTGGTTGAGAAGATAATGAAGTCCAAGGGAAACTACAGTCCTTGACAACCTTCCATGTGCCTAGTTCTCAATGTGCATTCTTTTATGCAATCCACCAAGTGACTTTGTGAGACAGGTACCCTTATTTATCCCCATTTCACAGGTGAGGAAATTGAAACCCAGAATCACCTAAGGGAGTAAGTGCCAAGGCACTGGGACTAGAGCTCAGACCTGGGCTCCTGGATCCCACACCTACCTTTGGCCTGGAGTGGGGACTATACTACAGATAGTTTCAGCTTTCACAGAAGGTGAGCATCCCAGCCAGGGTAATGGGACAGAGCCTGACCAAATCCCCCCATGCTCCCTTTCCTTATAGGGGCATCTTCACCGAAGGCATCTGCTGCATTATCGCAGGGCTGTTTGGTACCGGCAACGGGTCCACCTCATCTAGCCCCAACATCGGCGTCCTGGGGATTACTAAGGTGCCACGCCAAGCCAGAACAGCACAGAGTCCCACCTCCACTCCACTTGCCGCAGGCCTCTCCTCAGGCTGGTCCCCACTTTGGCCTAGTCTCACCCAGTCTTTGAGAAGCCCTGCTCTGCATCAAGCCTTGGCCAATTTGTGCCACGCTCTTATCACAGACCCCACTCATCCCGACCTGCCCCAGAACTCATCTCTGGGTTATATAGCCCCGCCCCCTGACTCCCCGGCAGGTGGGCAGCCGGCGTGTGGTGCAGTACGGTGCAGGCATCATGCTGGCCCTGGGCACCATTGGCAAATTCACAGCCCTCTTCGCTTCGCTCCCTGACCCCATCCTGGGTGGCATGTTCTGCACCCTCTTCGGTGAGTGCTGCGCGTACATCCCGGTGGCAGCATGGTGGCGGAGTGGTGGAGCACACCCAGCCTGCGCGGTGTCTCCAGAGGTTCTCCTGCGCCCTCAGGCATGATTACCGCTGTGGGGCTGTCCAATCTGCAGTTCGTGGACATGAACTCCTCCCGCAACCTCTTCGTGCTTGGATTTTCCATGTTCTTCGGGCTTACACTGCCAAATTACCTGGAGTCCAACCCTGGCGCCATCAACACAGGTGTCTCCACCTGAATGTCAGTGGGGGAGGGGGAGGTGTGGAGGGCCCGACTCTGAGCACAGTCCCCTCCCTCAAAGGCTCCATGTAGCTGGAGCAACAAATCCTGCTCAACTCTGAATGTTAATCAGCAGCTGAGATGCTAATTAACAGGTGTCCTTTACTAAGACACTTTCTGCAGACAGGTATTGAGCTTTACATATGCTCATTTAATTTTCACAACAGCTCCACGAGATACTGTTATGATTTCCATGTCACAGATGAGGATAGTGAGGCTTAAACAATTTGTCCCAAGACAATAAGTAGCAACTAGCAAAACTGTGATTTGAATCCAAGGGTGGGAGAGGCAGAGGTACAGATGAGCTTGGAAGTTAGGGTTTGTATGGTTCCACCTCCAGCCTGCTCAAGGCAGTCAGTCAGCAGGCTGCACAGCTAGAAAGTTCCTGAGGTCTGTTCTCCAGATGGGGCCATGACGTCCATTGGCCCTTGGCATATTCCACAGGCATTGCTGAAGTGGACCAGATTCTGACTGTGCTGCTGACCACGGAGATGTTCGTGGGTGGGTGCCTTGCTTTCATACTGGATAACACAGTGCCAGGTATGGGTCACCCTGGGAGAAAAACATAACTACGCTGGGCTCATTTGCACTCCAAGAGATGGCCTCTGAACCGGAGCTGTGACCAGACTATATAAGCCCTGTAGGCAGGGAGAAGCAGGAACAGATGGGCTACTGGAGTGCCTGCCCACTGGCTGGAGGGAGAGACCACTGGCCAGACAAGAGGCATAGACATGCCTCACAGTCTTGAAGAGGATGGGGCTAGGAGAGTAATTCCAGAGCCCTTATCTTTTCCTCTCCATTTCTTGATAGCCACTAGTGTGAGGGTTATCCTTCGGGTGCTTTTGCTTTACTAGGACAGATACAAATGCAGCACCAGTTTGTTCACAAAAACCCACTCCAAATATGCCAGCAGCCTGCAATGGTGGCTACTAGGAAGATCCCTAACTTTCTTTTTTAGGGCTTTTTGCAGGGATTGTGGATACTTAGTAGGGGTTCCAGAGAACCCTCCTGGGCCACATTTATGTGTCCAGCAAATACATAAAAACTAAATGTCACCAGGTACCTTAACTAGTAACAAGCATTGTTAACATTTACTAAACATCTTCAATGGGCCAGGTATGAAAATAAATGTCTCCATCCTCAAAAACTATCCTGTGAGAAAGAGAGACTATCAAGTGACTCACCATAGGTCAGAACTTGTGCAGATTTCTAATTTTGCAAACCTGGGATTTTAAGTCCATCTAATGCAGTGTTATGGCCTAGGCCCCAGTCATTTCACCACACAACCTCTGTTGGAGGGTTTCGGGGGGACTGAAAGATCAGGGAAAGCTCCATGGAGACAGGAGTTAAGACAGAACCACTCCAGGGAGATGAGGAATGGGAGTAACAGGATGACCCTCTATCCCCTACCACTTGCCAGCTTGAATAGGGCTGCAGACCCCACTTGCTTTTCCCTCTCTGAAGATGTGAGTCAGAGGTTGGCTATGCACAGCTGGTGGGTTGGAGTGTGGGCAAGGTAGAGCCAGGGCTCCCTGGCACTTATAGGGATTTTAGAAAGCATCAAATGAGGGAGCTCTTGGTAGCAGCTACTCCTTGGATGGATGGATATCTGATTATAGTACCCACCCCTCCTCACTTAGAGGAAGCTGGGCTGGGGAGGAAATTGGCAGCCTCTATTCCTAGGGAACCTGGGGAGAAGGAGGGTATCAGGTGGGCAGCTATAAACTGAGGAGCTTCTCTGTGATTTGTGTAGCTGGATTAAGCTCACCAGATGTGGAGTCTCAGATTGCCTCATAGAGTTCCTCACATCCCCATCCTTCAATCCAACTGCCCATCAGCAACCATCCTTGCCAAGGGATTGTATATTATGTCACATAATCTTCAAGAATCTTTCAACATACACTGCTGATGAACCTGAAGCTCAGAGTGGTGAAATCACTTGCCTAAGGCCATACAACCTGGATTCCAACCCATGCCTGGCTAGCTCAGAACTCAAGTCTTTACTAGCTTTCTGCTGATATACCACTTTACATTTGCTCTCTCTTTATCCATCCATAACTCAAACTTAGAGGGGCAGTCAATTTAGTTCAAACGCTAGAGGAGCTTACCAGTTTGGCCTTTGGTTAGACACTAAAGGGGATGTGCAAAGACTGCAGGCAGGGAGGGATATGAAAGGTGGGTGAGGGAACTCTGGGCCAGCTGTTGTGTCCTGGCAGTGGTAAGGGGGGAGAGATCAGACAACATAGTCCTGTGCTACATCTACAGCTCTTCCCCTTCCATTCTGCCCACCTGTGCAGCCAGGCCCAGTTCGAAGAGTACCTCCTCCAAGTAGTCTTCCCTAAGGACCCAAACCTTCCCTCAGTGCCCTCTTCCCTGACTCTGGGACACATTTCATTTGCACTACTCATGGGGATCTCAGACTGGGCTGCCAGCATATGAAATCTCACTGTTACCAGATTTATACTGTCACAGTCTTCAGCAACCAGCCTTGTTGTGAAAACTTCAGAGAGCTCATGCACCCCTCTCCCACTTTGTAGGGCAAATTCCCCTAATTGTAAAAATCCCTATCATCACTACCAAAGATTTTACTTAGCTTGACTTTCTGAGGTTGCATTATAGAAACAAAAGTTTATTTTCCAAATACAAAATTATATTAATACTGATTATAGTGTTTCAATACATACCAACCTGCCCCCACAGCAGAGTTGGGGTACTTTTTGGTCGCTAACAGCCCAGCACACATTAGCCCCATATTCAAGATGTAGGGTGACAATTCCTTAACCTTTCTGCCAGTTTCTTCATGATAAAATTGTGTACAGTAGTGCCTTTACACATCCTTCAGGTATATTTTGAAGAAATAAGATAATGAAATTAAAGCACTTAGCACAAAACCTAGCACACTGCAGATACATAATGAACACTAATTAATTATAACCAGTATCCTTTTAGGGTTCCCTAGAGCTCTGGTCAAGTCAGGAGCTGAAAAATCACAGATTCAACCCTTTTTAGAACCAGAGATACTTGAATCAAGACACTCAATTCCAGAAGTCTGCTTCAGGACTCGATAGGAAGGAGAGGTGGCCAACAGTGGCTGGCCCTGGAAAGTGACCACACTGTCCTTTTTTAGGGAGCCCAGATGAACGCGGTCTGATACAGTGGAAAGCTGGGGCTCATGCCAACAGTGAGATGTCTACCAGTCTCAAGAGCTATGACTTCCCCATTGGAATGAACATGGTAAAAAGGACTGCCTTTCTGAAATACATTCCTATCTGTCCAGTCTTCAAAGGATTTTCTTCAAGGTCAAAAGACCCGCTTCCAGTTCCAGAAAATAGAGAAAATGAGCCTGTGTGCACCAAAGTCTAAAACATTACTCCCAGGTAAGGTAGGATGTTAGTCTATGTTTTTTGTGGGAGGGTTAAAAAAAAAAAAAATCACATTCTTCTGCTTTAACCAAAGAAAAATCCAGCTACTCAGTTTCCATTTTTGTGACCTATTTGGGTATCTTTAAGGGGAAGGTAAACTGGTCAATATATGGATCTTAAGTGCAATTACTTAACCATTTTATAGGGACAGTGGAACTTCCCAACTGCTGTGGGCTACTAAGAGGTTACAAGTATGCTGAAATATTGATCCCTCTGGGCAGGAGCTGGGTCTACTGGAGGTCAAGTGACACCAGCAGCCAGCCTCATCTCTGCACTCCAGTATGCTAAACAAATTATACTTCATGACATGGAAAAAGCTGAGAAATAATGATATAGCACAAGAACTGGAAAAACCCTGTCATATGCCTTGCTTGCTTCAATAATGGTTATAAAATAAAAACAGGATGACTTACTTTAGTTACCCTGGGGTAATCATTTGTCCCAAGGACTTCAAAATGAATTAGTTCAAAGAACTAGTATAAATGACCCATGGACATGGACAATGGGGTGGAGACTGACTGTGGGAGAAGGTGTGGGCGGGAAGCAATGAGGGAAAAAGTGGGACAACTATAATAGAAAAACAATAAAACAAAATGATGAGAAAAAAAGTGAAGTAGTGATGCTCTAAAACTTTCCATCTCTATCTGTAATGTAGATAGATGCCTGGCTCTCTAATTAAACTTCAAAGTAGTTTTAATGTGCATGTTCCCTAAGAAAAGTTCCAACAAAATGAGAACTTGGCCGAGATGACTACTTAATAGTAATAACTATAATTTAAATAGAATTTTCTATGTGCCAGAGACTGTCAAGTGCTTGATGTGTATCAACTAATTACACAATCCTGAGATAAATACTGTTATTACTACTATTTTAAAGAGGCAGAAACTAAGTCGAAAGGTTGAGTGACTTGCCCACAATGACTGGATTCACAGGAAGTCTGGCTAGTCTTTGCTCTTAATCATTAAGTTATAATGCCTAACTTTATAATCTCCAGTATACTGCAATATGGTAATTTGCCACAAACACATTATAAATAAGCTTTTGAGGGGAAAAAGGGGAAAGTCTATGTGAATCAAAATAGCAAAGCAGTCCAATTAGATCAGTAAGGGCTTGTGAAGAGTAGAACCCAATGAAGGTTATAGTAGAGTCAGCTAAAGTTTTTTAAAATGGATATCCTACAACTACCTTGACATTGTAGCCTGAGGAGATCAGCATGGGAAGGGGCTATGGGCTTTATTTTAATACTGTATTTTAGACAGATACTCACAGAATAAGACACCTGACACAATGGGATCTAATACTCTGTTCTCCCAGCAATCTTGCCAGCAGGGTTGTCCTGAGGGACTAAGCCCACAGTAAAGTATCACCACAGGAAAGTCTGGATTCAGTATCAAGAAACACAACCATCAGCTTAGTTCTACTATTATTTATTTTTTTAAATATTTTTGAAAAAATATAATTTTTTTACAATATTTTCAACTTAAACACTATTCACACTGAACACGTATGGCAGCTTAACCTACCCAAATATGAAGTTTAAGAAGCCAAAACTGTTCTAGCTTAGTTAAAAGAAAAGTTGTGCTGCAGACTATTGTAGTGATGGTTAACAAAGCAAGGAAAAGCACCACTCAAATCATATGTTACAATTTCTTTGTTCAATTGGATTAAGGATTGGTCAAATGTTAGACTTCACAAAGGCATAGCTACAAGAATTACAGGA
The DNA here is from genome assembly GCF_987537825.1 of Furipterus horrens. NCBI lineage: Eukaryota > Metazoa > Chordata > Mammalia > Chiroptera > Furipteridae > Furipterus > Furipterus horrens. The sequence continues at coordinate 74,581,451 of NW_028327180.1, forward strand.
GATGCAATTCTCAAATCACGTATTTCCTTAGATATATTTCTTACATGATAACATATCATAAAAGCCAATATTAGTTCTAATCTGATCACTACCTTAGTAACCAAAGACATGTGTCTATAATGAATTATTTCAAATTAACAAGCCTTCCTCAGAAGATTCTTTTTGATGGGAACAAATACGAATTTAAGTCTGAACAGAGAAATTTGCTTAACAACTATAACTTAATTTAAATTTACTCATTTTAAAAAAGTTTTGACAGTAACAAGTGTTAGTTAACCCAAAGGGACCAGTTTAGCCTTAAAAAAAAGACAATTCACTAAGTTAAAGGTCATTTAATTTGGTGCTTTGTCACAACTTGACTGGTGCTTCTTTCCTTGCTGTTTTCACATCAAGCCATGGGGCCAATTCTATTTTTCAGTAAATGTTTTGACAGTTTTTTACTTAATAACAGTCTCAGCACTTTTATTAAGCATGCAAGACTAACAAAACTTTGGCAATGCATAAGTGTAACACAGTGACAAGAGAGCTTTTACAATTAAGTCTTCTAATACTGCCTTCACAGTGTGGAAATTGTGCTACATCCACCAAAAGAGGGCCCCGTCTACTCAAATATTTTAGTACTTCACCCCAGGAACAAACTCCTTTGCATTTGGATTCAGATTGCTCTTGACCTGAAAAATAAGTACATAAAAAAGCAAATTTATTAACAGATGGTTTCATATACTCAGAAGCATTCAACCCAGATCTACATGCAAAACATCTTCCAAAAAATATAAGACAAAAGCAAGATAAACTTAACCCAAAAAAACTATGGCTGGGAAGGCAGAAATCAGATGTAAGGTATATTATATCAAAATTTATCAACTTTCTAAAGGGAAAGTAGGAATTGAAATTAAATTTGCTTAAGTGTAACCAGAAACCCACTAACTTCACATAAACTAAAAAAGTAACACAGAACAAGGAATTCTGTTCTCTTAACTATAATATTTAACTTTCTTTAAGCAGTTTCATACTTTGTAAAAATATTAAACAAGTGTTGAAATGATTGAAGTAATTGGGGAATAGGTTATAGATTAATTTCACTTTATGATCTTCATTGAAAATGTAGAGTTGTCTTTCTACAACTGCTGTATTCAATTCCCACAGGAAACATGGTATATAATATGTAAACTACACGAGGAGTCAGAAGACCTAAATTGGAATTCCAGCTAAGCTCCTAACTTCCTATGTAAGCCTGGCAAAGTCACTCTCTCTGGGACTTCATTTTTGAATCAGGGGAAGAATGCGCCAAGTCTCTGAGATAGTCTTAGAGATTTGTACCCCCGTTATTCTATATCCCTAAATCTTTACTTTCCTAAGCAGATGTGTCAGCATATAGGGAATAAATGGAAATTTTCCTCTATCACATCTTAGAATGCAAGTTGAAAAAGACAAAAAGAAACCAGGATGGGTCTGACATGTAGGCATGATGGAAAGCATTTAGACTGATTCTGAGCCCCCTGTCACTTACTTCAAGACTAAAGCATATTAAACAACATGTTGAGCAATAATTTAATCTTAGTTTCATTAAATTTATATAGGATCCTTTTGTAGTTCATAAGTGTGATGATTGGGTTCTCACGCTCCTGTGTGACATGTGCCTCCTACAAACCTTGTTATGACCTTGGCACATTACCCATCTGACGTGAAAAAAAAAAAAAATTTATATACAAGCATTTCCTTACACAGGACATATTCTTCCTTCTCTCAAGGGAAATATATATAAATGTGAGGTTTAAATAAAAAAGCAGTGTTCCTGAATGTACAATCTTTTGGCGTAAGTAACCTTCAATAGATCAAGTTGAACAAACCAGTTTCTAGACAATGGATTTCTACTGGTTCCAGATTAAAGTTATACATTATACCCAGCAAAGGGCTTAACTCATCAGAGCAACCAGCATTATTTGTGGAGTGACTAAGGTAGTCATAAGTAAGCATATCCCAATAGTCTATTCAGATCACATATCTCCTCAATTGGGTTCTTTACTACAACAAAGGCTATACCACAATTTAAATTTCAGTGTTCTCTATACAGCCCTTTAGAAGAATGGTTTCCAAATGCCTGATAGGGTGGGCTGACAGTTATCTTCTGGGAGTGCTTTTTAAAAATAAACATGCCTAGACAATTGATTCTGCAGTTCTGGGATGTAGCTTAGGGCTCTTTTTTTTTTTTTTTTTAATGTTTCATAGGTACTTATAATACACAGCCATGTTAGGAAGTCACTGCACAGTGGACAGAAGACAGTTGCAAGAAATAGTTCAGAGTTTAGGGGTAAATTTCAGACCTTGTAGGAGCAAATAGAGACTCTCAATATAGATGGAAAGGTTAACATTCCGACTTTAAATTATTTTTTCTTAATTTTAGTGAAGACTCTTTGGGTTCTATTATAATACTAATGCCTAGTTATGACAATTCCTAAAAATACTTTTTTACTACAAATATACCATCAGCAATGAGACACTGAGAATAACTAAAGATGCAAATAGGCTCCTTTTGTGCCAAGAGCTTAATAGATGTCCTTATTAAATCACAATTCCAAAAGGAGACAGGGTTAACTCAATGAAAATCCTGGAGTTACTGAATTCAGGGGGGGTTGGGGGGATGTCCAAATTTTTACCTTGCAGATAAAAACTTGCAAATTTCACCAAATGTTTAAGGCAAAATTAAAGAGCAAAACTTCTCCATCAAGGTATTTTTGTATAGGCAGGTCACATGGGCATACTGTGTACTTATTTTGGATTAAAGCTTTAAGACATTTACGTATCTTCGGGCAACAGGTATCAAAACTAAAAGCAGTGGCAAGAAGTCTGTTAGCAGTCTCAGACTAACTTCAGAGTGTTGTCAGAAGTCACTCCATGTCATAAGTGAGACAGAGAGGCCTCTGCACCATAGTAAAGAGCAGTAGAATTTCAGAAGGAGAAGAGATGTAGAACTCTTTTTAAACAAATGGTTGCTGGCTTTTCCACTTATGGAAAAGATGAGCTAGGTTTTAAAAAGATGAAAAATAACTTTTTACCACAAGATCTTCCAGAGAAGAGCCATCACTGATAACAAGGTCATTAAATTGGTCTTGGATTTGGTCCATAGTTTGTGGAAGATCTCGAGCTGGAATAAACCACTCATGTTCTTCTTCCTCTTCCAGCATTTCTTGGAAACAGCGTTCAATAAATTCTTCTTCCCATAACTCCTCTTCTATCTGGATTTATAATAAAGGATAATTTATAGCATATTTGGTAAGACAGCACTAGGAACAGATTGAAATATCTTGAACTATTTAAAAGCACAATGTCATACTTCTCTGTGCTAAGGAAAAAAATGTTTACCATAATACCTGGGAAGATCTGTTTAGGGTTTTGCTATGTCTTTACTTATCTTAGCAGAACATACTTTTTACCATTAAAGGTGGAGGGGAAGAAGTAACAAATAAAGGAGTGTTCTCATTGAGGAATGCATGTCAGAATTACTTATACTTTAAAACTATATAAACTCTAAACCTACCCAAAATGAAAAGAAAAAAACTTTAAAGGATTAGGGCATGGACAATTAAAAACAAAGAAACAAAAACTTCAACTGATTCTCACTGAAATAAGACTACATTGTTTTATATTTTATTTATTTATTTTTAGAGAGAGGGGGAGGGAGGGAGAAAGAGGGGAAGAGAAATATGGATATGCAAGAGAAACATCAACTGGTTGCCTCTCACATGCCCCCAAATGGGGACCTGGCCCACAACCCAGGCATGTGCCCTGACTGGGAATCTAACTGGTGACCTTTTGGTTTGCAGGACGATGCTCAACCCACTGAGCCACACCAGTCAGGGCAAGACAACATTGTTTTTTGTTTTTTATAAAATTTAAAAAATATATATATATTTATTGATTCCAGAGAGAAAGGGAGAGAGAAACATTGATGTGAAAGAAATATTGATCAGTTGCCTCCCACATGTGCCCCAATTGGGGACTGAATCTGTAACCTAGGTATGTGTCCTAACCAGGAATTGAACCTTGTGACCTTTCGGTCTATGGGATGACTCGCCAACCAACGGAGCCACACTAGCAGGGCAAGACTATGTTGTTTTTCTCTTGAATGCCCATCGTCAGATACAGCAAAATCAAGCTAGCTACTTACTACCAAAGACATAATCGGGGAGGAAGTGGCAAAAGATGAGAACAGATACCAGAAATATGGGAATGAAAGACAATATTTATCAACATAGGAGAGTTCTCTAACCCTAGTACCTATGTGCATCTGCTCCTGATTCCTATTCTCTTGCCTTTCACTGCAGTAGAGCAATATGATTGCTGTAAGTCAGTGGTTTCCAAACCTAATTGCTCACTGGAACCATCTGGGAGCTTTTCAAAAACAAGTTTCCCAGGCTACGCCCTAGTCCACCTCAATTAGAATCTCTGGGGTGGAACCCTGAAAAAAGCTTGCTAACTTGGTAGCAATCAGCATCCAGATAAAATAGGAGTGGTGGTACATAAATCCATGTATTTCATATATAAGGGATCAGATAAAAAACACACTTATAGTATAGTTACAATATTTGAGGACTGTCATGGGGTACCAAAAAAAGAACGTTTGTACTCAAAACTAACTTGTCTGTTAAATTCCTCTTCATTTTCCATCCACATGTACTCTGCAAATGGATTGTCATCTTCATGAGAATGACCATTAATAATCACATCTTCATTGATGATGCTTGGGCTAGTACTGCTGCGACTTGGGTCTTTCATGGTTGGAGTTAGTTGTTGTGTTTAACCTTAGAAGAAAAACAATACATTTTATTTAGTCATTTTTTCTTAGTGAGCATTCATTATCACCAGGTACCACAGTTAGGTGTTAGATGCACATGATAAATCAAGCAACTAGAAAGCTTCTTTTCCCCAAATTATTTTAATGTTTACAAAATACCTGCGAACAAGCTTGATTCATCTAATATTTTCAGATAATAGTCAGTGAAAGTAATCAATTTTTTAAAATGTTTTATTGATTATGCTGTTATAGTTGTCTCAATTGCTTTTCCTTCTGCTCCCCTCCACCCAGTGACCCCACCTCCCTTCAGTTGTCCCCCCACCTTAGTCCATGCCCATTGGTTGTACATATAATTCTTCTCAACATCTATCTACTCCACTCCCTCCTACTATGCTTCTTAATTCCTGCATCATCTCCCTCCCTTTCACCTCCCCCCTATATGTTCCCCATACCTATAATTCTTTTTTCACTGTCCTTGCCTACCTAGTTTGCCTTTGTTTCAATTCCCTAGCTTCTGTTGTTGATTGTTGTGATACAGTTTTCATTTTAATGTTCATAGTTTTGATCCTCCTTCTTCTAAACAAGTTCCTTTAACATCTCATATAACAAGTGGTTTGGATCTGATGAACTCCTTCAGTTTTACTTTTTCCTGGAAGCACTTTCTCTGCCTTTCTATTCTGAATGACAGCTTTGCTGGATATAGTAATCATGGCTGTAGGTTTTTGATTTTCATTACTTTATTTCTTGCCAGTCCCTTCTTGCCTGCAGAGTTTCCTTTGAGAAATCAGCTCAGAGTCTAATTGGGACCCCTTTGTACATAATTCTCTTCTTCTCTCTTGCTGCTTTTAAGATTCTCTTTATTCTTAATTTTTGACATTCTGATTATAATGTGTCTTGGTGTGGTTCTACCTGGTCCAGTTTATTTGGAACTCTGTGCTTCATGGACCTGTAAGTCTATTCCCTTCCCCAAGTTAGGGAAGTTCTGCTTCATTATTTTTTCACATCATTTTTCAATTTCTAGTTCTTCTTCTTCACCTTCTGACAAACCTATAATTTGGATGTTTGCTCTCTTATAGTTGTCCCAGAGATTTCTGAGCTTCTCCTCACTTTTTGTTTTCTCTCTTTGCACTGGTTGGCTGTTTGTTCCTTCCCTATGTTCTGATCTGTTGATTTGATCCCTGGTTTTCCTTCCCTCACCACTAGTTTCGTATGTGTTTTCGTTCATTTCAGCAGGACTAGCCTTCATTCCTTCCCCATCTTGATTAAGTCCCACTGTTATTTCTGTGAGCTGTCTTAAAACTATAGCTCAGAACTGAGCCTCAGAAAGGTTATCTATCTGTTCATCTGTTAATTCATGTATTTGCTTTCTGGTCAGCTGCGTGATTGGGATCTCTATCATTATCCCTGCCATCCTGGCAGTTTTTTGCTTCCTGGGGGGGGTGGGGGCTGCCACACTTCCTATGCTATAGGGGGCGGAGCCCTGTGCACTCGTCATTACCAGGCGACCCTTCTCACCACACTGTGGTGCTTTGTGTGGGGATGGGGGTCCAAGATGGATTCCTGCTGTTCTCTCTCTGCTGAGAGACTGGGAACCTTCTCCTCCATCCCCACGCCCTCTGGGCCTCACCGTCCAAGGCAATGGGGGTCTGCCTTCCCTGGCACTGGAATCACGAGCTGACAGGTTTGGACTGCAGCTGGGGGTGCTCCCAGGCGCTTCTCACCTCCCCTTAAATACGGGTGTCTGTGCTTACCGCCGTCCCACCGCCCGTCACTGCAGCCACCGCTGCCAGCACAGCATGACCTCTCTGCCCCAGCTTTGCCCCTCCTACCCATCCGGATGAGCACCACTTGTTTATAACTTCATACATTGGACTTCCATGTAGCTTTATTTCCTGGAACTTTCGGTTATTTCTGGTTTTGCAGTAGTTGTAGTCCTTCTTAGTTGTGGAGGGAGACGGAGCGTTTCAGTCTAGGCCTCCATCTTGGCCGGAAGTCAGTAATCAATTTCTTAAATGGAATCCCCACACAGTCCAATTTTTAAAAATATTACCTATCTCTTGCTTTATAAAACAAGCATGGTCTGGAAGACTCAAGCCATCCAGTGACTTCAGAAAAACAGATACTTTTAAAAAACGACATTAAAAAGCTCAGAGACTGAAAGTAAAAATTAACAAATTTTTAGTAAACTTTTAGTTCCTCAGTCCCAGGATATAGTGCTAGATCTCTCAGACTTCATAGCCCACTCTACAGCTGACAGGTTTCCCTTGAACAACATGGCTTTGAACTGTACAGGTTCAAACTTACACACAGATTTTTTTCAATTTACTGCAGTTAAAAGCTGTTGTTAATTCTACAGTTGGGAATCTGCGTATGCAGTGGGCCAATTATACACAATTTTGCCTCTAAACCCTATGTGGTTCAAAGGTTGCTGTATTTGCCTTATTTGTGGGTTAATGTATGGATATCTCCATTGTACAATGAGTTTCAGGTATCCAGCCTCTTTGTTCAACAATCATCTCTTTATCTCTTTTTATGTGAGTAAAAGTAGTATCTAATGCAGTAGGTCTAACTGGCTTCTTACACCCAAATACAGGCCTATCTTGTTTTATTAAGCTTCACAGATGTTGTGATTTTTACAAATTGAAGGCAAACCTCCCCACCAGCAAAAGAATTAGAAATGGCTCTATTACCAGACTCCCTTTTATTGTGGTCTGGAACTGAACCTTCAATATCTCTGAGATATGCCTAACTTGATCTAATTTAATTGACATAAAATTGCAGGCTAAAAGTTCAAACATTATATTTGGAATTCTACAATATTCTAAAAATGAGTTCATATAAAACAAGAGTTACTTGTATATAAATCCAAACAGTGGTGTGACTTGTGCCAAAGGAAGGAAACCTATTTCAGTATAGTGTTTAAAAAAACAACAAAACAAAAAAACCCTCTTCAAGCCTTCTTACTTCAAAGTTATCAAAATCAGGTAAAACATTAATAAAGTCTTATACCAGAAACATACTTTTTCCTGGGATTAAGGTTCAAAGAGAGACTTGATCTATGAGTGTTGTCTGACCCTTGAAATTCATTTTTATGGACTTATCTTTAGGAAACCTAAGTATAATAAAAATTCATTTTTATTATAAAATATAAATTTAGCGTCTAAGTTGGGGATAGGAGGTCCTATCCTGACACACATGTATTTTCTCAAATATTGAATAATAACAACAGCATTGACTTTTTTAGTTAAAAGATGTTCTCAAACTAAAAATTCCTGAGAAGATCTGCTCTAGTTATTGTGTGTGTATATATACAGACTCTGAGATTTATTGATGTCCTAGGGTGTAGACAGAAAGAAAACATGATCTGGGTTAGGAAATTGAGGCACTGTGAAAGTAGACATGACAGAAAACAGATAATGGATATCTTTGATATTTTTATTTATCATTAATCTTGAATTAAATAAACCCTTTATTTTGATAAAAGTTTTGACTAAAAAGCATTCAGTTCCTCAAAAGAAAATTACCCATTCTTATGTCAGGCTACCAAATATTTATATGTTCATCTTTACATGAATTACATTTTAGATCCACCTCAAATATTATGAAAAGCAGAGGCCAATCCTGCTTTGCAGCTACACAGAACTTTGTTTACTCTTTGTATAAACCGATCATTAAACCATGTTCAAAGACACCCCAATTTATAACAGCTCTTCATTATTATTTTCCCACCATGTATATTATCCCAACTTGTACCCTTTAAACCCTACCTTTCAGAAGATCAAAATATTAACAAGTTACTTATATCTCAATGAAAAACAGCAAAAATCATGTTTAATAGAGTATAAGATAATCAATATTCAAATAGAACTGAATAGTTAAGCAGCAACTCTTTACGTGAGACAAGTCCGTTTAGAAATATTTTCAACTTGTTTTAAAATATGCTTTCAGGTGACTAAAGTAGATCTGTATATTAATGCAAAAAATTTTTTTTAAAGAAAAGTGTTTTCCATGCATTTTATGAGCACAAGTTTGTGTTAAACAATGAAATAGCTGCTTCACCAAATTTTATAATCTGGGAATCCCAATGAACTCCCTCCTCATTTGATGCCAACCAGTAACAAAATATAAACAGTGCTTAGCAAAAACAGCCCAATCCGTGCATTTGACAAAGCCCTAGGTCAGCTTTTTGCCTGTTAGTATGTCATCAAACAAGCTGTGGATCTAGTATAGATCCCTGTGAGTCTATGAAGTCTAAGTAAATGAAATTACTTGGTCATGCAATATTTGGGGAATAAATCATAACTGAAGCAAAAAAGAATGAACGGGAACCTGGACACTTATCTTATACTTTAGACAGCTAAGGGAAGGAACAAAGGCCAGTCAAGTCAAAGTCAGAGGGGTAAGGATCATTTACTTTCAGAATGTTGACAGACTTACAATTAATGAACCCAAAGTGTTCTAATATAAGGTAATGTATTGAGTTTTTAATTTTCTTATATGATCTGTTCTTGACCCTTCTTAGACCACAATCTGTACAGTGCTTCCACTTGTGTTTGCTACTTCAAAAAATTGAGTATGTAGTGTGGACATCATAAGGTTTACGATTCTAAAGTGTAAAATTGTAAAGTGACTGGCATATGTTCAAAACATAAAGCCAAATATAGCAGTAGCCAATGCTGTCTAAGGCAAGAAATAACATTTGGGACAAACAACAAATAAGTGAAAAGCCATGGCAAAAGACCTAAGATGACCTTACAATCTCACCTCTGACTGACCATCATGTTCTGTTCTGCACTTAAAGTGAAAGCTAAGAAAGAGTTGTAATCTGCCTGAGTGTTGAACATATGCCTCAATATATGTTTGAGCCCATCTGCAAAGTCTGGGGGAGTTTTGTTTTTTGTTTACAGGTATTTAAAGAAATCTCTTAAATGAAATCAGCAGACCACTAAGCTAACGGAAGAGACTTCACTGGCCACATACAAAAGAGATTGTGAAGTTTTACAAAATTAGTTTAGAAAAGTAACCAAACAACTACAACAAGTAGAACAACCCTAGGGAGAGGGAAGAATGTGGTTTCCAGAGCTGCCACATTGTAATATTCAAAATGTTGAGTTTTCAATAAAAATTTTGATGTAGGCAAAAAAAATAAATAAATAAAAAAAGAAAGAAAGAAAGAAAAGAAAAAGTATGGCCCAGACATTGGATTTACTAGACAAAGACTTTAAATCAAGTGTTTAAAGTATGTTCAAAGAGCTAAAGGAAACCATGTACAAAGAACTAAAGAAAACCATAAGAATGATGTTTCATCAAAAAAAGAGTATCGCCCTGGCTGGTATGGCTCAGTGGACTGAGCACTGGCCTGTGGACCGAAAGGTCACCGGTTCGATTCCCAGTCAGCGCACATGCCTGAGTTATGGGCCAAGACCCCAGTTATGGGCATTTGAGAGGCAACGAATCGATGTTTCTCTCACAATCGAAGTTTCTCTCCCTCTTTCTCTCTCCCTCCCCCCTCTAAAAATAAGTAAATAAAAATCTTTCAAAAAAAGAGAAGTGTGAGTGGGGAGGGGGCTGAGAAAGGGAGAGGGGGAGGGGGGGGAGGGAGAGAGAGAGAGAGAGAGAGAGAGAGAGAGAGAGAGAGAGAGAGAGAGAGAGAGAAACACTGATGTGTTGTTCCACTTACTTAGCATTCAAAAAGTGACAGAGCCCTAGCTGGTATGGCTCAGTGGATTGAGTGCCATCCTACAAACCAAAGGGTCACCAGTTCAATTCCCAGTCAGGGCGTATGCCTGGATTAGGGGCCAGGTCCCCAGTTGTAGGTGTGTAAGAGGCAATCACACACTCCCCTCTCTCTAAAAATAAATAAAATCTTAATAAAATAAAAAGTGACATGAAAAATCAGCTGTGTTTCAACAATAATGAAAAGACTATACTGAAAGAAAATAACTGCAACCCCAGAATGCTAGATCCCTGCAGAAAATAGCTTTCAAACACAAACTGGGAAATTTCCATCCTTATATTCAGAAATAGTTTAAGTAACAAGAACTACGTGATTCCTGAAGGTAAATAAATCTAAAATTATAATGGCTTGGCATGATTTAAACTAGTACATTTCTTTTAAAGACAATTTTTATAATAGTTTAAGCCAAAAATGACAACAAATGCCAGGAAAAAATGGTAAAATAAATTTGTAACATCTCAAATGCTTTAAACTAGTATATCTTAAACAAGATTTAATTTTTTTTCTTGTTATGATAGGTCAATTCAGGTTTTCTACATCTTTGGTTAAATTATGGTGAATTATTTTTCACCAAAATTTTGTTTTCTCCAGAATTTCAATTGTGTTATAAAATGACAAAGGCTGTAATTTGCACAATATATCACTATTCTAATTTCTTTTGTTTCATAGCTGATTTTATTTTATGTTCCTCTTTTCCTTGATTAGGCCTATCAGATTTAGGGAAAAAAAAAAAAATCCAGCTTTGCTATTTGCAGAACAGTGAGTGTACTAAATTTATATATGTAAAAGAGAGGTATATGTGTGTGTGTTTTCATGGGTTACAAATGCAGGAATTCTCTAAAAAGATATAAATATATATCTACATAAGAACGTGTACACAAATGTTCATAGCAGTATTATCTGTAAGCCAAAAAGCAAATACAACCCAAAGGGACCCAGCAGATAAATGGATAAATACAATGTGGTATGTCCATACAGTAGAATATTACTCGACAATAAATAATTAAATATTTAATACATTATATCATGAATAATGAAAACATTATGTTAAGTGAAAGAAGTAAGTCACAAAGGATCACATGTTGCATGATGGCTAAGGGGTACATGGTTTCTTTTTCTTTTTCTTTTTTGGTAACGATTAAGTATGAGTTCTGGACTTTACAGCCAAGATAGAGGCCTACACTGACATGCTCCATCTCCCTCCACGACTAAGAAGGAATAGATCTACTGCAAAACCAGAAATAACCAGAAGTTCCAGAAAATAAAGCTACATGGAAGTCCAACGTATGAAGTTATAAACACATGGTGCTCGTCCAGACAGGTAGAAGCGGGGAAGCCAGGACGGAGAGGTCAAGCTGAGCTGGCTGCAGCAGGGGCAGCAACAACGGAGGGAAGGTGGTAAGGACAGACACCCATATTTAAGAGGCAAGAAGCGCCTGGGGAGCACCCCCAGCTGCAGACCAGACCCGTCAGCTTGCAATTCCAACACTGGAAAAGGCAGACCCCCATTGCCTTGGACTGTGAAGGCCAGAGCAGGTGGGGACGGAGGAAGAAGCTCCTGGTCTCTCAGCAGATAGTGAACAGCAAGAATCCATCTTGGACCCCCACCCCCACAAAAAACATCACAGCCTGGTGAGAAGGGTTGCCCAGTAGTGACAAGTGCACAGGACTCCACCCCCTATAGTGTAGGAGGTGTGACAGCCCTGCCCAGGAAGGAAAAGTAAACACAAAATTGTCTGGATGGCACAGATCATGATAGAGATCCCAGTGACACAGCTGACCAGACAACAAATATCTAATCTAACAAAGCAGCAGATAGGAAATCTTTCTGAGACACAGTTCAGAGCTTTAGTTATACGAATGCTTACATATCTGACAGCAGATCTTAAACAAGACGGGGCTGGAATGAAGGCTAGTCCTGCTGAAATGAACAAAAACACATATGAAACTACTGGTGAGGAAAAGAAAACCAGGGATCAAATCAACAAATCAGAACATAGGGAAGGAATAAACAACCAGTGCAGAAAGAGGAAATGAAAAGTGAGGAAAATGAGGAGAGGCCCAGAAACCTATGGGACAGCTATAAGCGGGCCAACATCCGAATCATAGGGCTGCCAGAAGGTGAAGAAGAACAACTAGAAATTGAAAAATGATGTGAAAAAATAATGAAGCAGAACTTCCCTAACTTGGAGAAAGAAGTAGACTTATAGGTCCAGGAAGCACAGAGAGTTCCAAAAAAACTGGACCCAGGGAGAACCACACCAATACACAGTATAATCAAAATGTCGAAAATTAAGGATAAAGAGAGAATCTTAAAAGCAGCAAGAGAGAAGAAGAGAATTACGTACAAAGGGGTCCCAATAAGACTATCAGCTGACTTCTCAAAAGTAACTCTACAGACAAGAAGGGACTGGCAAGAAATATTCAAAGTACTGTAATTAAAAGCAAAAACCTACAACCACGATTACTCTATCCAGTGAAGCTGTCAGTCAGAATAGAAAGGCAGAGAAAGTGCTTCCAGGAAAAAGTAAAACTGAAGGAGTTCATCAGATCCAAACCACTGTTATATGAAATGTTAAAGGGACTTGTTTAGGAGAAAGAGGATCAAAACTATGAACATTAAAATGAAAACAGTATCACAACAACCGACAACAGAAGCTAGGGAATTGAAACAAAGGCAAACTAAGTAGACAAGGACAGTGAAAAAAGAATTATAGGTATGGGGAACATACTGCGAGGAGGTCAGTGGGGAGGGGTAAGGGGGGAAAGGGAGAGATGGTAAAAGAATTAAGAAGTATAGTAGGAGGGAGTGGAGTATACAGGAAGATGTTGAGAAGAATTATATGTACAACCAATGGCCATGGACTAAGGTGGGTGACAACTGGAGGGAGAGGCGTCACTAGATGGAGGGGCAACAAAGGGAAAAGAAATTGGAACAACTCTAACAGCATAATCAATAAAGCATATTTTTAAAAAAGTATGAGTTCTAGACCCCTTAGGCAAGTAACTTAACCTCTCTGTGTCTCAGGTTCCCCATCTATAAAATGTATAACAATTAAAGTACCTAAGCAGAGTGCCTGGCAAATAATAGTATTATCTTAATGCTTATTAAACATATATAGCAATTAAAGATTTTTAGAGAAGGTATTATGTAAAAATCACATGTCCAAAAACCCGTATGAGTGAAATAATGTCAAAGAAAAATCCCAATCAGAGACTATAACCCTAATCTAAACTGCAATGTAACAAGGGTGATGAGGTAAAGGTAAGAGTAAGGATCGCTAAGCACCACCTATCCTCACTGCAAATAAAAACTCATAATGACAAAAGGAACAGTCCAACAAGAGGATATAATTCTGGTAAAAAAGCAGTTATGCACTCAAGACAAGAGCACCTACATATGTAAAGCAAATCTTTATGGACACAGAGGGAGTGATTGACAGTATAGAGTCATAGTAGGGGATTTTAACACCCCACTGACATCAATGGATAGATCTTCAAGACAGAAAATCAACAAGGAAATGAGGGACTTAAATGACACACCAGTGCAGATGGATTTAATTGGTATCTTCAGAGCATTTCACCCCAAAGCAAACTACACATTATTTTCAAGTGCACATGGAACACTTTCTAGGGTAGATCACATGTTAGGTAGGACACAAAATAAGTCTCAATAAATTTAAGAAGATTGAAATTATATCAAGCATCTTCTCTGACCTTAATGGTATGAAACTAGAAACCAACCCCAAGAAAAAAAAAAAATGAAAAACACAGTCATGGAGGCTAAAAAACATGTTACTAAACAATAGATGGGTTAACAATGAGATAAAGGAAGAAATCAACTTACCTTGAAACAAATGAAAATGAGAACACAAGAAACCAAAATCTATTGGACAGAGCAAAAGCAGTCCTAAGAGGAAAATTCATAGCATTACAGGCCTATGTCAGGAAACAAGAAAACACTAAAATAAATAATCTAATTTATCACTGAAAGGAACTGGAAAAACAAAACAAAACAAAACAAAGCCCAAAGTGAGTAGAAGAAATAAAAATCAGAGCAGAAATAAATAAAATGGTCTAAAAAAAAAAAAAAGAATTCAAAAGATCAATGAAACCAAGAGGCTAGTTCTTTGAAAAGATAAATAAGATCAACAAACCTTTAACAACCAGACTCATCAAGAAAAAGAAAAGATGGTCCAAATAAAAATAAGAGAAGTAACAACAGAAAAGAAATAAAAACAATTTTAAGAAAATATTACTAACAACTATATGCCAACAAACAATCTGAACAATCTGGAAGAAATGGATAAATTCTAGAAACATACAGTCTTCCAAAACCAGACCAGGAAGAGTCAGAGAATCTGACTAGTGAAACTGAAACATTAAAAAGAAGAAAAAAAGATTTCAAATTATAAAAGTCCAGGACTGAAATGCAAAAAAAAAAGCCCTGGTCCAAGTGGGTTTGGGTTCACAGGTAAATTTTACCATTTTACCATTCAAAGAACTAACACCTATCTTTCTTAAATTATTCAAAAAAATTTTTTCTCAGGAGGAAGGAAAACTCCCAAGCTCATTTTGCAAGGCCAGCATTATCCTAATTCCAAAACCAGATAAAGACACTACAAAGAAAAAATATTGTAGGTCAATATGCTTGATGAACATAGGTGCTAAAATCCGCAACAAAATATTAGCACACTGGAACCAGCAATACTTTAAAAGATCATACATCATGATCATGTGGGATTTATTCAGGGGATGGAAGGTTGGTACAATATCCACAAATCAATAAACATGATACACCAAATAATGAAGAATAAAAATCATATGATCATATCAACAGATGCAGAAAAAGTATTTTATAAAATCCATTACCCACCTCAGCCAGGTAGCTCAGTTGGTTAGAGCATCACCTGGATATGCCAAGCTTTCAAGTTCGATCCCCGATCGGGGCACATACAAGAATCAACCACTGAATGCATAAATAAGTGGGACAACAAATGGATCTGTCTGTCTGTCTGTCTCTCACCCCTCCTTCTCCCTGTCAAATCAATAAATAAAAATTTCAAAAGTATCTAATATCCACTTATGATAAATCTCAAGTAAAGTGGGAATAGAGGGAACATACCTCAACATAACAAAGGCCATATATGACAAACCCATGATACTCAATGGGCAAAAACTAAAAGCATTTCCCTTAAGATCAGGAACAAGACAGGGGTGTCCACTTTCTCCACTCTTATTCAACACAGTACTATAAGTCCTAGTCACAGCAATCAGAAAAGAAGAGATAAAAGGCACCCAAATTGGAAAGGAGGAAGTAACACTGTCATTATTCATGATGACATGATATTGTACATAGAAAACCCTCAAGACTCCACCAAAAAGCTACTAAAGCTAATAAATGAATTTGCCAAAGTAGGAGGGCACAATTTAACATTCAGAAATCAGTGACATTTCTATTCACCAATAATGAATTATTGGAAAGAGAAACTAAGAAAACAATACCATTTCCTATTGCAACAAAAAAATAAGGTGCTTATAAATTTAACAAAGGAGATAAAAGACTTGTACTTGTAAAAGTATAGGGCACCAAAGCAATTGAGGAAGATACAAATGAGTGGATGCATATACTGAGTTCATGGATCGAGAGAATAAATATCATAAAAATGTTCATACTACCCAAAGCAATCTACAGATTCAATGCAATTCCTACTAAAATACCAATGGTATATTAACAAATATTTCAAAGTTTATATGAAATCAAAAAGATCCCAAATAGCCTCAGCAATCTTGAGAAAGGAGCACAAAGTTGGAGGGATTGCCACTGTAAACAGAATACCCTGGTACTGGTGTAAGAACAGGTGTATATCAATAGAACAGAATAGAGAGCACAGAAATAAACCCAAGCCTATATGGTCAACTAGTATTTGACAAAGGAGGCAAGAGCATACAATGTCATAAAGACAGTTTCTGCAATTAATGGTATTGGGAAAATGACAGATACATGCAAAAAAATGAAACTAGACGACCAACTTAAACCATATAAAAGAATAAGTTCAAAATGGATAAAAGACTTAAATGTAAGCTGTGAAACCATAAAAATCCTAGAAGAAAAGATCTCTTGTAGCAATATTTTTGCCAATATGTCTCCTAGGGCAAGGAAAATAAAGGAAAAAAATAAACAAATGGGACTATATTAAACTAAAGTTTCTGCACAGCTAAAGAAACCATCAATAAAATGAAAAGGGAACCCACTGTATGGGAGAACATATTTGCCAATGACACATCAAATAAAAAATTAATTTCCAAAATATATAAAAAACTTATACTACAACACCAAAAGATAAAACAATCCAAATAAAAAATAGGCAAAAGACCATAATAGACACTTCTCCAAAGAGGACACACGGATGGCCAACAGACATATGAAAAAATTTTTGACATCACTACCATCAGAAAAATGCAAATTAAAATCACAATGAGATACCACCTCACATCTGTCAGAATGACTATCATCAATAAATTAACAAACAACAACGTGGAGAAAAGGGAACCCTAGTGCACTGTTGGTGGGAATGCAAACTGGTGCAGCCACTGTGGAGTACTGAGTTTCCTCAAAAAATTAAAAATGGAACCGCCTTTTGACCCAGGAATCCCACTTCTGGGAATATATTCTAAGAATCCTGAAACACCAATTCAAAAGAACATATGAATCTGTGTGTTCATAGCAGTGTTGTTTATAATAGCCTAGATCTGGAAATAGCCCAAGTGCCCATAAGTAGATGAGCAGATGAAAAAGCTGTGGTACATTTACACAATGGAATACTACATAGCCATAAAGAAAAAAAAAAAAGGGAATCTTACCTTTTGTGACAGCATGAATGGACCTGGAGATTATTATATTAAGTGAAATAAACCAGTCAAAGAAAGACAAATACCTTATGTTCTCATTTATATGTGGAATCTAATGAACAAAATAAACTGACAAAATACAAACAGAGGCATGGACACATGGAACAGACTGAAAGCTGTCAGAGGGGGGGAAGGGGGAACTAGATGGAAGAAGGTGAAGGGATTAGCCAAAGAAAAAATATGTATAACTCACAGATACAGACAATAGCGTAGTGATGGCCAGAGGGAAGGGGACAGCAAGGAATGGATGAGGCAGGTAAAAGGGGGTGGGGGGGGGCATCTGTATTCATGTCAACAATAAAAATAAAGGAAAAAAAAACTCAAAGCACATCAGAAACATCATCCTTATAAAAACTGATACAAAAAGTAAGCACTGGCTATTCAAACGTCTGAACCACACCATCCAATGTGGTAACCACTGCTACGTATGATTATTTAAATTTAAATGAATTATAATTCAATTAAAAATTTAGTTCTTTATTTGCACCTGCCACATTTAAAGTGCTCAATAGACACAGTTGCTTAGTAGCTGTCTGACTGAGCAGCACTGCTCTGAACAAAGAGAAAACTAAGAGAAAAAAGGATTGAATTACTGGAATTGAACCTGAGGCTGTACTGAATGCAAACTATAAGACTGGTGCAAAAATAATGTCTGATTTTGAGATCTATTTTAAAAATGAAAAAGCCCATGATTATGAAAATATTTATTTGTTAACATAACCTCATTTGCTTTCTAGAACCTCATTCCATCTGTCAACTAGCTTATAAATGCCATGCTTGTAAAATTCTTTAGTTTGAAGCAAAATATGAATCCAACACATTTTCAACTCTTCTCTTGACGTTAACCTAAGACCATCAAAATGGTTCTGTAGTCCCAGGAACAAGTGATAATCAGGAGCAAGGTCAGGAGAATATGGAGGATGAAGCAATATTTCCCAATCAAGCTTTTTCAAGAAATCTTTGGTGAGTCAAGTTGTGTGAGGATGAGCATTATCGTGATGGAAGATGACAGCCTTTCAGTTGACTAAGGAGGGTCGCTTTTGGTTCAAAGCTGCTTTCAAACCATGAAGTTGTTCATAGTAAAGATTAGCAGTAATTGTTTGATTGTTGTCTAACAGTTCATGATAGACAATTCCTTCCATATCCCACCATACACTCAACATGATCTTCTTTGGATGAAGTCTTCCTCTTGGTTGTTGAACTCTTCTTCCTCTTCAACTGATACACAATTGGCGGCATTTAACGTTATGGTAAAGGATCCATTTCTCAGCACCTGTAACAAGCCTGCCTAAAAATGGTGCCTGAAGGTGTCGAGAAAGCAATGGTTCACAACAAGCAACATGCTGTTGCAGATTCTCTGGAGACAGTTCGTGTGGGACCCATTTTCCAACTACTGAACCCTTTTTGATCTTTTTCAGTTGGCGCAGCATGGTTGTATGGGCTACGTTAAATTGTTCTGCTAGTTCCCTAGAGGTAATGGTGAGGTTTTCTGTGACAACAGCTTTCAACACTTCAGAATCAAGTTTTTTTGGACGACCCTCTTTTGGCTCGTTTTTCAAACTGAAATCTCCACTTTGAAAATGGGAAAACCACCTCCTGCAACTTCTTTCAGTCACTTCATTGTCCCCATAAGCGCTCTGAATAGACTTTGCTGCTGTACTTGCATTGGCACCTTTATGAAATACACAGAGTAAAACATTTCTAGTGTGGTCTCTGGATGGGACGAACATGGGTGCAAATATTGTGGACGATTATTAACAATACTTCAATAATATGAAAAAATAAGGTATAAAGTAGTCACTGTGACGTCAAAAAATTATAAGAGGCACAAATTTAATAAATACTATCTAAAACTTTCTTTTAAAAAGTCAGACATTACATTTGCACCAACCTGATATTAAGGCACCTGTGCAAACAGAATGATTCAGATCATAAATGCAATAACTTGGAAAACTTAAATCTTGGATTCGGTTCAAATCCCAGATATGCCACTAAGCACTCACAGGATCTTGGATATGTCACTAAAATCATAGGCAGCACAGTATAATGGTTAAGAGCACCTAATCTCTAGAATACTTGGATTTGAATTCCAGCTCTTACTAGCTGTGGAACATTGGGCAAGTTACTTCACATCTCTCATTTGTTATTTTAGTAGGCAGTACTTACCACTTAGAGACATGAAAGATTAAATACTTGTAAAAGCATTTATTGAATAGAATAATAACTGGCATTTCTAAGTGCTATAGAAAAAACAAAAAACTTTCAAACTTCTATCCTCAATTTCAAAATGGGCAAGATAAAGTTGCTCTGCTTATTTCAGTTGTTATGATTACAAATTTGAAAAATCTGTAAATTACAAGAATATGTAAAAGCAGAAAAGGAAAGAGGTAGGGGCCTTATTTTCCATCTTCTTTCATCTCCCACAATATCTGCAAAATGTTGAGCTAACAGCAGACGTTTAATAAATGTTTATATTTTTTATTAAAACTGGAACATCACTCTTAGTCATAAAGAGGTAAACCTGAATAAGATGCAGAATACTTATTGGAAAAAAAAAAAAAAAACCTACTATAAATTTACTACTCCAAAATTTGAGCTCTTAAGGAACAATATGTTACATACTATAAGAAAAATGGTCAACCCTTCCAAGCCTTTTTACTATTACAGTGAGTCTCCACACCTAATTCTCATCTCATAAAGAAACAAATACACTATAATTTTTGTAAAGCTACCTATTTTCATTTGTCATAGACATATTTGTGGGGAAAATAAGTTTTGTTCAAGTACACAAAGAGCATGTAGCATAAACAGGCTAACAGGCCAAATATCCTATTTCATAAACCAGAAACAGAAGCACAAACGGTAAATACCAGGAATCTTATTTAAAATTCCTTTTCTTATTTGTGAACATAACCTGCAGGTGATGAAAATTCAAAGTTTATTTAATGAAAATGTAAACGAACATCTGATGAAGCGCTCAAATGCGATTTGTGAAAATCATGCCAACAAGATACAAGAGTAGCCAGCACACCAAAATGGGAACTGTCTTTTGCTGAAATAAATGCCAAAAGCCGTTAGCTGTCACTGTCTCCCATGGAAAATTGGATGCCAAATTCTTTCTAGAAGTTGTGGTTTCTGTGAGATAATGGGGCGGCAAAGGCAGGGAAAACAAGACAACAAAAAGGAAGCAGAAGAAGCCCTTTTTTGGAGTTGCTAGGAAATAATACTGCTGGCTTGCTTCAGCAAATGTTTTCAAAAACTACCATAAGCCATATATTTTTGGTGGTGGTGGGGAATGAACACAAAGTAGTAGAGAGAAATTAAAAGGTGACCAGAATCAAAGAATGAATAGGACAGGCCCGTAGAGTTGATGTGGCTCAAAACCCCAGTAACAAAAGGCTCTTCTATCTGGAGCATGGGATACAATATAATTATAAATAAGGGGTATCCGAAAGCGAAGAAGCGGGAGAAACAATCAGAAAGGTACAGGTCGCCGGTCCGCTGCGGAGCGCTCCCTAGGACGTTCGCCAGCCCCCCAGTTCCCTCCACCCCTTTCTCTTCCCCCATCCCAGCTTCGGAAAAGCGCGCACGCGCAGCAACTAGGGGCTGCGCGTGGCGACGCGCAGGCGTAAAGTGGGGGAGAAACAATGAGCTTTGTTGCCAGGCGGCCCTGAGGGGCAGAGGAAAAGGGTACCGGAGGGTGTGTACGAAGGGACTTGGGCGGGGGGGGGGGGGGGGGGAGCGTAACGCGAAAAAGTGCCATCCCGGCAACCCTCGCGCGCCACGGAGGACCCGGATAAAATGCAGCGAGATCCAAATCATAAATAATGACAATGAAGAAAAAAAGCGACGGCCATTTCTTACAGTAAAACGCGAGTAAGTCTGTTCAAGTTCATCCCTCATATTCGGCTGAAAGAGGCAAATAATACAAAAGACAATACCGGGCTAGGTGGCCAACAAACCCAGGGGACCCTCTAGGCCTCTCAGACGTCGCCGAGGTACTGTTCCTGTACCACTAGTGCCGTCACACCCTTCTCGCCGCTCGGCCCGAGGGAATCCCTCACCCAATGCACGGCAGCGGGGACGGCAGCCAGCGAATCCGGTCGGCCTCCGCGGATCTCTACAGGCAGCGCCGCTCCCCCGCTCGACGCGCGCTTCCCTCCTCGACTCTCTCTGCTCCAGTCCAAACAAACACCCCAGCCCGGAAGTGACTTAACTTCCGCCGCCTCGGGCCCCGCCCTCTCGTTCTGTAAACGCTGCCCCCGGAGGCCACTAGAGCGCGCGCGAGAGAACTCGGGACCTCTAAGTTTTCTCTACCAGGCTTACAAAAGTGTGCATGCGCAACATCCTATCCAGCGTACCCTGACGACCGTGGGGTATATCGGGAGACTCGAGAGACCCTACACCCGCCGGTCTTTCAATGATGATGGGATGCAGTGAGTGGGGAAGTCGGGACTGAAGAAGTCTTTGAAAAGATACACGGACTTAAACTCACCTCCCTGCAGACCTTTTTATATTGTAAAATGCACGGAGGGGTAAAAGAAGGTTTACAGTTGCAAATACGCCAATGTTTATTCTTGTATTACTTATAATTAACCTACTTTTGTCCACCCTACACAAAAGTCTGTCCAAAGACACTGGCCCTATGAAAAGATGTAAGGATATTCATAGCTGTTACAATAAAAAACACCTCAAAACCTATCAATAGGCAATTGGTTAAATGAATTTTGAAGAATAAGTTATTAAAAAGATATATACTCATTGATAGGGAATACTATCCATAAAATTTTAAAAGCACACTGCAAAACAGCCATTTATAACTAAAATTATATATAGCCTGTGTGGATATAAATGCAAATATCCGATAGGACAGCAATATCGATAGGTGGTCAGATGAAGGACTTACTCTCTCCTGTACACATGGTATTGTCTGAATCTCTATGAAAGCTTGAATTAAATTTATAAGCAGGAGAAAAATCACACCTGAAATGAGGTCTACACATTTCTGTAGTAGTTTGGTAATAACCTTGTCTCCACGGACACTTGTATCATATACAGAGTATGTATACCCCAGCATTACCCAAGGGCCTACCACTGTGCAGGGAAGCAATGGTCCCTGCTCTGAATGTTTAGAATGCAGGTAAGAAGATAAAGTCATTCAACAAACTTTGAATGTGTTATGTGCCAGCACTGTTACAGACACTGAGAATACACAAAGCAATAACTGGCATAATCTTTTCCTGGAAAAGTTGTAGTAAATTTTAAATGATACCGCCTCATGGTTATTATCAAATAAACAAAAAAATATCGGTGAGAATGTGAACTTGGAACCCTTGTGCATTGTTGCTAGGGATGAAAAATGGGACAATCGCTATGGAAAAACAGTATGGAGTTTCTCAAAAAATTAAAAATAGAATTACCGTATTACCCAGCGATTCTACTATTGGGTATATATCCATTAAGAACTGAGGAGGTCTTGAAGAGGCATTTGTACATACATGTTCATAGCAGTATTGGCAATACAATCATGGAAGCAAACCAAGTGTCCATCAATGGATGAATAAGCAAATGTGGTATACAAGGTCTGTCTGGGAAAAGTTCAGCCATTGTTATGAGAATGGTTTGCACAACATAGATGTAACCTGGCAGCCAGAGCGGACTGGAATGCACATGTGTGAACGACAACTTCACTGTACTAGTCAGAGGGGGTGGTAGATGCCTTGAGTGAGCATGTGTACCGTGTGTGGCTGTCACATTCAAAATGACTGAGTATAGCAACGAATCTGCATCAAATTCTGTGTTAAGCTTGAACATTCCATCGCAGAAACTATTCAGGTGTTTCAGAAGGCTGCAGCTATGGGCAACTGGTGATTGGCAGCTTCATCACAACAGCATGCCTAATCATGCATCATGTCTCAAGAGTTTTTTGGTCAAACCTCAAATCACACTGGTGACTCAGCCCCACTAGAGCCCAGACTTGGTACCCTGTGACTTACGGCTTTTCCCAAAACTAAAATCACCTTTGAAAGGGAAGATTTCAGACCATCAGTAAGATTCAGGAAAATATGATGGGGCAGTTGATGGCAACTGGAACTGCGTGAGGTACCAAGATGCTTATTTTGAAGGGGACTGAGGCACCATAGTCCCATGTACAATGTTTCTTGTATCTTCAATAAATGGCTCTATTTTCCATATTACATGGCTGGATATCTTCTGGAGAGACCTCGTATACATACAATGGAGTACTATCCAGCCTTTAAGGAATTCTACAATATGCTATTTCACGTTAAGTGAATTCTCACAAGTACTTTGATTCCACTTATATGAGGTAGTCAAAACCATAAAGATAAAATGTAATAATGGTTGTGAAGGACTGGAAGAGTTGTTTAATGGGTATTGTTTGTATTACAAGATGAAGTTATGGTGACAGTGATTATACAATGTGGTCATATTACCAGTTAAAAATGGTTAAAATAAAACTCAAAACAAAAAACTTGTCTAATTTAATAGGAAAAGGTTTTGGCAGAAGGGTGGTGTGTGCCTTTGTGTGTGGTGTATTAGAGGGTATAGGCAATTTCTCTTCTCTAGCCTGAGCCAAGCCCTTCCCTGCTGCTGGTTTTGTGCAGCATTAACTGCTGCTTAAAATGAGATTAAGTTGGACAGCCATTGCAGTACATGGAGATCCACAAATAGCACCAGGGCAAGTGCGAGCCAGATGGGTAGTGGGCAACTGTGCTCACTGAGGAAAATTAAACATGGGCAAAGGAGATCCTAAGAAGCAGAGAGGCAAAATGTCATATTCTTTTCCTTTTGTGTTTTTGTCTGGAAAACAGGTATAATAAAACCTAGCTTCCAAGCTGGTTGTAAGAAAATAATATGGGGACATGTTGAATAAATGTTGTTTTTCTTTAAAGATTTTATTTAGTTTTAGGAAGAGAGGGGGAGGGAGAGAGGGAGGGAATCAATCTGTTGCCTCTCACACAGCCCTAACTGGAGAACCCAGCCTGCACCAAGCATGTGGGCCCTGACTTTGAATCAAACTGGCGACCTTTGGTTTGCAGGCCATCACACCAGCCAGGGCATATTCTTTCTTTGTGCAAACTTGCTGGGAGGATCACAAGCAGCAGCACCCAGATGCTTCAGCCAACTTCTCAGTTTCCTAAGAAGTGCTCAGAGGAGGAAGACCATGTCTGCTAAAAAGAAAGGAAAATTTGCCCAAGACATGGCAAAGGTGGAGAAGGCCCATTACAAAAGAGAAATGAAAACTTATATCCCTCCTAACGGGGAAACAAAAAAGTTCAAGATTTTAATAAACCCAAGAGGCCTCTTTTGGCCTTTTTCTTGTTTTGTTCTGTGTACTGCCCAAAAATCAAAGGAGAGCATACTGACCTATTCATCGGTGATGTTAGAAAGAAGCTGGGAGAAATGTTGAACAACACTGCTGCAGATGACAAGCAGCCTTAAGAAAAGGTGGCTGCTAAGCTGAAGGATAAATATGAAAAGGATATTGTTGCATACTGAACTGAAGGAAGCCTGATGCGACAAAAAAGGGAATCGTCAAGACTGACAAATGCGACTTCTGGCCAAGATGGAGGCCTAGATAGATATGCTGCCTCTCTCTACAACTAAGAAGGAATACAATTGCCTCAAAAATAGAGACAACCAGAAGTTCCAGAAACTTGAGCTGCATGGAAGTTCAACAAAGATATAAAGAAGAAATATTCAGACAGGTATGGGGTGGAGAAGATGTGGTGTAGCTGCAACAGCAGCAGTGGCAGGCCAGCAGAAAGCAGTCACGTTTTAAAAAGTAGGGAGGGACAACTGGGGAGTGCTCCCAGCACCAGAGCAAACCACACAACTCACAATTCCAGCGCCAGGGAAAATAAAGCCCCATTGCTTTTGATTGTGCAAACCAGTGGGGGTTGGGGCAGAGGCAGAAACTACGGGTCGCTCAGTAGAGTCCGTTTGTTTAAAGGGCCCCCACGGTCCTAGAACATCCACAGACCCATCCACTCTGGGAACCACAGCCAGGGAAACAGCTAGAGGGGCACCCATCTCTTACAGAAGTGGGAGAAGTACCTGGAAAAGGGGCAAGTGCTGAGCCAGTGGTATTGTTCCCTCAGACCCCTCCCCCACACACAGTGCCACAACGTGGTGAAATGGGTCGTCCTGTACTGACGAATACCTAAGGCTCTGCCCCTTACAATGTAGCAGGTACAACAGCTTTACCTAAGACACAGACACAAATTAACACAGGAGCCTGTCAAGTTGAGGAGGCAGAAGTATGGCCCAAAGGAAGCAATGGATCAAGGTTCCAGTGGGATAACTAAGCAACTAGGAGACAGCCAACCTAACAGATGCAGAGTTCAAAGCACTGGTGATAAAGATGCTCAGACTTGACAGATATGCTGATATGATTAAGTATGGCAAACCTATAAAGGAGGAAGTGAAGTTTATGTTAAATGAAACGAAGGGAAATCCACACAAAACCAATGGTGAAGGGAAGGATACCAGGGTTCAAATCAATGATTTGGGACGTAAGGAAAGAGAGGCTTAGGAACCTCTGGGACAAACTTTAAATGTGCCAACATCCGAATCATAGATGTGCCAGGAGAAGAGGAAGAGCAAGAAATCGAAAGCTTATGTGAAAAAATGAAGAAAATCTCCCCAAATACGGCCAAGGAAATGGACATACAAGTCCAGGAAGCAGAGTCCCAAAGAAGCTAGATCCAAAGAGGACCACACCAAGAACATCATAATTAGAATGCCAAAGATTCAAGATAAAGAGACTCAAAAGCAGCAAAAGAAAAGCAGTTACCTACAAAGGGTTGCCTATAAGGCTATCAGCTGATTTCTCAAAAGAAACTTCACAGGCAAGAAGGAAATGGCAAGGAGTGTTCAATGTGATGAGAAGCAAGGACCAACAACCAAGATTACTCTTCCCAACAAAGTTATCTTTTAGAATGGCAGGTAAAGTGCTTCCCAGAGAAGGTAAAGCTAAAGGAGTTCATCATCACCAAGCCATTATTATATGAAATGTTAAAGGGACTTATTTTTAAAAAGACCAACACTATAACATTAAAATGACAACCATCTCACAACTATCAGCAACTGAATCTAAAAAATAAAAAAACTAAGCAAACCACCGGAACAGAAACAGAATCATAGATATAGGGATCATTTGGAGGGTTATCAGCTGGGAGGGGGGAAGGGGAGAAATTAGGAAATGGTGCAGGGATTAAGAAGCATAATTGGTTGGTACAAAATAGACAGGGAAGTAATAGTATAGGAAAGCATGAAACCAAAGAACTTATATGCACAACCCATGGACATGAACTAAGGGGGTGGGGTTGCTGCAGGTAAGGGGGGTATTGGGAAGAGGGGAGCAAAGGGAAAACTGGGACAATTGTAATAACATAATAAAATATACTTTAAAAAGTGACAAATGCAAGAAAAAGGAGGATGAAGATGAGGAAGACGTGTTGGGTTTTGCATACTTTTTCCTTGTCTGTAAAGCATTTAAACCCCTTGGAACAAAATTCACTTTTTCAAGAAAAAAAAAAAATGCAACATAAGGCTGTGTAAGATTCGTTTTAAAACTGTAGTCTTTTTGTATAGTTCACACACTACCAAGTGTATCTTTAAATAGCCCTGTCCTGGTGATATTTTCAACAGCCACTAACCTTGCCTGGTACAGTATGGATGTTATGAATTGGCATGGAAATTTAAAGCAGGTTCTTGCAGGTGCACAGCACTAATTAGTTTTATGTGGTTTTTTCATCTTCAGTTGTCTCTGATGCAGTTTATGTAAAATAACTTAACTGAATGGCACTCTGTAATTGCAAGAAAAAAAAAAAAAGCAGCAGCTGTTTTGTTGACATTCTGATTGCTTCTAAGTAAGTTGTTTTTATTAGTTAAAAAAGAGAAAAATAGAGGAGTTGGAGACACACTTGGTGCTTTTGAGTAGCCAGCATCAGGAAAATGAATTAGGAGATATCACTGAGTTTCAGTATAACTTACACTAATAATCATTTAAACTGAAATTCTTCTGCAGGCACTCATGACACTACAAAATAAATCAGAATGCAGATTTTCCAGACTTCATTTTATAAGAAAGGATTCTGGGAAACAGCCCCCAAGATCACAAAATATTAGATACCCTGCTATCAGGGTGGGAGTTTATTTTTGCTATACCCAACTGATTACTCTTTC
The DNA here is from genome assembly GCF_987537825.1 of Furipterus horrens. Classification (NCBI taxonomy): domain Eukaryota; kingdom Metazoa; phylum Chordata; class Mammalia; order Chiroptera; family Furipteridae; genus Furipterus; species Furipterus horrens. Next base: position 74,609,107 of record NW_028327180.1, read on the forward strand.
CTTTTCCTATTCCCTTTTATACAGTTTTTACAGAACTCTTAAATTCTGTGGAAATTACAAGAATTTCTGGTAACTCTAAGTTCAAGGAAACGCCAGGGCTAAAAATCTTAAGATAAATCCTTTACATCTTTAAAGATCATATTACTGTCTGAATCTTCTCATCCAAAAAATTTCTAGTCTTAACTGGTATTTTATCTTCATTTACCTAGTTTTTTTCTTTAAAGAAAACCTGCATTGCATTTAATCGGGAGGAGCCATGCAGATTTTTAATTCACACAGCACTGAGAACATTCTTCCTGCCTTTAGTATTCCTCAAGAGAGCCTTTAAACTACCCTTAATTACCACTTTAGTACCACACTATTTTCTGAAAGTACTTCCCAGCCTGGGAACACATGGGACCCAATAACAACCAGGTTCTAAGCTCAGTGTCCAATAAACGCTAATTTTTCTTTTGATTATTAATTACTCAAACTATTTGATGACCTGAGGAATATCAACCTCAAAGCCTCAAATCCCTAGTCTCCTTCCCCACATAGAAAACCCAACTCAGCCTGTGCCTTTGCTTGAGCTTCTTTCCATGTACCTGGAGGTGAGATACACACTGAAAAAGGTACCGCCTGGCCAGACCACAGCATCATCAAATCTTAACAGCCCACTAGAGCTCAAGCAGTGGGGCACAGTTCCAGAATGCTGATGGATGTAAGTCCAACTCTCATCTGTCAGGAGTCCAAGCAGTCTCAAGCCATGATTCATCCCAGGAAAAATGACTTGACTTTAATCAAGCCCTAGCTAATAATCAGCAAGTTAACTGTACCTGAGTGATAAGGTAGCTATTTCCATCTTACTGTTTACTTGAAACTTCAATAAACTAGCTGTTACCAAGCCTTTTCCTTAGCTCCTATGATGTGATTGAGTGGTGTGACACTAGAAAAGAACTAAAAAGAAAAAAAGCCTCTGGCCAAGCAAAATAGTTAATGCCCAAGACTTCACGTTTTATTTCCATTCTTGAAATGTGTAACTGCACCAGGTCCCCAGAAAACTTTTGAAATATTCTGAGCAAAATATAAAGGACTTGGAAAAGCAGTACCTACGGTTCTAAAATGGGGTGATTTTTCAAAGATTTTGAGGGAGAGGAGAAACAACAGTGTGTGTCTGCCTCTTGCATGCCTCCAACTGAGGACCTGGCACACAAAGCCAGGTATGTATCCTGACTGGGAATCGAACTGGCAACCTTTTGGTTCAGTCTGGTGCTCAATCCACTGAACCACACCAGCCAGGGCTAAAATGGCGTGATTTTTAAAGAAATGCTTTGCCCATGCCCCCAAATGATTACTTTTGTGTTTCCCTTAGTTTTAGATTTGGAAGAGTAGCAAAACCAGTTACTTCAATAGTTATCTAAACCAGACATTTATCTGATTGCAATAGCCTAGCAAAAACACTTCTTGAGTTATAGGTAAAGCCATTTCCCCAAAAGTGTGGCATCCATCCTTGATGTTACCACCATCCATTAATTTGTGAAAAATGCAAATCAATACCCAGCTGAAAACTATCAGAAATTCTAAGTGCAGGGCCCCAATGTTTTTAAAGAGCCTCCACGTAATTTTGACGCATGCTGGCACTTGAGAACCACTAGTATAAAAGAAAAATATCTCAGCCTTACCCCTTAACATTCATAGGACAGGAATCAGAGTGAAGAAGGGGCACTTTAACCTCAGCTCAACAAAGCTCTGGGTCCTTGCCAGGTATTACAATCTCAAACTCATTACCATTTAATACTTGAATACTAAGCCATATTTTATGGAGATAAGGGAGAGTACAGAGCTGCTCCAAGCACTACTGCAAATTAAATAGTCTACAGACTCACTTTTTTTTTTTTTTAACTAATCTGATTTTTAAAACGTTTTGCTATGTTCCTGCGGATTTCTACTATACACCGTATTTAAAAGACACTGAAAACCATGACGAACAAAGCCAGGCAAAAAATGTGTACTCTATGCTTTTACAACCGTAACACCTGCTCTGAATACTTAATAGATGTTTCTAAGTTTCTGTCAACTGGATTAAGATAAAATTAAACTAAAGGCTAAAATGGAGGTGGAAAAAACATTCGTAAACTTTGCAGCAGCACTGGATGGTGTGGCTCAGTGGATTGGGTGCTGGCCTGCGAACCAAAAGGTTGCCGGTTCAATTTCCAGTCAGGGCACATGCCTGGGTTGCAGGCCGCATCTCAACTTGGGGGTGTGTGAGGTAACTGATTGACAAATTTCTTGCATATTGTTTTCTCTCCCCTTTTCTCCCTCCCTTTAAAAATAAGTAAAATCTAAAACAAACAAAACCCTTCACAGCAGGTTTAAGTAGAAATATTCCTACTAAAGGTTTGCCATAATCTGGGAAATTATTGCTAGTTTTATTTATCACTAGCAATTTATGATAATTTCTGCTTTCTAAATGCTCTCAAATAAAGATATTAAACATTCTTTTCTACAACTTGGTGCTTTGACAAGTAGGACCTATGGAAAAAAGCTATCATTGACAGGAAACAATTAGAAATGCCATGGTACACATAAAGCTTTGTGGTGTTGTTAGTTAAAAGTTGGAATTAAACTAAGGTTTGTAATTAGTAAAGACCAAAATTAAACTGTAGAAGTAAACTGGCAAGGATTTTTTGTGCATGTTACATTAAAAAATTACCTGACTTTTGAGAGGTAGAGCATAAAATTTTATCAACTATTTGACATATCCTTTAATACACTTGGACCTAAATGTTTCAAAAGGAATTCCTATATAGCCTTGGCTGGTAACCCTCAGTTGGCTGAGTGCTGGGGCTTGTGAACTGAAAGGTCACTGGTTTGATTCCCAGTCAGGGCACGTATGGGAGGCAACTAATCAATGTTTCTCACATTGATGTTTCTCTTTCTCCCTTCCTGCCTTAAAAAAAAAAAAATTCCAGTAAGTTAATTACTTTAAAAAAAAAATTGAGAACAGCCCTGACTGGTGTGGCTCAGTGGAATGGGTATCATTCCGCAAACTGGTTTGATTCCCACTCAGGACACATGCCTGGGTTGCTGGCCAGGTCCCCAGTTGGGAATGTACAAGAGGCAAGAGAGTGATGTTTCTCCCCCTCTCTAAAAAAGAAAACAGATAATCCATTATACCAAGAATCCCAATATATATTAAAAGGCTGGTACAACTATTTCTTGCTACTCCATATTTTTTCCAATTTTACTGTTACATACTTAAACATGTCTAAACTTCAGTGTTTGGTATTTCTTCGTCCTTATTAGCATTTTAAACTCCCAAGGGTTAAAAAAAATCACGAACAGCCTCATTTTCTTTGTTATATAACAGGAACAAGAAATCCACCAGCACCAAGAACTTTAAAACTCAGATCTTTAGTAGCACTCTTAAGAACACTCTAGATTAAAAATGTAATTTGTTAAAGCATGCAAAAAAAGTGTAACAGTGAATAAAAACCACAACTGACAGACATATTGGTTAACATTCCAAACATGTATAACCAATGAACATGACCTAAGTTTTTATTGTATTCACTTCAGAAACTTGAATCCACAGATATAAGCAGTATATAACCAGAAAGTTACAAGTAAACACAGATTATACATGCAAATTTCTGTTCACAAAGGTCACATGTGCAGGTATATGGATTAGAAGCGTGCGTCTAGATTATGGCCAAACTGTTTTTAAAATGCAGAAGTGTAAAATTACATCTTGAAAATATGAAAAGATGGTCTACACACTTCAAGAATCAGATGTTGCTTATACCAGGGGTATGACAGCTACAGGATTCAAGTGACAAGCAATAAGGTCTCAAAAAATTAATACTGGTCAAGAGAATGGGAATTTTTTTACATTTCACTGAAAATACATTGACTACTAGAATACGAAATCTAGCAGAAACTCAGGGAAAAAAATTACAAAATCTAAAGCCAATTACTTAATATTTCTTATTACCTAAACAACAGCATAACATTAAAAGAAAACTGCACCTGTATTTAAATTGCTACTCTCAGTTAATGAAGTTCTCCAAAAATGAAATGCAATACAAAAAGCTTCAAACTCAAAACGAAAAGTCTGCAAGGCTCAGATTAAAATGTGGAATGTTTCAGATGAAAGTAATAAAGGTACAATTGGTTTTGTTCTTTATTGAATGGAATCAAAAGTTTTGACATTTCTTTGAAGCTTAGAACTACTAAATTTCATTTCTTTGAATAGTTTCATATATCTTTTTCTTAGTGGTGCAAATTGTCTTAAGTAGTTTACGAAGTCAGACTCTACAAAGTACGTGTCTGTTACCATTCTGATAAAACAAAAACAATTCTTCATTAACTTAACCGTATATGTGTTTTTGCTATAACACTTAACACATGAACAGACATCTATTATTTTTTTCCACTAAAACAAAAGAGTACAATGGTTTTTTTCTAACTATCAGTATTGTATTTAAAAAAGGTTAACATTAAAAACAAAGAACCATTATTTCCTTTGAGATCATTAAGCTTCTTGCACATCTTAAGTTTCCTTCTTCTGCCTGCGTTCTTCTGCCAATTTATTCAGAAATTTCTGAAAAGAAAAAATAATTACAGGGATTGAGTCACTTAAGAGAAATACAAATGAGTTAACTCCAAAATAAAATAGTCTATCCAACTTTGGGGATTTCAAGGTAATTTAGCCTATAATCTTATCACTATTTTAACGATTCAGTTATTCCTATTAGTGTACAAAACTAAACTGGCTCAGGATATCACAATAAAGCATAGGAGGAAAAAATTGTAAAACGTGAAAAACAATTATTTCAACATGCAATTAACACTAACATAGAGAAAAACAAGACCACAGTCACATAGAATTGTTGCTACTATAAGAACACCGATTAGTTAAAATGGAATGAATTCATTCAATGTCCCTTCTATTAAACCAAGTGGGGAACGTTTTCTTCAAGGGCCAGCAGCAAGTTTTTTAGGTTTGTGGGCCATTTGGTCTTTTATGTCAAGTATTCAATTCTCCTATTACAGCAATAAAAGCAGCCATAAATAATACTTAATGAATGACTGTGGCTGTATCCACCCCCAAAAATTTATTTATAAAAAACAGTGGATGGGCTGCAAGTGTAGCTCGCTGACCCCTATATTAGACCTGTAATTTCTATAGTTCTTAAACACCAGAGATCTGTTAAGATATTAATGAATGTACAAAAAATATAAATTAAAAAACAAAAAACACTTAAAAATCTGATCTAAAAATATCAAAAGCTTTTGGCTGAAATTCATCAACTGTATAGTTACTGGAAATTAGTGAGGATTAGAAGCCATTATAGCCTTAAAAAGTTTCTTAAAAAGGCACAGGAAAATATCAAGTAATTTATCATTAGCAAGATTTTGTAATTACTTAATCATTCTTAAATAAAATTGACACAGTCCTTTTAAAATAGGAAAGAGCCACCTCCTAAAGAATATCTAGAAAACACTAGAAAGCACGATATTCTTTATAAAAACATATTTAAAAGTAATACAGCCAAGAACTAGAATTATTTCCTAAATTCAATTATCTTTATCCATCTAGTCAACACACAGAACATATTTGATGACTAAATACTTTTGTAGTTTTGCATTATAAAGCATAGTGAAAACCCAAGTTATCTACAATTATAAATTCAGTTCTTCAACTCCGTTGATGTTTTCCCATCATCTATTTCAATGCTCAGTCTTTAAAGAAGCCACTAACTAAAGTATAAATTATCCAAATAGAAATGTTATTATTGTTTCATTAATTTATCCCATTAACCTTATAATCTATTGGTCATAAAACTTACTGAAGTGTCATTATTAATAAATAATAAAGTCCATGTGAAAGTCATTAATTATGACAGGACACAGCACTTTTTAAAGCTGGAAAAGCTTTATATTATGCCACCTGGTCCCCTGGCTTCCAGTATTTTCCAAATTAGAGAAATTACAGCCCAATATCCATTTGAGAATACTTAAAAACAACATGGATTTTATTATAAAATTTATGACATTGTTAGGAATTACTAAATTATTCTCCTTTAATTAGAGTGTATTACAGAAAGAGGCTGAACAAATGTTTCTTGAATTGATTATAAACTACTTAGGCCCCATCAATAAAGCCAGAAGATACTATACACATTTTATTTTCCATAAACTTACATGTTTTGTTTTAGTAAAGGAACTCTTCTTTTTTAAGGTTTAGCCTTACCTTTAATTTCTGATAATGAGGAAGGCTGCTGCAATGAGTATTCTTTGCAACTTCTTCATTTGTATAAAAGAGTGAACACAGCTTACAGTAAAACCCTGTTTTAGGTATCACATAGTCTATACCTAGAACACAAACATACATTCTTACAAATACAGTAAACTGAGTTATTAGTGCTCTCAAATCTTTGTGTGTGAAAAGTCCAATATAACCTAAGCTAAAACAAAATCCAACAAAAAACAAGACATTATTAGTGAGTTGTATTTAATTGATGTTCAAGGTCCCACCTAATAGTACTCTTAAAAAGGCAGAAATGTAACAGGTAAAACAAAACAAAAAAGCAAGGTGAAACTCTCAGAAAACTTTTGAGAAGAGTACATACTGTGTAATGGTAACACAAAAGTAATACAAAATCAGGAGACTTGGGTAAGAAAAGAGAATATATCAATTAAGAGTTACAAATTGTTTTGTACACAAATAAATTTAAAATGCTATCGGAGCTTATGTAAGACCAATTTTAAAATCATATAGTAAGAGTTTGGGGAGGGTGAGAGGGGAAGAACAAAGCCTTAAATCTCACCAACAGGAACATTGGGCTGATACGGTCCAATTCTATACTCATCTGGGATTGTATAGTCCTCCTTGTTTTCATCACTCTGGCCATCTGCATTTTCACTTGTGTCTTTGTTCGGATCATCAGCATTCTCAGCAGATTCAGCGCCTGGTTCTGCATTTTCCTCATTTTTAATTCCATTTTCCAGCGCTGCTTCATTTTCTTGATCAAGTTCCTCCATCTTGTCCACCTTAATTTCAACCAAACCATCATCATTTTTGTCACCAGATTTAAATGCCATGCCCGATTTACGAAGTTTCTGAAGTTCCGAATCTTCCTCATCACCAACCTCATCTAGAGTGACAAAACCTTCCATATTCCCTGGGAAACGACGCTGTTAAGAAAGACAAATTTACTCTGCAACAATTGTCCTGCAGCATCCCTTCCATTTTTGCTTTACTTGAAGGGAAAGGGATAGCGTCTTTGTCTGTATGCATTCTCTCAAGATACTGCCTTTCCTTTTCCCCCAAAAATCACTAATTAAAAATACAAAACAAAAACCTTAAACTTGTTTTAAAGCTAATTAACTGAAGACTTGTCTTCTTTATAGAGTATATAATAAATGATATGAGGGCATTCATATTCTACACTGAGATTTTTATACTTCTGGGAATATATAAAAAAACGGATTAGTTATAAATAGATGATGTCCTTTCGAAGGCAGTATCTTACAACTATTTAGAGAATACTCAGTCTAACACTGTAGTGGATTAAAAAAATAATAAAGCTCTAGAGCATGACTTCCTAGATTTAAATTTTGGTTCGGCCACTTATAAAGCAGTATGACCATTGACAATTTACAATTTACAGAACTTCTTGCCTCAATTTCCTCATTCATGAAATACAGATAACAAAGGCATCTATTGCATATGGTTACTGTGAGGATTATGAAAATTAATGTACACAAAGAGCTTAGAAAAACTTATAGCATGTAATAAATGCTCAATAATCAGAAGCTCTTAACAATCTGGAAGTAAAAATTAAGTTTTCTAATAGTTGAATGTTATTTAGAAGAAATCAACAGAATTACTAAAATCTCATTTCAAGAGCCATCCATTAAAAATATTTTATTTATTTATTTTTCAAGAAAGGGGAAGGGAGGGAGATAGGGAGAGAAACATATCAATGTGTGGTTGCCTCTGCACACCCTCAGCTGGGGACCTGGGTCCCCAACCCAGGCACATGCTCAGACTGGCAATCGAACCAGTGACCCTTTAGATTACAGGCTGGTGCTCAATGACTGAGCCCCACCAGCCAGGGCTCAAGAGTCATTTAACATAAGGGGCTTGAATCCTTAATGTAAGTAGTTGTTATGAGATAGGTCTTTCCTTACTGTTCTTTGTATCATGTATTCATTTTTATATTCATATTTACCTAGTATGCTCTTATTTGTAATATGTTCTAAGAAAAGTACTTTAAAAGTTATTAAAAAGTATTTGCCCTGGCTGGGTGGCTCAGCTGGTTGGAGCATCATCCCTTACACCAAAAGGCTGTAGGTTCAACCCCAGGGTCAGGGTGCATACAAAAGGCAATTGATGTTTCTTTCTCTTTCTTTCTCCCTTTCTCTCTCTCTAAATTCAATAAATATATTCTTGAGTGAGAATTAAAAAAAGAAAAAATTGAAAAAAATTTATTCAAGTATCTGATCAAGCTCACATTTCTCAAATATAAAAAGTCTTGAACAATTTTTGAATGAGTGGAAAAATGTTCTGAAAGTATCTGCTCAGTTAACTTAATGCAAACTCATACCCCATCTTTTAAAAAAGAAGCTAAACTCTATACAGCGGCCTACGAGTACTTACATACTACCACTACAATATAGAAAAGTCTTTCTCATTCATTACTATAAAGTTCTTTTTGCAAGTTGGCATTTATGGGCAACTATAAGAGGTACTATTTAATCTATTTATTGCAGAGTTTAGTCTTAAATGCTTGCATTATCATTCATATCTTTTTCTAATATAAATGACTAATTCTCTTTAACCTGACTGTGCTAGGGTAAATAATTTGAAACATTTATATGATCTGGCTTTCTATTATAACAAGTTAATGTACAACTCTCTTTACCTTTTTAAGCTTTTTCTTTGCAGCTGAAGAACCTGCATTCCCATCTTTTTTCACAGCTTTGTCTGAGGATTCCTTTTTCCCATCAGAAGTCATATCACCTAAATTAGCAAGATCTGTCTCATCTCCAACTGAACTGCCACTTTCTAGCAGGGCTGCTGCTTCTTCTTCATCTACGAGTAGCTCATCTTCAGATTCAAGAAGCATGCTAGGTTCTTGTTCTGCCTGGTCATCTTTTGTATCTTTTTCACCATCTTCACCTGACTTCTCTTCTTGTTCTTTACCTTCAGTTGTACTTTCAGTCTTCTGGGAACCATCAGTTTTGGATTTCTTATCACTTGGAGATTCTTTGCCATCTGGAGAATAAGATCTTTTTCTGAAATCAAGAAGATACACTTCAATTAATTCTGAAATGGAAAACAAATGTTTAATACACTACTGTTTATACACACACACAGACACACAATGAAATTACCGAGATTTATCTTTTTTCAGTAAGTCAATGCCTCTGTTAGGAATCTAAAAGACAAAATTTTGTATTAGTTAAATTAATGTATTAAAATATTCATTTGCAGAATATACAATTATCTAATTGATAGCTATCCTTCATATAATCAAATAAGCTTATTTAATCCCTATAAAACACCTAAGAATTTAAGCATTTATAGTCAGCAGTTCATTTACAAACATTTCAATAAAGCAATAATAAACATCTTGGTAGCAGAACTGTTCATATAAAAATATGAATACAACAAATACATAAAAGCAATAAAGGTGCTTTTACAGAAGACTATTAGATAAGAAAACTTGCTACTAAGTAATACCGGAGAGAAGAGGTTGCTCTCTCTTTCAATAGCTAAACCCTATATTTTTAATAATTACAAATCAAGTACTACATACCCTTAGTACCAATTTCTTATATTTTTCAGACAGGTCAACTTTCACACATCTCCCTTGAAACCAAAGGGCCTTTTTCAAACAGTGGTCAACCATTGCCATTGCATCTTCTCTGGTCTCCATCTCAATAAAGGCCTTAAAAAAAATAAAAAAGAACATTATTTTTCAAAGATTTGTGTACAACTGTAATACTTATTATTCTTTTCAGCCACTTGTTAGGAGGAAAATTTAATTTTTAGCAGAGACAATGGCAAGAGTTAAGTCCCCCATAAAATAATGACTTGTCATATTTACAAAGGAGCACCAAATATTAAACCATAATATATGAAGGCTTTCTGCAAAAAGTAATTAAAGTAATAAGCTTAAAAGATACTACTCAAAATACTGTTAAAAAAAAAAGTAAATACCAGATGATGCACCAATATTAGTTGAACAAGCAAACAAACCAAATTTTTAAAAATCGTTGGAATGAGAGAGAATGAGAGAGAGAGAGAGAGAGAGAGAGAGAGAGAGAGAGAGAGAGAGAGAGAGAGAGAGAGAGAGAGAGAGATCTGACTGGTGTGGTGTGGCTCATTTGTTTGGGCAACATTTCACAAAGTGAAAGTGTTGCTAGTTCAATTCCTGGTCAGGGCACCTAACAAGAGGCAACCAATCAATCTTTTTCTGCCCCTTTTTCTAAGAATAAATAAAATCTTAGGCAGGAGGGTGGGGGGACAGAGAGCAAGCGAGAGAGAGGGAGAAAACACCTATACACATGTAGGAAGATTTTTGGATGCAAACCCTGGAAGTAAGCGTTACTAGCCTGAACAAAAGAGAGTTTTACTTGTCACTCATACTCTTCAGTATTTATTCAATGCTTTATTCTGAGTATCTATTATAATGTGGGGAAAAAACATTTACCATTGTTTGGTTAAGAAAATTTACCTGAGATGTTAAAGAAAATTTCTTTGTTTTCTTTAATGAAATAATCCTTTTCAAAACTCTACACATATATTACCTGACTTTTCATTCTCATCAGTATATAATTCTTAATTTTCCCATAAGGCTCAGCAAGCTTAAGGACAGCGCTGTCAGAATAGCCAGAATGAGGTAAGTTGCTGAGATGTATCACACGTCCAAGCTCCTGCTTTTGATCAAACTTCTGGTCTGGCTTTCCTTCAGGTTTCTTTAATAAACAGGAAAAAAAAAGATCATGTCAAATGTTCATAAGTACACATTTATTATTAGTTAACACTTAATATTATCCTAGTTATTTGCAGCAATTTAAAGTAGCTAAAGTTAATTATTAAAATGATGTAATAAATGATTGGTAATACAAATCTGAAAAAGAAATAGGTATTACCTTTATTCTTTTATACTTCTGGGATAAATGAACTCTCACTGGCTTGCCAAATACTAATGCTGGTGTTGTTGTATAATAATCCACTGCAGCCTGAGCATCTTCTGTAGTTGCCATTTCAATAAATGCCTGAAATTGTAAACAGACACACATAAAACTATTTCAAACAAACCAACATTGTTCAGAGTATATTTAACCATTAAATAAAAAATATTTTCAAGAATCTAAAAACAGAAATACCAACATTGCTATTGCTGGCTTGCTGTTTTATTAAAGGTCATCTCAGATTTTATTCTTGCTGCTAAAACTATTACTTATGCCTACTGGACTTGAAATAATGATTTAGCACGTTTTTGGTAAAAGTTTGAAACAACTTTCCAAAAAAATTATCCTTTTACAGACCTTATAGTAGCTTAATGATGACAATTTACAGCTTAAGAATCACAATTTATAATCTAATTATTTATTAGTATTAGAATTTAGGATTACAACAGGTTCTTAAATAATGTTTCATTATAATATTGATGTATTGATGAGATCCCATAGGATCTTTAACATTTTTTTTTTACTAATTAGTATGTGAAAAATGGTTTCATTGTATGTCATTTCACTTAAAGAACCTATTAAGTTAAGATTTACTATATTAACATAACTGCACTGGCTTTTTTTCTCTACTTCATTTCATATTGATGATTTAAGGTTACATTTTCCTTTGCATTTTTTCCACATCGAGTTCTTTTTCTAATACACAACCATGTAATCTGTTTAGAAAATATATTAGTGAGGAATAAATACTACACTTATTTCAACTCATACCTCATTAATTTTATTTAAAATGAGATGATTTGAAATGACTCCAAATGGTTCCACTAGCTGTAGTAATTGATATCTCAAGTTTTTCCCTCGCTGAAAATCCATGATGTGAACAACTCGGCTAGTTTCCTATGCATTGGAGAAAAAAAAAAAAAAAAGTCAAGCCAACAAATCTCTTTAAAAGCAATATGAGACAGGTTATGCTTTAAGATTTGGTAGGTTAGGCTAATGTTAACCGAACAGATTAAGTCCTTAAAGTAACAATTCATATAACATTTTAAAGAATTTAAAAACTAGGCAGAAAAATTAAATGTCAGTGGGATACAGTAGATCTCAATATTTCAGAAAAGCCTCTACATTCATTTTTAAATTGAATACCGTGAACACCACTGGATAGCAAAGTTCTACTGGATATCAAGGTGAGATATCTCAACTACAAGTATATTAGTTTTAACTCTTATCAATGTCATAGAAAAGTCTGATGGCTTCAAACTACAGCAGTCTTCCAATACTAAGGACTATGACACAAATTCAACTAGCAAGGATTTAAGTCAAAGCATTCCTAAAACAGCAAATACAGTAAGAGCTGTGTTACTAACCACTCTGCCTTTTTGCATGTGTCTTGGTCCTTGCAGGTTCCCGTTGCCAGCACCTTAATGGAGGAAAAAGTACTTTTTTCACTTGCTATAGCAGGTGATTTCAATAGAAAAACAACTTTCAAACACTAAAAGGATATAACAAATATCTTAAGTAACATGTCTTTTCATGCGTTATTTTTGAATAACAGTTTAAAGATCCTTCTTTTGCCCATAATCATTGTTTATATTTACAGTAAAAACTCTTAGGGAATAATAATTTTTTTAAAAAAGTACTTTATTGATTATGCTATTACAGTTGCCCCCAATTTTTTCCCCTTTTGACCCCCTTCCCTACAGCAATTCCCCCCATTAGTTCATGTCCATGAGTTGTGTATGTAAGTCCTTTGGCTTCTCCATTTCCTATATTATTCTTGTACCTACCAATTATGCTTCTTAATCCCTGTACCTTTCGCCCCATTCTTCCCCTCCCATCCCCGGCTGATAACCCTATCTATGATTCTGTTTCAGGTCTAGTTGTTTGCCATAACATAAATTTTATAATCACCCAGATTTCCTCTTGGTCCAACTGCTGGTCCCCCAAGGTGAAATGAGGGAGGTGGAGGCCCCAGAATTCCTGGTGCTGGGTTTGTAGATTGCTGCAACATGAATGGATCACCCCTAGTAATATGAAGACATAATATATAAGCAGCATGACAAAAACATCCATCAGAAACAATTAAGATTTATTGTTAAAATACTCCTCATATAACTATGGTTCTAATCTTTGGGGGCGTGCGTATGTGAAACAACTAGGGAAAAATCTTAATAGTGATAAAACAAAAATTACTACATAAAATAGTTTCTGAAAATTCTTTTACCCACACTGACTTTGCCCTCATATTCAATAAAAAAATTCAGAAAATATTTTGAAAGTTTAACCTGAATTCCTTACACTGATCTCCTTTACAAATGATAGCTTAAAATTTTTAACTTACATTGTGTGTCCTGTATCATTGTCAGGATTCCATTCTGGGTAGCTTTAAAAAGACCAGAAAATTAACTTTAAAATAAAACTGTACTTTTCACAGAGTAGCCTTGTTTGGCCTTTAAAATAGAGATTACTTAAGTTTAGTAAAGTTATATGAGTGTCTGTTAGATATATTACAGTTTAAACATCATATATAGATGCTTCCCCCCCCAAAATTTCAAAACTTCAAATTAATCCAAATGAACAAAAACAGTAACAAAAAAACAAAAAAAAACCTGTTCCATTCTGCTTCAAAATGTAGGTAATTAATGCCAGAGTCAATTTTTTTCTGTATTTAAGTCTTAAGTAGAAAAGTACTGCATAAGGAATTGGAAGTATGGGCTAGATGGGGAAAGGACCAACCACAGGTTTTCCTCCTCCTATATGAATACCAAGAGCACACTAGAAAGGACAGCCCCAACAGAACTAGACATATACGAAAATTTCAACTCCAGGAAACAATGGATTTTGTATGTGTTGCTCAAGCAGGGAGATTCTTCAGGAATTTCAATTTCATTCTAGCTTAAACTCAGAAATAAAGGAATCCCAAAACCAGAAAATACAACCTGAAGACTTCTGCTTAACAACTAACTTGTAATTGCTAACAACTAGCCCTCTTTTGTATAGTCAATATTTTTAAAGCATGTATTACTGTTACTGAAAATATTCTATGTTTCAAACACTATCTTTAAGTCTATTAAAAATTCTCGTTTGTATAAAAAGACTGATGTTAATTTACCCTAGAAATAACATTAAGTAACAACGTACCACTATCACGGAATCTAATATTCCATGTAAGATCCTGAGTCTAAATGTTTTACTTGTAAGTACCACTGCCTGGAGAGTATCAACTAGGCAGTAATAACAACGTGAATATTACATGTAAATAACCAACTCCCAAAAACCAATCAATGGCTGTTTCTGATTCATGATTAAGGATGCTTTAAAGGTATTTCAAACTCCTACATTTCAAGAAGAAGCTGGCATCGACGACTGTGACTTGCTCCATTGATATGTTGACTCCACTCCTGCAGCAAAGTAAATTAGTAGAATTAACAAAAAATAAAGCTAAAAATATTTTCATCTGAACCATTCAAACTCTAGAATGTTAATCTATAAGCAACATCATAGGTTGTACAAATACCTGCACATTCACTAATCATACTGACTTTAATTTAAAACTGTTTCTCTGAAGCCATGTATCTTGATCCTGCCCTCAAATACGCCAAGCACATTCTTGGAAAAACTGGATAACTTGGTTAATATACTAATAGACCTGACAGGGAAAAGATATCAAGTTAATAAAGATCAAGAATAGTAACTGACCTTGGATCAGCTAAGACAATCATTTCTGCTGCAGACCAAACTAAGTTATTCATGTCATACATTAGAAATGTTTTATAGCATTCTAAATATGAGAAATCATTCATGCTTATATCTACTTTTCTAGAAAATGTACGCTTTAAACGTGAACAATTAGTTAAAGATATAATCTTGGATTTCATCCAGCCTTTGAAGTATGATCCAAGGGTACTACAGACATAAAAAGCTAAGATGATTAAACAGAAATGGCTTTTCTAGGAAATGCTCCCCTTTTATCCAAAAACTAAGGTCCCACTGTATTTCCCAAAAAACAAGAAGCAAATTTCAATGCTTGTTTCCAACTTTTAGGAGAGGAAACATTGTAGTTAGTCAATATTTGCTTTGTGGTGATTTTCAATTTAATGGGATTAACTTTTTCCTATTTCATATATAAATGATTGATGTTTTAGGTAATGTAAGAAAAAGTTGTTAGGAAAAATAGGCTCTGCTGCACACTGCCTGGATTCCATTTCCAAGTTTTCACTTACTTGTTAGATGTGAATCCCTTGTACAAAATAAATTCACTGTGATTCAATATTCTCCTATGGTTTTATAAAAAGTAAATATTTAAAGGTAAACTGCTTATCAGAACACTGCCAGGCACATAGAAAGCACTCAGAAAGTCAACTATTAATAATACACTGCTTATAAAAGCTATCTTGTTTTATAATTCCTGCTTTTTAAGCATTATTGTTTCATAAATTCCCACAAAATGAGGCAACAACTTTTAGAACATTCATACTACCTAATACAATTATATTTGGAATATAAAACATAGGCAGTGTTTTTAAAAAGGGTCTCACAGCTGAATTAAAACAAGGAACCAAACTACAAGAGATGCCTTTTGAAAAACTTTAGGATTGTATTTTATAAACGGGATCCTAATTTTAAAAACTTATTTATATTACAAGTTTACATACATTCCTATGCCATAAGAGAATTAACTAAAACCCCATGAGAGAACTAAGATGGAATACATCCACACAGAATGGCACTTCTCAGAACTTTAAGAGCTCTCTCTCAAACCTAGGTTGTCTTTTGAAAATAATGGCTATTAACTAAGAAATTCAAAGAGACCTCTCCAGCTAGCTCTACATCCAGATATTGGGGATATCAAAAGGTTTTACTTGCAAAGCAACAGACCACTGACTTGTTGGAGGCCATTTTAAAAATGGCTGTAAGCAAGGGGAGCCATAGGTGAAGTTCACAAAATCCAGAAGCGGGATTAAACAAGTAATTTAGAATTTTCTGAACTAAAAATATTCTCAGATTTTACTTTTAAAATATTCTTGGAAAGTAATGTGTTGGGAGAGGAGTAGGATACCCTATTAAGTAAGGCACACTTCTAATTCATAGGAGATGGAAAGGGTCTCTAGTTGAACAGAAAATATTTATATCCAATCCCCCATGCCCTTTAAAGGTTCAAACTTATGCTAAGTTTGGCTGATCTTTCTAAATACTAAAGTACCAGGAAGAAGGCCAAGATGAAAGAATTAGTTACAAATCTCCCAAGCCCACCCCCTACTAATCTGCACTACTATATCTGATCTTTTAAGAGTCAAAGGGATTTTTGAAAACTTTTTTCTCTGGATTCTAGGTTGAGGTAATCCTCACATCAGATTAATAAAGAACAAGGATTCACTTTTTGAATTCAGAAGTTCTGTAGGAAAACTAAGTTATATAAAGAAAGGATAATTTGGAGAAGCAATTCTGGAATGGCAGAATAAAGAACATAACGTCTTCTAGAATAATACTAAAAGGAAAAGTATGAACTCAAGTGAAAAGACAGCGAAAGGGCAGTTTTCTTTAAGTGAAAGAATTTGAGGTTGTGTAGATAAGCAACTTGATGTTCTAAAATGACCTAGAAAGAAAGAAAAGCAACACCATCACTGAGTTACTTAAAATATCAAAAATAGTGATGACAAATTAGACGATGTTTTTCACCTAAAAGTTTCCTATTTCATATTAATAAGTTTTGATCATGTTAATGTTAACACTAAGTGAAAAGAACAGATTTTCCAAGTTATGCAGCAATACCAGAGAGCAGGATTAAATGTTTTAAAAAATTTCCATTATCTACTTTCGCCACAGGAATTTTCTCTAAAGTCATTGTTTCTACATCAGCTATCAAATAAGGACCACTGCTAAATGTGAATATTTAATTATTCTTTCAATAATGCAGGTACCCACAAAACATCAGTTGTGTTAAGGAAACTAGAATACATTGAGAATCCAGGTGATTACACTTCTTAAAACTGGTTCAATTTACAATTACAAGTTTTGTAAATAAAAGTCAAAGGGCCTCTAAACTGGTTCTGAAACAGTCCCAATAAAAACTAGCTAGGGCCTAAGCATTTTTACAGGTTAAAAGTACCTCTTGCATCATTTATTAGTATCGTTGTCCAGAAACTAGAAAGTAGCAAAATTTGGAGAAAAAATAATCATGTATATAAAATATAAGTTTTTTTCTGATTCAAGTCCTCCCATGGTTTCCTTTTGTGTTCCTTTACTCACTTTTCTATATGCAAGCAAGAAGGTTAAATTACTCTCAAAGTCAGAAGGCGACTTCTAACAAAGGTTTTGATTTATGATGACTCCAGTAACAAAGATTTTAAATCCTTACAATCATTTTCATTTGAGACACTAGTGATTTTCCTTGAAATTTAGAGATCCTACCTGAAAACATCAATCAATATTGCAATTACTGCAAACAGGCAAGAAGTTAATAAAAACATTTTGAGTCACCAAAGTTTATGGACCTCTTCGTTTAATCAACTCCCATCAGACCTAGAACTTGAAATTTAGTACTGAACAAAAACTAAATTCCATGATATACATAATATTATCCAACAAATTTGAAAAATAGACAACGCCAAAAACACCTACCAAACACAATTTCCTAATATTTATGACTTTTGGATTCTATGTCTTAAGTGAAAATTAATGTATGAACGTAAATTTAGCATTTAATGTTATTTTTTTTGGCATGAATTAAAGATTAAAATATTCCTTGTGTACTTGAAACTATACATTAATTCAAAAGATTTCGTAATAAAGAAATATATTAAGAATTACATTTTAAAAATTTAAAAAGTACTCTTTAAATTCAAATATAAGTCTCTATTAGTTATGAGACAAAAATAGATATGAACACAGAATATTGAACAAAAATCTCTAATTTGATTTACTCAAAAAACACATGAAAAGAAAATGACCTTTGCAGATGTTACTGTCAATAAATAAAATTTAAAAACCATATAACAGTAACCATCAATTTCATGGCAGCAACATGTTCCAGTTAGAATGAACTATACAGCACATCAGGAAAAACACATAGTCAGATTTATAGATCAAGCTAGTAGAGTGCTATAATGTTGACTTTAAGTCAACTGTACTGTATATTGGAAAAAAAAAAATCAGAGAACGAGTAAAATAGAAACGTTGCAAGAGAAAGGACAACATATTTAAAAGGGCATTTTGAAAAAGTTCCCATTTTGCCAGATGTAATAATTAAAGCAAAGGAGAATTCGATATACCTTTTTTCCCCCTCAAATGACTATATCAGAAGTCTAAGCCTAAGTCAGAAAAAGAATATGCTTATAAAGGAACACAGAGCAGGATACTGCAGTAGTTGATTTTTCTAAGTCTCTAAAGGATTAGATGCAATATGTGGTAATAAAAAGTGAGTTCTGAAGTATGTTTAAGAAAGTTGTGGAAAAGGAGAAAAAAAATGATGAAAAATTCCAGTCACAATATGAGAGTTTGTGTTAAAGGGAAATTAAAAAAGGAAGAATGAACTAATTTAAAATATAAAACATACTGAAACAAACACCAGGGCTCTACATTAACTTTCCCTGTAGCCACAGATAAGGAAAAAAAGAGAATTGTTCAAGAATCCATCTTTACTACATACAAATCAGCAATCAAGACAGATGGAGAGCTAAAATCTAGCATACTGAAATGGCAGAGCACATTGACTGCAAAAAAAAAAAAAAAAAATTACTTAATTCAACAAAGCAGACAAAAAAACTGCTTAAATATGATTAAGAAGAATATACTGATGCCAAAAACCAACAAGATAATCCCAGTGGATGACAGCTTTGTGGCCAGAAGTAATCTAGGCAGATTGTATTAATGTAAAGCCCTGGTTTAAAATGCTCAAAAAACAATTAAGCTTCCAAATAAAGTGTTCTCAAAAGTATAAAAATTCTTGATCAACTCTGTGTCACCAGACTACAGAATTAGAGTAAAAGAATATAGGTAAAAACAGAATAGACACTACAATGTAAAAGAAATTAGAAGCATCTGTTGTATTAACTCACCTTATTAGAATGAACTGGCAAATCACATATAGAGCACAGATGGGGATAACCCTTCGGTAAGAGTCCATGGAAGTCTTCAATATTGCTACTTGGAGGAGCGCCCCTCTTTTTCTCAAAGAGAGATCTCTCTTGTAAGGGACCAGGACCACGTCCCATTCTCTCATACTCACTGTCAAATTTATGATAGTTATGCGAGGTCTCGCCAAAAAAGGAATCATCCCTACACCTTTCTCCATCTCTTAATCTGTCATCTTCATAATCCATTCTGTCATAATAACCAGATTCTTGAGAACGACTTCCATGGTCATAATCAAGCACTGGGTTGAGACTAGGACCACGATCATCAAAACTATCTCTTCTAAAGTGCCTTTTATCTTCCCAATCATCCCTAGGTACTCTGTATGGTGGCTCCCGTGCAGCAGATCTGCCATCTCTACCATAACTTAATGTAGGGCCTTCTTCAGTTCTCCTCCTTTTAAGTTGTAGAAGGATTTGGGGCAAATTCTCAGGAGTAATCTTGTCCTCTGGATAACGACTCAGTTCATCTAAGTCTCTAGCAGACAAACCAAAGCTGGCCAAAATGTTACTGGCCTGGTCTGCATCTCCACGGTGTTGAGAAGACAAAGGGAGTGGACCTCTACTTCCAATGTTAAATATAGACTGCAAATTATGGGAAGAAGTACTAGCAGAAGACAGTGCACTATGAGCTCCTTGTTGATTCAATGAAGAACTCATTCCAAGATTCATTAAACTAGCAAGGCGTGCAGTACCCTGGTTCATCCTTCCAAGAGATGCTGGCATACTTAAAGACTGGGTAGCAGCAGCAAGAAGGCCTATTCCTGCTGCAGACAGGTCACGCCCATGACTCTGCGCGTCCCTACCGAGAGATGACTGCTGGAATGACTTGGACATTGCAGAACTATCTCTTTTCTAGTTTATAGATTTAAAAAAAAGTGTTTTAAGATGGCCAAAAAGAAAGCTCAAACTAGAAAACTAATTTAACTGTGCTTCAAAAAATGGTAACGCCAAGAAAAAGGATCAATAAGGACTGTAGAATCTTCTTCAAGCTGAGAACCAGCAGACAACTCTGTAGAAAAATAAGCAATTTTAGTCATAAATCCCTTTAAGTAGATGCCGTTTTTTAAAGAAAAAAAACTTATGCATCATGTTGATTAAAAAAAAAAACATTCAAGATCTCAAACTTAACAAGGAATTTATTATATATCTTAAACAGATTCCAGATGTATGCAGAGCCTGCATATATTTAAAAAGTAGTCTTTCATGCTAGTTTACCTATTAAAAGGAATTTCATACTAAATTTAAAAACATTTCAATCGAAGGGTTAGATGTATGATATGTACATCAAAATTTCAGTAAAAATATAGATGGGACTCTTCTTTCAGAAGAATAAAAATACACCCTATAGTATGATGCTTAAGTTCCAGAAGACTAAAAACAAAACAAAAACAAAAAAATCAATGTCAAGTCAAAGATGAATCCGTTGTATTCTGCTTTAGAAAATGAGACCTATTATAACTATCAGAAAGAACCAAGTAAAATCACGACTAAATGAAGTTTAGGTGTCAAGTACCTAATATAAGATCTAAGACCAAATACAATAGTTGAGACCTTTATACAGCAAAATCAATTTGAGGTAAAGACAGATGTGAAGAAAATTAAGTGACTTCCTACAGTTCAAGGATTCGGCACAAATTTAAGCCATATAACTAACTGCCTTCTTACTGTCTATCCTATGTTAGGCAGTGTTTATTTCATTTCTAATCTTACAAGGTTAAGAAATAAGTATGGTGAGTATAGAAATAAGAGACCTCCCAAGAAAAACCCAAATACAGGAAGTGTAGGTGACTTAAAGAAGTGAAACCCCCCCAAGTTAGCATCCACCAACACTTATTTAATGTTCAGGGCTTCAGCACCTCTAGAGTTCAAAACAGGTAAAAATGAAAACAAGATCTTGCTTGCACAGACTTCTGGAAACATTTCCCAAGAATAGCCATAATCAAGTGAAAAATTTAAATTCTGAATACAATCACCCAAGTTCTGTTTCTAGATGAAGTTATTTTCATTTTCTTCCTTAAATCATTATTTTTAACCTCAGTTATGTAGAAATTTGCAAAGTATTTACATGATTCTTATAAAATAGTTAAATGATGTACATAACAAGTAGCCTTGATGAAACAATTTTTTATAATCACAACTACATACAGAAGTTTTGAATTGTTTGCTACAGAGTTCTGTTTAAAGGCTTTGTTCAGTAAGTTTTATGTTTGATCATCTATACACCTAAGTACTGATAGTGCAATACATTAAACTTTATTACAATAAAAACCAGGCAATAGTCAATAGCTACAAGTCTGCTGGAACAAATTCCACCAATGATAGAATAAAGCAAGGAAACACTGGACAAATACAGTGGTAGAGGAAGTATTAAAAAAAAAAAAAAAAAAAGATTACAGGCAGGACTACATTTTACAAAAAGATGTAAAAAAGTTAAAAAGACACAGAAATGCTATCAGAAGTGACTGGAATTACAGACGTTTTTGCACACCAAGAAAGATGAACTTGAGAAAGGACATCAAAGAAACTAGTTCTGGATGAGATCCACTATATAAACTAATTAGGCTTTAGATAAGATTAATAAAAATAAAGACAAGAGTTAAGTGGACTTTCTTGGATGAAAGTTTCTTTGATATGTCTTGTAAATGCCATACAGAAAAGCATTTGAAATACTGTGTAAAAATATTGGTAGGACCATCTAAATATTCATGTATACTTTACTGTAAAAGATCAAAACTTTTATAGGGTTTTCAGAATCAGTATTTCAAAGTACCAAGGTTATTATTAATTGCAGTTTTGCTCTTCATGTTATAGCCAAAGCTTTGTATTATTGAAAAGCCAGTTTTTAAAAAGAACTACTGTTTTCCCTCAGGGAAATTATACAATACTAGTATGATCATGTGTAAAACGTTTTTAAAGATCTTATTTATTTTCAGAGAGGAGAAGGGAGGGAGAAAGAAAGGGAAACATTGATGTGCAAGAGAAACATCCATTGATAGCCTCTCGCACCCCCCCCCCAACTGGGGACCTGGCCCACAACCCCGGCATGTGCCCCAAAAGAGAATCAAACCAGTGAACCTTAGGTTCGCAGGCCGGCGCTCAATCCACTGAGGCACACCAGCCAGGGCATGTGTAAAACTTTTAAATATCATATTTTAAGAAAATGCTTGTTGGATTAGAAATCTCCATTACTTTTCTTTATAAGGTACAATGAAAAAAATGGAACTGCAAAAAAGAAAGGTTAAGAGACAGTAAAAGATAACCTTAAGGTAAAACAGAAAATGGATGTCAGAAAGAGGGCAAGACAAACGATGTAAATCCCATGACAACTTGTAATTTCATTAAGAATAACCTTAAATACATCCCCACACAAGGACATGAGAGTAGTATTACTGAAAAGGAAATTAAGCTAGACCTTTGAAACACACATAATTTTAAAAAAAAATTCTTATATATTTTTTATTAGAACAAAGAAACTAAGAAATCAGACATGACAATATTGTTTAAAGAGCTTTTATAAAAAGAATTCCTTTAGGATCTTTGGTCAGCGGTAAACATTAAGACAGTCATTTTAAAAGGCTCATGTAAGCAAGAACTACTGCCTATTAAAGTTAGCACAATACTGAGATGTTTACTAAAGATTTTTAAGAGTAGCTAGCTTCTTTTACTTTAGGTTTCTTCCCATAATTATATGATTGCCTTTTCATAGTATACTAGAGGTCAATAAAAGTTTGAAAATTGTTGGAGAATTGTAAAATGTAATGTCAAAATCTTAATTACCTATTTCAGAACATTTTACTTACAAAAAAAGTGTATCTTCAGCCTCCCATCAGGAAAAATTTAAAAAGGGCTGACATTATCCATAATTAGGTTTCACAAATGCTGTTTACTACAATCTGATACAGTACTTAAATTCTATTTTTAAGATTTTTTTCTTTCTTTCTAGAAAGAAGGGAAGGGAGGGAGAAACAGGGAGAGAAACATCCATCAGTTGCCTCTTGCACACCTCCAACTGGGGGCCTGGCATGCAACTGTGACATGTGCGCTGACCCAGAAATGAACCAGCGACCAGTTTGAAGGCCAGCACTCAGTCCACTGAACTATACAAGCTGGGGTGGATACTCAAATTCTTAACAAACAAGCTTAAAACTCATCTTTATAGGCAATTCTATTAAATAACCTATAACTTAAAGCTAGTTTACGGTCTAACTGTAAATGCTACTAAATATGTTAGCTTCATGTTCAACATCTGAACAAATACTAACTGTATGTACTGTTAAGAATTAACTTTCAAGTTAATATTCGATCCTTCCACTCCATGAATAGCTAGCTATCTGATATTCTTTACTGGATTTATTTTTGTTCCCAATGAAAAGAAGTGGAATATTACAAGTATTTTGAAAAACAAAGCTTAACATACTCAGAAAGTTCATGAACAAAAGCAAATGGTTGTTCCATATCTAATTTCCTATATAAAATAAAATTACCTGTTAGTCTATTATTCATTCCTTTACTTATTTAGCATAATTACTAAATAAGCATAAACAGATGTTAGTTCCTTAAAAGATATTAAAAAAGAAAATTTTCAGCTTCTAAATTCAAAATTGTAAAAGGCTATGTTTTAATGGTATGGATCTTTAGCTATGTTCTTAACTGTGTGAATTACTTCTTTAAAACAACTAATTTTAAGATGACAGACCCATAAAATTTGTAGATACTCAGGAAAAAAAAAAAAACACACCTTCATGCTGATATTATTTTAACCTTTCATTTCACATAAAAACTTACAAGCAACAGCCAGAAAACTATAGTTTCTTACAGTCTTTTTCCCTTCTGAATTAAAAACACAAAGGGTACAAGAAATTCTCATATTTCCCAAATGTTCTATCAAGGTCAAACATCCTTGTGATTTAACTTATTCTTGTGAAAATATGCCAAATGTGTTTAAGGTAGCAACCAACAATACCAACACAGTAAAAATGTCCTAACCATGTCACCAGTAGATGGCAGGTATAGCTCACTATTAGTAATTTCAAAGAAACATTATTTGAAAAGGTAGCTGTCTAATTTTTGTCAGCTACAAGAAGGAAAAAGAAGATGCATTTATTTCCTGTGGTCAGAACTTTCAAACCAAGCACCTTAATCATTTCCAATTAAAGTACAGGGTTAGACCCTGGCTGGGTAGTGTCACCCCAAATACACCAAAGTTGCAGGTTCAATCCCTGGTCAGAGCACATACAAGAAGCAACCAATGAATGCATAAATGGGTGGAACAACAAACTGATAGTTGTTTCCTTCTCTCTCTCTCAAATCAATTTTTTAAAAAAAGTGTAGATTGCTGGTATCCATGAGAGAACTACTGAATTTACTGGGAATGGTGCCTTGAACTTTGCATAAAGTCAGGGTTAGGTTAATTATTCCTTAGTTTTCTTGCTTATTAATTTTATAGTTTATCAACATTTTTATTGTAAAGTGTAATTTATTTCATTTAAAGGTTTAATTTTTCAAAAATTATTATATCTGAGGAACTATTCAGTTTTTTATATAGATCTTGAGCTACTTTAAAACCCTATTCTCTCTTATCTATTCTTCAGTGTTATAATTTCATCTCATTATTGCATACTTATTGAGTAACTTAAAAACGTTTTTCAGGATAAAATAAACAACGAATTAATTTGAACAGTAAACCCCAAGGGGACTCCTACGGGCCCTGGAGTTGGTCGGGTTTCCTCTTCCTCCTCTTCCCTCAATAAACCTGGTGTAAAAATCTTTATAAATAAATGAACAAACAAACAAACAAACAAATAGTAAACCCTTAGGAAATAAAGCCCCAGCTCTTGTTAATTTCACTTTTGTGTAAAGCAATACATGCAATATGTGCTTCATCACACAATAGGAAAGATTAAACATAAATGTAGAGCCGAAAGGCTGGGGGGGAAAAAAAAAGCAGACACCAATTAGGACTACTGCTCTTAATCCATCTCACAGACCTGGATTCAACTTCTAGACCACTTCTTGATTATTAGGCTACCAATAAAAAAGTGTTGTAAAGGGTCTGCAGCTGCTAACATAGAAAATATGTTTATCAGCAGAAGGAATTCCTAGTCAGATTTGGAATATTTTTCTTCTTCCTACCTTGAAAATTTTTTCCTACTTTCAATTAGACATTAAATATTTTCAGACTAAAGCAATAAACGAAACTGGTTAGTAAACCCATACTACAGGATAGAAAGTCATTCCACTTACTGGACAATTTTGACTTATTTGATCTGATATTACTAACTTGGCTTACTCTTTTCTCTACTTACAAATAGCAAAATTAGTAGTTTTCATCAAGGCACCATTCTGCACCCTTAGGATTTTTGCCTGTACTCTATGTTCTATTTTCTTGGCTCCCACAAACTCTTGTACAACTCTTTGATTTGGTATATACTGAGATTTTTGGAGCCCAAAATGCCCCGATTTATATCCTGGTTCTATTACAAAATAGCTGTGTGACCTTGGGCAAATTACTTGTTTCCCATATGTAAAATGGGAATAAAAATACCTATTTCATAAGACTGTTAAGATGCAATAAATTAATCTACATAAAATACCTAGTATGGTGTCTGCTACATGGTAAGCACACACAATATCAACTATGTAATCTGATCCTTAAAACAAAAGAGAAAACAAACTTTAGAGATAAAAGGACTGACCAAGAGATGCATGCACAAAGACCTTATAAACCTTTCACTTGCACTGTTATCTTTGTCTCATCCATTTCTATAAAAGCCAGAATTCATATTTGAACCTTGTTACCAAACCTGAAATCAGCTTAAAAGACCAGATTTAAAGACCGGTAGTAATTAAGACAAATAAAATTGAAGAACAGAAGTGGATTCCAGTGAAAGCAGACAAATTAAACCTCTATTTTATTCACTCTCCACTGCCAATCTACCTTTAAATTACCATCTCATTCTCCAGAACAAAGTCCTTACACCTCTATTTCCTCTGCCATAAACTCACTGGAGATCTTCAGTTCTGTTGCCTGCCTTTCAGCTGGCCTCCTTGCATGCATCCATCCATGCCCAGTTTCCAATATAAAGTTCTGAAAACATCACTCATTATCTTCCACTCTACTACTTAATAACACTCAACACCTTACTACTTACCACATGAAGTCCACACTGTGGTCTTCAATGCCTTTCATATATTGGTTGCCTCCTACTTACCTAAACCCACTCTCCACTATACACCACCACCTCATGAGAGAGGTCATTTTATGAGTAGTTAGAGGCTGCTCAGTAACTGTGCAAATTATTAGCTGGAATGTGTCTCTCCTCTCATTATTTAAAACTAGTAAGGCCATGCACCTCCACTTTATATAATGCATTATACAAACCAATGTATACATTCTTAGAAAGAGAACATTAACAAAACCTTAGGTAACTTTTATCTATCAATATCCAATGCATTATTCCTCCACCACTTCTGCCATTGTTTTTAAACTTTATCACTTAATATGTACCTTAAAAACCATTAATTTTGTATTAACATTTTTATTAATTGACTTAATATGTATGTAGTTAAAAACTTGCTTTTAAAAACTCATTTTTACATGAATTTTCACCGCAATATATACTAGTATGGTACATATACTTATTTGTTCTGCAATTGATGAACATTCAGGCTTTTTCCAGTTTCTTGCCTTACCAAGAACACTAAAATTTCTCGGTGTCTCCTCCAAGAAACACCAAGATGTAAATGTAAACTACCTCCTCCTCCATGGTGCTGTTCCAGAATACCAAAGCCCATACGAGGGTACATTTAAGCATCAGTTATTCTGATTTTCACAACTCACAGCAAGAATACTTTTAGTACTGGGTTGGCAAAAAAGTCCATTATGTTTTTTCCATACAAATGCTCTAGTAGTGCTTAGTTGTCTTTTAACTTTTTTCAAAAGAATTTTGTTAGACTGTATTTTGACAACTGTCATATCAGCTGCGTTAAAAAAAAAAGCATACCAAAATTGGTGACTTTTTGTGCAGACATTTTAATATTGAAGACGGAAGAGAAGCAACATTTTCAGCACATTACGCTTTATTTCAAGAAAGGTAAAAGCACAACTGAAACGCAAAAATTAAGATTTTGTGCAGTGTATGGAGAAGGCATTGTGACTGATCATGTGTTAAAAGTGGTTTGTGAAGTTTCTTGGTACTACTAACATTTGGCGAAATAAGTCTTTGTTGTGGAAGATGTTTAGCAGTATCCACTAGAAGCCAATAGTGAGAGATGGCCAACATACCCAAAATATCCAGATCAATATAAAGTTATTGGTGAATATATATAAAAAAATTATTTTACAGAAAAAATAAAATAAACAGACGTTTTGGCCAACCAATACAAATGTTTGTATTTATTTGATATTGCTATTCCTTTCCCAGCCACTGCCTGCTCAAACACCTGACTGTAAAATTTTACACATGGCCCTGGGTTGTATGGCTCAATGGATTGAGTGCTGGCATGCCAATCAAAGGTATGCTGGTTTGATTCCTGGTCAGGGCACATGCCTGGATGTGGGCCACGTCCTCAGGTGAGGGTGCGCAAGAGGAAACCACATACTGATGCTTCTCTCCCTCTTTCTCCCCCCGTTCCCCCATTCTCTCTAAAAATAAATAAAATCTTTAAAAAATAAAATAAAATTTCACATATGGTGTTAGGTTCTTCTATATCAATGAAAGATGTTTAATATCCTAGTAATCACAAAGGGTTGGGGAGAGAACTGTACAAATCACCTTGAAAAACCTTAAAGTTCACTACCAATCCATGATACTGAAAATTCAAGATCCTATTTCAGAATCTATTATCAATGCACTACTTTCCATGCCTGTTGCATTTACTGCCTGTCCACTATGACATCCACCACAGGTGGCCCTCCCACCCTTTGCTCTTCTTATCCAGCAACACATGGAACAGCAATAACTGGGAAGAACTACATCCAGCCCTCACCATGGCACCCTTTTTTGTTTTCCTACTAACAGATTTCTGCCTCAGATATGTATCAGACTAACTGGGACTCTGGATCAAAGAGAATGTCAAGAGATATGCCACTTAAAAAACTTTCCAGAAAAAAGTATTTTATATAAATTAGCCTTTAAACTGTAGAATAGCTTTTTTAAAAAATGTAATTAATCCAGTGAGAAGGCCCACTACATAGCTAAGAATTAAAAGAGCGAAACTGCACCTTCTACAACACTTTTACCCTACCCCTAAAGAACCCAGTATCCTCTATCCAAAAGAGAGTCAAGTACACTCAGAACAGGTTGCCCTCAACTGTAGGACACAATGCAATTCTAACTAAACAAGGTATAAAACAAAAGATGTGCTAAGAACATCTAATGAACCCTTATCCAATTCTTTGGTTTTGCTCATTCTTAAAATAGTCAATGGCTAGGATACATATTGTAAACTACTTAGCATTAGTCCTAGTATAGCAAACTTAGTATTTTAAAATAATGTTTTCAGATTCCTATTTTTGTCTAGATACAATAACCAGAGTATCTTACACAACAAGCACTACTGCTTTCTGTCACTTGTAAACTGCACTTCAGACTTCAAGAAACTGGATCACTTGTAACAATTCCCATCAAAAATACACAAGAATCCTAAAAAACAAAACAACACAAAATTCTGGTCTTTTAAACAGTTCTAACATTACAAAAATGTTCCCTTTCCCTCCCTCATTACAAAAGTAAATATAATTTTTTGGGGAAGTTTCAGAAAAACACGAGGAAGGAAATACAAATCCACAATGCCACCAACATTCAGAGCTAACATGTTGGGGTGTATTTCTATTTTTATGCATATTTAACATTCTTTTATACAACAAAATTTAAAACCTGGCATCAGTAGTTTTATTACATTTTCTTTCTTTCCAATTTATACTATATTCCATTATCATTTTCCTGTCATTACTCTCCTCTTATAGCTGTATATTTGCATTTTAAGGCCATAGTAAGATCTCCAAATGTTGAATCTTTCACTTTTTAATGAGCTTAATAACAGAGATGAACATTTATGTACATAAATCAATAACTTCCTTGGGCTTTAATCTATAAAATTAGGGATACGAACTACATTTTATTTTTAAAATTATGTAATACACTTTCTTCGCATTCCTCAGTTAAAATTTATCTTTAACTGACTTGTAATATTATTAGCGTTTACACTTCTCAATAAGTATTCATAAAGTTTGAAGACTCCTTTAACATAATATTCAGATCAAGGGTGGTTAAATCCTTAATTAGTTCAAAACACTACATAAAAGCAAGAAGTATGTAAAGATGATAAAAAGAAAACTTCCTCTCTAGGTAAAGTATATACTAATATTATTAGAATATAATGTTAAATGTAAAGGAAGAAATGTAAATTTAAAGCACTTCAACACAAACATCTTCTGACTAAAGATCGCTTTTCCAAATGTTACATAACCAACCAGAAAAATGCTCATGGAGTACTTCAATTCTATTTAATTGAGTTTGCAAAAACGTTCTTACAATTAAGTGGATACACACTACAGTTTTTTCGGGACAATATGTCTTCCCCGCCTTGATTACTAAAATACTAATGTTGAAAAACTTTTGACGATAAACTGCGTAGGTGACTAACCATTGAGTTTTTAAAAGGAAATTTTATTTTCAACATTTAAGTCTTAAGATATATTTTTGCCCGCAAAGTAGTTTAAATTTACCTAGGAGAAAACTATCTTATTTTTAAAAATCTTCAACCACGCTCTGTACAACAAGCAAAACACCTCATCAATACAAAAATCTCATAAGTACAGCCTGGGAAATCAACGACTCTCACATTACTCCAACGCACTTGAACGACTAGAAATTTCGGAATCGCCATAACCGTTCTAGAAATATCTGGATGGAAAAACTGTGAGCTCATGGGAATATTCCACAGATAGGGCCACAGAACGGTATAAACCTAGGAAATATTCCTCTACGGTAAATGGGAAAAGTCCCTGTAGAACACAGAATGAACATCGCACAGCGCTGGCAATGAAAAGAACATCGATACAATGACTACCACGGTACTCCAAACCCTTTGTCTACAAACCGGAAGGTCCCACGCGACACGTTCCTCTCTAGAGGAACCTAGGTTTATAGTATTTTAATAAGGGGAAAAGGAATTTGCGGTGACTCTCTAAAAAAGAACAAATATCCTGCCTTGCAGCGCACTGCAGAGGGCTTTATCCACGACGCAATACCAAAAAAACAAGCGCCAACGTTTCATTTTTCGGCCATTTTTAAGCGACTGGGGGTGGGGAGGAATTGTTTGAGGTTCGGCTAAAATAGCGCGCGCATGTGTCGGCAGGCTACAGAGGAGTCTTAGGGGGCGCTATGAAGCGATGGGTAAGGGGCAAAGCGAAGGCCCTGACTCCAAAAAAATAAAAAAACACGAGGCTCAAATCTCCGAGCTTTTCAGTCTGCGAAATCCTCCATTTTGGGATACATTTTCAGGCCCACAATGCAAAAAAGAAAGCAAACATGTGGAACTAGCACTATCCAAGGACTTCGCTCTCTTAATTATCCTCCCCAAACGGCAGGCCCCCTAAGGATAGTCGGTCCCTCAGGCCTTCAGTGCTCCTCCCTTCTTCTCAACGCTGCAACTCGCGTGTAACGGGCTGGTCGTCCCGCCCCCGCCCACAGAAAGTCCAGGACGCGGGAAGCTCGGTTGATCGGCTGCCCTTGGCAGCCCCCGACTCTCCCACCGCACCCCAAGCCCTTGGCTGGCCGCGTGTCTCCCTCCGGGACCGCTCACCTCAGCCGCCCGAGGAGGTTGGTGGCGCCGCCACTGCGCTCCCAACATGGCGGCCGCCGAGGAGGCGGCTCACATACGCAGCGCGGAGGCAGAGCGAGCGAGCGAGAAAGGCGCGCCGCCGGCTTCCCACAGCCCCTGTCGCCGTCGCTGCCTCCTCCGGACTGACGCGAAGAGCCCCCGGCCACCCCACCCCGATTCTTACCCGTTTCACGCCTACCTTAATGAAAAGGAGAGCGGAAAGGAGAGACACCTCTCTCCGAGCGAGCGGGACGCGGAGGCTCCCACAATCCCTCGCAGCAACGGCGCTGGTAAGAGGTGGCGGCCGCGGCAGCAGCCAAAAAACCCACTCTCGCGAGAGAGCTTGCCCCCACCCACCTCGGATCTTGTTTCTGAGCGCGCCAGACCCCTCCCCCTCACCAGCGGGAGCACTTAGCTCTCGTGCTCTGCTGTGGTCGTTTTTCTCTAATAGTGGAGCCCGCCTGTGGCGGGAAGTACGGAAGCAGCTACAGCCAACGGGTTCGAGTCCCATTCCCTTCCAAAACCTTTTTCCAAACCCTTAAATTGCATGGTGTTAAGTTTAAGTAGGATGTGTTAGAATCAAGTCGCGGGAGCCCTGGCTTAGACCAGATTTCTATCCTCAGGCTATTCTGATTATTCGCCGAAGAATTGTAGGAAGCGACAGGAAGGGGGAACCAATGCCATTTTGACTGCTTTTTAATACCAGGAATTCTGTGCTGATGGTATTCATTGAGGCGTAAGACAGCGAACCCATCCCGCCGAAAAGACGGGCATCACCAATTGGTGAATTTGACTAAATGTAAAACTGTTGAGACCGATAGGTTCTCTTTGAGCAAGGAAATAGCAGGAAAACCTGTGGCGGACGTTGATAAATTGCATAGATAAGGCTGCCGGAAATACCCATTTCCCTGGGGTTTCAAATGCAAAAGCAGAGGGACAGTCTCCTTCTGAAGTCTGAAGTAAATCAGTGAATACAAGTCCAGATTTTTATAATCTTAAGTGTGCTGAGTCAAACTGGCATCTTCGGAAAATTATTCTGGCTCCACTGTGAAGATAGTGGAGGGGCATATATGGAGAAGACTAGAGACAAGTAGAAAATTGAAGAGATCATTTAGGACAGAAAGCAGCTAGTCCTGTTAATTTGAGTGGATTTGGGAGATGAGGGAGAGAAATGTCATGTATGAATGACAAATCTAAAGTTAGCAGTGCTATTGAGGGGGCATTGGAAGATGTTTCAGCTGAGGAGACAATAGACGACTCTAGCATCAATATTTTAAGTATATTTTATTGCTTATGCTGTTACAGTTGTCCCAATTTTTTCCCTTTGCCCCCCCTCCACTACGTATCCCCCTTTACCACCAGCCACCCCCCCCCCTTTAGTTCATGTCCATTGGTCGTGCATCTAAGTTCTTTGGCTTCCCCTTTTCCTATACTATTCTTAACATCGCCCTGTCTATGTTGTACCTACCAATTATGCTTCTTGATCCCTGAACCATTTCCCCCTTTCCTCTCCCTTCCCCCTCCCAGCTGATAATCTTCCAAATGATCCCCATACCTATGATTCTGTTCCTGTTCTGGTTGTTTCCTTAGTTTGTCTTGGTCTCCGTTTTTATTTCTTAGATTCAGTTGTTGAGAGTTATGGATTTGTGTCATTTGACATCAATTTTTTTTTAATTAATTATTTATTTATTTATTTATTATTTTACTTTTAGAGAGGGGAAAGGAGAAAGAGAGGGAGAGAAACATCACAGTGTGGTTGCCTCTCACTCATGCCCCCAAATGGGGACCTGACGTGCACCCTAGTAATGTGCCCTGACTGGGAATCGAACCAGTGACACTTGGCTTGCAGGCCGATGCTCAATCCACTGAGCCAAAGCACCCAGGGCTTGACATCAATTTTTAAAGTCAGGAGTGGTATTTACAGGTCTTGAGCTGGGAGAAAATGGTGTGTGTTAGTGGCAAATCTGACTTGATATAAATGAAGCAATGGGAGTTGACAGTGTGGTGAATAGAGGCTTTAGGACCAAGTCTTCAAAAACTAACCAGGTAGAGTTGAATGGCAAAGGAGACTGAGTTGGGAGGGGGGGGAAAGAAAGAAAAGATATGGCAAAAGAGAGGAGGTACAGAAATTTTGCTGCCTTGACAGCCAAGATATTTAAAGGACAAAAAGATCACCAGGGTCAAATGCTATGAAGGTCAGACTAGGAGTGAAACCATCTACACAAGTTAGGAACATGGGCATTACTGTTAACATTGAATTGCTTCCAGTAAAGTGGGAGAAATCAGACTGGAGGTGCTGAGTTTATGGGAAGCAGGAAGATGGAAACTATCCAATGCAGAAGAGGTTAGCTATTAAGAGACTGGTGCAGCTCAGTTGGTTGGAGCATTGTCCCATAACCGAAAGGTTGAGGGTTCGCTTCCTGGTCAGGGCACATACCTAGGTTGTGGGTTCATTCCCCAGTCAAGGCGCCCAGTCAAGGCGCGAATGGGATGCAATCAATTGATGTTTATCTCTCACATCGATGTTTCTTTCTCCCTTCCTCTGTCTCTAAAAGCAATGAAAGATGTTCTCAGTTGAGGATTAAAAAATATGTACTTTTTTAAAAAGTGGGGATAAAATGATGGATAAGAGAAACTGCCAGCTTGACCATTTTGGTCTGAAGAAGCAGTTTGCACAAGAAATCTGGCCTCAAGGTGGACCTGACTGTGAACAGAGATGGATCAAGAGCTTTATGCATGTTTCTGTTACTGGAGAGTGGAAATGGTGGGCACTAGGGATGGTAAGGAATGTGTCTACAAAGCAGGAATTTCTACTGAGACTTTGAAAGGTCTAAGTGACAAGTTTGATACAGCTATATTATACAAGCCTTTACATTTTTTTAATTTATTGATTTTAGAGAGAGGAAAACATCAATTTTTTGTTCCACTTATTTATGAATTTATTGGTTGATTCTATTTTTAAAAAGTTTATTTATTTATTTATTTTCAGAGAGAAGGTAAAGGGGGAAGAAAGAGAGGGACAGAAACATTGGTTGGCTGTCTCTCATATGTGCCCCGACTGGGAACCAAATCTACAACCTAGGCCTGTGCTGTGACTGGGAATCAAACCAACCAGTGACCTTTCATTTTGCAGGGCGATGCTCAACCAGCTGAGCCACACTGGTTGATTCTTGTATGTGCCCTGACCAGGCATCAAACCCTTTTGGCTAAATTCAAGTGTACATAACAGGATAGCATCTCAATTCAGACTGATAATGAAGACATTTGCAATTTTGAGTACAGGAGACATTGACTGAGGACATGTATTGGGTTGGCCAGAAAGTTTTTTTTTTTTTTTTCCATAAGGTGGCTCTCGTAGTGCTTAGCTGTCTTTAACTTCATTTGAAGCAATTTTGTTAGATTTTATTGTGACAGCTGTCATATCAGTGTGCATTAAAAAAAAAAAAACCTTATCAAAACTGGTGAATTTTTGTGTAGCCACTTTAATATTGAAGATGGAATAAGATATGCAACACTTTCAGTGTATTATGCTTTATTATTTTGAGAAAGGTGAAAATGCCACTAAAATGCAAAAAGGATTTGTACAGTGTATGGAGAAGGTGCTGTGACTGATTAAACATGTCAAAGATGGTTTGCAGATTTCTGGCCAAGATGGAGGTGTAGGTAGACAGGCTTTGCCTCCTGGCACAACCATAAGAAGGATTATTATCTACCTCAAAACAAAAATCGTCCAGAAATGCCAGAAAATGAAACTTCATGGAAGTCTAACAAAGATTTAAGGAAGTAGGAGAGGCAGAGAGGACATGATGTGGCAGCTGCGGCAAGGTAGTGGCTGTGGCCAGCAGAAAAAGCAGTCACACATTATAAAAGCCAGGAGGGACACCTGGTGAGCGATCCCAGCCCCAGGCCAGACCATACAGCTCACAGTTCCAGTGCTGGGAAAATAAAGCCTCATTGCTTCTGGCTGTGAAAACTGGTGGGCTTGGTGCAGTGGAAGAAACTATTAGTCTCTTAGGAGAGTCCATTTCAAGGGCCCCCAGGGTCCTAGAACATACACAAAAACACCCACTCTGGGAACCATCACCAGGGCAACAGCTAGAGGGGTGCCAGTTGCATATGGCAAGCAGGTGAGTGACTGGGCCTGACCCCTCCCCCACATACAGCACCACAAGGTGGTGAAACGGGCTGCTCTCCCCTGGCAAATACCTGTGGCTTCACCCCTTACAAAGTGACAGGTGCAAAAGCTCTACCTAATACACAGAGGCAAACACAGGAGGCTGTCAAGATGAGGAGACAG
Source organism: Furipterus horrens (assembly GCF_987537825.1). Taxonomy (NCBI): domain Eukaryota; kingdom Metazoa; phylum Chordata; class Mammalia; order Chiroptera; family Furipteridae; genus Furipterus; species Furipterus horrens. Next base: position 74,644,555 of record NW_028327180.1, read on the forward strand.
AGAAGTAGGGTCCAAAAAGGTAGCAGAGGGAGAACTAAGCAAGGAAGAGATAGCCAAACTAACAGACTCAGAGTTCAAAACACTGGAGATAACAATGATCAGAGAAATGAGGCAAACGCATAAGGGAAGAAGTGAAGGCTAGACTAAGTGAAATGAAGAAAAATCCACATGAAACCAACAGTGAAGGGAAGGAAGCCGGGATTCAAATCAATGTACTGGAACATAAGGAAGAAATAAACAGTTAACCAGTACAGAATGAAAAAACGAGAATTGAAAAAAACAAGGAGAGGCTTAGGAACCTCTGGGGCAGCTTTAAACATACCAACATCCGAATCATAGGGGTGCCAGAAGGAGAAGAGGAAGAGGAAGAAATTGAAACCTTTTTTGAAAAAATAATGAAGGAAAATTTCCCTAATTTGGCAAAGGAATTAAGACATACAGGTCCAGTAAGCACAGAGTCCCAAATAAGATGGACACAGAGAGGAACACATCATAATTAAAATGCCAAAGGTTAAAGATAAAGAGAGACTCTTAAAAGCAGCAAGAGAAAAGAAGAGTTACCTGCAAAGGAGGTATCTCTCCCATAAGACTATCAGCTGATTTCTCAAAAGAAACTTTGCAGGGGTATGGACTTGGGGGGGATTGCTGGGGGAGGGGGGAGCTGGGGGGAGGGGAACAAGGGAGAGAAAATTGGAACTGTTGTAACAATATAATCAATAAAAAACATTAAAAAAAAAAAAAAAAAAGAAACTTTGCAGGCAAGAAGGAGCTGGCAAAGAAGTATTCCAAGTGATGGAAAGCAAGGACCTACAACCAAGATAACTTTATCTAGCAAAACTATCATTTAGAATAGAAGAACAGATAAAATGCTTCCCAGACAAGGAATTCATCTTCACCAAGTCCTTATTTATGAAATGTTAAAGGGACTTATTTAAGAAAAAGATAAAAACTGAACAGTAAAATAACAACAAACTCACAACTATCAACAAATGAACCTAAAAAAACAAAAAGTAAAACAAACTAAGCAAACAACTAAAACAGGAACAGAACCATAGATATGGAGAGCACATGGAGGGTTATCAGAGGGGACGGGGAGAGGAAAGGGGAAGGGGGAGAATGGGGGAAAAGGTTGAGGGATCAATAAGCATAACTGCTGGGTACAAAATAGACAGGGGGATGTTTAGAATGGTGAAGTAAATGGAGAAGCCAAAGAATGTATATGCATGACCCATGGACATGAACTAAGGGGGCGAGGGAATTGCTAGAGGGAAGGGAGGTACCAGGCGGAGGGGGGCAATGGGGGAAAAAAATTGAGACAAATGCAATAGCATAATCAATAAAATATGCTTTAAAAAAAGAAGAAATGCTGAGCCCTGGCTGGTGTGGCTTAGTGGATTGAGTGCCAGCCTGAGAACCGAAAGGTCACTGGTTCAATTCCCAGTCGGGGCACATGCCTGGGTTGTGGGCCGAGTCCCCAGTCTGGGGTGTGTGAGAGGCAACAGATTGGTGTATCTCTCCCTCTCTTTCTCCCTCCCTTCCCCTCTCTCTGAATAAATAAAATCTTTAAAAACAGAAAAGAAATGCTGAAACTGGAAAAAAAAAGTTGTTTGCGAAGTTTTGTGCTGGAGATTTATTGCTGGACGATGCTCCATGGTTGGGTAGACAAGCTGATGTTGACAAAGATCAAATTGAGATGTTGAGAACAATTAACATTATATAACGTGGGAGAAAGCTGACATACTCAACATACCCAAATCAAATTATTGGTGAAAATAAAAAATGTGTCTTTTCTTTTACTGAAAAAAACTAAATGGACTTCTGGCCAACCCAATATTTTGACACCACACAATCACTAATAGCTGACAATGCATTATAATTATAATTTTGAGGGTTAAGTGCCATAATTTCTGTTTTACATAATATTCTTGTTTTACCTAAGAGATTAAAAAGCTTGCCTAGCCCTGACTAGTGTGGCTCGGTGGATTAGGCATCGTCCCGAAAACAGGAAGGTCAGTTCGATTCCTGGTCTGGGCACATGCCTGGGTTGCAAGCCAGGTCCCTAGTTAGGGACATTCGAGAAGCAACCAACTGATGTTTCTCTCCCTCTTTCTCCCTTCCTCCCCACCCCCTCTAAAAATAAATAAAATCTGTTTTTAAGAAAAACCTTGCCTAAGGCCATGAAGCTAAATAGTGACAAAGCCAGGATTTGAACCTAGTTCTATATATGTAAATCTAAACCCAGCTTTTGAACATTACACTATACTGCCTTCAGCAGATGCGCGGTTTCAAAATTTCCTGGCAGTCTACCATCTTCCTGAACCAGGTCTTTTTTGTACTTTAGGCTATTTAAAAACAGAACACTGTTAACCAGTGGTTCTTTCAGCAGTATAGGTAGAGAAGGGGCTTAAAAAAGGAGCTTTTGAAAAGGTAATACATGTGATAAAATCCAAAGAACACAACAAACTTTTTCCCCAACCTCTATTTCCCTACACAAAGGCAACCACCAGCAACCATTTCTTGATAAATATATGAACATTAAAAATTGTTTTTATTTGATTTCAGAGACAGAGAGGAAGGAAGAAAAACCGATTTGTTGTTCCACCCATTTATGCATTGACTCCTGTATGTGCCCTGACCTGGGCTTGAACTCGCAACCCCGGCCCATGGGGACAACACCCCAACTGAGGCACTGGGCCAAGGTAAATACCTAAACATTTTGTATGTGTGCGCACATAATATGATGAATTAAAGATATTCATGAATTCCACTCTTCTCAGAGAATAATGAAATCAATTTCCCCTCTACTTGAATTTGGAAGGTACCTATAACTGGCTTTGACTTAAAAAGATCTGCTTTCACCCACTTGGAACCCAGTTGCCATGTGGTGAAAATCTCAACCAATATGAGAGGGCCCCACATCAAAAGAACCAAGGAACTTCAGTGTACAGGCTCAGCTGAACTCCCAGTGACAGTCAGGGCCAACTACCAAGCAAACTGAAGACTATATAGCTGCAGCCCCAGCTAAGCCAATGTGGAACAGAACCACCCAGCTAAGCCCAATTAACCTGCAGAAGTTTAATACTTGTTTGAACTAGTACAGATTTTAAGGTGCTTTGTTGTGCAGCGATGTACTAGACAAAGCTTTAAGACTGCACATTATTCTTGTTTTACTTCTTCAGTTCTTTCATTAAGTCTGCCTAGTATTCCATTATATGGATGGTATAAAATTTAACCACTGTTCTTCCAATGTAAATTTAGGTATTTTCCTATTTTCTGCTATTCAAAAGTTAATAGAAAAAAACCATGTAGATATTACTACAAACATGTAAAACTATGTGTAGTTCAAAATAACCCCCTCATTTTCTAGAGCTATGCTGTCCACTGTTTAAAAGTCATAAGCTTGCATTCCCTTTCTCAATCTTACAATCTACATTTAGCTAGCGGACAGCTGGGAGAACATTTTTGCGATTGCAGAGAACTTATTATACAGCGCTATTCTAGAGCAGGGGCAGGCAAAATTTCTGTAGAGGGACATATGAAATTTTAGGCTTATGGGCCATGTGGTATGTAAGAAAAAGCAGTCACAGACTGCTTGTTATTGATTTTAGAGAAAAGGGAAACATCGATTTGTTGTTCCACTTATTTATGCGTTAATTGTTCGATTCTTATACGTGCCTTGAATGGGGATCAAACCCACAACCTTGGCAAATTGAGAGTCCACTCTAACCAACTGAGCTACAGGGCCAGGGCTGACTGTTCTTAACATTAAAATAGGCGCATAATTTTCACGTCGCAACATTTTGATTGCATTGAAATTGCTTATAGATGTTTTTAAAATTAAAAAACTAGATTGCCCTCCTTAATGATGGTATGTCTTCTCTGAACAAATGAGTGCCCATTGCTCTGTTCCTTTAGTAACTGCTATCCAGATCTACTTGAAATCTGATCGCTAGAGAATGGAATCTCAACTATGGATTTTATTTGCTTTAACTGAGGTTAAGCAACATCTTTCAACTGTTTGTATCTTTTGCCTATTTATCTATTGGGTTGTTGAGCTTTTTGATTTATAGAAATTGGATTAAATAAAAATTAACCTTTGGCAAACATCTTCTACCAGCAAACATATTATATTCTGTATGGTGTTTTCCCACACAGAATCTTTTTAAGATCTAGTCACATCAGTCATTCTTTTTCGGTACTCTTCATTTTTAACTTAGAAGGCAAAGCCACCACATGATTATATAAAGAAAAAAACTTCCTATTTTCTTCCTGTTCTTTTACAATTTATCTCAGGGTCTATTTCTAGACTTTCTTATCTGTTCCATTAATTGAGTAATGTAATGTATTCAGGTGCCAGTACCACCCCATCTTACTCTTTTTGCAATGTTTTCATATGGCATAGGAATAGTTTTCCTTTATGACTCATAATTCTGCACATTACAGTTTTCTAAATGCATGTTAGAATCACCTTGTCGAGTTCCAAAATTACTGCTGTTACTTTTACCAGATTTTTTAAAACTTAAGTTTTCTTCAGAATTATGTTTATGTTGAGATTTTTTGGGCATGGTATAGCTTAGCATTTAGTCTCATTTGTCAGTATTCTAATGTTTTCTTCATTATACATGTCTTCTTAAATATTTCAAGTTTTATTTTCCTACCAGTTTACCTTCAAACTGATTACTTGCTAGTTCAATGAACTATTTTCAATTGACACTCATAGCATTTAATAATTTACCATCTATAAGAGATTTTTACTTTTTCCTATTTATACATTTACTTTCTTCTCTTGCCTGACTCCCTTTGAATGAAGCTCTCTTTCTCAATAGGAACACTTCTAGAGTTTTCCTATAAAGCATCACACCAGCTTTTGGAGTAAGATACATTTTTATCACATTAGTAATCTGGACTCTCAGCAATTTTAGCAAATGCCATTTTAGCATTATAGGGGGATTATGTAATTTTTGATATTAATTGTGAATATTCTCAGTGTATTCTTAAATAATCTAGAAATGACTTCTGTATTGTGTTTATAATGTGCATCTACTAAAGTCTTTATCCCTTAATTTAGCAGGTATGTACCAATATATATGTGAAGTTAAAAGGGAACCAACTTCACTCCCATCCTCTAAAAAAGTAAAACCTTGAAGAATTTAATAGGAATTGATAAATCCTATCACAGAGCAAGACTAGGGGTAAAGATGTGTGACCCATTCAGGCCCTCTAGAAGAACATTTGTTTTTTTAAAGATTTTATTTATTGATTGATTTATCTGACAGAGGGGAAGGAATGGAGTGAGAGAAACATTGGTGTGTAAGAGAAATATCAATTGGTTGCCTCTTGTATGCACCTCAAATGGGGACCGAACCTGCAACCCAGGCATGTGCCCTGACCAGGAATCGAACAGGCGACCTTTCAGTTTGTAGGCTGGGGCTCAATCCGCTGAGCAAAAGGAATCATCCTCAAGCTACAGCACAAGTGCCTAAGATGCTGAATACCTGAAAAAAAAAGTATCTGGAATTTTAACAGGTGTAAAGACACTAGCAGAAGACAGACATTTCAGTAGTCCCTGAAAGATGTGTTAGTCTGAATGAGGTTGATGACAATAAAGACAGGTGGATATTTATAAGAATTAGTTGGAAAGACCTGGGACACTATATACATGAAAGCCCCAAACCAACCACTAGCTTTGGAGATTCATTGAACACCATATTAAGTTCCTGGACGCACCAACTGTGCAACCTTGGGTAAATAACAACATGTACTTGTAGGGATTTGTTGAGAGGATTAAGAGATGTGTAGAATGAATTTATTAGAAATTCTGGAACATGGTCAATATACAGTAAATGCCAATATTCTACCTTGCCACATGTCCTGCAGAATATTTACATAAATATGCTAAAATGATAAAGCCATAGATTCAAAGATAATTCACTTTTATAGAGCCAAGAGTAAACATGTTACAATTATCCATTTAAATCTGGTTCTAAGTTTTATCCTGGCACCTACTTGTCAATTATAATTTACAAAGATGTTTCACAAATTTTCTTAACTATGAAGACATTTACAGATTACCAAAAGTAACAAAAGCCCACACATAATAGTTAACAGAAGTCTCAAATTTGAACAAATCATCTGCAAATCCATTATATTCATTTAATACTTTTTGAAGCTAAATTCAGTTTCAAATAGTTGTGCACTACTATATATCTTTAGGGTATATCACTAGCAATGATTTGGAAATCTGACACCTTTGTCTCCATGATTTTTTGTTTCAAGAAAAGTTTTTTAAATTGTCACCCAAAGTTATATTGACTTTAGAGAGAGGAAGGGAAAGAAACATCGATGTGAGAGAGAAACATTGATCACTTGTCTCCCGTATACTCCCCAACCAGGAATCAAACCTGCAACCTTTTGGTGTTTTGATGTGTAGGACGATGCTCCAACCAACTGAGACACCTGGCCACAGCACAAACATTTTTTAAAAGAACAAAATTAGCACTCTGATTACATTTACTTGGGTATTATTGAAAAGCAGGATATTCCTATGGCCTTTATCTAGGGTACATTATTACACACAAATATTAATACTTACTAGCTGAGACTCTTCAGTTAGCTATCAGTAGAATTGAGGCTGCTTGGTTATATGGGAGTGAGATAAACCTTTAGAAGGTGGAGAATGCCTTTTCAAAGGACTCTTACATAGCATCTGACTCTAGCTCTGTGGTAAAACATGGTGCAATGACACATATATTGGGTCCTCAGTCAGGGAAGGTGGCTTCTCTGTAGATGTGCAGTCTGAGCTAATATCTCAAAGTAGACAAAGCAGAGAAGGAAGGTGTAACCAGAAATAGAAACGGCATGTGCAGAGACTTAGTCTCAAAAGGCTTACCAAAGCCTGAAAGAAACCAGTATGGCCAAAAGGGAATCTGAGGGTGATAGATGGGGTGAGTTAAGGACTAGATTGTGCAGGGCCTGGCAGGCTATGTTAAGGTGAGCAGGGACTATATCTTGTTCATCACTTATTTCCAATGTCTAGCATAGAGGTCAGTGGATAAAAGCCACAAAAAGGTATGAGTTAAATGACCAGTCTTCTGACAAGATGGGTAATTAGCATAGGTTACTTTTTCCTCTACTCATCCATGAAACTATTATTCAAAGAAGAGGGGTTTAGGGATCTGAGAAATTTAATGTGAAATGTCCCCTGGAGAAACAGATTATGACTGGGTCCTACTTCATAAGGGCAAGAAATGGAAAAACCTAGTGTAGAAAAGGATAGAATGCTATGGGACTAGTAATATAGGCTAAGACAAAACTTTTCTATTATGTCCTTTCCCTCTCCTGTTCATTGCCTCATGGCCAACCCATCACTGGTTGGGGGTGACCAGCATATCACAACTTTACTTAGTACCTAGAGTTCTCTAGGGAATTATAACTAAGGGGAAGTAGAGAAAGTTCTGCTGTCTGTCACTGATGAAGCCATGATTCTAATGCAGGGGTTCTGTGCCTTGAGGGCATCGCCATTCTCCTTCAACTCATTAGGACACTAGGGCCTGGGGTTGGCTCCTCCCTTTCTCCAGAAACTGATAACATAATTCCCATCCTTTACTGTGAGCTCATAGGGTAAAAAATAATCAGTCACCTGAGGGCTGCAGCATCCACTAGGAAAGATAACAGGCTCAGTCCCTATTCTAGATTAAAGAGAATAAAGAAAGACAACAGAATAAAATGTGTTGAATATGAAAAATGGAATGTTTATAAAATATAAGAGGGCAATGAACTATGGATCCTGATTAGCATATATATATATATCATTGCACTATCTTCTGACAGGGCCTATAAGCAACACCTCAGCATCAAGAGGTGTTGGGTCCTACTATACTGGTGCTAACACATCTAGCATCCAGATCTTGGTTCCTTAATACCATTAAATTATAAAGGAACCAGGGCCCCTTCAATAACTGGTTGACTTTGGGATTGGAACAGGAAAAATACAGCATGAGCCTGGAGCATTTTATAGTGCCATAGTGAGGAGTCTTTAAAAGCAACAATAACCCCATAATGATGGGGGCATAAAGAAGAGACACAGGGGCCAACTGAAAGAGCTCTCCAAATGGTCAGGGCTGGAACAATTTGAAAATACAGTATTACTGGATTATTTCCCCAAGTATACAGTAAGTATCTATGAGCCCATGAATGAATGGGGGAGAAAAGATCAATATCTTTCTGAAAAATTGTAAGTAACCTGAGTATACATTCTAACTTAAGTGTAGGCTGCACACAGTGATTGCAAAGAGTACAGAATTAGGGCTCTGGCCACATAGCTAAGTTGGTTAGAGCGTCATCCCGATATACCAAGGTCATGGGTTAGACCCCCAGTCTGGGGACGCACAGGGGCCAACCAATGAATGCATAAATTAGTGGAACAACAAAGGGATGTTTCTCTCTCCCCCTTTCTTTCTCAAATCAATAAATAAAAATTTTAAAAGTACTGGATGGAGGGGACTAATTTTACAGTGGACAAACCTGGCAAATAAGACCTCAGCCAGGTGATCAAGGCTAAAATCAACAGTAATGAATCATATTGATATGCATTTTTTAAAATTTTAATTTATTTTTAGAGGGGGGGGAAGGGAGAGAGAAAAATGAATTGGTTGCCTCTCATACACGCCCCGACCAGGGACCAAACCTGCAACCCAGGCATGTGCCCTGACTGGAAATCCTTTCACTTTGCGGGATGATGCCCAACCAACTAAGCCACAGCAGTTAGGGTTGATATTATGTATTCCTGATTATGTGATGAGAATGACACTTTACCTCTGTGGTCTTCCTCTCAAAATCCCTTAAGCCGACCGACCCTAATCATGAGAAAAGCTCAATCCTAACTGAAGGACTTTCTACAGAACACCTGACTCAAAACTCAAGGTGATCAAAAACAAGGGAAGTCTAAGAAGCTGTCACAGCACAGAGTTGCCTAGGGACATGATGACTAAAGGTAATATCTTCAATGGAGTCCTAGAACTAAGGAAATCAGAATAAAGTATGGACTTTAGTTAATAATAGTATATGGACATTAGCCCATTAATTGTGACGAATGTACTATACTAATATAAAATGTTAATATTAGGGGAAACTGTATGTGGGGTACACAGGAATTCTTTGTACTGTTTTCACAGCTTTTCTATATATCTGCAACTATTCTAAAATAAAATAAATTTCAGGGTCCATTTTATCACCCCCTTCTCAGGTAATACAAGCAGTATAGAACATTCTCCCACCCCAAAGGGCTTTTACTAGAAAACAGGGAGGGCCGAAGTAACAGAGCCCCTTTAAACCAGGCTTTAAGGTACTCAGCAGACAAATACATGACCCACCAAGTTGGATCATTAAAATAGCAATAAAGAGAAAGATGTTTTTAAGCAGACATTCTAAGTATTATTGTTGATTTGTTAATTCAGTGAAATCGTTTCCCAAGAGAATATTGACAGGACCATTAACTGGAGCTATTTATAAAGCCCTAATTAAGCAGCAAGATTAGATTAACAGGAGTCACTGTCACTTTTTAAAGTTCTTAATTAGTTGCTCTTATCACTTTGTTTTCCTTTGTGTGAATTCCTAGGCACTGAGCCTCCTTTCAGTGTCCCTTTGGAGCCTACAGAATTTATTCCTCTGGGATTTTGTTTTCCTGATTAAAATTAGAGATGTAATCCAAAATTTCAATGTAAAAGTCCATTGACAGTAGTTCTTTCAATTCTGAAAGGGAAATAAATTGGCAGGCAACAGGACAGTGTTGAATACTTGGGGCCCCCTACTCATTCTGATTTAGTTTTTCCTCTTAATATGATACAGAACTGGGGCCTGAAACTTGAACAGAGCAACAAAGAGGGGCACTTGTGTTTACTAACTACTACTTATGGCCAGAGGTGACAGCTTAGATATTTACAGACTGGTAAACCAGCCAGTCTAATTTCAGCTTCCACTGTAGCATGGGGAAAAAAATAGGGAAAGAGAAGGAATGAATAAAAAGCTACTTTGCAGTGTTTTACTTCATCTTAAGAATCACCAGGAAAAAACAAGTCAACAGGGAGTAGCAGGTGACTAATTAATTTTACTTATCAAGTAGGAAACCCCATTAAATTACCTTAATGTGCATGATTAAGTCATTGAAACATCTTAGGGTATTAAATACAGGCACAAATACCAAATAAATTATCCCTTTCCAAGTAGCAACATAGGGACCTCACTCTGCACCTGAGTAGCGTTACCTTGGTCAGGAAGGCAATCTGCTCAGGGGAACTGAGATCCCTATTTTAAACCCTGGTTATTCATGACATATATTTCCCCTTTCCTTAGAAGCCATTTCTATAATATTTCACTGTCTAGAACTGAGGCTATGATCAGGCTCTGCTGGAAATTAAAGACTGCTATTCTTTCTTACGTGTACATTAAAATAGAACCACTATAAAAGTAATCCATGCAAAAGGTATACATAAGCCCCAAAGATAAGAAATAAGGACTGTTCTACCACTGAAGTCACCTTAGTCCTCTGAAAGATGAAGAATTGAAAGCTGCATGGTAAAGCCTCACTAAAATGGAATTTTTCTTTTTTATTTTATTACTGATTATGCTGTTACAGTTGTCCCAATTTCTTTCCCCCTGGTCGCCCCTCCCTCCAGTTGTCCCCCCCACTTTGTCCATGTCCATTGGTTGTGCATATAGTTCTTCTCAACATCTGTCTACTCCACTCCCTCCTATTATGCTTCTTAATTCCTGCATCATCTCCCTGCCTTTTCCCCCTTCCCCCTCCCCACTGACCTCCCGCTATATGTCCCCCATACCTATAATTCTTTTTCCCCTCTTGTTGCCTACTTAGTTTGCCTTTGTTTCGATTCCCTAGCTTCTGCTGTTAGTTGTTGTGATAGTTTTCATTTTAATGTTCATAGTTTTGATCCTCATTCTTCTAAACCAGTCCCTTTAACATCTCATATAACAGTGGTTTGGATCTAACAAACTCCTTCAGTTTTACTTTGTCCTGGAAACACTTTCTCTGCCCTTCTATCCTGAATGACAGTTTCGCTGGATAGAGTAATCGTGGTTGTAGGTTTTTGATTTTCATTCCTTTGAATATTTCTTGCCAGTCCCTTCTTGCCTGTAGAGTCTCCTTTGAGAAATCTGCTGATAGTCTAATCGGGACCCCTTTGTAAATGAGTCTTCCCTTCTCTCTTGCTGCTTTTAAGATTCTCTCTTTATCCTCAATTTTTGATATTTTGATTATAATGTTCTTGGTGTGGTCCTCCCTGGGTCCAGCCTATCTGGAACTCTCTGTGCTTCCTGGACCTGAAAGTTCATTTCCTTCTCTAAGTTAGGGAAGTTCTGCTTCATTATTTTTTCACATAATTTTTTAATATCTTGTTCTTCTTCTTCACCCTCTGGCAATCGATAATTTGAATGTTCGATCACTTATAGCTGTTCCAGAGGTTTCTGAGCCTCTCATCATTTCTCACTTTTTGTTTCCCCTTTCTGCACTGGTTGACTGTTTGTTCCCTCCCTATGTCCTGATTTGTTAATTTGACCCATGGCTTTCCCTTTCTCACCACTTGTCTTGTATGTACTTTTGTTCATTTCAGCAGGACTAGCCTTCATCCTTCCCTGTCTTGATTCAGCCCTGCTGTTAGGTCTGTAAGCTGTCTTATAACTATAGCTCTGAACTGAGCCTTGGAAAGATTCACTATTTGTTCATTGGTGAAGGTTTTTATTTGTTTTTTCGTTAGCTGTGTGATTGGTATTTCAATCATTAATTCTGCCATTCTGACCGTTGTTTATCTTTCCTTCTTGGGCGGGGTGCTGTCACACCTCCTACGCTATATTGGGCAGAGCCCCGTGTGCTCGTGTGACCTGGTGACTTTTCTCACCACACTGTGGTGCTTTACGTGGGGGCAGATGTCCAAGATGGATTCCCGCTGTTACTCTTCGCTGAGGAACAGGGCTGCCTGCCTCCCAATGGGGTCTGCTTTCCCGGGCGTTGGAATGGCGAGCTGATGGATCTGGTCTGCAGCCGGGGCTGGCTCCCTGGCGCTTCTCTCCTCCCCCCAAATACAGGTGTCTGCTTACCGGGTCCCACTGTTCGCTGCTGTGGCTGCTGCCTACAGCACAGTTCCATCTTTCTCAGACGCGGGTTCGCACTTCCTACCCGTCCGGACGAGCACCACTTGTTTATGACCTCATACATACTTCATACATGGACTTCCATGTAGCTTTATTTTAAGGAACTTATTATTTTTAGTTTTGCAGTAGTTGTAATCCTTCTTAGTTGTAGAGGGAGACAGAGCATGTCAGTCTATGCCTCCATCTTGGCCAGAAGTCTGGAATTTTTCAAATGTTGGCACTAGCCCTGAATCTGTCGCTAATGAGCTGTCAAGTCTCAAGGCCTAAATTTCATTCTCTAGAACAGGGGTTGCTAAACTAGAGCCAGCAGGCCAATTCTGGCCTGCCATCTGTTTTTGAAAGACCCTTGAGTTTGGTTTGGGGGAAAATGTTTGTTGTGACACTGAAAAGTTTATGAAGTTCTAATTTAAGTGTCCATAAATAAAGTTTTATTGGAACACAGTAATGCTCACTTGTTGCCACGTCGTCTGTGGCTGCTTTTACACTGCAACTGCAGAGCTGAGTAGTTGCAGCAGAGATTGATTATATGGTGCATAAGCCTAAAATATTATCTGGCACTTTACAGAAAGACTGCCAACCCCTCCTCTAGAATAACAATGTATAATAAAACTTTCTGCATTGGTGGAATTATCCTGAGCTTTCCAATATGGCAGTTACTAGATACTGAGAAAGAGAAACTGATTTTATTTAATTTTTGTCAATGCAAATAGCCACATGTATTGCATAGCAGAGCTCTAGGAAATGAGAGCTTAGTTTAGGTTTAGTGTTCCACCTGAAAGAAAACCTTACTTACGTTTTTTCTTTGCTCTGACCCTACTACCACACTCTTAACAATTCTGACACCTGATATGTGGGTGTTTTCCCAAGCCAAGCAAATCTATGTTACCAGCTGGGTTTCATACAATTTAACTCAATTCTGACACTATCAACAGCTCGAGACAGTGTCAGATACTACAGGTTAAGGATACATTCCCCATGACTGTCCCCCACCCACCTCCAAATCAGAGGTCCAGTTATAACTGTGCTTCTGACTGATAGCGTAAAAATTGGAGGTTCTGCCCTGGCCGGGTGGCTCAGTTGGTTGGAGCATCATCCCATATACTAAAAGGTTGTGGGTTTACTTCCCAGTTGGGGCACATATGGGAGGCCACTAATCAATGTTTCTCTATCTGTCTCTCAAATCAAAAAACATACCCTCAGAGATGAGGATTTAAAAAAAAAAACCCAAAAAACAAATGTTCCCACAACCTCCTCCTCAGGTTAAATTAATCTGTTAGAGCAGCTCACAGCTCAAGAAAACTGTGTACTTACTGTTTACCAAATTATTATAAAAGGATGTTATAGCCCTGGCTGGTGTGGCTCAGTGGATTGAGTGCTGGCCTGCAAACCGAAGGGTTGCCAGTTTGATTCCCAGTCAAGGCACATGCCTGGGTTTTGGCCAGATCCCCAGTTGGGAGTGCGTGAGAGGCAACTGATTGAGCATCTCCTGCACATCGATGTTTCTCTCCCTCTCTCTCTCCTTCCCTTCCCCTCTCTAAAAATAACACAGATGAACATCAGGATGGGAGGCAGAGAACAAGGTATGTGGGAAGGGGTACCAAGCTTCCATGCCCTCTCTGGGTGCATTGCTCTCCCAGCACCTCCACACTTTCACCAACCTGAAAATTCTCTGAATCCCATACTACTAGGATCTTTATGGAGGCTTCCCACATAAACACAATTAATTATCAACTCCATTTCCAGACTCTTAGCCCTCTGTGGAGAATGGGGAGGGTGGGACTAAAAATTCTAAGTTTCAGTCCTTGGTCTTTCTGGTGACCAGCCCCCATTAGAAGACACTCCAATCACTTGGGGAATTCCATGGGATTTAGGAGCTCTAGTCAGGAACCAAAGTAAAAAACTGAATATTAAACACAAGAGGCTTGTAATGCTCTTATCAGTTAGGAAATTACAAGTGTTCTAGGAGCTCTGGCTGGTTTGGCTCAGTGGATTGAGCGTCGGCCTGCGAGCTAAGTGTCGCTGGTTCGATCTTCCAGTCAGGGCACATCAGAGAAGGAAAACTCTGACTCCAAAAAACCTCCGCTGCCTTGCGGCATACCTCTTCAGGGGAAAGGCTAAGGGAGTAAACCCCGACAGAAAATCCGGAGCCGGAGTCCCTAAGGCGGTTTGACGTTGTAGTCAACACCGACAACTCCTGCGGCGCACCTGAAGCCAAGCTGTATCGACTCCGTCTTTCCCTTGGACCCTTCAGCTGCGAAGAGAGGGGGGGTCTGCTGCATGGGCAATAGCAGACCCTCCATATCACCCTGCCCAGGCTCTGTAGCTTCAGCTTCACTGGAGAGGACACTCAAGCGTCATCGCAAGATGTCGATTCAACACAGGAGGAGACAGATACCGTGTCACTCCCGAGTTGGACTGCACAGCCATTCTCGGCGGTGCAGACAGACTCTTAAGAAGCTACACCATTGTCTCTCGAGACGGACGGCTGCCGACGACGAGGAGCTCTGGGCCAGGAACCAGGGTCAGAAACCAATATATTTCTTTCTATTATTTCACACCACCCATCTGAGCTGAACCAAGTTAGTTAGGACCTACATGATAGAAGGACTGCATACATTACTTATCTTGGTGCAGGCAGGGCTGCCTGTCAGACATCTGAGGTCCTGATTGGAGGCAGGTTTCTCACTCAGGTGAAGGCACCTAGGATTCAGAGAAAAGGAATGACAGGCTGTCCCTAACAGGGGTCCTTTTCTAACAGAAAAAAATTGTTCGCACCCAGACTAGGACCAACTCCACAAGAGGAGTTATTCCACTCTCAGAGGTGCTGAACGCTGCCCAAAGGTACTTGGCTACAACACCAAAACAGTGCTTGAAGCCAGACCCCATTAAAGGCAGTGCTTGCTCTTCCAGCAGTGTAACACCATCCAAGGCATCATACTAGCCTGGATAGCTGACAACTGCTGGATAATTCTGGAAACAGCTTTCTTGTTTGTTTCAGATACCCAGGGACCCAAGGCAGGAGACATGGATAGAGGCATCTCCATGAATTAAATGTTAATTACAAAACAGAGGCCTGAAAGCACTGAGTGCAGACCCTCCTGCCAAATCCTTTACATAAACAGGAAATAAGAATCCCTTCCCCATGCCTTCAGTCAATTTATCCAACAGTCTGGGAATTCCTGTCATGTGCCAGACACTGCTTGGTATCTAGCAGTTAACAAGGCAAGATCAGTATCCTTTCCCTTATGAAACTTACAATCTCCCTATAAATTCCTTAGGTGGAATGATACAGATATTCTCAAAGACCCCACATGCCTTCAGACCACAACCATCAAAATCATACTCGGGCTTAATTTAGTGGGGGCAAATATGAGTGATTTTGCCTCCCAATATTTCCTGATGGACACCAGCTAACAAAGAGGCCTGACACATAGTCCATGTTGGAATGAATAAGGACATTTACCTGAAAACTCCATAGACTGTCCACCTGCCACTAATTTCCTCTTCAGGAGGGCCAAGAATGCCCTACTTCCATCCATCCTAAAAAGAAAAAGATTTCACTGTTCAACACCCCAGACTAAAACAACAGCCCCTAAGGCTGCTTTTCTGTAGAGGTGTAAACAGAAGGCCACCAGACATTTATAATTTAACCAATATTTTATATCCTCAGAAATGATTTTATTTTCCATTTGCCTTTTTCTTGCCTATGATTACCATGAAAACTATCCCCTAAGCCCTCTAAATATCACTAGTCTTAAGAACCCATATGTAAAAGGTTATACAGTATTCATGATGAGCATTTGAGGTATTCAAACAAAGCACTCAACTTTTAGCTAAGAGAATCCTTTTAAGGGGAAGCCAATTGATAGAACAAAACTAGCTTTGATAAATAACTTCCCTGCCTCCCAACATCCTCACCAGTTCCTCCTATGGAAACTAGGATGCCACTTTTCACAGAAGCAGCAACTAAGTCAGCCCTATTGGACAATCTCCAGCATCACCCTGAGGGATAAGTGTTTGCCTAGAACTGAGAACTATCTCTTCTCAGAAAATTAGCATTCCAAAATAAAATCACTACGAAGGGCGCTCAAGATTTACTGTCCCTAAGAGGCAACATCTGTTCGCTCCTGGAAAAACAATAAGAAAACAACACAAATATATTATCAACCTAAAGCAGAAATTAGTATGGTTGCAGCTAGGCCTAGTGTCTACAGCCCCTCAATCAATTGCTATTTTTATATTTTATTTTATTTTTTAAATGTTCTTTTTTTAGATTTTATTTGTTTTTTAGAGAGAGGGGAGAAACATCAATGTAGGAGATACATCGTTTGGTTGCCTCTCGCAGACCCCCAACTGGGGACCTGGTCCTGACTGCAAATCCAACTAGTGACCTTTTGGTATGCAGGCTGGCGCTCAGTCCACTGAGCCACACCAGCCAGGGCTATTTTTATATTTATATTTTAAAGCAAATTCACATCAACATTTCCCTACAAGGCATTCTCATAGAAAAATACAACTATGAAATTCTTCTGCAAAGGGATCATCCTGACTAGCTTTGTATGGTGGGGGAGTGGGAGCCATAAACTTTGATTTCAGTGAAATTAGCAAAAATCCCATGAACTTCCTCCCTGTATAAGGCCCCCTTTAAGCACTTGCTAGGCACTCAAAAAATAAAAGCCTGATTTTCTTCTCTACTTATACATCCCTTCACGGCTTTATTACCTTTTTTCAGTTTCCAAAGTGTGATTCAAACAACTTCATACTAGCCAAACCTGTTCAACCAGAACCACTCAGGAAGATCTAGAGTTTTAGGTTTCTTCTGACAAAGTCATGCTCTTACACATTAAATCTGAATGGATAAGCAACTATGCTGGCATCCTGGTATAGTTAACAACAGAGTTGGCATGAACCAGGCCCAGAATGCCAACCAGCTACTGGCTGCTGTTCTCCCAGCAGTGGAACACTTGCCTAGGTACAAGACAACCTAGGCAGTTGCCTACAGCTGGGGCCAAAGGTAGGCAAGTGGAGTTGCACTCACCTGACACTGCATCTGCAATCAAAGCACTCCAGGTTAAAGTCAGCCAACAGTTAGAGAACACCTGTGTGGAGTTCAAACACCGCGCCCCCCCCACCCCGCCCGCCCTCAAAACACCGTAACAGGACCTGGCCAGCATGACTCACTTGGTTGGGCATTGTCCCACGAAGCAAGAGGTCACCCACTGGGTTCCATTCCCAGTCAGGACACATGCCTGGGTTGCAGGCCTGGTCACGGGTTGGGGCACATACAAGAGGCAACCAATAGGTGTTTCTTTCTCATGTTGCCCCCCTCTCTTTCTCCCTACCTTCCCCTGTCTAAAAAGTAAATAAAATCTTTAAAAAACAAAACCATAACTGTGAGGCCTGAGCCACAGAAAAAATAGCAGGAGATAATTTTGCCTTGGTTAGCATTATTTTCACATGTTATTGGTACTTTTGTCCCACAGCAGTTCAACAGGAGCAAATAAATGGTCTGGTAAATAAGTATCAGGAAGCTTAACGGCCAAGAAACAGCTGACAAGTAACTTAAAAGTCTCTATCTCAATCTCCTCATTTGTAAAATTGGAATGTTATTAATAGTACTCTGTATATAAGGTAGTTAGGAAGCTTAAATGGAATATAAATTATGCCCATAGGATGAAATCTGGTATAGAACAGGCACGCAGTAAACACTTGCTGTTATCAGGAACTACATTGCAGGCAAGGAGATCATGGATATAAGTGAGTAGAAGGGAAAAGTTGCCCTAACTGGTGTGGCTCAGTGGGTTGAGTGTAGTCCAGCAAGCCGAAAGGCCACAGGTTCATTCGAGGTCCGGGCACATGCCTGGGTTGCGGGGTTCCTGGTTGGGGGCGGTCAAGAGGCAACCAATCAATGTTTCACACATCCATGTTTCTCTTCCTCTTTAGACTCCCATCCTTCCCCCATCTCTAAAAATAAGTAAAAGCGAAGAATATATGAAAGGGTGAGGCAGGAGAGCTTGTATGTAGGACCCATGGGCATGGACTCTGGGGGATGGGGGGCTGTTGGGGGAGGGGGGCTGCTGGGCGGAGGGGAGCAAAGGGGAAAAATTTAGAACTATTGTAACAATATAACCAATAAAATATACTTTAAAAAAAAAGTAAAAGCTTTAAAAAGGGGGGAAAGTTACCACGGGAAAGCAATGGGCAGTGAAAACTGGAAAGCTGGTTAAAACTAGGTTATGGAGGGTCTCAATTATGGGATCTCTTTAAGAACTATAAAAGCAACTCTTGAGAAACATAATTTTATGCAATAATGGATGTGAAAGGGATCATCCTGACTAGCTTTGTGTGGTGGGGGGCAGTGGGAGCCAAGAACTTTGAAAGGAACTTGAGACAGGTTGACATTATTGCCAAAGATTTCAACTACTGGTTGAAAACAACCAAAATATTTGCAAGAATGTTAGTAAACATTCCTATCTACTCACTCTTATAATTTATCTTTTTAATATAAGGGTAGGGTACCTAAGACCATACCTTTTTCCAGCCATCTGTAATTTCACTCCTAACCTCCTCCAAATAATTTAGAGGAAAAGTAAACTACAGGGGATTCACTGTCCAGGATTAAAAAATGATCTAAAAACGGCCTGCCCCTTTCAGGGGCTTGGGTTGAAGGAACTGACAAACTCCACCGGACACGTGTTCCTCACAACGCTTCTCAGGTCTCTGGCCCTCATGCCTGGGGAGTGAGGCTCACCGCAACCAGCTCTACGTGACTCTCCACGGACAAAAGGGATGGCAGAAAACAGGGGACGACTCTAGGGCTACGATGTCCCTGTGTCTATTTAAGATGCCCTCCAAACCCCGGGTCACGAGGAAACGAACTCCATTTTCTCCTCGTGCTTTGAAAGAAGCCTCACCCCACAGATGCCTCGCGTCCCCGGCTGGTAATCTCCAAGGCTTCTTCCCACTTGGCTCTTACCCGCAACTGTCCGGAGCTCGGCGGGGCCACTCCAACCTCCGCCGAGGCCACAGAGAAAAAGGAAGCGAAAAGCCGAGAGGAGCCCCGCCCCGGGGAGGTTGCAGGGCGGGGCCCCAGTGAGCTGGGCCCGGAAGCCCCGCCCAGGAAAGACGGAGTTGGAAAAATGCGAATGCGGAGGCATTAGTGAGCATATACTCCTTATAGGAGTTAAATCCCAGAAGAAAAAGGGTAGGAATCCGAACAAGGACTGCGTTTATTTGACTCTCATCCCCTTTGTTGCTTACGGATGGAAGGGGTGCTGAGTTTGGAATTGCTAAAGAGAAAACCTGGTGTGTCCTAGTGTGACTGTGCTTTCTGCCTACCTACACCGAACGCCTCCGGGATGCCGGTTCTCAAACGTGGGTCGCCTTTCGGTTCCTGCAGGCCCAACCCACGCTTTTCCATCTCCCACGCAGATTCTTTTTCTGGCTTTCCCTGCTGCACTCTCAGTCGACTAATGGATCGCCCACCCACAAAGGTCACCTTGGTTTTCAGAATATCTAGTAGGTTTTCGTATATATTATGCCTGTTCCTCCTACAGCCTAACCCTGCGGGACTACATCCCTGGTGCCTGTAGTGGGATCCTTAGCTAAGCTGCAGCAGCTAAAAAACACTGGCTTTCTCTGCTAGACTTACACCGTGGCACAGTCAGCCAGAGAGGCCACATTCTCAGTCTGGACAGATTGCTCACCAAATTACCAGCATTCCCCAAATTCTAGAGCCCCCCTCTTCCTCTCCTCCGCAGCAGTCCACCGGCACCTTTGCCAGGCGAGCTCTTGGGAAACACCCACTGCCCTTGACACCTACCAACATGTTTTATTATCTTACCTCAGCTTTTTCGTAATGGAAAAAAAAAAATATGCTTCCTGTGCACACAGACCTCTGCAGAAAAAGCCCAAAGCCCTAAATTTATTCTAGCAAGATACCCTGTGTTGGAAGGCCAGAGAGCCACTGGAGAAGTGCCAGCAACAAATTCCAGTTTTGTTGGAGTTAGACACAGGCTGTGATTGGAAAAGGATTACATAAATACAGTAATTTAGAAAGTCACACGAGCCGTCCTGGCCTGGTAGGCAGGAGCTCTGCTTTGCAGTTAAATAGGAATGTGGCTGAAGACTACTGCCATAATCAATGTGCTCATCCAACTGTCACAGTGTATTCATAAAGAAAGGTTATGAAAGTATAAAACCTGGCAGATTGAGTGGGTAATTGTCCTGTGGAGCTCTGCTAAAGGATAACTTGCATTGGTATCTCATATATTTTGCCTTCTTTCCTTCCAACACTCAAAAGGGAGAAGACAGAGCTACCCTGAGGATTCATGAAAAGGAAAGATGAGGTTTGTGTGTTTTCAGAGAAGAATCAGGAAGTAATTGAGGCTAGGGAGGTAGTAAGACCTTTGGGGAGAGAGGGACCAATGACCTGGTGTCAACTGGATTCACAGATTAGTCCAGGTCAAAGGCAGGATTATATGGAGGGAAGGCCAGCCATTATGAGTAAGACTGAGCAATGGGCCATGTTCTTATGTTATGTTGAAAAGATGGATACCATTTTTAGGTATAGGCCAGTCAGTGTGTCTTTTGGAGGAAAACCTAGATTATGATTTTTTCATTTCCTAAAAATCTTTCATACTCAACCTTCTTAACTTCCATCCTTTTAAATTCTGAATTCATTTTGGTGGGTTAATTTATGTGATCTTCTATCTGTAATAACTACTTTTCTACTTGTTTGCTTGTTTCTTGAAGACAAAATAGTTAGGAATAATAACAAAAAAGAAAAGAAATAATTCCAGAAAAAAATGCAGCCAGAGGAAAAGCAAAGGATTAAGGTAGGTCCATTAGTTCTGAGTTTGACCTCATAACTGAAAGGCTGGCCCCAAGGGATAGTAGGTCTGCAACCTGCTTGCCTGTCTTTCCCTTTCTCCATCTTTTCTCTTCTTTTTGTTTCCCTCCTTGATGCCTTTTGCCCCCAAGACTGTGTTTTTCCTATCCTCCCTGGACAGGAACCACCAGTAGAGAAATACTGTATTTAATCATTTGTTCAGTCAGTCAATCAACATGTATTAAGCATCTACCAACCATTTGCCAGACCCTGTTCAGGCACTGCAGAGCAATAGAGATCATTTTCTGACAAAAGCTTACAATCTAGTGGGGAAGAAAGATGAGTATAGGTATCCTTGGCATATGTCATGGGACAGCTAACCTAGCCTGGGGAGTCAGGGAGAGTACTAGAAAAGGCAGTATTCCCTCTGGCTGATCCTAAGAGCTTAGAGTAGAAGAGAGATTTCTTCACCATCTATGTCTTCCTCAAGCTGCTGCTCTCTGTAATAGCTACCCAAGTTAGAGTTGGGCCCTGCAGTTGTTTTTATTATTTCTCAAAAACATAGTTGGATTGGCAGGGATATAGAGAAATTAAAACCCACGTACACTACTGGTGAGAATGTAAATGGTGTAGCCACTTTGGAAAACAGTCTGGCAGTTCCTCAAATGATTAAACATAGTTACTTTATGACTCAGCATTTCCACTTCTGGGTATGTACCCAAGAAAATGAAATTATATGTCCACACAAAAACTTGTACACAAATGTTCACAGTAGCATTATCCATAGTAACTGAAAAGTTGAAATAACCCAAATATTCATTAACTGACACATGGATAAACAATGTAGTATATCCGTAAGGTAGAATATTATTTGGCCTTAAAAAAGAATGAATGAACCTTGAAAACATTATATTAAAGAAGCCAGGCCATATATTGTTTGATTCCATTCATTTGAAAGTGCAGATTAGGAAAATCTACAGAAACAAATAGTAAATTCAGGGTTGCTTAGGTCTGGGGGTTGTTGGGGATGGGGTTATAGCTAAAGGTTATGGGATTTCTTTTTAAAGTGATAAAAATGCTCTAAAATTGTGGTGATGGTTTCACATATCTGTGACTATGGTAAAAACCATTGCGTAGTACACTTTAAGTAGGTGAATTGGATATCATGTTGTTACAGAGTGAGGTCCCCAAAAACTCCCACAGCCCACAACTTGGGAATGGGGTATAGGACTCAGTGGAGCACAGTCATTTTCCTGAGAGATACCTAGTTTCTTAATATGTAGATAGCTATCGCTGGCTGGTTTAGCTCAGTGGATTGAGTGTCGGCCTGCGAGCTAAGTGTCGCTGGTTCGATCTTCCAGTCAGGGCACATCAGAGAAGGAAAACTCTGACTCCAAAAAACCTCCGCTGCCTTGCGGCATACCTCTTCAGGGGAAAGGCTAAGGGAGTAAACCCCGACAGAAAATCCGGAGCCGGAGTCCCTAAGGCGGTTTGACGTTGTAGTCAACTCCGGCAACTCCTGCGGCGCACCTGAAGCCAAGCTGTATCGACTCCGTCTTTCCCTTGGACCCTTCAGCTGCGAAGAGAGGGGGGGTCTGCTGCATGGGCAACAGCAGACCCTCCATATCACCCTGCCCAGGCTCTGTAGCTTCAGCGTCATCGCAAGATGTCGATTCAACATGGGAGGAGACAGATACCATGTCACTCCCGAGTCGGACTGCACAGCCATTCTCGGCGGTGCAGATAGACTCTTAAGAAGCTACATCATCGTCTCTCGAGACGGACGGCTGCCGACGAGATAGCTATCGCCATTTCACATGCCAAGAAGACTCCAGAATGGTGACAAAAAGCTTATGGGGCCTGTGTAAAATTCTACAAGTGGCTGTGACTGGTCACCACATACTGGCTGCGTCACAGGCTACGATCGGGCATTTAAAAATAAGGTGGCAGCCATTTAAGTGGGGGGGACTCCATGCGGTTTGCAAGGAGGTAGAAAGAGAGCCACGAAGTGGGAAGAGAGCAAAAGCACCTCACCAGTCAGCCTTAAGGTCGGGTGGGAAAAAGGTGCCACATGGTTCTGGATTAAGAGCTGAAAACACCATGACACAGGCAAAACCTCCCCAATCAGGCACGAATGATTGGGAGCTGCCGGTAAAGCTGAACTGTGTCTGGGAAATACAAAGCCACGGACTTCTGTTTTCCCAGAGGGAAACGGTACCTCTGACTTTATGTTCTAAAATTAGCCGAGTTTGGCAGGCGGAGGCAGAACTATGTGTTTGTGGGTGTTTTAAAGAAAACAAGACTTAATGGCAGAAATCCACCATTAATCTAAATCTGTATAACCTTTAAATAAACCCTTTCCTTTTCACCAAACTCTTGTATTGGGAGTTATGCTTTTTGGCGGCGGGCAATCAAGCCCCTCATAACTGAACAGCCTGTGGGTTCTGTTTCCATCTGGGCAGCCCATGGGTTCTGTTTCAGTGTGACTTACAGTGCAACAAAGCTATTAAAACAACAACAATGAAAGCATGTTTGGGGACCTGAAAAATCTGCAATTCTGATTCAGATTGTGGGCTTCATGGCCATTGCTTATTTTAAGGACTAGAGAGGACTTTTTATTCTGGGTCCTGTGTCCTCTTTGAGCTCCTTCCTCTGTATACAGAGAAACTTAATGCATTTGTGTGGGCAGCACTAGCAGATACAAAAGGGTAGATTGTGCATTCCCATACTTCCCCTCCCTCATAATGATTGATGCCCTCATAATTATTTTGTTTAACCTTTATAGTGTACCTAATGTGTAAAAGGTATATGGACCTGAAAGAACCAGCATCTCTTCATTCCCTCCAATGGTTGAAATTAAATTATTAATATAAAATCCTCCATATAAACAAATAAAGCTCTTTAGAAGATAGGCAATGTGGGACAAAGAATAGTTGCAAAGCATCCTGGGATTCTGGACTCCCTCTACGGCACTTAGGGAAATATAATGGTGACATCAGCTAGAGCAAAACCAATTCCCAGGCTTTCTTGATATTGAGCAAGTTCCAAAACTTAGCTCTCTCCTCGCTTGCCTCCAATCACCCGTTCATTTGATTTCTAGACTCAATTAGTCTATTTCCATACCCCTCATTTTCTCACCATCTCCACCCCCACAATGTCCAAATTGGTCCTCCAACACTAAAACCATTAGCCGGAAATTCATTAGCTGAACACATGGGAAATTACAGAGGAGATTTGTCACTTAGGCTCAAATATAGAAAGTAATTTAAAAAGGACAGTGGTGAGAGGCTATATTTATCTTGCTTGTTTGTGCTGAGTTTTATCTTATTGCCTCTCATTCTCTTCCTGGCTACCTCATTTTTTTCCTTGCTTCTTTTTAAGATAAACGTTGGCCTTTTAATCTTTGTCTCAGTTTCTCTTATCTTACTTTGTAGATTCTCCTCTTTCTGCCTTCGTCATCCATTCACTCATTCAACAAATATTGCGTGTCTACTATGTAGCAGGCCTGGTGCTAGGCATTAAGAGGGATGTAGTAATGAATAAGACAGGCACAGTCCTTTTCATGATGGAGATTGCAGTCTGATGAGGCAGGTGGAGTGAATTCAGACATGGTTACAGGAAAGGCTTAAGGGAGTTAATTGCACTTTTCTGATGCTTAGTTTACCCTGCAGTAAATAAATGGGCATGAGAAAATAGCCAGAATCTTAGCGTGTTTGTGGGGTTAGAGAATAAACAAAATATATTACAGGAATGCAAGGGAATGGAAGACACGGGTTTCTGTGTGATATATACAAGTCCCCTGGGTAGAGAGAACATGGATTTGGGAGTCACCACTTACATATTAGCTATTTGACTTAAGGAAAGTAACCTCTGGATCTCAGTTTGCTCACCTGTAAAATGGGAATTGTAATCTCTAAATTTTAGGTTGTTATGAAGATTTAATGAGGTATCATATTTAAGAAGCCAGGCAAGTGCCCAATGTATGTCACTTCCTTTAACATTATCTCCCTATTCCACCTTTGAATCCCACAATTAAAAAAAAAAATCCTCTCTCTCCCAACTGGTGGGAAATGAGGTTCTTCAAATGGTATTCACCAATCATATAACCGGAGAGATAGGTTGTTACCATATTTGTTATTATACATGCAACATATGACAGATCACTCTCTTCTTCTGGGATAAGGGAAAGGAAGTAAAAAATGAAATTATAGGGAAAAGATTGAAATGAGATATAACAAAGGACTTCCTCACTATGAGGGTGGAAATCTGAGTGGATGCCAGTGAGAGCTACAAAATCTTCTTTTCTAAGAGTATCTGTTCGGACTGGGCTGAGGCAGGCCTACCTTGCAGTGGAGAATAAACATGCCAACCTCTTCAGGTTCCATTTAGTCTAGAAAATCTTTGGAGGAGAAATTGCTATTTCCCTTCCTTTCTCAAGCCAGGCATGCTCTGGGGAGATGAATGCTGTCAGACAGGCTTATTGCTCACAAGAAAATGAAAAATGGCAGCTGCCATTTCAGGCACTTAATAAGTCCACTAAATTGAGAAGCTGCTGATTTGGTTTACCTGATTCCTCCTCTCTGATAAAGAAGAAATCTCTTCTATCAGTGGTTCTTTGAAGCTAAAAAGGGAGGCTAAGCTCCAACTGCGGAAATTGACAGAGACAACATTCAAAGGAATAAGCTGGCTCAGTGGGCAGCACCAGGATTCCTGAATTTCCAACCTCACCCCCACCCCTGGGAAATTTCAGGTTGCCTTTGTTCTGCAGAGTTCTTTCCAAAGGGGGTGAGTTTAGTTGTCCTTTATTCCTCCAAAATCGTTTTTCTTTCTTCTTATATCTCCTTTCCTCGTTCGGTTTCCTTTTCTCTTCTCTTGTGCCTCCTTTTCCTTTTTCTCCTCCTCCTCCCTCCTTGCTCCCTTCTTCTCTCACCTCCAAATCTCCATTTCAGCTGTTGGATCTCCTCGCCCACCCCAACTGGGATTTCTGTTTGAAGAACTTTAGAATTTCTTCTTGATCTAAAGCACTATCCTGATAACAAGGGCAATGCTCTTAGACAGCCATGTTTCTCCAAATGCAGCAGATTCCTTGGGGAAAGACTTTTCTTGCAGGATTTTCAGGGTCTTTCATATGCTAATGTGAATTGTGAATGTCTGAGGGGTCATTAAAAATTGAAACCCACATTTCCCAAACCTCTTAGACCTCCCCCCCACCCCCACAGAGCTTATTCTGGGATGTGGTCTTTGGAACACATTTCAGAAATACTTATCATATGTTAGAATTTTAAAAAAATACTGTAATATTAATCATCATTTGATTTCTACAAATAACAAAATAAAACCTCACTTTACAGGTGAGTAAAACTGAGGCCCAGAGAGGTTACATGCCTGGCTCATAGTAAAATAGCTAGCCAGCAAGCAACAAAGGCAGGTCTTCTCATTTATGACTCTAGTCTCTCTGCACTGCCTGGTACCAGTGCATTTAAGTATAATATGTATGTGACATCATGATATGGCATGCGATATATGATATGGAATCTAGAAGACATACATATTATATTTGGTGAATTATGACATTCATTTTTTTCCCACTCACTAAATGTGTCTTGCACATCTATTATGTGCTTATCACTATTCCAGGTGCTGGGGATGGAGCATGATAAAAAATAGGCAAAAGTCACAAACTCTTGCCTTCATGGAGCTTATTACATTCCAGCACAGGAGGTAGACATTACAAGATAATTAGGTAAATTGTATTTTATTATGCATGTTATATACAGTATTCCCTCACTTATCGCAGGTATTACATTCTAGACGCCCCACCCGCGTGATAGGTGAAAATCCGCGAAGTAGAAACCTTACATTTATTTTAGTATTTATATATATTTTAAGGCTTTATAAGCTCTTCCCACACACTTAAAAACCATTCCCAGTCCCTTATTAACCTTTCCCACTCCCTTATTAACCTTTTCCACACTTTTATAAACACTACTTATGTTCTTAAACATATTCTACACTCTTAAACCTACCTAACTTTAACAACATACGTGTACAGTACTGTAAAATCCTGCAATATAGCGAAAAATCCATGATTAATAATTAAATATAATATTTTTTAAAATCCCACGATACAGTGAGGCCGTGGTAAGTGAACCGCAATATAGAGAGGGACCACTGTAATGATAAGGGCTAAAAATAAAAATTAAGTAGAGAAAAAGATAGGCAGATGTGGGAGTTGCAGTTTAAGGGTGCAAGAGGTCAAGGAAGGCTACACTAAAAGGCTCCATGTGAATAAAGACCTGAAGGAGATAAGGGTGTGACCATGCAGAAATTTAGGGGTAGCTGGGAGGGGGCTCCAGCAGAGAGAAAAGCAAATGCCAAGGCCTTGAGGCAGAAGTGAGCCTACGCTGAGGCTGATCTGGGAAGAGGGTGGGATAGTAAAAAATTTGATTAGAGAGACTGTAGAGACTGAGAGTGTGGGACCCAGATGCCAGATCTGATAAGGAAATGAAGTGATATAATGAAGATGATATGCCATGATGTAGTAATACCATGATAGTTTATTATGTTTTTCCTTAACAAATAACTCTCATCCAGCTTCTGAGAGTCAGGAACTGGGAGCAGCTCAGCTGAGCTGGCTCAGGGTCACCCATGAGGTTGTAGTCAGGCTATCTGCTAGGGCTTCAGTCATCTGTAAGCTTGCCTGAGGCCAGAGGATCTGCCTCCAAGCTCATTCCTGTGGTTGTTGACAGAAGGCCCCAGTTCCTTACATGAGCCTCTCTGTAGGGGTTTCATGACATGACAACTGGTTTCTGTCAGAGTGATGTGTGTGTGTGTGTGTGTGTGTGTGTGTGAGAGAGAGAGAGAGAGAGAGAGAAGAAAGCCAGTGATGTTTTTCATTATCTAATCTTGGAAGTTATGTACCTTTACTTCTGTTATAGTCTATTGGTCACACAGATAAACCCTTGTACTGTGTGGGAGGGGACCCTTTTTGTGAAAGGGAGGCATCTACCTCATCTAGAAGAATGATGACAGGGAACATAACATTTGATCTGTCCCTGAGGCCCACTACTAGGTCTGTCCACAAAGACGTGGCTGTCCTGAGACCTAGGTGGGCCCTTTGCCCAACAGCAGCCAGGCTTAGTTTTGGTTGTGCAACCAGAGTTGACCAGTTTCTGAAGTTGAGCAGCAGATGGCATCGCAGCCTCAGGAGCGAGCAGCTAACTAAGGCTGCTGGCAGGCGCAGCAGCCCTGTCAGGAACTCAAGCATGTGCTGGGTATCAGGGGGATCCTGGGTGGTGGTGGGGCCTGCCTGCCCAGCTCCCAGCTCGGGGAAGTTTCTGTGCTGTGCTTGCATATTGGGTATTGTTGGGCTGGTATCTCAGAGAGCAGAGCCTGGGTCCCAGTTAGAAAACAGATGGCAAACACAGGGTCTTTTCTATGATCTTTTCTGAGGAAGATGAAAATCAGAGGTTGCTGGACCCAGAGTGATGTGTTTTTTCATCACTGCCTGACCCTTACTTGTGAGGGTCTGCCTGGAGCATATTCTGGTTTGGAGACTGGCAGGTCCCTGGCAGAAGCTTCCTGGGGTGGCCAGATGGCGCCAGAGACAATTTACAGGATCAGAGGGCTCTGGAAAACATCTAGGGAATCCCAAGTGCTCAAAATTGAATCCTCTGTTTTCTCTTTTTCTCCCCGGTGGCCCAGACAAGGAGATATACCCAGAGCGGCCTTCCCAGCAACACAGGCAGGGTTTAGTCCTGAAGACCTCTGTCTGTGACTCAGTTTCCTTGCATTTCTGACTCCTCTCTGTTCTAGTTTTTCTCTTCCTTTTTCCTCTGTTATCTCCATCTATCTATGTCTTTCCCTCTGTGGGTCTCTTTTTCTCTGCTGTGGAGTAAAGAAAAAAGCCAGTTACCACACAGCCTGGCCAAGTGCTCATTCCCTTTCTGCCCGTTGTTGCTGCTTGATGGCCAGTCCCATGGAGACCTGGACCAAGGGAGGCCCAGAGGTCACCAAGAGAATATACTCTCCTTCCCCTGAGTTTATGTTCCTTGCTTTGTAGCTCTGGGAAGGAAAACCGTCAGTGACTTCCCAGTAGGACTGAGATTCACTGAACTTCCTGCTCACCAGGCACCCATCTATGCCCTAAGATCGTGAACTTGAAGGCAGGGTCCTTTCTACCTCATTCACTGTTGCATTCAGTCTCTAATACTCAATAAATATTTTTAA
The DNA here is from genome assembly GCF_987537825.1 of Furipterus horrens. Classification (NCBI taxonomy): domain Eukaryota; kingdom Metazoa; phylum Chordata; class Mammalia; order Chiroptera; family Furipteridae; genus Furipterus; species Furipterus horrens. The sequence continues at coordinate 74,673,776 of NW_028327180.1, forward strand.
AAAGACAATGAGAGGATGGATGGAAGGATGAATGCTGACCTCTGTATTAGTCATTGGAGTACAAACATAAAAGGTACCATCCAGTCCATAAAGAGAGAGGGACACTCAGAGAAGCAATCACCTATCATCCAGAATAGTGACTATGAGGATGGTGGTGGTAGAGGCTGCAGTGGGTGCCTGAGCCTGCACAGTGAAGACTGGGAAGGCTTTGTTCACTCACTACTATAACAATTGTTCATGGAAAGCCCACCAGTAGTACCAGACTCTAGGTTATAGCAGGAAATAAGGTAGGTTCCTAGTTAGACATGGGAGTAAATAAAAAAGTAGTAGCAAACAGGATAAATTCTGTCCTAGGGGAAATAATATGCCATGGGGGCAGAAAGCAGAGATAGCTTGCCCAGTCTGGGGGATTCTGCAAGACACTGTGGTGAGATGAGTTCAGGCTGAGACCTGAGACGTCAGGTGGGAAAAAAGGAAGCAAAGAGAACATTGTGCAAGGTCAAGAGAGAACAGCACATTTCAAGGAACTTAGTAACAGTGTCTAGAAATCTAACTGGAGTACCAGTAGAGTGGAGGGCAGGTGGGAAGACATGAAGCAAGGAGGGTGGGTGGGACTGAGGCGGAAGAGCTGCCAAAGCCAGGCTAAGAAGTTATGTCTTTACCTGGAGGACATGGGAAACCACTGACAAGTTTTAAGAAGGGCGCAGTGTGGGAAATGGATGGTGTAGGGCCCAGGTGGCATCCTAGGGACCAATGAGGGAGTAGTTCAAGCAAGAAATGATGGCCTAGATGATAATGTCGGTGGGGCTAGAGGTCAAGAGGTCATGTTTGAGTCAAGACTGAGGATAATTAGTTTTACTGCTGAAAAACTTGGGGCAGAGCAGACGCTGGCATTCTAGAGAGAGAAAATGCATATGCAAAGGTTTCAAGAACTTAGCATGTTCTGGGAAGCATATGTAGTTATGTATTTTTAGCTTGTAAGAGAGCATAGGGGTAGGTAGTGGGAGATGAGGTAGGGAGGAACTAACCTTTCCTGAAGAGCCTTGGAGTCCCAGGGCAAGGCCAGACCTCTTCAGTTAGATTTGGGGGAGGATAGGGGAGGCCATCCTCTACAACTACCTGAATTATATGGAGGGTTTCCAGAGGGTCCTGGTCCATCCAGGCATTTTCTTTCTTTCTCTCTTTCTTTCTTTCTTTTTCTTTTTCTTTCTTACTTTCTTTCTTTCTGTCTTTCTTTTTTTCTTTCTTTCTTTCTTTCTTTTTTTCTCTTTTTCTTTCTCTCTCTCTCTCTCTTTCTTCCTTCCTTTCTTTCTTCCTTCCTTCCTTCCTTCCTTCCTTCCTTCCTTCCTTCCTTCCTTCCTTCCTCCCTCCCTTCCTTCCTTTCTTCCTTTCTTCTTCTTCTCCTCCTCCTCCTCCTTTTTCTTCCTAAAGGTTTTATTTATTTATTTTTAGAGAGAGAAAAAGGAGGGAGAAAGAGAGGGAAAGAAACATTGATGTGACATGTGAGAGAAATACCGATGTGCCCCAACTGGGGACCAGGCCTATAACCCAGGCATGACTGGAAATGGAACCGGCAACCTTTCTCTTTGCAGGACAACACTCAACCAACTGAGTCACACTGGTCACGGCCATCCAGGCATTTTCTGAACAAATACAGAACTTGAAAAACAAAGGCAAACAGTATCAAAGGAAGTGAAGGAGGACATGGGAACTAGAGGAAGTGAGTGGACCAAAACGAGCAGTGGGGATATGGGAAGAGACTAACTGCCTGCTAAGCACAGAAAGGTGAGCAAGGCTTGGTAAGATGGCCCCCATCAGAACCTGGAAATTCCTCCTTCAGAATTGTCCAGTCTCTGCACTTACTGTTTCTTTCCTGTTCTGTTTCTAGACCTCAAAGGCATCCTACAGATATCTCTCATTTTTCCCTCCACAGGAGAGATTTGAAAAAGGATAGAGGGTGTGATCAGTTAGTGTAGTGATTAAGAAAATAGGTTCTGCTTCTCCCTTGATTTGTAACTTAGGACAAATCATTTACTGGAGTCATTTTTCTCACCTGTGAAATGGGGACAATAATAATACCTACCTCACATGTGCCAAATGGTTGAGGTAATGTGAACAAAAACTTTACCCAGTGAACGTTCTAACTAAATCTTTGGTGTTATTAAGTGTTATTAAGATTTTGCTATGAACCAAATGGGATGGCAGGGGTGGGGCGGGGCTGGGGATGCAGGTTGATGGGGGGAGGGGAGAGAGAGAGAGAGAGAGAGAGAGAGAGAGATGTAAGTGAGGATGGCTGAGTGGAAAGGGGGTGAGTTCCAACATGTGCAGAATTTTTCAATGGCTTCCATGGCTTATGGGACAAAAATCTTCCACCAAAGCTGGTTCTTGCCCTTGTTCTGCCTCACCTGCCACTGCTCCCAACCCCACTTTATAGACTAAACATGACACTACCATCTGTGATTCCCAGAACATACCAGGTTCTTCAATCTTACATGAGCTGCTCGTCTGGAGAGAAAATAATCCCTTAAACCTGTCTTCATACCAAATGTTAGGAAGCTTTCAGAGACGTGGAGCAGATGTTGGGAAGAGACCCAGGGTGAGTTCTTTATGGAAAGGGGCCAAGGGACAAAGGGGAAGGGGCAGGGAAAGGATAACATTCGCTCAAATAAATGACATTTGACATACTACAGCAGGTCCTTAATTAACGTCATTTTATTCAACATTGTTTTGTTGTAACATTAATGAAATGCCATAACTCTTGTTTATATCAATTAGCCTATGGTAAAGTTGGTTTCATTATTTGTCATTTTGCCAAAAGTTGCAGAACCTATTAATGACATTAGGTGAGGACTTACTCTACTTGTTACAGAAACTGGGGAGTCCAAAAATCCCCAGAGCTTGCGGCTGGGGGATGGGGAGAAGGAAGCAGCTTTTAGAATGCCTCCACATGCCTGAGGCTGGTGGCTAGTGTCTTTCTTATGCAAAATGGCTTTAATGCATCCAAAGCCTCAGGCAGATGGGAGGAGTCTTGAACCAGGGGACGGTATGGAAAGCACACAGAGCCTATGTAAGGGTCTGTGAATGGTCAGAACTGTTTGCAACGCCCACTGCGTCAGATGACGCAGTCAGGGATATATAAGCAGCTGCGGACATTTTAGCGGAGACTCTCTCAAGCTCTCGTTCGGGCTCTGGCTCTCACTGGCGCTCTGGCTCTCGCTCTCGTGCTCTGGCGCTCTGACTCTCTCTGGCTCGCGCTCGTGCTCTCACTCTGAGACTCTCTCGCTCTCTGACTCGGACTCACTCGCGCTCTGGCTCTGGCGCTCTGACTCTCTCTGGCATGCTCGCGCACTCGCTCTCGCTCTCTCGCTCTCTCGTGTGCTCCCTCCACGTGGCTTGGTGAAGGGGCCTTCTCCATGTGGCTTGGAGAAGGGGTCTCCAGGCTGCTTTAAGAGGCTCTCGCCATGCGGTTTTGAGAAGGAGAGGAGATCCGCGCGGTTTGCAGGAAGAAGGCAGTTTGCAAGGAGGCTGAGAATCCAGGCAGTCCTGCATTGAGAGCTGGAGGGCACCACAGCACAGAAAGGACCTCCCTAATCAGATTGAATGATTGGCAGCTGCTGGTAAAGCTGAACTGTGTTTGGAAAGTAGGGAAACGGTTTCTCTGACTTTCCTAAAACTAGCCTGGTTTGGAAGTGGGGAGGCAAGGATATGTGTTTGTGGGTATTTTAAAGAGCATAAGACTTAACAACAGAAATCCGCAAATAACTAAATCTATATAACTGTTAAATAAACAATTCTTTTTCTTTTCACCAAACTCTGGTATTGAGAGTTATAATTTTGGCGGTGGGCAATCGGGCCCCTAACTAAAGAGCCCGTGGGTTTGTTTTCAACTGGAGCAGCCCAGGGGTTCTGTAACATACTCAGGTGAGACAGGACAGGCAGGCCAATGTATATGCTTGTTTGAGCAGTGAAGCAAAAACTGAAGGAGAGGCAGAAAAGGGGAAAGGTTTAGTGGAATCCCAGCATTTACCTGGCCTTTCATACTCCCTCCTCTGTTTTCTCTCTTCTTCCTTCCTTTAGGGTCCAAGTTCCCTGGAAGGGAATTGCAAGCCTGAGAGTGTTGCCCAGAGACTTACTTATTCCTGTTAGGAGCTAAGGCCCCATAATACAAAGTTTCCATTACTATACAAGGTGGAGAGTGACTTATAAAGACTTGTGCTGGAGGGCTCTGGGAGTTTAGAGGCACACATAGTTAACCTGGCTCTGCTATGCCACAAGGCTGCTGTGAAGAATGTAGGAGGTTTAATATATGGAAGCACTTACTTAGCATAGTGCCTGGCAGGGAGAGCCCTCCTCACTATTATCCTAGTGTGAGCAGGGCCTGTTTCTCAGAGGAAGTTTGGTTGCCTTCATTGGATTATGCTTTCTTGGAAGGAAAAGACTACTATCTACCTTGTTTTCTGTTATATAGACAATGCCACAGCACACTGCCTGGCATATAGTCAATAAATATTTGTTGGATGGATGAATAAATTCCCATTTTCCCAATAAAGAAACCAAGACTGAGAGTTTAGGGGATTAAAACCCTCCAGCTAAGTTAGTGGCAGAGCATGGACTGAAATCAAAACCTCTGGATCAGAAAGACTCCGGCCCAGGGATTCTTAGAGCTCAGTCCCAATGCTCCCAGAGCCCACCTGCTCTCTGATACAGGTGGGTGGAGTCTTGGGATGTGGTAGGAAGTGGTGGGAAGAAGTACACACAGGCCTTTGATAACACCTTCAGTGGATTTAGAAGGAGCCCTGTGCCCGTAACTCTCCTTACTCTCCCAGCCTCTCCTGACCAGCAACGAAGGTGAGAGCCTGGCACCCACCCAAATGACCTCTGAATCTTTCACACCCCACTTCTATGGCTGCCCACCAACAGCTTCCACACCTTGGGCAGAATTGTTCCACTACATTCTTGACTGCTGAGAAAGCTTTCCTCCCTCCCTCCCCTCCTCCCTCCTTTTTTTTTCCACTTTGCCTAAAGCTCTCCCTTTTCTTCCTGTCTCTTCCCCTCTCATTCATTCCTCTCTTTCTAGATTGCTGACTTGCTCCCCTTTCTTCTCCTTCTTTTCTTCTTTTTCCCTTCTCCCTTCACAAGGCAATTGCCTTGCTCTTGCCTCCCTAAATTGAAGGGCAGTAGTGTAGTAAAACAAATCATTGTCTGTCAACAGAGTACATTACTACTGTATTCATCCTCATGCAGAGAAAATTTATCAGGGTCTCTCACCCTGTACTGTTATGTAAATGTGGTAATCCAGTGAAAATATATCTGGGGAGCCTGAGGATAAAGTTACCATAAAAACTATCAATTTCGAACAGGGGCTTGGATTTAGTTAACTCAGTCACTGCCTTGTTGGCCGCTTATTTTCCTCCCCTCTGTGTGTGTGGGGAACTTGACAGGTAGTGTGACACCTTGTGAAAGATGCTTTCTGCCTCCTTTGGTCTTCAGAGGTCAGCTGGAGGATCAAATAGTTGTAAGGTCCCTGAGGAATCACAAAGTGCTACATAATTCAAGGGTATTATTATTTTATTGTCATGTGGGTCATCTCTGTGCCTTTTTGGTGTGGCAAATATCTGTTCTGTCTGCAAGCTTAGGCTTACCCCACACTTGGGTGTCTGTACCTCCTTCTGCCAGCCTATAACTATAAGCAATGCTCCTTTTCCCTCTTTCTAGGTAGCTCCTGGGCACCCCAGAATCACATTGACGTTTGTTTGTTCTAAGCATATAATAGGAAGGTAAGATTTTGAGATGGACAAGAATCCTCTGAGTAGCCTTCCACTTTACCACACCTCAGGAGTGGAGTGGGGCAGGTCCACAAAAACCATGGGGAATGGGAGGGAGGCTAGTGTCAAAGCCCTTTGCCCCAGCTAGACTTCAGGGCACCTGTACTGAGGGCCTCACAATTTCATGGACTGCCCTAGCTACACTGCCCCCGTTCCCAAAACAGGCAGATGAGTCTGGTGGCTAGGAGTCCAATACCTGGGTCCTGGGTTTGAGCCCCACTCGGCTACTTCCCAAATTATTTTTTCTAACTTATTTCATTTGCAAAATGCCAGTGATGATACTATCGGCCTCATAGGTTTGTTGGGAGTAATAAATGAGACAAAGGATGTGAAACACTTAGCATGTAGTAAAATAATTTTGTTGTTTTAAGTGTTGCTCAGAAGGCTTTATACATCATAGGCCCTCCCCCTCAAAGGATGGGCCATGGGGATACAGACCTTATCTGGCCACTTCCCTTGGGAAAGGGCCCTAGGTCTGGGTTGGGCCTGCTTCCCTTGGGATTAGGCTGTTTCCACCCAGCAGCCCCTGAAGGCTGGAGTTAAGAGAATGGAGGAGGATAAGGGAAGGCAAGAAGAGTCTTTGGGGAGGAGGAAATGTCGAGTCAGAGCTGGAAGCAGTGGAGGTGGCAGGGGTGGGGGAGGAGTGAAGAAGATAGGATGTCTCTAAACTACCAGAATCTGGATGGGACTGCAGCTCTAAGGCCCTGGCATTTTCTGCCACTCCCAATCTTGGGGATGAGTCACTAGAGGGAGGATTGATGGAGGTGTCATGCTCTTCCCACAGAACATTGGGCTGTTTCCCAAAAGAGGACTGGTGGGAGGGAGAAGGAGATGCAGAGGCTTCGGGGCTGAGAAGAGCTAGGGACAAGAAAAGGAGACAGGAGGCACTCCTAAGGCTCTGCTCACCTTTGGAGGCCCAGGAGGCAGGCCCCATCCCCTACCTCTTGTGTCAGCTTCACTGCCCATCCTGGCCAAGAGTAATCAATCCACAATTGCTCTTGACTTCTTCCTCTGTCCTGGGTTGGCGCTATCCAGTTTTCTCCACAAGGGAGTGCTTCACATTCTTTTGGTCACCCACAATGTGGGGAGGGGACAACTCAAAGTTTCTGCCCCTTTAAATAAATTTAAAAAAAAAATTTAAATCCTCGTGGAAGGATATGTTTATTGATTTGAGAGAGAGAGGAAGGGGAAGAGAGAGGCAGAGAGAGAGAGACATTGATGTGAGATGTGAGAGAGAAGCATTGATTTTGTAAGCACCTCAATGGGGGATCAAAACTGCAACCTAGGTATATGCCCTGATAGGGGATTGAACCTGCAACCTTTTTGGTGTGCAGAACAATGCTCCAACCAACTAAGCCATTTGGCCAGGGCCTATTCTTCCCTTTAGAAACCTTTCCTTCTGTCCCTGAGTAACTTCTCCATGACAATTGCATTCTCCATCCCTTCCTCCCTTCCTTCCTTCCTTCCTTCCTTCCTTCCTTCCTTCCTTCCTTCCTTCCTTCCTTCCTTCCTTCCTTCCTTCCTTCCTTCCTTCCCTTCCTTCCTTTGTTAATGCCTAATCCCTCAGCCTTCTTGCTCCTCAAAGTCAAGGACTTCTTTATGTCCCTGGAGCCCAGTCAAAAGTTAGGCATAACTGTATTGTGGCCTTGGCCCACAAATACTGTTTTTTCTTCTCCCCTTCTCTGTTAACCCTGTTCCCTGACTCTTTTTTATAGTTTTTATTTAGTAAGCACCTACTATGTACCAGATGTCTTCACAAGATAATTTATTTAATTCTCATGATGACCTCATTTTAAGATGAGAAAAATGAGCTCAGTGAGGTTAAGTAATTTGCCCAAAATCGCAGTCAGCAGGTACCAGAACTGAGATTTACCAGCAAAGCCCTCAGATGTTGTCTTAAGAATATTCTAATTATTATTTTAAAATACAATAATCAAACTTCTTAGTTGTAACAATTACATGCATAATTTTTAGTTAATTTTTGAGTTGCCCATTGCTTTTATTCACATATATGTATGTGTATATGTTATATTTATTGAAATATAATTGCATACCATACAATTAATCATGATTCAATGGTTTTTAGTATATTGTAGAGTTGTGCAACCATGACCACAATCAATCCTAGAACATTTTCTCAGAAAGAAACCCCATACTGATTTGGAGTCACTTCTCATTTCCCCCTCAATACCCTCAGCCCTAGGTAACCTCTATTTTTTTCCTTTATATTTGCCTATTCTGGATATTTCCTATAAATGGAATAATATGTATATGCTCTTTTGTGATTGGCTTCTTTCACTTAGCATAATGTTGTCAAGGTTCAGTTATGTTGTAGCATTTACCCGTACTTCATTTCTTTTCATTGACAATAATATTCCATTAATATTAATGAAATGAAATAATATTCCACTGTACATATCGTTTGAATATACAATATAATACCGTGTTGTATTTACCCATTTATCAGTTGATAGGAATTTGAATTGCTTTCACTTTATGGGTGTCATAAATAATGGTACTGTGAACATTCATATATAAATTTTTATGTGAACACCTGTTTTCAGTTCCCTGGGGTATATATATCTAGGATTGGAATTGCTGGGCCATATGGTAACTCTACGTTTAACCTTTTGAGGAAATGCCAGACTGTTTTTCAAAGCAGCTGCGCCATTTTACAATCTTACCAGCAGGGTATGAGAGTTTCAATTTCTCCACATTCTGTCCAACACTTGTTGTTATCTATCTTTTTTATTATAGCCATCCTAGTGTTAGGAAGTAGTAACTCATTGTGGTTCTATTTTTTACTTCTCTGATGACTAATGATGTTCAACATCTTTTTATGTGCTTATTGTCCTCTTGCAGATTCCTTAGTGAAATGTCTATTTAGATACTTTGCCCATTTTTAAATTGGGTTATTGGTCTTTTCATTATTGAGTTGTAAGAGTTCTTTAGATAGCCTAGATTCAAGTTTCTTATCATATTTGACTTGCAAATATTGTCTTGTAGGGGACCACTCTTGTCTGGTTTTGAGAACTGTAGCCCAAGGTGCGAGCCAGGCCCCTAGGCCTGTAAGACTATCAGAAAACTGGAAAGGCCAGAGGCAGGCATGACTTGAAGGCCACTCAGAGGGTTTCCATGGGAATTAGATTTAAAGAATGCATATTATACTTTGAAGTTTGCTCTGCTTTTCTTATCTCTTAGTTAACTATAAACACTGTGTAGCAAAAAATGTATGAAGCCTTACACCTGATGTCAGTGTGGCACCAGGATGTTTGGTCACTGTGTTCTTTACATTGATATCTGTAATCAGTAACCGTCAGCTGTAACCCAAGCATCTGAAGCTAATTGATGATTTGTGAATCTTGACCTTGTATCTCCCGAGTCCCCTCCTCAATAAAAGGGAGTAGGAGGGAACATTTGGGGCTCTGCTCCACTAGAGAGATTTGCCACCTCTCCTCCTTCCAGACAAAAGGCGGTGTCTGGGTAATTTTGTTCTCTCTCATCCATGATCCTGAAACTTCTGCTGGATAGGGAGTTCCCACCAAGCCAGGGCATTGGAGGCAGCCCACCTCATTGTCTCCCATTATGTGGGTTGTCTTTTCACTTCATCGATGGTATTGTTTGAAGCCCCAAAATATTTACTATTATTGAAGTGCAATTTAGCTTTTTTTCTTTAGCTTGTACTTTAGTTGTCATATCTAAGAAAACTGAGTAACCCAAAGTTATGAAGATTTACTCTTATAGTTTCTTCAGAGTTTTATAGTTTTAGCTCTAACATTTAAGTCTATGATTTATTTTGAGTTCATTTTTATGTATCGTATGAGGAAGGAGTCCAAGTTCATTCTTTTGCATGTGGATATCCAGTTTTCCCAGCATTATTTGTGAAAAGTCTGTTTTTTCACCATTGAATTATCTTGACATCTTTGTTGAAAATCAACTGACTATAAATGTGAGGGTTTACTCTGGAGTCTCAAGTTTATTCCATTGATTTATGTGTCTATCCTTATGGCTGTAACACCCGGTCTTATTATAGATTTGTAGTGAGTTTTCAAATTAGAAAGTGTGAGTACTCCAACTTTCTTCTTTTTTAAGATCATTGTGCTATTCTGGGCCTTTTGCATTTTCATATGATTTTTTAGAATTGTCTTGTCAATTTCTGCAAAGAAGCCAGCTGGAATTTTGATAGCAATTGTATTGAATCTGTAGGTCAATTTGAGGGAAGAAAGCATTTGCTCTTAATTAGGACATCATACCAGCTATCAATCCCAATGCAAAAGAAGATAGGAGGAACATTCCAGAGGAGAGAGATAGAGATAAAGACTGAGATAGGAAGAAAAAGAAGGAGGAGGGAAAGGAGGGTAAGGAAGAGAGAAAGGAGAATAAAGAAGAGGATTTGTCATACATTTGGAGCAATCAGAAATGATTCCAGATATGAGAAGGTGCCAGGCCAATTAAGAGGCAGAATCTTGGAAACACTAAATTCTTCCTTACCAGATACATCTCCCATTAACCCAGTTTTGGTCCATATTTGGGTAGATGGTATAGCTTCTTCTCAAGATCATTCTTCCCTTTCCCCTAGGATCTCTTTTAAATACCTGAAGGTTATAAAAACGCCTTATATGCCTTGATGTGTGGTATTTACTGAAAGCTCCCTGTTGAAGAGCCCCATGCTTCAACAATGGAAAATGAATCTTACCTGCGTCCCCCCTTTCTGCAGTAGGAATTGTTATAACCCCTGCTTGATGAGTAGCAGGGAAGTTGGGCTTCTTTTTAGGGAGATTGGCATATAGAGGGTGTACATGGGTCTCCAAGGGTGCTCTGGGGGTGCAGGGTGGGAATGGAGTGACACTCTTACAGTCTCATGATCTGGAGAACTGAGGCCCAAAGTGTTTTGCTATAATTGTACCTTCTGTACCTCACCCAGACCATCTTTCTTGCTAATAGCTGGTGAGGGAGTGAGGATATGGGAGCTGGGGGTATAGACTGGAGAAGAAATGAGCTTAACTCCCTCCTACTGAATGGGAAAGGGATGATTGAAATTGCTCATTTAGCAAACGATTTAACCCTGCTATAGAAAATCCTATTAAATGGCTATTCTTATATCAGTCCCTGGCTCCTGGGAAGGGCAGCTCTGGGCTTTGTGAGACCAGGGCACCGTGTCTTCTGAATCCAGTCAAACAATCATCACCAATAGGAAGCTAAAAGCCACAGGCAGGAAAACTTCACCAGGTTTCCCTGCCTTTTCCTACCCATTCACTCTAGTCCTTCATTTCATCAGTCAATTATCTGATTAGTTGAGCCTTTTCTCTGTCCATTGTAATATAAATAGCAAGCATTTTATGGGTTGCCATTAAGCAATGTGATCAGCATCAATTACCTAATGAGACTCTGAAAAGTTGTGATTTAAAATCCTGTCCTTAATTGTGACTGTGCTTTGTCTAGAGGCAACATGATAATTGCAGTGACATCCAAACTAATGACACTTCAGGTGTGGGGCCTCTGCTCCCAGCCTGGGTTTGACCCTGGGGAAAATTAACCCTCTGCCAAGTGGCTGAACTCTGTACTTTGTTCTGAAAGGGAGAGTTTTATATGTCTTACCAGGTTCAAGGGGTGATGGGTAATTCTGCCCAGTTCTGCCCTATGGCCTCATGGCTTCTGGGCATGGAACTGAGAGGATGAGACCAGAGGGAAGTACAGGGAGAGGGGAGATTATTAGCTCCCAAGGACAGGGACTTTTGTTTGCTTTGTTTTCTGCTATTTCCATAGAGCCTATAAGACTACTTACAGAGAAGGAAAACTCTGACTCCAAAAAACCTCCGCTGCCTTGCGGCATACCTCTTCAGGGGAAAGGCTAAGGGAGTAAACCCGGACAGAAAATCCGGAGCCGGAGTCCCTAAGGCGGTTTGACGTTGTAGTCAACACCGGCAACTCCTGCGGCGCACCTGAAGCCAAGCTGTATCGACTCCGTCTTTCCCTTGGACCCTTCAGCTGCGAAGAGAGGGGGGGTCTGCTGCATGGGCAACAGCAGACCCTCCATATTACCCTGCCCAGGCTCTGTAGCTTCAGCGTCATCACAAGATGTCGATTCAACACGGGAGGAGACAGATACCATGTCACTCCCGAGTCGGACTGCACAGCCATTCTCGGCGGTGCAGATAGACTCTTAAGAAGCTACACCATCGTCTCTCGAGACGGACGGCTGCCGACGACGACGATAAGACTACTTGGCATGTACTAGGGGCTCCATAAATACTTGAATGAATGAATAGAATCCCGGTTTGGTCCTTTCAGTCAGCAAGTCCTTCTCTTTGCAAGTTTAGGTGTAGTTCCCTGGAAGACAAAGAGAGATTTTTGTGTTTAGTGATGATCTTTCTAGCCTGAAGATTTAGAAATTTTCCCCATTTGGCTTAATGGCCTCAGATACAAGTATTTAATATTGATAATCTGGAGGGTTTCATCTTTCTCTCTAAACAACCCTCTCTCACCCTCACCAGGCAGCATGGTTAAGGGTTATATCCTGGGTTTTTTCCTGAGCAACACAGTTAGTTCCTTTTCTTCCTCACTTTTCTTAGCTTCTCCCCTTGAATAAGAAGCAACTTGCCAAATTTATTTGTCAGTTTTCAGTTGTCATTTATTTCTGTGTCTCGGCAGCATTTGACCTAGTTCATCACACCCTTCCTTTGGAAACACTTCCTTCATTTGGCTTCCTGGGCACTAACACCCTCATGGTTTTCTTCCTGCTTTCCTGGTGGTTCCTTCCCCTATCTTCACGCCCTCTATATGTTCAAGGCCCTACGCAAGGATCCATCTTTTGTCCACACTTATTTCTAAGTGATTTTCTGTAGCATCAATGTTACAGAACCCCTGGGCTGCTCCAATTGAAAACAAACCCACGGGCTCTTTAGTTAGGGGCCCGATTGCCCACCGCCAAAATTATAACTCTCAATACCAGAGTTTAGTGAAAAGAAAAAGAATTATTTATTTAACAGTTATATAGATTTAGTTATTTGTGGATTTCTGTTGTTAAGTCTTATGTTCTTTAAAACACCCACAAACACATATCCTTGCCTCCCCCCCTTCCAAACCAGGCTAGTTTTAGGAAAGTCAGAGAAACCGTTTCCCTACTTTCCAAACACAGTTCAGCTTTACCAGCAGCTGCCAATCATTCAATCTGATTAGGGAGGTCCTTTCTGTGCTGTGGTGCCCTCCAGCTCTCAATGCAGAGCCACCTGGATTCTCAGCCTCCTTGCAAACTGCCTTCTTCCTGCAAACCGCGCGGATCTCCTCTCCTCAAAACCGCATGGCGAGAGCCTCTTAAAGCAGCCTGGAGACCCCTTCACCAAGCCACGTGGAGGGAGCACACGAGAGAGCGAGAGAGCGAGAGAGCGAGAGCCCGAGAGCGAATGCGCGAGTGAGAGAGAGAGAGCGAGAGCGAGAGCGCCAGAGAGAGCCAGAGCCCGAACGAGAGCTTGAGAGAGTCTCAGAGTGAGAGCACGAGCCAGAGAGCGAGAGAGTCCGAGCTAAAATGTCTGCAGCTGCTTATATATCCCTGATTGCGTCCTCTGACGCAGTGGGCGTTGCAAACAGTTCTGACCATTCACAGACCCTTACGTAGGCTCTGTGTGCTTTCCATACCGTCCCCTGGTTCAAGACTCCTCCCATCTGCCTGAGGCTTTGGATGCATTAAAGCCATTTTGCATAAGAAAGACACTAGCCACAAGCCTCAGGCATGTGGAAGCATTTGAAAAGCTGCCTACTTCTCCCCATCCCCCAGCAGCAAACTCTGGGGATTTTTGGACTCCCCTGTTTCTGTAACATCAAGACTCCCAACTTATATCTCTAGTTTGGACCTCTCATCTTAGCTCTGAACTCAGATATCTTTTTATTTTGTTGCTCAAATTGTTTCAATTAAACAATTTTTTAAATTAATTTTTTAAATTTTTTTAGAGAGGGAGGAAGGGAGGGAGAAAGAGAGAGAGAGAAATATTGATATATTATGGTGAGAAAAACATCAATGCACCCCAACCAGGGACCAGGCCTGCAACCCAGGCATGTGCCTCGATCAGGAATTGAACCAGCGACCTTTCAGTTCCAGGCTGATGCTCAACCCACTGAGCAATACCAGCCAGGGCTCAAATTGTTCTAATTTTGATTACTGTGAGATCTATTAGTTGGTTCTTATGTCCCTTTGATATACCTCCATTATTGGGATTTTGATTGAGTCTTTTCTTTCTTTCTGGAACTGTAAGATGCTTTAAGCTCATATTATATATTTTGTGCCCCAGCCCTAGAATGAGCTATTTTTCTCAAGGAGCTCTGGTTTCTTTTATTACAAAAAATTTCACTACCTGAACTTATATTATTTCTTTGCATTCTATCTGTATCTCCCACTAGAACATTAGGTCTTTAAACAGGAACTTTTCTGTTTTTTCACTGCTGTTACATATATTTTATATGTATATTGTATATTATATGTTATATGTAATAATACTTATTATATAAAAACTATATTATCTAGAATGGCACATGGCACACAGATGGATATCAATAAAAGTTTAGTGAATGAATGCATACATGAATAAGACTAAGTATTCTGCCTTTTATATACATGCATCCTTCGTGGTGCTTTGATACTCAACAGGAATTTGATCAAAGGACAGCTATATAGATGGATGGACATATGAATGTATGAATCAAAAATGAATAAGTGAATGACTATACAGATAGATAGATTACTGGGTGTATGAATGAATTGAGAAATGGATGGAAGTTGATGTTACCACTGTGTACTTATTATTCATGACAGAAACTGGATGGTAAGCAGCCTCATTCTTGATTCCTTTCACACTTTCTTCTCCTACATTCAATCATCTGCTAAGTCCTGCCAATTTTACAACTCAAATATTTCTTAAATCCATTTCCTGTCCTTCATTTCAACTGCTGTTGCCCTAGTGCAGGCTCTCTACATCTCTTGCCTGGATGTTGCAACAGCCTCCTAACTCATCTCTCTGCCTTCAGTCTTGCTCCCACCTCCACCAGTATCCATATTCCTGTCAGAGGGATCATTCTAAAATACAGCTATGCCTGTGTCACTCCTCTGCTTAAACCCTTAGTGTGAAATCTAAACTCCTTAGCATGACATAAAGCATCTATGATGACCTGGACCTTGGCCATCTTTCTAGCCTCTCTTCTCTCTTCTCCACTGTGCACTGATTTGTATGCCTCCAAAATACCAACCTACTTGTAATTTCCACCAGTGATCATGCTGCTTCTCTGCTCTGTCCTTTGCTCATATTAGTTCCCCTGCCTGGAATGCCCTTTTTCACATCCATAGCTCAGAATTCTTACTTGTTTCAAATTTTTGAAAGCACGTAACTTTGCAATTGTAATTATGCTTATTAGTAGGGCCAGGGCTAGGGTGCAAATTTTAAGGAGAGTTGTGCAAATGAGAGTGAACACATCCTTAAATTTTGTACCCTAGGTATTTCACTAGGCCCATTCTAGTGTCTTCTAGATTGGGAGCTCTCCGAGGGCAAAGACTTTCTTTTTTATTCTTACAATTCCTAGCACAATAACTGGTGCCTAGCAGATGCTCACTAAATGTGGGAGGGAGGGAGGGAGGAAGGAAGGATGGATGAGAGGTCCACTGCCTAGGTATTCGAATCCAGTCTCTATTTCTTACTAGTTATGGGAATCTGAACAAAGTTCCTCTTTGTTCCTCAGTTTCTTCATCTGTGGAAAAGAAATAATATCTCCATTATAAGGTCATTTTTTTCCAGTTTAAAGGAAATTACTTTCCTACTATACCTGCAGGTGTGTCCCCATTAAAATTTTTTTATATTGTTTATGTTTTCTTTTTCTTTTTTAAAACTATTTTTCAGCTACAATTGACATTCAATATTATTTCATATTAGTTTCAGGTGTTAAGCATAGTGGTTAGACAATTATATAATTTATGAAGTGACCCCCTGATAATTCAAGTACCCACCTAGCATCACAAATAGTTATTACAATATTAATGACTATATTCCCTCTGCTGTACTTTACATCCCTGTGACTATTTTGTAAATACCAATTTGCACTTGTTGAGCCCTTCACTTTTTTCATCTAGCCCCTCAATCCCCTCCCATCTGACAGCCATCAGTTTATTTTCTGTATTAGTCTGTTTCTGTTTTGTTTTTCCATTTATTTTGTTCTTGAAATTCCACATATAAGTGAAATCATATGGTGTTTGTCTTTCTCTGACTTATTTTGTTTAGCATAATACCCTCTCGTTCCATCCATGTCTTCTTTTTTTCTTGATGGAGCTTATCAACAAGTTTTCTTAGCCCTGGCCAGTGTGGCTCAGTTGGTTGGATTGTTGTCCTGTAAACTGAAAGTTTGAGGGTTCGATTCCTGGTCAGGGCACATGCTTAGGTTGTGGTTCGGTCCTGGGTTGGGGCATTTACGAGAGGCAACCCATCAATGTTTCTCTCTGGCATTGATATTTCTCTCCCTGTCTTTCTCCCTCCCTTCCCCTCTCTCTAAAATCAATAAGTATGTCATCAAGCAAGGATAAAAAAAGTTTTCTTGATCTTCTATAGTGCCTCTATTTCTAATTCATTAATTTTTGCCATTGTCTTATGATTTCCTCCTTTTATTCTTTTTTTGGATTAGTCTGTTCGTTTTTAACTTTTTGAGTTGGATGCTTTATTTCAGCTTTTACTTTTCCTATATAAGCATTTAAGTCCATACATTTCTCTTTAAGTACCACTTTACTTGCCTTCCACAGCTAACTTTCATTTCTTAATATCTCCATTTTTAATCTTTTGTCTAAAAGTGTTTCCACATGCATGGGGCCCTTTTTATATCTTTCTGTTAAGATCTATTTTGATTAGAGAAAGTGGTCTATTGATTTTTTTTTTTTTTTTTAATATCTGATGAGATGTGCTCTCTGGTCTTGTATGTGACCTATTTTTTAGATGTTCCATGAGTGCTTGACAGGATAATTGTAGCTGCCTCATAGGTTATCATGAAGGTAAATATTAGATAACATCAATAAAGCATTTAAAACAGTGTTTGGCATTTAGTAAGATCTCAAGAAGTGGTGGCTCTCATTGTTTTGTTATTATTGATGGATGGCAGTCTTAGTTGCTATGTGTGTCAGTAGGTGTCCTGGGAATTAGAGAAGTTGAGCTTTCTCCTGCCAGCCGGTGCTCTACAGTTCATTGTCTACACTGGCTACAGGGTCGATTAATCTTTTTTTAAAAAAGATGTTATTTATTTATTTTTAGAGAGAGTGGAAGGGAGGGAGAAAGAGAGGGAGAGAAACATCGATGTGAGAGAGAATAATCAACTGGTTGCCTTTTGCATGGTCCCAATTGGGGAAACTGGTCCACAACCCAGGGATGTACCCTGATTGGGCATTAAACCAGAGACCTTCAACCTTTTGATTTGCAGGCCTGAGCTCAATCCACTGATCCACACTAGCCAGGGCTTGATTAATCTTTCACACACACAGAAAGCACCACTTGGTTCATTATAGCAGAAAAAGTTCAGCCCTGGCTGTGTGGCTCAGTGCCAGCCTGTGAACCAGAGAGTTGCTGATTAGATTCCCAATCAGGGCACATGCCTGGGTTGTGGGCCAGGTCCCCAGTTGGGGGCATGTGTGAGAGGCAACCGATGGCTGTATCTCTCACACATCACGCATCACACATCGATGTTTCTTTACCTCTCTCCCTTCCTTTCCCTCTCTCTATAAATAAATAAATAAATAAATAAATAAATATTAAAAGAAGGGAAAAAAAGTTCAGCATCTGGTAAGACTGACCTGTGTTGGGCCCCTGGTGTGGCTCCTCACTAGCTCTGTGCCACTTGCCCTCCCCCAGATTTCACTCTCTTTACTTGGGTATGATCTTGGACTTGGATTATTGGGAAGATTAATGTCAAAGCCTTCAGCACAGGGCTGGACACAATGCAGAACTATGATAGCCTTGGTTTCTTTATTTATTTTTCCTTTCACTGAGCCTGCAGGGACAGAGAGGAAGGGAAGTTAGAGCTATAATGTTGCAACAATCTCCATTCTCCTTTCCTGGACTTCTTCCTTGGAAAACTTTCTTGTCCCTGTAAGGCTGTTCTCTGATTCTCCTCCCCAGAAAGCAGCTTGAAATAAGCCATGACTGAGGGAGAATAGAGAGGGAAGGCAAGAGGATGTTGATATATGCAAATTATCGTCCAGCCTCCTGCCAAATTAATGTGACACCTGCTTAGACAGAACTTTTGTTTTATCTTTTATCTGGAGCAGCCCAATTAATTTTTCAGGCCACCAATTACCATATTCCATATATAACAACTCCTTAGACCCTCAGTGAGAGCATTCTCCTTGGCAGCCACAGGAACTTGGGATTTGCCTCTGCTTATTTCTGGGGTCCTCAGGTGGGATGAACATCTCAGGGGCGCTGACTTAGATTTCTCCTACTTTCTCTCATTTAAGCCTCAGTTCCAAGTGTGCAGAGTGGGTTGGCCGGTTTTCCTATCTTTGAATCCAAGGAAGAGGAGGCATGAAACATTGAGAGGGCAGAGCTAACGGGGGCACAAGAAGGGAAGATCTGGACAGGAGTGTTTCAGAAGCACCTTCAGACAAAGATGGTCACTTTGCCTTCATTCTCACCACTACCTCTAGTTCATCTGCCTCCTATTATTTGTCCCTCCTACTCTAATTCCCACACATAGATCAGACAGGATCGATTTTCTCTGCTCCTGTCTCTGGACTGCTAGAGAAAATCACAGAACCATGCTCACTGGCTCCAGTGTCTGATTTCCAGTCATGATCAGGCCTCTGTGCCCCTTGGTAGTTTTATAATCATCCCCAGTCCTCAGCCTCTTTCATTCTCCTGTTATGGGCATTTGGACTTGTTTCCAGTTTTACTATTAGAAATAAAGTTGCCATAGTCTCATACATGTTTTTTTTGTGGACATGTTTTTCTTCTCTTTCTTTCTTTTTTTTTTGAGTAAATATCTAGGAGTGGAATTGCAGTTTATAGGGTACCTGTAGTTGTTTATTTAACTTTGTATGAAAGTGACAACAATTTTTCAAAATTTTGTATTAGTGGTGCCTTTATTAAAAAGAAAGATTTCTGGATTCTATGCTAGACTTACTGAATCAGAATATTCCAGGAGAAAAGGCCACAAAGCTTTATTTTCATAAAGTTCCCCATGTGATTTTAATGCAGCTAGTTGATTAATTGGCATTTGGAAACCACTGGACAACATTTAGAACCTTTACTTTTTTGTTTTCCATTCCTTATTCAGTAAATATAATTCTGTCTTCCATGTCCACCATGTATCATGGTTGCAGATAATGAAATATTTGACTAATGGTGGATTAAGCTAGTGATTGTCAACCTTTTTCACCTCATGACACACATACATAATTACTAAAATTATGTGGTACATCAAAAATATATGTTTTGCCGATCTGACAAAAATATAGGTATAATTTTTATTCATTCACATCAGATAGCTATTGTTGTGTTGGCAGTTGTCATATTTTAATTTGATGATTTAAGGGAAAAGAGGTCAGTACCCCTGCTAAATAGTCAGGTATTGCATGTTTTAAAAATTCCTATGGCACACCAGTTTGCCTCTTGTGCATACCAGTTGAAAATCACTGACTGAAGCAATAAGGATATTCCTTTATCTCGCATAACAAGAAATCCAGAGGTAAGTAGCTTCAGATATGGTTATTTAGCCACTCAATAATGTCATCAAGGATCCAGGCTTTTCTCATTTGCCATCCTCAGCATATTAATTCCATCCTTAGGCTTGTCCCTTCATAGTCTAAAGTGCTGCCACAGCTCTGAACAGCATGAGCTCACACGACAATTTCCAAGGCAAAAAAAAAGGTGGGGGTGTTGAAGGTCTCTATTGTTTTGAGGAGGAAAATCTTTACAGAAGCTTCCAGACTTTCTCCTAAGTTCCATTGTCCAGAAATAGGTCACCTGTTTACCCTTAGGTGGAGAAGGGTGGGGGAAGGGGTACTGAGAAAATACCTGGCATTTTTGAGACCCTGTAGTGGGAGGTAGTCCTAACCAGTGAGGAAGAAGAATGGGAAAATAGCTTTTGGGTAAGTAATTAGCAGTGTCTCCCTCGAGACCTCACTAAAACTGCGCTTAAAAAGTCACCTTATCTGCTAGATCCAATGACTTTCCAGTTTTCCTTGTACTTGTCCTCTCTGTGATATTCTACATTGCTGGCTTCCTCTCTTGAAACTTGTTTTTTGCTATACATTCTCTCTACTTCTCTGGTAACTTCTCCTTGGGCTCTGCTCTATTACCTCTCTGTTCTTTATAGATTGGTGTTACCTTTTTAACCAGACACTGTCAGCACACCTCTGAGCATCTATACCAAGCAATCTGCCCTAACCATGTGACCAAGACCTAATGAGATCTGTTTGTGGCCTATCCTGTGAACCTTTATCTTTGACCATGGACTTCCTTTCACCCCTATAGTCCTGATTCTCCCTCTTCCATGTCTCTGTCTCTTGTTTCCATTACAGAGCTATTGTTCTTGATAAAGGTTTTATCAGCTTTTTCTTATGGACAATTAAAAAAAATATTTATAATCTCTCATAGGGTAGGTCCTAACACTGAAGAGGGCCATTTGTTTTTTCATACTCTCTGTAATTTTGGAATAGAAGCTGAATTGCTCCACAAAATAAAAGGATGATGAATTTGAAGTACCAGAGTTTAAAAGATCAAAGAGTGAGAGCAGAGTCAGTTGTGAGTTGGGTGATGGAAGAGTTGAGAAGGACCTACCACTTATGACTACATAAGAGAATTTGGATAGACTTGTTTAGAGCTGACTTTTCAAGTGAAACAATGTGTTGTGACCCCCTCCCTGTGACTGTACAAATTTTTATTGAAAACTTCTGAAGCCACCGTATATGTAGTATGACTCAATTTCAGACAGACACCAGTGAGGGGAACCACAGGTTTATGAGTCTGGAAGTGTGGACAGCCCCACATCTGAGTCACACCTGGATTATGAAAGCCTTTATGATTTCTCAATCTCTGGCCTCTAGCCACTTCCAGACTACCTTCCATGCCTTCCATATAGCTGCCAGAGTTATCTTTCTAAGACACAAACCCAGGTCATTGTTTAAATCATTTAGAAGCTTCTTGATGAGTGTTTCTCAAACCTGGGTCTCATGGACCACTGGGACACATTCCTGGGGTCTTCAGTACCTTTAAGACATTTACTATTTACTTTCAGAATTAACTTAAAAATGTGAGCATATGCTATAATACCCAGATGACCACTTCATAACTAAGCACTTTGAGATTTTAGGGTTGGTGTGAATTGATCTTCTGAAATGACAGCATTTAACTTTTTAATACTGTAATTATTTTTATCTCCTTGTTCACAGATAAATCCTCAGCACCTAGAACAGTGGCTGGCACATTGTAGGTGTTCAAAAATGAGTTCTGCAATAAATGAATAAATGAAGTGTCGTAAACTATCCTTGGGGATTCTCTACATTTGAGATTTCAGCATGGCACGTGAGGCTATTCACAATCAAGCCCAGAATACCAAACTAGTAATTTTACCAGACAGTCTGGGCAGGATGTGGAGGCATAGCTCTGTTTAGAAAATAAAAAAGTGAAAGTACAAAGAATTTATGTACATTTTGACAGGGCAGCTGTGATATGCAAGTGACTTGCAAATATAATGCAAATGACACACAAGTCCTCATGCAAATGAGCATCCTGTCTTTGGAATCAACAGCAGGGGTATTCACTAATTTTTTTGTGGACCAGGCAGTAAATCTTTAAAAAAAAAATTATTTATTTGTTTATTTATTTTTATTTTTAGAGAGAGGGGAAAGGAGAAAGAGAAAGAAACATCACTGCGTGGTTGCCTCTCACTTGTGCCACCAACTGGGGACCTGACGTGCAACCTAGTGATGTGCCCTGATTGGGACAGGCAGTAAATCTTTTGAGGGCTTAGGATGCAAGTTGCTTTGGTGGGGATGTGTGTGTTTTGGTGGGGTAGTGGGAAAGTTTCTCTCGAGGCGGAGTCATTGTGATTCTGTAAGCCTGCAGCTTAGTATGAAGCCTAATACAGTATGCAACTTAATATGAGTTATTCTGATCTGATATTCCAAAGGCAGGCCTTTTGGAATTAGCAGAGGGGGCGGGCAATAAAATGTAACTCCCTTCAACTTTTGTTTAACTCACATTTTCTGTCCCACCCATCTCACACTATCCAAACTCTGGTCTGCCAGAGTAGAGAGTAAGAAGTCAGAAATTCCTGGCCCCGGCTCCTCATCACAATGACCACAGAAGAGCCTTAGGTAAGAGCTCTTGTAAATCACATCTGATGGAGGGTAAGAGGATGACATGGAGCTCTGCATTTCCTAATCTCATGACAAGAATTTAGCTGAGATTCTGCTAGACCTATTAGAAAGATGGTTGGTTACAAGAAGCCCTGAGGGCTTTCTGAGAAATATAGCTGCTTAATTTCAATGCCAGTGATGCAGTATCTGACAAAATTGGAAGCTTACTTGGAAATCAAAAGGAAAAAATATGTCAAGTGTGATTTTGTTTTCCTTATAAGAACCCAATCTTCCCTGTCCTTGATGTAAAATTAGAATTTTGGTTACATAGACTCTTCTCCAATGATTATAAAAATATTGGGCAAGTGAAATAGAAGAGCTTCTAGCAGCTATATTTTAACAGAACTCAAAATCTCTTTTCTCTCTTACAGTTTGCTTTGCAATAGACATGGGTTTAAATTCCCACCTCCCAGGTACACAAACTTGGGCAACTTACTCAACTTTTCTGAGGCTGAATTTCCTCATCTATAAAATAGGAATAATAGAATCCTCATGAAGTTGCTGTGAGGATTAAATGAGATAATGCATGTACCTAGCACAGTGCCTGGCTCTTAGTAAGCATTTGACAAATGTAGCTATTTGCAATGGTCACCTGTGGATTGCTGCCTAGAATTTATTTACCCTCCATCTGATACCCATGCCCCATTTCCTTCTGGTGACCCATCATTCTCTCCTCAGTCCATGTGGTTTTAATGAAACTGACTCCAACCTCAGCACCAGAAGTAGAACATGTGACTTAGATTTAAACCAATCAGACCATGCCATCCTCCAAGCCATATTGGTTGGTTCAAATATGGGGACATACATAAAGTTACCATATGACCCAACAGTTCTACTCCTAGGTATTGTGAGTGATGCATTAAAGGACTTGGAGACAAAGAGTACAGCAACAGTGAGGCTTTAATGTCGGTCTTATAAGATCAGGTGCCCGTCCAGTAGGCAGGCATACCCATTGGGGGCGTGGCAGAGGTCTTTATACCTTAACGCGGGAGGCCCCTCCCCCATTTCCTCACTGGTTGAGTACTATGGGAGGTACAATCTTTCCGATCATGTCTAAAAAATGATCAGCTATTCCTTCCTCCCTTTGTTTTCAAAGGCATTCGCAGCAAGTCGCGGAAGTCTCCAGCCAGCCCCTGCCACGTCCTCTCTCATGGATCCTGTTCCCTCTTAGTTCTTCGGTTTCCTTAGAGACCCTCTAACTGACACCCTGCAATTGGGTGCTTCGGAACGCTGTTTTGCATTAATTATACTGCCCTGAAAATAGACCATTAATGTCTCTATTCCTTACAGGTATATACCCAAGAGAATTAAAAACAGGTGTTCAAGTAAAAACTTGTACATGAATGTTTATAGAAGCATTATTCATAACAGTCAAAAAATGGAAACAACACAAATGTCCATAATCTGATTAGCGGATAAACAAAATGTTGGTATATACATACAATGGGAATATTATTTAGCCATAAGCAGGAGGCACTGATTCATTCTACAATTGAAAACATTATGCTAAGTGAAGGAAGACAAACATTAAAGGCCATATGTTTATGATTTCATTTATATGAAATATCCAGAATAGGCAAATCTATAGAAACAGAAAGTATGTTAGCGGTTGCCAGAAATTAGAGGTAGGGGGAATGCTAATGGGTATGGGGTTTCTCTTTGAGGTGTTGAAGATGTTTTAGAATCAGATAGTGGTGATAACTGTAATACATTGTTAATATACTGAAAACCACTGAATTGCATACTTAAAAAGAATGAATTTTATAGTATGTGAATTAAAACTAAACTAAAGAATTTGTCACATGACTCAGGCAGGCCAGTGAGTGCCAATAAGACTCAACCCAATTCTTTGGAGCCATGAGAGAAGCAAACTATCTCCCTTCTTGGAGGACTCCAACTTGAGAGAATATAGGGCCTTAAGCTGCTGACCTGTTTTGCTATGTGTAGAGCCTGAGGATGAATCATCCAAATTAGCTGAAAGCAGACCCAAGAAATGAAGTGATATCAAGACCTGATTATACACTGTAATAAGAATGACTAATCATCCCAGACTTGGTTTTAGCATTGAAAGTCCTGTGTCCTATTTTGGTCACCCTAGTTAGAGCTCTAATTCTACCTCTCTTTGAAACTCAGAACTCTACCTGTGGAATATCCAATCATATGAGTCAATAAATTCCCTTTTTGCAAGTGTCATCGGTTGAGTTTTCCAGAGGCTGGAGCCGAGACAGGATTTAGAGTTCAAGATGTTTGTTAGGGAACAGCATCTATGAAATGAAGGAGACAGAAGCAGAATATTGGGCAGAGGAAGAAGTCCAAATGTGAGGTAGGCCCTTGGCCAATCCAGCAGAGAGCTATGGAACTAGCACTGCCCTTTAGAAAGTCCCACATTGAGCCAAAAATGCTGGGTCATTATACTCTTCCCTGCTTCTTTTCACTGGGAAACTTCTAATCTCAGTTTAATGTTTTCTTTTTGAGGACTCCTTTCCTGAAGCCCTCAGTGATGTTAAGTGTCATGGCATCTGGGATATGTGAAGCAATTTGATTAATTATTATTATTTTTTGTTTTATGTTTGTCTTATTTGCAGTCCATTATTTTCATGAAGGAAGGGACTGTTCTGGTTAGCTATTGCTAGGTAGCAAACTACCCAAATCTTAGTGGCTTGAAATGGAGGCTGGCAAAGTAGGGCCCATGTGCAGATCCAGCCCACAGCCTGTTTTTGTATAACTGGAAAGCTAAGAATTTTAAAAACATTTTTAAGGGGTCATTAAAAAAAAAAAAAAAAAACAACCAAAAATGCAAACAAGAATAATACATGATATGGCCACAAAACTTACAATATTTACCATCTAGCCCTTTATAAAGTTTTGCCAACCTATGGATTAAAACAATGATTTTGTTATATCTCATAATTTTGTGTATCAGGCATTCAGGAAGAATTTGGCTGAATGAGCTTTCTGTTCTATGTGATATTTACTGGGGTCTCTCAGTGGCACTCAGCTGGAGGCTGGTGTGGTCTGGAGGGTTCAAGAAGGCTTCACTCATGTCTGATACCTTGGCAAGTTAGCTGAAAGGCTGGGCTCACCTGGGACCCCTGGGCTCCTCTTCCTTTCTACGCTGCCTCTCCATCAGGGTGGTTAGACTTATTAAAGAATGGTTCAGGGTTCTAAAAGACCAAAATGGAAATTCTCAAAGACTAGTCCTGTAACTAGATAGTCTCACTCCTTCTGTACTCTATTGGTTAAAACTAAGTCACTCACTCATCATTACATCCCCAGTTCTTAATATAGCACCTGGCATATGAACTCAATAAATTTGTTAACTAATGGACACACTCTGGTAGGTAGAATCTGACCTATTTGTAATATGAAAATATTAGATTTGGAGCTAAAGGTCTACTTGGCCCCTTAGGAGCACTTCGTTCTGCATGTTCTATTTTGGGGCTACCATGGGCCCAGTACTGTGGTGCATCTCAGAGTATTTGAACTTCAGTTTCCTTTTTGGTTAATGAAGGGCAATAAAACCTGCATCCCACAGGATTTCTGTGAGAATTAAATGGTATGATGAGTGTGAGAAAGCATTATAAACTGCACAGTTCTGTTTAATGTTGGGTTGTTATTGTTGTCATTGATCCCCTGGGTAGGATGTGTCGACAAGGCCAAAGCCTCTAGATCCCTGCCCTGGGGAAAGACCCCTCAACTTTACTCTACTTGCCAACTCATACCCTTGGCAGTTCCCGAGGAACAGATGTTAGGAGAATAAAGCAGGGTTCCTCTGGCTATGCAACTTGGTTTCAGCCAGGGAAGATTTATTTCCCCACAGTGGTTCTAATGATGGTTCAATGGGTTTCATAATTCCATAATGATCTTGGTGCCAGTGCCTCCCACTCTGGGCGTCTCTGCAGAGGCCGTGGGGAAATGGGTAGCCACACTAGCTAAACAAATAAGAATGATTAGTTTCATGTGACCAGCCCCTTGTCGCCTGAGCGGGCCTATTGTGGGTTCCAACATATGGAGTAATAAAGATGCTGCTGAGGAAAACTACATAGAATTTGTCATCCTCACTCAGCTCAGAGAATGCAGTTTTCTTTTCCCCAGAAGAGCCTCCCTGAAATCCTCTGTCCCAGAGATACTTCATACATTTCATTTCCTGTGCGTCTCATTTTTGACTGGAAGGAGGATTTGCCTGCCTGAGTAATAACTCAATTTTTTAAAAATATTATTTTATTGATTATATTGTTATAATAGTTCCAATTTTTCCCCCTTTGCTCCCCTCTGCCCAGTACCCCCCTTACCCCCAGCAATCCCACCCCCCTTAGTTCATGTCCATGGGTCATGTGTATAAGTTCTTTGGCTTCACCCTTTCCTATATTATTCTTTTTTTAAAAAGTTAATTAAAACAATAAAAAATAACAATTCCCCCCACTCAGACTTAAGACCCTTTATAATCTTATAAGGACAATGGGCGAAGGTCTCATGCTCCCCTAGCTGCTTCAAGCTGGACATGGTCGTCATCCTACCTACCCTTGGATCCAGAAATCCCTAATAAGAGTGAGGGTGTAGTGGAGAGGGTGGCCTTCCCACATGGGGAAGGATCTTGCAGACTCCAGGTCAGTTGGCTGTCCCCGAACAACAGCGTGCTTGGTTTAACAGGCTGGCATCCTTGTTGTATTCTGGGGGCAACAGATTTGGCAACAGGGTTAAAAGGCATCATTCAATCCATAATCACTAGATGACAAAAGGCAGGTATCAATTTTTCAATGTCCCACATTAGGGAAAAAAAAGAGCTTCTTTGGAGGAAGGAGTGAAAGGCACGTCACACTTGTCCAAAACCCTTTTGCCCACTATACTTATTTTGGGTTGAGGGGGATATTGTAGGTTTCCCCCGCCTCTCAGACCTCTGGGCCCTTTCTGTCCAAGCCATTAGGATAGAAAAGAGAAACCAGTTTTAAAGTGAAGCCCACAGACCATCCCATACTTCACCAACCCAGCCACTTAGTTCAGCCAAACCGTTGAGTCTCAGGGGGCAGCGAGGCAGACAGGATTAAGTGAGGCCTATACATGCAGACAATCTGAGTAATAACTTTTCCCAACCATTCCACAAAATCTCCTGGGCATGACGCATGTGTGTGTGGTGTGTGTAGGTCTAGGACTGGGATAATTACTTAGAAAGTAGGGATATAAAGTGGGATCTCCTCTGTGAGTTTGCAAGTATGTGCATCTGTGTGTGATTTAACTCTACCCAGCCTCTAGCACAATGTATGTATAGCCAACAGGCATGGAAAAGAATAGTACTACTAGCTAGTACTGTTGAGCACTTACTGGGCCAGGCCCTGGGCTGAAAGCTTTATACACATCATCTCATTTAATCTCCATTTTATAGATAAGGAAATACCCCTCCAAGATTGGTTAGGGTTAAACAACTTGCTTAGTAGTGAGGGGCAGTCAAGACTTGAAACCTAGGTTTGTCCAGTTCCAAAGTCTGCTCTGAAACTGCTCCACAATCTCTGATCCAGGATCTCTGCTGACAGTGACATTGGATTCAATGATCTAATGTTTGGAGACATGCCACATGGCAAGTCTTATTCTCCACATTTGATTTCCCAAAGCTTTGGTGCTTGGGAACCTTTATTAAGGACAGTGTCAGAGGAGAGAAGGGTTCTTTTTATTGGCTTGCTAACCCAGGACTGTGCTGGCATGATCAGTCATGATACCCACCATGCCCAGGATTCCCTTGTCACAGACACCATCCCTTCTGTAGCTCCCTGCTTGGAGAGGCAGCCCTGACCCTTGTGTAGAGGTAGACACAGATTGGACTAGGGAGAGGGCCTAAGTAGACTGTCCTACAACAGCCTGGCAGTGGCCTGGTTCTTAGGGCTCTTCCAGGTATATGGGGGGGGGGGTTGGAGATTACAGTTCGAGTTAATCTGGCTCACCCCAAATTTGGTACATAGAGTTACACTGTCTCGGCCAGTCAGTATGTTGGTGTGATGCAGGTGACAAGAGTGGGAGAATAAGTGGTCCAGGAGAAGGAGAGACAAGAGGGTGGTCTGTCTTCAGACAGATCACTGGGGTTTCAGTTCCAGCCCCTGCCTGTCTGTCTTTACATCAGGTCTAGGCAAACCTGAACTGCTCTGTATAATGAAGAGGTGAGGACTTTGGAAACTTGAGGGGAAAAAAGCCAGGAAAAGGAAATGTGAACTGGCTGGCTAGGTGCTGTGCAAAGGAAAGAAATGATAAAAAAAAAGATCCATGGCAGTGGTATAGGTGAGACAAGGACTTTGGAGGAAAGAACTGCTCAAATAGCCTTTCAAGTTGTCTGCTGTGGGATGTGTGGTTTTAACCTTCTTCTCCAGCACCACTATGATACCTTCAGTAAATTAGGCATTTCACACTGATGCTTTTTCAGGTATGGGTTCTTGATGGGGAAATAGAGCAGGGTGAGGGGCCACCTGATATCTAGGTTACATTTCATCTGTCCTCAGTCTGGAATCCTTAGGATCTCTGATTGGTTTTCAAGGCTACTCTGTATGTATATGTTTGCATGTTTCACTAGACATGCCTAACTGCATAATTATGCAAGTATCTGTGGCAATGTGCTTATCACTGTATGGCAGTATGTATGTATGTGAATGCGGGATGTTTTAATTTATCTACACATCTAAACATGTTTGTGTACTGGGTATATGAGCCTGGATGTGTAAGTTGTGTGCACAACTGTGGGTGTTTGTGCCAGGTAAGGGGTTTGTGGCCGCCTGTATTTTCCAGAGGTGCCTGCCATTATATATTTATTCCCACATGTTCTTCTTACAATATGACACTGACACTCCATCTATCAAGAGGTGGGCTTGGTTTCCTTCTTAAATATGAACAGACCTTTGTGACTCGCCAACTAATGGAGTATGTGACTTCTGAAGCTAGGTCATAGAAATACCATGCACTTTGCCCTAATTAGTGTGGCTCAGTTAGTTGAGCATCGCCCACAAAGCAAAATGTCACTGGTTTGATTTCTGATTAGAGCATATGCCTGGGTTGTGGGTTTGGTCCCCAGTCGTTCGTACCAGAGACGGCTGAACAATGTTTCTCTCTCACATTGGTGTTTCTCTCCCTCTTTTTCTCCCTCCCTTCCCCCTTCTCTGAAAACAAATAGATAAAATCTTAAAAAAAAAATACCATGCACATTTACGTATTGTTCTCTTGGGATCCTCATTCTTGGAAACCAGCCACCAAGTTGTGAGCAGGCCAAGCAGCTAATGGAAGAGGCCACTTCTTAGTGTCCTGGCTGACTACACCAGCTGAGGTTCCAACCAACAGCCAGCATCAACTGCCAGCCATGCTGGAGAATGTCTTGCCTTAGTTGCGTTAACCCAGCTGACAGTACATGGAGCACAGTTGATTCTTCCCAGCCAAGACCTGCTGAGATTGCTAAATAAATGATTGTTGTTTGGGGATGCTTTGTTTTTTTTTTTTAAATATGTTTTATTGATTTTGCTGTTACAGTTGTCCCAATTTCCCTTCCCTCTGCTCCCCTCGACCTGGTGGCTTCCCTCTCTCCAGTTGTCCCCCCCTTTTAGTCCATGTCCATTGGTTGTGCATATAGTTCTTCTCAACCTCTTCCTGTCTATTCCACTCCCTCTTACTATGCTTCTTAATTCCTGTACCATCTCCCTTTCTCTCCCCTTTCCCCCTCCCTGCTGGCCTCCCCCCAGTATGTTTCCCATACCTATAGTTCTTTTTCCACTCTCGTTGCCTATAGTTTGCCTTTTTTTCGATTCCCTAGCTTCTCTTGTTGGTTCTTGTGATGCAGTTTTCATTTTAATGTTCATAGTTTTGATCCTCCTTCTTTTAAACCAGTCCCTTTAACATCTCATATGATAGTGGTTTGGATCTAATGAACTCCTTCAGTTTTACTTTGTCCTGGAAGCACTTTCTCTGCCTTTCTAGTCTGAATGACAGTTTCGCTAGATAGAGTATTCATGGCTGTAGGTTTTTGCTTTTCATTACTTTGAATATTTCTTGCCAGCCCCTTCTTGTCTGCAGAGTTTCTTTTGAGAAATCAGCGGAGAGTCTTCTTGGGACCCCTTTGTACGTAATTCTCTTCTTCTCTCTTGCTGCTTTTAAGATTCTCTCTTTATCCTTAATTTTTGACATTTTGATTATAATGTGTCTTGGTGTGGTTCTCCCTGGGTCCAGTTTTTTTGGAACTCTCTGTGCTTCCTGGACCTGTAAGTCTATTTTCTTCCCCAAGTTCAGGAAGTTCTGCTTCATTATTTTTTCACATAATTTTTCTATTTCTGTTCTTCTTCTTCGCCCTCTGGCAATCCTATTATCCGAATGTTCGATCACTTATAGCTGTCCCAGAGGTTTCTGATCCTCTCCTCACTTTCCTTACTTTTTGTTTCCTCTTTCTGCACTGGTTGACTGTTTGTTTCTTCCCTATATTCCGGTTTGTTGATTTGATCTCTGGATTTTATTTCCTTACCACTTGTCTCGTATGTGTTTTCGCTTGTTTCAGTACGAGTGGCTTTCATTCCTTCCCCGTCTTGTTCCAAATCTTTTGTTAATTATGTAAGCCACCTTATAACTATAGCTCTGAACTGAGCCTCAGATTTCCTATTTGCTCGTCTGTCAGGTTCCTCATCTGCTGCCTGGTGAGCTGCATCACCAGGATTTCAATCGTTGTCTGCTTCATTTTGACAGATTTGTGTTTTGCTTTGCTTCCTGGGCAGGCTGTAGGGGGCGGAGCCCTGTGTACTTGTCACTACCCGGCGACTGGGGGTGATCTGCAACCTTTTTCACTGCACTGTGGCGCTTTGTGTGGGGGCGGGGGTCCAAGATGGATTCCTGTCGTTATTCTCCGCTGGGAGACTGGGATCCTTCCCCCTGCCCTCTGGGCCTCTACATCTGAGGCAATGGGGGGGCTGCCTTTCCCGGCGTTGGGGTTGTGAGCTGTGGGACTCGACTGCAGCCTGGATTGCTCCCCCTGCCACTATCCCGGCTGCTACCACAAACAGCGCCACCCGACCTTTCCGTTCCAGTTCCGATTTCGCCCCTCCTACCTGTCGGGACAAGCACCGCTGGTTTATAACTTCATATGTTGGGCTTCCATGTAGTTTTATTTTCTGGAATTTCTGGTTATTTTTTGTTTTGAGGTAGTTGTATTGCTTTCTAGTTGTAGAGGGAGACCGAGCATGTCTGTCCAAGCCTCCATCTTGGCCGGAAGTCCAGGGATGCTTTGTTATATGGTAGTGGATAACCAGAACAGGGCTGTTGCTGTGTCTGTCCTAACTGTGTGTGTGTTTCTATGATTCGGTGCCTTCATAGGCACCTGCAAGCAGTGCATTTGTGTCAGATGTCTGTGTACATGAGTAGGTGTATAGTTGAAGGTGTTTCTGGAGATAGAATTGTGGTTCTTGGGGAGTTTTCTTTGGCCTCAGTGGTAGCTGTTTGATGAGAATGTTTTGAAATCTTGTCCTTCTTCTAGGTCTCTTCTTCTGAGTCCTTTTGCTCTGAACCAGAAGCCTATTTAGCTGAAAGCAAATGCAGCTTTCCAGCGGGTGGGAGATTGCTGTTAGGAGGTCTTACAAACCTTTCACAGGGGTTAGAAATGCTGTTTTAAAATTTTTTTCTGCTACTGAGGCCTTCAAAAATGATCCAGAAACAGAGCAAAGCACTGTCATTGGGGGATGTGAGGTCTCTTAGGGTGAAGAGACATAGAATTCTTAACTACCACCAGGGAGGCTGCTGATACAGGCTCAGGTGTGCCCAGGTTCCAGGTTAGAGATAATCTGGTCTCTGCACTGCCTTGGCTGCTGCAACCCACTCTGAGTGCAGTCCAGGAAGTGGAGGACCCTGATTCAGATAATCAGTTCCTGTTGGTCTCCGCCGCAGTGCCCCCCAGCTTCCTGCTTCTTCCACTCTGGCAGCTTGACTTAGCTTTTCTGGGAACAGTAAGAGCTCTGGCTTCACACTCTTGCCCTTGTACTGCCTCTCAGGATCTCTAAAGCACTGTTGTCCAACAGAGGTTTATACATTGATAGAAATGTTTCATAATATGCACCAACCAATATGGTAAACATTAGTCATATATAGCTATTGAGCACTTTAAATGTGGGTAGTGTGACTGAAAAACTTATTTTTAAATTTTATTTAATGTTAATTAATTTAATTAAATACTGCATGTGGCTATTGGCTACTGTATTGGACAGTACAGCTCTAAAGAGTTCAGAGCAAAGAGTTTTTGTTTTAACTATAAAATGGGGATACAATCTTTTACCTCACAGGGCTCTCTGGAGTAAATAAGATGATGAATGTGAGTTTTACTCACAGAAGGGAAACAGCAATGAGAACTGAGTAGGCTTATTCTTATAGTTCTTTGCTAATATTTTTGTTTTATGGCCCTTGATGGGCTGTTTTGATTTTATTTGTTTACATTTCTGTATCTCTCATCAGACCCGGAGCTCTTTGAAAATAAGAACCTGGTGGGGTTGTTTCACACTTGAATCTCCACAGCCATTGGCTGGTATGTGACTCGATACTCATGTTTGAGTGTGCAAAATGTCTGGAGTCCAGAAAGGATTCCTGGAAATAGGATTTAAAGTGTATGGTGAAAGCTGGTGGGGAACAGAGAGGTAGGAGCAGGGAGGAGAATGTAGGATAAATGGTGGTGATACAGAGCTAGGGATCCTACTCCCCACATTTTACATTCTAAGCCCATCCGGAAAAAGCAGGGAGCCAATTCCTGATGGCAGTAATGCTTTCACACAAGTGGGTATCAGGCTTGTGAGACATTAATTGAGAAAGGCTGATCAGAGGAGAAATGATCTACTTAACACACTTTGCTTGTTGAGGAAAGCCAGATTGATCATATAAATCTCTACCTAGCCAGGTGCTGTGGTTTCCTTTGATTGATGGTGGCCAGGTTGAAGGTGATTCCTTAGGTTCTTTACCCTTACAAGCTTTTGCTCTTCTGGGAAGTGGAAGAGGGAAGTTGGAAGATCTCCAACAGAGCTGCAAAGGAGAACCAGTTGTTGCTTTCATATTTAAAAGGACAATATAAACTTAGTTCTGCTCAATTCCAAGAGTAATACAGGGAAACAAAGAGAGGACACCACCGTGACCCCACCCTGACTCTTATCTGTAGACTTGAAACTTCCCACCTTTACAGTGGCCCTCCGTTTTTGGGGTCCATGAAAGTAGAGGCTGTCTGCTTAATCTCGGCCATACACACTGGTTTCAGCAGCTCAGGAGAATTGAGCTCAGAGCTAGTTTCCCTGGGAAGGTCCTCAGTCAGAGTTTTTAAAGGTTTGGGAACTGAGGGACACAGAACTTCCCTTCCCTACACACTTGAGCTGGTTAAATCTGTCCCAAGAAGGAAGCTGGGCACATTAGTGCTGGCAGCTCAGTGTCTAGCTGGACTCTTCTCTTGGCCCGTACACTTATTTATTCATTGTATTATAAGATTTGAGCTTATTCTATTTTTAAGAATCTTACTCTTGTAGCACTTTATAACTTTTGTCAGGCTTGATTGTAATTTATATGTTCATTTTGTAATTTATTATTGATGCAATATATTTGTTGAACTTTTATCTGTAGTTATGGTACTAGTCAATGATGCAACCTAGAATTATTCCTGGGTCCAGCTACTGCACTTGCTGGTCCCCTGAATGTTTCCACTCAGCCCCATGGAAGTGTCCTCTCTAGACCTTTTTAAAAAACTGGCACTACTCACTCAACTATTGCCCAGGGGCTTGTTCTCCCTCCCCAGACTACTAATCAAGGTTTGTTTAGTGGCTGCAAAGTCAGTTTCCCACCTGGTTGAAGTAAACATAATCAAGAAAGTAAGTTAATTTTTAGACACTCACGTAATACATAGAAAAGGGAAAGGAATGCCAGAGACATTTTTAATGCTTGCTCTTGGGGGAATACCTGCTGTTTGGGGAAGGTGACTGCTTGTTTGGATATTTTCTCCACTCCTGAATGACCAGGTATCACTATCTGCACTCTGTGGGCTTGAGGGAGTACCCCATTGTACTGGTCAAGTGAGGCAAGGTGAAGGCCAAACAGAGTAGTAACATGGGAAGTAGAACAGGACTTTTGGAGGCACCCACATGCCTCCAGTTCTATCATTGGAGTTTCCAGTTCTATCACTTTCTGTCTGACTTTGTATAAATCCTTTAATCTCTTTGAGCCTTATCTATAAAAAGGCGGATAGTTCTGATCTTATAAAGTTATATAAGTAAATACAATATATATGCAAGCAGCTGGCACCTACTCAGTGGTAGAGTAGGTCAGAGGCACAGGTGTCAAAAATTCACACAATTCACACATATAAAGTAGGTGACTTGCAGGTGGCCTATTCTGGATGAATTGTCAAAGGACTATTTATTGTTCGAGACTCTTGGCCTTATCCCAAACTAAGACACAACAGCTTAATTTATTTTACTCTCCACATTTTCCAGTTTCTTTCTGAGAATCCTTCCCCTAGAAAGAAATTAGGCTGTTAGGCAATCGGAGAAGAAACTTCGAAGATCCACTTTGGTCCAGCAAAATCAGGTCCGCAGCCACCACTTCCACACTCTCCTAGTCCGGCGGAGGGGTCGTCGTCGTCGGCAGCCGTCCGTCTCGAGAGACGATGGTGTAGCTTCCCAAGAGTCTATCTGCACCGCCGAAAATGGTTGTGCAGTCCGACTCGGGAGTGACATGGTATCTGTCTCCTCCCGTGTCGAATCAAGTGCGATGACGCTGAAGCTACAGAGCCTGGGCAGGGTGATATGGAGGGTCTGCTGTTGCCCATGCAGCAGACCCCCCCTCTCTTCGCAGCTGAAGGGTCCAAGGGAAAGACGGAGTCGATACAGCTTGGCTTCAGGTGCGCCGCAGGAGTTGCCGGTGTTGACTACAACGTCAAACCGCCTTAGGGACTCCGGCTCCGGATTTTCTGTCGGGGTTTACTCCCTTAGCCTTTCCCCTGAAGAGGTATGCCGCAAGGCAGCGGAGGTTTTTTGGAGTCAGAGTTTTCCTTCTCTGATGTGCCCTGACTGGAAGATCGAACCAGCGACACTTAGCTCGCAGGCCGACGCTCAATCCACTGAGCTAAACCAGCCAGGGCCCAATAAACATCAATGTGTGTGAGAGATATATAGATGGGTTGCCTCTCACACGCTCCCAGCCTGGGACCTGGCCCACAACCCAGGCACATGCCCTGACTGGGAATCAAACCACTGACCTTTCAGTTTGCAGGCTGGTGCAGAGGGGTACAGAGGAAAAAAGTCCCAGGAGCCTTGCGAAGGTAGACGTAAGGGGGAGGAACTTAGCAAAAACCGGAAAAGGCGGGGCTAACAATTCTAGTGCCGCAAGGGCAGTGAGGCGACTACCTGCTTTCCTGGAAGGCAGCAATTGGGTGAGGCGACGAGCGACGTAATAGTCGCGTTCTCACGGGTTCAGACAGTCGCCGCCGCGTCTGCGCATCAGAAGCTGGGTGCCGCTGCAGCCGCCTGGAATTGTGGGGGTTGTGTTTGCCCCTTGGCTGCCAGACGGGAAGCCGAAGGTAGGGGCGGTGAGGGCCGCCCGGCCCTGGAGTTGGGCGGGGGGCTCAGGGCACCACCCCGGCCTCCTCCCGCCAGCGGCCCCGGCGCCCTCCCAGCATTGTGCTGGGATCCGCACACATCCACCCCTAGTGTCTTCAAAACGGGGCGTCCAGGTGGGCCCTGGGGTCCTCAGTCGTGTCCGCAGATCTGCCCTCTCAACCCAATGGCCGCTTTCCCTACCTTTCCCACGCAGAACGTCTCTAGAACCCCTTTCTAAATGTCAGGAGATGAAGCCGTGGGGTCTGAGACTGGGTTTTGACTCCGCATCTGTTTTAGTTTCCCTTCCAGTTCCTTCTCCCGGCCTGTTTGTGCATCTGTCCAAAGGTTCCTGGTTGAGACCTCTGTTGTCTCTTCACCATATGGAATTATGCCCTAACCCCGTGGTATTTCCATGCCTATCTTTTTTTTTTTTTTTTTTTTTTTGGTAGAGGAAGACTTGCTTTAAAGTGGGGGTTACAGACTTTGTGTCTCAAATCACATTGTAGTTTGTGCGTATCCTTGGTCTCCACTCGGGTATTTCGGATAAAGTGGAGCATGGGCACCTGCAGTTCTCCTCAGGTGGTTCTGATTCAGGTGGTCCCGAAATCCTCGCTTGGAGATTCTCTGCTTCAGAAGACAGGAGAGAATCAATTGATCTATGAGCCCCTGTAATGTGACTTCAGGTGGGAAAAGACCAGGAGTTGGGAAATGCCCAACACTTGAGAGGACAGTGGGGGCTTCCCTTTGCACTGTAGGAGCTGGAGGGCTGTTTGATGCCCTTAAAAAATATATTGAGGACGCATATGTAAGATAAGCTTTCTGATAAACATTTTTCAATGCCTGGCTTCAGTCAAGCCGAGCTGGCTCTCCGACCTCAATTAAACAAAACTGCAAAATGCTTTGGGTTTTGGGGGGCTTATATTAACCCAGACTACACAGGCAGGAGGAGAATGAACGCCCCATCTTTGCTAAGAAACTGGTATTTATAAACATCAACACTTTGTTTTGACAGTTTAAAAGATGTTTTGTATCAGTGTGTTTTTAGCGCTCACCCCACCCAAGCTTTTTTCTTTTTTGATAAAAATATAGCCAGATTTGGGGATTGGTTAGGATTTTGCTGGCAGGCAGGGTACCAGTATTGATGTTTGTGTAACATGGATCAAGACTTGCTTTGTGATTTCGGTTGAGAACATGGTTCTTATGTTTTTAAAGAAGGTGTTGTTACATCATATTTATTTTAACCTTTCTTCTGGGTGCTTAGTGAATTTAATCTGCTAACATATGTGTTGTTCTGATGAAATTGGCTACAGAAAACACTGACTGGCCCCATTTTACAGATGGTGGGAATAGGGTATATGTTAGTAGCAATGAGGTAGCCCAGGAATGAAAAGTTCCCTTGTACTCTGATTTCTGTTTTATTTTCCCCTTTCTACTGTCTTTGAACTGCAGCTATTGCTTCTCTGCAGAGGCCAATTTTGAGCCCTGGTGTGTTTCATTGACACCAAAAAATTAAGTGAAACTGAAAAGTAACAAATGGATTTTAAAATAAAAATGCCAGAACTTAACCCTTCAATAAGTGTTGTTCTTCTTAGAGTGATATGTGCATTGTCTAAAGCAGTTTCGAAAAGTCGTTTCTGAAATTGTCTTCAGCGACATTAATACATGACACCGTCCTGTATTTTAAAAGTTTTTTTTCCCCCCCAAATGGCATGTTCAGTAAACTTTGTCACCTGACTTGTCTACAGATGAGTTAACAGGTCTTTTGAAGTGAACATAATGCTTTTGTGGATTGTGGTAAACATGAGTTTATTCTGAATCTTTAGTTTATTATTCATATGACCTTGGACAAGTTATTTCATCCCTTAAGCTTGGTCTTCCATTTCATAAAAATGGGAATAATACTTTGAAGAGTGGTGGCATGCCCTCCTTGGGGCATGCCCACTTTAATTTGTTTTGAGTGAATTTTTTTTCTTTCAAACAGGATCACCCGTCTCCTTCCTCCAGGTTGGCACTTGCATTGCATTACGGCCTGGGCTCCGCCTCCTGCCCCCCCACCCCCACCAAGTACGTGGAAAAATTGTCTTCCACGAAACTCGTCCCTGGTGCCAAAAAGACTGGTGACTGCTGCTCTTAAGGGTCCCCACCAGACTTGCAACTAGGGGATCAATGAGCAGCAGCAGCAGCTCATCCTGGGCTACCCATGTAAACCTGTCTCCAAGGCCCCCCTTTCTCTGACTCTCCAGTTAGCTGACAGCAGACCTGCCCTGGCTCTCTTCTTTCCCATAATGTCCTTAGAGAGCCAAAGTAGCCTTGAGTAGGCTTTATCCTGTTGCTTCTTCTAGCCTAGGCCCTTCTTGTTTCACTGTCCTCAGCTTTAATAAACATACTCTCAAAACTAAAAAACAAAAAAACTTTGAAGAGTGGTTAAATGAGGTAATGCACATGAAAGCTGTTGGGACATAGGAGTGCAGTAAACTGTTTTCACCACCAAAGAATGAAGATTTGCTATTAATGAGAATATTAAAAAATGACACGCTCTAAAGGCAGGTTGTATCTTTTTCCAAATAGATGATGCCTTTGAATTCTCTTTTCATTATGTTTGTGGATTCATGCTCATTTCATCTTGCCTCTTGTTTTTTTTCTTCTTTATTCTACCTTTTTTTTTTTTTTTAAGTGAAGCTTTGCTCCAGAGGCTGTCTGCCAGTGTCTTGGAGTAAGCCTCTTTTCAGGATGGCTAATCTGAACATTTTTACAATGCCATCCCTTTGGTTGTGTATTCCTGGGGATTTTTCCCTGGGGCCTCAGATGGTGCTTAGATCATTCTCTGTAGCCCAGGCTTCTCTAACTCTTGGATTTGATGTCAATTTGGAGAACTGTCCTTATGGGGCTAATCTTTTTCTTTCGAGTGAGGATGAATATTTTATCCTTTTCTGAGTTGGCCTTAAGCTGCCTTAGTCTTCCACAACATAGAGCTTCTTACTTTAATTGTATGTGGTTTAAGGGAATATTCTTCCCTTTTCTTCATTTACTTTACCAAGGGTTTCACTGCTGAGTAGGGGAGGAGAATAGCCTATTGCTATTCAGGTGGGTCTTTGGGTAACATCTGATTCCCAGCATCAACACTAATTGAGTTTGCTTTTGGGACAAAAACCTCTAAAGGATTCAAGCTACTCAGGAGGCGTGTGAGGAATCTCAGAATTTTCCTGGCTTGTTAATGGTTTGCATCAGGTGCCCTCACTTGTGCAATTTTCTACCTTTGAGACAATGAGAATTCAATAACAATAGAACTAATTATGTTCAGCCCAGACTTGCAGTTTTTTTCAGGTTCCCTTGAGGCAACTCATTGACAAGGGTATGGTTGTGATGGCTGGTCATATCTGCCCCCCTTTTCTTTTTTTGTTCTGCTTTTTGCTTTTATTAGCATTTATTTTATGCTGAATTTATTCACAGGCCATACATTTTTGTTTCTCCAGTTTTGGGTAGGATATATTTTTCTTGTGTGCAGACTTCTCTTCTGGTTTAGGAATAATATGCTGTTTTTCAGTAAGGATCATCTCAGTGTGGCAGGGAGGACTGATATAAGGTTTAATCCATTCATGAGCGCTGTAAGTTCTGTGCTCCATCTTGGGAGCTTTGTTTACCTGGATGTGCTCAATGACCAGAGAATCTGCATCTAAACCCTTAAGTTCTGTATTACTCTGTATTTTTAAGCATGTGCAGCAAAAATTCAGCACTCTTTGGCCATTGACCCTGTGTCCAGCCCCACTGTTTGGCCTGGGCACACCGACCAACTCTACCATTGTAATGACAGAATGTCAAACCCAACACCCCATGAGTATCAGATGGGGAAGGTCACAAAAATCAATGTTAAGGAGGTGGCCCCTTAAGCAGTTGAAGAGCTTACTGTTTTTCCACGGTGGAAATGCCATAGGGCTAGTGCCCTTGTTACTCTGTCCTGTTTGGGCCTCTTGTGAGATGGCTGGCTGTAGTTAAGCCATGGCCAGTTGTCATGGAAAAATTTGAGCTAGCTGGCCTTTAGGAGAAGGGTGGGAGCTGTGAATGTGTCCTTACTAATGCAGAGCAAAAGTAGGTTTACAGTTGTTCATATGGAAAATAATACAATAGTAAATAATACAAGCATAAGCTCTGTGTTTTGCATACTCACAACTGTAAACCCGCTTTTGCACTACCCTGTATATCCATTTTCCAACCAGCTGAACTATTGCTAATTGCTAAGCCTGTTGCATATAGGGTATAACCAAAAGAGTAAACTCCTTAGCCATTACATAAGAATGGTAAGATTGGCATTTTGTTTTGCTTATTAGTATTTTTAATAATTCAGGGCAGTTGTTTGCTCTTTTGTGAAGTTATTCATATTGTCTCAAAGCCTAATACTATTTAGAGAATTTGAGAAGAAATGGGATGGAGGTGGAAGTGGGAGGGATGATTTTTACCTGGACTTTTCCAAAAAGGCTGGTGGAATTAAATTTATCCTTGTTTTTATTTTCTTTCAGATCTTGGACTTTTGAGGTGGTCAATTTACCATCTGCTTCTCTATTGCCTCCTAGGCCTTCTTTTCTCATAGCTGAATCTTCTGCATTGATCCAGGTGTTCCTGGACTGGAAGTTGGAGCCTTTGGGTAGCATCTGATGTTTAGCTCATGTTACATGTCATATCCACAGAGATGGGAAGGGGTATGTTTTAGAGATCTGCTTTCTGGCTATGCCTTCACAGAGGGAGTTCTTGATTATGCCTTTTAATTACCACTTATTATCATCACAGGTATATGCACATCACAGCAGTCACTGAACTGATCCATGTCTAGTCACTTTTCTCTCTGCAAGTATTCTGCCTCTTCTGTCTTGTGAGGGTAGGAGTTCTAGAAACTGGAAGAATCTGAGATGCATCCTAAAGTTCTGGTGAGGAAGACTAATGCCATTTTAAATGGACATCTCTTTACTTTGGCCAGTAGTTTCATGCATATGCCTTATATTTCTGTGAGGCTTCCAAGGTGGGCAGCAGCCATCTGACCAAACTCTAGAAGACTAGCAGACTTCAGTTCACTAGAAGTTATATAAAGTACAATAGGACAGAAAATACATATAAGATTGGTTGGTCATGCTTTGAATCCAGTGGGTAGGAAGCTTTGGAAGTGTAAAGGGCCACCTCCTTAAGATTGATTTTTGTGACCCTCCCCATCTGATAGTCATGGGGTGTTGGGTTTGGTTGTATTCATGAAGCAAAGTCTCCATCCGTGGGCCCAGCTGGTAAAGCCTAAAATTATGTATCTAAAATTGGGCCAGAAGAGATCATCCTTGGGCTCTTTATGTTGGTTTCATTACAGACATCAGGGCTCTGTCTGGTTCATCTGTGGTTCCTTGGGTGAGTGAAGACTTAGGAGATAGTCTTTTAGGTCTGTCACGGCCCACGGTTGTAGTTTTGCATTTGATGAGTTTTTTATTTTTTAATTATTTTTTAAAAATAATTTATTTGTTTATTGATTGATTTATTTTTAGAGAGAGGGGAAAGGAGAAAGAGAGGGAGAGAAACATCACTGTGTGGTTGCCTCTCACTTGCGCCCCCAACTGGGGACCTGACATGCAACCTAGTCATGTGCCCTGACTGGGAATCGAACCAACGACACTTGACTTGCAGGCCAACGCTCAATCCACTGAGCCACAGCAGCCAGGGTTGATGGATTCTTATTTTACTGATGACAAAAATGAGCCCTAGAGAAATGAAATGGGTTGTATATCTTTTTTAGGGCCACCAGTGTATTAGCAGATTTGAGACTCAAGTCAGAGGGCTCACAGAAGGTGGCCATAGAAGTTGTTAGAATTATTTAAAGCCTTGTAAAGATGCAAGAGGCTATTGCAGTTAAAAATCTTCGGAGGCAGAGAAGGCCCCTCCACTGACTATTTCTCCTGTTTGCGTTGAAGTGTTTCTTCTTGCTCTTACCCCTGAAAAAAAAATATTTGAAGTTTCTCCTTTTTAGAAACAAAGAAATAGCTGTTAGGCCAAACCGCTCTATGTTCTGTAAAGAATAGGGCCAATGCATCAGTGGACCTTTTCTGGTGACCCAAGCAAACCTTTAATACATGTCTAAAAGAAATGAACTAAATGAACTGGTAGCTCAGAGTGGTTTAAAACACTTTGGAGTCAGCTCACTTGGTTTCAAGTTCTGCTACCTACTTTTTAGCTGTCAGATGGAAAGAAGTTACTTATTTTCTCTAAACCTTAATTTCATGATATGTAGAATGGGAATAGTAATAGTTACTTTTGTAGCCATTCTTGAGAATTAATTGAGAGAATACATATGGAAAGTGCTTCCTCTGGCACAGCAGTTGCCAGATCCCAACCCAGGACTTTGTTAGAGGATAAGTTATGCTGACCAACTAAGTTTTATCTTAACCATCATGTCATTATCTGTCTTCTTTATTGGTTGGTTTGTTATTCATATCAATATTCACAGCTAGCTCATTCTGAATAACTAAAAGTTGTGAATAGTAAGGAACTTTGCCACTTCCCTGCTGTCACCTTCCTTGCTCCACTCATTTCTTCCCTTTCTGAGGCTCTCTTTAACCACTAATTTAGCCAGCAGGCCCTGTTTTCTGGGCGGTGTCTGACATGGGGATTTTATTTAATTTTTAGAGAGAGGGGAAGGGAGGGAGAAAGGGAGAGAAACATTGATTGGTTGCCTCTGGCACACCCCCAGCTGGAGATGTGCTGGCAACCCAGACACGTGCCCTGACCGGGGATCATACTGGCAACCATTCGGTTTGCAGGCCAGTGCTGAATCCACTAAGCCACACCAGCCAGGGCTATTCTTATTTTTTAAATGTATTTGATCAGACCCAAGTGTGTCTGCTCTTGAAAGTCCACTCTATTTTCACTTTATTCCTGAGTGTACATTTCTTTGCAGATATTTGTCCCTAGTCACTGTAGGGTGCCTCTTCTAGATAACAGTTTGTTTCTGTGCTCCCCAGAAGTATCTGAGGGTTTCTCACCCAGCAGTCTTTGGAGTAACAATCAGGCCTAAAGTATG
This sequence comes from Furipterus horrens, assembly GCF_987537825.1. Lineage (NCBI taxonomy): Eukaryota > Metazoa > Chordata > Mammalia > Chiroptera > Furipteridae > Furipterus > Furipterus horrens. The sequence goes on from NW_028327180.1 coordinate 74,716,583, forward strand.
TTCAAAAACTTACTATTTTTAAAGGGCTTTCAAATACATTATTTTATCAAGTCCTTACAACATCCACATTAAAAATAAATTATTTATTTATTTATTTATTTTTAGTGAGAGGGGAAAGGAGAAAGAGAGGGAGAGAAACATCACTGTGTGGTTGCCTCTCACTCGCACCCCCAACTGGGGACCTGATGTGCAACCTAGTCATGTGCCCTGACTGGGAATCGAACCAGCGACACTTGGCTCACAGGCCAACGCTCAATCCACTGAGCCACAGCAGCCAGGGCAACATCCACAATTTATGGAGGTAAAAAATTGAGGTTGGGAGAGTTTAAATGACTTAGGGTTATACAGCTAGTCAGGGTAGAGCAGTGACTAATCCAGGTAACCTTATTTCATATTCATACCCCTTGCTGTTAGCTCTTGTGGCAGTGAGACAGTCTTTTCTTTTTGGAATTCCCTTGTGGGTTTCCAGAGTTGTTTCAGTTGGGGCAGGAGTGGAGCTGTAGTGTTCCCTCTTTTGGTTGAAGCCTTTCTCTCCATAGGACTCTGAAGTTATGTAGGCCTGTGTTCTCTGGGAAAAGTGATCAGTAGTAGGTTTTTCCATTTTCTAGATGGGGTAAACTAAGGCTTCATTGGGGAAGTACCTTTCAGGGAAGCTTGAATTGACAGGCTGGTTTCCTATTCCTTGGAGTATTATTGCTTCTATTAGGCAGAAGGCTTTGTTTCCAGGTTACAAATCTTTTTGGCAAAGAAGTAAACGTGAAAGAGAATCGGAAGGACTCATATAGCCCTTGGATATAATTTAATGTTCCACATCCCGAGGGAGTAAACATTGTAAAGAGCACAATAGGTTTGGATTAATATCCTGACAACATGGTTTGGGATGTATATAACTCCTGGGAGACCGTCCTCACCACACACAGCCTGCCTTTGCCAGTGGCCCCTTCCCACAGGTCTTCCCAGCAGCTGTTGTGCACCTGGGTGAATCATCAGCTTTCCTAAGGTTCAGGAAAAAATATTAACTGATGAAAGCCTTTATACAGGAGGCAAAATAAACAGACAACCCTGAGAGAGAGAGAGAGAGAGAGAGAGAGAGAGAGAGAGAGAGAGAGAGAGAGAGAGAGAGAGTAAGTTTTAGTACTACTTTGCTTCCCCTGAGTTTATCTAGAGTATTCACTTCCATTAGAAATACTATCTGATTCTCACTACTGGTCTCTTCAGAATACAATATTGAATTTCATATTGCCTTTTCTACTCTTCTGCCCCTGACATCGTGGGGGTGGAAGGTCTCTGGAAGCTCCAGAGAGGCAGCAGGTAACATGGAGGGAAGGCTCTGTTTGCTACTGAATACCAAGTAGAAATCCTTTTTACTTTTTCTATTTCCACTTAAATCAGAATTAGATTATCTTTAAGAGAATTCTGTGCATTACTGTCACAGCTCAGGGTAGGAGAGGGTCCTGGTACTTCCTTTACAATATCTGAAGAGGACTTGTTGGGGACATGTACAGATTGTGCTCAGGTTGGCTATTTCAAAGAGAGTTGTCCTAGAGATAGTTACCAGCTGATGGCTTAGTTAGGCTTTCACTGATTGGCGGCTTTGTAGGTCTGGAAACTCAGCTAGTTCATCCAGGTTTAAGTTTTAGTGGGTCTTAAGCAGAAATTCATGAGACCATCAAGTCAGAGTTCCAGTTAACCCTTAAGAAACGTGACTATCTAGTTGGTTTGTGTGGACAAGTGGGAGCATTGCCTTCTCTTTAGGAAAGGTTATCTGGGAAGTCGGCTACCCCATGGATGAAAGTAAGATGAAGTATGGTGGAAAGTTCTTGGCCATATCATCAGATATACCCAGATTTAAACCATGTACTAGCTGTAAGAATTCAGATGAATACTTAACCAATGCTCCTATCTTCATTGATAACCCCCGGTGGTTTTCAGATACACACACACATACACACACACATTGTAAACACTAGGTAAAATATTTTGTCCCATACATTCCCTTCTTCCTTCCCTCTCCTCTTCTCTCCTTCTAGCATTGTCCTTTTAGGGCTACACAAGTATTGGTTTGGCCAAGAAGTTTTTTTTCTTTTCTGTAAGATGGCTCTAGTAGCACTTAGTTGTCTTTAACTTCATTTGAAAGAATTTTATTAGATTGTATTGTGACATCTGTCATATCAGTGTGCATTAAAAAAAAAATCAGGGACTTCTGGCCAAGATGGAGGTGTAGGTAGACATGCTTTGCTTCCTCACACAACCATAAGAAGGATCACAACTAATCCCACCCACCCCAAATCAACCAAAACCTCACTGCCAGAAAATTGAACTGTATGGAAGTCAACAACCAAGGTCTTGAAGAACTATTCATCCAGACATGTAGGAGGGGTGGAGCTGGGGAGCTGGGGTGGAGAGGATGTGGTGTGGTGGTGGCAAGGCAGTGGTGGCAACCGCTGGAACCAGCAGTCTCACATTCACCTGTGGCAGATAAAAGCTGGGAGGGACACCTGGGGAGTGATACCAGCCCCAGGCCAAACCAAGCTGCCCAGGGTTCCAGTGTGAGGGGCCGTGGGGTGGGGGACAGAGGAATAAAGTCTCATAGCTTCTGGATGTGAAAATCAGTGTGTGTGTGGGGGGGTTGGGTGGTGGAAGAAACTGTCAATCTCTCAGGAGAGTTCGTTTAGAGGGCCTCCACGATCCTAGGAGGTACCCATGCCCACCCACTCTGGGAACCACCGGGGCAGGAGATTGAGGGGTGCCAGTCACATGCGGGAAGTGGGTAAAGTGACTGGAAAAGGGGTGAGTGTCGAGCAAGTGGCATTGTTCCCTCTGACCCGTCCTACACATACAGTGCCACAAAATGGTGAAATTGGTCACCCTGCACTGACAGATACCTAAGGCTTCACCCCTTACAAAATAACGGGTTCATCTAAACAGGGAGACAAAGCTGTTCTACCTAATACACAGAAACAAACACAGGGAGACTGTTAAATTGAGGAGACATGGAAGTATGGGCCAAATGAAAGAACATAACAAAACCCAGAAAAAGAACTAAATGAAATGGAGATAGCCAGCCAATCAGATGTAGTGTTCAAAACAATGGTGATCAGGATGCTCAGAGACCTCATTGAGCATAGCAAAAGCATAAGGGAAGAAATACAGGCTACACTAAGTGAAATGAAAGAAAATCCACAGGGACCCAATAGTGAAGTGAAAGAAGCTGGGGTTCAAATCAAGGAATTGGAACATAAGAAATAAAGAGTCAAGAAGTACAGAATGAAGAAACAAGAATTCAAAAAAATGAGGAAAGAATAAGATGACTCTGGGACATCTCCAAAAGTGCCAACATCTGAATCAGGGATGCCAGAAGGAGAAGAGGAAGAACAAGATATTGAAAACTTATTTGAAAAAAATAATGAAAGAAAGCTTCTCTAATTTGGCAAAGGAAATAGATGTATAAGTCTAGGAAGCACAGAGTCCTTAACAAGTTGGACCCAAAGAGGACCACACCAAGACAAATCGTAATTAAAATGCCAAAGGTTAAAGGGAGCATCTTAAAAGCAGCAAGAGAAAAGAGAGTTACCTACAGGAGAATTCCCATAAGACTCTCAGCTGATTTCTCAAATGAAACTTTGCAGGCAAGAAGGGACTGGCAAGAAGTATTCAAAATGATGGAAAGCAAGGACCTGCAAAGCTATCATTTAGAATGGAAGGGCAGATGAAGTGCTTCCCAGACAAGGTAAAGCTAAAGGAATTCATCATCACCAAGCCCTTATTATATGAAATGTTAAAGGGACTTATTTAAGAAAAAGAAGAAGATCAAAGCTATGAACATTAAAATGACAACAAACTGGCCCTGGCTGCTGTGGCTCAGTGGATTGAGCGTCGGCCTGTGAGCCAAGTGTCGCTGGTTCGATTCCCAGTCAGGGTACATGACTAGGTTGCACGTCTGGTCCCCAGTTGGGGGCGTGAGTGAGAGGCAACCACACATTGATGTTTCTCTCCCTCTCTTTCTCCTTTCCCCTCTGTCTAAAAATAAACGAACAAATAAATTATTAAAAAAAAAAAAGACAACAAACTCACAACTAGCAAAACTGAATCTAAAAAACAAAAACAAGCAAACAACTAGAACAGGAACAGAACCATAGATATGGAGATCATATGGAGGGTTATCAGCTGGGAGGGGAAAGGGGGGCAATGGGGGGAAAAGGTACAGGGATTAAGAAGCATAACTAGTAGGTACAAAATAGGGTGATGTTAAGAACAGTAAAAGAAATGGAGAAGCCAAAGGACTTACATGCACAGCCCATGGACATGAACTAAGGGGGGATTGTATTGCTGGAGGGAAGGGGGTACTGGGTGGAGGGGAGCAAAGGGAAAAAACTGGACAACTGTAGTAGCATAATAAAATATATTTTAAAATAAAATTAAAAAAATATCAAAGTTGGTGAATTTTTGTGTAGACGTTTTAATATTGAAGATGGAAGAAAATATGCAACATTTTTGGCATATTATGCTTTGTTGTTTCAAGAAATGTAAAAACAACTGAAAGGAAAAAAAAAGATTTGTGCAGTGTATGGAGAAGGTGCTGTGACTGATCGAATATATCAAAAGTGGTTTGCGAAGTTTTGTGCTGGGGATTTCTCGCTGGACAATGCTGCATGGTCGAGTATACCATTTGAAGTTGATAGCGATCAAATTGAGACATTAATTGAGAACAATCAACATCATACCACATGGGAGATACCTGACGTAGTCAACATACCCAAATTACTAAAGTTATTGTTGAAAATGAAAAATGTGTCTCTGTTTTACAGAGAAAACTGAATGGACTTTTTGCCAACCCAATAGTTTGACCCGAATACACTTCTTTGTTTCCCTTAAGACCAGGTACAAGATGGGGGAGTTCCCTTTCACCACTTTTATTTAACATAGTTCTGCAAGTACTGGCCACAGCAACCAGACAACAAGAAGAAATAAAAGGCACACAAATTGGAAAGGAGGAAGTAAAGCTCTCATCATTCACAGATGACATGATATTGTATATAGAAAACACTCAAGACTCACCAAAAAATACCAATATCTAATAAATGAATTTGGCAAGATTTTAATATTCAGAAGTTGGTGACATTTTAAATGCACTAATAATGAACTGACCTGCAAACCAAAAGGTTGCTGGTTCAAAACCCAGTGAAGGTACATACCTGGGTTGCAGGATAGGTCCCCAGTTGGGGACGTGAGAGAGGCAACCAATCAATCTATCTCTCACACATAAATGTTTCCCTCTTTCTCCCTCCCTTCCCCTCTCTAAAAAAAAAAAAAAAAAGATTTAAAAAAGAAAGTAATCCCACTTACTATTGTAACAGAAAAATAAGGTACCTAGGAATAAATTTAACCAAGGTGGTAAAAGACCAGTACTCGGAAAATTATAAGATACTGAAGAACGTAACTGAGGAAGGTACAAATAAGTGGGAGTATGTACCATGTTCATGGATAGGAAAAATTAACATAATTAAAATGTCCATATTACCCAAAGCAATCTACAGGTTCAACCAGTGGCAGAGCTCACAGATATAGAACAAATATTCAAAAAATTTATGTTACCACAAAAGACCCCAAATAGCCCCAGCAATCTTGAGAAAGAAAAGCAAAGTTGGAGGTGTCACACTACCTGATATCAAACTATACTACAAACAAAACAGCATGGTATTGCCGCAGGAACACGCATATAGATCAATGGAATGGAATAGAGAGCCCAGAAGTAAACCCATGCCTTTATGGTCAATTAATATTTGACAAAGGAGGCAAGAATATACAATGGGGTAGAGACAGTCTCTTTAATAAATAGTGTTGGGAAAATTGGACAGATACATGCAAAAAAAAAAAAAAAAAAAAAAAAAAAAAAAAACTATACCAGCAACTTACACACGAATAAACTCAAAATGGATTAAAGATTTAAGTGTAAGTTATGAAACCATAAAAACCCTAGAAGAAAACATAGGCCGTAAAATTTCAGATATCTCTCATAGCAATATTTTTGCTAATATATCTCCTAGGGCAAGGAAAACAAAGGAAAAAATAAATCGGACTACAACAAACTCAAAAGCTTTTGCACAGCAAAAGAAACCATCAACAAAATGAACAGGGAACCTACTGAAAGGGAGAACATATTTGCCAATGATAGATCTGATAAGGGGTTAATTTCTAAAATATATAAAGAACTTATACTACTTAAAACCAAGATGACAGACAACCCAATTGAAAAATAGACCAAGGACCTGAATAGACACTTTTCCAGAGAGGACATACAGATTGCTGATAGACAAATGAGAAGGTGCTCAACATCACTAATCATCAGAGAAATGCAAATTAAAACCAAAATGAGCTATCACCTCATACCTGCCAGAATGGCTACCGTTAATAAATCATCAAACAGCAAGTGCTGGCAAGGATGGGGAGAAAAGGGAATCGTAGGGCTCTTTCGGTGTGAATGCAGACTGGTTTAGCCACTGTGGAAAACAGTATGGAGTTTCCTCAAAAAGTTAAAAATGGAGCTGCCTTATGACCTAGCGATTCCACTTCTGGGAGTGGATCTGAAGAAACCCAAAACCCTAATTTTTTTTAAATTTTTTTTATTTTTGGTTTTTCAATTACAGTTGTCCCCTTTTTCCCCAATTTCTCTCCCCCACCCAACCCACCCCCTCTCCCGCAATCATATCCCTCCCTGTTGTCCATGTCCATAAGTCATTTATACAGGTTCTTTGACTAGACCCTTCCCTTACTTATCCCCCTTCTCTCCCTCTCCCCTCCCCCCTATTGACTGCTATTCTGCTCTTTGTTCTATTTAGTTCCTTTGTTTGTGTTGTTCTTTAGTGTCCTGTATTCGGTGATATCATATGGTATTTTTTTTTCTTTGCCTGGCTTCTTTCACTAAGCATAATTCTCTCTAGTTCCATCCATGTTGTTGCAAATGGCAGGAGTTCCTTCTTTCTTTCTGCTGCATAGTATTCCATTGTGTAAATGTACCACAGTTTTTTGATCCACTCATCTACAGATGGGCACTTAGGTTGTTTCCAGCACTTAGCTATTGTAAACAGTGCTGCAGTGAACATAGGGGTGCATAAGTTCTTTTGAATTGGTGTTTCAAGATTCTTCGGGTATAATCCTAGTAGTGGAGTCGCTGGTTCAAAAGGCAGTTCCATTTTTAATCTTTTGAGGTAATTCCATACTGTTCTCCATAGTGGCTGCACCAGTCTGCATTCCTACCAACAGAGCAGTAGGGTTCCCGTTTCTCCACATTCTCACCAGCACTTGTTGTTTGTTGATTTGTTGATGAATGGCCATTCTGACTGGTGTAAAATGGTATCTCATTGTGGTTTTTATTTGCATCTCCCTGATGGCTAATGATGTTGAGCATTTTTTCATGTGTCTATGGACCTTCTGTATGTCCTCTTCGGAGAAGTGTTTGTTCAGGTCCTTTGCCCATTTTTTAATTGGGTTGTTCGTTTTCTTGATGTTGAATCGTATAAGCTCTTTATATATTTTGGAAATCAGTCCCCTGTCTGTGATGTCATTGGCAAATATGTTTTCCCATATGGTTGGTTTCCTTTTCATCTTGCTGATGTTTTCTTTTGCTGAGCAGAAACTCTTTAGTTTGATGTAATCTCATTTATTTATTTTTTCCTTTATTTCTCTTGCTTTAGGAGATGTATCCGTGAAGAGATTGTTACGTGAGATATCTCATATTTTCTTGCCTATGTTTTCCTCTAGGACTTTTATGGTGTCACGGCTTACATTTAAGTCTTTGATCCATCTTGAGTTTATTCTCGTGTGTGGTGTAAGTTGGTGGTCTAGTTTCATTTTTTTTGCAGGTCCCTATCCAGTTCTCCCAGCACCATTTGTTAAAGAGGCTCTTCTCACTCCATTTTATGTTCCTTCCTCCTTTATCAAATATTAGTTGACCATAGAGGCCTGGGTTTTTTTCTGGACTCTATTCTGTTCCACTGATCTATATGCCAAAACCGTAATTTGAAAGGCTATATGGACCCCTGTGTTTATTGCAGCATTATTTGCAATAGCCAAGATCTGGAAACAGCCCAAGTGTCCATCAGTAGATGAATGGATAAGAAGCTGTGATACATTTACACAATGGAATACTCGTCGGCAGCCGTCCGTCTCGAGAAACGATGGTGTAGCTTCTTAAGAGTCTATCTGCACCGCCGAGAATGGTTGTGCAGTCCGACTCAGGAGTGACACGGTATTTGTCTCCTCCCGTGTTGAATCGACATCTTGTGATGACGCTGGAGTGTCCTCTCCAGTGAAGCTGAAGCTACAGAGCCTGGGCAGGGTGATATGGAGGGTCTGCTGTTGCCCATGCAGCAGACCCCCCCTCTCTTCGCAGCTGAAGGGTCCAAGGGAAAGACGGAGTCAATACAGCTTGGCTTCAGGTGCGCCGCAGGAGTTGCCGGTGTTGACTACAACGTCAAACCGCCTTAGGGACTCCGGCTCCAGATTTTCTGTCGGGGTTTACTCCCTTAGCCTTTCCCCTGAAGAGGTATGCCGCAAGGCAGCGGAGGTTTTTTGGAGTCAGAGTTTTCCTTCTCTGATGTGCCCTGACTGGAAGATCGAACCAGCGACACTTAGCTCGCAGGCCGACGCTCAATCCACTTGCCATAAAAAAGGAAACCTTGCGTTTTGTGACATCAAGGATGGACCTGGAGATTATTATGCTAAGTGAAATAAGCCAGTCAGAGGAAGACATACCATATGATCTCACTTATAAGTGGACTCTAATGAACAAAATAAAGTGATGAACAAAACAGAAACAGACATGGATATATGGAACAGACTGACAGCTGTCAGAGGGGAGGGTTACTGGGGATTGGATGAAAGAAGGTGAAGGGATTAAGCAAAAGAAAAAAAACGTAAAATACATAGACACAGACAACAGTGTGGTGTTGGCCAAAGGGAAGGAAGGGATTGGGGATAGGTGGAGGTAGGCAAACGGGGTGCGAATGGGATGGAAAGAAACTGCTTATGTATTCTTTGCAGACCACAGCCCTTCTTTTACCACAGGTTACAATACAACTAGATTCTAGCTCTCATCAATCCTTTCCAACATAAGGAATTTTTCTGGTGACCATTCAATCTACAATTCTTTCTTGAGCACTCACTATGCATAAGGTACTGCTTGGCCATAGGAATATAATGGTGAGTGAGACAGAGATGGTTCCTGCCCTCAGTAACACCTCTCCAAATCCCCTCCTTAGATGGGTTACTTCTGTAGATTATTGTTCTTGTTCATTCTTTGTTGCTTCATACTAATTTCCTTCTGAGAGAGCAATCTTCTCCCTAGACCTAGGGGACCATGATCCTTTGTGTTACGTGGTCCTTGCCTGCTGGCTTGCCTGCCACCAAGTGATGAGAGCAGTGTGCTGAGGCTGAAGGAGAAAGCCCCATGGGCTTCTACTACCTTGGCCACATATGTCCCAAGAGTCTGTGCTTGGTATTCTTGAATGTTTCTTTTCGCCTTAAACACAGATTATAGCGTACACTCGTAATTTAAATTCAAATAACCTTCCACCCTCTCTCTGCCTAAAAAAAAGCCCTGTGTGTTAACAGCATAGAGAACAAAGTAGGCCAAGCCCAGTCTCCTGGTGGGGTTGTTTTATCATGTGTGTTTTTTATGTAGCCTCACTAAGTGTTGCCTTTTAATAAAGTTCATGTGTGCTTCAAGTATATTGATAGTCTGCATTCATAGAACCTCACATCTTTCTCTACCTTAATTGTCATAAATAGCGTGACAGGCAGATTCTGGGTTTTGACTGACAGGAAGTGGAACTTGTTTCTCCACTTTGGACTCTGGACTGTATCATGGCCCTTAGTGGGCCCTGGATAAAGAAGTCTGAGCAGCCAGGTTGATGGATTTCTCAGCTTCAGAATAGGAGCCTGAAGATTGCCCTCTTCTCCCTCCTCCTCTCCCTTTTGCCAACTTTACCAGCAGTTGCCAAGAAGTGTGTGTGGGGAAGCAGGCTAAATGGCTCTCTGGGAACCCTTTATTTGAGAATTCCCAGTAGAGAAGTGCATTTTCCTCTTCTCTTGCTGTGGCATGTGGCATTGTGATTTGGTACTACTTGTCCCTCTGCAGTACTGAGGCTTGTGGGGGTTTTCACCAGTAAAGTGCCTGCTGGTTGGTGTTCTCCCCAAATTCCATCATCTTCTCAGGAGCAGGGGAATGTGTCAACAATTAGGTACCTAGTCGAGCCTCTTTCTGGCACTGTGACCCCTGAAAGCATGGTGGCTGATCCCAGATAAGCCATGTGTCCTATTGCTGCTGGGACTAGGCATTTGGCACAACTAGATTTAGCTTTAAGAGTCACACTAGAGGTTTGGTTGGAAAGCAGAGAGCACCATTGCTTATCTACCAGTTAAATCTATCAGCCAACAGATGTCAAGTACAGGAAAAAAGTGCAGTAATATTATAATGGCATAATATTGTAGCTATCATTATAATAATCAGCTGGCATAGTTTTTGATAAGAGATGCATCCTGAAATGAGTGCAGGGGGAAGGGTTAACCTTGAACTACAGCACAATGAATGGATGCTTAACCTTGCAGGAGATGCTGTGATTCAGGTATGTAGTTGCTACTCTGCATAGCTAGAGGAGTTACGGAGACTTCAGCTGGGGTTTTCTGCCCTGAAGGTACTGTCTCATGGTGTGATGGAGCACACACCATTTTTTGGTTTAAGGTGTTCTGGGTTGCAGGATTACCACCCCAGCACCCAGTAGCAGTGGGTTCTGGGAAAGGAGAACTTCATCTCTATGGGTCCATTTGGGATTTTCAGAAAATCCAGCCTCATTCACATAGCTCCAGGTGATGAACTCCACTCCCAGCTGCGAGCTGAGCTCCACATCTGGCATACGTCAGTTCTGTGGTGGGCTGTGCTCATGGAAGAGAGCTTCTCCTTACCCAAGAGCTTGCTACAGCTGCATTCCCATTCTGGTTATGAAGGGGTGATGAAGTGAGGAGGAGAAGAGCTGGGCTCTTAGATGGCCTATATAGGCAGCACTGGGGTAGGAGAAAAGAGTCTTTGGATTCAGGCAGACCTGGGTATGCTCCTGACCTTGCCATTCACTAGTAGTTGGGCAGATTGTTTAAGCTTGTTGAACCTCAGCTGCCTGTCTGTATTTTGTGCTCATCTACGTCTCATTTGTTTTTCACTAACAGTCCTGTTTCTGAAGTACCAGTCACTATACCTGTCACTAAATAGTGCTTAGTAAATGTTTCTGCTTCCCCCATACAGCCACTGCTGCCTATCCTGAGCAGTAAAAGGCAAGGACAAGACCCTCCTTCTGTAGGGAATTATGGCTTCAATTAGAGTTTTAGTTGAGCTTTTTTAGGCCCTAGTGTTAATTCTCTGAGCCACGATCTTAGACCTCCTCTGAAGCTGCCTTATCAGGGAAGATGTTGATATTTAATGTTTGGGCACCTCTCTGCTTTATCCAAGGAGTAAAAATACAGCTTAAAATCCCTTCAAGGAATAGTATACCTGCTTCTGCCTCAGCCTCCTGTGGCCTTGCTCTCCTGTCTCTTTTCCTTTGGGTGGTTCACTTGGGGGCACTGTCTGCCCTGGGAAATACTTTTTTCTTTTTTTAAAGACTGCCTGCTTGGCTCAGTCTCTTTACTGGGTAAAGGTTTTAGTATTTCTGTCTGGCTAGCCTTTGCTGTGGACTTTCATTTTGGAAGCCTGGAGCACTCACACAAGGTGATCTTTTTAGGCTATTTTTGGCTCTAGGCCATCTTATCACTATGGCTACCATCAGCCTGAAGAATGACTGGACATAGAAGGTAACTTCTGTCAGAAATTTGGGAAAGATGAAGAGGGGAGGGGAAAGAATAATTTGGCCTGATGTCCCACAAGGGGAGAACAGCTTCTCTAAGCAGAACCATTTGATTTGGCAGAGCTTCATTTTCTCTGAAATTTTGTTCTTTCAGTGACCAAACATATAGAGAACTGTTACATTCCAGACCTAGTATATGCCCAGAGATATTGTCATACCAAGTCAGATACAGCGTCTGCTCAGAGTGTATTGATGAACATAGACATTAATCAAATTGTAAGCACACACATATGTAAAATTACAATTGAATACATATATTGAAAAAAGGAATGTGCTAATAGTTTGGTAACCAACGTGTATGTCTTCCTATGTTCTTATACATAATGTATGATTTTACATTAATGAAAAATAGGAAAAAAAGGAATGTGGTACCATGAGAACATTTGACAGATTTGACTTGGTTCTGGGTTAAGAGGGTATTAGGGAAGACTTCCTTGAGGAATGAGGTTTGAGTTAAATTGTGAAGAGTAAACAGTTGCTTACTAAGCAACTCCACATGCGTTTCAGCATGAGGGCCTAGCACTTATGAAGGCTCTCAGGTAGGTATGGGGGGACAAAGAAGGATGACGATGAGGGACTGAAAGAAAATGTGGCATAGAGAGGGAGAGGAGTTGTATACAAGATGAGGCTGGAGGGACTGGCAAGGGCAGGCCAGGTCAGTGGTGGCAAGGCATTTTGTATTTAACTGAAGAACAGGAGATGTCTTTGGAGGGTTGTTAGTGGTGGTTGTGGTGAGTGGATTGCATTTGCAGTATGAACAGATCACTCTGTCAGATGTGAATTTTTAAAAATTTTTCATTTAAATTGTTATTCTATTATAGTTCTCCCATTTTTCTCCCATTGCTTTCCCAAGTCCTGCCCACCTTCCCTTCTCCCACAGTCAACCCCTGCCCTGTTCACATCCTTCGGTTATTTGTACTAGTTCCTTGACTAGCCCCTTCCCCTTCTTTCCTCCCTTCTCCCCCCACCCCTCCCATCTGATTACTATCAGTCTGACCCTTGTTTCCATGCCTCTGGTTCTATTTTGCTCAATTGTTTGTTTTGTTCATTAGGTTCCTATTTTAGGTGAGATCATATGATTGTCTTTTGCTGCCTGGCTTATTTCACTAAGTATAAAACTTTCTAGTTCCATCCATGCTGTCGCGAAAGATAGGAGTTCTTTCTTTCTGCTGTGTAGTATTCCATTGTGTAAATGTACCACATTTTTTTGATCCACTCATCCACTGATGGGCACTTAGGCTGCTTCTAGCACTTGGGTATTATAAATAGCGCTGCTATGAACCTAGGGATGCATAGGTTCTTTCAGGATTCTTAGGGTATAATCCTAGCAGTGGAATCACTGGATCAAATGGCAGTTCCATTTTTAGTTTTTTGAGGAAATTCCATACTGTTTTCCACAGTGGCTGAACCAGCCTGCATTCCCACCAACAGTGCACTAGGGTTCCCTTTTCTCCACATCCTCGCCAGCACTTGTTTGTTGATTTGTTAATGATGGCCATTCTGACAGTGTGGTTTTAATTTGCACCTCTGATGGCTAGTGATGTTGAGCGTCCTTTCGTATGCCTCTGGGCCCTCTGTATGTTCTCCTTGTGTCTATTCAGGTCCTTTGTCCATTTTAATTGGATTGTCTGTGTTCCTGGTGCTGAGTTGTATAATTTCTTTATATATTTTGGAAATCAAACCCTTGTCCAAGGTATCATTGGCAAATATGTTTTCCCATATGGTGGTTCTCTTTTCATTGTGCTGATGTTTTCTTTCACTGTTTATTCTTTCCTTTATTTCCCTTGCCCTAGGAGATAGAGTGGTAGAAATACTGCTTCGTGGGATATCTGAAATTTTCTTGCCTATGTTTTCTTCTAGGACTTTCATGTTGTTATGGCTTACATTTAAGTCTTTTATCTTGAGTTTATTCTGGTGTATGGTGTAAGTTGGTGGTTTAGTTTCATTTTTTTGCATGTCCCTGTCCAGTTCTCCCAACACCATTTGTTGAAGAGGCTATTTTTACTCCATTTTATGGTACTGTCCCCTTTGTAAAATATTAATTGACCATTGAGACCTGGGTTTATTTCTGGGCTCTCTACTCTGTTCCATTGATCTGTTTGTCTGTTCTCAGATGTGGATTTTGATGAGGGAGTAAATGAAGATCAGAAAAGAGACATTACTGTAACCGTGCAGGGGTTCTCGATCCTACAGATCCCCTAATCACGGATGAAGTGACTGACCCAGTGACGAATGACCTGAAGAGAGAGAAGGGGAGTACCTCTTGGAGGAGGACACTCCTGAACCTTCTTTAGGTTTGAGCTTTTTTTGAGTAGGCTACATACAGAAACACCTGACTTGAGGAGGCAGCCCAGCTCCCAACTATTATTAGGAAGGCAAAGAGAAATATAAATCAACATATAGTGATAAGCGATTCAGACTTTCAGGGCCAGAGTACATTGCAAAAGTTTAGACTACACTCCCAGAGTTAAACATTCCGTTGATATAGATTAGGAGTTATACAAAGCAGAGCAGGCTTTACTATTTCAAAGAGCACATTGCATTCTTATTTTTCTTCGAAGACCCTCTGGAACGTGGGAGCAGTAGTGTGGCAATTGGGGCATGCTAACCAGCTGTCCGTAAGATTATGGGCCCATATGATGGTCCTGGCTCACGTAGTGGTCACAGTTTCCAATACCACACAGACCAATCTCCCACATAATAAGTTGCTTGTTTTTCTTCAATCAGCTAAATGGTAATCTTGAGACCAACTCCTTGAAGTGTTGCCTGTTCCTCCTGAGTCAACTCCTCTTTTGGTGCCCATAGTTAGTTGTTGGGGCCACCTGGCCACTTGCAGACATGGCTTAGGTTGCTGGCGTCTGACACCTTTCCACTTTCCCAGAAAAGGTCCTGGAAGTTTTAGGCCTGTCACTTGTTAACAACTGATAGCTGTAGAGTGCTTTGTAATCTGTTGTCTTGTTGTTCCTCTTTTGGCTGTCATACTGGTTGAGGGCTACTTCTTTCCCTTGGACCACTTAAGTCACTGATATGGGCAACTACCTGACATGTAATGTGCCAAGTTGACAAAGCTAGCACCTATGGTTTCCCATTGTGATGGGGTGATGTAGGTGTGCATATGTTCTCTTTTTGGCATCAGTTAATGTCTGGAGGGCCATAGTCAGGAACACTGATGTATAGGAGAGACCTGTGATATAAAGAAGCATGAATCAGAGTCGCTTCCTGTCAGACCAAGTGTTAAGTGCATGATGGGTTGTTCCAGACCCTAGACCAGAGTTCTTCCTCAGTGGTACAGTGGCCTTGCCCATTGTTCCTTTCACTTACTCAACTGGAAGGCTGTATTGCACAGTGAAGAACATGGCATGTCCTTTGGAGTTGGGGTAGACTGTAGTTACAGTCTTCACTGCTTACAAGCTGTGTGACATTGGACATGTTACTTCCTGACTCATAGTTTTCATAGCTCTAACTGGGGAATAATGCCTTTTTTAAAAAAAGATGTTTATTTATTTATTTTTAGAGAGAAGGGGAGGGAGGGAGAAAGAGGGAGAGAACACATCTCTCCGTTGCCTTTGTGTGCCCCCAACTGGGGACCTGGCTCTCAATGCAGGCATGTGCCCTAACTGGAAATTGAACTGGTGACCTTTTGGTTTGCAGGCTGGTGGTGCTCAACCCACTGAGGTATAGTAGCTGGGGCTGGGCATAAGACTTCTATCTCATAGGGTTATTGGGAAGTATCAGTGAGAATATAGGAAAGGAGCTATAGAGTAAATACTGAGTAAAAAGTGTTTATGATTGTTATAGTTTATTTGGCTAACTTTTGTTTTTTCACATATCTACTATGTGCTGGGCTCCATGCTGGGGATGGTATAAAGATGTGGTCCTAGCTTTGAGGTGCTTAGCCTTGTGGTCACCTTTTCTGCTATTTATCATCTTCTATGTGGTCATGCTTCAGCAGAACAAAGGGATATACTTTAGGGAGTCTCCTAGAAGGGATCCGGATCAAATGTCCCCTGTTGATTTGATCTACTCCTCTGGCCTCCTTGTTCATGGCCCCTAGCACACCCTGATACCTATTTGTTTCCTGCTTTGGGGTGGGGCATGGTCAGTTCTCAGTGGAGTAGCCCTACTTGTGCTAGGACTGCACCATCTGAAACAGCTTTCTCTTTGTGCTACCTCATGAGTCTCCATTTCTGGTAGCAAACAGCTCTGAATCCTCTTATTCTTAAAAACAAACAAACAAACAAAAAAAAAACCCTCTATTTTTGCTGTTACTTTTCTTTTGTAAAATACCATGTAGGATATTTGACATAAAAATGACCATGAAAAATAAACTATTTTGTATTTTCTATAAAGGTTCGTTTAGTACTGAGTTATTGAAATAAAATACTCCCCAGTAGTCTTGGGGTAGTGAGAGGAATGACTTGTATTTGGTGGATGTATTGGGGAAGGTTAATATGATTCTTTTGGTGGGGTTGGTGGGTTGGGGGAGAAAAGACAAAGCCTTTAATTGTCTCTGAATTGGTGCCTGTATTGGCTGAGAATGTAAGAGGATGTGTTTGTCTAGAGTACCTAGAGTTGGGTGTAGAGTTGCTCTGAAAGAAATGGTCATGCTGAAGCACTTGATTGTCCTGAGGTGTAACCTGTATTGTGGACAGGAAGCCACTGTCAGGACAGAATATGGAGAGCCAGAATGGTTTCTTATGGGCAAAGGTGTCAGACAAGGGTGCATTGCATGCAGAACATATACAAAAAACTGGGCTAGATTCAGAGGAAGGAGGAATGAAGATTGGCAGAAGAAATATCAATAACTTAAAGATATGTAGATGATACAATCTTTCTGGTAGAAAGTAGTGATGATTTGAAATTACTTCTGATGAAAGTGGAGGAAGAAAGTGCCAAAGCAAACATGCATTTGAACTTCAAGAAGACAAAAATCATGACTACAGAAGAAATACACAACTTTAACATAGACAATGAAATTGTTAAAGATTTTGCTTACCTTGGTTCAGTCAGTAGTTCAAATGGAGACCACAGCCAAGAAATCAGGAGAAGACTGAGACTCAGAAAGGCAGCAATGGAAGAATTAGAAAAGATCACTAAGAGCAAAGATGATTGTTAAAGACCATGGCTAAGATCACTCACACCCTTGTATTCCTGATTACTATGTATGGATACAGAAGTTGGACAGTGAAGAAGGCTGATAGGAAAAAAAAAAAAAAGGATTCATTTGAAATATGATATGAAGGAGAGCTCTACAGATAGCCTTAACTGCCTGAAAGACAAATAGATGGGTCCTAGAGCAAATTAAGCCTGAAACATTACTGGAGGCAAAAATGACAAAAATGAAACTCCTACTTTGGGCACACCCTGAGAAGGCAGGGTTCTTTGGAAAAGACAGTAATGCTGAGAAAAATAGAAGGCAGCAGGAAAAGAGGAAGATCAAATATGAGATGGATTGACTTCATAAAAGAAGCCACAGGCAAGAGTCTACAGGAGCTGAGCAGGGCTGTTGAGGACAGGACATTGTGGACATCGCTCATTCACAGGGTAGTCACGAGTCAGAGCTGACTCAGCAGCATGTAATTACACCCACCCTACCCTGGTTACAGGCCTTTCATGAGCAGATCCCTGCTTGCCTGCCTTGACAGCTGCATTTCCTACACTGGCCTGTACCTTCAGTATTCTGGCCACAGTGACCTTTTTGCTTTTTATACAGAGGGCCTTTGCTCCAACTGTACCCTCTGCCTGGAATACTCCTTCCTCACCTTCTCTTGATTGCCTCCTTGTCATTCACATCTCAGTTCTGCTGTTACTTAGGAGAATGGGTCTTCCTTCCTTTCCTATAAAGTAATTACTCATGTCACCCTAATACAGCCATATATTTTTCTTGTTTGCTTGCTCCTTGTTGACTGTTTTCCCGGAACGTAAGTTCCAGGAGAGTCGGGGCTGACCATATCTCTGATGTTCACAACTGTATGTATTCTCAATGCTAGGAACAGTGCCTGGCATACAATAGATGAGCAAACAACATTTGTTGAATGAATGAGTTTGTGAATAAGAATGGATGTTGTTATTTCTCAGAACCTGGGTACACAGGTGTTCACAGTCATACTTTTTGTTTTAAAAATAAAAGTAATCAAGATGGCTTTCTTTTTCATTACTTATTAAGTGTCTCCCCATATTAATTGGAACCTTCTGAGCAGAGGCTGTTTTTCCCTGGCTTCATTTTAAGTGGCTCTCTTTCTTCCTGGCATTTTGTTATTGGAAAGGGGAGTTTATGGTTGCTAGGTATTGGGCACTGATTTTTAGGTTTTCTGTTTATAATGAAGCAAGCTTTAGTGTATTTGCTTGGAGTAAAACAAACACAAAAGCTCACCAAGATATGGCAAATTTATCTTACTCTGATTTCCTATCGGCACTTTTTGTAATGCTACCTAAGTTCTTAGGGCATTAGACAAGAATTGACAAATTTACAGTGGCAAGATAAAAACAGCTTATGGAATGTGAGTGAGTAGCAGGGTGAGACATGGAGAGGTCAGAGGGGACAGTGCTTCTTTCTGTCAGTGGTCTAGTTTTTATGGAAAATATTAGTGGTATGAGTGAGACCCTTGCAGAGGGCCTGTAACCTAGAGAGCTGCAAGGACTGTAGGGGGGCTGCTGGTGTGCCCACCTGGTAAGGCCTAAGCAATCCATTTTCTTTGCTTTGTGATGGAAGTGCTCCATGCTCCCTGGAGTAAGGGGGGCGGGGGGTGAGGGGAGTAGGATTCTAGCCACCTTTGTAGATGTTTAGGTCCTAAATATTATTAGCGCTCAAAAACCTGGTTCTGGATTTAGAGAATAAAATCCCAGGCATGAATATGAGCAGGAGAGGATGTTTGGAGCCAGCAGAGATGGACTTTATTTCTTAAAAGTTCTGTATGTTTTTGAGAGCTGTAGCCCTGCAGATCCTGGTCTCAGCTCATTGCCAAGGCTCCCCTTCTCCCACTCAAAGCTGCTTGCTCCTTTTCCTGTCTCTGGTTACCTTAACCAGCCTTAGATAGTGCTGACTCTTCACTATTTATAAAGCTCTCAAATGAGGAACATTGGGACAGCCTCCTTATCAGCTCTCCTTTTTGCTTATTTTTCTTCTTTGAAGGACTTAGTCTTGTGGCTAACTCAGGGTATTTGGTCATATTGCTACTACTTTAAAGTCAGTGTCTTAACTTGCTATACCAGTAGTCCCTCTCTATATCATGGTTCACTTATTTTTCTTTTTTTTAAAAGTATATTTTATTGATTATCTTGTTACAGTAGTTCCAATTCTTTTCCCCTTTGCTCCCCTCTGCCCAGTAATCCACTTCCCTCCAGCAGTCCCACCCCCCCTTAGTTTACGTCCATGGGTCGTGCATATAAATTCTTTGGCCTCACCTTTTCCTATATTATTTTTAACTTCCTCCTGCTATTTTGTACCAACTTATTATGCTTCTCAGTCCCTGCACCATATCCCCGTTTCTCCCCCTCCCCCCTCTCAGCTGATAACCCTCGAAATGATACCCACACCTTTGATTCTGTTCCTATTCTGGTTTGCTTAGTTGGATTTTGTTTTTATTTTTTAGATTCAGTTGTTGATAGTTGTGAGTTTGTTGTCATTTTAGTGTTTATAGTTTTGATCTTCTTTTTCTTAAGTAAGTCCCTTTGACATTTCATATAATAATGGCTTGGTGATGATGAACTCCTTTAGCTTTGCCTTGTCTGGGAAGCACTTCATCTGCCCTTCCATCCAAATGATAGCCTTTCTGGATAGAGTAATCCTGGTTGCAGGTTGCCTTTTCATAACATTGAATACTGCTTGCCAGTCCCTTCCTACCTGCAAAGTGTCCTCTGAGAAATCAGCTGATAGTCCTATTGGCACCCCCCTATAGGAAACTCTCCACCTCTCTCTTGCTGCCCCCAGGACTCTGTCTTTATCTTTCACCTTTGGCATCTCAATCATGATGCATCCTGGTGTGGTCCCCTCTGAATCCAGCTCGCCTGGGACCCTCTGCGCTTCCCAGGCCTGTATGTCCATCTCCTTCACAAAATTTGGGAAGTTTTCCTCATTTTTTTTCAATTCTTGCTTCCTCATTCTGCACTGGTTGACTGTTTTTCTCTTCCTTATGTTCCAAATTATTCATTTGAAGCCGGGTTTTCTTCCCTTCATCATTAGCTTCATGTGGATTTTTCTTTGTTTCACTTAGCATAGCCTGCACTTTTTCTCTTATGCATTTGCCGTACTCAGGCATATCTGTCAAGCCTGTGAGCATCGTTATCACCAGTGTTTTGAATTCTGTATCTTTTAGGTTGTCTGTCTCCTCATCTGTTAGGTTGGCTATCTCATTGCTTAGTTCACCCTCTGGAACCTTGATCCGTTCCCCCTTTTGGGCCATACTTCTCTGTCTTCTCATTCTAACAGGCTCCTGTGTTTGTTTGCCTTTGCGTCCCAGGTAGAGCTGTCGCTCCTGTTACGTTGTAAGGGGCAGAGCCTTAGGGATTTGTCAGTACAGGACGACCTGTTTCACTATATTGTGGTGTTGTATGTGGGGGAGGGGCCCGAGAGGGAACAATGCCACCTGCCCAGCACTCGCCCCTTTTCCAGGCACTTCTCCCACTTCCGCACTGGACTGGCGCCCCTCTAGCTCTGCCCTGTCCATAGTTCCCAGAGTGGGTGGGTCTGCGGACGTTCTAGGACCATAAGGGCTGTTTAAACAAGTGGACTCTGCTGAGGGACTAGCAGTTTCTGCTTCCACCCCAACCCCCACTGGTCTGCACAGCCAGAAGCAATGAGGCTTGATTTTCCCCGGTGCTGGGACAGTGAGCTTCGAGGTCTGGTGAGGGGCTGGGAACACTCCCCAGGTGTCCCTCCTGACTTTTAAAAATGTGTAACTGTGCTTTCTGCCGGCCTGCCGCTGCTGCCTCCACACCGCATCCTCTCCGCCCTAGCTCTGCCCCTCCTACCTGTCTGGATGAGTATTTCTTCTTTATATCTTGTTTGCTGGACTTCCATGCAGTTGATTTTCTGAAACTTCTGGTTGTTTCTAGATTTGAGGTAGTTGTATTCCTTCTTAGTTGTGGAGGGAGATGCAGCATGTCTGTCTAGGCCTCCATCTTGGCCGGAAGTGCCCTCGCGGTTCACTTATTGCAGCCTCACTGTATCACGGGATTTTAAAAAATATTATATTTAATTATATCACGGATTTTTTGCTATATCGCGGGATTTTGCGGTACTCTATATGTACGTTGTTAAAGTTACATAGGTTTAAGAGTGTAGAATAAATGTAAGGTTCCTACTTCACTGGGGGCGGGGGAGTGCATCTAGAACGTAATACCCGCAATAAGTGAGGGAATACTGTAGTTACTGACCTTCCTCATTCCGTCTAGGGCAGTGATTTTTCAACCAGTGTGCCAGAAGAATTTTTAAAACATGCAATACCTGACTATTCAGTCGGGGCTCCGACCTCTTCTCCCTTAGATTATCAAATAAAAAAAATGACAACAGCCAACACAACAATAGCCATCTGGTGTGAGTGAATCAAAATTATACCTATTTTTTTTGTTAGCTTAGCAAGAAATATATTTTTTGCTGTGCTGCAGAAGTTTAGTAGTTTATGTGTGCCCTGAGATGATAAAGGTTGAAAATCACTGATCTGGGGTAATTTTTAATTTATGTTTAATTAACGTCTGTAAGTCCACTTTTAGTGAAGCCTCCTCATCCCAACCCCTTTTATTCAAGAATTTCAGCTATAAGTCAACAAGGCAAGCATTTGAAGGTTCTGGTACCAGAATGTGCCTTTTTGGTTAGACAAGTGAGTGACTCACTTAAACACATTTCTCTGGACTCAAAAATAGTTATTAAGCCTCTTCTCACTTCTTTTACCTCCCCTTCTCAGTCTTTTCTGAGCTAAATATGACCTCTATCCCTTTAATCTTTTCTTACTTGCTTTAGTTCCTTGTCTTTGCATTGTTTCTGCCATTTTTTATTCAAAGCTATCTTTTCTTTCAAAATCTCATGGCTTTCTTTCTGCCAGGGGTTGCAGGTAACTTGTTAGGCTTCATATCCTCCTCCCCCACGGCCCTCTACTCCCCAAGGCTATAACTTTTTTGTGTGTGTGATTCTAGAAATGTGTTTGGGATGGGTAAAATGCACTGTTACACTCTTCCCATTTTGACTGTCAAACCAGAGATGCTCCTGGGGTGGTGCTGGCCTAAGCTTCTGTGATGCCTAATCAGGCTACTTTTTCCTTTTTTTTTTTTTGGTTAAAAAGTAAACTTGCATCTTCTTATTTTGTTTTACATTGACTTTTCTCCTCTTGAACCCCTTTTCTTCTTTAGAAACAGTTACCAATTTTGTGCTCACAAGAATTTGGAGGATCAGGTCTCAGTCTTGCCCCTATGTTCTTTACCTGTGCGTCTGATATTATAATAAACAGCTCTCAAACGCCTCTTCTCTTATACCCCCCAGCCCCAAACACAGTACTTTTCTAAGGAGTAGATGCTTCTCTAAGAGGAATTCATTCTATTTAATGGAAATACCCTTCATTACATAAAAGTTCAAGAGACTTTGAAAAAGGTAGAATTAGTGAGTCCTCACCCCTCCAAAGGACCTCAAAGCTCTTAAAGTAAACCTTAAGAAACCTGCTACTCAGAGAGCTTTGGCTGAGCAAATTCCAAACCTGCTGTAGTAAGACTCTTCTCTCCTCTGATCGTTTTCCTTTTTCTCTATTTTAACATCCGCTTTCATGGTATTATCTTTCCAGAAAGTTGGTTCTGTCCTTTCTTGCTGGCTCTTAGCAGAAGCAGCAGCAGGGCTACTAGCTCTATTTATGGTTTACATTTCTTCTTTATTCCCTCTTTTTTGCCCCCAGTTCCTCACCTCCTAGCACCGTGCTGACACCTCCCCAGTCAGAATGGACAGTGTCACATCCAGTGACATGTAGCTTTGGAATCTGATGTTGGCAGTACTAGCCTAGTGATTTGGGCAGAATTTGGGAGCTCGTTTTGTGCATGTGATGCTAGATGAGGAAATGGGAACTTTTTTGGTCTTCGGTACCATCTTTCTTTCCCTTGCGTGTCTAGCCCCCATGAGTCCTATTGCCAGGGGAATTGGAGACATCTTTATCATGATTAATTCATTATTCTGTGAAGTTATAAAATAGCATTTCAGGGCAAGATGTCAGGGAGTCCCCTGAAGTTCCCATTGGAAAAAGTTACCTTTCAGTTACATTTTTTTCAACATCTTTGGGGGCCCATTTGAAGAGAGCTAAAGCAATAATTAGGACTTAAGCAAAGAGAACTGATTTGGAGCCAGAATATTTTAATAAGCTTAAAAAACCAGAACCAACTGATACATAATAAATAGGAATTTGAGTTTTGTTCTCTTCTTACTTATTCCTTTTCTTTTTGCATTATTATTATTATTATTACATTTCCTTCCCAAGACTTGGATATTCTCCATTATTTCCCTGGTGGCGGAATGAGGATCTTGGTGACGACAACCTGCTGAGACTCAGGCAGATAGTGGGAGCAGAGGTGGGCTGCCTTTAGGAATTGCTAAATCCAGGTGTTTTGGTTCATCTTGGAAGGAGTAAGCTTGCTTTCATTTCTGGATCCATTTCCCCAAGATTCTTTGGGACTATTTGACAGATGATTCTCTCTGACAAGTGGAAGAAATTTTCTGGATGGTTCTGAGAACATTTTTGCAAGTCTTTCTGAGCACTGAGAGGCTCAAGTCAAAGATATGTGGATTTATCTCCTTAATGTCTTTAGGTGATAGTATTGAGGCCTCCAATTCATTTGGGAGGCAAGTAGTTTAATACAATAGTTAAGAGCTTGGGCTTTGCAGTCAGATGTGTTTTCTAATTATGTCTCTGCCACTGGTTAGCTTTGTGACCTTGGAAAATGACTTAACCCCTCTGAGTCTTAGCTTCCTCATATGTAATGGGATAATGATAGTACCTATGATATAGGGTTGTTATGATCCCAGTATACAGGGAGTAAGTACTCTTTAAATGTTAGTTGTAATTGTTATTTTGAAGTACTGATGGAAAATCAGTTATCTTGGCAAGGGAGAAGGAGGAAGTTGTTAGAAGAACCTTGAAGGACAATGTGGGGTTGAGGGGGAGGAAAAAGCATCTAGCAAAAAAGAAAAGTAGGAGAACTCTAGGAACTCTAATGAGTTCCTTATTGTTTTACTACATTAATAAGCCCCAAGTTTTCCCTTTTGCTAATCCACCAAGTTGGTGGTTCTCTCAGAAACCCCAAGCTGGTTACTGGCTCCTCAGCCAGGATGGAATTGTTACAGAACCCCTGGGCTGCTCCAGTTGAAAACAAACCCACAGGCTCTTTAGTTAGGGGCCTGATTGCCCGCTGCCAAAATCATAACTCTTAATACCAGAGTTTGGTGAAAAGAAAAAGAATTGTTTATTTAACAGTTATATAGATTTAGTTATTTGCGGATTTCTGTTGTTAAGTCTTATGCTCTTTAAAACACCCACAAACACATATCCTTGCCTCCCCCCTACCAAACCAGGCTAGTTTTAGGAAAGTTAGAGAAACTGTTTCCCTACTTTCCAAACACAGATCAGCTTTACCAGCAGCTGCCAATCACTCAATTCTGACTGGGGAGGTCCTTTCTGTGCTGTGGTGCCCTCCAGCTCTCAATGCAGAACCGCCTGGATTCTCAGCCTCCTTGCAAACTGCCCTCTTCCTGCAAACCGCATGGATCTCCTCTCCTCAAAACCACATGGCGAGAGCCTCTTAAAGCAGCCTGGAGACCCCTTCTCCAAGCCACATGGAGAAGGCCCCTTCACCAAGCCACGTGGAGGGAGCACGCGAGAGAGCGAGAGCCTGAGAGCGAGTGCGCGAGTGAGAGAGCGAGCTAAAATGTCCGCAGCTGCTTATATATCCCTGACTGCGTCCTCTGACGCAGTGGACGTTGCAAACAGTTCTGACCATTCACAGAACCTTACGTAGGCTCTGTGTGCTTTCTCCATACCGTCCCCTGGTTCAAGACTCCTCCCATCTACCTGAGGCTTTGGATGCATTAAAGCCATTTTGCATAAAAGACACTAGCCACCAGCCTCAGGCATATGGAGGCATTCTAAAAGCTGCTTCCTTCAGCCTCAGGCATATGGAGGCATTCTAAAAGCTGCTTCCTTCTCCCCATCCCCGAGCCACAAACTCTGGGGATTTTTGGAACACCCCTGTTTCTGTAACAGAATGAATAGCCAAAGAAGCTACAATGTCCTCCATTACCAAGACATCATTATTTTTACAAAACATACTACCATGTTTCACCACTTGCACTTTGAAGTGTTATAAATAATTAAAGCTGAATCATGCTTGTCAGAATAGGATCAAATAGAGTATTTTGGGAGTTGTACCTTTGCCCTAACAATGTGTTTATTAGCCTGCTTATTAATTCCAGGATTGTTTAACTTGAGGCACCTCAGCACCAGCCTGTTCACATTAACACTCATCCTGAAGGCTTAGAGAGAGGGACTCAGCGTGACTTATTCCTTCTCTATTGTCCCTGGGAAGTCATCAAGTGATGAACAGGGGGCAGGGAGAGTAGTATCTGAACTACTTGTGGCTGATACTCTTCCCCAAATGTGTCTGTGTGGGAAAGAATAAATCGAAGGCTGGATGGTGCAGAGCACAGGGGTTAGGAGGCTCTTGATGTTTTGGAAAACAGTCTAGTGTTGATATGAATGAATTAGATCAAAACCTTTTTAAAATAGTTTGGTTTGCTTTCACATCAAGATGTTGGACTCTTGAGTTATTTCTCTCCTTACGTGATAATTAGAACACTTATGCTATTAGTTTGGCCCCTGATAAGGCTTTGCTGTGATGTAGGATTGTCTGGGGGCACTGCAGGAGTGGGATTCTCAATGCTGATTACTTCAAACCTTGGCAGGATCACCCATCAGAGTGCTCTGGCTTTTCTTGGGGAGGCTATGTGCAGGAAAGGAACAAGACTCAGGGCTTGAAAGTACAGGCCTGGAGTCACAAGAACCCACATTCAAAGCCTGGCTTTGTCACTACTTGTTTGTTTTCTGTGGCTACTGTAACAAATTAACACAAACTTGGTGACTTAAAACAGCAGAGATACATTCTCTCTTAGTTCTAGAGGCCAGAAGTCTGAAGTCAACAATATCACTGGGCTTCAATCGAGGTATTGGCAGGGCCACACTCCCTCCAAAGGTCCTAGGACAGACTCTGTGCGTTACTTCTTCCAGTTTCTGGTGGCTGCTGGCATTCCTTGGCAGTGGCTACATTACTGCATTCTTTAAGTTCACCATCTTCAAATCTCTGCTCTGTCTCCACATCACCTTCTCTTGTATTCTTGTGTCAAATCTCCCTCTGCCTCTTTCTTAAAAGGACATTGTGATTGTATTTAGGGCCTATCCAAATAATTCAGAATAATCATTTTAAGACCCTTAACTTAATCACATCTGCAAACAACTTTCTTCTTATAAGGTAACATTTATAGGTTCCAGACATTAGGACCTGATACCTTTGGAGGGCTATATTACTCTGTCTACCACACTGGATGACTTTGGGAAGTGACTTTCAGTAATATATGTTTGTTTCCTTATCTGTAAAATGAAAATAGTAATTGTATCTTCTACACCTTGTTTCTGTGAGGCTTAGATGACACCTTATTCGCTAAACATTTGACACGGTGTCAAGTGTGTAGTTGTGTCTAGTACTTAGTATTATTATGTATATACATATATATTATCATTACTGTCATTCAGCTATCTTTTGTCAAAAGGGAGAGAAATAGTTCCTTAAGAGTTTATTTGACTTGGGACAATTTATCCCTCATGCCACTCACTGTGGCCCCCAACAGCACTAAGATCTTTGGCCATTACCTGCCACAGTCAGCAATTGTATTCCCAAGGCCACCTTCTTACCCAGTCCTCCGTTTTCCAGTGTGAGCTGGTCTTTGGGAACAAGTCTCAGTTTTCATATCTGAATGTTTGTGTCCCTAAATATTTATATGGTATAGCCCTAATTCTTAGTATGGCAGTGTTTAGAGTAAGTAATTAAGGTTAAAGGAGATAATAAAGTTTGGACCCTGGTTTGATAAGATTAATGTTCTTATGAGAAGAAATACCAGTGAGCCCTCTCTCTGCACCCACACACTGAAGAAAGGCCATCTGAGGGCTTAGGGAGGAGGTGCCTATGAACAAGCCAGGAAGAGCACTTTTACTAGAAACCGGATGGGTCAGAACCTTGATCTTGAACTTGTAGCTTCTAAAACTGTGAGAAAACAAATGTCTGTTGTTTAAGCCACCAAGTCTATGGTATGTTGTTATAGGAGCCCTAGTAGACTAATGCAGGGGATATAACCTGGCTTATATCCACTTGTGCCCTGAAATTTAGGGACAAGCTTGGAATCTGGAATTATTCCCACTTATCATTAAAGGCAGTTTGCTGTATTGCTGCTTTCCATGGATAATTGTAACTCCATAATGAAGCATGGAAGAATATTATTTTTACAGTGGTATTTAGTATCTGATAGCTACTAGCCAAAAGGTACATGTCTCTAATGAGGTATTATAAATATATTTTATCTGTTTTATTACCTGCTATTTCATGAACACATCCCTAAGCATTTTAATATTGTTTTTCATACTTGTCTTCAAGTGAGGAATTGTTCTGATTTGCAACTTTGAGGGATAATTACTACCTTCATTAATTTTTGTTCTTTTCTTCCCCTCCATTTATTACTGGTTTCTTGAGGAAGTTTTTTCCTAAATCTACACTAACTGAGACAGGTCACTTGATTAAAAGGGTATTTTACAACAGTGGTTTCTCGGGCTCCCTTGGCACACTGATGGAAGAGCTGTGTCAGCATCTTCTTAGCTGGGGTGACAGTTTCCCTAGTCTGGGCTTAGATGAATAAGAGGCTTTGGGCGGAGGGCCGGGGGATGGGAACGGAGGGAGGGCTCTGACCTCAGGCTGCATTTCAGAATTATTATTATATATTTTTTGTACTTGGGTATTCCTGAGCAAGGGGCAAGAGAGGCTTACCTGATTTTCTTACCAGAGATTTCAAGCATGTGTTATGTATAGGATATTGTGCATGGCACTGTGGGGGACATGGTTCTTGGCTCACAGGGCTGCTCAGTACATGCTGATTAAGTGAATATGTGGCTGGATAGAATAGCCTTAGTATTCCTAGAGACTGAAAGGCAAGCCACGGGGGTCAGTGACTGGGGGCTAGTGGGTGGAGGGTGTGTAAACCTCCCTGGAAGTATAACAGAATTGGAAGCATCTTCTTGAGGGGTGTGATGGCCTGGCTCTTGGAACTGCAAGAGGAAACCATAGAGGAAAAAGTCTGTGTTGAAAATGGTTAATCTTGCATTTAATTTTTTTTTTGGAATTTTAGTCTGTTAGTTCTGTATAAGTGCACATGTTTCATAAATAGGATCACCCATGACAGTTGAGGGAAGAGATGGAAAAATCATGGTTTAGACTAGTTGGCTCAGGGTAGGGCAGAGGCAGGGATGTATGTGAGTAAGATGCCTGAAAGAAGAACTGAAGAAGGTGAGAGAGAAGCCAGAAAGGATTTCACATAATGTGGAACTGAATAGGAGCCCAGCTTAGAAAAGTCTGATCTTGGCTAAATATCCAGGGAAAGAGCACCGGAGGGATTTTTTTGTTTGTAAAAATGAGAAAGGATAGAGAACAATTAGCTTGAAATACTGGGGGGAAAGGGAACATTGGGAAGAATGGCTTAATTTTTCACTGCCCACACCCCATGTATCTCTGCATTATGACATGTGGCAACTATTTGTTTATGTGCCTTTTCTTTTACTAGAAAGTAGGAGAGGGGGCTCGATCATCTGTATAACTCAGTTACTTAACACATAGCAGGTGCTGCACAGATGACTGATGATGCACATGCTTGAGGTTAAGGCTTCAGTAAGGCACCTATTAAGACTGAAGTATGAGGGGTAGGAGTGGGGCAGAGGGGAGATGAGCATATAATTGGCTTTGGGGGTGACTCAGGATAAAACTGAGATGTGAACCTGACACATAATCTAAATCATCCTTCAAGAATTTACTAAACATTGCTGTTGTGTCAAGCATCAAGCTAGCTGGTCAGAATGGATGTGGTTCCTGTTGGGCAACTATTGTATATAAGAAAGTGTAATTAAGTGTAATAATTGGAGAAGTACAGGTGCTGTGGCAGTACTTAGTCTGGACTAATGGGAAGTGTCTTATGAGTAGGAATTTTCCTGATGCAGAGGAGGGGAAACAGAGTTCTGAGCAGAGAGTTGGACATGTGCAAAGGCTTGTAGGTGGGAAACAAGATGTCTTAAGGCACTGGAAAAAAAGTTCCTTAAAGCCAGTTGTAGACGGAGGGGAAAGAAATAAAACTGAAGGCGCTGATCTGGACTGGATGGTGGAGGGCCTGGGTATGGAATTCGGCCTTTATCCTGAGGGCTGTGGAAAATCATTGAATGTTTTCAAGCAGAGGAGGGTAGGAGCAAATTCATACTCTGGCTATAGAATAAGCCCTGTGACATTTAATCAAGGTATAAACTTGTAATTTGCTGGTGTTCTATCCCAAGATCCTTTGACACTGCAGCAGAGTCTCCCATTTGCTGTAAAACACTGAGTGCAGGAGCCTAAAGTGTGGGTGGAGAGTGTGGTCTGCTACAGGCTTGAGTCCCTGATGTTTGATCCGAAACCCAGAGCCCAAGGCTGTGTTCCTTAGCTTACAGTTTTCTGAACTGTAGCTCTCACGTTATCCCTTTCACAGCAGCTTAACACTCCTCAGCCACTGCACATTTCTCTGCTGTGTTCTCAACAAATTGAAAATTTTTATGGCAATGTCAAATCAATGGAAGAGTTTTCAAAAGTAGGATTGAGAAATAAAGACTTCTTTGCCTTTTTTCCCTGCAAGGGAATTTGAAAAATACAGGAATTCTAAGTTATTTGTTAAGTATCCTTGGGGTTTTTTTTCCTTTCCTTTTGAAAGTGTTTTACATTAACCAAAAAGCCCGACAGAGATGCTTGTGGGAAGATAATTCTTTTTGGCTGAAGCTTAAGCTCCATGTTGTGAGCTTTTAAATTTTATTTCGTTAGCAGTGAGGTGGGACCCAACTGTGCAGTCACCAGAGCTCGTCACAGTCCTGTTGCTGGACAAGTTATCTCTGTGAATCTGTATGTTTTCCCCTTGTACCTACCTAATGAAAGCCAGATTAAATCAATTTTTAATCAAGGAGATGAATGATGGGGTTTTCCTTAGATAAGGAACCACAAGGCCCCAAAGTGCTGGGTACAATAAAAAGTGAAGTTTTTATTTGCAAGTGTGCTGTTAGGCATGACTTTAATGTCAGGAAAACAAGAGGTTCTTTTATTTTTTGACTGTCCTAAATTGTTTATTAGGTAAGAATTTTACAAATATTACTTATATTACTGGTAATGGTGGAGCTGGAGAGTATTGTGCCTTCTCCAAGTTGCACGTTGAGAGCCACCAATAGCGTGGTGGAATGTGTGGCCCTTTCCAAGGCCATGGCTCTTGCAGCTGGCAGATGTCAGCCCTTGCATCTTCCTGTGCTTGTGGACTGGTCTGGTTATCCATTGGGTGTCAGGATTCCTTCTGATAGCCTCATGGAATGGATCCATGAGCATAACCTCAAAAATTTGTACATGGAGTCTTCACCAATCCAGTAAGAATTCAGGCCTCTCCGAGCCCCACAGTAGCATCCAGCTCACCTGCTGCCAACAGACTGAAGGCTCTGAGCAAACTTTAGCTGGTGAATACCATGATGGACAGGCTTGCTGTAGGTCACGCCCTTACGAACAGGGCTTTTGCAGCCACCACAGCACGCATGAATCTGATATATAACCTTGCTTAGCCTTGTATTCCAGGCCTGTGTGCTTTATTGGGCTGGGTAGGGCGCTGTGCCCTGCGAAGTGCAGAGAGCTGGCAGTACTGCCAGCAGGGCACCCTGAGAAGGAAGTGAATTACATGGGACTGCTCCTGGATGTACTTGTAAGCATCTACCTTGGCTTACTTAATGGTTGTGGCCAGGTAGAACAGAAGAGCTTTTCTCCCACTCATAAGGTGCTTTTAAAGTGATATTTGGAAATATGCCATTCCAGAGAGATGAACAAGAGTGCTTTTATGCCCTGCCCCTCTTCTCTTTTGTAATTTGTGCATGCCTGTGTGTTTTTAGCACCTTGCACAGGTACATAGTACTACATGGTAGGAGCTTGGAGGCATCTGAATGAATGAATGGATGGTTTTGAGCAGGTCCTTTTTTCTCTCCTGTTGCTCCTTCCCTTCAGCTCCTCAGCCTGCCATTTGTTCATTTCTTCATCTATTTGTTCATTCATTCAACATACATTTATTCCTTTTGGGCTAGTTTGTGGGTCAATCATAGGGAATGTGATATAGGGACGTTTCCATTGATTTGAGGCTGAGAAGCATGGCCAGATCTCTCCTTCTTCAATACCTGTTTTGTCCTTTATTTTGGGAAATTGATTTCTAAGCTACACTCAGTATTAACATCATCCTCTTGAAGGCTGCCTGCTTCCACCTGCTTTGGTGGGAGGAAATGGCTTCTTTTATGGTGAGGAAGGGTGGCAGAGTAGGGATGGAGACTCTTAAACTCAGTGGCTACCCCTATAAAGTGTCACTATGGGATGGGGCTGTGGAGACCCAACCTTGCCTCATCTGGGATTTAATTCTCATAATCACAAGTCCAGCCGTGGGCTCCCAAGTCACCGGAATCTCCAGAGGACTCATGCCAGGCACCAAAACCTCCCTGTAGCCCACGTTGCAGTTGCTACTGTGATGGAATGGGCTCCCTGAGTGCAGAAAGTGGCTTTCATTGATAGTGTTTCAGAGGGGCTCAGAAGGCTGGATTTTGGGTAGTCCAGAAGCCCTGGACTGAACAAATAAGAGATTCATTAAAGCTGTGTGCCTTTTGCTTCTTCATTGTACTACTTGGCTTGAGTCTTGCCTTATTGAAAGCCCACTTGGGTTCCCCTCACCTGAGAAGGTGGGGATGACTTATAGCAATTTGGGCAGGTGAGTAGGAAAAGGTTTAGTAGATAAAACTGATAGTAGTTGGTGATGGATGGGCAGGGAGTGGAAGGGCAGGCTGGGGAGAAAGGAGGGAGGAATTGAGGAGAGCTCCTGGGTTTCTGGTTTATGTAGTAGAGCTAGGCAACTCTAGAGGATCATGAGTGTGGGGGGAAAGAGCATGAGCTTAGCTTTGGAACTGCTGAGTGTGAACCCTATGACAGGAGAGGAGGCATATTTTTCAGGGAGAGGTGGCACAAAGACTGTCTAGAACCTTAGGCTGCTTTCCTGTTCAAGTTATTTACTGGCATTTTGGGCCACTGTAAGGGGTAATACCATCCAACTCCAAATTCTGTTTACTGGCTCTTTTTATTAATAGATGTTGAGAATTTGCAAGATCCAACAAACCATTGAACAGTAAGACAAAGGAATTTGTTCATAAGTAGAGTTCACAACAGTGGTGACCCTCATATCTTAGCAGTTTTATAACAGGCTTCCTTTTCCTCTCTCTTGTCTCCCTTTTACTATGGGGTTATTCTGAAAAGGAGATTCCAGAAGTTTGATAAGACAGTGCAATGAGCTATGTGTTTGAAACTCATCCAGTGTGTCTGGCAAAAGAGTTCTTGTGTATTATAATGCCACTCCCCATAAGCCTTTTGCTCCAGCTCTTGTTGGAATAAATGCTCATTCTTAGCTTCATACCTCTAGGTCTTCAAAACACACTCTTGTCTCTGGGAGGCCTTTCTCATTGCCTTTGTTTGGCTGATTGTTCTTCCGCTTTTAATCTTTAAAGCTTACCTCTTCCAGGAAGTTCTCCTTGACCCCCATCTATTAATGGAGATATCTATTCTCTCCTGCCTCAGAGCCCTGTAGCTGTCCCTGTCAGGCTCTTTTAACCCTATAGTAGTTACAGTGCTTACTGTATAACTACTGATTTACTCATCTATCTACATTGCCCATCTGGAAGCTCCTGGAGGACAGGATCTCTATTTACTTAGTCTTTGTATCCCTAGCACTTGGCACATGTTTGAGATGCAACAAGTCTCAGTAAATATGTGTTGAAAGATAAATAATCTGCTTGTTTGAGGGGGTGACAACTGAATATATGTTCTGTAGTAAGCAGTAAGGATTTCTTCATAGCACACAGATTTTTGGTCTTTTGGTAGCTCTCCTATATGGGAGAATGAACAAGGTCTTTGAGAAAATATTTTTCTGGATTGGTGTGGCTGTTAACTGCTCATCTGGGGTTGAAATGGCTTTGGCATGGGTGTGAAACTGCAGGTAGTAAGTGAGCAGTGTGTCTGGATGGCGTGGGTATAGTACTTTTCTGTTTTCCTGGATGCTCTCCATGTTTTCATCTACCCAAACATCTGGCTTCTCTGAAGTCAGGGCTTGTGCCTAGTTGTTTATTGAAATGGTTGCCTTTCAGGGTAAAAGTCTGTGATATTAACCAAGCTTCTACTACAATGTTTTCTGTGTTGGCATAACCAGGGGCTGCAGTGGTTGTTTTAAGGAGAGCTGCCACAAGTGGAATCCCTGAGCATTGAGAATCAGGATGGAATAATTGGGAAGAATTGCTTCCTACTTTGTGTCAGGGCAAGCCCTTTAGGCAAAATAGAAGAGGGTGTAGGGAAGGTGACGAGTGACAGAGACAAAAAAGTAAGGTCAACTG
This sequence comes from Furipterus horrens, assembly GCF_987537825.1. Taxonomy (NCBI): domain Eukaryota; kingdom Metazoa; phylum Chordata; class Mammalia; order Chiroptera; family Furipteridae; genus Furipterus; species Furipterus horrens. Next base: position 74,750,214 of record NW_028327180.1, read on the forward strand.
AGAGGTGAGGTGGTAGTTTTGTAAGGAAACTAGAAAAACTGGGGCTCCTGCTGTAAGGGTGAGGCAAGGGAGGGCCTCTTGACATCTCTCACATGCTTGATACTCTTAAAATGATAGTCTTACTCATGACCCAGTGGGATTGGGTTCAAAGCATCTGCTGCCCATAACTTGGGCTCCAAATGCTTACTGGTCGTTGGTCAAATGTGCTCTGCCTGGAGGCTGATAGTGAGACCAATTGTTTCTAGGTTATGTTTACCTGGGTGAGTAACTGGCATGTCATCCCCTTTTAGCAAATCTGGTGCTGTGAGAAGCCTGGCTGGCAAGTCATCCCCATGGAGTCTGCTGTGGCAGGAGAGACTTCTGGGGTCCCGCTGGCATCCCCATCACAGGCTCACTCACTGGAACCCAGAGGCTCCAGTATAGAATGTTGCTGTTGGCTGAGCTGTATCACTGTCACTTGCAGGCTGATGACTCCTGGCAGGTTGAGATTTGGGTGGTGGCATCTTGCAGAGCCCCCTGACCCTATCTGCTGTCATGAATCTTGTTGTATCTCTCTTATACACATCCTTGAATGTCTCGTGATATCCCACTCTTAAGAAGAACCAGTACTAGATGGGAAAAGTGTCTCTCTTGGGTTTATGTGTGCTTTAAAAAAAATGAACTTTAAAAAATAAATTGTAGCCTGGTTTAAAGGTTTTTCATGTTCAGAATGTTTGTCATGTTTTTGTTGCCCTGTGGAGACCAGCAGGGCTGTGAAGAGAAGCCACCTCATTAGGAGACTCTAGAAGAAAATGGAGCTGTACTGGCACTTCCCCAGGGATATGGGCTTCTCCCCTTCCACAGACTGCTGAGGCCAGGGCCTGGGAACTGCTCCCCAGGGCATTGTGCTCTCTGCCAGGGTCCAGGATCTTAGGGAATTTAATTAAACTAGTACAATAGGGGATGTTTAACGTTAGATTTTTGCCCTGGTTGGTGTGACTCAGTGGATTGAGTGCTGGCCTATGAACCAAAAGGTCACCAGCTGGATTCCCAGTCAGGGCACATGCCTGGGTTTTGGGCCAGGTCCCCAGTTGGGGGTGAGTGAGAGAAGCAACCTATCCATGTTTCTCTCCTTTTCTTCCTCCCTTCTTCTCTCTTTAAAAATACATGAATAAAGTCCTTTGAAAAAAGTTTTAAAATTTTGATAATGTCTAGTTTATCTATTTTTTCTTTTGTCTCCTGTGTTTTTGGTGTCATATTTAGGAAGCTGTTGCCCAGTCCCAGGTCATGAAGTCTTGCCCTTATGATTTCTTCTAAGAATTTTATATAACTGTTAAATTTAGTTTTTTGATCCATTTTTAGTCAGTGGCACCCTTGTTAAAAATTAGACTGTAGATGTGAGAGCATATGTTATGTCAATACCATGCTGTCTTGCTCACTGTAGTTTTGTGATAATGTTTTGAAATTGGGATATGTGACTCTTCCAACTTTGTTTTTCTTCAAGATTGTTCTGGGTATTCAGGGTCCCTTGAAATTCAATACGAATTTTAGGATGTGTTTTTCCATTGTTGCAAAAAATGCTGTTGGGATTTTTGACAGAGATTGCATTGAATCTGTGTATCGCTTTGGGTAGTATTGTCATTTAACAGTATTAACTCTTCTAATTTTTGAACCCAGAATGTCTATATTTAGGTCTTCTGTACTTTCTTTTAGCAAGGTTTTGTATTTTTAGTGTACAAGTCTTTCACCTTGGGTAAAGTCTTTCTTCCTTTCGTATTTTTATTTCGAAGTATTTTGTTCTTTTTAATGTTATTTTAAATGGAGTTATTTTCTTTTTAAAAACTTAATAAAAAAGATTTTATTTATTTTTAGAGAGAGAGGGATAAAGAGAGGAAAATATCAATGTGCAAGATTGGTTGCCTCTCACATGCCCCCAACTGGGGATCTGGTCTGCAACCCAGGCATGTGCCCTGACTGGGAATCCAACTGGTGACCTTTCGGTTTGCAGGGCAGCACTCGGTGGTCTTTCGGTTTGCAGGCCAGAGCTCAATCCACTGAACCACACCAGTCAGGCTGGAGTTATTTTCTTAACTCCCTTTTCAAATGATACCTGCAACTCTACTGACAGCTCTATCAGTTTTTGTTCCTGTTTTTTTGTAGATTCTTTAGGGTTTTCTACATATAAGATTATGTCATCTGTGAATAGGTTTTCTTCCTTTTCAGTAAGGATGCCTTTTATTTCTTTTTCTTGCCTAATTTCTCTGTCTAGAATTTTCGCCATTGAGTATGATGTTAGCTGTGGGTTCTTCATATATGATCTTTAATTATGTAAATGAAATTCTCTTTTGTTTCTGGTTTACTATTTTTATCATGAAAGGATATTGGATGTGTTAAGTGCTTTTTTTCTGTATCAACTGAGGTAATCATGTGTTTTTTCTCTTTATTCTGTCAGTGTAAATTATTAAGTGGATTAATTTTCATAGGTTGTACCATTCTTGAATTCCTACAATAAATCCCTCTTGATTGTATTGTATAATCCTTTTAATATGTTGCTGAATTTGGTTTGTTGAGGATTTTTGCATGTATATTCATAAGGGGCATTAGTCTTTAGTTTCTTTTTTGTTTTTGTTTTTTTGTAGTGTCCTTATTTTGCTTTGGTAGCAGGGTAAGTCTAGCCTCACAGAATGACTTAGGAAGTATTTCCTCCTCTTTTTTTTTTTTTGTTGAAATTTTAGAAAGCTTGGTATACTGCTACCCTTCTTAATAGGCACTTTGCTGACTAGTAGCCCCTGGGCTATGTGGCAGGAAGGTACCTATTTGGAGCTCAGGCCTTGAAGCTGGGCCAGGTCACCTATTCCTTATTTTTTTTGTCTCTATACGTCCATCTTGGCCACTTGTCTAGGGAGCCGGTCATACTGTTGTTGCAGACTGGAAGCTCTGCTGCCAAAAGGGTCAAGGTGGTAAGTTGGTCTTTAAGCTTGTGGTTTTTCTCTTGTGCTCTTTCATTCCTTGGGCTCTTAGATGGATGGTCTATTTTTTTTTTTTTTGAATATGCTTTATTGTTTATATTATTACAGTTGTCCCAATTTCTTTTCCCTTTGTTCCCCTCCACCCAGTGACCCCCCCTCCGTCAAGTTGTCCCCCCTGCCCTTAGTCCATGTCCATTGGTTGTGCATATACTTCTTCTCAACATCTTCCTATCTACTTCACTCCCTCCTATGCTTCTTAATTCCTGTACCATCTCCCTCCCTTTCTCTTCTTCCCCCTCCCCACTGACCTCCCACCAAAATGTTCCCCATACCCATAATTCCCCTCCCAATCTTGTTGCCTACTCAGTCTGCCTTTGTTTCAATTCCCTAGCTTCTGTTGTTGGTTGTTGTGATACAGTTTTCATTTTAATGTTAATAGTTTTGATCCTCCACCTAAACAAGTCCCTTTAACATTTCATGTAACAGTGGTTTGGATCTGAAGAACTCCTTCAGTTTTACTTTGTCCTGGAAGCACTTTCTCTGCCGTTCTATTCTGAATGACAACTTCGCTGGATAGACTAATCGTGGCTGTAGGTTTTTGCTTTTCATTACTTTGAATATTTCTTGCCAGTCCCTTCTTGTCTGCAGAGTTTCTTTTGAGAAATCAGCGGAGAGTCTTCTTGAGACCCCTTTGTACGTAATTCTCTTCTTCTCTCTTGCTGCTTTTAAGATTCTCTCCTTATCCTTAATTTTTGACATTTTGATTATAATGTGTCTTGGTGTGGTTCTCCCTGGGTCCAGTTTTTTTGGAACTCTCTGTGCTTCCTGGACCTGTAAGTCTATTTCCTTCCCTAAGTTAGGGAAGTTCTGCTTCATTATCTTTTCACATAATTTTTCAATTTCTGGTTCTTCTTCTTCACATTTGGGCAGCCCTATGATTCCGATGTTGGCCGGCTTATAGCTGTCTGATAAATTTCTGAGCCTCTCCTCATTTTCCTCACTTCTCATTTCCTCTTTCTGCACTAGTTGACTCTTTGTTCCTACCCTATGTTTCGATTTGTTGATTTGGTCCCTGGTTTTCTTTCCCTCACCACTAGTTTCCTATGTGTTTTTGTTCATTTCAGCAGGACTAGCCTTCATTCCTTTCCCGTCTTGTTTAAGATGTGCTGTTAGGTCTGTAAGCATTTTTATAAGCAAAGCTCAGAACTGAGCCTCAGAAAGATTTCCTATCTGCTGCTTTGTTAGATTAGATATTTACTGTCTGGTCAGCTGCGTCACCAGGATCTCTATCATGATATGTGCCATCCTGTTTTGTGTTTACCTTTGCTTCCTGGGCAGGACTGTCACACCACCTAAGCTATAGGGGCAGAGCCCTGTGCACTTGTCGCAGCTGGGCGACCTGTCTCACCACGCTTTGGTGTTTTCTGCGGGGGTGGGGATCCAAGATGGTTTCCTGCTGTTCACTCTCCGCTGAGAGACTGGGAGCCTCCTCCTCCGTCCCCACCCCCTCCTGGCCTCACAGTCCAAGGCAATGGAGGTCTGCTTTCCCCAGCTTTGGAATCGCAAGCTGATGGGTCTGTTCTGCAGCTAGGGGTGCTCCACAGGCGCTTCTCGCCTCCCCCTAAATACGGGTGTCTGTGCTTACTGCTCTCCTGCCTCCATTGCTGCCGTTGCCGTGGACAGCACAGCTTGAACTCTTCTTCCCGGCTTTGCCCCTCCTACCTGTCTGGACGAGCACCACTTTATAACTTCATATGTTGGACTTCCATTTATTTTCTGGAACTTCTGGTTATTTCTGGTTTTGCGGTAGTTATATTGCTTCTTAGTTGTGGAGGGAAACGGAGTGTGTCAGTCTAGGCCTTCATCTTGGCTGGAAGTCTCCTGTGTTTGTTTGCTTCCATGTCCCAGGGAGAGCTCTGGCTCCTACTACATTGTAAGGGGCGGAGCCTTAGGTATTTGTCAGTAACGGGTGACCTGTTTCACCACGTTGTGGCGCTGTATGTGGGGGAGGGGTCTGAGAAGGAACAATGCCGCCTGCCCAGTACTCGCCCCTTTTCCAGGCACTTCTCCCACTTCTGCACTGGACCAGCGCCCCTCTAGCTGCTGCCCTGGCTGTTGTTCCCAGAGTGGGTGGGTCTGTGGATTTTCTAGGGCCATGGGGGCCCTTTAAACAAGTGGACTCTGCTGAGAGACCAGCAGTTTCTGCCTCCGGCCCAACCCCCACTGGTTTGCACAGGCAAAAGCAATGAGGCTTGATTTTCTCTAGTGCTGGGACAGTGAGCTTCGAGGTCTGGTGAGGGGCTGGGAACACTCCCCAGGTGTCCCTCCTGACTTTTTAACATGTGTAACCGTGCTTTCTGCTGGCCTGCTGCTGTTGCTGCTGCCACCACCACACCGAGTCCTCTCTGCCCCAGCTCTGCCCTTCCTAAACCTGTCTGGATGAGTATTTCTTCTTTATATCTTTGTTTGCTGGACTTCCATGTAGTTTGATTTTCTGGAACTTATGGTTGTTTCTAGTTTTGAGGTAGTTGTATTCCTTCTTAGTTGTGGAGGGAGACACAGCATGTTTGTCTACGCCTCCATCTTGGCCGGAAGTCCGGATGGTCTATTCTTGGGGTTGCTGAACAAGAATAAGGCCTCTGGGTCATCCCAGGGGTCTGATAAAATCAGACAAGGGAGTTGTTTCTAGAGTGTAAATGCTGAATACTTGTAATCCAAAGTGTTCCCTATATTGAGAAAGATTTATTTTAAATATTTTCTCATAATACATTTAGCATTTCAGGAAGAAAGACCCTGTTGAGTAGAGCTTTACAGAATCATAACTTCTTCCTTGATCATAGAGGTGGCCACACACACTTTTTTCCAAAGTAGTAATACATATATGTGTGCTATTATGTTCTGCTTTTACTTACCTATTTTATATACCTGTTTTCATGTATCACCATAGTCTATATTTTCACCTATTTCAATGACTTTATTTTCCATTGTGCTGTTTCAGATGACCTCTTTTTAGATTATTGATTTTATTCAATCAACAGATATTTTTTGAGGGCCAGGCACAGTGCTGAGCAATGAAGATACAGCAGTGGATTAGGAGGACGATTGTCCCTGCCCCTGTGTAGCTCCCAGTCACGTGGTTTCTAGTTGTTACAGGCCTGTGAAATGGAACTTCACTGACCACCTAACACTGCCTTAGAGAGGATGAGGAGGTTTTGTAGTCTCTAGCACTGGCTCCTGTTGCTGCTTTCCTAAAAGCAAGCAATGCCTTGGCAGGACGGTGGCAGTTCTACTTGTAACTGGGCTTTCAGTGAAGCCCAGGATGAGGAGCCCTGGGACCATGCAGAATCAGTTCTGAAATGGGGCTGCTGCAGCAGGGAGGACTGCTGTTTCCTAGGCAATAATACTCTGCTTAATATTTTTAGTGCATGGTCATGGCAGAACTAAATGTGGTTTCTGATTCCAAATTGGTAATAAATGTAGACATATTTAGAGTCAGAAACAATACATTAAAAATGTTCTGCTCCTTAATTGTTCTGCCAAGTCTTGAGTTTAGATTTCTTTGTTTCTTGGCTACCTACCCAGCCTCCCACAATCTCTCAGAGAAGACGCCTGGATTTTCTCTGGGTGTTAGGTGGGATTGTGAAAGCCGTGAGTTATGGCTCCGTGAGCTGTGTTGAGAGGCATCTGATTTTTGTGTTTCTGCCTACGTATGTAAATGTGTACACTTAAAAATTAATTCTCCTTTTAAGTTTTTAAGGACCTAGAATTATAAATAGTCTGGGACTCTCAGTTACAAGCTTCTTGAGCCCTCCCTTTGTGTCAGGCACTGTGCTAGATGCTTCAAGTCATCTCAATACTGACGACCATCTTAGAAAATAGTTACTATCAAGTCCCCTTTCCGATGAAGGATTTGAAACTTGGAGAGGTTAAGCAGCTAGCTCAAAGTCCCACAACTAGTTGGGGAGACCTGGGTCGAAATCCAGAGCCCACATTCTTTTCATTACACTGGAGTGGAAGTGGAATAGAGAGGAGCTTCTGGTAACCTTTGTTGTTTTCAGTCACAGCCTATCACTCTCATGACCTCAGTAAGGGTCAGGAAGCAAGTATAAGGAATAAGTCTTCTTGCTCACAATCTGCTAGGAGCTTGCAATCTAGAGCCTAGTGGGAAGTACATTGACTGGGTCTGGGGTATTTCTGTAATATACCCTATCACTTGCTGGTGTGCTGAGGCAAGTCCTGTCCACCTTTTGGGCTGTTTTTTTTTTTTTTTCATGTGCTATGTAGAAATAATCCTGTCCTACATGTTTCCTGGATGGGGAACCATGGCATGTCAGGATTGTAGATTAGTTGGAAATGATCTTGGATATCATCTTGGCCAACTTTTACCTCATATAGTTCTCTCCTCCTCTCTGCTGAGGTCTTGCCAAACAGTTGGGTATATATGAGGGAAGTGTGTGGTGCTGGGCTATGTGAGGGGGAGTAAGGATGCTTTTGCTTCCTGTACAGCTGGGAAGTCGGAATGATGGGAGGTGAAAAGGCCAGCCATGCATGACCTAGCTGCAATTCGAGTTAAGGGCATTCTTCCTCTTGAAGGTCTGTGCCTCTGCTGTGGGCAGGGCCGTGCCAAGGACATTCAATAATCAAAGTGTATGTCTGTGCATGTGCACTCATGTGTATGATGTGCAGAAACTTGGAGAAAGGTGGGTCTCTCCACAAGAGTGCCCCGGTAGGCACATTTAAAAATTTTCTTATCACAAAATGTATGCTTTTTTATTCATGCTGTTGCAGAGCAAATAAAATGAGTCCAGTTTCTGTGACCGATTTCAAAGACCAATGGAAAGTCAGCATGGTTTGTGGAAAGGGCACAAGTTCTGGGGCCAAACTGCCTTTAAATCTTATTATTCTCTGGTTGTGTGAACCCAGACAAGTTGCATAACCTCACTGACTTTAGTTCCCTCATGGACAAAATGAGCAGTGTATTAGAATTCCATCAGAGGATTGCTGGGAGGAGCAATGAGTTTAGAACTTTGTTCGGAACATAGAAAGTGCTCTATAAATGTTGACTATAATTATTATATGACAATTTATTTTCCTCTGGACTGTGCAGATACTGCATTTGAATACTAGGGGCTTGGGTGTCACTGGGGTATTTCTCTTCATCCCTCACTCCAAGTGCTATAGTTCTGATTAGTACAGCTCTACAAAGCATAAGGACTAAAGCTTCTGAGCAGTCTGAGGCATGGCTGGAAGCTCAGGGAAGGTGGAGTTATGTCTGATGGGCGTTTATTGCAGAGTTTATTTCCCAGTCCCCTCACTCTGGGGGGTGAGACTGCCCACCACTGTCTCAAGGATGTGTGTGTTGAGTGATGGTAGCTTTACACCATCATAGGAACCTATTGTGTGGTATCAGAGAATCCCTGTATACCACCACTGAAGTCAGTTTTGTCTCCTGTTTTTATTAAGACTAGTGAAAATGTTGAAAGGAATTGGATTTAGAGAAGTGGCTCCAAATCTCCAAATTTCAGTGGACCCACTCTGCCTCTTCAAGTGTTCTACTGGTGTGCCCTCTTTTGAAGGTCCTCGGGCAGTCTCATCGCCAAATCCAGTGGTTTCTCTCTTCATTCTGACTGATCTGTTGACATTGTTGCCCATAACTTTATGATTTTCTTCTCTCTTGACCTATGTAATTCTTCAGTACTCTTATTGTTCCTTGTCTGGTTCCCTTGCTCCTCTTTCTTTTTACAACCCCCATCCCTGACTAGAAGACTTTTCTTCGCTCATTGTTTCTCTCTAAGGTTTCTCCCTAAGACAGCGATTTTATTCTTGTTGCTTTGGTTATTACCTCTGTGTCGATGGCATCAAAATTCTTGTCCGGCACTAGCCCTCTCTACCATTTTGTCTTCAACAGGTGTGAAGTTGGCAGCGCCTTCCTGGATCCACCGACAAGCTCTGTGCCTAAAGGCATTGAACTCTGGTTATTCTACATGTAGAGAGATGTTGAGTCCCTGCTGTGTTTTCTGGATCTTTAGCAGTCCAAATGAAGAATGACTTTTAAGTTTTGTTCCAGCATTCAGATTCTTTGAAGGCTGTGGCTGAGTAGGATAGATCTGGAGAGGGCCAGGCTCCACAAGTAAATTTTGGCTTTGTAGTGCTCTAGTCAGGTAGAGGCTTGGGTTAGTTGTGAACCTTTTATCCTCCAACAGCCCCCTCAAATTTCTTTCTTTCTTGGGTGCCTAGGATGTTGAGAATAGTCCCCATTTGCTTGGCCCTAAGCATGACTTTAATATTTGTGGCAGATGCTTGCTGTTCCCATTACATAAATGGTCAGTAGCTTAAGGATGGTCCAAGTCCAACCTTCCAGCCAGTTAGAGGCTAGATGGGTTAGAAGCCACATTTCTTTTGCTGTTCAAAGACTTTTTTCATTTAATTGCTATTTAACTCCTGGTTTTCGTTTAGTTTATGTCTTAGGGGGGAAAAAGCCTGTTTGCCTGACTATTGCAAACTTCTTTCTCCTGCCTTTTAAATTATTCTTTAAAAATCCATTTCTTTTCCTAAGCCTTTGCACATTGTTCTCTCAAGGCTGTCCTTTCAGTGCCCTCTTTGCATTGTTTCCTCAGCTTCATATTTGTCTGCTCAAATTAGGCAGTGATTTCTGTTTGTACAGAGGTGAGTGACTCTCTCTGTGTGTGTATGTGTATAAGTTGGTGCAGCCCATAAATAGTAATGAATGTGTGTGTATGGGAACAGCTCATCCTCTAACCTTCAGTTTGTAAAGCAGGAAATTGTTTTACAGCTGTTCCTGCAGCTGGCATTGCTACATGATTGTGGCCTGGCTCTCTGGACACTAGTGTGCTGGGAAAAACACTGAGTGGGCTGGGTCTGTCTTGGGGCTCAGCAGAAAATTGACTTTGGTCTCTCTGTTTTCAGCTACAGGGTGGGAGGAGGTGTCTTTCTAACATTTGTTTCCTTTACCTCCTGGGAATAGGCTTCATCTTAAAGTTTGAGGTGTGGGGTCAGCTAGAGGGTGTGTAGCTTCTGCAAGAGGCAGGAACTTTGGAGAGTTGGGTCCAAGAGAAAGTTACCATCTCTGCTCTAAAGAGGTGTGATAACTAGGTGCCAGCTGCTGTACCAAGCATTTTCCATGTATTGTTTTATTTAATCCTCCCTAACACTCTTTGAAATAAGAGCTCTTATTATTTTTACAGATGAAGAAACTGAGGCCTAGTGAAGTAGTGTCCAAGATCACATAACTAGGAACTGACAGAGCTAAGAATTGACTTTAGGTGTGTCTGACTTTAAATCTAGGTACAATGTTACCTCGGTACTCATTGCCAATTGTTCTGGAACTCATGATGAGTGCCAAAACCGATGAGTACTGAATGAATTTTTCTCATAAGAAATAATGTAATTAGAAATAATTCATGAAAGTTCCCCAGAACTTTAACATTTTATTGGGGCAATATTAAGTAATGAGGTGTTTGTTGTTGTTGTTGTTGTTGTTATTCTTTGTTTTAAATACAGAACCTTAAAATTAAACAGACATGGATTAAAAAAGAAATCAATTAATTAAAAAAAAATAACTTCACCTGTACTGAGAGGAGTTCCTGGCATAATGGGATGGTGGTGGGGTAGAGGAGGAAGAGGAGGGGGTTGATTGTTGGGAGAGCAGTCCTTTTCCAAGACAATTTCAGGCAACTTCTCAGGGGTTTGTTCTGTTTTCTGTGTCTTGGCTTCCTTGAACACTGTTGGAGACTCAGATTTAGGGAGTTTCAAACTTGTTTCTGTCTTTCAATATGTTTCTAAAGTGTGACATTGTCTGTTCAATAAACAGGTCTGTATTTTGGCTTGCTATAGCTTTGTCTTTGTGATATTTTTCCACAGTTTTGAACTTTAACCCATTTACCATACGTTTCTTTTTTCAGTATGGTAGACTCTTTCTCCCTTCCCTCCTCCTCACCTGAAGAAATTTTCTCAGCCACTCTCTGTTGCTGCTCCTTTTGAAGTTTCTTCAGCTCCTCAGTGCTGAACTTTGCTTTGTGCTCCTCCACTAACTCTTCAGCATCTTCATCATCTACATCAGTGACCTCCAGACCCATGGACTTGCCCAGAGACACAATATACTTCACTGTTGGGCTACCAGGATCACCCTCAAAGCCTGCAAAGTCCCTTGGAGTTACAGCTCTGGTCACGATTTCTTCCAGGCAGAGTTCATGGTCTTGTAAGAGACTTCACACCAGGCCTCATCTATGAGAGTAACACAATGGAGGATATTAAAATGGTCCTTCTAGAACTCTCTGAGTGTCACCTGTGTCTCTGAGGTTACTTCAAAACACCTCTGGAAAAGGATCTTCATATAGTTTTTTGAAGTTGGAAAGGATCTGCTGGTCTATGGGCTGGAGCAGAGGAGTTGTGTTAAGGGGCAAAAACTTCACAGTTATGAGCTCAACTCCTTCAGTAACTCATCCTCCAACAGCATTGTCCATAATTAACAAAGCCCTCAGAGGCAGTTGGGTTTCCTAAATATTTTTTCACAGTGGGGCCAAAAACTTTGTTCATCTACTCTATAAAGAACTGCCTTGCCACCCAAGCTTTAATATTAGCCCTCCACATCACACTTAACTTGCTTTCTATCACATTCTCTCTCTTGCAAACTTGCGGGTTTTCACTGTGATATACTAGTAGAGGCTTAAGTTTTAAATCCCCAATAGCATTCCCACAGAATAACAGCCTGTCCTTCATCGGCTTGTGCCCTGACAAAGCCTTCTCTTGAGTGAGGTAGGTTCTGTTGGGCATTTTCTTCCAGAACAAACCAGTCTTGTAGCAGTTAAGCACTTGTTGGGGGACAGAACTGTCAGCCTCTGCATACTCCCTAAACTTGGTAACATAGCTTTCAGCAGCTTCTTTGTTGGCACTGGCTGCCTCTCCAGGCCGCACCACACTAGGAAAGCCAGTTCTCTTTTTAAATTTATCAAACCATCCATGACTGGCTTTAAACACTTCAGTGCTCTCCCCACTTGTTCCAGGCTTGTCTTTTAACAGATCAGCATACAGTTGCCTAGCTTTCTTGCAAATTATTGCCTCAGAAATGCTGTCACCCGCTAACTGTTTTTCATTAATCCAAATGTAAAGCAATTTTTCAACCTCTTTCAATGTCTGTGAATGTTGCTTACTCACAGACGTTGCACCTTTAGCAACACTTGCTACTTTAATCGCTTCCTTGTTTCCCACTATCGTGGAGATTGTAATACCTTCTCATCGAACATAAGAGCGATATCAGTCTTACCTACACCATTCTCGTACTTAGCTGCAATCTCTCTTTTCTTTTTGATTATGATTCTTATTCACTGCCTTTTAGGCTTAGTGGTGTCACTCTTGACCTTTTTGTGACCCATGATTAGCACTTAATTAAGCACAAAAGAACAAGAGAGTAATGATGAATATGTGGGAGTTCTGCACTGCTCGGGAGCTACTGTGAGACAGGTGTTGACCTGTGTTTCATTGTGAGAGGGGCGCCCAGTGGTGAGCCGGCAACGGGTGCTGAAGCATTTTTTCCTGTGGGGCAGCATAGTGACTCATACAAGTCTTAGCAAGTGCGACGAGCCTTGAGCAAGTGCTGAGTGCTGAAACATTTTTCTGTTCAAAATGTGACGAGTACAGGGTTTGATGAGTTCTGTAGCTGAGAAATACCGAGGTATGACTGTACTGTGCTTTCTGTTCAATTTTTATCTTTTTGCTTTAGTTCTCTCCTTATAAGATAAAGGTAGGAATTCTTGTTCTTTTACCTTTCCCAAAATAATTGGGGAAACAAATACATGGGTATACAGTGAAGGTTAAGAACATGAGCATTTTAGGGCCCTGGCTGGTATGGCTCAGTGGATCGAGCACCAGTCTGAGAACCAAAGGGTCATCCATTTGATTCCCAGTCAGGGCACATGCCTGGGTTGTGGGCCAGGTCCTCAGATGGGGGCATGCAAGAGGCAACCACACATAGATGTTTCTCTCCCTCTTTTCTCTCTCCCTTCCCCTCTCTCTAAAAAATAAATAAAATCTTTAAAAAAAAAGTAACTTGAGCATTTTATAAGATGGAGTTCCAGGTGCTCCTAGGCAGGCTGCTGAGGTTGCTTTGCCAACTGAGGATCTTTGTGACCGTTTCCTGTTTCCCTGTGCTTGGGCCCTGAGATTGGAAAGTAGTCACTGTGCATGGGGCTTGCCAGCAGTCCCAGTCTTCCTTCCTTTGTTGGCTCTCTGCATCCTTTCCTGCCATGAGAGAAGACAAGTTATTTACATTGGGCTCAGTACCCGCCCCCAGTCCTGTCTGAGTTGAGTGGAGGACATGAGGCACCAAGGAAAGTAAGGGCTACCCAGTGCACAGGCGGCCTTTCTCCTGCACCTCTATCATCTGCTCTGCCTGTGGTAAGCTGGCAATATAGATTGCTGAGAGCGTCCAACCTTAATTTAAGTAGAGGTACAGCCTACAAATGGCCAGTTTTGTTAGGAAAATGGGCACCTCAAATACCTTATCTCTTTTGCCCCAAAACTCAAAGATACTTAAGTAACATTGAAATATGTTCACCTTTCTTGGACTGAAAGATAGTATTTTAAGTCAGAAGAAGAATGTAAAAGTAAAGGTGTGAGTCTGTCCTCCATTGAGAGCCAAGGAGGGTTTATTTGCAGGGTGTGCAGGGACAGATGATCAGTTGAACCCAGGGTTGGTGGGTGGCAAGTAGTTTGGGGAGGGCACTAATCTCAGTCTGAGTGTGCCAACCTGTGCCTCATGGGTTGCCTTGACTTCAGCTTTATTTATGTCAGGGTCTGAGGCTTTTTTTTTTTTGCTGCTTTTGCTGCCCAGGTCTTTGCTTGAGGTGGTGGCCATCCTGGCAGAACATACCTGTGTGCCACTTCCCCTTTCCCTCTTTACCCCTGTCCTCCCAGGTTCAGCATAAAGCCCAGGAAAAACAATGTCTGCTTGCTCTCTACCTGCCACATCCTGAATAAGGAGGAGACCAGGTAGCATGACTGCAGGCCAGGCCATAAGAGGACAGAGGACACCGTTACCCATGCCTGCTTGCTGCAGAGTTTGCACTTGTCCTCCTCTGGGTGCCCCTGCAAAGCCTGGGAAACCGTCTCACACCTTTCACCCAGCTTCACTTCTCCTAGGTCTCTCCCCACACACCTCCCCACCTTCCATGTTCTCTCCCTGTTTCATGGAAAAAACATATGGAGCTAATAAGTTGGTCAGGTATGCAGCCCGTGTTAAATGATTGGGGGGAGATGAAGGATCCATTTGTAATTCATCTCTCATTCTTAGTATTGGCAGAAAATGCTTTTGAGGGCATTAGTGTATGTGCTGGGAGATGGAGGTGCTGGGAACCCTGTAGAAGCTGCCATTTCTCTCTCCCTTCACTCCTCTTCCCACTCCAGGAGTGGGGAAGCTGCTGTTTGTGCATCAGCTGCCCCTAGCCTCTTCTTCCTCCATCCCTTCTGGGCCTCCTGCTCCTGTTGATTGGTCTTCTTTGCCCTTGACTTCTTTATTTTCATTTATCTCTTCCTCCTCATCTTTTTTCCCCAGCACCAGTTTCAGTGTTTATCCCTGACTACCAGGAGGGAGCATCTCACTCTGCATGTATTGTATATGCATATACACATGAACAGTCTCATGTAGGGGAAGGGAAACCTGTGGATTTTGGAATAATCGTTGTTCTCTCTTACTGTATGTTGTCCTCATAATGCTGTGAGTCCCTCACTTCCATTTTGTTATTCCCTTTTTCCCACAGCCAAGGCTGCAGGATAAGAATGGTAGCTTAGGACCCATCTCCCTTTCCACCCTTCTCACTCCTAATGTGGCAGCCTATGCCCCTCATTCATCCTCATCCTCTCTGCCCCCCCACCTCCTTCACACCCAGGCATGGCCAGGCACCTGTCCAGAACCTAGTGCCATGCTGTGAACTTATTCCCTGTCTTTCAGTGTGATTGGTGCCCCAGAGAGCCAGGTTGCTGAGGGAAGCTCATGTGGCATTCAGCCCGTCCATTTTGTCGACCAAAAAAAAAAAGAGGGAGAAGCTGGCAGAAAGCAAAGGCTTTTGCTGCTGGGTGAGTGTAGCAGCTATTTATAGCACGCAAGCCTTTGCTTTTCCATTTGGCTGTGCTTTTTTAGCACAGTGCTGGTCCAGCAGGGCTGTTTTCTTTCATGGTTCCAGATGTCCTTAGGGAAAGTTTCCGTCTGCCCTTGAGAAGGGGTGGGCTGGGCAAGGGGGTAATAACTTCTGAGAGTGGGTGCAGGCAGGGCTTTTGGTCCCACTGCAACCATGTCACAGGACCAATTTCTTGAGGTGAAACCTGGAGGAGTGTGGGAGAAATAGGAAAGAGAAAAGGTAAACACCATACTCTTAGGAGATGTTCCCCTATAATTAATTCAGGTAAGCTTCTGTTGAGTAAATTGCCTAATAAGGTGCATAGAAGCTGAGTGATTAGTACACAAACCTTTTATAAGGGTCTGGGCTAATACTGACATATGCTGAAATTTTTTAAGGCTTTTCTTTTGGTTACTTTTAAAGTATATTTTATTGATGATGTTGTTACAGTAGTCCCAATTTTTTTTCCTTTGCTCCCCTATGCCCAGTACCCCCATTCCCTCCAGCAATCCCACCCCCCTTAGTTCATGTCCATGGGTCATGCATATGAATACTGTGGCTTCACCCTTTCCTATATTATTCTTAACTTCCCTCTGTCTATTTTGTACCAACCAATTATACTTCTTAATCCCTGCACGATTTCCCCATTTCTCCCCTTTCCCCCTACCAGCTGATAACCCTCCAAATGATCCCCACACCTATGATTCTGTTCCTATTCTGGTTTTCTTAGTTGGATTTTGTTTTTATTTTTTAAATTTAGTTTTGTTGATAGTTGTGAGTTTGTTGTTATTATAATGTTCACAGTTTTGGTCTTCTTTTTCTTAAATAAGTCCATTTAACATTTCACATAATAATAGCTTGGTGATGATGAACTCCTTTAGCTTCACCTTGTCTAGGAAGCACTTCATCTGCCCTTCCATTCTAAATGATAGCTTTGCTGGATAGCGTAATCTTGATTTTAGATCCTCACTTTTCATCACTTTGAATACTTCTTGCCAGTCCCTTCTTGCCTGCAAAGTTTCTTTTGAGAAATCAGCTGATAGTCTTTTTTAAAAAAAATTTATTATTTTTCTATTACAGTTGTCCCACTTTTTCCACCATTGCTCCCCCTCATCAGGTGATAGTCTTATAGGCATCCCTTTGTAGGTAACTTTCTGCTTTTCTCTTGCTGCTTTTAGGATTCTCTCTTTATCTTGAACCTTTGGCATTTTAATTATGATGTGTTTTGGTGTGGTCCTCTTTGGGTCTAGCTTGTTTGGGATTCTCTGTGCTTCCTGGACTTGTATGTCTATTTCCTTCACCAAATTTGGGAAGTTTTCCTTCATTATTTTTTCACATAAGCTTTCAATTTCTTACTCTTCCTCTTCTCCTTCTGGCACCCCTATGATTCAGATGTTGGCATGTTTAAAGTTTGTCCCAGAGGTTCCTAAGCCTCTCCTCATTTTTTACAATTCTTGTTTCCTCATTCTGTACTGGTCGACTGTTTTTTTCTTTTTTATGTTCCAAATCATTGATTCGAACCTCTGTTTCCTTCCCTTCACCATCGGTTTTATGTGGATTTTCCTTTGTTTCACTTAGGATAGCCTTCACTTCTTCCCTTATGTGTTTGCCATTCTCAAGCATATCTGTCAAGCCTGTGAGCATCTTTATCACCAGTGGTTTGAATTCTGCATCTGTTAGGTTGGCTATCTCCTCATCATTTAGTTCTCTTACTGGAACCTTGATCCATTCCCCCTTCTGGCTATACTTCTCGCTTGTGTCCTTATTTTGATAGGCTCCTGTGTTTGTTTGCCTTTGTGTTTTAGGTAGAGCTGTCACTCCTGTTACATTGTAGGGGGCAGAGCCTTAGGTATTCCTCAGTACAGGGTGACCCTTTTCACCACGTTGTGGCACTGTATTTGGGGGAGGGGTCAGAGGGGACAATGCCACTTGCTCAGCACTTGCCCCTTTTCTAGGCACTTCTCCCACTTTCGTATGGGACTGGCGCCTCTCTAGCTGTTGCTCTGGCCATCATTCCCAGAGTGGGTGGGTCTGCAGATGTTCTATGTCCATGGGGGCCCTTTAAACAAGCGGATTGTGCTGAGAAAGTGGCATTTTCTTCCTCCACCCCAACCCCCACTGGTTTGTACACTCAGAAGCAATGAGGCTTGATTTTCCCGGGCGCTGGGACCGTGAGCTGCATGCATGGTCTGGTCAGGAGCTGAGAACGCTCCCCTGGTGTCCCTACTTTTTAAAATGCATGACTGCACTTTCTGCTGGCCTGCCACCACCGCCTCCACCCCTGCTGCCACTGCTACCACACCAGGTCCTTTCTGCCCCGGCTCCACCCCTCCTACCTGTCTGCATGAGTATTTCTTCTTTATATCTTTGTTTGTTGGACTTCCATGCAGCTTGATTTTCTGGAACTTCTGGTTGTCTCTAGTTTTGAGGTAGTTGTATTCCTTCTTAGTTGTAGAGGGAGACCCAGTGTGTCTGTCTAGATCTTCATCTTGGCTGGAAGTGGGCCATATTTCTTTGTCTCCTCATTTTTGCAGCCTCCCTGTGTTTGTTTCTATTAGATAGAGCTGCTTTGACTCCCTGTTGTAGTAGCATGGCCTATTGTAGAAAAGCCCACTGGTGAGTTGGATGGGGTGAAGCCTTAGGTAATTGTTAGGGCAGGGCAACCTGTGTGAACCAGGTTGATGGAGTTTCTGCTATCCTGTCCCTGCTCTGTGGCTCTGTGTGGGGGAGGGCTCAGAAAGGGGACAGTGTTGCTGCCTGGCCTCTGGAATTTTGTCTGGGAGGACTCTGTCTTTCAGCATTTGCCCTGATGCCAGACTCTTCTGTTTCTCCCTGTGTGCCACTGGTGCCCATTTAGCTGATGCCCAGTGCTGGAGCCCTGAGGGAGTGAGTCTGCATTAAGTCCTCAGTCTGTTGCAGGCCTTTTAAGAGGAGATGTTTGAGAATCATGCAGTTTTCTTTGCCACCCCAACCCCCACTGTTTTTTTAATTTTAATTTTAATTTTTTTATAAGTATATTTTATTGATTATATTGTTACAATAGTTCCAATCCCCACTGGTTTTTACAGCCAGAAGTTAATGGGGACTTATTTTACTGGCACTGGATCCCTGGGCTGGGTGGTCTGATGTGGGGCTGGGATCCTTTGCTCCTGAGGTATCACTCCCGATTTTTATCCAGCACACATGGATGTAGGACTGCCCATTCCATATCTCCAGATGTTTCTGCCCCTCCTACTTCTCTGGATGAATGTGGTTTCTTTAATTCTTTGGTTGATGGACTTTCGTACAACTTGATTTTTTGATGATTCTGGGTGATAGTTGTTTTGTAGTTGTAATTTTTGCTGTGGTTGTGTAAGGAGGTGAGCCATGTTTACCTACGCCGTCATCTTGACCGGAAGTTCATTCTCTTGGTACTGTCCTTTGACACACTCAAATTTTAATTTTGATGGGAGTTCAATTTATCTATTTTCTTTTATCACCTATGCTTTTAGTGTCATATTTAAGAAACTATTGCCAACTCTAAGGGTATTAAGATATTCCTTATGTTTTCTTTTAAGAGTTTTGTCTCTTAAATATAAGTCTTTGTTTCATTTTGAGTTACTTTTTTGTATATGGTGTAAGGGAAGGGTCCAGTTCATTCTTTTGCATGGGATATCCAGTTGTTCCAGGATGGTTTGTTGGAGAGTCTGTCCTTTCTGTATCGAATGTTCTTGGAATCCTTGTTGAAAATAATTGACCATATTTGTGATTATTTCTGGGCTCTGAATTCTATTCCATTGTTTTATATGTTCATCCTTATGCCAGTACCACACTGTTTTCATTACTATAGCTTTGTAGTAAATTTTGAAGTCAGGAAGTGTGAGTCTTCCAACCTTTTTTTTGGCAGGGGGGCTCCTCTGTGTCCCTTGAAATTCCAAATATATTTTAGGGTAGGTTTCTTTATTTTTGTAAAACAGAATTTTGATAGGGATTGCATTGAATCTGCATATTGCTTTGGTAGTATTGTCATCTTAACACTATTAACTCTCTAATCCATGACCATGGGATATCATTTCATCTTTGTGTCATTTTAATTTTAATAGCTACTAGGGCCTGCACTTTGATTTGTTTGGCTGTTTGAAAAGTGATGTGAAAGGCGTTGTGACTTGAGAATATTGACTCTTGCTGGTTTAGGGGATGCTGATAGCATCTGTCTTCATGTCTAACTGCAGATATGGTTTAGAAGTTAATAGTTTATAAAGGTTTATGCAGATTTGGGCCCATGTCTGTCCACACACAGATCGAGTGGTTCATTTCCCTTTCTTCTTACCATAGCTAATGCCACCTTGTACAATTGTTATCAAGTTGATAATGAGGAAGAAAGGGACCAGGGCTGGCTCAGTTCCAATAAACGCATGTCTTCCTTTGGGTGGTTGGACTCCTTATGGGAGATGAAGGCTTCATTCACATTGATTTACCCCCTGCGATGGAAGACCTCTAATACCTCTATTTGGGAAATGTCTGACATTCATTGAACATGTGATATCATGGAATCACAATTCTGGGGGATCAGGCATTGAGCTTCCTGTTGAGCTTCTGTTTTCTGTGTTTACATTTATCAGGTCTCCCTATGCCTCCCCAGGGCCTGCTCCTATGTAGGATGGCTCCTCTGGGCATGCTGCTTGGGCTACAGATGGCCTTTTGCTTCACCTTCTGCTTCAGTCATCAGAACCCAGTAAGTATCTTATTATAAGAAGGATCCCTATTGGGTTCAAAAAAGCCTTTATGCTACCAGGCTGCTGTGGGAGTGGGGCGAGCTTTTATTTTTCTTATAGGAATGTGGCCAGTGCTGGGTCATGAAGTCTGTGTATTTTTCCTCTCTAACCTGGAGTCCTCTGGACTCTGTTTAAAACTCATGGTACAGTTTCTCTGAGGAAAGTATGATGATGATAATGGTATAATAATAATACTTTTCATAATAATAATAAGCTTACCATGTACTAGACATTGTTATTTAAGTGCTTTATATATCTCCTCATTTAATCCCCTCAACAATACTATGAAGTAGACAACTATAACTTTTTTTTTTCCCCTGGAAGACAACAACTATAATTATTATATTCATTTTGAGGATGAGGAGACTAAGGCTAAGTATCTTGGCCAAAATCATATAGCCAGTTTGTGGCAGAGCTGGGAAGGTGAGGATTTTCCCCAAGAGCTGGGTGCCTGTGTGGTCAGCAGCACCAAGTAAGACATTTTCTTCCTCTGCTCCTGTCTTCCTGTGCTTTCTCAAGTCTGTCTGTATCTCAGTATCGTCTTTCCCTGTCCTTTTCTCCCTATTCTTTCCAGGCCTCTCTTTATTAACCTAGACCTCATGGTTTAGGGTTTCTCTCATTGCCACAGGCAGGAGCAAAATGCCCTAGCAAGTTCTGAGTTTGGCCTGGCTGCAGCATGCTAAAGCCCCTGGTCCCATTTCTCCTGGCCTGCCTCAGCAACAGCCTGCCCTTGACCAGGCCCTAATGCCCTCTCTTTCCCCTCCCTTGGGAAGCCTTGACTATCAGTTCTGACAGTCTCACCTTCCCTTTGGCCATCTTCCCCAACCCTGGGTGTTCCCACTCAATGTTTGGTAAAGTGCTGGAGGCTTTGGAGCAGAAGGGCCTTGAAGTGTAAATGACAACTGTGATGAATTTAATAACAATCCAGCTCAGCTGAGGTTCACCTCTGGCTCATGGCAAACTTCCACTTTCTCTCTGAAGTCATTTGTTTTCTCTCTGCATTTCTCCCACTTTGTGGAGCAGGAGAGACCGCAGTTAGCAGTCACGAATCCTTTTGAACTTTTAATGTTCTCTAAGCCCTTGTTGGTACTGGTTTTTTATCCTCTTCTTCAAGAGCAATGGGAATGAGAGCCCATTCACCTCTGAGGGTGGGACTGGCCACAGCATGAGAGTTGGGGCTGTTTTTGGCATAGCCTGACCCAGAAAGTGCCCAAGTGTGTGAGGGGATCAGGGCTGTTTCCTCTTCTCCAACTCCAGCCTGCAGCTCTCCCCATTGTGAATTTTGGCAGATGCACAATTAACAAAAGCGTGCTGATGAATTTACTTAAGGACCGTGTGTTAGTAAGTCCCTTTTGGAAAACAGTCCAACCAAATAGATGAGCTTTCAGAGCCATAATTATTCTGGTCCATTTATATTAATTCTGTTGAGTCTAGTCTCAGAAAAATTTTAATACTGACTTTCATCAACAGAAGCTGCTTTTATCCTTATGTCTGTACCTAAGCTGTATCCATTTGTCATAATCTTTCATCATGTGCTAAGCACAAGTAGAAGTTAAAGCATCTTTTCTCTCATACAATAAAAATTGCTGCCCTGATGGCATTTAAAATCCAAATTATGTAGCCAGCCACCTTCACAATGGTGAAGATGGCTGGTGGGGGAGGTGGGGGTGGTCATGATCCTTTTTTCAGAGCCTGAAGTTTAGGCAAATGTTTCTGGAGACCTGGAATTGTTCTCCCCAAGGGCATTTGTGAAGGTTAGTGGCCACCCAGGGAGGGTTGGTTGTGTGTATTAGGTATGATCTGGAGCTATCCTTTCTTCCTGGCTCTTGCTGTGGCACCTCCCTGGTAGGTGGCACCACTCATCAAAAAGTGATGAGTGATGAAGGAGGTAGTGGAACCTAGTGGAAGGAGCACAGACCTTTGGTAAACTCCCTTTTGCCATCTACTTTGGCACTTTGACCATTTCTGAGTTTTGTTGTCTTATCTATACAACAGGGTTGGTACCTCCCTCTTAAGATTTTAGTGTAGATCAAATGTGACAATATATATAAGCACCTAGCATTGGGACTGGAACAGTAAGGTGAATAGGTGGTTAATAAATGTGAGCTATTATTTTTAGTAAGGGGTTGGCTGCTTCTGAGGTTTAATTTAGGGCTCTGTCAGACACACATCTGTCCCAGAATGTCTTGGTAGTCTGTTTTTGTCACAACATCTACCAGCCTACCATTAGAGATTCATTCATTCTCTTGGATCTTGAAGTTTTTGATCTTTAAGAATCTCTTATTCAGATACAAGCGCAAGGAAGTGGGACATGGTAAGCTGTTGTCAGCTAATGCCTCAGCTGGGATTTCTTGCCAGTCAGTGAGAGGAAATTGGTATTCGGAGTGATTGTGACAGGGAGAAGAGAGAGCTGAGGATTCAGCATGGAAGGGAGCCCTGAGAAGCCAGCTGGGAGGGCACCAGAGCACAGGATTTACTTCAGAGCTGACTAAGGGCTGTCTGTATTCTCTTACCTCTTGGTCTTTCCTGTTCAGGACACTGCCCAGGCAGACCTGGACTTAAATCTCTGCTCTGCTTTTCCAAGCATTGTGATTTTGCACAGGCCCTGTATCCATCCTTATCTGGAAAATGGGTATAAAAGTATGTGCTTCACAGGAGGAACTTGGCTGAGTTGTGAGGCATGGAAGACACTTTAGTCCAGTGCCAGGCATATGGTAAGGGCTTAGTAAATGGTAGCTACTATTACCATAACAACTTCACCCCTTTGATGCTGCTTTTTCTCAAAACCTTTTATAGAAGTCCTCTTTTGAACTGACTGTCTAACTTATGGTATGTTCATATGACTAAACCTTCTTCAGTGCTTGCCAGATGTGATTTGGGCGAATAGTCTGAAGTCACTCTGAGCCAGATTTGGTGAACAGAGTGAGCTGATCAAACAGGGGAGCTTCAGGTTAGTATCATCCCCACTAAAAACTGAGGTATGCTGTAAAATAATGACAGATTTTGTGTGTGTGTGTGGCGCTTAACATCTGGTTCAAAAGGGAGAACAAAAAGGAAGCCAAAAAACATTTTGAGCTGCGACAGGATTGTTGCAGAAGTGTTTGTGGCCTTCATAAGCCTTGAAGTAATGTGGCTCAGTGGTTCATCATTCTCCTTGTAATCCTTCTTGAACCTACTCTGATAACCTTACTAAAGAAATCTAGAAAGAGAGGATTTCCCAACTCTTACTCATCAGAACGAACACTAGTCCTGCCTAGATTTTGAACGGCTTTCTGCAATATTCTTATCACCATTCTTCTTGCCTTTTTCTGCTTCTCTCTCGCTTTTTTAAAGTTAGTTTTTGTTGTATTTTTTTCCATTACCATTTATTCCCCCTATACCCTCTTCCATCTCCACCTGCCTGCTTCTCTTGATGATGAAAATTTGGTTGCTTGCTGACAGCCACAACTGCCAGGAGTTACCTGGTTAATACATACACTAAAGCAAGAGTTGCGGTTTTAAAGCTTATAGACGTTTAGTTTGGTCCTCTTAGAAAATTTCACATAAAAATCTGGTTTTCTGTTTCCAAGTTGAATGCCTTCATGGCAGTGGTGGACCAGTGGAGTAGCAGCTGCATTCCTTAGTCAAGGCAGGAGGGCTCCAGTTTTTACAGTTCTACCATTCCCTGTTGCTTTATGCCTGGCCCACTGCACTCATTTATATCCATCCCTGCCTGACTCTGAGAGGCATTTGACCCACATGCCTCTGAGTTAAATTTTATTAATATTTTCCTAGTCCCACGGTCTAGAGTATGGTACTTCAGGTAGAGGCTGACCAGTATGGCTAGGCCCTGGAGTACATAGGCTCCAGGTACTTAATGGACAAGGTGGTCTTTGTTCTGGAATGTGTGGCTAGTACCTAGCTTCCAGCAGACTCAACTAATTTGGGCTTGGTTCAGTCCACGTCATCCAAAAGACACATCTGTCTTTGGTGGGGAGGGGATTTCTTCCTTCCTTCCTTTGTTCGGTGATTACAAATTAAGCCCTGTGCTAGGCATGGGGACTACAGTGGTGAAAGAGACTACACAGAGCCTGTCCTCAGAAACTTGGCTGTTGGAAGTTTGCTGTTCATGCCCTCAGAATGTAGGGTGCCTCCTGCCAGTTTGTCTGCTTCTTAGTCTCACAAGCACATTTTCCTCTTCTGTTGCTGGTTTTCTTTTTTTAAAAAGATTTTATTTATTTATTTTTAGAGAGAGGGGAAAGGAGGGAGAAAGGGGGAGAGAAACATCAATGTGTGGTTGCCTCTTGAGGACCCACAATTGGGGACCTGACCTGCAACCCAGGCATGTTCCCTGACTGGGAATTGAACCGGTGACTCTTTGGTTTGCAGGCCGGGACTCAATCTACTGAACCACACTAGCCAGGGCCCTAGTTTTCTTTTGAGCTCAGATTTGTGTAAACCTCAACTTGAAGGAGTAGAAGGGATTTGTTGGGCCAGGCTGCCCAGGTGACCACAACCCAAATGTGACCTGCCTAGATGATGCCATATTGTGTAGTCTCTGTTGGATATCACAGCACAGACTTATCCATCCTGGAACCTATGACTGCCTTTACAAGCAATAAGAATAACAGCTACTGTGTATGCAGGGCTAGTACTTTATCTGATGTATGAGCTAGATGTTATTCGTTTTCACAAATGTGGAGACTGATGCTTAGAAAGTTCATTAACTTTCCTGGGGTCACAAGAAACTGGGATTTGAACTTTAGATTATCTGATACAGAACTTGAGTTCTTAATTATTATGCTATAGTCAGTGTCTCTCATTCTTTATGATATGATTTGAGTGTCTCTTTTTGCCCAAGATAGTTTCCTTACCAGTTCTTAATAAGATCTGAAATCCTGCCATCTGTATTTTATGCCTTTATTTCTTGTTAAAATGTAAAATCCTTGTAGGGGCTTTACATTGTTATCACCAACACCTTAATATCTTAAACTCTCCTCTGACAGCTTATTTAAGATCAGACCTGAGGGACCTAGGCAGGTGGGGATATATATCTGGAGCTCGGGCACCGCTTGAAAGAGATACATTGTTACCTCCCATGCAGGGTTAGAATTGTTGGCAACCAAAATGAGGTCTATATAAAGTACTTAGTACAGGTTTGGGTTCATGGAAGGAATCCATGAAATATACTTACTATTATTGTTAGTGGAAGAATTGAGAGGTGGAGGAAAAGTGATCATGGAGGAGGTGGGAGGGCTGAAATAAAATCCCCATGTGCTAGTGTAAGTTCCTCCTCGCCCTCCCAAATGTAATTTTCTGGAGCTCTGGAACCCTCTGGTTCCATTTTCCTGAGGCCTTACTGTTTTTATGCAAGAACAGGTTTAAAAATGGGACAGGAAGGCTGGGAAGGAGCAAAATGAATAACACTGTATTTATTTTGCATCTCTGTCTCCTGAGCTCAAAGTGCTCCACCGACACCATCTCATTAATCCTCGGTGCTCTCCATAGGGTCGAAGGAAACAGGTTTTAGGAAGAGGTTTCCCACCTGGGCTTCTTCCTCTCTCAGCCCAGCTGGACTCTCAGCTTCCCATCTTGCCCCCCTTACACATGGGTCAGAATGTCCCAAGTGATCATTTATGCCCTGTAGGCATCCTGGGGAGTTGCCAGGTACTTACTGTCCCCTGCTAGGTTGCTTAGGTATCAATTGGGCCTTAGTTTCCAGCTTTTGTACACCTGGGGCGGCCATTTGAGGCCTTATCTCTTCTTCATATGTGTGTTTTTTCTTTTATAAACATATCTATATTTAAATTGTAAGAGTAATAGATATGAATTTTAAACATCCAGTAGTGTATGATAACATATTAAGTAAAAATTAAAAGGCTCTTATTGTCTCTTTTTGCCAATCCTTGTTCCCAGTATGTTCCCATTGACCCCCTGCAGATATCATGAAACTTTGTGGACTTTTTCCTTATGCATATACAGAAGTGCCATATACACACAGCACGTGTTATGTTTACTTAACTATATTGCCTTACTTATATTGGTTCTGGGCTAACCTTGTGAAAGGTCCAGACATGGCTGGAGAGGGGAGGACAAGCATAGCGGGGAGAGAATACCATTCCAGGCATTTTCTTTCTGCTTGCCTTGTGCTTAGCTGTGGTTGGTCATGCTCTGTGTTTTTCTGTTTTTGTTTTTTTCTCTGAAGGAGTTTGCGCTGACCAACCCAGAGAAGAGCACCACCAAAGAAACAGAGAGAAAGGAAACCACAGCAGAGGAGGAGCTGGACCCCGAGGTCCTGGAGGTGTTTCACCCAAGCCATGAGTGGCAAGTCCTTCAGCCAGGTACCAAGCCCAGCCCCAGCCCCATCCCCATGAAACACATTCTGAATTCAAATTGCGTATATCCACAAGGCTCCTTTGAAGGAGCAACCATTCTTTGGCCAGCTGGAGGGAAACAGTGTGGTTCATCAGAGTGGTGGCTGCTGCTGCGTGGCTTAGAGACCTTCATTTTTCAGGAGAGCAGAGATTTCAGCCTCTGAGTGCCCTGGAAGGAAGGCAGGTGGTGGGTGGCCAAGCTTTCTGAGCAAGTGATTGAAAACTTTCTTTCCTTGCACTTCTGAAGCATAGGAGAGGCAATGACACGTGCCTCGCTCTGCAAATGCTATTTTGGGCTCTTCTGCTCGGCTCAGTGCTGCTGAAATGTTGTTCACAGGAGAGTCCTGAGCACTGGTGTGGGGCAGGAGTGTTCTTTTGCTAAAGAAACCTGTGTCAAGAGACAGGGGCTAATCCTGGCCTGGTTTTTTAATGGAGCATCCTCAGAAGGAACAACTTTCTAACCCTTTTATGAACCCAGGTCCAGGGCTTAAAAGGATAATGAAAGTAGCCAGAAACTGTGGAGTGTTTATCATATTCAGGTATGGTGTTAGGTACTTCACGTGCATAATCTTGTTCAATCTTCACATAATAGGACCCATTGCTGTCTTTATTTTCCTATGAAAACATTGAGGCTCAGAGAGGTTATGTAACTTGACCTGTGTCATTCAGCTAACTTGTCCTATGCCATTGACCTCAAGGCCTGGACCTACCTTCCTTCCCTTTGTCCTTCTAGTCCCAGTTGTCCTTGTCCCACTGTGATGACACTTGGGCCTGTTCTGAGGAGTAGTCCATTTGCATTCTGCACTGTGGCAAGGTGGATGGCAAGCCCCAGCAGCTGCCACAGTGTGGTTTCATCAGCTGCTTGCTGATACTTATCACCAGATCCTCCCGTCCTCCATTGCTGCTCTGCTGGCAGGGTAGCATTTGCTGTTCTAGCCAACTTTCTGGTAGTAATATCACTCTTGCTGAGCTTGCACAGAGGTGGTTGCTGCCACAGAAGAGAGATGAAGCACCAAAGAAGCCGAGTAGGAACTAATGGTGTTAGGTAGAGGGAGGTTTTAGGAACACAGGTACTGGGTTCCACAGATCTAATCTCTGCCTGCCCTCCCCTAGCTTCCCTGGGAACTGAGCCCCCTGGTCCTTGAGGACTAAAACTAGGGACTCCTCAGGGATGAGGATAGATGACATGGGCTGTATCTACTGTTTTTATGTGGTTAAAAGTGCTTGTACCACTTTAAACCAGGCAAGTGCCTGGAGCAGATAGAGATCAATGTCCCATGGTTCCTACTCCTACCCTTTCTGTTTTTGTAGTACCTTTCAAGGCCCTGGTCCACATTGTAGAACAAGCTGGAAAGTTCTCACCTAGGGCCCTTGCCCAGCCTTCTGGGCAGTGGAGCTGCTGTTAATGGCTAAACAAAAAGCCCCCTCAGTGGCCGTGGGGAGAGAGAACCAGAGCATATATGACAAGGGCAGGCTTAGGGCTCTGAGCGTCTATTGGAGAATTAGAGCGGAGCATTGATATTTCCATTTCACTTGATGCCCCATTGACATCTTCCTTTGTCTTCTAGTTTCTCAAGAACCCCATGTAAATACTTCTGCCCCAAATTCCCTGGAAGCTGTCCCGAAGGCTGATGTGTTGTGGTTGAACACAGACACTCAGGCCCCACAGCTGAGGGGCAAAGCAATTCTGCTTTCAGTTGGACCTGCCCCATTTTAAGAGAGTTATTCTGAGTCTGGTGCTGGAGAGTATGACCAGTAGAGGCAGACAAGACTCTCTTAGGCCCTGGTGTAGGATTAAGGTGTTCTGTGTATATATTGAGAAGTTTTTATATTTCCTGTCTGTTGGTAGGAAATTGACCTCTGGGTGGTCTGTGTAGATAGCTGGCACTTGTCTTCAGAGTATGATATTCAATTCACCACATTCTGAATGCTGCCTGGGAGCTTCCAACACAGCTACCTGAAGGTTAAAAGAGTGTAGCCAGTCCTGGGAACTTGTTTGATGGGTAGATAACTGGGGAGGTAATATAATATAGTGGTTACGAGAATTGACTTTAGACTCAGCTGGTTCTGGATTCAAATCCTAGCTTTGCTACTTAGGGGATCTTGGGCAAGTCACTGAATCCTTTTGCCCTGCCGTTTCCCCATTGTTGATGTGTGGGAAATGTCCTGCGCTACCTGCTGCAGAGGCTGTTGTGAGGGTTCTTGATGTGAAGATATCACTCAGGTCGAAGCAGTTTTGATTTAAAATGGTAATTTCTCCATTTGTGCCACTGCTTTAACTTGATTGTGGAATTGGATGCCAGTGAGGGTGCATGAGTGTGTAGTCTTCCTGGCCTTAGGTGGTGAGAAGGGGAGATTTCCATTGTCATGAAATTCTTTCCCTCTCTCTCTCCACAGAGATTTTTGAGGAGGAAACAGAAGGAGTTAGCACATCATTTCTTGCCGGAGTCAGGGACATGGCACAGGAAGATGGTGGTGTATCTTTTGGGGAACTTAAGAAA
The DNA here is from genome assembly GCF_987537825.1 of Furipterus horrens. Taxonomy (NCBI): domain Eukaryota; kingdom Metazoa; phylum Chordata; class Mammalia; order Chiroptera; family Furipteridae; genus Furipterus; species Furipterus horrens. Next base: position 74,778,901 of record NW_028327180.1, read on the forward strand.
ATGGCAAAGTGGCTAGTTTATGTTGACCTTAGTTCAGTACCTTCTGTCCCCAACAGGTCTCTGAAAGGAGGACCTCAACTCTCTTGTCCTCAAGCCTCCAAGGAGGAGATACTGGAGTACATGGTCTGGGCTCATTTGAAGGCAGATTTACAGTCATGTATTGGAATACCAGGGGCATGGGTCTTTCCATGAGGCTGAGTGGGAATTGGGCCCCAGCCATTCAGCCCTGGAGCAGCTGCAGGTCACTCTCCTGAAGAATGCCTGCCTGCCCCTGGTATCACTGTCAGCATCTTCACTGTGAGCCGCTTGTTCCTGGAAGTGATTTTCCTCTCTCTCTCTCTCTCTCTCTCTCTCTCTCTCTCGGTTTATTTTGGGATCTGTCTCACCTTATGGAAGCACAGTAAGCATTTGAGTGTGGATTCAGCATCAGCTGTTCACAAGCAAGCAGAGGAAAGCTGTTTGTTGGCAGTCCTGTGGGTTCTGGGAAAGGAATTCAGGAATTTGTCCTGCGGCTGAGGACTCCTGAAACCCAGGACTTTGTGCCTGTGCACTTGTTATTTTGAAAGCTGGTCACAGCCATATATAGTGGGGATTGTGCCCCTGGGCATTTTCTGAGATCCTGTTTTGTACCAGGCACTGTACTGGTAGCCAGAGATACAGATAATAGTTCACATTTACTAAGCATCAACTATGCCAAGCATTCTTTGAGGGCAGGTGCTATAACTACCCTCATTTTTATAGACAAAACTGAATCTCAGAGAGGAAAACTGACTTATCCAAATGACCAATAAGTGATAGAGTCAGAATTCAAACCTATCTTTGTCTAGCCCTGAGCTTGAGCTCCTTCCTACTGTGTCATACTGTCTCTTTCAGTAGCAAATGGGACTTGACCCCTGCCTTCCAGCAGCGCATAGTCTCACAGAGGATATGGAGATAGAAAAAGACACCAAAGTGTCTTTTGGATGTTCTGGTGGAAGTGTCTTGTGCTCAGTAAGGGTACAAGGGAAGGCAAGGGCCTTCTCTCTCTACCCCTGAGATCTTGGTGGAGTAGTGAGTCAAATTTTATGGTGCTGAATATGTGTGGTCTTGGTCAGGTTGGTTAGGATCTTTGAATTAGTTTCCTCATCTGAAAATAGGAATGAAAATATCTACTACACAAAGATGATGAGAGACTGAAACAAGATTAACAGGTTTAAAACGTTTCACACAGGGCCTGGCACATAGGAAATATTCAATAAGTGGTTATAGTTTTCACATGAAAAAATATACCTTTGCTGCCTCCCTTTCCTTGGTGACCTGAAGAGGTGGAGGCAACGAGGCAGCCTGGGCAAAGGGCTCATTAGTCCATGCTGCATGTTGGCCTTGTGTGGGCTCGGGAAAGCTCAAACCTGGGGTTCCTTATTGACCTGAGCTGATTTCTAGGAAGCTGTTAGAGCCTCTGAAATATTAGCATTAGTATAAAGAGACCTTTGAGGGGAGAATGCAGGAAATCTGTGTAGGAACACGTTCATATGAGGGGCTTAAAAAAAAAAAATCCATATCATCAACTGATGAGAGCAATCCAAGAATTATAGAGCACCAGCCATCTGGTCAGATCATTTCAGATCTATATGAGCAATGGGAAGGAACTGAATTTTAAAAACCTCATTTATAGTAGACCAACTACTCTGTTTCAAGTATTTAAGAGAGAAGTCTGATTTCCTGCAGGCCCTGGACATCTGTCTGAAGAAATACTTGTCTCTGTTATGCCTTTGGCCCCTTACAGGTAGGATGGGGCTGTGTGATTCTTCCAGTTATCCGACAGCAACTGGGTGCCCAACAATTCCCTTTAATTCTGATACTCTCACCTGGACTTAGTGTCAGATCCACAGTTTAATGGCTTAATGTTTCTGCCTCTACTTCAGATGTGTTGCAAGTTCCAGGCCACTCATACTTTTTTGACTGATCAGCTGTAAATTAGGGGTTCCCATGACCCCCTTCTCAGGTTTGAAAATTTGCTAGAACAACTTGAAGAACTCAGGAAAATACTTCCATTTATTGGTTTATTGTAAAGGGTACAACTCAGGAACAGCTAAATGGAAGAGATGCACAGGGCAAGATATGGGGGGGAGATGTTCATATCTTCCATGCCCTCTCTGGGCACACTACCCTCCCAGCACTTCTGTGTGTTCACCAGCCTGGAAGCTCTCTGAACCTTGTTGTTTGGAGACTTTTATAGAAGTTTTATTACAAAGGTGTGATTGATTAAACCATTGGCTGTTGGTGATAGAACTTAAATCTCCAGTCTCCCTGCCCCTGAAGGTAGGGGGTTAGGACTAAAAATCCCAACCCTTTAATCATGGCTTGGTCTTTCTGCCATCCTAAAATTATCTCAAGGCTCCTTACCAAGAGTCATCTTACTGGCATAAACTCAGAAATAAAAAAAGATAATCAGCCCTGACAGTTGTAGCTCAGTGTGTTGGGAGTCGTCCTGCACACAGAGATGTTGCCTGTTCAATTCCTGATCTGGGCACATGCCTGGGTTGCAGGCCAGGTCCCCGGCTGAGGAATGTACGAGAGGCACCTGATTGATGTTTCTCTCGCACATCGATGTTTCTCTCCCTCTCTCTCTCCTCGCCACGCCTTTTCCTCTCTCTAAAAAGTAAATAAATAAAATCTTTAAAAAATAAAAAAAAGATAATTACTCAGGAAATTCTAAGGGTTTTAGGAACTCTGTGCCAACAACCAGAGATAAAGATCAGATATATTTTTATTATACCACAGGCTGCAATTGAGAGCACTAAGGGGCCAAGCTTCCAGTGCTCTCTACCACCTCTCTAGCTCTGTGGTTGGGATGCAGGTGACCTTTTCTTTCTCCCCTAGTGTGGAGGGATCTTCCTTAGGAGTCATCTCATTCCCCATAATGGTCCACAAGAGTATGACTTGCTTCTGTCTGTTCCTTCACATACAGGCGTGCACACACACACACGTGTAGGCCCATGAGCAGTGGGTGTTCATACATAAGCTCCTGTAGCTCATCAGAGTGGTGCAGTGGGACTTCTTGGCTGCCACTAGGAGGTAATGGCCTGAGGGAAGAGTATAAGATGGGGCCTCTACTATATGATCTTTCACTCTGGCTCAAGTTCAGTGCTGGAAATGTGGAGCAGGAGCTGGATAGAGTTAACAGCATGGTTTTTGTGTGCTGTGAGGTAATCTGTCTCCTCTCTTGAACACAAGGTGTTGTCTCCAGCAGTTTTTTAGGATGAGGTGTTTATAGGAATCATCTTTGGTGCTACCTCTTTCTGCACAGTGCTTTCGTTCACAACTTTGAAGTCTTTTAAGTGTCCTGGGAATTTCCCAAGAACTTCATTTGTTCCTCTCCTTTTACACTTCTGGCCCATTTTCCTCATTATTGCCACCTTCCCAGCCTTAATTCAGCATTCTCCACTTGAGCATCTGCTTTGCTCCCTGGTAATATGAATTAATCAGGGGAACTGCTTGGGGCATAGTAGGATGCCAGGCCTCTTGAGGCCTATGGGAGCAATTTCTGAGGCTCCAAATTACTCTTTACTAGAAGACAAAAGGATGAAAGGCATGAAGGTATCAGAAGGCTCTACGAGGACAATTTAGATCTCTTCATTTCAGAGAGACCTCTTTTCCCATATGTAGAGTTCTCCCATAGCAGCCAAATCCTACACCCCCCTAGGGGAGCAGGTGGAGGCCAGAAGAGGAAGGCCTGTGACCTCCATGGCAGCCACTGCCAAGGCTGAGGCCACTTTGAGACTAGCTGGCCAAGCTCCGTGCTGGCACGTGAGCATCTCTGCCTGGGCTTTGGCCTTCATTACATGGATGGAGCAGGCCAGGGTCCAGTTTGCAATCTGTGGACTTCGGTGGTAATGGAGAGCAGCTGTTGGCCGTCCGCTTTCTAATAAGCATTTGTGTGTTTAATGCTCACTCTGGGCCCCTGTCCTCTTTCTTTGCTTCCTCCATCCACCTGTTCTCTCTGAGGTTTAATAAAGAGTGTTTAGCAGAGTGGCACAGTCTCAGCTCTCAAAGATCAGATACCCAACTGGCTGAAATTGAAAACTTAGTTTGGAGTAGAGATAATGGAAAACTAGCTGCCAAAACCAGTTCCAGCCCTCATGCCCAGGGCTTGGCTTTGGTTCAGACAACCTGTGTAGCCCTGACTTCCTTTTTCCTCTGATATTGGCCTCACCCTGCTGGCTAAGACTACCCAAGCGATCTCCAAGGTTGAATCTAACCAGGGCTGGCCTGGAGCTAGAACAAGAGGCTCTTTTCTAGAACCTGTTTCATTCTTAGTTTTGGCACAGCGCTGGAGGTAGGAACTAACCAATAACTTAGAGGAGATAATATATGACTAGGTAGAGAAGACGACAGGCAGGAAGCATGAGTGGAGGTGGGAGTGACATGCATAGAGACATAAAAGTGAGAGTATATCTACCTGGTTAGAGAGTCAGGGATCTGTAGGAGAATAATGGGATGGTGGTCATGGGAAGCATAAGGGAACAATGGGAGGGAGGGAGGGGAGATAAGGAGGAGAATTGATAAGGCAGTAGATCTAAAGATGTGAAAGTTAAGTTTAAGCTCTGAGTGAGTTCAGTCAGGGGCTGTGCTATGAGTGGGTGATATAATGAAGACAGATGATATAAACTGCTGGGTTTGAGAATAATGGAAAAAGAGAACTAAAATGGCAATTTTAGAGATAGCCACATCAAGAAACTTGTTTATTTCAGTCTTGGCTGGTGTGGCTCAGTGGATTGAGTGCCGGCCTGTGAATCAAAGGGTTGCCAATTTGATTCCCAGTTAGGGCACATGCCTGAGTTGTGGGCTATGTCCCCAGTTGGAGGCACGTGAGAGGCAACCATACATTGATATTTCTTTCCCTCTCTTTCTCCCTCTCTTTCTCCCTCTCTTTCCCTCTAAAAGTAAATAAATAAAATTAAAAAAGAAGAAACTTGTTTATTTCATATTGTACATTTGTTGAACTCCTATAATGTTTCAGGTATAGTGCTTGATGCAGGAGATACCATGGTGGGACTTGACAGAGGCTTGTCTGCGTGGGTTCGTGATGTAGGAGGACCCACAGACAGGAATATAGCTCTGTGAGAACACAAAGGAGGGGTTCTGAAGGAAGATTTCCCAGTGGCAGCGTCACTGAGGCTGAGTAGAGAGAGCTTTTGTGTATATTGGAAAGCAGAGGGTTAAGGAACCAGTGTTGACAGATTTGAAATCCCAGAGAGGAGATCATTGATGAGGCAAAGTTGTTTATGTGGCAGATGGAAAGTCTTGGCCTTGTGAATATGACGAGCTTTGGAAATTAGAAGCAGAAGCTAGAAGAAAACAAGGATGAGTGGGAGAGATACAGAGACAAATTAAGGAAGCTTCCTTTAGATGTCTTCAGTTTTCTGAGCCTTGCAAGCCAAGGGTAGGGCTTCTACCTTGGATGATGAAAGAGAAGAATTTGATTGGGTGCTTGGGCATTGGAGAGGTCAAAAAGAACCCCTGTGAGGAAGGTGCTTAGACAATCAAGAGGTTAGAACTAAGCATTGCCCAGCATCAGGAAGGGCTCAGTTGACCTCTGACATTCTGACTTGGTGATGGGCCAGGATGAATGGGTTGGTGACTTTCTAGAACAATCTGAGCTCTGGACAGTAGATAGCTGTAGCATGAAGAGTGATGGACAGATCATTAAAGGCTTGTCTTTGGGGGTTGGTGAGGCAAACGTTTGTCTGGCCTATGGGGCAAGCTGGAGAACTTTTACTCGAAACTCCTCTGAACCTGCTCCAACCTTCGCTCTTCTGAAACAGGCAATGCCCAAGGCCACAGGGGGAGTGGCACCCCACTGGCCATTGATCTTCTAGGCAGATCTGAAAAGAACCTGAATGAATCACAGCTTGTGTGCAGTGGGCTCTTTTGTAAGCCTTTTGTTTCTTGGACTCTAATCAGGCTGATTGTATTTCTGTTCATGGTAGGGTTTTTTTTGTTGTTGTTATTGTCCATCAACTAATAGATTGTTGATCTTGCCTTATTTCCCATAATATGTTGATTTGGGCAAAGATTGAGTTGTATTTAATTTATTTAATTCCAGAATAATCTGTTTCTGTTTTGGGTAATGCAGTTGTTTGAAAGGAGAGAATCATTTCTTTGGATTAAAAAGTTTTCAGATTTGATTATATGTGGTCATAATTAGTTTATCTGGGCAGAGGTGAGTTTTAATGGAATAGTAATATGGTGTATTCGTAAAGTTGCTTTTTTTTTTTTTTGCCTGGGAAACAAAACACTTTCTGTCCCCAGCCCCAGTCCCTAAAAGTTGCATAAACATCATCTTGTTAATCTTCGTTCTTCATCCTGGTTTTGCCAACTCAGGCTTTTGGACAGAGAGGGTGAAAAAGTTGTCTAGTATCTCATGACTAAGAATGACTGAGGCAGAAAAGGGCCCAGGAATTCTAGTTTAGCTGTTGGAGAAGGGAGGAAAACTTAACATTTTTGGGAAAGCCCCTTGTGCTTAGTGCTTTGTGTACATTATGTAGGGGGGCTTCAAGGTGCTTCACAAAGGACTAGTTACCTCTTCTCATGGTCTCTTTTGGAACCCATGTTTGGTCAGTGAAGGAGCGAGCCTCAAGTCCCATTGCTTTTCCTAGGATCCCCTTTCTTCTGAAGATAGAAACTGCAGGGTCATTGATTGAAAGCAATATTATTTGATGTCTATGTGGGAAGAAAAATAATGTGAATTGTGGGGAAAATTATTCAAGAGGATGCAGAATTATTCAAGCTTCCCCATCTTCATTTCCTAGGTTATAGATCATAGGGATAGATCCAAATTTCCCTAAACACAGTGGAGTAAATAGCAGTGTAATTTGAGGGCTATAAATTGGCTTCGATTCCCACTGGGTTAGGCTGCAGATGGGGAGGCTGGAGGAATTGTTTTCTAAATACCATTAGCATTTTAACCTCCAGTATTTGATCAAAATGGCTAGCCGAGGATGCCTTGGCTTTAGGTATAGTAGATTTCAAAGAGAAGGAGTTTTGCCTTGCATAAGGCTGGTAGTAATAGGGATAGCCAGATGAAATATGTGATTTACAGGAGTCCATGTTAGTGATAGGGTTGAGGGGTACACTTGGGGGGTGAAGGGAAATGGGGAGAAGTAAGAAAATGACAAATCAAAAGAAGGCCTAATCTTTTCACCTATTTGTTGGCATTATCTATACCTGCTTATGCATGTCATTGAAAGTCTCAGTTCTATAGTGACTCAGTTTGAACAAAATGTTCTCTCTCGCTCTCTTGCTGTGTTTTTTTCTTTCTCATTTATATGCTCTCAGCTCTTCTGTCTTCCTGCCTGTGCTCTTGCCTTCTTCTCTCCTTTGCTATCATGGACTTTACCTGAAGCTGAGTGGCAGGTGGCAGGTGGCAGGGATGGATAGACACGGAGGTGTATAGCTGGGGGAATATTTCCTCAATTCTGTGAGCATCAAAGAAATTACTTCCAAGTCAATTCTTTCAGCCATGTATTTCGCTGATCAGTTAGAATGAGGGGAGAAGCACGTTAGCATTTCCAGAGAAGAGATTTGGGAAAAATCAAGTCTGTGGAACAGAGTGCTCTAAAGTCATAAAATAAGCATTGAAGACAAATCCTGGAGTGCATTTGGAGTTTTTCCTGGCCTGTCTCCCACAACCCTGTCCCTTGATACACCCACCCTTTGCCACATGAGCAGGCTATGTGTCAACTTTGCCAACGAGCCTAATGCTAAAGAGGAGGTACCATCATTGGATACTTCTGGGCGTGGCATAGAAAAGAAGCAACCTCTTCTCTCTTCCCCTCTGCTTTTGTCCTGTGACCACAATGTCTCAATATACTTGGAACTTCCTTGGAAGAGAGTTCTCTTGAACACACCTGCATCCTCATGTATTTCCCATCTGCCTGGTACTAGATAGGAGTGAAATCTCAGGAGAACAATGACTTCTTCTTGTCCTTAGGCTAGGAAGGTGTTGTCAAGAGAAAGAAATTTATGGTTGTATAGGTAGAACTTAGAAATTAAAGTAGGTTAGTTTGTCTCCTTTGAAAAAAAGTCAAAATCCTAGAATGCTCTTTCTTTAAAGAGACATGTCCTTCAGATGGGAGTTTGATGGAGGGCAGAATCCAGGCTGTATTTTGGCATCTAGCTTTTGCAGTGATGTGACAATACAGACAGTAGAGTGTTGTTTTGAGTCTGCCTGGGTTCACACCTGAGTTCTGCCTTTTACATACAGGTGGGTAGCCTTGGCCAAATTACTTAATTCCACTAAGGATTAATGAAATATCCTATAATGAAATATCATCTGTAAAATAGGGATAGTAATAATACTTACTTCAGAGGGTTGTTTTAAGTAGTAAATAAGGTAAGCATATGAAGTGTTTATTTTAGTGCCAGGCACATAGTTATAGCTCAGTAAATGTTAACCTCTATTATTTCTGTTTTAGTAAAAATGAGTGGATATCAGGCAAACCAAAACTGAGGTACGATCTAAAAAAATAACTGAACAGTACTCTTTAAGAAAGACAAAATTCAAGTCAAGAAAGACAAAGACTGAGGAGCTATCCCAGATCAAAGGAGACTAAGGAGGTGTGACAACTAAATGCAGTGTAGTATCCTAGGTTAGGTTCTGGAACAGAAAAAAAGAACACTAAAGGAAAAACTGGTGAAGTCTGAATATAGTCTTTAGTTAGCACTAAACTAAATTTCTTAGTTTTAACAATTGTTTTTTTGTTACATAAGATGTTAATATCAGGGGAAGCTGGGTGAAGGGTATATGGGAACTCTGTAGTCTTTTTTCATCTTTTCTGTAAGTAAAATTATTTCAAGATAAAAAAAATTAAAATAAGTGAATGTCCAAGTGACCTGTTAGGTAAAGGAGAAACTGACCAGGGTATAGCCATGCATAGCAGATAACAGCTGCCTCTGTCTCACCTCCTGTATCAGACGGAGGGCTCTTACTAAGGGGCCCTAACGCCTGCCTCTTTAGCCCCTGCACACCTGCTGCGTCCTGAGTTCTAGGAAGATAATTGGTCAGATAACTATGCAGACACACACACAGGTCTGATCCCTGCCATAGAAGGATGGGAGGAGGCCACTCATTTGGCATTAGGACTCTGCAGGGATGAATGATCGGGGCACTTGTCTTTGTTCCTTGGTAATAAATTAATTCTGTCTGTTTTATCCCTCTTTCTAAGCACCAATCACTATGGCAATATGTTTGTGGATTGTGATGCCTAATCCTATGCTCATACTCACTGTTTTGATCATCCAGAAGAGAGGAAAATAAGTTCAAACTTGGCCCTCCAGTAATTTTTTTCTTTCCTGTTTTAAGTGCCTTGCTCTTGCACAAAGCAGGTATTTTGCTTGTTCTTGGGTGCCAAAGGTACATTAGCTTTTCTTATGAGTGTTACGGCCATCTCTGTCATGCTAATAGCACGGTTTGTAGAAGAAAGTCATTATTATAATTGGGAGAATGTGAATCTTGAAGTTTTTATTTTTTCATTGAAGTCAGCTGTCATGGGGGTCTGGAAAGTATAAAGTCTTCCATTTCAATACACAACTCCCTCACAAGTATTTACCCTTGGAAACCTGTATTTTCTAAGTTAAAAAAATCAATGTTAAAAAATGTTTTTTGTATTCTAACTCAGTGACTAAGGTATACTACTTTTTGGCATTGACTTACAAATTTTATTGTCAGACCTTTGGGATGTGTGTGGATTACTCAATAGTGTGACAAATGGCTGGGCTCTGAATTAACTATTGTCTTACAAGGAGTTCATAAACCATATTTCTCTGTAGGTTATTTTAGGCATAAGACCAGTGAACTGTCATTTCTCTTTTAGTCACACATGAGTAAAAAAGAAAAGGAGGGGAACTGTGGTGTGAGGCAGAAGTGTTTGGCTCAAGATGGATCAGCAAACTACCTTTGAGGGCTTGTGAATGCAAAGGCTTGGAGTGGTCAGACCCTGGGTATGGATTGGGAGGATTGGGAGCACTGGGCCTAGAGGAGAGAGACTCTGCTTTAAATCACACCTTTGCTGCATCTTTACTCAGGCTAGAGTCCCAGTGGAAAGACTGCTGCTACTCTCCTGGGGCTTTTATTCAGTCAAATAACAAGTGGCCTGAGGCCAGAGAGTCCTACACCCTAAGAGGGCCTTCCGTGCTCCTGGTCCCCCTCCCCCATCAGCCACTTGTGCTGATGGATGTGCAAACCCTTTACAGACAATTTGGCACTGCTCAGCTTGTGGAGCTCATCTGTCTCTTTTGAATGAGCAACTTTATGTTTACGGCTCCTTTCCCCCTGCACAGAGAGAAATTGCTTCTGCTTTCTGAAGCAAATGTTTACCTTCCCTAGTCAAAGGCACTGTTCTTTGGGGGTAATATCTGCTGGTCCAACCCTACCCCTTGTGGGAGCATAAGCCTTTGCTTAAGGGTGGGCTGGAGGAGGTGGCAATTGGAGCGTGCACAGTTGCCACTGGGGCAGCCATCTGCTAGTTTCTCGGCTCATAGCCTGCCTCTGAACTGGCTGTCGGAAGTGTCTGCACTCCTGGGCCTGCATGCGTTATGCACAGCCTATTCCCTAAATGAGCTTTTTAAGTGTATATAACTCCTTTCTACTCTGTTCTTGTATGGTCTGCCTCAGGGCACCATTCAGCATCTCCCCTAATTATGCTGGAGCTTAGCTTCTTAGTGTCTAGCATTTAGTTTCTGGTAATAGCTGACTTTTTTTGTTTGTTTGGGTAGGGTTCTAAAACTGCAGTGAGGGATTGATTTATGGTTACAGGAAGATTTGTTTCCTCTAGGGAAATTATCAATACTGAGATGATACAGTTTCATGGCAGTGCTATTTTGACTATTCAAAGCCACAGTCTGGCCCTCCTAGCTTCTTCCAGAATGGACCCTTTGTAATTTTAGGAGGCTGCTCTTGTATTAGAATGGAATCTGTGTTTCCAGGTGCAGACCACCACCTTCCCTGCATATTGCCTTTCTCCTCCCCACCTTCCCTTCCTGAGGTGGAGGAGTTTTTTCACATGATGCTTAGAAAAGATTCATAATGTGACTTAGTTCTCACCCACAGATCTAGGATTCCTGCCATCCAGCAAATTTTGGCAAGCGGGCTATGTGTATGAAGAGCATGTCATGCCTCCCTATTCCTGCACTGCTCCCCTCCCTCATTGCGTGGGCCTCTTGGATGGAGTCTAGGGTGTCCAGCTTCTCATCTCTTTTTTTTTTTTCTTTCCAAGAAACCCCTGCTTCTCCTATAGGACTGTCCTTTAGTATCTGTGAGGTATAGGGAACAGTCACTCAATGTTCCAGGGACCTCGTAGACCTATGGGAAGAATTCAAGTCCTATGGTGTTTGAGTGCTTGCTGTGTGCCTACCACTGTGTTGAGTACAGTGAGAATGTAGCAGAGTGCCGTGACCTTAAGCACTAGAGCTCATGTAGAAATCCATTTGAATAAGAATGTAGGCAGCCCCCCCTCTCTACTCACATGTCTAGATGTATAGGTGTCTTTGTATCTGTCATTAGAGTGTCGATCTAAGTCATTTAAGCCTCCAGGATAGTGCTGGTGAGGCAATGATGTTGTTGTTGAGAGTGAGTTACTGGTGACATTGGGCTGTCCTTTGCTTTTGGTGGGGGAGGGGAAAGGAAAAAGAAATATTAGGTTCTAGAAAATCCTTGGCTCTGAAGACTTGATTAAACTGCCTTCTTCTCATCTATCCCTAGATAAGTCAAAGAACCTAAAATAACAGAGTGGAGGGCAGAATGGGACTTTGGGACCAGAAACAATAAGTCTGTAGTGACAGAGAGAGAGAATATAGTGCTGGCCCACCAACCTGTTAGAACAAGAAAAAGGAGTCTCCACCTCAGCCTGGCTATCCAGGGAGACTCATGCTGGGCCCATTGTTGGCACAGTTTAGGAGGGAGTGGTAAGCGCCTCAGAGACAGCTCCTTAGGGACATTGTTGCTGCCCTGTGTTACCTTCTTCACATAGGTAGACAGCCACAGGAAAGCAAAGCGTCCTGAGCTACTTGGTTCCTGCAGCAAGGATACTGACCATATGGGGAGAGACTTAGGGCAAGTGTGGACAAGACCAGATGTGGCTTCTTTTTAGCCTAACCAATGGGAAGCGCTTGTTTTAGGAATAGCCTCCCATCCCCTCAGTCCATGTAGGTGTGTCTGTAGCTGAGCCTCTTTCTGGTAGTCTGATCTTTTGGGGCTTTTCTCCCCAACTTAGGCCTCAGCAGACTGACCTGCTGGCAGATTCTGGAGCCTTCCCAGGCCTGTAGCATATAGGGCTTAGCAATGACAAGATCTGTTGTAGGGCTTCATTTATTGGATGTCCCTTGAAATTAATTTTACCATAGTCCATAAGTGCCCCATGGAGGCCTCTTCAGGGGTCTTGGCTTCCCTTGAACTTCATGCCTGTGGCAACTCCCACACACATTCCTGTGTTTTTTCATCTTAAACATGGTTGTTGATGGATTGGGGTAAGGAGTGTGGGTTTGCTTTTCTGCACTATAAGTGCAGAGCTGCTAATTTCATTCTCCATACTCTTTCTCTAAGATGAGCAGGGTCCTCTGTGCCCAGGTTTAGTACTGCTGTGTTGCTGGACTCTCGTGGCAGAAATTAGGCTAATGTCTCCAATGACTGCATTAGCCACTGAAATGAGGTTCTAAATTGAAGGCACAACACCAAGTCTCCAAGGTACTGCCTTGTTCTGGCTTTTATTATTCAGATTCATTCTCTCAGTGATTCTCTGCAGACTGACTGGCATGAAGGTTCAGTGCAGTGCATTGTACTAGCTGAAAGGCAAGATCACCTTTTAAGAAGGGGGAGAAAGGAAATGGGAAAAACGCAAAACATGAATGCTGTGGTGCAGAGAGTCACCAGCTTGTCTGTTCTAAGAACTACTTGGCTGGCCTGTGCAATGCCTAGAGATAGGGGAGGAAGGGACCAGACCTGGGATGGGGTGGAAGGGGTTGGCTGATGCCATTGCATTAGTGGCATCTGTGCCTTGTAAGTTCACCACACTTCCTCCTTCCCTTTCATATTTACTGAGCACTTAAATATATACCTTACAAGGTGCTGAGAACTCCTGGGTGAGAAACCAAAGATTAACACAATAGGATCTTTCATTCAAGAAGCTGTTAGTCTTTTTTTTTTCTCAATAGTTAAAAAAAAAAAAACCAACTTAATCCAAGGATGTTTATTGGTTTTAGAGAGAGAAGAAGGGAGAGAAAGAGAGAGAGAGAAACAATGATACAGGAAATATTGATCTCTGTTGCCTCTTGTATGTGCCCCCACCGGGGATCAAACCTGGAACCTTTTGGTGCACGGGATGATGTTCCAACCAACTGAGCCACCTGGCCAGAACGAAGCTGTTAGTCTTACAGTTTCACTAGTTTTATCTCTGTATTGGTATGTGGGTGAGGAGATTGAGAGGAGGGGTTTAGGCTTATGATTTTTGCATTTTATGTCAGAATTAGGAGCCTTGTAGCAATTAGATGCTTAGAGAGTTGAGAATTTGGCTCTTATGTATTTGTTTAAACATTTTTTCCCCCTGCTGACAAAGTAATGTTTTCAAAGCTGAAAACTTGGAAATACAGAAAAGCACAAAGGGAAACAACAACAAAACCACACTTATTTCACTATCCAGATGGAAAGATAACATGGCTTAACTTTTTCCAGGTGTTTCTACAGAAGTGCTCATTCTGTGCATGGTATTTTGAGGCTGATACTTCCCCTTTAGAAACTGGGAGCCCTGACCAGTGTGGCTTAGTGGGTTGGTCATTGACCTACAAACCAAAAGGTTGCCGTTTGATTCCTGGTCAGGGCACCTGCCTGTGTTGCAGGTCAGGTCTCCAGTTGGGACTGTGAGAGAGGTTACCCATTGATGTTTTTCTCACTCATTGATGTTTCTCCTTTCCTCTCCCTCTCTTTCTCCTTTCCTTCTCCTTTTTGTAAGATAAATTAATAAATAAAAACAAATAAAATCTTTAAAAGCAATTGGGAGTTAAATTTTACAGTTTTGAAAGCTAGAGCCTCTAGCACATAATTAGGTAGGTGTGCAGTGAACATTTTCCAGGTGCTGGTCTTTTTCAGTTGTATGCATATACAGTACCAGCTTATGGTTAAATGATTATTAATATTGTACATTTAGGTGGTTTCTAGTTTTTTATTGTTATAAATAATTTACAGTGGACACCCTTATATATGTATATATTTTATATGCTCTCTATGTTCTTACTAGAAATTCTCCAAAGAAGTGCTCATTTTTATGATTCTTTTGCCCAGCATCTCAGCTGGAACAACCTTTTGTCTGGGCTGTTAAGATAACACCATGTTTTTTGTGTATCTCTCAAACTGTTCTGCATCACATATCAGATGCCCTGGGATTTCCTCTCTCCATGGTTTCCTGGGCACTCTTCTCTTGATCAGGAAAGAGCTGACTCCAGGGAAGACTGGGTATCAAGCACAGGCCATACATTCTCATTGTTTTGTTCCAAGACTGTTAGGATCACCAGGGACAGAAACATTGTCATCTACTTCTTTGATGGTAAGCAGATATTGAGTGCCTGCTCACCTTTGTCCAGCCCAGTGCCAGATAGGGGACAAATACCAAACAGGGACCTCTTCTCAAGGAATTTACTGGTTGATTGGATAATGGAATTGTCATAAAACAATCTGCACACATTTATTGAGCACTTGCTATATGGTAGATACATGTGCCAGGTTGTTAGTGGAATAGAAAAGGATGAGATACTGTTCTTCTTAAAGGAAGCTGCAGTACATATAGATAAGAGCTATATAGAGGTAAAGCTAATTAGCCATACAAGTCAATGAGTGATAAATATATAATTGTACAGATAGCAAGTGTCACAGAAATTCAGAGATTGGCTGCTTTGGAGAGGAAGGTCGTTCATTTTGGGTCAGAGTAGTTAGATAAAACTCAGAAGCTAGGATACTCGTAAAAGAGCTGACATTTGATGAGGTGGAGTAGGAAGGTTTTCTAGGTGGGAGGAACAGCTTGCAAAGGGATAGTGGCAATAATGACTGTCTTATGTTGAAGACCAGTTGCATAGCAGCACAGGAGCAGGTTGTGGGTGGGAATTTTAGAGAGATGAGTGAGAGTTAAGGTTGCATACTGAGGGACCTGAGAATTATGGATTGAAGAGCAGTACTAGGTACTAGCAGATGGGGAAAACCTTGCTACCTTGTTTCTGATTAAAGGCAGGTAAGAGGTTTTGATTTCTTTTAGTGACAGGGTATCCTTAGGCTCAGTCCTTAGACCTCTGCTCTTCTCTCTCTACACTATGTCCTTGGTCATCTTATCTAGCCTAATGGCTTTACACTTCATCTGTATGCTGATGATGGGTAGGTTTTTTAAAAAATGGACTCACCCAAGGATATGTTTTTTATTGATTTAAGAGAGAGAGAGAGAGACAGACAGACAGACAGACACATGTTGATTGGTTGCCTCCTATACACATCCTGACAGGGGATTGAACCTGCAACCTCAGTATGTGCCTGACTGGGGACCGAGCTTGAAACCTTTTTGGTCTACAGGACAATGCTCTTTAAAAAAAAGAAATCCTGTGCATACTTCTCTGAACTCCAGACCCGCCTCTCCATCAATCTGCCTATGGGGTACTTGTCTGTGGATGTTTAACAGGCATCTCAAACTTATATGTCTAATACTGAGCTCCTATAACCTTCCTCATCTCAGTTAATGTCAACTCTCTCCTTTCAATCACTCAAGCCAAAATCCTCATAGCCATTTTTGACTTCTTTTTTTTCTCTCATACTGCATCCTGTCTGATAGTAAGCCTGACAGCTCTATCTTCATAATATATCCAGATTCTGACCACTTTTCATTACCTCTATGGCCAGCATACCCCATTATCTTTCACCTGGATTATTATAGTAGGCTTCTAATTTGCCTTCCCTCTTCTGCCCTTACTGCCCACAGTTAGTCATCAGCACAGCAGCTAAAGTGATCCTTTTGTCACGTGTGCAAAATATCCTTTGGCTTTTTTATATAAAGTAATAGTCCAAGTCCCTTCCATGGCCTACACAGCCCTATGATGTGACCTTTGTCACCATTGCCTTCGTCACATTATCTCCTACTACTTTTCCTCACACTCCCTTTCCTCTAGCCATCTTGGCCTCCTTGTGTTCCCTGAATGCACCAGGCCCCTCACACCTTTTGACCTAGAATGCTCTTCCCCTAAGTAGGTTTGTGGCTGGCTTCCTCATATCTCTTAGATCTTGATGCAGAAGTGACCTTTTCCAGTGGTCAAAGCTAGAATGATTTAAGCAACAAAATAATGTAGTATAAGATTATGACCCAAAATATAAAAGAAATATACATGAGCCTGAACTCATATAAACAAATGATTGAATGAATGAATAAATAAACAGAGAAAAGATAAATCTCTCTTACAAAAGAATTCAATTATATATATAGATGCTTCTCCCCCCAGGAAGTGGGGCTTAAATCTTTTGAGTGTAGTCTGTACCTAGTGACTCACTTCTAAAGAATAGGTTATGGAAAGGAAAAATAGTAATTTTAATGGAGAAGCCCAGTAAGCACAGGATGTGAGAACAAGGGCTCTTCACTTCTGTGCTATTCTTTCTCAAAAACCAGCAACACCAGTGTCATCATGAGAAAAACATCAGGCAAATCCATATTGAGAGACATTGTACAAAATACTTAACAAGTACTCCTCAGACTCAGAGAAGGAAAACTCTGACTCCAAAAAACCTCCGCTGCCTTGCGGCATACCTCTTCAGGGGAAAGGCTAAGGGAGTAACCCCCGACAGAAAATCCGGAGCCGGAGTCCCTAAGGCGGTTTGACGTTGTAGTCAACACCGGCAACTCCTGCGGCGCACCTGAAGCCAAGCTGTATTGACTCCGTCTTTCCCTTGGACCCTTCAGCTGCGAAGAGAGGGGGGGTCTGCTGCATGGGCAACAGCTGGCCCTCCATATCACCCTGCCCAGGCTCTGTAGCTTCAGCTTCACTGGAGAGGACACTCCAGCGCCATCGCAAGATGTCGATTCAACACGGGAGGAGACAGATACCGTGTCACTCCCGAGTTGGACTGCACAACCATTCTCGGCGGTGCAGATAGACTCTTAAGAAGCTACACCATCGTCTCTCGAGACGGACGGCTGCCGACGATGCCGACGATGTTGAAGACCAGTTGCATAGCAGCACAGGAGCAGGTTGTGGGTGGGAATTTTAGAGAGATGAGTGAGAGTTAAGGTTGCATACTGAGGGACCTGAGAATTATGGATTGAAGAGCAGTACTAGGTACTAGCAGATGGGGAAAACCTTGCTACCTTGTTTCTGATTAAAGGCAGGTAAGAGGTTTTGATTTCTTTTAGTGACAGGGTATCCTTAGGCTCAGTCCTTAGACCTCTGCTCTTCTCTCTCTACACTATGTCCTTGGTCATCTTATCTAGCCTAATGGCTTTACACTTCATCTGTATGCTGATGATGGGTAGGTTTTTTAAAAAATGGACTCACCCAAGGATATGTTTTTTATTGATTTAAGAGAGAGAGAGAGAGACAGACAGACAGACAGACACATGTTGATTGGTTGCCTCCTATACACATCCTGACAGGGGATTGAACCTGCAACCTCAGTATGTGCCTGACTGGGGACCGAGCTTGAAACCTTTTTGGTCTACAGGACAATGCTCTTTAAAAAAAAGAAATCCTGTGCATACTTCTCTGAACTCCAGACCCGCCTCTCCATCAATCTGCCTATGGGGTACTTGTCTGTGGATGTTTAACAGGCATCTCAAACTTATATGTCTAATACTGAGCTCCTATAACCTTCCTCATCTCAGTTAATGTCAACTCTCTCCTTTCAATCACTCAAGCCAAAATCCTCATAGCCATTTTTGACTTCTTTTTTTTCTCTCATACTGCATCCTGTCTGATAGTAAGCCTGACAGCTCTATCTTCATAATATATCCAGATTCTGACCACTTTTCATTACCTCTATGGCCAGCATACCCCATTATCTTTCACCTGGATTATTATAGTAGGCTTCTAATTTGCCTTCCCTCTTCTGCCCTTACTGCCCACAGTTAGTCATCAGCACAGCAGCTAAAGTGATCCTTTTGTCACGTGTGCAAAATATCCTTTGGCTTTTTTATATAAAGTAATAGTCCAAGTCCCTTCCATGGCCTACACAGCCCTATGATGTGACCTTTGTCACCATTGCCTTCGTCACATTATCTCCTACTACTTTTCCTCACACTCCCTTTCCTCTAGCCATCTTGGCCTCCTTGTGTTCCCTGAATGCACCAGGCCCCTCACACCTTTTGACCTAGAATGCTCTTCCCCTAAGTAGGTTTGTGGCTGGCTTCCTCATATCTCTTAGATCTTGATGCAGAAGTGACCTTTTCCAGTGGTCAAAGCTAGAATGATTTAAGCAACAAAATAATGTAGTATAAGATTATGACCCAAAATATAAAAGAAATATACATGAGCCTGAACTCATATAAACAAATGATTGAATGAATGAATAAATAAACAGAGAAAAGATAAATCTCTCTTACAAAAGAATTCAATTATATATATAGATGCTTCTCCCCCCAGGAAGTGGGGCTTAAATCTTTTGAGTGTAGTCTGTACCTAGTGACTCACTTCTAAAGAATAGGTTATGGAAAGGAAAAATAGTAATTTTAATGGAGAAGCCCAGTAAGCACAGGATGTGAGAACAAGGGCTCTTCACTTCTGTGCTATTCTTTCTCAAAAACCAGCAACACCAGTGTCATCATGAGAAAAACATCAGGCAAATCCATATTGAGAGACATTGTACAAAATACTTAACAAGTACTCCTCAGACTCAGAGAAGGAAAACTCTGACTCCAAAAAACCTCCGCTGCCTTGCGGCATACCTCTTCAGGGGAAAGGCTAAGGGAGTAACCCCCGACAGAAAATCCGGAGCCGGAGTCCCTAAGGCGGTTTGACGTTGTAGTCAACACCGGCAACTCCTGCGGCGCACCTGAAGCCAAGCTGTATTGACTCCGTCTTTCCCTTGGACCCTTCAGCTGCGAAGAGAGGGGGGGTCTGCTGCATGGGCAACAGCTGGCCCTCCATATCACCCTGCCCAGGCTCTGTAGCTTCAGCTTCACTGGAGAGGACACTCCAGCGCCATCGCAAGATGTCGATTCAACACGGGAGGAGACAGATACCGTGTCACTCCCGAGTTGGACTGCACAACCATTCTCGGCGGTGCAGATAGACTCTTAAGAAGCTACACCATCGTCTCTCGAGACGGACGGCTGCCGACGACTCCTCAGACTAGCATGGCTGTGATAAATAAGAAAAGACCAAGAAATTATCATGGATCAGAGAAGATGACATCCAAATGCAATGTGGTATTCTGAATTGTATGCTGAAATAGAAAGAACATTGATGGAAAAACTGGTAAAACATGAAAAGTCTGGAGTTCTGCTAGCAATGTACCAGTGTTGGTTTCTTAATATTGACAAATGTACCACAGTAATGTAAGGTGATAACATTAATGGTACTGAAACTGGGTCAGAGGTGTATAGGAATTCTTGGAACTCTCGGTACTATCATTGGAAGTTTTCTGTAAATCAAAAATTACTCCAGCTCTGTCTGGTGTGGCTCAGTGGATTGAGCACTGGCCTGCAAACTGAAAGGTCACCAGTTCGATTCCCAGTCAGGGCATATGCCTGGGTTGTAGGCCAGGTCCCAGGTTGGGGTGTGCTTGAAGCAACTGATTGATCTAGATTTTGCGCACTGCTGTTTCTCTCCTTCTCTTACTTCCTCCCTCCCCCTCTCTCTAGAAGTAAAAAAATAAAATCTTTTAAAACATTACTCCCAAAAAAAAGAAAAGAAAAAGAAAAAAGTGATCTTCTCAAACAAAGCCTTCCTTGGCCATCATCTGAAAAATGTTTTTTTCCTCCTTGACATCTTATCTTCCTTTCCCTGAATTATTTTTCACCTTAGCACTTATTTGTTTAATACTATATATTTTACTATAATGTTATTTATCATCTATTTCTACACTACAATGTAAATGCTGAGAGAATAGGGAATTTTGGTTTGCCTTGCTCACATCTGGATCTTCAAGGCCCAGAACTTTGCTTAGTTCATAGCTGGTGTTCAATAAATACAACAGTTGTTAGTGAATGAAAGAATGAATTCCTCTATTGTCACCCTTTTGTCCTTAAACATCAGGAGGATTTTGTGTTTGGGCCTTCCTTTCTCCTTTGAAATTTCTAGTGGTTTCCCATTCTAATAGGGGAAGTGACATTTGCTTCTTTTCTACTTTAGCTCCAATGGAATTGAGAATCATATCAGAAGGGGGTGTGTGCTTCTAATGTGTTTACCCACCAGTTGGAAGAACAGCTAAATGGCATCATTTACTACTTGGCTGACAGAAATAATTCCTTCTGAAGGTGGGGGCTGGTTAATAAGAGACACCTTCCTCCCTACAACCTCTCCTCCCATGTTTAAGCCTGTGATCCAGGACAGGCTGGTTCATTCAGCATGACAGATGTGGAGTGTGTGTGAATATGAGGACAGTAAGGGAAGCATGGGACTCTGATCTGGAAAAGTTAAACCAGTGGAGGAAAATTCATTTAATCACAAATATGTATTGAACACTAAAATCTTGAAGGTTGAAGGTAAGGGGAATGTGGACCGGTTCAACAAATTCTGAACAGGAGAACCTGACAATACTGCTTGACCTCAAGGGGACCAAACTTAGGACAAACTAAAGAAAACCTACTTCACACAATGAATAGTAAATGCGTGATTGAAAGTATGAATTAAAAAATGTTTCTGAAAAATGTTTGGATGATAGTAGAATGGATAAGAGATGGAGGGATTTGAGGACTTCATTTAACATTATGGAGAAGGGCCAACCTCTTCCACACTCAGTGCCCATTCCAGGAAGTCCTGTGGGTTCCTGTCATACTTTTAATTTTTTTTAATTGCATTTTTTTCATTACCATCTAACCCCTTATACTCTCCTCCCCCCATTTTCATACTTTTATGGAGGTGGTTTTGTATTGTCAGCACCTCTTCAGATGCAAGAAGTAGGGGAATGTTGGAAGAGAGAGAGGTCTGACTAAGTTCTGGAGGACTGTGGGCAGCACCTGTTTTTTTCCTGCATTGGAAGTTGATTATCTCGTAACATTTTTAAAGCCTCCGGCTTTAAAGGAATGGAGTCAGGCTGATTTGAGCCCTGAACAAGTCATCAGGAACAACAAAACTGTAAGATAAAAGTTGTGCCTGACTCTCTTCATCTCCTGTTGTTTTCAGATTCTCCTTGTCTTTCTTGAGCCCAAAGATGCAGGGGTTTTGCTTTCAGTTTTCAGTGGGGTGCCCGTTGCACCTGTGGTGCCTTCTGAACAAAGGCTTGCTCCCTGCTGGGCACAGGAATTGGTCCCGGGCCTGGGGCTAGATTCCTTTTGGAGACAAATAAGCAGAGCATCTTGCATCCCCTTCCATTTTGCCTAACTTAAGGAAGAGGCCAAGGGTCTGCTCCCTTTGCAAGTAGAGCAGAATGTACTTTCTTAAAACTATTCAGACATCACAGTTGGGTTCAGTTATCTGCAGAAATAGACATATAAAAAGAAAACTTACAAAGGAGAAATTTGTACCAAATAACAGGCTATGTTTTTGTTAATTTTTTTTTTTCTTTTCCAAGGCCATTCAGTTTAAAGTCTGAGTGTCCAGGAGAGGAGAAAAATAAACCAAAGTACTTACAGATTGTTGAGTATAAATCTGAAACCTCAGTGATCATATGCTCTTCACTAGCAATGCATCCTGCCAGGGGCTTTCCCTCCTTGACCTTCCTCCTACCTTTCACTCTCACCCTCATTAGGTGGTCAGGCAAGAATGCTGGCCTCAAAAGCCTTAGGTGTTCTAAGTCCTGAGCTCTGCCTGCCTGTTGCTCCAGCCAAACTAGATAGCCTAAGTTCTCACGCAGCTGACTTATTCCCGTCTCTGGGTCATGGTGTGAACCTTTTCCTCATTAGCAGGGTCATATTACAAATTGTAGCTGTGTAACAAATTATCACAGACTTAGTCTCACAGTATGTGTAGGTCGAAGTCCAGGCACTAGTTAGCTGGGTCTTCTGCTGAATTGAGGATGTCTCTAGGCTGTGTTCCTTTCTGGAGGCCCTGGGGAAGCATCTGCTTTCAAGATCATTCAGGTTGTTGCTAATATGTCTTTGGAATTAACTCCTAGGAGCCAGATTTCTGGGTCAAAGGCAAATGCAGTTACAAGTTTATTAGACTTACCAAATTCCCTTCCTTAGGGGTTGTACCATTTTGCATTTCCATCAGCTTTGTATGCAGGTGCCTGGTTAGTTCCTAAAGTCTCACCTGAAGATAATGAGAAATGGTTTCCTACTGTAGTTTTGTTTTACCTTTCTCATATTCTGCGCAAGGTTGAGCATCTTTTTATATGGTTAAAGGGCATTGTATATATTTTTCTGTGAACTAACTGTTCATATCTTCAGTCCTTTTTTCTATAGTGTTCTCTTGGTCTTTTCCTTCTTTATTTTTAAAATCTCTTTATATTAGGGATAGTAATACTTTGTCTATACTATTAAGTTGCAATTTTTTCCCCAGTTTGTTATTTGTTTTTTTTATTTTGCTTATGTTTTCCATGCACTTAAACTTTTTATAAATTATTTACATAATCAAATTTATTAATATTTTGTTACTACTTTTGGATTTTGAATTAGGAAAGTTATTCACTATTCCCAGGTTACAGAGAAATTCACCTGTGTTTTCTCCTGGTATTTGTATAGTTTCATTTTTTACATTCTATATGGTTGGTTTGGAATTTTCGCTGATATATAGGCATAAGGTATGGAGTTAATTTTATCTTTTTTTCCATATGTCTATTAAGTTATCCCAATAATGCTTATTAAAAAGTCTGTCCTTTCCCCACTGATTTGAGATGCTACTAAACTTCCATATGCAATTGGGTTTATTTTTGAAATATTTTCCCATTCCACTGTTAATTCTGTTATTCATGTAGCAGTTATCATGCTGTAGTATGTTTTGTTATGTACCAGATCTTTCTAGTTTTATTTCTGCGCATTCCTCTATGTATGTATGATGAACTCCAAAAGAGAGCCAAGGATTGACCTCTGAGAAATTTCAGCTCTTACAGGTAGGTAGAAGAGGATAAGCTGGCAAAGGAACCTGTGGAGGGAAAGACTCTAGAGGTAGGAGGTAATCAGAGGTGTGCAGACTCAAGGAGCTCAGGGCAGATTACTTTAGTACTGACGTACTGATCACTTGTGTCAGGTACTGCCACAAAATCTCATGAGATGAGGAGTAAGAAGCACCAGTGGTTGTCACTGGGTGGGAGCAGAGTGGAGTGACCTGTGGAGCGAGTAGGAAGTGAGGAGGTACATTCAAATGTAGACAACCTTTGAGAAGTTTTTCAATATAAGGGAAAGGAAAGGAAATGAGAAAAGCTAGTACTCAGGAGGGATGTAGGGAAGTTTGTCTTGATTGAGGTGAAATTCACATAATCTAAAGTTAATTGTTTTAAAGTGAGCAATTCAGTGGCATTTAGTGCATTCGCAATCACCACCTCTAGTTCCAAAACAATTTCATCACCCCAAAGGGAAACCCCATTTCTATCCCTTGGCAACCACCAAACTCTTTTATGTGTCTATGGATTTAACTGTCCTGGATATTTCATATAAATGGAGTCACACAATATGTGACTTTTTCGTGTCTGGATTCTTTCACTTAGTGTAATGTTTCCAAAGTTCTTCCATGTTGAAGAAACTGGAATCCAACATTATGTGGAAAATATATGTAAATGCTGATGGTCTGGTACACAGGGGTAGGTAGAAGATTCAGGAGAAAGGGTAGCTAAGAAGTAAGGTTTTTGAAAAGGTGGACACCATCCATTTGGAAGTTGGGGAGTCTCCCTCTGATAGCTTCTATGTGTTCTATGGTATAGAAGACCAGGCCTCTACTAAAAGTGGGGAGTCAGGGGTCTCTGGGAGTATATATTATCTGAACTAGCGATTGAGGAGAGGGGTAGAGCGTGCTAGCTAGAGAAATGTGGCTATGATTTGTGGGTGGTACTAGACACTTTAGTCTTTGCCTGCTTTTTATCGTAGTTCACAAAAGATCTTTTGGGGGAAATCCTCCAAATGTTGCATAGTCCAGAGAGAATATTTCTGGTTTTCTGCTTCCTTCCTCCAAGACAGTGATCTATCTATATGAGACCTTGGGGTCCTGCCACAAATAGGGTCCATAAGGTGTAGCAGCTTCACAAGTCTGAAAAGTTTTTGGTTGGGTTCTCCTGAAGCAGATATTGAGATGCTAGTATGTATTTTAGGGATCAATACATATGAAAGGAAGGGGGAGGAAGCAAGATTGGACAGAGGAAGAAATCAAACTGTGATGCAAGCTCAGCGAAGCCATGGGTATTGAGTATTGTCTTTCAGGTTGCCCAAAATGGTTAGGTTTTTATATCCATGCCTGGTTCAGTCACAGTTACAGGCTGTCCCAAAGATCATGCCCTTGATTAAAGTAGATCTCTGCAGGTAAGACAGACCTGAAGGAACTAACACTGTAGATTGCCTGCTGATTGGAGCAGAACTTTCCTTGAAGGGGTGATCTGGGCATATCTGCCACAGTATAGGCAGTCTAGCTTGGAGCTCGGCTGGAAAAGCATGTGGATAGCATACTTGTACTTCTTCAGGACTACTTTTCCCATCATTGTCCCAGAAATTGTTCTTAGAAGCTGAGTTGATGGATAGGAGCTGGGTGGGCTGGTGGAATTGGCACAGGAAGTTACACTGTACTGCTCAGGTATAATGAACTGCACCCTGGCATTTGAGGACATAAGCATGTGTTCCCATGGGGAGTAAATCTCATTTATCAGAAAAGTTTTATTCTCAGTCAGTCAGCTGATCAAGAGTGATTTGGATTTTGAAAATGTTTCATGATGTTTTGAATTTGTTATTCTTTGTCAGAGAAATGACAAAAAGGAAAGGGCACTTAGTAGTCAGCAAATGTTTGCTGAACGTGTGAAGGAAAGAGCCATTGCAGGCAGAGCAACAGCAGGAAGCGGAGGGTCAGAATTCTGTATCATCTTTTCAGATGAGTCTGCACTCCAGAGGTAGCAGCTTGACAGGCTTAATAATAGCTCAAAATGGAAAGAGAGGGTGAAGATAGAGCCTGGAGCATAGGTGTACTGGTCCGGGGAAGGATTGAAGGTTCCCCAGTTATGGTAGACATGGGTGCCAACTGCCCGGGCTGGGAGATGGGAGAAGGAAGAAAACCTATAAATATAATCCTTTATTATTTTAATAATTCTGATTTATGTAGAAGTTAAACTTGGGAAATTGCTTCTACATTTTTTTCATTGGAGTCTGTTCTTACCTCTTCTCTGATTCCTTTTCTCCCTACCTTTTAGCTTTATGTCGTAAATTAATTTTTTTCTCTCTCTCAGCTTTCTGCCTCAGAAATTTCTGGTTCCAGCCCTCATTGCCATGCAGATGACTCCTAAGCCCGTGTTTACAGCCCCACCTTCACCCCTGAGGCCCTGTTCCGTATTTTCAGCTGCCTGATATTTATCCTCCTATCCCACTGGTGCTACACGCTCTTTTAAACCAAACTCGTGACCATTTTCTTCAAAAGCCATTCTTCTTCCTGTTTAATCATGGCATTATTATTCTCCCAGGTACCTCATCTTGAAAGTTCGGCATCTCCCTCCCTTTCTTTCCCCCCAGCCCAGTCTCATCAGTCATCTTGCTTTGCCATGTCCCATTATTTATTTTCATTCTCACTGTTTCATCTCATTCCCCTCCTGACTTCTTACTGAGCTATGGCTCCTTCCCAGTTTCCCCAACTCCAGATGTTTCTGCCTCCAGATGCCACTGTATTGGTCTGTTTAAGCCACCTTTTTGGCAGCAGGGACTGGTTTCATGGAAGACAATTTTTCCACAGACCTGGGTGGGTGAGGGGGAGGCAGGAGGCAGAGCTCAGATGGTAATGTGAGCAGTGTCCACGAATGGGGAGGAGGGAGGTTGGGGGCCACTGTTCTTATTGTAACATGATTTTCTTCTGAAGAAGCCAAAATGCTTCCTCATTGCCTAGAGTTAAGTTCCAATTTCTTTTTTTTTAGTATATTTTATTGATGATGCTGTTACAGTAGCCCCAATGTCTTTTTCCTTTGCTCCTCCCTGCCCAGTAACCCTCTTTCCTTCAGCAATCCCTACCCCTTAGTTCATATCCTTGGGTCGTGCAAAAAAGTTTCTTGGCTTCACCCTTTCCTATATTATTCTTAACATCGCTCTGTCTATTCTGTACCAACCAATTATGCTTCTTAGTCCCTGCACCATTTCTCCATTTCTCCCCTTTTCCTCTCCCAGCTGATAACCCTCCAAATGATTCCCATACCTTTGATTCTGTTCCTGTTCTGGTTGTTTGCCTACTTTGTTTTTGTTTTAATTTTTAATGTCTGTTTTTGATAGTTATGAGTTTGTTGTCATTTTGATATGGTTTTTTTTTTTTTTTTTTTGATCCTCTTTTTCTTAAATAAGTTCCTTTAACACTTCATATAATAATGGCTTGGTGATGATGAACTCCTTTAGCTTTACGTTGTCTGGGAAGCATTCTATCTGCCCTTCCATTCTAAATGATAGCTTTGCTGGACAGAGGAATCTTGGTTTTAGGTCCTCGCTTTTCATCACTTTGAGTTCTTCTTGGAAGTCCCATTTTGCCTGCAAAGTTTCTTTTACAAAATCAGCTGACAGTCTTATGGGAGGTCCTTTGCAGGTAACTCTGTTTTTCTCTTGCTGCCTTTAAGATTCTCTATCTTTAACCTTTGGCATTCTAATTACTGGTATGCGTCTTGGTGTGGTTCTCTTTGGGTCTAGCTTGTTTAGGACTCTCTGTGCTTCCTGGACCTATAAGTCTGTCTCCTTCATTAGATTTGGGAAGTTTTTCTTCATTATTTTTTCATGTAAGTTTTTAATTTCTAGCTCTTCCTCTTCTCCTTCTGGCATCTCTTTGATTGGGATGTTGGCATGTTTAAAGTTGTCCCAGAGGTTCCTAAGCCTCTCCTTGTTTTTTTCAGTTCTTGTTTCTTCATTCTGTACTGGTTGACTGTTTATTTCTTCCTTATGTTCTAAATCATTGATTTGAACCCTGGTTTCCTTCCCTTCACCACTGGTTTCATGGGGATTTTCCTTCATTTCACTTAGCTTAGCCTTCACTTCTTCCCTTCTGCGTTTGCCATACTCAAGCATATCTGCCAAGCCTTTGAGCATCTTTATTCCCAGTGTTTTGGACTCTGTGTCTGTTAGATTGACTGTCTCCTTGTTGCTTAGTTCTCCCACTGGAACCTTGATCTGCTTCCTCTTTTGGGCCATACTTCTGTATCCTCAACTTGACAGTCTTCTGTGTTTGCTTCTGTGTCTTAGGTAGAGCTGTCACACCTGTTATGTTGTAAGGGGCGGACCCTTAGGTAGTTGTCAGTATGGGGGACCCGTTTCACCATGTTCTGGTGCTGTATGTTGGGGAGGGGTCTGAGAGGGAACAATGCTGCTTACTTAGCACTCACCCCTTTTCCAGGCACTTTCCCAATTCATGTATGGGACTGGCACCTCTCTCGCTGTTGCCCTGGTTGTGGTTCCCAGAGTGGGCGGGTCTGCAGACATTCTCAGACTATGAGGGCCCTCTAAACAAATGGAGTCTGCTGAGAGACTAGCAGTTTCTTCGTCTGCCTCAATCCCCCACTGGTTTTCACAGTTAGAAGCAATGAGGCTTTGCTCTCCCCAGCACTGGAACCATGAGCTGTGTGGTCTGATCTGGTGCTTGGAATGCTCCCCAGGTGTCCCTCCCTGCTTTTTTTAATGTGTGACTGAACTTTTCACTGGCCGGCCACTGCTGCTGTCACTGCCGCCACCTCTTTTGCCTCCATACCTTGTTGTCTCTGCCCCTCTTATCTGTCTGGATAAGTAGTTCTTATTTCTATCTTTGTTTTTTGGACTTCCATGCAGCTCAATTTTCTGGAACTTTTGGTTGTCTCCAGTTTTGAGGTAGTTGTATTCCTTCTTAGTTGTGGAAGGAGATACAGTGTGTCTACCTACAACTCCATCTTGGCCAGAAATCAAGTTCCAATTTCTTAATCTCGATTGTGGGACCCCACAACTTCTTTCTTTCTTATCTCCCATGATCCTATGCACATTCATCTTATTTTCTAGCCATGGGATGGCTTCCATTTCCCTGATTTCCCTGATGTGCCCTGGTCTTTCTTTCCTGCCTTTGTTCGTGTTACTTTTCTTCCTGAAGCTTCTTTACCACTCTTTCTCCACTTTCTTGTCCCCTACACTACATAATTCGTACCTGTTAAAATTATATTGATTTATATCCACTGCAGTAGAGTACTATGATACTGTTGAGAAATGAAGTACATGTAAATGTGCTGACGTGGAGTGATACTGAAGACTTACTGCTAGATGATAAAAAACATGTTGTATAACAATATATATGATATGATTC
Source organism: Furipterus horrens (assembly GCF_987537825.1). NCBI lineage: Eukaryota > Metazoa > Chordata > Mammalia > Chiroptera > Furipteridae > Furipterus > Furipterus horrens. Next base: position 74,807,470 of record NW_028327180.1, read on the forward strand.
CATTCTTGAAATAATTATTAGTAATAAATGTATATGAATGTATATACAGAAAAAATTGGAAAACTTTTGTTAATCATTATTCTTGAAGAAAAGTGATGATTATAAGTATTTTAGGATGATTATATATTTCTGTAATGTTTTATTTTTAAAGTATAATGGCTGTCATTTGGTCAAGATGGCAGCATAGGTAAATGTGGTACTGAAATCCTCCCACAACCACATCAAAATTATAACTAAAGTACGGAACAGCCATCATCCAGAACCCACTGAAATCTAGCAGAAGTCCTGCAACTAAGGATATAAAGAAACTGTATTGAGACTGGTCGGAGGGGTGGAGACACAGAACAGGCTGATCCAACACCCACTTGTGGCAGTTAAAAACCAGGAGGGACATCTTGGCTGCAGAGATCTCCCTTGAAGAGTGAGGGGTCCCAGCCCTACACTAGGCCTCCCAGCCCAGGGTTCCAGTGCCAGGAAGAGAAGTCACCATAACTTCTGGCTATAAAAACCAGTGGGAATTGCGGTTGAGGGAGATAGAAGGCTTCTGGAGTCCCAGGCATTACTTTTAATGGGCCCCTGCATGGACTTACTTGAACTCACTTGCTCTAAACTTCAGCGCTAGGTCAGTAGCTGGAAAGGCACAGGGACATACGGGGAGTAACTGAATTGTTTAGCGTCAGGGTAAGAGCTGGAGGGGTAGCTGTCTCCTAGGTGGAAATGCTGGCAGAGACCATTGTTCCTTTGCAGAGCCCCTCCTCCCACAGAACCAACAGTTGCGAGCCATATCTCAGTCTCCATCAATTTGGCTTACATTCTTTGCCCTGTCGTGGTGATTTCCTGACATACTGTGCCATACAACTTGTGGACCCACTCAAGCCATTTCTAGTGGCTTTTCTATATGAATGGCTCGTCCATGCTCATGCTTCACACTTTTCCTAAAATCTCTCAGACCAGCAACATCTGGCCTTAGCATGCCCTGTATTTCTCACTAAGTGACCCTAGGCCCAGCACTAGCAGCAGACAACTTTGGTTCACAGCACCTCCAAGCCCAGCACAAGTAGCAGCCATCTGCAAATTGCTTTGTAGCACATGCTGGGTGACCCCGGGCAGGACACACGTGGTGGCTGACCTTGGTCTGCACATCCCAGGAGGCCCCAAAGCCATCTCCACAAGTAATACACTCAAGGGGTGAACTCAGTGGGCACAAGCAGTCCAGACTCAACTACGACAGAAGGGTGTACATAGCTCACATAGTGGGTGTAGCTGGAGTACCTAGCTCTGGTGCTCAGGGAGGCTGTGTCACTGGATCTTACAGAACATCTACGATATAAGGTCACCCTACCAAGTCCAGGAGACATAGCAGCTCTACCCAGTACATAGAAACAAACACAGGGAAGCTGCCAAAATGAGGAGACAAAGAAACATGTCCCAAATGAAAGAACAGAACAAAATTCCTAAATAAGAACTAAACAAAATGGAGAAAAGCAATCTGCTAAATACAGGGTTCAAAATACTGGTTATAAGGATGCTTAATGAACTTACAAGAAGAGTAGATGAACTTAGAACATCAACGAAGAGATGGGAAACATAAAAATGGAACTAGAAAATATAAAAAAGGACCAGTCAGAAATGAAGAACACATTACAGGGGATCAACAGTGCAGTAAATGAAGCAGAGGCTCAAATCAAAAATTTGGAAGATAAGAGTTGTTGTGAAAATGAAATAAGAGATGTATAGCAGCTATTCCTCTTTTCTGCCTTTTTTCCTCTTAACCCCATAAAGGTTAGAAGTCTCAGGATTTACTGTGTACATATTTACTAGACTACAATGAGAATGACCTGAGCTGCTCTCATTTTTTAGCAGGTGTAGCCTCTGTCCTCCACCTAGGGTTGTCTTCTGTGGTCTTTGTAGCCATCCACATGGTCTATGAAGGTTCTGTTTACAGCAGTGGCTCATGGCACAAGAGTATGGTATAGTGGAGAGAGCCAAGGGCTAGGGCAAGTTACTTGAACTCTTTGTCATCTGTTTTCTTATCTGTAAAAAAAATTATTTGCCCTGTTTAGAATTCATATTATAGTCCAGCTTCTTTCTGGACATTGTCCTATTCCCATTGTTCCTGAGGGATACTGTGTCCTCTTGCATGCCTTTCTTCCTATTGCCTGGCCTGTACTCACTTGCATGTCTGTCTTAGGATAGGAATTTATCAAATGAACTATCATTGATACCATATTGTGATAACAGTGTTTAATACTGTGCTCATAGTGTGGTAGTACAACTCTTTTATGAGGCTGCCTGCCAATTAAAAGGACTTTAAGTAGTTCTTAGTAAAAGATGTATATGCATAGAAAACTGTTTAAATATAAATTAAAATTTATTTAAACTCTCTGTGGGTATAGGATTGGGGAAAACAAATGTAATAACCACCTTGGTTATTTTGGTGATAGAACCTAAACATTAAATGTAATTTTGAATGTCCTAGCAGTTAAGAGAAAAAGGGATATATAATGAATCACATAATTATCTTTAATAAAATAGCCAGTAATTATATTGGTTGTCTGCTGAGAAAGAAACATTTTCCTGCTACTAGTAAGAACAGATCTAAAAGCATTTTTATAATAGACATTAAACAATGTGATGGACATTGTCTTTACTAAGACTTTTTTCAGGAAATGTAAACTTTTTTTTTTTCAGTTTGTTCCTTATATAGACCCCGAACAAAACCTGAGGTTGAGGGAAGCAGGGTTGAATACATTTGTTTTGTAGGGGACAAATCCAGTGGGCATTCTTTTGTTTTAAGTGTAATATAACATAGAATATACTAAACAGGATGGAGAAAGAGCCTATCTTTTGCCTTCCTCAGATGTCTGCTCTGCCAGGTTGGTTTTGACAGGGATTTGAATAGTAGTCAGATTAAAATGGAAAACTCTGGTCAGGACTTGGCACATTCTAACTAGTCAGTATTTTTTTTATCTTTCAAGACAATGTTAGCCCACAGCTTTTCATCTAAAATGATCCATTTGTGTTCATGTTGTATACATCGTGGCAATGTGAAAATGAATGGACACATTGACTTTTTAATGAAAAACAATGAATTGTTTACCTCTTTCCATTAGTGTGTCCAATGGGTGGTAAAATTTGTATCCACCAAGTTTTGTGTTTTGTATAGCTTTATTTGGAGACAAATACATCATTCACAATCTATTGCCAAATGCAATAACATTTCTCAACCCCTCATTGAAAATGGTAGCCTTCAGTTACATAGCAGATTCTTTTGAGATCAGAAGCATAAATATAGACCTAGGAGACTTGCTCAGAGGTGTTAGTTGTGGCTACACAAGAGAAAGTAGATATCCTAGATTTTCCTCTCTGTTCTCTTTGGTTTTTCTCTTCTTGGGACTTTGAAGTTGGTGCGGGGAAGAAAAAAAGTCATTGGAAAATGTTGGTGTAGCCAGTGTACATTTGCTAATGGAGATGATTCCTGCAGACCTCAGAAGGGAAGGAAAACTACAAGGCTGTATATGACTAAAGTGATTCTGAAGTGATTTCCTTACTTCATTGAACCTTTTGGTTTCAATTAGTCTCATAAGAAGCTGTTCAGTGGAGTTTAATTTTCTATTTGGTTCTTTTTGCCACTACCTGAACTAAAGAAATCGAGGGCAGTCCATTATTACTTTGCCCCTTGTTAGTAAGTTATTTTCTATCCCACCCCCTCCATCTGTGAAAGGGATACCTGAATTGTTTGGGAGGGCTTGGAATTCTCTACTTGTTTTTATCCATTATTTATGTTTTCATTCAATTACATTCAGCCTTCCTTTCAATTATAGAGATAGCCCTTGAGCATTTTTGTTTCATGGAGTAGGTACCTGTTATAACAATTAGCTCTGAAGAGAGGGGAATTGCCCATAATTCTTGTCCTCAGAAGAGATACAGTTCTAATGGATCCCTGGTCTCCTATTTGACTCCTCTGGAGAGCCACTGCTCTTGTTTACTCCTTGGCTCAGGTTCTCCTGAATTGGAACTGGCAGGAGGTACTCTGTGTTGTAAACCAGATTTCAGTCCCCTAGAGGGGCCTCTACTGCAAGGCCTCAGGATTCCAGTTTATATTTGTGCTGCCCATCATGTCTCTCAAAGCCCTTTTTCATCTGATGTTTGACCGGGCCCTCACAGTACTTCAGGGGTGTGCCATTTGTGAAATGGAGAGAGTGTGTGTTGTTTAATAGGGTAGTCACTAGCCATTTGTGACAATTTAATTTTAAATTAATTAAAATTAAACCAAATTTAAAGTTTAGTTTCTTAGTTTCATTAGCCACATTTCAATTACTCAATAGCCGTGTGTGACTGGGACTTGGATGGACAGCATGAATTTAGAACATTTCTATCATCACAGAATATTCTATTGGACATCGCTTATCTAAAAAGTGGATGACTGTTGCTAGTCTGCCTGAGTTGACTGCTAATATGGAAACAGAACCTCCTCTTCTACACTATTAAATAGCTGCTTGATGATTGTTATTATTTTGCTGCTTTATTAATTTAAAATCATCAAGTGAAAAGTGCTAGATATTGCTAGCTAAAGTTATTGGCAACAAAGCCAGCTTCTCTGCCTCTTGTTGCCTGGAATTTTATATGTGTGCCATGTGGTGGTGGTTCTCTAAACATTGGAAATGATGAGGAGTTGACATGCAGGTTTTGAGGCTAAGCTTCTTAGCAGAGAAGCTGTACTTGATCATGTGGTAGCTTCTGCAGGCTGGGCCTTGTCTTCTCCTGTCTGGCTTTCCCTAACAGGAGACATGGAGAAAGTAGGTCTGGTGAAACCTGGAGGCTTAGTTGGGAAGATCTTTGGCTTTCAGGACTTATAGTGTGAAAATGAATAGAGTTAAGATGACTCCAGAAATGAAGGGGTGTGTGTGTCTGTGTATGTTTAATTACCCAGAAACTTCAATAAGAGATTGGGAAGCTTTTTGTCAATTACAATTTTGTTCACTATAATTCTTTGTAATTTTTTCAGGCAAGATGAGATTAGCTGAGTATTAGAGACACAGAATGTATAGTAAAAAAATATTGTTTGTTATATAACCAGAAATGTGAATGTGAGATATTACATGGAGAAATATAGCCACATTGCATAAGTGACTCTAGAGAGACCTCTTTCCAAATCCCAGATCTGGATATGTGCTTTCTTGCTCTGTTTTAGTTTGTCTGGGGAGTTAGAGGGAATGAGGACAATGGAAGGCACACTAGTATATACCACTCCTATCTTGTAATCCTGTCCTCTTAAAAAGCACTAAAGCATATGATTTGTTGTAGGATAAGCTGAAAGTTTGATCAAAGAGATGACTCTCTTAACTGTGAGATTTGATTAGCAAGATTTTGGGGGTTACTGGGATTACAGTGTCTTCCTCATAGTTGTCAAATCCCAGCACCTCGGAGACTCTTCTGGTGCCTCTGCAGAGGGTTGTGCTCACCTGCTCTGCCCTCTCAGGTTGAGTGCAGGTTTATTCAGAGAGGAGGCTTTTGGGAAAATTCCTGTGATGTATGGTGAGACCACAGTTTGGAGCTCAGGAGGTATAATGGTAGTTGTTAGGAAAAGTTAAGGGAGATTAAGTAAATTCCCAGAGAGAATTACAAAGATTGTTAGATTGGAATCACAATCTAGACAGTAACAGTTTGGGGAAATGGAATTTTGTTGTAGGTTGGGGCTCTGGCCTCTTTTTCTAGATTTGGGCCTTTTAGGATTTCAGTTATGGAAGCTGATAAGAGCTTGGAGAAACACCAGTCCTATTTGATGGGTGGTCTCCTAGGCGATCCTTTTTTTTTTTTTTTAAGTCTCATCATCTCTCTGTACAATGCCTTACCCCTTCCACTGAGCCTGTAGTCAGCCACTGTCCTTTCTTAGGACATACTGCCATGCTGGGAACTGTATATTCAACTCAAAAAAAATCACTGTCCCTGGCCACTGGGAGTTATAATTGAAAGTCATGGAGAACATTTAACTGATGCCTATGACAAGATATGTAAAATGTGTAAAATGTGAACTATTGAGGAAGTCTTGGGTATTGGATAATAGAAATTTGGGGGAAATTGAAATATATGTCACAGTTTTATACTTTCTGTAGTTTTGAAGTAACTTATTTTGGAAACAAAGAAGTAATTATGTGTTTTGTTCATAAAGAAAGGTATCATGTATTTAGCAAAGTGAAATCCCAGAAAAAATTTTTTTTTAGGTTGTGGAAGGAGGGGATGGCTAATGAACCAGAATTAGCCCTGAGAAAGAGATTGCTTTTTACATTTTTATGGAGTCTTTTTTATTGCTCAATTTGGGTCACAATGGTCTTTGAATAAGAGTAACTGTTAGCCATATCAACCGAAGGAAAATTGGTTTCTTAGTCACTGTGCTGGTGAAAAAATGGGATGGCTGTAAATCTGACCTTTTTGACATCATGTCCCCATTTTTTCAGATGTCCACCCACCTGTCACAGGCCCTAGGAATAATCTTTTAGTCTTCTAATGGAGATGTTCTGAGCTACCACAGCTTAGAGATTGATTGCCAGATGGGGCAGTGTGCAAATGACTATATCAGTATCAAGCTTTTGCTGTTCCCAAGGTCTGTATTCAGCCATTTTAGTGGCTTTCTGTATAATAATGCATTTGACTCTTAGCTTCTGTTGCTAAAGTAATGGTAACATATTCTGTTTTCCATTTGTTTGTTTATGACTTGTTTTCTACCCTTGCAAAAGTCGATATAGGTACAGAGTTTCAGAAATGTACACGTATCAGAGTAATAGATAACTCTGATTTGGTTACAAGGCAATAATTTAACTTGACAGGTTTAGCTGATAACATAAAACACAAGAAAGAAATAGGATCAGTTTATAAATGCCAACAGAACCCCTGAGAGAATTGCTGCCTTGGAGCTGACTCTGGTATTGTTGTTTTGTCTAATATATTATAAAGTGAAATAAACTGATGTCTGAGAAAATCTGGCTGACCAAGATTAAAAGAATAGAGCTGCAAAACAGTTGCTTCCTTTATGTCCCTTTTAATCAACTTTCAGAAGGGACTAAATGAGAGAACGTTAGGGTCTTGGAAAGACCTGAGGGTGTCAAGAGGCCAAGAGAATAGATGGGCCTGCTTGTGGCAAGTTCTGTTGCGAATCACAACTTGCCAGCTCTTTATGCACCACTGTGCCTTTGTTTTGGAAAAGTGGAACCTTAAAATAAAGGAAATTGTGAAGTCCAGATGTCTGGAAACTAGACCTTGTGGAAGGTCATTATAGGTTCTGTCACTATACCAGCTGTAGCTGTCCAAATTGATGATGTGAAATATTTTAGTGATTTGTAAAAATTAAAAATCAATTTAGCATAATGGGAAATTGAAACACAAGATCATGGAAAATAAATATTATTGCTTTACCTCAACATTTTTTCCCCATAAATACACTAGCATTTATGTAGCATTTTCTTACAATTGTGTGTTATTCCCTGTAATGTGCTCTATTATTGATGTCTGCAGAGCTAGGGGAAGTGGTGGGGAGTGCTCAGGACATCCCGCAGTAGTTGATTTTTACTGAACTGTTTTAGTTTTGTATAGTTAGTAGGAGTGGAGCATAAAAACTAAGCACATGATTTTCATGCCTCTGAGTGGCTGCCATGCACTCAGAAAAGTCCTTGGTGTATTGCTTGTAGTCTGTAGAGCAGTTTGTACTGGTGTCCTTGTTTTGTTCCTCGTGTTGCAGAGGAAAAACAAAGTTCCAGAGGATGGAAAATTTTTTAAAATCATGCTTTCATACATCTGCCTCCAGGCAGAGAACTGCAGTGAACCCTGTCTTAAGTTGGTCAGCACAGCCACTTTCAGAGGTTTATGAGGATAATACTCACAACCTCTGGCTGCCAATTTGTGCTTTTCAGTCGTTATGGGCATTTAGCATTGTCTCAGTCTATTTTGGCTTTTAAAACAAAATACCATAGACCGGGTTGCTTATAACCAACAGAAATTTATTTTTCACAGTTCTGGAAGCTGGGAAATTCAGGATCAAGGCACCAGCAGATTTATTGTCTGGTGAGGAGAACCCACGCCTGGTTGTCTCCTCTCTGTGGCCTTGCTTGGTGGAAGGCAAAAGGGAGCTCTCTGAGGTCTCTTTTAAAAGGTCATGAATCCCATTCATGAGAACTGCACTCTCATGACCTAATCAAAGGTCCTACCTCACTGATGACAGTCTTAATTTATTTTATAAGTCATTTGCTGTTTTTGCTTAGAGGCCCAAAGAATCTTTTCTTTTTCCTTAAAATCCAGTAATTTTACTAGATTATGTCTTTCTGTTAGACATTCCTGGTCAGTATTCACAGGTATACAGTATGTTCTTTCAATACATAGTTTTTCAAAACTATCTTTTGATTTTAGGAAACTTTTCTTGAATTACGCTTTTTGGTGTGTGTTCTCTTCCCTTGTTTGGACTTTCTTTATCTCATATTGGATCCTCTTTGTTTCTATTCATTGTTTATCAGTTTCTGACAAATTGTACTTTTTTTGATTTTTCAAAATTTCACCTCTATGTATCTTAAGGCATTTTCTGTTGTGATTATTTGTTCTTCTACTTCTAATTTTTCCTTGAGTTCTGGCACTTCATTTCTTGTTTTGTTCTTGAATAGCTTATATCGTTTAAAAACTACATTTAGTTCATTTTGAATGGTTGTGTCTTTCTGGCTTGCTTTCATTATCTATAGGGATGTTATTCTTTCCCATATCTTTTTTCCTTTTAATAACTTTACTGTATAGGATTTGGCCTCAGTATTTTTCTGTTGCTTGTTTTTATGTGAAATGAGGTTTTTAAAAACTTTTAGAAAGAAACATGGCTTTAATTACCTTTTCTAAATTTATAGTGCTTTCTCTGCTGTTGTTTTCAACAGTTTGAAAATCTGGCAGCTTGCTCTATGAGGTTTCCTGGCTCTATTTTCTTCTTTAACTTGTATCTGGACCTTCTTTTTCCTTTATTGTTATTGTTCCATTTCTGCTCAGTTTTTATTTTGCATCTAGAAGTGTATTCTCAGTGTGGGACCCAGTCCTGATAGGGAGCACTGATTGATTAAATTTTAGAGTTCAGTGGGACTCTTGATAACTTAACACAGGCTTCTGGCACTTGCCCTCTTTTGTACTGGGAAAAAGCCCTCCTAGGTTCAATTGCTGTTCTCCCATTGGCCCCCTGTGTTTTTTTTAATTATTATTTTTTACTAAAAATTTTTAAAAATCCTCATCTGAGGATTTTTTTTTTTTTTTCATTGCTTTGAGAGAGAGGAAGGGGGTGGGGAGCGGGGAGGGAGTGAAGGAGGAGGGGTGGTGGGGGAGTGGGAGAGAGAGAGAGACAGACAGACAGACATCGGGACATTGATGTAACAGAGAAACATTGATTGGTTGCCTCTCATAGGCTCCCAAATCAGGGATTGAACCTGAAACCTAGGCATGTACCTTGACCAGGAACTGAACCCACAGCCTTTTGGTGTATGGGCTGACACTCAAACCTGCTGATCCACACTGGTTTTAGAGTGAAGAAGGGAGAAAGAGAGGGAAGGGAAATGGGCAGGCAGAAAGAAAGAAAGAAAGAAAGAAAGAAAGAAAGAGAAACATCCATTTGTTGTTCCACATATTTATACATTCATTGGCTGTTTCTTATATGTGCCCTGACTGGGGGGTCAAACCCACATCCTTCGGATATGGGGATGCTGCTTTAACTAACTGAACTACCCAGCCAGGGCCTGGCTCACTGTGTTTTTTAGTGCAGTGGTCCCCAACCTCTTTGGCACTAGGGATTGGCTCTGTGAAAGACAATTTTTCTATGAACTGGGGGCTGGGGCGGAGGTAGTTTCAGGATGATTCAAGCACATTATATTTAGGCTCACCTCCTGCTGTGCGGCCAGGTTCCTAACAGGCCATGGACCAGTACTAGGGAGGCCCGAAGGTTGGGGACCCCTGTTTTAGTGAATATTTTCTTTTTCCTTTCTCAGGTCTATTAAACACCTCATTGGTTCCTTTGTCCATTCAGAGACTGATACCATGCAGATTTGATGTCATTTAGTGATTTGTCTTCTTCATCTGCTTCTGTTTTGGGATTTGTAGGTATCTTTTCACTTAGTTTTGACATAAATGTTGCTTATGGGTTTGGCTTTGCTATATGAGTTGTTTTTTTTTTTTTTTTTTTTTTTTGTTTTGTTTTTGTTTTTTAATGTGGGGATTTGGATAGATTAAAAACATAGTTGCAAAACTAGCTGCTGCCACATTAACATATATGTTCTTTAAAAAGATATATAAAATCACATATTTGCAATTTGTTCCTTTTGCATAGTCTTTAGTCATCTTTTTATGTCTCCCTCCTTTTGTTGATGACTATTGTATTCCATGAAAAGGATATGCTATATTATATGACGGGTTCCCTACTGATTGACAGTGTGTTGATTCTCATTGTTTATAATTACTAAAATGTTATAGTGAACATTCTATTCATATATCATTGTGCACTTCTGCAAATGTCTCTATTGGATAAATTCCTAGAAGTGGAATCTGCTGGGTTAAATGGAAAGAATAGTTACAGTTTTAATAGACGTTGTCTAATGCCCAAAGAGGCTTTGCATTAATTTATATCCTTATCTATAGTGTACTAGAATGCCTGTTGCTGTATGGCCTTGCCAATTATTGTCTCAAAGGCTGTCCAAGGTATGCATGTTTATATGTGTGTTTGGAGAGTAATTTACAGACCTCTTTAAAGAAGGTGAAAGATCTGGACCTTCTCAGAAAAGTATAATTTTACACTTAAATATTTCACATACAATTTCAGTGTCTTCACAAGCAGGTCTCAGGTGACATGATTCTTATTATTGACTTCCTCATCACCAGATCTCTCTTGCTTCTGCCTGGTGGACTTGGAAACACTTGAAAGTTTAATGATAGAGTAGTTGTAGAGCTATGACCAATAGTTCATCCACCAAAGCTTCTAATCAGAGGTGATAGTACTCTGAAGTCCACAATGAAGTCTGATGTGGGTGGTTTACGAACAGTTAAGAACTAAGCCTTGTTCCTCTTCCATTTTATTTCAGTCTCTTGCTCTTTCTGTCTGTGCAATTCTTAGTGTTTTCTTAGTGTTTGTGCCTCTCTTTCATTTTCTCTGTGGGCTGAGGGGTGATACTGTAGAATTAAAACATTTAAACATACATGTTATATTTATTAAGTTTTATTTTCCCCTGCTCCCAAATTGAAGACTGTCTTTGCAGTAATTCATTCCTCTGCTTTACACTTCAGAAAGAGAAAATTGTTTGCTTTTCTTCCTATAAAATCACTCATCTTTGTTTGGGAACATATACATAATGGGCATTTACTATGTACCAGGCACTCTATTTAGAAACAAATGGAATATAAAGATGTCCTGACTTCAAGAAGACTAACCTACTGGGGAAAATTTGACAAGTATCTTATTTTTATGGATTTGTTTCTCTCACTAGACTAGTGATTTCTCTAAGAGTAGAGAGGCCTTGTCTCATCCTTGATTTTCTTATAACCTGGCATATCATAGGTGGTCATTAAACATCTGTTGAATGAGTAACAAGACCCCAAATGACTAAGAGAAAATAAATGGAGAAAGTGTCATTAGATAGGAATAAGCAAGATACTCTAGAGATTAAAAGAAAGGACAATGTACAAGACTGCATGGAATTATTCAAGCTATGTCATTAAAAATGGATTTGAATTTGATAGGCTTAAAGCAAGCAGAGGCAATATCAAGGATCAAGGAAAGCATGGGGTACATTTGGCCAGAGCATGGAGTAATGTGGATGAGGGGAGATGTGACAGAGAATATCAGGCAGGGCCTTATTGGATTAGGTAGGCATTGAATACCAGCAGGGTGATCGATACTTTGGAGGGCAACATAGAACCACTGGAGGTTTTTAAGAAAGGAAGTGCCAACAGAGTTGTCTTTGGGGATGCTTTGTCTGGCTGTAATGGCAGAGGTTGGCACAGGGAGAGACTATTTTTTTAGTAAAGGTTAGGTCTCATGATCTCTTATGGTCCCTTCTAGCCCATGATGCTGGTATCCCCGGAGTTCTGTAGGATTTGCCTTTTCTTTCGTAAATTTGAAATGGAAAGTGGAAAGAATGTGTCCTGGAGAAGGCTTTTTGGGAGGTGATTTCTGTCAAAAAGGATCCAGAGCAGTACTCAATAGGGAGTGAATCACTCATATGGTCAGGGAAAACAAAGGCCAAAACTTTCAAGAACCACCTGAGTCTGTAGGGAGCTTGAGAGTATGTAGCAGGTAGAGTGTACAGTAGTCACTCTCTATATCGGGGTTCACTTATTGCGGCCTCATTGTATCACGGAATTTTTAAAAATATTATATTTAATTATTTATTGAGGATTTTTTGCTATATCGTGGGATTGTGCGCTATATCGCAGGATTTTCTGGTACTGTATACGTATGTTGTTAAAGTTACATAGGTTTAAGAGTGTAGAATATGTTTAAGAACATAAGTAGTGTTTATAAAAGTGTGGAAAAGGTTAATAAGGGACTGGGAATGGTTTCTAAGTGTGTGGGAAGAGCTTATAAAGCCTTAAAATATATATAAATACTAAATTTAAGGTTCCTACTTCGCGGATTTTCACCTATCATGGGGGGTCTAGAATGTAATACCCGCGATAAGTGAGGGAATACTGTACATAATCAAATGACAGTTGCAGAGTTCACATTAGGTGCTCAGGACTTGGAGCACCGTGGGGAGACCCAGGTGGGGACAGCATCAGTTATTGTGACGATGGGATAGAGGTGTGGAATAGGCTGCTTGCTCGAAGTATATCAGCAGGTTTGCTGGGGCACCAACTTCGTGCTCAGTGGCCTGAAACATCCAGGCCTCCTTACCTATGCTTGGTTGGGTACCTCCTAGCATAGTCTCCTGAGAAGCGGGAAGCCAGAGCAGGACCACTGCTTTTAGAAGCTCTATGGTGCATTGTTGCAAAACTGGCTTAAGCCTGTGACTAAATTTATCAGGAAACCTGAAACCCTTCCTCCTTGTCGCTAGCTGACAGTTGTTCTTATTTAAATCTTCTCCATATTTGCCTAAGTTATGCTGCTGAATATGGCCTCTTTGATTTCTGTTCTGCTGTGTTGGGAGTGGGAAAGAGACCCCCCCCCAACCCCCATCTTAAATGGGTTTGCCTGCAGGTGGCCCCAGCCAAGGAAAGCTGTTGTGGGTGTTTTCAGGGTGGTATAGGCCGGGTTTAGCCAGCTCGTTTGCTGTCCTCTCAATTTGGATGGCCTGAAGCCTTTATTGTTATTGAACTTTTTGCAGCCTTAATGAGGCCATCTGATATGAAAAATCTACAAAAATCACGTACTCACTTCTCCTCTGCAGAACTCAGTCAAGTATGTACTGAGAGCCTGCTAACACTCATTCTGACTATCTGTCATAGTCTCATAGCTGGGAAAACTCAGCAAGTCAGAGAGAGGCAAGAACCAGGCAAACATCAATATTGAGAGCTCTCTGGAGTCAACCCCAAGCATCTTGCATGCATTATCTTTTACTCCTCACAGGGAACTCTGTGAGCTCTGTGAAGTGGGTACTCTGAGCCTCTTTCTGTATATGGGCCACAGAGATTATTTTCCTAATGTCTAAGAGCTTTTAAGTGGTGGAGCTGAACCTGGAACCTGGGTCTTCCTTAGCTTGTGCCCTCCACTACTGGACTGGACAACTGCTTAAGTCACTCAAATGCTAAAGGCTATAATTGCAATGCAGGAGAAGAAAGCAAAACACAGAACTACTTAGTAGGTTTCTTAATACGTGTGATCCAAAACTTTAAGCTAAGAGGCAATAAATTGGGCTCATCATTTTGTTAGGTGAAAGAAGGCTCAGGTGACTTACCTCATTTTGTTGTTTAACTTGCCTATTTAAAAAAAAAAATCCTCACTGAGAATGATTATTGATTTGGAGAGAGAGAGAGAGAGAGAGAGAGAGAGAGAGAGAGAGAGAGAGAGAGAGAGAGAGAGAGAGAGAGAGAGAGAGAAGGGGAGAGAGGGAGAGAAGGAGAAGGAGAAAGAAGAAAGGGACATTGATGTGAGAGGGAAACATCAATTGGTTGCCTCCCATACCTGCCCAGACCAGGGATCAAACCTGTAACCTAGGTATGTGCCCTGACCAGGGAACGAACCTGCAAAATTTTTGGTGTACAGGATGACGCTCCAATCAACTGAGCTATGCCAGGCCAGGTCCAACTTGCCTATGTTTAAGGGAGACTCTCCCACAGTGGGGTGGGAGGAAAGACTTAGGACCAATTGTTTCTTAGACTGTCTTCTCTGTTGCTCTATCTTCCTCTTTCCCACTCTGATTTGCATTCTGTCCCTAGCTCCCCAGAGACTTAACAGTCCACCACTTTATAGTTGACCTAGAGAGAGATTCTATCCTAGGAATTTTGCTCCACTCATACCTATAGATTTTCCTCTTCCCACTGTAGGGAACATCCAAGCTGAGGGGCTTTTGCATCAAGTACTGGAGAGATTGTGGAGGTCAGGAGTAGCTGATATTGTTTTGAAATAGTTCATTGAACCATGTTTGGCCATGTCTGTAACAGGTGCTGTAAAAGAGAACAAATAGAGCCAATTATGATGTCAGGATCCCTGGGGTGGGGAAAAAGGAATAAATTAAAGCACAATATCTTGGCACTTTGCTTTTTTAACCTCCTTATTAAATTATGATTTCTGTTTGAGGAAAATAAACTGGGACAAAGAGTATGTTTAGAATACAATCTTTGTGTTTTATTTATTTATTTATTTATTTATTTATTTTCAGATTTAATGTGTTTTATTGATTAAAATATTACATTTGTGCCAATTTCCCTTCCCTCTGCTCCCCTCCACCCGGTGGCCCCCCTCCCTCCAGTTGTCCCCCCCTTTTAGATTATGTCTATTAGTTGTGCATACAGTTCCTCCCAACCTCTCTCCGTCTATTCCATTCCCTCCTACCATGATCCCCAATTCCTATATCATCTCCCTCCCTCTCCCCACTCCCCCTCCCTGTTGACCTCCCCCCAATATGCTTCCCGTACCCACAGTTCCTTTTCCACTCTCGTTGCCTGTTTAGTTTGCCTTTGTTTCATCTCCCTAGCTTCTGTTTTTTAAACCAGTCCCTTTAACATCTCATATAACAGTGGTTTGGATCTAATGAACTCTTTCAGTTTTATTTTGTCCTGGAAACACTTTCTCTGTCCTTCTATTCTGAATGACAATTTCACTGGATAGAGTATTCGTGGTTGTAGGTTTTGGATTTTCATTACTTTGAATATTTCTTGCCAGTCCCTTCTTGCCTGTAGGGTCTCCCTTGAGAAGTCAGCTGTTAGTCTTAATTGGGACACCTTTGTACATAATTCTTTTCTTCTCTCTTGCTGCTTTTAAGATTCTCTCTTTATCTTTAATTTTTGACATTTTGATTATAATGTGTCTTGGAGTGGTTCTCCCTGGGTCCAGTCTCTTGGGAACTCTCCTTGCTTCCTGGACCTGCAAGTCTATTCCCTTCCCCAAGTCTGGGAAGTTCTCCTTTATTATATTTTCACTCAATTTTTCAAGTTCTAGTTCATCTTCCTCACTCTCTGGCAAACCAATGATTCTTATGTTGGGCCTTTTATAGCTGTCCCAGAGGTTTCTGATCCTCTCATTGTTGCTTCCCATTTCCTCTCTCTGCATTGGTTGTCTGCTTGTTCCTTCTCCATATTCCAGTTTGTTGAAATGAACTCTGGATTTTTTTTCCTCACCATCTGTCTCGTATGCGGTTTTGTTCCTTTCGTTATGAATGTTTTTCACTTCTTTCTTATCTTTTTCCTGCTCTTTTGTGAATTCTGTAAGCCACCTGATAACAATGGCCCAGAACTGAGCCTCTGACAGGTTTCTTATCTGTTCATCTGTCAGGTTCTCTATCTGTTGCCTGGTGAGCTGTGTCACCGGGATTTCTATAGTTGTCTGCCTCATTTTGACAGATGCGTTTTGTTTTCTTGGGCCGGCTGTATGGGGCAGTGCCTGTGTACGCGTCACAAGTCAGCGACCGGCGTCTGTCTGCGACCTATTTCGCAGCCCTGTGGTGCTTTCTTTGGGGGCGGGGGTCCAAGATGGATTTACACAGTTATTCAGCTAGGAGACCGGGATCCATCCTCCCGCCCCCCTGGGCCTCACTGTTCAAGGCGATGCGGTGGCTGCTCTCCCCAGCGCTGGGGTCGCGCACTGCCAGGGGCCCGACCGCAGCCGGGATTTCTTGCCGCCCCGCCGCGGTCTCAGGTGCGATCGCAAACAGCGCTGCCCTCTTTAACTCTTACCTGCCCAAATGGCACCGCTGGTTTATAACTTCATATGTTGGGCTTCCGTGTAGTTTTATTTTCTGGAATTTCTAGTTATCCTTTGTTTTGAAGTAGTTGTATTCCTCTCTAGTTGTAGAGGGAGACCTAGCGTGTCCGTCTAAGCCTCCATCTTGGCCCCCTATTTATTTTTTAATGTTTTTTAAAAAAATATCTTTTTTAGGATTTAATTTATTTATTTTTAGAGAGAGGGGAAGGGAGAGAGAAAGAGAGGGAGAGAAACATCAATGTGTGGTTGCCTCTCTCACACCCCCAACTGGGGACCTGGCCTGCAACATGGCATGTGCTCTGACTGGGAATTGAACCAGCAACACTTTGGTTCGCAGGCTGGTGCTCAATCCACCGAGCCACGCCAGCCAGGGCAATCTTTGTGTTTTAAATTTGACTAAAGAGTGGTTTTAGCACTTTCATTTAATTCTCAGTCAACCTGTGTTTGAAGTGTCAATTAACCAATAAGTATTATGAAAAATAAGAGTCAGAAATGGTTGCCACTCCTGTAATGAGCTGGTAATGAAATTGTGCCTCGGTGGGAAATGCAGGCACTCTGGAATCTCCTATAGTCTTTTCTAGAAAATGAGCAATAGTGAAGCTAAGGACCCTGATCCCTGGGAAATAGGCATATTTAACTCCTTTGGTTCCAATTTGCTGTTTTTCTACACCTCATTATTAAGTGAAGTTTATTGCCAGTAACTCATGGCTAATGCCCATAATGGTGAGAATTTTATTTTATTTTATTTTACACACTCTGGAGGCTTAAAACACCTCTCTACTATGTTCTTTTTTTGTTAAGTATCTTTTATTGATTATGTTGTTACAGTAGTTCCAGTTTTTTTCCCCTTTGCTCCCCTCTGCCCAGTAACCCTCTTCCCTCCACCAATCCCACCCCTCTTAGTTCCTGTCCATGTGTCGTGCATATAAGTTCTTTGGCTTCACCCTTCCCTATGTTATTCTTAACTCCCCCCTGTCTATTTTGTACCAGCCGATTATGCTTCTTAATCTCTGCACCATATCCCCATTTCTCCCTCTCCCCCCTCTCAGCTGATAACCCTTAAAATGATCCCCATACCTATGATTCTGTTCCTATTCTTGTTTGCTTAGTTGGATTTTGTTTTTATTTTTTAGATTCAGTTGTTGAGAGTTGTGAGTTTGTTGTCATTTTAGTGTTCATAGTTTTGACCTTCTTTTTCTTAAGTAAGTCCCTTTGACATTTCATATAATAATGGCTTGATGATGATGAGCTCCTTTAGCTTTACCTTGTCTGGAAAGCTCTTCATCTGCTCTTCCATTCCAAATGATAGCCTTTCTGGATAGAGTAATCTTGGATGCAGGTTGCGTTTCATCACATTGAATACTGCTTGCCCATCCCTTCCTGCCTGCAAAGTGTCCTCTGAGAAGTCAGCTGATAGTCCTATAGACACCCTCCTGTGGGCAACTCTCCATCTCTCTCTTGCTGCCTCCAGGACTCTCTCTTTATCTTTCACCTCTGGCATCTCAATCATGATGTGTCCTAGTGTGGTCTCCTCTGGGTCCAGCTCGCCCGGGACCCTCCGTGCTTCCAAAACCTGTATGTATGTCCATCTCCTTCACAAAATTTGGGAAGTTTTCCTCATTTTTTGAATTCTTCCTCATTCTGCACTGGTTGACTGTTTTTTCCTTCCTTATGTTCCAAATCATTGATATGAACCCCGGTATTCTTCCCTTCACCATTGGTTTTGTGTGGATTTTCCTTCGTTTCACTTAGCATAGCCTTCACTTCCTCTCTTATGCATTTGCCACACTCAAGCATATATGTCAAGCCTGTGAGCATCTTTATCACCAGTGTTTTGAACTCTGTGTCTTTTAGGTTGTCTATCTCCTCATCTGTTAGGTTGGCTATCTCCTCATCACTTAATTCTCCCACTGGAACCTTGATTCGTTCTCCCTTTTGGGCCATACTTCTCTGTCTCCTCATTCTGACAGACTCCTGTGTTTGTTTGCCTTCGCGTCCCAGGTAGAGCTGTTGCTCCTGTTATGTTGTAAGGGGCGGAGCCTTAGGGATTCATCAGTACATGGCGACTTGTTTCACCACGTTGTGGTGCTGTATGTGGGGGAGGGGTCCGAGAGAGAGCAATGCCGCCTGCCTGGCACTCGCCCCTTTTCCAGGCACTTCTCCCCCTTCCATATGGGACTGGCGCCCCTCTAGCTGCTGCCCTGGCCATCATTCCCAGAGTGGGTGGGTCTGCGGACGTTCTAGGACCATGGGGGCCCTTTAAACAAGCGGACTCTGCTGAGAGACCGGCAGTTTATGCCTCCACCTTAACCTCCACTGGTCTACACAGTCAGAAGCAATGAGGCTTGATTTTCCCCAGTTTTGGGACCGTGGACTGCTAAGTCCGGTGAGGAGCTGGGAAAGCTCCCCAGGTGTCCCTCCTGACTTTAAAACGTGTGACTGTGCTTTCTGCCAGCCTGCTGCTGCTGTTGCCACCACACCACGTCCTCTCTGCCCTGGCTCTGCCCCTCCTACCTGTCTGGATGAGTATTTCTTCTTTATATCTTTGTTTGCAGGACTTCCATGCAGTTTGATTTTCTGGAACTTCTGATTGTTTCTAGATTTGAGGTAGTTGTATTCCTTCTTAGTTGTGGAGGGAGATGCAGCATGGCTGTCTATGCCTCCATCTTGGCTGGAAGTTCTACTATGTTCTTCCTCTAGCTCTCTCCTACCCAGATTTGCTACCTGAGAGGATAGACAAGAATTTTTAAAATGTAGTTTTATTTGACTCAATTCCTAGGTGGGTTTAGAGAGTTGAAAGTACTATAGCTGTGCTGTGGTTTATTTTCAACTGCCTGGCCCTTAGTCTCTTTTTGATTCCCTTTGTCTTTCTAATTTTATTGAGACGTTTCTCGGTCTCCTCACCCTTAACACATATACACAGTTGAAAATAGATGGAAATTTGAATATATTCAAGATTTTGTAGAGATGAAGGCGTATGTGGTAAGTGGGGAGCATATTTTAAAAAAATAAAAAGAAATGGCAGGAATGAGTAGATCACAGCAGTCAACAGGTTTAGTGAAAACCAGAGGTGGATCCGGTCAAGATGGCGGCATAAGAGGAGATGGCTCGCCTCTTCGCACGACCACATCAAAATTATAGGTAATATATAGAAAAGCCATCCACCAGAACCATCAGAAATTGACTTAATTATCTGACAACTACAAATTAAAGAAAGTACATCCATCGAGACAGGTAGGAGGGGTGTAGGTGTGGAACAGGCTGGTCCCACACCCACATGTGGTGGATAAAAACTCATGAGGGGCATCTCAGGAGCGAGGAGTCCCAGTCCCACACCAGGTTCCCCAGCCCAGCGTTCCAGTGCCAGGAAGATAAATCCCTACAACTTTTGGCTGCAAAAAACCAGCAGGGATTGAGTCAATGGAAGAAACTGCTGGAGCCCCAAGCAGTTCATCTTAAAGAATCCACACATGGACTCATTTACTAAGACTCACTCCCTCTGAGCTCCACCACTGGGATAGCAGCTTGAAAGGCACCAGTGGTATACAAGGAGAAACTGAGTTATCTGGCATCAAGACAAGTGCAGACCATTTTCCCTTTTCTAAACCCTCCCCTCATACAGCTGGCAAGCTGGTGCCATATCAGCCTGGCTAACACTGTTTGAACCACCTTGGAGATCCCCAGAGATTCTACCCCACCCAATGTATTGGCCAACCCAAGCTGATTTTCTATATGAATGGCTGGTCTTGGCTCATGCTTCACAACTTTCTAAATCCTATCAGATAAGCAACAGCTGGCCTCAGTGAGCTCCAGGCCTGGCACTGGCTGCAGCCAGATTAGATTTACAGTTTGACTTTGTCTGGGAATCTCCAAGTCCAGCACAAGTAGCAGTCATCTCAAATTGCTTTATAGCTCAGGCAGGGTGCCCCGGGCAAAACACAGGTGGGGGCTGACCTTGGCCTGCACCACCCAGGAAACCCCAGGGCCAGTGCACCCAGTGTACAGCTACAGACCACAGTGGAGCATCACCACTCTTCCTGTGCCCAGCAGATCTTCCACGGAGGGTGGAGGTTGGTCAGTGGTCTCAGCCAGTCCTTACAGTTGACTGGCCTGGGTAAATCCCTCCCATTGATCTATCAGCAGCAACCAAGGCTCAGCTACAAGAGGAGAGTGTACTCAGCCCACATGAAGGGCACACCTCACGTACCCAGCTTGGGTGATAGGGGAGGCTGTGCCACTGGACCCGATAAGACACCTACTCAATTAGGTCATAACTACAATGACACAGAGTCAAAGCAGCTCTGCCTGAAACACAGAAACAAACACAGGGAGGCTGCCTAATTGAGGAGGCCAAGAAATATGGCCCAAATGAAAGAACAACAAAATCCCAGAAAAAGAACTAATTGTAATGGAGATAGCCAACCTATCAGATGAAGAGTTCAAAACACTGGTGATCAGGATGCTCAGAGAAATGATTGAGAACAGCCACAAAATGAAGAAGTGAAATTTATGCAAAGTGAAATAAAGAAAAATATAAAGGGAACCAACAGTGATGGGAAGGAAGCCAGGATTCAAATCAACAATTTTGAACAAAAGGAAGAAATAAACATTCACCTGGAACAGAAAGCAGAAACAAGAATTAAAAAAAATGAGAGTCTTAGGAACCTCTGGGACAACTTTAAACATATCAACACCCGAATCACAGGGGTCTGAGAAGGAAAAGAGGAAGAGCAAGAAATTGAAAATTTATTGAAAAAATAATGAAAGAAAACTTCCCTAATCTGACAAAGGAAATAGACAAACAAGTCCAGGAAGCACAGAGCGTCCCAAACAAGTTGGACCCAAAGAGGACCACACCATGACACATCATAATTAAAATACCAAAGGTTAAAGACAAAGCGAGAATCTTAAAAGCAGCAAGAAAAAAGCAGTTACCTAAAAGGGGTTCCCATAAGACTATCAGCTGATTTCTCAAAAAGAAACTTTGCAGGCAAGAAGGGACTGGGAAGAAGTATTCCAAGTGATGGAAAGCAAGGACCTACAACCAAGATTACTCTATCCAGACTTCCGGCCAAGATGGAGGCTTAGACGGACATGCTCGGCCTCCCTCTACAACTAGAGAGGAATATAACTACTTCAAAACAAAAGATAACTAGAAATTCCAGAAAATAAAACTACACGGAAGCCCAATGTATGAAGTTATAAACCAGCGGCGCTCTTTGGGCAGGTAGGAAGAGCGAAAGTGGGTGGTGCTGTTTGCGGTCGCACCAGGGACCGCGGCAGGGAGAACAATCCCAGTGGCAGGGAGGACAATCCCGGCTGCAGTCAAACCCTGGTGGCTCACAACCCCAACCCTGGGAGAAGCAGCCACCACATCGCCTCGAACAGTGAGGCCCAGGGGGCAGGAGGACGGATCCCGGTCTCCTAGCGGAATAACTGTGTGAATCCATCTTGGACCCCCGCCCCCACACAAAGCGCCACAGGGCTGCGAAATAGGTTGCGGATCGCCACTGGTAGCTGGGCAGTGACGACAAAGCGCCGGCGAGAAAGGTTGTGGATCAGCGCCGGTCGCTGGGTTGTGAGGAGTACACAGGCACTGCCCCCTATAGCCGGCCCAAGAAAACAAAATGTATCTGTCAAAATGAGGCAGACAACTATAGAAATCCCCGTGGCGCAGCTCACCAGGCAACAGATGAAGAATCTGACAGATGAACAAATAAGAAACCTGTCAGAGGCTCAATTCAGGGCCATTGTTATCAGGTGGCTTACAGAATTAACAAAAAGATCTGGAAAAAGATGAGAAAGAATCGAAAAACACTCATACTGAAAGGAACAAAACCACATACGAGACAGATGGTGAGGAAATAAAATCCAGAGTTCAAATCAACAAACCAGAACACAAAGAAGGAACAAACAGTCAACCAGTGCAGAGAGAAAAAACGGGAAGCAAGGAAAATGATGAGAGGATCAGAAACCTCTGGGACAGCTATAAAAGGCCCAACATAAGAATCATTGGTTTGCCAGAGGGCGAAGAAGATGAACTAGAAATTGAAAAATTAAGTGAAAATATAATAAAGCAGAACTTCCCAAACTTGGGGAAGGAAATAGACTTACAGGTCCAGGAAGCACAGAGAATTCCAAAAAAACTGGACCCAGGGAGAACCACTCCAAGACACATTATAATCAAAATGTCAAAAATTAAAGATAAAGAGAGAATCTTAAAAGCAGCAAGAGAGAAGAAAAGAATCATGTACAAAGGGGTCCCAATTAGATTATCAGCTGACTTCTCAAGGGAGACCCTGCAGGCAAGAAGGGACTGGCAAGAAATATTCAAAGTAATGAAAAGCAAAAACCTACAACCACGAATACTCTATCCAGCGAAATTGTCATTCAGAATAGAAGGGCAGAGAAAGTGTTTCCAGGACAAAATAAAACTGAAAGAGTTCATTAGATCCAAATCACTTGTTATATGAGATGTTAAAGGGACTGGTTTAGAAGAAGGAGGATCAAAACTATGAACACTAAAATGAAAACTGCATCACAAGAACCAACAACAGAAGCTAGGGAATTGAAACAAAGGCAAACTAAACAGGCAACGAGAGTGGAAAAAGAACTATAGGTATGGGGAGAGGTCAGCAGGGAGGGGGAAGGGGGAGAGGGAGGGAGATGATATAGGAATTAAGGAGCATGGTAGGAGGGAATGGAATAGAGAGAGGTCGAGAAGAACTACATGGACATGGTCTAAAAGGGGGCTACAACTGGAGGGAGGGGGGCCACCGGGTGGAGGGGAGAAGAGGGAAGGGAAATTGGGACAAATGTAACATTATAATCAATAAAACACATTAAAAAAAAAAAGATTAATCTATCCAGCAAAGCTATCATTTAGAATGGAAGGGCAGATAAAGTGCTTCCCAGACAAGGTAAAGCCAAAGGAATTCATCATCATCAAGTTATTATTATTTTTAAAATACTTTCTTTGTTTATTTTTCTTTATTTATTTTAGAGAAAGGGGAAAGGAGAAAGAGAGGGAGAGAAACATCACTGTGTGGTTGCCTCTTACTCGCGCCCCCAACTGGGGACCTGACGTGCAACCTAGTCATGTGCCCTGACTGGGAATCGAACCAGCGACACTTGGCTCGCAGGCCGACGCTCAATCCACTGAGCCACAGCAGCCAGGGACCAAGTTATTATTATATGAAATGTTACAGGGGCTTATTTAAGAAAAAGAATATCCAAACTGTGAACAGCAAAATGACAACAAACTTGTAACTATCAACAACTGAATCTAAAAAACAAAAGCTAAAACAAACTAAGCAAACAACTAGAACAGGAAAGGAGCCATAGATATGGAGATTATTTGAAGGGTTATCAGTGGGGAGGGAGAAAGGGGAGACTGGGGGAAATGATGTAGGGTTCAAGAATCATAATTGGTGTGTACAAAATAGGTAGGGAGATGTTAAGAATACTATAGGAAAGGGTGAAGCCGAAGAACTTATATGCATGACCCATGGACATGAACTGGGGGGGGGGGGGATTGCTGGAGGGAAAGTAGGTACGGGGCAGAGGGGGACACAGGGAAAAAAACTGGGACGACTGTAACAGCATAGTCAATAAAATATACTTAAAGAAAAGAAAAAGAAAACCAGATGCCCAGAATATGTTTAAAAGCCCAAGTACTCTGATTAAGGGGCTGTGCTGTACCTGTTAGCCTCACCGAGTGTTCTTGTAAGCTAAATAGGGGCATGGAATACATCGAGTCTGGAGGTGGAATGGGGAACAGAGGAAATCAGTGGTCTAGGAAACAGATGTGGTATGCCCATCATAGGTCTCTGGGTGAAAGGAGCCCTTCCTGGTTCTCCATTATTCCATCTCTGGTTTTATTAAAGTTTGGGGCTCTGATAAGTTCCCTGGGCTGATCGGGGAAATCACTGCACATGCTTAAAGGTCCAATGCTTTGGTCACAGGGCCATGATAGAATTTCTAGTTTTTCTGGTTAAAATGCTATACTGCTCTCTCATTCTTCCCATTCCTGACCCATTTCCCCTGGTTCAGGCTTTATTATGTCTGACTAGGTCAAGTATAATAGCTTTCCAACTAGCCTCCATGCTTCTTGTCTCTCTGTTTTGTGTGCTGAGCTCCAAATGCTTCAAAAGGAGTTACAGTACTTATTACCCCCTGACTATGCCCACTTCATTGCTTGCCTGAAAGGTGTTCTCTGGCCTTGGAACTCTAGATGTTGTTACCCCTCTCACTCTTCTACTTCTTACTTCTCAGAGGCAGCAGTTGGTCTTATGTGGTATTCTTCCCAGTGTTTCACACAGCAGGTGACCCTGTGGGTGGTAGAAGGCATGCCTAGAAAAGAGCATCCTCTTCTCCGGTCCTCAGTAAATGTTTGTTGACCAGCCAGTTGTGGCAAGAGCCTCATTGTGTCCTAGATATGATTACTTTTAGCCTTGGCCCTGATGGCTGTTAACAGAGTACCTCTTCAACTGTAACACAGGAAATCTTCTAAGTAGCATTGCTAGTTCTTGTCTTTGAAAATCACTGCTCTTGTGAATTTGGTATTCATATAGAGGTTGGTGACCAGCTGTTGTCTGCCCTTGAGGCTTGGTAAAGAGACATTGATTAGGTCACAGCAGATCAGATTTTGGAGGCTAGTTCTAGAGAGTGGTGAGCACTGCTAGGGTAGCTGTACCCTGAGGGAAACTATGGAGTTTCTTGTTCTGAGGGGCTTTAATGAAGGTGAGAGTTCCACTCTTGCTTGGAAACCATGCCAGAGAACTCTGCTAAGGCCTTCCCAGATTCTAAATTCTGTGAATTGAGTGAAAAATCAGTTTGGAGAATATTGTTAATTATTTTCTCATTTTGTCATTTTTTAGTCCTTTTAGAAAATGCACAAATACAACTAATTACAATCTAGTTTGGTTCACTGTATGTTTTGCTGTTTAAAAAAAGGTCTCCATTTGTGTTTTCCTTAAAAAAAATAATAGCATTAAGCATTACTTCAGAGTTCAACACCCTAGAGAGGTCTGTGCACATTTTTTGTTTTTTTTTTACTGGTTCAGTTCAAGCCCTGCCTTGGAGACAGTATAGATGCTCATTTGTGTGAAGCAGGGAACTTGCCAGGACTTATTTGGGGGTATTGAATAAAAAAGCATGCAGAGGGCTGTGGTAGTCATGGCAACCAGGCCTATAAAGTCTTAGCTCTGATCAGCCCTGGTTAGGAGCTTGGAGGTCTCTGGTGAGGTGAGGGCATTGCTTCCTAGTCCTTATTCCATCTATTCCTTCTGGTCTGGGGAGTGGGGCCAGGGGGTTGGCATTCAAGCTGGCCTTTCTGGAGGCCTACTCTGTGTCTGGTGATGAGCCTGAGCTGTGGGCACAAGTAATTGGTCCCCGCCTTTCAGAAACTCAGCATAATTGGGAATTTTCACTCTTGTTAACACATACCTATGGAACTTGATAAATAAAATGTTTTTGTTTCATCCTGGTTGACATTTAACTTTGTGGGGCTGTGTCTCCTGAAGCACTTTTAACTTCTGAGCACTGATACTGTGTTTTCTTATTTGTTCTTCCCAACAATCCTAACACATTAGGGAAAGCAGACATAGTAGTTTTTTCATTTGACACAGAAAGACCTGAAGAGTCACACAGAAAAAGGGATTTGGCTAAATTCACCTGACACTGGAAGACAGAGCTGAGTGGATAGAAGATTTCCAAGGCTCATGTTTACATGGCTGGAGCAGTCCTTGGTTTTCTGCCATTGTGTCCAGGTATGACTTGAAAGGGCCTAGACATCCCAGGAGGAGGTGGTTTCCAGGCAGAGCTCACAGAGAACACCCCATACATCTCTCCCCTCCCAAAGCCATATAATTGCTGAGGCATCTGATGCCAAGGCAAAATTGAGAGCACTGTGGCACCCATCTTAGTAGGCCCTGTCTCCACTGAAGCAGGGCAATCAGACTGTGGGTGCTAACTGAGGAAGATGCTGCCACCGTGAGTCCTGGAGGGGCAAGGTGTTATTTTTAAAATTAATGTTTTAAAAAATTTTATTGATTTGAGAAAGGGGAGGATAGAAACATTGCTTTGTTGTTTCACTTATTTATACGTTTATTGGGTTATTGGTTTCTTCTTTGTGTCCTGAATGGGGATTGAACCTGCAACTTTGGCATATGGGACAACACTTGAACCAACTGAGATACCTGGCCCGTGCCTTGTGAGGCTAGGTTTTTATCGCTGGACACTGGGATGAGTTGGGACAAAAACTGAGTCAGGCAGTTTGTCAATAGGTGAAACTTTACCAGCAGTCACAAATTGGCTGTGGGCTGAATTAAATTTATGGATATGTTTTGTTTGGCTTTTATATCTTAAAATTTGAGTGGGCATATTTCTGAGCCCTCATCACTTTTTATTGTCTTACAGATGTCCCTCTTTACTTCTCTTTCTTGCTTGCTTCTCATGAGCATTTATGTTTGCTCTTACCTCTTGGATCACTATTGCATTTTTTTCTCTTTTTTTAAACTTTATTTTGTTGATTATGCTATTACAGTTGTCCCAGTTTTTTTCCCCTTTGTCCCCCTCTGCCAGGTATCCTCCTTCCCTCTAGCAATCCTCCCCCCACCACTTAGTCTCTGTCCATGGAATGCGCATGTAAGTTCTTTGGCTTCTCTATTTCCTTTACGAGTCTTAACATACTGTTGTCTATTTTGTACCTACCAGTTATGCTTCTTAATTCCTGTACCTTTTACCCCATTCTCCCCCCACCTGCTGATAACCCTCCATATGATCTGTTTTAGTTGTTTAGTTTGTTTTAGTTAGTTTTTTTTTTTTAGATTCATTTGTTGATAGTTGTGAGTTTGTTGTCATTTTACTGTTCATAGTTTTAATCTTCTTCTATTTCTTAAATAAGTCCCTTTAACCTTCCATTTAATAAGGACTTGGTGGTGATGAACTCCTTTGGCTTTACCTTGTTTGGGAAGCACTTTATCTGCCCTTCTAAATGATAGCTTTGCTCGATAGAATAATCTTAGTTGCAGGTCCTTACTTTCCACCACTTGGAATACAATATTCCCTCACTCATTGTGGGTATTACGTTCCAGACCCGCCCGCAAAGTAGGAACCTCACATTTATTCTACATTCTTAAACCTACGTAACTTTAACAACATACGTATACAGTACTGCAAAATCCCGCGATATAGCGAAAAATCCGTGATAAATAATTAAATATAATATTTTAAAAAATCCCTCAATACAGTGAGGCTGTGATAAGTGAACTACAATATAGTGAGGGCCTACTGTACTTCTTGCCAGTCCCTTCTTGCCTGCAAAGTGTCTTTTGAGAAAATCAGGTGATAGTCTTATGGGAACTCCTTTGTAGGTAACTCTCTGCTTTTCTCTCCCTGCTTTTAAGATTTTTCTCTTCACCTTTAACCTTTGGCATTTTAATTATGATGTGTCATGGTGCGGTCCCCTTTGGGTCCAACTTGTTTGGGACTCTGTGCTTCCTGGACTTGTATGTCTATTTCCTTTGTCAGATTTGGGAAGTTTTCTTTCATTATTTTTTCAAATAAGTTTTTAGTTCCTTGCACTTTCTCTTCTCCTTCTGGCATGCCTGTGATTCAGATGTTGGTACGTTTAAAGTTGTCCCAGAGGTTCCTAATCTCCTCCTTGTTTTTTTGAGTTTTTGTTTCTCCATTTTGCGCTGGTCGACTGTTTATTTCTTCCTTATGGTCCAACTCATTGCTTTGAACCCTGACTTCCTTCCCTTCACTATTGGTTCCCTTTGGATTTTTCTTTATTTCACTTAGTGTAGTCTTCATTTTTTTCCTTAAGCTTTTGCTGTACTCAGTCATTTCTCTGAGCAGCATTATCACCAGTGTTTTGAATTTTGCATCTGTTAAGTTGGCTATTTTCTCTTCACTTAGTTTTCCCTCTCAAGCCTTGATCTGCTCCCTCTTTTGGGCCATACTTCTCTGTCTCCTCAACTTGACAGCCTTCCTGTGTTTGCCTCTGTGTATTATTTAGAGCTGCTGCGCCTGTACATTGTAAAGGGTGGGGCCTTAGGTATTCAGTTCAGGGTGACCCATTTTACCACTTTTTGGCACTGTATGCGGGGGAGGGGTCAGAGAGGGAACAATGCCACTTGCTCTTCACTCTCCGCTTTTCCAGCCACTTCACCTGCTTCCCATATGTGACTGGGTCCACCTAGTTGTTGCCCTGGTCATGGTTCCCAGAGTGGGTGGTTTTGTATATGTTCTAAGACTGTGGGAGCCCTATAAATGGACTTTCCTGAGAGATGGGCATTTTCTTCCACCACCCCAACCCATACTGGTTTTCACAGCCAGAAGCTATGAAGCTTTATTTTCCTGCTGCTGGAACCATCAGCTGTGGGGTCTGGCCTGCAGCTAGGATAGCTCCCTAGGTGTCCCTCCTGGCTTTGATAATGTGTGACTGCTTGTTCTGCCAGCTGGCCACAGCTGCCTAGCCTCCATCACATTGTGTTCCCTCTGCCCTGGCTTTCCATCTCTTCCCCTCCTACCCAACTGAATGATGAGTATTACTACTTTAAATCTTTGGTTCTGGGACTTCCATACAGTTCGATTTTCTGGCAGTTCTGTTTTATTGTTTCGTTTTGTTTTGTTTCGAGGTAGTTGTAATCCTTACAGTTGTATGAGGAGGTGAAGCATGTCTACCTACACCTCCATCTTGGTGAAAGTTCCAGTTGTTACCTGCCCTTCTACCAGGGTTCCTTTTGCCCATGGCCTCAGCCTTTCTAGGCCCATTTTCTTCTTCCTACTCTGCCCAGAACTGTCCTTCTGGGACTGTGTTTAGGTTTTGATCTTAGCTCTCTAAACTGGCACCTAGAAATACTTGCTGTCAGGACTGCATTCTGTTTCAGGATTCAAAAGGATCTTTATCTAAAGAAATGATGTTTTAAAGCGACTTTATTGAGATAAAATTTATATGCCATAAAGTTCACTCATGTAAAGTATACAATAGGAATAATTCTCAAATATCCCTAGATGAGAGATTTACAGACTGTGGTGCTTCATGGACCAGAACCACTTTAAAAGAAAATTTTGGTCATGAGAGGCCAACTTTTTTACTTCACTGACTTAAGGGCCTTAACATTGAAATAGCTCACTATCATCCATCATCATCATTATCTCATTTTATAAAGGGCACTTTTAACACTAAAAAGTATATGAGTAGAAACTATATATCGTAATTTCAGAAAAATAAACTTTTTTATGTTGGACACTTTAACTTTCTTCTTTCAGGGCCATTAGAATGACTTGCCACAATAAACAAACCATCTCAAAAACTCTTCTTAAAACAACAGTAATTCCTTTTCGTATAGCTCTGACTCTTAGAACTGTAGTAATAGTTCGCATACTCTTCAGATGTCCCCAAATAAACAGTTAACCAACCAAGATGTGGAGGAGTGGGACCCACAAAATGGAATATAGATAGACACTACTAAGAAATGAACCAAGTCGTCGGCAGCCGTCCGTCTCGAGAGACGATGGTGTAGCTTCTTAAGAGTCTATCTACACCGCTGAGAATGGCTGTGCAGTCCGACTCGGGAGTGACACGGTATCTGTCTCCTCCTGTGTTGAATCGACATCTTACGATGATGCTGGAGTGTCCTCTCCAGTGAAACTGAAGCTACAGAGCCTGGGCAGGGTGATATGGAGGGTCTGCTGTTGCCCATGCAGCAGACTCCCCCTCTCTTTGCAGCTGAAGGGTCCAAGGGAAAGACGGAGTCAATACAGCTTGGCTTCAGGTGCGCCGCAGGAGTTGCCGGTATTGACTACAACGTCAAACCGCCTTAGGGACTCCGGCTCCGGATTTTCTGTCGGGGTTTACTCCCTTAGCCTTTCCCCTGAAGAGGTATGCCGCAAGGCAGCGGAGGTTTTTTGGAGTCAGAGTTTTCCTTCTCTGATGTGCCCTGACTGGAAGATCGAACCAGCGACACTTAGCTCGCAGGCCGACGCTCAATCCACTGAGCCAAACCAGCCAGGGGAGCCATTATGAATATTCATGAATATAAATGCATAATTATCCAGGTGAGCCTGTGAGCCCCTTGAGGGCAAAGAGCATGATGGCACTTCTGTATCATCAGTCCCAGCAAAGGCATGGTTCAGAGATGGCACGTAGTAAATTTTTTATAAATGGATCAATGAAAGAAGGAAGGAGTTAAGAGGGTAGGGGAGAAAAGAACTAGCCTAAGTGACTTTGAAATGATATATTGATTAGATAATATAAAACTAAAAATAGGTATTGTGAAACCAAAGATTAAAAAACAGAAAAATAAAACTGTACATAAATGTACATAAATGCTGTAATCTAGTTTGGTAAATGTGTTTTTAATTGGGGTACTGGTTAGCAATTTTGGAACTAGTTTATATGTATGCTACAGTTGAACAACAGATAAAGATATTGCAGGTAATAAGAGTAGATTTCTCACTATTGGAGAAAGAAGTTACAAATAAGGAAAGGGGGAAGACAAATGAGCTCTGGTGTTAGATTGGAATATGAGATATAAGTATAAACTTAGTTTTAAATAGATGTATAGACAAATAGATACAGAAGTATATATGTGTTTAAATGCATATATGTGTATGTATACACATACATAAATTTCTTAGCTCTGTTCATTGAAAGAGTCTAGAAACAATGACAGCCTAGTATTAATGAGTACATCTAGTACTCAGATCTTGGTTTCTAAACACTGTTCTTCAATAAAAGAAATGAGGGTACTTTGAAAAGTAGTTGATTCCAAGGCTGGGGAAGGAAGAATACAAGATGAACTTGGAACAATTTATTGAAACAAAAAGGAAAAAAAATACCTGGGTCAAGTGCTGAGCAAGCAGCATTTTTTCCTCATGACCCCTCCCCCATGTACAGCGCCACAAAGTGGTGAAATGGGTCACCCCACACTGATGAATACCTAAGATTCCACCCCTTACAACTTACAGGTGCAGCAGCTCTACCTAATACACAGAAGCAAACACAGGGAGGCCATCAAATTGAGAGACAAAGAAGTATGGCACAAATGAAAGAACAGATCAAATCCCCAGAAAAAGAACTAAGCAAAAAGGAGATAGCCAACCTATTAGACAGTTCAAAACACTGGTGATAACGATGCTCAGAGAAATGATTGAGTACATCAAATGCATAAGGGAAAAAATGAAGGCTACACTAAGTGAAATAAAGAAAAATACACAGGGAACCAACACTGAAGGGAAGGAAGTCAGGGTTTAGTTCAATAATTTGGAACATAAGGAAGAAATAAACAGTCAACCAGTACAGAATGAAGAAACAAGAACTCAAAAAAAACGAGGCAAGAATAAGAGTCTGCAGCATCTTTGAAAGTGCCAACCTCCAAGTCATAGGGGTGCCAGAGGAAGAAGAGGAAGAGCAAGAAATCGAAAATGTATTTGAAAAAAATAATGAAAGAAAACTTCCCTAATTTGGCAAAGGAAATAGACATACAAGTCCAGGAAGCAGAGTCTCAAACAAGTTGGACCCAAAGGAGACCACACCATGACACATCATAATTAAAATACCAAAGGTGAAAGATAAAGAGAGAATCTTAAAAACAGCAAGAGAAAAGCAGAGAGTTACCTCAAAGGGGTTCCCATAAGACTATCAGCTGATTTCTCAAAAGAAACTTTGCAAGCAAGAAGGGACTGTCAAGAAATATTCCAAGTGATGGAAAGTAAGGACCTACAACTAAGATTCCTGTATCCAGCAAAGCTATCATTTAGAATGGAAGGGCAGATAAAGTGCTTCCCAGACAAGGTAAAGCCAAAGGAGTTCATCATCACCAAGCCCTTATTAAATATGAAAGGTTAAAGGGACTATTTAAGAAAAAGAAGATCAAAAGTGTGAACAGTAAATTGACAATAAACTCACAACTGTCAACAAATGAATCTAAAAAACAAAAACTAAAATTAAGCAAACAACTAAAACAGAAACAGAACCATTGTTCTGGAGATCATATGGAGGGTTATCAGAGAGGAGGGGGAAGGGGGAGAATGGGGGGAAAAGGTGCAAGGATTAAGACGCATAACTAGTAGGTACAAAATAGACAGGGGGATGTTAAAAATAGTAAAGGAAATGGAGAAACCCAAGAACTTACATGTACAACCCATGGGCATGAACTAGTGGGGAGGGGATTGCTGGAGAGAAGAGGGGTACAGGGTGGAGGCGGGCAAAGGGAAAAGAAATTGGGACGACTGCAATAGCATAATCCAATAAATATACTTACAAATTATTTAAAAAATAGAAAATGATAGAGGAAGGGACTTGTTAAAGGAACACAAGAGTCAACCAGAAGGAGCTCCTAATTGCCAAAACTGAAACAATTTTAATAATGAAATAAATAATGATAGCATTGAATTGTAAATTATAGAATAAAATACCTGTGAGTCTAGTGGGGGAAGGTAGGGGATGGAGGGATTGAACAAAAAAGGAAAAAGGACTCATGGACATTGATAACAGTTTGGTGATTAGGGTGGGGAGGAATGTAAAGGGGACTAAATGGCAATGGAAAAAATATAGTAAAGAAAAAGAAAAAATATATATGAGTCTGTGCTAGTGTAAGTCAATAATTAAATAGATGGAGAAGTGACAGTTTTTCCTTGCAGTGAAATTTTAATTAATATGTGAGGGAGGAGGGAAGTAGAAAATTGCCATTAAATCATCACCACAGTGGTAATTGTGGCAGAGGGATTCCCCTAATGGTGTGGTCTGAGAAGGAAAAAAAGGGATTTGTTTAGTCTTAAGTATTTCCCCATGATTTATTTTAACAATTCAGTGGTTTTTAGTATATGCACAATATCGTGCAAACATGACTACTATCTAATTCTAGAACATTTTCTTCACCCACAAAAATAAATCTCATGCCCATTCCTCCCTCCCCCTATCCCTTGACAACCACTGATGTGCTGTGTCTCTTGATTAGTATATTCTGGACATTTCATTTAAAAGGAATAATACAAGGATATGTGGCTTTTTGTATCTGACTTTTTTAATTGGCGTAATGTATTCAAGGTTCATCTATGTTATAGTATACATCAGCATTTCTTTTAATGGCTGAATATTATTTCACTCTCTGGATATACCACATTTTGTTTATTCTATCAGTTGATGGACATTTCAGTTTTTCCATAATTTAGCTATTATAAATAATGCTGTAATGAGAATCAATGTACAAGTTTTTTGTGAACATATGTTTTAAATTTTCTTGGTGTGGAATTGCTGGGGTCATGTGGTAACTCTGAGTTCAACTTTGTGAGGAACTGCCAAATTCTTTTCCACAGTTTGGTGGTTTGCAATTTTGGTTTGCTACCGTGAATAGAGATTATTTTTCTTAGTTGATCAAGGCCAGTATCTCCAGTAAGAGGACATATTGACATCATAAACCTTGTGATTTGATGTACTGAGAACACCACTGCATTGTTTATGGGGCTTCTGTCAAGGATGTATGACCTTAGTTTAATCATGAGAAGATAATGGGTAGTCCTGATCAATATTCCTCAGGGTGTCAGAGTCATAAAAGAGAGGGGAAGGCTGAGTTGCTATGGCAAACTATAGGATGCTAGGGAGAAATAACCAAAGGCCATATGAGATCCTGGAACATAAAAAAGGATGTTAATGGAAATGCTGGTAAAGTTTGAAAAGGATCTTTATAGCTTAGTAAATGGTATTGTTAAGTTCCCAGTTCTGATAATTATCTATGGCTATGTAAGATATTAACATTGAGAAAGCCTATGTTAGCAACATATGGAAACTTTGTATTATTTTTGCAAATTTTGTGTAAGTTAAAGATGGTTCAAAATAAAAAGTTAAAAGAAATCCAGTCTTTTATTCTTGCTCACAAGTCTGCACAACAGCTATAACTGGCTGACCATGTCTGGACTTAGCTGGGTTTAGCTCTAGTCTGCAAATTGGATCCATCAGTATCTCATCCTTGTTGGTCTTCTCATGGTGATGGCAGAATTCCAAGAGATGAACCAAACACACAGGTGTGTATCAAATCTCTGTGATGCATTTGCTAACATCCCAATGGCCAAGGCACATTACAAGCCAAGTTCAAAGTCAAGGGTTGGAAAAGTGCACTGTAACACTCTGATCTAATCTTACTCTTACCACGTAAGAGGGACTGCATGGCAAAGGGTGTGAATACAGGCAGGGAAGAAGATAATTCGTGACAATAATGCAGTATATCACAGATTCTCCCCTCTACCCCTGGTCTTGGCCAGTGATTGAAATCAGTGACAGAGAATCCCAATGGGAGTTAAAACTCAAGTATGATGTGGATAAGGCTTCTACTTATTATAGACGGAGTTTCCTCTGGCTGGGGTCTGTCCCCAGGTAGCCACTGGGGGAAACAGACACTGTAGGCTTTGCAGGCTTCTTTGCCTTTCTAGGTCCCCATCTTATTTTCTGCCCGTTTCCTTACTTCCTGCCCCCTCAATCCCTAACTCTTTACTTGCATGTATCTTGTAACTTTCTGTCTCTGCTCTGCTCTTCCCCAATGTGATTCCTTCACAGAGGCCCTAGAAGGATGCAAATCAGATCATTCTCTCTAACTTGGCCTTTTTCCCAATGGGGTAAAATATTCACAATACTGTATTTTCTGCTGCCTCTGCCACTGCTGCTGCCATGGCTGGTTTCGTGTATTTTAAACAAACGTAACCTGTATTTTAAGTTAATGCTATTATGGTTGTTCTTGCCCCCTGTGGTGGCTTATGTGAAAGGAGTAATTTTGGAATTTCCCCAACTAAAATAAATTGATTCACATAAGATCCTAGTTTCTTCCTTGGCCAGCTTAGCATGGTATAACCTATTAACATTTTGAAACTTATAAAGTCATGTACCTTTTCTTTTCCATTTCTAATTTTGATCAAAAGTCAGAAAATTAAATTATTATTAGTAGCAGTAGTTCTGTTACTACTAAAAATAACTATTAACATGACTACTAATTATTATGAATTCCTACTTGCTCTAGTGAAAATCCTTGTTGATCTTTCCACAAACCTCTAGATAAGTTAGGATTTTCTCCCTTTCATGTTTAATTTTTCACTCAACAAATAATTATTGAGGGTTTACTATGTGCTAGGCCCTGGGGATAAAATGGTGAGTATTTATGTTAACTAGGTAAATAAAACTAAAACACACCTACTGATTGGGGTAAAGTGCTATTTTAAAAAAAGGGTCATAGTTCTGTGAAAGCCTTCAGGGAGCAGCCGGATCTGGTCTGGAGAAACAGCGGATGCTCTCAGAGGAAGTGACTCTTAGATGGGATAGAAAACACAAGATGAAGGGTGGGGTTGGAAAGAGCATTCTGGCCAAAGGGAGCAGGAGTGGAATGACCCCATGGTAGGAGGGACCATGGCTTTTTCATGGAATGGAAGAAGGCCAGTGTTTCCTCCAGCATGGGGAGTGAGTTGTGGACAAGCCTGAAGGGACAGGCAAGGGCTAGATACTGAAGGGTATCATTGGCCGGCATGAGGACTTTCATCTTTATTCTAAGAACAGTAGGAGACTATTAAAAGGTTTGAAGCAGGGGAATGACATAGTCAGGTTTGTATTTTGAAAGAAGACAGTCATTCATTATAAAGAATATGTGGATTGGGAGATAAGAGTAGATAGGGGAGGTTAGTTGGAAGGCGCTGGCAGTGTCCAGAGAGATGATGATGGTTTGGACAAGAGCAGTAATGGGGAGATCAGAGAGAAGGGTATGAATTCAAGAGACATAGAGCAGGAAAAATTGCCAGGTTTTGGAGATAGATTGGGTATGGACTAAGGGGTGGCAAAGTAGAGAAATATGCAGGATGACCTGCTTAGCATTCAGCTAGCTGTTCTGTCAGTTTGGGATCTCTGAACACAGGATTTTCATATGTTCAGAGATGAGATTAATGCTAAAGAAGAGACCCCTTTCCCCTTGGTCGTAGGAATAGGATAGACGTTGTTCTTGCTAGTATGTGGCTTCATTTCCTCGCAGAACCATCTGCCTCAGCCATTAGCTCTATTTTCCCTACCCCAGCCTGGGGCTTCCTGATGGCTCACCAAGCCAGCAGCCTCTACAGCAGTTCTTCCAGCCTCTTCTGTTCTTTGCCTCCTGCACGCAGCCTGTCAGTTTCTGTGTCTGAGTCTTTGCATGCAGGGCTCCATCTATTTGGGATTCCCCTTTTTCCCAGTCTGGCTCTCACTTTTTGCCTCATTTAATCCCCGGCTTAACTTTATTAAGGAAGCTTCCCCAAAGGAAGGTTTCCCCTCTCTACCTGAGCATATTTTTTATCCTTGAAGCATTTTGGATAGGTTTGAGGTTAGAAGGGGATCATTATGCACGTACACTCAGGTCCTTAAGTTCCCATTTATATTTTAGCCAAAGATATAGAAACTCCCTGCTGCAGTGGGCTGCCAGAAACAGAATAGTGTGTCTTGGCCTGGTATTTTCTTAGCTCCTTGGTTCTGTGATGGAAGCATGGTGGTTGGTGGAACTTGGAGTTCACTATGGTCTTTTCAGAATTGAGAAAACCTGAATTCATGCTATATCAGTACCCTTTTATACTCAGGGTTTACTGGATCATTTAGAGAAAACTTTAACAGATTGTAAAACCCCTCCTCTTTAAAAATTTTTTTTAAAGTATATTTTATTGATTATGTTGTTACAGTTGTCCCAATTTTTTTCCCTTTGCTACCCTCTTCCCAATATTCCCTTCCCTCCAGCAATCCCACCCCTCTTAGTTCATGACCATGGGTCATGCATATAAGTTCTTTGGCATCACCCTTTCCTATATTATTCTTAACTTCCCCCTGTCTATTTTGTACCAACCAATTATGCTTCTTAGTCCCTGCACCATTTCCCCATTTCTTCCCCTTCCCCTTCCCAGTTGATAACCCTCCAAATGATCCCCATACTTATGATTCTGTTCCTGTTCTGGTTGTTTGTGTAGTTTGCTTTTGTTTTTATTTTTTAGATTTAGTTGTTGATAGTTGTGAGTTTGTTGTCATTTTAATGTTCATAGTGTTGATCTTCTTTTTCTTAAATAAGTCCCTTTAACATTTCATATAATAATGGCTTGGTGATGATGAACTCCTTTAGCTTTACCTTGTCTGGGAAGCACTTCATCTGCCCTTCCATTCTAAATGATAGCTTTGCTGGATAGAGTAGTCTTGGTTGTAGGTCCTTGCTTTTCATCACATTGAATACTTCTTGCCAGTCCCTTCTTGCCTGAAAATTTTCTTTTGAGAAATCACCTGATAGTCTTATAGTCACCCCTTTGTAGGTAACTCTCTGCTTTTCTCTTGCTGCTTTTAAGATTCTCTTTTTATCTTTAATCTTTGGCATTTTAATTATGATGTGTCTTGGTGTGGTCCTCTTTAGGTCTAGCTTGTCTGGGACTCACTGTTCTTCCTGGACTTGTATGTCTATTTCCTTTACCAAATTTAGGAGGTTTTTCTTCATTATTTTTTCACATAAGCTTTTGATTTCTTGCTCTTTCGTTTCTCCTTCTGGCACCCCTCTGATTTGAATGTAGGCATGTTTAAAGTAGTCCCAGCAGTTCCTAAGACTCTCCTCATTTTTTTCAATTCTTGTTTCCTCATTCTATACTGATTGACTGTTTTATTTCTTCCTTGTGTTCCAAATCATTGATCTGAACCTCAGTGTCTTTCCCTTTACCATTGGTTTTGTGTGTATTTTCCTTTGTTTTATTTAGCATAGCCTTCACTTCTTCCCTCATGCATCTGCCATACTTAAGCATATGTGTCAAGTCTGTGAGCATCTTTATCACCAGTGTTTTGAACTCTGTGTCTGTTAGGTTGGCTATCTCCTCATTTGTTAGGTTGGCTATCTCCTCGTTGCTTAGTTCTCCCACTGGAACCTTGATCCATTCCCTCTTTTGGGACTTACTTCTCTGTCTCCTCATCTTAACAGGCTCCTGTGTTTATTTGCCTCTGTCGCACCTGTTACCTTTTTTAAATTCTTGAATGAAGCTTAGCATCAGCAGGGCAATGCCATCCTCTGTCAAGAAAAAGCAGAGTGAAAGCCCAGGTGTCAGAGCAGCATCTCTGCTTCTATATTTCTAATCTCCTGAGGAGCTCTTTCCTGAAATTACTATGCTTATGGCCATAACATTCCTCTTTTGTGTTTCTAGAACCTATCTACCACAGTGTCCTGGTTTATAGTAGTTGCTTGGTAAAGGTTCAATTGCATGAATGAATAAGTGCAACATTCCATTTGTAGTATGTGATCTTACATATTGCTTTTTAACTATTCGTGGTAATTTTGTACAATGTATATGAATAACCCATTCATTCACAACACTTGCTTACCCAGCTATTGGATCACCTCTTCTGGCATAGGTAGACTTAGGTTTTTAGTTTTCCTTGGTTCCAATTCTTGCCTTCTTGGCTTGCCATGTCCTCCTGCCTTTCCATCTCTTGCTTCTTCTCATAAACATTAAGTACCATAAATTTTATGTATCAAGTTCTGGCCTAGGCTGGAGGAATAAAAAAAGGAGGAGATATAGTCCCCATGCTCAGGGAGGAGAGAGCCTTGAATAGGGAGCCTGATTAAATTGATGAGGGTGATGAGGTATAAGCTTGCTAGAATGGCAAGCTGTGTGGAGCTCTGTCAGGGGAGGGACACAATGATGTAGTGGAGGAGGCAGTAATGTGGCCAAGTCCTGAAGGGTAAGTAGGTATTCACCATTCAGTTACTGTACATAACAGAAAGGCTCAATTTGAAGAAAACTGAATGGCTTAAATATACAGGTTCTAACTAAGGGACAGATGCCCTTGCCCTCCTTGCCTCATCCCTTTATTTGATGGAGAATTATGATTGGGGGGTGTGTGTGAGAGAGAAAGAAGAAGGAAGGGAGGGAGCGAGGAGGGTGGGGTAGGGAGGGGGGAGAGACAGAGAGAGAGGGAGGGAGAGAGATGGGGAGATATGGAGGGAAGGTAGGTAGGAGGAGCTATGGATGGATCCAGGTAACTGAATACTGCAGTGTCTGGTCTTCATGAACTATTAAGTCCTATTAATTTGTTAGCCAGCCATTCCAGCAGTGTCCTTCTGAGGGCTGTATACTTCATGAGCCTTCTCTCTTCTTGGCTTTTAGGTCAGGCTGTCCCTGCAGGATCTCATGTGCGGCTGAATCTCCAGACTGGGGCAAGAGAAGTGAAACTCCAAGATGAAGACAAGTTTCGAGATACTTTGAAAGGGTCGAAGAAGGGCATGAGGTACAGTGTCAACCCTAGGGGCTGGGAGACTGACAACACTGATTTTGTAATACTGAAAGTAATGATGATACAATGTGCTTTACCCAAAATTTATGTGACTTTTTAAAAAATTTGGAAGTTAATAGCCTAGAATTTGTGATAAACCTCTCAGGGTTTTATGGAAGTTCACTTCTGTGGTCTTTGGAAAGAAATAGTTTGCAAAGCAAATTGATAATTTAAAAAAGACTGTAGGGGGAATGCTTAACCTGCTTTAAAAATGAAGCTGTTTTTCCCAGTACTTTAAGAGCACCCATTTGAATCCCAACAATTAATGCACTGATTACAGATGAGTCATCTATTCATTAAAACAGGCCTGTTAGGCCTTCTGCTTTGCAGTAATAATTCCTTGGTGAACAATAAAACTGCATTTTGAAGTCTTTAATTCAGACAAACTTTTTATCTTGTTAGTCCATATTAAATTAAAACAGACCCTATTATAGTATAGAACTTCTCCAATGGTAAGAGGTTGCTTTATTTTTTAATAACCAGTTTAGAAGATTTGATTTTGGACAATTCATAGTCTCATTTTTCTGTTATTTGCCTTGAATTACTATGTTTTCTTGGCTTTCTGTTCTCTGCATGAGGGAGAAGGAGGTTGAGGCATGGGATTGCAGGGGCTGCTGGAATTATGCAGTTTGAAAGGTCGGTATTAATACTAGCCATGAAGTTTCTAACACAGGGATTAGCAAATTATGCCCTGTGGGCCATATTAGAACTACTGCCTGTTTTTCTACAGTCCACAAGCTAAGTTGTTTTTAACATTTTTTAATGGTTGGGGGGAAAAAAAAGAATATTTTATAACTTGTGAGAATTATGTGAAATTCAGATTTCAGTGTCCATATAAAGTTTTACTGGAACATAGCTATACATTCATTTATGTATTGTCTGTGGCTGCTTTCTTGCTATAGTGGCAGAGTTGTGTAGTTGGGACAATCACCACAAGGCTCACAAAGCCTCAAGTATTATCTGGTCATTACAGGTAGTTGGCTGCCCCTTTCTAATACCTGTTAAGTGTTGGGAATCAATCATGGATTGAGTGGGGTTAGTGTTACTTAGTCCTTATGTACTTATTATTTTAACAATATTTTGCAGTTAGATATGAGGCAGAAAAAGGGTCCTTAGAGACCCAGTTCTTACCTGAGTCTTTTCCTTGATATACCTGACAAAAAAGTCATTCAGCCTGTCCATGTGCACCTTCAGTCATGTGACATTCACAACCCCACAAAGCAGCCTGTTCGTATTTGGGCAGTTTTTACTGTTGGAAAATTTGACTTTATATTGTGGTAGATAAGGAGATATTTGTCCTCCTTACAGTCGCCCCAAACTGGGAAAGACCTTTATCTTCCCACATCTCTTCAGATAAGCCTATACCTGGGGTGACACAGTTGACACAATGATTCCTTTCTCACAATCATCTAAGAAAGAATGAAATCTCATTGTTGTAACCCTGTCGTCCTCCATCCATCCCCAGCACATGCATACACACGTGTCAGTGTCTCAAAGTACTTCAGGAAGGTTTTTCCCACGTCTAAGCCAAGTCTTATTTTCTAAATAAAGACTTTTTCTTTTTCCTTGGTTTAACAGTACTGAATTAGTAACTAGATATAATTTGGAGTCTTTTACTTGTTGGTTTTAGTACTCTGGTAAGTCATTTCTCTAACACCTGACTGTAGATCATCAGTAGGAGCACTTACTGCTTTGTCTGTTGTTCATATCTTTTTAGAACAGAAGGGTGAGCCACCCAAATGGTCTGTAGTAGACACACCATAGGAGAAATATTTGTCCCCACTCCCAACTCTTTACTTTTCTCCTTTGGAATGTTCCTGGGCAGAATGGTCTCCAGGATATGCTAGACGTATCCTCTTCTCAGCATTTATAGCAAGTGACAAGCCTGTCTAAACAGGAATCCAAAGGCATTGACAAGGTGGTGTGGGTGTTCGCTGCAGTGAGCTCAGGAGCCTCAGGCTGCTTTTGGTGATGACTTCCTTCTCCTGAGGTCAACTTCATCCTGTGATCCTCCAGTTTCACTTCACAGTGTCTTCCTGGCTCTCTAGCACTGTAATGGGAACAGATTCCAAAGGGCAGGGCTAATTTCCAAAATTGTTATAATATTTTACTTATCTGCATGTTCTGTTTTGGATGTGAAGACCCACCACTTTCCATCAGATTGCCAAAGAAGTTGGTGATCGCACAGAGTTAAGAACTAGAGAGAGATGGCGATAGTTCATTAAGCCCAACCCATGGCCTCTTCACTAGCCCTGCTAGGTTTGTGACTGGCCACACGGCAACTGGAGCTATATACCTGTGGGCTCTAAAGCCTGGGACAGGCTCCCTGACTCTGACTTGTCCCAGAGGGTTCTCCCGGCAACTGCCTAACTGTCCGTTGGCTCCTAGCAGCAGGTTTTCCCCTTGCTTTCTGTTTTAGGCATTGCCATCTCCATTGGTGTTAGCCCTTATTCCTGTTAGCATCCCTACAGCACATCTCTCTTTTTGCCCTGAAACAGACCGCTTCTTTGAATCATCCTCCTATGTTTGTAGGGAGAGGGACAAACTACTTCCGAGTTTTCCCATCTTGGACTGTACCATTTACCATGGTACAATACGGTATAGTAGTTAAGCGAGTAGTCGAAGAACAGGGCTATTTAATTGCTCCATTCATCCATTTCACAAAAGACCTATTGAGTACCTATCTGCCAGGCATTGGTGATACAGTAATAAACAAACAGATAAGATGCCAGCCTTATGGAGGCTGGCAGGCAGAAAAACAGGTAAACAAACATGCAAGTAGGTAATTACATATTATAGTAAATGCTAGGGAAGAAATAAACCATGTGGTAAGTCCCTGGAGGAGGTCACTTCAGATAGCATGGTTTGGGAAGTCCTTGTCAAAATGATATTTGAACTGAGACCTGAAGAACGAGGGGAATTTAGTCAATGCGATGGGCTAGTTTTATATGTTTAGGCTTAGCAGCAGTCCCCAATCTTTTTGGCACCAGGGACTGGTTTCATGGAAGACACTTTTTCCACGGACTGGGGGCAGGAGGATGGTTTCAAGATGATTCAAGCGAATTTACATTCAAACTTACCTCCTGCTGTGCAGCCCGGTTCCTAATAGCCCACAGCCTGGCCCTCCCTGAGGTTGGGAACCCCTGGCTTAGAACATTTCAGGCAGAGGGAACAAGAAGCGTCCCTGGCTTTGTCAAGGAAAAGGCTTTGTCAAGTTTAAGAAACAGAAAAATGATCAGGGTGACTAGAGGAGGAGAAGGAAGAAGATTACCAGGAGAAGAGATTAAAGAGGTTTTAAGGGCCCAAATCACGTGGAGTTTTGAGGAGCATGTTGAGTGTTCTTCGCTTAACTAGAATTGTAATGGAAAGCCATTGGAGGATTTGGGGTGGGAAAGTGATTTAATATAGTGTACTTTAGCAAGACCATTCTAGTTGATATGTGTATGGAAAATAGATTGAAGGTAAACAAAAGAAGCAGAGACAATTAAGATGTCATTTTAGGGGATCAGGCAGGAACGAATAGTAGTTTAGGGTGTCATAATAGAGAATGGATGGATTTGTAGATTTAAGCCGGAGGCAGGGTTGATAGAACTTGTTTA
Source organism: Furipterus horrens (assembly GCF_987537825.1). Taxonomy (NCBI): domain Eukaryota; kingdom Metazoa; phylum Chordata; class Mammalia; order Chiroptera; family Furipteridae; genus Furipterus; species Furipterus horrens. Next base: position 74,850,731 of record NW_028327180.1, read on the forward strand.
TGATTTAGATGTAGGGCTGATAAGAAGGTTGGGGGCATGGATTCATATAAAGCCTCATTTTGGGATTTGTCCAACTCTGCATGGAGTTAGTATTTATTGAAGTAGAAAAGGTTGTGAGAGGAACAGATTACTGGGGAGAATCACCAAGACCTATGTTTTAGATGTATTAAGTTTGAGGTGCCAGTTAAACATCCAAGATCCAAGATATATCAGGTAGTTGTACAGGAGTTTGACTAGTATTCAGGGAAGAGAGGGTTGGGGCAGAGATATAAATTTGGGCATCATTGCCTGAAGGATATTTGAAAAGAATTAGGGGAAAGTATAGAGATAGAGAACAGAATATTGTCCAGAATTGAAGTCCAGGGCATTCCATCATGTATAGGATTCATGCAGGAGATGAGGAAGGGGAAGAACCAGGAGAGTGGGTTAACAAGAAGCCAGTGAAGGGGAGTAAAGGAGGGAGGGATAAACTGTGTAAAGACTGCTGAGTGGTTGAGAAACATGACATTAGTGAAGAGTCTGTTAGATTTGGCCACCTATTATTGGTAATTTTGATGAGCAATTTTAGGAGAGGTGTAGAAAGAGAATCCAGATTAGAGCAAATGGCAATGTAAAGAGCAGTCAGGGAAGTGAGGATAGTAAGTGAAGACATTGTGTTCATAGCTGTACTCTGAACGGGAGCAGGGAAATGGCATGATAATTTGAGACTGTGGGGTCAAAATTGTGTTGATATGCTGATGGGAATAATCCAATCAAAGGCAGAGACTGATGATGCAGGCAGGAGCTAGTGGAATAATTATGGAAGTTGAACTTTTGAAAAGGCAAGTGGATTCTGGAGCTTAATAAGTTTAATAGGAGGAGGGACACTCTCATCTATTATAATAGAAGGGAAAGCAGAGAATGTAGATTTAGGTGCAGGTTGGTGTGTAGAGCTGATGTTGGGAAGACGAGGGATTTCTTGAACGCCTGTTTTTCTCAGTAAAGAATTAAGTGGGAATACCAGCTGAGAATGGTTGTGTGTGCAAGAGTGTAGACGTGTGTACACCCTTGTGGCCTGGAAGAGCAGTAAACAGAGATATGAGACAATGGGATTCTTCTTGACCAAGTCTTAGAGGAGGATAAGTTTAAGCTATGGCTCTAAATACTTAGTTCCTTCTTAGGGGAAAGGGGCAGAACAGTGGCTTCCTCAAGCAGCTGGAATTGGGTGATATTCTGCCAGGAGAGAGAATTTGTCCCATATCTTGTAGGATTGTGGTAATGATTTGAATGAAATACTACTTTGAAAGGAATAGCACATAGTGCCAGACACATGGTTAAGTGCTCAGTAAATATGAGTGGTTAACTATTAATAATTAGTTTGGGAAGACTGAGGTTTAAAGAAGACAAGTGTTTTTCTTAGCACCCTAAAAGGTATCTAGACAAATCAAAGACTGAATGAGCAAAGCTCTGAGAGGATGCCCTTCTCATGAGGCCTGTTAGAATCTTGGGCTATGAGACTGATGTGCTCATCTTGCCTGGAGCAGAACAGTCCAATAACTTCTTCCTCCCCAACCTAGATATATCTCCTGGGTTAAACTTAACCATATCCTCTCCCACCCCTGCCCCCATGACACACACACACACACACCTGGACAGACTTGTCAAGCACAACCCACATTCTATACTTCCATTTGTCCATATTACTCTTGCTTCTACCTCTGTTAACTGAAATGACTGCTGGTGGTAAAACCTGCCCCCACCCCTCACCCCTACCCCCACTGCTATGAATGCCTTCTCAGTCAAGATGAATGGGTTGTGGCTTGGATCAGATCCAGGGGTCTTTGTGAGGATATCATTCTGTAGTCTTTGCCAGGTTCCTAAGCTTACATCCACATCAGTTCCTTTCTTCCCTCTTCTTGGAGGCTAGCCATGGAAGGTGGCTGACCTTGATTCTAATCTTTGGTGTCTTAAATCCATTCTTTCGTCAGGTTGACACGTACCTTCTGCATCTACTCTGTGCTTGGAGGTTAGTCTTAAAGATGTGAATTTATCCAGCCTGTTTTTGTGAAGACAGCCTGGCTTGTCAAATCAGGTCAGGCACATGCTGGGGAGGGAGGGGGGCTCAGGTCTCTGTTGGTTTCTTTCCTAAAAAATATAAATAGGGTCTGTGTTATTCCCTCTGTCTGTATCTAGTACCCTTCAGGAGGTCCTGCCCTGAAATGTGCTGAGAGAGCAGCGTTGCAGGAACATTCCAGACTTGTTTTTGCCTGAGTAGCTGGCTGAGAGCTCTCTGTCCATGCTGGACCTCTGTCCTGTCCCATGCCATTTCCTCCTCTTTCATGAAATGACCCCATCTTCAGCTGTGTCTTTCCTCCTCTAGCTTCAAGGTAAGATCACCGTGTTGGACTTCTGGCTGACCAAAGGTAAAGGTAGAATAAGTGCACTCTGAGTTAGAACTGGCCTGGCTTAACATGCCTTGGAGTATCAGCCACCCATGGGAGGTTTCTTTCTTGGGAAAGATGGTGCCTTCCCTCTGACTCTCAACTTCTCTTTGGACAGGCTGGACATCAACACCAAAACCTATACCTCTCAGGACCTCAAGAGTGCACTGGCAAAATTCAAGGAAGGGGCAGAGATGGAGAGTTCAAAGGAAGACAAGGTATGTGATATTCTTTCTAGGGAGTTAATATAAGTCTTCAGGATGGCCTTGAAGTGAATCACTTTTTCCTGAAGCTTTTTCAATACACATGGGATAATAATAATAATACTGTAAAATAATTAAAGAGCAGTTAATGCCAAATAAATAACCATTATAGACTATTGAAAAAATTCTGAGAACATTGCTGTTATTGGTTAGGTTAGGATCCAACTTCCCATTACATGTTTGGGGAAGTTGAGGCACAAAGCAGAGATGGCTGTACTCTCCATTATCACAGACATGAGTGAAAAGAATAGAGGTTAAAACCTGGATCTCACTTCCACTTGGATTACTACAAGTTTTAAGGACAGAGGTGCTGGACCAGGAAGGACAAAGCCTGGGTTCTTGTCCTTTGAACATATAGCAAATGTGTTTTTTTTTTTTTTCAGGCCTCAAGGTTTCTTAAATATACAACATAGGGCTGGGACAAGCTGGTGGCTGAGGTTTCTACCAGTTCTAAAGTCCACAAGCTAAGGGAATGGAAAGGAATAAGAGGCGGAATTGCAGATCTTTGGCTTGGCCCTTAATGTCTGGGAGGGCTTGTAGGTACGGATCTATACCAGAAAGAAATCTTACTGTTAGGTGAATCTCATGAGTTCATGCAATAGCTAGAGAATGTAGCAAATCCAGTTGAGTCCTGTCCTTAAAAGAACCTCCTTAGATGGCTGCCTTCGAGACTTTTTTTTTTTTTAGACCTTTTTAAGTTCTTGCTCTTTCTTCTCCTTTGCTTTGTCTGTCTCTTTGCTTTGCTTTGTCTACCTGTCTGCCTCTGCCCCAGAATCCTGGCAATATTTTGGAGAAGTAGCATCAGGTTCTTGACAGCTTGTTTGTTAGTGGAGGAGGCCTAAGTTACTTGTGCCCTTTAGAGTAAAGTATTTCTGAGACAAATGAGCCTTTTTTTTTTTTTTTTTTTTTAATGTGGGAGAAAGTGTGTATGGTATGAGAAAGTGATTAGCAGAATGGCAGTAGCAGCAGCAATGGGTGAAGGAAGATGATGCATAAATTCCATCCTACCACAGGTGTATTAACTGAGGGGGTGAGAAAAGCAAATCCCCTGCCTGGTAAAGGTAAGGCCAACAGGAGAGCTGGTGCATGGAACAGAGAGATTAGTGTTCCTGTGACCAGGGTTTGGGCTCATTCCCACTTATTTATCCCCTCACCATGGGCTCCATGTGGGGCTGGCAGGAACATAAAACCAGCCTTTTTTCTTTGTCTTCTCTATTGATGGAAGACACAGTGCACCTCTGTCTCTTCTCCTTGTTCTCTTTAATGACATTCTTCCATAATTCAGTTAGAGGAGAAAAGTATGAATTTTTTTCCCTTTTTAAAATTAATTTCTTTTTTTTAATCATTGTTTGATTACAGTTGTCCCAATTTTTCCCTTGTTGCTCTCCACTGAGAGAAGTATGCATATTATGAAAATATTTTTTAATGTAAAAACAGATTAAATTTTCAGTTGTTTTGCAATTAAAAATAATACTCTCCCTTTGCAAGGGGAGATCCCAATACCAGTACCCAAGTGCATGATCCCCATCCCTGTCCTGGCTAATTTGAGTCTACTGCCACTTCTGAGATACACTGCCACATTCTTTCTTTACTTCTGTGAAAGTCAGATTGTTAGCTTCTTCATTGAGGTTCTGAGTCCTGGGATCTTTCTCCAGCTTTCAATTGGAGCCCGTTTGGACTGACTCTGCTCACTGCCAGTGCACTCTGACTGGCAAATAAATTGATTTGAAGTATATAGATTGGAGAGTTTCTTACATGTCCTAAGCTACTGGCTGCAGATGCCAACATACTTTTTGTTTATCAATATTTAATGGCTTGGGGTGGTGAATACACAAAATAATATACAGATGATTTATTATAGAATTGTACCCTTGAAACTTATATAATGTTATTAACCAATGTCACCCCAATAAAGTAAAAAAATGTTTAAACCCAGCTTGTGTGGTGTCTTGCAAATACAGGATGATGCTTTTGCTATTTATAAAGACACTACTGTGAGATAGTGCGTCATATCCTGTCATTTGAGGGAATGTTTTTTGAGCCTAATTTTTTGGGGGGAAGGGCATCAGTTCTGTTGTATCCATTGGTACCTTTGTAGATTTAAGTGAATCAGTCCTTTCCAGAGTCACTTGCTTTGTGGAAAAGCTCTGTTTTGTTCAACACATTAGGGCTGTTATTATTGAAACTGATTTCTCTATTACTATACAAATTGTTTGATGCTTAATGTTTTATCATGTCAGCTGTTGTTCACCTGTGTCCTATAAATGGCTGCATTTTAAAATACAGCCTCCTTAAACTTTTGATTCTGGACAAGATGAAATACACTCATTTTTCTTCATTCTTCCTAATAAGGACAATTAAAAACCTTGGATGTGATACTAAAAGTAAATATAGGAAGACTAAAAGGTGGGAAGAAGGCAGACTGGTTAGGGACCTTGGAACTTGATGAATGAAATGGCAGCGAGTTCCTTGGGCTTTTTTTCCCCTCTTTATATATTTTAGAGTGGGCACTGGAGAAGCCCACATTTTGGAAATCCAATAGGTACAGATAGGAAACAGCCATAAGAAAGGCCTGCTCTTTCTAGAGACAGGGCTAGGCAAAGGGCAAGTTAGTAGGACAAAAAATCTTAAACAATACATGTCCTACTTTAGCCAAAGACCATGGAAACCTTCCCATCTCCACCCTTAGTGCCAGTGAAGGTTGAATAGGGAACTTGGATTTTCACCTCCCACTTAGTGATAACAAACTGCACTCTTATTCCTCCACCAGATTAGTGTCAGCAACTGCTGAATGAGGAGCCTGTACTTGCACTCCCTCCTGGTGGCAGTAAGATGGTATAAGGTTGTGCTCTGTTACCCCTACCAAGGTGGTGTCAGTGAGAGTTGAGCAGAGAGTTGAAGCAGAATTTGTACCCTCTACCCAATGGTAGGCGACTATTCCTTGTCTCTCCCATTGGTGGTGTCCTACCAGTAGAGACGAAGTGTTTTTCATCCTCCTCATGGGATAGCTTGATCTCCTGTTAGGGTGGGATCAGTAGAGGCTAAGAACAGAACCTGAATGTCTGTCCCTTGCCTGGCTGTACTAAGGAGGTTTTTCTTTTTTCTTTCTTTTTTTAAAAGAGACTATGGAATTTATTAGATATCAACTAAGGAGGTTTTTCACTTCTAGTTGAGGAGATGCCACTTGGCCGAGGGATTGGGGGCTGAGCGGAGAGTCTGTACTTCATCTGGTGGCAATAAGGCAGTGTGATGCAGCATTCTGCTCCCTGTTGGGGCAGTTTCGGTGGTAATAAGTAAGGAGGCTGAATTTCCACCCCTAGACCAACAGCAATGAGACAATGCTTCAGTCTCCCACCAGGTTGTTGTCAGTAGAGGCCAAGGAAGGACTTCTACTTCTAATGTCCAGTGCCCAGAGGTGGTAGGTGATGTTCTTTTCTTCCTAACTAGGGAGTATTGGTAGGATTTTGGAGAGAAGGAAGCTAGAAAAAGGGATTTTGCAAATGATGTTCTGGGCATACTTCCTAGTGACTCACGTGAAAAACTGACCAGAGTTAACACAGCAAAAGATGATTTAAGAACTGAACTATAGTGTGGAATACTGCCCACATGTTTAGATTAGCTTCTGTGTAGCACACAAAAGAAGCAAACCAGAAAAATTTCAAGATGGTGGCATAGGCAGACATGCTTCACCTTTTCACACAACCACATCAAAATTACAACTAAAATATGGAACAGTCATCCATCAGAACCATCAGAAATCAAGTTGAATGGAAGTCTGACAAGTACAGAATTAAAGAAACCACATCCATTGAGGCAGAGTCAGCAAGCTGGTGCCATATCTGAGACTCCATCAACCTGGCTAACACTGTTTGAACCACCTTCGAGATCCCCAGAGATTCTGCCCCACTCAATTACAGACCCACCCAAGCTGCTTTTCCATATGAATGGCTCATCTTAGCTCAAGCTTCACAACTTCCTAAATCCTATCAAACAAGCAGTAGTTAGCCTCAGTGAACACCAGGCCTGGCGCTGGCATCGGCCAGTTTAGATTCACAGCTTGGCTTCACCTGGGAAACTCCAAGCCCGGCACAAGCAGCAGCTGTCTCAGATTGCTTTAGAGCTCAGGCAGGGGGCCCTGGGAAAACACAGGTGGGGGCTGACCTTGGCCTGCACCACCCAGGAAACCCCAGGGCCAGTATACCCAGTGGACAGCTACAGACCATGTTGGAACAGCACCATCCTGCCCATGCACAGATGATCCTCCACGGAGGTTGGTGGTCAGTAGTCACAGCCAGTCCTTGCAGTTTGGCCTGGGTGCATCCCTACCATTGATCTGCCAACAACAAGTAAATCTCTACTACAAGAGGAAAGTGTACTCAGCCCACATGAAGGTCACACCTCGAGTACCCAGCTATGGTGATATGGGAGGCTGTGCCACTGGATCCTACAGGACACCTACTACATTAGGCCATATCACCAAGACATGGAGTTAAAGCAGCTCTACCCAATACACAGAAGCAAACACAGGGTGGCTGCCAAATTGAGGAGGCAAAGAAGTATGGCCCAAATGAAAGACTAGAAGAAAACCCCAGAAAAAGAACTAAATGAAACAGAGATAGCAAACCTATCAGATGCAGAGTTCAAAATACTGGTGATCAGGATGCTCAGAGAACTGACTGAGTATGGCCACAAAAATAAAGGAAGTGAAATTTATGCAAAGTGAAATAAAGAAAAATATAAAGGGAACCCACAGTGATGGGAAGGAAGCTGGGATTCACATCAATGAATTGGAACATACAGAAGAAATAAACATTCACCTGGAACAGAAAGAAGGAACAAGAATTGAAAAAAACAGGAAGAGGCTTAGGAACCTCTGGGACAACTTTAAACGTACCAATATCCAAATCATAGGGGTGCTAGTAGAAGAAGAAGAGCAAGAAATTGAAAACTTACATGAAAAAATAATGAAGGAAAACTTCCCAAATTTGGTGAAGGAAATAGACATACAAGGCCAGGAAGCAAGAGAGTCCCTAACAAGTTAGACCCAAAGAGGACCACACCAAGACACCTCATAATTAAAATGCCAAAGGTTCAAGATAAAGAGAGAATCTTAAAAGCATCAAGAGAAAAGCAGAGAGTTACCTACAAAGGGCTTCCTATAAGACTGTCAGCTGATTTCTCAAAAGAAACTTTGCAGGCAAGAAGGGGCTGGCAAGAAGTATTTCAAGTGATAAAGGCAAGGACCTACAACCAAGACTACTCTATCCAGCAAGGCTATCATTTAGAACGGAAGGGCAAATAAAGTACTTCCCAGATTCAGTAAAGCCAAAAGAGTTCATCATCACCTAGACATTATTACATGAAATGTTAAAGGGACTTATTTAAGAAAAAGAAGAAGATCTAAACTGGGAATATTAAAATGACAACAAACTCAACTATCAACAACTGAATCTTAAAAACAAACTAAGCAAACAAGCAGAACAGAAACAGAATCATAGGTATGGGGATCATTTGGAGGGTTATCAGCTGGGAGGGGGAAGGAGTAGGAAGGGGGAAAATGGTAGAGGAATCAAGAAGCATTATTGATAGGAACAAAGTAGATAGAGGGATGTTAAGAATAGTATAGGAAAGGGTGAAGCCAAAGAACTTACATCCACAGCTCATGGACATAACTAAGGGAGGGGGAGTTGCTGGAGAGAAGAGGGGTATCGGGCAGAGGGGGCAAAGGGAAGGAAATTGGGATAACTATAGCAGCACAGTGAATAAAATATACTTTGAAAAAAAGAAGCACACCAAAATAACACTGCAAAGGCTCTGAAAACTTAATTGTTTTGTAGTCCAAGTTATACAAGAAGGCCAGAAACAGTGTATTAAACCTAAATAATGTGACTGCCTACTGAAAAAGAAGATTCTTGGGATTCACAGTCTTAATAACAAAATGTCTAGGATACAATAAAAAAATCACTCATCATACCAAGAACCAGGAAAATCAAAACTTAAATTAGGAAAGACAATTAACAGATGCCAACAGTTAGATGACTCAGAAGTTGTAATTACCTAACGAGAATTTTAAAGTAGCTATCATAAAAAAGCAATTACGAACACTCTCAAAACAAATGACAACCTCAGCAAAGAAATAGAAGATATAAAAAAGAACCAAATGGAATTTAGAACTGAAAAATACAGCAAAAGAAAATTTTAAAAAAATTACTGGATAGTCTTAATAATGAAATAATAGAGATGAGAGAGAAAAGCTTCAGTGAACCTGAAGACAGGTAAAATTTTCTTAATCTAAAGAGAAAATAGCTTAGGGATTTAGAGGATTACAGGCATGCCTCTTTTTATTGCACTTTGCAGAATGTGCATTTTCATCATCATTGATGCAAGACCCTTCACCAACAAAAAGATTACAATTCACTGAAGGCTCAGATGATGTCTAGCATTTCTAGCAATAAAGTATTTTTAAATTAAGACATGTACATTGTTCTTTGGACATAATGCTATTATACACTTAATAGACTACAGTATAGTGTAAACATAACTTTTATATGCATTGGGTAACCACAAAATTTGTGACTCACTTTATTGTGATATGTGCTTTATTGTGTGATCTGAAATTGAACCTGCTATATCTCCTTGGTATGCCTGTATAACAAAAGAGCTAACATTTATGTCACTGGAGTTTCAGAAGGAGAGGAGGAAGAATCTGGGGCTGAAAAAATAATCAATGAAATGAAGATGGAAAGGCATAAACACATAGGTTCATAATGAAAGGCATAAATGCATAGATTCATGAAACTGAGTAAATTCTAAAAAGCATAAATGCAAAGAAATCAATATCATGATACATTATAGTCAGTCTTCTTAAAACTAAAAACAGAAAAACTCTTGAAAGCAGCTAGGCAGAAACAACACATTATCTGCAGAGAACAATGATTGAATGACAGTGGATTTTTCATTAAAAAAATTTTTTTAATGATTTTTTAAAATTAATTTATTGTTCTATTACAGTCGTCCCATCTTTCCCCCCATTTTCTCACCCACCCCATTCCCCCTTCCACAGTGAATCCCCACCCTGTTGTACATGTCCATGAGTCATTCATATGACAGTGGATTTTTCATCTGAAACCACAGAGGCCAGAAGTATGTGGTACATTTTTCAAGAGCTAAAAAAAACAAACTTATCTACTCAGAATTCTATGGCCAGTGAAACTATCTTTCAGGAGTGAAAGGGAACTCAAGACATTATCATACAAAAGAAAATTAAAAGAATTTGTCACCAGCACACCTACCTAAAAGAACAACTAAAGAATATTATCCAAATAGAAAGTAAATAATAGCAGAAGGAAACCTGGAGCATTAGGGGGAAAGAAAGAAAAGTGAAATCAGTAAAAATAAGGGAAAATATAATGGATTGTCTTCTTGAGTTTTAAAAATTGTATTTGATAGTTGAAGCAAAAGATGATGACAGCATAATGTGACTACGTATACATTAAATATGAATGCCATTACCAGAGTTACTACTTTTGTTTCTTTGCTGTGCTTTCATCTTTGTTGTCCAGTTCTCTCTTTTGATTTGTCCTGTTTATGAAATGTTATATTGGTTTATCATTTGGGGATGAGGAAGCCATACAACTACACACTTGACATCTGTGTATGAATTGAATAATTGATGTACAGTGCTCAGTTACTGACAGGCTTTGAAAGAAGTGATGTGATCATCCACTGATCATGATGAGTATGTAGTGATTTGTGGACTGAAGGGTTAGTAGTCAAGTTGGCATTGAACATGCTATGGCAACTGAAATTTGTGTCATGTTAGGAGACTGGTGTTACTTAAACTGTGGTATTTGAAATTGGTGTATATCAGATATGTGCAAAGCAAGGATTGTCTGTATCTGATGAAAGTCTTGTGTCTAGAGTATATAAAGAACTCCCAAAACTCAGCAGTAAAAACCAACAACCTATTTGGAAACTGGGCCAAGGACACAAACAGACATTTCAACAAAAAGGATATGTGAATGGCAGATAAGTACATGAAAACATGTTTAAAAAAAGTTTATTTATTTATTTTTAGACAGAGGGGTAGGGAGGGAGAAAAAGGAAGAGAAACATTGACTGGTTGCCTCTCCCATGTCCCCATGTATGCCCCCAACAGGGGACCTGGCCTGCAGCCCAGGTATGTGCCCTGACCGGAAATTGAATCCGTGGCCTTTCATTTTGCAAGCCAATGCTCAATCCACTGAGCCACATCAGCAGGGCTGAGAAGATGTTTAATATCATTAGCCATTAGAGAAATGCGAATTAAATCCACAAAGAGATATCACTAGATGTCTATTAGAATGCCTAAAATAAAATGGTGATAATACAAAATAATAGTGAGGATGCACAGAAACTGGATCTTTCATGCATTGTTGGTGGAACTATAGAATGGGACAGCTTTCTGGACAATAGTTAGTTGGGCAGTTTCTTATAAAGCAAAACATGCTTATCATACAACCCAGCAATTGCAATTATGGGCATTTATCCCAGAAAAATAACAACCCTGAAACAACTCAAATGTTCTTCAACAGGTGAATGGTTAAACAAACTGTACATTTATACAATGGAGTTACTACTCAGCATTAGAAAGAAATGAACCATTGATATATTCAGTAACTTGGGTAGATCTAAGTATATTATGTTCACTAAATAAAGAAAAAAATCCAATCTCAAAAAGTTGCAGACTGTGTGATTCCATCTATATAACATTCCTCAAATGCCAGAATTATAGATAGAGAACAAATTAGTGGTCGTCGAGGCATAGGGACAGGAGGGACTTGGTGGGAGGATGAGGTGCACCTATAAAGGAGCATAATGAAGCTGTTTGGTGGTGATGGAACAGCTCTGTTGCTTCATTGTTCTGGTGGTTAACATGAATCTATATATTGGATAAAATTGTTTAGAATGATGCACACATACATGCAAATGTGTACACATAAAAGCCGGTGAAATCTGAATAAGGCTTGTAGTCTAGTTAACAGTATTGTACCTATGTCATTTGCTTGGTTTTGATATTGTGCTATTGTAATTTAAGATGTTATCATTGAGAGAAGTGGAATGAAGAATGTATGGTATTTGCTATACTGTTTTTGTAACTTTCTGTGAGTTTTTAATTAGTGTAAAATAAACAACTTTCTTTTTCTTCTACTTCAAAAAAGGCCTTTCTGAGGGCCCGTTACATATCATTTTTGGGAGGCAGAGGTGACTAGTTTCTTATCCTGCTCACTTGCGTGTCATCCCTCAGTTCTTTGCCTAGCCAGAGTCTTCTAGCAGGGTGTAGGGAGAGCATTTCACTGTTGTAGGCAGAATATGGTATGTTATAGATGTGATTATTCTGCTAGGAGCTTTACTTTTTACAAGAGGCTGAGCCCTGACTCATGTGGCTCAGGGGGTTGGGCATTGTATGACAGGCCAAAAGGTAGACGGTTCAGTTCCTAGTCAGGATGCCTGGGTTGTGGGCCAGGTCCCTGGTTGGGTGCATGCGAGAGGCAACGAATTGATGTTTCTCTCTCTCTCTCTCTCTCCCCCTCCCTCCCTTCCCTCTCTCTAAAAATTAAAAAAAAAAAAACTTTAAAGGGAAAGAAAAGAGAGGGAGGCTGATTGGACCTTGGCCATGTAGTTCAGTTGGTTAGTGTTGTCCCGATATGCCAAGGTTGCGGGTTCCATCTCCAGTCAGGGCACATACAAGAAGCAACCAATGAATGTGTAAATAAGTGGGACAACAAATCGATGTTTCTCTCTCTCCCCACCTTTCTTTCTCTCTCTTTAAAAATCAGTAAAAATAAAAAAAGAATTCTGCTACCTGGAAGAGGGCTTCACCTTACCATTCTGGCATGCTGATTTCAGATTCCAGCCTCCAGAACTCTGAGAAATAACTGTTTGTTATTTATAAGCTTGGGGGAGGGGGGAGAGAGAGAGACACTGAGACTGATTTATTTCTTTGGTTGGTGTTTCTGTGGAGTGCTTATTACTGGAGAGAAAACCCATAGGTAATAGATGAGCAATTTGGAACTGACAGCTGCTCATCATCCTACTTTTCATAAATATTCGTGCCTTTTATGTTTTCTTGAAAGATGGAGACACAAACACTGTGACATAAACCACTGTGACATTTCAGACTCTATAAGTACTATCCTCTAAAATTGGGAAGAAAATAGGGAGTATCACAGGTATCTAATTAAAATATTTTTTTCACCTCCAACATCACTTTATTTTTAAAATCTTTATATGAGTGCAGGATGGGGAGGGATTGAAAAAAATTGTTTGAGATTTGAATATAGTACATACAGTAATTTAGCCACTTCATAGAGTTGAACAAATTTTATACCTGAAGTTAGATTGACAGTAATGATAGTGAATTAATTTTCATCAGCAGATTGCTCCCACTTCAACATCTCTTTACCCACAGTTTTCTACATCCAAGTTTCCCTAAAATGTTGCTGGATTGGGCATGGCAACACCAAGATACTCTATAATTGTAGAATATAGAGAACCAAGGTGTGGATTATTCCATCTTAGACCTCAACCTTTTCATGTGAGGTTAGGGGTTGAAGGTAAGCTTGCATTGCTTTCCCTGACCTCAGTGATTCCAACAGTAGGACTTTTCAGTCTTCCTGAACATTGGAAGTCAGACTGGGATAAGAGAGCCTTGGAAAACTTTGAGTGTGTTTTTGGTCAGATTGCTTTATGGGTAGACTCTGAGAGCATCTTAGAAGATATCAGGATTTCTGAGAGTACACATTAACAAAAATTTTGAGTTCTGGAGAAGCAGTTCTCTAAGGATGAGCATCCATGGTAGAGCATGGGAGTCTTGGGAAGATGTCTCAGTTGATTTAATCAATCATTTCTTTGCTCCTTAGGCAAGGCAGGCTGAGGTTAAACAGCTCTTTCGTCCCATCGAAGAGCTGAAGAAGGACTTTGAGGAACTGAATGTTGTCATTGAGACTGACATGCAGATTATGGTGCGGCTGATCAACAAGTTCAATAGTTCCAGCTCCACCCTGGAAGAGAAGATTGCTGCACTCTTTGATCTTGAATATTATGTCCATCAGGTATTGTTTTTCATTGTCCATAAGTCTGATTTTTAACTGACAGCTTCAAAAATACTCCCCGCCCCACCCTAAGCTCTAGGAAAATGCATTAGCATCTTTACTTCTCTCTCAGCATGTACAGTATTTTAAATCTAGACCAATATTTATTGTAGTAAGATACATTCTTAGAGGCTACAGCCAACGTCTGTTTCATTTGGAGTATTATCTCCTTTATTTTTCAATACTGACAATATAGCACAGGTAAAATAGATGGGGTCCCTGTTCCATGTAGATTACAATTTGTAAGAGGAAACAATTAAAAAAAAAACAATTGAACAATGATCAAATTAACAATTTAGTAGTGAGATAATTTAAAATTGTGTTATAGGAATCTATAACACAGCAACTTAGTCTAGTCAGGGGCATTTGGGTAGGCTTCCCTGAGGATGTGACATTTAGGCTGAGCATTATAGTATGAACAGGTGTTGGATAGGCAAAGAGGGGAGATCAGAGTAGGGGGTGGCAAACTGTGGCCCATGGGCAATCTAGCCCACTGTTGGTTTTTATAAAGAACGTTTTGTTGGGACACAGTCATACCTATTTGTTTACGTATTGTTTTATCGTTTTTGGTTATTTTCAAGCTACAATGGCAGAGTTGAGTAGTTGTGACAGAAACCATGTGGTTCACAAAGCCAAAAGTATTTATTATCAGGCCCTTTAGAAAAAGTTTGCCAACGCTTGGATTAGAACATTCCAGGCAGAGTAAACAGCACATGCAAAGATTCTGAGTCAGAGAAGAGCTTGGTGAGATTGAAGACCTGCAAGAGAGTAGAGTGACTGGATGGGGTAGCAGAGATGAAGTAGAAGGGTTAGGGAGTCAAGAGGTGGGGTTGGAACTAGTACCATGCTCTCTCTGATTTTATCCTTGAGCCTAAGAACCACTGGCGAGTTTGAAGCAGGGAAATGACTGATCAGACTTGTGCCACAATTATAATAGTTAATATTTATTGAACATTGTTATATAATAGGCTCATATTCAAGTGCTTTGTACATATCAATTTATTGGCTTCACATCTGCCTTATGAGTAGTCACTGCACTGTTATTAATCCCATTTTATAACTGAGGAAAATAAAGTCACACTTGTGATTGCCCAAGGTCACCTAGTTAATGAGTGGTGGAGCTGGGGTTTGCAACAAAGCCTGTTTGACTCCAAACTCTGCTCTTAACCTTTTGGCCGCTCTGCCTCTCATAGGATACTAGTACCATTTGAGTGAAGCTCGAAAGGGAATAAGTGAATCTAAGGGAAAAGAGCCAAGAGAAGTCATTTATTTACTCAATGTATTAATTTATTTGATGCCTTTTAAGTCCCAGGCACTCTTCCAGGCACTTAGAATACATCTGTGAACAAAATTGGAGCCTACCTTCTAGCAGAGGCACAGACAATAAACATAACTAATAAGTAAATTATAAATAATATGTTTGAAGGTGTTAAATACTATGAAAAAATTAAAAGAGCAGGGAAGGGAAGGATCCTCTCAAGCAGGAGAAATAGCAAGTACCCTTAGCCCTAAGGTGGGGTCTAATGTGTTTGAGGAACTGCAAGGAAGTCAGTATAACTGGAGCCAAGAGAAGTAGATGAAACTCAGATGATGGGAGGAAGATCATGGATCTCCTTGTAGGCCATGGAAAATAATGAAATTGAACATTATTAGAGGATGTTGAGTAGAAGAGCGACATGATCTGACTTATTTTAAAAGGATCCATCTGACTGCTGTGTTGAGAATTAGACCAAAGGTCAGTGGTGGGGTGCATGGGTAGAAGCAGGGAAACCAGATAGGAGATGCTTGCAGTAATCCACACTAGGGTGATGCTGGCCCAGGAAAGCTGTGTAATTATAATCAAAGGCTTTTTAAGACCTTACCAAGACACAGATCTTCACCATCCTCCCACGCACGACAATGTCCTTATTTTGTATAAACTAGGCTGAAAGACATTCTGTCTTTAGGATTTGCTGGCCTTTGTGGTGAGAGAGGATGAGTGTGTACTGTATCTGCAGGAATTATGGGACAGGCTCTTCATCTTTTTTCTCTGTTCACAACTCTTTCTCAGGCCTCAAAAAGCAGGTCTGTGATCCTCTTAGAGAAAAAATGGACCTGGGTTCTCTTTTCTCTTTCCAGTTTTTCTCTCCAGGGTAAAAAACAAAAATTCCAATAGCTTTTCTGTTAAAGATATTTAAAGGACTAAGGATCCTAGGGGTTATTGGCTAAGTCAGTCCTCCTCTGATGTCAACAGCTTTTATTTTCTTATCATCTTAATATACTTGGATAGATCTTTAGTTAGCAGGTTTCTGTCATCTCTTCCTTTAGTTGCAGCATAAAAGGCCAAAATGACTAGAAAGCTTATCATACCTAAAGGGGAATGAATACACAGGAGGCTATCAGGGCCCCAACAAGTTTCTTTTTATCCTGCAAGCTGGGTGGGCACCTGGCAGTGTCATCTCTAGGGTGACATCCTATTCTGCTTTTATAAGCCACTGGTTGGGGTAAACATTTTCTTAGGCATCACCAAACTCAGTCTGAGGTCAGCCTGGTAACGAATCCCCTGATAAAGGCCGAACTTGCCCTGTTGATAGAAGAGTCATAAATGTTTTGGATCATTAGCCTTTTGGTTGGAAATATAAGGTCCTCAGTTTAGACTGGTATGTCAGGTTTCCATGCAACAGTGTTAAGTTGTGATTTCACAGGGGGCTCAGAGAAGACACAGCTTGGCCTTCAGTTACAGTTGCAGTGGGGAACTGGGGTGATATAGTGCTGGCTTTGAGGAAGACAGGACTTTTCTTGCCAGCAACTTCACCAGTCTGCTCCTGTTCTGGACTCACTGATCGGAGGTTTTGAGAGCCACAGGCTTCAAGGACCCAAACTGGATCTGCCTAAGGATTCCTCACAGCTATATTTGAATTTTTAAACAGGATTTGTGAAAAGCAAGAACCATGTGTGTGGAAAACACTTTGTGAGTTATTTATGAGGAGCGGTCTCTGTCTGCCCATCAACCCTGGGGCAGTGTGTTTGCCTTCCCTCACATCACTTCTCAGTTATTTACCATCCTCTCTACCTTTCTCTATTTCCTTTGCTTTCATCATCTTGTCAGTGTTCTGGTTCCCTTTTTTCCTCTTGGGTGTTGACACAATTCCCTTCTGTCCCATTCTTTGTGCACTCCCTTCCTCTACCTTGAGTTCCTCTCCACCTGTCCCACCCGATTCTGAAGGCATCCTGGGTAAAGTTTTGGCCCCAGACCTAGATTTTGGAGCTTAATCTTCTGGGTGTGCAGTGGGCAGAAAGACTCCTTTCTTCCTCATCTCTAGTGACATAACAAATGAGAAAACATCTTGAGAAGGCTGAAGTGCTCATAAATGTTGGCATTTATAACACCCTGAATTATCTTTGTAGTAATAAAGATAAAAAATCTAGAACAAAATCTTTGTGACTCTGGACTGTTGTTTTGGGGCTTTCATAGTGGCAGCTGTTTGCTAGCAATGTATACAAGCTTTGATATATAGCCATCCCAGGCACAGAATTAGAGGACTCTCAGCCATGGTTTTATATCCAGAAAACCTGGGGGAATGAGGATCAAAGGAAAGGCAGTGAATTCTTAGATTTTAAAATCAGAATATGTGAGGAAGGAAGGTTCAGTATTATTTGTGCTTATGTCAGGAAAGCACCCAGTTCTGAGTCTCCCTAGTTAGCTGTGCTATAGCCCAGTAATCATTACTCTTCATAAGGACAGATTAGGGCAGAAAAATCCTAGCCCTAGCTTGGAGCCTTTATAGTGGAGCAGACTCCATACTTACTTCATACCCCTGGATTGGCCATTTCTTCAGGTTTGTGGTACCTTCCTGGGTTTTCCTGATGATTTGTAGAGTAGGATCAGCATGTTGATAAGAGGCAGCTTTTGTAGCAATAAAGATATTTTCAAGGGAGACTTGTAGCTACTGCAAGGATCCAGTGACCTTTCTGAGGAAGTTCTTCTTGTTGCAGGATACTAATGAAGCTTGGCGAATGAACTATCCCCTCTTTCACAGGATAAAATATAGATTGCCTGGACTTGAGGCTTTGGGCCTTAAATGATAGCCTAGACCAGTGCTGTCCAATAGAACTTTATGTAATGATGGAAATGTTCTGCACTGTCCAATAATAACCACTAGCCACAAGTACCGGTCTAGAATAAAGCCTTTGAGAGAGAGACTTTTGTGCAGATTTTATCATGAATGTCCTCAGATTCAGTCAACGTTGGACTGCATAAAGTGAGAAAGAGGGAAGAGTGGGTACTATTGTTATGTCTTTCCTGTCACTCTCCTAGGTCCCTGTCCCCTTGCAATGGGGCTTTATTTATACTCCCTGACTTCGAATTAAAAATCAGGGGGGAGGTGTGTGTGTGTGTGTGTGTGTGTGTGTGTGTGTGTGTGTGTGTGTTGCCTCCACTGCTTCCATTGGGGCTAGACATCAACAGGAAGCATGTCGCCATTTACTAGTGTTGAGGATGTCAGGTCTTTGTGTTACTGACTTGTACTTTAGGGGTAGACTTTGTGACTCATTACAGTATTAGAATTTTCCAGGATATGTTTGGCATAAGCAATAAATAGGTGCCATTTCCACCAGTTCCCATGCAGATGCTCATAATTAGGAGTTCTTAAATTTCAGATTCTCTAAAAATTTAGCTTGTTTTTACAAACCCTTTCCTAGTTAGTCAGAAAGGCAGCCATTGTTTTTTGCTTGACTTTTTAGTTTGTTTTTGAATAGTCACTAAAAGAAAGGCTATAAGAAGAGTTTTTCTGACCTTGATGGCAGTACTGTACTAAGCATTGCCTTTGTTGCAGATGGATAATGCACAGGACCTGCTTTCCTTCGGTGGTCTTCAAGTGGTGATCAATGGGCTGAACAGCACAGAACCTCTGGTGAAGGAGTATGCTGCGTTTGTGCTGGGGGCTGCCTTTTCCAGGTAAGCAACAAGAATGGTCATCTCATCAACTAGGATTGTTTGGGTCCTTCAGGTGAATTCTAGCTTTATATTGGACTGAATGACCTGGAAAAAGGTTACACTTGAACTCACGCATGTCCCTATCCCTATTTCACAGTAATCTCAATGAAATTAGAGTAAGAATTTGATTCTGCTCTTATTCAAAGTAGCGAAGAATTTTCACCCATATTATCATCATTTATGCCTCTCTGTTTCCCCTTTTCTTATCTATATGGATATTTAAGTACATATTTTAGATCACGTTCTCTGTTTTATTCAAAGCTAATATAAAGTTATACTAACCATAGATAGTTGAGAGCAAGGGGGATGAACTGCAAGAATTTTGAAAATGAAGCAGTGTATATTTTGTGGTGAATAAATTATGAACCTGACCAAGGAGAGTCTTTGGGGGGAAATGTGTCTTTTCACTAGTTGTCTGGAACCAATAAACAGGTTATTGGACTCTGGGTTGGACGTTGTTAAAATTTCAATTAGTCTGGCTTGTGCTAGAAGACTGATCTCTCCTAAGAGTGGATGCATCAAAGTATGAAAGTAT
This sequence comes from Furipterus horrens, assembly GCF_987537825.1. Taxonomy (NCBI): domain Eukaryota; kingdom Metazoa; phylum Chordata; class Mammalia; order Chiroptera; family Furipteridae; genus Furipterus; species Furipterus horrens. The sequence goes on from NW_028327180.1 coordinate 74,870,056, forward strand.
GTGGGCACCACTATATTATACTCATACTAAAAAAGTAAAGATGTCTTCAAGCTGCAGGTGGTCTGTTGGAGCTATAGTTCCTTCCATTTTTGAAAATCTCCTCCTAAAATGAGTTGTTTCTCTAAAACAGAAACCAATATCCTGATTCTTGCTACAAGGAAATGGGTGGTGACTATTAGGGATTGTCCTGCTTGGATGCAGGGATTGTGATTTTGCAGGAGAAAGGCTATTCTGAACATCTTTACCTTTGGAGGCTTTGTTTTGAAAAGATTTTCTTTGTCTTCCATCTATGCTTATTTTTATTTAATTAGAATCTCAGTCTGATAGCCTCTCATTCTGAAAAGCTTCAGTATCTTTTCTTAGTAAATTAAGGGACAAAGTGGGGAAGGCCAGAAGAATTGTTCCATGGAGAGAGACTGAGAGCACTGCAGGCTTTGTTTCTGTTATCACTAACCTGCCTTGATCTTGAAGCCCTGCTTGTTCTGTGGCTGTGTTGTTGATAGTCAATCTTGTGGTCCAAGGCACTCCATTTCCCTTAGTCTCTACTACCAGAGGAAAATAGTCTCCCCGGATGCTTGTGCATGCACTGGAAAGATGGAGAATCTGAGTTTGTCATTGGTAGCTGTGATTTCAGCCCTGGGGAAGTACCAGGTCTTATCCTCATAAGGCTTTAGAGGCTTAAGAACTTACTGAGGCTCACTTTTGTTTCCCAAGCCATAAAAGAACTAAATCAAACATTATTAACCTCTCTTCCTAGTACCTTTTTGGAAATCTTTTCCATAATCCCGAATACTTTCTTTCCACTTTCAATCTGAGCAAATGATCCTACTTGTTCCTTGCTGTTGCTTTTGGAAACACATTTCTTGGCAGAAACTGTGTAGCATCTTTGATGTCACTTCTTAGTTAAAGTGGGTTAACTAAGTGCCCTGAGAAGTATGCATTGGGCCTGCTTAGCAGGCCATAACCCACCTGGGGGCTGTGCCAAAATGTGATATTATTAAGACTTTCCTGTGATTGTATTAGGGTAAGACCATGTTAACATTTATGCAATATCACTAAAATTTTAAAGAGAGATAAATATAAAATATTGCAGTTTTTTTTTTTTTTTTGGTGACAAGCATACTGGTGTATTCAAAATGTTCTAGCTGGGCTTTTGATGGCTCACTGGAGGGAGGGCTGTTACAGTGACAACATGGTATCATGCCAGAACTTTTGGAAGCCAGCAGCAGGCTTTTGAAATCATGAAAATGTCAATGTTTCATTCATGCAAAGAGGAACTTAATCCAAGGTAAGAATATTTCTGTGCAGAGAGGCAGGTTTCAATGTTTTAGCCTTATAATCATTATTTCCTCTTGATGTTCTAGGTATTGGTTCTGCAGCCCATTCCCTGCCCCCAGCATAGAGGTGTGCACAAACAACACACATATTCGTGTGTGCGCACATGCACTGATGTATGCACAGAGTGATTTGATGAACTTGCTCTTTGTCAGGAAGCTATTTGAGGGATAGTGAGCACATTGGAATCAGAGTTTGGGGGTTTTAGTCATTCTTTCTAGTTTTATACTGATGGGCAGGAATACTGTTCAGTCAGCCCTGGCTGTGTGGTTCAGTTGGTTGCAACGTCATCCCGTGCAGCAAAAGGTTGCAGGTTTGATTCCTAGTCAGGGTGTACATGGGAGAAAACTGATCAACGTGTCTCTCTCACATCGATATTGCTCTCTATCTCTGTCTCTCTTCCTCTCTCTCTAAAATCAATAAACATATCTTTGTGTGAGGATTAAATTTTTTTTTAAAAGAATACTGCTTAATCAGTCCAGCTGTTCGAGCATCTGGAGGGACTAGGTATATCACTATACTTAGAATCAGAAAATCTAGTTCAAGTCCAGTCTACCATTTCCTGGCTGTTTCCTATTGGCAAATGATCTCACCTTTCTAAGCCTTGCCTCTTTTATTTATTAACTAGGAACAATAATAGGTGTCCTCTGCATTTCTTAAGGTTAAATGAATATGAAATAGCATAATATACAGTAAGCCCTGTGAAAATGCTTATAATGCACCTGTCAGTGATAAGGGGTATATAGCATCATCATGTCCATCATGTGTCCTTTTTACTATGATGTAATTATTTTTTTCCCTTTTTTAAAAATTATATTTTATTATGCTATTGTAATTGTCCCAATTTTTCCCCCTTGTCCCCCTCCACCCAGCACCCTCCACTCCCTCAGGCAGTCCCCACACCCTTGTTCGTGTCCATGGTTCATACGTATAAGTTCTTTGGCTACTCCATTTCCTATACTGTACTTTACATCCCCATGGCTATTCTGTAACTACAGTCTGACGTACTGGGAGTTTGTGGAGTCCTAGACAGGTCATTTGTGTTTCTGTATACTTCTTAATTCCCTCGCCCCTTCATCCATTCCCCTACACCACCCTCCCATCTGGCAACCATCAAAATGCTCACCCTGTCCACAATTCTGTCTCTGTTCTTGTTTGCTTAGTTTCTTTATTAGATTCAATTGTTGATAGACATGTATTTATTGCCATTTTATTGTTCATAGTTTTGATCATCTTCTTGTTCTTAAATAAGTCCCTTTAACATTTCGTATAATAATGGTTTGGTGATGATGAAGTCATTTAGTTTTTTCTTGTCTGGGAAGCTCTTTATCTACCCTTTGATTCTAAATGAAATCTTTGCTGGGTAGAGCAGTCTTGGCTGCACGTCCCTGCTTTTCATTACTTTGAATATTTTTTGCCAGTCCCTTCTAGCCTGCAAAGTTTCTTTTGAGAAATCAGCTGACAGTCTTATGGGAACTCCCCTGTAGGTAATTAACTTTTTTTCTTCTTACTGCTTTTGAGATTCTCTCTTTATCTTTAACCTTTGGCATTTTAATTATGATGTGTCTTGGAGTAGGCCTCTTTGCATCCATCTTGTTTGGGGACTCTCTGTGTTTCATGGACTTGCATGTCTCTTTCCTTCACCAAATTAGGGAAGTTTTCTTTCATTATTTTTTCAAATAGATTTCTAATTTTTTGCTCTTTCTCTTCTCCTTCTGGCACCCCTGTGATACGACTATTGCACTTCTTAAACTTGTCCCAGAGGCTGCTTATAGTATCCTCATTTTTTTTAAATTCTTTTTTCTTATTTTAATTGGTTTTTTTCTTCCTTATGTTCCAAATCATTGATTTGATTCTCGGCTTCATCCACTCTACTGTTGTTTCCCTTTAAGTTGTTCTTTGTTTCAATTAGTGTAGCCTACATTTCTGACTGGATCTTTTTTGTGCTGTTGAAGTCCTCACTGAGTTTCTTGAGCATCCTTATAACCAGTGTTTTGAATTCTGCATCTGATAGATTGTTTATGTCCATTTTGTTTAGTTCTTTTTCTTGGGTTTTGATCTGTGTTTTCATTTGGTCCATGCTTCTTTGTCTCCTCATTTTGGAAGCTTCCCTGTGTTTGTTTCTATGTATGAGGTAGAGCTGCTATGACTCCTTGTAATTCTTATTTCTTTCATTTTTACAATACAAACATTTGCTTCCTCATTTTCTCTTCTGTTAAGGTGCTTATGTTCTCCCACATAGCATATGTCTTGGTGTGCTAATCTTGCTGCTTTGTGATGGTAGGCAACTAATCTTGCTGCTTTATTTGCATGCCTGTTTTAATTACTTAATGAGACCCCCATGCACATTTCTGTGGATGAAGAGATCTTTTCCCTAGTGTTAAATATGAAGTGATTATTCCAAGATCAAGAAGAAAGAGTTAACAAAAATGTAATTGATGTGGCCACTGAATGTTACATGGCTAGTGAAATAGTTTGTTCCCTTATTTAAATATTATTTACACTTATTTATGGGTTTCACACACTCATTTTCTGCTGTTTGTTGCCTATGTATAAGGCAGCTCTTGCGTAAGAAGATATGAGGAGACAAGGAGATAGAAGTCTGATGCTTTGGACTGCTCCTCCTCCTCCTCCTCCTCCTCCTCCTCCTCCTCCTCGCTGTTTAAAAAAAGAACAAAAATCCTCCTTTCTTCTTCGAGTTATTTTCAGTGGCTTTTCTATTACCTGACTTAATCTCATGATGACACCTATGTGTGTCTGTCTGCAGTGTGACCTACTGGGAGTGTGTGGAGTTCCAGACAGGTCATTTGTGTTTCTGTGTTTAGGAAATCTCACAAGGCCTTGTGAACTTCAGAGGCCAAGCAGCCTTCTGTAATCTGTTTTTTGTTTGTTTGTTTTTTTAACTTCTCAGCAAACTGTCTGCCTCTTTTTGTTTTCTTATTTCCCTATATGTAATTTTGACCTCTTAACTGTCAGTAGTTAAATTATCAAGAAATTGGTGTGCTCACCCTAGGGAGCACTGGCTTTTGCTCTTTGCATGCTCTTGCCTCAGTCGCTTTTGGTGTCCTGTATCCATCTTTAATTACTCTCATTCTCATCTGCATATGTATGAATTATTATGCAGTTACATGGACTTGTAAGTGCTCATTGTATACAGTACTTCTATTTGAACTGTTCACAGTTTGCAGGGTGTCATGGACCTGTGCCTGGTATAAGAGGGCATGTATATACATGTGACATCAGTCATGAGTGATTATATTCTGTTATGATGGATCCCTGGAACAAGATTCTGTTCTAACCTCTCTTTTTGATACCTTCCTTGAAAACTTCTTTGCAGATTTTGAGTTATATAAATATCTTTATAAAATGAATGTCTCCCCTGTTCTTGACACTATATGCTCTCACCCCATGCTTTGTTGGCTCTCTAGTTTCCTCAGTTCTTCTCTTTCCACTGAAGTTTTTGCTGATTTGTTTTTAACTGTTCGGCTGGTATCACATCTTCATCTATTGGCCTCCAATTTCCAGATTTCTTTCTTGCCATACTCAGCTAATTTCAGTGCTCATCTGTATCTTCTGTCTTTCCTGATGGCTTTTCTTAGCTTACTGGGGTCAGCATTCTCAACATTGACTTTTATCTTTACCTCTGTCATCCACTAATATCTTGAAACTCGCTTCCCATTTTTTCCAACATCTAATGTTTTCTTACCACATCTATTCGCTCTTCACATTTTTCTCTCTGCTGTTGAACATGGTTTTTGTCCTTATTGTGGCCTCCAACCTCTGCACATCTTCATGTTTTCCCATCACCGTAAGTGCTCCTCACTCTCCTCTCTTTAGGCTGTTTCCTCTTAACCTACAAATGTTCTCAATTACTTGTGTTCTGACCCCAGTTCCTCCATTAACTTGTTTGTCACCTCTAACCTGCCAATCTATATTTCCCATCCAAACTACTGAAAGAGTAGACAAAAGGGGATCCAGGTAAGTACACATGAGTATTATGTTCCTGCCATCCCTGAAAATTTTCAAGAGTATTTTTTAATCATTGACATCTCTGTAGCAGTCTACAGCATCAACCACTACTTTCTTTTGGAAACTTACTGACTGCCATGGGACTCAAGGTAGTCTCTTGGTTCTTACATATGCTTACTCTCTCTCCTTTCCCTTTATGACAACATCTTATTACTATCTCCTGATTATAGCAATTCACCAAGATTTTTCTGGCCTTGTGCTCTATTTTTCTCTATTTTCTCTACCAGTGGTCCTACCTTTTCCCATGATTTCAAATCGTACCTCATTGTGGGTGACCGAATGTCTATGTTGAAGTCCAGCCTTTCTCCTTAGGTCCCACCCTCCATTTCTACTAGACTGTCTAATTGCACCTCAAACTTAAGGAGAAGAAAATGGAATTCATTTTTGTTTCTCTCACAAACTAGATTTTTTCCTCCCATGTTCTTTTTATCTATTCTTGGCAGTATGATTGCCTCAAGCTTAAAACTTTTAAGTGATATTTGAGTCTTCTTTCTCTCAATTTAGTTGGTGAATGAGTCCTATGGATTTTTATTTCCTCTGCTGTTGTCTACTAAACAACTGTTTCTTAAAAAATGAAAAAATTTTTTTAACACATTGTTGATTGGTAATTTTATACAAAAGCTATCCCAAACTGTTACCAAACAAAAGAGGGTTCTTTCACATGGCACCTTGGTGTAAAACCCAACAATTAGTGTTGATGAAAACAGGTCTTTGTTTACGATATTCCAGCCTAGGGTCGGGGGCAGTGAGCACTCCAGCTCAGAGTCATGTCCTCCCAAGGGCCCCAATATTTGCCTTGCTCCCCAAAAGGGTATAAGCCAAAACATGCCCAGAATTTCCCCATTTCTTATCTGTCAGCTCTCTCCTTCAAGATCTGGGGTATGATGTCATCAGCCTCCATATAATAGTCCAGGAAAACATGTGCTGTGTTGCAGTGGATCATGGTGAAGTTCAGTAAAGGCCCAAGTCCCAAGAGAGTCCTCTCTGTGTGTCCCAAGTTTCAAAAGTTCAGAAGTCCAGGCTTTGGAGTCCACTGAAGTTGGCATGATTAAGGCAGCAGCATGCCGACTTTCTTGCTAGCCCAGGCCTTATGGCCAGTCCATTCCTTTGAACTGCATAGCTGCTCCTTTCCCTTTCAGAACCACATGGTTCTACCCCTGCAAATGGCTGCCACCTTATTTTTAAATCCCTGACTGTGGCCTGTGATGTGGTGGGTGTGGTAGCAGTTCTGACCATTAGTAGAACCTTTCATTAGTAGAACCTAATGGTAAGCTTTTTTCGTCACCGTTCTACAGTCAAAGCCCCTTCCATCTCCTTGGTGCCTTGGAAGGACCAAACCATTTGCATAACTAAGACACTAGCTACCTGCCATAGATATGCAGAGGCACCTCTTAGGAACAATGGCCGTGCTCCACTGAGTCCCATCCCCATTCCCCAAACCACGGGCTCTGGGGAATTTTGGGGACCCTTCTCTGTAACAATATCACCAACTATTGTGATTTTTTTGTTTATCCCATCAATAAACTGAGAAACTTCTTCATATTACTAATGGTAACTTCTGCTCATGGTAAAGTTTTAGCAAATGTTTTATAGTTTTTCCATTTGGCAGTGTTATAAATTGGTTTGAGAAGCAATTAAATAAAAAAATTATCAAAAAGTAAATTATTCACTGATATTCTGTGGATCACTAAGTTCAACAGTGACACCAGAAATATTTGCATAATCCTCCAGGGTTGGTGTATTGTCGTTTTCTGTCCACTCTTCTTCAAAATCACTTTCACTATCAGATTCTGTCATATGTCTTTTTTGTCGTTTTGGTGGTCTAATATCAGATTCACAATTACCTTCCAACAGTCTATCATCTTCCACATCACTGCAATATACTTCAAAGTCCTCAGACAGTCAGAAATGGTGTCTGCATATAATTCATTGAAAAATTCTTCAGCGTTGCTGTGTGCCATATTTGAAAATTTTGCAATACTAAAATTGTAATAAAACCCAGAATATCTAGAAAAATAGTTTAAAAAATATTTTTATTATTTTATTTTTTATTTATTTGTTTTTAGAGAGAGGGGAAAGGAGAAAGAGAGGGAGAAAAACATCAATGTGTGGTTGCCTCTCACACGCCCCCAACTGAGGACCTGGTGTGCAACCTAGTCATGTGCCCTGACTGGGAATCAAACCAGTGACACTTGGTTTGCAGGCCAATGCTCAATCCACTGAGCCACAGCAGCCAGGGCTAGAAAAATAGTTTTTTTATAATAAAGTAATAAACACGATGGAACATGATTAAGAAAACTTTTACAAAATCCTATATTACTCTCAATTTTAAGGATTGTATAAGCTAATGCAAGTGCAAGCATGAGTTAACTCATCGGTCAGCAGCGCTTGGGCTTGAAAATACTCGTTTTTACGTGACTGATCAACAATGTGTTAAGGAGCCTTGATGTTGTGAGGGAAGCAACATGTTCAGGGAGAGAATGCCCTCTCCCACTTGTAGGAAATGAGCCATCAGTAGTCTAGAGCAAACACATTAATCCCATTCTCTGTGGGCACAGATTGATTTAGAAATGGGCATGTGATCCAGTTCTGACCAATGAAACAAAGAGATGTTTGCTGGGAAGGATTTTGCTCACCTAAAATAAGATAAGGAGACCCTACCTACTCTTCCTGCCTTATTGCAGTTGTCTTGGAGCTCTAACAGTTCCTTAGACCAGTGATGTGAATAGCGCAAGGACAAAAAAGCCTTCATACTGAGGACCATAAAAGAGAGGAAAGGCAGAAGGGGACTAGGTCCTTTATGATATAGTTTAGCCACTATCCTGATTTTGGAACCATCTACTTCTAGACCTTTGTCGTGAGACAGAATTATTTTTTTAAACAGTGTTTGTCATTATTCTATTACTTGACCTGAATATATTCATATTAATAAAATTTCTAAAATCTCTCTCAGATATTGTAAATTCTTTAAAAATTCCCCTTCTTTCTAGTACTCATCTCAAGTTGCAAGTATGTGTTTGTTTGATTACCTGATTGCTGTTGATAACCCCAATTAGACAGTAGGAAGAGGATGGGATTCTTTTTCTATCTTAATCTTGCTGTCTCCCTATTCTATAGCTTTGAGTACTAGAAAATAATTATTTAATAAATAAATGGAAACCTTCTTGCTAATGGAAACTTGTACCTAAAGCTATGGTACCCACAGCACCTTATAGAGGGTAAGTTTCATGTAACTCCTTAGAGCATTTCAAGATACAAACTAAATGGCCTAACACAAAAGCAGAGATCATAAAAAATCAGTGGGAGGAATGAAGCCACTAAAAGCAAGGAAGCTTTTTATTTTCTCTTCTATTCTGTTTGATTTTTCTTATAATGAGTATATATTATTGTTTAAGTTTTAATTACAAATATAAGTAACAAAACAAAACAGAACTGGGGGACTTCTGTATCTAGGAAATGGTGGTTTACATTTTCCAAAAAGCCTTCTTGGTTCAGCATATCTGAAGATGTTAGATTAAATATTTAAACATTTCCTTAAATGTTCAATTAATAAACCGTAGGGCCACTACATGCATAACTAAGGGGAAATTAATAACATCGTATTCTTCATGTGGTGGCACTGCAAGAAAGTGAGAGAAGTCCTAGAGACAGATATAATGAAAAGCACAAATTCTGATATGGATCACTGAAACTTAAGGTATCCTGAGGACATTTGCCGTTCCCTAGTGGCCGAGGCTTTTGGTTTCAACAGGCTTTGTAACTTGGGGAACAGGAGACAAAGCTTACAGCCTGTGAAAGGGAGAATTAGGGAAATGAAAATCTTCTACTCAAAAGGATATAGTAAGGCAATTTGGCTTTAAATGGAAGGGAAGAAAATTCCCCAGAAAATTCTTTACCCAGTATAGCACTAGAGTACATTTGGGCTGGAAAATAATACTCCTTTTGTGGCCTGAAAATCTCCAGCTTGAGAATTTAGTCTAAAATGCTCTCAATAAATAATAAACTAGTAAAAAACATTTGCAACTTATATTACAGACATAGTCTTAATGTTCCTAATATATATATTTATAGAGCACCTAAAAATAGAGAAGAAACACACCAGTAGCCCTGTAGGAAAACGGGCCAGACACACATAGTTCATAGAAAAAAAGAAATGTAAATGCTCAACCATGTTAAAAAATGCTCAACGTCATTCATAAGATAAAGGCCAATTAAAACTGCACTGAGATACTGTTTCTCACCTAACATATTGGCAGAAGTCCAAAAGTTGATAGCATATTCTTTGGGTTTGTGGTTTCCATGCCCCTCATACACCAGCTGTGTTTATAGCAGTCTATTTTAAGTTGATGGTTGCTTAACCCTCAGAGTGCCATGCATAATTCAAAATTTGGATCAACATGAGAAAAATAATATCAATATATAACCTGAGGTACAAAAAAGGAGAACAAAACATAAAATACTAATTATTCCACTGTTATTTACATTTATAGCCATTGAAAAAAGAGTCACTGGGAGCGACACTGGCACTTTTGGGAAAATTTGTCACTGTAGCTCACAATGATGTTGGCACTCAGAGGGTTAAGTTTGAACACATTCTAAAATCGCTACCATTTTACTCAACCCCTCCATGTTTATGTTTTTGTCATTATTTTTTACTTTTGTGTATGTGTGTATTCCTTAATTTAGTGTTGTAATTACATATGATCTTTCTGCTTTAGCCTTTTAATCTTTGTTCTAGCTTGTTTGTTGATCCACTGCTTTTATTATTTGTTTGCCTTTATCATAGTTTTATTCTTTGCAATATTTTCTTATTCATATTTTTTATTTTTATTTTTTTAATTTTAAAGTATATTTTATTGATTATGTTGTTATAGTAGTTCCAATATTTTTCTGCTTTACTCCCCTCTGCCCAGTACCCCCCTTCCCTCCAGCAATGCCACCCCCTTCAGTTCATGTCCATGGGTCGTGCATATAAGTTCTGTGGCTTCACTCTTTCCTATATTATTCCCCCTGTCTATTTGTACCAACCGATTATGCTTCTTAGTCCCTGCACCATTTCCCCATTTCTCCCCCAGCTGATAACCCTCCAAATGATCCCCACGCCTATGATTATGTTCCTATTCTGGTTTGCTTAGTTGGACTTTGCTTTTACTTTTTAGATTCAGTTGTTGATAGTTGTGAGTTTGTTGTCATTTTAGTGTTCATAGTTTTGATCTTCTTTTTCTTAAGTAAGTCCCTTTGACATTTCATATAATAATGGCTTGGTGATGATGAACTCCTTTAGCTTCGCCTTGTCTGGAAGCACTTCATCTGCCCTTCCATTCCAAATGATAGCCTTGCTGGATAGAGTAGTCCTGGTTGCAGGTTGCCTTTCATCACATTGAATACTGCTTGCCAGTCCCTTACTAGTGCAAAGTGTCCTCTGAGAAATCAGCTGATAGTCCTATAGGCACCCCCCTGTAGGCAACTCTCCGCCTCTCTCTTGCTGCCCCCAGGACTCTGTCTTTATCTTTCACCCTTAGCATCTCAGTCATGATGCATCCTGGTGTGGTCTCCTTTGGGTCCAGCTTGCCCAGGACCCTCTGTGCTTCCCAGACCTGTATGTCTATCTCCTTCGCAAAATTTGAGAAGTTTTCCTCATTTTTTCAATTCTTGCTTCCTCATTCTGGACTGGTTGACTTTTTCTCTTCCTTATGTTCCAATCATTGATTTGAAGCCCAGTTTCCTTCCCTTCACCATTGGTTTTGTGTGGATTTTCCTTCGTTTCACTTAGCATAGCCTTCACTTCTCTTATGTGTTTGCCGTACTCAAGTGTATCTGTCAAGCCTGTGAGCATCTTTCTCACCAGTGTTTTGAATTCTCATGTTAGGTTGTCTGTCTCCTCACCTGTTAGGTTGGCTATCTCCTCATCGCTTAGTTCTCCCATTGGAACCTTGATCTGTTCTCCCTTTTGGGCCATACTTCTCTCTCTCCTCATTCTGACAGGCTCCTGTGTTTGTTTGCCTCCACTTCCCAGGTAGAGTTGTCACTCCTGTTACGTTGTAAGGAGCAGAGCCTTAGGGATTCATCAGTACAGGCAACCTATTTCACCACGTTGTGGCGCTGTATGTGGGGGAGGGGCCTGAGAACGAACAGTGCCGCCTGCCCAGCACTCGCCCCTTTTCCAGGCACCTCTCCCATTTCCGCACTGGACTGGCACCCCTCTAGCTGCTGCCCTGGCTGTTGTTCCCAGAGTGAGTGGGTCTGCAGATGTTCTAGGACTGTGGTGGCCCTTTAAACAAGTGGACTCTGCTGAGACCAGCAGTTTCTGCCTCCACCCCAACCCCCACTGGTCTGCACTGTCAGAAGCAATGAGGCCTTCATTTTCCTTGCTTGGACCGTGGGCTCTTCGGTCTGGTGAGGAGCTGGGAACGCTCCCCAGGTGTCCCTCCTGACTTTTTAAAACGTGTGACTGCGCTTTCTGCTGGCCTGCCGCTGCCACCACTGGCACTGCCACCGCCACCACTGCTGCCGCCACCACACCATGTCCTCTCCGCCCTGGCTCTGCCCCTCCTACCTGGCTGGATGAGTATTTCTCCTTTATATCTTTGTTTGCTGGACTTCCATGCACTTTGATTTTCTGGAACTTCTGGTTGTTTCTAGTTTTGAGGTAGTTGTATTCCTTCTTAGTTGTGGAGGGAGATGTAGCATGTCTGTCTACGCCTCCATCTTGGCCGGAAGTCCTCTTTTTCTTCCTAAAAAATGGTGATAAACTCCTTCAGCCTCTTGTCTTAGTAGTGCTTTATCTCCCCTTCAATTCTAAATGATAGCCTTGCTGGGTGGGCTAATCTTGGTTGTAGGTCTTTACTTTTCATCACTTTGAATATTTCATGCCATTCTGTTATGGCCTGCAAAATTTCTTAGCTCTATCCATGGAAAGGATCTGCACAAAAAGATAAATCTAATAACAGTGATCAACTCTGACTACAAGATTGTATTTTTAAAATGCCATTTCCCTCTAAAATAGCATTTTCCACTAAAAGGAACTTTGTTTTCTGTGAAAAATGGCTGATTTCAAATATGGAATAAGACATATGCAAAATGATCCTCCATATCAAGGAATCTCTCAAAGATTACTATGGTCTTGTGTAAAGGACTCACGGTTCAACCTGAAAAGATTTCCATTGGCCATAGATGGAACACTTTGAGGCTCTAGAACAATAATAACTGCAATGAATAGAAGCAAATAAAATATGTTTAAATTCTCAGGTTCAGCATGGTATTTAAAAAAATTAAACCTACCTCATTGGTCATCTTTGAAAGGCACTAGGTAGGGAACCAATTAATAACTTTAAATAGCAAGTAATTAGAAACAATAAAGCATTTATCCTACTTTCCCAATATGAGCAGAACATTGGTATACTCAAATAGTTAATGTGGGGAAGTTTATAGAGAAAGTCCAGCCAAGAGAAATAGGGAGTGATGGAATTAGAATTTCACTGTTCTGTAATCTTTAATGAATTAATTGATCTAGGTAATAATCATCAATAGCTCCTAACATCATAAAAAAGAAATCTAATCAAGCTTTATATGCCCTGTAGTGGATGATGTGGTGCACATCTGGTTATCCCTTCAGAACCAAGGCATTTATTCCCCTAGGTCTGGTAGTGTTAGCTACTCAAGACCCTTGAGTCAATTTCCAAGACTTCCCCAAGGTTATGGCCCCTTCCTGGGGATAGCCTGCTTCCAGTGACACAATGCAGGAGTTCAAAGGGCTTCCACCCTTGCCTCAAAGGAGACAACTCTGCTCCAGAGCTCTCTCTGGGATCAGTTGAGACCTCTCTTGCAATTGCATCACAGTTGATCTTCTCCCATTGTCTAATCTGCTTCCCTCATTCCTCACAGATATTGTTCCCAAGAATACTCTGCAGTAAACCTCTTGCCCATAAATCTTAGAGAGTGTTTTCTATACAACCTGACTCTGACATACCTCCTGAAAGAACACACAACACCACCTATGAAGTCATCTTGATAGAAAATCAAATCTAAATCTAATCAAGATCCAACCTGCAGTTTAAAGGAAATACTAGTGACGGGATGTATGTTAAACAATATAATGGACATGTAATCAGCAAAGTTCAGACCTGACTGTTGGAAACTAGAACTGCTGGCTTTTTCAACAGAAAATTACAAGGAAAAAAATGGAGGGAATGAAGCCCATAAATTAAAAAACACTGAAAATAAATATCAACCAATTACACTTATACTGTATTTAGATCTTGAAATAATCAGCAGTCTTTAAAAAAATTATGAAATAATTAGGGCCATTTAAACAATTATTTGGTATTTGATAACACAAAGGAGTTATTAAAAGTTTTTAATGTGAAATGGTATTGTGATTACTTTTTTATGAGTCCTTTTAGAGAAATATAGTGAAAAATTTATAGGTAAAATCCTAGGGTCTCTGAGTTTTGCTTTATACTTATCTGGAGGTGGTTGGGATACAAGTGAAATAGGACTGGCTTTGACTTCATAATTTTTAAAGATGAGTGACAAGACTCATGGAGGATTAGCCTATAGGTTAAACCTTACATAAGAAAAAAATGTTTTTAATGTAGTTTAAAATTGGCTGAATTTCCAGGTTACTGTTAGAAAGATATATAAATCCTGTTTGGAGGAGCATGTCTTAAATCCAGGCCTGAAAGCATCTTCACAAAGAAAAAATTTCCAATGATCATGAGCTCACAATCAAAATATCACAAAGCACGCACAAAATACACCATCATGAATGAAAGACAGCAGAAACAATATAATCAGACCTGCAAAACTACAGATAGTAAAATTCTGAGGATACAGAATATAAAATAATTCTTTCAATGTTTAAAGTAATAGATTTTATTAAAAGTGTGAGCGAAGCATAATAGATGAGCAAAAATGACAGTGTATTGGAAGATTTGTAAAAGATATATATTGAATTTCTAGAAGTGAAAAATATAATAATTGTATATTAGCAAATCAGTAGATAACTTAAGAAACTGGTCAGACACAATTGAAGAGTAATTAGGTGAACTGGAATATAGAATTGAAGAAATTATGAAGTGCAACATGGAAATACAATACTGAAAAATGAAAAAGAGGCTAAGAAACATGGAGAATAGAATTTAAAGGTCTAAATGAGTTCCAGAAGGTAAAGAAAATGTGAGAGAGTCTGTTATAAAGTGGTTTGGCTGATTCTTTTCTAAAATTTATGAAAGACACAAATTCTGATTCAGAAATCCCACTGAATCCCAAGCAGAATGATTAAGAAGAAATACATTTCTAGTGACATAGAGAAACTAGAAAGATGGGGTTACAAAAACAGCTAGAAAAGGCAAATTAGCTACAAAAGTACCAGGAATGGTACTTGGCAAAGAGAAGGAAAAGAGCTCTGATCTTGGTATTCTTAGCCTAGTTGCTTGGCCTGAGAACTAGGCTCTGGTGTCATTTTCATCAGTTCTAGACAGTACTTGCCACCATGATTCCATTGCCTGACATTTCGTTCTTGGTTCCATGTGCATTGCATAGAAGAATGCACCATGCTCCCCAAAGTTGGAGCTACTTCGGATCTGCTAAGTTTCTCCTCAGGTGCTTATTTATGGGCTGAAGTTGTTGGAAAGAGCATAATTCATCTCTTTGAGGAAAGAGAAGAATAGAACTATAGTCTGGTAGAGAGGCAGCCATCATGAGCTTTTCTAACTATTTCATTCCTACTTTCTTCTTACCTCCTGGCTAGGCCTCAGTCTCTCTCTCTCTCTCTCTCTCTCTCTCTTTATTTTTTAATGTATTACTTGTTCTTCAGAGTATATACTTGCTCATCATAAAATATTTAAATGATATAGGAGAGATTGACTTCTCCAGTACATACTGCTCAGAAAGTTTCTTCCTTCCTCACGTTCTGCTTTCTTTTCTTTTCCTTCATTTGTTTGGTTGAGTACATTTTTGTATGTTTTTGTGCCATCAGGGATGCCATTTTAAAAAATCACTTCTTATCTTTTGTCCATTTTTCTACTGTCTTTCGTTTATTTGCTTAGTAGGCATTTTTATATTTTGCATATCATGTGGTTACTTACATATAGCATACATATTTTCAGATATATATAGTCTGGATACTTACCTTTTGTCAGTTATATGCATAGCAAATACCTTTGGGTATGTGGCTCTTCATCTAACATTGCATATGCTGCCTTTTTTATGCATGCTTTAAAGTATGTTTATAAAGTCATACTTATCAATCTTTTTGTTTTTTGTTTGCTTTTTATGTTTAAGAAAAATCTTCACCTGCGTATATGTTCATTGAGTTTTAGAGAAAGGAAGGGGGAGAAAGAGCAATAGAAATGTCTGTTGGTTGCCTCCTGTATGTGCCCCGACCAGGGATCAAACCAACAACCTAGGTGTGTGCCCTGACCTGGAATCAAACCATCAACCTTTTGGTATATGGGATATGCTCAACCAACTGATCCACTGGCCAGGGCTGTTCTCTTTATGTTTTAAGAAATTCTTCCTTACCTTGAGATTATAAAGATACTATCTTCTAAGAATATAAAGTTTTAACACTTAGATTTTTATTTTAAAATTTTCTGTGCTTTGATATGTAGATTTAATTTTAGTTTTTACTATGCAGCTAACTAGTTTTCCTGGCACTGTGTAGTGAGTAGTCTTATCTTTTCCCCAGTGAATTATAATGGATTCTTCTACCATATACAGAGTTCCCTTATTTGTATGTTCGTATTTTGATCCATTCATCTCCTTTTTTATTCCTTGCACCAGTCTCATATTGCTTCAGTTACTATAGTTTTATACGTTTTGATATCAGGTAAAATAAATCTCATTTCTTCTTCTATAAAATTGCCTTGGATATATT
Organism: Furipterus horrens; assembly: GCF_987537825.1. Classification (NCBI taxonomy): domain Eukaryota; kingdom Metazoa; phylum Chordata; class Mammalia; order Chiroptera; family Furipteridae; genus Furipterus; species Furipterus horrens. The sequence continues at coordinate 74,886,299 of NW_028327180.1, forward strand.
TAGCTCTTTAATCTTCCATATAGACTTTAAGCACACTTTATTAGGATACACAAAAACTCTGGACATTTCAGTTAGAGTTGCAATTAACTTTTAAGTTCATTTGTAAGAATTAAAATACTTACAAAAATTTTCCCATCCATGAACAGGGCATATCTTTTCAGTTAGATACTTTTAAATCTTTCCATAAAGCTTCATAATTTTTTTCATGTAAATATTGAATCTCTTTTGTTATCATTAAGTATTTGTTACTACAAATAGGATCATTTTCAAGTTTTCATTTTCTAATCTGTTGTAGGGGTGTATGATTTTATATCTAACAAATTTATTCTAATAGTTTATCTGTATATTTTTGGATGTTCTTTGTAACTAGTCAAATCATATAAAAACAACAACAATTTATTTCTTTTTATTCTTTATCTCTCATTTATTCTTTTCTTATTGCATTGTTTTGCACCTTACCTACAGTGCTTATTGAAATACTAGTACTAGGCATTCCTGTCCTGTTCCTCTCTTCAGATTCAAATATTTTACCATTAAACATTTATTTTAAGTTTATTTTAAAAAGATTTTATTTACTTATTTTTAGAGAGAGGGGAGGGAGAGAAACATCAATCAGTTGCCTCTCGTAAGCACCCTGACCAGGGACTGAACCTGCAACCCAGGCATGTGCCCTGACTGAAAATCGAGCCAGTGACCTTTTGCTTTGTGGAATGATACCCAACCAATTGAGTCACATTGGTCAGGGCTTATTTTAGGTGTTTTTAAAAAGTATATTTTATTGATTATGCTGTTACAGTTGTCCCAATTTTTTTTCCTTTTGCTTCCCTCTGCCTGGTACCCCTTTCCCTCCAGCAGTCCCACCCCCCTTAGCTCATGTCCGTGAGTCGTGCCTGTATGTTCTTTGGCTTCTCCCTTTCCTATACTGTTCTTAACATCCCCCTGTCTATTCTGTACCTACCAATTATGCTTCTTAGTCCCTGTATCATTTCCCCATTTCTCCCTTTTCTCCCTCCCAGCTAATAACTCTCCAAATGATCCCCATACCTATGATTCTGTTCCTATTCTGGCTATTTGCTTAGTTTGTTTGTTTGTTTGTTTGTTTTTAGGTTCTGTTGTTAATAATTGTGAATTTCTTGTCATTTTACTGTTTGTAGTTTTCATTTTCTTAAATAAGTTTCTTGAACATTTCATATAATAAGGGCTTGGTGATGATGAACCCCTTTAGCTTTACTTTGGGAAGTACTTTATCTGCCCTTCTATTCTAAATGATAGCTTTACTGGATAGAGTAATCTTGGTTGTAGGTCCTCACTTTTCATCACTTTGAATATTTCTTGCCAGCCCCTTCTTGCCTGCAAAGTTTCTTTTGAGAAATCAGCTGATAGTCTTACAGGAACCCTTGTGTATATAACTATCTGCCTTTCTCATGCTGCTTTTAAGATTCTTTCTTTATCTTGAACCTTTGGCATTTTAATTATGATGTTTCTTGATGTGGTCCTTTTTGGATCTAGCTTGTTTGGGACGCTCTGTGCTTCCTGGACTTGTGTGTCTATTTCCTTTGCCAAATTTGAGACGTTTTCTTTCATTATTTTTTCACATCTGTTTTCAATTTCTTGCTCTTCCTCTTCTCCTTTTGGCACCCCTGTGATCCAGATGTTGGCACATTTAAAGTTGTCCCAGAGGTTCCTAAGCCCTGCACCCCCTTTTTTTTTCAATTCTTGTTTCTTCATTCTGTACTGGTTGACTGTTTATTTCTTCCTATGTTCCTAATCATTGACTTGAACGCCAGTTTCCTTCCCTTCACCACTGGTTTCGTTTGGATTTTCCTTTATTTCACTTAGCATAGCCTTCACTTCATCCCTTATGTGTTTGCCATACACAAGCATATCTGTCAAGTCTGTGAGCATCTTCATCACCAGTGTTTTGAACTCTTAATGTGTTAGGTTGGCTGTCTCCTCATCCACTAGGTTGGCTATCTCCTTGTCACTTAGTTCTCTCATGTTGTGGTGCTGTATGTGGGGGAGGGGTCTGAGGGAACAATGCCGCTTGCATTGTATTTCTCTTTCTTCCTGTAATTGCTTATTTTTTGCTTTATTTTGAGCTGAGGTTGTTAAATGTATATAGATTCAGAATTTTTACAACTTCCTGGTGAATTATGCCTTATATCATTAAGTTATGATCATCTTTATTCCTAATAAGTCATTTTTGCCTTGAAGTCTATTTTGTCTGATATTAATATATCTACCAGCTTTCTTTTTGTTAATTTTTTCTTGTTATATTTTTTCTATTTCTTTTCTTTCAGTCTTCTTCACATTACTTTTTCTTTATGCATCAAGTAGCTAGAGTTTTCTTTATTAATCTAATTAAATATCTTTGGTTTTTTGATTGGGTGAATTTAATTAATTACCTTTTATTTTGATTTATTGACATTTATATTGATTTATATCATCTATTTTAGTGATCACTTTTACATTTTTAACATGCTTGAGTATGCTGCTTAAATGTAAAGTTTTCTACCTTCAGAAAATACAAGAATTCTAAATGGTTTAACTTAAATTTCTTCAGTCTCCATTCTCTTTTAAAAATATATGTTTTATTGATTATGCTATTACAGTTGTCCCCGTTTTTCCCCTTTGCCCCCCTCCAAGCAGTACAGTCTCCATTCTCTGTGAGATTGTTGGCTAATATTTTTTTTCTACCTTATTTTTAACCAGCTTCATAAATTATTCATCCTAATTATAATAAATGTTAATATTGTACATATCAGTATGGTTACTAATTTCTTTGCCTACTTATTATTTTGGGGTCTCAATTTCCTCTAGTTATTCTTTTAGCTAATGTCTGGGGTAGTCAACTTTCTTAGTTTCTTTCTTTTTTTTTTTAAAGATCTTATTTATTTTTAGAGAGAGGGGAAGGGAGGGAGAAAGAGAGGGAGAGAAACATCAATGTGTGGTTGCCTCTCGAGCACCCCCAGCTGGGGACCTGGCCCGCAACCCAGGCATGTGCTGATTGGGAATTGAACCGGTGACCTCCCAGTTTGCAGGCCAGCACTCAATCCACTGAGCCACACCAGCCAGGACAACTTTCTTAGTTTCTTATTTTCTTGATGCTGTCATTATTTTGCCCTCCCTCCTGATAGTGTACTAGAGAGGACTGAACTAACCTAGATCAGGTACAGTGTGGATACGAGAAAGGCCAGTTGTGGAAAAGGAGCCTGCTGGGGGCAGGCCCCTTATGTATATTGTTTTATTTAATCCTTGCAGCAACTCTTAGGGTGGGTAATAGCATTCTGGCTTTTCAGAAGAGAGCACTCAAGGGCACTCAGATAATTTGTGGGAGGGTTACACTTTAAACCTAGAGCTTTAATGTCAAAACCCATGTTCTTTCTATAATTTGAAAAGTTGACAGAGTCCCACAGCAAGGGCCATACCTCTTACGGTCTTGACTAGGAACCTTAGTCTTTTTCTTCATCATTTACACAAGCTCTTGACTTTGATATTTTGAGGTTGAGGGAATGAGAAGGGAGGGAAGAGGTGGGATTTATGAAAAAGTCTCCTTGTTCAGGCTAGCTCCCATAGACATCAGAGAGGTAGTCAGGAGATAATGTGATAAAAGTATGTTCTGTATGTTTCTTTCCTTCAATGGTCCACTTATATATTAGGTGGTGTCCAGTGGGCACTGACCAAAATGATCACCATTAGGAATTTCATGCCCACAGGCTTCTGCCCATCAGCAACAAACCCTGACCAACCTTTTCAGAAATAGGCCTGGTCAGACTGGACAATCATGTTTTAAACTCTGCTGCTCTGGTTCGTTTTTCAGAACACTAACCTCTTCTGAGTGGTTTCTCTATGAAATTTTAAGTCACAAGCTCATAGATAGGGAGTATTCTTCTGTTGTACTTCCTCTTTTCTCCCTTTTAGCAAGTATTGGAGTATTTTGTTTATTGCATTCTGATCAGTTGGAAATTTTCTGCCCCAGCCTTTCTTCTGTAGTCTTTTATTTAAAGAGGAGAATCTATAAGGGGAGGAGGAGGAGAGTAATTGAAAGATGCCAGGAAATACTGACCCTGTCCTGCTCTAATGTCAGCCACGCTTTGCAGCCTGTGCTGCTTGTATTAGGTAGAGTCTGGTGTGAGGGAGTCTCAAGGATTTTTTAGGAAGTTGGCTACATCCATTATCTCAGAATGCATGTGAAATGTTTAACAAACAGCACTGGGTAAAACGCTGTCATATGGCTGTGGAAGAGAAGGATTTCCTTGTATTAGACAATTCATAATCCTTTTGTTTCAGAGAAATCTCTGACTGACTTCCCAGGCTACCTCCCAGCCCCCTACTGTGTTTCATTTGCCTACACAAACTTGAGGTTTAAAGCTAATTCATTTTTATCTCACTTCAGCTTTTATACTGCATTTAATCAGTTGCTTTGGTCCCACTGTTACTTCAGGCAGGCTTGCTGGGAAGGATTATAGGTGGGCTCTGGTGCCCCAACCTCATCCAGAGCACCATGCCAACATGCCAGAATGCAGAATGTCTCAGGCTTCCTCCTGTCTTTGGCAAGCGCAGGGAAGTTTAGGGTATTATGGAGCCTTCCATTTGCAGAGCACCCAGAACAGGAATGATAAAGGGGACTGAAGGCTCTTTTAAAAAGCCAGCTGGAAAGTGTATGAAAAATAAAATTTAAGCCACCTGTGCAAATCCCAGGAGTCCTCCCTAAGTTACTTGTTGTGGTTAGGTCATTTAAGTTCTCAAGGCAAGGAGTTCAGGACAAAGGCTGCCCCAGCAGGGCTTCTGGTTAACATTAAAGTGGTATTTCTGGGAGCATCCTGAGATAGTTTACCTCACAGTGGTCACTCTGGTACCTTCATTCGGAGTGAGTGTTTTTTCACAATCCTCATTGTCTTGTTGCAAAACTCTTTGGGGTAAGTTTATGTCCACATTGGCATGGCCACTAAGATTCAAAGAGGAGCAAAGGGCAAGCATGAAGTGGGCCTAATAGTAAACTTACTGGGCAGTTCTTAGCCCAGAGGAGAGGACTGGAAGAGGCAAGCCTTGGTGCATACCTGTGGTATATAACATGAAATCCCTGTTGTCCAGATGCTTTTGCAAAGAGCTAAGGACAGTGATCATTGGCTGAATGGAAAGGAGCCTCAAATCCCACTCAGTGCCTCTGTCGAAGTGATTTGTTCAAGTCCACAGAGCCAGCAAGTTGGCAGCCAGAATGAGAAGATGAGTCAGCTCTCATTTTCCAGGCTAAGATATAGCATTCAGGTAGCATTTCCTGCCCAGTCAGAGACCTACTGGGATCTGGAACAATGTGTTCCTACAAAATTCAGGTAAAGCCCCCTCTCCAGCCCTGTAACACAAAATGAACTTTGCAGTTTTACCTTTTGCAAAGGCGAGAAACTATTGGGGGGGGCTTACCAAATTAGATGATGCCTTGGTGCTAGTTGGGGCTATGCGTGTCTTATACAGATTTGTTCAACCTGCCGACCCTCCCCCTTTATTTTTCCCTTCCCTTCCCTCCTTTGTTACTAAAGCCTGTCTTCAGATATTCATAATGATCATCTCTCTTGCTGTGGCTAATCTTAGCCTTGTGTTCTTGAAGTTTTAACCCGAAGGTTCACTAAAATTGCATGGCTAAGAGAGTGTAAGATTCTTGTCTTCCCCATGGAATGTGGCCATACTTCTCTGTAATATTTTGGTAAATTTTCAGATTGATGTCTCGGAGGTGATTTACTTACATTTAAATTTTATGTTTTCAACTCTGATTTGATAATATATTCACATGGTTCAAAATTCAAAGGGCATAAAAGGTCCACGGTAAAAAAAACACTTCACTCCATCCCTGTGCCATCCACCTTCTCCTTCCTCAAGGCAACCTGCATTGCCAGGGTCTTCTCGAGAGATTTATACATATACAAGCACATACACCCATAGAGTGTTTTTCCCCTAGTTTCCACAAAAGGTAGGTTACTGCATATACGAGTATATGACTCTACAATTTTCTTTTACCATTTAGCAATATAGCTAGGATATCATTATTTATCAGTACATAAAGAGCTTCTTAGGAGGTGACTTTCGTTTTTAGTAAATGCAGAATGACTCAGGTGGAAGCTTTTGAGGTGATGTGTACATTGACCAATGTTTAAAAATGACAGTGCTTCAATTAATTAGACTTTAGGCAAAATTTATTGTTTAAATGTAAGATATATTTGATTGTTGTATCTAAGAAGTGATTACTGATGGCTTTTTGAGCCAGTATGACTCACAAAGCAGCTTTTTTTTAAAGGTTTTATTTATTTATTTTTAGAGAGAGGAAAGGGGAAGGAGAGAAACATCAATGTGTTGTTGCCTCTTACATGCCTCCAATTGGGGACCTGGCCTGCAACCCAGGCATGTGCCCTGACAAGGAATCGAACCAGTGACCCTTTGGTTAGTAGGCCGGCACTCAATCCATTGAACCACACCAGTAGCATCTTTGATGATACGTTTGGAATGACCGTGTCATTAATTTTGTTTGGGGGTTTGTACAATCCAGAATTTTAGTTTAGAACCTGTTAAGGCAGTAAAGTAGTCACATGCTGGATCTCCTTGACTGCAGTGTTTCCCCTGCACTGTGTTGGTATCATTTTGGTCACTAGGCACTTTTGACTCTGGAGGTGATCAGATGCTTTATCTTTGCAACTGTGAAAAGTAAAAATAATAAGTTTAGCTAAATACTGAAACCTGCTGACAAGTTGGGAATGCTTCCAGACCCAGGTAGCTGACTGGTTGGGCTGTGGCCCCTTCATGCTCCTGTTCTTGGTAAAGAGCTGATCCTCAGAGGGATAGGGGATAAGTTGGGGGTGTATAAGAGGGCTCCATCTTCAGTGTTTGCCCAGGCAGCCACTTTAATGCTTCTGGGAGAACCTGGCTATTTACAGAAGATAAAAGCCACATTTCTTCCCTTTAGGGGGCTATGAGGACTTAAAATCCTCAGGGACAGGTTAAAACATCCAGAGGTCCTGAACAACGGAAATAATATGGTACCTGTCTTCCCCCATCTCCTTTCCACATATAGATAATTCAAAATAAAAATAATTCCAAATTTTAAATTGTCCACTAGCCCCAGGATGGGTGACTAGTTAGATTTTTTTTTAAAGAATATATCAGCCATCAAATTGACTCAAGATGTTTTCCCTTATTTTATCTTCTCTTTTTAATATTTTTTCTTATTGGGGGTGGGGGGGGTACCCACGCTTTGCTGATGCCCAAAGACAAATTGAATGTCTCTGTTGTATGATCCAACATTGAGAGATTCTAGTTCTCCTGAGGGGCTGCCCTCTTCCTAGGATTTGGGTGACAGGAATTATTTTAGACTGTCAAGAATTTTGAAGTTTAAAAAAACGTTCTTTTGTTTATTTAATAACTTTACCCAAACTGAACATTAAAATAGCTTTGAAGTTTTTTTCCAAGAAATACATTTTCATTCTGGCTGGTATGGCTCAGTAGGTTGAGTGCGAACTGAAAGGTTGCTGGTTTGATTCCCAGTCAGGGCACACACCTGGGTTGTTGGCCAGGTCACTGGTTGGGGGTGTGCAAGAGGCAACCAATCGATGTTTCTCTCACACAGAGATGTTTCTCTCCCTCTCTTTCTTCCTCCTTTCCCTCTCTAGAAATGAATAAATTTTTTTTTAATTTAAAAAAAAGAAAAAAAAGAAATGCTTTTTCTTCTTGAGTGCTCCATGATGAAATCAGTCTTAATTTCAGTTCAACTAGTGTGTAAAAACACACAGTGAGTAGTTACTAGTCCCCAAAGGAGACAAGACAGATGGAGCCCAGAATGGAATTAGCTTTATGATTAATTGAATCCTTGAAGAGTTGAATAGAGTTAGGGCTGATTCGGCTCAATCAGTGCCTTGAGACGGCTGGTGTTGTCCCAGGCCTGAAAGAGGAAAGGTCACAATAACCCAGATTTATCCTCTATAAAATGGATTTGTTGTATGCACCAGACGGTTCCCATTTTTAAACCATTGATGCAGGATAATTGGAATGGAAACAAACAAGATTAGAACTAGATTACAGGTATTTGTGCCAGTTGCCTCTTAACTCAGAGTCAGTGATTTGTTCTGAGCTTGCATAATTATTAGAGTGAATCTTTGGAACTCAGTGATACATCTGTAGCTGTCCAGCCACAAGGGGAAAAGGGAGGAGGCGGAGCAGAGAGCTGCTCAGGGTTGGGAACTAGGTACAACTAGAGTGATTTTCTGTATTTTCTTTCTAGCAGGGATGTATAATGTATAGGTTTGAAATAAAATGCTTCTTCTCCACAGTGAATAGAGGGATGTGTTCTTTTTTAATATTTGGATCAAATTGTCACCAAGGGCAGCTGATGCCTGTGGGGACCCTGCAATCCAGGCAGTGGGAAGGAAGAAGACATGGTGCTGGGGAATACTGCAGCCGCATTAATCACCATATCCATTAGGGTGATGGGTGCCTTGGTGTCTTCCTTGCCAGGGCACCAGTTATCACAGAGTGTTGTCTGTGGAACTAAAGAGCTCAGGTTTGCCTTCATGGACTGCCACACTTCCCAGGTCAGCAGCTGAGGGAGGAAGCCCAAGTTCCCTCCTGATAGTCTCCTACCACTAACTCTAGTTATGGACATGGGGTGGGATGTGGGGCAGAGGGGTCCTGACCCTGAGAGTAAGTCTAGTCCTGAGCTTGAGAGTCTGAACACATGGGTCACAGTCTCAGGTCTGCAGCCAGCCAACTAACATTTGAGTAATCATGTTACTTATAAAAACGAGAGGACTACATATCTGAGATTCTTTCTTGCTGGAGAAGTGTGCATCTGTCCCTTTCCTTCCTAAGTCTTCTTCCAGATGCTGGTGCCTATGCCAAGTCCCTGGCAGCGTGCTGGGATTGGACCCATAGAAGTCCTGTCTGATAGGCAAGCCTCATCCTTACCTTCAAACTCTGCTTTTCTTTTTTTCTTTTCATTTTCCTGTTTTGAGCTCTTGTGAGTCAGACTGCAGGCAGCTCCTTTGTATGGGAGTCAGCCAAGAAGGAAAGCCACTTGAATCCTACTTTCATTTTGCTGTGGGAGGTGTTTTCCTGTTGAATTGCTAACCAGGCAGGTCAGAGGGAGTCATAAGGTATCTCACTCAACCCTAGATGGAAATGAGTACCTCAGAAGGGGGTGGAAAAAAAATCTTCTTGATGACGTTTCTCAACTCTGGCATACCTAAAAAGGCTCAATCCCCAAGGGCAGGCAGTAAGGTTTCTTGGTTTCTAATCAGAAAGCGTGAAACGAAGGTCCATACTCAGGCCACTGTGAACTGAGCCCTGCTGCTTTTTTCCCCGTTTCCCACTGCCAGCCCTACAGTTGCCTTGGCCCTGCTAGCTGTTCCAGCTGTAGCTTCTACTGCTGCCATTGTGTCGGGCACAAAGCAGTTTAATTTGCCTATTTTATTGGAATCCCCTTTGTGAAGAATAGCGTCAGAGAGTATCTATTGTAATTCCTGTGTTCAGTACAGCCTTTGTTTTGGTCAGAGGCATCTTCTCCCTTTCCAGCTCAGCCTCGACTAGACCCTTTGCTCTACCCCCGCCTCCAGCCTGGACTCCAAGAGCAGGCAGTGCTCGGCAGATTGTCCTTCTTGCTTTTGTGTGGGGTGTGGAGGTGGGAGGGGGAGTAGCAGGCTTGCTTTAGGGGACCATGCCTGAGTCCCTAGATCTGAAAGGCCTCAAGCTTATATGGGAAAGGGAGGAATTGATGGTTCATTGTCAGTCTTGCTTGGGACTAAGTAATCCAGAGTCTAAAGAGTGTATTTCTCTCTTTTTGTGCTTGTGCCTGGATCTTACCTTCCATCTGCCTAGAGCAGTACTTCTCCTGGGATTCCTGGAAATGCAGCTGGTCTATTCAGTGACAAGAGGACAGGCTAAACATGTAAGCCTGCTGGTTATGTAAGGTGGAAGGGAAACAGTGTCTGCCTTAGCCTTCAATTCTCTAGACTTGTTGAAACCTGTCCTCTGGGGCAAGGGAAAAGTCTTATCTACCTTTGCTAATCCCCCAACAAAACCCAATGTGACAGGAAGCTCTTATTTTAGCCTCCAGGATGACATATACTCCTTGTACCTCTTGTGTCCCATCTGTCTATTAAATGACCAGTGCTGTGGCAGAGCATGTATCAGAGATATCAGAGATGGGTGAACAAGCCACACCCAGCAGAGGAGGAAGCTCTTATCCAAGAGTGGTTAGGACTGGTCTTGAGGAGGAGGTGTGCCAGCTAGGCTTGTGTCTCACAGAGACTGTCTCTTTCTGCTTGGGCATCAGCATTGTTCACATTGACAGTTTCTGGCTCGCCTTCCTTTCCTTCTTTTCTTGGGTGCAGTGTTCTCTATTGTGACTAGGTGAGTGGACAAGCTCTATTGGGGAGGGCTGGTGGAACATTGCAGACACACTAGGGTGGAATGGGTAATGGTAGGACAGACATATACTTGGACACATATCTCTTCTTTGTCTCTACAGTATGAAGGGGATCTTTTCTTGCCCTTCTCCCTCCCATCTCTGTGTGGCATCTTAGCCTCTGCACTAGGCAAATGTGATTCTTGACAAGCTGGAAGGGCCAGACTAAGTCAGGGAGGAGTCATGGCTAACTAAGGGCTTCCCGCTGAGAGATGCTTTTTGGAACAGTGCTGGATGCCATGGGTGTGTTGTTAAGAAATAATTTCGTCTGCTAAACATTCTGAAAGAACCATGCTGGGGAAGTCCTACAGGAAGCTGAGATGACAAGAGATACAGAGGGACTCAGAGGCCAGGACCACCTGGGTCCCACTGACTTGCACAGTGACTTTGGCCAAAGAAAGCCCTTGGCCTCTCCGTGCTCTTACCTGGAAGTGGAGAATACTGTCTTATACCTCCTGGGGTGATGGAGAGCCATGAGATTATCCCTATAAAATGCTCTGATTGTCTTGGTAAAAAAATGCTGTATCTCTGCCAGTTGTAGTTGTTATAAATAGTGACTCTTGAAAATCAATAGGCATCACTCTGAGAAGCTACAAATACTGCCCATGCCTGTTGATTTTCCAGTTTATTCTTACCTTTTCCTAATGAAGGGAGGGGCAGATGCTGCCTGCGCTGCACACGTCACTGATGGTTGAGAAGACTAACCAAAAGAGGAGCATAGCCAAACCATTAACTGGGCAAAGGCATTTGGCAGCTGTGCTTCTTGCCCATGGCGAAGAGACTCAGAGGCTAGCTTGTATGACAAGTGTTTACTGAATTTCAACTCTTTTACATTTCAAGGAGATAGAAAGATGTATTTGGCATATTTGCTGCCCTTAATTTGTTTGGAGTCCAGACCAAGGCATGAAGAATGTTTAGAAATAACCAGAATACCTGCAATATTCCAGACACTGAACTAAGAGGTTTATATACATTTTCTCATTGACTCTGTCAAAGTAAATATGAGTATAGTTATCATTTACATTTTACACATGAGGAAACAGGCCTATGGAGGTCAGGTACTTCTCTAGAGTCACATAGCCAGGCTGTGGTTAGGTCTAAGACACGAACCTAGGCAGCATATTAAAAAGTCAAGCTCTAAATAACTGTGCCATGCCAAGTGATGATAAGTGCAGAGAGACAAACAGACAGAGATGCCGAGATATATACAGAGATACTGAGAGGCAGAGAGGATAGGAGGAGGGAAGAACAGAGATCAAAAGAGGATGAAGGAAGGAGAGAGAGGTTGGGAGAGGTAGCTAGCTAGATATCTGGGTTCCTGTTGTTTTTTCTGTCATGAGTGATAATCAGCCTTATTCTTTGCCTTTATTTCCATGTGCCATAGGTTAGAGCCAACCCCAGAAGGAAAATCAGGATGTGTATCAGGAGTGGGCAGTAGTAAAACACTTGATTTTGGTGGCTTACCAATCGTATGAAATGATTCTTGTCAAACACTCCCATCATGAGGCGGACTTCGATTGTTCCCTGGGGAAGGTAGTTTGGGGTTTCTTCCCTCCTTTTTAGGTAAAGTGAGTTCTGGTGCCTCTGTAGTTGAATTCTCCAGTGGGGTTCTTCATTCACTTGCCCCACCCCCTTTCACCAATGGGAAGGATTCATTGAGAGATGGAGTGTCCCTCTCAGCTTGTGGTCTTGGGCCCAAAATGCTTTTCAGAAGAAATCATCTATTTCTGGAGACAGGCACAGAAGATGAACTTTTGATGCAAATGTGAGGCTGCCAGGGCAGTGTTAGACCCATTACACTGGAAAAAAAGTTGGCCTGTTGTCACCAAGCACAGGAGAGGGACCCTGCATTGTGGGGAGGGTCAAGCACCGTATTTTTAGCAAGTAATCCTTTATTCTTTCTTCAGGCACTTTAAAAATAGATTTAAAAAAAAGTTACCACTCTTTCTTTCTAATTGGCACCATTTGTCATCCTCTGTCCTTGCTTGTCACACACTGAATGGTTCATGAATATGTATTTACTGTCCTAGACGCAACTCGTGTGTGTGTGTGCATGTGCCTCTCAAACACGTTCTGCCCCTCCTTCCTTTCCTATCATAAAAGGTACCATGGTGGAAGGCAGGGAATGGAAAACAGGGGCCCTTGACTTAGGGCTCTTTTCTTTGATGCTGCAGCTGACATGTTCCTGCACCTCTGTTCCACATTCCTACTTGTCTTCAAGGTTACCACTTCCCCTACCCTGGTTGTCCTAACTGTCTACCTTTTTCAGAACTCAGCCAACTTTGAGGTCCCATACCAGACCTCCACCCTGTTTACTTGGCTGTTGAAAATGCCTCCCCTCAGCAGTCAAGTTCAGGATCCCTGAGGTGCTTTGATGAGGTACACTGGCTTGGACATTCAGCTCTTCAGATTTGTTGTTGTTCTTGGCCAAGGCTAGGTGAAAGAAGTAGGGAGCCAGCTATTACCTTCTGTTTTCTTAGTAAACTCTACTTGTCAGCCACACTGACCCATAAGCCCTAGCAGTTCTGAACAACAAAGGAACCTGGAGCCTGCCTCGGGATGTTGCGCAGTGCTGAGGACTGTGGGAAAAATCTCCCCCTTGTGGTTGGGCACCTTTGCCGGGTGTGGCCCCATTCCTGAGCCAGTGGTCTATTTTTTGGCTCTCCAGAGTGGCAGAAAAAACAGGATGACTGCCCGAGGATTCAGATGAGGGAGTTTATTATTGTTGATGTGCACTTCTCAGCTACAGTACATCTAGCACCCTGGGATGCCTTTTCCCCATGCTCCTGTGGAAGACTACATTTTTCCCCTCTAGAACAGAAATGATTCCAGATGTCATCTTATTTTCACCTCTGTCTCCTAGCAAGGAAGCCCTCTCCTAGCCCATCACAATACTTTCCTCTTCTGGACTTAAAAACTTATTCATTCAAAAATATGTACTGAGTCCCTACTATGTGCTAGGCACTCTGCTGTGTTGGGAATGTGGTGGTGAACAAGACATATTGGTCTTGCTTCTTAAATAGTTTACCTTTTAGTTAGAAATTAATTTTTAAAAATCAGCTACTATATCATTAAAATTAACTTTTGTGCTTCAAAGAATACCATCAAGAAAGTTTTATAACAAAAAAATTTTTAATCAATTTAAAATAAAATGAAATTACCCATTTAAAAAAAGTTTGACAAACCACAGAATGAGAAAAATTTTACAAATCATATATCTGATAAAGGACTCTAGCATATGTAAAGAATTCTTAACAATTCAATAATAAAAATGACAACCCAATTAAAAAATAGGCAAAGAATCTGACTACACAGCTGTGCAAAGAAGATATACACTGGGCAATAAGCACATGAAAAGATGTTCAACAGCCCTGGCTGGTGTTGCTCAGTGGACTGAGTGGTGGCCTGCAAACCAAAAGGTCACCAGTTCGATTCCCAGTCAGGGCACAAGCCTGGCTTGCAGGCCATGTCCCCAGTTGGGGGTGCGCGAGGGGCATTCCATCCACGTATCTCTTGCACATCAATGTTTCTCTCCCTTTCTCCCTCCCTTCCCCTCTCTCTAAAATAAATAAATACAATATTTAAAAAAAAAAAGATGTTTAACATTATTAGCCACCAGGGAAATGTAAATCAAAACCACAGTGAGATACCACTTTACACTCAGTAGAATAATTATTATTAAAAAGACAGATAATAACAAGTGTTGGTGAGAATGGAGAGATTGGAACTGCTAGTGGCAATGTAAAATGATCCAGCCACTTCAGAAAGCAGTCTGTTAATTCCTCAAGTAGTAAAGTGCAGAGTTACCAAATGACCCAGCAATTGCACTCCTAGGTGTATAACTACAACAAATAAAAACAGTTATCTAGCCCTGGCTGCTGTGGCTCAGTGGATTGAGCGTTGGCCTGTGAGCCAGGTGTCGCTGGTTCGATTCCCAGTCAGGGCACATTACTAGGTTGCACATCAGATCCCCAGTCGGGGGCGCGAGTGAGAGGCAACCACACAGGAAAAAAAAAAAACAAAAAACAGTTATCTACACAAAAACTTGTACATGACTTTGCATAGAAGTAGTGTTATTCCTAATATCCAAAAGCAGAAACAACCCAGGTGTTCATCAGCTGATACATGGGATAAATACATGTAATGTTATTTGACAGTAAAACAAAAAAAAAAAAAATGAAGTACTATCCATGCTGTATATGAGTGAAACTTTAATAAAACATACCAGATGAAAAAGTCACAAAGGACTATATATTGTATGGTTTCATTTATATAAAATGTCCAGATTAGGTGAATTTATAGAGCCAGAAAGTAGATTAGTGCTTTGCCTAATCCTGGGAGGGAGGGGGTTAGGAAATGGGAAATGACTGCATTGGGGAGGGGGGGCGAGTGGCACAAATGTTTTAAAATTGTAGTGATGGTCACAGAGCTCTGTGAGTATAATAAAAGCTATACTTTAAATGGGAACATTGTATGATATGTGAATTACATCTCAACAAAGCTGTTTTAAATAGTGATAAGTGTTATGAAGAAAATAAAATAGGATTATGTAGGGATTTTTTAGATGGGTTAGAGAGGCCTTCCTAAAGATTTCATTCTGGCCTCAACTCAAATGTCAAGATGGAGCAGACATGCTTACATTCGGCTTAGAGGGAATAGCTAGTGCAAGGAGCCTGAGCGGGGGACAAGTTTGGCTAGTTGACGAAGCAGCCAGAGGGCCAGTGTTGCCAGAGTAGTGTGAGCCCGAGGGATACAGAGGTGTGAGGTTGGAGGAGTTGGCAGTGCACCTAGAGACCAAGGTAAGACATATTTGAATTTTATCCTAAGGGTATTGGGAAGCCACTGGTGGCTTTTAATCATGGGAATTACAAGATCTAATTTGCATTTTCGAATGATCCCTCTGGTTGCTTTGTGGAAAGGAACTCTTCGCATTTTCAGAATATAGAGCTTCCTACTTCTTTACATATCTTATACCTTTCACGGTAGGAAGTTCTTGTTGTCTTATTCAAGACCGTCCTTCTCATCACAATCCTGGGTGTTAGATCTGATAGCCATGATACCCCTTCATAAAACTTCATCGTGAGGTGGTGGCTTTTCAGGCTCAGGACCATTGTGTCTACTTGATTTTACAGTGCTGGAGCTGGCTCTGACTGTGGTACCCTGATCCCAAGATGAAGAGGGCAGTCCTACCGCCTCCATTAGCCAGCAGCATACTCACTTCTTTCCTCTGAGATTGAGGGCATTCTGGAGGGTAAGCAATGTAGGCTGCTGTGGGGAAGGCCATGATACCCCTTCATAACTTCATCATGAGGTTGTGGCAAGGTTTTGTATGTCTCCAGTTAGCTCCTGAGAGGCCATATGATTTGGTGAATTAGAATATAAGACTGGAGCTGTATGGCTTGGATTTGAATCTGGACTCCATTATTCAATAGCTATCTAACCTTGGGCAAGTTTCTTCATCTAAAATGGGAATAATAGCACCTACCTAGTGTTGGTTGTTGTGGAGGATTAAATGTAAAGCATTTAGAAGTGTGCCTGACAAGTGGTGGTCAGAGTGTTAACTGCTATTATCATCTTCTCTTTGTTTACCCAAAAGTTATCTCAGAGAGTCAGCTCAGGCCAGAGGTGTGCTTTTCTGGGGAAGGCTGTGGACAGCAGTCATTAGAGCTACACTTGCACTGCCAATATTATTTTAAAATTTCATATATTTTGTTTCCTCTGACTCTAAAAGTAACATATATGCTCACTGTAAGCTTTGCAAACATTTAAAGTAATATAGAATGCAGAAAGTTGAAATGATATCAAAAGGATATTGCAGACAAGAACTGTCCAATGCTAGTTTATTCACTCATGCAACAAATATTTATTGGGTGCCTGCTATGTGCATCTTCTGAGGGTTACTGTGAAGAATAAGGGGGATAATATACAAACAGTATGTAGCGTATGCTGAGCACCCAATAAGTGCTCTGTAATGGTAGCTTCTATTATTGTTGTTATTGTCAATCCAGCTGGAGGCAGAGGTGTGGACATTGTTTTTTCTGCAAGCTTTGTCTTGACTGGAGACCTGGGACACTGTTCTCTCTGGTATAGCGTTGTGGACCTTAGGGAGTTAGGGCTTTTGGTGGCCTGTAGCCCTTACACCAGACATCATACTTTTATTGCTGTATTACTTGCAGGGAACAACACTGTGAGACATTTCTCTCCTTCTTATTATTTATAAGCTTTTTATTGCTGTATAACCAATTTCAAACTTAGTGGATTATAACAGCAATTATTATTTCTTACAATTTCTGTGGGTCAGGATTTGAAATTGTAGTCAAGATGTTGGCTGGGACTGAGCCTGCAGGATCTACTTACAACTCACATGCCTTGGCAAGTTGGTGCTGGCTGTTGGTGGGAGGTCCCACTCATTTTCTCTCCATGTGAGCCTCTCCCTAGGGTTGTTCAGGTACCCTGTGGCTCCCTCCGTAGTCAGCAGCATAAAAGAACAAGGCAGAAGCATCAATGTTTCTTATGACCTAGCCTCAGAAGTTAACATCATCACTTTCTCTCCATTCTTTTGGTCACACAGATCAGCCATAAAAGGCACAAAAATACCAAAAGGTGAGGATCATACCGTACACCCAAGGACCCTGTCATAGGCACTATGGGAGGGGACCCCAGGCACCCAGGACCTGTCCAGTCACGTTGTAGATCTTTGTCTATGAGGTGGGCAGTGCTCATTGTGTCTTACAGAGCCTATCCCCCTTCCTTATGCTCTGGCCTCATGACAACAAGCTGCCCAGCTCAGTAACTGCATCCTGGCTGAAGTGGTGGCATGTCACAGGGATGACAGTAGTTTCATTTCTTAGTTTTTGATCATGATGATAGATGAAGTGTATTGACTAGAAGACTGTCCTGTCTTGCAAGTCTGCCAATGGCTTGTTCATCCAGACTAGATTTCTTGAAGTGGACTGCCCAGCTAACTAGCCTCTTCCTACAGTCTTCTTGCTTTCAGAGGAGGGTCCACTTTTGGCACCTTGAAATCCAGTCATTTCAAAATGAGGGTGTATGGTATTGTATTAAAAAGAGGCTATTTCTATTCCTTACAGTTTCATGTGTTCTGCAAGGAAGACTCTCCCTTACACAGAGAGAGAGGTAAGAGGTTTTGGGTTAAGAGCTTGGGCTCTGGATAAACAGCTTGATACTGTGTATCATGGGCAAGTTGCTTAGCCAATCTAAGCCTCAGTTTCCTTAACTAAGACATGGAGAAGACAGTGGTGCTTCACAGATTCACTATGAGGACTAAATGAGATAATGTATTTATAGCATAAGTAAAGCTCCTAGTACAGCCACATCGCTGTCTGGTAAAGAAATACAATAAGAGCTGTCAATTAATAATATTAGTGTCAGTATCATCATCATCATTATTCTTATGCTCATTGACCCAAAGAGAGAACAAGAGTGGGGCAGGGACATAGAAAGCAACACAAAGGGAAGCTGGGCCTGGGAACCAAGTCTTCTTTCCTCATGTAGCATTTGTACTTTCCATGTTGAATTGTTCTTCCATGTGATGCTTAAACCACAAATAGATGTTTGGGCAACTCCCAATTATCCCTTGTGTGAATAATTTACTCTGAGATAATCTATGTGCCTGGCTAGCTTCCCAAATCAGCTGAGTGGATTATTCTCCTCTTTCAATTATTTAACAGTACAAGTAATTGGGAGCTGGCATTAAAATGCGAACACCGTGAGGCCATCTTCTGTTGTTCTCAGTTGCTCAGCCTTGTCAGTAGTGATGTTTCAGAGGATCATGGAGGCTATAGAGCAGAGCCCAAGGGAATAGGTGATGACAGGCATGAGGGTGAAGAATGAGAGCCCTGGAATGACACACTGGGGGAGGTGAAGCAGCCAGCGGCGGAGCAGGAGAGCCCAGGAGGAGCAGCTTACAAAGGAGGCTTCATCTCTTTCCCAGGCCAGAGGGAGAGGCCCTGCTGGAGCAGTGCTTCACTAAGGAATTCTTTGAATTTCAGTTTGACTCTGAAATGTTAGATCTTCCTGGAGTCTTTTAAAATATGATTGACCACCCTCTTCTCTTCTGTTTACTGCTCTATTTGGCATCAGGGGATTGCACTAGGAGACCCAAGGAGCTTCTCCTGTTTGTAAAGTAGAGTCTCTGCATTGAAAATAGCATGTGTAGTAATGACCTAACCATATAAAAAGAAAATGAGGGAAAATTAATGTGTAAATTTCATATATAAATATGAAGTGTAAATTTCATATATATTTTAAAATATGTAATATAAAAATCAGCTCTTATCCCTTAAGAGTATGAGGAATGTGGTTATGAGAAAGGGACTTTCCCTTTCTATTTTGCACCTTCTATTCTATTTGAAAAAAAATTTTTTTACCACGGGCTTATTTTCTTATTAAAAGAGAAAATAAAACTAAGACATACAAGAGAACTTGCTATTGGATTTTCCAGCATCAGCCCTTTGAACCCCCATGGCATATAACCTTTAGTTGCCTTGAGTTTTGGGGCAGACTCAGCAGTTTGTTCAGATCTTTCAGCCAGTTGTCCAGTGAGGCATTATTCATGAATACCTTGGCCCAGGCTCTCAGAGTCATGTTCTTATTGGGGGCTCCACAAGTACTTGTCTATCCTAATTACTCATGCCTTGGCCCTGGGGTTGCCATCTTCTTTCCTGCTCTTAGGACTTCTCTTTTTTCTCCTTCACTGAAGACCCAGGAACCATTTGCCCTGGATCTGCTGAAAGTGAAGTTATCAAAATAGTCGCCTTTTTACCTCTGGGAAGGAGGATTAAACTCTTGATTCAGGTACTATTTTGATGTTTGTGGTTTGTCCAAGTTCAGTAGTTTGAGGGAAAAGGTTAGTTGCTATTTGAATTGTTTCTCTTGGTTTAAAAAAGACCTTCATTTAGTTTGTGGCTCAAGAAAAGTTGTTTGAACTCAGTTTGGGGTTCATAGTTACTAAGGTTAACTCCAGATTTTGACTGGTGATTGGTTCCAACAGATGTTTGGGAAGGGCAGGGGCGAAGTGGGAGGTGGAAGCTCTCTGGTCCTGGGGCTTGTAACGGCAGTAATAAATCATGGTGTGTGTGGAACAAGAGTAGAGTCAGCTCAAAGAGCTCTGGGCCAAAGAGCCCATCAACGGGCAGTCTGCTTTTCAGCCTGGCTAGAGGCTCTTACATCTGGGTCCAGCATGGCTGTGCTGAACCAGACCTTCAAATGTGGCTTTGGAGTACTGGGCATAGCCTGAGCATTTAGCTGCTTCACATGGTAACTAAGCTTTATTTTCCTGCGTTTCTAGAGAAGACCTCAGTGGCAGAAAGAATTTAGTAGACACCTGTTGGCCAATATCAATGCCAAGGCCTGGTCAATGGTAAAGTTGACAGAATCACTTAAGAATGTGCAGAGCTTGGGAGCTGAAGCCTAGAAATGCCTCTGTTGGGTCTGACTCCCAAGGGTCCCCAAGATCTTCTCTCTCCAGCTGGTCTTGGAACAAAATGGCCCCCTGAATAGGTCTCAGCTTTCCCTAGGGACCCTGACAGAGCTCCTTTTGGGCTTTTGGAGGAAGGGTGTGATCTATGTGGCCTAAAGAAGGTCTGAGCTCCCAGAGTTCATTGAGAAGGGAAGCTGCTTTAATAGTTAGCCAGTGAGACAACTGAGGCTATTGGTTGGAGCCTGATGAGGGAGTTAGGAGAGGGTGCAGTGGGCCCTGCAGGTGAGGGAGACCAGGGACCTCTTTCCTTCAGGCCCTTTTTGCTAGGCACTGAGCAAGTGGTGGCTTTTGTGGCAGTGGGAATGTGGTGGGTTTTGTATTTGTGTATCTAAAATACCTACTTCCCCTCTTCAGGAGGTAGGAATATTTTGGAATAGAGTGTCTCTGTGGAACCATTGGTGTCAGTGGGAATGGTTCTGATCTGAGCCTCATCTCCATCCTTGGTTCCTTATCAAAGGTGCTGAACTGAGGTTTCCAGGTTGTGTATTCCCGATGGTTGGTGATATTGGAAGGAGGTTCAAGTTAGTGGGTGCAGGAAGCCTCCAAGGAGTTGGCTGTCTGGGGCCTTTATGCTCTAGTGCTGTGTGGGTTCCCTAAGTATGGAACTATTCAGTGTCTGCATGGTCCCATGCTTGAGCCTTGGAGACAGGCAGGGCTACAAGATCAGTTGCTGTTAAAAGGACAAGCATCAGGGCCTTTGGAGCACTCGAAGTTGGTAGAGTCAAACTGGATCTTTATAAGCTGAGACCCAAGCCAGATTGTTACATACCAGGACTGACTCCCAAACAACCAATTCTGTATCATGGCTTAAGGTGGTATAAAAGAGTGGTTAGCTGTGAAGCACTTGATTTATGGTTTTTTTTTTTTTTTGGTTTTTCAACACATTCCTCCGTCTTCTCCTCTGGCAAATACTTCCTTTCCTTTGGGAATCTCTTCATCAGAACCATGTGGTCAAGTAAATCTGTTAATCTCTGTGCCCCACCTCTTCTCTTGTTAGTTAGGGCTGGTCATATGACCTAGACTAGCCATACATAGTGCATCTTCCATATGTAGAGTGATTGGTCCATGGGTGGGCATGTGACACAAGCAGGGCCAAGCAAAGACTTACCATGGAATTCTATACCATTTGAGAGGGAGAACTCTTCATGCTGGGATTGATGTGTTTAGGGGCTGCCAGCGGCTATCGGACTCATTCCTGCCTGGAGACAGAAGCAAAGCCAAGAGACGCGGCCTGAGAGAGCCAGGCACATTGCTTGAGCTTGCGCTTTTGCTGTTACCGAAGAGCAAGTGGGATCTTGCTGCCCACTGCCACCCTCTAGGCAGAATTCCAGAGGCAAAGGTTTGGTGGTAAAGGAAATGAGTCTTTATTCAAAAGCTACACAAGTTTGGAATCTAAACTCTTTAACTCCTTAGGTACAGCTGTAATCACTTAAGCCTATCATTGAAGCTCAAATCTTTTAACACCTGAGTTCCCCTCTCATTTCCCCCCTATTTTTAATTATCTTAATGAGATTAGTTTAAAAACTAAAACAACATAAGATACAAAAACTACACAATTTTGGAAGAATGGCAGCCTTCTGCCTCAGAGCCTGTCCCCTCTGGAGCACCCAAAGAAGAATAATCCTGCCACCCTCTGCCAGGCCAGCCCAATCCTAGGCTGCACGCGGAGTTCCTTCTCCCATCCAAAATCCATCCAAAATATTGTTCTTTGGGAAACACAGGTAGCTGCAGCACTATCATCCAGACATGTTCCAGGAAGAGAGCCTGAGAGCCAGTCTCTGCCCTCTTTTTATTTAAAATCTTCTGTGCCATAACCCCATGTGCTCTGTAGGCATTCAGCATCTCAGCCAGTCCTGTCCTTGACTGTTTACCATTGCCTTGGGTAATCTCCTATGGCTCCTCCCTGCTCCTGCCCAGTGACCTGATCAGATCTCTCTGTATCATTACTTTTGTCATTCTTCTTCATATTGGGACCCAATAAACTTTTTTCCCCTTTACATGAATCTGAATTCAGTTTCGGTTTTTTAAAAACAGTCCTGACTGACAGCTTCCAGCTAATTTAACTATTTGCTTCCAAATTTCTAATTTATGTCCAGGTAAGCCGCTTCCTTGGTGGAGCCCTGAGCCCAACACTGTACTTCGCACACACTGTACTCATTTCATGTTTCTTATGTGGGTAACTGTACCCTCACCCTCAGCCACCAACCTTTGGGAGGGGAATCGAGGCCTGAGCCTGGGTCTCCCAGCCTGTGTCAGTGAATCTTTTCATTCGTGCATGCATTTTTCATCTCCTCCTTTGTTTCTGCAGAGATAAATGCAATCTGTTGGTCTCATTTTGCAGGGACCTTGCTACACCTGCCAATGGTGGGCAGTTTATCGGTATACCTCAGGTTGCCATCTTTCAGTGTAGGCTGGGGACCAGACTCCCATGGCATAACACTTTGCATCCAAGAGTCTGATTACCTCCCTCTGAAATCTGCCTGTCCATTGGTGCCCAGGTTGAGCTGGTGCAGAATTTATTGGGCCTAAAACATCAGATCAGTGTTAGAGGTTCCTTGTCCACTGCTTCTTTCCCAGGCTGCTTGTGCCAGCTGCAGGGCCCTCATGAGGCTGGTAGGTGTCTCTCTGGCAGATTCATTGTTCCATATTTTTATTTAATTACTAACTTTTATAGCTCTTAGAATAAATCTAATTATCCCTCTGTTATGCTACATTATGCCCCTGCAGTTCATGTAATTCTATTTCATTGTATGATATTTGTCAACTTGACCTTCCCCTTATCCAGTGTTTGTGCTCCTTTCTGTGGTTCTGTGCCACCTCCTCAGTGGATCCCCAGCTTATCAGTCTATCCAGAGCCCCTAGGCAGAGTTAACTGAGAGTAATGGAGCAGAATTCGGAGTATTGCCAGGGAGCCATCTCTGATGCCACGCTGACCTGACATAGGTATGGGAAGTTGAGTAGAGTTCCAGAAAAGAAAGCAAAAGTTCTAGCCTAGGGTTTCTGGTCTTTAGCCAGAGGACTGGTGTAAAGGACAGCCAGATGAGGTTGGGCAGAAAGGAGATGACATTGTCCATCTGTGGACATGTATGTAACTGCTTCACTCTGGCTGGCAAGTGGTGTCTAACATTAGAATTGAGTCAGGGCTGATCTTAGACACAGCAGAGGTAGAAGTTACCTACTGGAGGTTGATTTCAGGAACCATGTGGAAAACCCTGGCTCCAAAAGCTTTTTTTTTTTTCCTCCTGCAGCTGCCTAAAGTTCTTTTAATACCATTGGGAATTAATTTCTTGTTTTTAAAAAAATATCTATTAACCTCTCCTGTGGGCAAATGCAGATACTCTCAGGAGGGGTACCCTGGGTAAGGGGTCATTGAATACCTCTGTTGTATCCCTTTTCTCAAAGAATATGTGGTGATGGGGACACATGAGGGAGTTGGTTAAGTGAGTCAAACTAGAGGGGGAGAAGAGAAGGCAACATTTAGAGCACTGGTTGGGGTCTACTCTCTGTGAGTTCCCTGGAGAGGATAAGATGCTCAGAAGGGGAGGGAGGTCATGTACCCAACCCATCCACGTACCTAGTTATGGGGCTGGGCAATCCAGGCCTTGGTGTCCCAGCAGGGGAACAGCTCCTGCTAATTGAGTACCAGGCATTGTGTTAGACCATCTAGAGCAGCGGTTCTCAACCTGTGGGTCACAACCCCT
Source organism: Furipterus horrens (assembly GCF_987537825.1). Classification (NCBI taxonomy): domain Eukaryota; kingdom Metazoa; phylum Chordata; class Mammalia; order Chiroptera; family Furipteridae; genus Furipterus; species Furipterus horrens. The sequence continues at coordinate 74,909,946 of NW_028327180.1, forward strand.
TTGGGGGTCGAACAACCCTTTCACAGGTATCACCTAAGACCATCAGAAAACACATATATAATTACATAATCACTGTGCTTTAGTTATGGTTGGGGGTCACCACAACATGAACTGTATTAAAGGATCGTGACATTAGGAAGGTTGAGAACCACTGATCTAGAGAGTGAGGTTACAGGTAAACAGGTAACAAGGTACCCTCCATGTCCTTAAGGGAGATGATGGTTTAGCAGGGGAAGCCAACTTTGATCAAGTCTGTTGAATGCAGTGAAGGTGAAAGGGGGCCCCAGGGTTGCATAGGAAGAGCCGAGTGGTCAGCAGTTTTCTCTGAGGAAATGTTTGGAGTGAGACTTGGAGGAGTAGGAACTAGCCAGATGAAGATGGGGCAGGGATGGAGAAGGGTGAGGGAACGGCAATCCAGGCAGACGCAGTAGAGAGCACAACACATTTGAGTTGTGACATAGGGTCATTTTTGTAGATTCCTGAATGGCAGCACTGAGGCTGCTACTTTTACTGCTTCCAAATCATGTACCCTTGAGGGTCAGGGGAGGATCTGTATGTGGCTGATAGGCTTTCTGTGATGTAGGCACTTTGATCAGAGGCTCAGTGCCTCATCCTCCGAGGTGCCCACTGCACCGGGCAGGGTCTACTGCATTGCTACAGACTCCTCCCTTCTGCTCCCCACCCACTACCCTGCCTCTGCCGTAGCACACATTGAAGGCCTTCTAATTTGGATGTGGGCCCAGACTGGAGCTCATTATAGCCCTGTAGCCGGGCCCTCCATTTCCCCTTCCAGGTTAAAACTTGGTAGGCATTAAAGAGTGCCAGGAACACCCCACAGGTCTTCTGCCTTAATGATCTTGCTCCCGCCCTCATTCTACATGGTCTCCTTAGCTGAGCTTTTCTCACCACAGCCTCTGATGACTTTTTACGAGCTTTTCCTCATTCCAATAAGTAAGATTCAGTGACTAATTGTTGGTGTTTTATCCCTCAAGATTCTATTTATATAGGCTGTCATGTTGCGGATGGGGGCTGCTGTTTCCTGCTACTGCCATCAGTAGACTGAGGCCTGTGTGGCATTGATGTCCACACTTTATCTTTATTCTTGTATTTTTTGTCATTTCGACATTTGGTTCTTTGAACATCTAACATCTCTTTTATGCTTCTCATCTCCCACAGAAGATTGTTGTATTTTGTCCCCACCGAAGCTGCATTTTCCTTTTTTCAGATTCTTCACTTTCTTCCTTATTGTATTTTGATCAGTACAGCTATGTAGGTCTGGGTTTTACTGGGAGCTTTTCATCTTCTTGGCAGTGACCCTCAGGGCCTGGGTCGTCTAGGAAAAACTGGGCTCTGCTGCGGGCTTCAGAAGCAGGCCTTTCCTGGCCAGCGCTAGAGAGAGTCCAGCCTGTCACCTGACCAGGCACCCAATAGCCTAGTAGTTCTCAAACTTAAGCACACATTAGAAGTACCTGGACAGCTTGTTAAAATACAGAGTGCCAAGCCTCTCCCCTAAAGGTTCTGATTCAGTAAGTTGGGGTTGGGGCCTGAGAGTTTTTATTTCACACTATTTCCCAGGCGATACTGGTACTCCTGGTCCAGAGATCATACTTTGAAAATCGCTATTTAGTATAATTCCTTCTTTACCTTGAGCCAGTGCCCAGGCTCTACTAAGGAGAGAATAGCAGAGGACCATGTTTCCTCTTCTCCATCCTGGGTCCAGTTCTATGAAATCATGGCAGATGTTGGCAGTGGCACCGTAATATTTCGGCACTTTGACACTGATTTTCCTTGCCCTGTGTCATTTGATATTCACACTAATATGAGTAATCCTTGGGTTAAGTAGTGCAGCTTCTTGGCTTATAATAGAAATAAAGTGTAGATAAGTTAAGGACTCTTTCCTGGCTATTTAAGTAATTGTGGTATAGTTCCAGTGGAATCCAGGTCTCTTGACTTCAATTCTAGAGCTTTCAGAATTCTGCCACTTGTTAGCTAGGTAACATTGGGAAAGATCACTTTCTGTGACTCAGTTTATTGATTAGTAAAATGGGAGTAATTATAGTATCTGCTTCATAGAGTTGTCATGAGGATTACATGACTTAACATTTGAAAAGCACTTAAGAACTATTAAATGGTGGCACTCCAGAATTTATTCTCCTCATGATTGTCAAGGGCTGCCTTTATTTTTGCATTTCTGTTATCACAAGACAGCATTATCCAGGGCCTTCAGGATGGGGCTCAAGTGCTTTGGAAAGGTGCTTCCATCTGTGGGCCCCCCTAAGGGAGCTAGTGCAGAGGAAGCTAGGTAGGTGGCATTTGCCTCTAGAAGTTGAAGATGGAGCTCTAGCTTGTGGGTGGGGTCAGTGTGTTAAGTATAAGACCAGGAGAAGAGCCACCAGGAAAGTGAGGCAGCCCAGGTCATCTGCTGCACTTCTCAGGGGCTGCTGCAATCAAGGCCCTTTAGCTCTCAGCCCTCGAGTAGCTCTTGGGACTCAAAGAGGGCAGGGGGGTGGTTATTTTGGAGGCAGGAGAAGCTAAATCTACCCTTTTGCTCTTTTTGGTTCTTTCTGCCCATCCTCCACCATCTGACTTGGGCATTTATGGAAATAGCTGGGGTTTAAATAGAAGACTGGCCCTTATAGTGCTACTAATCTTGAACCTTACATGCCTAGCAGTGTTATCATACAATCTGTCTCTCATTTAATCCCTGCAGTGACCTTATGAAATAACCTTCATTTCATAGATGGGGAAAGTTGGACAAAGACAAGTTAAGTTATGCACAAAGGAGATCCAAGATTCAAACTTTGGTCTGTCTGGCCTCAGAGCCCATGGTCTTTACCACTCCGTGGAACCACCTTTTTGGATTCTACAATCATGATATTTCTCTCTGGGCTGCCATCTTCCCTGCACTCCTCTGTAGTGGGTACTTAGTAGCTCTGTGCTATTCCCAGGATCCTTTGCCCCTCATCTTAGTGTCCAGGGTCCAGGGTTCAGGACTGAGAAAGTGTTTTATTCACCTTTTTATCTTCCATAGAACCTAGCACAAAACCTTATAGACGTAGAGGCTGACCATATGTTTAGTTTATACCTTCTGTCTTAGTGCCTCAAAAACTTAAAAGTGTCCCAATTTAGACAATAAATTATGACATGACTGGTCCTTCCAACCCAGGAGCAGTGGCATTTTAATAGAAGTCCCTGAAAAACAGTTATCTTTAAGACTCAAAGCAATGAATCCCAGGTGGTGAAATTTTAAGCACTTAAAAATTTTTTTTCTTTTATTGATTCTGGAGAGAGAGGAAGGGAGGGAGAAGAAGAAGGAGAGAATCAACGATATGAGAGAGAAATGTCAATTGATTGCTTTTTGTACATATCCTGACTGGGGATCGAACCTGCGCTAACCAGGAATTGAAACGATGACCTTTTGGTTTGTGGGATGATGCCCAACCAACTGAGCCACTCCAGCGAGGGCTTAAGCACTTTTATAGACCAGTGGGAAAGAAAGTTTAGACAGATATTCGACGCAGCATCCCACAAACCTACCACATAGGACTATTTCTAAGACCCGACTTGAGTCCTGATGGGGTCACCAGGCCTGTCTCAGATTCATCAGGGGAGGAGTCCCTCTGTAGCTTCATGAAAGTGTCTGATAAGCAAGGCCAGAAAAGGGGAGGGGAGTGCAAAAGCTTTTGCATTCCCACTTCTAGGCAGAAGTGAGCCCCTGCCTAGCATTTGACAGGCCTTAACTCCTCTGGCCTTCCTTGCAGCAAAGAGCTAACTGGGGTTGGTCTTCTCCACAGTGCTGAATTTAAGTCTTGGTTGGATTCAGGTGCTTTCTTGTTTTGGGTTTTGCTCACCTCAGGCTCTACTTCCATAACCTTGGACGTGGGACCATGCATGTCATACCAGACTATGGCATTGCCCCATTTGCAGGCAATTGAAAACTGCTGTGCATATTTCAGTTTACACTTGAACTTGTTTAATGTTTTTTTTTCTTTTAGGTTATAATCTAAAATGCAGCCAGACAGGCTTTACCAAGCACTAAATTGTCAGGCCTTTTGTTTCCCTTGATATTGGAGTCATAGAGATTTTGTGTTTGATTCAGCAACAGTTGCTGAATCTTAAACCATTTACATTTTGACATTAACCATTTTATAAGTGTAACTTTTTAATTCACATTAGAATGATTCTAGCAGAAGGCTTTTTAATGATTTATTAGAAAAAAATTAAAGGCTTTGTGGAAGGTGATTCTTAACATTTTCTTTGGGGGAAAAAAAAAGAACTTTATCTGACTTCAATTGGGTAATACATACAGATATTAGCCTTTCTCCTTGTATCTTAATGACTTTTGATCTTGCCAAGGTAATTTTTCCAGGACAGCTTCCCAGTCAAACCCTCCATTTTTCAGATCACACCTAATATTGAAGTCACCCCTCTTATATAGTGACTTGTCTAATAGAGTATCTATCTGCATGTCTCTTTTGGCTGTTAATTTTGTCTAATGGGGCAGGACCTATTTTCACTCTTTGCTTTGGCCCCAAGATGCTTAGTTGAGGACCCTGTGCACTCTGGGCCCAATCAAGATTTGTCAACCAACTAACTGGGAAAAGAGCCTCAGACAAATAGCATGTTTACAAGCAAAACCATCCATCATTCTGTCTCTGGAAGTGGTGAGAAACTGGAGGTTTTCTCCAGTTCTTAAAGATCTCCTCAGAGTGGAAAGTTTTCACTTTCCTTTTAGCCTCCAATTCCAGTGTTTAGTGAGTCAGGCTTAAGGAAGGGCCTCAGGCAAAGTCAGGCCTCCCAGTTTTGTTCCTGCATCAAGGGAAATTCTGTGTCCTTCTTAACCTGGAGCAGACCTGGTGAGCCCAGAGCCTGGCCAGAGTCAGCTGATGCACTCCACAGAGTTTTCTGTTCTGTTGCAGTGTGAGACACATGGCCAGGGCCAGGAAACCCACGGTCACTTGAGTCATGAGAGCAGCTACATGAAATGGAATTGGCCAAGAAGGCTATGTTGATCTGCCCCTATGGAAAACCAGGAGTCTGGACACTGCACTTCTCTCTCAGAACTAGAACTAATTGTTCATATATCTTTCCAAATACCAGTGATGCAACCTATTTGGTTGGTTCACCATATTCACTATATTTAAACTGTCAGAAACCTTAACAATATGAGAAAAACCTCGTCAAACAAAGGATATTTTGAGGACTTGTTAGGTATGCTGCACAGCAGAGAGATATGTAGTCTATATGACTCCAGATGCTGTAATCGAAGCATTTCAGTGTTATCATTTTCAACTATAGACCATCGCATGATCATTGTCTTTTCTTTTGCTATTAAGAGATGGCTTATTCGTAAACATTTCTGTGGTTGTGAAGCAAAAGCAAAATAGGCCCCGCTTGATTCCATTTGCTCTGATTGAGATGAGATCGGAAGGATTGACTTCCCAGCACACATATTAGAACTCTTGAGAGCAAGATCTAGGTGACTAAGAAAGTTCTTCCTGAGTCCATAAAGGGCCTATTGAGAAAGTTGTATTGCCTGCAGCTTGGAATAACAATTGGCCAAGTGTTTTTCTCTGGAGCCCTCTTACCCTGTGGATTCTGGACTGCTTTGCTCTCCCTCAGCCCCCAGGACAGTTGTACCACCAGCTGGAATAGATGACCTAAGGTAAAGCTCTGTGTTCTCTTAACAAACTTGATAAATCTCACCATGTGAAAAATCTCCTATATGTTTTAGCCTAAATTTTCTTCTGCTTAATGTTATTACTCCTCCCTCCCTCCCTCAGACTGCCTGAGACGATTACTGAGAGACATTTTCTGAATTATTATAGCCCTCTCTCTTCCGTGTTCCCCACACTGTGGTCTCCCTTTAGCCAGTTCTAATTAGCTGCTTTGATCCTTCTTCCAGTCGCTCCTTCTAGCTTATTAATTACATTTCTCCCCCATGAATTCTTTCTATACTGGCTTTTCTGTCTAGCTAGAGGAGCTGAGAATGAGAATCTAGGGCCACTCAGTGGGATGTGGTACATTCTTCTTTGTTCCCCACCACAGGTAGCCTTCTGAGAAGCCCGAAGACCCAGGCACTCTATCTTTCTTAGCAGAAAAGTAAAAATAGTATAATTTTCCTTTTTTATTAATCAAAAAGCTTTTACTTTATTTAAAGCATACTTTTTGATTATGTTATTACAGTTGTTCCAATTTTTCCCCTTTTGCTCCCCTCTGCCCTGTACTTCCCTTCCCTCCAGCAATCCCCACCTTAGCTCATGTCCATGAGTTATCCATATAAGTTCTTTGGTTCTGGATTTCCTTTATGATTCTAATGTCCCCCTGTCTTATTTTGTTCCTACCAATTATGTTTCTGGATCCTTGTACCTTTTCCGCCATTCTCCCCCTTCCCCCTTCCTGCTGATAACCCTCCAGATGATCTCCATATCTGTGATTCTGTTCCTGTTCTGGTTGTTTGTTTTGTTTGTTTATTTCTATTTATTTATTTTTTATGTGCTTTATTGATTATGCTGTTACAGTTGTCCCAATTTCTTTTCCCTTTGCTCCGCTCCACCCAGTGACCCCTTTCCCTCCAGTTGTCCCCTCCCCCCCGCTTAGTCCATGCCCATTGGTTGTGCATATAGTTCTTCTCAACATCTTCCTGTCTACTCCACTCCCTCCTACTATGCTTCTTAATTCCTGTACCATCGTCCTCCCTTTCCCCCCTGCCCCCTCCCCGCTGACCTCCCCCCAGTATGTTCCCCATACCTATAATTCTTTCCCCACTCTCATTGCCTACTTAACTTAGTTTGCCTTTGTTTCGATTCCCTAACTTCTGTTGTTGGTTTTCATTTTAATGTTCATAGTTTTGATCCTTTTTCTCCTAAACAAGTCCCTTTAACATTTCGTATAAAAGTGGTTTGGATCCGATGAACTCCTTCAGTTTTACTTTGTCCTGGAAGCACTTTCTCTGACCCTCTATTCTGAATGACAGCTTCGCTGGATAGAGTAATCGTGGCTGTAGGTTTTTGCTTTTCATTACTTTGAATATTTCTTGCCAGTCCCTTCTTGCCTCAAGAGTTTCTTTTGAGAAATCAGCTGAGAGTCTTCTTGGGACCCCTTTGTAAGTAATTCTCTTCTTCTCTCTTACTGCTTTTAAGATTCTCTCTTTATCCTTAATTTTTTGACATTTTGATTATAATGTGTCTTGGTGTCATTCTCCCTGGGTCCAGTTGTTTTGGAACTCTCTGTGTTTTCTGGACTTGGAAGTCTATTTCCTTCCACAAGTTAGGGAAGTTCTGCTTCATTATATTTTCACGTACTTTTTTATTTTCTAGTTCTTCTTCTTCACCTTCTGGCAACCCTATGATTCGATGTTGGCCCGCTTATAGCTGTCCCATAGGTTTCTGAGCCTCTCCTCATTTTCCTCACTTTTCATTTATTTTTTCTGCACTGGTTGACTGTTCCTTCCACCCTGGTTTTCTTTCCTTCACCACTTGTTTTGTATGTATTTTCACTCATTTCAGCAGGACTAACCTTCATTCCTTCCCTGTCTTGTTTAAGATCTGCTGTCAGATCTGTAAGCATTCTTATAATTAAAGCTCTGAAGTGTGCCTCAGAAAGATTTCCTATCTGCTGATCCATTAGATCACATATTTGCTGGCTGGTCAGCTGTGTCACTGGGATCTCTGTCATGATTTCTTCCATCCTGAGAGTTTTGTGATTACCTTTGCTTCCTGGACGGGGCTGTCACACCTCCTACGCTATAAGGGGTGGAGCCCCGTGCACTCATCACTACCGGACGACCCTTCTCACCACGCTGCTGCTTTTTGTGGGGGGGGCAGGGGTCCAAGACAGATTCCTGCCATTCACTCTCTGCTGAGAGACTGGGAGCCTCCTCCTCCGTCCCTGCCCCCTCCGGCCCTCACAGTCCGAGGCAATGGGGGTCTGCCTTCCCCACCCAGCATTGGAATCGCAAGCTGACGGCTCTGGTCTGCAGCCAGGGGTGCTCCCCAGGCGCTTCTCGCCTCCCCTTAAATACGGATGTCTGTGCTTACCACCATCCTGCCACTGTCGCTGCAGCTGCCGTTGCCAGCACAGCTTGGCCTCTCTGCCCTGGCTTCGCCCCTCCTACCCGTCCAGACAAGCACCACGTCTTTATAACTTTGTACATTGTACTTCCATGTAGCTTTATTTTCTGGAACTTCTGTTTTTTTCTGGTTTCGTGGTAGTTGTAGTCCTTCTTAGTTGTGGAGGGAGATGGAGCGTGTCAGTCTAGGCCTCCATCTTGGCCAGAAGTCCTAGAGGGACTTCTTTAAGAAGAATAAAATAAAAATATGGGTAAGAAAATAACACAAAGCAAACTGGCAAAGGCAAACACATAATAAAAGCAGTGAGTCAACAAACACTAATGCGAGTAGAAAGGCATAAAAGTAGGAAGATCATGTATAATTACAACAGTAAACAAAACAAGTAAAGAAAATTCTTTATTTAAAAAAATAATAATACATTCAATTTGATGTGCATTATGGTTTTTTTTACCTACTCACTACTTGGTTTTTATTAAATTAGGAGAGATACTAATCATATAGTAAGGCATGGATGAGCTATAGTGAAACAAAATGAAAATTAAAGACAGTGTTTGATTCTCCATCCAGATTTCAGAAATCAAAGCCCTCAATTACCAGTAAAGCAGCACTTGTGAGTGTTTTGAAGAAAGCTGACCAGTTTGAGTAGCTAGGAGTCATCTTGCCAGAAATCCTCTAACTTTTCTAACTAACATGTGACTTATATTCTCTCCAAGGTGGGCTAAAGTTGTCTTAAGAAAAAAAAAGAAAGAAAGAGAAGAGGTTGCTTTTAACAAATCACTGTTCTGACTTAAGAGAACTATTTTGTTCTCAAATATGAAACAGTCTTTCAGAGTTGAGAAATATCTAGTTTTAAGTCTCATCCTCTTCTTTAGAAGGACTAACAAACTGGTAATCATGTAGATTTTTTTAACTAAATTAACCTGAATACAAATTTTGTATTTGATTTCTTACTGTTTTCTAGAATTCTGTTGGCAAACTATTTTCCTCAGAGCACACTGAGTAGAAAGATGGTTTTAACCAAATAAATGTTTTCCTTTTAAAAACCAGTCAGTCCCTGCGCAGGTTATACACTCTTATCATACAGAATTACAAATAAAACTAAAATATTAATATAATTTTAATATAAAATTTTTTCTTGGGATTTGTAGAGTTTCATGTTAGATTTTGGAACTGAAATTCAAATCAGTCTTCTGCTCTATTAATGGTTCAGTAAAACTGACTTAAAGTAATTTGTCAACGATTTCTTATATCCAGCAGCATCTAGGGGATTGTAGGGGTCCAATCCACTTCACAGATTAACACTGCTTTCATCTCCTTCAATTACATGCTGTGCACTTAGATCAAACTAGGAAAAGTAAAAAGGCAACAATATGTCAGGCTTATATTTCCCCACATGGTAAAGATGAGTTGACTTTTAGAGCTAGAGATATAAATTTTACTTGTTCTATTATTTATTTAAATAAATTTATATTTTGTTTTATTTGAATTTATTTAAATGTCCTTTTGTTTTATTTATTTATTTTTAGTTGTCATTCTGTTGGTGGCCAAATGGCACCAGGTGTTACACAGGTGGAGTCAGACTGGACCTTGGTTCAGCAACCTTGGTACTTGAGTTCTGGCCAGGAAAGAATTCAGAACTAGGACTCAAACTCAAAGAGAAATTTTATTTAGAGGGTCACAGAGGCAGAAGAAGTGAGCCATAGAAGAAATGGGCTCAGGAAACAAGTTACATAGGCAAAGGAAGGACCCTTGGAGCTTAGGAGAAAGAGGCGAGGAAAATGTGCGTGGAGGAAGGAGGGTGGGGAAAGTGCTCCAGGGAGACCTCCAGCTGGGTCCTCTGTCCTAAGGGCCTTTAAGGGCGGGGACTTTAGGGGCCGTCCCAGGGGAGGATCTCAATAGAATATTCACCAGCTTTCCAGGTATGTCCTTTCAGGGTGGTGGTCTTCACTTCAGTGCCAGGGCAGGGGCTCATTGGTCAGTGCAGCTGGTCCCAGTGTCTGCTTTTGCTGCTTTTCTGGGCCTGGAGCTGAAACACAACTGAGGCCTGCATGTTATCTCTACAGATGAAAGGTCAGAGGGTCTAAACCATATGACCAGTGATGTGCTAGGGGAGGAAAGGTCACCTTTGGGCTGAGGTCCTTGTTTTACCCATTTTGCCCATTGCTAGGCACCCAGGGCTTCCCGCCCTGGTGACCTTCTGTACCTGGCCCACCATCCTTGCTCTGCTCATGTCTGTCTAACTGCCCACCACAATTCCTCATTTCTTCTTACTCTAAAAGAGGAGCAAATAACATAGGTTGCCCCCGAGCTATTAAACAAGTGGCCTACTTCAGTCCTCCCTCTCCTGGGTTAGGCCAACTGATTTTCCCAGGTGACCCTATTCTCTTGCAGGCATTCTTAGAGTTTTAAAACGCTAGTGGGGAAGTCCTCCAAAATCTGCGGGCAGAACACAGATATCTTGAAATCTAGTCTCCTTCCCACCCTGCTGTGGCTCTCAGTAACATCACCAAGAGCTCTTTTTATTTTATATATTAACCTCAGGGGAGGGCCTGGCACTGACTCAGGGAGTGGACGGTATGGGGAAGAGTGACACCTGACACAGTGGGAGGCAGCACACAGGTGGGAGATCTAGAGGCGGCTCATCCCAGCCCAGGTAGGGAAGTGACAGAACAGGCGGCGGTGATGAGACCCATGTGATTGAGGGCTGTGCACCTGGGGGCTCAAGAAGGCAGCTTACCAGGCACCATGGTCACCCCCCTGCCTCAAGGATGCCCCCACCCTAACCCTCCCTCCCGCTTCTCTTTCAGGCCGGAGGGTGTAGGCAGCCTGCTTTGGATTCCTCCGCCTTTTGTAGCCCCCAAATAGAAGCCCAACCCAGGGGTCCTCAGGTCTCCAGCTTCCCCTGGTCATTGAAGGCTTTTCTTGCAGAGAAGGTGTCTCCTTCCACAAATCAGCTCCTCCATTAGAGAAGCTCACCTCTTTGCACAACTGCGTCAAAATTACAACTAAAATATAGAACAATCATCACTCAGGACCATCAGAAATAGTTGAATGGAAGTCTGACAACTACGAAGTTAAAGAAACCACATCCATCCAGACTGGTAGGAGGTATGCAGATGCAGACGAGCTGGTCTCTCACCTACGTTTGGTGGATAGAAATTCAGGAGGGATGTCTTGGGAGTGAGGGGCCCCCAGCCCCACACCAGGCCCACCAGCCCAGGCTTTAGGTGCTAGGAAGATGAGTCCCCACAAATTCTGGCTGCAAAAACCAGCAGGAATTGAGTTGGTGGAAGAAACTGGTGGAGCCCCAAGCAGTTCCTCTTAAAGAACCCACATGTGGACTCACCTACTCAGACCCATTCCCTCTGAGCTCCAGCACCGAGATAGCAGCTTGAAAGGCACCAGTAGTATCTGTTAGGTAGTCCAGGTGATTAAGAAAGGACCCGGAGCCAAGAAAGTCCAATTAAGGGCTTTTATTAGAAGGGAGACACTGCAACCATGTGGCCTGAGTCCCAATGGACTCAGAAAATAGATTTTGAAAATAAAATAAGATGCAGGGAATGCGGCTTCTTCTCCCCAGTGTCTGAAAGGGGCCCTGCCTCGACCGTCCACAATTTACTATATTGGGTTTACTTTTGTTTTCCTGAGACGCTGCTTGGTGGACGGCCGACAGCATATAAATTTTGCAAGGAACGTGAGGACCCTCCTAGCCACCCCCTGCCAGTGGCCGTGGCTGGGGCCGGCAGGAGAGGCTGGGGCTCCACCATCAGGCTGTGCAGCCTCTGGGGCTCCTCCAGCGCTGCCGGTGCTGCTGCTGTGGGTGGAGGAGCCCTGAGGGCCACGCTAGAGGGCTGGGCTGGGAGTGGCGGTCCTGGACTCTAGGCTGGGTAGGGAAGCAGTCACCCTCTCTTCCCAGTTGGATGAGGAAACGGTGGAGCTGGATTCCAGGCTGGGTGGGGGAGCGGTCACCCTCTCTTGTAGGCTGGCTGGGGAAGTGACAGAGCCGGATTCCAGGCTGGGTGGGGGAGCGGTCACCCTCTCTTGTAGGCTGGCTGAGGAAGTAATAGAGCCGGATTCCAGGCTGGGTGTCGAAACGGCCATTCTCACCCCCCACTCTGGCTGGGATACCTTTCTTCTTGGCTTTCACAGTACCTGGGGGAGTGGTGGGGCTGGATTCCAGGCTGGGTGGGGAAACGGTTGAGGGAATGGCAGGCTCAACCTCTCGGCTGGAGGAAGCACCACTGTCGGGGCTGCAGTCAGGGCAGGGCCTGACTTTTATGATGCGGCCCTTCATCTTGTTTGACTTTGTCTGGAGTATTAAGTATAGTCCCATCACTCTGTCGTACTTCTTGTTTGTCAGTGACTCTTGAATGTCTCTCTCCTTAAACCCCATGTCTTCCATTGTTTTTGTCACCTGGGGGTCAATGTCCCCCCAGGGCTGCTCAGTGTAGGGCCTCAGTTCCTCCTTCTGACCCATGGGTCCCATGGTGACCCATGGGTCTTGCATTACCTCTTCCAACGTTGGCCTTTGGCTGGGATTAACAGTCAACAGTTTCTTTAATAGGTTTTCACATGGCGCAGAGACAAAGTGTGGGACATCGAACTTCCCCCTGTTTATTGCCTTAAGTACTTCCCCAGGGCTGTCCCCCACAGCCAGCTCATCCCCCGTCACCATCTTATATAGTATGGCTCCAAGACCCCACACATCTACTTTGGGGCTGTCATACGCTTGACGCTGCAATACCTCTGGGGCCATGTAAGTGACGGTGCCGCAGAAGGTGGTGAAGGCGTAGTTGGTAAAGTCCCTTCCGAACCCAAAATCAGCTATCTTGATGTTCAGGTCACGGTCAAGAAGGATATTCTCTGGCTTGAGATCTCGGTGCACAATTCCCTTTTGGTGACAGTAGTGGATGGCGGACACCATCTGTCTGTACATGGCTCTGGCTTCCTCTTCAGTTTTGCGGCCGCACTCCTGTAGATGGTCGAATAAGTCCCCCCCACTGACATGCTCCATGATGAGGTACTGTTTTTCTCGGGTGGTAATAACCTCATAGAGCCTCGCAATGTTTGGGTGGGATAAACTCTTGAGGCATTGCAGCTCCTGAAACTGTTTAGAGATGCCCCACTGGCTAATGATTTTGATGGCCACCTCTGTCCCGGTCAGCACATGCTGGGCCAATTGCACCTCGCCATAGGCTCCCTTGTTGATGCATTTCCACATTATGTAATTACCAATGCGGTGCTGTTGATGCCCAGAGGTGGCTACAAAGTCAGACATGGTGGCTTGTAAATAAACAAATAAATAAATAAATAAAATATCAAAAAATAAATAAATATCAAAAATAAAATAAAATAGAAAATACAAATAAAAATTTTTAATAAAAATAAACCAATTTAAAAACAAAATAAAAATACAAATAAAAAATGTAAAAAAGTAAAATAAAAGAAAATAATTAATTAAACAATAAAATATCAAAATTTGAGAAAAATAAAATAAAAAAATAGAAAATACAAATAAAAATTTTATAATAAAAATAAATTTAAAAACAAAATAAAATACAAATAAAAATGTAAAAAAGTAAAATAAGAATAAATAAATTAATTAAATAATAAAATATAAAAAATTTGAGGAAAATAAAATAAAATAAAAATAGAAAATATAAATTTTTAAATAGAAATAAAATTTAAAAACAAAAAAACACAAATAAAAATGTAAAAAGTAAAACTCAAAATGAAAAAAAAGAAACAAAAACAAAATAAAGAAAAATAAGAGAAAAATGAGAAAATAAGCAAGCTAGTCCACGTCCCACTGGTCACCACAATCAGCTCCCAGGGCTCTCACGGACCGAGACTAACTCAGCCCCACCAGGGGATTATATAGCAGTGATTTGGGACCCATCACAGTGCTGCTTTACGAGGTCAGAGCAAGAAGTGGACCCCTGGCTGGGGATAAACTGCAGTGGCTTTTTGGTCTCATAACTGTTTTACTCAGGAAAAAAATAAAATGAAAGGGTCCCACCAAAGGTTTTTTTAATGTGTGATATTAAAGGTTGATATTTACTTAAGAAATGAAAATATGCTAGGTGCGAAAAAAGAAAATAAAATGAAAATGAAAAATATGACTTACTCTCACATTACAGATCTTAGTTCAAACACCACCTGCTTAGAGAGGGCTTCCCTGATCCACCCTTTCCTACCCGCCTCACCCAGCCCATCACATTTGTCATCTTCACGGCACTGACCGCAGAGCACCTGGCTCTTGTTCGCTGTCTGCGCTTCCCATGAAGGGAGAAGCATGACTGCGGTGGCTGCTGTGTCTAGCGCGGTGAGTGGCCACAAAGTAAGTGTTTAATAAATGTTTGTTCACTGAATTAATAGAGTTTAGGGGAACAAAAAAAAAATGGCCAACTATTTATTGAATCAAAATGATTCATAAAGTATCTTTAAAAATTCATGTTTGTCCTCACTCAGCTTTTGGGGCAGATAAGACAGGAAGGAGGGAGGCTGAGGTCTGGGTTCCCAGGTATGTGGGTGCTTGGTGAGGCCGAGAAAAGGCCAACTGGAAGGAGACTTGCTCTAAGATTAAAGAAGATGATCCACCCGACCTTCCCTCCAGTGGTACTTGCTAAGAATGTGATGAGTTTGGATCTGCAGTGAGGCTGCAAGGTGTTTTTACACTTTGAACATCCACTTGCAGACCCCACAAAGGACCTCTCAGAGGACCTTGAGTAGGCCGTTTAGGTAAATTTCTGTGCTACTGAAATGAACCAGCTCTGTGGAGAGAAGTAATGATGAGGCTGGTTAACTTACATTTTCAAAAAACACTTGGAAACTTCTGGATGAAAGGACTTCTGCAGAGGTACAGAGGGTGAGGTGACATGTTGGGTCCCATTCTTCCCTTTTATGGCAGCACAGAGGGAGTAGGCAGGGCTTGAGGACACTTAGGGGGAGCCTCTGGCACATTATATTTTAGACTAGTCCTCAAAGACAGCTCCCTGCTTTCAGTCCATGGAGTGTTTTAATCACATGTGTAAGTTTTTGTTCTAGTAATTATTTTCCTTTAGTAGTTCTTTCTTAGAGTCTCAACTTTGCATAAAGAATGTCTTTAGAGGAAATTGCCTGTGAGGTTTTCCCTCTACAACACTTTACTTTGTTAATTTTTACCTACATCTGTAATACTCAGTTCCTAAGCATGACAGTCTCTGTTGCTGAGCTGATTGGGACCAAACGGGGTCATTCCATCAATTATAGACAGATGTTTACAAGTTACAGTTGGAGATTAGAATAAGCTCAGGAAGGAGGAGAGAGAATGAATTTCAACAAAAACTGCCGGTCTATGAGTTAATTATATCTATTTATAAAAACAGAATTCATAATTACTTAAGAAATAATACTAATAGAATAGAACATTTTCTTAGCATAATGATCTGATTTCAGCTAAGTAAATGCAGACCCAAAGATACAGCATGTAATGTAAAACTGTCAAGGCAAAAGCCAGGCTCTGGATAACTTTAATTTGAGGTCCCCTATAGGCTTGGGTGTTCAATCAAGTGAATAAGGTATAAGTTGGAGAGCCTTTAAAAGTAAAAGTCATAAATTCATGGATCAGTACTTATTAACCTTGCAACCTCGGGTATTAACAATAGTCAGTATTGTCCACGCCAGCGAGGCTGGAGAATACTGTTTTGATGGACCACGTGTCCAGGTTGTAAGGCCTTGATCTTCGGTGTCTTCATCTCCTGGGAACGCACTGTGGAAAGATAGCTCTATAAGCCTGCATTAATTTCAAGAGCCTTTGCAAGTTCTTTGCAGTAAGTTAGAAGGACTCCTTAATGAGGCAGGTTCGCACCATCCCTGATCTAGCATCACAGGTAGGTTGTCTGGTAATAATTTTAGAAGGGGACAATCAATGTATAACAAGAGGAATTGATCTCCAGTTAAGTAATACCAAGGGAAAGGCCTTAGGCCAAGGCGGATTAAAAGATCCAGCAAGTTTTACCAATTGAATTTTACCTATCTTAACAGTTTGTTCTATAAAACCAGAGAACTGGTGTTGATAAGAACAATAAAAATGCTGCAATATCAGCTAGGTTTTGCATACTTAGTACAAAATTTGTCTAGTGAAACGAGTTCCCAATCTTTATGGGACTCTGTAGGGATTTTCCAAGCAGGAAAAATTCTCTCTAAAAGTATTTTAGTGTTTGCTATGGCTGTAGCTCCTCAATGTGGAAATGCTTCTATGCAACAAGAATACATATGGATTATCATTAATACATTTTTATCCTTAAAGGGGGACGATTTTATTGAAATGCACTTTCCAAACATCAAATGGGCCTAATTAGTTTTATTTCCCTTTTGTAAAGAGAGATGAACTCTTTTAGTTATGCGTTCAAATTTTCACTCCAAAAAACTTCAAGAAAATCTGAGATGGTGGTGGAGTAGGTGGAAGCTACACTAATCTTCTCCAGGACCAAACTGGAATTACAGCTATATTATAGAAAAATCATCCTGAATAACCAACTGAACATTAATTAACTGGAGAGAAGCCTTAAACCAAGGATTTATGGAAGAAACCACATCAACACAACAAGATTGGTAGGGAGTGTGGAGGCCCAAGAGGGCTGGTTGGGCTCCCACAGGCAGCAGCTGAAATGCCAGAGGGCTATTTCAATGGCCAGGGGTTCCACCTGAGAAGTGTCAGGTCTAAACCCCAATAAAGGCTCCCCAGCCTACAGCACCAGAGCAGAGAAAGGAACCCAGATAACATTGACTGTGAAGCAGCAGGGTTCCTGTCCCCCAGGGAGAGATGGCTAGAGATTGGATAACCTCTTAAAGGGCCAACACACAAAAATTCATTTGCAGCCACCTGCCCTGGGCTCCGGCAAAGGGTGGGAAAACTGGACTAGAGACTCATGAGGAGAGTCTGAGGTTGGTGTCTCTGGGGAAAGAGCTGAAGGGTCAGCCACCAGGATCCCTGTGCTGAGTCATTCCCCATACCGCAGAAGCCAACTTTCTCGGGAAGTGCACTCCCCTCCATGCGGCATCAGCCTGGTGGAAAGCAATAGCCCCACACGCAGGAATCTCTTTACCCACCAAGTTGTGCTTAAGCCAGGTTGCAAAGGCGTACAAGAGGAGGCAACTTCATTAATTAAGCCTAAAAAAACCTGCAGGCCAAGGTGGATCTCTGGGAACTCTGAAAGTTTAGCTGACCCTCCCCTGGAATTGGTGCTGGCAAAGGCTGGCCTTGGTGCACAGCTTGGTTCTTTCCACACACCCCCAGGCTCAGCAGATGGAGTCAGGAGCTGTGGATTGTTGATAGCTCCAAATACTTTGCCCTGGGCCAGCCACAGCCATCATCTGACAGAGGCCTGCAGTGGACTCTTTGCAGAGCTACCTGATACACAGAAACACACCAAGAGGCAGCCAAAATTGGAAGACAAAGAAACAGTCTCCAAGGGAAAGAACAAGAGAATTCTCCAGAAGAAGTAAATGAAATGGAGGTAAGCAATTTATCAGATATAGAGTTTAGAGGAATGATTAAAAGCATACTCAACAGCATAAAAAATGACAAGGAAACTGTAAAACAGGACCAGTCAGAAATAAAGAA
The DNA here is from genome assembly GCF_987537825.1 of Furipterus horrens. Taxonomy (NCBI): domain Eukaryota; kingdom Metazoa; phylum Chordata; class Mammalia; order Chiroptera; family Furipteridae; genus Furipterus; species Furipterus horrens. Next base: position 74,927,625 of record NW_028327180.1, read on the forward strand.
TGCAATATATGGAAGAAATAACCACACTTGAAGAAATAAATCATAGGTTAGATTAAGCAGAAGATTGAATCAGCAACTGGAAGTCAAGAAGAGCAGCAAAAAGAAAAAAGAATTACAAAGAAATGAGGAGAGCTTAAAAAGCCTTTGGAACAACATGAAGTGTAACAACATCTGCATCTTGGGAATACCAGAAAGAAAAGAGTGCGAGAAAAGTATGAGAACTTATCCGAGAAATAATGACTGAAAACTTCCCTAGTCTAGTGAAAGAAAAAGACACACAAGTCCAGGAAGTGCAGAGAGTCCCAATCATGATGGACCCCAAGAGGCCTACACCAAGGCACATTGTAATTAAAATGGCAAAGCTTAAAGACATGGAGAGAATTCTAAAAGCCACAAAAGAAAAGCCGTTAGTTACCCACAGTGGAGCTCCAATTAGACCGTTGCCTGATTTCTCAACAGAAACATTTCAGGCCAAGAGGGAGTGGCATGAAATATTCAAAGTGATGAAAAGCAAGGCCCTACAACCAAGGCTACTTTACCCAGCAAGGCTAACATTTAAAATTGAAGGAGGAATAAGGAGCTCCGCAGACAAGAAAAAGCTAATGGAGTTTGTTAACACCAAACCATATTGCAACAAATATGAAAGGGCTTGCTTTAAGAAGAAGAAAAAGAAAAAGAAAAACAATGAGGTAAATAGTTTAAAATAATATGGCAATAAATATGTATCTATCAATAATCACTTTGAATGTGAATCGCTTCAATGCTCCAATCAAAAGATACAGGGTGGCCGAATGGATAAGAAAACAAGACCTGTATGTATTCTGTCTTCAAGAGACCCACCTCAGAATGAAAGATACACTCAGACTAAAAATAAAGGGATGGAAAGAGAAAGTTCATCCAAATGGAAAAATAAAAAAAGCTGGGCTAGCGGTACTTACAGCCAACAAAAGAGACTTTAACACCAAGGCTATAGTAAAAGACAAAGAAAGACACTTATAATGATGAAGGGAACAATCCAACAAGAGAATATAACCCTAGTAAACATGTATGCACCCAACATAGGAGCACCAAAATATGTAAAGCAAATCTTGATAGACATACAGGGAGAGACTGACAGAAATATAGTGGTAGAAGGGGATTTTAACACCCCATTGACTTCAATGGATGGCAGCTTTGGGGCATTTGGTACATGACGAGTGTCTTTATTTACAGTGCCCTTTCCTTAAATTTTTTCTTATAGAAAGTAGTGAATTTGACTCCTTGAGGGTATAGACTATGTCTTATTCACCTTTGTATCTCAGATTCCACCATATTATGTAATAGATACTTCATGCCCAATAAGTATTTTAAATTTAATTATCCGAAAAACCTTCCTGAGAATCACTTGAAATCCTGTCTGGTATTTTTTAAAAATTAAATCCATCTAAATGTCTCTCCATAATTAATTCTTTACAAAAGTACTATAAAATGCAGCCTTGCTAGGATGTGAAGTTTACATTGGCCAGGTAAAACAGTAATGAAAGACTTAAAATCAGTCTTTTTGTTTATCAGTGGTACAATGTAAGAAATCATGTTTCCTATACAAGAAAAAGCTGAAGGAGTTCATCAACACATAACTAGTATTACAAGAAATGTTAGAGGGACTTCTTTTTTTATTTTATTTTATTTATTTATTTATTTTTAAGAATTTATTCAGTTTTCTTTTATTTCTTTTCTTTTTAATATGCTTTATGGATTATGCTGTTACGGTTGTCCCAATTTCTTTTCCCTCTGCTCCCCTCCACCCAAGTGACCCACCTCCCTCCAGTTTCCCCCCACCTTAGTCCATGCCCATTGGTCATGCATATAATTCTTCTCAACATCTTCCTATCTACTCCACTCCCTCCTGCTATGCTTCTTAATTCTTATACCATATTCCTCCTTTTCTCCCCTTCCCCCTCCCCACTGACCTCCCCCTAAAATATTCCCCATACCTATAACTCTTTTCCCACTCTCATTGCCTACTTAGTTTGCCTTTGTTTCGACTTCCTAGCTCTGTTGTTGGTTGTTGCGATACAGTTTTCATTTTAATGTTCATAGTTTTGTTCCTCCTTCTCCTAAACAAGTCCCTTTAACATTTCATATAACAGTGGTTTGGATCTGATGAACTCCTTCAGTTTTACTTTTTCCTGGAAGCACTTTCTCTGCCCTTGTATTCTGACTGACAGCTTTGCTAGATAGAGTAATCGTGGTTGTAGGTTTTTGCTTTTCATTTCTTTGAATATTTCTTGCCAGTGCCTTCTTGCATGCAGAGTCTCCTTTGAGAAATCAGCTGATAGTCTTACTGGGACTCCTTTGTACATAATTCTCTTCTTCTCTCTTGCTGCTTTTAAGATTCTCTCTTTATCCTTAATTTTTGACATTTTGATTATAATGTGTCTTGGTGTCGTTCTCCCTGGGTCCAGTTGTTTTGAAAGTCTCTGTGCTTCCTGGACCTGGAAGTCTATTTCCTTCCCTAAGTTAGGGAAGTTCTGCTTCATTAGTTTTTTCACAAAATTTTTCAATTTCTAGGTCTTCTTTACCTTCTGGCAACCCTATGATTTGATGTTGGCCCACTTATAAGCTGTCCCATAGGTTTCTGAGCCTCTCCTCATTCTCCTCACTTTTTGTTTCCTCTTTCTGCACTGGTTGACTGTTTGTTCCTTCCCTATGTTCCAATTTGTTGATTTGGTCCAACCTTCACAGTCCGAGGCAATGGGGGTCTGCCTTCCCTGACATTGGAATTGCGAGCTGATGGATCTGGTCTGAAGCCAGGGGTGCTCCCCAGCTGTTTCTTGCCTCTTTAAATACGGTGTCTGTGCTTACTGCCATTCCATTGCCATCGCCGCTGCTGCCGCCACCAGCACAGCTTGAACTCTCCACCCTGGCTTCACCCCTCTTACCCATCTGGATGAGCACCACTTCTTTATAACTTCATATGTTGGACTTCCATGCAACTTTATTTTCTGGAACTTCTGGTTATTTCTGGTTTTGCGGTTGATGTCCTTCTCAGTTGTGGAGGGATATGGAGTGTGTCAGTCTAGACCTCTATCTTGGCAGGAAGTAGCTGTTTTTGTTTTTTAGATTCAGTTGATGATAGTTGTGAGTTATCATTTTAACGTTCATAGTTTTTATCTTTTTCTTAAATTTTAATTCCCTTTAACATTTCATATAATAATGGCTTGGTGATGATAAACTCCTTTAGCTTTACCTTGTCTGGGACGCTCTTTATCTTTTCTTCCATTTTAAATGATAGCTTTGCTGGATAAAGTAATCTTGGTTGTAGGTCCTTGCTCTTCATCACTTTGAATCCTTCTTGCCAGCCCCTTCTTGCCTGCAAAGTTTCCTTTGAGAAATCAGCTGATAGTCTATGGTAACTCCCCTGTAAGTCAGTCTCTTCTTTCTTCTTGCTGCTTTTAAGATTCTTTCTTTATCTTTCACCTTTGGCATTTTAATTATGATGTGTCTTGGTGTGGTCCTCTTTGGGTCCAGCTTGTGTGGGACTTTATGCTTCCTGGATTTGTATGTCTATTTCCTTCACCAAATTAGGGAAGTTTTCTTTCATTATTTTTTTCAAATAAGGTTTCAGTTTCTGCTCTTCCTCTTCTCCTTCTGACATATTATTCGGATGTTGGCACTTTTGGAGATGTCCCAGAGTCTTCTTATATTCTCCTTGTCTGTGTGTGTTTTGTTTTTGTTTTTTGCATTCTTTTTTCTTCTTTCTGCTCTGGTTGAATGTTTTATTTCTTCCTTATGTTCCAGATAGTTGATATGAATCACAGCTTCCTTCCCTTCACTGTTGGTTCCCTGTGGATTTTTCTTTATTTCACTTAGTGTAACCTTCATTTCTTCCCTTATGTTTTTACTGTACTCAGTGAGTTCTATGAGCATCCTCATCACCAGTGTTTTGAACGCTGTATCTGATAGGTTGGCTATCTCCGTTTCATTTAGTTCTTTTTCTGGGGTTCTGTTCTGCTCTTTCATTTGGGCCATATTTCTTTGTCTCCTCAATTTGGCAGCCTCCCTGTGTTTGTGTCTGTGTATCAGGTAGAGCTGCTCTGACTCCCTGTCTTAGCGTACCTGTTAAGTTGTATGAGGTGGAGCCTTAGGTATTCGCCAGGGCAGGGTAACCCGTTTCACCACTTCGTGGCTTTTTGTGGGAGGAGGGATCAAGAGGGAACAATGCCGCTGCCTGGCTTCTGAAGGTTTGTTCGGCACTCACCCTGTTTCCAGTCACTTCACCCATTTCCCGTATGCGACTGGTGCCATTCTAGCTGTTGCTCTGTTGGTGATTCCCAGTGTTGGTCACTTTGCATATGTTCGAAGTCCATGCAGGCCCTTTAAACAGACTCTCCTGAGATACCAGCACTTTTGCTGCCCCAACCCCCACTGGTTTTTATAGCCAAAAGTTATGAGGCTTTATCTTCCTGGTGCTGGAACCCATGGCTGTGCTGTCTGGCCTGGGGCTGGGAAGGCTTGCTCCCAAGGTACTCCATCCTATTTTTATCCACCACACGTGAATGTGGAATCACCTGCCCCCCTCCAACTGCCTCTCCATGCCACACTGTGTCCCCTCAACCCCGACTCTGTTTCTCTGCCCCTCCTACCCATCTGTATGAATATGACTTCTTTAAATCCTTGGTTGTCGGACTTCCATACAGTTCGAATTTCTGGCAGTTTTGGATGTTTTTTGTTTTAGGTTGTAAGTCTTCTTGTGGTTGCCTGAGGAGGCGAAAGCATGTCTATCTGTGCCTCCATCTTGACCAGAATTCTTTTCAAAACTTCATTTTTAATATAGCTTTCTGATTCTGTGCTTGTGCCTTTAATAAAAAAATCACACTTGATTCTGTCACAAACACATTTCGCATACATGGGACTACTGTAGGCACAGCTGGTATATTTTTTCATTTTAGACAACGTCCTAAGAACTTTAGGTCTCACAGTATAAACTCTTTCCTTATAATTTGTTTGGGCACACTTCACGTGTGGATTTGGTGTTTCCCAACCTTCTTGGTATAAAGGTAAAAGTAATTCTATTACCAGGGATTCAGGACAACCTAGTTTTGTTAGGGGTTGTATTATATAGGATACTGCCTTATACAGTATGTCAAATAATGGAACATTCTTAATGACTCTAGACCCATCCTTGAAAGACTCTCTTTTATCCACGTCACTCTTTGCATTCTCTGAATCTATTGTCTCTTTCCTTTTCTAAGAGCTTGGGTATTGGTAACTTCATCTATTTGCAAGATTGTCCACATTTTATCTCTTAGTTACCAAAGGTTTTCTGAAATTATAGGAGGGAATGTCCATGTAGATGATGCTATTCCAGATGTAGCCCAAAAGTTAATGTTCTTCGCAGCTGCATCTTTCAAAGCCCCAACTTCAGGGTGGTGCACAGGAAATTGGGAGGTTAGGGGTAGCTCAGTGTCTTATGGCTTTTCCCCTGGCTCCTTGGCACCCCCTGACACCAGGTTCCCCTGCAGTTTGGCCAAGGGAGGTTGGATAAGTGGAAGCCCCAAACATCAGGGAGCCTAGAGGCACTAGGCTGGGGCACCCTCGGATGATATGGACTGGCTGGCCAGTAATTTTCATTAAATAGTATAGTATATTGTGATAAAAACAACTATTATTGGAATGTTTGGTAATTGCCAGGAATTGTGATGATCTCTTTATATAGTATTATATTTTATTCCTACAACAGTCCCATCAGATAAATATTATTAATGTCTATTTTACATATGAAGAAACAGGTCCAAGGAGGTTTAGTAACTTATCCCAGTAACACAGATTGAAAACACTGAAAGTAGAACTTGAACCCAGTTCTCCTCTTTGACTCTAGAGCAGCTATTCACTATTTGGCTTACTGAGTTTGGCCTTTTTAGTGAAACAGGAGCCCATACCTGTGTGACCACAGACACACTAATGCTGGGATAAGTTGCCTCAGTGTAGAAGAGGCTTTCTAAGTTGATATTATAAAACTGGTACAGAAGCAAATTGGTGTGGTACTATGGATCTTTACATATCTTAGCAGCTGGAAATCGCTCTCTGCAAAAAGTAATACAGTGATCAATTCTTGACTTTAAGTTTTTTTTTTTTTTTTTTCAGATTTAATGTGTTTTATTGATTAAATTATTACATTTGTGCCAATTTCCCTTCCCTCTGCTCCCCTCCACCCGGTGGCCCCCCTCCCTCCAGTTGTCCCCCCCTTTTAGATTATGTCCATTAGTTGTGCATACAGTTCCTCCCAACCTCTCTCCGTCTATTCCATTCCCTCCTACCTTGATCCCCAATTCCTATATCATCTCCCTCCCTTTCCCCATTCCCCCTCCCTCTTGACCTCCCCCCAATATGCTTCCCGTACCCACAGTTCCTCTTCCCCTCTCGTTGCCTATTTAGTTTGCCTTTGTTTCATCTCCCTAGCTTCTGTTTTTTTTTAAACCAGTCCCTTTAACATCTCATATAATAGTGGTTTGGATCTAATGAACTCTTTCAGTTTTATTTTGTCCTGGAAACACTTTCTCTGTCCTTCTATTCTGAATGACAATTTCGCTGGATAGAGTATTCGTGGTTGTAGGTTTTGGATTTTCATTACTTTGAATATTTCTTGCCAGTTTCTTCTTGCCTGTAGGGTTTCCCTTGAGAAGTCAGCTGATAGTCTAATTGGGACCCCTTTGTACATAATTCTTTTCTTCTCTCTTGCTGCTTTTAAGATTCTCTCTTTATCTTTAATTTTTGACATTTTGATTATAATGTGTCTTGGAGTGGTTCTCCCTGGGTCCAGTTTCTTGGGAACTCTCCTTGCTTCCTGGACCTGCAGGTCTATTCCCTTTCCCAAGTCTGGGAAGTTCTCCTTTATTATATTTTCACTCAATTTTTCAAGTTCTAGTTCATCTTCCTCATTCTCTGGCAAACCAATGATTCTTATGTTGGGCCTTTTATAGCTGTCCCAGAGGTTTCTGATCCTTTCGTTGTTGCTTCCCATTACCTCTCGCTGCATTGGTTGACTGCTTTTTCCTTCTCCATATTCCAGTTTGTTGAAATGAACTCTGGATTTTATTTCCTTTCCTTCTGTCTCGTATATTGTTTTGTTCCTTTCGTTATGAAAGTTTTTCGCTTCTTTCATATCTTTTTCCTGCTCTTTTGTGAATTCTGTAAGCCACCTGATAACAATGGCCCAGAACTGAGCCTCTGACAGGTTTCTTATCTGTTCATCTGTCAGGTTCTCTATCTGCTGCCTGGTGAGTTGTGTTACCGGTATTTCTAAAGTTGCCTGCCTCATTTTGACAGATGCTTTTTGTTTTCTTGGGCTGGCTGTCGGGGGCAGTGCCTGTGTACGCGTCACAAATTAGCGACCGCGCCTGCTTGTCCGCGACCTATTTCGCAGCCCTGTGGTGCTTTCTTTGGGGGCGGGGGTCCAAGATGGATTCACACAGTTATTCAGCTAGGAGACCAGGATCCGTCCTCCCGCCCCCCTGGGCCTCACTGTTCAAGGCGATGCGGCGGCCGCTCTCCCCAGCGCCGGAGTCGCGCACCGGCAAGGGCTTGGCCGCAGCTGGGACTCCTCGCCGGGGTCGCGCACCGCCAGGGGCCCGCCGGGACTCCTCGCCGCCGCGGCTCCGGGTGCCACCGCAAACAGCACTGCCCACTTTAACTCTTACCTGCCCAAATGGCACCGCTGGTTTATAACTTCATATGTTGGACTTCCGTGTAGTTTTATTTTCTGGAATTTCTAGTTATCCTTTGTTTTGAAGTAGTTGTATTCCTCTATAGATGTAGAGGGAGACCTAGCGTGTCCGTCTAAGCCTCCATCTTGGCCGGAAGTCCTCTTGACTTTAAGTTTTAATTCACTTTTGTGATAGTTTGATCTCTCAGAAGGTTATTTGTTTGGTGAAAGGAAAGTGTTGGGAATCTAAGTAGAAGGTGGCTGTTTGGAGAAGTCAAGTGAAATGCACAACTCTCTGAGTTTGGGGGAAAGCAGATTTTAGAAGGGCCAGGAAAAGTAGATATAATGTCTGAGTGAGAGCTTCAAAAGGAAGGGTGACTCATAGTCTGATAAATGAAATGTGTTTAATATAGTCACAAGTGATTGCTGCAAGGAACAAGAGAAGAGACACCTAAAGCAACCAACATGGCCACATGGGGAGCAGTTAGAGTTGAGCTTTTGTCTGAGAGATGAAAAAGGGGCCTATAACAAAGAAGAGACAGAGAAAAAGGTTGTAAACCACTGAGAACACTCTCAGGAATACCAGGTTTGTGAGATCTGGGATGCTAATAATAAAGGACCTGCCTGACCAGTTAGTGCTCAGAGTGAGGGGAATGACAAGCAAGGCATTCAGACACCTGCTTCAGTGAGATGATTCAGTGTAGCAGATAAGGGAGGACATCTCCATCCTCTGTTCTATTTCTGTTTTGCCTTTGACTTCTGTTTTAAAGAGAATGGCCTTTATGCTAGAAGGATTAAAACTAACATGATTAAAAGGAACTTGAGCCCAAGAGTGTAAAGAAGGAACAGAGCCACTGGCTTCTCCAAATTAGTTAGGATCTGAAAAATCAAATGAAAATTATGGACAATGTCATGAGACCTGTGTGTGTGAATCTTCATGGCATCATGGGGGCTGAGAGAGAGAGACAGGAGACAGGATGGGGTAACTGTTTTGGTTTGCAACATGATTTATGAGCATTTCTAAAGAGAAGTGATCTCTTGGAGCTAGCATGAGTTTGGTAAAAACAGGTCTTGCCATATTCTTTCCTTCCTTCCTTCCTTCCTTCCTTCCTTTCTTCCTTCCCTCTTTTCCTCCCCCCACCCCCCTACCTCTCTCCCTCCTTTCCTTCCTTCCTTCCACAGAAATGTGCATAGACCATACACATACCACTTGATAACTTATTAAAAGGAAATATACCCTTATAACCACCTCCTGGGTCAAGAAGTAGACCTCTGCCCTGGCTGGGTAGCTCCGTTGGTTAGAGTGTCATCCCAGTAGGCCAAGGTTGCAGGTTCGATCCCTCATCAGGGCACGTACAAGAATCAACTAGTGAATACATAAATAAGTACAACAACAAATCAGTTTCTCTATCTTTCTCTCTCTCAATAAATAGAACTTTATCAGCATCCCAGAAGATTCTCTCATGCTTCTTCCTATTCTAATTTCCTTTTCCAGAAAGATTTGCCGGCCAAAAAGATTAGATCAATGTTATAGATACAGAGGGACCTTGCAATTCAAGAAAGCATTTGGCAGAATTTCACAATACTCTAATAGGTCAGGAATAGAAATGATGATAAAGATGTGTGGATGTGTAGCTATTTGAACAATCAGACCTAATAAATGTTTGTTTATAAATGGCTCAGTGTCAAAAGAGCCTTTACTTCTTCACTGTAGTGATATGCCAAAGAGCTTAGGTCAGACTCTGTCATGTCCAGCTTACATTCAGATTCTTACGTGAGGACATGTGGGTACATGGCATAGCTGTCGGCAGCCGTCCGTCTCGAGAGACGATGGTGTAGCTTCTTAAGAGTCTATCTGCACCGCCGAGAATGGCTGTGCAGTCCGACTCGGGAGTGACACGGTATCTGTCTCCTCCCGTGTTGAATCGACATCTTGCGATGACGCTGGAGTGTCCTCTCCAGTGAAGCTGAAGCTACAGAGCCTGGGCAGGGTGATATGGAGGGTCTGCTGTTGCCCATGCAGCAGACCCCCCCTCTCTTCACAGCTGAAGGGTCCAAGGGAAAGACGGAGTCAATACAGCTTGGCTTCAGGTGCGCCGCAGGAGTTGCCGGTGTTGACTACAACGTCAAACCGCCTTAGGGACTCCGGCTCCGGATTTTCTGTCGGGGTTTACTCCCTTAGCCTTTCCCCTGAAGAGGTATGCCGCAAGGCAGCGGAGGTTTTTTGGAGTCAGAGTTTTCCTTCTCTGATGTACCCTGACTGGAAGATCGAACCAGCGACACTTAGCTCGCAGGCCGACGCTCAATCCACTGAGCCAAACCATGAGGGATAACCAGCATGTTGAATACATGACAGAATAAGAATTCAGAAGAATAGTGGCAGGCTAGGAAGAAGGGCCCATATGGGTAAAGTGACATTTTAAATGTTGTTATTAAACGTTTAATCTTATAACTAAACATATTCATGTTTAAAAAATAAATCGTACCACACAGAAATACATATACGGTGTTATACCACCCATACTGTTTGTAACTTGCTTTTTGTCTGCTGGTTTGTGTTCAGGCTATTGCTGGAGAACCCTTAACCTGTCAGAGGATTGTGTGAACAGCATCCAGGGATTTAGTGTAGGCAGGCCCAGTGTAAGTCAGTTCTGTGACACTAGTACCAAAAACCTAGGTGTGGCCTGAGGCATTAGGAGTAGAGTGGTGCTGGGGCAGAGGTGCCTGGGCCCACTGGACTCTGGGGCGATTGGCCAGTCTGAAGCCCTGTGGGCAGGTGTGGGTACCATTTTTGCAGGTATTGGTCAGTACATAGAACAGTATCTCATAGAGCATTGTCAAGAAGGCAAAAGATTTCCAGAGTCATACATAGAGTGACTGCAGGATCCCATGATGCCAGATTGTGAAAGGGGAGGTTTCTCTGGACAGTTGTTGCTCCTAAGCTTCAGAAGGGCTGACCCTCTCTACTTTGAGAGGACAGACTTGTGACCAATTGGTATAAGTTTCATGAAACTAGATTTCAGCTAGACATCAGAAGACATTTCTCTAGTAGGTGCAAGAGTTTAAAACTAGCCTTAAGGCTGCCTTGTTCAATGGTTGGCTTCCAGCTGCTCTGGTCTTCAAGTACTAGGCAGCCAGTTATCAGAGATGCTATACCAGATAAAAGGTTAGTCACTGGGTCTAGTTACCCCAAATGCTCGTCCTCATATCAGTACCAGGCTTACTGGTAAGAATCATATGGGTCTGGCTGGGTGGCTCAGTTGGTTGGAGCATCATCAAGATTGCTAGTTTAACTCCCGGTCAGGACACATATATATCTAGGTTGTGGGTTTGATCCTCAGTTGAGGCATGAATGGGAGGCAACCAACTGATGTTTCAACCACCCCCCTTTCCCTTCCTCTTTCCTTCCCTCCCTTTCTGTCTCTCAAATCAATAAACATGTCCTCAAGTGAGAATTAAAAAAAAACAAAGAAAGAATGTAGGGCATTTATGAAAAATCAGGTTTTTGAGTCTCGTCTTCTGAGATTGAGATTCAGCATGTGTAGGGTAAGGTTTAGGTTTTTGAGTCTCGTCTTCTGAGATTGAGATTCAGCATGTGTAGGGTAAGGTTTAGAATCTGTTAGAATTTTCAGAAAGTTTCCCACATGCTCCGTGGAGAAATGGCTGATTTCATGGCTGGTATGGGAAAAATAGAATATATTGTACAGAGCTTGTTCAAGAACATTTTGTGCCAGAAGGTAAGGAAGTGCTCAAAGAATGATGTAAACATGTCAATAAGACACAGAAGTCAGTACAAAAAGTCTCTGGTGATTAAATCAGGGATAATTTGAGCATCAAAATAAATAATGATAGAAATGGATTACAACCCATAGGATAAATAAGAATTCATGAATCCATACTGATATGAATGAATAAATGAATGAATGAGGAAGAAAGAAAACCTCTTTTTTGAACTAGAGTGCCAAAAAATACAGATAGAAGAAATGATAGAGTTTGAATATCATGTGACAAGAATCATAGTCATAATTATGTTAAGCAAAAATTATCAATCAATGACAGAACCGGTGTATAAAAGTTTGATGAGGAACAGGCTGTCTTCATATTTCAAAGTGTCTCCCTACAAAATATTTATAGTTTCCCAGACAAATAATATCCTTATGGTAGGGAAATCTGGCAGATGCCACTGTGACCAAGTAATTGAAGTGATCACCACCAGTGCAGACCTGACTGACACAGGTGCCTCCTGCCATGCTGCACTGAGAAAGACGAAGCATCGCTTTTGTGGTCTTCCTGCCAATTCGTATAACCTTAATCTGGTTATGAGAAAAATCAGATGAATCCAGACTGAGGGACATTCTACAGTTGGCCTGTGCTCCTCAAAACCGCCAATGTCATGAGAGACAAAGGCTAAGGAAAAAAGTGTCAAGGAGACTTAAAAGACATTTAGTAAAATGTATGATGTAGTCTGGGATTGGACCTTGGAACAAAATTATTTTTCTAAAAAGGATATTTTAAAAAGTCAAAATGTGTATGTCTGTAGATCATGTATCAGTGTTAATTTCCTGATTTTGATCATTGTACTTTGACTGTGTTCTTGGGAAATACGCATCTGATACCTTTAGAAGTAAAGGGACATCATATGTGCACCTTACTCTCAAATGTTTCAGAGAAGAAAATATATATGGAAATATATAGAGAGAGAGAAAATGAAAGAAGAAATGTGGCAAAATGTTAACAATTGCTGAATTTTAATTGGAGTTATTTTACTGTTTTGCAACTTTTCTGAAAGTTATTTTTCCTCTGTACTTTTCTGTAATTTAAGTGCTCTGTTTAAAATGATTTTAGGGGGAAATGTGCCCCAGGTGATGGTGATGCTGAGCTATGTTTGAGAGCTACCGGAGGTCTGTCAGGAAGGTTCTTTGGTGCCCTTTCCTCTGAGGCTCCCTTATCTCTTCTGTGGTGTGCGTGGCTGGAAGGAGAGCCTGGAGATACTCCTGTGAGGGCTATCATTGTGATCAGTTGTGGATATCCACATTTGCTTACATGAATGGCTTCTGTTGGGAACTGTTATGTGAACGGGTCCAGTGACACTCCCCTTTCTCTGTGTCAGAGGGAACTTCTGAGGAGCCCAATGGAGGGCCCTCCACACTTAGGTGGTATAAAGCTTCTTACAGGCCGGATGTTTGTTTCTCCTGCGGGCTTTACTTTCATGTGCAAGAGTTGTATGTGACAATTATATTTTTGGTGAACCATTCTGTTTTTATTCAAGTTGGTAATTGTCCATATCTTAACTGATTAATTGATTACTTAGCTCATTAATCCCTAGATGGCAGGCTAGTATAAATTCCTAATGAACCAACCTATTTCAGGATTACACATCTTGCAAGCCCTTGTATTTTGCAGATGGTCAAGGCCACACACTAGGACACAGACAGGGTGAGGCCACCAGAGAAGAATCTTTCTCTCTGGACAAGGTGAGCATGTACAACTTCATCAGGCAGGATTTTAAATGACTCTAAGCCTGACCACATATCCCCTGAGATATGCCCCTTTCCCCACTGCATAGCCTTTTCTCAGGGAGTACTTTAGAACAAAGGCAGTTTTTGTTCCCCCTCTTATTAAGAGAATGAAAAGAGCCCTGGGTTGTGTTGCTCAGTTGATTGGAGCATCGTCCTGTACTCTGAAAGGGTCGTTGATTTGATTTCCTGGGCAGGGTACATATTGAGATTGTGGGTTCGATCCCCAGTTGGAGCACATACAGAAGGCAATTGATCTATGCTTCCCTCTCACATCAATGTTTCTCTCTCTCTCCCTCTCCTCGTCTCTCCCTCTACTCCTCTCTCCCTCTCCCTCCCTCCCCTTTCCCTATCTCTAAAAAATCAACGAATATGTGCTTAAATGAGATTTTTTTTAAGAAGAGAGAATAAAAAGAAATAATATTGTTCTGCTTAGAAATATTGAGAACTCATGAGAGAGCACATACTCCAATATGTCCCCAGTGTCCCATGGCTTGCACTGGGACTCTGGATAACACATGCTCTGCTTTGGGGTTTCCAGCTTAGTATTTTCTCAGTCCCCATCAACCCATCAACCCAATCCTTATTTTCCAACCTGGAGCTCTGCCTTTTCCAGTCTTTCTCCTTTTTTCCAGCCCTTATTGTTCCAGTTCACCCCAGCATGATTTCTGTATGTTTTCTGTTTCTGTGTACACACTCCTGGTGCCAGCAGCACCTGCTTTGTGGCCATGCAACCTGTATAGCTGTACAGGACCCCACACTGAATAGGGCCCGGCTTGGTTTCATGCTCTGTCCTTGCCATCTTGAAATTCTTTGTGGTTTTTGAACAAGGGCCCCACGTTTCCACTTTGCACTGGGCCTGAAAGTTAGGTAGCCAGTCCTGAGAGCCAGGGATGGAGAAGGGCAGCTCTTGTATCTGAAGTGGGCAGCATTTTCATGGGTCCCTCTGGCCAGGCTTGGGTTCGTACACTGAGATCAGCTCCTCCGCCCGCCCACCAACACTTGCTCAGCTTTTGTTAGCTAAAATATGACCTCTGACCCTTGGCAGATTTCCCACATCGGTCACCCTGACCCAAATGCTTTGGTTTCTGCAAATGTAATCACTTCCATTTCTGCCATCCCCCCACCTCACCCCAAGATTTACAGAGTAGCAGCTGCTGCTGTCCCTCTGCACACAGGCAGCTGACTTGACTGCTGATTGTGAATATCCCAGTAATCCAAGTGCTAATGATATTTATTCAGTCCAGCCTGCTTAGCCCTGACCAAGGTTTATTCTCATTTATCTCCTCAGAGACGAGCTACGTCCTTAATATCCTTCTGTTGACTTTGAGCACACTGGCGCCACTGATGTCACTATGAGGCTTGCCAGGCCCCTGCCCTTTTAACTCTGTCAAGTCCCCAACTGTCAGGACACCCATCTTTTAGCCAGCAAGACCCCAACCCTCCACCTCCCACCCCCACCCTACACTTCAGGCACGGGGTGTAACTCTGGTCTAGATTTTGTAGGCTGGGAGGGGGGTGAGGCCAATTATATGTGCCTGAGGCATCTGGGTTGAATAAAGCTGTGTTCTCAAGATATGGTCTGGCCTCTTTGTGTAGCAAACCTACTTTAATCATAATCTTTCTGTCACAAAGCATTGGCTAGCATTTTGGCATCATTAACTATTCTGTCTTAACAGTTTTACCTCTGTCTCACAGATGAGGACACTGACATGAAGGGACTTGCCTGAGGTCATCAGACATTGTTCACAGGATTCTCACGCAGGGTTCTTCAGGCCCTGGCCCTCACACCTCACTCTGAGGTACTTCGGGCATTTCTTCCCCACAAATGCGCAGCAATGAGCATTCAGAGCCCAGTGCAGAGCTACCTAGGGAGAGAGGCTCTGAGAGCATGTTGGTGTCTGACCCTCTGGGCCACATTGCTCAAGAAATGCCTGGCTCTGCTGTTCCTGCCACGATGGGCTGAGTGCCATGGGAAATGTCTTTCCCAGCCCTCCTCTACTCTGTTTGCTCAGCCCCTTAACTGGGCAGCACTAAAAGGATGTTTTCAGAGGGTATTGTTTGGAATCCCTGCAGTGTTGGCAGAGCCACTGAAGCCCTGAAGCCTGGGGTAGGGCCCAGATATATGCGGGGGCCCCCATTGAAGCTGGTCAGAAGGAAAGGCCAGGCAGGTCGTGGGCCCAGGGTTGCCAAGGCCACTTGGCCACTGGCCCACATTTGGTCCATGCTTCTGCTCTATTTACCCAGGTCCTTCAGAATTGCTGCAGGTGAAGAAGTAGATTTATTGCCTTGTGAAAGTGATTTCAGCAAGTGATAAAAGGTGTCAGGCTTTCTTTCTTTCTCTTGATTTCCTTCTGCATATTAAGCTCTATTCTCTCATACTCTAAATGGGCTTTTTCCATTGGGTTGGGGTGGGCCCACCGCTGTTGCATAGCTGTAGGTGCTCTTGGCTTACAGCCATGTACTTGTGGAGAAGAGAACTTTGCTCTCTCCTGACTCTAGTGTAGAAAGGCTCTGATGGCGTAGTCCTGGGCTACCCACTGAGGCCAGGATGATGAGGGGCTATGATGGGCCGGCACTGGGCCACAAGCCCTCCCTTGTAGTCTCGGGAGTTGAAACCCACCCCATCAGGACCACAAGCAGTGGGAGAGGCAGTGGTGTGTCACGGGAAGGAAGGAAAGAGTGTCAGTGCCAGGAGGCTGGGCAGATAAGGCATGACACCACATAGCCAGAGCTGATATGACCTGGGAGTGCTGAGCTATGCCTGCTTTAGTGTCTTCTCAGCTCATCTCTTGTCCCCGGAGTCACTGTCCTGAGACGAGCTCTGCTCCTGGGCTCTCTCTAGTGCTATATGCCCTAGAAGCCCTTGTTTCCTACTCCCCGTCTTGCCCTGGGTGTGAGCTAAAGGAGGAGGAAGAGGAGCAGGTTCCATTTGCTGGGCAGTGTCTGGCTCCTGAGTCTACCCTGCTTGGCCCCGGCCAGCAGACCTCCTTGGCACCATGGCTGGCCTGGCCTCCTGGCGTCAGGGGAGCTGCGCCTCTCAGCCTCACTTTTCATGACTCTCCAGAGCGGCCACCCACTGAATGGTCTCCTTGCCTCTGCACATATGACCATGCTGTTCCCTGAGCGTGAGCACCTGCCCGAGCCTGCCCTTCCTCCTCCCCACAGGTTGTCTTCCATACCTCTCCTGGGACTTCCTGCAGTCTCACCTCTCCCATGCAGCCCTCCTCGATCTTCTCAAATCCCCACACACCTTACGTTCAGGGCCACCTGGTCTGGCCTAAAGCTACATAGCCATTCATTTATTCATTCACTCTGAAACCTGTAAATATTATCTGGTACTGGGGCCTCCCCTATGTGTGAATCCTGGCTTGTTCAGCGTTGAGTGGCAGAGAGCAGACTGAGCTTCCTGAGAACCTGTCTTGCATGGGGACTTCTCTGTGCAACTGCTTGGCAATGACTTGCTTCTCCATCTTTCCAAGGGCAGAGTCAGGCCCTCTCTAACCTAATTGGGCCTCCCGTGGACAACAAGTACCAGGGAAGCCATATCTCTTATTGGCTTTTGGCATCTTTACTCCCAGTCAGCTTCTTTCTCTGGAGGATCCCATTGATTTACCTATAAATACATGCCCACTCCCTTTGCCCCCTAAAATTTGTTTCTTGTTCATGTTTTGGTTCCCTTTAGAGGTTTAGGTCTTCTTTCCTCCTCTACCAGGTAAGATCTGGGCAGTCAGAGTCCAAGTCTTCTACATGTTGTCTCTCTCCTCTCCCAGCATTACCTTTTGTTGGTGATAGGGCTGTTACTCTGGGAGGTGTCAGGCTGGTCCTTGGACCCAGTGTGCTTAGGCCAGGTGTCCTTGGATGCCTACTCTGTGCCTGATCTCTGACCTTGACTTCTCAGGTTTGCTGGGTGATTGTCTAGTCTCTGGGTCTTATTCTCAGTACATCTGTAGACTAGAATGATGCTTCATGATGTCTGTAGAGGGCCATGCTCTCCACTGCAATCCCATGAGGATGGGGCTCATCAGTGGCGCTCCCTGAGACTGATGTGATGTTGGTTGGGCCTCACAGCCTCCCTTCCTTGGGAGGAAGCATTTGAGATTTGTGTGGTGGTTGTCTTTTCCTAGATCCTGCCTGTCACGGGTGAGCATTCCTCAGGCACATGACAGCAGCTGTCTTTCTCAAGTTTAGGGAGATGCTCAGCTCCCTCTCCCTCTTGCATTGGCACCCACCTGCCTATCTGGAGAGGAGCGGTCAACCTCCCTTCACCAGAGACCCTAGCCCGTCTCCAGGCTGCTCCTCAGACATGAGTGGAGTTGCAGTGGGACAGGCTGGCACCCTCCCTGCATGTCCTTTCTGGCTGAGAGGGACGGAGAAGGAAGTAGAGGGACGAAAGCTCCTCCCATTTTCCAGCAGGAAAACTGGCTCAGTGTGCTGTCTGCTTTGAACCTTGAAGCTGGTGCCTAGTAGGGATAGAAGGGTGAGCCATCTTGGACTCACTCGGGCCCATTACCATGCCATTTGGCCAGCATTTATGGAGTGCCTACTGTGTGCCAGGGCCTCTCCTACAAGCAGCAGTGTGCACACTCTCTTATTATCTACCTTCCCTTTTCTCTGGGTGTTGGCCCAGGAGCTGACTCCTGATTTGCCTATACCCTACCTCATTCTCCAGTATGCCATGAGGACCCACCCCCTGCCAAGGTCAGGGGTTAGAAGGAACAGGTGTTTTTGAGGTCTCCAGGGAGCTGGTGGCCATGCTAAGGTAAGGCAGCCAGAACCTGGTGGAGGCTTGGTACCCTTTCTGGGGTGTCTAAACTCTGGTCTTGACACTCTCCTTGCTGCTGGCCTCAGGCTTTTTATGTACTGGCTGCCTTTTTTTCTCTGAAGTCTCAGAAGTGGCTGGTGAGGGAGCCTTGAACTTCCTCAAGGGCCTAACGACATAAGTCCCTGTGTTTGGCACTTGGTCCTTAATTGATCACTAATTTCATCTGAGAAAGCAGGATTCTGCAAAAGGCTATCCTGCTGGGGTTCTCAGCCATGTCCCCTGCCTGATACCCTGCCCTAATGGAGGGCGCACCTTCCAGGCCCAGCATCCTTTCATCCAGAAGGGCTGTGTCTGAAATGTTTGTTTGAATCTCATTACTTGTTCTCCAGCCTAGAATGGGGAGAGTTCCAGAGGTGGCTCTGGGTTTGAGTGTTTCAGCATTGCCTGTTTGTTGGTTGGCACAATCATGGTTGTACACATGTGTTTATTCATTCATTCACTGTTGTTCAGGGTCCTATGACATGGCAGGCACTGTACTATATGCTGAGAATACAGAGATAGAGAAAATCTCAGTAGCTGCTCTCACAGAGTAGAGGGTCTGGTGGGGAGGCAGTGGGTTGGTCCTGTTTTAGGATCTGCATAGCGATTCAGAGGTTCCCGGGATCTTGTGCTGTCTTCTTGCCTTCATCCCACAAGTGTTTACTACATGCTGTGTGTGCTCCACCCAGGAGAGGGGAGAAGAAGAATTGGTCCCTGCCCCTAGGACCCATTAGTAATTGCCCCCCTGTGTGTGATGTGCCTTGGGTCATGGAAGGAGGGGCACCTAACACTGGCTTGGGGAACATGGAGGAAGGCTTTCCATAGGAGGGACACCGAAGTAGCACCTTTAGCATCAGATGGATCTTAAAATTGTGGAAGTAATTTCTCTGCTCAGATCACTCCAGCCTACCAGCTGCTGGGGAGTGTGAGACTGGCATGGAGGCACTTGTCCCTGTCATCTGTGCCATAGGTCATTGTACCCAGATGGATCCACACTCATTAGTCTCTATGTCCTTATCTAAATTCTAGCTTGTCATGAGTGGGCAATCCCACCACCACCTCATGTACCTTGTTTCTCCTCAGGGATGGCTGGTGTGGGGTCAACTGCCTAACCTCCCAGATCTCTTGGCTGGGCATAGTGGTGTGGCCCCAAGTTGACAAATAGGTGCAAAGTCATGTTTCCCTGATATTCCTTCCCCTTAGCAACCCAAAGGTCCAGGTGGAGGCCATCGAAGGGGGAGCCTTGCAGAAGCTGCTAGTCATCCTGGCTACGGAGCAGCCTCTCACTGCAAAGAAGAAGGTAGGTTTCTGCTCCCTTTCTCCTGCCCAGCCTCCAGCGTACCTGTGGAGCCTGAGAAGCAAGGGTCCCTTTCCAGGCTGTTCATCTCACCCTTGGGGGCCTGAGTGGCCATCTGCTGGGTGGTGTAGGGTGAGAGGTCCCACTCACCTAAAGCATCATGCCAAGGCATCTGGAGGCCTGGATGTAGCTCCCATGGTGTGCAGAGTTTTGGGTCCCACTCCCTGGCTTCCCGCACTGGTCCTCCATTTGTCCACTGGGTAATGCTGAAGGTGTCTAACGTCTCTCCTGGCTCTCCCAGACCTGGGTTTTGGGGTATAGCTGTACATGAGGGTAGTGGGTGGAGCCACGTAGAAAGGGAGGTGGGCTTGGGTAGTTGGCACACCTCCAGCTGCCTTTTCTGGGCCTTGGGGGCAGGGCCAGCTCTGTATGGCCCATCACCCTTCTGGATCTGTGTCTCTCCAGGTCCTGTTTGCACTGTGCTCCCTACTGCGACACTTCCCCTATGCCCAGCAACAGTTCCTGAAGCTGGGGGGCCTGCAGGTCCTGAGGAGCTTGGTGCAGGAGAAGGGCACAGAGGTGCTGGCTGTGCGTGTGGTCACCTTGCTCTATGATCTGGTCACTGAGAAGGTGAGCGCCCTGCCTGCTCTGCCTCCCTCCCACTTTGCTCTTTGCTTCTGGCCATTTGATCCTGGCCCCCTCCCATGTCTCTTCACCCATCCTTTCATCTTCATTGGTAAGTGCTCTGGTATAAACATGCCAGTCCTGAGCTTAGCAGACAGATGCTGAGGGGCCCCCGCTTCAGGGCCCTGAACCCAGGATTTCTCAGACATCAGGGAGGATGTCCTGTGGTAAATGACTGCTGATCTGAAACCTGAGGGCTGGTGAGGAGGGGTTGGGGACGGGTGCTGGCAGTGGTCCAAGCAAAGCATGCAAGCCCAGGGATCCGCATGCTCGAAGGCCAGAAATAGTCAGGATCAGCCCTTCATGAAATGAAAGATTATTTTGCTGAAGCATAGGGTGGGGTGGTGGGGAGCAGGTGGAATGTAGCAGCTGTGTCTAGGAGACACCACAGCAGCCAGGATACCAAGGAGCCAAGGACTGAAATCATGCTGACTCTTAAGATTATAGAAACCTGCAGTTGTCTCCTCTGGGAGCTGCTCTGAAGTCCCTGGGGAGACCCAGGTGCTTGCCACCTGGTGGAGACTTGGTGCTCAGCCCACTTTGGTCTTTGTGAGCCTAAAAAGTGTTTTAATTAAGGAGAGAGTAAAATCAGCCAGGCCTGGATTCTTAGTTCATCTGCTGCAGAGAGCATTGGCAGGGCTTTCTCAGCTGCCTGTCTCAGGCCACACTCTCCCTAGGACAGCCAGCCTGCTGATTGGTGGAGCAGGGCTGGGCAGACACTGCAACCGCTGTGAGTGTTGGAGGCTGGGGGACCCCCTCCCTGGCTCTTTATGCACTGCGCTGAGGGTCAGGGTCATCCATCGCTGCTTCTCTCTGTCAGCTGTTGCTTTTGTGTGTGCTTGTCCTCTCTCACTGTCTTCCCCGCCCCCCCCGTCTTTCTAGGCCTGTGGTGTCTCTCAGTCTTTTTCTCTTTCTCTCTCTCTCTCTGTCTCCCCCCACCAACACCCCCGCCTCCTTTAAGCTGCAGAAACCCAGTTTCTTAGAACAGCAGGCAGCCATGTGGTGCTCACATCCAATTAATAAGACCCAGGCACAGCTGACATCCTGGGAATGGGCCAGCAAGTCTGGAGAAGAATATGTACATTGGCTGCAGAAACTGATCTCTCCTCTATTATCTTGGGTGTCTCTTCATTGTCCCCAGCCCTGGTGTGGTGGGCAGTGGCATTGGCTCATCCCAGGAGAGTGACCACTGGGCAGTCTTGCCAAGGCTGCCCTCAGTCAGCTGGCCTGGGAGCCTACCTTTGAGTCACTGTAGTGCCGTGAAGATCAGGGAGGCACTGGTGTTTCTCAGCACACAGTACAGAGACAGCCATCCTCCTGCAGCCAGTGAGCTTTAGGACAGATATCAGCATGCTCCTTGCTGGAGGCAGTCAGGGCTTCTTTGTTCTCTGGTTCCTGTCACAACCATAGGTTCGTGATATGGTCTTTCCTATAAGTCATCTGAGCAACTGCTCGGCTAGCTGCCGCTGAGCAGCCCAGCACCAAGGAATAGACAAGAGTCACACAAGGTAACTATGCTATTCACTCAGCTTTTATTGAATGCAAGTTCACTCAGGGTGGAACATCTACATGCATTAATATTCTACTCACACTCTAACAATCTAAGAGAATTATAACACACACATAGCAACCAATGGGGATAACGAACCCGAGTCCCAGAGTCCCAGTCTGCAGGTCCAGGAGAAAGCAGGGTGGGCAAGGGAGCTGTCGTTGTCTTGCAAGGAAGGATCTCCAGAGCCAGGTGGGCAGCAGGGCAGACGAAGTCCTCAATTCAGCAGGGCAGAGCCTATGGTGGCTGATGCCAAGGGAGATCAGCGTGGCATGGAGCAGCACTCTGGTGTGTGGAGCTCAGAGGTCTCAGCAGTGGTCTGGAGCCTGCCTCAGCTGTACTTTGAAAGTGGTGTATTCCACCCTTCTGGGTCTTTTTGATAAATGTCTTGACACCCCTGATGACAAGTGTGGAATTTCCGTAGGAGCCTATTCACAGGTGGTCCTGCTTTACAGACATGGCTGTTCTGATCACGTGTGCAGATATCTTGGATGTGTCCTCACCAGGTGTGTCTCCTTGCCAGATATGTCTAGAGTGACTTAGGTAGTGTCCCTCTTGAACAAAAGTGTCATGGCTGACTGGCAGCCATCTTGGTTGACATGAGTGACTCTACTTTGTTTTATATACTTTATCCTATCTTGATTAGACCAGTGCCATTTTATTAGTCCTGCTCTCCACAGTTCCTCAGAAGGAATAAAGAACTAGCCAAACTGGGGATGGGTTATGAGCCACCTGAAGGTGGGGGTGTGTCAGGTTGTCACTGGGGATGCAGGTCAGGTGTGGGGAGGTAGCAACTGAACTGCAGGAAAGTGTGTGCCCTCCTCTGACTGCTGCTCTTAACAGAGAAGGAGCCTGCTTGTGGTCAGCAGCCCACATGCCTCATGGAGCTGAAGGGCCACAGGGTGACCTGCCCACTGGTTCCTTCCACAAGTGTTGACTGGGTGTCTGCCCTGTCTCATACTGTGCCAGGGCCATGGTCCCTGCCCTCCTGGTGCTTTCAGGCAGACACTTATCAGGGAATCACCAGAGCATGCAGGCTTATGGTCATTTCCCCGACTTCTAGGGAGTCACGAGTACTGAGATTTGAGGAGTGAATCAAGTTAACTGGGGAGTCAGGTTGGGTGAGAATGCACCTCGAAGTGGGAGCTGCACCTACAAAGCCCCTGGAGGGAGGCAGTGCGACAGGTGCCAAAGTGAGGGCGTGTGTGGGGATGAGGCCAAGTGCAGGCAAGCGCAGATCCAGAGAAGGGATTTAGTCTTTTATCACCAGAAATGCCATGCTGCGAACCGTCTGGGGCTGGACAGCACTGTCAGCCATCAGGGGCCTGACGAAGGCGGGCTGGGAGCAGGAGGCAGTGGCCTGCAGAAGTGCAGTGACAAGCAGGCTTCATGGGGCAGAGAGCTGGGAGGACTGGGGTGTCTTTTGGGGGTGGAGCCGGCAGGACTCAGGGGTAGGCTAGGAAAGGACAGCCATATCCCTTTCAGTCTTTTCTTTCACAGGATACTGTCCCCTGCCCCTCCCCAGTTTCTTTCATCAGCCCCAATGGGCTCCAAGGCCATCAAGTGACCTACTCTGTCCCCTGATCTTTTCCTGGGCTTCCTTCTTGCCTTCCCTGTCTCCTGCATGCCTCATTCTCTCCTGGAGTTAGGGCAGACTCCTTTCTTCTTGCAGGTACATTTCCACCCCTGCTGACCCTCCACCTCTGCATAGCTTTCGTCTTGACATTTGAAGTAAGCTGCTAACTTGTCAGGTTTCAGGTGTTTCCTTTCTGCCTCTGGGAGCCTGGTAGGATTGGTTCTCATATTATACTGATGGGGCTGGGATTCTCCACTTAGACACAAGCTGAGTATATGACTTCCTCCCCAAACTTTCCTCAACTCCCCAGACTCCTGGGATAAAGGCCACCCTCCTTGGAGGGAATCCCAGGGCTATGTGTGTTCTGTCTCCCATTGACCAGCATAACCTGCCATTCTTCAAAATGAAGTGGGCCCAAACTTATTGTTGCTACCCTCCTGTATGTGGACCCTCCACCCCATCCCTGTCCACTTGGACAATTCCCACGTACCCCTCAAGACTCAGGGGAATGCTGTCCTCCTCTATCCCCGTCCTTAACTCCTCTGAGGGAGTGGATCTGTAGTGATGGCAGTGATGACTGTGTTGCTGATCTAGCTAACACTTGTAGAGGTGTAGATGGTGTGTTAATAATTGGTATTGAAGCTCACATTGTTGGATGTGGCTTGTGTGCTGGCAGCAAGTTTCATATTGCTTTGAGTCCTCCCAACAGACCCGAGGGGTTGTATCATCTCCACATACGACATGACGACATTGGGTCTTAGGGAGGCTAAGTGCCAGCCCAAGATCATTCAGCTGGCAGTGGTGGGGCAGAAATTTGAACCCAGACTGTCTGCCTCCACACTACACTGCTGGACTAAATTTACCGTGCTCTTTAGGAATTATTCAGTTACATTTTATTCTTCTGCTAGACCCTGAGTTCCTTGAGGGCAGGGACCATGTCTCCATCTTCATTTCTCCAGCACCTGGCACATTGCACAGTTGTTTTGATGAGTGATAGGTGGATGGGGGAGCATTGTGAAGCCATGAATCCTGATGGCCTTCTCCCATGAAGGGCTTGTAAGGCCCAAGGGGATGAAGGAAGAGGGTTTGACCTCACAGGTTAGCCATGTGTGTTTGTATCTGAAGGGCAGAGCTGACTGCTCTGTGTGTTCTCTCCTCCCCACCCAATCCCTCGCACCTGCCACGTGGATGGCAGATGTTTGCCGAAGAGGAGGCTGAAATGACCCAGGAGACATCCCCAGAGAAGCTGCAGCAGTATCGCCAGGTGCACCTCCTGCCAAGCCTTCGAGAACAAGGCTGGTGCGAAATCACTGCCCACCTGTTGGCGCTGCCCGAACATGATTCCCGTGAAAAGGTGCTGCAGACGCTGGGTGCCCTCCTGGTCACCTGCCGGGACCACTACCATCAGGACCCTCAGCTCAGCAGGACGCTGGCTAGCCTGCAGGATGAGTACCAGGTACTAGCTGCCCTGGAGCTCCAAGATGGCGAGGATGAGGGCTACTTCCGGGAACTCCTGGGCTCTGTCAACAGCTTGCTGAAGGAGCTGAGCTGAGGCTGCCCCCCAGCACTGAACTGGACTGGATTGCTGCTAGCAAGGCTGAGAGGTACTAGCTTGGGTGGGTTTTTCAGGAGACAGCAGGCACGATGGAGGACATCCCTACTGGGGTTTGGGCATCACCTGGTCAGTGTTGGATTGTCCATTAAATGGAGGCATGAAGGCCATTATCTGTCGGTCTACTGTGTGTCTGTGCAGACTGGTAGTTAGGTGGGTCAGTGTGTGATAAGTCCCTAAGGACCACTAGTGACATGCTGCATGGTCAGCCCAGAGCATCTAGTCACGGGCCCCATTGGGAAGGATCTGGGCTGAGGAGTTGGAAAACCCTGGTTGGGACGTAGTTTTTATCACCTAGTAGCTCTGTGACTTTGGGAAGCCACTTAACTTCCCTGAGCCTCTTTCCTCATCTGTCAAAGGGTTGTGCCATTAAATGAGAGAAAACGTGCATAAAGGACTGCCCCTGTGCCTGGCACCTGTGCTTGTCCCTTCCCCCACTCTGCTGTGAGGGGAGGTCTGGGGATTATCTCCCTGCCTCCTCTACCTTGTACCCAAATAATAGCTTCAAGGCCACTGGCCCTGGCAGAGGCCTGAGGGCATCACCACATGTGGGGATGCTGTGTCATCTGATGGGGCCTGAGTGGTGGAAGGATGTTGGGGTGGCTTGCTGTATTCTGGAGGCCTCACTCCAAGCGAGCAGTGGTCTTACTAAAGCTGGTAGTGGGAGCCCAGGCCTGCCTCTCTCCGTCCTTTCCTCTCTCCTGTGTCCATGCTGAGCTGGGCAAAGGCCAAGGAGGGGGCCTCGGAGGTGGGGGCAGCCAAGTCTGGCAAGTCCTGGCCCCCACTCCAGAGAGGCTGGGAGCCGGCTGCAGGTTGCCATGGCAACCCCCAGCTCTGGGCCTTTCTGATTTGGATTCTGGTGCATTTGTTTATCAACCTTTCCCAATGCACCAAAGGCTCATTCCTGCTGCTCAGGCAGCCGCTCCCAACCTGCATGTCAAAATCTTCTCATCCTGGCCTTGCAAATAGAAATCTCAACTTCACAGAGCTAAAGGGAAACTGAGGCCCAAAGAAACTTGGAGTAGTGGGTGGCTTATATCCCTGAGGTCCCTTTGCTCAGCCTCAGACCTTCTACCTACCTCATACCATAACACACAAGAAGCCTGGGGGAGCACTGTTGCCTGCACAGAGCCCTCCCAGGTGGGCAGGAGGAAGCAGGAGCCCGTTTCACCAGGGTAGGAAGCCTCTGGGTTCTGGCAGAGTAGGGATCAGACCCAAAGTCTATCAAGTGTTGGATACTGTGTCACTGCCTTTAAAATCTGTCAATAGCTTTCAAAGTACATTTTATAGATGAGAAAAGCGTGGCTCAGAGAGGCTAAATGATCTGCCTAAGGTCACACAGCTTGTGAGTGGCAGAGCTGGAGTTTACTGGACTTGAAAGTGCGGCTCAGGAGGGAATAGTGTTTAATTTGACAGGCAGTGATAGGAGGGCCAGGAGGGAGGGCAGAGCAGCTGTTCTATGGCAGAGCAGAGCAGGCTTCAGAAAAGAGGTACTGGGGCCTGGTTAAGGCCAAAGTCAAGAGTCACTTTAAAGATGGGGTCAGCAGACTCTGAAGGTAAATTTGAGAAAGGGGGAAGGTGGCGCATGGGGAAATGGGGAGCGTTTGGGTTTGGGGCTGAGTCTGGTTTGGGCCTCAACCTGGCAGAGGCAAACACTGAGGCCTCAGGAGCAGGTACACTCTGAGCAAGGACTGGCAGGAACATGGGGAATTGTGGGGGAGACATTGTGAGATCCTGGGGTACTACAAGGCTGGGGCTCGGGATCCCCAGAGGCCTTGGTAACCAACAGGGTCTGATCTGGGATATGGGAAGGGGTCCCCTTGGAAGAAGTTACACTAGTAGAGGCCTAATTGAGGACCTCTTCCACCCTCTGGGATGCTACAGAAAGGGGACTTTGGGCCACACGCTCATAGGTAGGGGCAGTCCCTGGGGCCAAGGAAAGAGCATCTGGGGTCTAGTGAGGGAAGCCAGATCAGTGCTAGGCTGCTAAACCCACAGGCCGAGCAATGGGACTGCTTCTCCCCTCCTCCTCACTCAGCACACAGACAAGGCATCAGGAAAAGTGATGTTTGGCCAGCTGGATGGTTCATTGGCCTCATCCAGGTTCGTGCTGGGCCTCTGACTGCCAGGTCCTGGGCCATGTACCAGACTTACCTGCTCAGGCTACTTGGGTGTGGGTTCTGGTTCCACTGGTTCATCATTGATCGATGTCTGCTGGTCTAGAAGGAGCCCTTCTCTGCCTCCCCTTGAGTGCTGTCCTGGGAACTATGGCCAAGGAGTGTGACCTGGTTTGAAGTTAGGCAGGAAATGCTAATAGGGGAGTCATAGCCTCCAGTACTTGGGGTGATGTGACTTCTTCCTGCAAGGCCCGCAGGCTGCTTTCCTCTCCCACCCCTCACGTTGTGGGGCCACAGAGCTCTTAGCCATATGGCAAGGACTGGCTGAGAGCTGGGGCTTGCTGGCACCTCATAGGCTCTGGCTACTTGTTGGTTCCCTGCTCCTGGACTGGGCTGAACCAAGCCCTCTGTGTGGGAGGATGACGGGAATGGGGAGTGGGATGATCTCCCATCCCATCATGCAGCAGTCTTGGTTTTTAATAACTGACTTGTTTATTCATTCTTTCATTCAAAATGTATTTACTGAGCAGTTACTCAGTGTTAGGTCCCAGGGTTCTGAGATTAGTAAGTCACAGGCCTTACTGCCAGGCAGCTCACAGTCTGGTGGGAGAGGCAGTTACAGTGTGACGTGTATGTGATCGGGGGAAGCCTTGCTCAGCTGGAGCCGAGGAGGCCCTCAAACCTATTGAGGAGGTCAGGGAAGGCCTCCTAGAACTGGTGGTAGCCAGGTGAAATGGTGAAGGATTTCAGCCCCAGGAAGATACAGGAAGGCCTGAGGTGAGAGAGAGTGGTCCATTTGAGGAACACATAAGTTCATTGCAGCTGGAAGTGAAGGAAGTGAGGGGCCAAGTGGCCCAAGGTGGAGCTACAGGGGTCAAGGGGACCACATTCTCCAGTGCTTTGCCAGCCTTGCCAAAAAACATACCCTAACCCTAATGGAGTTGGGAGCCAAGGGCATTCTCCTGGCTGCTTCTCACTCATTCACAAATTCATTCACAAAAGAAATCTCATTTAGGACTAAGTAGGAGCCAGGCTCTGTTCCAGGGCATGAAGTGGTAAGTATACAATATGAGGCCAGGCAGTGAGTGCTAAGAGCTGTGAGGAAACAAAACATGAGAAGGAGTAGAGAAGGAGTAAAGAGTGTTAGGGAAGGCCTCCCTGAGGAGATACAGTGTGCACTGAAGGAAGCAAGGCCGTAAGCCATGAGGATCGGGGGAAGTGCTTATAGACCAAGGGAATAGCAGATGCAAAGGTCCTCAGGCAGGAGCATGGGTAGGGCGGGGGGACAGGGGCCATGAGTAGGGGTTGGAAGAAAAGGAAGAGTCAGTGGTAGGGGGAGGAGTAAGCGAGAGGGGAGGGCAGATCTGAGGCAGCTGTAGTAAAGATGGGGAGTTTTTCTTTGAGATGGGAGCCATAGAGAGTTGTGAGCAGAGAAGAGACTTGATGCGACTGACATTTTAACAAGAGAAAGACAAAGGAGCAAGGACAGAAACAGGAGCCCAGGGCAGGGTCTACTGCAGAATCGAGGTGAGACTTGATGAGGTTTGAACAAGTGATGGTGATACAGAAGGCAGTATGACATGCTCAGGCTCCAGATATGTATCTATTTTTTCAATTTTATTTAATGTTAGAGAGAAAGAACGATTTGTTGTTCCACTTATTTATGTATCCATTGGTTGATTCTTGTATATACCCTGACCAGAGATTGAACCCACAACCTTGGAAAATCGGGACAAAGCTCTCTGAACAACTGAGCTACCTGGCTGGGACTCACAGATATATTTTAATCATGGAGCTGAGAGGATGTCCTGACTCACTGCATGTGGCTTGTGGGGAAAGAAGGGTCAAGGACGAAGCCTCACTTGGGAGCCTGAGCAGATGGGCGCCTGGAGGTAGTGTTTCCAGAAGTGGGAAGACAGATAGGTAGAGAAGAGATTGAGACTTTATGGTAGGCATTGTTTTGGATGTAGTTTTATTGAGGTATCAGTTGGACATTCAAGTGGAGATATTGAATAGGTATTCAAGTGGAGATATTGAATAGGTAGCTGGAGAGAGTCAAGAGCCTCGGGAAGAAGAGGCCACAGGTGAAGACAAATGTGGAAGGAGTGTGTGCTGAAGCCAGCTTAAAGCAGCCTGTAAGCATGTGGGTCTCAGAAACATTGCGAGCTGGTTGTTAAGTAGAGCTATTACTAAAAATCAAATTATATAAACTTACAATTAATATATTTAAAAAGCAAAGGTAATTTTTAAAAACTAGTAAGAAGAGCAAATTAAACCCATAGAAAGCATAAGAAAATGAAATAGTAAAGAGCAGAAACCAATAAAATTGAAGTCAGAATAGAGGAAGTCAATGAAATGAAAATATAGCACGGTTCTTTGAAAAAAGACACAAATTACCAATATCAGGAATTAAAAAGGAGATATCACTGTAGACGCTACAAGCACTAAAAGGATAATAAGTGAGTACTATGAACAAATCTATGTCCATAAATTTGGCAACTTAGAAGAAATGATGGACTAATACCTTGAAAAACACCTTCTTTCATTGCATTAGTTTTCTATTGCTGCTATAACAAATTAGCATGAGCTTAGTGCCTTAAAACAACCTTACAGTTTTATAGGTTAGAAATCTTACCATTTTCACAGTGTGAAAATCAAAGCATCAGCAGGATTGCGTTCCTTCCTGTAAGTTCAGAGAGGATGCATTTCCTTGCCTTTTCCAGCTCCTAGAAGCTGCCTACAGCTTTCTCCTTTTTCAAGGCCAGCAAAAGCAAGTCCAGGTCTCACATAACTGACTGTTCTGCCTACCTTTTTCACTTTAAGACCCCTTATGATAACATGGCCCTACATGGATATTCCAGAATAATCTCCGTATTTTAAAATCAGCTGATGTGCAACCTTAATTCCCCTTTGCCATGTAGCATAGCACATTCACAGGTTCCAGGGGGTAGGAGTCATCATTCTGCTTCCCACAAGTGCCAGCTACCAAGCTTAATAGAGAGTTCAGAAATAGACCCATACAAATACAGTTAATCAATTTTTGACAAAGGTGCAAAAGACACTTCAGTGGAGAAAGGATCATCTTTTCAGTAAGAGGTAATGCAACAACTAAACAGTCCTATTTTTAAAAGTTTTAAAATATGTTTATTGATTTGAGAGAGAGGAAGGGAATGAGGGAAAGAGGGAGAGAGAAACATTGCTTGGTTGCCTCCCATACGCTCCCTAACCGGGGATCAAACCCACAACCTAGGTATGTGCCCTGACCAGAAATCAAACCTCCAACCTTTTGGTGTACAAGATGGTGCTCCAACCAACTGAGGTACACTGACCATGGCTGGACAGTCATATTTTGAAAAACAAACCTTGATCTGTATCTGTCATGTTATATAAAATATAACTCAAAAGCAATCACAGACCTAAATGAAAAGTTATAAAACTTTTAGAAGAAAACAGGAGAGAAATCTTTGTGACCTTCAGTTAGGCAAAGAGTTCTCAGATACAACAACCAAAAGCATAATCCATAAAGTTAAAAAATGATAAAATTGACTGTGTTAAAATTAGAAACTTGTTCTGTGAAAGAAATTAAGAAAATAAAAGACAAGCCACAAGCAGGGAGAAAATATTTGCAAACCACATATCAAACAAAGAACTTATGTCCAGAATATATAAAGAATACTCCAAACTCATCATTAAGAAAATAGTCAATCCAGCCGTGACCAATGCAGCCCAGTTGGTTGGGCATCATCCTGCAAAGCAAAAGGTCAACAGTTCGATTCCTGGTTAGGGCGCCTGAGGGACACAACTGATTGATGTTTCTCTCCCTCTCTTTCTCTTTCCCTTTCCCTCTTTCTAAAAATAAAAAATAAAAATAAATAATCCAATTTTAAAATGGCAAAAATTTGAAGATATTTCACCAAAGAAATCTAGGTGACAGATATGCACGTGAAAAGATGCTCAGCATTATTTGTTTAGGGAAATGCAAATTAACACCACAACAAGACACTACTACACATTACATTACTAAAGTGGTTAAAAAGCATTAAAATCCTAACAGAAAACCTGATAGTATCACATGCTGATGAGGATGCAGAGCAACATTGCTGGGAATGCAAAATGATGCAGCCACTATAAAAAAGTTTGGTAGTTTCTTATACAACATAACCAATGTCATTCCTAGGTGTTTACCCAAGATGAATGAAAATCTGTGTTCAACTGCTTATATCAACTTTAATTAAAAACAAAAACAGAAAACCTAGAAACAATGCAAGTGTTCTTCACTGGGGAATGGGTAGACAGACTGTGGCACGCCCATGTGGTGCCGCCTCGCTCCACAGGGGAAATGAATGAACTTGCCGCACACAGGAACCTGTGTACACCTCAAAGGCATTATGCTGATGGAAAGGAGGCAGGCTCAAAGGCTACATACTGTGTACTTTCATTTCCGTGACATTCTGGAAAAGGTGAAATTATAGGGGAAGGGTTTTGCAAGGGCTTAGGGTAGGGGGAAGTTCCACTACATCCGGGTGGCACAAGGGAATCTTTGGGGGGCGGTGATGGAACTGTGCTGTATCTTGAATGTGGTGGTGGTTACACAGCTCTATGCATTTGTCAAAACTCACAGATGTATGCACCAGAAAGAGTGAACTGTACTGTGTGTAAATTTAAAACTAAAAATTTTAAAGGTAATCAATACTCAACTTCCCTAGTTACTTCACAGTGGACAGTTATCTGTGCTCTTGAGAGATTATCTCACTTAATGTCTGCCGTATCTCAGTGTTGGAAACCCTGCCAGCAGTGCGCGCCTTTCTTCCCAACTCCACCTTCAGGACATCGCCCTCAGGGCTGGAAGTCAGATGTGGTGGGAGTATGTCCACCATGGTCACTGGAAAATGCTACAAATCAAGGCTTAATTTATTGTTTTGTTGATTGTAGATGTAAGAAAGTGACAAAGAAAAAGGTTTGAAGTGTTATATAATAAGGCTGATTAAACTTGCATGTGTAATCTATCGATAGCACAAAACACTGAAATTGTGTTACAGTATTTGACAATTATTATCTGATTTAGCAAAGCCATTCACTGGTGATCAAGTGACATTCCCACCAATGTTTTTGTTGTTTCACTTTCGTCTTACTGTCCTCAAGGTAAACACAGTACCAACCAGCATTCCTGTTAGAACCAGACTCGTTTTTTAGCTGTACACCTGTCAAGTGGCTGTGGATGCAGCATTTCAACAAAAGTTAACGAAAGCCTGTGAGAATCAGTTGGCTGTGTAGAATTTACAGTAAACAGTATTGTGTATTGTTATAGTTGTGAATTGTGTACTATAATTCCTTTATAGGAGTAAAATGTATATAAACGAATGTGTGTGTGTTCACGTGCGTGTGTATGCGTGTGTGCATTCCCTCCCAACCCTGCCCCAAAGAGCTGGTTATTACACATTTACCAGCATCCCACTGAGACTTAGAAACCATCAAGACATGAGGAGAAAAGGACCAAGATCTAAGGCCTGGACCACCTCCATGTTAGAGGTCAGGAGGAGAATGAGCTGGTAAGGAGGGGAGGAGCAAGGATTGGTGAACGTGGGGAGTGTGAAAATCTAGAGAAGGTGCAAAAAGGAGGGAGGGAGTGGCCACCGAGTTCACGTGCTACTTAGAGAAGGACTGGACAGAAGGTGTGAGTTGGGAGAGTGGAAGAGGCAAGTGGAGGCAGAGGGTCTGACAGTCGTCTAAGGTCTCCTGTGTAAGGGGGAAGGGGAGATATGGACTCAAGGGAAGCTTTTTGTCTTGTCTTTTTAACTACACGTTTTGTGTCCTGATGAAGGAAATCTTGGCAAGGCAGGAATTAAAGGGGAGAATTGTGGGGTGAAATCCTTGAGTGACAAGCCAGGGGGTGACCTCAGCCAGGGGCCTGAAGGATTCCTGCATCCTAACAGGCATTGTGCTGAGGACCTGGTACAGAGATGGGGCAGATGTGGTGGGTCGATTATGGGGGGTTCCCAGCTAGTCAGTCTTTAGGGAGGAAGGTTAGGGTGGGGGGAGGGGAGCACCGGCCCCTGCGCTGCTCTCTGGGGCTCCAGAAGGGAAGATCAGAACCTGGGGGTTTTGGCTGCTTGTCAGCTGTGTGACTTGGGTATAAAGATTGAGGGGTGGTAGTGGTGCCGGCACCTCACAGGTTACAGAGGTGAGAGGCGATTGTGGGTAAAAGCCTGACATGGGCTCTGGACATGCCCAGCACATGCCAGCTTCCCTCCTCCTCCAGTGAAGAGGTGACCCTGGCCTGGGTAGAGGTTGGAGGCTGTGAGAATTGAGACTTCAGAGGTGAGGTGGGGCCTTTGAAGTGTCTGCCCAGGGGCCGTGGGAGGCAGTACAGGGCATGGAGGGCAGCTGCTGCCAGCAGAGGAGAGTGGGGCTCCGCAGTCCCTGTGTGCGGGTAATGGCCAGAGCAGGTGTGAGGAGTGGCCAAGCCCAGAGTGCCAGGCTGGTGAGGCGCCATCTCGAATGGAGGTGCCACTGAGGGTTGTGTCTGCCCTGCTGGGAAGCAAGAAGCCTCAGGATGCCAAGGGGAGACCATTCTCTTAGTAGGAGGCAAAGGGCCAGGATTGGAAACCCCAAGGTCATGGTGAGGTAAGTCTCCCTGGTGCCCAGCCCAGGCTGCACTGCTTTAGATTGTTGCCTCAGAGGATGGAGGATTTTGGGATTTCTGAGCAGGGCTTCCAGTGCCACCTCAATTGCCTACTTTTTGCCTTCCAGTATCTTTTGATAGCTTGGTTAAATCAGTGAATGGTTTCAGTGGTTCAATAGCTATTTCTCAAGCACATACCAGGCCCTTTGCTGGATGATGGGGTGAGCAAGGCCAACACTGTCGTTTCATCAGTGGTACTTGGGTGATTTTAGGTGATACTCAAAACATTTATCAAAATGTTAATTTGATGTATATTAGAAAAATGTAACTAGCACACCAAACATGATTTCACAGATATTGTTTAGGAGGAGGTGCAGTTAAACAAAAGTTAGTCTTTTTAAGTATATGATGGTATTAAGTTTGGAATGATGATGTGGCAAAGGTGATGACCAGGACATGAAGTGATGGGCTCACAGGGAGAGCACAGGGCCCTAGGAACCACGGTCGGGGGGCAGTGTGGGTGCAAAGGGCAAGGTCGCAGTGCCAGACACATTGGGAAGAGGCACAGGGCTGCCAGCATGTCAGGTGGGTAACGCAGAGGTCTTCATGCAGAGGCTTGACTTTTTAGGAGGTACTTCTGGAAGATTCCTTTGCTACTTTGTAGAGAATGGATAATGGATGCTGGGGGCTGATGTCAACCAGTTTAGGAACCTTTGCAGCAATTGAGATGAGTGGGGGCCTTGGCCTCTGCTGGGGAGAAGTGGGTGGGAGCTGAGGCCTGCTGGGGTGCTGGGCCGTAGGACATCCAACAGGTGAGATGAGGTGAAGCAGCTGAGGACAGATGTGGGTCTGGAGCTCAAGCCTGGATGACAGTTTTGGAATGTGAAAAACGATGGTAACAAAAGCCATGACAATGTTCCAGAGTCAGCTTGGATCCTGAGAGTTCGGGGGTTGGGGCAGGGGAGTAGAGCCTTCTGGGTCCAGCCCTACTGGAGTTCCCCAAGGTTCAGTCAGTGCCCTGGGCCTTGGAGTCAGTGATGAGCAAAATCAAGATTCCTGCCCCTGTGAAGCTTACAACAGAAACAGGTAAGTTGTAAACGTAAAGCAAGTTCGGTGCTGTGAAGAGAAGGCATGGTAAGGATTTATCAAAGGTCTTCTCAATGAGGGGACTTTTAAAGAGACACCTGAAGGAGATCTTAGAGCATAGATGTGTCTGAGGAAAGTGCGTTCTAGGCAGTGGGACCACAGGTGCAAAGGGCAAGTGACCCTGAAAGGTGAGGGGAGAGGCCAGAGAGGGCCAGAGACCAAACCGTCATTTAGGACCTTGGCTTTTACTGCAAGGTTTGAGCTAAGAGAATGACACAATCTGACTTGTTTTGCAGGGATTATTGTGACTGGATAGGGAGCAGGGGTGGGGGACAAGATGATACCGGAAGCTTATTGGGGAGGTTACGGCAGTGGCCTGGGTTCAGATGACTGGGAGTCTTACCTCCTGGCGCTTGCTGCTTTGACCCTTCCCACAGTGTCTGTGACCAACACAATATTGTGGCAGTGAGGGTATAATAATACCCTCAAGATCAGGTTTTAAAAACCACTGTGGCTCCCACCTGGTTGCGGTTCTCCTGGATCATTCCCTCCGGGGAAGTAAGAGACCACACTGTAAGTTGCTTGTGGGAGGGCCCACGTGACCTGGAACCGAGGCCTGCCAGCAGTCATGCGAGGGAGCCTGGAAGCAGTGGTGAGAAATAGTTTCAAACATTTTAAAGATAATTTGGACAGGTCGAGTTTGAGATATTAAGAGATCCATGTGGAGAGTTTAGTTGGCGTTTGGATTGTATTTCAATTCAGGAGTCTGGATAAAATTGGAAGAGTGAGTAGAGCCAGAGAAGAGACCCAGGCCTGACAGGCCCTTGGGCAGCACAGCTTTTAATGACTAGGCTGAGGCGAAGGAGCACCCAGTAAGGGAGACAGAAAACCAGAGTTGGGGTGTTCTGGGAGTCAAGTGAAGAACTTCCAGGAAGGAGGAAGAGTTCACCTGGGCACCTGTACAGTGATGCTGGTAAGATGAAGAAAGAGCCGATTAATCTAGTGATGTGGAGGACAGGCGCCTTCACGGGGCGGACAAGAGTAGAGTGGCCAGGAAGACAGCTGACTGGAATGGCAGATAGAATGGAAGTGAGGAAGAAGGGACGACTACATACATCATCTCAGAGGTTTGCTTATGGTGGGATGTGTTGTTGGGAAAGGACATGGAGTTCGAAGGGTTTTATTTTGGAGGCAGCTATTACCCTGGTATGGTTGTAAGCTGATGGGAACAACTCAGAAGAGAGAGCAGGTGCTATCCATGGAGACTTGACTTGAAGGACATGTCCAAGGTTTTGACCTTCCCCTTGAAGGGTGGATATGTGAGTTCCCGAGTTGAGTACGGTCCTCTCTTGGGGGCTGGCGTGGAAGCTGTAAGCCCAGGCTGTGTAGGCCTTGGCCTAGAGCCACAGAAATGGTCTCCTTGCTGGGACACTGCAGATGCTGTGGGCAAATCCAGGAGACATTTCATGTAAAACTTGACTTTTCTGGACAGCAAAGAAAAAAGGACTGTGGCTTCTTGGATTTGGTTTCAAGGTGGACTTTATTGGGAAGTTAGTGTAAAAAACATTCAAATTCATAAAATTTAAATAAGACAGTGAAATTATACCTTGTAGCTATAGTAATCGCTATATCAATCACAAATAAGGTAAAGTCTAAATTACTGCCTAAGCAAACAGTATTTTGTTAGGTTCTGTTGCAAGCCCAAGGCAGGAAACACTGCAATTATTAGAAGTGAGCCCAATGATGTATTTGCATTTGAAGCTAAAAAAAAGGAAAAAAAGGCATGTTCTGATTATGGCATAACAACATTCTAGCCTGAAAAAAAACAAAACTTTATTAATATGTCCTGCAGCAGATACATTAGTAATCGTAACCATGCATTAAAATTCTCATGTCATAAAGAGTACTCAGTTTTTTTCATGATACATTGTTTTACTGAGTTCATGTGGTTTGTCCCTCTCAGGATCCTTCTCTGGGGACAGCTTCTTAAGATACCCAGTTTGCTTACCCAGGGTCATCTTTGGTCATTTAATACCAGCCAACCTGCTGGGACCCAGGGCTGGTGGAAGGCCCTTCCCTGAACAAAGGAGTCAGATCTCCCTTTTTCTCAAACCTTAATGCCACACTACACAACCCGGTCAAGAGTGTTACTAACAAGTTACTGTGGGATTCTCTTTGGTTATGGAATTTTTATTTAAGCTTATCAAAAATATAGTTAGAAATATGCTCCTGAATTCTAAAAGTATTTGTGACTGACTTATACACAAGTATGTATTTGTATTTCCCTGTGGAATCTAACGTGAGTGGTCTCCTTAGCAATACATTTGAGTGAAGAACAGAGACTGATCTTAAGAACCAAGAGGTGGGGGTAGCTGGCCAGGGTAGCCTTAGATGCTGTCCATGGCTCTGAACTCGCTGAGGGCCTGCACAGGGTTCACGTGCTTCTTCTGAGATGCCCGTTTAATCTTGGTCTGTGTCTCGTCCTGTTTCTCTCTTTTCACCAATGGCTTCTTCTCAGGTGCCTTCATCTTCCATGACACGGCCGGGAGGTTGAGGGAAGCCATGCCCTGAGACTTCTGGTATTTGGTGGAGGCCACATAGGACGCCTTCACCGTCTGCACCACGGCATTCATCAAATTTTTGGCGGCCTGGATCAGGGACATGGCGCTGTCCACCTAAGAGACACAAACATGGGGTGGTGAGGAGGGAGCCCCCACTGTCCCCCTCTAGGACAGGGCTTGGCAGCAGCACCATTACCAATGAACTCCCTCCAAATGACTGGCTGCTCTTATCCAAATACCTTGAAAACACTTGCTTCAGATCTTCTGAAGAAAAGCATTATCTATCACCTTGCCCGCTCCCACCCCTCAACAAGATTTTACTCCCTCGGTTAGACAAGCTGGAGGAATGAGCCATCCTAGACAGAAAGGCATTGCTTTCAGTCATCCTGGGGCACTAACATCGTAGCAGGTGAGCAAACTGTATGTTATACATACTAAGTTTCTTTCAAAGGAAATTCTGTGGCATTAGCAGAAGCCACAGGGAATTAGTGGAGCCCAGCACACTGAACCAGACCACTTTTGCCCTGCCCCAAGTGACAAGAGGTCAGAACTGTGACATGGTAAAGAGACAAGGGGGGATATTACTCAGGCACTTGGAGCGGTAGAGGATATTTCAAAAAGCCTTGGTATGTAATCTTTGCAGTTTTTGAACAGGCTCAATTCTTCTGTGGGGGTAGAAGAAGGAAGATAAACAAGTACCTTTACCCAGTGAGAGGCCAGCCTAGCAATGGATCCCAGCTGTCACCCACCATGCAGAGCTGTAGTTCAGCAAGGAACAGCCGAGGGGCAGCCCTTGGCCTCCAAGGACTAAGAAGCAACTTCAGGGATTTCCACAGCACACTTCCCCAGTTCAGGGCAGGTAAGGAGTGTATGTGGACAAAGGGCAACCTATGCCCACCAACCCCTTCTTTTCACAGATGATACTTACCCCAGAGACCACAAGCTCCCCTCCAAGGTTCTGCACCTCGGCCTTGACTTTGCTGCAGATGTTGAGCTGGTGACAGTAGAGGGCGATGCGCTGCAGGTAGGCCAGCAGGTCCTGCTTGCAGGCTGAGTCCGGACACTGATGGGAGAGCAGGTTTAACACAAAACACCCCAGGCCTGACCCAAA
Source organism: Furipterus horrens (assembly GCF_987537825.1). NCBI lineage: Eukaryota > Metazoa > Chordata > Mammalia > Chiroptera > Furipteridae > Furipterus > Furipterus horrens. Next base: position 74,965,844 of record NW_028327180.1, read on the forward strand.
CCACCCACCCCCAGGGACTATTTCTAAGCCTCTCAGTGTACCACCAAGAGGCTTCCTCTCTCCCTGCTAGAGCAAAGAGCATGAGAGATGAGTTACCCAATTACCTGGGGCAGTCAGAGCCCTTGGGTGCTCTGCTTGGGCCCAGGTCCTGAAGGTGAGAAAAAGCCTCAGCAAGCAAGAGCTTGGTGCTGGAGAAAAGTCAAGAGTGCTCTGAACTAGGTAATAACCATCCCAACAGCTCTTGTGTTCAGAGGCACTTGATCTGCTCAATTATGATACACACTGTAAGCACAGGATGAAAGGAGAGGCTCACTTCAGGCAAAGATGGAGGAAGAGTAAATCTAAAGAAAGAAGAAAAGCACTTGGGGACCGTGGGGTCTTCACTGGGGTGGCTGCTGCCCAGTTCCTGTCTTGCTGCCAAAGCTCAGGGTCAGCTTAGGAATCTATACCCAAAGAAAGAAACATAGAGGGAGGTACTGAAGTATTTACAGCAAGCCCTTCCCTCTGTGAGACTGAGTGAGAGGGTAGTCTAGAGAGACCTGTAGACCATGCTGGAAGTGCTGGATTTTATTCTAAGCAGCTTACAGGAGTACAGCAGAGCCCTATCAGATAAGCATTTTAAGATGATCATGTAGGAGGACTGTATTGACAGCTGAGTGGAGAGAGGGGAGGGTAATCAATGAGAAGCAGTCCAGGTGCAGGGCTGTGGAGGTCTGGCCTGAGTTGGTGGTGGAAGACAGGAAAAGACTGCATGGTGTCAAGATTCTCAGGGCTTAGTACTGGATTCCATGAAAGAGGGGAGTTAGGATGACTTGAGCAATGAGGCACCCGGATACCTCAGGGAAAGGGCTGGGAGGGAAGGGCTTATAATTGCAGAGAATGTAACTGAGAAACAGTGTCTCTAATAAAGAAGTCCAGGAGATAGGAACCACATTTTTTCCTAAAGGGTTTATGAAGGCTGGGCAGTTGAGAGCCTCCAGTGCTGAGGACATAGATGTCTGTGCCCAAGTGGGCACGTTAGCCTGATTCTTGTATGAAGTAGATCTACAAGAAGAGGCCCTCACACACCTGTGTCACTGGGTTCGGCTGCAGAAGCAGCGCCTGCCCAGAGCTGAAGTTCCAAAGAGAACTGAGAGAGAATAAACACTGGAGGCTGGCTTTTATCTGTCAAGATTTCAGGACAGACACACCTACTATAGCTATGTACTCTAATGCAAAGCGCTTGCCTCTTAAGACTTGTCAATGCAAAGCGCTTGCCTCTTAAGACTTGTCAAAGAAGAAACAGGAATTCAGAAACCCTTAAAAAATCTATGCTGGTTGGTAATTAAGAACAATTTTTGAGATGAGAAGAGTGTTGTGTTCCATGAAAATCACTGTTATTGCCGCCTTGGGAATGGACCGTGCTGGGCTGCCTGAGTCCCAGGATGAACTTAAAAGGAACACATGGCAAGTCTGTCACTTACATGGTCTGCAATGGTCCGACCAAGCTTATCCATCCTGGATCCTGCCTCAGCAATTTTCTTGGCAGCACTGATTACATCTGATGTATTTTTGAGTGGTCCTTTACCTCTGAAAAAAGAGAGAACAAAGATCATTGTATGTGAAGCCCTTTGGTGGGTAGAAAAGAGAGGATGGCTACAGAGCAGTGTAGTCCTGCCTGCCTGATGTGACCTGTGGGGAGGAGAGCTGCCTCCGGACAGGTGTTGAGGCCGTGCACTGCTCACCGGGTGAAGTCAGTCATCTCCATCATGATCATGCACATCTGCTTGGCCAGCACAATGATGTCATTACCGCTGTCGTCCCATTTGGACACTTCAGCATCCAGCTTGCTCTTTTCTTCCTGGAAGCTGGCCACCTGTTCTGCAATCTTTGCTTTTTGCTCTTGGGGAAGCTGAGCCATGATTGCCTAAAATCAGAAGCACAGAAAACTCTTACATGAAGAGAATATGACATTCTCACAATGCATTAGCCAAAAACATTTCCACTGAGTAATCTATGGCATAGATAGGATAATGCTTTAATAGGTTTCATTTGGCCATTTCTTCTCACTTGGCCTAGAAGTTCATGGCAGCCTGAATTCCCAGCCCACTTTCAAGAAGTTTTCATGTAGAGGAAAACAAGAACATGAGGGCCAGAAGGCTAACGTTGAAGCTTTGTGATCACGCTTGCACATGAATTGAACCTGCTTAATTTAACTCTTTAGAAGTTTTGTGCTCTGTCTCCTGCTGTGGAGAGTGGAGATGAGGGAAGGGCTAATGCTCACAGCCCTGGCCAGCGCTGAACAAGCACTTCCTGTGGCTGCACTGCCTCTCCAACTTTTCAAGGTGAACTGGAAGTGGTTTTAGAACATAAATTTTACAGCAGGCAGGCAGAGAAAACATTTTGCGTATTTCAGTGGCATTTAAACCTTAACAATGCAGCACCTGCGAGGGCCTGTTGTCCACTTCGGACCCCCTGGACTCTTCTTCCCAAAGAGTTCACGACCAAGTGGGGACTAAAGCAGGGATGCACTCGCTGTTCAAAATTATTTCTTATAAGTAAAAAAAAAGACTCCTTAGAAATATTTGGCATACTCCCAAAAACAAATGTTACTGATTGAAGATTTAATGACTCAAATGAATGCAAGGGCTATGATTTCCTTAAATGTACCATTGTTATTTTTTTTTTTTAACCCATATAATAAATAGTTCATACCCATGGTATCACTGAGATGGGGAAAGAACAATTTTTTTTAGATTTCACAATCCTTTTAACAAACACTGCATTGATTAGATCCTAGGGCTCTCCTGATGCAGGACTCAATCAGTCATAAACCAAAGCCCCAGGGCCCACGTTCCTGCCCTGCTCCCAGCTGAGGAGACACTTGAGAGGAACCTACAATTGACTACCAGGTGTCACAACTTAGGTTAACTTTCATCCTACTGCCAGGGGGAAAATGGGGTTCTTAACACTGGGAGTATTTTCCTGGAAAAGAAAAGCTAAGACCTGAGAGGGACAGGGAAAGTCTGCAGAATGAATTTAACTGATTCCTTACCCGGGCACTCTGGCCCGCTATCAGCTGATCATCTTCTGTCTGAACGCTTGTTCTGCTTCGGACATCGAAGTCTTCTGTCTCGAAGTCAGAGTCATCCAGCTCCTCAGGAGTCTGCCACCAAAAGAGAGATTATAAGTCAGGCACTACCTTGAGTCTGATGTATGAAGACTCAGAATTCTGGACTTTCGTATGCAGTATTCTAAACAGGTGTGGGTAATAAAGCTAAAATCACTCATTCTCCTGAGACCCTGCCAAACCGATGCACAAACAAGCAGAAGGTGAGGGCACCACCCCACACTTTCCAAAGGGCCTTGGGGCTCTTTCCTGGGGGACAGAGCTTCAACTTTCAACACTGAGTCAAGATTCTCTCTTTGATATAAGATTTTTACTTTTTAATGTACTTCTCCAATAGCTGCATCTAAAGACAAAGGTGAGAACTGTTCTGGGTAGAAAAAGTGCTGTATTAAAAAGACGTATATTTTATACAATGTTAAGCAGATTCTTAAAACTTTCCCACTTGATGACAAAAAGGAAATTAAATAATACTGGGGCTTGCTTTGAGGAGTAAAAATAGACAATGCATATTTTTCCTTTGATAAAAGGGAAAAAGATAATGTGGCAGGTAAGGGCTGAGGAAATACCAAAGGGACTGATTAGTGGTCCTAGCTCTGCTTTAATTATGAAATAAAATTCTTATTTTGCATAACCTCCAGCCTCGCATGATTTGCTGCTGACTTAACTTGCAGAAGACGGCATTATGTTTTATCAGTAATGGGGCAGCAGGCAGAACAGCTGGGCTGGCTCTTGGACCAGCCTGCCTGTGACAGAAGGGCGTGAGGCAAGTTCCTCATCTGCACCAAGACCTAATCCAAGCCCAGACCCCGGACTTGCTATGAGGCTCAAAAGAGAGGACATGTGAGAAAGCATCTGAAACTACCAAGACTGTGTACATGTGCAACAGTCAGGCCTGTCCCTCAATGAGATGAGGACAACAGAGGACACAAGAGACATCAGTGAGCCACAAAGAGCCTGTCAATGAAAGATCCTGGAGGGTGGCTTGGGAGTGCAAAACACCATAGTGCCCATTTTACTTCCTCCAGAGCTGGAAAAGGAACCCAAGCTGTCTGCCTACTGCCAGGATGTGATTTCCCACAACCCTATTTGCTTCTCCAAAACAGGACTCTGGAATTTGCAAGCATCTCCTGGAGACTATGCAGTTTCAGCTCACTTAAATCTCCAAAGGCATTAACCTCCTCTTTATCATTAAGGTTTCTGTTCATCTATTTCTAGGTGTCTGTCAGTGTGGAAAGAATGCTGGAGAAATAGGGCTGCGTTCATGAACACTGGTGTATGTGACCAGGGGATCCCTTCACACCACTTAGATATGGTCACTGGGTTTAACCTTACATTCAGCCAAGCCTCTGCGGAACACCCGTTCTTCTTTAGCAGCGGCAAGACTTAAGAAAGCAAATGGCTCCACCAGCTCCCTGTTTACCTTAGGAGTTCTGACTAGCAAACCTTGAAGGTGTTATGTAAATGAAAGTCCTCTAACCCAGCAAGACCGATAGCATAGCAAAGCAGACACCCATGCCACAGGCGGGGCCTGGCCCGGGGATGGCCTCTCACAGGCCCTGCTCTCAGCTTCCAGAGCCACACACCTATGCTGAGAACAGCATGTGAAGGATAGCTGCTGTGGGAAAGGCAGCTGTGGGACCCAGGTCTAGCACCCTGGGGGTGCATCACAGAGGAGTTGGTAGCTTCTCAAAACCTGTTTATGACAACTCAGAAGGGGCCCTGGACCACCAGATGGTGAGAAGTGCTACTCTCTGAGAAGATGGGTCAAACAGGGCCCTGAGCAGGTGGCACCTCATTTGGCTATGGTGAGATGGCTCAACGCCTGGCTATGAGCCAGGGAACACAAGCAGGGGCTGCCACAGGCCCTCATTCTCACCCTGAACACCCTGGGTTCTAGCACCCAGCCTGTCATCCCTTCAAAGAGAGGGGTGCTCCATGTGAAGAATAACTTCAACCTGTATTAAAGAAATATCCCTTCTCTGAAATTAAATGAAAAGCCTATGTTTTCTGTAGTTTCTTGCCCTCTACCTTAAATGGAAACCTCATATTGTGACTTTGCCCTAAATTAAATTGTCATGGCCAGCTCATACTAGCTCCTGTTCTCAACCTGAGTTTGGACTGTAACTTGCAACTAAAAGTCTTTTTAGACAACATAATTAAATATATCTCATTCTAACAGCTTTTAGATTCATGGTTTTAATATACTGCCAACGCATCTGCTGAGTTCCAAAATGATGCATTGCTCAAGTTCAGCAAATGGTAAGAAAGAGCTGTTAAAACATCTGAAATGCAGTTACTCACCCTTATCATCAACACTGCTTTCCTGATGTCCCGGATGCCATCGTACACCAGGCGGGAGGCATCAATAAACTCATTCTCATCCATGGGCTGGGCGGGGTCCGAGCTGAGGGCTTCCACAGCAGCTTCTACTTGCTCAGTAAAACGCGGCATAACTGCACAGAAAAGACATGTGACCGACCCTGCTGGCCTAGCAGATGTCATTCCATCAGTCCCTCCCTAAGCCCCTCACTCAGACAGAAAGAGGCAAGGTGTACAATGAAGAGCCTCTGCTTGACCTATTGTGAGAAATATTTATAGTTGAAATAAATAAAATTCCATAATTTAAAAAGACTCTCATCTTTGTCTCTGACCAGATTCTATAGTATAGGCCTTGGACGTTTAAGAACCTGAAGTGAGATTAACTTGAGGCCTTGCTTAAGAATGAGACCCTCCTTAATTTAGTATTTATTCACTAACAAAAGACTTAACTCAAAAGTTCATCTACATAGTGTGTTCAAAATTATTCTCATCATTAATCATGGGACCCACATGAAGGAAATGTGTTTGTGAGCCCCTTTTTTGGTTGACCAACTTCTCACACAGCTGATGTACCACCCAAAACTGCTGTCTTAAGACCTGAGTCCTGATCCCCTATTGCCTAACCATGGGGCCTACACTAATGAGATGGCCTAGCCCACCACGCTGTCTCTGTGTGGGAAGCACAAGTAAAGCAGAGAGTTCCCATACCTGTGTTGGAGAGGAGCTTGGTAGCTTCCAGCACCTTCTCTGTGTAGACCCCTGGCTCATAGTTGTCCATCTCTGAGGTGACTACATGAATGACCCGGGCTGCCCGGCCTCGGATTGCACCAGCTGTACGATCCAGCCCATCTACATCTTTCTCTTGGAGAGCAATGACACATTTGTTCACATCTTCCAATATGTGATTCTCTGAGGAACAAGCAAAAAGCTGAATAAGGGAGGCCTTCCACAAGAAGGGACCAATCATTTTTGCCTTTAAATAAATTTTTAATTACATTTGACATATGTTAGTTTTCAGATGTACAACAGTGATTAGACACTTATACATAACTTACAAAGTGACCACCCACCTAACACCATACAGTTATTACAACACTGACTATATTCCCTATGCTGAGAAGATGACAATTGTAAGCTGGCACCTACCACTTATTGTGTGCTCACTTTATGCCAGCTATTGTGGCAAAAGCTTTAATGTGTCACTGTTCTCACAGATTAACTATTGGATTAGCTGTCCCACAGAAATTCAACCTATAATCACCTCCAAGCATAATAATCTTCATTCTAGATTTAACGAAAGAGAAAGAGGCCATCTTTAAGGCAAAATTTTTCGGCCAAGCAGATGATTCACGTAACAGAAACCTTAAGAAATTATCTTTGCCTTAATAATTTCACTAACCTTGTAATCTCAAAGTCTAAATTAAAAGAAAAGGCACACTCTAAGACTTTATCCTCCCAGTCCCTCACCCCTCCAGTAGATGCCAATACTAGTCAGACAATCTACCAAGAAGCCAGCACAGTGCTAGGATAGGAGACAGCGATGGAAGGCAGGCTGAAGCCTCTTTTAGAGGGTGCTGAGGGAGCATACCTGAGAGGAAACATTGTATAACTCTTACGGGCTGCAGGTGGGCCTGTTGGGATAGTTATGGGAATCCTTGAATTCTGGTAAGCTGACAAGTGGCTCCTACCAGTCACAGAGCTGGGAACTGGAAGACCCACCAAAACTATTTTCCTCAAAGCAAAAAGCTTCATACTAGATCTTGAGAACTTCAGAGTAAGGAGTTTGCTTCAACCCCATCGATAATAGCAAAGTGGAGACAACCCAAATAAATGTTCACTACACAGCTGTTAAAATGGATGAGGGTCAATCTGTAGGGGCAGATCCAGAATAGGAAAGGGAATACTCTCACTCAGGAGACCACCAACAGCCAACCAGAGCCACAAGGTTGTCTAGACTCCACGGGGCAGGCGAGCAAGGAACAAAGAAAATCCTCAGGTTATCACCTGGCCATTTCCTTCCTACTTAGAAAGAAGCTTTCTTCAAGACATAAAAGAACTGCTAGGAACAGTGTCAAAGAAATGGCCACTCACTTAAACCAAGAGAGTACCTGGCACAACAGGTGAAAGACTAACGAACCCAGTTCTTCTGGAAGAGCCAGAACATTAGTACAAATGTAATCAGTTTAAGAAACACAGCCCTGGCTACCTTATGCTTTGACATCATTATCCAGGACTAGTTCCTGATTTAATTACTCCACTTCCACTTTCTTTCACAGATTCTGCTAACATAGCAGAATTATATATATAACAATGGAAGGGAGAGAACAATAAGCTTCACCTCTTAAGTAGCCAAAACAAGGAAGTGATCATGATATACTATTTCTTTTCATCACAAGTACTTAGCAGACCTAAGAGCTACCATGATACTCTGACTCTGGGCTTCAGGATCCCCTGTAGGCCCCAAGAACCAAGCCTCCGCCCCCCTTTTGTAGTTCCCAAGAGACTGCACGCAGGGACTCTATAAAGATCTCTTTGTTCTAAAATCATGAGTATAATGGAGTAAAATTTTAAGAACCACAATGAGAAAGAAATAATGATGTGAAAGAACTGAAAAGAGATTAGGTAAAAACATCTTTGCTACAAAACTAAACATACTCTTAGCATATGATCCAGCAATCATACTCCTTGGTATTTATCCAAAGAAGATAAAAATGTATGCCCACATAAAAGCCTGCATATAGATGTTTATAGCAACTTTATTCATAATTGCCAAAACTTGAAAGCAACCAAGATGTCCTTCAAGTGGGTGAACAGATAAACCGAACTGGTACATCTAGACAATGGACTATTTAGCACTAAACAGAAATGAGTTATCAAGCCAGTAAAAGACATGGAGGGACCTTAAATGCATAGTATTATTAAGTGAAAGAAGCCAATCTGAAAAGGTTACATGCTGTGTGATTCCGACTATAAGACATTCTGGAAAAGGCAATACTATGGAGACAGTAAAAAGATCAGGGGTTGCCAGAGGTTGGAAGGAGGAGGGATGAATAGGCAGAGCACAGAGATCATTTTAGGGCAATGAATACTATATATGATACTATAGTGATGGGCCCAGTGGTTCAAAACCATATAATGTAAACCACCAAAAGTGAACAATAATGTACCTTGTGGACTTCGGGGTATTTAATTTTAATGAATGTGTGTCACTATGATGGGGGATGTTGAAAATGCGGAAGGCTGTGCATGTGTGAAAGCAGAATCTAAAATTGCTCTAAAACTCTTTATTAATTAATTCATCAATAAAATATCTTTCCAAGGAAAACCAGAATATAGTAAGAATTCCTATTACAGAAGGGAAAAATGAACGACCACAATACAGTTAAAAAGACCCTAATTTAGTGTGTACTAAATAAAAAATTAGACCTGTTAGGGTTTAAATTGTTGTACTATTGAAAGAGAAAACATATTAAAATTACATATTAAACTTTTTACAGAAACAAATTTTAGGGGATAATATTTGAACCAATTAAAAGAATAAATGTAGCCCTGACTGGTGTAGCTCAGTTAGGCATCATCCTGCAAAGCAAAAGATCGCAGGTTCGATTCCCAGGTAAGGGCACATGCCTGGGTTGTGGATTCCGTCCCCAGTTGGGGAGGGAATGGGAGGGTATGGGAGGCAACTGATCGATGTTTCCCTCCCTCTCTTCTCCCTTCCCCTCTAAGGATAAAGAATTAATAATCTTAAAAAAAAAAAATTCCATGGGTTTGGAGTCCATCAGAAGCATCTTTTATATACAAACTCTCTACATATTAATTTTAACTGTACAGAAGGGTACTGTGCCTGCCTACCATACTAGGCCTTTGGTTAAAACTGCCTTTAAAAAAAACCTGAATCTAGCACATTTTACACTTGTATCTTACATCACTAAGAAAAGGAAAGGCATAAAAAGGAAAGAAAAGATGATGCTAAATAAACTATGAACCAATGTTTTCTCATATCACTGATTTTTAAGACATCCCTGTTTCAGGATTAATACTTGGGGGGTCTGGGGGGGGCACACATCTTAGAACCAATGAAGCATGAATTCCTTTTGTTCACTAAACAAAATGGCTCAGACTTCCACCAAGGATTTGTTCATTTTCATTTAAACACCTATGTTTTTAAAAATCAATTTAGGCCTTCTTGAATTCATACTGCCTTTCTTCCAACTGAACTCAAATCAGAGAAGGATTTGCCATTCTTTAGTGACAAGGGCAACCTGTTTCAGGAAGCTAACTAAAGTAATATTTTCTCTCTTTTTTTCCTTCTACTTCTTTCAAGATTTTATTTATTTTTTAAAGGGGAAGGAAGGGAGAAAGAGAGGGAGAGAAACATCCATGTACAAGAGATACACTGATCCATTGCCTCTCACACACCCTCAGGCTCACAACCAAGGCATATGCCCTGACTGGGAATCAAACCAGCGACCTTTGAGGTCATAGGCCAGCACTCAATCCACTGAGCCACACCAGCCAGGGCTCATATCTTCTACTCTCACTGGAACAGCTAGCTGTGCCCAGGAAAGTCCCAGCCAGCGGAGGCTACCACACACGCAGGAACAGCATCAACCCTGTTCTCTACAATGGACTGCTAGGGGAAAAGTGACTTTCCTTTGGACATGTGCAATCATGGGAAGGTTGGAGGTGCCCACACTAACTTCCACCATAAATTACTTAAGCTTTAAATCAAAATTCCCAGGAAACTCAGCATGGATCCAGTATAAGTAGACACACCGATCTGTAGCCCATTCAGTAAAGACTCTGGTTGTTCAATACAGTCCTTTTTGTAGGTGCTTCTAACGGGGTGGAGGGTACGGAGGACTCATATACATAGATCAGTATCTACAAGGGATCATATTATGGACACTTGTATGTCTGTTTTTCATTTGAAAACCTTTTCAGGTCTGTAGAGACAGACCTGCCTCATCTATTTTAATGACTGTGTAGTACCTTATTAAATAGATGGAGGGGCCATAATTCACTTATCTAGCCTTCTCTTACACATTTTGGTTGAAGTGAACATCCTCGTACGGGTGTTTTGGCAAACATTTGTGTATGTCCCTGGGGAAAGTTTCTAGTAATGGGTTTGCTAAATCAAAGGCATATATATTTAAAGTAGATGTTTGGTGCCTAATTGGCATCCAGGAACCAAGCCAACTGAGCCAACTGGTATTCTCCAAAGAGCACACATAACTTAGACTTCAGTCCACGGTGTATGGCAAGGCCTGTTGCGCATACCCTTTGCTCTGAACATCTTTCTTGATGCAATCTTGCGCACACATAGGAGATAATGTTATACCACGAACTTAATAACAGGAAACATTTTGAGTGATTGACATTTAACTAAATGGTAGCCATTACTTAAAAAAAAATAACAATGAGAAAACTTGGGGACAGAAGTATTGAGTGACTTGCCCGAGGTGACACAGCTAGTGGGCATGGGAGTCAGAAATCAAATCTAACTTCCTTACTACCTATACCACTTCCTCAAAAGAGAGAAACTCTTCAGTTTTGCATTTTTGCAATTAAACACAAAAACAAAAATTAGCTACAATAATCCTTTTATTTAATGTCCTCCAAATCAGTCCAAATTCTTGGGGCACACTGATACATAATAAAAAAGAAAAGAGTACAAATTACCACTCTTGCGTGTTGCCTCAAAGTAGCTAATGCAATATATTATGTTTCTAAGAGCATTTGGTAAAGAAATGTAATAAACCAATTAGAACCACTTGAATCTTTAAAAATAAAAAATAAGGAACCAAAACTTCCACATGTAAGTAAACAAATGAGAAAGTAAATTGCATTTCCATGGAAAACGTTTATCATATACAAATGAAATTCAAACTACCATCCTTAAGGGATCAGTTAATGTACATATATTCATGGTCTGCTGAATACTCTCTAGCATCCTAAACTATCCCCAATATTTACAAGGCAACATTATGAATAGAACAGCTTGGGGAAAAGAAGACCCTCCTCCCTCCTCCCTCCTCCCTGGGGGTAGCATGCATGTACCTATTTTCAAGTGCTACTGTCTCATATTTGATGCAGTGATCCAAGTCCCCCCCTTCCCTGCAGTTTCAGAAAATACTTGGTGGCCTCACCAGATGACCAGATTCATACACAAGATTATCGCTACTTTTTTTTTTTTAATCCTCACCAGAGGATATGTTTTTTTAATTGATTTAGAGAGAGAAAGAGAAAAGGAGAGAAACATTGATTGGTTGCTTCCCATATGCACCATGACTGGGAATCAGACTCAAAACCCTCTGTTTTATGGGGCAACACTCCAGCCAACTGAACCACCTGGACAGCGCTGACCATTACTTTTTAAGTTGCAAGTTTAGTATATGCCTTGTGATAGTATGAGGGAACTTCTGGACCAATGGAACAGAACATCCAGGGACAACAGAGATAAAGCAGTAGAGGGTCCTCTCAGTCCTGTTTCCTAAACAACTGCCGCTTGGAGGGGCTACAGCAAATATCCAGGCCACGCGGATTCCAAAAGGGAATGTGATGGTGGAAAACCATTAGTGGAAGTGTTCCACAAAAATTCTCACACTGCCAAAGGGCCGCCAGTAGAGAGCAACCACTCCAAGGAGTCAAGCAGCATTCTCACTTTTCATTTGATGATATTTTATGAAGACCACCAACCTTAAGCCAAACACTGTGCTGGGCATCTGCCTGGCAGCCCTCCTACTCAGACATCCCCATTGAGAGGATTACTGAAGCACTAGGGTGTAAGGGCACAGGGAAACTGGCCAAGGGGGCACATCAGGGTGAGGCCAAGACAAGGATTCTTATCTAAAGACTGCCCATGACTACTGCAGATGACACCCCCTCCCCAATCCACAAAGCACATCCAGAGATGCTGAGTTGCACAAGGACCAAGACTGGGGACCAGTGGGGGCCTGCCCCATTAAAAGTGAGGTTACTCTCAATGAAAGCCAACCAAGACTTCCCTACAAAGGCTGTCATGCGAGAGAGGGAGACATCTCTTAATACTCCACACATAGAAAGTGCTCAGGCTGCCACGAGTGAGGCAGGTACATGAGGACATAAAGGAGTCTGAATGCGAGAAGCTAACTGGTTAATGCAGAATTCTGCCCAGGCATTTGCTTGTCTCCTCCCTTCATCCCATGTCCCTAAGAAGCACATCATAAAAATTAGAGGAATTGTTAGTTATTGAATTACTTGACATTGCTAAGCAAGTCTGTGCCAGAACATTAGAGAAACATACCAGGGTAGACCTCTAAAGTTCAGATGCTCTGAAACCACCAGCACTTTCTGACTAGAAGAATCATTCTGTGTTTTTACGTGCTAAACAGAAACTGTCTACACTCCTTTTCATCAAGCCCATCTTTATACTTTCCACATTGGCATACAAATTGAACATATCAAACAAAAGTGCATCTGTTAAAGAATTTTATTTCTTTTTGCCATTCTTCTGTGTTATATTACGCACCCTAAAGCTACTGCCTGGATCCCACAAACACTGCAGAATACCTTTTGTTCTCTGATTTGAAGAATGATGCATGAGGGACATTTGATTATTACATTTTATTTTGCTCTAAGCAGAACTGAAAATCCCTTGAGACCAAGACTGAGAGATACCCACCCTAATTACACAAAAAAGAAGTTCAGGAAGTTCATAGCTGTCTCCAGAGAGGAGCTTTGCATTGAGAGTTCAGAATTTGTTGTTTGCTTAAATTTAAAAGTGTGCTGTGAAGGTGGAATGTTTTTCTCTAAACCTATGAAAAAGAATAATTCAGTACTTTATTGGGAAAAACAATGGAATGCCATAATTTCCAAAAAAAAAAAGCCACTGCTGCATTTTGGGCACCTGCAAAGATATGCCTGCAGATGGTTTTTTGTTTTAAAGTGCCAGCACCTGTAATTTGGTGGTCCTGCAGCAGCATGGCTTACCTCCTCTTTTTTGCAGTTATGTATTGACTGCTCCTCACTCTTTATCAATTAGAACCACTAATCCCAAGGAAAGCAGGCAGACAGGGAAACATGGGTATGCAGAACACACCGTCACCTTATATACGTCACTCCTGGAAGACTGTGCTATGTATGTACTTAGGCCCACTTCTGTTTCAAGCCCCACTGCCACTCACATCTCCCACGTTCCAGCCAATGGTTCCCTGGGTGACAGGTAGTTTCAGCCCTACAAGTATCCAGCTGTGACACTGCCCACAACTGCTGGCCTTAGGAAGTCTGGCACCTCCAGACAGCAAGCAGCACAGACAAAGGCAGCAGAGGCCCCATTAAGTGGAAAATGCATTTATCCTTCCTCAACTCTCATGGATTGAAATTTATCTGTGTGATAAACAGTGAATTGCAGTTGACAGACATTTTCTATATGGATGCAATTTACTGTCATTACCAGTTTATGTTTATATAATGAAATCAACTGTTTTTGTGAGGTGAATTACTCTGATTTATTTTTTGCAAGTTCATAATTAAATGGCACTTAAATATTTCCTCTCTGTTTTCTGTCTGTGTATCATGCACACAGAACCTTTCAACAAGGAGGCAGTTCAACTATGATCATTTGTGAGGGAGAGAGAAGGAGAAGATTTCCAAGCAAGGAAAATATTTCACAAAAGAAACTAAAGGTGATGACGTTGGGATTCCCATCTCCGAAGTTTCACTGGCTCATAACAAATAACCACAGCCTCTACTAGGACAAAGGACGTGTGTTTTCTAAACACAAGAGCAGGAAGAGAGGTGGATGGTTATGGTGCTGTACAGGTCACAGGTGCAAGTTCCTGCTCTCCACGAACAGGGAAAAACCTCCACCAGCCAGCTTTCTAATCCATGCTTCTAAGCTCAAGGCCAGCCCCACCACAAGGGAAAAAACTCCACTGTCACTTCCCATTGCTCAGGGACCTGTGGTAGCTTTTTTGTTTTTTTTGTTTTTGTTTTTAATTAAAACGAAAACCAGCAAAACATATTGCTAGAATAATTTATCTGCCCAGACTTGGGGGCACTCTGATTGTCCATTCTTATAAGTTTGGCAAAAGTAATCATGCGCATCCTCACATGCTTCTCTAGGGAACCAGCTCATTACCTGAGACGGCCAAGAAGTCATCAATGGAAGTAATGTCATCGACAGCATCTGTGAGAACGCGGACTTGTTTTTCCCACTGTTCTTTAAACAGATCCATATTCTCTTGGGCCAGTTTGCTCTGTGGTTTTGCTGCTAAAGCCAATGCAGCATTGATAACCTGCAAAGATAGTAAAGTCCACTGCTTAGCTTTCAGAGTCATCAAAATAAGGCAGATGGGATAACATGGTTGTAGAGTGGTTATGGCTTTGTCTCACATGCATTTCACAGGACAATGCATGTTTCACCATAACACAAAGACAGAAGAGTTAAACAATAGGTTTTTATATACAAATGTAGAAGCAACATATTTGAAATATAGAAATATAGCAATACATTCAAACTGGGTAATTCTAAAAATCTAATATTCCCATTCTGTGATAGCAACTCTATAACTTTTGATACTATATTCCAGGCTTTTTTCTCCTCATAAATATACATATATAGGCATGTCAAAAAATACACAATTAGCCCTGGCTGGTGTGGCTCAGTGGATTAAGTGCCAGCCTGCAAACCAAAGGGCCGCCAGTTCAATTCCCAGTCAGGGTACATACCTGGGTTACAGGCCAGGTCCCCAGAGGCAACCACATATTGATTGTTTTCTCCCTTTCTCCCTCCCTTCCCCTCTCTAAAAGTAAAAAAAATCTTTAAAACAAAAAAATTAAAATATACAATTAGAATTACATGCTACATAAAACTGTCTTATTTCTTCTTTTAAATACTTCCTATCACAAAATATATGTTTAAAACATTAACTGTTTATTATTCCATCTTATGGATGTACATCGCTATTTTCCTACTGCAGAATATCTTGGTTTGTTCCAGTTACCCATCATTCTTAATAATCCTGTGATAAGACATTTGGTATATCAGATTCTTGATACATTATCAAAGCACATTTATGAATAATATATTGTATTCCAATTCTAAGCATTTTTCTAACATGCATACTTGAACATAATAATTGAACATAAAGTATAAAATGTGTTAAGTTTAAAAAGTTATTTCTTAAAAAGCTTTGTTGAGATATAATTCACATACCAAACAATTCACACATTTAATCTGTACAATTCAATGATTCTTGGTATATTCAGTTGTACAACCATCACCACAATCGTCACTTTCATCACCCCCAAAAGAAACCCTGTATCCATTAATAGACATTTCCTATCTCCCTCAACATTCCTTAACCCTAACTCCTGGAAACCACTAAACTTAATTTTCTGTCTCTATGGATTTGCCTATTCTGGACATTTAATATAAATGGAATCACATTAATATTTGGATTTTTGCAACTAGCTTCTTTCACTTAACATGTTTATAGAGTTTTGCCCATATTTCATTCCTTTTTATGTATTAGTGAATAATATACCATTATATGGCAGTAGCACAACTTTACTTATTCTTTCATCAGTTGATGGACATTTGAATTATTTCCACTTTTTGGCTATTATGAATAATGCTGCTATAAATACTCATATGAATTTGTGTGTGTGTGTGTGTGTGTTTTCATTATTCTTGGGTATATAATATATAACTAGGAGTGGAATTGCTGGGTTATATGATTAACTTTAAGTTTAACGTTTTGGGAACTGCTTTATTGTTTTCCGAAGCAGCGACACTATTTTACATTCCTGCCAGCATGGATGAGGGTTTCACTTTCCCCACATCTTCACCAACATTTGTTTTTCTTTTTTTTTTTTTTTTTACTTATTGCCATCATAGTGGATGTGAAGTGGTATCTCATTGTGGTTTTGATTTTCATTTCCCTGATGGCTAGAGATGTTGTACTTCTTCTCATGTAGTTATTAATAACCATCAGTATAAATTTATTGGAGAAATAATCTACTCGGATCCTTCGTATCCATTTAGTAAGTAATGATAATGAGCTGAGAGATTAGTTAAAATATCTAGGTACAAGATGTTTATGGGTTATTAAAAATATGTGTTTCTAATATTGCAACTTGGAAGGGAAGTAAAGACAAGAGGAAACTGGTGGTGCTGGAGTGGAGATCTGGATGAGGCAGAAAAATAGGTGTCATTGAGGCATTTGGGCATACAAACTTAACAGTAGGAGTTGGAGATGCTATTTTTTCTTTTTAAGGTGAAATAGGAACCACATGCCTTCAGGTTGTGTGTAAAACTCCCAAAAGATTATAGAGAGATATGCCACAGACTTAGCCTCCAAAGACTGTAGTTATAACAAGCTGAAGAATTAGACACACTAGACTGGTGCAACTGTTCCTCTCCCCCATGCTAAACAACTGGAAGTGACAGATTATCAAGACAATCAATGAAAGATTCCTAGGCATAAGGGGTCTATGCCATCCCAGTTATTAATTACTGATAGCCCACTACTTTCAAAAGTGTATGAGCTTGGACAATAAATTATTTGGGAGACATCCTATATTTCTCATGTGTAATGCTGTCGTTGCCCATATTTTCATTATTTCAAGGCTTGTTTTTTGTCTTTTCTTTCCTGCCATTCATGTCCACTGGGTGCTTCACCACTGTGGGCTACACCCTTCATTAACTAACTTATTAATTCATTCATGTATCAATGGATCAGAATGGAACTAGACCTTTTAAGAATATTTGGCTGAAAAAAAAATGTTTCCAAAGAGAGCCAAGTAAAACATGGCACTGACTTTATGTATTTTAAATACTAAGATAATTTTCCATTACAAAAAGAAAACTGCTTTCTTTTGTTCTCAATATATCTTATACAGTATAATGGAGGAACAGCACCTCACCTAAGGTTAATGTTCTCATTTGACTACAAAACTGTTTACAAAGGACACCTGATAAATACAGTCAAACCTTGGTTCTCAAACAATTAGGTTCTCAGAAAACAACTTGGTTGTCTAATAAAACTTTGGGTCGCAATTCTCTGCCTGAAACCCTTTCATGCTGAAACTTGTGATACAGTCACATGTCTCTCAGGCAACAAACAAAGGAGATTCAGTTTTTGAACAAATAGCTTCTCAAACAGTGTTCTGGAATGAATTAAGTTAGCGAACCAAGGTTCCACTGTACTCATTTTTGATGACTCTTAGTAAATTAAAAATAGAAACTTAACATACTAATCATCCAAGATAACATTTTGTGATGAAAATCTAGAATCATTTATATTAAAAATCAAAATGCTACTGATTGGAATACCTACTATCACTATTAAATAATAATATAATGGTCTTTCTAGCTAATGAAATAGTGGGAAATTGAAATAATTAGAAAAAGCTATCAGAAAGCAGACAACAAAATAATTTTCCATTGCAAATTATCTTTGTTTATCTAGAAAATCTTAGAATTAATAAGAGTTCCTTAAGGTAGCCAAAGACAATATAAATATATAAAAATCAATAACTTTTCTATATGCCATAGAAAAGTTAGAATAGAAAATGAGGAAGTGTCAGATCTTCATAAAAGCAATTAATAGCAAAATATGTGGAATTAAATTTGTAAAGAAACCCACAAGATTGGAGTAGCAAAATGTGACAAAACTTTTCTGAGGTACATTTAAAAACTTGAATAAATAGAAATTCTAAGCTTAGGGGTAGGAAGACAAATTATTCTGGAAAAATAAATAGCTGAGAAAAAAAATCTTGGGGATAGAGAGCAAGAGTAAGGAAGAGAGAGAGTTTATAGTTGAAGCTGAAGTAATTAGAACAGAACAGTCTAAAAACAGACCTATCATAAAACAAAATTCAGTGTATGATAAAAGTGACATCATATATGGGTGGCAAAAGACACATTATTTTTACATTTGGTGGGCTATTCTGAGAAAAAGTTGTAAGCCTCACTTTATACTTATATTTATGTGCTAAGAGTGTATCCAGATAGAAGAGTTAAATTTAAAATTACAAGGCTGGAGGAATATATTTATGTACTTACTAAACAAAAACTTAAATAGCAATTGTTTCTTATGTCTTAGAAAACTCCTCTATTTTCAAATAAGAATCAGAGAAGTCAATTTATAAATTTGACTATATTACTTCTGTATTTAAGTACGTATATATAACAAATGAAGTATATTATGTTAGGTAAATCAATAGGGAGAACACCAAAATATCAGTAGAAAATAGGGAAAAGACATGTACGGCTTACCTAATGACTAGAAACAACTAGGGAAAAATGTACTCTCACAAAGACTACAAATTAGAGGGCTCTATGAACCCACTAAGTTCTGAGACCAACTCTGAAATGACATTCTGTTATAAAATTACTTCTTCCCATTTGTAAAATATAGATACCACCACCTACCTCTAATTCAGGGGACTACATGTCTCCCACAGCACTTTGTCAGTGAGGTCTTTCTTGACCATCTCACATCAACCTTTGTGGGAGACAGCTAAAGCAGTGCTTTGAGAAAAATTTATAGCATTGAGTGTTCATTAGAAAAGGTCTCAAATTAATGACCTAAAGTTTCTAACTTTAGAAACTAGAGAAAGAAGGGCAAATTAAATCCAAAGCAAGCAGAAGGAAGATAAAAACAGAGTAGCAACTGATGAAATGCAAATTACCAAAGTTCATTCAAGAATAAACAAGTTATCTGAATATCCTGATCTCTATTAAAGAACTGAATTCATCATTAAAAACCTTTCCATGAAGAAAACTCCAAGCCAGATGGATTCACTGGTAAATTCTCCCAAACATTTAAAAAAGGTCTATTACCTATTATACAGACTTTTCAAGGAAAACAAAACAGAAGAGAAGGAGATACTTTCCAACTTTTACGATATGGAAATCAAACTTTACAAAGGAAGAAAATAAAACCAATACCAACATGCAAGTCTTACAAGGAGACTGCAGTGTCTCTTGAACTCTGTTGCCTATAGACCAGCATGTGTGTGTGTGTGTGTGAAGTGTGGTGGTGGTGGTGGGGGGGGGAGATGCGTAGAAAATGCTAAGAAAATCTTCTAGTTGGAAGCATCTCCTTTCAGCTCTTCTGTAAAATTACTTTGTAAGAAAAGATTAGAGAATAGGAAGCGGAAAAGTAAGGTGATTCAAAGGGAAGATGGTCCTATGATTGTGAAATAATAGATGAGAGCTGAGGCCACAGGCTACCCTCACCCATAGGCCTTGGATGTTCTTTAAAGAGCTATATATTTTCTCACTATCTACAGACCAGGCCTATCTGAGTTTGTACTTAATCTGATGCTTGTCAAGCCTGTCAGCCCTGAAAATAGTCAGTGTTCCCACAAGTACAACGGGAGAAGAAGCAATATATAAGTCTAAGGAGGTAGAAAAAAGAATGTACAATTTTATATTATTTCTCAATTTAGTGAAAAATAAAACAAAAAGAAATGCAGATTAGTAGCTTCAAATACCTAATTAGCCCTTGTGTAGATCCCCAAGAAAGGCCATGATTTATTTAAATCAGGCTATATAAATTATTAAAGTGCCGGATTTGTATTAACATAAACGTACAATGCTCATTTTCACATAACTAAGAAAAGTAAAATATTAAGTGAGATTATATTAATATTGAGATATTATAATATCAATATTAAGTGATTAAAATCAGATCAAATATCTTTTCTGACCACAATGGTATGAAACTAGAATTCAATTACAAATTTAAAAAAAAGAAAAAGAAAAATATTCAAACACATGGAAGCTAAAAAACATGTTACCAAATAATGAAAGGGTCAACAATGACATCAGATAAGAAATCAGAAGTTACCTTGAAACAAATGAAAATGAATACAAAACAACCCAAAACATACAGGACACAGCAAAAGCAGTCCTAAGAGGGAATTTCATAGCATTACAGGCCTCCCTCAAGAAACAGAAAAATCTCAAATAAACAATCTAACACTACAGCTAAAGAACTAGAAAAGAACGACAAAGCCCAGAGTAAGTAGAAGGAAGAAAATAATAAAGATAAGAATGAAAATAAATGACATAGAGCAAAAAGACAAAGAACTGGTTCTTTGAAAAGACAAGACTGACAAACCCTTAACCAGACTCACTAAATGAGAGAGATAGACAGAGAGAGAGAGAGAGAGAGAGAGAGAGAGAGAGAGAGCGCCCAAATAAATAAAAGAGAAGAGCTGACACCACAGAAATAGAAAGGATTGTATGAAATATCATTACAACAACTATATGCCAACAAATTGGACAACCTGGGGAAAATAAATAAATTCCTAGAAACATACAATCTTCCAAAACTGAATCAAGAAGAATCAGAAAATCTGAATAAACCAATTACAACTAATGAAATTGAAGCAGTAATCAAAAGACTCCCAGCAAACAAAAGTCCTGGACCAGATGGCTTCACAGGCTAATTTTACCAGACATTCAAGGAACTAACACATACCCTTATCAAACTATTCCAAAAAATTTAAGAGGAGGGAAGACTTCCAAGCTCATTTTGTGAAGCCAGCATTATCCTAATTCCAAAACCAGATAAAGACACTACAAAGAAAGAAAATTATAAGCCAGTATCCCTGATAAACACAGATACTAAAATCTTCAACAAAATATTAGCAAACTGGATCCAGCAATATATTAAAAAGATCATATACCGTGGTCAAGTGGGATTTATTCTGGAGATGCAAGATTGGTTGGTACATGCTATCAGTAAACGTGCTATATCATATAAACAAAATGAAGGATAAAATCACATGATGATAACACAGAAAAAGCATCTGATAAAACCAAGCATCCATTTAATGATAAAAACTCTCATCAAAGTGGGAATAGAGGAACATACCTCAACATAATAAAGGCCATATATGACAAATCACAGCCAACATCACACTCAATGGGCAAAAACTACAAGTGTTTCCCTTAAGATCAGGAACAAGACAGGGCTGTCTGCTTTCACCACTCTTATTTAAATTAGTACTAAAAGAACTAGTCACACCAATCAGACAGGAAGAAATAAAAGACATCCAAATTGGAAAGGAGGAAGTAAAACTGTTATTATTTGCAGATGACATGATATAGTATATAGAAAATCCTAGACTCTACCAAACACGACTAGCTAAAACGTAGAATGATTCAGTACATTAGCAGGATATAACATTAATATTCAGAAATTGGTGGCATTTTCACACACCTATTGTGAACCATTAGAAAGATGAAAACACCCTCATTTACAATTGCAACAACAATAAAAATAAGGTAACTGGGGATAAATTTAAGCAAGGAGGTAAAAGACCTATGCTCAGAAAATTATAGGATAAAGAGGAAAGAAACTGATGAAGATACAAATAAATGGAAGCATATACCATGTTCATGGATACAAGAATTAACATCGTTCAAATGTCCTTACTACCCAAAGCAACCAATAGATTCAATGCAATTCTTATTAAAATACCAACGGCATATCTCACAGAACTAGAATATGTGGTCCAAAAATTTATATGAAACCACAAAAGACCTCGAATAGCATCACTAATCTTAATAAGAACTAAGTTGGAGGTACCACACTACCTGATATCAAACTATATACTACAAGGCCACAGTGATCGAAACAGCATGGTATCGGCATATAGATCAATGGAACAGAATATAGAAAGCCAGAAATAAACCCATGCCTTTATGGTCAATTACTATTTGACAAAGGAGGCAAGAACATACAATGGGATAGACAGTCTCTTCAATAAATAGTGATGGGAAAACTGGACAGACATATGCAAAAAATGAAACTAAACCACCTTCCTATACCATATTCAATGGGTCACAGCTGCCTTGTCTAGAAATGGCACCTGGTAATAATGCACATGATGTCACTACCATGCCAGCAAAAAGCTATTCTATTTGCCATCCCAGCCCTGTTTGTAAGCAAAGGTAGGAATAAGTCCAGGTGAGAAAGTGGGAGAATAATCACACCTGGAGAAATATCTTTTTATTCAGGACATATACCTAATACTAAGTGTGGTCTGGGCACTGTCTGTCTAAGCCCTTGAGTTCTGTTCTAGTAGGAGAAATGAAATTACAAAGAAGGACAAAGGATGCTTTCTGATGGCAAACTCAAACCTGTGCAACATGGCCCAGCCACACATGATTTATGTATATCATCATTTTCATTAGGATCTATCTATGAGACTCCCTATGTGATTTTTCCCCCTGAGGCTTTAAGATCATTTATATAAATACTCTTGGTAGGTGTGATCAGCACATGTTACCATCTATTTCAGCTGATCTGTGAAGGTATTGTTGCTTTTCAAGCCTTTAAAAACCAACTGGAAAACCAAAGACATTAAAAACAAATACAGTACTGGTAGGATAAAATGGCAAACTTATGGAAAAAATGCCAAATCTTCAGAAATATGGTCTAAATTTATTTCATATACTTGGTCATTCATTAACTTTCTGGAGGCAAATCAATCCATTGTGCTTATTATCTGCACAGCTAGCAATCACTAGCATATTTCATGACTGGATTAAAGCTAAAGAAATGTCCATCACATAGTGCGAATTCACAATGGGCCCATCACACTAATATTTAGACAAAGCAACTCTCATTGGGGAACTATCCACATGTCTGAGAATGAGAGCAATCGTCCTAATTAACCTGTTTACCAGTAAGGATCTCATATTAGTAACCAGGCTTTACTTACTGAGTGTCAGGAATTATTTATATGAAAGAGCCAGAGTATTGGTCAAAGTATATTTTAAAGGTGGTTGCAGACATAATATAGAAACTTCATTCCTATGACCTCTATTCTATTACTCCAGTCCCCTTGCTTATCTCCCTTATTTGTGGGCATGGCCATCTGGAAGGCCATTTAAAGAGAAGTAAATATAAGTCCTCAAAGTATGCCCATGAGTATTCTCTACCTGGGAAATTGGAAAGGCAACCTCTCCCACTGAAATGCATTTCCGTCGTCGGCAGCCGTCTGTCTCGAGAGACGATGGTGTAGCTTCTTAAGAGTCTATCTGCACCGCCGAGAATGGCTGTGCAGTCCAACTCGGGAGTGACACGGTATCTGTCTCCTCCCGTGTTGAATCGACATCTTGCGATGACGCTGGAGTGTCCTCTCCAGTGAAGCTGAAGCTACAGAGCCTGGGCAGGGTGATATGGAGGGTCTGCTGTTGCCCATGCAGCAGACCCCCCCTCTCTTCGCAGCTGAAGGATCCAAGGGAAAGACGGAGTCAATACAGCTTGGCTTCAGGTGCGCCGCAGGAGTTGCCGGTGTTGACTACAACGTCAAACTGCCTTAGGGACTCCGGCTCCGGATTTTCTGTCGGGGTTTACTCCCTTAGCCTTTCCCCTGAAGAGGTATGCCGCAAGGCAGCGGAGGTTTTTTGGAGTCAGAGTTTTCCTTCTTTGAAATGCATTTACACTGCTTAAAAATCCCTGTGAGTGGCAAGGAGTATCCATCAGGCCACACACACAGGATCAGGTCCCCTCCTGGGATGAACGCAACACACTGGGCATGTAACAAAACACGATTCTTCTGTGTGCTTCAGAGTCTTTTTAGTGTCCCAGATGCTTAACCTAGCCTCATCACCAGTCTTCCAATATGCCATTATAAATGGAGAGAAGTTCTCAAGTGTTTACCTTGGTAGCTGGCTGAATTAATTATTAGTATCTGTATCATAAGGTTAGTTTTAAGACATTAGAGAGTAAGGGTTCCAGCTCTTAAATGTTTCTCCCAGGCCCCCAACACAGAAACCCAAATACCAAGCATTAAGATCGAGGGCAGGTAGGCTTGTGGGGTAACCACCGTGATTACAGGACTGCCAGATGTTCAGATGGCCCTGAACAGTGTGGTCACTGCCCACCCTCCATTTGCAAGCAGCGGAGGACACATCGCATTTTTAATGAAGGGCAAGAGGACAGTAGAATGTGATGCCCTGAGGAAATATCACTTGAAGTTAAACATAAATTTCTCCAAGCTTTGCAGACTCTGAATCAAGTGTTTTGTCTTTAAGGCTTTTATCTAAAATCCTAAAAACAAAACTAACAAAATAAACTTCATCTTTACTCTAACCAAAACCCAATTTTGGGGTACGTTACACATTGCTGGTCATACTTTACCTGAGGACAGAGGGCTTCTAGCTGGCTTGCAGACATTCGAACAAGCTTTACACCTTCTTCATTATTTGAAATGGAACAAGCCAAGTTGGCAACCTAGAAAAAGGAACACCATAAAAACATCTTTGAAAATTTTTCTCTCAGACTGCAAAGGAAAACAAACATACACTTACCTCCCCCCACTGACCTTTACAGCTTGTAAGGACACTTTTTCTTTTTTTAGTTCTGTGCTAGGGAGATTATATAGATTCATAACACAGGTCATATTGTAAGTGGGTGGTAGAACCTTGAAAGATCCCACGGCTTTACATGGGCTCTGACCTGCCTGGACAGTAACTTCAGGAAGAGGTTCTCCCAGTGAGGACAGCAGCATGAGAAAAGCTGAGGAACCAAATGCACCAGGAAAGAACTGTTGGTGTCCTCAAATAAAAATGTACTTTGCAGCTGTTTTTAAAGTAAGGAAATTAAGATTCAAAGTTAATATTCTCATTTGACAGGAGAATAGATGCTTATTTTAAGCCAAAATGAGTTTTATTTGAACACAGGCTATTTTTCAAATTTAAAAAAAAAAAAAGTATTAAGACATCAAGGTGGACACAAAGCCATCCTTATCAGAAAAGGAAAAAAAAAAAAAAGAAACAGGGATGATATCCCATTGTTAAGAGCAAAACTGTCCTCCAGCTGGATTCTCAAAAGCACTGACAGCCGGACGCTTTCCCAAACGATTGGGCTTCATTTGAACTTCTCATTCACTATCTCAACAACATTGCTCATGTAGCTAGAAACAATGTTTCCAAGTTATGTCAGACTTCCTCTGCCTAAACTATGGCTATGCTGACAATGTTGCTCTGTAGTGACTGTTAGGGCTTCTACATGGTAAGCTTGCCAATTCCATTATTAATGCCACAGACCAGCTGAATACCCGGGACTGAGACACATCTTTCTCCAAGTTGCAAACCGAGTTATGAATGAGAGGCGTAGGCAGTTAAATATCGGAGGCACTTTCCAGGAATTTAAATGCCAGAGTAAACAAGGGCAATGGCAAGAACCTTTGATTTTTCACTCCTCCACCTTAAGCACATAAAAGGCACAAGAAAAATTATGTATTATTATGGCTGTTGTTTGCTGTGTTACAATTAGGGATTATCAGCTTTCTGTTAAGACTGCTAACAATCAGAATCCTGCAATGCCTAATCATAAAAAGAAACAAAAGAACGAACATGCAATTTAAAAATAAAATGTAAAGAAATTGAAAATTAAGTTAGGTCTTTAATGTTTAGTGGCCTTCAAAATCACATAAAGAAGTAACGTTTGTACTCCTTGTACTTCTATTGTAATTGAAGATTACAATTCTACTTTCTGGTGTCAACTGAACCTGAGCCAAGAGGCACTTTTCTGTTCATGATGACAATCCATAAAGCTGATTGTAGATTCCTATTTGTTTAAAAGTTGCTACAAAATATGACCTAAGCTAAATTTTGTAGGACATAAGACTTCTAAAAAACATTACCACTCAATGGTACATTTTATGATGCTATAATGAAGGAGAAAGCTTAAAATTAGATGTGTTCATGCCTTAAGAAGGAATTTTGAAAACCAAATATAAAATGTGTTGTTGATCCTGAACTGGCAGTTAGGGACTAACACAGGTCCCTGAGGTGGGCGGACTAACACCCAGCACCCCCACCCCACGCCCACCACTGAGGAGGCCAGCCAAGTGTCAGATGCAGGAGGGTTTGTCACTGTGTTTCTGTGTTCCACGCCCTAGTCACTACTCATACAATTTCATTTCCATTTATGTTCTCCCAATTTTATGAATCTGAAAAACCTATAAAAATATTTAAATTAAGGAGCAAAACCTTGTATAATGTATTGTTTACTATCGATCAGACCCCTGAAGAGTAGTTTGTGGCTGAGGCTGAAATGGCTGACTTCTGTCAATCACCTTTCCTGTTTCCTGATAATCTTAACCAAACAAAGGTTATGGAAGGCTTGCTCTTTACTTTAAAATGTCATGCACACAGCCTGTTTCAGGAAGCCACCCTGTCCGGCCTGGAAGGAGGTAGCGAGCACCTGTCACTGATAGTCTTCTCCAGATGAATGCTCAATTCATCCTCTAGGGACAAGGGTCCTCACTTCCAACAATGACAAATGTGCAAATGCAACCTCTTGACCGTAGTTCTCAAAGGGGCTAACCTCATACATCAGTGCCAGGCTATAGGTAATGCTCAGGGTGAAGGGAAGGGCTTCCTAAATGCTTCCTTCTGGGGCTTTAGGAATCTGGGATGGCAGTTAATACTGAGACTGAAGAAGATTCCAAAGTTTTGAATTAAAAACACTCAGAGCAGCTAACTTGCAGAAAATCTGGCAGAGCTGAGACTTTGTAGAGCAATGAGCAGTTATCTCTACATTTGTTCTGAGAATAAATTATTCTATCTTTGCTATAACATAACCTGAGGTATTAACAATGTAAATATCTTTGATGCCTCTAATCGAAGGGGTAGGCTAAAACTGACACAAGGACCACTGGCTTTGAAATCATGAAAGCCTCTTCTGCACGGCTTCTGCCTAACTCATGTAAGTCTGGACCTTGTTAAAGAGGGAATATTTCAGAAAACTTGCAAACCCCTGATAAAAAGAGCCCTGGGTTTTTGCAGGTTTCAGGAGGCCTGTAGCAATCTGTGCTGTGAAGGAGACTGTCATAGCCGGGCTGTGTCAGATTGACAAATATGACATCTGTACATGACAGGAAGGTAACTTTTCAGAAATTAGTAAAGCTCTACCTTTATTTCACATTACATTTTCTTAAATAAAATTTATGAAACAAAGTTCTATAGTAGAAAAATATCCTGTTATGACTATTTTCCTCTCTTATACATGTGCTGATGACTTTAAGTAAAGTGCAGAACTGTTTAAGTCACACGCGAGTTCTTCTCACTGCCCTCAGTGTAAGTGTTCATGGTTTTACATTTGGCTGGAGTATGACATTGCTCCTTAGTCTGGAACCTCTGCAGGAAGATAAGATCTATTTTTGTTCTTGGTGATAAATTAATGATCTACTCTTATAACAAACTCATTCCTATTCTGTAGAGTGAAACAAGTATCAAGAGCTGTGGAAAAGGGGGCTTTTTAAGTCTAAGTGGCAGCATCAAGACCTAAGAAGCAGGCCACATCACTTGCCATGTGGCCTTGGGTCAACCTACTCCTCGAATTTTCTTCTTTAAAATGATTAAGCCTGAACTCTCAAAAAGTCCAAAATAACAGCAACTCAACTTTTCCAAACTTGTCATATATCTGAGAAGTCCCAACCATATGTCATATGAAATTCAAAGCCACTCGAGAAATGTCTAACAATTACTCCCAAGCCTACAGGGAAAATGAAGGTTAAGCCTCCATCTTCCCAATTTCCAGGCAAGGGTGCTGGCTATCTTATTAGGAGGAACAAGATATGTTACCAAAAAATGAAGTATACATGGGCGATAGAAAAGTTCTACCCTGGACTGTGGTGATGGTTGCATAGTTCTATAAATGAGTAAATTTTATGTTACATAAATTGTATCTCGATAATGCTGTCTTTAAAAAAAAATTCAGGACTAAGCAGGTAAGTAATTAAGGGAAATTATCAGAGGCTATAAATGAGAAAGCAGAAATTCAGAGGTAAGCAAGCAATGAAAACAGTGTTTACTTGGGGTAGGGGTGGAGATGGTGGAGAATCAGGTATATATCATTCTGTGGTCAGAACTTGTATTTTTAGTGGGCCAAGGCTATAACCTTCACTTCAGATCAGAGGCTCTGCAAAGAGCTGGGATGGACAAAAGCCTTAGTGATAGAGCAAATAAACAAAGAAGTCACCAGGAAGAGGGAGATAGTACGATACTTGCCAGTGTAAGCTCTAAGTATTCACTCCAAGAGAAGAAAAGGTCTCCTTTCCCAAATTCTAACCAAAAGCTGGTCCCCCACAGGAGTTCAGACACAGAAATTACATTATTTATTTGGCCCCAAAAAGCTTTTAGGCTTAGGAGATCATGTGTTTGTGGTATCCTTGGCAGAAGCAAATATAAGGAGACATTTTTTTCTGATGAAAGGTAATCTAATCCCAGGCCTCAAAGAATTCCCATATGCAAAATACCAGTATGTGAATTCACAGTAAAAAATGCAGAAAGTACACAAGGAAACAAGCCATCTTGGGCAAGAGTAAGCAAAAGAACTGAGTTATCAGATCCACAATGACTGCAGACACTCAAATGATCAAAAACAGAATTTTAGAAGATGTTTCTTATGTTAACAGAAATTTCAAAAAGTATACAAAGTAGAGACAAGGAAAAACACACTCAAAAAAGTCACTAGGCAGATTTGAGAAGGATCAAAATATTATTTTGAGAGAAAAGTAGTAACTTCTGGCACTCCTGGAAATTCAAAATAATCATGACTAAACACCTAAATGCTGCCACAAAGAGAATTACTAACCTGTAAAGTCAAACTTAAGAATTATTTTTAAAAAGAAAAAAATTTTCACAATGTGGAAGTCACATAAAAACTGAGAGAAATGCAAGATAAATTGAAAAGGCCTACTATTCAACTATGAGGAATTTCAGAAGGAAAGACAGAATAGAACAGAGGTAATACTAAAAGAAATAATGGCTAAAAATTTTTCAAGGTGAATGAAATTTAATAAGACAAATTCTAAGTATGGTAAATAAAAAGAAATCCATATCCCAATACACTGTAGTGAAGCCTTAGAACAACAAAGACAAGACTTTTAAGATTTATTTACTTTCAGAGAGATGAGATGGGAGGGAGAAAGGAGGGAGAGAAACACCAATGTGTGGTTGCCTCTCACACACCCCCAACTGGGGACCTGGCCTGAAACCCAGACATGTGCTCTGACTGGCAATCAAACTGGCAACTTTTCGGTTCGCAGGCTGGCACTCAATGCGCTGAGCCACACCAGCCAGGGCAAAGACAAGATTTTTAAACAGCCAGAAAATAAATACAAATTATCTATAAAGAAAGCTCCAAGCCCTGGCTGCTGTGGTTCAGTGGACTGAGCATCGGCCTGCAAGCCAAGTGTCGTTGGTTTGATTCCCAGTCAGGGTACATGACTAGGTTGCACGTCAGGTCCCCAGTTGGGGGCGCAAATGAGAGGCAACCACACAGTGATGTTTCTCTCCCTCTCTTTCTCCTTTCCCCTCTCTCTAAAAATAAATAAACAAACAAATAATTTTAAAAGGAAAGAAAAGAAAGCTCCGTAAGACTGATGGTTGACTTTTCAACAGCAACCTCTGAAGCCAGAAATAGAGAAATTAATCTTCAAATCACTGGGGGTGGGGAGTGAGGGGGGAATCATCCATCCTAGGACTATAAATACAATGAAATTATTTTTTCAAGAATTAGAGCACAATAAAGACATAAAGACAAAACTAAAACAAAAACCACAGAGAGCATTTACTCCAAACATATCTTTCCCCATCCCACTCAAGGAGTTTCCAATGACTATGCTTCAAAAAGAAAGGAAGTAATCCCAAAAGGAAAGTTTAACATGCAAGGAGAAATAGGTAGCAATGAAAATATAGTATCAGATAAAATTTATGCAAAGTAGAAAAAATGAATAAGGCAATACCAATAGTGTCTAACTCAGGGGACTATAAATTAAGAGAACCAAAATATTGGACAATATTTAAGTTGGAGGCTGGAGTTAAAGTATTCTAAGATTCTTACATTATTTCAGTAAGGAAAGATACTGATTAACCTTAACCTAGAGTTGAACATTCATGCTATTATAAAATATCCAGAGTTACTATTAATAAAACAAAGAGTGGATGATTTCCAAACAAGAGTGGGAAAAGATAAAAAAAGGAGTTGGGAAGCCTCAATCAATCCAAAAAAGGAAGGACAGGAACTGAGTTAAGGAAAAAGAGAACAAAATGCATTGGTAAAATGAATCCATGTCGTAATTATAATAAATGTGTATGTACTAAACTCTCTAACAGGAAAAAAAAGAAAAAAACCTGCTAAACTGAGTAAAAATAGCTAAGCATAATGCTCTTTACAAGGTACATTTGAAACATAAAAAAAAAAAAAAGGTCAAACGTTATTTTTCAAAAGAAAGGAGAAACCTATGCTCGGATGATCAGGAAGAAGCACGCAACTCCTAGATTCACAGCCCTGTGTCCTCCAATACTGTTGTTGGGAAGCTGAGGCACATGCTGGGTTAGCCCCTCACCAGATCACAGCTGTCTGGATCTCAACTCGGCAGCAATGCGATGTTATGACCTTGCCTTTTTCGAAGGAACTTACAAGAAAAAAAATGTGGAATCTGTCACTATATGTTAAAGTGTTGAGGACCCCATCTATTCACTGTCCCTTACAGAAAAATCCTATGTAAGGATTCTTTCTACATTTTTAGAATAGGCTTATTTTCCATGAAAAAAAGAAAGGGCATCCTTCTTCTATTCTAAAGAACTACACAACCACTTGTGTTTCATCTTTTTCTCCTTGCTACCAGGTAGTGCAGTGCCAAATCCAAACTCAAGCATAGCAATTATAGTTCATAACTGTCTATTACTCTTTTCCTAGATTCTGATTTTCTACATCTACCTTCTTTTACATGTTTTTGCTCTAAATAAGCTATGTCAAATCTAATTTTAGTAAGAGGCAAGATATAAATATCAGTATCTCTAGCAACAGGATTAGAAATACTAAATGTTACTAAAACACCATAAACAATTTTAAACAATTTGGCTATTTGATATATTTTTAAAGGCTTTCATTTGTAGATCACCACCGAGATGTGTTAGAACGTACTGGGACTTGGAGGACCTGAGCCACCACCTGTGCTGAAACAAAGAGGGTTTGTGTCATTGGCACCCAATCAGGAGGTTCCCTATTAACAAAGGGAACTGAGGCATACCTGCCAGCATCCCGCTGGGAACTAGTTACACCCCCATTGCCCCTTCCCCTCTCTCTTAATCATTTCCCAGAAACACTGACTATAAGTCTCCTGACAGCCATCCCTAATTAGAGGACATTGTTCTTTCAGAAACACCTATATCCTGAACTCTGGAGCCGACCAGCAGGGTGACCCATCCCCCTGAGGGTCTGCTCCATGCCCTTAAAAATCCCTCTATCCTTCCCTTGGGGCTGCAGTCCACTGGGACTGAGCCACCTGCCTGAACATCCCTCAGTAAAAGCTCTGAATTGGTCCACCCGACTCCTCCCTTCTTCCCGCACAAACCTAACAAGATGATACTATACTCATTTCCATTTACGTGGTATCATATATACCACTTTAAAAGTTCCTTATTTCCTATCTAACTATCCAAATAATCTATCAGTAAAGCTAGAACATTAGTCCATCAGCTCTACTGATGAGGAAATAGGAGGCCTACACTCTTTTCTGAAGCAGGACCAATGCAAGGCAGAGTGCTTCCTCAATCATTCTACGAATGGTCCAAGAGAAAAGAATCTTGATGCTCCCTGAGAACAAGGTCCAGACGCTGCATTTACTTGACTAGATGATTAAGTTCAGCCAAAAATGCTTGTTAGGTGGTAAGGCAAAATAGTAAGTGCAAGACTTTCGTCTCACACAGCCCCGTTAATCTGAATTTACAGACCTCTGAAAGTGTGAGAAGACCAAGCTCAATATGCTTAGAAAATTCTTCTGGAACCCAAGGTCAGCATACCACCCAAGAACAACTGACTGTTTTTCATGTAAATGTCCTATAGCCCTAAAAAGTGAACCTTCATTTAATTTACTGTTTGCAAAAATTTTACCCTACAGTATTATACAGAGGCACTGAGAAAACACCCAAGGTGTCACAGGGAGATCGTGGAAGGTCAGCATTTAATTCAAATGCTTCTTAGAACCTTCTTCAAGGCCACTTTACTACACATTATCAGCACACCACAGAATAAAAGTTAAAATGCAGACCATTCAATTTGCAGTTTAAACACATTTCAAGCCAATAAAGTCATACCCTATGAAGTCCTGGATAATGGGAAATACTTCCAGAGAGAGGGAAGCCCCACAAGTAATGATAATCTTAACAGCATACCAGTTACATTTACATTTTGGTTCTTAACTCATAAGGCAATGAACAAGATATCATCTTATTGTAGCAAGTTCATTATAATAAAAGGCCCATTTTAATACAATGTCTGGGGCTAAAGGGAAAGGGATACTAAGTGATATATAGCTTTTACAGGCAAGATTTCATAAAGGGCATTTTTCCTATTTCACTCTCAATTCATGAAACTAAAACAGGACTCAGAAGAGAGCAAAATTAAAAGGGAAAACTGATTGTTCTTTAGCTGTTAAGCTGCTCACAGTCAAAGGATCTGGGCAAAGAATGAAGCAATTAAAAACGGCGCATGGGTGCTGCATTATTGACAAAAAGTATTTCAGAGAGAAAATAAATTTTTTCACCTCAATACACTTTAAGTTGAACAGCAACATAAAGAAATCATTAACTTGCTATGTGAGAAGGAGCTAAGTATAGAAGGCGCTACCGTTTCCTGAAGCACAGCCATGCACATTAATAAACAGAGGAGAGCAAAGCCCTCAGCGCTGTCCTTCAGAAGAGAAGAAAATGGTGACAGGAAGTGTCGTCCCCAGCCCACCAACAGTGACCCTCAGCTCCTGCTCCCCTACTCACTGGCCTTAGACAACACAACCTCTACACACCCTTCACTTAAGAAAAGGGGCTTCAATGTCTTCAATAAGTACGGAGGTACCGGATTCCACTGACAACTGTGGTGTGAGGTAGTCAGAGGTATTAGCCAGATTCTGAGAAAATAAGTTAAAAACAACTTCACAGCAAATACTGTTATTTGCTTTTTCAAGTAATATCACAAAAGTCACTTAATAAGGACACAAGCCAGCACCACACAGACTTCTAAACACTGTGTGCAGCACATAGAGGGTCTGGACAAATCTCTGCTCATAAAACTTAAAGAATCAGTATGTGATTTTTATTCTTGAAACTAATCCTGTATTTCCATACTGTCCTATACAAAGAAGACACCATAAAAGGTTTCCAATTCTAAGTGGGCATTATCCCTAATACTACTTAAAAACTATTACTACATTTGAGGCAACTTTACATGACACCCCAAATTAAAGCATTACCTTTTTATATTTTATCTGGTCTAAAGAGAAAGTATTTCTATTAAAGCAATAAATAAGATTTCTAAAAGGCAAAAGTTATTAGCAAGTGCCAACACATCTGCTCCAATTTTATTTTGGTCACATATTAAAATGCTGTTTAAATAACAGCTTTTGCTCAGCTCCCCTTTCGAATGCTGATAAAATGGGTAACTTTTTTCATATAGAATCTCAGCACCATTTATGTCACATTATACAAAATATAGGCATTACGTAAATATCTTGACTGTCTCTCTCTCCCTAGTATAAGGTAATCTTCATGCGGTAGGGGTTTTGTTTCATCCACTGCTATATACTTAGTACCCAGAACAGTGACTGGGAGATATTAGGAACTCTATAAAATTCTGTTACAATTTTTTCTCTCTCCACTATGGAAAGCTTGCTATATGTTTTTGAAAGCTTTCTTCTAGCAAAAGAAAATATTGCTCAAGTCAATGTCAACTAATTTTTTTAAAGTTTCCAAAATTTTCCCATCTCTACATCTTAAAAGATCTTACAATTCATTTCTTCGTGTACACATTGTACAGAATAACTCTTTTGAAGAAACATTAAAAATACTCCAGAAAAAAAAGAAAGCTCACTAACAATGATGTTCAATCATAAGATAGAGCTCTGAATTTCTCAAAGTACAGTCCTCAGACCAATGAATCAGAATCTTTGGGTATAATGGCCCAGGAACCTGAATGTTGAGTACCTAGGTAACTCAAATGTTTATTACACCTTTGAGAACCAGTAAATTCATTCCTCTAATAGCTACTGAGGACCTAATATTCCAGACACTGTTTTAGGCCTATGGTCCCAAAGAAATTAATATTATGTTGGAGTATGATGTGGGAACAGAAAGAGAAATAATAAACCCAATAACTTCAGATAGTGAAAAGTGTTATGAGGGATGTAAAATCAGGTGACAGGAAGGAAAAACAGCGGAGGGTGGGGTGGAGGGAATGAAGCATCGGGAAAGCCCCTCTACAGTGGGGAGCTCTGGGCAGAGACCTCTAAGACGAGAAGTGAGCAGATCATTCCAGGCAGAGGGCTCAGGGAGTGCAGAGGACACGAGGTGGTGACGTGGTATGGTCAAAGAAAAAGTAGTCTAGTGTGGGGGAAGGAGGAGAAACTGAGAAGGGAGACACAGGACAACCGATATTTGGAAAGGCAGGCAGGGTGCCTTATGGACCACGGTTAAGAATCTGGATTTTAGGATTTTTATCCCAAGTTCACCTAGAAGCCATGAAGAGTGATGGTGAGAAGGGTAATATTGTTGGGTCCTGAAGCAAAGGAATAACATGATCTGATTTGATCGGATTATACTTATAGAGACAAGAATGCAAACAAAAGAATCAATTAGGAGGCTGTTACAAAGTCCAGTGAGAGATGATGGCTTGGACTAGAAAGGTGACCATGGATATAAAAAAAAGAATGATACGGAGATTTGTGAATGAAATAAGAAACAGAAAGAAAAAATAGCAAAACATAAGAAACAAGGATGACTCCTAGACTTTTGGCTTGAACAGCTAGGTGGAACAATGGCAAATAAAAAAGTACAAGGGTGTTTATCACACTGTTATATATAATAGTAAAAGACTGAAACAACCTAAATAACCTACATGCCTCATGGTAGGGGACAGGTTAAATAAATGGACTAGTAAGCAATCAATATAAATGCTATAACTGAGTATTTCATAACAACGAATGGACACAATTAGCAGGGCAAAATCAAATTACATCACAACACATTATGATAATCACTTGCCTCAAAAAAAACCAATCGGCATGATATTAATTTTGTATATTCTTTAAACACACACACACACACACACACACACACACACACACACACACACACACAGCCCTGGCTGGTGTGGCTTTGGTGGATTAATTGCCAGCCTGTGACCTGAAAGGTCACCGGTTTGATTTGCTGTCAGGGCACATGCCTGTGATGTGGGCCAGGTCCCTGTTTGGGAGCATGCAAGAGGCAACCAACTGATGTTTCTCTCACTCATGGATGTTCCTCTCCCTCTTTCTTGTTCCCTTCCCCTCTCTGAAAATAAATAAAATCTTAAAAAAAAAAAAAAAGTATGAATCTGTTTCAAAATGTTGCTTTCTTTGTGATTTTATTTTCCAAATTCTCTAAAATGAACTATTTTTAAAAAAATTGTATTTATTGATTTTTAGAGAGAGAGGAAAGGAGGTGGCAGGAGAGAAACATCGATTTGTTGTTCAATTTATTTATGCGTTCATTGGTTGTTGCATTTCTGTATGCTGACCAGGGATCAACTTCACAACCTTGGTGGGACAACACTAACCAACTGAGCTACCCAGCCAAGGCCGAACTTGTATTTCTTTTACAGTTTTTTTTTAAAGCTATATTTTTAAATGGCAGTGTCCCAAAACTGCACCTAATCTAAACAGGCACTTTCACCTTTTCTCCTCGGCACCTTGCTGCACAGGGATGCTTTCAGTTAGGCAAATAAGCCTAGCAGTGTTGCCAAGGAGCAGCCCTGTGGGAACTGGCTGGGCCAAGTTTTATGTGCCTCTAGGTCCCTACTGCAGCAATCACACAGCATCCCCAAATGGTCCTAGGAAGAAGCCTGGCTTCCCATCAGTGTTGAAGAGCACATGTTCTAACACCCAATAAATCAGACTATACCCTTTAGGAAGCAGCTGTGAGAGGAGTTCATCTAACCCCAAGGAGCAGCTATTTAATATACAGCAGCATCTGAGTATTCATGGGGAAAACTGGTGGGTGTGGGAGGGAGAGAAGAAATGACTGGACAGCACATTAACAGAACCTGCTGCTCTGGGAAACAGGCAGGCAGCTAGAATCTACAAAAAATGTTGCTATGTAGGTTAGAAATAGCATATAGAATTTTTTTAATTTTCAGTAGCCACGTTTTTAAAAGATGAAGATTAGCACAAATAACGTTATTTTATTTAATTTAAAGATACTACATTTCAACATGTAATCATTATAAAAAGTTAATTTAGCTTTTATATTCTTTTTTTTATACCACATCTTCATTATATACAGGGAAGGTGTTTCCCACTACAGAAGGAGTCCAAGGAAAGACAGGTGACAATTTACACACCAGAGTGAGAATCACTCACCTGCAGTGTAAAGAGATGGAACCAATTCCCTGGAAAGGACAGAAAACTTGGCTTCCAAAGGGGAGAACTGCCAGAGAAAGGGAAAGCTCAAACAATGCAAGGAGTACCAACCAGGTCACTGGGTTAATGGCCACAAACAGGTTGTACATAAAGCTCCAACACACAAACCTGCCCTGTCTTACCACTTCCTTGTAGTGTTTATGGTTGATTAGCAAGCTACTGGAAAAACCAGCATTCCACATACGTTGGAGTTTGGGAGGTGCTGTATAATAAAGAATGTTTGGTCTTAGGTCCAAGTTCCTGGGAGGAAACTTCTAGAAGGATCTTTGTTACTCATCATTGGCCAAGATAGTTTGTGCTAATGAGGTAGGTAACTCCTGGTGGGGCACCTAGATAAATGTTATACTAATTGCTGAGTGGGGATAGAGGCAGCCCACCATGTCAACCAAGTGATTAAATGCCTAGGATATTCAGGAGAGCCCAAGCTTCAGGGAAGCAAGGGAAGCTGGAGACTGAGCTCAATTAAATCATGATTCTATCAATCATGACTACATAATGAAACCCCAATAATAACTCCAGACACAAACTCAGTGGAGCTTCCTGGCTGGCAAACCATCAATGTGCCAGGAGGGTGATGTACTCTGATTCCATGTGGAGGGCAGAATTGTTAAATAATCCTTTCTTTTGTTAATAGCTCCCTTGCCCCAGTCTCTCTTCCATAAACACTTCCATTTTGTACAACCCTTAGAGTGCCCTTCTAGTTGCTAGATGGGATACTGCCTGGCTTATGAATCGCTTAATAAAGCCATCATATTTTAAAATTTACTTGAATTTTTTAAAAACAAGACCTTTCACACTTTACCCTATGTGTCTCTTCATTTGGCTGCTCCTGACTTCTATTCTTTACAATAAAATGTAATCCTAAGTAGTATAGCACTGTTCTGGGTTCTATGAATTGTTAATAGCAAATTAATGAAACTGAAGTGGGTCACAGGAACCCTCAAGACTTGTAACCAATTAGTCAGAAGTGCGGGTGGCCTGGGGGACCTCCAAACTTGCAGCTGTGGTAACTCCAGGTGGTTAGTGACAGAACTGTATTTCAGTATTTTAGGAGGACAAACATATCTGGCAGAATTCTCAGGGGCTCCAGAATCTGAGCCCTTCCTTTCCTACCAGAAGCCTATCCCCACCAGTCCTACCCAACTTTCACAGTTGTTTTTTTTTTTTTTTAAGATTTTACTTATTTATTTTTAGAGAGAGGAGAAAGGAGGGAGAAAGAGGGGGAGAGAAACACTTCTATGAGAGAGAAACATCAATCCGTTGCCTCTTGCATGCCCCAACTGGGACCTGGCCCAAACCCAGGCATGTGCCCTGACTGGGAATTGAACTGACGAGCTTTTGCTTTGCAGGGAAGACACCCAACTGAGCCACACCAGTCAGGGCTCACACAACACTCTTACATCCCCTAACCCTCAGAGAAAATGGTAAATCTCCCATTAAACCAAAGTTGGCCTTGCAGACATTTACTCCATTTAAGAGGGAAATAATGAAAAGGAATGAAGGAGATAGGAGATTAACAAAAAAAAATCACAATGAAGTATTTTACCTTTGCTTAAAACAAGTCTTTCACTTAGTGCTATGTTTCATTATAATACAAAAGTAGTGTGGGAAGGAGAAGCTTTGTCACTGAAGAATAAAGTTCTGTTGTGAGTTAGGAATTTGAGGCTTCTAGAACATTTTAAACACTCATTTCCTTTTCATGCACATATGTAATTATATATCCTAGTACCTCTATCACCATAAATGTAATTAACTGTTTGCAGAATGGTGCTACAAAGCCTTTGGTTATGAGTCAAGCAATAAAAAGCCATTTAATATATCTGTGTGGGGGATGAGGGGTGGAGGGCACAGAGAGGGGGGAGAGGGGAGAGAGGGGTCAGAACTGATTGTGCGAGGGATCACCTAACTCTTAACTCTAAGGGGCCCTTGATTACTGATGTTCGGAATGAATTAAAAAGTATAAATAAGCATGGACAAAGCTCCTGGACAAGGTACCCAAGGCACCAGCTCTCCCAATTGCTTCTCATTGGGCATAAGGCTGTCCACTAAGCCACTAAGTTCAAGTGGCATAGCCCTCATTGTTGGAGGGACACAGCCTGGGGACCTTAGGACAAGTTATTTTACCCTAAACCATAGTTTCCTAAGCTTAGAAATGCTGCTGTGGAATGTACATTGTATTTGCATATAAATGGTACACATCAGGTGCTCAGCAATCAGCTCTGTTGGCTGGAGAGGCTGAAGGTGACAGGGCAGGCCCAAAGAGTCCTCCAGCTGTAGTACAGACAAGGGCTTCCCGCTGAGGTTCAGCTGCCACACTGAGCCCTTCGCGTGCCATTACTGGTACCTGTTACTCAAGGCCTTGCTTCCTGCCTCGCAGGCATTCTTTCTAATATACAGGCTACTTACAGAGGTTGGCTTTCTGAAGACCATCTCTGTATATTTGGGAGTTACACCTCATGCTGCCATGCAACTCTTGTCAACAAGATAATGCTTAATGGAGACAGAAAATGAAAGTCTTCCAACTTTAATTTCAAATGCCAGAATCATTAACTTGAATAGCAGACTGACCTATGTATTATGTACATAATTAATTCATAATGTTCAAAGAAAACTAGATGTAAAATTAGTAATGTATTTATTGTGATTACTGATGTTTTTCTCAGAATATTTTATGGTATTAACCTGGCCTAATGTCACTATAAATCTAAATGTACAAGACATAGATTTTTACATAAAAGCCCCATTTTCTCTTCTTATATAATGACTACTTACCAAATGGTCTATGAAATCTTTTTCAAATATCAGATGTTTTGCATTATAAAATCAAATAACTTGGGTATATGTTTACTGTGTGTCAAGTTTTTAAAATAAATAATGAATAAATTAAAACAACAATATAATTTCAGTTATTGAACAGTAAGAGCAAGCATAACTTACCTGGAAATTAAATAGCAATTCACTCCTATTTCTTCTTATCACCTTACAAACCAACTACTTACCTAAAGATGTCTACTATTCAAATGTATCTAATTAGCAGCATGTTAGGGTTCAGTGTCTTTCTTAAAACGAGATGATTGGACTGAGTCTGTGTGTCAGGCAAAGTGCTAAGCACCTGACATACCCAATCTCTTTTAGATCTTAAAATAATTCCAAGACATGTATTATCAGTATCCTCATTTTTCAATCAAGATATGGGAATTCGGGGGTGAGGGGAGTACTGGGTTGGCAGAAAACTCCATTATGTTTTTTCCGAACAATGGTTCTAGCAGTGCTTAGTTGTCTTTAACCTCATTCAAAACAATTTTGTTAGATTGTATTGTGACAGCTGTCATATCGGTGTGGCAGCTAGAGGCCAATAGCAGGAAATAGCCAACATGCTCAAAATATCCAAGTCAATAAAGTTATTGGTGAAAATGAAAAATGTGTCTTTTATTTTAAAGAAAAAAAATAACAGACTTTTGGCCAACCCACTAATTTTCCAGGATGCAAGCCTAGGCAATGGGATTCTTGAGCTCTGTCTTCTAGCTGCTACTCCCTTTTATAGTGTCTTGTGA
This sequence comes from Furipterus horrens, assembly GCF_987537825.1. NCBI lineage: Eukaryota > Metazoa > Chordata > Mammalia > Chiroptera > Furipteridae > Furipterus > Furipterus horrens. The sequence continues at coordinate 75,006,305 of NW_028327180.1, forward strand.
GTGTAGTCAATGTCATTATATATTTTTATTAGCATTAACATTAAATAGAGATGTTAAGTTTACAGTATAGGAACTATCTATATTTAATCATGTACATAATTAAACTGACTAAAATGGTAGTTTTAGATGATATTAAATAATAATAAAAGACTTTCATCTTATACATATTGTATGTTAGGTGAGCCCCTAAACTCTTACCTACAGTTAAAGAAACCGCTAATACACTTACCTCGATCAATTTGTTGGCATGTTCACGGAAAACTTGGGCATACTCTTTAACTTCTTTCTCATTTCCATTCTTTGCAGCTTCAATCAATACTAACAGTGGAACATTGGTTTCCAGGAATGAATCTGACACGTGGTCCATGACAGCTTTGCGAAGCTAGTAATTAAATTGTAAAAATTTGATTTGATTTCTAACAAGAGGCTAGAATGCTTTTGTCTCTTATACTTTTAAATCTAATGGAAGCTTATGATAGCTTGGCTGCACTTAATATGAGGGCGACCCTCCCCACCATGTAATCCATGCAGTTAAATAATCTGCAGTGTAGGGAATGTATGACTGTGCAGGTAGTGGTTTCCACTACAGTTACAGCATGCCAGCCAACAGAATCTCAGTTTTCAACATATTCTTTTTTTCTTGGGATTTACACAACTTTCTTGGGAATTGTGAAGCTTATGTCTTGAAGGAATAATAAAAAACTAAACAGAAAGCAGCTCTGAGTTAAATTGACACACAGCCTTGGAACATATATAATTAGCTTAAATGGCTAAATAAAAATGAGAAGAGAGGAAAAATGTACTTTCTGGTTTATCTAAACAGTGCTGGCATACCATGAACTTTAAAACTGAACAGTTATCTTTATAACCATTTCTGATACAACTTCAATAAAGTAAAATAAAAATACAGTCCTTTTTAAATTTTGTTTTATATTAGACATGACAATAAAATGTCTCTCCACTAAGTATGGAAATTGTATTACTACTACAACTTCTTTTTAAGTCTTAATACATTGTTTTATAAATTCAGCCCTACCTTTTTTAAAGACAGAAACTCAATATGATTTCAAAATTAACAAAACTACTTAACATTAAATGAAGAGATTCTTTCCTCTATGTTTACTAACTTAGAAAACTGAGTGCCCCAAATAGCTTGATACCCACTGTAGGTGTACTGCAAATACATCTCCACAAAGGATCTAAGGAAACTATGAGTGTTTAATCAGAATGGGGTAAGTCAGATGAATGACTGCAGTTTCTGTGTCTACTAATAGGTGAGTATCACGAGATCCTTCAGAGTATTTCGACAGGTCCCCAAGTCATTTTTAATTGACTTTCTTACCTGTACATCCTTTTCACACTAGAGCTAACTTATTCAGTCCATCCTAGTAGGACCACATTAGTCCAGGTCCCCAAGAGATTTTATTAGCCACTTAAAAGCTTATTATCAACAAAACAGAGAGATAGTCAATTTCCTGTGAAGATCAATCCTTATCCCTAATAAAATGTTTGGGGACCCAGTATTTATTGGGATTTTAACCAAAACTACAAAACTGAGAACTTGGGAAAGCAATCTGCACTTTCTGTAGCTTACCTGTCTACGCAGGTCCCTGGTCTTCTTGGTCATTTTATCTATTGCAGAATTGAGCGCATCACTTCTCTCTTTACGTCCAGCCTGGAAAAAAAGGAGAGATGCATCTTTTAGTGATTCACAAAAAAAATTAATGATAAGTCTATAGCTATTTATGTTCAAATTAACATTGAAAAAAGTCTATGTTTTAAAAACCCAAAGTTGAAAAATACACTGGGGGTAGGGGTGACGGACAGGGGGACACAGGGAACCATGTGGCTTTGTTCATAAAAAACATAACCTTACAACTCTTAGGCTCCACATCATGGGAATTGAGGGAGTTTTATCAAAATAAGAGAAGCCAAGGAACAGGACTGTCACTTCCAAGTTCCATCTGAAAAATTATATTTATATTTTAATTTAAGGTTCAGTGCACACGAACTTCATTAACAAACCAGCTCTTCTTGAACTGCAAGCTAGAACAGGTTACATCTGATTTTGATCAACTCTGAGATTTCAAGGATGTCAAAATACGAAAGTTGGCACCTGGCACTAAAACAATCTGAAAAACCAATTTTAAAACTGATATATACTATGATGGGTCAAAGTTAATGATGAATAAGAATGAGACTACTTCAGCCATATTTTTAAAAAATTCTAGGCTAAGCTTAATGCAATTGTATTGCACAGATAAGAACATTTTGGCTACTCAAGAGAGGTATGTAAATCAGCCTTTCTTCAGAAGTCAAGGGGCTGAGTTGATATTCACCCCAGAGAACATTCTAAGCAGAATCAAAATTGATGGTAGCAGAAAGAAAAGGGACAAAGGCAGTTATCCTGGCCATGTGCTTGGAAATTCCTAGTAAGACATCAGCTACATTACACTATGAAGTATATTAAAAGTTTTTCCTTACAAAATGCCCAGCCAACAAATATGGCTCCATAAAACATATAGTAATCAAAGGAAGAAATACAGACACAGGAATTTAACCCAGTGTTCTATCTTTGGGTATCCTTAAGACATTCTGGTATGGATACATCATCAGTACACACACCAACACAGCAGATGACTGGTTGGGGATGAGGAGATGTGGTTATGTTTTCTTTTTTCTTTTTTTTTTTTTAATGTATTTTATTGATTATATTGTTACAATAGTTCAATTTTCTCCCCTTTACTCCCCTCCATCCAGCATCTCCCTCCCCCAGCGGTTATGTTTTCTAAGTGCCTTTTTATGTATATTTATTACTCACTTTCTCTCTTATCCCCCACCTGTTAAGTGGGGACAATGACATTTGCTCCTCTGCCCCCATTTCTATGGACTGCTAGAGAAGAGAAGGAATATTGAGGAATATAGGTTAGCAAAGGACCAAAAGGAGACCAGAGGGGACCTAAGAACTTTAAAAGTTGAAATATAAGTGATAAATTGATATGACACTATCAAATCTGGTCAGGGTCACATTCCTCACCTTTCACCCCAGAACTCCTATACTGCCAATCAAATTAAGTAGTCCACTTATATTAATGGGTAAAAAAAGAAGAGTCTCAATAAAACTGATTCAGGTATGAGAATTTCTACCACCAGTCAGAAAAGGATGAAACAAGCATAATTAGTTATTGACACTCTCAAAGATCAAAATACTAGGTAGAGGTGCCAGAAATTTATGATTTTTTTTAAATCAGGGCACATGCCTGGGTTGCAGGCCAGGTCCCCCAGCCTCCCCCACCCTGGTTAGGGGCTTGCAACAGGCAACCAATTGATGTTTCTCTCACACATAGCTGTTTCTCTCCTCTGTCTCCCTCCCTTCCCCTCTAAAAATAAATAAGCATTCTTAAAAAAAAAAGGGAAAGTCTCAGTATATTCCTTAGACACTCAAGTGCTCCAAAAAAATTTCTCTATATAAACCCAGTAAAGTTTGTCATTGCTCTGAGCCATGTGTTGGGGGGATATTTCTAATCATTTATTCTAGAAAACATCTACTCATCAAAAACCCAAAGGCTGGATTAAATGACCTCATGAGAGCCCAAGTCCCTGTAACCTCAAATACCCAGAAATGTCCTCAATTTGGGTGGGAAGTTATACAAAAGCCATCCTTAAATTTGACTTTTGAGAGAATTATAGTCAGACAACAAAATTCACTTTAATATGCAACACACACCATGAACCTGTTAATTCTTTGTTCAACTACCCTAAAAATCAATTTGTCTTTCTTGTTACTTTAGGAAATAAGAGGTTTATGCCTCATGAATCAGGAGGGGGCAGTTCAGAAGCAGTTATTACTGAAGCTTTTAGGTTATACTAGACAGACCACCTTTTAAATCAAAGCCCCTCTTTAAAAAATATACTCCACTTAGCAAGTTCAGGATTTCAATTACTACTGGATAGTGGGCCAGGACCCAAATGGGTTTGCATAGTGCCGGCCAGTAGTATGCAGGTTCTTGACTTTGTAGAGGAAAGATTTCACAACACGAGTCCCAGTAACTTTGAGAGGATGTTTTCTAAAGCTGGGGCAGTGAAACAAGGAAGGGCTTAGGATACTGGAAGCAACAGGAGAACCTAAGTGGGGCTGCCTTGGGTCTCTGGAAATGTTACAGGGAAGAAATGAGCCTTGGCGGGGCTGCTGTTATCTCACTAAGAAGTCAGAGAAAAGGGGGCCTTGGGGACAGGATCACGGGGTTAGCCTGGGACACGCTGCTGCTGTCCACTGCTCCCTGGTTGCAAGCCTGTGGGGTCCCTTAAGAGTTCAGGAGAGGCATGGCTGTGTGGGAAGAAGAAGCGGAAAGAACTGGTGCTGGCGCGCTTGTGGGGAGTGTGAGCAGGGACCTTCCTTTTGAGGGGATTTAGGGAAACTCTTGGGGAGGATCTCAATAGAATATTCATCAACTTCATGCTGATGTACCAAAATGAGATTTATTCCCTTAACTTCATCTGTCCTTGACTGTGGTTGGCAAATGGCACTAATTGGATTTCTGCTACCTATCTCCCCGAGCTGGATGGTTCAAGCCATTTACCCTCTGGTTGAAGAGGAGTGTAAACCATTTACTCTTCAGTGTCCCTGGTTTAGGGAAGATAGGATTTACTACATTGCTGCAAACTGCTTGTTTAACTACATGTCCCAGTTTCCCTATTCCGCTTGTCCTGGCTTATTCGCCAGTCTCGCAATCATTTAAAATACTATCGGAGTGAGTATACAAACATGCACACACAACCTTAACGATGAACCTGATGAAATTTTACAGCTGTTAGGATTTTTTATTTCTAGTTTTAGGTAGGCCAAAGTAAAGTTGCTCAATGAATCTTTTTGTTGTTGTTTTTTTTTTAATTTTATTTACTTAATTTTATTGATTATGCTGTTACAGTTGTCCCAATTCCTTTTCCCTTTGCTTCCATCCACCCAGTACCCCACTTCCCTCCAGCAATCCCACCCCGCTTTAGTTCATGTCCATGGGCCATGCATATAAGTTCTTTGGCTTTACCCTTTCCTATATTATTCTTAACTTCCGCATCTATTTTGTACTTACCAATTATGCTTTTTAATCCTTGCATCATTTCCCCATTTCTTCCCCTTCCCCCTCCCAGCTGATAACCCTCCAAATGATCCCCATACCTATGATTCTGTTCCTATTCTGGCTGTCTGCTTAGTTTGGTTTTATAGTTTTAGGTTCTGTTGTTGATAGTTGTGAGTTTATTTTAACATCATAGTTTTGATCCTCTTTTTCTTAAATAAGTCCCTTTAACATTTCATAAAATAATGGCTTGGTGATGATGAACTCCTTTAGCTTTCTCTTGTCCAGGAAGCATTTCATCTGCTGTTCCATTCTAAATGATAGCTTTGCTGGATAGAATAATCTTGGTTGTATAATAGGTCCTTGCTTTTCATCACTTTGAATACTTCTTGCCAGTCCCTTTTTGCCTGTGAAGTTTTTTTGAGAATTCAGTTGATAGTCTCATAGGAATCCCTTTGTAGGTAACTCTCTTCTTTTCTCTTGCTGCCTTTAAGAGTCTCTTTATCTTTCACCTTTGGTTTTTAATTATGATGTGTCTTGGTATGCTCCTCTTTGGGTCTAGCTTGTTTGAGACTTTCTGTGCTTCCTGGACTTGTATGTCTATTTCCTTCACCAAATTTGGGAAGTTTTCCTTCATTATTTTTTCACGTATGTTTTCAATTTCTTGCTCTTCCTTTTCTTCTCTGGCACCCCTATGATTCGGATGTTGGCACGTTTAAAGTTGTCCCAGAGGTTCCTAAGCCTCTCCTCATTTTTTTCAATTCTTGTTTCTTCATCTTGTACTGGTTGACTATTTATTTTTTCCTTTTGTTCCAAATCATTGATCTGAACCCCGGTTTCCTTCCCTTCATCATTGATTTTGTGTGGATTTTCCTTCATTTCACTTAGCATAGCCTTCACTTCTCCCCTTCTGCATTTGCTGTACTCAAGCATATCTGTCAAGTGTGTGAGCATCTTTATCACCAGTGTTTTGAACACTACATCTGTTAGGCTGGCTATCTCCTCATCGCTTAGTTCTCCCACTGGAACCTTGATTTGTTCCCTCTTTTGGGCCGTACTTCTCTGCCTCCTCAACTTGACCGGCTCCTGTGTTTGCCTCTGTGTCTTAGGTACAGCTGTCACACCTGTTATGCTGTAAGGGGCGGAGCCTTAGGTATTTGTCAGTACAGGGCTACCCAGTTCACCACGTTGTGGTGCTGTGTGTGGGAGAGGGCTCTGAGAGGGAACAATGCTGCTTGCTCAGCACTCTCACCTTTTCCAGGCACTTCTCCTACTTCCTGTATGGGACTGGCACCCCTCTAGCTTTGTGCTGGTTGTGGTTCCCAGAGTGGGTGGGTCTGCGGGCATTCCAGGACCATGGGGGCCCTCTAAACAAACAGACTCCTCTGAGAGACCAGCAGTTTCTTCCTCTGCCCCAAACCCCACTGGTTTCCACAATCAGAAGCAATGAGGCTTTATTTCCCCTGGCACTGGAACTGTGAGCTGCGAGGTCTCAAGGTCTGGTCTTGTGCTGGGAGCACTCCCCAGGTGTCTCTCCCTACTTTTTAAAATGTGTGACGGTGATTTCCACCTGCCAGTCTGCCACTGTCGCCGCTGCCTCCACCCTGCATCTTCTCTGCCCTGGCTCCACCCTTCCTACCTGTTTGGATGAGTATTTCTTCTTTATATTTTTGCAGCTTGATTTTCTGGAACTTCTGGTTGTCTCCAGTTTTGAGGTAGTTATATTCCTTCCTAGTAGTGGAGGGAGATGCAGCATGTCTCCCTATGCCTATCTTGGCCAGAGTCCTGCTCAATGAATCTTTAAAATAAGTGACTCTCAGCAACCCACCTAATTGGGAGACTATTCCACTGAGCAGAGGTACCACCTAGGTCACTCAATTTTGATATGTATGTACTTGCTAAGCAATGACAAAAGGGCTTGCTAAGAAAAAGATAAGGCATGTTTGGGGTTTTAACATAAAGCTTCTCCTTGACAAGGAAATGCCAGCTGAACGAAAGAGAGGCAAAGGTTATTTGGCTGGGAACATCTCTAGCAACACAGTTCTTGCTGACATAGTAAAGAGCTTTCAAAACCCATTTTTAATAGAAGTTTTAAGTAGCCCCTACCCCCCCTTCATCCTGTGTGAACAGACTTCTATTTATTTAGACACACTCTTAACTGAGCACCTACTCTGCATCCACTGGAGTGGACAGGACCAGCCATAATCCTTCTATAATCTGAGATAAAATAAATCAGAGTAACAACTAATTCAGCAATACCCTGTATCATGCTGGGCCTCACAGGAATTCTACATGATATAACAGTGGTCAAAGTAGTAAGTAAAAGTTATGCAGGAGGTTACATTTAAGTTAGGCATCAATTTTTTTAAGTATTAAGAACTAGAATTTCATGGAGGATTTTACCTATTTTTGGAGGTAAACTCTAAATTAACAGCTCCCCTCCCCGCCACCCCCAAAAGGACTGACTCCTGCCTCAGAAAGAATAAGCATTCCTGTAACAAATTCAGCATTTTCCAAGCCACTCATACTTCTGCCACAGATAATAACAGGTCTCACTGCTGTGGCTGTTGCATATGTCCACCAATTCTTCACCCATAATCTAATCCACCTCTGAAGTCCCTGACTCTAGTCTAATCTTTCCGTTTGAAATGGGATAAAATAAGCAACAGCAGGAAGGAACATGTCCCTGGCATCATTGGTGGCATCTCAGAAGGCATTTTAGTCCCTAGAAACAATGTGACAAAAGTTCCCAGGTAAGCCTACAAAAAACTAATCAACCTAAAAGGTAATGGCACAACTAAATCAGTGCATCCAGGGAAAAATACACAGTGAAAACTTCCACAGTGCTTTCAGGGTAACAAACACGATTTATGCTGAAGGAGCTACATAGTCTCTTCTGCCAAAAGCTTCCTTCTCATCTTATTCTGCACTCTCCCTGTTGAGCGCAGCCATTACTTCAATGACTACGGTCACTCTGCCATCCATCCACATGCATTTTAATTCTTCAGATATGCCATGCTCTCTCACCAACTTGGAATACTCTTCTCCCCTTCTTCTAATTCTTATCCACCCTTTGGAGGAGATACCGTACTTCCTGTAGCCAACCTCAATTCTAAGTTCAAGTTTGATGCTCCTCTGAAGTGCTCCCTCAGTACCTAACACTTTCCCTCAGAGCCATTTTCAAATCATACCCGTCTCTCTCCCCTTGGACATGAATGAAATGAGAAATGTATCAAAGTCATTGGACTTAATGTTTGATCTATGTGGCAAATTATCACTCTCCTGCTTTTTCATGTTATTAGTGAAAATATAAGGCTTTTCAAGTAACTCCAAATACTGCTTTCAATCTAGAGTAAGGCTGGAGGGAGTAGCAGAGGAGGGCAAAATCCAAGTTTTAACCCTGGAACATTTAAGGGCTATTTAAAAGAAAATAAGAAGGTGTGATTAATTCAACAGGAAAGTCTAATTAGATACAATGTTTCCATCAGCCACCAGGAAATTAAACAAAATTCAAAAACTAAAAACCAAGGCACTCCACAAGACCCAAATCAGAATGAGCATCTGAAGCATCCCCCTCTCCTCAACCCCAAGACAGTGAGAGAAATGAATGAAGCATCATCACAGGTACAAAAGAGGAAAAGTGAGGTTGTCATCCAGATAGAGGCCTTTAAGTAAAGCAAGGGGTGAGGAAGTGATATCTATGGTGCTGTTGGAGGCTTCCGAGAAGAATGTGGAGCGATAACATTAAAGATACACTCAAGAAAAATATTTGAACACCAAAGGAGACTAGTATCTACTAGGGAGTCAATCCATGTCTTCATGAGTACAACTAAAATAAAAGGTTTGCTGATGAGTGGCCAACACATTATCACGAGTAAACATTTGGGGAATAACATGAGAAGCAATATGACCCTGGTTCTTCTCTCTGGCCCACAGATAGCTGATGGGCTCTGCATAAGCTGAATATGTGACAGGAGTTACTGGGAGCCTTAGGCAAAGACTAAGAGCCCAATATTAGAATATAATGGCTATATATATCTGCATCCCCAATTCCTTTCAAAGAGTACCCTCTCCTTTAGTTGCAAAGAACAGAAGTTTCCAATTTGCCTAATGTTACCTAAAAATTTAAAAAATTTAAGAAAATTGGCAGGGAAACTAATGTTACAGACATACTACCCCACTTTCTTTTTCTTCCCCTCACAGACTTTTAAAAATGAGCTTTACTGGTTTGTCTGGGTATTTTCTCAGATGAGAGCCAGCCTTGCACACCACCTTTAGATTTTTCTCAGCTTGATGCTGCATTATACCTGAAAATATGCCCAGGCATCTGTCTAAATGTCCTATCAGTTATAATAAGCTTAGGTATTTTCAGCTCTGGCCATAGACACATGCCAGAATGTGGCTTTTGAGGCATTCCACCATGGTGTAACTACACCATGTCCAAGAGGTACATGGCTGCTATAGCGCAGAGCTGCCATTAGCTAAATCACAATGAATTTGTGGCACCTTTATATATTTTATAGATCAGAATGAGAATGTGAATTATCTCTTTCTGGGGGGAAAAAAGTAACAAAAATCCTTGATAGAGAAAAGTTAGAAAGCCAATACTAAGAGTTCCCTGGCACAAATTGAAGCATGTAGCTGAGATAATTCCAATCTCTTTTCAGACACCAGGGTTTTTTTTTCCCCCTTAAAAAGGACAGTATTCATCTACTTGTTAAATAGCTGCTGTGCATAATAATTTGGGAGGTTCTCAAAAGCACAGATACATAAAGTCAATAGGTATACAAAATAAATGCATAAAGGTCACAGAATAAGAATTTAATTTTGAAGCTACTAATAATCCAGGGTGAGGGAGGGAGATAATAAAGCTCAACTGTGGGGATATTTCAGAAGAATTTTTAAATGCTCAGTTAACTGGTAAAACTGGGCTAAAATTTGTGATAAACCAGGTAAGTCTTTTGGTTTCTATACGTATTTTTAAAAACATTTCTGAAGGGCTCAGATCCTTTTTGCCCTACTTAAGATAATGGTATAAAAGGGAGTATTTATTTACTGAAGATTCTACAACACTTTCATGTTCACCAACTGGTACACATGTGTGTTTAATATTTAAAAAGCTTCTCATCAGTTTAGTCATTCATTAAAATTAAGTATATAGAGCAAAGCCATACACCTTTAAAAGACAAATAATTAAATAAAGTAAATATGTAAAATATTTGGCCAAGTTCATTTATTTAATAAGGAAAAAGTCTTAAAAATCTTTAAGAAAATGACCAATTTTAGAAATGGGGTGTGGAATGAGCACATGAAATACAGTCTACAGAAAAGAACAAAAATAACAATATACCTACATACAAAATGATGCTCAATCTCACTCACAATTAAATTAGAACAAACCAAAGACAGCATTTTTCACCATATTCCCAGATATTTTTAAAGTTTGCTGGCTTCCAATATAGTGTTTGGGGGAGGGGGCTTGGATAGGTGGCTAGTGCATACTTACAGGCTACTATGGGAAGTATAAAACAGTTTAAAATTTTTTGGAAGGCAATGCAGCAATGTCTGTTCATTCTAAAGACACACATCCCTTAACCTGACATTTTATGGTTAGGAACTTATGTTAATATAAACTTGTCTAAGAATGCAAAGATATTTTTTAGATATTCATTTTATACTGTATGCTAAAGCCGCAAAACAAATATGCCCATAAATTATAGTATATCCATATAAGGGAAAAACCATGCAGCCATTAGGTACACATTCACATCCACAAACACACAGGAAAAACTACGAAGCCATTAGACAGACAGACCTCCTCCCCCACCCCCGCCTCCCACCACGGAACAAGCATCAGGACAGAATCAGCTCCCACAAGGAGCTCAAGCCTTGGCAAGCCACATTTCAGCAACACGGAGACTCACATCTCAACTGCAGCTATAATGTTGCATGCTGTAATAGCCTTTCATAATAAGAAATGATCTTTCATTCTTTGGGCCAAATTGTTGTTACTGATTTTCTCCACATTGATGACATCACATATTTCAATATTTTTTGCTTGCCTTAGCACATGTTGCTGTCCCTCTACCCTAGAGCACATTAAGAAGGTTCTGAGGGAATAACATTTCCAAGTTTCAGCAACCAAACAAACTTGCTAGCATCTAGACAACATACATGCAAATTCACCCTTTTAAATTTAGCCAACTGGGTCACAGAGTCCTCTAAAATTGAAAGGGATTCTTCAGGAAAATATGAATGTGTATCTTACTCTTAATTCTGTCCTGTGCAAATGGCTCTGGATATAGCACATGGCCATCTATGTGCGCAGTAGGAAACGCACCTAAATAGGAAGCTACTTGAAATGTGAAGAGGAAAACGCAGGAAGGACAAATCCAAACTTGGTAGTATTTCAGAATGATGGAGGGGAGGGGGAAGGGAGGGGACGAGGGGGAAGGGGAGGGGGAGGGGGAGCAAGAGGAGAAGCAGCAGCCTGCCTTGAACAGAGGAAGAGGAAAACATGAAGAGGAGGCAGCCACTGGCAACAAGAGTAAGAACGGGCTTGGCAATGTAAGTTTCTATCAGTCTGTGCATTAATCAAGATTTCAGGATAGTTCTGTTTGGTTTGGTTTAATGTCTATGGTGGGAGAAATAAAAGACTTTCATGGTTTAAATGAACCTCTGCCCAAACTTCTGTGGAAGATTTTCCTTCACCTAATATCTGACTCAGGTGCATCACACTGAGATTCACTGACAAATTACCTAGCCATGGGCACAGAATACAAGACTAGCACAACAGAGTTAGTCTGTCATATGATCCTAGACCTGCCACCTGCCCCAACAGCAAGAAATGCCAGAAGTACATGCCCCCAAAACTAGGTTAGAAACCCCAAACTGTAAGTTGCAGCATCAAAAGGAACACACCATCACTAGTGTTAACCATCACTCCCCTTCCTAATGCTTTCTCAGTTGTATTTACTAACAAAATAGCAAAAGAACTTTTAAAAATCAAAATCAATCAAGGGCAGGGATAGAGACAACAATCCAATCCAAAATGGGGATTCTGGGAGCTTACTGCAGGGAGTCTTCTTTTTAAAGGCCTTTGAAAGAAAAGATTACCAGTAATGCAGATATACTGTACTGACTTACACAGTGGTCCCTGTGACCACAACGAGACGCCAGGAGCCTGGATTTCTGAATGTTCTCAGACCCTCTGGCTCTACCTGGGACTATCAACTCATCTTTAGCCATCTTTATGACAGATTGATGAAACCATTAATCCTCACATATTCTATCTGCCTCAGTCGGATAGGTTCCGTTTCCTTCTAAGATAACATGCTAATGTTTAGCACCAAACTTCAGTAATTTTTCCTGTTTTTAAATAGCAAACCAAAAATTTATAGGAAGTTATATGTTAGCCTTTTAATGCATGCATGTTTGAAAGCAGTGAACAGCTCCAGGATTTACTAAAATCTTACATCATCTTTCCCTCCTCCCTCCAAAAAAAGGCTAGGAAACCCACTTACCCTAAGACAGGTCTTGATAGTATATAGGCCCAAGTAAGAGGTTGCCAACTAAGAATCCCAAAGGTTCTTAGTAAGGGATGCACTCACATCCATAAAATCTAGGGCCTCCATCCTAAAATATAACTTTTTGATGAATGAGAGGATGTCTTCCAAGTAGCAATCAAGACTGGCAGCAACAAGGTTTATGTGAACATACTTTCCCAGAGGGCCTCTGTATAACACCTCTGGTGCTGGGGTATGACAATTTTTAAAGCTGGGCATGATTATCTAAATATCTGACCTTTTAGTATAAAGCGAAATCAAGCTCCATCTCTTCCACAAAAGAATAGGAAATTCCAGGTAAATTTCTGTACACATGCTTCTCCAAGTGGGGAAATAATTCTGCCTAATCAGCAGCACACATTAAAAGCGAATTTTCAGGTACAGGAATGCAGGTAACCACAGCACCTAAATTCTTCTGCGTGACTCATTTACAGAGGACAGACAGATGGTGGGGTTAGATTTTACTGCTCCTTTGATATGGATAGTACCCTCCAGAAGCTGTACTGCCACTTTAAGTCAAAAGCATATGTAAGCAGAATAAAGCTGTTCTAAAATGAAACCAAGAAAAAGTTTAATTCAGAAAGAACATGGGTTTCTGTTCAGTCCTCTTAGCTAAAGAAAGATAAAGATTAAAAAAATGATACAAAATTCCATCAACAGGAACTGTGCTCCACCAATTTTAAGACAAACACCATTATCTTCTTTGGTTCCACCGTCTGAACTGTTTGAACTCAAAGAGAGGCCAAGTGAGCAAGATGGCTGGAGACCTAGAAGGAACTGTGCACTCCAAGTACTGTGATACTGCATTATTGTCCTCCATTCCAGATGCATTGAAAATAATTATTCATAATTGCATTGGTGCTTCTCTGGGCAAATTTTCTAACCCACAAATCTGTTATAATGGTACTGTACTGGGAAAACATAATTTAAGTATTTCCCATCTGTTAGTATCATAAGAGGTAGGCCAAGGGACCTAGAGAGCAGAAAGGAACCAAGAGTTCAAAAAAGAGATGCTTTTCCTTCTAAATTTTCACATACAACTCATTCCTAATCGTGGTTGCTCTAATCCAATTGACTCAAAAGCTTTGCTCCACATGGAACTAAAGTGGTTACTTCAGGGAAGAATTTAATTCAGATCCTCCTGCCTGGCAATGGTCTCTCTCCCATCCCCCACCCCAATCAGAGGGTGGGTGACTTCAATGAGGGCATTTACAGTATCCCAAGGGCTTCTTTTCTTAACACACACACACACACACACACACCCCTTATCAGATCTCCCCCTTGGAAGTTTTGGAAGCAAGTTCCTGCACAATAGGAACTCTGAAATCTAGGGTCACAGACCCTCTAAGAATCTAATTAAACCTTATTCACAGAATAATGTACAAACAACAAAATTCAACAAGCCAGTCTGTAGACCTATGTTAACACATTGCAAGAATTCACATCATTTCTAAAAGGCATTTAAATACCCCAGTACGCAACGTGTTAAGAACTTCTAGACTACAGAGACACAGACTATGGAAAGGCTCAAGGTCAGTAGCAGGAGTGGCATCCTTGAAGTCTACACCAGGACCAGATCTCACCTCTCCCTCCCTTTCTTAACCAGAAAAAGAAAATGATGGGAGTACTAAGGTGGGCTCATTCCTGAGAATGGGCAACGTTGGTTTGGGGCCTTCTCCTTGGCCCAGGGAAACTGCCTTAGAACTGCACTGTATAGTCTAAGAACCTGATTGTCAACTCTTCCCTTCCCCTCTGCTTTCAGAGGCAACAGATCTGCCTTGTGGACTGAAGACTCTGCTGGTCCTGAAGAGCATCCTGCTGTCCTCTCTCTTCCTTTACATTTCCCAGGCATTTTCCCCAATAAAGCTCATACTTCTAACCCCATCTTAGAGTCTGCTTCTAGAAAAACTCAAATTACACACCTGCAGTTGCTGCCATCTTCACAGCGCCTTTACACAGGGCCCTGAGGAAGAGACCTTAAAACTATTCCAGTCCTCTCTCCAGGACCACACACCAACACAGAATCTACACCCCTTAAGACAATGACTTTTTAGACTTGCCCTGTAGGATTAAGGCCCTGGAAGCCAAAAGGCCAATAATGGTTCAGACACTATGGGTAGTTTTTGAGATTTCTGCCTTCAGATGTGACATAAGACCCACTACAGATAAGTGCTAATGTAAGGAATATTGGCACGGAAAGCCAAATCAATAAGGCAAGATGTTTAAGAGGTCTTACCTTTGTCAGACCTAAAAATATGACCCTGACTCATGCTAGAAATATCTTTCATGTTTACAGAACACTAAACATGGAGCTATACAGCCCTAGTCGGTGGCTCAGTTGATTGTATAGGCATACACCAAAAGGTTGCAGATTCGATCCCCGGTCCAAGTGTGTACAGGAGGCAACCAATCAATGTTTCTCTCACATCAATGTCTCTCTTTCTCCCTGTCTCTCTCTCTCTCTCTCCCTTCCTCTCTCACTAAAATCAATGTACATATTCTCAGGTGAAGATTAAAAAGAAATTAAACACAGAGCTGCACATTTATAATCAAGCTCTGCAAAGTGATGACACTGTTCAACAGGGAGAAGATAGAGTTAAATCAAGTAAAAAGAGCCAAAGCAAAATCATATTCCAAAGTTTAAGAGATCTTGTGTATTCACTAGACAAAGTCCAACAACAGTGTAAGACTCAAAACCAGTTCTTAAGCGTGCCAGTAGGAGCTACTGAGTGTGCAAGTAACTGTCCTATTATTTGAGTACCACAACACCCAATGTCAGAATCAACTGAGGTGAGGTGAGATTCTGAAGTAAATACAAGGGATCATGTCAGAATCCAGCCATGCTATATAACTTGTCCTAAACCATTTCTGTTCACTGTTGAGGCTTAGGGAATGCAACTTTAAATGATTGTATCAACCTACCTTTTACTCCTGTAATAAAATATTATTATAAAATAGCACAGAGAAGGAGAAATCTTTTAATCAGAGTTCCTCTAAAATTCTCAAAGAGAAAAATAACCAAATACTTTGTAAGCTTTTCTCCCCTTTATTCTTTGTCTGTGATGTTAAGCTCTTAGTGACAAAAAAGCCTAATCCACTTATTTATTTTACCCACACACAAAAAGCAAATCTTAGTCATACTTCCATTTTAACAAAGCATGACAACAAGGTGATTGAGTAGCTTCCCAAACTACCAGAGCAGAGGGCACTAACTTGCATAGGCTGGAGTTAGATCAGCACTTCATAAATCGTGCAGGCTCCTGATCATTTAGTTGGGTCTTTCTATGCAGAATCGGCAATCTTAACACTGGCTCTCACAGGCATTAAAAATCATCACTCTGCTAACCCAACTCACTGCTCAGACGGGTCTTCTTGAATGCAGCCTTTATTACAACCTCATTGCTGCTTCCTACACTGAAGGAATACCATGTTTTTAACTCGGGAGTTCTTCTTTCTTGCTTTATTGAAATCGGGGGTCTTACAACGACCCGATACTGTTACAAAGCACAGTGCTTTTTAACAGTAAAGCTTCTGGAAAACCCAAACAAAAGACACGTCACCCGGTGACGTCAGCCTATATACAGTTCTGTGTGGTCGCAGCACATAAGCAAATCCATTCTTGTGCCATTTCTCGGAAAAGCTTTTCAGTAAATGCACTCATGCTGCTCCAGGAGCTCTTCTCTGCAACAAGCCTCCCATCTGCCATCAACAAGTTAAGACGGAGAGAACTAACAGCTGCGGAAGGGAAAGATTGATGCTTTGATTAACCAGCTGAGCAGTTAAGAGGAGGGCGAAATTAATAACTTACATTCAAAAGTGATTTAAGGGATCAGATTGGTCACAGAAAATGAAACCAATGCTTTTGAAAGGAATATCCTAACGAAAAAAACAACTCACCGTGGTGGATTCAGTTTTACTCAAAAAGCCTGGGACACAGAAAACAGGAAACTGGTCAAAGGCTCCTGCATGTTAGAGCCTTTTACAGACTCACTGCGTTGAGTCTAACAACCGCGACTGAATGCAGCCTCCAACGTGCTCAGAAGAATGGGTAAGTCCATGCATTTATGTGTCTTGTACAGCCAGCAAGGAATCATGCTTTTAAAAATAAACCACTGAATTCAGTTGTTATGAAGGGAATCGCTGTCATGTTTTTGTATCTTGACATTTTGGTTAAAAGCACATACTGCTGATGACAGGATATGTTTTATCTTCTTAATGGTTTAAGTTTTGTTCCAGTCACACTAACAAGGTTAGTTTTTCTGCAGTAAATGAAAAATAAGTTATAGGCAGTGAAATCTTTCACCATAATGTTATGTTTTGTTTTGTTTTAAATAGCTCCTATGTTCTGCTGAAAAATGCCCTATCTTCTTGTTTTCCTTAAATTATATTCTGCAGGCTTACATTTCAAGTGGCCATTAGGGGCTCCTATGCTGGCAGCAATATATGCAATGAGTATGGTTTTAAAAATGCTGCCTGCTCTGGGAATGGCGTGTCCACCCAAATGCCGCTGTGAGAAGCTGCTCTTCTACTGCGACTCTCAGGGCTTCCACTCAGTGCCAAACGCCACAGACAAGGGCTCCCTGGGCCTGTCCCTGAGGCACAATCACATCACAGAGCTTGAAAGGGATCAATTTGCCAGCTTCAGCCAACTTACCTGGCTCCATTTAGACCACAATCAAATTTCAACAGTAAAAGAAGATGCTTTTCAAGGACTATATAAACTTAAGGAATTAATCTTAAGTTCCAACAAAATATTTTACTTGTCAAACACAACTTTTACCCAACTGATTAACCTGCAAAATTTGGACCTGTCTTTTAATCAGCTGTCATCTCTGCACCCAGAGCTTTTCTATGGCCTTCGGAAGCTGCAGACCTTACACTTACGGTCCAACTCTCTGCGGACTATCCCAGTACGCCTATTCTGGGACTGTCGTAGTCTGGAGTTTCTAGATTTGAGCACAAACCGTTTGCGAAGTTTGGCTCGTAATGGATTTGCAGGATTAATCAAACTGAGAGAGCTTCACCTAGAGCACAACCAGCTGACGAAGATTAATTTTGCTCATTTCCTACGGCTAAGCAGTCTGCACACACTCTTCTTACAATGGAACAAAATCAGCAACTTAACATGTGGGATGGAGTGGACCTGGGGCACTTTAGAAAAGCTAGACCTGACTGGAAATGAAATCAAGGCCATCGACCTGACAGTGTTTGAAACAATGCCTAATCTTAAAATACTCCTAATGGATAACAACAAGTTAAATAGCCTTGATTCCAAGATCTTAAATTCCCTGAGATCCCTCACAACTGTTGGCCTCTCTGGCAATCTGTGGGAATGCAGCCCGAGAATATGTGCTTTGGCGTCCTGGCTGGGCAGTTTCCAAGGTCGGTGGGAGCAGTCCATCTTATGCCACAGTCCTGACCACACCCAAGGAGAGGATATACTAGATGCAGTTCATGGATTTCAACTCTGCTGGAATTTATCAACCACTGTCACAGCCATGGCTACAACTTACAGAGATCCAACCACTGAATATACAAAAAGAATAAGCTCATCAAGTTACCATGTGGGAGACAAAGAAAACCCAACTACTGCAGGCATATCAGTTACTACTGAGGAACACTTCCCTGAACCAGACAATGCCATCTTCACTCAGAGGGTAATTACGGGAACAATGGCTTTATTGTTTTCTTTCTTTTTTATTATTTTTATAGTGTTCATCTCCAGGAAGTGCTGCCCTCCCACATTAAGAAGAATTAGGCAGTGCTCAATGATTCAGAACCACAGGCAGCTCCGATCCCAAACACGACTCCATATGTCAAACATGTCAGACCAAGGACCATACAGTGACTATGAACCCACCCATGAAGGACCCTTCATCATCATTAATGGTTATGGACAGTGCAAATGTCAGCAGCTGCCATACAAAGAATGTGAAGTATAATATCTACCCATCATCAAAATTATATCAGATAAGTAACCTATTTTACATAGTAGGGGCTAAATAAATATCTAATTTTTAACAATGGTGACATTAAGCCTAATTTTCAAAACCAAGTGGAGACTTAAGTTTTTGAAGCATTGAAGTGTTTTTAATTTTTTTAATGAAATCATATTTTAAGTGTGAAATGAAGCAATGCTCACGTTAATTTGCACTCTTGTTGGAAAGTCTAAAAATGCTTACTTCAAAATAAGACATTTTTTGTATATGATTATGTACTATTGAGTGTAAACATTTACACTAAGGTCTCCATATGCTATTTTTTCCTACTGAGAATGGTTTAGAAAGAAACTACTGAGTAGAAAAAGATATGGATCAATACTTGTTTGATTACTGCTTTCCATCCCAAGTACCACCACTGGCTTGCTGCTTAAAAGGAGACTTAGCAAAGTTCTCTTGTATGATAATTTGGTATTTATGCAAATCTACAATTTACTGCCAGTGTGGGAAGTATAATTTCATGTATGCTGAAGTCTGGTAAATACTAAATACTCTTCTTCCAGAGTTTTTGCCTGGGTTAATAGATATCATCCAAGTCCACATCATAAAAATCAAACCCTTTATGTAATTCTAATAAGCTATGTGACTCTTTAATATATTTAAATAATGAATCCAAGTGATGGTGAAAAGGTCTCATTACAATGAAATCAATACTAAATAATTATACTGACTTTTCATCATACACCTCTAGTTTGGCATATATAATTAACAGGTTGATTTTGTGGCATTTAGACAATTACTTTAAACTAGTATTACATTACCATTTTACTAATTAGTTTACTAAATTCCATATTTACATTTATATGTGAGGAAGATTTACAAATTAGTTTGGAGAGAAAAAAGAGCAACTGAGTCAACTTAATCCTATGACTTGCTCCCTCTAGTTTGAAAGCACACACAGAATTCTCTCTCTCTCTCTCTTTCTCAACTGTCATGATCAAAGCTGCCTTGACAAAGGGGTTTAAACCTCTTTCTTTTGCCTTTTCCTGATCCTCAAACCTCAGAGCCAAATCAAAAGTAATTGGCTAGCAACAGGCCTAACACTGATTCTTATTAGAATATATTATGAAGAAACCATTAAAAACCACTTTCTAAATATTACATGCTAAAACCTGATCTTTTGATAAAGATACATATTCACACTATACGAGCAGTTCCTTCTAAGTGAAGGGAACAACATATTACTGAGGCAAACCTTTCCGTGGTAGAACATTCTATCTATTTATGTAGCCACACAGTGGTAACTCAAAGGCAGCACGGAGGTGAGGGGATGAAAGGGAAAGGCAGCATTTTGAAATCTGATTCACAGAAACAGGTTAGCTGAAGTTAAGAGGCAGCCCACAGTGAGGCAAATGGGTAGCTGTTCCCTATCTACAGGGCAAGGCCCTAGGGCCTGCAGCTGAAAAGGGGAAAAGGAGGAGGTTCTCTGGTGTTAATACAAACATTCCATAATTAACAAATGATAATGATGCCACACTTATCATGTAGAAAAGAGCCACAAGTATTACATTTCTTCAATTATGATTTTTATGGAGAAACTATAATGTATTTGGGGTTCATATGCAAGTTACCAATTCACACAGAATTTTTCCATGAACAAAGTCCCATGTAGGCAGCAGCAAAAAACAAGACATCAGACTACTGACTTGATTTTAGAAAAATGAGCATTTTTACAGGTGGCATTTACTGTATATGAAAAAGAAAAATCACTACCATAAAAGGGAAAAGTTATCTTTTCCTTAACATGACCATTAACATGATAACCTTCATTCAAGGCATATTTTCTTCACTGTACTGAATTGAAAACATGTTAAGACTACAGTTTAACCCAGAGGTTTAATTGTAATTTTTTTTAATACTAAGAGAGGGGTGTCTATCTATATTTCAAAGAAAATGTGTCTCAGTAGAAAGCAGACAAGATCACATATTATGGTAAAAATGTACAATATAAATTTTTTTAAGGTGGGTAAATCAGTTTAGTTTGGCGAAGTCTCAGTCCAGTCGAGTTCAGCTGATCTTGAGCAGTGAGCATTTCATCTCTTCTTAAACCAGACTGTGGGCCTGCCTGGGCAGGGACAAAAGCTGATTTTATGGCATACAGCGCAGCTCACTGCTTCCCTACAGAAAGGCCGGATCTGAAATCCCCATTTGAAATGAGAGTTCCACAAGGTAAAATTTACCAACTCATTTATTTATCAGGGAAACCACGGCCATTTGTCAGAGAAAAGCTTTGTCACAATACAGCTGTGTCCTGAGCACACAAGATTCCACTCGCCTTGAAGGATAGCAAAGGAGTATTTTCTATCATTTCAACAATCAAAATTAATTGAAACTATGAGGACAAGGGTGAGAAGTACTGGCTGGGAATCCCCACATTAATCCTAAAGATTACAGTTAAGTAAAACAGACCATCAATCAGCAAAATCCCTAATGAATGTAGAAAAGTAAATTGGAAAAGCAGCCATTTAGTAATTCAGGGGAACAGCAGAGTCAAGGCCATCCACAGAATACTTTCAAGTTGAAAAATAACTGATTTTTTTGCCCTGCATTTTCTTGGCAATGCTCTCTGAAAAAAGTAACGATGCCAAATAGCATGTTCCTTTTTCATTAAAGCACAAACTTCCCTTTTGAATTGCCTACAGAGGACAGGATTCCATTGAATTTTGGTCTTTTTGGGTTTTGGTATCAGCACAGGTTTGAAGATGAGACTGCTGGTCACATGTGCCCTCTTTACCAACTGGCTAGAGTGAAAAGGCATCGCTGCTCCATCACAGACCCTGCTAAGGCAATGTTAGGGCTTTTGTTTCTCCATTTAATTTTATCCTCTTCAGCTTCCTCTCCCCACAGCACACTCCGCCCTTGGGCACTGCCCCCCCCCCCAAGGTTAGAGAAAAATGACCACTTATCAAGAACCAGAAAAATAATTAAATCTCTCTGGAAAAAGGAAAGCTAAAGAAGGTTATGACACTGTACCCACCTAGTAATGAAAAGCTAGTTTGGAATCACTTATGTTCATTTCTGTAGTTTGCCAGGGTTTTCAATCACCTCTCTAGAATGAGAGTGGGCTGATAAATTTGCAAATCCACACACAACTCAGAGAGACTACCCACTGCCAACATCAAAGAGCAAAGATACTAATTTTTAAGCCAAAAAATCTGCACTAATACATGTAATTTCTTAATGTGCCTAAGTTAATTTCTGTACCAATTTAATGAATAGAATTGATTGAACTTACCAAGTCCACTAATTATTAAAATCCACCTGCTTATTCTGATGTTAGTCACCAAGAGCTAGACTCCATTTTTCCAATAAAAATGAGCCCCATGTAGCACTAGGTTTGAATTCTAAAACTGAAAAAAAGATGTATTTTCTTAAGGCATACTTCCTATACAGAGCTATTGGGGGAGGGGTGAGGACTATAAATACCCCATTCTCCCCTCTAAATTGTGGATATCAATATGAAATTTGAAAAAATATTTTTAGAAACTGACTTACATGATCATTTTCCTAACAGAGAAACACAGTGACAGACCTGTCTCAAAAGTCTGTTTTGAGATATGCTTTTCATGTCTTATTGGTTAATGTGCTTCAACCAGAAAGACAAAGGTCATTAAGGCCATCCACCAATAGTTAAATATTTCTGCCCCTTAGCTAGGGAAAACTTGAATGATTTAAGGCAAAAACACACAGAAAACGATGGTTTAAGCTTTCATCCTGTTATTGCAAGCATTTGGAAACAGCTGCTACTCCTTCAACTAACCTATTCTTCCTTGGTAATTAAAAATAAAAAGTTTCATCTATGTAATGTTTGTTGACCCTTTCTATCAACACAGACTGAAAACCAAAAGTACAGTCCAAACACATTGTGTTCAATCACCTTAAGAGCCATTTTGAGGGGGGAGGGCAAATGGGTTGGGGGTGGGAAGAGAATACTATAACACTGGGGTTCTGGGGGGAGACGGTTAACGAAGTGCAGTGTACAGGAAAGTTTTATTATTAAAATGGTGTATACTGAAAAAAGTGAATGTCTTTTTATTTTTTAAGTTGTTCTTGGTAAGCTATTTTGATATGTGAAACCTAACAAACAAACCATTTATGACAGATACAGAAAACTTAAATGAACAGCCATTTCATACCATGTTCTCTACAATGCCAAATGTACCAGTTGAATAAAGGACAGCTAATCATCACCTGTCTTAATTCAGAGACAGGCAAAACTAAAGTAAAGTTAAGGGGGGCAAAAGGGAGCTGACTAAAAAGCTACCATGCCAATTAACAACAGTCATGCAATGAGAATTGCTCTGTCACAAGCCTTGACAAGTGGACAAACAGCTGTCTATGGGGCTCACAGGGCCTAGGGTTGGCCACTGTCCCCCAACTTCCTTAACAGTAGACTGCTGCCACAGCCTGGGGAGCTTCAAAAAGGCACTTAAATTACCTAGCCCCAGCAAACAGCAACTTGGCTTCTACTTCAGAGGTCCACTAGGGTACATCTCAGCAGCATCTTCCACACCACTCCTGAGAGGGAGAACCACAGGTGCTAAACATCTGGGTTCTCGAGGATCCCTACATGACCTACTCACACTAGATGCCAGCTCACTATGGATATGGATATGGATAGGGGAATGGGAGGCAAGATTTTTAACTAGTGTCCCTCAACTGGCATAGGTAAACATCCCCAGGACAGGATGCTACGCCTGGGCAGCAGTGGGGCAGAAACTGCCATGGCCTTAAGGAGGTAACTATTAGGAGTCTGCAATACTAGAGTACTGCAGAGAACAAGACAGGCAGGAAGAAACAAGGCTACCCGCTTCCCCAACACCCAAGGATAAGGGAATCGGAGAGGCTAAGAGAGCTCCTGCACCAAAAACCCAGCAGTAACTAGGGCAGAGGCAAGAAGCACAGAACAAAATTTTACTGTCAAACTGATCCAGTGTGCACTAGAGGGCACAGGTGATGGTGGTTTCAAATTGTACAAAGGAATGAATTCCAATACTTACCAAGTTAAAAGCAGAGCTTATTAATATAGCACATTTTAACCTTGAAAACCCAATGTAAAGCTACATCTGATTTCTTTATCAGTTATTTTCATTAGCTTGTCCTGTACACCACAGCATTCTCAGGTTCCCACTCAAATTTTTAATAGATTTCTTCAAGGTCTGTTTAAAGAGTTCTTTCTTTTTTTCTTTCTTTCTTTATATCTAACCAGCTAGGTACTCAAGTCTCCTTCAGAGAGACAAAATGTACTACAAATTGTCTTTTACAACGAGAGACGGGGGAAAGGTGAAAATCAAAGCTACTCCAAACATCTTTCCTTAGCCTGGGTTCCTCCTCATTAGTCAATGTTTTGGGAACACTCTTGACAGACAGATGTTGAGCTTCCCTTCCCCTATCAGAAGAAGACATTAAAGAGCAAATTTCCAGCTTCAGGTACAATGGGGTACCCTATCCCACAAAGCCCACAACTGAATATATACCATCCCTTTGTACATGGAGGCCCAAGAGCAAAGCCTAGTTCATGGCCTCCAACTCAGGACCTCCTGCTTCGAAACCCAACGGAAAGAAGTGTCTGTGAACAACCCTGATAGCAGAGTCCGTCCAATGGCTCAACCAACACCCAAAGAGAGAAGGCTCTTCTCACACTTGAGGACTAAATTTTAAAACTGCAGCCCAGGAGACAATTCCCAAAGTCTTTTTACAATTTTCATCAAGATCACTTTACCAAAAACCACAGTGCAGAAATGTAAAAATGTCATAACTTCACTGAATACACATTCACATTTGCGTTCAGTGCACAAGAACACACACACACACAATCTCCAGGTTGCTTTTTCTGGAAAATCATCTGACAAAAACACTACAGCCATTTATATTAGCTCACCTGTTTCATCGCCATGATAATCAAAAAATGTTCCTCTTGTGAGGAATAAAAACATTTCCTATGGCCTAATGCCAACTGCATAAAGGGCAACTGCTCAGCTGCTAAAACCTCTGAAAATGATGTATTATTCACATATAACCTATTTCTTTAAAGCCAAGTAAACTTAGCATAATATAGTCATAAGTACAGAATGGCTGAAATAATGTAAAGAGATCAAAAGCAGAGATTCTGAATTCTAAGGGTCCGGGATATGTTTCACAGGATATAAGAACCTCTTCAAATTACAATACAATTATTGTAAGTCCAGAGATTTCACCAGATTCTAAGATTTTCTTTTTAAAAATAATTAGCTGACGACATTTTTTTTAAATTGTTTTGAGAGAGAGAGGAAGGGAGAGAAACACAGATGCGAGAGAGAAGCATCGATTGGTTGCCTCTGTAAGTGCCTACACCAGGGGTCATACAGGGCCAGACCGGGGCCCGCATGCACCTATGCCTAGACCAGGCATTGAACTCACAACTAAGATATATGCCCTGACCAGGAATCGAATCCGCAACCTTTCAGTTACAGGTCAACACTGTGACCGACTAAGCCACACAAGCCAGAGCAGATCCTAAGGGTTTTGATAGCTCATAAAAAAAAGCCCCAGTAGAACAATGAAATAGTTATTTCTAATATACACTAATTTGGCCTTGATCTTCCTGGTGGACAGGCAAGTAACAAAATCAACAGCTTTCATTTGCTCTAAGAGGTAAACTGGCTTATTTCAGGGAGGAGATACTTCTTTCATCTGATAAAGGAAACTAATTTATTTGGGGGAGAGAGAGAGACTTAAGTGAAGAAGTCTACAAATTATTTATAAAACAGAGCCAGCTATAGGAAAAATAAGGAAACATGTCAGACAGTATCTCCAAGAAGGTTTTAGAGAACAGACTTGTCCTTCATGCCAGCCCTTGAAAAAGCTAAGGGTAAGGGGCCTACACAAGCATGTTGCATGCTTTGTTGTGATCTAGAATGAACAAGCACCAACTTAGAAGAGCAGTTCTTGTTTCCTCCTCATCATATCCTTGGGATCCAAACTAGAGTGTTCTATCACATAAGGGATATCCAGTAAATACCTACTCTATTACATTACAAATCTTCTAGACAAGGAGTGTAATTTAAAATTTAAAAATGTTCCACTACATCATGAACAAAGAGAAGCATATTTCATGCATCATCTCTAGTTGTGCTGGTGATAATAACAAATATGCTCCTTGGGAAAGAATCTATAAGATGATAACTAATATCCTAAGAAAGAACACATTTAAAAAGATAAAGCATTCATTGATCTGAACAGCTGTCAGAAACTTTAACTGACTCTTTAAAATTTAAAATACATTCCACATGCCATTAGAAAAACCACCTATATTTCAACAGGAACAAATAGCACAGTGATTAACAGTCCTGCTCCACACTTAGGCTTATGACCGTGGAAAACTCCTTCAATCTCACTCTGCCTTGGGCCTCTCATTCTTAACAGGAAAACAGCAGTAACAACCAAAGGGGCACTTAATACCTATAAAGTCCTGAGAACAAGCTTGCATAAAACAAACATTCACTAAATGTTTGTTGGGACTCCCCAGCTTCCTCATGCAACCATAGAAAGAATTACAACCAGATCTCAAAAACAAATAACCACCAGAACTGTAAGAAAACTGAGCCATATGTAAATCCAACAACCAAGGATTTAAGAAGCCACATTCATCCAGATGAGTAGGAGGGGCGGAATCTCAGAGACAGGGTGAAGAGGCGCTGTGGCACAGGGAAGTGACAGCGGCACAGACGGTCCCACATTCACGTGTGGTAGATAAAAATCAGGAGGGATACCCTGGGAGGGAGCAATCCCATACCCAGGCCAGACTGCATAGCCCAGGGTTCCAGCACTGGGAAGATAAACCCCCATTACCACTGGCTGTAAAACAAGTAGGGGTTGGGGCGGGGGAAGAAACTGCAGGATTTTCGCCACTTAAAGGGCAGGTCTGAGAATGTATGCAAATCCCAGGCAGCAGCTGGAAGGGGGCCTATCACATACAGGAAGTGGGTAAAGTGACTGGAAACAAGGCAAGTGCCGGGCAAATTGCCCGAAGCCAGGTAGTGGCACTGTCACCCCTCTGACCACTCTACCACACACAGAGCCACAAAACAGTGACGTGGGTTGCCCCACCCTGGTAATTACCTAAAGATCTGCCCCACACAATTTACAGGTGCCTTTGCTACATAGGCCATGCTACTAGAACAGGGAGTAAAAGCAGCTCTACCTAATACGAAGAAACAAACTCAAGGAGGCTGCCAAATTGAGGAGGCAAAGAAATATGGCCCAAATAAAAAAACAGAACAAAACCCCAGAAAAAAAACTAAATGAAATGGAGATAGCCAACCTAACAGATGTAGAGTTCAAAATACTGTTGATAAGGATGCTCAGAGAACTCACTGAGTATAGCAAAAAAAAATAAAGGAAGAAATGAAGGTTACACAAAGTGAAATATATAAAAATATACAGGGAATCATCAGTGAAGGGAAGGAAGTTGACATTCAAATCAATAATTTGGAACAGAAATAAGAAACAAGCATGCAACAAAACAAGGAGAGGGTGAGGAACCTCTGAGACAACTTTAAACATACCAACATCTGATTATTAGGGGTGCCAGTAGGAGAACAGAAAGAGCAAGAAATTGAAAATTTGAAAAAATAATGAAAAAACACTTTCCTAATTTGACAAAGGACATAGACATACACGTCCAGGAAGCACAGAGTCCCAAACAAGTTGGGCCCAAAGAGGACCACACCAAGACACAGCATAATTAAAATTTCAAAGGCTAAAGATAAAAGAGAATCATAAAAGCGGCAGGAAAAGAAAAGAGTTACCTACAAAGGAGTTCCCATAAGATGATCAGCTGATTTCGCAAAAGAAACTAGGGAGGCAAAAAGGGGCTGGCAACAAGTATTCAAAGTGATGAAAAGCAAGGACCTACAACCAAGATTGCTCTATCCAGCAAAGCTATCATTTAGAATGGAAGGGCAAATGAAGTGCTTTCCAGACAAGGTAAAGCTTAAAGGAATTCATTATCACCAAGCCATTATTACATGAAATGTTAAAGGAACTTATTTAAGAAAAAGAAGATCAAAACTATGAACATTAAAATGACAAACTCACAACTATCAAAAACTGAATCTAAAAAACAAAAACAAAAACAAAAACAAACTAAGCGAACAACCAAAACAGGAACAGAATCACAGGTACAGAGATCACTGGGAGGGTTATCAACTGGGAGAGGGAAGGGGAAGAATGGAGTAAATGGTGCAGGAATTAAAAAGCATAATTGGTAGGAACAAAATCGACAAGGGAATGTTAGGAATAGTACAGTATAGGAAAGAAAGAAACTGAAGAACTTATACGCACAACCCATGGGCATGAACTAAAGGGGAGGATTGCTGGGAGGGAGGGGAAGACAGAGGGAGGAAAACTGAAACAATTTTAACAGTATAATCAATAAAATATGCTTAAAAAATAAAAATAAATAAATGTTTGTTGTTTTTAATAGCAATATGTGGACCAGGCCTAGTCAGATAGCTCAGCTGATTAGAACGTTGTCCAGATATGTCAAGGTTGTGGGTTCAATCCCCAGCCAGTGGACATTAAAGAAGCAACCAATTAATACAAAGTATAATAAATGAAACAGCACTATGTGGAGAACTAGATGTGACAGATTCATCAAGTAAAGAACATAATCACATTGAAAGACATGTTCAATCCCAGTATTGCTCCCCCAAACTCTCTATTTCCTAGTCTCACTTCCCTCACTAAGTTAATGTATAGTCTCCAAAATTAAGATTAATAATTAATGAGAGCTTTTAACAAGTCAACAGCCTGGATACACTTTTTATATTTAAAAGTGATATAAAACTGACCACATTATTTTATAGTTAAGCAATTTGCTTTATCAAATACATAATATTAGACATGACATTTTTCTGGTTTGGCTTTATGAATCAAGGCTATATTTTATATTTCATAAGATTTAAAATTCCTAATTCTACAATTCCTTCTGGGTAGTCACTTAAAATAAAGTTATGTCTCTTTTCTTTATTCAGTAAAATCATGTTGGACAACATATACTATCCATTATCATAAACAAATACTATTTTTCAAAAGAAATAACCTCATTGGTATCTCAGCTTCTGACGATTTTATTTTAGGACAAAATACATGACTGAGAATTAAAGATCATAATGACATCCTTTTTTTTTGCTTAGAAAAAAATGTACTTCAAGTCTACCACATCTAATTTAGGAAGCAGCCCATCTAATTATGACAGATCTGGTTTCTAAGCAGATTTGCCAGAATTATCAAGGGGTATGAGTAGGGGAGTTATGACAGTTTAAAAACACAAAGATAACCCGTCAACCCAGTGCAAACAGGAGGGTATGTTTTATGGTTGTTGGATAGTGACCCTCCATTACTCCCAAAATCTCTATTAAATATAAAGCTTGCTAAGAATTAACCTGTCTGAATGAATAGATACATTTAGTCTTATCAGAACCTGCAGATTACATGGCCTAGACTTCTCAAATCAAGAACTTCTTTCTTGATACTGTCTTTATAAGATCATGATCCAGTTCATCCTACAAGGAAAATCACTTTATCTCCTCCTTCACCCACAACTTTTCTCCACTTTCTCACATATTTTGAAGGTGTGCTTCTCTCTTTCCTTATTTATCAACACATGAACAAGCTTTTCACATACCTGCTTCTCCTCATGGCTCCCAAAATACCAAGGATAATCACCTTATTAAATGAAAAACCAGTTGAAGTATATCCACTGCTGAGCACTTACCTTCAAAGAAATACCTGTAATTTAAAAAATACTCCTCAACCCACAAAATTGCGTGCCTATAAGCTGCAAAATGATCCATACAAATCAGGAAATAATGCCAGAAATACAAGTACAATCACTTATCTACATTGTCTACCCTTCCCTTTGTATAGATTCAAGTATCAAATAATGTTCATTCACTTCGCTTTTATTTTCAAGAGACCAGAAATACCAACCATTTAAGAATAAAACCCTTTTGCTTTTAAATTAGCACTCACTCCCACTCTCTGACTAAATAAAATTCCCAGCACACTTCACATCTTAGTATTTTAGGAGTGGGGAAAGTGCCTTGGGACAA
Source organism: Furipterus horrens (assembly GCF_987537825.1). Classification (NCBI taxonomy): domain Eukaryota; kingdom Metazoa; phylum Chordata; class Mammalia; order Chiroptera; family Furipteridae; genus Furipterus; species Furipterus horrens. The sequence continues at coordinate 75,036,040 of NW_028327180.1, forward strand.
AGAGGACTGGGAGAAGAAGACATGGTTGTGAAAATTTCATAAGTGTCAAATTCTTGGGGCAATAATAAGCAGTAACACTTACTTCTCTCATCTCTGCTCTAAAAGTTCACACCCATTTTATCACAATGACCACAAAAACACTGAACTTCCACGTGAAAGTATGCCCTGCACAATTTTTGCCCAAAGAAAGACAGCAGAATCATTCCAAGACCTGCACGTGGCACACACTGAGAACTGAGTTCAGAAGTGACCTTGACAGTGCTTCTCTCCAATCAATCTAACTTCCCTTGAAACTCACCAGGGGAGGAACTGCAGTGGGAAAGGAAGGAAAAAGAAGCTACTACTCTCAGCACACTCCTAGAGACATCTGGGACAGTGCTCCGTCACTTCATCTCTCCCTCTTTTCTCCTGACAATCCCTCATGCCAGTGTGTGCAAAACTGCTCTCTGACACTTAGCATCATCTTCCAATAACTAGAGCCCATTTTATTATTGTGTTAAAACTGCCAGTCTAAGATCTGTCATTACTCTACATGAAAACCTAATAGCAGATGCTCAGTTTTCTCCCTTTGATACATCATTCCTGAAGTGTCAAAAACATTACAGTGCATAAGCAATATCATCTAATTTGTGCTTGCTTAGAATTAGGTGTGAGATGAATTACAGACAGACGTGAAGAACTGGACAAACTGTAAAAGGTTTACTTAGTCTAGTAGACATTCCCACCAAACTTGGGTTGGCCAAAAAGTCTGTATGTTTTTTTCTGTAAAATAAAAGACACGTTTTTCATTTTCACCAATAACTATTGATTTGGATATTTTGAGTATGTTGGCTATCTCCCACGTGGTATAATGTTGATTGTTCTCAATTAATGCCTCAATTTGATCACTATGAACTTCAACTGTTCTACCCAACTGTGGAACACCGTCCAGAGAGAAATCTCCAGCACAGAACTTTGCAAACCACTTTTGACACATTCAATTAATCAGAGCACCTTCTCCATACACTGCACAAATCTTTTTTTACATTTCAGTTGCATTTTTACTTTTCTTGAAATAATAAAGCATAATATGCAGAAAATGTTGCGTATTTTCTTCCATCTTCAATATTAAAATGGCTATGGAAAAATTCACCAATTGGGTAAGATTTTTTTTTAATGCAGGCTGATTTGACAGCTGTTACAACATACTCTAACAAAATTGTTTCGAATGAAGTTAAAGACAACTAAGCACTACTACAGCCATCATACCAAAAAACCAAAAAAACATTTTGGTCAACCCAATACATCACTATCAATTATTATAAAATTATTAAAGATATGTTTATGTTAAAATCACATACCTACTGGCTTCTCGAAAACAATAAGTATTTTAAAGATCTCATCTTCTAAGTATTTTGTTAAATTCCTCAGTTTTTTTATTTAATCTTTATTGTATTTTTTCCACTACTATTTAGTCCCCTTATACCCCCCTCTCCCCCACAATCACCACACTGTTATCCATGTCTAGGAATCCTTTTTCCTTTAAATTCCTTAGTTTAAACTGGGAAGGAGAACTCCCTCTTTATTCTGATGTTATTAACTAGCATTTAAACTGAATTTCAAGACCTGCTGCTATCAATTGAGATTAAGCACACTACAGATGGCACAAATGGGAAGGGGAGGGATGGGAAAGAATAAGATTCAGCTTTGGGTGGGACAGAATACGATTCAGTTTTCACCATGTTAAAGCTGAAGTGTTTGCTAGCCATTCAAGTAGAGATGACAAGTACAGGGTAAATATAGCTGGAAATATAAATTTTGAAGTCATTATTAGTGAACAAAGGTATTTAAAGAATGAATGAGGTCACCAGGGGAATGAGGGTGGATGGAGAAGAAACTCCACAACCACACTTTTCTCCTACATCAGTCTGAGGAATTTATCAAATGGCAGTCAACAAAAAAAGGTTTATTTTCAAGGGTAGCATCCCCTTGACATCAAAGGCAGTTAAGCAAAGCATGTTCTATTGGGAAACTAATAAGAATAGGTCAACTTAATTAATTACAATAATCTGAGCCAAAGGAACTGTCAGCAATTAAGCATCTGCACACATGTGACTACCATGAGTCCATCATTCATCACATGTTTTCCATGTGAAGTAGGTGCTGGAGAGAGAGAGCCCTGCCCTACTGAAGTAAAATAAATAAAGAACAAATAAGAGATCATGGGACAATCAGAGAAGCTAGTTTTAATTTGGGGGAAATGTACAGATTATGTACATAAACTATAAGTCAGCCAAATAATCAATAAAAAGATAACCACAATAATTTTCTCTATCTTCATAGAGGTTTGGGTTACAATGTACATCTATCAAAACTCATCAAATAATACACTTAAAATGTGTAGATTCCACTATTTGTAAAATTTACCATTAAAAAGTTAAACTCTAGTTAATGACACGCATGCTGCAATGTTTAGAGGTGTAGTATACAAATGTCTGCAACTGACTTTGAAATTCATCAAAACATAACATGGATACAGGGATGGATGAATATGTGATAAAGCCAATATAACAAAATGTTGATCAACAGAGTCTAGGAAATGGGTATATATATATATATATATATATATATATATATATATGAGTGCACATTGTACAATTCTTTCAGCATGTCTGCATGAAAATTTTCATAATAAAATGTTGGGAAGAAAGGAAAAAATAAAATTACAATTGTAATTTGTGGTATTGGCAATATAACACACTATTCCTCTACTAGACCTACAGAATTGCATGGTGGTTAAGAGCTTGGACTCTGGAGCCAGGCTGGGTTCAAAGTGTAGCACCTCCACTTACTACCTTGAACAAGTCATTTAACCTCTATGCCTTAAAAGTATCAAACTCATGCTCTGAAGATAAAATGGGAATGTGTGTAAAGCACTTCAAGCAATTCCTAGCACATGTAAGTGCCAAAGTGCAAGCTATTTTACTACTATTACTACTAAATTTTTAAAATAATTCAACAAGGACTACTTTAATTTCCACCCTATGAGATGCTAGGGTGATAGGCCCCTGCCCTCAGGAGATTACAATTTAGCTGGAAATAAAACTTACAATATTCAATAAGTAACTAATAAAAGAGAATAAGCCCAACAATGTGAACTGGATGGTACCACCTAGATTACTGCTATTTCGAGAACAGGGAGGGCACTGAAGAATGCAGTGAAGAAATGAGCTTCAAGCTTGGTATAAAAGTACCAAGCTGGCAGGCTGCAAGGATAACCACAGACGACTCCCATAAGCGCAGCCACACACAGGTTGACCAAGGAAAGGTCCTCTGCGACCAGGAAGGGTGCTTAGATTTAACATGGTCAGCAAGAACAGCCAACTGCGGATTTCAGGAGATGGCTGAGCTATGATGATCAAAACAGTGATTTAGAAAAATGTATTTTGTCAGTTTTTCTTCTTTTGCTGAGAAAAACAAAACCCACAACTTCAACTATCAGAAAAGGGCTGCTAATGAAGATTGATAAGGGAAAGAGGTTTACTTAAAGAACAAGCAAAGGGTAAGAACCAATGGTTAGTTGAGACAGAACAAATGACTCTCCAAAATCTTTGCTCAAGAGAAATGGGCAACAGCCTGGAGCATGAGGGAAAAAGCAGTAAAAAAACAAACACCACCACCAAAAAAATAAACCACTCATTTACCCAGATGTACTAAATAAAACCATCCAACTTCCCATGTTAAATATCAGGTTTACACAATTAATCTCTGATCTAAAACTATTTTCTGAAAAGATACATAGCATCTCCATGCTTCCATATTTATGGCTTAAACCATATTTATGGCTTTCTTTTTAAGCGTAAGGACTTCCCCTCATGAATTAGACACACACAAAAAAAGCAGAACCATTTTCTACTTCGTAAAGTATGTGGCAAAGCTCTAGTTGGAGTTCCATTCACTCTAGTAAATGTTATCTCCTTTTCCAATTTTAACCATGTACTCAAAAATTTTGCAAGACAAGGAAGGGTAGTCTAAAACTATTTAACCCTGTGAGTGTCAATGTCGCTGTGAGCAACACTGACAAATTTTCCCAAAAATGCCAGCGTTGCTCCCAGTGGCTCTTTATTCAATGGCTATAAATGTAAATAACAATGGAATAATTCGTATCTTATGTTTTATTCTTTTTTTGTACCTCAGGTTATATATTGATGTAATTTTTTCTCATGTTGATCCAAATTTCGAATTACGCATGGCATTCAAATGGTTAAAAGTTTTAAACTTCTAGAAGAGTAATTTCTGACTCCCTAATGTGGTACAAATATTAAACAAATGCAAGAGCACAGTGTAGTGACAATCTGTTAAATTTGCTCCCTCACATACTACAGAAGAACTGCACTGTAAGGTTTAATTTGTTACTTTCATATAAGGAAGTTCATTAATGGTTTCACTGTTAGAAACCTCAGTGGAACTATTATTTTTTTGTTCAAAATATGTGAAAAGGCTGCCAATACAATTTTAATAAAAGACTCAAATGGTTACCTACCTCCCATCTTAATAACAAAAATTGAAGATGAAAATGACATCTTAAAGGGTTACACTTATAACAGTAACAACTTTCAAAAATTCAGAATCCCTTCATTACCAACCTAAATTTAACTCAATCATGCCTTTAGTTCCTACTCCATAATCAAATGCTTTTTCTTCAGAAAGACTTTCAGAAATCCTCATAAATAAAAGTTCTTCAATGTCTCAAATGAGAACATACATTTCTTTCTTTCCCCACATTTTCATTACAATCAAGAGTAGCTAATAAAAATTTATCCAATTAGGCAAATCATCAAAATTATCGTATGTCCAGGCTTTTTCCACAGACTTAAGAATTCTACATTTTTATTTAACCAAAGCAGGGGAAAAGCAAATAGGGAGAACCTACCAGAAATCAATTCTTGTTACTTTTTCCAGCTCTTTCTACAAGAAGAAAAGGGACATGCTTTTCCCTCCACTAAGAGAGTGACAAGTAGAGACCTGTCTCACCTACCAAGCACAGTATGGAAGTGTGGGTTCCCCACACACTCCCAAGCAAGTGTCCATGACAGAAAACTACTAGTAAAACAGCATTCCAAGGTTTGCCAGAAAAAGAAGGTAAAAACTCAGTAAGGTGTAAATTTTTTAGGAAACAGGCAAAAAAGAAAAAGTTTTACCCAGTATGTACTGGATTTTCTGTCATTGCTATTAAAGGGCTTCTGCTGATAAATTTGCAATTTACTGCATCCACAATAATATTTTTATATAGAAACTATAAAAGCTGGCTTGTACTGGACATTTTTACTTCATTAGAAAAAGAACCTCTCACTTGAATTTGTACAGAATCATATTCAATGCCTGCATTCAGAAACTTGTATATCCATAAATAAATTGCAGATACCCACACAAATTTTGCAGATGTGGGTAAAAATAAAACAAAATAAATATTCTTAACACTATTAATGAGTATAGAAATCCTGTAGATGTGATATCAATGAGAATTGTATAAGAAGGTTCATAATAGAATGCTATAGAAGGAAAGGCTCTGAAAACCTTTATTAAACTAGCTCCATGACTGGCCTTCTTCCTCCATCTATCCAGGTCAAATATATTTTGATCATAAGCAACTAAATGGCCTGTTTGAAAAGAATTTGTATAAAACCTAAAATCTCAAAGTCAGGCAATTAACTGCTACCCTGTATTTAACCATGTAATTTTTGAAAAGGAATTTGTGTTTGGAATATGCCAATTTATATGAAAATTCTCACTTGGAATGTGAAAATTCTTCCCTAGATGCACTCAGTTAAATAGTCTTTTCACTTTTTGTACTACTTTTGTATGTGCTTCATACACACAGCCACATTCCTTTTGAATATTTTCGTTCAGTCCTTAAGCAACAACTAAGAAGTATGTTGTACAGGTGTGTTATACAAGTATGACAGAGTTAGTATTTCCCTTCTACAGAGCAACCAACTAATGGAGGCTTTTAAGACTCAAATAGTCGATCAGTAATTCTTGATTAATAAAACTAATCGAGCACACAGTGAACGTAGACAATGTTATCATTCACCTATAAGCATAGCTAAGGCCAAAAAATAAAATAAAATCTGTTAGTGTTGAAACATAACTAAATTTAGACTAATTTCCCAATTTTAAACTAAAGTAAATATTTGCTAGTATAACCTGGTATGTGACAAAGTAGTATTTCAATTAAGAAAAAAAGGTTTATTAATAATTAGTACAGAATAAGTCACTAGAGCCAGCTAGAAGAAATAGTGACTCTGATGAATTTATATTATGTTGGCTTAGCTTATTCTGAAAATAATTTCCCAGAATTCCCGTCTCTGCACAATTCTAGTTTAGCCTGGACCACATGAGACATCCTTGACTGACATTTGGAAGGTGGAAATGATGGAGCAACCATTTGTTGTTAAATCCTCACTTGAGGACATGCCCACCGACTCTAAAGAGAGGGAGGGTGGCCTGGCACCGAACCTGCAACCCAGGCATGTTCCCTGACCAGGAATCAAACCTGTGACGCTCACTGGCCAGGCAGCAACCATCTTTTTTATGCTGGGATGGTAGGCAGAGGTGCAAGTTGTTTTGCAGGTCACACACATTGCTGATTTTCTGCTGGATCACTTTGTTAGGTGAAGCAGCAACCAAGAAGACCACAACTCCAACAGGATTTTCTCCTTCAGCTTTTCTGACTTGAAGCTTAGATAGGAGGCCAAAATGAGTTCCAGGCTGTCCTCATGGGATCCAGTTCAAGTTTCAGGGTAACCTATTTCACATATAGCATCCTCTAGTACTGACCATATCCCCTGCTAACGTCTGGCTCCAGCATCAGACACAAAAGAAACAAACTCACCTAAACTGTTTAATCTGTTCCCATGATTGCATATGGTCAAATCCCTGTAATAAATTCCTTACATTTTTTTCATAGTTGCTCTGCTTCTGTGATTGAACCCTCAGTGACACAAAGGGTGTATGTGTGTGTGATTCAAGGTGGGGAAGGCATTTTTACCCCAAACAGGAAATCCCCTTGTGATAAAACAAGAGATAAATAAGCATTCGTGAAAATAAAAACAAAACTTTGAAATAGTGGAAAGAAAGCCATATGCAATGTCAAAGGACAATGACAGATTCAGAAAAAATATCTGCCACACAGATGGCAAATACTAGGTTAATAGCTATAATATACAAAGAGTTCCGGGGAAAAAACAAAAAAGATACACAAACCATTAGAAAAATAAGCACTGCCCTGGCTGCTGTGGTTCAGTGGATTGAGCGTCGACCTGTGAGCCAAGTGTCGCTGGTTCGATTCCCAGTCAGGGCACATGACTAGGTTGCACGTCAGGTCCCAGTTGGGGGCGCAAGTGAGAGGCAACCACACAGAGATATTTCTCTCCCTCCCTTTCTCCTATCCCCTCTCTCTAAAAATAAATAAACAAATTATTTTAAAAAAAAAGAAAGAAAGAAAAATAAGCACTGGTATGAACAGGCAATTCGCAGAAGAACAAACCCAATGACTAGACAAGTATATAAAAAGATTATTTGAATTCAAAAGTGGTCAAGGAAATGCAAATTAGAGTAATAATGAGCATCATAACCATCAGAAAAATTAAAGCAAGTAACACCTATGGTTAAAATATAAAGATTGTTTTCTTATACTGGTGGTAGAACTGCAAGTAATTTGGCCTTTTGGGGGGAAATAATCTACTAAGATCCATTCAAATGAAAATGTGTATGTACCATTCAATCCAGCAATTCCATAGAAATAAAATTAAGAAAGTATCTCAAAAAACTAAAGCACAAACACTAGGTACTGCAACATTGTTCATGGTGCTTAAGAAAAAATTTTAAAGCAAACGCTTGTAAGAACAGGGTAGTTGCCGAACAACTGATAGTAAGTATATCTACATCATGAAATATTATTCAGCAATTAAAGAATTAGAAGTAAACCAGAAGACTTGAAATGATTTTAATGAGGAATTGCTGAACAACAAAATGCAGGTTTGTAGACAATAATCCCATTTTGATTAAGCAAACATCTTTTCAAAACAAACAAACAAACAAATCTATGGGTGAGGAGGAGACTGGTGACCTGTCATTTGTCATAGAACCAGAGAAAAGTATGGAGATGTTCATACCATACTGCTAACACTGGCTCTTTGAAGAGAAAGATGTGGGGTGAAGAGAAATCTGAGTCGAAAGAGGAAGGGGAGAGAAATGGGGGAAATAAGAGGACCCACCACTGGTATACAGATACTGTTTATGGAAAAGTTGTGTGTAGGTATAAGTGTACTGACTTTAAAAAGAAGATTATCGTTACCTTTATACATTTTTGTATTGTATAGTTGCATTTGTTAGAAGTATAGCCTAATTTGTTATGATTGTAATATTTTAAAAAGCAATTTAGGCTGTAGGAAATAACTATTATTGAACTACCATTATATAGCAGTCATTAGTTTCACTGGATCCTAGAAAGGAAGTGACAATCATGTAAAAAGAAAAAAAAAAGGCAGAAAATGGAAAAAGAATGAAGGCAGTGGAAGAGAAGATGTACAATGGAGAAGAGGCTGAAATCATTGTCCTGGACTGCTGCCCAAGAAAGATGTGAAAGAAAGCACCTCCCTGTGCTGAGCCTGGACACAGGAAATGTTAATATGGGTGGAGGAAGTCTGGCTATTGGCCCACAACCTCACAGGCAAGGCTCATATTCATAGGCATGCACTGAGGCACTGTTAGAAATAATGATATATCACACACACCACCACCACCACCATTCCAAAGGGTAATGCCAGGCCGGTAGAGGCCTCCACAATCCTGATCCAGAACTCTTTCATTACTGATTGGGTGGTACCTAAGTTAAGCAGACGTACATGTACGGACTGATCTCCCCGGCTTACAGACACTAACGATCCATCCTGCAATGTCCACCTTTACTAACAGGCAATGTAGCATCATCTCCCGTAATGACCAGCTGCCATGATCAACTAGACAACCTCCAGAGAATGTGAGGCCAAGGGCCCCAGAAAGCCTGGGATCAGTTACTAGCAGAATGGAAGAAAGGTTCCATGAGATAGGAGCCCAATAAGGAAAACAGAGAAGGCAATGTCAATTCTCTCCTGATTATTTTCTATGACATGCTCTAGACAGAGTATATTGTGTAATTATCCTGACCCTGAACTTTCCAGGCATATATCACTGGTAACATTACATTGCATGTTTCAACTGGCACAAGGCAAAGCGTACTTTTCGTTTGTTTGTTTATTGAACAGTCTTCTTTTTTCCTAGAGCTTAGCATACCAGTCTTTACATGGCTTTAGGTGATTGATGCTCAACAACTCCTAAATTAAATGTAAAAATTTTTTGTGCATGGCTAAGGTTAAAGATCCAATATATTAGTAAGCAGAATCTACTATGAGCCACCAAATAGGACCATTAGACAGGGTTTGTTGGGGTTGTCTTACATTTTTTTACAGTGGTTATAAACAAATTTTAAATCTGTAGAGATATCACCTTTAGGACTCCAATATCAGAAAGCATCACTTAACAAAAGTTAAAAAAGAACAAATGAAGGTTTTTCTGGGCAAGAACCAGGGTTAGGAGTCAAAGACCACTGGAATTATCAGATATGCAAAAGTGGAAGAGACTGCAGTGAAATGACAAAACCTTCAAATTTATGGTAAATAAAGACTACTTTTAACCATCTGTGATGAAAAAAGGTAATAAATTATGAAGAGTAAAGAGACTTCACACTCTGGAATAAACATTTCAGAGAAGATAGAACATGTCTATTGGCTATGTAGATAATACACTAAGATATGCTATCATTAATAGTAATTATTTGTTAAATAGAAGCAATCTCAATGTTAAACAGAACAGTCAATAATAAAGCATTTAACTAAAGGCCACTCCATCTGACTTGGTTGAGAAACAATTCAGACATGAAACAAGACACAATGATTATATTCCAGACATAGGAGGATTTCATTGCAATAAGGGACCATAAGCTGATGACACAGTAGAGAGAACAGAAACAGAAGCCTCTTAAATATCTAAGAAAGAAGCAGGAAAGCAAGGACAGATAGGAAACAGCTTTATTAGGAGTAAAAAAGAGGAATGCGGAAGGTTTTGGCCAAAAAGGATGATTTGAAATGATACACAGTGGCCATGAGAGCAAAGTATATATAATATTTTGGAAAACATTTTTTAAGGAAAAAACAAAAAAGCAAAAGTCAGCAAATTATCATAGTAAAGCCTGTTTTATAATTAAGTAATATAACTCTCAATACTGTCACACTGTATGATTTACAGTATCTACATAAAATATTTCTGGATGGAGATATAAGAAACTATAAGGGGAAAAACTAGATGGCTAGAGAATAAAAGAATGAGAGGGAACCTTATATACGCTCACTATATATTCTTTTATACCCTTTTAATTTGGAACCATATAGATATATTACCTATTCAAAAAAATTTTTAAACAACTTTTCATTAGGTATAAGAAATAATGCAGCCATAAGGACCTCAGCTCAACAGAGACCTACCTTTTTCAAAACAAACCTATGAGAGCCAGCAAATGAAACACTTTCCCATTACTCAGCTTTAGTTTCATTTCTGAAGCAACTAACCATTAATTCAATCAGCAAATTCAAAGGTAGCATCTGAAGGCAATTGTTCATATCTCCTAAGTGAAGAGTGATAATTCCAACCAGCCATGTGCCCACTTCCAAGTCAGCCTGGATTAATGATAAAAGATTTTTCCTAATGAGATTTTTCTCTTCAGCCATTTTATAGCTCCAAAGAGAGACAAAGATTATGACATGAAAAGGAAAGAAAACTTCTAGATCTCACACTACCTACTCCAATGTCTTTTTATATTACATAGGCAATGCCTAAACTTATTTGGTTAATTATTTAACCAGCCCAAGGGTATATAAATTGTCTTAAACAATGGGTCAGCAGGTATATTAATAATGCCAGCATAAGTCTTATTCGTTACACCAATTTCTTCTAGTGCTAGAAAGATGTCCTAATAAACTAGAGAAAAAATATAAACATAACTTGTAGAAAATGAACAAGAAAAGAAACTATATGGATAGTTACAGTGTTCAAATAAAAAAATCTGTTTCAAATGCAATCATCAAATAAATCCAAAATGGATGGAAAAAAATAATGAAGAGATTTTATACAGAGATGCCTATACAAAACTCAATTCAGAGAATAAACACTGACAATCCAGAGCCTCCCCTCCCCATGCGAGACAACTCAGAATTAACTATAAAGAAGTATGCCAAACCCAAGCAAAACGTACATTTTAGTAGTAAACGGGACATAGTATGAATCTGGGAATAAGGCCACCAACTTCAGGCAAGACAGTTAAGACAAACATAGAGCAATAAAATAACCTCTGCAATACAATCAGTAGAACATACATGCTAAAAATTAATATGGTCTTTAGACATTATTAGCAGAATGCACATAAAAAAGGGACAATTCTCCATATGTATTTGGCCACTGCTGAAAGAGAAGGGGGTAGGTAAAGGGAGGGAGAGAAGGAATTAAACTCTCACTCAGCAGAATGAGAAATGCAACTACTCTTAAGAAACCACTGAAAAGCAGAACAGGTTAAAACAAAATTTAAAACAAGACAGAAAAAAAAAAAAAAAAAAACCAAAGAACTTGAAGTCTTAAACCATTCAAAATACTAAAATTTATTGGTAATAGCACCAGTAGTATTTTAACAACAGGGACTGGTTTACACCCTCCCTACTAAGCTGTGTACATATCACACATTATCAACATCCCCAACTCAGTGCTGAGGCGACTGAGACTTGGGGGAGGTTTAGGTACATCTTTTGGTGTTAAGAACTAAACAATGTTGCTCCACAGAAAACCCCTTCAAGGAAAAATTTATCTTAATGCCAACAATCTACACATACTGGAAACAAATAATTCAAATATTTCTGGAGGGAAAACAAAGCTACAAATTGGGTAAATTTTACCAACTCAGAAGCAGGACCACAAAATCCCAGCTAAGCAAAGAGATTTTTGGAGCCACTTGATTTATCTCCAAAAATGGAAGTAACAGTAACCATCCAGATAACGTCAACAAGAGATATACTAGCCTATACAATCTGTCATTTTCAGCTTCTCAGTCTCAGGCACAAAAAGTACCAACTTCATTAGTACCAAGCTCCAAGCTGCAACAACAGAACTGCGAGCTCCCCAAATATTTTCTTTCTATAATTCATTGAAAATTTACTTGGGGTAGCAAAGTCTTGATCCATCTCCCAGGATATCAATTCAGAGATTCCCTCCCCCAAACAGGCTTCACAGGTACTTGCCCACACTGATCTGAGAGTGAGTGACTGTCTCTACCAAAACACATCTCTCTTACTTCCTGCCACAGTACTTGAAATTCCACCATCATGCTTCTCTATGAGTACTTAAAAAAAGAAAAAGAATACAAATAACCCCAAATAAAACAATAGTAAGAAGTGGCGGAAAGGAATAATATTTGACTTTCTCAATCAACAATTTGACTAAGAAATTATGACAACTAAAAAGAAATGTTTTCAGTGCCCCCCCCACCCCCAGTTGCAGAAAAAGCATAAGAATTTTCAGAAATTCCTCATCTTACAAGAATTTGGTTCTGGTGCCTGTTACAGTTTGGTTTGGTAGCAAGCATCAGTAGATAAAAGGAACTAACTACACAGAAAGTGAACATTAATGGGAAAACCCTAGAAAAAAGTCATTATGGGTAATCTGACCACTTGTTTGTAGTTATAATTTTATATTACATACACAGAGTAGATTAAAGTGAGACTTATTTTCTGCTTGTAAAGTTCTTGCTGGCTTCTATGATAAAAGTCTCAGGACCACTGAAAGCTATGAGGAGGCTGGTGACTTTGGTCTACACTTCATCAAGCCAGCCCCTTGGATTGACCAAAGTTGGTAGATTTGCAGCTAGCTCCACTGGGCAGCAGTAAATCCTACAGGATCAGCTAGGCTGGTCTGGCAGGTGTACCACAGGAAAAGCATGTGTGACACAAACTGAAAAATCCATGCTATGTAGCTACAAGTACTATTCATGGAAGTAAAAAGAGCAAAAATCTACTGTAGATAAAGTAATTCATGTTGCTTAAAACAAGCGATTTCACTTACGACCTGTTATATCTTCCATGCAATCCCTTCAAGTTCAAGTGGGCTTACAATAGAACTATGAGACACTACCATGTATTTATGAGCACCATGATTTCAACCCTAAATCGATTACATTCTTCTGAACACACACACATCCCTAAAAAGGCTATGTAATTAATTAAAAGCTGATGTCTTTTCAGAGTTATATAATCAAATTAGGTGCTTATGTACAGAATCTTCAAATTAAAAATACAAAATATTTTAAAATGTGAAAAAGGGCCAACGATATGCATATTGTATAGCACTTTTTCACAGACAAAATAAAAATGAAATAATAGCTTGAAATAATAATGTTCTTATCTGATTTCTGAGGTTTCTTTAAAAACTATTTTTAATTCACAACCTTAACATGACATATTCATAATTTAAATGAAATAGCCAAAGAAAATTGCAGGCCATTAGACTGTTCAATACAAAGTCAAGAGATCAAAGAGGCCAACTTTGTGCACAATGTAGGTGTAGCCGATGTCATTCTGATGGCAATAAGAGACAAGAACCTCATTTCAAGATAGGGAGAACATTACTTCATATAGGATAAGAAACTGCCTTGACTCCTACAGGAAATACAATTTAAAATACACATCCCATCATTAGCATACATATATGTGGAAAAGGATGTGAATATTTTTAAACAGCTTTATGAAGATATGCAATTTATTGCCCTGACCAGCATGGCTCACTGTGTTAGGCATCATCCTGCAAATCAAAAAGTTACCAGTTCAATTCCGAGTCAGGGCACATGCCTGGGTTGCAGGCCAGGTCCCCAACTGGGGACATTCGAGAGGTAACCGATTGATGTTTCTCTCCCTCTTTTTCTCCCTCCCTTCCCCTTTCTCTAAAAATAAATAAAATCTTCAAAAAATTCATTATTAAAAATATGTAATTTATTAAGATATAATTCATATACAATACACCCAGTAATGTGTACAACTCATTTTTAGTATATTCACAGATAATTAAAACCATTTCTGTCACAAAAAACAAACAAAAAAACAAAAAAACTCTACTCTCCCTGATCCATGCGGCTCAGTTTGTTGGGCATCATCCTGCAAAGCAAAAAGTCACTGGTTTGATTCCTGGTCAGGGCATGTGCGTGGGTTGTGGATTCTGTCCCGGGTCAAGGCACATACAAGAAGATCAATGTTTTGTTTCACTCACACATTAATGTTTCTCTCCCTCTTTCTCCATCCCTTCCACTCTCTAAAAATAAAACCTCAAAACAAAACTAACAAACAACAACAAAAAAAAAACCCTGTACCTTTTAGCTATCACATCCTTGCTTGTGAATATTTAAGTGCTAAAATTTAAATATCCAAGACATAGTAAACACACTTGATTATGTTTAAAAGCTCAAGATTTGTTGTCTCTCCTTAAACCTAATTTTTAGTATTCAGTCTAAATTTTCTCCTTATATCTCCAGTATCAGAATTTATCTACCCTCTTTCAGAAGGTTCTTTAGATAACTCGTATTTGTGAAAAAGTACACAACCCCTCCCACATACAAATGCACCACTTTTAAGCACCTACCAACAATTAAACAAAAATACATAAAACAGAGCCTATAACACATTTTTAAATTTTTAAAAACACTACATGCACGACAAATAACTACTCTTATTTTATGGCACATGCCTTTCTTGGATTTAGAAAAGTAGAAACAGGCTCCAAGTCCCACTGTGCCCAAGTTATTTAACAGGGCCTAAAAGAATGCTAGATACTCTCTTCCTCCACCCACATTATACACCCCCTGAAACTGTTGATTCACCAGATTCTCAGCTGCCAAAGAAAGTAAACTAGCTTAGTGTCTGACATTTCTTTTTGGCAGTCATTAGTCCTTAATGTGTCACTGTCTAGAGGCTAAATGGAATAGTTTCACTGGTTTTCTACTTTAACAGATCATTTTCTTGGGCCTGAAGATATGTACCAAAGGCTAAATCTACCCTACAAAGAAGCCACCAATCAAAGAAGCTATAATATAAAAATAATAATATGATCAAAACACCACTCTCTCCATAAGCCTCTTATCACTAGAGTCTGAACAGTAACTTTCTACACATGAGCAAATTAATGGGGGGAAAAGCTAACATTTCCCCAAGACCTCTGGCAATGTCAGTGAACCACCCACCAAGAGAGGAAAACTAGCCAGACTTGCTTGTAAAATGGTGCTTTTCATGGTATTTCACTCCCACCAAGCCAAGAGGTTTGCCATCCACTGCACATTTTTAAATTCCTGATTTTTTATAAGATTTATATTTAAAGAGAGGGGAAGGGAGGGTGAAAGAGAAGGAAAGCAACACTGCTATGTAAGAGAAACATCAACTGGCCACCTAGCCCACAACATAGGCATATGCCCTTACCAAGAATCGAACCAGCGACCATTCATTCTGCGGGATGACACGCAACCAACTGAGCCACATTAGCTGGAACCAAATTCCTAATGTTAAATCTATTATTGTTGCTCCCTTAGCCCACCACTTCTCAATGCCAATCAATGGCAATCTTACCTTTCTGCTTTGTATAGCCCATTTATTATAGTTTTATACTTGCTCCAGTGCTATATAATAATAAAACAATTTCATTTATGCTTTTTCAAACCTCTATTGTACCAACATCATCTCTGCTATGACAGATCTCATTCTCAGTTTTGCCCACAAAACAGCACCAAAAAAGGAAACACAGAGAAATACAATAGTGGATAGGATGTTTATATTCAAACAGGCTTTCTCTAGTTAGAGGTCATGTCTTTTAATAATCAGCAGGAATCTAAAATCATGTTGGCGAACAAAATAGTGTTTAACCAAAAATTGTGTTGTGAGCATTTGCGATCTTGCTTCCCGGCAATTGTCCTCAGTTTTGGCTCAAAAAAAAATCTTATAGAATTTAAAAGAAAAAAAAAGGGCATTGAGCCAACTTCTCAAGTATAAGAAACCTGAAAAAAACAAGTCATACCTCATCCCTGCTAAGGAAGCTCTGATTACAGTAGTCCCTCTCTATATCACGGTTCACTTATCATGGCCTCACTGTATCACAGGAATTTTAAAAATATTATATTATCACGGATTTTTCACTGTATCGCGGGATTTTGTGGTACTGGATACATATGTTGTTAAAGTTACGTAGGTTTAAGAGTGTAGAATATGTTTAAGAACATAAGTAGTGTTTATAAAAGTGTGGAAAAGGTTAATAAGGGAGTTGGAAAAGGTTAATAAAGAACTGGGAACGGTTTATAAAGCCTTAAAATAGACTGGAGAAGGGTGCAACCAGCTAAGAGGAGGACCCCTAGGTATCCTGTTTCGCTGCTCCCAAGGCCAGCTGCCCAGCTATAAGTGCATTATTGTATACATGTGCCCTTGAAGTACACCGTTTGTCACTAGATCAGATTTGAGTTCTTATTTCTCCAAAAAGGGTGTAACTAGTATAACCATTGGATGATGCAGAGTTTTCTTGGTTAAATTCTCAGTAATCACTTTTTTAGAAGGTCAAAAATGGTCATTACTTAATATCTAGCCCCTTCAGTATTACCAGAGTCATTACCCTCCTGAACCATATTTTTAAAGCTCTCCTGTGTATACAGTAAGAAATCTTTTGTTTCTTATCTACCTGACTATAATGTAATTTAATACTGATGTTTACATTGTTCATTAGGTCCTGAATGGATGAAATTTAATAAATGACAGTACAGTATTCCATCAGTTATTGCGGGTATTACGTTCTAGACACACCCCCACGCGATAGGTGAAAATCCACGAAGTAGGAACCCTACATTTATTTTAGTATTTATATATATTTTAAGGTTTTATAAACCCCACACACTTAGAAACCATTCCCAGTCCCTTATTAACCTTTCCCACTCCCTTATTAACCTTTTCCACACTTTTATAAACACTACTTATCTTCTTAAACATATTCTACACTCTTAAACCTACGTAACTTTAACAATATACATATACAGTACCACAAAATCCCGCAATATAGCAAAAAATCCGCGATAAATAAATATAATATTTTTTTAAATCCTGCGATACAGTGAGGCCACGATAAGTGAACCACAATAGAGAGAGAGGGACTACTGTAGTCATAATTACGACAATACATCCTTTTACAACTTTTCATTATGGGATTTCTAAACATAAAGAAAAGGAGTGTAAATAGTAAATTAACTTCCTTATGCAACATCACCATGCTTTAACAACCACCAACTTTCTGCTTTCTTGTTTCATTTACACCCTTTAGTTAGGGGATTTTTTTTTTTTCTGGAATATTTTAAAACTAAGACCATGTTATTTCGTAAGAGATTCTCTTGTGTGTACCATTCCCCATAAACCTATGTCCATATCTGGATGTTCAAATCTTGTCAAATCATGAGGGTTAAAAGAACTGCCACTTGAGTAAAACCTCAAGTCAAAAACATATAGTTAATGGCATTCATTGTTGTTAACCCTAAAATTAATGTAATTCTTGATTCAGAGTGGTTTTAAGAAAATGGCTAATTCTGCACTAGCTGGGAAAACCTAGTCATAAAGAATAGTTTGATTCTAGCATCTAGAGTTTGCCAAAATGAAAGAGCTATAGAGCCTTCAAATAAAGTTAATGAATGGATGGAGTCAATTTTTTAAAACAATATAAGTATAAATTTCAGTTTTAAAATTTGATTTTTTTCTGAATGCTACAAAATTTAGTATTGCTTTAAAAAAGAAAAATCCACCCTGATTGATGTGGCTCAGTGTGTTGGGCATTGTCCCACAAACTGGAAGGTGGCTGGTTCAATTCCCAGTCAGGGCACATGCCTGGCTTGCTGGCCAGGACTCTGTTGGGAGAGTGTGAGAGACAACTGATCGATGTTTCACTCCCTTTCTTTCTCCCTCCCTTCCCCTCTCTCTAAAAATGAATAAATAAAATCCTTAAAAAAAGAAAAATCCAACAAATGTCTTGCTAAAGTTTTGAGTCCATTTCCTCAATTAAGAAACTTTAATAGTCTAAAAATGGTGGGGGGCGGGGGGGGGGGGGGCGCAAGAGGATCCTTTATTAAAACAGAAATCACTAAATAAGGGTATATACGAATGGTCAACTTTTTAAAAAATTGATTTGAAAGAGAGAGAAACACCGGTCAATTGTCTCCTGTGCATGCCCCAGCTGGGAATCAAACCCACAACCTAGGTATGTGCCCTGACCAGTGATCAAACCCACAACATTTTGGTGTATGGGACAACACTCCAACCAACTGAGCCACCCTGCCAGGGTTGAATGACCAATCTTTAAAAACCAAACAATTTTCCCATATATAATGGCTTTTATCTTTTTTTTTTTCCACCAATAACACAGAATCATTTATTTTTTATTTTGTTTCCTTTTACTGATTCCAGAGACAGGGGAAAGGAAGGATAGAGAGAGGGAGAGAAATGTCAGTGTGAGAAACATTGATGGGTTGCCTCTTGCATGTAACCCGACTAAGGACCAAATCTACAACCCAGGCATGTGCCCTGACCAAATCAAACCCTTGACCTTTTTTTGCTTTGTGGGATGACGCCCAACCAACTGAGCTGCACCAGCATGGGCAATAATACAAAATCTTAAATGTAATGTAAACAAATATGTTCTGCTTCCCAGCATCGAGTATGTTATTATGAGCTTTGCAGATTATAACTGGGTGTCACTGGTCAAATATTTATGATTTTTCTCATAAAATATTTCAAGTTATTTTACATCAGGGAATAATAATGTTCATATAGACACAAGATCAAGGGCAAGCCAAAACATAAGTCTTTTTATTCCTAGAAGATGAGTTTCATATTTGAATCTACAAAACCGATAATTCTTTCTATAGCAGGGAGAAGTAACTCAGGACAAGTATGCTTTGCAGTTAAATTTAAAAGATAATTAAGAAGTCTTGAAATAAGATGCATTCTACTTGGTACACTATTACGAACTGCAAATTACAAAACCAAGTCAGGATATCTGCAACTGGAGTAAAAAACCAGAACAGGAAGACAATCATTTCAACACATCTGAAAATAATACTCGTAAGACAATTTACTGCCCCGAGGTTGTTTCAGCATAAAGCAACTCAAAGGAAGTATCTTCCTTACAGTATGTCTCCAAATCCTGACATTATGAAAAGGTCCTAATGCCATCTGTAGAAAATGGCATTAAGTTCTCAGCAGTCTTTGATTCTAAATAACCAATATTCAATATTCCACTTTAAAATAAATAAGCTATTTTGTGACTGCCAAGTACTTTCTTAGTGGTCATCAGATGTAAACACGGATTCAGCCCCAAAATAAACAGAAAGAATAAGAAAATTCACTCAGAGAAGAAAAACATCACATTCCACAGTCTTTCACCCTCCTGTTTTTATATTATGACTAAGAAATATGAAAACCAAAGTAACTTTCAAGAGAGCAGGCCTGAAATCAGAAGAGAGAAAATTTCCAGGTATACAGTCTCTGGAAAGGACAGTTTGGCAACTCTACAAGTGTTTATTAACTACTTTAAGTCCTCTAAAACACCTAATTGAGATCAATGGGCATTAAAATATTAGGACAGAAAGTTACGATTGATGAGCTTTTACTTTTACATGTTTGTCACACATGGGCATTGTAAGTTGGTCCCAAAACACCTAGTTTGCTACATTTTACCAATTGCATTATTTTAAATTAATCAATTTCTTATCATCAACATATGACAACTTTGCCAAAAGTAAAGCCTACTCCTTGAGCCCAAAAGAATGAGGAAGAATTGTATTATAATTTTCTAAAATAATACTAACTTTTATATGTATAGCACTTTATAGTTTTATACTCACATCAAATATGGTATCTCCCCCACTTCAAATGAGGAAGAAAAAAATCAGCTGTGATCAGACCCATGAATTACAATCATGCAGACTGGTGGTGAAGACCATCTCTTTGGCTCTTTGCTACAGGAAAAACGGAGCAGCCATACAAAGCCAAAAAGGACCTGCCACAAGAGACAGGAGAGCAGCCCGTCCGGATACCTTTTCACCATATTAGCTACACTCTCTGCTCTTCTGTTTCAAGGCATTTTCATATTTCTATAAAACCACTACCCATTATTCCATCCTCATCATTTTACTTGGTCTTCTTTGTGTGGTTCTCTGTACCTTTTAACAAGGTCAGGTAGAGGGGTACTTATTATTGATCCCATTTTATAGCAGAGAAAGCACTGGGGAGGTTACCTGATCGCACCTTACTGAGTCATATTCTGTGAAGCATGAGCTTATTGTCCACTGCCTATGGCATCACATGTGAAGAGCACCATTTGGAGTAGCTCTGGACTAAATATCAAAAACCTTAGTTCTAGTCTTAAGTGGGTATGATCATGATCAAGTTAATTTTCTAGTTTCAGCCTTTTTTGAAAATGAGTGACTGGGTTTCAGTTCTGGTAAAATAAAGTAAACACATTCCACCCTGTCTATACCACTGAATGCAACTAAAAATCCTTGGCAGAATGGAAATAAGAAAGGACCAAATCCACAATTGTACTTGAAGACTGCAACCTCTTTCAGTGAAAAACAAGAAGATAATCAATTAATCAATCAATCAATAGAAAGACTCCATCAACAGCAAAATATATATATTTTTTCAAGTACAGACAGAAACATTCACAAAGATAGCACTAAGTCATTATAAAACAAACCTCAATAAGCAATTTAAAGAATTGAAATCTTGCAAAGTATGTTCTCTGACCATACTGAATTTGAATTAAATTAAAAAATCAATAGCATAAACATAAGAAAGCCTCCAAATATTTGGAAATTAAACAACATACTTCCAAAGTAATCCACTGGTCAAAAAGGAAGACTTAAGGAAAACTTTAGAATATTTTGAACTGCCCTGACTGGTGTGGCTCAGTGGGTTGGGCATTGTCCCACAAAGCAAAAGGTCACCAGATCAATTCACGGTCATGGCACATGGCTGGGTTGCAGGCCAGGTCCCCAGCTGGGGGCAAATAAGAGGCAGCCATAGAAATCTCTATTGTACACTGATGTTTCTCCCCTTCATTTCCTCCTTCCCTTCCCCTCCCTCTAAAAGTAAATAAAACCTTTAAAAAACTAAAAACCATCTATATCCTTAAGAATGCCTAGATTAAAAAAGAAAGAAAAAAGATGAAAAGTCTCAAACCAATAACCTAAGTTCCCACCTCAAGAAACCATTAAAGGAAAACCAAAATAAACCTAAGGGGAACAGAATAAAGAAAATAATAAAGAGCAAATATCAGTGAATTTGAAAATAATAGAGGAAATCTATGAAACCAAAATCTGGTTCTTAAAAAAGATCAATAGTTACAAAAGATCAATAGAAATGATACTTCCGGCAGCCAGACTGACCTCAAAAGAGAGCAGATATAAATTACCAACATCAGGAATGAATTAGAAAATATGGCTACAGATTCCCCCACAAACATTAAAAAGATAATAGGAGAATGATGCAAACAAGTCTTAGCATATAAAATTCGACTAATTAGATAAAACAAACCACTTACTTAAAAGGCACCAACTTCCAAAATTTATCCAAGAAGAAATAGATAACCTAAATAACCTTATATCCATTAGAGACATTGAATTTGTAATTTAAAACCTTCAAAAAATTTTATTAGCTGGACTAGATTAAGGCTTGACAAACGTCTGAATAGGACCAGATAGTAAATAAATATTTCAGGCTCTGGGAGCCATTCTGTCTCTCTGTCACAAATACTCAACTATGCCGTTGTAGTGGAAAAGCAGCCACAGATGACAAATAAACAAATAGGCATGGATGTGTTCCAATAAAACTTTCATTTACAAAAACAGGTGGCAGCAAGACTTGACCTGAGCACTATAATTTGTCAACCATTGCACTAGCTGATAACTGATGTCACTTCTAAATTCTAAACTTTACAATTTTATACTTCCATGGTCAAAAAATCACTTTGATATATAATAGTTCAATAAAAGGAAAACACAGCCCTGGCTGGGTGGTCCAAATGTTTGGAGCATCATCCCTTATATCAAAAAGGTTGTAGGTTTGCACTGGCTGGTGTGACTCAGTGGTTAAGTGCCAATGTGCAAACCAGAGAGTTGTCGGTTCAATTCCTAGTCAGGGCACCTCCCCAGGTTGCAGGCCAAGTCCCCAGCTGGGGGCATTTAACAGGCAGAGGGTAAATTTACCTCTTGCACACTGATGTTGCTCTTTCTTTATCCCTCCCTTCCCCTCTCCAAAAGTAAATAAATAAATAAATCATTAAAAACTAAAACAAAAAAAAGTTTGTAGCACATGCCTAGACTGCAGGTTCAAGCCAGTTGGGGAATGTATGGGAAGCAACAGATCAATGTTTCTCTCTCTGAAGTCAATTTTTAAAAAAACCAAGTCCTCAGATAAGGATAAAAAAAAACAGAACAACATATCCTCAGGTGAGGATTAAATAAACAACACATGCTATTACTGCACAGGAATTAGTGACTGTTTTGACTTGTTAGAAATGTATACTACAATAAACAAAAAAACACAACTCACCACTTCAGTCAAAGTAGTCTTGAATGAATCCTTACCTCAAAAAAATGAAATCAAGATCGTAGGGGAGACTTCCGGCCAAGATGGAGGAGTACACAGGCACGCTGCATCTCCCTCCACAGTTAAGAAGGAATACAACTACCTCAAAACTATAGACAACCAGAAGTTCCAGAAAATCAAACTGCATGGAAGTTCAGCAAACAAAGATATAAAGACAGGTAGAAAGGGCGGAGCCAGGGCAAAGAGGACAGGGTGTGGTAGCAGTGGCAGTAGCAGCTGTGGCAGCGGCAAGCCAGGAGAAAGAGCAGTCACACATTTTAAAAATCAGGAGGGACACCTGGGGAGTGTTACCAGCTCCTCACCTAACCTCGCAGCCCACGGTCCCAGCACCGCGGAAAATCAAGCCTCATTGCTTCTGACTGTGCAGGCCAGTGGGGGTTGGGATGGAGGCAGAAACTGCGGGTCTCAGCAGAGTCTGCTTGTTTAAAGGGCCCCCACGGTCCTAAAATGTACACAGACCCACCCACTCTGGGAACTATGGCCAGGGCAGCAGCTGGAGGGGCGCCAGTCTGATGCGGAAGTAGGAGAGGTGCCTGGAAAAGGGGCGAGTGCTGGGCAGGCGGCATTGTTCCCTCTCGGACGCCTCCCCAACATACAGCGCCACAACGTGGTTAAACAGGTCTCCTTGTACTGAGGAATCCCTAAGGCTCCGCCCCTTACAACGTAACAGGAGTGACACCTCTACCTGGCACACGGAGGCAAACACACACAGGAGCCTGTCAGAATGAGGGGGCAGAGAAGTATGGCCCCAAAGGGGGAACGGATCAAGGTTCCAGTGGAAGAACTAATCAACGAGGAGAGAGCCAACCTAACAGGTGAGGAGACAGACAACCTAACAGATGCAGAATTCTAAACGCTGGTAAAGATGCTCACAGACTTGACAAATATGCTTGAGTACAGCAAACGCATAAGAGAAGAAGTGAAGGCTATGCTAAGTGAAACAAAGGAAACTCCACACAAAACCAATGGTGAAGGGAAGGAAACCGGGGTTCAAATCCATGATTTGGAATATAAGGAAGAAAAAAAGTCAACCAGTGCAGAATGAGGAAGCAAGAATTGAAAAAAATGAGGAAAAGTTCCCAAATTTTGCAAAGG
This sequence comes from Furipterus horrens, assembly GCF_987537825.1. NCBI lineage: Eukaryota > Metazoa > Chordata > Mammalia > Chiroptera > Furipteridae > Furipterus > Furipterus horrens. Next base: position 75,059,925 of record NW_028327180.1, read on the forward strand.
AGATGAACATACAGGTCCGGGAAGCACGTAGGGTCCCGGGTGAGCTGGACTCAGAAGGGACCACTCCAGGACACATCATGACTGAGATGCCAAGGGTGAAAGATAAAGACAGAGTCCTGGCGGCAGCAGGAGAGAGGCAGTGAGTTGCCTACAGGGGAGTGCCGGTGGGACTGTCAGCTGATTTCTCAGAGGACACTTTGCAGGCAGGAAGGGACTGGCAAGCACTGTTCAATGTGATGGGAAGCAACCTACAACCAGGATTACTCTATCCAGCAAAGTTATCATTTGGAATGGAATGGCAGATGAAATGCTTCCCAGACAAGGTTAAGCTAAAGGAGTTCATCATCACCAAGCCATTATTATATGAAATGTCAAAGGGACTTACTTAAGAAAAAGAAGATCAAAACTATGAACACTAAAATGAAAACAAACTCACAGCTATCAACAACAGAATCTAAAAAATAAAAACAAAATCCAACTAAGCATTGAGCATCGGCCTGCGAGCCAAGTGTTGCTGGTTCGATTCCCACTCAGGGCACATTACTAGGTTGCATGTCAGGTCCCCAGTTGGGGGCACAAGTGAGAGGCAATCACACAGTGATGTTTCTCTCCCTCTCTTTCTCCTTTCCCCTCTCTAAAAATAAAATAAACGAATAAGTAAAATTTTTTTTTAAATTTTAAACAAAACCAAACAAAACAATCCAACTAAGCAAACCAGAATAGGAACAGAATCATAGGTATGGGGATCATTTGGAGGGTTATCAGCTGGGGGGGAGGGGAGGGAGATGGGGAAACGGTGCAGGGATTAAGAAGCATAATCGGTTGGTACAGAATAGACAGGGGGGTGTTAAGGATAATATAGGAAAGGGTGAAGCCAAAGAACTTACATGCACAACCCATGGACATAAACTAAGGGGGGTGGGATTGCTGGAGGGAAGGGGGGTAGTGGGCAGAGGGGAGCAAAGGGGATAAAAACTGGAACTACTATAACAACATAATCTATAAAATATACTTTAAAAGAAAAAAAATGAAATCAAGACACGGTGAAATATGCATAATTTCCCCTATTAATATGCTTTAAAAATACAGTATATGATTATAAACAAAACCTAAAAATCCACGACACTCAAACCTAAAACTCCAAGACACATAAAACTAAGGATTTTGAAACATGGAATTATGGCCACAAGAAACTGTCAAAGATGTAGGGGGAAATGTAGAAGAATATTTATATTGCCTATCATCCCATCACCTAGCGACAATTACTAATATTCTGATATATGTATTTAGAGGTTACCCTTTTAATCCAGAACATTTTCTATATATGAAATCTTTGAAGCCTGCTTGACATCTAAAGAGCAGAAAGTAATACCAAGTCAGTAGTAGGCAGACAGACATGAGCAGAGCAAGGACAATGGGCCAGGTATAGAAGGACACCTGGGCGGAAAGCCCTAGGGTACCCAGCAATGGGCAAAATTGGGGAAAAAGGACCTTGCCTGCAGGGTAACCTTTCCTCTCCTAGCATATTGCTGGTCATGCAGTTTTAGACCCCCTGACCTTTCATATCACTGTTTATGAAGCTCAGACCCTCCCTTGACCTTTTTTCCGCTGGCATGTCACTAGTCATGTGGCTTAGACCCCCTTAGTGGGGGAACAAAGAAGGGGGCTGGAATAACCCTTAAGCATTAAGCTCCCCCAGGACAATGAGGTTTTGACCCTCATCAAAGACATCTAGTCCACAGTTGTTTCACCTCCAGGCCCAAAAAAGCAGCAAAACCAGACAAGCAATGCCATGGCTGACCCCAAAACTAGCTGCCCTGGCGCCGACCAGTCAGTGGAGACCACAACCACAAAAGGACACACCTTTAGGGAGTACACCTGCACCTTTCTGGTCCCCCTCCTTTCCCCTACCCAGGATGGTACCTTTACGTTTCTCTTTTCTAAGCTTCACGGACCCTTCCTTTACCTCTATTAACTTGTTTCCTGAGCCTATTTCTTCTACCACTCTCTTCTACCACTCACTTCTACCTCTGTGACATTCTAAATAAACTTTCTCTTACACTTTGAGTCTTGGCTCTAAATTCTTTCTTAGCCAGAACTCCAGCACCAAGGTTGCTGAACCAAGGTCCAGTCTGACTCCACTGGTCTAACACCTGCCACCGCTGCCAACACAAGGAAAGTCTAATGGCAATCTTGTGGAGGATACAGCCCTATCCATCTGCAGCCTGAAACTGGGCAGGTTTCCATATCTGCTTCGTCATTCTGATTTCAAGAGACCACTCCACTATTGCTCCATTAGGCCAGTACCACTTCATCTAATACATAAATGTGCATCTTTTTGCATATAAGAGGTTAAAAACTTGCCTATTAAATACTGCAATTCATAATGCCAGAGTAGCATACATAGGAAGTACCTCAAGCCTCTTAGAAAGCAATACAAATTATGACTAGGATAAGATGTCATCTTCAGAATTAAGGTTTTTTAAACCTCTCATCCATTAAAAAAAATAAATAAATAAAATCACATTAATTTTTAACACATAAGTTTCAAATAAATGTTGTTCTGTCAAAAGAAGCAAGTCCTACATATGCTGAAATTTTGTATTCAATGCAACACCTATTTAAATCTAAATTTTCCCAAGTAAGCTAGGCAGTTCACAGAAAAGCTTATACTAACAATCAAAATCACATGCATACAAAGCTACAGAACTATGGACTAGCAATACAGGTGCGGATCTACTGCAGTAAACCCCATGGTTCAAACAAAGATAGAAATCAGAGCATATTACATAACAAAACTCAGCCCCTGTAGCTGCACATCACAGAGCCAACTAAAATATCTATAATACTCATTAGCATCAAAGTCTAGAATGAGAGGCTATGACAAAATGCTTTCTTGTTCTGCTCTCTTCAAGGAGCTGTATCAGACATAGGTTTATTTTATTTAGTGTGGAGCATTTAATTTCAGAACAGTCAGTCATTTATAAAGTTCTACAGTGGAAAATGCCACCAGCCATTAAAGATGATGATGTGAAATTGTATTTGGTAACTTGCAAGATGTCCAATGACAAAAGAATTAAGAGCTCAGACTTTCAGGTCAGAGAAATCTGAATTCAAATGTCAGCTGTATTATGTGTATTTTCAAGCAAACAGCAATTCAGTAAGGGTTGTTACCGGAGTAAAATAGGCAATAATGTATGTCTCTTATCACAATGGCTGACATATGATAAGCAGTATAATAGCACAGATAATCCTTATTTTTACTTTTAAAAAAAGAACAGTAAGAACAGAACAGGTGTGTGTGTGTGCGCGCGCACGTGCATGCAAAGTCTGGAACACTATACACCAAAAGTAAGAAGTAGGATTACAACTGAAATGTAATAAATACAGTCTGTAATCAGAAAAAATATTGAGCTATTCTAATTTTGAAAATAAGAAAATGCAGCCATAAAATAATTCAGTAGCAAGCTCTTTGCAGAGTCCTTCAAAGGCTAGGAAATTCTCGCTATGCTAAAGTGATTCCAGGAAGTCATTTGCAAAACTGAGAAGAGATTAGCATCTAAATGAAGTGCTTCCCTTCGCTACAATAACAATATATCTTTGAAAGCGAACATTAACTGCACCCTATTCATACATTCCATGTCAAACTACCCAAATCAAATAAAAATTTTATACTTGTTATATTAACATAATGAACCCTCTCATATACATGCCCAGGCCAATACAAATGTCCAGTTACTACATTCTCTTTTAGGATTCTACAACCATTGCATCCATTGTTTGGGGCAAGAACAAAGATAAAATGTTTCCATAAGCAACATCGTCCTCACCATGTTTTAAGCTGTACAAATTTTCTTCTGCCTAAAACTATAGTTTTAGCTATATGTATGAATTACTGTACCATTCTGGACACTCAATAAAGAAGTTGATGTTAAACTCCTATCTAATACGCTCTTAAGCTAGTTGGTTACTTAGTAGTCAGAACTTTTCAAGAGAAATATAATGCAAGCAAGAAACATAACCTACATAAATAATTTAAAATTTCCTAGTAGCCTTAAGTTTTTTTTTAAAAAGGTAAATGTAGCCTTGGCTGGTGTGGCTCAGTAGATTGAGCGTCCGCCTGCAAACCAAAGTGTCCCTGGTTCAATTCCCAGTCAGGGCACATACCTGCAGGCCAGGTCCCCAGTTGGGGGCGTGTGAGAGGGTACCACATACTGATGTTTCTCTTCCTCTCTTTCTCCCTCCCTTCCTCTCTCTCTAAAAATAAATAAATATTTTTTAAACAAGAAAGAAAAAGAAAATGCAATCTATTAAATGGGAGAAAATATTTTCAAAAAATAAAAAAGGTAAATTTAAGTTTATTATTTAACCCAATATATCCAAAATATTACCAATGAGACATAAGTGAGATATTTTATATCCTTTTCTATGTACTAAGTCTTTGAAGTATGGTGTGTAGTTTGACTTACAGAACATCTTAATTTAGACTAGTCAAATGTCAAGTGCTCCATAGCCACATATGGATACTGGCTACCATGCAGGATGGCACAGTGCTAGAGTTACTCAAGTCCAAGGCATGGGCTTCTTACCAATTTTAAATCCTCACTCCAGTCACTCAACATGCAACCCTAAATTGCTGGGCTAGATGCTCAGGCCAAAACCAAATGAAATTCATTTTGAAGATTGAGGGTCTTCTATGTTTCAGACACTATGTTAAAGTGTTTTCTCGTTTTGGGTCTTTTGGGGGTGGGGGTATTTATTTGGTTTTTGAAGAGTCAGGAGTTAAAGATGGTTGTGCTTGGTCCTAATAAATTCTACTACTGGAAAAACAACTCACAGCACATGCCCTAGCAAAGGGAGAAAGGAATATTTTTAAGAATCAGAGGACTTTCGGCCAAGATGGAGGCCTAGAGAGACACGCTGCATCTCCCTCCACGACTAAGAAGGAATATAACTACCTCAAAACTAGAGACAACCAGAAGTTCCAGAAAATCAAGCTGCAAGGAAGTCCAAAAAACAAAGACATAAAGAAGAAATACCCATCCAGACAGGTAGGAGGGGCGGAGAGGACATGATGTGGTGGTGGCAGCGGTGGCAGCGGCAGGCCGGCAGAAAGCACAGTTACACGTTTTAAAAAGTCGGGAGGGACACCAGCCTCAGACCACACCACGCAGCTCACAGTCCCCGCACCAGGGAAAATAAAGCCTCATTGCTTCTGACTGTGCAAACTAGTGGGAGCTGGAGCAGAAGAAGAAACTGCCGGTCTCTTAGCAGAATCTGCTTGTTTGAAGGGCCTCCACGGTCCTAGAACACCCACAGACCCACCCACTCTGGGAAAGATGGCCAGGGGAACAGCTAGAGAGGTGCCAGTCCCATACGAAAGTGGGAGAAGTGCCTGGAAAGGGGTGAGTGCTGAGCAAGCGATATTGTTCCCTCTCAGACCCCTCCCCCACATACAGAGCCACAATGTGGTGAGTGGCAAATCAGGTTGTACTGATGAATACCTATGGCTCCGCCCCTTACAATGTAACAAGTGCAACAGCTCTACGTAAGACATAAAGGCAAACAAACACAGGAGCCTGTCAATATAAGGAGACAGAGAAGTATGGCCCAAAAGGGGGAACAGATCAAGGTTCCAGTGGGAGAACTAAGCAACTTGGAGATAGCCAACCTAACAGATGAGGAGATAGCCAACCTAACAGACGCAGAGTTCAGAAAACTGGTGATAAAGATGCTCACACATTTGACAGGCATGCTTGAGTATGGCAAATTCATAATGGAAGAAGTGAAGGCAATGCTAAATGAAATGAAGGAAAATCCACACAAAACCCATGGTGAAGGAAAGAAAACCAGGGTTCAAATCAATGATTTGAAACATAATGAAGAAAAAAAAATCAACCAGTACAGAATGAGGAAACAAGAACTGAAAAATATGAGGAGGCTTAGGAACCTCTGGGACAACTTTAAACATGCCAACATCCAAATCATAGTGGTGCCAGAAGGAAAAGAGGAAGAGCAAGAAATTGAAAGCTTATTTGAAAAAATAATGAAGAAAAACTTCCCTAATTTGGCAAAGGAAATAGACATGCAAGTCCAGGAAGCACAGAGAGGCCCAAACAAGCCAGACCCAAAGAGGACCACACCAAGACACATCATAATTAAAATGCCAAAGGTGAAAGATAAAGAGAGAATCTTAAAAGCAGCAAGAGAAAAGCAGACAGTTACCTACAAAGGGGTGCCTATAAGACTATCAGCTGATTTCTCAGAAGATAATTTGCAGGGAGGTAGGGGCTGGCAAGCAGTATTCAATGTGATGAAAAGCAAGGACCTACAACCAAGATTACTCTATCCTGCAAAACTATATACTAGAATGGAAGGGCAGATAAAGTGCTACCCAGAAAGGTAAAGCTGAAAGACTTCATCATCACCAAGCCGTTATTATTTGAAATGTTAAAGGGACTTATTTAAGAAAAAGATAAAAACTATGAACACTAAAATGACAACAAACTCACAACTCTCAAAAACTGCATCTAAAAAATAAAAACAAAATCCAACTAAGCAAACCAGAATAGGAATAGAATCACAGGTTTGGGGATCATGTGGAAAGTTATCAGCTGGGAGGAGGAAGAGGGAGAAATGGGGTAATGGTGCAGGGATTAAGAAGCATAATTGGCTGGTACAATATAGACAGGGGGAAGTTAAGAATAATATAGGAAATGGTGAAGCCATAGAACTTATCTGTCATGACCCATGGATATGAACTAAAGGGGGTTGGGATTGCTGGAGGGAAGGAGGGTACTGGGCAGAGGGGAGGAAAGGGAAAAAACAATTGGGACTACTGTAACAATCAATAAAATATACTTAAAAATAAAAAATAAAAAAAAAGGAATCGGCATATTCCTCAACAGAATGAAAAATGTTAAATAAAGAATTCAGCTGTATAAAGTACTGAGCTCTTCAAAAGGAGGTTTTTCACTGGCACTGAAATAACTTGAGAGAACCATTATAACATACAAATGGGCTCCAAAGTCAGCTACATATTTAAAGAACAAAAATATTAATCCATTAACCTGATCGTCTGTTTTAACCCATTAATCTAACTGTTTGAACCCTACTTATATGAATATTTTGTTTATATGTAGGGAACATTAAGAAGGTCAAACTATTTTAGAATTTAAAAATGCCTATACTGAAAGAAAAGAACTTGAAATACATATCCCTAAATGTTAATAGTAATGGTGGTTCAGTAATTTAATGCACATGTATGACTTACAATTATTTTTTTTAAAAAAAGTGGCAATAACTTTCTTCAAATTCAATTACATTTCCTTTTAATTCAATCCATTTATGTTTAAACCTTTTAAGATTACAACACCCATCCAAGCTGTTTTTCTTTCTCTAGAACCCTCACGGGCAGAGTAACCTTAGGCTAATAGAGCAAGAACAAATTAAACTTAACCACAAAAAACACATTTCATTTCAAGGAAACTTAAAAGTCATTTGTGGAACTACAATGATCCACTAAATAATCTGAAGCATTTCCATGTTAAGTAATTAGGGGTCAAATGCATTACTTTTAACATTAATATTCCAAATCCTAAAGCAAGTTAGCAATTGAGCCAAGAATACCGTCCAACTCTTCAAACTGCAATTCAAGCAGGACCATTAAAGCTGCTAGACTCCTGGCCCTTGAAGCCTTTAAAAGGGAGTTTGGCCTTCATCTGATGTTAGAATTAAATTTAAATCCACTCTGATCTAAAATATCCTTTCACTCACTACTTATTTCAGAGTATTTGGTTTAATTTTTTCTACAAATGGCATATGTATATTGAAAGATCTACAGGAAGTAGAAGCAAACAACCCATGGCCTCCTCCCCCATAATCTTCTAGAACAGTGGTTCTCAACCTTCCTAATGCTACAGTTCCTCATGTTGTAGTGACCTCTAACCATAACTAAAGCATAATGATTAATCACAAAAATATGTAATTATATTTGTGTTTTCCAATGGTCTTATGTGACCCCTGTGAAAGGGTCGTTCGACCACCAAACGGGTCGTGACCCACAGGTTGAGAACCACTGTTCTAGAATGTAAGACAATAAGAGCAAGAATCTTTGTTAATGCATCCTTCGCACTATGAATACCCAAAATTGTTCATTTTATGAATTCTCCCAAGTCAGCATGAGTTCATTAAGTAAGCACTTACTGAATACCTCTTCTAGCATTATAGTACACCCTGAAAGAATATTTTAAAAATAGTTCCCATCTTTCCCTGCTTAAAACTTAGTTGCAGAAGTTATACGAGTCAAGTAAAAACAATTAAACAACAATTCAAAGAAGTAAACAGTTAGGTACAAAACCTCGAGCAGAAAAGAAATAATGTAGAAAGGCACCGTTTAAAATGGCCTTCAGCAAAGAGATGGAAAAAAGAAACATGGGCCTTGAAGGAAGAACAGGCTAGGTTTAAACAGTTGGGAAGGGAATTTCAAAAACATAATGAACAATGTCCTACCAAAGGCATGAACTCAAGACTAGCCTAAACAAATCCTGGCTGCTGTGGCTCAGTGGATTGAGTGTCGGCCTACGAACCAAGGGTTGCTGGTTCAATTCCCAGTCAGGGCACATGACTAGGTTGCACGTCAGGTCCCCAGTTGGGGGCGCATGTGAGAGGCAACCACACAGTGATATTTCTCTCCCCCTCTCTCTCCTTTCCCCTCTAAATATAAAATAAACAAACAGACAAATAAATAAATAAATTATTAAAAAAATTTTAAAAGACTAGCCTGAACAGACAGAAAAACAGAGAAGGTCAGTAGAGCCTGGAATAAGGCAACAACCGTGGAGACACACAAAGACAAATGCAATAAATCATCAGAGCAATTTCTCCACCTTAATTGAACACTGGAATCACTTTGGAAGCTTTGAAAAATACTCACACCTAGGCCTCAACCCTAGATGTGATTTTGACTTAATTGGGGGACAATTTAAACATCAGGATTTTTTAAAGTTCCCCAGGGATTCTAATGTGCATCCAAAATTAAGAACCATTGCCTTGGAGGTAAAAACCAATGGAAGTAGATAAGTGGCAACACGGAATGAGGAAGACAGACTCAAGAGATTATGGGAAGATTCTGAGAGTATATATCTATAAAAAATAATAACATTGCTGAGAGAATCCAGGAAATGAAAAAAGTAGAACTATGTGGGCTCTTCTGGAATTTACCATCTCTGTTCTACAAAGTTCTATGAAGTAAACCAGTTTTAATTAAACCAGATTGTCTCAATTCTCTACATAGCACAATTATTAGCCTAATATTTTTCAACAGAAATAATCAAAACTTAGTGATCCATCTTTTAGAAATCAAAGCAGAGCTAAATCTAAAGAATATAAAATAAATCTTCCATAAGTTCTCTTGGGTTTCCCAGCAAGAAACACTCTCATCCTCCCTACAATTTTAGTAGTATCTCAGGGAGCATTTCCGGTTAATGCCCAGTACAGACCCAGTCTGTTCCAGAAGGGAGAAATCAGTGCCTCATTCCTCCTTTTATGCAGCACTCGGCATACTACTTTACACGTGACACATACTCAACATGAACTGAGTGACAGGCAGACACTACCTGTTAAGTTCTGGTTGTCACTAAAGGGTCTCAATGCTTTTAAGTGCTTACTAAATAAGCAAAAATACAATACATCCCCAGTTGCTTCTGCTTCCTGCGGACTCTTTCACTGTTCTAAGTTTTCAAGTGTGTTTCATTGCCCTCCCCCTTTTCCTAACTCCATCACTTTTTGAAAGGACCTAGCCTGGGCACTGTTACTTGAGTTAATACAAGGAAATTAAGTATTTTTATCTTTAGGAGAAAAATGCAGAGACTATCTTCTAAAATATATTTCTGAATCAAGATAATGTCTTCCTTACATTTCAGGCAAACATCAGTCATTTTTCTAGTTTTCACTTACATAATAAAATGTTATAAGTGTGCTGCTATGGTCTCTGTGTCTTCAGTATAAATGAGCATTTCCCACCCTTTACTTACATCCATGGCACAAATAAAGTACTATTTGTCTGATACTCCAGGGAGAAACCAGAAGTTTACTCACGACCAGGATGACTGGTCTGAAATCTGAACAACCTCAAGATTCAAGGGACATCTTACAGACCGGAGCAATGAAAACAGATTTACTATATACTCTCCGCCACCAAAGGTTGTTTTTAAAGTGGTTTCCTAATCATAACTGCATTGGACACTTCTGCACCACTTCAGCACTACATGTGATAGCAGATAACTGTTCCACATATATATCATGGGTCCTTTGTTTCCATGTGTGAATCACCACTGTTATAAGCCCATCTCCAAATTATCTATTTTTTATATTTTCTGATTTTCAAACTTAGATATGGATTTTTAAATGTGTCCATATTTTCACTGTGACTTACCAACCACTTTTCCATTTGACTTAACTAAGACTCTAATCTCATTTTTCTGATGTAGACTGCATACAATCAAAACATGGCAATGGCTTAAAAAATTTAATATGCTTCACTAATTTCAAAATATGGAAGAAACAAGATAAAAACAGGAAGGCATTCATCTTCACCCTAGGAATTCCATCATGATCATTATAATCTGTTCACTTATATAGGCATATAAGTAAACAAAAAGGATGTGTGGCAAATGAACAAATTAGAAAGTACGAAGATCTTTTCCTGAAAAGTATTAAATAGGCAAAAATCAGTAGTGAGAACTAATTTGTATTGTCCATCTTCCCTTTAAAATGATTTTATATAACTTTTATTTCATTTATTTCTTCTTTGCCACAATAAAATATTGGGTACAAGGTCTAAACTACAGTAACCCTAAATTAGCATTAAATAACTGGAATGGAAGGAGGAGGATTAGGGAAGAAAAAAGAAAGCCATTAACAATACAGGGGGAAAAAATCAACAAGTAGTATTTTCTATGGCAAAAAAAAAAAAGTCAGGCAGGTGTCAAATTTGACAGCACTCGTTTTTAAACCCAAATCTTACAAATTTTAAAACACTACTCAGTTTGCCAGATACAGCTCTACTTGGCAATTACCTGCTCTTACAACATTCTATATGGTTAATAAAAAAAAAAAAGTGTGTGTGTGTGATGTTTTGCTCAAAATTAAATGGCCACCCTGATGTGATAACAGAATTTTAGGGGTATTGAGGATCATTATCCTTAGGAAATGGATGCTGAAGTTTTTAGAGGTAAAGTGGCACAATGTCTGCAACTCACTTTCAAATGTTTCATTTAAAAAAAGGTTGTGTATACAGACACATATACATACATTTATACACACAAACATGCACATCTTTATTAAGTATTAGTAAATCTAAATAAAGGATAGATGAGTGCTCATATTATTTTTATAATAAAAAAGTGGGGAGGAAAGGGTCACAAGGAAAACCATTTATGTACCCCTTGAAAATTTTGCCTCACCCAAAAGAGTCAAGAAGCCAAGAACACATTTGCCATTTATAGTTAAAACATCTCAGATTCAACATTTGTTATGGAAAACTTTTATTTCAAGAAAAAAGTTCTGATAACTCACATTGCCCATGTACTCCGAAAGCAGATCCTGCAGAGCCTGCCGGACAGCATTACACTCAGCCACGATTCTCTCACGCCTGTCATCACGAGTGCAGGACGAGTCAGCCATCAGGGCGGCCCCACTAATGATGCTTTCCAGGCGCTCCTCCAGGGAAGGTCTAAAGCGCTCCTCACTGAAGCTCAAGGGGTCCACAATGATTTGTTTCTGCAGAGGAGGCATTTTTGAATGTTATTGCTAATCTCGGTTCCCTCACTATTAGAGAAGGTGAGGAAAGTGCTGATTAGAAACACCAAGATTTAACACAAAAATTACAATGCCTGAAAGAAAGGTACACCCCTTGATAGATGACAGGCCATACCACGCAAGTTGGCCTGTGGATCACTTCTCAAAGAAGGCTCTGGGAAGCTGTACTATCCAGCTGCATGGGGCCTGGATAAGGAATACCACAAATGGCAAACAAAAGTATGTCAGCATAAAAATCATGCTCACACTACTTAGTCTACCAGCCTAAGTAGTATTAGTAAATTAAAGTAGCAAATGAGGATTACAAGGAAAATAAAAACTAGCTTTTTTTTCTATGTAGAGAATAAAACTGCTACATGACACTAGCAGAACTGTTAAACCACAAAAAAAAAAAATTAGTAACACAGACATCTGTTCTCAAAGTTTCAGAAAAGAATGCATTTATAATCAATTTTAATCTATTTTCCTCACATTACATATCTCATCAAATGTTATGAACAATTCAGTCTCAAATTTATCCTGTTATTTGTCTAAATTCAAGACTTTCTTTTCTCAAAGACCTCCAGGTATTCTGTAAGAAATGGTAGCAATCTGTCCCAACAAAGCTACTCTGTTGACGTAACTGCCCCAATAAGAATAAATCTTTCCTCTGTCACCCCCCTTCACTCCTTTGACTTAAATCTAGCTTTATCATTGAGTGAGGTCAGGTCACAAGCTGTAGGTAAAAGGTCAAATATCAACACCTGCAGAACAGTAGCTATTCGTCTCCCTCCAACTTCTTCACTTGATACAATTTATCCTTACACACTAGTAAATGTCTGTTAACTATTTTGCCTTTAATTTTCCTTTATGGGGACTATGCCTTTATTGATTTCAACTTAAATGTCAAGGTTTTTCTTTAAAAGCTTGTCCTTTTCCAACAAATGTACATTTCTTCTTTCCCTTCCAAAAAGCCCCAGTTTCAAAATTTAACATGCAGTACCTTGAGTTCATTATTAACCTGTATTTTAGTTCATCATTTTTCTTACTGGATTAAGTTACAGCAGGATTTCTCTTGTCATAACAGAACACACAATGCATTTTGACCAATAGAAATAAAGAATGAACTTCAGTAGCCATAGAGCTACAATCCGCCTGCAACTACTCAGTCCAATCTCCTCATTTATGAATTAAGTGACCCCTGATATTACTCAACTTAGGGTCAAATGTAACCCTTACTGCTTCAAAAGAGGCCAATACCTAATACTGCCAAATGTGAGCAGGAAAAACAACAATGCCAGTAAATTATAAGATGCATCATAAGAGTATGCCAAGAAGTAAATTAATGCTTAAGGTTCCAGAGTAAAAATTCAGTTCTAACACCATGGTCTCTAGGCTTAAAAGTGTTTTTACAATTTATGAAATGTATTAAGTCAGCCATTCATATCAGCAAGGATCAGTTATCCAAGCCAAAGTAAAAGGCTGAAACAAAGGAAAGAAAAGGTAACAGCAAGGGAAAAAAAATGTTAAAAACAAAATTCACTTCATTGACTGTATTAATTCTTTCCTTTAAAGCATTCCTACTTATGAAAAGATGTTAGCCATTTGGAAAGGATTTTTCCCTATGTTAATTTTTTAAAAAAGAATAGACCAAGAGCTGGTTGAAAAAAGAAAAAGAAAAACACTTAAATCTTAAACTGCCACCATCTACTGGAAGCCAGGAGGCACTGTGGGGGAAAATTTAAAATACAAAACGCACCAAAAAAATAAAAGATTATATACATAGGATAATGTACACAGAATGTACGGGCATCATCTATAAAAAGTAATTACACAGCATTATGCTACAAAAATATTTTAACCCCAAATTTGCTTCCAGTTGATTAAACTTTATTATTACAATTCAGTCATTAAGAAAAACAAGTATATCGATTATTCATACCCAGTTCATGGTCTATGACTGGCTTTAACTATGAAAGTAAGGATTACTTTCTGGGAGAAAAAGTTTGTAGTGGAGGAGATTGCACTATAGAGGAAACAGAAAAAGCTGAGAACTCCTAGGCAAGCTTTCTTTCATAGATATCTCTCCCAATCTCTCTCCACCCATCCCTTTCACATTCCATCCCTACTCCCCGCCTTTAACAGCTGCGGTCTCTTTAAATGCTCTCTTCTGTGTAAACTAGGCAGTCCTAAGAGCGCATTTCGTCCCGTGGTTGAATGTTAAGTTGTTTGTCCGTTTTGGGCTGCCGTCCTGCAGACCCGCCATATTGTCTGCTGAAGCCGCCGCTGAAGCTGCCGCTGCCAAGTAGGAGCGAGCGGAGCCACGATGGAAACTATGGCAAGCCCAGGGAAAGACAATTATCGAATGAAGAGCTATAAGAACAATGCCCTAAACCCTGAGGAAATGAGGCGAAGAAGAGAGGAAGAAGGCATTCAGCTTCGGAAGCAGAAGCGGGAGCAGCAACTTTTTAAACGGAGAAATGTGGAGATGATTAATGAAGAAGCTGCCATGTTTGATAGTCTCCTCATGGACTCCTATGTGAGCTCTACCACTGGGGAGAGTGTGATCACAAGAGAGATGGTAGAGATGCTCTTTTCTGATGACTCTGACCTGCAGTTAGCAACCACACAGAAATTCCGGAAACTGCTCTCCAAAGAGCCTAGCCCTCCGATAGATGAAGTTATCAACACTCCAGGAGTGGTGGATCGGTTTGTGGAGTTTCTGAAGAGGAACGAGAATTGTACATTACAATTTGAAGCTGCCTGGGCTCTGACCAACATTGCCTCTGGAACCTCTCAGCAGACCAAAATCGTCATTGAAGCAGGGGCTGTCCCCATTTTTATAGAGCTGCTTAACTCGGACTTTGAGGACGTACAGGAACAGGCAGTCTGGGCACTGGGAAACATAGCTGGAGACAGCTCCGTTTGCCGGGATTACGTCTTGAACTGTTCCATCCTTAATCCTTTGTTAACACTCCTTACGAAGTCCACACGACTGACAATGACACGGAATGCAGTCTGGGCCCTGTCAAACCTCTGCCGAGGGAAGAACCCACCTCCGGAGTTTGCAAAGGTGTCCCCTTGTTTGCCTGTGCTGTCTCGCCTTCTCTTCAGCAGCGACTCAGACTTGCTGGCAGATGCTTGCTGGGCCCTTTCTTATTTGTCTGATGGCCCCAATGAGAAGATCCAGGCAGTCATAGACTCTGGAGTCTGCAGGAGATTGGTAGAGCTTCTAATGCATAATGATTACAAAGTGGCTTCTCCTGCCCTGAGAGCTGTGGGTAATATCGTTACTGGGGATGACATCCAAACCCAGGTCATTCTCAACTGTTCAGCACTCCCTTGCCTCCTCCACTTGCTGAGCAGCCCCAAGGAATCAATCCGGAAAGAAGCTTGCTGGACCATTTCCAATATTACTGCTGGCAATAGGGCTCAAATACAGGCTGTCATAGATACAAACATCTTCCCCGTTTTGATTGAAATTCTTCAGAAAGCAGAGTTCCGTACAAGGAAAGAGGCAGCCTGGGCCATCACCAATGCCACATCTGGAGGAACTCCTGAGCAGATCAGGTACCTGGTCTCACTGGGCTGCATCAAACCCCTGTGTGACTTGCTGACTGTGATGGATTCAAAGATTGTGCAAGTGGCCCTCAATGGACTAGAGAACATCCTTCGGCTCGGAGAGCAAGAGGGCAAGCGCAGTGGCTCAGGGGTTAATCCCTACTGTGGCCTCATCGAAGAAGCCTACGGCTTGGATAAAATTGAGTTTCTCCAGAGCCATGAGAACCAAGAGATCTACCAGAAGGCCTTCGACCTCATTGAGCACTACTTTGGTGTAGAAGATGATGATAGCAGCCTGGCTCCCCAAGTGGATGAAACGCAACAACAGTTCATCTTCCAGCAGCCTGAGGCCCCCATGGAGGGCTTCCAGCTATAATGTCTGCCTCCGGGGAGGGGATGGGATGGGAAGCACCACCAACCAGCGGAAGAGCAGCCCTCTGGAGCGGGGGAAACCGGCCCCCCGCCATCAGCCACCACACACCTCTGCTGCCCTGGAAACTGTGCTCTTGACCTGCTCCACCCCCTTCCCTGGAGGGAGCACCCTCTGGACAGACAGAACCATCTGAGGCTCACATTTGGGTTTTGTGACAAGAAGGGGACGTGTTGGGTTTTTCTTCCTTACACTATATTTTGACTGCACATATGTCTAACCCAGGAGCCCAGGGGTAGACAAAGGAGGACTGAGGTAATCAATTTTGCACCTTTTTTATTTTTATTTTTTTCTTTAGTGGTGACTTTGATCCCTTTTATCTTCCTTCATCCTTCCCAGTTCTCTGCCCTGATCTGTGTAACTCTTATCTTGGGTACTTGAGCAGATGGAATATTCCAGAAGTGGGGGTGGGAGGGGAGGGGAGAAATCCAAAACAAAGTGTTCTTGCTCTGACAGAATATTAATCTTATATATGCTTGGAAAAAAAAAAAAAAAAGAAAAAAAAAAGAAAAACAAGTATATCTAGGCAGACAAGTAAGATTATGATGACACTTGTTTTAATTATGATGTGTCTGTATCTCCCACCAGATTGTGCATTTTGCCTCTGTATCTCCCATAGTTTCACATCTGCCAAAAGGTTAAAATCTTGTTTGAAATGAACTGAACTCATATCCTCAATAAAGAATTACCTCATAGGGAACACAAGATGCATAAAAGAATTCAGAAGTTTAACTCAAACTAAAAAACAGAAAGATAAATGCTTTGACATAGTCAAGATAAGAGACTGATGATTCATAAAATTTCATTCAACCTAGATTACAAATTAAGTAGAAATTAAGCTTTCATTAAAAAGCTTGATCATTATTTCCCCAGGAATTTAACTTTGGGGGATGGTCAAGAGCCTGAAGTTTCCTCCCAAGCAAAGCATAACTTACATCAAAGTTATTGAGAGCATATGCCAGTTCTCCTCCTCCTCCACCCTGGTGCTGGGAGGCATCATCTGAAGTGGTGGCTTGGGCTGCATTGGAAATGCCTATGACTGCCTGCTGCAGCTGCTTGTATATCAGGTCTCTGTTGGCCTTATAGGCGGCAACATCAGGATGCTGTAGGCATGCCTGGGATGCAGTATAGAGAATTGGAACGTTTTTCTGCAGGATTCCTCTGGCTGCAGCCATCTGATCACGATGGCCCACATCTTTCAGTTCCTACAAGAGTAAAAATAAGAAATTGGAACAATCTTCATATGGGTTCTATTCATATAAAACTTTGTCAGTAGGTACTAAAAAGTCAGAATTTCTACTAACTGGACACAAAATTTTCATTAAGTCTGGCTTCAAAGTTCATCACAAAGGAGGCAGTATGGCTTATTAAGTAAGAGTTCAAACTTTTCCAAACCACACAGACCTGGATTTCAATCTCCAGCTCTACTTTTTCCTGGCTATTGTGATCTTATTTTAACTCTCCATGGTCAGTTTCACCTTTGTTAAATAGGAACAATAATAGTAACTCTCATAACTGTCTTGAGGGTTAAATGGGATAATGCATGTAAAACACCGAGCACAGAACTAAATAAAGAATAAAACAAAAACTGACTCGCATCTTGATTACAACTATATAAAGATGTTTGTACCTACTCCAACCAAAACAGAAAATTCAGAGACATACTGTAAAGGAATATCTGAAAATGTAAAAATCACCGCTTCTCTTCCCTGCCATTTCTGTGTAAGTTGCCATTTGCAGTCAAAATGTAATTAAATCTTGAATCAGGGGCTCTCTGAGCCAGAGTTAACAGTATCAGCACACTTACAAGTCGGGATGGGGACATTCTGCAGCCCAGCAAAAATGCTTCTGAGGACTAAAGATATTTAAGACCTAAGGGGGGAGATAGTCATCACCAAACTCCAGGAAGTGGGAAAATGTAGCCAGACAGCCCAGCAAACAAGATAGAGAAATTTCAAAGAAGAGCTGGAGACAGGCCTATAACCAGATCAACCCTCAGTTAATTCAGTTAATCACGTTAGATTATAACTCCGGAATATCCAGCATGGAGAAATGGGGAAGGAAAAGCTCTTCTGCTGCTGTAGCCCACTTTGCACCAAAACCTTGCTCTGCCCTATACGCTTGTCTATGCATAAAAGGATTGTACAGCAGTTGTTCGGGGCTCAGACTTTGGTGTAAATTCCTCTGAGCCCGCATGCCTAATAAAAATCCCTTTACCGAGTCATTATTTTCTGTAACAATACTAAAAATAAGATTATGAGGATTTTTTATTAAGTTATAAAAATTCATTACAAGAATTTTGTGAAATTTGGGATGAGATGCCACAGGTGTACACTAACTATGCAAACCAGCCAGGTGTTCTATCAAATATACAACTCCTCCCCTCCCTTCCTCCACCCCAAAGGCCACCTCAGGACACAGGTCATTAGGTACAAAGCAGACCGAGGCTCAGGTGCTCCATGACTGTAAATCAAAAGGTTTGTATCTCATTGCAATCCTCTACATACATGTGGTCTTAAGTGAAACTATCCTTTTTCAATTTCCTCTACCCATTATTACAATATAATCTACAATTAAAAGGATTTGAGGGTCTTGGCATGGTTTCCACTACCACCTTCTACTTGGTAGACAGACAGGGTAGATATCCTAAGTGACAAATTATACCAACCATAAGCAAGGTGACAATGGAGTACTTCTGACCTCATTGTTACTGAAATTACTCAAAGGGGAAAAAACTAAGTCTTTAGTATGTGGATCAAAAGGCTAAGTCTTTAGTAAATGTGGATCACCACCACAGAAGACGTCTGTCCAGAAAAAGGCCAGCCATTGTTAATATAATGAGAATGGTTTACGCAACGTTGGTGTATCCTGGTAGCCAAGGAGAGTGAACTGGAATGCATATGCGTGAACAATGACGATTACACTGTACGTACTAGTCAGTGGGGGCAGTAGATGCCGTTGAGTGAGCATGTGTACTGTGTGGCCATTGCACTCAAAGTGACTGAGCAAGTAAGCAACAAATCTGCATCAAATTTTGCGTTAAGCTTGAACATTCCCCTGCGGAAACTATTCAGATAATTCAGAAGACTTTTCGGGCCAATGGTATGACTGCAGCACAAATAAAAGTGTGGCACAAATGTTTCAAAGATGGTCAAGAATCTGTTGTTAGAGATCCAAGTTCTGGAAGGCCTGCTACAAGCAGAACATCTGACAATGTTGAATGTGTATGGGCTGCAATCAACAAAGATCGGCAACTAACATTGCGAGAACTAGAAGCTGATCTGGGGATTCCAAAAACTGCTGTGTCCAAGATTTTGACACAGGACCGTGGCATGAAATGTGTCATGGCAAAATTCAATCCACACCTTCTGCTACCAGAGCAGAAGAAATACTGTGCTGCAGCTGCTAATGACTTCGTTCAAACCACTATCAATGAACCAGATTTCCTCAAGAAGGTCATAACCAGAGGTGAATCGTGTGTCTACGGCTATGATTCAGAAATGAAGAACCAGTCTCCCAATGGAAGTCAACTGGTTCTCCAGGCCCAAAGAAAGCTTGGTAAAGTCACAGCAAAATCAAGACCATGTTAACTGTGTTTTTGATTGGGAAGATGTTGTCCATCACAAGTACACCCCTCCGGGCCAATAAATAAGGAGTACTACACCTCAATGTTCTTCGTTGGTTGAGAGATGCAGTAAGACAAAACCGGCCACAGCTATGGGCAACCAGCAGCTTCATGACAACACGCCAGTTCATGCATCACATCTCATGCAGGGATTTTGGTGAAACATCCAATTACCCAGATGACACAACCCCCTTACAGCCCACAATTGGTGCCCTGCAACTTGTGGATTTTCCGGCAACTAAAATCACCTTTGAAAGGGAGGAGATTTCAGCCCTGGTTGGTGTGGCTCCATGGATTGAGCACCAGCCTGTAAACCATAGGGTTGCCACTTCAATTCCCAGTCAGGACACATGCCTGGGTTGCTGACCATGTCCCAGTTGGGGGCATGCAAGAGGCAACCACACACTGATGTTTCTCTCCCTATCTCCCTCCCTTACCCCTCTCTCTAAAAGTAAATAAATAATATCTTTTTAAAAAGAAAGAAAGAAAGGGAAGAGATTTCAGAACCTCAATGAGATTCAGGAAAATATGAAGGCACAGCTGATGGCGATTCCAACTTAAAATTTTGCAGAGTTCTGAACAGAGGAAGAGATACTGGTAAAACTGTGTGAGGTCCCAAAGTGCCTACTTTGAAGGGGACTGAGGCGTCGCTGTTCTTTGTACAATATTTCTTGTATCTTCTTCAATGACTATTTTTCATAGTGCATGGCTGTATACTTTCTGGATAGGCCTCATAAGTGCCCACCAGAGCTGTTCCAAACTCTTATTTTGTGTGACAAAAGAATTTCAATGTTAATGTCACCAACTGACTCTTAGAGTACAAATTTAAATGTGTTAAAAAAAGTAGTGAGCATCGGCCTGCAAGCCAAGTGTCGCTGGTTTGATCCCCAGTCAGGGCACATTACTAGGTTGCACGTCAGGTCCTCAGTTGGGGGCGCAAGTGAGAAGCAACCACACAGTGATGAGGAAAAAAAAAAAAAAAAATAGTATTACATGTGAAAACATGTAAAAGATAACTGAGAAAAACTCAAAAGTCTGACTACAGCTATTTAATGATTCATCTTTCTAGATGAGATCCTAATGAAGTATTAGAGACACCAAACTGGCTTCCTTTACCTGAAACTTCATCTCACTATATATTTTAGGTTTGCATCTTTTTCAAACCTTGTATAATATGACAGCTTTCTTTTCCTCCTAGAATACTTTTCTCATTGGAATCTGAATTTGCAAGTAATAGCTCACAGCACTCCAAATGCCCTGTAGCACAGTACCTTAGGCTAAATATTCCAAAACAGGACCCTGTGGATTTAGAGAACCAGTGATTATTTCAAGACTCAAGCTATGACAGGAGGCTAATGCTAACCATTATGCTTGAATAGCTGGTGCACAAGTTCTGGGTAGCATTTTCTAAATGTCTTGCCCTCACCACAACCTCAAAGGAGTTTAAGTCTGCTAGGGAGGCAGTGGCCTTTAAGCACTTGTCCTCTGTTTTATAAAATGTTTTGCAATGAGCTTTGACATTCTTCCTAAGCACCTATAACCTAGATCAGTAGAGCCTCTTATAAAGGTTACCAAATACACTTATTGTCACCTAAAGTTAATAGTGTTGGAAGTACTATTCAATGCCTGACTTTCCTAAAGCCACTGCCTGCTCTGGTATGGTAATCTTCTACCTTTCCATAGACTACATTAGGTTAAGTATTCAGAAACAGGACACCATGGATTTAAAGAATTGATGACCATTTCGAACTCAAGCTATAATATGGGGCTAAGGCGAACCATTATGCTTAAGTACATGTTCTGTATGACATTTTCTGAATGTCTTGATCACACCACAATGTATCTCTGAATAAATTCCTATTTACCAAGTATGGGGAATATATTTTAATCTATGATAAAAATTAAAGCTAATATCATCATTTGTACTAATTGGTAAAGTGTCTACTTTCTCTCTTTAGAACTACTCTTGCTGTAGACTAGGTTTTTTTAAGTACAGATAAGAAAATGGCCCTGGCTGGTGTGGCTCGATGAATTGAACACCTGCCTATGAACAAAAGAATCGCTGGTTCGATTCCCAGTCAGGGCACATGCCTGAGTTGCGGGCCAGGTCTCCAGATGGAGGTGTGCCAGTCAACTATATACTGATGTTTCTCTCTCTCTCTCTCTTCCCCTCTCTCTAAAAATTAAATAAGTAAAATATTAAAAAGGAAATTAACACTACCACAAGGCAGCACTATTTACTATAAAAATAATGACCAATCGTAAGTATTTCTTTCAAGATATATAGTGCTTATAAATAATCCACATTAGTGAAAAAAGTGAGCTATTAAGCAATACATTATTTAGGAAAATATATGAGTCCCTTGGTACACTTTTAACCTTCATGATTCAACTTGACCAGTTCAGTTATGTTTCAGGCAGACTCAGGAGCAAAGAGAAAACATAAGAAATGAATGCTTTCAATGTAATTTGAACTAACCATCACATGCAGTGACCAAGAATCAGAAGCTAACTTTTAAATAATCTATAACACTCTCTCTTACCGAGAACTGGAAATTCAAGTGACAGTTTCTTCTCATTTCCCTCCTAACATAAAGTTGTAGTCATGAATATATCTGATCATGTGTCTTCTCTTGAACTCAAATGGCAATACTTAAAGAAACAGTCCATGGTCAAACCCAGTCAGTCCAGATACAACATCAGCAAGTACTATCCATTACTAATGTGTCTGTTCAGGATTTCAGAAAAATAATTGTGGAAGTCAGAGTTCACAGATTAGGTTAAGAAGAATTACAATTTTATGAATACCTCAACAAGCTAGAGTTGACAGTGTGAGGCACAGGTAGTCCTCTCAGGAACTGCAGTAGAGGCTGACCCATCCTAACCTCTGCCCCATCTATTTTACCCTCATCACCAAAGAAAAGCCTGCAGCATAATGGAAATTCAAAACTTCTAGGCAGCCAATATCATTCTAGCCCAAGAAAGTAATAGATTAGGGCCACACTCAGAATTCCATTCCAAGATAGATGTGTAGCACAGAGGAGTCACTTCTTCACTCGTTTGTTAAATAAATATTTTTTGAGCTACTA
This sequence comes from Furipterus horrens, assembly GCF_987537825.1. NCBI lineage: Eukaryota > Metazoa > Chordata > Mammalia > Chiroptera > Furipteridae > Furipterus > Furipterus horrens. Next base: position 75,082,429 of record NW_028327180.1, read on the forward strand.
TATCCAGGCAATGTCCTAAGCACTAGGGATTATAGTAGCAATTTTAACAGACAAAAATCCCTGTCCTCTGGAGTCAGAGAGCCCCAATTCAAAACCTGGCTCAACCACTTACCAGATAAATGACCGTGCCAAAATTTAACCTCTCAGTGCTACAATTCCTTCATCTATAGAACTTACTATGTGATCAATCACAGTATCTACCTTACAATATTTTGTGAAGATTAAATGAGTTTGTGTTTATAAAGAACTTATAACAGTGTCTGGCATATAGCAAACACCTTTCTAGAGTTACTCATTATTTTCAGCACCATCTCTCACTAGAAGCGAGCTCCTGGTTTTGAGAAACTCCAGTCTCTAAATGGTCCCCACCCAGGTGGTAGTTCAGCCAGGTCCTATGAGTGAATCCCCAGGGAGCCCAAAAAAAGCTGGGAAGAGAGAATATGTAAGGATGTGAGCTTTAGCATGTGAAAGACTTTGCCAAAAGCTGTAACAGATTTTCTCCCAGTTTTTAAAAGACATCTTGCCTTGGGTGGGCGAATGGATAGATGAAATGATATCCCCTCCCTCTAGACATACTCCTTTACATGTTTGTGCTCAGAGAAACCATAAGAACAAATAGGTCAATTCCAGAGAGCCTGAAGACCTTATGAGGTTTAGCATTTCCTTAACAGGTAGCTGCTGCTTAAATGATACAGGGAGGCTATGGGAGCCAGTACACACATCAAACCCAGATATTGCTCTTGAGGAATTACCCCTTTTCTGGCTGGGGTTGCCTGCAAAGAAAAGAGGCTCAATGAAGAGGTAAATCATTACAGTAGTCCCTCTCTATATTGCGGTTCAGTTATTGCGACCTCACTGTATCGCGGGATTTTTAAAAACATATTTAATTATTTATCGCGGATTTTTTGCTATATCATGGGATTTTGCGGTACTGTATACATATGTCGTTAAAGTTACATAGGTTTAAGAGTGTAGAATATGTTTAAGAACATAAGTAGTGTTTATAAAAGTGTGGAAAATGTTAATAAAAGAGTGTGGGAAAGGTTAATAAGGGACTGGGAACGGTTTCTAAGTGTGTGGGGTTTATAAAGCCTTAAAATATATATAAATACTAAAATAAATGTAAGGCTCCTACTTCGTGGATTTTCACCTATCCTGGGGGCGTCTAGAACGTAATACCCGCAATAGTGAAGGAATCCTGTACACACCATGCCTGGGGACAGGAAAAAAAGAAGTCAAAAGCCCATGGCTTTTTAAAAAGTGAAAAAAATATACTCTGGCCAAGTAGTTCAGTTGGTTAGAGCATCATCCTGATGCATCAAAGTTGTAAGTTCGATCCCTGGTTAGAGCACATATAAGAAACAACCAGTGAATGCAAAATAAGTGGAACAACAAACTGATGTCTCTCTCTCTCTCTCTCTCTCTCTCTGAAAATCAATAAATTAAAAAAAAAAATTTTTAAGTAAAAAATATGAAGAAAGATGCTTTCTGACATAGAATTCCAGTATGTTTTAACTAGTTTAAGTTTTAAAAAAAATTTGAATTAACCTCCATTACTAATTCATTAATCCTTGAATGCAATATAACTATCACCTCTCCTACACGATCACAAATTGCCTAGCTACTTAAAGCAAAATTTTTATGAGATTGAAAATAGGAGCATAATGAATAAAATTAATTTTAAAAATAATGGAAAGATACCTTGTAAATTAAATATTTTTTTAAAAGACTTTTATTTATTTTTAGACAGAGGGGAAGGGAAGGAAAAAGAGACAGAAACATCGATTGGTTGCCTCCTGTATGCTCCCAGCCAGGGACCTGGCCCACAACCCAGGCATGTGTCCTCACCAGGAATCAACTGGTGATGCTTCACTCTGCAGGATGATGCCCAACTCACTGAGTGACACCAATCAGGACGTGTAAATTATATGTTTTAATGGAACTGTATTTGCAGAGGGAGGTATTGGTAACTCCAGAAAACTTAGGTAAAATAAATTTTCCCCACTAGGTAATAATATAAACAACTTTAATATATCCCCAAATCATGACTGTACCTGTTGTCTTTTAGCTGCCATGATGTTCAGTTTATCCACTTCAGGTTTCAGGGCTTTATACTGTATTCCCAAGTCTTGTTCAGTGCCAGCATTCCTCAGTTTCAAGATACCATCTTCCACCTATTAAACATAACCCCAAAAAGAAAAATTCTAAACAATATGTGTATAAATAAAGAATTTAACGCCTTTTAACAGCAACTCACATAGCAATCCAAACTTTCTCTTTAGTTTACATGACACTCAAACATTTGAGCAGCTATTACATGGGAACTGTATGAGGTTGAAAGGACAGTATTACTGACTTCAATTTAAAGGATACAATTTAACATATATTGGATTCTCAACTCTGGAATTTTACTGGTACAAGAAAATGTTTACTGGCTACCACAAAAAAAAGAAAAGAGTCAAACAATACATTTGCTACAAGTTCTTCATTAGAACTAAGACAACACAGGCTCACAGCACAGCCAGTATGATGTACACTTGGAATAAAGGAGTAAGTGAAAATTAAACAAAAACATTCCTGGCACTTTTAGGTATAAATCAAGTTCAAAACCAATCCAAATCCCAAGGAATGCTGAACTAAGTATGGCCAGCAGCAATCTCACTGTGATAGAGAAAACAAATTACAGACATAGACCCGTACTTACAACTTTCAGCTGAACAAGTAATTTGTAGACATCTGCCATGTCAGCCAAAATAAGCAGCCGGGTAACTGCAGACAGCAAAGCCCGGGCTGCCCGAACCATGTTGCCACGCTTCACAGAAGAGCAGGGATCATCTGCAAACTCTCCTGCAGCACTCTTCATCAAATCACCTGTTTTACAGAATGAAGAAAACAAACAGTAGAAATGAGCAAATTGCTGGTCTACATTTTAAAAATTAACAACTTTGTGTACTTCATGAATGGAATTTAGTTTAAGGTTTTATATTTTTGTTCTTGTCTTTTTCTTTTTCCCTTTTTTTTAAAAGAGCTGTTACTAAGAAAAGCACCCTCATATGTTGCTGATGAAAGCACAATACCTAGAAAGTGATTTGGTGTTATGTATCAAGAGTCTTTAAAAAATACTTCTAGTGCTCTAATAATAGTCCTTTCAAAAAAAGGAACATTATATTTATATATCCTAAGAAAACTAAATCCAAGATTTGAGAGAAAAAAAATGAATCTGATGGAATCTATACTCACACCCACAGAATTATACAGAAATACAGGAATCATTAGGTAGAACCACCACACTTCATTACCCATCCCAACTATCTAATGTGTACAGCTCTAACAGTAACAGGGACTCGCTAATATGTGGAAGACAAGAGTTCAGCCACTGAAGCATTTTCCTCATAGTAAAACACTGCAAACAGCTCAAATGCTCAACAATAAGCATCTAGTTAAGTAAACTATGGTCTAGCCTATAACTGACTCTTCTACAAATATTAACATACATGAAAAATGTTAAGGCATACGATGGAACCTTAAGCAGAAAAAAGATGAAATGATACAATGTATGTAATCTGTGTTTTTTAAAAAAAGATTGAAGTCAAAAGGCAAATAATAGTTATACTAGGTTACAATCTGATGCTCTACATTACTCTGTACTTACAAAAACATTTTCTGTATCAAACAGGTATTATATCCAAAATAAAGAAAATTAAGCTAAAACATACACATTTTACTTATAATTATTAGGAACAGCCAGCTTATCCAATCCTGAGTTCAACAATGCTAAGAATTTTTTTATAAAATTTCCTAGAAACTTGTAAAATAACACAGTTTTTGTCATTCATTTCTATTAATAATCATTTAAAGTATCTATATTGTCCTTTTCTTATAGCTGGAAGCAACTACAGGACTATGTCTATTCCAACAGTTATACTACTGATAGTACTTATACGGTGACTACATTTATACTTCTGAAAAAGGCCATGGTCAGTGTGGCTCAGTTGGTTGGAGCACCGTCTCATAAATCAAAAGGTCGCGGGTTCAATTCCCAGTCAGGGCACATACCTGGGTTGCAGGTTTGGTCCCCAGTAAGGGCACATGTGAGGAGAAACCAATCAAAATCTCCCTCTCCTACTACTGTTTGTCTCCCTCTCTCTCTCCCTTACCCTCTCTCTAATATCAACTGGCATGTCCTCGGGTGATGATTTTAAAAAAAAAAAAAGAAAAGACTCCTGGAAAGTATATACTTCCGTCCCTTGGCTGAATGTGTCCACTTCAGTTTAAGTTTAAAGGCCATTCATTCTGTCATCTCTTCCACAAATGTAAAAAAGTGCATTCTCAAGAAATCTAGCTACTTCCAAAGAGACCTATCGAATATCTCCCAGCTATCAAATTTACTTTCATAATATGAGCCAGGGGGAGGGGAGGGAGTCCACTCTCAGGTTTATATATTCATTAGGTTTAGAACCACCATATATACTAATAATGAACAAAAGTTCCAACTCTGCATATTTGTCAGGTCAGAAATAATTCACAATAAAGAATTTCACAGTTAAAAGTTTTTTCTGTATGTAAGATGCAAACATATGGCAATTATTATGTGGATACATGACATTTAAAATGCTGTCTTATGGTACTTAAAAAGACAGAGCTCATTCATTCATTCATTCGTTCGTTCATTTATTTATTTATTCAACAAACATTTGAGCACCCATGATACATCAAAGATTGTATGAGTTGCCAGTGATACAGTGCACAGGAAACAGGCCATGTCCTATGGAGCTCTAGGGAAAGAGGAAGACAGACAAGCAAACAATTAAAAGCTAATTAAGACAAGGCACCTGAATTCAAAGGGCTCACTTATTAGAAAGTATTACAATGCAATCAGAATTACAATAGCCCCGTGGACAAGGAGCTATAGAAAGACAGTAAAGAAAAGCTATCTCCAAAGCCTTGCAGAAAGATATTTGCTTTAGCAATACTAATATTAAACAAGAGATAAATAGAATTTCACCTATTTATTAAGAGCTTTTTACACACTAAAACAAGCAAACAAATCCAGTGCCAGGGATACAAAACTGAACAAGACTATCCCTGCTTTCAAATGGTTTATAATATAGAAAAGAAAAATATGATCATACAGAAATCATGTGGTATTTTAACATACAAGCTGTGACAAAGGCACAAAGTACCACAGGGTTTCAAAGGAGGATGCACTAATTACCAAGAAATTTTATGGAAGACATGGTGCTCTAAAATGGACTCTACCCTCCAAGGATAAGAAGGACTCTGGACAGTAGAATTAAAAGAGCACCTGAACAAAAGGAAAAGCAACATAATAATATCCAATATTTATTACATGTCCACTCTACAGCACTATCATACTTAATCCTACCAACCACCTAGAAAGAAGGCTGCATTAGCCCTTCTTTCCAAATGAGACAACTGAAGCTTAGACAGGTTAACTAAAGCGTAGTCACCTAATAGTAGGTGGCAGAACCAAGATTTCTAAGTGCCAATGCTATGTTCTTACAGCCACTTATTTAGATGAGGTGTACAAAAAGAAGGCATATTTGGGGGCTGAGTTCTCTAAATAGTGGAAAATGTGGATGAAAGACCACGGATAGAGTACAAAGAAGAATCCCTGAACCAAAGAGCAAATTCAAACTCATAGATACACAGGACTAGCCTAACGAAAGTACACACAATAAACCTCACCAGAGAGCCCAGGAAAGAAAAGCAGTAAATTATAAAGGCAGGGGGTCAAATAATATAACCTTCGATTATGAAAAGTGAGGGAAAAGAAAGCATCAAATATTACTTCAAGGTTTCAAGCTAAGGTTGTCCTGAGACAGAAAAGAAGGCCAGATCACTGTAGGAATGAACATAAATTGCAGAGTTTTAAAAAATAAAAATAAAAAGCTGTTGCCCTTGACACTGGATTTAGAAACAAGAGGAGGAATACTCTGTGACAAGAGAAACAAAGAGAACTAAGATGATGAACTGTCAAAACAGGAAGACAAGAATTTCCAAGAGAAAACTGGTCAACAAAATCAAATGCATGCATACAGATCAATGGAAGAGAACTGAGAATCCAGAAATATAGCCAATTCACCCTGGCTGCTGTGGCTCAGTGGATTGAGCGTCAGCCTGCAAACCAAATGTCGCTGGTTCGATTCCCAGTCAGGACACATGACTAGGTTGCACACCAGATCCCCAGTTGGGGGCGCGTGAGAGGCAACTGCACATTGATATTTCTCTCCCTCTCTTTCTCCCTTCCCCTCCCTCTAAAAACAGATAAATAAAATTAAAATTAAAATAAAATAAAGTAACCTTGTTAAAAAATTAATTAATTAATTAATAATAAAAAGAAATATAGCCAATTCATTTTCAACAAGGCTGTAAAGACCATTCATTAAGGGGAAAAAATGGTCTTTTCAACAAATAATTCTAGGACAACTGGATATCCATATCCAAAGAAAAAAGTTGGGCCCCTACCTCTTACCTCATAATTTCAAAATATTATCGATCAAAACCTAAATACAGATCTACAATTATAAAACACTTAGAAGAAAACGTTGATATAAGTCTTCATGACCTCTGGCAATGGTTTCTTAACTATGACACCAAAAGCACAAATACAAGGAAAAACAGATTAATTGAACATCATCAAAATTCAAATTTTTTGTGCTTCAAAGGACAATATCAAGAAAGTGAGGGGTCGGGAAAAAAAAAAAGAAAGAAAGAAAGTGAAAAGCCCTGACCAGTTTGGCTCAGTTGGTTGGGCATGATTCCACAAAGCAAGAGGTGCTGGTTCTATCCCTGGTCGGGGCACACGCCTGGGTCGCAGGTTCAGTCCCTGCTTAGGGCACACACAAGAGGCAACCAATTGATGTTTCTCTCTCCCTTTCTCCCTCCCATCCCTGCTCTCTAAAAATAAATAAATAAAATCTTTTTTTTTTTTAAGTGAAAGACCCACAGAATGGGAGAAAAATTTTGAAAACCATATATCTGATAAGAATCTAGTATCCACAACATATAAAGAGGTCTTAGAACTCAACAATAGATAATAATCCAATTTAAAATAGGCAAAGGAATTATATATACATCTCTCCAAAGAAGATACCTAATAAACACATGAAACCTCAATAGCCATAAGGGCAGTGCATATCAAAAACACAATGAGATATCACTTCATATGTCAAAAAGACAAATAACCAATGTTGGAAAGATGTGGGGAAGTTGAACACTATATGCCCCACTGGTGGAAATGTAAAATGATTCAGTCACTTCAGAAAAAGTCTAGCAATTTCTCAAAAGATTAAATGTAGAGTTACCATATGACCCAGCAATTCCACTCTTTAAGTATAAACCCAAGAGAATTAAAAACATCTCTACAGAAAAAACTTGTACATTAATGTTCACAGCAGCACTATTTATAATAGCTGAAATGTAAGGACAACCCAAACATCTACCAACTAATGAATGGATAAACAAAATGTGGTATTTGTGCATATTGGAAACATGCAAAGTGAGGATTTTCTGTAGCTACCTCCCAGGATTGCCATGGAGATAAAACTAAACATTCGTAGAGTGCTTAGAATAGTGCCTGCACTCCCATGCTATCTGTTATCACTGTTGGAATTAGTCAAGAGAGAGATTGAGGGGGAGAGGAAGGCAAAAAGACAATAAAGACATAACTGAAGAATGAAGACTCTAGATCATAAAGGGCAACACACATAATCAGGACCACAGAAGAAGTGAGAGCCGTAAGAGGAGGAGTTGTTCTTGTACCCTCACATGAGAAGTAAAAGCAGAGATAGCAAGAGGCTTCCTCCATGCACTGTTGGGGGAATCTGAAGTTTTCTCAGAAGCAGTAAATGAGGTTCTTCTAAAAATTGAGCAGGGAAGAAATAGAAACAAGGGTTGAGGATAGTGGAAGAAACCTTGAAGGAGCTGCTACCGGAAATGAAAAGGGATATTAACCTGAGGTAAATATAAGAATTGTGAGCATAAATAAAGGCCAAGATAAGGCCAAACAGGATGAATTTAACGTAGTTTCTTTAAACTATAGTTCATCTAAATAAATATTCTTCAGTGATTAGATTATATTTGAATGGACAAGTAAAAAGTCTTATAATTTTAAATTTAATTTTCATCACTTAACCACACTGTATTAATTCACCCATTTTTCACCAACTCTAATCTCTCTTTTCACCATAACCTCCTCCTTCTCTTCCTCCTCCTCCTAAATTTTCACTCCCACCAGATTCTTCTTAAACAGTGTCATGCCTTTGACAGCTAGCATGATATTGTTCCAAAATAGTATCAAGTCAAATGACAGCAAACAAGTAGAACTGGAAGGAAGAAGCAAAGTAAATGAAATTACATTTCTACTCTAATCTCCTTTAGCTCACAGCTATACTAATGGCAAATCCTTAAATTCATGGCTAATATCTGGTATTAGTAAAGAAAAAAATCTATCAGAAACATACTATATGATAGATTAAGATGTTCAAATTATCTCTACTCACAAAACCATGAACAAATCTGTAAATAAGTCACTAGGTTAAAACAAGGTCTTCAAACTTCTTTTAAGGGTCATCTCTGTAAAAGGAACATGACACTAAGATTGACTTAAAATGTTTAATAAATTTAAAATATATATACAAAAAAACCAAGAATTCTTTAAAAACAATAAAATACATTGTAACTGTTGATTAAAGAGTTATCAAAAGCACTCTTTCCTCATACAAAAAGACAAACAGAAAACCAAGGCAGACAGGTCAGTTATCCAGGGTCACATGATCAGCAGTAAAGACTGAGAATATAACAGGATCTTCTGGCCTTGTCCCAATTGTCTCCAGTCAACTACACTACATTTGATATTAACTAAGATATAAAGAAAATGAAACTTAAAGAGAACCCACTATTGTTCTATATGTCAGGAAATCAGATCTGTCAACAGGCCCATCCCCTGGCATTCTTCCCAAACTAAGCTGGGGATAAAAGTTAAGCTCCTTTGGAGTTCAAAACAAGGATAAAGGGCAAGAGTAAAGGAAGTAAACCAAAAAACACAGAGTTCTACATTAGAGCAGGACAGGATCAAGACCCTTCCAAAGCATCAAACATCCTGAGTGAATTCTTTTCAAAGCAATCCAACTTTTTATAAAGTTGTAAGGAAAGGACTGGCCTGAAAACTGTGTGGGTGTGTGTATGAGAAAAAAAGAAACAGTAAAAACTTTTTAAAAGCTTGCTTTTCTTTTTAAAAATGAGCTTAGGAAACATGAGATATTCTATTATGCTACTCCTTTAAAACAAAGAAATTTACAAAGTAGTGTTAATGAACATCCAGTTGATCCTTGAAAAAGGGTTTGCACAGGTCCACTTAAACACAAGTTTTTTGTTTGTTTGTTTGTTTTTTCAATAAATACTTGTAACTGTTCCAATCTACAGCTGGGAGCCCACAGATGAGAAGAGACAACTGTATGCAGTGATCTATGCCATTTTATATAAAGGATTTGAGCATCCTCGAATTTTGGTCACTGCATGGGGGTCCTAGAACCAACACCCGCAAATATCAAGAGACAACCAAGTTTTGGGGGAGTCAAACGTTACACTCAGATTCTACTGTGTGGAGGTCAGCACCCCAAATCCCCTTGTTGTTCAAGAGTCAACTGAACATTCTTCTCCCAGAATACTGTCTGGTATAAATAAAACAAGGTAATGGAACTGGGTCTGAATCCCAACTTGGCTATTTGGCAGCTGTGTGACTTTGGGCTGTTTTAGCTCTACCTGTTTTCTCTATAGCGTAAAATGAGAATGCCATCTCCCACCTCACTGTGTTGTTCTGAAAATTAAGTGAGGTAATAAATATCATACAATCAACAAATACATTTGTACCCCTTCCACATTACCATCTACTTTCTCCAATTCTTAAACCTATTCGGAACATGATCATTGCTCATATACCAACTGTATATGTAAAGTCATGCTACCAATTTTCCTAAAGGGAGGAGGAAAATCATCGCTTTTAATTTGTAATGTTGAAGCGGTAAAGAGGGAGCCTCCTTCACACCATTCTCAATAGTGCAGAAAGTAGTAAAAAACTGGTCCTTTTGTGGTAACAGCTACAAACAAAGTTTGATTTAGTTCTACTTGTTGGGCATTCGTTTTTACAACTTTTTTTTTTAAAAAGAAATTAGGCCAACCTGAGATTATTTCCTATTTTTTAGGAACTTGTGATCTTCTTCACCTATCCCATTTACAATTTCACATACAAAAAAGTTTATGTCATGCCACAAGAAAAGCTCCCAATCACAATGCCATAGCAGAGTCCAAGGTTGTCAGAAATCCAGCTACGTAAACATCTCTATAGCCTTCAAAAGTCCTCCAAGGAGACCCAAAAGATAAGAGCAAAATAATACTAAGGATACTTCTAATGTGTTCCTTTGCTATCTTGAGGTCCAGAAAAAGATAAGAACTTTGCAAGCTCAGCAGAGGAACATGGTTTATCTTCTATAAATTACATAATCCTTCCACTCCAGGTATTTTTATTAATGGATTTTTTTTTAATTCCCACTTTGAATAGCAGATATAAAACAATTTATACTGCACAATGAGAATTGTGAACACAGTATGTTTATGTTATAAGGGTGGGAAGGAGGAGACCACACCAATATACACATAAATATTAACAAAGGTGGTATATCACAACGTGATATAGCCTGATGGGTGATTATTTCTTGCTGTTTGCTTTTTTAAGTTTTCTATGATGTATATACTTTTAAAGAAAAAGTTTTTAAATAACCAAAAATGTAAAATATTTTTATGTCTATGATACATAAAACTCAGGGTTTCCTAGAAAAGAATAACCTAAAGCACTCAAAAAGTCTAGATCTAAAAATTGTTTTCTAAGGTATAAAAAACTCATGGTTATTAGTGTCACTGCAAAAAGAAAAAGTAAAATTAGCATACATTATGAAATATAAAAGCTTTGTGAATCACCTGTCTTGAGAAGCTATCCAAATTATGGATAAGTGGTAAAATAAGAGGGGCTATATGCAGCCCTAATCACATTGTCATTATTTTTTCAGTTGCTGAAGTTCAGCTATTATACAGACCTTAAGTAAACAGTTCTTAAAACATTTTATGAAAGCATATTATTTGTTATCACCTGCAAAATCCAACAGAGAAAGATATTTTTAGACATCCACCTGAATATGCTTTTGAGGACCAGCAAAAACAGCCCTATGTAAAATGACAGAAGCTTCCAGAAGAACAGTTAAAAGACATTTACCATTTTCAACATGTTCCAAGTAGTTATTCATTTCAGAATCAATTTCGTGGCCATAAATGGAATTCTGATTTCCCTTATCCCACTGATTTTCCAGATGCCCTTGCTCAAATCACTCTGATCTCTTTACTTCAAAATGATTTTAAATGTCTAAATTTTTTTCTTCTCAAATATCTCGTCCTATACATATCAATGACAGCCTTCAGTCTTTAAAGTAAAAACTGTCCTATTTAGCATACTCCTTTTAAATATCTGAGAAGTGAATAAAACTTTAGAGTTAGAGAAGTCTTCGGCTTTCTGGTTCAAAACAGTCTCAAGATATATTACTCTATAGCGGATATTATTTAGCCATTAAAAATTACGTTGTAGGAAAATAATGATACTAAAAGACGTTCAAAATCCATTAAGTGATAAAAATGACAAACTGGAGCAAAATATATTTCTATACACATGAAAATGTTCATAAAAAACAAACTAGAGAGCTCTGGCCAAGACGGAGGCGTTGGTAGACACACTGCGTCTCCCTCCACACTAAGAAGGAATACAACTACCTCAAAACTGGAGACAATCAGAAATTCCAGAAAATCAAGCTGCATAAAAGTCCAACAAAGATGTAAAGAAGAACTACTCATCCAGACAGATAAAAGAGGGGCGGAAGCACAGCAACTATGTCTGGCCAGTGGAAAGCGCAGTCACACATTTAAAAAAAAAAAAAAGCCCTGGCTGCTGTGGCTCAATGGATTGAGTGTCGGTCTGTGAACCAAGTGTCAGTGGTTCGATTCCCAGTCAGGGCACATGCCTGGGTTGTGGGCCAGGTCCCCAGTTGGTGGCACATGAGAGGCAACTACACACTGGTGTTTCCCTCTCTTTTTCCTTTCCCCTATCTCTAAAAACAAATAAAACCTTTAAATTTATTATAAATAAATAAATAAGTCATAAAAAAAAAAGAGAGAGATTCAACCCTTGTCTCTACTTAAAAAAGAAAAAAAAGAAAAAAAGTAGGGAGGGACACCTGGGAAGCGCTCCCAGCACCAAACCAGACCGCACAACTCACGGTCCCAGCACCAGGGAAAATAAAGCCTCATTCCTTCTGACTGTGGAAACCAGTGGGGGTTGGTACAGAGGCAGAAACTGCTGGTCTCTCAGCAGAGTCCGTTTGTTTAGAAGCCCACCCACTCTGGGAACAAGGGCCAGAGCAACAACTAGAGAGGCACCAGTCCCATACAGGAAGTGAGAGAATTGCCTGGAAAGGGAGAGAGTGCAGAGCAAGCAGCACTGTTCCCTCTCAGACCCCTCCCCAACAAAGAGCATAACAACATGGTGAAATGGGTTGCCCTGTACTGACAAATACCTAAGGCTTCACCCCTACAACGAAAAAGGTACAATAGCTCTGCCTAAGACACAGAGGCAAACACAGGAGCCTGTCAAGATGAGGAGACAGAGAAGTATGGCCAAAAAGAGGGAGCAGATCAAGGTTCCAGTGGAAGAACTAAGTGACAAGGAGACAGCCAACATAACAGATGAGGAGATAGCCAACCTAACAGACCGAGAGTTCAAAACACTGGTTTTAAAGATGCTCACACACTTGACAGATATGCTTGAGTACGGCAAACACATAAGGGAAGAAGTGAAGGCTATTCTAAGTGAAATGAAGGAAAATCCACATAAAACCAATGGTGACGGGAAGGAAACTGGGGTTCAGATCAATGATTTGGAACATAAGGAAGAAAAAGTCAACCAGTACAGAATGAGGAACAAGAATTGAAAAAAAATGAGGAGAGGCTTAGGAACCTCTGGGACAACTTTAAACATGCCAACATCCAAATCATAAGGGTGTCAGGAGGAGAGGAGGAAGAGAAAGAAACTGAAAGCTTTTGTGAAAAAATAATGAAGGAAAACTTCCCTAATTTGGCAAAGGTAAAAGATAAAGAGAGAATCTTAAAAGCAGCAAGAGAAAAGCAGAGAGTTACCTACAAAGGGGTGCCTATAAGACTCTCAGCTGATTTCCCAAAAGAAACTTTGCAAGCAAGAAGGGACTGTTAAGAAGTATTCAAAGAAATGAAAATCAAGGACCTACAACCAAGATTACTCTATCCAGAAAAGCTATCGTTTAGAACGGAAGGGCAGATAAGTGCTTACCAGACAAGGTAAAGCTAAAGGAGTTCATCATCACCAAGCCATTATTATATGAAATGTTAAAGGGACTTATTTAAGAAAAAGAAAATCAAAACTATGAACATTAAAATGACAACAAACTGCCCTGGCTGCTGTGGCTCAGTGGATTGAGCGTTGGCCTGCGAACCAAGTGTCGCTGGTTCGATTCTCAGTCAGGGCACATTACTAGGTTGCACATCAGGTCCCCAAATGGGGACACGAGTGAAAGGCAACCACACAGTGATGTTTCTCTCTCTCTCTTTCTCCTTTCCCCTCTCTCTGAAAAAATAAAACAAATTATTTTTTAAAAAATACATGACAACAACCTCACAACTATCAACAACTGAATCTTAAAATAAAAACAAAATCCAACTAAGCAAACCAGAATAGGAACAGAATCATAGCTATGTGGGATCACTTGGAGGGTTATCAGCTGGGAGGGGGAAGGGGGAGAAATGAGGAAATGGTACAGGGATTAAGAAGCATAACTGGTTGATACAAAATAGACAGAGGGAGTTAAGAATAATATAGGAAAGGGTGAAGCCAAAGAACTTTCATGCATGACCCATGGACATGAACTAAGGGGGGTGGGATTGCTGGAGGGAAGGGGGGTACTGGGCTGAGGAGAGCAAAGGGAAAAGAAATTGGAACAACTGTAACAACATAGTCAATAAAATATATTTTTTAAAAAAACTGGAAGAAGGGTCTAACAAAAACATTAAACATTGTTTTCATTTGTGGGTAACAAAATTATAGGTGATTTTTCTTTTCTTCTTCTTGCTCTTACTATCGAAAGCATGTATACTGCAAAAACATTATTTTGTTTAAAAAAAATGTTCCCAATTCTACCCAAGGAATAGCCATAGGAAAGGAAAAAGAAAAGAAAAAAAATAAGCAAACAAGCAAACAACATCACAGGTAAATCTGTTATAACACAAACCCTCCACCACCACCCACCCCGATTTAACAGCTTAGCATCTTTTTACACAGTAGAAAATAAAAAAATTCAGCCCTGGCTTTTGAATACCTAAAACTTCCTTATCATAGGAATTCCTAACTGTTAAAAGTTACTTTTCTTGTGCTTTATCTCCACTGATAAAACTACTTTATACCAATTTCTCTAACATCTGATTAAAGGATCTCATCACAAAGTAACGTACACCTATTCTATCATTCCATCAACCTTCATTTTACAAAATAATAAACTGACAGGACCAACGCTTCACAAAATTATTTGCTAACTTCAAGATAATCAAGAACTAATACTCCTTTCCCAAGTTGTCCTGATCCCTTCCCCTCACACACCCCAAATTTTTTAAATTCATTTTTCATAGTCTGTTAACAAAATAAGACATTTTCCACACTTGCCAATAAAGATAAACTGGCAATATAGTTACAAGAATAACAGACTTCATAACATAGTCTTTTGGGAAAGAACCAAATGGTGGTATATATCTGGCATAACCCGCATGCCCTGTGACATGAGGAAAAATCTGAATAAAACAATTCTTTGCACCTTCACCTTCCCATTCATCAATGAGGGAATATTTAGCCAAGATGATACCTCCTAAATGATACCTCCATAAAGAAAAACTGATGAGTCAAAGAATTCTTGACAGATGCTTTCAGACAACTTTCCTGGGATGCCACTTTTAATCCACAAAAATATTTTATCTCTTGAAAATTAACCCAGGAAATGAACATTTTATATCATGTTATTTAAATACTAAAAACCCATCAGAATCAGTTCAGAGTACAGCCAGAAAAACTCAACCTACATCTTTCCCCTCCTGATGGGGTAGGAACAGAGCTCTGAAGTTTTTATCAATACTTTTAACAGTCAACAGAACGGCCTGAATTGTATTTTTAAAAATGTTTAGTACCACACATATTCACGTTCTCATTTTTCTTATTAATTCAAGTGTGTCCTGCTGCCATTCAGCAACACTCCAAAGAGAGGCACTTACTTCCTGATTACACATTCAAATAAATGCATAATATGCATTTCAACTTGAAATCACTTTTAAGAAATTAACTAGTAGAAACCACAATGCTGCAACATCATGGTTGAAGTCATACCAAAGTCAAAATTGTAATACCTGAGATAACTTCCTCAGCTACACTGGACAAATATATTAAGGCAATGATATTACCCACTGTAACTTAGAAGTACTGTTATCCTGGTTAGTGTTATTTATTTTTGTGTGTTTAACAAGACAGACAAAATTTTAAAAGAGAAGCTTTTTCAAAATCACCAGAAACATTAAAATTTAATAAGTTCATTTTCCTTTCCTCGCTTCCAAGCCAGCTACAGCAGAACCCAAGTCTCTGCAGAGCAGCATATGCTCACACAAGGGTAGTGATCCAGAAACAGCATCCTTGACACATCCCAAGTCAAAGAAAATGTAGCCTCCACCCAAGAGACTTACAGTTTAAGTCAGACAACTTTAAGACATAAAACACCCGAATGACAAGTTAATGATTTTTTGGACTTTATATTTTGCTTTTCCTGCTCAAGTTAAATGGAGAGCTAAAGAAAATGGATTAAATTGTGGGAGTGGAGGAATGGGGGTCAATAATGAACAAGTTTTAAGTTAATCACAGTCCTCAGGAACATATGAAGGGTAGGAATTGGAGTGGGAGCACTTCTAACAACAGACCCAGCCAGGGGAATCACATGAAAAGAAATAGGCAAAAAAGTAAAAGGAGAAAACAGGATGAAAAATATACAAAGATAGCAAGGGAAAAAGGTAGGATAATAAATTAAAAGCTAAAACTCAAAGCAAGAGTATGAGAAAAATCACCTGATTTCTTGTGAGGTTTAATTTCTTGTGAAGAAAGTGATTACACTACTCTGAAATCCTAATTAACTTAATCTTTTTCAAAATGTTAAATGTTTCTCTCCTATTGCTCTCCCACAGGATCACTACTAATACTTTTTGAAACCCATACTCAACATTCTAGGGTAGGAATGAATACTTGTCATTTTTCTCCTGTGAAAGTCAACAGCCCATATATAAGATCAAGCTCATGACTCCTACCTGATTAAAACCACACTAATAAGACCAAATTAAAATGCAATCTCTCACACACCCACATAAAGCTTCTAAAAGCTGTATTTCAAATCCTTACATCATAAACTCAGCAAACTCAGACTCTACTCTGTCTCTTGACTACCTCTCAAATAGTCACTGACAGCTATTTTGTCCTGATCACATCTGCCTTTTAACATCTATCTTCCAGGCTGCCTATATTAGATGTAGGTATGTCAGTCTGAAGCTGTCAACATCTGCACTGGACAGGATACAATCTGCACCTCCTTCAATCTGACTATAGTTGTTGCCAAGGAGAAAATTATGTCTCAAGAGCCTGAGAGCTTATGCACAATAGCTATCCTTCTGTCAGGGATAAAATACATAATTTTCCTTAAAACTGCCTTGCCGAGATTCATAATGAAAATACACACACACACACACAATTACATATGTGTATACACACACGCGCACGTACATACACACCTCTCCATATGTATGGGTTGTCCCCCTATACAGAAATCACTCGAGCTATACCAAGGAAGATAAGCCTCTATGTCTTCAATTTTACTACACAATTACTAAGATATATAAAAGAATGTCTCTTAATAGCAATTAAAAACCCTCACTGCCTGTCCCTTCTTTATGACATTGTCCTAAGAGACTGTCAGCTTATTCTGAGTTGGCAATTCTGTGCTTTGAAGATTTAAAAAGCTACGATGTTACCTGTGCAACAAGACCATTAAAAAGTATGCTCACCAATCAACTATAGCTGATAAGATCAGGCATATGCTAGCAAACTCAATAGTTTTAAATCTTGTTTTAGTAGATGAATGAATACTGCTTTCTTGCTCTAAAAATGACAAGACATATCTTCAGGGGGAAAAAAAAGTGGTTCTTGTAACAATTGAGACAGTACTAAATAACACTGATCATTCCCAAGAAGTTGAGAAAACAATACACTTTCACTATACTAAAATGGAATCATGATTTGAAAACCAGAACTTGAAAAGAAAGTCTCCCAAAAAAAGTTAAGACAAATAGTGCCTAAACATAAATAGACATGAAAGGTGTCACTCTTAAATGTTACTCAATATTGGAAGAGGCTACAGTGAACTATCAAGATGTTATCATGGTATCTACCATGTGAAAAAATAGCACATACATAAGAGGTGACTGCCTGGTTAGTGGTATGGCAACCATGGAAGAGAAATCAAGCCAAATGGTCTGGAAAACAGTAAAAGTCACTGGCTTTAGCCACAATCCTTGCTCAGTTCAACAGAACTCTATCACCTTTTCCAGGACTACCATAAATCTGGCCCCACAATTAAAAACCATTACAGACACATGCAGTCATGTCTATTTCCATCTCCAGTAAATTCTACCTCTGCAATAGGAAATCTAAAAAATTAGCACCTCTGGCCCAATAGACTTTGTCTCAATTTTTGAAAACCTGGTAGAAGTCCAATGAATAAGAAAAATAACAGGGCTTCAACAAATTAACAAAAAAGCACTATTTACTGTTTACAGATACCTATCACTGACCTAGGGACTCTCACAAGCACCATGTGTTTTAAATGTATTAACTAAAATACATGAAGAAACAGCATCAGTTAGCTCCAAATAATGCAAAATTTGTTTACAGTGCATAGCATTTTATACCTATAAAGACAGCAAAAAAAATTTTAATAGACTATCCCATTAGCAGTTGTCAAGAAAGACAATTTATTTCTATTCAACATCATTTCACTTTACCTCCTGTTCCTATAAAGAACTCTCCCACCCATTTCTTTTGTCTTGGGTTGAACATATAGTCCAGGCTGGCTAGTCAGTCTCCTCTGGCAACAGAACTGGTTCAGAGCTGAGCAAAATCCAGGCAAAGCTAACCAGTCCCCTCTATGACTAAGATATAGACACCGAAGAAGAAAAGTTCTTTTTCTGCTAGAATGACAAAGCTGGATGACCAGCTCAAACTAGAGGTGGGCATCTTTTCCATATGTATACAGAAATTAGAAGTAAACTAAAATACATGGAGGCAAGTGATAAAGAAAAACTCATAACATCTGAGTCAGTCTCATCTAACCATGCCTGAACTCAAGATCTACAGGTCCCAACAACGTCATTTTGTTCAATGTTGTTTCATCATAACATTGATTTTAAAAAAAGAAAAAACAAAAAAAGAACTGATTCCGAGCCAGGGCCAATACTGTGTGAAGTTTGCACATCTCCCCATGTCCTCATGTGTTTTCTCTGTGTACTCTGGCTTTCTCCCACACCCCAAAGATGTGCACATGAGGTGAATTAGTGCATCAACATTGTCCCGGTCTAGATGAGAGGCGGTGTGAGTGGCTTTGCAATAGAAGGGCATCCTGTCCAGGGTGGGTCCCACCTCACACTCTGAGCTGCAGGGAGAGGCTTCAGCCACCCACAACCCTGAACTGAAATAAGCAGTTTGGAAAATAATTATTTTACTTGTTTTTATTAATCTTTCTTAAATATTTGTAGAGCTCGCATTTATTTCAATGTTTAATATTAGAAGTGTTTTAGGTCTTTACTTAGAAGTCTGATGGTACTTTTGTGACCAGAAATATGCCATAGGAACCTAATTCTTGTTTATATCAATTAGCCTACGGTAAAACTGATTTCATTATACGTTGTTTCATTTAAAATTGCAGTTTCTAAGAACCTATCAATGAGATCAAGTAAGGACTTACAATACTCCTGAAATTCCCAATGATAAAGGCCCATAAACTCCCTTTTTGCATAAACAAGTTTTTGGTAAACAAACTGAACTTCTGTAACTTATAACTGCTAATATGTGAATATTAAACAAACTAAGATATAATAACCCTACTAGAGAAGAATTTACTAATATATTTTAAAAGCCCTAAAACCTATGTTCCTGATGAAACTTTCTGAATGGTAATTATGTAGGTAGATATATATGTAAAACTTCAAACTGTACACTGATTTGTGCACTCCGTTGTAAATGAATTTAATTTGTAAAAAGATTTGTCCCCCTACAGTCCTACCCCTGGAAATGTACCATAAGGATATAATTTTTTTAAAAGAAAAGCATAAATAATTTATATCAAAAGCATAAAAACAACTTTTAAGTCTAATAATAGAGAAATGATGCGATAGAAAGTGTACAGTTTTAAAGATTATAAATTTCAAGGTTACATTAGTTTTAAAAAGTCTGAAATTAGTGAATGTTTTAAAAGGAAATAATACTTAAAACTAGGGTAAAATGCATATGTAGCCATGGTTCAAAAAACGAATTAATGTAAATCTAAGAAAACATGTAAAGAACTTACAGAGGATGGGGCAAAAGTAGGTTTACAATTGTTCATATGAAAAACAATACAATAATTGATAAATAATACTATAAGAATAGCCCTGGCTGGTTTGGCTCAGTGGATTGAGCGTCGGCCTGCGAGCTAAGTGTCGCTGGTTCGATCTTCCAGTCAGGGCACATCAGAGAAGGAAAACTCTGATTCCAAAAAACCTCCGCTGCCTTGCGGCATACCTCTTCAGGGGAAAGGCTAAGGGAGTAAACCCCGACAGAAAATCCGGAGCTGGAGTCCCTAAGGCGGTTTGACGTTGTAGTCAACACCGGCAACTCCTGCGGCGCACCTGAAGCCAAGCTGTATTGACTCTGTCTTTCCCTTGGACCCTTCAGCTGTGAAGAGAGGGGGGGTCTGCTGCATGGGCAACAGCAGACCCTCCATATCACCCTGCCCAGGCTCTGTAGCTTCAGCTTCACTGGAGAGGACACTCCAGCGTCATCGCAAGATGTCGATTCAACACGGGAGGAGACAGATACCGTGTCACTCCCGAGTCGGACTGCACAGCCATTCTCGGCGGTGCAGATACTCTTAAGAAGCTACACCATCGTCTCTCGAGACGGACGGCTGCCGACGACGACGACGACGACTATAAGAATAAAATGTTTTACATACTCAGAACTGTAAATTTACTTTTTCCCCCACCCTGTATGTTAAACACCAAAAAAAGAAATAAAGAAGATCTAAACAGATGAAAACATATTTTGTTCATGGATTGGAAAACACAATATAGTGAAAATGTCAATTCTTCCCAAATTCATTACAAGTTCAATGCAATTCCTATCAAAATCCTCGTTTTTTATAGATATACACAAGATTATCTAAAATTCATATGGAAAAGCAAAAAGAATAAAGTAGGTATAATCACTCCATCCAATTCTAACACTCATATAACTAAAGCAATAAAGATTGTGTGGTATTAACGGGGAAAAATACATAGATCAATGAAACAAGAGAACCCAGAAATAATCCCACACAGGTACAGCTGACTGATTTTTAACAAGGGTGTTAAGCAGTTCAATGGAGACAGTCTTTTCAACAAATGGTAATGAAATAACTGGGTGCCAACTGAGGGAGGGGGAAAAAAAATAATTTGACCTAAACCTCACAAAAATTAACTCAAAATGAGTCACAGATTTAAATGTAAAATGTAAAACTATAAAACTTAAAACTGAAGAAAATCTTCAAAAGCTATGGCTTGGTGAAGAATTCTAAGTCATGACACCAAAAGCATAATCCATAAATGGGGGCAGGAGGTCATCAATAAATTGAAGTTCATCAAAATTTAGAACCTGTATTATGTAAGAGACCTGTTTAAGAGGATCAAAAGACAAACCGCACCCACACCATGGAGTACCCAGGGACTACTACCTAGCAATAGAAAATTACAATCTACTGATATACACACTAATTTGCAAGGCTCTCAAGGGCTTCATGTTTATTAGTGGAAGGAAAAAAAGTCAATGTCTCAAAAGGCCACAGACTGTATAATTCCATTTATACAATACTCTTGAAAATGACAGAATTAGAGATGGAGACATTAGTTGCTAAGGGTCAGGGATGACAGGGAAATGTAAGTAGTATGGGTTTGATTATGAAGGGGTAGCATGAGGGGGAGCTTTGTGGTAATGGAATAGTTCTATATCTTGATTGCAGTGGTGATTACCATTACATAAATCTATACATGTGATAAAACCAGAGAATTATATCCACATCAGAGAAGGAAAACTCTGATTCCAAAAAACCTCCGCTGCCTTGCGGCATACCTCTTCAGGGGAAAGGCTAAGGGAGTAAACCCCGACAGAAAATCCGGAGCCGGAGTCCCTAAGGCGGTTTGACGTTGTAGTCAACACCGGCAACTCCTGCGGCGCACCTGAAGCCAAGCTGTATTGACTCGTCTTTCCCTTGGACCCTTCAGCTGCGAAGAGAGGGGGGGTCTGCTGCATGGGCAACAGCAGACCCTCCATATCACCCTGCCCAGGCTCTGTAGCTTCAACTTCACTGGAGAGGACACTCCAGCGTCATCGCAAGATGTCGATTCAACACGGGAGGAGACAGATACCGTGTCACTCCCGAGTCGGACTGCACAACCATTCTCGGCGGTGCAGATAGACTCTTAAGAAGCTACACCATCGTCTCTCAAGACGGACGGCTGCCGATATCCACATATTGTGCCAAAGTCAATTTCCCGATGTTGACACTCTAACACTGTAATATAGTTCCATAATATGTAACCACTGGGGGAAACTGTGTAAAGGGTACACCGAACCACTCTACTATCATTGCAACTTCCGGTGAATCAAAATAAAAAGTCAAGAAAAATGAAATAAATAACCTGTTAGATGACTTATAGGTGTAAATAAACACTGAAGCAAGTATTATAATAGAATTTTTTTTTTTACCTTGACTGAAAACTGGCACAGCAGAATCTTAATGACTGTTAGCTGAGAATATGCTAATTTTAGACAGTTTTAGACAGTAATTTTAGAAGTTTTTTAGTAGCACACACTGCCTCAATACATTCCCTAAATTTAAATCATAGGAAAATATATTATTACAATTTTTCCACTCAGGTTCCCTTATTATTTTTTATTTAATCTTTATTGTATTTTTTCCCCAAGGTTCCTTAGATTTATCTATAAGGAAGATCAGCCCTGGCTGGTGTAGCTCAGTGGATTGATTGAGTGCTGGCTTGCCAAATGAAAGGTCCTGAAAGGTCGTCAGTTCGATTCTCAGTCAGGGCACATGCCTGGGTTGTGGGCCAGGTCCCTAGTTGTGAGAGTGCGAGAGGCAACCAATCGATGTATCTCTCTCCAACAGTGATGTTTCTCTTCCTCTCTTTCTCCCTCCCTTCCCCTCTCTCTAAAAATAAATAAAATCTTTTAAAAAAAAAGGAAGATCAGTTGCTCCAGCCAAGCTGGCAGTTACTGTGCCTGATAATTGACCAATCTCTCTTTCCTTAACAGCTCCATCTCACCCCCCACCTTACCCCCATCTCTCCTGACTGGTCCTGACACCAGACTCTCAACCCCTGCCCCCCTTTTTAAAGATTTTACTCATTTCTTTCTTTTTTTTTTTTTTTTTTTAGAGAGAGGGGAAGGGAGGTTGAAAGGGAGAGAAATATCAACTGGTTGCCTCTCGCATGCCATGTGTCCTGACTGGGAATCAAACCAGCAACCTTTTGACTTGCAAGATGGTGCCCAACTCACTGTGCCACAGCAGTCAGGGCCCAGCAGAACTTATTAAAACAGGAAGAAAAGACATATTTCAGTTTAAGAAAAAAAAAAAAAAACCTTTAAAACTAAAGACAAAGCAACCCTAATTGGGTAGCTTAGTTGGTTAGAGCATCATATTGATATGCCAAGGTTGTGGGTTCAATCCCTGGGATCAGGGCACATACAAGAATCAACCAATGAATGCATAAATAAGTGGGACAACAAACTGATGTCTCTGTTTCTTTCTTTCTCCCTCTCTCTCTCCGCCCCCCCTCTAAAATCAATAAATAAAAAGTTAAAAATAAGTAAACACAAAGCAATGTTAGAAAAAGCTGCTTCCAGAGGTAGCGAGTTCTGCGTCACTAGGTATGTTCAAGTATATGGTGATCTGAACCTGTGAGACCTAGTACAACCACAGACTTCTGACTGTATCATTTCCCTGGTAGTCCTCCCTTCTTCACGTGGCATTCCAAACAACCCTCTAAATCTAGCTCCAACCTCTTTTTCCAGCAGCCTAGTTAAGTCTGGGCCCTCACCATTGTCTCATGCACATCTTGTATCTGCTGTTTTTCTTACTTGGATGAGTTTTCCCTTCCCTTCTTCCACCTTTCAAGATCCAATGAACTTCAGGAAGTTTTCCCAACCCCATGCTTACACTCCCATCCCATTCCATTTCCTCCATCCCACTCACGCTATTAGTTTACTTTTCATATCCATGCATCCTGATTATAAACTCTAAGACATAACAGAAAAAATCACCCCCTGTCTGCTAGAAGACAGTCTCTGACACAAGCTTTTTCCCAGGAAATCCATTGTTATCCAGTACACCAATCATCAACGTGGCTCCTTTACTGAGCAGAGCATCATTAGAAGCAGCGCAGGAATACATCAAGGCGTACTTCAGCTTCTTTGGGCCTTCTCCTCCTTTACCCACCCAAAATGCCTGTGAGCTACTCTAGGCAAGAAGTTACTGATGTAGCAGCAAGTCTCTGATCTTGCCTTTGAGATGCAACTGTGGATTGGAACTAATGGATTAAAAAACCCTGTTTTAAAAGAAGCTACTCCTTATCACTCCACTTCGAATTTACCATTGCTGGTCCTCTTTTTTCAATGTCTCTCCTTTTTCAAACAAGTTTCATTTAGTCCTTCCCAACCCTGTCCCTTGGATGTCTCCTGCTCAGCTGAGGGCCCTCATTTTCTCGTCAGAGCCCTATTTGAGGATTCATAAAATGCCCTTACTCTTTTCTACGTATTGTTAAAAATATATGAGAAGTAACTATTAATGGGTATGAGATTTCTTCTTGGATTGATGAAAATGTTCTGAAATTAGGTAATGGTGATAGCTGCAAAACTCTGAATACACTAAAAATCACTGAATTATACACTTTAAAATGGTGAATTTTGTTATGTTAATGATATCTTTTTTTGTTGTTGTTGTTGAGGAAAGATTTGCCACCCTTACCCCTGTATTTACATTTAGCACTAGGAAGTAAAACATTTAATTTTTGAGACAGAGCCTCTTCTCAGACACTTCTTTGAGAACATAGTCAATTATCTTCCTAAAATATTCAAGTGCCTATCGTGGACCAGAAACCATAATAGGTGCCACAGAGAATTGTCATCAGGCCAAGACAGAACCTGCCCTACTGGAGACTAAAGAGTGGAAGACAACAAATTATTTAACTACCACTGTGATAAGAGCTAGGAATAAAAAGCATAAAGTATAAAAAATTCAGGGTGGGAGGTAGGAGGGCAGGGCCTCCAAAAGAGAAACAACTATAAATCTAAGAGGCACATGTATTCCTCAATCCATATAAGGTAGTTACAACAACTTGTTTGGGCTGACTGGCAGTACAACAAAACCCCTAGATCACAGGGATTTGGATGCCATGTAATTGACAACTGGCTCCCAACCACCATAGCAGGCACACTTGGTTATTTCAATAGCTTTGAGATAAAGTGACCCTGCCTTTATATGTGTGAATCTTTTACCCACTGATGATGCTTATGATATGGTTTTAGTGCACTCACAAACTTTTATTATTCATGTAATCAGGAGCAAATACAAAAAGAAAATTAAACTATGCTGAAAAACTATATACATTCAATTCTGATTGCACAGAAAGCACATTGCTTATACAAACTCAAAGATAAAGGTCTAATTTTTGGCTCAAGAGTTATAAATATTTTTTTAATACAGTAAGCTCATACCCCTTTGCCCTGGCCTGGTGGCTAAGTTGGTTGGAGCATCACCAAAAGGTCACGGGTTTGATTGCCAGTCAGGGCACATTCCCAGGTCATGTGTTGGATCCCCAGTCGGGATCCCCAGGCACCCAATTGATATTTCTCTCTCACATCAATGTTTCTCTCTCTCTCCTCCCACCCCTCTTGTTACAGAAAGTGGGGGGGTGGGGGGGGTCCAAAAACCCCCAGAGCTCGCAGGCTGGGGGATGGGGAAACGAAAGCAGCTTTCAGGATGCCTTCACATGCCTGAGGCTAGGGGCTAGTGTCTTTGTTAGGCAAATGGATTTAATGCATCCAAGGCCCAGGAAGATGGGAGGGGTCTTGGACCAGGGGATGGTATGGAAAAAGCACACAGAGCTTGTGTGAGGTTCTGTGAATGGTCAGAACTGGGGACCATGCTGAATGCATCACAGGACGCAGTCAGGGATTTAAAAATAAGCGGCAGACATTTTAATGGGACTGACTACGCGGTTTTGAGAAGTTCTCCATGCGGATTACAAAGGAGGGTACACCATGTGGTTTTAAGAGGGTACACCATGCTGCTTTAAGAAGGAAAAACTCCATGCAGCTTAGAAGGAGGCTGGGAATTCACGCGGTTCTGGATTAAAAGCTGGCAGGCACCACAACACAGAAAGGCCTCCCCAATCAGAACTGAATGACTGGCAGCTACCAGTAAAGCTGAATTGTGTCTAGGAAGTAGGGAAACGGTATCTCTAACTTTTCTAAAACTAGCCTGGTTTGGAAGGGGGAGGCAGAAATATGTGTTTGTGGGTGTTTTAAGGAAAATAAGACCTAACGGCAGAAATCTGCAAAAAATCTAAATCTATATAACTATTAAATAAACAATTCTTTTTCTTTTCACTAAACTCTGGTATTGAGAGTCATAATTCTGGAGGCGGGCAATCGGGCCCCTAACAAAACAGCCCGTGGGTTCTGCTTCATTTGGAGCAGCCCAGGGGTTCTGTAACACCCTCTCTCTAAAAATCAATAAACATATCCTCAGGCAAGGATTTTTTTTAATAAAGCAATAGGCTCATATCTTTAACAGTCTGGCAAAACCCTAGGTCAGTGGTCAACTAACTATAGCCTGGGGGTTAAATATGGCCCATCATGTTTTTATAAACAACTTTTATTGGAACACACCATACGCATTTGTTTATGTATCTTCATAGCTGCTTTCCCAATACATCTGCAGAACTGAATAGAATCAACAGAGACCTTATAGCCAGAAGGTCTAAAATATTTCCCACCTGGCCCTTCACTCACACACACACACACACACACACACACGCACAAATAAATAAAAATAAAATAAAATAAAACTGTCAGCTTGTCCTATAGACAAAAGTAGTCCACACTGATTGCAAACAAAGAAATCTTCCTATAGACCCTTCAGCAATTAAGCGTTCCAGTGGAAAAGCAACAGACTTGAAGTACAAAGAATTCCAATTACCTCATTAGTCAATCTGCTATGAAGCTCTAGATAAATCACCATTACTATGTGTTTTATACACCAATAAAATTCAGAGCATTTAGGTCAGTTTTACCTAAGTGGTCAGGGCCACTGATGCCAGACCTGGGAAAGGTGTATTAATTATCTTTTGCAACCTAACAGATTACCCTAAAAGCTGGTAACTTAAAATAAAATTTATTGTCTCCCTGTTTTCTGGTCAGAAATTCAGGGTTGGTTGGAGCTCCCATCCTCTGAAACTCAACTGGAGCTGGAGGATCTGCTTTCTAAGTATCTTACTCACATGCTCAGCAAACAGTTCCTCTCCATTGGAGCTCCTGAGTATCCTCATAAATAGCAGCCAGCTTCCCCTACACTGAATAATCCATAAGAAAGAGCCAGATGAATACTATACACTTTTTATGACTTTGCTTTGAAAGTAGATAGTATCACTCCCACCACATTCAATCCTTGACAAAGAAGAGACTCTCTTAAGACCAACACACATTTAAAAGGCTCAAAGTTGGGCTTCACTTTTTAAGGGAAGGGTATCAAAGAATCTGTAGATATATTAACACCACTATAGGGTTTCAAATAATAAGTAAACGCCTTCAACAACAGAACCAACAAGGTTTGGTTGATTAAAGAATCTGTGCTTAACCATTTTCATAATATGTATTCTTTGTTCTATTTATGATAGGAAAGGCATTTCAACACCATTAGTTAAGAGTTTCCAAAGAAATAAGCCAAAAGAAAAAGGCAAGGCACTTCAGCTCTTTATATCTGATGCAGTAATGACAATGAGAGGCAGTTACATTTGTTTTCGTTTTTTCCCCCCTCAAGGGAAAGGCAAGTTATGAAGAATAGATCATGATCATAACTAACTGCAAAGTTGGGCTGGGACAGACAAGTACTTATGATTCAGAGTCACATAAAAGATTTTCTCAGATATAAAAAACAACAACAACAACAAGAAAACAAATTTAGAAACATTCAAAATTGGGGGTAGGGGAGTATGTATCTGTGAGTGCTACAGATTTGCATGAAAGAAAATTCTAAAACAAGGAACACTTACAGAGTAAAAAAGTTACCTGCAACAATTAAATGTATTTTGAAAACAAATGTCTTAGTCACTAGACTCAATGAACATGGCCAAATTCATCTGTTAATATTGTAAAGTTTCATGACAGGAGGCAAAAAGGCCTGGGGAGTACAAGTTTCACACAGAGGACAATGAAGTGACAGCCATCCTAATTTTTTCAACAAGAAGCTCAAAAATTGTCTTTGAACTTCAGCCTGAAAACTGAGAAAAATATTTACCATTCAAGGTTTTTAATTCACAAATTCAGAACTAAAGATGGCATCTCCCATTTAACACACTGCCCCTTTAGAGGTACTGTCACAAGGATGAATTTGACATAAGATTCCAGTGGACTATGTATGCACATTGCTGTCAGCCATCAGAGATCCACTAATATTCTCCCAAAGGCCAGTAAAATACCTACACAGAGAAGGGGCTCAGTTCACCTCAGCTGATATCCAATGACTCTACAGAAAGCTATATCTTTGTTGAAGTTCTCCTGCTGGATCACAAGTTTAACAAACTTACAGGTGACAAAAAGTTAATTTTTCACATTTAAAGTCCTCTTTATCATCACACTTATAGCATCAGAGTGATGACAGTTCCTTTAATAATAACTACCGATAGGTAACCTATAATTTCACCTTCCATTAATTCTGAGTTTTCCCAAAACATGATTCTTTTAAGCCCAGATTCAATTTATTTCAAACTCAAACCAGTGCAAATACATATGACTGATTTAACATACCAGTCTGACAGAATGAGGCAATTTCTATGTTATTTTCAGAATTGCTGAACATTTTCCCATTTTGTCATCCCTATATCTTTGGCATGAACTAAAAAAGGAATTACACAGGATGAAAGGAAAACTTTTGCACCACTTACTTTCTATCAAATTGTTTTACAACATTTCTAAGACTGAACTTTTTTACTTAGAACATCCAAGAGAAGTGAATTCAGATTCTCAAAAAAAAAAAAGGTCTTTATTACTCTCTGTCCTGATTAAAATTTAAGCCAGTACAACTTAATATATCTCCAATAACTGAATATTATTAGTTATTGAGCAACTGGCAAGCATAAGAATGAGAATATTGACCTCAAATAGTCACCTTCAAGGATTCATTTTCTAGAAAGGTCTGCCTCTCTATATATAAAAAGCAGTATTAACCTACCTTGTTTTCGAACATCTTCTACAGCAGCCACAAGCTCCTCCTTGAGAAACTGACTCTCCTTTGCAATTTTATCCCCCTTCTCCAAGAAATTCTCAGTTGCTTGTTCAACAGATGCAGCCAAAACATGGGCCTTCTTAGAACGACCTCTCTTCTTATTAGAGGGGCCCTTACTATTAGTGTTTACCAGAGTCGTAACCTAAAAGTTCCATTTAAAAAAAATTAAACTGCAGTCAATTAAAATGAAAATAACAGAAAGACTAACATCTTTAAAAACAGCAAGAACCATTCATAACAAAAATGAAACATTACATTGATTCTATCAAGCTTTAACAAATAACATACAACTCCTTCCATATTTAAAATATATAGCAATGATACTCTATTTAGTTTCCAAAATAATTTAGTTCTCAACATGTAAGATAAGAAATATAAAAAATATCTTAATTCCTCAAACATGATCATTAGGGTTTTAGTTTAATTTTATAAATTACAAATTAAATTAGAAAAAAGTTAAGATATCTCCACTTGTTTCTATGTCATCAAGAAGTTCCTGGGGGTACAGGGAGGTACAAGAGGGTATGGGGGGGGAGACATGGTGATGGATTGAAGGAGACCTGACTTTGGATGTTGAACACAATGCAATATACAGATGATGTATTATAGAATTGTACACCTAAAACCAACATAATTTTATTAACCTATGTCACCCCCAATAAATTCAATTTTTAAAAATTCTTTCAGAAAGAAGTCAAATTTTCCCCATTTCAGGCTATGCAAAATGTTTTAGGATAACTTACTTCTGAAATCTTTTCACAGTTTATTCACACAAATCTCAGCAATTAATTAGTGAAGGCCCTTAAGAAAGAAACAACTGTCCAAGGTAACCTACCACAATGGTGCTTTAAGTCCCAGACATTAACCACCATAAACACATAGAGTACCACATACTCTGTAGAATGAGGATGACTAAAGCTCTGTCATCAGCATAATCTGTCACACAGAAGACCTACTGAGAGCTGTAGTAAATGGGCTCCAAGAAAGTAAACATAACTGAGTCTTATCGCACACCCCTACATCTTCTAAAATTATGTATATATACACACACATATGTGTGTCTGTATACATATATTTATTTATAGTACTAGTTTATATTTATCAGTTGCAATGGAGTATTTTTTTAAAGATAGCACATACCACTACATTTTGTCTCTCTCACACATACACGCACACTAGTAAACTGTGCCAAAACAGTAAAAGTACAAAGCTGGTTGCTAACAGTTAATGAAATGTCATCATATTGTGATATTGTATGTGTACCAGACCATACCAAACCTACATCCTCAAATTAAATTACCTGCTAAGAGAGAATGAAAAGTATTAAACAGGATGAAGAGACTAAACGGTCAAGGTTCCATATCCCATCTTTCTTGGATGTTCCAAGAAAAGAATGATGCCAAGAAAATGTCTGCAAAGTGCAAAAATTTGGAAAGTTGCACTACATACTACTAGCCCATATTATTGCCAACAAGTCTGAAGAAAACGACAGCAACTAAAAGATTGTTTCTAAAGGCTTAAATGAATCCATACAACAATATTTAATTATCAGTGGAGCCAAATCACCTAAGTACTATCAACCTAAACTCAAGCACTCAAATTAAACCTCTGAACTAAATAACCTTGTTCTGTTTGTTAGCCAGACCTACCACTATGGAACCATGTTATAAAACAACTACATGTGTATTTGTTTTCAGATTCTTACCTGTGTAACAAGGGGCTCCAACAGTCTTTCAACTGCCAGAGTCCTGATCTCTAGACTTTTGGGATCCCATTTGAAGTTTATGTTGCCTGTGTGTACAGCAGTCATTTCTGAAAGAAAAGCAAAAACCAAAGTCAGGTAAACATCAAACACAAACAATGAAATATGTAACAAATATCCTACTTAAGGACTTTCATATCAGGAAAGCTACATTCACAAGATGAAAAAATATTCTTACTAGCCTGCACATGAGGGGCCAGTAACTCTTATAACCTCTTAACATTTCAAGTTTACAAATATTAGAGGCACTATATAAGAGGGCATTCCCAAACATGTAGAGCCTTTAGTTTTGGGCTTCTCTGTTACCAAGACATTTCTGCTTCCAGTTTTTCCATGCCAACTTAGAAGCAGGACGAAAAGCTCAAGTGAAGGAAGACTAATACAAAAGATCTTTATTTTTCTTACTCTACAATATTTATAGTACGGTATTATCTAAATGGTACACCTCACTTCATTTTTTGATGGGTTCATAGAGAACATCTTGTCTTACTCTATCAAAATATAACACTACCCTCTGCACCTACAGCTATTATCACTCATAGACAGAAGAAATTTCAAGTAACACTGTCAAACATCACTGTATCAGTATCAAAGTAAACTTCCATTAAACACAGGCTTTAAGACTAGGGGAAAAGACTTCAATGAAAATACCAAGCAGTTAGTTTTTGTTTCTAATAGTGCCTTAAAGATTAAAGATAAAAAGATAGGAGAGGTATGTAGTTGAGATAAACACTAATATAAACTTTCCAAACAACACATTGTTAGAACTTTAAAATTTCATGGGTACATTCTCATAAATCAAAAATTCAACTTCTAGAATTTTACTCTAAATGAAATATTAAGATGCATGTGAAAAACCTGGATAAAATTATGTCCAGAACTGCACTGTACAATTATTAAAAACTGTAAACTACTTAGCTGTCAAACAGATCACTGAATAAATCACAACCAAACCACCAGTGGGAAACTGGGCTCTTAAAAAACAATGTTGTCAAAATTTAGGGGGAAAAAAATGTTCTAACTGACCAATTCTATATTTCTATTAAATATCATTTCTAATCAAAAGGAAACCATACTCCTCAAGAAAAAGAGTCTTATTCCAGGTCTGAGATATCTTATTGTGCAGGAAGCAAGAAAGGGCACAAAAACTAACATGATCATATCAAAAAGATCGTTCTATTGCCCAAATTTACAACAATCTGAGTAGCAAGAACAATGACTGTAACTATGATTGATTGATGACCCTATGACAAAAGAAAAGAAAGAAGGTAGGGAGAAAATTTCTTTAGCATGAATACAGACTAAGGTTAGAAAATGACCATTTCGCAAACCCCTGTGTAATAACTGATTCAAGTAAGTATTATCAATGAATATTAACATCATTAGGTGAAAGGATATTGGGGAACAGGGTATCTGTAAGGTGCTCAAAGTATCATTACCCACTAATTGCAAAGAGGATAAGAAGTACCTTTACAATGTTGAAATTGTATGGTCACGCCATACAGTTTAATGGTCATGCCCTTAAACAAATTATCTTGGCATTGCTAATAATGAAACACCTGATGTTATACATCCCCTAATATGATAAAATATAAAGTATCCTATATTACCTATAAAGTATTCTTGATGAAAAAAGTTTTAAATGTTTATTCAAGAGCCTCAGTGTCACTATAAACTGAGCAGAGTGTTGTGGAATAGTAAAATTAAGTTAAATGTTTAATCTCAGTCTAATGAAGCTTCTCTGTAAGGATTCTACACCTTTTTCAATGCCATTGATCCTTCTGCAGTCTACGAAAGCCTATACAGCAGCTTGTCCAATTGAAATAACAAAATATATTTTATTTATTTAAACAATATATTTAAAACATTTTTTCAATATATAATCGGAATTTTTAAAAATTACTTGAGATATTTTACATACTGCTAAATGTTCAAAATCTAGGATGTTTTACACTTAGGGCACATTTAAATACAAACAATCCACATCAAGTGCTCCTGTGGCTAGCAGCTTCTGTATTGGACAGTGCAGCTACAGACCCTTTCTCAGAATGTTTTTTAAATGCATGAAATGCCATTCAAAAGATTATAAAAGAAACACATATATTAAAACTTAGCTACCAAAATACTTCACAAACATGTATAATAGAGCAATATATGTGCTTCATTATATGTGCTTCAGTAAATAAAATCTGGTAGGAAATCTTATGACTAATTCAAAGAAATGAACATGCATATTTTTTCAAGACATCATATCATAATTTTTGCAGATAGAAAAAGCACTGAGATTCCTACTGGTGACAAAGTTACGGGTTTAACTTAAAACTGGTTTATTGTCTACGTTAATACAGAAGGAAATGCTAAATTTCTGTTGCTGAAAACAGACAAAATTTTTCTACTGTAAAGTCAACTGCAAATTAAGAAACCACCCTAACCTAGACTGAATTTCAAGTTTATAAGAAGATGTTTATAGAGGATACAGATGAATGGTTTAAAAAAAAAAAAAAAAAGCCCTGGCTGCTCTGACTCAGTGTATTGAGCGTCAGCCTGCAAACAAAGTGTTCCTGGTTTGATTCCCAGTGAGGGCACAGGACTAGGTTGCACGTCAGGTTCCCAGTTGGGGGCACAAGTGAGAGGCAACCACACAGTGATGTTTCTCTCCCTCTTTCTCCTTTCCCCTCTCTCTAAAAATAAATAAACAAATAAATTTAAAAGAAAAAAAAAACACCATGAAGAAACAGACAAATACAGAATATATGGCATTCTAAAAGACAATGAGGGCTTAACTATTCAGTCAATACTTAGGAGTAGGAGGATTATTCTAGACTATAAGGAACAGGAGACATAAGAATCTAATGAATTACATGTATCTCGTTTGGAGTCTGGTTTAAAACAAAGAGCTATTAAGACATTTGTAGGAAAATTGGTAAATTTTTAATATTTGTTAATTTTTGGTGATATGTAATTATTGCTCAATTTCATAGGTGTGATAATGAAATTGTAGCTATGTACAAAAATGACTATTTTTAGGAAATGCATGTTGAAATACTTAAGGGTATAGTGTCAAAATGCCTGCAATTTTCAAATGGTTCAGCAAAAGTGAAAACATATACATACAATGATCAAGACATTATAAAAAATACTCATAATCATTAACTCCAGGTGGAGGACATGTGACTAGGCAGATTTATTCACAGGTTTATTTTTCAGCTTCTTATATATCTAAAATTTTTCCTTTAAAAAATGGAGGAGCCCTAACTGGCATGGCTCAGTGGATTGGATGATGTCCCACAAACAGAAAGATCAGGGCACGTGCCTGGGTTGCATTCAGTCCCCCAGATGGGAGCATAAGAGAGGAAACCAATCGATGGTTCTCTCCCTATCTCCCTCCCTTCTCCTTTCTCTAAAAATAAATAAGTAAAATCTTTTTTTGTTTTTTGTTTTTTTTTAAGTGGAGGAGCCCTGGCCAGGTAGCTCACCTAGTTGAGTGTCATCCAGATATACCAGGTTGTGGTTTGATCCCCAGTCAAGGCACATACAGAAATCAACCAATGAATGAATAGGCAGAGCAACAAATTGACATCTCTTTCTCTCTTTCTCTCTCAAATCAATAAATTTTTTTAAATGTTTTTAACGCTGCAAAGTTGTAAAAGTTTGAGTAAATGTTCAAAATACATACTACGAAGTTATATATTTCATATACAATATGCAATATGAAGTATAACTTGAGGGGGAAAAAGATGTCTGGATATATAAACCAAAATATTAACAATGTTGTCCCTGAGAGTTGGGGGTTCTGGGTGGTTTTAACATTCCATTTTGTTTAACTGTATTTTCTGATATTATAAAATTACAGATATTTAGAAAGTAATTTTTTGTAATAAAAATAGAATATTTTATAAGATATAAGAAGGTTGATACAATCAAAAGGCATGTTATCACTAACCACTTTGAACTTGTTCCCTCATTCATAAAATAAGTCATTACCTTTAGAGCAGTGGTTCTCAACCTTCCTAATGCCGCGACCCTTTAATACAGTTCCTCATGTTGTGGTGACCTCCAACCATAAAATTATTTCCGTTGCTACTTCATAACTGTAATTTTGCTACTGTTATGAATCATAATGTAAATATGTGATATGCAGAATGTATTTTCATTGTTACAAATTGAACATAATTAAAGCACAGTGATTAATCACAAAAACAATATGTAATCTATATATGTTTCCCGATGGTCTTAGGCGACCCCTGTGAAAGGGTTGTTCGACCCCCAAAGGGGTCATGACCCACAGGTTGAGAACCACTGCTTTAGAGGGTTTTCGTGAAGATTAAATGAAAGTAATTATAATCCACTGAAAAGAAATGAGAATCCATGAATCCGTGTTAATATGAATAAAGAAGAAAAGTTCTCCCATACAGTACAGTAATAAATGTAAAACTAAATTTACTAGTTTTATTAGTAAAAGAAATAATGTATTTAGAAAAAAAACTCCACTTATGAACCATAATAATTGATTCAGGCAAGAATCACCAGAGAATGCTAAACCAAGTGGGTGAAAGATTACTAAGAAACTGAATATTTACATAGTCCCATGGTAATTCCCAAGAGATTTATTGATTGCAAAGAGGGTGTAATATAGTAACTTTAGAGAAACTGGGAGACACCACCTTAATCAAATGATCAAAATTAACATCCCCAATAATGGGACAAATTGACGTCATGTACCTCCTGATAAAATACACTCTGAGAAAGGATACAATATCACTTTCTGTGGTATTGCCTACCAAAACTACATAGCATCAATCTCATCTTGAGCAAACATCACACGCAGAGTGAGGGACAGGCTACAAAATGACTGACAGTAGTCTTCAAAAATGTCAAGATAAGAAAAACAAAGGTAGAATGAAAAATTCTTCCAGATTCAAGGAAGCTAAAAAAGACATGACAACTAAATGCATCATTCTGGATGGAAATTGTATTGGAAGAAAAATACAATTTTTTTTGAAAGTTAAACATTTTTTTATTTTTTATGCTATTAGAGTTGTCCCAATTTTCCCCCTTTACCCCTCCCCTCATCCCACCCCCTGGAAGAAAAAATTCTGAGACAATTGATAAAATTTGAAAATGGATTTTGAATTAGATATTATATCTATGTTAAATTTTATATTGTATATATTATACAATATAATTGTATAATTATATAATTTTATATTATATTGTAGCTATGTCCTTGTTTCATGTAATGAGCATGTCATCTGCAACTTTCATATCGTTCAGAAAAAGTAATGTATTAAATTATGTATATATACAGAGAGGGATGGAAAGTGGGAGAGAAAATTGGAGGAAGAGAGGAGGAAGGGAGGGAAAGGACAAGGAAAACAGAAAACAGAACAAAAGGGATAGGAAGGGAGAAGGGATGGAGGAAGTGAAGAGGTTAGGAAGAGAGGAGGAATAGTGAGGAAGGGGAAATAAAGAAGGTGGTAAGAGGAGGAGAATGGAGGAAAAGAAGAAAAGGAGGGGAGAAGGGAAAGATGTCTTAAAATGTGGCTAGTGTGCCTGAAGAATTGATTTTTAAAATTTCATTTCCTTTTAATTGTTAAAATCTGTATTAAAATGTTGATAGGACAAGATAGAAAAGCACATATCTATGACTAGCCCGCTCTTGACAACTTTAATATAAAAATATCTGTTTTCATCATCTCGCATAAATGCATACTTAAATGACAACGAAGAGGTGGACCCCTTTAGATATTGCTGAAAATATCAGCACAGGCATCATCTAACATTTCACCAAGACTTATCTAAGCATCAAAAAATTCTAGAATCGCTGGGGATGACGTGCCAAAAGGAATTCAGATTTCCTTAATATGGATATACAGAATGCCAGTTTTTAGGGAATTTGTTTCATTCCAAGTGCACAAGTATGTTCTCTACACTCAGATTTTGTCAGGTCTCTCCTTTCGGTTTTAAAGATTATTTCTCCACCAAACTGATCAGCCCAAATCAATAAACTTTAGAAGATGGAGTGCTCTATATTGCTAAAGGGCTAACAGCTCAAGCAAATGTCATCGTATGTCACAGAGAAGACATTTCAGAAAGAATGTTTTGTCCTATGGATTCTGCATTTCTTATCCTAGCATTCTATAGCCACTGCATCAACACAAACAAAACCTTTCAAGAGTTGAAGAGAGGAGGGAGCCAAGATATTAGTGAAGCCAGTTATAGCCCAACCCCGGCCTGGGGAAAAGCACTAGGCCTGAGGAGTTGGTAAGTTTTGAAAAACAGCAAATCAAGGTCCCAAGCAGTACATACACATTCCTATTGCTTTAGAACCCACAGCTCAGGTCACTTTTCCTACATGAGCAAAACTGGGAACCAAGATGATAACACAGGTCTGGGAGATAGGGTCTCGGGCCAAGGGAAACTGTGGAGAAAGGCGAGGAAGGCTGTTTGGAGATACTTGGAAGGAGGAGGAGGAAGCTGCCCAAGGTGAGCCTGCAAACACTGGGCCGGTCCAGTCAGGAAAAAAAAACTAAAGAAAAAGGCTTCTGACACTTGGAGAAAAAGGAGGTTTTGTTTTAAGAGAAAGAGTAAGAGTTTCCTGAAGATTTATACGTATGTTAAAAATAAAAATAAAAAGTTTTCAAAAAAAGCTTTCTTGGTCTCCTCTTTTTCCTAACTTTGATATTTTGGGTTACAAGATAATTTCACTTCTTTCTTAATTCCAATAAAGGCAGAGTGTAAGCATAATAATGAATTGCCAATGACACCTGACTCTATGCTACACTGTTAGAGACTACTAGCATGGGGCAGGGCTGGTTAATCAGGAATGTATATGCCCAGCTGCCCATCAGCTCTAGGCAATCTTTATTATGCCCACTTAGGGTTAGCAAGTCATCCAATTTTTCAAGAGATCTAGAGATGCAGATTTTTACATGACAGCTCCCAACTGTAACATTGGAAACTAGTTCAAAAATATTTTACCATTGTGTGGGACAAGCAAATGTGTCTGAGTACTAGTCCGTCTCTATATCACGGTTCACTTATCTCGGCCTCACTGTATCACGGGATTTTTTAGAATATTATAATATTATATTTAATTATTTACTGCGGATTTTTCACTATATCACGGGATTTTGTGGTACTGTATACGTGTGTTGTTAAAGTTACGTAGGTTTAAGAGTGTAGAATAAATGTAAGGTTCCTACTTCGCAGGGGGGTCTAGAACATAATACCCGCGATAAGTGAGGGAATACTGTACACTGACACTTGAAAATTGGGACCCCACATTCAGTGTGTTTTCAAGTCTTTCAAAAACCATGATGGAAGCAGACTGCCTAGCACAGCATCTCTAATCAAAGGCCCTGCCAGGAGTGACATTAAACATTATTAAACTATACTACAGAGCCAAGTTATACTTTTGGTGACCCCGACCCAAAAGGACTTCAAAAAGTAGACATATTTAAAATCTAATGAGCATATGTTCTCTGGAAAGAACATGGCTCTGGACCAGGTTTATCACTAACTTAGCTGACCTTGGCTGGGCAATCACTTCACCTCAGTGGATCCTCAGTTTTCTCATCTATAAAATGAAAGGGGCTGAATTCTAAGCTTCAAGTTCTTCCAGCCCTGAAATTCTAGTACTCCTTTCATTTATATTATCTCTCCATAGCCTCTGTATTGTTCTGTCAAATATAATTAACTTTCCCCAGGTTCAGCCTGTGGTCTTTCTAGCTATATTTTAAGTTTAAGGATGATGACTACACTTACGTTTCTTTATATCCCTTAAGTTGCTGGCAAGAAGGTGCTTTGTGCAGAGCAAACACAGTATTAGTTGAACTGAACTTATGCAACTTGATTTTAAAATATTTACAAGCCTACCAAGACCGAGCTCCTGCCTTAATCTTAGTCATATCTCTGCTTCTCTACAATTAATGATATTGTTTAGAGTAGCTAAACAAATAAGTTTTAAACTCTTGGCAGTTTCTAAGTTTTCCAATTACTGGTAACTTACAGAGCACTCCTTCACAAGATCTATTACAAAACCTACTAGAGCTAGCCAACCTTAATGAATTACAGTGACCTTAGGTTTTTCCAGGAGGGATCATGCTTAGTGGAACTAAATAAAAAGTTAAACTGTAATTATTCAGTCTTCATTATCTTATAAACAGCAATCCTGGCTATAAAGCAAAATTTCGCTATAAATTCAGAAAGGGGCGTTTGACCAGCAATCTTTATGATAGAGAAATGAAGAAGCAAGCAGAAAATAAAAGCATAGCTCCATCAGAACTAAGGAGACTGCTGGCAAACTGCCTCTTTCCTGCAAAGAGCTACATACCTTCTTCAAAGATATTAAATGTTCATTTACAACAGAATGGCCACATCATTCTTAAACCGTGTCTGCTCCAAAGCTTTAGAATATCTTTACCATGCTACTTAACGCCAATTTTTTTTAACAGCAAGGTTAAGGTAATGCAATATTAGTATGGCTCATTTAAATGCAAATCAGAAAATTTAGAAATTAAAAGTACCCACAGTAACATTAACTGTCACACTGTACAAGATATAGAACTGTGGATTACTAGTTCAGTTCAGTCACAAGGATGCCAGGTTGCTTTTGCATTAAACAGGGTTAACACTGCTATTGGAATCTCAGCTCTCAAAAAAAAAAAAGGAAACACCAAGGTAACCCTTGTAATTAAGACTCACCTGCATCTTTTACTAAATCCTCCCCCAAGCCTGTCACCTTCTAAAATATAAACTGGTTGGGTATTGAGAGCAGAGGCGAGAAGGTAGGACAACCAAATAAGAGGTATAAAAACACATGTTCCATATAAACAGAAGAAAACATGATATTTTCCCAAAAAAATGTACTCTTTCTAATCACAAATACAATATCACGGTCCAAAAAAATGCTTAGCCTTGATCAAACCTGAGTCAAAACACAAAGTGAAAAATTTCCCATCTACCGCAGAGTAACTGGATTAAATAAACAATCATTTATATGCCATCAACTAATCATATACAAATAGATTTTGTATCAGGTATCTATATAGCACATAGAAGTCACCACTCTCCTTCCAGATACACAAATCTATGAGAAAAAGGACACTTGGCTAAGATTTATTATTTTTTAAATATTATGACTATTATGATTACAATTATTTTTAAAGATGATTTGTTAATCATAATAAAACATTTAATCACTCTCATTTTGTTCCTTTTCTTATTTTCTTGAGGCAATGGGGAGCACAGGGGCAGCAGAATGAAAGAACTGCCCTGCCACAAGCATCAGGAGACACAATGATGAACAAAAACACTAAGCTAAGGGGAAAAGGTAAACCTTAAAAAATGTTCAGTCAACCACGGAGCCATTCAATCAGCAAGTATTTGGGTGTCTTATCCATACAGGCACTATTACAGACAGCACAGAACAAGACCAAAAACTCTACCTTCATGAAACATACACTGTAGTAATGGCATAAATAAGAAAGGTATCAGTGCTAGGAAAAAAATGATCAGGTAATTAATGATAGTGAAACTATGTACAGTCCTTCAAGGACCTTCCTGTCTTGATAACATTTTCGGTGAAACCTGAAAGACAAGGAAGAGGCAGCATCTAGGGGAAGAGCATTATAGGCAGAGGTGAGAGAGGCAAGGCCGCATCTCCTAGAACTCAGAAAAAAAAAGAAAAACAATGTGGCTGGAGCACAGAGCAAGAGATGAGAGACCATGTGAAGGAAAAAACAAACCAACCAAAAAAAAGTTCCAACAGTAGACTATTTGCAGTAAGAACTGGATATCTGTATTCATTTATTTAGGTTCCACCCCATATGA
This sequence comes from Furipterus horrens, assembly GCF_987537825.1. NCBI lineage: Eukaryota > Metazoa > Chordata > Mammalia > Chiroptera > Furipteridae > Furipterus > Furipterus horrens. Next base: position 75,123,061 of record NW_028327180.1, read on the forward strand.
CTGAGACCATTAACAATGCAAATGTTTAATAGAAAACTGCACTCAGCCCTCCTAACAGACAGCTGACATGGATGCATATGAGGTCAGTGTTTCCATAAGAAACTGGATGACTGTTCTGAAAAGCAAAGCACAGATGAAACCAGCATCTGGACTGGAGGCACAAGAGAAAGAGAGACAAAAGGAAAGAGATGTTTTTGTTTTAGAACAATGGGACTAAAAGGCAGAGCTGAGAAGCCCACAGGAAGAAGAGGGCTGTGGTTTTCTTGGAGAGTCAGGAGAAAAGATGCCTGCACTTGACTAGAGTCTAGAAAGTTACCCAGACTGAGTGAGAGAACAAGAAAAGAACTGTCTCTAAAACTTATTGTAGAATATATGTCTTTAATGACCTATTTGGTTACTAATTCAACAGCTGACTGACCAATTACCATGTACCAGGATCCTGCTCGGTGCTAGAAACACAAAGACTAATTAGAAACCCCTACCAGATTATCACAGCAGTTAATGATTAAGTACAAAAGGGAACAGGTGGCTTTACAATGGAGAAATCTGGCAGATGCCACTTAATCAAGTGTTTAAACTTAGCTTTGCCACCAGTGGAACAACCTGACAACTGCAATCCCCTGAGAAAGATTCATCTTCACACAGGTAGTATTCTTGTCAAAAGTAGAAACAATGACACAAATCTGAATTGTAGGATTCTACAAAACTGGCCTAACTCCCCAAAAGTGTCAATATAATGGGGAATGGAGGGGCTAGAAATCAAAACTAGAGACATTGTTACAGAATGGAGGTGTCCAAAAACCCCCAGAGCTTGCGGCTGGAGGATGGGGAAAAGAAAGCAGCTTTCAGGATACCTTTGCATGCCTGGGGCTAGTGGCTAGTGTCTTTGTTATGCAAATGACTCTGATGCTTCCAAGGCCTCAAGAAGATGGGAGGGGTCTTGGACCCTGGGATGGTACTGAAAGAGCTTGCAGAGCCTGTGTGAGGTTCTGTGAATGGTCGGAACTGGGTACCATGCCCACAGCGTCAGAGGACGCAGTCAGGGATTTAAAAATAAGCGGCAGACATTTTAACTACACATACCATGCGGCTTTGAAAAGGAAGGGACATCATGCAGCTTTGAGAACACCTTGAGGCTTGGAGAAGGGGAAATACCTTTGTGGTTTTAGAAAGGGAAGGCTGGGAATCCGCGCAGTTCTGGATTAAAAACTGGAGGGCACCACAACACAGAAAGGCCTCCCCAATCAGAATCGAATGATTGGCAGCTACTGGTAAAGCTGAACTGTCTAGGAAGTAGGGAAAAAGAATCTCTAACTTTTCTAAAACTAGCCTGGTTTGGTAGGGGGAAGCAGAAATATGTGTTTGTGGGTGTTTTAAGGAACATAAGACTTAACGGCAGAAATCCGCAAATAACCTAAATCTATATAACTATTAAACAAACAATTCTTTTTCTTTTCACTAATCTCTGGTATTGAGAGTTACAATTCTGGCTGCGGGCAATCGGGCCCCTAACAAAACAAAACAGCCTGTGGGTTCTGTTTCAATCGGAGAGCCTAGGGGTTCTGTTACAACATGACGACTAAAGGCAGTATGTGATATTTTACTGATTCCTGAATTTGGGGGGCGGGGGGCTATGAAGTACATCACTGGGACAACTGGTGAATTTAATATGAATATGGACTGTGCATGAGAGCAATACTTCTAGGACTCTTGTTAAAAGGCATTTTCTGATTCAGCAGGTCTAGGGTAAAAGTAAGAGTCTGCATTTCACACAGAGAGTAGACACTGGTTCTTAGACCATTCTTTATATTTTAAATTTAATACTGTTACTATATCAATGTAAAATTTCTTGTGTGATACTGCAGTTATATGAAAGCAATGTCATTATTCTTAGCAGTTACTTGTTGAAGAACTAAAGGGTAAAGTACCCTGATATCTACAGTTCACTTTCAAATGACTCAGAAATATAGAGCAACTAAGCAAATTTTGAAAATGTTAATGATTGGTGAATCTGGGTGAATTGACGCATAACGATTCATTGTATTACCCCTTTCAACTTTTCTGTACATTTACAGATTTAAAAACAAGTTGAGGGAAAATGCTCACATTCTAGACAATAGAATAGTTACAACAGAGAATATGAAGTTGTAAATTGCTCCATTAGTGCACAAGAGGAGCACCCAGGAGAGAATCCCCAACTGGCCAGGGAGTCCTCCCTAAGGATCCAATGTGCAGGATGGGGGGATGGGGAGCAGCTGTTTCAGGTTCTGCAAAGGTAGAGTGACACCAAAAAACTTTTGCACCTTCCAAGAACCACAAATGTGAGTGAAAAAGAAGATAAAGATTGAAATGGCAGAAGATAAGGCTGAAAGATAAGCAAAGATGCTTTAAAAAGCAATATAGGTATGAATTTTATCTTTCCTAACTTAAAAATACTTGGAACTAAAAAAAAAAATAGTACTTGGCACTCACTCTGTTACTTAGTTATACTAGTTACTTAAGAAATCCTGAACCACCACCACCACCCGCTCCCCACTCCCCCAAAAAGGAACAAAACCTAACCTCTTACAGTTACTATAGTGAAGGCTAAACGCAGCCAGCAAGTGCCTTCCAAGCCAGAGCAGCATCTCCCCAATCTAAAGGACTTCACACACACAACTGCAGAGCTGAGTTCCTCAAAAATCCCCAGGCCCCAAACCAAGCATTTTCCCTCCAATCTATTCCCCCTGTGGCACTCCCATTTCCACTGATCAAAGTTCCACCAAACCAGGTCCCATAGAGATTCTACAACCCCCTTTCCTCCTCTCCCCTCCCCAACCTCTGCACCTCAGTAAATATCTTACTCTAATAACTCTTCCCGTTCTCAGGGCTCTCCTAGAGACTGATTAGGCTATGTAGGAGTCTTCTCCTAACAGCTCTAGTTATCATCATCATAGGGTCAGCTTCCCTCTGAAATATAACTTGGAACTGCTTCCACAGACAGAATGAAGCCAAAACTCCTGTGAACGAGCCTGAGCCGCACTACCCTGTCAGGTTCATCACCTGCCTCCACTCCGTGAAACTCCTCCAGTGCACGTGCATGTCTCCAAAGCTTTATACAAGCCCTTTCCTCTGCTCAAAGCACCCTTCCAGATTTTTCTATCTTCCTTCAAGACTCACACAAATGTCCTCTGCTTCCTCAGAGAGAGCTGTTCCCTATTTTCTGAGTTCCCCCAAGCACTTTACAAGTATCTCTCTCTATTACAGCCCTTGCCACAGAGCACTACATATATCAGTGTTGTCTCTCCCATGAAACCAAGAACTCTTCAACACAGGAACCATGGCTTTTCTGAGTATGGTAACTTTCATCTAATAACATTCTATAAATTATTAACTAAATTGGCTCAACTGTTTTAGGTTTCATCTAGCATGTAAAAAAGAATAAGAAATGTCTCTTATTATGGATTAGCAAAAATGGATATGGATTGCTAATTCTTACCTATTAGTGATATTACTAAAGCTAATCCCATTAGTTTGTAAATCCCTTGAGGTTAGCAATGGTGATTTGCAGTCTTAACATCTCCCCCAGCACCTGATTTGAAACTCAGACTTAAAATAAATGCAGTCTTTAACTGAATCCTTCCTACTGCAGTTGAGATACAGCAAACTAAATACTGCCTTAGACCCTGACTCAATAAAGATACCAAAAAAAAAAAAAAAAAAAAAATCACATCTTTCACTGGTCTTAATGTCCCTAAAGAAGCTTAAATTTCTCTCAAGGATTGCCAACTTTCATTCCCTTGGATTTTCCCCACTTCTCTCAAGCTATCAAGCTCACATTTCACTTAGCCACTTCTCTGCAAAATGACAGGTGTTTAAAGATACACTTCAAAGTCAGTCCAGAGCTTTTCTGAGAACATGATGACCCCAGGTCCAAGGAAGCAAGAAAATGATAACAGATGATTACACGAAACCTTTGCCAATTTAGAGATTCCCCAAGAATAGAAGATCTCCATAAACACTATCTCGTCAGTAACAGTAACTTACCCTTTCAGTTTCTGCCTCATTCACTGCTATCATTTTTCAGAAACCATGATTAAGAGTCTGGATTAATACTGAAATATTTAACATTATGAAATATTCAATATACTATGAGAATAGTAACAATGCATCTTTGCTTGGAAAGAAAGCAGGTACTGGAGCTGCACAGGACAAATGGACGATTAACAAAGACTCCTATCCTTCATATCACTAGAAACGCATTTTCTGAGTTATGACAGGACTTTCAGTTTAAAGAACAGTCTGCAGTCTAACCTGGTTAATACACCAGTACAGGATTATGTAAATGACAATTAACCAGGCTTTGAACTCACACTCTCAATTCATAATGTCAAATACCAGCAAAATAAACTAAACCATAGCAATAAGAACTTTCAAAATACAATTGATGACCTACTTATGTAAAACAGAATTTAATAATAAAATCTCAGAACAAGAAAATCCACAGCTCAGTGTAATTTATTGAAGAGCCAAAACAATCCAGGAAAGAATTAGTCTTTAAATTATCAACCAAGGAAAAAAACTAGTTAGCCCTGGCCAGATAGCTCAGTTGGTCAGAGCATCATCCCAATATCCCAAGGTTACAGGTTTGATCCCCGGTCAGGGCACATACAAGAATCAAACAAAAAATGCATAAATAAGTGGAACAACAAATTGATGTTTCTCTTTTTTTCTCTCTGATAATTATTTTTAAGTATTCATTTATTTTTAGAGAGGGGGAAGGGAGGGAGAAAGAGGAGAGAAACATCAATGTGTGGCTCTCTCACATGCCCCCAGATGGGGATCTGGCCCACAACCCAGTCATGTGCCCTGACTGGGAACCAAACCAGCAACACTTTGGTTCACACGCTGACACTCAATCCACTGAGCCACACAACCAGAGCAATAATTTATTTGATAAAAGAATGAGACTAGTTATTTAATACTAAGGTTAAATTGGATTAAATTATCATTTGCATTAAAGTTTTGTAATGAATAAGTTATTTTCTCTATAAAGCCTTCTAAGTCTTTAAAAAAAAAAAAATCCTGGACTTCCAGCCAAGATGGAGGCATAGACAGACACACTGCGTCTCCCTCCACAACTAAGAAGGAATACAACTACCACAAAACTAGAAACAACCAGAAGTTCGAGAAAATCAAACTGCATGGAAGTCCAGCAAACAAAGATATAAAGAAGAAATACTCATCCAGACAGGTAGGAGGGGCAGGCCGGGGTGGAGAGAACATGGTGTGGTGGTGGCAGCAGCAGTCAGGCAGAGAGCGCAGTAGCCAGAAAGTGCAGTCACAGTTTTAAAAAGTCAAGAGGGACACCTGGGGAGTGTTCTCAACTCCTCACCGGACTGCTCGGCCCACGGTCCCAGAAGCAGGGAAAATCAAGCATCATTGCTTCTGGATGTGCAGACCAGTGGGGGCTGGGGTGGAGGCAGAAACTGCCGGTCTCAGCAGAGTCCACTTCTTTGCGGGGGGCCCCACAGTCCTAGAACATCCGCAGACCCAACCAATCTCAGAACAATGGCCAGGGCAGCAGCTGGAGGGGCGCCAGTCTGGTGCGGAAGTGGAAGAGGTGCCTGTAAAAGGGGCGAGTGCTGGGCAAGTGGCATTGTTCCCTCTCGGATCCCTCCCCCACATACAGCACCACAACGTGGTGAAACAATTTGCTCTGTACTGAAGAATCCCTAAGGCTCCGCCCCTTACAACCTAACAGGAGTGACAGCTCTACCTGGGATGCTGAGGCAAGCACACACAGGAGCCTGTCAGAATGAGAGGACAGAGAAGTATGGCCCAAAAGGGGGAACGGATCAAGGTTCCAGTGGGAGAACTAAGCAAGGAGGAGATAGCCGACGTAACAGGTGAGGAGACAGACAACCTAACAGATGCAGAATTCAAAACGCTGGTGAAAAAGATGCTCACAGGCTTGACAGATATGCTTGAGTACAGCAAACGCATAAGGGAAGAAGTGAAGGCTATGCTAAGTGAAACAAAGGAAAATCCACACAAAACCAATGGTGAAGGGAAGGAAACCGGGGTTCAAATCCATAATTTGGAACATAAGAAGAAAAAAAGTCAACCAGTGCAGAATGAGGAAGCAAGAATTGAAAAAAATGAGGAAAAGTTCCCAAATTTTGTGAAGAAGATGGGCATACAAGTCTGGGAAGCACCGAGGGTCCCGGGCGAGCTGGACCCAGAGGGGACCACACCAGGATGCATCACGATTGAGATGCCAAGGGTGAAAGATAAAGACAAAGGCCTCGGGGCAGCAAGAGAGGTGGAGAGTTGCCTACAGGGGGGTGCCTGTGGGACTGTCAGCTGATTTCTCAGAGGACACCTTGCAGGCAGGCAGGGACTGGCAAGCAGTATTCAATGTGATGAAAAGCAAAGACCTACAATCAAGATTACTCTATCTAGGAAAGTTATCATTCAAAATGGAAGGGCAGATGAAGTGCTTCCCAGACAAGGTGAAGCAAAGAGTTCATCATCACCAAGCCATTATTATATGAAATGTCAAAGGGACTTAAGAAAAAGAAGATGAAAACTATGAACACTAAAATGACAACAAACTCACAACTATCAACAACCAAATCTAAAAACTAAAAACTAAATCCAACTAAGCAAAGCAGAATAGGAACAGAATCATAGGTATGGGGATCATTTGGAGGGTTATCAGCTGGGAGGGGGGAAGGGGAGAAATGGGGAAATGGTGGCAGGGACTAGAAAGCATAATTGGTTGGTACAAAATAGACAGGGGGGGTGTTAAGAATAATATAGAAAAGGATGAAGCCAAAGAACTTATATGCAAGACCCATGGACATGAACTAAGGTGGGTAGCATTGCTGGAGGGAAGGTGGGTACTGGGCAAAGGGGAGCAAAGGGGAAAAAATTGGAACTACTATAACAACATAATCAATAAAATAAACTTTAAAAAACTCTTACAGATGAAAATTACATTAACTTCCATAATATAATTCCCTCTCTTCTTATACTAAAATGGGAACATGGAATAGATGACAAGAAACTTAAAAAATTAAATCATACTACCCATATAATTGTTCCAAATGAGCAAATCTTTGTTACAAATATTTAGAATAACATTTGAAGTTGCCTTTGAACTGTATTTACATTATATGCATTACTCCAAACTTGCAGCTAGTGTAAAATTAATTCCCAATCAAAGACTTGGGTTGATAGATGGTAACCTATCAATAAGTATATAGGAATGCATGCTAATTTCAAGCTCCATTAGAAACGGAGTTGGGACATGCTTGAACATGGGGAAGAAAAAATTTGATAGTTATATATATTTTTTAAAAAAAACTAAAGAAAATAATGAACATTTAGAGGCTCCAACAGAGAAAGGGCAATGCTGAAGTTTTATTTTGAAATGTGCTTATTTCTGCACACTTTGAACTTTCAATAATAGATAAATTTTGTAAAGTGCTCTTAAAGTGAGCAAACAGCATGACACAGGGAATGTCAAGCTAGACTATCTATTTCCCCACGATGTCTGGCCCACTCGCCCAGGCCCACCCTGTTGGGACACTGAGCAGACCACCAAGCTGCACATGCAACACCACTAGGTCTGGAAGCAAGCACAACGGCACCTGGGCAAATACTCAGAACTGCTGCTCTGAGACTCTCCCAGATGCCTGATGTGTTTAACTCCCGAAGAGAAAACAGAAAGTACTAATAAGACTTAAAGCCTCCAACATGTACTGTATAACCAAAATTCCCCTAAGTCTTCTAAAGATGTGGCTTGAGTCACTCATGAGGAAAAAATGGTTTGGACGGGGAAGCAGAAAGAATAACTACACATTTTTCACTGTTTATTCTATATGCACAAAGTAGCAAAATATACATTTTGAATGAATTTATTTTTAACCTGTTCAGTTTTTCACTTTTTACATGCAGTGAAATTTACTCTGATGTACTAGACTCTATGAGTTTTGACGAACTCAAACAGTTGTGTAGTCACCTCCACGATCAAAATATAGAAACAAAATTTAAATGCACTAAATATTATTAGCATCAAATGCTAATTTGGCATCAACTTACTACAAAGATATATAATCAAAGCAGTGTGGTACTGGCATAGAGAAAGAGACCAATACAATAGAGCCAAAACTGACAACACAATATATACTCAAATAATTTTTGAAGAGTGTCAATATTACTCAATGAGGAAAGGACAGACTTTTCAAGAAGTGGTGCTGAGAAAACTGTAAACCACATGTAAAAGGATGAAGTTGGACCATTATCTAATAGCATACAAAATTAACTCAAAATGGATCAAAGACCTAAATGTAGGCATTAAAACAATATAACTCTTAGAAGAAAACTTCTGGCAAAAGGTTCATGACATTGGATTTGGCAATGATTTCTTGGATATGACACCAAAGGAAGACCCAGGTAGATAACCAAAGAAAAAATAGATATATTGGACTTTATCAAAATAAAAATGTTTGAAAACTTTTAGTCACAATGGAGACACAGGTAGACACATTTCGCCTCCCTGCACAGCCATAAGAAGGATCACAACTAACTTCAAAACAAAAAAATTCAGAAGCTGCCAGAAAATCAAGCTGTATGGAAGCCCAACTACAAAGGATCTGAAGAAGCCATATTCATCCAGACCAGTAGGAGGGGCAGAGACGTGGGGAGCTGGGGTAGAGAGGATGCAGTGAGGCAGTGAGGCGGCAGCGGCTGAACAGGCAGTCCCACACGCACGTGTGGTGTATAAATATCAGAGGGATACCTTGTGAGTGAGCAATCCCAGCCCCAAGCCAGACCACATGGCCCCATAACTTCTAACTATAAAAACCAGTGAGGGTTGGGGCAGCGGGAAGAAACTGCGGAATTCTCAGACATCTCTTCTTAAAGGGCCCGCAATGGACTTAGGACTTAAAATAGACTTACTGCCTCTGGGCTCCAGCACCAGGTCAGCAGCTGGAAGAGACCAGTGGCATATAGGAAGAAACTGAAGTGTCTGGCATGAGGACAAGTGCCAGGGGACAGCTTCCTCCCGGGCAAAACTCTATAGAGGCCAGGCAGCAGCCATTTTCCCTTTTCTGAGTCCTCCCACACACAGAGCCACAGAGGGTGACACCATATCTGAGATTTCAACAACCTGGTTCGCACAGGTTACCCCACCCTGGCGAATACCTAAGGCTCCACCCCATCTAACTAACGGGTGCGTTTTTCTACATCAGGCCACATAACTAAGACAGGGAGCCAAAAGCAGCTCTCCCTAATACATAGAAATAAACACAGGGAAGCTGCCAAAATGAGGAGACAAAAAATATGGCCCAAATGAAAGAACAGAACAAAAGTCCAGAATAAGAACTACACAAAATGGAGATAAACAATCTATCAGATGCAGATTTCAAAACACTTGTTATTAGCATGCTCAAGGAACTCATTGTGTACTTCAACAGCATAAGAAAGACTCGGGCAGAAATAAAGTTTACACACTAAGTGAAATAAAGAAAAATTCACAGGAAATCAACAGTAAAATAGATGAAGCTGAGAATCCAATCAATGATTTGGAACATAAGGAAGAAAAAGACATTCGATCAGAACAGCAAGAAGAAAAAAGAACCCAAAAAACAGGATAGTGTAGGCAGCCTTTGAAACAACTTCAAACATACTAACATTCAAATCATAGGGATGCCAGAAGGAGAAGAGAAAGAGCAAGAAATTGAAAACTTATTTGAAAAAATAATGGAAAGAACACTTTCCCTAATTTGGTGAAGGAAACAGACATATATGTCCAGGAAGCACAGAGTCCAAAATAAGATGGACCCAAACAGGACCATATCAAGATACATCATAGTTAAAGATAAAGAGAGAATCTTAAAAAGGGGCAAGAGAAAAGCTGATAATAACCAACAAAGGAGGTAACTCTCCCATAAGACTATCAGCTGATTTCTCAAAAGAAACTTTGCAGGCAAGAAGGGACTGGCAAGAAGTATTCAAAGTGATGAAAAGCAAGGAACTACAACCTAGATTGCTCTATCCAGCAAAGCTATCAGATAAAGTGCTTCCCAAAGTAATGATAAAGCACTTCATCACCAACAAGCCACTATATGAAATGTTAAAGGGATTTAAGAAAAAGAAGATCAAAACTACAATCATATAGGCAATAAATTCAACAATTGAATGTAAAATCAAATTTTTTTAATGAATCTTAAGCAAAAAAGCAGAACAGAAACAGAATCATAGATATGGAGATCATTTGGAGGGTTATCAGCTAAGAGGGGGAAGGGAGAGGAGAATGGGGAGAAAAATGCAGAGATTAAGAAGCATAACTGGTAGGTACAGAATAGACAGGGGCATGTTAAGAACAGTACAGGAAATGGAGTAGCCAAAGAACTTATATGCATGACCCATAGACATGAAGTAAGGGGACTGACTGCCAGAGGAAATGGGGGATACCGGGTGGAGGAGGGCAAAGTGGGAAAAATTGGGACCACTTTAAATAGCATAATAAATTAAAAAATAAAAATGATTGAGTATCAAAAGACATCAACAAAATGAAAAGGTAACCCAGAGAATGGAAGAAAATAATTGCATATATGTGATAAAAGATTAATATCCAGAATAGAAAATTCCTAAAACTCAATCAAAAAATCCAAACAACTCTATGATATGCAAAAGACTTGAAGACATTTCTCCAGAGAAATACAAATGGTCAAAAACACATGAAAACAAATTATTAGAGAAATGCAAATCAAAACTACAATGAGATACCACCTCACAACTCATTAGGATGGCTAATATCAAAACAATAGGAAATATGTGTTGGTAAGGAAGTAAAGAAATTAGAATTCTTGTGCATGTCTGGTAGGAATATAAAATGATACAGCTACTGTGAAAAGCAGTATGGCAGTTCCTCAAAAAATTAAAAATAAATTTACTATATAATCTAACAATTCTATTTCCAGATATATGTCCAAAAGAATTGAAAGGATTTTAAAGAAATATTTGTATACCCTGTTCTAGCAGCATTTTTGACAACAGCTAAAATGTTGCAATCTAAGCGTGCATCAACAAATGAATGGATAAACAAAATGAGTAGTATGTATACAATAAAGTATTATTCAGCCTTAAAAAGGAAGGAAATTCTCACATATGCTACCACAGGGATGAACCTTGAGGACGTTATTGTAAGTAAAATAAACCAGTCGCAAAAAAGACAAATACTGTATGATTCCACTTACATGCAGTAAAACTAAGGCAGTCAGACAGAAAGTAGAATGATGATTGCTAGGGCCCTGGTTGAGGGGAAATGGTGAGTTTTTATTTAATGGGTAGTTTTAATTTTACAAGATGAAGACTTCTAAAGAGTGATGGTGGTGATGGCTGCACAACAATATAAATGTACTTAATATTACTGAACACTTAAAATGGTTGAGATGATAAATTCTGTTGCATATTTTACCACAAAAAAAAAATTAGAAAAAAAAAGGAAGGAAATTCTGGTACATGCTACAACATAGATGAACCTTGAAGACATTATGCTAAGTGAAATAAGGCTAACACAAAAGGAATACATGAGTCCACTTCTCTGAAGTACCTAGCACAGGCAAATTCATAGAGAAAGTAGAACAGAGTGTACCAGGGACTGGGGAGAGAGGAGGAATTATTGTTTAATGGGTACAGAGTTCCTATTTAGGATGATGAAAAAGTTCTGAAAATGGACAGTCGATGATTGGTTGCACATCACCGTGAATTTACTTAATACCCCTGAACTAAACACTTGAAAATGGTTAAAATGGTAAATTTTGTTATATTTAACCACAATAAAAAAAAATTTAAGTGTAGCAAATATTTTCCCCTTAGGAATTCCACTTCTAAGATTACCCTAAGGAAATAAGATCAGTAAAAGATTTAGCTGCAAACTAAAGTAGCTCTAGAAGCAAGCTAAATGTCCAAATGATTAAAGAAGCTATTGTATAATACATAATGGAATAGGAAAGGATCATTAATACGCTATGTTACCTTTTCCTGTGGGAATCATTAGGTTATGAGGAGTATGACCTTCTCTCCACGCCATAGCATGTAGTCATCCACCAATATCAGTGTACTCCAAAAAGGGGGAATCATCTAGCAAAAATGACACTTTGCCTGCTGTGCTCATGGCTCCTATTCGACCCGATAGCGCGAACTCCATTCACATCAACTTGCGCAAGAACAGACAGCTCCTATGCTGCCAGTGAACTGGCAGGTCATCTAACCAGTGGTGAGCTTTGGGATACTGGCAGAGCTATGGCTTGAAAATTCCCATAGTTCGAGGTGGCGGAACTCACCATTCTGGCCAGGATGCTTCTGGAAACGTGTCTTGTGAGCCTCATGGTTTCACTCACCAAAATCTGGCACCATTGCCACCGCAGAATGAGCACAGCATAGGAGCAATAGCCATCTGCTTTGCCCTCACTACTTCGGCCTTACCAGCAGTGGTCACGTCTAAAGATCATCATATTAAGGAAGTTCCTGAACTTCCTTCGGTGGTTGAAGGCTACAGGAAAACCAAGGAGGCTGTTTTGCATCTTAAGAAACTTAAAGCCTAGAACAATATCAAGTGGCCTATGTCTCTCAGCAAATGACAGCTAGCAAGGGCAATATGAGAAATCATCATTGACACAGGGGAACTTGCATCACCTATAATGAGGGCAATAGTATCAGTCTTCAGAAAAATCCCTGGAATTACTCTGCTTAATGTACATTTTTTTTTTTTTTTTTACTTGAAGATGATAGTGTTTAAGGTTTAGCAAGTTAAATGTTTTCGGCCAGCGAGGCCGCAGGAGTGGCCAGGCCCCAGGGATGCTCACTGGGCGATCCCAATCACCTCACAGGCCAGGCGGCTGCCAGCGTTCCCCATCTTCTTGCTCTCGTCATTGCCGTCTCTGCCCAGGTCATCTCGCTTCTCGTGGACCACCATGGTGTGGCCAATGATGGCATTGTCCCCGGAGAGGGAGATCTGAGAATCTTCAATGGACACCGAGGCCACGCCGCTTTTGTCCGCAGTCACGTTGCCCAGGTCTCCGACATGCCTCTCTTGATCCTGTGGTCCACCATGGGTTTTGGGCAGAGGATTAAAGTGAGGACCTGCACTGGTACAGCCTTGTGTGTTGTCTCCAAACTGATGGACGTGGAAACCGTGCTCGCCTTCAGCCAGGCCAGTGATGGAGCCCGAGACCTTGACGGGACCGCCGCCCTTCTGCTCGAAGTGGATGGTGCCCTGCACCGGGCTGTCGCCCTTCAGCACGCACACGGCCTTGATCGTAATGACTCACGGGGCGCGCGCAGCTCCAGCTCTGAGGCCCACACCGACGCCACAGGACATGCCAACGCTTAATATACATTTTGAAACAACCTCCTGGTGGGCATGTGGGCCATTTCTGCATTTGGACTTAAAAGTGGTTTTCACAAATTAAGATGATCTATATAGCACCTGGCATTAAGCTGCCTCCCTCAACAGTAAATATAACCTTCCCATACACAAGATGCTCAAAACAGACCTTAGCAAAATTTTAAAAACCCAGAGATAAAAAAAAAAAACCCTCCAAGAGCAACACAAGACAATTCATCACAGAGTCCTGAAGAAGAATCCACTAAAAATCCTGAGAATCACGTTGAAGCTAAACCCGTATGCAAAGACCATGAGCAGGAACACCACTCCTTGTCAGGCCAAGAACCACAAACTCTGGATGGATAAAGCAGCAGTAGTGCTAGAAGCCAAACCAAATAAGAAGGGGATTCCAGGCAAGAAGCCTGTGGTTGGGAAGAAAAGAAAGAGGGCTGCTGGCATTAGGAAGGAGAAGTAGCCTTTGGTGTGAAAAAAGCCTGCAGCTACCAAGAAACCAGCAGCTAAGAAGCCCACAGACAAGAAACCCATTACAGAAGAATAGAAAACTACTGCATGAATTTAAATTTGTTTATTCCATAAAGGACAGCTAATTTTGAGCAAAAATCTTATCAAAGGCAAAAAAATTGCTATGTTAGTGTTGTTCAATTACGTATCTCATAAATTCTAAAGCATAGGCACTTCACATTCTTAAGTCTTTAAAATCTGGATATGTCTTACAATTGATGGCATTTCCTAGTTTACTGGCAGTGCTTCTTTTTCCTTAGTGGTACATAATGGTTAACCTTATGCTACTAATAGGGGTTCAAGTTATGATCAATGGAGAGCAGATTACAAAAGAGCATATAAGGTAAAATCCAGTATTTATAAAAGTTATATATAATCAATATACATGTCTAGAAAAAAAATTAGAGGATATACACCAAAATGTTAACATGTTTATCTCTAGATAAATGAGCTTTACAAACAAAAAAAACTTTAATAAACTGTATATAAAGCCATGCCTTTACCTCCATACCAACCTGTACAATCCTACATAGAGCTTAAGTAATTCAGTATTTATTAAATAGTATCTGCTATGGGTTTAGAAATGAGTCAGGTATCACAGGAGACAGGAAGATACAGAAGACTGCAATTGCCTTAAAGCTCAGCATCTGGCAAAAGGATTTATGGTCTAGAAGACTCTTAAGAAAGGTAAATCAGAACTTAATGTTATTTGGATACTGAACTAGTTCACTGGTTTTATTCGTAAGACAACCCACTTCGTATGGATAAAAACTTGTCCTGTCCAACACTCCGTAACTGAAAGAATAAATTAGCACTACATCATATTAGAGGATAAAACAAATATCCTTTATAAATCATCTTACTCATTACACAGATGACAAAGTTCAAACTCCAGAGCTGGAACTCACAAGATTAAAAACTCCAAAAAGAACATTATCACCATTCATCAGGTAACAGACATATAATCAATGACAAATTAGCAACACAAGACACCCTACCACCTAACTCTTTATTGTTTATTATGACCTATTAAGAATTCCATTTTTAAAAATTCTCTCCCCAGACCTGCCTTGCTTACCATGTGCTGGAGGGTAAAGTGGTTACAAAGGAATCTAGTTTTTGCCCTCAAGGTATCCACAGTTCAGCTGGGGCAGTGGGAGAGGATAGGAGAAAAGGTCCATGACATCAGATATGGTGATAATTTCTTAAATGACACCATAAGTATAGGCAACAAAATAAAATAATAAATCGGACTCAATTAAAATTTAAAACTTTTGTGCATCAAAGGACATTATCAACAGGGTAAAAAGACAACCTATAAAATGAGAGACAGTACTTGCAAATCATATATCTCATAAGGGATTAATACCAGACTAACAACTCAACAACAACAACAAAAAAAAACGGATTAAGATAGGCAAAGGACTTGAATAGAGATTTTTTCAAAGAAAATACACAAATGACCAATAATCAAAAGATATTCAACAGCACTTAATCATTAGAGAAAGGCAAATCAAAACAACAATGCACAATCACCTCACATGCATTAGGATGACTTATTAAAAATAAGTTTTCAGGGGTGGGCAGGGTTGGGGGACACAATGTGGGAAAAAGTGGGACAACTTAATAGAAAAATAAAATCAAAAATTTTTTTAAATAATAATTTTTTGTGAGCATGTGGAGAAATTAAAGATTAGAGTCCTTATATGTTGCTGGTAAAAATGTAAAGTGTCACAGCTATTGTGGAAAACAGTATGGCAGTTCCTCAGAAACATAAGCATAAAATTATGATACAACCCTGAAATTCCACTTCTGGGACTCTACCCAAAAGAATTAAAAGCAGGAATGTAAACACACATTTGTACAATCATGTTCATAGCAATATTCACAACTGCCAAAAAGGAAAAGCAACCCAAGTGTCCATCAACAGATAAATAATGGAATATTATTCAGTCTTAAAAAGAAATTCTGACACAAGCTGCAACATAGGTAAACCTTTAAGGTATTATGCTAAGTACAATAAGCCAGTCATAAAAGAACAAACTAGCAATAGCAGAAGACACCCTACCACATAACTCTTGTTTATTCCACTTTTTATGCAGTATCTACAGTAGTCAAAACCCTGGCTGGTTTGGCTCAGTGGATTGAGCGTCGGCCTGCGAGCTAAGTGTCACTGGTTCGATCTTCCAGTCAGGGCACATCAGAGAAGGAAAACTCTGATTCCAAAAAACCTCCGCTGCCTTGCGGCATACCTCTTCAGGGGAAAGGCTAAGGGAGTAAACCCCGACAGAAAATCCAGAGCCGGAGTCCCTAAGGCGGTTTGACGTTGTAGTCAACACCGGCAACTCCTGCGGCGCACCTGAAGCCAAGCTGTATTGACTCCGTCTTTCCCTTGGATCCTTCAGCTGCGAAGAGAGGGGGGGTCTGCTGCATGGGCAACAGCAGACCCTCCATATCACCCTGCCCAGGCTCTGTAGCTTCAGCTTCACTGGAGAGGACACTCCAGCGTCATCGAAAGATGTCGATTCAACACGGGAGGAGACAGATACCGTGTCACTCCCGAGTTGGACTGCACAGCCATTCTCGGCGGTGCAGATAGACTCTTAAGAAGCTACATCATCGTCTCTCGAGACGGACGGCTGCCGACGACAGTAGTCAAATTGTTTATTGTTAATTCTATTTATATGAGGTACCTACAGCAGTCAAAGTCAAAGAGGGAAAAAGTACAATTGTGGTTGCCAGTGGGCTGCAGGACAAGTGGAAGTTATTGTTTAATGAATATGGAGTTTCAGTTTGAGAAAATGAAAATAGTTCTGGATATGAATGATGGTTATGGTTGTACGATATGAAGGTACTTAATGACACTGAAGTATGCACATAAATAGTTAAAATGGTAAATTTTATGTATATTTTAACACAAAAAAAAACAGGATATGTGAGTGAGAATGTCATAATCAGGTGCAAATTTTAGAATTTCATATAAATTAAAGATAACTCTGAGCAATAATGACCAATGCCTCAATGAAAAAGAAAAGATGTTAATCAGCCTTCAGGGATGGACAGCACTGAGCCAAAGAACGATGGAGCACCCCAGTACAAATGCTTGGCAAATGCAAAAGACATGCAGCAACAATTTACAGTAAAAAATAGGGTTAAAAAAAAAAAAAAAGTAAGTTAGCCCTTTCTGGTGTGGCTCAGTGGATTAAGTGCCGGCCTGAGAACCGAAGGGTCTCCCGTTTGCTTCCCAGTCAGGGCATATGCCTTGGCTGAGAGCATGCAAGAAGCAACCACTCATTGATGTTTCTCTTCTTCTCTTTCTCTCTCCCTTCCCCTCTCTCTAAAAATAAATAAATAAAATCTTTTTTAAAATAAGTAAGTTAGGGCCAGAATTTAGGAGACCTTGAATTCCAATACCAGCCTACGAGTTTAATGGTTGCAGCAACAAGATACCAGTAAGTTTCTCAAATGAGAGTATTGCTTATATGTAAAAGGCTGAAAGATGGAGGAGAAGACAGAAGAAATTCAACTATTCAATTAACTTTGGTGAACACTTACTGAGCAACCTTAGCGTCTCAGATTAAAAACAAGAGAACAGAGAGGTTGGTAGTAACTGCAAAGGACAATATAGAATTCTTGGAGTGCTTGTAATTTTCTATTTCTTGATCTGGATGGTGGATATGAGTGGTATTCAGACAAATTTATTAAGCAGGTACTCCTGATTTGAGTACTTTTCTACATGTGTATTATACTTTTACGTATGTTTTAATTTTTAAAAATTGTTTTAAAAACAAAGGACTAAACTCCACTTCTAAGAAACCCCCAGCAGGGAGGAAGTCATACCTTAAAAATATGTACTAAACAGTATAAAAGATGCAACCACAGGATATGTACAAAAGGTGGGTTTTAAAAAATAAATGAGTCTGCCAGATGGATGAGGGGGAGCTCCAGGAAAAGAAAGAAAGAAAAAAAATGAAAAAGTCAAAGAAAAAAAAAAGAACAATTTATTCAGAGAACAAGTAGTTTCATAGTTCAAAGATAAAAGGATAATCTAAAGGATTAAAAGAATAGAGAATGGAAAAAAGGAATTTATGTAAAATGAAGACCAGATGGAAAGGATTTCATCTCTGATTAGATCTGGGTAGAAAGGAAGAAGAAGGAAATGGAGATAGTTCTCAATCTGACCAAAACAGCAATTTGGTATCAAGGTTCTCTATAATCTGTTTCCTTATCTGCCATAATTCCACCCAAAAGCTAGACTCCAGACAGAAAAGACTTTCCTCCTCCACTCAACAAAGCATCTAATTTGCCCTCTATACCAGGTACCATGCTGAAGACTAAGGCTATCTGTCCCTGTCTTCAAGAAGCTGGCAGGCTCACTTTGTACCAGGAAAAGCACACAGAACATCAATAATAGTATTGTACAAATGAGTACCCCATCCAGTGAGAAGAGCTTTGCTATCAAAAAATGAAGTGCTAATTTGAGTCCCAAGATATGTCTAAGAGCATATCATGAAAGTTATGGAATACAAATGGGAGAGGGACAGTATTCCTGCTCAGTGCATCACTGAGGAAACAACAGTTACAGATAAACCTAGGCCCCTACATCCAGTCCATATGTAAGCCCTGTCTCATTTCTCCAAAATACAGCTCCTTCATCCCCAACACATTCACTCCATCTTCCTACCTCAATTCCCAACTTCCACTTGTACACAAATACATGCCCTACAAGCACTAACAAAGTGATTTTTTTTTTTTTAGATTTTATTTATTTATTTTCAGAGAGGGGGAAGGGAGAGAGAAAGAGAGAGAAACATCAGTGTGTGGTTGCCTCTCCCACACCCACAACTGGGGACCCGGCACGCAACCCAGGCATCTGCCCTGACTGGGAATCCTGAACCAGTGACCATTTGGTTTGCAGGTCAGCTCTCAATCCACTGAGCCACACCAGCCAGGGCCAATGTGATCTTAAAAAGGAAATCAGATCATGAAACACCCTACAATGGCTTCTTAGAGATCTCAGAATAAAATCCAAGCATGTGATCTGGCATGAGGCCTCTTCCACCCCAAAAGTATTCAGGCTACACAGATCTTCTCTTAGGTTTCTAAACACATGGAGTTCTCTGTCTCAGGTCTTTTACAGAGCAGAGGACACTGTTCTCCCTATCCAAATCTTCAGTAGTACGCATACTACCACCCCAACACCAGTTCTGTCCATCAGGTCTCACATTATTGTTACTTTCTCAAAGAAATTCCAGGACCCTGCCAGTTATTGCTGATCACCAACTCTGGTTTAGGTCTCCAGAATAAAGAGCTGTCTCATTACCGGCATGTTGAGTTTGAGACAGCCCTGGGACACCCAAGCAGCTCTCTAGTGTACAGGTGGCCAAGACCTGCACTCAAAAATAGAAGCTTGGACTTTAGCACACAAGTTTAATGACAGGGAGACTGCTCAGAGAAGTGATCCTTAACTTGAATGAAGAAGGCAGCCCTGATTTCTAAGTCACTGTAGGTAATAAGATGTTACTGATGGGATATGAAGGGCTAAGACATTTTGGATAGAATCATGGCTATGAGTGGATTGGGGGGATGGGGAAAATGAGAAGCAAGAGCCAAAAGAATAAAGAAAACCAGGAGGGAGTTATGTATCAAAATTCCACAAACTCCCATGCACTTTTATGCTTCCTCCCTTGACAAAACTCTCCTCATTTTCATCTAGTTCAAATGCCACCACCATCACCTCAAGCTTTTCTGGCCTTATCCAAACCAAACAAACCCCCTCTACATGCTGCTAAAAGTTTTTCTTATTATTAGTATTGGGTTGGCCAAAAAGTCCATTTGGTTTTTTCCATAAAATAAAAGACACATTTTTCATTTTCACCAATAACTTAATTGACTTGGACTTTTTTTTTAGTATGTCAGCAACCGCCTGCTATTGGCTTCTAGTAAATAGAGGCTAGGGGTGCTGCTAAACATCTTCCAATGCATAAGACAGCCCCATAGCAAAGAATTACTTGGCCAAAATGTCAATAATACCAAGAAACCTTGCAAACCACTTCTGACACATTCGATCAGTCACCGCACTTTCTCCATATTGCACAAATCTCTGCATTTCAGTTGTTTTTAACCTTACTTGAAATAAAGCATAATACGCCAAGAATGTTGTACATTTTCTTCCACCTTCATTAAAATGGCTGCACAAAAATTCACCGATTTTGATAAGCTTTTTTTAATGCACACTAATATGACAGCGTGTCACTATACAGTCTAAAAAATTGTTTCAAGTGAAGTTAAAACAACTAAGCACTACTAGAGCTGTCTTACAAAAAAATTAAACGAACTTTTTAGCCAACACAATACATATTATATTAAGATTTGGCCCACCCACAAGTATCTCATCATTACTGTTCATGGCACTTAAAACAATCTGCCTGCCTCACACTACACCTGGGTGTGTGCCATCTCTATTACACTGTGAGCTCTTAGGGGCAGAGACTGTACATATCTTAATCACCTGTGGGTCCTTAAGAAAACAGATAAAGAAAAGTTTTTAAGATCTTATTTATTTTTTAGAGAGAGGGAAAGGGAAAAAGATATAGAGGTAGAGAAACATCAATCAGTTGGCTCTCACATGCCCCCAACCAGGGACCTGGCCCGCAACCCAGGCATGTGCCCTGACTGGGATAGAACCGTCGACCTTTTGGTTCTTAGGCTGGCACTCAATCCACTGAGCCACACCAGCCAGCGCTATTTTTTAACTTTACAGAAGTCAAGAAGAGTAAATAAGTAGGCAGAGATCATGGATAATTTCTCCGCTCGTTCCTCTTGTAAAACAAAATAACACATCCTAATTAATTGGATTTACAAAGTTGTTTAAATTTCTTAAAGTAACACACAGCTGTATAGTCTTTTTTTAAAAAATCACTAAACAAAATATCCGAAATGCCTACCCTGTTGCAAAAATACAATGATGTAATCATTTCCTTCAACACAAATATGAAATACCCTTTAGTTGGAGCCTTAACATACTCTTTTCTAAATTGTGAATTCTGTACCAAACACAAAAATGTTACAAAGACGCAGGAGGACAAGAGAGGATATCAATCCTGGAGTTGAGCCAACTGCCGCCTGCATTATTGGGAAGCCATTCCTGCCAGACCAAGGTTAGGCATTGAAGTCAACATTTTTTCCAACAAGTGCTTCACATACACACACACTCCTTTAAAAGTCAACAAAAAAAAGACTAACGCCACTCGGAAGAGCTAGGACTAATCCGAGTTAAGCGCGCCCAGTTAACCAGCAGGAGAAGACTGAATAATAGCACAACAAAGGTTAACTTGGTACACGCCAAAAGTCCACACGGGTGTGGCGCACCTTCCCAAGCGGCCTCGGAGAAAGCGAACGCACAAACTTTCGCGTTCGCTCGCGCCGGGAATGCGGGTGTGCGGGCCAGCCGACCTTCTGGCCAGCAGACCGGGAAGTTTCCGCGACGGGGGCGAAGGAGAGCGACCACGGAAACCACAAACCACAATCACTTCCCTGGGAAACTCAGTTCCCGAACGTTTCCGCACCGGGAACAACGCGCAGACTCTTCACCATAGGCAGCCAAGGGGGGCCCAGCGCGCGCACCGAATTCACTTGAACAAAGTTTAGAAACCGGGAGAAACTTTCCCGAGAGGGAGAGCGGCGACCGCGCGGAGCCTGAGGCTCGCTGTTCTCCAGCCGCCGTGGCCCCTCAACTTCCCGAGCTCCAGAAAAGACCGGCCCCGCCCGGCCGGGCAGGGCCCAGGCCCAGGGTCCAGCAGGGGAAGAGGGCCGGGCGCCGCAACCGCGCCATTCCGGAGCCCGATTCCTGGAGGGGTCGCAGAGGAGACGGAGCCCCTTCCGACCCCCTGAAGAGCCCTTCAAACCGGCTGGGGAGCCGACGATCGCGCGAAAAGAGTTACCTGCGGCGAACCGGACGAGGGTAGGAAAACTCCCGAGGCCCGAAGCTGACGGACGCCGCTTTGTCTTCCTCCCGTCCGGCTGAAAGGAGGAAATGGGCTGCCGGACGCCCCCGCCCCCGACCCGCCCCCAGCCCGTGGCCCCCGCCCCGCGGCCCGGGCGTCGCCCGCCCTTCCCAGCACCACCCTCCGGCGCGCTCTTCCTTGCGCCTCCCGCCGCTGCCCTGCTTTCCCGGCCCTGGCTTTGGGGGCGAGCCCCCAACCAAAAGAGCTTGGTGACGCCGGGCCGGAACCCCCCCAAAGGACCTCTTGCACTTCGCCCTTTCCGCCTTTCACCCACAGTTACCTCATCTCAGGCTCCTAGTAAACTCTCAAGCCGGGAGTGCCCCCCCCCCAGAAGAAGGAGGAGCGGTGATTCTTGGAACAGCCGGAGTGGGAGGGAAGGCAGGTGAGTCATTAATCAGCGCCCAGGTGAGTCTCCGGGCGGGCGCGGTACGCGCAGGCCCAATCCGTGGCTGGTGCCCCAAGGACCTGGGCACACGCCAGAGGAGTGCCACAGGTGTTCTCCAGTCACAGCCTTCCAGAATAGTAATCTAGATCCACCCCCTGCCCTTACAAGAGAAACTAAGGCCTCACAGCTTGGGGCAGAGTGGCCCTAGAACCGGACTCCAGGGACCTCATAATGTGAGATGGAAGCCCTGCTAGAAATCCCCTCACTTAACAGATGAGGAAGCCGAAAGGACCTGGCTTCTATCCCTATCCCGCAGACCATTTAGGAAATTTTATTCCCACACTTTCTTCCTTACTCTCCTGGTGAATGCTCAAAACAAAACAAAAAACTACAAAACAAACAAAAAATATATTACATATTCACTATCAGCCCCAATGATGTTTTTCCTGATTTAGTACTGAGTACTGAGCAGGGTGCAAGAAAGACCTGTCTGCCCTCCACATGTTCACCCTTTACTACTGACTCCTCCATCCCCCAGGAAACGCAAACTCCTGGAAGACAGGAGCTGTACCCGCTAGGCACCCAGCACAATGCTAATCCCCTTGTCAGTGCCCAGTTAACATCTGTGGGTGAATGTGCCCAAAACTTTAACAAGGCAATTCTTATTCAACTACATCCCAGTCTGTTTCTGGCTTCAGAATCTTTGCTCCTTTGGTCTCCCCTGACTGAAGAGGTTGTGGGCCTCCCCCCAGCCCCCACCACTACACTTGGCTTCCTAAAAACATAGTAGTCAATCAATAATTATTTGTTTGAAATAACAAAAGATAGAGTTAAAGGATTATGCTTCATAGTTTTGTAGATCCATCACTTCACTCAGGACCAGCGACTTAATTTGTGAGGCCCCTTGTTCAAAAATTATTAACAATTTCAAGACACCAACAGTGGAGCATTAAACCAAGCATGAGGTCTTTCTAAGAATGGGGCCCTGCCATATAGATTGAATGTTTGTTTCCCCCAGAATTCATATGTTGAAAACCTACTGCCCAAGGTGATAGTATTAGGAGATAGGGCCTTTGGGGGGGTGATTAGGCCATGAGGGTTTGGTGCCCTTATTTTTAAAAGAAGGTCCCGGAGACAGACTTCTGATCAAGATGGCAGTGTAGGCAGACATAGCTTGCCTCTTCATTCAACCACATCAAAATTACAACTAAAATATAGAACAGCCATCACTCAGAACCATCAGAAATCAAGTTGAATGGAAGTCTAACAACTATGAAATAAACCACATCCATTCAGACTGGTATGAGGGGCACAGACGTGGAATGGGCTGGGCTGGTCCCTCACCCACATGTGGTAGATAAAAAATTGGGAAGGATATCTCAGGAGCAAGGAGACACAGCCCCACACCAGGCACCCCAGCCCAGGGTTCCAGTGCCAGGAAGATAAGCCCCCACAACTTCTGGCTGCAAAAACCAGCAAGGATTGAGTCAGTGGAAGAAACTGGTGGAGCCCCAAGCAGTTCCTCTTAAAGAACCACACACATGGATTCACCTACCCAGACTCACTCCCTCTGAGCTCCAGCACTGGAGTAGCAGCTTGAAAGGCACCAGTGGCATACTGGGAAAAACCGTGAAGTGTCTGGCATCAAGGCCAGCAGAGGCCATTGTCCCTTTTCAAAACCCTCCCCCAACAGAACTGGCAAGCTGGTGCCATATCTAAGACTCCATCAATCTGGCTAACACCATTTGACCCCACCTTGGAAATCCCCAGAGACTCCGCCCCACCCAACTTATGGGCCCACCCAAGCTGCTTTTCCATAGGAATAACTGGTCTTGGCTCACACTTCACAACTTCCTAAATCCTCTCAAATAAGCAACAGTTGGCCTCAGTGAGCCCCAGGCACACACCAGCAGCAGCCAGCCTAGGTTCACAGCTTGTTTCACCTGGGAATCTCCAAGCCCAGCACAAGTAGCAGCCATCTCAGATTGCTTCATAGCTCAGGCAGGGTGCCCTGGGAAAAACACAGGTGGGGCTGCCCTTGGCCTGCATCACCCAGGAATCCCAGAGCCTGCACACCCCGTGGACAGCTACAGGCCATGTCGGAGCATCATGATCCTGCCCCTGCACAGCTGATCCTCCACAAAGGGTGGAGGTTGGTGGAAAGTGGTCACAGCCAATCCTTGTAGCTGACTGGCCTGGGTAAATCCCTCCCACTGAACTGCCAACAGCAACCAAAGCTCAACTACAAGAGGAGGCTGTACTCAGCCCACATAAAGGGTGCACCTTGAGTACTCAACTTGGGTGATAGGGGAGGCTGTGCCTCTGGACCCTACAGGACACCTGCTACATTAGGCCACACTACCAAGACACAAAGTCAAACAGCTCTGCCTCAGACATAGAAACAAACACAGGAGGCTGCCAAAATGAGGAGACAAACATGTACCACATAAAAAAACAGATCAAAACTCCAGGAAAAAAGAGCTGAACGAAATGGAGATAAGCAATCTATCAGATGTAGAGTTCAAAACAGTGGTTATAAGGACGCTCAAGGACCTCAGCAGCATAAAAAAATTCAGTCAGAAACAAAGGATACATTAATTGAAATAAAGAACAATTTATAGGGAAACACGAGTAGAGTGGATGAAACCAAGAATCAGATCAATGATTTAGAACATAAGTAAGCAAAAAACAACCACCCAGAACAACAAGAAGGAAAAAAATAATCCAAAGAGGATAGTTAAGCAGCCTCTGGAACAACTTTAAGAGGTCCAACATTCACATCATAGGGGTGCCAGAATGAGAAGAAGAACAAGAAGTTGGAAATCTACTTGAAAAAGTAATGAAAGAAAACTTACCTAATTTGCAAAGGAAATAGACATGCAAGTCCAGGAAGCACAGAGTCCCTAACAAGATGGATGCAAAGAGGCCCTCTCCAAGGCACCTCATACTTAAAATGCCAAAAGTTAAAGATAAAGAGAGAATCTTAAAAGCAGCAAGAGAAAAGAAGTGAGTTACCTACAAGGGAATTCCCATAAGACTATCAGCTGATTTCTCAAAAGAAAGTTTGCAGGCTAAAAGGGATTGGCAAGAAATTCAAAGCCATGAAAAGCAGGGACCTACAGCCAAGATTGCTCTACCCAGCAAAGCTATCATTTAGAATCAAAGGGCAGATAAAGAGCTTCCTGGGCAAGAACAAGCTAAAGGAGTTCATCATCCCCAAACCATTATTATATGAAATGTTAAAGGGACTTATTAAAAAGAAGATCAAAACTATGAACAATAAAATGGCAAAAATATCTATCTATCAACAATTGAATCTAAAAAACTAAGCAAACAAGAAGAACAGAGACAGAATAATGGACACAGAGAGGGTTTTGATGGTTGCTAGATGGGAGGCGGGGTGGGGGAATAGGTGAAGAGGTAAAGAGATTAAGAAGTATAAATAGGTAGTTACAGAATAGCCATGGGGATGTAAAGTACAGTATAGGAAATGGAGCAGCTAAAGAACTTATACTCGTGAACCGTGGACATGAACAATGGTGGGGGGAATTGCCCGAGGGAGTGGGGAGGTGCTGGGAAGAGGGGGGCAAAGGGGGAAAATATCAGGACAACTGTAATACCATAATCAATAATAAAAAAAAAAAATTTTAAGGCCCCAGAAAGATCCTCTGCCCCTTTTGCCATGTGAGGACACAGCAAGAAGGTTCTGACCATGAACCAAGAAGAAAGCTCTCACCAAAACATGACCACACTGGACTTTCCAGCCTCCAGAACTGTTAGTAATAAATTTCTGTTTATAAACTACCCAGTCTGAGGTATTTTTGTTATAGCAGCCCAAATGGACTAAGAACCTAAAAATGAAAGTGCAAGGTTTATTTTAGGAAGCAAAGGGTCAGGTGACAGAAGGAACATGATGAGAGACTTGCAGTATACCCCATCAACTAAGGGGAGTCAGTTCCCTGCCCCTGAGGAAACTTGAAAAGCATACCAGGGAAGACTTGAGTATTCATATGTCCCAGGCACTTACTATTTGCTGGGGAAGCAGCAGTTAATAAAACTGACTTGATCTCTATTCTCACACAACTTAAAATGTAGTGGAAGAGGCAGGTGTTAAAACAGATAAACTATATAAAAGAAAAAAAAGAAGAAGAAGGTCAGGGTGAAGATAGGGGAGAGATGGAGAGATGGAAGTAGAACTAGAGGGAAATTAACCTAGTCTGGGGTTCAGTGACCTGAGGAAGTGACCTTTATGCTCTGACCCATGCCAGTCAGAGGTTAGCACTCATCTCTCCACCAAAACTTTTATCAATGTCCCTGATGACCTCCATAATGTCAAATCTAGTGGTCAGTCTCTGTCCACCATTGACTTCGTTTCATTACTCTCCTCCTTAAAACACTGTCTTTGCTGGGCCTCCAGGATACCAGGTTCTTCTGGTTTTCCTCCAACTTCCCTGGCGGCCATTTCTTAGTCTCCTTTGATGATTCCTTCTTAATCCTCCCAACCTCTAAATGTTAGAGCAGCAATTCTCAGACTGCAGTCTAAAGACTCCTGAGACCTTTGCAAGGGGTAGTCAGTAAAAACTATTTTCATAATAATACTAAAATATCAGTTGCCTTTTTCACTTTCAATCTTTCATGGTGTACAGTAGAGCATTC
Source organism: Furipterus horrens (assembly GCF_987537825.1). Lineage (NCBI taxonomy): Eukaryota > Metazoa > Chordata > Mammalia > Chiroptera > Furipteridae > Furipterus > Furipterus horrens. The sequence continues at coordinate 75,150,014 of NW_028327180.1, forward strand.
CACAGGCATCACATGGAATGCAGAAGCAAATATGAGAGTCCTTTTATTGAGCAAGGCATTAAAGAGATTTGCAAATATGACAAAACAATGACATTTATCCCTGAACTTTCTTTTAGAAAACATTGTTATTTTTCTTTTTAAAATGTTATTTATGGCAACATGTAATAATACAGTTAACATTGATAGATAAACTCACATAAACAAAAGCTCTTTGAGATACTCCAAAAATTTTAGTAATATAAATGGATATTTTTTAAGTATATTTTATTGATGATGTTGTTACAGTTGTCCCAATTTCTTTTTCCTTTGCTCCCCGCTTCTTAGTACCCCCCTTTCCCTCCAGCAACCCTTCCCCCTTAGTTCATGTCCATGGGCCATGAATATAAGTTCTTTGGCTTTACCCTTTCCTGTATTATTCTTAACTTCCCCCTGTCTATTTTGTACCAATCAATTATGCTTCTTAGTCCCTGCACCATTTCTCCACTTCTCCCCCTTCCCATTTGCAGCTGATAACCTTCCAAATGATCCCCATACCTATGATTCTGTTCTTATTCTGGTTTGCTTAGTTGGATTTTGTTTTTATTTTTTAGAATCAGTTGTTGATAGTTGTGAGTTTGTTGTCTTTTTTTTTTTTTTTTTTGCATTTTGTTTTTATTTTTTAGATTCAGTTGCTGATAGTTGTGAGTTTAGTTTGTTGTCATTTTAATGTTCATAGTTTTGATCTTCTTTTTCTTAAATAAGTCCCTTTAACATTTCATATAATAATGGCTTAGTAATGAACCCCTTTAGCTTTTCCTTGTCTGGGAAGCACTTTTATCTGCCCTTCCATTCTAAATGATAGCTTTGCTGGATAAAGTAATCTTGGTTGTAGGTCCTTGCTTTTCATCACATTGAATACTTTTTGGCAGTCCCTTCTTCCATGCAAATTTTCTTTTGAGAAATCAGCTGATAGTCTTACAGGCACCCCTTTGTATGTAACGCTCTGCGCTTGCTGCTTTTAAGATTCTCTCTTTCTCTTGAACCTTGGAATTTTAATTATGATGTGTCTTGGTGTGGTCCTCTTTGGCTCTAGCTTCTTTGGGACTCTGTGCTTCCTGGACTTGTATGTCTATTTCCTTTGCCAAATTTGGGAAGCTTTCCTTTGCCAAATTTGGGGAGCTTATTTTTTCACATAAGCTTTCAATTTCCTGCTCTTTCTCTTCTTCTGGCACCCCTGTGATACAGATGATAGCACGTTTAGAGTTGTCCCAGAGGTTCCGAAGCCTCTCCTCATTTTTTTTCATTTCTTGTTTACTCGTTTTGTACCAGTTGACTTTTTTTATTCCTTATATTTCATATTATTGATTTGAACCCTGGTGTCCTTCCCTTTACCATTGGTTTTGTGTGAATTTTCCTTCATTTCATTAGCACAGCCTTCACTTCTTCCCTTATGCATCTGCTATACTTAAGCATATCTGTCAAGTCTGTGAGCATCTTTATCACCAGTGTTTTAAACACTCTGTTATTTGGCTATCTCCTCGTCGCTTAGTTCTCCCACTGGAACCTTGATCCGTTCCCTATTTTGGTCTATACCTCTCTGTCAGGCTCCTGTGTTTGTTTGCCTCTGTGTCTTAGATAGAGCTGCCGCACCTGTTACATTGTAGGGGCGGAACCTTAGGTATTCGTCAGCGAAGGGTGACCCATTTCACCATGTTGTGGCGCTGTGTGGGGGCGGGGGGCGTTGAGAGGGAACAATGCCACTTGCTCAGCACTCACCACTTTTCCAGGCACTTCTCCCGTTTCCCATATGGGACTGGCACCCCTCTAGCTGTTGCCCTGGCTGTGGTTCCCAGAGTGGGTGCATCTGCAGACATTCTAGGACCATGGGAGCACTTAAAGGACAAAGGGTCTCTAAAGGACAAAGGGACTGTGTTGAGAAACCGGCAGTTTCTTCCTCCACCCCAACCCCCACTGGTTTTCACAGTCAAAAGCAATGAGGCTTTATTTTTTCCAGTGCTGGGACCATGAGCTCCGCGGTCTGGTCTGGCGCTGGGAGTGCTCCCCAGGTGTCCTTCCCTACTTTTTAAAACATGAGACTGCAGTTTCTGCCAACGTGCCACTGCCACTGCCACCGCCACAGCCACTGCCACACTGCATCCTCTCCACCCCAGCTCTGCTCCTCTTACCTGTCTGGGTGAATAATCTATATCTTTGTTTGTTGGACTTCCATGCAGCTCAATTTTCTGGAACTTCTGGTTGTCTCTAGTGTTGAGGTAGTTATATTCCTTCTTAGTTGTGGAGGGAGATGCAGTGTGTCTGTCTAGGCCTCCATCTTGGCTGGAAGACTCTATAAAAGGATCTTGAGATCAAAAAGTTTAAAAACTGCTGTTAAAGTGTCTGTTCTATGCTCCATCTTTGGACCTCTTTTTCTGTCTGCCATCAACCCATGGGTGATCTCATCCAGTCTTTTGGTTTTAAATATGCTGACAACTCCAGGTTTATATCTAACCTGAAAATTTCCCCTAAATTCTGAACTCCCATATCTAGCTCCTGACTTGATACCTCTATTTGGATATCCAGTAGGCATCTCACACTTTTTATGTCTATATGTCCAAAACTTATTTCCTGATATCTCTGTTCAAACCTGCTAATCCCAAAGGTTCCTTCATTTCATTAAATGGCAACTCCATTCTACTTATTTAGGCCAAAAACTTTGGAGTCATCCTTAACTATTTTATTTCTCTCACACATTTCATGTCTTAATTCCACAGGACATCCTATACCTCTACCTTCAAAATATATTTGGAATCCACCAACTTTTTACTATCTCTGCTGCTACCATCCTGAGTCAAGCCATCACTGGTCACTTAGCTTCAGTTTCACCTGAGCCCTCAAGCTAATCTCAATTCAGTGGCTGAAGTGATCCTATTAAAATGTAAATCAGGACCTGTCACTTCTACTCTGCCCAAAACGCTCCAATGGCTCCTCTCTCACTCAGTAAAAGGCAAGGTCCTTATAAGAGCCTCCGGAGCTCACCTGCCTCCAACACACTTCTCTGACACACTGGCCTCTTTATTATTCTGGGAACACATCAGGCAGGCTCTTACCTTAAGGCCTGGAATGCTCTCCTCCAAATAACTGCCTGACTCACTCTCACCTCCCCCAGGTCTTTGCTCAGCTGTCACTTTCTCAGTGAGGCTTCCTCTTGGCCACCCTATCTAAAATTGCAACCCATTCCCCCACATCCCATCCCTCCTTACTTGCTTTATTTTTCTCCTTAGGGTGTATCACCACCTGACATATAAAGTCATATATATATTATATATATATATATAATATATATATGACTATATTTATAGTCGTAGATTATGAATATGTATATATTCATATTTTAACTTATGTTTTCTCCTGTCTTCCTCTCACTAGAATTTATGTCCCACAAGAGCTAGAATTTTTGTCTGTTTTGTTCAGTGCTATGTCCCTGGTATCTAGAATAGTGTTTGGCACATAGCAGGTCTCTCAATAAATATTAGTCAAGTGAGTGAAAAAATGAGTAAGTGGGATCTAGAAAAGACATTGACAAGGTGGATAAGGAGGGAAGGAAAGCATTCAATTCTAGACAAGTACATTTGAAGGCCCTGAGTCCCATTCCAGGAAAAGAAGTTCTGTAATTTGGGAGCTGGTAAAGTAGGCAGAGGCCAGACTAGACAGGGCTATGTAAGGCTTCAGACTTTATTGTAAGGGAATGTGGAACCACAACGAATTTTAAACAAAGAGATAACGTGACCATATTTTGTTTTTTAAAAATTCACTTTGGAAAAAAAAAATAAAGCAATACACATAATATCCCTTTTATGATTAAACAATGAATACATATTTGTTTTAATGCTTTTTTCTCATAGCAGCTGAGCCATTTAAAACTTATCATCTGTTCAGAACCCTTCAATTCTTCCCATCTCACTGGGAATCGGCGGCGGCAGCCGTCCGTCTCGAGAGACGATGGTGTAGCTTCTTAAGAGTCTATCTGCACCGCCGAGAATGGCTGTGCAGTCCGACTCGGGAGTGACACGGTATCTGTCTCCTCCCGTGTTGAATCGACATCTTGCGATGATGCTGGAGTGTCCTCTCCAGTGAAGCTGAAGCTACAGAGCCTGGGCAGGGTGATATGGAGGGTCTGCTGTTGCCCATGCAGCAGACCCCCCCTCTCTTCGCAGCTGAAGGGTCCAAGGGAAAGACGGAGTCAATACAGCTTGGCTTCAGGTGCGCCGCAGGAGTTGCCGGTGTTGACTACAACGTCAAACCGCCTTAGGGACTCCGGCTCCGGATTTTCTGTCGGGGTTTACTCCCTTAGCCTTTCCCCTAAAGAGGTATGCCGCAAGGCAGCGGAGGTTTTTTGAAGTCAGAGTTTTCCTTCTCTGATGTGCCCTGACTGGAAGATCGAACCAGCGACACTTAGCTCGCAGGCCGACGCTCAATCCACTGAGCCAAACCAGCCAGGGGCTCACTGGGAATAACATTTACATAATCTTCCCCAGCAGCCTCAGACCCATCTTTGGCTTTTCCCCTTCATCTTTCCACTCCAGCCCACACCAGAGCCCTAGACACTCTCCCCTGACACATCAAGGACTTTCCTGCCTCAGGGCCTTTACATTTCCAGTTCCCTCTGCTTGGAATGGTCTTCCCCCCAGATCGCTCTTTAGTTCCCTTTGTGGCTTCTTTCAGATCTCTGCTCAAATGTCACCTTGTCCTAAAGGCTTTCCCTAACCACCCCTTATAAAGTAACACTAGCACCCACTTCCCTGCCCTCCCTTCTCCATTTTATTTCTTTATCCTACTGTACTTCATAGCACTTGTCACCACCTAACACATTATATGCTTATTTATTTTCTTATTGCCTATTTTCCCAGTGGAATGTAGTGTCTCTTCTGTTCACTGTTGTGGCTCCTAGAACTGTGCCTGGCATAACAGGTACTCAATTGAATGAATAAAATAGTTACAAGTCTGTAAGGATACCCAGCAAAGTGTTGCAGTGGTTAAATGCAGGGAAAGGGATGAAGGGACTTTTAGGCTTACTGTATATAGGATAGTATATAGTATATGCTAAGTGTAGTAGGATGGAAAGAAGTGGGTAGATTTGGGAGCTATGCAAGAGAACAGAGGATCTTCAGTCTTGCCAGTCGGTTGGATATAAAGGTTTCAGACTTGATCAGCTGAGGATATAGTGGTGCCATTTACCCAGATAGATAGCCCTGGAGCTAAAGCATATAGGGGTGGTGGGTGGAGAACAATGCAGACAGAGGGCTATTTTGGTTCATCCTTAATTTTAGTGCTTACCAAACACCTAAGAGGAAATATCCTGTAAAAAGGAGTATATCCAAATCTGAACTCAGGAAAGGCCCCAAGTAGAGCTAGAATTGTGGGAGTCATCTACACCTGGAGAATATATGGCAAAAAGAGGTGGGAGCCCAGGACCAACATTCAAGAGGAAGAGGAGCCACAGAAAAGGAGACTGAGTTCCCTACTGCAACCCAGAGACCTCTTTTCTTTTTCTAAAATGTACCAATTCCTTTCTGACACCAGGGTCTTGACATTTACTGCAGCCACTACTTGGCAATCTCTTTGCCCTAACTCTTCAGCTTGGCTCCTTCTTATTCTCTTTTATTTAGTGTCTTATATATATTGGATATTTGAGATCACTTACATTGTTTTTTTCTATCCCATAAGCAATTTTTAAAGACTTTTTTCTTAGAGCAGTTTTAGATTCTCAGAACAACTGAAAGGAAGATACAGAGATTTCCCATATACCGCTTGTCCCTACACTTGCATGGCCTCCCCCATTATCAATATCCCCCACCAGAGTGGTACACTTGTTAAAACTGATGAACCTACATTGACACATCATAAATGCCCGAAGCCCATAGTTTACTTTCTTCTCTTTTTTTTAGATTTTATTTATTTATTTTTAGAGAGAGGGCAAGGGAGGGAGAGACAGAGGGAGAGAAACATTGATGTGTGAGAGACATATGGATCAGTTGCCTCTTGCACACCCCTAACTGGGTACCTGGTCTGCAACCCAGGCATGTGTCCTGACTGGGAATTGAACCAGCAACCTTTTGGTTCGCAGGCCAGCACTCAAGCCAGGGCCATAGTTTACTTTCACTCTTGTGCATTCTGTGGGTTTGGGCAAATGTGTAATAACATATATCCATCATTATAATATCATACAAAGTATTTTCACTGCCCTGAAAATCTTCTGTGTTCTGCCTATTTATTTCTCCCCACCACTTCTCATTTTTGAGGGGCAATTTTGACATCACCTGGTCAGAGAGGCCTTCTCTGACCACACTCCCCCACACCCTCGTCACTCTTCACCACGTTACTGCATTTCTATTCTTTATAGTATTCATCCCTTTCTAAAATTGTCTTGTTTGTCTACTGGTTTATTTTCAGTCTCCTACATTAAACTATAAACTCCATGAGGACAGGAATCCTGTCTTTTTCACTTCTTTGCTCCTATAATTTAGTACAATGCCTGGAACATAAAACGCACTTTAGAAATATTTGCAGAAAGAGAATGGCCATAGTTATAGGAAGAAAATCAAGTGTCACTGAAACCAAGGACTTGGTCACTAGTATCAGTTGATGACATTTAGGTTGAAACTTCAGGTTTTAACTTCAGATTACTGAACACAGTGCACATAATCATGATAGTTAAGCTGCACCAAGAATGTTAAGGGTGGGGGGGAAATACAGAAAGTCAATCAGCAAGACTTTATGGAGTATTCTATAAAGTAACACAAAATAATGTCAAAATGTCAATGAAGATGAACATTTTAGAGATTCTCTACATTATGAGGGCTTCATTATTACTTATACATATTGTGCTATTAAATAGCTTTACAGTTTACAAAGCAGTTTCCTGACTGTGACCTCAGTTGAGGCACTCCACATTCCTTCAGGAAGGTAGAACCAAAATGAGTTGAAGATCCAAGAATGATGAAGATGAAAACTGACTTGGAAGCTTTGGAATGAAAGATTGGAAAACCTTTACCTCTTGTTGTGGCCATGAAATGCTGAGCATCCCTTACCATATTAAGTTCTAAAGAAGAAATCAAAGAGACTCGGTTTAGCCTGGGGAAAGCCAACAAAGGAGGTCTCATTTGGACAAGAATCAATAAAAACTAAATGTAGATCCAAAATGTGGGACTGCATCACGGCCAAAGGCAATGATGGCTCTGGTTGCCTTTCAGTTCCCTCTCAGATGGATGGAGGGAAAAGCAGTAAAGCCCTGACCACCCTGACAATTTTATTTATTAGATTAGCTTAGCTAACATTAGGGTGTTTCCCTCGTTTCTGTGTAGCTCAGTAATGCATGCACATCTCTGGCTGTACATTAGAATCACCCTGAGAGCTTTTTTAAAAATATGATAACCACATACCACCTCCAGAGGTTTGTATTCAGTTATTCTTAGGTGGGGACAAAGCATTTTTTAAATCTCCCCAGATGATTCTAATGTGCAGCCAGAGTTGAGAATCGCTGATAGTCTAAGTTTGAGCCAAAAACAAAAGTACATATACTTAAAACTCATTCATTAATTCATTGTTCAGACAGTAATAATTAACATTCAATGACTAAAAGTAATAATAGCTCATATTACTAAGTCGATCCGCCCAGCCTCTGTGCTAAGAGCTGCACATTTTATCCAAGCCTCTTAACAATCCTAAGGCAGTTACTATTGCATTCTTCATCCTATAAATGAGAAAACAGGCTGAGGTCACACTGGGAATATGTGGTAGTGCTGAAACCTAGATCTGCCAGAATCCAGAACCAGGCTCTTAACCACCCCCATTTAGCCTCTGAAATGTCAGTGGCTTTTTGAAAATCTTTGTTGAAAAGCCACATTCAAAATAGTTTCTATGTCAAGACTATACCATGACTGAGATCATTTAAATGTCTGGTTTAGGCTGTATATATTTTGCCTTTTTGACAGCTTTAAGCAGTTTGACAAATGGGGCTGGTTGGAGGTTTTGGGGGCGGAGGGAGTAAAATGTTGGAGGCTCCCTTATTTCCCTTCCAGGCCTCTTCTAATAGAGAATGCTGTTGGCTTTAACCATTGAGTTAAGTTTTAAATAAAAGAACCAAACTTAGACCCTTGACACTTATGGAAAATGTGTAAGGTTTTCTTTATTAATGTGAGGCTTTTTCCCTGCAGAAAATGAAGTTGACATTTAGTTCTTAAAACCAATCAGCAGTAAGTGTTCATCATTTTCCTCTCTGATATGATCAAAGACATGTACATAAAAACAAACATCTCCCACCTGCTTCATGCTCATATTTTTGTTGATAACAATGGAAAAAGACAACCTGAAAGGAAAAAAGTTAAGACTGTGACAACCAAACAAAATTATATCTAAAAAGAAATATTTTTAAAAGGGGAGGGAGTTGGAGAAAGGGGTTGTGCTTTATTCTTCTCTTTAAAATATAAATGGGCTTTATTATAGAAACCTGATTCTTTGTATTCGCCAGTCTAAAAATTCTTTTTTGTCTAGAATTTTTAGATTTTTGTAGGAGTATGAAAAGTGCTATCAAAATAAGAACTGTTACATGGTAATACAAACTGAACTAAATTAATACCCTTTAGATCTCAGATGTCTTGGTGAATGAGTCATTTATCTCATTGATTGCTTCTGTTGCGTAACAATTTTTCTAAATTCCAAGAAACTTTGAGAAAAAACCGCTGTCAGAGAGATACACCTGTCAGGGATCTTTACATGCACCTGTGCATCTCCATATGGGCATTCGGAATATAGGAGAACTTAAAGTGGAAGCTGGGGCCACCTCTGTTTTTGCTTTATCCAGGGTGAATTTGATTCTGGGTTGACTGGAGTCAGAGTTGAGTAGGTCCTGGGATTCCAAGACTCCATGAGCTCACAGTGGAATCTGGCTCCCTCCATCAGTTCTTACCAGTCCAGATTCTTAATTTCTTTAATCACAATAAATCAGTCTCCTGTCTGCCTGTGAGTCTGACAGAACCAGCCTGTCTATCACAGAAGGCTATTATCATATTTATTCATTCATCCATTTGTTTGCTCAGTCAACAAATATTTTGGAGCACCTACTATGCTGATCCTTATTGCATTAGACCCTGGAGATACAGTAGTGGGCAGTCCTCATGAAATGTACATACAATAGAGGGAGAAAGATAGTAACAATTAAATGAACATGATTTCAGATAGGGTTAAGTGCTAAGAGTGATGGGGAGGAGGTGTGCTCATTTTGATAGAAGAGTGAGGAAAGGCCTCACTGAAAAGTTAATGTTTGAGCTAGACTTGAATGACCACAGTGAGCCCTGTGAAGGGAAAGAATAACCCAGAGGAGGAAGTAGCACGAGCAAAGGCCCTAGGGTGGGAATAAGCCTGGTATATTCAAAGAACAGAAGAAAGGCCAGTGTGCTGAGGTGTAGTAAATGAGGAAAACAGTAATACTAAATGAAATCAGGAAAGTAGATAGGTAGTATGAAGTGTGGGTTGTCCTTTAAGAGCAATGGGAAACCCCTGGGGGATTAAGAAGTGGAGTGAACATGATCTTATTTGCATTTTTAAAAGGTCACTTTGCTGTATTAAGAATGAATTATAAGGGAACATGAGGGAGTGCTTGTCATCATTCATTCATTTATTCATCTATTCAAAAATATTGTTTGAATGCCTAATTGCCAGGCAATGTGCCAAGCACTTGGAAATCAACGATGGGCAAAACATCATTCCTCCCCTCAAGGAGCTTACAAGGCAGCTGAAGAGAGAGACAGAAAAGTACATAAGCTCTTATAATATAATGAGCTAAGTGCTATGCTGGAAGTAATCTCCATGTGTTGTGGGAGGAATTCATTCATACATTCATTTAGTAACTATTTATATGCCAAGCTCTTGGAATATAATGGTGAGCTAAACAGACAAGGCATATACCCCCATGGTGTTTAGAGATTAGTGGAGAAGACAGATATCAATTAAACACTCTTCCAGACCTATCATTATCATTTGTTGATATAAACTTTGAATGGAAAATAATGTGAGAATGTATAAGAAGGGAGCCTGGTATAGTATGGGGGTACTCAGGAGACCTGATGGATGAGCTGCAGGTAAGTAGGTAAGTAAGTAAAGATAAGATTGTCAATTATACCTTAATAATGCTGAAGAAGGAAAAAAAAAAAAAAAAGGAAGGAAAGAGTGCTTTGGGCCCACTGAGCTCTAGCCCCAGCTCTGTGGGTCAGGAAAGACTTTCTGACATCTAAGCTGAGGCCTGAAAGACAAGTAGGAGTTAGCCAGGTATAAGGGAGTTGGAGGGGAATGGAAGGCATTCCATAGCAAGGGAACAGCCTGTGCAAAGGCATAGAGGCAACAGAACATAGTGGATTCTGGGGGAAAGCAAGGTGTTCAGCATGGCTGGACAATAGAGCAGAAAGGCACAAGGTCAAAGGGAGTGGGGAAGTTACTGGGATTAGAATCATGGCATGCTAATAAATTATTTTGAACTTCATTCCAGGGGCAGCAGGAAACCGCTAAAGAATTTCTAGCAGGAGAGTAATTAGGCCAAATGGAATATTAGAAAGTTATCTGGACACAAAGAGGAGACTGAACTAAGCCCCCACAGCATGCCACACTTTAGCAGAGCAGATCCTTGTGGGAAGTGAGCTTTATACCCTCAGTGAAATCCATTTGGAGGATTTTTCTGGGTTGAGGAACAGCCAGTTTAGTAAATGGCATTGGCCACCCTTTTACTGCTTCCCCTCTGCCCAAGGCCCAGCCCAGGATGGCAGGAGTTGTGAATTCAGAAGACATCTGCCTGCTGTGCTGAGCAACAACCCACAGTGCCTCCAGGGTCAGGCACTCCAGGGAGCCCAGCTTCCCCAGCCTCATGGGCCATAACGTGGTACACAGAGCAAGGTCCCCTTAGATCTCAATTGTTTATTCCTTTCATTAATTTGCTTTAGGTAAAGCTGTGACCGCTATCATTTGCACTCAGCATTTTGCTCCCACCTTGAACTTCCAGCCAAACATCTGGCTTTTTGGAGCAAAGCCCTTTTTAGCTGGTGGTGGGCAGTGCCTTCTGACATAGGCTTAGGGGGTGGGGAGAAGATGTTCTATGTCTCCATAGAGTCTCAGACCCAGGAGACTAGGGCCTCAAATGGCTTCTCATTTACAGGATAAAATTTACACAATTTAAACTGACCTACAGGACCCTCTGTGATCTGTTCCTTTCACCAGCTGTCCCCCTGCCAGGGAAGAGGGGAAAGAATTTTGCTCCATATTTCCCTGTGATAATACTTTCTTATCATTCAGGTCTTAACGTAAATGTCACCTCCTGAATTTGGCCTCCCTGACCATACACTCTAAGGTAGCTGGATAGTCACTATCCCATCACCCCATTGTATTTTCTTTATAGCACATGTCACCATTCATATCATAGTCAATAAGCAAGCACATGTCTACTTGCTTTTTGTTGGTCTTCTCCCTCTAGGATATGGCCTAACAGCGTTGTTTGTTTTGTTCACCTTTCATCCCCAGTACCAATAACATCATCTGACACATAGTAGGTACAGAATGAATGAATAGTCCTGCCTTGCCAAGTGAAGCCCCTAATCATTTCAGCCTGGAATGACTTTCCTTCTCGTCTAGACTCACATCCCTGCCCCATACTTATTCTCCCTTTTCCTCCAGATTCTGAAATCCTCTCAGTAATTCAAACCTGTGACACACCTCTGTCAAGGCTCATCTGACTGTATTGTAGTGACACCTTTACCTGTTATCTACCCCACCTGCCCACATCTATGAGCCCCTATAGGAAGACATCATTCACCTCCTTATCCCTATTACATAACACAATAACCAGGACACAGTAGGCACATCATTGTTTGTTGATTGACTAGATAGAAAAATGTGATTCAGAGAAACATGGATTAGGAAACTCTGGTCATTTTTATGGCAGTGTTAGGAGGGGTTGTCATAAATCTAGACTTAGAGCAGATGGGCAGTACCTTCCTATGGGCCAAACCAGAAAATTGACACCCTATTATATTCTGATAACTAAGAGCAAAAGTGGGTAAGTATAGCCACAAAGACCCTGTTACTCACCATCCATGTACTTCCAATTGAGCAAGAGCTATTAATTCATGGATCCAGAAGTACAGGAATATTCTCACTATCACCTCTGGCAGGATCAATCAAGGAGGCCTGTGAGAAGTGTCAGCTAAAGTTTGCACAGTGCTTCTCATTCCACCAGGCATATCCTCAAACCTTATCTCACTAGGGCTGAGGGAGGAAAGTAGGTTTCATCCAATCAGTGAGGCTCAAAGACATCCAGTAGCCTGTCCAGGGAGACACCACCAGGAGTGAGTTGATCTATAGCTCTGCCTTTATCCTACTATTTGGGAGACCTTAACATGCTCATCTAATCTTTAGTTGCTAAGCTCCTAGAAGTCTAATTATTGTCTAAAATACAGAAAAGCAGAATGTGTAATTAGATGCTTTTAATAAAGTCCTTTTGGATGATGCTGATGCTGAAGATGATGGCAATTTTGACAGTGATGATGATGAAAATGCTATCCTTGAAGACAAGGGTCAGGACGGAACCCTTGTCTTACAATGAAGCCAGAGTCAGCACCACAGGCAAAGTGCTGATCAGGATGCAGCATTGCCTAGCAGTTGATCTGGACTCTCTGGTTGGACCATCTGTGACTTGACATCTTACTGACTGTTGTCTCACCAAGCCTCAGTTTCCCCAAGGGAGATTATTACCTGACTCTTATGATTGGTGGGAGGCTCTTTTGAAGTAGTCTGTTGTAAAGCATTATCATGGTGCCTATATGACAAAAAATGTTTCATGATGATACTAGCAAGTTTTTACAAAGAGTATATTTTATGACAGGCAATGTTCTCAGCACTTCACAACATCAACACCCTGTTTTCTAGATATAGGAATTAAGACACAGGGAGGCTGAATAATTTGTCCACAGCCTCAGAGTCTAAAAGTGTAAGAGCTGGGTGCTGAAACACAGATGATCTGAGTCCAGAGGCATTGCACAGCTATGGCGGAGATGCACTGCCCAGATTTCCCTTTGAGAGAACGGTTACAGCAAGCAGAGCTTGGAGTCTATAAACTGAATTAGTTTGTAAATACATTCATTCATCCACACATTTAATACATACTTGTCAAACATCTCCAAGCATCAGGCCCTGCTCTAGGCACAAGGGATACAAGACAGACACAGCTCTTGCCTGCAGAAAGCATGCAGTCTATTGGAACCATAAATACATTTCCAGGAGTTACACTACACTGCTGTGTGAACCTTGAGCAGGGCCATCCAGTCCAGCCTGATTTCTTGTAGAAAGTAGTGTCTAAGTCAAGGAGTTAACCAGGTAAAAGAGAGGAAATTTTAAAAGGCATTGTAATGCTAGAATCTAGGCAAAGGGAGCTATGTATAATAGGTTTGGTGATCTAAGGAGCACCTGACTGCCCATGAGTGCCAGAAGTTATTAATGTCTGTGTGTGTGTGTGTGTGTGTGTGTGTGTGAGAAAACCACTCAGATTGAACAAGGGATAAGACCTTAACCAGTCATAGAATTTTGGGCAGAGGCTCTCAATGGCGAAAGATGCCCAGGAACCCACCAGAGGAGAGAAATTAACCTTAGATTGGAAATATTGGCTAGGCCTTAAGCTCTCTGAAGCATGGATGTGGGCTTCTCTACCTCTGTGGAATTCATAGACCCAAGACAACATCAAGTACAAAAAGAATACTTGGTGCTAACGGGTGCCCATGGCATCATTGTCAGGCTAAGGAGGCCATAGGCAACAGGAGGACACCCTGGACAATGTTGGCATCATACTAAGCCTCTTAGAAGTGCATTTGGTTCAACATGAAGTATGGAGTCCAGGGTCATGGAAGTGATGCAGAAAAAATATGAAAGCCCAGCCTTTCCCTGAGGAGATCTGAACTGAATTATTTATCAAAAGCAACAGCTGCACTGACCACAGAATTTCCAAGAGAAGTTGTAGGTCAGCAGAAATTAAGTATTGTTTCAAATACATTTTTAATGCCTTTTTTTTTTTTTTTAGGAAGAAAGATTTTTTAAAGATTTTATTTATTATTTTTAGAGAGAGGGGAAGGGAAGGAGAAAGAAAGGAAGAGAAACATCGATGTGTGAGAGAAACATCAATCAGTTGCCTCTCCCACACCCCCAACTGGGGACCTGGCCCACAACCTAGGCATGCGCCTTGATAGGGAATCAGACCGGTGACCTTCTGGTTCACGGCCTGGTGCTCAGTCCACTGAGCCACAACATCCAGGGCTCAAATACTGTTTGATATTAACTTTTTTCTGATTGGCACAGTCGACATCTTATTTTCTGCATCCTGTAATTCTTGTTGGCCAAGTTCTATATTGGCATATGGGTACAAAAAACAGTATTCAATGAGAATATCAAAGGGGCTCAAAGTGTGCTGACATCTCATTAAATGTGAATATCTTTAAAATGTGACTTGGGTTTAAAAAAGAAGCAGTAGACAATCATGGTGTGGTATTTATAGACACGTAGGTGAGGCAGGTGCCCACATATGCCACTATACCCCTCTGAATGATAAAGACAGCTCCTCACTTTCCCCAGGCTGGGAGAGGATGGACTGAGATGGCCTGGCAGTGCCTCTTCAGTGTTCCCTTCCTTGAGAGTCAGAAAGCACCGCCACCCCCACCCAACCACTCCCACCTCCAAATTCAATGCTTAGTGAAGCAGCTGCCAGCAAGTGGACTAGGGACTCAAGGCCTATTTCTGTGGTCAGTGAGGCCCTGGTCCTGAAAGGGACAGGAAAATGCCCAGTCTGGCAGCTGGATCCAGTAAGATAGGTAACCCCAAAGACCAGTACTGGTTTGCATGTCCTGCACATGGAAGAAATGTCACTACCATCTCGCAGGAACAGGCCTGTGTGGGTGTTGTCACTGAGGGGCAAACACCCACTGGTCTTCTCAGCCAGTTTGACAGGGTAAAAATAACACCAGCCGCATCATTTTCCAAAATTAAGGGCGATGCTATAGCAAATGTATGCAGATGTATACAGACACAGATGGGAACAAGTGTATTTAATTGTAAATGAGTCAGAACGGGGCAAATGAGATTTCCCTTATATTTTGGATTCCAAAAGTTACAGAGAAAATGTGCCTGAGGCAGAAACAAACCAAAAAGAAAAGAAAAAAAAAATGAATCACACATACACAAGGGGGTAGGTTATTGAGGCAGGAGCCATGTGAGAGGAAACCTTTGACTTCCAGAAGGCTGGGGTAGCTTCAGTCTCCTTGTCTGGGTTATAAACATGCCCTGGCTCTCAGAGGCCCTAAAGTGACCAGAGTGCTAATGGGATGGACACAGACACGGACAGCGGGACTCATGGTGCCCCAGCCTCACCTGGCTCATAGGTGCCACAGAAAGTGGGGAAAGGACGGGAGGGCTATAGTGAACTGTCTCCGAGGAGGGAACCAAAGGCCAGCTTTTGTGACCTCAGAGAACCAAACTGAGACAGAGAAGAAAAGAGGGAGGAAAGATACCTCTGCCTAGCTCCCTGAGGCCAGAGAAAGGAATAATGACAGAATAATACTTCTTTGGAAAGCACCATTTCTCCTCAACAGCTTTAAGGAAGATACCCAGTAGAGTGCTGGGCTCTTGGTAGATGTTTAAGAAGTACTAGAAGAAGGAAAGGAAAGAGAAAGGAGGAAAGAAGGAAAAATACATCATCCTGCCAGCCCTTCTCGTATCTGTGGACTGAAGGAAGAACAGTGGAAGTGAAAAGGCAGATTGCCCAAGTAAAAGGGACCTGCTTCAAAAGACGCATGTGCCTTCCCTCAGCGTTCAGGGGGACATGGGGCAAGGGCAGGAGGGTACTGGCCAGGGGCCTGCATGTTCTGCCAGGCCTCCTATGCCTGTAAGCTCATCCCTCCACAGGCAGCAGTCTGGAATTCATACCTACCCCCTGCCTGATCAATTGTAATTTCCTCCTCAGAGAACAGAGAACATTGGTTTCACCACAGCAGGGGAGCTCTCCTGACATGCAAGCAGAAAGCTTTGTGCATCAGAGCTCAGCACCTCCTGGGCATCTGAGAAATGCCTGCAAGTAGATGAATGTATGAATGAATAAGTACATGCATGAATGCATGAGCACAACAAAGACTCTTTCCCCACCCAAATACTGTCTCACTCTGGCTTTTAGCCCTTTACCTCTCCCTCCCCACGCTTGTTTGCTCTGTGTACTGCTGATTTTCTGCTTCCTAACCTCAAGAAGCAGCAAATCCAGCCTTTTTCCTTGGGTCCAGCTGCCCTGGCAGAAGGATTCCAGGAAGCCATGAAGCACAACCCTTTTCCTGGGAAAAGGGTAAAGAAACTTTCAGCCCAGCCACCCTACATTTTTCATTCATCACATCTGCAGTCCTTCCCTTATCTCCCCAGAAAATCCAGAGGGCCTAGATTGTCCCAAGGCCCCCATCCACTCCCCAGCCCACTCTCACCCCTGCCCTCAGGCTGGGATGTCAGCCTTGAGGAAAGCCCATACTGTGTGCCTAGTGGTTTGCAGGTCAGTTCCAGGGAGGGGTCATTGTACTCAGAGTGCCACACACCCAGGACAGCCTATGCCTCAGTTCTGCAAGTCATCTGAGCCACCTACCCAGCACCCAACCTGCTAGATGCAGTAGATACAAAAGCAAAGAAGAAAATGAAGAATTCCCCACATAGTGCAGCCGTGAGCAGCCCAGCATCAGCATTGCGGCTCCAGTCTGCCACATGCCAGGCCAGTAGAGGAGTTTACTTAAAATGCAGTCAAGGAGAACTGAAGAACCTACGACAAGCTGAGGCCCACGCCCGCTCTGTACAGGCCTTATTTCAATATTGGCTTCTGACAAAGCTCAGAGTCCAAGCCCTGCCCACTTTTTAAAACCTGCCTCCGCCTTCTGTGTCTGATTCTGCATTACAGGTTCTACTTTCTAGCCCCTCCGCCTCCCTTCCTCTTTCCTTCTTCTCCCTCTTCCTCACCTATTCTGTTTGTTCAGCACTTTACAATTTAGGAAGCTCTTTTGGATACATCAGAGATGAAAAGATGAATTCAAGGGCATATGTGACAGAGCAGGGACTGTGACATATTCCAAACTAGGCAAGTTTTGAAAAAATGGAAAAAAAGAGACAGAGACTCTATTAACATAATAACCACCAGAACTGTACTATAGGAGGGAAAGCATCTTGTAGATGCTTCATCCCAGTACTGGGCATTGAAAAAGTAGCCCCTGTCTTTCATTCCAACACGCAAGACCTAAAAACTGACATCTAATGCTTATGTTTTGTGAGATGTGTTTCTTGATTTTGGTTCCCCCAAAACAAACCATAAAACAGGGGTTCAAGCACAGATAGTTTATTTGGGAAGTGATTCCAGGGAATGCTGGTGATGGAGTGAGGAAGTGAGACAAGAGGGGAAGGAAGCCACTAACGGGTAGGCTATAAGGCGTTACTACATGAACAACTGGAGCTCTGACCTGCTGGGAACTCTGGGAGGGTGGCCCTACAATCAACACCCTTTAACCTGAGCCAGTTTGCATGGATTTCTATTCCTTGAAACTAAACAGCCCCTCACTAATATATGCCCCCCCTTTCCCTCATCACTCCTAGTAGGTAGGTAAGGCAATGCAAAGCTCCCTTGCTCCTCCTTTCTCTTGTTCCTGTGACCTTAAAAGGTCCCTCTTCTCCACCTCAAAATGTCTGAATCTTCACCCATTATTTTATCCTTTGCTCTAGGCTTGGAATATTTTCCTGCTGTCTGAGCTTTTGTACATGTACATATACCTTGCTTCCTCCAAGACTGTTCTGTTATCAGTTCCCCTCCTTGAATGATGAGCAGTAGTTCAGAAGACAGTGTTCCAGGTGTCTGAAGCAGCAAGAGCCCTCACATAGACAGGGTCTAAGGGTGCCCTGCCCAGTGACTTCTGATCACCCACAATAACAAGACCACACTCTTGAGCCTGGAATTCAGATGTCTTTTCCTATGTGTCACATAAATTAACAAACATTTATCAAGGGCTTTACTATACATGTACCAGGCACATTGCACCTGGAGGAGCAATGAATAAGACAAACAGTTATACAGTCCCCATCCTCATAGAGTTTACAGCACACTGGGGGTGAAGAAGAGAAGATAGGGTGCAAATCATAGGAAGGTTGACCACCTCTGAGCCAAAAAACTTTAAAGGAGGAACCCAGAACCACCTGCCCTCCTGATCTCTGTGCCCCTCCCATCTGTATTTACACTCCAATAATTCTGGCCTCCCAGTATTCGCATTTGATTCAGTTCCTTCCCACACTATGCCACAGTCAATCTATATGACCAATAGAATATGGCAGAAGTAATGGTATGTCACTTCTGATACTAGGTTATAAAACACATTGCAGCTTCTGTCTTAGGCTCTCTCTGTCTCTCCCTTCATCATTTGCTGTGATGTTTGGTTGTCATATCATAAGCTATGTCATGTCATATCTCTGTGGAGAAACTGAGACTTTCAGCAAACAGCACCATCAGTAACTCATCTTAGAAGTAGATCCTGCCTTTCCAGTAAAGCCTTCAGATCACTGCAGATCCTAGCAATGCAACCTCCCAAGAGACCCTGAGCCAGAATCCCCTTGCTAAGCTGCTCCCTGACTTCTGACCCTCAGAAACTGTGTGAGATAATAAATGTTTGTTTTTTAAGCTGCTACATTTTTGAATAATTTATCACACAGTAACATAATTAATATATTGCTTCTCACCTTATCAACTCCTTGATATCTAGGACCTTTCTGCTTGTCCAGTATGGTCCTCATTGTCCACCTGCTCACCAGTATCTCTTGGTGAGCCAACAGAAAGCATTATGACATGATTCCAAAGGTGCTTTCAATGCCTTAAAGTTGGCTAAAACCCTACACATTCTTCTTTCACTTAGCAGCTTTTTCCTTAATTTATATTCCCTTATACAATTGAAGGGGGAAAAGAAGCTCTAAGTTCCTGATTCATTACATTCAGCTCTTTCCCGTGGCTTGTGAGAGTGATTTGGTGTGAAAGAGACCTCTCTCTCTCTGTGCCCCTTAGAGCTACTCTGTGAAAAAAAGAAGTGAGGTTGGACCTCAAAGAATAGGAGTTGAATTTTAAATCTGGAATTTGTATTCTCTGAGTGGGCGCCAAACATGAAAGCTTTCTTACCCTTCTCTGATTCAGACTTTCTGCCTCATTGGACTGCTCTTTCTGTCAGAGATATGCAAACACTTCCGTGGGTGGTTTCCTTGAAGGGCATGAAGGAAAGACACACGCAAATACAGAATTACCTTAAAGCTTTAAGTGCAGGGCTTGGATATGCTTAGAACGAAATCATAGGGCTAATTTTTCTATCAGTTTGGACTTGATTTTCTCCTTTTTGCTTTAATTTTCTATCCTGAGAAGTAACTCTGAAAATCCTCAAGTAACATTAAAGCTTTGTGACAGTCCAGAGTGGGATATAAGACAGTAAAGACAGAAGCAGTTACAGTTATTTTGGTAACATTGGTTGTGCTCCTCTCCTTTGGAGTGAGTGTGAATTATTCTGAAAGGCATAAAGGAGATGAGGGATACCCAATACTATTTAGTGAGCTCCCACTAGGCACAGGTTGTTATTTCATTCCTCACAGGAACCAAGAGAGGGGAGATTTGGTGGCAGTAATAGAACATGGTTTCAAATTCTTTGATCTTTCTCTCACTGAGAAGTAGGATCTATTTGATGTCCTCTCTGCTTGAATCTGGGCAGACTGTTGACTTCTTTGACTATAGAGTATGGTGGAAATAATGCATGTGACTTCCAAGGCCAGGTAATGAAAGGCCATGAGTTCCTGCCTTGTTGGCTCGGCCACTCACCCTTGAAACCTGGAGCCATCATGTAAGAAGTCCCAGACTCCAAAGGCTACCATGCTCTGAGGAGGCCCAAGCCATGTGGAGATGTCATGTCTATATGCTCTGGTCAACAGCCCCAACCAAAAAACATTTCAAGTCATCCTAGCCAAAGCCCCAAACATCATGAAGAAGAAAAAACCCATCCCCACTGTGCCTTGTCCAAATTACTGACCCACAGAATCTGTAAGCATGACAATTGTTTATTGTTTTTTTAAGTATAATTGATAGACATATTAACTTCAGGTGTACAACATAATGACTTGACATTTGTATATACTGCAAAATGATCAACACATAAGTCCACCTACCATTCATCACAAATTGGTTGGGGTTTTTTATGCCACTAATTTTGGGACTGTTTGTTACACAGTAATGGATGACCATAGCAGTATTTTTATTCCTGTTGCACAAATGTGGAAACTGAGACTTGGAGAAATTAAGTTTTAAGGCTAGTAAGTGGCAGATGGAAGATTTGAACTCAGTTCTCTGACTATAAAGCTCATTGTTTTTTTCAATAGGGACCCACCCAGTCAAAGATGAGATACCGGAATTGGCTGGGTTATGGGGTTGGGGAGAATCATACAGTGGTACTTTTCCTCAATTGAACCACACCCCAAATTCTGTACTAACCTTCCCATCTCAGGACAGACATGCTCACATACTTCAACTTCTGGGGACATTTGGCAAAGGTTAATCCAGTTTCTCTGATTGGTTATTGTCTGATGCAGATCATGGGGAGCTGGAGCAGAATTCCTGAATTTGGAGGCGTCATCTCCAGTAGGTCAGATCTGAAAGCTGATGCCAGACGGACCCATTTTTCAGGCAGATCCTGACCTCCAGGAGATGCTCTGAGCTAACAACTCTCTGAGGACCAATCAAAAGCCCTTTGAAGATTGACTTTTAAAAATCTCGGTCCACCTGTGAGATGGAGGTGAGGCATGTTTGGCCTTTTGTCTCCTGTAGGGAGGGGATATGGGGTCACTCCTCTGCCTTCCCTGTTTACAATGGTGCTGAGGGTTTCATTTTATTAGTGTTAGAAAGTCTCTGGAGGTGCCAGATGCCAGGTGCTATAATAAGTGTGAAATTTAACTACTTTTTCATCAAGGCAAAAAAAAAAAACCTAGCCTCAGAAATTCAAGTGCTGAAAATCTGCTTGTAAAAGGCAGAAACCCTATTGTCAACCTTAAATAAATTGCACCTGAAGCACAATCAGGCACCAACTTATCATCACAAGTCCTCTCTGGAGCTCTCACTCTCCAGAAAGGGACAGACAATGAGAACTCAGTCTAGGAAGGGGCCTGGATGGAAGTCACAGTCTCATGGCTAGGGACTTCCAATGACCCACCTTTTTTCCCCCAGAATGTACCATTCTCCCCATAGAAACTCACCATCTCACATTGCAGACCTTCTTCAACACCCTTGCCACATCCTCTCAGCCCCACCTCCCTGAGTAATAATTTCTGTTGAGTGCTGTAGGCTGAGTTTTCCAAAGGTGCAGCCCTGGCCATTAACATTTAAAGAGCAAAATGCCAATAGTACTGCATCATAGGGAGCACAACTTCTATTTGCAGCTGCTTTTTCAGATCACAAGGTACTATTCAAAGAGGGAATTTTGCTTTAATAATAAGCAGGCACTTAGAATTAACACAGGGGAGTAAAAGCCATGAAGGGATCTGAGCAAGCCACAGAGAACCTAGGTCAAACAGAGGAGATGTTGGGCAAACATACTGCAAGACGACTCTGGGGCCAAAGCTTTGGCCAATTTTACAGGGAAGGCAAATTAGCATTTACTGACCTCTTACTATATGTCAGGTGCCATGCAAAATATTTTACATACCTTAAGTATTTCTCATTTCAAACCTGTGAGGTCCCATATTATGAATGAGTAAACTGAGACTCGGGGGGGGGGGGAAGTAATTAACTGAAATGAAGTTGATTGCCTTAAATCACATAGCTATTATGGGAGGAAGCTGGGATTCAAATAGATTAGTTTATTACACATTCTTTATTTTACCTCCTGCTGGACAGAGGCACTTCTTACCCTTGGCTTTGCATAAATATCCTAATGTGTGACCCCCATCCTACTCAAAATGAAAAAGAAAAGAATAAAAGTTATTCCTAACATATTCATAGAATGACCTGAATGAAAGGATCTTTTATACCCCTTGAGAATGTCTCAAAGAAACTCTGAATATTGACTCAGAACGTGGAATCTATGCTGTGGAAGCACCCACCATTCCTGACTCTGACTCCTAATTTTCCTAACCCCCCTCAAGCCTAACCAAGCCATGCTTAAACACCTACCCATCTACAGTGTTTCTCAAGTACTTATACTTCCTTCTTTTATCTAAATTCACCAAAAGAAAACTCCAAACAACCATCTCTTAGGGCTGGACACTGATGCCCAGCCATTTTTCCCATCCTCACAAAGCTCAGTGTTGCAGGCAGGGTCAGGGAGACTCTTCCACAGGTCCTAACTGGTGTGGTTCAGTCACTGGTTCGATTTCTGGTCAGGACACATGCATAGATTGCAGTCGGGTCCCCATTTAGGGTGTGAGAGGCAACTGATCGCATATCTCTCTCACATCGATGTTTCTATCCCTCTCTTTCTCCGCCCCTCTTCCCCTCTCTCTAAAAATAAATAAATAAATTTTAAAATCTATAGACCTGGCCATGATCTATGTAATAACGATGTTATACAATCAGGTCTCCCCTATCCTATCTCATTTCCACCTCTCACTTAGTTGCAGACCATGGCCTCAAATATACCAAGCCTGCTTCTTCTTCAGGGTCTTTGAATTTTATATTCCCTTTGCTTTGAACACTCAGCTCTTAAATAATCACATGGCTCACTCCTTTGCTTCATTTAGATCTCTGCTTGAATGTTTTCTCTTCCACAACTACTACATCTTTTTGAAAAGGAGTCATGTTCTCTCCCTCCAATCTAGTTGCTCTCTAGCCACTTATTCTGCTCTGGATTTCTTTACAGCACTTCTCACTACCCGACATTCTATTACATAGTTATTTGCTTATTGTCTGCCTTTCCCACTAAAACCCATGCTCCATGAAGACAAAGGCTTTGTGGTTTTGTTCACTGTTCTATCCCCTTGTGCCTAGAACCCTTCCCGGTGTATAGGAGAAACTGATGACTTGTTTATTGATTTATTGACCAAAAGTTTTTTGTACTGCAAATATCCTGAGGCAAAGGATCACAAAGGAACTGGCCACCTTCTTAGAAGAGGGAAGACTGGAAAAAATGTAGAGAAAACAAATGAATTAGAAATTGTTCTGTTACAAGCCTATAGATTTTGGAATGGAATATATACATATATATATATATATATGCTTCTATAAGGCTTATTTTGAAACAGTAAATTGGTCCAAAGTAATTAGTTTATTAGGGAACAACTTGCACAAAACCACAAATTTCACATTCGCTTCCGTACCACTTCATCCACAAGAAACACCAGGTAAGTGCAGAAAAATGCCTTCACCTGAACCAACCCATGTAGAAATACACAAAACACTACACATAACATGTGTGGTGAACTGAGCTACTTCAATTCAGCACATCTACATATCTGGTATTACAACTTTTCATCAAATTTTAGATAACCCTCCATCCACTTCACAATAACTCACAAGCTGCCACTTTTCTGACACCGACTTCCACAAGCAAACTTCAGGTCCTTTTCAGATCAAAGTGCCATATTACTATAGTATTTGTTTTTCTAAACTGTTTAACATCTGTAGAGCTGTGCTACCATTTTTATTAGGCTCCTGTCTTTTTTCAATGTGCCATTGATGAAGTTTCCACTGTTGAGCCCCCACCCCCATTTTCCCATAAGCCCTGAGGGATTTTTAGGAGCACACAAGTCACCTTATAACAGAACTAACTGTCCTAGGGTACATCTACCCTCTCCCCCATCCAGAGAAAAGCACCTGAAGGGCAGGAAGTATTTTTGTATTTCTTTTCTAATCCCTGAGCCCCACATCCCCACCCCAAGACAGCTGAATTTATTCCACCCTAGCCGCCGTTCAGTTTGATCAAACTGAACTTGGAATAGCGGTGGTTAAAGAAATTATAAAGAAACTGCTCAGGAAAGATTTTGTTGATAGCATTGTCCTCCCAGAGCTTCTGGAGGTACTACTGCAGGGAACCATTAACTTTCATCTGAGCAGATGGGAGCCAACTCTGTCCCACACCAGTGCCCCTGAAGGTGGAGAGTGGAGGAGGGGCAAGCATAGGCCCTGGATGTTGTGCCAGCAGTAGGCCCTGCAGCACCCCACGAAGGATGCAGCAGCTCATGTAGTGAGGCCTCTTGTAAGATATATTAACATTACAAAACTTAATGGACCAGAAAAGGAAAAAATTAACATAAATTACCTTCTGCTGAAATCCTGCCTTCCTGGGAAGCTAGAGAAAAAGTTCAGTGCTGTGCCAGAGGAAAATCAGGCCATGTGAATCAGAAGCCTTAATGGGCTAAAATATCACCTCTGACGCTCCCTCAAAAACAGAAACTCCCCAATCATCTGGGCCTGATAACAAAGTCTGCAGGGCAACTGGCACAGAGAAGCTGGTTTTACTTACGCGGCTTTCTAGTGCTTTGTGCAATGTGGGTTTTATGTCACTTCTGCTGGATGTACAATGCTTCCCTTGGGGAGACAGTAACTTCTTCCTACCTGGGGGAACCTTGGGCGTGTCTCTGAACCCCACTGGGCCTCATTAAGCCCTTGTGGTGAGAGAGTCATCTTTATTAGGAAACTACCTTCAAGGCCTCTTCAGATGTAAAAGATATATCTCCCTGCCACTTCCCACAGCCCCTTGTCCCCCTCCTACATGAGGGGCTGAGTTGGTCAGAAAGTCAGTAGGAAAAGGATCTGCAAAGGCTCTGATTCCTGAAAATGGTCTGCAGGCACAATCTGAAGAAAAATTTGGACTTCCCATCCCAAATCATCTTTGGTTAACTTTTGCTTTTTGATTGACATATAATTCACATAGCATAATACTACTTTAAAATGTGCAATTCCACCAGTCAGGGCCCATGACTAGGTTGCACGTCAGGTCCCCAGTTGGGGGCGCGAGTGAGAGGCAACCACACAGTGATGTTTCTCTCCCTCTCTCCTTTCCCCTCTCTCTAAAAATAAGTAAATAAATAAACAAAAACAAACAAATTATTTAAAGATAAATAAATAAAATGTGCAATTCCGTAGTTTTTAATATATCCACAAAGTTGTGCAACTATGACTACTAACACTAGAACATTTTCATCACCCCAGAGCAGTCACTCCTCATTTCCCACTCACACTAGCCTACTTCCTGTCTCTATGCTTTGCCTATTCTGAATACTTCATATCAAAGTAATTATATAATGTGTGGTCTTTTGTGGCTGGCTTCTTTTACTTTGCGTAATATTTTCGAAGTTTATATTGCAGCATGTATCAGTACTTCATTCCTACTGGTTCCTGGCTCCAGCAGCTTTTGTTTCAGGTAAACTGATCTGTATTCTGTGTATTTACCTGTCTCTCCAGTTTTTAGGGTGGCAGTTTGTCCTGTGACATCGATTTCTGATGGATCCCAGAAAACTTGTTGATTTTCAGTCTGTTCAGCTTTTTTCTTCTTATGAGGTAACTGGGATTTTGACTGGACCTGAGTTAAATTTGCAGATTAATTTGGGGACCATTGCCATCTTGACAATTTTGAGTCTTCCATGAAAATGGAACGTCTTTCCATCTATTTAGGTTTCCTTAATTTTCTTTCAAACAGCATTTTCTATTTTTCATTGTACCTTTGCTTAACTTTTGTCCTTCCCTGGCTCAGCTGCTGCAGAATTGACAGGTTTAGATGTGAGAAGGGTCCTGGCTCAGTGGTTCAGTTGGGTTCAGTTTGTTGGAGCATCGTTTCATACACCGAAAGGTCACAGGTTCAATTTCCGGTCAGGACACATAACTATACTGTGGGTTTGATCCCTGGTTGGGGCACATATGGGAAGTAACCGATTGATGTTTCTCTCTCTCTTCCTTCCTCTCTCTCTAAAATCAATAAACATGTCCTCAGGTGAGGATTAAAAAAAAAAAAAAAAGATGTGAGAAAGGGTAGAGGGTGTTGTTACTATTTCTCAGCTAGGGGCAAGACCAGGACCCCAGGACTCCCTTGGGGTGACCCATGCTGGGTACTGTGCATTTACCTAAGAGCCTTCATGCTGAAGTGCTGGGCACAGCTATTAGCGCGTACCTGGCACTGTCCCACTCTGGGCCACTCACTGATTCTCAGTTCTGGAATGCTGATACGGAAAATCTGTCAGGCTCATTATTCCAGAAAAACATCTTCTCGGGCCAGCCCCAGTGACCCTGAAGTCTGGTCCCCAGCTCCTATCTGCCCTTGGAAATTCTCTTGCCAGGAAGGACAAGGTGACTTCTCCAGGAATGTCATCGGCAGAGAGGACAAGAAGCATGCAAATTTATTTCCAAGCCCTTCCCTTAATTGCATCAGAGTCCTTTGCAAGGAGTCTTCTGGTCTAAATGGAGTCTGATAATTACAAATTATTTCTAGCAGAAATGCTGACTGTGGGAAGGCAGGTTAGAGCAAATTCGATTCATATTAAAGCCATGGTCAGATCATCACAAACCCTTAGGGTATTTATTTTTCCATCAGTTCCTTCATGGTTCCCCCACCTCCCCTTTTTGGCCTGGATGAGCTGGAGACTAGCCTAATACAAATAACAGCATTAAAGTAAAATCACGCAAAAGCTCAGGGGAACAAACCTGAGTAATGGAGAAGATAATAAGTTTGGACAACTACCCCAGCCTTCTCCTCTTTCTCCCTCAAGGCAGGTGAAATTTCACAACTGATTTGGGATCCCTTCTAACAGTAAACAGGAGGAAAACTATTGCTTAAGTGGTTCAAGAAAAAATTGTAATAACATACCAGATCGCTATCACTCCAGTGATACTCAGTCCCTGCATCTCTGAAGTAATTTCCACTTTCTAAGTTATGATGGGGGGAGCTGTGCGTGTTGAACAGAACAAAGAAATAAAGCCATGAGACATAAAATAACACAGAGGTGGCTTTTTTCGTTCTTTGTTCATTCATTCATTCATTGACTCATTCACTCATCTGAGAGCTGACTGTCCCAGGCACTGTGCTGGCTGCAGAAGACGGTGAGCCAAAGGAGGTGGGGAAAACTGTCCCTGCCCCCTAATATAAGGAGAGGTAGACTCTTCCTCTCAGCTTGGATTGGAGCAGAGAAGGTAGGGAGGGAGTGGTCATCTCATCCTCTGCCTCAAGGGGCTGGGAATTAGAGCTGCTAGCATATCACTTTAAAAAGAAAAACACAAGGAAGAAGGAAGGGAAGGAGAGAGGAGGGAGGAGGGTTGTCCTGCCCCTGCAGGTGTACTTTGGAATGGATGACTAGGTTGGTCTTAGATATCTGATTCTTTGGACATAGGGTCTGGCTTGAGGAGTGCAGAAGATGGTCAAAAGGTTATGAAGGAAAACCAAGAAGAGTGCCTGAACCTAAAAGGCAGCATTTAGTAGAAGCCGCTCCCATAACATGGAACTCCTCCCTGCCTACCTTCCCAAGAGATGGTGAGAATAAGGAACAGGACGGCTGGGGGTCTTGAATTCTGTAGAGGGGACTGGTCAGGGTCGGGTCACTGCTCTCACTGGAGCAACAGCAGCAGCAGCACTCCATCGTGGAGCACATCACTGGAAAGCAGCTGGGGCTGCTTTACCTTATTACCACAAAAATTCTATGGTTTTTTATTGTTGGATATGGTGGCCATATTTCCATCTCCTCCGGGGCCTGGATGTTTGATGAGAGTCATCTCTCAAATCTTCTCTCAGTGTGAAATGGATTGCTGCATTTCTAGGGCTTACTTGTCCTCACCAGCTAAAAGCACTCTGCCAGTAATGAAAATACATTCACTCTTTTTATCAAGAAAAAGGGATAATAACTCAGCCAGCTTTAGCTTACATTTCATTGAACATCAGCCCAGCTTGTTTCTAAGGATATCCCGATGCGAAGCACAGAAAGCTGCTTGGGGGCTGGGAGAGACCGAGCAGACTTCTGGAGGACAAAGGGTAAAAAAGGGTGCTCTCCTTACCCACTCAGAGTATACAGCTTTCCAAAATGACACTGTCCCTTCACAAGAAGCCAGAGGATGTGACTACTTGAAATTTAAAACCTTTTTGTTCCTCAGGGAACATGAATGACAGCAATAGCAAGAATAATAGCTATGGCATTTTACAGTTTCAAAGGACATGCAGATACTCTCTCATTTGATTCCTACAAGTACCCTGAAGGACTAGCAGAACAAATGTTGTGTCATTTCTATAGATAATGAAACTAAAACTTAAAGAAGGGAAGTGACTTACAGTATCATCAGTCAGTGTTGGAGTCAGAGTCTGACATCTGAGCTGGGCAGTCTTTCTATAACTCCACACCCAGAGGTGGGGTGGCTCCTGTGGAAGGCGGGGTCCTGGAGGAAGTAACTGGTCCAAAATGGGGTAAGATCTATAGGGACTTACACAGGTCCGAAAGATTACATTGGAAGAGCCCGAAACAAGCTCTGCATTCCCTCAATTCCACCTCCATAAGCTCCTCTTACACCAGTGCTCCAGCCAACCTGGCCTCATATGGTTAATATTTTTGAGCACCAACTACAGCCAGCTGTGCCCCACTTCTTGCTAGCTCACAGAAGTCTACTTTTACTCTCAGAAGCCTGGTTTTCATCAGAAATTGGGAGCACTGGTTCTTCAACAAAGTTCAGTAGAAGAAGCTAAGCCGCTTACCAACCAATTCTAAACCAATTTGACTCATTCATTCCTCTTGCTAATGACCAGTTTAAGAATGAGTATGTGACAAAATTCTGTTAAATTGTGAGATGTGAGATATAAAGAGAAATCTGCGCAGAATCAAGGGAAGGGTTTCCTTGTTCTGAAAAGGGAAGGATTTGCCCTCTTCCTCTCTGCCTCTGGACACCAAGAATGAGGAAGTTGTGTGAGGTTGGAGCTTTAACTACCATCTTGTCATCTGGAAGGAAGTCACCACAAGAGGGTGGCTGAGCAGAAACAAGGGAATAGTCTCACCCTAGATGATGATGATTTGCTCAATTAACCAGCCTTAAAACCCTACCCTTTCTGCCCTCAGGCTTCTTTATGTAAGGTAATAAAATTCCTTCTTTTTGCACCATTTTGAAATAGCAACTTTGCTTTCTTTCCACTGAAAGTGTTCTGAATGATACACCTCCTTCCTGTTCTTCAAACCCTCTAAGCTCGTTCTCATTTCAGGGTTGTTCCAACCATCTGGGACACTTTCCCACCAGATGTTCACATGGTTGTCTCCTTATCATTCAGGCCTCAGCTCAAATGTCACTTTTCCAGAGAGACATTCTATGAACTACCCAATCTAAACAAGTTTTCTAGTCACTGTTTTCATTTCAGCACTTATTAGCATCAGAAATCATGTTTTTATTTGTGTTTACTTGTTTATTGTCTGTTTTCCTCAGTTGAGTGTAAGCTTCATGTGAGTAAGGACTGTGCCTGGCTTGTTCACTGCTATATTCCTAGCACCTGGCACAGAACCTGTTACAGAACCCCTGGGCTACTCCAGTTGAAAACAAACCCACGGGCTCTTTAGTTAGGGGCTCGATTGCCCGCCGCCAAAATTATAACTCTCAATACCAAAGTTTAGCGAAAAGAAAAAGAGTTGTTTATTTAACAGTTATATAGATTTATTTATTTGCGGATTTCTGTTGTTAAGTCTTATGCTCTTTAAAATACCCACAAACACATATCCTTGCCTCCCCCCCTTCCAAACCAGGCTAGTTTTAGGAAAGTCAGAGAAACCGTTTCCCTACTTTCCAAACACAGTTCAGCTTTACCAGCAGCTGCCAATCATTCAATCTGATTGGGGAGGTCCTTTCTGTGCTGTGGTGCCCTCCAGCTCTCAATGCAGGACCGCCTGGATTCTCAGCCTCCTTGCAAACTGCCTTCTTCCTGCAAACCGCGCGGATCTCCTCTCCTTCTCAAAACCGCATGGCGAGAGCCTCTTAAAGCAGCCTGGAGACCCCTTCTCCAAGCCACATGGAGAAGGCCCCTTCACCAAGCCACGTGGAGGGAGCACACGAGAGAGTGAGAGAGCTAGAGCGAGCGAGCGTGCCAGAGAGAGAGAGTCAGAGCGCCAGAGCCAGAGCGCGAATGAGAGCCCGAGTCAGAGAGCGAGAGTCTGAGCTAAAATGTCTGCAGCTGCTTATATATCCCTGACTGCATCATCTGACGCAGTGGGCGTTGCAAACAGTTCTGACCATTCACAGACCCTTACGTAGGCTCTGTGTGCTTTCCATACCGTCCCCTGGTTCAAGACTCCTCCCATCTACCTGAGGCTTTGGATGCATTAAAGCCATTTGCATAAGAAAGACACTAGCCACCAGCCTCAGGCATGTGGAGGCATTCCAAAAGCTGCTTCCTTCTCCCCATCCCCCAGCTGCAAGCTCTGGGGATTTTTGGACTCCCCTGTTTCTGTAACAAACCTACCACATAGTAGGTGCTTAATAAACATTCAGTGAATGAATAAATTAATCCCAAAGACAATCTCATCATGCTGTTCCTCAGTCTCTCTCTCCCACACGGCTGTTGGGATAATATGTCTGTACCCCCTTGGCCTTTCACCAATTCCTTTTACAAAAATCTAAACCTCAGGACCAGTAAGAAATAAAGAAGGCAGCAGAGAAGAAAAAATCATAAAATCAAAATTATTTTAGGCTTAAATATAAAAAGAGAGAGGCTGATTGCATAACATATGTAGATCTATGCAAATTACTATGCAAGTGAAATAGGGGAGAAGTTTGAAGTAGTAAGAAGTCCAGAGTCCCTTGCTGAGTGTGTTTTCCTTCTCACCAGGAAGTGATATCACCAGGAAGGTGGGGACACTGACATAGGAAAAAACCAATTGAGAGTTAC
Source organism: Furipterus horrens (assembly GCF_987537825.1). Classification (NCBI taxonomy): domain Eukaryota; kingdom Metazoa; phylum Chordata; class Mammalia; order Chiroptera; family Furipteridae; genus Furipterus; species Furipterus horrens. The sequence goes on from NW_028327180.1 coordinate 75,180,928, forward strand.
ACAAGTAAAAAAGAATTTAACTTAATTATTGCGTTTTTCTAAGAGACAGAAATAAAAAACACTCCACTCACCAACTTTAAATAGTAAGAACATAAAGCATAAAACTCTGTTCAGTTTTATATGATGGTCAACTTAGAGTATAGAGGAAGAGGGAGAAAGGAAATAGACAAAAGAAAAGAAAGGGAGAGATTGAGAAACAACCCCCAAATTACCCATATCCCTCAGAAGCAATAACCTTATCTATGTGATAATAATTCTTTATATTCACAAAAAACAAACAAAAATAACCTCTTACACAAACACCCTTCTGGATTTAAAAAAAATAGATACACATTTTCAGAGTTTGTTATTAAAACTATTTAAATTCCTACCTAAAACATGGGAGAAAGGGTACTCATTCATTTGTCCAACAACTATTTGGGGGGTACACATGCCCTGGGTCTTGAAGTGGGTGCTGGGGAACACCTGAGAATAGGATCTGGGCACAGTAACTGCTTTCCTGGGCCTTGCTCATCTGGTTCTCTATTCTGATTTCCAAAGGGGAAAACACACTGTACCTGCCTTCTCTAGGGGGAAAAAAAAAAAGATTATCTGTCTCATTTTACAGAGGAAAAGTCCCACTTTTCGGAGCACTGCTTTGTGGGTGGTCCATGCGCTGCTATTAAGAACTTGTGGGCCCTGTCACAATTCCACACAGTTAGGTACCCATGGAATTGCCTTTTGGCAATGATCTCAAGGGGATGCCAACCTTACATGCTGCATTTTCTGGGATATTACTGATTTTAAGCATTTTGAGTCAATGGCTCTCTCAGCTCCTGAGCTATCACTCTGTCCACCACATCAACTCACTTCCGTAACTACAACAGTCTCCTGACTGGTCTCCTTGCTGCCAACCTTGCCTTCCTTCTGTCTGTGCTCCACACAGCAGCCACAGCCGTCCTGTTCAAACCTAAGACAGAAAGGCAACTTTGTAATGGCTTCCGATTTACTCAGAGTCCCTACAATGGCCTACAGCCCTGCAGTCGGGTTCCTGCAACCTCCTCACCCTCCTGTCACTCAGCTCCAGCCACACACCACTCATACAGTCACACATTAGTCTTTGCACTGGGCAACCTTCTCCCCAAAGTACTGCCTCCCACTCCCCCGAAATTCACATGGCTCACTTCCTCACTTTTTATGCCTTGACTCAGTTGTCCCCCTATAATGGAGGCCTTCTCAACCACCCCATTTAAAATCACAAATCCCTCTGCCCTGCACACTCCTTATCCTCTTTTCTGGCTTTATTTTTCTCCATAGTTCTTATCGTCGGCAGCCGTTCGTCTCGAGAGACGATGGTGTAGCTTCTTAAGAGTCTATCTGCACCTCCGAGAATGGCTGTGCAGTCCGACTCGGGAGTGACACGGTATCTGTCTCCTCCTGTGTTGAATCGACATCTTGCGATGACGCTGGAGTGTCCTCTCCCGTGAAGCTGAAGCTACAGAGCCTGGGCAGGGTAATACGGAGGGTCTGCTGTTGCCCATGCAGCAGACCCCCCCTCTCTTCGCAGCTGAAGGGTCCAAGGGAAAGATGGAGTCGATACAGCTTGGGTTCAGGTGCGCCGCAGGAGTTGCCGGTGTTGACTACAACATCAAACCGCCTTAGGGACTCCGGCTCCGGATTTTCTGTCGGGGTTTACTCCCTTAGCCTTTCCCTGAAGAGGTATGCCGCAAGGCAGCGGAGGTTTTTTGGTGTCAGAGTTTTCCTTCTCTGATGTACCCTGACTGGAAGATCGAACCAGCGACACTTAGCTCGCAGGCCGACGCTCAATCCACTGAGCTAAACCAGCCAGTGGATAGTTCTTATCACTCTCTAATTTATTGTGTATTTCACTCATTTGTCTTCTTTATTACCTGTCTCTCCCCAGAAAAGCTCCAGGAGAGTCAGGAATTTTGTCTCTTTGTTCATTGTTGTATTCTCAGTGCCTTGAAGAGTGACTGACAAATTAGGTATTTGAAAAGTATTTGTTGATAGTCCTTTAATTCAAACTGAGTTACTTTTATGGGAAATGTGACTACGTTCTTCTCATTTTTGTCATTTTACAGAGGACCAGTGAACACTTCATCAACGGTTCATCCTAGTCCTCACACTCATGATTGGGAAGCCCTAGCCGAGAAGTTGTAAGTCCCTGGACACAAACCCTGGCCCCGAACCCCGACACCAGTCCTAGAAGGAGTGGGCCCTCTTTGATGCTCAGTTCTCATAGGCTACATAACTGAACAGCAAATGGCAGAGCCTCCTCCTAAACGCAGGCAGATTTATTTTGCAGACGGTGAGGATGCATTTTAATTTGTTGATGTGAAACCTTAATTGAACTAAACTGCTAGAGGTAGTCTCTGTTCTCTGTCATAGTCTTAATTTAGTTGGCAAAACAAGATTTCATCAGAGGAAAATCACAGGCAAAGACACCATACCCAGAGGGTTTGGGAAACACCCTTCTGCACTTGGAGGTGGGTTGGTGTGTGACTGGCACAAGCAGGAACCCCATCTACACAACTCAGAATGCCAATTTGGCTTTCCAGGGATACTCAGGGAGCATCACATGGGCTCAGGCACATGGGTCTTCCCATAGCAGCCAATTTAACACTGCTCCCCTCCTGTATTCCATGTTCTATTTTTAGTGTTAGAGCAGGAAAGAGATGGGCAATTTCTCACCGGAAGGTACAAAAGTGGGGGAGGTGCCTGCTACAGGACCTTTAGCAGGCCACTTCCCCTACCTGGGTTGTGGTTTCTCCATCTATGCAACAAAGAGGTTGGAATCCGTGTCCCTAAAAGCTTCAGTTGCTAAGATGCCATGTATGATTCTCCCTGGCCCTCAGGGCTGTATCAGCACCCTTTATGAGACTTCTGACTCTTGTCCACCAAATCCTTGCTGAGTTTTTGGCCATGGCATATGTGTACACCAATGGCCTCACTGTCACCATCACAGGATCAAGCCAGAGACCTTTCACTAATGTATCCACTTCCCTGACCCACAGAATCTTAGGCTGCGATTCTAGTTAGGCTCCCAGGAGGGGTCTTAGAAATCATACTCTTGGTGACAATGCCCAGTCCATTCCTTCCCAGACCTCTGCCCCCAAGGACCTTTTACACATGCTACTTGTCCCACCCTGGCCACTTCTAGCTACTAGGCCTGTCTGTATCGGGAGAAGCTCCTGCTGGGGCCTTGCTCCAAGTTCACCCTCAGTTGCAGCTACCCAAACAGGCTGAGGCAAATAACCTGAGGCATTTGGCAGGAATCAGCCCCACGGGTAGTTCAGTTCAGATTTCTGAATTATATCATTCCAGAGACAGTCTCTGCAAGGGAGTTCCCAGGGAAGTGAGTCAGGCCTTGGCAATGAAGTACAGCTGTAGAAGGGCTAAGGACAGCTTCCCTGAGGTCAGATCCCTGAGCTGGCAAGTCCTTACTCTGGTGACTCATTGGCTGGATTACAGGTCTCAATACCTGCATTTACTCACAGGTTCTTCTATGCTAGGAACCAGGTGCCAGCAGAGGTAATGACATGTATAAAAAAGATCACAGCTTTGCAGTAAAAACCACCTGGCAAGTCCCTTCTGCTCATTGATCCTATTTCTTCATCTGATAGGTGGGGATAATAACACCTACCTCAGAGAACTATTGGGAGAACTAGATGCTATAATGCTTCTAGAGTACCTAGCACTGTGCCTGGTCCAGAGACTGTACTCCCCAAATGGCAGCAGTTGCTATGTCATTACAGTGCTTGGTATCCGGAAGGTGCTCAGTAAATGTAATTGTAATCATCACCCACCAGAGGACACACAGAGCTGCAGAGCTCCTTCCAGCTTTTAGAGATGGCAATACACAGACACATCCTGAGGTTCCTCGCTCCCTAAGATCTTCGGTCTTGCTCTGCTTCCCTGAAAACTCTGATAGCTGGTTAGTAGCCTCACGGCATTTGTGAGTCTGCCTCCCTCTACCCTTGGTGGAAGCTGGAGATGGCTTTTTCTCATCACAGGATGGAAGGATCAAGGATGTTTATCTAGAGCTAGCAGGCTTTCTTGCACAGGAAGGACCTTATGAGCAGCCTTCCTTTCGGGGTAGGGGGACTTTGTAGAGATTGGGCTGAGCTCTTTATTAGGTAAGACTCTTTCTACTCAGAATGTCAGAAACCTCCCTCAGATTCTGAAGCAAAAATTGAATGTGTTAACTTACAAATTTGGAGACGATTCTAATCAAAGGGTCAAAGAAAGTTCAGAAACAAGGCCACAGGAACTGGAATTAGGAATTCAGCACGCAGGGATATGCTCTCCCATGAGAAAGAAAACCCGGTGGTGTGGTAGAAACCTGGCCCACTTCATGCTGAGAGGCCAGGGAAGGTCAGTTATGGGTAGATCTGGTAATCGGTGGCTCCAGACAAAAGTGAAATAATAGTACAAAAGGTCCTAAGTTAGGAATGAGCTTGTTGAAGGAACAGAAGGAAGCCAGTGTGGGTGGAGAGCAGTGAACCAGGAAGAGAATAGAGATACGAAAGCCAAGAAGTAGGCAGGGGCCAGATCATAGAAGACCTCTTGTGGGCCAGACTATGGCAATTTTATTGTATTCAGAAGATTGTGGGAAGACTTTAGAGGATTTTAAACAACAGAGGACGGTGATCTAACTTATGTTTTTTAGAGAAACGCTCTGGTTAATGTATGTAAAGAAGATCAGAGGTCAGGGTAGAAGGAGGGTTTGAGGGAAAGTCTAGGGCAGGATCAGATTTGGGCACAGGTGGGGTAAGAGTTCTCTTCTGGTCATTTTTAATTTGAGGTGCTGGTTAGATGTGTTAGTACCCTAGGGCTGCTATAATAAATAACCACAGCCATAGCAGGGTGGCTCAGTTGGTTGAACGTCATCCATGCACCAAAAGGTTGAGGGTTTGATCCCTGGTCAGGGCATATGATCCCCAGTCAGGACACATATGAGAGGCAACCAACCAATTGATGTTCCTCTCTCACATCAATGTTTCTTTCTCTCTCTCTCTCTCTTTTTCTCTCTCTCTAAAAATCAACAAACATATCATTGGATGAGGATTAAAAAAAGTAATAATAAATAAATGACAAACTGTTTGGCTTAAAACAACAGAAATTTATCCTCTCACAGTTCTGGAAGTCAGAAGTCCAAAAATAGGTGTAACAGGATTGGTTCCTTCTGGGTGCTCTGAGGAAGAATCTATTTCACCTCTCTCTCCCAGCTTCTGGTGATTGCCAGCAAAACTTGACTTGCAGCATATCACTCCAGTCTCTGCCTCCATCTTCCCATGGCATTTTCCCTGTGTGTCTCTTTGTCTCAATGTATTCCTCTTCTTCTAAGGACACCAGTTATATTGGGTTTAGGACTGATACTAATCCATTATGAGCTCACTTTAACTTGATTATATCTGCAGAGACTGTATTTTCAAATAAGGTCATATTCACAAGTCTAAAAGGTCAGAACTTCAACATGTCTTTTTGGGAGACACAATTAAACCTATATTAGTCATCAAAAGGAATGTCAAATGAGGTGATAGACTGAAGTTAGAGAATAAGTCTAGTTTGCAGATATTAATTTGACAGTCATGCAAAAACAGCCATGAGACTGGATGTAGATAGAGTAGAAGGTTGTTAGGTTGAGATCCAGGGCTGTCCATTATTTCATAGTTCATGGAAGAGAAGATGCAAACATAAGAGACTGAGATGAAGTGGTCAGTGGGTTTAAAATCAGGCGAGTATTGTGTCTAGAAACCAAGAGGAGATCATATTTCAAGATGAAAGGAGCAGTCAACCTTGTTGAGAAGTGGCTCTCAGACCTAGCAGCCTGATGACCACTGATGATCCTAACATGATTAATTTCAGTGAAGTGGTGGGGATGGAAGCCCACCTGGAGGGGCCAAAGAAAGAATGTGAGAGAGAATGTAGAGATAGCTACTATATACAACAATTTCAAGAATGTTTGCCATGGAGCACAGTAGAAAAATTAGTTGGCAATATTGGGGAATGTGGGGGTAATGGTGTTACAGGATGGGGGTGTCCAAAAAACCCCAGAGCTTGCGGCTGGGGAATGGGGAAAAGGAAGCAGCTTTTAGGATGCCTTTGCATGCCTGGGGCTAGTGGCTGGTAACTTTGTTGCGCAAATGGCTTTGATGCTTCCAGGGCCCAGGAAGATGGGAGGGGTCTTGGACCCTGGGATGGTACTGAAAGAGCTTGCAGAGCCTGTGTGAGGTTCTGTGAATGATCAGAACTGGTTACCACACCCACTGCATCAGAGGACACAGTTGGGGATTTAAAAAGCAGCTGCAGACATTTTAGTGGGGCTCTCCATGCTGCTTTAAGAAGGACTCTCTCCATGCGGCTTGGTGAAGAGTTTCTTCATGTGGTTTTGAGAAGGTTCTCCATGCTGTTTTGAGAGGGAAACACCATGCAGCTTTAAGAAGGCAGTTTACAAGGAGGCTGAGAATCTACACGGTTCTGCATTGAAAGCTGGCGGGCACCACAACATAGAAAGACCTCCCCAGTCAGAATTGAATGATTGGCAGCTACCAGTAAAGCTGAACTATGTCTAAGAAGTAGGGAAATGGTATTTCTAACTTTTCTAAAACTAGCCTGGTTTGGTAGGGGGAGGCAGAACTATGTGTTTGTGGGTGTTTTAAAGAACATAAGACTTAACGGCAGAAATCCGCAAATAATCAATCTATATAACTGTTAAATAAACAGTTCTTTTTCTTGTCACTAAACTCTGGTATTGAGAGTTATAATTCTGGCGGCGGGCCATCGGGCCCCTAACTAAACAGCCTGTGGGTTCTGTTTCAAACTGGAGCAGCCCAGGGGTTCTGTTACAATGGGAGGGTTGTGTATTTATGTTTCAAAGCTGGAATACGTTAGAGAATGTTGTTGAACATGTTCTAGCCCTGGCTGGTGTGGCTCAGTGGATTGAGCATCAGCCTGCAAAATGAAGGATCACCGGATCAGTTCCTGGTCAGAGCGCATGCCTGATTTGCAGGCCAGACCCCCAGCTTGGGATGTGCAAGAGGCAGTCAATCAATGTGTCTCTCCCTCTCTCCCTCCCTTCCCCTCTCTCTAAAAAATAAATAAATCTTAAAAAAAAAAAAAAACAGAAAGAAAGAAACATGTTTGAGTGTAGCAGTTGGCCATTGATGGAAGCAGGGACACTCAATCTACTGTGTAAAGAGGGAAGGCAAATTATGTGAGTACATATACAGGTAGGTAAGTAGAATTGGTGCTAGGGAAATGAGAAAGCACCTTGTCTAATTGCTTCTATTTTCTCCATGAGGTATGAGGCAAGGTTATCAGCTGAAAGTGAGGAGTGAAAGATGTTTGAAGAGTTAGGATAAGTTATGAAGAAGAAGTTTTGAAGAGTGAAAAAGTGAACATATTAGAGTATGAGGAGGATTATAGAACACTAAGTGTCCCCTTAAGATTTCCCATTCAAACTTAAGACTCCTTCTAGACATCTTTCTTCTGGGTGTGCACCTCCTCTCAAGAAAGGGCTCTTGATTTAGGTCAATTGCCTATCTCTGGTCCAATCATTGTATCCAGATGATGAGATATTAGGATAAAGCAGACCTAGATCACATGACTACCCCTGTGACTAGAGAGGGTGGTGTTATGACTGGCAGCCCTAGCAGAACCACTGGAGTAGGACAGGGGTAGTTCCCCAAAGAAAACAGAGATGTTAGACAAAAAGCAACAGAGAGGTTCATTATCCCCTACTGTTCTCACAGCATTGTCTTGAGGCCCAGTGAGACATCGTCTGTGAAACTGTGTTGTGGAATACATAGCACATGCCATTCTTGTGGCACAGAGTAAATAGGGTACTATGATGGCTCCTAAAGCTTCTGCTCTGATCACTTCTACTCTCATTTGATCGGCCAAAGCAAGCCACATAACAAAACCTGGTAACAACAGGATAATGAAGTATCCTCCTTCCACCAGAGATAATGAAAGTCATGTGGTGATATTTGGTGAGTTATAATACTTTTACAGAGAGGAAAGGTATAATCATCACAAAGGGTTAGAAGCATGTGAACACTCATACAATAGAAAGGGATCAGAAGTACTATGATTGGGCATTAGGAGTCAAAGGGGAGAACAATACTCTCCAGCTGGGGAGATCAGAGAAGGCTTCTTGAAGGAAGTGGCCTTTGGGCTGTGTATAGAAGAAGGAGGCAGGGCATGCTAGCAGAACAGTATGAGAAAGTCATAAAAGAAGTAAAGTGGGATACTTACACAGGGAATGGTGAATGATTTAGTTAGCCTAAAGCAGAGAAACTGGGAGGAAATAATTGAAAGAGCAAAGTAAGTCTGTCTGCCAGCCTCTGAGAGCATGGAGAAGCTCTCATCCCCACCCCATCCACTGCCTAAATAGGGGTTCTGGGGCTCGGGAAGTGCCTGCAATGGCTGGTAAATTAGTCCAGAGCAGGCCAGCCTTTGGCTAGACTCTTCTGCTCTCCTTGGCTTGATCAAGCCCACGTCCTAGCCCAGTTATCTTCTCTCTCTCAAATCTCTTTGATTCCCATTCAGGGCACATGCCTAGGTTGCGGGTATGGTCCCCAGTCAGGGTATATGCAAGAGGCAACCGATCGATGTTTCTCACATTGATGTTTATCTGCCTCTCTTTCTCCACCTCCCTTTCTCCCTCCACCTCTCTCTAAAAATAAATAAATAAATATTTATAATTTTTGTTGGAAATTGTACTTCTAGTGTTCTCATAGAGGTTTTTATGGGGTTTCTGTTTGTTTCCTCTGCTTGTGTCAGCAAGTCTGACACCCAGAAGATACTCTCAAACTAGGAGGTATTAAAACCAAAAAAGAGGTCTTCCCAAAGGCAGGGAGATGGACAAGATGACAAGATGCCACCCTTGCAAAGCAAGCCTCAGTTTTCATCCTGCTGGCTTCTCTCTTCCACTATAGCAGTAAAATGAATTTTTATTTTGTTTAAAATAAGATCTCATAATTTATTTTGTTCACAATGTCATAAAAGAAAAACACATTGGCTCTTTTAGTTGCACATTCCAGTATGAATTTTATTGTCTTTTTGGATTCAGTTTATCATTACAGCAATGATTTGGGTTAAATGTTTATAAAACAGAAACCTTCTGCTATTATGTGATAAGAATGTCATGATCAGTAAAATTAATTTCATAACAATCTTGTTTGTTTTCTTTGTAGTAATCAAATGCAGTACACAGATGGAAAAAGCTTTGTAAGAGTGGGTCCTGGATTATTGGAATTAATGAGCTGCCTACATGGTATGTGTGTGGTTTAATTGATACCGGCCCTTAGCAGGTTTATGCTTTTAATCATTAATGCCCTGCGGCCTGCTGGAAGCATGGAAACAAACAGGCTGACTAGGACATGCCAGAAGACAAGGAAAGGGCCACAGGAGGCCTCCCCCTCCCAGGAGGGGCCTGCCTGAAGGCAAGTGGAGCTCAGGGCCCTGTTGCTGGGCACAAACCTTGGTGGTTCTTCCTCAAGGGAGACAGGGAGATGTCTCCAATGTCAAACAATTCAGTAGGTGCCAGGGCACATCTCAGGCCTAAGGAGAGGCTTGTATATCACTCATTCCATCATTCATTCACCAAAAATATGTATTAAGCACTAACTTTGTACCAGACGTTCGATTCAGTAATAAACAAGACAGATAGGCTCTGTGCTGTCAGAGTTTCATCTGGGTCTGGGAAGCATACAATGAACATGTTAGGGAATAAATCAGCAAGATAAGGTCAGTTAGTAACAAGTGCTGTGAAGACAACAAAAGGGTGATGTGATAAGAGTACTTGAGTGAGGGGAAGGCTTATTCTAGACTTCTAGTTAGGGAAGGCTGATCTGCAAAGCTAATATTTATGCTGAGACCAGACACATGGTAAGAGCCAGCTTTGCAAAATGCTGGGGGAAAGAAAGCATTCTAAACATTGAGAACAACAGGTGTAAAGGCCCCAAGGCAGGAAAAGGCTGCAACTATTTGAGGAACAGAAAAGAGACAAATGTAACTGAAGCATAGCAAGCAAGCCAGAGAATGGGGTTGAGGTTAGAGAGTTGAATAAAGGTCAGATTATGCAATGTTTTGTAAAGCCAAGTGTATCAGTCAATAAGACAATCAGGAAAAATCAGAAATCACCCTAGTATTTCAAGTAGAAAGAACTGAATTTGAAGAATTGGTTACAAATATGTTGGAAGGACTGGAGGAGCAAAAAGAGGGAGATGAGGTTTTCCTAAGATTAGTAATTATAGAAAGTCACTGTCAGCCCTAAGACTGGAAGAGCAAAATGAGAAACAACAATAACCATAGCTGAAAACTGCTGTGCTGCTGAGACAATTAGGAACTGAACTGCCTGTGTGGGAAACCAAGAGCAAGCAATGTGGCCTTTATTAGAGGTGCCGTCAAAATGCAGAAAAGAACATGGCTTCTCCCTTACTCCTGTCTTCCAGTCTCCAGGCAGTGGTTCTAATTGGCAGAACCTAACAGGAAGCCAGCTATTAAAGGAGTGAAAAAAATGTGCTGGCAGGCTCCCAGGTCCAGGGAGACAGTGTAGAGGACAAATGTGGAGCTAACTGACAACACACTCTATTATCATTCCACAGGCCCTCCTTCATGAGCTCTGCATTTGATATGCAGAACAGGCTACAGCAGCAGTTTGATCACCTCGCTTCACATCTTTAAAATGGGAATGACAATAGTCATGGGTTTGTTTTAAGGATTCAGAGAGATGATGTATGTAAAATACTTGGCTTAGTGCCTGACACTTAATAAGGTCTCAATAAATGTTAGCTGTAGATGAAGCTATATTGAAAGTTAAAGGGAGTCTTAGCACTTGGAAAAGTTGGAAACCAAGGGTCTTAGGAGAGCTCAGTCTAAAGAAATTGATAAAATTAGAGAATCTTCATTTCCAGGTTGCCCCTACAGGGCTCATGCAAAGACATTTGCTGCGCTCTGTTTCTATAGGCTCTACTTGGAGGAGCTGGATACCAGACAGATAATGAGCATTGTCCCAGCTATCTATTGCTGGGGAGCAAAATGCTGGAAAGCTTAGAGCTTAAAACTATCCTTTCTTATGCTCATGACTTTCTGGATCAAGAATTTGGACAGACACAGTAGACTATGGTTTGTCTCTGTCTATAGTGTCTGGGGCCTCCACTGGTAAGATTAGAAGGATGTGTGTCTGTCAACATCTGGTGGCTTATTCACTTACATGTCTGGGGCCTGATCTGGGTTGTCTTGAAGATGAGGACTGGAGGCCAGAGTGCCTGCATGTAGCCTCTTCTAGGTGATTTGGCTTCCTTACCACATGGCAGCCACAGGGCTCTAATGGTGAATTTTTCAGCTAGCAAGGTGGAAGCTGCATCACCTATTATGGCCAAGCATCAGAAGTTTCTCAGCATCATTTCTGTTGCAACCTATTGGTCTTACAGTCCATAATCCCCAAGGAGCCACAAGCCCATCAAACTCAAAGATAAGGGAGCTATATTCCACCTCTTGGTAGAGAAAACAATAAGATTCTAGAAGAGCATACAGAATGGAAGATATTATTGTGGCATTTTTGGAAAATAAAATCTGCCACAGTGTACAGATTAGAACTCCTGCTTCCCCCAGAGCTGGGACCTTGCCAGCCATCCTAGGAAGACATGGTCTGAGCTCTCTGAGGAAAATGGGGCCAAAGATACATGTTTCTGTCTGTGCCCTGCCTTATCATTCAGAAGAAGCCTCCCCAAAGCCCTAAAAGGGAGGAAATCTGTGGTCCAGAATAAGTCCTCAGAGAGTGCGCTGAATAACACTCAGGGAACATGTATCATATTAGAGTTAGAAAGCAAGAGAACCCTCCAGCTCCCTTTCCCATCGGATCTGAACACTGGTCTTGGTGGTCGTAAAAGGAGGAAAAGTAATACTGAAGCTGGCCTAACAGCTCTGTAGCATGTGGGCTAGTTTCAAACAAGGAAAAAAAAAAAAAAAAAAAGAAAGAAAGCAAGAGAGCTGGAAACTGTTAGGAAGTCTCATCACATCTGACACTGGTTAATGATGATGATGGTGCTGATAAGATATTTACTGAGTGCCTATTTGGGACGAGGCACTTAAATATATCTTTCTCATTAAGCCTCCAAAAGGAAATGTAGAGTCTTAAATGCACATCTTAGAAGAAGAAAAAAAAAAAAAAGATTGAAAATTAATGAGCTAAGGATCTACCTTAATAAGTTAGAAAGACACACAGAACAATAAACTCAAAGAAAGCAGAAAGAAGTAGCAACATGAAGAACAGAAATTGAAGAAATAGAAATCAAATAAGCAACAGAAAGAATCAGCCAAGACAAAAGCCAGTTCTGTGAAAACTGATAAATATCTGGAGCTACTGGTCAAGAAAAGGTTAAGCCTTGGCTGGTGTGGCTCAGTGGATTGAGTGCTGCTCTGCAAAGCAAAGGGTCACTAGTTAAACTCCCAATCAGGGCACATGCCTGGGTTGTAGGCCAGGTCCATAGTTGGCGGTGTGCAAGAGGTAACCAATCAATTTTCCTCTCTCACACAACGATGTCTCCCTCTCCTTCTCTCTCCTTTCCCCTCTCCCTAAAAATAAATAAATTAATAAAATCTTTTTTACAAAAGAAAAAGTTAAAAGAACACAAAAATAAACAATGTTGGGAATGAAAAGAGGGATATTACTATGGATACTTCAGACATTAAAAGAAAATACAGGTAAGAGGTTATTATGAATAAATTTTTATTTATAGATTTTAGAGAGAAAGAGGAGGGGAGAGAGAGACATCAATTTGTTGTTCCACTTATTTATGTATTAATTTGTTGCTTCTTGTATGTGCCTTAATTGGGAATCAAACTGACGACCTTGTGTTTTGGGATGACACTCTAACCAACTCAGCTACCCAACCAGGGCCTAAATTTTATACCAATAAAATAGGAGATATATATGAAATAGACAAATTGCTTGAAATGTATAACTTAAAATACTCAATTTGAAATAGGAATCTGAATAATTCTAAAACCATTAAAGAAATTGAATCAGAAGTAAAAAAAATCTTCCACAAAGGAAACATAGGCTTCACTGGCAAGTTCTAATTCTTTAAACACCCCACGAGAGCATTAGGATTCCCTTCTTCAGATGAGGGAACTGGAACTCTGAGAGTTCGAGTGACTTGCCGAAGGGCCCGGAGCTGGTAGATGCCAAAGCCAAGATTTGAGTCCTGGTTGGCCTGGCTCAAAGCCAGGAAGTTTAGTCATTGACACTCCCAGCCTCCTCTTCAAATGTTATAACTAGCGGCATATATGTGAATGTGAAGCACAAAGCCTTAATGGGGGAAAAAATGCATAAACAGATTCCAGATTTGCAAGAATGGAAAGTAAAGCTCTTTCTGCCCAGGGAAGCCCTAGACACTTAGAATCTGGTTACGTCCATGTGGAGAGGGAACCTGGAGACTATCCCCAGAACCCCATCACACCATTCCTCAAAACCTGTTCAAATGCCACCAAGCTTCTCTGTAGTGGTGACACTTGAGAACGTCTTGCTTTAAGTACTGCCGTAAGTCCCATAGCTCCCCAGCCTCCTGCACCCTTAGATGCTCATAGGACTGTATCTGGGCCTTCTTTATACATTGTCTGCTGGGCATCATTCTCACTAATGTTCTTCAACCTTGAAAATGCATGGCTCCCTAAGAATACAGACCCTAGTTTGAGAAACGTGCATTGAAAAGTTAAATGTTGGTACTCTTAGTGATCACTGGGGCTTTGGAAATTGCAAGGCAGCTCTTGTAGTCATCTAGACTACCCAGAGCAATTCTTGTTCAGAGGCATTTTTAAGATTTTCACTAAAATAAAAACTAAAAATTTAAATATTCAGATAGCAAACTTTGTGATCCTTGAAGATGGATTTTATCTTTGTAACAGGCATGAAGTGCTCCACGATATAACGTAGGATTTCATTATCACTCTAAATCAAATTTAAATCTGCAATAAATTCAATAAAAAGGAAAACAGTAAGTTCTGTGGAACATTAGATTATTCCATCTCTACCCTCCCTCTGAGGTAACAGGTTTATACACACACATTCTTTCCCAGGTAACTTTAGAGTTTCCTCCTGTGGACAGAGTGTATTTCTCTGTCCCTTTACTCTGGGCTTTGCTATATGACTTGTTTTGATCAGTGGTATTTCAGCAGAATTGACAGAGACAGAGGCTTAAAATGGGGATTGCCCATTGGGGCTGTTACTCTTATGCTGCTTCTGTCTCCATGAGATAAACATTCCCTGACTATAGCCTGCTGGTCCTGGAAAAACAGTGTGAGACACGTAGACAGAGCCAAAGCACCCAGCCAAACCAGCCTATAAACAACTAGGCCCCACCTGAGCCCCAAACACATGAGCTAAATAAATGTTTACTATTATGTGCAATGAAATACGGTGATTGTTTATACAGCATTATCGATGCCATAGTTAACTGATATAAGCCCCTTCTTACCAAGATTACTGGGTCCTCAGTTCACACCAGTTGCCACAGATGCGCCTCCTGCCTGGGCTGTTCCATACTCTGAAGGTGGGGGTTCTGCGTGAGTTCTATCCCCTCTGTGAAAAGTCTAGCCACAGCGACCTTTGCCAAGGCTCCCCAAATCGTAGGTTTTTGTGCTCAAGCCTCACAGACATTCATGGCCCTCAGTGATTACCTAGGTTTGACCCTCAGATCCGTAACTTTGGGCAATTCATTTGCCTCATCTGTAAAATGGAAACAATAATATAGCTTACTTCATAGGGTTCTTGTGAGGAATAAGTGAATACACAGAAAGTGCTTAACACAGTGTCCGGCATATAGTAAGTGTGAATGCTGGCTGTTATATTGTTGTGTATTTGCTCACCCCAATAGTCTTCTTCCTAGGTCCTCTCATCTCAGAAGACCTGCAGTCATGTGAGCTCAGGTTTCTGCTCTGCTGGAATTCATACCTTAATCCGCTTTCTAGTCTTGAGAGTTCCAACTAACCCTTCTGAGTAGGGCCCATTCCCCATTCAAACTGGGAAAAATTAAGTCTTCAATCCTAATCTTTGTTAGGAAAGCCTGTGTGGCAGTTGTCTTCTGGGTCATCTGCTGCTTGCAGTTTTTCCTTTCTATCCAGAAATATACAAATCCCCATGGAGATTTTTAAAATGTTTTAAGTTCATGGAGGAAAATAATTTTTTTAAGTTCAAACCTCAAGGACACAAAGTCTGGCTTTTCCCAAGAGGGATGGAATGCCTTTCATTCCTCTGAGGTGAACCTGCAGCTGAGAAAAACCAGACAAGGTTATTTTCTCAGTAAGTCATCCTGCTACATCTAATTCTCAATAAATTTTCATTACTAGACTGTGAATTCCTTGGCTATGTTTTATTTACTGTGGGCCTTCAGAGCTTCGTAGAGAACCCACACTTAGTAGGTGGGTGATAAATGTTGGGTAAATGAATGAATGAAGAATATGGGTGGCCTGGCCAGGTAGCTCAGTTGGTTAGACCATCATCCTGATATGCCAAAGTTGCAAGTTTACGGGTTCAATCCCCAGTCAGAACACATAAAAGAAGTAACAAATGTGGAACATAAGTAAGTGGAACAACACGTTGATGTTTCTCTCTCTCTCTCTCTATTTCTCCTTCCTTTCCCCTCTCTCTAAAAATAAAACTTTTTAAATATTTAAAAATTTATGGGTTATAAGACCAAGACAATTACCATACTAGGGGTGGAGAAATAAATACAAGTACCCACTGTGTGCTCAGGCTTATACACCAAGGCTCATAGAGGAAAAGTACCAAGGCATCTCAGTCCTCAAAGGATTAAGTCTACAAAGGAAACAAAGGTCAAGAACATAAATCACTTGCTCTGTCCCACCTAAGTGAGAGAGGCCACTGAGGTGCTTGGTTCAGAAGCAGCTGTGGGTTTGCTGTACAGGAGGCTTAGGAAAGGAAGAGGCAGGATGTGGCCTAAAATTTTAAGAGCTGAGAGGGGCTCAAACACTCAGCTGGGGGCTACCAGCTTATAAGGTATCCAAGAAAATGACAGGAATGAGTTTACTATTTGTGGAAAATTACAAGGAGACCAGCCTAACCTGACTGTAGAACTTGTGATAGGAAGTCATGGGAGATAAGCTTGGCTATTTCAGGCTGTGATCTGAGTGTGGAGACCTGGAAGTCAGGCTGAGAGTGGATTTTTAAAAAAATTGAGAGAGAAGGAGAAACATTGACTTGTTCCACTTATTTATTCATTTATTGATTGATTCTTGTATGTGTCCTGACCATGCACCCACAATCTTGGCATATTGGGATAATGCTCTAACCAACTGAGCTACCCTGCCAGGACCTGGGAGTGGATGTTGATGAATCACAGGCAACAATAACAAAAGATTCCTGAGATGTGGCATGACAGCATACAGTAGCAGCAGGAGCTCTCTTTCCTTTTCATTCCAGGACTAAACGAGATTTCAATCCAAGCCAGAGATTCTAGACATGAGCCCACTAGAGGACACAAACCCCTCAGCTCCTCTAAGAAAGTGGAATTCTTATTGGTGAGAATATTTAGTTGCAAGCAACAGAAAAACATTAGCTAACTTAAAGAAAAAAGTTATTATACTAGAAAGAAATGGGGGTGGCTCACAGAATTTAAAAAAATAATAATACTGAAGAGGCTGTTCCAGCAAGATGAGGAAGCAGGACAGTGAAATCAAGGTAGCTGGGGCTAAGGAATAATCTCTTCATAGTGCTGCCTTGGGGATAAATGAATTCCATTTCCATGTCATTCTATTCAAGATTCAAGGGTGAAAGACCACCTAATTGGCCTAATTTAGGTCACATGCCAACTCTTCATCCAGTGAATTGAGGGAGTCTTCATTAATAGTCCACCCAAATTATGACTGCTGAAGTAGAATCCCAAGCCAAATCCCCAAAGCTGGTGCCAGGGGAAATGAATGTTACACAGACCAGAACAGTAGTCTTCTACTACAAAGTGTGTGCACTAGGAAAACCTAGGGCCCAGTTGGTCCTGGAGGCTGGGGGAAAAGGAGGGATAGGACAGTTACCTAAACTGGTAGGTATTATGTGATGGTAAATTTTATTTGTCAACTTGTCTGGAACACAGGATGCCCAGATATCTAGTTAAACATTATTTCTGGGTATATCTGTGAGGATGTTTCTGGAGGAAATTAGCACTGGAATTGGTAGACTAAGTGAAGGGGATGGCCTTTACCCAATGTGGGTAGGTAATATTTAACGAGATATCTGGGCCTTTCATGTTGCAATCAAGTTAACACATAAAATTAACCAATCTGTTGGAGACTCAAATAGAACAAAAAGGTGAAGGTTGAATTCTCTCCGTGCCTGACTGTATGAGCTGGGACATCAGTCTTCTCCTGCCCTCTGCACTTCTGGTTCTCAGGTCTTCAGATCCAGAATAAAATCTATACTGTCAGCTCTTGGGATCTCAGGCCTTTAAAGTACCCCACCAACTTCCCTAGGTCTCCAGCTTGCATATGGCAGATCATGGGACTTCCTAGCCTCCATAACTGTATAAACCAATTCCCTACAATAAACCTCATTTCTCATTTTATATCTATATCTATATTTATTTCTATAGCTCCTATGGGTCTATTTCTCTGGAGGACTCTGAAT
This sequence comes from Furipterus horrens, assembly GCF_987537825.1. NCBI lineage: Eukaryota > Metazoa > Chordata > Mammalia > Chiroptera > Furipteridae > Furipterus > Furipterus horrens. Next base: position 75,198,575 of record NW_028327180.1, read on the forward strand.
TATATAATACACATTTATGACTGGATCCTAGGCTTCAGAGCTTCGAGTCTACCTCAAGTTCCTCCTTTAGGAACCTCCACGGTGACCCAGTGTGAGAAGTGAGCTGATGTCGGGGAAGGGACCAATTAAGGTTCAAGGTGGAAACCCAGGAGAATGTTGATAAGTGAACCCATGGAATTTAATAATTTAATAATTCTATGGGGGAGGAAGAAGGACCTTAGCATTTCTAGCATAAATCAAGCAGGAATGCCTATTCTTAGTCTCTGAGATGCCGAGAGAGTCAGAGTGCTCCCCCAGCTTCCTCAGTCTCCTCAGATCAAAATGGAATTTCAGAAGATAAGGGACAGAAACTAGAGCCTAGGCAGACAAGAAGAAGGGAGAAACCTTCTGCCTGAAACAAATTCAAATGGGGGCAAGGGTTTGTTAGGAAAGTGTAATTACCTAGCCTGCCTGTTCCTAAAGCCTGGCACAAGGGGAATAGGGCCATCTGGGAATCCTGATGCTGAACAGCCGAGGTGGAGGTAGACTCAGGACAACTGAAATCCTCCCTGCATGATTGGGGCCTCTCCTGAGCCTGACCCAGACCTGGTCCACCTCAGCCTGAGAGGTCATACGGATTCTGAACACAGATGGCACAGGGACCCGGAAAATTTTTAGGAACCCGGAAGGGACAGGGTAGGCCTGGGGGCGGGTGACATCAGGAGGAGGAGATAAAAAGGTTCTTCTCTGTTTTGCTCAGGCCCCAGAAAGCTGACCTCTATGAACTGTGTCACCCGGCTTCTTGCCCCCAGCTGCCTGTTGGGTTTGGCCAATGGGAGGCACTGGCAGGAGATGACCTGACTTCTGGGCTTCAGTGTTGGCAGAAGTTATATTCCTTTGCAGAAGGCCACAGCTCCTGTAGGACAATGGCTTTCCCACACACAGGTGTCACCAGGTTCTGGCAACACCACTCCCTGCTTACCCCTTCCCCTTCCAGCCAAGAACTGGTAAAGTCTTCTTTGGCTAGGCCCTGGTGCCTCTACATCTTTTGTTGCTTCCTGTAACCCAGCCCAGGAAATAGTTCCTTCATTAGCTTCTCTTCAACTTACCCTCTGAGTGTGCTTTTCTTTTCTGCAGGGCCCCTGACAGGTACAGCCTCTTTATGTGGCATAGTGGTGTGGAAACACTGTCACCCTGACCCTTGGGGGGTGTCCCTGCCCAGGACTGCCTCAGATCAATCAACAATCACTGAATCTCAATCAAATGGACTTTTGCTATTTGGCAGAGCCCTTAAGAAGTTATTCTGTCACCTCCCTGCCTCTACACACATGGAGAATAGTAACAGGGCAGAAACTGGCCAGCCCAGGAAAGGTCATCAGCCAAGCAAAAACCCTCTGGCCTCAGTTGCGCACCAGAATGGGATCTCTCCCCTTCAGCCCTGCCTCAGGTACTCCAGCTGCTATCTCATTCTGTTCCTTATCCCCTCCATGGACTTTCCAGCAGGAAAGCTGGGCCCACCATTATAATCTACTTCTAAACTTTAGCTATTTTCCACTTACCTCCTCTTTTACCCAGAGATAATCCTTTTTGTTCTCTGCCCCCCACCCCACATTCTGAACATGGGGGTGGGGAGATGGGGAAGATTGGGATCCTTCTCTGACCTTTACACTCCTACCCAAGACCTCGGTTTACCCAGAAAACAGCAGGCAGGGGGAGGCCTGTTTCAGACCAAAGACAAGCCAGCTGCTCATTAAGGAAGCTGAGAACTGAGGGAGGTGACTAATGGTGTCAGGAGCAGAGCCCAGCACGAGCAGAGAAGTGAGCAACAGCATCAGAATTGAGTGTGGGAGAAAAGAGAGGACAGAAGAGTCAGTGCCCAGAGCAGGCAGGGCGTTCACTCCCAAACGATTCTGTCAGGGTAAAACAAAACCCAGCCTGACCCAGTCCCTCCTGGAGCTGTCATCTTAGAAAAGGGAACTGATCTGTCACCTTGGGTGGAACAAGAGGTGGTTGGGACATGATGTGGAAGAAAAAGGGGTTCTATGGAAAGTAACCTCACATGGTAATCTGATCATAAATTCCTAACTGGGCAGGTTATCATACCCCAGGCATATAACATTTTTTAGTAAAACATTTGTCTTTGTCTTAAACAAGCCCTGTTTATTGTTTTTGTGCATCTCAGTTAACACACCTTTGAAATAAGCATAAGCACCCTTAAGAGAGCACATAATCTTGTTAATCATCCGGTAATCCAATCCCCACCTTCCTTTCTCCCCCCTCCATGTAATAATCTTCCTTATGTACCCTCCTTAACTTCAAATGCATAAAAGAAACTGCAAAACGATCATTCTCCAGAGCATTTGAGATCTTGCTTCCTGGTAATTGCCCTCAGTTTGCCTCAAATAAACTCAAAAATGCTCTGCAAGTTTGGACATTTCTTATGTCAGCAATGGATACAGGCAAGGATGTTTGTTCGTTTATTTCACAAACATTTATTGAGTGCCTACAACTTACTGAGGGCCAGCAGTGAATCAGACAACAAAATTCCTGCTCCAGTGGAGCTTACTTCCTGATGCATTTTAAAATATTATTCAAACTCCCTACTGTGGACCACAAACAGCACTGGCTCTGGTGGCCCCCGCCCTCTCCAACTGCCTTTTGTGCCCCTCTTACCTCTCACCCTGCTCTAGACATAAAGGCCTTCTTTCTGCCCCCTGAACATGCCACATTCATGCTCTTGCACTGGCTTCTCCAGATCTTCCTTTTCATGGCTGCCTCCTAATCATTCAGGTCTCAGCCAAGAGGCTTCCGAAGCAGAAAGAAAAGCACTCCAGGTGGTGGGAAAATCTTGTTTGAAAATCCAGATGTTGGAAAAAGTTGAAAAACTGAAAGGAAACCAATGTAGCTAGGGCAGAGAGAAGAAAGGGAAAAGGGAAGTGATTTAGCCTGAGGACTCCTGAAAGGCAATCACAGAACAAAGGCTGTGAAGGTCAGAGACAATGTATGAATGTTACTGATTTGGTCACAGATCTAAGCAACCAGGGAACATCTCAAAAAGATTTCTGAAGGGTCTCTAAACCCTCAACCCCCACTGTCAAGAGTTGTCTCCAGGGTATTAACTGTCCTGCTCTTCTAGCAGCCAAGCCAGCAGGTAGTTCCCTAGCCACAAAGAAGCCCTGGGTTAGAAAGCCAGAAGGTAAAGTCAGGGAGAGGAAGGTGCTGTCAGGTCAGGCCACTTAAACTGGTTGAAGTCAGCATAAAACTGTCACAGCAGCGGCGAGAATAAGAGGTAAGGCTGGGACAATTTGATGTGGAGCACAAGAGGTGTCCTATAGAGTAAGAGGGACACTATGTGACACTGGAAAGGGAGGCTGGAGATAAGAGAGAGAGCTGTGCATATCAAAAGATGGTGGTAAACCTGGTCTGGGCAGGCACATGTTCCTGACACAGGTGGAAGAGGGAACTGTGGTAGTCTGAGACCCCAGAGGGCACCTCCTTTTGTGGGGCACCTCACCAGGCCACTGCCCACCCCTTCATGTGCCAAGAAGGCCAGTTTCCACTTTTCTTGGAATTTACTAAGTATCCCACAGCATCATCCCATAGGAATGGTGAGGAGGCAAAGCATTGACTTGCTCCTCATGTGACATGAGTTGGATGAAAGGCTGGAAAGGATTCTCACAGTGTTTATCAGGAGTCTGTGGCCTGGTCACTACATTCATTCAGGAATCAGTATTTATTTACTGAACATCTACTATGTACCAGGCACTGTCCCAGGCACTGGAAACTCAGGCAGTTATAAGAGCCCTATGGCCCCCTGCCCTTACCAAGGCAGACTTGGTACATGTTCTGCACATATTATATTTCAATGGCATAGGTGTGTGCTACATGGTGAGGGCCTATGATGCTGCTTTGATTCCTCCATAATCTACCCATCCCCATTCCCACCCCCTGTCACCCCCAGCCGCACACTGAAAGCCCCAGGCAGGCAAACAATTCCAACCCTGGAGGGCCAGCTCATTCTCATTTCTCAGTAAGTTTAATTTTGCCATCAGCCAGAGGCAATGACCGCAGCTCTGGAAATCTGGCTGCTGATACTCTGGCCTGGGGTAGGCAGCCCAGAAATAATTGCCTCTTTGAGTGTTTTCTTGGAATGTGCATGTGCTTCTTGCTTCTTGTGGTGGCCATTCCCTCCCAGGGCTACTTTTTAAAAATCATTTATTATTGTTCAATTACAGTTGACACACAATATTATATTAGTTTCAGGTACACACCCCAGTGATTAGACATTATATAACACACTAAGTGATCATCCTGATAAATCTCATACCCATGTAACGCCATACATAGTTATTAGAATATTATTGACTATATTCCCTATGCTGTATTTTACATCCCCAGGGCCGATTCTTAATGTGATGAATGAATTAGGCCTGTGAGGCTGGTGGGGACTGTTTCAAGGAGAGGGTGGAGGGTGGGTCAACCTCAGGGACATACCTTGTCCATCCTCCTTCCGCTATGTAACCAGGAGTTTGAAGAGCACCTGCAATCCTTTTGTCACATGCACCAAAGCCTCATCACCTTGTGGTCACACACTTTCCCCTCAGGTCTGCCTCAAACCCCCCATGGCTCCAGGAACCCTTTCTATACTCACTAAGGGTGGGTGGCCCTGAGACTTGAGCTAGGCTCTAAAGGCTGCTCTGCTCTCGGCGTTTTCACCTTGCTGCTGTCCTTGATGCAGGATGTCTTCTTTTCCTTGCTCTGAGTAGGGAAACAGAATGTTAATGATGATGAGCCCAGATTTTCCTGAGTGTGGAACCAGCCAGATGGATCCTAATGCCACATCCTGGCTCAGACCACCAGACCTGTGACTGCACCAAGATGGCTGCCTCCTCTGCAGCTCCTGTCGGGGTGAGGGGAGGGAAAGTAAGTGAGAAAGAATGCAAGAGAAATGACTGTAACACAGGAAAGGGTTTCATTTATCTGCCCCATATCTGGTGGGGTCTTCTGAAGGCCATTGAGACTATCTCCCTGACTCAGTCCCCATCAGTGACTCCCAGCCTCCCTGGGGATCCCATTCTATACCCCTGACCCTCTGGGCCCTTGGCTAGGTCAACAGGTATGAGGAGAGGGGCTCCAACTCCATCCAGTTATTTTGGCTCTGTGCCTTCATGAAATCCCCGGAATTATAAGCCTGTTGACTATATTCTCCCTAAAATAATCACCCTTCCTGTAGGTTATGATACAGTATTGAGGGACAGACAAGGAAATGGTTGCTAGGGTGGGTGCAGTTTAGTGCTCCCTGGTGTGGGACCCAAAGCTCTCCAGGTCTGAGGAACTTCTGCTGGTGCTGCTCGCAACTCCAGTCCTCCAGTAGGCCCACAGAAGCGCTGTTTCTTCTCCATCTTGGCTCCTGGAAAACTCCTCCTCACTTTTCAAAACCCTGATCAAACATCACTTCTTCTCTGAAGACTTCCCTGATCTCTTTTCAGACAGAGCGGATGACTCTCCTTAAGTCAGTACTTCCGTCTACAAACAGTCTGATCTTGAGCAAATTACTAATTATTATGAAACCTCTATAAAATGGGGGTAATATAGCCCTTGCGGGGTTAAGGAGGAAGTAGAGATAATGTATCTTTAAAACCTACTATTGTGCCTGGCACATGATGAGGGCCAGAAAATGACAGGTCTTGGAACGATGACAGTGATAATATTTTCCAGTGGTCTGTTTATATATCTGTCATTTGTAAGAGACTATGAACTCTTAAAGGACAAGGGCCACAGTTGAGTCATTGTTGTATCCACGGCACCCTGTCTCAGAGTAAGCACCCAATAAAGGGGTAATAAATGTCAGCATTATCATTAGAATACTTCAAATAATACTAACTGGCCTTTAACGAGTGTTTACCATGTGCCAGGCACTGTTCCAAGCAATTTACCAGGGTTATCTCACTTAATCTTCACAACAATCCTATAAGGTGATGTCTCCATTTTATAGATGAGTAAACTGAAGGTTAGACAATTGGCCTGAAGTCCCACCATAAGAAATGAGGGACGGAGGCAGTTTCAGAACCAGGTCAGTCTGACTCCAGAGTTTTTTAATAACTACATACTTGACTGCTGAGCATGTTGTATATTCTATCACAATGCTCAGTCCACCTGTCTTCTCTTCTACCTGACAACAGGAACTGGATTTAGTTTACTTATGTAGTCCCTGACACTGGCACAGATCCTGATGCACAAACCCCCTCCCCTAGGCAATGTTTCTTGGATAAGTAGATGAGAAAGGAGAGGGAGAAAGGAGAAAGTCAAGGGCAAATGGTAGGGCTGGGCGGGGCAAGACATCTTTTGTTTTGAAGAGCAATGAGAGAAGAGGGTGGGGAGGAAGCTGTGTCCTGGCCCTCAGGTTCACACACCTCCTCAGGGGCACCCTGCCATTCCCACCATCCCAACTTCATCTGAAAGGGTGTTCCTTTGGAAACATAGAAGCTCAGAAAAATGTGAGCTGAGGGCTCAGGCAGCCCCTCCGCACCCCCAGAACCACTAACATGAGTTGTAGGAGATAGAGATATTTATGGAACATGAGTGAGCCAGCATTTGAGAGAAGAGGAAATAAAAGTAGGCCAGAGCATCTCTGTGCCTCAGAAAACTAGACTGCAGGGGAACAGGGAGTCACCCCCAACCTCCCCAAACTCAACATTCAGGGCCTGACTTCACTCAGCAGGGTCATGGCCTAAGGGAGGACAACCTTGCCAGAGGTACAGCTCTCCTGTGAGTGGGTGAAAGGTCTCTGTTCCTTGTCATCTTGTCAGCACTCTGGTGTGGGGGCAGGGCCTGTCTGCTCATCTGACCTCAGGGCCAGGGTTGTGGGGACCTTGGCCAGCTGTGTCCTAGCTTGCCCTGCTTCTTCAAGTCCAGTTGGGGCTAGGGAGGGAGAGGGAATTTTAATTTACATTTCTCCCCTTGATTCAGAGTCTGGGCAGCTATTTTGACTGCTTCACTGAAATATTCTTTAATTTTGAGTTTCTTTTTCTCATTACAACTCGAAAATTAAAATCTCTCTGCCTTGGGCAAGTAAAGGCTGAGTGCGGGATGGCTGATGCTGCTGCATATTTCTTACTTAAGTCAATTTGGAGACACTGGCTGCTTTCTCTCAGGGCAGATGATGGGGATAACGTTAGCCTCCCTCCCCCCTGAGCATCAGCATTAATCCTCCCATTATTCCTGCAGCCCTCCCTGACCTGTTCTAATCACAAAATTAATAACACTTTGCGTTTGAAAAGTTCTTCCTTGTGCACTATTTACAGCTAATCCTCACAACAGCTCTACAAGGAAAAAAAGCAGATATTCTTGTTCTCGTTTTTTTTTTTTCTAATGAGGGGACTGAGGGCCCAGAGCATTCTCCAGATGAGAAACAAAGCCCCCGAAGTCCATAGATGGGGTTGTGACCCATTCCCTTCAGTCTCCCTGCTTCTGAAAAGACAGCTGGGGCAGGGCTGCCTCTTTTCATTGCCCCCAGAACACTGACTGGGAGACCTACCCATTCAGGAGAGGTGTGATCTCAGGTAGCTTCTGTCCCTCCTTGAGCTTCAACTTTCTCATATTGAAAATGGGGGTTGCCCAGTGGGTACTCGAAATGTTGGGAGGGATCACTTTGTAAAACGATTGTCTACCTACTGTGCTGTACACCTGAAACTAAGAACAATATTGAATGCAAACTAATTGAAAAAGAAAATTACAAAAAGAGAAAAGAAAAAGAACAGAGGAGCTGCCCTAAATTTTGTCTAAAGCCACCTTGCAGCACATGTGCTCCGACCCCAGCGCCAGAAAGACCATGTCCTCTGTTGCTATGCTCAGTCTCTGTGTTTCTGGCTCTCTGTGCTCGAGTGGCATGGTGACTGCTGCTCCATGTCTTTGCCTTGCTCTGCTCTCCTCTCTGAAGACCTCTCCCTGATTTGCTCACAGAGTCTGAGAGGGATATTTGGTCCACATGGGTTCTCGCAGTAGAGATCCAGAACATCCCCTCCAAGAGGGGCCTGGAGAAGAGTCTGGTGGAAGGTGGCCCCAGGATTGCATCAAACCTTAGCAACACACTGATTTCTCTGAACATATCAGGAGGTGCCTGAGGCCTTCCAAGGCCTGGAACAGGCTCATTTCAGTGGGGGACACAAAGTCTAGGAATGCAGGCTGGGCTAAATCCCAAGCAGCACTAGTAGTTGTGACGGCCCTGCCACGAACAGCAGCACCAGCCTTCTAGGGGCATGGTCTGATGGTAAAAGTAGTTCCTTATTTCACTTTTGCCCCCATCCCCAACTCCCTTGGGGATCTGGTACTTTTCCATGTTCTTCTATTCCTTTTAGTACGACTCCAGAGAACCAGGAGCCCAAGGCACCATGTGACCCTAAACCTCTCCAATAACCTCATGTTTTTGTTCCTGGTGTGAAAATGAGACAAGATAGTAAGAAGCTAGGAAAATTCCTTGGCAAGTGGAATAGGGAAACTGAGACAGATAGCTGAACAAACTGGCCCAGTAATTTACAGCCAGATACAAAAGGTCACACCCCCAAGAGATAGCATCTAGGCCTCAGTTGTATTTGAGCTCCAGGCCCCGAAAAGAAGCAAAACCAGGTGGGCGGTACCAGAACAGCTACAATGACTAAATGAACCCCTGCACTGTCACTGACCAATCATTGCAGACCATCACTCTGAAAGGGCACATCTGGAAAACTGATGAGTAGTCTACTGAAACTCTCCCCTGAGACCTCCCCTAAGATTCCTGCCAGCAAGAGAGAGATACAAGACTCAAGACAAAGGGCCCAGGTCACGCTCTCCCTCTGGAGATAGCCAGCACCATTCCCTTTCCCCTCTTCTTCCCTCAGTTCTTCCCCCACTGGCAGGCACCTCCTAAGCTAAGGAATGCTGAGACTTGCAATCAGGGCAGCAATGGGAAGCAGCAATTTGTCCCAGGCCAATCCCTTGAACCTGTCCCCAAGGCCTCCTTTTCTCTGACTCAGTGAGCTAAGGCAGCCCAACCTAGGCTCTCTAGTTTCTTCTACGCTAAGCCGTTCCTTGTTTTACTGTCCCAAACTTTTTTTTCTCAAATAATAAATATACCCTCATAGTCACATTGTTGGAAACAAGGACATAGTGACTCCCAAACCAGTAAAAGGTCATTAGTAACAAAGGGCAAATGTAATTAAAGAATCTCTGAGAAGGGAGTTGACAGCATTAGCATATTCATAAATCACAATAGGGGCATTTAAATGAACACGTTATGTTATCTGGAGTATCCAGTCATGGAGAAACGGGGAAGAAGGAGAGGGGAGGGGGAGCTAGTTGTGTTAGGGCAGGGAAGCTAATCGCTCTCACTTTAGGGTGGCAATTTCAGGGTGGGGAAGCCAAAACTATAAAACCAGGTTCCTTTGTCTACTTGGGGCCCACATTCTCCTGGCTGTGAGGGTGCACCCAGCTCTGCAGACTCGTGAATAAAGGCCTCGCTTTACTGCTCAAGTCCTGTGTCCCGGTTTTTATTGTGAGCGTTTCTCACAACATGAACTCATGTTGTGAAATCTTTCCTACACGAAGTCAAGAACCCACACACTACAGTCTGGCCCTAGGCAGACCCACTCAGGGCCCAGCCCCTGCCCTGTAACATAGTAACGGCCACCCTCAGCCCCCTTTCTTCCTCCCTAGGGAGTGGGAGCTGAAGGCCAAACTGCTCTCAACCTCAAGGGCCACAAAGGGAACTCGAAATCTAACTTGAGGGACAGTCTGGGCAACCAGGGGCTTTCTAAGGCTGGTGCAGAAGGGAGAGCTGAAGGAAGGAGCAGGGAATGAGAACTTTCTGGAGATAAAGGCTTTGAATTGCAATTCAAATTGAAAAGCAGGCTGCAATGTTGAATCAGGGAATATCAGGCTGAGCTGGGATCAAATTTTAGCTCCACCTCACGCTATGAAATATTAAGCAAGCTCTGGAAAAGAGACCTCATTTTCTTCCTTCACTTTCCACAAAGGTGATTATCCAATGATGTTGTTACAGGATTGAATAAAATAACATACATAAAAACACTTACCAAAGTCTCTGGTATATATTAGGAACTCAGTAAATGGTTACTATTATTATTATTGGTATCAGTATCATTATTGATTCAGAAGTAGCAATTGAAGAGCTACTTTCCTGTTTGTGGAGACACTCAGCCACAGAACAGGGGAAGAAATCCTGAGACAGGGGGTCTTCCTCCACCTGACACTGCGGTCTCATGAAACCTCAATTTTACTTCTCTGGTTGAGTCAGACATAAATCCAAAGGCTTGTTTCCTGTGGCAGCTCAATTTACACTGGGAACAAACAGCATCTTGGGAAATTAGTCACAGAGACTGAGTAGTCAAGTCCCTCCCACTGTCAGATAAAGGGGCCCCTGTTCTGATTCCAGTCAGTGGCAAGGGATGATGCTCAGGCTGCCACTGAACTCAAGAGCAAAGCCAGAGGGTACAATGGTTGGGCAGGTGCCAAGGCCGTGGAAAAAAACTTAGGTCCCAACAGAGAAATCAGAGCTGCCCCAGTGGGTACTACCTTCCCCTTTGTGCCTCTCACTCTTTGCTCCACCCCCTACCCTGCCCTGTTTCTAGCTCTCCCATCCCCATTTCTAATAAGGAGGGTGGGACTATGGTGAGCCCTCACAGGGGAGACATTGGAGTTCCTCTCCCGGGATGGTAGTTTAGAGTGTTGGGCTCTCCCTTATACCACTAGGCCTGGGAATCCAAATATAATTGGAGAACAAGGGAAATGGGGGAGCAATATTGTAAGGGACAAAGAAGTCAGTGACTCTCAAACCAATAGAAGGTAATTAACAGATGAATCATGGAAAAGGGCCAGGAAATGACATTCCGCAGCTCCTCTCACATCACATATCTCTAGGATCAAAAGGAGGAAGACTGTCATTGTCAGAGGAATGGGAAGATGTAGATAACTTTGCAAATAAGTTGGAGATAGACCTATAACCAGATTACCATTAGTTAATCACACTCTTAGTTAATTAGTTAATCACATTAGATTGTGAACGCAAATTAACCAGTAATGGAGAAAAGAGGGAGAAGGAGAAGGGAGGGGGAGCTAATTGCATTAGTATAAAACCAATTTATTTATTTTGTTTATTTGGGGCGTGCATACCTTTGGCTGACTGTGTCCAGCTCTGCAGACGTGTGGATAAACAAATGCCTCACATTGCTGCTGAAGTCCTGTGTCCCAGTGTTTTATTGTAAACATTCTTCACAATCCTAAAATCCTGAGAAATGAGAATTCACAGCTGTCAACTTCACTTCACTCTGTCTCTCTTCCCCAATCCCAGATCCCCTGTCTCTTCTTTCTCTCTGACTCTCCCTTCCATTCTCTTTTCTCTGCTTCTTCACAGGATAGCTCTGCAAATTTGCAACTTCTGTTCCAAGACCCATCTAATATACACAAGAATGTCTCTCTTTTCCCTCGTTTCTCTCTGATTGCCTCACCCAAAAGCAGGGATTCCTGTCTTATCTGATAGAGCAGCGGTTTTCAACCTGTGGGTCACAACCCCTTTGGGGGTCGAATGACCCTTTCCCAGGGGTTGCCTAAGACCATCGGAAAACACATATATAATTACATATTGTTTTGTGTTTAATCACTATGCTTTAGTTATGGTTGGGGGTCACCACAACATGAGGAACTGTATTAAAGGGTCGCACGCAGCATTAGGAAGGTTGAGAACCACTGTGATAGAGGCTAAGCCCTAAGGTGTAGGCTCAGGGTCCTCAGGAGTACAGGGGCTGGGATGTGTGGCAGAGAAAAGCATGAATTGGCTCAGGAGAGCATAAGAATGGCATAGACAAATGGAATGCAGTATTGATTGGGCTCCCAGTGACTCACAACCTCAGAGGAAGAATCTGGGAGAGTGATGTCATTGCTGGAATTGGTGGTGACACTGGGAGCTGCACCTCATCCCTGCCCTAAGGCCTTTGCTTGCCTTAGCTTCTCTTTGCCTCCCCCATTACAGAGCAGGTCTGGGAAAACAGATTTCACCTTTAATGTCATTTAGGACCACAAAGTGGTTTTCTTAGACAGAGACCTTTCTTCCCACATCCTCACCTCCACTTCCTCTGCCTGTCTTAGGAGATGTACTAATGTGCACATGGGCATTCACTGTCTCACAAATGTGTGCGTACTTTTTACATGTATGTACCATTTACATGCATATGTGTATGTACGCGCACACACATACACACACTCACTCACTCATACACATTCCCACCTGCCATCTGTTTCTGTCAGAGAGGGGGGAAATCTGGACTTCCAAACAATGTTAGAGGACTCTAGAGGACTGATTCTCCCTGGAAGTGACCTGAGGAAGAAGTTCTTGTCTGCTGGCATCTTGATGCCATGTGCCTCTGAACTTCAGGGGCCACACAGTAAACGCAGCATTTGAATAGGCATGGATGTCCTCGAATACTGTATGTTCATTACCAACTTCATAATCGTAAGGGAAGGGATGAGGTTGGCAGGTAATGGTGATAAATGGAGGAACAACTTGAATAGAGCTAAAGAATTTAAAAACTGACTTCAAGACAAATGCATCATCATCCTCTTCTCCCACCCATGCCCAAATTGACTGTATTTTATCTTCAACATCTGGGAAGAGAGTTCAATCTCACATGTTAACTAAATACCAAAAATCCAGCTTAAACTGGGACAGAGGAAGGGTTCCAAATAGGAGTGTGAATATTAACGTTATGCAAATCACATGGAAACAAATTGAAAGCAAAAATAAATAGCTTGTGGGTCTTGAAAAGGAATAATTAGCCTGAGGTGAAGGCAGTGCAGAGGCCACAGCCTTTATAATGAGGTAACTTCCAGAGTCTGTGGAAGATGTGTCCACTCTAGTGCTCTGAAAAGCCTGGCCTTTAATGAGGTGAAAATCGTTTGTTATGGCTATAAACAACCAACTGACAAGTATTTGTCAAATGCCCACCTGATGTGGTGGCAGAGGTGGATTTTGTGAAGCTAATGAAGCTAAGCTTCAGGGCCCTTAGTTCTTACAGGCCCTTTTCAAAGCCTGCACTTAATTTTTTAAATTGAATTTATTGAGGTGACATTGATTAACAAGATGATACAGGTTTCACGGGCACAATTCTCCTGTACATCATCTGCACAGTGGATTGTGTGTTCACCACCACAAGTCAAGTCTGGATCCATCACCATTTATCCCCCTTATAGCCTCTTCCACCTTCCCCCAAAGCTGCACTTAATTTTGTTTATAATTTTATATTCGTTTTCTTAAAGAGGGCTCCCCCAAATTGGGGGACCCACAAAACTTGGGTCCACCTCTGCAATGAAGAGAATAAACTCTCTGTTCTTAATTTAATTAGCAGCCTTCTTTGAAACCATCTCTCTATCAGAGGCTCATCTGTCAGAATGACCCAGTATATCCCTCCCTCTGGGCAGAAGAGGATCATATGACCTCCAAGGCTGCTCCTAGCTCCAGAACTCCACATATTTCTGCCTTGAGGCTGGTGTAGGAGGAGGATAAAGGTAACTGCTTTGTTGTCAAAGGGAAAGTGATCTACTTGCCCAAATCCCAAGAACCTCAGGGAGCAAGTCGTCGTCGTCGGCAGCCATCCGTCTCGAGAGACGATGGTGTAGCTTCTTAAGAGTCTATCTGCACGCCGAGAATGGCTGTGCAGTCCAACTCGGGAGTGACATGGTATCTGTCTCCTCCCATGTTGAATCGACATCTTGTGATGACGCTGGAGTGTCCTCTCCAGTGAAGCTGAAGCTACAGAGCCTGGGCAGGGTGATATGGAGGGTCTGCTGTTGCCCATGCAGCAGACCCCCCCTCTCTTCGCAGCTGAAGGGTCCAAGGGAAAGACGGAGTCAATACAGCTTGGCTTCAGGTGCGCCGCAGGAGTTGCCGGTGTTGACTACAACGTCAAACCGCCTTAGGGACTCCGGCTCCAGATTTTCTGTCGGGGTTTACTCCCTTAGCCTTTCCCCTGAAGAGGTATGCCGAAGGGCAGCGGAGGTTTTTTGGAGTCAGAGTTTTCCTTCTCTGATGTGCCGACTGGAAGATCGAACCAGCGACACTTAGCTCGCAGGCCGACGCTCAATCCACTGAGCCAAACCAGCCAGGGCAGGGAGCAAGTACCTGATAAATAATAATAATACCTTACATTCGTAGTGCCTTTGAGAGTTGATAAAGGGAATGTGTCATTTTGTTACAGAACCCCTGGGCTGCTCCAGTTGAAAACAAACCCACGGGCTCTTTAGTTAGGGGCCCGATTGCCCACCGCCAAAATTATAACTCTCAATACCAGAGTTTGGTGAAAAGAAAAAGAATTGTTTATTTAACAGTTATATAGATTTAGTTATTCGCGGATTTCTGTTGTTAAGTCTTATGCTCTTTAAAATACCCACAAACACATATCCTTGCCTCCCCACCTTCCAGACCAGGCTAGTTTTAGGAAAGTCAGAGAAACCGTTTCCCTACTTTCCAAACACAGTTCAGCTTTACCAGCAGCTGCCAATCATTCAATCCTGATTGGGGAGGTCCTTTCTGTGCTGTAGTGCCCTCCAGCTCTCAATGCAGAACCACCTGGATTCTCAGCCTCCTTGCAAACTGTCTCCTTCCTGCAAACTGCGCGGATCTCCTTTCCTTCTCAAAACCGCATGGCGAGAGCCTCTTAACGCAGCCTGGAGACCCCTTCACCAAGCCACGTGGAGGGAGCACATGAGAGAGCGAGAGAGCGAGAGCGCGCGAGTGAGAGTCAGAGCGCCAGAGCCAGAGCGCGAGTGAGAGCCCGAGTCAGAGAGCGAGAGTCTCAGAGTGAGAGCACGAGCGAGAGCCAGAGAGAGTCCGAGTCAGAGCGCCAGAGCGAGAGCCAGAGTGCCAGTGAGAGCCAGAGCCCGAACGAGAGCTTGAGAGACCCGAGTCAGAGAGCGAGAGTGTCTGAGAGAGTCTCAGTGAGAGCACGAGCGAGAGCCAGAGAGAGTCTGAGAGAGAGTCTCAGAGTCTCTGAGTGAGAGCCCGAGCCTGCCAGAGAGAGTCCGAGCGCCAGAGCGCCAGTGAGAGCCAGAGCCCGAACGAGAGCTTGAGAGAGTCCGAGCGCCAGAGCCAGAGCGCGAGTGAGAACCCGAGTCAGAGAGCGAGAGTGTCTCAGAGTGAGAGCACGAGCGAGAGCCAGAGAGAGTCTCCCAGAGTGAGTGCACGAGAGAGAGCCAGAGAGTCTCAGAGCCAGAGTCTCAGAGTGCCAGTGAGAGAGAGAGCGCGTGAGAGAGTCCCAGCTAAAATGTCCGCAGCTGCTTATATATCGCTGACTGCGTCATCTGACGCAGTGGGCGTTGCAAACAGTTCTGACCATTCACAGACCCTTACGTAGGCTCTGTGTGATTTCCATACCGTCCCCTGGTTCAAGACTCCTCCCATCTGCCTGAGGCTTTGGATGCATTAAAGCCATTTGCATAAGAAAGACAGTAGCCACCAGCCTCAGGCATGTGGAAGCATTTGAAAAGCTGCTTACTTCTCCCCATCCCCCAGCAGCAAACTCTGGGGATTTTTGGACTCCCCTGTTTCTGTAACAATTTGATCTTCAAAACAACCTTGAGGCAGGGAGGAGATATATTATGTAGATTTGTTATAGACAAGAAACTGAAGCTCTGAGCTGAGGGGTAAAATTACAATATTAATAGCTCACATTCCAGGAAAGATTACAAATATTATTACGTACTATACTTCTTTAATCTGCACAACAACCCTATAAGGTAAGTACTATTATAATCTTTATTTTACAAATGGGGAAACTACACAAAGACGTTAAGTAATTTGCACTAGCCAGACTAAAGATTAGCAGACCAGAGTTCAAATTCAGGCAGTCTGGTTACAGAGTTCTTCCTCTTAATCAGCTCAAGCTCAATTAAGTCAGGAACGGTCCAGGTCAGAATTCAAATTCAAGTCTGTCTGATCTCAGAGCCCTTCCTCATCACCGTAAGCACAACCACCTCCCTAATGAACCAGAAAGGAGCAGCTGCTGGTGGCCAGGGCTCTGGAGGGAGGGACAAGGGATTAGTGGAAGTCCAAGTGATTTATCTAAGGACCAGGGTCTAGCCAGAAAGGAAGGCTAGAGTACCAGTGTTCCTCCTGGGCTGATAGCTCAGGGTGGGCAGAAAGCCAGCAATCACCAACCTACGAAGAACCTGGGGAGAGTTCTTCCCTCCTGAGCCCTCAAGAACCCAAAGTCTTGGACCATTTCTCCCCACACCAGCAATACCCTTGTTACAGAGTCTGTGGTTGGGGGATGGAGAAGGGGGCAGCTTTCAAGATTCCTTTGCATATCTATAGCTGGTAGCTAGTGTCTTAGTTATGCAAATACTTTCATTCTTCCAAGACCCCAAGGTGATGGGAGAGGTTTTGACCTTGGAATATTGAGAAAAGAGCATACAAGGTTTGTGCAAGGTTCTGTGAATGGTCAGAATCAGTTACCACGCCCACTGTGTCACAGGCCATGGTCAGGGATTTAAAAACAAGGTGGCAGCCACTTTGGAGTAGAGAGTGCCACCCGGTTTACAATAAGGTAGAGTAGGGAGAACCATGTCACTTTGAGAGAGTAGAGGAGAGCCACGTAGATTGCAGAGAGTAGAGAGTGATCCACTCGGTTTACAAGGAGGCAGGAAGGCACCATGTGGTTTTAGAAGAAAAGACAGATCCATGAGGCTTTGAAAGGGCAGAGAGAGAACCATGTGTGATCCAGTGCAACACGGTACATGCTTTCCTGGACTGTTATATGGAGGCTGATGACATCGTACCGCAGGACCTAAAGGAGACAGCTGACAGATAAGGGATGGGGAACTTCTGGGCATGTTTTTGGCTTCTAGCTTTTTGGGAAGCAAGGGAAGTGGTGGGTCTCGTGGGAGAACAGGGCTCTGAGCTGAAGTTCTCACTGCCCTCCCCAGGTTGGAATATTGTAAATAAAGACCTGTTTTCCTCAACACTAGTTGTTAGGTTTTACACCAAGGCGCCACGTGAAAGAACTTCCTTTCGGTCTGTAACACCCTGACAAATGAGATCAAGATTATGGTCAGAAGTGTGTTTAGGGAGGTCATCATGGCAACAAAGTAAAGAATATTGGATTGGGGTAAGGGTGAGTTAGGAAGGAGACAGCTGCAAAAATCCAAGAGAAAAATAGTGAGGTCCCAAATAAACCTAGGCAGTGACTGTTGTGAAAAGATGCTGCAGGAATCGTCGTCGTCGTCGTCGTCGTCGTCGGCAGCCGTCCGTCTCGAGAGACGATGGCGTAGCTTCTTGAGAGTCTATCTGCACCTCCGAGAATGGCTGTGCAGTCCGACTCGGGAGTGACAATCCCTGCCGCACTTGTTACAGGTGAAGGCAGATGGCCGTTGTTGCTGCTGTTGACGCTGCTTCCGCCTCGATCTTTTCTGGACCGCCTCCTCGTTGCGCGCAGCCTCTGCACGTGACGTACCTTGCCTGACCGCGAGCCTCCAGGCTAGGCGGTCGTCTGCTTGAACTTCCCATGTGTTGAGATTGATGGAGCATTGTGTCATGTCCTTTTTGCAGATGTCTTTGAACCGCAGTTTTGGGCGCCCTGTCATCCTCTTGCCTTCTGCTAGCTCGCCGTAGAGGAGGTCTTTGGGGATACGGCCTGTATCCATTCTTTTGACATGGCCGAGCCACCTGAGGCGTCTCTCGCTAAGAACTGCATGCAAACTGCTCATATTGGCTCGCTTCAGCACCTCGGTGTTGGGGACCTTATCCTGCCAGGCGACATGCAGGACGCGTCGCAGGCACCTCATGTGGAAGCTGTTGAGTTTCCTTTCGTGCCTTGCGTAGGTGGTCCACGTCTCGCTGCCATAGAGGAGAGTGCTGAGTACGCAGGCTTGGTAGATGCGCAGTCTGGTTTTCTCAGTGAGGCTGGAATTGTTCCACGCTCGCCGGTTCAGTCTGGCCATAACTGTGGCTGCCCTGGCGATTCTCCGGTTGACCTCCAAGTCGATTGACAGAGAGCTCGAGATGGTGGACCCGAGGTAAGTGAAGTCGTTGACAACCTCCAGGGTGTATCCGTCGATGGTGATGCACGGGGGAGTCCCCGTGCCTTGAGCCATAACATTCGTCTTCGTCAGGCTGATGGCTAGTCCGAACTCCTTGCATGCGTGGGAAAGGCAAGTGACTAGCTGCTGGAGTCCCTCTTCGGAGTGTGATGTCAAAGCTGCGTCGTCGGTGAAGAGCATCTCACGGATGAGCACCTCTTTGACTTTGGTCTTGGCTCGTAGACGGGCCAGGTTGTAGAGCTTGCCATCGGATCTGGTGTGAATGAAGACACCCTCGCTGCAGTCCTTAAAGGCGTATTGGAGGAGCATGGAGAAGAAGATGTGCCAGCAACCCAGTTAAGACCCAGCAATTCATCAACAAGATGGAAGATGCACTCGGCGAGGGAGTGGCGGCAGATGACATTATCGAATCCAATTGGCCACGTCTCCGCGACGCCATATACAACTCCGCCATTATTGCTTACGGGAAGAAAGAGCGGAAGAACGCTGACTGGTACGAGGCTCACTGGGAAGAAATGGAACCCGTGATCGAGGCTAAGAGGAAGGCCCTACTGGCTTACAAGGTCACGCCCACTCCCAGTACACTTCAAGCTCTACGGGCTGCCAGGAACAAAGTCCAGAAGACCGCCCGCCACTGTGCCAACACCTATTGGATAAACCTGTGCAGAAGCATTCAGGAAGCCGCCGATATAGGCAACGCACAAGGGATGTATGAGGGTATCAAGAAGGCAACAGGCCCAATCCCCTCCAAGATTGCTGCAGGAATAAATGAATGACAAGTGGATAGGGATGTCTTCTTCAAATGACAAAACCCACATTCAAGCCCCAGTGGAAGAAGGGGGATAGAGAATGTGGGAGGTATTTGGGGTCTGGGGCGGGCAATAAACATGAGGACTTTAGGATAAGCAGCCCTTGAGAGCTGCCAGAGGTGTTAATATCCCATCTTCTTACTCTGTGGGTCTCCAGTCAGGCTGGTCCTCCCACCCCACCCCCAGCTGTATGTGTGTGTTTGTGCATGTGTGTGATTGCAAGTGTCAGTCCTAGGCTCTGGGGCCACACCACAGGTTGGTGAGCTATGGGGAGCATCAAGGAAGTGATTTAGAGTCTCATTCCCACTGCCCTTCACTGTGCTGCAAGGACAGTTCAATGTAATATATAATTACCACCGCCCAACAAGGCTGAACTGTTCACAGAGCAGAGCTCCCCACCTTCCTCCCACTCC
The DNA here is from genome assembly GCF_987537825.1 of Furipterus horrens. Taxonomy (NCBI): domain Eukaryota; kingdom Metazoa; phylum Chordata; class Mammalia; order Chiroptera; family Furipteridae; genus Furipterus; species Furipterus horrens. Next base: position 75,217,857 of record NW_028327180.1, read on the forward strand.
CTTCTGCTTGCCTGCAGACTATAAATCAGTTTTCAATCCTGAGTGCTACCTGTAAATGTTCAAGCTCAGGATCCTCACCTTATATTCTTACATCCCTGGGGGGTGGTTCAGGCTCTGAGTGCCCCCCATTCCCTCAAGCCTGATTCTGACATCCTTCTTATTTCCCGATTGATGGTGCGAGGGGCAGCCTAGAGCAGCCATTGCCTCTACTGTCGCTGGAGCCCTGGCTTAGGGAGTGGGGGTGGGGGGCTTTGTGCCTACCTGTTCAGTAGGTCTGAGCTGGGCACTGCCCAGTGTGCAAAACTATGGACATACTCCGGATCAACTGAGCAAGAAGGCTTTGAAACTGACCCCTACCCCCAGAATGGCAACCTCCTCCTTGTATGTATCAGAAGGAGGCAGGTGAGCACCCTCCCTGGAGAGTCTCCAAAAGACAGCACCATTATCATGCGCTGATGTGGGGATGAGGCGGCACCAGCCTATGTCTTTGCCCTGAGCAAGGGTGAGAAATCCCATGGTGTACCTTGGGTGTGGTAAAACGACAAATCGAGAGAGAAATTTTTTGATTTCTACCTACCAGGTACCTTGGGGACTTTGATTTTCCCTTAAAAAAATTTAAAAGTTGGCTGCTTTCCTTCTCTTACCTGCCCCAAGAAAACGAGAGGTGTTTTGACCATGAAATGGTGCAGTAAGAGCACACACAGCCTGCGTAAGGTTCTGTGAATGGTCAGAACTGGTTACCACACCCACTGCATCAGAGGATGCAGTCAGGGGTTTAAAAAATAGGTGGCAGACATTTTTAGAGAAGGTGAGAGGTTTTCCATGCGGGTTTAAAAGGAAAGGAAGAACACCATGCGGCTTTGAAAGGGCAGAGAGAAAACCATGTGTGATCCAGTGCGACAAGGCACATGTTTTCCTGGACTGTTATAAGGAGGCTGATGACATTGTACCCCAGATCCTGAAGGAGACAGCTGACAGATAAGGGATGGGGAACTTCTGGGCATGTTTTTGGCTTCTAGCTTTTTGGGGAGCAATGGAAGTGCTGGGTCCCGTGGGAGAACAGGGCTCTGAGCTGAAGTGCTCACTGTCCTCCCCAGGTTGGAATATTGTAAATAAAGACCTGTTTTCCTCAACACTAGTTGTTGGGTTTTACACCAAGGTACCATGTGAAAGAACCCCTTTCGCTCTGTAACATCTGCTTTCCAACACCTGCCACAGGCCCTTTGCACTGGCAGTTCCTGCAACCTGAAATGCTCTTCTCCTGGTTCCTACTTTTCCAGATCTGTTCCTATGTCACCACTCTTCTCTTATTACTCTATTTAATGTAGGTCCCCCTTTCTGTCTCAGCACCGTTTGTTCACTTTATAGCACTTATTATATACTATAAATTGTATTCCTCATTTCCTCACTTTTTTGTGGGTTTCCCAATTAGGCTGGAATCTCTGTGAAGGTAGGGCCTCACTGTCTTATTCACCACTGTATTTCAGGTGCTTAGCATAAAACCTGGCACATACCAGGTATTAATTATTCTTTGAAAGAGCTAAATGCATGGGAGGTGGCTGCCAGAGGAAGTTGTAGAAGTTGAAGCTGATTCTACCTACCATTGCAAACCCACCTGCAAGCAGCAAACAGATTTTTCCTTCCCTAGATCAGAGTTGCACTCGCCCTGGGGAAACCAGGAGGGTTCCCTGGGTCCTTGGTTCTCTTTTCTCTCCTTTGGGAAAACTCAGCTAAGACTCCTTCTGGCTGTCCCTGGAGCTGTCTCTCCAGGGATCACGGGTCAGAGGCCAGTGTTTGCCACCTCTCATTTCTCAACAAGGTCCCTGGGTTGCTGAAAACCATGGCTCAATCGAACTAATGCCTGTGCCCAACTGTGTGGGCAGAGGAAAGGAGCATGGAAGGAAGGGGTCGGGCGTGAGGGGTGGGGACTTAAATGTAGACAGTGAAGAGAGGCAGAGGAGGCAGCTCTTCCACACATTATATAATGTCTGTGAAGTAAATGCAAATAAACTAAAAGCACCTTTTGAACAAGTAGCTTTCCTTGAGGGAGCTGCTCCAATCTCTAGATGGCTTTATGACTGTGAGGAGCTTCCTGGCAGAAGACAGGGTAGGGATGGAAATGTGAACTCCCTGTCAGGAACCACAGCGCAGTGCCCTAGTCCCTGTGCTTTTAGATTCCAGACATGCTTCTTGTGGCTAATGGAACTCAGAGATCTCTAACCTCTGCTTCCATAGTCCATGGCCCTCTCCCACCCTGAGTCTGGGGAGCCTCACCTCTGGGCTTGCAGGATGCCGAGGCTGCCTCGCAGGTCTAGATGTCGCATGAACTGTAAGCAACTGAGTGTGGCTACAGTGAACCAGCTCTGTGGGCTCTCTGGTATAAACATACCTGGGCATGGAAGAAGTCCCTGTGCCTGTGTGTAAAGGTATGTGTGCCATATGCACTAGTGGATTTGTGTCCATTTACATGCACCTCTGGGACTGTGCACCTCTGTGTGTGTCTGCCCCCCATGGCTCCATCCATTTGTACTGCTCCTCACGTTGTCGGGGGCTGCCTCAGCTGGGAAGTCATGCTTTTTCAAGGACTAGTGGTTTTTATCAGAATGATAATGAACTGATGACACATGGAGGCCTTTGGGCTCTGGAGAGAAAGCAGAGAAGAACAACTAGGGACAGAATAGATGGTGATGCTTGGGGGCTCAAGGACTTTGTCTCTAGAAAGCCCATTTGAACTCTGTTCAGATTTTAGAGGGTAAGGTGATGGGGACAAAGGAGGCCCAGGCGATGTGGGAAACACATTACCAATATTCCCAGCCTGGCCTGCCTGCCTCACCCAGAACCCTCCATTCCTTGCTTTGCTGACTCTCTTGTCCTCCCAAAGCACTCACCTTGCCTATGGAGCTATGAGGCATAAGACCAGCTAATCCACTCTCCCAGCCTCTGCCACTCTGGCCCTCACCCCAAAGCAAGTCTGCCCACAGGTGGACAGAGGGGACGGCCCCTCTGTTTTGGATGACATAGAATTCTGATAGGGACAAGGACACACAAACAGGCCTTGGAGCGCAAAAACTGGAAAGTTGTCCCTTGGACATGGAGACTGTCAAGGACTTAGGGCCAGGTAAGTTATCACTGGGGAAAGAAGAAGGGAGTCCAGAAGCTTGCAGAACATCCACACTAGAGGGACCTTGGTTGCAAACAGAAACTCCTCTCATGGGTCAGAGCAGAATAAGTGCTACCTACCTCCTAAAGGTTTCAGAGAGACGTTATGAAGACCTAGGCTTACAGCACACAAGGCTCACCTCACTGCAAGCTCCTCCACCTCACTGCCACTGAGAAGCAGCCATTCTCCCCACACTGGAAAGCTGCACCTCCTCCAGTACAGCCTGGCACATACTAAGTGTTCAGTAAATATTAGGTCTTGTGAATATTAGCATAATCTCCTGTTGGAAAGTCTCTGAGGGTGGTCCTTGCAGAGAGGGCTGAGCCTCTAGGACTCTGGGAGTCAGGAGAGGCAGGAACAGTGCAAGGCAGGCATGGTGCCAGGATGCTCAGCTGAAGCACCAGGGAGGAAGGGGCCTGGCCTCCACTATGGGATCCCCTTCCCCTTCCCCAGCTTCCAAGGGGCGTCTGCTCTCTGGGGTCTACAGGGAGTCCTCCCTCTTTCCCAGGCAGGCCCAGTGACCTTTTGCTAAAGTCTGCAAATATATTCTTGGCAAGTCTTAGAAATGAAATTTGCTCAACATTTGTAGAGGGCTTTCCTACCGCCTAGCCCTTTACAGACATTAGCTAATTAAATGGAGGAGAAGGAGGAGGGCCTGGCCTGTGTAGCCAAGGACTCCAGGCCCTCTTGACCTGCGCAGCTCCAGCATCACTCCCCTTCTTCCCTTGCAAGCTTGGACTTACTCTAAAGAGGAAGCGACTCCTGGGTAATTGGCCACTGAGTCAGAAAGCTAAGGGAGGAGGGAGTTTGACAATATGTTGAATAGGTGACTGTCTTCCTGAGGACATTCTGTCCCACTGCCAGCCATATCCAACAACTAGCTGTCTGAAAGTGCACTTATGTATCTGCCATGAACAGGCCAGCCACCTTCTCCCCCTCTAGAGGAAAACATGTGATCAGACAGACTGTAACTAGAGCCAGATCAGGTTGCCAAAGTCTTCCCAGAGGGTTAAGAGGAGCAGGGCACACAGCTGTTCAGCTCGGTCTAGGGACAGGGCCAATCTCTCAGCCCTTCTGAGAGTCACAAACCTGGACAGCAGCTCCTAGCCTAGAGGGAATCATGTAAACCTCTGACCCCCTCCCCCCATGCTCTTCCTAGCCATGAAGGTTAAAGGGAAGCCATCCCAACATCAACGGAATTTCTTTCACTGTACACGCCCCCCATTTTCTTCCCACCATAATCAGACCCTGCCTGTGCCAGCAGTGAGTCAGTGAGTGGAGTTGCCCCTATAATGGGCAGAAAGTCAATTCTCATGGGGGTGGAGAGAAGGAGAAAGAGGGAGGGAGGGAAGGAGAGAGGAGGAGGGGAGATAGGGAGATAGAAAGATAGATAGATAGATTGATTGATTCAGGACTAGAACTGAGGGGAAAGACCAAGAGAGAAACAGAGAACAGTTATAAAGAATGATCTAAGGAAGAAAGGAGGCATATTTCAGACTGAGACTGTGGGGAAAAGGATAGGAAGAAGACTAGGAGAGAGGGAAGAAGAAACAGCACCATAGGTGACAATGGTGTCAAGACTGAGGATTTATTGGCACAGCCAGGTACAACCCCATGTAGGAACCTCCTCAGGAAGCCTGGGAGAGCTGCCACAGGTCCCTGGAAGGAGAGCCACACCTCTTCCCTCCTCCCTCAAGGGTAGCATTCGCAGGGGCCCGCCTCCGATGTGTGGGTTTCTTCAAGGGGCAGGCAGTGCACATTCTCCATCTTGATCCCATCACAGAGAGCAGAGCTAGAGACTTGACCCATCCTCACTGTGAGTTTATCTCCCCTCCTCCACCCACCTATCCCAGACCACCCTAATCTCAAATCAGTCTGCCTGGTGCTGATGGGAAAGTCAGCAATTGTGGAGGCCCCACCAAGTTCAGCAGAGGAGGGCTTGACTTCCCCTCACCATAATTATTTGGCTCATAAAAAATAGGCATTGAGGCAAAAAAAAAAAAAAAAAGCCTTGACTGGTGTGGCTCAGTGGGTTGGGTGTCGCCCCACAAACCAAAGGGTTGCTGGTTCGGTTCCCGGTCAGGGCACATGCCTGAATTGCAGGCCAGGTCCACCATTGATGTCTGTCCCTTTCTTTCTCTCTCCCTTCACCCTCTCTCTCAAAAACATTAAATAAATAAAATCTTTTAAAAAAGAGGCACTGAACTTCATAAAACCAATTAAGACTTCAGAGCCAGGGCAAAGGAGCAAGCAGGAGCCCGGGAGCTCTGACAACAATGACAGCCAACTCCAAGGGCAGAGCAGTACCTGACAGCTCCCTCCTCTCAGGCCCAGCCCCCAAAGCTGCAAAGCTCCAGCAGATGCAACAGAAGAGGATGAGGTCAGATCCAAGGAAGGACTGGCTGGCTGTCTGGCAGGAGCAGTAAGTACAGGGATAGTTTCTTTTCTTTTGAGACTGGCAGGCTAACAGAGAGTGGTTCCTCCCTCCATAGCCCTTTCTGGTTCCAGAAAGCCTCAAGAGCTTCCCATCAAGTTACCAAGGCAACCACAGCCCAGCAAGATTCACAGTGATGCTGGAGAGAGAGGAGAGACTGACAGCAACCCCACAACAGGCTGCCAGGGTGGGGGTACACATCTCAGAATGAGCAGGGAGGCAAAGGCTTCAAACCACAGCTAACATTCCCTGCCTCCCTGTCCAGCCTGTTCCAGGGTCTGTTTTCCTGCAGTTTGTGGGTTTGCACAGCCCAGTCCCAGGGGGGTGAGAAGACAATATCAGTTTCCCTCATTGTCAAGTGGGAATAGGAGGGCGCTCTCCGCTACTTCCCGGAATGGCAGCTGTTGCAGCTTCTGGCCCAGCCCATGGGCCCCCTGCTTTTAAAGGCCAGTAGAACTCTCTTCCATAACCACCTGCTCTCTCCATGATGGCCCCTTGGGAGGTAGTGTTACTAAGGGGTTATGAGAAGCACAGGCTGCTTTGGAATCAGAGAGAAGTGGATTTGGTTTGTGCTTGGTCACTTTCTAAGACTATGTGACCTTGGACAAGTTACTTCTCTCTCAGTCTGTTTTCTTAGCTGAAAATGAGGATAAGATGATGAATTCCCAGGACTTAATAATATTATACATACAATACACTTGTGTAAGGCATGGCATTGGGTCGGCTTAAAAAATTAAAGCTTCTAAAATTTTATCATTATTATTACTATTTTAATTGTTATTAAGTGTATACCCCAGTTTACTCATTTGCAAAATAGGTATCATGATTTAATGGATTGTTTAAAGATTATATAAGATAAAGCATGTGAAATGCTTAGACCAACGCCTTACCCATATAAAGTGCTCAATGAATAGGAGCTTTTATTATGATTTCCACATTCCCCTTCTTACTCCAGGGCCTTCAGATTATATACCAGGAGCCATCACTGAGCTGGGCCAAACTCCTAATTCCCTAAGCAGAAGGGGCCATGAAAACGAGGCTTCTGGAATTGCAGTGGGTGAGTGGGGGGGCGGGGGGGAGTGAGCATTCCTAATGGATGTGCTAGTGAACTTCCAACTCACTAATGGACAAGGAACAAGTCTTTGACCTCTGCATTCCCTTATTTCCCTCTCATGAACTTGAGGGCCCCTGAGCACTCTGATGTGCAGCTGATGGCCAGTGTACTGGAGAGAGGGATAAATGGTCATTTAGAATGGAAAGGGTTTTGACCCCTACACAGAGGGTCAGATGACACAAGAGAATGGATGGGAGGACCATGTAGGTGGGGCTACAATGCATCTTAAAAGTTTCTCTTTTGTTGGTCCAGCTGAAGCCTCATTTCCATAGGGAGATCTCAGATATGGCTAGCTACTGCAGACTGATCTCAAACTCTCACCATCTTCCTCCTTAAAACCAACTCTCCTCCAGGGCCCAGTAACATTTTTGACATTTGAGACCCATGAATAGGCTGATTTGGGATGCAGTCTTCTTCATCCTCATCCCTTTCCATACATCTGTGCCTCGCTGGTCCAATGGCACATTAATTGTGTAAGTGGGTGTCCCAGGGGTCTCCAGAGTGTGCCACAAGCTAAAGGGTGGGGTAAAACTATAGCTGGAAGAACTTATATAAAACATCAGGGAAAATATTCTGATTGAAAGAGCTGGTTGAAAGAGACACATGGAAAAGGCTACAGGCAAGCTACAGAATCTGATTCTCTGTAGATCTGTGATTTAAAAAAAAAAAAAAAAGCCTATCTCTAACCTCTATTGCACTAGAGAGCTTGAAAGGTAATGCCTCAGTGGGGGTGGGCTGGGGTTGCCAGGACCCCTAAGACATTGAGGAAGGTGAAGCAGTTCTTTTGCTATACCTGGTCAAGATCCCCAACACTGACATTGTCTTTCCCTTCCCCTAACCCCCCTCTTCCATAGCCTGGAATACCAGCTGCCTTAATGTTCCCAGCAACCCTAAAGCCCTGTGGGATGTACTGGTGCTCCCGCAGAACCAGACTCTAGGGAAAACTGGTGACTGGGTTCTGATATCAGAAACCAGATCTGAGGATGACTCGGACATGTCCTCCCCAAGAAAAATTCACAAACTTTGGCCTGTGCCCTCAGCTCTGTTGGCAACAAAGACTTTGTCTCCAGCCCAGAGATCCCATCTTCCACACAGGCACCATGCCCCATTCTTTGGTCCGAGAAGACTTGAAGGTGCTAGAGCTAAAGGTCAGGCTTTTCTATTGGGGCTGTGTTACCTGATACAGGCATCGTGCCCTCCCTGTACCCATAAATCAATGCCCACACAGGCCCTGTTACAGAAAAGGAGGAATTCCTGAGGGTCCGTGGCTTTGTGGTGACTGAGTGGGGATGACAAAGTCTGAGGGAGACAACTGGAAAGAAAGTAGGAGTGGAGTGTTGGGAAGCAGAGGCTGCTGCCCAGAAAGCCGTGGCCCTGTAAGCTGCAGGTCAGGAATGTGCCACACCCCATCAACCTGTTCACTTCCTGCCTCCCCTCTACCCATCTGACTCCCAAATAGGTCCAGAAACAGACACAGAGCACTGTGTTAGGTCTAGGAGAAAGAGAAAAGGCTCCCTCCAACCCCCTGCCCCGCCACAATGAAGAACCTAGTGGGAAGGGCATGGGCAATAGCAACACATTAATCTGGAAGTCATTTTGAAGAAAATTCAGCTCCCCAAAGATAGCCAAACCAGGGTCAGTTGCTGGGGACTGGCATGGGGCCAAGAGCTACACTGTGTCCAAACTGGGACCTACCTGGCATTGGCCATGGGCCGGGGTTGCAGACATATCCTACTACATGCCCTACTAGCTGATCTCCCAGAGGCCGAAGTCAGGTTCCTTCCTGCCCAAGGAATCTCAGTGACAAGTCAGAAAAGTCGGTTTTCTCTCAAGTCTCTTTCTCTCTATATGCTAGAAAAAGATTGCTTCCAGCCTCAAATGGCCTGCCCTGCTCACCCTCAGACTGGCAAGAGGACAGACAAAATTTCAAGTGTTCTGAGTCCAGGCTGAAAAAAAAAACCCAGCAGCCCTGAATCCTCTCCTGGGATGACCCAGGAGCGCCCCCTGCTGTCTTGTTTGGCTGAAGCCAGTTGAGTGAAGGAAGGAAGGTTAAAGCAGATTCCAGTTGCCCCGGGCAGAAGAGCCCTGGCTTTATGGTGCCCCCTCTATACGCTGCCAGAGCTTGAATTAGAGCTGGACTACCCCAGGGATCACTGAGGAGGGAATGTCCAGAGAGCAATCTGGGAGGAGGACAACAGACTGGGGCCCTGCAGCCTGGCCTCTGGGCACATGTCCAGAGCTCTGATGAGGGCTATCCAGTCTGCAGATGTCCCTGGCTTCAGGAGAAAAGTCATTTTCTGCATTGCAAAATCAACTTCCTTCTCTGAGCCTCAGAAGAAAGAAGCTGTTCCACGCTCAGTGAATCATCTCAGTGAGCACGTGGTAGAGGATCTGCTAGCCTTGAGGAAGCACAGGAGAGACTACACTTCTTCCCAGGTACCAGTGGGACACATCCAAATTTACCAATACAGATTATAACAGATAATAGCTGTTTCTAAAAGAACTTCAGGCTACAAAGTGTCTTCAGGTCTCTATAGCTCCAACATTCTATGAGTATAAGATTCCATAGTCCACCCCAGTAAGTAGCTGCCTTCTCTACTGACCATCCACTACTCCTCCCTCCTCATTCTTTCTTTTATCTGATTTAAATCCATCTTGCTGCATCCTGAATAGTGGCAGCTAGAAGAAAATGTCTTTGTTCAACACTTCCTATTTTCAAGATTAGAGAGGGAGAAAAACACTAAAAAGCCAAGGCAATAGGAAGAAGAAGCAAGACTACGGAGTAGAGAGATGACTGAATAAGACCCAAATAAGTATCTGAGAAAAACCATCTGAAAATCTGGAGAGCTGGGGAACAAGCCTCAGTATAGTCTCTAGTCATTTTCCCTCTAAACATGTCATAGCTGTATCTCTGCACTCACACTAAATGTAGGAGTGAGTGCTTAGATTGTTGGGAAGGCTTGGCTCCTGGGGGGCTGGAGGGGGCAGCAGTCCTCCCTTAGCCCAGAGAGTTCTGCCCCCACCTGCATAATTATCTTCCCTGTTCACATCCCTCCTACCAACCTACCAGCCTCCAAGCCTTACAGCACTAGTCTTTGTGCTTTTAAAACAGCTCCTTCCCTGAGTGCCACCTTCAGGAAGTGCCAGGCTGCTCAGATGAGGGAATGGAAGGAAGGAGAACCAGTCATCGCCTGTCCAGAGCACTATCCCAATACAAACAGACCCTCTTCACCTCCCTTGACCTCCTCTCCATTTCTTTCATCACTGCCAACAACAGCTACAAAAGCAGCCCTCCTCACCCTGAGCCGGGGGCTACAAGGAATATGCCTACTTCCCAGAGCAAGAGACAGCTGGGGGAGGGGTTTTGAGGCAGCAACAGCATTCCCAGCAATGCCAATACCCTCTGCCTCCCTTCCCTCCATAATTAAAGAACAAAAGGGAAAGCCTTCCCAGTCAATCTCTACAGCCATTGTGCAGTCTCCCATTTCCCTAGCCAGGTTGCCCCCAACCCTGCCCTCCCAAAGTGGCATCTGTTTCTCATACCTTGGAAAGTCACTCCAGGATAGCTCACCCTAAAAGACAGATCTGCTCTTGGAATGCAAAGAGACAGTGATGAATTCACCCATACATTAGCAGCCTACTTCCATTAACTCCTATGTTCAAATAATTTCTTTACATCACCAAGAACGAGGTTGGGGGAGGGGAAGGCAAGCCTGTAACATCAATCTTTAATGGGGATTCCTCCTTCAAACCTGGCTAGGGCTCGGCAGGAGAAAAACCCTGCACCCACAAACTCTGGGGGCTTCTGAGGCAAAGCAGTGGAAATGAGATCTCCCCTTCCCACTCTACCCCATCTGCCCACCCCATCTTTACCTCCCCACCCTATACTCACCTCCCCAACCCACTCCCACCACCCCACAGTGTCTCCTCTGACCTAAGTCATTTTTCACCCACTACCCTCCCTTGGGCCCTTGGAAAAACAACAGAGCTACCAGTAGTTTGAGTTATCTAGCAGGACCAAAAAGCATCAAAAGATGTCCTTCCTGGAGGTTTCAGGGCTCTGGCTGCTCTTGGGAAGGACAGGGCTACCCTCTAGGGGCATCCTGACCCCTCAGGCAGCAAGAGAGCATTTCCCATGTGACCAGGATCCAGGAGATCCAAAGGAACAGGGCAAGAGAATAAAATCAGTACTGCTATTCCAGGTTAACTTATTCCTTCTCAGTTACCCTACTTAATGCCCTAAATTTACAGATGAGGAAAGTGGAGTCTCAAAGGAATTGAATTGCGCTTGCCCGAAGCTACCAGCTAGAAAAGGAATATATCTACGTCAAGCACCGGTCTTCCATCTCTAAAGCCTGCTTCAGGGACATCATGTCCTAGTAGGAAACGGACCAGGAAGCAGGTGATATTTCATTTGTTAAGTGTGCCTACCTACTCTCGGCCCTAAAACACAGGATCATGAGTTCAAGGCCTACAGTTCTAGCTCCTGCCCAGCTTACACTGACTGCTTGCAAGCCAGCCTCAAGCTGGAAGGTTTGTACATCTTGGGGATGGGCCAGGTGGAGCCCAAAAGGAAGAGGGGACAGAGAGGGGAATGCTGGCATTTCTCCAGGACCCAGGAGCAGGAGAGGGGATGAGAGCTGGGCAGATGGGCCTGAACAGGCCATGTGGAAAGGCTGGGCTGCAGGAGAAGTGTGGGCAAAATGTGGCCTGGCTGAAACGTGGCTTTGCCCAGTTGGTAACCGAGCACTTCTCCCTTCCTCCATTCTCCCCATCTCTCTCCAAACTGCCTGCTTCAAATATAATTCTTTCCAAGCAGGCCCCTCACCCCCCATGAAAGGACTGGCACGTGGAGGATGCAGTAGACTGATTATTGGCAGCATAGAATTCTTCCAGCAGCAGCAGGCTGGGGAGCTGGTAGCCCAGACCACAATAAGAGCAGCTTGTGATGTTCTGATCTAGCAGATTGGAGAGAGCTCCCCACAGCTCAGGCCTGAGGCTAAGGAGCCAAGTTGAACAAAGCGGGAAAGAGGAAACTCCCAAACTCTTGGCCAATCAGTAGCTTATTGGCAACCTGGAATATAGGTGTCCATGTGGGCTCTCCCTGCCTAGAAGGAGAAAAGTCAGCATTGTCTAGCCCTGTGATACTCAAGGATGTTGGGGCTCAGTGTTGGGATCCCCATTAGAGATATTCAACCTATTTGGTGACAAAACAAAATGTGGGTTTTGGATTTTGGAGGGGGAAGCACGTGATGTGGGAGAGAGACCTTCATGCATAGAGGTGCTTAATAAATGCTGAATGAGGGTCACTGGTACAGGAATATGCTTCCAAAGAAGCCCGTTGTCCTTTAATGCGAGGAGAGAGCAGGCTAGAGTAGGAGTGGGGGTCTTGCTATTTTACCAAAGGTGATTACGGGTTCTACTCTGGCATCTCTACCAAAATGGAAATGGAAGGACATGTTACCATTAGATGGCATGAATCATTTTCAGGACACCTCTGAGCCTATCTGGGCCTTGATCTTGGTCTGCATGCTTCCTCTCCAGCTGATATTGGCACAGACACTTACAACCTCACTCTTCACAGTGCTGCTATTAAGAACCTGATTAGCAGAGCCCCATGCCAGGCTGCTAATGGGTTGGGGACATTAAGCATAAATGGTTTCCCAGACATCAGCATTGAGCAGAGCCCAGGAACAAACAAATATTTTAACTTCACAGAAACAGAACCATGGGTGGGGTGGGGGTTCCCTCTGTTTATTCTGCATCTATTGTTCTCCCACCCCCCCTACCTGTAAGAGTTCCTACAATTCTCAGGTCCAGGGATTCCCTACCCTAGGAGGAGCTATGTACAGGGGTTGGGGGTGGGAGTGTGTGCAGACAACAGATCTTTACTTACTCAGACATATGGGAGTGGGAGAGATTTTCAAAGATTTATGAGGAGGGAGATTCCTGGGACTGACTTGGCTTACAACTCTGATGGTCAGAAAATCCTTGACATCTAATTTGAGTTAATCATGTGATAACTCAAGGCCCACTTCCCTGTGTTTGAAGAGTGGGAGGAAAGGACTAGAGTGGAAAATCAGGTATTGGACATTTTTAGACCCAAATTAGCTGTTGTAGGCTAATGGTTTCCCCATTAGCTTGTGTGGTAGGGACCAGCAGCAACAGCAGCAGCAGCAGAGAACTTGCTATGAATGTAAATTCTCAGATTCTGCCCCAGATGTAATGAATTAGTGACCTCTGGGTATGATAACCGGCAATCCTGTTTTAACAAGCCCTCCAAACAGTTCCAATGCACATTTAAGTTCAAGAACCACTGCTCTTGGCATTTCCTCTGAGATGGAAGGGCAATGTCAAAAGAGAAAGAAGAAAAATTAGAAGAGGATACAACAAGCAGGCTTGTCCAAAGGGGAAAAAACTGGAACTTTCCCAATGTGGAAATTCAAAAGCAGGCCTCACAGGAGGCCTTTGATCTTCCCAGGCTGTAAATGTCAAAGCATTGTCTAAGTGGCCCTACCAGGAGGAGTCTGGGGAAAATAACCAACCCTGACCTTTTCCATTTTGCCCAGAGCAGGAAAAGATAATGGAGCAATTGTTTCAGGTAATATGTTTTCAATTAAGCTTTCCTGAGCTACCTTGTCCTCCAGCTGCAACCCCCAGACTCCCATCCCTCCCCTCCACCTTCCCAGCCCTCTGGTCACTCCACTTGTCTTATGTCCTTTCCTTCGTCCATTGATTGAGAACTGGTTCAAAATGCTTCTTAACCAGAACAGCAGTGAGTGAGGCCCTACCCCCCAGGGAGTAGGAAAAAGAAGTTCACTACAATACAGGACCATAACCTATAATGGATCAGCTTCTGTTTATACCCTACCCTCTTCCTCCACCCAGGCCACAACAATTCATGGTGCTCCCATAAATGAAGGAGCCACTCTTTCCCTGATATTTTACATTGTACCTCAACGATCATACTTGCAAAGAAAAAGAGAACGACAAAATTAAGGCTCCTAACCAACCTGTAAGTTTCCTGAGGATCAGTAATGGCCTACAGTTTATACTCCTTTTATATACACCTTACTAGATACCTAACACAATAGATGGCTAATGAATATTTGATAAATTGAACTGAAGGGAATCCTCGGAAGCATTCTCTGCTTCCAAACTGGAACCATGACAGAGGTCAAGAAATGGGTCCTCCATGAAATGATTAGGAAAGAAGCCCCTTCCTGCCATTGAGCCCAGACACTGCCATCTTCATCCATCATTCATTCAACAAGCACATGCAGCACACACACTATATGTGGACCCTAGATGTTATGTGCTAGTGAGGAGAAGCAGAGAGAAAGTAAGTAAACATATACTATTTCAAGGGGTATTCATTGACTTGTGAAAAAAGGAGGGTAAGGGGGCTAGAGATGGTGGGAATAGGGATCAAGAAAAGCTGCTGTGAGGAGGCAACATTTGAGCAGATATCTGAAGGAAATGAAGGAGCCAGACTTGTAGCTATTAGGGAGAAGAGTGTTCCAGGCAGAGGGAACAGCAACTGCAAAAGCCCTGTGGTAAGAGTATTTTGAAAGGAGGCCAGCATGGCTGGAGTGGAATGAGCAAGATGGACAGATATAGAAAATATTATCAGAGGGCCTTGTAAACGACAGTAAGAATTTTAGATTTCACTTTGAGAGAGAGATCATTATAAAATCTTCACAGAGAAATGACGTTATGATTTTACAGGACTATTCTGGCTGCTATGTTGAGAACATCCCGATGGAATGTGAGCAGAAGGATAACTGCAACTTTCAGGTCATGTTCTTAAAGGAATGGGTCTGCCCTCTACTTCTTCCTTCTCCCCTTTCCATGGGCTAGAATCTTATGGATGTGATGGTGGCAGGTGGAGCAGCTATCTTAGGCCACAAGATGAAAGTTACATGTTGAAGATGGCAGAGCAGCAAGCCAGGAGAACCTAAGATCCCTGACATTGTGAAGTGACTCTATCAACCCCAGACTACTATGCACAGATTCATACTTGAGAAAGAAGTAATCTTCTGTCTTACATAAAACACTGTATTTTGGAGACTCTAATATAGCGGCCTAATCTGAATTGTAACTCATTCAGAAGTGGTTGTAATTTTCTGGACAAGTAATGGTGGTGGTTCTGATGAGGGTGGGAGAGGTATAAATGACCAGATTCTGGAGATAATTTAAAGGGTAGACCTGACTGCATTTTCTGAGGAACTGGACAAGGGGGCATGAAAGAAAGAGAAAAGCCAGGAATGACTCCAACGTGTGGAACCTGGCAGAAGAGAGTTGCATTTATTGCAGTGGAGAAGACCGGGGACCAGTGTGTTTGAGTAGACTATGAGTGACGTTCACATGGAGATGTCAAGTAGCAGCTGAATATGATTCTAAAGTTCAGGGGAGATGTAGGGGGCGGAAGATATCTGTTTGGGATTTATCAATATGTAGCTGAATTTCACATCCTGAGATGGATGGGATTTCTTAGGGAGAGAGAGTAGATAAAGTAAAACAGAGATGTGATGGCAATCCCAGGTCATTCCAGAAATGAGGAAGATGAGGAGGAGCCAGCACAGGAGGCCTTGGATGTAGGAAAAGAATCGAGAGAGAAGTGTCTTGGAAGACAAACGAAGAGAATGTTTTAAGAAGGAATAAGTGAACATCCATGTCCAATGCTGCTACTAGGATGAGTAAGATGAGGATAAAGAGATGAACTCTGAAATTGGCAACAGGAAAGTCACTGGTGACACTGATACAGAATTTTCAGTGGAGAACTTCTGGCCAACATGGAAGCCTAGGCAGATACTCTGCACCTCCCTCCACAACTAAAAAGGAATACAACTGTCTCAAAACTAGAGACAACCAGAAGTACCAGAAAGTTGAGCTGCATGGAAGTCCAACAAACAAAGATATAAAGAAGAAATACTCATCCAGACAGGTAGGAGGGACAGAGCCAAGGTGGAGAGGACATGGTGTGGTGGTGGCAGCAGCAGTGGCAGCAGCAGGTTGCTGGAAAGCACAGTCACACATTTTAAAAGTAGGGAGGGACTCCTGGGGAGCACTCCCAGCACCAGACCAGACTGCACATCTCACAGTTTCAGCGCCAGAGAAAATAAAGTCACATTGCTTCTGACTGTGCAAACCAGTGGGGGTTGGGGCAGAGGAAGAAACTGCCAGTCTCTCAGCAGAGTCCATTTGTTTGAAGGGCCTCCATGGTCCTAGAACATCCGCAGACCCACCCACTCTGGGAATGATGGCCAGGGCAACAGCTAGAGAGGTTCCAGTCTCATACGGGAAGCTGGAGAAGTGTCTGAAAAAGGGGCAAGTGCTGAGCAAGCAGCACTGCTTCCTCTCAGACACCTCCCCTACATACAACACCACAAGGTAGTGAAATGGGTCGCCCATACTGATGAATACCTAAGTCTCTGCCCTTTACAACATAACAGGTGTGACAGCTCTATCTAAGTCACAGAGGGAAACAAACACAGGAGCCTGTCAAGATGAAGAGACAGAGTATGGCCCCAAAGAGGGAAGGGATCAAGGTTCTCGTGAGAGAACTAAGCAATGAGGAGATAGCCAACCTAACAAATGAAGAAATAGCCAACCTAACAGACATAGAGTTCAAAACACTGGTGATAAAGATGCTCACAGGCTTGGCAGATATGCTTAAGTATGGTAAACGCATAAGGGAAGAAGTGAAGGCTATGCTAAATGAAACAAAGAAAAACCACACAAAACCAATGGTGGAGGGAAGGACGCCGGGGTTCAAATCAATGATTTGGAACATAAGGAAGAAAAAAACAGTCAACCAGTACAGAATGAGGAAACAAGAATTGAAAAAAAATGAGGAGAGGTTTAGGAACCTCTGGGACAACTTTAAATGTGCCAACATCCAAATCATAGGGGTACCAGAAGGAGAAGAGGAAGAGCAAGAAATTGAAAGGTTAGGTGAAAAAATAATGAAGGAAAACCTTCCAAACTTAGTGAAGGAAATAGTCATACCAGTCCAGGAAGCACAGAGAGTCCCAAACAAGCTAGACACAAAGAGGACCACACCAAGACACATCACAATTAAAATGTCAAAGGTGAAAGATAAGGAGAGAATCTTAAAAGCAGCAAGAAAAAAAGCAGAGAGTTACCTATAAAAGGGTGCGTATAAGACTATCAGCTGATTTCTCAAAAGAAACTTTGCAGGCAAGAAGGGATTGGCAAGAAGTATTCAATGTGATAAAAAGCAAGGACCTACAACCAAGATTACTCTATCCAGCAAAGCTATCATTTAGAATGCAAGGGCAGATAAAGTGCTTCCCAGACAAGGTAAAGCTAAAGGAATTCATCATCACCAAGCCATTATTATATGAAATGTTAAAGGGACTTACTTAAGAAAAAGAAGATCAAAACTATGAACATTAAAATGACAACAAACTCACAACTATCAACAACTGAATCTAAAAAATAAAAACAGGTTCTCTGCTCCTCCAGTTCAACGGACTGCTGTGTTTTCCTTTGCAGTGTCAGCCTCAACCCTGAGACACAATGGTGAAGGTTGGAGTGAACAGATTTGGCCGTATTGGGTACCTGGTCACCAGGGCTGCTTTTTTACTCTGGCAAAGTGGGTATTGTCGCCATCAATGACCTCTTCATTGACCTCAACTACATGGTCTACATGTTCCAGTATAATTCTATTCATAGCAAGTTCAAAGGCACAGTCAAGGCTGAGAACAGGAAGCTTGTTGTCAATGAAAAGTCCATCACCATCTTCCAGGAGCGAGATCACACCAACATCAAATGGGGTGATGCTGGTGCTGAATATGTTGTGGAGTCCACTGGGGTCTTCACTACCATGGAGAAGGCTGGGGCTCACTTGAAGAGTGGAGCCAAGAGGGTCATCATCTCTGCTCCTTCTGCCGATGCCCCCATGTTTGTGATGGGTGTGAACCAAGACAAGTATGACAACTCCATGAAGATTGTCAGCAATGCCTCCTGCACCACCAACTGCTTAGCCCCCTGGCCAAGGTCATCCATGACAACTTTGGTATCATGGAGGGGCTGATGACCACAGTCCATGCCATCACTGCAACCCAGAAGACCATGGATGGCCCCTCTGGGAAGCTGTGGCGTGATGGCCTAAGGGCTGCCCAGAACATCATCCCTGCTTCTACTGGCGCTGTCAAGGCTCTGGGCAAGGTCATCCCTGAGCTGAATGGGAAGCTCACTGGCATGGCCTTCCGTGTCCCCACCCCCAGTGTGTCAGTTGTGGATCTGACCTGTCGCCTGGAGAAAGCTGCCAAATATTATGACATCAAGAAGGTAGTGAAGCAGGCATCAGAGGGCCCCCTCAAGGGTATCCTAGGCTATACTGAGGACCAAGTTGTCTCATGCAACTTTAACAGTGACACCCACACCTCCACCTTTGATGCTGGAGCTGGCATTGCCCTCAATGACCACATTGTCAAGCTCGTTTCCTGATATGACAATGAATTTGGCTACAGCAACAGGGTGGTGGACCTTATGGTCCACATGGCCACCAAGGAGTAAGAGCCCCCACGACAGGAAGAGAAGCCCTCAGCTGCTGGGGAATCCTTGCCCCAAACTGATCCCCCAACACATAGAATCTCCTGACCTCTAGTTTCCGTCCTAGACCACCTAAAGAGGGGAGGGGCTTAGGGAGCCCTACCTTGTCATGCACCATCAATAAAGTTCACTGTACCCAGCCAAAAAATAAATAAATAAATAAATAAATAAATAAATAATAAAAACAAAATCCAACTAAGCAAGCCAGATAGGAACAGAATCATAGGTATGGGGATCATTGGGAGGGTTATCAGCTGGGAGGAGGGAGGGGGAGAAATGAGGATATGGTGCAGGGATTAAGAAGCATGATTGGTTGGTACACAATAGATAGGGGGAAGTTAAGAATAACATAGGAAAGGGTGAAGCCAAAGAACTTATATGCATGACCCATGGACATGAACTAAGGGCCGGGGGGCTGCTGGAGGAAAGGCGGTTACTGGACAGAGGGGAGCAAAAGGAAAAAAATGGGACTACTGTAACAACATAATCAATAAAATATACTTTAAAAAAAAAAGAGTTTTCAGTGGAGCATAGAGGACAAGAGAGAATGAGGCTAGAGGAAGTACAGGCAACTCTGAAACCCCAGCAGGTAGAAATCACTGCAGCAATCAAATTTCCTTCCTATCACAGTTCCAAGCATTCTGAAGTGCATGAGGGCACCCAGCTGCCCTTTGCCACATGTCTTTTCTCCTGGATTCCCTGGGCTTCGGAGCCCAGGCCTCCCTGCAGCTCTGCCTCTGCCCTGCTGGCTCCTAAGGCTGCTCTCAAGGACTGCCTGTGCAGGCGAGGCAGCCAGGCCTGACTCTCCTGGATCATAATTAGTGCTGCTGCTAACCATGTTTGGCCCCTGTGGAATAGCAACCTGGGAAATTCTGATACTTCCAATTTTCCTCCTCAGTGCTTTCCCGGATGCAATTTCCCAGAGAGTGCCTGTGCTGCCTCCTCACCAGGGAGAATGAAGGCAGTGCCTCAGATGCCACTCCAGAGGGCCTAATCAGTTAGCTGAAGTTATGTCCTGGCCATTATTGTGGCATTATCATATTAACACAGGCACCAGCTTTGAGAAGGCAGAGAGGCTGCTATGAGGAACAGGTGGGGGCACTAGGCCAGCTCCACACAGCACACAAGGAGCATTGCTAGTGGCATGATCAGAAAACTGATGGCTAGAGAGAAAGGAGCCCTCCCAGAAGAGCTCTGGAGTTTCCAGCAGAGAAGCAGCTCAACCATTCCCTCTTCCCTGATGAGGAGCCTCATTGGTCCGGGGGAGAGAGCCACAGCAGTCAGAGCCTGGGACACTGTCCCATGACGTGGCATCCTGAGGTGTGGCCTGGTCAAATCTCAGACCTAGCTCTCTTCTTCCCCAGCAGCCTGAAGTCCTGGTCTCTTGCCCTGGAAAGTGCTTATCTCATAGCAGTCCTGCTCTCCCAGGTCTGGAGACTACTTCATTGCCCCAATGGGCCCTCAGCTCTCCAGGACAGGGTGCTATGGTGGGCCACATGTCTCAGGGTATTGGAGGAAAGAGTTGCCTTTCGTTAGAACCTCCCTCTGGTCCAATCACCTAAGGCAAAGGAGGTGAGTAAATGGTGGTTTAAGAAACTGGGGGTGGGGGGTGTCATGTGGTTTGTAATATGGCCTGCAGCCAACTTTTGGCCAGTACAGAGCCTCTTAAATGGGTCTGTGAAGTGGATGAGTAAATAGGTCTAATATACTATACTAAGTGTACAAGTTGCTTAACCTCTCTGAGCCTCACTTGTTTTCTCATTTATACAAATGGGACAATAATTCCAACCTCACAGGGCAGTTGTAAAGACTGAACAAGAACAAAAGTCAAAGTGGCTGGCAGGTGCTTAATAACACAGTAGGAGCTTAATAAATGTTGGTTTCCCTTCCTGCCTATAGAAAAGGTCACTTCTAGTGCTATAATGTGCTATATTTACCCCAACTAAAATAAATAAATAAATATAAAACTAAAATGCGATTCTGTTTTCTGCAGCAGATTAAAGTCTCCCTGAGGACAAACATCATGACTCATTTTCCTTTTGTCTTACTCTTGGCACCTCTACTTGATATCTTTTATTCTCTCTTGCGGAAATGGGCCTCCTAGGCAACTACCTAGTAGGAGAGAGATGAGGTTTCCTCCTTTACATTCATGAAAGGCCAGGACTGCTAGCTAACCTCCAAAAGCCATTGGCAGCATGAGTGATGGGGAACAAAGAGGGCTCCTATGTCAAAAGGAAGATAAATATGCCCCAGCCCTTAAGAGGACACCTTGATGGAGAGCCTAGGACAAGGTGGCATTTTTCTTTGAAATGCTATGAGATAATAGAAATGAAATAGGTCTTCCTCCAACCCAAAGGCCTGGGGAGGAAGACTTATTTTTCAATGGTTAATCTGTGCTCAGAGGAGTTATCCTAGGCCTCATTTGATCATTGACTCAGCAAATTACATATTTATAAAACGTCTTCTGTCATGGAACTTATGAGCTCATCAGGGAGAGACAATAATTAAACAATCCCACTCATGAATATATAAGTACAGGCCATGATGAACATTAGGAAGGAAAGAAACACATTCTAGCAGAGCATATACCAAAGAACCTGACCTAGATTGAGAAGTAAGACCATGTTAAAGATTTTGACCTTCATTGGAAAGCAATGGAGAGTTATTGAAAGGTTTAAGCACAGTTTTGGCATGACCAGATTTGTGTTTTTGAGAAAAATCACTCAGCTACAATGAAGAGAATAGATTGTAGGAGGGCTGTTGTGGTAATTCCAGCAAGAGATAATGGTGTCTTTGACTTTGATAGTGGTAGTTGTGGTGAAGATAGAGAGAAGTTATGGACTAAAAGGATATTTAGGAGATTAAATTAACAGACTGGTAGTTGATTATATAAAGGGGGAGGACAAATGCAGTAAGGACAAGGATTCTGGCTTGTAGAAATGAATGAAAGACAACAAGGGAGAAGACCACAGTGGTCTTAGACAAGTCACCGTTGAGGAGCTTTTGTAATATCCAATGTTGAATTGGTAGTTGGATACATGGTTCTGGAGCTCCAGGGAGAGGACTCAAGATATCAACTGTCATTTGCTCTAAGGTAGTTCAAAGGCAGTAGAAGAGTTCATCTAAGGAGAGAGTAAAGAGTGAGAAGAAAAGAGGACCCAGGGTCAAACCCTAAGGAAGTCATACATGTCACTTAGGGCAATGGTTCTCAAGGTGTGATCCATGGTCCCCTGGGAGGTCCCCAAGACCCTAAGGGTCAAAACTATTTTCATAACACTATTAAGACATTATTTACCTTTTTCACTGTGTTCACATTTGGTGCAAAAGCAATAGTGGGTAAAATAGCTTGCATCTTAGAGCAAATCAAAGCAGTGGCACTAAACTATTCCTAGCAGTTCTTATACTCCTTACTGCCACATATATGCAGTAAAAAAAAAAAAAATCACTTTCACTTAAAAATCCTTGATAAAACAGTAAAATATACTAATTTTTACTACATCTCAACCCTTGAGTACATCTTTTTAATATTCTGTCTGATGAAAGAGAAAGTACACATAAAACACTTCTGCTGTGTTCCAAGTACAATGGTTGTTGTCTCTAGGAAAAGCACTGCTGCAATTGTTTGAATTTCAAACTGAACTAGCTTCTTTTTCATGGAATGTCATTTTTACTTGAAAGAACTGAAAGACAAACTAACGTTATTCAGATTGGAGTGTTTGGCAGACAGTTTCCCAAAAATGAACAAAGTAAGCCTGTCACTTAAAGGAAAACAACTGAAAACATTTGCTGCCAATGATAAAATTCAAGCTTTCATGCAAAACTTAGAATTTGGAACACTTGTATCTGCCACTGTGAACCTGACATATTCCCAATGCTTAAAGACTCCTTTAAAGAGATTGATAGTGATATAATGAATGTGATTTTTAAAATATAATGAAATATATCAACATTTGGAAGATCTGTATAACTCAACGAGAATCTATATTTTCCAAATGACCACTGCATGATGTTACAAAATCTATTCAAAGTTCAAGATAAACCAATGGATTTTAATGTAATAGAACAGGAATTGATTGATATGGTTTGAGATTCCACATTGCAACTAACCTTTAAGAAATTACCATGTGTCAAGTTTTGGTGTAGTATCAAAGAAAAGTATCTACAATTATTTGAAAGCTTAAATACTCTTCCCTTTCCCAAGTCTATGGAGGTCAAATTTTCTTCATATACTTCAACCAGAACACATATTGAAACTGATTGATGCATCCAAGAGAATAAGATGAGTCACCAGCAGCTTTGTTGGAGACATCTGAGAAAATTCGGCCAGGGTTCTCATTTTTGCCCCATCTACTCAAATTGGCATGGTCGGATCCAAAAATACAGCTTCAATATGTGCTGCCAGTGTTTCCATTGGTACATGAAGGATAGAGGCTTCATTAATTTGGATTAAGTTAATTTCCGTGAGTGGGTCATTTAAGACATCTATCTTACCACAGAAATTATGCTAGCCAGCTCTTTTTGCATAAAATAGAATTTTTAAAACTTCAACAATAACAACAACAAAACTGATTGAATGCAAAAGTAGAAATGAGAATCCCCATGTCTTCTATTAAGTCAGAGAGTAAAGAAGTTTTTAAAAATGCAAAACATGCCCATCTTATTATTTTTTTCTTTCATTTTGGAATATATAGTTTTTTCAACAAAATATATTGTTTATTTTAACATATAATGGTTTATTGTTGTTATTTTTAAATGGATTAATATTCTTTAAATTTGTTTTTTTTGTTGTTGTTGTTTTTTTTTAAGAGAGACAATGACTTCTTGCTCCACTTATTCATGCATTCAGTGATTGATTCCTATGTGTGCCCTGATCCAGGATTGAACCTGCCATCTTGGCATATCAGGACAGCACTCTAACCAACTGAACTACCAGGCCAGGGCTAATTTCTCAGTTTAAAACTTTAATACAGTAACTATCAATAGGTATAATCCATATAAGCAAGAGCTCTGGGAGGCCCTCAATAATTTTTAAGAGTGTAAAGGAATCCTGAGACCAGAAAATTTGAGTAGTTCTGATTTATAAACTCCAATCCCCTCATTTTAAGGTCATTCTATCCATCTCTGAATAAACAACTTGGAATAAAGTAGCTCTCCTAATTTCTAATATCTCTAGGGAAAAGGAAACATTATGACTCACATATATTCACAATGTTTTGGAGCTGCAGAGATGGAACCCCATCAGTTCTCAAAAGGTACCAGAAAAAGTCCCCTACCAGAAAGCCCCTGCTCACCCTGTCCTTCTCTCTTCCCCCCAAAAGTAATGGTTCAAATGAGTCAGTAAAACCCAACATCTTACTCCACTGGTGCCACCACCTCTTCCCATCAGCACATCCTACCCTGGATTTTTCATTCTGAGGCTGGTCGAGGCAGTATGAGAGGAAGGGAACAGGAAGGGGTAGATAGGGTCAGATGTGTTTCTGAAATGCCAGCACATTCAATTTGTCGGGTATTTTGTGTGCATTTCCTCTTGAGTTCACAGGCTCCTAACTCAGCAGAATTAAAATGGAATGAAGTAATTAGAGCAGCAGGCTGTGAGGATGTTCTGGGTCTGGCATATACAGAAAATGTGGAGCAGGAAGAAAAGGTGGGAAGAGAGCCTTAAAGCAAAGGGCTAGGCAAGAGACCCCACCCATCCCAAGGACCAGCTCCTTGGGAAAGCCCCCTAATCTCCCTAGTCCCTAGGTCAGGAGCTTCTGTCCTCAGTTTTGCTTTCTAAGAATCTACTGCTGGTGTGGCCTCTCACAATCAATTCTCGTTTCAGGCACTCCTACCAGATGCACCTTTCCTCTACTCATACTAAACCCATCATTGTCCCCTTACAGCATGCTTTTTGTGCCTTTGTACCTGCATTTGTTACACTGTACTGAAATAATTGCTTATAGGTCTGACTCTCCCATGAGACAAGTGGCTCTCCAGCCTCTGGATTTCAAGCATACATTACATCCTACTCACTAAGCAATTGCTACCTTACAATAAGACTTTCTCCATTTGGTACCCAGACTGATTCCAAAATTAGTTTAAATCTACAAACCCTAAGTTATAATGAAGCAGCCTTGTTATAGTACAGTAGTTTGAGTTTAGGTGCTAAGCAACATGATTGCAGGGATTGCTATTGGTGGGTGGGTTATTTGTGCCATGGCCATGGAAATTCTGAATGCCTGGCTAATTTTGATAAAAGCTGCTGACCACATTTCATTACCCCATAAAAGTCAGGGCCAGAAGCATCCCATTCATGTTTCACAGCTTTTCCTGTTACACTTGCTGGATCTCTCTGTAGAATTGCTGACCTTCCCCTAACAAGATGAATTAAACCCAGACCTCCTGGGCTTATGGGCCTTCCTTTCTATGTTATCAGGAGGAGAGGCCACTCCCTAGAGAGGAAACTGCTGAATCCTGACTCTCTTGCGACCAGGGACTCTCCCTTTCCTCCATATCTGAGGGTAGGGAGGGTGGGAAGTGGCATGAGAGTCTGCTTTATCCTCAGTTGTCTCTGGTAAATCCATGTTTCCTGCATAGGTCCACTCCTTTGGGTGAAAAGGCCTTCACTTAGTCCCACATTGGAATAAGAAAATTAACATTTAACCAGTAAATTTACCTCACACACATCATTTTTGATGTACGACAAAAGATTGTTGGTTTTTCATTTTGCCAAGTAAGTAAACTGAAAACAAAACATAACAAAAACTACCATCTACTACTATCTTTTCAAAGTATGGACATACGAATACAACCTCACGCTGAAGAGGAGAGGTTTTTATATTGACTATGTTCAGCTTTATTTAAAGACTCATTACATTGCCGTTGTGTTTTCTCATTTCATCATGGCAGTGAAATGGACCAGTGAATATTCTAGTACGGAGTTTAGAAAAAACTAAACCAGACTGTGAGCTCCTCTGAGCAAGGAGTAGTTTTTATTCATTTGTGTTTTCCCGGGACTTAACTCAGAGCTTGGCTTATGATCACATATTTGTGGAAGAAAAGAAGAGAGGAATGGAGGAAGGACAGAATTCCCCAGGTGAGGACCATGATAGGAGATAGACGTGAAGCCCTGTTGTACGTGGGACCCTGAAACAAATTGTCTCCACTCCACTCTACTCTGTGACCTCCTTAGAAAGCAAAGAGCTGAGTATCCTACCCCCTTATTTAACAGCCTTCAGTAGTTCCCCACAGCCTATGTGATAAAATCCAAACTTCTTAGCATAGTATAGTAGTTCACCCACAACTGGTCTCTAATTTCCCTCTCTAGTCGTCTTTTCAGACACTCTCACAGATGTTCCTAACCTCTACTCATACTAAATTTACCGTTTTCCCTGTTCATCACGCTCCTTCTGCCTTTATAACTCCTGTTCCCTCTGCCTGAATCTGCCTTTTCCCTCCTTCCAGATTGGCCAATTCCCAACTATCCTTTAAGAAGACATGTGCACTCAGGGAAAGAAGGCCAAGAGGAAAGCAAGAGAGAAACAGTTGGGAAAAAAAAAAAAAAGAAGAAGAAGACATGTGCCTCTTTCATGTTAGGTGTTGGCTCCTCTGAGATCACGTTACCTGTGCAATAGCAATCACCAACCTGGATTGTAATTATTTCTATGCTGGTGTTCCCCACAAGATGTGCCTCTTAGGGGACAGGGACCATGACTTTTTCCATTTTCATATCTCCAGTGTTTGGCACTGTTTGTAAATGAATGAGTGAATGAATGAATGTAAAAACAAAACAAAACAGCTAACCCTTCCTTTTCTTGCTGGGCAGTCTAGAGTCAGAGACAACTGTGGATTAAAGTTGTAAAGTCAGGTTCCTTCTCCCATAAGGTGTGAAAAGCCAATAGACAGTGTCAATACTTGAAATCATTGACCAAAACCTTCATGCAGCCTTCACTACTTTTAGTGCCTGAGGCATTGCTGAGGCTGAGCAGGAAAAATTCAGGTATCATTTCCTCCACAAACTCACTTACACAAATCCATTGAAATTACCATTGCCAACAGGGGCCTTGGTGCTCAATAAAAGAAAAGAGAGTCTGGGCTGAGGGCTTCAAATTTAGATTTTGGTTGACACTGAAGTTGTAGCTGAAGAGAGAGTAGAGTCTGGGTGTGTTGATCACTCCCACACACTCACCATATGTAAAATGTGGGAAAACATATCTCTCCCATGAAACTATCCTTTCCTATGGTCTTTCCTGCTTGTTCCTAATTATTATTATAATTTTAATGAGTCACCACCCCCCATCAATTCCACATTAACTTGTCCCATGTCTTTTAGCCACAACACTTAAAAAGTGGGGACAGGATATGTTCTTGACTCATATCTTTAACATAGTTAGGACACAGCTAAGACTCCTCAGACCCAGGCTCCACTGTCTCTGATAGATTAGTTCATTTGAGCAGTTTCTAAATTCTGGGAAACCAGGAATACCCGTGCCTGTCTACTACCAGACACACTTACAGGACCACAGAATGTTAACCTCCCCTGGAGTCCTACAGCAATCTGGGGCCAACAGGACAGCCAGTTTATCATCACCCCAGGGCAGAAGGGGAATTGAAAAGACCAAGAGCCAAAGTACACAGAGGTTAGGAAAGATCAATGGGAGAGGCAGAACAAAGCGATTCAGAGAGGAAAATGACCAAAGGGAATGGGAAAGGGCCAGAAAACAAATAGGACAAGAAAAGAGGAGAAAGAGTGAAGAGGTAAATGATCACATAGGTGAAAACAATGAAGAGTGAACAGGCTGAATGAAGGAAGAGCCAATCCCATCAAAAAATACATTAATTTCCTTGAGAGTAGGTGGCAGTCTCATATTTGTTTTATGCATCTCCCATATAAGTATTTAATAACTACTTAATTGATTCCAGCACTGTTGACAGACAAGGCTTTCAACAGAATGTCTCTTTCTATCCCAGACTCTCAACCTTGTCTGTTAGAGGCAGGATTTCAGGCTATGTAGACCTCGTGTCAACAGGGTTTACCACAGGGGCAAAACTGCTGGCCTGTACACTCCAAAGGGGGCTGCAGACCTTGGTTAACCTATCAAGCTGTGATATTTGCCCACTTCTCCCAACTGTTAGTAAATAACACCCTTTGGCTGGATGCAGAGATTCAGATAAAGAATCTGAATGAGGATGCCTAGTCTCTGGCACACACTCTGCCTATATCCCCTTGCAGGGAATAAGTCTCACAGAGGACTTCTCATTTTTTCCCATGCTAGGTCCCTGAACCAACCTCTCTTTCTCTCCCCTTCAGGTAACTGTTTACTGAACTGTCTCTCTCCCCTGCTCTCTGGGCTGGCTTCTTCTTCTTTCTTTTTTGGGTGGGAGGGAGTTTGCTGGCTCATTTATTAATTTATCTTGCTTTCATTTATTCTCCCACTAAAAATTTTTGTTTGTTTGTTTTTCTATTACAATTGTCCCACTTTTTCCCCCCTAGGGCTGGCTTATTCTAAGGGAAGGAGTGAAGGCAGGATTGCTCCAAGTATTTGCTACTTTGCTGGTCTTCTCGATGGCTTGGTGAAGGTGTTTCCAACTCTTTCCCTGCTAGGTTCCCCAACCAATTTATCCCTAGCATTATCTTGGTAGAAATCCCAGCTTTTCACAACCTTCTCTTTTTATAAATTCTTACTTGATCTCCCTTCAAGTTTTACAGTTCAATCCAGTGGTAACAGTGAAATAGCTCATATTAAAAAAATCCTCCAGCAACTAGATGACTAGTCCTCAACTTACAGCCCTCTTTTCATAACCAAAGTATCCTAGAGCCTTTGAGTTTTCAGTACAAGCCCCTCTGAAACCTCTATGAGCTCCATCATTTATGTCTAGAAAAGTATTGAATACAGCAAGTGTGTAAGGGACAAAGAGCTGGTGACTCTCAAACCAGTAGGAAATAATTAGCAGCAAAGAACAAATGTAATTAAATCTTGAATCAGGGGGTCTTCAAGTCGGAGTCAACAGTATCAGCACACTTACAAGTTAGGAAGGGACATTCTGAAGCTCAGCACAAATGCCTCTAAGATCAAAGGGGGAAGATCTTCATCACCAAACACAGGGAAATGGGAAAATGTAGCTAGACAGCCCAGCAAACAAGTTAGGGAAACTTCAAGGGAGAGCTAGAGACAGACCTATAACCACATTACCCTTAATTAATCACTACCCTCAGTTAATTTAGTTAATCACGTTAGATTGTAACTCCAGATTATCCAGCAAATGGAGAAACAGGGAAGAAGGGAGAAGGGGGAAGGGAGAAGGGAGGTGCTACTCACTTCAGTATAAAACCAGTTTGCTTGTCTGCTTCCACACACACATACATGTCCCTGATATGGCTGTGTGTCCAACTCTGCAGACATGTGAATAAACAATGCTAGTGCTTAAGTCCTGTGTCCTGGTGTTTTATTGTGAGCATTTCTCACAAGAGGGCATGCTGACATCTGCTCGTCAGCAGGCCAGAAATGATGATTTCAGTTCCCTTCCTCATTTCATTTATTCCAAAGCTGCTCCTTCCCCACCTTCACATGCCAGTTCTTTTTTCAAAAAGTCAAAGTAATAAAACTGTTCTCCAGTATTCATTGGGTGTATGCTTCCTCCTTGTCACATATACCCTCATGCCCTCTCTTCCACCTCTTCCCATCACTTTCCTTTTTTCCCTTTGCCTCCTCTCCCTCACCCCTTCCAGAGGGAGTTCAGGGTCATTATCTTTCCTCAAAGTTCTACCCTATTCCTAGAACCTTCTGAAATTGTTATGAGCTGGTTTGGTGATCACAGTGCTAAATACATAATTTATGACACGCTTCGTGTTTGTTGATTTCCTCATGTCAATGTCCCAGGCTATACAGTTTTCAGAGATGACCCTACAAAAACATGCTGTCCTAAAGAGAATTGAAAAATCTCAAGAGGAGTCCTGGCCAGTGTGGCTCAACTGGTTGGAATGTTGTTTCTTAACCAAAAGGTTGTGGGCTCAATCCCCACTCTGGGCATGAATGATCCCCAGTCAGAGCACATACTGGAGGTAACCAATTGATTTTTCTCTTTCACCCTCCTTCTCTCTCTAAAACGAATGAAAAAATGTTCTCAGATTTAAAAAAATATCCCAATGGGGATTCATGAGCCATATCCTAACTGGGTTTATCCTCCCCATCTTCAAGATGGGCTGACCCTAAATACCAAGGCACTGGCCCTGCAGACTAGGTCTAGTTTAAGAGCCAAGAATTCTTTAGGGACAGCACTTCTGTAGGCACCTGCACAGTCAGTCCTCTTGTCGGCATGCTTTGACATCATTGGGAAGTAAATATAAAGGTACAAAATAGAGCATGTGGGGTAAGGCATGGGCTTTGGAGTAGAAACTCTGCCCTGACTCTTAGTGCCTACATGAATTTGGTTAAGCTACTTAACTTCTCTATGCCTCAGTTGTAAACAGTACCTCCCTGATTGGAAAGACCAAAGGGGAACACATATGTAAAGCATTTAACACAGTGCCTGGTACATGAGAGTACTCAGCAAATGTTAGAAGTTAATATGATCATATACGAATAGACATCAATAAGTCAGATAAACTGTTCAAACCCATTTTAGGCTTTTACATAAAGAAATACAACCTTACATTTTTTTTTTTTTAAGTATCACCTATAGGAGTTGCTTTAATGAATTGCTAGAAAGGAGTGATTTATAAGTACCATATTGTTGGAATGAAAATAGATATTTCAAAGGATGAGAAGTGACTTGTTTTCTTAAAAATTAAAAAAAATTATTAATTTGAGAGAGAGAGAGAGAGGTGGGGGAGAGAAACATCAATTCATTGTTCCACCCATTTATGTATTCTTTGGTTGCTTCTTGTATGTGCCCCAACCAGGAATCAAACCCGCAACCATCGCATAGCAGGACAACACTCTAACCAAGTAAGCTACCGGCCAGGACTGACTTGTTTTCTTGAGTGAAATAAACATTCCCTTTTGGATCTTGTTTGTTTACAAACTCAACTATTTTGTAAGCAAAGAGTACCAAGACGAACTCCAGTCCTTATTTAGGTGGAAAAATCACATAACTGTATTCCCGAGCTTTGAACAAATGAGGTTTTACTCTATCGAAAAGGAGCCACTGCTCATGAAATGCCCTAATTTCAAAAGCACAAAGAAAAAAGTCTATTTTGAGGTTTTCCTTTTACATATCTTTATTCTAATTTTATAAAATACTGGGTAATGGTCAACCTATGGCACAAATACAGTCAATTTTCAATTATTTATGAGGTGGGCTATCAAAGGCAGACCTCTAACCAACCTTGTGTTTGCTTCTTTCTGTTCTATCTGCCCTTTATCTGCCCTTTAAGGCCTCCTGAACACATACACACATATACACATTCATATACTAACAACATACACTCTCATAGATATACACACTTGCATGCATTAACTCTATTTCACATATATACAGAGACACACTCACACCTCACTTTGCCCAAAGCAAGCAGAGCCCAGAACTGTCTATTCTGGTGGTTACAGAAAATGTTGGTCCCTAGGAAAAGCATCTTTGTTTCTTTTCTGCCCTCACTGCAGGTCTCCCTTTCCTGAATATCATGAGGGCAGGGAGGGAAGGGAAGAAGGGAGGAAGAAAGGAAAGGAAATCGTGGCATGTGTCCCCTAGCCCTGCAGTGCAGACTGTGAGAAACAGAAGGCTCCTGTTCCCTGTGTGCTGGCACCTCTCTTGCCATTTTACTGAAACTTCAGGGTGTTTTTCTCTCTGCAGCACCCACGCTCCCTTCCTTTCTGCCAAAGCTCCTTGTGACAGAATGAGAGGCTGGTGGGTTGGGGGAGTGGAATGTAGCTAGGTAGCCTGAGGGTGGAGTTACAGCTCCCCCTCCAGGGGCAGGGAGGGTGGGGTAACATAAAGCTACACACAAATCCTAGAAGCCCCCCCCACCCCCAGTGCTAAACCTCATACAGGCAGGGCATCTGGATACACACAGAGCTGTGCACTGCCCCCCACCCCTACAGGCACACACACACCACAACTAAACTCGGCAGGCACTGCCATCCATCAGTAACACTTGGACAGGAAATCCCATGTCACACTGGCACAGATCTACTTAAAGCAACATATGCCCCAGGTCCCCCTCCCTTGAGTCCTCTTCTTTCTGATGGACTAGAGAATGCTGCTAGGTGGTTGGTATACTTGTGGTGTAAGAGAATGGCAAGTCTTGAGTGCATGACCTAGTCTGTTATCACTTGGCACTTCAAACAGAGGGACCACCAGTGGCGGGGCCAGCAGACTACTCAATCCTCTCCTCAGTCGTCTCTACTCAGAGCACCCATGGGCTCTCTCCCAGGACTCCAGAAGCACACCCTGAAAAACACAGACCCCAGTTCTGATTAGGGGGCAGAGAAAGTTTGGGCTACAGCCAGTATGCTGCACCTCCTCACTCCCCTCAGGCTTAGCTGATATCCTGGGCTTGTCTGACAGAGAGACTGCCTACATCAATGGTTCTCACCCTGTGGGTCACGACCCCTTTGGGGGTCGAACGACCTTTTCACAGGGGTCGCCTAATACCACCGGAAAACACATATATAATTACATATTGTTTTTGTGATTAATTACTATGCTTTAGTTATGGTTGGGGGTCACCACAACATGAGGAACTGTATTAAAGAATCGTGGCATTAGGAAGGTTGAGAATCACTACTCTACATTAAGGAAGGAAAAAGGATCCAATGATATCTCAAAGCTCAAAAGAAACAGGCAATGAAAGTCAATTGATCCATCTGAATACCACGCTAAAATACAGAGGACCAAACATTGTCAGGTTAGACCCTGATGAGGAAAATCAAAAGGAGGTCCTCAACTGCATGAGATGAGGCTTTATGAGCTCAGCTGCAGGTAGCTAGTCTGGATGGACTCAATCCTTCTTCCTAGCCACTGCTGGGCGAATACACTGTCTTCCCGCCTCCCTAAATCCTTCCCTTTTTTAGGCATCTACACTATTTCTTGCACTTTATTTTAATTTAAACAACTCCACTGGTGTTACTGTAAAGAAAGTTGAGAAAACCTGAGGTTCAGGGATTCTACTGAGTTGATCAAGATAACAAGGCTAGCAAGTGAAGGAGCCAGTATTGATGCCTCTGCCCAGGTGACTCCAAAACCCTTGCCCTTTCTACTGTTCCTCAAGAGCACTCCATTGGGAACCCTCCCATCTGCCTCCAAGTAAGTGTGAGACTGTGTCTGGTGGTGAAGACAGTGTTGAAGGAATTAGAAGAGGAGGAACCTTCCTGTTGACGTTCTTCCAAGGGAAAAAAAAGTAGTGCAGCCTGACTTCCAACATTTTGCTCCACCTCCAAGCATTGCAGGTTGAGTGCAGCTCCCCTGGAGCAGGGCCCTGCCCTGAGCAGACAGTGCCCAGTGGTATGGGGGGTTCATCCACAGCTGTTTGCCTTTAGGACCCCACACTTTCTTGGCCAGTGTGCTGCATGGCTGCAAAAAGCCCAGCCCTGAACACGCAGAGAATGTGTTGATTCAGAAACTGTTCAAAAATTAATCAACACATGATGATGCAGGCTGTTTGTTCAGGGTAATGTGCTGTCTAAGTTGTAATGTGCCAAATTCCTTCCTTCCCCTTCCTCTAACCAGCCCTCGCCCCCAGGTCCTGGCTGCTACCCCTGTCATTCTGGCAGTGAGCTTTGTTCCCTCATTCCCTCAAGGGTGACTGTTTGCAAAGCTCAACTTCCTAACTGAGCAGCTTCCTCAGGTGTGAGTGTGTCTGTGTATTTTGTTCTTCCTAAATTGAAAAGTGGTGAATACATTGGTTTCTCTACTTTCTGGAACCTGTCCTAGCAGGACAGGTATTTGGTTCCAGTTTCGAATCTGCTTTCAGGAAACAGGTATCAGCAGCTACTCCTTGAGACTAGAACTATAGGTTGGACTTTCTGGAGAATGATCATTCTGGAGATTACAGTAGTCCCCCCTTATCCATAGGGGATATGTTTCAAGACACCCCCCTGCCAGTGGATGTCTGAACCCCGAACAGTACTAAATATATTAAAAACATGTATGTTTTTCCTATACATACATACCTATAATAAAGTTTAACTTATAAACTGGGCACAATTAAAGATTAACAACAACCAAATAAAACAATAACAATATACTGTAATAAAAGTTATGTGACTATGGTCTCTCTGATAACTGATCTGATAATCAAGATGGCTACTACGTGACTAAGTGGCGAGGGGGGAGTGAGCAGCATATACAACATGAATGTGGTAGACAAAGGGATCATTCATGTCCTGGGGGAGATGGAGCTGAACAGCATGAGATTTCATCACCCCACTCAAAATGGTGCACAATTTAAAACTTATGAAATGTTTATTTCTGAAACCACAGTTGACTGTGGGTAACTGAAACCATGGAAAGCAAAACCATGAAAAGGTGGGATTACTCTATTCCTCCTGGAGGGACTGCCATCTAAAGTTTATCTTATCTCCTTCCAAATAGGGCTGCTCTTCCCTTCGGTCCATACAAGCATAATTCATTCAAACAGTCATTCAATAAGTAGTTATTGTGCACATACTATATAAGTCAGAAACTGTTCCAGGTGCAGTGATATGGTGGTATCAAGACAGAAAGCACCCTGCTTTCATGAAGCTTGCATTCTAGTGGCGGAAGGCAGTTAAGAAATGAGTAAACCAGCAATCAGTGCCAGAATGAATATCAAATAAGATGGCATGATAGAGCATGGATCAGCAAACGATGGCCCATGGGGCAAATATGCCCAATGCCAGTTATGTAAATAAATTTTATAAAGTAAATAAAGAATGCTCAGCAGGGGGCTACTTTCTTTTTTTCTTTGTATTTTTATATTAATTTTTTGAATAGACAACATATTCAATGAGTCTAAATTAAAAGAAAAAATAGAAAAGGATATGCAGAGAAGTCCCTCTCCCAGCCCTATTTCCCTGCTACCCAGTTTCCCTCCCTATAAGCAATACATGTTAATTTCTTGTGCATCCATCCAGAGATATTTATTTGTATAAAGAGCAGATACATGTCTATATTTTCCCCTGAGGAAGCTCCTTTAAATTGGAAGATTCAGGCTAAGACTCAAATGGTATGTAGGTACCAGCCAGGCAAAGATCTCTGAGAAGCAGCTTCCATGCTGTGAGAACAGATAGCACAAAGGCCCTAAATCGAGACATGGCAGGTCCTAAGATGAGAAAGGAGGCTCATTTCTTTGGGGCACAAAGGGTCAGAGGGCAGTGATTTGAGATAAGTTGAATAGAAATTAGGAAGCAGGAAGTCTCTTAAAGGCTCTATAGTGTCCATATATCTCTGCTCCTGAGTCTCCACACTGAAAAGAAGGAAGTCATTCCTAATATCTAACTCTAGTCTTCTTTACTATCCTCTTGAATCTTAAAGAGGGGCCATTGTGTCTTTTAATAATAGAATTCATCTGTATATGCTGTATATATTTGTATAAACATGCAGAAAGGTATAGAACAGGACAAGGGGATGGAAGGGGAAATGGGGGGTAGGTAACATGATTAGTGTTTCTAGAGGCAGGTCCTGCAATAAGAATTCTCAGTCTACAAGCTTGGTAAAGGCTTTGTAAAGATGATGACTATCAACCTGAATGAAGCAGATAGATTCTGTCCTGGTGGCCAAGGCAGAGAGTAATAACTAATGCTCCTTTAAAAAAAAAAAGTTTGTTTATTTATTTATTTATTTTTAGAGAGGGGAAAGGAGGTAGAAAGAGAGGGAGAGAAACACTGATGTTAGAGAGAAACATTGATTGGTTGTCTTCTGTACACTTTCCGACTCAGGACCAAACCTGCAACCCAGGCATGTGCTCTGACCAGAACAGAACCAGCAACCTTATGCTTTGTGGGGAACGCCCAAACGAGCCACACCAGCCAGAGTGCAATAACTAACTCTTCACCCAGGACACTGCTTAGTAAAATGTAGAAATTCTCAATTTATGCAATAGCTATGTGGCCAGAAAATTTCAGTCTCAAGTTATCTAGATAACCTACTATGTGTTCAGTATCTTGGAGAAGGCAAGTGAAGTAGAGCACCCCAAAGGAGTTTTTACTTCAGCTGGGGAGAGAGAAGTTGAGCTTGTGAAATAGTGGTGGTTTAGTTAGAAGGTGAAAACTAATTTAGAGAGGTTAGGAACCAATGTGAGCAAGAGCTATCAAAGGAGTTCTCATGGGAAGGTAAATTGTGAGCTAAGTCTTAAAGGACAGGGGGAATCTCAATAAAAACAATATTTTGATTAAAAGGAGACAATGTGAATAAAGAGGACAGCAATTGGCATTATAACCATTCAATAATGGACAGTAGCTGCCGCTTCTTTTTCTTTTTCTTACTGCTACTTCAGTTTACAAAACACTTTCTCCTAAATTACTTCATTTGATATTTATATATAATAATAACCTTGTGATTGATCAGGCAGGGTGTTACCATTTCCATTTTATAGGTGAAGAAAAGGAGGCTCAGGATAATTAAATACATTGCTCTAGTCACAGAGCAGAAACTGAAACTGAAACCCAGTTGCCTTGAATCTACATAGTGCAGATGAAAGCAAGCAGGCAATTCAAGCCAGCAGAACAGCAGGAATCAGAGAAAGAAGCAGGGAGCCTTGGTAAACCCAATTACATGTCAGTTGCACCAGGAGCTTTCTCTTTCTCTCTCTTTCTCTCTCTCTCTCTGTCTCTCTCTCGGCCTACCACGCTCTGCTTTCTCCCCCTATAAAGGGCCTATATTCCCAGGTCACAAGTCTTAGATCAGGAAAAGGAGAAATTTATTGGTGGACAACCTCAACAGAGTAGGAAAACTGTGACTAAGAAAAACTCACCATTTCTGCAACCTCATTAGCACTACAGACCTACACACACACACAGGGCATTGGATCTGCGTGTTGTCAATGGTAAGTTACTAAGCCTGAGGCCTGAAGTAAATTAGGCTGTGTCTCAGAAAAACAAGGTTATGTTACTCATATTAAGTATTTGGGTGGATTAAAATGCCATCTGTTCTGCGAGTCCTTTCTTTTCTCAAGATCCTGCTGAGTAGCTGGAAGGACTATCTTCCACACCCTTCACTTAGACCCACCTGAGCACATTGACCCTGTCCTGTCACTTCCCAGAGGGGATGGATTGTCTGTCAGAGCCCTGGAGCAAGGGGCTTCAGTGACTGCCTTTAGAATGAGGCTGCCTTGTGGCGTTGCCCCTGGCAACCAAGTTGCTCCAGTGGCTGCATCTCTTAGAGGAGACTTGCGAGCTGGAGGAGGTTGCTAAATCACAGGATGCAGTGAGCATGTCAATCATTGTCCTTTCCTACTCCCAGCCCCAGACCCCACTGTCCTGGTGAGTACCTGTGCTTTCCCCTCACCTGTCTTCCCTAAGTCAACAGGATCAGTCTAAGATTCTCTGTGAGGATTCTTCCTGAGGTAGGAAGAACAGTTCTGTTTTCTTTGCACTAATAATCTGGGTACCCAATACATCCTCAGCCAGTCCCCAGCACACCATTAAGTGTCACCCATTAAGTGTCAGCATCCCTTTCTCCAGGAAGCCTACCCTGAATTGCCTAGGTGTGCCCTAGGCAGGGATTAGGTGCCTGTGCCCCTGAAATCCTGAGCATCACTATATTACAGTACACATCACCCTGCATGTATTTGTCTGTTTTTATGAGCTGTTCGAGGTTAAGGACTGTGTCTGACTCTAGCACAGGATCTAGCATTCAGGTGGCACGAAATAAATGTTTGTTGAATGGGATAAGTGAACGAATGAGAACACAAATTTCTGAAGGAAATGGGGATCAGGGGTGGGGGTGGGAGGTAAATATTTTCAAGCATTAGGTGGAGAAAATAACACACAGAGAGCTCAGAGGGGCTCCAGAATGGTTCTGCTTCATCTAGAATATAGGACGTGAGGAACAAGTAAGGTAGGCCAGAGCCAACTAGGACAATCTTAAAAGCTGAATTAATACTTTTGGAACAGGAGAGTGACAAGCTCAAAGCAGCATTTTAGAAAGACTAATCTGACCAGGTGCGCAGGACAGACTGTAGTGGAGAGCCTGCTGGCAGGTAGACTAGTAAGGAGGCTGTTTTGACAGTCCAGACTTGACATGTAAAGGGTCTAGACAAGAGCAGTGACAAGGGGAAATTTAAACAAGAAATAAACCACCCAACTCCGCTGGATGTCTTCCTCGTGCAGCCTAGGAATGTCAGCCACTGCATCATCTTGGTTAATTAGCATCTTCTTGTTGCCATCTGAGCTGACCAGCCGCTGAGCATTTTATTGCTCTCTGCACAAATCTTAGCTGCCATCCTCAGTGCAGCCACTACCTCAAGTGGACTGAGTGGTAGTGGGATGGAGAGTAAGCCTAGAAGGACACTTCCCAAACCAGTCTTCCTGGAGCAGTGGTCGATTGTATGTTAGTAGGCATCTAGCAAAGAAAAGAATGAGTTCTCTGCTCAGATAATTTTAGGAAACTTCAGATTCAATGAAGGACAAAGCAATTTCTTTACTGTATTATCTCAAGGGTGCCAAATACTCCCTAGAGTTTATCAACCTTATATGGTAATGAAGGCCTTTTCGTACCACACCCATTCCTAGCTCCTAAAGGAGCACTGACAAAACAGCTGAAAGACCCTGGAATCGAATTTGTTTGCCTTGACTCCTGCAGTTTGTATCTGGGCTATATGTAGATCATAGCGTACACGCCCACCATCTTTGCTTAGAGGACTAGCTTCCCCATGGCCCTACCTCAGATGCTGTATAGAAGCTGCTTACAAGCTCCTGCTTTGAAGCCAGTCTGCCCGGATTCAAATCCTAGCTCTATCATTTAATAATTATCTAGCCTCTCTGTGCTTCAATTTCTTTATCTACATAATGGGTAAAATATTAGAACCAACTTTGGTGGGTTTGTTTGGACAATTATATTCATGAGATAAACAGTGAAGAGCACTGAATGCTGTGCCTGGTATATAGTAATACCTCAATAAATATGAGCTATTTCTTTTACCTTATGCAGCCAAGTATTCTACAATGGGAGTCCAATCTCTCCAACCAGAACTCTTGAACTGAGACAACCTGGTGAGGCCTGGTATGAAAAGGTAAGGGGGTCAGATGCTCTCTTTATGGAGTTAGGAATGGAACATGGCTAGAAATTTGCTGTTCCCACACATCCC
Organism: Furipterus horrens; assembly: GCF_987537825.1. Classification (NCBI taxonomy): domain Eukaryota; kingdom Metazoa; phylum Chordata; class Mammalia; order Chiroptera; family Furipteridae; genus Furipterus; species Furipterus horrens. The sequence goes on from NW_028327180.1 coordinate 75,256,351, forward strand.
CCTCCCCAGGTGCAATAATTTGCTAGAGTAGCTCATAGAACTAAGGCGAGCACTTTACTTACATGTAATGGTCTATTATAAAAGATACTATAAAGGATAAAAATGAACAGCCAGATGAAGAGGTACATAGGACGAGGTCTGGAAGGATCCCGCACATGGGAGCTTCTGTCTCCATGGATTTGGAGTGCACCATCCTCTTGGCACATGAATGCAGTGACCAAACCGGCAGCTCACTGAACTTCATCATTCAGGGGTTTTTATGAAGGTTTCATCATATAGGTAATCTCCAGCCCTTTCCCCTCCTCAGAAGTTGGGGAAAATGGGTGAAAGTTCTTGGCTTCCAATCAAGGCTTAGTCTTTCTGGTGAACAGCCCTCATCCTGAAGCTATCATATCTAGGGTCCCACCAAGAGTTGTCTCATTAGAACAAAAGAGGCTTCTGTCACCCTGGAAATTCCAAGGAATTTAGGAGCTCTGTGTCAGAAATAAAAGATGCTGCTATTACCTCTACCACTCAGGAACTTACAAGGTTATGAGGAGCTCTTTGGGAGAAACTGTGAAAAATAATCAAATATGTATTTCCTATTATATCACAGGTACCAACTCAATAGGTATTTACAGATTTTTACTGTATGAGTAAGAAGCTCATGTCACATCCTCTGTGACTTCAGGGGACTCTACATTTTTCTCTCTCCCTTCATCCCTACTTGCCCTCACCACAGACATACCTTTCCAGATGCCTAGCTGGAACCCAACAGCTTTCACACCTTCCAAGCTGAGGTCTTTGTCTGGATCAGAGAGAATGAAGGAATGGGGAAATAATTCCTTTCACCAATACAGCATTTTACAAGGTGCTAATTACCTGATTCTGATAAAGGCCCTCTGAGGGAGGTATTATTAGCCCCATTTTAGTAATGAAAAACTAAACTTAAAGAACTTAAGTAATAATTAAGGTCACACAGCTACCTGGGGTAGAATCAAGACCTGAACCCCAGCACTTGGGACCTCTAAGCCAGGGGCCTGTCCACTGTATCCTCCAATCTGGCCTCCACCCCAACTCAGGACATAGGGTCAAGTCTATATACTCGGGAATCACAGCCTTGATCTGACCTAGAACTTGTTTCTGGGTAGGTCATACTCAGGTCTGTGTATTTGTGGGTAGACAGCACCCTAAATACCAAGTTTTGCTTCTGGAAGTGACTTCCGAGAAGAGGTGAGGGGGCAAGGGCATTCAGGAGCAAAGACTTGGATCAGAGCTGCTCTGCCCATTCTTGTCACACACTTTCCTCTGGGGAAATCCCGAGCAGTTGTGATATGGTTGGGTTCAATATTCTGCCCTGACGCTGTCTGACAGCAGCTAAAATGCTGGAGTGAGAATATACTAAGACTGAAAATCACTCAGTGAAAAGAAACGTGATTTATTGTTACTCCCCTTTGTGTTCTCTGGGTACCAGGGACTCAGGAAGTCTCAGGCACCATGATTATCTGAGAATTTTTTGAGTCTCTTTAATTAGCCATGGTAAGAGCCATCTCATCCTTCTCTAGCCTCCAGAGAGGGCCCGAATCTAAGCACCCTCAAGCAGAAGATGGGTGTTTGCTTCCTTTGTTTTCCTCTTTACCTGTCCCTACACTCCTCCTGCAGTGGGAACCAGTTTCTTCTCACTCATGAACCAGCTTCTGAATCCTGGGACTCACTTTACCTCTCCATTCCCCTCTCTTCTCCTTATCCACCAGCATTCTCACGGAAGCTCTCAGAGGGCAGCCCATGTTTTCATCTTCTGAATTCCAGAACGTACACTTTCTTCATTTTAAGGGGAAAAAGATATATCCCTTCTCATCCCCCCTATCCTGTGGGGATCAGAAGGCAGGTGATTTGAGCCCTCAGTCTCCCCTATCCAAATTACTACCTTTCCCAGCTCCACTTCAGCTTGAGATGGCACACAGACTAAGAGAGCCATATAAGTTCCCCCAAGGGGACATGGAGGAAAGCTCTAAGATTTTTAGTTTTTCCCAACATCATATACACTCACTCATCTCTCTTTCTCTTTCTCTTCTTCCTTCTCTCTCTCCCCTTCTTCCTCTTCCTCCCCCTCTCCCCCACCTTCTTCCTTTTCTCTCTCCCCTTCTTCCTCTTCCTCCCCCTCTCCCTCACCTTCTCCCTTTCTCTCCCTCCCTCAATTCAAGAAGACATTAATGGAGTTGTCCATAAAATGCAGCAGCCTATCAGAGTGTTAGGCTGACCGGGCAGAGGCCTGAATTCATTTATTCCAAACAATAGCCCCTATCACATATCTCAGGTTTTTATATTTTCATTTCCACATTGTGTCTCAGTCAGGTCGCTAAATGCCAACTCCCAGTCTGAGAGGCCACATGCTTCCCTGGCGCACACCCTGATGCTTGCTTGTCTACCAGCCACAGAAGCAGTGCATAGAGACATGGGAGGGAGGATGGTGGAAGGGTAAATCAGTTCACATCTCCCAAAGCCCAGCCATGTTCAAGAAAATGTTGTTTTAAAAAATCCGATTGTGGAATCTTTCTCTGACATTTGTCTATAATGGTGACAATTTACTATAATGCCACGAAGTTTAAAAGTCACTTTCAAGAAGAAAACTGTCTGTTTTCTGAATACTCTGGACCTGAGACCAGCATCTGACTGTCTTTGCTATCTGGTACCTGCCCTGTCCTCTATCATGAGTTGTTAGAAGGTCATATGCAGCAAAGCACTAACTTGAATCATAGTATGGGAAAATCCTAGAGTGTCAGCTGTGTATATTCTGGCAAAATGTAGGAACATAGCGTGGTCAAAGAGTGAAACTCTGGCATAGTACAGGAGTTTGCTTTAAGCTCTTTGTTCTTCCTGCTTCTCCCAGCTTTCTCTTTGACCTGTGATTCTCAGAGAAGCCATTCCACAAAGAGTAACTGAGTGCCACTGTGTGTCAGGCTGCTCCTTCTGGCGCAGCCCTTGGGGTAACAGCAAGACCGCCTCCTGCTTACAGTTCTCCAATACCCTAAGCTGATTCTCTGGATGCTATGACCAGAGCCTCCTCAAACCAGTTGGACCAATTAGATCCTTTCTTTCTTTTTTTTTCCCCCCAGCAATCGCTCCCCAAGTCCATGCCCATGGATTGTACATACAAGCTCTCCCGCTTCACCCTTTCATATATTCTTCTTTTATTTTTTTCCAATTAGATCCTTTCTTGAACTAAGCTTGCCTTTATTCACACTTGAGTCTAGAAAGTACAATTCCCATTGACTGCTGAACCCCAAATTTGTGTTTCATATGCACTTTCATTTGAATGAGCAAGATGTAGTCTACAGTCAAAGAGGAGAGCAGACAATGCATGCTGTAAAGGATATATGTCTTCCCCAAGCATCACTTCCTTAGAGGATCAGTCATTCTCATTCCCTAGTTATTCTAAGATCACATGGTTCTAGAGAGGCAAGATCCTCCCCCAACCTCAGGAGTAAGGACATGACCCAGGCCTAGCCCATTAGATTACTCCCCACCTCTGAGCACAGCAACTGGTTCAGAGACAGACATATGACTCAAACCACACCAGTCACAGTCTTCTCTAGGCTTTTGTTGGAGCTACAGGAAAAGATATATATATGCTCTCTCCCTCTGTATTGGTGAATTCTAAGGGTGGCACTGGTTTCAGGCTGCTGGTGCCCATTTGGCTGCCATGTACAGAATGTCTGTCTAATAATGAAGCAATATAGCAGCCTGCAAAGCCAGTAGTAGACAGTCTACACCTTAATGCATCACTTGAACTCATGGATGTAGTCTTCCTGAAGCAAGTCTATTTTTTGTTAGAGATGTTTAAAGTAGAAAGCTACCTTTCAGTTGTCTGATAGAAGATCCTTATACTACCTCTATTTCATTCCCTGCCACAAAATACATTGGGAGAAAAGTTATGGAAATGCGTAAGAGTTGTCCAAAATTCCCTTTTTCACTTCTAGAGCTAAACACAAGATCCCAGACCTCTCAAGAACAAGAATCAGGAGCCACTCTCATTCTAAAAACAGCAAGTCAACTAAATAATTGCTAAAGAGGTTTAGGGATATTCGAGGCATGTCCCTAAATCTTTGGGAGCATCTGGACAAGTATTTACTGTGCTCTCTCCCCCATTTTTCCTGGGGCCACTATCAAAATAAATGGGCCAAGGTACGTCAGTGGCACGACAGGACCCAGTGGCATGTCAGGGGAAGAGTTCTTTACCCCTTTGCCTGCTCCATTCCTTCCTGTCCTCATTGTTAGTGGAAAGGAAGTTAAACTGTAAGAATTAACCAGAAGCAGTAAGGAACTGTCTTGTGGCAGCTTTCTTGGAAGAATGGAAGAATCTTCCTTCTTCCCCCCAAGTAGGGGCCAGCCCCAAATCTTACAGGTTCTGATGATGACACTGAGCCTGAGAGGGGGAAGCAGGGGGTAGAAAAGTAAGAGAGAAAGAAGTTAAAGGAAACTATTAGAAAAACAGTGAAAAAGAATCTTCCAAGAACAAAACAGCATCATGAAGAAGCCAATAGGCTGAGCAAAACATAGAAGAGGGATGACAGGACTTGAGGACCTGAAGCCCCCAATCAGAGCAGGCAGTTCCCTGGGCAGGTGATGGGCTTCTCCATTCAGGAGAAGTGACCCTGCCCAAGGGAGTGTGGAAGCTGGTTGGCTCCCAAATCAGAGCACAGACCTGCCTGATTGACTCTGCTGTCTAGTTGTGACTCAAGGGTTCTTGCAGTCAAGATGCTTCTATAACTGGTAAAGCCATGGAACCGCAGCCTGTGGCCTTATGCTAACAAGGCTATTTAAACCCTTGCTGGCAAGGAAAGCACAGCTGTTCACCAGATGCCTGTTGAAGAAGCTGCCTATGCGCTTTCTCAGAGGACCTTTATTCCTCTACACATTCTGGACACAGAAATAGGGGATGTTGTTCCTAATGTTCATTATCATTGGGCATTAATCATTACCACTATACTCACAAAATCCTTTACAGTCATTTGGGTTGCTCAATATTCTACTATTTGGGAGAGGTGCTCTCTTAAGCTGGATTTCCCAGAAACAGAGCCTGAGACAAAATTCAGGTCCTATGATTTATTGAGGTGTGCCTTTAGGAGAAAGAGAATGAAGAAAGCAGAGAAATGGTAGGAAGAAGAATGTGATTGCAGCTTTGTATCTTGCTTCAGCCTGATCCCACAGTACCAAAATAATTGATCTTTCCTTGATGTAAAGGGGATAGTCTTTGTAACCCCTTGGCTAAAAGCTGTAGGGAGGTACAGAAGGGGTCTTCCATCCACCAAGAGCAATTTTCTGAAGAAGAGCAGGCATCTGTGAGCCACTAGAACCCAACACAGCAGCGGAGAAAATGGACACACTGATGTGTAAATGAGATTTGGGCCAGGTACCAACAGCATTCACTAGAGCTACTATATTAGTGAGCTGTGGTTGCCATAAAAAAATACCAGAGACTGAATGGCTTAAATTTATTTTCTCATAGTTCTGAAGGTTGGAAGTCTGAGGTCAAAGTGCCAGTGTGGTTGAGTTCTTACAAGGGCTTTCTTCCCAGCTTGCAGAAGGCTGCCTTCTTGCTGTGTACTCACGTGGTATGGATGAGGTGGGAGAGATTACATAGCAGCCCCTCTGGTGTCTCCTCTTATAAAAGCACTAATTCCATCATGACAGTCCCACCCTCACAACCTCACCTAAACCTAATTACCTCCCTAAGGCCCTTCTCCAGATATTATCATATTGGGGGTTAGGGTTTTTTCATATGAATTTTAGGGGGATACAATTCAGTCCATAGCAGCTACCATTTTGTAAACAGGAAAATGAGATAACTGTTAGCCAGATTTGTTCAATAAGAGCCATTTTCCTTGCACCTAAGTTCTTCTGGAATCCCATTTATTGACTGATGCAGAAGTTAAACTCCAACAAGGTGAGCCAGGCCTAGGATCTCCCAACAGTTTTTTTTCCCCTCAATCTCATCAGGTACTGCTTCTTACTCTGAGAAAGTCAGACTGTGATTGTTTGCCAGTAACAGTCTTTGGTAAGTATTCTGTAGGTAACAGCAGAGGCATCTGTGTGTGATCCTATCCAGCTCAGGCTTTGAAGCTCAGGAGCAGAGCCATTAACATTCTCTTCAGCCACAGACAATTCTCTTCAGCCGTTGTTGGTCTCTTTTTTCTTCCCCTCCCAACCTTTTCATCAAGAGCAGCAGCTTTCTTGTTCCTAGAACCTTTCCTTCTCTTCAGAGATCTCTGGGCTCCTGGGAGGCCTGTAGCCAAGATACTCGTCAGATACTTCTGAATTCCCAATGAAGAACAGACTGTGCTGCCTGCTCTGCAGCTAAGAACCCAAGCAGGCCCACCTCCTCTCACTATAGGATTGAGCAAGGACCAGCTAGGAAGTCACCTTCCTGCTGGCTCCCTGGGCCATCTGCAGTGGTTAGACCTGGGGTTATGGAGGCTACCTTGCTGAGTTCCCCAATTCACCCTTACTTCTGCATTTGGGTTATTTACATAAAGAAAGTCGGATGGGAGGGGAGAGTCACAGGCCCTGCCCTCAGAGAGTAGGAATTCATCCACTGCCCATCCTCATTTTGAAGCCCCTTTCGATTCTATGGGAGGAGGTGGGGAAGACTCTTCATTTCATAGAAGGGGTTCTGTAGGCCTGAGAGGGGCAGAAGAGAGTTCTCAGTGAGAGCGCCATTCATACCTCCTTTATTTATTAAGAGCTGCCGTATATCCAGCTACTTCTTAAAAATAGAAAGAAGTAATCTCAGAGAAGCGTAAATTCTACTACTGGCCCCAAAGTAAATTTCCTAAGCAATCTACAAATTTTAGTAAGAAAAACTCCAGCGCCTACATTCCAAATAGACAAGAGTGAGTTAGGCAGGCAGTAATTCAGTTTCATTGTCCAAACTTTCCTCTTAAGACCGTCCTTCCCCATTAAGAGCCACTGCTGTATTTCTGTGTCTTCCCCAAGGTTTTTCAGGGGTGAGAGGATTGTGCCATACACCCCCACTGCCCAGGACTTGATTCTGTCATCTCTATATCTTCCTATGCCCCACAGTTATCTCAGGCATACAAGCACAGTCCTTATAATTGCTTCTGTAGTAATTCCAGAGAAGCATATGAAAACAACTTTCCCAGGATCATATTTTACCAAACTCTTCTGCAGACAGGACAACAGTTACAGCAATGAGGTGCAATCATTTGTATTCATTTCCTGGTCCCCTCCAGCCACAGGCTGGGCCCGGCATTACCCAGCATCCCAGCTCAGGTGGGCCCAGAGGCACAGAAAAGGACTGCTACTCCACCTGCTGGCTCAACAGCAGCTCTGGGCTACAGCCTTTGAATCCCTCACAAGGCAGGCTTTGGCTCTGAACCAGGAGACTGAAACGTCTTTTGATCATGATAAAGATATTCAGCCATTTTGTCAAAAGTGATGACATCTACCCGCTCCTACCTTAAACCCACAGATACAGACACAAATACAACTGGAAAACACAGAGCCAAGGATTATTGATTGAATAGGAGCTGGCTATGCTCTGAACAAGCATGGCTTTAAGGGCTATAGCAGGGACCTGCATATAACAAGAAAATAGCTCCAAACCAAGGCAGGGAGTGGTTAAGATGGAGTTTAGAAAAACACTGATGAACTCAGCATTTTCTTTTCTTCTTTCCATTAAGCCCTTCATCTCAACTCCTTTTTTATGGGAAAAAAAAAAAAAAAGATTCCTCTGCAGATTATTTAACTATTCCCAGGGCCTGTAGTCCACCCAGAGTCATTTTATGCTCACAGTTCCTTATTTCTCCATCCTTACCGAGGCAAAGGAAGGGTAGAGGTCCATTTTATAGATGAAGACAATTAAGGTTCCTCAACAGAAGAGTGATGGAGAAAACAATATTGCCTACACTTACCCAGAAATTAATTACTTGGTTCCTAAAATCAGTAACTACAGTAACTACATGGTTTTATTTGGAAGTTGACAGGCTCCACTATGTAGCATCCATGTCATACCAAAGTGAGGTACCAGCAAAGATGTTAATTTTCAGAGAAACCAATTGAAAAAACAATTATAAAACCCTAAAACCTTCACCCATGTCAAGGGAAAAAAAGAAGCTGGTGAATATTAAGAGAAAGTTTTTGGAAAGGATTTATTTGGTGAGAAGTGTTGGTGTGCAATGGGTAGCTGCCTCCAAAGAAAGGAGGGTACCTGTATTTCACCACAAGCCTAATTAGAAGGGTTTCAAGACAACCTCTCAGAGAGCTTGATATGTGTCTCTTGCAGTTAGAGGGGCAGACTGGACTAATTTCTGACCCCAGCCCAAGAAATTTAGGGGTCACTGTATGGGCTAGCAACTGTTTTGCAATACTGGAATCTGCCCATAGTCTCAGAACTCATATGAGCAAAGAACCTGTTTCTCATGGAGAAACTGAAAATGAACTGTTGAATTATAAGGAGCTATAGAGGAAGAAAGCAGCTGACACATACAGGTCAAGAGTGTGTGTGTGCCTGTGCACGCACGTGTGTGTGTGTGTGTGTGTGTGTGTCAGGTACTATAGATCTCCAAAGAACCCACAAAAGTGCCCCAGCAGAAAACCAAATGTAAACACTGGCCACTCCTGGAGAGCACAAAGCCACCTTCAACACTACGAGGCAAGGAAAATATTTCCTGCCACCTCTTACTTCCTTGCTCTAATTCTGGAAGGGTCTGAAACTTCAGGAAAAAAAGAAGGACTATTTCCCCTCTTTTCACTTGCAGCAAGACCTAGATGGGGAAGGACAAATAGCTGAATCTTGGAAAAAACTGGAAACATTGACAATACCTGGAATGAGCAGGTTATGTACTTAACTGAGATCACGTTTTACCTTGAAAAGTGACTGTAGGGCTTCCTAATACCTGCAAAAAAAGCATTTGTCCAGGAGCAGAGTTAGGACCATCCCTACTGAGCAGGTGTAAGGAATGGTGGGAGCCAAAAATAAAGTTTCTTTTATGATTACACCCTATGAGTCCTACTTGTCACTGTTCCAGTTACAATTGTAAAAGTTGTTCCTCAACCTTTATTTTAAAAAGTAATAAAAACACCAACAAAGGGGTCATAACAAGTAGAGCTGTTGTCAGAGCTAATAGTTCTCCTTCACATAACAGCACTCTAATGTCCTTGTGGAAAATGAAGCCTTTGGATTCAAGTTCTGCCCACTTCTCCCCTTTCTTCTTAATTTCCCAAAGTATCCTGTTTCCTCCTCTGTTACCCTGCAAGTATGTACCACAGTTCTTTTTTTATTTTTTTAAGGCTCCTGTTTCTTTCTTTCTTTTTCTTTTTTTATAATTTTATTTATTTTTAGATAGAGGGAAAGGGAGGGAGAAAGAGAAGGAGGGAAACATTGATGTGTGAGACTTATCAACCAGTTGCCTCTCGCGCCCCCTCAGCTGGGGACCCGACGCAAAACTCAGGCATGTGCCCTGACTGGGAATCGAACCAGAGACCTTCAGTTCACAGGTCGGAATTCCTGAGCCACACCAGCCAGGGCACATACCATAGTTCTGAGCAAAGTTACTTTTAACAATGTCCTAAAACCTCCTGTGCTCGTCCTGACTCACACCCTGCCTATCCTCAGGGACAACACAGGGAGTTAGAAGCTTCTCCACAGTTTCAGAGTCTCCTCCATGGTAAAACTGCCATCTTCTCAATTTCACCTCCTGATGAGATACATCCACATACAAAGCACTGTATACAAAGAAAATTATACAGATGGATTCTCTGCTCTCCAGTAAAGTACAGCTTAAAACAGCTAACATTAAACAGACAAGCATAAATGTATAGATAGCAGAAAAGCAGCAGTAACCCACACATGAATGAACAGTAAGGGAAACGCATGATTAAGAGGGGAAGCAGAATTGGCAAATGAATGTTTACTGAACAGCTACTAGGTGTCAGGCATAGGACTAGATTCTGGCAATAAAATTTTCAACAGAACAGATCGAGTCCCTGCATATGTGGAGCTTTCAAAATACCGGAAAGCTAAACACTAAACAAAACTTTACTAAAAAGTAGTTTAATGAATATAAATGCACAAAGTGCTGTGGCAGATAATATTCAGGGCTGGTCTGGGCATTAAGAATCTAATCTAGTCTAGGGGTTAGAGAAGCTTTCCTAACACAAGTGACCTGGAATAGGGTTAGACAAATGGCTGGTGGGGGGTACAGTGATCTAAGTAGAACAAAGGGCATATGGGAAGGCAGAAGGAACTGAAAGAAGGCCTGTGTGGCTGGACTAAATCGATCTATCAAGAGGGAAAGGGGCCAAGCTGAGGAGGCGAAAGGGATCAGCAGGAAGCTGGGGAATTTTAAATGTTGATTAAGAACAAAGCAAGTAAAAATTACAGAATCAAAGATTTGAGGGATTGAAGAAACTTAAAGATCTCAGTCCAGCTACCCACACAACACTGGAATCCTTTCTGCCTGTTTCCTATAACTGTATCAACATGAATGGAGGCCAGATAGGGCTTGGCATGGGGTCACAGGTGGCTGATGTAAGGGAGTAAGTGAAGTATCCAAGGAGCTGCAAGGGCTGAGGCAGAGGGCTTTTGGTTCCATTGCTCCATCCCCAGATGTAGGGGACTGCTCCTTGTGGTTTTGGGAATGTAGCCCAAGCTGTGAGCCAGGCCCCACCCTGGGAAGGCTTCTAAGTCTCAGCAGAAAACTGAAAGGCTGTGCGGCAGACAGGACCAAAGGCCACTCAGAGGGTTCCCATGGTAATTGGATTTAAAGAATGCTTATTATGCTTTAGAGCTTGCTCTGTTTTTCTTATCTCTTAGTTAATTATAAGCAATATCTAGCTAAAAATGTATGAGGCCTTGTACCTGATGTCAGCATGGCATCAGGATGTTTAGCAGACCCTAAAACCGACTGGTCACTGTATTCTCTATATTGATATCTGTAATCAGTAACTGTCAAATGTAACCCAAGCATCTAAAAGCTTATTGATGATTCATAAATCTTTACCTTGTAAATCTCCCGAATCTCCACCTCAATAAGAGGCATGGGAGACAGAAGTTCAGCACTCTTCTCCTCTAGAGAGATCAGCTGCCTCCTATCCCTCCAGACAAAATACAGTGTCCTGGATAAATCTGTTCCGCTGTGGTCATAAAACCTCTGCTGGACAGGGAGTTTCCAACTGAGCCAGGGTGTTGGAGGCAGCTCAGCCTCACCCAGAGTATGAGTTGGAACTTTCTGAGTAATCAGTTTGCTTATTTGTGTGAAGACAACCTCATAGGGATTGGCCAAGGAGATGCAGATGGCAACCAGAGCTTGGTGGAAGGAGAACCACTCTGAGCAAATGTCAGACAGGTTGGTTCATTTAAGAGGGCTTAGCTAGTTTGCATTCATGATAGAGAAACCTATTGTGAAGGGCCAGACAAGGCAAGGCAGCCTACAAAGAAGCCAAAGGAAAGCAAAGTCAGAACGCCCACCACCCAGTGGAGTGCTGGCCCATTTACTCTGAGAGTAAAATTAGTTCATCACTGTTAGGGCAAATGCTTCTCATGTTGAAGGCAAGACAAGGAGGCTACTTCTTGGTGGTACAAACCAATAAAACACTCATGTTTTTATGTCAGGAATGAAACCTGGACCCCTTTTCCCTTCATTTTCCTGCTTCTCACTGTGTGGCAGAGCTGGGTGTGCTCAGAAAGGGTCCCATGTCCATGTGATTATCATCATTAATCCACATTTAATAATAAGCACCCCACACTATAAAGACCCCTTTGGTGGCTCAAGATACAAGAAAATGGAGGTCTCCGCAGTTGAGAGGCTCACAAGTCCAGATGAGGAAGACAGAAACATGAATCAGAAGATAAACCATAACCTCAGACACTAAATGGATGTACACAAAAGAGCTAGGCTCTTTTTGTTAGAGTTTAAAGTGAAAGAGTTTATTAGTGAAGGAGTGGGACAGAGAGAAGGCTACTCCATAGACAGAGCAGCCAAGAGCTAGGCATTATGAAGGACTAGATCATTGTGGAATGGATTAACCCCCAAGCTTTCTGAAGGAGCTGGCATTTGATCTGGGAGTCACATTGGAGTCAGGTTTGTTGAGGAGGTGGGAAAGTGTTGGGGGATAGGAGAAAAGGAACTGGATCAGACCAAGGGCTTCTGACAAAGGAAGGAGTAATAGGAAATCAGATTTGAAAGGTAAAGAAAATCATGAAAAGTCCTAATGGCAGACAAATGCACTTGGATCTTTCATTTTATTATGAAGACAGGGAGAAGGCACTGAAGGTTTCTGGGCAGGAGTTTTAGAATAACTATGTTGATTGAAATGTGCAAAATAATTTGAATGAAGAAGAGGGTGGGGGAGAAAGGCAAGGAAGCCCACTAGGAGATCAACATATGGCAGGATTTGATAACTTAATATTTTTTCTTTTCTCTCTTTTTTCTTTTCTTCCTTCCTTTCTTTCTTTCTTCCTGAAAAAAACAGATTAAAGAACTTTCCCATGGAAATTTAAGGAAAAGGAAATAATATTTTGGTCATAGTGATAAAAGTTTGGGATTTAAAAAACCATCAAGATTACTGTAAAAGTACAATAAAAGCTAGAGCTTGAGGACAGGCCTCAGAGCAGCAAGATGCAGGGAAGTGCTCCAAGCAGACTAGAGACTCCCCTAGAATAGGCCTTGCTGCCTGGCAGCACCTGAGGAAGGAACACAACCCTAAAGAAGGCTGGTTCTATGATGTAATTAGGAGACAGGAGCCTAGACCACAGAATTCACAGCTTTGCCAAAGAGTCAAGGAGGAAGAACAGGCAGAACCTGGACTGGAAGGGATGGTGCGAATGACAAAGCAGCAAGCATCTTGGCAATAAGCAGCAATTCAAAGCCCCCTCTAATCTCCTGGCAAAATATAAGATCCTGGAACCAGAATTCAAGCCTAAAGATGTTAAAACTTCCTACCAGTCAGATGGGATAGAAGCATATAATTGGAGTTTAACTTTAAGATTTTAAATAAATGTGAAACTTCCCAGATACATGAATTTATAAACTGGGAATCATACCTGCTATAATTACTATAGTTCAAGCGCAAAAGGATGACACCTAGAAGAAAAAGACATAAAAGTCCTAGAGATTTTATGCAGGAATAAAGAACAGGACTTGATCTGCCCAGAATCTAAAGAAAATCATAGCACACACTGAGAATGCAGGAAGTTCTCTCGCCTCTGTCACTGTCTACCTTTAGGCATCCCTGTAGGGGACTTAAGTAAATGCTTTACACCTTAGTCAGTCTTAGCATCCATAAATTATGATGAAATGCAACTTTAAAAAGCTTTGTTCTCTCCCAAGGCTATAAGTTAGTGCGCAGGTATAGAGGGTAATAATAGAAAAAAAAATGATGAGACTTAAGTCACTGATTTTCTACATGTCAAATAGGATGGGTACTAGCAATACCAAGATTAACAAGGCTGTTCTTGTCTTTGAGATGCTCACAGTTTAGGGAAAGAGATGGACATGCTGACAAATAATTAAACTGCCTTATGTGTGTCATAGCAGAACTGTGGATAAATGTTCTAGAAGCACAGAGGATCAAATGACAAGCTCAGCCTCAGGAACCCAGGGAAAGCTTTACAGAGAAGGTGAGAATTAAGTGGGTTTTACAGAGTGAGTAGGAGCTCAACATTTGGATAAGAAAGAGAAGAGCATTCCATGTCATGGGAAAGGTATACACAAGGCATGGAGGCATAAAGAAAAAGTGAGTTTACAGTGGAGGAGGGGGAGAAGGGATGAAAAGGAAGTTGGAGGAATGAGCTGCCTAGTATTTTCAAAAGATTAATTAAATTACAAAGGTTATCAGCAAACAACAAGTGCTGGCAAGGACATGGAGAAAAGGGAAAACTTGTGCATTGTGGATGGGACTACAAATTGGTACAGCCACTATGAAAAACAGTATGGAGGTTCCTCAAAAAACTAAAAATAGTTATACCACTTCTGGGTAGGTATGTGAAGAAATCCAAAACACTAATTCAAAAAGATATATGCACTCCAATGTTCATTGCAGTATTATTTACAATAGCCAAGATATGAAAGCGACCCAAGTGCCCATCAACAGATGAGTGGAGAAAAAAGTAGTTAGAACATATCCACAATGAAATATTACTCAACCATAAAAAAGAATGAATCTTACCTTTTGTGACAACATGGATGAACCTTAAGGATATTATGCTAAGTGAAATAAGTCAGATAGAGAAAGACAAATGCCATATGATTTCACTTATATGTGGAATCTAAGAAACAACATAGCCTTGACTGGTATAGCTCATTGGGTTGGACGTTGTCTTGCAAACTGAAAGGTCACCTGTTAGATTCTCTGTCTGGGCAGATGCCTGGGTTGTGGGCCAGGTCCCTGGTTGGGGGCACACAAAAGATAACTGAGCAATGTTCCTCTCCCATAAAAGTGTTTCACTCCTTCTCCTTCTACCTCCTTTCCCCTCTCTTTAAAAAGAATTTTAAAAAATATTTAAAAAAATAAAATAAAGAACAGTATAGTCCTGGCCGAGTAGCTCAGTTAGTTAGAGCAATGTCCTAATATGCCAAGGTTGTGGGTTTGATCCCTGGTCAGGGCACATACAAGAAGCAGCCAATGAATGCATGGGTGGGTGGAACAACAAAATCAATGTTTCTCTCTCTTTCTCGCTCTCTCTCTCTTCCTCCCTTCCTCTCTCTCTCAAATCAATAAATAAAAAAACTTGAAAAGATTATTAAAAAAAGAACAATAAAAATGAATAAACAAAACAGAAGACTTATAGCTACAGAGAACAAAGTGATGGTTGCCAGATGGGATGGGGGAGGGGGACTGGATGAAAAAGGTCAAGGTATTAAGTACAAATCAATACTTACAAAATAATCATGGGATGTAAAGTATAGTACAGGGAATAGGGTCAATAGTATTGTAATAAATATGTATGGTGCCAGGTGGGTACTATAGTCATTGGGGGATCACTTCATAAATTATATAAATGTCTAACCACTATGCTGTATATCTGAAACTAATATAAAATAATAACTATAATAGACAAATAAAAATAAATAAGTAAATAAATAAATAATTTAAAAATCACAAAGGTCACATACATGATTTTGCAAATCCACTAGTAAGTTAGGACCTATTTCTAAGTCTCAGAGTTGGGATTCACAGGGTTAATGGGGAAAAGAAGAAAACTTGATTGCACTCTATCTAGAACTGCCTCCTACAATCATGATGAACACAGGAGGGGAGGCTGTTCACATATACACACCAAAAGGACTTGTGTGGTACACCAAAGAGAAGTCACAGGTCATCTGTGACATCATATGGCCCTCTGCTGTAGACTACATAAGGGGTTAGAGATACTTAATTACCCTTAGAGTACTTTACAGCCTCAGGCAAAGCTTCATGTTTCTATTCTTCTCTTTGAAGACCTCACCAAAAGCACTCATATGTTTTCCTTCTTCAATAATATCAAACCTCACAGCCTTCTTCACCTACCAAATAAGCAACTCTCAGGGAAAACAATTCAGTTTAATAATCACATTCCAGTCATGTGGATAAAACTTGGGAACTTAAAGGAGCACATCACAGTGCACAACTTTCAGTCCCGGGTAATCACTTCTCTTCATGCCTTCCTCCAACTTTGGCTCTGAAGACACAGGCAGTGTGAAAGAGGGCTATGCTTGCCTATTATCCATGGTAACTTCATATAAAATAATGACACAGGAAGAAAATACCCCCCAAAACTTCAAAGATTTTTTCCTAATAATGTGCCTGCTTCAAGATTTACTGAAACATCTGAATTTCATTTTCACCACTATAAAGTCTGGATTGCAAATGTACAGGTTATGTATTTTGTGATGGGTTTCTGACAGAATTCAGGAATTGGAGAAGAAAAAATATTATTATTGATAGATTCTTTGAGAGTGAAGAGAGGGTCCTAAAAAACTGACTTCAACTAAAAAGAGAAAGGTAATATAAAAATAAAATAAAATAAAATAAAAAATGCACTTGATCTTGAAAACAATCATTGAGACTCACATTTTTGTGTTTAATAACCACCTTGAATTGGTCTGCCTCAGCAGACAGAATGATTCTGGGCTACCTTTGCATGATTTATGGCATTCATGAACTTGGCAACTACATCAGTTTTTCTAAACTTGGCACCGAACACCATCTGCATGTTAAGTGAAGACTTATGATTTATAAAACTCAGCTCCTTATGCAGAGGTACATGAATTGTCTTATATGTGCAGTCTATAACATCCACGACAGATAAGGAGGCAGCTATGTCACAGAATTTATGGCTCCTTCTTGCCAAAGCTGAAGTTTGAGAGAAAAACAAGAGAAATAACTGACCCTTTAGAGAAAAATAGCTTTAGCTAATCATTACTCCCCAAATGATGAACCAGCTGTAGCCCACAACTATATCAGTGGAAGTCACTTTAATCACAGCACTGAACTATGTCTACATTTTGAATGTGGCAGTAATAGACAGAACCTAAGTGACTCTTTGGAAATATCAAGCACTTTCTCAATTTAATTTTTCCCCCAGTTTGGTGTCCAAGACCTCTTGCTGAGATTTCTCATCAAGTAGCCCAGACAGATGCACAGACGTGGAGAGAAAATTCAGTACCTTGGTATGCTCAATGGCTTCCTGCATGCAACCTCAAAGTGAAGAAAAGGAAATGCTTGTTTAGGTTCTGAAATACAGCTTGTTTTCATAGATATTTTAGAAATGCAGCAGATCTCCATACACTGCAAAAATAAAAAAAGTAGAAGCACAGAAGATTCAGTAGAATAAACTTATGAATCTCAAGAAAGAATGAGATTATATAGACAGCCATTAAAAATGACAAGTATATGGGGCCAGGTTGACAAGCAGATATCTTTAGATAAGAAAATGCTAAGCATAAAAAGCAGAACACAAAAATGGTAAGCATACATACCAACTAGAAAAAGGCAAAGTGACAGAAAAAAAAAAATGTTTTCTGCCTAGAGATTTTCAATATTATAAAGCTTAGTGAAAAACAATAAAATTTAAGTAACTTACTTCCAAATATCCCTGTCAATCAGAAAACAGACACATATAAATGGCTGCTAACTGCCCTGAATCCAAGAAGTACCTACCCTGTCGCTGTCTCCTCTGCAGAGTTCCTGAACAGCATTCCGCCCTCCCTGGCCTTTGAGAGTTTAGAACACCAGCACTCAAATACCTGACAGCAACAGAAGAAAGCTGAAAATATAAGTAGGAGTAGGAAAATTACTTGGTAAAAAGGAATGTGGGGAACCCACTTCCAACTTTAATAACTAATTATTAAGTCACTTGATTTCTGAAATGTGTCTGGCATTTGTCCAGTTCTGACCTTCAGCTCTAATAATATCCTATGTCTACTTGTCTTAATGTGGTTGCTCTAACTCATGAAAATGATGTTCTACTCACAAAATAGAACAACACTTTATTTATCAGGAACATTGAAGCCTCTTTGGCCACTAGGACTATATCCAAGAGCAGAGCAGATGCACAGGGAAGAACTGTATTTTGATTCAGGAACTCAGTCACTACTACTCATTAAGCTACCTGCAGACAGTTGACCACTCAAATGCAGCTGCTGTTTTCCAGGGTTGAGTTCTAGTGTTCTGTTGGCTGCTTTTAATCCTGAGAGGGAACACCCTAGCTCAGGCCAGGGAGTCAGGCTAAAAATGGAATGAGAGAGAAGTGAGGAAGCACTACACACACACACACACACACACACACACACACACACACACATACACACACACACACACATTCTGGCACAGCAGCCTGGAGCAGAGCAGTCTTCCTTCTGGGAAGCCATGCAGAGCTGCAGAGAGCCCACAGAGTCCCATCCACAGCTTCTGTGGAGTCACCTTTGCACTTCGCCATGCTCAGAAACAGTTCATGATTCTATGATGGAAGACATGTTTATAAGACCCATGGGCAGTTGTCATGCTCACAGATTCCCCCTTTCTTCTGAATGGGTCACAGGATTCCTTCCAGGTAAATTGCTTGTTTCACATCATGTAACACAGACACACAGTCACCACCCCCACCCCAACTGCTAGTTGAATAAAACGAGAAATTGGCACTTAAACCAAAGGCCTATGAGCTGATGCTTGAGACAACTTGGTACTTTCCTATGCCTTTACTCTGCCCAATAAAGGCTCTCTATAGGAATAGTGTAAGTTAAGCCACACAGAATAGTAGCAAGGGAGGTCCAAGCAGCCCAAGGGATACACTGAGGTACAGGAAGGACACATTCCAATATATTTATATTTATTTTTATCTTTTACATTTTTATTTTCTATTTTTATATATGTTTAATAATAGTACTACATATACATACAATTGACCCCTGAACAACATGGATTTGAATTGTGTGGGTCCACCTATATGTGGTTTCTTTTCAATAAATACCATAAATATATTTCTTTTCCTTATGATTTTCTTAATAACATTTTCTTTTCTCTAACTTACTTTGTTATAAGAATACAGTATAGAATACATATAACATACAAAGTGTAGCAGACTGTTTCTGTTATTGGTAAGGCTACCATTCAATAGCAGGCTATTAGCAGTTATTGACTGCCTGGAGAGGGTGGTCAGCACCCTAATCCTCACGTTGTTCAAGGATCAACTGTATACAGTTTATAAATACATAAATATACACATAATGGAGGTGTGTATTCAAATATTTTTTAATAGGGATGTGTAATGAAAAACTTTGGAGATCAGAAGACACAACTGTGCTTGAGGTGTTTCTATGTAAGGTGTAGTCCTGATTTTCCCAGCCCACCCCCATCAAAATCCCCTGTGAAAGTTGTATACAGATTCCTTGACCCACCATAGTCTATAGGATCTGAATCTCTAGGAGTGGGATGCTTTACAGAGCTTCCTAGTCTAATGCTACTGGAGTTTGGGAACTACTGCAATAGAAGAATTAGAGAAGCGGGCAGAAACAAGATGGGCTATGGAAGGGGTAGAGTCAGTGCAGCTGGGAACATCAGAAGCCCACTTATGACTTCCAGCCAAGACGGAGGTCTAGACAGACAAACTGCATCTCCATCCAAAACTAAGAAGGAATACAACTACCTCAAAACTAGAGACAACCAAAAGTTACAGAAAATTGAGCAGCATGGAAGTCCAACAAACAAAGATATAAAGAAGAAATACTCATCCAGACAGGTAGGAGGGGCAGAGCTGAGGTGGAGAGGATGCGGTGTGGTGGCTGCAGCAGCGGTAGCGGCAGCAGGCCGCTGGAAAGTGCAGTCACACATTTTAAAAAGCAGGGAGGGACACCTGGTGGGTGCTCCCAGCACCAGACCAGACCTCACAGCTCACAGTTCCAGCACTGGGGAAAATAAAGCCTCATTGCTTCTGACTGTGCAAACCAGTGGGGGTTGGGGCAGAGAAAGAAACTGCCGGTCTCTCAGCAGAGTCCATTTGTTTGAAGGGCCCCCACGGTCCTAGAACGTCCGCAGACCCACCCACTCTGGGAACGACAGCCAGGGCGACAGCTAGAGAGGTTCCAGTCCCATATGGGAAGTGAAAGAAGTGCCTGGAAAAGGGGCGAGTGCTGGGCAGGTGGTATTGTTCCCTCTCAGACCCCTCCCTCACATACAGCACCACAACGCGGTGAAACGGGTCGCACTGCACTGATGAATACCTAAGGCTCCACCCCTTACAACATAACGATGAGACAGCTCTACCTAAGACACAGAGGCAAACAAACACAGGAGCCTGTGAAGATGAGGAGACAGAGAAGTATGGCCCAAAAGTGGGAATGGATCAAGGTTCCAGTGGGAGAACTAAGTGACGAGAAGATAGCCAACCTAACAGACATAGAGTTCAAAACACTGGTGATAAAGATGCTCACAGGCTTGACAGTTATGCTTAAGTACAGCAAATGCATAAGGGAAGAAGTGAAGGCTATGCTAAATTAAATGAAGGAAAATCTACACAAAACCAATGGGGAAAGGAAGGAAACTGGGGTTCATATCAATGATTTGGAACATAAGGAAGAAAAAAACAGTCAACCAGTACAGAATGAGGAAACAAGAATTGAGAAAAATGAGGAGAGGTCTAAGAACTTTTGGGACAACTTTAAACGTGCCAACATCCGAATCATAGGGGTGCCAGAAGGAGAAGAGGAAGAGCAAGAAATTGAAAGGTTATGTGAAAAAATAACGAAGGAAAACTTCCCAAATTTGGTGAATAGACACACAAGTCCAAGAAGCACAGAGTCCCAAACAAGTTAGACCCAAAGAGGCCCACACCAAGGCACATCATAATTAAAATTCAAAAGTTTCATGAGAAAGAGAGAATCTTAAAAGCAGCAAGAGAAGAGCAGACTTACCCACAAATGTAAGGGATAAAGAAGCCAGGGACTCTCAAACCAGTAGGAGATAATTAACAGATGAATCATGGAAAAGGAGCCAGGAAATGACATTCCGCAGCACTTCACACATATCTCTGAGATCAAAAGGAGGAAGACTGTCATCACCAAATACAGAGAAAAGGAAAGATGTAGCTAGATAACTTTGCAAATAAGTTGGAGATAGACCAATAACTAGATTACCCTTAATCACACCCTTAGTTAAGTAGTTGGCCCTGGCTGGTTTGGCTCAGTGGATTGAGCGTCGGCCTGCGAGCTAAGTGTCGCTGGTTCGATCTTCCAGTCAGGGCACATCAGAGAAGGAAAACTCTGACTCCAAAAAACCTCCGCTGCCTTGCAGCATACCTCTTCAGGGGAAAGGCTAAGGGAGTAAACCCGGACAGAAAATCCGGAGCCGGAGTCCCTAAGGCGGTTTGACGTTGTAGTCAACACCGGCAACTCCTGCGGCGCACCTGAAGCCAAGCTGTATTGACTCCGTCTTTCCCTTGGATCCTTCAGCTGCGAAGAGAGGGGGAGTCTGCTGCATGGGCAACAGCAGACCCTCCATATCACCCTGCCCAGGCTCTGTAGCTTCAGCTTCACTGGAGAGGACACTCCAGCGTCATCACAAGATGTCGATTCAACACGGGAGGAGACAGAATTCGAATACCGTGTCACTCCCGAGTTGGACTGCACAGCCATTCTCGGCGTGCAGATAGACTCTTAAGAAGCTACACCATCGTCTCTCGAGGCGGATGGCTGCCAACGACGATGAGTTAAGTAGTTAATCACATCAGATTGTGAACCCAGATTAACCAGTAATGGAGAAATGAGGGAGAAGAGAGGTGGGGGAGCTAATCAGTGTTAGGGAGGGAGAGCAAATTGCATTAGTATAAAACCAGTTTTCTTTGTCTACTTCATGTGCCCCCTGGCTGGCTGTGCACCTGACTCTGCAGACTCGTGAATAAATGCCTTGCTTTGCTGCTCAAGTCCTGTGTCCCAGTGTTTTATTGTGAGCGTTTCTCACACAAAGGGGTGCCTATAAGACTATCAGCTGATTTCTGAAAAGAAACTTTGCAGGCAAGAAGGGACTGGCAAGAGGTATTTGATGTGATGAAAAGCAAGGACCTACAACCAAGATTACTCTATCCAGCAAAGCTATCATTTAGAATGAAAGGGCAGATAAAGTGCTTCCCAGACAAGGTAAAGCTAAAGGAGTTCATCATCACCAAGCCATTATATGAAATGTTAAAGGGACTTATTTAAGAAAAAGAAGATCAAAACTATGAACATTAAAATGACAACAAACTCACAACTATTAACAACTGAACCTAAAAGATAAAAACAAAATCCAACTAAGCAAACCAGAATAGGAACAGAATCATAGATATTGGGATCACTTGGAGGATTATCAGCTAGGAGGGGAAAGGGGGAGAAATGTGGAAATCGTGTAGGGATTAAGAAGTCTAATTGGTTGGTACAAAATAGACAGGGGGAAGTTAAGAATAATATAGAAAAGGGTGAAGTAAAAAAACTTATATGCACGACCCATGGACATGAACTAAGGGGGGGTCGGATTGTTGGAGGGAAGGGGGGTGCTGGGCAGAGGGGAGCAAAGGGAAAAAATATTGGGACTAATGTAACAAGATAATCAATAGAATATACTTTAAAATTGAAAAAAAACAACAACAAAAAACCAGCCCACTTCTGAGGAGAAAACCAATAGCTGGCGCCTATAAGCTGATCTTCCTGGGGCCTGACCAAGGAGGAGCCACCTTCCCACCTTCCTTGTTCTTCTAGAGCTCTGGTGCTAAAGGTACTGTATTGAGACAATGTCTGTACTTCCCTAACTAGCTTTCATTTAAATCCTCATCACTTAATGAAACCGAGGCACTTCCTCTTCTGATGTTTAAGGAGTAGGGATGTGGAATCTTAGGAACCAACAGTCCCTCACGTAGAGAGCATGTAATCCAGGTGAACTGAAAAGATAGCTGACATAATTTCACTTATGTATTTTATGGGATGAGAATGAGGTAGGAAGAAGGAATCATATTGCCCAGAGTTTTCTGTAAGCATTTAAAAAAGGTCCTGATTGAACATTTAATATGAAATCATGTGGGTGGTTTCTTAAAGGCTTACCAAGTAAAACAGAAGGCTGTGGAGCAAAAGCTATCATTGTCTGTGTGACCTTGAACAAATTACTTATTCTCTCTACTCCTCACCTATTAAATATAAGGTTAGACTTTAAGTGATCTAAGGTACTTTCGGTGTTTCTAGCACCTAAGTGCGGACTTAACTCCTAGTTCAGGGGTCCTTTTACTATATCATGCTGATCAAGAAAAAATTAAAATTCTGGCCCTTTAAACTAAAAAAATTTAGAAAAGGCTCCTATATCTTTAAGAATTAACTATTAAATGATAAAAAAAAGAATTGACTATTAAATGAATCTTCATAAAGAGAAAATCTCTGCTTTTGTCAGCCCTACCCCCACCCCCAGTAAGGACTTTATCTATAGGTTCTTGATGTATCCAATTGCCACCTGTTTCCCAAACCTGAATGAAAATCCAGAGTGAGATTGACTGATCTTTACCCTGTGCAATGAGACTGCATTATCACTGGGATGTAAATGTTCTATCTAATTAAAGTGTCATTTTATTTTGATATATTGCTGCCTTGCTTTTCTTTCAAGGTCACCTCTATTTCTTTTTCCCTCTATCTGAAGAAGGGCAGGTTGAGAGGTCACCAGGCATTGGATGAAACCTGCTAATTGTCACCACTACTGAGGACAGAGACATCACCTGACATAACACGCCCTATGCTTCAATAGGCTTGAATGGAGTGACACCATGTAATGCACTCCAATACAGTGTAGCTAATGCCAAAACAGAAAAGTGAGAACTGTTTCCTGAAATCTGCTACAGATACATGAAAAATTCCAAGGAGATCAAAAGTGACACATCCCGGCAATATGCCACATTTTTACTTCATGAAGATGGAAGGTGCCACAGCAGGATATTCATCTCAGGCAAGACTGAATAAAATGTCATCTGAGCCACCAGTTTAAAGAGATTTTACTTTAAAAATATAAACTTGATCCTATGAGTTATATTACAGATTGAGCTTTCTTTATGGTTGTCCTGGAACCTAAACTACTTAAAATTTTTAAAAAGCATTTCTAACATTTTTATTCCATTGCCTAAAATAACTGACAGTAATGGATTAGGCAGGTATTATAAAATTTATCTTCTGCATATGTGGAGGTAAAAGATCAGACCCAGTTTGGTTATGAGGCAGCAGAGCCTAGTGGTTAGCACTACAGGTTCTGGAGTCATACAGTCTGGCTTTAAATTCTGGCTTTATCATTCTATTATGACCTACATAACATACTTTTATGTGACTTACATAACATACTATTATGTGACTTACATAACAACTTTAAGCCTCAGTTTCTACGTTGGTAAAATGGGAATATCAATAGTATTTACTTGAAACTATTGTTGGAAGTATTCCATTAGCTAATGAATTTAGGACAGTATGTGACACTTAACACTTAACAACTATTAGCGATTACTATCTAATGGCAATTCTTATTAATGGCTGGGAGTTACTTAAACACTGAAACTAGTTTCCTATCTTCAAAAATGCTAAAATATCATGCCAGTTAGAATATAATTTAAAATATCTGCTCGGTCAAGTAAACATTTACTCACATGCATATAACGTCATGTACCAGCTCCTTTCACTTTCCAGTGTGACACTGAGATGACAAGAGACATGAAATACAGTACTGTGCTCTACGGTTAAGAATTATACCACCTGGCTGTGAATCTAACCATCCACTGTTACCCATTTGCACCCTTTTTCTTTTCAGATGCAGGTTCATTTCTTCAAGCCTTCAGGCTGTACTTCAGATAAATTTGCAAAGCAGTCAGTCCAGTAGCCTGTCCTTTAAACTGGGAAACACAATACAGTCCCATTCTCAGGCTCCACATCCCCCTTGTGGCCATGGCGAGAATTTGCCAGGTTCTTGGGAAAACCACCAGGAACACGTACCTACAGAATCACGGCCTCCGACATCCTTTAACTAACACTATACGATCCCTGATTCCTTTGATGAACACTTTGTAGTTTTTAAATGTACTCACCAAGAAGGAAAATAAAACGCAAACTCTAAAGATAAGTATTTGAGAGGAGAAAGAACCATTTGAGATGAGAACGTATTTACTCCAATTAATCCACTTGCCCTCCTCCCTCGCTGTCGTATACAACATAAGGATGTGAAGTTTTCAATTTCTATTTTGCTTCAATGTTTAATGTTATTTCTTTGTCATTCCTCTCTGTTCTTTTGCATCAATATATTGTTTTAGAACATTAATCTCTACAAACAGGGGTCAGCCTGTAACTTTGATGACCTTAGCAAATTTTTAAAAACATAAATGAGTGTTAAATAGACTAGAGAGGATAACATAATAAGAGCTAACACTTAAAGTGGAGGGGCACTTAAAAAAAAACCTGTATAATCTGTAACTAATGTTGTTTAAATCAGTGATTTTTTTTTTCCCCTTAAAAATCGGAAATCTGTCATAGCGCTGTCGCTACTGCCATTTACTTACAGAACCCAGTCTCTGTCCGTAGCAACCAGCACAAGATTTGAAATGGGTCTGAGGGGCCTCAATGAGACCCAACACAGCCGTGCGGGGGGAAAGCGTGAGCGCAAGTACTGTATTTTTCTCTTGAGTGTTTGCACGATAATCAGCCTAATGCAACCCTATGGCTATTATAAGTAGTTCGAAACCAGAGAACCCTGTGGTAAAATACAGAATGAACGTCTAAGGTCTTTCATGTTTCTGCAACACCAACAGGCAGCCAGAAAACGAATGAAAGACTGCGAGGAGCAACACTGTAATAAAGACCCGAACAAGATGGCGCCCTCCACGCTGACAGAAAGCAGGGAAAAGATCCATGCGCCAGGAGTGTGCACGCGCCAAGGCTAGTCCCCGGCTACATTCCGCCCAAACTCACATGCCCTGGGGCATCCAGTGAGTGCCGTAGATAGACTCCACCCCCCTTTTTCCACCACTCTCTGAGCACTAGCGCTTCAGGCACACAGCAGGATGCCAGTTGCGCAGGCGCAAGGTCCCTCCTCTCACGCAACTGACGCAAGGAGACTGTAATCGCTTCGCAATTTATCCCGTGTGACCTTGAGTCTTTGCTGCCTCCGAGGACCGGGGCTGTCCAAGGTATTGCCTTTATACTTCTCTAACCCTCCTCGACTCTCACTGTGCCCATACCTGCCGCAGCCAGAATGGAAGGACATACTTTTTCAACCATCATGGTGCGGAGTGTATTAGTTGTACACTCTGACTCCGGAAGCAGAGGTCAGGTAGTCTTTGGTCAGGCAGCGCAGGCATCGCCTCAGCGGAAGAGCAGGCCTCCAGGCCTCAGCGACCAACCCCCGCCCCCCCGCCCCACGTGGTTGGAGGTTTCCAGAAGCGTTTCCAGCGCCGCGCAGCGCAGCTAAGGCTGTCGGAGTGATTGCTGCCTCTTACTCTCACCATCTAACCGCCATGATAAACGCCAGCCGAGCCACGGCATCCCGTCTTATCGGCGCCGCAGCCTCCCGGGGCCCCACGATCCCCCGCCACCAGGTAAGAAACAGCTGGGCCTACCCCGAGGGTCTCACGGCCTTGGAGCGGCAGGCCCCGCGCCCTTCGGGGTCAGAATCCTCTGGGAGAGATCAGGTGGGAAGGAAGGTAATGGGACAGTCTGTAATCAGCGCTACAGGTTCAAGGCCTATTTCAGGGTTTTTGCCTCCGTGTCTCGGGCCTTGCTGAGTCACACCCCTTGCCAGCATGTAGTCATATTTCGCAAAGTGTTGGGTATGTGGCTCTGACAGCCCATTTGGTGGCTGATTGGACAGGTTTGGCCTTGAGAGCGAGGGATGCAGTTCTAGTTGTGGGGGGAAACGGTTGTTCTAGTTTGTACTTTGGCCTACGAGTCGAAGACTGCAGCACTTTTCTTGAAATACACTGTGCGAGGACCACATTCCTGTGATGAAATAAAGGAAGAAAGCACCTTAATAAATCGAAAGTCAAGTCAGATTCTTTTGCTTAGGAACGTTTGTGTAGTTATAGTTTCCCAGTCTTTGGGATAAGATTGTTCTATGTTATTTCAAAAAAATTAAGTAGATTAGGAAAAAGCCATGGTGCTCATTATCGTGTTAGTTCAAAAACATACATCCTTGGAGAACTGAAATTGTCTCACTGCTCTCACGTGGGGTTAAAGGAAGGGCTTGGAAGTAGGCTGAGGTTAGTTTGTAACAAAGGTCTTTCTTTGGTCCTGGTTGGAGGCCACTCCTGAAAAATTTTTTTTTCTAAACTAACTCCACGAGATTTGTAATCCTACTCCTTAAAAGCAGTTGCATGGCAGGGTCAGGGGAAATACCCTTGAATAACTTAAAGTTTATACCTACAATACACATATATGTGTAGGGCTTAGGTATACACTGCTCCTTACATTGAAACTGAGGAGTTTCTGAGCAGTATTTGTAATGCAGTGGTTCACAACCAGAAGCAGTTTAGTCTCCCAGGGGACATTTGACAATGCCTGGAGATGATTTTGGTTGTCATATTTTGGGGAGACATGCTACTGGCTTCTAGTGGTAGAGGCCCAGGATGCTGCTAAACATTCCACAATGCATAGAGCAGGTGCCCTCCCACCCCCAATAAATACTTGGTTCAAAATCAGTAGTGCCAAGGTTGAGAAACCATGTTGTAATTAATTCAAGACTATTTTATATCTACTTGATTTTTTTCTACTTATTTTCCTCTGGTTTATTTGGAAAATCATACTTTATTACATTTGTTTGCTCTTTCAGTACTACAGTGCTTTTTATGCTTGAAATATTTTATCATTTCAGTGTACTTTCTACATGACAGCTGCTTAGTTAATAGAATGGAAATCTCAGACCTTCATTTGTTCTTCAGAAGAATACTTGGAACAAGCTAAAGTTTTCATACCTAGTAATGGCTGATGCAATTTTTTTCTTTTTCAGGATGGTTGGAATGGCCTTAGTCATGAGGCTTTTAGAATTGTTTCAAGGCGGGACTATGCGTAAGTGTAACTTCATTTTCTTTGAAAGATAAATGTTAAACCCCAAAGCAGTGGTCTCTAAATTTGTGATTAATGATCTGCTCAGAAAAAATTACACATCTGTGTTTATTTATAGATTGTGTAATGTCCCACTATTCCCACAGTACCAAATATTTTCTTATATATTCCTATAATCATTTTGAAGACCACTACAGTAGTTCGTCTCTATATCATGGTTCACTTATCATCGCCTCACTGTATCACGGGATTTAAAAAAATATTATGGTTAATTATCGCAGATTTTTTGCTATATCGTGGGATTTTGCGGTACTGGATACATATGTTAAAGTTACGTGGGTATAAGAGTAGAATATGTTTAAGAACATAAGTAGTATTTATAAAAGTGTGGAAAAGGTTAATAAGGGACTGGGAACGGTTTCTAAGTGTGTGGGAAGGGTCTATAAAGCCTTAAAATATATATAAATACTAAAATAAATGTAAGGTTCCTACTTCGCGGATTTTCACCTATTGTGGGGTGGAGGGGTCTAGAATGTAATACCCGTGATAAGTGAGGGAATACTGTGTTAAGCTGATAACTGTAGTATTGTTTTAAATGTCTTACAGATCAGAAGCAATCAAGGGAGCAGTTGTTGGTATTGATTTGGGTACTACCAACTCCTGTGTGGCAGTTATGGAAGGTAAACAAGCAAAGGTGAGCATGATCGGAAGCTCTGGATAATGTGATAGTAGCTAGTACCCAATTTGGAATTCTGTGTCCTTTGGCTTGGAAAAGGGACATTTTTTAAAAGCTGCTTTTAAGTTTTTAAGGCTCTTGTGAAGTGAACCTTTGTGCTTAATTGCCTGGTGCTGATAATTGAATAGATTTGACTTCCCAGGATTAAGTGGGTCCTCCTGGATTGTATCCTCTTGGACTACTAAATTATCATTAGGAACCATTGGGATGGCTTGCAGATGGATTGCAGATTGCTTCTGTAATCATTCCTGCACTTTTGTAAGTCAATTGAATTAAGGTTGAAGGTGCAGGACCAGTCTAGAAGCAAATGGAGCTACACATAACATGGGCCACATTCTGTGTAAAGCATGTTCTTAGGTAGCCACTGTGGTAGAGGCTGTTCTTTCAAAAGCATCCTTATTCTTTTCAGGAAACCCTTATTCCTACTAGGTGGTTCTTGAGATTTTGAAGTGCCTGGGATTCTTGAATTGGTTCTTGGCAGTTTTTTTGTATGCCTGAAACCTTTAGCCATTACCAAAAAATTGAAAAGTAGATTTAATTCTCTGGGAAGGAAGGATTAACTTGTCCATACATTGACTGAAAAAGATCTGATTTATGTTCTGTTGTGCTTTTTTTTTTTTTCCTTATAGTTTTTAGTTATAAGTTGTTTCAAAGTAAAGGACTAAAGATACTGAAACATCCACTGTCTTTATTAGAAGAAAAGTGCCCATTAGTGCTATTCTTGAGCATTTGTTTTGTGATTTGGCAACTGTTTTTTCCTAAGTTGTTAATACAAAGACACTGGTGGTGACTGTAACCTCATTTTCTGTATTGCTTTGGGTTTTTAGGTGCTGGAGAATGCGGAAGGTGCCAGAACCACCCCTTCGGTTGTGGCCTTTACAGCAGATGGTGAGCGACTTGTTGGCATGCCGGCCAAGCGACAAGCTGTCACCAACCCAAACAACACATTCTATGCCACCAAGCGTCTTATTGGCCGGCGATATGATGACTCCGAAGTCCAGAAAGACATGTGAGTAATAGCAAAAGCAGTTATTTGCAGAGGCCACCCAGAGAATCTTCTTAGTAGGATCCCTGGAACACCTTACCTTAGTAATTTTACATGTCCCTGGGAATAAGCCCTGCCCATGCTAAAGGATACCTTCCAAAAAAATACACTTGTGCCTCCACAGGTAAGGTCTTTGCTGTGTATAGACATGGTATATGAAGATTTGGCTAGTCATTCCTGGACCATGTAAATTAGTGTTAAACTCATTAAGGTAGTTGGTTGCACAGGATTCATTATATGCTGATCAGATATGTTTTCAAGGTTTATTCATGTAGCATGTGTCAATACTTCATTACTTTTTATAGCTAGTAATTCGTTGAGCAGAGATATACTACATTTTATTTATCTTTTTATCAGGTAATGGGCATTTGGGTTTCATTTTTTAGCTATTATGAATAATACTGCCATAAACACTTAACATACAGGTTTTTGTGTGGACATACATTTTCATTTCTCTTGGCTAGACACCTGGTAATGGAATTTCTGGATCCTATGGTGGCAACTAATCGTTTTCAAAAGCAGCTGCATAAATCTTGTGTGTGGTGGGAAGTAAAGAATGTTTAGTTTTCATCAGGATGCTTTAACATGTTAATGTTTACTTTAAACGTTTTCATTAAATGAATATCTGAAGATCTCATTGGCCATGGATCTCTTGGGGGGGAGGGTGGGCATTCATGGTGTATGGTAACCTTGTCATGGTAGATTGCACTGGCATGTTCTTTCAAATACAGTTTTTGTGTCTTGCAGTAAAAATGTTCCCTTTAAAATTGTCCGTGCCTCCAATGGTGATGCCTGGGTTGAAGCTCATGGAAAACTCTATTCTCCAAGTCAAATTGGAGCATTTGTTTTGATGAAAATGAAGGAGACTGCAGGTGAGGTTTAGTTTACATCTGGGGATGGTTTCTGACATCATGCACTTTCATACCCTAGAGTCCCTTGGATGAGTCTCATGGCTTTTATACAGAAAATGATGAATGGCAAAGTTTAGTTACTCTTCGAACTTTGCCTGCAGGTTGGCTCTGTTTTCCAAGTTTCCCTCATGGTGGCTTTCCTGTTTCTTTTCCCAGTAGGGGAGTAGTGTATCTGTTAGGTAAAACTTAAAACTTCCTATTTGAAGAAACTAGCGGCATTTAAGTCATTACAGTTGGTGAACCTTCAGTGAAGTGTTAAAGGTGAGATCTTGATTTTTAACCAAGTGTCTCTAATTGGAGTATTTTTCTACAAGGTGTCTGCTTATTAGGTCATAAGCTAAAAAACTGATGAGTGCTGTTTGTGGCTTCAAGAGGATGACACAGGTTGTTAGGCTATATTAGTAATTCTGTTACCTATTTCATCTGACAGAATCTCATGATTGGATTCATTCCTTGATTCTTTTCCAGAAAATTACTTGGGGCATACGGCAAAAAATGCTGTGATCACAGTCCCAGCTTATTTTAATGACTCTCAAAGACAGGTGAGTCAGTTAGCATTTTTATTTAGGAAATTAGGGGTACTTGTGACACAAAGGTGGATAATGCTTCTCCTCTGTCTGTCTGTCTGTCTCTCTCTCTCTTTTAGGCCACTAAGGATGCTGGCCAGATAGCTGGACTAAATGTGCTTCGGGTTATTAATGAACCCACAGCTGCCGCTCTGGCCTATGGTCTAGACAAATCGGAAGACAAAGTGTAAGTCTGTAGAGTAAACTTCACCAACTTATCCCAAGTAATCATCTTGATTTCTTAGTGATTGAGTCTTGTATTTAGACTAAAATGTACTGCCTTGACTTTCTTCAAGGCTCTATAGTCTGTTTTTTATTTATTTTAAGACCTTTCCTTTGTTTATTTACTTTTTTCCCCTAAGTACTGGTTTAATAGGGTCATTCCAACCCCCCATGCCACCCCTGCCTTCTTTGGTATGTATGTTGGCAGGTATTTATCCAAAAGAGTGGTTGAACGTTGTCCCTTTTGCTCTTAAATGAATATTTCAACTGTATGTATACTTGACATGTAGCTGTTAGGACCATATGTTAATATTAATGTCACTTAAGTAATCAAATTTCATAATTATATTTTGTGTAAATAGCCAAGTTTTATATAGTGCCATAGGTTCCATCATGTGCTGGTCAGATATGTTTTCAAGGTTTGTCCATGTTATAGCATGTATCAATACTTCATTGTTCTTCAGGGTCTTCTTTTTCCTTTCTAGCATTGCTGTGTATGATTTAGGTGGTGGAACTTTTGATATTTCTGTTCTGGAAATTCAGAAGGGAGTATTTGAGGTGAAGTCCACCAATGGAGACACTTTCTTAGGTGGTGAAGACTTTGACCAGGCCTTGCTACAACACATTGTGAAGGAGTTTAAAAGAGAGGTTAGTTATTGGTGTGGTTGATATACAGACATTGGGATAGTGAAAATTTCCTTGTTGAGATTGCTGTCCTGAATAGAGCACTGATTTGATTTGATTTCTTTTTTTTTTTTTTTTTTTTTTTTTTGGTATGTTGCCCCAGATAGAGTACTGAAATACTTGTATATCAGTTTCATGGATGGACTGAACTATTCTGGTTACTGTAGCTTCAGATTGAGAATAAACAGATTGAAAGGATATGGCACTCTATATGCTATTGGAAAAAGAATTCTAGGAACTCCTTTTTTGAGATAGAATCCTATGGCTGAAAGAACTGAAATCAGTTCAGCCCTCTGACTCCAGGCAGATTAGCTTTTTTAGAAGAGGTTTTCTTTTCCCTACAGATTTTTAAAGATAAGTAATTTATGCTTGTTTATAAAGGTATGATTCCCTTTTGTGTTGTTAACAGCTTATCACTGCAATTTACGTAGTTCATCACCTCACTAATACTAGTATTATGTGTCTTCATTTTGTAGACAGGAGTTGATTTGACCAAAGACAACATGGCACTTCAGAGAGTTCGGGAAGCTGCTGAAAAGGCTAAGTGTGAACTCTCCTCATCTGTGCAGGTAAGACATGGACAAATCCCAGCAGTTTTAATAGATCTTTGCAGCCTGAGCTTTCTTGAATAGCATATTGTAATTGCCTTACAGTTTTCTGATGGCATTAAAAAGCTTTCCATGAGCAAAGGAGGAGGTTTTTTTGTTTTGTTTGTTTTTTAATGGATGAGCTAAATTTGTTTCCCATCCAAATCAGCAGTTATATATACTGGAGCTAAGATCTAGACTAGCAGTGTGCAAAATTAAAATTGCTAGCCTGTAACTAGTAGGAGACTCTCAGAACTGCAACTGTCTTCATTTAACTCGAGATACCTCTTTGTGTGAGTCTAATTGTCTCTCATTTAGATTAATTATTTGGATCATCAGTCTAGAAAGTGAGCTGTGAAACCTGGCTGAAGAATGCGGTTTATATACCTCTGGGCATCAGATTTGTTCAGCATCTCTTTAAGGTGTCAGCCCTTGCTGCTTCATTTCTAGGAAGTGAAGTTTCACTTTGCCTTAATCACTAAGAATAGCATTATAGAAAGCATGTTAGATCCAGGTCAGAGACAAAAAGATGGAAAGCAGGAGATTTAAATATGGGTTCTCTGGTGGCAGGAGAGAAGCAGAGCCTGTGACTGTTTTACTTGTTAGTTTGATTATCCACTGGGAAAGGAAGAGGTATTAACCTTCAGACAAACTTGGAAATTTTTTTAAGTAGCTATGAGGAGTGACAAAGTTGTATAGTCACTCATGATGTTGATGGTGTTGCTTTGTTTCCTGCTATCATATAAAGTGAAAAACTTTGCAACATGATGGGTAAGGTTAGGGTTGAAATGCCGTGGTACTGCCAGAGAACAGCTTCTAATTCCTTTCAGGGGTCTGACACTTTTGGAGGGAAGAGATTTGTTGGTTTTAGTGTGACTGTCCTCACTTAATGTCATCAATAGGTTCTGCAACTTGAAGCAAAATGTCGTATGAGGAAACCAGCTTTATCATAGGCTAATTGATATAAACAAGAGTTAAATTCCTATGATATCCCGTTAGTGTTACAACAAAATGTCATTATTCAAAGACCTGCTATATCCTATCAATAGGCATTTGGATGGTTTTCCAGCTTTTTGCTATTATAGCAAGGTATATTGAGCATCCTTATACATTAATATTTGTGCATGTGTGATTGTAAATCTGTAGGAGAAATTCCAAGAAACATTACCCTCATGGAGTTGAGTGTGGTGTGGGAGGTGGATATTATTTAGACATTATATTAAATGTCAAGTCAGAAGTAATAAAATATAGAGGTGAGAGTGGCTCTACAAGTAGAATGCTGGGGTTCAGTCCTATTTCATCACTTGTTAGCAGTGTGATCTTGGGTACATTACTTAACTTTTCTATCTTATCTGTAAAATGAGGGGGCTACTTCCCCCCGTTATTAAATTAATATACACATGTAACATTCTCGGGACAATGTGTAGTAAGTACTGTAAATGTAAGCTGTTAATTTGGTAAAATGGCAAAGTTAGATTTATAATTATAATAGAGGAACCTGATAGTTGACAGAGGTGTTTGACATAACAAACAGAGCTTCTGAAAAGTGTGTTAATCAGGAAAGGAGGTCAGGTATGAAGCGCTGGGGTGAAAGCATGAAAAGGGGTCAGTGTGGCTGGAATGCAGATGGGCAGGGGGCGCATGGGACATGAGGCTAGAGGCTTTATGGATTTGTGCTTTGGTGTCTGTCCTGAGATGAGTGAGTATAAACCACTGAAAACTGTTGGGGGGCAGTGATGTCAGATACGGGTTTATGAAAAGTGCTTTGGCCAAGGTGCAATAGAGTTTTGTTTCCAGTGGGGAGGGGTTCTGTAGCAGAGGGCAGCCTGAGTGGATGTGGGCAGTGACTGTATTGTAATACACCAGATGGTGAGAGGACTTGGACTAGAGCATGATAGTGAGAGATACTTGGTTGGATTTGAGAAAGGTGAAGGGCAGAACTTTGTGATTAACTGGTTTTATAGACTTAAGAGTCCTGGAGTTTTTCAGATTGCCATTAACTTAAAACATATAGAACTACACTAATAAAGTAGCCACGTGTGGGTATTTAAACTTAAGTAAAATTTTAAAATTCTGTTCATCAGTTGTACTAGCTGTATTTCAGGTGCTCAGGCACATGTGGCTAGTGCCTGCTCAAACAGCACAGATTATAGAACAGTGCTGTTGTCACTGAAAATTCTGTTGGATCACATTGGTTTGGATGATTAAATTCTATTTTCTGATTCGGGTTATTGACATTTTGCCAAGAAGGAAGGAAATTGTCAATAGTATTCAATAGTCCAGGTACTTTACCTGAAGAAAGGTAGTTAAGGATTTGCTCCCCTCAGTTCTTATGCCCTGCTGGCTTTCCTTTGGTGTGAAGTTGGAGGAGAGGCATAAGGTAATTCTGTTCCTTAGTGATCTACCCCTAGAACACCTGTGTTGGCATATTTAGTGATGAGTTTCTTAGTCCAGATATTTTTATTCCATGCCTTGTTAGGACTTGGGGTTTATTAAATACTAGATATTAAATGGTGTGACTGTGGCCACGTTAGCTGCTCTCTGTGGACATGAAGGCAGTCAAGTCCTTGTAGTTCTCTTTAAGCATTTCTCTTTATAGTTTTCTAACCGTCTTCCTGAAACTTACAAAGCCTTGGCTTGGTGGCAGGTTATTTGGTTCAGACCATACCTTTGATTCTTTTCCCCCAAATATATGAATCTTTTAAAAAACTTGGCGGAAAAAACAATAGCGTGGTTCTTAATATACAGGGTGGGGCAAAAGTAGGTTTACAGTTTGTATCAAAAATAATACAATAATTAAATACAAGAATAAGCTCTGTGTTACATGTATTCAAAATTGTAAATTTGCTTTTGCCCCACACTGTGTATTTAGTGGTAGAGCATTTCTTCTCCTGAACAGGGCTTTTTCCTGCCTCTCTCCTCTGTTCTTCATTGTTTAATAATAGATTCTGTAGTGTTTACCATTGGAAAGATAAGAGGTTGAATTTTAAGGAGCAACTGTCTTTGGTGGCTGTTCCTTTAAAGTAGGTGCGACCACTATAGCATTCAAAATCTTTCTGTCCTACAGTATTTAATTGAATAAAGAAACTTCACCACTACTGGTCTCCCTGCTTCCCTTGCAGACCGACATCAACTTGCCATATCTTACAATGGATGCTTCTGGACCTAAGCATTTGAATATGAAGGTGACCCGGGCTCAGTTTGAGGGGATTGTGTTTGAACTAATCAAGAGAACCATCGCCCCATGCCAGAAAGCCATGCAAGATGCAGAAGTCAGCAAGAGTGACATAGGAGAAGTGATTCTTGTTGGTGGCATGACTAGAATGCCCAAGGTATGGATGGACCCATGGAATTCTCAACATGGAGAGCAGAGAGGGCCAGCATATGTTTTTTTGGGATAAATGGCTTATGATGTGTAAGGACATGAATATGGGGCCTTTCTCCCACGTAACCCTGAAGGGAGAATGAATTTATACCCTAAAGAGTTCTTTTCAGCCTCTTTTAAATTCAAGGGTATAAGAAAAAGGATTAGGAAGGGCAAAATGTCTTTGGGGTGGTAACAGGGAAAACCCTGAACTTAGGTCTTAAAGAATTTTTAGGAATGAACGTTTGAGGTCAGATAACTTAAAACCTTGGTACTTATTAGTCTCTATGGGGCAATTTTGAACATGTATTTTTGCAGCGTAGTGTTTGAGGTTTCTAAGTGTATCTCTTCAACACAGATTTGTGCAATGATGCATTCTATTCATCAACACATCATTCTGAAAAGACAGATGTGTGGAACGCTAATGACTGAGCACAGAATCTGTTGAAGACGAAATTCTTTATAGCTTTCATAGAATTATCTTGAACCTTGATATTTTCTTAATTTTTTTAAGTATTTTTAGGAAAATACAGAATAAATCTGGAGAGAAAGGGAGAGGCTTTGGACCAAGAAGATAAGTTAACAGATTATCTTAGATGCTATTTAAATAGCACCTTTTTTTTAGCATTAGTTAAAAAAAAAAAAAGGAACGTCCCAACACCAATGTTGTTGTGTATGAGCACTACTGCTTTAAAGTTGGTTTTTAGTTGGTATGTAGAAGAGAACTTGAACTTGACAACTTTGAAGTCCCCATGCCTTGCACCCTCTATTTCCAATTTAATGTGTTGTATTGGAAACTAGATAAGAAACACATTCTTCCCAAATTTAAAAAGGGCTGTGAATGAGGTAGCATGTGAGTAAAATATATGAGTGTTATCTGCATGATACATACAGATCATTAACAAGAACTGAACAATGAAATACTAATAATTTGAGTGAAATCTTGGATCTGAATGAAGAAACCCATCCTGTGATTTGCTAGAGTCTTGGGACACACAAGTTTTCTCTCCCCTTCTTGGGCAATTAGTTGCTTTGAGTAATGGGTTACAGGTATTTTTTTTTCCCTTGATGCTCAGGTTCAGCAGACTGTGCAGGATCTCTTTGGCCGAGCCCCAAGTAAAGCTGTCAATCCTGATGAGGCTGTGGCCATTGGAGCTGCCATTCAGGGAGGTGTGTTGGCTGGTGATGTCACAGATGTGCTGCTCCTGGATGTCACGCCCCTTTCTCTGGGTATTGAGACTCTGGGAGGTGTATTTACCAAACTTATTAACAGGAACACCACTATTCCAACCAAGAAAAGCCAGGTAAGAACCTCCCCTCCCTAACTTGTCAGAGTTACTAGGTTCTGTGAGGGATGTGATTACAGCCACTTTTGTGACCTTTTCCTGGAAACTTCACTTTTTGTTTTGCAGTGTATACTAGTTGAATGTGGGTAGTTAGACTTATCTATTATCTTGTTTTTGTCAGCGAGCAGTGGCGATTGTAAGGAAGGCGTTAATAGTCTCTCTTTTGCAGAATTAACATAACTTAACAAAAGGAGCCTCATCACTTGGGACTAAATTCCCTGTACTTTTCTGTTCTCAAAGGCAATAAAAAGAATGGCCTGGCTAAGGCAGTGGAATGTGCTTCTGTTATGGATGAATGATGGATGTCCTGAGATACCAAGCAGGGCTATTTGGACAATGGCCTGAGTCTTAATTTCTTAATTCTTGGATTAAGAATTATTTCCTGAGTTGCCCAATTTTGATGTTTTTATGAAAAACTGGCTATTGCTATATTGTGCAGTGATGTATTGCCACCACATCATTCTGAAGAAAAGTGTGTAGTGACTTCCTATAGCTGAGTTTTCTGTAGCTGAGCACAAAATACATGTCCTGTCTGTGACCTGTTTTCCCAGATGAGCATATTTCAACATCTCATTTTTAGCTCCTCATAGGCCTTCTGTGCCAGGGCTGCATCTTTGTACACTGCATTTGCTTAGCAGAAACAGTAGCTGTTGCGTGCCCTTTCGCTGTGCTAATCCTACTCTTGTTCCCAGCAAGACATAACAAGCCTTTGTTCTGAAAATAGTTTACGTTAGAACTCTTCTGGTGTTGGGGTGTGAATTAATTTCTTTGACTTGTACTTTGTGTAAGGGTAGTAGTTTAATTAGACTGTCCACCCAGAAAGTTTCTTTTTCCCTAGGTGTTTTCTACAGCCGCTGATGGTCAGACTCAGGTGGAGATTAAAGTGTGTCAGGGTGAGAGAGAGATGGCTGGAGACAACAAACTTCTTGGACAGTTTACTTTGGTGGGTATTGGGAATCCTAAATATGCTCCTCATTCTTATTTACTGTAAGTGAGATTATATTCTGATCCCTATTAATAATTACCATAAACAGCTAAAACACAGTCTGTTACAGTGTACATAGTGTGCATGCAAATTCAATTTTTACCTGAAAGCCTTGCTTGTGTCTTAGGAACTTTAAGAATATTATAAATATAGGAGACAGGGAAATGTTTGTAACAATGCTAATAAGGGGAAATTCCTGGTTACTACTTTAAGAGATATTTGGTATTATTTGCTTCCAGTTAGCATTGCTGATTGGTTCTTGGTGAGATGAGCAATGATGGGGAGGGTTGCTCTTTTTCATTGTGTCCCCAGGTACATATAGCCATTGTGATTACTTGCTATACCCAACCTTCACTGGCATGAACCCTATTTATTTCAGGTAGCAATGGAACTGCTACCATTACTTACAGACTTTTATTTTGTACATTTAATTAAGTGAAGCTATAGCTTGTTCCCTGGAACCAAGTAGCTTGTGCCCCAGAAGACTATATAGCTTTGGAACTAGAGCACTGGACCTCTTTGTGAGAGGAGCTTACTTTGTGTATTTATTTATTTTAGATTGGAATTCCCCCAGCTCCTCGTGGAGTCCCTCAGATTGAAGTTACATTTGACATTGATGCCAATGGGATCGTACATGTTTCTGCCAAAGATAAGGGTACAGGACGTGAGCAGCAGAGTAAGTTTTCTTATTTATCAGGTTGTGAGAGTGAAGTAAGGGGCCTTGAAGTTCCTTTCTGTTGTGAACAAGAACCTCTAGGTTATATATATATTTTCCTTCCAGCCTCCAGGAGGATGATGAGTCCTCTTAACCCCTTTTCTCCTCAGTTACCGGATTCACATAGATGGATGTGGTGGCGTTTATTCCCCAAAATAGGCAAACACTGAGCCTCTGGATTGCTGAGCTGAAGTTTTGATAGGAGAGTTGGTCTTTGTATATATCAGACCTTTAGTTTCTTTCTGCTTATTATAAGACAGCATCATGGTATTTCTCTTCGTAATTCACATCATTGACTATCCCGAGCAGGAGTATTTTTTTTCTTAAAACAATAGAGAATGAGATGTATAATTTAACCTGTGAAGTAATAAAATGCTGCTTTCTTTTCACTACAGTTGTGATCCAGTCTTCTGGTGGGTTAAGCAAAGACGATATTGAAAATATGGTTAAAAATGCAGAAAAGTATGCTGAGGAAGACAGGCGAAAGAAGGTGATTAGTACTTTCTTCCTTTTCAACTGGGAGATGGAACTGGGAGTTTAAACATTTGTCGTTGATCTTATCTCTTTTGTTACCCTCAGTCTATCCCTGCTCCCTTTTCTCATAACTTACATGGAATGTCTTTATTATTTATTCTCAGTCTTCCCATATCAATTTTTATGTTACGGAATCGAATCCAGCTAAAATCTTACATGTATCTCAGACCAACCACTGTGATTCCTCGCCCTTACTGTTTTCACTCTTAACTGTATGCAGCAGTCAGCATGTTGCCTTTCTCAGTGAGAATCTTCAGCCAGTAGGTTCATTGGGAAGTCTTCACTTTCTCATTCTTAGGAACGAGTTGAAGCAGTTAATATGGCTGAAGGAATCATCCATGATACAGAAAGCAAGATGGAAGAATTCAAGGACCAATTGCCTGCTGATGAGGTAAGCCCTCTTTTATAATAGAATAGTTAAAGAAGTTGGGGACATTGTTAACCAATTTCAATGAAGTTTGTCTCTGTGAGTCTTGATAATTATTTAGTTTTTAAAAAATGTTTTTGAATATTACTGCTTTGTGTAGTAGGATAAGAAACCCAGAAAAAGTGAGGGTTTTGTGTATTTTTGTTTTTAAGTGCAACAAACTAAAAGAAGAAATCTCCAAAATGAGGGAGCTCCTGGCTCGAAAAGATAGTGAAACTGGAGAAAACATAAGGCAGGCAGCATCTTCCCTTCAGCAAGCATCACTGAAACTCTTCGAAATGGCGTACAAAAAGGTACAAGGACTGAAGGGTGTTTTGCTCAATTACTCTTTTGCTCCTAACTTGGTATTGATTGTAACTGCTCTTGATTATTCTCACTAATGGCTCCTTACATAGCCGTTCATAGAACTGTGAGTGTTGAAAATACCCTGCCTGCCTGCCTTCCCTCCCTCGGGGAGGGAGGGTGAGGTCAAAGGGAAGGAGTTACAGAAACCACCAGTAGTGTGTGTGGAGGGAGGGAGAGTGGAATAGTCAGGATATGGCTCCCAGGCTGTCAGCCCTAACATTAAATGAGTGGCTGTCAAATGTTTTCTTAACAGATGGCCTCTGAGCGAGAAGGCTCTGGAAGTTCTGGCACTGGGGAACAAAAGGAAGATCAAAAAGAGGAGAAACAGTAATAGCAGTAAACGTTGGAGCCAAAAGGACAACATATTATGACGCTTGGGAGTGAAGGGACTTCCTGAGCAGAAATGGGCAAACTTCAGTCTTTTACTGTGTTTTTGCAGTATTCTATATATAATTTCCTTAATATGTAAATTTAGTGACTATTAGCTAATAATCATTTAATGAGTGATAATTCCAACAGTACAAAGCTCACAATGTTCTGTCCCTAGCCTATCATTTTTCAGCTGCACGTGAATGGGAAAATGGCGTATTGATCATTATAAAGACTTAACATTGTTTTGTGCTGAAGTAACCATATTTCCAAGGGGTGAAACCATCCCACACAACAATGGAGGTAGTCAGTCAAAGACCTGGAATAAGACCATCTAGGGATAAGATACTTAAGTACTGCTGTACCAGTATGTGTGTACATTGGATCCTTCAGCTGAGGCCACATTCAGAGGTAGAGCAAGGGAAGCAAGGTCAATGGAAAACTAAGTATTTATATGTTAGGTACAGCTTTTAAAACAAGGCTTCCTGATTTTCCTATGGCATACTTTTATAGCTACCTTCTGGCCTTTGACACTTGTATCTTTGATTGATTTTTCTTTTTTTTTTTTTTTTTTTGATCCCATTCTGGATTTTTTTAAAAAATAAATATGAAAAGCATCTTGATCTCTTGTTTGTGAGGGGTGAGACTGAGATTGAACTTTAAGAAGATAACATGCATCATACCTTCCAATTCCCTGACCTAGGGTCACTTAGGTAAAACGCAGGATTTGGAAGGGCTGGTATAATGAAATAATAAGCATTGTCACCAAGGACAAGTCTTGTTCTGAAGTTTGGTGGTGGTGGTTGTTTTTCTTTTATAGCCCCATCTTTTGTTTGGAATGTTAGCAAAGTCTACATCTATCTGGCTTGAAAATTGGAGCTACTATTTTCAGAGTGCTTTTTGTTCTAAGTAGCTTTGTATCAGTCTAGTAGTAAATCCTAAGGTATTAAGGTATAAGTTTAGTGGCTCAGTAATGTTAGGGATTGATTCTTGCCATATTTTTGCTTTCACCCTCAGCAACTGCCTTGTCCTAAATTCTGATATAGTTCTGATTACCCCATGTGCTGACAACTTCAGAAGCAGAAATGTGACTGCATCTTTCTTGTATCTCATTTAAGTATTGAGAATTTGTTTTCCAAAAGTATTCCAATAGACTTCCCCTCATGTTTCATGGACTTATCGTAGGCCATGCCTAAAGGAATTTTAATGAAGAACTTGGGGCATAGATCCCATCAGAGGTAATACCTCCTTTTATTTCATGGTGATATCTAGAAATGAAATTCAATACAATGCTCAAATGTGAAGGATATTGTTTACATGATAATTACATTCCTGGAAAGTTGTTCATTAATGCCCATGTATATAGTTTTTGAGATTCACAATAAATAATTCTAGGCTCCAGTTCTCAGCCACATGAACAGTTGGTGGGGACCTTGTGGAATATGCAGTAATTCTTCATGACGGATTCTTTTGTGGTGTATTGTTAGATACTTAGCATCTGTTGTTGGCCCTTGCCCAGTAAATACCTCTAGTATCTCCTAGTATTTGTGGTAACTAAGCCCTTCAAGGATTTCCAAAGCACATCAATTAAGAGCTGCTGACTTATGACTCAAGATCCATCTTTGGGATCATGAAGAGGTGCCAAACATCCCCTGAACAGTAATGGATCCTATTAGGAAGAAGGGAGAAGAGCTCTGGGATAGGTACCCACAACTGTCTCAAGCGTTCCCCTGTGTAGTTAACATACAGTAGTATTCTAGT
Source organism: Furipterus horrens (assembly GCF_987537825.1). Taxonomy (NCBI): domain Eukaryota; kingdom Metazoa; phylum Chordata; class Mammalia; order Chiroptera; family Furipteridae; genus Furipterus; species Furipterus horrens. The sequence goes on from NW_028327180.1 coordinate 75,298,466, forward strand.
TACAGACCAATAAAACTGATACTGCTGCAAACAGCCTTGAAAGACAAAAAGATTTTTATTCTTCAGATACAGGTTCCCTTTGTGTCAAGTGCTTGGTAAGTCCTAAAATAGGTACTTCTGGTTTCCCTTCCTAAGTGGTCTTCCCAGTAAATATGCTGCTTAGAGTGCCCAAACCAAAAAAAGAAAAGATAAAAACTGGAATGAACCAATTTTAGCAACTTTGGAAGTATATCTAGATTCACCATCTTCACTCCTGCCACTTAGTATCAATTCCTACTTAGATTATTACAGGTGGTATTCCCCATTTAAAATTAGGCACCTTGCTACTTTGTTTCCACAGCAGGTAGCAATCAGCTTGCCAGTAGGGCTTCATATGATCAGTTCTGCCACTACCTCTTGGCCCCTACCCTACAACTATTTTACTTTGGTTTTTGCCCTCCTTTGCTGGAAAAGTTACCCAGATTTCCATTTGGCTCATCCCTCACTTTTTTCATAAGAATTTGAAATTTCATAAAATAGCCCCCTTTCCTCAAGTCCCTGCCATTTCCTATCCTCTTTACCCTACTCTTTATTTTTCTCCTTAGCGATTACTACCACCCAATTGGTTTTTCCTTCCCTCTACTACTATGGTCTGAATTTCCGTTGCCCCCCCCCCCCCCACATCCCCAATAGGTGTATGTTGACTCCTAAGTTAATGATATTAGGAGGTGGGGCCTTTGGGAAGAGAAAGAGTAGTGCCCTTACAAAAAGATCCCTTGCCCCCTTCTGCCAAGTGAGGAAACAAGGAGAAATCTTGACCAACAGGAGGACCCTCACCTGACCATGCTGGCACCTGATGTCCAGACTTCCAGCCTCCAGAATTGCCAGAAACATTTATAGGCTACCCAGTTTGTTATTTTATTACAACATTCCACAAGGAGTGACAGCCACCATGGAAGCTCCGTGAGGTCAGAAACTGCTCCTATTTCCCAACACCTAGAACAAGGCTTGATGCATAAGCACTCAAATCTTAATGTCAAGTTAGTGAATCTCTCCCACTGTCTAAAATGGTGAATTAAGTTACTTTATTTTTTAAATTTATGTCTAAATCATCTGTCAAGAGTACTGTGAGCAACTTATATCAAACCCAGAAACTAAAACTTAACTGGTAGAAGATAAAAAGCCAAGAAGTTGATTGTACAGTATCCTCTCACTTATCGCAGGTATTACATTCTAGACCCCCCTGCGATAGGTGTAAATCTGCAAAGGAGGAACCTTACATTTATTTTAGTATTTATATATATTTTAAGGATTTATAAACCCCACACAGAAACCGTTCCCAGTCCCTTATTAACCTTTCCCACTCCCTTATTAACCTTTTCCACATTTATAAACACTACTTATGTTCTTAAACCTATTCTACACTCTTAAACCTATGTAACTTTAACATACATATACATAACTGCAAAATCCCGCGATATAGCGAAAAATCCGTGATAAATGATTACATATATTTTTTAAAACCCTGCGATACAGTGAGGTCGTGATAAGAACTTCGATACAGAGAGGGACTACTGTAATGTGGCCCAAAGTTTTCCTGGACCAGCAAGAAGGGGTGGGAGGGGTGGATAAGGAGTGGCCAGAATAAATTTGCAATCTTTTATATTTAAACTTACTAGTAAAAACGGCCAATTTTGTTGCTGATGTATTTCATTCTAAGTGATCTTGAATCAACTTACGTTGCTGTTTACCCCAGGTAGAATTAACTTTTTCCTCAAATTTTTATTTTGAAAATTTCAAACCTACTCTTAGAAAAGCTGTAAGAATGGTATAATGAGCACACACAAACGCATACACCTTTCACCTAGATTCAATTAGTATTTTGCCATATTTGCACTTTTAAACTGTAGCATGGTTTTTCTGTTTTCTGAATGTCATGACACTTCAGCCTAAATATCAGTATTTCCACACATATTGTAAGAACAGAACCTTCTCCCTGCAACTATTAAACTCAGCAAATTGAATAGATATATTATTATCTCGTATGTAACTCACATTAAAAGTTACCTAATTGTCTCAATAATATCCTTTAACTTCTTTATCTAGGGTCAAAATAAAGCTCACACATAGCATTTAGTTCTATCTCCTTTTATCTAAGAATAGTTCCTTTGCCTTTTTTCGTGACTGACATATTTCAAGGTCAGAAGCCATTTGTTTTGCAGAGTGGCCCTTTGGATTCACATGATGATTTCCTTGTGTTCTGAGTCATGTATACATTATTAGTAGCAATACTACATAAGCGTTGTGTCTTATCAATGCATCAGTTACCAGGGAGAATAAGATGTCAGTTCTATGCTTGGCTCCACACTTCATTATAAAGAAACTTTGAATAAGTAATCTGTGGGGGTGGCTTAATTTTAAGTATAACACACGAGATTCTATAGCAACAGGAAGCAGTAAAGATAAAAGTGAGTTAAGAATGCATGAAAAGATGGAATGAAGAGACAACCCAAATTTTGGAAATAAACTATTTCAAGCAAAGACCCTTCACTATTTCAGATACCAATGCAACTGCATTCTCTAATCCTAAGACTGCTTTTTAAGAACTATGTATCCTCCTTCCTTGTCCTCTAATATAATCAGAACAACGAAATGAATGAAAGCCCTAGATAGAGGTGTTAAAGGGTGGCCTGCATTACTCAGTCTGAACAGTATGAAAGCAGTAATTTAGTAATCACAGAACCATTGAAGCACCTGTTTCAATTAGTCAAAAACAACTGAATATCAGCAATTTCATATGGTTAAACCAAATACAGTGCATCGTCAAATCCACTTGCAAGAGCAAGTCAGGAAGCAAAAGTATCTTCACACTAAACACTGCCACTGAACCCGCCTTTAATAATTAATTACAAGCTTCAACTCTGAGTGAGATAAGGAAACAAGGAAATAGTGTTCCACCTAAATCACAGGCTCTTTGTAGCACTTGACCCAGAATGTGGAGATTTAAGGCAATGGTGATGGGGGATGGGTAGCCCACATGAGTGACTTAAGGAAGTCCATAAACTACTGATAAAATTTTATTTATTTTTAGAGCAAGGGGAAGGGAGGGAGAAAAAGAGGAAGAGAAAGATCAATGTGTGGTTGCCTCTTCTGGGCTTCCAGCTGGGGACCTGTCGGTCAACCCAGGCATGTGCCCTGGCTGGGAATTGAACCGGCAACCATTTGGTTCGCAGGCCAGCACTCAATCCACTGAGCCACACCAGCCAGGGCTATAAACTACTGATAAAATGTAAGATGGTCAATATTAATTTTTCTGAGGAAATTGCTCATCGATTTCTTGAAGGAATCCGTGACCAAAAGGTTAAAAGCCATAGATTTCCTAAAGGAGAAATCAATGTGCCTTACTGGTGTACAGTAACTCCCTTGAATTCAAGTCATACCTTCCTGGTCCCATCACCCTTGCCATTTGCCATTCCTATTTTTCAAAGTATGTTTTTTATTGGTTAAGCTGTACAATTATCCCAATTTCTTTTTCCTTTGCTCCCCTCCTTCCAGCAACCCCCACCCCTTAGTTCATGTCCATGGGTCATGGATATAAGTTCTTCGGCTTCACTCTTTCCTATATTATTATTAACTTTCCCGTCTATTTTGTACCTACCAATTATGCTTCTTAATCCCTGCACCATTTCTCCCCCTTCCCCATCCCAGCTGATAACCCTCTAGATGATCCCCAAAGCTATGATTCAGTTCCTATTCTGGTTGTTTGATTAATTTGTTTTTATTCTAGATTCTGTTGATAGTTGTGAGTTTGTTGTCATTTTAATGTTCATAGTTTTGATCTTTTTCTTAAGTCCCTTTAACATTTCATATAATGGCTTAGTGAAATGGCTTAGTGATGATGAACTCCTTTAGCTTTACCTTGTCTGGGAAGCACTTTATCTGCCCTTTCATTCTAAATGATAGCTTTGCTGGATAGAGTTATCTAGAATGTAGGTCCTTGTTTTTCATCACTTTGAATACTTCTTGCCAGTCCCTTCTTGCCTGCAAAGTTTCTTTCGAGATATCAACTGATAGTCTTATGGGAACGCCTTTGTAGGTAACTCTTCTTTTCTCTTGCTGCTTTTAAGATTCTCTCTTTATCTTGAACCGTTGGCATTTTAATTATGATGTGCCTCGGTGTGGGCCTCTTTGTGTCTATCTTGTTTGGGACTCTGTGCTTCTTGGACCTGTATGTCTATTTCCTTTGCCAAATTTGGGAAGCTTTCCTTCATTATTTTTTCACATAAGTTTTCAATTCCTTGCTCTTCTTCTTCTGGCACCCCTATGACTCAGATGTTGGCACGTTTAAAGTTGTTCCAGAGGTTCCTAAGCCTCTCCTCATTGTTTTCAATTCTTGTTTCCTTCTGTACTGGTTGACTTTGATTTGAATCCTGGTTTCCTTCCCTTCACTATTGGTTTTGTGTTTTTTTTTTTATTTTTTATTTCACTATCTTAGCCTTCACTTCTTCCCTTCTGCGTTTGCCATACTCAAGCATATCTGTCAAGTCTGTGAGCATCTTTATCACCAGTGTTTTGAACTCTTTTGTCTACTAGGTTGGCTATCTCCTCATCACTTAGCTCTCCCACTGGAACCTTAATCTATTTTGGGCCACACTTCTCTGTCTCAACTTGACAGGCACCTGTTTGCCTCTGTGTCTTTGGTAGAGCTGTCACACCTATTACATTGTGGGGGGCAGAGCCTTAGGTAATCGTCAGTACAGGGAGACCCATTTCACCATGTTGTGGCGCTGAATGTAGGGGAGGGGTCTGAGAGGGAACAATGCCTCTTGCTCAGCCCTCGCCCCTTTTCCAGGCACTTCTCCCACTTTCCATATGGGACTGGTGCCTCTCTAGCTGTTGCTCTGGTTGTGGTTCCCAGAGTGGGTGGGCCTGTGGACATTCTAGGACCGTGGGGGCTTCTAAAACAAAAGGACTCTGCTGAGAGACTGCCAGTTTCTTCCTCTGCCACTGGTTTTCAGTCAGAAGTAATGAGGCTTTATTTTCCACAGTGCTGAACTGTAAGCTGCACAGTCTGGTCTGGTGCTGGGAGTGTTCCCCAAGCGTCCATCCCTATTTTTTTAAATAGGGTGGCAGCCTGCCGCTGCCACCTCTGGCATCACACCACTTCCTCTCCACCCCTATCTGTCTGGATGAGTATTTCTTCTTTATACCTTTCTTTGTTGGACTTTGATGCAGCCAGATTTTCTGAAACTTCTAGTTTTCTCTAGTTTAGATCATTGTATTCCTTATTAGTTGTGGAGGGAGATGCAGTGTGTCTACCTATGCCTCCACCTTGGCTGGAAGTTACCACTCTTCCATCTTGCTTTTACATTTCTTAAGCATTCTTGGCCCACAGTTCCCATGAATTCTTCCCCACTCAGCCTACACTGGCTTTTTCACTCAAATTCTTACCCTCTTGCCATGGTTGGTATGGCTCAGGTGGTTGGATCATTGTCCCATAAACTGAAAGGTCGCAAGTTTGATTCCCAATCGGCACACACTCAGGTTGTGGGTTCAATCCCCAGTCATAGTGTGTACAAGGCAACCAATTGATGTTTCTCACATCAGTGTTTCTCTCCCTCTCTAAAAACAATGAAAAAATTTCCTTGGGTGAGAATTAAAAAGAAGTTCTTATACTCTTCTTTTTCAACTTTTTAATGTTCAATTTTCCCACCTTTCCTTATTTTGAAGCAAATTCCAGAAATCATAATTTTACACTTAACATTTCATTATGTACTTCCAAAAGGATTTTTACAAAACATAATATCACATCTAAAAATATTAACAAATGTATGTGGGCATTTTGTGCCAATGCATTATGGTTGTGAGCGGGAGATTTTTTGAAATAGGCGCATGAATTTTGTTATGTAAAATCACTATAAATTGAAAACTACTTTGAATTTTATGAAACTTCAATTTTCTTACCTTAGAATGGATTCTTCATTGTTATTATGAAAGATAAAGGCACTCTATGGGCAGTTTGTGAAAAATGTAATTTTCTGTGTCCCACATACAATGTATTAACAACTGCTTAATATGAAACACTTGAATGTTAAAATTTCCCCAATTGTTTCATAACTTTTTTAACTGTTAGAATCAGGAACCAAATAAAGGCCACATCCTATATTGGTTGATAGTCCCCTAAGTCTCTCAAAGTATAAGTTTCCTGTCTCTTTTTTCCCTGGTTTGCATATTTATTTGTTGAAGAAAGTGGGCCACTGGGCTTGTACTCTCTTACATTCTACATTGCACAGACTGCATTCCTGTGATATCATTTAGCACATTCTTCCATTCCTGCTTGATCTGATTCAAGTTCAGTTTTTTAACAAGAACAGGTGGTATGTATTTCCATCAATGGGTACATACTTCTGGTGCTTCTATCGTATTAGCAGCCACTGATGATCTCTAATTTCATTAAAAGTATACTAGTTTACTTCTATCTTTTCTTCATCTTTTAGTTGGTATACCTTTATAGTGAGAAACTTATTCTCAAAGTAATTACCTAGTTACCCTGAGGTACAGTTCATATGGGAAAGGCTTTTTTATGTACTTTAGAATGAGTTGGTCCTGGCGATAATTTTTTGGATTGGATTTGACACTAAAAGCAAAGGCAACAAAAGCAAAAATAAACAAATGGGACTACATTCAACTAAAAAGCTGCATAGCAAAGGAAACCATTGACCAAACGAAAAGGCAACCTATGGAATGGGAGAAAACATTTGCAAATCATGTATCTGATAAGGGGTTAGTATCCAAAATATATAAAGAAATCATATAACTGAACAGCAGTAAGCAACACAATTAAAAATGGGCAAAGGATCTGAATAGATATTTTTCCAGAGAAGACATACAGATGCTTAACAGGTACATGAAAAGGTGCTCAAAATTACTATTGTCATAGAAATGCAAATCAAAACCACAATAGGATACCACCTCACACCTTTTAGAAAGGCTATTAAAAAGACAAGACATAACAAGCGTTGGCAAGGATGCTGAAATTTATGCACTATCATTGGGAATGTAAATTGGCGCAGCCCCTATGGAAAACAGTATAGAGGTTCCTCAAAAAGATTAAAAATATAACTACCATATGATCTAGCAATTCCACTTCTGGGTATTTATCCAGAAAACAAACTAATTTGAAAAAGATGTATGGACCCCATGTTCATTGCAACAATATTTACAAGAGCCAAGCTATAGAACAATTGAAATGCCCATTGGTGAGTGACAAAAATGTGAGATATAGATACAAATACACACACACACACACTATTCAGCCATAAAAAATGAAACCTTGCCATTCATAACATGAATGTACTTTTGAGAGTATTATGCTAAGTGAAATAAGACAGAGACAAAAAAAAAAAAAAAAAGCTCATAGATACAGAGAATTGATGGTTCTCAGAGGGGTGAAGGTGGGAGGCAGTAGTGGGCCAGGGAAATGAATAAGGGGGTCATAAGGTGCAAACTTCCAGTTGTAAAATAAAAGTCTTGGGGATGTAAATGTATAGCATGACTATAGTTAACAATACTTTCTGTGTACTTGAAAGAGTAGATCTTAAAAAGTTCTCATCACAAGAAAAAACTAACTGTATGGTGACATATTAATAACTTATTGTGGTGATCATTTCACAATATATACCAATATCAAATCATTATGTTGGCCCTGGCTGGTGTGGTTCAGTGCTGGCCTGCCAACCAAAGTGTCGCTAGTTTGCTTCCCAATCAGGGCACGTGCCTGGGCTACAGGCCAGGTCCCCAGTTGGGGGCGTGCCAGAGGCAACCAAACATTGATGTTTTTCTCCCTCTCTTTCTCCCTCCCTCCCTTCCCCCATTTCTAAAAATAAATTTTTTTTTAAAAAAAGGATGTTTCTATTTTTAAAAAATCATTATGTGATACAGCTGAACCTAAGAGCTTCTCTCTTGAAATGTTTCTTTCCCTGGCTCTCTAAAAGCCATGAAAAAATGTCCTCGGGTAATTTTTTTTTTTTTTAAAGTAGATTAAAAAGAAAAGGTCCCAGCAGTCTGTTACCTTCATTTCTTATTGATATAAGGTGTTTCAGGCTCACTTTGTTCATTTCTACTTCATTCCTATAAACAGCTGCTTCTTTTATACTGTCATCTATTTATTTAACTTTCCTACATCCTTTTAACCTCTAAAAAAAAAGACTGTAAACTTAAGGACTGGACTACATCTAAAACTTTTCAGCATTTTCATCCCAGTGCTAAACAGAAAAATGGTACACAATATTTATGGAACTGAACTAAAAGATTAGCACCTGTCTGAGTATTCTATCAGTATCTCTAGCGTCAAAAAAGGCAACACTGAAAACATTAAGCACTTTTTCTCCGCAGGTGGTCCAAGGGCATGGCTCAGTCTCACCCTGCTATTTTTTCATGCTATAGGAAGACCTACTCCAGCTAGTGAGGGCTCCCTAGAACAAAGGTTATTTAAAAAGGGGGCAGGGGGATACATATATATATTTCCAGAATAGGAGAAAAAAATAATCCTTTATGTGCATTGTTTTCTTAAAGTTGGAAATATTATGGGGTAAGGCATTTAACAGTATCTTCTTGACAAGTCTACAAATTCATATAAAAGTGTTTGGTCATACCCAGAGGAAAGCACTGCCATTCCTTAGTTGTATAGTTCCCCCTCCCACTGAAGGGTTACATTTCACCAGTGGGTGTCCACAAGAGTAAATGCTACCTCACACTTGCCTATTTCAAGTCACTTTCACACACATTGCACTCCATAGTTAAGCAACTGTTTTATGTCAATTTATACAAATTTTAAATCCTTTGAGTTCTACAATATACTGTACCACTATAACTTAGGTCTTCTTCACTGGCTTTTATTGGGTTGGCCAGAGTCCATTTAGTTGTTTCCATAAAATAAAATAATTTTTTTACCAACAGCTGTTGATTTGGATATTTTGAGTATGTGGGATATCTCCCACATGGTATAAAGTTGATTGTTCTCAATTAATGTCTCGATTTGTTCTCTATCAACTTCAACTGGTCTACATGACCCTGGAGCATCATCCAGCAAGAAATCTCCAGCACAAAACTTTGCAAACCACTTCTGACACATTTGATCAGTCACAGTACCTTTTACATACACTGCACAAATCTTTATTTTGCGTTTTTACCCATCTTGAAATAACAAAGAATAATATGAGAAAATGTTGCTTTTCTTCCATCTTAAATATTAAAATGGCTACACAAAAACTCACCAATTTTTATAATTTTTAAAATTATGATATGGCAGCTGTCACAATACAATCTAACAAAATTGTTTACAATGAGGTTAAAGACAACTAAGTGCTACTAGAGCAATTTTACAGAAAATAACAAACAAACTTTTTGGCCAACCCAGTATTTACCATAAGATTTCTTTATTTAAGGATAGAATTGACAGAACTGCATTACTCATATTCATTATGCTTAAGTACAGCCAGGAACTTCAGGACAGACTAGACATTCCTTTATTGATCTTCATCTACTTCATGAAGTTGTAAGCACTTCAGAGAGTCTAATCCAGAGATTTTTCTAGGCACAAAAGTTTTTCTTTTAACAAAATCTTACATGAAACTCTTTGACTGATGGATCAGGGACAGGGAAAACCCACACATAGCCATTAAAATAGCTAAGAAAAAGTCAGTCATTCTACTAATATAGTTAGGGTATAAAAATACCCAATATTTTAAACTTCAACTCTGAAAAGTTCCAAATTTCTACCAATTAACACCAGCCATCAAAGAAGGGGAAAGGATCCCAAAGACCTATTTCACTGGCTCCCTCTTTCCACCATGAGAAAAAATAAAATCCTAGAAATTGTACTTTGGATCTGCTCTACCTTTAGTCTCAACTTTATTTTCTGCAGAATGATGAAATAAGTAGTGTCACAGGTCCTAGAGGACAGAACAAATTAGGAGAAATTAATAAGAAAGCATTCACTTATGACATGCTTGCTGTAAATGGTACTAGGCACTTTACACAAGTAATTTAATCTGACCATAGTCCCATAAAATAGGCAGAATCCCTATTTTACAGATAAGAAAATTGAGATTCTGCAAGATTTAAGAAGTGACATGCCCAAGTTAAGAAGCAGTCGGCATTCCACTCTTCAGCAGCCTAGCTCCAGATGTCTTTCCTTAACCCCATCAAATTTCAGAAGTCTTTTCCATCTTGGCTACTCTTGAACTGGCTTCCACATTAGCAGCCAACTATCTGTACCTAACAGGACTGTATTCTCAAGCTGCTATTGGTATTTTCAACATCAAAACAATCCATCCCTCTCCTTTCTCCTCCTCATCCCTGACTAGGAATGTAATCTATACCCAAAACAGTATTTAAGTTTACTACCTAACATTAGAGCTAGGGAAGAAATTCTGAGGTCCATAAGTACAAATCCTTCATTTTTCAGAGGACAACCTGTGCCTAGAGGTTATAGAGTCTATTCTCACAATATGGCATTTTGAAGAAAATCTCTATTATCTTTATATCACACAAGGTTCCTCCTGGACACTGAATGGTCATGGTCCCATTTAAAAAGGCTTGTCTTTGCCAAAGGAAATATAAGGTTGGTGCAAAAATAATGTCCGATTTCAAGGTCTATTTTAAAAATGAAAAAGCCTATGATTATGAAAATATTTATTCATTAACATAACCTCCTTTGCTTTCTAGAACCTCATTCCATCTGTCAACTAGCTTATAAATGCCATGCTTATAAAATTCTTTAGGTTTTCAAGCAAAATATGAATCCAACTCATTTTCAGCCTCTTCTCTTGATGTCAACTTAAGACCATCAAAATGGTTCTGTAGTCCCAGGAACAAGTGATAATCAGGAGCAAGGTCAGGAGAATATGGAGGATGAAGCAATATTTCCCAACCAAGCTCTTTCAAAGAAATTTTTGGTGAGTCGTGCTGTGTGAGGATGAGCATTATCGGGATGGAAGATGGCACCCTTTCTGTTGACTAAGGAGGGTCGCTTCTGGTTCAAAGCTGCTCCAAAAGATGAAGTTGTTCACAGTAAAGATTAGCAGTAACTGTTTGTTGTCTAACAGTTTGTAATGGACAATTCCTTCCACATCCCGCCATACACTCAACATGATCTTTGGATGAAGTCCTCCTCTGGTTGTTGAACTCTTCTTCCTCCTCAACTGATCCATGATCGGTGGCATTTAACGTTATGGTAAAGGATCCACTTCTCAGCACCTGTAACAAGGCTACCTAAAAATGGTGCCTGAAGGTGTTGCAAAAGCAATGATTCACAGCAAGCAACATGCTGTTACAGATTCTCTGGAGACAGTTCATGTGTGACCCATTTTCCAAGGACTGAAAACTTTCCCATCCTTTTCAGTTGTAGCACAGTTGTATGGGCTACATTAAATTGTTCTGCAAGTTCCCTAGAGGTATTGGTGGGGTTTTCTTTGACAACAGCTTCCAACACTTCGGAATCAAGTTTTTTTGGATGACCCTCTTTTGGCTCATTTTTCAAACTGAAATCCCCACTTTGGAAATGGGAAAACCACCTCCTGTAACTTCTTTCAGTCACTGCATCATCCATATAAGCGCTCTGAATAGACTTTGCTGCCGTACTTGCATTGGCACCTTTATGAAATTCACAGAGTAAAACATTTCTAATGTGGCCTTTAGATGGGACAAACATGGGTGCAAATATTGTGGACAATTAAGAACAATACCTAGATAATCTGAAAAAATAAGGAATAAATTAGTCACTGTGACATCAAAAAATTATAAGAGGCACGAATTTAATAAATACTATCTAAAACTTTCTTTTAAAAAAGTCGGACATTACTCTTGCAGCATCCCTGTTCTATTCCTCCCAAATCTCTTCTGCTAGGGATCCATGCTAGCCTTTGCCTCTAACACACTAATTTCTAATACTAAAGGTGGAGGTAGTAACTGAGCAAGTTTTTGAGGCTAAACTGCCTGGGTCTACACTATTCTAAGAAATGAGTTGCATATCTTAGTAATCATCAAGTTTGAAGGATTCAAAGGTTGAGAAACAGTATTTCTATCTGGGATTCAGCATGTTTGCTTCTGCATGAATCACACAGAAATGCAAGCTTATGCCAAAGCCTGTGAAGCCATCAAACACGGACCTGAAACAACATTATAAACATAAACATAAAAATGAGCAGGAAAAGGAGATCAAGGCAACCTACTGTAGAAAGTAGTCATTGGGGCAGGGAAATGAAGCAGGGAAAAGCTAGAGACGCGGTAAACACCTAGTTAATAAGCAGTGTTTGTAACTATTTAGAAAGGCCCATTACTAAAGCACAGTGAACGGAGCACAGAAGTACAACAAATACTATATAATAAGTGAGCATATACCAAAAATTACAAAATGGAAACTAAAGAAGAGATTCTATCCTGGGAATGCATTTGCTAGGGGAGAAAAGACAATAGCCCTACAGGAAGTCTGTGTCCTCACCTTATGGAAATATAAGTAATGACGCTGCTGCATGATTAAGTGCACTCACCATGGAGCCCGGAAACCACAAAGTAGCTGTGAGACTCTAGAGGATCAAGTCCCTTTCACCTTTCTTTGCCTCAGTTTCCCAATCTACAAAATGGGGGTAACACCCTCCCTCCATGGTGTGGGCAGTCACAGTAAAATACAAAAAGGGCTCAAAGCCCACACAAATGCAATTGCCTTATATCACCACTTGCATGTATCATAAACAATCTCAAATACAAGCAAGATAAAATTTTTAATCATCTTCCAAAACCTGCTCATCTTTCCCATCTCAGTAAGTATACCCACGTCAGTCATTCTCACTCTTCCTCTACATCCAACCCGTTATCCAGTCCTACCCATGCTAAGCCCCGCGTATCATTCGCTTCTGTCTGCACTGTAACCACCCTATTCTAAGCTTCAATGATCTCTCACGTGACTGACGCAGCAGCCAAAATGATCTCTAGGCTTCCACTTTTGCTCTCTCCAGTTCAAGCAAATCCATCTCCTTAGAAACATAACTATTTTCATGGCACCTCCCCATCTCTAAATCCTTTGTTAAGCTGTGTACTGTTCTTAAGAGGCCAAACTTATCTTAAACCCAGTTTTCAAGGCCTTATACAACCTGTCTCCTGCTTCCTTCTCAAGCCACTCTCCCCATCCCCGACTTGGCTCCAGCACACTGGCTTGTTTGTAGTTCCTCAAATGTGCTATGCTTCCTCCTGACAAACTCCTGCTCATTCTTTGGGTCTCATTCCAAAGTTGGGCCCCCTTTCATTACACTCACAGCAATCTTCAGTACTTATTACATAGAAGAATAAAAGCAAAAACGGGTTTAAACCCAGCTATAAACTGAAAGCTCTACGAAGGTGGGCATTGTTATCTGGTTCACATCAGTAACCTCAGAAAAACTGGGTTTGCACAGTTTGGGACCCAATATTTGAATGAACCCAACTAAGGTGCGGAGAGACAAAGTGGCTAACTAAAAATCCTTCCTCAAAAAGATAACGTTCTAACTTCTATAGCTGCCCATTTTGCTTCAACACTCTCTCCACCTCCCCATTCAGATCAGACCAAAGCATTCATGGGATCAGATAGCTACCTCAGGTCTCAAAACTCAAATAGCCCCTGCCCTGCCCACCTTCCCAAAGTCCTGGGTCCAAAGTGAACACATCTTAGCACTGAGGCAAGAAGGAACGTGCCTCTTCTGCCCCTGCGAGTGGCGAGGTCCCGTACCACCCTGGGGAAGTTTCCTAATTCGGACGTCCGGGCCAGGAGTCTGAACACTAGTCCAGGCAGCTGTGACGCACGCAGGCCGGAACACTTCGTCAGCTGTGAAGCCTCGAGACGCTTCTTTTAGAGGCTCCTCAGGCGCGTCCCGGCCCGAGCCCTAGTCGCGTGTCGCACACCCTCAGAAGCCCAATGATTCAAGGAGACGGGACGGGAAAGACTAAGATCCACGTGCCTCGCCCTTTAAGAAACACCCCCGTTCGAGCCTGGCGGGGCGCTGAGTAAATTCTCGCGAGAGCCATCAGATTCCTCTCGCTTCCTCTTCCCGACTTGCCGGGCCGGAAGAAAGACGGCAAGTCCCCGCCCCCGGCCTTATCTCACAAGGCAGCGCGGTCCCAGCTGTGGCCAATCGGCAGGCTCATTGTAGGCCATGGCTCAGAGAGCCAATGGAAAGTCGCGGCGCGAGCCGACCTTTCCCTTTTCCGTACCGGCCCCCTCCCTTCCGCCCGCCGACTTCCACTCAGCCCCCTGGCGGAGGAAGTGATGTCACAGGCCCCATGTGAGCGGATTGCAACACATGCAGCTGCCTGGAGAGAGGGAGCCGGTGTCCTACGTCAGAGCCGCCGCCGCGGAGCCGCCGCCGGGGAGGAGCAGCCGCTGCCGCCCAGGACTGGGCCCTTAGGTAAGTCACGGGGAGGGAAAGGCCAGCAACCACCACGGCGGTTCGCGCGGAGCGGGAAGAGGAGGGCCTCTCGGGGGGTGGCAAGGAAGGGGGCCGCTCTGCCCCAGTGGCGGCGCTAACTCTGTGGTCTTGGTGTCTCCGGGCCCCGCCGGGCCGCTCTAGGGAGGAGGAGGCGAGAAGATGGCGGACGACCCCAGTGCTGCGGACAGGAACGTGGAGATCTGGAAGATCAAGAAGCTGATTAAGAGCTTGGAGGCGGCCCGCGGGTGAGCGCTGCGTCCAGCCCCCCGCGCCCTCTTGGTACCCGGACCCCTCAGGATGGCCGCCCCCGCGCCGCATGGCCGGATGAGAAGAGCCAGGCACTAGCCAACTCCCGCCTTCTGGACCTTTGGGTAGTTGTCCCTGACCCAAGGGCTAGGGTCTACGTGATTGGCCCGCTTGGGGATAAGAGGCCCGGTCCCGGGGCTCGGACCACTCGACCCCCTCGTGGCAGGCCACTGCTACTTTTGTACCCCTCCTAGGCTTTTGAGTTCAGCTTCTCTCTCCTCGAGCTCCTGGTGCTGCCACCCATCTCGGGTGCTGTTGGGACAGAGGGCTCGGCCTTCCTCTCCGATCGCCCTTCCCTGATTTCCTCCCTTTTTCTCCTTTCACGTTCTTCAGCCCGGCCTCATTAAAATGGCCTCTCCCTCCCGGGCTTCTGGGACTCGGTTGGGTGAAGTTTGCGTGGGGCAGGAGGGAGAGGTGGTCAGGGACAACCTCTTTCTGACATTGCCCGATTTCTCTGGGTCTTGAAACTCTCCCAAGATGACTTCCTCCAAATCTCCTAATTTCTCCGGAGCTTCCTGGTTTTAGCTATTCACGACCCACCTATGAACTGAAAATGCCAACGTGTGTGGGGTGAGGGAGTAGGGGAGGTTTTGGTTGGCGAATCTATATCTGTATATACAGAAAAAGTCCGGATTATGGGGCTGCTGATATCAATTGTAACAGGGTCCCTTTTGGCCTCTGTGGAACTTCTAGGGATAGAAGTGCCTGATTCTTGTTGAAATTGGGAGTTAAATTATGAGGGCTTGAGTCTTCCTTTATAAACTTTGACTAGAAATTGTTAGGAGCATCCAGTGTGGGAAGGGTTAACTAGTTTAAAACAGACTATATGCTCTTTTTATATATTTTAAATTACTCATTTGGGAAGGTGTGTCAGAGGTATTCCTGTTTTCTTAATTATTTTGTTCCTTTCCCAGTCGTGGAAACTTTTTACTTATAGAAAGTGGCAAAAAAAAGAAGAGAGAAAGAGTGTTTAGGGCATTACATATCTGTGGGGTTGAGCATTTTTTGAATAGTAGAGTGACTTGTCCCAGGCCATTATGAAAGTTTTCAGCCTAGGAATTGAACATTTTGGTTTCCAGCCCAGGTTTGTCCCTGATTCATAGATTTGCAATAAGATTAATTAAACTCTTAATTGTTATAGCTTATGAAATAAAGTGTACTTAGTTCCACGGAAGGGCCAAAGTTACTACTGGTTTTGCCATAGTCTTTTGTTCTTAATAAATTAATGACAGTTCTGCTTGGGATGAAGCTTCTGAAAGTTTGACCCTATTCTGTGACTTGGGCTTTTTTGCTCACTCTACTATACACTGAAGTAGCAGCTTATTTTTTATTCTTTAGGTTTGTTTTTCTTTGAGCTTAGTAGAATATTCAGACCTCGTTAATGATCTTATAGGACTTTGAACACCAATAGTTTTGTGCCACATGGTAGAATGAATAGTTATTCCCCAAGTGTGAGAATACTGTCAGGAAGGGTAATATAGGTCATGACCCATAGTGATGCACTACCAGGAATTAGCCAGGTTCTTTCGTTTCACTAGGATCTGCTGTTGCGTTATTTGAATCCCTCAATTGAGTTGTGACTTTTTAATAAATTGCTGTTGTTGCAGTGCTGTTTAAAATTGGCTGTGACCTATAGATTTGCTCTCCTGCTTGACTTGGAACCATGTTCATACATTAGAATTGGCATACAGTATATTTTCTGAATAAGTGTAGACTGAATTCACAGCTGTAATTGGCCTGTTGTCTGAGGGAAATGACATTGAAGAAATAACACTGCTTGTAAGTAACAGCATTTCTTTCTACTGCTTCAGGAACCTCATTCTTAAAATTTGTTTCTAGCCACTTGAAACTTTTAAGCTCCCCTTTAAAGCTTTTAAAAGCTTTTTCCCTTTGATTAGCAAAGTTCATTAAAGATTAAATGAAGTTCTTACATACAGCTTTTCTTTCAAGTGGTGGAGTTAGTTTTGATGTTTTAGGATTAAGCTATTTAAAATAGCTGGGGAGTAGGCTTTATCTAAACAAAGTGGTTGATAATCTTGTCTTACTTTGCCTACTTTTATTCAGGTTTTGGTTGCACCTTGAGCCCATGAAAATTTAAAATCTTGGCCATCTCTAGGTATCAGTAAGGGAGTCACACGTTTATTCTGTTTGCTTCAGAAGTTTCCCAGTACATACCAGTTTCTTTTCAGGAATAGCAAGATTGTGTTTTCATGGCTGAGTTGTGTTACAGTCACACTCATATTATCATAGTGTGCAGTGAGAATGTTTTTTCTTCTTTAACCAGTACTAAAAAATTTTAGGGGGAAATGTAATGGACTTCAGAGACAGGATGGCAAAAATGAATTTGTGTTATCAGGGGTTTCAGGACAAAACTATGGTTGTATTCAAGTGTGGTTATTAGCCCTAGGTAACAAAACTTAGTGGTGGATTAATGGAATGTGTGAGTTGAAAGGGGTATTACTTGTATAACTTGAATTTAAGTTGGGTGGGACATCCGTATTTAGTTTCAGGTAAGTCTGGTTGAATGTTTCTGTGTGTGAACTAGTAAAATAACAAACCCAGTCTTTTGCTATATAAATCCCACTGAAAGGTAATAGTAGTTTCTTCCTGATTTATGATTTCTCCTGGTATATTTGCCACAGTTGATACAATGAGTATAAATGTGTACATTCGCCAAAACTGGAGCTAAGGTCATGTGAATAGAATCATGGTTGCAGGTATTCTGAATACGAAACTAAAGTAGATGAATGCTAAGTGGGAAGTTTGGATAGTTTTTTCCTAATGTTTTCTGAACTAGCAAGAAATAGTGTTGGAACAATATAATCAATAAAAAACATTAAAAAAAAAAAGAAAGAAAGAAAGAGTGTTGGAAGCTTTATGGTTTTCAGGTAGTAAAATCATAACCAGAGTCTGTTCTAACCAAATCAGTGGTGAATGTAGGAGAGCAATAGACAAGGTTAATTTGGGCTAAGTTGTGTCTGTGAGTGTTAAAAATATTTGTTCACTTATCTTCAGCAGGGAGCCTTGTATATTTCATATATAACGAAGGCTCGGTTAGATAATCTATGTTTGAAGGTCAGTGAAGTTTGTAAACTTCATTTGGTTGTCATCTGTTGTCTTTCAGTATTTTTAAAGTTTACTGTTCAGTTAAAATAATATGTAGCCCCAGCTTGGTAGCTCAGTTGGCTACTGTGACATCCTGATACACTAAGGTTTTGGGTTTGATCCTGGCCAGGGCACATACAAGAATCAACCAATGCATGATGGATGAGGGGCACATCTCTCTTTCCCTCTCTCCCTCCCCGCACTCCCTCCCTGCCTCCCTCTCTTCCTCTCTCCCTCTCTCTCTTCCTCTCTCTCATATCAATTAAATAAAAATAACTTGTAAATACCTTGACTTTGAAGGAAGTAGAAATTACCTGGCTGTATGTGACTGTCTTTCCTGCCCCCAAATGTAATTTGGCAGCGGGGGGAGGGGGAGAGCAACACAGGACTATTCTCTGCTCTCAAGAATTCTGATACCAGGTATGTCGGTTTTTTTTCCCCATATCAAGCAATTCTCCAGTTCTTAGCAGACACCAGCTGAGTGTCCTACAATTCAGCTCGCTTCTGACACTACCTGAATTAACATCAGGTCCCACAAGGTAAAGGGCTCAGTACCACAAGACTGCCCTACTTCTGACCAACAGGCTATAAATTTAGCATTCAGTAATTTGCTAGAATTGCCCACAGAACTAAGGGAAACACTTTACTTTGTGTTTACTGGTTTATTACCGAGAATACTATAAATACAAATGAACAGCCAGATGAAGAGATCTGGGCAGGGTCCAGAAGGGTCTGACTGGGCACTTCTACCCTTTTGGAACTAGGGTGCGCCACCTGGATTTACCAATTGAAAAGTCAGTTCATCTTCAGGAATTTTATAGAGCTCAATCTATAGCACGCCACCCCCCATTTTCCCTTCTCTGAGGTCCATGGGTAGAGCTGAAAGTTCCAATCCTGGATTCACTGGTTTTTTCTGGTGACCAACCCCATCCTGAGGCTATCCAGGAGCTGGCTCTAAGTCACTTAATTAACAAAAACACTCCACCGAATTCTAAGGATTTCAGGAGCTTTGTTGAAAGCCTGAGACAAAGACCAAATTTGTCATTATACCATGTAATTTCTTTTTAATCTCCACAAAATTCCTTACGTTGTGTTGAATTAAGTTAGTAATTTTGAGACATTGTTGAATAGGTTTTGTAAAATTCTTAAAGACAAATAATATGTACAAATTCTTAATATAATTAGAATAAATTAAAGAATATTAAGTGTGTTTGAATACCTTCCCCGAGTGAAAATTGTTGATTAACAGAACATTCACTTAAATGATACTTAGAATGTTCTCAGAGCATGAATTTAAGAGATAGTAAAGGGAAGAGGGACAGAAAAGAGTATACTTGATAGGGTGTGGTGGTGTTCCTCAGTCCACTTCAAGTGTCACAGGCTGCTTTCCTCAACTCTGAACTTGTCCTAACAGCCCTTGTATTCTGGCATGGTGTTCTGTGCACTGTGAACCCAATGAACAATTACTCTCTTTGAATTTCAACTCTTGACAGACTTCTCATTGTAATAGCAGATATACTTATCCTTCCAGGAAAGGAAGGCCTACTCTGGACACACTCCTAGGTAAGCAAGAGTACCTAATTAGAATACCATTTAAGGCCTACTGCAATCTGGGTGGTAGGTGGCCACCCCCTACCCCGTGTCTCACATACACACACCAGCTGAACCCTTTTTAGTAGAGGGCCCTTTTTCTTTGAGCTTGTGGTTGAGTGTGTGCTCAGTGTGGCCCCTGGTGCTGGGAAGGTGTTCGATTGTGAGATCATTTAAAATGTCAGTTTTGCAGCAGGACTAATTTGTATTTAATCCTATTTAAGAGTCAGAGGAGAAATTTGCCTGTTTTCCATAGATGTCCTGCTAGAACTGTCCAACTGAGAATTTAGGACAATAGAAATTTCTTTCCAATCCAACAGATTCTCCAGGGATCTCCAAATAGAACCTTCTGGGTTACATCCTGTAGGTGTCTCTTAGTTCTTCAGCAGCTGGCTCTCAGTGAGGGGGGAAAAGGGATTAGGGAGGTTCAAGGCTCTTCTTTCAGGTAGAAAAATAGGAGGTTTCTCACCTTGGGGCATTGTTCTCATAGAGCATAATGAAGCTCCCTCGGATAACAACTTTATCTTATGACACTGGACACTTTGAATCCTTGCCTACTGTCTGTTAGAAAAGAAAAATTGCCTTTTTTCTTATTTTTCCACTTTCTGAGAGCAGGTATATTTTTCGTCCTTTGACTCTAAATGAATGCAGATCAATAAGAAGAATGATTTTGCTTTTTACTCTCAACCCAAAATATAATTGAGTTTAATTAAGAGCCATAATTTTATTTTCTTGTAGATGAAACATTAAAATAGACATTAAAGCTTTCTGTGTTTTAATCCAGTCCTGTCTCTTTCATCTATCTAATTTGAATGTGATAATAGGTACCTTCTAAATGTGAAAGTTTGTTTTTTTGATAAAGCCTCCACATTACTTTATATCTTTATTTTAACACCAGTTTTCAGACATGTGACTTTTCATCCACTGTAAACTATGTCTTTACTTTTGTTATCATCCTTCCTACCCAGTTCAGAAGACTTCACATTTTCAGATGCCTGACACTGCTTCTTGTCATAGAGATAACTGGGGGATATTGGTCCTGTAAGTCTTCATTTGATTCTCTTATGGTCTCCTTTAGAATGACCCTAGTCAAAACAAAAGTTTGTCTTTTCATGCCGTATCTGTGGCCTTCTAAATTGGGTTTTTCCCCAGACTCATCTAGGCATGTGAAAAATGAAGCCCACAAGTGCATTTTTACTATTAAACAGACAGCTTACAAATTTCCTCAAACATCTGCTGTTGAGTTGGGCACCGGACATTTTTATTTTTTATTTTCTTAAGATTTTATTTATTCATTTTCAGGGAGAGGGGAAGGAAGAAAGGGAGAGAAACTTTGGTATGCAAGAGACATATTGATGGGTTGTTTCTCACAGGCCCCCAACTGGCCCGCAACCCAGGCATGTGCCCCAACCAAGAATCGGACTGGTGACCCTCGGTTGGCAGGATGATGCCCAGTCCACTGAGCCACACCAGTCAGGGCTGGGCACTAGACATTTTGGAAAAAATGTGTAATACAATGAGAATATGGTATATGACACAGCCCTGGTGTGATGATAACGAACCATATTAGTACAGAATAACACAGTACATGTGAAGGGGGTGTAGTGTAAGCAAATGATTCTGCTCTTGAATCAAGTGTTGGAAGTTTCAGTAATCAAAAGAAATTTTGTAACTACTCCAGCACATTTCCTAAAAGGCATGTTTTGTCAAAGAATGTTACTTTAGGTATTGGCTTTTTTTGACTAATACAGTATCATTGATAGTGATGGAATGGAATTATAATTGAACTGCAACTTTGATACTATAATTGAAATTCATTCTGGATTAAAAGCCAGTTAGCCTAAAATTAGATCCAAAAGCTTTGTGTTGCTTGATGGTTGGTGAGCTGTCAGGGTATTGAAATAGTGCAGATCATTTACACATGCATACCTTGGTAAAGTTGGCATGGCAGAGCTTACAGCCATGCCAAAACAATTTTCTCTCAGCCCAAATAAACTTCAGTTTGCAAGTAATGAAAATTTACTGGTCCCCTAAACATTAATTCCTTATCATATCTGGATATTTTTAGCCTTTTACTGAAAAATTTAAAAAGTCATTTCTGTCTACCTCCTTTTCTGGCATCTTAGGGCTTTATGACTCCACTTAAGCAAAGAGGATCCTCAGGGAAGACTCGAGTTAGAGGTTCATAGCCAAAATATGTCTTAATCAAGTAATTAAACTAGTTTTCTGAAGATGAGTTGAATAACATACAGTTTGACTCCTTACAGCAGCTCTGTGAGGACAGCTACTATTGCCATTTTGTGGGGGAAGAAATTGAAATACAGAGAAATTGTCATAGCCTAGTAAGGGGCAGTGCTAGATTCTGTTTGTACTTACCGGATTTCAAAGCCTGTGATCCCCTAACCATTATACCACACTGCTCCTGCTCTTTGATTAGTATTTCTTTTGCTGAATAGAAACATCTTCCATTCCTTTCTGAAAGGAGAAGGCCCGGTACCCAGGAGCAAAGGTAAAAGGAAAACAGGCAGCCCTGGTGGGTACCTCAGTTAGAGCGTCATCCCAATACACCAGAGTTGTGAGTTTGATCCCCATGTCAGAGCACATATAAGAATCAATCAGTGAATGCATAAATAAGTGAAACAACAAATTGCTGTCTGTCTCAATACATAAAAATTTTTTAAAAAGAAAGAAAACAGATATGCTATTAGCATTCTATCCTAGGAAAATCCTGGGTACTAAACATGTTTGTTCTTAATGAGCATCCATGATGAGGGAAATAAGTCACTTTTAAATCCCTCCCCAGAAGCTTATATGTATATGAGAAAGAACATTAACAATAAGGCGATGCCTTTTGTTTTACTTGAATGGTACTTACATAGTGGTCAAGAAAGATATGACCTGGATTTTCATTTATTAGGGTCGCATGTAGAACACTGGTAGTGATTTCCTAATGCCGTTTGAGATTGCTATCTCTTGGCTTTGCACTGATGTGAGAACACTAGGGAAATTTTCCAGTTTCTGCTGCTTCCTGGTGGAATATTCCACGACGTTAATTTTGTGAAGCTGTTAACATTTTTTTTTAAGCAAAGTAAATGCCTGTACTTGTAGAAAAAATAATATCCTATCAGACATATATATTTTTGTTTTGAATAAATAAGTAATCCTAGTGCTTTTGAGGGTAATACTAAAATGAACCTTTGTAAACTTTTCTGCCTAAAATTTTTTGGGTCAGCTGAATTATTCTGTCCTCTAGGGTAGAGGCTGCTTTATGTTAGGAATTAACCATTTATTCATTCATCAAATGTTTGAACTTCCGCTATATGCTAAAATGATTTCTGCCTTAAAGAAGCTTGTATAGACCTAGTATAAGCAATGTGTTGTTTTATTGATACTTGGTAGAAGAGAAAACAGGTCAGATCTTTGAAATGACTGATTCTGGGTTTATCAAAATACTGAGCCCATGCTATAGCTGTAGAATAGAGCTCACTTAAGCTTTTATGTAATATAACTATTTATAAAGTTTTAGAGGAGAATGAATTTTACTCCTTTATGATAAATTACAAAATATTTTCTGGTGTTCTGGCTATATTGTTTTGAACTACATTTTTGGTTCAGGGCATTTATTCTGTTGGAAGATTTGGCAAGTCCTATAATCCAGTCAAGGTGATCACCTACCACAAAGTCAACTTTCTCTCTCTCTCTCTCTCCCCCACCCTCCCCCTCCCCCTCTCCCTCCCCCTCTTCCTCTGACTTACTCAGATTCAAATAAGACTTCAACACCATTAACAGTGCCTTTTCCTGCCTTCTAGTTGTGCTATCATAATTCTTTCTGACTTATACTATAAAAGGGCAGGAGGGTAGGGCACAAGGAGCTGGAGTTCTATCTAGTTACCATTTAGTGAGCAATGTCTAGGATCCATGCTAGGCATTTGATATACATTATCTTTTAAAAATTTTTTTTATTGTATTTTTTTCCATTAACATTTAGCTTCCTTATACCTCCCTTTCCCTCTTGCAGTCGCCACACTGTTGTTCATGTCCATGATACCCTTTTCCTTTTTGCTTGATCCCTCCACTCCTTAACCTCCCCACCCCCATAGCTGCTCTCTATCTATAGGAGTTTGTCTCTGTTTTGCTTATTAGTTCAGTTTGTTCATTAGATTTCATAGATGAGTAGAATCATATGGTACAGTAGTCCCTCTCTGTATCGCAGTTCACTTATCACAGCCTCACTGTATCACAGGATTTTTAAAAATATTATATTTAATTATCGCAGATTTTTCACTATATCACCGGATCTCGCAGTACTGTATATGCTGTTAAAAGTTATGTAGGTTTAAGAATGTAGAATATGTTTAAGAAGATAGTGTTTATAAAAGTGTGGAAAATGTTAATAAGGGACTGGGAATGGTTTCTAAGTGTGTGGGAAGGGTTTATAAAGCCTTAAAATATATATAAATACTAAAATAAACATAAGGTTCCTACTTCCTGGATTTTCATCTATCATGGGGGGTGGGGTCTAGAATGTAATACCTGCGATACGTGTGGGAATATTGTATTTGTCTTTCTCTGGCTGACTTATTTCACATAGCGTGATATTCTGTTCCCATCCATGCTGTCACAAAAGGTAAAGTTTTCTGCTTTTTTATGGCCAAGTAGTATTCCATTGTGTAAATATACTATGATTGTTATATCCATTCATCTACTGATGGACAGTTGGGCTGCTTCCATATCTTGGAGATTGTAAATAACACTGCAGTGAACATAGGGGTGCTTATTGAATTAGTGTTTTGGGTTTCTTCAGGTATATTCCCAGAAGTGGAATCGCTAGGTCAAAAGGCAGATTCATTTTTTATTTGAGGTATATATAATGCTTTCCAGAGTGGTTGTACCAGTCTGCATTCCCACCAACAGTGTAAAAGGGTTCCCCTTTCTCCAAATCCTGGCCAGCAGTTGTTTGTTGATTATTTTTTAAAAATTATTTGTTTGTTTTTTTATTTTTAGAGGGGAAAGGAGAAAGAGAGGGAGAGAAACATCACTGTGTGTTGCCTCTCACTCGTGCCCACCAAACTGGGGACCTGACGTGCAACCTAGTTATGTGTCCTGACTGGGAATCAAGCCAGTGACACTTGGTTCGCAGGCCGATGCTCAATCCACTGAGCCACACCAGCCAGGTGTTCGTTGATTTTTTGATGATAGCCATTCTGACAGGTATAAGGTGATATCTCATTGTGGTTTTAATTTGCATTTCTCTGATGATTAGTGACGTTGATGTTCAGCATCTCTTCATATTATCTATTGGCCATCTGTATGTCCTCTTTGGAGAAGTGTCTGTTCAGGTCCTTTGCCCATTTTTTAATCGGATTGTTTGGGGTTTTTTTGGTGTTGAGTTTTGTAAGTTCCTTATAAATGTTGGCTATTAACCCCTTACCAGATGTTTCAGTGAATATGTTCTCCCATTCCGTGGGTTGTCTTTTTATTTTGTTGATGGTTTCCTTTGTTGTGGATATTTTATTATATTAATAGAATCCTCCTGGCCTTGTAAAGTAAGTAGAAATTGAGGCCCAAAGGGATTTGTGTAATTTTCCCTCAGTCACGTAGATAGGACAGGACATGAACCAAAATCTGTCTGATTTTAAAAGCTTTGCTCACTCATAACCATCCATCCATCTGTTCTGTTCCCATATTAAACCATATCAAAAGATTGCTTTAGTCTCAAAGTTTAAACTTAGCTTTGTGCATTTGGTGAAAGAAGGAAAATGGAAACCCCATGATGAATTAAAAATAAGGTCATAGGTTGTAAAAATTGGAGAGGAGCTGATTTTCACCTGGTGATCCATATAATATGGCTAGCTTATCAACTCCCAGAATGATCTGAGGGTTTGGTTTTGTGTTTAAGATTTTACTTATTTATTTTTAGAGATAGGGAAAGGGAGGGAGAAAGGGAGAGAAACATCAATGTGCGAGAGATACATTGATTGGTTGCCTCTCACACCCACCTAGGGACATGGCAGGCAACCCAGGCATGTGCACTGGCTGGGTATGGAACCAGAGACCTTTTCAATTTCCAGGCCAGCACTCAATCCACTGAGTCACACCAGCCAGGGCTGATCTGTGGTTTAAGTTAAGCTTTGTGAGCTTGAAAAGGGTGTGGTGGCAACTTTAGCCATCCATATCCTAGTCACAACCCAAAGCTGAAAGGAAAGAAGACTAAGAGGAAGAAGGTGGCACTGGCCCTTGCTGTCATGAAGCAGGAGGCCAAGAAGGTGGTAAATCCCCTGTTTTGAGAAAAGACCCAAGAATTTTGGCATTGGACAGTACATTCAGCCCAAAAGGGACCTTCCCTGCTTTGTCAAATGGCCCTGCTACATTAGGCTGCAGCAGCAAAGGGCTATTCTCTATAAGCGTCTGAAAGTGCCTCCTGCAATTAACCAGTTGACCCAGGTCTTGGACTGCCAAACAGCTATTCAGCTGCTTAACATGTTAAGCACCCAGCCTGTTTTGTCTTCCTTTCCAGAAAGTATAGTGTCAGTCACCGGTGACTGACATGGCGCTTAACGTGTTAGGTTAGCCCACAAGTGCAGACCAGTGACAAAGCAAGAGATGAAGCAGAGATTGTTGGCCTCTGGCTGAGAAAAAAGCTGCCAGCAAAGGAGGTGTCCCCATCAAGACACCACTTGTCCTTCAAGCAGGGGTTAATACTGTCACCACCCTGGTGAACAAGAAATCCCAGCTGTTTCATTGCACACGATGTGGATCCCATCAAGCTGGTTGTCTTCCTGCCTGCCCTGTGCCATAATATGTCAGGATGGGGTGTCTAGTCCACAGGAAGATCAGTACAACTTCACACAGGTTAACTCAGAAGACAAAGGAGTTCTGGCTAAGCTGGTGGAAGCTATCTAGCCCGGCTAAAACGATAGATATGATGAGATCTGCTGCCACTGGGGAGGCAGCATCCTGGGAACAAAGTCAGTGGCTCACATTGCCAAGCTGGGATTTGTACACTGTTAAGTTTTCTGTACATAAAAGTACAGAAAGCTTCTTGGAGAGCAGATTATCTAAATTCCACTTAGTGTAGTAGGCAGCCTCTAAAATGTTCCTGGTCCTAACCTGAATGTGATTTTATTTTATTATGTCGGGGTGATGAGATGGATGGCAGGGCATTTCATGGGGAGTGAGTGAATGTTCTGGCTAGAGAAAGTTGGACATCTCTGAGCCTTGACCATTCAGTGGTGGTTAGTGCTAGAGTAAATGACAGCAGCTCACCTGTGAATTTCTTTTTAGGAGGGGGTGAAGTGGAATCTCTCTTGACTTCTGCTGACCAAGACATCTTGCTTTTAAAGACGTAGAAAGCAAGTCGGACACATTGATTCTCAATCCTAGTCGTGCATTAAAATTTATCTGATTCTATTTAAAAATCGAGATTTCCCCTTACCCACCATCACCACCCTCACTTACCTATTCAAGACCTATTGAATTAGAACAATGGAAGGGGAGCTCTTTTTGTATCTGGATTATTTGGATTGTTTTGGTGTTTGGGAGGGGGTTGGTTATTTGTTTTTTTGTTTTGAAAACTCCAAAGATTCAGGCTCCTTGTGCAGATTGGTCAGTGGACAAGCTTGTGGAAACCACATTTTTTACACCTACCTTCCAAAGTGTTATTGAGTATTGTTAATGATGATGATTTGCAGTGTAATATTTACAGGTCAAAGAGTGCTTACTACATTTTCTTGTTTGCCTGTCATTAGGACTGACCAGAGAGCACCTTGCATCCAAAGTCTGGAACTCTAAAATCACACAGACACCACAGCCCAGGCTTGCTTTAATTACCTTGAGTTTTTTTCCTTAGAAACCTTTTAGTCCTGACAGTTCCAGTGACCGAATGAATGTTTCCCTGTTCATCAGGCTCAGGGGCCACGTAATCTTGGAATTGGATCAGTAAGTCGTGGTACGACCCTAACCTCCCATCCTAAGGAGATTCTTCCTTCAGAGGTCTTATTTGAGAGTGGGGATAAGAAAAGCTGTTACTTGCTTTTTTAATTCTCTTTCTTCCTAAGTCTTGTCTAGTTTTATTCTCTCTATTGAATCTATTCACAACTACTTCCTGTCTCAGCTGTTCTATTTCTCAGAAGTTAGACCTCTAGTTGGAGGCATTGATGAACCCTTCTTTGACAAGAAGTGTCCCTAAAATGAGAACAAGAAAAATCTGAGAACAGAGGTCCCTGGAAGCCCTTATGTTAGAGCACATTGTTATATGTTGTGTCTTGCTTTTCCCAATGTCTACAACCTGCATGTCAGTCATTGCTGTCCCTCATAATTCACTGGCTCTGGAATGAGGGCCTTTGATTTTGAAAAAAGGATGGTGACAAAGCAGAAGAGTGGATGAAAAATATTAAAATTTAAAAAGGGTTTGGTTTGCATATGTAGTCAGCAGCTATTTCACTTTATTTCTCATGCTTTCCTGGGGTTGTTCACTCTACTTTAAAATGAAATATTCATTTTCCATGGTTTTATTTTGGTGTTTACATAAACTGGTTTAACTACTTTGATTGACTTGCCTGTGGAGTAAATGAGTGTTTATTTTGTTTGGAAACTTTCCTGGAAAAAACTTTAATCTGTTTGTATTAAACCCAAGATACAAAACATCAGATTATAAAGTAACTTTTAAATTTGTAAAGTAGAAGCCATACATTTAATAATACTTGTTTCCTCTTTGACAATCAAGTGTCTTATAATAAAGATGAATTCAGAAACTTTTAAGGTAGGGAAAGTCACAAAGGGAAACTAGTGAAGGGAAATTTGTTTTTTTAATCCTTACCTGATGATATGTTTATTGATTTTTAAAGAGAGAGAGAGAGAGAGAGAGAGAAACATTGGTTGGTTGCCTCCTGTGAATGCCCCAGCTAGGGATTGAACCCACAACCTAGGTATGTGCCCTGACCAGGAATCAAACCCATTACCTTTTGGTATACGGGACAACACTCCAACTAACTGAGCCACCTGGCCACGGTGTGAGGGTAATTTTTTAAATATTAGTCAAAATTCAAAAGGAGTAAAGAGGCCAAGAGTAAGTTAGGGTAGTGTTTCAGATTTAGCAACTTGGTGGAAATATACCAAACAATTTTTTGGCAAGCTATACTTATGAACTTTTTTTCTTTTTTAATATTTATTTTATTTTTAGAGGGGAAGAGGAGGAGTGAAATATCAGTGTGTGGTAGCCTCTGTCGCATCCCCAAGTGAGGACCTGGCCTGCAACCCAGACATGTGCCCTGATTGGGAAGTGAACTGGTGACCCTTTGACTTGCAGGCCAGCACTCAGTCCACTGAGCCACACCAGCCATAGCTCAAACCATTTTTTAAGTTGAATTCTATAACACGATTATGTTCTTAGGTATTGTCACTGCTTTATTCCCTCTAGAAGTTACTTAGATATGAGTGTAGGGTTGCCCAACTCTGGTGGCTGTAAAGTAAAATTGCTTAATGAATGCTTATCTTAACCTATCTGCTGTAGGAAGTAGATAGTTGCTTATCTTAAGGTCCTTGCTTTGTCCTCCACATGATTATCTTGCTTTAAGGATTTCCTTCAGGCATTTTAGGTTCACTCAGTTTATTTGTCCCAACATCCTCTCTAGCCTCAAATTTTCCTTTTTTTTTTTTTTTTTTTTTTTTTGAGCATTTTTATAAGAGAGTATTTGAGCCAAACTGACGACATATGCAGGGGAGGATGTCAGATGCTCCCCAACTTTTCTGTCCTTTGGAGTTTGGTGACTTTTCGCTTTCTGAGTTCTGAGCCTTTGCTCCTGCTATCCTTGTAGCCCCTTTTCATTCCATTCCCTACAGATTGCCTCTTTGCTAGTTCCATCTCCTAGGAAACTACTCTGTAAATCAGAACACGTCAGCTTTTAAAAACTGAGCCCTTTTGAGAAATAACTCCCTTGGTCCCTAAAGATTCCAAGAGTCTCTCTAGGGCGAAGAAACATGCTGTCAAGAATTATTCTTCTGAAAGGAAGCACAAGCCAGTAACGTCAGTATTCAAACTTATTCATCTTCTTTTTTTCTTATCTTATATATTTTCATACTATACATTTGCCTAAGTTGACAGTCTCTTTGTAGAGACAGGTAGATGGCACCTATAGTGTAGACCTTGTTTGAAGTTATATGTATTTGCTAAGTGTTTCCACCCACTCCCAGAGCAAACTCCTTTTCTCCTTCTTGGCCTGTAGTGTTTAACATAACTCCAGAAAGAATTATCAGAAACATTTTTTTAAATTCCTATAGGAGCCTAGCAAAATACATTATTGGAAGAAAAGCAGTTTGTTAAATACGACTGCTTAAAAATAGGACAAAGGACACTCACTGATTGTAAAGAGCTCGTTCATGCTACTGCTACTTTTTGTTTTATTTTTTCTTGTAATAAAAGATAACAGTTTGTTTTATTTGGGAATTCTTTATATATCTAGTTCAGAAACAGGAACGAGGCCACAGGTGGAATTTTATTTGTGTCTGATTGTTTGATTTCTGTGCAATTTGTCCTGGTTTTTAAAAGTTCCTTTTATGTAGTTGTGCTGTGAAAATCAAAATGATAGATATTTTGGAGAGTGATACACCTGACTGTGTGTGTGTCTTTGTGCACGCACCCACACACACACAAGCAAGGGAGTGTTCTGGATCACTGGTTTGTCAGTATTAGATTGAAATTTTAGCTGATATGAATATTGAGAATAACATGTAACTGAAGAAATAACTATGGGTCAGCTTTGGAGTTTGGAGATTTATCTTATATGAAATGTAACTTGTAAACAGCTTTGTTTTATAATAATCATTTTGCTTCTGTTTTTGATGACAACTGAAACTACATATAAATTTGCTTGATTCTCTGGTTTGGCTAGAATACTTGCTCCCATATCCAATGGGGTGGCAGCATAGCACACTGGCACTGTCATTAATCAACCTCTGTTCATTGGGGGAAAGTATCACAAAGGTTATGAACCAGCCCTCTAGGTTTTGAGCAGAAACCCCAACAGAAACAATGCTGGTTTTGGAGCTATAACATGAGTTGGCAATCTGAGAGTAACTATATTGGTAGTGGAAAACTTGTAAAGAAAACTTGTCTGACAAGAAGACCTGTGGAATTTACCACTAGGAGAAAACTTTCAGAAGGCAGGGTCTTGTGTAAATGAGGTCCTGTTCTAGTGCTGATGCTGGGGAGAAACAAATCCCATAGTGCATATTTGTGAAATTAATTTTACTGTATGAAGATGCTTCCATTTTCAAACCCCTATAATTACAAAGCTAATATAGGGGTTTTTTCCCCTAATTTTTGTTATTGTTCCCCTGACTGCTTCACATCTTTCTTATTAGTCACTTGACACATAAGCCCATTGGACTTGACATTGTACCCATCTTTCTAATTTCTTTATCTTGTCAGCTTCCACTGGACACTGGATATGTGAAATTCTATTAAAGTTGGCGTGTTGGACTACTGTGAAATTCTGCAAGCTCAGTAATTAGTGGAAAGTTTAGGCATTTTTGACAGCCTTCCCAGTTTACGTAAAGAAAGCCCTCACCTGTTTCCTCATGATACTAGTACATACAGTGAAACCCCCAATCCCCGTTACCAGTTATTCCCCATTCCATGTTGGCAATCACTCTCCTTTTTCTTTGTCTGTGTTGCTTGAAGTCCACTTGATGTAAATAATCTTCTACATAGTAATTTTCCATGCTCTTTGGTTGTTACTGAGAGCTTATTACATTTGCATTTCCTAAACTAAGAAGAAAGTCAGAGGTGAGAAAAATGTCTTATGGAATGCCACTTACAGGAACTTTTTTTGAAAAGGAACCACCTAGAATGACCTCCCTGGGTGGTTTTAATGTACAGTTAAGAGCTTCTGTTATAAGGGAAATGTGTGTTTTAGCTCTTTGATTACACTGGTATGGTCCCTATCTTCCTGGTCACTTTGAGAGTGATCTATTTCTATTTTAAGGAAATCTTACTTACGTGATTCTTGAACCTCTGATGTTATTCTTTCTTCCACAGCAATGGCACAAGCATGATATCATTGATCATTCCTCCCAAAGACCAGATTTCACGAGTGGCAAAAATGTTAGCAGATGAGTTTGGAACTGCATCTAACATTAAGTCACGAGTAAACCGCCTTTCAGTCCTGGGAGCCATTACATCTGTACAGCAAAGACTCAAACTTTATAACAAAGGTAATCTGGAGCTTGATCATTTTCCTCCTGCTTTGTTTTGTCTTGGTTATATTAATATGTTCTAATTGGATCCTGTCATGATGCTTTTGGTCACTACTGTTTCCTTTAGCCAACTTTCTCAGCAGTGTCTCTTTGACCTTAGGATTTAACCCTTCTTTTAAAGTTATTTTTTGAAAGTTAATTAGTATTAGTATTAAAACATCTTGAGTAAGTTTCAAAATCCAGGCTAGAATTCTGCCTGAGAGATTTATAGATACTTCTGCTTTATTTAAATTATGATTTAAGGACTGTAGGCTGTGGAAATTTTTCTGTTGATGGGAGGAAATTAGCTGTGGCTTTAAGTAGAAAAATCACTTGTGTTTTTTGCAGTACCTCCAAATGGCCTGGTTGTTTACTGTGGTACAATTGTAACAGAAGAAGGAAAGGAAAAGAAAGTCAACATCGACTTTGAACCTTTCAAACCAATTAATACATCATTGTATTTGTGTGACAACAAATTCCATACAGAGGTAAGAAGTTCAAACAGAATATTTTCATCACCGCCCAAAAACATCCTATACCCCTTAGCAACTAATCACTCCCATTCTCTATTTCCCCACCTCAAGGTCCCTCCTCTCTGGGCTACCACTAATCTATTTGCTACCTCTATAGATTTGCTTATAGTGGCCTTTTGTCACTGGCTTCTTTCACTTAGCATAATGTTTTCAGGGTCCATCTACGTTGTGGCATGTAGCTGTACTTCATCCCTTTTTATTACTAGGTATTTGTCACATTTATTTATCTGTTTATTAGTTGATGGACATTTGTGTTTCCACTATTTGGCTATTATGACTAATGCTGCTTTGAACATACAAATTTTTGTGTGACCATGTTTTCATGGGGGGAAGTATATACCTAAGAGTGGATCATATGGTAATTGTGTTTAACTTGAGGAATTGTCAGACTTTAAAATAATTGTATCATTTTATAAGGCTGGCTTTTAAAAAATTTATTTAGTTATTTATTTATTTTTAGGGAGAGAGGAAGGAAGGAAGAAAGAGAGGGAAACCTCAATGTAGGAAAAAACATTGATCAGTTGCCTCTGGCATGTGTCCTGACTGGGACTTGAACTAGCGACCTTTCGGTTCCCAGGCTGACACTTAACCCACTGAGCCACACCAGTCAGGGTGAAGACTGGCTATTTTCAAAAAATAGAAGTTTACATTTATTAGACACTGAAAGGTATCATTCAGCATGTTTGGAGTGCTAAGCTGGGCTTGGAAAACTAATAGAGGTGAAGAAATAATTGGCTACATGATCTCCATTTCACCCTATGTACCCATGATACTTCCCTGTATTCCTTGAACCCTTTCATGCTCAGAAATTATAAAATCTTTAGTAGCAAAACTATAAGAGCCCTTTTTTATTTATTTATTTATTTATTTTGCATGAAACTTTTGAGTGGCATAGCTGCTATAAGATGAACTTTTAAGGGTGGAAAAGAAACCTCATTAGAGTGACCTAAATTAGTCAACAGTTGAACAATCAGGAATTCACAGCTGGCTCCTCTTTCAGTCTCTTGCTTTTCATCAACATAGGGGAAAACCTCTACAGTGGAATTAGAACTGACATTTGTCAACATAGTTTATAATGGATGATTTTTGCTAACTTGACAGGAAGTACAATTCCAGTTGGGTCTTGGTTGGATACATAGATGGTTAAGACCGTTCTTCTCTTGGGTATCACAGTCTCCTTCCAGCCAGACCTTCACTAGGAGGCTCTTTGGCTCCACTACTTGTGTCTGATTGGATGAAAGCAGGTTTTGAACCTTATTGATTTAAATAGTACCTGGTACTCATCTAGCTTACTAAGTTAGCTTCGTCCTACAATGTACCATTTATGCTTGCTAGCTTTTTTTATTTTGACTTTAGTTGATATGTTTACTAGATATAAATGTGCATATACTGCACAATGCAATTTATGTCATGTTTAATCAGGATAGTTATACCTTTTTATGAGGAATAAGTCTATTCCCTGATGAGCAAACTTTTGAAATCCTAATTTAAGCTACCTAACACATCATTTCAGTGAAGCAAAAATTCTAACATGTGTAATATTTATGTCAATGCTAATTATCAAGTATGGTTTGGTTGATTCTTAGGGATTAACCTGTGTTCTCATCAATTCTTGAAGAAGCTATCTTCTTCCTTAGTTAAAATGGGATAGATAATTACTTAGCTCTAAAAAGGCTGCCACCTAGCAATTGGTCATCTACCAAGCCTATAGTATTCAAACGCCATTATGAAAATTCTTGTCCATCTATGAGTCCCAGGACTATTTAAATATTTGCTTTTTCAGGAGGCAGAAATATAGGGATATAATACTAACCCAGAAGAAGAGCTTTCCCCATGAAAACTCAGAATCTTTAGCTATAATACCTTTAAAATAAAATTGAGTATTGTTCAACAAACAAGTGCTAGCAAGAATGAGGAGAAAGCACCTGGCTGCTGTGGCTCAGTGGATTGAGTGTCGGTCTGTGAGCCATGTGTTGCTGGTTTGATTCCCAGTCAGGGCAAATAACTAGGTTGCACATCAGGTCCCCAGTGAGGGGCAACCACACAGTGATGTTTCTCTCCCTCTTTCTCCTTTCCCCTCTCTTTAAAAATAAGAAAAATAAACAAGCAAACAAAAAAATAGTTTGTTTTTAAAAAGCTATGGGCCTAAATATTAAAAAAAAAGAAGAAGAAGAATGAGAAGAAAAGGGAACCCTAGTGCACTGTTGGTGGGACTGCAGACTGGTGCAGCCACTGTGGAAAACAGTGTGGAGTTCCCTCAAAAAATTAAAAATGGAACTGCCTTTTGACCTTGGGAATATATTAGAATCCTGAAACACCAATTCGAAAGCATATATGCACCCCTAGCAGCATTATTTAAAATAGCCAAGCAGCATTATTTAAAATAGCCAACAGCATGGGTGGACCTGGAGATTATATGCTTAGTGAAATAAACCAGTCAAAGAAAGATAAACACCATATGTACCATTGATCTCACTTATATGTGGAATCTAATGAACAAAATAAACTGATGAACAAAATAGAAACAGAGGCACGGACACATGGCACAGACTGACAGCTGTCAGAGGGGATAGGGGAGCTGAATGTATAACCTATAGACACAGACAGCAGTGTGGTGATGGCCAGAGGGAAGGGGTGTGTGGGCTGGGTGGAGGTAGGCAAAGCAAGGATGAAATGGGGACATAATGTAATAGTGTCAACAATAAGTTTTTTATAATTGAGCTTTGTATCCTTATATCATTAATGATGCCCAAGACATTAGAGTTAAAAAAATATTTCCAAATTAGATGTTTCTATAAACAGTGTGTGGGTTTTATACTCATGTACTCCTATGCTAGAGGTGATTTACAAGGTATTTGCTACAGCGAGAGCTGCCTATTAATTCTGGGGTTATTTATGGTAACAAAAAGTCAACTTTTGGAGGTTAGACTTTTAATTTGAACATTATGTTCATGCACTACCATCAATCTAAGTCAACTAGGAAGAATTTCAGCCCTAAAACTCTGGGTTTTGTAATCTTGTGCCCACGTCAGTTTTGTTGAAAGGCTTCACATCAATATCATTGGCTTTTTCCTGCATCAGGAATTCGTGTGTGTGTGTGTGACATATTTAAAGCTTAAGTCTATAAATTACTTCATAAAATGGTTTTTCTATGGTATTTATTCCATTCTCAGTGGGGTGAAAGAGCTCATATGTGTCCTTTCAGAATTTGTCTTGACCCTGTCAGAGCTTTAGGATTTATTGTATGGTACTTGTGTTTGCTTTTCAGGCTCTTACAGCACTACTTTCAGATGATAGCAAGTTTGGCTTCATTGTAATAGATGGTAGTGGTGCACTTTTTGGCACACTCCAAGGAAACACGAGAGAAGTCCTGCACAAATTCACTGTGGATCTCCCAAAGAAACATGGTAATATAGTAAGAGGATATGAGCCCATTTGCTTTGTGTCTGGCAGTAAGGAAAAAATTGTATGGGGCAGGGGAGGGAACTAGTTTATCCAGATGATGGGGAAAGTATCATGAAATGACTTAGTGGTGTTTATGGCTCTTCTTTCAGCAAGAGAATTAGTAGTCATTTCTGAAAACAAAGGTTTATGCCAAACTTGATTTAGTTGAGGAAATAGTGATTTTTCTTTTTGTCCTTGTTTTGGGGTAAGAGCATGATTATTTAGTTAGTTTTTAATTAGCAGGGCATCTTCTATTAATAATTGACTTTTTCCTCTGCCACTTTTGTGTCAAGGTAGAGGAGGTCAGTCAGCCTTGCGTTTTGCCCGTTTAAGAATGGAAAAGCGACATAACTATGTTCGGAAAGTAGCTGAGACTGCTGTGCAGCTGTTCATTTCTGGGGACAAAGTGAATGTGGCTGGTCTCGTTTTAGCTGGATCGGCTGACTTTAAAACTGAACTAAGTCAATCTGATATGTTTGATCAGGTGAGAAGTAAATGCTCCATTATGTAATTTTCTGGTGGGAGTAGTGGGTCCTCTGAGCACCGGGACATGCACATTTTATTTTTTCTAGCGCTGAGTTGACAGGATTTCAGGTGTTTATTAGGAAACATTCCCCTGCGCTTTTCTGGACCTTTTCTCTTGAAATCAGCAGTGTTTAGTTAGGATCTTTCTGGTCCTATGGAGGCCCATGGTTGATTCAGTTGCCATACTTGGCTTTAAAATGGAGTAAGGTTGATTTAAAAGAATCTAGGAGCTATTTTTTTCTTTTTCTGATTTTTTTCTTGGAGGTAAGTAAAGTAGTGATATAATAGCTGATTAAGACTAAATTCTTTAATCCAGAAAGATCTTTTGGTTTATGACATGGGCTCAGCCATAACACATATTCCCAAGGTGTTGGGGGTGGTGGTGACCTTATAGTAGAGGCTCACCAAAGAAGTTAGCTGTCTTGTACTATACCACCTTGTGTAGCAGGAACTAATAATTCTCCCTTTCCTTCACAAGAAATTTAGTTTTGTTTGTATTTAATGAGTTAGCCTTTTATAGGTCTAATAGAATGTGTGGTATGATTGGCTGGGGAAGTATATCCCAGCAGTGTTGCTCACTGAGATTTAATTTAATGAATAAATAGAGCTCTTTCCCCATATTCTCCCTCTTTAGACTTTAGTGATCACGTTGCTGAGTTTTACATACCATTAAGAGGTAGTGGGTCTTTCCCTGACTGGTGTGGCTCCGTGGATTGGGTATTATCCTGCAAACCAAAGGAACACTGGTTCAAATCCCAGTCAGGGAACATGCCTGGATTGCAGGCTAGGTCCCCAGTTAGGGGTGTGTGAGAGGCAACCAATAGATGCTTCTCTCCTCTTTCTTCCTCCTTTCCCCCTCTAAAAATAAATGAAATCTTTAAAGGAAAAAAAAAAGAGGTAGTGGGTCTTGGTGAAGGTGTTTTGAAGTACTAATTATGTTTTTTTGTGTGTGTCAGAGGTTGCAATCAAAAGTTTTAAAATTAGTTGATATATCCTATGGTGGTGAAAATGGATTCAACCAAGCTATTGAGTTATCTACTGAAGTCCTCTCCAACGTGAAATTTATTCAAGAGAAGAAATTAATAGGTATCAGTGAAATGCAACTTATTTACTTATTCTGTGAAATGTTTTTATATGTATATACAAGATTGTATGAAACACAGTGCTGAAAAGGTAAGAGGAAGATTTAGCATTTTTATGTAAGATCTTCCTCAGTGGAATCATTTTTAATTTTTCTTTAGTCATTAGGGCTAATAATGTGTTTATATTTCCACTATTTTTACCCTTTGACAGTAGGAACCAAACTTTAGTCTTATTTCCCATGTTATCCTTTGTAATAGAGTGATAAATAGCCTGAATTAAAGATTAGCATGGCCATTGTTTGGCTTTGTTTCAGATTTAACTGAGCACACATATTTGCAAATGGTTCTATATTTGCCCCAGCTATTGCCTCTTTAGAGTCAATTTCTGGAGTCTCAACCAGTGGTATCATTTTTTCATTGATTTTGGGCACATATTCATTTTTAAGTTGGGTTTTTACCTCCCTCTCTCTGATTTTGAATATAAAAGGATCTGTATCTATAAAGAAAACTTTAATGTTGTCCTTATTGGCCTGTCCCTAATCACAGGACGATACTTTGATGAAATCAGCCAGGACACGGGCAAGTACTGTTTTGGAGTTGAAGATACACTAAAGGCTTTAGAAATGGGAGCTGTAGAAATTCTAATAGTCTATGAAAATCTGGATATAATGAGATATGTTCTTCATTGCCAAGGCACAGAAGGTATGAGAATTAGAAATTCAGGTTGCTATTTGTTACTGACCTGTGTATTCAGGAATCCTGGGGTGGAGATTAGAAAGATGGCTGGCTGCAAGAGCAACCAGAAGGCAGAGCTATACCTTGTTCCCATCTCTTTCATTCTGTAGCATTTTCCTGCAAGATTTCTGCTTGAACTGATAAATGTTTCCTTAAGATTATTAAATTTTTTTAGGGGAGGACTGTATCTTGAATATCTTTGATGTTTCCTCTTGATAGGAGCAGGGTACCTGGTAGACACGCAGTGCATGCTAACTAATAAACATGAATAAAGGGTTGTTAGAATGAGTTCAGGAGTCCTTTCATCTAACCTAATTCCTCTCATGGGACTTAAACTTGTTAGTATATGAGAACTAGGTTAACACATTCCCCCCCCCCTTCCAATATTACAGAGGAGAAAATTCTCTATCTAACTCCAGAACAAGAGAAGGATAAATCTCATTTCACAGACAAAGAGGTATGTGATTGTTTTCTTGGTTTGGTGACACATGCAAGGAAAGATAAATTCATATGTTAAAGCACTGACAGCGTACAGTACCCACCTGGGAAACCAAACCTGGGATTTGTCAATTGAGGGCAACAGGAGGTGGTCAGCTCCTATGTGCCGCATACCAGTCTGGATTCCAAAGAAGGAGGCCAAGTTGTGGTTATTGTGGTTCCTTATTTTTAAAGTGGTTTAATATTCTCATCTGCCCCTCCTGCACCATGAAACCTGTGCTGCTGTTTTCACCTGCTGTATTAGCTCTTCTACTGAAATGGTTACTGCAGGTTTGGTATAAATGGATCACTATGGCTTAAGGTGCCACCTACCCAGTACAGGTCCCCTTATGTGGTATCTTCCTCCAATTCTGAGGGGAAGAACTTTTGATGTGGCTGCTCCAAAAAGCAATTGTGGCCTTTCTCTTCTGGGCTATTGAATGCCTGGAGACAGTCTACAGCAGCCTGGCTTCTAGAGACAACAGGATTTGTAAGTTGAAAAACTACAAAGTATATGTTGACATTTCATTATTGAGGCCAGAGCCGGGGGAATAACATTGTTTGAAATAATTGGAATTTCTCTGCTGTTACAATTATGCCACCAGAAACCAGAATTCACTTAGAGAGTTTTACACACATACACTAATAGAGGGAGAATGGTGGCAGGCAGGGTCGAGGATCACGAAGTCTTCATATATTCTAATCCCATTGTTTCTGTATCTCATGGTTGCCCTGAAGACAGGACAAGAACATGAACTCATTGAGAGCATGCCCCTGCTGGAATGGTTTGCTAACAACTATAAAAAATTTGGAGCTACATTGGAAATAGTCACAGATAAATCACAAGAAGGATCCCAATTTGTGAAAGGATTTGGTGGAATTGGAGGTGAGTAGCCAATTAGAAAACTAAACTTAAAGCCAGAGTTAAGGCCAAGGCTTTTCCTGGACATCCCAAAATAATGTTACTTCTTCCCCCACCCCACCCCACCCCCATTGATTTGAGAGAGCGAAACATTAGTTTGTTGTTTCACTCTTTTATGCATTCGATGGTTGATTCTTGTATGTGCTCTGACCAGGGATCAAAACCCACAACCTTGGTATATTGGGATAATGCTCTAACCAACTGAGCTACCCGGCTGGGAGCATTTTTTAATCGATACCTCTTGGTTTTCTATAATTCTGCAAGGGAATTGGGCCTTCTGCTTTCTGTGAACATAGGTGATTCACTCTTTGGTTTCTGTCTCCAGGTATCTTGAGGTACCGAGTAGATTTCCAGGGAATGGAATACCAAGGAGGAGACGATGAATTTTTTGACCTTGATGACTACTAGGTAGTCGACATGGGTCCGGCAAAATGTGCCTCACCCTCCAGCATCCAACCCAAGGAGCATACCCGTGGTGGAATCCAAACAGATCCCTGCCTTACAATTGGAACATTTCCAGAACTTAATCCATAAGCATTGGATATTGAAGAGAAAACCGAAACAAAACCAGACCCAACCCTACACTTTGGTTTGTCATGGTGTCAGCGCAGCAGCCTACAACTAAGTTCCTAAATGCCACTTTGGACTAATTTAAATGAGAATCCCAGTTTTTACTTTTACTTGATGGTGAGATTGGTTGCTCTTGTATTTTATGGGGAAAAAATGATTTTTTTAACCTTCATACATAGAAGCAAAAGTACCTTAACTGCTGTAAACCTTCAAAAGTTAATAGAAATGAGATCATACTGGTTTGTTTCTTATTTTGATTGGAAAAAATTAAATTGCTGCATTTCGCAGTGACCCATTTACATGGCATTCTCAGCTTAGACTGCATAAGAAGAAATATATGTGGTGAAATGTTGGAACCATTTCTCTCTTGGTCTCTTGTTTAATGTTGTGAAAGGATGAGCTAATAGGTGATTTCAATTTCACTCCCTCACATTACCCCTCCCACCTCCAGACGGTCAGTACAAGGATGCAAATTGCATTGTAAAGTCAAGCTGACACATGAAGCATTTGAGCCAGTGCACTGTTTCCTTCCATCTGTTTTGCAGGCGCATTTGTGCCAGGGGTTTGGGAACCCTTAGCATCCATTGCTTTGACAAGGGTTTCCAAAATGTTAGCCTACTAGAAACCAGTTTGGGATGGACATGATGGGGCTTCTGTGCTACTGCTGGGATTGGGAGAAATAAAACATGCAATTTAAGTGGAAGCAAAGAAATTTAAAGATATTTTATTTTGCTTGGGTCTATCCTTGGTAAAGGGGAGGTGGTCGTGTTTTCCTTGTGTTGGATGGCATGAGATTATGTGTTTTGATTTTTTTTTTTAATGAACTGCAAGGTTTTTCACAGGAACGACAGATAAGACATGTATGACTGCATGTAATTATAAACCCCTGACCTCCTGGTGGGGTTGGAGCATCTGTTTCGAATATGGGACTTGCAAGCACCTCTCATGAGAAATTATGGGAGCGGGGTGGGAAGGGCAGGGGTGGGAAGGGATGGGACACAGCTTCTGGCACCAAGGACTTAACCTTCTTGGGTCCAAAAATGGGCCTGAAAACCTGAAGCTCATGCTTCACAGCTGGACTGTGAGTTGAACTTGACCCCAGCTGACATGCAAGGTCATGGCGTGCTTGAAGTGGTGACTGAACAAAGTGTATGGGATGTGCCCAGTGGTAGCAATGGAGAAAAGTATACCAGATGGACTTTGAAGGACCAAAGGTTTTAAAAGTCAATTGGTATCACCCCCACACTGATAGGGTAGTGGGGGGGCATTCGGTTTTCAAATTGGGTACTTTCAACACTTTAGTGCCTGACTGCTGTTCTTCATTGACTTGACTCAGTCACTTGTAGCTTTATTGGTCTGAACCAGCTCCTTGTTCCCAGGTTGCAGACCTGCCTATCGTTCCAATAATCCTGTTTCACTTGAATGAAGGGAGTATGTCTTAAATGTAAAGTTTCTGGTTCTCACACTGTACTCTTGAGGTCCAAATGACTGTCGATGTGTAACCTGATGTCTCAACCCCCCAGTGAGAAGAGTCAGTTCTTTGGTATTCAATGCGGAGGCTTCAC
Source organism: Furipterus horrens (assembly GCF_987537825.1). NCBI lineage: Eukaryota > Metazoa > Chordata > Mammalia > Chiroptera > Furipteridae > Furipterus > Furipterus horrens. Next base: position 75,339,992 of record NW_028327180.1, read on the forward strand.
TGGAATAGGCTTTTGCTTTGGACTCTGCTATTTTTTTGCAGAACACCCAAGAGCAAGCAAACATGCACTCTTCGCAGCAGTACCGTAGGGTTTTGCCATTGTAAATGGGTCTAAATGTGATATGACAAGACCAGAGAAATTGGATGTAAATTTACATTTTTGAATATGCTTGTTGTTTCACATGATACATTTAGGGTATGCAGCTCCTTTTGTAGTTTTTATTTTTACTATTTAAGTTTGGAAATGATGCCAAATTTTTGTATTTCTTTAATCAATGTGTTCTCTTCGGTGATATATATTGCATTATATATTGATGTGTGTATCAATATATACTGATATGTATTACACTTAACATGCAAACACATCAATACGAGGGGGTAAAAACCGTAGCCTTTGCATTCTCTATAGCCTCTACAGAGAGATCCTAAGCAGCAAAATCTTGGTGTTGTGATGTACAGAAATGGAGAAGAGTATTAAACCATATTTAAGAATATACTTTGTGTGCTTCAGATTCTTTAGGACTGTTCCTAGAAAGGCCTGAATGTGAAGATTGAGTGAGCTCTTTAAGGCATGTGTCAGTCTAGTCATGGCTGATAACTTTTCAGCCTTAAATTTTAGTTGTCTTTGCTACATTTGCCTTTGGAAGGGTATGTACAAAGGGATGTCTGAAGTCATGATCTCAAAGTTCATACCAGAGGAAGGAGGTTCAAGTTGCTGGGGCCAAACTAATTTGTATCTTCTCCGATTCCATGTGCACACCAAAGGAAAACCTGCCCTCACTTTTTTTAAAGGTATTTCAAGTATATTGTCCCATGTAACTCAACATTCCATGGAGGTAAATGATGTACTCCATTTTACAGGTGGTGAAACAGGCCAGAGGGTTAAGTAGCACTTCTTTAGTGGCAAAGCCCAATTTTATTCCAGGCCTATTTTCAAAATTGATTCTCTTTCTACATCTGGTTTCCTTTGAGTCAGAGTGGCACAGATGGAAGGACAGAAACTAAGCCTCCCACTCTTCAATCTTGCATATCTGGCACTGGGTAAGAGAGTAAATAACCTCATCCAAGAGCAAGTCAGTGGCTGCTCCAGTGGGAGCACTGGTAGGTCAACAGCAGAAGATTAGTTTAATTTATTTCCCCCAAAGGTTGAGATGCTGGAGCTCCTGTGTGGTACTTGAGGAAGCCTAGAACCTGGGTGGTACACAATTTGCTTTCTTCAGATTTAAGAAAACCTTTTCAGTAAAATTGACCTATAATGGCACCTGTTCTGTTTTGTTTTTTCAGCATATTTTGGCCCATTTTCTAATCTGATCTAGATGATAACTTTGATGAAACCCAGTCACCCTCTGGGGAAGGCAGACCTGCCTGCACATGCCTTTCCTCACTCATCCCTAGGTGCTGTTTGAAGTGAGAAGTTGGAAGGTTGCACAGTGGTGCCGGATATGTGGGCTGTTGTGCTTGCCTGTCTGGGCCTGCATTTGCCATCTTTTGTTCTCTGGCTCCAGTTCTCATGCCATGATGCTCCCAGACAGGCACAGTGGATTCAGGGCTGAGCGCCAAGGTGGAATTTTAAACCTGTGCCAGCTTCTCCCTTGTTGCCAATTTGAGTGCCTGTTGAGACTCCCACCCTGATGGGATTGTGCTTCCAGAGACAATAGGGACTGACCTGCCAGAGAGTGTGGAAGCCAAGGAGGATTCCAAAGTTGCTGAGGACATGGGTGAACAACAGGAACTAGAGGTACATGTGAAAATTTACCTCCAGGGTTCTCTGATAACCAACTCCAAACTCTGGGAACTGTTGCGAGTAGAGTCTGAAATTGCTTGGCAGGTTCATCCTGAGGCTCAGTTAAGAGCCAGGGCAGAGTTGGCGCTGGATAAACATTTCTGGTTCTGGCTTTGCCATTAGCTGGGCTTGTGGTTTTAGGTAAGTCCCTTTCTATTCCTGTTTCTCTAGTGTAAAGAAGGTTGTGAGGCTAAAGAGCCTTTCCAGGTGTAAAGCTATCAGGATAGTATGGTGAGCAAGATACCTGACATCTGGCTCTGCCAGTGAGGTTGACAAATTATTTAATGTCGGAGCAGCAATTTTCCTACTTCTAACAATGACTACTCCATTATAATTATGGTAAGGATAAGTGCAATAAGATACATGAAATGCATAGTACAGTGCCCTGGCACTTAGCAAGGGCTCAAAGATGGGAGCTGCTCTGTCTGATAATGGTCCCACCACTACCAACCTTGGTCCTCCAGAAGTGGCCAAAGTGAGTTTCCACTGGCAAACCACAAGGGGGTGCTAGAGTTCAGAATATTGGCTGCGAAAGAAATTTGTTTCTGGTGGGGAGAGTTGTGACAAGCATTAAGATGTGCCTGGTATAGCCCGTCTACCCTTAAAACTTGGAGGAATGGAGAGGGCAAACTTCCGAAGGAAGTAGGGATGAGTAAACAGGAGAGCCCAGGAGTCTCGTTCAGACTACCCATCTGTAAAATAAATAGTTACCATGTGCCAGGCAGGGTGCTGTGTCATGTGCATCATCTCATTTAATCCTTAGAAGAACAGTGAGGTAGAGTCTGTTTTGTATCTGCCTGTCCAAGTTCATAAGCTACTAAGTGGCAAAATGTGGGACTCAATGACAAGCCTATTTGGTGCCAAGGCCAGTGGAAATGCAGGCCATTCCTCACTCAAGAAAGGAGACGACAGTTGCTGGTACTGCCGAGAAGATAGGTGATGGACTCACCTCACCAACCATGGTGTTTTCAGAGACAACCAACGGCTCAGATTGCATCTGGAAGGCACCCAGCTTAACAGTTCTGATCTTGCCCAACACACCACACTTTGGTCAGCTCAGCTTATGTACAGCCACAGTTGAAGATGGATAAAAGGAGCTCCCTTGGACTCTTAGAGGACCCCTATAATTTAACATCTTCAAAGAAGAATACATATGTAGTGAAATTTCTCAAGAGACTAGGGCATTTGCCCCTGCTTTTAAATGTTGCCAGCAAAACAACGAAACTGGAATGTAGACTATAGATAAAAGTATTGTATCAATGTTATATCCCTATTTGATAACTATACTGTGGTTATGTAAGGATACTCTTTTCTATAGGAAATACACATTGAAGTATCAAGGGGGTTAAATAAGACATTTGTATTTTCAGAAATGCTGAAGAAAAAGGTAAGAGCATCATTTAACTGTCTTTAATAGTTTAGGGTCATCGTGACCATCTATTAATGAATTAGTGTGATCTAAGTGTTTAGGATCTAACTGGTTCACAAGGTACTTAAAACACAACTTTGGTTTGATTCTTTATTCAAGTTTGGTTTTCACTCAGTTTGGGTTTGAGTCAGAGGTCAGCATTTAGAAGAGCTAAATCTGCTAGAGGGTGTTTTCTGTTCAGGAGAAATCCTTATTCTGAATCAGCTGAGCCCCCACCCCCACCCCCCCAGGTGGGGCCTGAGCCTGGGATTTGGGCCCAAACCGAAAAGAAGAGGAGCAGAGGCAGGACCAGGAGAAGAGCTGCTGTCACATGCCTCAGAAATGAAGTCAGATTTGGGGGTGGCTGCTGCTGGGTGTGATGGGGTTGTATCAAGAGCAAGGCTTTGTGAGGAGAGGGGAAGGAACTTTGGGGATGATGGGAAGAAGAGCTGCACCTAGGAGCCTAGGGCCCATTCTCAGAAATGACAGGAGTGTCATTAGGCTAGTCCTTTGTCTACAGCCACATCCTTAGGTAGCTTGGTTGCTCCATGCTTTCACTTCAAGAATCATTTTAGCACCCGAAGGGGACCTTACATTCCAATGCCCTCATTAAAGAGATACAAAGCTGAAGCCCAGAGACCTGTCATCCTCTAGCAGCAAATTAGAGCCAACGTGAGCACCTGATGTTACAGCTCCAAATTCAGTGCTCTTAACACAGGGATGATCTTGTTATTCTTCAAGTAAGCTTTTTTCTCCCCCTTGTCAGGGATGAGAAAAGGGAGGATCAGAGAGAGTGAGTGAGCAGCCTGAAACCAAAGACAAAACTGGGAGGGGAAAGGTGGGGCTCTGAAAGCTGTTTTGAAGTCACTTCCCTGTGAGTCAGGGTTGGCTTGAGTGTATAGATTAAGTTGCTTGTCCAGCCCCCAGGGTTCCAAATTAGCTCCTTGTAGTTTTCACTGCCTGTCAGACTTCTGGCTCTTCCACTACGCTGAGGCACCCTACCTGAACTCGGACCCTCTGTTCTCCATCCCCACTCAGAGGAAACCTAAAGGGCAAGTCCATTGCCAGGAAAGCCTGAAGACCAGGAAAGGAGGATGGAAATTTCAGAAGAGGCTCTCTAAGCAGGTATGGCAAGGAATTTTTTTTTTTTTTTTTAGGTAAAAGCAAAGATTCAGTAATATTCTGCTTCATGGGGAAAGGGATGTGGGAACTGGGCTTGAAAATGAGGAGAAATCAGGGCTTGCTGCTGAATGCCTGACCAATGCTATGTGGCTGTACAGACCCAAGTACATTCCCAATGGGGCGAGGTGGACCGGCCTCCTGACGCAACTTCACTGAATGGCCTGCAGAAGGAGACTCGAGTAGGGCAGGGTGTTGCCTGGGGAAGAGGAGTTGAAGCTCCTCTAGGTAAAAGATGCATTCCTGTGCTCAGGGCTAGAGACCCTCCCCAACCCCTGTCAAACTGATTCTGAAGAGAGGTGGTCTGAAAGGAGATCTGCCCCTCCCAGGGAGCTGAGCAAATGCCCTCATTAACCCAGTCTCCTCCAGCTTCCAGTTTCCATATACACAGCCCACTGCTACCTCTATTCCTTATATTGGACTTGGGTTAACCCTGGTCCCCTTTCCTCATTCAGCAAGTATGTACAGACATTTCCTGCATACTGGGCCCTATGCAACATGCTGGGATACAGTGGTGAACAACAGGCGTTATTCCTACCCATCAATGCTTACAGTCCTGCAGGGGTGACAGCGAGGAATGACAATAAAGATGAGGAGTATGAAAGGACAATGGGAGGGCAAGGTGGCTCGCACTTCATCTGGGTGTGCCCAACCGGCCTGGTGAACAGGAGCCAGCCTGGAGAGATGAGAGGTGAGCTTGGAAAGGCAAATGGGCTGGTCCTGACTTGATCTAAATCCCAGGAAGCCACTCGGATTTCAGAACATTGATTTGTTTCATCCTGGTATCATTTTTGTTGTTTATTAACAGTTTTATTGAGATATAATTTATAAACTATAAAATTCACCCACTGTATATCATTTTTTGAAATAAATTTGTACAGTTATGCAAAATCACACAACCCAGTCTGCATCGCCCCAAAAGGTCTTTTGTAACCTTCGCAGTCAATCCTTGCTCCCACTCCCAGCCCTAGGCAACCACTGACCTGCTTTCTGTCTATCAGTTTTGCCTCTCCTAGATAGAAACTTCATATTACTGGAATAATACAATATGTAGTCTTTTACATCATCAAGCTTCTTTTAACTTGGCTCTTCCATTTTATTTTTATTAAATTTATTGGGGTGACATTGGTTGATAAAATTGTATAGGTTTCAGGTGTGCAATTCTATAACACATTACCTGTATGTTCCTGGGTCTGAACCGTATACGCAGTTGTTTTTTTAAGATTTTATTTATTTTTAGAGCAAGGGAAAGGGAGTGAGAAAGAGAGGGAGTGAAACATCAATGTGTGGTTGCCTCTTACAAGCCCACAACTGTGAGCCTGGCTGGGAGTTGAACCAGTGACCCTTTGGTTCACAAGCTAGCACTCAATCCACTGAGCCATACCAGCCAGGGCTAAACTGTAAACTCAGTTTTAAACCCCTTTATTGTAGGGTCAAATGTATATATTTGGTCCTTGTACCCAGTTCGTGACACAGTTTCTGGGCGCCCCTAGAAAGCTTCAGGACAGGGACTGGTTACTGGAAAGATACGATTACAGGGTTGGAACTTCCAGCTCCACCCCAAGGGAGGAGAGGGGGGCTGCAGGTTGAATTAATCACTCACCAAGGGCCAATTATTTAATGATGCCCCAAAAATGGCACTTCCATAAAAACCTCACTAAGAGGGTTCAGAGAGCTTCCAGGTTGGTTTGTAAGTACTTTGAGGTACTAGGAGGGCTCCTTGCAATTCCACATGGATTTAAGGATCAACTTTTCCATTTCTGCAAAAAGGCCATTGGGATTTTGATAAGGATTGCAGTGAATCTGTAGATTGCTTTGGGTAGTATTGCCATCTTAATATTGTCTTCCAATCATAAACATTAATGTCTTTCCATTTATTTATGTCATCTTTAATTTTTTTCAGCTGTGTTTTGTAGTTTTCTGTGTACAAGTCTTTTACTTCCTTCGCTAATTTTATTTCTAGGTATTTTATTCTTTTGAGTGCTATTGTAAATGGAATTATTTTCTTAATTTCCTTTTTTTGTATTGTTCATTGATATCATCCTGGTTTTGATTTGAATTTTCCTGGTGACTAATGATGAGCATCTTTTCATGTGCTTTTTAGCCAGTCATAGATCTTTTTCAGTGAAGTGTAATCTTTCAGTCCTGGCTGGTGTGGCTCAATGGATTCAGTGCCAGCCTGCAGACTGAAAGGTCGCTGGTTGGATTCCTGGTCAGGGTGTAACAGAACCCTTGGGCTGTTTCGATTGAAACAGAACCCACGGGCTGTTTAGTTAGGGGCCCGATTGCCCGCCGCCAGAATTATAACTCTTGAATACCAGAGTTTGATGAAAAGAAAAAGAATTGTTTATTTACACATAGTCCTGCCTCCTCCTCCCAGACCTGGCCAGTCTTAAGTCAGAAACACCATTTCCCTACTTCCTAGGCGCAGTTCAGCTTTACCAGTAGCTGCCAATCACTCAGTTCTGATTGGGGAGGTCCTTTATGTGCTGTGGTGCCCTCCAGCTCTCAATGCAGGACCGCCTGGATTCTCAGCCTCCTTGTAAACTGCCTTCTTCCTGCAAACCGCATGGATCTCCTCTCCTTCTCAAAGCAGCCTGGCAAGAGCCTCTTCTTAAAGCAGCCTGGAGATCCCTTCTCCAAGCCACATGGAGGGAGCCCACAAGAGCCAGAGAGTGAGGGCGTGAGGGCCAGAGAGAGTCTGAGAGAGAGAGCCTCCTAGAGCCAGAGCCAGCCCAAAATATGTCCGCAGCTGCTTCTCTCTTCCTCCCTGCCTCCTCTCTCCCCCTTCGTCCTCTCACGCAGTGGGTGTTGCAAACAGTTCTGACCATTCACAGAACCCTACGTAGGCTCTGTGTGCTTCTTCCGTACCAGCCCACAGTCCAAGATCCCTCCCATCTTCCTGAGTCTTGGAAGTAAGCGGATCTTTGCAACAATGTTTCCAGACACTAGCTCCAGGCATGCAAGGGCATCCTGAAAGCTGCTTCCTGCTCCCTATCTCCCAGCCCAAACTCTGGGGTTTGTTTTTGGACTCCCCTGTTTCTGTAACAAGGGCACATGCCTGGGTTGTGAACCAGGTTCCCTGTTGAGGGCCTGCAGGAGGCTGCTGATCCTTGTTTCTCTCCCTTTCTTCCTCTCATCCCCTCTCTCTAAAAATTAATAAATATTTTTTAAAAAGAAATGTGATGTTTCATTCTTAATCTCCAGCTCTGCATTTCCATGTGTGAAGAGAGAAGTCCTTTCTTCTCTTCTTTACTTTCTCTTCGCTTTCAAAAAGCACTCTACAGCCCTGGCCTGTGTGGCTCAGTTGGTTGGAGCATCATCCAGTACACCAAGAGGTTGGAGGTTCAATTCCCTGTCAGGGCACATACCTAGGTTGTGGATTTAATCCAGTTGCAACATGTATGGGAGGCAACTGATTGATGTTTCTCACATTGATATTTCTCTCCTCTTTCTCCCTCCCTTCCCTCTCTCTTAAAGAAAAAACAACACTTAACAGGTACAGGGGCAGCACAGTGCAGTGAGTTAACAATGTGGACATTGGAGTGACACTGGAGCCAGATGTCCATATCATTTACTAGCTGTGTGACCTGTGACCCTGAGCATGTTACTGCTCTTTCAATTTAAGTAAGGTGTTTTTGTTAAATGAACTAAGCTTCTATTTCATTTGTTAAGTAAAAGCAACGACTACAGCCAAGCACTATGCTAGACCCTAGAATATAGTCATTCGCAAAGAGACATATGAACTTTCAGGCTAGTGGGTCACTCCAATGAATGGGAAATCCCTACTGAAATTAATATGGGAAGGAAGGCCACACATGAGAATCTGTCAGAGGAATTGGACCTGGCCAGTGAGTCCACAGAAAGCTTTTCTAAAGACTGGTGCTTAAGTGAGCATAGGAGATTTAACTAGGCAAAGAGAAAAAAAGCATCAGAGGTACCAGAACAATGTGTGTGGGGGGGTGAGTACTATTGAGGAGGGAGGTAGAGAGCAGTGTGGATGGACCAAGGAGGCATGTGCTGGAAGGATGACGCTAGAAGAGGCCAGCAGGCACAGAGGGGGATGAGCCTCGAGGCCTTGCTGAGAACTTGAAACCTTATTCTGAGCCATAGGTACCTACTGGGTGACAGCATAAATACTCTGAAGTCAGACACCAGTTCCCATCACAGTGAAGGTATTCACCAATGTGTAAACTATTGATTAAATATGACAATGAAGTATGTATCAAATACGCTACAAAGAGTATTAGCTATCATAGGTTCATATTCATTAAACAATTGCTTATTGTACCAGGCAATGGAGATATAATAGTCAACAAAGCAGACATAATGTCAACAAGGAATGCCCAATCGAGTGGGGAACTCAGGCGATTTTCATATTGGCATTTTTTGCAAAAAGTCTCAGCTTATCCATTCCCAGGTCCAAACATCCCCACTTGCAGAGGCAGTATTTCTCTCTCTCAAGGGAGGGAGACTCCCAGAATCCTTACTGCTTCATAGGTCTTTCTGAGGCTCAAAGCCCTCTCTCTCAGGAGAGAACACAAGGCCTATCCAGCAGAGACCTGCAAATTCTGTAGCTGGAGAAGAGACTGCTGGAGCTACCCAGCTTCTCTCAGGGCTTCCCCCTCTGCTAGGCTCAGCTATAAATAGCTTGCTGGCTTCCAGCTGGGGATCTCCCAACACAGCAAGCAGCAGGCACCGCCTTCTCACCCTGTACTGCCCTCAGCCAGGAGAAGGGGGTGGTGGCTGGCAGGGGGAAAAAGGGGAGAAAGGCGGGAACCAGCATCACAGAGAAGCTGGCTCTGTACTACATTACCCACAATCCTAGGTGGTAGCTTGGGAAGACGAGGCTGTTGGAGGGCCTGCAGCCTTAAGTGGGAAAACAAGGCCAGAGGCATCCTAGGCCCTGGGTATGCAGCCCAGGCTATGAGATCCAACTTTTTAAGTAAAACCTAACCCATAACCCTTCAGTTCTGGATCTTAGAGATCATCTCCTCTTCATGCACCCAATTCACTGGCACTCAGCTGACCTGCAGTCAAGGAGACCAACAGAGCTCCTTATCTTTTGGCCTTACCCCACTGTGTGTGTATGTACACAAGCCCAACCAAAGGCTGGAAGCCTGTGAGTAATTTTATCCTGGATCAAGCCCAAAGGCTGCTTGGCACTAGAAGCCCCTTCCCTGGCACATTCCCTGACTCTGTCTCAAAGCCTTGAGCTTTTCTTTCCCTGCCTCACCCAAGGCAGAGCAATGAAGGGCTCGCAGATTGGCCCAGCAGAAAGCCTGTACTCTGGTGACATGCTGACTTCTACAAAAGTTTGGGGGGTGGGGATTCGGGAACTTTGCTGAAGTTTGGCCCCTCTCTCTGACCTTTGCTCATCTCCTGGCAGATGGATCAGGACAGTTACTTGGCTAGGCAGGTTTCAGTCTCTGGAAGTGCTGTAGGGGGGACTTGTAGGGGCTTGCTGGTTCACGCAGTGACTAACCCAGAGTTATCAGGCTAAGCAAGGGAGGCCATTCTGGGTGGTGAGGGCACCCAGCGTGCACTGCATCTAGACCTCAGTCCCACTGAGGTGTATAACTGCACCACCACCACCACCACCAGCCCCCCACCCCCGGCTCTGGCTCTGCCACCGCATCCCTCAGAACTTTCCCTACAAAGTCAAACAAACTATTCACTTAGGGTTCTGAGGCTCATGAACCTCAAGACCACAGAGAGTCTAGCAGGTAAAGATATTAGGGGCCCCTGTCCAAGGTGAAAAGGCAATGGCTGGCCTGAAAACAGGGTTCTTTCCCTTTTTCCCTTTGCTCAGATATACAGTAATAACAACTCTCACCAAGAACGCAGAGATGAGTAAGATCAAATCACAGTCTCAATAAATAAACTACATATAATACTGTGTTAAGTGCCTAACAGGCCTACGGAGAGGTTGTGGGAAGGATTTCCACACGGTCTGGGTCAGATGCCTGAACTAAGTAAAAGATGAAGCCGTTCTACCAGAATGGTGTGGGAAAGACAATGCAGGCAGAGGGGAGAGCTTTCAGTAAAGGCAAGGAGGAACAAGAAATAACCAAGCTGGGAAGAAGAGAGAAATACTGAAGACCAACTTGCAAAAGGCGAGGGGAGGAGCAGTAAGACGACGAGCCATGAGTCCTACACGCCTAGGAATTTGGGCTTTACACCCGGGGCTGGCGCTGCGGAAGGATCTCCAGCAAGGTGTGCTGTGTCCAGCGTTGGGGGAGAAAAGTGGGTCAGAATACGAAAGACACCGTGGGGAGCTGGGGTGGCGGTACCTGTGGGAACCTCAGAGCTTCTGGGCATGGAAGAAGGTACCGTGTCCATCAGACTCCCAAGCCCGCCTGCCCCGCGTTTACCTCGGCCAGGCCCGGGCTGCGCGTTCCCAGCCCCGCCCGCCGCCCCCTCCTTGGCAGCGGGTCCCCTGGCCGCTGGCTCCCGGGCGCGGGCGGACGCAGAGGGCCGGCCTCCCGCCCACAGCCGCCTGCGGGCCGCCTGCCAGACGCGCCGGGAAGGAAGCGCCTTGTATGGGCCTCGGGCCGGGAGGAAGTGCCTTGTAGGGCCCCGGGAGGAAGCGCCAAACATGGCGAGGGGCGGGCGAGGGCGGGGAGCCCGCTCGAGATAGAGGCCGTTTCCGCCGCCGGGGGCGGGAGCCGCCACGCGCCACCCCCACTCGCGCCCGGGCCTACAGCCCAGTCCCGGCCGCGGGCCACGACCTCCACCCGACTCCCCCTCCCGCGACGCCCCACCTGCGCCCTCTGTCTTCTCTGTACCGGAGCTACGGGAACTGGGGGCCGGGCGGGCCGCGCGGCGGGGCCTCTAGCCTGGCTTGGACGCCTGACCGAGGCTCGTTGATTTCCCAGCTCCGCCACACACTCGCTCTGTGACCTTGGGCAAAACGCGTTCGTCTCTGAGCCTCATTTCCTCCTCTGAGGGTTAGGGAGATGAAATGAGAGGATGCCTGTTAAGCACCCCGTGATACGGGGTTTGCCAGCAGTGATATCCCCGTCTTCCTAACAGTCATGACAGGAGGCGGGCAGTGTTCCCTGTCACCTGTTGTCTGTGTCCTTTTAGCCTCTTCCCAGCTAAATGAAGAGCAGGGGATCCTGAAAGAAGGGCCTATATGGGAGCTGACAGATTCAGAAAAGATATTTCCAGAAGAAAATAGGGCAACCTTAAGGTCTAGAGTTTTCCCTTCCAGGTTGTGGGGTTTTAGACAGAGGGAGCTCCAATCCCAGCTTCTCCCCTTACCAGCTGGTTGATGCTGAGAAAGGTGCCTTCCTTCTTTGAATCTCACTGTCCTGATCAGTAAAATGGGGATAATAATTCCTGATTTGCAGGGTTGTTGTGATAATCAAATGTGTGTAAAGTGCCTGGAGTAGACAATGTCAGTTCCTCAGTTCCCTGTACACTTTCCCAAGTGGGTGTAGGAAGGAGGAGATATGAAAGGCTTGAGTACTTGACCCTTCTTCCTGGAAACCTGTCCCCTTGGGGAAGACTTTCTCTTCCTTGGCATCTATGGGACCTTATTGCCCAGATTTGGTGCTTCAACCAGAGGCATGTGTGTGGCCCTGATGCTCCCCTTTCTCAGTTCAGCTCCACCCCAATGACCTGCCCTTCCTGTCTGCTGCTCTTCTCTACCTACCCCAGAGCACAGGTGACCTGGAACATCTGGCAAGGGCAAAAAGAACCTGGAGGAAGTTGAAGTTCCCATCACAGCCAGAACCTGGTATCTAGGACACCGCACCCTCCCACGCCTGCTGCAGTACCACACCCACACATGTCACCCAGAGATGGGTATCAATCTCAGAAAAAAGCATTTCCCAATCCTCCCTTGTTGTCCCTGCTCTGCCCTCATCAGTTCTGCCTGTCCTGGAGTTCCACTTAAATCTAACCTGAATCTTCCTGCCTCTCAGTTGCAGCCCCATCCTGCTGAGCTGCAGTGAGCAGCTCCTAAGAGGTTCCAGGCAAATTTGTAGACACACACAATAGATGTATATCACCCACGGCCTTGTTTCTTTTCATCCTTGTTGGACAAGGAGGCTGTCGTTGGCATGGTAACCTTCCCTGTATAAGTTGCAACCCTCAAGGATGTTTTTCAATTCCAGCAGGGACATAGCTCCTTCCCCCCACATGTAGCTGTGTCATTCTGACCTCCCCCAGAATGGGGATGCTGTGCAGGTCGCACAAAAGAAGGACTAGTTCATGGAAGGCAGCAAAGGGCTTAAAGGAGATGCTGATTGAATCTCTGAGGAACAAGTTCCTTCTGTCTTACAGGTTGATCCTTAGTCACCCAGAGAAACCAGTTCTGAAGTCCAAGATATTTAGGGAGCCTCTCAGGATCTCGTGGTAAATGATAAACACACATCTTCATAAAACCGGGCACCCAACAAATGGTATAATGCTGGTACTTAATTCTATAGAAGCTAGTAAACCATAAAGCCTCTGTAATCCAGCGATTTTCTTCCTTCTCAGCCCCTCTATGGAATAAATGGATATTCATTAACCATCTCACTTGTTCCAGTTTCCCATACATTATTCCAACTAATTCTTCCGACAGTCCTATGAGGGAGATAGTAGGCCATTCATATTACCAGATGAGGAAACTAAAATTTGGACAAAGATCTGGAGCAACTTGACTCAAAATCACATGGCTGTGGAGTGGCAGCATGGGTACTGGAACTCAGGTCTTCAGATTCCCAATCCTACACTCCTTCTACTAGGCCCTGTGTTCCTCTGTATTTGTTACTGTGTTCCTGAGCAAGAAATTCTTCCCACCAGGTCCCAAGGTGATGCCTTTCTAGGAGCCCTAGGAAGCAGATGGGCATCGGCATCCATCTCCGTGGCAGCGGGGTCCTGTGTGGCCTGAGTTGGCACTGCAGCAGCAGCAGCAGTATCCTCAAACTCACCAGGCTTCCCCACTGCCAGCTGCCTAGTCTCCGTCATGGAGTTTCCCCAGCAGAGGGCAAGCTGAGGGAAAGTGGTTCCCAGCTGCCAGCTTCATCTAGGCACAATTGCATTACAGCCAGCCCGGCTTCCCTCTGTCCCTCCCGAGTGAGCACATTCAGCTCCCCCGCAAAAGGGAGGGGGAGAGAGACACGGAGAAAAAAAAGAGAAACTTCCATTTCTTTTCTTGGCTGGGAAGCACTTGGCTTCAAGCTGCCACTCATCTTGTAGGTGGGGGAGATTAATGTTGATCCCTTATTATACAAGTCACTAAAATGAACCCTTGGGCGAGAGTTTGGCCAGGCAGACTCCAGTAGGAAAGCCCTGGATTTGAGTGCTGTTGGAGGGAAGGGGAGGCAGGTCCCAAGACGGAGAGAGACCCCCTGCGTCTCCTCACCTCATGAGCTCTTTTCTGGGTATCATTTTTCTTTCTGCGTATCTCCTGTCTACAAAGACAAGAAAAGTCATGTTCTGGCAACTGGAACAAGGTGAGTAAGAAAGCAGTAGGAGCAGGCATCTATCAGGCTGTGACCTCAAGCAAAATAGTGGAGCCATTAATAGTATTAACAGTTAATATTGTCAGGCGTCAATCACACTTCATTTATTTTTTCATTTAATCCCCTCCCTCAGATCCTACTGTTATCCCTGCTTTAGAGATAAGAAAACTGGAGTTTATGGGCTCCTCAATAACAACATTAATGGGAGTGGGCTGGGCACTCTACAGACATTATCTCATTTAATCCTCCCCACAAACCCATGAAATGAACCATTATAGCCATTTTCTACAGGTGAAAACTGAGACTCAGGGAAGCAGGGAACTTGCCTGTGATTACTAAGTAATGTAAATGGCAGCGTGAGGGATTAGAGTTTGGATGTGGGGCCCTGGCCATGTATCTCAGCTGGAGCATCATCCTGATACACCAACATTGTGGGTTTGATCTCCAGGTCAGGGCACATACAAGAATCAACCAATGAATGCATAAATTAATGGAACAACAAACCGATGTTCCTCTCTCAAATCACTTCATTCAAATCAATAAAATAAAATAAAAATTAAAAGGATTTGGGTGTGGGACTCCAGAGCACACATGTGCTTGATCACTTGGCCTGCCTGCCACCAAACCTTCTCCACTCCTTCAGGGGCTCCTGCTCACATAGGCTGAGATCACAAAAATCTGCCCACACCTACATTCCCATAGTGCTCACCACATAAGTGACAACCTGGCTGAGAGTGTTCATTTGTTATTTCATACTTGCCACCAGAGTATTTCTTGGCGCTCTGTGTCTTGGGATGCTGGCTGTCTGCAATGCCAACTCCGGAGGCAGGAGGAAACCTTGAAAGAGCTTCACTGCCCTCCCCATGCCTTGAGGTGCAAAAATGTATAAACCCAACAACCCTCAGGAGGTCTCCTTAAAACCCAGAGAGGTGCTTGGAGAAAAGGATGAAGAGCCCAGCAATTTCAACCAGGGGAGAACAGCCAGCGGCAGCCTCTCTAGCCCGCAGGCTCCCAGTGGCCTTGGCCAGAGGCTCCTCTGCCTCTGTGATGGGAGCAGACTCCATCACTCCCACCCACCAAGCAGGGCTGTGGGGGTGGGACATACTTGGAATCCTGAGTCAGAGGAAAGGTTCCACTTCACTTTCTCTGGAACCACAAGCCAAGGATGCAGCAGTCAGTTTGTCTGGAGAGGAAGGGGAACTGGAAAGTGAAAAAGAAGAGTCCTCGTTTCCTTCCCTACCATCTCTTTTATTTTTGCAGCCTTTTGTTTATTTTTTCATTCCACCATATGTGATGCATGTTCATTGCCGAAAGTACACGTGGTGGAAATAAGATTTGTTAGTGTGAGTGTTCCTCCTTTTTCTCTCTCCTCTTATTGATCCACCAAAAGAATCCAGCCCCACTTCCCAGTTTAGAATTTGGTCTTTGCCAGCCCAGTTTCTCGATCTTTTGTAATGTAGAATCAGAATGGGGACCAGGGGCTGCTGCTTAGAGAGAGAGGATGAGATGTAGAGCCTGAGAGGCCAGGAAAGGAGGGACTTGAGCTGAGAGGCTAAATTGATCTATATAATAAAGAGTTGGAAGGAGAAGTGAGAAGAGCAGGAGACCCTTTAGAAAGGAAAGGCAGCAGGAATTTTATGAAGTATTGCTATGGGGCAGTAAATGGATCCCCCACGTAGAGATTGGAATAACTTTCTTATTTTTTGGCTCCAGGAACCTAATTCTTTATTTGCAATACCATATAGCACTTTAACCATGTAGAGACCCAGAATTTATTAGGGTTCCATACAGCAAAGTACGAAACATCATTATTTGATAAATGAAAGAAGGCAGTCAAGTATCTATCCTTCCTTTTTTTTTTTTTTTTGGCAACTATGATTTAGTTTAAGTTCCTTGTAGACAAATTCTGGCTAATAAATGTACATGGAATGAAAAAAATTACAAAATCATCATTTTGTAAGCTCTGATTAGATAATGGGTTTAGGTAAGGATCAGCAATCATTGGGGATTCCTAAAACCAAGTGGGTGAAAGATTGAGGGGAACTTTAAAATATCAGTAACACTTGAACCCACCAATTAATTTTAACATCACACAAAAAGAGACCATCCAAGAGAGCTGAAAACATACGTTCACATAGAAACCTGTACATAATGTTCATAGCAATAGCATTATTTGTAACAACCAAAAATGGAAACATTCCAAATGCCTATCAGCTGATGAATGGGTAAACAAAATGTGGTATATCCATACAACAGAATGTTATTCAGCCAAAATAATGAAGTAATGATACATGCTACAATATAGATGAACCTTAAAAACATGCTAAGTGCTTGTTTTGGCAGCACATGTACTAACATTGGAATGATATAGAGATTAGCCTGGACCCCGCACAAGACAACACACACATTTGTGAAGCGTTCTGTATTTTTTAAAAATATGCTTAAGCGTATTGTAACAATATAATCAATAAAATATACTTAAAAAAATAAAACAAAAAATAAAAAATAATAAAAAAAAATATGCTTAAGCGGTCAGATACAAAAGGCTACATATTTTGTTAGTCCATTTATATAAAATTTCCAGAATTGGTAAATCCATATACATAGAAATGGAAAGTAGACTAGTGATTGCTAGGTGCTAGGGGTAGGGATGGAATGGGGAGTGACTCCTAACAGGTATGAGGTTTCCTTTGGAGGTGATAGAAATGTTTTGAAACTAGATAGTGCACAACATTGTGAATATATTCAAAACTATTGGCCCTGGCTGGTGTGGCTCAGTGGATTGAGCACTGGCCTGTGAACCAAAGGGTCATTGGTTCAATTTCCAGTCAGGACATATAGCTGGGTTGCAGGCCAGGTCACAGTTGGGGACGTGCAAGAGGCAACCACATATTGATGTTTCTCTCCCACTCTTTCTCCCTCCATTCCCCTCTCTCTAAAAGCAAAGAAATAAAATATTTTTTAATGTATGTATAAAAAAACTATTGAATTGTACACTTTAAAGTATAGAATTTTATGTTATATGAATTATATTGCAATTTAAAAAATCATATCTAGGAAATCAGAGAGACAACCAAAAATTATGTGCCTCTTGATATGTTGTAAAAAGTGAACCTGGATATGATCAAGCCTCTAGTTGTAACAACCAGTTTTTAGGAAATTCATGGGATGGAAGGATATCACACACCATTACAGGGGGGAAAGTGCAATCTGTCAAATTCCAAAAGTGGGGAATTCTTCAGGACAAATAACCTGGGTTCTTCAATCAGTAAATAGCAAGGGAAAGTATTATGAATGAAAGAAACTTAAAAGATCTATCAACCAAATGCAAAGTGTGGTTTCTTTTAGGTCCTGATTCAATTAAAAGACTTAAAAAATACTTAAAAAGATATATACTGGCCCTGGCTGGTATGGCTCAGTGGATTGAGTGCCAGCCTGTGAACCAAAGGGTCGCCTGTTCGATTCCCAGTCAGGGCACATGCCTGGGTTGCAGGCCAGGTCCCCAGCTGGGGGTGCATGAGAGGCAACTACACATTGATGTTTCTCTTGCACATCGATGTGTCTCTCCCCACCTCTCTCTCTTCCTTCCCCACTCTCTAAAAATAAATGAATAAAATCTGTTTTTTAAAAAAAAGATATATACTGAAATATTTGCAGATGAAATGATATAACATCTGATATTTGCTTCAAAACAATCCAGTATACCGTGGCAGGGAGGGACAAGGGTGGTATAGATGAAACAAGATTACCTGTGAATTGACAGTTGTCAAACTGCTTGATAGATACAGAGAGGTTTATTACACTGTCAGAACATGGAGGCAGCTAGAGTGCCCACCTGGACTTTTGACATATGCACATCAACCATATGTAAATCAACCTGGTCCTAGCCCACTCCCCCAGGATATGTTAACTAACCTGGTAGGGGAAAAGCAAAAAGATGTAAGTGACCTACTGAATATGTTGATAAGCAGACAAGCCCTCACTAAAATATGTGTTTGGCAAGTATAAAAAAGGCACCTGCAGAAGTCCAGCCAGGCAATTCCTATGGGTCCACGAGGTGACTGGGAGTCTCAGTTCCCCCTTTCCCTCTTCCCCCCTTCCCCCTTTCCCCTTCTCCTCCTTTCCCTCTGCTCCTATGGGCCTTCGAGTGTGTCTGGGAGTTGCCTCTTCCCACCACCCGTTTTTCCCTCAATAAACCTGTTGTCTAATCCTACAATGGTCTCCAGGTAATTTCTCAGAGCAAGGCTACCTGACATACACTATTCCCTCCTACTTTTGTGACTGAAATTTTACACAGTTACAAAAAACATAAGGCTTGATTTATCCATGAAATTGGAGCATATTTAGAAGTTGTATCTTATTTGATAGAAAATGAGCTAAGATCGAATAATTGAGTTTGAGGTGACTCTTACTTTATTGAAAGCTGAAATTAAAGAGCATGTATCTGAAGTGACCAGCCCAAATTATTTTATTATTACTGTTATTATAGCAATAACTAAATTGTAAGTGAATCAGGGGCACCAGGACCCTCCCAAAGGGGCAGGAATAAGTGCGGCCTTTCAAACACCCAGAAATATGCTTGAACTAAGTTGTGAGCCTTCTTCCTAACATCTCTTGAGTCCTTGTTGCCTCTGAGAAAAGTAGAACCTTCCAAATTTGGTCCAACCTGCCTTTCCAGCAGCATTTCCTGCCCCTCCTCTCCTTGCTTCCCAGCCACACCACCATTCATTCCTCAACACATTAATCTATTGCCTTTACACATTCTATTCCCTCTGCCTACAAATCCTGTAAACTCCCAGTCTTCCTTCTACAACCTGTTTCTTTGTCTCCTCCTCCTTGACAGAATTAGTCACTCTCTGTTCCATATACACCTCTAAATTATCACACTGTAAGGTAGTTATTTATTGCTAAATCTCCCCCCACCCATTCTCTGCTGCCCCAGCCTTTGTTTTGTTTATCTGTACATGCTCAGGGCCTGATATAAAGTCTGTATTTGATACACGTTTTGTGGACAACAGACTGACTTGAGTGACTGAAGGAGCAGCACAGACTTTGGATGGCCCTGTGCTGAGTGTGGTCCCAAGAAAGTTATCCAAACTTGGGCTCTTTCTTACAAGATTTGCCCACTCAATATGGCAAACAAAGCAGTCTGATCCAAGAATAGACAACAAGACCTCCTGGTTAAGACCAACTCAGAAAGAAATTTAGGAGAAAGGCTCTGAGCCTAATAGGATGCATGAGCGTTTTATTTAAAAAAAAAAAAAAAAAAAAAAAAAAAATATATATATATATATATATATATATATATATATATACGAAATGGGAATACAGCAATAATTCAGAGATGAGGGCTAGATCTCATGAAACCTCAAAAATAGTTGAGGGAGCTTGATGACCTAATAAAATAACTATCCTTTCTGGCTGGCTCTGGCTGGCATGGCTTAGTGGATTGCATGCCGGTCTGCAAACAAAGGTTGTCAGTTCAATTCCCAGTCTAGGGCACATGCCTGGGTTGCAGGCCAGGTCCCCAGTTGAGGGTGTGGGAGAGGCAACAGATGGATGTTTCTCTCCCTCTCTTTCTCCCTCCCTTCCCCTCTCTCTAAAAATAAATTAATAAGATAAAAAAGTAATAAATACCCTTTCTGACTTTAAAGAAAAGCACAGCCCCCAAAATTAATAGGTTGCCTCGTAGGTGCCCAAAACAGGGATGAAACCTACAACCCAGGCATGGGTCCTGACCAGGAATTGACCAGGTAGGTGACCTTTCTCTTTGCAGGACCACACCCAACCAACTGAGCCACACTAGTCAGGACTGGCTCCCCAGATTTCTTAAGTTTCCTCCCTCAAAATGAGTCCCAAGAGGGCCTCCTCCCCAACCACCCCAGGGCCTGCTCTTTGGCCTCCCCTTTGCAAATCAGCACCATGATTTTAGAAGACTGTGTCCTCCAAGCAGAGGGGCTGGTCAGGGCCCAGGCCCAGGCAGCTAGCAGGAGAGAGGACATAAGAAGTTCACTCCATGGTTGGAGGATGGGTCTGTAGGATGGAATGAACACTAGGAAGCCCACCTAGGGAATGGGCACTCAAGGACAGGGAAGAAAAAGATTTTAAAACCTAGCTTTATGAAGGTATAAACTATTTCAAACAGCTTTATGGAGGTATAATTTACATACGACAAAATGCATCCATTTTAAGTGTACTACTATTCAATGACTTTAATTTTTTAATTTTTACTTATTGATTTTTAGAGAGGGAAGGAGGGCGAGAAAGAGAGAGACATCGATTTGTTGTTCCACTTATTTGTGCATTCATTGGTTTCTTCTTGTATATGCCCTGAATGAAAATCGAACCCCGTAACTCTGGAGTATCTGATGACGCTCTAGCCAACTCAGCTACCTGGCCAGAGCCCATTCAATGATTTTAATAAATTTACAGAGTTGTTCAAACAACACAATCCTGCTGCAGAACATTTGCATCATCCCCAAGACAACAAGCTGATTTGCAGTCCAAACCTACTTTACCCCAGCCCCTCACAACTACTAATCTGCTCTCTGTCTCTATGCATTTGCCTTTTCAGGACATTTCATATTCCTGCAAATGCAATCATACAATATGAACTTAACTTCTTTTTTTAATCCTCACCGGGGGACATGCTTATTGATTTTATAGAAAGGGGAAGGGAGGGAAAGAGAAATGGAGAGAAACATTGATGTGAGAGAAATATTGATCGGTTGCCTCTCACATACGCCCCAACCAGGGACTGAACCTGCAATCTAGGCCTGTGCCCTGATGGGGAATCCAACAATGACCCTCCAGTTTATGAACAACACTCCAACCAACTGAGCCATGCTGGCCAGGACATTACCTAACTTGTCTATCATAACGTTTTTGAGGTTTATCCACGTTGTAGCACACACCCACATTTGTTCCTTTTTATTGCTGAGTGGTATTTAATTGTTTGGTTGTACCCCATCTTATTTATCCATTCACCAGTTAAGTAGATATTGGGTTATTTCCACTTTTTTAGCTATTATGAATAATGCTGCTATGAACATTTGCGTACATATCCTTGTATGAACACATTTTCATTTCCCTTGGGTAGATACCCAGGAGTGGAATTGCTAAACCATTTTCCAACCTAATTGTACCTTTTTACATGCCCACCAGGAACATATGAGGGTTCCAGGTTTTCCCACATCCTCACCAACACTTGTTATTATCTATGTGGAAAAGCTAATTATAAGAATAATTTCCTAAAATAAGTAAAGCCACCCTCTCTCCTCCCTAGCCTTAACACATACCTGGGCAGGCAGCAAGAGCCAGTTTATCAGAGTTGGGAACACAGACCAGAACCAATTCTCTGGCCTTGGTGCCCTTTTCACTCAGGCTGCTCCACAGTCCCAGGCTCCCTGGGCCCAAAGAGAAGAAAGAAAAGCTGTGGTTCAACACTATTTCGGAAATAAAGGACGCTGGCTGGTGTGGATCAGCAGTGGACTGAGTGCCGGCCTGCAAATCAAAAGGTCGCTGGTTCGTTCCCAGTCAGGGTACATGCCTGGGTTGAGGGCTAAGCCTCCTTTGGGAGCGTGCAAGAGGCAACTGATTGTTTCTCTCACACACTGATGTTTTTCTCTCTCTCCTTCTCCCTCCTTACCCCTCTTTCTAAAAAGAAGTAAATAAAATCTTTAAAAAAAAGAGAGAGGTGGGTAGGATATAAGATTTGTGACACCTAGTGTGCGAGTGGGGCTTGTGTTTCAGAAACACACTCTGAGGAAGAATCCCCAGAAGATAATAATAAAAGGCAAAGTGTACAGATAACCTCTTAGGACTAGTCCCCCACAAGATAACTTCCCGGGTCATCTGATCTCAGCCCCTTCCTCCTTTTGATGTAGGCGTGTCTCATCAATGTGTAGCCTATCATCTATGAGGTACCGTTCTCCTTTGAAAAGTATCACCAAGGATTTACATACCTTTGTCAAGCTGAAGGAAGAAATAAACAAATGGGACGGAGTTTAAAGTAGAGCAATAAAAATAACGGGGCTGGCTCTGTTTACTGG
This sequence comes from Furipterus horrens, assembly GCF_987537825.1. Lineage (NCBI taxonomy): Eukaryota > Metazoa > Chordata > Mammalia > Chiroptera > Furipteridae > Furipterus > Furipterus horrens. The sequence goes on from NW_028327180.1 coordinate 75,361,870, forward strand.
AGGAAAGATTAAATAAAGCAAACCCCTTAGGAGTCTGGGCCCTGACGCTCAATTTGGGAGGAGGTGGGGGATTCTTGCTTTGAGTAAAAGGAAAGTGAGTAACTGGAGACGTGGTGGAATGAAAGAGCCAGAATGGGGGGCTTTGGAGTAAATGGGGACACACCCACACACAGACTTGTACTCAAATGTGCACAGCAGCTTTATTTGTATTGATAGTAGCTCCAAAGGGAACCCACCAAACTATCTATCCACAGGTGAGAGAATGAACAGATTGTACTATAGCTATACAGTGGAATACTACTCAGCAATAAAAAGGAGTGAACTATTTATTCATGCAACAACATGGATGAGTCTCAAAATGATGCTAAGTGAAAGAACCCAGGTTGAAATGAGTACATACTGAATTATTCAGTTTATTAGAAACACCATAAAATGCAAACTAATCTATATAGCAACATAAAGCAGATAAGTGGTTGCCTGGGGACAGGGGTGGAAGAAGGAAAGATCACAAGGGCACGAGGGAAGTTTTGGAGGTTGTGGGTAGGTTCATTATCTTAATTGTGGGGATGGTTTCACCTGTGTGTACATATGTCAAGACTCCTAAATTGGACATTTTGTATGTACAGTTTACTGTATATCAATTGTACCTCAATAAAGTTGTAATAATAATAATAATAATAATAATAATAATAATAATAATAATAAACAGCCTAAGTACTGAGGAGAATGAGCTTGTGGGAGAGACCTCCCAGAAAATGGAGATGAGATAGTTTCACTTGAATCTGAAGAGCTGAGTCACCAACTTGACCTACGAGAACTTCTGAAGTCTGCTTTGCCTCAAAAGTTTCTCCTAGAAGATTCTAGTAATGGGAAAAGGGAAGTGGGAAGAAAAATCACTGAAGTAAAGGGCTAGATTTTATATTTGGGTGCAAAAAACTTATTAACACCCAAAGGTTTATGGGTAAGATGCTAAAATGTTATTTGCTCAACACGTGATTCTTTTTGACTTGGCCTCATTTTCTTTAGGACACTGGGATCTCACTGCCCAATCCTCCCATCTCAGGCCTTCCTAAGTACAGCTGAACCAGGAAAAACAGCAGAGATGGGGAGGGGGTGGACATTACAGGTATACCTGAGCCTACAGTACCCATTCCTAACTCCATTTCTGGCTGGGGAGGGGGATGGGGAGCTCTGAGTAGGGGAAGGTAGACAACTCAGCCTGACAATCAGGCTAAGGGCTTAGAATCTTTTAATGAGGCTAAGCATTTCTGAAATTCAAGAGGAGAATCTCTCTCAGGTCCTGGGAGGAAGGGTTAAGCAAGGGTCCTCAGGACCTGGTTCTTTCTTCTACTTCAGAATCCGAACCTGTTCTTTGCTTGAGGAGTTCCCCCACCCTCTCTCTTCTACCACCTGACTTCTCTCTGTCCTTCTCTACATTCCTGAAGCTCTAGACAATGTCCCCAGGTAGCAATCAATTGTTCAACATTATCTGGGTCCCTTCCCAAACCTCAGCCTTTATGATGATGGCTTTTATCAGCACTGCCCTGTGCCCTTGGTTTCAGATTTCCCTCACACAACAGGAGTTAAAATGAACACTTTCCTTTTATTTTATACTATAGGACTGTAAAATGGCGCAATTTCTGAGTCTTGCCCTATTTTAACCATGCCAAGAAATTTGAGTTTGGACTGTCAGAACCTAGACACCCTGCTGACAGGACTTAAAAAAGGCGCTAGCAGCCTTGGCAGAATTTCTCACCAAGCAATCTGCATCAGAATCACCTGGGGTGCTTGCTACCAAGCCCAGTTCAAGGACCCCATCCCAGATGTCAAGATTCAGATGACCTGGGAATCTGATTCTGATGTATACTAATAATATAGGGAGACCCTCTGCTTTAAAGGGACAGACCCTCTTTGCTCTTTCTTATTTCCTTCTTGCCATGTTTTGTTTCTTGGGAGTATGTGGGAGAAATTCTTAAGAATGTGTAACAGGCATAGACTTGTGTTCCTGGGCTTAGAGTGAGATGGGGAGAGGTAGGTGGGGCTGGGAAGAGATGTGCCAATGCAAATATTGTCCCACCAGGACCTGGCAATTTTGCCTGGAGGCTCTCAAGGATATGCGCTCTGCTAGAGAATGTAGCTTGGTTCCCCCTGCTCCAGACTGAGGAGGCTGGTATCATGGGAAAAGGCAGAGATCAATGGTGTTGGTCGGGAAGGCTAGAATGGAAGAGAAAAAATTGGGCCAGTTCCAGGGGATTGCTGGAATTCCACTGGCCCCAGGAGAAGGTGTCCATTGGTAACCTGGGAGAAACTCTTAGAAGGAAGAGGAGTGGAGGCAGTTGACACCTTGACTTCACTCAGGGCCTGAGAACCATAGCAGGTAGGGAGGGCATTTCTTTATTGTCCTTAATTTTGGAGGTTAGAAATTGGGAGAGGAGCCAAGGCTTGGGGACTCAGGACACCAAATCTATTGCCCCCATCTGACCAATGGATAGTGCTGTCTGATCAATTCACAGAGGACTCGTATCAGGATTGGAGGTAGTGCCTCTATTCAGTGATCTATCAATCACTCCCTTGCGAAGACTCAGCCAACACCCTTCCTGCCTCACACACAAAGGAAGTCCATCAGGTTGACTCCTACTTACCCTTCCCAACTCCATGTTTCCACCTTTCTTAAGCCCTGGGTTGGGTGTCCTTCTCTGTGATTCCATAGAGCCTCATGATTGCCCATATTATGTAACATAACACCATGTTGTAATTTTTAGTCTCCCCAACTGAAAATCTGTATTGTTGTTGCAGCCAGCTCAAGGCCTCTCAGAGTAGACAGATGCTCATGAGCCCACAAGGATTGCTCTATACTCTTGAGTGTGGACCTTCATAGGGCTGGGGCCAGAGGAACCTAGCATCTCAGGCCTCCCACAAAACAGGTACAGACTTGGTCTGGATGGGATCCTTAAACACCAGGCCAGTCTCCTGCCCACTCTGTCTCGTGTCCCCAGAAGCTGCCAAGGCTGGCAGATCCAGCTGGCAAGTAATGAGATTTCTTCCTGGAAGTATTCTTGGCTTGAGAACTGGCCCTCGCCTCTTCTAGGTTTCTTCAACACCCTCAGGTTTCTGGGGACATGGATGGGAGAGGCTGAGTCAGCTCCAGCTTTTACTATTTCCCAAAGCCCTTGTGCCCACCTCTTAGGTGTTCAGACTCCTGCCAAGTGCTTATGGCAAGAATTCTCAAGGACATAGATTTTTGCAACCCTCGGTAGAGATGGGGGCGCCAGGCAGGGCTGGCTGAATGTTTGAGACCAGGAGAATAGCACTGCCTCTGACCACATGTATTCTACCCCAACCTCGGGCCTTCCTTAGTTTAACTAAGATAGGGCTGCAGCCCACAAGACTGAGGGGACCCACACCCAGTTCTCATAAAGAATTTACTCCAGTGACACACTGTGGGCACCATGACTCTGGTGGGAATATCCCTGTCTCTGTAAAAGCCCATCAAACCCCTCAACAGGGAGGGCGACTGCAGAGCCCACCCCCAGCCCAGCAAAGACATGCACAACCACAGCCATTTTATTTTCCTTTTAATTTTTCTGAAGGATATACACCACATATCCCATGGGCAATAAAGCGCATTCAATGTGTTTATAAGCCAAACAGTCACTTTGTTTAAGCAAACACAAGTACAAAGTAAAATAAAACCACAAAATAATGAACTGCATGTTCATAACATACAAAAATCGCCGCCTACTCAGTAGGTAACTACAACATTCCAACTCCTGAATATATTTATAAATTTACATTTTCAGTTAAAAAAATAGACTTCTGCGAGTTCAGATTTTGTTTTAGATTTTGTTTTCTTACATTCTGGAGAACCAAGGCTCATCTCAGCCCTCTTCCTTATTTTGCTCCCAAAGCCTCCCCGAATCATCACTCCCTGCCCCCCTTAAGGCTAGAGGTGAGCACGTCCCTTAAACTGGCACATGTCAAGCTGTCAGCAAGGCGTATCACACAAAAGGCACCAAGACATGAAACTTTTTAAACCAAAAGGATAAAAAAAACTTTCAAGAAAAAAAAAAAAGAAAAACCAAACCGTATTTTGCCACATGTGAGAGTACAGTCGGGCAATATTTACAAAAAGGTTAACGGAACATCACTCTGACACATGCTCTGATTAATACCAAGGACTGCTGTTTCAAAAAAAGCTTCAAACTTAATCGTCACAGCATCATCACAAAATAAAGAATCACCATTGGTTTGCTGGGCTTTTCTTTCCCCCCCCCCCCCCAAAGTAAGGACCTAACTCCAAATAATACAATTGAATATGCAAATTATCTTCACATCAAGAGAACCCCAAGAAAAACGAAATCCATGGCACAGACACTGTACAGGGGTCAGGGTTGGGCTCTGAGGGGCCCAAACCCCATTTTGCCAACTTGATTTTCTAGCATTGAAGGGAGCAGGGGTCAGGCATATGGTGGAGATGATACTGAAATGATATATCCAAAATCCATGCAAATCAAGTTCTTTGGATAGAGGTGAAGAACTTGGACATGGCTGTTTCAGGCAGTTGAAGTCAATGGGAGAAGAGGAAGGGGAAGTGGGCAGAAAGGATTGTTGGCCAACAAACTTTCCACATTGACCCTGGGGTCAAGTAGAGGGGGAGGACTGGCTCTGAGAACTTCCATCTAGCCTCAGAGGAAACCCTCCTATGACCATCTCCTCCTCCTGTTCTTTAAGTCTCTTGTGTTTCTTTTCTCTCCCGTTTCCCTTTTTCCTCTAGCAAATTTCAATTGTCCTGGGAGAAAAGGCTGTTGTCATGTCCGAAAGCCCTGTGGAGGCGCTGAAGGAGTTGGTGACAGCTGAGGAAGGGAAGCTGCTGACTTGGGCAGGGAAAGCAGGAGGCACAGAGGAGTACGTGGTGGCCACTGAAGGTGAGGGGAAGCCACTGTGCACAGGGGATGGGTAGGTCGAGGAGCCAGGAGAGGAGTAGGAGGTGGGCACAGGTGACGGGTACGAGGTGGTGGCTGGGGATGGATAAGAGGTAGTGACCGGGGAGGTATAGGAGGTAGCCACTGGTGATGAGTAGGAAGAGAGGGAGGGGGTGGCGGAAGAAGCCACAACACCTTTGTCTGCTTTTTTGTCCTTCTGCCTCAAGTGGATCTTGGTATGCCTCTTGCGTTCATCGCTCCTGGCAAACTTTCTCCCACAGATGTCACAGGCGAAGGGCTTCTCGCCTGTGTGGGTGCGGATGTGAGTGGTGAGGTGGTCACTGCGGCTAAAGTTGCGCATGCAGATGCGACACTGGAAGGGCTTCTGGCCAGTGTGGATGCGAATGTGGCGGGTGAGCTCATCTGACCGGGAAAAGCGGCGGTCACAGGACTCCACTGGGCAGGCATAGGGGCGTTCGTGGGGAGGTGTCTTGCTGGGCCGGTTGGGGTACTTGCGCATGCGGCTGGGTTTGATGAGCTGGGACTGGTAAGTGGTGTTGAGGGCCTTTAAGTCCTGGGAGCCCGACTGTGTGGCAAAGGCCTTGATGGTAGAGAGTGGAGTGAGCGAAGGCTGTTGGGTACGGCTCTCCAGGCTCTGGAAGGGCTTCTGGTCTGGGGTGCCCAGACCCAGGTCCCCCTGCTGTTGTGGAAACAGATAGTCTGGAATCATAGGGACCTGGAAGCTACCTTTGGCGACAGGGTAGGCAGGAGGCGGGTACTGGAGCGCGGTGCCTGCAGAGCCTGGAAAGGCCTGGCTTTGTGGCTCCGGGAAGATATCAGTGTTAGGCGTGGGGAAGGTGGGTGCCGCTGAGTAAATGGGGCTGCTGTCGTTCGACTGCACTGTGCAGCTCAGGGGTGGGCTCTGGGAAGCAGAGGAGGAGGAGGAGGCCGCTGGAGACGGTGCTGAGGATGAGGTGGCCGGTGGATTGGTCATGCTCACGAGGCCACTGACCAGGCTGAAGAGGGGTTCAGGCCACAGGGTGTTGCCAGTGTTGGGTGCAGGCTCCAGAGAGAAGCGGCCAGTGTAGGTGATAGGGGGCAGCCGGGTGGTTTGGCTGGGATAACTTGTCTCCACTAGAGCCTTCTCGTTATTCAGAGAGATGTCAGGAAAAGATTCTGGCAGGAGAAAGAGAGAGAAGGCTTGGTGACTGGAGAGCAATCACTGGAGGACGAGGAACAGAGCCGCCAGGCAGGAGGTCGGGCCGGCTACCATTGACTGCCGAGCTAGTTAATAATTGATAGCAGCAGATTGCAATGTTCCTGGACCCGCTCCAGCGGCAGAGCCCATTTCAACAACAGCTGACGCAAATACAGAGAATCCCCCGCCACTGCAGCTCCCAGCGCTCCGCAGCTGCGGCTGCGCGGCCCAGGGATTCCCGCCAGCACCCCTTCGGCCACCGCTAGAGCGCATCCCCTACCCCCGGCTGCCGGGACATCCCTCTCCATGGATTACGGCCGTTCCTTGGGGAGCGGCGGCAGGCAAGTCAAGCTTTTCTGGAGGGGCAGAGCGCCTCGCAGCAAAACAAACCCTCCCCCCACCTCCACCCACCCACGCATCCCCAGAGCTCTCCATCCAAAACAAAAGCTCGCTCCTCTGCGCACCGCTAAGGACAAGGAGGATGGGGGTGGATGTCTCCAGACGTCCCTCTAACACACGACCTGGGGAATCGAGGAATAGAAGGGAAATCCCACTTGCATCCCTGAGGTCCAGCAGCGCTGCTGCAGTTAAGGGAGCACTGCAAAGGCGGTGGGGAAGGGGCTAAACCTCGGCACTGGCCACCGCTTACCTGAGGACAGTTGCTCGTAGGGCTGCTCGCCCGTTTCCCCTTGAGGGTTGAAGGCGCTGCCGCTGCTGCTGTTGCTGCCGCCCCCTCCACCTCCACCGCCCCCGCTGCTGGCGCTGCTGTTACCGCCGCTGCCCTCGGGGGCCCCGAGGAACTGGGGAGCCCCATTGCTCAGCAGCATCATCTCCTCCAGCTTAGGGTAGTTGTCCATGGTGGGCGAGTGAGGAAAGGAGCCGAACGGGTCGGAGATCTGCAGCGGGGACATCAGCTGCATCTCAGCTTTGGCTGCGGCCATCCCGGACGGGCGGGCTGGAGAGCTGGTGTTGGGGCGGGTGGGCGCAGCCCGGGGCTGGAGCTGCGGGGAACACACTCTCGGGGGCCTGGCCGGGTCACATGCGGGGCGCGGGGCACACTGTGGAGAGCGAAGGTGGATCCCCAGGCTTGCCCTGGCCGCCGGCCGGTGTGGACGCGGCGTTGCTACCCGGGCTGGGGTAGGGGCCGGTCCGCGGCGGCGAAAGCTGGCGGCGGCGGTAGCTGGCAGCGGCGGCTCCCCAAGTTCTGCGCGCTGGGATCTCTCGCGACTCCCCGGATCCGCTTCTATTTGAAGGGTCTGTAACCGCACGGGCCCGCCTCCGTCGTGACGTACATGGCCATATATGGGAAGCAGGAAGCCCTAATATGGCAAGACCGGCCGGGAGGACCCGGAATGACGTGAAGCCCCCTATCCGAAAGCGGTGGGCACCGCCATCCCGCACCCCGGGCCGTGCGCCGGCTCTCTCACTCTGGGTGCCCAGGTCTCGAGAAAGCCGAAGCCTCAAGCCGTAGCGGGTAACTCCGGGACCCAACCTGTCTCGGAGCTCCCGACGGCGCCCCCGCCCCTTCCCTCCGCCTTCTTCCCTCCTCCCGGGGCCGGAAGTTGCCTGGCCATGTAGAGCCGCTCCAAATAAGGCGCTGACCAAATAAGGGTTGTTCCGGCGGGGGATCCTTCCTCCTCCTTATATGGCGTTTCCGGGTCGCTGCTTGCTGCTCCCCGGCTCCCTCCCTCCTCCCTGGTTCCAAGCCAGGATCCCGAATGCGCGCTAGAGCCGGGGACGCCCAGGCGGGGAGGGTCAGGCGCGGAGCGCTCAGTGCGCCGCGACTCAGGCGGCTCCCCCGCGCGGATTAGCCCGGGGAAGCCCGGCCCGGGGCGGGGGCGAGGGCGAGTTGGACCAGGGTTCCGTCGCCGTCATCCAGTGCCCGCCCGCCCACCTCTGGGACCGTGGGAGCCGGGCGGGAGCGAAGGGGAGGAGCGGCTGGGCCGTCCGGGTCAGAGGCCGCCCAGGAGAGGCGGGGCCTTGACCCCGGGCCTCGACCTACAGCAGGTGCTTTCCCAGGTGTCACCGGGAAACTGAGGCTAGGAAACAATAGCCAGATGTTCCTGTGCGTTGCGTTGGGCACCTGCTTCTCCTACATTTTCCAGTGGTATATTGGAGCCTGGGGATCTCTCTGTGCCACCCAGAACCGAAAGGTTTTTCCCTGGTCGCCTTCGGGAAAGAGACCACCTTTGGGTGACCGGATGAGGGAATCTTATTATCCTAGGAGAGTCCTTTTCCCACTGGTGATCCTTGTGGTGGTGGGAGACTTCCCCATCTTTATTCAGAACAGGTGGAGGTGGGGTAGGCAGTGCGGGAATATGAAACGGGGGCTTCCTTATGGGCAGTCTGGGGACCCCAGACTAGCACTTAGAGAGGACCTGCTGAGCGGTTTGGTGCTGCCCTCTGGAGGCCCCTCTGCATCTGGGTTCCCTGAGCCCCTGGCCGAGTGGGCTCTTCCGCTGTCTTCCTGCTCCCCCCTCCCGGCTCCTGTGCTGGGCACTGAGCCAGGCCGGGGGAGCCTTAGACGCAGTGAGCTCGAACTGAGCAGGCGCCGCAGTCTGGGCTCTCCCTGCAGTCCCTGGGGAGCCGCCACTGCCGAGGCGACCAGACTCGGGGAGGGATAACACTCCTCTCCTTGAGTTGGAGGTGGAGTGGTGTAGGTGGAAACCGTTACTGCAGGTCTCCCAGGAGTCCGACGCGAACAGGGAAGCCCTTCCGCGGCCTGATTACCCCGTAGTAAAGTGCGCAGTCTAAAGACCGCAGGGATTCCGGAGCGGAAGGCTCCAGCTCTAGCTCTGAATCCAGGGGAGGTGGTGCTTTTCTGAATTTAAAAAGAAAGTGAAAGTGTGTGTGTGTGTGTGTGTGTGTGGAAAGAGGGTGCCGATGACACCAGGAGGGAAAGGGGCAGGTCCAGGTCTCTAGGAACCCAAACAGCCTCAGGTAGTCGGAGTTAAGGGGTCTGAATGCGGGGTAGGTATGGGGTTGTAACTCTGATGGGCTTCATCTCTCTGTAACCGCCCTCCCCCCCCCATTTTCTTACAAAAATCTTAAGGAACCCAGCAGTGAACCAGGACTCCCTTGTCTCTCTGCTCTAGGTCTGAGCTCCTCACCCCAGTGCCTATGGCCAGGTAGAGGGCCCACTCCCACCACCTATCTACTGAGTTATCCTTTAAGGGGCAGGAGTGATGAGCCTGTCTGAGGCCTCCTGCAGGGCAGGAAGGGCAGACCAGGCAGGGTCAGATGGTTCTGTGTCTGGATGCCTATTTTTACCACTCCCTGGTGGGGTACCTTCCCCAGGCTTTTTGTACCTTGCTTTTTCAACTGTAAAATAGGGTTAATATTAATGATACCCATATGGAAGGATTGTTGTGAGAGGACTGAAACCTACATGGACTGCCATCTGTAAAGTCCAAAAGCACAGTGCCTGCCTTGCAGTTGGCATTCAGCTTTTGACCCACATGGTCACCCACAGTTCACCCACCCATCCTCAGACTCCAAGCAAGCCCCAGTGGCCGTTTTCTGACAAGTGGTACAGAGAGGGAGAAACATTCCGATTCTAACACAGGGGACATTGTCCTGGAGAGCTAATCTGTATCCTTCTTGCTGCAGTAGAACATGATTTCCTAGAGCGGAACTTTTCAACCTTGACAGTGCAGCAGAATCACCCCTGGAATTCTGAGAAAGAAAGGTTTTACACTAGACCAACTGAATCATAATCTTCCTGAGCTTGTAAGTGCCAGAACTGAGCAGACCCCTAATCCTAGGAACCCTATTCTGTCCCTGGAGAGCTGCCCAGACCAGAAGAGCACGACCTCCTTCTCCAGTCAGGGCAAGCTGGTCCCCCTGTGATCCTAATGTGCAGGCTGACCTGATCTTAAGATCCTCGCTGAAACTGGGCTCTGGAAATTCTTCTAGTCTACATCTTTTGTCCTGCATACCCACCATTAGTTCCCCTTTCTTTTCATAACTACTCCCCAGTCAGCAATTTCCTTTTGGAAATAACCCCACTCCTTGTGGTTGGGGGAAGAGAACCCCATCCTAGATCTAGGAATGGGCATGTCATCCATCTAGGAGAATTCCATCTTTCTAGCCATGGAGATTGAATCCAGATAGGCACACAACTCAAACCAGGCCAATGAGAATCCCTTTGGGGACTCCTGAGAAAGAGGAATTCTCTCCCTGGTGGTACTTAGCCAGTGGAATGTGAGCCTGGAGGCCATCTCAACCATCTGGGCTGGAGAGCCCACCTGAGAATGAGCCAATGCAGAAGTCAGAGAGACAAGGTCTTCCTAAAGAGAGCATGTTTCTCGATAAAGCCTGGGAGTTTTAGTTATGCAGACTAGTGAAGTCCTCTCTTATTTAATAAAATAAAACAGACTCATTTCAATTTATGTTACTTGCAACCCAGGAGGTGGTGATTAATACACCATTATCCACAACAGCAAAAAACTTTCCTGAGGATTGTGGGCAAGGCCTGGGATAAGGCCTGAGGCAAAGGCCCCTGTCTCTGAGAACCTTACAGTTGGATAGAAGTCTGGGTTCTACTTTACATGAATTAAGAATAGGAAGCAGCCCCATTAGCCACCAAAAGTCAGTTACACCAAAGGACATAGGAGATAAGGGGAGGAAGAGTTTTCAGGGGACTGGGAGTAGAGCAGGGATGATGAAGAGATTTTGGAAGAGAAAGAATCTGAGAAGGACCAAACTCCTTGGTTAAAGAGTGAGAGGCGGTTTCAGGCCGGGGTTTGGGAATGAGGTGGCCAGGAGAGTCCACACATGGTCTGTCTGGGAAAAATGCCCCGGAGTAGAGAGGGTTCCTACTGGGGAGTAGTAGGAGGTAAGGTTGAATAAAAATTTATTAAAAAAAAAAGTTTATTGGTCACTGCTTATATTAGATGCAGTGCTAAGTCTTGGTGATTCCATAGTGGGAGAAGGCAGATGTAGTTTTGCCCTTTTGGAAACTAGCATTCAGTGGGATAGAGGGAATTAAACAGCTACATAAATAAAAAGGATCATTTCAGATTATAAGTGTAACATACTGGAGAGTTGAGGGAAGACATCTCAGAGGAGATGGTATTTACACAAATATAAAGGGCAAGAGGACACCAAACTCCGCATAGAGGAGTGTGGTAGGAAGAGCATTCCAGGCAAAGGGGACAGCTGTGTGAAGACCTTAGGAGGGAGAGAGGTCTGGCCATGATTGGTCTAGGGCTTCAGGCTAAGGTGTGGGCAGTGAGAACATTTAGGGCTCCACTGTACCCTCCACTCTCATCTTTGTTCTGCCCTCTACAACTCACACGGAGAAGAGGGTGGCCTTCCAAACCCTGCCTAGCCTCCATGGAGTATGCTACTGGAAGACAGCGTCTGCCCAGGAACAGGAAGAGGAGCTGGCTCAAAGCTCCTGCATGTTTCCCAGACCTAAGCCCTCTCTGGGATGGAGCAGCCCAGGAGAGGGGAGGCCTGGGAGTCTGTGTCCTGGGTCCAGCTATGTTGCCTGGTTGCCTTCTCAGCAGCAGGGCTGGGGGCATCTGAGCTGTCCCCACACTCCTCTGGTTTGTTTGGCCAGTGGTGTGGCACACTTCTGTTTGCTGTGGCTTGGGGGACAGAAAGGGGAGGAGACTGCCCCCTTCCAAGAAACCAAATTTCAGCATGGGCTTGTGAGCACTAAACTTGTGACCAACAGCCCAGATGGGACAGCTGGTCTGGGGCCTGAAGGAAACCCGGCTGGGGGTAAGGAAGGCTCTGAGCTACTTCTGCACCCTGGTCTGGTACCCACAGCACCTCAGGCATGTTTAGGGATGAGTCTGGGACTCTCAGACCTTGTCTACCATGTGACTGATGCCAGAAGCCCTGGGAAAGGCGAGAGGCCCTCGGAGGATCTGCAGGTTTGAGCTGCTGTCTGGGCTCAGACTTTCCTTGAAAAGAGGGGAGGAGGGGGAGGCAGGGGTGAGAGAAGAACTGAGCTTGTCCATGGCAGCAGGGGCTCTAGGAGAAAGCCAGCAGGAACCATGGTGTCTCAGACGCACCCCCCCCCCGCCCCAGGGTTGAACGGGTCACAGCTCTCAGAGAAAAACAAGCCCCTTTTTCCATTGCCGCTTCCTTCTCCCCAACCCCCCCGGGCTACGTCAGCACCCACATGTGCTGCTCAGATTGTGGTTTGCCTTGGCTGTGGCCAGCCCCGGGGCTCAGGAAGTGACTCTTTTTTTGGTTCTGTGTAGGGAGCCTGTCACACTTTCCGATGGCTGATGGGCTGTAACGGAAACATGGAGGGCTTGGTCTTCAATGGATGTGGGGGTATCTCGGCTCCCACCACATACAGGTTCTTGAGAGGTGAGAAGAGAGGCCAGGTACAAGGTGGGACAGGAGGTGCACTGAGAAGGGGAGGCATAGAGACATGGGAAAATGCAGGGGAGATGAGAAGGAAAGTCATCCAGAGTGTTGGAATGTGAAGCCATCTCACTTACTCCAATTACCAATAGGGAACTGGGTGTGAGCAGGGAGCCTGAGTCCTAGCACAGGTGGAGGAGGTACGTTCTGAGAAGGGCCCATGCAGAGGGCTGCAGAGGGGAGTCACCTGGGCTCTTAAGAGGGGGCTTGGCATGCTCTAGATGGGACCCAGGGATTGTAGGGAAAAGACCATGGGTCTGCCTGAGAGAGTTGTGGTCTGGGCTTCTGTCCTCAGAGTCTGTGAGGGGTCATATGCCAGACAGGTTAGGCCTGAAGTGGAAGACCCTGGGGCATAATAACTTGGGGAGGTGGCACAGAGGGACTGTTAAGAAAAGAGGGAGTGGGTGGAGGTAGGTGAACACTTGGGTAAGGCTCTTCCGGTCCTCTTGTCCCAGAGTTCCCTGCAGATGTCCTTGGACATTAGTTCCTCTGCTCCATGCTGGGAAGCCTCAGGCCAGGGCTGGTTGGGCCCTGGGCTTAGAGGGCAATCCAGCTTGTAGTGAATTCTTTGCTCCCCCACCCTGGGCTGAGTGTGCGGCAAAGCCTGCTACAGAAATCTCTGGAAGCTCTTTGGGCGGGCAGAGGGAGGGGAGTGTTACATAAGAGCCCACTGATGTGCAGGAAGTCTAGAGCTGCCTTTAGATTAGAAAGGCAGTGTTCCCATCCAGCCCAGCAAGGCAGGAATAGCAACTGTGGTTATTTCTGGCCCCTTACCACTGCCTGGAGCCTGGCTGCTCAGCTCAGGGCAGGTGAGCTTGGACTCTACAGTCCTGGTGTGAGGGGGAAGGGGAGGGGCATGCAGCCCCTGGGGTTACCCGACTCTGGCACTGCCCTCACCCCCCACCCCCACCTCTAAACACCAGAAGGCAGAAATCAGTGGTGGTGCTTGTTTTGTCTGATTTTCCTTAATCTCTGTATGCATTCTCTAACATACACCCCTCACCCCAAGACATGTTTACGATGTGATAGTCTCTGTGCTAAACACTTGACAGGCATTTGCCCTCATGATTCCTCACAATGCATTCTCACCTCCGTTTCATTGATAAGGATACAGACTCAGAGAGGGCAGGTAACTTGCTCAAGGTCAGAGAGCCAGATAAAGGTGGAGCCAGGATTCCAGTCCACCTCGCACCAAAAACTGTTCTCTGGGATCTCAGAATGGGTCAGACAAAGCTTTCACTCTACAGTGGTTCTTGAGTCAAATGGAATAGGGGAGACAGACATGCGAGCAGATCACTTCAAATCATTCATTCAGCAATTATTTACCAAACATCTACTCTGCTCTAGGCATTAAAGACACAGAGAAAAGTAAGAAGGGTACTCCTTTTGCAGTTCACAGCCTAGAAGGAGAGATAGACTAGTAAACAAGCAAGGACAGACAGCAGTGTCATCTGTACTGTCACAGGGGAAGCACAGTGACAATGGGAGCCCCTGATCCAGCTCCCACCCACTGAAGTGGCTCCCAGAGAGTCAGAAAGCCAATTTGCCATTTTCAAATGGTGGCAGGAGGTTGGGTCGGGGAGAACTGGTGGTGAGACCAGCCAGCAAACCATGCAGCGGTCCAGGAGAGAGGGCGAGGGCTCCATGCTTCAGACCAGTCATCACAGATTCCCTTCAGGGGCCTCCCAGGCCAAAGCAGAGAGCAAGAAAAAACTGATGCCCAACTGTGCTGACAGGCAGCTTGGCCCAAGGGTGTCCATTTCCTTGGTACAATTGGCAGTAGGATAGTCAAGAGAGGCTGGATGGAAGGGGGTTCTCTCTTCTTCCTCCTCCAACTACCCCCCTACTCCACCCAATGGAAACCCTGTTTTAGTCCAACTTCAGAGTGAGTGACTGAAGAGGAAGCTGGCACTCAGAAAGAGGAGGAAGGGCTTACAACCAGATGATCACACTGACAAGTGGTGAAAGGATGGAGAGTCTACTCCTCTTCCCCAGAATATCTGCAGAGGGGTCTTGGCTTTGCTCTGGGCTGAGACAGCACTTCCACTCCTATCAGCAGGCAGAGGGAGGGACTCTCTGGAACTTATAGGATACCATTTCCCTTTGGTTCAGCCAGAGAAAGCCATTGTGGTAGGATAATTATGCCTTCTATTATTATTATTATTATTTAGAGAGAGAGGGAAGTAGAAATAGAGAGAAACATCAATTTGTTGTTCCACCCATTTATGCATTCATTGATTGCTTCTTGTATGCATCCTGACTGGGGATCGAACCCGAAAGCTTGGTGTATCGGGATGACTCTCTAACCAACTGAGCTACCCCACCAAAGCCAGGATGTCTGTGTCTTAAAGCTAACATTAGACTCAGTGTCTTAAAAAAAATTCTGACAGTAAAATATACATAGCACATTTTAACCATTTTAAGCGTACATTTCAGTGGCATTAAGCGCATTCACAGTGTTGTACAACCATGCCCACTATCCATTTCCAGAACTTTTTCCATTATTCCGAAACAAAAACTCTGTATCCATAAAGTACTAATTCCCCATCCTGTTCCCTTCCCCCAGCCCCTGGTAACCTCTATTATAGTTTCTATCTCTGTGAATTTGCCTATTCTAGGTACCTCATAAGTGGAATCATATTTGTGCTTTTGCAACTGGCTTATTTTACTTAGCATAAAGTTCTCAAGGTTCATCCATGTTGCAGCAGTTGGCAGAATTTCATTCCTTTCTAAGGCTAAATAATATTCCATTGTGTTTATCCATTCATCTGTTGATGGACATTTGTGTTGTTCTGACTGATTGACATTTGTGAATAATGCTGCTATGAATATTAGTGAGAAAGTATCTGTGGGCTCTGCTTTTGTTCATCATGCATCTCAGCTATCACAAGAGGGATTGAAGTTAGAGTTAAGAAGGACTTCCTTTTGCAATAACATGGATGGAACTAGAGAAAATTATGCTTAGCTAAATAAGCCAGGCAACGAAAGAAAAATACCATATATCACCTAATACAGGAGACTAATGAACAACACAAACCAATGAACAAAATTGAACCAGAGACATGTAAACAAGGAACAGAGTAACAGTTATCAGGGGGGAGAGGGGGAGGGAGAGAAGGAGAGTAAGTAGGGTAAGGGTTTATTAAAGGAACTAGTATAAATGACCCATAGACATGGACAACAGGGTGGAGATTGACTGCGGGAGAAGGGGTGGGCTGGGGGGGGAGCAATGAGGGAAAACGTGGGACAACTGTAATAGAAAAACAGTAAAAATAAATAAATAACTTAAAAAACAAGATTATTGAACTTAAAAAAAAAAAAGAAAAAGAAGAAGGACTTCCTGGTTTCCTACTACTAGTGACCAAAGCGGCAGCATCTCCCTCTTTGGATAGCGTTGCTAACCCGAGTCCCCTCCGCCTCCCCTAATCACACCCGTAGACTGGGATAATGCATGGAATGGCTGCACTGAAATAGGAAAGAGGCTTTCTGGGGGTCACTGTGGGGTCATGGCTCTGTGTGGTTTCTTTTTAGGAGCTGGGTGATAGAGGTTTCATCGTCTTCTCTCAGGTATGTTTGCCTCCACTCCCCAACCTAAACCCAACTCTCCTTTCCCTGGCAACATCCAGGCTATCTCCCTTGTATCTCTCCCAGGCTAAATTGGGAATGTGAAGCTGCTCTTCTTCCCAATATAGCTTTTGAATTAAAGTGAGAACTGAATGTGGCTGGAAAGCTGACTCCCATCTGTGTGTGAGAGAGAAAAGGAGAGCAAATGAGCCTGAGCACACGAGGGGCAATCCGGAGAGAGGGGGTGGATCTGGGCAGCAGCAGCGCCAGCCTCAGGTGCAGGCACCGCTCAGCAGAGGGATGGCTGGTGTTTTTCCAGGAGCGCTGCAGGGACATCATTTGAACATTCCACAAAAATGTGCCGAGTGCTTAGTGTGCTAGATGCTGGGGAAATAGTGGTGAACTAGGTGCCCATGCCCTACTACCTGGCTTTCAGTGTGATGGGAAACAGACAGTGACCAATAAGGGTGATGTGCGCTGTCAGGGAGGAAGAGCAGGATGCCTCAGGGACCTGAAGGGAGTGGGGTGAAGGAAGGAGTCACATGTAAGCAGAGACTTGAAACTCACCCAGGAGTTGACCAAGTGAAGCAGGAGAACAAGAGTGCTCGGGCAGAAGGCACTGCACATGCAAAGATTTGAGTGG
The DNA here is from genome assembly GCF_987537825.1 of Furipterus horrens. Classification (NCBI taxonomy): domain Eukaryota; kingdom Metazoa; phylum Chordata; class Mammalia; order Chiroptera; family Furipteridae; genus Furipterus; species Furipterus horrens. The sequence continues at coordinate 75,378,584 of NW_028327180.1, forward strand.
GCCAGGCTTCCGCAGTTGTGCTGGCACTGGGCGAGTTGGGTTCAAGAGGGTTGAAAAGCCTTCATCTCCTCCTCCTCCTCCTCCTCCCCTTCTTCCAGGGAAAAGAAAACCGGATGAGAGTGATCTAGGCCAGAGAAGTCTGGAACATGTAAGTCCCTTCTGCTCAGGCTCTAACTAGTCAAGGTGGGGACGGGGAAGTTGCAGGTCTCCTTTTGAGCCACCACTCAGAGAGCTGGACCTGGCAGGTCCAAGATGGACATGGAACAGAGGGAATGGGATCTCAATCACATCATAAAAGGCACTTGTATCAAGAAGGGTCCCTGCTTGGTTTAGCTTACCCCATCCTTCCCCGGGGGCTGGCTGAGTTGGTCTGGCAGGACCTTTCCTCTTCTTATTTGATAGGAATGAATCATGATTCTGGCTGAGATGGGAACAGGTTGAAATCTTGGCAAAGAAAGACCTTCTGTTGGCAGAGACAGGGAAGAGCTCTCTGGAGGCCATACATTTCTGTCAGCTCTCACGTTCCCCAATGACAGGCACAGCCAAGGGATCCTGTTGTAAAACTCGCCATCAATATTTCAGGCAACATTATTTATTGATCACTCATCTGGCTAGGACAAAAGGAGAGGGTAATTCATTAGGGATACAGGGCTGGCGAGGTCAGTTTGGGAAAGAGGTCAGAGAAAGGTAGATCACTGAGGATCCCCAGCCTGGGCTCCTGCACAAATACCTTGGGATTCCAGGGTTTGGAGTTGAGGATCTTTGTCTTCTTTTTTTAACCCCATGATACCCCAGATGAAAATAAGTGAAGGGGCAGGGGACAGGGGAAACCGGGGCAGGTCTGAGACTGTCACTGTGGCCATCCGGGGGTCATATCCATGGATACTGTAGCTAGGGGAGCTTCCTTTCCTCTGGGCCTAATCTGCCCCTCCCAAGCTCTTTTATCGATTGGGTCCCTCTCCTTACCTGATCCTGAAATCAGCTCCAGCAGTGTCTCTAGATGCCATTTCAGGAGACCAGGTTGGGTGCCTTGGGCTGCAGGGCCCTTCCTGGGTCATCCTGGCAATTTCCCTGCTCCCAGCAGATGCCTGGGAAAAGTAGGCAGAGGGCGTGCACCCAGGCAGGGCTTAGGAAGGGATTGCTTGAGAATTCATAACTGTACTGAGTACCCACAAGAATGCTTTCTTCATGAACCTCCAACTCCAGGGAGTGAGGCATGAGGCACCCTGCTCACCACATTTGAAGCAGGCGGGCTGCAGGGAAGACTGTACCTTGCATGGGCCAGGGAATCCCATATTGGGAGGGAGCTGCGCCACCCAGTGGGCTTTTTCCTCCTTGCAGGCGTCCCTCCCGCACGTCGCGGCCTCCAGCGTAGGTGTGGGACAAGCTCTCAGGCAGAACCCAAATGGCTCTAAGACTTGAGGCGCCCTCTTCCTCCAGGCAGGCCTAACTCAGATCAAAGAGGAAAAATACGGGAATTTTGGAACATGATGATCATGTACTGGCTGAAATTTAAGACAGCAGGGAAGCTAGCAGTGGGTTTGACTTGGAAACTGTCTCTTCCTGTTATACTAGATGCCATAGATATGGGAACCATGGTCCAGAGCCCCCAGTGCCCCTGTCTCCTCTGCCTATTCTTCTTTCCTCCAGGCTGAACAAGGCTAGGGTCAGCTATGCTGATCAAGGAAGAGCTGGCACAGGCTGGAGCTGCTGGCTTTCCTCTGACGTCATGGCCTGGAAATCCCATTTTAAGCAGGTTCTCCAGGTGTGGGGAACACAGAAAAAAGGGAGAGGGAGCCAGCTGAAGAAGCTCCAGGCCTGAGGCCATTCTAGCCAGAAACCTTAGGCCTGGAGGGCTGCCCAGTGTCCCCAGTATGGTCTGGGTGTGGGACACAGAGCTAAACCACAGCCCGCACTCCAAAGCTAATGATCCCTCAGTGCCTGCTGGGGACTCGGCAGTGACTGAGCACCCTCCACACAGCTCTAGCCATACACCTCTGTCCTGACCTTTCTATCCCACCCTCCTGGCCTAGAGGGATCTACTGAGACAGAGGGGAGAGGGCAGGCAGTCCCAGGGAATGAGATAGCAAAGGCTTACCTAGACCCAGATGTGTCCTGCCAACCTCCTCCCAGGAGACTCACACTCATTCTTTTTGTCACCTTCCATCTCCTTTCTCCCCTGCACCACAGTGGCCAGGCCTTGTGCTGAGTTCTAGGAGAATGATCGTTTCCATGGCAACGGACCAATGAGCTTAGAAATCTGAGCATGTTCTTGTTGACACAGGGGAACCCAGATGTGCATAGAGAGCCTGCCAATGTGGAATCTGGCAGTGACCTCCTTAGCTACCCCTCACTGTGGGTGCAAGTGTGTTACTCTGTGTGTGTGTGTTTCTGTGTGTGTGTGTGTGTGTGTGTGTGTGATGCAGCAAATGAGATTTAGGTTAGAGAGAGCCTAGCCTTGTTTCTTGGCCATATGGTAGCTGCTAGCATGAGACTGCAGCATTTTACTCTGTGAAGATCTTTCTAGAACAAAGGAGTCTCCCCCCCCTGAATTCTGCCTTGACATTTCCTCACCTTTCTGATAGAGAAAGGGGCCCATTTGCTCAGAGGCCAGTGGTGAAAGGAAGGACCTCAAGAGGGCTGTTGGCTGGAGGATTACAAGGGACATGGAAAGGGCAGCTCACATCCCCCTCCCACTACACCCTCAGTTCTGGACCTTCTTGGCCAGCCTGGCTCAAGTGTGGCTGGAGGACATACCCCTGTGATGCCAGGGAGGGAAGAGAAAAGCCTGGTGGAGGGGCCAGAAGCTGGAGCTAGGACCCCACACCACCCACCCCGGTCCAAGCTCTGCTTCCTCTATTTTCCTTCCACAAGGCTGAGCAGCTCTGTCTCTGCTCCCTTCTCCCTCCCTTCTTCTTTCCCTGCTCTCCCCCTCCTCCCTCAACATTCGTTTCCTTTATCTACATTACAAATTTATTTATTTATTTATTTATTTATTTATTTATTTATTTATTTATTTATTTATTTATAGAGAGAGGGGAACGGAGGGAGAAATAGATGGAGAGAAACAATGATAGGTTGCCTCTCACACGCCCCCAACCTGGGACCTGGCCCACAAGCCAGGCATATGCCCTGACTGGGAATAAAACCAGTGACCTTTCCCTTTGTGGGACAATGCTCACTCAACTGAGTCACACTGGTTAGGGCTCCTTTATTTATCTTCTGATGCTACTTCTACTCCCCTGCCATTGTTTTCCTTCTTCTGAGTTCTGCCTTTCAGGGTCTTAGTCCCAGCCACCTGTGCCCCTTGGGCCCTGGTAGCCTGGGCTCTTTGTCCCAAGGTCTTGGGTCCCATGCCGTACAGTCTCTCGCCACCTGTCCTCCAACCTTGCCCAACCCCTCCCTTTTGGGGCCACATGGGCTGCTTATTTGGCCTCAGACCTTGGGTACCTGTCCTCCTTCTCCGTTCCCAGGGTCAGAGATGAACCTTGGGGCTGGTTCCTAACTCCACCTCTTTCCTCAACCCTCTTGTCTCCTTTCAGTGTTTCTGGCTCACAGCCTCCATCCGACATTTTTTAGCCTTTCTAGGCACTATGGCCATCCAACCCCACAAGCCCTGCCCAGCAGTCTAACCTCTTTTCCCTGGAGGCATCACTGGGATCTTTGTCCCCAGAGCTTACCCCTGGCACTTTCCATGAAGTACCAGAAAGTCCATCTGGGGAGGTGGGGGGGGGGTCTCAGGATGGGATTCTTAAAAAAAAATTTTTAATTGATTTTTTTAGCCCTAACTAGTGTGGTTCAGTGGATTGGACATTGTTCCACAAAGGTCCCAGATTCAATTCCTGGTCAGAGCACATGCCTGGATTGTGGGCCAGGTCCCTGGTTAGGGGCTTGCAAGAGGCAACCGATTGATGTTTACCTTGTGCATCAATGTTTCTCTTCTTCTCTTTCTCCAAAGATAAATAAAATATTTTAAAATTTTGATTTTTAGAGAGAGATTGATTTGTTGTTTCACTTACTTATGCATTGATTGGTTGGTTCATGTATATGCCCTGACTGGGGATCGAACCTGCCACTCTGGTGTATTTGGATGATGTTTTAACCAACTGAGCTACCTGACCAGGGCCTAGGGCAGAATTCTGAGGGACAAGGCAACCCTAGAGGTTTGAAGCTCCTAATCCTGACCACTCTTGGTCCCGTGACTTTATCTTAAACACAGATCTCCTGGTGTTCAGTCTGACCTCTTTCTCCCTCCCTCCTAGAGCTGGGCCCCGCTTCTCACTTCAGGTCCTTCCCATCTGGACTGGGCGGGGCAAGAACAAAGCACAGAGGCCGAAATTAACATGATGCCAGAGTTTGGTTTATTGGCTCATCCAGTGCCAAAGGTCCAATGAGCACCCACTTTCCACTGAATTGGGAGCCCATGGCTCCTAGATTTTTTTCTCTTCCTCACACATTCCTCCTGGCTCTGACATCGTGGCAGAAGCTGGGGCAGGGTGTGGGGCAAAGGCTGGGCTCTGGCCGGGGTCTGCTCACGTGGGACCCCAGTCTGCTCAGCACAGGAGGAAGACCTGGGGGAAAGGATGGGCCTCCTGATGCGGAGGAAAGAAGCTGGCTCAGCAGGGACCTCTCCAGTGGGCCCCCGAGGGGTACAGAAGCCCAGTCCAGGGGCAGGAAAAGAATGGGAAGAGGCAAGAAAGAACTGAGGTCAGAGGAGGAGGTGAGAGGGCCTCAGAGCCCCACTGCCCCATGGGCTGGGGTACTCTGAGGCTGAGACTAGGGGGGAGGGCTGAGGGTGGAGAGAGGTCACTGCAGGAGGGAAAAGTCCTTTACCCCCAGTCCCCACAGCCCTAGACCCAGAAACACACACCCACACTCACACTCATACCCCTGGATCCCCGTGTCTTTTTAGTAGGGACATGTAGCACATAGTTCATCCAATGCCTCCAGCTATATGGCTCTGGCCAGGCCATCCTAGTCACTTAAGCCCACACTAAGCCCCCATCCTTCATTCCCAGCTGTGGCCTAGAGCCCCTGCCCAGGTTCCCTGAGGCCCTCCTCACTCACTCCCTCCCCCTGTCACCTTCCAGCCCCTCTCTGGTCCACCTGGGCTGTGACTGCTGCCCTCCCAACCCAGGGGCAGCAGGTGCATGTTAGGACCTCAGGGACACAGATGGCCGTGGTCTTCAGCAAGGCACTGGGTGGGCAAACACGGCTGGAGCGGGGTGAATGGCAGTTCAGGCTCTGAGGGGCCCCCACCTCCTTGGGTGGCTCAATCCTCAGCTCCTGGTCCAGCCTCTACCTTCTACCCCCCCAGCAGGGCCTCCCTCCTCTTTTCCAAGCCCTTCCAGAAAAGTCATCACTGGGCAGGCACCAGAAACAGCTGTCTGAGGGACCCCGGGGCCTGAGGCTCATGGGCTATGGGCACAGTGTGCAGCAGGAGCTCTGCAGCCTGTGGGGCGTCGGGACCTCAAGCTGAGTCACCCCCACCAGAAGCTTTCTTCTTGGGCCGGGTCTTCAGCGTCTTGGAAGCCAGTGGCTGTGGGAAGGAGGGAGGAAGACAGCGCTTAGCCTAGAGCCACAACCCCCTCCCCAGCTCCCCAAGTTCTGGGCTCTCACCTCAGCTTTGGGCACTTTTTTGATGGATTTGACCCTCTTAGGGGCCTTGTCTCCCCCATCATCCTCAGAGGCCTCTGTCCGGGAATCTGACTGGTTCGTGCTAGACCTTAAACTCAGGGCAGGGTCATCTCCTGGTTGTGGGGAGAAAAGAACAGGGACCCGGGTGTCTCTCATACTTGTCACCTCCTTGCCCTTGTGCCCCCTACCCAGAGCGGGCCCCGCCTGTACCTAGGTCCTCAGTGGTGTCCAGGAGGCCGCCAGGGCCGGATCGGAGGCGGCCGCTGGAGCCCTGCAGGGGCAGTGCATCCTCGTCCCGGATCAGGGTCAGGTCCTGCATGCTGAAACTTCGCAGCTTCTCTGACAGCACCCCCTGGCCCTAGGGTCACCACCACGCACCGGAAGAACCGGAGGAAGGGGCGGGGTGGAGAGAGAGGTCACCATGGGGCACCAGGAAGCCACTGGGCTCAGTGCCTTCCCCACACTGTCCTCATCCAGTCCTAAGGCAGCACTGACAGGCTGGGCCATATTTTCCTTTGTATAGATGAGAAAACTGGCTCGGAGAGTGGAAGTCACTTAGCTGGAGCATAGCAGAGCCAGGACTGGGACTCCAAGTTGCACAAGCCCCAAACCATCAGACTTGAGGACAGGGTGGATGCAGAAGGGTCTAACCAGGGGGACGTGATGAATAAGGTGGGGCCCTGGGAGCTTGGGTCTGCCCCCATCTCACCTTGGCAGCAGCTGTGACGGCGGCATTGGCGGCCAGGTTCAGGCCCCTCTTGCCCACCCTCATCATGGTCTCATAGCTCTTGTCTCGGGCCTGTGTGATGTACTCATCGATCTCCTGAGGGGTCGGAGGGGAAGAGGGGAGAGGTGAGGACAGGCCATCTTGGCCAGGCCCCGCCCTGCCCTTATTCACATCTGGACCAAGGCCCTGCCAGGTCACTTCAGGCTCTGGGCACCCACAGGGAGGGCCAGGAATATACATGGCTTCAGGCACTCGGCTGCCTTGGCCTGGGGCCAGCTGGGAAGCAGAGTGGGAGCAAACCTTCTCCTTGTTGGACAGTGTCGGGTGCACGAACTTGCGGTAGAGCACACTGGAGCCCTTGGTATAAGGGGATAGCAGCCATATCACAAAGGCGATCTTGAGCTCAAAGTAGAAGGGGAACCTGTTGGAGGGACACAGGCAAGCGGCAGAGCCCAGGGCAGGGAATCAGGAGGTGCACCGACCCCCTGCATGACACTGGCCAATCCCCCACCCCTTAGTGCATTGAGGTCTCCTATGGCTCAGGAATCTGGTCATTTCTAATCTCAAGGGGACTGGGAGGTTCAGCTGAGATCCCAAGTGGGAAGGTGAGAAGTGAGCCCAGCAGGAAATCCCCTCAGCAGTGGCTCCCTTGCCCTTTTCTTTCTTGGGAGTCTCAGCCCTATCACCCTGACAGAAGACCCCCCTATTCCTCTGTCCTGGGGCCAACACCAAGGCGTGCTCCCTAACCTTCTAGTCTACTGCGTCCTCACCCCCTTCTCCTCCTCCCCTTCCTCCCATGAAGACCGGCTTTTCCAGCTGTGCTCTGGGTCCTATCCCTTGCTGCTAAGACATGCCCCTTGCCTGTAAAGATTACTCTCCATTCCCTACGGTTCCTTTTCTCAGGCCACAAACTCCTTCAGGCAGGTTTCACAAAGCCTCCATCAAAGCTCTCTCCTTTGCTTGTTTTAGTCAAGAGGCAACTACACTCACTGCCCTCAATTTTCAACCCACTTTCCTTCCTCTGCTAACACTCTTTTTCTCAAAGGCCACAGGCCCTTGGGCAGCGGAGCCTGGAATAACATCCTTTCATTCGATTTGTTATAACGTTGATGAGATGCGGTAGGGACTTAACTCTTATTTATATTAATTAGTCTACAGCAAAACTGGTTTTATCATACATCACTTCACTTAAAGTTACAGAATCTACTGATGAAGTTAAGTGGGACTTAGTGTAATTTACAAATGCAGCGATCTTTTGTCCTCCACCTCTCCCTAAAACTCTCTTCTGTGATTCCAATGTACTGTGTGCTGTTAGTCCTCTTTTCCAAGAGGCATGTATGTGCCCATTCAATAAACATTTCTGGGCTCCTGCTGTGAATATACAGATATTAAAACATTCCCTTCTTGTCCTCCTAGTGTTCATACATAGTCTAACTGTGTCTGGGAAATGGCTTTGAAGTACAAGCATTCAGTGTGTATAGGATTGACTCATTTACAAATAGAGGAACTGAGGCCTAGAGAGCTATGACCTGCTGCAGATCCAAGTAAGCCTGGCAGAAAGAGCTTTCCTAAATTCTATTGTGGTGCTTTGACTGCCACCAGAAAGAAATGTGAAGGTTATGAATGTTCTTATTTTGCCGATCAATCCAGGCCTGGATGGGGCAGCAGGCATCCAGAACCCCAAAGAACTGTGGTCTCCACCCTGGGTCTCAATCTTCTGTTTGGCTGGCTGGGCAGAGGAAATCAGAGGCCCTGGCCCCGAGATGCAGGGAGTGGGTGCTGGACCTCACCAGGAGAGCACAATGTCCGTGAGCGTCTCAGCCGTGGTGAAGAAGGCAAAGACGATCCAGTACATCATCCATTTCACCTGAGGGCACAGAGGCAGCGTTGGCTGGGGCCTGAAGGGCCTCTGCCTGCCAACTATGCTTGGGGTTCTGTGGGGGAAGGGACACTCAGGACTTCAACTTTGCCTGAGGGTCACACCCAGGCAAGGGGAAAGGAATGTACAGAAACCTCCTTTGGACCAGGGTCTCACTAGTGCCAACAGCATTGCTACAAAGTCACCCCATCTACATGATGCACTATCCTCCCCTCTCTCTGCCATGTGGGTTGGGTGGGAGCTGAAGGGGCATACACTCACATATTCCTTCACGTTTTTTGTCTTCACGGCTTTGTAGGAAGAATAGGCTGGGTACAGGGTGCCGAAGATGAGCCTAGGGAGGTAGGAATGGTTACTGTGCCCCTTGGCCAAGAGCAGTGGCCTCTCCCTCCCAGTTCTGAATCAGTCCCCAGGTAGGTAACAGGAGCTGGATTGATGAACTCAAGGCTCAGGTGAGCTGTGAGCCCTGGCTGGGTAGCTCAGTTGGTTAGAGCTACAGGTTGCAGGTTCAATCCCAGATCAGCGAACATACAAGAATCAACCAATGAATGCGTAAATAAGTGGAAAAACAAATCAATGTTTCTCTGTTTCTCTCTCCCTCTCTTCTTCCTTCTCTCCCCCTTCCTCTCTTTTTCTAAAATAAATAAAAATAAAAATAAAAAGACTCAGGTGATACAGAAGCATGGAGGTCCCAGCGAGCTAAGGTGATGCCCCTTCCCCCTTCTACTGTTCAGTTTTTCTCCAGCCCCTGAGATATAGAAAGATCCAGAGGTCAGAGAGTCCAATGTGGTCCCTTCATCCATGATCCTTGGTTATGCACAAACATATAAGGAAGACAAGGGTGTCTTCCTTCTCCAAATACCATGTCCATTCATACCCATCAGCCCTTACCCTCTACCTCCCTGTCTCAGAGCCAGGCTGGGTCTGCAAGGGAACCTGACACTGTCTACAGGGCACTCAACCTGGCAGTCAGAGGCACCACTGTGGCCCTGAAGAGCAGAGGGCATAGGGGCAGGAGGCCCTGTAGGGGGCAAACAAGTTTCTTCCCCCATGTAAACACTCAGGGGAGGGTCTCAGACTCGGGGCCTGGAGGCCCTGACTGGAGTGGCCCTGCTGGTGATCCCATTGGAGATCACGTACAGGTCTTGGTGAGGGAATAAGAGGACCAACCCTCTCAGGGACCCATCCAGACAAGAGAGAAGCAGCCACTCTGAAGGCCACATGAGAGGAGGCCCCTGGATTCCCTCTGGGTTGGGATGGGAAAGAGGAAGGAAGATTCCAGTGGGTCTAGAGGAAGCCAGGACACAAACGCATGACTGAGTGGGGGGAAGAAGGCAGTAGGGATAGGGTTCTGAAGTGTCAGTCCCTCACGGTGGAGGCTGAGGGTCTGGGTCCTGTGATGAGGCAGGGGCTGGCTGAGGCTGAACCCTTTGATAATGTGGGGTGCTGCCTGTTCCCACATGGACTTGCCTTATAAAGGCAGGATACCTCCAAACTGGCCTGTGGAGATGGGGTTGAAGTGGAGTCCTCAAGGACAAAGTCTAGGGTTGTGGGAGCAGGGTTCCCTCCTGGAACCTGGGGGAGGTGACAGTGACACAGCTCCAGGACACGGCTGGCAGCCTGGAATGAAGGCCACCTAGCGCCCTCCCCTCCGTGGCTTTCACAATCGGGTTACCTCCCACACTTTGTCCTCCAAGCATCCCTGTTTCCCCATACCCACATGTCGCCCCAGGGGACTTCAGAGCACGTGTCCTCATTCCCCATCTCCTGACAGTCAGTGGAAAAAGGAGAAGTGACCGGTCCCTTTAGGGAGGCCAAGGCTGCTGCTATGGCCCTCAACTATGGAATGATGAGGCCCTGCCTTGCTCCATACTCTTCCATCAGCTCTCTTCCCCTAGGAACACGAGGACCCAGTTCTGAGCAGCTCCTCCAGACTAGATCTGCTAGGTGGGGGAAGGGACATGCCCGCACCCCCCCGCCCCCCTATAAATCAAGCCATGCTGCTCAGCCCTAGGATGAGGGAGGGAGAGGGAGCAGGGAAATTTAAAAGAAAAGGGGTGAAAGCCAGGCCAGCCAGGCTCCTCAATATTCGCCCCCAGTTCTGCGTCCCACTCCTCGATGTCTCTGGGGACGCCAAATAGGGATGATGTGTTTTTAGGTGACAGTGCTGTATGAAGCCCCCGAGTGGTCCACCCCGGGCTTCAGTACCCCCGGCCCCATCCCCCTCCCACCCGCCGGGCCCGCAGTGGCACTCACACCACCAGCCGAGAGATGATCCAGGACACCATGGCGGGGCGCGGGGCGGGGACCCCGCCTGGCCGAGGATGCAGCTGCCGGAGGTTGAGCAGCGGCGGCAGCAGGAGCCGCAGTAGCAGCAGCAGCAGCCGCCGCGGGGGCCGCCGAGCTACGAGCCACCGCCGTTAAAGGGGAGGTCCCTGCCGCAGCGCCGGCCGTGGGCGGTGGCGGTTCTTAAAGGGGAGGCCGCCGCGCCCCCCGCACCTGCTGTTGCTGGGCATGCGCCCTTGACCCTCAGTGCCCGACCGCCTTTAATCTCCCATTCACCTTTCTTGGGTTCCAAGCGCTGGTTGAGGTCCTCAGCGGGCTTCACGGTTCCATCCTGACACCCCAGCCCTTCTCCTGCCCTGCACACATTGAGCTGAAAGGCTTAAGTATCCCACAAGGAATAGCATCTCTGACTTGGGATGCTTACTGTGTGTCAGGCCCTGTGCTAAGGGCTTCACGTGTATTGTATCAGTAGATCCTCAAGATCATCCTCAAGGCAGAGGCTATAATTACGTATCCTCGTTAAAAAGGCGAGGAAATGGGAAAACTTATGGAGGTCCAATAATTTGTCAAGTGTCACGAAACCACTAAGTCATGCTTCTAAGATATGAACCCAGGCAGTCAGTCTCCTTTAAATAGGCTACTTCTCCCAGCCGCTAACTAGCAAACCCTCCTCCCCCATCACAGGTTCTGTGAAGACATCTACCGGAGTACTCCTTAAGTCTAAGGTGTAGTTGCATCTGTCCACCCCACTTCTCAGCTATCAATAACCAACCCCAGTTGGAAGAAAACCGCCGACTCTGACCAGCTTTTTCAGGGTAGTCTGTTCCTGAGTTTTGTGCACACAAGGTGAATACCCTGGGTAGGAAGGTGGGTCAGACCTCTGCTTTGAAGTCCTGGGGTCTAGGTTGGAGGTGGATCCAGGGCTCCAGTTCCACCCCCATCAGCATGCACTGGCCACCGTGCACGCTCTAGTTCTGAAGACATTTATATCCAGAATGTAGGCTAACCCTAGCCCGCCTCCTGATTTTCACCGAAGCAACAAAGCTCCAACCTCCACAACTCCCTTTCTCCCCATTGCTTTCCTTTCCTGTCCCATTTCAAAGCTTCTGCATTCATCTACCCTTTATGTGGAGGTGTAGTCCTCCTGGTGATCACAGCTTCAACCCGTGCTCGCTGAAGCTGAAAGAAAGGTTCAGAACTCTGTATTTCAGTTATGGCCCTGTTCAAACTCAGTATCTTTGAACCACACAACGATCTATTTTCCACCCTAATTGTATTTCCAGGCTTAAACACTTTGGAACACGTTTTCCAACAGGCTCCAGAGAAGTGGCCTTTAATGACCCCTCTTGCTATTCTTTATAACTTCCTCTTCAAAAGGTCTTTTCTAATTAGAATACAGTCTATCCTGACTCTTCAAGCCACTTTCATTGCTGCTTGATAAAAATATATCCTGTTTGGGTCTTCTCCCACCAACTCCAAGGTGAATCTAGAGCCACGTTTCAAATGTGGGCCTCCTCCTTTGAGGAACCCCACAGCTGATTGCCCAAGACCTTGCTCAGGCCACCCTCATGAGCCTTTCCCCTAGAGTATCCCAGGAATGTAGGACCCCAGCTTTCCCACTCCATTCACTGAGCATAAACAATGGGCAACCTATCTCTCCTCACATCCTCTTAACTTATGTGGCCCCTTTCCCCTCACCCCAAGTCCTCAAACCACAATGACCTGGCACTTCCCTCTCCTAATTGGGAGCCAATTTGGAAGCAAAGGGTAATAATCATATGCAGCAATGTAATGAAGATCTGAAAATGAACCAACCTCCACTTCCAACCCCACCCTCTATCTGGCCTTGCTTTTCAGAATGGCTGGCACAAGAAGAATTCAGTCCACTCAAAACAGATTTGTTAGATTTTTAATAAGAACATGGAAATCCCAATCAGCCCTTCAACAAAATTAAAGTACAGAAAGTGAAATTAAAAGTATTCTACAGTAAATGACTTTTATTAAAAAAAAAAAAAAAGTAACTGTGAACATATAAACAAGCCTGCAGGGCACTACAGTACAGCCAGAAAGAAGATAGATACATTTTCCAATGTACCCATGGGCCAATGAATTCCATTATTTTCAAATAAATTCTTAATAAAACTCCACTGAGTTGTAAAGTTTTGCTGAAAATATTTCTGGACAAAAAACCCAAAAAACAAAAAAAGCCTCCTGTAGGAAAATCAAACTTTCCTTTGCATTTGGAACTGTTAAGAGGATTCCCAAGGGAACGCTGGTCATAGGTGAAATGGTTCCTGGAGTCACCAGTGTGTGTATGTGTGGAACACACCACAGCTCAGACATGACAAAGTTCTTTCTCACATGGCTGTTCCCTCAAGGAAAGACTAAGATGGGAGGGGGAGAAACTAAAAGAATCCTAAAAAGCCAATTCTTTTAAATTCTGCTTTGGCTGATTTTGTGCTATAATGGGCAGTTTGATTTCTAAAAATCATATTTCTTCAAAGAGTTTTATTGAAAGGAAGACTAAATGTAATGTGCCTTTCCTCATAATCCAGGAAAACAACTGTGGTATTTCAAAAATTCTAAAAATATCTACTTTCATGAAATAGTAACTATTTCACTACAAACCTATTTTTCACTAAATACACGTTTCCTAATCCTGGAGCCTCCTGGGAAAAGCAGTGGGTTCTCCCCGGGTCCTGCAAGACTCCAGTGTTCACAGGGGAGATTGTGGGGAATGGCTTCACCCTGTCTCCTGGGATGGGCTGTATCAGAGGTCATGTGCAGAGCCACCGTCAGACTTCCACCAGGCGAGTTTAAGCAATTAGCCCCTACTTGTACCAGTTATGTGATTCCCCATACCTCCTAACATTCCCACTGAACTAGGCACGAGAGAAAGAAAAGGAAAGGTGTGCCCACATTCCTGGTTTCCACAAATCCCAAATCACAAGACTGTGCAGGAAAGCCCAGCGATGCTCAGGCAATTCAGAGTCCCAAAAGGCCACAGGATGGGAATGTGGCACCCTCGGCTTGGAGTCTGGAACTGTGTGTGTGAACAGTGCGACTTTCCTGTGGCAACCTTCAGTGTTGAGGCAGCGTAGAAAAGAGTGGCTGGAGAGTTTGTAATACTGACCACACTGGCTCCGAGTGAAGGGCCTCTGCTCCAGCAGAGAACCCCGCCGTTCCCTGTATGTGCGTGAGTGAAAGACCTGCTTCACAGGGGAGTTTGGAATTTCTCCACGCCTAAGACCTTGCCAGTTTGGATTCATGGGCCTTGAGGGTGCCAACAGCATCTTTCACTGCGTGATAAATGATGTTCTTCACCTGGAGAGAGCAAAGAGCACAGTCAGTTCATGGCAGCTCCATGTTGTCTTCTGCAAATGAAAATGTATGTTCTACACTGCCTATACGCCTACTGATTAGTGAGGAGACCCCTCAACCAGGACTACACGCTTCCCAATCAATCCCGAAGGTGATTTACAAGTCACATAGCACATAAGGTCTATATTCAAAAAAGAATAATGAAATCACTTGAAAGACTATATAATTACCACCAACTATGTGATTACTATGTGTTGGACACTACTGCTAAGCTCTTTATGTGCTTTCATTTAATTCTTACCATAATCCCGTGAGACAGATTTTATTATTATTCCCCATTTTATAGATAAGAAACTGAGGGGATCAAGGTTCCATGGTTAAGAAACTTGCCTAAGGTCCTGTAGTGAATAAGCTTGTATTAAACAAAGTGAGCAGGTAAGATTATTAGGTATTTTTTTCCTTCTGTGCTTGTATTTATTTTCCAATTTGTCTAAAAGGAACACAAACTACGGTGTGAAGTACAAAGATATACTAAAGTAAGTAGCCCTGGCTGGTATGGCTCAGTGGATTAAGCGTCGGTCTCTGAAACCAAAAAGTCACTGGTTCAATTCCCAGTCAGGGCATATGCCTGGCTTATGAGCCAGGCCCTTTGTTAGGGGCATGTAGGAGGCAACCAATTGGTGTTTCCCTTCCCTTTTATCTAAAAAAATAAATAAAATCTTGAAAAGAAAAGAAAGTGAATAGCTGAAAGACAGTTTTAAACCAAGATGGTGATTATTTCTAGGGAAGGGAAGTGAGGAGATAGAGCGGGAAGGGTACATGGAGACTTCACCAATGTAGTTGTTGTATATGTATTATGTATATATATGATGTTTTATTTTTTAAGCTGTGTGATGGGCACAAACACCCTCTTGTGCTACTCTCCACTAAATTTTTTGTATTCGTCGTCGTCGTCGTCGTCGTCGTCGGCAGCCGTCCGTCTCGAGAGACGATGGTGTAGCTTCTTAAGAGTCCATCTGCACCGCTGAGAATGGCTGTGCAGTCCGACTCGGGAGTGACACGGTATCTGTCTCCTCCCGTGTTGAATCGACATCTTGCGATGACGCTGAAGCTACAGAGCCTGGGCAGGGTAATATGGAGGGTCTACTGTTGCCCATGCAGCAGACCCCCCCTCTCTTCACAGCTGAAGGGTCCAAGGGAAAGACGGAGTCAATACAGCTTGGCTTCAGGTGCGCCGCAGGAGTTGCCGGTGTTGACTACAACGTCAAACCGCCTTAGGGACTCCGGCTCCGGATTTTCTGTTGGGGTTTACTCCCTTAGCCTTTCCCCTGAGGAGGTATGCCACAAGGCAGTGGAGGTTTTTTGGAGTCAGAGTTTTCCTTCTCTGATATGAAATATGTATGCCTGAATATTTGCACTATGTCTCTAATGTCAATGTTATATTTATCAGTGTGACTATACTTTGTATACGAACTTTATGGTTGAGCCCTGGGTGGGTAGCTCAGTTAGTTAGAGCACCATCTGGATATGCCAAAGTTGTGGGTTCGATACCCAGTCATGCAAGCAGCAACGGGAATGACTAAATAAGTGGATCAACAAAATTGATGTTTCTCTCTCTCTCAAATCAATTTTTAAATAAATATTAAAAAAAAAAACTTTATGGTTGAAATGTTCTATAATTTTGAAAAAGGAATAACAAAACAGATCAGATTCAGGCTGAAGGTGATTGAATCTACTACCAGGGACCAAGAAAAATCTCTAACCTTATTAGTCACTGACCAAAGGAGATACACCTGAGCCACAGGTATGATGGATGAAATCAGACCACAAGTAAGAGGCTGAGAAAGTGTGTATTCAGATTGCTGAGGTTCTGCCTGGGCAATCTTGTTTCTTTATTCTTTATTATCTTATGTTATAAAAGCACCCAAGTGTATTAACAATGAAATTTTGCCCTTAAATCCACTTCAGGAGCAGAGGAAAACCTAATCTGATTGTCCTCCTTAGATCTACAAGGGGAAAGCAATCCTCACTCCTCTTAGGGACATGGACTGCAGTCCCTAGCAGAGCTCTAAGGAATTGAGTCTGCATAGAAATATGCTATGAGAAGCAGCTTCGGAGAAATAACCTTTCTCAGAAACATGCTCAGAACAAACTATCAGTGCTTTGCCCACCTGACTGGAGAAGTCAGTCTAGTCACAGCTACTAACACTGAAATAGTGCATGTCCCAGGGCCAGAAAAACAGAAGGCTGTTACACTATAAATGATTAGGTTGAAAGGTGAGTAGTCTCTAAACCCAAACCTGAAGAGAACTGATTATATACTTCCTGGGGGGAGGACTTCATACTCCCAGACCTGGTTCCCTTTATCATCTCTCCACAGTTTTACCTCCCAGAGAATACCCTCAAAAACAGAATGTGCCTCCTGTGTATGTAGCTGAGTAGGAGATGAGAAGATGGAGTGGAGGTGAAGGAGGAGCTATTTACCTGCAGTTTATCTTCATGGTTTGTATGAGTGTTAGAGAGATGCCTGAATTCCTGCGTCAGGCGGAAACAGTGCTTTACATGTTCTGGAGATACAAAATCTTCTGCTACTTTTATGCAACTGTATAGATTGTGCACCTGGGAGGGGAAAGGTACATAGGAAAAATCCAGGCATTAGAGATTCAGTAACACATGCAAAATGTCCATGATCTAGTTAAAAAAACTTTAGAAATACTTATAATAATTCAATTTTTATAAAAACAACACATGCAGAAAAAACTGTAAGTGTAAATTTATAAATAAAACATTAGTATGTACATAGAAAAGGATCTAGAAAAATATACACCAAATGGCTAACAGTAGGCTACCTCTGGGGAGGGCAGGATGAGGGGACTGAAAAGGGGTATGGCACAGGGAACTGAGCTGGGACTTTCACCGTTTCTTTAACAGTCTCCATTGTTGAAAAAAATTTTAATGAGAACTTAAAATTACATAAAAAAAATTCGAAAAGATCTGCATGTCAGGCTTAGACTGACATGCTCTGTCTCCCTCCACAACTAAGTAGGAATACAACTACCTCAAAACCAAAGATAACCAGAAATTCCAGAAAATAAAACTACATGGAAGCCCAACGTATGAAGTTATAAACCAGCGGTGCTCGTCTGGACGGGTAGGAGGGGCGACCGGAGCGGAAAAGTCGGGCGGTGCTGTCTGTGCTAGCAGCGGGGATAGCGGCGGGACTGCGAGAAACGCCAGGGGAGCTATCCTGGCTGCAGTCGAGACCTGTCAGCTCGGGATTCCAATGCTGGGGAAGGCAGACTTCCCATTGCCCCTGACTGTGAGGCCCAGAGGGCGTGGGGACGGAGGAGGAGACTCCTGGTCTCTCAGCGGAGAGTAATGGCAGGACTCCATCTTGGACCCTCGCCCCCACACAAAGCGCCACAGAGCAGTGAAAAAGGTTGCCGGTCACTGGGTAGTGACAAGTGCAAGGGGCTCCGCCCCCTACAGCCCTCCCAGGAAGCAAAGGTAAACAGAAAACTGTCAGGATGAAGCAGACCATGACTGAAATCCTGGTGACGCAGCTCACCAGGCAGCAGATGAGAGACCTAACCGATGAGCAAATAGGAAATCTGAGGCTCAGTTCAGAGCTATAGTCATAAAGTGGCTTACAGAATAAACAAAAGATTTGGAACAGGATGGGGAAGGAATGAAAGCTAGCCATACTGAAACGAACGAAAACACATAGGAGACAAGTGGTGAGAAAATGAAAACTAGAGATCAAATCAACAAATCGGAACATAGGGAAAGAACAATCAACCAGTACAGAAAGAGGAAACAAAAAGTAAGGAATATGAGGAGAGGCTCAGAAACCTCTGGGACAGCTAGAAGCGAATGAACATTCGAATTATAGGATTGCCAGAGGGCGAAGAAGAACTAGAAATAGAAAAATTATGTGAAAAAATAATGAAGCAGAACTTCCCTAATTTGGGGAAGGAAATAGACTTACAGGTCCAGGAAGCACAGAGAGTTCCAGAAAAACTAGATGCAGGGAGAACCACTCCAAGACACATTATAATCAAATTGTCAAAAATTAAAGATAGAGAGAGAATCTTAAAGGCAGCAAGAGAGAAGAAAAGAATTATGTACAAAGGGGTCCCAATTAGACTGTCAGCTGATTTCTCAAAGGAGACCCTGCAGGCAAGAAGGGACTGGCAAGAAATATTCAAAGTAATGAAAATCCAAAACCTACAACCACGAATACTCTATCCAGCGAAACTGCCATTCAGAATAGAAGGGCAGAGAAAGTGCTTCCAGGACAAAGTAAAACTAAAGGAGTTCATTAGATCCAAACCACTGTTATATGAAATGTTAAAGGAACTGGTTTAGAAGGAGGATCAAAATTATGAATATTAAAATGAAAACTGCATCACAACAACCAACAACAGAAGCTAGGGAATCGAAACAAAGGCAAACTAAGTAGACAACGAGAGTGGGAAAAGAATTATAGGTATGGGGAACATATTGGGGGGAAGTCAGCAGGGAGGAGGAAGGGGGAAAGGGAAGGAGATGGTACAGGAATTAAGAAGCATAGTATGAGGGAGTGGAGTAGACAGATGCTGAGAACTATATGCACAACCAATGGACATGGGCTAAAAGTGGGGGAACCACTGGAGGGAGGGGGGGTCACTGGGTGGAGGGGAGCAGAGGGAAAAGAAATTGGGACAACTGTAATAGTATAATCAATAAAACATATTAAAATAAATAAATAAATAAAATTATATAGAAAAAAATTCAAAAACCAAAAATAAATTATAGTTTCAAGGCAATCTGTCTAATCCAACCATTTATATCTACTGCCAGATTAGCAAGAAAGTCAAAAAGAAGGAAGCCCACGGAACTGTGAGGCCCAGCTCCCAAGATGAAACCCACCTGGTGTGGGGCTCCAGCAGGTATGAAGACGGCATCTCCTAGGAACTGAACGATGGCCCAGCCTTGCACGCCATACTCTTCATAGAGTCGCTTACGGAGGGTCTGGTCCAGGTACCAACTTTGGTCATGAATTGGGTCATGATCAGGGGGATTCTCTTGTCCTTGCTCTTCTCCAACCTAAAGCCATGACCAAAACACGAAGACAGAAAAATCAATAAATACATAAAAAATTATTAACAGCATAAATCCAACTTGCTGTAGTAATGTCCCTGGTGGGCCAAAACTTCTGCTTTATTCAGCATCTTCTAGGTATAGAGTCAGGCCTTTGGGGCATTTTGACAAGGGATACAGGTCTTTAATGCCAAGGGACCCCACACAAGAAACCCTAGGGAGGTTGTCTCAGCACACCCAGACCTTTCATCTGTGAGCTGGAAGCCCCCCCAGGGGCATACCTTTCGGAGCAGCTCCCGGATCTTCTCTGCATCCTTGGCTGCATAGATGTGCCACAAAGCACCAGGCTTCTCATTTCCATCGTGAATCCTCTGCTTTGTCACCTCATCAGCGTCTCCCTCATCAATTGTTTTGAGGACCTCTGAAAAGAGCAATATGCCATTTTTCAACATAACCAGCCATTTCAGCAGCTCTAAGTGAAGCAAAATGTCTAATTCAAACAAGTTTAGTCTCTACTATTCTTGTCTTTCTGGAGTAATACAAGATAGAATCAAGGAATCAAAACTCATATACAGTATTCCCTCACTTATCGCGGGTATTATGTTCTAGGCCACCCCGTAATAGGTGAAAATCTGCAAAATAGGAACCTTACATTTATTTTAGTATTTATATATATTTTAAGGCTTTATAAACCCTTCCCACAGACTTATAAACCGTTCCCAGTCCCTTATTAACCTTTCCCAGTCCCTTATTAACCTTTCCCAGTCCCTTATTAACTTTTCCCACACTTTTATAAACACTACTTATGTTCTTAAACATATCCTACACTCTTTAAGCCTATGTAACAACATATGTATACAGCACTGCAAAATCCCGCGATATAGTGAAAAATCCGCGATAAATAATTAAATATAATATTTTTAAAAATCCCGCGATACAGTGAGGCTGCGATAAGTGAACCACGATATAGAGAGGGACTACTGTAGGTCTAATCTTCCTAAACACAGGAGAAGCGACCCTAATCTTCCTTACTTAACAGACGCAGCATTTTTTGGAGGCATAGTTTTCCTTTAAAACATATTTTTCGTTCAAACTGTGTAGCCATCTCTTATGTTCAAATTGCAGGTTATTTCCTGCTGCAAGTAGATGAACTCTTTTATTTTCTCAAGATCTCTTCTAAACTCTATGAACTTTATGGATTTAAGGCCACAAAGTGTAAAGCTTCTCTGCTTAAGTAAGTTAAGAAGGCTGGCTTCTACTCTGACTGGTGTGGCTCAGTGGATTGAGTGCTGGTCTGCAAACCAAAAGGTCACCGGTTCGATTCCTGGTCAGGTTACATGCCTGTGTTGCAGGCCAGGTCCCCAGTTGTGGGTGTGCAAGAGGCAACTGCTTGATGTTCCCCTCCATCTCTATCTCTCTCCCTCCCCTTCTCTCTAAAAATAAATAAATAAATAATCTTTAAGAAGGCTGGCTTCTAATGCTTAAATGTTATAATCCTTCCAAGGACAACACAGTGGAAGGATTTGCAAGTGTGAGGCATCAAAGCAAATGTGTGGCAGGAAATATACCAAAGTAATGATACTGATTATCCCTGAACCTTGAAATTTTGAGTTTCTTATTTTCTTCTTTAAAATTTCCTGTTTTCTAAAACTCCCATAATTAACACATTAGTCTTATACTGAGATAGCAGGGAGTGTAAATGTAGCAAAATATCACTTTTATGCTTCATTTCTGTGCATGTGACCTTTCTTTATCATCTGTCATCCCACAGCTGACCTGGCTGATGACCAAGTAGGCTAGTTTGCCATCCCTTCTTCATTCCTTTTCCTAGTGCTACACACTCAGTGGAAGAGGGCAGCACTGCCAGAAGCAGAATGACTGGTAAGATAAACTAGTAGCACTGTTCTCTGCTAAAACCTCCCTGCATCTAGCAACATCCCCTGGGCACCTACTACACATTTGGCCTGGAAGAGGTTTAAGAAAAAGCCACTGTCCCAGACTGAGGAGGAAGACACCCAATTCTACTCCCAAGGCCAAGTCTCCCCATCCTGAAGCAGGGGGTTCTAGAAATTCGTACCTTCATCATGAGCACCCTCCCCGATGGGGATCCCAACGTACACCATCACATTAACTGCATCAGACACATCCAAGTGAAGATTTGTTGTGCCAACTCTTCTATCCTCTGCTGTTATCAAGCCTAAAGGTAAAAGATACACAAGGTAAAAGGGAATATTCTGAAGAACATACTCAAAGATGTTCTTAAATGAGTAACACTGGGAGAATAAAGAATATCTGTGTATCACTGTCATATCTTTTCTAGTGTTTTAAGACTGATTCTAGCTTGGTTGACATCATTGTTTCATTAGCTTTGGCCACTGAACGAATTCCACCCCCCACTCCCTCCAAAATAATCTCTTCTTCAAAAGCAAAACAGAAATGGGCATTAGTGACATTCAAGTATAGCCTGGCTTTCACAGTGATATAGGACATTACAGACTTCACAAAGATCTGGTTGGATAGCATGGTACCCAGATTTCTTCACTGTTATTTTATCAAGTCTCTTAAAAACCATGAATCATATCTCCTTGAACAGAATTTTTGAGAGGGAACTTTCTAACTACTAGAGATATGCAAGCTTCTGGACTGGGCCCATATGGATGTTATGCAAATCAGTATGGCAAAACCAAACATATTCAAAACCATCCTGGATACTATTAACTTCTCCAGCACCTGACTCTGTCCTCCATTAGCTCTACACTCTATAGGTGAAATGGGAACAGCAGGGTCCAAAAAGGGGAATATGGCCTCGCTCTCATACCATAGGCATTGTACATCTTGGGGCCCAGATCAGGCCTTACGAAGTAGCTGGGTAGCCTAGAGGCCAGATTGAGCCTGCCATCTCGTTTGGTATATTCTGGCAGAGGAAGGTTCTCCATCAGATCTTCAAACCTACGAAAAAGCAGGAAAGATGACTTGTTACCGGGGAAAGAAAGCAAAGAGGCAAAGTTCATTTTTCTGTGATGACTTTGTGATGGCTTCAGCAAGGCAAAGTCTCTCTCTAGTTTGCTAACCTTGTTGGCATCATGTCCCGAAAATCTTCCCCGGGAGGCCAGTCCTTGAGTTTGAGCACCATGGGCTGTCCATCTTCTGACCTTAATCGCTCTGGAAGACAGAAACACTCTCACAAACATCTGCTGGATTTGCCGCTGCCTGATTTTCCAGCGACTCTAAGTTTTAGGAGACTAAGCTCTTATTTTCAGACTTGTAAACTCCTATAATAAGACGAGATGGACTTCTTTCTTCACCCACTGCTTTAAGACAAGATGTATTTTTCCATCGCAGAGGGATTCTATACCCCTCCCCAGAGTGAAAGTATACTCCACAAATCCCATGGGTCACATGCTTAAGCTCAAGAGGTGACTGCCATGCTAGCTACCTGGTTGGCACCAGGAAAAAATGTTCCTCCTGCCAAGAGGATGTAAGTTGATATTCCATGGGCAGGGCTGAACACAGAGATGCTTACTTCCCAGCCTGCCATTACTGAACTAGATAAAAAAGCTACTTACTGCATATGATCTCGAAGCCATCCCAGAAATCTCTAACTTTCACATCGGAAATTATAGCACAGTTCCTGCAGTTCACCAAGTCCACATCCTGATCTCCAAATTCTTGGCTAAAGGCTTCTGGCTTCCAGAGTTCAGACTTGAGCTTTTTATGTACCCCTGAAACCAGCACTGGCTGTGGAAACAAAAACATCCCATTTAGGAAATACTTTTAGCTCAGGGCTAAGAGATGGAATAGAAGAAGTGTTTTCTGGGGGTCACCTCTTCTTGTCCATAATGATTTATTGTTCCTTCCCAATTTTAGGATCTATGGATTTCTACCTGTTACCTACTACAGCAAATGGGAACTACTCCTACTCCATTATACGATACTTGATTCTCACCCTGGGAGGATGCCATAGAAATCACTTCTGTTGCTCTGGTAGCTATCACTATTCTGATGTGAGAGGATAAAAGCTGACAAATACACCTTTCAGAATACTTCCTCAACATGGGGGAAAAAAAAAATCTAGACAATTCCATAACCTCCCCCTTCCTCCTCAACACCTGCTAAAAGTAGAAAAATTAGGCAGTGTTATCACATTATCACAAAAACTTGTGGCCTTGAAACATTTACCTACAAAAGTACCACTCACCCCACATACCACGATTAAGGATTTTCCCCTAAAGGTGTCATTAATGCCAGATCATCACCTAACAGGAATTTCAAATGCCCTATTAACAACACAGAGCTACATAGCTTAGAAAAAAATAGAATCCACAATGTATTTTCAGGAATCTTTTGATTTTTAAAAATAGAAGAAAACAGCCCTGGCAGGTGTGGCTCAGTGGATTGAGTGCTGGCCTGTGAACCAAAGGGATGCCGGTTCGATTCCCAGTCAGGGCACATGTCTGGGTTGTGGGCCAGGTCCCCAGTTCGGTGCATGCAAGAGGAAGCCACACATTGATGTTTCTTTCCCTCTCTTTCTCCCTCCCTTCCTCTCTCTCTTAAAAAAAAAAAAAATCTTAAAAACAAAAAGGGGAAGAAAACTCAAAGTAGCAAGACTGTCTACAATGAAGTTTCTTATGCCTAAATCTCCTTGGCCAAATATCTTCCAGAGAGAACTGCAACTCCCCAGGTAGCTGTGGCGGACAGGCAGCCAGGCAGACAGGCAGCCCAGGGAACTGCTTCTTCTTGCTTACCTGGCCTTGCTTCCAACACTCCCGGAAGATCTTCCAATTGTTTTTGTTGCTGGGGTCATGGAGACACAGAAGTCTCCCATCACAGAGCCAGGAGTGAGAGGTATGGGGGTCCAGAACATTTAACCCCATCACCATCTCCTTCACCTCCTTTTGGGTATCAGTCAAGTTGCAGGCCCGCTTTGCAGCATCTGAGGTTTTCTTATTTTCTACCACTGAGGCAATGATGTGGTCAAGGAAGTTGGGTAGACTGGCCTTGTTCTTCACTCCCTGTCAGATACAAATCCACTAGGTAAGTTTGAGGCAGCATAAAAAGAGCATTCAAAAATATGTCTAATAGTTGTATTCATAAGAAGGAATTCTCATCTACTTCATTAGATTTCATAAAAGTTATAATGTCTTTTATAACTGGAGGGGGGAACCTATTAAGCCAGTATCTTAAATGTCCCTATCCTTCATATTTTCTTTACATTAATGAAAGTACAGAAAGATTCCTTCTGCCTCAAGAGATCTGACACCAAAAAAATATCTTCGTATTCAGCCCTTAAATTTGTATTACGTGTATACATGTAGACCAGAGAAATCACAAAATACTGTAACCGAGTGAAAAAGATCACGTACTTTGAGGGCTATCAGTTTCTTTTCTGGCCACAATGCCCAAGGGATATAATATTTGGGGCTTTTGTAAACTTGATAATCCTATGCCTGCTATGTCTGCAGTGTTAACTAATCATTATCTCTGTTGAATACATGTAATCATAAAACATCCTGGGAAAATTTAAAAAGAAAAACTGGGGCTCAGAGCAAGTATAAAAAATACAGAGCCAAAATAATTTCTTCAAAGTCACTTATGCAAAAGAGACAAATAACCCACACTGTACATGGCTCAACCACCTACTATTCATCCAATTTCAGCCATTAATTGTCAGACAGAATGAGAAACATGTTTATGCGCTTGCTTGAAATGATCTATAAACTGAAAACAAAAAAACACCATGTAGAACATTGTTTAAAAAAGGGGGGAAAGGTATATACACATGATAATATCACTAAAAGGACACTCATGAAACAATAGTAATCTTCAGAAAGGGAACCAGGTGGCTAAGAGACACTGTGGAAAGAAGATTTTTCACTGAATCTTTAAAATTGTGTACCTTGTGAATTCCCTTGTCCAGTAAATACTTACTAAACACCTACACTGTGGCACTAGGGAAATAGTGGTACATAAAACAGCAAAAAATGCCTGTAAGGAGAAGTGAGCAGGCAATAAGTAAACACATAGTGAGTCAGATGTAGTAAGTGCTATGGTGAAAACAGTGTAAGTGTAGAGAAAAGATATGAGTAGAGGATGGGAGCGGGGTGGACTTTTTAACCCTGAGTGCCATGCGTAATTCAAAATTTGGATCAACATGAGAAAAAAATTATATCAATATATAACCTGAGGTACAAAAAAAGAAAAAAAAAGAATAAAACATAAAATACAAATTTTTCCATTGTTATTTACATTCATAGCCATCGAAAAAAGTTGCTGGGAGCGATGCTGGTACTTCTGGGAAAATTTGTCAGCATCGCTCATAGCAGCATTGGCACTGAAAGGGTTAAAACGGTGATCTAACAAAAAGCCTTACTGAGGAGAGGACATTTTGGGAGGGAGGAGAGGAAGTTGATGAAGCCAAGTAGTTACCTTAGAAAGAAAGCTCTAGGTAGAAGGACAAGTGCAAAGGCTCTGAAGAGGGTGCATGTTAGGCCACACTCAAGAACAACAAGAAGGTATGTGTACCCAGAACAGGGTGAACAAGAAGAGGGAGAGTGTAGGTGAAGTCAGCGAAGTAAGGAGAAGACACACAGATGGGATGGAACCTTCAAGTCCTCTGAAAGGACTAGGCTTATGTTGTGAGAAGCAGCAAGCCCATGAAGGCTTTTAGGCAGAGGTGACATGATTTGACCCATAATTTAAAAGGATTAACTAGCTGCTGTGTAAAATACACTGCCAAGTGGAAAGGGAAGAAATAAAAAGGACCTGTAGAAGGAATTCACTGCAAAAATTCACAAAAGAGGCTTAGGGCAGAGCAAAAGCAGTGGAGCTAATGAGATACGGGTGGGTTCTGTACATTTTGAAGATCAAACTGAAGGGATCTGCTGATAGATTAGTTATGGAATGAGATAGGGGAGTCCCAAATGACTCCAAAATTTCTGGCCAAACAATCGGAAGAATGAAGATATCACTGACCAAGGGAGGAAAACTAAAGGCAGGATGAGCACAGGCAGATCAGGAGTGCATCTTAGATGTGTTAGGTTTGAGGTGTCTGTTAGATATCCAAGAGAATGCAATATGAATGTACTGCCTAGCTTAAAAAAACTGTCAAGAAAAAAAAGTAGTTTCTACTGATGATTGAAAAATTCAATGTCTCAACTTCCATTGACTTCTAACAAAAGGTTCACTACTCAAAAGGATCCCAAATTTAATGTAAAGAAAGATCTTGTTGGCTGGACAATGTAGAGACCACAGGTCACCCACATACCCTTTAACCCAGTTATCAGATCTCCGATGGCTCTTTCATGGAAAAGCAGCAAAGACTAGAGTTGTAGAGAGGACACTTACTGCTGAGGATGTAGAGAAGACCGGGGGAAAGGGTATGCCTGTGTCCAAGGGGGTTTGAGGAAGTTTTCCGGGACCGGAGTGAAGGAGGTCTCGAAGGCTAGAGCCTTCGGTTTTGTTGTTGGAGGCAGTGGGACCCAGTAACAGACTGTTAAAAAGCTTTGGAGTCAACGGAGAGACCTTTGCAGTGGAGTTGAACGAGTCCAGCCCAAAGGGTGAATGAGACTCTTTACTGAGCACCGACCTCAGGGACCCTGCTTCTGTAAGAACATAACCGGGAATAGCATTAGGCATAAACAAAGAACACCCAGCAGGCAAATGACTCCTAAAAATCAGCCAGGTAGGAAGAGAAAGACTCTCCCTTCCCTGCCCCCAAAACTACGTATGGTTTATCTGGGCCAAGCCTGATGAGCTACAACTATGGTAGGTCTCATGGCCAAGGAGGGGCTCTCCTATTTCTTCCTTTCTGTTCCAGATCTGGGTTTCAAACTTCCTTTTGTTCCCAACTATCTTTCGTCTACCTCATTTTCTAAGACAGAGTTTCTTCAAGTGGGTCTCCAGAACACTTGTACTGGAATCACCTGGAGTGCTTGTGAAAAATGGAGATTCTTGGTCTTACTCTAAAAGAGCCTCATTTAATAGTTCTGGAGGGGCTCAGGAATCTTCATTTTTAAAAATTCCCCAGGTGATTCTTGTGCCCATTGAAGACTGCCTAGCCCTCAGGCCTAGCTGCCTAACAGAGCCATCTGAGACGCTTATTAAAAATCTTGCATCAATGCTGACTAAAGAGGTCTTCAGTAGGGCCCAGGCATGTGCCCTTTAAAAGAAGTTTCACGTCTAGAAAAAAGTCAAGACATTCCCTCATTTTATGTGATCAGCCAGAGAAAGCAAGTGGCATGTTTCCCAAATGTGGATGGTAACGTGTGAGTTTGAAGAATCCCAGAATAACTCAAGTGCTCTACCCACAGGCAGCGCAGAGGCTTTTGTTCATCTCACCTTTTGTTTCTTCTTTAGCTTTTTGAGTTGCTAAATCTGCCAACCAGTGCAGGGCAGAGGAGGGTGGGGCTGTGTCAGGGCAAGGGGGCCTGATGGCTTTTAGCTCACTATTGCTGTTTGAGGCCAAACTGTCTGCTTTCGAAAGCTCATCTGCTCTGATGTCAGTGCTGTCGGCTTTGGGATCGGGCTCTGGAGTTGTGACCGCTGCAGTTGCTCCTCCGCCTGAGAAGGTGGTTTCACTTCCAGAAGAGGCACTAGGGTTTATGCTAGGAAGCTGAAGCACAGAAGAACAGGCAACATGGTTAGAGTGCCATCTTTGTGGAGCAAAAGTAATGGCTGAATAGGTCTAGTTTGTTGACATTAACTGTCCCAAAAATGGTTACTTCATTTATTCATTCATTTATTTACTGACTCTTACAATGTGACAGAAACTATGCTAGGTTCTATGGGAAGAGGAGTGAACAAGACTTGAAAATAATACAGGGTTTTGTTTAGCAGGTGTGAGGCTCAAATTCTGCAATGGCAAACTGGTGATCAGAACTTGATCTCATAGAGCTGTTCTGAAGATTAAATGAGATAGTATATGCAAAGAGCTTATTTAGCATATTTTCCTGGCACATATAAGCTCAATAAATTTTTATTATTCTATTTTTGGATTTTCCATATTATTTGCACTAATATGGCAACTCTGCTGAAAATATATCTTGAGTTCCCTCAGCATTAATCCTCCAGTAGAAGCACTTAGTTGTGTGCATGTATATCTGTATTTAAAAAACAACAGCCTCTTGTTCAAAATAGTCACAATCAAACGAGGTTGACCTCCGCCTCTGACAGGCCAATGAGAAAACCATTGGCTCTTTGGAGGCTTGGGATTGCTTTCAGGATAGAATGATCCCAGCTCAGCAGGTCAATCTTCATATTTCTGTCCTCTGTACCTAACATGACATGGACAAGAGCTACACACAGGGAGAGGACTGTCTTCCTAATAACCTTTTCTTTTTCTTTCTTTTTTTTATGTGCTTTATTGATTATGCTGTTACGGTTGTCCCAATTTCTTTTCCCTTTGTTCCCCTCCACCCAGTGACCCCCCTCCCTTTAGTTGTCCTCCCCCCCTTAGTCCATGACCATTGGTTGTGCATATAATTCTTCTCAACCTCTTCCTGTCTACTCCACTCCCTCCTACTATGCTTCTTTATTCCTGTACCATATCCCTCCCTTTCCCCCTTCCCCTCCCTGCTGACCTCCCCCCAAAATGTTCCCCATACCTATAATTCTTTTCCCACTCTCGTTACCTACTTAGTTTGTCTAAGTTTTGGTTCCCCAGCTTCTGTTGTTGGTTGTTGTGATAGTTTTCATTTTAATGTTCATAGTTTTGATCCTCTTTCTCCTAAACAAGTCCCTTTAACATTTCATGTAACAGTGGTTTGGATCTGATGAACTCCTTCAGTTTTACTTTGTCCTGGAAGCACTTTCTCTGCCCTTCTATTCTGAATGGCAGTTTCGCTGGATAGAGTAATCGTGGCTGTAGGTTTCTGCTTTTCATTACTTTGAATATTTCTTGCCAGTCCCTTCTTGCCTGGAGTTTCTTTTGAGATATCAGCTGATCGTCTTATTGGGAACCCTTTGTATGTAACTATCTTCTTTTCTTTTGCTGTTCTTAAGATTCTCTCTGTCCTTAATTTTTGACATTTTGATTATAATGTGTCTTGGTGTGGTTCTCCCTGGGTCTAGTTTTTTTTTAACTCTCTGTGCTTCCTGGACCTGTAAGTCTATTTCCTTCCCCAAGTTAGGGAAGTTCTGCTTCATTATTTTTCCACATAATTTTTCAATTTCTAGTACTTCACCTTCTGGCAACCCAATGAATCGGACGTTGGCCCACCTCTAGCTGTCCCATAGGTTTCTTAGCCTCTCCTCATTTTCCTGACTTTTCGTTTCCTCTTTCTGCACTGGTTGACTGTCCTTTCCCTATGTTCCGATTTGTTGATTTGATCCCTGGTTTTCTTTCTCATACCACTAGTTTTGTATGTGTTTTCATTCATTTTAGCAGGACTAGCCTTCATCCCTTCCCCATCTTGTTTAAGATCTGCTGTTAGGTCTGTAAGCATTCATATAACCAAAGATAGAAACTGTGCCTCAGAAAGATTTCCTACCTGCTGAGCCGTTAGATCAGATATTTGCTGGCTGGTCAGCTGTGTCACTGGGATCTCTATCATGATCTGTGCCATCCTGACAGTTTTGTGGTTACCTTTGCTTCCTGGGCGGGGCTGTCACACCTACGCTAGAGGGGGCAGAGTCCCGTGCACTCGTCACTACCAGGTGACCCTTCTCACCACGCTGTGGCGTTTTGTGTGGGGGTGGGGGTCCAAGATGGATTCTTGCTGTTTACTCTCTGCTGAGCGACCGGAAGCTTCTTTTTCTGTCCCCACCCCCTCCGGCCTTCACAGTCCGAGGAAATGGGGGTCTGCCTTCCCCGGCTTTGGAATTGTGAGTTAACGGGTCTAGTTTGTAGCCAGGGGTGCTCCCTAGGTGCTTCTCGCCTCCTCTTAAATATGGGTGTCTGGGCTTACCACCATCCCGCCGCCAGCACAGCCTGACCTCTCCACCCCAGTTTTGCCCCTCCTGCCCATCCGGAAGAGCACCATTTCTTTATAACTTCATACGTTGGACTTCCATGTAGCTTTATTTTTTGGAACTTCTGGTTATTTCTGGTTTTGCAGTAGATGTATTCCTTCTTAGTTGTAGAGGGAGATGGAGCATGTCAATCTAGGCCTCCATCTTGGCCAGAAGTCTAATAACCTTTTCTACACTCTTCACCTACATTCGATTCTGAGGTACAATATAAATCTTGACAAAATGCAAAGCATCTCTTTGTGCTATTTATCAACTAAGCCTGAACTGGTTTTAAAGATGAATCAAGAGAAACTTGTACCAGTCAAGGGGAATTAAAATTTCTTGAGTAACCCTTCTTAGGCTCTATCTAGAAATGCTTCCCTATCCTTCTCCTAACTCCCCAGAAATCCTATATAGTCTGGTACAACATTGGCAAATATTTCCTGGTACTAACTTAAGTCTCACTCAGTTATTCCCACACACATCACTTTACCTGTGACATCCCATTGGTGACAGCAGGCCTTAACACCGATTTATTTTGCCGACTAATACAAGGGCAGTTTGCTTTAATTCCCCACTTGCCCCGGGCAGCATGTACCATATCTCCAATATTATAAAGAGCTGGAAAAAAGACAACAGTAATAGCAATTAATATTAGAATGCCCATATATGCCAGGTGTCGTGCCGAAGGCCTTTTTTAAATTACCTCCCTCAATCCTTACCACCTTTCAGTGAGACAGCAGCTTTCCCCCTCAATTCTTGATGATGAAAGTGAGTCTCAGAAGTTAGGTCATTTACTCTGGTACATATATTGGTCAATGGAAGTACTAAGACTTTAACCCTAAAGTCCTGTGAGCTCTTCACCACTCAGCTACACTCTCTCCCTCCTCTAGTAAACATTAACAGGTATCCTTTAGGGGTAGCTTTCTCAATGTTGAAGAGTATGTAAATATTTTTAAATGTACACTTGAGATTTATGTACTTTACTCTAAGTTATACTTAAAAAAAGAAAAAGAAAAACCTAGAAAAAGTGAGAAAAAGCAGACCAATGTAAACTTCACTTACATAAACCTTTAACCAATGCTTGGACCAGCAGGGAGCAGGCATCCTACCATTGCACTCAGGGAGCCCTTCTGCCTGAAAGCACTGGGGTGGGCATAAAGGATGCAGGGGTGCACCCCCCAAATCTTTCTTTAGTGGAGAAGAATATAGGCAGATTCACCATCTTTAAAGCATTTATTTATTTATATTTAGAGAGAGGGGAAGGGAGGGAGATAGGGAGAGAAACATCAATGTGTGAGAGAAACACTAATCAGTTGCCACTCTCACTCCCCCAGCCAGGAACCTGGCCCACAACCCAGGCGTGTGCCCTGACCAGGAATCAAACTCATGACGTTTCGGTTCACAGGCTGGCACTCAATCCACGGAGCCACACCAGCCAGGGCAGGTTCACCATCTTTAATGCATGTGTGTCAGTGGCAGTGCGTAAGTTGGTAAAGGACTGTCTGGAGGAATCAAAGAAATAACCTGGGACTGTGACACAAAATGACCACTTACTCCTACTGTTAAACTGCCTTCTTCATGAACTCAAGAGGTTTGATTAGCTTCAGTTGGATTTTTAGAAGCCTAAAACCAAACATCTTTCTGATAGCATGGAAACTGGCCATTTCTGTTCTGGTCCTACCAATCTTAGGAATATAAAATGATATATCTGGAAAAGTAACCAACTTCTCCAACCAGAATAACTCACAATACAAACTGTGAGTTCTGTGTATACAGTGGCTGCATACAATCTAACACCTATTTAATGATTCAACTTCTCAGAGAAATCTGATGAGGCTTTAAAAAATAGGCTGAGATAAACCATTCCACCAATTTTAAAAAAGGAATTTCTTTACCTGTGCCAGGGATGATCTGTGTGGGCATTAGATTCTCTGGTTCATGAGACTGCCCCTTTGCACATTTCAACCAGGAGAAAACCTCTTCATCACCCATCTCTTCTGTCTCTGAAACACAAGAAATGCCTTCAGTTATTTTTTGAAGTCACAAGATATATCCCTCTCAGTGACTTGGAGTTTCAGACCTTCAAGGCCAATTTTCTTATGGGTCAAAGAAGATTAATATCTAACTTAAAAATATATATATATCTGCTTCACTGAAATATCATTTAAGCACAATAAATTCAATGACAGAACTGTACAAAAACTACCACAATTATGATACAGAACATTTCCATCTCCTTTCCTAAAATCCCCTTGAGCCCTTTGTAGTGAATACCTCTTTCTCAATCCCTGACCATCATAGATCAATTTTCTAACAGTTTTCCTAGAATTTCGTGCAATTGGAAGCATACAGTATGTAGTCATTTGTGATGGGTTTCTCATATTTAGCATCATGATTTTGAGATTCATTCATACTGTTGCGTGTACTAGTAATTCATTTCTTTTTATGGCTGAGCGGTATGCCAGGGTATGGATGTACCACATTTTGTTCAGCTGGTGGACATTTGAATTGTCTCCAACTTTTGGCTATTATGAATAAAGCTGCTATAAATATTCCAAGTACAAATCTTTATATGGACATGTTTTAACTTTTTAAATAAATACTTAGAAGTGGGATGCTGCGTCTTATGTTAAGTTTATGTTTAAATTTATAAGAAATGATCACACTGTTTTCCAAAGTGATGGCAGCAATTTGAATTCCTATGTTTAAGATTTCTAGTTCCTCCACTACTAAGGTGTGAGCCTTTTGAACTCTACCCAGTGTCTCTCTGTTCTGGCTGGTGGGAATACAAATTGTGAGTCTGGTAAATTATTTAGTCGCTTTCTTTCTACAGGTTCTTTTTTGGGCCTTGAGGAGCCTCATCTCATGCATGTGCAGATCACTCTATAGCCAAAAGATTGAGGTGCTCTCTTTGCAGCTATCTGGTGTTCTCTCTGTGCAGCTGTGACTTCTTCAGTACTCTCCTCACTCTTTTCAGACTCTGATCTCTCTCAATTCAGTGAGGATGCCAAGCTGTTTCAGTTGCCTTTCCCTGTGCTACAGCCTGGAAACTGCCTCCAGGAACTAAACTGGGGAAACTAGGGGTTCACTTTGTTTTTTCCCTTCTCACAGGGATCACAGACTTATGCTGCCTGTTGTCCAATGTCTGAAACTGTGGTTTCATATATTTTGTCTCATTTTCTTGTGTGTGGTGTTTTGTTTTTAATTTAATTTTAATTTATTTTTATTTTTTATGTTGGGAGGGCAATTCCTAGAGCAGTTAATCATTCATGGGCAGGAGTGGAATACTTAACAGCTACTTGATATGTAATACCTAGTGGGTGTCAGGCCCTGTGCTAACCACTTTACACACATTATTTTATTTAAACCTCACAACAGTGCTGTGAGAGAAGTACTCATATTATCTTTGTTTTATAGACAAGGAAACTGAGGCTCTTAGGGGTTAGGTAACTATCCCAAGATACTATAGTTGGTGTAGTACGATAAGGAAGTAGGTTTCAAATCCCAGTAGCCTAAGCTACCATTGCAATGGTTATATTATATCTCTGAAATGAAAGAATGAGGAGGTCAAAGAACAAGGATTCCTAGCATGTAATAAGATAAAGCAAGAACAAAAGGAAGCAAAGAATTTGAATAGATATTTCTCCAAAGATGATAAACACAGTGCCAACAAGCACATGAAAAGATGCTCAACATCATTAGTCATTAGGGAAATGCAAATCAAAACCATAAAGCAAGATACTACTCCACAGCCACTATGATGGCCATAATAAAAAAGACAGACAATAGCAGTGTTGATGGAAAAATTACAGCCCTCATACATTGCTGGTAGAATTATAAAATGGCACAACTAATTTGGAATACAGTTTGGCAATTTCTGAAAGGGTTAAAATATAACTGTCATATGACCCAGCAATTACACTCCTAAGTATACACTTGAAAGAAAAACATATGTTCACACAACAAATTGTATACAAATGTTCACAAAGGCTCTCTTTGTAATAGCCCAAAGTGAAAACAACCCAAATATCTATCAACTGGTAAATAAATAAACAAAGGTAGAATACACAAAAAATGGAATTTTATTTGGGAACACAAATGAATGAATTACTGATAAGTGCTATAAAACTTTAAAACAGTATACTAAGTGAAAAGAGGCTAATCACAGAAAGCCAAATATTGCATGATTTCATTTACATGGCATATACAGAATAGACAAATCTAGAGAGACAGTAAGTAGATTAGTGGTTACCAAGGGCTGGGAGGACTACTAATGGCTAC
This sequence comes from Furipterus horrens, assembly GCF_987537825.1. Lineage (NCBI taxonomy): Eukaryota > Metazoa > Chordata > Mammalia > Chiroptera > Furipteridae > Furipterus > Furipterus horrens. The sequence continues at coordinate 75,412,747 of NW_028327180.1, forward strand.
AAGTCATTTCATCAACTTTTGGGAGTGATGAAATGATAAACATGTAATTAGATAGTGATGATGGCTGCACAACCCTAAGGATATAATAAAAACCTTTCAATTGTGTATTTTAAATGGGTAAGTTTAATGACATGCAAATTATATCTCAATAAAGATGTTATTAAAAACAAAACAAGGAAAGATGAACAATAACCCTTCTTGGCTTATTTTAGCCTTCCCAATGATGCTAAAATATTGGCAATTGTAATGTATGAAGCTAAGTGGCTAAAGAGGGAGTGCAAATCCATTCCTGCTTCAATTTCCAAGTGCCATACTTCCACTGACAAGTTACCTTTTGAACTGCAAAGGACAGTATTTGCTTACCACTGCGTGGACGGCTTTTCCTGAGCCTATAACAGTCAAGGCAGACCCCAAATCCACATTTGCGACAAACCCAGTGGATATTGAAGAGAGTTGTTTCACATACATCACACATCTCGCGTACACCACGCACCGCTCGCTTCCATGCCACTTTCTCTGGTGGGAAGAGGAAGAGAAACATTGTTGGCATCAACTCTCCTGAACAACAGCAGAAGACCCAGATTCACTGATTCCTACTCAAGTCATTATGTCCAGCAATAAGCTCAAAGATTCATGAGAAACAAAATATATGGAATTTCTAATATTTCTTTTTTTAATATATAGTTTATTTATTTTTAGAGAGAGGGAAAGGAAAGGAGAGAGAGAGGGTAACATCGATGTGCAAGAGATTCATCGATTAGTTGCCTCTCACATGCCCCCAACTGAAGACCTGGCCCAAACTCAGGCATGTGCCCTGACTGGGAATTGAACCGGCGACCTTTCGGTTCGCAGGTCAGCACTCAATCCACTGAGCCACAACAACGAGGGCAAATTTCTAAAATTTTTGAACAAGTGTCAACAGAGAATGAAATCCACATGTTGTTACCTAAAATACTGTAAATTTTTCAATTTGAGGTAGTTTGAAACAAGAGGATTCTTTTCTTGAAAAGTAGGGAATAATGTCATAGTACAATTTACATTGGCCTAGAAATATGATCAGGTATCTCATAGACATGGAAAAAATCATAAATGTCTGAATAATATGGGTTCTAGGTGTGAAATATGGCACCCAGTAGCACTTCATGCATTCACAAACCATAGAGTATAGCTTACTAATACAAGTTAGTTCAAAGCAAACTAAAAATATTCAGAGTGGACCAAACCCTAGCAGAGATCAAAATGCTTATTATGGAAGCTGTGCTACAAAAATGAAAAGGTAAGCAAGGGAAGGTGTTTTTGATTTCTTAACTTTCAAAGACTAAAAGGATGGGATCTGCTGGATATTGTTAGGTCCTCAGCTATATACTTTGCTACAGAGAAGCCTTATCAGTCTTAATTCATCCACAGAACATGCCCTCTGCCACTCCTTCCACTCCTCCCCTTAAGCAAAAGAAAATGAAAGTTTCAACTAGGAATGGCTGAAAGATGAGCAAGATGGTGCCTTACGGTGAGGTTCCACCATCATCATGGCCTCCTTCTCGGACATCACGAGCTGACAGAACTGGTCCCCGACATTGGCCAGGATATATTTTGAGGTTTCTAGGTCTATCCCTTCTGCTAGGGAGGAAGAGGGAATCCACAGGTTCATGGCATCAGGGTCACTTTGCTGGGGACTCAGAAACCCCTCCACACGTAGGACCCCCTTTCGAGTGAAGATCAACCTGAGACAAGAAGGTATAGTCAAAAACATAGTAAGCAGCAGCAACCATGCAAACTAACACACACCTAAAATCCTAGCACCTAAGTGAAATTAAATGAGACTTAACAAGAATTAGTGAGTTAAGAATTTTGATCACTTTTGACCAACGTTAGTATGCATTCACTGTGCTAATAACAAAGTTTGTTAATATTTAGTAGGTCTGGGTTCTTTAAAAAGCTGTCCCAAGAAATGCCTATCAGTTTCTCCACTCACTTGTTCTAACATCTATGCTCCCACCAGTAAATGTGACCAGAGAAAAACACAGAGCCATGCTGTCAAACTTGAAATTGATGTCCACCTACACCAGGTGAGCCCTTAATATTGCCTGGCAGTCAAAATACAGTTTCTTGGTGCACCCCCTCTCCTAGATGCCAGCCTGGTTCATATCTTCTTTCTTTTCAAACCTCCAATATTATTTTCCTAATGAAGACCTTGCTAAGTATTACACTGAGAAAATACAAGGAACCAGAGAACTTCCATGAACTCTCACCATCACACTTCCCTGAAACTAGGCCCGCGTACGCCATCTGATCTGCTACTATGAACGAACTAGGTACCAGCCAAGACAAACCGCTCCTCGATGCTCTTTCACAAATTGTCTCTTCTGCATCATCTATTTTCCTCTCTGCTGAATCACTGTTAGTATTTGAACTTGTTATCTCAAAAATCCTCTGACAATCTGTATCTCAAAAGTCCTCTTGCTCCCATACCCTCTACCATTTATTTGCTCACTAGAGCATTTTCTTGAAAGAGATGTCTACACTGGTTATTGCCACTTCTAGTTCTTTTCCCTTTAATATTCTCTTAATCCATTCCCATCCACTTTCCCCTACCAATCTACCAAAACTGCTTTTGACAAGGTCATTCCCCCTTGATAAGTCCCATGGTCTCGTTCAGTCCTTATCTTAGCTGACCCAATCAGCAGCATTTGCCATAGTTCATTATTCCTTTCTGGAAATACTTGCTCCAGCTGTCTTCCAGGATGCTGTTCTTTCTCAGCCTCTTTTACTAGATCCTGCTCATCTTTCCCATCACTAAATGCTGGAAAGCTCCAGAACTCAGCCCTTAAAATGCTTCTTTCCTCTATCTATACCCCTTCACTTCTCTATCTACATTCCGTAAGTAAGCTTAGTTAGACTCATAGCTTTAAATACTTGGTGACAACAAAATTTTTATCTCCAGTTTGGCCCTCTTCTCTCACCTCTAGAGTTGTATAGCCAGCTGCCCTTTCAGCATCTTCATTTGGAAATCTAATAGGCATCACAAATATAACATGCCCAAATTAAAGCTCCCCATTTTCCTTTCCAAACCTGCTTTTCCATGAGAAATCTCCTTATCAGCAAATTCCATTCTTCTAGTTTTCAGGCCAGAAGTTGTAGTCTTCTTTCTTTCTTTCATATGACACATCGAACCCATCAGAAAATCATGTGGGCTCTATCCTCAAAACATATCCTTATTTCATCCACTTCTCATCACCTCTACTGCTACCTCCTTTCACTAAACCACCATCATTCCTCACCTAGATAATTCCAACAGCCTTTTCTCTCTTCCTTTGCCTCAGTGTAATCTATTCTCAAAAAGGTAGTCCTAGTGCTCCTTTAAAACAGTCATCAGTGTCACTCATCAGCTCAAAACCTCTAATGACCCATCTGAACATAAAAGCCAAAGCCCTTAAGAGTAGCCCTTTAAAATCTAGACCAATCATTAACTCTTTAACCTCAACCCCTTTTCTCCCTGGCTTACTCTATTTCAGTCACCACAGCTCCATAAACATACCAGGTGTACTCCAGCCTCAGAACAGTGGCTCTTGTTGTGCACTCTACCTGGAATACGTGTCCCCCAGAAAAACGTGTGGCTCACTTCTTCACTTCTTTCAGGTCATTACTCAAATCTCACTTTCTCAAATCATTTTATTTAAAACTGTAGCCTCTCTAGCCTCACCCTCACCCCGCACCCCAATCCTCTTTCCCTTCTTTATTTTTCTCATAGTTAATATCAGCTGACACACCATATTTAACCTCTTATTTTCTTATTTACTCTATCTTTCCCCACCTACAATGCAAACCTCCCGAGAGCTGGAATTTGATGGTTTTGTGCACTGCTTAATCCTCAGTGCCCCAGACTAGCACACATTGTGTCTTCATTAAACATTTGCTGTACAAGTGAATCCACACTGTGTGGATAAACCATTTGGGTTTCTTTATTGTAAAATTAAAGTTTCTTTAAAGATCATTTAGAAGAAATTTCTATTCTAGATTTATTGAGCAGAAAAGTGACTAAGAAGCTGTTGTTTGGTAAAAGCAGGGGATATTCTTAGGATTTTCATCAGCTTTCTCTTTTCAAAGATGAGTCACATTACCTCCTAATCTTATTTCCCTTTCTTTCTAGGGAACTCAAGTTACTTTAGCGCTCAAGAGGGGAGAGTAAGTAGTCAGGCCGATTCATAATCCAAAATGGAGTTCTGTTTATACCACTGGTTTCAAATGGAACCCAAGTTAGGAATAATTCAATGTGGCTCAGGGGCTGGCAACTGAGACAATTCTGTTTCAATCCTCCAAGAACAAAGCCACATGTCATTTCACAATCCAAACAACTAAGTGGCTACTGTGGCAGAACCTCAGCACAGACTCTTAGAGAGCCAAGTGTTAAGGAAAACAACGAGGAAGATGGTGAGATAATACATACCGATTCAGAGAAAGTGGGAGTCATGTATCGCTAATGGAAACTGGGGAGGAGACAAAGAGAGGTTTGGGTACCTCCGGAAGTGAAAGAAGCGGCATGCCACAGTGGAATCATCTTGCTCCTGCTCCTTAAACTTCCGGTACCGTTCTAGGCGGCACTCACGACACTTGTGCAGGTGAGGGGCTACATTGATGCATGACCCATCCTGCAGGAAGGGCTCGCCGGACTGTTTCAGCTTCTTCACTTTGCTTACATCTTTCAGGACTGACTGGCCAACTGTGGCAAGGGAGAAAGGTGAAATGGTTGGTCATGACAGGTATAAATGAGACAATAACATGATCCTTTTGAGGACAAATACTTGTTCTGACCTGGGCCACCTCTCTTTGCACAGCTTGGGCATGTGCCCATCAGGTCCATCCTTGACAGAAAAGGAGCGGAGGGAGCAAAAAGGCTTCACTTTGGAGATAAGGACCAAGGAGAATTTGAAGGAAGTGGCCCATTATAGTGAAACAACACTGGGCACGGTTGAGGAAAACCCAAGAAGGCGAAGGTAGCTGCCACCTGTCCCTAGCCCCTCAGGATAAGCCTGTTCTGATCAAAGACTTTTCCAATCAAGCTCCCGTGAGATACCAATTCCTAATGACAACAGCTACTTTTACCAGCACTTTTTTTTTTTTTTTAACCATCAGCTCTTACACACTTCTGGACCATAATCTCACACAACAGGATTTCACAGCTTTTGGAAAAGGCATTAAAACACTATATATGTGCCAGAGAGAAGCAAAGTGAGGGGTGATTAAAGAGGATGGGCCACAGGGAAGTAGAAAAGAATGAGAAAAAAACCAGGAAAGAGTTCCTGAACAAACAGAATACTGAGGAAGATAAGGGTCTTCCTTCGTGGGACTATCATAATACCAAACAGATAACTCTCTTAATAGTGCTGATTTAAATGCAATTCTGCACTGAAACAGGTCTAATGAGGGGCCTCTGTTAGGCCCTCTAGGCAATGTAATTCTGAGATTATAGAACTTTCCTTCAGAGGGAGTGCCTCTGCTGCCCAAAAGCAAAACAGGTATTCAAGGTTAGTGCCAGAGCCACGCCCACATACGGTCCCAGCAGGATCACCTTTCAGGGGTGCAGTCCGAGGCCGGCCCTTGGGGGCCTGCTTCCCTTTGCCTTTGCCCAGCAACAGCTCAGCACTGCGTTCCCCACTCGAGCCTAGCTTCCCCATCAGGTGCTCTGGAATCCCCTTCAGGCCAGTCTTGGCCTGCAGCTGCTCCTCAGAGTCGCTCAAATCTGACAGGTCACTGTTGGTGCTGGAGTCTGAGTCCTGTCTGCAAGCCAAGCTTCGCTCATCCAGTGAGAACCTTTTCACAGCTTCAAAAGGAGCTTTGTTCTCCTGTGAAAAATCTACTGGGGAGGACAGAAAGCTGCCTGAGTGCCTGCCAAAGACATTACTAAAGGTTTTGAGGAGCGGATTGTCCTGCTGCCCAGGCCCCACAGTTGGCCTCTCCTCTGTGGGGCTGGAGGAGAGAGTAGGCATCTCAATGGGCTGAGTGAGGCTGCTGGTGGGTGAACTGGAGCGGCCATTCCCCATGGCAGAGAGGCTTGGACCCCCGGTGGTAAGAGCTGAGCCCAGAACACCAGGTACCAGTTTGGAGGAGTCAGTTGTGATGAAGAGGGTTTTCTTCTTTGCTGAAGATGCTGAATCTGAAGAGGAGTGAGACTCGGGCCAGCTGGCTGCTGCCTTGGAGGTGACAGTGGTAGCAGAGGAAGAGCTACCTGATGATGCCTGAGATGCAAAGCCGCTGAAAGGGCTATGTTCCACTTTCTCCACAAATGCCAAGAAAGGGTTGGAGGGCTCTTCCCGGGACAGTTTAGGGGGCTGTAAAAATAGATTTTCATGACTCTCTGGGGTGCGGGCATTGAGGAGGCTCCGTGGGAAGGCTGGTGTGAGGGTGGGCATGGACTCTGTAGGCACTTTTTGGTCCACAGAGCTGCCGGCCTTAGAGCCTGATTTAGTGTCTGCTCCAAGAGTGGATCTGCCTTTACATAGGCTCTCAAGGCTTTGTTTGAATGAATCCCGACTGGAGGAATCATCAGCCAAACTCTCTGAAACAGTAGTGAAGTAGTTACTGGTGGGTAAAGTTTGGGGCATGCATTGAAAAAACAAGTTTTTGGAGAGATCAGAGTCTTTCTGAGACTCTGGTGCAGAGCTACTGCCAAAAGAGAAGCCCAAAGGTTTATTCTCTGTGGCTAGAACCCCATTGGACTGGCTCCTTCCACTTCCAAAAGTCAAAGGTTGTGATACACTTGGGAGAGATGCTCCAAATCCAGAAGAGGCCAAAACAGAATTTCTTGAATTCTGAAAAGAAGATAGCCTGAGTTAGTGATGCTGGCTTCTCTTGACAACCTTATAAGCTCTTTCTTGAACCTAGGCAAACATTTCTTATGGGTCAATCAACTTATCTCTCCTACAATTCCATTAAAACTTCTGTTATAACTAGATTTCATGAGCATTAGGGAAGAAACCCATCACAAACCACACAGAGGGTTATCTTTAGCAAGGTGAGGTAAAGGTAGCAAGATGTCATTCATCCTGCCATTCCCTTGGTTGTTAGCCAATTGGTTGTCACAGCACTAGGTGTCCATGTAGGCTTCCAAGTATCTATGTGGAAATGAGGATTCCACCAGGGAACTGGTGAAAAGGATTCCTGAGCTGACATCAGCTTTTACTTCAAAATATACCAAGTCATCATGTAATATTAATCTACCTCAATGACCTTAGAAGCTATTGTTCAAGTTTTGATTTATGTAAGCTATTACAAATTCTCCATCTTACAAAGGTGATTTTATCTCCATAACAAGTCCATTGTACATTAATGAACTCTTTTAGAATTTGGTAATTTATTTTTGGGTCCAAGTCAACCTAAAAGTTGACTATCTATTTCAATTAAAGTTAAACCTAAAGATGCTAAATTAATCATACTGGTTATTGAATACTTATGCCATCATTAGGATCTAACAAGTCTCCAACCAGGGAAAGTATAGATACAGATACGCCCACCAAACAAAAGCATTCCGCATAACAAACTGAACAATAAAAAAATACTTTCTTTTTTACCTTAAAAATGTTAACTTTTGCATGTGCAATAAAGCATGGAATCACTTTCATATATATTACACACCCATTTACATACGGAAACATCTATAGGTAGGTATGGTCACTTGTGTAATACTTGTTAATAAAACCCAGATCTTAGCATTTGACTAACAAACCATAAATAACTAAAAAAAAAAAAAAAAGAAAAGAAAATTAACCTTCAGGTAGTAGATGATGATAACCCTAAACAATCACTTTAAAACACTGGAAATAAAATATTCCATGACTGCTTAATGAGCACGGTGTTTCCTTTTGGGGTGATGAAAAGTTCTGAAAGTAGACAGTGGTCATGGGTGCACAACACTGTGGAAGTATTAAATGCCACAGTACTGTATACTTTATTTCAAAAAAATTATTTATTTATTTACTTTTAGAGAGAGGGGAAGGGAAGGAGAAAGAAGAGGGAGAGAAACAGCAACATGTGATTGCTTCTTGCAAACTCCCAACTGGGGACCTGGCCCAAAACCCAGGCATGTGCCCCAACTGGGAATCAAACAGGTGACTGTTCGGTTCACAGGCCAGCACTCAGTACACTAAGCCACACCAGCTGGGCCATACTGTACACTTTAAATGGTTAAAATGGTAAATTTTATGTTACTTTACCACAATTGAAAAAAATCTTCCAGATAGTAAAGGGCTATGTTAAAAAAACAAACAAACAGGGAGTTTCAATTTACTTAAGGCATCCTTGAAATATGCAAAGTCTCCATTAGGATTTTACTGAGGGCTACACAGAGGCATGAGAACCAGGCAGGTTCCCTTGGGTTGCCTTGAGTTGCCATTTGCGATAGAGACAGTTTCAGGGCATTTTAAGAGTTCATAATTCTGCTTTCTTTTCCTTCCCACTAATCAACTACCATTGACTTAAACTCCCTCCAACAAAAAAGAAGAGACTAGATAGACACAGCCCTGAGGCTTTGCAGTTCCTTCACTAGCAGGATTTGGCCAGGAGTCTTGACACCTGCATTACTGCAAGGAACCAGCATGGGTAGCTCAGGTTTCACTACTAAAGTTACCCTTTAAAAATAAATACACACATGAATGAAGAACAATTTGGATGGTCTTTCATTTTCCTTCAAATGATTAAATTCCAAGTCCTTTTCTTATACGAAAGTGATGACAAGCTGATTTCAACTCAATTTTTAGGGCAAGAAGTTTCCTGGGTGGGAGCTGTGTGCCTATTTTAGATTTGAGAACATAATGGAAACATCTATATCTGTATTTTTAAATCCTGCCCCCAAGGAGAATACCTAGGCTGACACCTTAGCAAAATTACTGATGTAGTCACAGAAATTTCTCCAACCTATTTGGAAAATGCCCTTTGACTCCACATTTCATCCACTGAGATCTGCTACTCCTAAGAATAACAGCACTGAGTGGAACTTTTCTTGTAGCATGTAAAATTTGGTCTGTTTTGTAATTCCCCATTTTTGTTCCAAGTTGCCTTTGACATAGGGTATATTTTAATTAATTTGGGCGATATGATGACACATAATCTAGAAATCCACATAAGATCCTCACCTAGTTCTCTTTGGGAATGCTGGTCAACTAGTAAGAGGACAAACCATGAGCAGTGTGATATTTGCATTTACAGGCCTTCTCTTCTGCCCGGACATTTCAGCTTCCTCATCCCTGTACACTAGTGATTAACAAATTACATTTTTTAGGGAGAGGAAGAAATCAGATGAAATGTATATACCATGTTTTATTTGGCATTGTTATACCTAAAATGATTTCATTTTAGAATGTGAGCTCCTTCTAACAGGGATTTCAATTCTCTATTTATAATACATGGTACTTAGTACGCAGCAGTTTCCTATACATAATTTAAAAAATCATTTAGTATTTTATCTTTTTATTTCATATTCCAGCTTGAAAAAACAAGGACTAGCATCATAAACCTTGATTGAAACGAGAGTCTGAAACTCTAAGAATTGATTTTGATATTGTTTCAAGTTTGATTGGGGAGTCAACTTAATGTTAATTTGTATTTACCAAGAGCTCCATTTCAGCAATAAATACATGCATATCAGTTTAAAAAAAAACAACAATAAACTGGATACTTCTGTGATTAAATTCCATGAAATTTTCCAGGTAAGACTTAAAAAAATTAAGTTAGGCCCTGGCTGAGTGGCTCAGTTAGTTGGAGCATCATCCCAAACACCAATTCGATTCCCGGTCAGAGCACATACCTAGGTTGCAGGCTTGAGCCCTGGTTGGGGCATATAACGAATTCTCTCTCCATTACTCTCTAAAGTCAATAAGAACATATCCTCAGGTGAGGATTAAGGAAAAAAGATTAAGTTAGGGGAAAAAAAACTGTGGCCATATCAAATCATGGGGAAGAAGCCCAACCTCAAGGGAAAATATCATAGAAAATGAACTAAAGACATGAGTTGGTAATAGTAATTTTCACATAGCCTTGATTATTGGTTCTGAAGGGTTTTGATTTCTATAATGTACAGAACAGGAAGGTTACTAACACTGTAATTTGTTAACCTTGCCTCTCATAGGCTTGATGGAGGCGCAACCAATACTTGAACTAAATAGGTAATTGAATTAAAAAGATCTATCTTAACATCTCATTGAATTGGGTTGTACAATCAGTTTTGATTAGCCTAACTGTTCAGGTGACTTTTAAGAGCTAATAAAGTTACTAAAATATACATATTTGCCTAATGAGCAGTAAAGGTCTATTCACAGAGTTCAATGTAAGCATATCTCAGAAGTACTCCTTCCCTGTGGCATTTGAGATGTCTTTTAATATGTTACCAAGAAAGTAGGGTGAAAGAGTGAACCCAAATTTTGCAAATCTGGCCCTAAAACAACTCACCTCTCCTGGGGCCTGCGACCGGCTGCCTTTCTGTTTTTCTGGCCCAGTCCCTGCTGAAAGGCCAGTGTCTGAGATCCTCACCGTGGTTGGGGTAGAGCTGGCAGTAGTGACCACAACTGCTGAAGCCGCCATGCCCTGGCCAACTTGTTCCAGTGTTTTTCCTGCCTCTTTGCTTTCAGCTCCACCCACTTCTGAGGCCAAAGGTGTCTGACCTGTGGCTGTAGAATATGGAGTAAAAGGTACAGGTGTGTCCCCACCTACAGGCTCATCCTGCACCACCAGAGTCCTGCCGTTTTCTTTGGTGTAAGTGGCAAAGCGAATGTTGCGGTTAATCTGGGGGACAAACGTAGTCGGCGGTTGTTTGGCTCTCTGATCCAGCCCTGGCTCTCCACTGGCATTCCCTCCTTTCCAGGGCCCTCGGCTTGCCTCGCCTCCATCGCTCCCATTACTGTCTACTTCACCCCTGTCTCCTTTTAATTTCTTTGATGCAGGGTCACACCCAGAGTCCGAAGCACTTTTTCTCCTCCGGCCATCTTTCCCCTCTACGCTCTCTCTCTTCTTTTTTCCTTTGGAAGGTTTTACTGCTTTTAACGTACCCCCCTACAAAACAAAATTCAAGAAAGATTTATTACAAGGGATTTTCCATCTTGTGAAAACCATAAATCATTAGCTCTTTCCCAACTCCAGAAGCAGAAAAATCAAAGCAGGCACAGATGTCCAAGTTCCAATGCCAGCTCTAAGACATCCCCTTTGTCAAAAAGCTCCAATCTTCCTGTGATTCAATTTATATGCACATGTTCAAGATAATGGTCACTAGAGATTAACTCACTTAGCAAACCTTCCCTTAAATAAAATGCACTACTTCTTCAAATGAAGGACGGTTTTAAACATTTGTTAAATTTCTTTTACAAAATAGACTGCCAAAGGTAGGCTGGGAGTTCATTTGCCCCTTTATTAAAAAAAAAATTTCATATTTCTTTCCTTGTTTTATAGAAACTGGCACTTCAAATATTGGAATATAAAATCTCCTCCTCTAGAAGTCCCGAAAAACTCCTGACAACAATAGGAAACTAACACTTTTGAGTCTGTGACCAAAGGAAAAGTAAGCCCAACAGAAAGAGGTTTGGATTGCTCTTATAGATACTATAAAGATGCAAACAATCTCCAGATCTTATTTAAAAGCATTAGACAGAGAAAAGCAAAAAAGGCAGGCTACCATACAACATACAAGTTAAATATCTTATCTTTTTCATTAATTTCAGCCTATCTCATGAAATCTTACTTGTGCTTTATTGAGAGGCCAGATAACCTTAAAAGATACAGGTTAGAAGGGGCAATTCCTATCGTCTTCCCTGAGAAGGACAAAAGGAGAGGGGCTTGGACACAGCTAATATCCTCTCAAGTAACATTTGTGCAGCAAGGATTTGTATCTGGAACATCCTTAAACTGGTATTCCACTATAAAGCAGGTATTCATTTTAGCTTTATTCAGATAACTTCCAGATAGTTTAGTTCAGCAATAACATGTTAGGGTGGCAATAAGCTAGTAACACAATTATTTAGCTATTAATATTATCCAACTTAATAAATCTATTCTTATTACCCTGAATATTTAAATTCTTTGCGTAGATTTAAATCTTTGTTGTAATCGTTATTATAGGTGTTATAACAAACTTTTTCACATTTTATATTTCTTTAGCCAGTTCTAGTTCCTCTTTCTTCCTTCCTTTCTTTCTTTGCTGCCTTCATTTCCATCTTCTCTTCTCTAATTTCCTTCTACAATTCTTAACCAAAGCCCAAGATTTCTTTCTGTTTCCCCATACTTTTGGTAATGTTAATCTAAGTTTCTAAATCTTTTGTTTAAGAACTGTTTCTGTTTGCTAAGAATTGCTTTCAGTTGATCCTTTTAAACTTTTTTAGCGCTTGTTCAACCTCTACCGCCACCCAGTTTTCATTGTTGTAAACTACAAAAGTATGATCAGTGAAATCTCTTTTCTTGTTCACTCATCATCCAAAAAATGAGGTGAATTTCTAAGAAGGATTACTATAAAACTTGGCAGGGCTTTGCTAGCTAAGAAGATAGTCACATCATGGCAAACCTGAAAAGCAAAGACTCAAAATCTACTGCTGGAAACCACAGATTGATCTCACCTCTGACTCATCTGGCCAACTTGCAGAGCCTGGCTCATAGCAACTTCCCTGACCAACAACTTATATGTATGTCCTACTTACGGTGAGCTACTCACATGTGAGTAGACAGCCTAGGACACTGAGACCAGTGACTCTTCAGCTATATCTGGCCAGCTTAACAGTACCTGGCACATAATAAATGAATAAATGAAATAAGGAAAGGAATAAAAAAAGGGCCCAATACACCATCAAAGTAATAGGTGTTTTCAGCCATGTAAACACAGTTAAGACATTTATCCTATTTGTGGTAGTATGTTATAAAGATCTATTAAATTTAATCCTGATTCTTCTTCTCCTACCTTCATCTTGTGTTATGAAGTCAAGAATGACTTGTTAAAGAAGATGAGGAAGAACTGTATACTTTGCGAGAGTGGCCAAGACAGCAATATCATAGAGATGCTAAGAGACTATGAGGAATATGTGGACAGTTGGCCGCCCCAGTCAGTGTCCTACAGAAGGAAAATCACAAAGGATTCCTTGATTGGTTCAGGTGTTGATTTATAATGTATCTTTTTGGGGCTATGATAATTTTGAATGAACCAAGAATTGGACTGGTTCAAGGTAATTATAGAGTAATCCACTGTGTGCTGAGCACTGAACTAGGCACTTGTTTTATTTGATCTTCTTGGGATATGGAATCTCCGATTCCTCTGGAGCTCACCACCACCTAGTGGAAAGAAAAGAAGGACATAGCTTCTCCTCCATTTCTTATTACTGGGTAGGTCATGAATATTACTACTGCTTATTACAGCTTTAACTGTCTACTGTACCTTTCAAATACATCTATCCTGAAAGGATGGAAGAAGAAATAGTTAGGCTATGGATTTTAAAATGGCTATGCAACATAGCCATTATTAAAAGGGTTTGCTCAGACTGAGTCTTTTTCTGAAGACTATCCTCCCTTAACTAGGCAAGACTGAAAAAAGCAATAAATGTACAGTGGCTAGAGCTGAAATCCAAAGGATATCCATGGATAATACACACATAAGGAATCTACATAATATAAAGCAAGCTCACAAGTCTGCTCAGAGACTTAGTCTATTACTGTACCTCACTCTGAGGCGTTGAATTATCCATCAGCATCACATGAATCAGTCTGGGATCTACAGACTTGATCTCACCACTCTACAGGAGCCGGATAACAGATAATATGAAAAAGAGGAAAAAAGATTTAATACCTTGTCCACCAAAGATTCAATTATGTATTTTTCTAATCTACACAATTACCTTTGTATTTCTACTCCCATAGTATAATAAAAGCGCTACCAGAGCAGGGATCGCTACTATCTTACTGCTAGATAAACAACATCTGAAACAAGGTCTGGACTATGGTAAGCATTCAAGTATTTGGGTCTCTTTTAAGGATGTTAATTTCAAATTCTGCACCTCTAAAAACCTTCCTATTCTGTGCATTACAGAAACCAAGACCCTTCAGAACCAATAATCATTAAAAGCACCACTCTACTATTAAAGAATAAAAGCTTTCCACACCTAGGAATTTATCCCACTAAACAACATGAAAGAGTGAACAATGATATATGTTCAAGGATATTCACTGCGGCATTATTTGTATTATTGAAAATACTGGCAATGATTTAAATGTCCATCCATTTTTGAGTAAATAAGTTATGATATATCTATCCATCCAGTGGAACAGTATACATCTATTTTAAAAGGAGAAGGCAGCCCTGGCCAGTGGCTCAGCTCAGTTGGTTGCACCAAAAGGTTGAGGGTTCAATCCCCAGGGCACATAACTAGGCTGCAGGTTTGATTCCCAACCAGGGTGCATACAACAGGCAATGGATCGATGTTTCTCATATCAATGTTTATCTCTCTCTCTCTCTCTCCCCCTTCTGTCTCTAAAATCAATAAACATCATCAGGTGAGGATTAAACAAATAATAAAATAAAAGGACAGACACGTTTCTGTATGTATTTTATACAGAAAGACATTAATTTACAATTAAGTAAAAAAGGTAAATTATAGAAGAATATGTAATATGTACCAAAATGTTAATGATGGTTATCATTGTGGGAGGAAGGGGTAGCTTTCAATATCTACTTTATATATGCATACTGTTTGAAATTTTAAAATGAAGATTAATTAATATATTTTTTAAAAACTCAAATACATAAATAAAATCATTTATGTTTATATTATCAATACATTTGACTGCTAAGGGCAAGTCTGAAACCAATTCAAAGATAACAAATACAAATCTGTCGCTTCAAAACACTTACTTGCTGTTTTTCCTACACAATTTTTGTTTACTTCATTAGAAACAAATTTTCCAGTATTTAAGGGTGAGTGGCATAAGTATTAACAAAAGCAAATGCTAACTAAATTTTTAACTACTACTCAGCTTTACATGATAAAATGATAATACTACTTCACATTTGTACATTGTTTTACAGATTTCAAAGTACTTTCAAATACATTATCTTACTTCCCAACTGTGCTGAGATCAGTGGGGGTGGGTTAGGATTACCTAATTAACTCGAATTTACATATGAGAACAACGAGGTTAAGAAAATTGAACAGCCTTTCTCAAGGCCCTGTCTTCTTACAGGTGACGTGCTCCCTTACTCAACACCTCCCTCTGTTAGGAGATGGATGGACTTTAGATGAAATAACAAATAACACAATGCCTCACCTCAGTTATAGACACCTCCATAAGACGAGTAATGGAATCTTGATGGCTTACAACACCATAGATCCAACTTACTTCCCCTTCTGGCTGGTATACTTTAACCCTGTGACCTTGAACACTATAAGGACCTAAAGGAGAGATCAGTCAGTATCGAATACCTTAGACTATGCTACATCTTATAATTGGTTCTAAAAGCAGAAGGAAAACTATATCGTGTAAATATCTGGCACTTCCAGTCTTGTATGGAGCTGAATAAATGAGTAATTTCAGATTTAGCAATTTGAAAACTGCAATTTTCAGCAATTTAAAAACAAAATATAGTTTTTCCCAGTGACCTTTGTAAATTCAGTTTATTTAGAGATTTCTTAGACTCTCCCAGGCCTCTGATTCTACTTTTTCTCAATCTTCCCATTGAAGAATACAGGAAAGAGAAAGGAAACTCACAAATAAATCAAAACCTACAGGTAGTATGAAAACGTATCTGATCTGACACATACATTAAAAAAGTAGGAGGCCTGCCCTGGCTGGTGTGGTTCAGTGGATTGAGGGCTGGCCTATGAACCAATGAGTTGCTGGTTCATTCCTAATCAGGGCACATGCTTGGGTTGCAGGCCAGATCCCTAGTTGGGGCCCTGTGAGAGGCAACCACACATTGATGTTTCTCTCCCTCTCTTTCTCCCTCCCTTGCTCTCTCTCTAAAAATAAATAAATAAAATCTTTAAAAAAGTAGGCCAATAAGTTGAATATACTATTTTGTTAAGTGACCATATGAGTGATATACAGTATAACCATTTACACTCTGCTACCTGACTTTCAATAACAGTAGGTAGAAAGTTCAATTTATGAGGTTTCCAATCTGTCTTCCTGGGAACAGAGTTTCAAAGATATTACTTTCTCACCTGGTATTGTTACTCTGCAATTTCAGCTCGGCCTCCAAGGAAGACAGTTTCTCTCTCCTGTGTATCTTATACATCTGAGACTATATAATAGCTAAATCATTAGTTATTTTAAATTACTTCTCAGAGTTATAATTAAGCTTTGTTAATTTTTCTATACATACTGATATACATCTCCACCTCTCATTCTGTCCACTAAATTTTCTTCTCTATGCTATAAATTTTTCCTCACATTCTTTCTTCCCCATACCTTTCCTTGATTATTAAACATCATCTTATCCTAATACTCTTCTTCCCTAAATAGGCCAGTGTTCCTATTCTTACCTTTACCTGCTTACATTTAGTTTGACAGAAAAGAACCAACGAGACTATTTCACTGAAAACCACGATCATGATGAGGTTCAGAAAAGAAAAAGAGTGGATGTACGACATGAAGGGAAGGATAAATGAAGCAATAGTCTGCTCTTTGTATAGAATCTTGGGCAACTGTATCTGAACATGAAAAAGGTAGTAATTCTTTCTTGTTTTTATTCTTAAAAAATAACATGCTGTTAATGTGAATTGAGTCTATGGACACCTTCCCTTATGAATGTATCTTGCACTCTAAGTTGTTATAATTTGTTGATACCAACAGTCTTTAATCCTTAAGACCCTTATAGACAGTAAGCTCAAGAAGAGCAGAGATTTTCTAGCTCATAGTTATATCCCCAGTACCTTAACATGGTGTCCAGTTCAAGGTTAGTCCTTAATAAATACTTAAAAAAAGAAGAAACAGCAAAACAAAACTCACAACAAAACTGTGTTATGAGATGTAATATGAAGAGGAAATAGTGGTCTGAGCAAGATTATATTTTTTCCAATGTAATCTAGAGATCCAGCTAACTGGAGCTACTCTAGACTCTACCCACAAAAAGAAGCACAAATATTCAGATTGCATAGTGCCTTCCCCATTCCATCACTTTCAACATTGACTATACACTTGATTCAGAATTCAGGGACAGAAAACTACCTGTTCTTACCTCGGCTGAATATCTCTTGTAGCTTTTGGTCACTGATCAAAGCATTAACTGTTTCTCTCAGTGCAGCGTGTTCCAAAAGAATTTGGTTTTGGCTATCTGTTCCCATCTGGTAAAGATAAGAGAAGAAAACAACTGAATGTAAAGATGAATAACAATAGTATCTAACCAGATGAGAAAACCCATCTGAGGAGCTTTATATCACCATTTGTCAAAGAATGTTCTGTAGAACCCTAGGCTCATGAGGTCTGTGCAAAAATTAAGGTTATCTAAGGTCAGTTAGCTTTAGGAAATATATTGTCTACCTTTCTACATACATAGCACATTAAAGGCTCTGAGAAGACATAGGAAAAAAACCTGTTTATGTCATTATTTTTCATACTTAATTGACCACAAAACATCTTTTTAAATTGATTTTTAAAGAGAGAGATGAGAGGAGGAGAAGGGGGCCTGGGGGGAAAGGAGGGAGGGAGGGAGGGAGGGAGGGAGGGGGAGAGAGGGAGAGAGAGAGAGAGTGAGAGAGAGATACAGACATATCAATTTGCTGTTCCACTTATTTATGCATTCATTGGTTGCTTCTTGTATGTGCCCTGACACAGGATTGAACCCACACACTGGCGTATCAGGATGGCCCTTTAAACAACTGAGTTACCTAGCTAAGAGACCACAAAACACTTTATTTTGATATTTATCTAACATTTACCAAGTGCCTACTCACATAAGCACTAGGATTACAAAGATGAATAAAGCAAGGCTGATGAACGAGAGTGAGGCCTAATGAGGATGAAAAACATATCAATAAAGAAATCAATATTAAACCCTGGCAAGGTACCTTAGATGGTGAGTGTCATCCCGATATGCCAAGGTTGCAGATTCAATCCCTGGTCAGGGCACATACAAGAAGCAACCAATGAATGTATAAGTAAGTGGAACAGCAAGTTGATGTCTGTCTGTCTCTCTACCCCCTTCGTCTCTCTAAAATCAATTTTTAAAAAATCATTAATATATCACAGAACACGCCCTGGCTGCTGTGGCTCAGTGGACTGGGCGTCGGCCTGCGAGCCAAGTGTCGCTGGTTCGATTCCCAGTCAGGGCACATGACTAGGTTGCACGTCAGGTCCCCAGTTGGGGGCACGAGTGAGAGGCAACCACACAGTGATGTTTCTCTCCCTCTCTCTAAAAATAAATAAATAAATAAATAAACAAATATATCACAGAACACAATTTAGAAAATACTTCTCTTAGCTGCCTCAGTAAGACAGCAAAATTCTGAGAAGCCTCCTAATTTTTAACCTTCGGACAGTAACCCTTACAAGTGAGAAATAAGTACATATTGGCATCCATAAATTCTGAAACTAATTCAGATGCTAGTTTGTTTAAACTACTATCTTAGCCCTTTTCTTTGTGACTAAAGATATACCTAAAGCTCTTCAATATTTAATGTTGCTCAGAATCAGCCCAAACTCCCAGCCTTCCTGCCACTGACACAAGCGTGGGCCCTCCTCAGGCTCAAGTTATAGAAGCAACCACCTCTGGGAAGCCACCTCTTCTGAGAAGACCTGTAGAACTGTTGTCTTAAGTGCTATGTGATTTTAGGATTGGGTGAGGGTGTGTAGAAGAAAGAAGCCTCAGCCACCAATTGTACTTTTCAAGAAAGCAGAAAAAATACAAAAGACACCGGGAATTATTGGGAGGAAGTACTTTGTTTCAAAAGCTAAAAGAAAACGGGAAACACCATATATATAACCAACAAAGAAATTAACAAGGAGAGAAATAAGCTTAGTACCAGAGCAAGTGTTAAGTACCTGGAACAGATGCAATCCATTAGCATCTGACAGGAAACGAAGCTCTCTATCCAGAAGGTATTCAACTGGAACCACAGACCCCAAACCGACTTTATCTACTAGAGGAGTGAAAGTCTGTGAAGTACAATAACAAGAAATTGATTAGAACTTGGAAGAGAAAATAGCAAATCAACTAAATCTCTAACTTCGGAGAAAATATGCATTGTTATTATTTTTTCACACCAGTAAACACAGATTAAGCTAAAGCATTAAGTCCTTGGAAACATTCTCAGCCCAGCATCTGCCCCTCAAATAATCATAGGACGCAAACTAGCTTTCATTTATAGCTAAATAGGAAAAGAAGAATGAGAAAGTCCTCATTTTTTCCAGGGATCTGGCTAATCTTTTTGCCTGGCTTCAAGAGGGCTAACAACATTAAATTCCCAGAATAAAGAGTTACACCATTATCATCTCTAGAACTCCTAAAATCTTTGTGAGATTTCTAAAATAATCACTGGTAAAATATGCATGAGTACATTTATATTACTGTTTCATAAATAAATAGCCTACAAAGTCACCCAGGGGCCCATATCTGTTTTGAGTTTCTCCTAAAAGTTGAATTGGAAAGTGGCCTTAAAAACAAATGAAAAAAGTGTAGCAAGTGATGATACTGTATAATTAACAGGTAAAAAAATACTTGTTTTGAATATTATTTATTTAATTTGGTTAGCCACAGAAGAATTAGTTTTTAAAAATAAAATCTTTAAAAAAATTTAACCATTTGTGCCAATATTTTTCTAACAAGGATAGATACAAATAAATCAATACTCTCAGAATTAAATTTTATAGCACCATTTTGTCTGATTTAAGAAATCAAAACTTAACAATTAAAAAAAATACTTTAAGCACAAGCAACAAAAGTAAAAATAAACCAGTGGGACTACATCGAACTAACAATGCTTCTGCATAACACAAGAAATGATCAATAAAGTGAAAAGGCAACGTAAGAAACGGCAGAAAATATTTGTAATCATATATCTGATAAGGGGTTAATATTCAAAGCTATGGAACCAATACAACTCAATAGCAAAACAACAACAAACAACGTGATTCAAAAATGAGCAAATCACCCAAATAAACATTTTTCCAAAGAAGATATACAGACGGTACACAAAGAGGGGTTCAACATCACTAATTAGGGAAATGCAAATCAAAACTACAGAGCTATCACCTCAAGCCAGTGAGAATGGCCATCATAAAGACAAAAGATAACAAGTGCTGACAAGGATGCATAGAAAAGGGAACTCCTGTGCACTGTCGGTACAGCTACTATGGAAAATAGTATGGAGGTTCCTTAAAATTTTTAAAATAAAACTACCATATGATCCAGCAATCTCACTATAGGTTATATATCTGAAGGAAATTAAATTGCTATTTCAAAGAGATATGTGTACCACAATGTTCACTACAGCATTATTTACAATAGCCAAGACATGGAAACAACCTAAGTGTCCAGTGATGGATGAATGAATAAAGAAAAGGTGGTCTGTGTATGTGAACATATGAATATTATTCAGCCATAAAAAAGGAAAATCCTGCTGTTTGCAACATGGTTGAAACTTGAGGGCATTATGCTAGGTGAAATAAATCAGAGAGAGAAAGACAAATACTACATAATTGCACTTTTATGTGGAATCTAAAAAAACTGAACTCATAGATACAGAAAGTAGAGTGGAGGCTGTCAGGGATGGGGGGAGAGGAAGAAATAGGTAAAGGTGATCAAAGGGTACAAATTTCAGTTATAAGATGAGCCAGTTCTGGGAATCTCATGTAAGCATGGTGACTATAATTAACAATACTGTAAATCTTAAAAGTTCTCACCACACACACATTAAAAGGTAACAATATGAGTCAATGAATATGTTAGTTAACATTGTGGTAATCTTTTCAAAATATATATGTATATCAAATCGTGTTGTGCACAAACTTATACAATGATACATGTCAATTATATCTCATCAAAGCTGGGAAAAAATAAAATAGTTTCTATGGAAAAAATACTTTAAGGATTACAAATATTGTATCATAGACTTATTACGAGAAAAGACTAAAGATGAAATATTATTTAGGAACAAAAAGTATCAAATATTATCTAATATAAGAAGTTTCAGAAGACACAGGAGAAAAGAGCTCTCTCAGTTTTTGCTTTGGTAACTTTAGAATAAAATTGTGTTAAGGACAAAGCTCGGCATTTGTGGAATTCTAAAGAGTTCAACCATAATTCATAATATAGGAGTAAATATATTTATTCCTAGCCAATAAAGTCACTCACCAGGGCTGGCCACTGTGCAATTGAGACTCGAGTGCCCTGGACAAGGACTGGGTCCTTCCGGGGTGCCCATACTAGAGAGCCTTCCAGCAGAAGCACAATAACTTCTTCAGCGTGAACTTTAACCCAGGAGTGTTGCTTCCAGTTACAGCCATCAAATTCTACAAAGATCTGCAAAAAAAGATAAGCAGTTTGGAGGTCACACTTGAAAAATCTCACACTACTTATATATATAAACAAATATAAACCTCATTTTGAACTGACTAGGAAAAACTCTAACTTGTTTTTAAGTTCTTTTAATGGATTTCAGTAAAAACTAATCTTACTTCAGAGCCAGGTAGCTAGCTAATCTAAGCCTTACTCTGAAAGGGGGAACAGAATGGAGGCATAATTATTCACAGTCAGTAATTTTTAGCTGTGAAACTACTGAAATTTGTAACTTTTAGTTTTCAAATTATATGTATGCACACTAGTTGGGGACTTACTATGTATAAGGCACTGTGCTTGGTTCAGGAATACAAAGAGAAATCTAGCACATTTCCTGGTCTCAAGGAGCTCCTAGTCTAATAGGTAGGAGGAAATCTTCCACACTCCTACTGAAAATGACCATGAACTTTTCTCATTAATTTTTTGAACAGGTGATATATGCATATGATACGAAGTTCAAAAAGATAAACACCGGGAAAACAAAAGTTGCCCTCCTATTTCTGGATTTTTAAAAGTACCACGGCCAGCACAATCTCGTATCTGCCAGCAGAGGCATGCTGTCATCACAATGATGCTTTGCTTCCTCCCAGAAGAGACGCTCCACCTTCTGAGATATGCTTAAGCAGACATTGTAAATTTTTTAAAAAGCAATTTATATTCAATGAAACCACAGTTTTCTAATAAATAGTATGGTTAGGTTTGGCTTTTCCATATAAATTCTGACTTCTGAGCATGTTCAACAAATGCAGCATAAAGGACAGTACATATGCATGTAGGTATCAATATTTAGAATAGATACATCCAGTACCTAAAATATAACTGGTCACAGAAGAAAGGCTAGAGTATTTATTCATATTCCACTTCTTTTTAAAAGAATTTCTGGAATTTTTGGTTTTTGGTAAACACATGCAATATAATGATAAAACATAAATTAGCCCTGGCTGGTGTGGCTCTGTGGATTGAGTGCTGGCCTGAGAACCAAAGGGTCTCAAGGTTTGATTCCCAGTCAGGGCACATACCTGGGTTGCAGGCCAGGTCCCCAGTTGGGGGCAAGAGGCACCACACATTGATGGGGAAACAAGGCTGAGAAAGGGTAAGCATGACTTTTACAGAGAAAGAGACTGAACTACACTATATTTAATATATAAATATATTTACTATGATATACCCATACATGTTCTGGGAGATTAAAACACAACTTCAAGTAATTTATAGGCAACTAGAAAGAGCTGTATTTAAGTGCAGACTCAGGTACCAAGAAAGGCAGTAGTGGCATAATGAACAAAGCTTGGGGCTTATGGTCCAGGTGGCTTGAATTTTCATACTGGCTACAAAACTTGGGCAAGTCACTCTTGCCTCCTCAAGCCTTGGTTTCCCCCTCGTGATAAGACATACCTATCTTACCTCATAGACTGGGTGAGAAAATTAACTGGATTCAAAAGCAGTGTGGCCAATGGCGAAGCATTACTTGGACAACAATATGCCATAAGGTTAACAGAAATAAACCAAAATGAAGTGTGGGAGACATTCAGAGGCAGGAGGGATCACTTCAGGTGTGTAGAGGAACTGATATGGGCTGAGGCCAAAAGAAGTCCTGAGGCCAGGAGCTTCAGCACACTGTGGGGAAGAAGGAGCTGAGGCTAAAACAGACTAAAAATCAATGGGAAAGATCTTGAGTACCGGGATAAAAAGTTTGGGCTTCATCCAGCTGCCTATGGGAGATGTATGTGAATGTGTCTGAGTGCATATAAATGCAATTACCATTAAGAGCTCAAATTGAGGTCAAGATATGAACAGAGCAGTTGGTTTTAGGAAAATTCAGCAGTGGGTGTGGATGGATTAGAGAGGAGAGGGGAAAGTGTATTTTTTTCCTTTAAAAATTTTTTAAATTGAATTTATTGGTGTTATATCAGTTAATAGGTTTCAAGTGTACAATTCTATAATATATTATCTGTACATTGTACTGTGTGTTCACCCCCATAGTCCAGTTTCCTTTTGTCCCCATTAATTCCTCCTTTACCCTCTTCTACCTGTCCCCATCCCCCTAGGGAGTGTTCTTACAATAACCTAGAGTGGGAGCAGGGAGGCTAGGGGGAAACTGACTTATGCCCATGAGAATCCATGAGTCCCATCAACAAGATTGATGACTGGCTGAATATAAGGAAAATTTTAAAAATAATTTAATTTTATTATTTTTTTAAAAAAGATTTTATTTATTTGTTTTTAGAGAGAGGGGAAAGGAGAAAGAGAGGGAGAGAAACATCAATGTGTGGTTGCCTCTCATGTGCCCCCCAACTGGGGACCTGGTGTGCAACCCAGGCATGTTCCCTGACTGGGAATCGAACCAGTGACACTTGGTTCACAGGCCGACGCTAAATCCATTGAGCTACAGCAGCCAAGGCTTATTATTTTTTTATCTTCACCCAAGGACACTTTTTTTCATTGCTTTTTCTTTTTCTTTTTTTTTTTTTTTAGGGGGGGAGGGAGAGAAACATTGGTGTGAGAGAGACATATCAACCCTGTATGCGCCCAGACCCCAGGATCATAGTCCCTGGACCAGGGATCAAACCTGCAATCTAGGTATGTGCCCCGACCAGGAATTAAACCAGCAACCTTTCAGTTATGGGACGATGCTCCAACCAACTGAGCCACACTGGCCAGGGTCAGGAAAATTTTTAAATGACTTGGATTTTGAATCAGAGCCCAGGAGAACAGTGGTGCCATTACAGAATTGATGTAAGGAGAATGCGATGGCTGGAGGGCAGACTACCTTGCAAGCCATGAAAAGGAGCATGGAGTGTTCAAAGCCCAGGCTGAATCTGACCCTGAGTGACAGTACTCCACTGGGCATTACTTAGAGAGGCGGAGGCTCCCTGGTGACTGACAGCTAGGTGCCGTGCTACAGCTCCAAAGTGCCAACCACTTTAAAAATCCTATGAGTCACAAAATTCTAAGTCATACCAACACAAAAATATAAGAACACTAAAAAAAGTAACTGTACTAAAACTGTCTATCCTGGCTGGTTTGGTTCAGTGGATTGAGCGTCGGCCTGCGAGCTAAGTGTCGCTGGTTCGATCTTCCAGTCAGGGCACACCAGAGAAGGAAAACTCTGACTCCAAAAAACCTCCGCTGCCTTGCGGCATACCTCTTCAGGGGAAAGGCTAAGGGAGTAAACCCCGACAGAAAATCCAGAGCCGGAGTCCCTAAGGCGGTTTGACGTTGTAGTCAACACCGGCAACTCCTGCGGCGCACCTGAAGCCAAGCTGTATTGACTCCGTCTTTCCCTTGGACCCTTCAGCTGCGAAGAGAGGGGGGTCTGCTGCATGGGCAACAGCAGACCCTCCATATCACCCTGCCCAGGCTCTGTAGCTTCAGCTTCACTGGAGAGGACACTCCAGCGTCATCGCAAGATGTCGATTCAACACGGGAGGAGACAGATACCGTGTCACTCCCGAGTCGGACTGCACAACCATTCTCGGCGGTGCAGATAGACTCTTAAGAAGCTACACCATCGTCTCTCGAGACGGACGGCTGCCGATACCGATACGATACTAAAACTGTCACAATTTTTATTTTTTGTACATAAGAACTTAAACATTAAAAATAGGCCCTGGCTGTTGTGGCTCAGTGGATTGAGCGTCGGCCTGCGAGCCAAGTGTCGCTGGTTCGATTCCCAGTCAGGGCACATGACTAGATTGCACGTCAGGTCCCCAGTTGGGGGCACGAGTGAGAGGCAACCACACAGTGATATTTCTCTCCCTCTCTTTCTCCTTTCCCCTCTCTCTAAAAATAAACAAACAAACAAATAAATAAATAAAAAATAATAATACAGTATTCCCTCACTTATCGTGGGTATTATGTTCTAGACACACACCCCCCGCGAAGTAGGAACCTTACATCTATTCTACACTCTTAAACCTATGTAACTTTAACAACATACGTATACAGTACCACAAAATCCCACGATACAGTGAAAAATCTGTGATAAATAATTAAATATAATATTTTTAAAATCCCGCGATACAGTGAGGCCGCGATAATTGAACCACAATACAGAGAGGGACTACTGTATTCAGAAAACCTGTCATCATATATCTGAAAACATCACGGAAAAGCTGAAATATTTGAAAACCAGATTTCACCTAATTTAAGGGCAATTATCTCTTAACCAGCCTGGGCAAAGGATAAGGAATCAAATGTTTAACCCGACAACAACCACAGTACTGTTTGTTCTGGGAATCAAACAACAGCTCCAGGTGAACAATATGGAATGTGGATGGATAATATGTAAACCTGTTCTGCCAGCAGTGAGGCTTACTTCTGGTCCTAGAATTCTGCCTCACCTGCAACTAGAGTAATGTTAGGAGTCAGAACATGAAAGGTGAAGAATCATTTCAGATAAAAGTACATAGAACATTAACTAGTAAAACGGCAGTTATCAGGCTCCAGGACAGGAAAGGGATATAAACTAACAAAATCAATGGTAGTGGTTGGGCTAAGTCAGAAATGGTCAAGGCAAGTTGATAATCTGAACAGAAGAGGACTGAAACAGTTTTGAGTTGATTTTTTAAAGTCTTAATTTCTTTTTTCAATTAGAGTGAAAGTAGCAAATAGCACTTCATGCTGTCTAGCTAGAACCCAAGGACAAGATTTAAAATATCTCATTAGTTAAGAAGAGTTAGTGGTAAAACTCTTGCTTTCATTTCAAAATTCCTTTTATGGCCTACATGTGATTTACATTCATTTTAGTGACGTTAAGCTCAAATGAATTCTTTTTTTTTAAAGTATATTTAATTGATTATGGTATTACAGTTGTCCCAATTTTTCTCCCTTTTGCCCCCCTCCACCTGGTACCTGCCTTCCCTCCCGGGATCCCCCCCGACCCCCTTGTTCATGTCCATGGGTCGTGCATGTAAGTTATTTAGCTTCTCCATTTCCTTTATTATTCTTAACATTCCCCTATTTTATACCTACCAATTATCCTTCATAATTACTATACCTTTTCCCCTTCTCCCTTCCTGCTGATAACCCTCCATATGATCTCCGTATCTGTGATTCTGTTCTTGTTCTAGTTGTTTGCTTGGTTTGTTTTTATTTTTTAGATTCAGTTATTGATAGCTGTAAGTTTGTTGTCATTTTAATGTTTAGTTTTGATCTTTTTCTTAAGTAAGTCCCTTTAATATTTCATATAATGGCTTGGTGATTATGAACTCCTTTAGCTTTACCTTGTCTGGGAAGCACTTTATCTGCCCTTCCATCCCAAATGATAGCTTTGCTGGATAGAGTAATCTTGGTTGGAGGTCCTTGCTTTTCATCACTTGGAATACTTCTGGCCAGTCCCTTCTTGCCTGCAAAGTTTCTTTTGAGAAATCAGCTGATAGTCTTATGGGAACTCCTTTGTAGGTAACACTTTTCTTTTCTCTTGCTGCTTTTAAGATTCTCTCTTTATCTTTAGCCTTTGGCATTTTAACTATGATATGTCTTGGTGTGGTCCTCTTTGGGTCCAACTTGTTTGGGACTGTCTGTGTTTCCTGGACTTGTATGTCTATTTCCTTCACCAAATTAGGGGAGTTTGCTTTCATTGTTTTTTCAAGTAATTTTTCAGCTTCTTGCTCTTCCTTGTCTCCTCCTGGCATCCCCATGATTCAGATGTTGGCATTTTTGGAAATGTCCCATAGTCTTCTTATTCTTTTGTTTTTTTTTGAATTCTTGTTTCTTCATTCTGTACTGGTTGACTGCTTATTTTGTCCTTATGTTCCAATTCATTGACTTGAACCCTGGCTTCCTTCCCTTCACTGTTGGTTCCGTGTGCATTTTTCTTTATTTCACTTAGTGTAGCCTTCATTGCTTCCCTTATGCTTTTGCCATGCTCGAACCGTTTTGATCTATTCTTTCATTTGGGCCATACTCCTTTGTCTCCTCAATTTGACAGTCTCCCTATGTTTGCTTCTGTGTATTAGGTAGAGCTGCTGGACCTGTTATGTTGTAAGGGGCAAAGCCTTAGCTATTCATCAGTGCAGGGAAGGGTCAGAGAGAGAACAATGCCATTTGCTTGGCACTTGCCCCTTTTCCAGTCACTTCATCTACTTCCCGTATGCAACTGGTACCCTTCGAGCTGTTGCCCTGGTGATGGTTCCCAGGGTGGGGGGGTTTGTGTATGTTTTAGGACTGTGGGACCCTCTAAATGAGCTCTACTGAGAGACAGGCAGTTTCTTCCGCCACCTCAAACCCCACTGGTTTTCACACCCGGAAGCTATGAGGCCCCGCCCCACCACTGTGCTATAATTGTGAGCTGTGTGGTCTAGCCTGGGGCTAGGATCACTCCCCAGGTGTCCTTCCTGGCTTTTATCTACCACTTGAGAATGTGGAACCCCAGCTTGCGGGCCCCAGCTGCTGCCTTGCCACCAATGCCTCGCCTCCACCACAACACATCCTCTCTGTCCAGGTTCCCCGTCTCTACCACTCCTACCCATCTGGATGAATGTTTCTTCTTTAAATCTTCGGTTGTCAGCCAGGTCCCCAGTTGGGGGCATGCAAGAGGCAACCGATTGATGTTTCTCTTTCTTCCTCCTTTCCTCTCTCTCTAAAAATAAATAAATAAAATATTTAAAATAATAATAAAATAAAACAAATCTTTGGTTGTCAGACTGCCATACAATTCAATTTTCTGGCAGTTCTTGTTTCTTCTTTGTTTTGAGGTAATAATCCTTACAGTTGTGCGAGGAGGCAAAGTGTGTCTACCTATGCCTCCATCTTGACCGGAAGTCCTCAAATAAATTCTTTAAAAATTAGCCTTGGCTGGTGTGGCTCAGTGGATTGACCACTGGCCTGCGAACCAAAAGGTTGCTGGTTCATTTCCCAGTCCGGACATATGCCTGGGTTGCAGGCCAAGTCCCCAGTTTGGGGCATGCAAGAGGCAACTGATCGATGTATCCCTCGCACATCGATATTGATGTTTCTCTCCGTCTCTTTCTCCCTCCCTTCCCCTCTCTGTAAAATAAATAAAATCTTTAAAAATCAAATAAGGTACCCTAAATTTGATAAAATCAGACAGCAGTAATGTGAGAATATAAGCCTTCATGTTTATCAAGTAATCATGTTATCATCAGTTTGGATTCTGGTTCTCTCTATAAGGCCATTCTTACTACAATTAATAAAATTATTTTATTCAACTACTCAACAAGAACAGAATGCCTCTTATATATGTGTGTGCAGCACCAAGAGAATCAGGTAAATAAAGTAGAACTTGGCAGGAGGGACTCAAACCCTAGACAAGCCAACAAGAGAGATACGTAAATTTTTACAGAGCTATGTAATAAGGGCAATAATTAAGATTTTAACATGCTTTGTTAGTCTTGAGAAGGCAAATGGCTTGGGAGACTAGAAAAGTTTCACAGAGGAGGCAGCAGCATACAAGCTGGGTCTTAAAAGAGAAGCTGCATTATTCTGGCAGAGAAGGTAGACTTTCCAGCAGACACTAAAGCAGAGAAACATATAAGACTGAATGCTCTAGGAGCGGGGGGAGAGTACTAAGTAAGCTGTAAAGGGCTTTGATTGGCATGTTAAAAATATAATAAATTAAAACCCAGCAGAGTGATTTTTTGTTGATCTTTTAAAATTTTTAAAATTGATGAGATTTGTTGTTCCGCTTATTTATGCATTCATTGGTTGCTTCTTGTATGTGCGCTGACCTGTGATAGAAACTGCAACCTCACTCTAAACTACTGAGCTACCCAGCCAGAGTCTGCTGATTTATTTTTAATGTGCATCTTTAGATAGTGTCTATGCTCCCCAGTTGTCAATCCCCCTTACCCCTCTTGATCTTTCACCCAGCTGTGTCTCACAAGCCTGGTCTCTGGATATGTGTGAGTTTACGTTGCCTGCTACAGGCCTTGGAGGAGCCACTGATAGTTTATATTTTATAATTAGGTAAAAGGATAAACAGACTTTAATCATACTATGGAGTAACATAGAATTTTTAAAATGTGGTGTATCTAAAAGACTAATGTGAAAATAACTCCAAGATATATTATATGGAAAAGAGCAAGTTGCAGATTATTAGGAGGGGGTGGTTGGGGGACAGGAGGAGGCTTGGGATAGGAGGGTGTGAACCCTAAGTAGGGGATGTGAGGGTAGACACCTACTAAGAAGGGCTTCAAGTGACTTAGTGGGCTCAAATTGTTAAAAACTACCTAGGAGCCATTTCTGCACAGGGACCTCTCACACTACCTGTACTTCATGGAGAAGCCTGTGCTGAACTGCCTGCCTCCTCAGTTTCTGCCACCTGAGCCAGCCCTTATACAGGAGTTCCTGGAATCTATTTCTTTATTTTTAATAAGATTTTTCTGATTTTCTTTCGACAACTTTTTTAGAGCGAGGGGAGGGGAGGGAGAAAGAGAGAGAAACATCAATGTATGGTTGCCTTTCGCACACCCCCAACCCGGCACCCGGACCACAACCCACACATGTGCCCTGACCGGAACCAAACCAGCAACCCTCTGGTTCACAGTCCGGCACCCAATCCACAGAGCCACACCAGCCAGGGCTGGAATGTCTTTCAACCAATAGGACTTGAGGCTTTCTCCATTCAGTCAGAGCTGTGCAACTCTGACCAACCTGAGCAGCTCCATTATGACCAATCAGGACAGTGCCTTTTGGACCAAACTGTGAGGATTTTGGAGGGACCAAAGGGAGGGACTCTAGTCCAAAGGAATACAATTTCCCTTTCTACCAAATGCTGCATTTTCCTGGCTGGGCTGAAACACCAAAGCGAAGGGGGCTGTAGAGCTGTGCTATACAGCTGTGCTGTATCACAACTGAGCTGTTTTGCATAGAATAAAATTTCCTTCTTCATCGCAAATTGGGGATTCCTGTTGGCATTGAAATTGAACCAACGACCAGCAGCTGACGAGGGATAATACATTTTTGGTCTTGTCAGCAAATGCTCTTTCTCTTTTTCCTTTAAAATATGTAGTCATATCTTACTTTTATAATTAAACTTCTTAAAAAGGAAAGAATTAACTTCAGGATCAGGTTGGATTAATCATAGAGGAAAGAAACTAGAGACAGGAAGACCAATTACAAGGCAATGATAGCCCAGGAAAGATGAAAAAGACCTAAATCACTAAGACTACATGAATGGAAAGCAAAGTATATTTTAAAAATTAAGAGATAAAAATAACTGGATATGGTGATGATTGTGAGAAGGTACTGGAAATGGAAGACTAACTCCCAAGGTTGTTAAATTTTCTTTTCCAATTTTCCTACCTACATTCTAAACAAAATATAAATTCTGTTACAAATGACTTTATAAAACTAGTATATCTTGACAGCCAAGGTGCAGAATAAATGCATGTCTAGAATACTGCTGTTTTCAAATAAAATATAATTTTCCATAGTTTCTAGATCAAGAGATAGTTTTCTGAGAGTGCATCTTCACTTTAGTACATTTAGAGAAAAAAATAAAAGAAATAACTTTCTAACAATCATCCCCAATTTCTTCTGTTTTTTAATATCCTCAATAAATTAAAGTACCTGAATAGCACAGGAATAACCGGAATCAAAACTGAAGCATATACAGTGCTTTTTAGGGGCTGTGCAATCATAAAGATCTACATTTGCATCCCAACTTCCCTATTTCTTAGCATGTAGCCAGGAGCAAGTTACTTTAGCCTCTTTGAGCCTCACTTCCTTTCCTATAAATAGGTACAGTTTAAGTACCTCAAAGGATTGTCATAGGATTAAATTAAATAAAAGCACAAAATGCCTACCATACCATGTGGCTCCTGATAAGCATGCATTCCTTAAGCAAACTCATGCTACTGGTCAGATTACAGACCTGGTATGACTTAAAGAAAGAAAAAACTTACTATTGTTATATCAAGAATCTTAAAGATATGTATGTCTCCATAATACCAATCCTGGCATTAATCCTAGGAAATAATCCTAAACATAGAAAAGACTTTATTCACAAAAATGTTCATCACGGAATTATTCTTAAAGCCTAAACTCTACAACAATTTCAATATCCAATAGAAAGGAAACAGTTAAATATATTATCCAGCCAATAAAAATTACAAGATTTTGTTAGAGCACTTATTGTTTTCCTTTCGGCTGTGAAAGGAATACATGTTACCTGTGGAAAATAAAAAAGAACCAAGAAAAGTAAAATCACCCATAATACAAAAGTTTTTAGTAACAAAGGAAAATAATTGCCACATTAAGTGAAAAAGCAAAACTCAAAATTGAAAATACAATATTCACCTTTAAACAATTCTAAAAAAAAATTAGTAGATTATGTTCAAAATATAAACAGCAGTTTCTAATGGGATGTGACACTACAGAAACTATTTTTCCTTATTATTAAAAAAAGTCTACATTTTGTATAATTAGCATGCATTATTCAAGTATCAGAAAAACAAAACATTTAGAGCTTCTAATTTAACAACCCAAATGTAATCACAAAAGCTAATAGACAATGTACCTTGGGTTGGGGTCCCAAATATGATTCCAATAATATCAAGACAAAAAAAATTAGTAGTGAGTCTGTATTAAAAAATATATATAAAAAGAAAAAGCTTAAAGATCAATCATAAACACCTTATAATAGGGAATCGTAAGAGTAGAAATTCCATAATAAATCAGAAGTGAAAATTAAACCTAATACTGACTTCTGAATGTTTTATTTTTTAAGACAGGGTGGTCAGAGATGGCCTTTTAAAATAATAATAGAGAAATGCATGTGCTTCCTGCTCTTGATGAACTTAAAATCTAGTAAGGGAGATAAGTTATATATCTTGTTATTTAAATGTAACAAGAAAATATAAGGCCCTGGCTGGTGTGGCTCAGTAGATAGAGCGCCACCCTGCAAACCAAAACGATGCCTGTTGGACTCCTGGTCAGGGCACAAGGGCACATGCCTGGGTTGCCGGCCAGGTCCCTAGTTAAAGGCCTGTGAGATGCAACCAACCCATGTTTCCTTCCTTCTCTTTCTCTGTTCCTCTAAAAATATTTATCTTTCTAAAAATAAATAAATAAAATCTTTAAAAAAGAAAAGAAAGAAAATATCAGATAAAAATTCCAAAATGATATCCACAAAGTACTAAAGGAGCAAAGAAAAAAAAGAATGACGGTGTGGATTCAGAAAGGCTTTAAAGAAATGATGGAAAATAGAACAGATAGGCTTTCTTTTCTCTTTATAGGATTTCAATGGATGACAACATTAAAAGCAAGGGGTAGTCCTGGCTAGTGTGGCTCAATGGATTGAGTGCTGGCTTGCTAACTGAAAGGTTGCTGGTTCAATTCCCAGCCTGGGCACACATGCCTGTGTTGGAGGCCAGGTTCCCAGTTGAGGGCATTCTAGAGGCAACAAATTGATGTATCTTTCCCGTATCAATGTTTCTCTCGCTCTCTTTCTCCCTCCCTCCTCCTCTCTCTCACAATAAATAAATAAAATCTTTTTTCTTTTTTTTTTTAAAGCAAAGGGTAAAGCAGGAACGAAACAATGGCAACCAGAAAGTACTGAAAGTGGAGGATCACCAAATCAAGGCTGTTTGCTGTAAATATCCTTTGGCAACCCCCAATTTTCCTTGTCTGATTTCTTTGCACACCAAGGATCCTTCTTATCTGTAATTTAGTCTCTTGAATAGACGAGCAGGGGGCATCTCTGGATAGGTATATTTCCCACTGTAAAATAACCTTACATGTGGATTTACAAATCAATCTCCAGAGACTTTGGTTAGTGCGACTCAATCCCCTATGGCCTGATTACCCCTGAAGACACACAAGAAACAGAGTTTCTGCCATCACAAAACTGAGTCATTACTAAACAGAGAAGGTTTTACCCTTCTACAGATAGGGTAAAAGACACTGGTAGGAGGGAGAGTGGGAGGGGGGTGTGGCTAACCACCAACCTGTCAAAGGCAGTGGAAAATTGAGAAGCAGCAACAGGTGTTGGGTCCCCCAGGCCTTGTGGAAGCAAAGCCTACAAGAGCCCACCCCAGCTGTTGTTGAGAAATCACTAACAACAGAAAACACCATGTTACTTATCCACCATTTAGGAGGGGAAACTAAATCAACGAGAACAAGTTGGGGATGAGAACCAAGGAGATGAGTACGTACTAATGAAAGAAACAAGCCCTTGGCAGGTGGGGAGTTAGTGAAGCAACTCTTAGAAACAAATGGGTAATTAAGAGGAAAGATCTGATTGTTAGTAAAGGGAGAGGACAGGACGCTGGACAAATGACCAGTGTATAACGTGTGCAATGCTGAAACAAACAGAATGCAAAGACAAAAGAGCTATTAAAATTACACACATATAAGACAAATTTTAAAAAGTATGTACAAATCACTTGAGTGCCTGAAAAACTCAATGGTGGTCCAATGTTTTAAAAACAGACCCTCCTGCTCTAAGAAAGCTAAGATGAAAAGTGTGCTTAGAGGACTTGACTTAAATGTTAAATATTCCTTTGTAAAACCTCACTTTATTTAAAGTTCTCTAAATCATACACTGATCCACAAAAACATATTCTATTTACTTTAATAAACAGAGCATGATATTAGATATCATTCATTTAACTTTTGAAATTATAGGGAAGAAAAGGACAGTTAGGGATAGTTATTAAAAGCCATAAACTCCCATTTCAATTAGGCCTTAAGGTCTATGTTTGTTTGAACATAGGTTGAAAATAAATACTAACGAACTGCTCTCTGCAAACATGGTACTATCCTGGACCTGGCTATAGTTATCAGGTAACTAGAAACAAAGTAGGGAGGTATTTATTTTAAAGGCCACCTAACCTGAGACAAAGAGGAAAGGCTGGAGGATGAGGCATGCATGCATAAATAAATAAATAAATAAGGCAGATGCGCTTTCACGCCTCTTGGAAGATCCCCAGATAGAAAGAAACATGGTACTAGCTCAACACTGCTACAATTATTACATTATCTTGAATCAAAGGAAAGAAGTATTTTAGAGTCCACTTTTCTCCCAGATAAAGATGAAAGATTAAGGCATAAAAAATAAGTCAGATATACTTTTACTCTTCTTGCAAGTTCTGGATAGCTGAGATAGCTAAGATACACATTCAAAACAAATCAATGCTACCAAAAGCATCATTTAATTCTACCATACAGCAGTTTATTTAACAAAGTTGGTGCTGTCACAACTGGTTAAAGGTAAAAATAAATACATGAAAATATTAGAAAGAAATTTTGAAGAACATTTATATAGGCTCAAGATGGGGCAAGCAAGTAAACCCAGAAGCCATTAAGAATGATGACATAAAAATTGTATTTTTCTGTATGGCAAAGCAACCCATGCACAAAGTCAAAAGACAAATAAAATAATTGCAACAAACTTCACAGGCAAAGGTGTTAATATAGCTAATATGCACAGAAGTTGTACAGAGTGATAAGACAACTCATTTTTTCAAATGGGCAAAAGACAGGTATAAATAACTCATAAAATAAATGTAAAAGGCCAATAAACACAGAAAAACGCTAGTGGTCATAAAAATGCTAGATATTATTTTTCACCCATCAGATTGTCAAAAATGACAAAGCCAAAGACACCAGTGATACCAGACTAGGGGACACAAGCATTGCATGCATACTCTGCTGGTGGGAGTATCAAATACTATAATCTTACTGGAAAATAGCCAGGCATTACCTAAAAAAATAAAAAATAGATACATATGGCTCGTATATTCCTAACTCGACAATCCCACTCCTGGATGGCTGAACTACAGAAACAAAAAACCATGATTACATAGAGATATGTACAAGTATATTAATCACAGCACTCTGTGTAGTGCCAAATATTTTAAATAACTTGAATGTCCATCAAACAGGGGAAGAATTGAATAAATTTTGGTACAGCCATGTTATGGAATATAATGTAAGTACCTAAAAAGATGAATAAGATCTATAGGTACTGATGCCCATGATGTAATGTTAAGTGGCAAAAAGAACATAAGCAGGCTATAGATACTGTGCAGTATGCCATTTGCTTGAAAAAGAAAAAGAAAGATGAGCAAAGCCTTCTTTGGTAAGGGGGAGCTAGTTAAGAATGAATATTGCTGGCTTTTCCTGCTATACTTTTGGTTGTTTGGCATTTTGCAAAATGTAAGTTTTGCTTTTGTAACAATAAAAGAAAAACCCACTTCTTTTTGGTCTTTTTTTAAAAAATCAACCATACCAACATCTGTGAAGGTCCCACAGTCTATACAACTTATATGGACCAATAATGATTTAGAAACATAAAGAGGACACTAAGTCAGAAAAATTCAAAATAAATATATATAAATCAATTAGACTAATTCTGCAACAAACTTTAAAAAAAATAACAGGCTTATTTTGAAATATAAATAAAGCTACTCTACCATGGAGGGGGGTAGGGCTGTTTTCCTACTTAATCTAAAAATCTTAGTAGTTGTCAGCATGGCTTTGATGATGACGATGCTCACCTATAGACCCTTATCAACAAAACTTCCAATCAACAGGATCCTGACTTTCCTTTTCTTCAAATTTCATTTTAAGGTAGTACATAGCTTTGGTGCTGTTTTCCAAAAAAGTGTTCATTACATGGGTCGGGACTATAGTTTGAAAGATTTCTGAATCAGATAGTATTTAGAAAGAGAATATTAATGGAACCTAAAATTGAAAGGTATTTTCAATCACTTCAGAAACTCATTCATCCAACCCTCAATTACTCATCCTTAACAGGGGGCGCCCTGCTACGCATTACTCAAAACCAAGCATGCCTGAAAACATCTTAAACATAGCTGAATGAAGATCTGCCCAATCACAGGCCAGCTGCTTGCAAACTCCACCCTTGAGTACAGGAAGAACACTTCTGATTGGAAGACGGTTGTGTTTACTACGGTGTGTGGTGCAAACTGGAAAGACCCACATGTCTAGGGTCCAAAGGAAAGCTCTTTAATGAAAAATGGAAACAAACGGCCAATTCTGATCCTATACTAGTCATTGTCAGTAACAGAACCTCATCACAGCAACAATAATTCTGGAGCAATTTTGCAAACTGGTGAAAATTTCTAAAGGCTCTAGGTTTTGTTGTGGTGTTTTCTCATCTATGTCCCTTGCTATACATACAAGCATAGTTTATTCTCAAAACCCAAATCTGCCTTTGCTTCTATATGCATACACTCCACGCAAGACCTTAATATCCAAGAATCACTCTAACTTTTTACTTGGTTTGAGAAATGAATTCCATGGGCCCAACAGTAAAAGTATTCAGTATTTAGCTTAATAGGTGTTCAGCATCTCAGTAAGCTTCAAAAACCTCTGCCCGTATGGAGCCCAGGAAACAACAAAGTGCATGGGTAGCCATTTCAGGTGCAGAGCATATTACTAATTCATGTAATGGAGGAAACAAGTACAATATAAAATTCAGAATGAAAAGCTAGGCCTTTGATCAAAGTTTGCAAACAATGGTGGATCTCAAGTATGTTTTGCATTCAAGGGGGTAAATTACTGGATCTGAGAGGAACAGCTCTCCCCTATCTCAACCTAGAAAGCAATCTTCTAAAGAAAGCACAGCGGAATTTAAATGTAAATCTCCCTAATCATCATCCTTATACCCTTATATTCCTGATACTCTTACAAATTTGCCTCACTGAAGCCTCATAAATATCCAAGCAGCCTTTTTTAATGTAGCATGGAGAAAGATCAAAGCAAATGAACTCAAACAGCAGAAGAAAAGCCTAAACCGGCTCCAAGTCAACCCAGAGAGCTTACAAATGGGGGCGGAGGGGTGGCGGGGGCAAGGCGGGGAGGTGCCTAACACAGCTGATCAACAGAAAACTAACAGAAACCCACGAATTGTGTCCGCCTTTATAGCGAATAAAATCTGCAGAAGCAAGTTCACCAAGAAAATTTACCTTTTTCCTGCTGATCTATCACATTCCGAAAGAATCTTCTTATTTTTCATAGTCTTATCTCAACAGAGAAGCTGGGGCCGCTATCAGAATGAGGAACTCAAGAGGCTTGCCAAAGCTCAAAGACAGTATTTTTTTCGCCACATTAACAAAAATAGCACATCATGGTCACAAAAGCTAGTTAAGTTCTATTACTGAACAACTTCAATCACAAGATACACCAAGGCATTTTAAATAAAATGCGGCCAAGGTATACAACACAAAGTTTCAAAACAAAACCTCTCCCAAGGCTGGGGGAGTAGCCGAGCTGAGAGCAAAAAAGCACCACCATTCGGCTGCTAAAACAGACCTCAAAGTTATCAAAAACAGCCACAACTGCAGCTCCTGTCACCCAGAAGGGCAAAGAGCGGAGCCGGATAGAGTCCCGAGAGCTGGCCTTTCTGGAGACCGCCAGACCGAGCCCGGTTCAGACGAGGAGGAAGTAACTGCCAGATTAAAAAAAAGCCCCGAACAGCTCCCACTGCAGTCTCTGTGCCGCTCACAACTGCCCACATTCCCGCCCCACTCGAGGCTGCGGGAGGAAGGGAACAGGGCGCAAGTCTCCAGAGAGAGGCTGGGGATTACAGGTCCGCGTCTTGCAGAGAGCAGCAGCAGCACCAGCACCAGCTGAACTCTGAGGAGCCCGGGGACACAGGGTTCGAGAGCCAGCTCCGAAGCCGTGTTGCGGGGGGAGGAGGGTAGCTGAAAAAGGGTCGCTCAGGAGGCGGGGCGTGCGGGGTGGAGGCAGCAGCTTCTGGCGTCCTGGCCACCCCCCCGGGGGAAACCGGGGCACGCACCCCGACGCGGAAGCCATGCCGGCCAGAACTCGGGGTTCTGAGGATCCGGTGGGGGGCGCTGAGGAGATCTGGGGGCGCGGAACTGGGTCACCCCCACCCCACCGCCCCCTCACAAAGGCCCCCGGGGAGGCCGCCCGCAGGCCCCGCAGCCCCGGCCTCGAGTGCCCGCCTCGGCCGTCACTCACCGCTAGGTCCTGGGGCACCGCCCCGCTCATGGCCCGCACCGTGCCGGCCCGCCAGGCCCGAGTGCGCAGCACAGGCCCCGGATCTCCTCCCGTTGCTGCCGCCGCCGCCGCCGCCGCCGCCGCCGCCGCCGCGGGCACCGAGGCCGAAGCCGAGGCCGCGGTGTCCGCGAACAGAAGCAGCAGACGCTTGCCCACTGGGGAGGCCGCTGCGTCCGCCATCGCCAGGGCCGGCCGGACCCGCGCTCCCGCCCGCCGCCTCCCACCACCTTCGCCGCCGAGCGCCCGATCCGCCCGCAAGGCCTCCCTCCGCACCACCCGCGGCCGCGGCTCCCCCCCACCCCCCCAACAGCCACCACCAACCACCGGCGCCGCGCAGCGCCCCCGGTGGCCGGGAGCGGAGCTGCAGCCCGGGCCCCGGCACAGCGCCCCCCGCGCTCCGGAGCGGGGTGGCTGCTCCGGGCCCCTTTCAGCGCTCCGCCCCAACCTCCCCAGGGCCTGCAGTGCCCCCTGCGTCAAGGAGGGGAATTGCAGTTCCCGCAGGGGTGGGGAACTGGGCGGGTCCTGCAGTCCTGCAGGGCACCATCCTAATTCCAACCTTCCTTCTGGGGGTCCCATATCTGAGAAGGTTTTAGCTTACTATCCTCAGACACCAAAGACTTTTAATGGGGTCGAGGGGCTGTGGGGCAAGGTACCTAGAGAATGAATGTTTTGAGCTGAGAAGTTAGCACCCCAATACCTATTGATTTCCTATCGTGAAAACGTGTGCTACCTTTTCTGTCAGTGTTTTAGGAAACTCCTCCCCATTGGTCCATCAGACAATATCTTCTCACTGGCCTATAACATGCTACCACCCCATTCTACACGACCATGACTTCATAGGTTCCTTTTCAACTGACCAATGTGTTACATCCATTGGATGTGATAATGCCACCCCTTCACTGGCTGAAGTCCAATGAGCTTCCACCATCTATTGGTATTCTGACTTAAACCCACTGAGCCACTTCCCCTTCCAAGTCTGCCAATGTTATTAAGTACAGGTGTTTCTCAAGTCAACTCTTAAAAGGAATTGGAGATTATTTTCTTTGGTTCAGTAATAGTACTTCATCTTACCATGGAAGTAGTGGGGCTGTGGACAAAGAAAACCCTACCACTTCAATCTGAATTACATTAAGTGTGAGAGCGTGCTAGCTCCTATTAGAAAAAGGGCTGTAGTAGAGAGATAACTGAATTTTTTGCTTAGGTTGTTTTCACACCACGCAATGGGAAACCTCAATCTTTAATGTTGGTAATGTCAGAGACTAGCACAGGATTGGTGGTCTTATGGATGCAGAGAATGAGTATACAAACCAGGAAGATAAAGGGTCTAGTAATAACCCATGACTGTTACCCTAAAAGCAGCTACTTCTTTCACAGATCTGCCCTATAGACAGGAAAGAGCAGTAACTGGTTCTTTCTCCACGACTAATGTGCCTACCCAGTACCCTGTCTACAATCTTGTCTTTACCCTTGACCTACTTTGCTTGTAGCATATTGGGGGCAGGTACAAAACACCTAGGGAAGTGAGTCTAGAACTAATCCTGTGGAGCACCAAGGAAACATTTCCTTAGAACTTCCATTTCCCATAGGCAAC
Organism: Furipterus horrens; assembly: GCF_987537825.1. Classification (NCBI taxonomy): domain Eukaryota; kingdom Metazoa; phylum Chordata; class Mammalia; order Chiroptera; family Furipteridae; genus Furipterus; species Furipterus horrens. Next base: position 75,452,802 of record NW_028327180.1, read on the forward strand.
CTGAGGCCTAAGAATATTTTCCTTGGCCAAGAGATACCTCATAAAGTGCATGGCCCACAAGTTGTAGTTAGCAGGAGAGGAATAAGGGTGAATCCATATAGGATCTAGCTTGCAACTTTTCTATCAAAATTCTTCACTGGAATTTTCTCTTGTGTGGAGCTCTAATTACTACTCCAGTGTTCAAAACTGGCTTCTCACAGCATCAGAAATAGAAATGTGCCTAAGCTCAGAGCTGAAAAGGCAAAGATGGAACATTCATTCAACAACTATGGCAAGTACTTTGCATGTGCCAGTAACTTTTCAGAGTGTTGGGGACACAATACTAAATAAAACAAAAGAATGTAGTTTACATTCTTTCCTGGACTTTAGGAATGGTAAAGGAAATCACATTTGGCCTTAAATAAACAGTAGAAAAACTAAACAAAAAATTGAATAAAAAGGAAAATGGTTGGGGGAGTCATTTTAGATGTTCAAATTTTACCCCTGCTCAAACAGCAGATGAAACAAAATAGCAGTTTTGAAGAAAGAAAAAAACCTATAATGCTGAGTTGAGTTGCTTTAACTGCATGCCATTGCTCCACCCCACCCCTAAGCCCCTCCCTTTGTTTCCAGGGCAGGTGACAACTCCCACTCTTTCTAGTGTATTTTCATCCCCTCAAAGGTTTCTGCTCCACCCAGACCCACCTTCCCCACCCCACCTCAGCCCCCACCCCAACACCCCCTTCACTCCTTTCCCTCCTCCCACCCTCCTCCCCTACCACCCATGTGTTGAACCAGGCAGTCCCCACTTCCACTGTGCACCTCTTCTTCCCCACCTGCACCACAAACACACACACAAAAAGGTTTTTGCCCCAGGTAGTCAAGCCAATCCTGTCTGCTTGCACAGTTCATTGGTATTCAATGATGAGTGCTACCAATTCGAAGCAGGAAACTGGGACGAAGGCTAAGCAACTTGACTCTTCTTGCTGCCTGGCAAGTCAGCACCAAATTGGTAAAGAAAGGCTATGCCTTAGGGACAGAGGCTCCTGCCTGGATCTCTAAGCAACTACACTTCACCCACACACATTGGAAGAATGCTAACGTAGAGAGAAGAAAGGGTGTAATAGAAAGGTCTAAAGAAAGTGAGCCACACAGTTTCTTTCAGCAAATGAACATTCCAAATTGAAGCATTAGGGAAAATATCACCTTCTAGGGCAAAAGAGAAGCTCTGATGGTTGGATAATTTTACAAAGTATTATTTTTAGGATGCAGAAATTGCCTAGGTCTTTGGAATCTGAATTCTGATGACTAAATCTCCACCTCTCCAGTTTATAACTTGTGAAAACTTTTTTTAAAAAAGGAGAATACTGCCCTGGCTGAGGAGCTAAGTTGGTTAGTGTCATCCTGATACAAGGTTTTGGGTTTGACCCCTGGTCAGGGAACAAATAAGAACCAACCAATGAACGTATAAACGGGCAGAACAAATTGATGTTTCTCTCTTTAAAAATAAATAAATTAAAAAACTTAAAAAAATTTTTTTTGTTAAGTTTCGCATCCTGCCTTCTCCCACTTCCCAAAGCCTACAAACCAGTCTAGACAAGTCCATGCCTGCACAATCAAGCATTCTCAGGGAACTAGAATATCTTAATACTTCAACTTGTTGGAAGTGAGAATAACAGCAGAGCCCTGACTGGCATGGTTCAGTGGGTTGGGCGTTGTCCCTGTAAACCAAAAGGTCGCTGGTTTGATTCCCAGCCGGCACATGCCTGGGTTGCGAGAGGCAACCTATTAATGTTTCTCTCTCTCTTCCTCCCTCCCTTCTCACTCTAAAAATAAATAACATCTTAAAGAGAAAAACAAAAACAAAAAAACCAGAGAATAGGAGACTGGTATAAATACTAGGGAAATAGACCAAATCAGACTGTCAGAAATAACCAAGGCCTTAACAGAAGCCTGGGCCACAAGGATAGGACTGCTGTGGTCTCAAATGGCTAGGGACCAGATACTGCCCTGGAAGGGCAAAGTCCTAGCTATGCCATAGAGAAAGGGGCTGGAAGAGTTAGGTGGCCCTCTCCCAGCTTTCTCCTTGCCTTTCTTTGTGGAGAAAGGAAGAAGACACTGTAAAACACAATGTTGCTTGGGAAAATGGATTATTCTAATAAAACTTTATTTTTTTCAAACACAGCCACAGAGGCAGGACCTCATGTTTAACACACACACAGACTTATGGATTTTTTTAATATAAAACAAAGTTTACGAAAAATTTTTTTCCACTTTTTGTATTTGTAAATCCCATTAGCACAGGGACTTTGGCAGCAGGTGGGAGTGAAGGGCAGCTGGAGCTGCCACTGGGCAGTCACCGGGCACAGGAGGAGAGCACCAGCCTGGGAGTGGCTTAACTCACACACGCAGGAATACTCACCTACTGGTCAGCCACACCACACACACAACACAGATGCAGATGTCTACCCAGTGTCAACCACAGCCCTGTAGAGGTGCGCTCCACTCTGGGTAAGCCCAATATGTGAAAATCCAAAGAGTCAAACAGCTGAAGTAGAGGGAGGTTGCTTGCTTTACAAAAGAAGCAATTACAGGCTGCTTTTAAATGGTCAGCAGTCAAAATGCATCGAAGGTCAGAGGGTGAGGGAAAAAAGGTCCCAACAGTAAAGAGGGAAAGAAAGAGATGAAGCCCTTCAACCCTGCCTCAGTTACCCACATGTGCTTGCATCTACTTAGAGTGAGAGGCAGGTTGTATACAGCCTAGGCAATCTGATAAGAAAAAAAGGCCAGCTCAGAATCAATGTGAAGAGCCCTCTCCAGCCCCAATACTAAATCTATCTAGGGAAGGGGAGTGGGCCTGAGGAAAAGACCATTGGCTGAGGTCACAGCACTTAAAAGACCCTGCAGTACCCCCAAACAGAATCCTTGGCAAAGCCAGTGGTGCTTATGGATTATAAGCCTGGTTCCAGGGCTACTTAGAAAAAAGAAAAACTTGGTGCCCTCCCACTGTCCTGTGAAAACTCAAGATCCTGGGGGTATCATGATGCTCTACTGTTGACGAGCAACTGCCTTCCTTCCCTAAGGCTACGCAAACACACCTTTCCTCAAGTATACTCTCATGCACACACACACACATTAACACAATTTCTCCTAGGAGGCTGAGTGAACCCCCCACCCTGGCCAAATTCTAAGACACAAGTGCCCTTTGAAGCAAAGGGGCTAGTGAAATTCCCCGAGCTGGGGTCAGCAGACCCCTTCCTTCCCTGCCCACTGCTTTCTCGGTGGCAGGGATACTCACACTCAGGGCCGTCATGGGAAGGGTCTGCTCTGGGGCTGTCCCTCCCGCCACCAGCTCTGTTTATCTTGTCCCAGCCAGTCTCTTGGCATGGTCGAGCTTCCTGGAGCGAGAAGATTTCCGGCTGCCCTGAGTCGGAGCCCTCAACTCACCCCCATTCCCAGGCTGGGTTCCCCAGACTTGGGGCCTCGACACTTGTTAGTAGCCATAAGAGTCAGTCTGTGTGGCCCCAGGAAGTAGCCTCTCAGTTTTAGTTCTCCTCAATCAAATTCAAGTCCAGGTCCCCAAAGTCCTGCTGGCACATTGTCCTCTTGTTCAGCGCCTGCCGCCCCCACCGCACAGATCCTTCCTCCTCTTCTTCACTTTCACTCAGCACCTGGGAGGAACCCCCAATGGGGCTGCAGGAAGCAGAGAGGGGTGGGGGACTACAGGCCATGAACCACGGCGGAGAGATGCTGCTGCCTTCCCGGGCTGTTTCTTGGAGACAGACACCTCCTGAGTATGGTTTCTGTCAAACAAACAACAAAGTTAAGGCAAAGGAAGATACTAACATTCCAGAGCACCCTGGCCCAAACTTATAAGGCAGGAGTCCCAGGCTTTAGGATGAGGTTTATGAACTCCCTGATAAAGTTTGGAAAATTCCATGTACATGTACCTTTCTTTGAGGAAAGAGCCCATAGTTTCTATCAGATTCAAGATTAGAAACTCATTTGTAAGTTTCATGTGGGCAGGAATATCATCTGCCAGCGTCTAGTCAGAGCCTGGTACATAGCAGGTAACCAAATAAATGTTTGTTGACTGGTTAGATGGATGACTCTGTGAATAAGTGTGTAAGTTCTCTAAGAGGTTTTGTGACTCAGTGGTCTAGAAGGAAGAACATAAAAAAGTGGGCAAGTGCATAAGACAACTGCACTCACACTGAGAAGTCAAAAACATTTGCTGAACAGATGAATGTTGCAGCAGCCTCTTTTAAACTCTCCCAGACGCACTTAAAGCAGTGAAGGCCAAGTGGCAAAACCAGCCTTGAGCACAAGGAGGGGGTGGGGCAATCATAATGGCACTTAATGGTTTATGCATTCACAGAGAGTAGAGAAAATGCCTCTAGCAGGACGACCTGGGATCGCTGTTGGAAGGTTTAACATGGGTCTCACCCCAGTTTCTCTGGAACCCCCAGGGCTGAGAAGTTTCACAGGACATGAGACTTCAGGATTCAGTGCTAAAATTGGGACAGTCCTGGACAAACTGGGATGGTAGATCACCCCAGCAAAAGTTCAGATAAAAGGAAGCTTCAAGGGTGGTGCCTGCCAGGAAAGCATGGAACTAGGGCAGCTCAAAAGTGAAAGACAGAACAGAGTCCCTCTGCTACCACCCAAGCTTCCTTAGCCTAGTTGGTCTCACCTGATTCATCTTGTCGAAGTCCAAGGAAGGCCGCAGCCGCCGGGGATCCTCCTCGTGGCGCCGCTTGACTCCAGCTTTTCGGGCATCCAGATCACAAGGCTGTGAGCGGCTTCGGGGAAGGTTTCGGAGGCCTCTAGGTCGCCAGGGCAGTTCTGGGGAGGATGCGGGGGAGCTCCGGGCAGAGGGCAAGAAGCGGCTTGCCTGTGGGCCCAGGCTGGGTGACAGGGAAAAGCGGCGCTGGGGTGGGCAAGGTGACAGGGATTCAGCATCACTCTCCCAGGAGCCACTTTGTGGGGAGGCAGCGCAGGGTCGAGAAGAATCTTGGGCCAGGGCCAGGCTGAAGAAAGGGGGACTGCAGGGTCTGTGGGCTGGAGCACATTGAGAAGAGGCACTGGGAGCTTGGAGGAACCTGAGGCTGGAGACCCGCTTGGGGGGGCTCTGGTGAGGCACCTGCGGCCCACCCCCTCCACCACTGCCCCGGTGCTTGATGGGAGTCCACAGCTTGGAGGGGGCAGGCCGCCACACTGGCTGCCAGCGAGACAGGTCCACGGGCACTGAGAGTGAGCGACAGTGCCTCTTGGATGGAGGGGCGGGGGGCACAGGAAGCTTCTCTGGGTCAGGGGGCTCAGGGCTTAGGACTTGAGAGAGGGGTTGCTCTGGTGGGGAACTTCCCCGGCTTGGTGGTCTGAGGTGCAGGCTCAAGCCTGAGGGGTGGTAACTGAGGTTGAGGCTGTCCTGGAACTCAGCACAGGAACAGCGGGGCAGGCCCCTCCAGGAAGCACCTTCTGGAAGGCATTCAAAACAAAAATAACATTAATGATAGTTAACATACTTTTAAGAGCTTACTATGTGCTCCACAATGTAACTGAGCATTTTATGTGAGGTTTCCCAAAAACCTCATGAGGTAGGTACTATTATTATGCCCATTTCACAAATGAGGGAAGTACAGTAACTTGCCCAATGTCGGGCAGCAATCAAATGACCAAAGCAGGATTCAAACTCAGGTCTGTCTGATTCTAAGGCTAGGGTTTTTAACCACTATGCCCCCACTATGAGGAACCAGGTGAAATTGAAAATGTACTCTCATATAGTGCCTTGCCACTGCCTCTCAAAGGTAAAACAATAGAAATAAACGTGTGTGTGTGGTATGCCCTTCTCATCCCTCATTCCCCTCAACCTAGACCTATTTTGCTCCCTAACCCCACAGTCACAGACTGTGAAAAGAAGCCCTATGTTCTCCCTTCCTTAGCCTTTGCCTTTTCTAATGTATCAAAAGCACCAAGACAGGAGTTAGAACTTTCAAGTAGTAAGGTAATCAAGCAGGTAAGAGATCACTTTTATTCCTAGGGAGGGTAAACAGAAGGCAAAAGCCCTTTGATGGTGGAATCCTGCTTGGGAAACCTTAAGACTTTATGCCACTCATGTTCCTCTGTATGGCCACCCATATACATTGATTCTCTTCTCTTAGGCCTGCTCTGAAATACCAACAGATTGGAGGACTGAAGAATGGAAAGGGAAGTGGACTAAAAGGCATGATTCTCACTGCATTCTAACCAAAACTCTGACTTCTAGGAAGCAGCTCATTAAGGGACAAAGGGCCTACTCCAAGCTCCTCTGGCTGGCTGACTGCAGTTCTGCAGGGGCTAGATATTTGGAACAACCGATAAGTATATGAATCCATACTTGATGATGGAAAAAATATACACTTCACATTTTTGGTCAACAGTTCTGACTTCTACTAACCTCTGTGAGGGCAAGATCACGTGTCCTATTCTGTACATACCGCACAATACCTGGCTCTCAGCAAGTATTTACTAAATCAGAGGAAGAAGCTGAATGAAGATGCTTTTGACAACTGACCTCCCTTGCCAGGTATCCCAGAAAAGAAAATGAGCTGCATAGCAGCCTAGCAACATAGGTTAGAGTTCTGGTTATACAATAGTGACATCTCCAAATGCCCCCAGCATCACAGACCCTTTATTGAATAATTCATAATCTAAGAATTTATACCTCAGATACATTTTCACATGTGCAAAATGGCATGTTTACAAGGCTATTCACTATGGTTTTGTCGGGAAATAACCTAATATACATTAATAGGAGACTAGTTAAAACTATGGTACATTCCTACAGTGCAATAATATAGAGCTACATGTTCAACATTACATAATGATATGTAAAATAGAGACAGTGCCCATCTCAGGTGACCCTGCCAAGAAAGTTGTGGAGGGAGGATACTTAGTCCTAGTCACTGGAAACCAATGAAAGAAATATGTGGATGGAAGCATGGGCACACACACATATATGCAAGCACGCACAGTACCTTACCAGGCACAAGCTGGAAAGGGTTCCCACAGTTGGAGATGTCTGCATGATCAGGCAAAGGCTAGGAGAGAGAATATCTATCATGATTCAGGTTCAGGACACAGATCTCCAAGAAGCCCTGTTCAGCTCACCCCTACAATTCCAGAGCTATAGGGATGTTAGGGATTTCTAAGTGTCCTCTTCTTCTTGTCATCCCGAAGTTAAGTGAGTAAAATAATGCATATCTTCCAATATCTCAAACCCTTCTCCACCCAAGTTTTGGAATCCCTTCTCTGTCAGTGGAAAAATCCCTGCCCCCTTCCTTTTGGGCTGAGTTTTTTGAGCTTTTAGTGGACTCTTCCAGTACGAATACCATGATTCATATAGCACAGGACAAGGGTGAAGTAGTAGCAACAAACAGCCTCTGAAAAAAGGGGGAGGGGTCATGGAGAAGCAGAAAGACTGGTCTTTTACCAGACTGATGCTGAAGCGTGTGCATTTCAGCTCATCCAGAGTCTGCTTCTGTAGCTGCTCAGTGATCAGGGTTATCATGATTCTCCCCAGGATCTGACTTGCACACTTTGGAGCAAATGATGGATGTCTTCCCTGTTGTTCTTCCAGACCTCACTCGTGAGCCGTCTTCTGCCACTGCAGCACCATTCTAGCACCATTGGGACTTCCCTCTCCAGTCATGCCTGCTGAGTCTGCCAATTACAGAGGGACCAGCCCCAAGTGATATTAGAGATGTACCTGGTCCAGAAATGGAAAATGCATGGCACACATACCACAGCATCCCTATGCCAGGCCTCTGGCAGACATCAGTAGAAATCACAGCTCTTTCCTGCTAAACCTACACATAGCCTCAAACACATTCTAAGCTCGGCAGCCCAGATATCCAGTAAAATGAACTGCAATTGGCAAGCAAGTTGAAACCTATTTGCCGCTCCTAACGTGGCTCATGCTCTGTCGTCTACCCAGAATACTAGCATCACTTAGAAAAGAGCTCAAGTGAGAGAGAGGGATGACCAAATGGTTACTTCCATTTTGATAAGCCCAATACTTTCTTTGTCTTCCAGTCAGAGGCAAAGAGAGGTACCCTTTTCTAAACTACAGAAATAATAATAGGGAACAGGGAGGTGCAGCAGTTGTAGGAATGACTTTCTGCTTCAGACAAGAGTAAACAAGGTTTTAAGTTCTTCCTTAGCCTGACCAGCTGATAGTTTTCCAAGAGACTGTATATATTCTTTTATTAAACGAAAAGAGGATAAGAAAATGGGACCAGTGTAATTCCAATTACATTTCAACTCTACAGATGTTAAAACAACTCTATGACTTTATTCAACTAAGTTTTTAGCCTGATCTGACTCAAAAACCATGAACACAATTAATCAAGGCTCTTTCTCAGGTCAATTTTGGTAGAAACACACTAATTCTATCAGAGAGCATGCTTTAAGGCCACATAATTGCCTGAGGGGCCTTACTTCATGGAGGAGGGGAAGATAACCTAGTGTCTCCTTACTATTGTGTCAATTCCCAGAAATGACCAGCAGGCAGACAGCTCACCAGGGGGTATGTGTAGCATTTTACAGTAGAGAGAACAAACTATCGAGAAATCTAAATCCTGATCCAATTGGCTATGGCAGTTTCGGCAAGCCACTTAACCTTTCTCAGTCTCAGTTTACCCACTTAAAACAGGCTGAATAATCTTAATCTGTCACACACAACATAACACACAATACCAAAATGTAAAAAAGCATACCATCTGGCCTATACCAACCAGAAGTCCACATAGGCTGTTTCTCATCACTCCATGTGTTGCTCTACAAAGCCTCAGAATGCCACAAGTGATATCATTACGATGAAGGCAACATGGTTTATCTATTTGGTTAGATACCAACTTCCATCACCTGAATAAAAGAGAAGCCCAAAAGGGCTCTTCTATGACCTTGAAGGCAAGATCACTTTCTACTTTTACAAAAAAGAGGTAATCATCTCTACCCTATTCCTACCTCAGGGGGAGGCAGGTCACAAGGGAAGAGCAAAGAAACACATGTGGATATACTAAAAAAGTTTTTTGGAAGAAAGGTGTGGGAGAAGTCAATCATCATTAAAGTTAACTATCATTTTCATGCATAATTATTACAACCCTGAATGAAGTTCCAGCTTCCTGAGAGAGCTCCCTTCAGCTGCTTCCTCTATATTCTTGTGGGAAAAGCTAAAGCTCATATCACTTCTGCTCTTGGTTTCTTAACTCTATCCTCAAAGATCAACCAGACGGGCAACCTAAATGCAGGCCTTCCCTCCCAGAGACCCCAGGCTTCAGGCTGACCAGTCATGAGGAGCAGAGTGAAGCAAAACTCTTTCAAGCTTTTCATGAGGCATTTGGCCAAACAGCAAACTCCCAGCCCTCTCTGGGATCAAGTGAAGAGAGTTATTTCGTGTTTTTCTGCATTTTAATTGTTGGGATGTGGCCACACACGGCGGTAATTGGAACAATGCAACTACCACCACGCAACTGATACTCTCAGCCTGAGTTTCCTAAAACAGGCCAGGCTGAGAGGGGGAACAGAACGGAAGCCATAAGGAATCAAACCAGGACACAAAAGAAGGCAAACCAGCTCCGCGAGGGGCCTCCTCTTTCCCAGGCCGGCATAGAAAAAAGTGTAAGAAGCCTTCTCTTGCCGCCTTCCTTCTCCTTCCATTTTGTGTATTTGAGCCCTAAACAAGTTAAAACTTCTCAGCTTAACTGGCACGGGACTCAGCCTTGCACAGAGCAGCAGGCCGCTAGGCCCTCCCCACACCCCACCAGGCCCCATTCTCAATCCAGGCTTTCCCTCCACCATCGGCCCCTAAAATAAAGGTTGGACCCTCACCCCATCTCCTACCGGATGGCAGTAACCCCAGACATTCGGGTTTCAGGGATGCTAAGGTTTAGCTGAAACCTGGAGAACCTAGGATCAAGTCAGGCTAAGGGGGAGGAGAGCCACCAATCCCCTGGGGACCTTCCCCCAGGTCCCAGCCCCACACCTTTGGGGGAGACTGAAGGAGAACATGAGGGAAACAGGGAGGTGCATGAACAGGTAACTGGGGACCTGACTGCTCGTTCCCCATATGGCTCTGGTGGAGACAGGGGTGACAAGTGGGGAGAACCCCTCCCCCACTCCGATGAAGAAGCAAAAGGCTAGGCCCCCTCCAGTATTCCACCTCACCCTCGGTTGCCCTGTCTGTCCACGCGGGGTGGGGCACGGGGCGTCCGCTGGCCCCCGTGGGGGGGGCACCAGGACTCGCTCAGGGGGCTCGTCGCTCCCCTCTTCCCAATTAGCTTCCATCATCTGGCCGCGGAAGCGAACTCAGAACGCAGGGGATGGAGAGGGTATAGGACTTAGCACTCAGCCACCCCCTCCCCCACCGGGTCCCGTGCTTTCCCCGCGGAGGCGGCCAGCAAGGCCCTGCCGCGCGGGCGGCCGGGCTGGGGTAAGGCAGAGAGGGAAGGAGGGAGGGGAGGCTGAGGTGCCCACCCCGAGGCCCCAGAGCCACCTGCCCTCCGCCACCTACCGCGGCTCTCTCAGCTCCCAGGGCCGCGGCCGGAGCAGCTCTGAGCGCTCCGTTCGCCCCACGGTGCCCTTAAAAGGCGCCGGCGCAAACCAAAGGGTCTTTCAGGAGAGTGGGGGAATCTCCCGGGTTCACAGAGTCGCCCTGAACCGTCTGCGAAGCTACTAGACTTTCATTGTTTCTCTCTCAAATTCTTTCTTAGATAGCACTGTCAGAAAAGAGCCTGGCTCTTTGATTTAAGGGTGAGGGCCGTTTCCTCACAATTGAGTCACCCCCTCCAAAATATTACAGAAGGTGGACGGGCCCCGTTAGGGGCAAGTCTCGAAATCCGCGGGGGAGGCCGTGTCAGAGAAAGGTAAACAAAGCCATCACCTCCATCCTGCATTTCTACATCGGCCCAAGTACAGCCCTCTAATAAGTTCGGGCAGCGTAAGAGTATTAGCCAAGGTCCCTCTCACCTGCTCTCCTGTCCCACCTTCTGCCGCCGCTTCGCTGAAGGAATCCCCTTTCCCCCAGGAAAGGACCTGTCCGCCGCGTGGAGGCTTCTGGGAAGTGTAGTCCAAGCGCTGATTAGGGCCTGCTCTGAGTCTCAGGAGCCCTTCCTCCAGCAGCCAGATCAGCTCGAACCTTTATAAATCCGGTACTTATAATAGTTGGGGGGCTATTCCCATTTGGTTCTGTAATTAGCCCTCACCCAAAACACTTTGTAAAGCTGAGGACGGCTCAGGGCTGTTCACTCCTTCTCCCTCTACGCACCGCCCCCCCCCAATAGGATGAGGTAATGGGATTGTGATTATGACATCATAGGCGGTTCAGTAGCTCGTGTGGGGGGGGTCAGGGGAGGGGGGGAGTACGGTGGTTACAGCTGGACCACTTTCCTTAAGACCGGTAGGGAGGAAACAGACTGATGGGGAAAAGATGTTGGTAGTGCTATATTTCTTTTTCAGGTAGAATAAATCACCTTGTATTAAATCGCCACCACTGCCACGACATCCCACCTCAGCCAAAGTTTAAGTCCTTTTTGAAGAGAGTGAATGTAGACATTAGTAGGTGAAGAGGATGGGGAACAGCTAGATGGTTTCTGGTTTTTATATAAATTTGAGTTTCATCTACCAAAGAAGATTTAGAGAGAAAGGCAAAACATGGAAAATGAGAGGTTTTAAACAAACAATGCCTTCGTGTTATGATCTCTTTATAGGGCAAAATTTTACATTTATTTTTTAATTGATTGAAAGTAGCAATCATACAAGTAAATCATCACTATTACACTTAGCAACAAGTCCCCTGAAAAATATCTGTTTTCCCTAAATATTTTGTACTCCACTCAAGTCTGGGACAGATAAGTAACTGTGATCAGTTAGAAAGTAGAACCAGTGTTTGTGATCTTCACAGAGCCAGGAAAGGGAGGAGTCAGAAGCCATCAAGTCTGCAAAATGGAAAAGAAAAGTAAAGGGAAAGTTAGTTACTTATCAAGAAAATGGGGTGAAGGGAAGATGTACTTCATATTTCCTTGCCCTGCACATTTCCCCCTGGCAAAAGAACTGGAAGTGGCCATGAAGTTACATGAGACATGGTTTCCAATAATTGCTATTGTGGAGCACTTGTTATGTGCCAGGTACCATGCTACATACTTTATATATTCTCATTTTTGCTTACAATCATTTTTGCTTATTAGATCTTAAGTGACTTTCCATGTGTTAGACAATGTTAGTATTAAAAAAGCAGCCTGAAGCAGTCTGAAGTTCTAAAGCCCTAAATCTTCACCGCTAGATGATCCTCCTTTTTATTATTAACCTGCTCACTAAAGTTAGATGATTGAGTATAAGAAGTTAAGTTAGCATTGGCTTATTTGCAAAACATTGAAAGAAACTGAGAGTTAAAAAAATAACAAACCCTGCAAGTCAGGTTTCAGGCTTCACTTCAAAAGATTATGCCTCTTTCATCAAGTACAAAATAGCCCCAGTGCAGTTCAACTCCCCCCATTACAAACTGTAATTAAATATCACTTTGCCACTTTTAGTTTTCAAGTTTTTTTTTTTTTTTTTTACTCATGTCATGCTATTTCTTCTTGCTGCTGTATTTTCCTTCTTTTGTTCTTGGAATACTACCTTGAACCCCATCTTAATTGTGACCTCATGGACCAGACTCCATCTCTGACCCTGCACTTAGTAACAACTCCCCTGAAAAATATCTGTTTTCCCTTAGTATTTTGTACCCCACTCAAGTCTGGGACAATTAAGTAACTGTGATCAGTTAGTAGAACCAGTAGTGGAGATCTTCAGAACCAGGGAAGGGAGGAGTTTCCGTAGAGGATACTACCTGGCCTCCCTCTGGTCTACATCCAAATTCTCTGAGAGTTTCAGGGGCTGGAGCCAGTCATTCAGGAGGTCATCCAAAGGGATGGAATCCATTGGTTCTAAGAGACTCTCCATTCCCTGCCTAGGAAGGCAGCAGAGTCAGAGGAACATGAACCTCATTCACTCTCCCTTTTCAAACAGTGAAAGTGAAAACTGCAAAATGGGGAAAGGTAGGGCTCAGTCCACCACTCATGAAAGGAACCAAGAATAGTGCACATACGCCTCAGCCTCACTGCCCTGCAGAGGCTGGCTGGGGGGGTCCCAGGAATGTAGGGCTCTTCTCCACTGCCTAATCTGGGCATCCCAGGAGCGGCGACTGTACCTCTTGTTTTTGTTTGGTGTTTGAGGATGAAGTCCTGGCTGTCGTTGTGCCCTGGCAACAAATATGAGTCAGACTGAGGTCAAGGTGAAATGACATAGCTCACTGCTAACCACAGTGTATCAGGAGACTCATTAGGGGTTTTCTGAGAATAAGGTATGATCAATGCCCTCAGTCCAATAGAAAGAATAAATCTTCAAATCAGATTAAATATCAAACTTCCTAACTCCCCAATATTCCTTCTTCTGGGAAGGGTAAATTAGATATTCCAATGCTTTCAGAAGACAAAATAGATATAAAAGACGTTAGTTGGCATCCCTTTTCAAATACATTCTCCCTTTTCACACATTTAGTTTACATGTATATATGTAAACTTACATATAATTAGGCAAATATATTGCAGTTATCCAAGTCAGCTGGAGGCATGAGGTAAAAACAGTTGGAAAGAAAAAAAACTTCAATAGCAAACATGGATAGAGGGTTTTTTTTATTTTTAAAGATAGGCCTTATTAAAGAAAAAGTCTTATGGGCCAAGTATGACTTGGTTTATTTGAAAAAAATCTTGGAAATTTATAACTTTGGAACTAGATTGCAGGAGAATTTGTTTTAGTAATGCTGCAAGTTTGTGAGACCACTCAGATTCTAGTATTTTTTTTTTTTTTTTTATCACTTGACATTGAACCAAAGCCACTTGACTGACACTCTTGTTGTGATTATCCACAACTTCACTCACTTGGGGACCTGCTGCAGAAAGCACTGGTAACCAGGTGTGCACTTGCCATAATCTATCTGCTTTTGCCGCCGCTGTAGGACAATTTCATCTGTCTCTACTTCCCACCTGCAGGGAAGTATATAGTGGCCACATGAAATGTGAATATAGTCATCAAAGCAGAAAACAACTCATCCCACACTCCCTTAATCCCCAGGCTGATTTTCAAACTCACCTGGCATGGCAGGGCTCTGTGCTGACTCCCACACTCACCATCTCTATCTTAAAGGGCAAAGACTCTTCACACAGCTCCTTACTGGGGAAGCAGATTCTACAGATGAAAAGGGTATTAGATCTATACCCAGCTGACTACACTGCACCTTTCAGCCACTACCACCACCAAGATCCTGACATCAGATAAAGGTTGTATTTCTGACTTACTGTTTCTCAAAGATAAAGGTTGCATTTCTGATTTGTTTCTCAAAGTGTAGTCTGCAAGCCATCTGCATGGGTAGCATCTGGGGACCTTGAAGAGCTTCCAAGGTTATTTTAAGGATTTTTTACTACCGAAAATTTCAAATATACAGAGAAGTAAAGAGAATAGCATAATGATTTACTACTCAAAGCATCAGCTGGGAGCTTGGGCCCCAACCCAGACCACTGAATCAGAATCTGCATTTTAACAAGATCCCCAGGTGATTAGTATGCAGATTAAATTTTAAGAGCACTGATATAAGACCCCCAGCTACCCATCACCCAATACTCATAGCCAGTCTTGTTTCATCTATGCCCACGACCACTCCCACAGGATTGCATAAAAGCAAGTCCCCCAAATTAAGAGTAAATTCTTAATATCAACTAATTAATGTTCAAATTTTCATAAATAACCAAAATTTGAGATCCTTTGGATTGTGATAAAGATTATGCAAAGAGATAATTCAACTTCCCTGCTTTCTCTGAAAAGGAATTTCCTTTACTCACATAACCTAGCGTCTTAGAAATGCTGCGCGGGAAAAGGAAAATCTTATTAGGAAAGCTCTTGGAAAGGGCCAATGCCGCTTAGCATAAATACACACACCTGTCTCGCCCCAACATCTGCCACACCCGAGGCAAATGCTCCACCTCCACCGGAAGGCTAGCAAAATAAGAGGGAAAAGTCTGTATGACACACGAGAAAGAAGCAAGGAAAAAGAAAGGTCTAAAACATCCTACTATCCAGACTAATTCCTCCAGTACTAACTTAAGGACAAGACGTCCCTAGCGAGGTGCAATTTAAATCTCCCGGGGTTGGAGGGGCTGAGCGAAGGGAAAGATTAGGAAGAGTGAGGCGATTGGCCACAGGGAAAGCCAATGGTACACCAGCCTCGTGTGGGGCGGGGCTTATTAAACAGTTTGCCCAACGCTAGTGGGCCAATCGGCATCCTGCTCTGGCAGTGGAGCGGGGCAAGCTCACGCCCCCGGTGACGGATGAGCCAAACGATTGGCTGAGGGGGTTCTGGGCGGGCGCGCGAAGATTGGCTGTCTCATTTTCGAGGAGAGCATGATAGGTTATTGGGAGGGCGGAAGGTTTGAATGGTCAAGGCCTGTGACTGTTAATGTTCGTGCTCTGAGGCCCTGAGGAGATAAGCTGCAAATCCTGACCGTAGTCAATCCAGTCGAGAAGTAGAACTGTAGTCTGGTTAATTGTCTCCTTTCCTGAGAATTCCTTTAATTTTGCTCAAGTCTTCACTGTGACGGACCCCATCTACTTCCCTTTCTCCTGAAGGTAAATCTCAGACTGAAACCTGAGGTAAGAACTGAGCCATCTCCGCTAGAATCGCGGAGACCCCATTTCCTCTCAGAGGCCAGTTGGAGCCCCACAAACGGAAGTTTAGGGCTCTAAGGTTTAAGGTATTGTCGCGAGTTAAGAGACCTGAGTTCTTTCGGGTTAGGAATCACGAGCTGTGTGGTCTCGAACAAGCCAAAGCCTTCTTTCCGTTTCCGCTTTGAAGCCCCGGGGTTTCCTCACGGTAAGTTCACATTCCGACTGAAAAGCCCGGCCGCTTCGGGCAAGTGCGATTTAACCTTCAAGCCAAGTGGTGACTGATTCACCGTTGGGGATGCCCATTCTCCAATACCGATGCACTTGGCCGCTGCCGGGAAGGGTGGAAGAGGATGTGAAAGCTGGACGATCTGTGATGTGCCTATTTAGGTGACGTTCTCTTCTTAGCTAGGTTTTATTTTTTTCTTCTTAGTAAGTACTCGGAGACTATGTCTGCAGAACTCAATTCATCCACAAGAGAGGACAGCCCTGGCACAGGACCCAGTTTTAGGTCCCATCGGAGGAAGATATTAAACCTGCTCCTAGAGAGAGACATTTCCTTTGCCGTCTGTCCAGATCTCCCTAGAACGCCAGTGAACAAAATCTTTGGTGATTCTGCAAACCTAAGCATTTTGTCTGGGTAAATCCACCTTTTCACACCTTATCTCCTTTGCTTTTCTAAACAGTTTTGATAAAGAATGCCCTCGTTCAAAAGATCTAAGTTTAAGCCTTAGCCCTTGAAATAATCTCTTCCTATGTTACTAGGATCTTGTGAGAATCAAATGATGTGATGTGTGAGAAAAGTCTTTGAAAACTGTTGCATTGTATGAGTCGGTCACTTTATTAATATTAATATTAGTGTTATTGTACTTTAAATTTTGGCTATGCCATGCCCTAATGCCTCAGCTAGCAAAATTGGAGAGTTACAAACTTGAGAAGTACTAGAGACTCCAGGGAGAAATCAAATCAATGTGCTCATGGTGTACAGGGCAGAAGATGAGGGATCAAGACCCACCTCAGTCAATAAACTTGGGTCCTCCAAACAACAATAAACCTACTGTCTTAGTATGTTGGTGACGTGAAAATTAGGTACAATTATTGGAGAAGAGAAAAGGTGGGAGATTTTTCTCAACGTACTCTGAAATATTTCCAAAAGCAATTGGATTTATTTGGACACTGTTCAGATTATGTGATAATCATTGAGCGGTATCTCAAATTGAGAATAATGTGATCTTTGCCTTTTACAAATTTTACATCTTAATGAGAATATTGGTGTACTATTATGTCTCAACAGAGGAACCCCAAAACGTTGCCTTGATCTTTCAAATCTCAGCAGTGGGGAGATGTCTGCCACTCAACTTGCCACTCCTGCAAACCTTGATGGAACTGGTAGGGAGAAGGAAGATAAAGCTTTCAAGGGAAAGAATAACTTTTTTTTTATTTTTAATTTTTATTTATTGATTTGAGAGAGAGAGAAACATTAATTTTGTTGTTCCACTTATCCATTCATTCAATGGTTGCTTCTTATATGTGTCCAGAGTGGGGATTGAACTTGCAACCTTAGAGTATCTGGACAACGCCCTGACCAATGGAGCTACCTGGCCAGGGCCTGGAAAGAATAACTTTTAATGGAGAGGTTAGGGTAGTAAAATAGACATGGAAGGTGGTAAAAGTAGGAAAAGAGCCTTAAAGTTGGAATTCTGTGGGTATCTATAGGATTTTTGAGGAGAATGATCAAGCCAATGGGAAGAGAAATATAATAATATTAATAGGAGTCACTTTGCATTTGAAAATTTTAGACAGGAAGGAATATTTTGTTGACTGATTGATGGTATGAATTGAAATTCACTGAATGATGGAATGAAAATAGTAGTTAAGATGAGAAGTTTTATGACCTAGTCTAATATCAGCAGAGACAAAGAAACCAACATAAATAAATACTTTGTCAGCTAATTCTTGTGTTTTTGTAGGGTCCGAGCCCTATGTTTTACTAGTCAACCATTTTAGTATTTGTTCTATTTTCAGATTTCCTAAGTGATAGGCATTCTTTTCCACTCATGAAAAATATCTCCGTAGTTTAGTGCCTTGTTTCCCAGCATTTTGTCTTTCAGTGGCACATGTAAATTCTTAAGATTCTATTAGCTTGTACACCTATCAAGAGCCTTTGTGTTCAGAAGGTCAGCTTTGAAATTAATATGGCTTACTGGTAATGAAGAAAATCAGAAGGAAAGACAGGATGAATGGACAAGAATAACTTTATATCTGATTGCAGGTCCTTTGGATTCTCCAGGACCTCAGGAAATACAGTTAGCTCAGATGTAAGTTCTTTTGCTAAATGAACCTCATGCTAAAACCTTTCAGCAATGGCATGGGAATTTTATCTTATGCAAACTCTGCAGAGTATAGAATGTTTCACTTTGGGTATAATGGGCCTGGAGGCCTAGATCCTTCCCTCGAAAAGTTTTTAAGTTTCCCAGAGTGTTGTGAAAATGAAAGCTATTTATTTTAACCATCACACACAATCAGTACTATCTTTAAAAATGCAGGAAAATTATATACTGCACTTAGACTTAGGCTGTTACCTACATGTGACTAGTGCTGCATCCTAGTGCTTAACTGCTTAGTGTAAGCTGTAGAGTCAGCATCTGGACTCCAGTGGCTTACTACTTCACCAGCTATAACTCTAACAAGTTTCTTACTTTCACTGCATCTCAGTTTCTTCATTAATAGTAAAGAAAAAAAATAATGAAGAGAATAATAGCACTCCTTATAAACAGCTATTGCAAGGATTAATTTTTCATTTAATGCTTAGTACCTGTCAAAGCGTTTTAGAATATTTATTATTATTACTTATGAAGATTCTTTGTTGGAGATCTTAAAGTGTTCAGTCAGGGAATACTCAAGGAACAAAAAGTATTTTTAAGTCAACTTCTTAAACTTACTATAAGTTTTCTATTTGACTTAATCTTTTTAGAACTTTATCCTTCGATGTTTAGGTGAATTAGGTGCCACTTTAGTGCACTAGGGAAGGCTTTCCATGACTATTTTTATCAATACATGTGAAAATTTACTTATTGTCTGTACTTTCTTTGAATTGCTTAAAATGCCCTAACCCATGTAGACCAAATGAACTCCTGGAAAGGGTGATAGAAATTTATAAAAAAAATAAATATTAACTTTCAGTAGTCAATGCTGGAAAATTAGTAAGTTATAAATTGTGTCTACATAAGATAGAGGACAAAATCATCATTTTTACTGCATATCTATATCTATATATACATATGGCTATGCAAATAAAAAATAAGGGCCTTATCTTCAGGGTGTCACTCAACATCTTAATATTTACCACAGAGAACACCCTACATATTGTTATTGGAAGATACCTATCAACTAGGTATAGGGATGCTAGAATGCAAGAAAGGAAGAGTTGGCATGCCGCAAGCCACTGATGAATAACCATATAGTATTTGAGGCAAAACTGACTGGTAATTTTTTTTTTTTTAATCTACAGGAATCATCACCAGCACCTTATAAAATGCAGCCCAGTGAGTAGCTCCTCTTTCTTAGGTTTGGCTTTATTCCTCAGATGGAAGACAGGGTTTTCAGCTAACATGTGGCTAGAGGTTGCTGGATGTTCTCAGAAAACCATCTCTTATAGGCACAGCTGCTTTGTAGCACTCCAAATGCTTTGGGTCATGGTAACAGGAAGAAAGATGCAATATGTACCTCATCCACAAATAAAGAAAATGTGAGTGTCTAATGGGAACCTAGATACATATAAATTAGCAGTTGTCTTCCTTGGTGCAAAGCAAATTGTTGTTATCATGAGACCTGGAGCTCATAACGCCTCAGTATGCTAGACAAACAAACAACATCATTAGAGGAAAATAACTTCTTTATGGTTTGTTTTTTGTTTTTCTTTATAAGGTTTGACCCTAGAACAGAAACCTAGCTCCAAGTCTTGCACAGCAGGTCATCATTATAAATTTTATTTGTTTATTTAAATATTTTATTTATTTATTTTTAGAGAGAAGGGAAGGGAGGGAGAAAGAGGGAGAGAAACATCAATGTGCGAGAGAGAATATACATAACATAATATACATAACATAAAAATTTACCCTTTTAACAATTTTTAAGTATACGATCCAGTGTTGTTAAGTACATTTACGATGTTGCACAACCGTTACTACTATCCATTTCCAGAATTTTTCATCATTTGAAATAGAAGCTCTCTACCCATTAAACAATTACTCCCCATTCCTCTTTTCTCCCAGCCTCTGGTAATCTCTAGTCTGCTTTCTGTCCCTATGAGTTTGACTGCTCTAGGTACTTCATGGAAGTGGAATCACGTAACATTTGTCCTTTTGTATCTGATTTATTTCACTTAGCATAATGTCTTCAACATGCATCCATGTTGTAACATGTATCAGAATTTCATTCCTTATTATGGCTGAATAATTTTCCATTTTATGTATATACCACATTTTGTTTATTCATTAATTTGTGATGGACTTTGGCATTGTTCCCACCTTTTAGCTATTATGACTAATGATGCTATAAACATTGGTATACAAATATCTGTTCAAATCCATGCTTTCAACATTTTGGGGTATATCCCCAGAAATAAAATAGCTGGATCATTTGGTAATTTCTTGTTTAATTTTCTGGAAGCTGCTGTACTGTTATCCATAGCAGGTGTACCATTTGACATTTCCCACAGCAATGTACAAGGATTTCAGTTTTTCCATATCCTTGTCGATACTTGTTATTGTCTTTTTTTATATAATAGCTATCATAATGGGTGTGAAGTAATACCTCATTGTGGGTTTTTTTTTGTTTTTTTTTTTAAAGATTTTATCTATTTTTAGAGAGAGGGGAAGGGAGGGAGAAAGAGAGGGAGAGAAACATGATGTGCGAGAGAGAAACCACAATTGGTTGACTCTCACATGCTCCCAACTGGGGACCTGGCCCCTGCAACCCAGGCATGTGCCCTGACGGAATCAAATTGGCAACCTTTTGGTCCACTGACTGGCACTCAATCCACTGAACCACACCAACCAGGGCTCATTGTGGTTTTGATTTACATTTTGCAAATGACTAGTTATGTTGTACATTTTTTCATGTACTAATTGGCCATTTGTATATCATCTTTGGGCAAATCTCTTTTGAAGTCCTGTTTGTTTCTGTTGTAGGAGGTATATATATATGATTTGCAAATATCTTCTCCCATTTTTGTGGGCTGACTTTTCACTTTCTTGATAGTATTCTTTGATACACAAGTTTTAAATTTTGATGAACTTCAATTTACCTAAAAGAAAAATATTTGTGCTTTTTCATCATATCACAGAAATCATTGCCAAATCCAATGTCATGAAGCTTTTCCACTATGTTTTCTTCTGAGAATTTTATACTTTTAGCTATACATTCAGGTCTTCGCTTCATTTTGAGTTAATTTTTATATATGGTATAAGTTAAGTGTCTTGGATAACTTAAAATATTGTCAATATTCTTGACAGGACAATGGAAACTTGGTGGAAAATGAAATTAAATATCTGGGCAGTCCCATCATTACAGTTCCAAAATTGGATAAAAGTCCAGAACTAGAAAAAGAACAGGCAGAGGAGATTTCAGATGAATTGATGGAGTTTTCCCTGGAAGATCAAGAAGAGGCCAAGGTACAGTGCTCTCTGATGTTATCTGCAAGGACAGATCATGTTGGGTCTTCTGCCATTGTAAAGATTGCAGAAACCCTGACTCAGATGGAAGCATCTTGTCTGCTCCTACAATATTTCTTCTCTCGTATGATCAATTTTCTTCTTTCTCCTGGATTAATGATTCTCAACCTTTTTGATATCAGGACTCTTTTTCTTTCAATTTTCTTTTGTATTTTTTTCAGGTGTTACAGTCTTAAAGTTATTGAGAATTCCTTGCCTTGTACCCTATCTACCAGGAAAAGCATCCAGTTTTTCTCCATTAAGTATGATATTTTTATAGTTTCTTGAGATGCCACTTATCAGGTTAAGGAAAGCTCCCCTTCTATTCCTAGTTTGCTGATAAATTTTAACAGGAACAGATACTAGATTTTATTAAATACTTTGCATCTGTTAAAATAATCATATGAGTTTCCTTTTTTTAACCTGTTAATATGGTAAATACATTGATTTTCAAATGTTAAAACAACCTTGCATTCCTGTAATAAGCATATTTGGTCAAGGTATATTACCCTTTTTATATATATTTTTAGATTTGATTTACTAAAATTTTGTTGAGAATTTTTGTGTCTATGCTCAGGAGAGATACTGATCTTTAATTTTTCATTTTTCTTGTAATGTCTTTGGTATTGGTATCAGTGTAATGATGTCATCATTTGGAAAGAATTCTCCTTTTCAACTTTCTGGAAGGGTTTGTGTAGAATTGGTTTTTATTTCTTTATTTAAATGTTAGGCAGAATTTACAACTGAAGCCATCTGGGCCTAGGCTTTTCTTTGTGGGAAGTTTTTAAATTACTAATACAGTCTTTACTTTTTGTAGGTATAGCCAGATTTTCTGTTCCTTCTTGAGTCAGTTTCAGTAGTTTTTGTCTTTTTAGATATTTGTCATTTAATCTAAGTTTTCTCATCTGTTAGCAGATAGTTGTTCGTAGTATTCCATTATTATCTTTTTATTATTTCTGATAGTAATGTGCTCTCTTTTATTTCTGATTTTAGTATTTGAGTCGTCTCTATTTTTTTTCTTGGTCAGTCTAGCTAAAAGATTTATTAGTTTTGTTCATCTTTTCAAAGAACTAAAATTCTCTACTTCATTAAGTTTTGCTCTAACTTTTCTTATTTCTTTAAGGCTGCTTGCTTTAGATTTAGTTTCTTCTTGGTGGAAGGTTAGCTCATTGACTTGAGATCTTTCTTCTTTATATAGGCAATTACAGCTATACATTTTCATCTAAACACAGCTTTAGCTGCATACCATAAGTTTTGGTATGTTGTGTCTTCATTTGCATTTATCTCAAAGTATTTTCTAATTTCCACTGTAATCTTTGTTGACCCACTGATTATTTAGGAGTTTGTTGTTAAATTTCCATATATTTCTAAGTTTTCCAGATTTTTTTCTGTTATTAATTTCTAATTATTCCATTATGGTCAAAGAACATATTTTGTATAATGTCAATACTTTAAAAGTTGTTGAGGCTTATTTTATGACCTGGCATATGGTCGTCCTGGGGAATGTTCCATTTATATTTGAGAAAAATGTATATTCTTTTTTTTTTTTAAAGATTTTATTTATTTATTTTTAGAGAGAGGGGAAAGGAAGTAGAAAGAAAGGGATAAAAACATCAATGTTTGGTTGCCTCTTGCATGCCCCCAACTGGGGACCGGGCCCACAATCCAGGCATGTGCCCTGACTGGGAATCAAACCAGCAAGCCTTTGGTTCGCAGGTCAATGCTTAATCCACTGAGCCACACCAGCCAGGGCAAGAATGTATATTCTATTGTTGTTGAGTACAGTGTTCTATTAACATCTGTTAGGTCCAGATAGTTAGTTTATAGTGTTGCTTCAATTAGTTTTTGAGCTAATAGTACCATAATAAATGAGGCCATCCTTGGTCTTGCCATTCTCACCTCGGTCTTTATATTTGTTTTTCTTTCAGCCTGGAACATTCTTCCCATAGACAACACATGATTTTCTCCCTCATTTCAGTTTCATTTTTGCACATATGTTACCTGATCAGAAAGGCCTTTCCTGACAAGTTCTCCAACCCTAATATTTTTTTATTTTTAATTATTATTTTTAATATTTTGTTTTTAGAGAGAGGGGGAGGGAGGGAGAAAGAGAGTGAGAGAAACATCAATCTGTGGTTGACTTTTGTGCATGCCCAACTGGGAATCAGGCCTGCAACCCAGGCATGTGCCCTGACTGAGAATTGAACTGGTGACCCGTTGGTTTGCAGGCCAGTGCTCAATCTACTGAACCTTACCAGCCAGGGCCCTAATATTTTAAAAAATATTTTTATCCTCCTTTATTTTTCACTTAAAGCATTTATCACTACATACAAATATAGAGCATATTTGTTTGTCTCTTTTACTCTCTTATTCACTGCTCTGTTGCCTAGTAGGTACTCAAAAATTGGTAAGCAGGTATGTGGATATGGAAGTCTGGGAAGCAAAGTCAGAGGTCTTGACTGGAGATAGAAATTTGAGAGTCAGAGCATAGAGGAGAAATTTAAATTTATGGGTGGAAAAAAGCTACCTATGGCAAGAGTGAAGAGTTAAAAAAGGACCAGTACCTACTCCCGATGAATTCAGCATCTATTATTAGAGATTTGATAGGTCAGGAGGCCCAACAAAAATGACAGAAGGAGCAACAGAAAAGTAGAAGCATCACGTTTCCTTTAGTATAAGGGCTACCTATATTAGAACTAAACTAAAAAGCTAGGAGGTTTTGCCATTGAAGCCAAGGAAGAAGGGATTAGCCAGCTCAATGGAAGCCTTTCTGAGGTTCAGAAAGATATATATGCATTATGGCTAAAGAAGTGACTGTTAGATGTGGCAGCCTGAAGATTGTTGATGACCTCGATGAACAGTAGGGTAGTACAGAGAGGAGTAGGACTGTATGTGTTGAGAAGTGTATAGGCCATGAGGAAATGGTGATGCCTTCTCAGTTTCCAAAATACCCTTCCTTAAAAAACAAATAGAGAGAGAGAGAGAGAGTGAGAGTGTGTGTGTGTGTGTGTGTGTGTGTGTGTGTGTATTTGGCTATTTTATAAAATTAGTATATCATAGTATAGAACATGCAAATAAACAAAAAGAAACTCGCAAATGCCCATAGTCCCACAGGCCAGAGATAATTACTGTTAACACTATGTAGGTTCTTCTAGACACTTTTCTATACAATTTTTTTCTTTTATTAAAGTGGTGTTACAAAGTATTTTTCTAACTTAAGGATATCATGAACATATTTTTATGTCAAAGAACTTAATCTACAACTTACTTTTTATTGCATAACAGTAACCTATAATATCTAGCATATGATTTGTTTAACCAGGGCTTTCTTACTGAACATTTAATTTTTTTTTTCTTTTTTAATATTTTATTTATTTATTTTTAGAGAGAGGGGAAGGGAGAGAAAAAGAGGGAGAGAAACGTCAATGTGTGGTTGCCTCTTGCACTGCCCCAACTGAGGACCTGGCTAGCAAACCAGGCATGTGTCCTGACTAGGAATCAAACCAGCAACCCTTCGATTCACAGGCCGGTGCTCAATCCACTGAGCCACACCAGCCAGGGCTGAACATTTAATTTATTAGTACTTTTTTTTCAATTATAAATGTGCTGGGATATCCATCCTTATAGCCACTTTTTTGTGTGTTTCCTTACTTCCTTAGGAAAACAAGTGGAATTACTAGAACAAAGGATATGCAATTTTTAAATGATTCTTCACTTCCTTCATTCCCTGATTTTTAAACTTATTTTTTCTTTTAAAAATTCTATTTTTATTTATTTTTAAAGAGATGGGAAGGGAGAGAGAAAGAAAGAGAGAGAAACATCAATGTGTGGTTGCCTCTCATGTGCTCCCAACTGGGGACCTGGCCCACAACCCAGGCATGTGCCCTGACCAGGAATCAAACCAGTGACCCTTTGATTCGCAGGCTAGAGCTGAATCCACTGAGCCACACCAGCCAGGGCTGATTTTTAAACTTTTAACATGAGAATTGGGTATGTCATTTTCAGGGCTTAGATCTAAAGAAAACAGTCTCTCTTTCTGACATTAATATCATTCAGATGCTGGAGGAAGATTCTAACCAGGGGTACATGACTGGTGATTTCTCCAAGGTGAGTGTGGGTACACTTTCCTATATTTCAGTGAGTCACTTTGGGTCTGAATCTTTTCTTCTCTGCTTTCAGAGAACACTAGGAATCCTCACCAAGTACGCTCCGATAACCTGTAGTAGTAGATCTAAGCCCTAAACCTTTCCAGTGAGAAAGTATTCCTATTCATTCTGGAAAAATCTGGAAGAGTGGGGAAAGCATGAGACTTACTACTTTTTTTCTCTTTTAGACTATCTTTTTAAATTATATAAATAATACTTGGTCATTACAGAAAAGATTGAAAATGAAATCTACCCCAAATTTTTTTTAGACACCAAAAACAAAGTAGCTTTTGTATATTTGGAATGAAACAAATCAAAATCACAAGATAGCAGTTAAGGGCTATGTTTCTTCAAGAGAAATGAAACAAATTTTTTCAGTTGTTTAACCACTAAGTTATTAAGATGATCGTTCTTTGAATCTGTGTTCTTATTGTTTACTAGCAAACATTTTTCCATTAGCCACATAAACTAATCTTAGTAGATGAAAATGCACCTGCTATCCTGGACATTTGACAGCTGTCTTTTTTTTTTTTTTTTTAAGTATATTTTATTGATTAATGCAGTTACAGTTGTACCAATTTCTTTTCCCTTTGCTCGCCTCCACCCAGAATCCCCATTCCCTCCAGCAATCCCAGCCCCCTTAGTTCATGTCCATGGGTCATGCATATAAGTTCTTTGGCTTCACCCTTTCCTATATTATTCTTTTTTTTATTTTTTATTTTAAAGATTTTATTTATTTTTAGAAAGAGGGGAAGGGAGAGAGAGAGAGGGAGAGAAACATCAATGTGTGGTTGCCTCTCACGTGCCCCCAACTGGGGACCTGGCCTGCAACCCAGACATGTGCCCTGACTGGGAATCAAATTGGCAACCCTTTGATTTGCAAACCAATACTCAATCCACTGAGCTACACCAGCCAGGGCTCCTATATTATTCTTAACTTCCTCCTGTCTATTTTGTACTGACCAATTATGCTTCTTAATCCCTGCACCATTTCCCCATTTCTTCCCTTGCCCCCTCCCAGCTGATAACCCTCCAAATGATCTCCATACCTATGATTTTCTTCCTATTCTGGTTGTTTGCTTAGTTTGTTTTTGATTTTTTAGTTTGTTGATAGTTGTGAGTTCATTGTAATTTTAATGTTCATAGTTTTAATAAGCCCCTTTAACATTTCATATAATAATGGCTTGGTGATGATGAACTCTTTTAGGTTTACCTTGTCTGAGAAGCACTTAGTCTGCCCTTCCATTTTAAATAATAGCTTTGTTGGAAAGAAGAATCTTGGTTGTAGGTCCTTTTCATCACTTTGAATACTTCTTGCCAGTCCCTTCTTGCCTGCAAAGTTTTTTTTTTGAGAAATCAGCTGATGGTCTTATAGGAACTCCTTTGTAATTAACTCTGCTTTTCTCTTGCTGCCTTTAAGATTCTCTCTTTATCTTGAACCTTTGGTATTTTAATTATGATGTATCTTGGTGTGGTCCTCTCTGGGTCCAACTTGTTTGGGACTCTGCACTTCCTGGACTTGTACGTCTATTTCCTTTGCCAAATTAGGGAAGTTTTCCTTCATTATTTTTTCACCTAAGTTTTCAATTTCTTGTTCTTCCTCTTCTCTTTCTGGCACCCCTGTGATTCAGATGTTGGCACGTTTAAAGTCCCAGAGGTTCTTAAGCCTCTCCTCATTTTTTCCAATTCCTGTTTCTTCATTCTGTACTAGTTGACTATTTATTTCTTCCTTATGTTCCAAATCATTGATTTGAACCCCGCTTTCCTTCCCTTCATCATTGATTTTGTGTGGATTTTCCTTTGTTTCATTTAGCATAGCTTTCACTTCTTTCCTTCTGTGTTTGCTGTACTCAAGCATATCTGTCAAATCTGTGAGCATCTTTATCACCAGTGTTTTGAACTCTGTGTCTGTTAGGTTGGCTCTCTTCTCCTACTGGAACCTTGATCCATTCCCTCTTTTAGGCCAAGGTTCTCTGTGTCCTTATCTTGACAGGCTCCTGTGTTTGTTTGTCTCTGTGTCTTAGGTAGAGCTGTCACACCTGTCACATTGTAAGGGGCGGAACCTTAGGTATTCCTCAGTACAAGTGACCCATTTCACCACATTGTGGAGATGTATGTGGGGGAGGGGTTTGAGAGGGAACAATGCTGCTTGCTCAGCACTCGCCTCTTTTTCAGGCACTTCTCCCACTTCCATATGGGACTGGCAGCTCTCTAGCTATTGCTCTGGCTGTGGTTCTAGGACTGTGGGGGCCTCTAAACAAATGAACTCTGCTGAGGGATTGGCAGTTTCTCCCACCGCCCTAACCCACACTGATTTTCAGTCAGAAGCAATGAGGCTTTATTATCCCCGGTGTTGGAACCGTGAGCTGCAAGGTCTAGTCTGGTGCAGGAAATGCTCCCCAGGTGTCCCTCCCTACTTTTTAAAATATGTGACTGTGCTTTCCACCACTGGCCACAACTGCTGTCACCACTGCCTCCACCACACTGTGTCCTCTTTACCCTAGCTCTGCCCCTCCTACCTGTCTGGATGAGTATTTCTTCTTTATATCTTTGTTGGACTTTCATGCAGCTCGATTTTCTGGAACCTCTGATTGTCCCCAGTTTTGAGGTAGTTGTATTCCTTCTTGGTTGTGGAGGGAGATGCAGTGTGTCTACCTACGCCTCCATCTTGAGGGAGATGCAGTGTGTCTACCTACACCTCCATCTTGGTTGGAAGTCTTTTATTTTTTAAAAGATTTTATTTATCTATTTTTAGAGAGAGAGGAAGAGAGGGAGAATGAGAGGGAGAGAAACACCAAATCAGTTGCCTTTTGCTTGCCCTCAATTGGGGCCCTAGTCCACAACCCAGGCATGTGCCCTGACCAGGAATCAAACCTGTGACATTTCGAACCACAGGCCAGCACTCAATCCACTGAGCCACACCAGCCAGGACTGAAAGCTGTCCCTTATATTACCATTGCTTTAGCTTAATGAAACATTTCTATTTTTGTCTTATGGGCAACCCTTAATCACCATCTTCCTTTCTTCCTTCATTGAATATATAACTTTTGAAAGATGATATATTGCTTAGAAACATTAGAAATAGAGCAGCTAACTAGTTACTTTACATGTGTTATAGTTTTGGGAAAATCTACCAATTACCAAATTTTTATATTCATAATGAAATGGAAGGTTAATTTCTTTTCTGTAATTGTAAGTTTCTGAATGTGGAACTACTTTACTGTCATATTATATATAGGCGATGGTAGATGTCATGTACTATATTGGTTTACCCAATACAAAAGTCAAGGCTATTAATTACCAAAGAACTAATTGATCTTTAGAAAGTAATTCCCAAACAGAAAAATGTCAAAGCATTTCTTAAAATTTTATAAGGTTTTTTCCTCATATTTTTCTCTATATAGCAAATTAGTTGCTTGGAAAAACGTTCTTTGTCTTTTTCTAGTATTGTCATTTCTGTTTTTGTCCACCCTCCACCTCCCCCCAAGAAAAAATAAGGAACAGGAAGTTTGTTTGGCTCTGAGCAGATCACTGGTGAATTCTCTTGGTGCAAAGAATGAACTCATATCTGAGATAACCTGAAAATCATAGTCTGCTCATGACATTGGTTAGAAATATTAAAGTTTTTTACCTCCTTTTTAGTTACTAGATTAGTCTTGGTTTTTATAATTTTTTCTTTTTCTTTTTTAATTAATTTATTTTTATTGAATTTATTGAAATGACATTGGTTAATAAAATTATATAGGGTCCAGGTGTACAGTTCTATAACACATCATCTGTATATGGTATTGTGTGTTTACCATCCCAAGTCAGGTCTCCTTCCATCATCATTTATCCCCCCTTTACCCTCTTTTACCTCACCCCACCTCCTTTCACCATATTGTTGTCTGTCTATAAGGTTTTTTTTTTGTTTTTTTTCTTAATCCCTTCACCTTTTTCATCCAGCCCCCTAATCCGCTTCCCTCTGACAGCTGTCAGTCTGTTCTCTATATCTATGAGTCTGTTTCTATTTTGTTTGTTTGTTTATTTTGTTCATTAGATTCCATGTATAAGTGAAATCATATAGTACTTGTCTTTCTCTGACTGGCTTATTTCACTTATCATAATACTCTAAAAGTAAAAGGATAGAAAAAGATATTTCATGTGAATTAAACCCTTTTTCATGGAAATGAGAGTAAAGCTGGGGTAGCAATGCTTATATCTGACAAAATAGACTTTAAAACAAAGGCTATAATAAGAGACAAAGAAGGACACAATGTAATGATACAGGGAACAATCCAAAAAGAGGATACAACCCTTGTAAACATTTATGCACCCAACATAGGAGCACCTGAATATGTAAAACAAATTTTTATGGACGTAAAGGGAGAAATTGACAGTACTACAGTTATAGTTGGGGATTTTAACACCCCATTGACATTAATGGATAGATGTCCCAGACAGAAAATCAAGAAGGAAACAGCAGTCTACCCCAAATCTTATCAACTAGAATATACATGCTTTTAACATCTTGGTTTATATCTCTCCAGACTTTTTTCTATGTGTTTTCAGAAACATGTACACACACAAACACATTTATTGGTTTTCCACAAAAACAGATTTTTAGTATTTTGTGATCTGTTGGGATTCTTTTTCCTCATTATATCAGGAACATTTTTCATGTCACTAAAGAATTCTTCATTTCATCATTTTTTTATTATTATTTCTGATTAGAAGTCTTCGATTATTTATTTATTTTTTTTAGATTATATTTATTTACTTTTAGAGAGAGGGGAAGAGAGAGAGAAAAACAGCGATGTACAAGAGATACATTGATTGGCTGCCTCTTGCACACCCTCAACCAGGGACCTGGCCCGCAACCCAGGCAGGTGCCCTGCCTGACCAGGAATTGAACCAGCGACTCTTTGGCTCACAGACTAGCACTCAGTCCACTAAACTACACCAGCCAGGCCTTATATTTTATAATAAAATACCGTGCTGCTGTTTTTTAATAGCGCAGTATTTTTTTTTTTTTTTTTTTGGCTGCCCATAATTTCTTGATAAATCTCTTTATGTAGAATATTTTATAATTTTTCCTTGTGAAGTATACCAAGATGGACATAGTTGTAGCTAAATCTAAAACTTTATACACATTCTTAATTAGTTCCTTAGAATCAGTTCTTAGAAATAGAAATGCTACAGTTTTTAGAAATTGAATGCACATTATAGAGACCATTGGGGGTTTAAAAGGTTATTTGGAAAGAAGGACAATGTATGGGCATTTGATCTCAAATTTGGGTATAGAAAACTTGCTGTTATTTCAGCTCCTTGGTATTTCTAGGTATGTGTGCTGCCAACTGTGTCAGGGAGACACCAAGATCTGAAGTACATCACCCCAGAAACAGTAAGCAGATTTCTGGAGATGGTAACTGGTTACATAAGCTACCATCTGGTCTGTTCTGTTCCTAAAATCACCATTTCCGATTGTTATTTCTTTCACTATGTTCACTAACAAACTCCCTATTCATCTGAAGCTGTATTAAATGACTCACTTTTATTGCCTTCTTCTATCACCTCTGTTTTTAACTAAATAAATTACATATAACTTTTAAGAAATAAAAAATAAAGAAAAAATGAAAGAAAGGAAGGAAGAAAAGGAAAACTAAAGGAAAAAAAAAAAAGGCAAAAACCCCCAAAGGAAAAAAGTAAGAATCACTTAATTTGGGTGACCTTGCATCCTGGTTTACATGTTATAATATCATTTATGCCTACTAGTACAGGGTAATTATTAATAGTGTTCTCTTTCGTTCTGAAAAGTGTCCTACTTTGTGCAAGAATTATTTGGTCACCCTACCCATAATTTTGCCACCAGAGACAACCACTAGTAATATTTTCCTTATGACCTTCCAGATTTTATTCTGGCATATGTTTTATAAAAATAGAATCATGATGTATATGTGGTGTTACAATTAGCTTAGTAAGACATTGTAAACATCTTTCTATATCAATAAAAAGATTGTTGATCTATATTATCCTTTTAATGACTATATAATATTCTGTTATACTGACATGTGTAATTTATTTAACCACACCCCTTTTATTTGTAATATTTTGATAACCTAAGAGAATGCTGAGATGAATAGTATTGTACCACTTTTTTTTACTGTACTTTTCTATTTAGTTAAAAATGTTAGAAAATAAATTGCTGAGTCAAAGTATAATTACATTTATTTTTATATGCATTTACAAAGTTCCCTCCAGAAAGTTTGAAACAATTTATACTCCCACAAGTAGCTTAAATTTACTCCTCTGGGTATCAAACTTTATCTTCTATATTCTTTTCCAAAAGACTTGCTTTATTTATATTGAAGGATGGGGAACCGTTTCCCATCTCTTCTTGTAAACTCTGGATCTTTAGCTGCTACCTGTGCTACTGCAGAAGTCTTTGTGTATCTTCTGAAAGACTGATTCTAGCCATGCCTGTCTCAAGATGAGTAGCTTCATTATATATATATATTTTTTTCTGGTGTCCTGGCAATACCAGATATTTTGGTTCTCTAAAAAGGCCACTTCCTATTCCATCCTTGTATGTGGGGTGGGGTTGAACCATTGCAACATTTCAAATAAGGGGCTTTGGAGGCGGGGAATATAGTGGAATCCTGGGTGACCAAAGGGAGTATAAATCAGACACTGTGTGTGACTGGCTCTTCTCCTTCAGAATGACAGTGAGCAGGGTATTTAATCATTGTTTCTGTGCAGGTGGCTGCCTTACTGTTGGGGAAATTCCAGGGTCTGATTGAGAAGTTTTATATTATTGATTGCCGCTATCCGTATGAGTACCTGGGAGGACACATCCAGGTGAGGCTACATTGGGAACATTAGCAGGGGAAGGGGTGGAGATAGCTCTTTATTGAGAAGAGTCTGTGTACAAAGAGTCTTATGAACTATAGAACCAGGGCAGACATTATATATTTGGAGCACATCAAAGCTGTAAGTCCTCATTGCTATTCTGCTTACGTATACCTTGAGCAATTTACTTTCCCCTTCTCTCCTAGACCAATCTCCCTCTTCTGTAGGAGCCAATGGTTCTCATATGAAAATAAAAACATTAATTTGAGGACTGAGAAGCACTTTGCAAACATTTACTGCTCATAGACATTCCTCACAATGATCCTACACTTCAGGCAGTTTAGTTCTACATGCATTTATTGAGCAACTACTACATACCAAGCTCAATGCCAGGCCCTGGGAGTAGATACAGAGATACAATTAGGTCTCTTCTCTGAAAGTGTTTATAGTCTAGCCTTCCTGGCCCAAATTTCTCAAGGTGGTATGGTATCCCAAGTATTTCTAAGTGTTGTCACTGTCCACAGGCCCTTGAGGAAATACTTATTATAATTCTTCTACAGGGAGCCTTAAACTTATACAGTCAGAAAGAACTGTATAACTTCTTTCTGAAGACACCTGTTGTCTCTTTGGGTGCCCAGAAAAGAGTAATCATTGTGTTCCACTGTGAATTCTCCTCAGAGAGGGGTCCTCGAATGTGAGTATTTACATGGTGTAGGGCGGGTGATGGAAAGTGAACTTGAGCTAGGACTTATAAGGGAACCTTCCCAGACCAGTTCAGACAAAGACTGAATGAATGAATACTCTCTGCTGTTGCTTGAAGAATGCTAGGGACTAGTAAGAAGGCGGTTTCTTCAATTCAAAAATTTGGAGTAGTGGAGGAAAAATCAACTGGGAATTAGGCACCAGTGGAGGAAAGGAGAAAGAATGGTGCTAATTAGACCTTGCTTTGCAAAAATAATGAGATCTGGAAGTTGTTAGGGGGTTAGCAATAGTCTGTACTTTCTCTCTTTCCCCATTAAGCGGACTGTGAAATCCTGACCTTGCTTCTTTTCACCCCACACATCTCTGGGTTTTCTCTAAAGGTGCCGCTCTCTGAGAGAAGAAGACAGGGCCCTGAACCAGTATCCTGCATTATACTACCCAGAGCTGTATATCCTCAAAGGGGGCTACAGAGACTTCTTTCTAGAATATATGGTAAAGAATGAAGCATGTGGGGCAGTGGGGAAACCCAGACGTGGGGTATCCAACTTTAGCATGCAACTCCCAGGGCCCGTAAAGCCCTGAGAAGAAACTGCTGCTTCTCCTTAGCCACTAGCAGCAGATTCTCTATTATACCTAATAGGCAGAGTTCAGGAACCTAAAGAATCCCTTACTCTGTCCCTGACCTTTCAGGTGCTGTGTGAACCACAGAGCTACTGCCCTATGTATCACCAGGGCCATAAGACAGAGCTGCTGAAGTGCTGAAGCCAGAGCAAAGCATGGGAAGGGGAGCGGCAGCTGCAGGAGCAGATTGCCTTGCTGGTGAAGGATGTGAATCCACGATAATAGATCAGCGGCTGCCTGCCTAGGAATCACCAGGCAGAAAGAGGCCATCTTCCATGTGGCTAAGCTTAAGATTGTTAAGATGTCTGCAAACCAACAGGCTGCCAAACTGATGCAATCCTAGACCTGGGAATTGGTTAGGTTTCAGTAGAGCTGATGGCTGGTGATGAAGTCCTGAAGTTGGCTCTGAAAGCTGTAGCCTTGGGTTGCACTGAGATGTGTGTTGCTTTAGGGAGTATTTACATTCTCTTTCTAAATACTTGTGACTTCTCACAAGCCAGCCAACTCTTCCTCTCCCTGAGCTTCTGGCTGTGTAAGACAGTTGCCCACCTTCTTTCTCTGTATTACCTTTATTTCCCCCTCTTTCTTTTTCTTAAATGGGAAAATAAACATTGTAGAATGAGAAATGTGATTAATAAGCCTAGTCTGCTCCTAGAAGATCTGTATAAGGAAGTAATCACGAAATTAGACTCTTTCAGACATAATGGTATAACCATCTCTAATTCAGAGCTGAGACCACTTTGCTTTTTTCCTAGATCAACTAGTAGTTCTCCAAGTTTAGACCCTGGATGATCAGTGTCATCTGAACTTGTTTGAAATACAAATTTTGGGGCCTCACTCCAGACCTATTAAATCAGAACCTCTAAGATTAGGGCCCAGAAATCTGAGTTTTTAAGATTTCTCTTGTAGGTGATTCTGATCCACACTAAGGCTTGAGATCCACTGCTCTGGAATTAAAAACCTTTAAAGTGCATTCTTCAGCAATATTACAGGCTTCCTTTCCTAAAGACCATTCCACGGTATGACTTACGTAAAAGTGTGTCCCAGACTTGGCTCGCTGGGATCTAGGCTCAGAAAACCAGAGTGTCATTCCCTATGAGAAGTAATAGGTTGAGTTTGGCTTAAAAGGTTCCTTGTCTACAGCTTCAATGGAGTTTTGACTTTTTCCATTTCCCATACTTTTCTCCACCCCATATCACAGCTTGCAAATAAAAGTTTACATTTAGGGTGACTGGAAGTAGAGATTTGTGCTATATTTCTTTTATTTGTTGAATAAGAGTAAAAGTACCAAGCAAGACTTAAGAAGACCTTTTAAACTGCATTCTTCATGGATAACCTAGGCTTTCCTATCTTAGAGCCTTTTAAGGCTAGTAGGCTTTTGTCTGCCTAATGAGATATAGTCCTATTTGGCTTAGGATGGCAGTGGAATGAACATTGTCACTCCTGTATTAACTTAATAATAGTGATAGCCCAGGACTAAAAAAGGACAAAAGGTTCTGAAGCCTAGGCTGAGATAGGCTCCCAGGTTCTGGAGCAGGGACGCTTTTTAAAAGTAAGTGAGTGTAGGGAGGGCTGGACCGACTTTTGCAAGGCTTGCAAGTGCTCTTCTCCTGGAGTGTGGTGTGCGTGCCTCACAGCAGAGGGCACTGCTGTATTCTCCATGCCAGCCACTGGAGCCTGCAGCCTCCACTCCTAGCTCGCGCCTGTCTGTCCAGGGGAAAGATATCTCACTGAGCTCCCTGAGCCCTTGAGCTCAGAGCTAGAAGAGGTGGAGGAAAAAAGGAGAGAAAACCTGCTGCCCCAACCCAACACACTTACCCCCACCAAGCAAGAAATCTTAGTAGCCCAAGGAGGAAACTGCTTGAAGCACCTCCACTTCCAAGTGTGAGGAGGGTTCCCTAATTGCCTACCCTAAAGGGTCATTTCCTGATAATTTTCCCCAGAAGGGTAGAACCAGGCACCCACCTGGGAAGAGACTGGTACACGTGTTAGTATTTCAGTAATCTTAATAAGTGGAAATTCTGAGTTGCAAACAAACAAACAAACAAACAAACTAGGGCTTAATTAGTTATCTACTTTGTGAAAAATTATGTTTGCCTAAAAGGCAACATTTTCCCATGTAATTTTGTATAACATCCCCCTACTGTATAGGTACCAGGTGATTTGATTCATTTGTTTTTTTAAAAGATTTTATTCATTTTTAGAGAGAGAGGAAGGGAGGGAGAAAGAGGTAGAGAAACATCAATGTGTGGTTGCCTCTTGAGTGCCCCCAGCTGGGGACCTGGCCCACAACCCAGGCATGTGCCCTGACTGGGAATCAACCTCTGACCCTTTGGTTTGCAGGCCGGCACTCGTTCTGCTAAGCCACACCAGCCAGGGCTCGATTCATATTATTTTGAGGAACAACAATAATAGTAGCTAACACATTTCAGGTACTTATTGCATGCAAGATTTTTTATGACCTTGTGTTTATATAAATTAATTTAATTCTCACAATAATTCTGTAAGGGAGATACTCATTATGCACATTTTACAGATAAATTAACATTTTAAGTTCATACAGCTAGTGAATGGTGGAGATGGGATTTTGAACCCAGGCAGTATGGCTCCAGAGTCTGTATCCTTAATGGATTTTGCTGTTAACAAATCCTCACCAAAGAACCATGTGCCTTTCTAGAATTGGCATTGTATTGCATGTTAAATATGTAAGCCTCAATTATAGGTTCTTGAGAAGTCAAGGCCATAAGGGTTGCTTGGACTGGAAGATGAGGCTAAGAGCAGACACAAAGACCCCAGACCATAGACCTCAGCACAAGGCTATTTAGGAACTTAGCTCTGCACTGGTATCCTTGCACAACACAACTAGTATTCATTCATCATGAAGTCAAGTAATGAAGTATGGAAGCTTTTGGGCCTAAAAACTGCTTCTGATTGTCAATCTCAGCCTAGGACCTGGCTGACCTCTGCCGTAAAGAGGGAGGAGCATTTTTCTTTCCTTCTCAGGAGTATAAAGTGGGAGGCATATAGGATTCTCTTTCCCCATTCAATTCAGGCAAGTGTTAAGGAAGCACCAGTTCTTTTAAAAATATGTGTATCTGGGGTTGTCAATTCTGAGTACCACAGATTTTGAAATATGACATAGTCCCTGCCCTCAAAAAACTTACAAGGCAGAAAATGATGCTCTTTGTTCCCATGCCTGGCTCTCTAATATATTCAGCAATAGGAAGAACTGTATGTAGTCTGCAGTTCCAAAGCAGCAAGTTGGGTGGTGGGGGCTGGCCAAGTTCTCAGATAATTAACTCCTGCATGCCATTTGGGATGATACACTTTATTCAGTGCTTGCTATGTGTCAAGCACTAGGCTAAACCCTTTACTCAATATATACTTATTTAATCCTCACAACTATTATATGTATGAATTAGATACTGTTATTTTACAGATGAAGAAACAAGCACAGAAAAATGAAGTGACGTGCTCAAGGTCACCCAGCATGTGTTGGAAATGTCATTTGAACCCAGGCAGTCTGTAAGCTTGTGCTCTTACCTATTATTCACTATATTACTAATATCCTGGGTTAGGGTAGCTGCAGGAATTATACCTTAACCGTAAGAGAGGATTTGATAGAAAGCAAGAGACCAAGATTACAAGTGAAAGTGGAGTAAAATACAGGGTCTTTGGACCTTGGAACCCCAATCAGTAGGGTTTGTATCTTAATCATTTTTGCACCTGGCACAAAGCTGGACCCATAATCAATCTCAAAAGACAGTATTGAGTTGAATAATGGCTGAGTAGCATCATCATTGTAGAAAGGACTGGCTCATTTGTCATCCACAAGGTTCCCAATGGCAGTGTTCCTTATCTAGCAGGTGTTGGCAGTCATAGAGGACACGTTGTGGGGAGAGGGTATGGAAGAGATGTCAGTATTAAGTCTTGGAGTCATATTCATGTGTAGAGGCCTCCTCAACCCTCCCCTAGCTTTGGTTACCAGTCCTCATTGATGTGAAGCTCTGCAATCCCATGCTCAGAAATATGCTCCAGGCATCTCATTTACTCTCGGAAAAAAACAAAAAAGCTGGCCTCTTACAGGTAGAACCGGGCATTGCCTTTCACCCATCAGTTTGCTCTTGTTTCAGCCTTCCTGGTCCATTCCATCGGGATAGCACTGAGTAGACACTTTGAGTGGGCACCCTGAGCAAATGCCTTTCCTAACCCACCATCCTACCCCAGATTTGGTTGCTGAAGGAGAGAGAGCAGAGGTGACACCCCTTGAACACATCACATCTTTGTTGATTTGTATGTCTCAGCCCTTTCCCAACCACCTGAAATTGTTACCTTTTCCTTTGTAAACTCCATTTTGAAACTTGTTAGAATGGAGTGGAAAGTGGGGGCTATAACAGGTTCTCCAGCTACAGGTTTTCTAACCTTTCTGGAGGGGAGTGCTTGGGAAAGGTACCTTGAAGGTAGGATGGAGATGCGGGGAAATAGGCCTTGTGCAAAAGCTGATTAACCAGATGTTCACTTTCACAGCTCTCTAGTAAGATGGGCAGGGCAGATATAGATTAAAAAGAAGCACAAACTCCATTTAAAGTGCATTACAGCTTAGGAACCAGCTCCCCCTGGGCAGGAGAAGGGAGGAAAGGGCACAAGAGGCCACATCAGTCTCCTTCCTTATCTAGGGCCACATGTCTCTCTCCTAGCTTCGTGAAGGGTGATTTACACCCCTGGCTGGAATGACTCTCTTTCTGGGCTGATTACATCGGCAAATGCCCCCCAGAGGCCACAGCAGGATGGCCATATTCAGAAACAGCAACCAATAAATCTCAGAGGTTTATATTGCACTTCTCAATACCCTGCCTCCTGGCCCTCTGCCACGCGCGCTGTGGAAGTAAGGAGAGGGCTTTGTTTGAGGGTTAGGGGATGAAACCCTCTACTTCCTTTCATCACACCCTTTCTCTCTCTTTCTAAGCACTGCTTTATTCTCTTTCTGCAAGTCCTGCCTCTATACCCCGGGAGCAGGTGGGAATTGGCCCTAGGCCCAATAAATACCCTTGCCCTTATGGATGGAAATCCTGGGCTCAGGGCACAGCTGTGTTTCTACCTAGCTGTTTAATCTTAGGAGAGTAGTTTGCTCTCTGAAACGGCATCTGGAGGTGATGAGCCTCCCAAATGGTCTCTCCAGCCACCTTCCTCAGTGATCTTGTCTTTCTTCCAGGAAAATCTCAGCTATTTAAGTCTGAGAAGGGTTTAATCCTTCAGCTCTCCCTCATGACACTGAAGGGGCTGAAGGAGTCTTGCTTGGCAAATGTCCTGGGTGCTTTTCTGGGTGGATATGGGGAACGCCTAAGTCTCCAGCGGTAGCTTTCCCAGTATCTCAGGCGGGAGCTGACAGCAGGTGGGCGGACTCGGGTAGAGCACGGCTGGAAGACGGTAGTGCACTTGCCCTCCTTCGCCGCTACCCCGGGGCTTTCCCCAAAGTGCAGAAAACGCGAGTTTGTCCACTTCGGAGTTGAAGGGCAGTGCCCCGGACCCTGATGGGAGAGTTGGCGCCTTCTGTGCGAGGAGGAGCGGAAGGCAGTGGTGGGAGGCGCCGGGGAGGGGCCCTCAGCTCGCAGAGCTTGAGTGCAAGGAGTGAGAGGAGCGCTGAGCCGCTGTAGGCAGAGCGCCCCAGGGGCAAACACCGCCCTGTGTACCGCTCCTCCAATGGCGCACCTCGGGAATCAGCTACCGGCGCTGTCCCTGCTCTTGCTCCTGTTGCTGCCGCTGCCACCACCGTTGCTCGGAGTCCGTGAGTGCTCTCTGTGCCTACACTGACTGCTCCGGCCAGGGCGTTATGGGGAGCGGGGAAGGAGGGGAATGTGTAAGCGGGGCCCTGTCAGCATTGCCCAGAGAGTACTGGGACACCACCAAGCCACCTGATATCAGCTGCCCATCCCTCTGAGCCTGGGGATCTAGAGGAGGGAGCCCAGGGTGCCAGGAAGGGTCTGGGTTCCCTGCCTAATGAAGTGTCCGAACTGTTGTAGATTGAGTTGCATGCAATGGCCAGTGCACCCAAACATTTCCTAGTTCCTGGTTCCTCCCTTTCCTCTTCCATGGTGCATCTGCACAGTCAAGAGAACAGCCCACAGCCAGACCACTTCCACAATAGCATTCCTAGGAGGTGGGGAGATCTCCATTTGCTATATGTGGGCTCCATCTCTTCCACCCCCTGTAAGGACTGGGGAAGTGGATACTAAGTACAGATGAAGAGAAGTTTTTGTTAGAACTGACTTGAAACAAATTAAGTTTGTAAACTGCTGCCAGACATGCTAACATCATTATTTGCTTGTATTGCTGAGAATATTGCTCACCATGAACCTACCCATCCTTAAGGATATACTTTTTCAATTACTATTTCAATTAGAGGAGAAAACTCGCTATTGGGCAAGATACCTTTCCCTGCAAGCCATCAGGCAGTGCTTTGCCCTATTATTAATACACAATAGATATTTTGTGGAATATGTAGTTCAAGGCCTTAGTTTTGAACCGTGTCATTGCCCTAAGGAAGGGCAACCTGGGTGGGATTCATGATCCCAGGGAATGGGCCCATGGCCTTTGGCAGTGGGATAGGAGCTTGGAACCTCATTGTGGGGTTCCCACCCAGAACCTGAGTGGAGGGAATACTAAGGTAGAAACCACACATGGACTGGTGACCTCCCTCCACAAGGTAAGTACTAGAGAAATGCAATCTTGGCTGAAAGACAGATATGGAAGGAAGGAGGGAAAGGACTAGCCTGTCCAGATCGACTCCATCAGTAAGTCAGGGCAGCAAGACATCACTGATTTGACTTGACTGCCCAGGAAATTTCACTAACCCTAACAGTATGGCTGCATGTCAGGATCAAGGATAAACATGGAACACCGTTTCCCCACCTTCTGTTGAGCTGCAGTGCCCCTCAACTCACTACTGCTCAGACTTGATGAACTATCAGCTGAGAAATTAGAGAGGTTTACTTTTGAAAATAGTTAAAATGCAATATTTAGTTCAATTAAAGCAATGAGACATGGACCTGCTATGTTTCTTTCAGCAAGCACTTATTGGGTACCTACCAGGAGTAACATCTTAAACATTTAGTATTTCTCTAACTATTTAAATTCATGTCCTCTTTTTGGCAAAGGTAAAACTCTCATTCCTTTCTTAAATATTTTTTGAAACTTCAAAAGCTGTGCTTTTTATCTTTCACATAAAATTATCAAATATGCTTTTTTTTGAACTACACATTCCCTTTGAAAATTCTGATATACCCCTAAAAGGGGCTAACCTCTTGCTTCTTCATCCCCTCCCTTCAGAAACTGGTTTAATCCAATCCCCTCATCTTACGTTTGTGAAGCTAAGGTCCAGAAAGTGAATTATATAGAACTGGGATTGAGGTGAGGTGAGTGAAAGGGTTGTCAGAAAAACTCAGTAGTCAAGATAAATAATATTTTAATACAATATTTTTTAAAATCAAAATGCCAAAAAATCCATGATGAACAAAATATCAAAATTTTAAGATTTTCTTTATTTATTTCTAGAGAGATGGGAAAGGAGGAGAAAGAAAGGGGGAGAAACACCATGTATGACTTTGGCCCTCACATGCCCCCAACTGGGTACCTGGCCTGGAACCCAGGCATATGCCCTGACTGAAAATCGAACCAGTGACCTTTTGGTTTGCAGTTTGGCACTCAATCCACTGAGCCACACCAGCCAGGGAAAATATCAAAATTTTAAGTATAAAGAGTAATGATGTCATGGTGAGACATACTGGAGCTTGAAACAAAAGGAAAAATCAGTGACACTGATCCTGTCTTTATACATTGAATATAGCACTGATTCTTAAACTATGAGGTGGATATTACTCTCCAGCGAACTTGCTAAAATTCATATTCCCAGGCATTATCACTAGAAGTTCTGATTCAGTAATTCTAGGATAAAATTTAGAAATCTGCATTTTAATAACTAATCTAATTGATTTTCATGTGATTGGAAGAGCAGGTTGGACTAACTAAACTCTGAGGCCCCTCCTAATTTTGGAATTCTGGTTGTAAGTAGAGGGATGGGATCCAGAGAAGTTATAGAGGTGACTTGCAGATTGTCTCTGTTATCTGGCTATTTCTTAATAGGAACTCACAAAAAATAGGCACTGGTGACAGTAATGATAAGATAAATGTGGAAGTCTAGAGGGGGAGATAATCAGAAAAAAATTAAGTAAAAATAATTCTAGTGGTGATAAATGTTATGCAGAGAATTGTGTTAGAGTAGGGGGTTATTTTACATTGATTGGTTGGGGGATGGCCTTTCTGAGATGATATTTAAACTACAAACTGAATTGCCAGAAGGGAACAGCCATGTGAAGCTCAGGGGGAAGAGTATTCCAAGCAGAAAGAAAGGCTAGGGTGAAACTCCTAAGGTGGACACAAGCCTGTCTTGTTCAATGGCCACCAGAGAAAAGGTTAGTGTAAATGGAGGGAAGTGGGAGAGGAAGAAAGCACTAGGAGGTGAAGTTAAAGAAGTGGGCAGGGACTGGGTCTTACAAGGTTTTGTAAACCATGGTACATAATTAGAATTATGTTACATTCAATGGAATGCTATATAGCAACAAAAATAAGCTATTTACAAGTATACTTAACAGTGTGGCTGAATTTCATACTCATAATATTGAGCTAAAGAAGCCAAGACTCCAAAAGCACATGTTGTATGATTGAAAAACAAGCAAAACTAATCTCTAAGGTTGGAAATAAAGATGCTGGTTTCATTGAGGGGGATGGTGAGTGCCAGAAGGCCTCCACGGTGCTTGTCCTTTACCTGTCTGGATACACAGGTGTATTCAGTTTGAAATTCATTGAACTGTACTTTTTTGATTTATGCACTTTTCTATATGTTATGCTTCAATAAAAAATTTATTACCGAACATGCTATACAATAGCTACTACGAAAATATGCTCAACATCATTAGTTATTAGGGAAATGCAAATGAAAACCACAATGAGATGCCACTTCACACCCATTAGGATAGCTATTTTAAAAAAGAAAATAATAAGAGTTGTCAAGTATATAGATAAATTGGAACCCTTGTATATTACTAGTGGGAATGTAAAAAGGTGCAGCCACTATGAGAAATAATTTGGTGGTTTCTCAAAAACTTAAATATAGACTCATCATATGACCCAGCAATCCACTCCTAGGTGTACACCCAAAAGAACTGAATACAAATATTCAAGCAAATACTTGTACATGAATGTTTACAGCAGCAGTATGGTCACAGTAACCAAAAGGAAACAACCTAAATGTCCATCAACTGATGTATAGATAAAGTTGTATATCCATTCAATGAAATATTGTTCACCTATAAAAAAGAATGAAGTATTGATACATGCTGCAATGTGGATAAACCTCAAAAACAGTATGTTAGGTGAAAGAAGCCAGATATAAAAGATTAAATATTTTATTCCATTTACATAAAATACCTAGGAAAACCTATAGAGACAAAACAT
The DNA here is from genome assembly GCF_987537825.1 of Furipterus horrens. NCBI lineage: Eukaryota > Metazoa > Chordata > Mammalia > Chiroptera > Furipteridae > Furipterus > Furipterus horrens. Next base: position 75,496,036 of record NW_028327180.1, read on the forward strand.
TTTAGTAGTTGCCAGTAGCTAAGAGGAAGGTAGAATGGTGTGTTTAGTGGGTATGGGTTTCCTTTTGGGGTGAAAAAAATTATTGAAATTAGATGGAGGTGATGGTTTACAACAATCATGAGTGCACTAAATGCCACTTAGTTGCATCCTTTAAGATGGTTAATTTTAGCCCTGGCTGGTGTGGCTTAGTGTATTGACCACAGACCTGCGAACCAAAGGGTCGCCTGTTCAATTCCCAGTCAGGGGCACATACCTGGGTTGTGGGCCGGGTCCCCAGTTGGGGGTGTGTGAGAAGCAACCAATGAATGTTTCTCTCTCACATCTATGTTTCTCTCTCTCTTTTTCTCCCTTCCCCTCCTAAAAGTAAATAAAGTCTTTTTTTTTTTAATGATTAATTTTATGTTACATGAATTTTACTTTGATAAAAATGTTTTCCAACTTTAAAAAATTCATTTAAAAAAACAACAAAATAGTAATTGTGTGAAGTTAAGGATATGTTAACTAATCTTATTGTGCTAATCATTTCACAATATATACTTGTATCATATCATCACATTGTACATCTAAAACACACAATTATCTCAATAAAGCTGGAAAACAAAAAAGGGTGGGTAAGTGGTTTAGGAGAATGAATTTGGAAGATGGAAGGAATCAGGGAGACTGATAAGGAGTCTTGGCAGTAGTTCAGACAGGAGTTAATGGTGACTAGAGCAAAAGAGGTAATAACTGATGTGGAGAGAAGTGGACAGATTCCAGATAAGTGGTGGAGCTGACAGGACTTGTTGGATAGAATGTAGGAGGTGAGGGAAAGAGAAGAATTAAGGATGACTCGTACATATTTTGCCTTGAAAAACGGGGGGTATGATGGTGTTGTGTTACCCCTTGATAGGAACCCTAAATTCTAGGATGCAGGAACTTCCTCAGAACTGAGTTATAATCAACTTTGGTATTCCTAAGTGAGTGACAGAATCAGCAAAAGCTCCCCACCCTAACCCCAACCAGTTCCCACTGTAAGGTATTTTAAGTGACTCAGAATTATTGCTAACTCTCATTAAGCATGCCCATGCACATTCTCAACTTTCTGGTTATGATGCTAGCTCTACCCAGGGCCCTCCTCCCTTTACCTGGCAGGGTCATCTTTAAACAACTGTCCCGCCCTGGCTGGTGTGGCTCAGTGGATTGAGTGCTGGCCTGCGAACCAAAGGACTGCTGGTTTGATTGCATCAGGACACATTCCTGAGCTGCAGGCCATGTCCCCAGTTGCGGATGTGCGAGAGGCAACCACATTGATGTCTTTCTCCCTCTCTTCCCTTCCCTCTGAAAATAAGTAAATACAAATCTTTTTAAAAATTAAACAACTGTCCTTCCCCTCCCAGGAGGCTAAGCAGCCTTTCTTTAGGTTACCACTTCTTCTTGGGCCTGATCTGTTCTCCATTCCTGTTGGGCTTCCTTCTTCCCACACTTATTCCTAAAGCCCTTTTGTGCCACCCCAAGACTTTCCTGCCCAAGGCTTCACCTGAACCTCCCCCCACCTTACCTGAATGAGGACTCTGTATTCCCAGGCAGCTGCTCTGACCTTATGTGAGCCTCATCTGGTCTCTCTCCCTTCACAGGGAACCCCCACCCCACAGAGGGCCGGTTCATGAACAGCTGTCTCCAGGCCAGGAGGAAATGCCAGGCTGATCCCACCTGCAATGCTGCTTATCACCACCTGAATTCCTGCACCCCAACATCTGCAGAGGAACCTTCAGTTTCTGCAGATTGCTTGGAGGCAGCACAACATCTCAGGAATAGCTCTCTGATGAGCTGCACGTGTCACCGGCGCATGAAGAACCAAACTGCCTGTCTGGACGTCTACTGGACCACACACCCTGCCCGCAGCCTTGGTGAGGTCCCCATCTCAAAGTGGACTAAGCTAGGGAAGATGGCTCTTAGGGTTGGTTTTTAATCCTTCAGCATATGAGCCACATAGTAGATTCTGAGAGTGATGATAAATGAAGTTCTGCATGTGACATCAGTATGAGGTGGAGAGAGGAATTGCCAGTATCATTTTGGGTTTCCCAACATTGCCCTCTCATCTCCCTACTTTCCCCTTTCTTATCTGACCACATGTAGCTGCCTCTTAGCAGAGATATGAACTAGGCTGAGGACCAAGCTGGGGAGGTCCTGGAACAGAAGGGTATGGAGAGGAGGTGGAGTAAAATGGTCTTAATCCATAAACAGGCTCCAAATACAATGTAATCCATAAATGCAGAGACTGGGAGACAGCATCCTGGTCCAACCTTTAACAGAAAGGATTCTCATTAGCTAGGCAGGAGATGGTAAAAGAGAGAGGGCAGTGGAAGAGACAAAGAGAAGAGATCCCTCTGACTCCAAAGACCTCTCTGTGTATTAATCAACTTTTACTGGATATGCTTTAGTAACTTGTAGAACAAATAACTTAGGGAACAAATAACTTTCAAAACAAAGGTTTAGTTCTTGCTCATATTCCTCGTTGGCTGTTTCATGTGTCCCCTTCATTATGAGATCCAGGCTGGAGATACAGCCTCTATTCAGGATGTTCTCTTCTCATAGCAGAGGGAAATGAACAATGGCAGAACTATGTTATGGCTTTAAAAGCTCCTGCTCAGATTTTACATAAAATATTTCAGCTCACATTCCATTGACAAAATAAATCACCTGGTGAGCAAGCCTGACATCACTGGGGAGGGGAAGTGTACTCCTCTCACAGGGAGACATTGAAGATCACATGGTAATAAGTGAAGAAATATAATCTTACAGCAAGGGCAAAAATAACTGGAAACAATAATACAATCTTCACAATCCACCACTTGGTCGAAGTATTTATTTTTCTCCCTTCCACAAGCACAATATACCCACACACTTTCCAAGAAAGATGCCCTAAGAGTTCTACCCAAATGTGACATCAGGCTTCAAGTCTAGGATCTTGTAATTATTTCTATATCAGGTGTGGATATGGTTCCTCTTGATCTAGAAATTTATGGACTAAAAAGACAAGTCATCTGCCTCCCATATATATTCAATATACTGTAATGGAACAGGGGCAGGAAAAACTGAAACAAATACTCTCAGTAAGAAAGGGGAGGGATGGGAGACATGCAGCAGTCATTGATTCATAGCAACTCTGAAGTCCCACTAGACAAATGTTGTAAGGGCTGTCTTCCTTGAGAGTAGGGGTTGTTCTTAATAAGGCCCTGTTTTTGCTCCATGGCAGAGTTGCGCTATTCATTGTTCTCCAGGGCTCTTGGCCCAGCTCCCTGGGAGGTCCCACCTTTTTCATTACAATAAGTCCTCATTCAATGTCATCAATAGATGCTTGGAAACTGTGACTTTAAACACAACATATAATGAAACCAATTATCCCATAGGCTAATTGATATAAACAAGAGTTAAGGTCCTACAGCCTATGTCTGGCCTCAAAACATCACCAAACTTCTAAATAAAGACCCAAAATATTTCTGATATTAAACATTGAAATAAATGTGAGCTATACACACATTTTTAAAAGATTAATAAAAACAAGTAAGATAATTATTTTCCAACCCATTTATTCCGGATTAGGGTTGTGCATGACCAGAGCCTGTCCTGGAGTTCAGGGTACAAGGCGGGAACCCACCCTGGACAGAATGCCCTTCATTGCAGGGCCACTCACACCCCCAGCCACACTTCCTCAGACTGGGACACTGTAATCACACCAGTTCACCTAACGTGCATATATTTGGGATGGGGGAGGAAATTAGAGTACCCAGAGAAAACCCATGCAGATATGGGGAGACCTGCAGATTCCACCCAGTTCTTCTGGGTATCAATTCTTTTTCCTCATCAATGTTAAAACAAAACAACATAGAACTAAGTGACATTCAAAGACCTGCTGTGTTTTCTTTGGCTACATCTGAAAAGAGCATGGAGACTCTGATCTCCTTGGCGACTGAGCACCATTTTCAGCTTACTTCCTGTCTGAGGAATATTGGGGCATTTAAGTCTCAAATAGTCACAGTCTCTTTTATTCCAAACTGGTGGCTCTTAGCAGTTCACTTTCACAAAACATAATTTCTTTTTGTAGTTTGAGTTCTGTCACCTCCTGTGCCAGTGGTAGCCTTTCCTATAATTCTTTTCAAGACATGCATCTCTTTCTAGACCAAATGACAAGTACCTTGCCCATATCAGGCTTCTGTGGGCGAGCCACTACCTTAGTCTTCTTTCCCTGAGCTAATTTGTCCAACTGGCAGGATTTATTGGATACCATCTTAATCAATGAGCAATCCCCATGAAGGGCATGATAACCATGAACTTGATTTGGTCTTTGCTCCAAGGCTGAGTTGTAATAGACCTTATTACTCAAAGCATTTTTCAATTTTATCTTTTACCATTTGAATATGAGAAGCAGTTGCAACTCTTCTTAATCCTGCAAGTCCTGCAATTTCTGGACTCTCCCTTTTCTGTGTCCTCTCTATTTGCAAACTGGCCAATTCTTCTCTGAGCTTATATCTTCCTTGGAGTACCTTGCCAAATGCAGCCAATAGCAATCAAGACATACTAGTAACCTTCTGCTTCTCAGCTTCTCCCCTTAAATCACAAGTTCATTTAGTACATTACCGTTCTTCCAAGTTCACCACCCACCACTCAGTCCCAAAGCCAATATCATACATTTTAGGCTTTTTTTTGTTCCCGCAGCACTTCATATCTAGATACCAATTGCATTTTTAGTAAGAATTTGGTAGGTTATGCTGCAGTAACAACCAACCAACCCCAAAATTCCTTTCAACAACAAAAATGTATTTCTTGCTCATGTTATACACATGCCACAGGCTTCCATGAGTTGGCTTTGTATTTTTTTTTTTAATATGCTTTATTGATTATGCTGTTACAGTTGTTCCAATTTCTTTTTCTTTGTTCCCCTCCACCCAGTGACCCTCCTCCCTCCAGTTGTCCCCCCCCCTTAGTCCATGCTCATTGGTTGTGCATATAGTTATTCTCAGCATCTTCCTATCTACTCCACTCCCTCCTTCTATGCTTCTTTTTTTAAAAAAAAATATGTTTTATTGATTATGCTGTTACAGTTGTCCCAATTTCTTTTCCCTCTGCTCCCCTCCACCCAGTGACCCCCCCCTCCCTCCAGTTGTCCACCCCCACTTAGTCCATGCCCATTGGTTGTGTATATAGTTCTTCTCAACATCTTCCTGCCTACTCCACTCCCTCCTACTATGCTTCGTAATTCCTGCATCATCTCCCTCCCTTTCCCCCTTCCCTCCGCCCCACTGACCTCCCCCCTATATGTTCCTCATACCTATAATTCTTTTCCCACTCTCGTTACCTACTTAGTTTGCCTTTGTTTCAATTCCCTATCTTCTGTTGTTGGCTGTTGTGATCAGTTTTCATTTTAATGTTCATAGTTTTGATACCCATTCTTCTAAATAAATCCCTTTAACATCTCATATAACAGTGATTTAGATCTAATGAACTCCTTCAGTTTTACTTTGTCCCAGAAGCACTTTCTCTGCCTTCTATTCTGAATGACAGCTTCACTGGATAGAGTAATCATGGCTGTAGGTTTTTGATTTTCATTACTTTGAATATTTCTTGTCAGTCCCTTCTTGCCTGCAGAGTTTCTTTTGAGATGTCAGCTGATAGTCTAATTGGGACCCCTTTGTACATAATTCTCTTCTTCTCTCTTGCTGCTTTTAAGATTCTCTCTTTATCCTTAATTTTTGACATTTTGATTATAATGTGTCTTGGTGTGGTTCTCCCTGGGTCTAGTTTTTTTTTAACTCTCTGTGCTTCCTGGACCTGTAAGTCTATTTCCTTCCCCAAGTTAGGGAAGTTCTGCTTCATTATTTTTTCACATAATTTTTCAATTTCTAGTTCTTCTTCTTCACCTTCTGGCAACCCTATGATTCATATGTTGGCCCACTTATAGCTGTTACATAGGTTCCTGAGCCTCTCCTCATTTTCTTCACTTTTTGTTTCCTCTTTCTGCGCTGGTTGAACTATTTGTTCCTTCCCTATGTTCTGATTTGTTGATTTGATCTCTGGTTTTCTTTCTCTCACCACTCATTTTGTATGTGTTTTCATTCGTTTCAGCAGGACTAGCCTTCATTCCTTCCCTGTCTTGTTTAAGATCTACTGTTAGATCAGTAAGCATTTGTATAACCAAAGCTCTGAATTATGCCTCAGAAAAATTTTCTATCTGCTGAGCTGTTAGATTAGATATTTGCTGTTTGGTCAGCTGCGTGATTGGGATCTCTATCATGATCTGTGCCATCCTGACAGTTTTGTGTTTACCTTTGCTTCCTGGGCAGGGCTGTCACACCTCTATGCTATAGGGGACAGAGCCCCGTGCACTCCTCACTACTGGGCGACCCTTCTCACCACATTGTGACACTTTGTGTGGGGGCAGGGGTCCAAGATGGATTCCTGCAATTCACTCTCGGTTTGAGACCTGGAGCTTCCTTCTCTGTCCCCATGCCCTCCGGCCCTCCCAGTCTGAAGCAATGGGGGTCTGCCTTCCCTGGTGTTGGAATTGCAAACTGATGGGTTTGGTCTGCATCCAGGGGTGCTCCCCAGGTGCTTCTTGTCTCCCCTTAAATATGGGTGTCTGTGCTTACCGCTGTCCTGCTGCCGTCGTCACAGCTGCCACTGCCAGCACAGCTTGAACTCTCTACCCCAGCTTTGCCCCTCCTACCCGTCCGGACGAGCACCACTTCTTTATAACTTCATACATTGGACTTCCATGTAGCTTTATTTTCTGGAACTTCTGGTTGTTTCTGGTTTTGTAGTTGTAAGAACGGTATCGCTCAGAGAACCATGAGGATGCAGTGAGCAGAAGAAAAGAAGTTTATTGAGGGAAATGAGCAAGTGGGCAGGAAGTCATGCCGTGAATGGCCCGACTCTGGGGTCCTAGGGAAGGAAGGGGCTGTTTTATAGGGGGAAGAAAAAAGAAACTATTGAATTTAGTCATTATCTCGCAGCTGTGAGTCTAAGGGCTGATCAAGGCCAATCGGAGCTTGGGTTGATGCACCGCACTATCATGGGAAACTCTCGGGCAGCTGCAAGTGGCGGGGGGAGTGGAAGGGTATGGGAACCAAGGCTGTCAGTAGTATTTGTAGTCTTTCTTAGCTGCGTAGGGAGGTGGAACATGTCAGTCTAGGCCTCCATCTTGGCCGGAAGTCAGTTGGCTTTGTCTTTGCTCTACAAGTCTTCTTCATTCAGGGATCCAGGCTGGTAGGAGAAGGGCAACTGCAGAACCAGGTGATGGTTCTCAGATGTGATTTTCATCACTTTACTCACAATGCACAGGCCAAAGCAAGTCACATGGCCTGAAATGTGACCTGGTAGGTGGGGGCCTGAAAGTCACATGGCAACAGGTGGAGATGTATCATCTTCCCAGAGGATGGATAGCAAGTAATTGGAACCAGCAGTACGATTTACCACACTCCTTTTTTCCTTTTTGCTCCTCATCTTAATCCCTTCTGTTTCAGAACTTCCCCTGAGATTTCTCCTTGGGTCTTCTTCCCCAGTGCCCTTTTGCTTTGGGAGTATCAGGTCTGCCCAGGTATCTATACTATCCGCTCCTGTTTGCCTGACATCATCTATATTCCTCACCTTCTAAAGACGTATTCATAGAGGCTTATTGTGTGAAAAGCTTGCAAGCTCGCCTCTCTCACCCCTCTGTCTTCCAACAATATTAACCAACATTTATGAGTACTTACCATATACAATATATTAAATAACTATGCAGTGATTTTATAAGATCCAGTAAGTCCCCTTAAGGTGTGCACAACCTTATGGGGGTGAATGAAAGAGATGTGTTTCCTTCGAGATCATTGTTTCTTCCTTCTTTGCTTTTCTTCCTCAGGTTCATTTTGGGACCTGGCCTCACTACCATCTCCACAGCATGCCATGGTCAGGCCTGGAACAAAGTCTATCACTGCCCCTTCCCCAATAGGAGGAGAAAACAGGACAGAATCCCATTGTCTGTTCATGGACCCATGGACCTACAGGCAATATGTTTAGTGGTTAGGAGCAGAGATTCTGCAATCAAATAGTTTAGGTTTCGAATCCCAGCTCCATTTCTTAGCTTATGTGAGCCTGAGTGAATAAACTTAACATCTTTCATTCAGCTTTTTCTTACCTACCTATATACGTAATTTTTTTTTTTCACTTATACCGTTGTGTTGAGCACCCAGTGTGCTCAGCATGGTACCTTTACTATTCTTATCATTAAACCTAGTTTATTCATCACACCTAGCCTATACCTTTTGGCCCTGATTTTTTTCACTTCTGCAGAGCTTGCAGCTAGTTAGCAAGAGATTGTGTTTTCCTTTCCTCCACAGGGCTTTGAGGTCTGACTCAGCAGCCTCAGGCCCTCCTGCTTCTGCTCTCAGACCCGTCTTCAGGACTCTGGTGCTCTCTACCTTGTCTCTAGGTGACTATGAGCCGGATGTCTCCCCCTATGAAGACACAGTGACCCGAAAACCCTGGAAAATGAATTTCAGCAAACTGAGCATGCTCAAACCAGGTGTGGAGGGCAAGCAGCAAATGTAGTGTGGGGGCTGGGTGTGGGCCCTGGTTGGGGAACACAAGCTGGGGGGCTTATGAGGGACAAGTCCTCACCTGCCGGGTAACTAAAGCAGCATTGTGTAGGGTGAGAGTCTGAGTTGTGGGGCATGGTCTGGTTTCACAAGAGTCAGAGTGGTCAAAGACTTATAGGTCTTAGGGAGGCATTTGAAGAGAGTCCATTACGGCTCCCTGGTTCCAAAATGTGGGTCTCTACAAAGGGTTTGGTGGGAGTGGCAGCAGTACTAGAAAAATGTGCTGAAATGGAGTATTTACCCTCATTCAAGGCAGCCACAAAAGTTTATTTGTCCCTGGAGACTAAGAAATTGCTTGTTTTCAACTGTTCTAATGGGATGGGCGAGGTGCTGGGCAGGGAAAATGGCTAGAGTGTGACGCTTCAGGGATGTCTCAGGGTGGGGAGCCATCTGTCTGGCAAGGACTATGGTGTGGGTTTTTCAAGAAAGTGAAGCTGTTGCGTTAATTGGAAGGGAACACACACACGCACTACTCTCTTTTTGAGAAAAATGTGAGTTTTGTCACATAGTCCTATATATTAGAATTTGGAGAGAAAAGCATAGACATTTATGCATAAACTCTTAGTTACTACAAGGAATCCAGGAATTTACCTGTTTCAGTTACTCCATTGTTCTGACTGTCGGAATATTCTGTTAATAGAAATATCACCATAATTTGTCAAGACTCAAGAGTATCGGAAACTTTTATGCATGCATCAACCAGTGAAAGACAGGCAGGTGATATTAATACTGAACAGAATAGACAGATGTCAAACAAAACAAAAATCTTAAGTAGAATCAGAATTTGGTCGCATATGTTGGACAGTTCAGAAAGTTTTAGATTGTTTTAGAGCCTCTAGCTTATTCCCACCATGAGATCTCATTCAATGCATAGGATTGAGCAAAGGGTTTTGGTTCTTTGAGCTTCCTGGCTGCCTGAATTCTAGATAAATGAGCTTTAGATGCATGTGGCTTTTTTTTTTTTTTGACCTAGTCAAGCTGAGGAGTGGAATGAGGGAGGCTAACAAGTATCAGACATAGTTTGTGTATAGAGAGGAAAAGCCTTGGATTAGAAGTGGCTTACTCAGGGCATTCCTCCCTTTCTTCCTACCGCCACTACCAATGCCTATTAAATCAGAGGGTTGCTGGGGAAGCTGGTTTTGCAGAGAGAAGTGGTGACTTGGTGTTGCTCTTTCCACAGACTCGGACCTCTGCCTCAAGTTCGCCATGCTGTGCACTCTTAATGACAAGTGTGACCGGCTGCGCAAGGCCTATGGGGAAGCGTGCTCGCGGCCCCACTGCCAGCCCAACACCTGCCTCCAGCAGCTCCGTGCCTTCTTCGAGAAAGCAGGGGAGTCCCATGCACAGGGTCTGCTCCTGTGCCCGTGCGCGCCTTCCGACCTGAGCTGCGGGAAGCGGCGGCGCAACACCATCGCCCCCAGCTGCGCGCTGCAGTCTGGGACCCCCAACTGCCTGGAGCTGCGGCGCCTCTGCCTCTCGGAGCCGCTGTGCAGGTGCGGGGCTGGGTGCGGATGGGCAGGGTAGGCAAGGGCACAGTGCGCACCACTTATCTTTTGATATTTTATGAGACTCATTTATCAGAAAGAATATATATTATTTTCTTTGTGTAAAAACTTCCAAAAATGTAAAAGCGTATAAAATATCACCCAAAATTCATCACCAGCCCTGGCTGCTGTGGCTCAGTGAATTGTGCGAGGGCCTAGGAACCCAAAGGTCACCAATTTGATTCCCAGTCAAGGCATACGCCTGGGTTGAGATCCAGGTTCCTGGTTGGGGGTGAGCGAAAGGCAACTGATAGATGTTTCTCTCCCTCTCTTTCTCCCTCCCTTCCCCTCACTCTAAAAATAAATAAATAAAATTCCTTAAAAAAAAATCCATCACTTGAAGATAATCTGCCATACTTTGGGGAGCATTTCCTTCTAGTCCTTTTTGTATATAGAGAAACAAAAATTGATATTCTGGGAATATATTTTTATCTTATAATGTATCTTTTTTAAATTTATGGTGCATACCTCATGGGCAATTTCCAGTGGAGTTAGTGTGGAATAGTGGTGAAGACAGGCTCAGAAGTCAGACAGATCTGAATTTAAGTCCTGGGTCTGTGTGACTATGGGCCTATCACTTAACCTAAAATTCCATCACTTAACCCAGCTTTTTACAGCTGGTCTTCTGTAAAAACTGAGATAATAATGCAGACCTCATAGGATTTTGGCAGACCTCATAGGATCATGTAGAGTGCTTAACTTGCTGGTGCAAACTAAATGCTCAATAAATGGTGGTGCTTATTTTGTCATTTACATCCTTTAACAACTTAATTTTTAAGATCCTACATTGTACTCCATGTAATGGATCTCTCATACTTTATTTAATCATTCTCTATTGTCAGATATTTAGGTTGTTTTCTAAATAATGCTGCATAACTATTGTTCTTGTTTATTAATCTTTGTGCACAAATATAATTATTGATTAAGATGTGTTGCTACAGTACCATTACAGAATCAAAGGGCATGAAGATTTGTAAGGTGTTTTATACCATATTCCCCAGCCATATTCTGATCTGGCTTTCCTCTGCCTTCTCAGGACAAAACACTCACAAAATTGAAGTTATCATCTATTCAAGTGACATTTGTTGGCAATGGAGTCTCGCCAGCCTTGTTTTACAATCTTGTTCTACCACTTACTTCTCTGTAACCCGGGGCAAGTTATTTAACCTCTGAGTCCCACTTTCCTCTTCTGCAAAATATTATATAGATCTCTCAATAATCATAACACTAATACTTACTGAGTATTTCCTATGGGCTAGGTACTGTTTTAATACTTACCATGTATTAATTAACTCATCTAAACCTCACATACAAGAACCCTGTAAGATAGATGCTGTTTTTATTTTTTATCATCTTTTGTTTACAAATGAAGAAGCCACAGAAGAGAAAGGTTAAAAAACTTGGTTAAATTTACCCAGGTAGTAAGTCAGATTTGTTAATAAGGTTTGGAATGAAGTCTGGCCTAGAGCCTGTGCTACTAACCTCTCTGCAATACTGCCTATTATTGTGCTGGTAGCTATGAGAATAACATAACAAGTGCTGGACTAGATGATAAAGATATTGTTTCTTCCTTCAGGGAGTTTGCATTCTAGGGGAGGGTGACAGAGAAGTAAACCACCAATCTTACACAAAGCAAAATATAAGGAAAACTGCAGCAATTTATACAGAGAAATATACTCATAACTCCATTATCCAAAGATAACCAGCTTTACCTATTGTAGGATGAATGTTAATGATAAAATATCTAATGTTTATTAAACATTTCAAAAGTGCCAGACACCACACTAAATGCTGTACATATATTCATTCTCACAAAACTCTGTGATCTCTATTTACAGCTGAGGAAACTGAGGTTAAAGAAGCTGCCTGAGATCTCACAACTAGGGATTGTGGAACCCAAATTCAGTGATACGCTGTGGGGACTGGGGTGATAGTGCATTTGTGACAGGAGCGGACTTCACTGGGCCAGGCTCTGAAGGCAGAGGAGGATTTGGCATGAAGATGGGCATGTCAACTAAAGGGGCAGCTCAGGTGAAGGCTGCAAGCCAGACCCTTAAAGGAAACTTGAATTTTTCTTCTTCCAGATCACGCCTGGCTGATTTTCAGACCCACTGCCATCCCATGGACATCCTAGGGACTTGTGCTACAGAGCAGTCCAGATGCTTGCAAGCATACATGGGGCTGATTGGTGAGGGTAGGGGATGTGTGTATGGAGTGCACAGGTTGGCCTTGGGGTAAGAATGCTCTGGCTACTGAACCCAGATGGAATGCTCCTGATACAAGTGAGAGAGGGTGGGAGCTGAAGATGGGGTTGGCCTAGGTTCTGACAATCCCCTCTTTACCCCACAGGAACTGCCATGACCCCCAACTTTGTCAGCAACATCAATGCCAGTGTTGCCTTAAGCTGTACCTGCCGAGGCAGTGGCAACCTGCAGGAGGAGTGTGAGAGGCTGGAACAGTCTTTTTCCCACAACCCCTGCCTCAGTGAGTGTGCCCCATCTGCTCCCTCCCCAGTGGCCAGATCAGCTGGACCCAGGGAGAGGAAAAGGGTCAGCTCTGTCCATCTCCTGCTGCCAGATCAGCCCCCTCCTCAGAATAGGTTTACTTACCCCATCCTGGACCTTTCTTCCTTCTGCTACCTGAGTAACCCTGAAGCTGCCTGTTCAACCTGTCTGGGCCCCAGGGACACTTGACACTATTCAACTCAAGGAATAAGCAAGCAGAATGAGACAATATCCCACTCCTACCTGCCACTTATCTACCCTCTTACATCCCAGGGTTCCTGAGACATTCCCTTTCCTGCCTTGGAAGCCTGAGAAATATCCAACATCTATGCACTTCCAACCTACCTTCTCTCTTCTCCTCAGCGGAGGCCATTGCAGTTAAGATGCGTTTCCACAGCCAACTCTTCTCCCAGGACTCTACCTTACCTGTAAGGGCGCCCAAGGTAGGGCCTTGTCTATTACGTTCCTCATACCTTTATCAAACCATCTGGAGAAAACCTAGATAATGCAGACAAGGGGATGGAGGGGGTGACCTCGTTGTTGTCACAAACACTCAAGATCTCTAATGGACGCTGTAGGGAAAGGGACATGACTGAGGCTGAGGTGCTGAAGGGGGTGGAGCTGACTCCATTGCATTTCTTCCACAGAACCCAAACCTTGCTCTGAGGCCACAGTCCTGGCTGCTTCCTCTTTTCTCCTGCACACTTATCTTGATTCTGCTCCCAAATTCCTGGTAACTGGACTTCCTTGGAGCCCTCTTCCCCTCCACTACACCCAACCTGACCTGATGCCTACAAGAAGTGAAGAAAGAACAGCATCAAGAAGGAGGTGCAGTACACAACATGACAATCCTGATCCACCCCCATCTCCCACCACACATTCACACAATAGAAGCTGACTGGCTCAGTTCTCATTCTCTCCACCTCTGACTCAGGATGTCCCTCCCTAGGAATTGGACACCGTGTTTTAGTCGTATCTTCTGGTGGTGACCAGCTCTACTAAACTCTCTTCCAATCTCTTCCCATCAGCATCACCAATTTCTAACAAATCAGTCATTTTCTATTGCATTCAATAGGTAGTCAGGGCTGGGTGTTCTAAGGCAGCCTAGACTCCTGCCCCCTTGTCTCCTTCTCCGAATAAAAAGTGGAAGCCTGCTGCCTGCCCTGTCCTGGGATCCTACAGAGCATTTGATCATCAGGAGCTGGAGCATTTAAGCCTTGCTTTCTTCCTGCTACTGTCCCTAAGTCCCCGTGCCCGCCTCCCCTCCAGTCTCTTGGATCATGATTAAACATTTTGTCCTAAAGGCTTCCTCTTTTTCCATTCTTTCACATTGTGAATTTATACAGAACTAAATATTTTATAGACAGAAGAGCACAGACCAGGTGATCAGGAGACACATCAACTCTGCCACCAACTGCTGTGTGACCTCGGGCAAGTCTCAGCCTCTCTGTGTACTTGACATGAGGTTGGAAGGAAAAAAATAGCTTATATGAGGCTGTGGACCAGTATCTGTCCCAACTCCAGCCTCTTCTGGGATACTGCCTGGGATCTGCCACAGCAGCTTAGAGGAAAGGGTCCTTAGTCAACCATAGAATTTCTTGGGTACATGCTTGTGTTATTGGTTTGCCCCACACTATAATGGGGGCTAGAGGAAAGGCGAGACTGGTCCTTGATCTACCTGGAAATCCTATTGGGATAAAGAAATAGCCACCTATGCGAAATAGTCAGAAGACTGTTTACAGGGCTGCGGACATTTGTCTGATAACTCATTCGCTCGCTCTCTCCATAAGCACCTGATGAGTACTGGCTGCAAGGTGCTGTGCTAAAGGTGCAGGAGATTCCAAGATAATAATACTCAGATCCTGTTTTAAAGCCTTTCACACACCAGGGTAGGGGAATAGACAAGATAGTAAATTTTAAAATGCAATGTGGTAAATGCTGTACAATTATTGTAATGATTACCCTCAGTTACATGAGGATTATTTTTTTTAAATCCTCCAACAGCACTTGAATTTGTCAGTCATTAGCTATGTGACCTTGAGCTTTACCTCTTTCGGCTTTATTATCCTCATTTGTAACATGGAAGGAGCCTAGAACCCACCTCATAAGAAATGAGATAATCCATGTAAAATCATTGTGACTGACATGAAGTAAGAACTCAGAAAAGCAATTATAGTATAAGGTTTTTGTAGAGAATTTGGATGATGTAAATAATTATCAAGAATATTTTAAAATATTTAAAATCTTACTCTCAAACTTCCAAACCTGCTCCCTGTGCATCTGTGCACACAAGAATTTATGGGTATGTATAATTTTTACATAAGTGGAGGCAGACACTACATATCAAAGTGTAAGTCATGGCATCTTTCAGCATCCGTGAACAGAGCTTAGGCTATATCATCCTTTTTATCACCTGCATAACATGGACTTGTATGAATGCATATTTCTATATACATAGTTTATTTAATCAGTTCTGCATTGATGGATATTTGCTTGTTTTTCTGTTTTTCTCCAGCTAAGTTTTAAGGCAACGAGGAGGTGACTGGGGGTAGGATGTGCACAGTGGCTGCCAGAGTTGTGGGTGAAAGAGGGAAGCCTCTCCCTATACATTTTTGTATCCCCATAGCCCATCCTGCCCCAGGAAATACCCAAACAACCTGCCTCCCTCCAAACTCCAGTGGGGCGCTGGCTGGAACTTCCCCTTCTTCCCCTCTCAGGAAGACTCAGCCTTTGGCTCCATTAGCCTAGGGCTGGGGTGTGAATGATACAGTCATTTCTTGCTAAGTGCTTGAATTTGACTAATAGGTCATCTGTGCTTTTCTCTGAAGAATGTCCAAATTCCTGGTAAACAACCAGACCACTCTCCTATCCCAGGGCTCAGAGCCAAGACCAAGGGTGGGAGCACAGTAGCTGGGCTGAAGCTCTTAATGATATCCTGTCTGGCTGGGATGGTTAATGCCATTAGACTAGCTTCTACTTAACGAGGTGGGAAGGGCTGCTGGTAGCAGTGATAAGTAAAGAGCACTGAATTCCTCCCTCTGCATGGTTGGGGTGGAGCAGACTCTCCTTTAAACAACTATGTATTTTCAAATTCACTCATTCAATCATTCAGTCAGTCAACAAATCTTAAACAAGCACTTGCTCTGTTCCAGGCTGTATTTTTCAAGATCTGTCCCTATCCACTCATGAACTGTCATTTCAGTGAAGGAGAAGCCCAGGACTCTGGCAGCTGGGCCTCAAGTTTGGGCAGCTGGGCCTTAGGGGAGCTGGTCGTGGCCTTGTCTGACATACTGTGGGTGGGTGTGAGAGTGGAAGAGAGAAAGAGACAATAACAATTGCTAACATTTATTAAGAGCTTAATGTGTGCAAAGCACCATGCTAATGGCTTAATGAACATGACTCATTTACAAGGGATCTTAGGGAGGACAGGCAACTTATCCAAGGTTATAGGACTAACAGGTAGCTAGCTGATCCAGAAATTGAACTGCAACCTTCCTGACTCTCAGCCACCATCTTTGGTCCACACCATATTTCTCCAATTTTGGGGTGAGACCCCCACTCCTAAATTACAACAGAGGCCATGATGAGGGGTCAGAGGGAGCTCTTTTAGGCTGCAGAGATGATTTCTTGGAAGAGAAGCTATTTGGGCTTGGCCTGGAAGAATGACTGGGTTTTATTAGGCAAAAATGGGGGAAGGACACCCTGGAGATCAAAGTGAATAAATGCAAAGACAGCAAAGGGCAGGGAGTGTTGGCGGGGATAACAAGTAGTCTTCTCTGACTGAAGTTCTATGAGGGAAGGTGCTCCCCAGTCTTCCTGTCACTCATCTCCCCATGGTGTTGGGGCAGGGGTCTCCTCTGAGAGCACACCAAATTTCAGAGCTGCTGCTGTGAAAGCCAAGCCCTGTGGAGTGGGCAGAAATCTAAGGGAACTGGTGTGCAGAAATTTAGCCTGGCATGCTTGATATCCCTGTCCACGGGGAGCTCCATGACCCCTTGCCCTCTCGATGGCATCCCAGAGTACAGAGGTCAGTGTGTTATGTGTGAGAAGATAAAGCGAGCCTGTGTCTGGCCTGGAAACAGTGACAAGCAGGAAGGGAGAGCCCATTCCCCACAGAGGAATACCAGCAAATAGCCCCATTCTGGGTATTGACTCCTGTCCCAGTAGCTGTGGTCAGCCAGTGTCAGGACATTTGTTACAAGAGTCTGGTCTTCCTAGACTTTGGTTGGCTTTCAGGTTCCTATGGAGGTTTCTTCCTGCTGAGCACTCACAATGGGCTGGGGAGGGCAGACAATAGGTTGGCGCAGAGATGAGGACAAGTTTTGTGGTGGAGACAGATAAATAATAGTGACAGACATCATGATTTGTGTATTGGTATGTGTCAAACACTGCACTAAGAGCTTTACATGTGTATTCTTCTGAAAGCTGAGCTGCCTCATGGTCTCATCTCCGCATGGTATCAATTTGCATCCACAATATTTGAAAAAAATTTTAAGTAATTTTTTCACAGTCTTTAAAAAAACACAACAAAACTTTTTTTTTAACGTGCTGAATGTTTGTTTAATATTTATTAAGGAGTGCCTTTGGGATCAACATGTGTGGAAGGAAGATAACAGCATCAGGTATGAGCAGAGGCAGAGTTTGAGCTGTAATACAGATTCAAGAACAATTCCTCCACAGAGATGCTGACTGGATAGGAGCCCTTCAGAGTTATTCCAAGCTGGGCCAAGATAGCCAAGCTTTTTTTTTTCCCTTAAGATTTTATTTTTTTTATTTTTGAAGAGCGGGGAAGGGAGGGAGAAAGAGAGGGAGAGAAACACCAATGCATGGTTGCGTCTTATGGGCCCCCAGCTGGGGACCTGGTGTGCAACCAGCAACCCTTTGGTTTGCAGGCCAGCAGGTCAGTGCTCAATCCACTGAGCCACATCACCCAGGGCTCTGATAGCCAAGCTGTTGTATTCCTGTATCAATTAGTTGTTGATAAGGGCTGTCATGGGAAGGGGAGTGTCTTAGACCAGGTGATCCTCTGCAGTGAGGCCCCCACAAGAAGAGGTGGAGAGACAAAGGCTTGCTGCCAATATCGCTTCCAAAGTCTGGGGCACAAAATCCTTCCTTGAAGGGGGATCTCTGCAGTGTACTATGGTGTCCACTTAATGAGGTAACTGCATTTCGGAGAATTTAAATCACTTATCCAAGCTCATACACCTTGGATCTGACCTTAGTTTTATTTCACTCCAGAGCCCATCATCTTAATTTTTTTGTTCTATTGTATATGTTGACATAAGCTCACTCCTAAATTGGCGAGGGTGGGGTTTGGAGTTCAGAGGACTTATTCTCAGGTTTCTGGGCTAATACAGTGCAGGTCAAGGTGCAGGACACTTGTGTGGCACTGACTCAGTCCTTTAAAAAAATTTTTTTTGTTGTATTTTTTCCATTACCATTTAGTCCCCTTATAACCCCCTCCCCCACAATCATTGCACTGTTGCCCATGTCCATGAATCCTTTTTCCTTTTTGCTCAATGTAGCAAAACTTAAAATTCTCTTTCCCCATCTGTCTTTATTGTATACACAAGCAGCCACCTGGCCAGATTCTTCTCTCTCTCCATGCTCCTTAGAGGAGAGATTTAGGCCATGAATATACATAGGTAAATTTTTTTCATCTAGCATTCATAATTCATTTAAACTTCTTCAGGGCCCTCTGAGGGCAGTCACTATTATCCCCATTTTAAAGATGGAGAAACACCTGTCTAGAAGTTAAACTTGCCTACACTCACAGAGCTAATCGCTGGCAAGTAGATTTGAAGAAGGCTCTGCGCATGTTATGAAATCTCATGTGACCAAGGGCCTGTGAGACTCCTGAGGGAGGGGCAGTTAATCCATCGTGGGGGCTTCAGGAGGAGGCAACATCTGAGTGAGATCTTAAAGGACAGAGAAGCTCAACTGATAGAGATGGCCAATAGAAGTGTTTCTTAGGAAGGGAAGGAAGCTGAGAGATGATTACATCCTACAGTGGGGTGTCAGAAGGGAGGCCATGTCATTCCTCCCTCTCTGTGGCATTTAGGAGATCTGCCTTCCCAATTGCCCCAGGCAGATTCTGCCTGCCCTTGAAACAGTCTCTAGCACAAAGCCTCCTTATATCTTCTGAAAGAGACCGTCTGATTCAGGCTGGCTCCCCACCCAACACCCTTCCATATGGGGAAACTCTGTGGTGAAGGAGCCCAGAAATGAACTCCTTCCTAGGCCAAGTCAAATACTCTTAATTCCTCAGGAATGACATGTCATGCCTTAGGGAATGCAGCTCTCTGGTTCAATGAAAGCATGTTGTAGTGAAAGGAGCACAGTGGAAAGTGAATTCGGATTGGTTTGGGTGTGACTCTCAGCCAAACTACAATTGACCCTTGAATGATGTGGAGGTTAGGGAAACTGACACCCCCCTCCCCATCCCCGTGCAGTAGAAAAATCCAGATACAACTTTTGACTTCCCATAAACTTAAGTTTGTCTGTATCGACAGGGGAATTGGTTCCAAGACCCATACCAAAATCAGCAGATGCTCAAGTCCCCTATATAAATGGTGTAGATCAATGCATGCAGTTGGTCCTTAACATCTGCAACTCCAACAGGTATTTGTTGAAAAAAGAAACAACAACAACATGCATAAGTGGACCCATGCAGTTCAAACCTGTGTTATTCAAGGGTAAACTGTACTTTATCAGCTGTGTGAATTCAAGCAAATTGCTTAATCTTGCCAGGCTTCAGTCTCTTGATCTAGAAAATGATGGGCGCTATTGTTAAAAAGTGTCATCTGATACATTTGTCAGAGGAAGAGGAAATAGTTGGCTGTGGATTTATTGACCTAATATTTACTTTAGTGTCAAATCTGGGTTTCTCCTGCAGGAAGTGGACAGTATGAGATCTCAAGACTTGGGTGGGAAGATGACTCCCAGAAAGTAGAAGGAAAGAGAGGAGGTGATGGACAAAGTGTGGATAAAGCATAGATAGTGTTTCCAGAACAAGTCCATGAACCTCTCCCAGCCTCAGTTTCCTTACCATCAAATGCCAATTCAACTTCATGAATATTGGCCAGACACTTGAATTTCTATTTCATCTATTTTACTTTTAAATGTATTTTTTTTCATATTTTGCCTTATCCCAGAAGAGATTTGAGGTGGCTTATAAAAAAATACACAATACAACAAAATAAAAATAAAGGAATGCAAACCAGGATGAAAAGTGAACCAGAGTGACCAACCAAATCATTTCAGTAATCTGTAATGCATGCGAAAAGGTCCTGCCCAGATTAATACCATTACCACAAAATCCCTAGTATATCGTGATTGAGGGGAGTAGGGGTTAGAAAGTATGATATATCTTAAACAGAACTAAAGGTAATATTTCTATTTTATAAATGAAACCGGGGGTTAGTCCTGCCCTAGTTCCAGGCTATAATGTGCATTTGTGTGTGTGAGGGAGGAGAACTCCTTTGTAAATTGTACAAAATTTAGGACACCTGTGGTTATGTTTGGCAAGAAGTCACAGGCAGCAGGAGAGGGGAGCCGAAGGGGAATAAACCTGCATTAATATTTTGATAAGTTGTCCTGCCACACAAAAATTTATAGAGTGCGTTTTATGTGCCAGCTAGTCTGCTGAGCACTTCGCATTGAGTATATTTCCTATTTAGTATAGTCTCAGTTACATGTTGGAGGGTAGGTAGCCTAGGAGTCTTGGGTACGACAGGTGGGAGTCCCGCCCCCTCAGTAGCTTGCTTCGTGTCCTCGGTTACTGCGTGCGTTCCTCCGCCTGCGAGCCCAATTTTTTCTCTCTGCCTCTTGAGTCCTGGTAATGAATCCATCCGTAAGCTTAAGGGTATTAAGAGGTTTGCCCAGTGTTCGTACACAGTAAGCAACAATATAACGGCAAACGTATTTTGACTGGGACCGATGGCGGGGGCATCCAAACCCTGAAACACCCCCCCCACCTCCCACCTCTCGCCCCGTAGCAGCACCCTGGGTGTAGCTGGGGCAGTGACTGCAGCACCCCAAACACCGCACGCACCGCGCCGGCGGAACCTGGATTGGGAAGCCGCAGGGGGCGTGAGGAGGAGGCACGCCGCCTAATGCAGTTGTCAGTTAATTAGGGTAGAAGGTTATGTCATTAATGGCAGGATCGATGCAAAGGGAATTAAGAGGATCTGGCAGCGCCGCCGCTGCGCTTTGTGCGCGGGCCTTGAGCCGAATTCAACGAAAATTCGATACGCATTAGCGGACTATCAACAGCCGCCCGGGGCGCGGGGCTGCGGAACGCCAGAGCGCCGGAGCTATGCTTGGGTCTGGAGGCTCCGGCTGGACGCGGTGCCCCGCCAGGCAGGGCAGGTGCCGACGAAGGCAAGCCTACCTGAGCCACCCGGAGGCCCTGCGAAGGCCGAGATGCGGAGGTGCAGTGTCAGAGGTCCTCTACGTCCCGCATCGCAGCCAGACCCGGGAAAGGCTGGGGCGATGTTTAAACGTTCCAAAGTGCTCCTTGTACTATTCCCTAGTGCACTCTGACCCGGCTCCTTAGCAGGCCCACTCCCCCCACTCATCCTTTGCGTCTAGTGACTTGGGCACAGGGAAGCTGCCCTGACCTCCATATGAGGCCAGGCCACTGCGCAACCCACCCTTCCAGCCCTTACCTCTCCTTTATGGACTTTATCACAGTGTCATCTGCACAGCTTTCTGGTCAATCTCTTATTTCCGATGACCTTGTAAACACCAGGAGAGCAAGGAATGGGTAGACCTGCCTTGCACACACAGAGCCCCAAACATGAGAGGTGCTCAGTAAATATAGGAGGAATGAGCCCCTCAGCAGCCCAGTGAGTTGGTAGGATGAGGAAACTGAGGGTCAAAGAAATGAAGTGACCTGCCAAGGTGAGCAAATCATCTAATCCGTCTGAATCCTGGTTTTCCCATTTAGGGAAAAATTACCTATAGCTGCCTCCATAGTACATGCCGGGGACTGTGCTAACATTTATTTAGATTTGCCCCTTTAATTCTCACAACCCTGTGAGATAGAACTATTTCATAAAGGAGAAATTTGACATTAGCAAGACCTGGGCCCATCATTTGCCTGTTTGGCCTCAGATCTATCACTCAGCTTCTGATACTATGTCACAGGTGGGCCACACCCTCTCCTCCACCCCCATCCCACCTCCCAGCAAGCTGCATTTGCCAGGCTTCCTTGTCTGCTGAGTTTTGGCTTAGTTTGGCCATTGGGAGCCACTGGCACAAGACTGGAGGGCTGGGGACAGAAGGAGCCAGGATATCCCCAGCCTTGGCAGTGTGGGGGAGAAAGAAACTTTCCTGTACTCCCAAGGTTCTTTCCCAGCCCTGGCTGGTGTTGCTCAGTGGGTTGGGTATCATCCTGAAAACTGAAAGTTGGCCCAGTTTGATTCCCATTCAGGGCACACGCCTGGGTTGCAAGCCAGGCCCCCGGCTGAGGGCATGCTAGAGAAAACTGGTCTATGTTTCTCCTGCACATCAGTGTTTCTCTCCCTCTCTTTCTTCCTCCCTTCCTCTCTCTCTAAAAATAAATAAATAGAATCTTAAAAAAAAAAAAAAAAAAAAAGAAGACCTGAAAACAACCAAACTTTGTTTAAAAAAAAGATTCTTTTTGTTGGTCTAGTAATCAAATAGATAGACATGAGACAGATCAGCAAGAGAAAATGACAAGATTTAATCGCATATGTATGGGAACCCCACATGCATGAGAGAATCAGAGAACCCACATACACAAGAGGTTCAGAGACAGAAAGAGAATGAGGTAAGGCACCTTGGGGCTTCAGAAGGTAATTTCAGGGAGAGCACATGTTCAGTAATTAGTAGTATTCTCTGACATATAGATTAGTCATAAACTTATTTTTGGTGATAACTCTTATCATGAGCCAGGCTCCTAATTTAATTTTTCTAGATAGTTAAGGGGTGGGTAAGTTTCTCTTGAGTCTGCAGGGTCTTGGTTGCCTTTAGTGCAAAACAATTTGTGTACCATGGAGGCACACCCTGAGGTACCTTGTCCTGAACCCCTGCAGCAGCTCCTTCCTTTGGCCTCCAAACCAGGAATGGTGGTGGTTTCCTGCTCTTACTAATCTCTGGGCTACCTCACTTACCCCTGTTTGGCTTCTCAGTTCTTCTATTACCTGAGTGGTCACAGTGTTAAATTCTCTGTGTTGAATTCCTTCTGTTTGGAATACTGAGAGTGAATTCATTTTCCTGATTACCGGAAGAGACATGATTGAAATCCGGATCTTTCTCTGACCACAGAAGTGCACTTTAGGTTTCTTATAAAAGATGACAATGGGGCAAAGCAGTAAGAGAGTGATGACCATTTAACTATCATGCTCAGAGAGCTCTTCCCAGGTCCCTTCTTCTGTGAGATAAATTAGTTTTAAAGATTATGTTCCACTCATAAAGCCTATTCATAATTATGTTTAAGAAATTCTACTTCCCATAGTTAAAATATTGTTTATACCTGTAAATAAAGGTATTAATAGAATCAACCTCCTAGAGATATTGTAAAGATTAAATGAACTAATGCATGCTGAATACCCAACATGTGGTAGATATTTAATGAAAGCTCCTTCCCCCATTCTTTTCAAGTCTGGAGAATTTTTAGTACCTTTGGCTTTCTCCATTTGGTAATCCTGGAATGTGGGGGGGGGGGGCGGCAGTTTTGCCATTCATTCTCTAGCATTCTCCTTATCACAATATAGATTCACCTTGTGCATTGGACCAGTGAGTGAGGGAGAATTGGTAATCAGATGGCTTGCTTGGCAGCTACAAGACACAGAAGATGTGTGCAGTGAATGTTAGATCTGAGTGAATGCTCCTAAATCAATTGCACTGCCCCAGAGACTTGGCTGGCAATGAATGAGAGTGTGAGGTGCTTTTGACACACACATGCAGGGTCTGATTTGAGCGAAGATGTCTGCTCAACAGTCCCGAGGGCAATTTTCTCCTGATTGATTTGCAACTTTCAATCTTAATGGAAAAGAAGCCAAGTGTAAAGGAGGTAGCTTTCTCCCTGAACCAGAAATCCTTATTGTGCTTTCCTTTCTGAACTTGATGGAATGGGGTGGGGGTGGAGGAGTGGGGAGTGGGGAGTGGGTACCATCTTCTATTATCTGCAAAGGGGTTAGAGAGGCCAAAGTTTACTGGGGGTGGGGGATTTACGGTGGGGGTGGGAGTTGGGGAGAGAAGCTTCTTTTTCTTTTCTTTTCTTTTTTTTAAGTATATTTTATTGATTATGTTGTTACAGTAGTTCCAATTTTTTCCCCCTTTGCTCCCCTCCGCCCAGTACCCCACTTCCCTCCAGCAATCCCAACCTCCTTAGTTCATGTCCATGGGTCGTACATATAAGTTTTTTGGCTTCATCCTTTTCTATATTATTCTTAACTTCCCCCTGTCTATTTTAGTACCAACCGATTATGCTTCTTAATCCCTGCACCATTTCCCCATTTCACCCCTCTCTCATCCCAGCTGATAACCCTCCAAATGATCCCCCTACCTATGATTCTGTTCCTATTCTGGTTTGCTTAGTTGGATTTTGTTTTTAGTTTTTAGATTCAGTTGTTGATAGTTGTGAGTTTGTTGTCATTTTAGTGTTCATAGTTTTGCTCTTCTTTTTCTTAAGTAAGTCCCTTTGACATTTCGTGTAATAATGGCTTGGTGATGATGAACTCCTTTAGCTTTATCTTGTCTGGGAAGCAATTCATCTGCCCTTCCATTCCAAATGATAGCTTTGCTGGATAGAGTAATCCTGGATGCAGGTTGCCTTTCATCACATTGAATACTGCTTGCCAGTCCCTTCCTTCCTGCAAAGTGTCCTCTGAGAAAACAGCTGATAGTCCTATAGGCAACCTCCTGTAGGCAACTCTCCGTCTCTCTCTTGCTGCCTCCAGGACTCTCTCTTTATCTCTCACCTTTGGTATCTCATTCATGATGCATCCTGGTGTGGTCCACTCTGAGTCCAGCTCGCCTGAAACCCTCCGTGCTTCCCGGACCTGTATATCCATCTCCTTCACAAAATTTGGGAAGTTTTCCTCGTTTTTTTCAATTCTTGCTTCCTCATTCTGCACTGGTTCACTGGTTTTTTCTTCCTTATGTTCCAAATCATTGATTTGAACCCTGGTTTCCTTCCCTTCACCATTGATTTTGTGTGGATTCTCCTTCGTTTCACTTAGCATAGCGTTCACTTCTTCTCTTATGCGTTTGCCATACTCAAGCATATCTGTCAAGCCTGTGAGCATCTTTATCACCAGTGTTTTGAATTCTGTGTCTGTTATGTTGTCTGTCTCCTCATCTGTGAGGTTGGCTATCTCCTTGTCGCTTAGCTCCCACTAGAACCTTGATCCATTCCCCATTTTGGGCCATACTTTTCTGTCTCCTCATTCTGACAGGCTCTTGTGTTTGTTTGCCTCCACGTCCCAGGTAGAGCTATTGCTCCTGTTACGTTGTAAGGGATGGAGCCTTAGGGATTCATCAGTACAGGGCTACCTGTTTCACCACATTGTGGTGCTGTATGTTGGGGAGGAGTCCGAGAGGGAACAATGCTGCCTGCCCAGCACTGGCCCCTTTTCCAGGCACCTCTCCCACTTCGCACCAGACTGGCTCCCCTCTAGCTGCTGCCCTGGCTGTTGTTCCCAGAGTGGGTGAGTCTGCAGACATTCTAGGACCATGGGGGCCCTTTAAACAAGCGGACTCTGCAGAGAGACCAGCAGTTTCTGCCTTCGTCTCAACCCCCACTGGTTTGCACAGTCAGAAGCAATGAGGCTTGATTTTCCCCGGTGCTGGGACTGTGAGCTTCGAGGTCCAGTGAGGAGCTGGGAACACTCCTCAGGTGTCCCTCCTGACTTTTTAAAATGTGCGATTGCACTTTCCACCATCCTGCTGCTGTTGTTGCTGCCGCTGCCGCCGCCGCCACCGCTGCTGCTGCTACCACGCCGTGTCCTCTCCACCCTGGCTCTGCCCCTCCTACCTGTCAGGATGAGTGTTTCTTCTTTATATCTTTGTTTGCTGGACTTCCATGCACTTTGATTTTCTGGAACTTCTGGTTGTTTCTTGTTTTGAGGTAGTTGTATTCCTTCTCAGTTGTGGAGGGAGACGCAGCGTGTCTGTCTATGCCTCCATCTTGGCCAGAAGTCCCCAGGAGCTTCTTAACTTACACAATCTCCTATAATTTCCGAGAACCAGGAGACCAAATACTGCCCGCGATGACTGAACAATTGTGAATCGAAAATCAGGTTTTCAGCCACCACAGCCTAGACTCTGGGGCTGGGAGTCCCACCTGTGGACAAGATACTTCATTTGATCCAGCCTCCAGAATTGGAGACAATAAATTTCTGTTGTTTATGCCACTGTGATACTTTGTCACAGCAACCCTAGCAAACTAGGATATGAGGCAAACAAATCCAGAAATGCTGCCCCTCTGGCTCTCCCTGTGGCAATTCATGCCCAAGTCAAGGTATTTAGGTCAAGGAGCACAATAGTTTTAAGTCTAATCAACTACAACCATGTAATTAAAAAAAAAAAAAAAACCTGCTTAGGTCTAAAGAGCTTAAAAAATGTTTGGAATTATTTAGCTGTTTCACCTTAGCATTATAATAATGAGTGATTATAATTGCTATACATTAATTGATTATTAGGGGTCAGGGAGTTTGCTAAGCACTTTAGATACATCATTTCTTTACTCCTCTCAACAGCCTTAATAGATAAGAACTGTTATTCAACTACAACCATGTAATTAAAAAAAAAAAAAAAAACCTGCTTAGGTCTAAAGAGCTTAAAAAATGTTTGGAATTATTTAGCTGTTTCACCTTAGCATTATAATAATGAGTGATTATAATTGCTATACATTAATTGATTATTAGGGGTCAGGGAGTTTGCTAAGCACTTTAGATACATCATTTCTTTACTCCTCTCAACAGCCTTAATAGATAAGAACTGTTATTATATACTTTTTTTAAAAAAGGATTTTATTTATATTTAGAGAGGGGAAGGGAGGGAGAAAGAGAGGGAGAGAAACATCAATGTGTAGTTGCCTCTCATGCACTCCCTAAACTAGGGACCTGGACTGCAACCCAGGCATGTTCCCTGATTGGGAATCAAACTGGCCACCCTTTCATTTGCAGGATGGCACTCAATCCACTGAAGCACACCAGCCAGGGCATTATATGTTTTTTATAGATGAAGAACTCAAGACTCAGAATTAGCTTCTCTATAAATGCATAGCTAGTCAGTAATAGAGGTGACCTCAGATACGAGTTGACCTGAGCCCAGAGTCCACATTCTTTGGTCCCACACTCCTCTGTCTCCTGAGAGAGTACTGGACCTAGGACATGTAGAAGCTTGTGGAATATTATGTTGGAGAGGAAGAAAATTTCCTCTACCCTGCCGGTTTAATAATCAAATAGACATGAAACCGATTAACAAGAGTAAACAGCCAAATCTGATACTTACAGATGTATGGGAACCTCATGTACATGAGAAGGTCAGAGACCCCACATTCACAAGATGTTCAGAAACAGAAGGGAAAATGGGTATATAAGACCTTCTGAGGCAGGGGTGAGGGGCTTTGCAAGGTAATTTCAAGGAGAGCACAGGTTCAGTAATTAGTAGTTTGCCCTGCCACCTACATAGGTAGAGTCATTTCTGGTTTTAACTCTTATTGTTGGCCAGGCTTCTAATTTAAATTCTTCTGTGAGGATAGTTAAGCAGGGGAGGAAAAGTTTCTCTTGAACCTTCAGGGTCTTGGTTGTCTTTAGCTCAAAATAATCTGCACACCACAGAGGTACATCTTGGGGGAGTGGGAAGACTTGTTCAGAATCCCTCCCCTTGTCTGACTTAGTCGCACTATAATTGACATAAAAGTTACTGCTTGTTCTGCTTGCATTTTCAAGCTCAAAATGAAAGAAAAGTGCCTGGTACATAGTAAGTGTTCAGTGTTAGCTGGTATTGTTATCAGAGAAACCCTGGTTCTCACTGATGCAGTAAAGAATTACAGATCAGTGAGCCTATTAGCATGCACACAAAATTCATTAGTGAGTGTGAGAGCAAAAGCAAGGATGGCCAAAGGCCTGGGTGGCAAGCTTGCCCTAGGGTGACCAGAGGCCCTGTAGCCAAAGGGCCAAGAGCACCAGGAATGCCGTGAAAGCCAAGAGAGTGAGTCCTTTGTTCTGAGGACCGATATAGTTGGTGGGACGGGGGTGAAGAAGTTACATATTGATTGACAGATAAAGGTGGAACCAGCTTTTCTCGGTGGGATGTGACTACCCAAACTTAGGTATGTGTGGGTGCCTGTTCGCCAGAATCCTTATCTTGCTCCAGACTCCATTTGTACATCTTGCATGTGTGACAGGAGGCAGTTAATTAAGGTTGGGGCAGTTACCCAAAGTTATTTATGGGCTCTTGCTGTAAGTATCAGGGACTCTCTGTAAGACAGATAGTGACCAGAGGTAAGCAATTAACCAAAGTTGTTTTATGGGCTTTTTTTTCTTTGGGCACTGTGGACCCGCTCTCGCCTTTCTGGCCTTGGGATGAAAGCACAGTTTCAAAGGCTTTCTTTCCCAGATAGTGGAAAGGATACATAAAATTTCAAGGACTTTCCTCCTCCCGTGCTAACGTAGTGTTTCTTGTGATGTTGTAACACCTGGCAATAGTATCAGACCAGGCCCAGGACTGCTGAGTTAGTGGGTGAGACATGTCTCCCTCTGCTTCTAGCCTCCTCTATTAAGTTCTTTTTAAAATTGCGATAATGAGGACCCTGCCTTTATTTCCCTTTTGCTACTCATTCAACTGTAACATTATGACAATTAATATTGCATTGTACATGTTCCTCTCTGGCTAGGGAGGTGAATCCCTAGTCTATTACTAATAGAGCATACTTAGAAGTGTTCTTGGATAAGAAGACCAGTAGGGTAGGGACCTGGAAAGTAAAGTTGATCTAGAAAAAATTAGAAGTGAGGTTGGGAAGGCTGGGGCTGGGGAGTGGGGGAGGGACAGAGAAAGTGGTTGGCCAAAGGCCAGACTTCACTTCGCCTTTTGTGTGGCTGTCCCTAGGGTTTAGGAGGGTGGTGTATAGCCCCTCTGCTCCTGATTGGTCAGCTCATCTTGCTTTATCCTTTATTTCTTTCCTTTTGGGGTGTTGGGGAGGCTGCAGCTTGTGGTTACATAAAGCTTCCTGGAATTCTTCCAGGAAGAGAGGAAGCAAATGAGGTGCTGACGAACAAAGATGGGGGAGCGGTAAAAGAGTGTGTGAGGAAGAGTGATTGCATATGAGCAATATGGGCAATCAGCACCCTCGAGAGACCTCAGGGCATTGGAATCCGGATGATTTAGGTGTAAATCCCAGCTATTCCTTTTTAGCAACTGTGAGACCTTGGGCAGGCAATTTACCTGCCTGAGTCTTATTTCCACTTCTGTAATAAGGATGATAATGGTACCAACTGTACAGACATTAAAATTAATGCATTAGGAAGCTTAGTACAGTGCCTAATGAGTAATTGTTGTCATGATTTTTATTGTTTATAATATTAAGTATTATTAAGAATTTTATATCCTCTGTGCCTGAATATATGGATTTCCCCCCTGTTCCCTCAGTCATGAAAATTTAAGTCAAATACCCCTAAGTGTCCCTTGATACCTCTGCTTTCCCCTAGGTCTTCCAGGGGTGCCAGGACTTCGGACCCTTGGGCAGCCCCAGGACAGTACAAAGCATCCCTCTAGGTCTCTGGGAAGGTTTCCTCATCCCAACCCCCCAACCCCAGCCCAGAAAGGATTGATAAATGCCTTATCTGAGTCACATTCCATTATGGGATTAAATGAGACTTGCTTTGGGGCCTTCTGGCTGCTGCCCTGAGTCTGGATTCCTGCGGTTCCTGATTATTGCCTTTGGCCCAATCTAAGGTCATCACACTTCTTTGGGGCCCAAGGGGCCTGCAGAGGCAGGGGCTGAGGAGAGACTCTGGCAGCCTTTTGGAATTTATTTCAATTAGCAAGTACTGACTATGCATGGAGGCCAATAACCAGGCACATAGTAGGCACTTTGGGAAGGAGCAAACAGGGAAGTGGGACTTTTACCCAACTAGCACCAATCTCAGGCAACAAATGACAGGCTCCATGAGGGCAGTCAACAGGGATGTGGGAGATTAGCAGACTTAATAAGGCAAAGGAATAATTGTGTGAATACAAGTAATTGCTGAATTTCTCTGAGCCTTGGTTTCTTTGTCTCCGAGTTAAAGGTTAATTTAAATGGAACAGTACGAGTTAAAACAACAAGGTTTTTAGATATAAACCTGGGTTTGGATCCTGCCTTGGCCATGCACTGGCTTTGTGCTGTGACTGTTAACTTCTCAGAGCCTCAGTTTCTTCACATATGAAAAGGAGGAACTAACACTGCTCTCCCAGGATTGTTGAGAAAACTAGGTAGAGCAGTTAGCACTTACTGCACACCCTCACCCCAACCCACAGAGTGGCTCAATAAATGGGAACTCATAATTTTTCTTCATCTTAGGTCAGTATGGATGGGGATTTGGTTTAGCCTTCTTGTCAGTCTCCTCAAATTAGAGAAGCCAGAGAGAAAATGTACTTCTTCTTGCTGAGGCCTGGAGGATTGGGGTTGGGACCAGTGGGTGGGGTGCATGTCTCTGTGTGTCCCCTGGCAGAAGGAGCCTAGACTGAGCCAGATGCCACCTCAGCATGAGGTCACTAATGTGGAGATGTGTTGACTGGATTTGGATCAGCTTGGGACCAGCCTCAGTTTGGAAGACAGAGCAGGGGGAAAGGAAGAAAGAGGCATTTCATTAGCCTCCTGTAACAAACAGGGAAACCTTGGAGTAGACAGGTGCGAGCTGTGAGCTGTCTGGTAGGCCTAAAAGCTCAGCAGGCAGAATGCCCCAGCAAAGACTCAGACCCAGCTTGTACGTACGTCAGTCTCTCTCTGCAAAGGTCTTTCATCCTCCTGGCTCCCTTCCTCTCCCTAACCCTTGTTTTTATTTGCCACCGACCCTAACCTGGACCCAGTTGATAATCTGGCAAATGTGGAAGGACACCAGCCCCTGTGGCCTGTTGGAAACCAGCAATCTTTGTGTACCTACTATATGCACAGCACAATCTCATCTCATCCTCAAAACGACTCTAGGAGCAACCTTTTAAAATATATATATATTTTAAAGATTTTATTTATTTATTTTAGAGAGAGGGAAGGGAGGGAGAAAGATAGGGAGAAAAACATTGACTGGTTGCCCCTTGTATGCCCTCAACTGGCGACCTGGCCCACACCGAGGCATGTGCCCTGACTAGGAATAGAACTGGCAACCTTTCAGTTCACAGGCTGATGCTCAATTCACTGAGCCACACCAGCCAAGGCACCACCTTTTCTTAATATCCTCCTATTCCAATTGAGGGAACTCTCTCATTCTAAGAGATAAACTACTCATGGTCACTTGGCTAGGAAATGACTGAAGTGGGACTTGAAGAAAAGAGCGTCTGACTCCAAAGCCATGACTTCTACACTCTGACTCCACATAAAAAGCATTCTCAGGTCTGAGCTGCACTTTCTACTCTCATGGACCCTGGGCAAGAATGAAAGCTCTGTTGTTTTCTTAGGGAGGGCCCACAAGCCCACCACAGTGGCCACTATGACCTCCAGAAACATGGGTTGGTATAGAATCCTCTGGTATCCCAGGGGGTAGGAATCAGGCACTGAGGTTGCGGGAAAGTGGAGATTGTTCCATCCGAGTTTTAAAGGGGAGTTCAGAAGTTCCTGGAGAACATAAGCAAAATAAAACAAAAATGGAGAAGGCAGTAGGTGCCCATAGATGCCCCCTGCCATGGCAGTGGTTAGGCGTGTGGGCCTTGGAGTCTAAAAGACCTGGGTTCGAATCCTGCATTGATACCTGCTTCCTTGAGTGACCTCTGGCAAGGCATCAACATTCTCAAAGCTTTGTTTCTTTCTCTATAAAATTGAAATGGTAGTAGTCTTTTGTTGCAAGGATCAAATGATAGCATGCACATAAAGCACTTAGCCTAATACTTAAACCTCAGTTAATGTTTTAAAACTGGGTTAAGAGTAAACACTTGTCAGAAATGTTCTACAGTTGATCCTTGAACAATGCGGGGGTTAAGGGTGCTGACCCACCATGAAATTTTAAAAATCTACCTACAACTTAGGTCAGCTGCCCGCATACACATAGTTCTAATCATAGATCAAAAATACGTATCTCAAACTTTGGCCAAGATGGAGAAGTAGACTGACATGCTGTGTCTCCCTCCACAACTAAGAAGGAATACAACTACCTCAAAACTAGAAACAACCAGAAGTTCCAGAAAAATCAAAGTGCATGGAAGTCCAGCAAACAAAGATATAAAGAAGAAATACTCATCCAGACAGGTAGGAGGGTCGGGGCCGGGGCAGAGAGGACACAGTGTGGTGGTGACATCAGTGACAACAGTGGCAGGCTGGCGGAAAGCACAATTACACGTTTTAAAAAGTCAGGAGGGACACCTGGGGAGCATTCCCAGCTCCTCACTGGACCTCACAGCTCAAGGTCCCAACACTGGAGAAAATCAAGCCTCATTGCTTCTGACTGTGCAAACCAGTGGGGGTTGGGACAGAGGCAGAAACTGCTGGTCTCTCAGCAGAGTCCGCTTGTTTAAAGGGCCCCCACGGTCCTAGAATGTCTGCAGACTCACCCACTCTGGGAACGACAGCCAGGGCAGCAGCTAGAGGGGAGCCAGTCTGGTGCGGAAGTCAGAGAAGTGCCTGGAAAATGGACGAGTGCTGGGCAAGTGACATTGTTCCCTCTCAGACTCCTCCCCCGCATACAGTGCCACAACGTGGTGAGACAAGTCGCCCATTACTGACAAATACCTAAGACTCCGCCCCTAAAAATGTAGTAGGAGCAACAGCTCTCCCTGCCACACGGAAGCAAACAAACACAGGAGACTTTCGGCCAAGATGGAGGCCTAGACTGACACGCTCCACCTCCCTCCACAACTAAGAAGGAATACAACTACTACAAAACCAGAAATAATCAGAAGTTCAAAAAAATAAATGGAAGTCCAACATATGAAGTTATAAAGAAGTGGTGCTCGTCCAGACAGGTAGGAGGGGCGAAGCCGGGCAGAAGATTTCAATCTGTGCTGTCCGTGGCAGGAGCAGCGACAGAGGCAGGGCAGCAGTAAGCACAGACTCCCATATTTAGGGGGAGGTGAGAAGCGCCTGAGGAGCACCTTCAGCTGCAGACCACACCCATTAGCTTGTGATTTTAAAGACAGGGAAGGCAGACCTCCATTGCCTTGGACTGTGAGGTCTGAAGTGGGTGGGGACGGAGGAGGAGGCTACCAGTCTCTCAGCAGAGAGTGAATGGCAGGAACCATCTTGGACTCCCACCCCCGCAGAAAATGCCATAGTGTGGTGAGACAGGACGCCTGGTTGTAAGGAGTGCACGGGACTCCGCTCCCTATAGCATAGGAGGTTTGACAGCCCTGCCCAGGAAGCAAAGGTAAACACAAAACGGTCAGGATGGCACAGATCATGATAGAGAGCCCGGTGACGCAGCTGACCAGACAGTAAATATCTAATCTAACACCTCAGCAGATAGAAAATCTTTCTGAGGCTCAGTTCAGAGCTTTGGTTATAAAAATGCTTATAGACCTAACAGCAGATATTAAACAAGATAGGGAAGGAATGAAGGCTAGTCCTGCTGAAATGAACAAAAACACATACAAAACTAGTGGCGAGGGCAAGAAAACCAGGGAACAAATCAACAAATCGGAACATAGAGAAGGAACAAACAGTCAACCAGTACAGGAAGAGGAAACAAAAAGTGAGGAAAATGAGGAGAGGCTCGGGAACTTATTGGACAGCTATAAGTGGGCCAACATCTGAATCATAGGGCTGCCAGAAGGTGAAGAAGAAGAACTAGAAATTGAAAAATTATGTGAAAAAATAATGAAGCAGAACTTCCCTAACTTGGGGAAGGAAATAGACTTACAGGTCCAGGAAGCACAGAGAGTTCCAAATAAACTGGACCCGGGGAGAACTACACCAAGACACATTATAATCAAAATGTCAAAAATTAAGGATAAAGAAAGAATCTTAAAAGCAGCAAGAGAGAATAAGAGAATTACATACAAAGGGGTCCCAATAAGACTATCAGCTGATTTCTCAAACTCTGCAGGCAAGAAGGGACTGGCAAGAAATATTCAAAGTAATGAAAAGCAAAAACCTACAACCACGATTAATCTATCCAGCGAAGCTGTCATTCAGAATAGAAGGGCAGAGAAAGTGCTTCTGGGACAAAGTAAAACTGAAGGAGTTCATCAGATCCAAACCACTGTTATATGAGATGTTAAAGGAACTTGTTTAGGAGGAGGATCAAAACTATGAACATTAAAATGAAAACTGTATCACAACAACCAACAACAGAAGCTAGGGAATTGAAACAAAGGCAAACTAGGTAACGAGAGTGGGAAAAGCATTATAGGTATGGGGAACATTTTGGGGGGAGGTCAGTGGGAAGGGAGTGGAGTGAAGGGAGGGAGATGATGCAGGAATTAAGAAGCATAGTAGGAGGGAGTGGAGTAGACAGGAAGATGTTGAGATGAACTATATGCACAACCAATGGGCATGGACTAAGTGGGGGGACAAATGGAGGGGCGCCACTCGGTGGAGGAGAACAAAGGGAAAAGAAATTGGGACAACTGTAATAGTATAAACAATAAAGCATATTAAACAAACAAACAAACAAACATATCTCTTGCCCTGGCTGGTGTTGGCTCAGTGGGTTGAGCACTGATTTAATTCCCAGTCAGGGCACATGCCTGGATTGCAAGCTGGGAACCATGTAAGAGGCAACTTATCAATGTTTCTAGCGCACGTTGATGTTTCTCTCCCTCTCTTTCTCCCTTCCTTCGACTCTCTCTAAACAAACAAATGTATAACTTGATCTGAGTGTTGGTTATATGAGTGTGAATATGGAACTAAATCATTGAACTGTACACTTAAGATCAGTCTGCTTTTGCATTTTATTGCATGTGATATCTAAAAAACAAGAAAAACAAAAGGAAGCTTTAGTCAGTAAATGTTGGTGAAGTAAAAATTTTCAACTTAAAAAAAAAGTTTGTAGCCTAAAACATAGTGGGAAATGTATTATTGGGGTATGAAAGGCAGTTAATTAATAAAAGCATATGGTTTCCCCCCTCCTGGATTTCGTAATGCTTGTGGTACTTGTCAGTTTTCTTAATTGTGTCATTATTATGACTTCTTTTATTAATCTAAGTAAATATTTACTTTAGAAGTTAAAAAATATAACGCCGCACTCCATTGGTAGAGCCCAGTAGTGAAGGAGAGAAAGCAGGAGCTGCCAGGTTGGACAAGGATGGAGTCACACCCAGCTTGGAACCACGGGCAGCCTGGGGTGGGGTCCTTGGAGAAGCCACCATTCTGGCCTGCTTAATGGGAAGCCTGCTGCAATGAGGCTCAGCCTGTGGCCCCTTCACAGGACGCCTTTCCGGATCATCTTCCTAAGATAAAGAAGCTAAGCAACACAGTGATGTCAGCCTGATCAATTCTCCTTTCTAACAGTTCTCAACAGTGACCTTGGGGGTGAGACATCCTTAGGGGAACCTCACTGAGTAATAGAGATGAAGGGCACTGAGAAGGGGGGTACCCAGGCTGCAAGGCCCTGATGAGCAGTGCTGGTAGAAGGCCTCCCATTACATCCCAGGGCTATTACCTTGGGGAGAAGGAATTGGACAAGCCTGCCTTTCCATTATGCAAAGAAAGGGCTTTTCAAGTAAATTTCCACTTAAGAATGAGCTTAGATCAGTGAAGATGGGGCCATAATAGCTTAGATGGTCATCACAGCTATTAAAAATACATTTTTTCCCTGTGCTCAGGCTGCCTATCATCTTCACATCTTTCATCCTCAGAAGACTGTGACTCAACCTTTCCCAAGCTTCAGGAAGGCAGGTTAATGTCCATCTGTATTTTCAACTTTTTAATTCTGCCCACATCCTAGCACATGTCGTTCCCTAAGCTTTTTCTTCACTGCTATTCTCATAACTGTTATTAAATAATTCCTTGTGTAATTGTTTGGTTATTATTTTTATCCCCCCACTAGATAGTCAACAAAGTTAATGAATGCGGGGATTGACTGTCTCATTCATCACTCTATTCCTAGAGCTTGGCTCATAGTGGAAGTTAAGTAAGTAGTTATTAAATAAACACATGGATGGATGGATGGATGAATGAAGTGAAAGACAAGGTTTCAAGAATCCCCACATTGCAGCATAAGGCTTTGGAGATAATCTTGGAATCCCAGTTCTGTCATTTCCTAACTGTTTGATCTTAACAAGTTCCTAAAACTGTGAGGGTTTCAATTCAACATTTGCTCTCTCCTCTTTTCTTTGTGACCCTCTTAGCTTTTCCTGCTTATCAGGTGAGGACAGCTAGTTCTTTGTTTTAAGGGCCTTCCCACAACTCCCAAGCATTGGAAATGGGATTTCAGGGCAAGTGGTGCTCAGAGTACACCCCGCATTCTATATAAACCACCTCCCCAATACCATTAGTATCTGCAAACCAGTGGTTCTCAAAAAGGGGTGATCCTGCCTCCCCTGTCCCAGATATTTGGCAATACCAGAGACATTTTCTGTTGCCACAGCTTAGGGAAGGGGCCTGCTACTGACATCTAGTGGGTAGAGGCAAGAGATGCTAAACATCTTAAAACGCACAGGGCAGCACTCCTCCCAACCTCAAGAAAGAATTAACCAGCCCAAAATATTAAAAATGCTGGAACCCTGCTGGAAACTAACTGTTCTTTCAGTCCTCACTGGGTTTATATCTAATAAATTCTTCTTGGTAGTAGTCAGTCCTCACCTTTCTTTGGCTTCCAGTGTGGTGATGGCCACAATCCTCTCATCTGTGGCTAACATAACTTTTAAGCAATAACTTTTCTGCTTAAGCAGTTTAAAGAGTGGGGAGGGAGGGAATGACTATCTGTTGGCCAGAGCAGGGATCACAGCAGGAGAAGGCAATGAAATTTTTCCTAGGAATGGCCTCAGCTGTGTCAACTGTGCTACATACCCCAAGGGTAGCTGGGAAATGTTAGGTGAGACAGGATGTGCCTGGTTAAAGCTGTTATTGAAGCTGTTGTGCATGACAAGCTTGGGGTTAGGGCCTAGAGTTGTATTTAGCAATTTCTAATTCTTCTTGGAATGCTTTTCTTATTTTTCCTTCTTGTTTTCTTTTTTGTTTTTTCCACTAAAACTTTATATATATAATTTATTTATTTATTTTAGTTGTGAAACAGCCCTGGGCTGCATGGCTCAGTTGGTTGGAGTGTCGGCCCATAACTGAAGGGTTTCCAGTTTGATTCCCAGTTAGGGCACATTCCCGAGTTGCAGGCTCAATACCCCAACTGGACACCTGTGAAAGGCAGCCCCTGTCGGAGGCAGCCCATTAGTGTTTCTCTCTCACATTGATGTTTCTCTCTCTCTCCCCCTCCCTTTCTTATGAGAGCAAGATAAACCTTATCCACTGAGCCACACCAGCCAAGACAGTCATGTTCTATTTCTTAATCTGAGCAGTGGGTCATGGGTGTTTCTTTTAATATTATTCTATAAAAAGTACTTATATATGGTATGCCAGCAGTTCCCAACATTTTTGGCACCAGGGACTGGTTTTATGGGGAGACAGGAGACAGAACTCTGGCAGTAATGCTTTGCTCACTTACCTGCCATTTACCTCCTGCTGTGCGACCTGCTTCCTAACAGACCATGGACCAGTATCAGTCTGTGGCTCAGGGGTTGGAGACCCCTGCTATATGCTATGTATAAGCACACTTATATACTGCACACTTAGAAAATGTAACATATGTTTCATAATTTACTTTTTAAAGAATCTTGACCTCTATTTACTTATTTTTTAATCCTCACCCAAAGACATTTTTTGATTGTTTTTAGAAAGAGAGAGAGAACCATTAATGTGAGAGATAAACATTGATTGATTGCCTCGCCTCCTTATGCACCCTGACCAGGGATTGAACCCACAACCTTTTGGTTATGGGATGATGCTCCAACCAACTGAGCCACACCAGCCAGGGCCACAATTGGGGATGTGTGAGAGGCAACCAATAGATGTATTACAACATTACCAGTTCTTTAGAAGCCCCCATGTGACACACATTGTCACTCTCTTTGCTTCCTCCTTCCCTCCTTGCCCCTTCCTTTTTCTCCTTTCCTTTCCTCCTTTTTTACATTTTTTCTTCCATTCTGTTCCTTTTAAATAATTTTTTTTCTTTGTGCACTCTGCCATTTTATAACTATGAAACCTAGAGCAAAATACTTAATTATTATGGACTTCAACATTCTTACCTGTAAAATGGGAATAATAATGTAACAGTGGAAAATTGTAACCCACCCCACCATTGTTTTGACATTGTTTCTCTAAGTGCTAACTCTGACTAATATGTAGCTTGTAGATGTACAGTATGTTTGCATAAGAATCCTAGGAACTAGCTTCAAAAGATATATACTCCAACGTGCAAGCATCCCAGTTTTGGGAGATTTGCTGACCCTTATTCATGAAGCCAGGATGACGTGAATCTGGAATGACTAAGC
Organism: Furipterus horrens; assembly: GCF_987537825.1. Lineage (NCBI taxonomy): Eukaryota > Metazoa > Chordata > Mammalia > Chiroptera > Furipteridae > Furipterus > Furipterus horrens. The sequence continues at coordinate 75,534,346 of NW_028327180.1, forward strand.
CAGGATGACGCACACTGGACCATCACTTCGGCTTTGTGACACAAGGTAATTCCTTCATCTTCCAGGTGGCCAGCACCTGAAAATAAACCACTTTCCTTTACATCAGCATCCACTTCTAGAGTATTGGTTTTTGTAGCAGCAGGCCGCTGGACCTAATTTTGGTTACAATAAGAACAATATCTACCTTGTTGGCTTGTGAGATTTAATCAGCTAATGTTTGTGTAAGAGTTAAAGTGAAGACTTCTGGCCAAGATGAAGGCCTAGACTGACATGCTCTGTCTCCCTCCACAACTAAGAAGGAACACAACTACTGCAAAACCAGAAATAACCAGAAGTCCCAGAAAATAAATGGAAGTCCAACGTATGAAGTTATAAACAAGTGGTGCTTGTCCAGACGGGTAGGAGGGGTGAAGCCGGGGCAGAGAGATCAAGCTGTGCTGGCGGCAGCGGCAGCAGCAACGGCGGTGGGACAATGGTAAGCACAGACACCCATATTTAAGGGGAGGCGAGAAGCACCTGGGAGCACCCCTGGCTACAGACCAACACCGGGGAAGGCAGACCCCATTGCCTCGGACTGTGAGGGCTTGAGGGCATGGGGACAGAGGAAGAGGCTTCCAGTCTCTCAGGGGAGACTGAATGGCAGGAATCCATCTTGGACCCCTGCCCCCACAGAAAACAGCACAGCGTGGTGTGAAGGGTCGCCCGGTTGTGACGAGTGCACAAGGGTCCACCTCCTATTGCATAGGAGATGTGAGAGCCCCACCCAGGAAGCAAAGGTAAACACAAAATGGTCAGGATGACACAGATCACGATAGAGATCCCGGTGACGCAGCTGACCAGACAACAAATATCTAATCTAATGAAGCAGCATATAGGAAATCTTTCTGAGGCACAGTTCAGAGCTTTGGTTATAAGAATGCTTACAGACCTAGCAGCAGATATTAAACAAGACGGGGAAGGAATGAAGGCTAGTCCTGCTGTAATGAATGAAAACACATACAAAACTAGTGGTGAGGGCAGGAAAACCAGGAATCAAATCAACAAATCGGAACATAGGGAAGGAACAAACAGTCAACCAGTGCAGAAAGAGGAAACAAAAAGTGAGGAAAATGAGGAGAGGCTAAGAAACCTATGGGACAGCTATAAGTGTGCCAACATCCGAATCATAGGGTTGCCATAAGGTGAAGAAGAAGAACTAGAAATTGAAAAATTATGTGAAAAAATAATGAAGCAGAACTTCCCTAACTTGGGGAAGGAAATAGACTTACAGGTCCAGGAAGCACAGAGAGTTCCAAAAAACACTGGACCCAGGGAGAACCACACCAAGACACATTATAATCAAAATGTCAAAAATTAAGGATAAAGAGAGAATCTTAAAAGCAGCAAGAGAGTAGAAGAAAATTACATACAAAGGGGTCCCAATAAGACTATCAGCTGATTTCTCAAAAGAAACTCTGCAGGCAAGAAGGGACAGGCAAGAAATATCCAAAGTAATGAAAATCAAAAACCTACAACCATGATTAATCTATCCAGCGAAGCTGTCATTCAGAATAGAAGGGCAGAGAAAGTGCTTCCGGGACAAAGTAAAACTGAAGGAGTTAATTAAATCCAAACCACTGTTATATGAGATGTTAAAGGAACTTGTTTAGGAGAAGGAGGATCAAAACTATGAACATTAAAATGAAAACTGTATCACAACAACCAACAACAGAAGCTAGGGAATTGAAACAAAGGCAAACTAAGTAGGCAACAAGAATGGGAAAAGAATTATAAGTATGGGGAACATACTGGGGGGGGGGTCAGGAGGGAGAGGGAAGGGGGAAAGGGAAGGAGATTGTACAGGAATTAAGAAGCATAGTAGGAAGGAGTGGGGTAGACATGAAGATGTTGAGAAGAACTATATGCACAACCAATTGGCATGAATTAAGGGGGTGGACAACTGGAGGGAGGAGGGTCACTGGGAACAAAGGGAAAAGAAATTGAGACAACTGTAACAGCATAAACAATAAAGCATATTAAAAAAAGAGTTAAAGTGAGATAATTCATGTAAAAGTTTAGTACAAACTTTGGCACATAGTTGCAAGTCAATAAATAGGAGCTGTTTATAGTATTATTATTTTATTTTGTCTAGAATTAAATTTATTTGCTTCTTTATTTAATTGTATTTTTTTTATTACTTTAAAAAAAATCCTCACCTGAGGACAATTTTTCATTGCTTTTAGAGAAAGGAGGGGAAAGAGAGTGGGAGAGAAAAAAACATTAATATCAGAGAAAAGCATTGACTGCTTGCCTCTCATACTCATCCTGACAGAATATGCAACCCAGGCATGTTTCCTGACCAGAAATCGAACCCACAACCTTTCCATTATGAGATGATGCTACAACCGAGCCACCCCGGCCAAAGCCTCCATTGTCATTTATCCCCCCTATACTGTCTTCCACCTCTGTCTACCCTTCCCCCCATTTATTATTATTTTAAAATCATTTCTTCTCTGATAGAAGAACTCTGTGGTATAATGGAAATGGGCATGAACTTCGGAGACATGGGTTCGAATTGTGGCTCTATTACATACCAGCAGTGGCTTTATGCAAGTCACTAAATGTCTGCCTCTGTAAAACTGAGGTGATGGTACTAGGATCATACACAGTCATTTCACTGTCTTAAAAATCCTGTGCTCTGTCATTCACCCCATCTTCCTCCCTTACCCTGGCTACCACTGGTCTTTTTACTTTTCCAGAATGCCATATAGTTCGAATCATACAATATATAGTCTTTTTCTATTGGCTTCTTTCACTTAGTAAAATGTATTGAAGTTTCCTTCATGTCTTTTTATGGCTTAATAGGTCATTTCTGTTTAGCGCTAAATAATATTCGATTGTCTGGATGTACCAGTTTATTTATCCATTCACCTAATGAAGGACATATTGCTTATTTCCATGTTTTGGGAATTTTTATAAAGCTACTGTAAACATCGATGTGCTTTTGTGTGTGTGTGTGTGTGTGTTTCTATGTGTTCAAGCCTGTTGAATAAGTACCAAGAAACACAGTTGCTGAATCTTATGGTAAGGGACTGTTTAGTTTTGTAAGAAACTCAAACTGTCTTCCGAAGTGGTTGCACATTTTGTATTCCCACCGGCAATGAATGAGAGGTGTTTTTGTTGTTGTTGTTGTTGTTTTAGAGACAGGGGGAAGGAAGAAGGAGAGGGAGAGAAACATCGATTGGCTGCCTTTCATACATGCTCCAACTGGGGACCAAACCTGCAACCCAGGCATGTGCCCTGATCGGAATAAAGCTGGTGACCTTTCGGTTTGCAGGACGAGGCCCAGCCAACTGAGCTACACGGGCCAGGGCTGAATGAGAGTTCTTATTGCTCCACAGCCTTGATAGCAGTTGCGGTTGTCAGTGTTCTGGATTTTGGCCATTCTAATAGGTGTATATGGTATATTTATTTTTCTTTTTGATTACTGTATTCTTCAAGTTTTCTATATTGACCATATATTATTTTGTAATAGAAAAAATGTATTTAAAGATAGGAAGCTATAAAGTCCATGTACTAGCAGGGAATGGGAGGGATGGTGGAGGAATAAATATTATATAACATCAGATAAAGAAAAACATAAAACAATGTCGTGATACTATCAGAACAGCTATGATTTTAGAAATTGTAAAAAATTTTGTGGGGCAATTATATCCAATTTAGCTTTTCATTCCTTGGGGGGAAAGCCTGGCTACACTCAAAATGTGTTGTTTGTAGAGTAATGCTTGCCAAAAGCATCTTCAAATCATCTCTATTTTCTTGTGATTTAAGAACAACAAAAATTCTATACAATTATAAAAATAAACAATTTGATAATTTAAAGGGCAAAATATAAGAATTCTAAACAAGTCATAAAAGCATTATCTGATCTGACCGACGTAGTTACTCATCATCCCACAAACCCAAAAGTCACCAGTTTGAGAGATTCCCAGACAGGGCACAGGCCTGGGTTTCAGGTTCCCTCCCTGGTCGGGTGTGGGTCGAGATTTTTTTCTCACTTCCATGTTTCTCTCCCTTTCTCTCTCCTTTCCTTCCCCTCTCACTAAATCTTAAATATATATATATATATATATAACAAAATAATAACAAAACATCATTTGACTACCTATAATGCCATTGTTAAAGAAAAAGTTTTAACTTCCACGGCTGAAAGTGTTTATTAAAATAAAGGGCTTATTAGGCCATGTTTAGCAAAAATAGAAGACCGGTTTTGGGACAGACCGTCTAAATCCAGCAGTTTGGCTAGGTAGGGAAGATGTCATGTCATCCCAGAGTTTTGCAAGCCTTTTTTATTCATCAAGTAGTGGGGAGAAAGGTGTAATTTGTTCTGAAAGGGTTCACTAGACGTATAACTTGGTTGCCCAGCGGCACCAGCTGCGCTCACAAACTACACTCTTATCTTTGGTCCAATCCCATCAGCCCAAGGGTGCAGGACTCTCCCTCTGTGCACTCTTTTTTGCTCCTACTCCCACTCCGAGCTTCCCAGTCCACCTTCCCCTGTCACTTATTCCTCCCTGTCACGCCCAGAGATCCTGCCCCCCACCCCCGCCCTTTCCTGTCTCTAACTTTCCCGCCCCAGTTACTCTTGGCCAATCGCAAAAGTAATTGTCTCTTCTTTCCCGGCCTCTTGGTGACGTTGCGGGAAGTGAGATCTCTGATTGGATTTTCAGGAGCAAGAGCTCACAAATAATAGGCAAACTTTTTGGGTTCAGGCGCACAGCTAGTATTATCGCTGGTGATTGGCTGGAGAGGGTGAGACAGAAAAATGGCGGCGAGCTCTTCTGTAGTTCCTGTGGCCCTGGCGGCTCCGGTGGTACCGGTCTTGTCAGCGAGTGGCGATTTCTCAAATTTGCGGGAAATTAAAAAGCAGCTGCTGCTTATCGCCGGCCTTACCCGGGAGCGGGGCCTACTGCACAGTAGTAAATGGTAAGATGTCGGGGTGGGAAGGGACCCGGCTCAATCCTTGGCCTTGGGGGGTTTGTGAAGCTGATTCGGTTTGCCGGTGTGTTCCAGGTCCGCTGAGTTAGCCTTCTCCCTCCCGGCGTTGCCTCTGGCCGAGCTTCAGCCGCCTCCGCCTATTACAGAGGTAAGGACTTCACAGCCAGCGCTCCCCATCAACCGAAGAGGTACCGAGCGACCTATCCCTGGAGGGGAGCAGGAATGTTTGTAGAAGGAATGCAAGCGTTTAGAGAGCTGGATGGTTGTATTGAGTTTTGAAAGATCTGGTGGTGCTTTTACTTAAGCTGGAGAGAATAAGTAAAGAATCCTTTCTTAAGATTTAAGCCTTTTAGGTTTTGTAGCCCAGCCTAGACAATATTCATAACGATGAGCAGAATTAAAGGTTTTTACAACAGTACGAAACTGGCTTTGGATTCGAACAGCTATGGGTTCAAATCTCAGCTACACTAGTGACTTTTGGCAGCTTAACCTCCTGAACTATAGTTTTCTCACCTGTGAAATGTGGATAAAGTATTTACTTTATGGGGATATTGAGACAATTAAATGAGATATGTATATTTCATGTGTCATCGATAGTACATATGTTTGCATAGTATGTGTAGCCTGAGTGCTTTTATCATAATCCATTTTGTTATATGATTCCAGCTCCCACTCCCCCCACTTAAAAACAATGGATGTTCTTTACCCCAAAAGGTATAGTGTAGATGAGAGGGGGTAAGGGAAGAAATAATAAACAAATGATAAGTGGATGTGAAAGGGCCACCAGAATCCTAAGCTAAATAGCCACATTTAAGACATGTTTATCCAGTGAGGAACGCACGGAATATGTTTTGGTTCCTGTTTTGGGACAAGAAGAATGAGGAGAATGAAATTATTAAAGTTTAAATCAACTTATTCCTAGAATTTGGTCGGGGGAGGATTGTATGTTTTTAACTTAAATATGCATCATTTCATTTTTTTACATGGAGCATTATAGCAAAATTATAGAGAATCCCATGCTTTTTTGCAATTCTAACATGTCTAAACTTTATTGATTTTTAGAGGGAGAGAAAGTGAGAGAGAGAAACATTGATGTGTTGTTCCACTTATTTATGTATTGATTACTTGATTCTTGTATGCGCCCTGACCAGGGATCAAATCTGCAGTCCTGGCCAACCTAGGCATATCCAAATGATGCTGTAACCAAGTGAGAAACCCGACCAGGGATTTTCAAAATGTTCTTGAAGTATAAAAAGTATAAGTAATTGTACAGTATATTGCATTTACAAAGGGATTTAAAAGTTTGGAGAAGTAAGAGAATGTCAAATATTAATGCCAGACATTTTCCATGACTTTTTTATTTTTCTCCTCATGTCAAATCTGTATTATTGGCTCCATTTTACAGATGAAGACCTGAATACTCAGAGAAGCTATGTAGCTTCCCTACTAATGTCATGAAACCAAGAAATCAAAGAGTTAAATTTTGAATACAGGTCCCTAATACTAAAACTTATATGCAACTTCCAGTACATTTGCAGGAACAATGCAAATTTGTGAGTGTGTTGGTTTAGTTTTTAAAATTTTTTTATTTTTCCCCATCTTTTTATTTGGGGGGGCGGAATTCACTAACCTTGTTTCATACTTTAAAATATATATATATATGTGTGTAAATACATATATATAAAAATATATATTTCAAGTTTTGGGGAGGAGGAAAAGGAGGGAAAAATTATATTTTCTTGCATCTTGAAATTAATGAATATGCATCATGAATTTGAACTTTTGTTGTCCTATTCTCAACCACTTAACAAAAACTTGTTTCTTTTCTAGGAGGATGCCCAGGATATGGATGCTTACACCCTGGCCAAGGCCTACTTTGATGTTAAAGAATATGATCGGGCAGCACATTTCCTGCATGGCTGCAATAGCAAGAAAGCCTATTTCCTGTACATGTATTCTAGATATCTGGTGAGGGCTATTTTAACATGTCATTCTATCTTCAGTGAAGCATCCATATTTAGAACCAAGTGGAAAGAGTTAAATCTTTTCAATAGCTTAGCAGTAGTCAGCTTGGTGAATGTACTTTATAAATACTTGACAATAATAAAGAAGATATAAATAAAGTAAAAAAAATTATATGAAAGAAAATATTTAAAGTATGGATAATATTCATTATTGACAAAGGTGTGAAGCAATAGACCCTATTTTAGGAGTAAAAAATTCATATAGCTATTTTGGAAGTCTATTTTGGCAGATTATGTTAATTTGAAATGCTATGACCAAACAGTTCTACTTTAAGTCACTTGTCCAATGCAGATACCTCAATATGTGCACAAGGTCATATGTGCAGGGCTGTTCATTGAAGTATTTTTTATAATACTCCTAAAATGTCAACAACCTAAATATCCGTTAGTCAAGAAATACACTGTTAATTCTTGCCTGAAATATTTTTTTACTATGATGTTGCAAAATGATTTCCACTCCAGCATGCTCCACATGTACTACTCTAAGCAAGGGCCTCTCCTCCCCTTTCCATTTATCTATTTATCTATTATCAGTATGGGCTCAAGGATTCTTCTGTTTTTAATTGTTTATAATTCAGTACTGTACTTAATCATTTTGATGTTCAAATTCTTCCAGATTTGATCAGTGGAGCCCCTGAATAGTTACTTAAAATTAATGACCAAAGTTGATGCCATTTTGGTTGGTCTTGAGCCCCTTAGGTATTAGAATCAGGCTGCTCATTTTAGAACAGGTTCAGAATAAATTGGTAGAGACCTGTGTGTGGATTTTCTCTTACAGTCTGGAGAAAAGAAGAAGGATGATGAAACAGTTGATAGCCTAGGTATGAATTTCTTTTTCTTACCTTTTAGATTAAAGCAAGGGTTGAACACAAAAATGCCCATAGGACTCAGGCAGATAGTACAAATGTATGAAGTAATCTAAGGAGAGCTATTGCAAATTAGATAGCGTAACTGGCTGATTGTCACCCAGCTCCAGCTGATGGCTGCCTCGTAGCCTGGTGTTGTCAAGGCTTTCTTCCCTTGGCCCTACCCCATACACTGCAACCTGAAGCTGGAAATTCAGATTTTTTAGTTGAGGGTTCTGATTTTTAAATGTTGATACTAGTTCAAAAATTTAAACACTTTTGTGGTCCCCCAACAAAATATGACTGCAGACCAGTTATCAGTTGTGATTTTTGGAACAAAATAAACAAGTTGTGTAAGAAATCATTGGCCAGTTTCAGGTGTAGCTGCTTGATGCCAAGGGGAAAATCTAGGTCTCTAAAATGAAGACCAGCAGTCTTCTCTGAGATCAGAGACTTTGTTTCTTTCCTAGGCCCTCTGGAAAAAGGACAAGTAAAAAATGAGGCTCTTAGAGAATTGAGAGTAGAGCTCAGCAAAAAGCATCAGGCTCGGGAACTTGATGGATTTGGCCTTTATCTGTAAGTGTTAGAGTTATTTGGAACTTCCTATAACATATTCTCCAGAGTAGAAGAGATGTTATAGAGCATTAACTACTGTGATTGTTTTCCTTATTTGCTTAGGTATGGTGTTGTGCTTCGAAAACTGGACTTGGTGAAAGAGGCCATTGATGTATTTGTGGAGGCTACTCATGTTTTGCCTTTGCATTGGGGAGCCTGGCTAGAACTTTGTAACTTGATTACAGACAAAGAAATGGTAACTTGAGAAGAGCTATGTGAAAAAACCCATGCTTCAAGTCTAATGTAATTCTGTAGTAGTGGGGTGAGGGGAGAGAGGTGTTTTTTTTTATTATTATATTTTATTGATTATGCTGTTACAGTTGTCCTAATTTCTTCTTCCTTTGCTCCCCTCACCTTGTATCCCCGCTTCCCTCCAACAATCCCACCCCCCTTAGTTCATGTCCATGGGTCATGCATATAGGTTCTTTGTCTTCACCCTTTCCTATATTATTCTTAACTTCCCCTTGTCTATTTTGTACCTGCCAATTATGCTTCTTAATCCCTGCACCATTTCCCCAATTCTCCTTTTTTCCTCTCCCAGCTGATAACCCTCCAAATGATCCCCATATCTATGACTCTGTTCCTATTCTGGTTTTTTGCTTAGTTTGTTTTTGTTTTTATTTGTTTAGGTTCTGTTGCTGATGGTTGTGAATTTGCTGTCATTTTAATGTTCATAGTTTTGATCCTCCTTTTTTTTTTAAAAACTTATTTATTTATTTATTTTTAGAGAGAGGGGAAAGGAGAAAGAGAGGGAGAGAAACATCACTGTGTGGTTGCCTCTCACGCGCCCCCAACTGGGGACCTGACGTGCAACCTAGTCACGTACCCTGACTGGGAATCGAACCAGCGACATTTAGTTTGCAGGCCAATGCTCAATCCACTGAGCCACAGCAGCCAGGGGATCCTCTTTTTCTTAAGTCCCTTTAACATTTCGTATAATAATGGCTTGGTGATTATGAATTTCTTTAGCTTTACCTTGTTTGGGAGGCACTTTATCTGCTCTTCCATTCTCAAGGATAGCTTTGCTGGATAGAATAATCTTGATTGTAGGTCCGTGCTTTTTATCACCTTGAATACTTCTTGCCAGTCCTTTCTTGCCTGCAAAGTTTCTTTTGAGAAATCATCTCTTGTTGCTTTTAAGATTCTCTCTTTATCTTTAACCCTTGGCATTGTAATTATGATGTGTTTTGGTGTGGTCCTCTTTGGGTTCAACTTGTTTGGGACTCTGCACTTCCTAGACTTTGGACTTGTATGTCTATTTCCTTCGCCAAATTAGGGAAGTTTTCCTTCATTATTTTTTCACATAAGTTTTCAATTTCTTGCTGTCCCCCTTCTCCTGGCATCCCTGTGATTCAGATGTTGGCATGTTTAAAGTTGTCCCTGAGGTCCCTAAGCCTCTCCTCATTTTTTTCAAGTTTTGTTTCTTCATTCTGTTCTGGCTTACTGTTTATTTCTTCCTTATGATCCACATCATTGATTTGAACCCTGTTTTCCTTCCCTTCACCATTGGTTTTGTGTGGATTTTCCTTTGTTTCACTTAACTTAGACTTCACTTCTTCCCTACTATGTTTGTTGTACTCAAGCATATCTGTCATATCTGTGAGATTCTTTATCACCAGTGTTTTGAACTCTGCATCTCTTAGGTTGGCTATCTTGTTGCTTAGTTCTCTCACTGCAACCTTGATCTGTTCCCTCTTTTGGGCCATAGTTCTCTGTCTCCTCATCTTGACAGGCTCCTGTGTTTGTTTGCCTCTGTGTCTTAGGTAGAGGCGTCACACCTGTTATGTTGTAAGAGGTGCAGCCTTAGGTATTTGTCAATGCGGGTGACCCTATCATGTTGTGGTGCTATATGGGGGGGAGGAGTCTGAGAGGGAATAACACTGCTTGCTCAGCACTTACCTCTTTTCCAGGCTCTTCTCCCCCTTCACGTATAGGACTGGTACCTCTCTAGCTCTTGTCCTGGCCATGGTTCCCAGAGTGGGTGGGCCTGGGAACGTTCTAGGACCGTGGGGGCCTCTAAACAAATTGAACTCTGCTGAGAAACCGGCAGTTTCTTCCTCTGGTTTTCACAGTCAGAAGCAATGAGGCTTTATTTTCCCCAGCTCTGTGCAGTCTGGTCCAGTGCTGGGAGCACTCCCCAGGTGTCCCTCCCTTCTGTTTTTTTAACGTGTGACTGGGCTTTCCACTGGCTGTTCACAACCTCTGCCGCCACTGCCTCCATCTCCACCACACTGCATCCTCTCTGCCCCTCCTACCTGTCTGGATGAATATTTCTTCTATATGTCTTTGTTGGATTTCCATGCAGCTTGATTTTCTGGAACTTCTGGTTGTCTCCAGTTTTGAGGTAGTTGTATTCCTTTGTAGTCGTGGAGGGAAATGCAGCGTGTCTACCTATGCCTCCATCTTCGAGAAGTTTGCTAAGTCTTTGATTATAGCTAGCTCTTTGGTCCTTTTCTGGTCTCTTTCACTCTTGGGATTTTGACCTTCATGTCTTTATTTGAAAGACATATGTCTAGGTCTTGTTTGGTAGTTGCTGTTGGATTTCTAACCAGTCGTATTAGACTATCTTTTCATTTCATGTTTTCACATTCAGTTTTTACTGTAACCTGTTTTATAGACTAAATGCTATTACAGCTTCTCCTAATTCCAAAGGTGATATAGGAAAGGTTCTTCTGATATCAAGGATTATATTTAGAATAGTTTAAGTCTGCTGAGCTTATAGGACTCTGAAGATACAGAGACTTGTTAATTAATGAAATAATGTATATGAAATTGCTTTATAAACTGCAGTCATTTTATTAGTCATTATTAGAGGTATCGTTTACAGAGTTTATTTTGCTGTTCTTCAGTAGTTAATGGAAATGACAACACTTTTTTTTTGCTCTAAAGAGCCAAAGGCTGATTGATTTTCCCCAATAATGATATATGCTACTAAATTTGTCTGAAATCTTACCTTGGTTTACTTGTATTCACTTATCTCTAACTGCCTGCTAGACTTTATCTCTGAACTCAAAATACACAAAACCAAATTTTTCATTTTACCTACCAAATTCTCTTTCTTTCTCCTAACTCGATAGACTCATCAGCGTCACTACGTCTCAAGACACCCAGTCTTAATGTCTCAGAGTCATATTTGTTTCTTTTTCCTTTCTCTTATTTTCTTTACGTATTCAGTCACCAGACATTGCTATGGCTTCTTATTTTTTAAAAAGGTATTATTTATTTATTTATTTTTAGAGAGAGGGGAAGGGAGGGAGATCGAAAGGGAGTGTGTGAGAGACACGTTGATCGGTTGCTTCTCATACTCCCCAACTGGGGACCTGGCACGCAACCCAGGCCTCTGCCCTGACTGGGAGTCAAACTGGTGACCTTTCACTTCATAGGCCGGCACTCAATCCACTGAGCCATACCAGCCAGGGTGCCAAGGTTTCCTTCTTGTGTGCATCTCTTTCTCTTGGCTTTCTTTGCCATTATGGTTATCTCCATTTTGGATTTCTTGTAAGTAACAGATACTCTTTTCTAGCTTTCCCACCTTTACACTCCCATTTCCAAGCCATCCTGCATAGTATTCCTAAACTTATCCTTTAAAAAAATATTTTTTATTTGTTTATTTTTAGAGGGAGGAGAAGGGAAGGACAAAGAGAGGGAGAGAAAGATCAATGTGTGATTGCCTCTTGCACGCCCCTGGCTGATGACTCTGCCTGAGACCCAGGCATGTGCCCTGACTGGGAATCAAACTGGCGATCTTTTGGTTCGCAGGCTGGTGCTCAATCCATTGAGCCACACCAGCCAGGGCTCCAAAATTATTCTTAAAATGCCCATGTCATCATGTCATTCTCTTGCAACAAACTTTAGTAGTTTCCTATTGCATCCCATTTCCTGTTGTACCATAGGGCGCACCCTAGCAGTTCAGTCTTATTTTCTACTACTTCCCAGCACAAAGCTTCCCCTCAAACAAGCTTGTTCTCTTCACCCACATTCATCAGGACTATTTTCCCTTTTATGTTGTCCTTGCATAGAACGTTGTCTTTTCTTCTCTTCCACTCCCTTTTTTCTATTAAAATCTACTCATCTTCCAACACACCTCAAATCCTGTTTTTTGAAGACTTCCTAACTAGGCCTTTTCTCTGTGTTTTGCTTATAAATCATATTATAATTAAACTGCCCTGTGTTCATTATTAGGTGCTGTAATAAAAGTCTGGTGATAAAGTCCTTTAGAGCAGCAATTTTCAACCTTTTTCACCTCATGGCACACATAAATTAATTACTAAAATTCTGCAGCACACCAAAAATATACTTTTGCTAATCTGACTAAAAAATAGGTATAATTTTGATTTATTCATAATGGATGGCTATTGTTGTGTTGTCTATTGTCATTTTTCATTTGACAGTCTAAGAGAAAAGAGGTCAGTGCCCCTGACTAAATAGTCAGGTATTGCACATTTTAAAAATTCTTGTGGCACACTGGTTGAAAAGTGTTGCTTTAGATGATAAAAGTAATTCCTTGATGTTCATTTGGAGAGAGGTCAAAGTATATTAAGTATGTCCCTCTTCCTTCTACTGCCAGCTGAAGTTCCTGTCTTTGCCAGACACCTGGATGAAAGAGTTTTTTCTGGCTCATATATACACAGAGTTGCAGTTGATAGAGGAGGCCCTGCAAAAGTATCAGAATCTCATCGATGTAGGCTTCTCTAAGAGCTCATATATTGTTTCCCAAATTGCTGTTGCCTATCACAATATCAGAGGTAAGTGAATAAGGACAATGAAATCCATCAAACCCAGAAAGTAGCATTATGTTGTTTTCTGAACTATCTTCTTTCAGCAGATATTGACAAAGCCCTCTCTATTTTTAATGAGCTAAGGAAACAAGACCCTTATAGGATTGAGAATATGGACACATTCTCCAACCTTCTTTATGTCAGGGTGAGCTGCTTCCTTTACTTGGACTTCGTTAAGCTCTTTTGTGCTTTCATCTGGGTTGGATTGTCACCCAGTTGCATTTGCTACAAGACAAATAATTTTAAAAAATTAAAAAATAATAATAATTTTAGGGGGGTTCCTTTTTCATGTTTAGACCATCTTTTTCTTTTCTTCCAGAGCATGAAATCTGAGTTGAGTTATTTGGCTCACAATCTCTGTGAGATTGATAAATATCGTGTGGAAACGTGCTGTGTAATTGGTAAGGGTCGTTATTCTTTTTCTTTTAAGGTTTATCTTTGTTGTAAGTAATTCAAATGTGAGAATAACAACAGTATAAAAGTGGCAAAGGTAACAGAATTATATACAGTAGAATGTGAAAGCTCACTGTAATCCTATCCCCAAGACTGTTTGGTGAACATGGCTCCGGAATATTTTTCTGTGTGAATACTAAAAATGTGTGTGTGCACACATGTGTGTGAATTCTAAAAATGTGCATGTGTGCACATGTGTGAAATAGTTTGCTTGCAAAAGCTATATCATTGTACACACTGCTTTGTAACTTCCTTTTTAAACAGTATATCTTAAATTTTTTAATTTCAGTACATCTAGGTTTTTATTATTATTATTTTTAAAAATATTTTATTTATTTATTTTTAGAGAGAGGGGAAGGGAGGGAGAAAGAGAGGAAGAGAAACAACAACATGTGGTTGCCTCTTGTGTGACCCCAACCGGGGGACCTGGCCCACAACCCAGGGGTGTGCCCTGACTGGGAATTGAAGCTGCGACCCTTTGGTTCACAGGCCAACGCTCAATCCACTGAGCTACACCAGCCTGGGCTAGATATTTTTGATGGCTATTTAGTATTATATAGATGTGCCATCATTTTTATTTAATCATTTTCTATATAAGTTATGGCCAGTGTTTATTAATATAAAAATTTCTTTGGGAAACATCTTTGTATGTGTACATTTATTTTTGCATAGTTATTCAATTATTTCTGTGTAATAAACAGTGAAAGACTGGCTCAAAAGTGTATATATTTTAAACTTTAGTATTACTAAAATGTTTGAAGAATTTCTAATCCTATGAAAAGAGATGAGAGCACCTGTTTCTCTGTATTAGAGTGTCTTGATTTTGGCACTAATGACATTTTGGGCTAACAATCTTTTTGTGTGTGGGACTGTTGTCTGCATTGTAGGGTGTTAGCAATGTTCCTAGCCTCTCCCCACTGCTCTCTTCCCCCAGTTATGATCAGAAATATTTGCAGGTATTGCTATATAACCTCTTGGGGTCAGAATCATCCCTGATTAGGAACCATGGTCCTATGTACTTGGCCATGCTAGTGTGGCCTGATAATCAGTTGATGTAAAGAGATGAATGGCCACTCCTGGATAAAAGTAAGCTTCATTGGTTGTGATGGAAAACATAGGTTCCCTGGAAATGAAAGAAATATACCTGTCTTTGGGTCTTTGGTAATACTGCATCGAGATCATGCATTTATACCTCTCAAGGTCAGGATGTTCTTAATAAACTGATAGAATTTCAGTTCATTAATTATTCAATACATATTTCCAGCCCTTGCGGAAGTTGTAGTCTGGCATGGGGAATAAGCATTAAAAAAAAAAAATTAAGCCCTATGGGAACAAATGGTCTTTTCAATATTAGAACATTATGAATATAGTCCATTAACGTGAGGGTGGAACTCTCAATTTGTTTAGAAAACATCTTCATGCATCTCTGAGTGCCAGGCACTGTGCTTTGTATTGCAGTACCTATGCTGGTAGCCTATTTAGGAAGGCAAGTAAGAAAACCATAATACAGTGGGCTGAGTGTTATGATTGAGGCAAACATAGGGTGCTAAGAGTATGTAGTAAAGGCATCTAATCCAGTCTGAAATTAGGGAACCATGATGCTTGAAGAATAGGCAGGAGTGAAGAGTTCAATAAAGGAGAAGGATTGACTTGGGAAGGGCAGAGGCATTGAAGAGTAGAAAAGGCATCGTGCTGGAAATAGTCCAACATCCTGAAGCATGGTGTGGGAGGTGGGAATGTTCAAAAAGGAGCTGGATTTTGAAGAGCCTTTTTGTCTCACTAAAGATTTGGATTTTATTTTATTTTATTTTTAAAGATTTTATTTATTTATTTTTAGTAAGGGGAAGGGAGGAAGAAAGAGAGGAAGAGAAACACTGAGGTGCGAGAGAAACAGTCAGGTGCCTCTCACAAACCCCAAACTGGGGATCTGGTCCGCAGCCCAGGCATGTGCCCTAACTGGGAATTGAACCAGCTCAATCCACTGAGCCACACCAGCCAGGGCAGATTTTATTCTTAAGGCAGGAGGAGGCTTCTGAAGGATTTTAAACCAGAGTGATGAAACTTTTCAGATTTTCATTTTCAAATGGTGATGGAGACAATGTGCTGGGAGAATTAGAAAAAGGGCAGGACCAGAGGCACGGAGGCCAGCTAGGAGGCCTTTGCAATAATCCAGTCTAAGGATGTTGAGAACTGAAGATAAGGTTGTATTGGCAGGAGGAATGGAGAGAGGAATTTAGGAAATAGAGCAAACAGGAATTGGTGACTGGATTGCCGGATTGATAACTGACTTTTACGTGAAGAAAGGAAACAGAAGTAGGGAGATAATGAAGTTTTTTTTTTAAACATAGTGACTTAAAACCAATTAAAATCAAAGGAGACATACATATGAAGAATAATGATTTAGGAGTGTCTTGTTTTATAATAATCACTTCGGGTGAACTTTTCAATGAACTGTATTGCCCAGCAAAGTTCCTGAGATATGGTCAATAAATGCTTGTTGAATTCAGTCCACCTACCTTAAAATTCAAGAATAAGGAACATTAGATATGATGGAATATACTTCAGCTTTCACATTATTGCCAGTTTAGAGGAAGTGAAAGGAGAAAAAATAGAAAAACAAAAACAAAAACTGAAGACCTGAGAGAGAGTGCAACACCTTAAGAGTAGAGTGATGGCAAGAATCTCCTACTTGTTTAGTCACACCTTCTGCTTTTATGTCTTGATGTGGATTGATTGCTCCGTCTGCCTCTCTTCTGAAGTTCCAATCTCAGAGAAGCAGATGTATGTATGTACATATCAACATATACTGCAGTATAACATAGTTAAGATTAGGACACTGGAACCAGACTGCTCAAGTTTAAATCTTGGGTCTGCTTCTAACTAGCTGTATGACCTTGGACCTAAGCTCTCTATGCTGTAGTTTCCTCATCCATAAAGGGATAATAATGGAACCTTCTCTCATGTAGTTGTTGAAGGATTTAAAAATTAATACATACAACGCCCTTAAAACAATGTAAGTTGTCCAGCAGATTGTAATCATTCAGTACATTTCAGCTGTTCCAACTGGTCAAAAAATTCCTCTACTTAATCTTTGTCCAGAACTTAGCGGTTCTGACTTCTTAACATCTCCTTTGTCATCCTGACTCGTTAGCAGCTAGGGCTTACACCCTTGCTACTGTTAGGTCCAGCAAGAGTGAGAGGAGAAAAGACAGGAAAACAGGTTAGGAGTTTAAAAAGATTTATTTGGCCAACTGCAAGCAGGTGGGCTGAGGCCTGGCGGTGTCAGCAGCAGCAAACAAAAGAAAGGCAGGGGTTTTTTAAGGGGTAAGGGAGAAGGGAATTGAAGGGACTCTCCGTTGATGGTTTTGGAGGAATTGGCTCTGAGAACAGAGAGGCTTACTAAAACAGCGAAGTTATTAAATTCTTGCTGGCAGGCTATGATATCTTTGACGGAGGCAGGCTTTGCCAACAGGTTAAGATACCTCTGAAGGACACAGGCAGGCACTGACACCAGCAGTTTCTGTGGGGCTTGTTAAAACCAGACCTGGATTCCCAGAACTCAGGTCTTATGCCTAAGAGCTACTGCTACCCCATTCTCTCCTGTTCTGTTACAAAAGTTAACTTTTGGACACTCTGCCTAGACTCTGCTTACTCTCTTGTCTCTGAGTGGGGGCAGAAGCAAAGATACCCTTGCTTTTTTCCAGATGAATGTGAACTTGAATTTGTAGTTAAACGATCAGGTATAGGTTGCAGACAATTGTTATAAGTGATTTCTCCTGAATCAAACAAACAGCTGAATCTAGAGAGATAAAAAACCCACAACTATATATGGAAGTTTTGTTACTCATTTTTTGCCAAAAATTAAATCATTTTCTTTCTTTTTTTAAGATTTTATTTTTTATTTTTTCCATTTTTTTATTGTTCTATTACAGTTGTCCCATCCTTCCCCCATTGCTCTCCCTTGCGCCACCCACCTCCCCGCTATTTATTTATTTTTAGAGAGAGAGGAAGGGAGAAAGAGAATGAGAGAAACATCAATGTGCAAGATACATTGATTGGTTGCCTCTCACACATGCCCCCAACTGGGGACCTGGCCCACAATCCAGGAATGTGCCCTGACTAGGAATTGAACCGGCAGCCTTTTGATTTGCAGGCCAGTTCTCAATCCACTGAGCCACATCAGCCAGGGCTGGAATCATATTCCATAATTTCTCTGCAATTTGCTTTTCCACTTAACAGCATATTATGATCTCTGCAAGTTAGTATATATACATCTAAACCTATCTTTTTATTTAGTTTATTTATGTACATACAATTTATACATAAAGGAGATTTTTTGAAGTACAGGATTTTTTTTTTCTTGCTGCTCCCTTTCCCCCTTTAAGATACATGTGTTAGGATGTTCCATACCACATAAAAATGTGTATACACATATGCAGGGTTTAATGGGTTATTTGCTTTATAAAAATAGATCACGTTAGCCCTGGCTGGCGTGGCTCAGTTGGTTGGAGCACTGTCCTGTAAACTGAAAGGTTGCCACTTTGATTCCTGGTCAGGGCACGTGCCTGGGCCCAGGTACCCAGCTGGGGGTGTCGAGGGGCAGCCAATCAATCACACGTTGATGTTTCTCTCCCTGTCTTTCTCCCTCCCATTCTCTCTCTCTAAAAATAAATAAATAAAGTTAAACCAAACCAAACAAAAATAGCCCTGGTTGGTGTGGCTCCGTGGATTGAGTGCCAGCCTATGAACCGAAAAGTCACTGGTTCGATTCCCAGACTGGGCACATGCCTAGGTTGCAGGCCAGGTCCCCAGTTGGGGGTGTGTGAGAGGCAACTGACTGATGTATCTCTTACACATTGATGTTTCTCTTCTTCTCTTTCTCCTTCCCCTCTCTCTAAAAGTAAATAAATAAAATCTTAAAAAAAAAAACCCAAATAACAAAAACAGAAATATAAATTTTTCTGCATTTTACATTTTTCATTCAACAAGATCTCATAAAAAATTCATCTAAGTTTGATATAGCTGTAATACATTCTTTTTAAAAACAAAACTAGCTTTATTGAGGTATAATTTACATATCATAAAATTCACCCACTTTATAGTTGATAAGTTTTTATAAATATATACAGTTGCGTAACCAGAGCCATAATCCAGTTTAGAATACTGTATCATCCCCCCAAATTTCCTTGTGTCTATTTGCAGTCTGTCCCACTCCCATCCTCTAGCAGGCACAGATCTTCCTTCTACTCTATAGTTTTGCCTTTCCTAGAAATGTCATATAAATGGAATCTTGCAGTATTCAGCCTTATTGTCTGGCTACTTTCACTTAGCAGTTTTTGAGGTTCATCCATTTTGTAGCATGTATCAATAGTTATTTCCTTTTTTTTAAAGTATATTTTATTGATTATGTTGTTACATTAGTCCCAATCTCTTTTCCCTTTGCTCCCCTCTTCCCAGTACCTCCCTTCCCTCCAGCAATCCTACTTCCCTTAGTTCATGTCCACGGGTTGTGCATATAAGTTCTTTGGCTTCACCCTTTACTCTGTTCTTAACTTCTGTCTGTCTATTTTGTACCAACAATTATGCTTCTTAGTCCCTGCACCATTTCCCCATTTCTTCCCCTTCCCCCTCCCAGATGATAACCCTGCAGATGATTCCCACACCTGTGATTCTGTTCCTGTTCTGGTTGGTTTGCTTAGTTTGTTTTTGTTTTTATTTCTTAGATTCAATTGTTGATAGTTGTGAGTTTGTTGTCATTTTAATGTTCATATTGTTCATCTTCTTTTCTTAAGTAAGTCCCTTTAGATTTCATATAATAATGGCTTGGTGATGATGAACTCCTTTAGCTTTCCCTTGTCTGGAAAGCACTTCATCTGCCCTTACATTCTAAATGATAGCTTTGCTGGATAGAGTAGTTTTGGTTGTAGGTCCTTGCTTTTCATCCCACTGAATACTTCTTGCCAGTCCCTTCCTGCCTTCAAAGTTTCTTTTGAGAAATCAGTTGATAGTCTTATAGGCACCCCTTTGTAGATAACTTTCTGCTTTTCTCTTGTTGCTTATAAGATTCTCTTTTTATCTTGAACCTTTGGCATTTTAGTTATGATGTGTCTTGGTGTGGTCCTCTTTGGGTCTAGCTTGTTTGGGACTGTCTGTGCTTCCTGGACTTGTATGTCTATTTCCTTTGCCAAATTAGGGAAGTTTTCCTTTATTCTTTTTTTACATAAGCTTTCGATTTCTTACTTTTCCTCTTCTCCTTCTGGCACCCCTGTGATTTCAGATGTTGGCATGTTTAAAGTTGTCCCAGAGGTTCCTAAGCCTCTCCTCATTTTTTTCAATTCTTGTTTCCTCATTTTGTACTGGTTGACTGTTTTTTTTCTTCCTTACATTCCAAATCATTGATTTGAACCCCCGTTTCCTTCTCTTCACCATTGGTTTTGTGTGAATTTTCCGTTGTTTCATTTAACGTAGCCTTCACTTCTTCCTTTATGCGTCTGCCATATTTAGGCTTATCTGTCAAGTCTTTGAGCATCTTTATCACCAATGTTTTGAACTCTTCGTCTGTCAGATTGGCTATCTCCTCATTGCTTAGTTCTCCCACTGGAGCCTTGACCTGTCCCCTCTTTTGGGCCATATTTCTCTGTCTCCTCATCTTGACAGGCTCCTGTGTTTGTTTGCCTCTGTGTTTTAGGTAGAGCTGTCCCACCTGTAATGTTGTAAGGGGCGGAGCCTTAGGTATTCGTTAGCACAGGGCGACCCGGTTCACCACGTTGTGGTGCTGTGTGTGGGAGAGGGGTCTGAGAGGGAACAATGCTGCTTGCTCAACACTCGCCTCTTTTCCAGGCACTTTTCCCACTTCTGTATGGGACTGGCACCTCTCTTGCTGTTGCCCTGGCCTTTGTTCCCAGAGTGGGTGGATCTGCGGACGTTCTAGGACGGTGGGGGCCCTATATACAAGTGGACTCTGCTGAGAGACTGGCAATTTCTTTCTCTGCCCCAACCCCACTGGTTTTCACAATCAGAAGCAATGAGGCTTTATTTTCCCTGGCACTGGAACCATGAGCTGTGTAGTCTGTTCTGGTGCTGGGAGCACCCCCCAGGTGTCCCTCCCTACTTTTTAAAATGTTTGACTGCACTTTCTGCCGGCCTGCCACCGCTGCTGCCACCACCACACTGCATCCTCTCTGCCCTGGCTCTGTCCCTCCTACCTGTCTAGATGAGTATTTCTTCTTTATATCTTGGTTGGACTTCCATGAAGCTCGATTTTCTGGAACTTCTGGTTGTCTCTAGTTTTGAAGTAGCTGTATTCCTTCTTAGTTGTGGAGGGAGATGCAGTGTGTCTGTCTAGGCCTCCATCTTGGCCAGAAGTCCCAGTTATTTCCTTTCTATTGTTGACTAGTATTCCATTTTTTGGATATATACCACATTTGTTTATCCATTTAACAGTTGACATAGGACAGGTGGCTTTTGTGCCCTTTTTACAAAAAAATCTTTCACAGAATCCTAATTACTTTGACTTACTCTTTTCAAAAGATCAATGATAATATAACTGCTTTGATTCCTTAAGGAGAGGGAGCTCAGAGCTCTACCTTTTTCACCCTGAGGTACCTCCTAAGAACCCTAGGAATAAAGTTGGAAAGCCACCAGTCTAAAACTTATTCTAGAAATTTCCTACCTTATATAAAATACATGTATAAAAACTACATCGAGACGAAATAAGATGAAGAAAAACTTGGAGTGTTAGGGGAATACTTTGAACACTAATCAGAATGTGTGATAGATGTTATATATTTCCCAAGGGAATGATGATATTCCCCTTATGTACAGTTTGGCTTTTCTGCAAGGACTTTGCGGGGAATGAGTTATGCTTTCATGCTCACTCTGTGGAATGCTGTCTATTTTATTGGACTTGTATTTTTACCTTTCTAATTATTCATATTTTTGTTTGTTTTTCAATCAGGCAATTATTATAGTTTGCGTTCTCAGCATGAGAAAGCAGCCTTGTATTTCCAGAGAGCCTTGAAATTGAACCCTCGGTATCTTGGGGCCTGGACACTGATGGGACATGAGTACATGGAAATGAAGAACACATCTGCCGCTATTCAGGCTTACAGGTGAGCTCCTAGTTGTGGGCTTAGGTGGAACAGATTGCTGTGACGTTAGGAGCCTTAATTGAGTCTGCAAGTTGCTAACCTTGATTCTCCCCTCTTACCGGTCTTTCTTCCATTTCTTAGACATGCCATTGAGGTCAATAAACGGGACTACAGAGCCTGGTATGGCCTTGGGCAGACCTATGAAATCCTAAAGATGCCATTTTACTGCCTGTATTATTACAGACGGGCCCACCAGCTTCGGTAAGTCTGGCCACTTGACAATGTGTTTGTTGTGGGAAGGGCTGATACTTTTCTTTCTCTTTTGATGGCTACTAAGTGACTAACTGGTGGGTAGTGTATGGAGTGTGGGATATACTGGACAGAAGGGTGATTCCTGTCCCAAATGGGAAGAAGCAAGATGGCGTGAGATTTCATTATGCTACTAAGAATGGTGTGCAATTTAAACCTTATGAATTGTTTATTTCTGGAATTTTCCATGTAATACTTTAAGACTGCAGTAACAAACTATGCAAAGTGAAACCGTGAATAAGGAGGGACCACTGTAGTAGTCATAGTGGTTCCTCATGGGAGGACTTTTACATACCTATCAAGTCTGCTCAGACTGCTGTTCCTATTTTCTCTCAGGCCCAATGATTCTCGTATGCTGGTTGCTTTAGGAGAATGTTATGAGAAACTCAATCAACTCGTGGAAGCCAAAAAGGTATCTGAAATTGAGTCGTAGAGAATTTGAATGGAAATTTGCTGTTTGGATGAAGGGTTGGGCTATCTGTGCTCTTTAACTTTCCTTTATTGTGATATCTCTACATAGGGAAGTCTGAAAAAGTACATAGGCTGAAAAGCTAAGCTGGGGTGACATCATCAGTGGAAATAGCAGCATGTAGCCTAGACCTATCAGATTTAATAAAAATGCCTTACATTCTGCAAATCTGAAGTTCTGGGAGGCTTGCAGGACCTGAGCCTTTATGTGATTAGTCATGGCACATGAGGCAATGGTCAAAGTGACTAGTTTATTTTTTTGACAGTGTTATTGGAGAGCTTACGCCGTGGGAGATGTGGAGAAAATGGCTCTGGTGAAACTGGCAAAGTGAGTGAACGGAGTAAAATGCTATTGATATTTCTGTTGGCTTCTCTGGTATGATGGGTCCTGCATGCTCTAGAGCCTCCTATCCATCATCCTGCATGAGTCTGATTTGGAAATTTAGCCATCTTGACTTGAGAGAATGCCACTATTTGAAGGGGGAATTGCTTTCCTATTAGGCAAGGGATCGAGAATGAATTGAAAGAAAAGAAATAACATTTGCACATCAGAGCAATCTAGGAAAACTAAGTACTCATCTCCTAATAAGGACTAGGAAAATAAGGAATAACTCAGAAATGGTAGGCAAAGAGGTTCTTGAATGCTATTGTATTCCTGCCAGTTCTTTTCTGGTTTCTTAGAAAAAAATCTGAATTGCTTTGTACCTTTTCAAAATCTCTCTCAGGGTATTAACAGCAAGTTTTTGCAAAGGTGTGTTACCCAGCTAAAGTATTTACTAACTCCCTCCATTACCAGTAGCAGAGTAATGATTTTAAACTCTGATAAAATAACCGTCACATCTGGGCGCTAATACTGTTCTGGATCCCATTGTGTGATTTATGTCAAAATTTGTACTTGTCTATGTATTGTCACTTTTTGGTCTTAATCATGTGCTTTTACTTTTTATCATTAGTTTGGCTTTGAGATCTGATTTGTACTTAAAAGACCAATTTCTTTTGTAGGCTTCATGAACAGTTGACTGAGTCAGAACAAGCTGCTCAGTGTTACATCAAATATATTCAAGATATCTATTCCTGTGGGGTATGTGTCAGAGCATGATAACTGGGGTTGCTGATTTTATTCTTTCATTATTATTATTTTTTTAAAGATTTTATTTTCAGAGAGAGGGGAAGGGAGGGAGAAAGAAGAGGAGAGAATCATCGATATGCAAGAGAAACTAGAGAAATAGCAATCGGTTGCCTCTCACATGCCCTCAGCTGGGGACCAGACCCACAATCCAGGCATGTGCCCTGACAGGGAATCAAACCAGCAATCACAGGCCAGCATTCAATCCACTGAGGCACACCATTTTTTAAACTGATCAGTTTTTTGTTTCACTTTGTTATGCACTCATTCTTATATGTGCCCTGACTTGGAATTGAACATACAACCTTGGTGTATTGGGTCAATGCTCTAACCGACTGAGCTACAGGGCCAGGGCATTGACCCGTCATTCCTGTTTTCCCTGTCTAGGAAATAGTGGAACACTTGGAGGAGAGCACAGCTTTCCGCTATCTGGCCCAGTACTATTTTAAGTGCAAGCTGTGGGATGAAGCTTCAACTTGTGCCCAAAAGTGTTGTGCATTCAATGATGTGAGTATTGGTTCTTTAATAGTTTGAAAAAAAAAAAAAAAAAAAAGTTTGGATTTTAGGCTTGAACTTACGATCTTTACCATGATCTGGGGGTGAAAAGTGGATAAGAAGATTAAGTGGAAAGGTTACCTTGATTTGTGTAAGTTATATATGAGTATTTTAGAACCTGTTTTTGAGACTATCCTTGGACATATTTTGAAATAGTTGCCTTTGTTTCAGACCCGGGAAGAAGGTAAGGCCTTGCTCCGGCAAATCCTGCAGCTTCGGAACCAAGGAGAGACTCCTTCCACTGAGATGCCTGCTCCCTTTTTCCTCCCTGCTTCACTGTCTGCTAACAACACTCCTACACGCAGAGTCTCTCCGCTCAACCTGTCTTCAGTCACACCATAGTTGGCTACTTTCAAGCTAGTATATTGCCAGACCCATATTAAGCTTAGCTCCATTAAAAAATGGCCCTGTCTGTTCTTCTAAGGACTTCAGTTCTTTTTGTGGGTACAGATGGAAACAGCTCCTTGGACAGTTTATAGAATCACCTTCAGAGTAGACAGAAGAATCCTGGCAGGAAACCTTGTCTTTTGCCAGTTAGAAGCACTTCCATCTTCCTTATGTTCAGAGAGTAGCTATAGATCTTGGCCTTCTTCCCAGTTTCTCCCACCTGTGCCCCCAAAATTCTCTGTAATAGCACTTTAGCACTTGTAAGGCTATAGGAACAGGAACAAAGTTTTAATGCTGCTGGGAGTGGATGATTTCTTGAGAGGTAAGGGAGAAAAGTCTGTGACCCGACCCTCTGTTGACAGTAGGGTCACTGGATATAGACATGATCTTGTCTTTCTTGGACTTGCTGAGCATGACTATTCTGGTGTCAGAGATTAGGTCTTAATGGATGGAGTAAAGTTGTGTATTTGTTCTTATTCCGGAGACATTCTTCCAAAACATAGTTTTGAAGAGTCTCCTAGAAGCTTTCAAATTGGAAGTAACTAGAGTTTAATAAAGAAGACAGAAGAATCTCATTGAGCCTGAAAGCCCCTACTGAGGGCAAAAGATGTCTTACAGTTATTATCTCTCACTAAAGCAAAATAAGGAGACAAGATTAGATAATTTCATAGACATAGGGGAATGACCTTTGTGACTACAGGCAAGAATAAACTCATTTTAAGCTGATCTGTTTTATTATTTTTGATGTATTTTACACACACACACACACACCCCCATCGCCAACAGAATTTTTTTTTCAGGCTTAATAGGATTAGACAAGGTCAAGAGAATCATTGTTTGTGTGCTCCCGGAGGGTTTCAGGCTTGTGCGTGTGTATACAGTAGGAGGTAATAGGCTATGATTGTATGCTGTAATGAATTTGTATAGTAGTTGATATGGATTATTTTGTGCTCAGAACCCAGCCTTCCTATGGTCATATTTCCAGAATAAGTTTATTACCCATTCACCTCCTAATATGTAACACTTCGTTTATATTAAGGAAGGGTTAGACTATCTAATGTCCTTTGGATTCATTTCTTACCAAGATATTTTCGGTCTCTACTGACATTCCTGTGCAAGGTTTCCATGGGTCTGAATGATGTATGATTTTACATTTTTCTGTCTTTTTATAATTTGAATGATTTTGCTAAATTTGGAATTCAAATTAAAAAAAATTTAAACGTGAACAGTATATTTAATATAGTTTTTGTGTATGCATAGAAACCATATAAGTAAAAAAGCATGAGATTACATACGTGATTATATTACAAAAGGAGGGGAATACAACTAGTGTCGGAATATTGCATTTTTTATCGAGTTCCAGGTATATAGTGAAGCTTAAAAGAGACATATTTCTTTAGCTGAGCAGCTGACCCACCTCAGGACAAGGACTGTTCTCTCCTTCCCGAAAGCCTCAGTATTTTTTGCCAAAAGGCCCGGATTTGAGTAAAGGGGAGCGCCGTGAGCGCAGGATCCGGGCATAAGGGCTGCAGTCTGTTGAGCTTTGGTAGGTGGGTGTTCGGGGAAGTAAGTTTCGAAGAAATGGTTTCTTTCCTGGGGGCTGTTGGTTTGGTTGCTGGTTTTCCTGGTTGGCCCCAAGGCGCTTTTTGGTAGAAGAAGCCTGACCTTGAAGTTTTATCACAGTATGATACTGCTCTGCAATGCATGCTGCCTTTTTCCGAAGATCCAGTTTTACTAACATCATGTTATTCTGCAGCTCAGCCAGGGTCTGATCCTAAGGAAGATCAATAAATTATAGAAAACATTTATGTCTGGTATATTAGAGAAACAAGAAGACAAGGTAGTATGTGCCATCTACTACTAGTTACAATTGTTTTTATACTGTCAGTTCTTTAGGGTTAGACCTTATCATTGAACGGGGGTATTTTCTTTAAAACCCAAACAAATAGCACTGGATAAAAGGGCCATTTTCTAACATACAAGGTGATATGACTTTGAATAAGTTTACCTAACCTCCTCAGTTCCTAGGTATCAAAATTAAGTGCTATGTTTAGTCTATGATGTATTTCTTTTTAAAAATATTTTAATATCTAGAATTAGGATGCATTTTCTGATGAAGTGTCAGCTTGTTACTGTTTTGTTTTGGTGGTACATAAAATAACTGTTTCTTACAATGTAAGCATCTTGGATGAAATGTGATACTATCTCCCTGGGGTGGTTATAACAGAAAATTTCTATAAATTAGTACAGTACCTGTACTTAGTGAATGGTTATTTTTCTGCAAGGAAGAGAAATTCCCCTCGTTTATTAAAATTAACCTAAAAATCTTAACCTTCTTTACCTTTCTCTTCTCCTCATTCCCCTTCTCACATAACTCTGGAGTGGGCTAATGGGAGAGAAGGGGATATTTAGTCTGTTCTAACCTGTTTGATTAAGATGTCATCACAAGTGGTCAAGGCTTGGCGAAGTTTTCCTGCCCCAGTGCTGTGGCAACAGGCTCTTTCTGCTGTCTGGAGAGACTCACCAAGTTTCTGAAGCTCTGTCCGCAGCAACCTTATATTCTGAAAAAGGGGGAGTAAAAAATTGTGGCCATGATCAACCAGGATAATGATCTGGAGGAGACAGCCATTTGAAGAGAAGTAAAATTAGAAAGGCTAGTCAGCTGAATAAAGTAGCCACTCTCCAGGACAGTGCACAAAACAATCTTATCCTTACATGAACCAGGGATATAGTTTTGGAAATTGCCTTAGGTAAGAACTTTGGTACCAGAGAAAGGTAATTACCTTCTGGCCCTCTTCTAACTTCTTGTCCACATCAGTGGTGAAGGGCTTGGCTGATGGTGGCGGTTCCAGCATTTTCTGATACTTATGTAACTCTGAGGGAAGAAACAGAAAACTTCAATATGTAGGCTTTCTAACCTTGGACTTATCTCTGAGTTAACAGTAGCTTGCAGCAAATACAAAAAGTGAATACATGTGCATCCTAGAGCAGGGGATGTAGCTCCAAGTGAGTGCCAGAAGGCCAAAGTTTGGAGACTAGTTCCTCCTTGAGCCACTGTTAGGTGTCTTGCTCTCTCCTTCCTTACCTTCAGTGGTGGAGTTTAGTTCTGCTCTGCACTGGTCCAGTTTAGCTTTAAGCTCCTGGAGCTGCTGGGTGGAGGAAGAAGCCGCCAACCTTTGGGACCGCCGTAAGGACAATTCAGACCCTAGTTGTTGATGGGCCATTGACTGTTGTCTAGCTTCCTGCAAGAGAGCTTCTAGCTCTTCAATCTTCTCATCCCGCTCCTTGGAAGCAGAGAGCACAATTCCATCCAGTCAGACAAATACTGCAGGAACAGATGACTGAATAATGAACAAAATCTTCCCTGATACTTAAACCTCAAAAGCCTGTTTGTTAGCATGTATACCATTTCCTGCCTAACCATATCTTTGATCAATTCATCAAGTGTACATTGGGACATTGGGATAGTACTAAAGATATTAAGAGAAAAAATGAGTTACATATTCCTGCCCCTAGTAAAGTTGATTAAATATGTTTACCTCAAACAAGCTGGTGATGGGAATATAAGTAGCCAGTCATTGGGGCTGGTTCAGGGCAACTCACCTGAAGCTCTTCTTGGTAAAAACTTGTCAATGACTCCTTGAGGATCTTTAGTTTCTCCTCATACATTTCCTCTAATAGTTCCTTTTGGGTGTCCAAATGTTCACTGTCAGGAGAAGAGAAGTGAGCGAAGATTATGAGGAGTGAGCACGGAGGACAGATCTTGAGGCACAACGCCATGCTAGTCCCTACTTCCCACCCATTGGTCCAGGTGACAGGCGAAGAGAGGTCACTCAGCTGGTACCTGCACCACTGTTCACGCTGTTGCATCTGCTGTACCATCTCACTGCAAATTTCATCACGGAGCTGCATCTCCAGCTGCAACTTTTCCTGTCGTTCTTTCAAAAGCAGTGCTTTCATGGCTTCCACCACCTGTAGAAGCTCCTACGGGGGACACACAGGTCAGAGGTCATCAGATGGCCATGTCCCATAAGAGGCACAGGTCTACCTGAAAGGTGGCATGGAAAACGTGTACCCATCAAGCTATTGCATCAGAACTTTCTTGTATTCTCACCTCCTTGCCATATGTGGAGATGTCAACTTCATTTTCAATGTCATCATCAAGGCCTGGGTCTCTCTTAGTTCCTGTCTCTAAGCTGGGAGATGCCCGCAGACTGTGTTCCTTGATGAATGAATGTAGCGATGGGAATCCTAGTTGTACAGGTGGAGCATGCACAAGCTAGCAGGGGAAAAAAAAATCTTAATTGAATCCATTACTAGTCCCTAGTTGCTTGCTTTCTTTTAAAAACAATATTTGTACAGAGAGGGGAAGGAAGGGAGAAATACAGGGAGAGAAACATCAGGTTACCTCTAGCGTACCCCCAACTGGGGACCTGGCCCACAAACCACGCATGTGCCCTGACTGAGAATTGAACTGGCAACCCTTTGGTTCTCAGGCCTGCACTCATTTTAATACACTGAGCTACACCAGCCAGGGCAGTAGCTTTCTTAAATAAAGTACCATTCCAAAGTTACCCTACTAGCTTCTCACCTGGCTGGCAATAGCGGAGAATTTGGCCACATGAAGGGTCTCATCATAGGTAGATGCACAGGGATTCACATTGACAATCATGCAGGAGCGGCCTCTGCCTGTGAAGAAGCCTTGGAACACTCGAGTCAACTTGCTGTCACGGAAGGGAATCAGGTTCTGCTTTGACCTGCCAAGCAATCAGAAGAGTAGAGCTGTGAGCAGAACTCCAGTCCTTGGGATATTGTAGTACCATCCCCAGTGGTGACCTGGAAGTTTTAGTAAATTGCACAGTTCTGGGTCATCCCAGCCCATGGCTTGCAGTCAAAAGCTCACCGGTTCTGCTGGTTTTGGCGCAGAGCAGCGATACAACGGCCCAGGGTATGCAGAGAAGTGTTAATATTTCCTGCTTCCTTCAGCCTCTCACCACTCTTCTGATCTTTGCAACGTTCTGAGCCAGCCAGATCACAAAGTGACAACCTTGAAAGATGAACAGGATCTGACATAAGGACCCCACATGTTATGAACCTACAGTCTTTCATATAGTTCTGAGGAAGGAAAGACCCACCAAGAATCTCTCCACCAAAGGAAGGAGAACAAGAATATAACAAGTAATTCCTCTGAAGACCTCCCCTCCCCTGTCTCCCCGCTACCATTTATTGCCAAGAAGTTCAAATTTCTAAATGGGAAATCTTACTCGCTGATCTTGGGGACCATATCACCTTCTCCTTGA
The DNA here is from genome assembly GCF_987537825.1 of Furipterus horrens. Classification (NCBI taxonomy): domain Eukaryota; kingdom Metazoa; phylum Chordata; class Mammalia; order Chiroptera; family Furipteridae; genus Furipterus; species Furipterus horrens. The sequence continues at coordinate 75,564,273 of NW_028327180.1, forward strand.
AGGTGCAGGATCCGAATGGAGAAGATGCTGTGACTAGAGATTAAGAAAAAGAAAATAGTCATTGCACATTTTCCATGACCAGGTGGAAGACTAATATTTCTTGGAACACAATGAAAGGTTGGCTCCCATAACACACTCACCTGCGGCTAGAATTCTGGTTCAGGTGCGTGCTGGCAAAGCTCTGGTTTTTACGACCCACTTTCAGAAGTTTCCAGGCCTCCTCAACATTCTGAACATGAATCCAATTGAGATCTGAGCCCAAGAAGGACGTACATAAGATGGGAATATGTAACTCTTCCTAGTCTCTCTCAAGTCCCCTCCAGGGTTCATGCCAGCCTCCCTACTCTTCCATACCTTTCACATAGGGATTGCCATTCTGATCCTCACACAGCCGCAGAACCTGCCTCTTACGCTGCTGGCTAGGTGGTTCTAAGAGGTCATAAAGCAGTTCATTGTAGATCTCAAAGAAGGAGATCCAGATGGAGAAGCGAATGTCTGCAGGGACACTTATTGGGGCAGTGTCTGGCTGTGCCCAGCGGTGACTTGTTTCTGGGGAGGAAGCAAATGTACAGGGCATCAACCCTAGAGTAGTCCATCTCCCCTTTGGCCTTTGGGGTCCTTGGAAGGCAGAGCTCAGGTTACAACTTCTGGTCTGTACCTCTGGCAGTTGTTAGGAGCAGGGAGTGGGTTCATACTATCATTTGACACTAAGCCCAGTCATGATACTTACCATCTAGCTGGCTACTGCTGGTAAACTGACTGGTGGAGGAGAGCCCAGCAATACCACTGTCAAAGCTGGTGCTGGTACCAATCCGATTTTCAATGTAGACACTCCTCTTCAAGGAGGTAGACAGCTCTTCCTGAAGGGGCCCAGGGAGAAAAAAAGTATAAAACTTTGCAGAGATTTGACCCCCTTTCCCCATGTCTGTGGACACCAACACTTTACCTCTTGGAGGCCTCCATTTAGCAGGACCAGTTTCTTCATTTCCTCCTGCTGGATCTGCTTGCTGTCAAGCCAGATTACCTCATTAGAGAGCAAGGGCTTCAGATCAGGTATGGGATGAAGTTGGCCTTGCAGACTACTGAAGATCAGAGCCAGGGATCGGGGCAGGATCCCTCCATCTTTGATAGTACCTGGAGGAACATGAAAGATGGATACCTGAGGCAAGTGCCTTTTTCCTCCAGTGGAGAGCATCAAAAGGCAAAGACAATACCATTACAGGCCAATCATCAATCCTGTGAGGCCTACTACTTACCTTGAATTGTGTGGGTTTTCCCTGAATTGGTGACTCCATATGTGTAGATAAGCCAGTTCTGTCCTTTGAGTACATCTTTTACCATCTCCTTCACAGTCAGGTTGAAGAAAGATGCTTGTCCCACTTCTGGCCCAAAGATCTAGAGACAGACCCATTTTCTCAGAGGCCCATCCTTCATCTCCCACTTGCTTTCTGTGCAGAGATAGCTGATGCACCTCTTCCTGGGTGGTTAGCTCTGGACAATACTCAAGCAGCTTCTTCCTACAGTGCTGCCAGCTGCTCCCTAAACACCGAGGACTCAACCACTCTCTGCCAGTCCATCTTTCATCCAGATTAACAAATCCCTAAGGAATGCTATCCATTAAGTCCAATGTTGCATACACAGTAGGGCAACATAGTAGTCATAAGCATGGTCTTTGGAGATGGATGGATCTAGAGTCAAGTGCCAGCTCTACCACTGAATAGCTTCATCAACATTACCTTCAATGAGCCACAGTATCCTTGTCAGGAAAACAGGGGCAGTAATAATTATAATAGAGTTGTTGGGAATTAATGCACGTAAACTACTTTACACACTAACTCATAACAAGGGTCCCAAAATTGTAGGCATGCACATACATAGGGTGAGGGAAAATGTAGGTTTACAGTTGTTCATACGGAAAATAACACACTAACTAATAAGTAATAATACAAGAGTAAACCCCGTGTTTCATTACTCACACCTGTAAAAGTACACCTGTATAAGAAACTCATCAAGTAAAAAGCTTTCCCTCTAAAGAGGGTATAAAGTTGCCCCTACACGTTGGTCCCTTGTTCACATACCAGTACCTCCATACCTGGGAAAAGGTGAATCTGTGTGTGGCTTGGCCAATTCCCCGCTCATTGCTCTTCTGGGCAAAAGAGTCTTTGGGTGCCTGTAGAACAAGGGTCTCCACATTCTCAATATGGACACAACCCTGAGAAGGGAAAACACAGTTGACACAGAAGGAAACACCCCTGAAAACCTCTTCTGCACTGCATCATTCCCATCTTGAATCCTTCCTCCTCAGAAACTCACCTGATTCTCATGCCGTTCCAACTCTGAAGACAACAAGGGCCTGACCCTCAGGTATACTTTCACCTTCTCCGTGCTATCCTCAGATGGAACCTGTGGCAAAAATCCAGGCTGGAACTACAGATCTCAGCAGTTATCTGAGCAGATGGGCAAGCATAGTACAGTTCCTGGGAGTCATGCTAACACTACCTGCATTCTACCTCAAATGTCTCTGCAGCTGCTCTTTGGTTCCATAATCATTCCAACTCACATGGACTTTTTCAGTATTTTATCATCTTCCCTGTCTCTTCAGTATCCTGCAACCCTGGCTTGCCACACCCAGAGTTAGATCTGGTTGACTGATATGAAAATCAGCATTTGATATAGTTAAGTGCCTTGAAGGCAGACACACCTGAATTTAAATCCCAATTCCATCATTTGGTAACTATGAGTCCTTGAACAAGTTCTTTAAATTCTCTTTGCCTCACTTTCCTCAACAGCAGACTAGGGTTAATAATAGTGCCCACCTCATTCTTTCAATAGTTATTTAGAGATTTCCCTATTATGGCTCCTGCTCTGATAAAACTTTCTCTTTAAAAGAGGAGGCTTCTGATACTCGCACTATCTCTCCCAGAAGCACGCCTGTGCCTTTCCCCTCTCCCCCTACTTCCTCTACAGGCATCCATCTCCTAAACTCTAAAAGGACCCATGAGACTTGCAACCATGGGAGCAATCAGCTCATCCTGGGCTAATACCCTGAACCCATCTCCCTTATTTCACTGTCCCCAGCTTTAATAAATGCAATCTCAAAAAAAAAAAAAAAAAGAGGAGACTTTTGTAGACTGTTCTCAGCCAGGGCCATTTCCCTCCCAAGGAACAGTTAGTGTCAAGAAAGGTTTCTAGGTTGTCATGGTGGGAAGGTGCTACTAACATTTAGTGGGTAAAGGCCAGAAATGCTGCTAAACATCTTACAATGCACAGGACACACCCATATAACAAAGAATTTTCTGGTCCTGAATATCAGTGAGAAACCCGAGCCTAGCAGAAAGATAGGCTCCATAAATGGAAGCTATGGTTGATATTAAAACTGAAATGTACATTCTACCTACTTAATGGTAGTATAATCTTGTGCAAGTCCCTGGCTGGTTTGGCTCAGTGGATTGAGCGTCGGCCTGCGAGCTAAGTGTCGCTGGTTCGATCTTCCAGTCAGGGCACATCAGAGAAGGAAAACTCTGACTCCAAAAAACCTCCGCTGCCTTGCGGCATACCTCTTCAGGGGAAAGGCTAAGGGAGTAAACCCCGACAGAAAATCCGGAGCCGGAGTCCCTAAGGCGGTTTGACGTTGTAGTCAACACCGGCAACTCCTGCGGCGCACCTGAAGCCAGGCTGTATTGACTCCGTCTTTCCCTTGGACCCTTCAGCTGCGAAGAGAGGGGGGGTCTGCTGCATGGGCAACAGCAGACCCTCCATATCACCCTGCCCAGGCTCTGTAGCTTCAGCTTCACTGGAGAGGACACTCCAGCGTCATCGCAAGATGTCGATTCAACACAGGAGGAGACAGATACCGTGTCACTCCCGGGTTGGACTGCACAGCCATTCTCGGCGGTGCAGATAGACTCTTAAGAAGCTACACCATCGTCTCTCGAGACGGACGGCTGCCGACCGAATCTTGTGCAAATTCTTTAAGCCTCTGGGCCTCAGGGTGAAGGATTACTATTACCCTTCCTTCATAGGATTCACTGATAGTATGCATACACTCGAAGGTATTTTATTAATGCAATGCAAACTATAGTTCTTATGAACACACACCCTTTTATTTTATTTTTTTACTTGTCATGCTCTTAACTTTGAATTACTCTGTAGGCTGAGGATATCAACTTTCTGCTCCCACCATTTGCCAACTCCTTTACCTGCTGTTTGTCCTCCAGGGAGGTGGAGATGACAGAGCAATCTGACAGCAGGTCCTTGCGAACCACAGACCCCAAATCTGCAGCTGTGGACTCAAACATGGGGGAGACTACGACCTCCTCATCGGACAGCAAGCCGGCTGGTGGGGAAAGGATACCTTGAGACATAACAGCCGGGGCAGCTTACGTCTAAAAAGAGACAAAAGTAAGTAGAGAGAAGAGCCTTAAGGACAGAAGGGGGTGCAGATTCTAGACAACAATTCCCTTACCCAAGGACACTTTAGTCTCGCTGCCTGAATTCCTACTTCCCTTCTCCCTTCAACGACCAGCAGAGGCGAAGGGGTTTAGAGGAGTTAATCATTTAAACCAGTTTGAGGCGGCATTTCTGACCGCGAACTGGAATGAAGAGATATCCGGCTCAAAAAGCTGAAGGTCACTGGTGATGTAGAGGTGGTGTCAGTAGCCCAACCTCACCCCCAGGCCCACAGTGAGGACAGAGATACGTATTAAGAAAAAAATGATGGCAGCAGCTCCGCTTTCTGACAGCCTATTCCTCGAAGAAAAGAGCTGGTACCCCAGCTGGGTTCCAGAACAGCCGCATACTCACCCGAAGACGCGGCACTTATTTCTCCTCTGGTACCGGCCCACTCAGACTCCGCGGGCGAACCGTAACTTGGGCCTTTAGAGAGCACAACTCCGCCCGCGAAGTGCACCTTTGTTACTGATAAAATGTTTTAAATTACGCGCGGCGTTCGTTCCGCCAATCAGATAGAGAAGCCTGCAGCAACCAATCAGTGCAAGGGAAGGGGGACGGTGCGACTGGAAACGGTTTGTTCCGGTTTGACCTCTCCACTCCAATGTGGATCCGGGTTACCAACTGCTGGAGTTTGGAGTTGAGTATGTACCGTAGAATTTTTTCCGCTTAACACTTTTTCTTGAACACAGCATTTATTTTCAAGGAACTCCTCAGGCTTCAGCGCCATCCTTTGTCCTTCTTTAGCACGTTCCGTCCCAGGAGCAGAAAAGGTAACTGGTTTAGGGCGCTTATTCGTCTTGGAGAGAACACTACATTTCCCATGAGGCACCGTGAACAAACGCCCAGACTACTTCCCAGAGTTCCCCGGGTTCCGGCCCTACCGAGCGGTCTTCCCTCGGGGGTTGGAGACTACGGGGCCAAGATGGCGACAGGAACGGGCAGTAAGTATTTCCAGTCCTTTTGCATGGAAAGCCTTTGTAGTTCCTAAACGTGTGACAGCACCAGAGTTCTGCCACACGCTTAGGGCGTTTGAGCAATGATTTGCCTGAGAGGTCAGGGTCTTCAGAGACTTTTAACTCGACGGCGTTGTTGAAGGCCAGTGTTTGCGGATCGAGAAGTGTAGGGTCTTGTGTCCGAGGGAGCCTACGGAGATTTGAGAGTAGCAATTCAGCGAACCTTGTATGTTTGGGAGCTGTGCGGGGTGAGCGATAAAAGTGCTCTACAGACTTGGGCGTGAAGAAGCAGACAAGTGAGCCCTACCGAGTGACCGGCTTCTCAGAGAGCCATTCACATTCTGACCGTTTGTGGTCCCGTATTTTCCCTCACGGAGAAGTGGCATATTTTAACCGTGAGCTTTTTCTGCCACTGCGGAAATTGCGGTTCTTGCGTCTCAGACATTTTCCTCACTTTCATGGACTGAAAAAGTCTTTTTAGGCCCGACAACTCAAAGTGGGTGGGGGTTACTGAAAGCAATAAACAAGTTTATGCTAAGAAGGAGGCGGGCAATAGGGGGCGGTGGCTGCTCGGAATCCTGGGAAATAAGCCCGGGAGTTCCAATTTGGAGAAAGTGTGTATTTTTATAACTGGACTGACTGGTCGGGAGAACTGCTTTATTTTAATCTGACATTCTCTTATTTTTTTATAAAGCAGGATAGGTAGTCATGAAGAAATAAAGTATTTTGCTAGATACTCAGTGCAGTTCTCACGCAATGAATAGATACCACCCACCCAGTGGTGATATTTTACTGTTGAGGTGAAAGTCAAGATTTGGTGATAGTAGCTCACTTTGTTTTTACAAGTGGGGATGTTTTGTATTAGGCTTTTAGTCCTTCCTCTGGTGCTTAGAACCAGTGACTCAGTGGTTGCTCGAAACCTTCACTCCTTTCAGAACACAAGCTGTTGAGTACTGGCCCCACTGAACCATGGTCCATCCGTGAGAAGCTGTGTTTAGCGTCTTCTGTCATGAGGAGTGGAGATCAAAATTGGTAAGGAATCTAGGATCTCTGGTTTCTTGGGTCTTCAAAACTGCTGAATTTTTTGTTTGTTTGTTTTTACATTAGTGATTCTTATAGTTAATCATACTGACCTGTAAGCAGTATTTTTTTAAAGTTTTATTGAGATATGATTTACATACCATAAAATGAACTCAGTGTGTTCACAGAATTTCGTATATTGAGTTGTGCAACTATCAGTCATTCTACAATTTCTTCTCCACTTCACCCCCAAACTCATCCACTTTCTGTTTCTATAGATTCCCTCTTTTTGACATTTCATATAAATGAAATAATAATTTGTGACTTCCTGTGGCTGGATTTTTTCACTTGGCATAATCCTTTAAAGGTTCATATTGTACCATGTGTCGGTATTTTATTCCTTTTTACGACTAAGTAACTGTGTGGGTATGGCACATTTTGTTCATTCATTAATTAGTGGATGAACATTCGTGTTGTTTCCACTTTTTTTGACTTATAATTAATGCTGCTGTGAACATTTGTGTACAAAGCTTAGTGTTGACATTTGTTTTCAGTTCTCTTAAAAGGGTGGAATTGCTTGGTGATGTGGTAACTCAATGTTTAACGTTTTGAGGAACTGCAAAGCTATTTTTAACAGTTGCCCCACCATTTTATATTCTCACCAGCAATAAAGGAGGGCCCAAATTTCTGTTGGTTCAACAATACTTACTGTCTTTTATTATAGCTGTACTAGTGGATATGAAATGCTATCTCATTGTGGTTTATATTTGCATATCCCTCATGCCTAATGTTGTTGAACATTTTTCACATGCTTGTTAACATTTGTTTATCTACTTTGGAGAAATGTGTGTTCAGATCCTTTGGATTACTTATTTTTATTACTATTAAATTCTTTATATATTCTGGACACAGATCTCTTATCAGATAACTTTCAAATATTTCTCCTCTTTTGTGTATTGTCTTTTCACATTTTTGACTGGTATCATTTACAGCATAAAAGTTTTTTATTTTGATATGTCCAGTTTATTTTTTTCCTTCTGTTGCTTGTATTTTTGGTGTCATAGCTAAGAGACCATTTATGTTTATGTTTTCTTCTAAGAGCTTTATAGTTTTAGCTCTACACTTTTAGTTTTTGGATCGATCTTGAGGTAATTTTGTTTATATTCTAAGGCAGGGGTCTCTTTTGCATGTAGTTATCAATTCTTTCCAGTACCTAGTATTTTTTGGAAGACTCTTCTTTTATTAAATTGTCATGCACTGCACTATTTCTTTTTAAGTGCAGATAGGACTGTGGTTTCCAATCTTTTGCTACCAGAACATACACTTTTTCAAAAAAATTTTATGTTATTGATTGTACAGACAAGAGCAAGGGAGGGAGTGAGGGAGAAACATCAGTTTGTTGTTCCACTTATTTATGCATTTATTGGTTGATTCTTGTATGTGCCCTGACCAGAGATCAAATCGGCAACCTAGTGTATCAGGCAGAACAATGCTGTAACCAACTGAGCTACCCAGCCAGGGGCCACTTTTTCATTTTTGACATACCTCTTTTTTTCTCCTCTTCCCTCAAGATCCAAGGACACTTTTAAATTGCCTTAAGCCTTAAAATTACTTACTATACATGTTGGTGTTTATATGGTATGTCTCTATTACTTTAACCCTTCAAGTGAGTTTACAAAAGCACCATTACTTGTCACACTTAGCATTTCTACAACTTGATTTATTTTATTACTTTAAAAAATTTATTTATTTTTAGAGGGGAACGGAGGGAGAGAAACATTGATGTGAGAGAGATACATTGATCAGTTGCTTCTTGCACACCTCCAACTTGGCACCTGGCCTGCAACCCAGGCATGTGCCATGACCAGAATTGAACCTGTAACCTTTTGGTTTGCAGGCCAGCACTCAGTGCACTGAGCCACACCAGCCAGGGCTATTTTAAAAATAACTTTTCGAAGATGTACATGGAGTATTCTACGTAGCAGCTGTTCTTGAATCAAATTAAATGGTAAACCCCAAGACAAAATGAGCCACATTAATTTGACACATCTCATGTTGAACTTAAATATAATTCAGCCCTGACTAGTGTAGCTCAGTGGGTTGGGCATTGTCTTACAAACCGAAACGTGGCCTGTTTGATTGCTGATCAGGGCACATGCCTGGGTTGCAGGTCAAGTCTCCAGTTGGGGACACGTAAGAGGTAGCCAATTGATCACACATTGATGTTTCTCTCCCTCTCTTTCTCTCTCCCTCTCCTCTCTAAATAAGTAAAATCTTTAAATATAAATTAAAGTCATTTTTTTTTTAATCCTCAAGAAAGGATATGTATATTGATTTTGGTGGTGGGGGGGAGAGAAAGAAAGAAAAACATCAGTCGGTTACCTCCTGCATGTCCCCCTACCAGGGATGGAACTTGCAACATTTTTGATGTATGGGAAGATGCTCCAACCAACTGAGCACTGGACCAGGGCTCATTTTTAAACAAATCACTAAGTAAAATGGTTTGGAATACAATCCAATCTTTATATTTTCTCACATTTTTATTAGAAAATTAGTATTAATATACTTTGAAATTTTAAATTGTATTTATTTTTTGAGGAAGTACTAATACATAAAGTTCAAAATACACAATGGTACAGTGTCTTTTTTCTGTCACTGTACCTCATCACCCAGTGTTAGGAGTTTTTTGTGCATTTCTCCAGCATCAGTTTTGTGTATGTGAGAAAATATATGTTTTCTTTTTCCCTGTCCTTTTTGTTATTATTATTTTTTAAGATTTTGTTTATTTTTAAAGAGAAGGAAAGGGAAGGAGAAAGAGAGGGATAGAAACATCAATGTTTGGTTACCTCTCATGTACCCCCAACTGGGGACCTGACCTGCAATCCAGACATGTGCACTGACTGCATATTGAACTGACATCCCTCTGGTTTGCAGGCCAGTGCTCAATCTGCTGAGCCATACTAGTCAGGGCTATTTTTTAAAATTATATTTTATTGTTTATGCTATTACAGTTGTCCTAGTTTGTCCCCCGTCCCTTGAACCTACCCTGCCCCCCAGCAATCCCTGCACCGTTGTCCATGGGTCATGCATGCATATATTATTTGGCTACTCTATTCCTTATGCTGTACTTTACCTCCCCGTGGCCCCCCCCTTTTTTTTAGTGTATTTTATTGATTATGTTGTTACAGTAGTTCCAATTTTTTTCCCCTTTGCTCCCCTCTGCCCAGTACCCACCTTCCCTCCAGCAATCCCAACCTCCTTAGTTCGTGTCCACGGATCATGCATATAAGTTCTTTGGCTTCACCCTTTCCTATATTATTCTTCGCTTCCCCTATTTTTCCCTGTGACTTTAACATTTCATATAATACTGGTTTAGTGATGATGAAGCTGAGAATCAAATCAGCGATTTAGAATATAAGGAAGCAAAAAGCAGCCAATCAGAACAGCAGGAAGAAAAAAGAATCCAAAAAAATGAGGATAGGGTAAGGAGCTTCTGGAACACCTTCAAGCATACCAACATTCACATCATAGGGATGCTGGAAGGAGAAGAGAGAGTGTGCAAGAAATTGGAAACCTATTTGAAGAAATAATGAAAGAAAACTTCCCTAACTTGGTGAAAGAAATAGACATACAAGTCCAGGAAGTGCAGAGTCCCAAACAAGATGGACCCAAAGAGGACCACACCAAGACACATCATAATTAAAATGCTAGTGGTTAATGACAAAGAGAGAACCTTAAAAGCAGCAAGCGAAAAGAAGTTAGTTACCTACAAGGGAGCTCCCAGAAGACTATCAGTTGATTTCTGAAAAGAAACCTTGGAGGCTAGAAGGGATTGGCAAGAAATTATTCAAAGTGATGAAAAGCAAGGACATACAACTAGGGTTACTATACCCCACAAAGCTATCATTTAGAATTGATGGACAGATAAAGAACTTCCCAGACAAGAAAAAAATTAAAGGAGTTTTTTCCATTCTTTTTAAACTCAAATGGTTATATACTATACATAGTAGTGTTTTTTTAACCTCAATTATTTTAGTGTTATATTTTACAGATCATTGTATATCTATGAAGATCTCTTATTCCTTTCTCTTTTTACACATTTAGTTTTAAAAATATTTATTTGTTTAGAGAGAGGAGAAGGGAGGGAGAAAGAGGGAGAGAAACAGTAGTGTGTGGTTGCCTCTGATCTGCGCCCAACCAGGGACCTGGGCTGCAACCCAGGCATGTGCATTTTCATTTATCCTATGATGATTGAGGCTGAATATTTTCATGTGTTAAAAGTCAATTCTATTTCCTTTTCTATAAACTGGTTTTTCTATTTGATTATCAGTTCTTTTTATTTCCGGGGCTACTTATATATTGGGGAGATTAGCTATTCGAGGTGTGAGATGCAGTTTTTGAAACCAGCATACCATTTGGCTTTCTAATGGTGATATTTTTAAATTAAGACTTTTTAAATGTTTATTAATAATTCTCTTTTACAGCTTCTGAATCCATTGTGTCATATGTCGAAACTTCTTCCGTAGTCTGAGATGTAAAATAATTCTTCTATCATTTCTTCTAGTACTTTCATGGTTTAATTTTTTTTAATATTTAAATCTTTGGTAAGCTGTAAATTATAGATCAAACTTTATTTCTTTTTTGGTTGTAGCTATCCATGTAACAATGTTAAAGTAAACTTTTCCTTTAAAAAAAGTTATCGCAACACAAAATTTAAAAACATTTTAAAGTTATGAAATGTTTCAGCCTCATAGAGAAATGTGGAGAATAATATAGGTTGTCTGTGTACTTGGTACCTGGACATAACAAATCTTAATATTTTGTCATTTCTTTTTTAAAAAAAGAAAAATTTAATTTTAGAGAGGGGGAAGGGAGGGATGGAGAGACAGAGGAAGAGAAACATTGATGTGTGAGAGAAGCATGGACCAGTTGCCTTTTGCACGCCCCCAACTGGGGACCCGCCCACAACCCAGGCATGTGCCCTGACTGGGAATTGAACCAGCAGTCTTTCAGTTCGCAGGCTGGCCAGCACTTAATCCACTGAGCCACAGCAGCCAGGGCATGCCACGTTTTCTGCTTAAAGAAATAACAGACACAGGTGAAGCTCCCTTACACTTTTCCTTGATCCCATTTCAGTCCAGATATTTTCATTTTTGCCTGTTTCTTTGTCTTTATATCTACAAGGTTTTAAAAGTTTGTATAATTGCATCATAGCAGGAAATTGTTCTCTTTTTTTTTAGTTAATAATATGTTATAAATATATTCCATATTTTCACATACATTTTGAAGTTATTTTTACGATCTGTTTATATATCATAGAGAGGATGTGCCATAAGTTAAACATCTCTTGCAAGCATTTTAGAAAAAATCTAATTGTTCATCAGTCTGATCTAGTCTACCTGGTGCTTCTTGGTGCTTGCTGCTTTTGTTAAATTATTCCCTTATATTATTAGAAGCTGTATTAGTGAATCAAAAGAACTTTTTGGGGTCTGTAATATATTAAAAATTGCTTTTCAAAAGGCAGATATTTTCTTAAAACCCAAATCAACATAAAAATGTTTTTCCAAATGGACAGAAATGATACTTTATTAACTTTATTAGGTTCTAATACCTTCACTTCACCTAGGAAATATATCTCGTAGGAAAACTGTTTAGCAATGACTCTTTCCTTCTAAATGACTTTCAAGTCATGTCATTTTCCATAATCACATATTGCAGTATACTGCCCAGTGACAGTTTTTTATTCCAAGGTTTGTACTCCAAGCATATTTTTTTTCTCTCCCCTCCACCCCCATCCCCCATTTGGTATGTAATAAGGCTTTTCTCATTTTGTAGGGTATCAGTTAGCAGAGCAATCAAGCCCTTTGCAGAACCTGGCCGTCCTCCAGACTGGTTCTCTCAAAAAGTAAGTTCCCAAACAAGTGCTTTCTTAGAGCATTCTTTGAGGTAGATGTGAAATGGGTTCCCTGCCTTTTGATCACAAGGCTTTTCTACCATGAAGAGGGAAAGTATAATAGTTAAGAATACATTTTTCTTTGTCCGCTGTTCGCTAATCCATCCATGTATGCTCATTTTACAAACTATTATTGTCATTGTAGCATAACAGAGCCCAAGCTTGGGAATTAAATAGATCTGAGTTTAATATGACTCCTCTTAAAAAGTTTGGACAGTGAGCTTCAGTTTTCTCATTTGTAAAACAACTAAACGTTGCTTCAGGATTGTTTTGAAGATTTAGTTGAGATAATAGCTACAAAGCATTTAGCATAGTGCCTTGCATATGGTAACTACTCAGTAGATATTAGCTATACATATTGGCTGTTAGCTTGTCTTTATTCAAAATGCTCAAACTGCAGGCCAGACCACTCCCTTTTTTATGTCTTGGTATTGATTATTTTGAACTGAGTTGATACTAAGTAATCTGCTGTCTTAGAAACCATTAATGCCCCCCCCCCCAACCTTAGTTAAAGTTAACATATTGAAACTTTGAAGGGTTATTCCTTTGCTAGCTTGCTCATCATATTTTCACTTCTTTTCCATAGCATTGTGCTTCTCAATACTCCGAGCTTCTAGAAACTACTGAGACCCCGAAGTGAGTACAAAGCCAGGCATTTAAGCTAAATCTCTTTAGCAGAGAGTGTTTACTGAGGAAGTCTGGCTTATGTCTACTTATATTACTGGGTGATAAAAGTATAGGAGAAGTTAATCTGTGGTTAGGTGGTGGAGAAGGCTGAAAGAGAGCAAGTGGGATGAAAACAGATATTCTCTTATTTAAATGTGTGTGTTTTAATTTTCCACAGACGGAAACGGGGTGAAAAGGGAGAAGTGGTGGAAACTGTTGAAGATGTCATTGTTCGGAAACTGACTGCTGAACGAGTTGAGGAACTTAAGAAGGTGATAAAGGAAACCCAGGAAAAATATAGGTACTTATCAGAGATGTCAAATGGTTGGGAGAGACAAAAGGGACTGACTTTTAATACTGGTCAGAGGTTTTTAAGTATCAGATTAAAAGGCCCAATCTAGCCCTGACTGGTGTGGCTCAGTGGATTGAGTGCTGGCCTGTGAACCAAAAGGTTGCTGGTTCCATTCCCAGTCAAGACAGTTGCCTGGGTTGTAGGGAAGGTCCACATTGGGGGGGGGGGGGAGGCAATTGATTAATGTTTCTCTCCCTCTTTTTTCTCTCTCCTATCCCTTTCTCTATAAATAATAATTAAAAAACAAAACAAAAACAGTCTACCTGCCTCTCTTCCTACAGACGACTGAAAAGAGATGCAGAACTAATTCAAGCTGGGCACATGGACAGCAGACTGGACGAGCTTTGTAATGACATTGCGATGTGGGTTATATTATATTGTTCTTCTACTTATACTCCTTTCTCCCTTTTTGCCCCCTGTTATTGTAGAGTAATCTGGCTTATTTGATTCACCTGTCATTCCTTGAGACTTGAGGGATTGAGAGATTCTGGAAGGGGAAAGCTGCAGAGGTGCCACGGTAGCTAGGGAAGGAGAGTGAGTCCTAGGAATGTAATGTGATAGAACATTTCAATGTGGGAACATAACTTAGTTCCAACTTAAAAGTGGCTCTAGTTTGTGTGGGTGAAGAACTGGTAGTTAAGCAGTACACTCAAAATTCCCTGTTTGGCCCTGTCTCAATGGGTTGGGTGTTGTTCCGCAAACTGAAAGGTTGCTGGTTTGATTCCTGGTCAGAGTACATGCCTGGGTTGCAGACCAGCTACCCAGTTGGTGTGCGAGAGGCAACGGATTCATTTTTATATCGCACATTGGTGTTTCTCTCCCTCTTTCTTCCTCCCTTTTCTGCTCTCTAAAAATAAATAAAATATTTTTTAAAAGTTCCCTGTTTTGCTGATAAAGGTTCCTCTCTAGGCCTTTCCTCCAGAAACTGCTAGCCTGGCAAAAAAAAAAATCCCCTTGTGAGGCACTATGAACTGTAAAGGAGCTAGAGCTAACTAGGATCTAACCTTTCATTGCCTCTTTAGGAAAAAGAAATTGGAGGAAGAGGAGGCTGAAATAAAGAGGAAGGCTACAGATGCAGCTTATCAGGGTAAGCTGAGCCTAATGACTGTTTAACATTGCAGGCTAATAACAGTTGAAAACTATTTTGTAATATAGAATCCACTAATTCCAATTTACTAGCACACTTTTCTCTTTCATCTTATCTTTTACTAGAATAAAAATTATCCCCTTTATGTCCAAGAAGAAACTCTTAGGAAATTAGCCCTGTTCAGATCTCACTAGGCCTTATGCAAAGGGCCTTAAGCCCTTTTAGGATGCAAAGGCTTGATAATAAGACATTGGACATAATTAAAGTTTTAAAAGTCAAAGACTTATGAAAAGATAGAGAATAGCCTTGTCACTGGATTAGGGGAGGAATTTAAACACTTGTTACTCTAGGAATACATACACTGAGCCAGTTAGGTCTTTCCCTCTTGCCCTGGCTGGTGTGGCTCAGTGGATTGAGCGCCGGCCTGCAAACCAAAAGGTCCTTGGTTCAATTCCCAGTTAGGACACATGCCTGGGTTGTGGGCCAGGTCCCCAGTTGGGGGTGCTCGAGAGGCAACTACACATTGATGTTTCTTTCCCTTTCTCCCTCCTTTCCCCTCTCTCTACAAATAAATAAAATCCTAAATAAACAAAAACATCTTAATAAGCTGCTGAGGAGAGGATATTGAGGGGTGTTGAAAGCACTTTCCTACTCCAAGGACCTTTGGGATAATTGAATAGCTTAAATGAATTTGTTTAATGTGAGAATTTCTCTTAGGTAAGTTTTCCTATCTCTCAGAAGTGTTAGAGAAAACTTAATTGATCCAAACTCATAATGCTGCTTTAGGATTGCTATATCCTGTTTGTCTTTTATTATCAAATAGCCAAGTAGTGTCTAATTTCTTTTATTTAATCTTGAAAACTTAGGAGTTGTTCTCTTATATTTTCTAGCTCGTCAAGCAGTAAAAACACCCCCTCGGAGGTTACCTACTGTGATGGTTCGATCTCCTATAGATTCTGCCTCCCCAGGAAGTGATTATCCACTTGGGGACTTGACTGCAACCACTATGGAAGAGGCCACCTCTGGGGTGAGTATGTTGCCATCTGCAGGAATTAATCAGCAAAGGGGCAATAAGCCAGCGGAGAGCTGAGTGATGAGGAAACAACTTTTGGCCTAGAGGCAACTTCCTCTCTCAGTCTGAATGCTAAAGACTTAATTTACCTTGTTCTGTGCGCCAAGATAAGGATGGACCTAAGAACATTGAGACTTTTGACCTTTTGAGAGATAGGTAAAAGATTATGTCAAGGAATTGTTTCTAAGTGTATTAGTCCTATGAAATTGCTGCTGAAATACGCGACAATTACTTTGTAAATTGGTATAATATTGGCAGTGGGTAAGGAGTTTATAAAAGGTAAGTTAGGTGGAATGGTTGGGTTATTGTGAGTTTGAGTAGGTATAAGAAAAAAATGTGGAGAAATAGTTGTGGCTGAGAGCAGGAGCGTAGGGGTTTCTGGGCAGTTCCACTCAGGACTAATAAAATATTAGTTAGATACACTAACCCATCCAGATT
This sequence comes from Furipterus horrens, assembly GCF_987537825.1. Lineage (NCBI taxonomy): Eukaryota > Metazoa > Chordata > Mammalia > Chiroptera > Furipteridae > Furipterus > Furipterus horrens. Next base: position 75,580,266 of record NW_028327180.1, read on the forward strand.
AGTAGGGAACCTTTCAGAGTTTGGGAAGTCAGATAAAGGTTCTCTGTTGTCTCTTAGGTAACCCCTGGGACTTTGCCGAGTACCCCTGTCACCTCGATTCCTGGGATTCCTGACACCCTTCCTCCAGGCTCTGCACCCTTAGAAGCCCCCATGACCCCAGTAGCAGATGATTCACCCCAGAAAAAGATGCTTGGACAGAAAGCAACTCCACCCCCCTCCCCTCTGCTGTCAGAGCTCTTGAAGAAGGGCAGCCTCCTGCCTACTAGCCCCAGACTGGTATGGAGACTTCTGTGGGTGTTTGAGAGCTGTGGTGTTTTAGTACTTTGGAAGGGAGTGCCTGGGACCTAAAATATGACATGGAAAAAAAGTTCAAAAGAGAAAGAGATCTCCTAGTTAAACGTTAATTAAGGGAAAAAACAAACAAACCCAGCACAGTAAGTTAATAGTATCCTTGGGTCCTGAGGTATTTAAAACCATAATTATTTTGGTTTTCTTCTCCAGAGAACTCTTGTTAAATATGTTTTGAAAACTATAGAGTTTCCCTTGGGTCTGAAAATGTTCTCTTTGGATATTAATTTTTATAGTTTTGTAAAGTTTGGTCAGCTGCTGGAGCTTTTTGGGAAGTGGTAGTAAAGGAAAGCTTGAGTGTAGCCTTCACCTCTATTCTTCCCTGGTAGGTCAATGAAAGTGAAATGGCTGTGGCTTCTGGCCACCTGAACAGTACAGGTGTCCTACTGGAGGTAGGCGGGGTCCTTCCCATGTTACATGGTGGGGAGATGCAGCAAACACCCAACACTGTTGCAGCCTCCCCTGCTGCCTCAGGTAAGTCATCACTTTTCCATTATCTGCTTTACTTCAGAGTTGTTGAACTTGGTATTGATGGTCCTTGGTTTCCAGCCTTTGTTACTAAGCAATTGTCAATCTTAGATTTGAAGCCCCACCTTGGAAATACTTTACTCCATAGTGCCCAGATTTTAAATTTATTTCATCTTCAAAATATTGGTAGTCCTGGATGACCACAGCATAGATATTAATGAGAGAAATAGTCAAGTTAATAGTGAAGCTGCCTCACGGGGGCTTGCAAATCAGTTACCTGAGCTTATAGAGTAGGGGGTGAGTTCTGTATCCAGGGAACTGGACTTGCGTCTCAGGCCTGTCACAGTCTGGTTTTGTGACTTTGGATAGATTAACTCTTGAGCCTCAGTTTCCTCTTATTAATTGCAATCTATACACTTCACAAAAATGTCTAGTGAGAATTAAATGAAGTAGAAAATGTGAGGCAAAAAAAAAAAAAACCCTTTTCAAAATACCAGACAAACATTAGATATTGGCATTTGAATGTTGTTGAATTTGAGTGATTTATGGCATACTTAATTTCAGCAGAAGTGACATTTATTCATCCCAGTTTTTAATTTTTTTTTTTTCTGAGGAAAAATTACCCATTTTTCATATACGTTGTATGTTTTAGTGCTTTGGGTCATTCCTAACTTGGGAGAAGATCTTAAGTAAGGTTGGAGAAAGTATGGATTAGGTAATGAGCTTATTCAACAGGACTTGTTTTCATCCTTTGAGACTAAATATTTTCTTGGTTGAGTCTTAAAGTGGCTATTGCTTCTTGTTCATATGCTTCCCTCTTACCTCATTTTGTGTACCTCTTTGTTAGGTGCTCCCACTCTTTCCCGGCTTTTAGAAGCTGGTCCTACACAGTTCACCACACCTCTTGCTTCCTTCACTACTGTTGCCAGTGAGCCTCCAGTTAAACTTGTGCCACCCCCTGTAGAGTCTGTGTCCCAGGCTACCATTGTCATGATGCCTGCGCTGCCAGCACCATCCTCTGCTCCGGCTGTCTCCACTCCTGAGAGTGTAGCTCCAGGTGCGTCCCTGGCCCATGCCCTGAGCAGCCGCTAGGTCCAAAATTTCATCTTGAGCTTCAGTTAGAGAAAGGTGATCAAGAGCATCAGCTCTAGTTCAGATGTTTCTGTTCTGTTCTCCATGGACATTTGCCATCTATCCTTAGAAAATAAGGATGTGAGAAGAAGTGGGTGGGCATTTATGTGTTGGAGGGGGAAAAGGCTAAGTGTACACACAGGAGCGGGCTGAAGAATGTGTTCTCACCTACTCTCTGTTAGATAAAACTGGGGAGAAGAAAACTTTCTGACCTTTAGTGTATGGGTACTTGATATCTGTCTGCATCCTCATTGTGATCTCAAGGTGGTCACTTGGTTCTAAATAAGCATCTGAGATGCTTTTCTCTTCCTATTATTTAGTGAGTCAGCCTGATACCTGTGTTCCCATGGAGACTGTGGGGGATCCACATACTGTGACTGTTTCCATGGATAGTAGTGAAATCTCCATGATCATCAATTCTATCAAAGAAGAATGTTTTCGATCAGGGGTAGCAGAGGCTTCTGGAGGATCAAAGGCTCCCAGCATAGATGGGAAGGAAGATTTAGATTTGGCGGAGAAGATGGATATTGCTGTGTCTTACACAGGTGAAGAGCTGGACTTTGAGACTGTTGGGGACATCATTGCCATCATTGAGGACAAGGTAAGTATTCAGCAAAGCCCTACAGAATCTCTCATGGGTCCTACATTAGGCCTCTCTCCTCAGCCTCTCCTTGCTTCTTGTAGTAACAATTTTATAAATAACTTTTCCTGCTTCTGCCCATCTCCATCTCTGTAGTCCCAAAGCCCTTTGGTGCTGACGTACTAGTTATCTCCCCAGCCATTGCTATGTTATTGGTTTGGTAGGACAGGTGCCTGTCCATTGGTTGCTTCTACTACATGGAGGAGATGGAGAGAAAAACTGCAGATTCTGGCCATCTCATTTGGCACTAATTAGAATGGAAGTAATTAGGCTTCTTTCTGTGACTTCAACAGTGTTTGTATTATGGGACAGGTAGATGATCATCCTGAAGTGCTGGATGTGGCAGCAGTGGAAGCGGCACTGTCATTCTGTGAAGAGAATGATGATCCTCAGTCTCTGCCTGGTCCCTGGGAGCACCCTATTCAGCAGGAACGGGACAAACCAGGACCTCTCTCTGCACCAGAGTTGACAGTCAAGCAAGAGAGGCTGGATTTTGAGGAATCAGAAAACAAAAGAATCCATGAACTAGTGGACATGAGGGAACCCAGTGTTGAGATCAAAATGGAACCTGCAGAACCAGAGCAAGGCATTTCTGGGGCTGAAATAGTCACTGGAGTTGTTCCAGCCACATGTATGGAGCCACCGGAACTCAGGAGTCAGGACTTAGATGAGGAACCCAGAAGTATAGCAACTGGAGAGATTGCTGAAGCAGATGTTGCCAGTGGAAAAGGCGATGAGACTCCACTTACGAATGTGAAGACGGAGGTATTTAAGATCAGGGCCTGGGAGGATGGAGGGTAATACCCTAGGGAAAAAGTGAAAGTTTAGGCCTCTCTTTTCTTTTGGATTCCTGAGTTCTGATATATTTGATATGTGTAAAGCGTATAGGTGTGATCAGTTCTATACATATACTATTTATGTTAAGGTATATATTAGATTCAAATTACATGGATAGAACTTATAATTTCCCTATAGTCTTGTCATTGAAGAATAAAATTGTGTAAGCTATATGATTTACCAGTACTTAAGGTATCTATTCTTTTTGATCTTCAGGCATCCCCCGAAAGCATGTTGTCTTCATCACATGGCTCAAATCCCATTGAAGATCCTTTAGAGGCAGAGACTCAGCACAAATTTGAAATGTCAGGTAAATAATAAGGCCAGGAAATCTGATTCTGTCACTGACATGAAATCATTTGCTTTGGCTTCTGAGAGATTGTGGGTTGTGGGAAAGTAGAGGAGGTAGAATAGGTCAGCGTGGAAAGGAGAGCTGCAGGGGATTATTGTCCATAGGAAGGGGAAGGCTGAGGTGGAAAAATCTTCAGGTAGTCTTTCTCTCCTCCGCAGACTCATTGAAAGAAGAATCAGGGACTATTTTTGGAAGCCAGATAAAGGTATTTCAGACTTTTCTTTATTCCTCTTGGTGTGTGACTAGATTTCCCTATAGCACTACCTTTTTAATGGATTTCAGTAAACTCGCATCTTTATCTCTGAGATGAGACTGGTTAAGGAGTTGCATGGGGAACAGTTGCAGGGGACAGTTAGGTATAGTGGGAGTACTATGGCAACCTGTGCTGCCCATCTGAAAGAGTTTGGGAACATCACACAGATCTTTCTTTGCATGTAATGCACAAACTTGCTTTGATGTATCTAGAGTGATTTGAAATGAATAGGGATATCAGAGCCAGGGAGAACATACAAGAAATCAGATTATTAAATGCACTATCCAGAGCAAATCATCCAAAATTTTCTATTTAGATTTACTAAAGCAGTAGTAACAAAAAGAGTCTTAAAGAAAGCGATATGAGCTTGCTCCATCAGATGAGACACAAAATAAAAACTATTTTTGATAACTTTGTACCCAGGGTCAGAGTTCCTCTCAAGAGCAAGGGGAAAGAAGGAACGCCTCTTAGCTTAGTCTTAAGTAAGTAGCTTTTTTTTGTTTCTTCCTTTTAAAAGATCCTGGGTCTTATTCTTTGTCCAGGTTCTAAATTACTTGATCAGTCAGTGTCTGTAAGTAGATGGTAGTATAAGTGATAGAGGGCTCAGTCAGGAAACACTGTGAGGTCATTTTCTAGAACTGATCTAACCCAAGAGGCAGATCATGTTTAATGATACTTTGCTGGATAGCTTGGCTTGCATTTGTTAACTGGAGCACACTGTGTCTAAGGATACCCCAGGTGAGGATGAGGAGGAAGATGGAGTCAGTGAAGCAGCCAGCCTAGAGGAGCCTAAGGAAGAAGATCAAGGAGAAGGCTATTTGTCAGAGATGGATAATGAACCCCCTGTGAGCGAGAGTGATGATGGCTTTAGCATACACAATGCCACGCTACAGTCCCACACACTGGCAGACTCCATCCCCAGCAGCCCTGCTTCTTCACAGTTGTGAGTATATGAGATTTTTTCGTTGAGGTCAAGGCAGTGAAGGTGAGAAGTAGGAGAGGATCTTTTCTTTAATCTTACTTTTTCATCTTCCCTTTCTTGGCCTGGAACAAATACAGGCATACCTCGGAGATACTGCAGTTTTGGTTCCAGACCACCACAATAAACTGAGTATCGCAATAAAGCGAGTCATAATCTTTTTGCTGGTGGAGGGTTTTGCCTTCAGTTTGTAAAAAAATGTAACATCTGTGAAGCTCAGTAAAGCAAAGCGCAATAAAACAAGGTATGCCTGTAATTGACAAGAAATAATTAGGACTTTTTTTATTTTTTAAATTTTTTTACTTATTTCTAGTGGAACTTCTATATTTCTTTTATTTTAGCTCTGTCTGCAGTGAGGATCAGGAAGCTATTCAGGCACAGAAAATCTGGAAGAAAGCCATCATGCTTGTATGGAGAGCTGCAGCAAATCATAGGTAAGTTGGGGGCTTACCGGTCAATAGGAACATTTTCTCCTGCTCCTCCTCATTGTGGGTGACTAGAAAAAAGTTTGAGTAGGCTTATTTGGGACTGGAAGCATTGCCTTCTGCAACCTTCAGCGACTTATGTCAAGTTCTTTCACCTGTGCTTCTGGACGATAAGCCAGTAATTGCACCTTATTCTTGTTTGGCAGGTATGCCAATGTCTTTCTGCAGCCTGTTACAGATGACATAGCACCTGGCTATCACAGCATTGTGCAGAGGTAAGCCATAATTCATTCAGGATGCTGACTTCCCTGGATTGTAAGTTGTCCAGTCTTAGTGGATTTTTGCTTTAGATAGTAAGTTTATTTATTTATTTTTAAATATTTTAGAAAGAGGGGAAGGGAAGGAGAAAGAGAGGGAGAGAAACATCAGTGTGTGAGAGAAACAGTTGGTTGCCTCTTGCACGCCCCCATCTGGGGACCCGGCCCACAACCCAGGCAGGTGCCCTGACCAGGAATAGAACCAGCAACTGTTCCGTTTGTAGGCCAGCACTCAATCCACTGAGTCACACCAGCCAGGGCTGCTTTAGATAATAAGTTTAAAGCAAATGTTTTTTTATGTGAATGAAGGTGACCAGTTGCAAAACTGATTATTTCAGTGGGTGAATCATCAATGATAGTCGTAACAGAATTAACCCCTTTTATTACATTTCTCAATGCTTATTATACAAACTGACTTTGGTTTTTGGGTTCAGTGCATGTTGGCGTTTAAGTCCTGGCAGCTGGGACTGAAGGGATCTGTGAGAGGTCTATATGGTAATAATATATTCAGGGATCCAGTTGAGTCCTCGTCCCCTCTCTGCTGCCATTTACCGCTGTTCTTTTTTTTTTTTCAGGCCAATGGATTTGTCAACTATTAAGAAAAACATTGAAAATGGACTGATCCGCAGCACAGCTGAATTTCAGCGTGACATTATGTTGATGTTCCAGAATGCTGTAATGTATAATAGCTCGGATCATGATGTCTATCACATGGCAGTAGAAATGCAGCGAGATGTCCTGGAGCAGATCCAGGTACTTTGAGGATCCTCAGTGTTTTAGCAGGGATGAAATGAAAATACTTAAGGGAATGATTCATACTGATGTTAGGGAGGAGTGCTGTGGCTTTTACTTGGAATAGCCATCAGGGACACAGGAACATAAAATTTTGTTCTTGCCAGATTCATGTTAATTTTTTCATGTTGGTTTGGTAAACAAATTGTGAGAGAACAGTCTTGTCTTTCTTGGGCAAATTTCCTGAAGTTTTTAAAATAAAATTCTTATAAAATGATGAGTGTGTATTTTTTATGTTAAGTATATACATAGTAGACAATCTACAAATAGTTTCTTCTCCAATCTATTTCATTACAGATAAACTATTTCTATCCTATAGTTCTATTACCAGGCACCCTTTGGGATATTGAACTTGCAGGGATGTTATCTTCTTTGCAGGGTCTGACAAAGTAACTTAAATAGTTTGATGATCTTTGGTTCATATAAGTTTTATTGTTTTTCTCAGTCTCAGAGCATGGAGATTTTGATCCTTTGTTACAGCAAAACAAACAATAAAAAAACAGCCATTTTCAGATTCTTGAGAATGCACAATAAATATTAAAACTATGCTAAACTTGTAATCTGTCAAGAAGTATTTGAATGCTGATTACAGAAGGATACTAAATGAAGTCATATTTACAAAGCGTAAGGTGTCTTTAATTCTTCTCTACTGGATCAGGTCTCTAGGGCCAACTATGTTTCTTCTCCCTACAGCAATTCCTGGCCACACAGTTGATTATGCAAACATCTGAGTCTGGGATCAGTGCTAAAAGTCTTCGAGGGAGAGATTCTACCCGCAAACAGGATGCTTCAGAGAAGGTGAGGAGACCAAAAAAGAGCTTGTGTGCTGTTGTCCAGTGTTAGAAGGCTGAAACACCCAAAGAACCTTATGTTACCGCTTGGCGTTGCTGGGCTTTGATATTCCAGTGGTGTATGTACATAGAAGAAACCTGCTGTTACTGGAAGGCTCAGTCACATGGGTGAAATTTTGAGCTGAGTAAACAAATTACTAATTCTTCAGGGAGAGTGCTTGCAAGGTGGGAGAAATGACTTAGCTTGCAGCAGTTGGGGACCGTCAGTTCCTGTTCCAGAGGAATAATGGCCAGATTGCTTTTAGATCTCTTTCCTCTTGTTCTTGAGTTTTTAAATTTTGTCTTTGTGTGTGTGGTGCTTGTGTCTTTGTCCTGAGGTTTGGGGTGCTTAAGGCTGAGAGTTTCCATGGAACCTGATCAGTGTTTGTTTGTCCTCTAACAGGACAGTGTCCCCATGGGCTCTCCTGCCTTCCTTCTCTCTCTCTTTGTAAGTATTGAATGGCTGCAGGGGGTGGTGTTGCCACAAAGATTCTCTGCTCCTGCTGGGGGGTGGGTTGCAGAGGGAAATCCAATGTGCAGACTGTAGCAATGTCTTGAACTTCTGTTTATTTGGGTCATTAAATAAGAAACTGTCTCTTCTGCATTTCTGTCTTTCTGCATGTGTATGTGTTGGGGCTAGGTAGGGACTTTGAATGAGTTCACTGGGCGAAGTGAGGTATTGGTAAGGATTTAGGATGCACTTGTTCCCTATTTCTTGACTCCACCTTTCGCCAATTCTCTTCTCACAAATAGAAGATATTCGGAGCAGCAGCTACTAGCTGGTTTTTAAAAAGTGTTCCTCTTAATGGATACTCAGCACATAGTTTTTAATCTTCCTTAATAAGTTGCAGGACTGATGCCTGATACAAACATTCAGTAAAATTAAGATAAAGGTCTCAATAACGTTGACCACTGCAGACAGTAGTGGTTGGTGGGTGGAATGAGAGATACACTTAGTAAAGCTAGTCTAAAGACTTCCTCCATGAATTCCTTCCTCCATGAATTGAATGACCCTCTGACTCTTATGTTACTCATTATGGGGCACTGAAACATGATATAATTGGAAAGGGTATCAGGCTAGATAGAAAACCACATGATCTTAATTTGTCTAGATTATTTCTTGGAGACCTCTTTTCCTCATCTGTGTGATGGAGCTAATATAATGGGGTACCTGTCCAGCCTACCTCACAGGGATGTTGTGAGGATAAAATGTGAGATAACAGATATGGAACTGACTTGAAGTGTTGTACAAATGCAAGGTGGTATATTTGTTTTTACTGTTGCCTCAAAGGCAACTTGTGTTCATGAGCTCTAAAAACTTTAGAGTCCTTGCATGTTAGAAGTGTAAAAATGGCCTGGCCCAACAAGTGTTCACTAGTTCATCTTGCCTACAGGCCTCAGCCTGTACCACAGACAGAACACTATAATCTCCGTTCTTTTTTACTGGCCTGCAACAGTGACTCTGGATCCCCAAGCAATTGACTGGCTGTTGCAAGGCTGGTTAATAGGATCTTTTATCTATTGAAGACAGCAAAGTATTGCACAAGAGGAAGGATCTGGGCTGCAGGGAGAGAGCAGCACATGGAAAGAAGCCTTCTGATTATCCTGATCTCATGGAAAACAGCTGTCAGGAGGTGCTAGGGAACTAGTGCCAGGGTCAGTCTGCAGGAAAGGCCTTTCTTATAGGGACCAACAAACAGCTGGACAGGTATGTTAGCCAAGAGTTTCACTATCCACTCCCACTGCCCTTTCTGACTCTCCCACCTTTCTTTCACTCTTCCTGTTCCTTTGCACATAATTTGGGGGCTGGGTGGGATGATTAATAGTCATTCTGTGGGACCCCAGGTGAACTCCAGCAACCTCTGTGGTCAGCAGGAGCAAGATACACTGTACCATATGTTCTCTCACTGCTACCAGGTGATTTACCACACTATGGGAAGACAGATATATGCCCCTCATTTTCTGGATTTTTCTGCTGATTTCTCTCTCCCCCAAGAAACCAAATCCCCAGCAATTTTTGTACCACCTTCTCTTGCCTTTTAATAACTCACTCATGCTCCTTTTCTTTGTCTGCCTGTCATTTAGGATGGGGGCACCAGGGGGCGCCGCTGTGCTATTGAAGCGGATATGAAGATGAAAAAGTGAAGTCTCAGAGTACCTTCATTGAGCTGAACCTGAAAAAGAAAGAAACAAGTTAGAGCTTGGGCTTGTGGGCCCGGTGTCAGAAGTGGGAGTTCCAGAAGAGGAGACGCCTGAGCCATGTGACATGAGCTGGGAAAAATCTCTCTTCAGAGAGTTGAAGTAACAATTGCCTGTTTTAGGGCAAAAATCATGGGCTATGTTAATGTCCTAATGTGTAACTAGCAGATTGTAGCTAATTTGTACTGTGTTGTGAAGTATATAGACTTTTTAAAAAAATCTGTGAAGTGTGTGTGTGTGTATATACAATAAACTCTGAAAGAAAACTTAGTCTTTGGTGTGTTCTCTGTGTGTGTGTGTACAAAACCTGTGATTTCTTCTGCATGAATAACTGATACATCATTTGTTAAGAGAAAGTGGTCTTATAAAATGAACTGTTTTACTGTAGCGCAGAGAAGGTAAATAACCAAGATTGAATTTTTAATGTTTTAAAAGTGTTCCGTTGTGCAATAAGGATTCTCTTCTTCAGCTTTTATTGAATCTTTGGGAAGATTTAAAGATTTTGAAAATTTTGTTCTTGGCATTGTCCTAAGATTAGAGCATGGGTGTAGGTAGCACTGATCTTTATTTCAGTCATTTGTACTTAAGACTATCTTTGCAGATGGTATTTCTGGGATAGTATATTACTATTTCCTTATCTGTTTTTAGGTATAGGGTTTTTATGTGTTTTAGAATTCATAACATTGCTGTCTGAAAGCTGAACTCAGTTTAAGAGTTATCAAATTTATCACCTGGATTTATCTCTACTTATTAAAAAGAAAACTTAGTAAAATAAACTAGTTATGAGCCTTTTATTATAAAGAGATGAAGATTAATAGGGTATTGCCTAGTACTTTGAATCTTGTTGAGAAAGATAGTCTTAAGAAAGATGATTATAAGTCTTAAAGATTGTTAAGATGCTAACAGGAATATAGTCATTATGAGATGATGGGAAGGAATTTAATTGATCTAAGAGTTAGAAAATTAAATAAATAACTGCAGTATATTCACAAAGCAATGTACAAACATGATAATAAGCGGTGAAGCCTGAAAGGCTGAAGAAGTATGTGAACAAGGACGTCAATTAAAGGAACGTAGATTTTGAGTTGATAGCGAGGTGATGAATGAGCTTAGCAATCTAAGTTGAAGGTGTAGGCATCTATGGTGGAAGCAATTAAGAGACATGTAATTAGAAAAAGGATCATAGTAAGGAATAGTGAAGTATAGGTACTAAGCTAAGGGAAGAAAGGGCTTAATTTGTGGAGAACTGAGTGGCAGATTGAGAAATTTATATTTAGGGGATAACTGTTGTAAAGCCTTGAACAGGGGCAGTTTGTTGAGAGAAGGTTGAATTAAAGATAGAGAAACTGACCGGGAGGCTATAGCAATTATTCAGGAACAAAGAATGGGCATTGAGAAAAATGGTGGGAGAAAATTGGGAAGTGGACTTGGCTTACCAAATACAAGAGAGGAGTCAAAACAGAATCAAGAAAATAGTGTTGATGGAGGTAAGGAAATTGGGGAGAGCAAATGATTTTGAAGATGACCAGGAAGATAAGTGATTTTAGTTTTTAATATGTTGAACTAAAGGAGATGGTAGGGCACCAAAAGGGAATTGACCTTTGGGTATATGGAGAAATGAGACCAGGATTCCTATGAGAAATATAGGTGAAGAGATTGGGGAGTCAAAGTTGAAACCTCAAAGTATATACATTTTTTAAAGGAAGTATTGATGAGGAAAAAGAGGACCAAGAAAGAATATAGATAAAGATTTATTGAAAGTTGTAAAGGGAGAAAGAAAACCAGGATAGTATACAGTAATGAAAGCAAGGGGAGATATTTTTAAAGCTTGATGTTGCAGTTCTCATTCTGAGAAATGAGTGTTGGATACGACCAGAAGGATACCAAAGGTAGTCTTACTGTGTCTTGAGGATTTAATGATTAGTAGAGTAATGTCCATACACCAAGGAAAATATTGCTGGTCCCTCAAATGTATTGCCTTGTAGTTGATTTTAAGGGTGATTTGGGATAGAGGAATTCTAACTACGGTCCAGTTCTTTAATTTTAAAAATATTTAAAAATTACAGTTTACATTTAATATTATTTTGTATTTCAGGTGAACAGCATACTGGTTAGACAATCGTATCTTGACTAAGTGTTCCTACTGATATTTCCAGTACCCACCTGGTACCATACACAGTTATTACAGTATTATTGACTGTATTTCCTATGCTGTACTTATGCTACAGTTCTTTCTCTTTTGGAGTATGAGGAAGTCCAAGAAAATAAATACATATTGGGTAATACACTGTTTGACATGGACTTTTTCTGTATTCTCAATGATAGATCATTTCATCTCCTGATGTTTCACTTCAGCTAGCTTTTACTGTTCCTAATGATAAATAGAAAGAAATTGCTGGCCTTTATCTTTTTACCAAACTTGGGAGTTGCAAATATCTTAGGAATATTGATATGAGTGAATTTAATGCATCTTTTTCTGTGTATTTACAGATGGGGCGTGAGTGGGTTTGGTTGGATTCTGAACAAGACTATCCCAATGACTCTGAGTTGAGCAACAACTGCAGGTCCCTCTTCAGCTCATGGGACTCCAATCTGGATCTTGATATGGGCAGCTGGAGGGAAACTGAGGAGCCAGGGGCTGAGGAACTAGAGGAAAGCAGCCCAGGGACAGAATCTAGTGAGCTGCTTATAGGGGATGGAGGCAGTGAGGAATCTCAGGAAGAGGCAGAGCAAGTCAGCCACCAGAGCCTCCTCCACTTTCTCTCTGAGGTAATGGGGATTCATTATTTCCAAAGTTGGAAGAGTCTCAACTGTAAGAGAATACTTACTGTGCATATATATTTTTAACCACTCTTTTTATATTGTTTACTAAAATATAGGCTCCACAGTAGCAGGGACTAAATTGATTGCTGTGTCTTCAGCACTTGGTGCTAACAAAATATGCTTCAAATGCACTTTTTGACTGAATACTCTAAAATCCAAGTCGTTAGAACCCTGAGTCAAAGGAAATGAAATTTCTGTATTCAGGACTGCCCTGTAAGAATGTCCTTGCAATTCATTCTTTCACAGTCATGAGAGGTGATACTTGCCCAAACTCTCCTTGAAGCATACAATGTCACGACTTTAGGGCAGAATTTTACAGTGTTTTTACTATCCTGGTTAAGGCCTGAGGACTAGAAATAAACAGAATTGGACAGAATTTATTTTTATGCAGCAACTACACACATCCAGGAGAACCTAGGTAAAAATCAGCAAGAATCCAATTCAAATGTTGCCATTGCTGTCTACGGCAGACAAAATTTTCAGCAGTTGCTAGTCAATCCCAGTTGATTAGAATTGACACTTGAGATGAAAATTTACGACATAAACTTGAAGAGACAAGAACGATATCTTCTTGACTGTTAGGTCCCTAGTAACTAGTACAGTGCCTGTATATATAAAGTATTTAATAAACGAATGAAGGAATTAATTAACCTATTAGCCATTTCAGGCTTAGCTACAGTGGCAATATAATCATGTGGCATTGATACATAGATGATGCTTTCCATTGGTGTTCTATGCATGTTAACAATAGACTGTGATTGCAGGTAGCTTATTTAATGGAGCCATTGTGCATTAGCAGCAAAGAATCAAGTGAAGGCTGCTGCCTTTCATCTGATACTAGACAACAAGAGGAAAGGGAAATTGAAGATGCTGAAGGAGAAGGGGAACCCTCCCGAGACCCTCAAGAGCTTTCATCTAGGGCAGAACCCTTGGTAGCTGAGAAGTCTGTGGGAGAAAATGGAAGGCTAGAGGTGGCTCTGGCTCCCTCAGATATTTGTACAGTTCAGGGACTACAGACAGACAGTGAAGAGGTAAGTGAATAACTTAAACCAGCTGTCTGATTGGTCCTCTGCACAGGGAGATAGAGCAGAGTGGTTAGAGCACATAGGCTAACTCTAGAAAGTTCAATTACCTGGATAATTTTAGTTTTAGCACCAATTAGCTGTGTGACCTTAGGCATGTTCGTGAACATTTTTAGAGCTTCAGTTTTCTCTGCTGTAAATGGAATAATAGGTCTCTACCTTATAGTTTTGCTATGAGGTTTAAATAAGAATTCATGTAAAGCACTTAGCATAGGGCCTAGATCATAGTAAGCAATCAGTAAAATTTAGAATGCCAGTTCTTTAATGGTATCTGATCAGCTAGATTAGTTAGCTCCTGGGCTAAAAATGATAATGAAAATCTTAAAAGGATACAGCATCCATCTAGAATTGAGTATATTGCTTTTTCATTTTTTTTTCTTGGGGTACAGAGTCAAGTTCTGCAAGATTTTGAACAAAAATTCACTGACTTAGATCTCAAGTCACATTTCTCTATTTTATAGCTTTATATAATTGGCCTCCTCACACCTAAGGTCAGCTTTCATTTACTCCATGCATGTAAAATTACTTTGCAGATAGTAAATCTCTTTTTAAAGTTTCCTTTGTTTCCTGACACTCCCAGGAAGAGGTTCAGCAAGAATCCAAAGAGGAGGAGGACCAGGGTAAAGGGCATGTGTCAGAGATAGAAGACCAGCCCTCCTCAGGCGAGTGTGATTATGGCTCTAGCGTTCAAGAGGCTCCTCTGGTGGACATCCTTTTCAGCCATGCTACTTCCTCAGAGCTGTAAGTATAGATATTTCTCCAAAGTTGTTAAGATTTATGTTTTTACTTCTGTTTATGCCTATTTGAATTTGTTAGGGTGAACATGAATTATTTTTGTAAGTTAAGAAAAGAGAAATAAGAGTTGGAAAACACTAGAACTAGAATTAAATATAATTTTATTGTATAAGTAGAAGTCTGTATGCTTTCCTCTTATAAAACAAGTGTTTTATCAACATTAACAATCTCATAAATAACCCTTCTCTCTAATTACTATCTTAAAAAAAAAAATCCTCACTGAGGATGTTTTTATTCATTTTAGAGGGAGAGAAAGAGAGAGAGAGAGAAAGAAACATGGATATGAGAGAGAAACATTGGTTGCTTCCCATATACGCCCTGACAAGGGATTGAACCTGCAACCTTTTGGTGTATGGGGATGATGGTTCAACCAATAGAGCCACCCGGCCAGGGCTAATTATTACCTTTATTCAAGGAACATTGCTAAGTCATATTGTCCCTCATGTCTAATATTATACAAACTAGACTTCTTTTTAAAATACGGCCTTGGCTGGTATGATTCAGTGGATTGAGCTCCGGCCTGTGAACCAAAGGGTTGCCAGTTTGCTTCCCAGTCAGGACACATGCCTGGGTTATAGGTCAAGTCCCCAGTTGGGGGCACATGAGGGGCAACCACACACTGATGTTTCTCTTCCTCTCTTTCTCCCTCTCTTCTCCTCTCTAAAAATAAATAAATAAAATCTTTTAAAAATAAATAAAAATACAAAGACAATTCCTATTAACTGAAATAAAAAATTATTTTGAAATTATGATCTCCCTTGTTCCTTTTTCACAAATCTTAGGAAATTGTTTATATAATTGTCTCATCTTTTTATTAATAATTAGGGGCTAAAGGGCACATTTTAGAATCTTTTTTTCAAGTAAAGTGAATTTTCTTTGAAATGAGAAAGACAAAGTTATTTTTGCTATGACAATAAATAAATAGTTCATTCTCTGGGCCTGGTCTTTTATCTCTCTTTTAAGAAAGATAACATGAACTCTTTCGTGTGTGTGTGTGTGTGTGTGTGTTTCACTACATCCCACATCTACCCACATATCTGTGGAAAGGCAAACCAATAATTATTCTAGCTTTTTAGAATTTAAGGTATACAACTGAACAGTATATATATATTTAAATAGTAAATTTCAGATTTTTGTTATGCAAATAGAATACAGCCCTGGCTGCTGTGGCTCAGTGGATTGAGCGCTGGCCTGTGAACCAAAGCGTTGATGGTTCGATTCTCAGTCAGGGTACATGCCTGGGTTGTGGGCCAAGTCCCCAGTTGGGGGCACATGAAAGGCAACCACACATTGATGTTTCTCTCCCTCTCTTTCTCTCTCCCTCCCAATCTCTTTAAAAATAAATAAAATCTAAAAATAAAAAAAAAATTAAAGAATACAGCTTAAAACCTGGGTTGTTGAAGAATTGTTTCCTTTGCTTTTCTGTAACTCCCTGTGTAAGTATGAGCATATGGTATATGATGACTATCTAAAAAACAGACGATTTCTAATTTAGGACATCTTTATCTCATGACATTTCAATATTTTTTTTTTTTAATTTTTTTATTTTGGTTTTTCAATTACAGTTGTCCCCTTTTCCCCCAATTTCTCTCCCCCACCCAACCCACCCCCTCTCCCACAATCATATCCCTCCCTGTTGTCCATGTCCATGAGTCTTTCATACAGGCTCTTTAATTAAACCCTTCCCTTACTTATCCCCCTTCTCTCCCTCTCCCCTCCCCCCTATTGACTGCTATTCTGCTCTTTGTTCTATTTAGTTCCTTTGTTTGTGTTGTTCTTTAGTTTCCTGTATTAGGTGATATCATATGGTATTTTTCTTTCTTTGCCTGGCTTATTTCACTAAGCATAATTCTCTCTAGTTCCATCCATGTTGTTGCAAATGGCAGGAGTTCCTTCTTTCTTTCTGCTGCATAGTATTCCATTGTGTAGATGTACCACAGTTTTTTGATCCACTCATCTACAGATGGGCACTTAGGTTTAATGGCACACTGCACACTCTTACCTTAGAATTTAGGTTAAACGTGAAATCTTTATTAGAAAGTGATATTAGTCATTGAGTTTGGCCAGATAGTTTAAGGGGAGCTAGAAAGCTGAGTTCTTGAGCTACCATTGGAAAGCTTAAAAATACTTTGAGGGATAGACACTCTCCAGGCCCCTCTTTTCTGGCTTCACTCTTAGTCTGTACAGACTCTCAGGAGTATAGAGAAGTAGAGCCTTTGAAGCATCACTCCCAGTCTGCAGCTCTTTTCTGCTCCCACACTTACACTTGTAGTTGCTTCGCATGCATTTCCAAATAGGTGAAAATAAAGATAAGGTGATTGATTATGAGGTTACAGAACCTAGTGCAGTACCTTTCACGTAATGGAAACTTACTAAATATCTGTTGCATGGATGTATGAACAAAATCTCACCAGTACCAAGGAGTTATTATTCATTATGGTTAACTGATGAGAAACAGGAAGAGGTTGTAAATGCCTTGTTCTGATAGGGTTCTCTGTTTAAGGATAAGTTGATTTCTGTGGCATATAATTTAGTTGTAGGTGAGATATTGATTGCATCATGAAAAATGAATAGTTATGTGAAGCTGCTCAAATTGGCTGAAGGTAAAATGAGATGTGAGGTGTGTTCAAATAGATGCATACAATGTGGTACATAAAGCAGAATGAGGGTGTGAAAACTTAGGTGTGAAGAGAACTCTTAGAGCAGCATAATGTTTCACTTTGGAGTAAAAAGAAAGCTTGCTAACTGGGAACATTATAAAAAGAAATATAACATTGAACAGTTATATCTATGAAGAATAAATAAATTAGACAGTTAGAGAAGGAATGGCCATGAGAATAGATGGATTTTTCTTAGGTATTGTGAAGATTACTTATAGAGGAGAGCAAAAAGGAAAAATATTTAAATTTTGTGGCAATCAGATAAATCGTGAGAATTCTTTGGGATGTGAAACCAAATATTTACTTCTGTGGAAACATGGGAGAGATGCTTATTAATGTGACATATTTCTACATAAAAACAGGACCAGATTCCATTGTGTAATACTTAATTGAGTACCTACTATGTGCCAGGCACTTGGGAAACATCAGTGAACAGATTACATTCTTAGATCAGTTTTTTAGAGTCACGGGTGCTGAAGAGCAAATCATCAAGAGACCAAGAGGCACAGGCAATTGTAGGTTTGTAGTATACTTTATAAGAAGGTAATGACTTTATGGGGTAATAGTGACTAGTAAGAGAATATTTATGGAGTTTAGAGACCCTTATGGAAGCGTTAAATATGTTTTTATTCCTATGGTGTTATATTTCTTCAGGTATTAACTAGTACCAGTATGTCTTGAGAAAACCTCATTACCACCTGGGGGAGACAGAATGCCATTTGTGAAGTTACTGTTTCCTTTCTGTTCTTTTTTATCCCATAGGTCTGATGTAAGCCAGAGTGACCCTGTTCAGGATCACATACTATTTAAGAAGACTCTCCTGCCAGTCTGGAAGATGATTGCCAGTCACAGGTAGTTCTCCAAGCCACTCTCGGTATTTCTAGCCACTCCTCTCATTTAGTGACTTTCCACGGGTTCTTCATCCTTTCTGGATTTGTCCCTAACAGGTTTAGCAGTCCATTTCTGAAGCCTGTGTCAGAAAGGCAGGCCCCGGGATACAAGGATGTGGTGAAAAGGTCAGTGGAAAACGGGTCAAGAAAGGTTGGTTGCTTTTATATCTGTCTTTTTGTATTTTATTTCCCATCTGTTAGATTATTTATTTCATTTGTATTACTTACAAATTCAATATACTTTACAGCTGAACAATTTGTAAAAATATGGTAAGCTCAGTCTTTATTTGAGAAGGAATAAAGGGAACAAAAGGATAAAATAGGTTTTGTTCATTGTTAACTCTTAGGTAATATGATCCATTTATTATGATATTACATTAGCCTTCAGTAGTTTTTGACATTGTTCTTTTGGAGCAGAACTTTAAAAGGAACACTATATTCATTCTTACAGTATATACAGGTATATACTAAGGCAAAGACAATAATCCAGATGATACTGGATCGCAGTATTTGGATTATTTTTAATCCTCACCCAGAGATATTTTTACTGATTTTTAGAGAGGAAGGGGGGTGGAAGGGAGTGAGAGAGAAACAGAGAGAAACAGAGAAACATGAATGTGAGGAACATTGATCAGTTGCCTCCCATTCACATCCTGACCAGGGATTGAACCTACAACCTAGGCATGTGCCCTGACCCTGGGAATTGAACCTGCAAACTTTTGGTGTGTGGAACAATGCTCCAACCAACTGAGCCACCCAGCCAGGGCATAGTATTTTGGATATTTATAGCATGTTTCATCTAAAATGCTGTCATAAACCACTGTGTTAATAGAGTATGAAAGATCAGGAAAGGACCTTTGGAGACAGACTCCTTCATTCTATAGATAAGGAAATTAAGACTCAGAGGTGGTCTGGACCTGCCTGTGACCAGCAGTAAATAGCAGAACTGGAACTAAACCCCAGATTCTTAACCTCTTACTTCAGTCCTCTTTTTATACCACTGTGCCTTCTCTTATATATCCACTCTCTGTCTCATTAATAATTTATTTGTCTTAATGTTCACTTGATTCTCACTCTTTTCATCTCCACGAAAGGAGAAACAACTTCTAAGTTTTTGATTATGCAATAATAAAAGTAGATTAAATACCTAATATATGACTAAACATTGTAAACAGTCAATAACTACATACGACAAACTGATCATTGGAGCTCTTTACAACTTTGGTACCTGGGGCCAACATGCCTCCAACAATAGCATAATATAGTGTCTGGGCTTGTGGGTTCAGAAGTCAGACTGCCTCTGATTTGGAATCCAAGCTGTGTGACTTTGAGCAAGTACTTAACCTCTTCACATCTCAGTTTGCTCATTGCCAGTTGGTGATAATAATGGTACCTATGATTCCCACCTTCTAGGTTGATTGGGAGGTTTTTTTAAAATTACATTTTATTGATTATGTTACAGAGTTGTCCTGATTTTTTCCCCCTTTGCCCCTCCACCCAGCATCCCTCCACTCCCTCAGGCAATCCCCCCATCATTGTTCATGTCCATGGGTCATGCATATAAGTTCTTTGGCTACTCCAGTTCCTATACTGTACTTTACGTCCCCATGGCTATTCTGTAACTACCTATTTGTACTTCCTCTTTTTCTTTTTTTTGAGTCAATATTTGGATTTTTATTATTGTTGTCTGTACATTTCTTATGTGGTTATCTTCTTATAAATCTTCTGTCTTTTGTAGGGGGAAGGGACTTAACATTTGGAAAAAAACCACTGCTTATATAATGAAAATAGTTTAAAAATTGATAACTGCCATATAGATTTAAAATTAAAATGGAAACTTAGGACTGTACTTCCTTTTTTTAAAAGATTTTATTTATTTACTTTTAGAGAGAGGGGAAGGGAAGGAGAAAGGGAGAGAAATATCAGAAAATATTGATTGGTTGCCTCTCTCACACCCCAACCAAGGAACCTGGCCTACAACCCAGGCATGTGCCCTGACTGGGCATTGAACCAGAGACCTTTAGGTTTGCAGACTGGCACTCAATCCACTGAGCCACACCAGCTAGGGCTATTTTTACTTCTTAACCCTTTTGAGTGCCATGCGTAATTAGATCAACATGAGAAAAAATTATATCAATATATAATCTGAGGTACAAAAAAAGAACAAAACATAAAATACGAATTATTCCATTGCTATTTACATTTATAGCCATCGAAAGAAGAGTCACTGGGTGTGATGCTGGCACTTTGGGGAAAATTTGTCAGTCACTCACAGCGACGTTGGCATTCAAAGGGTTAATCCCCTCACCTCTTCACCCACCCTCCTTCACACCCCTACCATCTGGCAACCATCACAATGCTCTTCCTATCCATGATTCTGTCTCTTTCTTGTTTGCTTAATCTTTTTTAGATTCAGTTGTTGATAGATACATATTTTTGCATTTTATTGTTCAAAGTTTTGATCTTCTTTTTCTTAAATAAGTCCCTTTAACATTTCATATAACAATGATTTGGTGAGGATGAACTCCTTTAATTTTTTTCTGTCTTGGAAGTTCTTTATCTGCCCTTGCATTGTAAATGATAGCTTTGCTAGGTAGAGAACAATCTTGACTAGGTCCCTGCTTTTCATGACTTTGAATTTTCTTGCCAATCCCTTCTAGCCTGCAAAGTTTCATTTGAGAAATCAGCTGACAGTCTTATGGGAACTCCCCTGTAGATAACTAACTTATTTTCTCTTGCTGCTTTTAAAATTCTCTCTTTATCTTGAACCTTTGGCATTTTAGTTATGATGTGTCTTGGTGTGGTACTCTTTGGGTCTAGCTTGTTTGGGACTGTCTGTGCTTCCTGTACTTGTATGTCTTATTTCCTTCAACAAATTAGGGAAGTTTCTTTTCACTATTTTTTCAAATAGATTTCCAATTTCTTGTTCTTTCTCTTCTCCTTCTGGCCACCCCTATGATGTGAATGTTGGATCTCTTGAAGTTTTCCCAGAGGCTGCTTACTCTATCCTCATTTTTTGTTTTTATTCCTTTTTCTTTTTCTTGTTCTGATTGGTTGTTTTTTGGTTCTTCGTGTTCCAAACCATCCACTCTACTGTTGTTTCCCTGTAAATTGTCCTTTATTTCGATTAGTGTATCCTTCATTTCTGACTGGATCTTTTTTATGTTGCTGAGGTCCTCACTGAGTTCCTTGAGTATCGTTATAACAACCAGTGTTTTGAATTCTACACCTGATAGATTGCTTAACTCCATTTCATTTAGCTCTTTTTCTGGAATTTTGATCTGTTCTTTTATTTCAGACATCTTTCTTCGTCTCCTCGTTTTGGCAGCCTCCCTGTGTTTGTTTCTGTGTATTAAGTAGAGCTGCTTTAACTTCGTGTCTTGGTAGTGTGGCCTGTAGGGTCCAGTGGCACAGCCTCCCCCATCACCCAAGCTGGGTACTTGAGGCGTGCCCTTTGTGTGGGCTGAGTACACCCTCCTCTTGCAGTTGAGCCTTGGTTGTTGTTGGCAGATCAATGGGAGGGATTTACCCAGGCCAGTCAGCTGCAAGGACTGGCTGTGACCACTGACCACCAACCTCCATCCTCCGTGGGAGATCAACGGTGTAAGGGCAGGATGCTGGTGCTCCAACGTGGTCTGTAGCTGTCCACTGGGTGTGCTGGCTTGGGGGTTTCCTGGGTGGTGTAGGCCAAGGTCAGCCCCTACCTGTGTTTTACCCAGGCACCCTGCCTGAGCTATAAAGCAATCTGAGGTGTCTGCTACTTGTGCTGGGCTTGGAGATTCCCGGGTGAAGCCAAGCTGTGAATCTAAGCAGGCTGCTGCTAGTGCCAGGCCTGGTGCTCACTAAAGCCTGCTGCTGCTTTTTTGATAGGATTTAGGAAGTTGTGAAGTACAAGCAAAGACCAGCCACTTGGATGGGCCCATAAGATGGGTGGGGCAGAGTCTTTGGGGATCTCCAACGTAGGTCAAAAGTATTAGCCAGGTTGATGGAGTCTCAGGTATGGCACCAGCTTTACCTGCTCAGTCTGTGTGGATGTAGTTTCTTTAATTTGATAGTTGTCAGACTTCATTCAATTCTGTTTCTGACCGTTCTTAGTGATTGTTGTTCTATATTTTAGTTGTAATTTTGATGTGGTTGTACAAAGAGGCAAGCCATGTCTCCCTACACTGCCGTCTTGACCGGAAGTCATTGGGAGGTTTAATTGAGTTAATACAGAAAGTATCTAACATAGGTAGTACTTGGCCTGTTTAAAGCAGTAGCAGTCAAGTGTTAACTGCTGTTGCTATTTTATTATCTGATGGGGATTGTTACCTTTACTACCATTTTCATTAAGAGTTGATTAGTTCTCCAAGAGAGCATGTTATGTTACCCATGTTGCACATGAAGGTTAGATTTCCTTTGGTTTCTCTTGGCCACCTGTAGACCCATGGACTTAACTACCCTGAAAAGGAATCTGTCTAAGGGACGAATTCGCACAATGGCACAGTTCCAGCGGGACCTGATGCTGATGTTCCAAAATGCTGTGATGTACAATGACTCTGACCATCAGGTGTACCACATGGCTGTGGAAATGCAGCGAGAAGTCCTGGAGCAGATGCAGGTACTGTATGTAGAAAGCTGCAAGAAAAAGTGTAATTTTTGGAATCTGAGTTTAGAAAGTCTGTGAGAAGGGTGACATTGAAATGTTTCCAGAGTTTATGTTTAGAGGTGATTCAAGGACTGACATTTTACCTGCTGGTTTGGAAAACCCTGAGCCTTAGTAGGACCAGTTTTAATAGTGAAATAAAGTAATCCAGGAAGACAGACAGCACTGAAGAGCTCTCAAGAGAACTATAATGGTAATGGGAGCTCCTGCTTCCAGAGCCTCAAACCAGAGGGCTAGACATGCAAACCAGAGGCTGCAGTCACTGTCCATGTTAATGCTAATATTAATGTATGTTCACACTATCCCATCTACAGGGGATAAGATATAGTAGCCAGAAGAAGACATGTGAGTTTCTTTTCTGGGTAACGTGATATTTTAAAGAAAAAAGGATAGTCAAATACCACTGTGGAAAAAGAAATGAAAATGCATTCAAACCTTGGTAGCTTTTAAGACTCATAGCTTGTTATTTGCCTTGACCCTGTAGGTGCTGAATGTTTGGTTAGACAAAAGAAGAAACTTAAATAGTCTGGAATGAGAACCAGCTAACCCTGTGCATGATAGAAAACCTGTTTTGTAAACCTGGAGCTGCTGCCGTGAACTTTTCTCATTTGAGACTCTGACCCAGAGGAGAACCCAGTTCTTGTTTACCACTTCTCTGTTCTGTTTTTTGATAGTAATAATACTTAACTCACAACCAAGGAGTCAGAGGTGCCTGTGGACATAATATAAAGAAAAGGGGGAAAAACTGAGATTTGGGGTAATGCCATAAATGTTGCCCATGTCTTTGTTTTATAGGCTTAATTTAGAGGTAACTGGATTAAACCTCTTATTACTGTTTCATAAATAAATGTTACTTCCCAAGTCGAAGACTGCTTTTTATTGCTCACTGTAGCTGGGAATAGAGGGGACAGCACCATCTGGTGAAATGAGGAAGGTATTTGACATGGAAGGGGGATGGGTGGGGATGAGGGGAAAGTTTATGATTTATCTCATCGTTTATAAAATGGAGATAATTTTGAATCGTAGTTAAAATGAGTAGGAGGATGAAATAAGATAAATTATGAGGAAAATGTAAGAAGACGTCTAGTGCGGTAAGATTCGTAAGTGGAAAATTATGCCTGTGGCTAGCTCCCAGCCTTGGTTACAAGGAGCCCACCAGAGGCTGTGACACGCGCTGCTGGGGTTGGCTCTCTGCAGCCACCGTCCCTCAGCTGGGCTTGGGTTTCCTAGCAACAAGCCGTGGTCGCACCCCAGGAGTAAGCGCTGAGGTGAGTTCTCTGACCAGCGTCGGACTCGGCAACTGCGGGTGCAGCTGGGAGGGGTCCAGGGGACCTGGAGATCCTGCTTTCCAAGCAGACCTGACCGTGTGCTTAGTCGTCCTGGCGGGCCGGGGCTGCTTCACCTGCCGCAGGTGTACGGCGAAGAGGGGCCCACCCAGCCGCTTGCGACTGACTGCCCAGAGAGTCTGCGCCAGTCCCAAGCCGTCAGACTGCCCCCTAGCCCCTCCACCTCCTTGACAGTGGTTAGGAAATCGCCAGGCACAACCACAGAATAGAAATCGTATTACAGGCTACCTCGTTTCATTTCACTTAGCTTTCCGCGCTCCACAGGTGTTGCATGTTTTACAAACTGAAGGCAAGGCCCTCCACCAGCAAAAAGATTACCACTCCCCCCCAAAAGAAAAAGATTACTCCCTTTATTGCCACACTCGAGACAGAACCTGCAATATTTCCCAGGGATACCTGTATCAAGACACTATAGAAAAAGATAGCGGTTTCTAACTTTATAAATTAATAAAATCAAGCGCCTAATAAGTGATGTTCTTAATCACAATTACATTTAATTGGGGTGGGGGGAATGCATTTCATTGTAGTTGATACCTGTCAAGAATCTCTTCAATTGTACCTCGAAAAGCCAGAATGGAAATATCAATGCCCCCACCTCAGATATACGTAGAAAAAACTCTGGCCATTATCAAACCAGATATTGTTGACAAAGAGGAGGAGATACAAGATATTATTCTCAGATCTGGATTCACCATTGTTCAGGTAACTTCTGGGCACGAGGATTGTGTTCTTTTCTCTCACTGGTCCTTTTTTATTTGTTTATGTAAATGTGTTAACCTATTTAGATCCTTAGTATTAGCATTAAATTTAGGTTTGTTCTTCTAACTATATAAGTTATATGTGATAGTTTTAAATTTTTTTCACTCTTCAAGAGTATATACAATGAGAAATAAAATTCTTTTACCTCCTCTCCCATCCCAAATTCTAGTCTCCAGAGAGAGGCAACCACTTAACACTATTCTTCCAGGGTTTTTCTATGCATTAATAAACATGCCCCTCCCCCTCAAATAATATAAGACAGTCCCTCTCTCTTGATCACCTTTACAAAGTTCCTGAGGTAGCATTTCAGATCATTACATCTGAACCTAGCTCATTCTTCATACTTTTGTGTAATATCCCCTATGTGGAAGAACCACAATTTATTTACTTCACCTTCTATTGATGGACTTCAAGACTTTTGGTATTTTTTCAATTATTACAAACATTTAGTGTTTTAAGCCTTATATTTCCCCTGCAGTTTGTAGAGGTTTGAAAATAAATGTAAAGAAAATGTTAAAGATTATCAAATAGAATTAAATATATTTAACCTTCCCCTTTTTTGTAGCATTCTTATTTGAAATTCTAGTTTTTATTATTTTATGCAGTGTCTATTTAGTCAGAGTTTTAAAAAATAAAAAGAGAGCCCTGGCTGGTGTGGCTCAGTGGGTTGAGCACTGGTCTGCAAACTGAAAGGTTGGCTGGTTCAGTTTCTGGTCAGGGCACATGCCTGGGTTGCTGACCAAGTCCCCAGTTGGGGGCATCTGAGAGGCAACAGATTGATGTTTCTCTCCCTCTCCTTCTCCCTCCCTTCCCCTCTAAAAAAATTAAGAAAAAGAAAAAGAAAATATCAATCAATTTCCAGTAACGAAATGGGATTTCAGCTGAACTTAGGGATGGTACAAGAAAGTGTAAGGAAATAATACAGGAAAGTATAAGGAAATATTTCATATACTAATTAAAAGACTCAGGTAAAGAACTTCTTAATGTTAGGAAAACTAGCCGTTTTTTAAAAAGGTTGTTTCAAGTATTATACTATATACACCAGGATAAATGGCAAATGGGTCTGAAATTTAAATATTAAAAAATCATATATTCTAGAAGAAAAAATGAATACATTTCTTTATTCTTGGAGTGAGACAGCCTTATTTTATTTTATTTTATTTTTTACTATGACTTAAAGTCTAGGAACCATGAAAGAAAAGACAGATAGGACTACAAACATAAAAAACTTCTACATGGCCAAATAAACACTACGCAAAGTCAAAACATAAATGATAAACTTGAAAAAAAAAAAGTTTGCAACTCATATCACAAAGGGCTAATATCCCTAATATATAGAGTTCCTAGGAAAAGATAGAAATTCAGCTGGAAATGAACACAACATGTAGGTTATCACAGAAGAAAACAAATGCTTCTTGACAAAATAATCTAAGTAGGGAAAAAAGCAGAAAAACACTGAGAAAGCATCTGCCAAAATAGAAAAGTAAATGGCATGACCCCTGTGGTAGGGAATCTGACAACTATCAATAATACAGTTGCATTTATTTACCCTTTACCCAGCAGACCTAATTCATATTAATACATGTATTGCATGTATTAATAGGAAGTGACATATATATAGGTTATTTCTTACATTATTGTTTACTTACCAGTGAAGGATTGAAAAAAGCTGAACTTGGTTAAATAAATCCTGGCATATCCACCAAATTGAATACTGTGCAACTAACTGTAAAAAAGAAGGAACCTCTCTCCGTCCTGTTATGGAAAAAAACAGATGTAGAACAATATGTAAACAACCTTTTGTGATAGAGAAGAAGTAATATATATTTATGTTTGCCAATATCTGCAAAATGAAGCTCTAGGACAATGGTTCTCAACCTTCCTAATGCCATGACCCTTTAATACAGTTCCTCATGTTGTGGTGATCCCCAACCATAAAATTATTTTTGTTGCTACTTCATAACTGTAATTTTGCTACTGTTATGAATAGTAATGTAAATATCTGATATGCAGGATGTATTTTCATTGTTACAAAGTGAACATAATTAAAGCATAGTGATTAATCACAAAAAACAGTATGTAATTATATATGTGTTTTCCAATGGTCTTAGGCGACCCCTGTGAAAGGGTCATTTGACCCCCAAAGGGGTCGCGACCCACAGGTTGAGAACCGCTGCTCTAGGAGATAACCATTAAAAAGCGGTGCTGACTGGGTAGCTCAGTTGCTTAGAGTGTTACCCTGGTACGCCAAGGTTGTAGGTTTGTTTTCCTTTCAGGGCACAAACAAGAATCAACCATTGAATGCATAAATAAGTAGAACAACAAATTGATATCTCTCTCAAGTCAATAAATTAAAAAAAAATTTTTTTTAACGGTTGCCTATTGAGGGCAAGTACAGGGTACATTAGGACAGGACTGGCTGGAATGAGATTTTTTTAGTATATACCTTCTAATATTGCTTTGAATTTTTTAACCCTGTAAGTATATTATTCATTAATTTTATTATTAATAGTTTATTTTTAAGTATACTTTATCGATCATGTTATTACAGTAGTCCCAATTTTTTTTCCCATTGCTCCCCTCCACCCAGTAACCCCCTTCCTTCCAGCAATCCCAACCTCCTTAGTTCATGTCCATGGGTCATGCATATAAGTTTTTTGACTTCACCCTTTCCTATATTATTCTTAACTTCCCCCTGTCTGTTTTGTACCAACCAGTTATGCTTCTTAATCCCTGTGCTGTTTCCCCATTGCGCCCCCTTCCCCCTCCTATCTGATAACCCTCCAAATGATCCCCATACCTATGATTCTGTTCCTATTCTGGTTTGCTTAGTTGGGTCTTGTTTTTATTTTTTAGATTCAGTTGTTGATAGTTGTGAGTTTGTTGTCATTTTAATGTTCGTAGTTTTGATCTTCTTTTTCTTAAATAAGTCCCTTTAACATTTTATATAATAATGGCTTGGTGATGATGAACTCCTTTAGCTTTACTTTGTCTGGGAAGCACATCATCTGCCCTTCAATTCTAAATGATAGCTTTGCTGGATAGAGTAATCTTGGTTGTAGGTCCTTGCTTTTCATCACATTGAATACTTCTTGCCAGTCCCTTCTTGCCTGCCAAGTTTCTTTTGAGAAATCAGCTGATGGTTTTATAGGCACCCCTTTGTAGGTAACTCTCATCTTTTCTCTTGCTGCTTTTAAGATTCTCTCTTTATCTTGAACCTTTGGCATTTTAGTTATGATGTGTCTTGGTGTGGTACTCTTTGGGTCTAGCTTGTTTGGGACTGTCTGTGCTTCCTGGACTTGTATGTCTATTTCCTTTGCCAAATTAGGGAAGTTTTTCTTTATTATTTTTTCACCCAGGCTTTCAGTTTCTTGCTCTTCCTCTTCTCCTTCTGGCACCCTTATGATTCAGATGTTGGCACGTTTAAAATTGTCCCAGAGGTTTCTAAGCCTCTCCTCATTTAAAAAAAATTTTTGTTTCCTCATTTTGTACTGGTTGACTGTTTTTTTCTTCCTTATGATCCACATCATTGATCTGAACCCTGGTTTCCTTCCCTTCATCTTTGGTTTTGTGTGGATTTTCCTTTGTTTCATTTAGCATAGTCTTCACTTCTTCCCTCATGCGTTTGCCATACTTAAGCATATCTGCCAAGACTTTGAGCATCTTTATCACCAGTGTTTGAACTCTGCATCTGTTAGGTTGAGTGTCTCCTTGTCATTTAGTTCTCCCACTGGAACCTTGATCCGTTCCTTTTTGGGGGCCATACTTCTCTGTCTCCTCATCTTGACAGGCTCCTGTGTTTGTTTGCCTCTGTGTCTTAGGTAGAGCTGTCGCTCCTGTTACGTTGTAAGGGGTGGAGCCTTAGGTATTCGTCAGTAAGGGCAACCTGTTTCACCACGTTGTGGTGCTATATGTGGGGGAGGGGTCTGAGAAGGAACAATGCCGCTTGCTCAGCACTTGCCCCTTTTCCAGACACTTCTCCCACATCAGTATGGGACTGGTGCCTCTCTAGCTGTTGCCCTGGCCGTCGTTCCCAGAGTGGGTGGGTCTGTTGACTTTCTAGGACCGTGGGGGCCCCTCAAACAAGTGGACTCTGCTGAGAGACCAGCAGTTTTCTTCCTCTGCCCCACCCCCCACTGGTTTGCATAGTCAGAAGCAATGAGGCTTTATTTTCCCCAGTGCTTGAACTGTGAGCTGTGTGGTCTGTTCTGCTGCTAGGAGTACTCCCCAGGTGTCTCTCCCTACTTTTTAAAACGTGTGACTGCGCTTTCTGATGACCTGCTGCTGCTGCTGTCATCACCACACTGTGTCCTCTATGCCCCAGCTCCACTCCTCCTACCTGTCTGGAAGAGTATTTCTTCTTTATATCTTTTTTTGTTTGACTTCTGTGCAGCTCGATTTTCTTGGACTTCTGGTTGTCTCTAGTTTTGAGGTAGTTGTATTCCTTCTTAGTTGTGGAGGGAGACAGTGTCTGTCTAGGCCTCCATCTTGGCCGGAAGTCCATAATAGTTTATTTTGTATTGTATTTTTTCCATTACCATTTATACCCCTTATACCCTTTCCACCTCCACCCACTCCCACCCATTAATTTTAGGAAAAAAAATTAAATGAAGTATATAAATAAGATAAAGATATTCTATTTAAGTTTTACAACTGTAAATCTACTTTCGCTTAACCTGTATGCTTTCAAAGTAGGCTTTATTGCAGTTGGGAGTTCATTGAACTTTAGGTTTTATTGTCCTATCTAGGGAAAACCTTCTGAAAAAAATGATGTATCCTTTCAGTAGGTGGCAGTCTTCCCTTTCTTACATGCCAACGGTTGCTTTCTGACATTTAATATCATTGCTTCTCTGTGAAAATATTCATCCAAATTCCAGAAAAATTTTACCTGGTCTAATTTTAAAGTAACCAAATAGAATAATTGATTGAGTATCAATTTTAGTTTGAGATGAGCCTTTAATTTTTATAATTGTGCCACATTAGCTAGCACACCTGAGAAAGAAGCTTCCCCTGTTTATGGTGCATGTGAGGGAAAAGGGCTTACATTGTAACAGAAGAGATTTTTAGTTTTTAAGCCAGCAACAACAACAAAACCCAACACCAAGCCCTGGCTGGTGTGGCTCAGTGGATTGAGCACCAGTCTCTGAACCAAAGGGTCTCAGGTTTGATTCTTAGTCAGGGCACATGCCTGGGTTGCAGGCCATGTCCCCAGTTGGAGTCACATGCGATACACCCACACTTCAGTTTTTCTCTCCCTCTCTCTACTTTCCCCTCTTTCTAAAAACAAGTAAAATCTTTAAACAAAAAGAAAAACCAACACCAATATGCATAAGACTCACAAATACTATCATGTCTTAATTTTAAATAGTAGAATCAAGGGTTATACTAAATCAAGTTCTATTGTAACTTCTCAAATTTCTGCTATTTCTTGACCATGAATTTCCATATGAGAACAGATGTTGGAACTTTTTTATAGTAACTGATCCTTGACTGATGAGAATGTTATGCTTGTCTAGTAGAACCTATTCTACTGTAGTGCTGACCCATGTAAGTAAGCATATTCCCAAGCTTCTTGCCCTGGGCAGCTTAGATCTCTTGCTGCGAACCAAGCAATTTTACCAAGTTTCTGAAACCTGAGGACACATGATAGTTTTGGAAGGGACTTTAAGAGGTAGGTCACTTGATAGAATTCACACTATACTCTCAGGAAAATAACCCATCTTATGATGGATTTCTGCCTTTTTTTCTTTTCTTTTTCTTTTTTTTTTTTTTTTTTCTTTAAGAGAAAGAAACATGGGTTTGTTGTTCCACTTGTTTATGCCTTCATTGGTTGCTTCTTGTATGTGCCCTGCCCAGGGATTGAACCTGCAACCATGACATATCTGGATGACGCCCTAACCAACTGAGCTACCCAACCAGGATAATTTTTATCTTAATTGTAGAGGTTTTTATCCTTCACCTTGAGACTTAGCTCCATGTGTCATCATCCTTACTCCAGCCAGAAGTCTTCCTTTGAATCCCTTGTGATATTTTGAGCCTTTTCCCTCATGATCCACCTTTGGTGGAATTGAAAAACACTAGTAATGTGTAATGTTTTAAAAGCACTCAAATAGCTGCTTTTAGGGAAAGCATGATGCTTTCCAGTTGGAAGAATGACTGACTCAGCTTCTATGATTTTTTAAATTTAATAATTCATTTGTATAGTCTTTCATTTGTAAAGAAAATAACATTTATTTATCCTAAACATTTTATATTCTTTAAAGCTGATAAACAATGCCAACTAATGTTTCTTAAGATCATGGTTAATCAACATATTTATGGCAGAAATAGAAGAAAGAATGCACAGCTTTCATGTTCAAGTGAAAAACTTGTTTACTGCATCATTATACTGAGTGTTATTTCTAAGTACTGTAGTGGACCAAATCCCTAAAATAATGTAGAAAACATTCACAATAAATAGAAAAATACCACAATAGATAGGAAAATGAATTGCAATATTCTAACCTCCAATTTTATTACTTTAATGTATACAAAGTATATATCCAAAAATACTAATGATTGGAATGCTTTTGCTTTAATAAGGAGATATGATGAATTTGTCATTAACAAACTATGTTGGAGGCTGCTAAACAGAAAAAAGTATTTCTTAATTACTTTTCTTACAGTTTTATTTACAGCTTACATTTAATTTTCTTACCTCAACCTTTCTTTATAATACAAAAGTCTCAAATGCATATCCAGATTAGTATTAATTTCAAGTTATTAATGACTTAATGAGGTATTATCGAACTGTCATTTTAAATGCTTTTGTTGACTTTGTTTCTCTTGTAGAGAAGAAAACTACGTTTCAGTCCTGAACAATGTAGTAACTTTTATGTGGAGCAGTATGGGAAAATGTTTTTTCCTAATTTAACAGCGTACATGAGTTCTGGACCACTTGTTGCCATGATATTAGCTAGACATAAAGCCATCTCTTACTGGAAAGAACTTTTGGGACCAAGTAATAGCTTAGTAGCTAAGGAGACACACCCAGACAGGTAACTTTTCTAGGGGAATAATGCAGTACAACTATGGAAATGAAAAAAAAATCTGATTTCATTGTAATAGGAATTTCCTTTCATTTGAAAGTTTTCCTAAATTTAACTGTTTTTTGTTTGTTTGTTTGTTTTATTTTGTGGCAGGGAAGTCCATTTTATGTTTTAACTATTTAAATGTCTGTCTTCATACCAAATACCACAAAAGCCTCTAGGAATGTCTTCTTTATGGTTGATTAACCTTATTCTCTCATCCTGGAATTAAACTGCCACTGAAGTAAGATTTTTCACAGGAAAATTGGTGTGGTATTTTAAAAGAATACTGATCTTTAAAAAAATAAATAAAAGAATACTGATAATACAGGACCAGAAATTCAGATTTTCAGCCTTATCATTAATTCTGGAGACCAGAGGACACTGAGTTCTTGCACTTTTGAATTATATATTGCTTTTTCACTTCTCACAAAACAACACCTCTTTTTCATCCATAGAACTCCTGTTTTCCCAGTGTATCCCTTGTGCAAATTTAAATATGTTTGACCCTCATCTAGATAGCTTTATTAAGCTTAAATTTAAGCTTTAAAACCTCCATATGTGAGAAGTGGCAAAGCTTTTGTAAAATACCTAAGTAGAATGCATATGTAAAAAGTAAGAAAAAAGATGTCAGATTGGATGGTCATCATCTCTAACTTGCTTTTAGTCTAAGGGCAATTTATGGCACAGATGAGCTAAGGAATGCACTTCATGGGAGTTTTGATTTTACTGCCGCAGAAAGAGAAATTCGATTCATGTTTCCTGAAGGTGAGTTACAGATGGGTAAATTAGACAATTGATCTCCTTATTATTTGCTTTTTCTTTTATTTTGGATTGTAACTGGCAATGAAAATAACAGTTTTTCTTCAATATATTTAGTCATATTTTCAAGTTGTAGTTGCTTAAAAATAGAAGCTAATAATGGAAAACTCAACATTTTCCTCAGAACTAAATTGTGCCTTCTAGGAAATTCTTTGAGAAGAATTTACTTTTTTCTTTCTTTTCTCTTGGACTAGACATATTTGGGGTTTCTTTCCTCCTTCTGTGTTAGTTATTCCTAATGCATCAGTGAAGTTTGTTACATATGAAAAAAGAATCTCCCTTAAAAATTATGATTGATTTAACATTTTCTCTAACAGTTTACTATTTGCATAACAAACATGCAATTGTGAAATTAGTAATTCTCAGTCATTTTTTGTTTGTTTCTATCCTTTTTATGGTGGTTATAAATCTTCTAGAAGTGGGCACAATAAGGACAGCACTGATTTTTAGTTTGTTTTTAATAATGTTAGAGCAGAAAGAAAATTCGGTGATTCCATTATAAAGAAAAAAATGCAAAGCATTGGGTAGTTTTGAATTTTGTTTGGCATGTTATTTTTTTCTAACTTATTTAGACTTGTTACTCAGTATTTTATACTGAATATAACAAGAAAATGAAAAGCTATCTTGTATATTTAAGTCATGATTTTTTAATTTTTAAAGATTTTATTTATTTTCAGAGAGAGGGGAAGGGAGAGAGAGAGAGGGAGACAAACATCAATATGAGAAACATCAGCTAGCTGCCTCTAGCATGCTCCCATCCAAGGACCTGGCCCTCAACCCAGGCACGTGCCCTGACTGAGAATCAGACTGGCAACCTTTTGGTTCAAAGGCCAGCGCTCAATCCACTGAGCCACACCCGCCAGGGCAAAGGTTGTGATTTTTAAACAAAAACTGTCTTATAGATATTTGTACACAGAAGGATTTGACTACTTACATATTTAATTTTTACTGATCTAATTTATATCACATTCCATTATGCTATCTTTTTCTTTAGAATTGTGGAAAATTTCAAACATACACAAAAGACAGAATAATGTAATAAACCCCTAATAAACCCATTACCCAATTTCAACAGTTGTAGTCAGTTTTATTTCATCTATAACCCATGCTTGTACTCTTCCTGCTTCATATTATGTTGAAGCATTATCTCAAACATGAGATTTTTAAAAATATGGTAGTATTTTAGGATTAGTCCTACTAGTGAATTAGACTTTTCCTCTTTAGCTTTTAACTAAAAGAGGATAAAAACTCACATTATCTTAAGTAAAATATATATTTGGAAGCTCTTCTTACTTATAGGGTTATATCCCTAAACTATTATTTTAGATTGCCTTTTATTTTACCCATTAATCCTCTAGATATGAATTTAAGAGATATATTTAGACATTTGAGAAGCACTAGATCTTTAGCTGTCAAAATATGAAGTTCTTTGAAAGAAGTTCTCAGAGTTTGTGATATGAGTTCCATTTTGTTTAGCAGTCAATCAAAAACTATGTGCAAAACCCTTATATAATGAGTGGCTAAAGCAAATTATAAAGATATTAAAAAACATGTTTCTAACCCATGAAAAAGGTAGTACTCTTCCCTTTTCCTTCTTTTTTGTTTTTTAAGATTTATTTATTTTTAGAGAGAGGGGAATGGAGGGAGAAAGGGAGAGAAACATCTATGTGCGCACGTCGGTTGGTTGCCTCTGGCACACTCCCAACTGGGCACCTGGCCTGCAACCCAGGCATGTGCCCTGGTTGGGGATTGAACCAGTGACCTTTCAGTTTGCAGGCCACTACTCAATCCACTGAGCCACACCAGCCAGGTCTTCCCTTTCCCTTCTAATAGCAAGGCTGGTATATATTCCATTCATTCAACAAATCTGTTGAGCCCTGACTGGTGTTTGGGCATTGTCCCACAAAGCAAGAGGCCTCAGGTTTGATTCCCTGTCAGGGTACATACGTAGGTTGCAGATTTGGTATCTGGTTGGAGTGCGTATCAGAGGCATCCAATCAATGTTTCTCACATCAATGTTTCTTTCCCTTTCATCCTCCCTCCCTTCCCCTCTCTGTAAAAATAAATAAAATCTTTTAAATTTTTTTGTTGTACCCCGGCTAGTGTGCAGTGTGGCTCAGTGGAGTGAGTGCCGGCCTGTGAACTGAAAGGTCACTGGTTCGATTCCCTGTCAGGGCACAGGCCTGGGTTGCGAACCAGAACCTTGGTTGGGGGTGTGTGAGAAGCAACCGATTGATGTTTCTCTCACACATTGATGTTTCTCTTCCTTCCTCCCTTCCCCTCTCTCTGAAAATAAAGAAATAAAATCTTTAAAAAAAAGTTTGTTGTTACCAATTTAATAAACATGAAGTAAAATAATTTGTCCCTGCTCTAAAAATGATCTTATTTTAAAACTCTTATGAAAATATACAATGTGATGTAAAAATTATAAATGCCATGAAAAGTGTTAGAAGCCCTAGCTGGTTGGCTCAGTTGGTAGGAACCTTGTCCTGTAAACCAGAATGTTATGGGTTCCATTTCTAGATTGCTGGTCTAGTCCCTGGTTGGGGCACATACAGGAGGCAACTGATTGATGTTTCTCACATTAATGTTTCTCTCCCCCCCCCATAAAATCAATAAGCATGTGAGGGTAAAACATTAAAAAATTTTGAAAAAGAACCTTGCCCTGGCTGGTATGTCTCAGTGGATTGAGCCCCAGCCTGCAAACCAAAGTGTTGCTGGTTTGATTCCTGGTCTGGGCACATGCCTGGGTTGTGAGCCAGGTCCCCAGTTGGGGGCACAAGAGGCAACCACACATTGATGTTTCTCTTCCTTCTTTCTCCCTCACTTTCCCTCCCTTTAAAAATAAATAATAAAATCTTTAAAAAGAAAAAAGAAAGAAAGTTACACAAGATTACTGTTAGTATTTTTATATGTTTCTTGCCAGTCTTATGTAGTTTTATATTTTTTAAAGATTTTATTTATTTATTTTCAGAGAGAGAGGAAGGGAAGGAGAAAGAGAGAGAGAGAAACATTGATGTGTGAGAGAAACCTCAATCAGTTGCCTCTCGCACTCCCCCAACTGGGGACCTGCATGTAGTTTTATTTATTTATTTATTTTTGTGTATGTGTGTGTGTGTTTGAACCAACTATTATGCTATGTGTCTAGTTCTAGTCCGCTAAGAAAACTTTATAAGTATTTTGCATGCCATTAAAATTTCTTTGAAGGTGTCTTTTTTAATAACTGTATAACATCTCATCATTTATATTAGCTTTAATGGAAATACTTTTGTATTTGCAGTCATTGTTGAGCCCATTCCAGTTGGACGAGCTGCTAAGGACTATTTAAATTTATATGTAACACCAACTCTGCTTAAAGGACTCACAGAGCTTTGTAAGCAAAAACCAGCAGATCCTTGTGTAAGAAATCTTTTTGTTCACACTAAAGAATATTGACTATAGTTGTCATATCTAAAACATTGCATTATTTGAAAAAGCATAAGTATCGAGAGTCATTTTTAAAAACTTTTATATATAGTTTGGGTACTTCTGTATCTATAAGTTTTGATTATGTATTTTCTTGCTGTGTTTAAACTCTAAGCACATTATTCCTAAATATTCATATACTTTCAATTGCTGAACATTGTTTTGTATATAATATATATAATTAAATGATAAAAGTACATACCTACATACTTAAATTTTGTGAAAAATTTTTGTTTCTTATGATAGTGAGTTTTTAAAATAGAAAACTTACATTTCTTTGTACCATTAGATGCCTCACATTGCTTAGTCATGGGGAGAATGATTGGGTAGGAGGAACAAAGATGGTGGTCCAAGGCTAAATGTTATCCTAGGCCCTTCTTTGCAGGTACTCCTAACCATTTGAAGACTCTCAGAGATAATCAGGGAAGGTTATTTTAGTAATAGGCCTACCAAAATAGAGTATAATTCAGAAGTCACAAAAAAATATATAATGAAAAGTAATTTTCCTTGCCATTCACCCAACTGTACTCCTTGGAGTAAATTACTGTGACCAGCCTCTAGTATAACTTTTATGAGAAAACCTATGCATACATAGGTTGGGAAAAAGTAAGTTTACAGTTGTTCATATGTAAAAACATATCATATTGCATGCAAGAATAAAAATAATGCAAGAATAAACTCTTGAGTTTCACTTACTAACAACTGTAAACCTACTTTGGCCATCCCTGTATAAGCACATTATCTATATGTACTTTAAAAATACATACACATTCAAATGGTAGCTCCTTAACACACTCCTGTGTTTTATACTTTTCATCTTATTTACTTAATATATAATAAGTTATTAGATAGTTTCACAAACAAAATTGTTCCTACTGATATTCCTGTGGTGTGTTTAGAATCAGATAATGGGAATATTTTAATCTGGAAACACAATGGCATCACAATGGCAGTGCAAAGAATGGCCTCTTGGCGTCTCATATCAGTTCTCTAGCAGCCTGTCATAGGGACTTAGGCCTCACCATGTTGATTATCTTACACACTGTTGAAGTTTCTGTAGTTAGATATTCATTGAATGTGCTTTGGGCACTTTGTATTAATTTAGAGTAAGCTCCTTTATGACACTCTAGGGACTGACTTACCACAATATTAGTAAGAAAGGATCTTGTTTTGCAGCTGCAGGTCCAGATGACTTTGTATATAGAATTTTATTATGTTAATAAATCTGGTTGGAGCAAAACAAAACAAAACAAAACAAAACACTGGAGTGGGGATGGAACTGATTTGGTAGCAGGCAAAATAAGCAAAGAAAGATGATATTTCAGTTGTTTTAACTTCCATGTGTATATTTACTGGTAAAGTTAAACTATTCCTTATATTTAATTGTATTTTCTCCTTTGTTAATTATCTGTTTATCTTTTGTTCACTTATCTTTAGAGTTTTGTAACAGTGCTTTAATATATTAGTTACATCAATCTTTTGCTCATATTTGCTGCAAAAATGTTTTCTTTTCTGTTTAATTTTAAATAATACTCTATAAATATTATTCTTTTAAATAATATTCTATAAGTCAAACCTTGATTTTTTTTCCTTCTTGTGGGTTTTTATTTATCATCTAAGTTTAGAAAGTCCTATCCCATTGAAAGTTTTGCCAAATATAACGTTTTTTTCTAGATTTTAAAAAATATTTAACTTCCCTATGCATCTGGAATTTATTTTTGTATATAATACAAGATGAAGATCTAAACTGATTTTTTTTCTGACCAGTTGTCCTTGTACATTGATTATGAAGCCTTACTTATCAATATTAAATTCTGTATCTGAGTGTGTATTCTGTTACATGGATCTGTGTGTTTAACAACAGTACCACAATAAATAATTGTATGTTAACTATACAAAAAAACATTATTTTAATACTTTTGTATATACTTAATCTTTTTTCTAGTTCTTTTGTGGGAAATATATATGAGATAAAATTAGCCATTTTAACCATTTTTAAGTATATATTATAGTTCAGTGGCATTAATTATAATCACAATGTTGTGCTACCATCATCACTACCTATTTTCAAAACTTTTCCATCACCCCAAACAGAAACTCTGTAACCATTAAGCAATAACTACCCATTTACCTCCTTCCACTAGGCCCTAGTAATGTAATCTCTCTATATTTTATGTAAGTGGAATCATAGAATATTTGTTCTTTTGTATCTGGCTTATTTTACTTAGCATAATGTTTTCATAGTTCATTCATGTTGTAGCAGGTATTAGAATTTCATTCCTTTTATGGCTGAATAATATTCCATGTATGTATATATCATATTTTGTTTATTCATTAATCTGTTAATGGGTTACTTAGGTTGCTTCTACCTTATGACTATTGTGCTTACTGTTGAGTGAACATTGGTATACAAGTATCTGTTTAAGTACTTGTTTTCAGTTCTTTGGACTATATCTTACAGTGGAATTGCTGGGTCATATTCTGTGTTTAGCTTTCTGAGGAACCACCAAATTGTTTTCCACAGTGATTGCTTTTTACATTCTCACTAGCAGTGTATGAGAGTTCCAGTTTCTCCACATCCTTTTTTTTTTTTTTTAAATCCTCACCTGAGGATATGTTTATTTATTTTGGAGGGGGTGGGGGGAAATCGGTTGCCTTCCGCAGGCACCCAGACCAGGGATTGAACCCACAGCCTAGGTAGTGCCCTAATCAGGGCACAACCCTTTTTTGTATGGTACCACGCTCCAACCAACTGAGTCACCCAGCCAGGGTATCAGTGTGGTTTTGATTAGCATTTCTCTAATGACTAATGATGTTGAGCATCTTTTCAAGTGCTTATTGGCCATTTGTATATTTTCTTTGGAGAAATGTCTGTTCAAATTAAAACTTTTTGCCCATTAAAAATTTTTTTTTAGTTGTAGGAGTTCTTTATATGTTATAGTTATTAAGCCCTTATCAGATATATTATTTGCAAATATTTTCTCCCCCTCTGTAGGTTGGTTGTCTTTTCACTTTCTTGATAATGGTTTTTGATGCACAAAAGTTTTAAAATTCTGATGAAAACCAATTTATCTATTTTTTGTTTTGTTGCTCATGCTCCTGGTGTCATATCTAAGAGTCCATTGCCAAATTCAAGGTCATGAAGGTTTATTTATTCCTATGTTTTCTTTTCAGATTTTAATGGTTTTAACTCTTATATTTGTTATTGATTCATTTTTGAATTAATTTTTATGTACACGTCAGGATTTATTTCTGGACTCTCAGTTCTATTCCGTTGGTCTTTATGTCTGTCTGGATGCCAGAACCACACTGTTTGGATTGCTATAGCTTTGTAGAAGATTTTGAAATTGGGAAGAACAAAGTCAGAAAGTCTTCCAACTTTATTCTTTTTCATGATTTTTCTGGCTGTTCAGAGCCCCTTGAAATTCTATGTTAATCTGAGAATTGACTTTTTTCATTTCTTCAAAAGTGACTGTTGGAAATTTGATAGGGATTCTGTTGAATCTGCATATCACTTTGGGTGGTATTGATATCTTAACATCTTAACAGTATTAAGTCTTTTTTTTTAAATAATTTATTTATTTGTTTATTTATTTATTTTATTTTTTTTAGAGAGAGGGGAAAGGGAAAGAGAGGGAGAGAAACATCACTGTGTGATTGCCTCTCACTCGCGCCCCCAACTGGGGACCTGACATGCAACCTCGTAATGTGCCCTGACTGGGAATCGAACCAGCGACACTTGGCTCGCAGGCCGACGCTCAATCCACTGAGCCACAGCAGCCAGGGCTCTAAGTCTTTCTATCCATTAACACAGGATGTCTTTATTTATTTAGGTCTTTAAATTTCTTTCAGCAATATTTTATAGTTTTCAGTTATACAAGTTGGTTAAACTTATTCCTAGATAATTGTTTTTCAGTGCTATTATAAGTAAAAGTGATTTTTTTAAAATTTAAATTTATTTTTGATTTATAGAAAGATAAAAAGAGAAACATCAATTTGTTGCCCCACTCATTTATGCATTCATTGGTTGGCTCTTGTATGTGCCCTGACCAAGGATCAAACCTGGAACCTTGGCATATCGGGACGACGCTCCAACGAACTGAGCTACCCAGCCAGGGTGAAAGTGATTTCTTAATTTCCAACTTGGAGTGTTCATTGCCAATGTATAGAAGCAACTGATTTTTTGTGTGTGTTGATTTTGTAACCTACAACTTTGCCAAATTCATTTATTAGCTCTAGTAGCTTTCTTGTGGATTCTTTGGGATTTTCTCTAAATAGGGTCACATCATCTGTGAATGGAGATCATTTTACTTATTCCTTTCCAGTTTGGACCTATACTTAACAATCTTACATACTGTAAAACTTAGTGTTCCAGTTTTTAATGGTCATTTTTTTCATTATTTTTAGTTATTTTGAAAACTGTTTAAGTCTTAAATTGAGATACTATATATTGAAGAAAATACTTAAATGTTTATTAAGTTAAGTTTTTCTTTTTTTTCCATAGATTTGGCTAGCCAGTTGGCTGCTGAAAAATAATCCCAACAAACCTAAACTTTGTCACCATCCATTTGCAGAAGAACCTTGTTAAAATAAAGACCTCCAAAGAAAAATCATGAACAATCTCATTGTAAAAGGCATGCTTCTACCAAAATAAATACATAAATAAAATTAAAAAATAAAAACACCATAATTCCTAAGAGATTAAGTAATTACATGTGAAATATGTTATATCTTACAAATAAGTTTTAAAAGAATAATTGTGTTTTTTGCACCAGATAACATCATCTAAGGTAAAATATAGGTTTAGGTTATGATTCTTTTTTTTTAATCCTCACCTGAGAATATACGTTCATTGATTTTAGAAGAAGGGAGAGAGAGAAACATTGATTGATTGTCTCCTGTATGCTCCCTGACCAGGGATGAAACCTGCAACCTAGTTATGTGCCCTGACTGGGAATCAAACCACTGACCTTTTGGTGTACAGGACAATGCTCTAACCAACTGAGTCACCCAACCAGGACTGATTTTTTTTTTTTCTAATAAGAAAATTGTGCCCTGGCTGGTGTGGCTCAGTGGATTGAGCACCAGCCTGCGAACTGAAAGGTCACTGATTTAATTCCTGGTCAGGGCACATGCCCAAGTTGTGGGGCCAGGTCCCCAGCTGGGGGCATGCAAGAGGCAACCAATCGATGTTTCTCTCGCACAGTGATGTTTCTCTCCCTTTCTCTCCCTCCCTTCCCCTCTCTCTGAAAATAAATTTAAAAGATGTTTTTAAAAAATGAGAATTGTATTTATTGAGAGGCATTTAGAATGTCAACAAAACAACTAACTTTTGGGGAGGTATTACAAAGTGGTATTCAGCTAACAGAGCAGTAGTTAATTCATAGAAGATGCAGCAGAGAAAAATGAAGGTGAAAAAGCATCATCTTTATATAAAACTAACTTGTCCTACGTACCAGCAGGAATCTGCTTTAAACTTCGATGCCAATTTACAACTACTATACGGTACCAGGCAAGGTTAGTGGCTATTGAAAATACCACCAGAACAGAGCTAGCTAGCTTTTAACATATTCAGTCGTATGTTAACTACAAAAAAAAACAAACAAAAAAAACTATACAGCTTAAAAACAAGTCTTGTTTAGCCTTACATTTCATCTTTTTTTCTTTAGAAGGAGAGAGTAGTGTACAGAGAGGTTAAATGCTTTATAGACCATAAAAACTAGAACCAACTTATTTATCATCATCTTCTATCTCCTCTTCATTCTCTTCATCTTCCTTCTTTCCCTCTTTTTTCTTGCTTTTCTCTAGCCTTGATGACTTCCTTTTTTTGTTGCAGAGCCTTTTGCAAAAATATATATTTCATATCTTTCCTTCAGCTTAGCAGCTTGATGAACATGGCTGTCACCTGCAGCAGTGTTATTCCACATCTCTCCCAGTTTCTTTGCAGCAGTACCAATGGATAAAACAGGATGTTCTCTAGCAGACATAGTCTTTCACCTCTCAGCACTTTTGGAAAACTCTGAAGTGATTGAAGCATCTAAGTGCTTTTTCTTGTGCTCCTCCCAGAAAGTTTGCACAAATAATTCATATGACGACATTC
Source organism: Furipterus horrens (assembly GCF_987537825.1). Taxonomy (NCBI): domain Eukaryota; kingdom Metazoa; phylum Chordata; class Mammalia; order Chiroptera; family Furipteridae; genus Furipterus; species Furipterus horrens. The sequence continues at coordinate 75,622,291 of NW_028327180.1, forward strand.
TGCCTCTCAGCTTCTTAGGATGTCCTTTGCCTGTGTTTAGTTTTTCTTCCCTCAATGAGGCACAAAGTCACCCAGTGCCTGTCGAGCTCTCACTTGCCCTGGTGTCTCTATGTAGTTCATGTACTGCAGTGGTTGTCAGTTTAGGGTGTGATTTTTAACAATGATATAACATTAAGTAATAGAAGGCTGATCTAAGATGTTCCTATATATATATATATTTTTTAAGTTGGAGGAGTAAGAAATGGAATTTTACTTATGATATTTTCCCAAGCATGCATCTTATATCTACATGCACAATTAATGCACAGTTCATACTATTTAGTTTAAAAAGTGTAAGTATATAAACAATTATTTGATATAATGAAAATGGGCAGAACCAGGTTATGATTTTAACCAATCATTTATATTACTATTTCCTCAACATTAATAAGAGCCCTCCAAAGGTGACCAGTCACTGATCCTGATTTGCCTGGGACTTTCCTGGTTGTATCACTGAAAGTCCTACATCCTGGGAGGCACCTCAGTCCTGGGCAAGATGGAATGATTGGTCATTCTATCAAATAGTCCTTAGATTAGTGTTTCCCAATTATGTTTTTGTGCAGAGGTACTAGTTTTTAAAAAGTTATGAAATTATTTATTAAATTATAATTTATCTTTAAAAAATCCAGGTTGTAGCTGGCCTCATCTCTTCAAAAAGTCAATGTCGTTATAAAACAAAAAGTAGAAATGGAGGGGGGACTGTTATAGATTAAAAAGAGATTAAAGAGGCTTCTGGTCAAGATGGCGGCATACTTACCTCCTCCTAAAACCACATCAAAATTACAACTCAACTACAGTACTACCATCGTTCAGAACCACCTAAAATCTGGCTGAATGGAAGTCCTACAACTAGAGAATTAAAGAAGCCACATCAAGACTGATATTAATAGAGGCTAATAAGCCAGGACAAGTGGAATAGGGAAACTGAGACAGATAGTTAAACAGTCAAGCAGTTTACATCCATCTAGTAACTCAAAATTCTATCTCCCCTAACCAAGGACATTTAAGAGTAAATGGTTTATACTTCTCCCCAACTAGAGGGTAAGTAGCTTAAATCACCCTACTCAGGGAGATATAGATAACAGAAATCCAATTAGTGCCATTTGTGCCAACCACACCTCAGGATGGGTGAAGTCGAAGGGATAAATCTCATTTTGGTGCATCAACATAAACCTGATGAATATTCTATTGAGATCCTCCCCTAAGACATTCCCTAAAAACTCTCAAGATGAAGGACCCAGTGCGTACTCTCCCTCTCGGCTAACCTTGGCTTCCACTTCCTGGGAGGCCCCAGAGCCAGCACACCCAGTAGACAGCTTTAGACCACACAAAGTACCACCATCCAATAACCTCCACAAGTGACACACTCAAGGGGCAGACTCAGTGAGCACCACAGCCCTGCTGAAATAAGTCCTGCACTGTGAAGTGGGCCCCTACACAGCTCATCCTCTATAGTGGTCAGAGGTCAGTTGTCAGTGGTCACAGTTAGTCCCTGTAGCTGATCTGCCTAGGGGTAAATCACTCCCACTGATGTGCCAAGAACACTCAAGGCTCAACTACAAGAGGAGGGTGTACACAGCTGCACAAGGGACACACCTTGAGTACTCAGCTTGGGTAATAGGCGAAGCTGTGCTACTGGACCCTGTTGAATACCTACTACATTAGGCTTCTCTACCAAGCCCGGTAGACATAGCAGCTCTACCTAATAGATAGAAACAAATACAGGGAGGCTGCCAAATAAGGAGACAAAAAAAAAAAAAAAGTGTCCAAAATGAAAGAACAGAACAAAATTCCAGAAAAAGAACTAAATAAAATTATGACAAGCAATCTACTAGATGCAGAGATGTTCAGAGAACTTCAGCATAAAAAATGATCAATCACAAATTAAGAATAATTTACAGCAAATCAGTAGAGCAGATGAAGTTGAGAATCAAATTAGCAATTTGGAATATAAGGAAGTAAAAACACCCAATAAGAACAGCAAAAAGAAAAAGAATCTCCCCAAAGAGGATAGTGTAAGGAGTGTTTAGGACAACTTCAAGCATACCAACATTTGCGTCATGGGATGCCAGAAGGAGAAGGTACAGAGCAAGAAATTGAAAACCTATTTGAAAATATAAGGACAGAAAACTTTCCAAACTTGGTGAAGGAAATAGAGATACAAGTCCAGGATGTTCAGAGAGTTCCAAACAACCTGAACTCAAAGAGGCCCACATGAAGACACATCATAATTAAAATGCCAAAGGTCAAAGAGAATCTTGAAAGTAGCAAGAGAAAAACAGTACCTATAAGGAAGCTCCCATAGACTGTCAGTTGATTTCTCAACAGAAACTTTGCAAGCCAGAATGGGTTGGCAAATGATGGAAAGCAAGGACCTACAACCAAGATTACTTTACTCATTAAAGCTGTCATTTAGAATTGAAGAATATATAAAGAGCTTTCTAGACAAGGAAAAGCTAAAGGAGTTTACCACCAACAAACCAGTACTACATGAACTGTTAAAGGCTCTTCTTTAGGAAGAAGAAGAAAATAAATAATAATGTGAACAATAAAATAGCAATACATATCTATCAACAAAAAATCTAAAAAAGTAAATGAACAAGTAGAACAAAAACAAACTCAGATACAGAAAACATTTTGACGGTTGCTAGATGAGAAGATAGTTGAGGAAATAGGTGAAAAAGGTGAAGGAAATAAGTATAAATTGATTGTAACAGAATAGTCATCATGGGGATATAAAGTACAGCATAGGAAGTACAGTCAATAATATTCTAATAATTATGTATGGTGTCAGAAAGGTGCGAGATGTATTGGGATGACCACTTCATAAGTTATGAAATGTCTAATCACTGGGGTGTATACCTGAAACTAATATGATAATGTATGTCAACTGTAACTGAAAAATTAAAAATGATTTAAAGAAAGATACTAAAGAGACATCTTAACCACATGTATTGATTAGATCTTAATTGGATCTTGTTTTTTAAAAAAAAATCTATAAAAGACCTTTGGGGGACAATTAAGGAAATTTAGATATGGACTAAATGGTACATACTATTATGGAATAATTGCTAAATTTTATAGGGTCAAAATGATATGGCTATAAAAGGAGAATGTCATTATATTAATGTAATGCAGCCTGAAATATTTAGAGGTAAAGTTGTTGATATTTGCAACTTATATTCAAATGTTTCAGCAAGAAAAAATATTTACGAATTTTTTATTGATTGATTTTAGAGAGACAGGAAGTGGAAGAAAGAGAGAGAGCCATCAGTTTGTAGTTCCACTTAATTATGCATTCATTGCTTGATTCTTGTAAGTGCCCTGACTGAGGATTGAGCCTGCAACTTTGGCATATCAGGATGATGCTCTAACCAACTGAGCTACCTGGCCAGGACTGGAGACAGAAATATTTTTATATTGTATAGATAAAGCAAAATTAGCAAAATATTAACAATTGATCAATCTAGGGTACTTGAATGTTCATCGTACTATTCTTTTTTAATTGATTGATTTTAGAGAGAGAGGGAGAAATATTGATTTGTTGTTCCACTTCTTTATTCATTCCTTGGTTGATTCTTGTATGTGCCCTGACCAGGTATCGAACCCACATTCTTGGTGTATCTGGAGGATGCTCTAACCAACTGAGGTAAACAACCAGGGCTCATTGTACTTTTTATTGAACTTTGCTGTATTTAAAATTGTTTATAAATGAAGTTGGGGGAAAAAAGAGTAAAGATTTGACTGTCATTACTGTAACTAGTGGTAAAATGATCACATCATTCATAGGAGATATCATAGATCTCATGTTTTGATATAAACTGAAATATACCAATCACCTATGATATTGGGTACCTTACAATTATTAAATCTTTAGGTCAAACTTAGAGTTTATATTAACATAGGAGATATAGTGAGCACACCTAAAGGACACCATGAATCAGCAACCAGAAAAATTCAGAAGACAGATGTTTTACAGAACAGCTGTCCTGATCTTTTAAAAAAATTGGTATCATGATAAAAGGGGCTATTTTTGGTTAAAAGAGAAATAAGATATATAATCAGAATCAATACTTGTTTCTAGATTGGACCTTGGATTAGGCAGACAAGCTGCAAAGGACATTTTTGAGACAACTGGGAAGATTTGAATCCAGATGAGATGAAAATTTATTGCCTTTGAGGATAAAGAGTGTTAAGTGAAAAAAATATGTCACAAAGAATGTTTACAGTGTGTTCTCACTTTGATAAAATATGTGTAGTGTGTACATGTGTGTATGTAATAAGATATAGAAGGATACCCACTCAAATGTTATCATCTATAATCTCTGGATGATGGCATTATGCTGTTTTATTTTTCTTATTTTTGCTTAGCTGTATTTAAATTTTTTCTATGGTGTTCATGTTAAGTACTTTTGTAGTTTTTCTTATTTTTAAGAATTAAAAAGACGAACGTCTTAATGGATGTACATTTTCAAAGTGCTGGCAATATTTTTATTAATAGACCGACTTGAAGCTATTTATGGCCAAAATGTTTAGCAAGTTTTCAGTGCTGGCATTTATCTGAAATTTTGGGCATATTCCTCCGGAGACAGATGTGCCTGCCTGCTGTATTTCAAAACCCCTTTAGCTTCAGTGTTGAGAAGACAAACTAAAATCTGGGTCTTTTTGTTTTTGTTTTTTATATAGAGCCAAACTTCTTTTTTTTTTTAAAGATTTTATTTATTTATTTTTGGAGAGAGGGGAAGGGAGGGAGAAAAACATCAATGTGCGGTTGCCTCTTGCACGCCCCCAACTGGGGACCTGGTGTGCAACCCAGGCATGTGCCCTGACTGGGAATCGAACCAGTGACACTTGGTTCACAGGCTGACACTCAATCCACTGAGCCACACCAGCCAGGGCTAAAATCTGTTTTTTTAAAGTCCTAAGTTTCTACTTTAATAAACTAGAAAAAAAGATAAAACTGAACAAACCCAAAGTAAGCACAAAGGAAGGAAGTAATAAAGACAAAAAATGAGAACAGATAAATACTATACTAGAGAAAATCAATAAAACCAAAAACTAGAAAAAAATTTTTTCTTTTTAATCGTCGTCGTCGGCAGCCGTCCGTCTCGAGAGACGATGGTGTAGCTTCTTAAGAGCTGAAGCTACAGAGCCTGGGCAGGGTGATATGGAGGGTCTGCTGTTGCCCATGCAGCAGACCCCCCCTCTCTTCGCAGCTGAAGGGTCCAAGGGAAAGACGGAGTCAATACAGCTTGGCTTCAGGTGCGCCGCAGGAGTTGCCGGTGTTGACTACAACGTCAAACCGCCTTAGGGACTCCGGCTCCGAATTTTCTGTCGGGGTTTACTCCCTTAGCCTTTCCCCCGAAGAGGTATGCCGCAAGGCAGCGGAGGTTTTTTGGAATCAGAGTTTTCCTTCTCTGATGTGCCCTGACTGGAAGATCGAACCAGCGACACTTAGCTCGCAGGCCGACGCTCAATCCACTGAGCCAAACCAGCCAGGGTTTCTTTTTAATAATCAAAAGCTTATTTAGAAAGTGAGCCCTGGAAGAAGTGAGCCAAGTGGGCTTAGGAAACAGGTTACAGAGGCAAAATAAAGGCCATTGGAGCTTAGGAGAAAAAAAGGCTAATAAGCCCTGGCTGGGTGGCTCACTCAGTTCGTTGAAGTATTGGCCTGTACCCCAAATGGTACAGGTTGGATCCCTCCTTTGGACACATACCTAGATTGTGGATTTGATCCCAGTTGGTGCGCGTACAGGGAAGCAGCCAAATGAAGTTCTCTCTCACATCGATGTTTCTCTCTCTCTCTCTAAAATCAATGAAAACTTATCCTTGGGTGAGGATTTTTTTTTAAGTGATATGAAAGAAAGAAACGAAGAAAGAAAGAAAGAAGAAGAAGAAAAAGCAATGGAAACACACCAGGAGAAGAAGGGGGAGATAGGCGGAGGCCTCTTCAGAGAGAGAAGGAGCACTCTGATCTATAAAATCTTAATCTCCCAAAAACCATGGTTAGCTACCAAGAAGCTGGTGGCAATGCCTTATCAGTATGCATGTCGTTAGGCCCGAGGGTCCCTCCACCCTGTCAGGGAGTGCTAACCTTCTCTCCTTTCATACAGCATTAAAGTCTTAAGGCTAGATAATAGATTGCTATATTTTGAGCAATGGCCGAGAATACATAGGAAAAAGCAAATGGATTTTCAATGGGGTTTCCGTGGAACAGCTTCAGGAGGTCATTTTCACCATAAGAGCCTCCTCTTGTGGAAAAAGGAGGCCCCGTTGTATATAGCAAAATAATTCCATACTGGAAGTCATCTCTGCCTTTTTTTTTTTTTAATAGAGGGAAAAACAGAGAAAAAAGACTAATTTGAGATGTATTTTGGAGATAGAATAGACAACAATACATGCACATGGAAAATAATGTAGTTAGCCACAGGATTATTTAATTCTAGACACATTTGAGATCACTATGTCATGGTGCAGAACTGGAAAGTGAATAGGGTGAATAGGAAAATGAGAAGACCGCCTTCTTGTTTACTTCCTAGGTAACTACGAAGGGGAGAAGACCGCATTCTGACATAAACTGTACTGCATACACACTTGTATCATTAAATGCTGGTGACTTAATGCATTTCTTTCACACTGGGTGTTGTATCCTAGTTAATCCAGATTCATCACTTAGTTCCTTTCTCCAGGACTCAAAGTGCTCAAAGAAGAAAGCAAGCATGAAGTTCTCCTATGACTTGAAACTAAGCAGAAGTTTATATTCTTCTTCTTTAGAAGTTTAGATCTGGGGTGAAGCCCCCCTCTTCCCAGGCTTCTTGCCAGCCCTCTTATACTTAGCCAAGAAATATGGAACATGTTTCACCCGTGCGTACCACCTCAGCTTCTGGTTGGGGTCACGGAGGGGACTGAAGAGTAAAATCAAGCTTCAAGAAGAGAACCCAGGGCAATAGTTTACCTGCCCTGGTTTAAGGGTGCCACAGATTAGCTTGATTTGAAAGAGTCACAGATAGTTTTGAGAAGTACCCTCCCAGCTCAGAAATACTGCGATTTCTCTTATGCAGGTAACTATAAGAACTGTTTAGATTAAGCTTTGATTTTTTATTGAGATGGCTCAACTCTGCTATTTCTGTGACTTGAGTTGCTTCTCTTGGATTCTTTATTTTTGTTAGTCCCCTCACTAATAACATTTCTTATACTAATTTGGGACCTTTCATTTAAGATCCATAATTGCTTTCCGAAAGTTAATTAAATCTCAGAAACTCCCAGGCTTACAGAGTTTACTAACTAAAGGTAGAGTCCAATGATTTCTGGCATCATCACATGGAGACTGCAAATGAGATAGCTTTCTCCCGCCTCACCAAAGCACATGACTGAAGAAAAAGATCTCCGTGGAGTAGTTATGCGCAGCTTTCCTATTAAATTAAGTAGACCATTCAGTCCATTGGAAAGGGGAGATGACTAAGCAAAATGATGTTTGTCTATTTTCCTGCTTCCAAGGTGACCCAGAAAATGCTCTCCCCCATCCACTGCTGTGATTGATGCCTTTTGTTCCCAGGCCAAATTGTTTTTATAGCCCACCCCCTGCCAGCACTTTCCAAAGTGCCACTGCCATCAGCTCCAGAGGGAGCCCTTCCTCAGGCTTCCTGGCCAGCAGCTGCACTGCGGTGGCAGGCAGCGCGGAATGGGGGAGAAAGCAGCTTGCAGACAAATGGGCAGCTGATCAGACCAACAGCCCCATCACTAGAATCTTTTTTTTTTTTTTTTTTACTTGCCTCATCTGCATTTCTTGGTTGAGGTGTAGGGAATGCTCCTTGGAAAATTATGGTTCATAAGGTCTATCAGAGCAACCTCAAATTCCCTACTTCTTTTTTTTCAAACTAAGTTGGCTCATTCAGCCCAATATTGTCAAATCATTACAGACTTTACAGATATTAAAAGCACTATAAGGAAATATTATGAACAACTTTAAGCCAATAAATTTGACAAATTAGATGGGATAGGCAAAATCCCTTGAAAGACACAAATTACCAACAATGTGTTATCCTAAACTACAATTTCGGGATCCTTCTTTAAAATTGTCTATCATCAGAGTGTGGATCTTTCTCTGTGTTCAGCTCTTTTATTTTGGAGCTCTGCTGAGCTTAAATAGCATTCTCAAGGCTACTACTAGGATCTGGGCACAAGTTTTTTAATTGTGGTTTGGAGTTAGGCTATTTTATAAGAATAAGCACCTTAAGGGCTACTAAATCTTAATTAGGACTGTAAGATCCTGATCCTTCTGGGTGGCCTTTATGTTGGGGCCAGAATGACAACCTCTCTGGACTTTATCTAGTGTTCCTGGTCCTTGCCAATGTGAGAACATTTCAAGGAATCTTTAACATATATATGTGGTTTAGAGCCTCTTGCACCATAAAATGGTTAGACAAGGACCAATATAAAACAATCAGCCTACAGTGAGATTGAAGCTTTGGAAACAAGCACATCCTTTTCAGTGGTGCTTGTTTTTATAATGTGTCATTTAGCAAATGGACTGTGAAGAATTGGTCATGCCAAACTTCTAAACACCTGATGACTGGCTACAGACTAAATATTCCAGTGAAAATTTTAACTTTAAAGCTTCATTCTTTCAAAGTTCAATTAAAATAAAATACTATAGTTAACAGGACTTCCAAATTCTAGTCCACTTTAACTTATTTGCCCCTTTCAGCGATACATGTTCAACACATAAATGGCAAACCATTATGAGTTGCTTCATGCCTCTCAGGAATGGTTTGAGAAAATGGTAATATTTGAAACCACTGTTTTCTTTGTGGTGAGAAACAAAATATACTAAGTAAAAATGTAATATTGTTAGGGTATTACCCTATTGGTGAAATCACATTGTTACAGCCCTCTTTCTGTTACTAACGTGGTAGGTCCCAAGCTGAACACACCATTGCATGTAGGAAGCCAAATCCTTTATTTTACCTTCCTATAGACTAGGGTGCCCCACCTGCCCTCTCTGGGATCCCCTATCTCTGGAACCGGCCAAGCTGCCCTCTTCACTGGATCCTGTGCCAGTAAACTGTACTAATTCATTTTTTAAAAATTAAGTGTAGTTAACCCTGGCCAGGTGGCTCAGTTGGTTGGAGCATCATCCCTTGCAACAGAAGTTTGTGGGTTCAATCCCAGATCAAGGCACATACCTCGGTTGTGGGTTTGAATCCTAGTGGGGTGCATACAGAAGGCAACAGACTGATGTTCCTCTTTCTTCTCCTTCCTCTCTCTCTAGAAAAAAAAATTAATAGAACATATCCTTGGGTGAGGATTCAAAAAAAATAAGTATAATTGACACATAGGGTGGGGCAAAAGTAGGTTTACAGTTGTTCATATGGAAAATAATACAATAATAAATAATGATATAAGAATAAACTGTTTTGCATACTCATGACTATAAGCCTACTTTTGCCCTACCCTGTACAATATTCTATTGGTGTCAGGTGAGTGTGGCATTCCTCCACATAGGCTGCTATAAAGATTTTGAAATTATGAAACACATTACAGAGTGAAGGAGTTAAAAACAGTGTACTAACATGCTTTCTTCCTGTTCTGTTGACCAGGAGACTCAAGTTGAGTGGACAATACCCCTACTGAAAACAAATTTGCTACTTCCATTGGACAGCTAGGTATGAAATTAATTCTATTTTGTGACAATCAACAGATACTTATTGAGGATCTAGTGTGTACCTAATATGGGGAAAAATAATTTGTTTGTTTGCCTGGCATTCAGGGTTTCCACAGAGTGGCCCATGCTTATCTTTCCAACCTTATCTCTCCAGAACCTGACTTTATGGACACTGCTGTAGCTAGAGTGGTCTATTTGCTCACCTTGCTCATTTCTACCTCTGTATACTTGCTAAAGTTTTCTTTTCCTTACTTCTTCTCTCCCACATCACAAATGCTGGCAGCCTTTCCTACTCTTTTATGCTATCCCTAGCCTAGAAGATAATATGCTGTAATTTCACTCTAATACATGCTTATCTCTTGTGCCTGTGAACTAGTCATGGTTAATTTCTGACTTCTTTGGCACTTAATAATATACTGCTTTGATATAATGTAGTGAGCAATATGGTAAAATGGCATTCAGGAACAGCAAAGCAGTTTTGTATCATAACTCCATGACTTCCTAGTTCTGTGACCAGGGAAAAGGTTGCTTAATCTCACTCATTTTGTTTCCTCCTCTATAAACTGGGATAACTAACAGTAGTGCCTACCTCATGGGGTTCTTGGGAGGGTTAAATGTAATGATATATGTAAAAGTACCTGACAATGTGTGGTGGTACAGAAAAAGCACTCAGTCAATGTTAGCTATTATTGTTTACCTCATGTAGTTTTAACTTATTTATATATGGATTATGTTCCTGTCATTAACGGAAGTATTACTATCTGTTCCTATTATGTGCCAAGCACTATGTTAGGCACTTTCACCTATATTATCTTACTTAATCCTCAAAACAATCCTGAGGTTAAAGTAGTTTGATGTACTGTAGAAGCTATAACTGGGAATTATTAGAGCCAGGGTTTTTAACTAATTATGCTTGTTTCTAAAGCCTTTCCATTACTTCATGGTGGTTTTTCATAGACATGGGAAACTTCTCATTTTCCTCATAGATCCAACTAAGTTCTGAGTACAGTCAAATTTATTCACTTCATGGATTTATTGTATATAAATCAAGGGAGTAAAACACAGAGCTTTTCTCAGTTTGTGCTATTGCTTTTTAATGGTTGATGACAACAGGTTCTCTTCTTTCATCACTAGAAAGAGCCACCAAATCCCCTTCATTCTCCATGTTACCAAAGGTATAAATGCCTTTATTTGCACTTAACTACTGTTTGCTCTTGCTCATTTGCTTTAAACACACACACACACACACACACACACACACACACACACACACCTTTACCATTTAATTTTAAACCACCTAATTGAACCCCTTTATTTATACTTGAAGCAAGCGAGGCTCAGGGTAGCTGAGAAATGCCCAAGGTCACACATGAAGCTAATGGCTGATGGTCTGGGTTCCTGGCTCACATCCAGAATGACACTCATTATGCCGGGAGCCCCTTGAGAAGCAGTACTTGAAAACGTTGTTGTCATAAGCAGTTGAGAACCTCAACCTGCAGTCTTATTTGTGGGGTTAATGTAATAACAAGCTCTTTTTAAATATAATATACAAATAAGCTTCCTTCAGCACAAAGTTCAAATTAGTGAAGCCTAATCATAAGACTATATGTACATGAAGAACATCTGACTGTTGCTACTTTACAGGCTATTTGTTTCTAGAAACCAGAAGTAGTTCTAATTTATTCTGCGTGGCAATTGGCACAGGACATATTCGAAAGCCAGAACTGTCAGGATAGAGAAAGTTAAAGGCTCAGAATAGAATTTGAAAATTTGAAAAAAAAATTGTGAATATCTAAGGCAATCTAATCCAATTCACTTCTTTTTATAATAAAGAGATCGAAGCTCAGAAAGTAATTACATGGCATTATAGCAAAATTTGTGGCAAATCAGCATCACATTCCCCACAAAACTGAATTGCCTGCCTTGATTACCTGAAAATCAAATTGGGTCAATAGTCTCAGAAGATTGCATGAATAAATCCTTTGGGAAAACTATAAGACAACCTTTAGGGAACTAAAACATTACCTTAATTTCTTTTGGAACATGAACCTCATTATTATTCAGGCAACTTGATGCATGTACAGATTTTCTTGGCTCTTTGATCATCCTTATGTGTTACTGGCTGAATTGTTTTTTCATCAGAAACATACGAATTCAGAGAGAAAAATGAAATTTTCTTAGCTAATGAAAATTTTGAAAAGCTCCAGACTTTGATCTATTCTAAAGTGGCTTCAGTTTTTCAGCAACTTCTAGACATGGAGAGGAATCAGAATGGACTTGGATCATCCTTTAATTATCTTCTAATATCTTAGTCATTGAGGCAACAGGAATACCTGGCTGTTCAATAGAATTTTAACAATATTTTCATCTTCACTGTTTTCTTTAGGTTGTAGGTTGTGTAGGTACACATATTGGAGCCCAGAGTCTAAGAGAAATTTTGTATTATTATTTTTTAAAGGCAGAACCATGTTCTTTTTTTTTTTTTTTAAGTTGATTTTGGCAAGGGGAAGGGAGAGATTGAAAGAGAGAGAAGGACATCTTGATCTGTTGTTCCACTTACCTATGCATTCACTGGTTGATTCTTGTATGTGCCCTGATCAGGGATCGAACTGACAACCTTGATGTATCCAGAGTTGATACTCCAACCAACTGAGCCACCTAACCAAGACTGTATTATTGTTATTTTTTAAAGAAAATTTATTCTTTTCAGTTTGTGTTTCTATAGATTCCGGCAAATTTTTCTATCACACCACACTGCTGGGTCTGAAGAAATCATTCATATTCTCAGCCCAGCCCTGTCCTTCAAACTCTGGAAATAATTTAGAGTCAACCTCAGGACACTGGTGAGTGTGAGAAGTTCATGAGGAGTGGGACGATGCCAGGTCTAAAAGATCTCATGGAGCTCCCTGCCAAACTAGCCAGGGATTAACCCCATCGGTTCCCAGCTGTCTTGCTGCTGTCCTGTTAATCTATGGAATTGACCAACTGAGTTTGACCATGACTGTCTTTGTTTTGCAAAACAAAATCGGTAAAGCAGGCCTCATGCTGACTGACTGAATGGTGTCATCAACCCAATTCAAGGGGTGCCACAAAAGCAAGGAAATGAAACTTCAATTTCCTCCTCATGTTAAATAATAGCTTATCATACCAATTATGACCCTCCTGCAGCTCAGGGCAAAGTATTTTATTGCTTTTTTGGTGAACACCAATAAACCACTCTCTCCTTCCATGTTTTCCTCTAAGCCCAATTCCTACCCCACCCCTGATTAAGGCTCATTGGAAAAGGCAGTGCTCTGTTGTCAAGGGTCAGAGAACCAAAGCCTTCGTTTTTTACCCCCACCAAACTGTCATGGTTTTACATTTATCCCAGGAAGCACAAGATTTGTTTTAAGACAAAACATAAACAAACAAACAGGAGTGGGTGTGGAGGGGAGCCGTTCTGTCTTCAGAGCTCCTTCCACTATTTGGATGAGCTTTGCTTCAGTTCTGGGCCAGACAGACATTGGCTGGTTTGATCCCTGTGTTCCCACTGCTTCTGTATACACCTCCATTAGAATGTTTATCACACCGCATAATTATGCACACAGGTCTGCTTTCCTTCTTGATTGGGAAGGACTCTGTCCCTTCATCTTTACATCATCAGCAGGCACCTAGCATAGTCCCTGACCCATAAAGGCATTCATTGAATGAACAGTGATGGAGGCCCCCACAAAGGTTACCTCATCTGTTTCCCTATCTGCCAGAAGTCTGTACCTATCTATTCTCAGAATCAAAATGAGGTTCAGTTGCTCAGCTTCCTATCTGGGCACTTGCGGATATTAATGAGAGAGGTGCGGTGTTTCTTAGGACTTGGACCTGTGCCCTCTTCCCTTTACTTCCTACTCTTCTTAGGAAATTTCATTTACTCCCATGGCTTCAGAAGCTATCTCTATATTGGTGACTGCTAAATTGTCTCTCCATCTCAAATTTCTTCTCTAATTTGTTATCCAGCTTTCCCACACTTAATATCCAAGTGTCTGCTTAAGATCTCTATTTGCATGTCTCAGAAAAATTTCAAAGTTAACATGCTTAAAATGGATCTCTTGATTCCCATCTTTCTATTAGCCCCACTCTGGTTCTCTCTCTGATTGCCTATGTCCATAAACAGCACCACCTGCCACTCAGTAACTGAAGCTAGAAAACTGGAAGTCACCTTAGATCACCCAGCACATCCAATCCATCAACCAATTTTATTGGCTCCATCTATTTCATACACACTCTTCATCTTCCCTCAACCTCTCCATCCACTGTCTACCTTAGTCCAGGCCACCAGCCGCTCTTGCCTGGCCTAATACAATTGCATCCTTGTCGTTAGGCCTCTACACTTGCCTCTCTCCAGCTCACTTTCCATAAAGCAGACAGTATGAATTTTCTTACAAAGTAGATAGGAGCCTATCACTGCTCTGCTTAAAATCTTTTAATTGTTTCCCATTTCTCTGCAACAAAATTCTGACGTTTTACTATAACCAACTGGATCTTGCATGATCTGGCCCCTGCTTACTTTTCTAAGTTCCTCTCATGCCACCACATGCAAACCATGCTCTAGTGACATCAAACTTTGATCATGTCCTGGAATCTTCCAAGCTGTTTTCTTCTTTGTGCCTTATAGCTCACTAATGCTTCTCTCTGGAATATTCTGTCTTGCAGCTCTTATAACTGGTTCTGGTTCATCCTTTGGGTACCAGCTTAAATGTCAACTTTACAGAGCCTTCTCTGACTACTTTTTCTAAAAATGTTGCTGCCTTACTATAAGAACCCCACTTATTTCACCATGACACTTATCTAAGTCTGTAATAATTTATTTTTTTACTTGTTCATTGCATATGCCCTCCATGAGGGCAGAGACCTTGTCTGTGTCATGAACTTCTTCACCCGTTGCCTATCTATGTCTGTACCTATTTATTGTGTAGATTCTCAATAAATATTTATTAAATGAATGTATGGATGAAGTGGGTTATAAATAGGGGGACCATATAATTATTATCAACTTTTCATAGTGGAAGGAGGGACAATTACAATTATACTTGGAATAACAGGCATAAAGTATGAAGTGATAGAAAGAGCGCTGGGTTTCCAGAGATATCAGAAGTCAAGGTGACTCTGGCTTTGTGTCCTACAACATTTTTATTCAGGTGAAGCCAAGTTAAGGGGAATACCAAGGAAGGAAAGAAGGCTATGTGCAGTGAAGGGTAGTGTATAGGGGGAAAGGGCTGACCTTTGCCTTGAGCTTAAAAGGTAATGGTGTGTTTGGGAACCTCATATATTCTCTCTATCTCTCTTTTATAAAAAATATAGCACATCCAAGCTTTCCCCCATCAGGTACGTGTTTGAGTTACTGCCCAGCTGGTTGGTCCTAAGAGTAAGGAGTTAAGAGTATAGAGCCCCTCCCCCAGAGCAGAGGGCCTACAGGTTGCTTGAACTTGGAATTGGGAGACCTGAGATCTATCCTCAATTTAACCTTTAACAAGCCAAATGACCTTGGGCAAATTGTTTTCCCTCTTCTGTAAGGTGAGAAAATTGTAGAGAATGATTTCTAAGGTCTCCTCCTCCTCTAATATTTCATGATTTGTACACTTACACCATCTTTGGGCAAGATTGTTTAATGTCGGGAGGGCACTAACCACCCACCACATGTGGAGTGTTGTAAGAGGCCTGCAGAGGCACTGAGAGGTGTGATGTGACCCTCCTTCCGAGGACAAGACTTGTCAGCCCTATTGTTGAGACATAGAAAAGTACATAATGCCTAGATGTCAAAGGCAGCGATATTTGGATCCCATCGAACAAAAGGCAGTCAGTATCAAGGAGCAGATAGACCTCAAGAAGGAAGTGTTCAGAGTTGGAGAGGCAGTAGGTAGGGCAAAGGTATTTCAGAGAGGGAAGTGGTCTCAACCGGAATACAGACATTGCATAGGAATGATATACGCAAGGAACTGTCATAACCTGATCTGTCTGGAGCTGAGAAAGCAAGGGATAAAATTGGAAGAGCAAATTAGGAGCAGTTACCTCTGGGAAGGATAGTGGGCTGGGGGAAGAAGGGAATGCAGGTAATTACTTACTTTTTTGTCTATTTACTTCTAAATTATTTGAATTTCTATGAGAATATATTCATAGAACAAAAATTTTTAATGTTACAATAAGATACTGTCAAGTTTAGGAGACTTAAAATGTCTGGCCAAAGAATTAGAATTTTATTCTCTAGGACATTGCATTTTTAAAAAATCAGGTCATGATGAATTGAATGTATATGGTCTGGTAGTCAGATAAATATGGTAACACTGAGTTTGGTGGAGAGCTGAGAGGCAAAATACCAGTTATTGAATTTGTGTGAAAATCAGATACAAGGTACAATAGGCAGTCCAGAGTGGAGGCAAAGGTAATGGAGAGGAGGGGATAGGTTTGGGGGACAAACCAAAGAAAGACGACTAAATATGGAAAGTTCAGCAGAAGGAGGCATCAGGGATGACTCAGAAGTAAGCCTCAGGCACTGAGGGTGCCATTGACCACTGATGGAAATGGAGAAGTCATCAGAGAAAATCAGTTCTATCACTCAAGTAGAAATGGCCAGTGAACATAGTAGAGCTGCAGTGCTTAGCACTTGCACAGAGATGGGGATTTAAGAGTCATCAGTGGAGAAATAAAACTGGAATGTCTTTTTTAATTTATTGATTTGAGAGAGAGACATCAATTTTTTGTTCCATTTATTTATTCATTCATTGGTTGATCCTTGTATGTGCCCTGACTGGGGATCGAACCCAGGGGTATCATGACGATGCTCCAATCAACTGAACCACTTGGCCTGGGTAAAACTGGAATTTTAGAGTACGTAACTTCTCCATGGGTGAGAGCAGAGAAAGAAGTATGTCCTGATGGTCAAGTTCATATTCATGCCACCACACCACCCCAAGCCCCTAGCACAGGAGGATTGTGATGATTGAGATCCCAGCTGATGGAGCTGAGGATTAAGACTACTTGGCTGAAATGGACGGGGTTAGAAATGAACCTGGACAAATGGAAAATGCAAGTGGAACCTCATAGGACCATCAGAGTTCTGTGACAACTAAGAATAGGTAGATTCTTCAGGTACTTGAGGGCAAAGAGGTGATGGCAGTTGAGGCTTGAGAAGAGTTCACACCCACAAACTTCTCCTAGAAACCCAAAGTAGAATTCATTTGAAGACAGTATAAGAAAAAGAGTGTGAGAGAGAACTAGTGGGAAACTGGAGTAATTAGAGTTACTTAGCTTGGAGAAAAGAAGTGTTTGAAGGCCTGAATCCATGAGAGGTCCTAGAAGATTTCGTAGGTATAAAATATAGCAGCGCTGATTCTGGTTAGACATGCAGCAAATGTCCTAACAAGCACTCCCAGCAAGGAAGAACTGGCTTCCTTCTCCTTGATGGTATTTCAGAGCACTGTACAATGTGCTTCTCTCCCTTCAGCTTTGGATTGAGAGCTCTCCTGTTAAGGACCAGGTGGTTGAATCAGGTGATCTGGTATAGTCTGCAAGAATTTCTTGGTGATGAAATGACAAGGGATCTTCTCAGATCACTGAGTTCCATTTAGGTCTGCACAGGTACCTGAGGCTCTGAAAGGAACATGGGAATAAATTTGGACACGTGATGCACCACCGGGCCTTTCCCTTACCCACATCCCATTTGCCTCCTACCTCCTACCCAGCCCCACTTTCATTACTCACACTTTCCCTATTCCCTCACTGGCCAAATTTAGTCTGAAGCTTCCTACAGCCCTGGCCTAATTTCCTTAATACTTCCCACTGGTCATCGTACATTGCTATCCTGATGAACAGAGCAGCCTGACAGGGTGGGCAGAGGACCAGCCATTGACAGTGTTCAGGGCCCTGGAATCTAGTATTACATCTTTAGCTCTCTCACTTGGTGATCCTGAGTGGGATTAGGTGGTCTGGTGCTCTAGTCCTACCAAATGTCTTTAACCTCTTCTTTGCTCTGGTCCTCGCTTTCATTTCATTTTCTCCAACACAAACATCTAGGCTCTAAGTCACCGTCTTTTGTGATCAAGAATTACAAGTAGTTTGTGATCTGGGGCTAGAAATTTGCCTTTCTCCGAATCCTGTTTTTCCTTCCTTTGTCCTCTAAAATAAACACCCCTCCTTTGGCATTCCTTTTGAAACTTTGACCTCTAATATAGACCATAAAGGTTAGCCTTTTTCATTGAGTAGCCCCTGAGAAGCAAGATTCTGCTCTCCCAAGTCAGCAGGAGTCAGGTTATCTGCTTTATCATTCTAAAGAAGGCCTTTGCAAGTCAAAAGTTAGGTTTCTTCATTCTGGAGCAGGCTGAGAAATGTGACTCTTTTATTTACAGAAGAAGGAGGAAGAGGACACCTTTCACTGCATATGAATGGTAGTCATTCCACAAAGCTGTCAATACTGTAAAGATTATGGCTGCAGATCCCTGGGCTCCCAGAGTGTAACTGGTGTTTAAATGAGTGTTGGTAGCAGGTCTGAATTCAAATCCATATCCCTTGTGTTTAATTTTAGGTTGTGTGCTTAACTTCTCTGAGTCAATTTCCTCAGTAGTAAGAGGGGAATAATTTTAACATTTTAAATGGATTGGTTTGAGGATTAAAGGAGATAATACATATTAAGTATGTAACAGTAGGTATTCAGTCACTTCCTTTCCACCCTTACCTGTATGATAACCCACCAGCAAGCCCTGAGGAAATTGGCAGGGCACCATAGGACACTCTCGAAAAAGGAGTCCTAATTCCACCTACAGCAAAAGTCAGGTGGGAAGAAGGAGGATGAGAAGGAAAAATAGCTCTGGCTGGTGTGGCTCAGTGGATTGAGTGCCAGCCTGTTAACCAAAGGGTTGCAGGTTCGATTCCCAGTCAGGGCACATGCCTGGGTTGCAGGCCAGGTCCCCAGTTGGGGGGCGCAAGAGGCAATTACACATTGTTGTTTCTCTCCCTCTCTTTCTTCCTCCCTTCCCCTTTCTCTAAAAATAAGTAAATAAAATCTTAAAAAAGAAAAAAGGAGGAACACCTTCGTAGGGGCCTGACAAGCATATTTTTCTTTTTAATCTAGACTGAGAAAATACAGGCTTCTCTTCTCCAGGCGCTGTGAAGCGTGGTGCCTGGATTTACTAAAATATGGGACTAGGCTCATGGGCATGTTTCCCTCAATGAGTTGACTCCTTTTTCAGCAGGTTTTCAAATCCACCACCAGATTGAGGCCAATCTTCCTGTCTTGGGTCCTGAACCTATTGAACATGGGGGTTTTACTGTTCTGTCACCTTAATGATAGCCAGCTTGTTAAGAATGAGCCAAAAGGGAAGGGGTGCAGGGTGGTAACTAATGAATCTGAATGGCACTGTAATAATGCCTGAGAATGAATCCCTGACAGGAAGGTGATGGATGTAGAGAAATTCAAATTCCTTTAGTTTCTGGCCCAGGGTCCATGTGGGAGGATTGGTTGATGTGATTGATTGCCATGAGGGTAAGATGAATGATGCTTGGAAGAACTGGGACTATGGGATTTGGAGGAAGTTGACAAACTTTTCATGGAATTGCAATTGCTCTGGTTTTCATTAGTGAAAACCTCAGCCATAAACCTACAGAAAATGCAAGGCATCTTCTTCTTGAATGACAGTTTGGAGAGGGCAGTGGGGATGGTTTTGTTTCTGAATGTCAACAAGGTCCAGGGGAAAATGTCAAAGCATCAGGTACCTGGGTTCTTTAGATGGAGATTTCGTTTGGAATAAAGGGAGAAAACCCAGGTTGTGCATTTCCCTCGCCCAGCATCACGGCTCAGGTTTCACGATGGGTGCTTTGGCATCTGTGTTTATTTAGGGTTTAATCTCAAGACCAGATAACTTGATGTTTTTTTCTCTCTGAGTCACAGGGAAATAATCCATTGGTTGTCTATGTCTCACCACAATTTTGTGCGTAGACAGCATCTCTCCCATCCCCTCTTCCACTGCCTCTGCACACCCACACCCACACCCACATTTCATTTCTCTGTGTAGAGAATGTTTCATTTTTTGGACATAGGCTGAATTTTTATGGATTTCTTCTTGTCTCTGTCATCTGTGGTTAATAAAAACACCAGAGTGGACTCTCAAGGCATCTGCCTATGGTTTCTCTTGAGACGCCAACTTCCTTAATGAACATTTCACATTCCTTTTCACTCCAAAAAATAAATAAATAAACAAACAAACAAACAAATAAATAAATAAAGGCATGGTTATTTCCTGTTGGCATTTAAATAATAATTTATGCTTGACCTTTGCAGAGAGAGGCATCCCCCCACCCCCGTGCCCCCTCAGCCTCCCATCCCCCGGCAAGGCTGAAATCCTCAGATTTAGGAGACCAGTGGCTGTGCCCCCAGGGCTCTTTTTTTGGAAACAGCTTCTCCCTCAAAGATTGCCAGTGGAAGATGTAGAAGTGCAAATGAGGAAAGTAGAATCCACAACTTTGCTATTCTCTTGCCCTGGGGCCTAGGTCCTTGGTGTACAGACACCCCAGGAAGCCCAAGTTGGGAGAGTAAACACACTTTGAATATGGTTCAAGTTCAAAGGGCTTCCTTGTTCCTCAAGTTGCTTAGGTTGCATTAAAAATAACACCTTTTAAATCTGGGAGTCAGGATTATTTTCCTCTTGGCCAGTTCCTTAGTCTCAATCTTATTATCTGTCAAACTCGGATATCAAGGGGGTTGGGTAGTTCCAGTTTCTCCCTTAGCCTTGTGCATAATTGGAATACAGAAGTATGGTTTCCCCATTCCCTTTCTGATCCTAAGTTTTCCAAAGAGAGAAATAAAAGGTCTCAGCTGGATACACATTCTAGAAGCATTTATTACAAAATAAAATTGAGTTCCCAATCTGGGAAAGTAACAAAATAGAGTCCTTTTACAGCTCTTCGGGGGCAAAAATTTCTCAGAGGGGTTGTCTGGATAAGTTGTAGTGACCTGTCCACTTACTGGGACACTGGGACCATTATTACTTCTCCATGACTCCAGAGCTGGTTCCTGAACTGGGAAAGTCCTCAGGTTATGTTGGGTTCTGGTTTCCCCAGGGTTTGGGGGGAAGAATTTTGTAAAAGTGCATACTGAGGTGAAAAACCCAACACCCTGAAAGCCTCCCACTAGGCAGGTATGTGGTCTCTACCCACTCATCTGTATAAACTTGTAGCTGGTCTTTTTGGAGCCAGTCAGGGTACAGAGAGGTTGCTCCTTTGGAAATCTGGTCAGAACTCTTTCATTTTTTGCTTCCATTCCCCCTGATTCTCAGCAGCACAGCTAGGTTGAATGTGGTCTGAATGTACTTTGAAGGTCCCTCTGGGTATGGATTCCAAACCAAACAAGCTGCAAAACTACAGGTACAAACACTAGGAAATAACTTGCAGGAAGATGAAATGTGGTCTGCCCAAATGAGGAGGCCCAGGTTCCAATTTCAGCTCTGTCAAGAACATACTGTATGATCTTGAGCCTCAATTTTCCCACGTATAGCAGATATAAGAGGACTACAGGACAACCCTGCGCTTTTCCAATTGTTTTCCAATCTACACTCTCCAAGAGAGAAGCTGTGTCCCCCTCTATTGTCATTCAATTGAGCAAGTAATCTTGCGTGAAGTGTTATCAGGTGCTGCTTTTGCCTAGGGACCAAGTACTGACTAGGGAGCGTTTGCAATAGTATTTGTTCACCACATGCCTACACTGGTCACATTTGACTGTACAGCACCACTGGAATTTGCAGTTACAGCTGCTGATGGCCTCAGTTCTCCTCTCTTCCACCTGCAGGCCACACTCAGTGCACAGGTGCCCGCAGCTGTGTCGTTCCCACCTGGATGTGTTGCGGCTGTTCTGCAGACACTCCCGACCCTCTGTGCCGTAGGTGCCCAGGCTGGAATTGCGGATACAGTAATCTGGCGACTCCTCTAAAAAGATCAGCTCAGTCTCTGCACTAGGAAGGAAGGCCTCAGTGGGCGCCCAGCGGCCCTCGGCACTGTTCCCAGCCCTTAGCTGTCGCTTATCCATCTCAATTTTCAATGCCCGGTCATATTTGGCCTTTAGGTAGTCTCCCATCTCCCGAAAGTCAGCCAGTTGCAGCCAGCATGTCTGGATGCTACAGCTCCCTGAGATGCCATGGCATTTGCAGGTCCTTTTCATGGTGGCTCTCACTGCCTTCAGAGAGAGGGTGGGGAGAGAGAGAACAAAGGAGAGAATAGCTCTGAGTAGGAAGACCAACGGTTAGCAATTAAATAGAACATTTTAGAGTTGTGCTTCTTGACTTTGGAGGAGCATCAGAATTGCTTGGGGAAGGCCATGAAAAATACTTATTCCAGGGCCCTACTTCAGATCTTATCAATTAGAACATTCAAGGGTTTAAGGGCCTTGGTATTGGTGATTTTAAAGCTGCCCTGAGCTGGGCGGTTCTTAAGGAAAGCCCTCCGAGTGTTGAAAAGGTTACTGGAGTCAAGAAACCTAGGCTCCAGGCCCAAACATCATCACTTGTTGAGCGGAGCTTTATCAACCTAATTAGAGTAAGAATGACCAAGAAAGTACTTTGTAAATTATAAAGAGAAATACCGACATTGGCACTGATACTGTTTTGAAGCTGGGGGCTAGAGTATTTGTGGGGGCCTGGATTTGTGCTTTGGGCCTTCTCCCAGAGGGAAGGAAGCTCCTGGAGTTGGAACCCCTACACCACAGCATTACCCAGCATTGTAATTGCTTTGAAAACCTCCTCCCCTTGCCTTGGGAAACCAGAACATCTAAATATAGGTTCAGAGGGAAATTTCTGTGCTCTTAACTCTAACTCCAACTTGCTTCCAGATCTGAGATCAGAATACATCAGGGATTGCCACCCCACCAGATGTCTTAGTGAGAAATAAAACCTCCAGAGAAGCCTAGATCAGTCCCAATCCCTTGAAGCCCAGACAGACCTCAAGACACAGGCTGGACATAAGCCCCCATTAATCTCCTAGAACATGCAGTTGAAATGGTTAAAATTTTAAGTTAGGGAAGCAAGGCCTGTGGAGGGGCCAGAGTAGAAGGATTAGTGATAAGGAGACTAAACTAGAAGATCTGAGTTCATTGTCTGGCTATGATGCTTATTAATTAGTAATATTGCCTTGCCTAAGTCACTTGGCTTGACCTTACTTAACTGGCTTTGTCATCTGGAAAATGGGAGTAGTCATCCCAGTCCTACTGGGTGGTATGAGGATGAAACATGGATATGAGATAGCTCTTTTAAGCTCTGAAGGGCTGTACAGATATGAACGTGTTGTCAGTACGGAGCCTGACGGCTGACTGGCCAACTGCTATACTCACCAGCCTGCCTGCCCTGTTGTTGTGGAGGTTCATCAGGGCTCTGGCATCCTTTCCTTTCTCCAGGCTGTCCACAAAGAGTTTGGAGATCATTTCCCCAAATTCTACATTGTCACTGCAGCCTCCCCAGATCCAGCCATGGCCTCCTATACATAAGAACAGAATTAAGTTCTGCATACAGTTCCCGATCAAGTCCCAGGAGAAGATCCATGGTCACCTTGGCTGACATGGCTAAGCCATCCCCATGTGCCTGAACCATGTGAAGCTGCAGCTAAAGGGCAGACAGGAAAATGGAGGTATTTGGAGGGGAGGGGGAAGTCCTGTTCCCAAAGCCACCTGTCCACCCTTCAGGTACTCCCCAGCTCTTGGCAATTAGTGTCTATACCCACAGTAAAAGCAGGTGCACTGATGATGGCCTAGATGGCCTCAAATGTTCATTGCAGGTCCAACATTCTGGACTTCTACACCATTATCCTACAACAGTCTTGTTAGAGTCACCTCATCCCTCATTAGTAACAAATCTGAATAAGTCTTAGGTGACAAATAATTGGGTGCTCTGGATTATGGACAAGCCCTTCTCACCCCAAAATATGAGAATTAACTTTAAAGTGCCTTTGGCTTCTTCACTCATAGATGCCTTGTTTGAGAGCTCTGTGCTCCATGCTGTTCCTGGAATTATGGATCCAGCCTCGGCTCTCGGCTCTCGGGAGAGTTTAGGTCCAGGACCTCCCACCTATGAAGTTGCTCTTGGAGTCCAGGGAGCTGGAGCTGTGCCCCTCAGCCTTTCCCTGGAAGGCTTCAGTTTGCACGTAGCCTGGCACTCCTCACCTCTTCCTCTCATCAGGGAGCCCAACTTACCTGTTTTCCCGTTTTTTGACTCATCGCAGCCGCAGTTTTCAAAGTCGCCCATGCTACAGTTCTTGGTGATGGTGTGCATGACTCCAGCAGAGCTGATCGCATGAATAAATGAAGTCTCCCGGGTGGCTTTGGAGAGAGAAAGGGAACTGGAAACTTGGACTCTGATGACCCAAAGCAGAGGCTTTGGAAAAGCAATGCTGTTTCTCTCCCTTGTGCCCTGCCCCTGGGCTTAAGAGGACGTTCTTGTACTTGAGAGAACAGTACATGTCTCCTTACTTCATCTTTACTTCACTCGGGTAGGAATGAGCATCCGCATGCTACACAGAGGGAAAGTATATAAAACCCAGAGACAGTGATGAGACCAAAGCTGCTTTCCTCACCAGCTGTGGTGTTGGGACCAGGGCTCCTCTCTCCTGAAGTCCGGCCTAGGCCTCTGGTCATTAGCCACTGCTTTTGGTCCTCAGGCAGTGAGGACTCAGGGCCATGCGGCTGTTTTACGGAAAACTGAAGGACCTTTTCTTCTTTCTGACATGAAACTAGAGCTATGTAATAATCACAGTGACCACGGCTACAACGGACTGAGCTTGTATCTTACTAAACTCTTTATAAACATTGTGTCCTTTCATTTCCACACACTCCCCATTCTTTTTGTATACACTACAGAGATTTTCTTTTTTTTTGTTCTCATCTTCTTTACTCCTTCTCCTAATTCTTTTTGGGCAACTCTTTATTGTTTCTATGTAAATGACTTTTATGCAAACTACTACACATAATTACAAATAGTTGCTCAGACACACACACACACTCATGCACATACCCCACCCGAGGCTCAGCTCAATGTGATCTCTCAGCTTCTCAGCTGTTGGAATTTTTTGACAGCTGGGCAGGTGGGAAATTCCCTCAGGGGCTGCAAATACAAAGCCTTTACCCCATTTTTTATTTCATGCACATCAGTGCAAGGTAAGTGTGTACAAACATACAGACACAGTCATGCATTAAACAAATAGAGTGATTATTACATTTGTGTAGAAATACCTTTGTATTCACCTTATTCAACCCTTATAATATTCCTGTTGAACTAAACAGAGCTGGCCTTATGACAAAATGGCAAAACTGGGGTTGAGAGACGGGAAATAACTCTCTCAAGATTCCACAGCCAGATCACTGATGACTTTTCTATTTCACTGTGCACATATATGCCACACATTCATACAGACTGCAAGCCCACCTCCATGCACATATGCCCCCTTGTACAAGTACACAGACTTACCACTTCTCAGCCTGTTGTGAGTAGAGAGCTGGAGAGCATTTTCAGGGCAGTTCCAGCGTTCCCAAGCAAACTGGAACTTACACTCCTCAATGCCACTCTGGGCACCCAGGGCCACACTGGTAGTGTAGGTCAGATAGGCCTTGCAAAGGGGAAAGTGCTATGAGCTTCAGCCCTGGCTCAGATCAGGGGTATGGGGAGCAGGCAGGACTTAAATGGGCTAGCTCTCCATTAAGGAACAGTCACAGGTTCCTCTGGGAGAGGGACTTCTGGCACTGTCTCCCCTCCCCTCCTTTACTTCCCCAGAGTAATTCCCTTGGGAAGCCAGGTGGGTAAAAACAAGTCAGGGACATCCTACCTTGGGGCCTGTTATGAGGAAATTGTTCACTGACCTACCAAAAAGAGAAAAAGTGAGGCATTGGTGAAGAGGGTTGAGATAATGAGGGCTTCCTTGGCAGGGAATGGGGGGTTGGAGGAAGCACTTACCAGGCAGAGGCACTGAAGGTGGCATAGCATATGCCCACAGCCACCCTGAGCATAAACAAGTCTCCCATGGCCCTACCCACCAGTAGGGTGCCAGATTCAGCCCAGGGACAAATCCAGAGAAAAAGTGAGGAGAGAGCAGGGTGTTTCTCAGTATTTATGTGGGGTAATTCTGAATGGCCAAGGGGGAAAAATCAACAGCTCTTCTCATTTGTCCCTCACTGGCAGTGCTGCTGTAGCCCCTGACCCAATGGGGGACCAGGGAGGAGGGACTCAGCCCAAAGCCTCAAGGAAAGTCCCACCCCGCCCCGCCCCTCCAGCCCTTCTCAGCTCCCAGGCTGACAGAGGGTCTGATGTTTCTCCATTCCCTGGAGGTATCTTTTCTCTATTAAGTCAGAATTAAGTCTCTTCCTGATTGAGGGCGCATTTCTCAGAATCTTGTAGCCTGGAGCATGTGAGGTTCTTAACCTTGAAGGTATATCACCTGTCCTTTGCAACCAGTGTCCTTGTGTCAGTGAAACCCCATGCCTTGCCCTGCCCTTCTCCCAAAGGTGTTAATAATTATGTATGTAACCCAAGTAAGGGGGTGCACTATTCCTACCTCTTCCCTTGGTGAACATGAAGCAGAAACTCTTCAGAGGTCATTCCTGCAATGGTGCCTTCTGGCACATTCTACCCAAGTAAAGTCTCATAAATTTCTTTCATTCCTAATAGGTCTATCATCTTGTATTTGAGAGTTAGATCTCCAGTTTGTTACCTGCTTGTGTATGTGGGAATCAACCTTTGGAGGCCCAGAGCTGTATTTGAAAAGACTGAGAGCTTTCTTATACCAAGAGTGGTATGGGACATCAGCCCCTTAGGCAGGAGCCTTTTAGATTCACTTTGCATTTGTAGTGCTTAAGAAGAGGACTGGATGAATGAAGAAATGGACAAATGAATGACTTTGCTCCCTAGTAGGGACCTGACGCACCATTAGGCAGGGGTAGAAATTTTCCTTGGTTGGTGAAGCATTTTCCTAAGGCTGGGGAAGACAGACTAGAGAGATTCAGCGGAAAGTACAAACAGGAAGTCACAGTCCTGACTCAGTACCCTGTGACCATGGATTTTCAGGTCACTTCCAAACACTCCAAACCTGATCTGGATGAGAAACACAGTTTAGACTTCCACTCACCAGAGGGGTTTTGGGGCGAAAGAGTCCCCAGGACTTTTTAGGGCAATTCAGAGTATGGGTTAGGATTGGTGTCAGTCTGCAAACTGTTATCTTTCTGCTAAGGTAAGTGCAGAAATGAAAGTGCTTAGAAAATCTTATCCCCATTTGATAGAGTAATTTTAGATATGTTGAAACTAATAATAAGAAATTTGGGCCTTGGCTGGTGTGGCTTGATGGATTCCAGCCTGCCAGCTGAAATGTCACTTGTTCAATTCCTGGTCAGGGCACACGCCTTGGGTTGCTGGCCAGGTCCCTGGTTGGGGGGCATGCAAGAGGCAACAGATCTATGTATCTCTCGCACATCAATGTTTCTCTCCCTCTCTCTCTCCCTCCAAATAGAAGAGATTTGAGCTCTTATTTTTTATGCCCTTTTTTTGGTTTCATTTTTCTAGAAGGATGGGTACAAATGTCACAAATGCCAATGTTCTCGATGGACTAAAGCTTTGGTTGCTTGTGGGCTTTTCTCCTTGGGGAAAAGAGGTGTTGGAGACTTCAGTCACTTGGGAAAAGTCCACTGAATTTGTTTCAGTGGCCTTTCCGCTGTTTCCTACTGATTCTGATCAAGAATGTAATGTTTAACTTTCACTTCTTAAGACAGCAGGGTTGATTTCCTTGCTACTCACTGTGGAGGTCAGATCAGGGTTTGCATTAGTCCTGAGGAAGTCCCCTCGCACTCCTTGAGAGAGTTTTAGAAATGACACCAAATTCACTTCTTGTGTTTGATCTAATGGGTTTTATTCCTCTTTGTCCCTCACAGCACCTGTAATTTAACTGGTACTCCATAAACGTCTTCCTTTATTTTCTAGGAAGCAGAGGGGAAATTAGTGTACTTTCTGTGTGCAAACTTTGTGCTTGATCCTGCTCAGATTCTCTAAAGATCGTATAATTTCTTTATTTTTTTCCTTCATTTTTTTATTGTTGTTCAATTACAGTTGTCCCATTATTTTTCTCCCATTGCTCTCCCCTGCTCTGCCCACCTCCTCCTTCTCCCACAGTCAATCCCCACCCTGTTGTTCATGTCCATGGGTCATTTACATTAGTTCCTTGACTAGACCCTTCCCCCTCTTTCCTTCCTTCTCTCCCTCCCCCCTCCCCTCTGATCACTGGCTCCCTGTTCCTTGTTTCCATGCCTCTGGTTCTATTTTGCTCATTTGTTTTGTATTAGGTGAGATCATACGGTATTTTTTTTTTTTTGCTGCCAGGCTTATTTCACTAAGCATAATACTCTCCAGTTCCATTCATGTTGTCGCAAAAGGCAGAAATTCCATCTTTCTGCTGCATAGAATTCCATTGTGTAAATGTACCAGTTTTTTGATCCACTCATCTACAGATGGGCACTTAGGCTGCTTACAGCATTTGACTATTGTAAATAGCGCTGCTATGAACATAGGGTTACATTGGTTCTTCTGAATTGGTATTTCAGGATTCTTCAGGTATAAAACTAGCAGTGGAATTGCAGGATCAAAAGGCAGTTCCATTTTTAGTTTTTTGAGGAAATTCCACACTGTTTTCCACAGTGGCTGCACCAGTATGCACATATCATTTCTTTAAAGGAATCTAAGATATTATGGAAAGGCCACTGCTCCAGGTATAGGGAGTCCTGGATTTTGGCCACTAATCTGTTGTGTGACCTTGGGCAAGCTATTAACTACTATATGGACTCAGTTTCTTCATCTGTAAATAAAGGAGTAGGGAATATGTTGAATGTTGAATGACCTCTAAACATTTTCCCAACTCTTTTGAATGCTTTAATTCTAATTTTAAGATTTTCAGAATCTATTAATCCCACAGGTGATTGTAGGCCAGAAATGGGAAAGTGTTGCCTTCCCTAGCTGTCAGCATGAAATCACCTTAGTTATCTTGAATCCTTCAGTTGGCCATTAAGATAGATCTGTAAGATAGATACCTGGAGGACAACCAATGTCTCCTTCAGGGTCCTTTAGGGTTCTGTCTACATAAGACTTCTGTGCTGGACTGATCGCAGTCCTTCATTGTGGACATAGAAGGAGAGAAAAGCCAGAGAAAGGCACTCCACTGTAGTCTACAAATCATTTGCTGCTGACCTGTGCATCCATTTCCTTAACCTCAGTTCTATTATCTCATTGGTTTTTAAGTGATGATCCAACTCTTGGTTTCTCTTTCCAGAATAGAAATCTGGAATGAAGACTAGAGCAGAAGATGACAATAGAGTTCAAGCAGGCCTATGACAGGACAGACAGAATAGTATCTCTGCATTAGTGGTGTGCTGGTAGATTTTAACAGCCAGCTTTGGTGTGACAGAAGCCATGATTGGTAGTGTTTGCTGATTCTTATGGTGTAAATACTCTCGCCATGGCCAATTTCAAACTACCAATGTGGACTTGGGAAGAGGTGAACAGTAGCACATCATTATACAGTATTTCTATCATATAATAGAAATAATAGATATAAATAATCTTGAGTATAGAATAGTAAGATGTAAAATAATTAGGAAATGATGAATTTTGAGTACTTATCTTTGTTTTTAATATGATTTGTTTAATTTTAAGTTTATATAATTAAAGTTTTTTTAAAGGTTTTATTTATTTATTTTTAGAGAGCAGAAAGGAGGGAGAAAGAGAGGGAGAGAAACATCAATGTGTGGTTGCCTCTCATAACTTGGCCTGCAACCCAGGCACATGCCCTGAATGGGAACTGAACCAGCAGCCTTTTGGTTTGCAAGCCAGTGCTCAATCCACTGAGACAGACCAGCCAGGGCTATATAATTTAATTTTTAATAGTGAATGTTTAACAACCAGTTTGAAAAATTTCTGAAAATTTAATAGTTTCTAAACCAGAAACCACCTCCAAGAACATTGTTGGAGCCCTGTGTCCCTCTAGGCCACTGGGAGATAAAATGCAAAATATTTTGTGGATTTTAACACAAAATAATCTTTTTGTTACAACCATGTAAAAGGCTTTAACTTTGATGAGCCATAGGTCTTGCTACCTGCCTTCAAGGAGCTTAGAATCTAGTAAGTAGGAGATAAGGTGTGTGTCTAATTATAATGTAAGGCAGAAAGTGGTAAGTAGAATACAATGAATAAATGCATTTACCTATGGAAAGGTATTCATGGAGCTAGAAAGGAGGTGGGACCAGATCAAATAATCCTGAAGTTCCCTTCCACCTTTGACATTGAGAATGCCGAGATTCCAGGAGTCCTAAGGAAGCACTGGGGATTGTAGTCAGTAAGGAGTAACCCTGAGTTACCCTTGCTGTGCCCAGCTTCAGGAAATCTACATGCCATTATAGAACCATAGCTAGAGGGTACCATTGTACAAAGAGGTAACTGAAGTTCAGAGAGAGGGGACTTACTCTGGGTTACACAGTGAGTTTCAAGAGATCCTGGATCCTAGCATCCTGGTTTGCCCAGGATTGTGGGATTTCCTGTGGTGTGGGACTTTAGATGCTTAAACCAGACAGTCTCTGGCAAACCAGGATGGTTGGTCTGTCTATGATGACGATGGTGTGCATCCCAGGCCAATACTTCTTTCCAAATGTGCACTTTCATTAAACTCTCCAAATCCCTTGTTCCCCTACTTTTCTTTTCCAGGCTCCTTCTAGGACTCTGAGCCTACAGCGGCTACTTAGACTGCAGAGCAATTTGGGGGAAGGTGTGGAGTAGATGGGTGGAGAATGCCAGGAAAGAAACAGATAGGATTTCTGACTTTTTACACTCCTCTGCTAATTAGATAAGGAGGGTGGGAAGTGGGAGAAGGAGCCTCCCTGCATATTCTCCTGAGCTGTGACACCGCACAGAGCTCAGGGATTTTCCATCTCTGGTCTCCGCCCCTCCTCCTTGGAAGCCTGTCTCTTCCCACCCCCCTGGGGATACTCGACTCCCAGTCCAAATGCCACAGCTGCTTGAGCTCCTGACCCTCCCTTTGGCCCGCAATTTAGCCTCAGTGACTTGCAAAGTTCCTCAACAATATGCCCAGAGAAGGAAGAGGGGAATACTTCAGTTTCCCTCTCAGACCTGGGGTTCCAGGTGTGGGGAGAAGAGGAGGCCCTCCTGAATGGAAAATGGGAGCAGTTGGTCTGTGGGATGCAGGGGCCTGTGAGGCTGGGGTCCATTAGAGAGGATAAATCTGCAAGCCCTGACTCAATTTGTTTCATGTTTGAAGGTATGTTTCCTTCATCAGTCTGGAAGCTTCCTAGGGTTAGGCCTTGTCAATCCCAGGTACACGAACCTCTCTCTGAGGATAGCAGCATATTTGTCTCATCAGACTGAGGTGCCCAGCTGGCCGAAGCTACATCTTCACCATTAGCCTAAAGAGGTGTGGAGCTGAGGGGCTCCTCCAAGGAGACTCCCATTTCAGTTGGCAGAAAACCGTCCTGGTTGGCATGGCTCAGTGGATTGAGTGCCAGCCTGTGAACCAAAGGGTCACTTCTCCCTCTCTTTCTCTCTCCCTTTCCCTCTCTCTAAAAAAATAAGTAAAATTCTTAAAGAGAGAAATCAACATTTAAAAAACAAACCCTTGATTATATCTTTTATTCTTTCACCATTCTAAACTCCCATCTCTGGACACTTGGTAGGGCACAGAAATTCCCAATTCATGTTTTTTAATTAATTCTTTTTAGAGGGGGGGGGAGAGAGAGAGAGAGAAACATCATTGTGTGGTTGCCTCTCATGTACCCCTAACTGGGGACCTTGTCTGCAACCCAAGCATGTGCCCTGACTGGGAATCAAATCAGAGACCCTTTGGTTCACAGGCTGGTGTTCAATCCACTGAGCCACACCAACCAGGGCCCAGTTAATGTTTCTTAGTTGGTCTTTGGGAAAGAAAGTATGGAGATACTTGTGGGATTTTACTAGTTTTCAGAGAAATATACATCATTTATTTGTTCTAAAAATATTTACCTGCTGAGTTCAGGCCAGTACCTGACACTTATGGGTCTAAGATGAATTATCATTAGTTTATGTTTTTATTCTGAAGGAGTTTTCAGCCTGGTCTGAGATCGAATACCATAAACAGTTTATAGTAATACTGTTACAGAACCCTTGGGCTGCTCCAATTGAAAACAAACCCACGGGCTCTTTAGTTAGGGGCCCGATTGCCCACCGCCAAAATTATAACTCTCAATACCAGAGTTTAGTGAAAAGAAAAAGAATTGTTTATTTAACAGTTATATAGATTTAGTTATTTGTGGATTTCTGTTGTTAAGTCTTATGTTCTTTAAAACACCCATAAACACATATTCTTGCCTCCCCCCTACCAAACCAGGCTAGCTTTAGAAAAGTTAGAGAAACCGTTTCCCTACTTTCCAAACACAGTTCAGCTTTACCAGCAGCTGCCAAT
Organism: Furipterus horrens; assembly: GCF_987537825.1. NCBI lineage: Eukaryota > Metazoa > Chordata > Mammalia > Chiroptera > Furipteridae > Furipterus > Furipterus horrens. The sequence continues at coordinate 75,654,467 of NW_028327180.1, forward strand.
CACTCTTCTGATTGGGGAGGTCCTTTCTGTGCTGTGGTGCCCTCCAACTCTCAATGCAGAACCGCCTGGATTCTCAGCCTCCTTGCAAACTGCCTTCTTCCTGCAAACCGCATGGATCTCCTCTCCTCAAAACCGAATGGCGAGAGCCTCTTAAAGTAGCCTGGAGCAAGCGCGAGCGCTAAAATGTCTGCAGCTGCTTATCTATCCCTGACTGCGTCCTCTGACGCAGTGGGCGCTGCAAACAGCCCTGACCATTCACAGAACCTTACTTAGGCTCTGTGTGCTTTCTCCATACCATCCCCTGGTCCAAGTCCCCTCCCATCTACCTGAGGTTTTGGAGGCATTAAAGCCATTTTGCATAAAAAAAGACACTAGCCACCAGCCTCAGGCATGTGGAGGCATTCTAAAAGCTGCTTCCTTTTCTCCATCCCCCAGCGGCAAATTCTGGGATTTTTCAGAACGCCTCTGTTTCTGTAACAATCGTTGTTGGCAGCCGTCCGTCTCGAGAGACGATGGTGTAGCTTCTTAAGAGTCTATCTGCACCGCCGAGAATGGCTGTGCAGTCCGACTCGGGAGTGACACGGTATCTGTCTCCTCCCGTGTTGAATCGACATCTTGCGATGACGCTGGAGTGTCCTCTCCAGTGAAGCTGAAGCTACAGAACCTGGGCAGGGTGATATGGAGGGTCTGCTGTTGCCCATGCAGCAGACGCCCCCTCTCTTCGCAGCTGAAGGGTCCAAGGGAAAGACGGAGTCAATACAGCTTGGCTTCAGGTGCGCTGCAGGAGTTGCCGGTGTTGACTACAACGTCAAACCGCCTTAGGGACTCCGGCTCCGGATTTTCTGTCGGGGTTTACTCCCTTTCCTCTGAAGAGGTATGCCGCAAGGCAGCGGAGGTTTTTTGGAGTCAGAGTTTTCCTTTTCTGTTCTGTAACAATACTGCAGTGAGATAAAGTACTCCGTGGGAAGGGTAGAGGGGAAATGGGGATAATGAAACTGCCACAGAAGAGAACTTCTGATAGAGACCTGCCATCTGGTGGCAGTGAGTGGTATAGCAGGCTCTTCGTTAATTGGATGTGGGATTCAGTACTGCAACGTCAGCCTTGATTGAGCACCTGCCTAGCGATCAGACATCAGAGTTGGCACTGTGGTGGGTTGTACAGTAATGCTTCTAACATGATCTTGTCCTTGAACAATTTGTGGATATCAGACATAAGTGAGAAAGTTATCAACCAAACAACAAATGCTTGATGTGTTCACATGAATAAATGGGCCTTAAAAACTGTGTGATTCATGCTTGTTACAAAAAAAAAAAAAAATAAAGAAAGAAAGAAAGAAAGAAAGAACCAAAACTTAAATATCATGGAAACTCATAATGTAAAAAATGACAGTCTTCCCCACTTCCCCATCACGAACAAATTAGTGTGGGTTTTTCTCTCTGCATATGCAAATGCTTATACATATAATTTTAAACATAAAATAGTGCTATTATTCCTCAATTTGGTTTTTAAACTTTTATATCATGGACATGTTTCTGTGATACTGCTATCAATATGCCTGTTTCTTTTAATTTTTATATTAAATCAAAATTAGGCATTCTCACTCTGGCTGGGTGGCTCAGGTGCTTGGAGCATCATTCCATACACCAAAAGGATGAGGGTTTGATCCCCAATCATGGCACATACCTGAACCCACAATGTAGGCATGTGCCCTGACCAGGGATTGAACTCACAACCTTTTGGTGTATGGGATAATGCTGCAACCAACTGAGTTACCCCACCAGGGCTGAAGCAAGTTTTTAAAGACAAGAAGTCAACTATGCAAAGAGTAGGGGGAGAAGTTCTCCCTAGTAGAGGAGCCCCAAGGGCAAATGCTCTGAGATCTTGATGGAGTCCAGAGGGGAGAAAGCTGAGAAAGCTGAGGGGAGCAACAGGAGCCAGAGCACTTGGGCCCTTTATTCCAGGAGCAATGAGAGGTCATTACAGGGTTTTAAGTGTGCTTGTAGGGAGTAAGGGGATCCAGACTCGCATTTATAAAAGATCATTCTGGATGCTGTGTGGACAAAGAATGGGGTTTGGGGGAGAGATGGAGAGATTTGTCTCAAGAAGAACTGCCAGTTTTGGCACTTAGTTTCCCTTTCTCCCTTATCCCCAATCGATACCTCAGTCTCAGGATTTCCTACTCCGTGTGGCTGGGGAGAATGGTAATGGTATCACCTGGAAGTCAGCTTCATTTAGTGGTAAAGGTGATGGTAGCAGAGCCCAATGGGAATGTTTGATTGGTAGTTGGAAATTTGGCTCAAGAGCAGAGGAAAGAAGACAGGATTCTGAAGGTCTGGATTTGGGCATCCACTCTGGAGAGGAAAGAGTGGAAGCTGGGAGATTGCATGAGGCACTGGAGAGGGAATTGAGAGGAAGAGCAGAGGGCCAAAGACATGTCCTCAGTGAAGCGACACCTGCAAGGAGGGAGGGGGGTAATAGAGAGTAAGGATGCAGCACCAGGGCCATGCAGAATCCCAGGACAACTGAAGGGGAGGGGTGGAGTGCCAGCTGAGTGATGAATGTAGTAGCTGACCGCAAAAGAGGTCATGTTGGGCTGGCATGCTCAGGAGGGCTTGTAGCAGAAATAGGACTTGAAGGATGGGCAGATGGGGGGTGGTGTGGAGACGAAGGAAGGAAATTTCCAGAGTAAAAATCACAAGAACCAAGGTGCAACAGACAATTCTCGCCATTGAGTATATGTGCAAGGTCAGGTTGTTAAAGTTTGTGAGTGGAGGGTAGCCAAGAAGTCTTAGGTGATAAATGTGAAAGAGTTGAATCGTCGTCGTCGGCAGCCGTCCGTCTCGAGAGACGATGGTGTAGCTTCCCAAGAGTCTATCTGCACCGCCGAGAATGGCTGTGCAGTCCGACTCGGGAGTGACATCGTATCTGTCTCCTCCCGTGTTGAATCGACATCTTGCGATGACGCTGAAGCTACAGAGCCTGGGCAGGGTGATATGGAGGGTCTGCTGTTGCCCATGCAGCAGACACCCCCTCTCTTCGCAGCTGAAGGGTCCAAGGGAAAGACGGAGTCGATACAGCTTGGGTTCAGGTGCGCCGCAGGAGTTGCCGGTGTTGACTACAATGTCAAACCGCCTTAGGGACTCCGGCTCCGGATTTTCTGTCGGGGTTTACTCCCTTAGCCTTTCCCCTGAAGAGGGAAAGAGTTGAATCAGTTAGTTGATTAACATATATATTTTTTAAGCACTCGTGTGAACCAAGCACCAGGTTAGGTGCTGGGAATATGTCTGTGAACCAACAGATCAGGGCCCTGTCCTTCAGAGCATGTTCTTTAGCAAATCAGACAGATCTCCACAAGTAAGCAGAGGACATTACACTATCCTGCGGGATATTGCTCTCATGTGGCCCTATAATGGAGCTGGATGGAGAGATGTCCCCTGCCTGTGGGGGACACAGAAAGGAATGTACCCAGACAAAATGCAGACTGGGGACTCCAACAACTGCATGAGCGTGTGAGCCAGAGCTGCATACACACAGGCTAGGATGCGTGCATTGGGAAGTCTTGGAAGTGGCTGGAGTTTCTGAGGAAGCCATTCATTTGGAGAGACTGATGGCTGATTTACTAACTTTTGCAAGGGGAATTTGCATTTGGTATGAAACTCTGATGATGAGATTACTGGCTTGAATCAGTAGGAAGAAGAGGTATATGATATTGAGAAGGCTGTCAGAGACAACCCTGCCTCTAAAATCACACCTTTCCAGGAGTTGTCTGCCTACTCAGTTACCTTCCATGTGATGTGAAGGATACTACTTCACTCTCCGGATGCCGTTTTGACCATTCAGAAGCAGAAATTGGAATTCTTGGTTTTCTTGAGATGACATCACTCCCTCTTAATTCCTAAATGACTATAACCTAAATGACTATAACCCTGCTTGCCCTGCAAACTCAACTTTCCCAGAGAAAATAAGGGAGCGGGGATGAAGAGAAATGGGCGATAGGCATGAGAATATGGTTTTTAAGATTCTGTGTAAAACTCAAAAGGGAAGTCAAACAGAATAGACGGAGCTTGGGACCATCAGGGGATGATGTAGCTTCCTGAAGCTATTTTTAAAAAGCAGGGGACTGCCAGAACCAAGAGGCGTCTTATTTTTCCCCGGACTTGCCCGATTTTAACACCAAAAGCCCCACATTCTGGGAAAACCGGGACAGTTGATCATCTGTCATTAACTCCCTTCCCTTCTGAGCCCTAGTTTCCTCCTCAGTTGTAAAGTAGGTTCCCTGGACAGGACGGTATTGAAGAGCTCTTCCAGCCCTGATCGAACAATCTGGAAATTTGCGCAGGCCACCGACATCCAGACTTTGTCTTGGAACGTGCCCTGTGCTTGGGCAGAACCAATTTCACCAACAGAGGGCGCATCTAAAGGCTCAAGGACCAGCAAGTTTTATATAGACCATCCTTTCTCATAGGTCCTTCTGTGAGTGACATTAGTTAATATCAGCAAGCAGTGTATTATAATTATTAGTTGTCACCTACAAAATAAAGTGAAGATTATTGGTCCTAGTTGTCATATTGTTTCAAGGCATATGTAAACCAAAAATAAGAAACTTAGTAATGAAAAAGAAAATTCTCAAAGCTCTCAGCTGACACTACATTCGTTTAAATTATAGCATATGCAATCTTATTGGAATTCTATGTGGTTTTAACTTCTTCTAATTGTCTACTAAAAGAATACTTTCTGTTTCTCAATTTCTATCAATATTGAATAGAAAATGCTTCTCTCTTTTGTAAATTTTCTAAGTGCATACTGTTTTGAAATTGGCCTTTTATGCCAGCTTTATAAGCTATTCACCTCTTGGCAAGGAATTCAAAACAAATTAATTTTGAAAGTAGTTAGTTTCATTGGACTTTTCCAGAGTTAGCAGTGGCATAACATAAGAGCCTAGACCCTGTAGTCAGACTGCCTGCCCAGGTTCACATCTCGGCTCTGTACCTGATTAGTATAACTTCATGTTTCTCTACCTTTGTCTTCACCTGTAAAATGAGGATGATATTAATGGTACCAACGTCATAGAGATGTCATGAGGACTAAATGAGTTGGTATGTCTAAAGTGCTCAGACCTCTCCTTGGCGTGAGGTGAACACTGTGTAAGTGTTCTGCTTCAATGTCAGCTCCTTCAGCCCGGATTTGCATTTGTTTTGTTCAGTGATATATCCCCAGTGTCCTGACTCATAGCAGGCATTTCGTAAATATTTGTGGAATGAAGGTCTGTGGTTTGGGAATAGGTGTTCAAAGCAATATGTGGTTATTCATGAACTTTTTAAAGCCCATGGGATTTACCTATTTTAACCCTTTAAGTTGTACGAAGGAAAAATTGAGGCCGAGATAGAAGGAATCTCTCCAATGTGACATGAGCTTTGCTGGCAATAAAATCAAATATCAAATCTTTGTCAGAAATGAAAAGCACTAGAGAGAATCTCTGCTTCCCCACTTAATATTTCTTTTTTTATTTTATTTTATTTTTACCAGTTTTCTCTGTCCCAGTATTTACCAGAAGCCCTTGTGCAGGAACATTCAGCTTTCATTTGAGTGGATGCCACGGTATCTGAAGGCATAAAGTCTGTTATTGCAACAGGCAGAATCAGGACTCTCCCACGGGAACAAACTGGCTCACACTGAGACACTGTAGATAACTGGGTTCATGCTGTGTCCTTGACTCCTATGTTTGTACTCACTCTGATGACTGCTCTTCTTTCCCTCCTCAGAAGGCCTGGGACTCTGTGTGTCGTGCAAACTATCACGAGAGCCACTCTGGAAATGAGGAATACTGCACTGATTTTGCACTAAGACAGATGTGGTTTAAAATCCCATTTCAACCACATACTACCTGCTGAACTTTTCTGTGCACACCATTTTGCTTTTGTAGCACGAGTTTGTGTATCTATAAAATAGGCATAATGCCACTGCACTCACAGTGGAGGTAAACAGTAGCAATAACATGGGGCCTGCTGATTTGATGGTTCAACATGGTGAATGCAAACAAGACTCACAGCCAGGCAGGTTGTAGCTGCAAGTTGGCTTCTCTGGGAAGCCAACTCTGAGACAGAGAGTTGTAGGAAGGCACTTACAAGAGAGTGCTCTTGGGATCAGCACTTGTGGAAGGAAGGGGAAGGAAACAGGATTGGGCAGAGGGAGAAGCTGGGCTCTGATGCAGGCATAAGGAAGACCTCTGGGAGCTCTAGAGCCGGATGGGCCTTCAAAATTATTGCCAGTTGAGCTGGGCCTTCAGATTCCCCTGTTGTCAGTTGTTGGGTATAGGCCAGTCCAGGAAGTTTTCTTCAGCTAAGGCTTTCCGCAAAGAGGGCTGACAGCTGAGAGTCATAGCAGCATTCCCAGTAGCTGGGGGAGCACGTCCTGCACTTCCGAAGGGGGACCTAGGTAGTGGGGCACAGCATCATCTCCCCAAACTCCAGAACCAGGTGTAAAGAAAAGATCCTGAAAGCTTCCCGAGGGGAAAAACAGGGCACCCACAAAAGGAAAGGACTAAGAATAATATCAAAATTCTCAAAAGTGCCACTAGAAGATGGAAGACAATGGAGAAATGCCATTAAACATCCCATGGAAATTGGTTTCTACCTAGAATTCTATTCTGAGCCAAACTATCAATCAAACTTGAAGATGCAATAAAAACATTTCAGATATGCAATTCTGACTTTTTTCTTTTTACTTCCCAAGTACTGTTTTCTCAAGCAGCACCCAGCTGAGGAACCCAGGAAGTAGAGGGTCTGCCAGGAAGATGTGAAGGTTAGTTTGAGTAGAGCCTCTGAGCTGCAGGGGTGCCTGGAGCAGGGGGCTGGACCCTGCGGAGGGGGGGAAGCTGTTTATTGTCTAAGCCACATATTATTTATGGCTATGACAACATTTGGTAAAATTATAAACGAAGAAAGGATGATTATAAAAGTCAGGATGGAAGTCACCTCTAAAAAGGAGGGTGGGGGCTGTGATGAGGGGACAGAGCTTCTGAGGTGCTGGCAACATTTTGTTTCTCAATCTGAGTGATGGGTACATGGGTGTTTACTGTGTAACTATTTGTAAAGATATATATACACACATATACATATATTCTCTATGCTACTTTCTATATGTATATTTTAGGATTAATTATTTAAAAATATTACATTAAAATAAAATTAATTATTTTATATTGTTTTATTTTAATACTTAATTTTGTTTTAATATACAGCACCTGGCTTGGGCTTCAGCCCTGCCTTCAACCAGTGTATGTCTTTGTCAAATCATTTCTCTACTTAGGCATCTGTTATTTTCTCATCTCTAAAACTGGAGTGCTGGGACTAGATCACCCCTGAGATCCCTTCCAGCTCTGATGGCCTGTGGTTCTAATATGCTGTCATGGTGGTGAGAAAGATAGTGTGGCTAGCAGGGTGGGTGTTGAGTCGGGCAGACCTAGGTATAGATCCCAGCAGCACGTCTTACTAGCTATGTGAACTTTGTAAATTATTTAACTGTCCTCAGCCTTAATTCCCAGATTCATAAAATTGGAATAGCACCCACAAAGCAGATTTGTTGTAAAGATGAAATGAAAGTATGTTCATGGTTCCCAAACTGTGCTGAGATGCCCTAAGGTCCTGCAGTGAACTCACATGGGTACCGCCATGGGATATTTCAAATCCCTGAGGGAAACACAGTCACATCTGTTGGGGACCGGAGGTAGGTCACAGTTCCAACATTTCATTGTGCTGCATTCCTTGATGCCTTATGTTATATGTATCTTCACAAAGCTGGGTTTTCAGTGTGATAAAAAGCTAGTGCCGTGTAAAAATCAACATGGAACACGAAATGTAGGTGCTGGTGTCCAATGTGATTAAGAAGCTGAGCAGTGTGCAATCAGTACACTTCCCATTAATAAGTAATTGTGGTTATTTAAAGAGGAAATAAAACTAATATAAGTTGTTTGGATATAATTATTTACTAAATGGGGCTGTTAGGTATTTCTTTTGGCCTAAAGGAATGGTGGAAAACTTACTGAGACACTGTGGGCTCTGAACAAAGAAAGTTTGGGAACCTCTGATAAATGGAAAGTACCTGGCACATAGTAGGTGCTCAATGAATAAAAATTATTAAGGATCTTTGCACAAGGGAACAATGAGCTATTTCTTATAGAATATTTCTAGAAGTGGTGGGAGCCAAGCTTGGATCAAGAAGAATCCCCAGGCACAGACAAACCTTTATAAAAACAACCCCAGGCACAGAGAAGTGCTAAATAAATGTCAGCTGAATGAGCAAAGGTGTCACAGATGAAAGTTTTTATAAGGCACCTGAAACATGATTACCAAAGTGAATACTCCTTTTTTAAGGATCCCTTCCTCACAGCCTATATCTTGCACAGTTTATCTGATGGACTTCCTCAAGCTAGAATCTGTTCTTTCAGAGGATTTTGGGCTTTGGTCCTTTTTTAATGTGGTTAAATTGCTCTGTTGTAGAATTCCAGTTTGAAGATTTCAACATGGATTCCAACATGTTTGAGACTTGCTGGTTGCAGTCTGGGCTGGGCACAGATAGGCCTGGCCACAAAGTGGAAGGAGTCTTGAGTGTGAGCTACGTTGTCATGCAAGTCAATCAGTCATTGGATTAGCCTACTTCAGTGAAAACTAGCTGATTTTAAGTCCTTAGGAAAACAACAATTCTCCCCGCTATAGTCTATCAATTTTAAGTTTAAATCAATTTAGAATAAAATATATAATTATGATCCCAAAATAGGACTCCCTTCTCAAATGCACTGCTCTCAATATTTAAAATTAAGAGTGGTTTTCATGCCTTGTTTGCAGATCGGTCCTTAGATGAGCGCTAATAATTTCTACCTGATGAAAGCAGGTTAATCTTAGGAGATGTGCCTTCCTTTCCTGACTTTAATTATTAAATGCAATTGCACAGTTTTTGAAGCATACACAAAAAAATCTTGTTCTTGATTCTATCAAATACGGGGTTTGATAGCTGGAAGACAGGTCTACTGAGAGGTTTATTCATTATAGGATTAAAGTTATAAACTAGAACTTTTGTCTGCTGACATTTATTTGCTGCTTCTTTTTTAATTTTTTCAAAACAGGGTATCTTTTGGCAGTTTGCATTAAAAATGGAAGCTGTAGCTGTGAAGATAACTTCAAAAAATAAGTTGCAAAAACAAAGTCAGTTTCTTGATTTTTATTATTCTTTTTGGTCTTTGTCCCTCTAACAGTTCCACTGCAGGTTTAGGACAAGACTGAATGCCCCCTCCTCTTGACTCTCCCTCATCAATCTGTTACAAATGGCTCCTTTTTCACCTAAAAGTCACCAAACAATAATTTTTTTGGAAGAGGAGATCTAAACCTTCTCATAACCAATATGTAACTACAAATGCTTAAGAAAAATGTTAAGAAAAGGTCTATTGTTCCCCATCCGCCCCTTTTTTAGGGGAGGCAAGGAGTTTCCTGTGAAGTTTGTGTCTCTGAAAAGGGTTAATTTACTCCTGTGAAAGCCTTGCCCAAGGTAGTGTCAGCCAATGGGGTCTCACCCTGATGAGGTAATGCTTTCTTCCCACGCTTCATTGGCTGCTGTTCTCATTACTTGGTGTTCTTCCAGAGGCTGGGAAGTGAAGTGGGCTTGTTTAAGGGATAATGGAGCTTTTCTCTCCAGTCATTCACTTGGCGCTACTGAATCTTCCGGCAGCATGGCTGGTGCAGGGAAATGCTGAGAACAGGCTTTGCTTAAAGCAGTGCTTAGGAGCCACTGGGGAAAAATATCAGATTCCCCTTCCCGAGAATTAGATGTCCTGCAACTCGAGCCAGCTCTTCTACTTGGGGCTGTGGGGCTGTCTTCTAGTCCCCTTTATCCCCATCCCTTTATCAGCGAGTAGGATTCTCAGCATTGAGAACATACGTGAGATGAGGCTAACCTCTGAGGAGGTGAGAGAAAAACCAGCCAGTCTCAGGACAAATGTATCCCATAATACTTGCCACTCCCATGACCTTGAGGCCCAGTAGTGTTTCACTTCTTAACCCCTGGAGCAGCAGCGCTTCCTGAGTCAAGCAAGTGCTTCTGTAGCTCCCCGCGTCCCTAAAGCTGGATAAGTGAGGATTAGGGAAACTGGGGCTCCCTTCCAGTCATCCCACATCTGACCATTGCCTTTCACTTTGTCTACCTCAGTTCTGGGAAATGATGTGTCTGTGCTGTAGTAGCTGGTGTCAAAAGATCTTTGACAAAGAAGCAATTGTTCTCCTGTGTCTCTGAAAGAACCTGGAAAATCCTTGGCCTTGCTTTTACATAAAATCTATCTACAGTTCCTGGGGAAGGAGGAAGGAAGCGTCCAATTCTAGGTTGTGTGCAAATAGGGAAACTGCAGCTGGAAGGTGAAGGGATTGTGAGCGTGGTGGTGATAATAGGTGAGTGCTTGTCTCTGACAACCAGGCTAGTCTTTGGGTATAGACTCCTTTACTCACACTTAAGAATTAGACAACAAAGAAGCAAGAAGTTATCCCCAGTGTGGCTGAACTCTCTGAAGAAGTTTTTTAGGGCTAACTTAAGTGGGCATTTGCACACATGAATAGGACCCTATAACCACATGGGAAAAAGTAGGTAGAAACTTCTGAAAGAGAATCGAAGCAGAACATATCCTGTGGACTCTGAGAGCTAAGGGTGGTAGAGTTCCAAAGGTAAATGAATTACTTGTGCAGCTCTGCAGGGCGGTCATAGATCTGATTTGAACCATAATTTAGTTAGCTGTAAGCATCAGCACTCTGACCTTCATGGCTGGGCTTCACAGAGTGAGATTTTGAGAGATGAAGGAAATGAAATTTTATTCCATTTTGCTATCTGATCCTGGGAAAGTGTTTCTTTTTCTGTGACCCAGTTTAACTGTCTTGAAATAGGAGGATCGCCTTGAATTTAAAGGAAGATTTTGTGAGTGAAAGGCTCACCCTAAGTATTTAAAAAGGTGGAGATGGTATTTAAGATTTTGGTAATATTGTCTGAAGCATCCTGAAACTAACTGTCCATAGACTAAAGCTCTTCCCATCCAGGTCTTACTCACCTCTTCCATCCCCCAATGACAATCCTATCTGTTAGAGATCTGGCAGTCCCTAGAGTTATCACAGAGAACAAAGAAAGACCAGGAAGAAAATTAAAATTCAGGCTTCCAGCTTGAATTTGTAATCATAATATGTGTTTATAGGATGACTCAGATCTAATACACATGAAAGGGCTTTGTAAAATATTAACGTGGTAATAAAATGGAGGTTTGCTCCTCGAAAGAATAGGAATTATGTGGTATTCTCTGTATCAACAGTGCTAAAGCCCAGTGTCTGGTACATAGGTCTTTTTTAAAAAAACTTTTTATTATTGGAAAGGTTTAATTATATGAAGGTAGAAAGACTAGTTTAATGCACCTCCAAATAAAGCTATTATTAACTTACTACATAGGTGTTTAATGAATGCTTTTGGAAGGAAGAAAGTTTGGCAGTTTCTGAGACATAATTTACCCCATTGTTCTTTTCTTTAGAAGATTATGGTCAATATGAACAATAAAGATCAGAAAATTACATTTCCTATACCTCTCATTAAAGAGGTAAAATTCTTAAATCTTTTAAAAAAATAGAATATTATTCAGGCTTTTTCTTATTTTTAATTTATTGATTTGAGAGAGACAGACAAACATTGATTTGTTGTTCTACTTAGTTATGTATTCAACGGTTGATCTTGTATGGGCCTTGAGTGGCCATACAAGGACATCAAACTGACTATTTGCTACTCATGCCTCTAATTCAGCTGGCTGGTGGGTGCTGGGAGGTGACTGGAAACCATACTAACCTCTAGGGCTGACTCGTCCGGCCATCAGCCCTCTGCTTTCACAGTGATATGAATGGAATGGGGGCCAAGGTCTCCATGTTTCTTGGTGTTTCTATTTTATCTTCGACCCTTGTCCTGTGGGCTGGTTCTTTATCTCTAAGGACACAGATAACATGGGCAGTCAAGGCTGATATATTTGTGTGAACAGTCTTTTGGCAGTGTTCAATCTCATTTTCTAGTAAGACCAGAGTGGTAAAAAGCCTTCCAGAGATCCAGATTGAGATGAGCATGTAACTATGAGGCTGTGTTTGGGTAAGTCACTTTCATTTGGGGTTTCCATGTTTGAGTAAAATGAGCTGTTTGGTACAGTTATATAGTAGAGAAAGTACAGCTTTTAGAATAAAAGAGACCAGTAAAAGAGACCAGGGTTTGAATTTCATCTCCATGTGTTTCTCATATTTCTCATGTGCAGAATAGGTTGTTTTAAGAAAAAATTAAAGCATCTAGTGCAATGGCAGGAAGATAACCAAGTGATCAATGTACAGTAACCACTGTTTTGATCAAAATGAGGAAGTTGTAAACAGAAAAATAGGCAATAGCAATGGATAGGGAATTTGCTGACTAAGAAGTACAACTGACCAGGAAGTAAATACACAGCAAACTTGTAATTAGTGAAATGAAAGTTAAATGATATGTACTATTATTCTTGCTCAACAAAGTGACAAAGAAGTAAAAATATGAATAATATCCACAGTTGGTGAAAGTTTAAGCAAATAGTCATTCTCCTATACTGTTCACAAAACTTCTTCCAAGGTAAGTTTGGTAGTATCTTTTAGATTTTATTTTATTTTTTAAAATTGTATTTACTTATTTTTAGAGAGAGGGGAAGGGAAGGTGAAAGAGAGGGAGAGAAATATCAGTGTCTGGTTGCTTTTCATGTGCCCCCAACTGGGCACCCAGCTCACAACCCAGGCATGTACTCTGACTGGGAATCAAACTGGTGACCCTTTGGTTCACAGGCTGGTACTCAATCCGTTGAGCCACACCAGCCAGGACTCTATTAAATTTTAAATGTGTTACTCTTTAATTCCATAATTTTGTTTCTTGGAATCTGTTTTACACAAATATACATGAGTGTACAAGCATTTATCGCACTACTGTTTTTAATAGAGGAAACTGGAAACAACCTAAATTTACTAATATTATTATATTTCTATGGAATATTATATGTAAAAAGCATATTGTAAAACATTATCATATGATCCTATTTGTGTTAAGAATAATAATTGTGTAAGTGTGTGTATTTTATAATATTGTGAAAAGAGGTCTGGGATGATAATACCTCATTGGGTTTACTTTTTTTTTTTAAGAGTTTTTTAAAAAAGTTTATTTATTGATTTTGAAAGAGTGAGAGAGATCAATTTGTTGTTCCACTTAATTATGCATTCATCAGTTGATTCTTATATGTGCCTTGACCAGGGATCAAACCCACAACCTTAGCATATGGGGATGATGCTCTAACCAACTGAGCTATCTGATCAGGGTATTGGGTTTACTTTTAAGGAAGTGAGATTAGAGGGTAAAGAGAGAATTATCCTTTTTATTCTTTAGTCTTCTGCATTTTCTGAAATTTCCTGATGACTACATATTATTTTTGTATAGCAGGTCCTCAAATAACATAATTTTGTTCAATGTCATTTTATCATAACATTGATGAGAAAAATCTTGATTCCCACTTGGGCCAACATGTGTGTGGAGCTTGCAGGTCTCCCCACGTCTATACGGGTTTTCTCTGGGTATTCCAATTTCCTCTCACAGACCAAGATGTGCACGTGAGGTGACATGGCATATCTACATTGTCCCAGTGTGAGTGAGAGTGGGTCTGTGTGTGAGTGACCCTGCAGTGGAAGGGTGTCCTGTCCAGGGTGGGTTCCCACCTTGCACCCTGAGCTGCTTGGGACAGGCTCTGACTACCTGTGACCCTAAACTGGAATAAGCAGGTTGGAAAATAATGATCTTACTTGTTTTTATTAATCTTTCTTAAATGTATGTATGGCTCACATTTATTTCAATATTTAATATTAGAAGTGTTTTGGATTTTTATTTAGCAGTTTGGTGATGTTTTTTGTGACCAGAAATATGCCGTAGGGACTTAACCCTTGTTTATGTCAATTAGCCTATGATAAAATTGGTTTCGTTATACATCATTTTGCTTAAAGAACCTATTGATGACATTAAGTGAGGACTTGCTATATTTGAAAAATTTTTTTAAAAAGGTGGTGGTATGAATTAGATCTTTTAGCCCCTGGGTGAGTACTTGTTTAGAGCTAACATTTAAATAAGCACTTCTTAGGTCTGGAAGGGTAGAAAGAGCTTGAATGTAAGAAGGAAAACTTCCTCTTCATGGTTTGGGCCTTGGATTGTTGGACCAGTGAACCCATGTGACCCCTTCTTAAGATGGCAGGGCTGCCTGGGAGCAAGGGAGAGGTGTTTCAGTAGCCTTCTGTCCTGGACTTCTCTGGAAGTGTCAAGGTAATCTCAGAGTTACAGTGTCTCAGAATCCACCACTGCTGGGCTGGCAGAGAAGCTTCTGAGCTCATCTGTCTATGTCTGTCTCCTCTTGAGTCAGCACGTCCAACTTAATCAGATATGCAGATTCCTAATAATTAAATTCTGCTTTAGGTCTCAGGGAGCTTTCTGGGATTACAGATGCCCACTAATTTCTCTGGAGTTTGCACATTCAGCTCCAACCACTGTGTATAATATCTGGTGAGAAAACAGACACAAACTCTTATTTAAGATAGGAATGGGGCTGAGAGAAGGAATTTTGTTTTCCTGTTCATAAGTACCTTGCCCCAGCTCTGAAAAGAGATTACATGGAGTTAAGAAAAACATCACTGTAATGTCCTTCAGAACTCCCTGATTTCTAGATTGTACACAGAGGGAATGGTGCCCAAGTACTGGCAAAAGTCTGCATGGGCTACAATGGTAGTACATTTTATCACATTGCTGAATATTTTAACATTTAAAGTTGTGAACAGCCCTGACTGGTGTCGCTCAGTGGGTTGGGTGTCTTTCTGCAAACTGAAAGGTCGCTGGTTTGATTCCTAGTCAGGGCACATGCAGGGGCTGCAGGTCAGGTCCCCGGTTGGGGGCGTGCGAGAGGCCTCTCTCTCTAAAAATAAATAAATAAAATATATATAAAAAAAAAGATAATTGTGAGCAATATCTATAGAATAGTGTATAATGTATATACATAGTTTGAAGGATAATTATGAAAAGTGAATCACATGTACCTTCACCCAGCTTGAGAAATAGAATATTACAAAACCTCTGAAGGTCCTCGGTGGGGCTGCTGGCACTGTGGTGCAGGTGGGGCACTGCCAAGGGGAGGGAGATCTCCTGGAGGACAGGCTTGTTTCTTGAGTGCAAAGAATCTGTCTGCTGCTAGGCTGTAGGCCTCTGGGGCTGACGTTTTCTAACTCATCTACCCAGAGGACGATCATTTTCCTAGCTGCCACAGAGGTGACTTACAAGCTAGTATAGTCCTGTCCTGCAGGGTTCTACCTTTGTGTCCCATACCCTCCACTAGAAGTAACAATTATACTGAATTTTGGATTAATTAGTTTCTCATTTTTCTAAGCATTTTACTACATAGGTATGTATTCTTAAATCATCTACTCTTGTTTTCCTCCTAGAAATGCCGTCTGTCATTGTCTTGGTTTTTTAAGTATTGCTCTAACAAATTGCCACAAACTTAAGGGCTTAAAGCAGCACAAATTCATATGTGGGGGCGGGACTATATGGGAAGTTTCTGTACCTTTTGCTCAATTTTGCTATGAACCTAAAACTGCTCTGAAGTCTTTTTTAAAAAAAGGCTTAAGTACTAGCATTAAGGGAATCTGGGAATTCTCTGTATAATCTTCTTAACTTCTCTGTCATCGTCATCGGCAGCCGTCCGTCTGGAGAGACGATGGCGTAGCTTCTTGAGAGTCTATCTGCACCGCCGAGAATGGCTGTGCAGTCCGACTCGGGAGTGACAATCCCTGCCGCACTTGTTACAGGTGAAGGCAGATGGCCCTTGTTGCTGCTGTTGACGCTGCTTCCGCCTCGATCTTTTCTGGACCGCCTCCTCGTTGCGCGCAGCCTCTGCGCGTGACGTACCTTGCCTGACCGCGAGCCTCCAGGCTAGGCGGTCCTCTGCTTGAACTTCCCATGTGTTGAGATTGATGGAGCATTGTGTCATATCCTTTTTGCAGATGTCTTTGAACCGCAGTTTTGGGCGCCCTGTCATCCTCTGGCCTTCTGCTAGCTCGCCGTAGAGGAGGTCTTTGGGAATACGGCCTGCATCCATTCTTTTGACATGGCCGAGCCACCTGAGGCGTCTCTCACTAAGAACTGCATGCAAACTGCTCATGTTGGCTCGCTTCAGCACCTCAGTGTTGGGGACCTTATCCTGCCAGGCGACATGCAGGATGCGTCGCAGGCACCTCATGTGGAAGCTGTTGAGTTTCCTTCCGTGCCTTGCGTAGGTGGTCCACGTCTCGCTGCCATAGAGGAGAGTGCTGAGTACGCAGGCTTGGTAGATGCGCAGTCTGGTTTTCTCAGTGAGGCTGGAATTGTTCCACGCTCGCCGGTTCAGTTTGGCCATAACTGTGGCTGCCCTGGCGATTCTCCGGTTGACCTCCAAGTCAACTGACAGAGAGCTCGAGATGGTGGACCCGAGGTAAGTGAAGTCGTTGACAACCTCCAGGGTGTATCCGTTGATGGTGATGCATGGGGGAGTCCCAGTGCCTTGAGCCATAACGTTCGTCTTCGTCAGGCTGATGGCTAGTCCGAACTCCTTGCATGTGTGGGAAAGGCAAGTGACTAGCTGCTGGAGTCCCTCTTCGGAGTGTGATGTCAAGGCTGCGTCGTCGGTGAAGAGCATCTCACGGATGAGCACCTCTTTGACTTTGGTCTTGGCACGTAGACGGGCCAGGTTGTAGAGCTTGCCATCGGATCTGGTGTGAATGAAGACACCCTCGCTGCAGTCCTTAAAGGCGTATTGGAGGAGCATGGAGAAGAAGATTCCGAACAGCGTAGGCGCGAGGACGCAGCCCTGCTTTACTCCGCTGCTGACTGGGAAGGCCTCAGAGGTTGCGCCGTTGTAGGACACCGTGCTGTGCATGTTGTCGTGAAAGGACATGACCACAGCAAGCAGATGTGGTGGACAGCCAATCTTCCGTAGCAAGCTGAAGAGTCCGCTTCGACTGACCAGATCAAACGCCTTCGTGAGGTCGATAAAGGCGAGGTAGAGTGGTTTATGCTGCTCGTGACACTTCTCCTGCAGCTGGCGTAGGGAGAAGATCATGTCCACTGTTGATCGGCCAGCTCTGAAGCCACACTGGGACTCTGGGTAGACGCGGGAAGCAAGGGTCTGCAGGCGGGCAAGAGCGACCCGGGCGAATACTTTGCCGACGACGCTGAGGAGAGAGATGCCCCGGTAGTTGTTGCAGTCGCTGCGGTCTCCTTTGTTCTTGTACATGGTGATAATGTTGGCGTCTCTCATATCCTGGGGGATGTAACCCTCCTTCCAGCAGAGACAGAGTAGATGGTGGAGCGGCTGTAGCAGGACTGGTTTCCCGCTCTTTAGGATTTCTGGAGGGATTCCGTCACCTCCTGGTGCTTTCCCGCAAGCGAGGCGGTCGATGGCTTTGCTGAGCTCTGCCGCATTAGGTGGGGTGTCTAGCTCCTCCATGACTGGTAGGTCTGGGATGGCGTTAAGAGCAGTGTCTGTTATGGTGTTCCTCGTTGCGTACAGCTCGAGGTAGTGCTCGGTCCACCGCCGCATTTGCTGTTCCTGGTCAGTGATGACCTCACCTGTCTTGGACTTAAGGGGGCGATCTTGGAGGGGATTGGGCCTGTTGCCTTCTTGATACCCTCATACATTACTCGTGCGTTGCCTATATCGGCGGCTTCCTGGATGCTTCTGCACAGGTTTAGCCAATAGGTGTTGGCACAGTGGCGGGCGGTCTTCTGGACTTTGTTCCTGGCAGCCCGTAGAGCTTGAAGTGTACTGAGAGTGGGCGTGGCCTTGTAAGCCAGTAGGGCCTTCCTCTTAGCCTCGATCACGGGTTCCATTTCTTCCCAGTGAGCCTCGTACCAGTCAGCGTTCTTCCGCTCTTTCTTCCCGTAAGCAATAATGGCGGAGTTGTATATGGCGTCGCGGAGACGTGGCCAATTGGATTCGATAATGTCATCTGCCGCCATTCCCTCGCCGAGTGCATCTTCCATCCTGTTGATGAATTGCTGGGTCTTAACTGGGTTGCTGGCACAACTGGTGTTGATGCGTGGGCGACCCTTCATCTTGGAGTGGTGCAACTTCTTCGGCATTATGCGCACCTTGCTTACCACGAGGGCATGGTCCGTGTCGCAGTCTGCACTGTGGTAGCTGCGGGTGAGGAGGGTGCTGCCAATATCCGTTCTTCTGGTGATGACGAGGTCAAGCTGGTGCCAGTGGCGGGAGCGGGGGTGCCTCCATGACACCTGGTGGATCTCTTTGCACTTGAAGAATGTGTTTGTCACGCAAAGGCCGTGGTGACACGAAAGCTCAAGCAGTCGCTGACCATTCTCATTGATCTTTCCTCTCCCAAAGTTTCCGAGGCAGGTGGGCCAGGCCATGTGGTCGGCTCCTACTCTTGCGTTGAAGTCTCCAAGGAGATAAAGAGCGTTACTTCTGGGCATCTTGGATAACGCTTCGTCCAGTGCATGGTAGAACTGTTCTTTCTCTTCGGTGGTGGCGCAGAGGGTTGGGGCATACGCGCTAAGAATTCTGACTGGGCCGAAAGTTTTTGACAATCGGAGGGTAAGTAATCTCTCTGTGCCTCCTGTGGGTGGCTCTATGGAGTTAACAAGCGTGTTCTTCACAGCGAACCCAACACCGTGCTGTCTTGGTTGGTCCGGAGATTTCCCTTGCCAGTAGAAGGTGTAGTTGGTTTCTCTGATAGTTCCGTTGTCGGCCAACCGGGTCTCCTGTAGAGCCGCAATGTCGATGTTTAGTCGTGCCAGTTCCAGTCGATGACGGCGGTTTTCCTGGCACCATTGATCCAAGGTCTGCAGTAAGTCCGGGACACATGGTCCTGATGTTCCAGCTAGCGAGGCGAAGAGCTGGAGGCTTCTTTCTTGTTGTTTGCTTGGAATTGCCTGGTGCGAGTGTTTTGTGGCCCACTTTTCAAGAGACACCTCTCTGATCCCCACGCACCCAGTGGGGCAGGCGAGCCATGGCGAGACGGCACCTAATTGGCTGGGGGCTGCCCAGCTTGAGGCGGGCGGTAGCTGTCCAGTGAGGTGCGGTGACCTCTCCCACCGTCAGAGGAGACCCCTCGCGCTCGTTTCCTTCGCCAATCGGATGAGCTTATAACCGGTATCTGTCTCCTCCCGTGTTGAGTCGACATCTTGCGATAACGCTGGAGTGTCCTCTCCAGTGAAGCTACAAAGCCTGGGCAGGGTGATATGGAGGGCCAGCTGTTGCCCATGCAGCAGACCCCCCCTCTCTTCGCAGCTGAAGGATCCAAGGGGAAAGACAGAGTCAATACAGCTTGGCTTCAGGTGCGCCGCAGGAGTTGCCGGTGTTGACTACAACGTCAAACCGCCTTAGGGACTCCGGCTCCGGATTTTCTCTTGGGGTTTACTCCCTTAGCCTTTCCCCTGAGGAGGTATGCCGCAAGGCAGCGGAGGTTTGGAGTCAGAGTTTCCCTTCTCCTTAGCCTTTCCCCTGAAGAGGTATGCCGCAAGGCAGCGGAGGTTTTTTGGAGTCAGAGTTTTCCTTCTCTGTAACTTTTCTGTAAATCTATAATTATTCCAAAATAAAAAAACACAACACAAATTAATAAAATTTACAGTTCTGTAGGTCAGAAGTCTGTTTTGAGTCTCTCTGGGTTAAAATCAGGGCTCTAGGGGAAAATCTAGGGGCCTCCAGGAGAGAATGAATTTGTTTCCTTGCCTCTTTTACCTTATAGAGGCTGTTTTTATAGAGCTTAATCTTCAGCTCTCCTCCTTTCACTAGAGGTCAGGGGTGGGGCAGAAAGTTCCAACACCCTAATTATTTGGTCTTTCTGGCATCAGTCCCATTGGAGGCTATCTAGGGGTCACACCTTAAGTCACCTTGTTACCATAAACTCAGATGTGATGGAAAGGGACTTGTTATGAGTCACAAAATAGACTCCTTACCACTATCACTCAGAAAATCACAAGGGCTTTAGGAGCTCTGTGCCAGGAACCTGGACAAAAACAAAGTACATGTTTCTTATTATATCACAATATCACAGATGTACTTTATATTCTGTATCTGAACTAGAATACTTGCAGTCATTGAAGGTGTTCTGAAGTTCATTATTTACTTGTGTTTTTTGGTGATAATGTATTATGAGGACATATTTCTTGGAACCTTACCTGTAGGATTTCCAGAAAGGGTTTACTTTTGCTTATACAGGATGCCTTGGTGCACTAAAGTCATCACCTTTATAGTTTTCAGGTCAAGGTTTTCTGGGTCACACAGGTAGTGTGAAATTCTGGCTCCCACAATATGCTTGCAAACTTGTATAGGAATTTTCAGAGGAGAGTTGTTTTCTTTTATCTTTTCTTTTTTATACCATCACAGTTAAAGTTAAGATAGTCTGATATCCTTACCGTTCCCCTCTGTAGGTCAGATTTTTTTTCTTGTTCTCCCTCTGAGGATATAGTCCTTCGGGGATCTTAGCTTTGGGGAAGTCGCCAATGTGATACACGGGAAAGATGCAGAGGCCAGAGGGTAGGGTAGCCTTTTTAATTTAGGAAAGGTCGCAGAGGCTGCTCAGACAAGGCAACGCTTAGGACACATAAGCTGAACTTAGGCTTGTGGAACAAGTGGGAGTCAGCCATGCACCAGGCATAGCACCTGTGTTCATCACAAGGCAGAAATCATATCTAGTGTATCCACTACTGTGTCTCCAGCACTTAGCACAGTACCTGTGTGTGACTAAGTAAGAAGAATCTAAGTATTCCAGGTGGAAAAAAGCAATTATAAAGCAAACAAGAAGAAACAAAGAGCAGAACCTTATGAAATAACAGCAAACTTGGTTAAACTAAGGGCCATTTCTTTTTTCAGCAAGTGTTTTTACTGTACTTGTTTTTGGTAAGACACTTATTTAGGATATAGACAGTGCTGCAAGCTAATAGGGATAATAAGGTGCATGCATAATAACTATAATACTTCTCTCCTGTGTACACAGTTTGGCTTCTTTTTCACTATGAAAGCCTAAAATAAGGATGTAAGCCTTCATGCTTCAGGGCTTCTCTGCTGATGAGCCTGGGGGTTGGGGAAACACCAAATGCTTCTGCAAATCATTATAGCCTTGTCTTTAGTGAAAAAGAGCAGTCAGGTATAAATGTTTAGCAAAAAGTTTCAATCTGAAAATATTTGGGCCGCCAGATTGCCACAGAAGGTGTGGTCCCAATGACAGGAGTTTGAGAAGGAGCCTGGCTGGTCAAAAAGTAGGAAGGCCGAAAAGCCTAAAGCCTCTAAGGAAGAGGTATAATTTGCAGAATGGCAAGAGCCTCCTACATAGAATTCTGGCTAAGGGGCACTTTTTCTTTTCCTTACATGGATATAGGGAGAGAGAAGAGAAGAAAGGAAAGGAATATCTGTTCTTTTCTATTCTTCTTTTTTTAAACAATGAAAGTTCTGATTGTGGAAAAATTATCTTTTTGACTATAGGAATTTAATGAAGAAACCCAAACAACTTAGTCTTTTAGCTAATGATCTCATTGGTTTATATTATTGTTGTACCATTCTCGGCGGTGCAGATAGACTCTTAAGAAGCTACACCATTGTCTCTTGAGACGGACGGCTGCCGACGACGATATTATTGTCGTACACTGAATTTAGAGTTATGAGGCCAAAAATGTAGACTTGGCAAAGATGACAGTTATTGTCAATTGTTCCAGGTCCCCAAACTGGATGGCACCAACAGCTGTGTGAGTGAATACAGAAGCTGAAATCAACATTATGTTAACTTTGGTTCTATTCCAAAACATTTCTATTCCAGAGATATGTATGATGAAGCCTTTTCAGGACAGAGATCATGATTATATCCCCTAACACAGTGCCTGGCCCTTAATAGTTGCTCAAGAAATGTGTGTTGAGTAAATAAATGGCATAAAGGTTATGTCGGGTTGCTAAGATCAGAACAGTATTTGCCATTATTTTGAATGTTGGCGTGGGATTTGTACCTCCTGGAACAGTTTCTTCTCTTTGCATCTCGTAACATTTTTTTTTTTTGTTTATGAAGAACATGCATTCTTGTACACTGGCACTGTGATCCTGGGGAAAGTGGCACAGATTTCCACTGCATTCCTCAGAAGAGCCACTTACTACTGGTGAGTTGCTTCTTTATTAGATTTTAATTTTGTTGGAATTTTAGTCCTTTTTTCCCTGGTAGAGATGAGTACTTCAAGAAAGTGAGAATTAATTACTGAGTTTGACTGAATTTGATAGCATTTTACTGCTCAGTGGGAGTCAGAGTCTTTACAACCTCTTCTCCCTGTGCAGGAGTGACCCCCACCCCTCCACATAAAATACTGCATCTATTTTCCCATTCCTATCTACACTAATATCTTATTCTATAAGTGGGTAGTGTAAATATGTTTCTAGTTAAGGAGGAGGTGTGCTTCTATTTGTTGTAATTAATGAAGTTCAGAAGATCTTAAAAACTGCACCAAGGGTTTGGGGGTTCTTGGTGGTTCTTGGTTATCATTTAAAAATAAATGGCCCTGACTGATGTGGCTCAGTCTGTTGGGCATCGTCCAGCAAAGCTAAGGGTCCTCATTTGGATTTCTGGTCAGAGCCTGGGTTGTGGGTTTAATCCTACATGGGTGCAAATGAGAGGCAACTGATTGATGTTTCTCTCTCACATCGATGTTTCTCTTTCTCTCTTCTCCCTCCCTTCCCCTCTCTCTAAAAATAAAATAAATACAATCCTTTAAAAAGGTAAAATAAATGGACAAGTATTTAGGAACTTCTGGGGCCTCATCAATGGCAATAAAAACCCAAATATGGTGGCAAAATATTTCCAGAGACTTCTTTAAGCCTCTGAAGGAGTATAGACGCAATGAAAAAAAAAAGTATGTGGCTTATAAAACACTTCTATGCATACTAATTTATTCTGGTATTATTTTTTCTTTTTTACCAATGGGGTCTCTAAGGTACATTTAGGTTAAATACCTTGACCAGAGTCACATGGCTAGTAAGTGACAGGGCTGAGACTCAAATGCAGGTTCTCATTACAAGTTATTATTATTATTACAAGTTCAATATTCTTATTCTGTGTATGACATTCATAATTATTGAATGTTTGTTGTGCCTATTTTATTTTTTAAGTGATGATAGAATTGGTGGTGATAGGATATAACTCTTTGGATCTTGCTGGCTCCTGTGGCTCATTTCTTATGAACATTGTATTAAAAAAGATAATAGCAGCCTTGACTGAACAAAAGTTAATCCATATGCTAGAACTCAGCCTTGGTTAGAGATGTGATCAGTAACAGTGAGGAGGATCCTGGAATAATGATAGTTTCCTTAGTGATGGCATACGGAAAGGGCTCAACATCCTTCTCCATCTGGAAGAGCTGAATTCAATCAGTCGAACTAATCTATGGTGGGGAGTGGAGGAGAAGTCCATCTGCATTCTCTTTGAATAATAAGTGTATTAGTTGTAAAGTGACTACTACAGAGACAGAGCTACTTTCTGACTTCAAGTCAGTGACACTGGTGACTCTGGAGAGGCAGGCATACTAAGGTCCTCTCTGGCAACTAGGACATGGTCTGCAGGTGCAGCAAGAATATACTCCTTCCATGGTGATTTTACTCATGACTTTACTTTTGAGATGCATAAAGTTTCTTTTTAGATAAGTTTCAGGTAACATGTTTGTTTCCCTGGGCTATAAAAATCTCACCTCAAGTAATAGTTTTCCTGGGTGGTCTCACCTCCAGAGGAAATCTTAGAATCATACCAATCACTGCTCATCCTAGCCAAACAGCTATCTGAAATGCGGTTTTTGACAGTTGTATGTTAAAATGCGACGTCTACATCTACAGGTAAAGCATTTGTAGGAAAAAAAAACTGATGTAATTTTGAGGTATTCTCACAGTGACTGCCAAGTATAGAAATTCCATTTTGTTACAAGACGTTAAATTGAAGTTACATTTTTAGCTAGATAATTCTTTGTTGTGGGGAATGCTGCCCCTGTGGATTGTAGGATGTTTAGCAGCATCCTTGACCTCTACCCACAAGATGCTAATAGCACCTTCCCATTTCTGACAACCAAAAATGTCTCCAGACATGACCTCCCTCCCACCAACACACAAAATCCCTGGTTGAGAACTATTGTTTTAACTGGAGCACCAAGGTATTACAAAAAAACTCAACAATTCTTCCCCATCCCTCCAAAAACTTCACTAAAGTGAGTTCTGAAATGGACTTCCTCTAGAAATGAGAGGATTTAGACAAAGTGGAATAACAAACTGATGTTTCTCTTCCTTCCTCTCTTTCTCTCTCTAAAACAAACAAACAAATAAACTTAGAGAACAAAAACAAAAAACAAACAATACCCCCCCCCAAAAAAAAACACCCCATCTGCCCAAAAAGAGTGCTTTTGCTCAGATAAAGAGAGCTGTGGATGGGAAACCACTACATAATGGGGATATCCTGGTGGTGGTTTCTGAAATAACCGTTAAAAGTGTCCATCAGAAAAAAAGGCAACTTTAAACATCTACTAGGCCCAGAATGTTAAACCATCACATGGAAGTCAAAGTTAAGAACTTCCCTGTTTCTCTTTCTTTTCCTCTCTCTCTTTGGATCTGGTTGGTAAGCTGGAAGAGAGCTATAAAGATCAGGTGTGATGCCTCTCCTCAGCAAGGAGTGAGCTAGCTGGAGAAGAGGGAAAGATTTCACTCTTCTTGACTCAATGACCGTTGGACTTTCTATTCTAAGAGGGACCACACAACCAATGGAACCCATCTGAATCAAGTGTGACAGATCTACTTCCACTGGACAGGTTTAAAGGTATGGCAAAAGATAAAAACAGAGGTATTTTGTCCCGTGTGTGTGCGCGTGGATGTGTGTGTGAGATCCTCACCCTGAGAATATGTTTATTGATTTAAGAGTGAGTGAGTGAGAGGGAGAGAAAGTGAGAGAGAGAGACAGATATTGCAACCTAGGTATATGCCTTGACTGGGAATCAAACCCTAAACTTTTGGTGTATGGGATGATATTCCAACCAATGGAGCCACCCAGCCAGGGCTATTTTGTCTGGTTTTTAAAAATTAAAGGTAGTATGTTGAACACACTAGTTACCTACTATAAAGTAGGGTCTGGAAAAGGCATCTTCCAAGGACATGTTCTTGAGTTTTACAGAGGAAATGGTCATTAAATCAATTCATTTTATTTTTGAGAGCCCATTTGTTGAAAGTAGGGCACATAAATGCAAGGGAGTCCCTCTCCTCTGGGAGCTTACAGTCTTGGGTTTCACACTCAGAGTAAAGTACCTATTACAGCCAGTTACGTTATCAAGGGCCTAAGTTGCATAGGTGGGACAGGTTCAGGAAGATTTTTGTTCTAAAAATTTACTCTCATGATTTTTATTAGATTATGATTGAGCATCAAACATGAAGTCACAGGTAAAGCTTCCATTTAAGATGTTTAAAAGAAGCTGTAAGGCCAACTGCATAGGCTGCTGCATCCCATTTGGGCTTCGATGAAACCAGAGTCTGTCTAGTCTTCAGTTTGGCAGCTTCAGAAACGTACATTTCACTTCACTCAAACTTAATCAGGCTCTGTGAAATTAATTTGGATAAAACAACTCAATAATTCAACCCAGTGAACAGAGGCTGATTTATAAACCATGATGTGAATTTATTGAAAAAGATGGTTCAGCTAGTATAACTGGAACCAGTCATGTGCCTTGGACAGTTGTTTTTTACTGGGTGTGCTGATTTACTCTGAGACCCTTGAGTGATGGGAAGGATACTTGGTGAGTTTGGAATCACAGTAGGGATCTTTGTATGTTCTTAAAGGATATTCAGAATTTAAGTTTGCTAGATATAAATTAGAAAAATGCAGAAATCTTATTATTTAAAAAAATTCTATTTATTTATTTTAGAAAGAGGGGAAGGTAGGTAGAAAGAGAGAAACATTGATGTGTGAAACATCAATTGGCTGCCTCTCGCTTGCACCCGAACCAGGGACCAGGTTTGCAACCCAGGCTTGTACCCTCCCCTTGGAATGGAACTGATGACTTTTCACTTTGTGGGTGACACCCAAGCAACTAAGCCACCGGCTAGGGCACGGCAGGGATCTTATTTGCTAATGTATCCCAAGAGACTAACACACAGTAGAAATTCAGTAAGTATTTGTTGACTGGGGGACTGAATCTGAATTTTTAACTGTCCTGACAATGGGTATTGTGCCAGGTCATTAGAATCAGTAACCTCTCTTCTGGTCAGAGTGTGAGCTCACAATACATTCTTATTCAGATTCTGCTCTTTACGGACCCCACCTTTCTTTTATGACAGCATCACCTGGACATGTGACACTTAGGTTACAGAAGACTTATTTTACTCTCTGATGACATATTTACAGATCATTTCATAGGGCGACTTTTTTTTTAAAATTTAAATCTTGTCCTAAGTTCTGTGAGGGTTCCTGTTTTACACTTTCCAGGTTTCTGACTTTCAGCTGAGGCAGGTAGGGGACAAGTGAATCGCGGTGGTTTATAATTTTATAGGCACTCAGAATTCTTTGTGCTGGTCTGGATCTACCCACTGCCAAGGAGTTTAAAAGCAGAACACTGCGTTCTACTCAATGGAGCATCTCAAAGTCCTTGATAGACTAAAGCAAAGCAGATTGGTTGAATATGCAAACTTTTGTGATTATGTGGGAGCTGCAAGGTCAGTCTGAGAGGCTATGAGAGCCAAGTACAGACTCCCCAGGCTCAGAGGTTCTCATTCTTTCTTCCTTTTTTCAGCTCTGTCTCTCAAACTCTGGTTTAGTATAGAAAGCGCACTGTGAACATATTGCCTATCGACTTTCACATTCCCAGACTCCCGGCACCAGAGGCATCTATACTCTCTCAGGGCTCCAGGTCCTGTCCCTAGGTGAAGAGGCAGGTTGGGGCTGGGCATGGTCCCAGATCTAACCCCCATGGCTGGGAACAGAAACGTGAGTCACCACCTCGGGCTGCCCGGCGGTTTTCGGTTTAGGTCTCGGGGCTCCTAACCTGGACAGGAGCACCCGAGTTATCCTGGCCTCTGCAGGGGGGCATGACCCCCTCCGCAGAGACTGGGCGCGACCTCAGTCTTCCGAATTGGTCCTGTATACCTCCCCAGTGTCCTCTATCCCCTCCCCAGTGTCCTCTGTCTTTTTTCCTACCTCCCGACTTAGGACCCCCAGACACTTCCGTCAGGCCCGCGCCCGACTATTCGCACCCTAACGCAGGGCCCAAATTTGGGAGAAAAACCGCGTTTCCAAAGTCCGCAGGGTGCAGACTGGCTGCAGGAGTCTGCAGGGTATCCCCGCCCTAGCGCGCCCTCGCCCCGCCCCCAAACGTCACGTCCGGCCCGGCCCCTGCCCGCCCTGCGCCCCCCGCTGTCCTCCCGCTCGCCGTTCCGGAGGCTCTGCGCCTCAGCCGTCGTCTCCGTCGCCGCTCCCGCCCCCTCTCCCGCGTCTCCGCCACTGCCACCGCCGAGGGCATCCGGGGGTCGCTATTCGGGCTGGCCCTGTGTCTCAGCCGTCTCTACAGCCTCTCGCCAGCTGTCGCCTTAGGAAGAGGCTCGCCGGCCGCGGAGCCACTCCAGGCCTCAGTTCTCGTCCTCTTGCCGTCGCCGCGGGTCCTGGAGAAGTGGCCGGGGAACGGGGCGTCGCGGTTCCAACGGTAGGGGAACGGGCGGGTGCCCGTACCTGCGCATGCGCGGGTCGCTGGTCGCGTCGGCTTTCCCCCCTCTGCCGCCCACCAGTGCCTTGTCCACCCGCGCACGGCTCAAGGGCGTTGCACTTGGGGGCTGGGGATCCTGGGCAGTACCCTGCAGGTGGGGCATTTCGTAGAGAAGACCCCCATTCTCGAGTGAGAGGAGAGAAAGCCGTGTCCCTGGCGGTGGGGGGTGTGTGGCAGTCTTCGATTTTTCAGTCGCTGCAGTGCGCGTGAGCGGGGTGTGCCTTCCCTCCTGGCTCCTCCAAAGTGGAAGAAGGCAGAGCAACCCACGCTTGTTTGCTAGCCTCCCCTGCACACCAGCCCTGCGCCATCTCCCTGCCCGCTTCCTTTATGCTGGGCAGCGAAGTTGATGAAGAAAAAAGAGTGTGGTTTATTCCGGGCTCGACTGCGCCCCTTTTAAAGATCACGTGAGATGAGTGGTTGCTGACTTCCTTAAATCGCTCGGAGAATATAGCCGAAATTGGGCTGTTGGTGCCCGGGGGACATGTCTAGAACGCACTCTGCGTAGGTCAGGCCAGAGCGTACAGCGTTAAGTTTCAGATGGGGCGCCTGGTTTCCGCGATAAGGTTATAGAAAATTGAGTCGGTTGGCACTTGCCCAGTGGGAAATTGGTAAACTTTTTTTTTTTTTGGTAATAAATTAAAAGTCAACTTGACTTTTATAGTCAGTTGCAGAATTTCATTTGGTTCCTCATTATGCCATCTAATTAATGGAAAAAGATACCTAAAGTATTGGGCATTTACCTTACTTTGAAGTTCCTGATAATGTAAAAATGGCAGCCAGAACCACAGTGCTGCTGTCTGTGAACATTAAATAACTGGGATACACTTAACTTTTTAAAAGGCAGACAGTAAAGGATAATTTTGAATTGTTGACTTTCTGGGTTAATGTGAGGCTACTTTTGTCTTCAACTTTCTTTTTTGTAACCTTGCAATACTTTTTGGCATGGGTTTCTCTCATTGGTACTATGCATTTAGTAAGTACTTGAATGGAATGGAATGAACTGGGCATTATTTGTATATTCATTGGCAGCCCCTTCTTACTTTCTTAATCTGTGCTGCTTTTAAAACTGGGGCAGTATTTTCTCCAATTTAATTGTGTCGCCAATTAGGGACCTGTGACACAGTTTAAATCCTTGGAAAGATGTAGAAAGGCATATCACAGTGTCATAAAATTCTTCATTGGATGAAGTAAGTGTTTTTTATTTTTTATTAGAATGCCATTGTTTTAGGACAGAAAATGGCTGAAGTGTTTTTCTTCATCAGTAAAATGACAACTACTTTTATTACCATTTATAAGTAACCTCAGTTTGCACTGCTTCCTCTTTCTCTGTATATTAACTTTAGTATTGGAGAAATAATAGCTGTATCTATACTTGGAAAAAAATTGTAACTGTATACATTACACAAAATTTACCATTTTAACCATTTTTAAGTGTGTAATTCAGTGACATTAAGTACATTCACATTGTTGTGCAACCATTATCACTTTTCCACTTTCAGAACGTTTTCATTATCCCAAACAGAACCTCTGTAAACAGTAATTCCCCATTCCCTCTCCTCTCTCATCCCCCTCCCCCAGCCCCTGGTAACCTCTGTTCTACTTTCTTTCTCTATAATTTGCCTATTTTGGGTACCTCATATAAGTGGAATCATAACATTGTCCTTTTGTGTCTGGCTTATTTAATTTAGCATGTTTTCAAGGTTCATGTTGTAGTATGTATCAGAATTTCCTTCCTTTTTTTCCCATGAGAGACAAAGAACTGAATGCGTGTTGTTTCATGGGTGGGACTCAGGCACTTGGGGGTATCAGTGGCTCTGCTGGGCAGCACGAAGGAAGGAGCTTCTCCTGCTGCTTCCTTATCCTCTTTGAATTCTTCCAGCTCTTGGCACTGATTCTCCTCAGGTGGCACCAGCTCCTCCCTCTTTCACTTTGATGTAGTCCTCAAACCACTGGGCCTGATTGGCAATCCAGAACATAGTCACAGGGAAGGTGAAGCAGAGTGTCATCTGAAACACCTCCTATTTCACCCTCATTTCACTTCCCCGAGGCTACAAAGCCACTTGAATTTCCTTCCTTTTTAAGGCTGAATAATATGTTTACCCATTCATCTGTTTATGGATGTTTGGATTGTTACCACTTTCTGGATTTTGTGAAACCAAAAGTAATGCTGCTATAAACATTAATGTACAAATATATGTTTGAGACCCTACTTTTAATTCATTTGGGTATATATGTAGGAGTATAGTTGACCCTAGAACAACAGGGGTTTGAATTGCACAAGCCCACTTGGATTTGTTTTTCACTAAATGCTGTTCTCTGCCTTATGATTTTCTTAACGTTTTCTTTTCTCTAGCTTTATTGTAAGAATATAGTATATAATAAATATAAAATATATTTTAATCAACTGCTTATGTTATTGGTAAGGCTTCCAGTTAACAGTAGGCTATTAATAGTTACTTTTGGGGGGACTCAAAAGTTATAATGGATTTTCAACTGAACAGGTGTCAGCACCCCTAATCCTTGTGTTGTTCAAGCGTCAGCTTTATATACCTTGGGTTTATTTTTGATCATATGATATTTATATGTTTAACTTATTGAGGTACATCCAACCTGTTTTTCAGGCGTCCAACATCTTTTACATTCCCACTCAAGTGTGCACAAGGTCTCCAACTTCTCTACATCCTCTCTTCCTCTCCAGTAGTTAACTTTTCTCTTTTGTTTGATTGTTGGCTTATTTGCTTGATAATAGCCATCCTAATGGGGGTGAAGTGGTATCTCACTGTGGTGTTGAACATCTTTTCATTTGTGTCTTTGGACAAATGTCTTTTCAAACCTTGTGCTAATTTTTGAATTGATTTTTGTTTGTTGTTGAGTTATTTTTGGAAAGGATTATTAAAAAATAACTTAAAAGTTATCTTGTACATGAGTTATATCTTTTATATCTGCAAAAGGTTTCTAATTATTTAGTAAGATACACTATATTTAGATCTCTACTAAATATAAGAGATATGTCTGGTTGGTATCCAGCCATGTAATATGAAAAATAGGGACATTTATTGAAGAAGATACAAGAAACATTGTACATAAGACAGTGACAACTCAGTCCCCTTCAAAGTAAGCACCTTGGGACCTCACACAGTTTCCCCAATTACCATCAGCTGCCCTGTTGTATTTTCCTGAATCTCATTGACGATCTGAAACCTCTTCCTTTTCAAAGGTGATTGTAGTTTTGGGAGAAGCCAGAAGTCACAGGGTGCCAAATATGGGCTGTAGATGGGCTGAGTCACCGGGGTGATTTGATGTTTCACCAAAAAACTCTGCACGAGACATGTTGCATGAGTAGGGGTGTTGTCATGATGAAGCTGCCAGTCACCAGTTGCCTACAGCTGTGGCCTTCTGAATCATCTGAATAATTTCTGTGAAGGAATGTTAAAGCTTAATGCAAAATTTGGTGCAGATTCGTTGTTCTACTTGCGTAGTTATTTTGAATGCAATGGCCACACAGTACACATGCTCACTCAATGGCGTCTACTGTCCCCCCTGACTAGTACAGTGAAGTTGCCATTGTTCACATGTGCACATTCCAGCCCGCTCTCCTTGGCTGTCAGGCTACATCGATGTCACACAAACCATTCTTGTTATATTAACAATGGCTGGACATTTTCCGGACAACTGCATATATATATCAGTACCAAGAACTTATGTCCATTACTTCAATATTACCAAGTCGTACCCATTAAATGAAGGACCTTTATTTATCAACGAGTAAGAATACTGTTCCTGAATTTTCCTTTGTGTACGTATAAAGTGGTTGTTAACACATTGTGTACGGGTGGCGAGAATTCTCGTCATTTCTAAAAGGCATTTAAATAACCCAATATGCAACGTGTTAATATGTCTAGGAGCAGAGGAGCGGGTTACTTGATGGAGAAAAATGAAGTGTAGTATGTACACAAGAATTTGACTTGAGTCACTGTTTCTGAAGTGAGGCAGTAATATGTAAGTAGGTTCACTTTGGGGACTTAGAGAAGAGCTGATTCTGATTGGAAATGGAAACAACGAAGGATATTTGGAATGGATTGGAATAAAGGCAGTTTTAATACACCCAGTCATAATCACATGGCACACAAGTAGGTATTAGTAGTAATAAATTTCAAGGGTAACTTATTATCAGATTGATTGATTCATTTACCAAATATTCATTTATCTCCTCCTAAATGCTAGGGAAACATTGAGGAGCAAAACCCAGGGTATCATTTGGTGATGATTGCATAACTGTAAATTTACTAGACATCACTGAGTTATATTCTTGAAATGAATGAATTTTATGGTATATATTAATAAATTATATCTTAGAGACTTCTGGTCAAGATGGAGATGTAGGTAGACACGCTGTGCCTTCTCATGCAACCATAGAAAGAATTACAGTCAGATCTCAAAAACAAATAACAACCAGAACTGTCAGAAAATGGAGCTGTATCGAAGTTCAACAACCAAGGATTTAAAGAAACCACATTCATTCAGACGGGTAGGAGGGGATGGAGACAGGGCCAAGTTGAGGAGGCAAAGAAATACGGCCCAAATGAGAGAACAGAACAAAATCCTAGAAAAAGAACTAAACGAAATGGATATAGCCAACTTATCAGATGCAGAGTTCAAAACACTGGTGATAAGAATGTTCAGAGAACTCATAGAGTATGGAAAACAATAAAGGAAGAAATGAAGAATACACAAAGTGAAATAAAAATATACAGGGAACCAAGAGTGAAGGGAAGGAAACCAGCATTCACATAAACAATTTACAACAAAAGGAAAAAATAAACATTTAACTAGAATAGAAAGAAGAAACAAGAATACAAAAAAAAAAAAAAAAATGCCGAGAGGTTTAGGAACCTCTGGGACAACTTTAAACGTAGCAGCATTCGAATCATAGGGCTGCCAGAAAAAGAAGAGGAAGGACAAGAAATTGAAAACTTACTTGAAAAAACAATGAAAGAAAACTTACCTAATTTGGAGAAGGAAATAGTCACACAAGTTTGGGAAGCATATAGAGTCCCAAACAAGTTGGACCCAAAGAGGACCGCACCAAGACATATCATAATTAAAATGCCACAGGTGAAAGATAAAGGGAGAATCTTAAAAGCAGCAAGAGAAAAACAGTTACCTGCAAAGGACCTCCCATAAGAATGTCAGCTGATTTCTTAAAAAAATCTTTGCAGGCAAAATAGGACTGCCAAGAAATATTCAAAGTGATGAAAAGCAAGGACCTAAAACCAAGAGTCCTCTGTCCAGCAAAGCTATCATTTAGAATGGAAAGGCAGATAAAGTGCTTCCCAGAGAAGGTAAAGCTAAAGGAATTCATCATCACCAAGCCATTATTACATGAAATGTAAAAGGGACTTATTTAAGAAAAAGAAGATCAAAACTATGAACATTAAAATGACAACAAACTCACAACTATTAACAGATGAATCTAAAAAACAAAAATAAAAGCAAACTAAGCAAACAATTAGAACAGGAAAAGAATCATAGATATGGAGATCATATGGAGGGTTATCAGTGGGGATGGGGAAGGGGGATAATGGGGGAAAAGGTGCAGGGATTAAAAAGCATAACTGGTAGGTACAAAATTAGACGGGGGTGGATTTTAAGAATAGTAAGGGAAATGGAGAAGCCAAAAAACTTATATGCACAGCACACATACAGCTGACAAGAATGTGTTTTCTATTATGCATATAAAATCGTGTACTTTTATTATTTTTTTTTAAAGGATCAATCATTGTGCTAATACCTAGTAGGAAGAACTAATTTAGCAGATATTCACTTTGACTTAATAGAAAATCATGCTAGATTACCAGACCAGTGACATTTAAGTGCATGTGCGGAAAGGGAACCTATTGGGAGCCATCTTTCCATAGCACACGACAGGCTTACCTTATAATCAGGACACAGGTATTTCAGATGTCACCCTTCTTCATATTTGCATAAGTAGGATTAAACTCTTTACTGTTTTTTATGTACTGATGTTTGACCCATGTAGAACTCTAGATCTTTTTGACAGATATCTCAAGAGGTCATCCTTTGGGGAAATTTATTTAATCTTGGAAACTAACTCCAGTACCTCATGATCTCCTTGGCTTTTTGAGTCAGAATTGTGGCTGGTTTCTAAGTAAATATGAGTGAAAACTTTGCCCTGTAATAGTGCTCATTTTAATGTTCTGGTTTCCTAAGCCTTTCATTAGAAAGATTTGCAGTTAGAAAGAGTGGCACATTCTGACAGCACTGTTTACAAATTCTGAAGTTTAGCTGAGTGACCTGAGGCTCATGATACATGTAAAAAGGGAATAGTGCCTGCTTCACAGCATTATTCTTGGTATGAGAAATAAACTGTAAAATATTTATAGATACTCCATTAATGATAGTTGCTTTTTCTTCTTGATTTACTTTGGCTATTGCTGGAAGTAGGTATGGCAGCTTTTAATCACTGAGGGAGGTGCCCTATCTTGTTAATCTTCTTAACTTTGAATAGCCAACATTATTGGCTTCTCACATATGTCTTTATTCAATGTATACTTAAAAAACTAAATTATGTGTCAGGCATTGTGTGAAGCATTTGGTGATACAGATATGAAATGACATGGTTACTGTCTTCAAGAATCTCTATTGAGAGATGGACATACTTTCAATTGTATGAGGTAATTGATAAAAAGGTGAGAGGTACATTAGGAACAAAGGAGAACTGCCTCAGGAAGTCAGGGAAGGTTTGACAGGAAGTTGGAGTTGAGACCTGAAGATCATTTTAAGTTTGATGAACAAGATTGGGCTGGTCATGGTGTTGAGTTAGGGCTCTAAGTACAGAAAACAGTATGTGCAAAACCTGGATGTGTGGACTGTGAACTTCAAGTAGCTAGGTATTTATTTCTGAAGAGTAGAGGTGGAGGAGTGGCAGGAAAGGAGAGTTTACTGGTAGGTGAAGTACTTGCAGACCACTCACTGGAGTTTACAGTTTATCCTGTATGCCAGAGGTTCTTTTTATTAAAAAAATAATTTATTTATTTGTTTATTTATTTTTAGAGAGAGGGGAAAGGAGAAAGAGAGGGAGAGAAACAACACTGTGTGGTTGCCTCTCACTCACACTCCTAACTGGGGACCTGATGTGCAACCTAGTAATGTGCCCTGACTGGGAATCGAACCAGCAACACTTGGCTCACAGGACGATGCTCAATCCACTGAGCCACAGCAGCCAGGGCTCAGAGGTTCTTAAACTGCTGAGAGACTGGCAATTTCTTCCTCTGCCCCAAACCCCATTGGCATTTATAATTGCCTGAAGAGGCTGTCATGGATGCTGGATTGGGGTTGTGGCTTTGCATTCTATACAGGGTGGGGCAAAAGTAGGTTTACAGTTGTTTCTGTGAAAAATAATACAGTAATTAATAAATAATTATACAAGGATAAGCTATGCATTTTGCATACTCGCAGCTGTAAACCTACTTTGAATAACCCCCTCCCTATCCCCAGATGAATTTGGAGAACCAGTGCACTGATCTCAAAAGTGATGTGCTGGCACTTTGGATGAGCAGATGACCTATGGGGGGGGGGGGAGAGTATGTAGTGTTAAATTTTCTATTTATTTTTAATCTTAAAATATTTTTCGTGTGTGTTTATGATATGTATAATGTTAGTATATTGTTCACTAATCTACTTTAGAAATACACGTACATATATGAGGGTTGTACTTGTAGTTTTTTTCCTGATCAAAAAATTTGGAGTCCAGAGTGCTAGGCAGTAGAAAAAATTTAGGAATTTTGTGCAGGAGAATTCAGGTTAGATTTTAGTATTGAGGAGATTGTTGAGAATAAATGAAGGGACTTAGTCTTAGGGGATTTTGTCTCTCTCTGGCTTTATCACTTTTGTCTTGATTTCAGTAGCTTGAAATCATAGGCGGAGGCTATAAAATAATGACTGTGGCCATAACCCTTTTGAGAGTTTGTTAAAATTAGGCAGCCTATTTACCAATAGATTATTTCTAGGTGCAAGCCCTGGCTGGTTTAGCTCAGTGGATTGAGCGTCGGCCTGCGAGCTAAGTGTCGCTGGTTCGATCTTCCAGTCAGGGTACATCAGAGAAGGAAAACTCTGACTCCAAAAAACCTCCGCTGCCTTGCGGCATACCTCTTCAGGGGAAAGGCTAAGGGAGTAAACCCCGACAGAAAATCCAGAGCCGGAGTCCCTAAGGCGGTTTGACGTTGTAGTCAACACCGGCAACTCCTGCGGCGCACCTGAACCCAAGCTGTATCGACTCCGTCTTTCCCTTGGACCCTTCAGCTGCGAAGAGAGGGGGGGTCTGCTGCATGGGCAACAGCAGACCCTCCATATCACCCTGCCCAGGCTCTGTAGCTTCAGCGTCATCGCAAGATGTCGATTCAACACGGGAGGAGACAGATACGATGTCACTCCCGAGTCGGACTGCACAGCCATTCTCGGCGGTGCAGATAGACTCTTGGGAAGCTACACCATCGTCTCTCGAGACGGACGGCTGCCGACGATTTCTAGGTGCAACCAGTTTTTGCCTAAATACTTTGAATAAGAGAGGAGTAATGAGCTGTCTTGAGGTGAATTGTTTTACATTTAGGGAGTTGCAGTCTGAAAAATATGTATCTAGTACCACAGTTTGGCAAGTGTAGTCCTACAAAATATGCCCAATTCCATTGTTCATTGTAGCTTTGTAGAATCACCACGGAGGAGGATTGTTCCCTCAAATAGTATGTTAAAGTGCACACAGATGAACAAATCCTCAAGCCTAAGGATAATAATTGTTGCAAGAAGCCCTTTATACATTTTGTTAAAGGCAAACAAGTTCCTAAACTTTTGAGTTTTAGAGCTCTCTTTAATTTAAAAACTTTCCACTAATGAATTCTTAGTTATGCTTTGATAAATTACTTAAGGGCAAAGTCTAATAATAGATTTAAATGACTGTGTTTTCCTGATCAGATAGCATCTATGAACACTTGACAGATAAGGTTATGTGCCGTCTGAGACATATGTTCAGCCTTTCTGTTTGCTTCTACCGTCTACTGTTAAGGATCTCAGACAAATTAATGTCTTGTCAGTTCCTCAGGCCAGGAAGGAACCACCAATTTGTTAGCATATTGGCAACTTTTGTAGTACTAACCTTGTTCAGTTAGAATGAAAGAGGTGTCTTTCCCTTTGCTTCAGTGAATTGTTCAGAGCTCACTAATGAAAAGCTCAATGTATGGAGCAGAGGTAAATTTATATTCCTTAAGCTTTGGTTCACTGATTTAAGAGTTAGACACAGCAGTTGTCTACAAATTTAAATCTGTTCCCACAGTTTATAATCTTTATTGAGACCTAGCTCCCTCTTGGCTTTTCTCTCTTCGTATCCTAGTGATAGGGGTTGTTTTTGGGGGTGGGGGGCTCTAGCAATTTTGAGATATCTCTTTTAAACTTCTCTCTGTAAATTGTATCCTATTGTGTCAAAAGCATGTTAGGCGACTTTTCTTGTTTATTTCTATTGAGTTTGAAGGTAGAACCTTTTACATGAAAATGATAATTTATCTTGGCAGCTACTGCTCTTACCATAGGTTGTCTTATGTGTAAAATGATACAACTTTTATTAGTATATTGCAGATCTGATCTATTACTGTTAGTGTTTTCTGATATTATTTGCTTTGAAAAGACTAAACTGATATCTAAAATCTGTGTCTTCAGTGCAGCTTTAATCTGTTTTTCTTAGTTCTGCTTTAGAGAAAATTATGTAGTAATTTCTGGATATGTTAGATAGCACAGAAGGGCCAAAGAAGATTGGTTCTTGAAATATGATTAAAAGAAATCTTTTATTTTTTTGTGGATGGAAGAGTATTGTATTCTATAATAAAAATGCTTTGATACTAAATAATATATTCAAGTGATGCAGTGCTTTATTTTTGCGATTCACTTTATTTTTTTTCAGCTTTATGGAAGTATTTATATAAAATAGCATTCACCAATTTAAATTGTTCAATTCTATAAGCTTTGACAAGTATATTAAGCAGTATAACCACCACTACCACAATTGTGACATAGAACATTTCTATCACCCCATAAAGTTCTGATGCTTTTTAGTTTTGTCATTAGTGAAATGGATATAATGAGATATCTACTTCCATAGGATTGTTGTAAGGATTAAATGATTTAATACATTTAAAGTACTTAAAATAGTCCTCGGCATATTGTAAGAGCTTAGTTAATGCTGTCTCCTTTTTATCCATAGTATTGATGTTGGTGTTCTACCCATTTTGAAAAGCCTCTCACTAATTTTATTAGGTATTTGAAACTTAGATTCTATGCTATTTTTTTAGTATATTTTATTGATTATAATATTACAGTTGTTCCAATTTCTTTTCCCTTTGCGCTCCTCTGCCCAATACCCCCCTTCCCTCCAGCAATCCCATCCCCTTTTAGTTCATGTCCATGGTTTGTGCATATAAGTTCTTTGGCTTCACCCTTTCCTATATAATTCTTAATTCCTCCTATTTTGTTCCTACCAGTTATGCTTCTTGATCCCTGAACCATTTCTCCCCCTTCCTCCTCCCAGCTGATATCCCTCCAAATGGTCCCCATACCTGTTCTGGTGGTTTGCTTAGTTTGTTTTTGTTTTTATTTTTTTTAGGTTTTGTTGTTGATAGCTGTGAGTTTGTTGTCATTTTACTTTTCATAGTTTTGATCTTCCTTTTCTTAAATAAGTTCCTTTAACATTTCATATAATAATAAGGGCTTGGAGACGATGAACTCCTTTAGATTTACCTTCTCTGGGAAGCACTTTATTTGCCCTTCCATTCTAAATGATAGCTTTGCTGGACAGAGGAATCTTGGTTTTAGGTCCTTACTTTTCATCACTTTGAATACTTCTTGCAGTTCGTTCTTGCCTGCAAAGATTTTTTGAGAAATCAGCTGATAGTCTTATAGGCACCCCTTTGTAGGTAACTCTCTTCTCTTGCTGCTTTTAAGATTCTCTCTTTATCTTGAACCTTTGGTATTTTAATCATGATGTGTCTTGGTGTGGTCCTCTTTGGGTCTAGCTTGTTTGGGACTCTCTGTGCTTCCTGGACTTGTATGTCTGTTTCCTTTGCCAAATTTGGGAAGTTTTCCTTCATTATGTTTTTACATAAGTTTCCAGTTTCTTTCTTTTCCTCTTCACCTTCTGGCACCCCTATGATTCGGATGTTTAAAGTTGTCCCAGAGGTTTCTAAGCCTCTCCTCATTTTTTAAAAATCTTATTTCCTCAGTCTGTTTTTTTCTTCCTCATGTTCCAAATCATTGATTTGAACCCCAGTTTCCTTCCGTTCATCATTGGTTTTGTGTAGATTTTCCTTAGTTTCACGTAGCATAGCCTTCGCTTCTTCCCTTATGTGTTTGCCATACTTAAGCACATCTGTCAGGTCTGAGCATCTTTATCACCAGTGTTTTGAACTCTTCATCTGTTAGGTTGGCTATCTCCTCGTCACTTAGTTCTCCCACTGGAACCTTGATCTGTTCCCTCTTTTGGGCCATACTTCTGTGTCTCCTGATCTTGACAGTTTCCTGTGTTTGACTTTGTGTCTTAGGTAGAGCTGTTGCACCAGTTACATTGTAGGGGTGGAGCCTTAGTTATTTGTCAGTATCGGGGACCTGTTTCACCATGTTGTGGTGCTGTCTGTGGGAGTGGGGTGAGAGGGAACAATGCTGCTTGCTCAACACTCTCCCCTTTTCCAGGCACTTCTCCTGCTTCCTGTATGGACAGGCGCCTCTCTAGCTGTTGCTCTGGCTGAGGTTTGCAGAGTGGGTGGGTCTGTGGACATTCTAGAGCCATGGGGCCTCTAAACAAATGGACTCTGCTGAGAGACGGGTAGTTTTTTCCTCTGCCCCAACCCCCACTGGTTTTCACAGTCAGAAGCAATGAGGCTTTACTTTCCGTAGCGCTGGAACCATGAGCTTTGGGGTCTGGTCTGGTGCTGGGAGCCTTCCCAGATGTCCCTCCCTACTTTTTTAAATGTGTGACCGCTTTTTGTGGGCTGGCCACTGCCGTTATTGCTGCTGCCTCCACACTGTGTCCTCTCTGCCTCAGCTCTGCCGCTCCTACTTCTCTGGATGAGTATTTCTTCTTTATATTTTTGTTTGTTGGAATTCCATGCAGCTGGATTTTCTGGAACTTCTGGTTGTCTCCAGTTTTGAGGTAGTTGTATTCCTTCTTAGTTGTGGAGGGAGACACACCATGTCTGTCTAGGCCTCCATCTTGGCTGGAAGTTTACCAGATTATATGCTATTAAGAAAGGTATTGCTGTGATACTAAATGGAATTGAGTGGAGTGCAGAAGTACCCTGAGCCTTGACAGAGTTCAGATTGATAGATATAATTTGAAGGTACACTTTCCTGAATATGCATCAGCTGACTTTATCAATAATTGGTATTTAATTGCATTACTTTTATCATTCTTGTTTCATAGTAAAGTACATGATGTAAAATTCAAGATTTTTTATTCATTGTCAATACCACCATGCTAGGCAATTGTCACTTGTGTTTAAAATGATTTTCTTGGTGGCTTTTTTTTTTTTTCTCGTTTTGATTCATAATAAAACCATGCTTTTGAAAGTTCTTGGTTATTTTGAAAGTCTACACACTGCTGTCTTTGTCAAAACTTTAAATTGCTTTT
Source organism: Furipterus horrens (assembly GCF_987537825.1). NCBI lineage: Eukaryota > Metazoa > Chordata > Mammalia > Chiroptera > Furipteridae > Furipterus > Furipterus horrens. Next base: position 75,694,996 of record NW_028327180.1, read on the forward strand.
TTGTATTTTATTGATCCTATCAAGACACTTCATCAGATTCCTTTAGGATATTTTTCTGTGGTATCAGCCAGATGCTTTTTTTTTTTTTCCCCCTCCTTTTTTTGGGAATTAGATATTGTAGTTTAGATGTTTTATTAGTTTTTTGGGGCTATATCATGACAAATTACTACAAATGTGGTGATTCTGAAACAATAGAAATTTGTCTCTCACAGATCAAGAGGCCAGAAGTCTAAAGTCAAGGTGTGGGCAGGGCCCTGTCCTTCTGCAGGTTCTTGGTGAGAATCCTTTCTTCCCTCTTTCAGCTTCCTGTGGCTCTTGATGTTTCTCGTGGCAGCATAACTCTCTTTTCATCCTCCATCTTCATATGGCCTTCCTACTCGTGCTGTGTGTCCTGTCTTATAAGGAGACAAGCATTTCAAGTGTCACCTTTCTTCATACTTGCATAAGTAGGATTAAACTTTTATAAGGACACCAGTCATTGGATTTAGACTCACCCTATAAATCTGGGATGATTTCATTTTGAGATACTTAACTAATTGCATATGCAAAGATTTTATTTCCAAATAAGGTCATATAAGATTTTGGGGGACGTTATTCAACTCACTACATATATTTACATGATTTGAGCTCTGAAAAGTGATGGGAAGCAGGACTAAGTAATGTCAAAAACTATTTTGCAGTCTGCAGAAGTAGTATTTTGGGCTGCTCCAGTCTGGGTGCCCTCAGCAGTATGCTCTTATGTAGAGGTCTCAAGTGAATAATTGTGGGCTAGTAGGGCTTGGAGCATAGGACTGCCCTTATTAAGTACCTTTCGGCATGCTGGGAATAAATGACCTCCTAAAATATGTGTAAGATTTTGTGATTAGTTTGAGTGATAAAATGTGAGATTCTATGATAATTTAAAAATTGTGAACATTTACTTAGAGCAATAGTGTAATGATTAAGAGCAGTGGTTCCCAATCTGTGGGTTGCGGCCCCTTTAGAGGTCGAACGACCCTTTCACAGGGGTTGCCTAAGACCATCGGAAAACACATATATAATTACATATTGTTTTTGTGATTAATCACTATGCTTTAGTTACGGTTGGAGGTCACTGCAACATGAGGAACTGTATTAAAGGGTCGCGGCATTAGGAAGGTTGAGAACCACTGATTAAGAGCAAGGTCTTTAAGAGTCAGAATTTAAATCCAGTTCAAACTCTCTCGGTTCAACTTCTAACTGACTCTAACAGTTGGGATTACTTTGGGTAAATTGGTAAACCTCTATGCAATGTCTCACTACAATAAGGGTTCAAATAATACCTTAGCCCTGCTGGGTAGCTCAGTTGGTTGGAGTACAGTCCCGTACACCGAAAGGTTGCGGGTTTGATTCCGGGTTGGGGTGCTGATCAGTGTTTCTCACTATAAAGTCAATAAACATATCCGTGGGTGAGGATTTAAAAAATAATAATACCTTATCAATGCAGGTAAAGTGCATGAACTGCCTGGCACATAGTAACTGCTCATTTAATATTAGCTGCTGTTGCTTTCATGATTGTTGTCAATGCTCTTCAGGAGAAAAACTCAACAGCTGAAAAGTTTATGCCTTTGTTTTTCTAGTAGTAAGGATGAATTTGTACTGATGAATTTATAGATTTCTACCTAGCATTGCCTTGGGAAAGATGCTTTTCAGATTGTCTAGTTAGAGGCTGGGAGTAGTAGAGAACACGGGATGAGATAATTGGTTCTTGGTCTCACTAGCAAGACTCTAGACTAGTAGCCATTTTAGTGATGTATATAGAACTTGCCTCTGACAGACTTTTCCAATGAGTATTTATTATACATCAAGCACAAATATGTCATGAGGTATCAACTTGAATTTTAATGTTAAGTTTTTTAAACATCTTGTCCCTGAAGCTAACCTCTCTAAAGGATCTTCCATATCTGTGAGTCCCTCATCCATGGGTTCAACCCAGGAGCGGATGGAAGCTATTTGGGGGAAAAAAGCTTGTTGTTGCTGACGTGTGTTATGTAGTTAGGCCTATGATGGTTGGTATTGAATATGTACAGACTTTTTTCCTTGTCATTATTACCTAAACAATATAATGTAATAACTATATACATAGCATTTACATTGCATTAGGTATTATAAATAATCTAGAAGTGATTTAAAGTATAGGGAGGATGTGCGTAGGTTATATGCAAATACTGTACTGTTTCATACAAGGGACTTGAAAACCTTCAGATTTGGTTTCTGAGGAGGGTCCTATAACTAATCCCCCATGGATACTAGGAGAGGAATGATTGTAACTTTGAAGTTGTTTTTTGGATTAATAGACTACATGTTTTAGCAGGTATTTCAGGATGTTTTAGAAATAATCATCTACTAAGGATTTGTTGTGGGAATGTGGTTTTCCTTCTCAGTTTTTAATGTTCCTTCTAAAAGGTATATGTACTAATAGACTTAAAAAAAACTGCATTGAATGATAATACTCTTCTGCTTTTCTGCTTACCTGAACCCTGAACTCTCTTAAGCAGAATACTGCAATGCAGTTTACTGAGCTTATTAAAAGATTTTTCAAATAGATGACAACAATTCACAGATGATTAAACATATTGCCAGAGGCTTTTCCCCTTCTTCCCCTCTCTCTCCAGCCTGTTTGCTGCTCTTTTAACATGATGCAAAGAAGAGAATGGAAACTGATTCTCTGTGTATTACATGCATGTATTATCTCAGTTAAATTTAATAGGCACCTAGGTGTTTCTTTTACATAAGGAAACCCAGGCTTAGGGACATGGAAGTTGTTCAAGTTCAGTCTACATGGTGGAGTTGATATTTGAGTGCACGCCCTTCTGATTCTGTTAACTGTTCTTTTCCAACATGTGCTATTGCCTTTCAAAATCAGAAAGCTCAGATTAGTTCTTGTTAAAATACTTCTTGTATACAAAAAAAAAAAAAAAAAAAAATAAAGTACATAAGTGAAGTTCCAGGCTTAAAATTATATCTTCCATTCTTTGATCTGAAAATGTTTCCATGTTTTTTTGTTCTGAGGATGGAATGGAACTGGGTGGGGTGTATATATTTGCAAATGATGGGTCCATTGAGGAAAACAGATTATTTGAATAATATAATCCCTGAACATATGTACTGTCAAAGATTCTCCTGTACAATTCCGTTATTTATTTTTAGCAGAAAGATTCTTACCCTGGTTAACCATCATAGTTTTATACTTTGTGCGAGATTTTGCTCTTAAGTAGGTCACAGACATTTTTTAGGCAGAAGAGTGCCTTTCACCGTAGGCACCTTCCTAAGTGAACCTCACTGCTTATTCTAGTCTCTTCTCACAGTTAAAGATGTTGTGGGAAATTAAAAGAATTGTTTTATTTTTTCTTCTAGATTAACTGCTGAAGTACTGATCGAGTTCTGCGTTTCTTCAATGAGGAACTACAGGCTGATCTTCTGCCATAATCTCAAACAGCCATAAATGACATACGAATGCTTGCTCAGTGAGGGTAGCTGGTGCAGAATCTGTTTTTTAAACTTAGGTGTTTAAGTACTCAAAGGTAAAATTTCAAAATGGTAATTATCTCATGCTGTATGAGTCCACAGAGATTTTGCAGTTTACCTCCTGTACTGGTTATTAATTTTAGGTTTTGTAGTCATTAGCTGGCACCAGATGTGTTGAAGAAGGGATCTTGCTTGTTTAAAACTGTTTAAATTTATGGCATTTGCTGTCCTTAAGTTAGAGTGGATACATCTATTCTACATCTGGACCTTATTTTTATAAAAACTTCAGAATATTAAGCAGATTAATTTTTTAATCTTTCTCTTGTAGTGTAAAAGGAGTTGTTTCTCTAGGTTGATGAAAAAAGCCCAGTTTGTGTCATTTTGTTCATTATCAACTTTTGGAAAAGGTTTTCTTTCTTTTAAAAACAATCCTTTTCTACATAATGTGTTTATTTTAGAAAGTGAATTTTTTGGGGGATTGTTTTTTTGATGCTTCAGATATTGGAAACATTGTTTTCTCCTTCTCTTTTATTGATCACAGTTCCTACAAAGTTAAGACAAATGACTTAGTTCTTCTGAACTAGACTGGCTGTGCAGATTTTTATTTTGAAAAATTATGAAATAGGATTGATAAAAGAACATTCTCATTGAAAGTTGATGTTTAGAACTGAAAAGTTCCCTTTGTTTATAAAGACATATTATGATTCCTCTGTCATGTAGAGATAAGAACTGTTTAATCTTGTTCTTATTAGCCCGTTGTTTATAAAAAGTGATTTTTAGCCTGTCACTTTGTAAAAGTGATTCTTTCTTACTTGGGTGCTTATGAATGGAGGGATTAGATGAGCTTCATATCACAGAGTCCAGAAATGATTGAGTTTGTCTTTTTACCTGTGTCATTAATAAGTTTGGTCAGTAAAAGTGTTCTTGGAACCAGATTTGCCCCTTCATTTGTCTTTGGGATATTAACGTCCTTTACTAAGTGTAATGATCAATTTTGCCGTTGTTTGATAAATATGCAAGTGCTAAATGGAGTATTCAGAACTAACCCTACACAGTAGAAAATGCTTAGATGACTGTATTGAGCTTCATTTGTAGAACACACTATGGGCCTGATAACTGGAACATGTTTAATAGATGAGAACACACTGAGGTTTAAAGCCTTTTTCTTTACTGTATTTAGTCATATTGCCACTGGAAAATCATTATAGTCTTCTTTGTTGTTGTTGTTTTTCATTTGGCAGAAAAGACAGCTTTGATTTCTGGCTGCAAAAAAGATATGAGGAAGAGCTCCTCCCCTTCCTTGAGTAACTGCAACTCCGTTCTTGCTAACAAAATATTTGGAATTCCACTTGATGAGCTGCAGCAGGGAGGACATCCAGACAATGAGGTTCCGTTCATAGTCCGCCACGTTGTGGACTATATTGAGGAACATGGTATACATTTCCTTACTTTGAGGGCTAGCCTTTGTTTTAATAAACACAACTTATCCTTTCTGATGTTGGATTTTTTTTTTTTTTTGAGCATGGAAAGTCCAAAATATAGTGAGGAAAACAATAGAAATTCTTTTTTATGTTTTAGTGTGTTTTATGCTCAGAAATGCCCAGCATAGAGCATTTTTAATGGGGGGTAATAGGATTATTTTATTGGATAATAGGGGGTGGGAAGATAGAATATCCCTCAGGACAGAGTTAATATGTTTCTAGATGTATATAATTGGAAGGTGTTTAGCCCAGTCAGGGGAGCTAAGAATGGCTTTCCAAAATTATGAGTATTTTAAGTTGATTGGAGAATGAATATATGACCAAGTAATTGAAGTTGAAGCTTATTTAATTTTGTCTTGAACTAATGTAGGAGGTCTGGAGCAACAAGGACTTTTCCAAGTCAATGGAAATGCTGAGACAGTGGAGTGGCTTCGGCAGAGATACGACAGTGGAGAAGAAGTGGATTTGGTTAAGGAAGCAGATGTGCCCTCAGCTATTAGTCTTCTTAGGTTTTTCCTTCAGGAACTTCCAGAACCTGTTATCCCTGGCAGTTTGCATATTCACTTGATGCAGCTTTCTCAAGGTAACAAAATTTAATTCTTATCAATCAATCATTTAACATTGATTTCAAAGTCCTTACCTTTTAGAAATCTTGATGTGTAAACGGTAATTATAGTATAATAGTTTTGATATTTATTTCTTATGTTCCCTTTTGGAAAGATAAGCTCTTTGGGGCTCTATGGTCTAGTCAAGGAATGGCAAATTACTAGATTGCTCTGGTACTTTTTACTTTTTATAATTGGTCAAAGATACAGGGTTAGAAGGAGAAAAGGCAAGCGATAAGAACAAGGAGTAGGAAGGTAGAAAAAGAAGGTGATGTATGTGGCAGAGGGTTCAATCCCCAGTCAGAGCGCCTATGAGAAGGCAGCTGTTCGATGTTTCTCTCTCACATCTTCACATTGATGTTTCTTCCTTCTTCCTCTTCCCTGTCCCCTCCCTCTTAAAAAACCAATGAAAAAATATGTCCTTGGGTGAAGATTAAAAATGGTAATATATAAATACTTCCTAAATGCAGGACATTTTATAATAAGTTTATGCGTATCCTTAGGCATTATGTAGTCAGAAAAGGAGGATTTCCTTTTGGGAGTATTCTCCATTTTATTTCTTAAATTTTAAGCACTTGTGAGCCTAAATTAGTGAATTCCTCTGATTTATGTATAAAGGTCATTACAGTGAAATTTTATGACCCTCTTATATATGTTTTCTTCTGTACAGCTAGATGATGGAGCTTACTTTTAACTTCTTTCCCCCCAAATATCACATTTTTTGGTTTTAATTTCTAAATTTCTTTTTTAAATTTTAAATAAGGTGTTTTTCACTTATGTTTGTTTGGTTTTTTAAAAATATGTTATTTTTTTATTTTTAAAGAGAGAAACATCAATGTGTGAGAGGAACATCAGTTGGTTGGCTCTTGCAAGCCCCCAACTAGGGATCTGGCTGGCAGCCCACACATGTGCCTTAACTGGGAATCAACCAGTGACCTTTTGGTTTGTAGGCTGGTGCTCAATCCACTGAGCCACACCAGCCAGGGCTGAATTTGTTTCTTCATTTTTTTGTAGGGGTTTTATTTATTTGTCTGTGTATTTATTTATTTAAACTCTGATTTGTTGTCTTAGTTATTTATGCCTTTATTTGTTTATTCTTGTATGTGCCCTGACCGGGGATTGACCCTGAACTGCATGTCTTCTTGTAGGGTTTTTCTCAGATGTTTGTATTAAGTTGCCTAATGAGCATTTTGCATCCATTAGATATGTAATGAAACCGATGTGTTAGAATTTTCTGAGCTTTTTTTATGGCTCTAGAGTCATTTGTTTTGTTTTATAGTGATAGAGCTTTATGTTCCCTGTATTAGCTGAATTGTAGACAAGTCTTTAAAGTTTCAAGAATCAGATAATCTTTCAGTCTTGAATGAAAATTTATAAAAGGATTATTGTAATGAGACTTACTGGTAATAAAGTCATTGACTCATTGAGACTATCAGAAACTATATCACTAGGATTGTCATTTTGTTTATTCATTTAAAAGTATAACAGCATTATATACTATGTTATCTATCATTCATGGAATTATAAAATATAAGTAATTTTTAAAAATATTTTATTTATTTATTTTTAGAAAGGGAAAGGGAGGGAGAAAGAGAGGGAGGAACGTACTGCAAGAGAGAAACAGCATTTGGTTGCCTCTGTATGTGCCTCAACCGGGGACTGAACCTGCAACCTAGGCATGTGCCCTGACTGGGGATCAAGCCAGCGACCCTTGAATTGTGGGATGATGCCAAACTAACTGAGCCACACTGGTCAGGGCTGACTAATTAATTTTGAAGGAAAGGAATTTAAGGTGTGCAAAAATGTTTATGGCCCATGAGTCCTTCAGTGTTACAATATGGAAAATCGATCATTCCCTTCCATTTCCCAATTCCATAACCATTAGCATATGTGTGTGTATGCATGCACTCGCAACCACATACACACCCATTCTTTAATAGCTATGCAGATGGATGTGGCAGTACTTGAAGTGGTATTGGCATTTCTGTTGTAATATAATGTATTTTATTTTGTTTATTCATCCTTTGACTATTCGTCTAAGAAGGTCTTTGCTTTGGACTAAGATTTCCCTTTCCATTTTTGTAGGTAAATATTATGTTAATATTTAGCTGACATTCACAAACACACGAGATTATTGCTTTTAAGATCATGGGGGGAGCATTGTTGCAGTTGCATTTAAGTTAGTGTTTTTAAAAAGTGGTTTTTATTTTCTGTGGTAGCAGGACAGTGCAATGTGGCATTTCTGGTGTGATTAGATCTTTCATCTAAACCAGGATTTCGTGCCCTTGCTAGTTAGCTCAGTTGGTTAGAATGTTGTCCCAGTATACCAAGGTTGTAGGTTCGATATCCAGTTAGGGCACATACAAGAATCAGCCAATGAATTGCATGAACGGGTGGAACAGCAAATCCATGTTTGTTCCCTCTCTCTCTTTCTAAAATCACTAAATAAGAAAATAATTAAAAAATATAGGATTTTACAACCTTGGCACTGTTGGTATTTGGGCTAGATCAGTGGTTCTCAACCTGTGGATCGCGACCCCTTTGGGAGTCGAATGACCCTTTCACAGGAGTCGCCTAAGACCATCAGAAAACACATATATAATTACATATTGTTTTTGTGATTAATCACTATGCTTTAGTTATGGTTGGGGATCACCACAACATGAGGAACTGTATTAAAGGGTCGCGGCATTAGGAAGGTTGAGAACCACTGGGCTAGATAATTCCTTATTACAGGGTGTTGTCCTATGAATTGTAGGATGTTTAGCAAGATCCCTCGCTTCTACTCACTAGATGCCACTAGCACCCCTTTCCTCCAGGTTATAACAGTTATTCCATTTATTGTCAAATGCTGTCAGTCACTGATTTTAGACCTTGGTTTGTCCAACTACTTATATACATGATGTTTTGGTAGGAAGTACAGTTCCCAGTTTTGTGACCAATGCTTGAAAGTATTGCTAGTCAGGGGGAAACTTCTTTGATATGTACATATATATTTTTTCCAGGATATGATTTAACTAGGAAGTAGGCTCAAAAGGAAAGAAATTTAAGCAGATGTATAATTTATGAGTGTGTGTGTCTGTGTATGTATGAAATACTTCTCTGCCTTATTTGAAGACTTGAGAAACAGCCTGATAGGTATAAATAGTTTTGTGTAGTAGAAACGTGCAGACAAAAGTAGAACAACATGGACTATGTACTGTATTTCAAGTAAAAACAGTATTGCCTACAATCTTAATAAAATGTTTTAGTGTTCCAGCATCTTTTCTTGGTGATTGTGTACTTAGCTTATTCAACTAATATGTATTGAATAACTGCTATGTGCTAGACACTGATAGATTCTAGGAATGCAGCTGTGAACAAAACTGGTTAAAGATGTCTCCCATTGAACTAAAATTCTAAAGGGCTTAAGGGGAAACACAACAAAATAGGTGGTAAACCAAATAAATGTAGATGGGTGTGTTAGATGTGATAAGTGCTACAAAACTACAGGGGGTGTTATGTAGAATTTGTCAGTGTTGCTATAGTCGTTATATTGATAATGTTAATTGCTTGCATGGATTTTTTGAGTTGATCTGTGTGATTTTTCTAAATAATGCTTTTCTGCTAAATGCTTAGGTTAAAAATTTCCACCAATTATAATAAGGCATGATGGTTTAGAAAACATTAAGACAGGAACTGTTCCATCCAGTTATAAAATCAGAGTACCTGAATGAAGAATTGTTACTGGCTGCATTTTAAATTTTAAGTAAAACTCGTGACTAATAAGCCTTTCCTGATAATCTTCTTAGACGTGTGTTATTTTTCACAGATGGCCAATATCATGATCATAACCTATATTAAGAATTTTTTAACCAATAATTTAAGAATTAATTTTAAGGACCTGAAGGAAAATATTTCTAAAAATTAGATTTATTTTCACTATTTATTGAAGCAATAAATTGCTTCATTTTGAGAGTACCTCTGAGAAAGTACCTTTTTAAAGAGTTTTTATTTTTTATAAGACTTTATTTTTATTGAGAGGGGAAGGGAGGGTGGAAGATAGGGAGAAAAACATCAATGTGTGGTTGCCTCTTGCACACCCCCAATTGGGACCTGGCCCACAGCCCAGGCATGTGTCCTGATTGGGAATCAAACCCATGACTCTGGTTTGCAAGCCTGGCACCCAGTCCACTGAGCCATACCAGCCAGGGTGAGAAATTGTCTCTTTTAACCTTTTTGAATGCCATGTGTAATTTGAAATTTGGATCAACTTGAGAAAAAGTTATATCAATATATAACTAGAGGTACAAAAAAAGAGAACAAAACATAAAATATGAATTATTTTATTGTTATTTACATTTATAGCCATCGAAAAAAGAGTCGCTGGAAGCGATGCTGGCACTTCGGGAGAATTTGTCACTGTCGCTTACAGCAATGTTGGCACTCAAAGGGTTAAGTGGAGTACTCACTGGTCATTGGCGTTGGCACAGGCCTATTTTCTGTTGATGGAAACTCATTGATATAATAAACAGAGGGCCTAGGTTCTGCTAGTTGAAAATTCACTTGTATAACAGAAACCAACAACAGCTTGGAGGAGAAAAACAAATTAGGAATGGAATTTCTTTTTATTTAATTCTACTGATAATGCTTAAGTTAATTCATTTTGGGATGTCAAGGGAGAAGAAAGTTCCTCTTACCCTGTTCCTTGGTTTCTCACTCATTCATATGGAAAAGTATCACTAATATTATTAGCAGGTTAAATTGCTTCTTTTTTTGCTCACTAATACTTGGTGTTGACTGGTATTGGTCAGTGTATTTTGACTTCCGTTGACACTAATTTGGAAATACAGATATAGTCATGTGAGAAACAATATGATGAGAATTAAAAAAATAATAAATTAGAGAATTGGGGCCAATGAGTAAGAGATGATAAAAAACATCCTCCAGCAGTTGAGTGGTTGAGTTCTTTCTCGCCACCTCTTCTCTTCCACTTAATAAGTGAAATGCAAAGCCCTAGGGCATTTGGCCTCTAGTAGAGTTAGTGAGGAGGTTTTGAATTGTTACAATAAAATGGTGATGTGGGTGGAGTCATGTGAACCTGGCAAAATATCTGAGCTTTGCTTTACTTCATTAAAAAAAACTGTCATTATGTTTTATAGATTATAATAACGAAGATGAGTTTGGAAGAAAGTTGAGGTTCCTCTTGCAACAGCTTCCACCTGTTAATTACAGTTTGTTAAAGTTTCTGTGTAGATTTTTAGCCAATGTAGCATCACATCATGGAGAAATTTGGTCTGCAAACTCTTTGGCTGCTGTCTTTGGTCCAGATGTCTTCCAGTAAGTTTCTTCATTAATTTTTGTTTAATTAAATAAAAACTGAATTCGTGAAGTAGAATTATTATGCTGTTTCCCAAGGATCAAGGTTGCTTGATGAACCACTATTTTTTATAGTAGATCTGGTTAGTAGTCCTCCTAGCCTTTTTGGAACAGGCTTTACAGGTAGGAAAACTGAGGCATAGAATGATGACATAAATTGCTCAGATTCATAAAGTGACTCATTGATTGTCTTCTAACTTTACCTGTGATTGATTTAAGAACTTTTAATTCAACTTGACTTTTATTCTTAGCATATACACAGATGTAGAAGATCTGAAAGAGCAAGAAATAGTGAGCAGGATAATGGCTGGACTTCTGGAAAATTACTATGAGTTTTTTGAAAATGAAGAGGAAGATTTTTCATCTAATGATTTGAGTTCAATTACTGAACAGGTGAGAATATTTTAAATATTTTACTTGGAGGGAGAATTAAAAAAAAAGAATAGGCCTTGGCACCAAGTTTGGTGGAATTTTTAAGTACTAAATTGGAAGAAATTATTTTGGTTATTATATGGGATCATCTGCATTCATGTAGTATATGAATATGATATTTTTTCTGAACAACTTCTACTCAATTTGGATAATATGGGAAAGGCATTGAAATCAGAATATATAGTAGAGATTTTGTGGGTTTCTTTGTGTTTTTTCTTCTGTTAACTTAAGCATTGTTTATTTGGTAAGAATAGTTTGTGTTTTGTTTTTGTTTTTTTTGGTCTCTAGAAATAAACTAGCATAGAGGAATGTAGGCAAAGGGTGGAGAAGTAGAAGGTAGAGGGAAAGATTCAATACAGAGTTCATGCAAACTCTTAAATAAATGAAGGTTTTGTTTTATTTTTTTCAATTAAAGCAGCAACTCCATATAGCATTGTGATTATTGTCATTAATGGGAAGCATCAGGAGAGTAAGGTTAAGTCAAAGGTAATTTTTTAAATTCTTGTGACTCTTGATATTAAAACCTATTTTGCAGGCTATATTAAATTTTGTTGTTACTGCTATGTCTTGGTTGAGACTGTATAAGTACCTTAGTTACTTTCTTTATGAAATCAGAATATTGATACTGAGTAATTGTAATTATTATAAAGCCACATTAATCCACAATTAGATTTAGAATTTTTTATTTAATTCCATGTGGAAATTTTTCTTTTGCACATCAGTGAAATGATTCATCAAGCAAACTTATGAAGTTATTTATATTTTGGATGTGGGTTGGGGCTGCTACTTTTTAAAATAATTCACCTGGTTAAAAAAATAAAGTAAAATATACAGTAAAATATCTTGTTCTTACCCATACTCACTTCTTTCCTCCATTCAGAAAAGTTGTTTTTCCAGGGTTTCTTTCTGCAAATGTAAATAAGTATTTCCTTACAGTTTTATAACAGGAAAGTAGTATACCATACACACTGTTCTACACCTTGTTGTTGTTTTTATCAGTTAACATTGTACCTTGGAGACATTTTCTTATTGGAATATAGAGAACATATTCTTTTGTTTTTACATGTGTATAGTTCCCTGTTGTATGGATGCAACATAAATATTTGATTTATTGTGCTATTGCTCACCTGAAAAGATGATAGCATATCTTAATTTTCTCAGAATAGTCTTGGTTTATATCTGCTTTCTGGTGTAGTTATTAGTACCCTCACTTTTCAATCTCAGGTATATCCAGATTTAGATGATAAATTATATGGTCACACTATTTATTGATGGACATTTGGATTGCTTTATTTGTTCTTAGATTATAAAGCAGCATCCTTGAAAGGCAGTTTATCATACAGATTTTCATTAATTCATATAGGTCTTGGCTCTGATTATGTGAATTAGGAGTTTTATTTTCTGGGTACCCCAGCTTTTGTTTAAAAGAGTTTTTATATTTCTGTGAACTTTGCGGGTAAGTTCTTTTAATATTTGGCGCTCATACTTTCCTTGGTTTTTCTTAATGTAAGCATTTTTATCTTTGATATTTCCTCCCTTTCTCCTTTCTCTTTTTCAAGTATCAGCAACTTTAATAAAAGAGAAAAATGTCACATTGCAGCTTGTAATGTGTAAACTGAAGATCCAGTTAGAATGCATGCATACATATCTGTGAAGTAAATCAAGTGGGTTGAATTTGTAGGCTGAATCAACGATCCATGGAACTTTTGGTATATTATTTGAAGGTTTCCAACTATCATATACAATTCCTGACTTAAGAACTTGGTTAAAATAAAGAACTGACACATCTCTTCAAAAGATGTCTTAAACCTTTAGTGTCTTGATGCCCATAAGAAACCCATCTTTGGGCAGTTTTGTGTGCCACCTTTAAATTATGTTTTAGGTCAGTAATTTATGTTTTCAATAAAATTAATGGCTGCTCGAAATGAAATAATATACTATATATATATATATTTGTCTTATTCATTTTCTACATTTCTAAGCTGATTTGACTTATAAGAAACTGATGATGCCAATGTGATCTAATTTTTATCTTGATTCCTATACAGTCGGCAGGGTATGCCCTTGATTATGTTTTATATTATGGTATTTCTATTCTGCAGTTTCCTTATGTATGTTGAAATACATCTGTCTCACATGTATTGCGTTAGTATTTTTGAATAATTTTAAGCACTAGAAAAATGGACTTAAAATATGTTATGCCTGATATTAAGTAGAATGGTGGTTAATTAACACCAGGAGAGAATGTTGAATTCTGCAGATTTGCCTATGGTTGGGAAAGAAAGTGTTAGCATATTGAACAAATTATGCTCAATAAACAGGGTAGTCACGTGGGTCCTGAGAGACAGTGTTGTGTATTTAATTTTCTTGGCTTGTATTGCTAATTCCCAAATCTATTTTCTTAGCTATTTTTATTATATTTCTGATTTAAAAGTGGGTTGCAAGTAATAGAAGAACTGATTTTTGAAAGTTTGTTTTCTCTAAAGCAGATATGATAACCTCTGTTTGACTTGTGAGGCTGCATTGGTAAGGTGTTAAGTGGAAGTAATATTTCCAGAAACTCAGCACAATTTGGTTGTATTTTTAAGTTGGCCTAACCTAAATGCTGCTAATTTCTTACCCACATATTTAAAGATGTGGGCAGACCTGACCCATCCTGGCATTGCTTCTGTGTTTCTCCTGGTTTTGATATTTGAAAGAAGCAAGTTTGTCTAGCGTTGTCTTCTTTTGGAGTTTCATCCTATTAATGCAACTTTTTGGCTCCTGAAACCTTTTTAAGTTATTGATAGTCGATATTTTTAGTAAAGTTCAATAGTGTGAAAGAGAGGACTGGAGATGATGAATAGGAAGTGTTTGGGAAGTGACACAGAGTTAGTGGACACGTTCTTTGGGATTCTTAAATGAATGCGAATCCAGTAGAGTGGTTTGAACATGTAGATGATAATCATGTTTCTTTATATATTTGAGAAGGCCGGTAGCAGCGTTCTCCACAAGCTGGAGTCTGGAGAGCAGGCATTTCACGAGGCTCTAGAGAGGGGAGTTACAGCATTCAAAGAAATAACAGATGTAAGTATGGATGAGAGTTTTCCTTAGGTGGAGTTGAGGTAGCGGCATATATAGGGCAGGTTCAGAATAACTTATGAACAGAATAGACTGTTGATAAGAAGGTCAGCTTGACAAGGAGAGAATCAGAAGAACTTTTGAAGATAAATGTGGTGTGAGAGAGAGGGCATTTTTATTAATATCTTAAGTTTTTTAATGTTTACCTTTACCCAAACTAATTTAGTCAATTCTTACTGCAGGAAGTTACATTGGAAGGCTTGGGAGTTGGGAGAGGGAAAAGAAAACGCCATTTGTCATGATTCATGTTATATCTTAGTGTATGATTATTGGTAAAAACACTGGAGAATGCCAATTAATTTACATAAAGTTTATTGAATTGAACACAGTGTATTCAGTGTAATTGAGTATAAGGCTCTTATAGTTTTAAGAGCTGTTGATAGTAATATGTTAAAATGGCAGTACTTCTGTACCAAAAATTTGTGGACTGAATAAATATTCATGTATTCTCAATTTATATAGCCATCTTTAAAATTTTTACAAAATATTTTACTGTTGTGTCCAAACCTTCATTGATTAGCCATGGTAATTCCCATTTTGTATTTGCAAAAACAGTATTTTCTTGCCAGTTATTTTCTTATTTGGGTTTTTAGGTAGATATTAAGTGCACTCTTGTTTTTCACTGATTTATAAAATTCATAGATGGAAAAAGAGGATAATTTTTTATTTGCTCTAGTTTAAACACTGATCTGTTATTTGAAATTTTCACCCTTGTATATAAATCTTAGTTCTCAGTTAATAACCACTTAGGCCCTGGGAAGTTAAGTAAGTTGCCAGAGACAGTTACATATGTATTAAGAGATAGATGAGGGATGGCATTTACAAGCACAATGAATTCAGAAGAATCTGCTTCATATGCTTCATGTATAAAGTAAATGGTTCACAAATAGAGGTCATTAACTATTGTCAATAATGAATTTTTAGTGACCTTGGTACACCAGTGGTTGAGAGCTCCTGCTTTAGATAGTTTGGATGACAGATACTCATCTTCATTTTTTATAAAAAGTGATGTTACTTGTAGAAACTAGAATCTATGCTATATAGAGATAAGTACAGTTATAATGATAAGTATTACTTATCACTTATTATGTATAGATACTGGTGAAGGGTTTACATACATTTAATCCTTTTAACTAGACCTTAAGGTAGGTAGATAGCATCTCCATTTTATACATAGGCCATGGGAGGTTAAGTAAGTTGCCAGAGACAGTTAAGAGCACATAAGGATGTGAACATAGATCTTTCCCCCTACAAAGCCTGGCTTTTAACTATATAATCTGTTATATTTGAAAGTAGGCAGTCTGTACTTACTGATGGGAGTGTGGTAAAATATCATAGTGTACTCTTCTTTCTTCTGGTTGGAGTTTTACTTTCTGAGAGTAGTTAGCAACTATTTGACTGTCCATTAGGAAAAACATCAGTTATCTGTACTGGTAAATTTATTCTAGGTATTTCTAGTGCATTTGGCTAAACTGGGATGGAAGTATATACTTTTACTATTCAATGTTTATTACAACTAGTATTAAGTTTTTAAATTTTCATCTATTGTATTTTTTCCATTACCATTTAACTCCCTTATACTGCAGTGTTGATCATGTCCATTAGTCCTTTTTCCTTTTTGCTTGGTCCCTCCACCCCACAACTAGTATTAATTTATAAAATATGTCAAGACCACATATGGCTAGTATTTTATTTGGGATATTTTTAAAACTCTCATTTGTGAAGGTTTTATTGATTTTCCTTCTGTAATATTCAGTGTCTTTTTATTAGAGTGATTATTTATTTGGTAGGTGGTAATGGAAGACGTCTTTATAGGCCCTATCAAAAAGAGAACTATAACCTTGAGTTGGGTTTAATGGTCATGTATGTGCCCTGTGTTGTAGGATCCAGTCTCTTCATGAAGAATTTCAATCTGAACATTTAGAAGTTAGCTGAAGTTTTCTAAAACATAGTTAACACCTTCAGGCAAAATTTCTGTGCCATTTTCCCCACATAGTTACTCTGTATTAAAATCACTTGTTTAATGCACCTAGAAATTGGGAGATCAATTAGAAGTTTTTGTAGCTATTAGATTTACAAATCTGATTGGTTAGGAAATGAAGCTTCCTTAACATTAAGTACCATATGCAGGTTTTTTCAAAAAGTGCATTTTCTCACACCTATTTCTAGTGATACGCTAATGTAATCATTACTTCCTACTTTAAACGGTCATGTATATCTGGTTTGCAATTTTATTCTACTATGAAAAAGAGTGCAATTACTTAGTCCATAATAGAAATTAGTCCTAGAAATGAGGTAAAAAATGAGTTGTGATTAATGTTTTCTCAGAATGGTATATCTTAATGTTAATTAACAGTTTCATTAAATTTTAATTCTTAATTCCCTTTCATACAGGTTAATGAACTTTCTGAGGAAGAGGAGGAAGATGAAAAGCTGGAGCATATAGAAGAACTTCCAGAAGAGGGAGCAGAAAAATCAAATGACATGGCAGAGGTGGTACAATTAAGGATGACTGAAAACATCCTGGAACCAAATAGTGTTACAGCATCAACAAGGTAGTATTTCAGTTGAAAACACTTCAGCTTTTGAGCATTTCATTCTAGATTTAGATTCACTTAAGCTCTAAATCAAACACATTGTAACTGTATGGGAAAGATTGGTTTATGTATAAGAAAGATCAACAAGAAAAATTTAGAGAAGCAATGTTGCTAAGAAAACTTGTTACAGCATATATCCCTTTCTTTAAAAATATGACCTATTACAGAGAAAGTTTATCTTTGTATTATCTTCATGTTAGTTGGGTTGGGTAAAATCTCAGAACTTTTGGAAGCAGAATTGCTAGAGAAATTTTTTTAGTAGCATTGTTTTACATTTTTACAAATCTCTTTAATGTCAGTCTTAATGACAGCTGGATTTTCATATTTTCTTCTGCATTTAATTTGTTGC
This sequence comes from Furipterus horrens, assembly GCF_987537825.1. Classification (NCBI taxonomy): domain Eukaryota; kingdom Metazoa; phylum Chordata; class Mammalia; order Chiroptera; family Furipteridae; genus Furipterus; species Furipterus horrens. Next base: position 75,712,424 of record NW_028327180.1, read on the forward strand.
CTTTTTTGTTGTTGTTTGAAGAAAATCTGGCATCACTCCAGTATGTAGTTGGAAAAAAAAGATAATTTATATAGCCTTTTTTTTTTTTTTAGGTAACAGTGGATATTCTTACTTGACAATATACCAAAACTAGATAAGTGATATTTTCTTAAAGATTATTTTTGATGTGGAACCTAAAACCATATCTGAATTTTTCATACTGTAATCCATTGGTCTGTCTTGCACTTTGAGAGAATCTTTACCCATGCTTGGTTTTGTGACATGATTTATTGGTTATTTGAAATATACTGCTTCACTGACTTATCTTCCAAATGATATATTGAAAGTTCACATTCTTTAAATCAACAGTGATTGTATCAAAAACATCTTTAGGCTCTGTTCGGGTAGCTCAGTTGGTTAGAGTGTTGTCCTGATACACCAACGTTGTGGTTTGATCCCTTGGCAGGGAACATAATACGAATCAGCTAATGAATGCATAAATAAGTAGAACAGCAAATTGATGTGTGCATGCCCTCTCCTCTCCACCCCTGCCCTTTCTTTCCCTCCTTCTCCCTCCCATTCTTTCTCTTCCTCTATCTTTAAAATCAGTTCAAAAAATTAAAAGAAAATCTTTTAAGTGTTGACAGGCTGTTGAGCTTATGATAGAGAATACAGGTTTTCCAGAGTTCTAATTTTTCCTTGAAAATTGGAATTTTATTAGTACTCTCAGTTGTTTTTCTTGAAGTAACAATCTTGCACATTTTTGAGAAAATGTCAGCCAGGTATTTAAATTGGAATAACTATAGTTTATCAGTCTATCTTTCAAGTAAAAATGGTGTTCCATGATCAGTTTAGCTCTCAACTCAAATAAGATAAGCATTGTACTAAGCTGTGCAGCCTAAATGCTTAAAGTATACTTCCCATTTTGTTACCAAATATTAAAAACAAGTGTGCTCAAGGGCTGAGATAAAATTAATAATTTTTACTCTTTATCAAGGATTGGTTTTTTTAAAAGAAGTTGCAAGTGGGTGGTGATAAAGAAAGCGGTGGCCTGGGACAGTTTCGTATTGCATGCCTGATTTTATGCTAAAACCCCAAATAGTTTTTCTACCATTGATTTTGCATCATCATGCAAATATCAGCACAGTGAAAAAGGCAAATATTATGAAAATAGTTTTGATCTTTTGGTTCACAGACCACCCTTTTAGAGCCAGTGGTTTTATTTTTGTATGAGCTATATTGATTGATCTACTTATGCATTTATTATTCTTTTATATTCTTTGCCATTAGCCATATTTTGTTAGGATTTGAGCTGAGTTCCGTTTGGAAAAATAATGAGGTTTAGGGTATGGGTACATAAAAAGCAGGAATTTTAATTGCTTCTGAGCCTCAGTCTTATCCATGAAGTCCATGGAAATCTCAAGATTGTTTCTGAAGTGTCTGTGTCTTCAGATGAAAAAATTTTGCTTTATATCCACGTATTTATCTGTAATTTAACTTTGCTATTTAAATATACAGATTTAAGGGGATTCTTTACCTTTACGAAATTTAAAGACATGGAAGAATTCTGAAAGAGTTCCTAACTTTTCCTCCTGTGCTTCATAATCTTTTTCGTAGGCTGTATTGGAAAGATTTATTTTAGCTTTAGGCTTAGATGATATTAATATATGTTCATGCTTACAGAACCACACATCAAAAAAAAAAAAGTAATTGGCATTATAAGTTTCATTTAAAGTTGTGCTTTTAATGCTTTACTAAACTTGGAATTTAGAAATAATGAAAAATTCGATATTCTCTTTTTAGTCTGTTGATGCTAGGGCTTCAGTTTTGTGAGTTCATTGGTTCTGCTGGTTCAGATTTAAGTGTGATGCAGAAAAGGGTGTAGCGATTGAGGAAGAGCTCTCAGTTCAGTTTTGAGATTGATTTTAACTTCTTTCTGTGGATGCCTTATTGTTGAGGAAATGTTCCTTTAGCTGACTACAGGGGCATAAGAAATGTAGTACAGTAGTACCCCCTTATCTGCAGTGTCACTTTCCATGGTTTCAGTTACCCATAATCACTGTCGTCTGAAAATAGCAGATGGTCCTTCTCTTGACATATCTTCAGAAGGTCAGTAGTAGCCCAATACAACATCACAATGCCTATGTCATTCATCTCACTTCATCTCATCACATATGCATTTTATCATCTTACATTATCACAAGAAGAGAGGTGAGTACAGTACAATAAAGTATTTTGAGAGACCACCATCACTTTTACTACAATATATTGTTATAATTGTTCCATTTTATTATTAGTTTTTGTTGTCATCTTTTTTTAAAAAAAACTGCACCCCTGAATTACTTTCTTAAAAAAAGGTTTTATTTATTTTTAGAGAGAGGGGTAGGGAGGAAGAAAGAGAGGGAGAGAAATACTAGTGTGTTGTTGCCTCGTGTGCCTCTAGCTGGGGACCCAGCCTGCAACCCAGGCATGTGCCCTGATTGGAAATCAAACCGACCATTGGTTCACACCCCACTCTCAGTCCACTGAGCCACACCAGCTGTGGCTGGTTGTCATCTCTTACTCTGCCTAATTTATAAGTTAAACGTTGTGATAGGGAAGTATTTACAGGAAAAACATGGCATTGGGTTGGCCAAAATGTTTGTTTATTTTTTTTCGTAAGATGGCTCTAGTAGTGCTTAGTTGTCTTTAATTTCATTTGAAACAGTTTTGTTAGATTTTATTGTGACAGCTGTCATATCAGTGTGCATTTTTAAAAAACATCAAAATTGGTGAATTTTTGTGCAGCCGTTTTAATATTGAAGATGGAAGAAGATCCACAACATTTTTGGGAGATTATGCTTTATTATTTCAAGAAAGGTAAAAACACAGCTGAAGCACAAAAAAAGACATGCAGTGTATGGAGAAGGTGCTGTGACTGATCAAACTTGTCAAAAGTGGTGTGCAAATGTTCTTGGTAATATTGACATTTTGACCAAATAATTCTTTGCTGTGGGCTGTCTTATGCATTGGAAGATGTTTAGCAGCACCCCTGGCCTCTACCCACTAGAAGGCAATAGCAAGAGATAGCTGACATACTCAAAATATCCAAATCAATAGTTGTTGGTGAAAATGAAAAATGTGTCTCTTATTTTATGGAAAAAACTAAATGAACATTTTGGCCAACCCAGAATATAAAGGGTTTGGTACTATCTGCAGCTTCAGGTATCCACTGGAGGTCTTAGACTGTTCCCCATGGATAAGGGAGGACTACTACAGTAACTTTTTCCTTTTCTTCCATCCATGAAATTAGGTTCTTTGAGGAATATTTCAGTTGACATATTTTTTTCAATTCACATTTTCAGTAGCGAGGTTTCACTTAAGAGTGTAAAGAGGAAGAAGTACTTCGGTGGCAGTATCAGAAATGTTGGCTGGGAAGAAGTAGAATTTATGCTTTGGGATATAAGAACGTTTTATATTTTAAAAATATATATTTTTTAAATTTATTTTTTAGAGAGAGGGGAAGAGAGAGAGAAAGAGAGGGAGAGAAACATCTATGTGTGACTGCCTCTCGTGCGCCCCCAACTGGGGACCTGGCCTGCAACCCAGGCATATGCCCTGACTAGGAATCGAACTGGTGACATTGGTTTTCATGCCAGTGCTCAATCCACTGAGTCACACTAGCCAGGGCAAGTAAAAAAATTTTTTTTAAAGAGATTTTACTGATTTATTTTTATTTTATTTTATTTACCTGTTTTTTTTTTTAAGAGAGAGGGGAAAGGAGAAAGAGAGGGAGAGAAACATCAATGTGTGGTTGCCTCTCACGCGCCCCCAACTGGGGACCTGACGTGCAACCTAGTCATGTGCGCTGACTGGAAATCGAACCAGGGACACTTGGCTTGCAGGCTGACGCTCACTCAATCCACTGAGCCACAGCAGCCAGGAAGTAAAAAATTTTTTAAAGCACCAGAGCATAATAGATATTAATAGAGTTCTGTCCCTCCTTAGCCTGGCCCTATAAATGAAGCATTTTATATTTTAAAGACTTATGATTGTTATAACTTATTAACTAACTTTTTGGTAGAACTCTTTCAGTTTACTCTTGACATAGGTATAGGATACTCCCAAGGTTATGGGGAAAGTGAAGAAAGGGATTTTGCTTTTGACTTGAAAGTCATGCAATTTTTGTTTTTGTTTTGTACTATATAGTTTTTGAAACCATAGTTTTTTTTTAATGGTAGTATTTGATGTGATTCTGGCATGAATTATCTAGAAATCTTCCTAATTTAAGATTTGAAAAATTAACGATTAACATTTTTCTGAAAGTGGATAAGTGGACGATAGTTATGCATCTGTTTTAGCAATTTCATATTTGCATAATTTATATCCCTGGTAATAATAATATGACTAATGAAATAAAAGAGATTGGTTTATTTGCTTTACATTGGGTTAGACTTAAATAATTTTATAGGCGTTCTAGCCAGATTTAAAAATAGTCCTTCTTTTCCCACCTCCTGCAAAATTGCACAGTACTTGGAAAGAAATTTGTGGACTGTTGATTGGGTCCCTTCTTAATAGTAGTGACCTCAGGTTGCAGCCTGCTTTTGTTCAGGCTGCAGCTCTGATAATTGCTCAGCAGTTTTTGTAAGCCTGTCACCATCCCTTATAGTGTTTGAAGTCTCTTTACTTGATCATTTTGTTGGGAGATGCCACTGTATTCAGAATGGCTTGCAAGCTCTTTTGCACAGGTAAAGTGATCCTTATTAGATTTAATTGAAATAGAGCTGCAGTACTGTATTTTTTGTAACATTAAATATTTGCAAGTAGTTCCCTATCCTAATTGTATTTGAATTATGAAAATTTATATTTGGAAGAAATGACTGCAAGATTGATTTTATGTTCTCAAGAAGCTTATGTGATTGTAGGCAGATTTAAAAATAGAGTTAACAGCAGAGGGGAGAAAAAGGTCAGAGAATGACTAATCTTTAATGTTACATTTGACTGAGACTTTAAAATATGTATTACCCATGTGATTTATTGTTTTGTCCTTTTAGTCTGATTTTCTTGTCTGGGGGTTTAGTTAAAACAGCATTTTTGGTGGTCTTAATGGCATCTTTCTGTGGTACCTAAGTAATTTGACCTTAAATTTATCAGTAATTTTTTTTCTTGTGTTTTTTATTAATCAGAACTCACATCCTTATATGCTATTTTACTGCTGCTGCAGATGCATAACTATATTGATAAATCTTTTTTATAGCCATCCATACATACGTGTAGGCTAGCCCTGGTTTGTACATAAGTGTTCTTTACCCACAGAACATGGCTAAAGTTTGAAAATAAAGAATTCTTTGAAATCTGAAATCTATGATTTGATCAGTCCTTTGTCTTTCAGAAGTTCAGAGAACAAAGTTAGACAGTTAACTTTGTAACCTCATGGGTGACATTCTGACTCATTGAGTACAAGATCTATTTAATTGATTTTTTATTATGGCTTTTCGGGGTGGGGAGAAGGTTTTTATTGAAAGGAGCTGTTTATTTGATTGTCTTACCATAGTCTTCAGGGCTAAAGAATCTTACTGTTACATTAATAATCTAGTTTGGTGGTCACTACTCAAATATACAGGGTGTTGGAAAAAAATGTATCCACAATTTTAATGATTATAAAGTCTGTATTTATTAGCATACAGTTCCCTTTCAACATTTACAATAAACTACATAAATGTACTTTTTTATACTTAGTGCCTGTTTTCAAACTGATGACCATTCTGGTCTAGATATTGCTGGCAATGCGAAGCAACAGAATCACAAACATCAAGAATCATTTCATTTGATATTTGGGCACATTCTCTTTCAGTGCTACTTGTAATTCATCAATGGTTTCAGGTTTTTTAGCATAAACGTTATTCTTGAGAAATCCCCAAAGGAAAAAATCTAGTGGTGTGAGGTCTGGTGGATGCGCAGGGTAATCTACAGGACCTCTTCGCCTGGTCCATCTGTTTGGCAGTTTCTCATTAAGATAGGCCCTTAATCACGATGGTACTGTGCAGGTGCTCCACCTTGTTGGAAATAAAGGTCCTCATCATGAAAATCTTTGTGAATATCGTAAATGGCATGGCTGATTCCTGCAGTAAATTCGAGTAAGTGGCACCAATTACAGTACCTGCAAGAAAGAAAGGGCCGGTGAACCCACGCACGGATAAGCCGCACCACACCATCGGTCCTGTCTTTGCACTTCTCCCGCGTTTGCATACTTCCAGTAGCACTTCACAGTAAACTTTCTTTGTTCAGAACTTAATTTGGTTTCAGCCATTATTTCTCAACGGTTAAATCTAAAACAAAAAAAATTCATCAAATTACTTACCAGGTATTAAAGTGTGGATACATTTTTTTGCACCACCCTGTGTAATTTAATTCCAGTGTCATTTAAAAGGTGTAGGAAACAGAAACAGAAACATTAATTCCTCTGTCTACCCCTCCAATTTAAAACCCTCAGAATTTTTGCCTTTTTAGGCTCCTTTGGTAACTGGAAAATCTCATTAAAGTTTTGTGTTTTTGGAGGCTAGATACTGATCTCAGCCATTGTTTCTAAAACTTATTAATATGGATAAGAAACATCACTGGTGCTTGTTAAAAATGTAGACTCTTAGGCCGTATCTCAGAGGTTTGGGGAGGGACCCAGGAATCCATTTTTTAAAATTGGGAAATAAATTATACCTACAAAAATGGGTGTAAGACAAATGTATTGACAATGTTGATTTTTTTTTTTTATGTGATTCTTTGTTAAGTGTTCTGTGTCCATTTATTTACTATCATCTTACTGATAATCTACTCTGATTAAAAAAAAAAAGGTGAGAAAATTCCCCTGGAAGAATAACAAGTTAATATAAAGCAAATGCCCATGGAACCAGATTTAAACACTGACAACAGCCCAGTAGCTCTTAACATCAATATCTCTTCTTTCTCCACTAAAGGTTTTTCCTGTTACTGATTTTTTTCTCCAAAAGTCAAATTTATTGGAAGTATAATTTTCACTTTGAAAAGTGCTGACTCTGTTCCATTGCAGGGATATTCCACAGATGAGGGTTGATTTGTTTTTTGCTGTTACGAATAAAGCTGCTGTGCTTGTGGAAGCTTTCCTATGGACTTGTGCTTTCATTTCTCTTGAGTAAATACTCAAGAGTACAATTGACGGGTCATTTGGTAGGTTTTAGAAAAACTGGCCAAACTGGTTTCCACAGTGATTGGGACATTTTACATTCTCACTGGGACAATATGAAAGTTCTAGTTGTTTCACATCCTCACCAACATTTTAAATTTAAATTTTAGTTTCAGTGGCATCCACATCTCATTGTGGATTTTAAGTTGCACTTTTGATAACTGGCAAAATTAGGCTATTATATATAGTTTTGTAAGTATCAGTAGAAAATGTGGGGCAAAATTTGCTAAGAAAAGTCTGTTACTGGCACAGAGAATGAGGTAGTCTGAATTTTAGCATCCATTTTGCCTTTTTGTAGCTTGAGAACATCCCCTGAGTGTTAGTATATGCTACTACTTCTGGCAAGGAGTGTAGGGCCAGCATTGAGTCTTATCATATATCCTAGATGGGGTGTTTTGTTGGGCCAGGAGTCAGTTTTTTCCTCTTAAGACTTGGGATAGGACAGTATTTCTCCAAGTGGGCATCAGACGAAGTAGTTGGCTAAATGCACACACGCGCGCAGAATGTGTTTTATCATACTCTGCTAGATATGAACATAATAAACTTACTACATGCTCTCTGGTTATGTTAAGGTGGTGCAAATGTGGCAGTTTTCAGCACATTTTGTTGTCATTTAATATTTAAGAATTTTATAGCTGATTTCTTTCTTTGGTTTACAGTGCCCATATATCTCCCACCAGCATCTTACCAGCCTCTGCGGAGTAAGTAGTATACTTATAGAAGACAATTAAAATTTTTTTTAAATTAAAAAAAAAATTTTTTTATTACAGTTGTCCAGTTTTCTTTCCCCATTGCTCCCCCCAATTTAGAATTTTAAAAAAATATTGCTATATTGTAGAAATGAAAATCATGTATTGTACTTTAGAGGAAGGATTGTACATAACAGTGAAACTGGTTAGTATTTTATGTACTGCAGTAGAAACAAATGAAGGCATGCATTGCACTAATACTGTATACAAAATAAAGATGAACTTTCTTTAGTGTCTTTAAAAAATTTTTGACCTTCTGAAGATTGAAAACTATCAGAACTTTCTATTATTTTCTTCAAGAAGGAGACTTTGTATAAAAAATACCTTTATAGTTTGTTCCTTTTATTTATCTGAGTGTTGGTAAATTACTTTGCTTTATAAACATAGCTTTGAAAAGTCTTTAAGTGGCTGTCTATACAGTAGGGAGGACGAATTATTAGCACAATCGGTCCTTCCCACCTCAGTAGTAATGGTGACGTTATGGTTGATTTGTATAATACCTATTTGGGCAAATTTCATTTTAAAATTTAATCCAGTGTTGTGTGTTCCTTTTATGTATTTCTTTTTGCACTTTAGCTTACCCATTTAAATACTGTATTAATTTGTTTTACTAGTCATAGGTTTTAACATTTGTGTTTATGTGATCTAACACTCAATTAGGGTGACTGCTTCTCACTAAAATGCATTCTATTTGGTAGCATTTTAGAAAGAACAATTAGAGCAGCTGTGGAACAGCACCTTTTTGATCTGAAGAGCAGCATAGATCACGATCTTAAGAATCTACAACAACAAAGTCTGGTGTGTAATAACGAAGCAGGAAGTATTAATTGTGACGGGGAACGATCTGATAACCAGTAAGAAACTTTTAAAACGTTTTTCTGTTATTATTAAGAGTTACAAAGTTGTTTTGTTATCTTAAAAAAAACAACATTTTTACTTAATGAGGTCTCATCTTACTTGAGGATTCTGAAAGTCAGCGTGTAAAGTAACTTTTTTTGTACTTGTACATAAATTATAAATACTTTCGTAACATTGAAAATCTCATAAATTGTTCATTAAGTCCTGGAACACCAGATAAAGTAGTTAGCTTACCTTTACAGACTAACAGATGGTCACGCTAGGAGAGACAAGTAGAGATCTAGACAGATAGGTTACAGGGACAGGAGATCGACATCACTCCTGGTGCATGTGATCATTGAATGGAGTGGTGAGCAGAATCATCCTTTGCTATTTAAATTGTTATTCCCTGCCACCAGCCTCTGGCCTCCCTACATGCTTTTTTTAGGGTAGCTGTTAATAGTTGAATTTGCGTAAGTTTAAAGAAACTGTATACTGTGTGATGTGATGATACTCCAGTCTTAATATGACTTGTGACCTTCAAATGAATGAGAGCCTCATTGTATTTCCTCTTACCTCAGCTGTACACATTAGGATATATATAGGTGCCTTCCTCCAAGACTACATGCAATGATTTCATAGTTCTTATTTATCAGTTTTTATTCTGGGGACAGATGAGAAAGATGTACCTAAATTTGGAGGATTCATAAGTAGGTAAAAAAATAGATGATTGCATAGAGAGATTTTTTTTTTAGGTATATATTTTTAAAAGGCTGGATATGTTTAGTACACTAGAATAGCTATTAAGTATGAAGTGAAACAAAAAATTACTGGATATGAGAGCCACTGGTTGGAATATGTTTATTTTAGGAACACCATATTGTACAACTGCAGGTGTGTCATGTAGTTTGCATGGGTGGCATCACCAGCCTGTGCAGCTCTATGCAATGGCCCTGGTTTGTGTGCCTTCAAGACATGATTAGAACTGATAGAACTGGATCTATAAGGAGTATTTGGACTGAATATGAAGGAAAAAAAGCAGTATATAAAAGTTGGAAAAAGTGGGAGAATGTTTCGAAGGAGTATGGTATAAGCAGATTCCTTGGAGTTTGCCCTTGTTTAGCTAGAGTTCCTGAAAACCTATGCCCATGCTCGGACAATATTCTTATTTTTACTACTCATGTTCTCTCAGTAGTGGTATTGCTTTTGTAAACAAAAACATGCAGTGTTTTGCATGTTCCAAATTATGTAAGCTGGGAAATCTGCAGTAGGAAGCTATTCCTGTTGTATTTGATAAGGTGTTGGATGCTATATGGTGTCTAGTGATTTGTATTTTAATCAAATAAAGATGTCATTATTATGATTGAGGGTATGCATTTTTTAAGGGAAATTATTATTATTATTTTGGCACATAAATTATTTGTAAAGCCACTCATTTGCTTTTGAAAATTTTCAAAAGGGATAATAAGGTAGATTCCTTATAACAAGCCATAGAGAGACAGAAGTAAAACAGTGCATTTAATAATAGAACTTGGCAGGATAAAGAAAGTTTCAATTTTTATGACAAGGACACATTTTCTTTAATAAGTACAAGTTTCAGATAATTGATATATTTTTAAAAGGCATTACATATTCAACATCTGGTCTGATCTGTTTTTCTGTCTTAATTACTAGGGTTGATATTGCTGATGATATTATTAATGCCAGTGAAAGAAACAGAGACTCTTCAGAACCTGTGGCTAGCACTAATTTGGACAGTGAAGTTATGCAGCAAGATTTTGTATTTGAGGATGAAGAAGATAACCAGGTAAGAAATGCAAAGACTTAAAAAAATCTGTCAGGTGTGCTAGACATAAAACTGAGTGCTTCAGGCCCTGGCCGCTGTGGCTCAGTGGATTGAGCCTGGGCTTGCGAACCAAGTGTCGCTGATTCGATTCCCAGTCAGGGCACAGGACTAGGTTGCACTCAGGTCCCCAGTAGGGGGCGCGAGTGAGAAGGCAACCACACAGTGATGTTTCTCTCCCTCTCTTCCTCCTCCCCCCCTCTAAAAATAAATAAACAAATAAATAAATTATTAAAAACAAACAAACAAAAACTGAGTGCTTCATAGTTCACCATCTTTGCTAACACACATATTTGTCTTGATTCTAAGTCCTGAGAATATACATTTTCTCATTACAGGTCAGAGACCATTATTGGGTAGAGAAGTAGGTATAAAATGCCTTACTTTAAAATATTTTCTGGGAAGAAACAAATGATAATATTAGCTGAGGTGGTTGGGAGGTATTATGGTTGAATTTTGTTCTTTAAGTTTTTCTTTATTTCCCAGACTTTCTCTGAAGAATGTAGAACCTTTTCGTAATAGAAAATTCATGAATATTATTTTAAAAATAAATTATTTTCACCGTCACAATTAGTAGTAACATTGTTTTTAACGTAATTTCAATAAATGTACAAAGCAACATTTTTTTTTAAAAGTATATTTTACTGATTATGCTATTACAGTAGTCCCAGTTTTTTTCCCCCCTTTGCCACCCTCTGCCTGGTACCCCCCCTTCCCTCCAACAATTACCCCTCTTAGTTCATGTCCATGAGTCATGCATGTAAGTTCTTTTGTTTCTCCATTTCCTATACTAAACATTCCCTTGTCTATTTTGTACCTACCAGTTATGCTTCTTAATCCCTGTACCTTTCCCCCCATTCTCCCCCTTCCCTCTTCCTGCTAGTATGATCTCCATATCTATGATTCTGATACTGTTCTGGCTGTTCACTTGGTTAGTTTTTGTTTTTGTTCTTCAGATTCATTTGTTGGTAGTTGGGTTTGTCATTTTACTGTTCATAGTTTTGATCTTTTTCTTAAATAAGTCCCTTTGACATTTCATATAATAAGGGCTTGGTGATTATGAACTCCTTTAGCTCTGCCTTGTCTGGGAAGCACTTTATCTGTCCTTCCATTCTAAATGATAGCTTTGCTGGATAGAGTAATCTTGGTTGTAGGTCCTTGCTTTTCATCACATTGAATACTTCTTGTCAGTCCCTTCTTGCCTGCAAAGTTTCTTTTGAGAAATCAGCCGATAGTCTTCTGGGCATTCCTTTGTAGGTAACTCTGCTTTTCTCTTGCTGCTTTTAAGATTCTCTCTTTATCTTGAACCTTTGGCATTTTAATTATGATGTGTCTTGGTATGGTCCTTTTTGGGTCTAGCTTCTTTGGGACTTTCTGTGCTTCCTGGACTTGTATGTCTTATTGCCTTCTCCAAATTAGGTAAGTTTTCTTTTATTATTTTTTCAAATAAGTTTTCAGTTTCTTCTTCTTTCTCTTTTCCTTCTGGCATCCCTATGATTTGGATGTTGGCACTTTTGGAGATGTCCCAGAGATTTTCTTATTCTCTCCTCATTTTTATGAATTCCTGTTTCTTCATTCTGTTCTGGTTGACTGTTTATTTCTTATTCATGTTCCAGTTCATTGATTTGAACCCCGGCTTCCTTCCCTGCATTATTAGTTCCCTGTGGATTTTTCTTTATTTCACTTAATGTAGCCTTCATTTCTTCCCTTATGCACTTGCCGTACTCAATGTGTTCTCTCAGCATCCTTATTGCCAGTGTTTTGAACTCTGCATCTGGTAGGTTGGCTATCTCTGTTTCACTTAGTTCTTTTTCTGGAGTTTTGATCTGTTGTTTCACTTGGGCCATATTTCTTTGCCTCCTCAATTTGGCAGCCTCCCTGTGTTTGTTTCTGTGTATTAGGTAGAGCTACTTTGACTCCCTATATTGGTGTTATGTTGTGAGGGGTGGAGCCTTAGGTATTCAGCAGGGTGGGGCAACCTGTTTCACAGCTTTGTGGCGCTGTATGTGGGGGAGGGGTCATAGGGAACAATGCCACTTGCCTCTGCCCTCTCCCTTTTTCCAGTCACTTCACCTACTTCCTGTGTGCATCTGGTGCCCCTCTAACTGTTGCTCTGGTGGTGTTTCCCAGAGTGGGTGGGTTTGTATATGTTTAGGATTCTGGGGACCCTCTAAATGGACTCTCCTGAGAGATCGGCAGTTTCTTCCACTACACCAACACCCACTGGTTTTCACAACCAGAAGCTATGAGACTTTAATTTTCCCAGTGCTGGAACCCTGGGCTGTGCAGTCTAGCCTGGGCCTGGAATCACTCCCTAGGTGTTCCTCCAGGCTTTTATCTGCCACATGTGAATGTGGGACCATCTGTTCTTCAAGCCGCTGCTGCCTCACCACCACCACGCTGTGTCCTCTCTGCCCCCGCTCCCTGTCTCTTTCCCTCTTCCCCGTCTGGGTGAATATTTCTCCTTTAAGTCCTTGGTGTCAGACTTCCATATAGTTAGATTTTCTGGCAGTTCTGGTTGTTTTTATTTTGAGATTAGTTGTGATCCTTCTAGTGGTTGTGCGAGGAGGCGAAGCATGTCTACCTAGGCCTCCATTTTGGCCAGAAGTCCAAAGCAACATTTTCCTAAGGTGTGTTTTAAAGTTCAGTTTTGATAACACTTTTTAGGATAAGATATTTAATTGATAAGGAAGTTTCCTTTAGCATGTTTTCATTCTAAACCATGAAGAAGTAGTATGTATAAGGAATTTTAGAGTGTCAGACAATGGAGATTTGTATTCTGGCTTCATCTCTCCCTCTTTTTTTTCAATGGTTTTTAAAAAAATATTTTATTTATTTATTTTTAGAGAGGGAAAGAAAGGGATAAAGAGAAGGAGAGAAACATAGATTGGTTGCCTTTTGCACGCCCCCCAACTGGGCACCTGGCCTGCAACCCAGGCATGTGCCATGACTGGGAATCAAATTGGCGACCCTTTGGTTTGCAAGCTAGCACTCAATTTACTGAGCCGTACCAGCCGGGGCTGTTCCTATTATTTTTGATCAAATAATTTAAACAAATTTAATTAAAGAAAATTCATTGGATTTAGTGATAGAAATTATTGGCAAAACAAGAAGAGATTTGGTAGGGTAGTGGATTTTAAGGAAGAAGATTGACATTAATGGTGAAATGCCTTTTGGACAAGTTTTGGCATTGAAAATAAAAGCAAACAGATGAAGCAGACTGGTTTTGGAAGAGTTTTTGTGTTTTGAACATGTTGGTTGGGAGTATGGGAATCAGTCACTAATAGGGAGAGAATGAAGAAGTGTGAGAAAAACAGGGTAATTACTAGAATATTGCATGGAATCAGGGTAAAGGACAGAGGGAAGATGATTCAGGGCACAGATTGAGTGACTGTTCCTACATAGGAAAAGCTACGTTTAATCCTTAATTGAAGGGGAGGTACAGAATATTTTGTGAAGAAGTTTGGGGGATTTGCTCCAGATGGTTTTGACCATTATAAAATGAAATGCCTCATTCTCAGAGGGTGAGGAGAGAGAAATAGAGTTTGGGGTTTGAAGAAACTGGTTGAAGTTTTTGTTAAGAACCTCCGTGGAGAGAAATCACACAGACCATAGACCAAGTAGAAGTGCGTCTGTAATACTTCAGTATCAGTAGTGGTCTAGCTGAAGTTTGGTGGCTCGTTTATAGTGAGCAACTCAAGCAAGGTTATATATTTGACGTTGTCATGTAGAATTTCCTGGAGGACAGAAAACTGACCATTAACTTGTTCCCTGTTGGTAAGAGCATTGATAAAATAGCTGTCAGTAGTTGGCAGTGGGTGCAGAGTACATGATCAGTGGTTTGGAAACTTGAAATGAGGCCTTAAAGCTGGTTCAATAGAAGTGAGATGAGCGAAGTGAAAAAGTTGCCAGAAGAGGGGAATGTTAGTTGGACACAGTGTGTGTGACGTGGCATGATGCGAGTAGCTTAGAGAGCAAGTGACTGGAGTCCAGAGGAGTCATAAGCCTGGCTAGAAGAATAGGGTTCAGTGAGCTTTTTCCTAAAGGGTTGGATGGTAAATATTTTAGTCTTTGTTGGCCTTAACAGCCCTTCACAACTATATAACTGCTATTATAGCATGGAAACAGCTAAAGAAAGTATGTAAACAATACAGCATGGCTATGTTCCAACAAAACTATTTATGGACATTGAAATTTGAATTTCCAATAATTTGTACATGTCACAAAATATTCTTCTGTTGATCTCCCCCAAACATTAAAAAATGTAAAAACCATTCTTAGCTTACTGCTGCTCTTAAGGAAGGCATCTTTAGTGACTAAATGCTCTATGTGTGGATAATTGACTTTTATTCTACAGATTTTTAAAATATAATTTTTACATATTTATCTTCTGAAAAGGGATAGTCATTTAAAAATTTAAAGGCTACAAAAGGATATATAGAAAAGTTACCTTCCCATCCCTGTCTATCCATATTAATTTCCTCTCTACCATATCGACTATAATAAAACTATAAAAAGCACTGTCCTATCTTAAAAACCACTCTAGTGAATGGCCTCCTACATACATCATTTCACCTCATGCAAACCTGTCTTAGGTTAAATTTATAGAAGTATAATTTTGGGTCATAAAGTATAAGCATTTTATAATATTACTGAATATTGCCAAGTGGCCCTCTTATTGAACCAATTTACACTCTTAATTAGCAGTTTATAGGAGTACCTATTTCATGGTGCTTTCCTTCACCAATAGCAGATTTTTTAATTACAACCAGATAAGGGAAACTTTACATTGTAATTTTCATTAACATTTCTATAGAAATGTTGAGAGTTATTTCTACTTTTAGTTTTCCATATCCTTTGCACATTTTTTTTATTGGGTTCTTGTGTTTTCTTTTTGACTTTTAGCCACTTTTTATTTATTAAGGAAAATAACCCCATCTCCCCATTTTTATGATCAGTTGCAAATATTTATTTCCAGTTTGTTACTAAGGTAATTTTTTGACAATTAAAGAAGATTTTAGATTTTGTCATTGTTAGAAGGCCTTTTGTGATCTCAGATTATATACTAATTTTCTTTTTTAAATACTTCTTTGGTTTCATTTCCCACATTTAAATATTTGGCTTATTGGGAATTTATCATTATTAAGGTATGAAGAATGAATTTAGCCTTTTTCTTAGATATTTAACTAGTTTTTCTAATACATAAATTTATAGAATGTTTCCTCACTGATTTGAAATGCCACATTTATTATGAACTGAATGCCTGCATAAATTGTGTTTCTTATTCATTGACCAGCAGTGAATGAGAGTACCTGTTATTCCACATCCTTGTCAGCATTTGGTGGTGTCAGTATTTTGAATTTTGGCCATTCTAATAGATGTGTAGTGGTATCTCATTTTAATTTATGACTCCCTAATGACTTAATGGTGTTCAGCATCTTTTCATATGTTTATTTGCCATCTGTATATTTTGCTGATTTCAGGTCTTTTGTCCATCTTTTAATCAGGTTTTCTGTTGAGTTTTAAGCGTTCTTTGTATATTTTGAGTAGCAGTCTTTTATCAGATAATTCTTCTGCTAATTAGTTATATATTTTTATGTGTTATTGGATTCTGTAGTAAATATTTAGGATTTTTGTATTGATATGATAATATGAGTCTGTAAATTTTTAAATAGGTACAAATTGTACAGTAATTTGTTGTGTTTTGAGGATTGAAACAGTCTGAAAATCAGTAGCCTGATTAGAGTTCACATTAAAATACTTGGTCTTATCAGTAAACTTATCATAAAATCAATTCATTTCAGGTTTAGCAGGCCTTCATTGGTTGTGTCCCAGTAAGTGTTTTTATCTTCCAAACACTGAGACTACTGGTATGAAATTAATTACCTCTTTTCAAACTTGAGGCCAAAAGTATTTAAGAAACGGGCAGATAGTTAAAAGGAAGAGATGGTTGTCAATTTGATTTGCACTGTATTATGAGACCTCATATTATAATTTTTTTTTAAGTTATACAAATACTCGAAACCTTAATACAGTGGTGTTCTTTTTGCCAGTCTGTAGGCATACTATTAGAGCCATGTGGTGACCATGGTGATAGTGAAGATGGCTGTCTTGAGAGGTAAGCATTTTCTCTTGTTGTTGCTAATTAAATAACCATTTTGAGATTTGGAGCTCTTAAACTTGGGGGTAAAATTTTTAGATGATTCTATTATAGCATATTTTCAATAATCTAAAGAACCAAGGTTCTTGTTTTAATGGTAAGCATAAAGCATATTAAATTCACAGGAGTACAGGTTCAGATAGACATTAGTTATAACTTGGAAAACATTCAGAGGGAAGAACACAGTGCCTTGGAGACACTTAAAACTTTCACTTGATTTGTAGAACAAGTAGGTATTTATTTATATCCTTTTTTAAAAATTGATTTTAGAGAGAGAGGAAAGAAGGATCAGTTTGTTGTTCCACTTACTTATGCATTCATTGGTTGATTCTTGTACGTGTTCTGACTGGAGATCAAATACACCATCTTGCTGTATCAGGATGATGCTCTAACCAACTGAGCTACCTGGCCAGCGTGGGAATTTATCGATATTCTGAATATACCTTTCAGTGTATCATAGTCTTGCAACTATGGATTACTAACTGAAAGATTGTTGCATATTTGCTTCCACAGATATGTATAGGGTGTTTTGTTACTTTTCTCCTTGGACTATCCCAGGATGTCTTTTTTTTTTAATTGATTTATTTTTTTATTAAAGTTTATTGAGGTAACTTTAGTTAATACCATTATATAAGTTTCAGGTGTACAACATTATAATTCAATATATGTATTCTCTATTGTGTGTCCACCAAAGTCTAGTTTCTTTTGTTACCAGTATTTGACCCCCCTTCCCCGGTTTGGTCTCCCGCACCCCCCTTCTCTGGTAACCACCATTCTGTTGTCTGTATCTATGAGTTTGTGTTAACTTGTTTTGTCAGTTTATTGTTTTTTGTTTTATATTCCACATGAGTGAAATCATACATTTTTTGTTTTTTCTTTTTGTTTTTGTCTGACTTACTTAACTTAGCATAACCATCTTATGCAGTTGGTACTTGTTTACCTCTGGCCAGCAATAATGGGAAGGGGGTTCCTTGATGCAATGAATATTTCAGCTGTCTGTAGTCTCCATAGATAATAGATTTAAGAGTCCCTTTGAACAGAAGCTTTCTAGGATTGTTTTAAGTAACCATGTAGGTTTTGGATTTTGTTACCCTTTTTATGATTCTTTAAGATGTTGCTTAGAAGTGTATTGTAACTTCCTTCAGAAAGATAATTGATATTCTGAAAACAAATGAGTAATAAAAGTTGCAGACTAGATTGTACTTACTGAGAAATTCCAAATAGCAATAGCCTTTTGACAAGGGTAAACTTGGCATTAATGCCATTGTCTTTTTTAATTGTGAGTAGGAAACCTATTCTCTGAGGGTAAGTAAATTCTTTAGAGCCATGTCTCTGGACCGCCCCTCTCCTCTGAAGGTCCACAGATTTCCTGCTTACAGCAGTTCCTTGTGCTTCCTTTCAGGAGGCAGGAATGATCCTCTTCCAGCCCAGGGAGTATTGGAGATATGGGCTGAAGATATAAGATTAACAGCATTAACAGGCATCCCCAGAATGATGACATCTGGATTTGGTAGAACAATAAGGATCCATGTAGTGAGGACCCAATCTTTTTGGAAAAAGCTCTTTCCTCTTCAACTTGTGTATAGGTTAGCAAACTTGTTTTTAGATCCAAAGA
Organism: Furipterus horrens; assembly: GCF_987537825.1. NCBI lineage: Eukaryota > Metazoa > Chordata > Mammalia > Chiroptera > Furipteridae > Furipterus > Furipterus horrens. The sequence continues at coordinate 75,730,802 of NW_028327180.1, forward strand.
GTTTCTTGGTTAGGTGGATTTTACAGTTTGTATGTTTAACACTCATGTTTCTCGAATTTAGATGATTAGGTCTCTTAGATTGTTAGGGTAGAATATAGCTCATCCCACCACTTGCTCCCACTCTAAGCAAAGGAAGGCCTTTAAGGTTGCTAGAGAATTTAGTTGTTTCTCATTCTCATCAAGAATAAGGTAATTGGTATATGAGGAGATGGCTCGCCGTATTTGGATCATGACCTATCTTCTGAAAGCACATTCCGTTATGGCAGGGTAGAAGCTGCACCTTTGTGTATCATTGTAAATTGCCACAGAGTCTTTGGGGTGAAGAACCTTCCTACAGTAGGTGTATCGGTAACCTACTATGATACTAGATGCTCTGTTGACTGGTCATATAGGCAGAGATCATTTATGATAGCTTGCTGTCACAGTTGTTTTAAATAGGGTTTAGTTTTTGTGGTGAAATATGAGGTGAATAGAAATTTTAAAAAATATCCTGTTTACATGTTATTATTATGTTCTGAGAAAGGAGAGGTTTAGAAGTAGCAAACTTGTTTTGACTGTAATAGAACACAATCAGATTTAAAATACAGGACATAGCTATACCTTTCAAAAATCATCTTTAAAAGAAAAAAAAAAATCCCAGAGCCGGGGAGTATAAAGCTATTTGGTTAAAAACTAATATTTTAAAAAATCTTTTTCATTATACATTCAATCCTTTTGGTTTCTATTTATTATGGATTTTATTTTCAGGTTATTCTTGGTTTTGTGTGTGTTTGTGTGGGAGGGTGGTGAGTGTTACTTTATTTATCTAACCTGAAGTGTTTTTGTGGATCTTTTCAGTAGTGTGTGATTTTCAGATATAGGGCTCTAAAGAATGGGCGTGTGTGTAGTTGTCATTCTTCTCTCACATTGTAAATGCGAACTGTACTGGGAAGAGAGGGATCTAGGGAAGAAGTATGTATTGATAGTAACCTGTTCTCAAAAGACTAATAACTTTATTTGTATTTTTAGGAAAGAATATTTGTCATTTGACGGTGATAAATTGTCACACTTGATTCTGGTAAGAATTATTTTTCTCTTCTGGTTCTTAAAAATTTGGCTAGGCTTAATCTACCGATTATTATGTCTGACTTTTAACTCTTGGGTTGTATAGGTTTCAAAGAGGTTTAAATACAGATATTCTTATCAAATGTTATACAGTTGAAGTAGCACTTAATATGCCATTTCTGGTTACAAGAACTTCGTTACGAAAACACTTTTCCTGAATTTGGGATCCAAACTTTGTCTCCCAGTAAAACATATAATAAAAGTGCAAATTTATATTTGAAAATAGTTGGGGTGGTGGGAGTGGAGAAGCCAGCTGACTGTATAGGCACAGTAAGCTAAGAAGACTACACAAAGATATATGCCAGTTGTCTTTAAGCTGTGTATGGAAGGCTTCCTGGTTGTGAAATGTATTCTCTATTTTAAAATTCAGGATTCTCATAGCAAGATATGTGATTTGAATGCCAACACTGAATCAGAAGTGCTAGGAGGTCAAAGTGTTGGAGTTCAAGGAGAAGCAGCATGTGTCCAAATTCCACATTTAGATCTGAAGAATGTTTCTGATGGTGATAAATGGGAAGGTAATTTTACCCACACATATTATTTTCCTAATAATACTCTTTGTAACTGAAATTAACAAAGTAGTAATGATATTACTGCCCTTTTTCTGGACAGCCTTATTGATTTTGACTTTCTTTTTCTTTTCTTTTTTTCATATAAGAGAGTGAATGTTTTTACTCAAATGCACTGATGAGGTTATGGGTCAGCTATCTCTTATGAATTAGAAGTTTTTATCTGACCCATTAGCTTTGAAGATGGGTGTTAGAACTGATTAAAAAAATAAAGTCACCAGGACAGGCTTTTGTTAATGCTAAACTAGGTGATATTGACCAGTTTTTGAAAGACTAGTATGTTAGTGCTTAGGGATCTCACGGCTTGAAAGAGAAGGCTTGCCCTGACTGGTGTGGCTCAGTTGGTTGGCTTTGGTCCCCGGTTGGGGTGCATGTGAGAGGCAACTGATGGATGTTTCTCTCACACATCAGAGTTTCTCTCCCTCCTTCTCCCTCCCTTCCCCTATAAACAAATAAATAAAATTTAGAGGGGGGCTTATATATAGCTACCTCTTCTTTATGATCATCAGGAATACTTTAAAAAAAGAAAGATCTTCAGGGGCAGTTCTGAACTAATACTGTACCATATCCCTGTATTACATTAGGTTATGAAGTTTGAGAGCAGGGTCCTAGCAATTTTTACTAAGGAGAGAAGTTTGAATTTAAATTTAAAAAGCATTTTGTCAAAACTCAGCAAATGTATACTTAAAACTTGGATTTCATTATGTATGTTTTTATTTTTTATCAAAAGAAGCAAAAACTAAATAAATATCGAACTCCATGATTGATTTGTATGCTGAAGTGTTTATGGGGAAATATGCTGATATCTGCATTTTACTTCAAAATTCATGAAAAAATAAGATGGTTAATGGGATAGATGAATGTTATAAAGCAAGTATAGTCAAATGTCAGTGGTAGAATTTAGGTAATTGATATATGGATGTTCAGTGTAAAATTCTTTAAACTTGACTGTATAATTTGTAAACTTTCAAATAAAATATTGGGGTGGGGAATGGAAGCAAGCAATGAATTTGACTCAGGAGACCTTTTGGAGCATACACCTTCCTTGATAAAGAGACGATGAGACAACTCAGGAATCTTAAATCAAGTTACATATTTGTTCACTTGGATGAAGATCCTTTGGTTATCTCACATTTGGGAAGTTGGCAAAGCCTTACGGTGGCAATAGCAAGAGGGATTGCAGTGCCACTACCATAGACTCCTTTTGCCACCTCAAGTCAACTCACCTGATCACAGTTGGAATGTTTTTATATATGAATATTTATTTTTAAGATATAGCCAATTTTGAAAGCCCCAAGTCATTGTGCGTGCCAGCCTTTACTGCTGTCTTCTCTTTCCCCCTATATTTTTGTTTGGCATGCCCAGTGGTATATTATGTATCTTAACTTAGACTAATGCACAAGTCAGGAAGTTGTCTTTCATCTCCTTTGTTCTGGGTTATTCAGGATGTTTAGAATTTATGAAGATGTTCCCCAGTTAGGAGATATATTACTCTGGTGGCAGTGAAGATCAAATGTCCCTCTTAGTTATTTATCCCAGCATAGTCGCTGTAAAGGAGTGGTAGTCAGCAGAGCATCCCTGGAGCAGTAGTAGGAGAGGAGTCTGAAAAATGAGACTGGGATTCCGACAAAGGACTTACACTACTTCTTGGAGAATGCAGCTCTTTACAGTCCTGAAGGTCCTCATCTTAAGTGTCAAGCATAAAAGAGCAATTGTTTTTCATTGTTTGAGGAGATAGGGCATTGTCTGTCTAGCTTCAGCTTTCTGGAGACTTCCCCAAAGAGAACCTAATGCTGGGCGCTCTTGTTTCTCTGTCAGAATTCACCCCGTTTAACTTGTGGTATGGAAGGGAAATAACTGGACTACTGGTCCCTGATGTTCAGTGCCTGAGCTGCCCTTGCTATTCACCTTGCTCAGTAGCTTTGACAAGTCCATACAGGCCTCCTCCTGGCACTTCCAGGAGTAGGGGTAGGAGAGCAAAGGGTAGTAGACATCTGAGTGAACTTCTCAGCCATGAACTGTACATGCTTGGGAGAGTGTCTTGTTAGCAGACCATGTTGTTCCTTCCTACTTTGCCACCAGTACAAAGATTGGTTTTCTACAACTAGATGTTAGGATATTCTAAGTAAAAGTCTGTCTTAGGAGACCGAATTACTTTAGACCCTAGATGCCTTAGAATCAGAGACATGCCTTGTTTGAATGTGACTCTTAATAGAGGAGTAGGGTAACTCCAGATAGAGGCCCACACTTTCCTTGTTTGTGGGTTTTCTTTTTTGTATTGCTCAAAGTATAGTCAACAGACTGCAGTTCGCAAGCAGGTCGCACATATCTACCACCAGTATGAATTTGTAGCAGCTCTTCACATGGTCTTGGCTTTTAATGGATGTGGACATTTTCCCTTCAGATTCCTGCTAACTCTTGAATAGAAAACAATGGGATCTTTTCAAAACACAATCAACGGGAGATATTTTTCTGTTAAATCAGTTATACTGAAAAGCTTCTAATAGTACCATGTTACAAGTTTCCATTTCTTTAGTTTTCTGTTTGTTTTAATAAAACAGTACTATTTTGATTTTTTTGCCTTGATTGCTGAAATGGAAATGAATGTTGGTGTTTGTTTTTAAAGTTTTTTGTTAGTAGTAATTTCTTTGAATAAAGTTTTGAGCTGAATGCCTAACTGGTTTTAGGGAAATGTTTTTGGTATCTTTGGCTTTGTGTTAGTTATGTGTATGGTTTGTTCTGACTGTGCTGTGTGTTCACTTTAGTATTTTTTGCCATTTTTTCCATTTTATTAGCGTCATGCCCTATCACTTTTCCCCTCATTGATTTCAAAACAATGCATCTGCAGAGAGATGGGGAGGGTAAGTATGGTTCACCATAGTTTAGTTTTTTTTTTTGCCTTTTTATGGTTCACTTTGTTTGCCTTTTTTATTAGCCCTTCTCCTGCTGTCCCCATATAGTAGGAAAACTGATCTGGGTTAAAAATGGTACCCAGAAAACATTGTTTCTGTTACTTCTCTCTTTTCTTAAAATAGGAGATTTCTCGTAAAATGTTTATTACTAGTTACTTATTTGCTGGGAAGCAGGTACAAGGGTTGTTCTGAGAATCACTTTATTGCTGGGTTTATTGTGGGATTGCACGCTTTGTACCCAATTTTTAGTTATCAGTTTGATCTTGATTTTAAAAACTAACTTAATTATGTTTTTATTACCCTGAATAAAATGTAATTTTTAAATTGCTAATGCATAAAGTAAGAAACTAAATTACTTAAGTAGCAACCTTAGCTATTGTGTGAAGAAAAAGAAAACATTCTTGATTTTTGACACTGTCAAGCCATCTGTGCATCCAAAAATATTTAACTCGTTTTTGTTATTGTTAATAGATGTAGCATCAAAGTTTTAAATTGTAGTTATTAATAAAGTTAATGTATAGATGGAAAAGTGAAAAGTGTCTCCCCTCTCCTACAGATTCCAGTGATACTTGAAGTTAATTTTATATTTGGAATATATTTGTGGACTGTGTGTTTATCTCTATGTGTTATATATATAATTAAACCTTATATGTGCAAGAGATATTAAATATATTAACATGATTTTTAGAACATACAGAATAACCAATAAAATAAATGTGCTTAAGAAAGACTAGTGCTATTAAATTATGTCTTGATAATACTGTTGGGTGTTTAATTACTAAAATGTATATTATGCACAGGAACCCTGCAACAGAAAATAACTACCCCACTTTAAAGTTAGGTGAGTTAGCTACTCATTTGGAAATTTAGAATTCTTTTGGAGTTAGCTCAGTTTGGTGAGTGTTATTCATGGCTTCCACTTCTTAACATAGCCACTTGACAGTGAGGGACAGTTTATTCACCTGGCAGCATTTGGCTAAGTTAAATTCCTAACTAAGGACTTTTGAGTGTTTCTAAATGAAGAGTTTCCCTACTTGAAAAATAACATTTGATATAATTTTAAAGAGCTTGACAGTGTCCTTTCTTGCTTTGCGACTGGGTTCAGAATTTTAAATAGAACTCTGGGCTAAAAAATGAAACCCAGGCAATTTTAAACTTAGTAGGTTTTATGAAGATTCTAGTATCCTTTCTTTGTAAAAAAATTATCATAAATATTATATGAACCACCACACAGTGATATGATTTAAAGAACATATAGCTGATATTGTGTGACTTTTTTTCCACATGGAAACCAGAGACCCATGCTACTATCTTTGTGTTTGTTTTTCAGAGCCGTTTCCTGCTTTTAAGTCTTGGCAGGAAGACTCTGAGTCTGGAGAAGCTCAGCTCTCTCCACAAGCTGGAAGAATGAATCATCACCCCCTGGAAGAGGACTTCCCTCCCGTGTTATCACATCGTAGTTTAGATTTCGGGCAAAGCCAACGTTTCCTACATGATCCAGAAACGTTGGCTTCCTCATCTAAAGCACTTTCTTTTACTAGGTATGTGATTTTTTAAATATACTTTTGAGAGGTGATTCCTAGTATGTATGCAGACCCTTTGAGAGATTTAATCCTTTAGACCTGAAATTCAGAGCTTTCTCCTATTTCATAAAGCACATTTTTGTAACTTACTTTTTTGGATCCCTAAATTCTGGGTTCATTGAGATATATTGTTTGGGATTTGCTCTCTAATAGAAATTTTCTCAGGATGTACTTAATTTATTTAATCATTCATGATTGAATTACTAACTCTGGAAGGGAAGCAGCAAGTGGAGCTCACCAATCCTTAATGTTTTTATTGTCAAAACTTTAATTCTTAATGTCAAAAGCTTTCCTTTGCAGTCTGAACACAGAGAGCTCTCAGCTGTCCAGGTATCTTTGTGTCTTCTTTGCCTTTGCCAAAACAACGTTTGAATGATTCCAAATTGTTTTCATCAGCACTTGTGTTAGCTAATTTTGTGGCCTGTAATACTATGGTATAAGTTTCTTTTTCTATTTTTTAGTGTTGGGGATATACTTCTTGGTAATAGTATCATGTTAAATCAGGGTAATAAAAGATAACAGTGTTGATAACTTGGAAATTTAAGAGGTAGTGTTTGCCTTTTGTTTTAATTCAGGATTCGAAGATCATCCTTTAGTTCAAAAGATGAGAAAAGAGAAGACAGAACACCATATCAGTTGGTCAAAAAACTTCAGAAAAAAATCAGACAATTTGAAGAGCAGTTTGAAAGGGAAAGAAATAGCAAGGTAAGATTGTGGCATTGCCAGCATGAGGTAGATCTGTTGGAGCTGGGAGGAGCTTCTTTGGAGAGCATTCATTAGTCCGTCTCTTTGCTGGGAGAGATAATGAATCTGAGGTGCCCAGAGAAGTAGTGATCATACAGATCTGAGATTACACAGATCCTTGGTCTTCTGATTTCCATGCCACTGTTCTTGCCATTGTATCTTTAAGTTTCCATTGGCAAAACAGCTTGGAGAATTTTTAAAGTAAATACTTTACATTGACAGGTAACATTAATGCTACTTCTGCCCTCCCTCAAAAACCACAAGTACCAAGGGTGAGAGGTAGAGAAAGAGTTAAATAATTTTAAATAATAAATAATATTAAATAAACAAGTAATAAATTTTAAATATAATAATAAGATATACTTTAAATTTAATAATAATAAGTTTAAGCTAATAATTTAATAATTAGAACATGAATTGGAAAGAGTCCTATACAAGCAGTCAGAAGACCCATATTCAAATCTGGCTCTGAGAGCTTTACTTAATATCCTGCCTTAATATCTACTTTAAGGTAAGATGAAAGTGAGGATTGAGTGGAATCTCTGCTTTGGAAACTGTAAAATATGACTGACATAAATTAATATAACTATTGCTTACCACAAAGGTGTCAGTGATTCAGTTCCTTAATTTTCAGCCTTCCTACAGTGATATTGCAGCTAATCCAAAGGTATTGAAATGGATGACAGAGCTTACCAAACTGCGGAAGCAAATTAAAGGTATAAAATATCCCAGTTTCATAGTATATTTTTATTTAAAAAATATTCTTTATAATGTCTGTTAGAATTATAATTTTGATAATTTTAAGTTTTGAACACTGTTTTCCAAGTAAAAGTTTTATTAGTATGGTTAGTTGTGGCACTGAATTATGTTTTTCCAAATGCCTTTCTTTTATTTTAATGAGTAATGTTCATTTGAAAGGTGCCCAAGATTGTATTGGTGATATTATAAAGTTTATCTGAACTATATTTCAAATATTAAAGAGTTTTGGGTTTTGGTAGGTATTTCATCTTAGACTAAAACTATCTAATCATAACGAACTGTTTATACTACAAAGACTAAATAGTAAGTCTTCATGAATCAAAAGCTAGGTATTGTGTTACTACTGTATGTTAACTCAGTACAGCAGTTGCTAAGGTATAATTACTTCATGTGTGTTTAGTGAGCATGTTTTAAAATAATTGTTAATGCTTAAAAATTTTATCTGTACTGAGTATGGGTTTATAATATGGAGCATCATATTTTGGCTTATTCATTTGAATTCAACCAAAATTTTAGTAACTTTAAGTATAAAGTACTTGTAGACATATGAGGTTATAGCAGTGAATAAGACAGTATCGCTCTTGTCATTGAGTTTACATTCTTGTAGTTAAGTTCTCTTATCTTTTCTTTAGAATTGTTTCCTACAACTCTGTTAAGCTTTTCCTGTTTAGTGCCAGTTTCCAAGCAAATTGGCATAAAAATGAGGAAAATTGATTTCCAACTAAGTTTTCAGTTTTCTTCTACTCTTATTGTTCTATAGTCCATTTTCTTCATAGAAGTCAGAATGATAATTTTAAAAACTGTTACTATCTTATTCAGAGCCCTTCAGTGGGCTTTCCTTCCCAGTTAAAATAAAAGTCTAGATTTCTTACCATGACTTTCAAGGTCTGGCCTTAGCTCATTTTATCACTTTCCTTTCTCATTTTCTGTTCCTTAAACATGCCACACTTTAGGGCCTATGCACTCACTGTCTATTGCCTCAATTGGGGTGGACTGTTCGTCCCCTAAATCTTCTATGGTAGGTTATTTCCTTATTCCATGTTTAACTAGGATGTCACTGTCTTAGAAAGACCTTTGTTGCCAATCCCATCCACAAACACAGCTCTTGCACAAACACAGCTGTGTTCCTATTAGCGCTGTGTAACATCCTGTCTCATCTTCTTTATAGCACTTAGCACTCTTTGAAATTGTTTTGTTTATGAATTTGATTACTTGGTTTTTTGTTTTTACTTCCCTGAATTATATCCTCCATGAAAATAAGGACTGGTTCTGTTTTTCCAATGCTTATCACAGCATCTTACTTTATAGTAAGCTTTTTATGAATATTGGTTGAAAGAACGAATAGTATGGCTCTCTTGCTACACACACACACACACACACAGACACATATACACACAAAATTTAATTATTTCATGTAACCTTGAATTATCTGAGCCCGTGTGCTGTTAATGTATATTTTCCTGTTGTGAATCTTGTTTACTGCTTACTCTTTTGACCTAGTTGCATTTTAGCTAAAATCACTGATCTGTCCTCTTGATTCTGAAATGTAGATGCAAAACACAGAAGCTCTGATGGAGAATTTGTCCCTCAGACACGTCCACGTAGTAACACTCTTCCAAAAAGCTTTGGCTCTTCTCTAGACCATGAAGATGAAGAGAATGAAGAGGAATCCAGGGTCATTCATAAGGAGAAGAAGCCATCTAAGGAAGCAACACTTGAGCTTATTCTGAAAAGACTGAAAGAAAAACGTGCTGAGAGATGTCTTCCAGAAGATATCAAAGTAATCTTAAGCTATGGTGTTTGCCCAGACTAGCCTTTATACTTTAGAGTCCCTGAAACAAAATAATTACCACAGTGTCACAGAGCTGTCTAGGTAGTCTTACTGGCCTGAGTCTGCTTCCCAAGTTTGCAGATGCAGAAAGATGTTTTTATAGCACACCAGGAGTGTCCTATCGTTTAGGGACTGAGTCACAATAAGAAGACTAAAAATACTAGAACGCTGATCTGTTCATTTATATTGGAGGCAGTTGGCAAGATGAGTGTGTAAAGAGTGTGAAACAACCTCAGTTTGAATTCTGACTTTATATCTTAGTTAAACATATTGAATTCTTAGCTTATGCCTGGCCCTGACTGATTATAGTATGTGCACTCTGCCACTGAGTCCCTTTGACAGTCCTGTGACCTATATGGATGTGATTGTGTCCATTCAGATACTAACACAATTAAATGAAGGAATTTTTTAAAGGAACCATTACTCACTAAAGCCCATGCCTAGGGCAGACCTGGTCTAAGCACTTGGCAGCCCAAATAATTTTATCAGATAAGATTAGCTCTCAAGTGAACTTTTGTCCAGGCAATGATGGACCCTGATGTAAATTCGTATCTTGACAACAGAGTACAGCTCTCTCATGATCTAAATATTGGAGTCTCTTTCCTTTGAATAGAACTGGATTAGAACTTCTAATTGTTCCTTTCCTCCAACTTCTCTATTTTTTCAATTTTGTGTTAAACCCGCCTCAACCTACCTTCCATGAAGTGATTTTGATTGGATTAGTTTATTCACATTCATTATCCTAGGTTTAAAGTTCAAGCTTGAGTTTGAAATTACAGTGTTTTACAGAGTCTGCACCCAGCTGGCCTCTACTGAACGTGCATAATCTTAAATTATATTTGTTAGAGGAAGATATTATCCAGTGAAACTTTTTTTACCTCTAATTTCACTTTGGTGAGAAACAGGATAGATAGTATTCTAGTTCTGGGATTAAGTAGAGTTTATTTGGTCTAGTGTTAAAGGGTTGTCTGTGGAATATTCGTTCACTGAGATGTAGATATTTAAAGGTCCTGTGGAACAATGTAGGAAGGTTCTGTGGGCAAACAAATTTGAGGTGTCCTGCCTACTCTAGTATCATTAAAGTAGTAAATGAAGTCATTACGAAGCACATTGCAGTTAAAAGAAAGTACCAGATGAGGTCATAGGGTAGAAGTTTAAGGTCACAAATTGATTCTGTTGTTTTTTTTTCATGTCTTTCCACTATACTGCTGCCAGATTTTGTTAATAGTTTAGGAGAAATATTGGATTATGAAACCTGTATATACATGTTTTTTATGTGTGTGTGTGCATGTGTCCACACATAACAAAATTATAGTTATAATGTCAATTAAAGACTATGCAAAATTAAGTAAACTAATAGGCATTTAGGTGTGTCTTTACAGCATATCCACTCGTTAGAGCCCTGTGAGGTAGGGCGAAGTTTCCCCATTTATAGATTAGGATATTGAACAAAAAGAGTTTAAGTGATTTACCTAAGGTCACTAAGCTGCTATTCATAACTTATTCAGATAAAATGGAAATCAAGCTACCAAAGAGGATTGGTACCTAAATATTAGAGGACCAGATTCTACAGGTGACTGAAGATGTTGCCTGCAATCAGCTGGGAGGGGGAAGGGGAAGAAAAGGGGAAATGTTGCATAATTGGTAGGAACAAAATAGGCAGGGATGTTAAGAATAGTGTAGGAAAGGGTGAAGCCAAAGAACTTACATGCACGGCTCATGGACATGAATGGGGGGGCGGGTGTTACTGGAGGGAAGGGGGGTACTGGGTGGAGTGGGGCAAAGTGGGGAAAATTGGGACAGCTGTAGTATAATCAGTAAAATATACTTAAAAAATGTTGCCTGCAAATTCACAAGCCAAGGATCTATTCTTACTGGCCTAGATTAGAGTGGTGATGGGCTGCCCTTTCAACCTAATTATTTACATTGTGAGGGTGAGGACAGTAATGAGGGTGCCAATGAGAGTGTTTTTTTCCCCTCCTAGAAAATGACTAAAGATCATTTGGTAGAAGAGAAAACGTCTCTCCAGAGAAGTCTTCTTTACTATGAAAGTCAGCATGGAAGGCCGGTAATGTCTCTTGCTAAAACAGATTTTTCTCTCTTAAAAAAAGAAGATGGATCACTTTTGTAGCCCACATCTTCGAGTTGTTTTATAGAGCATTGTTTCCTCCATTTGGGAGATTGCCTACTTCCTTAAAATAACTTTTTTAAATTGGGGGGAATGCTTACTGTTTTGGACATTTTAGGTTTCTAATGACTAGTTAATTTCCGTTTTTTTGCTTCAGGTAACCAAGGAAGAAAGGCACATTGTTAAACCTCTCTATGATAGATATAGACTTGTAAAACAGATGTTGACAAGAGCTAGCATCACTCCTGTCCTTGTAAGTAAAACATGCCAATGTTTATCTAGTTAATTTTACTAAGACCTACTCTTAAAAAATTATGGTAGTATATGGGAGAAAGACACAGGCATGGTAGCATGTATTGTATATGTAAGATGAGGTTACTACTTTCAAAGGAATAGGAAATTAATAAGTGCCTACTATTATCTCTTAGTCATTTTTTAAAGTACTTTTATGTTTGATTATGTAATTAAATCCTGACAAGTTAAGTCACAACAGGTAACAGAAGGTAGTCTCATGTCATAGATGATGAAACTGAGGCTCAATAGTGATATGCCCAGAGTCACCGACTTTGTGGAATTAAAAAAACCTGTATTTCAAACTCTTGCCTAGTTTCTTTCCATTTAAATTCATGTTTTTGAAGTTACATTAGTTTTGTGATGGCTGTCATCATTATATTTACTTAACTTGACCAATAATATCAGCTGATTTTTTTCAAGTTTATATTTTTAAATGATAGTCATTAAAAATAATGTATTCATATTGGTGTAAATTTTAGAGAAAAATGAAACTAATACATATGTGCAAATTAAGCGCTATCCCCAAAATAACCATTGGATAGTGTGGCTCTGGACTGCTCTCAAACTCAAGTAGAAAACAACATGTAGCCCATTTTGCATCATCTCATAGGAATTAACTTACTGGAACTTAGAAGATTGTGTAGGCTTGCAGGCCATTTTATGTGGCTAGCCACTTGCATGGGGTTTGTTTCCTTCAGGCTTTCACCACCTGACTACTCATTAGAAGGTTCATATTGGCCTCCTGAGCACTTTTTATTTAGCCCTCATATAAACTTATTCTTTTTATTTGGCCATTTTTTTTTTAGTTGGTCATCTCAGTTTCCTTTGAACAAGGAAAAACAAGCCTGTATAGTTTATATTCTTTGCACATAAAAGTTTATTTAATATAGGTTTTATCCTTTGGTTACAAGGTATTTTTGTGTGTCACTGATATTTTCATAGTTCTGTAATAGTGTCTATATAGTCTTTGAATTTCTTTATAAAAACCATTTTAGAATTCCACAAGTTCGTTTTTAAAAACTGAGTCTATAGGAAGCATTTCTAGATCTTAAGGACTCCTAAATATGACTCATCAAAAGAAATTTGCTGGGAAATTAAAGCCTCATAATTTCTGGCTGGGAAAACAAGTGGGTGTTAGGGTGGTGTAAGAAACTGCCATTCTCTCAGGTGAGTCCATTTAGAGGGCCCCCATAGTCCTAGACTATATGCAAACCCACCAATTCTGGGAACCATTACCATGGCAACAGCTAGAAGGGCGCCATTTGCATATGGGAAGTGGGTGAAGTGACTGGGAAAGGGACGAGTGCTGAGCACTCTGACCCCTCCCCTACATACAGCACCACAAAGCTGTGAAAAGAGTTGCCCCTCATTGGTGAATACCTAAGACTCCTCCCCTTACAACATAACAGGTGCAGCAGCTCTATCTAATACACAGAAACAAACACAAGGAGACAGCCAAATTGAGGAGGCAAAGAAGTATAGCCCAATTGAAAGAACAGATGAAAACTCTAGAAAAAGAACTTAGCAAAATGGAGAGAGACAACCTATCAGATGTAGAGTTCAGAACATTGGTGATACAGATGCTCAGAGAACTGACTGAGTATGGCCACAAAATAAAGGAAGAAGTAAAGGTTATACAAAGTGAAATAAAGAAAAATCTTTAGGGAACCAACAGTGATGGGAAGGAAGCTGAGGTTGAAATCAACAATTTGGAACATAAGGAAGAAATTAGCATTCAGCCAGAACAAAATGAAGAAACAAGAGTTCAAAAAAACAAGAGGATAAGAAGACTGGAACATCTCCAAAAGTGCCAACATCTGAATCATAGCGGTGTCAGAAGGAGAAGAAGAGCAAGGAATTGAAAACTTATCTGAAAAAATAATGAAAACTTCCCTAATTTGGCAAAGGAAATGGACATACAAGTTCAGGAGGCACAGAGAGCCGCAAACAAATTGGACCCAAAGAAGACCACATCAAGACACATCATAATTAAAATACTAAAGGCTAAAGATAGAATCTTAAAAGCAGAAAGAGAAAAGCAGAGAGCTACTTGCAAAGGAGGTCCCATAAAATATCAGCTGATTGCTCAAAAGAAACTTTGCAGGCAAGAAGGGACTAGCAAGAAGTATTTGAAGTCAAGAAAAGTAGAAACATACAGCCAAAATTACTCTATCCAGCAAAGCTACCATTTAGAATGGAAGGATAGTTAAAGGTGCTTCCCAGACAAGGTAAAGCTAAAGGAGTTCATCATCACCAAGCCCTTACTATATGAAATATTAAAGGGACTTATTTAAGAACAAGATCAAAACTATGAACAGTGAAATGACAACAAATTCAAAATGATCAACAAATTAAAAAACAAAAACTAAGTGTACAACTAGAACAGGAATAGAATCATTGATATGGAGATCATATGGAGGTTTATCAAGTGGCGAGGAGGAAGGGGGAGATAGTGGAAAAGGTGCAGGGATTAAGAAGCATAATTGGTAGGTGCGGAATAGACAGGGGGATATTAAGAATAGTGAAAGAAATGGAGAAGCCAGATAACTTATGTGCACGACTCTTGGACATGAACTAAAGGGGTGGAATTGCTGGAGGGAAGGTGGGTAACTGGGCAGAGGGGTACAAAGGGGAGAAAAATGGGGACAATTATAATAGTATAATCAATAAAATATACCTAAAAAAAGAAATTTGCAGTCTAAACATTAAGCTAGGACAATTCAGTAGGAAAGAATAGTTTTTTCAACAAATGATGTTCAGACAACTAGATAGCTACATGCAAAAAAGGATAGACTCTTACACAAAATTATCTTTAAATGGATTATAGACATAAATGTAAGAACCAAAACTGTAAAACTCTTTGCAAATAGAGGAAAATCTTTTTGACCTTGGATTGGGCAGTTTTCTTGGCTGTGACACCAAAACCATAGTGACAAAAGAAAAACATAAATTGGACTTTATAAAAACTTTTGTGCATCAGAGGACACTTAAAGAGAAAAGACTATCTACAAAATGGGAGAAAATGTTTGCAAATCATGTATCTGTTAAGGGACTGCATACAGAATATATATATATAAAGAGCTCTTACAATTCAATAATAAAAAGATAAATAACCCACTTTAAAAAATGGCGAAGGACTTGAATGGACATTTCTCCAGAGAAGATATATAAATGTCCATTAAGCATATGAAAAGATGTGTAACACCATTAGTCATTAGGAAATGCAAATAAAAACCACATTAGATACTACTTTATACCCACTAGTATAATAAAACAAGACAGATAACACTGCTGGTGGGAATATAAAACGGTGCAGCTACTTTGAAAAATAGTTGGGCAGTTTCGGAAAAGGTTAAACATAGAGTTACCATATGATCTAGTAATTCTAGTATATACTGAAGAGAACTGAAAACATATGTCTGTACAAAAATTTGTACATAGCTCTGGCTGGTGTGGCTCAGTGGATTGAGTGTTGGCCTGCGAACTGAAAGGTCTCTGGTTTGATTCCTGGTCAGGGCAAGTGTGCAGTTGGGGGCATGTGAGAGGCAACCAATTCATGTTTCTCTCGCACATCATCAATGTTTCCCTCTTTCTCCCTCCCTGCCCCTCTCTCTAAAAATAAATAAATAGAATATTTTAAAAACTTTGTACACAAATGTTCATAGCTGCATTATTTATAACAGCCAAAATGTAGAAACAACCCGCATGTCCAGCGACTAATGGATAAACCAAAGTAGTGAATCCATATAGTAGAATATTATTCAGGCATAAAGAGGAATGAAATATACATAACTACAACATGGGTGAACCTTGAAAAAATATTTATGAAAAATGAAAGAAGCCAAACACAAAAGGCCACATATTGTGTAATTTCATTTATATGAAATATATAGAACAGGCCAGCCCATAGATACAGAAAGTAGATTAGTGTTTGCTAAGGGCTGGCGGGAGAGGGCACATGAATAACAGTTGATATATAGGGTTTTTTTTTTGGCGGGGTGGGTGTGATGAAATTTTTTGAAATAAGATAATGGTGATGGTTGTACAACTTCTGAATATACTGAAACTCACTGAATTGTATATTTTAAAAGAATGAATTATATGGTATGTGAATTATATCTTAATGAAGCTGTTAGTTTCTAAAAAAGAGTATAAAGTGGTCTCCAGACCAAAATGGTTGACAGCTAGTGTTAAAAAGTAAAATGCTCTCACTTAAATTGTCATGCTTTCTTTTATTTAAAATTTTAAACATATTCTCTGAATGAACTCTTTTAGAACTTAGACATAAAATATCATTTATCACATTTGTGCACACAAAATACATATAAGAAAAAAATTTTACTAGAAAATACATATAAGGAAAAATTTTTACCTAGGAATTCTTAATTTAAGACATAAATGATTAGGATTTTGAAAATAAAGTTTGATATCAGTGAAATGAAGCTTCATTACTTTAAATACTTAAGATGTAAACCATTTGTATATTGATTATTATAGGGATCTCCATCCATCAAGCGAAGGAGTCAGATGTTACAGCCAATCATAGAAGGAGAAACTGCTCATTTTTTTGAAGAAATCAAGGTACTCCTTACAAGAAATTATTCTCTGATCTCTTTCCTAAAGGAAACGTTCGAAGTCATGGCCTATTTGATTCTGTGTTTGAGTATCTTTTTAGGAAGAAGAAGAAGATGGTGTTAGTCTGTCCTCTGAGTTAACTGATATCTTGAAAACTGCTGTACAGGCACAGTCTTCATTAGAAAACTCAGAATCTGATGTTGAGGAAAATCAAGAAAAACTGGCTCTGGATCTCCGTTTGTCAAGTACTCGAGCAGCATCTATGTATGTAGGCTAGTTTGTGATTTTAGCCTATTTGTACAATAAAACTTATATGTCAAGAAATTTAATGTTAAGCCCTGTCCAGTGTGGTTCAGTTGGTTGGGCATCAACCAGGATCGCTGGTTGGATTCCTGATCAGGGCACATGCCTGGGGTGTGAGCCAGGTCCCAGGTTGGGGGCGTGTGAGAGGCAACCAATCGATGTTTCTTTCTCGCATCAATGTTTCTCTCCCTCTCTTTCTTCCTCCCTTCCCCTCTCTCTAAAAATAAATAAATAAAATCTTTAAAAAATTAGTGTTAAATAATCGAGCACTTGGAGAGAATTAATAGTGTCAAGAGATACATCCTTTTTTAAAAAATGTGATTTATAAATACATGTTTCCTAATTCATATTTGTAAAATTAAATATTAATGTGCTTTGAATATTTTTAAAAGCTAAAATTCTATATTTGCTGCATAACAAAGTACAGGAACCAGCTGAGAGTTATCATTTATGTTCTCTATCAACTTCTTTACTTTATATGGTCTCTGACTGTCGTTCTCAGCCCCAGCTTCACGTTAGGATCAGCTTGGAAGATTTTTTTTCTTTAAAGTATTGCTGCAGAGCCCTGCTGGCAGCTATTCTGAGTTAGTTGGTCTGGGGTGGAGCCTCAGGCATTGGTATATTTTAAAAGTTCTCCAGCTGACTTTTGTTTGCAGCCAGGGTTCAAAAACCACTGTTAAAAACATGATCAACAGTGTCTTTTTGATAATGTTTTCTTCCTATTTCAATTTTAGGCCTGAATTACTGGAACAACTTTGGAAAGCCAGAGCTGAAAAAAAGAAACTACGTAAAACATTACGGGAATTTGAAGAAGCATTTTATCAACAAAATGGAAGGTTTGTTGAGATCACAAAACTTGAGTCCTCTTTGTTCTTAAACTCACAAGTGCCTGTATGTTAAAATAACTATATGGAACAGAAATAAATTGTGCGTATAAGGATATTAGCATTGAAAATAAAAGTAAGAACATTCTTTTGTATGTTGAAACCCTGCTATTAATGGCAAGAAAAGTCAGAGCTGGAGTTAAACAACATCTGATAAAATATTCCAAGGTTTTCCTAGGGAGGCTTGGTTAGTGGTAGCTATTTTATGTTCTTTTATACTACATCCTCACCCTTTTGGAAGTGTTTGTGAAATATTTCTCATTTTAGAAAGGGTCCCATAACATGAGTTGTATCTTTAGTTAGTTTGGATTCTTATATTGAGACCATGTTGCTTAAGCTACATGTTCTTCATTACAGGCTGCACATCTCCAAGGTGTGTAACAGGGTGGCAGTCACGTGACTCCTATAATATGTGACAAATTGTCTTTATCTAATTGCATCATGCACAGTGACCCATTGAAACACTTTTTAAAATAAAAATACATTCTAATGCAAATAGTAGCTAGAAATGAGGGCTATCTCAGGTCTTAGAAAAGTTATTCCATGTAACTGGGTGGTCTTACCAGCCAATGTGTATTGAGTCCTCTATATAGGTTGGCAAAAGTGGTTTAAAAAAATCTCAAGTACAGGAATGAGTTTTTCAAGTACCTTCTAATTCTTTGTCTTACTGGAAGAAAACTTTGCTTATAATTATACTTAGGATGGTTTGATGCTTTACCTAGTGATTAAACTGAATTGCATTAGATCATTAATAATACAAAGTGAGGAAGCTACTTATTTGCTACTATAGGTAATATGTTTTACTTTTACATTTCTACTCACTGAAGCCACAGTTAATGTATGAAGTTACTCTTGTAGCCCCCTAGCACTTAATATACACTCACAGACCTGACAGAGTCTAGCAGTGCATGTCTTATTGAAATACTACCTCTAGTAATGTACAGTGATCGTTGAAGTATAGTATTATTTAATCTGTCAATAGAAAAATCCATCCAAAATAGAAGTAGTTCAGGAATGTTCCTTGGAGATGGAGGGAAGTAGCCTAATATTCTTAAAGAGCAACTTTTAAATTTGAATTTATATTTGGTAACATTGTCTCACATTAGGAATACTTATGGGACTTTATTTTCCAGATGATCTCTAGAATATTACACATTTTATTTTCTCCCGTAGGAATGCTCAGAAAGAGGATCGTGTCCCAGTGCTTGAGGAGTACAGGGAGTACAAGAAAATTAAAGCCAAGCTTAGGCTTCTTGAAGTTCTTATCAGCAAACAAGATTCTTCAAAATCCATATAAAATATACTCCTTGAAAACATCATAAAATCAGTTGTATTCCCTGAAGCTATCGTCGTGTGTACTTGGCTGGTACTTGCGTTCATTTTGTCAGGCACTCAGTGTCCCATTTTGTAACTTGGTTGTGGCCCCGCTAGAGAAATGATGGGGGGGTAAGTAGACCCTCTCTAGGGAGCACAGTGTTCATATTAACCACAGACTGTCCTCTCCACCTTTAACAAACATCCAGTTTTCTTCATTGTTTTGTACTACAGATACATCCTGTTAGCAAAAGACTAGTACTTTATCCTTTCAACTTCAAGAACTTTGGAAGTACAAGCTTTTTGTTATTTCCAACTTTTATTTTTTTTCATTACTGAAGAAAATTAAGAGGAAAATCTTCACTTGAATTCTTCAAGACGGTTGCCTTTTTCTTACAGAATGACTGAAAATTTGAAAGAAAAGCCTATAAATGTGCACATCTGCAACTATGTTATATGTTTTCTTAGAAAACCAAAATCAACTGAAATTTCAAGTCCTATTGAGGAACACATTTCTTTTAATTCCCAAAGTGACGCTTTTTCACAGGTAGTATGTTAGCAAAATTTTGCAATTCAGCGGTCACACAGTTCCTGGCTCAAGATAACAGAAGGCAGACCAAAAAGTGACCTTGCTTATTTGTATAGTGAAAACACACTTCACACATAACACACAGAACTGAATCATACTACATGCTGCCTATGGGATTTAAGTTACTGTTTGTTTTCTTAGTTATTGTTTATCAGTTGGTGGTAATGGGATTTGTTTGGGTCAGATTCCCCTTTTGTCCCCGCTGCCCACCTCCAGTAATGTGAGGAAATAGCCATGTCAGTACGTAGGAATTCTGATGGTATTCAGATTTGTGCATTCAATCAAATGGGCCTAAATTGGCAGAAGAATCATTATGCCTGAAGAAATCTGTTCTGAACAAGGGCTATACCACTGCATTTTTATGTGTACCTTCAGGGGGTTATGTCCTTTTTTTCTGTTAATCAGCAAAATCCATAAAGAAAACATCTTTTAAAGGGACCACCTTTTGCTCAGTCACATGCTGTTTAAAGCAGCAGGTCACAAATGGGTAGTGGTATGCCCCTTGTCATAAACTGTAAGCATATCTTTTTTCTTTGGCTTTGCATGGCTTTTTTTCAGGTATTCTGGTATCATTCTGCTAATCATTTTCACAAAATGGTGACTTTATTTGTGCTAATGACATAGCATATTTTGGTCAGGCTTAATCTAAGTATTAATTTTTTTCCTGGTGCTTTTTTGGATTGATGAGTGTCTCACTTTGTGCCCACGTTTTGCATGCAGTGACTCATGCATGGTTTTCTTAACTAGCTAATGTTAACAAGTTGTTCCATACAAAAATGGACTTTTGCAACATCCTTTAATAAGGTGGGGGAAGCATGAACCTCAGACTTTTGGCTATTACATAGTAAGCACATGAAGTAGCTTGATAAGTAGCATTTCTAGTACTTCACATTTCACCTGTGTGTGCAATGCCTTTTTTTTGTGGGGAGGGAATATTCATTGGTAGTGAACATGTAGTTGGGGAATAAAGCACTAAATACAGCCTTTTTTGTGTGGTTTCCTTTTGCTACAGCTAGGTTATTTATAATGTATTCCTAGAAAAGTGACATTGAAAATGCCAAAAGATCACTTTGATTTGAATCCATCATGCAGTGTACATTTAGTTAATTTCTGTCAGTCTCCAGACAGGAGTATATCCAAACATCTTAATTTAATGTGCACTGTATATTGTTTTATATGAATGTTTTATTTTATATACCACATGCAAAAATGTCCATATGCACTATTTAAATGTTTAAATAATATATTCCTTCTTTATAATACTAAATCTATATGAGTACCATATTTTTATAAGTCAGTGGCCTGACTGGTTTCATTTAATAATTAACAGCTGCTTCATGATGTTGGTTATTCACTGTTAATGTTTGGCTGCGAATAGAATAGATAAAAGTGGCATGGCAGCACTTATGCTATGTGACAGTATTGTGTGTCATAGTTGAGCAGTAGGTGATAGAATTAGGCAGTTTGTGATAGTCTTAACTTTGGTACAAGTAAAAACTATATATCTATATACTAACAATATATAGATATATATGACCACCAGTATAATTACATTGCTATGTCTGGTACTTGATTGTATAGACTTTTATAATAAAAGAACTCTAATGTTCTAAGTCATTATAAATGTTGTTTGCTTTTTTTTTTTTTCCCCCAAATGTTGAAAAAGGAGAAAGACCTCAAGTGTTCCTATGTCTTAAGTGTTCTCAGTCTTTGTTTGAATTACCCCAACCTGGGGCCATATGGGGGGATAACAGGGTTAGTAGACCACCTCGCTGGCTACTGCTCTAGGGAGTGGTAACAGGCAAGGGCCATGTTGTTGATTGCCTTATGGGAATGTAGGGAGAAGATTCAGAGAGAATAGTCAGCATTTCTTGTTGCAATGAATTTTCCTATTAAGGAAAGTTGATGTACAGTCTCTAAGAGAAGAGCTTGGCCTGAGGAAGGTGGGAAGATTTAAAACTTTTCTTTAGTCAAATCTTAAAATGCAGGGATTATTGAGCAGCAATGTGGAAGTTGAGTACTATGGTCAAATGGTGTTGGTTTAGGGTAAGAGAACAAAGGTTTCTTCTAGGAGGGCTTATTTAACCTAAAGAGTTTCCTTCCAGTTTCCAAAATGGCAGCCGTAATAGCTTTCCAACCATCTAAACAGATCTTTTGCAATATCCTTATTTACACTTTTCAAACATACCTTGATTTTGTATAACCCTGATACTCCTACCTTGCCCTTTATTTTTTAAAGTGTATTTTGCTTTTAAAGCATTTGAGGAAGCACTTTTGGGAAACTTCAGATCTGTTACTTTAGAAACTGTCTAGATGAATTTCCAGTTTGAGGAGATTAGTAAAATTTATACAGGTGGTTGGAAAGTTTGTTCTTTAACACTTTGGCTTTTTATAGGAGACTTCAGATTGGGAAGAATGGAGGTGAGATTATTTTACTTGAGCCATTGTAGGATGGCTTTGCAGATTCTTATGCATTTGTTACCTGGTTAAAGGAAGTTGGAACATGCTACATGAGAGCACCAGTAGTTCTTACACTCCATGGAGCATCGAGAAAGCTGTCTTTACCTGCTTATTGAACTATTAATTAGAGACCTGCCCCATGAACTGAAAGTGGCATTATTTGGTACTATCCCTTCACATTCCTAGAATTTAATAATAACTTCTTATGAAATCCTCTGTGTGGATATGCATGGATGTACAGTGGATCCCAATCAGGGGCACTTCGGTCCTGTAATCATTTGATAATTATCACTGACTCTGGCAGTAGTTGGATGATAGGTGGTTTAGTGCTTTTAAAGTATATCAGAAATGGGGACAACTTCAGGAAATAATTCAGTACAGGAATGAATCTTTGCTAGGAAGATTCTCACCTCCACTTGGCTCAGTTGGGTAAAGCTGAAACCTTTTTCATCACTCGGTTTAGTTTTAAACTGATGTAGTGTAATTCTTTCTCCAGCTCCACAGCATATAAAAACAGGCTGCAGGATAATTTAGAAAGAAACAGAGAAGGTGTAAGACTTCTGTGCATAAAGAAACGGCAGATTATTAGTGCCTGTTGTGAAATGCTTTGAGTGGAAAGGCAGTATTTGAGCTCCTAAAACATGCCTAGTCAGTTATGGATCTAATATTCTAAAGTTGTGTGGAGAACAGTATCTGCTATGGATATCAAGTATAAATGGCAGTTTCTATTCAGAGATATAAGGATGAAAGCAATTGGTCTCACTCTTACATTTAACCAAATGAAGCCTTGTGCTTTCTGTTTAAAGCTGGGTAAAAAAAGTTGAAAACAGCATTTTAGCAGAATAGGTTTTGGGTTCAGGAAAATAATGTATTTAACTCAAGTCCCAATCCCCATGTCATAAATCCCATATTACCCTGATGAGAATGAACACTTACTCTTTAAATTCTTGTTGAGTGACAGGCTGGTAGTCGTCTTGAATTTCTGTAGAATAATACTTTTTCTCAAGCCTCTCTTTCCATTTTTTCATCTGCTCTGCACTTTGAATTTCCTGTCAAGTTAGAGGAAAAGTCTAGGCAGCAATCTTTATACATTTTTGTCTATTTCAAGTCTTTGTCATACAAGCATCACAGGCTTGAGAATCTTAAACCACACCCTCCAGGGCTGTTACTTTTGAGCCCTGCTGGCTTTCTGCCCTGCCAGTTTTCAGGTCTGTGCATCAGCACTCATTTCAGAGGACCTGGTGTTAGAACTGTTGGCACAGTTGGGGAATTTTAAAATTATAATTATCAGCTTATTCTCGTTTCATTGCCTTTTCCCTTCTGTATCTCCAACTGAGTTTTTTCATGACTTCCTTCATTCGACCAGCACTACTTCTGTACCCCTAGTCTTTAATGAAGCAAATGTGCCTCAAAGGACATCTGTGGGTATTTGCCCACCCAGCTGCTTCTCAGCCAGACTCCTGCAGTCTTACCCAACCATCCCAGCCCCTTCCTTGTAATCACTGCATCAATCTGGGCGCTCCAGTCTGTCCACATACCCCCAATATTGGCTCCTTGTACCAGAAAATTGTTGTTGCTGCATCCTTCTCTGATTCCAAAGAGCCCTTTCTGTGCTTTGTCCTTGCTACCACCCAATTTCCCTTTAGTGTCCAAAAATTTTTTCCCAAGTTTAGAAAAACTACCTTGTACATTGTGGGAAATAAGGACAGCTCTAGAAAGAGAGGGAAAGAGGAAAGTGCACCCAAATGCAGTTCAAATACTTGTCAGTAAATGAGTATGATACTGCCTTGCTCCCGCAGTAACAGTGGCAAAGTGGATCCCTGTATACAGGTTCTCATTACCTTTCTCAGAGAGTGTGGTGGTGCCTAAGTTTATACACTGATTACCTGATAAATGTGTGCTGTTCTGACCAGAGAAACTATTTTATCAGACTGTGTTTGTCTTTACATCAACACATTTGAGATAGAAAAGGATGGCTTTCTGTTTTTCTACTTTTATTTTGGCCATGTTACAGCATCCACATTTTGACATATTTACCAATGCTTTTAATGGGGTGTTTAAAAAATGGTAGGTCCCACAACTATTTCTAAATGACCAGGCCTATTATTATGTGGGAGCTTTAGTAATGTGGGTTGAATAAACAATGTCTGATAAACTTGACCCATGTTTTAAAAAACCCATCTCAACCCTCACTTGTTTGTGACAGCCTTCCTTGACATTCATACGAAAATTGTGGGCACAGCACAACTCTTTGGGAGCATTTCCTCCAAGTCCCTAGGTTCTAATCATTCCACCTTTTCCTGTAGGTGGTTGTGGCCTGTTGCAGTTGTTTCTGGATTAACTTAGTGTTCCACATTGGCTTTTACATTCATCTAATACCTCAGAAATGAGTTCTCTGTAGTAAACCTCCTCCTTTTGCACTACCTAGTGTGTATCTGTTTTTCTGATTGGACTCTAACTGACCAGTCCTTGGTAGCAGGGGAGGGCCAAAGGAACAAGCTCATAAATAGCATGCTTCCTCCAAAGGACACAACAATTGACTTAAGAATTTGAGACTACCACCTGGCCATTTGGGTAGTAGCCATTAGGCTACTACTGAACCAGCGGGTGAAGATTGTACTGACTGAGGTGATTGATCCTAATTATCAAGGGGAAATTGGTTGCAGCCACAAAACGAGTGCAGCGAGGGCTATATTTGGAGCCTGGAAAACCTTAGGTGGGGTGGTGCTCTTAATATGTCCATGTTCAAAAGTAAACATTGTAGTTTAAACATCAAGTTCTTAAGGGATTTTTATTTGAGTAGAAAAGACATTAATATCACCCAGAGGATGGATACAATTACTCTTGGGACTTTGCTTCGCCCTTTTTGGGGAGAGAATAAGAGTACCTTCATTTGTATAAAGGATGGTCTTGTCTTATTAAATGGAAACTTGACATAGTTATTGTTATTTTATGGAAGTTCAAATGTGTGTACTAAATAGTAAAAAGGGTGAACTGGGCCAATTATGTAGCTAATGTCTCTCAACTCAAAATTTGTCCTCTTACACTTTCCTCTGTGATGCTGGGTCTCAGGCTTTGAGAACTCATTCCCCAGACTCTTGCTACTGGATTTGTTAGGTTCCGCTTTATTGGAGGATGGAGGGGAGTAGAGTCTTTTTTCTGCCAGCATTGCTTCTGCAAATGGAAGTTATCTCCAGCACTTTTATTATGTACCTGCAGAGGACCATCTGTATGTCTTCTTTGGAAATCAATTAGAAGTATAAGAATTAAAAAGGAAACGGTAGTGATAACCTCTGAGATTCCCTTAAGTTTTCTAGGTATATAATGAACTGAAAATTTATGAGATAATTTAAGTAAAGTAATAGGAGAAAAATAATTTATTGGGTTGGCCAAAAAGTTCATTTAGTTTTTTTCTATACAGTGGCTCTAGTAGCATTTAGTTGTCTTTACTTCATTCAAAATAATTTTGTTAGATTGTATTGTGCCAGCTGTTATTTTTTAAAAAACTCTAAATTTGTGAATTTTGGGGTAGCCATTTTAATATTAAAGATGGAAGAAAATAAGCAATATTTCGGCATATTATGTTTTATTATTTCAAGAAAAGTAAAAATGCAACTGAAACGCAAAAAAAAGATCTGTGCAGTGTATGGAGAAAGTGCTGTGACTGATTGAACGTGTCAAAAGTGGTTTGTGAAGCTTTGTGCTGGAGATTTTTTGCTGGACAATGCTCTAACCAACTGAGCTACCCAGCCAGGGCTTTGAATTTTTTTTATTTTCTGATTTCATGAATATATTCTTATGTTGTTTCAGAGAATTTTTTTCTGTATTAACTACTTTTTGGAATTTATTGAGGTTTTCTTTGTGGCCCAACATAATATTTTTCAATGAATGGGTTTTCAAAAAGCAGGTGCATCTTCTGAGTTTAATATATAATTGTAAGATTGCCTGTTCATTATATTGTTTTAGTTTCTTTTTATCCTTTTATTTTCTTGCCCTATTCTCTGTTTTGCCACTACCGATATGTCAGATATATATGATCATGGTTATATCATATTGTCTTACGGATTTATTGTAAGTCTTTTACCATGTGGTATATTTTCTGTGCTCTTTTTGTTTTGGTATTTTTGCCCTTTTAGGTATTTTTGTTTTAGTGGTTTGTTTTTATTCTTGTATTTTTTAATATCCGAGTCCTTCCTTTCTTGCTTTGGTTGCTTCAACAAGGAACCAGATTCAACAAGAAAATTGGCTTGTAATTTCTCCTTCATCTCCTTCCTCTCTACTATCCAATTACCTATATTTTTTAATTTTTAAAAAGATTTTATTTTAAGAGAGAGGGAAGGGAGGGAGAAGGGGAGAGAAACATCGATCGTTTGCCTCTCGCACAGGCCCCAACCGGGGACTGGGCCTGCAACCCAGGCATGGGAATCGAACTGGTGACCTTTTGTTTTGCAGGATCTTGCTCAACCAATTGAGCCATGCAGGTCAGGGCCCCAGTTATATTTTGAATCATGTTACTATATTTCCTTGTATCTGAGAGGTTGGAGTCTACTGTAAGACACACCATCATTTTATGTACCACTTAGTAAAAGTGCTGCCAATTAAAGTATGACACTCTGTCAACTATAAGGCACATTTTTGATTTTGGAGATGTTAATATATGAAAAAAAAATTAATCATTAATACAGTCTTATCATTTACTATTGTACTCTTAAATATGCTCAAGTTTCTTCTTGGTTATTAACTGAAAGATAATTTTTAGACTTTTAGCTATTATATATGAACCAAACAGTTTTTTCTACTTTATACCTTCTCCTTCCCTCCTCTTTTTTCCCAAAATTTCTCTAATCAACTCTTGGTTGGCTGAAGTTGATCGTCTTGTAGAATCCTTAGGAGTACAACACTATTACCTGAGTTCTTGCATGTTCAAAACTGTTTGAACCCTGACACAGTATGGCTCAGTTGGTTGGGCGTTGTCCTGCAAAGCAAAGAATCCCTGATTTGATTCTCGGTCGGGGGACATGCCTGGGTTGTGGGTTTGGTCCCCATTGGGGTGCGTGCAGAGTGAGGTAGCTGATTGATGTTTTTCTCTCACATGGATATTTTGCTCCCTCTCTTCCCTTCTCTCTAAAAATAAAGGGATAAAATCTTTTAAAAAAACAAGCAA
Organism: Furipterus horrens; assembly: GCF_987537825.1. Taxonomy (NCBI): domain Eukaryota; kingdom Metazoa; phylum Chordata; class Mammalia; order Chiroptera; family Furipteridae; genus Furipterus; species Furipterus horrens. Next base: position 75,758,015 of record NW_028327180.1, read on the forward strand.
ACTGAGTCCCGACTGGTGTGGCTCAGTGGGTTGAGTGTTGCCGTGCAAAGCAAAAGGTTGCTGGTTCAATTCCTGGTCAGGGCACATGTCCCTAGTTGGGATGTGTACAAGAAGCAACTCACATTGAGTTCCCCTCTCATTAAAATAAATAAATAAAATCGTAAAAATAAAACAGACAAACTGAGCTTTGAAGTATAGCTTTGCTAGATATAAAAATCCTTGGCTTACATTTTCCTCCTTGCACATACTGTATGCTTTATAATTATTTCTTAAACATATATGTACTGAGTCATTTATTGAATGTTATAATTTTGAAATATAAAAAATCATTGAAGAGACGTTAATGATTACAAGAGAAAAATTATATAATCATCTCAATAGCGTATTCTCACTAAACGCTGTGTGACTATCCCACAGTGAGTGCACAGCTGTAAGAGCAGGGTATCTGCCTGAGAGCATTAATGAGAAAGAGGGAGCATCTGGAATCCAAAGGATTTGTCCTAAACAAGGATCTAGATTCTGGGAGAAATATATGGAGGTGGTAGGTACCGCTCTGAAAAAAGAAATTTCAATTCTAAATCAGAACTTTTTTTGTATGTGTATTTCTAATAAAGCTACAGCTTCTTTTTGAGAGAATTAAAAAGCTTACGTTTTCATCAAAGCCTTCTCTTCTGGCTCGTTCAGCCAAATCTCTGCTTTTTGTACTGAGAATAAAAAATAAAAATTAGAGGCATATGTCAGTAAAAAGGCAAGTGCCAACATAAAATATAATCAGTTCTATGGAAAGGATCTGAATTGTATTTCTGTTCTTTCTGGTAACACTAATTATTTGGAAAGTGTGGTTATTAATACGTTCCCTAGAGTATCACATCTCTAGCTATAAGAAACTGTTTATATGATGTCCCATTGTCAGAGGTGTGGGTTTGGGAAGTATTTTGAAAACAAAATGATTGAATAAATGTAATTGTATTCTTAATTATTTTGTGTAAAAATGGTTTTATTTCAATAGCTGAATAAGTGCTCTTAATGTAGACTAAAATTGCTTCCTGCCTTTTTAGAGGGACTTCACTCTCTTGCCCAGCTTGTGCTGGGCTTTATTAGTGGCGTGGCATGCATTATGTTACTTTTAAATTAGCTTACCATTTCAGGATAGTCAGTACTTTGGATGGTGGTGGTTTACAATGAAAATCTTACTCTCATTGTAAGTTTCTCATACAAGATACAGCTTTAAAATGGTAAATTAAAAATTTAAAGTCATCTTACCTTTTATTGTCTTCATCCTTTTGAGGTTTCTTTAGTTTGAGTTTTTTGAGAACACTGTTGTAACTCTGGGCATAATTAAAAATAGTTTAAAAGTTCACTAAAAATATATCATATATTGTTCATTTTTGGTCCAGCTAAAGGATATATGAAATGCTTGTCTCTAGGGACTGCTACTCTAAAGAAAGGGAGAGGCAAATGCTATTATTATTATTCTTCCAGTTTGTCAGCACTATGGATTCTGCCTGCTGGTGAAAGGAAAAAGGGGTTCTGTGGCCATCATACCTGAACTTGAAAAAATCATTAAGCGTTATTAACATTTATTGCATTAAAGATGTTAACACTTTAATGCATACAACTAACATTATAATTGAGATACAAGATGAAATAAACCACAAGGAAGCTCAGTAAAGGACTGTTAACAGTTTTCTTTTACAGATGGGTTCTTAGGACAGAATTCCTAAACCCCACAGCTATTAGGTCCTTTTCCACATTAAGTGCAAAGCTGTGTATGCAAAGGTGGACAAGATGGTATGTTACATACGCATATGATGCTGCTACGACCCAAAGTGAGGTAAGTGTCAAGAAGGCAGAGAAGATTCCACTCTGTCAGGGAGAACAGAATGTCAGAGAGCAGAAGAAATAGAGTTGGGGTCAGAGAATGACAGGAGCAGAGGAGAGAGTGAGAGCAAGCATGGTAAATAGCACTGTGCTTAGACACTGATGGGGACATACCATGCTGTAAATAGAGGCATAGGAGGTAGAAGTTCTATAGTTAGATGATAGTGAATAATGATAGTTTGGGGCTGTGAGACTTTAAAAGAGCCCTGAATGTTTGAGTACAGAATCTGGGCTTATTTTGATAGGCCCAAGGAAACTTGGGGGAATTTTGAGCAGAGAAGTGATATGCTCAGAGCTCGCCTGGCACAGGAAGGAGGCTAGAACAGGTAAGAAGTTGTTAATATACAGAAGGCTGGATGAAAAGTACTGAGGGCCCTAATGTAGTGGTGTCAATTAGAATTCAAAGTGTTCTTGAGTTCCACAAACGTGAGCAAAGACTACAGAGGTGAACTTCACACACAAGCCTTGGCAACAGATCGGACAAGGGGCAGGGAAATAAGTCTCAGGATTTTGAGCTGGGGCTGACTGAGGAATGAGTATTGTCATTGATAGAAATAGGAAAGTGAGGAATATAAGGCACATGGTGTTTTGCATTTAGATTGTTTATAGAAATTTTCTAGCATGTAAATTGAAAATTTTTTGGAGGGAAAAGATACTTTTATTCACTGCTTTGCATTTAGTAAATAGCTCAATTACTATTTGATGCATTAACCTCTGAAATAATTTTGGCCACACTTAATACAAATATGAATAACACTGAGCCAAAACAAGGCCCCCCCCAACCCTATAAAAATGAAACCCAAACCCACTACCACTTGGAGTTTAAGTGTTATTCAAAGTAGAAGCATATAAACTAAAGATTTCTCTTAGAATTCTTATTAGGAAAAGAATTTGACATACCTTTTTAATCATTTCACCAAGTTCAAAATCTGGCCTTCTGTCTATAGAATAATCAGCTTTCACTTCAGAATAGGTGTAATTAACAATTGCCAAGAATATGTTCTGGGGGAAATAATTCAAATAAATATTTCAATAAAAATTTAAATGTTAGTGACTTTGACAAGTGCTGAGATTTGTAAAATTAGATTTAAATTTTTAAATTAACTCATGGTTAATAATAGAGAAATGGCTAAGAAGACTAATATAGTAGAAAGGGTAATGGGTAGTGTGTGGGCCTGGGCAGAAATGTTTATGGCAAATAAGCATAATTTAAAGTAGTGCATATGAACTGGTTACTTATATATACATTAACTTATCAATATTACATATGAAGAAAACTTACATTAATGTAATTATATGTTCATAAGGGTTGTTTGTCTTTCTATGAAGCTGTTTAAATGCAAATCTTACTAAAACTATTAGATTACTAATATTCAGATATCACAATTGTGGAGGGGGTATTTTTACCCGCAGCCCACCTCTCTGGCTTTCTTGGTGACCCAGCTCTGTCACTGTGAGGACTTTGGCCATTACCAGAGGATAACTGCTGTATGTAACAACAACAGAAGAAATGTTTTCATGGAGGTCAGTAGCAGGTCCTGGGCACAGATGAGACCCATCTGGGGACTCCTAAAAAATCACAGTTGTGAGCTTTCACCTGTGAGGGCCCAAAGCCATTGCAATATGGACAGAATATTAATGGCCTAATTCATACCTACTGGTATGGAATGTCCAAGGCTCAAGGGACCTGGGGCATTCAAGTTATATTTGTAAAAGATTTAGCACATTTCAGGCACACAATAAAACATAGATGGTACCTATTGTGATCACATTTGCCATTGGACAACTTGGAAATACTTAGACACTGGATTACTAGGAATCTACAGCATTCTTAATAAGTCTAAAGTGTTCTGACATCTGAGCAGTGATACTATAATTTCTTCTGAATTGTTTTCTTTTTATTCTAAAAAATGGAAGCATAAAAGGGAACACATATGGTCATTCTTACCAACAGGACAAAGAACACGAAAAAGATGAATGTGATGAAGTAAATGGGTCCCAAGATACGATTGGCTTTCTGAATACCAGCAAAATTAAAATCCCCAATAATAATTCGAAACTGTGCAAATCTTTGATGGGAAGAAAGAAAAACAGTAGAAAATATTATATACCTTTGTACATACATGACAACTGATGGGGGTTATCAATGTGTCTAGAAAGTAGTTTGCTGTGTGTGGCACATGTTCTCTGGCTTTAGCTAGCATAGAGTTCTATAAAACAGGATGTAGAATATTCCTTGAAGGCAAGATGTGAGGTACCTCAATAGCTGAACAGGTAGTCCAGGAAATGTTGGGCTTCAATTTATTTCACCCATGGGAACACAAAGTTTACCTACAAGATTTGAACCTTGAGATATCTTTTTACCAACTGATCTTAGCAGTGGCCTCCTAAGCTATTCCTATGCCTCTCTGAACCTTAGAATACCTGAAACTCATCCAGTAAGTGATTTTCAACTTGTACCTAGACCCAAGAGCCCTAAAGTTTCTTATATCAATGATATGTTTAATTTTTGTTCCTTTTATAATAATGATACCAACAATTTGTCACTTGGTAAATCTCAACCAAAGCTGGTGGTAATGTTCCTCAAACATGATCCTGAAGTTTATTTTATTCTCAATAACTATAAAAGCTTGGTTTTGATGTGAAATAGCACTTAAAATATTTAGCCTTTATTTTCATGATTTTAAAGATGGGAAATTAATAAATTAAGGCTTTGAATGCATAGTCGTATTAGAGGTAGAATTACTATTTCTTAACCTGATGTCTTATCATCATTTTGCAGTAGCAATGCCAGACACACCAGGGGTATGTTATAAATTACATATGAGAGTTCCTTATTTTAAGGGGAAATCTGGAAAGGAATTTTTAAAAGTATGTAGATAGTGCATGATTGGCCAGTCAGTCAAAAGAAAGAACGCTTCTTGTTACTTATGCTTCAGCCAATCACATAAAGGGGGCATAGAGCTCTCTACAATGAAGGAAGAAAATATTGGTAAAGAAATCAGCTAGTTGGAGTCCTAGGACTCAGAGTTATCTGAAATTCCACCCGAAGTACTTAAGACCTTATTAAATAATGCTTAAAGTGTTTATCCAGCTTTTAATACTGGTTTGTAATGGTCCTCTACACAAGATAAAAAGAGAAATGCTGAATTGCAAGGAGACCAAAATTTTGCAGCAAACCAAATTTTTTTTTTCTCTTTGGGATAGGAGAATAAGAGGTTTCTGTTTTAGTACAGTATTTCTAACTTGAGCTTTTTACAGTTGAGTTGTGTTTATATAAAAAATGAAAATTTTTCCAACTTGACCTAGTAACTCTTAAACAGATTACCACCTCATTACCATTCATTTGGGTCTTTCAATGCCTGATCATACTTTGAATATAACATATTTGGCCATCAGTGAAAATATCAAGCCAAGTTTATGTTATTAAAGCTTATGTTACTCCTTATCATAGATCATTCCATGATTTTTTCTGTTATAAATTGGAAAATAAAATTACATTTATACTAAGAGCTTACATGGAATTTTGAAGAGTGGAAAAGTCATTAACCTGGGATCCAAAAAGAAGAAATCCTAACTGGGCATAAGCAAAGAGTATTATAAAAAACATGATGGCAAATCCTACTATGTCTTTGATACAGCGGGACAAGGTTGATGACAGCTGAGACATTGTCCTATTAAAACTTATGAATTTGAATATCTGAAAAAGAGCAAAGTTAATTGAAATAGGATATTAAAGATTATGATTACTTGGAATAAATTAACTTCAGAAGAAATTGCTTCAAAGGAGATGCTTAATGATAGGAGTATTTGAGTATTTCCCAGAAATCATTACAAAGCCAAACTACTTTTAAAATTACTTAAAAGTTAAGAAAATGCTTTTTCTTAATGACTTTGTAGTTTAAGTTCTCATTTTGATATCTAATATATAAAATACATTGATTCTGTTGTATCTAATATAATAAAATACAAATACCTTTATCCATGCAAAGAAGATGGTAATAGCAATTATATTGTTGTAATAAATGTGCCAGTATGCAAGAAAATAGAAGTCTGAATATTTTTCAGTACTTTTTAACAGCTGATCAAGTAAGAGAAATTTTTGTATATTATGGTATAAGTTGACGAATATGGCCACAAAACACAACTATATGGGAAAAAAGAAGGGTTAAATTAGAAGCTATTTCTACCTCTAAATCTCCTGCAACCTATGAAGAAGCACATGAAAAAAGTTCATCAAAAGTTCAACAGAAGGGTGGGAGAGATAAAACATAGACTTTCATATGGAAGTAAGCCTCAATTTAGAGAAGTTCAACATAATCATAAAGGTAGAAAAATATCGATCTTGCCATTCTAATATATCCGTCTGTTTCTTTGAATCATAAAGCACAAATGTGTAAAATGATTATATAATTCTGACTAGACCGTAAGGGTTTCTGTCTCATGTAACCACATGATACCTAAAAGTTGAATATTTCCACCATGTAACACTACAAAGAGAAAATTTTACAGTTTCAAAAAACAACAACAAAGCCCTTTTAGAGCCCTTAACTTCTTTAGAAGAGTTCCGAACTAGTTATCAGAGCTTTATAACTGTCATGAAAATTTTCTTTTCATTTCCCTTGCCTAAATACTCAAATCGTTAAACATTACTGGGGATGCCAGGAAAGGTAGGTAGATGACAAACTTTCTGACTCTGATGAACTTTCAATCTGGTTTTGGGAAACAAGGCTTATATACAAAATTGACCAGTACGGATGAAAGATCAGATAGTATAAGTCAGAAAAGTTTATTCATTGTTTCTAAAACTGAGCTCTTACCATTTGTCCATTTTACCGTTTTAGTATGGCAGTCTTTGGAGTTCCCTTCAGGGACTATTTCCCTTTCCTGTGTTCTCTATGCCCATAAGCTACCCTCTGGCTGCTCAAAGCTCCTCCCCCTTCAGTATTTTGCATAGGCCTGTTTTGGCTATTCTTTCAAAATTCAGTGTGAGGAGGAAAGCAGATTTAGGCAACACAGAGGAGTACCTTTTAAAGGAACTTGTCCCAAAATATCCATGATTTTCAACATGAGGGATACATTTTAAGTGGGGGTAAGTGAGACCTATTGTGCGTATTCATGAAATGATAACACCTATGGAATTACCTAGTCTAGGTTTATGCTGGTCCTCCCAAGGACCAAACCAGGAAAAAAAAATAGGCTTCTCCCTTTTGGAGGCACACCATTAATATGTACTGCAACAGTTCATTTTATGATTGATACTTGCAGCTTTTAAAATAAGTCCTAATGAACAGAAACAACTGCTTTTTCCACCTCTCACTAATGGGTTCATACATGAGTCCCTTCAACCATACATGTGAATATATACTTACCATTAAAAGCAGTAATTCTAGCCAGTTCCAAATACTTTTGAAATAGTCAGACTTAAATTCTTTTATTTTTTTGCCTTCTTGTGTTGTGAAGACAATAAGAAAAATAAAAAATATGATTTCACAGGAAGCAATAAAATAATCATAGTAGCTAACATATTTGAGGAGCTTCACAGAGTAAAACTGCCACGAAGTAAGTATTCCTCCAGTTGCAGGGAATTCTGCCACCAATCTGTAAAATTAGATTTGTGAAAGTAACTGCATTTCAGGCATTTATATTTCAGTACTTAATTCTTTGTGAAATTTCTAATTGGTGCTGCTGTGTAATTTAATGATCAATTATTTTGTACAAAATATGTGTTCTCGAGGTCAGGGTTCCATTTGAAAATTTTCTAGTGGATTTAATTTTTAATGGCTTTATTCTTTTTGTACTTTGAATATTGACAGTGATCAAAGACCAAGGCAAAAAAGAGTAAGACGTGATTTTAGCTAGAGATTCATTCTATTCTGTGTTTAGATTGTTTGTTCATATCTGGGAATACTGATTTATCTTAACAGAAGAATGAAATGATATTTAAGAAAATGCTGTACTATTATTAGTCAAGAACTCCTCCCCAAATACATAATTCTTGAATACTTCACACTCTCCCTTTAGCTTATCAGAGATATTTGTTTCTAAATGTTAAGATCACATATTCTACTAAAGCAAATGCTATGTTTACTTTAGGCACGGGATGCTGGATACAAAGATCAATATGCAAGTATAAGAATGAATTTCAACACTGAAGATTTCGAGGTTGTTCACTGTATTTCTGGTGTTCTTCACAACTTCAGATAATTCAGAATTGGCAGTATTTTAAGGAACAAGCATATCTGTCACAATGTCACAAATAATTACTACTGTCTAAACATATTAGCAAATCTTATTAGTTATGGAATAAGGTGCTGCCAAGAAGAACAAAAGTTAATGGAAAACTATTTGTTTTACTTTGCACATAACATAGTAGGTGTGATAAGTGAGTGAAGTGAAACTTAACATTTTGATCTGAAGTGTAAACAAATAAGCAAAAGGGGAAAAAAAGAACAGCGTTTATTTTAGTTTCCCAGATACATGTACAAAAAGGAAAACAAGTAGATAGGTCTTAGTGTAAGCAATATGCTTCCTCACAACTACTGATTAGGTATAAGGTAAAAGTTTCAAAATTTGCTGAAGTTTCTAAAAGAATAATTTTTTTAAGTAAAGCTTTTTTTTTTTTTTTTTAGATTTTATTTATTTATTTTTAGAGAGAGGGGGAGAGAAACATCAATGTGTGGTTGCCTCTCATGCGCCCCCAACTGGGGACCTGGCCTGCAACCCAGGCATGTGCCCTGACTGGGAATCGAACCGGCGACGCTTTCTCAGGCCGGCACTCAATCTACTGAGCCACACCAGGCAGGGCAAAAATAAATAAATAAATAAATAACATTTTAAAAACGTAGCACAGCCCTGGTTGGTGTGGCTCAGTGGATTGACCGCTGGCCTGCAACCTTTTAAGGTTTCCGGTTTGATTCATGGTCAGGCACATGCTGGGTTGTGGGCCAGGTCCCCACTTGGGGGCATGTGAGAGGCAACTATTCTCAGACATTGATGTTTCTCTCCCTCTCTTTCTCCCTCCCTTCCTCTCTCTCTAAAAGTAAATAAAATCTTTTAAAAAAAATAACAATATAAGCGTAAAACCTAGAGAAAGGAAATGTGGACTTAATCTAGTATTACAAGGAGTTCTTCATGTGCCTTTAGGCCAGTGGCCCCAATGTTTCTGCTCTTACTTAGGACATAGTATTCTTCACTTTATTGTGATACAGACTCGTAGGAAGGGGGAATAATGTTAATAAAAAGCTCTGATTCCTTGAAGAGAAGTATGAAATAATAGGTAAAATGTCCATTGGCTGCTTAAAGTAATTCACCTGTATTATTCATTTTTACAAATTGTAAAGGCCATGGTTGTGTTTCACCTACTATTGCACAAGAGCAAAATCCCCTAATCAGAATAAACACCAATTCTATATTGAATTCAGAGTAAAAATGTAAGGCTCATCAGGGAAAAGTGACTCACTGAGATTATAGTGGACATTATTGTTTGCCCGTCTAGCATTTATTATCCCCATGCCGCCTTTTTAATGGAACCCTGTTTACTTCAGGTACCTACCCATTCCCAGATCACTTAAGGAAGCTGATTCAATCCACAGACAGATCCAGTTATGGTGGTCCTATTTTCTTTGCCAGAGTTTGATTCTAGATCCCAGGCCTAAACCAATTAGCATGGTCCAGGTTAGGCAGATAACCTAAGGTAATTGGACTAATGGAAAGAATTCTTTCTCTTTGGTTCTTTTCTGCATGAGAGGATGTCTCTCTTCCTCCTGGTGGATTAAAGAGTAAGCACAAGCATGTCCTCATGCAATGGCAGAGGTGCAAGAGCAAGTTTTAATGTATAAACTCCTTTCAAACATCTGCTTGTGTTGTATCTACTAACATTCCATTGATCAAAGAAAGTCATGTGGTTGAGTCCAAGTGTTGAGGGCTGGGGCAGTGCACCCTGCCCTGGGTGGCATGGCAAAGGCATAGAGAATTTGGGCCATTTTTGCAAATCACCACATGCTCTAATAATTTCTATGATGCTGGCTACTGTTATATATTGTTCAAAATAAAAATTGTTCATTCTTGAGATAAAATTAATAACTTAATAAAGCTCATTCTGAAAGGAAATAAACAGATTTGAATGACCCTGAATAGAAGAAATCATCAGGACTAAATGTTAGATGTCTGCAATTGCAGAATGACAAGAAATAAGACTATATATCCTTTAGTAATATAAAACTACCATTGTATGTAATCCTCCATGTTCTTGAATATATTCTGAAATAATGAACCTGAATATGATGTTGCTTTACTTTCTCACTTATTAGCAGAACTACATTTTATGTATTTTGAAGCTCAATTTTAATCTCAGTTAAAACTGGAAACCCTAATGCGGGCTGTAGATGTTTTTTAAATTCAATATATTAATAAATAGGTTTCGAGTCACTCACCTGATGATGCAAAACAGATTTACATTAGCATTGTATAATGAAAAGTCAATAAAAATAACTCGAGTCCCTCTTGTGATCCAGCTGTTCAAGTGAAGGTTAATTAACTTGTTTTTGGTTTCAGATTTTGATTTTGATAAAGTGAAAATATATCCCCCATTTTGGTAAACACCAACAAATCCCCAGTGCCAAGGGTAGCTGATAGTAGGAGCAGAGTATTTCCACCTGTTAGATATGAAAAGAATAATGGAGAAATGAGAAGATTGAGAAGTAGTCTAAGAATTTCCGTTAACCTTTGGTTCAAAAGTAGTAGTTAAAATAAAAGTACTAAATTCATAAGTATAGTAATTTTGAAGCAAGACAATGAGTTAAGGATGAAGTTAAAAGAATAGATACTCTCTGTTTTCATTTTTTAGTGCTTATTGTGGACAAGACACTGGAAACCTGTTACGAGAAAAACATTTTTTTAAATCTGTTTTTGCCTCAGGGAGCTTAAAATGTAGAAAATAATGACCGATTTTGTTCTTTGACATATATCTCTATTGTTTTATTAGACCTTAAGTCTTTAACTAGAACAAGACCAAGGGTTTTGATTCAGAAATATGTCTCAGCATGGAAAAAAAAGGTGCTTCATAGTATGTATGTCTTCCAAAGGTCATATACCATTTATATAATGCTCAGTAAGTACTTTGTTATAATGCATATATTGTTATAAAGGTATTTTATTTTGATGAAAGTACATAAAGCAAAATGTGCATAATTAAATTCTGTTTCCATTTTTTCTACTTTTAATTGTGGTGTATCAAAAAACAAAGCAAAACAAAACAGCCTTTCTCATCAGTCATTTCACATTCCCAGAACAGATCTGAACAATTACCCAAAGGTGTACTGCTCAACTTGTATTTTAACTAACAATACCATGTTTGTCTGCAGCTGTGGCGGGAAAAGTGACACCACCAAGAAAAAATACTCATATTTAATGAAAATTCTATAGTTGTATTTTTGAGTGTTTTTCACATGACTGTTAAATTGGAATAAGAACATTTATTACACCAACACTCCTACTTCCAATTTTTAAGATATTTTTAATTAATGAGTGTTACATTTTAGGTAGACAAGCATGAATTCAGTCTTATTTTGGTTGTTAGGGCATGAAAGTTATAATTCCAAATCCATAGTGTTAAATTTAAATTATTTGTAATTGTTAGGGGAATTTGGAATACCTAACAGATTAGTTTTGAAATTCCAATTTTAATTTATACTTATTTATCTTGTAAGTTTTTATTGAGGGGAAACAGTATATAGTACTGCAGTATTTAAGATAATGTCACATTTATGAATTTATTAATTTATAAGCTTTATATAAGCACTTTGCTGTCCTGAAGAACACACAGAAACACACAAAGAAAAGATAAGTCAACAAAAACTTCAAAGCAATGTGGGCATAATCCTGTGGTTACCAGGGAGGTTGTTCAAGAAAGGAGATGTAACCAGCGTTAATATTTATAATACAAACAGTAACTAATGAGTAACAAAAATGGTATAACTACAGACTAAGAGGAACAAGAAGAGTGTGTATAGAGGGAGTGGTATAAGAGGGACACATGACAGTCAACCTTCCATGACAGAGATGATACATAAAACTATAAAATCAAGTAACAGCAATATAAGCATGTTATGTAGACATAGGAAGTGCCCTAGTTCTAGGTAGCTCAGTTGGTTAGAGCATCGTCCTGATATGCCAAGGTTGTGGGCTTGATCCTATGTCAGGGCTCATACAAGAGTCAACCAATGAATGCATACATGGATGGAATAACAAACTGATGTTTCTCCCCACCCCAACCAAATAAATAAATAAATAAATAAATAAATAAATAAATGAAATATATATTAGAGGAAACGAGAGCTAGAAGTGTCTGCTTCTAGAGTGGGAATTAGAAAAGGGTGGACCTTTGTAAATATTTTTATCTTCGATAAATAATAACTTGAAAAATATTTGTTACCTGCCCCGTAAGATTTTCATAGTACCCTAAAAGCAATAATGCCAGCAGCTTCTGGCTAAGCGGAGGTCATGTCAGTCGCTTTGAGCTTTCACATTTTAAACAAAGTGTGGACAGAAATCTACACCAGCAGTTTTAGAGAACAATGGCCATAATGTCTTTGGTAGGTATCAGATGCAGTGCTACTTGCAGAGAATAAATGCCCCTTTTTAATATTGGCAACAATAAAGAGATCACTGAAGTAAGCCACAGTGAGAAAGGAGGGAAGTTGCCTAATACATCTAGGATACTCCTTAGGGATCCCAAGAAGCATTTGGGATGCGTTTGAGGTGAGTCTGGCCAGAGCCAGAAGAGCTCACTGAGCATTGTAAGAGAAAAAATGGATGCTGCGCCTTGTGTCCGGAGTTAACACGTCATATACCAGAAAAAAATGAAAATATATCATTTGCTGAACAAAACAGGTTCACTCTTTGCTAAACACTGCATCTGTGAGTCATCCATTGATACTATTATTGACACACGACCCCTGTTGGTATGATTTGGAAAATACATTTGCACAATTGTTTAAAGATATAATGGTAAGCTGCTAGAATAACGTGTAATTTTATACTACTTACTCAGGACCATGTTTAAGGCCAAAATCAGATATGTCTTCATTTTCAGAAGTGTATTTGGCATAACATTCACTCATTAAAGGCTGAAAGGATGAATAGACCTTGCATGTGTTGTTTCGGACTTTTAGTTGACGGACTCTGGGGACTCCCAAAAGTATGTTCTCGTAGTAGATGTGATTGCTGTTGTCATTGTACAGTGAGTCCCAGTACAGACCTTCCAAAAGGGGTCCTTCCATAAACTTCACATAGAAAAATAAATGTTATGGGAAAAATATTTTCATGTCAACTGTATAATAGAACCTATATTCAAAACGTTACCCATAGGAGTATTAAAAATCAGTGATTTTGAAGATGAGTATGAAAATTAAATTATTGACCAAGACGACATTAATATTAATGATAATGATGATAATAACCTTGTCTCCTTGGTTAAGTTCCAAATTCCTAGCATGGCATTTATGATTTGACCTAATTCATAGTTTGGCCTTTTCTACCTCATCTTTTATATGCCTATCATGTTGAACACAGCTCCATATGTAGAATTACTTATAGAACATATTGTTCATTCTTAGGATGCCCTTCCATTATTCATTCTTTAAAGCTGAACTGAGTTGTCACCACCTCTGGAAAGCCTTCCTTAACTCTTCTATGTATGCGCCAATGATTATGACGTGGGATAACTAAAACTGCTGTTTCCTTAATTGTTCTTTTCTCATAATGTAAGCATCTTGCTAAGTGTAATGGAAAAAACACGTCTATTCCAATGTTGAAGGAATGATTCTCTAATGCAATTAAAAACACTATAAAATTAATTCTGCAGATGTACTCTTTATTATATACTGTACATTACTGTAACACAGAGTATAGGATTGTATAGTATACCCAAATCACATATATTTCACTTTAGGGGCAACTTAAACATTTTTTAGGAGTAATTTTCACTATACACAATTATAGACTGACTTTGGATCCTAACCCCCCCACATAAGAAGCAAGTTTCCTATTTTCCAAATACAATAAATAATGCTTATTTTTTAAAGTTACAAGAACTCTACCACACCAAGAACACAGGTCCCCAATAAACACTTACTGGTTGGTTCATTCTAACATAAAGAAATATTTTATTTTTACTCATTCCTTCAACAAATATGTATCAAGTGCCTATTACATGTGCCAAGGGTTTATGCAATACCTAAAGCTACTTTATCCACAGTCACATAATAATTACCTTCCAAAAATCAGGTATGCTGCGAACAGACTTAAAGTTGGTTCTTTCATCACCCGGCGAAGAAGTGTCCAAAAACAGAGATGACATAACTTTGTTTAAGTAATAGATATGTGGGTTTACCATCCCAAATGTCACTAAGGAGAAGAATTTTTTTGTATAATTTTATGTTTAAAAACCGAGTTTATTAGGATTAAATATGTAATTGTGTTCCCAATTTTGTTTTGAAATTCAATTTTATTTTTGCCTAATTATAAAATAATAAAGAACTAAAATAGAAATATATAAAACAGGAAGCAGATTCCTGTAATTCCACAGCTACGGTTAGATTTGGCATTTACTCTCCACATTTTTCTATATGCACATACATTTATAAAAAAGTAACTATTTTTACAAAAATGAGGTCACATTATACAAACTATCTGCAAGTTGGCTCTTTTTCCATATTGAGAGTAGGCAATATACTATGGTGAATTATTAAGATTATGGGCTTTTAATACAAACAGATAACAGTTTGAGTCTTATCACAGGAATATCTCTTACCTCATAGTTTTGTTATGGTTAGTGAGATAATGCACGTGGAACATTCTAAACTATGTTATGGTATATGGTAAGAATTTTAACAGCTCTTAAAAGTATTATTTCTCTTTTTAGGGGTGGGTGGGTGGGTTTTAGAGTGAAGTGTAAACTAAACTTTTTTTTTTCTAGAAGTCCTTTAGTTTTTAGAAACCATGCATCTTCAACATCATTCCTTGGCACACACCAGCCTGTGCCTTCTTTAATGTTGCATTATTTCAATGTACACAATGTTAAACAAATGCTCTGTTCTTGGAGATTTAAGTTCTCAATTCTTTATTATGAAAAGGTATTTTTGATCCCTGAATAATAGGATTATGATCTTTTTATATTTTTCAACTCCCTAAATGTTCTGTAGTATTTAAAAAGTAGTCTAATTTATAAGATTGGCTGCAGTTGTGTTTTTAAGATCCCACTGAAGTTCACCCCTACAAACCAATTAATTAATTGATATGATTGCCAGTAATGCAGTCCACATGAAAATGAGGTAAGTCTGGGCCAGTAAGTTTACATCTACTCTATGTTCGGTACTTTGAAGACAAATGCTCTTTAATACTGATTAAGTCAACGTTATTGACCTAAAGATAGGAGGAATGCAGGTCAAGTTCTCCCAGTCCTCCTTGAAAGATCTGCATTGACCGATGTGTTCTGTGACTCAGCACAAGCATATTTTATTATTAATTGTGCAACAGAACAGGGAAAAGAATAAAGAAGACACTACGACTAACTGCTTTGGCCTCATTTGTAGTTTAACCTACAAAACTGAGCTAATGAATCTATATGGCTCTAAAATCAAGTTAGACTTGCCAACTTGAGGGAATAATTTATATTCAAGAGAGAACTGCCAGCTGAAAGGAATAATTAATTCCAATCAATATTGGCTATGAAATCTGTACATTACATCTGTGACCTAAAGTTTTGTCCCTTAGAAACTGGAAATACTGTCAATCTAAATGAATTTAATGCCTGAAATTTGTATTCTGAAAGCCTATAGATTTACTAAGTCCATGTTTTATTTTTCACCGCCACATAATTTTAGTTCAAACAGTATTTTTTAAAATATACATCTGTGTACTTACATATACATAAGTTTATTAAAAAAATAATGTAGAGTAATAACTCCTTAAGTGTGGGTCTAATTTCTACTCTCCTTCTGAATTGCAGCTTATGGTTTGGAATCCCTGTGAGATATAAAAAAAATAAATTTCCTTACATTATTATGTAATTCATAATGTATATAAATAACAATGATGGGGAAAAAACCACTTTTGGTTTTATAGTGTGAAGCAGGCTCAGTGGCTTCTGATTATTTTTTCATTCTCACTTTTATGAGGGAGAATTACTACCATTCTCCCATTGGGGTAAGTGGGCAGTCATTTTGTGACTGCATACTATGAATTTTCTAACTTAACCCGGATGTACAGGACAAGACCAGTTCGGTCTTAAAATGAAAAAGCAAAATACAAAATAAACCGCCCATATCAGCCCTAATCGTTTTCTCTACCAGTCGGTCACTACTGATTCTTGGGAAGCCTGGAGGGGAAAAAGAACTGGGCTTGGCGTTCGGTCCAAGTCACGACTCCCTACATCAACAAAGGGCTTCCGAGACTGGGCTACCGACGGTCATTATACAGCAAAGGCCAGCGCCCAGCTCGAGCCTCTGGGAGAGGCGAGTGCCCTGTCCCTGCATGGCTTCAGTTTTCCAGTCTGTAAAATGGGACCACCGTTCTCCGCGTAAGGGAAGGCCGTGAAGGATAAACGTGCTGGAGGCCATAGCTCTCACACGAACAGGTAGGGGGCTACGTCGTTCCCTCCAATGTATGTGGGCTTGCCAATTCCGCCCTGCCCCTCCCTCTTGCCAGGGAGCACCCCTCACCGCCTCGGTGCCAACGGGACGCCTCAGGCATGGCCGACCGGGAAGGGGCGCCGGTTCAACCTGCCCAGGCAAGGCGCGCCTGCGCGAGCCGCCTAGCTCCTGCGCTTGCGCTAACCTTCCGCTCCTCCAGGGGCGCAAACTGCGCTACAAGTTGCAGGCACGCATGCGCACCGTGGACGTTCTGGAAGGGCTTCGCCTGAGGCGGGGCTGGAGATTGCGGCGTTTGTCTCCTGCGGAGGCCCGAGTTCCAGGGCAAACCTGGGTTTGGGCCTGAGATTAATTATAAGATAGTAGTAATTAATTATAACGGGATACTCTTTATTGAATACCTTTAATATTTATTGGCTTGTTTGGTCTTCATACCCCCCTTCTTGAAAGGTAGGTGTTTTGTCCTCATTTTAGGTCTGAAGAAACCGAGGGTGCTGAGGGGGTGTATAATTTACCAGAGACCTCGGCTTGTTGGGGCAAGTGCGCTGGACCCCAGGGCCCGAGTGCCTGATCAAGACCCCAGGCTGCCGCTGCTCTTATAGAAACTGGTTATTAGTCAAGAGATGTTGCTAGAAATAACCTCCACCCTTCTTTCCACCCACACCCAGTATGGCTAAAGGGAACGTTAAAATAACTTTTGGCTTTTTTTAAAAAAAGCCGGCTCTGCAGTGATTATGTAAAGGGTAGGCCAAAACAGTAAGTACTCCTTGGGAGCCCAGACTCACATCTGGCTCTGAAGCTTTGAAAAGATGAGGAGGTTTGTAAACCAGCTGCAGAAAAGGCCAAACCTGGCTGTAAATGAAGGCATCCCAAGCCCTCCAGAACATGAGACAGAAGGGATTCTCATGTTGGTAAAAGGAAAATAAGACGGAAATCCAGTTGAAAGACCCCAGAGCAGCCAGCAAAGAAAACCATCAAGCTGCTTTGAAAGTAAAAAATAAAGCGACTTTTGTTATTTCCCTGAAAGAGATGTAGACTGATGTTGATAAATGCTGTTTTGTGTGCAGATAAAAAGCAGAATGAGGCCACACAGCAGGGAGCGTCAGAGGCTGCCAATGATAAAAGGAACCCGAGAGGCCTAGCAGGAGGCTGACGGCAGTGGACAAGGGTCTGAGAGAAGGAAAAGGATGCTGTCCTAGGTTAGAATAGTTTACTAAAAGGATTTGCCCTTTCCTGTACGTGACTCAGATGCTTACAGAATTATGCTTTCTAATGGAACAGGTTATCTGAACTTGAAGTGTAGGATGAGAAAAAGCACCAAAATATAGCTATTCAGATTTACATTAAATATAAGAATTTGGCAGATGACTCTACAGACTATTCTTATTCCATTGAGCGCCATAGTCTCAGATCTTGAAGCATGAGAGACCTGTTTGGTTAAAACAAAATCAGAATTGCAGGAGAGATTTCCTCATGCCTTTGAAGTGTAAACCCTGGAAAATGGAGCTCATTTTCAGGGGGAATTGACTGAGCTGTGAGTTTTACCAGGAAGATATACTACTGTTCTAGAATATAATATTGTTGCTCTTTTGGAACTTGTTATTCTTAGGGTTTGCTAGTTATCTGATAAATAAAAACCAGAAGTTTTATGTTAAAGATCTAGGCTTTTGTGAAAAGACAGTCTGTTTTAAATAATTGAAATTTTATTGTCTTTTGCCATAAAACTGTGGAACACTCAGATAATTTATACCATGTTAGTATTCCTATAAGAGAAAATGGGTAAAACAGTATTTAGAAAGCAGTACCAGTAAGTCTTAGAAGCATTAGGTGTGTCTAAAAAGTTGATGTTAATTCATAACCTGTAGTTGTTAAATGTGTATGACTTAAATGTTAAAATCCCACATTTTAAGATAGTCTTCTACAATTACAAACCCAGTACCCAAATTTCCTGTTGGCTTCACAAACCAGAGATGTAGATAGAATGTGCAAGAGTCAAAGGATAAATAATATTATAAATATATATGTTATATTACCTAATGAAAGCCGTAATCTGTTAATACAGCTATGGATTTATTTTAAAAATTTAATTGAACATATTACTAATAGTGTAATTGTGTTTTCCAATGTTGGTAAATTCGTTAAAGTTCTTCACTTTCATAGAGTCCAGATTGAGCTGCCAGACGCTGAAACTCTCCTTCAGGGTTAAAAGCTTGTTTCACATCCAAACCTTTTCCGTTAAGCGCTAAATATTTGCTAAACGTTGGCCGAACACGTAACTGCTTAGGAGCTGGAAGAGTTTGGTTTGGACGGGCTGAAATAGATCAAATAAAAGTTAATTCAGAAAATCTAAACAAATGGGTTGCATAAGATATTCATTATCAAACAGGAAAAGAAAAAAAAAACCTGAATATGTATGGGGAGAATCCCTCAGATTTTGTGCTATGCTGGGATTTGTGTTTCTTATTAAGTCTTAAGTCCTTTATAACAGTAGACATAGCGCTTTATAACAGCGTGATATATATAACAGTGCGACTTACGTGTAACATCTAATCTTGTGTTACATGTGGTCACTCCAGCTTCATTAACTGCAGACACAGTATACCACCCAGCATCTTTCTTGTTTACATCTTTTATCAGTAAAGTAATTCTTCCAGAGTTATCATGATGTAAGCTGAAAAGAAACAATTATAAAATGAATAGGAATTAATTTTTCTGCGAAAGTTTATTTATGATGCCCCTGATCTACATAGTCAGACTAGTAAGAAAAAGAAGCATTTGGAAATTCTGAGGCTATATTTATTTAGTCATTGCCAAATAGCTATTGATTTTCTTGAATTAAACATCCCCTCACCAAATCTTTTTTATTGTTAGTAACAAGGTAAATGCTAGCTTACTTTATACTTTAAATTCCTGAATAATGGATTCTGGTTTAAGGAGGTTTATGATATTTCCATATATGTTTAAAAACAAGACAAATTGAGATCATAGATGCATGCCATTTATAATGCATTTCAAAATATAACTGGATTCAACAAAGTAAACTATAAGTCTAGAAATACTTATCCTACCTTATTCGATCAGTGTTGAATTGTACCATTTCATTATTTCTTTTCCAGAAAAGTTTTGGTGGAGGTATAGCTGAGATTTGGCATTCTAGCTTCACTGAGTCTCCCTCAAAAACTTTTTTGCTCTGTGGTTTATAGATAAACATTGGTGCTCTTCTATGTTCTTTTGCTACATATTAATAAAAAATCAAGTATGTGGAATATTAGAAAAATGATATTATATCAAACCAAAGTATGAAATTTGTTGATATAAAATTTTTTAAAAGTAGTAACAGGATTGGAAGCTTTTTGTATATTTTAGCTTTAACTAAAATAATAAACAATACTATCGTGTTATTACACCTGAGTTCTAAAACAGTAAGGTAATGATGCATTGAATTTACAATCATGTTTTATTCAAAGAATTTAAGTCTTGTTCTTATTTATCATGTCATCTATAGGGAGGCAGCATGAATGGTAGAAAGAGTACCAGACAACTTGGGTTCAAGTTCTCTGCCTGTTAGCCATGCCAAATTGGGAAATATTCATTTAGTTTCTCTGAGGCACAATTTTATCTACTGTAAAAGAATACAAAACTCAAGTAATAGTGACTATTGTGCCTACCATACAGAATTATTGTGAGGATCAATTGAAAGAGTGAAGAAACGCTTTGTAAACTACCAATATAAAGTAATATACAGATGTCAGTAATTATTACATCTTTACTTTTCTTCAAATACCTGAGAGAAAAGAGGAAATGATTCTATAATACCATTACTCTAATTTTTCTGAAGGAGAAATGAGATTGGACAGATGCCTGCCAAGGTCTCTTTCAGCTCTTAACATTATAGTGTTTCTGGAGCTATTGGCATAAGAAGGATTTGCCCAAAGCTTAATCACTTGAATTGTTTTTTGATTTCTAGATCTCTAGTTTTTCCCTTAGCTGAATCCCCTTATTATGTCATAGAATAATCTTAAAGATTTTTTTATTAATCTGGGTAGAATACAGACTCAAAATTTTCTAAATTGATCAAGCTTTTATATAACAGACAATGAATTACAGCAAAATCTCTCTTAGGTGATATAACCTGGCTTAAACCATTACAAATGTGAGATATTTAAAGCACTTAAATGCAATATTTTAAAACAGAACATCAATTTTATGAGAACTGCCTTAAAGAAAATTTGAGCCATGAGTTTTGCTATTCCTGTTTTATAAAGCAAATAGGCATGTTTTTGTTATCATGATTACAGATGAGTTTCCTAGTAAAAGGAACACAGTGTAAGGCTAAAAGTTGATATTTTCACTTTAGTTTTAAACTGTGCATGATTATGACAATTCTGTAAAAATGTGAGTTAGGTTGATTATTTTAGACTGTAGACCAGAGAAATGATTAGACTAAACATTTTCACTTTAAGAACTATTAGTTACATCTATAGAATGCTCCTGCCCTGACTGATGTGGCTCAGTTGGTTGGAGCATTATCCCATAAACCAAAAGGTTGTGGGTTCGATTTCTGGTCAGGGCACATGCCTAGGTCGCAGCTTTGATCCGTGGTCAGGGCATGTACAAGAGGTAACCAATAGATGTTTCTCACTTGGATGTTTTTCTCCCTCTCTCTCTCCTTCCCTTCCCCTATCTCAAAAATCAGAAAGTATGTCTTCTGGTGAGGATTAAAAAAAAGTTTCTGCTACCTTATTTGGTCTGTCTGAAATTGTACCATTTCTTTATTTCCTCTCCAGTAAAGCTTGATGGTAGATCTGTCATTCTAGTTTCACTGAGTTTCCCTTAAGAATATCATCCCTTTTATACTTCCCATGCCCATCCTTGGCTTTTGGTTAAACACTGGGGTTCTTCTCGGTTGTATAGTGTAGACATTAACCTTAAATATGAAGTCCTCTGGGATTTTCTTTTTTAATACTTTCTTTTTTAATACTCCAGGATTAAAGATACATTATGATCTCTTGGAAGGCTTACCCAGGACGTCCAGCTGCACAGTAAAGGTGGCTTCTCCTGCTCTGTTCTTGGCAACACATACATAAGCCCCTGCATCTGAAACTCTGACCACTTCAAAGATGAGTGAATGAAAACCCTTCTCAGACACGATCATTTTGTGTAAATCATCTGATTGAACTGGTCTTCCATTTAGATACCATGACACATCAGGAGCTGGCAGTCCACTTACCTAGAGATGAAAACACAAGGAGATGACAGAATTTTAAATTATAGCATCATCGGAACCCATTTGTCTATGAATTTTAACAATTTCAGTACCTGGGTGGGTTTGTGATTAAAAATGCAAAGCAAGAGCTTAAAAAGGTATTTATTTGCTTTCAATAATTTTTAACAAAACAGTACAAGTTACAACTCTTGAAATTAATACAGTATTTTCAGACTATCTTAAACCATATCCAGCTATTTCATATGCAACCTCAAACTTTTTAAGATGTTTAATAAATATGGAAGTCATATGGCTTTTCTGGCTAATGGTGATTGCAAATGTAGTCCCAGAAGCACATTTATCTGAGGCTTGCTGATCTAATGAATAACCTTTCCAA
Organism: Furipterus horrens; assembly: GCF_987537825.1. Taxonomy (NCBI): domain Eukaryota; kingdom Metazoa; phylum Chordata; class Mammalia; order Chiroptera; family Furipteridae; genus Furipterus; species Furipterus horrens. The sequence goes on from NW_028327180.1 coordinate 75,780,150, forward strand.
AACAGTGTTCTCGAGCTGTAGTTTTTGTGTATGAGTGACAGTTTGTTAAGTGTTCTTATATAAGCCTTAACAATTAAATCCATACACTAACTTTAATTCATAAGGAATCTGGAAAAACATAAGAAAAAGTTCTTCAAAATGAGGGTGTTGAAATTGTGAGCTTTTCTGAAAAGCTATTCTAGCTTGAAGAATTCTTCTAGGCTGAGAGAAAGCAGTGTTGCTTGTATTTCTTAATGGAGAAGAATTAAAGAGGCATTCTACTTTAGAGATCCTGTTATGATAGCTTCACTTAGAGTATTTATTAGATGGTAGACACTATTGTGAATACCTTATGCCTGTTTACTCAGTTAATCTTTAAACAACTTAATGAAGTAGGTACATTTGTTATTCTCATTTTACAGATGAGACAAAAGCACAGAGAGGTTAAGTGACTGAGAGGTTACATAGCTGAAAAGTGGCAGAGCCAGGAACCAAACCCAGGTAAGCTTGGGTCCAGCATTTGTGTTCTTAACCTCTATACATACTGCTTCTCAAGCTATGTAGCAAACTTATGAAAAAGAAGAAGACATTTTTCAAGATTTAATATCCCATTGTTAATTTCCCTCCAATATTTAAAACTCTTACTTTGAAGTCCATTCTGCAGAATCTTCCTTCTTCAATTGACATGTTCTCTGGCACTTGAATGAAACGAGGCGGGTAAAATTTCTCCTGGATTGCATCCTCATCATTTACACCTCCCCTTGAAGATGATCTACTTCTACGAAAATATTTTAATAACCACTTAGCAGAAAAGTTGTCATTGTTTCTTTCACACAAATATAGTTTAGCCATCAAATTTGAAACCCCAGAGTCTATACTGTTTGATAGTGTAATAACAATGGAGAGAGGCCTTGGGGTTGTATTTAGCTCTGGCATGTTTGATAACTATTAGAAATGGTAGCAGTTTAGAAACATCTGGTACTAGTTGCACATCTTTCTTTTTTACAGTGCCACGAATAAAAGAAACTGTTCTATTAAAATGCAGAGTACTCCATGACAATTCTTACACATGCAAAGGTGGTTAGAGTTGGGGGTTCATGATCATGAAAAAGTTGTTGGACATGGAAACATGTTCCTTGCTTATTTGACCAAAACATTGAAAAAACTTACTCTGTGATAGTTATAATAATTAACATAAAATTTTGATCATCATTGCTGACATTAGAAAATTCACATTGTATTTTATAAAAGGTATGTGGGAAGCTTGGGAGCTCTATGAATATTACATTTTTAAACTGAAAACATTTTAAATAGCAAAATATATATTTAAAATTAAATTTTTTTACCTTACTTGTGACATAGGAACTTGCAGTCGTGCATATTCTGAATTGTGCTGCTTGAAATTAAAACAAAGTGATAATGTCAACATGAAACTGCTAGCTTGAAATGAACCAAAACTAAGTAGTTGTGGTTGAACATTTCTATGTTGACTGTATTTTTACCGTTATGGTTAGTTCTACTATTAAGCTTTTAAGCATTTAAAACATCCTATACCAACCTTCTAATACTCTAGCAAGAAAACCCCAGAATTAATAAGACTGTTCTGCAGGCATGATTTATGAAAATTAGATAGACTTTGAATTGATAGTGGTTCGTTTTTCAGGTGACTTTTATGACAAAGGATGATCTGTCCCCCTGGTATATTTGAAATGGCTGCACATAGTACAGATTGTCCTTTAGTAAAACAGGAATAGACATGAAGTCACTGTGTTGGCAGTAGGTATGGGGTATTATGCCTGCTGTTCAAAAGTGGCACCAACAGCAGTAAACATATTAGACTGGAAAATACTGCTCTTTTTAGCTCATGACACAAAGTCCTGATGGAAGATATGTGTAGAGCAATGAGAAGGCTTTGAAAACAACATTAATTACTTCCTGCTTAATAAAGGTATATTTAATTTAAGTAAACATCTTTTAGAATTAATATCTGAGCACCAGAAAATTATTTCTATTTGAGAATAAAATCTGGAATTGATGAAAATTATAATAGAATTAATAAATTGATTAACTAGTGCCCATTTTGTGTATTTCACTGTGTTTGCCATAGTTGGAGATTCAAAGAAGTGGAAAAACACAGTTCCTACCCAAATATCTGAAAAACATCTGTACAGCAACACAGCAAATCATTACAAAAACTTTATTTTTGAATGAATATGTTTAATGTATTTTGTAATTTTGAAACAAAATTCTTAAAACTCACAATTTTTGGCTAGCCTTAAGATTTTCTAAGCAAAATGTTGAAAGAACAACTCAGTGATCAGACAAATAAACTTTTTTTGGTGAAAAATAAAAATCCAGTTAAAATATCCAGACTAAGTTTTTTTTACTTTTTCCCTTTAAGGTAGTTTGAATATGTATATATTTGTATTCATAAATACGATACTTCAGTTATACATAGTTTGATGACATTTTGTTTGAATCGTACAAAAAATGTAAGATTTGTATCTTCTGATTTCATAATGATATATTTTACTGCTATTTTTTCCCCTGGTATCATCACCTGTTTTTAAAGAATGAATGAAAAAAACAATTCATCCTTGCCCTTGAGATCATATACCATAAATTTATAAGTTGATCCATCATCAATATAATGTTGCTTTGAGTTATTTCTGCCAGTAGAGATAGATTTGTGTCTATTGCTGTAATCTCCTGTACCACCACAGTAGGTGTTCCTTATAAATTAGACGAATGAATGCTTTGAACTGTTCAGTAGCCAAAAAGAGAGTTAAATTCTGTTTTCAGTTTCTAGTTACTTGTTCTATTAGACCCTGCTCCATTTTTCTTAGTAGGACTAGTTGTATTTTACAAACAAAAATCTTATTTTCATCTTCCTATACTTAGAAGCTTGGAATTCTTGATGGCCCAGTTTTCATCCCTTTGGCTCCCAGTTTCTTGTGAACTTTTTGGGAAGGAATGAAAGGTAACTACAGAAGGAAGGGAGAGCAATCACAGTTCAGTCCACCTTATAAATTTCTTTTCAGGGTTAACTTTACTTGTTAAAATGAAGTTGGTCAGATACAAGCCTGTGGGATGGATATTCACTTCATTCTCTTCATAAAGTTAATCCCTTTCTGTAAAGGATGCTTTTGTTAATCTTAGAGCCATTACTCATAAGGCTTTTTTTAAAAAATAAGCATTTGTGAATACAGGAACATGACAAAAAGGAACTGGATGTTTCACTAGTACCATGAGTATATTTTAAAACATTGAAATGATAAAGAGCTTGTGAGAAAAGGTTATAATTACTTTGGTTTAGAGTTTTAATTTCTGTCCTACTGAAGATTTACAACTCATAAATTCTCTGTCCATACAGACATTGTAGGAAAGAGTCCTAGATCTAACTGATCCATAAATGTCCAGATGAAAAGTGACTCCATAACCCTTTTGGTGTTTTTTGTCTTTGTGCCATTTCTTATGCAGATATTAGAACCACTAGAATATGGGGTAAAATTTAAACTTAGTATGTTTTAGCCCATCATTGTCTTTCCTATGGAAGTGATTGGCTTTTGCTTCAAATGCTACTTATAAACGTTTAGAAAAGCAGACATTTAAAAATCACACACACTGAAAGAGCTCCAGTTAGATAAAGATTATTTTAATTTACCTGTGGTGAGTCTTGTGCCTCACTGTCATTTTGAGCTTGAAACACAGCAGCTGCATTCTGTGGTCCTAGCAATCTGCGAGCCATCTTCTCCTCATATGTTAGCCGCTTTAAAGAGGTAAGTCATTAAGAAGAATGGTAATGAGATTTAATAAAAGTTGTTTGTACAGATTTAACTTAAAACCACTGGGAATTTTACCAAGGAAGTACAGTTCTATATTTGAATTATAGTTATTTCCTTCCAGTCTAGTGCCACTTCTCTCATCCATAATATTCACTTGTTTCCTTGGAAAGACAGGCATAATTACCCTTAAATAAGGCTCTCCCAGGTAAAGGAAAATTCCCTGCCTTCCTTCTGGTTGTGTGTGTTCCAATTGTCTCTGTCTTTGAATATAGTACTGCCTGTCCTCACATTCAGAAAGAACTTATTAAATGAACACTGAATATTTGATTTACTAACTTCTGGCTGAAAGCAGTACAACTGATATGTTAAATGTATTTGGATTAAAGGCATATAGTACTGTTTCAAAGATAGGTGACTAATACAATGTGTACAGTAAGAGTTACATAGTAAAATTTACAGTTATTTGTCCGTCCATAATATATACCAAAGTGCACGAAAAAGTCAGGTTGACAATATTTCCTATTAGTTATTTGCTCATTAGACATATTTTATGAGACAGTAATGCTTAGAATGAAATATTTATTAAATCGTTTTGATTTTTTATTTGCTTCATTTTTTTGCTACTCAAAACCAAGAGGTGATTTCATGCAGAGAAATATGAAACAGGACCAAATATTCCAGTTTAAAAGATTATCCTATTCCTTGCTGATTATATGCTCCTTGATCTGTGAGACAGAAAGAATTTTCTTATTGAAATTAGATTTTATAGTTTAACTGGCTTTTTGTATAAAATAGATATCTTGCTCACTTGATTTCCATTATGAAGAAGGCTGTCTTTGCATTTTAGCTTTCTTTCCAAATCTTGAATCAGAGCTTCTTTTGATCCTTGTATTTCATGGTCAGGAGTCCTTGGTGTGGGCTTAGCATTTGCACTTTGGGATGGCTTAGCATTTACAGGTTGGCCAGCTGAAGGTTGTTGATAACTTTAAAAAGAAAAAAGATTTTGTAATAATAAGATCTTTCAGATGTGTTTCTAAAAGAGACTTGGCCTTATTTTGTCAGTCATCTTTAGATAGTTTGAATCTACCACTTAGTACTACTGGTGTTAATAAGAACATCAGTTTCCCTAGTAACAGTCAAGAGGGATTTTATAAGAATTATTACTGGCTTTTTTGTTTCTTTGAGTTTTGGCAAGTGAAAATCAAGTAGCAGGAGGAACTATCTAGATTAGATATGAGGAGGATCCTCTTCCTTGAAGACCTTCTCTAAAAGAAGTGAAAGTATGGCTACCATCAACCTACAGCTAGTAGGTTGAGAGCTCTTTTAATCTTAAAAGTGAATTTCATAAGTGCGATTAATAGGTGGATATTAAACAGTGATGTGCTGGAGCTGACTCACATGGGCTCAAGAGGGCTGATTTTCAGCATTGCTTCCCAGCTGTCTGTGATCTCATGTTGTTGGTTTGAAATTGGTGGTGGCGGGAATCTCTACACCAGGGAAATTGGTAAATACCGCAAATCATAGCTCCTTCCTCCAGCTGATTGTTAAACATTTGCCACTATAACCACTGGTGTTTAGTGACTATTCCGTTGTTTTGAATGGAGCCCACAGTTTACATAGCTGCTGTTTTTCCTATTAATTTCTAATTTCTATTGATTTCTTATTCTAGAAAATGCAAGTATGACACTATCTAACAAGTAGCTTCTACAGTAGTGACAGTTTCTTTACTGTTGCTAAAGTGGTTTTGGGAGAAAGATGGGAATGATTAGGGGAGGAAGGAGAAAGAAATGTAAACTAAAGAAAAGGTTAGGAAAAAAAGGAACCAAATTTGAATAGCAGTTGAAGAGTTTGGTTTAAATCCTTATTTCAAGTTCTGTTCCTAAATTGTCTTCTAAGATGTTCTTGCCGCTCCCAGAGTTCCCTGTTGATTTTGTTGGAGGGCAGGGGTGGTATTTAGGGACTCCTATGTTATTAGATCTGTCAGGTACAGTTTTCACAGTGCTTTGTTCATATGTCACATAGTTTATTCATTTAGGGGCATATAGGTGTTAGCTTGTATCTATTTAATATGGGAAAACTGGCCACTACCTTTACTGAATATTTAACCATTATTATAATAAACATTCTCCAGTTATCCAGATGAGGCAGCCTTTGTCTGTTCTGTGACATATTCCTGTTCAAATATTCTCAGAGATCATTAAAAGGAAAGGTGTCTCCTCTGAGTGGAGCCAGAATTTTAATTTTTATAGGCTTTGGGGACTTTGTTAGTAATCTCTAGGTTGTAAACATACTGAAAAAAAAGTCTTATTACTCATTGTATTATTTATATCCACTAACACAGAGCTTAGGTATAGGTGATATTCACTATCAGTTGAATGAATGAATGTTTTCCATTGTATTTAAGATGCTCTGTAATGAAAGTTGGTGATACACGTTTCCTCTCCTTACATTTCAGATCTTCAGGGTTGTCCACATTAATTCTTAACTGAAGTCTGATTTGTTCAGTTAAGTGAATAGCCAAGCCAAGTGTTTAAATAAATAGTGAGGTGTTTTTTTGTTTTGTTTTGTTTTTTGTTCATTTGTTTTACGATTGAGTTCCCAGTCAAAGTGGTAAAATTCTTTTGGTCTTACAGATATATTTCTCCAATGGTATAAAGTTAAAATAGCCTATTTTTTTAAATGCTAGCCCACCATCTTTATAGAATTCACACACTTGTTAAAGTGAATTAGCATTATATAGTTTTTTTCAGACTGTCATAACGTAGTGTAATATCTCTGAGAAATCTTGAAGGGTTATCAGAAGCAAGCCTGAGAATCACTGAATATACACAACCTCACTTTATTCACTATTCAGTACCAGTTTAGATGGCTTAAGTGTTAGGACTTGATATCAACTCATATTTGTAAACTAGTATTATACTTGCACACTGTTGTATAGGTCTTTTGTTTCTGTCATTTGGATCAGAAAACTGGTTCACTGAACTGGTAAGGTCAAGTTGCTGAATATCACACAGCAAGATTTTTGAAAGGAATAATTAGAATTAAAGAATTCCTCTCAGTTTCTGGTCTGTGGTTTGATTAACTGAATAGAACGTTTGCTTTAAGGGTTTCCTACTGAGGAAAAGCTAAATAAAGCTTTCAGACTTCTCTAGGTCAAAATCCAAGGGATTATTTTAGAAGACATGGCAAACTTAAGCTCATCATAACAATGAAGGAGTTGTGCACAAATGTTCAAAGGGCCAGAGCTTTCCACCATGTGCAGCTGGACACAGAACGGGTATCAAGTGGCTGTGGGAAGATTAAAAGGGTTATCTGTCATTGCTGAAAATGGAACAGCTAAAGCTGGGTCTTTGATCTCTGGTTTGGAGACCTCCTCTGTTTTCTTTCTTATCCTATATTTTTTGCCTTTTTTCATTGCTTATTTCTGTGCACAGAGCTAGGTATATGGTTGAAGCTCAGTAATATTTATTTAATAGTTTTCTGGGCAGGAATTTGGAGTAGAGTTGAAAGAGTTTACTAAGAAAAATATAGTCAAAAGTTATTTTAGATTTTAAAATGCTCATGTAGGACATTTGGAAAAAATTGAAAGCTAGATGGAAAAAGATCATCTGGGTTAAATGTTATCAAGAAAAATATACAATGTGTGATAATGGGCATAATGGGAATTTGGGAAGAAAAGAGAGGGCTCTTAATTCTTGAATGCATCTTTTAAAATACTAGGTCAAACATGAAATGCCATTTTTGTAGGTCAAAAAGAGTTGACCACCAGCCATTTCACATGATTCAGCCTGGTATCTAGGATTTTGACAAGTATTTTTGGTTTTCCTGGTTTTTATTCTTAAAAATATTGAAAGGTTTTCTTTGCCAGTTAAATTGCTACAGTCAATTCAACTAGGTTTTCAGAGCTGTCACCACAGCAGGAATCTCCAGAAAAAATTAGCCTCTAGAGAAGACTGAGCAAAACTAGCAAGAATTACAGCAAATCTGTCAGTAAGCCTGCAACAAACAAAACACATTCCATTGGACAGTTTTTTCCAGATGCCCCTGATTTAATTTTCTGATGTTCTAGCCAGCCAAGGAATAGGTAAACTGATAGCCCTAACTTTGCATAAGTGCAAAGTATTCAGTTCGTGTTTTAAAAAAAGCACAACCACTATGTCCTTCATATCAGGTTCTCCTAGGACAATTTTAGGACTGTGAAAATAGTACATGCTTGCATAAAGCTGCAGGTATTCATCCCTGTATTTAGACCAGCTTCATCAATTTGAACAAAGTATAGGTTTAATTACCAAAGGCAATCCTAAGGTCATAACCCTTTATTTAAGCCTTTCTTCTTCTGATCATAGTAAGGAAAAGTTATATACTTTAGAGACTGAATCCCAGATTTTCTTTTTAGTCAAGTGGATATTCAAGATCAGAGGGGAAATGGATAGGAAGAAAAGACTGAGACTGGAAAGAAATTTAATAGCTTCTACTTATGTGAGAGGAAATCCTATCAGGCAGGTGTTCTTCATCTCAACTGAGCCCAGAACCGGAGCAATTAAATTTACAGCATGAGGAACTTAACTCAGAACTGGGGGAATAGTTCAGTGTTCTTGAGTATGTTAGAAATCTTTTTTTGAAGATGGAAAATAATAAGTAATTGTATGGGGTAATAGAGGATTTGGGCTCAACTCAACTTGGACGCTGGAGAATGGGTCAGATGACCTCTTATTGCCAGTACCCTGGTTCAAGGTGTTTTAGGAGAATTATTGGATGAGACCTTCGGGTCACATTGTCTTTTTAGATAGTGAAGAATGAACTACAGCATTAACTCCCCTTCTCCCACCGCCATCCTCAGGTACTGTATATGCAGTATATATCCATAAGCATATATTATAAAAACTCACTTACTTGGAGTCCACAGTGGTAGGGATTTTACTGCTATTGTAATCAGGCTGTGATGGTAATATGGAGCTGAGGAAGCTGGCTGGGGACTGGTTATAAGTGGCTGTAACCCTTTGGCCCGGGTTGGAGCCAGCAAGCTGCTGGGAAGAAGCAGGAAAAGCAGAGGAGGACATGGTGATGTGAGAGCTCACTGTTGAGGAAGCAGAAAATCTTTGCTCTGTGCACTGGCGGGGCTGGATGACAATGGAAGACTGTTTGGTCTGGCTAGAGTAGCTGGAGGTTTCCGGTCCGGGAGGCTGCAGTCTGGAGCCACATGGGTTTTGTGATTGGATGAAGTGTTTTGGCCGTTCGTAGTTAAACATGCTTAGCTGGTATATGGAATATGAAGGCAATTTGTTACTATAATGATTTGTTCCTGGATGGTTGGGGCCCTGAATTTGAGGTGGCAAGCCTGGAATTACAGAAGGTCACAAGGAATCAGAAGCAACCTTGGTCTGCCCCTTGTTGAGATCCTGGGAATACTGTGTTCCTGGCTTTGATGGAGTGGCCGTCTCTTGAAGAGTATCTTTCCTTCAAAAGGAGAAAATTGTTCAGTTACAATATTTGCATAAAAAATAGTACTGTTTACTTAACATCTTTAGAAGCTTGTGTGTGTTGTTTTTGAGCTTTTTTTGGTTTGTGTGTGTATGTGTGCTTTCAATGTTATCTTAAAGTGGAACTTGCCTGGTTTCTACACTTCTTCCTTTATTCTCTGTCTCTGCACCAATGACTTTTCCCCATAAGAATAAGAAAAAGGATTCATTAGTGTTTGTTTACCTCTGGGTGATTCTTAAGCATACCCAGGGACTTCAAGATGTAGGAGCATGAAATTTGAGTTTGCCAAGTGGGTATTTATGAAAAGAAATGCTGTGATATTGCTCAATGTAATAATTCTGTGGTCTCATGATTAGCTTTTGCCCAGAGGCTACCGTTGCATTAACCACAGAGATTTAATGATTTAAAATTATTAGCAGTTAAATATATAACATGTCAACTTCCATTCAATTTTAATCCTTCCCATTGCTCATCAAAACTGATGAACAGCTCTTCTGACAAACCAGTTAATTCATATCCTGGTGATCTGTGATGAATGATGTCTTGGTAAATCAAGGGGAGCAATGTGCTTCTTTTGTAAAGAATGTTACTTTAATGTCCATAGTTACTCTTTCACCTTTTCACAATTTCTCAAAGTAGATGAACATCTATAATTCACAGTTGTCACTTTGAGTGAATTTTTTTAACCTTATAATTCATTGCCTCTTTTTTCCCTTGAGTCCAAATTGACTATAGCACTAAAATAGACAGTAATTAAGAAGTGACTATGTGTTTTTGTCTCTCTCTTGTATATATGTTACTGACTGCATTCCAGAGCCATTTGTATTTTTTCTGTTATTTTTAGATTATACTATCTAGTTACTGGTCTTGATGTGTTCTTAGTTATTTAGTTTTACTTTTTATTATTTTTGCCTGTTTAAGATGTTTTTTAGACTAATTTTAAAATTATTTTAGCTCCTCTCGTATATTTTCTTTTGAAATGACAAACAGGATTGCAGAAGGAAGTAAGGCAACTGTGAAGCTAGCCTGTACCTTACGAAGAAAAGATAGGTGTCATTTTTCTTACTTAGCTCTTAGGTTTACCTCCTACAGTAGATCTTCATTTTTCCTTAGATGAATCATTTGTCACTAAAATCACCTTAAGGAATTATATTTGCCTCTGATTTCTTCCATTAGTGTGGTAAATCGAAGCAGGACTATATATAGACATTATACACGAAGACTAGCCCTGTAAATTGTAGTATTGATTTTGTCTTTATTCAAAATATTAGGTAATTTAGTTCAAAGTACATTAGTTTTGTATAGTTTAAACCTATACTGAGACAGTGCTAAATCAAACTTTTTAGCTGATAAAATTAGCCAAACTGTTTTTCATTATTGAAACAAAAACCTTACAATTATTTGATTTCCTATCTTGAAAAAAGTATAATTTTTAATGAAAAATTTTCAGACAACTTCATCCTAATTGTGCATATAGTTTAAATTAAAACTAGCAGTTTTTGGAAAGTACAAAAATGCAACTAAACAGCCAAGAGAAAGATTCTATTGAAAAGACTTAAAAATCATATATTCCTTAACTTTAAGTTTGAGCACAAGCACATTCAACTAGTCAATTTTAGCAATTAACTATAATAGGCCTTTAAATTGTTGGGGAAGAATATCCAGAGGAGGCTGTAATTGATTTCTGAAAAAAAGACTAATTTCAAGGCAAGTAGTTTTGTAGTTATTGGTTTATTCATTCCAGCAGAATTGAATCCAGTTTGGTTCCTAAATTCCTTTTTGGGCAGGCAAATGCTTCAGATTCATTTTAAATAGCAAGGAATAAATCGTATAACTAATACCCAGCAGATATTTTTCAAAAAGTCCCCTGTATTTCTTTACATATATTTCTGTAATGTCAACTACCTTGTACATTTTGATATTGTCCTACGAGGTTAAAAATTACTGTTATTTTTAGAAGTGCAATTAAAAATATGTTCTTTCAAAATTTTTAGTTTGTTCATGTCTCACTGAATTTCATACAGTTGTTCCCACAGGTAACTGTGAAGGGCTTTTCTTCCTGTTTGTAGTTACTGGTCAACAATTGAATTCTAGAATAGATTCTATTATGTGGCAGTTATGTTAAATAAATATCAAAGATTTCATAAATAAAAATACTAGTCAGTCTCCTATTTAAAAAATCTTAACATTTTTTCTCTATATCTAATATAGTACAGACTTTCACAAAAAACTGATTGAGGATATTTTGAAGCTGTAGGATATCACCACAGTTAGAGTTGGACCAAGTGTCTCCTTTCAAGGAAAAATGATGACTTAGAAGTAACAACACATAACTGTCTTTTCCACCCTTTCTATAATGCCTTCTAGTTTCAGTGGAATGAATAAACCACTCTCTTCAAATCTTCGTATAACACCATTATGATGTTGTGGCTTTCAAACTTTTTATCTGAAGATCATCTCTTTACACACACCTCTGTTGGACAAAAAACAAAAACAAAACTCAAAAGTGTAGCAGGAATAAAGAAGGGACTTACCCGTAAGTTCTGGAGGGTGCCAGCTGGGTTTAACCCACTATTGAAGGGAAGCAAAAGGCATCCTCTTCCCTCACAGGCTAATCTAGTGGCTCTGTGCTTAATATTATAGCGCCACTGACTTTTATCAGCTGCCAAACAGTGACATCTGATGTGCTTGCCTGTCCATCTACCTATGCTGGCATGTCAAAGTAAGAGTCCACAATCTAAACAATATCTCAGATGTCTTAGTGATATTTAAGGAGTGGGATTACATGAGCTTCTCTTTCAGGCCTCTTTATTTTAGATGTGAATTTTGACTATGAGCTTTAGCAAGCTCATGTAGGGGGAAAAGCAATGAATTGGGAAATGGGAAAAAGTATAAGGAAACTCATTTCTTTATTGTGGTGGGGGCTTTGTGAATCTTCCCTGTTGAAGAAAGAAGGACTAAATCCCTTCCTTATACACAAGTATTCTAAGACTGGTTTTCTATCTCCTAAGACTTCCCCCAAAATAACCAGTGATGGATGGGCTCCAAATTGATCCATATTGATTTATATTGGATAGTTATTCATCTGAAAACTTTTTTTTTTTTTTTTTTTTTTTGCCAAATGGGAGTGAGGGGTGGAGCAAGTTTCAAGCAGTTTAAGAAAAGAGGTGTGGTCTTGGTAAAGTCAGGAGAGCACGTGATGGTGACATGTCACTGGGAAGGTGGGGAGGTGGAAAAACATGGCATGGTTTCTTTAGCACGTTTTCTGAATCTGTATGGTATATGCTTCCACTTCCTTTACCTTGTACTTTTATTCTAAAAGCTTTGCAACACTTTAGAAACTACCAAACGAAGAGGCAACCTATATAATTTAAGGCTCTGTACTGTCAACTCTTTTCCCTTCATCTCCCTTACTTCTAACAGTTTCCTTTCTCCTTTCACCAAGGAGACCATCTTGGTATTTAGGTTTCCATTTTTGTGCAGGGAAATAAATAATTACAGATGAAGGAACATTCAAATCAACAAAAGGGGTGGTGGAGAGGATTAGGTGGCGTGAAGATCAGGCCAATCAAGTGGAATTATCCCCATTTAAGTGGCTTCAGTTTTGATATGATTCTATTGTTTAAAGCTTATCTGTTTATTCCTTTCCCTCATGGATACCCCAAACTTGATTTAATTACCATGTACATTAGGTCTCAACAAACAGATGTTTGAGCACATGTGAGCCATATAAAATTCTTCACAGCTGACCATGTAGGTGTACCAGCCTTTGGTGTTAGAGAAAGTTTAGTAACGGCTGCCTGGGCATGCAGCCATTACTTGGTAGAAAAAGCACCCTAGACTTGATGAGTAGGCTGTGTGCTTACGAAGTCTTATTTCAGGAATCTCCCAAAATATTTCTGCATATCTGCTCCTATTTCAAATTCCATTATAAGGGAAAAGCCTTTTCATTCAAGTTAGAAAGACTTAAAATATAAATTCAAGTGATGGTAAAAATAATAAAAATAACCAACAGGTATAGCATTTTCTATGAGTAAGGCACTGTTCTAAGCACTTTAAATGTGATATATCTTTCTGGGAACAGGGTTTGATAGGGACAAGGAAGAAGAAATACTAGATTAGAGGTCTCTTAGGACCTAAAATTTTGAGGTATCCAGCCAAGTAAGAAAGATACCCAGGATGAACTTCTAAATGCATGTACCATAGTTGAGGCAGAATTTTACTTCATTTACTCTCTTTTTTTTGAGAATTAAAAAAAACCAAACAAACCCACAAAACTTACTTGAGAGAAACAAAGGCTATGCCTAAGAAGCAAGATTAGAAAAATGCATCCTAGTGCCTCTTCTTGTCCCTAGGCCTTTGTAAGGTGTAACATGGGTTGCAGTGTGGTACATCCACAGTGCGTCTAGGCTCAGGTTCTCACTACAGTAAGGGGATCAGGATGATTTGGGAAAGGTAAGTAAGGTCCTCTTTTGTGACACCATTCTCAGAAGTTCAATAGATTTAATAATCTATTAGGAATCTGTTTTTTCTACTTTATAATGTATGGTTTGCTTTTTTGAACGTTTTGTGTTTTATCACAAATATGGCTATTTGAATGGTTAAGTTGCTTATTTGAAAAAAATCTTAAAATGGAAAGAATCATTAAGATGTCAGGTGGGTGAACCATACTCTAACCTGCCTCCAAAGACAACTTCTTTCATTTCTTTCTCTAAATTATCAGTAAGGGTCTCTGGTAAAGCATTCTAATGCCTCACACAATGTATATAACTTCCTTTTATTCCCTATTGCATGTTAAGGGAATTCCTTCATGTTTTATCATCAGTGGAAGGGTAACCGTTTAGCTGTCATTTTTTCATCTCTTCTTCATATATAGCTCTTACTGTCCTTTTAAATGTTCTTTAAAACATTTAGTACAGTATACTATTGTAAAAATGGCTCTGTGAATATCTTCTAAAGTTAGAGGTCAGGTGTATGGGATGAAGCTTAATTTCTGCTGTATCAACTGAGAAGGAAAATGTCACATTGAATATGAGAGGACTAAGGAGTGAAGAATGTTTTATTTATTTTCAGGTTATACATAATTCACTGTGATTACTGAAGTTCTGTATAGACATATAGTGAAAGGAAATCCTACTATGGCACTTGTAATTTGAAATATCCATTCTAGCATCTGACTCAATCTTATATTCTTCTCATGTAAGAAATAATAATGGACACTCCTGGGTTTGGAGTCAAACAGTTAAAATGATAACATTAATTTAATGTTTTACAACTTTCTAGATACATTAACCTTTTTATTTTGGAGACCCAAGTGTTAATGCCTGCTCTACCACATACTTACTGTGTAACCTTAGACAAGCTGCTTAAACTCTCTGAGCTTTAATAATTAACTGAAAAACAAGGATAGTATCTGTTATACTAATCTAAATCTGAGGTTGCTGAGAGACTCAAATAAAACAGGAAATCATAAAATGGACAATTATGTGGTGTATCTCCTACATTAGGTTAACTTTTTTCCTGAGGTAGAGACTATTTATTATTTATTTATCTTGCCCAAGACAGTGTAGCTCATAAGAGATATTCTGTAAAAACTTGTTAACTTTTATGAAACTTTTACCCAATAATTTTACCTACAGAAGATTTTGTTAATGGTAAAGATGGTAATTTCCTGTGAAAGATACTATAAATTCAGGGTCTTTTTAAGTCCTAATGGCTCACTGCTAAACACAGGTACTCATGGAGAAAAGCTTTAGATAGTATCGGCTATCTTCCCAAGGCAGATATAGCATAGAATGTACTTAGTAAATGTTTGTTGAATAAAATGCAGTCTTATTTATTGCCCACACACCCATTCTTACTTGATCCCATGAGCAGTCTTTATTTATAGGGGTAGCTACTGCTCAGGCAACTAGAGGTCCCAGAAGCTAAAGGGGTTCCATGAGACCAGCAGAAATCACAGTCATACTGTTATGGGGGATATACTGATTCTGGTAAAAAGCAAGCAGTAAAGTAATAACTACTATTTATGGAATTTCTACTATGTACTTCATATACGTTGTTCCAGGTTTGTTAGTCTCCAAGTCCAAACTCTTTCCCTCACTGTCTTCCTTGCAAGAAACACTTGAAGTACCTATCCTAAGGTCATGGAAGCATGAAGAACCATCCCTCAACTATGTGAGCCAGTCATCTATATTTTGGTCATTTGTAGAATGAGGAACTTCACGTAAATAACCTCTGATTCCTTCTATCTCTAACATGATATATTCCTTTCACTTAATAGACCCAGATATTACTCAAGAAATTTCATCTTAAGAGACACCAATGTTTTTTTATTTTGTAATTAGCAGGCTGCATTTAGTTGAATTAGGTAACTAGTGAAAAATTCTGTTTTTATTAAAGGCATTTAATCCAAAGTTAACTTTATGCTGGTAAAATATTTAGTGGACTCTGTTAGATATTGTTGAAAGCAAAAATTATAAATGACTCATTTATTGATGAGAGAAAGAGAGACAGAAGGACATTGGTTTGTTGTCCCACTTATTTATATAGTCATTGGTTGCTTCTTGTATGTACCCTGACTGGGGATCGAGCCCACAAACTCGGTGTATTGGGATGACGCTTAATCAACTGAGCCACCTGGTGAGGGCCTTAAGTATCTATTTTTACATTGTTTTTAAATCAATATTTTGGTTTGAGGTTTGTGTTTGGAGGGTGGGATGGTGGTAGATTATGTTGTTTTACATATAACCTGACTGGCAAATTCCCTTACTGAATTATCTTCCCATGTATACATTTGTTCTCTAAATGCAATACAGACAATTATGTCTGTATTCTAAGATTGACAATGAAGACACCTGTACCACAAAATGTTTTACATATTTACATTGTGATAGGACACTGCATTCTATTTTGGAAAAAGATTCCACTTCAAAATCATGTGCCATTTGAGCATTGTTGATTTTTCTGAGTAAGTCTCTGTAACAAACCCTTAAATGTAAATCTAAGCACATGACTTACTATTTTATACATGGTGAAGGAGGGCAAGGAGAAATGACAGTTGAAGTGATTCATCCCAGTGCAAACTCTATCACTAACTATGCACGATGTTGCAGAAGTGAGGGGAACCAGGTTTGCGAAAGTAATTGTGGTGATAGATATTTATTAGCCTCAGAAGCTACTGAGGTGGTCCATTCTATCCTAGTACTTTGTAAAAAATAAGGTAATTCATCTTAAGAGTACAAGCTCCCTGAGGGCAGGAGCTTTGTCATGTTCACCATTCTATCTATTAGAACCAAGAACAGAAATTTTCATTGATGGTGCAGAAATCCTCCTTTGGAATCTGGATCTCATGTTCAGTGGGACTGGCTGCTTCAGGAATAGTTGGCATAAGAATTATTAGGGTATTATCTGGATTTTTGTCCTTCATGTAGCTCTCACTGCTCCAAGGAAAGGAGGCCAGTTTTGGAGAAAATTTCCTGATGGGTAACTTTAGAGAACTCTCTGGTTTCTTCACTTCTTTTCCTTCTGAAAAATATAATTAGTCACTAATTCAGATAGAAGCAGAGAATCTTCGTCTTTGCTCAGGGTTGAATAGGAGCAGGGAGATCGTGAAGAATAATTACCTGGAAAACAAAGAGTCTTGCTCCGGAGATTGCAGTCCCAGCCTCATTTTCTGCAAAGCACTTGAACTCCCCAGAATCTTCAGGAAGTACTTCTGTGATACTCAAGGTACAGACTTCCTCTGAAAAGGGAAGAGATTCAGTATGACCAGGATATTTAGATGACCCAGTTTAACAAACAAATAGTATGGGACAGTGTCAGGGAGAAGAAGTACTAGGAATAGAGTATTCCTGAGATTAAAAAAAAAATCAGCCTGGCTGCTGTGGCTCAGTGGATTGAGTGTGAGCCTGCGAACCAAGTGTTGCTGGTTCAATTCCCAGTCAGGGCACATGACTAGGTTGCATGTCAGGTCCCCAGTTGGGGGTGCATGAGAGGCAACCACACAGTGATGTTTCTCTCCCTCTCTTCCTCCTTTCCCCTCTCTCTAAACATAAATAAATAAATAAAATCAGTTTGATTCAATATTTTTGTCTTTGAGTGGGCTCATGAAGATAAATCTTAAAAATATACATAACGTAGAACAATACTAGCATAGTTCCTACCAACTGCCTCCAGACACATCTGTTTTCTCTTTTAGATTATATATTCCATGAAAGCAGGGATTACATTTTATTCCTTGACTTCTAGATTTCTATAGCTTTAGTGCTTAGCATAAAGGTTCTGTAGAAAGATTTTCTGAACTGACCTAAAAATTATCATTGCCATCGTAGTTAGACTTAATATTAGTACAGCAATGGCTACTGTACCTCTTGGACAGTCAACAATTTGGATGTTGATGTCAGGATGCCTCCTTACTGCTTGTGTGCACAGTTCATGAGTCACAAATACTATACCAAGTGGAATTACAGGAAGAATGCATGCTCTGTGAGGGCAGGAACTGTGACCAGGAATGGAACCTGGAACCTGGAACCTGGCTATAGTCTGTACTCAGGAAATAGGTGTCGGATGAATGAATAGATGAGTAAATACACTTAAAGATCCCAGTTATCTTGTTTCTTCTGTGTGTCAGTTTAAGAATTGGCATAGGGTAGTCTCAAAACTGCTCATGAAGGCAAAATAATTTAGGAGACAAAGTCTACTGATGCTAATTTTGACTTAGTCATTTATTTAAAATATTTTGAAAAATTGTACTTTAACAGAAATGGATGATAAACAAGCTTCTGAAATACAAAACAAGAGACTAGAGAAAGAAGTTAAGTGGCCACAGTTTATTTAGTTGGGAGAAAGGGCCATATGTACATGAGAAATAACTTGAAGCGAATACAAACTTGTCTGTAATTTGGAGTCAGAGACTATAAATTCTTTTGAAACTTCCAGAAAGTATGTAAAGAAGTGAACACTTGGCAGGGTGCTAGAACTGTTTTTTAGTCCTGTTCTACCACAGAATTACTCTGTGACTTTGTGAAAATTACTTGTCTTCTTTGGGCCTTTGTTCTTCATCTCTAAAATGAATGTAAGACCAGGTAATAGCTCTTCGCTGAATGTGAATCATTGAGGTGGCCTCTTTCTCCCCAGAAAACCCTTTTCTTTTATATTTTAAAAATAAAGTTAAATACATTATAAAAATACTGTAGTATTAATGTAGAAAAATATATTAAAGGTTAATAATAATTTTCTCTGGGTGGTGAGAAAGAATATGGGTAATATAAAATTTCTTCTTTATGTTATAGATTTTCTAGGTTTATTATAATAAATTTGTAAGTTTCAGAAAAGTGCAATAAATCTTATTTAAAAAATATACTGTGTGATATAGATGTTTCTTAAATGTGATGTGCAAATGTTCAGTTGTTTTGAATTAACATTTAAATGAATATATTTTCTTTACTTGGCTCAGGAACTATCTTGGACTCAAACCATAGATGCAGTATTTACTGGCTTCGTGACTTTGGACAAAATGTTTAACATTCCAGTTGTTAGTTTTTTAAAAAAAAACTTACAAAATAGAGGTAATAGCACATGCCTCAAAATGTTGATGTGAGCATAAATGAAAATTTGTTTATAAAATATAAACTTAGTGTTTAGCCTGAGGGTATCATGTTTTTTACCCTTCCCTACATCAATTATTTTGTAGGACACTTACACAGTATTCAGAAAGTTATGTATCAGTTTTCATTTGTTTCACTCTTAAAAAAATATGTTTATTCTCACATTTTTTAATGTTTGTATGCCAAGAACTCATTGGCAACACCAAGCCATTATTATATGAAATATTAAAAGAATTTATTTAAGAAAAAGATCAAAACTATGAACATTAAAATGACAACAAACTCACAACTATCAACAACTGAATCTAAAAAATAAAAACAATCCAACTAAGCAAATCAGAATAGGAACAGAATCATAGGTATGGGGATCATTTGGAGGGTTATCAGCTGGGAGGGAGAAGGGGGAGAAATGGGGAAAAGGTGCAGGGATTAAGAAGCATAATTTGTTGGTACAGAATAGGGGAAAGTTAAGAATAATATAGGAAAGAGTGAAGCCAAAGAACTTATATGCACGACCCATGCACATGAACTAAGGGGGTGGGATTGCTGGAGGGAAGGGAGGGTACCTGGCAGGGGGAGCAAAGGGAAAAGAAATTGGGACTACTGTAACAACATAATAAAATTACTAAAAAACAGACAACAAAGAACAACACCATAGAAATCTCTGAGTCTGTAACAAATCAACTTTTTATTGAATAAAAAGCAAATTGAAAATCTTATCACCATACTTTTGCTCAGAATCTGACAGTCATCCGAGTCTGCTGTCTGCTTTTTCTCTCTGTACCAGTGAATTGGCACTGTGGCTGTAGCCTGGATTTGGCATTCAAACACGACAAATTGATCTCTGGTTGTAGAGTTGTCTTGAAGATGCTAAAGAACAAACAGAGAATTCACGGAATGGAGGAAACTTTCACCATACTTGTATACAATGATACAGGATGCCATTACAGTAAGTGTGTATGCTTTTTCATCATAATTATTGACAACTGACTGTCTCTTAATCAAAACGAGGAGCTGCTGGGCATTCTTTTGTGCTTTATAGTGTGCTTTACAGTCAGGCATAAATTATTTTTATCTTAATTTCATAGAGTTGTGTTTAATGAGAAAGTTGTATTCACTCCCCAAGAGCCATTTTTCAAAACAGAAAACTAGTTGAAAAGTCTTTACTTCATTGTGTTATTCTGTTTAGTACATACATAGTCACAGATTTAAACTTTATTATTGGTCAAGTAGCATGGGCAGTATTGTAATTTCTTAGAATTCTGATCATGACTTAGAGGACTTGAGCCCAAATTTCAACTCTGCCACTATCTTGTTGGAGCTGATCCAAGGAACTTGGAAGACTCTTAGTCTCTGTGGACCTCAGGTTTTTTATCTGTGAGATAGGGTTAGAAAAATGTTCAGCCTACCTTGAGGTTTTGAGGTTCATTTAAGACAAATGATCTGAAAACTCCCTTTAAAGAATGAAGTTATATTGATATATTAAGAAGTGTTTATTGACAGTAGCTAGTTTAGTCTCACATGAATGCATACTTGAATGGGTGGCATTTATGGTGAATTTCCTCCTTAAACTCTCATCCTCCCCTTCTATTTCTAGCCCCAGGGACCTCTAGAATCTAGAATTACATTTCAGATTATAACTTGGTCCTGAGACCAGAGAGTAGCTGAAGTCCTTCTCTCAGGTGAAGCCTACTTGAGACATAATGACAACCAGCCCAGTGCTCGAGGCCTGATGCCCAGGACCTGCACGTCATAGGAGGGAATGCAGCAGAAGACTTGTGGAAATAATCGACAAATGTGCCTCACAGTGTCTGCTGAAAGCGAGCTTCCAGAATCAGTAGTAGTGCTTCCTTTTCCTAATGACATTGTGTCCTATGTCTCCCATACTGTACGTGGTACAGGTTAAGTCCCTACCCTGCTTCTCATATCTTGGACCAGCAGTGGGTTCCAGTTCTGCAAGGTTTGGAAAGTGGAGGACAGAGAACCCAGAGGATTTCAACCTTAGTTTGGTTTGACCTAGTCGATTAAATCCAGCTCTTTTCAGTGGGCGATACAGGAGCCTTCTCAGTCCTGATTTCTGACTGTGACCAAAGCAGGAAATAGATATTACTTTGTGTATTGACTTCTTCATAAGGATGTCTTTTAGCTAGTTGGGAGAATCTGATAAACGTTCAGGTCAGGCAGAGCAGAGTCTGCTTTGAGAGAGCGGTCTAAGGATTGCCCTTCAGAGCTGGAGGATTGACATAGAGCATAAAGCAAAAGTCTGAAGAGCATGTAAACCATGAGTTGCTCTGTGACACTCATCCTTTCTGAGGTCCTTTTTAGTTTTCCCTTTCCTTTTTCTTTACCCCTTCAATAATACTTATAATTTATCTATAAAATCCAAACTTTGTCATGCAGTATGGGTAGGTTATGTTGGTAAACACAGGGACCACAACACAAGTGGATCCTGATAGGCTGCTTCAGGGACTCTGCATCTGGTTTAAGAAACTGAAGAGACACTATCATCCATATAATTAAGGCCCTGAAACCTAGGTGCCCGGTGGCTGTGAACTAACTGGATCAGTTTTAGCTGCTACTAATCACACCCTAAGTTTCTTTTTTGAAAAGGACGATGCTTCTAATTTAGATGTCACTTTTGATGTCTGCTCCAATGCCACCTTTTTTCTCTCTTCTGCAGCATTCCAGTAGCTGAGATGGTGAAATAGAACACTCAACACTGGGCAACTGCATTTGAGAAATGAGTATTGGCAATTATCTAGAGACTGTATATTAAAGGTTTCTAAATTTTACTGATTAAATTTTTTTTCCTCCTCCATACGGTTGCACTTGTACCTTCTAGGTTTTTGAAAAAGCATCTTCCCCCACCCCATTTTTTAAAATAGGAAATTCATTCTTTAGATAGCTGGAATACTCTTTATAGGACTGAGTTCCTAGAAACCAACTGTCCCTTTTGGTCTGGCACATCAACAAATAGCCAACCCACAGAACTACCATGGAGTTATTTCTGAGACTCATGGATTTCTTTGTTGAAGACTCTCTCTGAGGTCATGCAGCTGGAGGTTTTCCTCATGTTTACTACTTTTCAAGAAAGTTGCATTAATGCAGCTCCTCAGAACTCTGGGCCTGTGTCTCGGTTACCAGGACCCCTCCGAAGGCTTTTAAAACTGCATTTACCCTCTGGGGGTCAGTACACAATGGTTGAACTAAGGTAGAATAACTTGATCTGATGTTGGAGGTTTCATTAACCTGGGAACTGATGGTCAGAGAAACTCTAGTGGTTTTCTTCTTTATCCTGTGGAGGAAACAAAACCAAACACAATCCAGTGAAAGAAAGATCAGAGGTGGCTTTGATAGAAATGCCTAGCAATATACATTTGAATGTATCCCATTTTAAACCTATAATCCTTATTTTTCTTTTGATTTGCATAATAATTTCAGTTTTTTATTTTTTGACCAATTATTAGGGGATTATGTCTCCTGACAGTTTTGCTTTAAACTTCCTTTGTCTTAGTCAGTGGGTTGTTACCAAACACTTAAATTATGCACAAGAAATAACTTATAAAGCAAATAAGAACTTCAAAGTTTGGGTATTTTTTGGGCGTATTTTTAAAAGTAGAATTTCTTCTATATTCATATGCAACAAATGCACATTCATGTGTATCTTTTGTACTTATCCTGACATTTCTGTAGCATATTCCAAACACAATCACAGAGAGAAAATGTTTTCTTCCTTCCCTGGGTACCTACAAGAAAGAAAAAAGAAATTCTGTCCAAATTTCACTGGGATTTAATAAAAGTTCAACTGACTGTATTCACATTAGGTTAGTTACTGACAGCAGGTCAATCTAGAACATCTGCATTCTTGACTAAGATGGAACTACCTTAATATTCTTAGTTTAAAAAATCCAGATGTTTACCGTTATAGAACTATAGCACTTGCACCCAGAAGTACTGAATTATTTCCCAAAAACATCATTTCAGATGGCATGTATTAGTGTCTGTGAATTTGTGTTTTGGTCTGAAGTTATAGTAAGAAATGTAATGAAACAAATTGCTGTGTTTACTATAAGGAAGGATGTTGTCAATGTTCTTATTATCTCTACGAGGACTTAGTAGAGAAATATATCTCAGTTTTTAGTATCATGAATAATTGGGCTTCTCCTATGCTATTAGTTTAGTTTTTCCTCACAGATACTGCAAATCTTTTTTTAAATTTATTTTTTATTTTTTTATTTTTGGTTTTTCAATTACAGTTGTCCCATTTTTCCCCCATTTCTCTCCCCCACCCAGCCCACCCCCCCTCCCGCAACCATATCCCTCCCGGCTGTCCGTATCCATGAGTCATTTATACACGTTCCTTGACTAAACCCCTCCCTTACTTATCTCCCTTCTCTCCCTCCCCCCTCCCCCCCATTGACTGCTATTCTGCTCTTTGTTCTATTTAGTTCTTTTGTTTGTGTTGTTCTTTAGTTTCCTGTATTAGGTGATATCATATGGTATTTTTCTTTCTTTGCCTGGCTTATTTCACTAAGCATAATTCTCTCTAGTTCCATCCATGTTGTTGCAAATGGCAGGAGTTCCTTCTTTCTCTCCGCTACATAGTATTCCATTGTGTAAATGTACCACAGTTTTTTGATCCAGTCATCTACAGATGGGCACTTAGGTTGTTTCCAGCACTTAGCTATTGTAAACAGTGCTGCAATGAACATAGGGGTGCATAAGTTCTTTTGAATTGGTGTTTCAAGATTCTTCGGGTATAATCCTAGTAGTGGAGTCGCTGGTTCAAAAGGCAGTTCCGTTTTTAATTTTTTGAGGTAATTCCATACTGTTTTCCATAGTGGCTGTACCAGTCTGCATTCCCACCAACAGTGCAGTAGGGTTCCCTTTTCTCCACATCCTTGCCAGCACTTGTTGCTTGTTGATTTGTTGATGATGGCCATTCTGACTGGTGTAAAATGGTATCTCATTGTGGTTTTTATTTGCATCTTTCTGATGGCTAATGATGTTGAGCATTTTTTCATGTGTCTATGGACCTTCTGTATGTCCTCTTTGGAGAAGTGTTTGTTCAGGTCCTTTGCCCATTTTTTAATTGGGTTGTTTGTTTTCTTGATGTTGAGTCGTATAAGCTCTTTATATATTTTGGAAATCAGTCCCCTGTCTGTGATGTCATTGGCAAATATGTTTTCCCATATGGTTGGTTTCCTTTTCATCTTGTTGATGTTTTCTTTTGCTGAGCAAAAACTCTTTAGCTTGATGTAATCCCATTTGTTTATTTTTTCCTTTATTTCTCTTGCTTTAGGAGATGTATCTGTGAAGAAATTCTAACTATCATTTGTATTTCTGTGGTATCAGTCGTGATTTCTCCTCTTTCATTTCTGATTTTGTTTATTTGGGTCTTCTCTCTTTTTTTCTTGATTTGACTGGCTAGAGGCATGTCGATTTTGTTTATTTTTTTGAAGAACCAGCTCCTAGTTTTGTTGATCTTTTGGATTGTTTGTTTAGTCTCTATGTCATTTAGTTCTGCTCTGAGCTTGATGATTTCCTTCCTTCTTCTTGCCCTAGGCTTTGTTTGTTGTTGTTGTTCTAGTTCTTGTAGCTTTATGGTTAGGTTTTTTGTTTGAGATTCTTCTATCCTTTTCAGATATGCCTGTATTACTATGAACTTCCCTCTCAGGACTGCTTTTGCCGTGTCCCACAGGTTTTGGGCTGTTGTGTGCTCATTATCATTAGTTTCTAGAAATTTCTTGATTTCTTCTTTGATGTCATTGTTAACCCATTCATTATTTAATAGCGTGTTATTCATTCTCCATGAGTTTGGGTGTCTTTGATGTTTTTTCTCTGAGGTTGATTTCTAGTTTCAAGGCATTGTGGTCTGAAAAAAATGCTTGACATGATTTCAATTTTCTTGAATTTGTTGAGGCTTGTTTTGTGTCCTATCATGTGGTCAGATACTGTGAATCTTAGTGTTGGTTGTATCTCCCTCTGTGTTAGCTACTTGAAAGTCTAGAGCTCACTGTATAGGCAATAATTCAACAGAGATTAGAGTCAGGATCTCCAGTATTTGTAACTTGGTACTTTTTTTTTTTTTTTTTTTACTATGTTTATGATGGTTTATTTATGCAACCCAACATTTGGATCACATGACCTCACAAAGAACTTTTGGTTCTATACCTGTCATTGATTGATCAGTTATATGGCCTTGAGCAAGACCCTTTGGGATCTTAGTGATCTCATATCTAATGAGAAGCGAGAAGTGGGATGGTCCCTAAGGTTTCCTCTAGATCTACTTGCTCTTTTTAAATTTTTTTAAATCCCAGGGTCTGATCATGCTTTAAAAATCTGATTTATAATTACCAGAACAGATGAAATTCCATGAGAGGATAAGATAAAGAAAGAACACTGCCACTCCATAATGCAGAGGTTTAAAAAATGAGGTGAGCTTTAGAATTACTTAAATAATTTAAAGTGTTACTTATTTATGAAAACAAATCTTTTGGAAAGCATGAGTAAATGATAAAACAGAAGCAAATATGAGAACCATCCCCCACTTCCAGAAAAGGAATAGTTTGTAAAAGAAAGCTCTCTTTTAAGTATTGAGTTCTCCTGCTAAAGCCACTGTAGTCTTTACATTTGATTCTCATGTATTTTCCTCTAGTGGTTAGAAAAGGATTTTTTAAAAGAAAAACAAACAAACAAAAACAACCTTTTGCTTCACAGCTATGAAATAATACCATACTTCAGAGTACTAAAATGAAAATGTGGATTCTGGTTACATATAGGTTCTACATGTGACCCATCCTGAAGTGTTCTTGATTTTAGGTAGCACTCAGTATGTCCTTGAGAGAAAAAATAGCGAGGGATTTTACTTTGGCGGTGAGTTATGCTAGCAGGCTTCATGTCTCACGTAAATGGTAACCTTTGCTGAATGTAACCCTAGCTCTTTGTAAAGAGAACAGAATTAGACTCCACCAAATGAAGAGTCCAAGACCTTGGCACTCTTACCCTGGAAAGATGACAGGATACAAAGAGATCATACAAATGAACAATGATGATGCCCTTCTAATGTTGCCTGAATAGATAGGATGTCTGGAGAGTTATGCTAGCTTAATGAGTGTAATGTAGGTTCAGCGGTCTGAAAAATAGAACATTAGATCTTTTTAAAAGAGAACAACTGAAGAATCTGATAGTAGCTACATTGGACAAAAATTGGGTAAAGAGAAGTTAAGATAAGGCAGGTTAGCAACGTACGTTTCAAATGTTTTAAAATGTCACATGATTTTGTCTATTTTAGATTATATTAAATATGTTCATCTATATGTTAACAAATGCCATACTAAGTATCCTTCATTCACATAAAAAGATGATTATTTTGAAGTGTCCACAAAACAACAGATATTATGGAAGATACTTTTTTTTTTTTTTTTTTGTATTATACCTAACATAGCAAGAAGAGGGGAAAGAATACTTGAGGAAAGAGATACATGAGTTAAGTCAGAAGAGGAGTTGTCAGTTGTCTGTATGCATTGAGATACGATGATTTCCATCACTTTTTGAACAGGTCCAGAGCTTCTGCTTTCTATGGCACAGGGGAGTCAGTCCCGGCAAAAATGAATGAATTTGACATGTGAACATATTCAAGCTCTTTGAAGAGATGGTGATATTTGACACCAACTGAGTATTTTGATGATGGTTATGAAAGTTATTAAGGAAGTTTTGGTACATGAGAAATTCTAAACATGCACCTTACCTGTTTATTTAGACCATTTTTGAGTAACAGTAAGTTTTTATTTTTTCAGCTCTCTCTTTTAAAAAATATTTATTTATTTTTACAGAGAGAGACACACACACACAGACAGAGAGAGAGAGAGAACATTGATTTGTTGCTCGATTTCAGTGTTCACTTTGGCAGCACTGTTTATGCATTCATTGGTTGATTCTTGTATGTACCCTGACCAGGGATCGAATCCACAACCTTGGTGAATTGGGATGATGTTCCAGCCAACTGAGCTACCCAGCCAGGGTTCAGATCTCTTGATTTCTCTATCATATTGCCTTCATGTTTGGCTCTTTCTTTTGTTCCTTCTCTTTTGCTTTTCAGAAAAGAAATTACCTTTTTATTTTCAACACATTAAATCAGTGATTTTCAATCGGTGTGCCGCAATAATTTTTAAAATATGCAATACCTGACTATTTAGTCAGGGGCACTGATTTCTTTTCTCTCAGATTGTCAGATTAAAAACTGACAACAGCCAACACAATTTCAGTCCAGTGTGAATGAATCAAAATGATACCTATTTTTGTCAGATTAGCACAAATAAATTTTTTGATGTGCTGCAGAATTTTAGTAATTTTTGTTTATTTGTGCCATGAGATTAAAGAAAAGGTTGAAAATTGCTGCATTAAGCTAATGTCAAGGGTGAGTTGTTATCTTTTAGATAACTAGAAACTTTACTTGATCATACTTAATGTTTTGCCTCTTCACCAGATTTCTTGATTTTACAGAGTGCCAATAAGATTATCAATCATGTTTCTCCATGTTAAAGTAAAATACTCACTGTCCTGGTTCTCATGGTTCCTCCAATAGCAAAATGGTGTTTTGATATAAAACCACTTACTTTATGAAGCTATTTTGAAAGATAACTACTACACTTTTAACTATCATACAGATTTCTGTTTGGATATCTATGTGGCTCAGCTCTTACTGCATTTGTTTCCCCTGTTGTCAGGGTTCACATTGTTCATGGCCTTTGTCAGGCTGCATCTCCATCAAAGGATATGATGCCTGGTCATGAATTAGAAAATGTCACTACTTCCTCACCCTGATGCTGAGAGCTTAGTAGGGTTGGAAACAGCTGGGTCATATTTTGAAACTCTTTGAGGGGCTCTTTTAGAGCATATAGTCTTTTTCCTATGACTTGATGTTTTTAGACCAGAAACTCAAGAAGCATTAGCTGGGTGGTTCACCTCTGGTCCTTGTGTTGTCAACTGGGGCATTTGGGCCTAGTTGCATTTTTCCAAGATTTTTTCTTCACTCACATGATTGGCACCTTGGTGCTATTTGGTGGCTCTCTATCTGTCTGTTTGTCTTTCTCTCTCCATATGGTTTCTATTCCACCAGGACCTCTTTATGTGACTAGGACTTGTCACAGCATGGTGACCTCAGGATAGTTGTCTTTCTCACATGGAGACTTAGTTCTAAGAGCAAGTATTCCAAGAATCATTTCTCCTTTAAAGAAAAATATGCCCTGCTTTGTTTTATTGTTGTTTCTTGGACCCTCAATTATGGCAGTATAGGAACTAATTTTAAAAGACCCAATTTGTAGAATTCTTCTATATAAAAAAATTCAGGTCTTAGGGTTCAAATAATATAAACAGATGATTGGTTTGAATTATGTGGCAAGCTACTTTTTACTTTGTGTTGTTAGAGAACTTTTGAATTTAGCTAAAGATTGGGTTTAGGATTTTATTTTTCCTATTTGAGGATAAAATATTGAAATTGAACCAGCCCTGGGACAAAGGAGCAGTGGTGGCAGAGGCCTAGACTCCAAGAGAGTGATCTACAATACTTCCTGAACTCATTCTGCAGCACTTGCAGTGACTGCTGAGAGATGTCAGGAGAAAAGTTGTCTGGAGTTACAAGCCTTATTGTCTTGGAAGCAGTCAACAACTTTTAGTTCAGCTTTTGGCAGAACTGCCAAATCAACCAAGTTTGTATTTTGCAGGCTCTCCCCAGCTCTTTTACCTGCTCCCTCCCCAGAACCCTGTTGCTCACAGTTACAGAGTTTTCTTCCCGTAGACTTAGCCCCTAAAGCTATCACTTACTCAAGCCTACATAAAAACTGGTTTGTTTTATACCAATCCTCTGGTAGACTGATTCAGACAAAGATATGAATTTCTCCATGAATACATTCCACTCCTCCATTTGTCTTTTTTTTTTAAAGTGTAATACTCGAGGGAAAGAAAAAGGGAGGGAGGGGGCAGGGAGGGAGGGATGGAGAGAGGGAGGGAGAGAGAGAAACATCAATGTAAGAGAGTAACATAGATCGGTTACCTCCTATATTTCCTTTGATATTTAACCTAAAATAGAAAAGGAAATTTGGTCTTTTTGATGTCACTGGCCCGAATACATAAGTTTTTATATTATAAGCTCATGCTAAATTTTTAAAAGATGTTCCATGTCTGTTCGTTCTGTACTCACATGCAGAGTTATTGCCAAGAGGTATTCTGTGTGCGCAAGGACAGCTAAGACCACACACTGTCCTTAGCTGGGAGTCAAGTTACCCACCACATGGACAGCGGCATGTGCTAGAGCTACATGTAACTAGAAGAGTCCTAGAGAGGAGAATCTGTAGTATTGAGCTGGCTTTGCAAAAATAAAATAAAATGAAATAAAATACTATGCACAATCCTTTCTGAGATTGATTTTTAGCAATTGTAAAATGAAATTAATTACCCAGGCACTGAACTACCCATAATTTTCTCATTCATTCTTCACAAAAACCCAAGATATAGAGATATTATTATTATCCTTTTACAAATAAGGAAACATAAACTTTGAGAGGTTACCCAAATTGCCCAAAGTCACATAGCTAGTAAGCAGTGGAGCCAGGAAGGAAGCCACACCATCCATCTCTAGAGCAGAGAGTTCTTAACCTCTGCTATAAGAAATATACTTCCTTAACCTGTGCACTTCTTTGGAATTAGGAGGAAAGGGGACCTGAGTCCTAAGGAAAAGCCTGACACTCTACATCATAATTAGCTTTTGGGTTTAGAAGGGGCCGTATAAGGATATGAACAGAAATCTCCACCAATAATCTTACCATATACAGGACACCAGGTCAGAAACTTAACTCTGACAGTGGTCTCTGCTATTTCTTAGATGTATAAGAAAATATATATGATGTTAAGATAAATACAGTTGGACAGTATGTAAAAAGCTTTTGCAAAATGTGGGAGAGGTGTGTGGTAACTGTATTGATTCCATTTTGAGATGTGAATAGTTCTAGGTCAAAGACCCTGAAGACCCACATCAGCGTTCTTGGAAGGGGCAGAACTGAAAGTGTGTTTAGTAAATAAAATATTTGAGGCACCAAGAGTAAATTCTCGTTAGGTCGACTGCCCTCATTATAGAATATGATGTAATGATACCTCGCCTCAGTTCTCTCAAGAAAGTTACTAAAGAATTATACAAGGGAGGAGAAGACGGTGTTTTAGGAAGGTTAGCAGGACATATTTCTTTCCTAACTTTCTTCTTTTAACACAGTTTAGTTTAGCCCACTGTCACCTTGTCAATGTTGAACTGTATGAGAGATTGAGAAGTGTGACAGTGACAAGCTCTTGAGGCAAGGGGCAATTTGAAGTGCCAGGAGATCACAGGGGAGGTGTAATGAGAGTAGACACATGTGCAGAGCTAGAGCTTTTCAGGGAGGTTATAGAGAAGCTGGGGTTAGAGAGAACTAAGGGAGGAAGTCAGGCTTTGTGGCTTGAGACTTAATCTCAGGGCTGTCCCTGGTTGCTACAGTCATGGTGAAACAGTGTAGAAGTGATGTCACCTAGAATCATAAAATCACTGAATATTAGAGCTCAGAATGACCTTGGAGCCCATCAAATAAACCTAGTCCCTCAGTTTTAGTTCAGAGGGAGCTTATAGTGATGGTCTAGTTGCTTCAGAAACAGTTTTGATATTTATGTCAGGCTTTAATATCATTTTCTTTTGCAGTTTTGTTTTTTGTTAAAAATCCTACCCACAAAACACACTGTGTGTCTCTGTATGTGGGTATGATGTCTGTGTTAGGCGTGGTATGTCAAACAGTAGGGTAAAGGATGGTGATTTTAGTTACCTTTTTAGCTGTAGAACTTGAACCAATTTAGTCAATCTATCGATTTTTGAGTACTCAATATACTCCTTTGTCTCTGAGGGCTGGACAACATATCTTAGGCACATAATTTGGATAGCCCCTTGCTTTCTAGGTGCTCACATGTTCTGTAGGGAGATAAATTAATCATAATAATAGTCCTTCAAGCACCATGGAAAAGCATTTGATAGCTTTATATTGGTTCTCAAAATTTCATGTGCATATACACACTTGAAAATCTTGTTAAAATGCAGAATCTGATTTAGTAGATCTAGGTTGGGCCTAAGTATTTCTCACAAGCTCCCAGCTAAAACTGATGCTGCTGGTCTATAGAGCACAATTTGACAAATAAAGGAGCGAAGTCTTAACATTGTTAACAGGTGAGGCATGCATAGGGAGTAGCAAGTAAGTCAGTTTGACAGGAGATAGAAGATTTAAAAGATTGGTTAGGATCAGGTCTCAAAGAGCCTTGAGTACAAGGGTAAGGATTTAGATGATATTATGTGTTAAGGAATCATTGCAGGTTCCTGTACTGGTTATATGGTGACATGATAGGATCTATACTTAAGGGAGATATATCTGTCATCATATATAGGATAGATGGGGTAGAAGTTTCCTATTGGGTATCAAGTAGCAGAGACTCAACTCCTGCTCTTTAATGCCAAATGAGACTGTTAGCAGAAAGGAAAGAGGGGGGGGATGGCAACAAGGAAGCTACCTATTTTATAGGGTGGCTGAGGGTGAGGGGACTGGGAAGTTGTTTGGATCATAAATCTCTTCAGTCTGCCCATATTCCAAGAGATCCATGCCAGTCCCTTGCTTATTTAGGGATGCAGCCATAAACTATGTACTTGGTGAATTTTTCTGCTAGATCCAATTCAACACCAAATATCTTAACACCATGATGATGACATTTGATCTTTCCTGTTTGATTTAATGAACAGTTGTACCTTACCCAGACTTCAGTCTAATTTGAGCCTCATGCAAGTTTGGAAAATTCCTGAAGTGGAAAACTCCAAAAAAAATTGGGGAGGGTTGTAATAGTTTACTTCGCCCACTCTCTCTTCTGTCAAAACAGTACATACTTTCTTCCCACTTTGGTAAAAAATAACCTTGAAAATAAATTTGTACCCACGGGTATAATTCTACGAGTTTAGGTCTCATTCCTTTTCTTCCTCCCGATCCCTCGCTTCCTTCCTTCCTTCCTTCCTTCCTTCCTTTCTTCCTTCATTCCTTCCTATCTATCTATCATCTATCTATCCAGTTCCCACCACATTGTGGCTGCTTAGGAAATGTCTAAGAAAAACAACAATAATGCTGGCATTTGGTTGTCAGTTGTGGCTCAGAGCATCAGTGGGACATAGAACAGAATTGTTGCTGAGAAATATGATCCTCACTTGATTCTAATTATGTCTTTGTGGTGCAGCCTTTAAATATGGGGACAGCTGGTGTTGGATAGCACTATCCTCATAAGCTGTATGAAATTGAAATAAAATTAAATATTTGGGGTTAAATCCAAATGCAAAAATGTAGACGTGAATGATTAATCTTTTGATATTTTAATTTCTGCATCTTGGTGAAAAAGCACTCACTATTCGTTGTGAACTTTTGGCAATAGTCCAGTTTGAAGCTTAAGATGAACAGAATGTGTGTCTTAATTTAAGGTCTAACTTTTTATGAAAGGTAAATCAGAATTCTTGCTTTTTACCCCATCCTCTACCCTGCTGACAAAAATGATAGGCTATACATATCTGCTTTTGCTTACAACCTCTCTTTGTCTTTCTCCCTTGAGTAAAGGTTACTAACAATAAAATAATGAGGCCCACACTTCTACCTGGGTTGGGATTATAATCCTGCGTGGCCTCTGAAAGTGGGACCCCAAACTCCTAGTAAATTCTCCCCAGGTGACTAAATGTCTTGCTGATTGCCAAGGGATAAATAAGGATGGTGAGCTCAGAGAACATCAGGTTGCTGGCTTTTCTTCAGCTGACTAGATTACTAAGGTAGAAAGTACTAAAAATAGATCAGGGCATAGATTCTCCTACCAGGGGTTCAGTATTGAGATAACTTGTCTTCTTGGCTGGTGTTGACATCATCCATTGTCCGAATGCACAGTGGAAATAGCCAGAATGAGAAACAGATTTGGCCATGGACTAGTAAGTCAGTAGCCCTGTCCTGGTATACTTATTATTGCTTCCTGTCTGGCCAGTTAATTAGTCCCTCCAAGTCCTCTAGGACATAGCTAAATGCATCAAGGTGAGAACTCAAATCCAAACTCAGGGCCAGTTTCAGGGGAAAGTGCTTGATCTCTTCTAGTTTCAAATATAATTTTGCTAGGACTCTCCCATGTCAGTTGGGTTTCAGTGTTTCCCCCAAGGGGTCAGATTCAGCCAGAGTTGGAAAAGTGGTAAGAGCTCTCAGGAACTCAGTTCCAGGACCTGACTATTTCACAATGATCCAAGGCACCTGACATGGAGTAAAGATTTTTATTGCTAAGCTTCTGTTTCTGTTATTGGCTCAGATGTTCTGAGCAGAGAGCCTTTGCCAGTCAGACTTAATCTATGGATCTTGCTTGAACTAAAATGGAAGGGGAATCCCTATAAATTCCTACCTTCTTTATGTATGTTCCTACCCTCTTTTAGTTTTATAGAGAGTTACCTTTAACTGGAATAATTTACTATTTTACACTGATTAAGTGTTTGATACTCAAAAAATGCTTTCACATATTAATCTTGTGACCTTCAGACAAGTCTGTAAGGAAGGCTGATGTTATTTTCCCCTTGTTAACTGCTGGACTCAGAAAAGCAAACAGATTCAGGCCTTGGGAGTAATTACTGTTAAAAGTCCTGGGAGCTCTGGGATTTCTTGGTCCACTCAGCAATGCCCAGTCTGACCCAGGGCCCTTGCTCCAAGTCTAGAGAGTTTTAAACAATTTTTTAAAATAAAATAACATATTTAGCCCTGGCCAGGTGGCTTAGTTGGTTGGAGTATTATACCATACACCAAAAGGTCATAGGTTTGATTCCCAGTTAGGGCACATACCCTAGGCTGCAGGTTTGATTCCAGGTTAAGGTGCATATGGGAGGCAACCGATTGATGTTTCTCACGTCAGTGTTTCTCTCTTCAAAATTTCTAAACACATCCTTGGGTGAGTGTTAAAAATAAATAAATACATAAATAAATAAAATAATTTGTTTAAATGTTTCTATAAAAATGCATTCTCATAGAAAACTTGGAACATATGGCAGTGAAGTGAGAGGGAACAAAATCAAATACAGACCAAGTATATAAGAACAAGTTCCTTGGATTTCCTTAGGCTTTTAGCTAAACCTGTGTGATGTAAGGAAAGATCAAATAGAGGTTTAGTAATGCTTATTCTGTCTCCACCTGTTACCGTGTATTTAGCATAATGTACATAATAGATATTTTAATCCAGCCTTCAGGTAGGTTTTGGCTCACCTTGTAGAGCCTGAGCTCTACAAGGTGAGTGAAAATCCCACTGCCATCCCTGGTAGAGGTCAGCTATTTACTGTTCTCCTCTTATGACTCTTCTCTTTTTTTCCACACATCCTTTCCCTTTCCTTCTGGATGTATTAATACAATTTCTCTTTTATCTTCCCCTGTAATTTCCAGTCTTTTTTTTTTTTTTTTTTTTTTTTTATCCTCACCCAAGGACATTTTTGTTTTTCATTGCTTTCAAAGAGAGGAAGGGAAAGAGAGAAACTTTGATGTGAGAGAGAAGCATTGATTGGTTGCCTCCTGTATGTGCCCAGACTGGGGATCGTAGTGCCCAGTTCTGGATCAGGGATCAAACCCGCAACCTAGGTATTTGCCCTGACTGGGAATCAAACCTGCAACCTCTCAGTTACGGGGGTGACACTCCAACCAACTGAGCCACACCAGCCAGGGCTCATTTCAATCTTAAAGTCACCAGCGGACCTTTTGCAGATCTTTCTTCAAATTCTGCCAGGCCTCCTCAGTGCAGAGAGTCAAAGGCCCAGATAACATTGGACAGAATGAAAGGACTGCTCTTTCTCTAGTCTCCCATGCACCCAGCTTGGCACTTAGAAGTTTTGTCTGACTAAGGAGAGGAGTGCTGGGAAGTGCAGAGACTTTAGCAGCTCCAGATGTTGAGCCAGGAAATAGTGAATTGCAGTGTATCTTTGAATTCACTCCCACATTTTGCTTAGTGCTTAATAACACATTAGATAAGAAGGTGTTCATTGATGAGTGAGTGTGTGAATTAGTGAGTAAATGTATTTAGTCCTGAGAGGAATAGAGGTGAGAAGCCATGATACTACCATACTAATTACTTATAAATTAAAAGCATCAGAATTGTATTCTCTGTCCTGTGCCCAAGGAATTAAGAATATTTGATAGTTCTCATCTGTAGAATCACTATGGCATGAGAAAACCCAGCCAACCGACAGCCTTGGTTTCAAAGGTACTCATAGCCTCCATGTTGTTTGTCTGCTTTTCTGCTCCTATTATCCCCACAGAAAGAGCCCCTCAAGGCTGGGTTTGTTTGAGGTAGATCCCTGCTCTCTAGTGAGGAGGGGCACAAACTGGAATGACAGCTGTGTGCAAAGAGGCTAGGGTATCCAATGGAAGGGATGGGGAAGGATTTCCCTAGTCCACTCTGGTACAGCCCCAGCTTTCAATTAACCACACAGAAGGACAAAAATATGTGACCTTGGGTTAAACACTAATAATTATATATCAAGTCTAAATGAAAACCATGAGATAAAAGGCAGAGCAGAAGCCAAAGTCTCACAATCAAAACATTTTTAGCTGGAATGTAAAGAATTTTGGTATTGGCATTTCAAGGAAATTCAGGACAGGAGATAGCTATAATTGCTTGGATCAGGAATACAATTTTACTGATTTAAGAAATCTAACATTAATCTTAGCGTTGGCTTTGGTGGATAACCCAAGGGTTGTAGATCTTTATGGAGAGGTATGTGGAACAGCACTTTTTTTTTTCTTGGAAGCTTAAGACTCCTGTTTCACACACTGTTTGTGGATGTGCTTTTTGACTGGCCTGGTTTGATCAGTACACCATAAATACAATACAAGGATTTAGGTCTAGGGGACTTCTGGTCAAGATGGAGGCATAGGTAAACACGCTTCACCTCCTTGCACAACCACAGAAAGAATTACAGCTAGACCTCAGAACAAGTAATATCCAGAGCTATCAGGAAATTGAGCTGTATGGAAGTCTGACAACCAAGGATTTAAAGAAGCCACCTCCGTTCAGATGGAGGTAGTGGGGCAGAGATGCACAGATGAGCGGAGAGGCACGGAAATGTGATGTGGCATGGAGAGGTGGCAGCTGTGGAACGGGAGGTCCCACATTCACGTGTGGTGGATAAATATCAGGATGGATACCCTGGGAGGGAGCAATCCCAGCCCCAGGCCAGATTGCACAGCCCAGGGTTCCAGCACCAGGAAGATAAATCCCCATAACTCCTGGCTGTAAAAACAAGTGGGGCTTGGGGCAGTAGAAGAAACTGCCAGATTTCCAGAACACTACACTTAAAGGGCCTGCATGAACTTAGAACATATGCAGAACCAGCCCCTCTGAGATTCAGCACCAGGACAACAGCTAGAAGGGCACCAGTCGCATATGGAGAGTAAATGAAGTGACTGGAAACACGGCAAGTGCTGGACAAACCTCCAGAAGCCAGGCAGCAGCATTATTCCCTCTCTGAGCCCTCCCTGTACACAGAGCCACAAAATGGTGAAGTGGGTTGCCCCACCCTGGTGATTACCTAAGACTCTGTCCTACACAATTTACAGGTGTTTTTCTACAATAGACCATGCTACTAAGATAGGGAGTTAAAGTAGCTCTACCTAGTACACAAAAACAAACACAGGGAGACCTCCAAATTGAGGAGGCAAAGAAATAGGGCCCAAATGAAAGAACAAAACAAAACCCTAGAAAAACAACCAAACAAAACGGAGATAACTGGCTTATCCAATGCAGAGTTCAAAACACTGGTGATTAGGATGCTCAAAGAACTAATTAAGTACAAAAACAAAATAAAAAAGATCCAGTAAGAAATGAAGGTTACACTAAGTGAAATAAAAATCCACAGGGAACCAACAATGGAGGGGATGAAACCGGGATTCAAATCAATGATTTGGAACATAAGGAAGAAATAAACAGTCAACCAGAACAGCAAGAAGAAAAAGGAATTCAAAAAAAATGAGGATAGTATAAGGAGCCTCTGGGATGTCTCTAAAAATATCAACATGAATCATAGGGATGCCAGAAGGAGAAGAGGAAGAGGAAGAAATTGAAAACTTATTTGAAAATATAATGAAAGAAAACTTCCCTAATATGGCTAAGGAAGCACAGAGAGTCTCAAACAAGTTGAATCTGAAGAGGACCACACCAAGACAAATCATAATTAAAATGCCAAAGTTTCAAGATAAAGAGAAAATCTTAAAAGCAGCAAGAGAAAAGCAGAGAGTTACCTACAAAGGAGTTCCCATAAGACTGTCAGCTGATTTCTCAAAAGAAACTTTGCAGGAAAGAAGGGGCTGGCAAGAAGTATTCAAAGTGATGAAAAGCAAGGACCTACAACCAAGATTGCTCTATCCAGCAAAGCTATCATTTAGAATGGAAGGACAGATAAAGTGCTTCCCAGACAAGGGAAAGCTAAAGGAGCCATTATTACATGCCATTATTACATGAAATGTTAAAGGGACTTATTTAAGAAAAAGAAGATCAAAACTATGAACAGTAAAATGGTGACAAATTCACAACTGTCAACAACTGAATCTAAGAAAACAAACTAGGCAAATAACCAGAACAGGAACAGAATTATAGATATGGAGATGATTTAGAGAGTTATCAGCTGGAAGGGGGAAGAGGCAGAATGGGGGAAAAGGTGCAGGGATTAAGAAGCATAATTGGTAGGTACAAAATAGACAAGGAGGTATTAAGAATAATATAGGAAATGAAGAAGTCAAAGACCTTACATGCATGATCCATGGACATGAACTAAGGTTGGGTATTACTGGAGAGAACAGGGTACCGGGAAGAGAGGGGGAAAAGGGAAAAAATTGGGACAACTGTAATGACATGATCAATAAAATATATTAAAAAAGAATTTAGGTCTATTAAATAAACTTCCTGTTATCATGAATAAACTGAAAATTTCTATGACAGGTATAACTCTGTAACAGATTATATGATTAAAAAGCAAATTTTGATTTAAGAAGTGCTGTGTGCACAGTACTGAGCAGCTGGAGAGTGCTGTGAAAGAACCAACAAAAGGAAGAAACAAATGTCATACTACATTTACAGTAAACCAAGTGTATCCTAAATGCAATCCTTAGTTTCCCTAAGTAATCCCTAAGTAACATAGGATTACTGCAATACAGTAAACTAAATGGAATTGTGATCACCCCCGTGTTATAAAAACGTTGAAAGTCTATCGATTCAGCCAGTATTTTTTAGCATCTATGTAGACCAACTATTTTATTTTGTTTTGTTTCATAGCTCTAGACTATGTCTCTCTTTAGTTTCAATCAGTTGTTTTAAATGATTCTTGTTGGTCATGACAGAGGCTGGGAAAATTCAGTATACAGTAATCCTGTTTCCAGTAGTAGTACAAAAAGGCAAATTGTCCTGGAATGATTCATTAGAAATATGGTCTCTCTCATCAAGCATGGCATGTTTTTATCAGATGAAAAGTAATTTATGTGATATGATCATGAGTACAGCTGGCTGAAAGGACGCTGTTACCTGTAGGAATCTGTGACTCAGCATCTGGTCCCTGGATGCTGGTACCTGGCTGTCAGAGATCAAGGAAAGCTTCAGGTCATCCAAGCCATTTTCTCCTTAATTTTTTTTTAAACACACAGGACCTGAAGTCCAAAGAAGAGAAGCTATTTGTCACACGCACACACAGAAACTAGTTTTGCATCATGGCCCTCTCTCCCTGGCAGTCATCCCACTGTTGTCCATGTCATGAGTCCTTTGTTTTTTCCCTTCAATCCCTCCACCCCCTAACACCTCCCCACCCCGTTAACTGTCATCCTGCTCTCTACCTATGAATCTGACCTTATTTTGCTTGTAAGTTCAGTTTGTTCATTAGATTTCACATATGGGTGAAATCATATGGTATTTGTCTTTCTCTGACTGGCTTATTTCAGTTAGCTTAATGTTCTCCAGGTCCATCCATACTGTTGGAAAGGGTAAAAAATTATTTTTTAATAGGAAGAAACCAGAATTTTACTGAGAGCTCTCTATTTCTTCCTTCACTGTGAATAGATATAGGCCCTATTTACCTGGGTTTCTGAGATGGCTACATTTTTATGTTTTTAGGTCATGTAGATAACATCTTAAAAAATAATTAATTGAGATGAATTTCATGTAACATGAAATTAACACTTTTCAAAAAGAATACTTGTTATAAACTAAACATTTGAAACACAAGTCAGTGGCATTTAGTCCATTCACAATGGTATAAACCTCTGCCTAATAAAACATTTCCATCATTCCAAAGTAAAACTTACGATTATCTATTAAGTAATTTCTCCCTGTTCCTTCCTCTCCATTGCCCCTGAGAACCACTAGTCTGTATTTTGCATCTATGAATTTATCTATTCTGGATTTTTCACATAAATGTCATCATATAATATGTGTCCTTTTGTATCTGGCTTCTTTCACTTCGTGTAATATTTTGGAGATCTTGCCACATTGTAGTATATAACAGTAATCCACTTTGTTTTATGGCTTATATTCCATTGTATGTATATACCACAATTTATTTATCTGTTCATCCATTGATGAACATTTTGGCTGTTTCTACCTTTTGGCTATTGTGAGTAGTGTTGCTGTGAACATGAATGTATATGCAATTCTTTTGACTATACAATATATCGAGGAGAGGAATTGCAGCATCATACGGCAATTCTCATGTTTAACTTTCTGAGGTACCACCAAATTGTTTTCCACAGAGACTGAACTAATTTTCCATTCCCACTAGCAATGCCAAGAGTTCCAATTTCTCCACATATTTGCCAGCCCTTGATATTTTCCATTTAAAAAATTATGTCCATCCTTGTGGGCATGAAGTAGCACCTTATTTTGGTTTTGCTTTGCATTTCCCTAATGATTAAGAATGTTGCGTATCTTTTCATGTGCTTGTTAATCATGTGGAATTTTGAATAGTATATCATATTTTGAATATGCTAGGGAAGCTGCCTGTTGCAAGGAAATCTTTGATGACTCCTACTATAATACAAGTAATTATCCTCTAACTTATACTTCTTAATTTAAGATTTTATACATTAAATTTTACTAAATGATTCTGTAGAGAAAGTTGTTGTTTTTGGACATAAACTTGAGAGGATTTTTCTCTACCCCCTACTTTTTCACAAGGTGTTTTCAGAGACCATGCCTGAACCTTCTACAGTATCAAGCCAGTGTTCCTAAGGAACTCAGAAAAATGTTGCCATGGTGATAGTAACTGTCTTTGTGAAACACAGCTTTGTGAGCTGTTTTATGTCCTACAATATTGCTTGGAGCTGTCTCTTTGTAAGATTTATTTACTAATTTACTTTTTAAATGTGTATATATTGTATATTTTAAATAATAACAACAACAACTAACATTTATATTGAACATTTATTAGGTCCCAGACTCTCTGTTAGGCATTTTATATAGATTCTACCCTTTGATCATAGTAGAATGTTAGCTCCTAAGGGTAGGCTCTTCTTTTTCTTGTTCATTGTTGTATCCCCAACATCTAACACAGTACATGTTGAAGAGCAGGTGTCCAACAAATGTAATTGAATGAATAAACAAACCTGTGATGTAGTTTCTGTTGTTATGTTCATCTTACAAATGGGGAAGCGTAGGCTAAAAAACGTAAAGCAATTTTCCTAATGTCATGCAGATGGGCAGTGGTAGAGACCACAGTAGAACTCAGGTAGCCTGCTCCAAAGTCTGTGCCAAATGGCCTTTTAAGTCATAGTATTCAGAACAGCACATTCACCTCTTCCTTCTTCATTCTACAAACTGTTCAGATAGTTTAGTCAAACAAAGAAGAAGCAATTAACTTCAATTCAGTTAAAAAATATTTATTAATGGCTGTCTGTGTGCCTAGACGTTTGTTGGGTGTAATGCTGAGAACTAGGAGTTAGGAAATGTGATTCTATTATGAGATTGGACATTAGCTGGGTGACCTTGAACAAATAATATATTCTCTCTAGACTTTGGACTCCTCATGTACAAAATGGAAAATGTGGACTAGATGATGTAAATGTGCTCCAACATTAAAATATAATTTTAAGAAATCATACGAAGAAGGCCACAATGAACTGCTTTCTGGGTATAGGGGTAGTAGGGGAATGTCATTGGTTTATATATCTTAATCTTTAATCTAAAAGGACTGAACAAAGAGGAAAGGGCAACAAAGTGGTAAATATATGATGGCAATGGTATTGTCTAGAAGAGGAAATAAGCAATTATCAAGTAACAGGGAAGTCTCAGTCCACCCTTAATTTCAAGAAAGAATATTTACCTCTATTCTAGACCTTACCTTTGAGAAATATAATAGCCTAAAGTTATTTAATTTTTAAAATGGTTTCTCATGCTTCTCTTTTGTGTTCTATATCTATGCTGAGAAGTAGTTAGGCACAGTAGTTGAAAAAAATCAAGGGCTTGGCCAAGGTTGTGTAGTTGTCTAGTGATTCTCAGTCTTGGTTTTTTGATACCCCAGGCTGTCTTATCCTGGAATTTGAAGAACATGTGAAATTATTATTTTTTAATGTTGTAAATTTTTATTTTAAATTCACTTGATTAAAAATATATATGCTTCATGAGAGTTTTTCCTTAGGTTTCTCAGAGTAAAAGATATTGCCTAATAAAACAGATAATAATAGAGTGGCAAGACTTCCAAAACAATGTATGGACTTTTTAAGAAAAAATACCTTATGAATAAAACACACTACTTAAGGTTCACTTGTCTTGTACTTTAAATTGAGTTGAATGATTATATATTTCTTATATCACAAAGTTAGTCAATGAATGCTCTAAACACTCGTCATACAACTGGTGTGTACAGAGCACTATGCTGGATACCTAAGATAATCTAAGATGACCCTTGCCCTCGATCTTGTAAAAGTTATGAAACCTATGTTGGGTTGACCAAAAAGTCTGTTACTTTTCTTCTGTATGAGGCTCTAGTAGTGCTTAGTTATCTTTAACTTCATTTGAAACAATTTTGTTAGATTGTATTGTGATGGCTGTCATATCAGTGTGCAATTAAAAAAACTTATCAAAATTGGTGAATTTTTGTGCAGCCATTTTAATGTTGAAGATGAAAGAAGATCTGCAACATTTTCAGTGTATTATGCTTTATTATTTCAAGAAAGATAAAAACGCAACTGAAATGCAAAAAAGATTTGTCCAGTGTATGGAAAAGGTGCTGTGACTGACTGAATGCATCAAAAATGGTTTGTGAAGTTTCTTGGTACTATTGACATGTTGCCCAAATAATTCTTTGCTGTGGAGCTGTCTTTATGCATTGGAAGATGTTTAGCAGCACCTCTGACCTCTACCCACTAGAAGCCAATAGCAGGAGATAGCTGACATACTCAAAATATCCAAATCAATAAAGGTATTGGTGAAAATGAAAAATATGTCCCTTATTTTATGGAAAAAATGTAATGAACTTTTTGGCCAACCCAATAGAATATTATGAATGCTTCAGGCTAAATCTATAGTGTTATGGGAAATCAAGAAGACACCCCTTTCGGCTATAGTGGTTGAGAAAAACTTCATGGTAGAGGAGGTACTGAGCCAAGTTTTGAAGGATGCGGAGAGAGAGAGAGAGAGAGGGAGAGATTAACAAATGGAGGGAATAGTATGATATGAGCACAGGCTCAAAAGGAAGAATATTCAGGGTGTATCTGAGGAACCATAGTAGTTCATGGGAGTTTGGGTAAGTTATAAAAAGATAAGTCATGGAAAATAAGGAGAAGAAATGAATTGGAAGTTGTAAACAAGTTTGTACTTTCTGACAAAAACTGTTAAAAGATTCCTCCAACAATTGGTTCATTGTATGCTTACCAATGTTCCTTTCCTGCTTCTACCCTACTTCAAACAAAACAAAAGAATAAACAATTCCTTCATTCAACAAATATTTATTGAGAAACCTGCTCTTTCCCAGGTGCTTTGCTAGGATCATAAGCTATAAAGATAAACTAGACATGGGTTGCCCTCAAGGAACTCACAGTCTGGTGAGGAAGACCAACTCTTGATTAGAAAAGAGGTACAAAGAAAGTACCCATTTTATTTCTAATGGGGCCACTTTGAAAAGAATGATCTTAGCTACACTGGACTGATTGCCTGAGCTCTGTTTTTAGCTCTTGGTAGCAACTTCAGGATGTGTGGCATACCAGAAGAACAGCTGCATACTATATTCTGAAATGATGAAAGAGGTGGCTCTGTTTTTTTCCAGATCCACAGCAGTGACTCTCACTGGGAAGGAGAGCCAAGCTCTTTTTCTCCTGGCTCGTACTATTGGGTACATTGTTCCATAAGCTTTAGAGAGGAAGTTTCAAATTTTCCTGCCTTTGTCCTAAAGAAAGGAGCTCCAAAGAAGGAAGGGATAAGGGAATAAAAACTATAGAGTCCTTTCATTAAAAAAAGTACATAATTCATCTATGGGTATTTCTTAGATGCATCAAGACATAATAATGATAGACAAAATTTATTGAGTTCTTACTTTGTGCCACATACTATGATGAGGGCTTTAATATACAATACCCGATTTAACCCACTCAGTCATCCTGAAAATTATCTGGTGTTTACATTATGTTTTAAAGATGAGGAAACTGAGGATTAAAAAGATCAGGTAACTTTCGCATGTCACATAGCTTATAAATGAATATATTGGAAAGTGTGTTGGAATGGGTTTTATATTTTATAGAGAAAGTTGAAACCTGGAGAGAAGTGATTGGTTTACAAATACAGAGCAGAATGATGTCAGAGCCTGATTTGGAACCCATATCTCTGTTATGACTCTTTAAAAAATTATAAAATTCTTTTATAATAGAAATTTTTAAGCATATCTATTACTCAGCTTCTATAATTACCTAATCATGATCTTAATTCATCTCTACTCCCACCTATCTGCCCCATCTTATTAAATTTAAGCAAATATTAAACATCATGTTATTTCATATATAAATAGACCAGATGTTTCTCTAAAAGATGTCTTTTAATAACTATAATTATAATACCATTATTGTACATAAAAATAATAATTCCTTAATGCTATCAGCTATCTAGTCTGAGTTCAAATTTCCATTTGTCTCCTAGGTGTCATAATTTTTTCTTACCATTTGTTTGCTAGAATCAGGTTACAAATAAGGTCTACACATTACAATAGGTTGATATATTGTGTCTTTTACTCCTTTAAATTTATAGCTTTTCCCCCTCTTTTAAATTTCTTATAATTTAAATTGTTGAAACTATTAGTTGTTTGTCTTATAGAATTTTCTGTGGCCACTTCCAGTCAAGGTGGAGGTGTAGGTAGACATGCTTTGCCTCTTCACACAGCCATAAGACATCACAACCAACCTCAAAACAAGGAACACCCAGAACTGCCAGAAAATTGAACTGTATAGAAGGCAGACAACCACGGATTTAAAGAAGCTGTATTCATCCAGATAGGTAGGAGGGGTGGAGCTGGGGTGGAGAGGACGAGGTATGGTGGTGGTGAGACAGCACCAGTGGCAGCAGCTGTTAGAATGGGTGGCTCCACATTCACATGTGGTGGATCTATTGAACCTAGCCTCAGGCCAGACCCCGCAGCACAGGGTTCCAGCTCTAGG
Organism: Furipterus horrens; assembly: GCF_987537825.1. NCBI lineage: Eukaryota > Metazoa > Chordata > Mammalia > Chiroptera > Furipteridae > Furipterus > Furipterus horrens. Next base: position 75,824,721 of record NW_028327180.1, read on the forward strand.
AAAATAAAGCCTCATAACTTCTGGCTGTAAAAACCAGTGGGGGTTGGGGTGGCAGGAGAAACTGCCCGTCTCTCAAGGGAGTATTTAAAGGTCCCACATGGTCCTAGAACCTACCTAAACCCACCTACTCTAGGAACCACCACCAGGGCAACAGCTAGAGGGGTACCAGTCATGTACCGGAAGTGGGTGAAGTGACTGGAAATGGGGTGAGTGCTGAACAAGCCTCCAGCAGACAGGTAGTGGCATTGTCCTCTCTCTGATCGCTCCCCCACATACAGAGCCACAAAGCAGTGAAGCAGTTGCCCCTCCCTGGCAATTACCTAAGGCTCCACCCCATACAATGTAACAGGTGCACCAAGACAGGGAGTCAAAGCAGCTTTACCTAATGCACAGAAACAAACACAGGGAGGTTACCACATTTAGGAGAAAAACAAATGTGGCTCAAATGAAATGACAGCACAAAACCCCAGAAAAAGAACTACTGTAAATGAAACAGAGATAGCCAACCTATAAGATGTAGAGTTCAAAACACTGGTGATCAGGATGCTCAGAGAACTCATTGAGTATGGCAAAAACATAAGGGAAGTACTGGGCAGAGGGGAGCAAAGGGAAAAGAAATTGGGACAACTATAACAGCATAATCAATAAAATATACTTAAAAAAATTTCTTGCAATTTTGATTTTGTTCATTTTATCCCTGTGGTGTGGTTTAAGATGTTCCTCTGTCTTCTGTATTTCCTGTTAGTTGATAGTCAGATATAGAGGCTTGATGAGACTAATATATATGTTTTTTTCTTTTGGTGGGTCCAGATTATTTTATTTTTATTTATTTATTTTTCCTATTTTAAAAATTTATTAATTATTTTTTTATTATAGTTGTCCCACTTTTCCCCCCATTAGACTAATATTTGATGTATACTTTTTTGCGTGAATACTTAATGGATGAGATTGTGTTATCAGGAGGCACATATTGCCTAGTTATCTTTCTTTTTGTGATGTTAGTAATCATTGATGCTTAATGCCTAGGTATATTAATTTACTTGGAGTTGCAAGGCCTTCATTTCTGGCCATGATGGAGTATTAGGAAGAGAATTTATTCTCTCACCTTAAACAACTAAAAAACTCAACAACATACAGAAAACAACAGTTTTTAGACATTGGAAAACAGATATCACAGGACTGTGATCTCTAAAGAAAGGAAAATGACAATGTCTGACAGCCAATGAAAAATTACTGGACATTTGAAGAAACAGGATCATACCATCATAACATGGAGAAAATTCAGTTATTAGAAGCAGAATCCAGAAATGAGAGATCATAGAATTACTATACAAAGATACTGAAACAGTTATTATAGTACTGAATACTCCCAGAATACCCTGGCTACCGAAGGAAGTCCTGCATTGGCTTCCTGAGCGACTGCCTGGGCTCCAAGCTGCTTCCATTCATCGATGCATTCACCACTAGATCTCCCTAATTAAAATTTGACCCACTTTGATGATGTCAGCCCATCTTAAAGGCTAATCCTTGATAATCGATTCTAGTGGGTTCAAATGGTTTAATGTATAGCCGTTAATAGGTTAATATTCCCATTTAAAGGCTATCTAGGTATATGATTTAATTCCTGTTTAAGGTACAGCTCAAATATAATCTTACTTATTCAATGATAATTTTTCTGTGGTACCATGAGTCATATGCTGTATTAGGTGCTAGGGTAGAATGAGTAAGACCTAGCCCCTGCCCTCCGAGCCTCACTGATCTGAAAGGCAGACTTAAAACAAATACAAGTTGATATCACATAAATACAGTAAAGGAGATCTGAACAAAAGTTTTTAGCACTCAGTGGGGAACAGCTAGCAGGAACTGGGGTACCTAAGAAAAAATATCTTTGTGATGGTTCCGAAAGAGAAATAAAGGTAAAACAGTTTGAGAAGGTGAAGGGAATCTTAGGCAAAGAAAACAACATGATCAGAAGCACAGCGATAACTAACTGAATTGCTATTTACTCTTTTCTATGCATCAGGCACAAAGCTAGGTACTTTGCATACATCATATCACTTGACTCTCACAGAAACCTTTAAAATTGAGTATTACTACAATATCCACTCTACAGATCAGGAAACTAAAGCTTGGAGAGGTTCTATAACTTACCTAAGGTTATCTAATGTGTCACAGATGGGATGAGAGCCAAGATCTGATTCCAGCCTAAACTCTTTTTTAATCTTCACCCAAGGACATTTTTTCATTGCTTTTAGGAAGGGAGAAGGGGGAGGAGCTGGAGAGAGAAACATCGATGTGAGAGAGAAACATCTATTGGTCGCCTTCTTGTATGCACCCCAACTGGGGATCGAACCCACAATCTGGGTATGTGCTCTGACCAGGAATCAAAGCCAGTCAGAGCACATACCCAACCAACAGAGCCACTCTGGCCAGGGCCAAAAACCTAAACTCTTAATCCTTAAATTAATGAAGAAAACTTATGTTCAGAATATGGTATGGTAAGAGCAAAGTAGTAATAGGAGGGAAGACAGGAAGGATTTGAAAAAGCCACACTGAAAGGTTTTATGTGTTTATATATCTGTGACATTTTAAAAAAATCTACTTCTTTCCCCAGTTTCCTAACCCACAAGCTAGGGGAATTTTATTTTCCCCGCTTAACCCCCAACCACTTACTATATGTATCTCACATGCACTTATAATTATGGACTTCCCTTGTTTTCCTCTGTTCACCACTAGGCAACAAAGTCTTCATTAAAGGGATTATCACAGTGCCCTACTCATACAGTGAAATGTCTACTCAGTGAGTGAAACTAAAGGAATACCTACGGTGGTGGAAAGTTTAGGCACTAGGCTTTGCAATTCTTTTTTTTCCCCCTCTCACTTTATCTTTCCTTATTTGCTTTGCAGTTCTATATGAAAAAGTTATGGTTCCCTTGGAGAAGTTGAAATTGGAAATTCTCAGATTAATTTTAGGTCATTCCTATATGCCATTTAGTAAAACATATAACCCCAGCCTTGCCTCTCTGGTTTCAGTGAGCATGATATCATTATGGCACAAACCAAGTGGTCTTCCTATCAAAATTTATAAGAAAATTTGGGCTGATCCACAGATATGAGCTCTAACCCAGGGACGGAGCAGAGATCCCAGCAGTTCTTGCTTATTTCTGGATGTGTGGCTCCCTTGCCTGAGATTCCTTTGAACAGCATTTAGCTGTATAAATGTCTTGAGCTCTGATAGGTGGGCTGCGGTTGGGGAGCAAAGGGAGGGAGAGCAACTGGAGAGGCTTTCAGATGTTAGTGAAGAATGTGCACACCAGGAAGGCAGGAATCCAGGCTTATATGGAAGCCTTTTTCTATAGACATGCAGCCTGATTGTGGCCTGTGACCAGTTGTGTCCAGAGAAGAAACTGAGTGTTCCGCTTCTTAAGCCTCTATCTCAAATTCCTAGAGCAGGAACATACCTAAACCTGTTTCATCCCCACTGCCGGTAGAGTACAGTGGAGTGTCTGATTAAGAGTCGGGAGATGTGGGTTCAAGTCCCCACTGTCAGTTACTGTGTGACCTTAGGCAAATCACATAGTTGTCTGAGCTTTGGTTTCTTCTATGGTAAAGTAGTTATACCTCCTTCTTGCCACTCCAAGTTTCTGGGAGAATGAAGTGAGCTAATGGGGTTGAAAGTGTTTTGTGAATTACTAAACTCTGTAACTGAAGGGGCGTAGGAGGATGTGGCCCCCTGGGAGGGATTTAGACTGGGGGAACCAGATGAAGTAGACCCTTCTTTCTAAGCTGCCCTGTGTGCCACAAGGTGGCAGCAGGATCCTATCTTTACTCCTGTTTTTAGCATAGGAAAAAAAAAATGTTGCTTTGTTCTATTCTGCAAAGGTGAAGAGGATTTATTTCTTTACCACTACCTACATTTTCCCACCAAATTCTTCAACTCCATATTAAATAATTTCTCCAAAGATTCACTTCCTTAAATCAGAGTCCCAGGGCATTTCCCACTGTTGACGTTAACCAGCCATGGCAGGTTTTGGTTAATGGTTACAAACCTGGTCTGGGCTTTGGGCTTTTATACAACTACTGCCCTCCTGGGATTTCACTTCTGTGGATTCCAATTTTACTTTCACTTTTATTTTTGAATGAGAGCTCCAGTGGACCTGGAAAATGATCTAACCCAACCCCTTATTTTACAGGAGAGGAAATGGAGGCACAGAGAAGGGAAATAATTTGTCTAAGATTAAACAGTCAGTTCATTCAAGGGTTAAGATTTCAATCCAGGTTTTTTCCCTTTGCAAATGTGAGTATTTCCAAGGTGGTTTTGGAGGATTGAAGCAGCTTTGTGTCTTCCAGTGATGAGAATTTTTAGGACTTTCTAAGGCAGAGGCAAACAGAAGACCCTCTCTGTAGCACATACTTGAAAAATCTTTTGAAGAAGTGTTGCCAGAAGCACCTGCTTAGGAATTCCCAAGTATCTGAAAGGGAGGCTGTAGGAACTCTCAGGAATGCATGCTAGAAGAATTGTAACAGTCAATGCTCCAGGAGGGAGAAAAAATTGTTTTAATGGAAGTCTTGCAGTAGATGGGCTTTTGTGTTAGGCTTGCCTTCCCAATTATATTCTCAGAGGCAGAGGGTAAAATTAGGCCATTCTCAGTATACCATGGCTTATGGCAGAAGAAGGCAGGAATAAGGGAAGCCAGCCTTAAACATTTGCTATCTTGTACAGGGTGTTCTCTGTACAGAGATCCATATAAAGGTGGCAGAATAAAAGAACGTGGACTTGAGAATTCAACAGATACTACCCCAATTACTTACCTTATGGGCAATTTTCATAAGCCTTCATTTTCTTATCTATAAAATGGGTATAATAGTGCTTGCTTTGGAAGCACATATACTAAAATTGGAACGATACAGAGAAGATTAGCATGGCCCCTGTGCAAGGATGACAGGCAAATTTGTGAAGCATTCCATATTTAAAAATAAGTATAAAATGGGCATAATAGTATCCACCATATTAGCTATATAACCTTGGACAAGTTATTTAACATCTGTGTACCTTGATTATATTATGTGCAAAATGAAGATAATAGTAAAATGAAAAGACTTACTTTCACAGGTTTTATAGTGATTAAGTTATTACCTAGAACCATGCATGACACATAATGAGCACTTGGAAGTTATTAGTTATTGTTATTATTATTATTACTACCACCATATAGAGTTGTTCTGAGGATTAAATGAGACAGTAATATGTGAAGTTTTAAAAGAGAATAGTCACTCAATAAAGTGGTATTTATTTTTATTTATATTAATTAATAACCATAGTGGTATAAATAGTATCTACAGTAAATGAACCTGCTTACTTATGATCTAGTTATAGGAGCATTATGTTGTCATTTGTTTTATGTTTATTCTTATTTATTATTTGAGGATAATCTTGGCTTTTTTGAATTATAGATTCCACTTCTTTTTGGTACTCTAAAGGCAGTAATAATGATTAACACTTACAGAGCCCTCACTGTGTGCCAGACCCTGTGCTTTATATAGGGGTTTATTGTCTAAGAAGGATTCAGGAACTTGTGTGTGTGTGTGTGCAACTAGCAAGTGATAGAACTGGTATGTGAATCCAGGCAGTCTGATACCAGAGTCTGCTTTCTCAACTATTTTTTACTATTTTTCCTGACTTAAAAAGAAATGTTTAGCATAAGGCGATTCCATTTCTTAGCAGTAGATTTGTAGAATCTGGAGTCAAAGATATTTAAGAATTCATCATGGATTTATAATATATATCAGACACAATAAAAATGTTCAAAACCTTTGACCTGACAGATCCACTTTTAGGATTTTCTCCTAAGGAAATGATCCAAAATACAGTCAAAGTTGTATTATAGTGTCATTTATAGTGTTTAAAGCAATTGAGAAATTTTAAGCAATCTAAACATCTACCAGAGAAATGAGTAGTAAAATATTATATATCCACTCAATGAATTATTATACTGCTTTTAGTAATTGTAAACAGTGATGCTGTTGGTTTTGTAACAAAAAAGATGCTGTATGTGAACCCATTAAAAGATAAATAAATAATAAATGTTTTATTTTTCCTTCTCGAATACTAATCTTTAATTTTTCACTTTGACAAGATTAATAGGACAAAGGGATTCTCAATCTTATTATATATTAAGACTTGAGGAATTTGAGTAATTTTTAAATGTTGATTCTTCTGTAGCTGACAGGAAGTCTCTAGTTAATTAATCTTTTCTTCACTCAGCAAGTAAATCTGGCCTGATGCTGGACACTCAGCTAGAGTCAAAGATGTAAAAGTCTGAATCTGCAGGTGAAGTGCTAATAGTTTTCTTAGGGAAGCCTGGAAGCAGAATACCAATGTGTAGAATTAGAGAAGGGCCGTGGACAGCAGGAATAGGTGACTTTGTGTTCATGTGGTGAGGGGGTCCAAGGACTGGGGGCTCAGGGCTGTGTGAATCGGGGCTGCTATGGAAAGGTTCTTTCAGGGAGGTGAGTCTTGGACTAGACCTTGAAGGAAATTATGGATCAAAACTGGTTATTTTCCAGACCAGAGGAAGAGCACCATCGGCAAAAGCCCAGAGATTGCAGTGACGTTATGTTGTGGACAAGATAAATGACTGTCTTAACTGGAGTGGAAGGGCTGTCTTGGGAAGAGCAAGGGGTGAGTTTTTCTTTGCTTTTTAATAATACAAGATCATTAAAACACACACAGTGGCTGATCATCTTATCCTGGCTTCCTGGCTCAGACTCAAGGATAGTGAACTCTATTTTCAGATATCATTTTCTTGACCACTTTTAGGAATGAATGTTTGAGGGGGTTGCTGTGCCAAGAAGGTGAGAGTCAGGACAAAAAGAAATAACTTAGGATGGAAAGAAGCCTTTTCATTGTACTGGGAAGAAGCTGTAAAGGAATGATTTTTGTAAATTAATTAGTAGTTTCTAAGAGCACCGAAGTTGGAGTCACTTGGAGTAAACAGATAACTCATGAGAACAATCAAGGTTAAGGGTTTATTAGAAAACCAGTCTTCTCCAGAACTTTAGAAAATAGAAAATGATAGAATGATGGTCAGCTAATGATAGAATGATAATTATTTTAATTTATAAAACGAAGAGTGATAATCAGAAGATACTATAAAGCCCTTCAAGATCCTTTTTAAAGGCTAGAAGCTGAGTCATCTCAGTCAAGATACCAATAACTAGATCCGTTGTGATAGAGACTTCTGGTGTTCACCCATACCTGATTCTCTTATTCTGGGCACACTGGAGGATTATATTTCTGCATCCCTTGCATTTAGGTAGGGGCATATGAATAATTCTGGCCAATGTGCTGTGAATGGAAGTAATATGCATGCCATGTGTAGGCCAAAGCATTTAATTGCTGGTATGAGACTCTTCAGCTCTCCCTGTCCTAGCTTTGGTAACTGAAAAGGTCATGTGTTCCAGATGTTGTAACAAGATGATGGAGCCTTACTATTTTGAGTTCATGAATGATTAAATAGAGCAGACTCCCCCTAATCCTAGACCCTGATTTGAGAGACGTGGTGTTGTTTGTTACTGTAGCACACACTAGCCTATCCTGACAAATACATACATTATGCTCATCTCTCTTCTTTTTGGGGACTTAGAATAAGCTCATATTCACCTCCAGGAAGTGTGGAGTGAATGAACTGTGGAGGTAGATGTGGGAGGGAGGAGAGAAGTGACAGTGTGGATTTAGCTGGCAGTAGTGACTATAGAATTACTTGAAGATATGTGTCGTGCAGACAGTAGAAGGAACAAGGGATAAACAGATAACTGTACAGTTTGTTCATCAGCTCTGTGGGTGTTATGGTTGGTCTGTGAGTATCTTAGGGGGATCATGTGCCACAAATGCTGCTATCTTCACGAATTTCCCCATGTGAGGCGGAGGTGCCTCACACACCCTAGGCTCGGTTGGAAGCTGCTCTGTCCAGCAGAGTCTTCATGACCATGGTGGAACAAATTTTTATCCAGGACACTTTATTATGTCCGATGAATAAACTTTTACCCAGGACATTTCATTATGTCTGGGGGAGGACGGTGGCTGCCTCTCTAGTGAACAGTGATTAGACCTTCTTCCCTCATGCCTTTTATTGAGGAGGATACACATGAGAGATACAAGGTCAAGATTCATGAATCATCAATAGTTTAGAGACGTTAGGATTACAGTTGACAGTAACAAATTACATGTACTAGTACAGGGGGCACAGTGACCAGTCTGTGTCAGGGTTTATCAAACATCTTGATGCCACATTGGCATTAGGTGCAAGGTTTCATACATTCCTTGCTAGAGATTGTTTATGTTATAGATAAAGAAAGCAGAGCAAGTTCTAAAGCATAAAAGCATAATAAGCATTTTTCAAATCTAATTCCATGGCAACCCTCTGAGTGGTTTACAGTCATGTCTCACACACAGCCTTATGTTGAGACTTAAAGACAAACACAGCCAGAGTGCCGGCGGCAGGTCATGCTCAGACCGGGGCTACAATTCCCTAAACCACAAGCAGCGGTTCCCTACACCCATGTCCTCCCAAACCTACCTGCAGTGAAGGCTGAGTGGTTCTGAGCAGACAGAAAATTGATCTGAAAAGTTTGACAGTTAAATACATGTATGATCAGATGAAGTTCTGGTGGCTCTGACCCTGGTTGTTCCTAGAATTGCTTTGAAGTCAACTCTTCCAGCTCCATTTCATGTGAAGTCTTTGTGTGAACTTGAGCATACTCAGTCATTAGTCACTAAAGTCAACTTTGTAGGGAATAGATACTGTTATAATGTAATTTACTCCAAAAATATTTCTCAACAGTAGTCAGAGCAGCCTTCTTGATTTAGTTCTGCCGCTAACTTCGTGATGGATAGCAAGTTACTTTCTCCCTCTGAACTTCAGTTCTTTCTGTAAACTGTTCCAGCCCTGATATTCTAAAGTTCTGAAATAAGATGTAGAAGAATGTTCCCAGTTTGGGGGTTGAGGATTCCAAGGGAAGAGAGGGAAGACAGTTAACTTTGATCCATGCTTTACCTTTTGGTTCCTTTCACTGTCAGAGGTTATCCTGATTCCCTCCCCCAGAAGATGTGATAATGCAGTGTGTATATGAAACTGCTTTAAAGCTTCCTCCCTGGAGGCTGTAAGTGCCTTGAGAACCAGGTTTCATTTGTTTCTGTCTCTCCTATGTCTGGCATATTTCTTACTACCAGAGTATATGCTTAATAAATGTTTGCTGACCTGAAATGGAGTGAATACTTGGTGTTTTTTCTTTAAAAAATATTTACAGCTTTCTTGAGATATATTGACATATAATAAGTTGCACATAAAATGTGCAATTTGGTAAATTTTGACATGCATATACACTTGTGAAGCTATTGCCACAATCAAGATAATTATCATCCCCCAATGTTTTCTAATGTCCCTATATACTTCCTTTTTGCTCCTCCCACTATCTGCAAATAACCACTGATTTGCTTTCTGTCACTATAGATTAGTTTTTATTCTCTAGAATTTCATATAAGTGGCATGCCATATGTGCTTGTTCTTGGAGGGTGTCTGGCTTCTTTCATTCAGCATATTTGAGTTGTATTTCCTGTATTAAGACTTCATTTCCTTTTATTCCTGAGTAGTAGTCCATTATAGGAATATACCATTGTTTGTTTATTCATTCACTTGGTGATGGACATTGGGTTGTTTCTGGATTTTGGCTATATACATAAAGCTGCTGTGAACATTCATGTACAAGTCTTTGTATGGTGTGAGAAACGCTCACAATAAAACACCGGGGCACAGGACTTCAGCAGCAAAGCAAGCCATTTATTCACAAGTCTGCAGAGTTGGGTCCACAACCAGCCAGAGGCATGTGTGCCCCAAGCAGACAAATTAAACTGGTTTTATACTAACATGATTAGCTCCCCCTCCCATCTTCTCCTCCCTCATTTCTCCATTATTGGTTAATCCAGATTCACAATTTAGTGTGATTAACTACTTAACTAAGGGTAATCTAGTTGTAGGTCTACCTCCAATTTAATTGCAAAGTTATCTAGCTATATCCTCCCATTTCTCTGTGTTTGGTGATGACAATCTTCCTCCTTTTGATCCCAGAGATATGTGAGAGGAGCTGCGGAATGTCATTTCCTCACCCCTTTTCCATGATTCATCTGTTAATTATCTCCTACTGGTTTGAGAGTCACTGGCTTCTTTATCCCTTACAATGGGCATATGCTTTTGTTTCTTTTAGGTGAATGCCTAGGAGTGGAATGGCAGGATCAAATAGCAACTGTCTGTAACTTTTAAGAAAATACCAAACTGTTTTCTAAAGTGCTTTGTACCATTTTAGATCCCACCAGCAGCTTATGAGGGTTGAGGTTTCAATTCCTCTACCTCCTTGCCAACTCTTGGCATGTGTCATTCTTTTTAATTTTAGCCATTCTAACAGATGTGTACTAGTTAGTACGTATCTTGCAGTTTTCATTTAGATTTCCCTAATAGCTAATGAACATGAGCATGTTTTCATTCACTTATTTATCATTTGTATGTCTTTTTAGGTGAAATGTTGGTTCAGTTTTTATGACCACTTAAAAAATCGGGTTATTTTCTTATTAGTTTTCGAGATTTCTTTGTATATTTTGGACACAAATCTTATATTGTTACAGAACCCCTGGGCTGCTCCAATTGAAAACAAACCCATGGGCTCTTTAGTTAGGGGCCCGATTGCCCTCCGCCAGAATTATAACTCTCAATACCAGAGTTCAGTGAAAAGAAAAAGAATTGTTTATTTAACAGTTATATAGATTTAGTTATTTGCAGGTTTCTGTTGTTAAGTCTTATATTTTTAAAACACCCATAAACACATATTCTTGCCTCCCATCTACCAAACCAGGCTAGCTTTAGAAAAGTTAGAGAAACCGTTTCCCTACTTTCCAAACACAGTTCAGCTTTACCAGCAGCTGCCAATCACTCAGTTCTGATTGGGGAGGTCCTTTCTGTGCTGTGGTGCCCTCCAGCTCTCAATGCAGGACCACCTGGATTCTCAGCCTCCTTGCAAACTGCCTTCTTCCTGCAAACCGCATGGCGAGAGCCTCTTAAAGCAGCCTGGAGACTCCTTCTCCAAGCCACATGGAGAACTTAGCTTCTTTATTCCGTATGGAGAAGGCCCCTTCACCAAGCCACATGGAGGGGGCGAGAGCGCACGCGAGAGAGAGCTAAAATGTCCGCAGCTTCTTATATATCCCTGACTGCGTCCTCTGACGTAGTGGGCGTTGCAAACTATTCTGACCATTCACAGAACCTTACATAGGCTCTGTGTGCTTTTTCCATACCGTCCCCTGGTTCAAGACTCCTCCAATCTACCTGAGGCTTTGGATGCATTAAAGCCATTTTGCATAAAAAAAGACACTAGCCACCAGTCTCAGGCATGTGGAGGCATTCTAAAAGCTGCTTCCTTCTCTCCATCCCCCAGCTGAAAACTCTGGGGATTTTTGGACTCCCCTGTTTCTGTAACAACACCAGAGTTTAGTGAAAAGAAAAAGAATTGTTTATTTAACAGTTATATAGATTTAGATTATTTGCGGATTTCTGCTGTTAAGTCTTTTTTTTTTTTTTTTTTTTTTTTTTTTTGCGCCTACTCTGTTTCTTGCCTCTGCACTCTCTTATACTATTCTTTTTTCCTAGTGGAGCCTGCTCTCCTTTTTTAACCTAGAAAATGTCTATGTAGTTATCCTCCAAAACAATTTATATGCCTTTTATTGCAGGAAATTTCTCTTTATTGCTTCACTTTAGGCATAGTGTCCCCCACTTTGCCACCAATGAATACTTTGATCTTTGCCCATACCACATTATATTAAAATTATGTTTACCTATTTGCATTATAAAATAAACTGAGGAGCAGAGATATATATTTATGTGTCTGTAACCCCATCATCCAGTATAGTGCTTGTCACAGAGCGAGTGTTCAACAAATGTTGGTCAAAAAATAAGTGAGCTGTTGGTTGAGTGAGATACCTTCCTCATTCTGAAACAGCATTTTTCTAAAATGGATAAGCCTTCATACACATTGGTTGATATATTTTTTTTAAATGTGTTTTATTGATTACTGTGTTACATTTGTTCCAATTTCCCTTCCCTCTGCTCCCCTCCACCCTGTGGCCCCCCTCCCTCCCTTTGTCCCCCCCATTAGTCCATTTCCATTGGTTGTGCATATAGTTCTTCTCAACCTCTCTCTGTCTGTTCCATTCCCTCCTACAATGTTTCTTAATTCCTATACCATCTCCCTCCCTCTCCCCCTTCCCTTTCCCTGCTGACCTCCCCCCAATATGCTCCCCACACCTATAGTGCTTTTTCCACTCTCATTGCCTATTTAGTTTGCCTTTGTTTCAATTCCCTAGCTTCTGTTGTTGTTTCTTGTGATGCAGTTTTCATTTTAGTGTTCATAGTTTTGATCCTCCTTTTTCTAAACCAGTCCTTTTAACATCTCATATAACAGTGGTTTGGATCTAATGAACTCTTTCAGTTTTATTTTGTCCTGGAAACACTTTCTCTGCCCTTCTATTCTGAAAGACAGCTTCGCTGGATAAAGTATTCGTGGTTGTAGGTTTTGGATTTTCATTACTTTAAATATTTCTTGCCAGTCCCTTCTTGCCTGCAGGGTCTCCCTTGAGAAGTCAGCTGATAGTCTAATTGGGACCCCTTTGTACATGATTCTTTTCTTCTCTCTTGCTGCTTTTAAGATTCTCTCTTTATCTTTAACTCTTGACATTTTGATTATAATGTGTCTTGGAGTGGTTCTACCTGGGTCCAGTTGTTTTGGAACTCTCTGTGCTTCCTGGACCTGTAAGTCTATTTCCTTCCCCAAGTTTGGGAAGTTCTGCTTTATTATATTTTCACTTAATTTTTCAATTTCTAGTTCTTTTTCTTCGCCCTCTGGCAATCCGATAATCCGTATGTTCAGTCTCTTATAGCTGTCCCAGAGGTTTCTGATCCTCTCATCATTTTCCTTGCTTCTCGTTTCCTCTCTCTGTACTGGTTGACTGTTTGTTCCTTCTCTATGTTCTGGTTTGTTGATTTGAACTCTGGATTTTATTTCCTCACCATCTGTCTCGTATGTGGTTTTGTTCCTTTCAGTATGAGTGTTTTTCAATTCTTTCTCCTCTTTTTCCAGATCTTTTGTTAATTCTGTAAGCCATCTGATAACAATGGCCCTGAACTGAGCCTCTGACAGGTTTCTTATTTGTTCATCTGTCAGATTCTTCATCTGTTGCCTGGTGAGCTGCGCCACCGGGATTTCTATAGTTGTCTGCCTCATTTTGACAGATGTGTTTTGTTTTCTTGGGCTGGCTATAGGGGGCAGTGCCTGTGTACTTGTCACAACCCAGCGACCGGCGGTGATCCAAAACCTTTTTCGCTGCGCTGTGATGGCCCTTTGTCGTCACAACCCAGCGACCGGCGGCGATCCGAAACCTTTTTCGCTGCACTGTGGCCCTTTGTGGTCACTACCCAGCAACCGACGGTGGACCAGTAACCTTTTTCGCCGCGCTGTGGCACTTTGTTGTCACTGCTCAGTGACCAGTGGCAATCTGCAACCTATTTCGCAGCGCTGTGGCGCTTTGTGTGGGGGCAGGAGTCCAAGATGGATTCCTGCAGTTATTCCGCTAGGAGACCGGGATCCGTCCTCCCGCCCTCTGGGCCTCACTGTTCGGGGCGATGTGGTGGCTGCTTTTCCCAGCGTTGGGGTTGCAAGCTGCCGGGGTTTGACTGTAGCTGGGATTGCTCTCCCTCTGCTGTTAAGTCTTATGCTCTTTAAAACACCCATAAACACATATCCTTGCCTCCCCCACTACCAAACCTGGCCAGTTTTAGGAAGGTCAGAAACACTGTTTCCCTACTTTCCAAACACAGTTCAGCTTTACCAGCAGCTGCCAATCACTCAGTTCTGATTGAGGAGGTCCTTTATGTGCTGTGGTGCCCTCCAGCTCTCAATGCAGAACCGTCTGGATTCTCAGCCTCCTTATAAACTGCCTTCTTCCTGGAAACCGCATGGATCCTCTCCTTCTCAAAACCGCATGGCGAGAACCTTTAAAGCAGCTTGGAGGTCCCTTCTCCTCCAACTCACATGGAGGGAGCGCACGAGAGCGAGAGAGAGCTAAAATGTCCGCAGCTGCTTATCTATCCCTGACTGCGTCCTCTGATGCAGTGGGTGTTGCAAACAGTTCTGACTATTCACAGAACCTTACGTAGGCTCTGTCTGCTTTTTCCATACCATCCCCTGGTGCAAGACCCCTCCCATCTACCTGAGGCCTTGGAAGCATCCAAGCCATTTTGCATAAGAAAGACACTAGCCACCAGCCTCAGACATGTGGAGGCATTCTGAAAGCTGCTTCCTTCTCCCCATCCCCCAGCCGCAAACTTTGGGGCTTTTTGGATTCCCCTATTTCTGTAACAATATCAGATATATTCTTTGCAAATATTATCTCTCAGTCTGGCTTGTCTTTTCATTCTCTTATCAGTCATTCATGAGCAGAAGTTTTAAATTTTGATGAGGTCCAGTTTATCAATTTGTTTTTAAAGGATCATGGTTTAGGTGTTTTATTTAAGAAATTTTTGTCAAACTCAAGATCACAATGTTTTTTTTTTTTCCCTACATTTTCTTTTATAAGTTTTATAACTTAAAATTTTATGTCTGTGGTCCATTTGAGTTTTTATATCTTATAAAGTATGAATAAATTTTTTTTTTGTGTGTGTATGGCTATTTAATGGTTTAAGCTACTTGTTGAAGTTTACTTTATAATTTTAGAGATTTAAAATATCCCTTTAAACCCAGATGGTTGCATTTTACAGATAAGAAAACAGAGAAGTGAAGTGACTTGCCCAAGGCCACATAGCTAGCTAGTGTTAGATCTAGGCCTAGAACCCAGATCTACCAATTTCCAGTCCATTAGTTTGTTTACTATGTTGTCTTTTTATTTACCAATCTGTAGTATTTGTCAGTGATCAGGTACCCCCTGGGTTTCCTGGGGAACCCAGGGAATTAGATTCTGATTAAAAGGCATAGCCCCACTCTGCTTTTTTCTAATCACTTAACCATGTTGTAATTGTCTGGATTTCTTACACTTTCTCCTCAAACAGTACATTCCTCAAGGGTAGGGACCCAGTCTTACTGTTCTCTTTATCTCCAATAACTAGTAAAGAATTTGGCAGATGCTCAGTAAATGATAGTTGAATGGTGAAAGAGGATGGGATTTAAGATAGACAGATCAGGATTTACCATTGTGTGACTTTGGGCAACTTGCTTAACTTAAAGTTTCCTCATTTGTAAATTGGAGTAACATTATCTGCCTATGAGAATATGTTTTGGATTAAGTGAGTTAATGAATGGAGAGATAAGATGAGTGACTGGTGGTCCTTTAGACTCTGTGATTCAGTAACACAGCCTAAAACACAGAGTCACAGAATTATAAAGAAGTAAAGAACATCTCTGCCTGACTAAATTTTAATCATCTTTTGTTTGTTTGATTCCACATATAAGTGAAATCGTATGTAATCATCTTTTGGATCTTAGTTTAAAAATTATTTTTTCCAGGAAGATTCCCTTTCTACTTCTGTCCCCATTCTCCTCAGATGAGATTAGTTCTTTTTGTTAGTGCCTTAATAATATTGTATTCTTTATTATAGCACTTGTCACAATTTCCTTTTTTTATTTATTGATTTGAGATAGATAGAGAGAGAGAGAGAGAGAGAGAGAGAGAGATTTGTTGTCCCACTTATTTATACATTAATTGGTTGATTGTTATATATGCCCTGACTGGGGATCGAACTAACATCCTTGGCATATTGGGAGAATGCTCTAATCAACTGAGCTACCAGCTAGGGCACAGTTTACTTTAAAAAAAAAAGTATCATCTCTCTCCTTTTTTTAATTCTTGTTTATTCTATTATAGTTGTCCCAATTTTTCCCACTTTGCTCTCTTCTGCCCTGCCCCATCTCTACTCTCAGTCCATCCCCACCCTGTTGTCCATGTCCCTGGGTCATTCATTCATGTTCTTTGTCTTAGGTTCAGTAAGAGCCTCACAACCCCCACCCAATAAGTTGATTAGCAGGAAGTAAAAACCACAAACAATGGCTATTGAGCAGTCCAGTGAAAAGTTCCTCAAATCTTGCAGAACACCAGTAGGAGGTAGAAAATTTTTTACTCCCTTATTCTATTCTCTCCAGCAACATGCCCAATAAATCACCAAGTACCTTCTCCCAACAGAACACCAAGTGGCTCGTTGTTCCCACCATTGTTCCTGCCGTTACCCCCAGGCCAAACCAATCACTAGGCGCCCCCATAGCCTGTTCCAGTCATCTGTCCCTCCCTTTAAAACCTTGTCAGCCTGTACGCCAGCTGCTATTCTCTCCTTTGAGATAGCCCGGCAGGTTCCTCTTAATAAATCTTGCATCTCAGCTTCCTTGGTTTCGGTTTTTACTATTTCTGACATTTTGACTACTCCCTTCCCCTTCTTTCCACTATTCCCTCCCACCCCCTTTCCTCTGGCAGCTGTCAGTTTGTTCCCTGTTTCCTTGCCTCTAGCTCTGTTTTGCTCATTAGTTGTATTTTGTTCATTAGGTAGTCTTGTTAGAAACAAGGACATAGTGACTCTCAAACCAGTGAAAAGTCATTAGTAACAAAGGGCAAATGTAATTAAAGGGTCTTAAGGGCAAATATAATTAGAGGGTCTCTGAGAAGGGAGCTGACATCACTGGCATATCTACAAACCACAGAAGGGGCATTTAGATAACCGTGTTAGATTGTAACTCGGGAGTAACCAGTAATGGAGAAACGGGGAAGAAGGAGCGGGGAGGGGGAGCTAATTGCGTTAGGGCGGGGAAGCTAATCGCTCTCACTTTAGGGCAAAGAAGATAATCACTTTAGGGTGGCAATTTCAGGATGGAAAAGATAATCACTTTAGGGTGGCAATTTCAGGGTGGGGAAGCTAAGA
The DNA here is from genome assembly GCF_987537825.1 of Furipterus horrens. NCBI lineage: Eukaryota > Metazoa > Chordata > Mammalia > Chiroptera > Furipteridae > Furipterus > Furipterus horrens. Next base: position 75,841,721 of record NW_028327180.1, read on the forward strand.
CTATAAAACCAGTTTCCTTTGTCTACTTGGTGCGCACATTCTCCTGGCTATGAGGGTGCGCCCGGCTCTGCAGACTCGTGAATAAAGGCCTCGCTTTACTGCTCAAGTCCTGTGTCCTGGTTTTTATTGTGAGCGTTTCTCACAGTCTTATAAATGAGGTCATATGGTATTTGTCTTTTACCGACTGGTTTATTTCACTTAGCATAGTAGTCTCCAGTTCCCTCCATGCTGTTGCAAAGGGTAGGAATTTCTTCTTTCTTTCTGCTGCATAGTATTCCATTGTGTAGAGGAACAATAGTTTTTTGAATCCATTGATCTACTGATTGGCACTTAGGCTATTTCCAACACTTGGTTATTGTAAATAGCACAGCTGTAAACATTGGCGTGCATAAATTTTTTTGAATTGGTGTGTCGGGATTCTTAAGGTATAGTCCCATCAGTGGAATCGCATTCCATTTTTAATTTTTTGAAGAAATTCAATACTGTTTTCCACAGTGGCTGCACCAATCCGCATTCCCACCAACAGTGCACTAGGATTCCCCTTTCTCCACATCCTCGTCACCACTAGTTTGTTGATTTATTAATGATGGCCATTCTGCCCGGTGTAAGGTAATACTTCATTGTGGTTTTAATTTGGATCTCTCTGATGGCTAGTGATGCTGATCATTTTTTCATATGTCTGTGGGCCATCTTTATGTCCATTCTCCTTGGAGAGGTGTCTCTTCACGTCCTCTGCCCATTTTTTGATTAGATTGTTTGTCTTCTTGGTGGTGAGTCATGTGAGTTCTTTATATATTTTGGAGATTAAACCCTTGTCCATTGTATCATTAGCAAGTATGTTCTCCCATCCAGTCAGTTCCCTTTTCATTTTTTAAATATATTTTATTGATTATGATATTACAGTTGTCCCAATTTTTCCCTTTGCCGCCCTCTGCCTGGTACCCCCCTTCCCTCCTGCAATCCACCCCCTTAGTTCATGTCCATGGGTCCTGCATATAAATTATTTTGCTTCACCCTTTCCTATACTATTCTTAATATCTCCCTGTCTATTTTGTTCCTACCAATTATGCTTCTTGATCCCTGCACCATTTACCCATTTCTCCCTCTTACCCCTGCCAGCTGATAACCCTTCAAATGATCCTCATACCTATGATTCTGTTCCTGTTCTGGTTGTTTGCTTAGTTTGTTTTTGTTTTTTAGATTCAGTCGTTGATAGTTGTGAGTTTGTTTTCATTTTAATGTTCATAGTTTCAATCTTCTTTTTCTTAAATAAGTCCTTTTAACATTTAATGTAATAATAGCTTGGTGATGATAAACTCATTTAGATTTATTTTGTCTGGGAAGCACTTTATCTGCCCTTCTATTCTAAGTGATAGTTTTGCTGGATAGAGTAATCTTGGTTGTAGGTCCTTGCTTTTCATCACCTTGAATACTTCTTGCCAGCCCCTTCTTGCCTGCAAAGTTTCTTTTGCGAAAGCAGCTGACAGTTTTATGTGAACTCCTTTGTAGGTAGCTCTCTTCCTTTCTCTTGCTGCTTTTAGAATTCTCTCTTTATCTTGAACCTTTGGCATTTTAATTATGATGTGTCTTGGTGTGGTCATCTTTTGGTCCAACTTGTTTGGGACTCTCTGTGCTTCCTGGACTTGTATGTCTATTTCCTTCACCAAATTACGGAAGTTTTCCTTCCTGATATTTTCATGTAAGTTTTCAATTTTTTCCTCTTACTCTTCTCCTTCTAGCACCCCTATGATTTGGATGTTGGCACATTTAAAGTTGTCCCAGAGGTTCCTAATCCTCTCCCTGTTTTTTTCAATCCTTGTTTTTTATTTCTGTTCCAGGTAAATGTTTATTTCTTCCTTATGTTCCAATTCATTGATGTGAATCCCAGCTTCCTTCCCATCACTGTGAGTTTTCTGTATATATATTTTTATTTTACTTTGTACAAACTTCACTTCTTCCTTTATTTTGTGGCCATACTCAGTCAGTTCTCTGAGCATCCTGATCACCAGTGTTTTGAACTCGGCATCTGATAGGTTGGCTATCTCCATTTCATTTAGTTCTTTTTCTGGGGTTTTGTTCTCTTCTTTCATTTGGGCCATATTTCTTTGCCTCCTCAATTTGGTAACTTGCCTGTGTTTGTTTCTGTGTATTCGGTAGAGCTGCTTTGACTCTGTGTCTTGGTAGTGTGGCCTAATGTAGTAGGTCTCCTGTGGGGTCCAGTGGCACAGCCTCCCCTAGTACCCAAGCAGGGAACTCTAGGTGAGCACTTTTTGTGGGCTGAGTATATCCTCCTCTTGTAGTGGAGCCTTGGTTGCTGTTGGCAGATCAATGGGAGGGATTTACCCAGGCTAGGATTCGCTGTGACCACTGACCACCAACCTCTACCCTCCGTGGAGGATCAACTGTGCAGAGGCAGAGTGGTGGTGCTCTGACATGGTCTTAGCTGTCTACTGAGTGTACTGGCCCTGGGGTTTCCCAGGTGGTGCAGGCCAGCATCAGCCCCCACCTATTTTTTTGCCCAGGGCAACCCTTCCTGAGCTATAAAACAGTCTGAGATGTCTCCTACTTGTGCTGGAGATTCCCAGGTGAAGCCAAGCCAGCCTGGCTGGTAGTGGGCTGTCTAGAGCTCACTGAGGCCAACTGTTGCTTTTTTGATATGATTTAGGAGGTTGTGAAGCACCAGCCAAGACCAGCCATTCATATGGAAAAGGAGCTTGGGTGGAGCGGAGTCTCTGGGGATCTCCAAGGTGGGTCAAACATTGTTAGCCAGGTGAATGGAGTTTGCATTCCCACCAGCAACAGTTCACTAGGGTTCCCTTTTCTCCACATGCTTGACAGCACTTGTTACAGTACATTTTTTGTTTGTTGGTTTATTTATGGTAGCCATTCTGGCAGGTATGAGGTGATACCTCATTGTAATTTTAATTTGCATCTCTCTGATGATTAGTGACATTGAGCATTTTTTGATATGTCTATTGGCCACTTGTTTAAACTCTTTTTTTTAAAGATTTTATTTATTTATTTTTAGGGAGAGGGAGAGAAACATCAATGTGTGAGAGATACCTCTTGCATGCCCCCAACTGGGGACCTGGCCTGCAACCCAGGCATATGTCCTGACTGGGAATTGAACTGTCGTCCCTTTCGTTTGCAGGCTGGGCTCAATCCACTGAGCCACAGCAGTCAGGGCTTCACTACTTTTTTTGAAGTAAAAATAAACATAAGAGAGATTATTATTGATAGTTATATTATTAGTGACTTTTGTTTCATAAAAGTTCAAGAAAAGTTTAGAAGAAAAGATAAAACAGTTTTATTGGGCCCTGGCTGGTGTGGCTCAGTGGATTGAGCACCAGCCTGCGAACCAAAGTGTCACGCGTTTGATTCCCAGTCAGGGCACATGCCTGGGTTGCGGGCTGGGTCCCCAGTTGGGGGCGTGCGAGAGGCAGCCACACATTGATGTTTCTCTCCCTTTCTTACCCTCTCTCTAAAAATAAATAAATAAAATATTGGAAAACAAAATTACACATTACAAACGAACAGTTTTATCAGAGAAGGAAATTGGAGATCTCTTCTGAATGTTCAGAGTAGGGACCAGGGTTAGAGGAGCCTGGGTGTATGTGTTGGGTAAGGGAAGGGATAAAATCATAGTTTCATGAAAGTCCTTTCCTGCTTTCAGTGGGATGATCAGAGTAATTTTATTAATGGAAATGAGAATCAATGTATTTTTGTCAAGGGATGAAATATTACATTAATCTTAATTATGGTACTAATCACTACCTGCCAGAAGAGATAGAAAACATATCTAGGGCCTTAGCTGGTGTGGTTCAGTTGATTGAATGCTGGTCTGCGAACTTAAGGGTCGCCAGTTTGATTCCCTGTCAGGGCACATGCCTGGGTTGTAGGCCAGGTCCCCAGTTGGGGGCGTGCAAGAGGCCACCACACATTGTTGTTTTTCTCCCTCTCTTTCTCCCTCCCTTCCCCTTTCTCTAAAAATAAATAAATAAAATTTAAAAAAGAAAAAAGAAAAGAAAGCATATCTCGGGAGAGTTGACTGCTTTCTGGGCTAAGTGGCTGCAGTCCTGTACCTTAAGATTCTAAGTTTACACCACTTTGAAGTTCATTTTTATTTTTATTTTTTATTTTTCATTTTAGAGAGAGAGGGGAAGGGAGGGAGAAAGAGAAGGAGAGAAACATTGATATGAGGGAGAAACATTGACTGGTTGCCTTTTGTACACGCCCCAACAGGGGACTGAACCTGCAACCTAGGCATGTACCCTGACCAGTAATTGAACCCGTGAACTTTTGGTTTGCAGGATGATGCCCAACCATTTGAACCATTCTGTCCAGGGCTGAAGTTGGTTTTTAGATACGAGTTGTTATTTGCAGCTAGTTCTGTGAGACAGTTACATTTTATTGCATTTTGGTGTCTTATGGTGCTTATGTTGTTAATCTTTCCCCAAATAATATAACGAAGAGAATAGAAATCCTGGAGAGAAGGCAAAGACAAAGGAAAAGGGAGTGAGAAAGGGAAGGGAGCATAAAAAGAGGGAAAGGGAGAGGGAGAGATAGGTAGAGATATCTTTCAGGAGAGGAGAACATGAAGGCTAATGTGCAGAAAAAAAAACAATGGAAAAATCACAGCTATCCAGAGAAACATTACTTTTTATTCAAAAGAAAGAAGAAAGTACTGTTACATTTTAAACATACAAGTAAGTTGTAGCTCGAAAGTAGTAGTAGTATAAGGGATATTTATCAAAAGAGCTAAAGCTGGCCATGATTTAGTAGAAGTCACTGTGCTAATGGCTATTTGAACAGTAGCTTAATACCCTTTTTGAAAACAATGTAGCTGATTCTCCTATATAAATTACTCTGTGGGGATGAGGGATTTAAAAATGTTTATGATAAGATTTATGAGAGGTTTTAAAAATCTGGAGCTAATTATAAAAGTGTTACTGGTGATGTCCCTCTTGGCCTAGTGATGGAGTCATAATGACCTCTGCTTAAGATTAAAAAGTCATTCTGAAATGAAGGTTCTATCTATGTTGATCATTAATAAATTAGTTAATATGATTTTTAGAATAATTGGAGTGTAAAAGAGTTTGTTGCCTATTCTAATGGTGCTAATAGTATTGTTGGCGAAGAAAATGTGTTTTTATCATAAACAAGAGAATCTGATTTAGGCATTGGAATTAATTATAATTACAGCACTTAGTTTAAATATTAAGTTAAAACCATTCCTTTAACTTCCAATCCAGATTTATTTTGTTAGATAATTAATAAATTATGATGGGGGCTTTCTGAGTTTGCTAGTTAATTGAATAGTTTCATGGTTGAAAGTTGTAATTCCCATATCTGCAAGTGAAATTGCTTCAACACAAGGAGGTTTAGAATTGTTTTTACTAGGCGTATCATTAGTAATGACTTTTTTGGATATTCTGTTGAATAATAGCACCCCAGCCATCAGTGCTGCTTAACCTCTCTTGCTTTCTCACTCATTGTTTGCTACAAAATGGCAGCTAAATTATTTGAGTTATTCTCCGAAGGCAAAGAGCGGGGGTGTGTGTGTGTGTGTGTGTGTGAGAGAGAGAGAGAGAGAGAGAGAGAAAGAGAGAGAGAGAGATGACACAGACAGGTTTGGCCTAAAACAAAACTGGGTAGTATAAAGTTGCTCTTTTTTTTCATTCTGGCTTCTTTATGAATCTTGCCCTGTCCTCAGCCATTACCTCTCAATCTCCCACTCAAGAAGGGCTTTAGTAAAATATTAAGTGTTACCATTTTCTATATAGCTGTTGATGTAGGAGCCAATCTTAATGATCCCTTGGACTCATCTGTGTGCATAGTGGAGATGGCAATATTTTCATATCTTTCCCGAGGTGTAAAGCACCAGCAGTGGTGAATATGTACCACCAGGTCTTTCTGAAAATTTTTGTTGAGAAAACCATAAAAGAGAGGGTTTATACATGTAGACACCATAGCAACCAAGTGGCAAACTACAAATACCAGGTCATGGTGGCAGCTCATTAACACCTCATGATACCAGTCAAAGATGACATTGAAGATGTTCAAGGGCAACCAGCAGGCTGCAAAGGTCACCACAATGGAGATCAACATTGTATTGATCCTCTTGTTCTCATTGAGCCGGCTCTCATTTCCTCTTTTCCTGTCCACCTTCCCATTTCTCCTACGGAGGCAGATAATAATCTTCAGGTAGCAGATGAGGATGAAGCTCAGAGGGACACAATACTGGAGAATAAACAGGGAGGTGGTAAAGAGGAGTTGGTTCATTTTGGAGGGCCAGTTCTCTACACAGGTCACCCGGTGGGTGTAGAGGTCAGCGGGGAGAGAGAGGTTGTGGAAAGGCTCATCAGTCAGATGGTAGGATAGGAAGAAGGGAATAGACAACAGAAGGGAAAATAGCCAAATCAATGTGATACCCCAGTACGCATGAGACACATTGGGCTTCCAGCCACGGGGGTTCACAATCAGCTGATATCTTTCAACAGCAATTAACACAAGTGAGAATATGGACACAGAAATGGAGACACTCTGCACATAGGAGGTGAGTTTGCACATGGCATCCCCAAATATCCAGTGGTCCATCAGTGTGTAAATGACAGTAAAAGGGATGCACATGACACATACCAAAATGTCAGAGAGAGAGAGATTGGCAATCAATATGCTGGTGACATTCTGGGCTTCTCTGGGCTTCTTGCAGATGACAATGATGAGAGAGAGATTTCCAAAAAGGCCCACGATTAGGACCACAGTATAGGCTATGACTAATAGGAGCAAGGCTAGAGAAGGAGGTCGACAGGACTCAAAGTAGAAAAATGCAGAGTTGTTGCTCTTTACATTGGTTTTATTCGGTGCTGGATGGTTTAAGGAAAGTTCCATTTTGTCAGGGTTATGAGAAAGCTCTTCTAAGCTAACTTGTATGGGTGAATATTTTTACCACCAGTTCTTGGGAAGTACTTTGCTTTCAGGCTTCCAAGGAGTGATTAGTCGGATTTAATCTTTGATCTTTCTCTGTGCTTGATAGAAATACATGAATGACTTGAATGTGCTCTTGAAATCCTAAAAAAATTAAACACAATGCAGAATATCAATGTTAGTTCTTAACTACCTGGAGAGTTCTGTAGGTGGAACTGTGTCCCTGAGAGGACACAGAGAAATATCCAGAGGGTCTCTCTGTGTCCTTGTCTTCCTCTCATCTCAGAGTGCTTTTCCTTTTGTCTCACCAGCATAGGCTTTAGAGCTAATGAGTAAGGAAATGTGACAGCATTCTGTTAACTGTATAAGGCAGCCCAATATAAATTTCCATCTCTGTCACCTTCTGTCTTGTGTGTGTGTGCTGTGGAGGCCAGAAGTAATATATTTGGAGTTGAGTTCCAGTTGGAGCATCACAATTTGGTGTCTGTATGACTTTGGCATAAATCAATTAGTCTTTCTGCTCAGTTTTCTTGTCTGTGAAACAGGGATAAAAATGTCTGTTTGATTAGTTCTAAGGATTAAATGAGATCATGCAACCGAATTTGTTCCTTTGCCCCAACATAGAACACATAGTAGGTGTTCAATGTATGTGTGCTGAATAAAATTGTCAGCTCTGCTGCCCAGAGTTAGTCTCTCATCTTTAGTCTGAGGTGGGGGCTAGAATCACAGATCAGGCCTGGAGAAGCTACGACTCCTCCTCTTGGTACTTCTTCCACTCTCTGGAGCTGAAGCCATACTCTGCACAAGCAGTTTTTAGGTATACTGCTCAGATTCTGGAGACCAAGGCAAAGGGGTGAGCCAGTGCCTAGTGAGCTATTACTCGGAATTCACTTTATGTAGAAAGCATTCTCCAGTTCTCCCTCCCTCTAGTCCAGTGGTTCTCAACCTGTGAGTCACGACCCCTTTGGGGGTTGAATGACCCTTTCACAGTGGTCGCCTAAGACCATTGGGAAACACATATAGAATTACATATTGTTTTTGTGATTAATCACTATGCTTTAATTATGTTCAGTTTGTAACAATGAAAATACATCCTGCATATCAGATATTTACATTACGATTTATAACAGTAGCAAAATTACAGTTATGAAGTAGCAACGAAAATAATTTTATGGTTGGGGGTCACCACAACATGAAGAACCGTATTAAAGGGTCACGGCATTAGGAAGGTTGAGAACCACTGTTCTAGTCCCTTCTACTGACTTCCAGAGGAAAGGGGGGCCCCAATCCTATGGCTCAGCATAGCGTAGGGTGGTTGTAGTCAGTAGAATTATTCATACCAGGATATACAACAGACTTGGTAGTCCCTCTGCCATTCTAAGTGCTGAAATTTCTGGCCCAAGCAGGACACATTGAAAGAGGGCAAAGGGAAAAAAAAAAAAAAAAAACCCTTCAACTTGCTTTATTCTCTAGGAATTTGAGGAAAACATAAATAATATTGATAAAGGCAGCTGAGCAATAGGAATGAAAGAGAACAAACTTTTATTTGCTGTTTGAAATTACCTTGGCTTGCTCTTACATTCTCTCTGAGTTCAAAAGCTTAGCGGATTCTTATTGAAAAGAAATCACCTTAAGAATACTTGTTATGTCTGTCTGTGATTTTAACAATAGAGACCACAATGAGGAACACCATAAAAATACCAGAGATGAATAGAAACTGTTGATAAAGACAGTATGTTTTATAAAGAAAGACCCAAGGAACTGATCTATGGCTTAGATGTGATACAGTGATAAGTAGAAATAGCAAAATTAAAAAAAACAGTGATTTTTGAAATGAGGGTTTAGGGCTTGGATTGATTCAGGGATTCAACAGACCTAGAGTTTACAGGTATTAGTTGAAAAGGAATGTCAAGACAGATTTATGCTCTTTATGATGGTGAATGGACTGGAAATAGAAATGAGAAATAGAAAGATTTGATTGTTTATTAGAGAACTTCTATCAAGCAAGCCTCACTTGGAGGAAGAAAGGAATGAAAAGGAGGCAATAACTACATATACTGGTCGGTAGACTAGAATGAGCATTAGGCTTTCTGTTAGTCCTGCTGCTAATTAGCTGTTTTGATTTTGGGCAAGTTAGTCCCCTTTCCTGAGGTTCAACTTCATCTTTCAAATGAAAGATTTTTTAATGGCCTCCCTATTTTATACCTTGGTATAAGGACCAATGAAATAATATACTTAAAACATCTGATAAACTGCTAAATAATATACAAATTCAAGTGCTTATTAGTGTTATTGTCCTTGTTGAAGCCTTCAGAGAACCATGAGTGCTTTTATATCTGGTATACTGTTTCTCCAACATCAAGTTTGCTGTAAAGAGGTGGGATTGTTTTTTATCCATTTCATAGATAGAAACCAAAGTACAGAAAGGTCCAAGAGCTTAGCTAAGGCCAAACAAAAGCAGCAAAGTCTTGTGCTTTTTTTTCCTCCCCAGCCATTACACTGTCAACATGAAAGAAATGCTTCCTATGAATCTTGCCAAGATAGGTTTGAATAACAGTTTTCTCTTTACAGATGTGGAAATTCATACGGTTTTGCAGAGTTTCTAGCAGAGTGGTAATAGAGATGGGAACACGTAAACATGGGGAACCTTTGTGTTGCCCATTGTTGATCTGGGTAGTCTGGGCTGAGTGAATGGCAATCACTCACCACCCTGCAACAGCAGGTCTGCAGCATGGTAGACACCCCTTTACTCTCTTGTGTTGATTAGTAACAAAGTACAAATTAGCTCCCCAGTCTGTAAATTCCTACAGAAGCTTGAAGCTCAGAAAACTCAGAAGGTCTGATGGGCCTCATCTGCGAAGGAATCAAAGGGAGTGCTGGAGTTACATTATCCAGTGCCATCTGCACAATACCAAGAAGCTTAACAGAAAAATACCCAATGGGATTTTAAATGGCAATGTGGGATTTACATTTTACATAAAAGGTAACTATTAAGTTAAAATATTAAACACTGCCTATCTGGAAGCAAAATAATGCTAAGCCTTGATTCATAAAAAAATTCTTGGTATACATTTCTCTTTTAGGAAAGTTCATCTTTGGCTTGTTTGGTTGGAAATGACCAGGGATGTGAGACCGCAAATTACCAAGTGATATTTTGCCCCAAAATAAGTTAAGCTGATGGTAGAAGTTGGTAGTCTTCAACCTTCACCTTCATTGTATCTGTCTCATGAGGCAGATACCTTGAACTGGGTCCATTTATACTTTAAATGTAGAAGTACAATATTACATTACACATTTTTTGGTAGTTTTGTGTTTAAAAGTTTCAAGATGAACAAAATAAGAGAATCACTCTCCCAAAGTGTCTATATGCATTTATTTTTGTATCTGAATGTCTTTTTGTTAATGTGTGTCTTTTTCTATGTCTCTATTCTAAGAACTCTTTTTGTGGGGTGGGTGGGGTTAGGGGTAGAGTTCATGTGTGTCTGTCCTTTGCTTTCTCTCTGTTTTTTCTTTACCTCTCATTGTCTTCCTCTTTTTCTATCTATCTGTCTCATTCTCTTCTGTTTCCTTCTTTCCTTTTATTGCCCATAACCAAGAAAAACAAACATATTTTAGATTATCTATTATATTTAATTTGGTGCTATGGTGTTTTGACCTGGAAGAGACCCTACAGGTATTTTAATATACTGCTCTCATTTGACAGGTGTTGTGGCTTTGCAGTTAATTATTGGCAGAACAGGACCAGGGCCCAAGTCTGCTGCTTTGAGAGAATTCCGTGCTCTTTCCACTATATTTGCTACCTCCTGTTTTATATTTCTTGAGGAAATTTCTGTATTTCTTGCTCTTAATATTAAGAGCAGGTGAGTAGAACATTTTCTGTTTCTTTTATATTAAAAAAATTCTTTATGTAACTTCAGGGAGTCTGTGACTTTGTGCAAGTGAAATTTTGCACACCCCACTCCCCAAGTATGTATGTGAGGGTCCCAAAATGGGGCAGGACCACACTGCAAGCATCCCCTCAATAGAACTCTCTCCTTTTCCTTAAACCTCTAGGAATACTGATTCTGTGGCTGTGTTGATACAAATAATATCTCACACTTGTTTAGGGCTTAACAGTTTTCAAAGTACTACCCCATTCATTTATTCACTTAAGAATTAAGAGCTGATAAGGTGAGCCATCTTACTTGATCTCTGCAGCAGTCCTGTGCTTTGGATAGGAATGATACTTTAATTCTGTCTAGAGTAGGCAACTAAGTCACTGGCAACTAAGACCCAGTGACTTTCTCATGGTTGTGTAGTTATTAGCAGAGTTAGGAATAAGACTTCTACTTTCTAAACCACATGCAAAGTAATATTTCTAGTATATTTACTGTTTCATTAAAAAATCAAATTAATCTTTTGCCCTCCATGAAAGCAAATAGAACTAGAATCTCTGAAAAGATACATGTTAGAACTTTCCCTAAGAACAAAGTACTATATTAAGTAACCATAAGAAGCATCAAGAAGCAAATGCCTACTTTTTTACAGCCTTATTAAAAAGTGTAGTGCTTGCTTCAGCAGCACATGTACTAAAATTGGAATGAAACAGAGATTAGCATGGTCCCTGTGCAAGGATGATATGCAAATACATGAAGCATTCCATATTTTTTAAAGACAAAAGAAGTGTAATTGACCTGGTTATTCTACATCATGTAAACTCCTTATCCTGTTCAACTCTTCACCTATTCTAAAAAATACAATTTTATGTCTATTGCAGAAGTGTGTGCTGTCCACAAGATTTAGGGATAACATTTGACTCATCTGTTTGTTTATTACATGTACTTTGATTTTCTCTGCTGGAGATGGTTTATCTGTTTTTTCCTTCAGTTTGACAATTGCCTGAGTCCACATAAAGTATTAGTGAAAAATCTACATATTTCATCTCCCAAAGTCTAATAGTTACTTTTAAAATCAAGATAACACAGATTGTCTGAGTTGGCTTTAATTTTCTGTGAAGGTTAATGACTGAACTTGTTATTATAGGGATGTTGAGGATTTCAATTCTTTAAAATAACAATACATTAAATGTATCAAGAAAAGAGAGCTAAACTTTGCCTATGAAAATAAGTATACCAGGGTTTTAGGTTTATTTACAAACAGATAAACAGAAAGTAATTAAAACCCCATTGTGCCAATACTAGCATTTGGTGATTTCTTTTGATGATTTTCTTAAAAATGGTTTATTCTAAAGCTAGGGGGTTGTTTTTCAGATCACATAAGCAAGAAGACAGCTGGTGTGATAAGGCCTGAAAGCACGACAGTTCTGATTTTTAATAATCTTCACATATTTTAAAATGGGATTGTTTTAATATGAAATACACATTTGAAAAACACATTAGCAAGATTTTCTTTAGCATTGTAGAGGTTTGTTTCCCAGTTCTTACCTGTTGGAAATTTCTAGTTCTATTGCTATTCTTCTCATCTTGTAGATGTTTTCTTTCTTCATTTCCATGATTATTTTTCTAAGTTTATTTCTCTGCCAAAGATGACATGTTTGCTGCCTCTCCAAATCACAACATCCTCCTCTTCCTTCTTGGCTTATCTGTCCACCAGACAATCTACAGCTTCATTTCAGAGCTGCTTCCTGGAGTTGAAATCATCACACGGAGCAGAATCCAGCAGGATCTGAGGCAACTGAAGAACCAGAGGGGAGGAGCTAGAATCTCAGCCCAGTGATATTAGATGAAACTGTTTAAAAGATGTGTTCAAAATGTTACTTCCAGTCACCTTGTAGAGATGAAAATTAAAGAGCATTTTGAGAATCTGTGTCATTTTTTGGCATATATATGTATATTTGTACTTAAAAAAAATCAGCTTTGCCAAAATCAGACATTTGAATTAATTATCCCTGGAAGATTATTAGTAAACATTAGTGACTGCTCTTAGAGAATTTACTATCTGTTAAGAGACAGGTTTTATTCCTGATTTTGCTATAATTTAAAGAGATTAATAAAATCCTTTTAAAATTAAAATTAACCTCAACTTCCCAGGAAAGTATGGATTATTATATAGGATTTTCTCCAACCATCTTGAAATAGACACAACTGAGCTGCTTAAATTAAAGTGGGGGCTGAAAAGCCCTCTTCTGTATTTAAAAAATTGTTACAAGAAGGGGGCTATTCCTCATTGTTACAAAAGACTGAAAAAAAGCGAGATTTAGATTAAATACAGCGTGGGGCAAAAGTAGGTTTATAGTATGAAAAATAACATGATAATTAGTAAATAATAATACAAGGATAGCCCTGGCTGGTTTAGCTCAGTGGATTGAGCGTCGGCCTGCGAGCTAAGTGTCGCTGGTTCGATCTTCCAGTCAGGGCACATCAGAGAAGGAAAACTCTGACTCCAAAAAACCTCCGCTGCCTTGCGGCATACCTCTTCAGGGGAAAGGCTAAGGGAGTAAACCCCGACAGAAAATCCGGAGCCGGAGTCCCTAAGGCGGTTTGACGTTGTAGTCAACACCGGCAACTCCTGCGGCGCACCTGAAGCCAAGCTGTATTGACTCCGTCTTTCCCTTGGGCCCTTCAGCTGCGAAGAGAGAGGGGGTCTGCTGCATGGGCAACAGCAGACCCTCCATATCACCCTGCCCAGGCTCTGTAGCTTCAACACGGGAGGAGACAGATACCGTGTCACTCCCGAGTCGGACTGCACAACCATTCTCGGCGGTGCAGATAGACTCTTAAGAAGCTACACCATCGTCTCTCGAGACGGACGGCTGCCGATGACAATGAATACAAGGATAGTGTGTTTCATGTTATCACAACTGTAAACCTACTTTGCCCCACCCTGTATAAGAAATATTTCCTTATAGTGAGAGTGAAGGCTTTGAGAAACAGGGTTGTGGAATATCAAGTGTGGTTGAAGATATTTTTGGCATCACTTATTGGATAGACTAGCAGCATTTAGAAATATTTCCTAACCCCAGGATTCAATGATGGATCCCCAAGTCAATTCTGTTTCCCGACCCCATACACTAAAATAACTAATAAAAACCCAATGTTCCTAGGCAATCAACAACATTGAAATTGTGTGTCTGTGATTTACAGACCCTTGCTGAGCTGGGCGGAGGAAGTGGCAGAGTAGAAGGGAGTGTGCACTACAGGAGTGGCAGCCAGTCTTCTCTATAGCAACTTAAAGAGCAGGTGTGGTCACAATAGTTCAGGACCCATGCTTCTTCATAACCCAGTCACTTTTCAGTGCTATCTCCATTATTTTCCTGTTTGTACTTGAAGTATAGAGAGTAGCAAACTTTGGGAGACTGTGAGGCTTGTTGAAAAACAAATTCATCATCATCATCGGCAGCCGTCCGTCTCGAGAGACGATGGTGTAGCTTCTTAAGAGTCTATCTGCACCGCCGAGAATGGTTGTGCAGTCCGACTCGGGAGTGACACGGTATCTGTCTCCTCCCGTGTTGAAGCTACAGAGCCTGGGCAGGGTGATATGGAGGGTCTGCTGTTGCCCATGCAGCAGACCCCCTCTCTCTTCGCAGCTGAAGGGCCCAAGGGAAAGACGGAGTCAATACAGCTTGGCTTCAGGTGCGCCGCAGGAGTTGCCGGTGTTGACTACAACGTCAAACCGCCTTAGGGACTCCGGCTCCGAATTATTTCATACATAAAATACTGGCAAACACTAACAGTGACCACAGGGTTGGTGGATACTAAGAGATCATCTTAGTCGTATGTGATGTTGGTGAAGATTTTGAGAAGCAGGTTAAGTCAGACAGAGCTGGCTCTGAACCCAGATTCTCTCCCATAGTACCTAGCTGAGTCACCTTAAGTTTCTCTCTGAGTTTTTATTTATTTATTTACTTATTTGCTATTTCATTTTTATTTTTAACAAAATCATATATCCATACAGTTTAAAGTGTCAACTTCCTAAGACACTTTTTAAAAAAGTAAGCAGCCTTCTTATTTATGACATGTAAATATTGTGCACATCTGAGCTCTGTGTGGCATATTGTGATTACTTTTATGCTTTTGTATAAGCTTTTGTGCTTCCGAAATTTTTATATAAATAAACATATATTTACAGATAAATGTTTTAGTTTTAATTAAAGGTACTTCTCATGAATTCATCCCCAGATCTTTCCCCAATCCCGTTCTCTTTGTTTTGTTGGTACTATTATATTCCTTTACTGTCTATTGGGCAAGATTTCTGGAGGCAGAGGAGACAACTGTGATTGAGCCACTATGATTAAAAGTCAGCTCTTGGCTCTCTCATGACTTCACTGTTTCTTTCAGAAAGAAATTGTTTTGCAGGCTATTTCTAAAAGTGTGCATTGACTTTGGAACTCAGTAAATTCAACAACCAATCTCTCCTGAACTGGATACCTCTTCTGTTTTGTGACAGATCTCTGGGTGAATGCCACTGGATAATTTGTTCCCCACTTAGCTCTTTTACTTGTTTGTCCTCTGCAGTATTGATTCTTTCCATTAATTCTCCTGGGCAACTTGGTGTCCGGGGATGAGGCGTCAAGAAACATGAAATGTCCTAGGAAGACAAAAATGGGGTGTGGGCCACGTGTGAAACAGGGGTGGCCGGTTGCTGCCCCACCCCCCCATAATGGTAATTTTCCAGTTCACAAATTCCCTTGGTAGTCGAAGAGAGCTTTTCCATCTTCACCTGTATTTTGGTCAAACCATCCAAGGTGGTCTGCAGCTCCTCGCACAGCACCTCGAGGTCCTGACTGTACTCTGGGGGCCTCTGCTCTGCACATCCATCGGTGGCCAGGCTGCTGCTCTCTAACTCCACCTTGTCCTCACTCAATAAACTGATTTTCGTGTTGGCGATATTATTTGCAGTAGCAAAGCCTGCATCATTGAGGGTTTCCCATTTCTGGATTTAATTATGACAGTCGGCTGCATTGTCCTTAATTTTTCTCGCTCTGACAGATAAGACAGGTTTTTTGGGTGTTGCATTTCCAAGAATCTTTGCTGCCATGTGGTGTCCTGATATCTCCGGAAAGAGTCTCTCTGAGTTTTTTATTCCTTTTTTATAAAGTGAATATTGCCATCTATCTGGCAGGATTATTTTGAAGGTTAATGACAGCACTTAGTTGATATTCAATAAGTGGTAGTTATTATTGTTTTCTTTTAGAATTTCCCTTAGTAGAAGTATATAATCCAGGTTAAGCAGAGTTAATTGTTTTCTATTCCTGCATTCTTTCCCAAAGAAAGTCTAGAATGAATATGAGAAGTTGAGAAATGGTGAAATCAGGGGTGTTTTTTAATTTGTTTTTAATCCTCACCCAAGGATATGCTCATTGATTTTAGAGAGAGATGAAGATAAAGAGAGAGAGGAACATCAATGTGAGAGAGAAAAGTCGGTCAGCTGCCCACCCTATGTTCCCTGATCAAGGACTGAACCCTCAACCCAGGCATGTACCCTAACTGGGTATCAAACCTGCAACCATTTGGTGTGCAGGATGACACTACAACCAACTGAGCCACCCAACCATGGCCGTTTTTTAATTTTTAATAGGATGATGGTATAATCCTGTGCTGTACTTATTGGTGTTAAAATTTAGTGAACATTAGGGTTTTGTTTGTCTCAGTTAAAAATTCACTGTTTTAATTACAAGTTAGTTTATAGGCTAATAGCCTTGAACAGTAGGCAATGTAGTTGATAAAAGTGTCCAAAGAGAGAACTAAGTCTCTGATTACTCCCATCCCATTATGTTATTTATTACTTTTCGTTATATAGGGTAGGGCAAAAGTAGGTTTATAGTTTTGAGTACACAAAACACAGTTTATTCTTTTATTATTATTTATTAATTATTGCATTATTTTCCATACAAACAACTGTAATCCTACTTTTGCCCCACCCTGTATAGATTTTTAAGTTATAACCACATTTGTCTTTAAACCAATATGCCTTCATAAGTATAAACTAAAACATTAGGTGATTCTCTTTGCCCTGGCTGGTTTAGCTCAGTGGATTGAGCGTCGGCCTGCGAGCTAAGTGTCGCTGGTTCGATCTTCCAGTCAGGGTACATCAGAGAAGGAAAACTCTGACTCCAAAAAACCTCCGCTGCCTTGCGGCATACCTCTTCAGGGGAAAGGCTAAGGGAGTAAACCCCGACAGAAAATCCGGAGCCGGAGTCCCTAAGGCGGTTTGACGTTGTAGTCAACACCGGCAACTCCTGCGGCGCACCTGAACCCAAGCTGTATCGACTCCGTCTTTCCCTTGGACCCTTCAGCTGCGAAGAGAGGGGGGGTCTGCTGCATGGGCAACAGCAGACCCTCCATATCACCCTGCCCAGGCTCTGTAGCTTCAGCGTCATCGCAAGATGTCGATTCAACACGGGAGGAGACAGATACCATGTCACTCCCGAGTCGGACTGCACAGCCATTCTTGGCGGTGCAGATAGACTCTGAAGAAGCTACACCATCGTCTCTCGAGACGGACGGCTGCCGACGAGGTGATTCTCTGAGTCCATACTTTTAACAATTTAGGGAAAATCAAGATTGAGGAGTGTCTTGAAAAATATCAGTAGTATCTGAACTCAAAGTCTCAGTCATCTGTGTTACAATTGATAGATTATACCAGAAGCTTCCTGATCTTTTTCTTACCCTGCTACAGCTGTCTTTACCTCTGTCAAGGACTCTATTTTGTTAACGCCTCTCTCATTACATGTGTTTAAAAAAAAAAAGAGAGAGACACAGCTGTTATGATTAACCTACTTGAAATGTTTTTTTCCCTTAGATTTCAGTAGATTCTTGGTGACCTATTTATTTAATAAGCTTAGAGTGTCACCTTAAGACCTGGGAGAGAGGGACCCCTACCCTGAATTTTGTACTTAGGGGGCCCATATATCACAAATATTAAAAAAAAAAAAAAAGGTTGTTTGGGATCCAGCACTTCATACTTGCAGACTACAATTTGTATTCCAAATATTTACTGTAATGACTTAAACCATTTAGGCCCTAGATACACTTCTCTCTTCATTACTTTTCCTATCCCTTTGAAACAAAAAGTGATTATGTCTGAATGCCATGAAGGTTATGGGCTATTGATGTTGGTTATGGATACTGCTTTGGAGTATAGGGAGGATTTGAGAGGTGCAGAAGTTCTTAGGTGAGAGAAAAGTAAACTAATTAACAGCATAAATGCAATAGAGTTTTTCATAATGAATTATCATTTTTCAGTACTGCTATCTTATTTTCTTGTTTCTCTTTGTATTTCAATTTGTTGTTCTACTCAGAAGTTAGGGTGATGTTTGTAACAGTGGTCCGTAGCAGCTGAGGAATATTTTACAATATTGAACAATTTGTGTTACTCTTAAATTTTATATATGAAGGTCTAGAGAACATATGTGATGTCAATTGTTGACATAGACAATATTGGGATGAGCCTTGAACCCTAGAATTATGCATAGTTCTATTTTTGTAAAAATACTCAATAGAATTCAATTGCTTTTTAAAAAAATTGCTTGAGTTTCAACTTTATTATAATACTTTACTTAAAATTTTGATTTGTTAATTTTAATTTGTATATTGCTTTTTTATGCTGTGCAAAATGGTTTTAAAATTTTTTTTCAATTACAGTTTATATTCAATATTATTTGGTATTAGTTTCAGGTATGTAGCATAGTGGTTAGACATTCATATACTTTATAAAATGTTCCCACTGTTATTTCCAGTATCCAACTGGCACCATATGCAGTTGTTACACTATTATTGACTATATTTCCTACACTGTATTTTATATCCCCATGACTATTTTGTAACTACCAATCTGTGTGTCTGTTGCTTTTTAATTTTATAGATAATTTTGGGAAGTTTAGAAAAAGATAATGTTTGAAAACAAGTATGGCCCTGGCTGGTGTGGCTCAGTGGACTGAGTGCCAGCCTGTGAACCAAAAGGTCTCTGGTTTGATTCCAGTCAGGGCACATGCCTGGGTTGCAGGCCAGGCCTCCACTTGGGGGTGTGCAAGAGGCAATCGATTGCTGAATCTCTCACACATTGGTGTTTTTCTCTTTCATCTTCCCTGTTCCTCTCGCTAAATAAATAAATAAAATTTTTGAAAAAAAAAAAAAGAAAACAAATATGAAAATAATATTTGACTTCACATTTAATATTGGGTTGGTCAAAAAGTTTGTTTCTTTTTTCTGTAATATGCCTCTAGGAGTGCTTAGTTGTCTTTAACTTCACTTGAAACTATTTTGTTAGACTGTATTGTGACAGCTTTCATATCAGTGTGCATTAAAAAGAATATCAAAATTGGTGAATTTTTGTGTAGCCATTTTAATATTGAAGATGGAAGAAAATATGCAACATTTTCAGCATATTATGCTTTATTATTTCAAGAAAGGTAAAAATGTAACTGAAACGCAAAAAAGTTTTGTGCAGTGTTTGGAGAGGGCTACTGTGACTGATCGAACCTGTCAAAAGTGGTTTGTGAAGTTCCGTGCTGGAGATTTCTTGCTGGATGATGTTCCATGGTTGGGAACATGAAGTTGATAGTGATCAAATCGAGACATTAATTAAGAACAATCAACATTATACCACATGAGAGATAGCCAACATACTCAAAATATCCAAATCAATAAAGTTATTGGTAAAAATGAAAAATGTGTCTTTTATTTTATGGAAAATGCTAAACAGACTTTTTGGACAACCCAATATTTCTTTTTGTGGCAATATCTTCAAATGTTATATATTTTGAATAAATTACTTTTTATTTTTAATCTTTTAGATCCTTACTGGCAATATAACACAGATTACGAGGAAAGCTTGTTTATAACCACATAACTAGTGATTTTGATGAAATTAAGGTAAGAAAATAAATTTTATGAAATACATTGTAATTTATGAATTATGTATGTCTAGTTTATTATTCATCCATACATTGCCAGTTCATCAACATTATATTCAGACATATACCATAATACTTAAATTCAATTGTCTTTATTATTTTGCCAACTTTTAGTCAAATAAAAATCATAGCTTTACACATTTTTAAAAAAATTCTGTCAAGTTATGTGGATCAAACATTTTATTTTAGACTGTTTTATAAATTTCAAATTTTTAGAGATATGGTATGGGTCTTCATTTATACTCTTGCCCTAGATACTGCAAATATTAGGCAAGAGTCTGCTTAAAAGCATCTTATTTTATTTATTTTAGGGTTTAATTATTTTAAAGTAAATATTTTTTATTTCAAATGTAAGAAAATTATTTTTAAGAACTTGGGAAATAGTATGAGGAGGAAAATAATCTGCATATCACCTCTGTATTACAATCAATTTTAGCATTTTAGAGAATTACCTTCATCAAAATGTGTCTTAAATTCGTCCTTTTCTCTTTCTTACTACTCTACTCACTAGTCCACACCATCCTCATTCGTCACCAGTACTAAAGCAACAGTATAGCTATTTGTCTCCCTACAATTTCTTTTATCTCCTAATCATTTCTCCACACTGTATCAAAGTGAATTTTGAGAAAATAGAAATTACGTCATTCCCCTTATTTGCATAACACCTTTCAACAGTGTCTTAATTACAATTCTCATACAGTCAGGATTCTTTAGTATTGCTTACAAAGTCTTATATGACATAACTCCTGTCTATCTCTTCAACTTGATTTCATAGCTTTTCCTTTCCCCATAATCAATCAAGTTCTTCCCAACATTGGTTTTAAGGAGTTTCATTAGAGGACAGGGGTATCTTCTTCGCTTTGCAGGAAGAACTCTGTGAGCTGGTGGCTAGCTTGATTGTTAAATGACAGCTAAATTAATCTTTTATTTTTTGACAGTGCCTATTTCTAATTTTTAAATATCTTTTATTTTTTGAATTTTTATGAGTTTGTTTGAGCCAAACTTACAACTTGTGTTAGGGAGCAAGATCTCAGACGATTTGGAGAATAATGTTTTGTAACTTCTTTTATGCATTTGAAAATCAAGGAGGTGGGAGAAAAGCAAGGTGGGGATTGGATTACAGGATAGTTAACAAGATTATGTGCTCTCTTGAGGGTAGTCATGGCTTATTTTCAAAGGCATGATAATAACCTAGATGCAGAGAAACAGTGGACAGGGCTTTCTTAAAACAAAGATGAACTTTTTACTAAATAAGTTATATGCCTGAGGTGTGACTATTCACCATGACTTGTCCAGTTAGGAATTTACAAGCAGATCAGCCTGTAAGGTTACTTTCCATAGAACCCCCATCTTTTTTTCCATCCATCGTTCCCATTTTTGGTCATAGTGCCTACTTTTATACCAGTCTTATAGGATCCCATCTTGTGTCTCTCTTTGATGATGGCTGATCAGGTTTGGAGGAGGAGGATGGAGGTAGGTATGAGAATTGGTAACATAAATCAGGAGCTATTTCAAAGATACTATTCCTTGAACAATAATAATCCATTTTATGGATAGAGCATAATTTTACAAGTTTCCTATTGATGGTCTTCTCCATCTCCCTATTACAAACAATGCTATTTTATAAACAACCTTATTTGTGGCTAAATATTAGACCATATTCATTTCTTGGCATTATCCTAAGTAACTAACCGTCTGAGACATAATGTTTGAATATGTTGGATATATCCTCACATCTAGTCATACAATGCTATGGCAAATATGTCAAAGCAAAAAAAATCTCGAAGAGAACTTTTTACTAGACTTCCATTTTGAATGTTGAGGTCATTTAATTTCAAATATTTCTTTCATCTCTGTAATCCTTGGGTATTCCTCAAAATATAAGTCCCTCCAGACAATGTGCCCCTCCTGCACCTTCTTGTCTATATCATTCAGAGCATCACATGGTGCTTCTCAGATAATGTGCATATTCAGTTGATCTTTAGTCAAGGATTCTTTATTTATGAATTCACTTACTCACTAAAATTTATTTGTAACCCTCAAATCAATACTCGCAGTATTTGTCTTTTTGTTTTGCTGATAGTTTCCTTTGCTGTGCAACAACTTTTTAGTTTGATGTAGTCCCACTTGTTTATTTTTTGTTTCCCTTGCCTGAGGAAATATATAAGAAAGAATTTTGCTAAGAGAAATGTCAGAGATTTTACTGCCTATGTCCTAGTAGTTTTATAGTTTCAAGACTTGCATTTAAGTCTTTAATCCATTTTGAGTTTATTCTTATATATAGTGTAAGAAGGTGGTCCAGTTTCTTTTTTTTGCATGTATCTGTCCAATTTTCTCAACACTATTAATTAAATAGACTTTTATTCCATTGTATGTTCTTGATGCCTTTGTCATATATTAATTGACTATATAGGTATGGGTTTATTTCTGGGCTCTATTCTATTCCCTTGATCTACATGTCTTTTTTTTTTTTTTCTCCCTCTTCCCATTTTGCTGGGAGTTTTCATCATAAATGAGTGTTGTACTTTATCAAATGCTTTTTCTGCATCTATTGATATGATCATGTGTTTTTTTTTTCATTTTGTTTATGTGGTGTATTACATTTATTGACTTGCGAATATTAAACCATCCTTGCATCCTTGATATGAATCCCACTTGATTGTGGTGTATGATCTTTCTAATGTGTTGCTGGATCCAGTTTGCCAATATTTTGTTGAGGATTTTAGCATCTATGTTTATCAATGATATTGGCCTGTAATTTTCTTTCTTTGTTGTGTCTTGACCTGGTTTTGGAATTAGGGTAATACTGGCTTCATAGAATGAGTTTGGGAGTCTTTCCTCTTCTTGGATTTTTTGGAATAGTATGAGGAGGATAGGAGTTAGTTCTTTCCTAAATGTTCTGTTGAATTCACCTGTGAAGCCATCCGGTCCAGGGCTTTTGTGTGCCGGGAGTTTTTTTATTACTGCTTCAATTTCACTAGTTGTTATTGGTCTATTCAGGCTTTCTGCTTCTTCTTGATCCAGTTTTGGAAGATTATATGTTTCCAGGAATTTGTCCATTTCCTCTAGGTTGTCAAATTTCTTGCCATACAATTATTCGTAATAATTTCTTACAATCCTTCGTATTTCTATGGTATTGTTGTGATTTCTCCTCTTTTGTTTCTGATTTTATTTATTTGGATCCTTTCTCTTTTTTTCTTGATGAGCCTGGTTAAAGGCTTGTCAATTTTGTTTATCTTTTCAAAGAACCAGCTCCTACTTTTGTTGATCTTTTGAATTGTTTGTTTAGTCTCTACGTCATTTAATTCTGCTCTGATCCTGATGATTTCCTTCCTTCTACTCGCTCTGGGCTTTGCTTGTTGTTCTTCCTCTAGTTCTTGTAGCTGTAGGGTTAAATTTTTTATTAGAGATTCTTCTAGCTTTTTTAGGTAGGCTTGTATTGCTATGAACTTTCCTCTCAGGACTGCTTTTGCTGTATCCCATAGGTTTTGGGTTGTTGTGTGTTCATTATCATTAGTTTCCAGAAACTTTTTAATTTCTTCCTTGATGTCATTGTTAACCCATTCATTATTTAATAGCATGTTATTCATTCTCCATGAGTTTGAATGCTTTTGAGTTTTTTCCTTGAGGTTCATTTCCGATTTTAAGCCATTGTGATCTGAGAAGATGCTTGATATAATTTCAATTTTCTTGAATTTGTTGAGGCTTGTTTTGTGTCCTACCATGTGGTGTATCTTTGAAAATGTTCCATGTGCACTTGAGAAGAATATATTTTGCTTCTTTGGGGTGAAAAGTTCCATATATATCGACTAAGTCCATTTGATCTAGAGTGTTGTTCAATGCCTCAATATCTTTGGTGTTTCTTTGCTTCGAAGATTTGTACATTGTTGACAATGGGGTGTTAAAGTCCCCAACTGTGAATGTGTTGCTGTCTATATCTTACCTGGAGTCTTTCAAAATTTTCCTTACATATTTGGGTGCTACTTAGTTGGGTGCGTATATGTTTACAAGGGTTATATCTTCCTGATGGATTTTTCCCTTAAGTATTATGAAATGCCCTTCTTTGTCTCTTTTTATGGTCTTTGCTATGAAATCTGTTTTGTCTGATATAAGTATTTCTACCCCAGCTTTTTTTTCATGTCCATTTGCTTGAAATACTTTTTTCAATCCCTTCACTTTCAGTCTGTGTAGATCTTTTGTTCTAAGGTGGGTCTCTTGTAGACAGCATATATGTGGGTCATGCTTTCTAATCCATTCAGCTACCTTATGTCTTTTGATTGCTGCATTTAATCCATTTACATTTAAGGTTATTACCGATAGGTACTTACTCATTGTCATTTTCCCCCTTTGTACTTGTGTTCCTCTCTGTCTCTCTCTCTTTCATCATCTTCTTAAAGCAGACCCTTTAGCATCTCTTGCAATGCTGGTTTGGTGGAGATGTATTCTTTTAGCCTTCTTTTGTCTTGGAAACTCCTTATTTCACCTTCCATTTTGAGTGAGAGCCTTCTGGGTAGAGTATTCTTAGTTGTAGGCCTTTGTTTTTCATTGCTTGGAATATTTTTTTGCCATTCCCTTCTGGCTTGTAGTGTTTCTGCTGAGAAATCTGATGATGGCCTTATTGGAACTCCCTTGTATGTTATTAGTTGTTTCTCTCTTGCTGCTTTTAGGATTCTCTCTTTGTCTTCGAATGTTGCCATTTTAATTATGATGTGTCTTGAAGTGGGCCTGTTGGGGTTCATCTTCATTGGGACCCTCTGTGCTTCCTGGACTTGCATGACTCTTTCTCTCCTTGTGTTAAGGAAGTTTTCTGTCGTTAGTTTTTCAAAGAGGTTTTCTATCCCTTGCTCTTCTTCTTCTCCTTCTGGAATTCCTATGATACGGTTATTATTACATTTCATGTTGTCCTGCAGCTGTCTTAGAACCTCTTCATTCTTGTTCAGTGTTTTTTCATTTTGTTGAACTGTCTCGGAGTTTTTGTCTACGTTGTCCTCCTGCTTGCTGACCTGATCTTCTGCTTCCTCTAGCCTGCTTTTAATTCCTTCTACTGTGTTCTTCAATTCAGAGATTGTATTCTTCATTTCCTCCTGGCTCTTATTAATAGCTTCTATGTCCTTTTTAATGCTGGTGCAATTCTCAGTAAGTTCCTTGTAGTTTCCCTGGAGTTCTTTGTAGTTTCTGCTGAGCTCTTTGAGCTTCTCCATAATCCATGTTTTGAATTCCATATCTGATAGTTTGCTCCCCTCTATTTCATTTAGCACTCTTTCTGGGGATTCTACCTTTCCTTTCGATGGGGGGTTGTTTCTCTGTCTCCCCATTTTTGTGACTCTTATTGTTTGTTGGTGCTTCTTAGAATAATCTGCACTTCCTGATCTACATGTCTTTTTTAATGCCATTAGCATGCTGTTTTGATTACTATAGTCTGTAGTATAGGTTTTTTTTTAAAAGACTGTATTTATTTATTTTTAGAGAGAGGGGAAGGAAGGGAGAAAGAGGGAGAGAAACATCAATGTGTCTCTTGTGTGCCCCCAACTGAGGACCTGGCCTGCAACTCAGGCATGTGCCCTGACTGGGAATTGAACCGGCAACCCTTTAATTTGCAGGTCAGCACTCAATCCACTGAGCCACACCAACCAGGGCTGTAGTATAGTTTGATTTTAGGTAGCATGAAACCTCCAACTTTGTTATTCTTTCTCAAGATTGCTGTGGCTATTAGGGGTCGTTTATAGTTCCATATAAAGTTTTGGATTATTTGTTCTAGTTTTGTGAAAAATGCCATTGGTATTTTTGATAGAAATTGCATCAAATCTATAGATTGCTTTTGGTAGTGTGGACATTTTTGTGACGTTAATTCTTCCTATCCATGAGCATGGCATATGGTTCCATTTATTTGTATCTTCTTCAATTTCTCTCTTCAGTGTCTTACAATTTTCTGAGTACAGATCTTTAAAATCCTTGGTTAAATTTTTTCCTATATTTTTTTATGTAATTGTAAATGAGATTGTTTTCTTAGTTTCTCTTCCTGTTAGTTCATTTTGGTATATAAAAATGCAGCCAATTTATGACTCTATTTTGTATTCTACTACTTTACTGAATTCATTTATCAGTTCTAATAGGTTTTGTGGAATCTTTAGAGTTCTCTATAAAGAGTATCATGTCATCTGCAAATCATGACAGTTTTACTTCTTCCTTTCTAATTTGGATCCCTTTTATTTCTTCTTCTTGTCTGATTGCTGTAGCTAGAACTTCCAGTGATAAAAGTGGACATCCCTGTCTTGTTCCTGATCTTAAGGGAAATGCTTCCATTTTTTGCTCTTTAAGTATGGATTTGTTTTATATGACCTCTATTATGTTGAGGTATGTCCCCTCTATTTCTACTTTGGCTGAGAGTTTTTAATCATAAATAGGTGCTTGATTTTGTCAAAAGCTTTTTCTGCATCTGTTGATGTGATCATATTATTTTTATCCTTTATTTTTTTCTGTGGTATATCACATTAATCGATTTGTGGATATTGTACCAACCTTGCATCCCAGGCATAAATCCCACTTGTTTATGGTGTATGATCTTTCTAATGTATTGCTGAATTCGGTTTGCTAATATTTTGTTGAGGATTTTGGCATCTGTGTTCATCAGGGATATTGACCTATAATTTTCTTTCTTTGTAGTGTCTTTATCTGGTTTCAGAAATAGGACAATGCTGGCTTTGTAAAATGAGCTTGGGAGTCTTTCCTCTTCTTGAGCTTTTTGGAATAGTTTGAGGATAGATGTTAGTTCTTTGAGTGTTTGGTAAAATCGCTTGTGAAGCCATCTGGTCCAGGACTTTTGTTTGTTGGGAATTTTTTCTCATTATTGCTTTGACTTTGTTGGTTTAACTGGTCTGTTCAGATTTCTCTTTCTTCTTGATTCAGTGTTGGAAGATTGTATGTATCTAGGAAATTACACATTTCTTCCTGATTATTCAATTTGCTGTCACATGATTGATTGTTCATAATATTTTCTTACAATTCTTTGCATTTCTGTTGTGTCAGTTTTACTTCTATTTCATTTCTGCCTTTATTACTTCGGTCTTTTTTTTCTTGATGAGTCTTGTTAAAGGTTTATCAATCTTGTTTATATTTTCAGTGAACCAGCTCTTGGTTTCATTGATCTTTTGTATTGTTTTTTTAGACTCTATTTCATTTATTTCTGCTCTGACCTTTATTATTTTCTTCCTTCCACTCACTCTGGTCTTTGTTTGTTGTTGTTTTTCTAGTTCCTTTAGGTATAATGTTAGATTGTTTATTTGAGATTTTTCTGTTTCTTGAGGTAGACCTGTATTGCTATGAAATTCGCTCTTAGGATTGCTTTCAATGTGTTCCGTAGGTTTTGGGTTGTGTTTTCATCTTTATTTGTTTCAAGATATCTTTTGATTTCTTCCTTGAGCTCATTGTTAACCTATTCATTGTTGAGTTAACATGTTATTTAGCCTCCAGGTGTTTTTGTGTTTTTCAGTTTTTTTTTCTTGTAACTGGTTTATAATTTTTATACTATTGTGATCAGAGAGGACGCTTGAAATTATTTCAGTATTCTTAAATTTATTGAAACTTATTTTGTGGCCTAACATGTGGTCTATCCTAGAAAATGTCCCATGTACACTTGAGAGGAATCTATATTCTGCTTTTTCGGGGTGAAATGCTCTGAAAATAATTAAGTCCATCTGGTCTAGTGTATCATTTAAAGCCACCATTTCCTTGTTGATTTTCTGTCTGGAAAACCAATCCATTGATCTCAATGGGGTTTTAAAGTCCCCTGCTATGATTGTATTACTGTCGATTTCTCCCTTTATGTCCATCAATGTTTACTGTATATAAGGTACTCCTATGTTGGATGCATAAATGTTGAAAAAAGTTATATCCTCTTGTTGGATTGCTCTCTTTATCATTATGTAGTATCCTTCTTTGTCTCTTATTATAGCCTTTGTTTTAAAGTCTATTTTGTCAGATATAAGTATGGATATCTTGTTGGTTTTTTTTCATTTTCATTTGCATAAAATATCTTTATCTATTCCTTTACTTTTTGTGTGTATCTTTCATTCTGACATGGGTCTCTTGTAGACAGCATATATGTGGGTCTTGTTTTCTTATACATTCAGCTACCCTATATATTTTGATTGGCACATTTAAGACATTTACACAAGTGACTATTGATAGGCATGAGTTTATTGCTATTTTATTTTTATAACTATATCCCTCTGTTTTTTTCCTTCTTTTTCTTACAGTTGACCCTTTAATGTGTTTTGTAATACTGGTTTGGTGGTAATGGATTCCTTTACCTTTTTCTTGTCAGGGAAGCTCTTTATCTGCCCTTTGTTTATACATGATAGCCTTGCTGGGTAAAGTGGTCTTGGTCGTAGACCTTTGCTTCCATCACTTTGAATATTTCGTACCAATCCCTTCTTGGCCTGAAATGTTTCTGTTGGGAAATGAGCTGACAGTCTTTCAGGAGCTTCCTAGTATGTAACTATCTTACCTCTTAGGGTTCATTTCTTTTGGGACT
This sequence comes from Furipterus horrens, assembly GCF_987537825.1. Taxonomy (NCBI): domain Eukaryota; kingdom Metazoa; phylum Chordata; class Mammalia; order Chiroptera; family Furipteridae; genus Furipterus; species Furipterus horrens. The sequence goes on from NW_028327180.1 coordinate 75,870,034, forward strand.
TTTTGCACTTCCTGGGCTTGTGGGTCTTTTTCCTTTTCCAGATTAGGGAAGTTTTTGGTCATTACTTCTTCAGATAGGTTCCCAGTCCCTTGCTCTCTCTTCTCCTTCTGGTACCCATGATGTAGATGTTGTTACACTTGAAATTATCCCTTAAGTCCCTTATATTATCCTCATTTTTAATTTTTAAAAATGTATTGATGGGAGAGAGAGAGAGAGAATAGTTGATTTGTTGTTCGACTTATTTATGGATTCATTGATTGATTCTTGCATGTACCCTGACTGGGAATCAAACCCACAACCTTGGTGTATTGAGACAATGCTCTAACCAACTGAGCTACCTGGCCAAGGCTTAGCCTCATTTAGAAGTTTTTTTTCTTTCTGCTACTCTGATTGTTTTCTGCTAGTTTTTCTACTAAATAGCTGATTCGATCCTCTGCTTCACCTAGTCTGCTGTTGATTCCTGGTAGTGTATTCTTCGTTTCAGATATTGTATTCTTCATTTCTGACTGTTGCCTTGTCTATCTGTGGGACTGGCCCTCAGGCTGGCTGACTGAGGTTGAATCCAACCACAGTGTATGTGTTGCTATGTGGGAATTGACTCCAGGAAGTGGAATTCATCCCAGCACGGTCTGATGCCTGCTGAAACCTTGTGGAACTAATTGGGTCATGCTCTGATGTGGTCTGAAGCCAGGCATAGGGTATGTTAGTTCTGGAGTTTCTTGGGAGGTATACTGGTGCAGATCTATGTCAGATGCTGCCTCTAACTAGCCCTGGGCTACCAGTTAGGAACTCCAAAGCTATCCACAGTTGGTGGCTGCCTCTGCTGGACCTGGTTATGCATGAGGGAGGCCAACCTGTGTACTGAGGCCAGGCTCCACCAGTTCCAAGCTGGGGCAGGTCAACAAAAGATCCAAAGCACCCTGGTACTGCCTCCACTTATTTGCTGCCTGTTAGGCTCAGCCAGTGAAAGAGCCTCTGGTAGTATGTGAGTTGTATGAGGCAAATTCTGAGTCATCAGGTAGGGTTAAGTGGTGTTCACTAGGTTGATAGATTCAAACTCAGTGCTAGTGCTGGGTCTAAGGCCACTCAGCAAAAGTTTCAGGGTACACCAAGGCAACTGCCACCTGCCTGGGGACTGTGGACCTTTGTGGTGGGGCTGGGTCTCAGGGATTTGTCAGGGTTTGGCCAGTAGAGTTTATCAGGCTGAAACAGATTAGGATTTGGCCACATAGAGGGAAGGCTCTGCATAGGAATGGTGGTGCTGACTGGCTGCCTGGGAAAAAATGGCCCTGACCTAAAGCCACAGAACTCAGTCTCTCCCTGTACATTTCTGACGTCCCCTGAGTCTGTCTGGACCTCCTTGAGAGCCTTCCAAGAAAAACCACAGTGCAGGCCCAGGCTGGTCTAAACCAGTTGACTACTCTAAAGAGTGAGCTTGGTAGGGCAGGGCTACAGTGAGTAGGCAGGATGGAGCTGGTGCATCTCCTCAGGCTGATGCTGTGAGCCTAGCAGTGGTGGTGGGGCACACGGGAAAATCGGCCCTCACCCTAAAGATACTACACTCAGTCTCTTTCTGTGTGTCTCTGACATCCTGATTCTTCTGGGACCTCCTCAAGAGCCTTCCAAGAAAGTCTGCAATATGGGCCCAGGCTTGCTGCAGCTAGCTGATTTCTTGGCAGGGTGGGGCTGTAGGGAGTCAGGAGGGTGGGGCTAGAGGATTCCCCCAGGCTGATCTAGGAAAGATGGCATCTGTGGGTAGTGTGGGAAAGGGGCTGTGCACAGGGACATTGGTGGCTGTCCCTCCAGCCCTTTCCCTGAAGCCACACAATAGAATCTCTCCCTGTATGACTCCAGTCTGCTTTGAGCTGCTGTCCCTCTGACCAGGGTGAGTGCCCGCAAATGAAATTTAATGTGCTGGTCCTTTAAGAGGGTACCTGGGTCTTATCTCTCCCTGGCAGGTAGAATCCCTGCTGATTTTCACAATCAGGTGTTATGTGGGCTACTCTTTCTGGCACTGATGCTCTAAGTTGGGGAGCCTCACATGTGGTTGAGACCCCTCACTCCTAGGAAGGGCTTTTGCACCTGAAACAGTCCTCCAGACTTTTAACTACTGCATGTGGGTGCGGGGCCAGCCCTTTTCACATCACTGCCCTTCCTACCAGTCTTGGTGTGGCTTCCTTTGTATATCCTTAGTTATAACACTTCTGTTCAGCTCATTTTCAATTGGTTCTTCAGGTCACAGAGTGGGGGAGCTGATTAAAATAAAATAAATAAAAAAACAAGTATGTTTTAGAGGAAGAATTATACATTAAAAATAACACTAGCATGGATCAAAAGAGTCTGTAACTGTTGCCCCCAATGTTCAATGGGAAGGAAACATACAGAGAAAGCTACTGAGTTCCCAAAGAGGGCATATTTCCCAATGATGTCTTCACAGTGACCAAGAATAACTGAAAAAGAAAGTCCTGCCAGAGTGTAGAACTGAGGGCTGTGATGAACCGTGAAATAGGAGTCATTCCTGGTAGTGAAATGAAGACCTTTTCAAGAAATATTGCCCCTCCCCAGAGTAGGAACTCCTTGTAATTGTCTAGCCAGTGGGATTTTATAATTGTGACTTCAACTTTCTAAGTGGGAGTATTATTATAATTATTATAACCCTATTTTACTATTATATATACATATATTGGGTGGGGCAGAACAGATAATGTGTATTATTAGTTTGTAAGGTACCTAGGTTAAAATGAACCTCATGTAGATCTGATATAGAGATGAACACATATCATTCAGATGTTGTACTTTGTGCTCAGAGCAATGATTATGTGGGATTTTAGGGTTTTCTGTCTTGAAGAGGAGGTAAATATACTTGTATGTGATGGAGGGACTGAATATTTAATAAGAAGGGTGGGCTGTGATAGACTTACTATTATTATTCATAAAATGTGGCACCCTTCCATTCAAGAGGGTTGTACTTGAAATGTGAGCAGAATTGACGTATATCACCTCTTGGCAGAAGATTGAAGAGTCAGTATAGCTTGGCCACACTCTCTTTCCCTTCTCCCATGACAAACATTAATATTTCATATAATGGTTTATCTGTCAGTGTTGGTCCCATAGCAAAGAAGATGTGGGTCAGTACTGCAGCTGACCCACAGTGAACATGGAGAGAAAGCATAAAACAAATATTCATGATTATAAGCCATTGAGATTTTGGACTCATTTATAATTGTCATATAACCTAGCCTTCCATGACTAATACAAGTAGTACAACAGTGTTTAAAGAGATAAAATGCAAGCCTAAAGATAAATGCAGGGAATAAGCAATTATAAAAAGGAACAAAAAATATTTGGAAAAGAACCAAATAGAACTTCTATACATGATGAATAAATAACTTAATAAAAAGTCAATTGAAGGGTTTGACAGAAGATTGAACACAGCTGAAGAAATGAGTGAACTAGAGGATAGATCAGAAGATATCACCCAGAATGCTTTGAAGAAAGACAGAAAGATGGAAAATATGAAGAGGGATTAAGATGAGTGGTGAGTAGAATAAGAACATTTATCATTCATTTAATTGGGATTACATAAGGAAAGGAGAGAAAGAATGCAGCAGAGACATTATGTGAATGTGTAATGACTAAAATATTTTAGAATGAATTAAAGAAGCTCATCAATCCCAAATAGGATAAATAAAAAGAAATCCACCCAGGACACATCATAAGACAAATAAGAGGCAAAGAAAAAAAAAAAATCTTAGTAGCAACAGAGGAAAAGAGTAGATTACTTTCAAAGGAGGAACAGTTGGAGTAATAGTTAGCTTCCTAATAGCAATAATGATGAAGAAAAAGGGATTCTTTCCAAGTTGAGGGTTATTGACACAACAAGAATAACCTGAGGGTTTCTGGATTTGGCAACCAGGTTGATGATAGTATTCTTAACTGAAGTAGGAACACACGAAAGAGAAAGTGGAAGATGGTGAGTTTAGAGTGGGACAAGTTGAGTTTGAGGTGCTTGAGGGACAGCCAAGTTGGGATGACCAGGAGGCAGCCATTAAGTTTCTTCAGAGAAGTCAGGGCCAAGGCGTTAGGTTTTCGTTTTTTGATTTTTTTGTTTGTTTTGGTAGTTTTCTAAGCTAAAGTTATTCTTAGTTCTTTCTGACTTTGTTAATTTGCCTAACTATTTTGAGTTCATCTTGGCTATGTTGTCTTGATAGACATTTTTACACGGTTTCTCAAATATCTGGGGATAATTGTGAAATTGATGTTTGGAAGCCTTTAAAAATGAGGTACTTTGCTAAGATGTTTGGATTTGCCCTCTATCCAGAAGGCTATACTTCTTCAAGTATAAAAAAAGGTGTTTGTTTGTTTTTTTTAATGTAGGAATTTGTTCTCTGCTCTTCTCTGCCATCTTGTGGCATGTAAATGGAACATCGCATTTGAAAGGAAAAGAAGGAATTTGAGCTATTTTGAAATATGTAACTTATCAAAGAGAAGCAACATATGGCTGTGTGATTATGATTCCAAACTTGGAAACCACCAAATCAAAGCAATAGTTTTAGGACATGGAAACTTGTTGGTAGTGTTTTCTGGATTATCACCCACTCTTCTCCTATGTCCCCTTGCCCTGCTTCAAAAATCTGGTATTTTCCACCTCATATGTAGTGCTAAGTAAACTAAATGATCAAAGTTAAAAATTTCCTTCAGCACTTCTTTTACTTAAATCAGTGTTGGCTTTATGACCTGTACAGATGTGTCTTCTTTAGCTCCTATCTGGGCACCTTCTCCTCAACGGTGTCCATGTCCTAATCTCCAGACGTGTGAGTGTTACCTTAGGTGGCAAAATGTACTTTATAGATGTGATTAAGAATGTTAAGGACTTTGAGGTAGGGAAACTATTTTGGATTATCTAGGAGGGTTCGTTCGGCAGCCGTCCGTCTCGAGAGACGATGGTGTAGCTTCCCAAGAGTCTATTTGCACCGCCGAGAATGGCTGTGCAGTCCGACTCGGGAGTGACACGGTATCTGTCTCCTCCCGTGTTGAATCGACATCTTGCGATGACGCTGGAGTGTCCTCTCCAGTGAAGCTGAAGCTACAGAGCCTGGGCAGGGTGATACGGAGGGTCTGCTGTTGCCCATGCAGCAGAACCCCCCTCTCTTCGCAGCTGAAGGGTCCAAGGGAAAGACGGAGTCAATACAGCTTGGCTTCAGGTGCGCCGCAGGAGTTGCCGGTGTTGACTACAACGTCAAACCGCCTTAGGGACTCCGGCTCCGGATTTTCTGTCGGGGTTTACTCCCTTAGCCTTTCCCCTGAAGAGGTATGCCGCAAGGAGCGGAGGTTTTTTGGAGTCAGAGTTTTCCTTCTCTGATGTGCCCTGACTGGAAGATCGAACCAGCGACACTTAGCTCGCAGGCCGACGCTCAATCCACTGAGCCAAACCAGCCAGGGAGGGTATAATGTAATCATATTAGCAAGCCTCTTTCCTGGTTGCAGCCAGAGGGAGAGAAAGAGACTGAAAAAAGCGATAGAGGTAGAGATAGAGATAGATAGTGATAGAGAGAAAGAAGATGGGACAATGAAAGAAGGAGCAGGAAAAATTTGAGGTGTTGGAGGAACTGCACTCACCATTGCTGGCTTTGCAGATAGAAAAAGGGGGCCATGAGCCCAGGAATGTGAGCAGCCTCTAGAAGAAAAGTTTCTATTCTAGAGCCTACAGAAAAGAATGAAGCCCTTAATTTTATCCCAATGAAACGTGTCAGACTTCTTACCTGCAGAACTGTAAGATAATAAATTTGTGTTGTTTTAAGCCACTAGGTTTGATGTAATTTGTTATGGCAATGATTGAAAACTAGTGCAAGCCCCCACCCCATGTTTTGGTTAGAATTTGGTCTAGAAGCCTAGATTGGGAGGAGTTCAGAACTAGCTGGAATGGAGCCAGTGGAAAAGCTAGAGAACACATGGTTGTGAGACCACCCATTCTGCATCTCCACCCCTCCTACTAGTTTCGATGTAGTTTCTCCTTTAATTCTGTAGTTGTAGGACTTGTATTCAGCTCAACTTCCAGTGGTTCTGAATGATGGTTGTTTTGTAGTTTAGTTGTAAATTCATGTGGTTGTGAGAGGAGGCGAGCTGTTTTTACCTATGCTGCCATCTTGACCAGAAGTCTTCTTTATTCTCCTTTCTTCCACTAAATTTCTACATGTTGGAGTACCCTAGGGCTCTATCTTGAGATATCTTCTCTGTCTACACACTCTTGCTATGTTATCTTAACTCGTGTCTTTGAATACTGTGGGCAAATTATTTCCAAATTTTATCATTAGTCCTGACCCTTCCCTGATCTCCAGACCTCTATATCCAATTGCTTACTTATCAACTCTTCTTAGAAAGCTAATGGGGATTTCAGACTTAACATGTACAAAACAGAACTTACGATTTTCACCCACAGACCTTCCTCCCCTCTCAATCTTACAAATTCCAGTAAATGGAATTGCTGTTCAACCAGTTAGCCAGAAACCTCTGAGCCATTCTCGATGATTTTTGTTTTCTTACACCCTATATTAAATTTATCAGCAAGTTACTTTTGACTCTTCCACCCCAATGGATTTGAATTTATCCACTTCTTTCATGTTTCCTACTACTAGCCAATTCCCAGACATCATTATCTCCTCCTAGGTCTACTGTGGTAGACCCCTACTGGTTTACTTGATTCTCTTCTGTAGTCCATACTTCATATAGCAGCCAGTTATCTTTTAAATTTTAAGGTATCACATTATATTAGTTCCTTGTTTAAAATCCTCCAGTGGTTCCTATTGCTCTTAAAATCTGAATTTGTTGGCCTGGCCTGTAAGATCCCGTGCAACCAGCCTTTGTCAGATCTCTGCCCTCATTTCCTACCACTCTTTTCCTGAGTCAGTAATATTCAGCTCGTTGCCCTTCTTTCTTTCGTGGGACTTTTACACTAGCTTTTTCCTCTAAATGGAGTGTTCATTGAACCTGTAGATTTCTTTGGATAATACGGGCATTTTAACTATTAATTTTTCCAATCACGAGCACAGAATATTTTTCCATTTATTTTTGTCTTCTCCAGTTTCTTTAATCAATAACTTACAGTTTTCAGTGTACAGGTCTTTCCCCTCTTTTGTTAAATTATTCCTAGGTATTTTATTCTTTTTGATGCAGTTGTAAATGGGATTTTCTTCATTTTTCTTTCTAAACATTTGTTAATTGACTGACTGAATGAATGATTTTGAACTCACTTCCAAACTGAATTCTGAATCAGGACAAGACTTATCTAGGCAAAGAAAGGAAGAAAAAGGAGCCAGAATTATCCAAAGTGTGTTTCAAATGGATTATAGGTATGCAGGAGGTGTTAATCCCCTCAGTTCTTGATATGCTCAAGGAACAGCACCAAAAGCATTCATCCCTATGCTGAACTCCTCAGAAGGTGTTCATGATGGAGCAGTGTGTGACCACAAGCTCCATCATTCCTGCTAATAGCAAATATTTTGAATGATATCTGGTATTTGCTGCTTTGATGCAAGGTGCTGAGTGTAGCCCAAGTAAACATCTACCAGCTGGACATGCATTTCAGGAGCCAGCTGCTGCTTATTGAGGACAAGGGAGAGTGGAATCAATGGAACACATAATGATCCGGGAATACCATTAAGTGTAGTGTACAGCTGGTCTGAAAGATGAAGAGAGAGGCTGGGCAGGAGTTCCTGGTGGGCACAGCTTGGGGTGGTAGCCCTGAATTACTGTATATTGGGTGCTTCTGTCTCTGCAGCTGAGATACACTTTTGGTGGTATCAAAGGGTAAATATTATAGTATAGACTGCAAATAAGAGCCTCTTCATTATTTTAACATTCTTGATTATGAAAAATTTGATTGTATTTGTTTTGTTTTTTTTAAATAATTTATTTATTTTGTTTTGTTTATTTATTTATTTATTTTTAGAGAGAGGAGAAAGGAGAAAGAGAGGGAGAGAAACATCACTGTGTGGTTGCCTCTCACTCACGCCCCCAACTGGGGACCTGACGTGCAATCTAGTCATGTGCCCTGATTGGGAATCGAACCAGCGACACTTGGCTCGCAGGCTGATCCTCAATCCACTGAGCCACAGCAGCCAGGGCTTGATTGTATTTGATATGCTTTCATATTAGCACAGGAAATCTCTAGCACTCTCCTCCTCTGTCAGTAATCTCCATCCACTGGACTTCTCTATTCCTTGGAACCTTTACACTAGCTGTTCCCCTCTGCCTAGAATGCTTTCAATTACCCATAAGAGAAAATGCAGAGGTATTGTATTTTTAAAGTATAAATTCAACTGTGGTTCATTTTTAAAGTATTATAAAAATATTTAAAAATTTCATTCACCTAACCATGAATACATTTTCTTGACATGGCGAATGTAAAAAACTGAAGAGATTAGCATTAAAAATCTTGATCAGGAATTGCATGTGGCCATTTTAATTATAAAACCAGTCCCATTCCTCCCTACCTCCCTCTCACCCAAGACAATACAATAAAAAAAAACAACAAACCCTTAGGCAGGGCTGAGCAAGGTAGGTACCTGCATTGGAATGTGGAGGATGGGGATGGGAAGGCTGCATGGTATGGGGTATCAGAGCCTGAGTGGAGTGAGAGGAAGTGTATCAGGGGGAGGACATAGCAGCCTATCTGATTGTTGGGAGCTTGAGAGAGGTAAGGAGATTTTCTGCACAAAATGGTGGTGACAGTAGCAGGCAGGTATAAGGTTGCTGGAGCATGAGTGAGGTGAGGAAGGCATCTAAGTTGGCCATGGAGTGCTAGCTAATTGTTGGAGCCTATGAGGAGTCAGGAGGGTGCTTTTAGCCTGGCACCATCTATCAGAGCTTGATTGGGGTGTGGTGGAACTGGCCTGGCCTGGGGTATGGAAACCCAGCAGGATGAGAGGGACGTGGGGCAGCAGTGATGGGCTGCCACTGTATGGAGTCTGGACAGGGTAAAAAGGACATCTTTGTGAAAGGATCGTGGGCAGGGTGAGAACTGATTACACACAGGCAGGGTTGAGCTAATAATATTAGTAAATATATTGAGAATAATGGGAACCCGGTTTTTCATTGTCAGGGAAAAGAGTTATAAATATGGAAAAGGAAAAAAACTAGAATGAACTCTGTGGTATTGGGTTGGAATTGGAGGTAGTGGTGTGAACACATGGATTGATTGGTAGATAGATGTAGAAATAAATATAGACATAAATGCATAAATTATATACATGTAATATACATGTATACATAAAGTACCATATGTATGTGTACATACATATATTCTCTCTCTTTGTCTGAGAGCAGCAACAAGCAACAATGAATATATCCAGTGCCCATACCTTCATTTCTAAGTAGCATACTTCACTAAAAGGAACCAAAACTCCTTAGAAAAATAATTGATTCCAGGGCAGGGGAAGTCCAAGATGAACCTGAAATATATTTTTAGGCTAGCAAGTAAAAAGGGCTCAATGAATTATGGGGACATGTCAAAAGAACAGAGAAGTCAGTTTGAATGAGCTCCCAGTAGCCAAATCTAGGATACTTAGGGCATCAAAATATTGATAATAGCAAACTTTAACCCATTGAATAAAATAGGAAGCCATGAGTCCAAATTGATATAAACAAATGGATAAATAATTGGGGGAAAGATAAAGGTAGAAAGAATGATTGAGTTAGAAAATTACCATTTCAGAAACATACTAATAATTCAACCAAGAAGCATCAATGAATAGTAAAAACGAGTAGATGAAACATTGATGAGGAAAGAGATAATATGTAGTCTCAAGGCTACATTTTCAACAGGGCTCAGTTGGGGCATAGCCTTGCAAAAGAAAAAAGGTCACTGGTTCAATTCCCGATCAGGGCAGATACATAGGTTGTGGGTTTGGTCCCTGGCCAGGGCGTGGATAAGAGGCAACTGATCGATGTTTCTTTCTCAAATCAGTGTTTCTGTCCCTCTCTCTCTCCCTTTCTTCTCCTCTCTCTACAGTCAATAAGCATGTCCTTGGGTGAAGATTAAAATAAATAAATGAAGTATTTTAATGTCTTATTAAATATCTACTGAATTTTTTTCAACAGGGCTCATATAGATACCCCAGATTCTTTCCAGTTTATCCATGTGTATTGTACAAATATTATTCTTCTTTGTGCAAAGGCCTGGAGCTCAGAGAGCATGACTTAGGAGAATTGCAAGGAGTTCAGCATGTCTGGAAAGTGTGGAATTGGTGGTGGGTCAGCTGTCAAGGGACACGACATTAACAATAACCTCAGCTGGATGATGGTGCCATTCACTGACATAGGGGACATATGATAATTCACTTCTACAGTTTTGACACTGATAACTGACAGCACAACTTTAGCAAAGATGCCCCCAACTCTTAGGGACAATTATTTGTCTAGAAATTGTCTGATGATGGTTCTTGACCTCAGAATTCAATCAGAAATTGCCCTAAACTTGTGCCTGTAAGAGGTACTCCTCAGAAATGTGTAGAGAAATGGAGAGGGTAGTCTCTGTCATATCTACTTTCAAATCATTTCACAAAAAGGACACCTTACAATAGACACATGCAATAAGATAATTTATTGAACCATTAATTTGTTTTTTGCTCCCACTGTTTTCCTGCCCTATTCCAAGAATGCTTTTCTGGTTTCTTTGAGCTTTTGTTCAGCTGGGCCAAAGCAGAACTCACTGAAGGGCTTATGCTAGGTGGTCCCAGAGGAGAGAGGAAAGAGCAAGAGCCCGGGAGGGAGAGTTCACTATGGATACCTCAAAGAGTGATTTATTTGGAGATGGAGAGTTCCATGGAGTTAGCAGCGACCAGAATCCAGTCCCTCTGTGCTGTTCCCTTGTTACCCTCTGGGGATATGGCCTGTCCTCAGTGCGGAATGGCTTTGTGGTATAGTGGGAACCTGAAACTTTGGTGTTAGGATTCCTGGTCATGGTAAGGAGCCCCAGCTTGAGCTAGGAGGCAAGTTTCAGGAAGCAGCAGAGCCAGATTCCTGCAAAGGACTAGGTGGCCTTAGAAGAAAAGCTTATCAGCAGAGACAAATCTGGACCAAAGATCAGAGGGCTGTCTCTAAGTATTCTGGACCATGTAAATGCTTAGATATAATGGGACTCATTTTTGGTGAAGTCTTTGCCCTAGAGATGGAACTTGACCCTAGTATTGACTGAGGTTAAATATTCCTCAACCTGAGGAGTGGGGGTTTAAGATGAGATTTAATTTGATAATAGAAAAAATATGATATTTCATTCACTTATAATTATGAAGTAATTTTCATATTCACCATATACATTTATGGCTCTCAAAATCTGGAAGAAATTATTTACACACCAAAAAACTTTTATTTTCCAAAAAAATTCAGCGTAAGTCTTTAATTGCATCTTTTCTGTGAGAGAATTGAGATATTTCAGTTTGATATATGCTTCTAGAAATTAATGCCAGATGAACTCAGGATGCCTCAACAAGCTTGGGTTTTTTATTCTTTACTCTAACCCAGAAGCTGAAGTGGTGGGAAGGAAGGAACAAGCTAGTCGGACATTTGCTAGACAAAGGAATCTTTCTGTTTTGTCCCCTTTTCCACTGACTTGGGAGTGGGAGCAGGTCTAGCGTGAATACCAGTTTAATTCCAGTTTTTCTGAAGCTTTATCTTCTAGATGCAAAATATCATTCAAATACCCAAACCTCATATTTCTTATAATCTTAATTTGAGCCACAGAGAAGGAAAACTCTGATTCCAAAAAACCTCCGCTGCCTTGCGGCATACCTCTTCAGGGGAAAGGCTAAGGGAGTAAACCCCGACAGAAAATCCGGAGCCGGAGTCCCTAAGGCGGTTTGACGTTGTAGTCAACACCGGCAACTCCTGCGGCGCACCTGAACCCAAGCTGTATCGACTCCGTCTTTCCCTTGGACCCTTCAGCTGCGAAGAGAGGGGGGGTCTGCTGCATGGGCAACAGCAGACCCTCCATATTACCCTGCCCAGGCTCTGTAGCTTCAGCGTCATCACAAGATGTCGATTCAACACGGGAGGAGACAGATACCATGTCACTCCCGAGTCGGACTGCACAGCCATTCTCGGCGGTGCAGATAGACTCTTAAGAAGCTACACCATCATCTCTCGAGACGGATGGCTGCCGACGAATTTGAGCCAGGAGAAATTGAGCCCTGAGATTTCCTTTGGGACAGGCTGTCAGTAGACTTTGGATAAATGATGCCTGAAAGAATAGAATGATGACCCAACTCCTGCTTTAACAGTCTTTTTATTTTCTAAATAAGAAAGCCCATACAGAAACTATATGAGCAAGAGTGTTGTGGGCTAAGCCATGTGTGAAATAGCCAGCTGACCACAGATTAGAAGTTGTGACCCTGTTGCTGTCTCTCTGCCCCTAAGCTATCATTTCAACTCTCAGGGCCACGTATGTTACATCAAGTTTTGGATTGGATGGCCAATAATAGGTCTTTCCCTACTCTATTATTGTGATCCTAGAATGTAGAATATGTAAATTATTTTATCGAAATACAGAGTGACAAGGAGCCTTATCTTAGATATAATGGGACTCATTTTTGGTGGAACTTTTGAATGTGCCAGTAAGATTTTAATGCTGTGATTTTACAAAACCATGCTCAAAACCTTGTGATGAAACTTAGAGAATGTATATATTTTGGCTGGATACAGTAGATAATCATATCAGAGCTTGGTGAAAAATAAATCCTCCCAAACCAATGATGGGAATTAGCAAATTATTAGAATTTGAACTAAATAATATACAACTTTAATCCTTGAAAGAAACCCCGTTAGTTGATACTGATGAATGTAAAGTGCTTAGTATGTTATTTCAGAAGCTGAAAAATAAATAATATTTAGAATTTTGGGCAGCAAAGTAAAATAGGTTTTAGGTAAATCAGGTTGTGCACATAGCTAATGCCAAACAAATCAATGCCATATATACTGAGAGATTTCAGCCAGTGATTATCATACGGAATAGGTTTCTCAAGGAATACGTGATTCTTGGTTTCATAGCTGCTAATTTCATCATATAAATATTGGGTAATTATTTTTATATTTTTATATTGTTGTCCTGGTTTTAGTTGGAAAAATGTAGTTTTCTTTCTTTAATATTAATGTGCTGAAATTATAATAAATATAATTTAAAATGTAACTAAAAATGTTTAGATCCTGAATGATCCAGGAAAGTTTTATACATAATCTGAACTCACTGAACTACAACAAAATACCACTCTTGCAGCTTACTGAGTAGACTAACCTGTTCTTTGCTCTGTTCACTGTATACTTGGAAATGAGGAAGGACCAGATTCCTGAGGACTCAGAATGTATATGGTGGTATGAATGTTGCTTCACTCACAGGTTTGAGTATAGAACACTTCACAAATTAAATCTCATTCTGAGTTGCCATTTTTTAGGTTGATGGCATTTGATCTCAATTAATGCAAATTATTTTTCTTTCCTTTTTTTTCTTTTTTAAATGCATAACTAACATTTATTGAATGCTGTTTCTGGGCCAGTTTTTGTTCTAAGCAGCTGACCTGTGTTAACTAATTTGATATGTTCTATTTTTCTTTTCTGTTGTAAGTTAGGAAAAGAAGCTTTGTAAGTTGTTATGCACATTGTCAAATAACCACAGGTTGAAACAAGAAGTTGAAAATGTACTTAACAGGTACAATTAAAAACTTGATTTCACATTGATTTGCTGAAGGAAATACTCAAAAAATTTGAGGTTCTCACTGGACTAAGTAAAAACAATGCACTAAAAATATAAACTTTTAGGGTAATATAAATAAAAGCCATAGAATTCAAAACCAAAAGTTATGTAAATTTAAGGAACATAGTCCTGTCACCCTGTTACAGAATTTATAGGTAAAGTCACTAAATCTGGTATAATTTTGCCTAGAGAGATCCAGTCAAGATGTGTATAGGCAGCTTTGCAGTTACAAATGAGTGAGGTCTCATACTTCTGAACATGGACACTGAAAGCACTTCTTTTCTAGGTGAATGTATTAGTTTTCTAGGACTCTCATAATAAAGTACCCAGACTGGTGGCTTAAACAACAGAAATTAATTTTCTTGTAGTTCTGGAGGCTCGAAGTTCAAGATCTAGGTGCCAGCAGGGTTGAGTTCTTCTGAGACCTCTGTTCTTGGCTTGCAATTGGCCACTCTCTTGCTGTCTTTTCACATGGTCATCCCTCTGTGCACATGTGGCCTTGGTGTCTCATCCTCTTCTTCTTTTTTACCTGGAGTTTTTTCTTTTTTTAAATTTTTCAATTACAGTTTACATTCAATATTATTTTTTATTAGTCTCATCGTCTTATTATAAGGACACTAGTCCTGCTGAATTAGGGCCCCACTCTAATGGCCTCATTTTAAGTCAATCACCTCTTTACAGACCTTGTCTTCAATTACAGTTAAACTCATTAGTACAGGGGGCTAGGGATTTGACATATGAACTTGGGGGTAGGGGAAAAATGCAGTTCAGTCCATAACAGGACCCTAACTACACAAAGATATTCTTGAATGTTATAAAAATTTGACTAAAAAAAAAAAAAATCAAGGTTGCTTCTTTCTGGAAATAAAGATGGCCATAGTTTTACCTTCCTTTCTTCCTCAGTTCTTTTTCTCTTCTCCAATTTTCTCTCTCTCTCTTTCTTTTGCTAGGTATAATTTAGGAACATTAAAGTACACCCTTTTTAATGTGAAGTTCTGAGTTCTGTAACCACCACGTTCAATGAGGTTTTTGTAATCAAGCTTGCAGGAGGGATGGAACCCAAGGTTGTCTAAATTTGTTATATTTTTACTTTTTTGTGTGTGTGTGTTTGTTGGTAGGTTGACACACCAATAAGCAAGGCAAAGCCAAGAAACACATCAGGGAATGACGTAAAAGGTAAAGTAGGTAAAAAATAAAAAAAGTTTGTCTCCCTGAATGATCTGAGGGGTAGGAATACATCATTTAAGTGTTCATATAACACTGTTTATTCACTTAACCAATCTAATATCTGAAAACAATATAACATCCAATTATTTTACATTTATTGTGGCTTCCTGAACATCTCTTCTATATGTAAGTCTTATACTAGACAAACACCTCTATGAAGCTTTCCTACTCAAGAGAAATTAAACCCACAATGGATCCCCAATTAGGTGATGTGGAGGATTACTTTTAAACAATGTAAAAAAAAAAAGAACCTGTTATTTTAGAATTTATAGTTTAGATGGGAAAATAAGTTATGGTTTTATTCTTTTTCCTTTAGAAATTCATCTTTTATTGTTTTAAAATTTTTGGGGTGACTCTAAAATGTATTTTCTAAAGTCTACTCTCTCATCTGAGTTATAGTCTTGGGCAGCCCAGTAAACATTGCACCATGAATCATCTTAAACATTTACGACTGTGTTCATCATCCCCTCGACTCTCTCCAAAATAGTTTGTCTTAGATTTTCTAGTTCTCCATTGCTGCATTTTAGGCTGCCAGATTTCAATCACTGGAATGCTTTTCTTTCTTTCCTCTTTTATCATCATCGAGTAGTCCTGACATATCTGATTTGTTTTTTGGTAACAAGGTAAAGCTTCCTATTGTCCTCCTCTTTTTTCCAGTGATACTTAACCATTGTATATATCTTTCTTATTTATTGCCTGCTTCTTCCCACTAGAACATAAGCTCCATGGTGGCAGAGATTTTTGTCTATTGTTGACTGTCATATTCTCAGTACCTAGTATAGTATTTGTGAGATAAACTGAGCACTTACTATGTGCCAGGCAGGCACTGTGCTCTGCCTCCAAACCTTGTAGCCTATCTATATACCTTTGGAATAATATTCAAATTCAATCTGAAATTCATGACATTCATAATATCAAAGATCCTCAACTGATCTTATCAGTCTTGTATCAAAACCTCCTGCTCCAGGCAAACTAGTCTGAACATTCAGTGCCCCTCTGAAGCTTGTAGCTGTTTCCTCCAGCTTTTGCCCAGATAAACTCCCTAGGGAAAACACCAAACGAACTTTTTGGGCAGCCCGATATGTGTTTATGTGTTTCCCATTCCGTTATTAAATACCTTTAAAAAGCTAATGTTTTGCCCTGACTGGTGTGGCTCAGTGGGTTGGGCATCCACCCACGAAGTG
Source organism: Furipterus horrens (assembly GCF_987537825.1). Taxonomy (NCBI): domain Eukaryota; kingdom Metazoa; phylum Chordata; class Mammalia; order Chiroptera; family Furipteridae; genus Furipterus; species Furipterus horrens. The sequence continues at coordinate 75,886,186 of NW_028327180.1, forward strand.
AAAGGCTACCGTCCCATCCCTGTCAGGGCACATGCCTGGGCTGCGGGGGTTCCTCGGGTTGGGGTGCCTGTGAGCGGTAACCCATCGGTGTTTTTCTCCCTCTCTTCCTAAGAATAAATAAATCTTAAAAACACCACCACCACCACCAAAGAAACCAGCTTTCGTTTTGGTTGGGAAGAAAGCAATGTATAGGTAACGTAATTAAACCTATAAAATATATTCACTGAGATAAAATGCAAATGTCTGCTGTCCGAGGGAGCGAAGTGAGACTTAAAGGGCGTCTTATGAAGGCTTCACGGGTGGCCTCGGTTGTAAAGTCTGAAGCGGTTTTGAAAGGCACACTGCTGTCCTTCAAATGGCCTGGGGCTCGCTTTTGCGCAGGGCCACGTGCCGATGTTTTAGTTTAATCGCGCGTCGAGCCCACAGTAAATGGCTAACCGCCTTTCCCAACCAGGCCTCTACCCTCCATCTTTGTGTCGACGGGAGGGGCGCGGATGCCAGGTGTAGCGGCCCCGTCGGAACGTGGCGGGTAAATCCAGGCCCCCAACCCCAACAGTCAAGTTTTCAAAAAGCCCGCGCGTGGCGTCCCAGGCCGCATCCGTTGGACCGGACCCCAGAGCGCCCCTGCTCATCGCCCTCCCCAAATCCCCAAGCCCAGGGCCGGAGTAGGTGTGGGGGTGACAGACAGGCTCCGCAATGGGGGGCATCGGGGCCAGAGCGCTCCAAGGAGCGCGCCCGTTCAGCCGCTGCGGAAAACGGAAGTGACTGGGAGCGGATCGCAGTGATTGGCTGGATTGACATGCCTCTCAAGGGGCTGGCGCGAACGCCACTGCAGAGTTGGGCGAGGGGACACGGTAAGGGGAGGGGTAAAAATTACTGGGAACAGCCGCGTTGCTGGGGGGAAATGAATCGCGGAAGTGCGCGGAGGGCGGGGGTAGACCCTTGTCAGGGTACACTGTAGAGCTTGGGAGTGAAAACGGGGCGGTAGAGGTGTGGCAGAGCTGAGAAGACCGAGCGCTTGAATAGGCAGCGAAGGGCGGAGAGTCCGTGATCGAGAGCGGCGCTGCGGCGTGGTAGGCGGGACTAAGAAGAGCAAGGCGGGGATTGGCGGGCAGCCCTGGGCCGCGGTACGTCGGCGGTGACGCATGGCTCGGGGAGGGTGCGCGCGCGTTCAGCGGCCTCTTTGTGTGGTGCCTAGATAGGGGAGCGGAGGTGGTGGTAGCTGTGGCGGTAGTAACGGCCTTGGTTGTCTTTCAGTTTTCTCAGCTCGTCCTCTAGCCGGCACCTCTCCCCTTCCCTCCCCCTTCCTTTTTTCCTCCTTCCCTCCCCTTCCCTCCTTCCCTTCCCCGCCGGTGACCGGCGGTGGCGGCTCCAGCAACGGCTGGGCCCAAGCTGTGAAGAGGCTTTTAGTCAACGATAACGGCGACGGCGAAACCTCGGAGCGCGCAGGGCGGGGGAAAGGCCCGGCCCTTGGAGATGGATAATTCCCAGTTGTGTAAGCTGTTCATAGGCGGCCTCAATGTGCAGACGAGTGAGTCGGGCCTGCGCGGCCACTTTGAGGCCTTTGGGACTCTGACGGACTGCGTGGTGGTGGTGAACCCCCAGACCAAGCGCTCCCGTTGCTTCGGCTTCGTGACCTACTCCAATGTGGAGGAGGCTGATGCCGCCATGGCCGCCTCGCCCCATGCAGTGGACGGCAACACGGTGGAGCTGAAGCGGGCGGTGTCTCGGGAGGATTCGGCGCGGCCCGGTGCCCACGCCAAGGTTAAGAAGCTCTTTGTTGGGGGCCTTAAAGGAGACGTGGCCGAGGGCGACCTGATCGAGCACTTCTCGCAGTTTGGCACCGTGGAAAAGGCCGAGATTATTGCCGACAAGCAGTCCGGCAAGAAGCGTGGCTTTGGCTTCGTGTATTTTCAGAATCACGACGCGGCAGACAAGGCCGCGGTGGTCAAGTTCCATCCGATTCAGGGCCACCGTGTGGAGGTGAAGAAGGCCGTCCCCAAGGAGGATATCCACTCCGGTGGGGGCGGAGGCGGCTCCCGGTCCTCCCGAGGCGGCCGAGGCGGCCGGGGTCGCGGCGGCGGTCGTGACCAGAATGGCCTGTCCAAGGGCGGTGGCGGCGGTTACAACAGCTACGGTGGTTACGGCGGCGGCGGCTATAACGCCTACGGAGGAGGCGGAGGCGGTTCGTCGTACGGTGGAAGCGACTACGGTAACGGCTTCGGCGGCTTCGGCAGCTACAGCCAGCACCAGTCATCCTATGGGCCCATGAAGAGCGGCGGCGGCGGCGGTGGAGGAGGCAGCAGCTGGGGCGGTCGCAGTAATAGTGGACCTTACAGAGGTGGTTATGGCGGTGGGGGTGGTTATGGAGGCAGTTCCTTCTAAAAAAAAAAAAAAAATTAAATGCCTGGGAGTGGCTATAGGGGTAGCTCTTCAACAACCCAACTAGGGTCAATTCCCGAGTCCCTTCCCCTCCCACCGCCCTCCCCATTTTGCCCTTAGGGGAGCTGCTTCTAAGGCTGCTTACTCTTGGGGGCTGTTTCCCTGTTTGCCTGCCACCTCTCTCGTCTCTCCTTCTGAAGATGGACTCTGCCCCACATACACATTTTTGTGTTACAGTTATTGATGGACTCTATTTTTTTATTATTACTTGGACTTTCGTCGTTTTTATACTAGCAAAATGTCTTGTTTTAATTTGTGTATTTTTTGGGGGAGGGAGTGAACTTGCTGATTCTGTAGCAAAACTTGGGTGGGAGTTGGGGTGGGGGTTTAGTTTACTTTGTTGTAAGGACTTGATACCTGGCTACAGCGTTTTCTATGAAATCTACTTGGATCCCATGCCTGAAATTTGGAAGCATATGTACAAAAATCATTTTTACGTTTTATTTTTAATAAATCATTGTGTTTGACCGTACACGTCTAACATTTTTTTCTATGATTCATTTCGTATCGTTTTAAGGAATATTAGTTGAAAATTATTTGTGTTAATTTTTGATTTTTATGTTTACTTAGAGGAACTTTTAAAAGGTCCATTTTGTTTTTTTTCTTTTGCCCTACTAGTGATGTGTTGAATTTTATCCCTTTACAGGCAAAACTTTTGAAATGGTGGATGTGGCTTTTTAAAAATTCTTTAAAGTTTCTGTGCGTCCATCTCTTGTATTAAAGGATTTGCTTTTCATCTTGACATGATTGGTTACTTCTATGAGAATTTAAGTATGTACTGTGTAGTTATAAAGAAATATTTTGTGTAAAGCATGTGTTTCATTCATATAAACTATTTAAAAATTTTTCACATGGCCTAGTTTTATCCCTCTTAATGGTTTGTTTGTAATGAATGGCTACAATAAGGATATTTTACCCTCAAACTAAATGCATTTTTATATTTTCAGAGCAGGTTTTAACGTTTTTTCCCATAGCTGCTGTCCTCACGGAAATCCTTCCCCCCATCGTTTGTAGCGCCATCTACTGGCAGAATGGGGCTGTATGTACAAAACAATTTGTTTAAAAACTTGAGACAATTGCATCAGATTTAGAAGTTTTGCCATCAAAAACTCTGTTCAGACTTTGGTTACAGTTTAGGTGGGATTTTCGGGAATGCACTTAACAGTGCTACCACAATTGCCCTTTTTACATGAGACTTGAAAATGTAAACTGCTATGCATAGCTTGGGCAATGGCCCCAAATTGCTATGCCAACTAATGAACCAGCTACATGTACTGGTTAGGTGCAAGTTGTAAAGCAAATTATCTGTATTCTGCTTGGTTAACAAATGTGTATTTGTAGCCCTTTCATGCAATAGATTTCAGTTGTTCATAAAAAACAAAATAATACAGGAGAAATTTGCCTTCCTGGATAGAAATATAGAATAGCAACGTTTATGGATATCACAAATAAAGAATTCAATTCTTTTCATTTTTGAGTGAGACTATGTATAACCCGGTGGGTGGGTTTAGATTACCTATTAATCTAGTACATTTACTTTAATGTTAAAAAATATTTGGCTTGAATCTTACAGTTGAAAGCCATACTAGAAGCTTTCTAAAGGGGCGATTATTCAGTTTAAAGAATATTTTAACACTGACCCCTTTTCTCATTTAGTTTCTGTCACTATATATTTTTAAAAATCTAATTCTTGCCAAATGTTTTTTCCTAATTGCCAAAGCTCTACTTTTCAAGAGGAAAGGTCAAAGTTACTAAGCCAGATTATGGCTGCTCAGTTGTCACTTTGACAAAGGATAGCTGATGCTTGGTACAAATATCTTAAGTGTACTGCTATGAGAAATGGGATAGATGTTTTTGCACATTGAATAAACACATAGTCCAACATTTTGCTCTCAAATGGTTCTACAGTTCCCTTAAATTGGTTGTATTTTTCACTTTTAGTGAAACACTACACGTGGGGTTCATTTGGTAATTTGGTTCCACATTTTGGTGGCCTGTAGGATACAGAATGATATGCTTAAATTCTTTGCTATAATTGTCACTCTGCTTGCCTTTTACTCAGTTTCAGTGGAAAGATTGTTTATTTTCTGGGTCAGTTGGAATAGACCACCTTTTGAAGGGTTTTCAAAGTAATGATTGTTATTTTGAGTTCCAACATAATGACTTATGAAAAGTTAAATGAATTATGTGAAATCCCTGTTTGCTAGAAAAACGACTTAACGTTCTATTTATTGCCATGTATCTACCTTTACAAATTTCTGTAATTTGGACTGGTATTTAGTGAAGGCAAAAAGCATGGTATTTATTTTTTCCAAAATTCCTCTTGTTGATTTTTATGCAAGCAGTTTTGGCATGTGGGACTTTTTTGGGGGTGGGGGGTGGTGGAAACTATCTGTATGTTTTTACTTCATCTATGAGAACTAAGTGTTATTTAAATTTAAGAGTGCATGGAAGTAGACAGAATCTAGTCAGTATTGAATACAATTTTTGCACCATGCTTTAATTTGAAAGATTAGCAAAATAAAAACCTATTTTTTGGTCTCCCTATTGCGAAGAACTTTTGCATTTATAGTATTTTTAGTATAAGTTCAATGGTAATCATTACTTAAAAAGTGGTTTAAAGATCTTTACAAATTGATAAAAATTTCAAATATTAAGCTTAGAAGTGGTTATTCATAGTGGCAGGTGTCATCAGAATGATAACATGGGTTTCCTCCTATAAATTAGTGATTCAGAACAGATTGCATATTTAAATCTACTTAACAATGAATTTTTGTTTTTAAGTAATGTTAAAGGATTGAGGATATTTGAAAATTTTGTATTTGATTATTTCTCTCAAGACCAGAAGTGACAGTGTTAGTTACTTGATTTGTAGCCTTTCTTTTAACTGTGCTTTTCTCAAATTTGAGAATTTGCATTTTATGTTAAATGTTATATACCTGTGTCTTGCTGATTGAAAGTTAAGTGTTTGGATGTTGGATTGAGCACAACTGCTCTAGGCAATATGGATATTATCCCAAAAGACAGGGTAGTCTTTCATTTTAACCGATTTACTGAGTTGGTAAAGATTTTGATCATTGGGAAAAATGCCTTCTATTTCCTGTTTCAGAAAGCCCAATTTTGTTTTCTGAAACAGGGCAACAAAGACTACCTATAAGTCAATGGAGGACAATGCTTTTTCCTAGTGTCTTATTGCAGGATAATGTGCATTTGTCTCATGCTTTCTATTAAAAGTCAATATATATTATAATTCTTTTCCAATTAAAAAGTCCCTTAAAAGTGTAAAGCCTAAGAAACATACTTTCTGTTATACGAGGTCTATCCAGAAGGTGTCCAGCCATGTAATGTGAAAAACAGACACATTTATTGAAGACACAAAAAACGTACATAGGACAATGATGCCTCAGTCCCCTTCAAAATAGGTACCTTGGCACCTCACACAGTTTTCCCCATTGGCCATCAGGTGCCCTGTTGTATTTTCCTGAATCTCATAGCCTGAAATCTCTTCCTTCAAAGGTGGTTTTAGTTTTGGGAAAAGCCAGTAGTCTCAGAGTGCCAAATGTGGGCTGTAGTGGGGTTCTGAGTCACCTGAGTGATTTGATGTTTTGCCAAAAAACTGCATGAGACTTGAGTGAGTGTGGTGTCCTGATGAAGCTGCCAATCACCAGTTGCCCATTGCTGCCCGGCCTTCTGAATCATCCAGTTTACACGGAGGAATGTTGAAGCTTAAGGCAAAATTTGATACAGATTTGTTCTACTTGGTCATTTTGAAAGGGATGGCCACACAGTACACATGCTCACTGAACGGCATCTACCGCTCCACTGACTAGTACAGTGTAGTCATTGTTCATGCATGCACATTCCAATCAATTCTCCTTGGTTGCCAGGTTACGTCAATGTGCAAACCATTCTTGTTATATTAACAATAGCTGGACTTTTCTGGACAGACCTTGTCATTGTATGTTAGAAAATTATAGTATTGCATAACATTTGGATTGTACATAGTCATAGAAGATACTAGGGAATAGAAAATTCGAAGATCTTACTAAGTCTTGGCTGTTGTATTTTAAAAATAACTTAGAATTAAACTGCATATAATCCAAAACTAAACAAAAAGTAAAATTTCTACCTATGTGAGCAAACCTCTTCTCATGGATAATCTTTGTTAATGGGTTTAGCGGTAGATGTATATATATTTTTTGTATGCACTTAGGTTAATTAAAAAAAAGATTATATAGTTTTACAGTGTATTTGTATATTAACATTCTCACATATCAGGCAAACAGACCCTCATTATTATTTTTTTTTTAAATCCTCACCCAAGGATATGTTTAGTGATTCTAGAGAGGGAAAAAGGGAGAGAGAAAGAGAAAAACATCGATGTGAGAGAGAAGCATCGATTGGTTACCCTTCACGGAGACTGCACCCACAATGTAGGTATGTTCTCTTGCTGGGAATAAAACCCACAACCTTTTGGTGCATGGGATGACGCTCCAACCAACTGAACCCATCCAGCAAGAGCTAGACCTTCATTTTTTTAAATGTCTGTGTTTCATAATATGGCTGTACCATAACTTAAAACATTTCTCTGTTGATGGATATGAGTTTTCTCCCACTTATTGCTGTTACGAATAATGCAGTGATTATCCTTGCAGATATGTTTTTGCTTGTCAAATATATACTTAGTTGATGAGATGGCTACCTCAGTTAAAAGTGCTAAATCAGCAGTTTTCTGGTATCAAGTATTTTTCAGTGCTCAGTATACATACAGAGGAAGGTATGTACTTATTGGTGGCTTTTTTAATGCCTTAGGATAAATTCTACCAAAACACTACTGAAAATTTTCAAAGCTAGATTATATGTGATAAACAGTTAATGGCCTATGAGGACCATTATATTACAGTCTTCCCCTTTTGTTTTCTCCAGTAGTTTTAGTGCAGAAATATTTGCCAGTTTTTCCATATGATGTTTGTATCACTTAGATAACATTGCTGTCTGAAGAAATGAAGTTAAGGTACCATTTACTGTGTTTACTGTGCCATGCAATAAGTATTTGGTGTGCATCATTTCATTGCTCAGAATAATTCTATGAGGAGATCTTAATGTTTCTATGCTGCATATTAGCTGCAGGCTTACCTAATTCAAGTAATTTGCCTAAGATCATGTAGCTATTGAGAGCAAGAAACAGGCATCTTTTTGCTTATATGTAAAAGACACAAGTAAAACAAATAAAAATTTTCTCCTGTTTTCTCTCAGTACCAAGAGATAACCTATATTAAGAGTTTGTCTACTTCTAGGTCTTTTTATTTGCATGGACAAATAAAAATTGGACCATTTAATATATGTACTTATAATATGTATTTTAACTTCAAAGATGTTCTTTCTTATCTGTACATGTAACTAATGTAACTGGTGTACTGTTATATAGATGCACCATAATTTATTGATTAACATGTTTCTAGTTTTTCATCTGCTTATAATTTAAAACAACGTTTGCAGTATTGTTTTGACATTTACAACATATCAAAGAGGAAAAAAGAGAAAGTACAGTACAGGAGCCTGGTGTCCAGCTAGAGCCCTACAAGGATTTGTTGGGTAATCTACAGTCTTTTTTTATTTTTTATTTATTGATTTTTAGAGCAAGCAAGAGAGAGAAACATTAGTTTGTTGTTCCACTTATTTATGCATTCATTAGTTGATTCTTGTATGTGCCCTGACTGGGGATCGAACCTGCAACCTTGGCATGTCAGGTCGATGAGCCAACCAACCAAGCTACATGGCCAGGGTGGATATTCTACAGTCTTAACATTCCAATTTTGCTTTGTCATTTTTCCTTCCAAATTGTGTTTAGTGTTTTATGAAAAAGACTTGATTTTAAAAAATATGTAACTCATCTCCATTAAAAACAAGCTTTAGTGCCCTTTATATTCTGAAGGGACTATACATTAAGGTTTGAAATTATTTTATAGCAATATATATGCCATTTATTGTTCTTTTCTGGTTTATCTTACTTAAAACTTGCAGCATCATATTTCAGTAGTATGTTTTTAGAAGATTTTCACTGTAGAAATTGTCTTTAGTTGAATCTTAAACGATTTACTAAATACTTTCTCAAGAAGGTAAAGTGGAAAAAATAAACTAGAAAGGGTATCCTGGGAGAGATTTGCTCTGGATCAGAGGCGGGCAATAACAATTTAAATTTTCAATTGAAATACGGGTTCAGATCTTGCTGTTTAACCTTGGTAGGTTACCTTATTTTTTTTCCTATGATGTGTAGACTATAATCACTTACTAATTTGATAATGTTATTTTTTGTTCATTAGGTAATTATTCAGTAACAGCCTTCAAGAGAAACCCTTACACAAGTTCTTTTAATTCATTCAGTGAAAATTTATTGAGCAGGACTTAGCTAAATAATAAATAAAGGTCAGCCCCTGCTCACAAGATACCCACAATTTAGTTTGTGTAGTGGGAATTTAAAGAATTGTGATTAAGAGTCCTTGCTGGTGTGGCTTAGTGGATTGAGCACCGGCCTGGGAACTGAAAGGTCCCACTGGTTTGATTCCTGGTCAGGGCACGTGCCTGGGTTGCAGGCCACGTCTGCAGTTGGGGACATGCAAGAAACAACGGATCAGTATTATCTCTTGCATGTTTCCCTCTCTCACTTTCTTCCCCTTTCTCTAAAAGTAAATAAATCTTCTAAAATTAAAAAAAAAATTGTGATAAGAGTGGGCATTTTAGTTAAGAGAGAGATGAGCCATAGTGATGACTTTCTATGTGGGTCATTTGGACTAGTCTTGATATTTGAATGGCAAAGGGCATTCCACAGCTTATGCCAAAGTGCAGAGTATGATATATTGGGCTTCTTACTTTTTTCTTAGATTGCTAAACCACAAAGACCTTTAAAAGTACATTGTCCATTTTTACTTTGCATTATTTTATGATTCATAATTTTTGGTATTAACAGCAAAATTAAGAGATGCAGAATTTAAAATATTCAATGCTAGAAATACGAATCAGTTGAGATCTTAAATAGGAAATGATAGTACTATATGTTATTAATCCTTTCATAAGAATATAGTTCATATCTTGGTGTCTCCTTTAGTAGGCCACTGCTAGCATTATGGTCACCATTCTTGCATTTTCTTCTTATGTCTTCCTTATATTTTGGCATATTAGCTGACTTTAAAATATAATTTTGAGTTTCTGAAGGAAAAGAAACTGAATTCGCAATAATCGAAAGGTTTATATGTGCCCTAAATTTCATTTTAAAAATTGTTAACAGTTGTATAATTTTGTATAATTACTGGGGAGGTGGGATTAATTTGAAGAGTAGACATGAATTATTAGCCCCAAGTTGAATCTGAATTTAGCACATTGTGAATGTTCTTGGTGTTTAAATTTAGTTTTTTACTGAATATGTGTGGAAGTGTCTTGGTAAAGAGAATTTATTGCTCATTTCAAAGAGAAGCATACAACTGGTTTTGGAAAATTAGTTTTTGGCATTGGAACTGGGTTTTAGGTGCACTTTGAATTCTCCCTAAATGAGAATTTAAATGTTACCAGATAAAACATTTATCATAAAAAGGAGATACTTGAAAAGTGTTTTTTAGAAAGGAATCCCAAAGTAGGAAGGCAAAAATGGGCAATTAAGTCTTTCATGGTACTTTTTCCACCTACATTTTTACTTGCACTTGGTGCTAGAGGATTTGAATATTTAGAGAGGAAAATGATTCAAGAAATTACCTTGTCAGGCATTCTTTTCTTAGCTGTGTGTTCCCTTTTCTACTCAGGCAGATCTTCTTTGACTTCTTTTGATTCTTTTACCACTCTGTATGGTTTGCTTAAAAAAAAATTAATTGAAACAGTTTGTGTCATCATATCCAGCTCTAAAATTCTTTGATGTAAACTTGTATGATTTAAACAGCTTGCTTATTTCGAAGTGTTTATCATCTGTTGCATCAGGTTTTGATTACCTTCTTTGTGCAAAAACTTATCTAGGAACTAGAGATACGTATCAGTGAGTCAAACATGGTTCCAGTCTTCAAATAACTTGCATTCTGGTTGGAATTCTCTTACTTTGGAAATGATGTATCCATTCCTTTTCAGTATTGTGGTACCATCTCAGATTGCTCACAGCGTGCAAACAAATTGGAATAAGTCCGATTGTCATTTAGTATATGTTTTGTGTTTAAAATTAAAGGCTTCCCTCCTTCACTGGTTCTTCCTGTTTGGATACCATATGAAGGTTGCATTTTTTTCTTTGATGCTTATATTGCAAAGTAATTTGCCTCAGAGTAAGCATCTGACTTAATATTTTATAGTCCTTAAGGACATAAATTTTAGCGTCAAGTAGACCAGGTTAAATTCCGGACCCTGTGACTTTCTAGCTCTGTGACCTTGAACAAATGGGCCTGAACCTGAGTTTTCTTGTCTTTTAAAAGGAGACACGGCTAGTAATACGTGTCATAGCGTTGAACTGATTCAGTGAAAGAATGCATTGTCTCTGGTGCATAGTAATGCTAATATTAGAACCTCTGCTAAGAGGTATGACTGACTAGCAAAAGGTGTACCTTTATTTCATCCACATCCCAACCACTTGGAATCGGCATAGTAGAATACCTCTTGAAAAGAATGACATAAGCATGTGTACTTTGTGGAAGAGTCTTAGATCTGTTTTTTATTTTTATTTTTTAATATGCTTTATTGATTATGCTGTTACAGTTGTCCCAATTTCTTTTCCCTTTGTTCCCCTCCACCCAGTGCCCCCTCCCTCCGGCTGTCCTCCCTCTTAGTCCGTGCCCATTGGTTGTGCATATACTTTTTCTCAACATCTTCCTATCTACTCCACTCCCTCCTACTATGCTTCTTAATTACTGTACCATCTCCCTCCCTTTCTCCCCTCCCCCTCCCTGCTGACCTCCCCACATAATGTTCCCCATACCTATAATCCTTTTCCCACTCTCGTTGCCTACTTAGTTTGCCTTTGTTTTGATTCTCTAGCTTCTGTTGTTGATTGTTGTGATACAGTTTTCATTTTAATGTTCATAGTTTTGATCCTCTTTCTCTTAAGTCCCTTTAACATTTCTATAACAGTGGTTTGGATCTGATGAACTCCTTCAGTTTTACTTTGTCCTGGAAGCACTTTCTGTGCCCTTCTATTCTGAATGACAGCTTCACTGGAAAGAGTAATCGTGGTTGTAGGTATTTGCTTTTCATTACTTTGAATATTTCTTGCCAGTCCCTTCTTGCCTGCAGAGCTTCTTTTGAGAAATCAGCGGAGAGTCTTATTGGGACCCCTTTGTACATAATCCTCTTCTTCTCTCTTGCTGCTTTTAAGATTCTCTCTTTATCCTTAATTTTTGACATTTTGATTATAATGTGTCTTGGTGTGGTTCTCCCTGGGTACAGTTTTTTTGGAACTTTCTGTGCTTCCTGGACCTGGAAGTCTATTTCCCTCACCAAGTTCGGAAAGCTCTGCTTCATTATTTTTTCACATAAGTTTTCAATTTCTAGGTCTTCTTCTTCACCTGGCAACCCTATGGTTCGGATGTTGGCCTGCTTATAGCTGTCCCATAGGTTTCTGATTCTTTCCTCATTTTCCTCACATTTTGTTTCCTCTTTCTGCACTGGTTGACTGTTTGTTACTTGCCTATGTACTGATTTGTTGATTTGATCCCTGGTTTTCTTTCCCTCACCACTAGTTTCGGATGTGTTTTTGTTCATTTCAGCAGGACTAGCCTTTATTACTTCCCTGTCTTGTTTAAGATCTGCTGTTAGGTCTATAAGCATTTTTATAACCAAAGCTCTGAACTGAGCCTCAGAAAGATTTCCTATCTGCTGCTTCATTAGATTAGATATTTGTTGTCTGGTCAGCTGTGTCACTGGGATCTCTATCATGATTTGTGCCATCCTGACAGTTTTGTGTTTACCTTTGCTTCCTGGGCGGGCCTGTCACACTTCCTACACTATAGGGGGTGGAGCCCTGTGCACTCGTCACTTCCGGGTGACCCTTCTAACCACACTGTGGCGTTTTCTTTGGGGGTAGGGGTCCAAGATGGACTTCTGTTCACTCTCCGCTGAGAGACCGGGAGCCTCCTCCTCCATCTCCACCCCCTCTGGGCCTCACAGTCCAAGGCAATGGGGGTCTGCCTTTCCTGGCGTAGGAATTGCAAGCTGACGGATCTGGTCTGCAGCTGGGGGTGCTCTCCAGGCGCTTCTTGCCTCCCCTTAAATAAGGGTGTCTGTGCTTACCGCTGTCCCGCCATCATTGCTGCAGCTGCTGCCGCCAGTATAGCTTGACCTCTCTGCCCCAGCTTCACCCTTCCTACCCGTCCAGATGAGCACCACTTCTATATAACTTCATACATTGGACTTCCACTTATTTTCTGGAACTCCTGGTTATTTCTGGTTTTGCAGTAGTTGTATTCCTTCTTAGTAGTGGAGGGAAATGGAGCGTGTCAGTCTAGGCCTCTATCTTGGCCGGAAGTCTCCTGTGTTTGTTTGCCTCTGTGTCTTAGGTAGAGCTGTCACTTCTGTTACGTTGTAAGGGGTGGAGCCTTAGGGATTCGCAGTACAGGGTGACCTGTTTTATCACGTTGTGGCGATGCATGTTGGGGAGGGGTCTGAGAAGGAACAATGCCACTTGTCCAGCACTCGCCCCATTTCCAGGCACTTCTCCCACTTCTGTATGGGACTAGTGCTCCTCTAGCTGCTGCCCTGGCCGTCGTTCCCAGAGTGAGTGGGTCTGCAGACGTTCTAGGACCATGGGGGCCCTTTAAACAAGCAGACTCTGCTGAGAAACCGGGAGTTTCTGTATCCACCCCAACCCCTACTGGTTTGCACAGTCAAAAGCAATGAGGCTTGATTTTCCCGGGCCTAGGACCTGAGCTGTGCAGTCTGGTCAGGAGCTGGGAATGCTCCCCAGGTGTCCCTCCTGACTTTTTAAAACATGTAACTGTGCTTCCCGCTGGCCTGCTTCTGCCGTTGCTGCTGCCACCATCACACCACATCTTCTCTGCCCCGGCTCCGTCCCTCCTACCTGTCTGGATGAGTACTTCTTTATATCTTTGTTTGCTGGACTTCCATCAGTTTGATTTTTTGGAACTTCTGGTTGTTTCTAGTTTTGAGGTAGTTGTATTCCTTCTTAGTTGTGGAGGGAGATGCAACGTGTCTGTCTACACCTCTATCTTGGCTGGAAGTCCAGATTTGGTTTTTAACTTAGGCTTTACTCTTTACTTGCTGGGTGAACTTGGATGTGGGAACCCCTTTACCTCTGCTGCTTAATTCTAGTAGAGATATTGACTATATTAGCTCTCTGTGTTTCAGTACTTGTTACTATAAGGAAAATATAAGAAATGTAAGTGTTGAGAAGAGGTGACTTCCAAGTAGGAAGAAAGATCAAGAAAAGCACTGTAGAGGATATAGCATGTGACCTAAGAAACCGGCCACATAAAGAAGGGAGGGAGGTAATTTCAGGTAGAGGGACAAATAGGCAGAGGCATGGAACATATACAGAGAAGTATGTCTCCTGTGTGCTAAACACTGTACTAAGTACATTTAAAAATGTTCTCACTGGGTCTATTAAACAATTCTCTTCATAGATAAGGTAGCTGAAGCTTATCTCAGAATGATGTAACTTTTTCAAAGTCACCCAGATGGTGAAGTAATTGAGCTGGGAGTTGAATCCAAGTTTGACTGATTCCAATGGTCATACTCTTTCCACTAACCTTTATTTAAATATTTCCAAATACAAGTGGCTAATCTGAACTAAGAATCAAGAAGAGCTGTGTGAAATGAATTGGGAAGAGCTGAAGCTGCGTACCGAGGTCTCTGAGTAGTAGTACGCTCTAAGGAGTCTGGACTTTGTATCTGACAGGTGATGGGAGTCACTAAAAGTTTTTCAGTAACAATAGTGGTAGTGAGAGTAATTTAGAAAAATTATTCCAGTAACATTGTGTAAAATAGATAGCATTTGAACAAAGTTTTAGGTGGCAAGTCTGTTAAGTTAACTAACAACTGATGTTAGTTTACGAGGTAAGGAAATGAAAGTGTGTACAGAGAGGCAGCACTGGAAATCGACTGAAAGGGAATTTGAGGGAAGTTATGGCAGTATAATTGGCAGATAATTGGATGTGTGGGAAATAAGGAAGAAGGATTAGTTGTATCAGAATTACTCTGTGAGTAGGAGGATGGTGATGCCACTGGGAATGGTAAGAGAGTTGGAAGGTTTGGATATAGTGAGTTGAAGTTAGCTTTACAAAATTCTTACTGTGCCTTGTGTTCTCTTTTTTCTTCCTGAGCTGCTCTCTACCTTTCTCTTCCTTGCTCTGTTATAGAGCTGCATACTCTCTTCTCTGGCTTCATGTTGGGTTTGGACAGTGGGAAACACTGGCAGGAGATTTGGAGAAGGAGAGAAAAGTGACATTAAAATATTTGTTCCCTGTCCTCAGATACACAGAGTTATCAGTGGCCACAGCTCTGCTCCAATGGCTCTTATATCTCTAAGTCTTTTCTGGCTTCTGGTAACTACTCCCTCCTGTTGCTACTTTAGGTTCCCTGTTGCTAGCCCCAAGATGGTTCTTTAAACCTGTTGAGTTTCCTTAACTGTGCCCACAGTCTTGTAAATAGTTACTTTTATTATTGTAAAACTGCAGTAATCCTGTTTGAATGTGCCATAAATTGTCATCTCTTCAATTAAAAAATTTTTAATCCCCTTTACATTTTCTAATGACTTGATCTCCCAGGCACCACCATACTTGGAGAAAACAGAGCTATTTGCTCTAGGTTTCTACTCTCCTTACCTATCAAGTTTTTTCACATTGTTTGAAATTCAGTGTCTTCCTATTTTCTTATGATGTCAGGTTAAATTTATTACTCTTCTGCTTGACAATTCAGCTGTAAATAGAGCAGTGAACAAGACACAAAAGTCCCAACCCTGGACAGGTAGCTCAGTTGGTCAGAGCATCGTCCTGATATGCCAAGGTTGCGGGTTTGATCTCTGGTCAGAGCACAAACAAGAAGCAACTAATGAATTCATAAATAAGTGTAACAACAAATTGATTTCTCTCTCTCTCTCTCAAAATCAATAAATTGAAAAGGGACAAAAGTCCCTGCCCTCAATAGAGCTTATATTTTATTTATATATATTTATCATTGAATTTAGAAGGGTGACCATTGGCTAATAAAATTACATAGGTTTCAATTTTACAATTCTATAATACATCATCTGTATATTATATATGTTCACCACCCGAAGTCAAGTCTTTTTCCATCACCATTTACCCTTTTCTACCTCCACCAACCCCCTTTTCCCTTCGGTAATCACCATACTGTTGTCTGTGTCTATGATTTTTTTTTCTTAATCCCTTCACCTTTTCACCTAACCCCTTAACCTCCCCTTGCCCCTGAGAGCTGTCATTATGCTCTCTGTATCTATGAGTCTGTTTCTATTTCACATGGTTGTTTGTTTTGTTCATTAGATTCACATATAAGTGAAGTCATATGATTATTTGTCTTTCTCTGTTTGACTTGTTTCACTTAGCATAATACTTTCCAGGTCCATCTATGCTGTTGCAAAAGGTAAGGTTTTCTTCTTTTTTATGCCTGAGTAGTAGTCAATGGTGTAAATGTACTACAGCATTTTTATCCATTCATTTACTGATGGACACTTGGGCTGCTTCCAAATCTTGGTGATTGTAAATAATGCTGCAATGAATATAGGGGTGCATATAACCTTTCAAATTAGTGTTTTGTGTTACTTCGGATATATACCCAGAAGTGTAATCGCTGGATCATACAGCGGGTTCATTTTTAATTTTTTGAGGAACCCCCATACTGTTTTCCACAGTGGCTACACCAATCTGCATTCCCAACAGTGCATAAGGGTTCCCTTTTCTCCAGATTCTCACCAGCACTTTTTGTTTGCCGATTTATTTAATTAATTAATTTATTTATTTTAAGTATATGTTATTGATTATGTTGTTACAGTAGTTCCAATTTTTTTCGCCTTTGCTCCCCTCTGCCCAGTAATCCCCCTTCCCTCCAGCAACCCCACACCCCTTAGTTCGTGTCCATGGGTCGTGCATATAAGTTTTTTGGCTTCACCCTTTCCTATATTATTCTTAACATTTCCCTATTTTGTACCAACCGATTATGCTTCTTAGTCCCTGCACCATTTCCTCATTTCTCACCCCCCGACCCCTCTCAGCTGATAACCATCCAAATGATCCCCTTATCTATGATTCTGTTCCTATTCTGGTTTGCTTACTTGGACTTTGTTTTTATTTTTTAGATTCAGTTGTTGATAGTTGTGAGTTTGTTGTTATTTTAGTGTTCATAGTTTTGATCTCCTTTTTCTTAAGTAAGTCCCTTTGACATTTCATATAATAATGGCTTGGTGATGACGAACTCCTTTACCTTTACCTTGTCTGGGAAGCACTTCATCTGCCCTTCCATTCCAAATGATAGCTTTGTTGGAGAGAGTAATCTTGGTTGTAGGTTGCTTTTCATCATATTGAATACTTCTTGCCAGTCCCTTCCTGCCTGCAAAGTGTCCTCTGAGAAATCAGCTGATAGTCCTATAGGCACCCTCCTGTAGGCAACTCTCCGCCTCTCTCTTGCTGCCCCCAGGACTCTGTCTTTATCTTTCACCTTTGGCATCTCAATCATGATGCTCCTAGTGTGGTCCCCTCTTGAGTCCAGCTTGCCCCAGACCCTCCATGCTTCCCGGACCTGTATGTCCATCTCCTTCACAAAATATGGGAAGTTTTACTCATTTTTTTCAATTCTTGCTTCCTTATTCTGCACTGGTTGACTTTTTTTTTTTCCTTATGTTCCAAATCATTGATTTGAACCCCGGTTTCCTTCCCTTCACCATTGATTTTGTGTGGATTTTCCTTCGTTTCACTTAGCATAGCCTTCACTTCTTCTCTTATGCGTTTGCCATACTCAAGCATATCTGTCAAGCCTGTGAGCATCTTTATCACCGGTGTTTTGAATTCTGTGTCTGTTAGGTTGTCTATCTCCTCATCTGTTAGGTTGGCTATCTCCTCCTCACTTAGTTCTCCCACTGGAACCTTGATCCATTTCCCCTTTTGGGCCATACTTCTCTGTCTCCTCATTCTGACAGGCTCCTGTGTTTGTTTGTCTCTGCGTCCCAGGGGGTAGAGCTGTCGCTCCTGTTATGTTGTAAGGGGCGGGGCCTTAGGGATTCGTCAGTACAGGGCGACCCGTTTCTCCACATTGTGGTGCTGTATATGGGGGAGGGGTCCAAGCGTGAACAATGCCACCTGCCCAGCACTCACCTTTTTTCCAGGCACCTCTCCCACTTCCACACCGGGCTGGCGCCCCTCTAGCTGCTACGCTGGCCGTCGTTCCCAGAGTGGGTGGGTCTGCGGACATTCTAGGACCGTGAGGGCCCTTTAAACAAGTGGACTCTGCTGAGATTGGAAGTTTCTGCCTCCACCCCAACCCCCACTGGTCTACACAATCAGAAGCAATGAAGCTTGACTTTCCCTGGTGCTGGTACTGTGGGCTGTGAGGTCCCGTGAGGAGCTGGGAACTCTCCCCAGGTGTCCCTCCTGACTTTTTAAAACGTGTGACTGCGCTTTCTCCTGGCCTGCCGCGGCCGCCACTGCCTCTGCTGCTGCTACCACCGCCACCACACTGCGTCCTCTCCGCCACGGCTCCGCCCCTCCTACCTGTCTGGATGAATATTTCTTCTTTATATCTTTGTTTGCTGGAGTTCCAGTTTGATTTTTCTGGAACTTCTGGTTGTTTCTAGTTTTGAGGTAGTTGTATTCCTTCTTAGTTGTGGAGGGAGATGCAGTGTGTCTGTCTACATCCCATCTTGGCCGGAAGTCTGTTTGCTGATTTACTGATGTAGTCATTCTTACAGATGTGAGGTGATATCTTACTGTGGCTTTAATTTGCATTTCTCTGACGATTAATGATGTTGAGCATTTTTCATGTCTATTGGCCATCTGTAGGTCCTCCTTGGAAAAGCGTCTATTTAGGTTCTTTGCCCATTTTTAAATTTGATTGTTTTTTTCATGTTGAGATGTCTGAATTCTTTTAAATTTTGGATATTAACCCCTTATCTGATGTATCATTGGTGAATATGTTTTTCCATTCAGTGGGTTGTCTTTTCATTTTGTTGATAGTCTCCTTTGCTGTGCAAAAAACTTTTAGTTTGATATAGTCCTATTTGTTTGTTTTTTCTTGTTTCTTTGCCTTAGGAGATATATCAGAAAAAATATTGTGTGAGAAGTGTTTGAGATTTCACTGCCTGTGTTTTCTTCTAGGATTTTTACGATTTTGAGTCATATTTAATTATTTAATTCATTTTGAACTTATTCTTGTGTATGGTGTAAAAAGGTGTTCTAATTTCATTTTTTGTATGTATTTGTCCAATTTTACCAACACCATTTATTGAATAGGCTGCCTTTACCCTACTGTATGTTCTTGCCTCCTCAGTCAAATATTAATTGATGATAAAGGCATGGGTTTATTTCTGTGCTTAGTATTCTGTTCCATTTATTTATATGTCTGTTTTTATGCCAGAACTGTGCTGTTTTGATTACTATGGCCTTGTAGTATAGTTTGATATCAGGCAGTATGATTCCTCCAACTTTGTTCTTCTTTCTTGAGGTTGCTGTGGCTATTCTGGTCTTTTGTGGTCCCATATAAAATTTTGGAATATCTGTTCTAGTTCTGTGAAATAAGCCATTGGCACCTAGTAGGAAATGCATTGAATCTATAGATTGCTTTTAGTAGTATGGACATTTTAATGATGTTAATTCTTCCTATCCATGAACATGGTATATACTTCTACTTGTTTGTATCTTCTTCAGTTTTTTTCTTCAGTGTCTTACAATTTTCCAATTACGGATCTTTTACATCCTTGGTTAAATATGTTCTTAGGTATTTTTTTGATGCAATTATAAATGGGATTGTTTTCTTAGTATCCCCTTCTGATAGTTCATTATTGGTGTAAAAAATGCCACAGATTTCTGAATATTTATTTTGTATCCTGCTACTTTACTGAATTCATTTATCAGTTCTAATAGTATTTTTGTAGAATCTTTAGGGTTTTTTATTTATAGTATCATGTCATCTTCAAATAATGATAATTTTACTTATTTCTTTCCAACTTGAATGCCTTTTATTTATTCTTATTGTCTGATTGCTGTGCTAGGACTTCCAGTCTATGTCGAATTAAGAGTGGTGAACGCAGGCATCCCTGTCTTGTTCCTGATCTTAAGGGAAATGCTTATAGTTTTTGCCCATTGAGTATTATGTTGGCTGTGGGGTTGTCACATATAGCCTTTATTATGTTGACGTATGTTCCCTCTATTTCCACTTTGTTGAGAGTTTTGTTTTTTTTATCACAAATGGGTGCTAGATTTTATCAAATGCCTTTTCTGCCTCTATTGATATGATAATGTAATTTTAATCCTTCATTTTGTTTATGTTGTGATCATGTTATTGATTCACCAATATTGTACCAACCTTGCATCCCTGGAATAAATCCCACTTGGTCATGCTGTATAACCTTTTTAATATATTGCTCGATCCGGTTTGCTACTCTTTTGTTGAGGATTTTGGTATCTCTGTTTATCAGGAATATTGGCCTATAATTATCTTTCTGTATAGTGTCTGTATCTGGTTTTGGAATTAGTATAATGCTAGCCTCATAAAATGAGTTTGGAGTCTTCCTTCCTCTTGAAGATTGTATGTTTTTAGGAATTTATCCATTTTGTCCAGATTGTTTAATTTGTTGTCATACAGTTCATAAATATTTTCTTACAATCCTTTGTATTTCTATAGTGTCAGTTGTTATTCTCCTCTTTCAATCCTGATTTTATTTATTGGGGTCTGCTCTCTTAAAAAATTACTGACTTTAGAGAGAGAGGAATTGGGGGGAGGGGGAGAACACGTTTGTTGTTTCACTTATTTGCATTCAATGGTTGATTCTTGTATGTGTCCTGACTGAGGATCAAACCCACAACCTTGGCATATTGGGATGATGCTCTAACCAACTGAGCTACCCAGTCCAGCCTTCTTTTTTTCTGTTTTTTTAAAATTGTTTTTCTATTACAGTTGTCCCATTTTTTCCCCCATTGCTCCCCACTCTCCCCTTCTCCCCATACCCTCCACATTCAATTCCTATCCTGTTGTTCATGTCCATGGGTCATTCATACTAGGCTTCTATTTTTTTTTTTTTTTTTTTTTTTTTTTTGATGAGTCTGGTTAAAGGTTTGTCAGTCTTTATCGTTACCAAGAACCAACTTTTGGTTTTATTGATCTTTTGTATTATTTTAGACCCTGTTTTGTTTATTTCTGCTCTGGTGATTGAAATTTTCTTCTACTAACTTTTGGGCTTTGTTTGTGGTTCTTTTTCTAGTTCCTTTTTTTCTTTTTATCCTCATCTGAGGACACTTTTTCATTGCTTTTGGAGGTGGGGTGTGTGTGTGTGTGTGAGAGAGACAGAGAGAGAGAGAGAGACAGAGAGAGAGAGAGAGAATCAAACTTGCAACGTTTTGGTGTATGGGATGATGCTGCAACCAACTGACTCACACCAGCCAGGGTTCTAGTGCCTTTAAGTGTAAAGTTAGATTGTTTATTTGAGATTTTTCTTATTTCTTGAGGTATGCCTGTAGTGCTATGAATTTTTCCCTTAGGAATGGTTTTGCTGTTTCCCACGGGTTTTGGGTTGTTGTGTTCTTATTTTCATTTGTTTCAAGGTATCTTTTGATTTCTTCCTGAATTCATTGTTAAGCCATTCGTTGTTGAGTAACATCCTTTTCAGCCTCTATGTCTTTGTGTATGTTTCTTGTGATTGATTTCTAGTTTCATACCATTATGGTCAGAAGATGCTTAGTGTGATTTCAATCTTCTTAAATTTACTGAGACTTGTTTTGTATCCTAACATGTCATCTCTCCTAGAAAATGTTGTATGTGCATTCTGCTGCTTTGGGATGAAATGCTCTGAAGATATTAATTAAATTCATCTGATCTAGTGTGTCATTTAAGGTTGCTGTTTTCTTGTGGGTTTTCTGTCTGGAAGATCTATCCATGGATGTCAATGGGGTGTTTAAATCCCCTACTATGACTGTATTACTGTCAATTTCTCCCTTTATGTCCCTCAAGATTTGCTGTAAATATTTAGATGCTCCTATGTTGGTTGCTTAAATGTTTACAAGGGTTATATCCTCTTGTTGGATTGCTTCCTTTATCATTATGCAATGTCATTCTTTGTCTCTCATTACAGCCTTTGTTTTAAAGTCTTTTTTTGTAAGATATAAGTATTGATACCCTGGGTTTTTATTTCTCCCATTTCCACTTGCATAAAATATCTTTTTCTATTTCTTTGCTTTTTGTGTATATCTTTCATTCTGACATGGGTCTCTTATAGACAGCATACATATGGGTCTTGTTTTCTTATCCATAATGCTACCCTGTATCTTTTGATTGGCACATTTTAGATATTTAAACTTAAAGTGACTATTGATAGGTATGAATTTATTACTATTTTATTTTTATAATTATGTCCCTCTGTTTTTTTCCTTCCTTTCTTATAGACAACCTTTTAACATGTTTTGTAATACTGGTTTGGTGGTAATGAACTCCTTTACCTTTTTCTTGTCTAGGAAGCTCTTTATCTGCCCTTTGATTTTTAAATGATAGCCTTGTTGGGTAAAGTAGTCTTCATTGTAGGTCCTTGGTTTTCATTGCTTTTAATATTTCATGCCAATCCTATCATGGCCTGAAATGTTTCTGTTGAGAAATCAGCTGACAGTCTTAATGGGAACTCCCTTGTATGTAACTATTTTCCTCTTGCTGCTTTTAAGATTCTCTCTTTGTCTTTAACCTTTGCCATTTAAATTATGATGTGTCTTGTTGTGGGCCTCTTTGGGTTCATCTTGTTTGGGATTCTCTGTGCTTCCTGGACTTGTGTCTTTTTCCTTCACCAGCTTAGGGAAGTTTTTAGTCATTATTTCTTCAAATATGTGCTTGATCCTTTGTCTTTGCTCTTCTTATTCTGGTACCTTATGATGTGGATGTTGTTATGCTTCAAGTAGTTCTGAAGGTCCCTTGAACTGCGTTCATTTTTTTAACTTTTTTTTTTTTTTTTTTGCTCTGGTTGGGTTTTTTTCTTCTACCTTGTATTTCAAATCTCTGATTTAATCCCCTGCTTCTTGCAGTCTACTGTTTATTTCTTCTAGTGTTTTCTTCATTTCAGATATTCTCTATTTTTGACTGGTTATTTTTTAAGGTTTATGTGTCCTTTTGATGCTTGCTGTTTCTTTGTTGAAGTTCTCACTTACTTCCTTCAGCATCCTTACAACCATTTTTAAAAAATTATATCTGGTAAATTGCTTGCCTCCATTTCATTTAGCTTTTTTTTTTTCCCCTGGCAATTTCTTCTGTTTTTTCATTTGGGGCAAGTTTCTTTGTCTCCCTATTTTGACTGCCTTTTCATGTTTGTTTCTATGTACTAGGTAGATCTGCTGTGTCTTTCAGTCTTGGTAGGCTGACCTTATACCTTATGGTAGGTGTCCTGTGGGACCCAGTGGTACAGTCTCCTTGACATCTGAGGTGTTTGCCCCAGGAATGTCTCTTGTGTGGGTTATGTGTACCCTCCTGTTGTAAATGAGTCTTGATTGCTGTTGACCTGTTTGCGCATGGGATTGACCCTCAGGCTGGTTGACTGTGAGGATCGACCCTGACTGCAGTGTTTGAGAAGCTGTGCAGGTACTGACCGCACTAAGCGGAATTTGCCTCAGCAACATCTGGTGCCTGCCAAGATCTCTCTTTGGATATGCTACTTATGAGGCTAATTGCATCCTGTTCTGATGTTGTTGAAGCTGACCACTGGATGTGTTGGTTCTGGGGCCTCTTGGGACTCTGGTGCAGATCAATGTCAGATGCTGCCTATGACTGGCCCTAGTCAATCTGTTTGGAGCTACAAAGTAATCCACTGTTTGTGGCTGCCTCTGCTGGGCCTGGGTATGCGTGGGAAGGACCAAGCTGTGCACCAAGGCTGGCTACTGCCAGCACCATGCCTGGGGCAGGTGAAAAAAAGGCCTGAAACACCCAGATATCTGCTTCCACCTGCCTCTGCCTGATCACTGTCCATTAGGCTCAGTCACTGAAAGAGCCTCCAGTGGTTCTGGAGTTGCATGAGGAAGGTTTTCTCAGTGAGTCACAAGGTAGGGGTGAGTGGTGTTCACCAGATTGAAACAAGTTCAAAGATTAAAGTAGTAGGGTTAAATAATTAAGCCTTTTAAATTATTAAAAAAAATTTAAATTAGTTCATGAAAAATTGAAATGACCTAGTTGTAACTATTTATGATTATGAATACCTTTTTTAGAGCTTCACAGAATTATTTACCAAATTTGCAACTTTATTTTTATTTGTTGTGTCCTACTCTTGTAACTGAAAATGCAAGTTTGGTTGCCTGCCACGATGAGAGCCAAACTCAACAGATGTTGGTGCAAAAGCAGAATTTTCCAGGTGCAGCAACCTGGAATAATGATGGACTGCAGTCTCAAAGACCATCCCCCTTCCTGCTCAAGTCTGTGGTTCTTACAGGGATAGGGAGGGGAGGGCTTTTATTCTATCCAATTATCTTGCTAGATTTTGGCTGGCTAGGGCCCTGTCCATTTATCTTTCTAGCTTTTGGCATGCTCAGTGTAAGAACCTTCTCCTGTGCCATGTTGGCCAATGAGGAAGACTCTCTGGTGCTCCCTGACTGTCTACAGTAGCACTCCCTCCTTCTCCAAACTGAAAGCTGTCTTCCTCCACTGAGTTTCCATAGTACCTTTTCTGCACCTTAAAAAAAAAAAAAAAAAGAAGTTGGTAAGGCCACCCTCCCCTCCATACTCCACTCTTATTAGAGATTTCTGGACCCAAGGGTAGGTAGGACGCTGACCGTGCCCAGCTTGAAGCAGCTAGAGGAGCATGAGACCTTTGCCCATTGTCCTTTATAAGATTATAAAGGGTCTTAAATCTGAGAGGGGGGAATTATTACAGAGCAGAGATCCCCGCCCCCTAAAATAAATAAATGAATAAATTAAAAAAAAACGATTTTATTTATTTTCAGAGAGAGAGGAAGGGAGGGAGAAAAGGAGGGAGGGAAACATCCATGTGTTGAGAGAAACAGCAGTTGCACACCCCCAAATGGGGACCTGGCCTGTAACCCAGGCATGTGCCCCAGCTGGAAACCAAACTGGTACCCTTTTTTGGTCACAGGCTGGTGCTCAGTCCATTGAGCCACACCAGCCAGGGCTCTGCACTTCTTTTAACACTCTCATTATTGTTGTTGTTTTACCACTGTATGTGTCCCTGTGTAATTTCTCCAACTAGTTTGTAAGCTCTTTGACATTCTCTTCACGTAGGATATATGTTGTAGCTCTCTGGTACAGCCCATTACATAGAGTACAATATTGAGTAAAACTGAATTATAAGCATGCAATTACATGAATGTAAGAGAGTGACCAGAAATGTTTGAGCATACTTGTTCATGGGTTTTACATTAACCATGTGCCTATCTCAATTTCTCTGTACCTGCCATATGTGCACACCTGGTCTCACCCACACACATCATTCTGTTTTTGACTTTGGGGCTCTGTCTCATTTATTTTTTATCTTTTCATGTAAAATAGCCCAGTTTTCTTTGTATCCAGAAAGAACCAGAGAGATGAGACAGGGCTAGCAGGTAGAGGACCAATACATTCAATTTAAAGTTGCAAATACCCCTGAAAAAGTTGTTAAGTAGGAATTATTTCTCACTCTTGATAAGAATGTTCTGTGAAGGAAGTTGATTATTTCCCCCTTCCTAAGCCATTGATGGGTGTAATTAGATTTTCCTTTTGTTATGAAGAAATGTGCGCATTTACCAGAAGAGGGCACCAGTTGCAGGTTGACTATTTGAGAGAGGAAGGAATTCTTATGAAGACCCTGAAAGAGGAGTCTTTGCAATGTATTGGCCTGTGTAATGCACCCTGCTTGCTACCATAGTTGGTCTGGCTTTTCTTTGACTCACTTGGAGTCTAGTGGTGTGCATCCAGCTTTCTCTAAGAGTAGTATGTGGCTAGGCCTGGTTGGTAAGGTAGGGGACCAGAGGAAGCCACCGGGAAGGACTTTATAATATGGCAGCCTGTATAAATATCTTTACAGGTTCACATGCTGTTGTTCCCCATCTGCAGGTGAGGTGGGAAGGACATTAGCCTAGACATATGAAGATCAGGTTTCATACCCTGATTGGCCTTCAAGTTCACTGGATGACACTGAGCCATTTGAGCTCTCTCTTTTGGCCTCGTTGGCTTATCTCTAAAATGGAGGTGGTAAGGGGTAGTGCCTGCCATGCATAGTAGTTAATAGTGAGCTCAGAGATCAGGCAGACCATGGGGCCAGGGTCAAGTCATTTAACTGAAAGAGTATCAGTTTTCTCACATTTAATTTTGTTCTGATAGAGCTTATATTTATTGGATTATTTTTGAAAATAAAAAATTTTAAACTGACTCCCATCACCCATTTCTCCTTTCCCCAACCCCTTGCCTCTGGCAACTGCCTATCTATTCTCTGTATCTATGTGCTTGTATTGATTTTTAAATTTAAAACATTTTATTTTTAGATTCCCCATATAAGAGAGATCATACAGTGTTTTCCTTCTCTCTCTGACTTATTTCACTTAGTATAGTGCCCTCAAGTTCCACCCATGTTGTTGTAAATGGCAAGATTTCATTCTTTTTTATGACTGAATAATATTCCACTGCACGAGTATGTGTGTGTGTGTGTATGTGTGTGCACGTGTGTATCAGTTTCTTCATTGGTGCACACAAGTTGTTTCTATATCTTGGCTATTGTAAATAATGTTGCAGTGAATATGGAGGTGCATATGAGATCTGTCTAGAAGGTATCTAGCCATATAATATGAAAAACAGAGACATTTATTGAAGAAGATACAAAATACAAAGAACATTGTACATAGAACAGTCACATCTCAGTCACCTTCAAAGTAGGCACCTTGCGATCTCGCACAGTTCTCCTAATTACTATCAGCTGCACCATCATATTTTCTTGAATCTCATTGATAGTCTGAAATTTCTTCCCTTTCAAAGGTGATTTTAGTTCGGGGAAAAGCCAGAAGTCACAGGGCACCAGATGTGGACTGTAGGGGTTTTGAGTCACCTGGGTGATTTGATATTTCACCAAAAAAGACTGCACAAGATGTAATGCATGAGCAGGTGCATTGTTGTGATGAAGCTGCCAATCAGCAGTTGCCCACAGCTGTGGCCTTCTGATTCATTTGAATAGTTTTTGCAGAGGAATGTTGAAGCTTAATGCAAAATTTGATGAAGAGTCATTGCTCTACTCAGTCATTTTGAACGTGATGGCCACACAGTACACACGCTCACTCAACAGTGTCTACCATCCCCACTGACCAGTACAATGAAGTTGTCATTGTTCATGCATGTGCATTCCAGTGCGCTCTCCTTGGCTGCCAGGTTACGTTGAGATCACGCAAACTACTGTTCGCGTTTTGTTAACAATTGCTGGAATTTTTCTAGACAGACCTCATATATCCTTTTGAGTTAGTGTTTTCATTTTCTTTGGTTAAGTACCCAGTAGTGGAATTGCTGGATCATATGGTTGTTCTACTTTTAATATTTTGAGGAACCTCCATACTGTTTCCATAGTGGCTGTACCAATTTACATTCGCACCAACAATCTACATCCTCATTAACACTTATTATTTCTTGTATTTTTTAAAAAAGAATATTTGACTGATTATGTTGTTACTGTAGCCCCAATATTTTCCCTTTGCTCCCCTCTGCCCAGTACCCCCATTCCATCTATTTACCCCCCCCCCCCCCTTATTCATGTCCATGGGTTGTGTATATAAGTTCTTTGGCTTCACTCTTTCCTATACTATTCTTAACTACCCCCTGTCTATTTTGTACCAACCAATTATGCTTCTTAATCCCTGCACCATTTCTCCATTTCTCTCCCTTCCTCCTCCCAGCTGATAACCCTCCAAATGATCCCCATACCGATGATTCTGTTCCTGTTCTGGTTTGCTTAGTTGGATTCTGTTTTTATTTTTTAGGTTTAGTTGTTGATAGTTGATAGTTTGTTGTCATTTTAGTGTTCATAATTCTAATCTTTTCTTAAGTAAGTCTCTTTGACATTTTATATAATAATGGCTTGGTGGTGATAAACTTCTTTAGATTTACCTTGTCTGGGAAGCATTTCATCTGCCCTTTCATTCTAAATGATAGCTTTGCTGGATAGAGTCATCTTGGTTGTAGGTCCTTGCCTTTCATCACATTGAATACTTCTTGCCAGTCCCTTCTTGCCTGCAAAGTTTCTTTTGAGAAATCAGCTGATAGTCTTATAGGCACCCCTTTGTAGGTAACTCTCTGCTTTTCTCTTGCTGCTTTTAAAATTCTCCCTTTATCTTCAACCTTTGTCATTTTAATTATAATGTGTCTTGGTGTGGTCCTCCTTGGGTCTAGCTTGTTTGGGACTCTCCACTTCCTGGACTTGTATATCTTTCCTTTGCCAAATTTGGGAAGTTTTCTTTCATTATTTTTCACTTAAGCTTTCAATTTCTTGCTCTTCCTCTTCTCCTTCTGGCACCCCTATGATTAGGATTTGGTATTTTTAAAGTTGTCCCAGAGATTTCTAAGCCTCTCATTTTTTTTCAATTCTTGTTTTCTCATTCTGTACTGGTTGACTGTCTTTGTTTCTTATGTTCCAAATCATTGATTTGAATCCCGGTTTCCTTCTTTCACCATAGGTTTTGTGTGGATTTTCCTTCGTTTCATTTAGCATAGTCTCCACTTCTTTATGCGTCTGCCATACTTAAGTATATCTGTCAAGCCTGTGAGCATCTTTATCACCAGTGTTTTGAACTCTTCTTCCGTTGGGTTGGCTATCTCCTCATCTGTTAGGTTGGTTATCTCCTCATCGTTTAGTTTTCCCACTGGAACCTTGATCCATTCCCCATTTTGGGGCCATACTTCTCTGTCTCCTCATCTTGACAGGCTCCTGTGTTTGTTTGTCTCTGAGTCTTAGGTAGAGCTGTTGCACCTGTTACATTGTAAGGGGCAGAACTTAGGTGTTTGTCAGTATAGGATGACCTGTTTCACCACATTGTGGTGCTGTGTGTGGGGGGGAGGGGTCCGAGAGGGAACAATGCCGCTTACTCAGCACTTGCCCTTTTTCCAGGCACTTCTCCCACTTTTGTATGGGACTGGCGCCCCTCTAGCTGTTGCCCTTGTCGTTGTTCCCAGAGTGGGTGGGTCTGCGGACGTTCTAGGACTGTGGGGGCCCTTTAAACAAGCGGACTCTGCTGAGAGACTGGCAGTTTCTTCCTCTGCCCCAACCCCCACTAGTTTGCACAGTCAGAAGCAATGAGGCTTTATTTTCCCTGGCGCTGGAACTGTGAGCTGTGTGGTCTGGTCTGGTGCTGGGAGCGCTCCCCATGTGTCCCTCCCTACTTTTTAAAACGTGTGACTGCACTTTCCACCGGCCTACTGCTGCTGCCCCCACACCACTTCCTCTCCACCCCTACTACCTGTCTGGATGAGTATTTCTTCTTTATATCTTTGTTTTTTGGACTTCCATGCAACTTGATTTTCTGGAACTTATGGTTGTCTCTAGTTTTGAGGTAGCTGTATTCCTTCTTAATTGTGGAGGGAGACGCAGCATGTCTGTTAGGCCTCCATCTTGGCCGGAAGTCTATTTCTTGTCATTTTGATAATAGCCATTCTAACAGGTGTGAGGTGATATCTCATGGTTTTTGACTTGCAGTTCCCTGATGATTAATGATGTAGAGCATCTTTTTATGTACCTGTTGGCTTTTTGAATATCTTTTTTTGAAAAATGTCTATTCAGATCTTTGCCCATTTCTTTAAAAAAAAATAGATTCTCCAGTCAGGGCACATGACTAGGTTGTGTGCCAGGTCCCCAGTTGGGGGTGCGTGAGAAGCAACTGCACATTGATGTTTCCCTCCCTCTCTTTCTCCTTTCACCTCTCTCTAAAAACAGATAAAGTAACCTTGTTAAAAAAATAAAAATAGATTTTATTTTATTTTTTTTTAAGAAAAGGTAGGGGAGGGAGGGAAAGAGGGAGACGAACATTGATAGGTTGTCTCTCGCACACCTCACAACCAGGAACCTGGCCTGCAACCCAGGCATGTGCCCTGACTAGAAATCCAACTGTTGACTTTTCAGTTTGCAAGACAATGCCCAGTCCACTGAGCCACACCAGTCAGGGCCTTTGCTCATTTCTGAATTGTATTATTAGTATTTTTTCTAATGAGTTGTATGAGTTCTTCATTTATTTTGGGTATTAGCCCCCTATCAGATATATGATTTGCAGATATTTTTCTCCCAATCGGTGTATTGCCTTTTCACTTGATGGTTTTTCTTTGCTGTGCAGAAGCTTTTTAGTGTAGATGTAGTCCCACTTATTTATTTTTGCTTTTGTTGCTTTTGCTTTTGTTGTCAAATTCAAAAAGTCATCTCCAAGACCTATGTTAAGAAGCTTACCACTTAGTATTTTCTTCTAGGAGTTATATGGTTTCAGGTCTAAAAGTTTTAATCTATTTTGACCTAATTTTGTGTAAGGTATATGATAGTGGTCTAGTTTAATTCTTTTGCATGTGGCTGTCCAGTTTCCCAAACACCATTTATTGAAGAATCTGTCCTTTCTCTGTTGTACATTTTTGGCGCCTTCATCATAAATTAACTGACATATATGTGTGGGTTTATTTCTGGACTCTCTGTTCTGTTCCAGTGATCATTGTGTCTGTTTTTATGCCAGTACCATACTGTTTTGATTACTCTGGTTTAGTAATATAGTTTGAAATCACGGAGCATGGTGCCTCCAACTTTGTTCTGCTTTTTCAAAATTGTCTTGGCCCTTTGACATTTTTGTTGCTTCATACGAATTTTAAGATTATCTGTTTTATTTCTTCGAAAAATGCCATTGAAATTTTGATAGGGATTGCATTGAATCTGTTAGATTGTTTTGGATAGTATGGGCATTTTAACAATATTGATTCTTTCAATCCATGAACATGTAATATCTTTCCATTTTTAAAGTATATCTTATTGTTTATACTATTACAGTTGTCCCATTTTTTTTTCCTCTTGCCTGCCTCCATCCAGTACTCCCCTTCCATCCAGCAATCCCTGCCCCTTAGTTCATGTTCACAGGTCATGCATGTAAGTTCTTTGCCTTCTCCATTTCCTTTACTATTATTATTTTTTTAATATGCACTATTTACTATTTAGTAACATGTACCCAATTTGGCAAATTTGTAACTATTCAAAAATCAACAAAATAGTCTGAAGCTCCCATTTCCACCAGTGGATACTCATGTTGAAAGTCATACAATACTTGTAACCATGCAGAAACTTCATTTTTTTAATTGTTGTTCTGTGACAGTTGTCCCATTTTCCCCTGCTGCTCTCCTCTGTCCCGCTCCTTTACTGTTATTAACATCCCCCTGTCTATTTTGTATCTACCAAGTATGCTTGTTAATCCCTGTATGTTTTCCCCCATTCTCCCCCTTCCTCCTCCTTGCTGATAACCCTCCATATGGTCTCCATATCTATGATTCTGCTCCTGTTCTAGTTGTTTCCTTTGTTTTTTTTTTTTTTTTTTTTTACATTCAGTTGTTGATAGTTGTGAGTTTCTTTTCATTTTACTGTTTTTTGTATCTTCAGTTTTTTTCCCTAATGTCTTGCAGTTTTCCATATACAGGTCTTTCACCTCCTTGGTTAAATTTATTCCTAAGTATATATTTTAGTATATGTGCTGCCAAGGCAAGCGCTCCTAGGTATTTTCTATGCAGTTGTAAATGGGATAGTTTTCTTTATTCCTCTTTATGATAATTTGTTATTAGTGTATAGAAACACAACAGATTTTTGCATACTGATTTTGTATCCTGCAACTTTACAGCATTTATTAGTTCTAAGAGAGGATGGAAGTCTTCCAAACTCAGTATTGCTCTGACACCAAAACCAGACACGGACACCACAAGGAAATAGAGTTACAAGCTAATATTCCTGATGAACACAGATACAAAAATATCAACAAAATACTAGCAAACCAAATTCAGCAGCACATTAAAAAGTCATTCACCATGATTAATTGGGATTGATCCCTTAGATGCAAGATTGATTCAACACATGCAAATCAATCAATGCAATATACCACATTAACAAAACGAAGGATAAAAATCGTAGGACCATCTCTATAGATCCAAAAAAAGCATTTGACAAAACTCAACATTTATTTATGATAAAAACTCTCACTAAAGTAAGGATAGCAGGAACGTACCTCAACACAATAAAACTCACATATGTCAAGCCCACAGCTAACATCATACTAAACAGTGAAAAGTTGAAAGTCTTTTCTCTAAGATCAGGAGCAAGACAAGGATGCCCACTTTAAGCACTGTCAGTCAACATAATATTGGAATTCCTAGCCAGAGAAATTAGGCAAGGAAAATAATTAAAAGGCATCCAAATTGGAAAGGAAGAGGTAAAACTACTACTATTTGCAGGTAACATTATAGATAGAAAACCCTAAAGACTCTGTCAAAGAATTGTTAGAACTCATAAACAAGTTCAGTAAAGCTGAACAATACATAAAAACCTGTTGAGTTTCTCTATATCTCACATTTAAAACAGAGTTAATAGTTCCTTCTATAGTGAGGATTAAATGAGAGGGGTACATGTCAAGTCTTGGGTACTGAATCCGGTCCAGAGTAAATAGACAGCGGATGGGAGCTGTTATTACTTGTCAGTGGATGTTATCTTAATTCAAAGGAGAGGAGGGATGGGAAACATTATGTAAGCATTCAAGTGCAACACAAATGCCATGGGTGATTATTCTCTTTTGTCTACTCAAGGGCATGGGTTCTTCTACTCTTAGAGGAAGAGTCCTGAGGGAAGCCAAGCATTGCTCTGGATAAGGTGCTGTTCTGTTTATCTTTTGACATTTTTTGGCTTCAAGTTCATTTTCAGTTTCTGCCTGGCTTCCTGGGCTAGGGACACTCTAAGCAGCTATAGGTAGAGTCTACTGATCAAGTGGTCCAGGATCTGAGGGGAAGTTTTGGTGACACAGATGTGGGTGGACCTTAATTTAGCTCTGGTTTTACCTAGTCCTTGGTGACCTGTTGGTAGCAGTCATTACTGGAGTTTTGGAAATGGTTTCAGGAGAGGCCCACAGCTGTGCTTTCTGGCATAAGGTGCCCTGGCTGACTTTCTTCTTAACCTCAGAATCAAGGACTCACAGAGGTATAGTTTGGTAGCATTGGCATAGGCAATGCAAATAATAGCTGCTAATGGTTACTGAGTAATTTTTATAGGCCAGGCTCTCTGTTAAGTGCTTTATATACTTTTACATTGAAACCTAACAACACTGGGAGGCAGGGATCATTATTATCTCCCTGTTACAGATGAGAAAATTGAGACTTGTAAAGAAACCTGCCTAGGGTTATATTTCTGGTAAATATATTTGGACCCTGGTCTGTCTGATTCTAATGATGTGATGTTTTCGCATTGTTATAAGTGGCCTTTGCATTTAGCTGTGCTTTAGAGTTACCTATAAAGTTCATTAAAATTTTTGTTTCTTGGGCCCTAACTCTATAGTTGTGAGGTGGAGTCTGACCCTGTAATGTTTTTATTTTCCCAGATTTATTGAGGTATAATTTACATAAAATAAAATTCACCCATTTTAAGTGTCTAGTTTGATGAAATGTAATACTTGTATACAATTGTGTAAGTATCACCATAGTCAAGATATGAAACTTTCCCATAACCCAAAAAAGTTTCCTGTGCCTTTTGATTCCCTGATACCTACAATATTTATCAACTGGGTAGATGTTTCTCCTGCACAGCTAGATGTGGGACCACTGTACTGTGTTATGGTGCCTGCAGATGTGGGAAAATGAAGTCCTGGAGGAGGATAGAAGCAAAAAATAAAAAAATAAAAAAGACACTTGAAGAATGAGACCTGGAGAGTATTATGCTAAGTAAAATAAGCCAGTCATAGAAAGTACCATATGATTTCCCTTATATGTGGAATCTAATGAACAAGATAAACTAACAAATAAAATAGAAACAGACTCATCGATGCAGAGAATAGACTGACAGCTGTTAGAGGGGTGGGGGTAGGGGAGCTGGGTGAAAAAGGTGAAGGGATTAGACAGAAACCCCCCCACATAATATAGTGATTATCAGAGGGAAAGGAGGGTGGGGGGGTAAAAGAAGGTAAAGGTGGATAAATGGTGATGGAAGAATACTTAGGGTGGTGAACACACAATACCATATACAAATGATGTATTATAGGATTGTACCCTTGAAACCTATGTAATTTTATTAACCAATCTCACCCCAATAAATTCAATAAAAAAAAGGAAGAATGATAAGCTGTGCTGTACTGTCTACTTGTGGTGAGATAGACTGGAGAAGAGAACCTTCCAGACCAAATTTACTTAAACAGTATCAAAGTTTCTTCTCCTAATATGGTTTCTTCCTGAG
Source organism: Furipterus horrens (assembly GCF_987537825.1). NCBI lineage: Eukaryota > Metazoa > Chordata > Mammalia > Chiroptera > Furipteridae > Furipterus > Furipterus horrens. The sequence goes on from NW_028327180.1 coordinate 75,920,201, forward strand.
CTGCATAGAGGTGAAGGATTCTGAACAAAGTTGATGTAGATCGCTGGGTAAATTGCTTTGGGATGAAGAATTGGGGCCACTTGGTACTATTGGTAAACTGTGAAAGGAGCCAGCCTTGGATATGGCAAGGAGGGCTAGGAAGTGGGTAAGACACTACTGCTGGTCTTCAAGAATGGGACCTTTTCCTCCAGGCAGGTACCACTTGGGTTCCTTTGACTTCCCTCTGCTGCAGAAATTCAATAGCAACTCTTCTTAATTTGAAGTCCATTCAGTAAGGTTACCCTAGAGCAAACAGGTTCAGGTTGTGGCCCAGAGAACATTTGGATAATAAGGTAGAAAATGTAAACTAGCTCAAACTAGAGAAGATTAGGGTGGGAAACTTATGGCAGCAGTCTGGAGACCTTAATTCTTGGCTCAGTTCTGGCCCCAATTTTACTAGAGATGTTTCTCGATACCCTTCTCTGTCACCTCTGTTCTGTGTATTTCTTGTGGGTGGAGTGAGTGGTGAATAAAGTAGTGTGCAGGTTGTGGTAGAATGGTTTCAGCACATAGCGTGGTAAAGTAGATTGTAAAGAAAATTCTGTAAAATTTCAAACTGCCTCTCAATAGTTGTATATTAAAACCTGAATATGTTCAGCCTTTGTATATTTCCTTTCCTGGCCTTTTTTTTTTCTTTCTCTCTGGTTTGTTAGGTGTGACATTTCCGTCATTTCCTGTATGGAAGTTATGCATGAGGGTATGAAGTTGTAAAAGAGGGACTCCTCTTATTTTCATGTCGTTTTTATGAATCACCCAGTTGTCTTCCTGGTGGATGTCTGCACTTTGGCATGAATTCTGGGATTCAGTTTCCTTATTTGTGATGTTCAGCTACTCCTGGTTCATGTGATTTACCTCAAGAGGAAATATCTGGAGAAGAGCCACAAGACTGATTAGAGGAGGAAGGGACAGAGAGAGATGTGAGGAGTATTCTTGTTAAAAGAAGAAGTGGTGATAACAGAGCTGTAGTGTATAAATAAGACCACCCAGTCCTCTTCTCATTTGAGAAAAAGTGAATTTGGGTAATGGCCTAATCTAAGAGGACACTGAGTTGTCGGAAGATAATCTTTGAGAATAACATTCTAGTCAGTTTGAGTTAAACAAATAAAATAGAAACAGACTCATAGATACAGAGAACAGAAGTTTAAATTACTATTAGTTTATATTACCTCAGTGTCCCTCCTTCCCAAAGCCTTGGTTTCAGGGCTTTGTATCAGTGCAGAAACTTCACAGGCCAAAATTATAACAATAATAGGTTTATCGAGCACCTCTCATAGTTTCTTGAAGACCCTACAAAAAATTAGAGTCCAATAAAATTTTCTTCTTCTTTTTTTTTAAAGTTATATTGTTATAATAGTCCCAGTTTTTTTCCTTTGCTCCCCTATGCCCAGTACCCCCACTCCCTCCAGCAATCCCACCACCCTTCTTAGTTCATGTCCATGGGTCGTGCATATAAGTTCTTTGGCTTCACCCTTTCCTATATTATTCTTAACTTCCCCCTGTCTATTTTGTACCAACCAATTATACTTCTTAGTCCCTGCACCATTTCCCCATTTCACCCCTTTCCCCCTCCCAGCTGATAACCCTCCAAATGATCCCCATACCTATGATTCTGTTCCTATTCTGGTTTGCTTAGTTGAATTTTGTTTTTATTTTTTAGATTCAGTTGTTGATAGGTGTGAGTTGTCATTTTAATGTTCACAGTTTTGATCTTCTTTTTCTTAAGTAAGTTCCTTTGACATTTCATATAGTAATGGCTTGGTGATGATGAACTCCTTTAGCTTTACCCTGTCTGGGAAGCACTTCATCTGCTCTTCCATTCTAAATGATAGCTTTGCTGGATAGAGTAATCTTGGTTGTCTGTCCTTGCTTTTCATCACCTTGAATACTTCTTGCCAGCCCCTTCTTGCCTGCAAAGTTTCTTTTGAGAAGTCAGCTAATAGTCTATAGGCACTCGTTTGTAGATAACTCTCTGCTTTTCTCTTGCTGCTTTTAAGATTCTCTCTATATCTTTTACCTTTGGCATTTTAATTATGATGTGTCTTGGTGTGGTCCTTTTTGGGTCTAGCTTGTTTGGGGCTCTCTGTGCTTCCTGGACTTGTATGTCTATTTCCTTTGCCAAATTAGGAAAGTTTTCCTTCATTATTTTTCACATAAGTTTTCAATTTTTTGCTCTTCCTCTTCTCCTTCTGACACCTCTGTGATTCAGATGTTGGCATGTTTACAGTTGTCCTAGAAGTTTCTAAGCCTCTCCTCATTTTTTTCTATTCTTGTTTCCTCATTCTGTCCTGGTTGACTTTTTTTCTTCCTTATGATCAAAATCATTGATTTTAGCCCTGGTTTTCTTCCCTTCACCATTGGTTTTGTGTGGATTTTCCTTTGTTTCACTTAGCATAGCCTTCACTTCTCCCTTATGCGTTTGCCATACTCAAGCATATCTGTCAAGCCTGTGAGCATCTTTATCACCAGTGTTTTGAATTCTGCATCTGTTAGGTTGGCTTTCTCCTCATCTGTGAGGTTGGCTAGCTCCTCGTTGCTTAGTTCTCCCACTGGAACCTTGATCTGTTCCCCCTTTTGAGCCATACTTCTCTGTTTCCTCATCTTGACAGGCTCCTTTGTTTGCCTCTGAGTCTTAGGTAGAGCTGTCGTACCTGTTACGTTGTAAGGGGTGGAGCCTTAGGTATTCATCAATACAGGGTAACCCGTTTCACCATGTTGTGGTGCTGTGTGTCGGGGAGGGGTCTGAGAGGGAACAGTGCCACTTGCTCAGCACTCGTCCCTTTTCCAGGCACCTCTCCCACTTCTGTATGGAACTGGCACCTCTTTAGCTGTTGCCTTGGCTGTCATTCTAGAGTGGGTGGGTCTGTGGACATTCCAGGACCATGGGGACCCTTTAAACAAGCAGACTACTGAAAGAGTGCAGTTTCTGTCTTTGCCCCAACCCCCACTGGTTTGCACAGTAGAGGCAATGAGGCTTTATTTTCCCCAGCGCTGGGACCGTGAGCTGCGCAGTCTGGTATGGGTCTGGGAATGCTCCCCAGGTGTTCCTCCCTATTTTTTAAAATGTGTGACTGCCCTTTCCACCAGCCTGCTGCTGCCGCCACAACACCATGTCCTCTCTGCCCCGACTCCGTCCCTCCTCCCTGTTTGGATGAGTATTTCTTCTTTCTATCTTTGTTCGTTGGACTTCCATGTGGCTCGATTTTCTGAAACTTCTGGTTGTGTCTAGTTTTGAGGTAGTTGTATTTCTCCTTAGTTGTGGAGGGGGATGCAGCATGTCTGTCTAGGCCTCTGTCTTGGCTGGAAGTCAAAATTTTCTTTTTAAATATTCTCATGGAATACTCTAATGAGAAGAAAAATGGAACATTAAGATGTTTTTTAGACTCATGATTTCAGAGCTCAAAGGGACTCTAGAGATTGTCTGGTCTCATCCTGGGTTATGGACAAGGAACTGAGGCCCAGAATGAGGAAAAGACTTGCTGAAAGCCACTCAGATAACTAGTGGTAATACAGATCCTGAGAAGCACAGGGGTGATGTGGAGGGTCCCAGAATAGAGATGCTCATGTATGACTTACTGAGGCATCAGGGAAGCTTCTAAGCCCATTTTTGTGCCTAATCAATTATTAGTGGTTGATTGCCTCAATTACATCTAAGCCTCTTGGTTGTGGCTAGGAGACAGACTAGCCTCCTGCTTTCCCCAAGATTATGTTTTAGAGTTAAGTTAGTCTAATTTGAGTCTCAGCAGATGGAGATAACAGGGTGTGAGATACTTAGGCTGGAGGTGGGGAGTCAGTGAGAGACTTATTAGTTAGAGCCACACGTAGTTAAATTTCATTATGACAGACTTTAGGAATATATTTTAGATTTGTGCTTTGAAATTTGGCCTCTTGCACTAAAATAGGGTTTGTTTCAGTTTCACCTATTTCTCCCAGTTTCCTTTTCTAATTTCTCTTTGTATTCTTCTCAGTTCTGTTAAGCCTTTTCCCCCAACTATTCTCTATCTGACTCTCAGAACTACTGTAGATTTTGGGAGAAGGAACTGGAACATGAGCTGTGACCTACAAGTCAGTTTCTCCAGGTGGATAAACTCCACTGCAAGCACAGAGGGAGGGGCCTCTTCATTCCAGCAATCTGGCTAGGCTGCCAGACTCATAGCCTATGGGGGCAGGGGTGGAGGTGGGGGCCAGTATTTCTTGGGATAGTGAGGAACTGCCTGAGCCTTTGCTGTCTAGGCAGAGGAGACTGGAGCCTTTGGGGTGGGCTAGTCGCCTGGCCTGGGGATGCCTGGGCAGATGTGGAGGCAGCTGGAAAGGTGGCACCACACTTGGGTCGCTGGGTCTGCGCTGTTCCTAGGAGACGGAGGAGTAGCAAGCCTGCGGGGGAGGGGGAGCAAGTGGGTTGCTGCTTTTAGCAGCTGAAAGGGCTGCAGGGAGCTCTGGGTAAGACATTTTCTGCTGCTGCTGCTTCTGCGGTACAAGCTGCCGCTAGTAAGTCAGAGGAAGGAGGATCGGGAGGGAGGAGGCTTCATTTGCAGCCATGCTGAATCACTGTTGCTGATCAGATCTCCTGCTGGTTGGCTGCGAGAACTGAGAACAGAGCTAGGATCTCTGGGTGCGTGTACAGTTCAGCAGCTGCCATCCCCGCTGGGCCTCGCACAATGGAGGGTGAAAGGTATGTATTTACAAGTATATATTGTGTGTCGTGTGTGTGTGTGTGTGTGAGTGTGTGTGTGTGTGTGTGAAGTGAATGTGTGCTTGTGCGGCAGCCACCAGCTTTTGTGTTTGCGTTAGCTAGGCAGGATTGGAGGACCTGGCCACTGATGAATCCCAGCGGGAGGCCGAATAGAACAGGGAAGCTCCTTTCTCCAGAGATCTAGCTTACGCAAAGGCAGGTTCGGTTTGCTGGGCAGCAGAGCACCCTGAAAGAAGGGACTTCCTGGCTGGTGTTTAGGAATAGTTTCAGCATGAGCTGACTCAGGATTGCCTTTCTCAAGCTGTTTCAAGGAGGCATTTCTCTTTCCTGGCTACTTTCCTGGAATGTTTTTTCTTTGGTGGGGGGTTTTTGATGTCATAGCAGGGCTGGTCTGGCATAGAGTGATAGCATTTCCACACTGAAGTGCTCAAATCTTCAGCAACCATGCCATGCTGATGTCTTTCCTAAAAGTGTGTGTGTATGCACGCAAGCATGTGCGTGTGTGTCTGTATATGCACACAAGTTCAGGTAAGAAAGAGAGAAACCTATCAGATGACACTTGCTCTGATCTGACTTTCATTTGCATTGAAAAGTTTATAATGATACTGGAAGGTGTGTGCTTAAGAGGAATTCTTGCTTCTTCCACCAGGGGTTTCTTGTGAAATAGCAATCAACAGAAGAGAATTTAAGTATTTGTGTCGAGTTATATCTAACTAGCAAGGGTTTGTTTCCTGGCAGGCACGCACATAGACATTTTAAACTATTACATGAGGATCTGACTCTTTCATTGTGAAGGTGCTCAGTGCAGTGCCAGGGTGGGCCATTCCTCTGTGTGCTAAGCATCTCATGTTGTGCCAGCCTCTTCCTTCTGTGGGTCCGCCGCTGGCAGAGAACAAGGCTTGCCATTTTCCTCGAAGTGTGAACAGCAGGGAGGGGGCAGACCATAGAAGTGCACCACTGAGGGGAGGACTGCTGTTTTGTGTTGCCAGTTTGATGCAGATTGTAATCAGCTGTAAACCTGTTAAATGATAACAGGTTTAATTAACTAAGTCAACGCTGTCTGGAGAGTACCTCAATATACACTTTTTTCCCCCCCGCACAGATTGTCCCGACTCTTGCATCACATGGTGCAGAGTGATGTCATTAAACATACCTAGGCCGCATCAGGACTGGCATGGTTGTTGGGTGTCCTCTTGTCTGAATCACTGTTGCTGATCAGATCTCCTGCTGGTTGGCTGTGAGAACTGAGAACAGAGCTAGGATCTCTGGGTGCATGCACAGTTCAGCAGCTGCCATCGCCCTGGGCCTCGCAGAGTGGAGGTTTCAGGCACTGTTTCTTGACGTGACTTTCACAGGAAGAGCCTGGGACTTACTTACTTATGTACTTATTTATTTATCCTCACCTAAGCACATGCTTATTGATTTTAGAGAGAGGGGAAGGGAGGAGGAGAGGGAGAGGGAGAGAAACATCAATGTGATATAGAAACATCAATTGGTTGCCTCTCATATGTGTCCCCACTGGGGGCTGAACTCACAACCTAGGTATGTGCCCTGACCAGGAATTGAACCACTGGCCTTTGGTTTATTGGATGACACTCCTACCAACTGAGCCACATCGGCCAGGCAGGAAGAGTTAGGGGCTTTTTAGATGGAGTATTATGCTGCTGGTGCAGCCTCTCCCTGGATGCTGTTCTGCAGCAGAAGGTAGTGTTGGACTCCACATGGCCTGTTACCTAGACTTGGGGCTGAGGTGGGTAGGGTCGTTGCTTTCCTTTTGGTATGATATACGGCAGAAGGGTAGGGGTGATGTGAACGGAGGTTTAGAAATTCTGGACCAAGCCTATTTTCTTGACCCATGATATAGTGGGGCTGAAGGTTCATGTGAGACTAGCAGCAGCAGATCAAAGTACTGCTTCCCAAGCATTTTTAGATACCTAATGTGTCTCCAGTACTCTACTCAGAAGTGTAATGTGTCCATGCCCTTAAGGAGCTCTCTTGTTCTTCAATACTCTGTGCCTTTCAGCTGGCACGGCTGATGTCTTTTGCTTTATAAAGCTGAGTTTTGCCTGTGCTTTTTTGCTTTTCCCTTATTGGAGACACTGGTAAGAAATCCAAACTGAACAGATTCCAACATTCACCAGGTCTCCCAGCTCACTACGTTTCGTTTCTACTGCAGGTCCAGCTTATCATGCCAGGTATTTGTCTTCTGAGGTCTGGCTCCGTGCTCCTTCTCTGCTGCTCACCCCCACCCCCACCAAGGAATCTGTTGGTCTCTTTTGTGATCGCTCATCTTCTGGAGTTCCTTTTGCCTGGAATACCTTTCCCTTCCTTTTCCCCAAAAGTTTTAAGATCCCACATTGTGTGGAAAACCTTAGCTTTTTTAGTCCCAGATGATGTTTTTCTGAATTTCAAGAACTCTAGCTTACATATCATAGTTGGCTACAGAATAGTCCACCCATCAGAATTTTTGTGCTTTTGTTTCATATACGTTATAAGTCCCCGAACTTGGAGACAGGTCCTCAAGGATAAGGATGGTGCCTATGCCTCTGAATAGTCCTCATCGACTACTCTATGACTGTGTGCATAGTCGTCGTCGGCAGCCGTCCGTCTCGAGAGACGATGGTGTAGCTTCTTAAGAGTCTATCTGCACCGCCGAGAATGGCTGTGCAGTCCAACTCGGGAGTGACATGGTATCTGTCTCCTCCCGTGTTGAATCGACATCTTGTGATGACGCTGGAGTGTCCTCTCCAGTGAAGCTGAAGCTACAGAGCCTGGGCAGGGTGATATGGAGGGTCTGCTGTTGCCCATGCAGCAGACCCCCCCTCTCTTCGCAGCTGAAGGATCCAAGGGAAAGACAGAGTCAATACAGCTTGGCTTCAGGTGCGCCGCAGGAGTTGCCGGTGTTGACTACAACGTCAAACTGCCTTAGGGACTCCGGCTCCGGATTTTCTGTCGGAGTTTACTCCCTTAGCCTTTCCCCTGAAGAGGTATGCCGCAAGGCAGCGGATGTGTGCATAGTAGGACCTGGATAATTATTTGCTGATTAGTTGATAACTTTGGTGGGAAATTCTGATAATTAAGAAAATTGGTTAGAGAGGAGATTGAAACCTTTGGTCAATAGGTTCATCCTTACACTTAAAAAAAAAAAAAAAAAAAAAAAAAGAATAGTATAGGAAATAGAGAAGCCAAAGAACTTATATGCATGACCCATGGACATGAACTAAGAGCAGGGGATGCTGGAGGGAATAGGGGTACTGGATGGAGGGGGCAATGGGGGGAAAATTGGGACAACTGTAATAGCATAATCAATTAAATATATTTAAACAAAAAAAAAAAAATAGGTTCATCCTTGTGTATCTGCCTTATTATCTCAGTATGGGTAATTGACCCTATGGAATGCTTTGAGGTAGGGGGAAGTGAGGCAAGTAGTCTTGTTTTACAAGTTCCTTGGGAAACCCAGGGCCAGGGAAGGCGAGTAATTGGCCTAGGATCACATGTCAAACCTCCAGAGACTGGAGGAATCCTGAATCTGGGGCTTGTTCCATACTTAACCTGATGAAGCTTAATTGGGGCTGTTTTTAAGCATTAAGCATTTTCAGCCAAGAGATTTTTAATGAACAAGTTTCTCTCTTTGCCATGAGGGTATGAAAATAACTTCTACCTTTAAAGGCTATTAATTGAAAGCATGGACTGTGGAGTAACAGAGACCTTGCAGTGGATTTACTTCATAAGCTGTGTGACCTTGAGTGTGTCACATTCTTTGAGAAATAATGTTTCTTTTTGGTGCAAAGGGTGTAATAGTATCTGTACCTCATGGAGTTGCTGTGAAGATCAAATGAGACAAAATGTATAAAGCGCCTAGTAAAGTTTTTCTGCCACAGAGTAAGTCCTCAGGAAATGGTAGTTGCTGTTATCACTGGTATTTATTGTCCTGTTATACTCCATGACTCTGCTAGGATACTAACATAGCTTATTTTAGGACCTTCCTATATTTATCATCTGAAGCAGATTATGGGGGACCATTCCCATGAGAAAATTAGGGAGAGCTTATCAGGCCAGCATCTTCCTTCTACCTAAACTATCTCCTCAGTAAGATACAGGGCTTGGCATTTCCTCTTCTTGGTTTCACCAAGACCTACCTGAGTCCTCTTTTATAGACATCCTGATGAGACATCTGGATGCCTCAGTGGTTTGGAACCATGAACTGGATACACCTTAGTTGTACCCTGCAAGCTCTCCAGCTCTGCGAGACCTTCTGAAGCTGTTTCCCATCTCTCTCTGTGAAGAATCATTGTGGCTTGGTTTGTCAGAGGAAGACGACCCTGTTTTCTGTATTGCAAAGAAAAGGCTCTCAGCTACTAGAGAGAGCAAGATGGCAGTTGCTCTTGCTATTGAGATTTTATTTCAGTTCTGGAAATCAGATTTGTGGGTGGATTAAAATAAATTTCTAACTTACATGATGTACCTAGAGTAGTCAGATTCAGTGAGACAGAAAGTAGAATGGTGGTTGCCAGTGGCTGGGGAGAGGGAGGAATGGGAAGTCATTGTTTAATGGATTCAGTTTCAGTTTGGGAAAATGAAAACGTTCTGGGAATGGTGGTGGTGGTTGCACAACAACATAAATGTACTTAATGCTGCTGAAATGTAAACTGAAAAATGATTAAAATAGTAAGTTTCATGTTACATATATTTCACCACAATAAAAAAAAATTTTTTTGGGGACATGGAAGCAAAAAAAAAAAAAAAGTTTTTTTTTTTACAGCCCTTTCCGGGTAGCTCAGTTGGTTGGAGCATTGTCCCATGCACCAAAAGGTTGCAGGTTTGATCTCTGGTTGGGATGCATACAAAAGCCAACCAATCAATTTCGCGCTCGCTCTCTCTCTTTTCCTCTCCCCCTTCCTTTTCTCTCTAAAAATCAATAAAAAACGTACCCTTGAGTGTGGATTAAAAAGAAAATTTTTTTCAGTCCTGGTCTCTGGCATCTCTACAAGAGTTGTAGAGAACCACAACTTTTGGAAGAAGCATCATAAAAAGGGAGAGTTGGTTGTCCATTTTCCTTAAAATTGTGGTTTCCTTTATCAGAAGCATCAGGATGCCCCTGCTTGAGGTGGGCCCCATGCACCCAAGTTTATGTGGTGAATTTGTGGGAAAAGTTCTCAAAGGGAGAATGGCTTGTCTTTATTGAGGAGGCTGGACCTTGGGGAGCTTTGGAACTGGAAGAAGCTTATCTTTCCCCCCTTCATCTAGGAACAAATAGGTCATATTTTCTGAGAAGACATGACTTAGGAAGCCGATGCTCTCTAAATGCTGGGTTTTGCAGTGCCTGGGAAAATGCTGGCAAAACCCAGGGAAGAGCAAGTATGGGGTAGAGCACTCTAGCCTCTTCTCTCCTCCCACAGCACCTCGCTGAGTCCTTTCCCACCCCAGACATCACGGGTAGAGACGTTTTGAGAAATTTTTGGGCATCACTGCTGCCTGAAGCACATAAGCAGTTTATCTATGATAACTGAAATCAAATTTTCCATTTTGGAAATAGTTTTTAGCAGAATAAGTTTTTCAATTGCAAAAACACAAAGTCAGTGAAATAAATTACTTAATTTCCCCATATCCAGATTAGGATTTTTAGGATCTTGCTTGCTAGGTTTTAGATTGTTACTTCAGATCCAGACAAGAACATTTTTGGGTAAGTTTTCTAAAGGAAGTTCTTTATTTTATGAAATTTGCCATTGTAGAAGTGACCTATTTTTTTTCAATTGCTAGATGAACCCTAAAACTAGGTTAGACTGAAAAGAGCATTAATAAACTATATAAAAAATAACTTGAACATGCTTTGTTCTTAGATTTTTTCCCTATTAAATAAGTTCAGTGGTTCTCAAGCTAGATACCTGTAACTTTTTATAATTTATAAGGATTTTTAGACTCTCAGCACAATTTTCCTGGGTTTTTCTTTTTCACTTATTGAAAGTCTATTGTAGTCTGTATCAAAACCACACACGGAAAAGCTCAGTTTTCCTATTCAATCCAAGTAGAAGCTTGGCTTCCAAAATCCCACATAACAAGGGATATGTTTTCTTTTAGTCTTTCTCTTTCCTGGTTTAATTCTGCCTGAATTCTCTTATGTTTTACATTTTTACACAGCCCACTGAAGACATTTTTTTTCCCCCTGTGTTTTGAAGGAAGTGGTCTGTGAATTGGACTCTTAGGAATGTGATTAGTAACATACCTGTTCTTGAGCCTGTTTATGAAGGAGCACATTATAAGAATGGCAGCAGCTGCTGGTCAGCTTTGATGAATCATGTTGGCTTGTGCGAAAATTCCAAATTCAATACAATGAATAATATTGACTCCAGTAAGTGCTGTAGTTTCCCACAGTCAGTGGAGAGAAGCAGTTACAGGTCCTAGAGCGTTCTGTCCTTTTTAATTTGGCCTCACAGTGAAGAACCTCAGAGTAGGGTGTAAGAAATGAGCCCCTGTGGCTTGATAGGCTGTGCACACTATGCCAAGTCAGTGGATATTCCTATTAAAAGCATACACCGGGGAGTCTGATAGACCTGGCTTGAGTGTCACGTCTCCACTTAGCAGTTATGTGGGACTCTTGTGTAAGTTATATCTCAGTGCCTCAGAAGATAATAGTACCTTATTCGTAGGGTTGTTCTGAAGATAAAATGAGGTAATGGAGGTAAAGTTGCTTTTATATATCATTGGCTTTCAGTTATTATTAACAGTTACTGACAGTTAGCCAGGAGCTGTCACTTCCTGATGTGTATCTTCCATGTGTTCCCGTGGGCTGTTGCAGGGAATCAGCCTGATGCTGTGAACCCAGCGGCACCACTGAAAGAGTGTGAAGAATATGGGACTTGATAGAAGTGTGTATGTAGGTGATATTTTCGGATGACAGGACTGCTGCAAATCCTGAATCCTGCTGCCTGGACATCGTCAAGTGCCTGGTCCTTCATTAATCCAGAAGGAGAGATATAAAGTAGGCCATTTGACCTTGCACTTTAGGATTGGTATACATGCTAGGTGTGTAGTTTGCCCAGAGTCCTGTAGGTTCCAAAATCCTATCTTTTCAGCATCCTATTGCTGCCCAGACTTGGAGAAGCTCAGTCAAGCTGATAAACTCATGAGTACCTGAGGTACAACTGTCAGAGTGTCAGTTTGTTAATTTGCGGTGAAACTATTACTGGCAAGATGCTCCTCAGGGCCTGCCACCACTTTCTTGCTTCCTGGAGAACTATGGGGGAGGCTAAATTGATCAAAAGGTTGCATAGTTAACTAGGGACTGAGTTATGGCACTCAAGTATTTACATGCTGAATCAAGTGACTGTATCTGATAATTCAATTATTTTCTTTCCTGGATAGTGTAGAATGAGCGGGACCAAGGGCTTTCTCTTCTCTCTCTGATTCTTATTTTTTGGTGTCTCTTTCTAAAGGATACTACTTTTTTTTTTTTTTTTTGATGAGGAATTTTTAATGTATTTGGCATAGTTTTATTCCAACTGAGTTGTTTTTTTTTTCTTCTTCTTAGGTGACTTTGCCTTTCTTCGATCTCATCTGTAGCTCGAACATGATGTGCCTGGGCTCTGTGTCTGTTGCCCAGTATCTGCACACCCTGCCTAAACTTGATTTGCATCTCTTGAAGCCTTTTAGAGGTGGTGCAGTTCATAGCCCTCAGGAGTGTTTCTACGACTTCCCTTTACTCTCCTCCTTTTTCTCACACCCTGGGTGCTCAGAACTCCTCATCTGACAGAACTCCCCAACCCCAAACACTTCTGCACAATCAGCCTGCTAAGAGGCTTTTCTGCTTCCTACTTTGCTGGCATGCTTTGTAATGTCTTTTCCTTTTCATTCATTGCCTGAATTTTCCTCAGTGATGGAAAGAGCCTAAGAACTGACACAGTAAGCAGCAATAGCAACCCTTCTTGCTGCCTCCCTCATCTCCAGTTGATGCTGGCTTTCTCTGGCCCCCATCCTCCTGATTCTGTATCTCTAATGCAGGGAACTGGTCTGGCTAAAAAAGGATTCCTCAGATCTCCCATGGGGAAGGAAGGACGGGAAGCTGAGAGAGACAAAGTCATACTTATTTTAATAAGGGGAAGTGAAGAAAGATGGAAGAGTTGGTAGTTCTTCCTCTTTTACTTACCCATCCATTCATTTACTCAGTGATCATTTATTGAGCACCTGTCATGTGCCAGAGGCTAAGAATAGAGAGGGAAATAAGACACCATCCTGTTGCTCATGGAGCTCAAAGTCTAGGGTGGGCAGTGGTGTGCTGGAGCCAACAATCACCCACATACAAGAGATGTTTATTAAATTTTTAGGAATTTTGTAAGTTTTTAAATGCAACTTGTATTAAAAATTAAATTATGTAACTTAATTATATTAAAAACATCACTTTCTGATTATTTTATTATGATCTATGTCTCCTAGGTTACGTCCTTTGTGCCTGTATAGGGGAAATGCTATATGGTGATATAATGATGTGCTGATGCACATTTCTTCCCAACTCCATATAGTCAGTAAAATTGTGTTGGTAGCTTGAAATATGCTGTGGTGGGAGTGTTTAGACTGTGGAAATTGGAAAATGTTAAAAATCAGGGCTCCCTTCCTTGCAACGAACTGTTAAACATTTACCAGTACACACTCTGTGGGGGAGACAGAAAAGTAAGAGGTAATTGCATTGTTATACAGAGGGAAGCACGGAGTTCTGTGGGAACCCAGAAGAAGGGAATTTAATATAGTGGGTAGTGGGAGATGATAGGGAAGACTTATAGCACGAGGTCTGAAGGGCTGATAGGAATGAGCTAGACATCTGAGAGAATGGGTGGGGACAGGGCAAAAGAGTATGGTGTATTTAGGCAATTGCAAGTAATTTAGTTCCACAGGAACAAGAAGTCTTCAGGGCAATGATGGAATTATGAAGGGCTAGGCTAGGTCTCTGAGATTTATTCTGAATGCGGGGAGGAGCGAGTGAGAGGTTTCATTTAGAACATGCCATGCTCACACTGACATTCTGTGAGGATCATTCTAGAGTCTGGGAGGAGGTTATCCTGGTAATCCAGACAAGAGATCATGATGGCTTGGACTGAGGTTGTGTGGCAGTGACTATGAGAAACTAATGGAGTGGAGAGATATTAAAGGAACATAGGTTTGATGGCTGTATGTGAGGGGAGAGAGAGAGAGGAAGAGAGAGAGACAGAGAGAGAGGGAGAATATTAAAGATGACATCCCTGTTTCTGCCTTGGATAGGTGGGTGAGTGGTTGCTTATGCTTTGGAGACAGAGGATACAGAAAGAAGAGTAGGCTTGAGGGAGGGTGGAGAGTATCAGTGTTGGATATGTTGAGTATGAGTTGCTGTGCAAAATCTAAGCGGGGGAGTTAAAACATTGAATATATGGATCTGGAATTTAGAGTATAGGGGAAGGTAGGAGAAGAGGCTGTGGGAGGTGGTGTGCCATGAGAAGAGCCTCTAATATTTAGCACATATATATTTTTATTTGTAAACTCTACAATTAATATTTTACGTGTATTGATTTGTAGTTTGATTCTGAAGGCCAACCCTACTTTTGTTTTTTTTTTAAATTTTTTAATAGTTTATTTCTTATTGTATTTTTTTCATTACCTTTCATTGCCCTTATAACCTCTTTCACCTCCACCCACTCCCTCCCTCCTGCAGTCACCACACTTATTTTGTTAGGGTTGGAGGCGGTGGTTGAGGCAGACTATCCTATTCTGCTCTACCACCAATTGTAAGGATAATTGAAAGATTTTCAGGTCAGAGTTCAATGATGACAAATATGTAATGAGGGCCTATTGTGGGAATTGCTTTATGCTGGGCAGGCTAGGCCATACAGAGAGTCCTCGGATACATTGTCATTGCCCACCAGGGGTGTCAAACCTAGTGTGGGGGGATAGGTGGTTAGATGGGTACCATGATAAGGTAAACATGGTGCAGTATTTATGTGCCACTTGAGTTATAGGCCAGAAATATTGTAAGAATTTAGAAAAGGCAGAGATCACTTAGGACTGAAGTATTCATAGTGCTTCACAGAGGAGGCAAAGCTTAACTGGTTTTAGAAGAACAGGTATTTATAGTATGGGAAGGGGGAATCTGTCTGTAGTAGATAGTTCATCTGCTTAGTATATAAGTACTCAGTAAAAATTTAAATAAGTGAGAGGGAAGGCCAGCATTTATATTCTGTCCAGGTCAAGGAGGGCTTTGGATACTAGGCAAAAATTGTGTCTTTATCCTATAGGCTGATGACTTTTCAGCTGTCTAGCTACAGAGTCCTTTGAAAAGACATCTTACAGGGATACCCAATACGTAGAATAAATGGAAGCAGAGGGTTGTGACTGAGCCTCCAGCTTATAACCTTCATGGACCCTGACGAGATGTATGGGCAGTGAGAATCTGAAAGATGTGATCAGAGTAACCTTTTAGAAAGATCAGTTTGTTAGAGGTGCACAGGAGGCATTTGGAGTGGGAGCATCTAGAATGGAGAACAGCAGGTGAGAGGCCAAGGAAAAAGAGAAGCAGAGAGCCCAGGAAGGAAGGGCCGGTTATGTTCATTGTTCTTATGGCTCTGGGTCTAGACTATCTCATACGTATGACTTCTTGATTAGCATCAGTGAAAGTGAATTATGTCAGAACCAACTTCCAATATTCTTTCTGTGCGCTGTTGTTGGCAGTTTTACCTGCTGGGCTAGAGGAATTACTTACTGCACTGGGCTCACCATGGCACCAGTGGTGGTTCATATAAGTATGTTTAATAATAACAGGACAGTGTGTGAAATTAATTAAACTTTTGGGCTAGATATGTGGTGGTTTGACAAAACTGACTAATTTGATGTGTTATGATTCTGCTGGGGGAAATTGCTTTGATGATTATCTCTATATAATTCTATAGGAAAGAACAAGGATTCTGATTGGCCCATACGTCTCACCACATCTATTATTGGTGACCCATTTGAATCCTAACTGTGGCTCAACTTGAATGTAGCTGCAACTCTGTGGACATCTGAGCATGGATGAAGGCTCCATTGTTCAGCAGCCAGAGCTTCAGATATGGTGGGAGGACCACATATAAATTAACATTGACTGTGGACAAAATTGATAGGCCTCTTGTCAGACCATGAAACTCTGAAGACTGAATCACCTCAGCTGGTCTGGGTGCGAGTTCTTGAAGCCTGGTACAGTTTTAACAGGGGCTGAGGCTTAAAGGTGGGTTGAATCTGGAGCCAGTTCTTCACTCTTGGAGAATTCAACCACTTTGTGCTTAGCATAAGGGCATGTACTAATAAATACTTTTCAGCAGAAAACTTCTTGGTGTGGCTCAGTTGGTTGGGTGTAATCACTCAAAGCAAAAGTTGACAGTTCAATTCCTGGTTAGGGCACATGCCTGGATTGTGGATTTGGTCCCCAGACAGGACACATAGGAGAGGCAACTGATTGATGTTCCTCTCTCACATTGACATTTCTCTCCCTCTCTTTCTCCTTCCCTTCCCCTTCCTCTAAAATAAATTAAAAAAAACAAATCTTATGGCTGAGTCTGCCTAGAGGTGTGTGTGTGATTTTGGCTGGGCAGGGTGAAAAGTATGGTCTTAGACCTTGAACTTCGGCAAGAGAGGGGAATATACCTCAGTATGGTCTGTGTTCACAGGAGGGGAGGGGACTCTGCCAACCTTGTCTGGTATCAAGAACTGAGCATGCAGAGGATTGGGCCTTGAGAGAGTGGGATTGGGCTATCTGTTGAGGATTAACTAGTTAAAATCTGGTACGAATGGAGGGAGAAAGGTGTAGGACAGGGAATGGTAGGATCTAGCAACTCTGTCTGAGCATATGATCCGAGGCTGAGGCATATGTTTGTGTGTGTATGTGTACTTATGTACTGTATTGCCAGGAGGTATAGGGATGTGAAGTAAATAACGGGATGATTCAAGTCAACGACATCTGAGCTCAGATCCCATCTCTGCCACTTATTTGTGACCTTGTAAAAGATTCTTAACTTCTCTGAGCACTCAGATCCTTTCTTTCTTAAATTCCTGCTCCCTGTAAGGCCAATGTGTTGCCAAGGAGCTTGTATCTTCCAGAAATGAGAGACCCCACTCCAGACTTCCTGTGTCTTCAGAGCCCAGCAGAGCAGGGGATGATAGAGATCCTGTGTTCCTTCTGATATCAAGCTTCCCACACACTTATGAACTGTTCTCGGTCCCTTATTAACCTTTCCCACTCCCCTATTAACCTTTTCCACACTTTTATAAGCACTACTTATGTTCTTAAGCATATTCTACACTCTTAAGCCTACATAACTTTAACAACATATGTATACAGTACTGCAAAATCCTGTGATATAGCGAAAAATCCGCGATAAATAATTAAATATAATATTTTTAACAATCCCACGATACAGTGAGGCCACAGTAAGTGAACCGCGATATAGAGAGGGACTACTGTATGTGAAATGGAACTAATAAATGTTTGTCCACTGGGCTTTCATGAGCACTCATCTTATTAGTTCCCTGTTAAAAACCTTCAATGGTTCCCTGCTTAATACCAAATTATATTGTCTCTTCCTGGCTTTTAAATCTCTCTACAATTTGAAGACAACATTTATAATGAATATTGTGCTATGTTTTATAGTTTCTAGATTTATCCCAGGAATGCAAGCATAGGTTAGTATTAGAAAATATTTTAGTATTTACCACATTAAAAGAATAAAGGGGAAGATCCATAGATCATCTCATTAGATTCACAAAAACATTTGTTAAAATTTAGTGTAACTATGATTAAAAACAATATACAAGGAAGTTTTCTTAATTTGACTAAGAAAGGGCATCTACAAAAATCCTACAGCAAACATACACTATGGGGAAACATTAGAAACATTTTTAAAATCAGAAAGATGGCAAGAATATTCATTACATTATATGTGTTCAGTATTGTGTGGCCATCCTAGTCAGTGCAGAATTTCTTTCAATAAGAAATTAGAGCCCTAAGAATTAGAAAAGAGGAAAAAAGCTCTTGCATTATATGCAGGTAATATGATTGTTTATACAAAACACCTAATTAAATCTTCTGACAAATAGTTACAAATAATAGGAACATTTGGTAAGTGGCTGGATATAAGATCAATTTGCAAAACTCAGTTGCATTTTATAGACTGTAATAATCAGAAAATAGAATTTAAAAATATACCATTTCCATTATAAAATAGCAATGAAAACCATAAAGCACTTAATCATATATGTATAAGATCCTCATATGGAAAAATAGAAAAATTTGAGTCACACTAAAGAGGATCTAAATAAATGGAGAGATATTTTATGTTCATGGATAGGAAGACATAATGTCAGAAAGGTGTGAGTTCTATTCAAATTGTTCTATAAATTCAGTGTAGTTTCTATCAAAATACCATCAGAATGTTTCGTGGAACTTGACAAGCTGATACTAAAATTTGTGTTATGGGGTAAAGAGACTGGAACAGTCAACACATCTGAAGAGTAATAATAGGGTTGGGGTCTTGTTCTATCAGATATCAGGGCTTATTATGAAGTTACAGAAATAATGTGTTACTGGTACAGAGACAGTAAACTGACCAGTGGAATAGGTTAGAGTGTTCAGAAATAGATCTCGGTATATTTGGAACTTTAATATGTGAGCTAAGGTGGCATGACAGGCAAGTAGGAAAAATAAGAAGTATTCAATAAGCAGAACTTATAGAGAAAAAATAGATCCCTATTTCACATCATGACACAAAAGTCAACATAAGTTAAAATAAGGGATTACATATCAAAAGCAAAAATATTAGTATAAAATAAAAATTATCTTTCTGGCCTTGGAGTAGGGAAGAACACTAACTATAAAAGAAATTATGCTGTGGGATTTCTTACATGAAGTTTTTCATCTTTTTTGGGTACTCCTTCCTGATCACATTTTCAATTTTGAGATTTTCTTTATCTCTTTAAACACATAACTCTAATCATCTGCCTTTGTGCATCTCTATGTTTATTGTCCTCTGCTCAGCACACTTCTTTGCACTTGGATATGATGGCCCCACAGTTCAGGTGTCTGGCTTCATTTGCATGCTGAACTGAAGGTGAGGAAGGAAGCCAAAGGAGGAGTCTGCCATGCTCAGATAAGCTGTGGGTCTGGCATGCTTGATTGTATTTGAGTATCACAAATCCCAGTGTGAGATCTGCAGACACTCTCGGGTATCTGGAACATTCTCTCAATCACAGCATCCCCTTTCTCAAGCCGGTTTGCAATGCTAGGTTGTAGCATGGACAGAGGCACAGGGAAAGACAGAGAAACTACTCTTACTGTCTTAGAGTCGGAGTGAACTGTGGGTCCCCAATCTACTCATGTGGAGAAGGTTCTGTTTTGCTACTAGCAAAGCAAAGCTTAGCCTTGCCCCAACAGAGGTAACTCCATTGTGGCAGACTTGACCATGGAGCTGAATACTTTATCAGTCTGGGGAGAAAATCCTTTCTTTGCTCATTCTTTTGATTCTTTCTCGCCCTCCATAAAGTTTAGTCATATTGTTTAGGAGTGATTGGGATTCTGGGTGTCATCTCATAAGGATTTGAGTGTTTTGTCTTTGATACAAAGTGCTTTGAGACTATAAGTGACTCTTGCTGTTCATCACCTGCTCACTTAGCTCACATAGATAGCCTTTCATTTCAAAACAAATTAGAGTCCCGTGTCCTTGTATGGATTTATGGTTTCCCAAAAGCATTCACTCGAGTGTCACTGTTCTCTATACCATAGCCAGTGTGATCTTTCTGAAGCACAAATGTGTTCATCTGCTTCCTGTCCACTTCTCTACTTAAGACCCTTTCATTGCTTCTCATGGTTTCAGAATGAAATCCAAACTTCTTAACTTTGCTTATATGACAGAGGACTGTTCAGTCTTCTAGCCTTTTCTTTTAATAGTCTCCCCTAGTTTTACTGAACTTCAGTACTTTGAACACCCTTGACGCTTTTTCTCCAGGCCTTTGTACATATTATTCCCTCTGCCAGAATACTCTCCATCTTCCTTTTTACCTGGTTAATAAATGAAGTTTTCCCTCAACATACCAGCATTGGGATAGTTGCCCATCCTTTGTGTTTCTATAACTCTTATTGAGTCATAGTACTTAATATACAGTGAGTGGTTAAATGCTTACTTGGCTTTCTCCTCCACTGAACTCAAAGTTTTGTGAAAGCAGGTCTGTGCCTTGTTTATTGTTATGTTTCCCTTAAATTTAAATACAGTGCCTGGCACATAGTAGGCTCCATTAGTTGTTGAATGAACGAACATCCCTGTGAACTGAGTGGTATAGTGCTTAGTCTCCCCCCAATGCCTACCACTTTAGGTGATGGAGAGATGGAGGTTAAGGACTCCGACACAGTTACAAAAGTGCTTGGTGGAAGAAGCTGAGCTAGGACTGGCTTCTACTAGGGGAATGCAATTCACATTGAAAGATCCTGCGGAAATGCCTGACCCAATGCATTACTCCCCTGCTGGGTGTGTGGTTAAAAGAACAGACTGACAGAGACGCCCCTGGTGGGTGGGAAATGCATTGACTTGTGGTAGTTGGGTGAATTGGTTTACCAACGTGTGATCCTCTTTTTCGCCTTCCACTTCCTTCCTGTTCACAGCATCAAGCTGAGCTCCCAGACCCCAATACAGGCTGGGGATGATGAGAAGAACCAGAGGACTATCACTGTCAACCCTGCCCACATGGGGAAGGCGTTCAAGGTTATGAATGAACTGCGGAGGTACTTTTCCTATTTTGCCTGTGCCCTTTTGGAAGAAACTTGCCGGGTGAGCGTCATTAGGTTCTAATAAGTCAGGACACTCCCTTCTAGTGAATTCTGACTCTTCCCCACCCACCCTCAGATAGTCACTTGGCTTCCTCTTTCAAAATCTGATTGAGACAGATGTCTCTTAAGAAATCTCTTTCCTTTGTATTTAACACCCATCATTTTAGTGTTTCACCACAGGGGATGTATCCTTTATGGTTACTGAATTCTGTTCATGAACTTGATTTCCAACTGAACCAGCTGTTTAAAGTCCAATAATAGAATGATTGCAACACCTACACACAATTGCAGATTAAAGATTGTAGATGCCATGCATTTTCTTTTGGCCTCCCTCTCATTCCTTGGTCTGAACTTCGCTTGTTAAGACAGCCGCATGAATGGAAGAATAGCTTCTAAAGTGCAACTTAACTTTATAAAGAAAGAAATGAAATGCAAATGCACTCATCCTCACTGAGCTAAATAGTGATGGGTCTTCAGGCTATTTGTAAGGCCAATGTGCATGTTTGATGAGCTTGTTACAAGACAGGTTGAGGACACTGAACATATTTTTCTGTGCAAAACTTGTGCAAACAGTCTCTTCCTTTCTTGAGAGCTCAGAACTTCTTTTGCCCATGCCATTATTTATTGCATACTTCATCCTATTGTGAGCTGTAATTGTAAATCTTCTGTTTTCTCTGTAGCTCATGAGTTACCTGAGGGCAGGGGCAACTTCTGAATTATTTTGTTCTCTAGTACCTAGTATTTCATAGGAACGGAGGCATTGCATAGGTTCTGGAATGGGTGAGTGGGGTAAAAGGTAAAAAATGTAAATAGGTGTTCTGTACTACAAATAGGTGTTTTATGAAGGAGGAATGCACCAGGTACCTTCCAGGGGGTAGGTATGCAATGATTATTTGTTTCTTACCGACTATTATGGAAGCAAGTATGTCAAACTGCAACTTTGGAGAACCTTTCCTAAAGGGGATGATGCTTGAGGTAAATTTTGAAGGACAGTAACAGTTAAAGAATGAAAAGTGGTTAGGGAGAGGTATTCCAGGCAGAGAAAATGGCATGAGCGAAAGCATATATAGCTGAAGATGTGTTTGTTGGGTAGGAGGTCGAACTACTTTTAAACAAAAGTTCTGTCTGATTCTATATTAGTTTCCTCATTTCTCCTTTTTGAAGGGCCCAGTCTTTGGCATAAAAACCAAGTTAAATTAAATTTATGTTATTCCTCAATTTTTATTAAGCGTCCTGCCAAATTTCCTGGAAGCTCTGTCCATATTTGTCTTAGTCAGCGGGCAGTGCTGATGTTTATGCTTATGGTGTGGTTCTCTTGTCACTAACGAATTTTCTTTCGAAGTTCTTCATATAGTTCTCTCGAGTGTAGCTCATGCCCTTTGTTGGATTTAAGACTCTAAGTTTCTAAGTAAACAGCCTAACTTTACACCTCATGGAATTAGAAAAAGAAGAAAAAGCTAAGCCTAAAGTTATCATAAGAAAGGAAATAATAAGCTTAAACCAGATACAAATGAAACAGACTAGAAAGAAAATAGAAAAAAATCAATAAGACTAAGAGTAGGTTTTTAAAAAAAGATAACAAATTAACCAACCTTTAGCTAGACTAACCAAGAAAATAGAGGACTCAAAATTATAAATGAAAGAAGAGGCATTACAACTGATACCATAAGAGGCCACAATGGATGATTATGTGCCAAGAAATTGAATAACCTAGAAGAAATGCATAAATTCTTGAAACCATACAACCTTCTAAGACTGAATCAAAAAGAAATAGAAAATCTGAACAGACCTTAATGATTAAGGAGATTGAATCAGTAACCAAAAATCTGCCAACAGAGACATACATGCCCAGGACCTGGTGCATTCTACCAAACATTCAAAGAAGAATTAATGCCAGTCTTTCTCAAACTTTTTAAAAAACCTGAAGAGGAGGGAACACTCCAAAACTCATTTTAACAAGGCCAGAATTATCCTTATACCAGATAAGGATAGTACAAGGAAATAAAACTACAGGTCAGTATCCCTGATGAATAGTGATGCAGCAATTCTCAACAAAATACTAGGAAACTGAATTCAACAGCACATTAAATAATCACGTATCATGACCAAGTGGGATTTAATCTTAAGATGCAAGGATGGTTCAAGATATATAAATCAATAAATGTGATAAACCACATTAATAGAAAAATCATATGATTCAACAGATTCAAAAAAGTGTGAAGCCCCAACAAATTGGGTATAGAAGGAACATTCCTCAATATAATAAAAGCCATATATGAAAAACCTACAGCTAACATCATACTCAGTGGTTGATAGCTTTTCCTTTAAGATCAGGAACAAGACAAAGGTATCCACTCTCACCGCCCTACTGAACATAGTACTGAAAGTCCTAGCCAGAACAATTATGAAAGAAGAAGAAAATTTGTCTGTGTTTGCAGATGACATGTCCAAATATAGAAAACCCTAAAGATTCCACCAAAAAAGTGTTAAAGCTAATAAATAAATTTGGTAAAGTTGCAGGATACAGAATCAACATACAAAAGTCAGTTGCATTTCTATGCACTAACAACAAACAAAGAAATAAAGAGAAACAATCTCATTTACAATAGCATAAAAACAATAAAATACCTAGGAATAAATTTAACCAAGGAGGTGAATACTCTGTGTACTGAAAACTATAAGACATTAATGAAAGAGATTAAGGAGACACACATAAATGGAAAGATATTCTGTGTTTGTGGATTGGAAAAATTAATATTGTTAAAATGTTGATACTACCCAAAGCCATCTACAGAGTCAGTGTAATTCCTATCAAAATTCTGATGGCATTTTTCACATTAAAAATAAAAATCCAAAAGTGTGTATGGAATCACAAAAGACCTGGAATAACCAAAGCAATCTTGTAAAAGAAGAGCAAAGCTGGAGACATCACACTTCCTGATTTTAAACTATATTACAGTGCTGTAGTAATCAGAACAGCATGGCAGAGCCACATAGACCAATGGGATGGGATTGAGAGCCCAGAAATAAACCCACCTATATATGGTCAACTAATTTTTGGCAAAATAGCTCAGAATTCTCAATGATTAAAGGATAGTCTCTTCAATAAATGGTGTTAGGAAAACTGGACAGCCACATGAAAAAGAATGAAATTGGACCCCACTCAAAAAAGTTAACTCAAAATGGATTAAAGACTTAAATGTTAAGACCTGAAACCATAAAACTACTAAGGAGGAAAAAAAACAGGGCAAAAGCTCCTTGTCATTGGTTTTGACAATGACTTTTTGGATATGACACCAAAAGCACAAGCAACAAAAGGAAAAATAAACCAGTGGGAGTACATATAATTGAAAAGTTTCTGCTCAGCCAAGGAACCATCAACAAAATGAAAAGGCAAACTACAGAATGGGAAAAAACACTGGCAAATCATATATTTGATTAATATCTAAAAGATATAAGGAATTCATGCAACTCAATAGAAAAACTAAGTAATATAAGTAAATACTAGGCAAAGGACCTGAATAGACATTTTTCCAAAGAAGACATCCAGATGGCCAACAGATACATGAAATGGGGCTCAACATCACTAATCATCAGAGAAATGCAAATCAAAACCACAATGAGATATCTCCTTATACTTGTTAGAATGGATATTATCAAAAAGACAAGAGTACATAAATGCTAGCAAGAATGTGGAGAAAGGGAACCCATGTGTACTGTTGGTGGAAATGGAAATTGGTACAGCCACTAATGAAAACAGTATCGAGATCCCTCAAAAAATTAAACATGTAACTACCATATTAATCTAGTAATTCTGCTTATGAGTATGTATCTGAAGAAAAAAAATGGAAGGAAATTCTGCCATTTGCAACATTGATGAACCTTGAGGTCATTGTGCTAAGTGAAATAAGTCAGGCAGAGGAAGATTACATTATGATCTTCCTTGTATATGGAATCTAAACAAGCTGACCTCATAGAGACAGAGAGTTAGATTGGTGGTTTTCAGGGTCTTGGGAGGGTGTGGGAAATGGGGAGATGTTGGTCAACAGGTACAAACTTCTAGTTACAAGATGAGAAAGTTATGAGGATCTAATGTACGATCTGGTGACTATAGTTAGCAATACTGTATTTTATGCTTGAAAGTTGCTTAGAGATCTTAAGTGTTCTTACCACAAAAAATAGGTGGTAACTATGTGAGGTATATAGATGTATTAACTAACCTAACCATGGTAATCATTTTGCAATATATGTGTGTCAATCGTTACATTGTAGATCTTAAACTTATAGAGTGTTACATGTCAATTATATATCACTAAAACTGAAAAAAGAAAATATTTCAGGTCTTTCATCAGACCTTGTAGAGTTGATACCAAGTTGTAACGGCTGAAAGGGAGAGCTCAGGGAATAGATATGCACACAGAATCCCACCCCCCCTTTTCATTATTAGCATCTTTTCTCTTTTTTAAATAACTTAAAAAAGAAAGTCATCTTGCTATGTTCTTATTGCTTTTTTTGCAAGTTAGCACGTTTTTGCATCTTTCCCCAAAAGCATCTTCTTGGATTTAACCTAAAACAACACTCCTGCTTCTCTTTTGTATGAACCTGCGTTTGCCAGTGTGTTCTGAGGAACATTTCCTCAAGATGCTCCATGGGGAATAAAGAGCTTGGAACCCAGATGAATTTGAAAAATGTTATGTAAAACTGCTGTGCCCCATTCTGAGATTCATAATACATGTAGGTATATTGAAAACTGAGAAGTCCTGAAATACACTTGTCTGAGGGTTCCCCACATGTATTAAATTACAGAATCCTCTTTGGTTGTTGTTGTTATGGATAGATTGACTATTTTGTGAAATTTGTTTTGGAGACCACTGGTGTTTTGCTGAAATTTAAGTGAATAAGCTTTCTATTATACAGGGTTTTCCAGAAAAACATAACCAATTATATATGAGGGTATTTATTATAGGAATTGGCTCATGTGGTTATAGAGGCTGATAATTCCCACAATCTGCTGTCTTAAAGCTGGAGAACCAGGAAAGCCAGTAGCATAATTCAGTCTGAGTCTGAAGGTCTGAGCCACTGGTGTAAGTCCTGCAGTTCAAAGGCCTGAGAACCAGGAGCTCCCATGTCTGAGGGCAGGAGAGGATGGACAGTTTAACTCAAGAAGAGAGAATTCCTCCATCTTTTTGTTCTAGTCAGGCCGCCCACCTGCATTGGTGAAAGCAGTCTTTTCTCAGTCTATCAATTCAAATGCTAATCTTTTCTGAAGAAACCTTCACAGACATGCTCAGAAATAATGTCTTACCAGCCATCTGGTTATCTCTTAGCCCAGTTAGGTTGACACATAAAATTATAACAGTTTGTTTTTTCTCTGTTGTTGTTTTTTTAAACGGACCACAATCTATATATTTTGGCTGAGAAAATTTTAGATCAGGTTTAGGCATGGATTTCTCTCTAATTTTTCTGTTAATTTTTTAATTAAAAATTTTTTTGTCTTATTTTTTGGTAAAAGGAATATATTATGGAAAATTTAGAAAATACAGCTGAGCAAAAAGTCATCTATGATTTTAATACACTTGTAACAATTGTTAACACTGTAGAGAATATCTTTTCTTTTGCTTTAAAATATTCATGTCTCAATTAGATTTTTTCCTCTTACCCTAACTATATTGAACAAGTTTTTCTATGTCACTAACTCTTCTACAAATATTATTTTAGGTGCTTAATGATATTTTATCTTTGGCTTATTTTTTGAAACAGTATCCTATTGTTGGATGTCTAGATTTTCCAATCTCTCATGAAAATAACACCTGCAATGGTTGTGTTTGGAGCAGTATAGCATAGTGGTCACAAGCACTCTGGGGCCAGGCAGCCTGATTTTAAGTCTTGGTTCCAGTACTTATTGTCTCTGTGACCTGGACAAGTTAGTTAATTTCCCTAACCTTACTTTTGTCAACCATAAAATGAGGCTAATAATAGTTCCAGTTTAGTGGGCTTGTTAAGAGGATTAATGAGTAAAGTGCTTAGAACAGTATATAGCACATATATTTTTGTTTTCAAATACTTGTGCACATTCATGATTATTAATGTTGAATTAATTCCTAGAGTTGCCAATTTCAACAGCATGTAGGATAATAATAAAACCTATTCCTTGGATATTGTTATGAGGCCTCTGCACACAGTGAACATTCTGTAATGTGTTAGCTCTGATTATGATGATGATGATTTGCTAAAAGCACTGTGCTTAGTTACAGAAATATGGCAGTGTATAAGTGCTTTGAAGTCTTGCCCTTATCAAAACTTGCATTCTAGTAGTGTTCAAAGATTATATCAAATTCTAAGGTATTTAAATGGCTCTTTTTAAAAACTAGAGTGGAGTGGGTGAGGCAATGAGAGAAGCAACTGAAAAAACTTCATTGATCTGTGTGAGTTTAATGGGAGCTGGAGAGAGACATACTTCATTTTGATGAAAGCATGGGTAAACCATCTTGCCATACAGGGTTTAAGCTAATGAAATGTTACATGATATTCCAGGGACCCAGGGTTATTTCTTGCATTGTTTTCACATTCTCCTCCCTCAATTTTAAGTTATTTTACTTCAAGCACACATGTTCTTTGCCATTTATGGATCACATAATTCATGAGTTTCCTATTCTTTTTACTTCCATTGTGGAGAATGGGCTGTTGGCATGGTAACCATCCAATCTGCCTCCTTCTTTTGCAGTTCTTAGCTCTGTTCTGGTCAGATTAACAGCTGCTTTTGGGCAGCAGAGCACTAATGGCTCTTTGGCTTCTGACCATCCAACCAGCAAGAGGGTATGCAGTCCTTTTTGGAATAACACACCCTGACCAGATCTGAAAAGGAGAGTCTTTTCTAGGTCATCCTGACAGTTCCAACCTCTCATTTCACCATTGCAAACAGTTCTCTGTCCTCACCTTTCTTTCTTTCTTCCTTCCTTCCTTCCTTCCTTCCTTCCTTCCTTCCTTCCTTCCTTCCTTCCTTCCTTCCTTCCTTCCTTCCTTTCTTTCTTTCTTTCACAGGCTGCCACTATGCCTTTAGTACTGTAATAGCCAGCCATCTTAACGCATTGATTTCTTTTTCTTTTATCGGTAACAGCTTTGTCAATATGTAATTCATGTGCCATCCAATTCACACATTCAAAGCGTATAGTTTAATGGCTTTTAGTATATTCACAGTCTTGCAACCAACAATCAATTTTAGAACATTTTTATCACTCCTCAAATCCTTATACTTTAACAGTAATCCACCTGTTTTCCCTATCCTCCCTGCCCGCCCCCCAAACCCCCCTGCCTTAGGCAGTCACTAATCTACTTTCTGTCTCTATAGAGTTGCCTATTTTGGAATCATATACTCTGTGGGTTTTGGTGACTGGCTTCTTTCACTTAGCAGCTGCACCATTTTATATTTCTACCAACAGTGTATGAAAGTTCCAATTTCTCCATAGCCTTAGCAGCACTTGTTATTTTCTGTGCTTTTGATTATAGTCATCCTTGTGTGTGTTAGGTGGTATCTCCTTGTGGTTTTGATTTGTATTTCTCTTATGAGTAATGTTGTTGAGCATCTTTTGATGTGATCATTGGCATTTCTATGTCTTACATGGAGAAATGTCTCTTTAGATCTATTGATCATTTTAAAATTGTATTTATATCTACCTATTATTGAGTTGTAGTGTTCAAATTCTTTATATATTTTATATACAAGCCTCTTAACATATAAATGATTTGAAAACAATTTTTTTTTATTCTGTGGGTTGTCTTTTCACTTCCCTGATGTCTTAATTTTGTCCTTTGAAGCAAAAAGTTTATAAATTTTGATGTCTAATTTATGTTTTTGTTTGTACTTTTGGTGTGTCACATCTAAAAAAACATGGTCTTATCCAAAGACATGAAGACTTAACCCTATGTTTTCTTCTAAGAGTTTTATAATTTTAGCTCTTAAATTTAGCTTTTTGATCCATTATGAACTAATTTTTATATATGGTATGAAGTAGGAGTCCAACTTCATTCTTTTGCATGTGGCTATTCAGTTGTCCTAGCACCATTTGTTGAAAAGACTGTTCCTTCCCAGTTGAATGGCCTTGGCACTATTGTCAAAAGTCAATTGACTGTAGCCTTCTGGTCAAGATGGCAGTGTAGGTAAATGTGGTACTCACATCCTTCCACTACTATATCAGTATTACAACTAAACTACAGAACAACCATCATTCAGAACCCTATGAAATCTAGCTGAATGGAAATTCTACAACTAAGGATATAAAGAAGAAGCCACATCGAGACAGGTAGGAGGGGCAGAGATGTGGAATGGGCTTGTCCCACACCCACATGTGGTGGATAAAAATTGGGATGAGTATCCCAGCTTTAGAGGCCCCCATCCTGAGAGCGAGAGGTTCCAGCCCCATACCAGGCCCCCCCAGCCTCTGTAAGGGAAGTCCCAATAATTTCTGGCTGTGAAAACCAGGGATTGTGGCTGAGTGAGATGGACGGCTTCTGGAGTCCCAGGAAGTTCCTTTAAAAAAAAATTATTTGTTTATTTGCTTATTTATTTTTAGAGAGAGGGGAAAGGAGAAAGAGAGGGAGAGAAACATCACTGTGTGGTTGCCTCTCACTCGTGCCCCCAACCGGGGAGCTGATGTGCAACCAAGTCATGTGCCCTGACTGGGAATTGAACCAGTGACACTTGGCTCACAGCCAGGAAGTTCCTTTTAAAGGGCCCACACATGGTCTTATTCAGACACACTCCCTCTGAGCTCCAGTGCTGGGGCAGCAGCTCAAAAGTCACCAGGGACATTTGGGGAGGAACTGGATTGTCTGGCATCAGGGTGAGAACTGGGGGGCAACCTTCTCCCAGACAGAAGTGCTGGCAGAGGCCGTTGTTCTTTTGATGAGCCCTCCCCCTGCAGAGCTGGCAGGTGAGTGCTATATTTGAGTCTCCATCAACCTGGCTAACACTGTTCACCCAGCCCTAGTGATTCCCTGAGACCCTGTCCCACCCAACTTTGGGCCAACCTAAGCTGATTCCAGTGGCTTTTTCATACAAATAGCCTGTCTTGGCTTATACTTTAGACTTTCCTAAAATTTCTCAAACAAGCAGCATCTGGCCTTGGCATGTCCTGTACCTCTTGTTAAGTGGCCCTAGGTCCAGCATTAGTGGGAGCTGGCCTTGGTTTGCAGCTTGGCCCCTCCTGGGTACCTCCAGGGCCAGCACAAGTAGCAGCCATATGCAGATTGCTTTGTAGCTCATGCCAGGTTGCACTGGGTAGAACACAGATGGTGGCTTACCTTGGCCTGCACCTCCTGGGAGGTCCCAGAGCCAGCCCACCCAGTGGACAGTTTCAGACCACACTGAAGTACCACCCAACCACCTCCACAAGTGACACACTCAACGGGCAGACTCAACAGGCACAAGAGCCCTGCTGAATTAAGTCCTGCTCCATGATGTGGGCCCCTGCACAGCTGATCCTCTATGGTAGTCACAGCCAGTCCTTGCAGCTGATCGGCCTGGGGGTAAATCCCTTCCATTGATGTGCTAATAGCAATCAAGGCTCAACTACAACAGGAAGGTGTACACAGCCCACACATGGGGCACATGTGGAGTACCCAGCTTGGGCAAATGGGGAGGCTGTGCCACTGGACCCTCACAGAACACCTACTACATTAGGGCATTCTACCAAAACCGGGAAATGGAGCAGCTCTACTTAATATGTAGAAACAAGCGCAGGTGGCTGCCAAACGAGGAGACAGAGAAACATGCCCCAAATGAAAGAACAGAACAGAACTCCAGAAAAAGAACTAAACAAAGTGGAGACAAGCAATCTATGAGGTGCAGAGTTCAAAACACTGGTTACAAAAAGATGCAGTGAACTCAGGGAAAGAGTAGATGAACTTAGAATTTCAACAGCATAAAAAAGAACTGATCAGAAATGAAGAATACGATAACTTAAATGAAGAATAATTTACAGGGAACCAACAGTAGAGTAGATGAAGCCAAGAATCAAAGCAGTGATTTGGAATATAAGGAAGCAAAAAACACTCAATTAGAACAGCAAAACAAAAAAAGGATCAAAAAAAAAAATGAGGACAACTTCAAGTGTACCAACATTTGCATCATGGGGGTGCCAGAAGGAGAAGAGAGAACAAGGAATTGAAAATTTATTTGAAAAAATAATGACAGAAAACTTCTCTAACCTGGTAAAGGAAATAGACATACAAGTCCAGGAAGTTCAGAGAGCCCCAAACAAGATGAACCCAAAGGGCTCCACACTGAGACACATCATAATTATATATAATGCAAAAGGTTAAAGTCAAAGAGAATCTTAAAAGTTCAAGAGAAAAGCTGTTAGTTATTACAAGGGAGCTCCCATAATACTGTCACTTGGTTTTTCAACAGAAACTCTGTGGGGCAAAAGGGATTGGCATTAAATATTCCAAGTGGTGAAAAACAAGGGCCTACAACCAAGATTACTCTATCCAGAAAAGCTGTCATTTAGAATTGAATGACATATAAAGAGCTTCCCAGACAAGAAAAAAAAAAAAAAAACAAAAACAAAAAAACTAAAGTAGTCACATGAAACGTTAGAAGATCTTCAAGAAGAAAAAGAAGATAAAAAATATGAACAATAAAATGGCAATAAACACATACCTATCAACAATTGAATCTAAAAAACAATATAAACGAACATGGAGAATAGAAACAGACTCATAGATGCAGGTTGCCAGATGGGAGGGAGTTGTGGGTGAAAAAGTGAAGGGATTAAGAAGTACAAATTGGTAGTGACAGAACAGCCACAGAGATGTAGATTACAGCACAGGGAATAGAGTCAATAATAGTCTAATAACTATGTGTGGTGTCAGGTGGGTATGAGATTTCTTGGGACGATCACTTAGTTATATAATGTCTAATCACTGTTGTACTCTTGAAACTAATACAATATTGTATATCAACTGTACTTAAAAAATAAAACATGATTTAGAGTAAAAAAAATCAATTAGTTGTAAGTGTGTTTATTTCTGGACTCTCAATTCTCTTGAGATATCTATCTCTCCTTATGCTTTTACTACACTGTCTTTAACTGTAGTAAGTTTCGAAATTAGGAAGTGTGACCTTCAACTATGTTCTTCTTTTTCAAGATTGTTTTGGACATTCTAGGTCTCTTGCATTTCCAAATAAATTTTTGGTTCAGTTTGTTAATTTTTGCAAAGAAGCCAGCTGGGATTTTGATAGAAATTCTTTTGATTCTGTAGAACAGCTTTGGGGAGTATTGCCATTGTAACAATATTAAACCTTTCACTCCATAAAGACTGGAGATTTTTTTCATTTATTTAGGTCTTCTTTAATTTCTTCAACTGTGTATTATAGTTTTAGAGCATCGGTTTTGCACTTCTTTTGTTAAATTTATTCTTAAGTATTTTATTCTTTTCGATGCTACTGTAAATAGAATTTCTTTAAATATCAGTTTTGTGTTGTTCATTGCAAGTGTATAGATATACAATTGATTTTTAAAATATTGATCTTGTATTCTGCAACTGTCTTGAACTCATTTATTTGTTCCAATATTTTTTAGTGGATTCCTTAGGATTTTCTGTATACAACATCGTCATCTGCAAGTAGATAAAAGTTTTATTTCCTTATTTCCAATTTGAATAGCTGTTATTTTCTTGCCTAATTGCCCTATCTAGCCACCCTAATCTTATCTTACTTATAAACAGTATATAATATGTTCATTCCTTCCTTCTTGAAGTTCTCTCTTTACTTGGCTGCTTGGATACCACCCTCTTGGTTTTTCTTCTCTCTCGGTTTTTCTCTTCTCTCACTGGCAGCTGTCTCACCCTTTTCCTGATTCTTCCTATGCCCACCCAACTACTTAACCATCTCCTACCTCTAAACTCCAGGCTTATGGATCCACGAAATAAGTTGACATTTACTGAATGTTTACTATTGTCACTATTCATTATCTTAGTTACAACACATCTCAATTCTAAACTCAGGGAACAGGAACCCTGCTCCGTGTGATCTGAGGTCTGAGCTCCTTACTAACAGCTATACTGTAATTCTTTATAAGTCATAAAGTATAGAGCTCTGCTTTTCTTTCTTCAGGATTGTCTTCTGGAGTAGTGTGATAGCTCAGGAAAAAAAGGATCCCATAAGATCTCTGGTAAATGGAATTAGAAGTGCTTGTGAGCCATGCAGTGTTTCAGAGCTGCCTTTCCCCTTTTCCATGCAGAATGGATACCCAGACATGGCCCCAGTGTGCAGACAGGCTTTCTCACCCACAGGGAAAGCCTACCTTGAGTTTTTGGCAAGTTTTTCTTGGTCACTTTCCCAGGTTAGAGTTTTCCTGGCCTTGAGATATTCTTCTCTCTTATTAGAACTTCTCACATTCATTTGCTTAACTGGATTCTCCATCTTTATTCCTCATTCCTTCTTGTCTCTCTATTATTTGTTCATGAATTGTCAGCTCCTCTATGTTTGTGCAAGGTATTTCTCTCTGACATTACTTGTTCAGCACGTAGTACTGCAAATTTCCTCGGCATTTCTGACCCATCTTTGTCACCACTTTTCTCATTAAAATACTGGTTATCAAAAAAAGTTACTTGTACTTTTAAATAGCAGTGATAACCTCATTTTCTCCCTAAATCTTTAATAGAAGTAAAAATGTCCAAGATGAGTCTATTCTTGATGGGAATATAGTTTTACATAAATTTTGTCCAAATTAAAACCAATCTGTTCTCAGGTAGCATCTACAAACTCATTTGGTCCCCATGATGTATGTCCCGAGGTAGCTAAGAAAGGTGAGAAAATTGTGGTGAGGTCATTTGTCCCTCTTCTCATAGCCAGTTAAGGGCAGAGCTAGTTCTGTTTATTCTGATAAAGTTTGTGTGTAGGGCCTGCTGGCCACAGCAGGTTGAGGTTCCACCCCTCGGTGCTCAAAGGTATCACTCTTCCCAGAAGCCACTTCACTGATACTTTATATGTTAAATCTTATCCTGCCCACCATTCCCTGTTGGAGTTAACCTGTTTTCTGTCTTTTTCCATACAAGGGTCAGCCTATCATGAGGCATTGTGGTACATAGGTGGATTAAAGACTTGAGCTTCTGTAGCTTTGGACCACTTTTCTGAGCTTCATAGACCAGATAATCATTAAGGGCATTTGCAGCTCTAACTTTTTCAGACTTCATGATTCTATTTCTCTAATAAGTGAACCCGGACTAATGTATTCATAGTTGGCAATAGTTTAATATGATATACCAGGGATGGCAAATATGTAGCTTCTTTTCCATTTATCAACCATCACATGGAATTCAGTCATGACCTCAGACTTCTCAATCCACTATAGTGTTCTAAGTAACTACCAACCAATCACAGTTGAAATGTATTTGTGCTGCCTGGAGTACTCTTAGTACTTCAGTCTAAAGGTGGGACTAGTGGTGGCAGGATACCATACAAGTTAGGAGCATGGGTTCTGGGGCTTACCTGCCTGCATTCAAATCCTGTCTCCAGTGCTCTCTTTCTGTGTGACCTTGGGAAAGTTACTTACCTTACCTGGTCCTCAATTTTCTTGTTTGTAATGTGAAGCGTAAAAATAGCGCTTCCTCATAAGGTGATAGGGAGGATTAAATGAAGCAATACATGTAAAAAAAAGTGCTTAGAACAGTGCCTGGCACAGATAATTCAGTTAATGTTAACCATTATATTAAGAACAGGCATGATAAGAAATTGGAAGGCTGGTAGACAAAAAATTCTTGGGTTGACAGGGCCTTTCAGTCTCCAGAGTAGTCAAATATCATTTCTATCTAAGACTGTGGATTGATCCCATTTCAAAATTTATTCATTTATTTAGTAAAAATTTAGGACCTCCTATGTTCAGGTGTCTAGGATATAACAGTAACTAAGACAAGTCCCTTTCAGAGTCTACAGTGTAGTGGGAGTGACAAACAAGTAAGAAGGTAGTTACAGTATTCTCAGTAATTGCAATGAGTAGAGTTTGAGCAGAGTCTTTGGGGAACATAGCTTACAGGCAGAGTCAGTCTTCTTGGTGATAGTGTTGAATCTGGGCAGAAGGAGAAATACGTGAGCTCTCCACATGTGGCTGATATTTACCAGTAGTGCATAGGCAATGGGTCCCTCAGGGAATTGCGAATACTTATTCTCGCTGGTAGCATGCCTCAGTGTCATGCTCACGTCCCTCGGCATGCATTCAGTCACTTGACTGGCAGCCCCAGGCTTTCCCATGCTCCCCGAGCTGCTGTGCTCCTGTCTCAGTCGGATGTGATGGAGTGGGGAGCAGAGGAGTGCAGACAAATGAAGGAACCTGGAATTTGCAGCCCCAGACAAGTTGGATCACTCTGTGTTCCTTAGGAAGGCATGAATATCAGAGTTGCCAGGGATGTGGGAAAGTTGGTGAGTCCGTCCTCCTGCTTAACTCTACAACAGCCTTATATGGCATCGTATGGGATCTGGGTGGGAGGAAAAATACCCCTGTATGACTGCGGTGGGTGTTGGTGCTGTGACCCATCTTGTCCCCTCACTGGTGTCTTACAGTAAGCATCTATTGTGTGACGTGATGATTGTGGCAGAAGATGTCGAGATAGAAGCCCACCGTGTGGTCCTGGCAGCCTGCAGCCCCTACTTCTGTGCAATGTTCACAGGTATGGTGAGGGGAAACAATAACCCGCAGTTATGAGGCTGTAGCCCCTCTGGGAGAGAATTGAGGGAGATGGCATGAGGGAAGGGAGGAAGGAGGAGGCTGTGGCACCCACCGTGAAGCACTTCTAGGTGCCAGGCCAATTGGTCATGCAGCCCCTTGTCCACCAAGAGGCAGAAAGAGGCAGAATCCTATAGTCCAGATGTTCTCAAACTTTGGTGCGCATCGTAATCATGTGGGGAGTGTGTGCAAAATATAAACTTTTGGGCTCATCTCTAGGCCTTCTGATCTTTCATTTTGCAGATGGCTGGCCCACATTTTGTCTCTCTCTAGTCCTTCCTTAGAGGAAGGCAGGGTCGTGGGCCTCCTCTGGTCTTTACAGGAGTGTGGGAGAGAGTAAGACATAGAAATATTCTCTGTCATTCATTTTCAGCATCTTCGTCAAATTTCCAGGGAGTGCCTGTTCCTGAGCATGCTGGTAGCCTAGTCCAACCCATTCTCATGTGTTACTTCCAAAATGGAATTCCTTGAAACCCATGGGCTGAGTTTCTAGTCTGCAGTGCCTCACAGCACTGCCCATGAACGAGGTACATGCAATGCAGTATGCTGTACGTCACTGCTGACTGAAGGCCGCCTGGGCTGGGTGAGACCATGGACTGGATCAAGTGTCCCTTCCACCTGCTCATCAAGCACCCTGTGCTTCCTCTGAGTACGGTCACTCTCACTCTGCATTCTTGTCTCGTTCCCGGTGTCCGCAGTGCCTGTGCTCTGGCGTCTCATGTATCAGCTGTTTCTCATCCTGCCATTTAAATTCAAATGTCTCCACTTCCTAGTGGTCTCCTCTGACCACCCTAGCCATAGTTCCCCATTAAGTCTCTTTTCTATCCCATAACTTGAGTATATTTTTAAATACCATTTATCACTCTCTGAAAATCATGTTGGCTGGTTATTTATATGTTGTCTTACCTGTCTCCCCTCACTAGAATATAAGCTCCATGAAGTAAGAGTTCTTGTTGGACTTGTTTGTTACCATGTCCTGAGTACCTGGTACACAATAGGACTCGTATTTTTTTAACTTAATGAATGAAATGTCTCTCACACTTGATTGTGAGCTTTGGGCACTTGGGGACTATGTCTTGTCACTGTTGAATCCTCAATGCCCACCACAGGGCCTGTTGTAAGTAGAGGTAGAAAGAACGAACGTAAGCTTGTAAGAAGGGGTGAGTGCATGCACATTTTTGCTTGAATAGGCCCTTACCCTTTTCTTAATACACTACACAGCCTCTGCTGGGCAAGAATGGTTCCTATTGGAGCAGCTTTGACACATACGTTTTCAGAGTTCCTTATATGTGTGTCCCCTTGGCTCTTCATGTGAAGGAGCTGGTCTCAACTCAGAGCTGTGTCTCTGCTAAGTGGACTAAGCCACTCTTACCTCACTTTGACTCTTAGGCTGGGAATTTCACAAAACCAGGTAATTTCACTACCTGGAAATTGTGAACTGCATTTTTTTGGAGTAATCTCAAACCCTAGTAGTAATGTTTTAATTTTTTTCCCTCTCCTTCATTCACTTATTTTTAAAAATATAATTCATTTTGTCTGCAATAAGTGTTTAGCCAAAATTTCAATGAATATTTCTGTCAGTAATTCTTTGTGTGTGTGGTTTGGGAAGTCCATTGTTGTGATAATAATCTGTTTGGAATTGCAATAATTTTAGGGTTGGCTCCACTTTTTGCTAATGAACTTGCCTCTTGGGTAGTGGAAGTGCTTAAGCAAAATGAAAATGATATTAGAAAAGGAGAGGAAAGATGCTTTGGGGGAAGGCCTTGGATTCTAGTAATTGAAGGGAGGAGAGAATCAAGAGAAGAAAGTCATCTAATGTGCTGCCCAGCCATAACCTTCTGAATCTGGTTACTATCCATCCATCCATCCACACCCCCACCCAACAGTCACATATGTTCACTGCAGAAAAAAGATTAGAAAATGTGGGCAGACAAAAAAATTTAAAATTACATGTAATATAACATCTAGATAAGATTATATTTTATATTCTTTCTGATTTATATTTATAAATATGTAGATAAAAATTATATTTATAACATTAATGAGTTCATTTTATATATACATAGTTGAATAGCCTTTTTTGATATGTGTACTTAAAAAAATTGGTGTTCATCTTCCTGAAATGTTCTTCGTCCCTGCTTGTTTGCCTGCCTAACTCCTATTCACTCTTCATTACCACTTAAGCATCGTTTCCTCAGGAAGACCTATGACAGTCTCTTTGGATTAGGTTAAATCCCTTTGCTATTTGCTCTCATGGTACCCTATGTTTCTCTTTAGTATTACTGCTTTTCTTATTATTTCTTCAGTATCTGACCTCCCAGATCAGTCATAAGCTTTATGAGGGTAAGGACTGTACCTTTTTAATTGACTGTTTTGTCCCCACTGCCTAGCATGGTCCCATATAGTAGGTGCTCAAAGAAAATTTGCTTAATTGAATTTAACATAATATTTTGACTAACTTTTCATGTCATTTAAATCACATCTGCATCATAATGGCTTCTTAAGATTCTATCATAGGTATCCTAATTGAAAGTGCATTTCCTTATTGGTTGGAAATCAATGGGCATGTTTGCATCTTAATCTTTATTTACATTCTTGATTATTTCCTTAGACTAGATTCCCAGAATAAGAAATATTTGGTTAAAGAGTACGTACGTTTGGAAGACTTGAGAGACATGCTGCAACTCCACAACAGTAGGACAGTTGAACCAGCCTGTGCTTCCATCAGCAATATATGAGATTTGTGTATTTTCTGAGGTTCCTTGACTTTGCTTGAACCTTGGTAACCAGGTAACATTGCAAAATTCTATTCTAATTATCAGGTTCAGCTTTAAAATGCATAAAATTAGTAACAAAAAGGCCCAACTGACTAAGGCAAAGTCCATTTCTGTCAGCATGTTTAAGGCCACAAAGAAAACAAAATACATGTGACTTTCTTCTGACTTGACTGATGTGATTATTATCTTTTACTCAGGCTTAAAAGAGTTTTTATTTTTTTGTCCTCTGAGTTTAAATTGTCCTGTGGTGTCCATATAACTCTACTCCTTGACCATGACCTGCTCACAATAATTTGGAATAAATGTGAAACTGAGGTCTGGTTGCCCACAGGAGAGTGTCCAAACGCAGCCAGCCTGTGAGAAGATCTGGGACAGGCAGTCAACCTGATAGTCAACCTGATAATCCTCCACTCCTTTAGCCTAGTGTGATTGGAGAGGCCAGCCGTTCTGCATTCTGCCTTTCTTTTTCCTGTGAGTATGGAATACTTAGGATTCCCTCACCCATCTTTTCCATCTAAGACCTCTGTCCTAGGGGAAGCTAATTTTCCCAAAATAGTTTTTTTCTCTTTTTATCATGCCCTTTACTATGGGTTCTCCCATAGTATTGATACTCCATATAGGTCCCTACATTTCATCTAAATACTTTAAGAACAGCCCCATTTTATGGTGTTGAAGGAACTGAGTTTAAAGAATATGTGGGCTTTAGAGTCCTATGCCCATCATCATAGCTGCAAGACGTTCAGGCTCCCATCCCCAAAGAAGCCCCTGGATCGAGCTGTCCCATCCTTCTAGGTCTATATGCAGAGGCTGATTATAGATTGTTTTTGCTTTTTAAAGAAGAATTGCTGTCCAGTTTTTATTAGATGTGGGCTGATGTTTAGCTGGTATCTTTGAACATGTAGCGAGTGAGCAGAAATAGGGAGAAGAGTCAAGAATGTCCTGGGGCAAGAGGCAAGGGGCTTAGAATTTGAGTGCACTCGAACCATCTGCAAAGCACAGCAATGAAAGCCTGGCTCCTTTACTCATCTCCCAGGCATGTGCTCATTTCATAGAACCTTTGTCTCCACCCTTTCTTCATGCCAGACTCTGCCAGGCCCTGACTCTTTGTTTTTTTTCTCACTGTTTGCCTGTTGTATTGATGCCTTTGAAGATCTTCACAGTAACATGCTGCTTAGCAAGACTTAATCTAAGGCATGGGGCCAGGATGGGATGGGGGCTGGAGGGCAGCAGCACTAGGGAACTGAATCCTTTCCTTGAGGGAGGTTGTGGAGTAGCAGTAGTAAATGGGGTCTGGTTTCTGAGTGTTTTGCCCCTGAGGGGTCAGGGATTGGGTAGAATAGTTCAGAAGAAAAGGATTGGAAGCATCAGAGGCCGTTTGGGATTAAGGAGGAATGGCCTTATCTTCCACATGACTTGCCTTTTAGAATTAGTTACCTCTGAGCTGAAGTTTACAGTGACCAATCACATCAAAGTCAGGCATCCTTTTCTGGCTTAGGAGACCTAGATTTGAGGATGAGGGTACAGCCATCTTGCCTAAAATATATTGCTCTTGGTGCAGAAATGATGATTTTTAAAAGAATTGGTTTGGTCATAGTTCAACATAGTTCAGCACCTGGGAAGAGGATGATATTAAGATTCCCCCCAGCCCCTTTCATTAAGGTGTCGCCAGTTTGACCAAGATGGTCTGGGGTAGCATTTTTGGACTTAGAATGTAGCTCAGCTCTAAAATTCATTGGAGAAAAGCACTGGTAATGAATGGTTTATGAATGTTCATGGAGGATATTGTTGTTGATGTGGAGGCCTCTTTGCTAATGATTAAACACAGGGTGTTAATGCCACCTTGTATTAGGAGGTGGTGTAGTGTCTTGGAAAGCGCTTTGGAGCCATAATGACCTGGGTTTCAATCCTGACTCCAGCACCTAATAGGTTTATGGGGAATTCACATAACCTCTGCAATCCTTTTTTCTTATCTGTGAGACTAGAATAATAACCATAACCAGGGAACAAATATAGGTAATGGGAATAAAGCACCCAGTACAGAATAGGTGCTTAAAGTGTACTTGTTATTTGTTGGGCACACCATAGTTTACAAAGCTCCTGTGGATGTGAGGGACGGCTCTCGTGTCAGCCATCCTGATGGTGGTTGGGGTTGCTTTGAAATGTATATGTGGCTGCACAAGCGTTTTCTTCCTGACTTGGTACTACATGTGCCACTAGCTGAGCAGAAAGTTCTTTCCAAGTGGAGAAAGGGTGAGATTCCAGGGAGCATGGGATATGGGGTGCAAGATCCTAGGATAGGGTGTGAGGAATTAAATAAATTCAAGACAGTACCTAAGTTCACCACCATCATCTTTCACTGATTTACTGCAACAGCCTTTTAATTGGTCAACCTGCCTTCTATTTTGTTTTTTCATCCCCAACCCATTCTCTATGCTGAAGCTATAGTGATCTTCTTCCAAAATATAAATCTGATATATCCCTCGCCTGCTTAAAATCTGCCAGAGGCTCCCCATTGCCTTCAGGATGAAGTCTAAGCTCCTTAACATGACCCACAAGGCCGGCAAGTGCTCTAGACCCTCCTTATATCTCCAGCCTCATCTCCCCATTCCTCCCTTTGCTCTCAATGCTTCTGCCAAGCTCAGTTTCCTATGGTCCCCAAATGAGTTATGTTCTTACATCCAGACCTTTACATACACTATTCTCGCTGCCTGGAATATTCTTCCCTCCTATTCACATCTCTTCTGAATAATTATGATCCCTTCTTCAGATATCATTTCAGATCAGTAGTTCTTAACCATCATGAATCAATCTGATGAAAACAGTGGAGACTCTAAAAAACCAAATATGTGCTCCTGTGTGCTCATCATTTTTGCATACAGTTCAGGGTACAGAAATACCTCTTTAAGAACTTTTAATGTTGAGCCCTCTTTTCTAGCATTTAACTCACTTTGTAATTGTTGGTTTACTTCTCTCTCTCTCTCTCTCTCCACTTCCCCCACCCCCCTAAACTGAGCTCTATGAGGGTCATGCCATGACTTGTTCACCACTGTGTCCTCTGAGCCTAGCATATGCTTGGCACACAGGGTCTATTTGATACATGTTTATTGAATGAACGAATGAATGAGTGAATCAACAAATATCTGCCTTTGAGTGGATCATGTTCTGTTTGAAAGAATAAGACACACATGTTAACAGATGACAAGCAGAAGATGGAATGGGCTAAAAAGATGTGCAACCAGCAGACATTTTTTGAAAGTTCAGAATCTAAGGTGGCTGAACTGGGCCTCTGGGGAGAAACCAGCAGAGGAAGCCTCTGGGTTGACTTTGAATATGGAAGTACTTAATAGGGCTTGTGTTCTGTTCTCTGGAAATATTTTGTTAAAGTAGTAGAGGTGAATGAAGAAGCAAGAATGACCACGCCTTTGATGGTTTCTGCCCCGTAGGAATTACTGGAGTCCATGGAATGATGGGATGTCAAGAGAAAGCCTCTCTTCTTCCTTTTTGTCCTTGTTCCAACAAATATTTAAGTGCTTGTTTTATGTTACACACTTTGTTAGGTGTTGAAGATATCTTTAAAAATAAACTGATAAGATCCCATTCCTCTTGGTTCTTGCTTGCGAAGTATTCAGTACCTCAGAATTTGGACCAAGGGCTTGTCTGGGAATACTTTTATCAAGGCTATTAGGCTTAGGTTTAAGTTATAGAGAGATTTATTAGAAAGGACATGAGACTTAGAGTTAGGCCAAGATTCAAATCCCAGCCTCTGACTAGCTATGTGCAAATACCTCTTGAAAATCCAGTTCTATAATTTATAAAGTGGAGGTAATATTGTCTATCTCCTGAGGTTGTTATGAGGATTAAATGAATTAATGTTTATAAACCCTTAGCAGAGGGCCTGACGCATAGTATACTCCACTTTCAGGGGCTGTTTAAGCTGAAGTCTTAGTTTGGTGCAGTGATTTCTGTTGGTCCATAAGAGATAAGATTGGATTTTATAAGTCTGTGACTTATTCACATCTCCAATTTCCTTAAGGAAACTCACTTAGAAAATAAATATTGTCTTCAAGGCCCTAATTTTTTTTCACCTGTTTTTTCCTTGCTTATTTACATTTTAAGTACTTAATGTAGAAAATTAGTAACTTCAGAGTCATGCTAAAGAAGCAGAATAAAGTCTCATAAGTCCACCATCTAGAAAACTAGGTCTTAACATTTTTGTGACATTTGAGGTTGATAGAAATGATTTGTCATTCCTCCAGAAAATTCAGACTTGTGTGTGTGTGTGTGTGTATACATGCACACACACACACACACACACAATTTCAGGAATTTCCATTTGTTTACCCAAAGTTACAAAACCTTCACCTGACTTTCAAGCACAAATTTCAGAGAGAGAAAATAATCAGGCCAAGTTCTGATTTCACACTCACATAAGGGCTTCTGAATCTTTCGGTTCTTACAGGTTGCTCTTTTTCTTCCTTCCTTCCTTCCTTCCTTCCTTCCTTCCTTCCTTCCTTCCTTCCTTTCTTTCTTTCTTTTTTTTTAATGCTCAAGTTCTTAAACTAAGGATTGGTTATCTTTGATGATCTTTTGCAACATACTTACCAACTGGAAGCTGATTTCCTTGTGGGTGTGTTCTTGTTTGCATGTCTTGGAGTAGACCCCAGAAAGATTGTGAGAGCCTATCTTACCGGACGAGGAGAAATTCATCATTTTTTCCTGTTTCCTCTTTGTTTGTTTGTCCTGCTTCAGGGCTGTTGGTGCTGTGGCCTTTTGCCTGGTTTCCACGAGCAGGCAGAGGGAAGGGAAAATAAAGTGGAGGGTCTCTAGTCTACCTGATCTGGCAGTGAAGGGAGCAGACAGGGTTTGGAATGGCTTTCCCCACTTCCCCCCTGCTCCAGTCATGCATATCTGGAACTCTGTCTGGGTGGGCACTGTGGACTGGTGGAGGAATCATGTGCAGTCCGTGTGGCTT
Source organism: Furipterus horrens (assembly GCF_987537825.1). NCBI lineage: Eukaryota > Metazoa > Chordata > Mammalia > Chiroptera > Furipteridae > Furipterus > Furipterus horrens. Next base: position 75,963,207 of record NW_028327180.1, read on the forward strand.
GCAGGTAGGCGTCTGCAGCCCACATGCTGTACTTATTTTCTTGGCTCCAGTGCACAAATTCCACGGAGAGAAAACAACCTCCCAGGCTCTCTTTTCACACTGACATGAGGGCTTCTGAATCCCTGTTTCTTGCAGTCAGGATGCCCTTTATTTTAGCCCACAAAGATGCGTGTCTTGCCTCTCTTTTCCTTCTGAAACCAGCAGCCCTTGTTGGGTAAGCCTGGCTCTAATAGACGTCTGCACTGTATAGAGAGGGCAGGCTGAAGTAAATGGCTTCAGAACTGTGCAAATGTGGTGTTGCTGCTGCCCTAGTTCACAGGCCTACGTCCCCTCTTTCTTGGATTATTATCAGAGTCTCCCAACTGTTCTCCCTGCCTCTGATCCAGCTTCAGCCATCCATTCAAAATTTCATTCAGAAACACCCATCTGTTGACGTCATTCCCCTCTGTAAAACCTTCCAGTGGTGCTACTCTTAGCTGTAAAGTCTGAACTCATTTGCATGGCTAGAGGGTTCTGTAAGTCCTGACCCTTATCTACCTCTTCAGCTTCCTTCCTGACTGTTACCCTAGGTACATACCAGCCTCTTGCTGTGGCCAAAATTTATTCTTTTGGCAACTTCCCCTCTTTACATTTATGGTTGATGCATCCAGCTCATCTTTCCTTACTTTTGCTGCCTACAGAACACTCAGTTCAAAAGTGACCTACTAGAATGCCTTCCTGGATTCCCCAGGCAGGATTTCTTACTCCGTCTTCTGCATTCTTAGGATTTAGTATTCTGTTTTGATTACAGGTGTAGGCTCTAGAGTCAGAATCATTGGTTTCAATCCTAGTCTGGCTGGCTCTTCCCTAGGTTTGACTCAGATGCTTCACCTGTAAAGTGGGGGTAATGTTAATAAATCACATAGGTTTTTCTGAAGATTAAAAAAGGCAACACTTTAAAGTGCCTAAGACAGTGCTTGGCCATAGTTAGCTAAGTGTTATTTTTTATTGTTATTGTTATCATAGTTACTTTGTGTATATCACCTGTGTTTATTAATATTTTTATATATCTGCCCTACTAGACCTTGTGCTCTTTGAAGACAGGTGCTTATCTTTTCCCCCTTTTTTGGCTTTATATATTGAGGTTTACAGTAATTGTTGGTTGAATGAGTTATTGTCTTCACAATGGAAATGGGCAACAGATAGAATGGGGAATCTTAAAATCAAGTTTGTGGATGCCCACAGACTCAAAGTTGATCTGACCTGATGTCAGCTGAATGCCAGAACGGAACGATGTCCTTCTGCTGCCTTCCAGAGTGCAGTCAATGCTTTTATGTTATCAAGACAAGGCAAGAGGCTATGTGAAAGTTAAGCGTACTCTAGGTGCCAAGTTCATGTCCATTTTGTTTTGTTTTGAATTGTAGGTGACATGTCTGAGAGTAAAGCCAAGAAGATTGAAATCAAGGATGTAGATGGGCAAACATTGAGTAAACTGATTGACTACATCTATACAGCTGAAATTGAGGTGACTGAAGAGAACGTCCAGGTAAACTCAGTGTATTGCACACTCAGGGCCCACCATGTTGTAGCATCCTTTCATTTAACCCTCACAACAACTTAGTTGGTAACTGGAGAGGAAACTAAAGTTCAAAGAGGTTAGGTGATTTGCCCCGGGTCACAAGGTCAGTAGGGGGATGAACGACCTTCAGACTCATGCCTGCCTGACCATAGCACGCATACTCTTCACCACTAGGCCATAAGACCTCAGAATGAGCTTGGGCCCCAGAACAGAAAGTCTTTAACTCATGTTAGTTCAAACTCTTGGTGAAGGAAGAACTAAAAGCCTGGATGACTCCACTTCTCCCCAGTTATCATCTCATCTCAAAGATTTTGAATGTTGGTATGTAAGGCTGTTTAAAATGTTTTCCTATTTCAACATTAGTCAACTGAATGCCTCTGAGCACACGGAGGTGCCAAGCACCAGGCCCAAATCTCAGCAGAGGCTTCCGAATCTCAGCAGGGGTGTGTGGCTGAGAAATATGTTGTCTTGAGCTTTTTCTTCCTTTACTGCCCTGTGCTCACCCTCAGCCATCTGCAGCCTTGAAAAGGGGAGCCAGCCCAGGTGCTGCTTCATCTAGAGACACACATCTTGGCTGCGAGGATGTGAGGCAGCAGCAGCATGCCTTCAGCAGGGAGATGGTTGAAGGTGTGGTCCAGTCTGTAACCCTACAAATCACCAGGCTAAACAGAGACACAGGATACACTATTTCTTGTCATTAAGGACCTTATTATGTATTTAAAGTGCTGGAAATTTCATTTGATATGAAGGTTTTTTCTTTTTTTTTTTTTTAAGCATAATTCCACCTTATTTATTGTGAGGCAGATGCCTCTCTAGTGACCAGAATACCTACTACCTTTATCCAGACACACCCCCTTTTCCAGGATTGAGGTATTTGAGAGGCCGAATTGGTAATCATTTATTCATTCAATTCAGCCCAAATGTTTGAGGGCCTGCTGCTATATGCTACACGCTTTATTGGACAGTGTGATTGTAACAGTGAGCAGTGGCGATTCCATTGCCTGTTCTCATGTAGTTTGTGGTCTAGGGCTGAAGACAGATGCTCATCAAATAAGCTCATAAGTAGTATTTATGCCCAAATTGTGGTTAAGTCCTTTGAAGCAAAGGAACACGGTATACAATGAGACAGCATGTAAAGTGGACTCAGTTTAGATGGGAGAGGGGACTTGGAAGGGCTCTTTCAAGAGCCCTGGAGGCCTGGAAATGAGTGGGAGGTAGCTTGGTGGTGAAGGGTACTCATAGTAGGGCAAGGGGTTAGAGTGCAGGCAAGGCGAGGGTCTGAGGCACACGACATTTGGGCCTGGAAGAGCCTGCCTTTGTCTCAGCCCTGGATGGACTCTTGGGTTGTATGGTGATCTGGTCTAATCCTTCCTCCACCCTTTTTAAAATGAAGTATGTTTCACCCTGGCTGGTGTGGCTCAGTGGATTGGGCACCGACATGTGAACCAAAAGGTCACTGGTTTGGTTTCCGGTTGGGGCGCATGTCTGAGTTGCAGGCCCGGTCCCTAGTTAGGGGTGTGTGAGAGGCGACCGATTGCATCAGTGTTTCTCTCACTCTCTTTCTCCCTCCCTTCTCCTCTCTCTCTCAAAATAAATAAATAAATTTAAAAAATAAAATGAGGTATATTTTATACACAGCGAAATGCACAGTTATTGCATTTTGTTTCTGGTCTTTACTATTCAGTATGGAGTGGGCAAGGCAGTGGTTACATTGTAGGTCTATCAGCAGAATTTAAACAGCTGAATGACTTTTGGTTAGTAACAGTAAGTGCAGATAATGTAGTATTAAATGATTATAGGGCAAGTATCTAAAATTTTTAAAAAATGGATGATGGTTATATCAGATTGCCATCACCTTTAAACTCATTTATGTACTTGATATAAATAGTGAGATTTACAAAATGCAACTTAGATGTCAACCTAAAAATGTGCAAGTGATAAATAATTTTTAAAACCCTTACATTAGGGTACATCAGTAACTAATCATATAGCACAGTAGGAAGAAGAATGGCCCCCCAAAATGTCCCTATCCTAATCCCCAGAACCTGTTAGGTTAAATTTCCAAAAACACTTAATGTTGCAGATAGAATTAATGTTGCTAGTCAGTGGGACATGCTATAGGGAGACTACCTTGGATTATCTAGGTGGGCCCAATGTAACAGCAAGGGCCCTTTAAACTGGAAGAAAGAGGCAGAATAAGAAGAACCAGAGAGATATGACCTGATAAGAACTCATATAGATGTTTCTGGCTTTGAAGATGGGGGACCATGAGCCAAGGAATGTGGGGGTGGGAAGTCTCTAGAAGCTTGAAAAGCAAGAAAACATTCTCCCTTGGAGCTTTCAGAAGGAACGCAGTCCTGTTGGCACCTGGATTTAGTCAAGTGAGGCCCATTTGGGACTTCTGACTTAGAGACCTTTAAGAAAATAAATTTGTGTTGTTTTAAGCCACTAAAACAAGATAAAAAACAAACCCAAATAACAGTACTTGTAAGGGAGATTGTAGAATTATTGTGATTGAAACCAACTTTTTTCCTCCCTTTTCATCATGTATTTATTTAATAACTTTTTTTGTGAAGTACAGAGTGTTTACAAACTAGAGAGTAAAGCTGTTTAACTCTATCTTTTTCGCCTGGCTGGGTATTTATCTTTGCAACTGTCGTCTAGCCAAGTGATGGTCTCTATAACAACACTTATCTTAAGGGAGGTAGTAGCAGATAGACTAATTAGAGGACTTTGGGGGAAATGACTTTACCATTGCTTTAAAAAAAAACCTACTTTGTAGGGGTGGAAGCAGGGGGCCAGAGTGAAAATGTGCAGGTTCAGAGGACATACAGAAATAGAGACAAGGCAGGAATGGAGACTGGGTCTGAGCATCAGCTTTGTCATTAATTCTTGGAGTCCTCTCATTCTAGCCCTTCGCACTGCAGGGTGTTAGTTTCCCATCTGTAAAGGGAGGGCATGAGACTCAGTGGCCTCTGGCTGAAGAAGACACTCAGCCAGCCCCTGATTTGTTTTCCCTCTCTCCTACTAGAGCTTCTCTGACATCCACACTGACCTCCTGCCTTAAGGATCAGTTTTCTCAACTGTAAAACAGGAATCAAAATAATACCATATTATTGGGTGGTCATGAGTTACACGATCTGCCTTCAAATCATGACTGCCATTTTCTAGCTTTGCCCCAATGTTTCCATCTGTAATATGTGCATAATAGTAGTACTTAACCACATAGGGTTGGTGTGAGAATTAAATGAATTAATTTAGGTAAGGCACTTAGAAGAGTGCTGCCCTGTGCCAGCAGACAATATGGGCCCAGAGGGCAGTGTGAGCACAGAGGCCCTGTCACCAAGTAGCACGTGGTCTGAAGCTGGAGACAGATGGCTAAGCATGGGTGCCCGGTAGTGTCGCAGGGGCCAGGGTGGAGGTGCGCAGGAAGCAGGGAATGGTCCTCACCACCTGGATGAGGATGGTCAGAGCAAGCCTCACTGAAGAAGTGTTGTTTGGCCAGATCTTGAAGGAAGACTGAGGGGTCAGGCCGGCCTCCTCTGCCCACCTGTGTCCTCACTGGTGTGTGTGCCCCCTGATGGACATGCTGTGTTCATCTCTGTGTGCAGCGTGAGAGGGGCCCGCATGTGCAGGAGCTCCTCTAGAAAGCACAGTGTGGAACCTTTGGGGAACTGTGCACTGTTTGGAATCAACAAGGTATACTATTTTCCTTTTTCTTCCTCACTTTAAACTATGGTTTGGTCAGGGGTGACCTTGGGGGTAAACAAACAAAGAAGCCTTCTTCTTTGTCCTCTTATGTATCTTCTGAGGCAAGCTGTCTATAATGTCAATATTTGAAGATTTGGTTCACTGAGAAGGTGAGCATAGAGGACTGAGGCTCTCCTGAAAGCCTTAGAAACAAGGGTCAGAGATTTGGGACTTGGTGAAATCGCTGGGAGAGCTATCCCCTTAATCTCTTCCTGGCCACACGTTCCTTGGAGCTACTGAGTTGACCTTCTGTGGTGGAGGTAACAATTGTCATAACTGACACATTAATACTCACAGTAAGCCAAGCATGTTTCGGTTATTTCACATACATTGTTTCATTTAATCCTTGTAACGACCAATGGAATGTTCACCTATGATCCTTCTTTTACAGTTGAAGAAACTGATGCGCAAAGGGGTTAAATGGGTAGTACCCACAGTCGCATGGGTAGTAAAGGGATAGAGTTGGCATTTGAATCCAGCTCTCTCCAACTCATTGCACTCTGTCGATCTGGTGAACTTGAGTTTCTTATTAAATGAATGATCAGAATCTTGACTTCAGCTCATAATTATTAATAATAAAAACCAATTTAACTGAGCACTCCCTATGCGCCAAGCACTGTGTTACCTGGTTTAAATGTATTCTTTCATTTGACCCTTATAACAAGTCTTTAAGGCAGTACCATTATTATCTTCATTTTACTGTTGAGGCAGAGACGCAGAGGTTCAGTAATTTGCCTTTAGTCACATAGCTGGTAAGTGGAGAAGTCAAAATCCAAGCAAGACTTAAGCACAGTGCTATTCTGCTAGCTCTCTTGTTCACCTGTATCCATCCCCACTTTCCTTCCCCTAGCCCATGCTCCCTCTCACCCTTCCCCTCCCCTTTCCTTCTTTTTCTTAACAGATTTTTCGTTTAACACTGTGTCTGGTGCTGGCCGTGACAGACACACTGTACAGCTCTGGCAGAGGCCTTGGGCAGTGCTGTCACCTGGCCTCTGGCTGGTGCCCTCCCTTTCTGCATGGCCCTGCCTCCCTGAAATTCCAGGAGTAGGTGCTTTCTGAGGCAGGGCATTTCCTTTTGTTTTTGCTAAAGGAAATAAACTCTGCGACGGGATATCCTCTGCTGTGTTTTCATATTATCCAAGGGGGAGAAAAAACAAAACGGTGCCTACACATGAAAAATGGAAGGGCAGCCATTTGCAAGCTGGAGGGAAGCCTGTGACCTCTTTGCTGGGGGTCATTCCAGGGCCCATTTTCCCAGAACCATGATACTGAGGTGGTGGGAGGCAAGCTAAAGGCTTCGACTTGGGATCATCGTCCACCCCTGCCATGCTTCCAGCCACCTGCTCCTCCGCTGGTCTCAGCCTCCTCCATCCAGGGACCATCAGCGCTGCCCTAGTGATTCCATCAGTCTTGCTGCAAAGCTGAGGACCCAAGCTTGGCCTTTTGTTTGAAATCTTGTTACTGTTGCCACTTGAGGCCAGATGAGAGAGGAGGAAATCCTCTGAAAGCTCTGGTTGATGTGGGAGAGGGAGGCAAGGACAGCTCCTCATGGACGAATGCTCTCCTTTCTTTCAGGGACTCTGGGAATTTGTGCTTGTGTTCATGTGTAGCACCTAGAACTCCACTGGACCGGGGCCCAGTTTACTCCTGAGACTCAGAGTTTAAGCAGTGATATATCTCCCAGCCTCCAAACTGCCCCCCTCAGCATTCTGACTTCCTTTCCTTTCCTTTGCACCTTCCTGTGCGAAGCAAATGGTGGGAAGAAAAGGGTCTTTGACTCATAGCTAATCGCAGTGTAAGATCAAAGAGGAGGGAGGAGCAATTAGAGAAACCAGCAGCACCATTTATTTTAGGAAGTCAGCTTGGGAAGCTTTTGGGCAGGAGAGGACCCAAACAGGATGTTGGGGGGTATGTGTTATGAAAAGGTGGAAAACCTTATAATTTTTGTCTACTAAGTGGGTTTTGTGAACAGTAGGGAAATTGATAGCTGTGTGAGTAGCTCTATCCAGGGAGGTTTTAAAAACTGAAAATTACAACTTAAGGAATGCTTTTAGGAAATGTTTATTATTTTATTTTTTTGGCTGGTTGTCATGAGCTTGGGAATTTAAGCACCAAATTGTGCTGCTGTCCTTGTGGTGAAGAAAAGGGCAAGGGGGAAAGGGCCTGTGTCCCTGGCATGATTTCATCTTGGTTTAGCTAGGAATGCAATCGGGGTTGGATTGGACTCTCAGAAATCTAATCACCCCTGACCCTTTGGGGTTTGCCACACCACTGAATAGGGTGTGTGCTAGACAATATTTGATTACTCCTCTCCACCAGCGCTGCTTAGGGTACCTGGTTAGAAGTTCCTCCTCCCTAGGGTGAACAACTGACCCTGAGACATTGGACGTTGTGCCAGAACTGGCAAGGTCTCAGCAAACTAGGATGGTTGGTCAAGCTGTGGCCCAAACTGTAAGGTTTGTAGCCAGTGCTGGCTGCGGGGGTGGCATGGAGGTCATTTGGGAGTTTGGAACAGAACTTTTCGTACCTGGTATGTATTCAGCAAGAATTGTTAATGATTTTCCCCTTAACTTTCAGGCAGACACTAATCTGGGCCTGGAATCCATTTGGCTAAGCTCACACCTTCACTGAGCTTCTCAGTGTGTGACTGTTGAGTGGGGACAGTGGCTGCCCAGTGAGAGTGGAGCTTAAGTGGTCAGATTTGGAGACTGGCTGGGCTCACTTATGATCTAAAACTCAAAAGTGGGTGATTTTATCTTCTTCCTTCTCTGGAATGAATCAGGGTTCAGAAAACCAAGGACACAATGCTAGTTTACTATTGTCCTGCTGGGGACACAGGAGAGTGGAAGAGAGGGGGTAAAGGAAGGGAAGAGAAGCATGTTTTCTAGAACTCAGCCATCATGAAAGAAAAATTTAATAAGCTTGTAGTTAGAAGAGCTTTCCTTCCTGAGAACAAGCATTTAGCTTGGGAATAGACCCACTGATAGTGGAGGCTCTAGGTGGTTTCTGCATGTGGGCAAGGATGAGAAGGGGTGATCCACTGTATTGAAAGTCTTGTGTCCTTGGAAACCCCTTGGTCCTCAGCAAACCTGGATGACCAGTCCCTAGTGAAGGGACAAGGCCTAAGAATGGGCAGTGGGATAGAGTTTTTGGCCCGATCACATGCTGATGAGTTGAGCCAGAGCTGAGGCTCAGAACTGTTTTGGGAGATGGTCAGGGTCCAGAGTTTAAGTCACCAGGAAAAATAAAAGACTTTTGTAGTGCCCTGAGTCAAGAGAATAAATGCATCTGTAGCCTTGTCTTCCTGGGCACACCCTTGTGGATGGGAACAGCTGGAATCTGGCTGACCCAGACACTCTCTGGGAGCCAGGGGAGCTGCGGAGAGCAAGGCCAAGGACATGGCAGTTGTTTGGGGGTGAAGTGGATGCTGTGGACCCTGTGCTAAGCAACCTTAAATCAAACTGTTCTGTTTTGTTATTTAATATTTTTTTAGTTTCTTTTTTGAAGGCCACACTCACACTTTTTACCTCCTCCACAGGGCAAGGGGAAGGGGAAGCAGAGCTGGGGGTCAAGTAGGACTCTGGCCATCTCTCCCTGCAGTGTAGGAAAGGCCTAGGGAACTTGACAGGGGTTGGCAGTCTGAGCACCTATCTGACCTGCTCAAGCCAGTCTTCCATGGCTTCTAGGAAAAACACAGGCAGATCCACCTGAGCAGGACATTTTCCTGTCTTCCAGAAAATAATATAAATACGCAATGTATCCTGTGACCTTTTAAAAGGAAACTCAGCTCTCCTTTCACTGGATTGCACCTAAAGATATGTTTTTTCCGTTGTGTAAATGTACTACAGTTTTTTGGACCACTCATCCACTGATGGGCATTTAGGCTGTTTCCAGCACTTGACTACTGTAAATAGTACTGCTGTGAACATAGGGGTGCATAGGTTCTTTTGAATTGGTGGTTTGGGATTCTTAGGGTATATTCCCAGCAGTGGAATCACTGGGTCAAAAGGTAGTTCCATTTTTAGTTTTTTGAGGAAAGTCCATACTGTTTTCCCAAAATAAACTAATGATCAAAATAGAACCACAGGCATGGGGAAGGGGATAATCGTGGAAAGAAGAGGAAGGGACTAGACAAAGAACATGTATGAATGACCCATGGATGTGGACAACAGTGTGGGGATTGACTGTGGGAGAGGGGTGGGATGGGCAAAGAGGGAAAAATGGGGATAACTATAATAGAATAACAAAAAAAATGAAAAAATGTTCTCTTTATCTGTTGGATGGGAGAATTAAGTGTGTTTATCTGAGTCCCAAGGGATTTTGAGGTGACTCTTGTTCCAGTAGATTATAAGTTCCATTGTCTGCCTTGTGCTTACTACTGAATCTTAGCGTCTAGACCAGGGCTTAGAGCACATAAATTCAGTAATTAAATGGTGAAACAGCTAGTGAACAATTCAGTAAGTACTTTTCTGTGCAAAGACAGGGTGATGAATCTTAAACTTGGTTGTACATTAGAAGCACTTGGGGAGCTTTAGAAACACCTCACTGTCCAGGCCACCCCCCAGTCCACGTAAGTTAGAATCTGGGGGTGAGACCCAGGTATCAGGATTTAAAAAATTCTCTAAGTGATTTTAATGTGTAGTCAAGTAGAATCAATCTTAGTTTGCTTGGGATGCCGTAACAAAATACCACAGATTGGGTGGCTTGTTAAACAACAGATGTTTATTGCATTGCAGTTTTGGAAGTTAGGAGTCCAAGATCAAGTTTTCAGCTGATTCAGTTTCTGGTGAGACCCTCTTTCTGGCTTGCAGAAGGTCTCCTTCTCCCTGTGTCCTCACATAAGAGAGGCGAGAGAAGAGAAAAAAGAGAGTGAGAGCGAGACAGAGACAGAGAGAATGAGAGAGAATAACACTGATACCTTCTTCTTGGAAGGGCACCTTAGGGCCCCACTCTTATGACCTCATTAACCATTGTTACTTCTTCACAGGCCCCGTCTCCAAATATAGTCACATTGGGGGTTGGGACTTCAACATATAAATTGTGGGGTTGGGGCGAGAATGTTTAGTTCATAAGGTTCATGATACTTAAGTGCAGTTCATGAACCAGCAGCTGCAACTTCACTTGGGTGCTGGTTAGAGATAGATACAGGCTCTCAGGTCCCACCCTACATCCATTGAATCACAATCAACATTTTAATAAGATCCCCAGGGAATTCATACAGACATTCCCGATGGAGAAGCACTGTTATGGGCTCTAGGGATACAGAGAAAAGGCTGGTGCTTAAGAGTCCATGAGGTGGAGAGTAGTGGGAAATTCGGCTTGAGCTGCCCTGATGGCCAGATCAGGAGATTTGGGTTGACTTGGGCAGGCAGTGGGGAGCCATGCAGGGACCTCGAGAATGGGAGTAGAATGATTGGAATGGTGCTTTAGGGAGATGAGGCCCTGCTGGAGGGATCCAGTGTCTCAGAATGTTACCTTCTCCTCCAGGTGCTGCTCCCAGCAGCCAGCTTGCTGCAGCTCATGGATGTTCGGCAAAACTGCTGTGACTTCCTTCAGTCTCAGTTGCATCCCACCAATTGCCTGGGCATTCGTGCATTTGCAGATGTGCACACCTGCACTGACCTTCTGCAGCAGGCCAATGCTTACGCAGGTAATGGGGAGCTGGGCTGCCACACCTCTCTAAGCATGTGGATTTAATAACCTGGTCTGCTGTGGACTCCTCAAAGATTGTGAGAAGTGCACTCTGCTGTGAAGCAGTTATAATTTAGGGCAATAAGACACAGGTGGAAAGATCATTAGCAATAGAAGAGCTCAACTCATTGCCAAGCATAAGGTTAATTGCCAGATGGATATTACAGACAGTAATTTTCACAAGAGGAGAGGAAGGAGGTCTGAGAAAACTTCATGGGGGAAGAGCAATTTGAGGTAGGTTTGAAATAAATTTCTCTTTTGATCAAAGTGTGCTTTGAACAGGATTTTAACAGTCTTGCTTTCTAGAGCCACTCACTTTAATTCTAAAAGAATTAAAATGCAGGCTCTGATTCAGCTGAAACCTCTTTCCTCTATTTATCTCCATTTATCTAAATATTGACAATATGTTTACACCACTATTTTTGGAATAATTTGTTTTAGATGTTATTTATTGACTTCTCACAGAAGAATAAGATTGAACTTTTATATTTTATAGACTTTCCCCTCATTATACATACATCCTTCCCCTCTCTTTATTCCTCTAATATTATTTCTACAACTTAGCTAAATTATGTATTATAATTATAGGTTTTTAATCTGAAAACTTCTGTTTTAAATCAGAAAGGCAGCAGTAATTGCCTGTTTCTTTTGCATAGTGAGTTACTACCACTAATTTTTAAAAAATTTATTTATTTGTTTGTTTATTTATTTTTAGAGAGAGGAGAAAGGAGAGAGGGAGAGAAGCATCACTGTGTGGTTGCCTCTTACTCGCGCCCCCAACTGGGGACCTGATGTGCAACCTAGTCATGTGCCCTGACTGGGAATCGAACTAACGACACTTGGCTCGCAGGCCGATGCTCAATCCACTGAGCCACAGCAGCCAGGGCACTACCACTAATTTTTGTTAGGTAGATTTGAACAGTCCTCAGGACATCAGATGATCTGCTGGTTTTGTTTTATTTTTCTTAGAGGCATTCTCCCTGCTAGAACTTGTCATCATGTTGTTTTAAGATCCTCTTATTTTACTAGGGCTTTGGAAAGGAGTAGAGATCAATATGAATGTTCAGTCCACCATATTTAGCTGGAAATAAGTTTTCACTGATACATATTTCAACTTGAAGACAAAGATCATGAGTGGCCTACGAAATGAGTCTACTCATTGTAATTGATAGATTCAGTTGTGGACACCTCCTTCCCTTGCAGTAAATCATCTTATTCTTCCCTTGCCTAAACAAATACCATCTATAATCTATCTATGTCTCCTGTATAGCCCATGTCTAGAAACTAGCTGAGGGCCTGCTGGCTGCCCACCTGCCAGCTCCCTGTGCTGTGTTAGCCTTTGGTCCACAAGGAGACAAGCGTTTATTGTGTTTTCTTGGCATCTTTTTGTTCTCCGGTCAAGCCTCAGGCCCATAAACCTATATAGACTCTTATTTCTCCATGAAGTCTGTTTCTCTGACACAGATAGGACTAGTTGTTAAAATGATCTTGATGGTGATGATTTTTGTGAAGGACATTCCCCAGGTGCCCAATTCTGAATTCTGTGGACTCTTCCTGACTCTGAACTTTGACTCTCCTGTTTCTCTTCTGTCGATCCTGTGCCCTCTTTTCCCTACTTATTCCCCACTCCTTTCCTGCTTTTTCTCAGGGAGCCTTTTCTCTCTCTGGAGAGGGCTCCCCAGGCCCAGCCCAGTCTTTGAAGAGGACACTTTCTTGAGGGATGTGCTCAGGCTTTGCTTTAGCAGCAGCCAAGAACTTGGCTAATTCCCAGGTCAGTTCATGAACATCTGCTGGCACAGTGACAAAGGAAGAGTACTTAGATGCCAGGAATTCCCTGACTCCCTTCTTTGTGTCCCTCCCCAGCCTTCTTCATGTACATAGTGTGTGTGGGCATGTATGTGTGCACACACAGCACATATCTCATCCTATTGTAGTTGGCTGGCATGATCATCTGAATTTTGGGAGTGTACTGAACCCTCACCTTTAACAGAGGCTCCCAGGTTCTTCTGGCCTAGCTTTCCCCCACTTTAAAAGTCTGTGTTTTCTCCCTTTGTCCTTTTCATTGTCTGATGGTTAGACTCGCCTGTAGGAGAGCGAAGAGGATGCATTTGGGAGTGCATTGTTGTGGTGGCCCCTGGTCCTGGTGTCGTTGCAGTGATTGGAATCTGCCAGCATTGTGAGTGTGTGCACACACACATGTGTATACAGAAATCACGATGCATGATTTTAGTTAGTATTTATTGAATTCTCACTTTGGAAAACACCCTAGGCTAAGCATTTTTTTGTATGTCATCTCATTTAATGCATACAACAGCTAAGGAAACTAAGGAACAGAGAGGGGAAGTAATTTGTTGGAATCACACAGCTGGTAAAGACAGAGGCAGGATTCAAACCCAGACAGTGCTGACTCCAGAGCCAGTGATTACAACTATTACATTCTATGGCTTCCAGGCCCTATTTGGACATAAGGCAACCCTGTGAATCGGTAATTGAGGAGTGTTGATGACTAGAGTTGGCATTCTCCATTGGAAGTGTGAGCCTGGAAGCCTGTGCCACATAGTCAGATGCTAACAACCAGACAGTGTAGACCAGCTGTCTCTGCTAGACACAGGCTGTTCAGTCATCTCAGTGTGGGGAAATAAGGCGTGGATGTCTTCTCTTCCCCACATGTGTGAGCCCTCCTCGTTTCCCTGGCTCGGTCAGTGCGACCTCAGGCTGAGAGCCTCTTCCCTGTCGTACAGGTTCTGTGGATCCTGTGACTGTCCCTGCAGCAGGGAAGCCATGGAGCTACAGAGGTTGATAAGACCATGATGAAAAGACATTAGAAGAAGCAGTGTGAAGGTAAATTGTACAGTGTTTAGAGAAGGAAGTAGAAAATGATTATCTTTGCTTAGATCTCCAGTGGGTTTATATCCACTGATTAATGTGGGCCTGCTTTGTTTTTTGGTCTTGTGCTTCCTGACTTGAGATGGAATCTGACACTTTCTGCCATCAGTGTCTCTTGACACAGAGCTGCTGCCTTGTCCCACTGTAAGTGTGGAGGTATGGGCACCCACTAGGGTCACATTAAAGGGGTAGTGTTGGCTCTTGTGGTCACAGGCTTGTCATTAGGGCGTGTTTCAAACCAACCAAGTACAAGGAGACCTTCCAGATCAGAACTAGGAGTCAGACTGGCCAACATTGGAGCTGAGTGACTGCTAGGCCTCTTTTCTCCTCTTTATCATGGGGGTAACTCATCCTGCCCTGTTTTGGGGATGGTTTGGGGTTCAGGCAGGGCAGGGAGGAGAGCCGCTTGCAGAAGTAGGCAGCACCCCAGGCCATGGTCTGGAGCTTCCCTGCCAGCTTCATTCTCTGTAGTAAGAGAGCCTGCAATCTGAGTCCTAGTAGAGAGACGAGACTCCTTGGGTCATCACCACTGCTGTTGCTGTGCACAGCATGCGCTCTGGGGGCAAGGACCATTTCCAGAGCTTCTAATTTTGCTTTCTTTGTATCCAGATGCACAGGCAGTTGTATCTTGCTTTCCCTCCTCGCCTAGTCTCTGGCTAGCTGGCCTCTGTCTTCACTTGTCCATGGCCCCAGCTTTACCTTTAAGTTCTGTTCTTTTTCCTTCTCCAAGAAAAACTTTCTTTTGCTATTATAATTATTATTGCTCTTGTTAGTGCTATCTTAATAGAAAATCACCTGTAACTATTACAGAAAAAGCAGACAGACAGAAAGAGCAGGAAAAGCAACACCATTCTACCCAGAGAAAAACCACAGGGAGCACCTTGTATAGCTTTCCCAATATTTTTCATAGCATGAATGTTTTCCAGATTAAAAAATATTAGCAGTATATTCTGAATATCGTTTTGTGATACCAGACACATTGCTATACTGTTATTTTAAAATGTTAGAGAATGTATTTGATAAAGTTTCAACTTATACCCATGATACAAAAATTTAAACAGTACACAAAGGTATAAAATGCAAAGTAAATTTTCTCTTAGGCCCTCTCTCTGAGGGGAGCAGGGGGACTATTTTGGGTTTCCTGACTGTGTATATGTGTGTATGTATATATATGACGTGTAATGTTTCAAAGTTTTGGAATTCTTATCAGACCCTGTGTATGACTATATATGTTTATCTGTTATACCATATGGATACATTATAATTTATTTAACCCTAGTCCTTGTCTAACAGGCATTAATGTTACCTGTTTTTTCTTTAGTATAAAATCTAGAGTGAAAATTTTTCTCCATAATATTATGGAGTACACTTGTTAGTATGTAAGTAACAGTAAAATTGTACCTGTTGGATACCATTTTAGTAGCATAAAGTAGCTCAAAGAGAGTATGCATTTAAAAAAAATTTTTTGATAGATATCGCCAAGTTGCTTTCCAAAAAAAATGTAACCATTTTTAAAATCAGCTCTTGCCTTCGGATAAGTCTTCAGTTCCCTATTGAAGGCACCGAGAGGCAAATAGTGACTCTGAGAGGCTGACACCACCTCTCCACCCAGCTTGCCTGTTTGGTTTCCTGTTTAGAATAGCCCTGTCTTTTCTTGCTGTGGCAGTCACTCCTGCTTCCTCTGGGTTCAGTTTCCCCCTTAAGGTTATGCCCCCAGGTTTTTGCTGTATATGTTATTCTGGGATAGGAGAGGGTGGGTCTCACATTTAGAAGCTGACAATTAGACCCTTGTCGCCCGCTGACGGTATCAGAGTCCTCCTGGGTAGGTAGTAGCTGGGAAAGGGACCCTGGTGTTTTGCACAGCCTGTTTCTTACACCTCATTATTGTTTCTAGGGACAGCTTAATCTTTAACCTCAGAGGCTAGGGCAGTTTTATGGTGACTTTGTTGTTTGGTAATTGGACGGCCATGCACTGGGCCATCAGCAGAGCTGGTTGGGAGGGATGTTAATGAGACCCCATTAATGAAATGGCAATTAAAATTCTTTGGACATGTTGTTTACATCAGTCTGCCAAAGCTGAGCTGAAACCCTCCAGCCATGGGATGGAAAAGCCATCGGATTTAACGTGTTTGTGGAGAGAAATGGCCTGTTTTTGATTGGTTTGAGTCATTTGAGATCATGGAATGAAGTGATTAAACTAAGGGCAGCAAAAAACTTGGACAAATCATTAAAAAAACAGAAACCTCTGACTCATTGAGGGCTGTCTTATGAAATTGCTGCCTTCACCTTGGCATCATACAATAATAATGATGATGATGATAATGGTAGGAGTTCCTGCCATTTCTGAATACTTGCTAGGTCCCAGGACTGGTGCTGTATACTTCATAAGCATTAACTCCTTTTGGCCGCATGACTATAAGAGGTAGTTATTATTTTCCCAGTTTATAGATGAAGAAACGGAAACTCCAGAAATGTTCAATAACTTGCCCAAGATCACATAGTTTGTAAGTGGCAATGCCAATGTTCATGATGAGGCTGTCTGAACCCAGAGCCTATGCTCCGAGCCCACTACTTATTTTCACATCCACCCAGGCCAATACAGCTTCTCACCATGGTGATCACCTCACTCCTGCCTCCCCCTGATTTTCTGCTTCTAATTTGAAGGTGGCAACTGAAGCAGTCGAGCAGACACAGGCTGTTTTTGCTGTTGGGATTTTAGGAAGCTTCCTTTATTCCTCCTATTCTCTGGGTAACAGGGAACTCTGGTGTTGAATCAGTAACACTGGTAACTAGACAGTTTTGATACATCCCTTTGCTCTTTCTCTTTGTGTGTATGTGAGCACACTGTAGAGAAAGGAGGAGCGACCACACATATATTTCTGAAATTAAGTGAGCATGGAAAGAAAAAGTGCCTATTTCACAATCCCTAGGGAGGGTGGAGGTAGTAATATTTAGAACCTGAGGACTGGTGGTCATGACTCCTGTGGCAAGAGGTCAAGGCAAGTCTCTGTTACTTCCATGTGGGAACTGAGCCTTCTCCTTGGAGCAGGGAAACTGTGGATCCTAGAAGCCAAATATGGATTCAAGAAAGCTTACCTCTGCCATCCAAAAGTAGGGCAATAGGGGGCAGGAGAGAGATTTAAGGCAGTTCTGTTTTATTTTTTACCTTGCTAAAATGTTTTGATTCTTTTTGTGTGTTCACCTGTGTCAGCCAGTCTTTCCTGAGGTGTATGACCAGTGGTTTAATTCAGAGCCCTCATACCTGTTTCATTGGGGCCACTGATTCTGCAATAATGGGGTTCATTTCATTTCTGTGGTCATCTGCAAAAAGGACATGACACAATGCTCCATCAATCTCAACACATGGGAAGTTCAAGCAGACGACCGCCTAGCCTGGAGGCTCGCGGTCAGGCAAGGTACGTCAGGCGCAGAGGCTGCGCGCAACGAGGAGGCGGTCCAGAAAAGATCGAGGCGGAAGCAGCATCAACAGCAGCAACAACAGCCATCTGCCTTCACCTGTAACAAGTGCGGCAGGGATTGTCACTCCCGAGTCGGACTGCACAGCCATTCTCGGCGGTGCAGATAGACTCTCAAGAAGCTACGCCATCGTCTCTCGAGACGGACGGCTGCCGACGCCAACGCCGGTCAAAGAAGTCATAAGTGGATTTTTAGTTCCATTTGTTCTGGATATGTAGTTTAGGTGAACCTGATCAAAAGGTTAGGTTTATTTCATCCCATCAGGAGGGATAAATAGATTTGTGATAAATTTAGGAAGTTGCCTGAGCCCTAGGCAGTCCTGAAGAATGGAATGAAGCACAGTAAAAATCTTAGGGCTTAATATTGGTGGATGTGCTGGACACTGAGGATTCAAGTTCAAACTGGACAGAGCCCGCTTTCCTGGGGCTTATAGTCCCAGTATGAGAAAAAGACTTAAGTTGATAAAACAGGTGATGAGGATTATAGTTTTTATTTCCTGTTTTGGGGACTTTGAGAATATAGATCAATACCACTTCATCTAACCTGGTAGATTAAGGAAATACCTCAATTCAGAGTTACGTCTGAGATTTGAACCTAGACTGATGTCAAATGTTCAGAGCACTACTATTCTAAGTTTTTTTAATAAACATCATTAGATTCATTCTTTTTGTCTCTCTGAAGCACCCCCAAGAGGGATTCTTAGAGTACTCTGATGCCTATATTGAATTTTATCCCATGGCCTGCCTAGGACAAGTTATTTTGGGGACTAAGATACTCATCAGCATGTTTGTTATTATAATCAGACAGCCTTGTTTTCAAAACCTGGCTCAACCACTTACTGCTCTGTGATCATAAGCACAAGACTAAATAACTTCTTGAGCTTCCATTTCTCCATCTGTAAAATAGGGATCGTGATACTCATTTCACCAGGGCTTTTGGGAGAAGTGACATAATGCATTTAAAATGCACAGCACAATGTTAGCTACTAATAGAAAAAGCTCTCAACATTTTCCAGGCCTGCTTCCTTGAAAAGACTCAACTTTGCTCCTAAAGCAGTCCTTTCATGGGAATGTACTATCCAAGTTTTGTCATCCTTTCAACATTGGAAAGATATGTCTGTTGCTTGGTAGGGAAAGAACTTGAAGTTATCTGGTGCCCTTCCACTTCTCCATAATTTCTCTTCCAATTGGACAGAAACAGACACATTGTGTTTCATTGACTAAAACTTGGAACTTAAACAATATTTATTACTTATAGTAAAGGCTGGTTAATTAGGACTCTTAACTAGAACTCTTAATGAACTTTTTGCGCCCCGTTTCCCCTTCTCTTCAAAGAAGAAGCAGAAAGACAAGAAAATTTAAGAGTTTATTACTAGAGACTTCCTCTTCAACAGACTGGCCCATGGTTAGAATATACTGTGCCCCCTGCACACCCCATGTGTCCCTCGAGATCTTGCCTGCCTCTCTCTCTGTGGCATGTCCTGGAGCCTGGCACAGTTCCCAATACTTAGTGGGTGTTCTCTAGACATGTTCTGAATTTTCCTGCTTCCATGCTGTTATTTGTATTTGGAGTGCCTCTCCCAGTCATAGCCCTGTGGATTCTGGGTTAGAATTATTGGTGCCTTGTCTTAGCCTTCTTATAAGGTCCTTGTAGGCATCAGCTCTGCTTTTTTTATTTTTGAAGAAACACTGCATTTGGTACATCATATGCTAACAGTCACTGAGCACTTGCAGTGGTCCCAGTAAATGTGTTACGTTGTTTGCTTATTTATTACCCACATGCCTTTATGAGATAGGTACTATTTTTAGCTCCATTTACTAGATGAGAAAACTGCAGCCTTAAGAAATTAAATGACTTTTATCCCTAGAAAGTTTTATGACCTCAATGGAATTAAAGTGAGTTTCTAAGACCTTTGAGGGCTGTGGGCTCGTCCACAAGAACTAGTCCCAAAGGGTGTCCCTGATGCTGTGCACAAGCTTCTCTGTTAGAGAGTGGTGCTGCCCACAGCACTGGACATTGTAAAGCAGGAACATGGGCTGAAAATACTTGTCCTTCATTTCTAAAGAGCTTCTTAAAGATCTTTAAATGGGCTAATATTATTGTCTTCAAACTTCAAAACCTTGTGACCTAGTTGAGGTATTATGGTTCCATTTTATGGATGATGAAGACAAAACCTGGAATGAAGTGCCTGTAAGAGGTGGAGTTAGGACTGAACCCAGATCTTCAGACTCGGCCTCAGCTCTTCATTACATTCTCCCTTCATACATTAACAACAGAGCGAAGCAAACAAAAAATCCCCAAACCAACCAACCAACCGACCAACAAGTGTTAAAGGGAGAAGCTTCCTTAGGGAGGTGTATCTTCTGGGAGCAGTATGGGTTCTTTCTGGGAAGCAGCTGGCAAGAGAGCTGAGTATGAAGTCTTCTGGAGAACTCCTGCTTCCCAGGAAATAGAGTTGGTCACAACATCCTTCTCCTGTTTTATCTCTCTTGTTGTTTCTTGAGTGCTGCTAACGGAAAGAGGACTGGAGTCCCCTGACTCTGGGGTCTTAGCCCTGTCTCTCCAGATTGAAGGGAGGAAGGAAATGTTTCCTCTTTGCTCCCCTGCTTTGTCTCTTCCTGCTCATGCCCTGCAAATGTCCAGGGTTCTGGGTTGGCAGCCCTGAGTGAGGAGACTGCTTGCTGCTCATTAACTCCCGTGTTATCCCCACCCCACCGAACGCTGCTTCCTGGGAGGCTTTCTGTAGGGATTTCAGTGGAGGGTCCGGATGGGCAAAGCAGCAGCCTGCATCAGAAGAAGGGACCTAGATTCAAATCCTGCAGTGCCCCAGAGGGGGAGAGGTGGGAAGGTGTGGGAGGCTGACTGGCTTTTGCTTTGATTTATCTTTGAGAATTTCTGGTTTGTTCATCAAGCCACCTGGAATATGCGTCACTGCACTTCCATTTTCTTCCTTTTCAAAATCCATCCCACCTACTTTCAGCTTTATGAGCTGTGAGGAAGAATTTTCACAGCCCAGAATTTTACTCTTTCATCTCCTGTTCTCTTCACTCTTCTTTCCTCTAAATGTCAGGTTTTGGATCAGCCTTAGATAAAGGCAGGAAGGCTGAGTGTGGCTCTGGGTCGCAGGGATGTTGGTCCTGGTTTACCTGACTCTCCTGCTGAGCTCGGCCTTGGCTGGTCCACAGAGCCTTGATGTCCTGCACTTTGTGTTGGTTTGCTGATGGCTTTTCCAATTTCTTGGGTGCTGCCAACAAACGTAGGACTCTGGTCCAAAGATTTCTTGGACTAAAAAGGGCATTTGGGAGAATCTCGTTACTTTCCCAGCCTCCAGGCCAAGAATGGCTCCCAAAGAAGATTGTTCGCTTGCTTTTATTTTAAAATCTTTAGGAATGAACACTTTAAAAATAATACTATCTAGTCTTTAAAATTCCCATTGGAAGTTCTTTTGCATGTCTCACCTAAAATGTAAGCTTTAAACTAAAGGCTTTTTCCTGTTCACATATAGAGAAGCAAGACCAGCTTCTTGTTTCATGACAGCTGCTTCCCTTCATAAAGCATCTGACTTCTAAATCTTTTGTTATGTGCAAATATTCCTGAACCTCAGGATGGACAGGCTTTAATTGTCGGCTCAATGATGTCACTGGGCTGGTGGGGGAGCAAGTGGGGAACCCGTTTTGTCTAGTGAAACTGGAAAAGGTTGTTTATAACCTGACGTTTGAGAATAACTTATTAACATTTAGGGACTCTGGATGAAGGGTATATGGGAATTATTTGGGTCTGAATTGTTTCAACACAAAATTAAGAATGATTTTTGCAATAAATGATTTAAATATTCTTTTTTTTTTTTGCCTCTGATATACGTATGTTTATTTATAAACTATGTCATCTGTTTTAGTATAAAATATTTATACAATTGGATTTCTTTTTTAGATAGAAATGTATGTGAGCAGTTTTTACACTTCAGTTTCATGAACACAGGCCCACAGGATAAATCTAGACCTGCCCTATGGAAATATTCTTTGTTTCTTAGGAGGCTGATGATTGTGGGAGAGGGGCTTAGCGTGCTGCGATTTTCCTTTCCATTGTGCGGCTACAGCAGAGATGACGTTTCAGTAGTCTCTCGGGGCGGAGGGTCTCTGAATCTCAGTTGAGTGGGCCAGACCAAGTGGGCGAAGCCCTGAGTGGGAACTGGGAGGTGTAGCCTTCCAAAAGCTACTGGCCAGAAAGGGGCCACCAAAGAAGGAAGGGGGGAGGCCTGGAGAGCAAGGGGAACAGATGTTCCTTAAGGCGATGGTGCAGATTGTGAGAGAACTGAAAAAGGAGCAAGGAGTGGGCCAAATGACAAAGGATCCTGTCATCTCCAGGACCTGCTGCCCAGAAACTGTCAGCGCTTAGGCCTGCTCACCTTGGCGTAGCTTGCAAAACACTTTCATAGTCCCTTTGCCACCAGAGCATGGGACGAAGGCAAGACAAGTGGTTTTGTCCCCATTTCACACATGAGACTCAGGGAGATGATGCCATTGGCTCAAGGAGACAGTCCTCAAATGGCAAGGCCAGGATTTGAATCTTGGTTTCTTCTTTCTGAACTGCATGCTCTTTTACTGACATTTCACTGCCTCTGTAATACAGGAGATGGCCTGGGCAAGGGTCAGGGTGGGAATTGTCCTTGGCATTTCCCTGTGTAGACCTTAGTTGGGTTTGTCTTGTGCCAGCTGTCCCCAAATTCTCCTGCATTTTAACGGCCTCCCAGGCTGGCTGTCGTGGATTGTTCCCAATGGTGGCGAGGCCAGGTGTGTTGTCACCACATTGGAACGGATGCTTGGTTGGGCCTCCTTGTGAACCAGAGGCTCACTATAGTTAAGACTTGACTTTGGACAAGAAAGGATGACTCCTTCTGCCAGCCTTCTAATGTTGACTTTCTACCAGAGCCCCAGAGACTTCCAGCCACACAGCAATTGTGACCCACTTTTGTTTGGCTGAGCTGCAGGGGGCACTGTCTGCAACTCTGCCAGCTTGTGCCTGGAGGGGAAATGAGCTCAATTAAGTAGGCAGGTCCCAGTGCGGCATTTCTGCAACACCATTATTAATCTCATGGAGTACAGAAAAAATAGAACCTTCTCTCTCTCTGCCCCATTTTCATCTGTGTCGATGTTCAGGACAGAGGATCTCACAGGGGGATGCCTTTGCTGCTGTCTTTCTCTCAGCCTCTCTGGCTCACCCCCTGCCTTGCACCTCCCCGCAAAACCCCCAGGACTCCTCTCTGAATCTCTCGTATTGTCGTGGCCTTGGTTCATGGCAGGGTAGGAGTGTTTTATAACTTTGTTTTCTGAACTTCTGCTTTCTTTCTTTCTTTTTTGTTTTGTTGAAACAGAGCAGCACTTTCCAGAGGTGATGCTGGGGGAAGAATTTCTTAGCCTAAGTCTGGACCAGGTGTGCAGCTTGATATCCAGTGACAAGCTGACTGTTTCCTCAGAAGAGAAGGTATGATGTGGCCCCTTGGTGAAACAGGAGCCTCATGTGTGAGGTAGTCGTGTGGTTTAGTGAGACCTGTTCTGAGAGCTTGTTTTTTATATCTGTAAATTTAAAAAAGCCTTCTGATCCTTGACTACTAACTTCACTTTCTGGACCCTGGACAGAAGAAATAATGGCGGTGATGATGATGGTGACAAAGCTGCTTTCATTTACTGAACATTTACAGTTTGTCAAGCACTTTGCTGAGTGCTTTATGTCCTTCAGTTCACTAAGCCTTCACCATAGCCCTGTGAAGCAGGCATTACCATTGTCCCCACATTACAGATGAGGAAAAGTGAGGCTCAGAGGAGTTAATTAGCTTATCCCAGGTCACTCAGCTGGTCACTGCAGAGCTGGGGTCTTCCTGTCACCTGGTCTCAATCACCATCCCACATGGCCTCTTGTGAGTATCATTGAGCATTTATGCCAGAGCAGACCTTTGGGAACATCTATTCCAATAGGGGTTTGGAATTCTTACTAATGATGAAATTGAAGTTCAGAGAGGGGAGAGGAACTGCTGAAGGTCACACAGTTAGTCAGTGGCCATGCAAGGACTAGAACCCAGGGATCTTGACACCCAGTTCCCCACTTCCTTTGTGTTGGAAGCTTGACTTCTGTCCACTGCTCTAGCTGACCCGTGACTGCTCATCTTTCCTACTGCCAGGCCTTCCCTCTTGGTGACCCTCTGACTGGAGTATTCTCCCCATCCACCTTCACCTGGTTGAATTCCAAGCCAGTTTAGATTCTGCTATTACCAGGAAGAATTTCTTTGCTTCAGGAAATGTAGTCTTTTGAACTGAAAATAACATAACCCACCCGGGTCCAAATCTCATTTCTAGTATTTGCAACTTAGTTGTATGACCTTGGATAATATACTTTGCTTCTCTATCTGTTTCCTCGTTTATAAAGTGAAGATACCCTGTTCCATAGAGTGGTTGTAGGCATGAAATGGGATAAAAGTTGTAAAATGTTTCATGTCATATCTGGTATCTAGTAGGTGTTCAGACAGTGTTAGCTGACTTTATTATTGATCTTGCATCTGGAATTAAGTTCTTCTTATTCGGTGTTCCAAGATAACTCACCTTGTTCTGCTTTTTATTGAAGTTAATTCTGACCTGGTCTTTCCTCCTTCAGTCAACTGTGAGTTCCTTGATGGTGGGGGTGGGGTGGGGTGGTGGTTCACATTTTATTCATCTCTGTATCCTCAGAGATGCTCAGTACCTGTTTCTTGAATTGTCCTAGTCCACTCTTAGGGTCAAAGCTTGAGGTCCTTTCCTGAGGGAATGTTTAAGGGAAAGCCCTTGAAAGGGTTTTAAATGGAAGATAAAACGAAGTCCAAAGGCATATGTCTGGAGAATGAGGTGAAGTTCACAGGCCCTGTCTGTCTTGCAGAAGCTTGATCAAGAAGAAAAGCAGTTGTGCACTGGAACTGTGAGCTGCCCTGAGGTTTCAGAGAGATCTCTAGAAGGTGACTAGCACAATAATCTCAACTCTTCCTTAGGCTCTAGGAGGCCTCTACTTCCTTTAACTGATGTGAAACAGCACCTCCAGGGGAAGAGAATGCCTCTGGTCAGGCCAAAGGCTCCCAGCTATAGAGCAGACTCCCTTTTTTCTTGCCAAGCCTGTTTAATGTCTTATCTGGATTGTGCTACCAAATTGGCACAGTTTGAAGGAATGAACTAGTCAGTTGGTTGGCTAACTGAGCGTTGAGGCAGTTTGTCAGTTGGGGGCCTGCTTGAACATGTCCACAAGCGTAGTTTGGAAAAAATGGAAGGAATAATAAAACAGCAGCATTTGTATCAACTTGTGGGGGGAGATTTGGGTTGAGAGGGGGGACTCTGCTACCTTGAATTCATGTTGGCCCATCCTGTAGGATCATAGTAAGTTTTATTCGGGGGAGGACTTATCTATGCTTGGCTATGCCAGGGCAGGGGTGGAGCAGGGCTGCTAGCAGGGAAAGGCAACTTGTAGTTTGGACTCAGGCAGACCTGTTTCCATGCTCTCCTTGATGCTTACTGGCTGTATGACCTGGAGAAGTCACTGGTCTCTTTGAACCTTAGTTTCCTTATGTGTAAAATGGGAATAGTAGGAGTACCTCTCTTATAGAGTTGCCATGAGTATCAGACATAATGGGTATAAAACAGCAAATATAATGTTTGGCAGGAGAGTAATAAGTGGCATTTGTCATTGTGATTACCATGATTTTGAGGCACTTATTGATAATGGTAATGGTATCAATTTTGCCATTGATAATGGTGAAATAAGCCATGGAATTAATTTTATATTTCCAGAAACAAAGAAGCATTACATTAAATCTACACTCTTAAAAAATTGATGATAGTGGCTCTTATTTATTCATATGCTTACATAAGAGTTGCTCGTTCTGTGTAATCAGAGTTGAAGTGTAGGAATTTTTCACATTAAAGGAATTGTTTATCATGTTGGTTCTCAGTTTTGTGTAACTTCCGAGATATGTACTGCTTTTCAGGAAGTAGATTATTCATGATCTTGATCCCTTTGATACCTTTAAAGGTTGGCAGAATAATTTTGAGGCTTACCAAACTATAGTGGAATTTGGCCTGCATTTTCTCTTTGTCAAAACACATGGTTTTATTTCCCCTTAACTGAGCACATGTTGCTGTAAGTTAAATGTCTGGAAGGCTTTGACGACTAGATGTTCATCATCTGGATGCGAGTGTTTTAGACTGAAAATTCTGTGATCTGTTCTAGGAGATTTGGTCATTTGTACTCCCTTTAATTATATTGCTTGTGATTGGCAATCTCTAGTGTATACAATAGCTTTTTCTTTCAACATTGCTTTATAGTGAACTTATTGGAGTGTACTTGAAGTAATATCAGTGATCTTAATTTAAGCTAAAATTCAACTGCATTCAATATTAACTTTGCACAAAACCCAGTTGCGTTGGTAATCAAATAACTTGTATTCAGCTAAATCCACACTTGAACAGCAATATTAGTCACATTATGACTTACCTCTTTGCCTACAGCATACAGGTTTCTCTCAACATAAATTAAAAAATGCAGCCAGATTTTAGATATTAAAATATGAAAAAAACTGTGCATCTTAAAATAGAGGAAATGTGATATCTTAGTGTTAATGATGGTTAGAAATGACAATGGCCAGGCCCGGGCAGTTTGCTCACTGGGAGTGTGAAAGTATCGGTTCTACAGTCAGAGTGGCTGACTTTGAATCCTGGCTCCACTGCTTTGACAAGCTGAGTGACCTTGGGCAAGTTATTTATCTCCCAACCAGAATGTATGCACCAAATGCAGTCAGAGATTTTGTATGGGTTCATGGTATGCACACAAAAAGATACTTGTTGAATGAATGAATGAAAAGCCTCTTTAATAAAGTCTCCATTTTCTCATCATAAAAGCGGAGTAATGAGAGTGTAGTGTATATCTTATAGAGTTGTTCTGAAGTTGAAATCAGATAATACATGAAAAATTCTTAGCACATATGGAGTATTATTACTGTAAGATATGATTATCACTGCTATACTACTAGTGGTACCACTACCACTACTACTACTAACTCTGCCTGGGGTCTTTCTCAAGGGGAAGCTTTTTGTAGAGCCCACACTGATCTGGGTGGCTGTGTGGCCTGAGGTTTGGTGCCTAGGAGGGGCAGAGAGTGGCAGTGGCCTCTTGGCTCCAGTGTGCCCAGCAACTTCAGCCCTGTTGGGCTTTTCCCATGGCTCAGGTACTGTTCTTCCCCCACCATCACTTGTTTTCGCCCACTCCTTACCTCCTCTGCTGTACTCACACTCAGTGAGGGTTGCGAGGGTACCGAGCCATCTTGGTGTCATTCACAGTGTCTGACACAGAGGCTCCGGAGATGCTGAGCACACATTCTCTGAGGGAGTGAAGAGGCAGATCGGGGCTGGACTCTGCCCTGAGCCAGCTGAGGTTATGGGAATAATTTTAACATTTTCCCAGAGAATAGGGGAAAATGTGGGAACTAGAGGTTGGAGGAGGGCATGGATCTTTGCCCTTTTTTCTCCTGGTTTCCCCTCATGTAGTTTTTGTTTTAAAATTCTTATTATTTGAGAGAAAACAAAAGGATCTGGTAGGCGTAACAAAATCACTAGTTCTTTGGGTAGGACCTTCCCCCTGCACCCCACTCCAAGACAGGGGGAAAACAGAAAGAAAGCAGCTCCCATCACCTGATTCTTCTGCTTGGGGTGGGGTGGGGCCACTGGGTCAGAGCTAAGCCTGTGAACAGATAGCCTGTTCCTTGTATTCCCCTTTGAGACTCTCATGAACACCCTTAATGGTCCAGGGAAGGGTAAGCAGCCTTCTGGGACAAACTCCGTCTGAGGAGAGGAGAGATGCCCGCTGAGTTTCAGTGCAGATTTGCCACTGAATTGCTGGTTACCGGGCTTTTCTGACTCTTTGCTCTCTCAGCTGGTAACTATGCTTCTGCTCCTCAAGGATTCCATGTCTTCTTATGAAATACTATTGAGGTTTTCAGAGTGAGTGCTAATGGGGAAAAGGCCCACATCTGGAACACTGGTCAGGAAGAAACTCTTTAAGTCTCTTGAAAAGTTAGGTAAGTGTCAAGGGTAGGTTACTTTCTCTCTGTATGATCACACTACTGTTACCTCCAAAAACTGTGATCAGGGACCAAATTCTGATATCTTATCTCCTGGGAGGGATTGGATCCTGTCTCCCAGGATCATTAATGTTGCATTCTCTCCTGTCTGAATTCCTAGCCTCTCCAGCCAGTGGTAGGTGTGGGATATACAGGCTGGAGCTCCTTGGCCAGTAGGCTGGGCTTGAACGCTTGCTGACTAGGTGTTAGCCCGTGACTAAGCAGTACACCTTAGGCCTAGGCTGAGTGGTCAGTAGCCCTGCTTTTCTCTGAGGTCAGCATTAGAGATGACAACTTCTTAGCCTGCAAACAATGATCTGATGCAGGGGTCCCTCCTCAGCATTACTCTTCTTACTGTTCTTTGGAGAATGTAATTCACTAAGCATTTAAGAGTGGAATACCACAACACTATGACCAAAAATCTACTTTGACTGCCCACTGTTTTTTAGGTATATTTCACACACACACACATATATATATATATATATATATATATATATATGTGTGTACCCTGGCTGGTTTGGCTCAGTGGGTTGAGCGTCGGCCTGCGAGCTAAGTGTCGCTGGTTCGATCTTCCAGTCAGGGCACATCAGAGAAGGAAAACTCTGATTCCAAAAAACCTCCGCTCCTTGCGGCATACCTCTTCAGGGGAAAGGCTAAGGGAGTAAACCCCGACAGAAAATCCGGAGCCGGAGTCCCTAAGGCGGTTTGACGTTGTAGTCAACACCGGCAACTCCTGCGGCGCACCTGAAGCCAAGCTGTATTGACTCCGTCTTTCCCTTGGATCCTTCAGCTGCGAAGAGAGGGAGAGTCTGCTGCATGGGCAACAGCAGACCCTCCATATCACCCTGCCCAGGCTCTGTAGCTTCATCGCAAGATGTCGATTCAACACGGGAGGAGATAGATACCGTGTCACTCCCGAGTCGGACTGCACAGCCATTCTCGGCGGTGCAGATAGACTCTTAAGAAGCTACACCATCGTCTCTCGAGACGGACGGCTGCCGACGATATATATGTGAAACTCTCACATAACTAGTACCTAGATCAAGAAATAGAACCTCAGAACTCCCTCCTAGTCCAGTCACTACTCCCTCCCCGAGAAGCATAGCAACTATTTTGACTTCTCATAGTTTTGCCAGTTTTTGAACTTTTAATATAAATAAAACACTGGTGTATATATGTTTTTGTGCTGACTTCTTTTTGTCCAGTATACTGTTTCATCGATCATTTCTGATTCTTAACAACAGCTCACAAGGCAGAGGTTATTGTCTCCATTTTGTAGAGGAGAAAACTAAGGCATGTTAACAATAGACAACTCCATGGATTGAAGCTGACTGTGTCTGCCTCTCAGGTCCCAACTCTTTATTAATGCATGCCCCACCCCAGTGGGGAGACAGAGACAGAGGTGAGTGACACTGTCATTACCATGTAAGAAGAGCCTGATGGGCAGACAGGTATCCATATATGTGGTTGAGAGAAGTAGTTGCCTGTAATCAAAGTTCCAGGAAAGCACCCTGGAGTATTTTATTCCAGATTGTTGTGTGGGAAGGACTTATAAAAAAGGGAATTTTTAAGCACAACCTTGGAGAAGGAGAGTAGGATTTTGGAAAGCTATTCCAGCTGAAGGAATTGTAGGAAGTTTGGATTTTACTTGGGGGAAAGTAAACTGAGTGATGAGAATCCAGGTGTTTGAGGGGGCTGTTGGGAGGTGAGGCTGAGGATGAAGTAGGGGTCTGTAGAGAGGATTAGGAGTGAAGACTTCCTTCTCTAGGTCAGTGTTACCCAGTCATGTGCTGTGAAATTACATTGCTGTGAGAGGTTTCTAGGTGTTTAGGTTAAAAAAACGAAGTTCTCAGGTCAGAAACGTTAAGGAGACAGTGACTAAACAAAGAAACCAGGATAAGAAACTGCAGGACTCTTCAGAGCCTTTATATGTTAATGAACTTTGTAATCTCTAAAGAGTATTTGGGGGTATGTATGGATGTGTATGAGGTGTTCCGCAGGCTAATGTCCTCCGAGGACCCCTTTACTACAGAATGTGTCCTGTCCCTAGAATTCCTAAGAGCACATTATAGAGAGTAGTCTTGAGGCTGCCTTTTTTTGGTTGCCCAAATTTTCTACAGTTTATTGCATCTGTTAATTTTTTCTTTTGACATTTGGTTTCATTACTGATCTATACTTTTTGATTGTGAGGCCATCTTCAGAGGGTGTTATAACATGGGGGTCTGGGTTGCCCTAGGCTGTGGAAATGTCTCTATGGGGCAGGTTTACTGGTTTAGAAACAGTTTTTTAAATTGTTTTTCGTCTTGAGTATCCCCTTTACCACTGGATAATGTCAATTCACACCCCACACCTGTATGTGGCGTGAACCTGGGATTTCCATTTCTTGAAGGTGAAGTTTTTTTACTTCCAAGGACACAGGAGATGGCAAGCTTCCCTACCCCTTCCTGTAGCAGGTGGGTGGAGTTCATGTAGTCCCAGTTTTACAGCTGGGCAACACTGTCCACAAGGAGCCTGTGGCTGAGGCACTCAACCTGACGGGCTGCCAGTTCTGATCTATTAAAGCCCTGTCTGACCTGCATGGGCCTGTGAGCCGTCCTGGCCTCAACTTCCACTCAGCTCCCAGACTTGAACGCCTTTTTATTTAAAACACTTGGGCATTTCTCTTTTGCTTTTGAGCGTGGCTCAAATGGGTTTTGTTTTGTTTTGTTTTGTTGGTAATAAGGTCATTTTCTTGTGTTTGGAGCTTTGGGGAACATTCCTTCCAAGTCAGCTCAGTCTGTCACGTAGACTGGAAGACATTCTCCGTCCCTGTGCCATGCTCCAGGCATCTGTAGGATTATTGCCACGGAAGCAGGCATTTCTCCTAGCCAACTGCTGGGCTTCAGTTCTTTTCCTTACCCTTTGCAGAATCATAATGAAAGCCTTCTTACTGGCTATAGGCAGCCGTGGAAAGCTAAAGAACAGTATCCAGGCAAGGCAATGCCACTGTTTTTGTTTTGTCATTTTTGTTGTTGATATGAAGTCAGATACTTAGCAGTGTGCTGCTGTAGGAAGAGAACCATGCACCCAGTCATTCCTGCTTTGGTTAACTTATTAATTCTCTCAGTAGATATTTAGTGCTTTCTATATGACAGATAGAGTGTTAGTCACAGGAGAAACATTGGTAAAGAGATAAACACAAGATCCCTGCCTTCATGGAACTTATAATCACATGAGGGACCGATTTTGTCAAATATATACACAAATAAATAATATAGCTACAAACTGGGACGTGTGCTGTGGAGGAAATGTCCAGGGTGCTGTGAAAGTGTAGATCGAAAACCAATGGCTCTAATTGCTGCCCTGTCACCAGTTAACTGGGTGTTGTTGGGCAGGCCACCTTCTCACTCTCTGCCTCACTTTTTCCTTTTGCAAGTGCCTCTGGCTGCTTCACAGGGGCCCCTGGGAGTATGAAATGAAGCAACTACAAGGAAGACCTTTAAAGTACCCTATAAGACCTTAAGCTGATAATACTGTCAGAAAGCTTAAGTGAAACTGGGTAGGTTTTCTAGAGTCAGGGAGCCTTCAGACCAGGAAATCTCCTAATCAGTGCTATGCTAGTAAATATTTAACAACTGCCTCTCCAAAAAAAAAAAAAAAAAAAAAAATTTCTAAAAGCCCTGATTCATTTGCTGATTCATTTGCTAATTTCCATGTTGTAAATATTTCCACCAAGGCTGGTAGCAGACGACCAGTGTGATGTCACTAAACGCTGGGCTGGAGAGAAACACACAGGAAGAGCTCCAGCCCCAGCACATCACTGCTCCCAGCTGTCCCTGCTGTTGTGTGTGACAGGGAGTTGGGAGTATAGATAATGAAACTTTGCTTGAGCTTTGATGTAAGAAATAACAGAAATCTGACAGAATCATTCTGGTGTCCAGAAGTGCTATCTTCTTGATTTAAAATCATCGCAGTGGATTTGGTCAATACTGTTGGCTCAATTCCTAGGAAGGAAAAGATTACCGAGGGTGGAGGTCCTGGGATGGCGTGGAGGGTATCATTAGGATTATGGGTTTAGGAATGTAGTTTCCCAACTCAACACAGAGTCTGCCTAGGTTTTTCAACTAATGCCTCCTGAGTGCAATATTGCATAAGGTTAGAACTTGGGTTTTTGGAGGTAGAGATGAGTTCATATCCCAGATTCATTACTGCCTGGCAGTGTGTGACCTTGGATAAGTTGCTAACCTCTCTGATGCTATTTTTCCTCATTTGTAAAATGGGAACAATGATACCTATATCACTGAAATTTTGACAGATTAAATGAGATCATGAATGTAAAATGCCTTGCATTGTGACTGTTAATGATAAAGTTAGTCCTCAAATCTTGAGCAACACATTTGTCCATGTGTAGGAACCTAGTTTATCCTCTGATGTCAAAATTAGCTTCTTTCCCCGCATCTGTGTGTGTTTTTTAATATGCTTTATTGATTATGCTGTTACAGTTGTCCCAATTTCTTTTCCCTTTGTTCCATTCCACCCATTGACCTCCTTCCCACCAATTGTCCCCCACCTTCGTCCATGCCCATTGGTTGTGCATATAATTCTTCTCAATATCTTCCTGTCTACTCCACTCCCTCCTGGCTGGTTTGGCTCAGTGGATTGAGCGTCGGCCTGCGAGCTAAGTGTCGCTGGTTCGATCTTCCAGTCAGGGCACATCAGAGAAGGAAAACTCTGACTCCAAAAAACCTCCGCTGCCTTGCGGCATACCTCTTCAGGGGAAAGGCTAAGGGAGTAAACCCCGACAGAAAATCCGGAGCCGGAGTCCCTAAGGCGGTTTGATGTTGTGATCAACACCGGCAACTCCTGCGGCGCACCTGAACCCAAGCTGTATCGACTCCGTCTTTCCCTTGGACCCTTCAGCTGCGAAGAGAGGGGGGGTCTGCTGCATGGGCAACAGCAGACCCTCCATATTACCCTGCCCAGGCTCTGTAGCTTCAGCGTCATCGCAAGATGTCGATTCAACACGGGAGGAGACAGATACCATGTCACTCCCGAGTCGGACTGCACAGCCATTCTCGGCGGTGCAGATGGACTCTTAAGAAGCTACACCATCGTCTCTCGAGGTGGACGGCTGCCGCCGCCGACGACGACGACTCCACTCCCTCCTACTATGCTTCTTAATTCCTGTATCATCTCCCTCCCTTTTGCCCCTTCTCCCTCCCCGCTGACCTACCCCAAAATGTTCTCCATTCCTATAATTCTTTTCCCACTCTCGTTGCCTACTTAGTCTGTCTTTGTTTCGGTTCCCTAGCTTCTGTTGTTGGTTCTTGTGATATTTTTCATTTTAATGTTCATAGTTTTTATCCTCTTTCTCCTAAACAAATCCCTTTAACATTTCATATAACAGTGGTTTGGGTCTGATGAACTCCTTCAGTTTTACTTAGTCCTGGAAGCACTTTCTCTGCCCTTCTATTCTGAATGACAACTTTGCTGGATAGAGTAATCGTGGCTGTAGGTTTTTGCTTTTCATTACTTTGAATATTTCTTGCCAGTCCCTTCTTGCCTGCAGAGTTTCTTTTAAGAAATCAGCTGATAGTCTTATTGGGACCGCTTTGTACATAATCCTCTTCTTCTCTCTTGCTGCTTTTAAGATTCTCTCTTTATTTTTAATTTTTGACATTTTGATTATACTGTGTCTTGGTGTGGTTCTCCCTGGGTCCATTGTTTTTTTTTTTGGAAATCTCTGTGCTTCCTGGACCTGTAAGTCTATTTCTTTCCCCAAGTTTGGGAAGTTCTGCTTCATTATTTTTTCACATAATTTTTCAATTTCTAGTTGTTTTCTTCACCTTCTGTCAGCCCCATGATTTGGATGTTGGCCCACTTATAGCTGTTCGATAAGTTTCTGAGGCTCTCCTAATTTTCCTCACTTTTTGTTTCCTCTTTCTGCACTGGTTATCTGTTTGTTCCTTCCCTATGTTCCGATGTGTTGATTTGATCCCTGGTTTTCTCTCCCTCACCACTTGTTTTGTATGTGTTTTTGTTCATTTCAGTAGGACTAGCCTTCATTCCTTCCCTGTCTTGTTTAAGATCTGCTGTTAGGTCTGTAAGCATTTGTATAAAAAAAGCTCTGAACTGAACCTCAGAAAGATTTCCTATCTGCTGCTTCGTTAGATTAGATATTTGCTGTCTGGTCAGCTGCATGACCGCGATCTCTATCATGATCTGTGCCATCCTGACTGTTTTGTGTTCACCTTTGCTTCCTGGGCAGGGCTGTCACACCTCCTACGCTATAGGGGGTAGAGCCCCATGCAGTCGTCACTACCAGGTGACCCTTCTTGTCACACTGTGGCACTTTGTGTGGGGGCGGGAGTCCAAGATGGATTCCTGCCGTTCACTCTCCACTGAGAGACCAGGAGCCTCCTCCTCCATCCCTGCCCCCTCCGGCCCTCACAGTCCAAGGCAATGGGGGTCTGCCTTCCCCGGTGTTGGAATTGCAAGCTGACGGGTCTGGACTGCAGCTAGGGGTGCTCCCAGGTTCTTCTTGCCTCCCCTGAAATATGGGTGTCTGTGCTTACTGTTGTCCCGCTGCTGTTGCCGCAGCTGCTGCTGCCAGCACAGCTTGACCTCTCCGCCCTGGCTTCGCCCCTCCTACCCATCCAGATGAGCACCACTTGTTTATAAATTCATACGTTGGACTTCTGTGTAGCTTTATTTTTTGGAACTTTTGGTTATTTCTGGTTTTGCGGTAGTTGTATTTCTTCTTAGTTGTGGATGGAGATGGAGTGTGTCAATCTAGGCCTCCATCTTGCCCGGAAGTCTTCCCCGCTTCTATGTTTTGCTGAGAATCCCCCTCAACTGGACTTTGGCTAAGTCACTCCCTTGTCTATTTTAACTTGAGTCCCTCTTCTTTACTCTCAGAATGCCTTTTGGAAGTAGTGTTAAGTGCCCCAGGGCTCCTCACTTTACTTGCAGGGTGCAGGTACAGTCCAGCTTGGCCACCTGTATGGCTAGAGGGATAGGGTAAAAGATCGGTTCATGTACTGCTCTCTGGCCAAGGCTCATGCTTACACTGAAGTATAGTGAGCAGGGGATGATAAAACCCGATTTTCTCCATCTCTTCCCACATAGCAACCTTGTACCACATAACTGGTTTTGAATATGAAATAATGAGGAAATGATGGTATTTCTTTGTTTAAAACTGAAACTGTAAGCCCCTTGTGGCAGCTGATTATTTCATCACAGGACCCGTGGAGAGTATTTTCATTGAATAGCCATCACCCTATTCCATGACTGAAGCCAGTGTCTCTGCTTATATTTTTTAGAAATTGATTTTAGTTGGAGGAAGAGGGGCGGGGAGAAAGAATCAATTTGTTGTTCCACTTATTTATGCATTCATTGATTGATTCTTGTATGTGTCCTGTGTGCCCTGACCTGGGATCAAACCTGCAACCTTGGCATATTGGGACAATGCTGTCACCAATGGAACTACCTGGCCAGGGATTCTTCTTAGATTTTATAGACCAGGGTTTGATGTACTTTTCCTATACAGGGCCAGATAGTAAACATTTTAGGCTTCATGTACCAGAGAGTCTCAGTTCAACTCTGCTGTTGTAGTGAGAGAGCAGCCACAAATAGTACATAAATGACTGAGTACGGCTGTGTTCCAATAAAATTTTACTTTCAAAATGAGTAGTAGGCTAAATGTGGTCTCTTGGCTTTAGTGTGCCAAGCACCGCTATAGACGTTTGAGGGGCAGCCGAGAACAATGGGTAAGAGCATAAGCCCTGGACTTGTTACGCGTGGACCCTTGCCCTGTGGCTTTCTGGCTCTGGATTTGGTTGAGTCGATTAATAAGGGGGCCGGAGTACCTGCTCATTGGGCTCTCAGAAGAGTCCAGGAACATGGTGTCTGAAGAATGGGATGCAAGGCTTGGCACTTGGTGAATATCAGCTGCTGTTACTTGTTGCCCCCTTGCCATGGCCAGTCCCTTGATGGCAGGGGCTGTTGGGAATGATTTTAGGCACATTGAAGGCTAATGCTAGTTGGAAGTTTATTTGCTTGTTTATTTGTCAAGCATGAAGTCTAAATGAAAAAAGTACGTGGCCTCCTCTAGCTGCGGAGAAGGTCGTTGGTGTTGCCCAGTGCTGTAGCTTTCACAGCTGAGTAGGTAAACAGTGCAGCTAAGCGGAACCAGTTCGGCTAGTCAGGCCAAAAACAAAGATAAGGTAAAATACTGACTTCCTTAGACTCAGCTTGCTTTTCGGCTTTTATAACAAAGACTAAGCCGTTGATGGGAAAGGGTGTGATCTTAAATGTCACTTACTCATGGACTTACAGTGCATTCTTTAAAAATTTTTAAAAAGATTTATTTATTGATTTTAGAGAGGGAGACGTCAGTTTCTTGTTCCACTTATTTATTCACTCATTGTTTGATTCTTGTATGTGCCTTCAGTAGGGATTGAACCACAACTTTGGATGCTCTGACCAACACAGCTATCCAGCCAGGGCTAGAGTTCATTCTTTAGCAAACCTTTCAACCAGCCATCTACTCTGTGCCTGGCAGTGTGCTAGGTGGCAGAAGGTGTAGGGACAGAGAAGGTACACTTCTCATCCCACAAAAGCTCACAGTCTAGTAAAGGGGAGTAGAAGGAAGTGTGGATAGCCCCAACACAGGCAGAGTGGGACTGTGGCTGCCCACACCTAACCCAGCAAGGCCAGGTTTCTCCAGCATCCTTTGGTCTGTGACCTGGCTCTGCCCTCTCCAACTCTCCAGTGCTGCTCTCTGCTCCAGCCTGGGCAGTTTCCACTGCCTCCTTACATTCTGAGCTCATTTGTCCATTAATTCACTAACAAAGTATTTGTGGGTGTATTATGTACCAACAAATAAGACAAGGTCCCTGTTCTCATCAATTTTAAGGGCTAGTTGAAGAAGCACAATTATTCATAACATAATACTGTGGGGGTGAGGGGATATTGCTCTATGAGAGTTAATAATTTAAAAAATGAACTAGACAAGGGGGATTTCCATGATGTGTATCTGCATATGTTTGTGCATATATAGGTTATTTTACACAGATCTGCAAGCAGACTGTACATACATACTGCTCCTTCTGTTCCATTCTATTCTCTTCCCTCCCTTTCCTTTCTGATGGATTCCTTGACCAATTCAAGTATGCCCAGCCTGACTTAAGTATTATTTGGGGAATAGATCCAAGCATTTTAAAGGCAAAGCATCATTAACACATCAGTACACACAAAAATATAGTTAGGTTAAGAAAAATTAGAGCCCTCCCTCCTGGGGAAATACAGTTTTCATTTCAACTTTATGCCACATTGTAAATTTTGTTGTAGCACTTTTCCTTTTCCCTTAGAATTTTGTTTCTTCTCCCCTCCACTTCTTATTTTGAAAAACTTCAAACCTATGTAAAGTTTGAAAGAGTGGACATTCATATGCCCTTCACCTAAATTCACCAATTGTTAACATTTTGTTTCACTTGCTTTCTTTTTCTCTCTACATATTTAATCTTCTGTGTTGCTGTACCATTTGGCAATAAAGTGCAGACATCATGACACTTCACCCCTAAATATTTTAGCGTGCACCTCATAAGAACGAGGAAGTTCCCTTTTCTGGCCATGAAACCATTACCATACTAAAGAAACTTAACATCGATACCATGATATTATCTAATAGATAATGGGTATTCAAAATTCCTAATAGTTTCAAAAAAGTCCTTTACAATGGTGTCTTTTAAATCTATGCTCCAATCAAGGATCATGCACTACATTTAGTTCTCCTGTCTCTAAATCCTCTTATTCTAGAACTGTTTCCCTGCCCCCACTTCATAATATTAACAGTTTTGAAGAATCCAGGCCAGCTGTCTTGTGGAATGTTCCAAATATGGAGTTGTCTGATTGTTTCCTTGGGATAAGTTTCAGGTTAGACATTTTAGGAAGAATCCTACATAGGGGATACTGTGTCCTTCCCATTAAATCACAACCAGGGATATAATTTGTTTGTTCTACTATTGGTACTGGTAACTTTGATCTCTTGTTAAAGGTGGTATCTGTCAGATCTCCCCATTTGAGACTGTCTCCCCCTCACTCCATGTAATTAATAAATAATCTTTGAGGTGATACTTTGAGAATTGTGACTATATCTTGTTCCCCAACAACTTTTCACCCAATGATTTCAGCATCCATGGATGATCTTTTTTTTTTTTTTTTTTCAGATTTAATGTGTTTTATTGATTAAAATATTACATTTGTGCCAATTTCCCTTCCCTCTGCTCCCCTCCACCCGGTGGCCCCCCTCCCTCCAGTTGTCCCCCCCTTTTAGATTATGTCCATTAGTTGTGCATACAGTTCCTCCCAACCTCTCTCCGTCTATTCCATTCCCTCCTACCATGATCCCCAATTCCTATATCATCTCCCTCCCTCTCCCCACTCCCCCTCCCTGTTGACCTCCCCCCAATATGCTTCCCGTACCCACAGTTCCTTTTCCACTCTTGTTGCCTGTTTAGTTTGCCTTTGTTTCATCTCCCTAGCTTCTGTTTTTTAAACCAGTCCCTTTAACATCTCATATAACAGTGGTTTGGATCTAATGAACTCTTTCAGTTTTATTTTGTCCTGGAAACACTTTCTCTGTCCTTCTATTCTGAATGACAATTTCGCTGGATAGAGTATTTGTGGTTGTAGGTTTTGGATTTTCATTACTTTGAATATTTCTTGCCAGTCCCTTCTTGCCTGTAGGGTCTCCCTTGAGAAGTCAGCTGATAGTCTAATTGGGACCCCTTTGTACATAATTCTTTTCTTCTCTCTTGCTGCTTTTAAGATTCTCTCTTTATCTTTAATTTTTGACATTTTGATTATAATGTGTCTTGGAGTGGTTCTCCCTGGGTCCAGTCTCTTGGGAACTCTCCTTGCTTCCTGGACCTGCAAGTCTATTCCCTTCCCCAAGTCTGGGAAGTTCTCCTTTATTATATTTTCACTCAATTTTCAAGTTCTAGTTCATCTTCCTCATTCTCTGGCAAACCAATGATTCTTATGTTGGGCCTTTTATAGCTGTCCCAGAGGTTTCTGATCCTCTCATTGTTGCTTCCCATTTCCTCTTTCTGCATTGGTTGACTGCTTGTTCCTTCTCCATATTCCAGTTTGTTGAAATGAACTCTGGATTTTTTTTCCTCACCATCTGTCTCGTATGTGGTTTTGTTCCTTTCGTTATGAATGTTTTTCGCTTCTTTCTTATCTTTTTCCTGCTCTTTTGTGAATTCTGTAAGCCACCTGATAACAATGGCCCAGAACTGAGCCTCTGACAGGTTTCTTATCTGTTCATCTGTCAGGTTCTCTATCTGTTGTCTGGTGAGCTGCACCACCGGGATTTCTATAGTTGTCTGCCTCATTTTGACAGATGTGTTTTGTTTTCTTGGGCTGGCTACAGGGGGCGGAGCCTGTGTATGCGTCACAATTCAGCGACTGGCGCCTGTCCGGGACCTATTTCGCAGCCCTGTGGTGCTTTCTTTGGGGGCGGGGGTCCAAGATGGATTCACACAGTTATTCAGCTAGGAGACCGGGATCCGTCCTCCCGCCCCCCTGGGCCTCACTGTTCAAGGTGATGCGGTGGCTGCCTTCCCCAGCGCTGGGGTCGCGCGCCGCCAGGGGCTTGACCGCAGCCGGGATTTTTCGCCGCCCCGCCGCTGTCCCAGGTGCGACCGCAAACAGCGCTGCCCTCTTTAACTCTTACCTGCCCAAATGGCACCGCTGGTTTATAACTTCATATGTTGGGCTTCCGTGTAGTTTTATTTTCTGGAATTTCTAGTTATCCTTTGTTTTGAAGTAGTTGTATTCCTCTCTAGTTGTAGAGGGAGACCTAGCGTGTCCGTCTAAGCCTCCATCTTGGCCGGAAGTCCATGGATGATCTTTGTTGAATCAGATATTACACTGGTGATCGCAAAATGACGTTTTTCTAATTCTATCAGTCCTTTCACTTTTATTAGCGGGCATCTTTCTGTGAAGAGGAGCTGTTCCCACTTTTTTTTTTTTTAAAGTATTCTTATGGACTCACGGCTTCTGTTTTATTCATTCACCCATTACTATTGTTTTCTTTTAACAAAGAATATTTTAAATTGAGGTATGATTTACACACTGTGAAATGTATAGATATTAAGTGTGCAGTTTGATTAGCTTTGACAAATGCATACACCCTATACCTGACACCCTGTCACAATACAGAACCCAGTTTCCTTTGGCCCCTTCCCAGTCATCACCCCGCACCTTCCTGCCCAAGCAGCACTGATCTGATTTCTTCATTCTTCTCTTTGTTGTTTCAATTGCCCCAAATGTTGGCAATGAAAGCCCCATCTATTAGGCTCTGTCTGTGCCCATCTGTCATGTCCCCTTAACCTGCGAGCACTTTCATGCTTTCTGGCATATGGTGTTTTGTTGTACTCGTTTAACATCTGAAAATACCCCATGGTATGGATACTACTTTAATAACTTCTCCACTAGTGGACTTTGGGTTGTTTCCTTTATCTTGTTAAAAAAATGTGCAGCAAACATCTTGGAACACATTCTTGCACCACTTTTGTGAGTATTTTTGTAGGCTAGAGCTTTCGAAGCATTATTTTTTGGTCAGAGAGTATGCACATTTAAATTTTTGATTGATAATGCCAAATTTTTCCCTCCCCTTAAAAAGCCACATTAATTAAATTTCCACATACAGTGCTGGTTTCCCCACAGCCTCACCAGCATTGAATTGTATCTATCTGTGTGTATATGGTGGTGCAGAATTTGAATTTGGACTTATCCTGAGTAAGGCAAACACCCAAACCACAGATTCTCCTTTTTTGGTGCCAAGGCCAGTTTTGATTTGTGTAGGAATGAAACCTCTCCTCAAAGGAGATGTTAAACCCAAGGAGAAATTTTTGCCATTCAGGCTCAGAAATTCTCTGTCATTCAGTGTCACATTCACCATTACCACCAACTTTTGGCAGAGGGTGTTTGTTCTTGACTGTTTTTATTCTGCGTTAGCTGAATGTGGGAGATTAAGGAGGAGAGGAGGGTGTGTGTGAGCCCGGTGATGATATTGCCCCCAGGGCTTCTGGCCCTTGAGCAGTCCTCAAATCTGGTTCCAGGTTACTGTTCTGTATTTCTCCTCTTAAATAACTGCTGGAACTGATTAAAAAAAAAATTATTTTTAAAAATTTATTTAGTTTTAGAGAGAGAAGAAAGGAGGGACAAAGAGAGGGAGAGAAACATGGATGTGTGAGAGCTATATCAATCAGTTGCCTCTCACATGCTCCCAGCTGGGGACCGGGCCAGCAGCCCAGGCATGTGCCCTGACTGGGAATCGAACCAATGACCTTTCCGTTCGCTGGCCTGCACTCAATCCACTGAGCCATACCAGCCAGGGCTGGAACTGATTTTTTATTTTGTATAGTTTTTAAAATTTTATCTTTATTCTTTAATTGATTTAATCTTTATTGTGTTTTTTTCCCTTTATCACTTAGTTCCCTTATTCACACCCCCCCCCCCCAGCAGTCACCACACTGTTGTCCATGTCTGTGAGTCCTTTTTCATTTTTGCTCCATCCCTCCACCCTCACAGCTCCCACACTAGCTTTCATCCTGTTCCCCATTTTCCTTGTTACTGGAACTAATTTATTTTGCAATGAACCTTGACGATTCTACATTTGGGATAGTCGTTGTTGTCGGCAGCCGTCCGTCTCGAGAGACGATGGTGTAGCTTCTTAAGAGTCTATCTGCACCGCCGAGAATGGCTGTGCAGTCCGACTCGGGAGTGACACGGTATC
This sequence comes from Furipterus horrens, assembly GCF_987537825.1. NCBI lineage: Eukaryota > Metazoa > Chordata > Mammalia > Chiroptera > Furipteridae > Furipterus > Furipterus horrens. Next base: position 76,004,484 of record NW_028327180.1, read on the forward strand.
TGTCTCCTCCCGTGTTTAATAGACATCTTGTGATGACGCTGGAGTGTCCTCTCCAGTGAAGCTGAAGCTACAGAGCCTGGGCAGGGTGATATGGAGGGTCTGCTGTTGCCCATGCTGCAGACCCTCCCTCTCTTCGCAGCTGAAGGGTCCAAGGGAAAGACGGAGTCAATACAGCTTGGCTTCAGGTGCGCCGCAGGAGTTGCCGGTGTTGACTACAACGTCAAACCGCCTTAGGGACTCCGGCTCCGGATTTTCTGTCGGGGTTTACTCCCTTAGCCTTTCCCCTGAAGAGGTATGCCGCAAGGCAGCGGAGGTTTTTTGGAATCAGAGTTTTCCTTCTCTGATTTGGGATAGTAGGTTTATCATAACATATGTGTGTGATCACTCACATCAGCTAGTAAGCAAAAACTTTCTATTTTTGTTTTACTTTAAATATTGAACTTTAAGTTAAACACATTTGTGGATGACTTTAACTTTTTTTTTTTTTTCCTTTTTTTAGGTTGAGGAAGTCATTTGAAAGCTGTTTGAAACTTTTTGGCTCTTTGGTAAAGTTATGTGTTGATTTTCTTCATAGGTATTTGAAGCTGTGATTTCATGGATCAACTATGAGAAAGAAACCCGTTTAGAGTACATGGCAAAGCTGATGGAACATGTCCGTCTCCCTCTTCTCCCTAGGGATTACCTTGTCCAGGTAAGTCCTGTGTGAAGAACCAAGCCCTTCCCTGTTTACCCAAGCCTCTAATGCAGCAGTGGGCAGCCCTGGTAGTCCAGAGTGGTGGAGGAGTTTTCTAGGTCTTCTGTGTGAGTTGAGGGCATCAACCTATTGGGTTAAGTGTGAGGTGTAAGGCATAGAAACATTGGTTTGAGAATATGAGACTTAGGTTTCCGTTCCTGCTCTACTTTACTTGCTAGCTTGGGGTTTTTATTTAACCGTTTAAGGCCTCAATTTCTTCTTCCACAAGAGGGAATTATAATAGAGCCCAGCGGGATTATTGTGGGGACCAAAGGAGTTGTAAATATGTGAGTTAGATGTTTGGCATGGAGCGGGGCCAGATAAATGTTCAATAAAAGTTAGCTGCTTTTATTGTAGAGGACCAAGTAAGAAGAGTCATTCCCAGATGTTGCTTTGTTCCCTTTCTGCCTTAGTTTTAGGGCACTTGGAGCTCAATTCGGGATTGTATAAACCAACCCCTCACAGGTGCCTGGAATGCATATTGCATCTACCTCCTCTGAAAGCATGGTGCCGTATGTTTCCTCATTTAATCCTTGTAATAACCCTGTGAGCAGAGTTTATAACCCCCTCTTTACAAATTGGGGCCTCAAGGCTAATGGAGGTTGAGATTTATCTGGAGTCACCATCAGGGGCAGGGTTCAAATCCAAGCCTGTCTGGTTCTGATCCACGCACCTTGCACAAAGCTGGCCACCACCTTTGATGCACTCTATTCTGTTTATTCACTTTATGACTTGATTTGTATAGTAGATGACATTATATAGTCTTGCAAGGAGGCATGGTTTAAAACTTAAATACACAGACAAAACAAAATGCTGAGGCCATAAGCCAGCCCTCAGCTGTCCCTGACAAGTCTCTGGAAGGAATGGAAAGAGTAAAGGAAAGATAAGAGGAGGCTCAGCAGCCCAGCAGCCTAGTTCCCACTTCCCAGCTGTCTAGCCCTAGACAAATACTCAACCTTTCTAAACCTCGATGTTCTCACTGGTAAAATTGCACCTGCCTGTGTTGGATTGTTTGGGGGTAGAATGAGGTCCTCCGTGTAAAACCTGTGATAGTGATCCGTGAGTCCAGCTTAGACAGTGTCCTTAAAAGCACTTGCCAAGTCCTCAGCTCATGGCACTGTCGTCCACAGGCCTAAGGGGTCAGGGAAATGTTGCCCGAATCTTTGAACCTCAGCCCTCTTCTCAGGTGCTGAGCCCCACATTTTTCACTTTGAAGGCTACCACTGCCACCTGGTGGCGGCATATCCTTCCTGTAGAACAGGTCCCCTGAGGAGGGAGACTGAACCAGGCAGAGCTCCTGGTGTCAGAGTCCTGTGGGAAACTTATCGAAGGTAGAAGTGGACGACTGGCCTCCTGCCCTGCACAGCCTTGTTTCTGCAGGGAAGAAGGGAAGCCTGTGGACCTGGGTTCCCGAGAAAGCGAAAGGGGCCTTAGAGACCCCAAGTCACAACCTCCGTCCGGTGTCCACAACCGAAGCCTCAGACATTAGGAAATAGTTTCTGGGCTCCTATGGCGGAATAAGTTTAGATGCAGAGAAGAAGTGGTCAGAGGCAGTGGATGTGAGAACTGTTGTGTAAGACCCTTTTTTTAAAAAAGGGTTTTTTCAGAACACCTCTGGAAAAAGAGAATATTTCATTATCATTCATTTGACCTTGGCTGATCATAAAGGAGGAGAAGGAGGATAAAGGGAAAGCCCTGTACAGACCTGCACCAACACTGTCTAACTTCTCGGGGAGGTGTTTCCTTGTTTGGTTTTGTTCAATAGTCAACATTTATTAGGCTTTTATTAAATATTTAAAAATATTGTACTAAGTATGTAACATGTTATATCTCTAACATAACTTTATTGTGATAAAATATATAACAATTCATCAGTGTAACCATTTAAAAAAATGACTGGTGAGAGAGAGAGAGAAACATCAGTTTGTTGTTCCACTTGTTTACGCACTCATTGGTTGATTCTTGTATGTGCCCTCACTGGGGATTGAACCCACTACCATGGTGTATTGAGTCAGTGCTCTAACCAACTGAGCTACTTGGCCAAGGCCCATTTAAACCATTTTAAGTATATAATTTAGTGGTATTAATTACACTCACCATCCTGTACAATCATCACCATATGCATTTCTACAACTTTTTCATCACCTCAGATAGAAACTGTACCCATGAAGCACTAAATCTCTAGGGGAGCTTTTCATTCAAGCTGATTGATTTCTTTGGGAGAAGTAGCTATTTATGCATTTCTCTTCTCAAGCTTTTTTAGAGATCCACTCTCACCCTTCTAATTTTTTTAACTGACCCCAAAAGTTTATGATCTGTCCCAACCTGGCTCACTCCCTTAGTGAGAAGGCGGAAATACCTTTCAAGAAGGCAGGGTGTTCTTGAAAGTATTCTTGGGAATCATCTCTGGGGAATGAAGTGCCTGGAGGTTACCAGTCCTTCTTTCTCTGCCAGCTCCCATGCTACCCAGCAGATGAGGGCCACATTTTCATTCCTAGTTACAGGCAGGGACCCAAGAGGCTCAGCCACATCTTGTGCATGATCAGCTTGAGGGCTCACATAATTGAGGTGGGGAGGCTCTTCTCATTTTCTAAATGGACTCGAGCACCTCACGGTTAGAACCCTTGTCTTGTTCACCATTTTCTTGCTGGGGTCCAGCACTGGGCTGCCCAATCAGGAGACATTCAGTCAGTTAACTAGTGAATCACTTCAGCTAATAAAACATGAAGTGGCCTCTAGAGACCACACTACTCCTTATGGGTATTCCACATAGCAATCTGACCTGGACCTAACGGCAGAGATTTTGACAGAGCACCAGAATGGTTTCATTCTTGGGCTTGCAGAGGAAAAAGGCTTACACTTGCTGTGCACCTGCTTAAGTCCATAACTCTGAAATAAGAGATGAAAAAGTTACTATCCCAGCTTAGATGGGGTCCAAGGTGAGTTCAATAGGTGAGACTTTTGTGCAGGATATTTTTTCTTCTCTGATATCACCGCTCTGTTAGAGAGTGCCTTGCCGAATAGTTTTTTCCCTGAGGATTTCCCTTAAGAATATGGATATGAATTCTTCTTCTTGATAGTCACCTTGTCTTATTTTATGCCTCCAAAGGTTGGCTGGTGGGTCCCTCCTTCTTCTTCCTTGCTTTCTTCCTCTTAAATATATGTCCATTTGCCCTAAACGTTATGGTGCATTCAGATCAGGTGGAATGTGGAAAAAGGCTTTCAGGACAATGAATTGTCTTTGTTTTACCTAATCTTATTTCAGCTTCAAAATAAACAAATGAAGTGAGGTTGTGGGTAACTTTAATATGCCCATTTTACAGATGAGAAAATTGAGGATCAGAGGAGTTAAGTGGTAGAGCTGGGATTTGTATCCCTGTCTGTTTGATGCCTGAATATCATTACATACTCCTTGGTGCTCTTGAAATGCAGGAGGTGGCCACCAGCTTGTAACCCCATGGCCCTTTCTCTTGAGGTCCGAGATGATGTGGTGTGAAAGCGGATGAGTGTGGGAGTGCAGAATGACTCAGCCTGGGGTGGCAGCGTGGCACATGTGGCCAGGCTCTGCTCCTGGATCATCTTTGGGTTATTACCTCCAGACAGTTGAAGAAGAAGCTTTGATAAAGAATAACAATACCTGTAAGGACTTCCTCATCGAAGCTATGAAATATCATCTCCTCCCTCTGGATCAGAGGCTCTTGATTAAGAATCCAAGGACGAAGCCCAGGACTCCTGTCAGTCTGCCCAAGGTAAGCCCCAGCCCAGTCACTGCCAAGAGTCAGGACTGTGTCCAGTCTTTCACTCCTGCTCCAAGTCTCTCCTCACCCATGGCTGCCCTGCATCTTCGTTGTGTTATGACCTAAGAGCTGGAGTCTGCTGGTTGCCCTTGAATCTGCTGGTACCTCTCTCTTCTGGGCTCTTCCTTTCTTAAGTGTTTCAAGGTAATTTCTAGTGTCACCGGGGAGGAATGAGGGTACCTCAGAGCTCTTCCCTCTAAGCTTCTCTTGTTTCACACCATGATTTGGGCTGTATTGCTTTTGGAAGCAGCAGAATGGCTTTGTAGGTTTTGACTTAGTGATGGCCATAACAGTCCTCATTCTAGAGTCAGAACATTCTAGTCTGGTTCCTTCCCTCACCACAGAGCCATAAAGTTAGGGCTGCCAGATGAGTCTGACAGGTAATGAAGCAGGGGATGGAAATGGGGGGTGGCGGGATGAGACCTTGTGAGGGCAAGGCCAGAGGAAGGGAAGGATGAGCTTAGGAGGGGACCCCATGATCAAGAGTCTGTGCAGGGTGCTGGGAGCTCTGGCTCCCTGCAAGCCTCCTTTCTGCTCTGGTCCTCAGAGCCCTCCTCTGCCGAGTGAAAGATGCTACCCTAGATGATCTCTCACATCCTTTCCGGCTTGCATTTGTGTGACCTTCCTCAGATCCTAACATACGGCTGTGAGTGGGAAGGTTCCAGGCAGCTCGGGAGGAAGGGTGGGAGGAGAGGAGTGAGTCATGGTGGCCCGGTCGACTGCACGGTAGGCAGCACCAGGGAATTGTTTATCCCTCTCTTTGTCCGCCTCTTCTTTCCGGCTGCCTGCTATACGCCCCACCTGCTGCTTCCAGGAAGGGTTTCAAAGGGCTAGAGAAGCATGTTGTCCAAGGTCTGCAGTTCCTATCTCCACTCTCCTTTGTGAGCATGAATTGTGGAGAGTATAGTGGTGGTAATGTGAATGAAGGTTATAAATGTCCCAGACAATAACACAAGCACTGACATCTACTGAGTGCTTATTATGTGCCAAGCAGTGAGCTGAAGGTGTCTATCTTATTCTACCTACTCAACAACCCCATAAGGTGAAGGCAGGTATCCTAGTTCTACAAGGAGAAAACTGAGGGCCAGAGAGTTTAAGTGATTTGGCCAGAGTCAACACAGCACAGCCAGTGTGGGGGAACCAGCATTTGACTTGAGTCTTTCTCACCCTCCAAACCTGTTCTCTGAACCTGTGCCATCCCGCACCTTGCTGCACCTTTGTAAACCTGAGAGTATTACCTACCTGTCTACCCCCTGTCGCCTCGTGCAGCCACAGGGCTGCCGCAGGGCAAGGGCCTTGGTCTGACTGGCCGCTTGCCTTACTGCATGCTGACAATCTTTTGTTTTATTTTGTTGAACTATCACACTTGAAACATCATATTTTTCAAAATGAAAATAACTTTAATTATAGGAATATGTACTCATTATAGATTATTAAAGGACATTGCAATTTTGAAATAAATCTAAAAATCCACTGACATCCCTCCTCCCAGGGGCAATCACTGCAGTCATTCTGGGGAATTTTATTTCAGACATAGTTCTGTGCATGTATTCACAAACAGATAAAAATGTACACTTTTAAACAAATGGAATCTTGCTACATAGATTAAAATCTTTTTTTCTCCTCCTAACCATATTCTGTAGACTGTTTTAAATGTTATTAGTATAGGTAGAATCAGTATTTAAATTGTAATATGTACATGGTATTTAATTATACTTATGTACCATTATTTAACTGTCCTTTATTGATGGGTTTGGAGTTATTTCCATTTTTAATATTATAGACATTTCTGTGTCAAACATCTTTTAAAAGCTGGCATCGTAAAAAAAAAAAAAAAGCTGACATTGGGTTTTAGTTTGCATTTCTTATGATTGAGATTAATCTTGGTTTCATATAATTATTGGAGTTTGTATTTATTTACTTTTCTGTTAATGTTTTTTTGCCCATTTTTCTATTGGACTGTATACTTTTTATCAAGGAATTTTAAGGGCTCTTTTTATGTTAAAGAGGTTAGGCCTTTGTATGTATTGAAATTTTTTTTTTTTTTAGTTTGTAGTTTGCCTCTAAACTTATTTACAACATTTTTGAATTCTCCAAAACACTTTTAAGTAGTCACATTGATCTAATTTTTGCTTTATAGCTTAGGTTTTGCATCATGCTTAAAAATATTTCCCCTACTCTGAGATTAAAAAATATACTCCCATTTTTCTTTAGGTACTTTTATGACTTCCGTTTTACATTTGAATCTTTAATGCATTTAGAATTTATTTTGGTTTGGGGAGTAAGGTTAGGAATACAGTTTTCTTTGTATTGCAAATCGTGGGCACGTTGCCCCTATGTTATTTTATTAAATAATCTCCTCTCCCATCTATTTGAATACCACCTTTGTTATGGATTAAATTCCCACAAGCTTTGTGTCTTGAAGTTATTGATTCTAAGGTACACTGCTGTTTTATGCAGAGGAGGCTTTTTCCATCTTGGGTATTCAGCGGACCTTGTTGCCTGTCTTAGTGATTTTTCTCTTTGGAAACTGAGGCTCTCATACTCTTATGATATTAGGTTAATGATATCTTTTCCTGGGGATTGCATTCTGGAGCTAAGGAAATGGTGCAGAGCTGGCCCAGTTTCTTTTTGTGGACACCATACTCTGTGACCTTTCCTTTTCTAGACTCCGTATCTAGCTTTTGGCACAATACCCATGAAAAAGCAGATTTAAGAATCAAAGCCAAGTTTGTGTCTGAGCCTGGACTAAGCATGCTGAGACCACCACCCCTCTTTCCCCCCGATGCCAGATATTGAGTCTATAGTTGAGAAGAGTCTGCCCCTTGTTTCAGGAGGCAGGTCACCTGTATGCCTTAGGAACACTTTATTTTCAGAATGAAAATGTTTCGAATCCTGGGCACATACAGCCTTCTGCAGGCAACTGGAACCAGGACTTCTTTGAATTGGTTGAAGGAATTAAAAAATTAAAAAAAAAAAAAATGAGGCATTGCTGCTCTGTGCCTCATTGTTCCCCTGACTTTAATCCTTGAATGATTTAAGGTTAGACTGTCCAACCTGCTTCTCAAACTCTATTCCTGTCACCGTTGTTTGGGCGGGCACTTAAATTAATGAGGGGTATCCTCATCCTGGGTTTGAGCAGTGGGGTGTACGAGGGAAACTGTTGCTTTGAGGATTATCAGATTTTACAGTAAGTCATTAAATGATCACAGTCATAAATCAGTACTGTTCATATCCAGGTTAAGTTACTTGCCCAGTTACAGAGTTAGTAATTGCAGAACTGGGGTTTGAACCAAGTTCTGTTCCACTCTAGAGTCCATGTGTGCTTTTTTCTTATACCAACTGCCTTCCTGGGGCACGTTTTCAGGTTTTGGTGGCAGATGAAAAGGATTTTCTTTTATTTTTAATTATCAAAATCTCCTTTAATTAAAACATAACATCCTATTCGTCTCATTAATAGATGCATTTCCAATACATTTACGTCTTTTTAAAATTAGGGTTTTATATTTTTTGAGCAGTTTTAGGTTCACAGCAAAACTGAGGGGAAGGTACAGAGATTCCCCATGTACCTCTGCCCTGCTACATATATACCTTCCCTTATTTTCAATATCCTAGATTGTTTTCTCTTAAATTCAGATTTATGAGATACAATAATTTTATACACAGTAGAATTGACTCTTTTTAGAAATGAAATTTGATAAATTTTGACAAATGCTTACAGTCATATAACCACATTCTATTAGAATGTTTTAATCACTCCAAGAAGTTCCTTTGTGCTGTTTGTAGTCAAGCCCCTTCTTCCACCCCAGCCCATGGCAACTCTTTCTGGTTTCTCTCCAGGTACTTTTGTCTTTTCCATAATGTCATATAAATGGAATCATGCCTTATATAGCCTTTTGAGCTTGCCTTCTTTCTCTTAGTGTAATACTTTTGAGATTCATCCACATCGTTGCATGTATTAGGAGCTCATTCCTTGTTTTTCCCCTCAAAGGAATACTTTTTATATTTTATTTATTTATTTTAAATTTTTGTTCTATTAGAGTTGTCCCATTTTGTCCCTGTTGCTCTCCCCTGTCCTGCCCACCCCCACTTCTCCCACAGTCAATCCAGGAGTTCATTCTTTTTCATTGCTAAATAATATTCCATTATATGGAGTACTAGATTACAAATCAAGCTGCTTTGAACTCACACTTACAGATTCACTTATAGGTCTTTGTGTGGACATATATTATAAGATATCACTAAACCTTTTTTCAGGAAGGCTGTACCATTATGCATGTCCCTCAGCAATGGACAAGAGTTCCAATTACTTTACAGTCTCCCCACTACTTGTATTATCTATTTTAAAAAATTTTGGCCATTCTAGTAGGCATGTGGCGACATCTCACTGTAGTTTTATTATTGCATTTCCTTAATGACTAATGATGTTGAGCATCTTTTCATGTGCTTATTTGCCATCTGTATATCTTCTTTGGTAAAGTATCTATTCAGATCTTTTCTCCATTTAAAAAATTGGATTATTCTTATTGAATTGTAAGAATCCTTTAGTTGTTATACATACAAGTCTTTTATCAGATATATATTTTGCAAATATATGTTGTCTTTTCATTTTTTTAGCAGTATCTTTAGGAGAGCAGAATTTTAAATTTTATTAATTTTTTTATATTATGCTTTGTGTGTTTTGTATTCTACCTAAAAAAATCTTTGTCTAATCTAGGATCACAATGATTTTCTCCTATGTCTTCTTCTAGAAATTTTATAGTTTTAGGTTTTACATTTAGGTGTATGACCTATTTTGAGAGTTTAAAAAAATGTGACGTGTGAGGTGGTCAAAGTTCATTTATTTTTTCCCACAGCATTTATTGGAAAGATTCTCCTTTCTTTATTGAATTATATTGACACTGTTGTAAATAATTGACTATATATATGTTGGTCTGTTTATGTACTCTATTCTGTTTCTTGTATCTATTTGTCTCTCTTTACACCAAAACCATGTTGCCTGTAAAACTAACTTAATTTTAAGTCTTGAAATCAGGTAGTGTGAGTTCTCCAATTTTGTTCTTCAATGTTGTTTTTGCTGTTCTAAGTTATTTGCATGTCCATATAAATTCTAGAATCAGCTTGCCTATTTCTACAGAAAAGCTTTTGGGGACTTTTATATCAATTAGGGAGAATTGATGTATTAACAATACTAAACCTTCTGATTCATGAACACAGCATATACAGTATTCTCTCACTTATCGTGGTTATTATGTTCTAGACTCCCCCCACGATAGGTGAAAATCCACAAAGTAGGAACCTTACATTTATTTTAGTATTTATATATATTTTAAGGCTTTATAAACCCTTCCCACACACTTATAAACCATTCCCAGTCCCTTATTAACCTTCCCCACTCCCTTATTAACCTTTTCCACACTTTTATAAACACTACTTATGTTCTTAAACATATTCTCCACTTTTAAACCTATGTAACTTTAACAACATACATACTGTATACAGTACCGCAAAATCCCATGGTATAGCAAAAAATCCATGATAAATAATTAAATATAATATTTTTAAAAATCCTGTGATACAGTGAGGCCGCGATAAGTGAACCGTGATATAGGGAGGGACTACTGTATCTCCATTTATTTAGGTCTTCTTTAATTTCTCTTATCAATGTTTTATAGTTTTCAGTGTATGGGTCTTGCATGTCTTTTGTTAGAGTTATCCCTAGGTATCTCATAGTTTTTAAAACTATTGTAAATTTTTTCTTTTAAGATTCCAATTCAAATAGTTTATTGCTAACATATAGAAATATAATTGGTGAGAAACCTTATTTAATGGAGAAGGAGAGGTCATGTTGATGATGACTTCATTTGTTTCTGGAAAACATAGGCAGGAGATTACCAAGGGCCCCAGGCTGACAATTTAGGGAGGTATTCAGGATTATCTTCTGGATTGTTAGCTCCTCCACTAAACTGGTTCCATCAGGCATTATTCAATTGTGTCTCTGGCAGAGTAAGCAATAGAAAAGTTTTCATGAATGAAAGAGATATATTTTTAAAGAAGAAATAATCTCATGGAGATTTAATACTGACCATTTCTATTACCCCTAGTTGTTTTCCAATGCTTTCAGCATTCATACATGTGGTTTTACATGGTTGTAGTGAGGATTTATGTCCTACTAATATCCTGCATTGATCACGAATATAGGTTGGCCCTAGACCATTTAGTTTAACCCACAATTCCAATACTGAATGAATCCAATTGTCATTCCTGGGGGTTAGCCAGTTGTAAAACACTTCGATTAAAACAAAAACACACAACACCAGCAATAAACTATAGACTATCATGTGTGTATTAACTCATTAATTTATTAATTCACTCATCTAACACACTTTCATTGAGTCAGTAATTGCCAGGCATGCTGGGTTAGGTGTTCTAACAGACTAATATGAGCTGGTCCCTTCCCCAAGGTGCTCCAGACTAGGCAGAAGGGAGACAGATGTAAAGGGACAGTTAGAGTGGACTGTATAAGTGCCACTTGGAGGTATGGGCAAGACACTAGGACCACAGAGAGGGGCAAGGGGTAGGGAAGTCTTTCTGCAGGAGCTGAGGCCTGAGTTGTCTCCAGGGTTAAATGCAAGTTGTCAGTGAGAGTGAACATCCGGAAACTGGCTTAGAGGACTGCAGGAGGGAAGTGGTTCGTACCATCTGATGGCCTTGGGAGGAATTTGTACTGTGCTTTGTTGCTTCCCTGGATCACTGTCTTTATCACCAAAGACATTAATGATGATAGAAGCAGGATTGTCTAAATACAGCTTCCTTGTGTTTTAGACAAAGCACTTTATATACATTATTTTATCCTGATAACAACTCTGGAAGTTATGATGTTGGAGAAAAGTGAGGTTCGGTGAGATTGAATGACTTGCCCAGCTAAGTGGCAGCCTGAGAGCTTGGATCCAGGTCTGACTGACTCAAAGCTTATGCTTTGGAGCACTACAAAATGCTAACCCCCAATGATGATCATAGCAGATCTCAGTTGCTAAGCACTTAGCATGTGCCAAGCATTGGGCTAAGTGATTTGCATTTACTATCTCATAGGAGATTCAAAATTGTAATTATCCTCATTTTACACACGAGGAAATTGGATATTGGATTATGTCACCTATTCATTATATATTAGTTACCAGTTTCTGCATTACAGATTACCTTAACTAACAAATGTTTATTATTTCAGAGTTTCTGTGGACTGGAATCCCAGAGTGGTTTAGTTGCGTTGTCCAGGACAAGAGCCTATTATAAAGTTGCACTGAGCTGTTGGTTAGGGCTGCAGTCACCTCAAGGCTTGATTGGGGAGGATCTGATTCAAAGTCTACCCTCGTGGTTGCTTGTAGGCCTAAGTTTCTTGTCCTATGGCATCTCAATGAGGTGCTTGAGTGCCCCTATGCTGTGGCAGCTGGCTTTCCCCATAATAAATGATTCTACTACAGGGAGGGAATGTAACGTACTCTCACGGTGATGTCCCATCACTTCTGCTGTGTTTTATGTGCTGGGTACAAGTCAGTAAGTCTAGCCCACACTCAAGGGGAGGGGAATTAAATTGCATGTCTTGAGTGGAGTAGTATCAAAGAATTTGTGATGCATCTTTAAAGCACAGTGAGTAAATAGCCGAGCTGAGGTTTAAGTCAAGGATGACAGACTACAGACCCCGTGCTTTTAACTGTTCTATTATACTCCCTCCGAATTTCACAAAAGCATTTTAGCTGGATACTGTGTGAAAAGAAGCCCAACTCCTGCCGTCTGGAGCTTTTAATTTTAAGAGGTCCCTCCGAGAAAGTAAGGTAGAAATATATAAGTAGCCAAATAAGTGGAGTAAGAGAAGGAAATAGGTAATTGGGCTAGCGGGAGGAGCAGCCACAGGGACAGACTAAGATGGGCTTTCATGGATTCGGTCCGGATAGGCTTGCTGACAGAGCTGACTTTGAGAAACACGGTGGTGGAGAGAGATTTGCACTGTTCTTGGCAGTTCTCAGCGGTGAACCTGTTTGCCAGCCAAGCTCTCTCCCTGAGAGAAATAGGACTCTGCCTTGACATAGCTGCAGAGCCTAGAAAGGATTTTTTTTTTTTTTGAGCCTATATGCCCAGATCAGACTGATGCATTCAAAGCCGGAACAGCTAATAGCATCATCTGCGCTCCCACACATTCACCGCCCAGCACTTTCCCTGAGGCTGGGTTGCCATGGACAACCACAGGCTGTCTCCCAGCTGCTCGAAACACTCCTACGTTGCCCAGACTGCAGTAGAGAAATGAGGTTCCAGGAAGTTGCAAATGAACCCTTTGGAGATGTACTGAGCCTGGCACTTTTCACTGTAATTTAAGTTCAGTTGACATCTCTATTCAAATCTTTAACTTGGCACCAAAAAGTCATTTGGGCTGAAAGTGGGTGGATTTCTCCCGAGTGGTCCTGCTTTCAGTAGATGGTATCGTCAACAAGGCTGTTGGCATGGTGGGTGGGATGACTTCTCCCTTGGGTCAGGCCTCTGGGTTAGCACTGCTCCCCTTCCATCTTGACCCTTTAAATGGACTCAGACCACACCTGGAAAACACCCTGAGGTCTTGAAAAAGCCCCATCATCACCCCTGGAATTAGGGGTGGTGCTCACAGATCATGTGTTCTTTTCTTCCATTTATTGGGAGTCTGATTTTTAGAAACTGCTTTAATAGTGATGTCAATAGTAATGATGCTGGTGTTGATCTAATAATAGAAGCTAACATTCAGTGTGTGCTATTTACCAAGCACTGTACTAAGTGCTTTATAGCATTTAAGCCTCCCAATACTCATAGGAGGAACATTCTGTTATCCTGATATTATAGGTAATGAATGTGAGGCTCAGCAAGGGTAAGTGCCTTGTCTATGGTCACCCAGCTATTTAGTGATTGGGCTGATATTTGACTCCAGGTGTGCCTGACTCCAAAGCCTGTTTTCCTACTGCTTATCTCTTCTCTGGGTCTTATTCTTGCATTGCTGGTTCTCTAACCCCCATTGTCTCTGCACCTTGGCTGTCAGTCTTTGCCTGCAGCACCTGTTGCTCAGGAACCTGCTGGGACAAGTCTTCTGCCTCAACCTCGACATGCTCCTTCGGATGAACTTTTGGTGTTAGCCCTGCGGCCCCACGCACCAGGGTAAGAGAGAGTCTCATTTCCTGCCCTGGCCCGAGGGACCGACTGGCTGGGCCTGCCTTCTGCCCAGCTCACCGGTCATGGAAGAGAGTTTGGACACACACTCTACTCTTGCCTGACGAAAAAGTGTGCAGAGCCCAGCTTGTGACTCTCATCTTTGTGGAGAGTTTAATGACTTATGGGTCCAGGGTTAAGGTCTTCATTCACAGTGCGCCGGAAAGCTCTGCTCTGCTTACCTCCTGCTCCTTTCCCTGGCTACTCTCTGTGAAAAAGAGCATTTTATATTTACCTAAAAACTATTGTGTTATGCTGGGATTGAAATTTCCTTCCTAAGGAATCAGGTAGTCTTTCCATGGTCTCATTCACTGATCTACATAAAGTAAATGGCCATTTGACTTCCCAGAATGAGCTTGTTTTCCTTGGGAGTTGTCCAATAACCATCCCCCCAGACAGCTGAGTCTGGATCACCTGTATTCTGTCAGCCAGAACTTTCCATTCACCAGAACTTCTGCAGCCTTCAACACAGTGTCAAATGAGACTTGGGGGTAGGACTCTGAGGTACCCTGCAAGATGCCCAAGTGCGTTGCGGTTCTTGAGCATGACCAAATCATGTTCAGTCTAGCATAATTATTAGCCTGGAACTGGTTCTTTAGATTATTGTGATTTCCGTATGACTACTGGTAGTTCTTACTTATGGTTACCTTGAAGGATAAATGTTAAAAGTAGTGATCATTAAGTTAGCTGATTTGATTCAGTAATTTCTATTGAAGGCATTACAAATATTTACTAAGTTGGAATTTAGGGGTGTTGGGGCAAGAAAAATATGCCTATTGAACTCCTTGGGCCTGAGTTTTTCTGGAAATGTAAAATGAGGGCTTGTAAGAAAAGTGGTTCAGGTCTCTCTTGTCCTGATATCCTGTGGTCTTCTTAAGTAGCTAGAGATTTGTAATTTCAGAGATATAATACATGTAGATCTTGGGGAATACTCATATTTGTCTGATTGGTCACTGAGCTCAGGTATCTATGGAAACAATCATTAGTTAGTGTTCAAAATAGAAAATTTATTCTTTTTATTCTGCACAATTACATGATGATGAGTATAATGTTCCTTGTTTGATGGCTTCTTGCAAGGGTTGCCATAGAAATTGGACTACTTATGCCTAGGAGAGAAACAGAAAGATAGTTCTCTCTCTGCCTTGAGCTACCTCCACATTTTGGGGAACTGATGGTCTTATTTCACAAAACCTCATAATTACTATTCCCAGATTATTGCACAAGTTTTGAATATTAAACATCTTCTCTTACTGGTGGCTTTATGAGCTTAAAGGGAAGTTTATTTTGAAAACCTTGTCCTATATTATTTTTGTGTTTCTACTCATGTTTCACTTGAACATTGAAATTTTTATATTTCTATAATTTTGTTTCTGTGTTACTATGAAAATTCTCAGATATGAGTGCTGGATTTTCTTCAATGTGAACGTACCTCTGGTACCCCTGGTGGAAGATGGTTCTGGGGATGGTGAGCTTTCCTGAAAGCTTTGCCTTTTATATTTACAGGAGTCTGACAGCTTGTATAAAGAATAAGAAACCTTTCTTTTGGTAATAGAGTCAAAAGATTGAATAAGCTCTCTCTTTCTATTTTGTTTTTCCTCAACATCCCCAGAATTGTAATCTGGTGTCCAACATGTCTTAACCCAAGGAAGTGCATTCTGGCCTGTGTATTTTTCCCATTTACCTGTGTATTTCTTTCATGTATCTCTTTGCATGTGCTATTTACTATTCATTCATTCTTTATTCAAAATAAATATTTGAGTCCTAACTTTTACCTGGCACCATGAGGCCCTAGGGCTATCTGGGTGACCGAGGCAGATAAATTTTCTGCCCTGGCAAGACTCACTGTCTAGGAGGGGAGACAAGGTTGCCAGACAGTTCAAGTACAATACAATGCTGGTCTGCTTTAGTGGAAGAGCACAGAGCATATGTAATCTCAGAGAAGGAATATGTAACTCAGATTTAGAGGTCAGAGAGGTCCTCTTGGAGAGAATGGCATGTAAACTGAGAGCTGAAAGATAAGTAGGTGTTAAAGCAGAGGGCTTAGAAAGGGGGAGGAATATTTCAAGGAAAGGAAACAGCCTGTGTGAGAGTGTTGGGTACCTGAGGTCACTGCAGAAAGACAACACTGGTTTGATTCTCACTGAGCCCCCCAAATTATACTTCAAAGAAAATTTTTGCAATAGTTTGATTTCATGTTAGCTGTAACAAATCAGAACCAGAAGGACAATGCAAGTTCTAGGTTTGTTTATGAAGGCAGGGCATTATTGACCCTGGATGACTTGGGCATTGTCTGAAGTTTGCTGAGAGGCTATGTTCTTCCTTAAACTGTTCCTGGACGCCCAGCTAAGCAAAGAATTACAGGTGGGAAGCAATGTAGAATTCAGCTTCCCTCTGAAAAAGAGCTGCTCTTGACACAGAGCAGTGGACCCTCTGTACCTAGGCAGGAAGGAAAGTTGAATAGAGAATGTTTATTTCCAGAAGCAGCAGCAGCATTAAGCCTGACCTGTATGCCCTGGGTTCCTTTGGGATGTCCCAGAAGTCAGAAGTAAATTCTGAGTTGTTGAACATTGGTCACCTCCTTGGCCACAGATAGCTGTGGACTAACTCTGGTGACCAGAGATGACCCATGTGGGCAGTGGCTGAGCCTGAATCTGGAATCTTGGGGCTTCCATGCTTGATCTTGAGCAGTGCTTGTCTGCCTCCTCATATTGTAGATAATGTTCACCTGCGGATGTACTTCTTTGAGCTCACTCTGATTTCGATGATCACTTTTCTCCCCAAGAATACATTGTGGGGCAGTAAAGTGCACTATAGTGGTTTGTAGTAGCAAAAATTGTTACTGGCACACTCACCAGGAAATCCCTGTGGTTCATGGGTTAAAATAGTGGCTTTTAAAGTATTAATCCTGGAACAGCATCAGCATCAACTAGGAACTTGTTAGAAATGCAGATTCTCAGTCTCACTCCAGACCTACTGAATTGGAAACTTGGGGTCAGGCCCAGTAATTTGTGTTTTAACAAGCCCTCAGGGTGATGCTGATGTACACTGAGGTTTGAGGACCACTGGAATCAATGAGACAGGCTATAGGTAATGATAAAATCCTGTGACTTACAGTGGTTGGCTGCCTGTGACCTCTACCCCTTTCTCTCCACTTAAGAAAGGGAATGCCAGTGAGTGTGAATGATGTTATTATGAGGACAGCCATGAATTTGCACAGGTTTATTAAAATATTTAACCCATTGTTAACTTTGACACCTTAATTTTTATTACTAATAATATGTGATGAAAATTACAACAAAGGGGTACCACAATTAAGTATTGCAGCTCTATTACTGTAGCCAGAAGAGTGGTATTTATTTATTTATTTATACATACAATACGAGACACAAAGAAATATTTTAAAATTGCTCTCCAGGAGATATGTATATGTGTGTATAGCCAAAACAAGTATTTCTGTGATAACACCCTTATTATATCTTATGTGCTGTTCCATTAAAAGTATGCTGGTTGTAATCCATTTGATTGATCTCATGGCCCTAAATGAAATGTGACCTGCAGTTTGAAAAACATGGATGCAGTGAGCTGTCTTTGTGTGGAGCCTGTCTCTAGAGCAGGAGAGTGATGGGACTGGCTTTCAGTCCCTGTTCTGCCACTCTTAGCGTTGTGACCTTGGGCAGTGTACCTATGTTCTCTGAGCTTTACTTTTCTCATCTGTCAATGGAGTTGATAATATCTGCATCACAGAGTTGTGACAAGTGAATGACAACATACTTCGTACAAGAACTGACAGTGGTAGCTACCACCTTACTTGGAAATGGTACTGTTAGCACTGTTTTTCAGAACATTATCAGTTACATACATTTTTGTAGTAACACCACAAAGCAGTGTTTCATAATTTTTTTTCCATACTCCAATGAATAAGTACCCCCTGTAGCTAATGCATTCAGAAGTAGTTTGGAAATAATTTTACTTAATGCATTTAAATTCTGTACTGTATTCTAAGATATACTCAATTTTGAGTATATTTGCCCTGGCTGGTTTAGCTCAGTGGATTGAGCGTTGGCCTGCGAGCTAAGTGTCGCTGGTTCGATCTTCCAGTCAGGGTACATCAGAGAAGGAAAACTCTGACTCCAAAAAAAAAAACCTCCGCTGCCTTGCGGCATACCTCTTCTGGGGAAAGGCTAAGGGAGTAAACCCCGACAGAAAATCCGGAGCCGGAGTCCCTAAGGCGGTTTGACGTTGTAGTCAACACCGGCAACTCCTGCGGCGCACCTGAAGCCAAGCTGTATCGACTCCGTCTTTCCCTTGGACCCTTCAGCTGCGAAGAGAGGGGGGGTCTGCTGCATGGGCAACAGCAGACCCTCCATATCACCCTGCCCAGGCTCTGTAGCTTCAGCTCCACTGGAGAGGACACTCCAGCGTCATCGCAAGATGTCGATTCAACACGGGAGGAGACAGATGCCGTGTCACTCCCGAGTCGGACTGCACAGCCATTCTCGGCGGTGCAGATAGACACTTAAGAAGCTACACCATCGTCTCTCGAGACGGACGGCTGCCGACGACTCAATTTTGATATATATTTGGAATTATTTTGTGTTGATATAAAATTTAGTCTCCCTGCCCAAAAATCCTTGAGGGTACTGCAATTGGCAGAAGATGCCGTGAGTGTCTGCATGTACCGTAAGCATAGCTCTGGGCAGTGGCATTTGGGAAGCATAGATCTTATGGTTGTGTTTCTGTGGGAAGATGCTCATTAGACATTTTGTGAATATTCATGCCTGCTGGTGATTAGGGGCAGCAGCTTCATGTAT
The DNA here is from genome assembly GCF_987537825.1 of Furipterus horrens. Taxonomy (NCBI): domain Eukaryota; kingdom Metazoa; phylum Chordata; class Mammalia; order Chiroptera; family Furipteridae; genus Furipterus; species Furipterus horrens. The sequence continues at coordinate 76,023,050 of NW_028327180.1, forward strand.
GTAGCTCTGTAGATTGGCATCTCAGGTCACTTCTGGACCCTGAGCAATTAGTATGTGAAAGTACCATTAGCTGGCTGTTAGAGAGACGCAGCTAACATCCACTTGTCTTTCTGGAGGTCATGATTGTGGTCGGTGGACAGGCACCCAAGGCGATCCGCAGTGTGGAGTGCTATGATTTTGAGGAGGACCGATGGGACCAGATTGCCGAGCTTCCCTCCAGGAGATGCAGAGCAGGTGAGCAGTGCCATCCCCTAGTGCACGGCTGCCTTTCCCTGGCTTGCCTCTCCGTTTGGTAGCAGAAGTCATGCTTTGCTCCTTTTTGCCCCAAACATCTGTGCATTACAGACTCTCTTTCTTTTCCTTCCCCACTTGCCCAGTGTCTAGCTGTACCTTCCTGGATCAGTTCTTATGTGCTTAGGGGCTTAAAGCTAAAACTTGTTTGCTTGAATGGAACAAAATTAGAAAAGCAAATATGGGAAGAAATGCAATGAGTCCCACAATGACTTACAAATATCTTAAGTTGGAGATCACCTTCGGTGGTGAATTATTTACATGCCTGCCTTGCTTCCCCCTTGTTACTCATCACCATGAGGTATCAGGTGCCTTGGTTTTCTGTGCCTCAGGTGTGGTGTTCATGGCTGGCCATGTGTATGCTGTGGGCGGGTTTAACGGCTCATTGCGTGTGCGGACAGTGGATGTGTATGACGGTGTGAAGGACCAGTGGACGTCCATTGCCAGCATGCAGGAACGCCGGAGCACGCTGGGTGCAGCTGTGCTCAATGACCTGCTCTACGCCGTGGGGGGCTTTGATGGCAGTACCGGTAGGTCCTAGACATGGTCCCCACTTGTCCCTGGGACACACCCTCCTTGCAACCCTGGTTTGCTCAGTCAGTTCTTGGGCCTTCTGTCCATCCATAGCTACCTCCCCAAGAACCTCCCCATCCTTTATTCTCTCCCAGCTTGGGTGCCAGAGCCAGGCCTTCCTACACAAAAAAATATGTAACTGCCCATGTGCTGTCATTTATAGGGCTTTAGGAAGGATCCCAATTGTCAGAAGAGGGACTTTTCTCCCTGCCAGTGGCTGGGAACCCATTTACTCAGAAGATGAGACTTAGAAAGAGAGGGTGTCTCAGGACTGTTGTCTGAACCCTCTGTTGGACAGATGAGGGAGCTAAGGTTCAGCCATAGGAAGAGGCATGGCTGAGGACACAGTCTTTGTCCATTGTCCTGTGTGACTACCCACTGAATCTTTGCAAGGCTGGGCCACTGTAGGAACGTCTCTTTGCTCCTGGTATTTATCTAGCTTCAAAGGTAGAATTAGAAACTAGAAGTGGACATGGACTTGGAGAGATTATCTCATTTCTTTTCATATCTCCAGGTGGTGTCTCTGTAGACAATAACTCTATTAAACTATTAAAAAAAATGATATCCTTTGGCCCCCAGAGATGTGAAAACAATATTTTTTCCTTCTTTGAATTTTCATTTGTTTCTTTACAACTTGGTGCCCTTTACCAGCCTTCTCTGGGCCTCACTCATATAACTCCAGGGTCTTTAGCCCTCTGGGGGCTGCTTCTAGTAATGGGAGCTGGGAATAAAAGGGTAGTAGGACATTGTTTCTTTTTAGAATTCTTTTAGGATTTTCTTTTGGCTATAATTAGAAAAACTGACTAAACTGTGGCTTAAAAAATTAGAGATTTTGTTTTACTCATGAAACAAGAAGTCTAGAGATTGGCAGTTGCTGACTTGGTCCATTTGCTCAAAAATATTTGGGTCAAGTTCTGTGAAAGCCTCTTGGCATTATCCTCATGATCATAAGATGGCTGTTATAGTTCCAACCAACATATTTGTGTTCTAGGTACAAAAAGCAGGAAGAGGTGGCATCTGCCTCATAAAAGAAAAGGCTATTTCAGAAATCCCTGTCAGATTTCTGGGTAGGCCACATTGACTTGTTCACCTCTAGCTGGCAGGGAGTCTGGGAGGGCAAGTTTTCAGCTTTTCAGCTTCTCAGGTAGATGAAGACAAGGGAAAAGGGTGTTGGAACAGGTGTTCAGTGAGGCAACCTAAAGTATTTATTCCATTCTGTAGATTTAACAATTTATGCCTATAGGGCACTTCAGTTATAACCCCCGTCCTCTCACAACCCACCCTCCGAGTTAGGTCTTAGTGGTCCCCTCAGGTGGCTACAGTGCAGACGTGTTTCAGGCAGGTGCCATGGGCCACACGGTGAGATAGAGGTGGTGCTGAGCCATGCGCCCAGGTTTCTAGCCCCCAGGTTTGCACTCTTCCCCATCCACACTGGGTCTCAGCACAGCAGGGCGAGGCCTAGTGCCATAGAAATCTCATGAGTCTCTTCTCTCCCAGGCCTAGCATCGGTGGAAGCCTACAGCTACAAGACCAATGAGTGGTTCTTCGTGGCCCCAATGAACACGCGGCGGAGCAGCGTGGGTGTGGGTGTTGTGGAGGGTAAGGAGCAGCAGTGGGCCCCAACCCCAGGCACGGGCCTTCTCCTCGTTGTCTGGCTCTATTCCTTTCATCACTGCTCAGAGTCGGGTGCTAGTTTCCTAATGTAACAGATGAGGAAAGTTGAGACTCAGAGAGGTGAAGCTACTGGCCCAAAGTAAGTAAGTGAGTGAACTAGGAGGAGCCTAGGAGGGTCACTTTGGCCATTTGTTAATAGCTCTGTTACAGGTTGGGAAGTGGAGAGGTGACGGGAACCCATAGTCAAGTTATAACCCAGGAATATAATATAGAGGGGGTGAGAGTTGTTTTATTTTGTCCTCATGTTCATATGTTGAACATTACCAGAGCCCTGACTGAGGGCTGATTAGTCCATGCAGGGCACGTTGTTGGTGGAGTCCCGCTCTACCAGGAAAGGTGTGTGGGGTGATGCGGAACGGAGTGGTGATGTCTGGTGCCTGCTTAGACAACACGCCATAGTTTGTAAGTGGCTTTCACAACCAATTCCTCATTTTGTTCCCAAAACCCTTCTGAAGGAGATAGGCAGGATTTAGATTTTCTCCATTCTCCAGAAGGGCAGACTGAGTCCCAGAGGGGTAAGTGATGTGTGCCCCGTGTTATTAAATAGCACAGCCAGTCCTTGAACCCAGGTCTAACTCCTAACCCAGTGCTCTCGCCACTGTGCTATACCCCTGCAGACCATTAGAAAATGCTAATTAGGGAGTTTTATAAATATGTGTGAATTCACATGTGTATTAAAGCATAGAGCATTATTTGAACTAAAACAGTATATTTTGCAGAACAATACTGATTCATTAGCCTGTCCTGAGGTGGGAATTTAGCTTGAATATCTGTGCATCAGACCTAAGCATTCTCTCTCTCTTGGACGCACACAAGAACATACACTAGTGCTTCGGGGAGTGGGTAATGTGCAGTGAATTAGACATCAGTAGAAAGATTTTCATTCTCATTTCATTTCTCAGTCTGTATCAGTATTGTGTGGTTTAAATTTTCATATTATTCTAACATCCTGAACAAGTCATCTTAGCAAGTGCAAGGATTTTGTCCTCTTACAAAGATAAATTATTTCTTTCAATCTCATCCTTCTGGTGGGACAGAAATCGATCTGTCTGTCAAATGTAAGTGCTTTGACTAGCCACCTTCCCATTTTCCTCATTGTTCCTTAGCCAATGGAGTAGCATATCCCTGTTAACAGACTCAAGGAGAAACCTTAAGTGTGTGTTTTTCCAGCTGACACAGGTTGGAATGGTTGATGGGGGTTAGAGGAGACACCTTCACGATAGTAATTTGAAACACTCCTTGACAAAGGCTTCTGTGAGCATGTTCTCTTATGTGTCTTGTAGCATGTCCTGTTGACATGGAGGACAGACAGGGAATTTGATCTGTCCTTCCCAAGTCTGAATCTCTTGGCTGTGAGTCATCCTGGGGCAGCAGAGAGTCCAAGAATGTGAAGGGAGGACCTGAAGCAGACTCAGCTTCGCTGTGGCCTTGTAGACACAGCTCCCCACATTGTCTCCATGAGACTCTCCTCCCTCTCATCGTCTCCATGGCTGCACAGTCTGAATGACACTAGGAAAAAGAAAGAATGGAAATCAGGATCATTGCTACCAGCTGCCCAGTAGAAGCCCTGTTAGGAAAAGGGACAGTGGAGCTCGGAGATGAGGCAGAAGCTCCCAACAGAGTGGAGATCGTGTGTTAATGGAGAATAAGGTTTCTAGGCTCCTGGGGTAGCCCTCTGGAGCATCTTATGCCCTCCATAGCTCAGCTCTTTCTCCTCCCTGAGCGGCTTAGGCTTTGACAAGTGGTGGGCAGCTGGGTGAGCAGGGAGTTGCATCCCAGGCAGCACATTGTGAGTGGGCGGGACACTGGAGGAGCTGCTGAGTCAGAACTTTTCTCTCTGGCTTAGGTGAGGGCAGAACTGGGGAGGGGGTGTTTCCTTTTTCCAGAAGGGCCAGTTGAGAGGTGGGGCAAAACCAGGCTCAAGGATAGAAGGAGAAATAATTGTACATGTTTTATTCCCCGCAGGGCTGGTTGGTGGTAGAGTCCTGATATGGCAATAGTCCTGACGCTAGAGCATTTTCAGACTGTGAATCTCTTTCTAACATAAAATAATTGCAAATTTTCACATACTGATGGTACTCTTGGAATTTCTCTATTATGAAAGCACATTGACAAAAATATGTTTTAAGTAATGCTGTTAATTAGATTTACATCTGGTTGTGTTTATTTAGTGTATAGCTAGTGTTTAGGGTCTCTGTTATAACTCCATGGTCCCCATAGGGATTCCCCAACACACACACACACACACACACACACACACACACACACGACCTTCCTACTGCATTCTAAGACTATATGTTCAGCCCCAAATGTTTAAATAACTTCTCTGGGAGGACTCATGTAACAAGTTCCCGACTCCTACCCCACTTTACCCCATCCTGAGGCAGAAATGATGCTCTTAGATAACAGCTTATTAGTATTTTTATTTTAAAAATAGGTGATGGTGCTTCAGGGCTCTTGTGCATGGCTCAGAGATCACAAGGGCGTCTGTAGATACATTCTGGCCATGTCAGCCCAGAGTGCACCCAGATCCCTCCCTTCACACACTCCACCTGTGAGAGTTGTGAACAGATTACAAACCATGGCTAAGACAGGGTTTGGGTTCCCACTGAAGAATATTTTCCCATATTTGTTCTGTCTGTTATTGTGAGCATTTAGCCAGAGAACCAACCTGCTTGCCCATAGCTGGGGCCCTCTGGTTTTCTGTCTCTTGTGCCTTGTTCTGGAGAAGATCTAACAGTCCACTAGTAAGAGGATACCGAGCCCCAGCAGTGCTGGGCCAATGCTTTGTGCTGGATACTTGGGATGCTTATTTAGAAAGAGGCACAGTGTTGCTTCAAGGATCTCAGTGCATAAGAGGAAGTAGAAGTCTGAGATGTGAAGTATGCTTTGCCTCGTTGGGGAGTAAGTTGGTGGTTCCCTTGCAGGGACTTGCCCTGAGGTCTGAAGGAGGTGAGTGTGCCCAGTGGGTTCAAGATGGAGTTTCTGTCACGCTCTGGTTCCATGACAGGTCCCTGGCACCACCCTCATCTTGTTCATCTGTTCCAGGAAAGCTATACGCTGTTGGGGGTTACGATGGGGCTTCCCGCCAGTGCCTGAGCACCGTGGAGCAGTACAACCCTGCGACCAATGAGTGGACATACGTGGCAGACATGAGCACCCGCCGCAGTGGCGCAGGTATGAGGGGAGCTTCAGGGTGCAGGCTCTGTCTGATCTGCTCACAGGTGGGTCTGGAGACCAACTTAACGCCTACCTTTTTAACCTCTCTCTTCTTTCCTTTCAGTATGCATAATCCCACTAGCACCTTGTAGATTGACATGAGCTCTTAGAAGTTAACGTTTCCCTGGGGATTACTTTGCTAGAAACTGGATGAGATAATATTCTTTTCATCACCATCCCTTCCATGTCTGCTGAGATGTCTGCATCTCTTGAAAGCGAAGGCCCTGTCCTAATAAGGACTTTATATTTACTCAATTTATTTAATTCTCATCACAGCCCTACAAGGTAGACACAATATTAATTTCGTTTAACAGATTGAAAGAGTAAGTCAGCCAGGGACTGAGTAATTTGCTTAAAGTTATATCCTTAGTAACTGGCAGACTCAGAATTCCCACTCAGGTCTGTCTTGCGTCAAAGGTAGTTTTTTTGACATCCAAATTATTAGAGTCTCATTCTTATAAAGTAGTAGGGCAAGCACAGCTAGTTATCCCAGTCTTCAGTGGAAAAGCTACAGCTTGTTTGTTTAGTGTCTCTGTCTTAGGGGTTGAAAGCCAAGCTATCAGTGTTCATACTTGGAGATAAATTTATATTGCCCCCACTCACTTTCCCCCCCTTCACCCCCCACCCCACATGGGAAGTGCATGACTTTCCACTTTTACTTCCTGTGGGAAGACGAAGAGCTGTGCAATCCTTTGGAATTTTCCAGGAAGTGGAGCAACATTCCCTTCTTCCTGTGTTGTCTTCCCCCATTATCTTAGAGGCCTGAAGGAGAGGGTCTAAGAGGCCCTGGAGATTGTGCACTGGCTCTGTGTTCCAGTTCCTGTGGGAAGTGGTGACTGGTGACCAGCTGGGGCTGGTGGAAAAGTTGTGTGACTTCTGGGAAGGGAAGCCACCGTTGAGAGTTTTCCTGGCAATGTTATCCCTTTCTCTTTTTTGTATTTTTGAAGATTGAGCTGTGATCTCATTTTATAGTACAAAATACATGATCACTTCCTCAGCATTCCTTAAAAATTCTGCTATCTTAATATTTTTCAATATTAAAATATTGTGTTCACTGGTTAGAAAAGAAAAGCTATATGTCCCACTTACAAAGCACCATGTTTGGAATGCAGTTTTTAGGGAGCTTGTCTCTGCTGATGCTGATGGGCTGGCACTTACAGAATGTGCATCAAGTAATGGAAGTCAGGAGGCCTGGGCTGGGTTTGCTGGGTCTGCTCAGACCTATGACCTTGGGCAAGTCCCTTACCCTTTCTGGCTTCTGGTTCCTGAGATGTGAAATGTGTGGGTTGCTATAGATGTTCCCTTGGGGCCAGTTCAACTCACCAATCCCATGGTGGTTATTTCTTCATAGAGCTCTTTAAATACTTTTGGTTTATAGTCTTGGTAGAGTCTTCTTAAAAATCCTCTGTGTGACTTGAGGTGTGAGAGCATGTGTTTAAAGCCCAGGAATGCAGGGACAGCTCAGCAATAGTGGAGCGGCCCACACTGAAATGTATGGTTGCTTCTAGAAACGTCTCAAGCAGAAAGTGTAACAGGGAAGCCCCATGTGGAGCCAGGAGCACAGACCTGCCTTAGAAAGTTCAGGCTCCTTTTGTGGACAGAGCTGCCTTTGGCAGACACACTGCTGTGTGTCCGCCAGGCTGCTCGGGGCTACTGATGAGTGGGGGTTGCTCTGGCTGCTCCCGCCTCTAACCTGGGCTGGAAGCCTGGATGATTACAGCCATGCTGCCTGTGCTCCAGGGAAGCACGGTGACCCCGTTTTAGGCCCTGGTCTCTCTCTCAGAGGTGGACCCTTTCCTCAGGCTCCCAGTCAGCCTTTCATCAGTGCTTCACATTCGTAAGATTTGGGGAAGCCTCTCCTCTGGAGTGGGGAATCCACCTACTGTGGTGGTGGATGGTCTTTGGTGGCTGTGGCCCCAAAGATGCTGGCCTCTGGTTGCCTGTGGCCCTTCGTGGTGCCAGGAGCCCTGTGGCTGTAGGTCCAGGAGACCTCTGCGTGGATGTGGAGGCTGTGAAAAGGCAGCGGTGCCCCTGAGTGCGTGGGAGGCTGCCTGCTTCTTCAGCAGGTTTGGGCAACAGCCAGCAGGTGGTGTGGGGACAGAGGCCATTTCCCAGTCCCAGCAAATGCTAGCTCCTGGTACGCATGGTCGAGGGGAAGGTGAGGTAGCTTTGGAACAATGAATTTTACCCCAAGCCCATTGGATAGCCATTGTTGATGTAACACCACCATCTGCTGTTGGTTTGGGGCAACTGCAAGGGACCGCTAGCCAACCAGCCTAATTGCTGAATGAGATTTTATATATTTTGTCAAACAGTATTTGTTGAGAACCTACCACCTACCTTCAGGCACAGGGAAAGAGATGTGGTAAGACACATACTGTTTTTGTCCATATGAAGTTTATGTTCTAGAAATCTAGTCCTTGGGTCTAAAACCTGGCTGTACATCCTAATTACCTGAGGTCCTTTTTCTGACTCACGGCCAGTGTTTCTGGGAGTGAAGCCCTGCAATCTAAGTTTTCAAAAGGCTCCCAGCTTATGGAGATGCAGCCCTCCGTGGAGTAGTCCATGGTGCACCTGAATTACTGATCGAGCCTAGCCCCTCACTTGACAATGGGAAAACTGAGGCCCACAAAGGGGGTGCTAGAGACCCTGGCTAGATCCCAGGTATCCCAATCACCAGTTCAGTTGCTCTTTCTAGGGTACTGTGCCACCTTCCTCCTGTCTGGCTTTTTAAAAAAAATCCTCCCAAGAACATGCTTATTGATTTTAAAGAGAGGAAAAGGGAAGGAGTGAGAAAGGGAGAGAAACATTGATGTGAGAGGATTGAACCTGTAACCCAGGCATACACCCTGACCAGGAATCGAACCTGCGACCTTGATCTTGCTGGGGCAAAATCAGGTGAATAGGGAGGGTGGGGCACGGGAGTCATGCTGTTTTTGGTCAAAAACTACTGAGCACTCAGCGCAGTGTGGGCAGATGTGCTCGTAAATCACCCGTCGTGAAATGGGCAAGCACGTTGAGATTCTTCAAAAAACTTCACTGAAGGGAACACAGCCTCTCACAACATCGCCAGCAGGTAACTGATACGGATGGGTTCCTAGAACTCTCACCTGGTGGGGGAAGCCTGTGCTACAAGGGGCCCACCCTCCAGAAGATAATTCTGGTATTTTGAGTGTCCCCCCAGTATATGTACATGTATAAAATATAGTTTTTATGTTTAACTAGACATGGGGCCATATTTACTTTTTATTTTGATGTTTACAGGTTGACAATCACATGAGGTGGCAGGATATCATTATATTTGTTTTCCAGATGAGGACACTGAGGTCCAAGGGAACAAACAGCACTCCCTGCGTCACCCTGCTGGTGATGGCTGTCCAGGGCTGGATGCCAGGCCTCCTGGTTTCTGGTCACTATAGTCAGCCTGAGGCTGGGACACTGTGCTCTGCCTTTCAGGAGTTGGGGTCCTCAGCGGACAGCTGTACGCCACAGGTGGGCATGATGGGCCCTTGGTGAGGAAGAGTGTTGAGGTTTATGATCCCGGAACAAACACCTGGAAGCAGGTGGCAGACATGAACATGTGTCGGCGCAATGCAGGTAATGTGACTGCTCTCTCCATCTCCCCTTGGGGGGCTATGGGTCTTTTCTCCTTGCAAACCCTAGCTCTAAAAGAGACTCCCAGGTTTTGGGGTTGAGCTTGTACCATGAACAGGGAGTATACATTTGTTGGTGGGCTCTGAGCTAGGGGAGGGAGAAATTGGAACCCCAAGAGGTAGCCACAGGGTCCCCCACTTAGATGCAGAGAGTTCCTTCCCTCTTAGTGAAGGGTGATGACTTTTACTGCACACAGGTGAATGGAGGCAAAGAGAAGCCCTCTGATTGCCATCAAGGCCCCTGCCCAATGGATTTTCTGGACACAGGTCTATGTGGACATGGCCAGACAATGACACCTGGTTTACCTTTTCTTTGCCGATACCTGGCTATGAGAACCTCTCACTCCCCCGCCCCCAAAACCAATCTCCTTCCTTTCAGGGGTACCTGTGAAAAGATTTATGATTCATTCTTCAATCGGACCACTTCCCTATTCCCTTCTTTGTACTTCCTGTCCTTCTGTCCCTACCCTTTTCCTTTCTGTAGGAATGATTTACCTTAAAGTGCTTAGGTTTTACTCCTAGAGCCTGATATTCCTGTTAAACCCTTGTATTTTAGAACTCTGCCCCATGGGCCATGTCCTGTGTTGGTACGTCTGCTTTAAGCCTCCTTACTCTATGCAAGTGTTGGCTTAGCCCAGCTTCCCAGGCTGGAAAGGCAAACAGATGACTTTCAGGCAGATTTATTTCCTTTATATTCAAATGATGTGTTTGCTAAACCCATTTGTAGCTGACTTGTTGAAACTGAAACAGAGGAGAGTTTATTAATTTGCTCGTTGTCTAAGCCTGCTGTCATTTGGCCTTAAGACACATGAGTGAGGAATTAGAGAGCCCTCAAGACAGCCAGTCTATATAGAGTCTGAGAATTAAATTTAGATGTAAATGTGTACGTGTACGCACATTCACATATAGATGTTTCTATTTTTATAACAGAAATTGAATCACTCGGTAATACTGTTTGATAATTTGCCTTTTAAATTCATTTTACAATCTTTCATGAATATCTTATTATAACACTAAATATATTTACATGCCATTATTTTAAATGCCTGTGTCATAATTTAAATAACTAATCCACTGTTGAACATTTTAAGTTATTTCCATCTTTTCTATAAGCAATGCTTTGGTTATTATAAATGGTCCTATAGTTAGTCAATGTATACATCTAAAATGATCTTTCAGAATAAAAGGCCATAAGTGGAATTTTTGAGTCAGAGGGGGCACATGTGCTTTCAGCACCATCCAGGAAGGCGGTACACTTTGTACTCTCACTGGTATTTCACAGTGTCTTCACCAACACTGATAATTACTACTTTTTGAGCATCATCAATGCCTTACTCTAATTTTGAAAAAATACACAGTATGTTGGACTATGGCCTTTTAAAGGCTTGAGGAGCAAGATTTATATTTTCTTATTTTGAGTTCCCACTGATGAGACCTTGCCCCCTGACCAACTCAACCTGAGATCAGCATGGGTGGAGTGCCACATCCCTGGGAACTATGTGTGGATTTAGACTCCAAGTATGTGTAGGGATCACAGACACACCATTAGCGCCACACAGTATGAATATTATAGGGCTTATCAGGGAAAAGATTACAAGCAGAGTGGTGGAAACGTGCGTGAAATCCCCTACATTGTTTTTCTGTAGCTCAGGCTGGGCATGGGAGGTCTGCGCACACTGGTGGGCAATGCTCCTGTAGAAAGCAGCCTGTACCCACAATGCTCTGCATATTTATAGAGTCAGGAACAGGGAACAATTGTAAGGCTATGTAGTAGTGAAAGCTCCCTGGCCAGAGAAGTGACCTTTTTAGAAAGGGAGATCCTCTGATCCCAGTGGCTGATGTCAGGATGTGTTCTTGTTGAGAAAACTCAGACTAGTAGAGCCAATTCTCTTTTGTGCTGCCATGAACAGGAGAAAAGGATCCTCCAGGGAAATCCATATTCTTTACATTGAAGGCAATGTTTTTTCTTCTAAAATTTAATTGTGCTTATCACGGCGCTAATTCAAATCCCCAGCTGTTTTCTCATTACCTGAAAGATGCAGTCCAATTTTGTCTCTTGTCTCTGTCTCTTGTCCATTCTGATTCCTTGGTGTTCCTGCTGTTGTATTTCCTATGGCTCCTGTTTGATTCTTAGGGGTCTGTGCAGTGAATGGACTCCTGTATGTGGTTGGAGGGGATGATGGATCCTGCAACTTGGCTTCGGTGGAGTACTACAATCCTGTCACCGACAAATGGACGCTGCTGCCAACCAACATGAGCACAGGGCGGAGCTACGCAGGTCAGTGTGCTTCACCCCTACCCTCACCTCACACTAAGGCAGTGGTTCTCAGCTTTCGTAATGCCGTGACCCTTTAATACAGTTCCTTGTGTTGTGCTGACCCCCAACCATAAAATTATTTTTGTTCCTACTTCATAACTATAATTTTGCTACTGTTATGAATTGTAATGTAAATATCTGATATGCAGGATGTATTTGCATTGTTACAAATTGAACATAATTAAAGCATAGTGATTAATCACAAAAACAATATATAATTATGTATGTGTTTTCCGATAGTCTTAGGCGACCCCTGTGAAAGGGTTGTTTGACCCCCAAAGGGGTCGCGACCCACAGGTTGAGAACCACTGCACTAAGGGCACTGGGTGGGGTGGGGGTTAAGCTTGCTTATCTTGGGACTGAGTGCCTCCTCCAGGGATGGCAGATAGTTTTACATGTCACCACACCTTCATTCTGTGCTCACTACACATACCCATAATGAGCACTTGTTTTCCCAGCAAATCTGAATGTCGCCTCAGAAATCTTAACACAGTGCTCCAGCGAGGCTCGTCCAATTATAAGTCATCATAAGAGGCTTTAGAATTTTATTGTCATTCCTGGTTTGTTTTGTGCCAGTCTTCTAGGTAGAATAAGATCCAGTTCTTGCTTTCCAGAAATTAAATTGGAAAGATAAAACCTGCCTACACAAAACAGGAAATACAAGATGATACACAAGTAAGTTCTAAATAGAATGCACTATACAGACTTTAGAACACGACCGGTGAGAGCTGGCAGAGTCAGGGAACACTTCCAGAAGGACGTGGGCCTTGATTAAACTTTGGGGGCGGATCACAGTCACCAGAAAGCTGCCCTTTGCTGGTACCTCCTCCCTGTGCCATGGGGCAGTGTGTCAACAACCCTCTGGTCAAATGGGACTGTCTCCTTCCATGTTACATATGATGAAACTGAAATGTAGAGGGTTTGCGTAACCTGCCCCAGGCCACACAGCTAAAAAATGGCAGAGTCAGAATTTAAACCCAGGTGTGACTCTCAAGCCCATGCCCTTTGTACGACCCCAGCTCAGGGTTGGGGGAATAAAGCATTTCACGCAAGAGGTTGGAGGGGGAAGTAAGGTGTGAGGCTTATTCCTGGGGAGAATGGAATGGTTTGGTGAGCAGCAGGGGCAGGATCAGAGTTGGTGCTGCTTCGGTCACGGTTCTGTAGGGCGACAAGCAAACACATTTCCATCACGTAGTCCATCTCCTTGTGTCTGGTTTTCCAGAAACTGGAATATTAGAGCCAACATGTATTTATTGAACACATACAATATTCCAGACATAATCCTAAATATTTTATGACCATTATCTCATTTAATCTACACAAGGACAACTCTGATGGTATCCTTGTTCCTGTTTTGTGTTAGAAAGGGCAATCCAATCACTCCTTCCTGTTTGGATTTCAGGGCAAAGGAAGATGGGCCTTGCAGGCTCAAAGAGGTTTGTATCACATTACATGTTTTGTCAACACAAGGCTTTAAGTGCAATAAACTAATTTTACTTTTTTCCCCTCACTTAGGATTTGTCTCTACTCAATATAAAAGGTTTTAGTGGCTTTTTCATCCTAGAGTGATTCTGTTCTCCTGGTTAGTTATTAAAACCAACACTGTCAGTTTCTTTTTCAAGTTGTAGTGGGATGAGTGGGGAATTCTTTAGATTGAGGCAGTGGGGCCAGTGAGGGACACGCCTTGGCTCCATGCATGTGTTAATGAGAGGGAAAGGCTTAGGTGTGAGTGGTTAGAATTTTGTATATGTGCTGAATATTTCATGCCCGTCTCTTTATTTTCTGCTCAGTCCAGACCTAGGTGGGAAGGAGACAAACAAACGTGCAATTTATCTTCAAACCCGCTGCCTGGTTCTATTTTCTTAGAATCTAAGGAAATGGCCCAAAACACAAAGATTTATGGACAAAGTTATTTATTGGAGCATTATTTATAATAACAAAAAACTAACTACTTAATGTCTGACATGAGGGAAACAGATAAACTATGAAATACTTATACAGTGAAAGTATTTTTAATGTCTTGAGAAAATATTTATGACAGATTGTTAGCTTAAAAACAGAAGATGCAACATGTATGCACCATGTGAGCTCAGCCAGGTAGTCCTGGATCATGGGGGCTTGAATAGCTACTGATTAAGGATATTGGAATCGGTTCTGGATTTGAACCCCAGTTCTGCCACTAGCCCTGGGAGTGTGGGCAAGGTAATCAATCTGACTGAACCTCTGCTTTCTCATTTGTAAAATGAGAATAAAATTATTCCAAGCCTCTTAGGGCTGTTGGAACAATGAAACTTGATTATAGTTGGAAAGTGCTCAGCACACGCCTGCTTGGCATGTCAAAACCACTCAGAAAATTACTGTGATTATTATTAGAAGCCAGGAAACATTCCAAAACGGTAATGGTGATTCTCTTTGTCTGAAGGGACTAAAGTTTTTTGTTTTTTGTTTTTTGTTTTTTTTACTTTTGTGTTCTTCAGCATTTTCCAAATTTTTCATAATAGGAATATTTTCACTTTTATAATGAAAAGAAAAGGTTTATATTAAAAAACAATACAGGAGACTGCTTAAAGAAAAAGCTACTTTGTTAAAGGGAAGCCTGAGGTGCAGGCAAGATGTTCTCAAGGTCAGGCAGCCTATCTGGGTCTGAGGACTCAGGTTCTCTACCTCTGAGCTTTCAAGTCTGTACCTTTATCTAGAAATTAACATGAAATGAATTTCTTAGCAGAATCTCACCTTGAGGAGTCCTGGGGATTCTTTTAGCATTGCTCTCTTAATTTCATCTTCAACCAGAAGATTTTATAGTCATTAATATGTTAAATAAGGCTCCAGTTACTGTCATACCTGTAGACCCTACCTATAAGTTAGGGTTTTGTTCAGCTGCAGGCACCAAAACAATTCAGATACTTTTATTTACATGTGAAAGGACTGTATTTGTCTCAGGCAGAAAGAAGTTAAGGGCAGGTCTGGTGGCTCAGACTGTCATTGAAGAACCAGGCTTCTCTCTTTTCTATTCTGCCAGCTTTATTAATAGCTTCTGCTGCCCTTTGGGCCTTGTGAGCACTCCAAGCAGGACACGGGGCAGAGCCAAAGTTGTGGCACCGGCAGACTTGCATTAACTGTCATGTTGGCCAGGACCAGGTCACATGGCACTTCCAGCTGAAAGGTAGTTTGGGAAGCTGAACTCATAGCTTGCTGGTCTCTACAGTAGAGGACAGCAAATTGGAGGGATATTGGCTGAATCAGCCTACAATATCTGCCACACGGCCTCCGTCCATTACGGAGGGATTTCAGGGTCATATGTGGATTTATGAAGTTAACTTCCATGTGGTTCAACTTGGCTAAAACTGCAACACACAGACATGTCTGGAGTGTTTATTCAAGTATAGAACTTAGCACTGGAGGGGTCTTTCAATAGATGACATTGAATAATATTGGAACTGAGCCTAAAGAGGTAAAGAGGCTACAATGAAGCTTGATGGGTGGCAGAGACAGGATTGCAATTCAGTTTTTCTCATTTTCGTGAAGGCAGTCTGTTCTTTCTAGTTCACTCCAGTGTCTTTTAAGAATAGATATGAATTAGTCATCACTTCTCTTAAAGTGATTCAAAGTTTGAGGTGTGGGGCCGCCTCTGGGTTTCCAGTGAGGGTGCCGAGTGTTGTTAAGCTTAGCGTTGGGGTTGGGAAGAAGTGTTACTATAGAACAGGTGAATTTGTGTGATGATGTGGGCAAGACCACTAACCTGCGGTGTTGAGGGACTGTCCCTGTGGGTCCAGATATCTTGTGGAGACTTGGCTGTTGGAGTGGCAACAGCCAGCCGATGGCAGCCTGAATCCACAGGCCCTTCAGCATTCAGATCCAAACTATGTCCTCTTCCCTTGCTGTGGCTTAAGATGTCTTGGACTCATGGACTCCTTGGGACTGAATAACTTTGGAGAGGCTAAGATGGTAACGTTCTCCCCCTTTCATCTTAGGTGTTGCTGTGATTCACAAGCCCTTGTGACCCCAACTCCCACTGCCAGGAGGTGGGGGATGGGAGGGGTGCTGCCTGGGACTCAGAACAGAGGGATCACGACGGCTGGATCCCACTCGCTGGGAGAGTCTGCAGTGGAGCGAGAACCACCCTTCTCCGACTTGGCAGCGTGGGGTCTGGAATGAAGACTGGGACCCACCTCCTGCACCCCTAAGGGGTTTTAGCCTCTGTCCCACGCTGTGGGTTTCTGATAGCTTCAGGCAGGGCACCTTTGGGGTTTTTTTGTTGTTGTTGTTTTTGTTTCTACAGGGACTATATGTGAGAGAGAGAGAGAGAAAGAGAAGAGAGAGGGCACGTGAGTGTGTGTGCGTGTGCGTGTATGTGTGTGTGTGTGAGAGAGAGAGAGTGTGTGTATATGTGAGTTTAGAACATGGTATTTCACTCAGTTGTGGGTGGGGTGTGACAGTCTACTGGTTTTCTGTACTACTACTGATCTGTCCGCTACGCTGGAAATCAAATCCCAGAAACCTCTCGTCTGGATTCGCCCCATGGGCACCCTGAGACTACTACAGCTGCTGTCTGCTGCAAGTCCAGTTGGACAGGAGTGTCCAGGAGTGTCCAGCAAGAGAAGCAGTGCTCTGACCATGCCCACATACTGGCCTTGACTACTGGCACTGTCTGCGGAAGAGCTAGGTGTCCTCAAAGCTCCACTGAGTCCTCTGTGTGCTAGAACCAGGAATAAGGGGATTCCCTGGCCCCTCGGCTGGGTACTCTTCCTTAGACTGTCCTACAGGATGCACATGAGAACGGCTCAGTCTTTGGACCACTGGTCTTTGATGTCATGGATTCCAGGTTTGGGAGACTTTGTGTCTCTTCAGCTGGGAAAACTAGCTCTTCAGAGTAATACACTAGGAAAAAAATATACATAAAAAAAACAAAACAAAAATCCAAAGTAGAAAGGCTTCAGTTCCTGCCCTTAATAGTCTCAGAGAGAATCCTACTTCTGGATTTTTTTCAGGATATAAAAGTCCCCATTATATATATTGCCTGAGTAATTATTCACAACATCCTATTTACCCTTGAAAGTGTTCTGATTTGCAGGACAAGTAAAGGTCACCCTACCTCCAAACCTAAAGCTAGGTTTGTCCCTGCATTGGATGGGGTCATATATGATTCAGATGGATGTGGGTGCCTTCAGAGGAGTACACTGGCTGGGGCTGGTCCTTGGCACTTTGTGTTGGTGGTTATGTCTGTCTGATATTCTGTCTTCCTTTCCTTGTCCAACCGCCTCCCACCCCAATTCTGGGCCTGTGCCCTCTCTCCAGCTATCAGAACACTCCCCTCCTCCTCACTTCCCCTGTGGGGAAGGAGATGGTGGTAGGCCCTGGATGTGTGATCTCTCTCAGGGGTACTTGCATTTTAAGAGAGGAGCTTATGAAAACTTTGCTGATTCATAGGTAAAAATTATCAATGACACATCTTCAAGAATCTGGAGGGAGGTGGGTATTTGAAGGTGCACAGTCATTTGCATTAAAAAAAAAAAAAAAGAAAGAAACTTAAAACTATGCTGTTCCTAAACTAGCAAGTTATTTATATTGGAATTTCTGGCATAAGGAGTGGAGGTTTTGTCTCTGGAGAACAGTCTTAAGCTTGGGGGGTTGGGGTTTAACCTTCCATGATGTCATGGTTCATTTAAAGGGAGCCAAGGGGCTTCATGAACCCTGATACTGACTTTTGATACATCTGGACTCCTTCCAAGCAGATACTGTGGGAACTGACATTTCCCCCACCTCATCCTCACAGTTAGAAACCCAGGATCTTCCCAGCTGGTTGGCCACTTTGTATATTTACAGTGTATTTATTGTGCACCAAACACTGAACTGTCTTGGAGATGAAACTTCTGGTGTTGAGCTGATGTTATTTCAATGAGACATTTGGAGAGGACCAAGACACCGAGAATTTTTAGTAGCCTTGGAAAGAGGCTAAAATATCCAGCTTTGATAGACTCAGAAGAAATCTCCAAAGAAATCAAGGCGAGCTTTTGGTTGGGTGCCCTGCTCTCCTCTGGCCCTGAGATGCCTGTGGTTTCAGAGCTCTGCCTGGGTTGGAGCTGATGAAATGAGCTTTTTGTTCCAAATGTTCTCCCTCCCTCTTTGAGGAAGGTTTGGGACTTAGTTTTGGGATGTGTGTGTGTGTGCACGCATGCATGCTAGGGATGAGGATGACGTTGTGGTCTGATATTGCTGTTCACACAGCTTCTGATTTCAGATGAAAGGTGAAATTTCCCCTCCCCTCCTCCACCATGTAGGAGCTGGACTTTGACCCTTGGGTGGGAGAGGCTATTGTTTGTGTATCATCTCAGAAGGTCTCTTACCTGAAAGCTAGCCCGCCATATTCCCTGCTTTTGGATTTTTGCTATTATTGGTTCCACCTCATGCCTCCCTTCTGAGGGAGCACTGCCCCTACTGGTCGTGCTGCTGAGGCCATGTTCATTTCGTCCTCACCTGTCCTTTCTCATGGGGACTAGAACACTGGTATGTCATTACCCAAAAGCCAACTGCTCTAACTGCCCACAGATGCCATCAAAAACTGGGTGTCTCTTTATCACCAGGTACTAGTCTCTCTCCACAGTGGACACACAGACTTTATTTTCAAATCTGTGCTGGTCATGTGGTAGATGAACCCCCCAACCCTCATTGAGGTGGCCACAATTGCTTGTGAATACAGTCTTGCCAGTGGTGAGTCTGAAATCTGATCACAGTGATGAAATGGAATTGCCGCCCAAGGTTAGAAGCTGCTGAGACGCTACTTGGATGCTGATTTGTACTACAGAGAAGTCAGACTCGGAATTCTAAAGTATTTCTCATCAGTACCCAATGGCATCTCTCCATCTAAAAAGTTGCAGTATTATGCAAATGAAAGTGACCTCATTTCTGCTATGCAATAAGAATACTTACTTCTATTTCATGACATACCAGTTGCAACATCTCCTAAGATGCTTTTTGGTATCTGTTGTGTGATGTTTGTATATTCCTGAGCCAGATCCTTTCAAAGATTGCCTTTTTATAAAACTGAAGCTATAGCTTTCAGGCTAAAATTTTAATGTAGATATTTTTATAGGATAATTTTTCAGGATATTTGAATTGCTTTTTATTGTCCATGATAATGAAATATTGTGTTCTATACTATATGTCATTCATTCTTCAACATAGCCCATGCCTGTAGCTACCTTCCCTATATTTCTCATGCCCCCAAAACTGATTTTTCAGTAGCTTCAGGTAGAAAATACAATCACTGGTGTTTCTTGAAACCCTTAGGGATGGACGTTAAGCCAGACTCAGTACTCACTTACCCATCTGTGTCTGCTTTTTTGGAGTCTGCTTTCTGCAGTGGTCAGGCTGATTGGCCCATCTCCTGATGGTTCTCCCTGCCTGGCACTGAACTTGGCCCGCGGTTCATGGAGAAGCCCCTGAAAAAGGTCTGCCCTCCAGTCCATGCCCTCAGGAGTGTCCCAGGTCTATAGATCAGTCCTCATTCTCTTCTGTCTCCTTATTCTCTGAAGCTTCCAACAGCTTAAGGCCTTTGCTGCCAGGTGATGTCCCTTTTGGAAGCCTTTTGCCTGTGAACTTTAAAAGAGGATCACTCCAATGAGCCCTTTTAAGAATGTCAAATATGTGCTTCACAGATATTCACACTACACTTACAAAATTACTTGTTTTGTGAGCTGTGTCTATACTTCCGGCTCTCTTTTGTGTATCAATCTGCCATTAGTCTCATTTTTAAAAAACGTTATTTTTATTATTATTGGGACTGGTGCCATTCGAATTGCCTCCATGCTCCCCATTTGCACCTTGCTGGATCAGGCTGGGAGGTTGAACAAACTCATTCCTGCTAGCTGGAGTTTTTAAGTGTTTGCCTGGAGAAGCAAGGAGGTTGGAATGTATTTTATTTTAAGTGCACTATTCAGAGTCCTATGCCCCTCATGTTCAGCTGTGCTGACTGTCTGCTGACCAAACAGGAGAGCTGGCAGCACTTCCGACATTTGAGAATGGAAGAGGCTTCCTCCGTGGTGATGAGCACCACCTCAGAGCCCCTGTGCAGCCCCTGTCATGGGACTGACCTGCGGATCAGCCATGGCAGGAATGCATGGGGCTGTGGCATTTGGAGAAACAAATTGCTCTAGTGCTATGTTCTTGCCTTGGGTTATGAAATTTGAAGTTATTGCCCCTGTTCAGTGGCAATAAAGGACCCTTGTTCAACCTCTTGTTTAATTTGTATATCATGTGTAAAATATTTTCTTTGAAAGAATACTCATGGCACTGAATGTGTATGTCTGTGTGGGTGTGCTCTGTCTACGTGGCTGTCCAGAGACAGGCAGACTTGATCACTGACACCCTACAACAACATAGCCAAGGTCCTTGATCTGGTGTTTTCTGCTTGGACATAAGGGACTTTACATCTTATAAAAGAACACTTGTCACATGCGCGATCAGTTACAGTGCTAGCTGAATCAATAGCTCTTCAAATGTATTATTTCAACAGGAATCATGTTCTAGCTTCCCATACATGTTACTTTAATTTTAATAAAAGCTGAACTGTGAGAACCTTTTCTGTAATCCCGCCTCTCTTTATGTCTCAAATGTGAAAAGGAAATACATTCCTGTGTGTCTTCATATATAAAACTGTTTCTCTTTAAGATCTCCTGGGTAGGGACTGGGTTCCTTTGGTCTCTGTTCTCTTGGCTAAGAACAGTGCCAGACCTCCAGAGGGGTCCACAGAGGCCAGTCCCTCCAGTAGGTGTTTGGTGGTGTGGGCAGTTGCCCATTGAGTATTGTGAGATGGGCGTGCTGGTCTCAGGCACGGGGACAGGAGACACAGATTCAGTTGTAAATAAGCATTGATTTTTATTTGTTTTTATTTTTACTTTTATCCTCACCTGAGGAAATTTTATTATTGATTTTAGAGAAAGAGGAAGGGGGAGAGAGAAAGAGAAAAACATCGATGTGAGAGAGAAACATCAATCGGCTGCCTCACCAGGGATCAAACCTGCAACCTAGGTATGTGCCCTGACTGGGAATCAAACCCGCAACCTTTTGGTATACGGGACGATGCTCCAACCAACTAAGCCACCTGGCAAGGGCAATGAACATTGATTTTTAAAAGTTTGTTATACCTAGAGGTTTTGTGTTTTAGTAAATATATGAATATTAATTATATTTTATTAAATTTATACAACTATTAACTACATTGGTATATAAGATATCAACATATGTGAAATAATAATAATAGCTAACATTTATTAAGTACTTACTATGTGCCAGGCACTTTTCTATGTGCTTCACTTATTATCGATGTTCTAATCCTCATCACAGTCTTCTGAGTTACTGTTGTCTGCATTTTACAGATGAAGATATAGAATGCGGAGAGTTTAATCAACTTGCCTAAGGTAGGAATGGCTGCAAAGGGATGGAGCCACTCCAGAGTCTGTGTCTTTAATCTTCTGTCACTTCAGCCTTGAGGAGGTGAGGGGAGAAGGACGAAGGGTGTGCTGAGAAGCACGGAGGAGAGGAAGGCACCAAGGGCCCCTGGGAAGTGCAAACATGGTTTAAGAAAAACACTGAAGCCCAAGTTTGGACCAGTTGGGCCAAAAATGTCCCCCTCTTTTATTGCTGATAATCTTATTTTTTACTGTGATCATAGTAGCAGTAGCCACTATTGAGGGTGTACTTACTTTGTGCCAGACACCCTGCTAGATGCTGTGTAACTCAGCCTTTAATCCATACTCTCTGAGGGAGGCGGCACTGCCCCTTTGGAGGCTGGGTGTTTCCTGTTGGCTGCCCTGCCTTGCTGCGTTCTGGGCTCCTCCTCTCAATTAGCTGTGATTGCGAGGAGTCAGGGCTGGGCCTCACCAGGTGGGAGGTGAGCCTCTTATGAAGGAGGTTTGGCTGGGCTGCAGCTTCTCAAATCTGCCAGCTCAGGGTCCTGGGCTCCCACTCTGATGAACAAAGTGGATAGTCCCAGTCCCCTTCAGGATGTCAGTGGCTCTGCCCTATTCCAGGCGACAGCTGGACAACACAGAGGGGTCAGGATCAGCTTTAAGCTGGAGAGAATCAAGGGGTGAAAGCTTCTTGGCCAGATCCCTCCCCACATGTGAAAGAGTACGTTCTAAGCTCCAGAAACGCATGTTAATCTTCCTCCTTGGTGCCTAGCAGTCGGACACTCAGGGCATATTTACAGAAGGCAGAAAAGCAGGTGAGGAGGGGTCAGGTGCTGCCTTCTCCTCCACCTCCTCCCTGTTCCCCTGGGCTGGCCTCCTGCCATAGCTTCTGACCTTTTGCCCCATGCAGTGAATGGACAGTAGGAGGCACTTGCCCTTTGTATCTGCAGAACACTTAGCCTTTTCAGGACTCTGAGCCCCATAACATTCCTACAGGTGGCACGCAGGTAGGAATTAGCATTGTTTAGGGGCGGAGGAGGCCCAGAGAGGTGAATCCATTTATCTCAGTTTGTCATAAGTGAGCGTGGAGCAGACCCAGATGGAAACTACTGACTCTTATGACCCACAATTGAATTTGAGAATCAGCCTGTGAAGAGGACTGAGGCTGCAGTTGTTTTAATAAGCATAACAACGGGCATTTATTGTGCATTTACTGTGTGCTAGGCCCTGTGCTGAACACTTTAATTCCAGTTAATCCCCACAATACCAAGGCAGTTCACAGGATCACAGGGGCTAATTAATTGGCCCAAAGGCACAGAAAACCTTGAGAAGAGATGCAGCCCCACCCTCCTGTTGAGGCTGCTTGGCTGACTTGTGTGATCCTCACATCCCAGTGGGCTGTGCCTGTCGGGTGCATCCTGGAGCGAGGGGGTTGCCAATGTCTGGTTCCCGGGGGCAAGCAGTGAGGCAGAGCCCAGAGCCAGGCAGGAGCCATGCTCTGCCACCAGCCTGCTGTGAGCCCACCCGCTCTGGACCTGGCCACCTCGTCCTGCCTCCTCCGGGAGGGCCCTGGGGAGGGAATGGTGAGCTAGTGAGTGCTGTCAGCACACGCACCTTTCCTTCCCCTTTACCCCGCTGGCATGGTTTCCCTTTGCCCAGGGAAAGTCCCAGAGTGAGATCACATTTGGTAGTTTTTCTACCAACTTATTTTTCTGCAGTTTACAAATAGGATCTTTTGACCCAACTTGCTAGTTTGTGTTAATGTAAAGCCTTTTGTTTCTGTCTGCCAGGTGTGATTTTCTTTTCTTTTTTTTTTTTTTTAATGTGTTTTATTGATTATAATATTACATTTGTGCCAATTTCCCTTCCCTCTGCTCCCCTCCACCCGGTGGCCCCCCTCCCTCCAGTTGTCCCCCCCTTTTAGATCATGTCCATTAGTTGTGCATACAGTTCTTCTCAACCTCTCTCTGTCTATTCCATTCCCTCCTACCATGATCCTTAATTCCTATATCATCTCCCTCCCTCTCCCCATTCCCCCTCCCTGTTGACCTCCCCCCAATATGTTCCCCGTACCTATAGTTCTTTTTCCACTCTCGTTGCCTGTTTAGTTTTGCCAGGTGTGATTTTCACTGGGCAGTCTGCATTCTCCACTGGCCACCTACTTCTGCCCAGGGAGCCTATGCCATATGCTCCATGTCATGGCCCGTGGGAAGGGGCTCCTTGCTGGGACTTTACACATCATCTAGTCTAGCTCCTGTGTTTGCAGATGTGGAAGTCAGGCCTGGAACTGTAGACAGGCAGCTAGTTGTTGTTCATGGGCAGTTTCTAAGAGGCCTCTTAGTGCCTAACTAAGCAGAGCCAGGCTCCCCATGAGCCGGTGGAGGCTCTAGGCCCCTGCCTGCCTGCGGCATCTGAGGTTGCTCTGGGGCTGGGGAAGGAAGTGACTGCAGGCCTGAGGCCACAGCCCTCTGGGGTGGAACAGAAAGGAGGGGTGGTCCTGTCATGCAGGCCTAGTCTCTCTTGGACTCCTGTCCTGTGGTTACTCCAGCTTTGAAGGCTGCTCCAAGCTCTGGGTGGCTAGAGGCTCCGGCTCCTCCTTGGGGGGGTCAGAGTCCTCCACTGCCTGGGGCTGAAGGAAGCTTTGTTCACAGCTGTGTGATCTGCAGTGCAACACTTTCCTTCTCTGGGACTCAGATCCTCATCTGTGAACCGAGGACCCTTGTGTATGAGCATTTACTCATACTTGCAAGGTCCTAGTCTTACTCCCACTTGACTGGTGGGAAGATGAGGCTCAGTGAGGCCAAGCAACAGTGGGAGCCGGGGTCTGAACCTACGTCTTCCGAGGAAATAGTTCTTGACAACTGCGACACATTTTCACATGTTTAAGCTCTTAGGCCACTGGACCCTGCCAGTAAACACTCATGATAGATGATTTGATGAATCCTCTTAATTGTAAGCTCTGTGAGGACTGGAAAAGTTAGCTTTAGACCTTTTTCCTTCCCTTGTTTTCCTTCCCTTTCCATTTCCAGTTTCCAACTGCCTCTAGGAGAGACCCCACTGTCTTTCCCAGGATTGGAGATCTTTCATTTTCCCTTCACACACTATGTTCAACAAACAGCTATTCATCCAACAAAAATACATTCCGCATCTACAACGTGCATGGTGCTGGGTACTTGAGATGTAACTGCCACAAAGCAGGTGGTCCCTGTGGACATGGAGGTTAGTGTTGTAAGGGACACAGTTGGTAAACAGCAGGTACAGTACGGTGTGCTAGTGGGGCTGGGTTGAGGGAGGTGAGAAAAACATACCCATCCAGAGAGAGAGGCACAAACTCTCAGAGACCTGGGACAAAGGGTGTGAGCTTTACACAAAGCAAGAGAGACAGCGACCAAGAGAAGGAGACTGAGACACACACACAGAAACAGAGGGAGACAGAAACATAACGAGAAAGATAGACGCGCACACACATGGGCACACACACTGCCAGACAAGAGGGCCCACTCCTGCAGAAATATGGAGGCAGAGACCAGAGGGAGCCAGAATCGTTTCTTAAGGTGGCCGAAGGCAGGTCAGCCTAGGGCTACAGACTAGAAGCTTCAGGTCAGGAGGCTGGTTCAAGGCTGACCTCCAGTAAGGTGAATGTGTGGCTCTGAGCCAGTCTCTTTGCCTCTCAGTGTGGCATCCTCAGCTGTAAACTGAATGGTAACAGCAGTTTTGTGAGCTTATAGAGAAGATGATGTATGAAGGCCCCAAAACATAGAAGGCAGCCGCTCTATGTCCTGGGGGGGCTGAGCCAGGCAGAGTGGCCTCTAGAATGAGACCTGGTCTCCTGCAGTGACAGTCACCTCTGAGAATGTCCTGACTGCATATAGGTCACCACGAGCTAGGCATGTGAGTGGAGGGAAGAAAGACACAAGAACGGAGACAAATGCTTTGTCCCAGCTTTTGTCTGGGCTGGGTATACACCTAGGGTTTAATTTCTGAAGGAGGCCCCTAAGCAGACCAATGTGGAAGGGGCCTGGTTTCACAGGCATCCACTTGCTTTCCTTCTATGTGGCACAACTGTGTTCAAATCACTCTTGTTTGCTCCTTTCCTCTGGGTGGGATGGGGACATGTCTTGTGAGCATACCTTCTGCTCTAGGAGCAGGGCATCTTTCTGGCTTCAACCCCACTGACTCCAGGGAACATGGTATTCAGTAGGCATGTGTGTAACTTCATTACCCAACAGTCTCATTTGATTCTCAAAAAAGCCCATGAGGTAGCCAAGGCAGGTATTATTTTGTGCAGTGTGCCTCTACCTATTACAGATGGTGGTCACTTTCTCAACACAGTGGGTAGTGCATGAAAAACACTCTGCATGGTGCCTGCACATAGTGGGTGATTTGTTTAGTGGTAGTGAGTATTACTCTCATCATCCCTTTTCCAGATGGGGAAACAGGCTAGAAACAGGGTAAGCAACTCACTCAAATTCCCAGAGTCAGTAAGAGCTTGGACTTTCATCACCCAGGATTGTGCTTGGCTTCATATGGCAGCAGAATGACAGTAGTGGTTTAACCAGAGTGGGTTGCTTTGCCCACATAACCACGGATCCAGAGTTAGTCACTCCAGGGCTGGCAAAGAAGTTCCATGATGACATTGGAATTCAAGATCCTCCTATCTTTCTGCACTTCCATCCTTAGCATGTTGCAGGATAGATGTTCCACAATTATTTTCACATCTTCAAAAAGGCATGAAAAAGAGTGGAGGGGAATGTAGAAGAGGCAGGGCCTGTAACAGGAAAGTAAAACCCTTTGGAAACCCCTGGTAGAACACAATGTACATATCTAGAGCATCCCCAACTGCAAGGGAGTTGGAAGAGGTGGATACTTTTTACTGGGCACATTGCTGCTCCAAAGGGAGTTCCGCCTGGGAGAGAGGAGAGAATGGTTTTTGGGTTGGCAGCCAGTGATGTTGGCAGTCCCAGTTCCTGTTCCTGTTAGCCTCCTGACTCCGAGTGCCATGTGGCTCCCTCTACCAGTCACCATGGACTTGCCTTCTTGGATCCAAATTCCATGTCCTTTTGGTCCATTGTCTAGCATATGTCCCTGTAGTTACTTTGGTGGGACACTGACTATATGTATGTAGGGCTTCTTGTCCTTGAGGCTTAAGGATACTCATTGTGTGCTTGGCATCTGATGAGGGTATATAGAGAGGGGGGCCCCAGGACAGGGCTGGCAGGGAAGGCTTCCTTTCAGAGCCTCACTCAGCCATCCTTCTTCCTGTGTTGGCATCAAAGGTGGATGTCCCTCTTGCAGGGTGAGGGAGAAATGCTAAGCAATGGAGACCTTTTGGATCCTGTCTTTGAGGCTTTAGGGACAGCTCATTTACCAGCCATGGAAGTTTTCCTGAAGCACTGATTGAGGAGGCCTGTCAGCTGCAAGATCTATAACCTTTATCTTTAGACTGACCCATGTATGCAGCACCATAAATCCTTCTGAGCTGCAAACCAGGAGGTGGAGGCAGATGAGATTTGGCCTTGGCCTTTTGGAGGCAATTTCCCCAACTCCCTTGTCCTCCTGTCCTCCAGGACATCCTCACATTTAATGGTGGCCCATTGAGTGGTCTTTGACCTGTGCTGAGCTGAAGGAGGTCACAAAAATGATATTCACAGTCTGGTTGCCGTAGACTGCCCTAGGTCTGTTCTCAGCAGGTGAGGCTCCAACTCCAGCCCTGGCTATGGAGCGGAAGGGGAGAGTATCTGAGCTGAAGAGGTCTGGGCCTTCCGGCACGGGGCGCGGAGATGTGCGGCAGTCAGGAAGAACCAAGCAGGAGACCTAGTCTCAAAGTATGGTTTGACCGTATAGCATAATGATTAAGAGTCAGACTCTGAGCTGGACAGGTGGGTTTAACCTCTTGCCCACCAGTTACTAACAGTGTGACCCTGGGGATAAAACCAGGTCCTCCTCGACTCAGCACTGGGTGGCACTGCAGCAGGGAGGGGATCTGCTCTCAGAGAGCAGACAACCCTCCTAAGGGCCTGCTCTGGCTGGGGGCCTGACCTCCCCCTTCAAGCTGCAGCCTGGATCCGAGGTGAGGGGACCCAGCGGGGAAAGGCTGAGGCTACGGGGAACATTCCAAATGTATTTTTCAGACCCAGACCCATTATTGCAATGTAAGCTGACCTCCTATTTGGATAATTAGCTAAGGAATGGCCTGCCTTAGTGCTTGTGACATCTGCAGAGCCCTGAGAAGGAAGCCCATAAAGCCATCTCCAGGCAGCCAGGAGAGGCTCTATGCATATCCCAGAAAGGGTGGTTTCAATTCTAGCAGACTGTAGTGGAAATTTTCTGCTTGGGCCTGGGAAACTGCTAGACACCAGGATCCTGTGAATGCATGAGGATTAGTGAAGGTTAGCCCTGGTGAACCCAAGGAGGCCCAGGTGGAGATGGGTGGGATGGGCGAGAGAACTGGAATTTGCTGTGGTGCTGACTACACAGCACAGGGGTGCCGAAGTGGGCTCCAGACTCTGGGTGGCAGCCCTGGAGCCTTTCACTGCTGGCCTGGGGGCTCCTGTACATGGTCCCTAGTTAGTCACTGGTTTCTCTGAACTGCGTCTGTACAGTATATGTATTCAGTGCATATCAACTCATCCAATACATATTTATTGAGCTCTTTCTGGATGTCAGGCTCTGCATCAGCTCTAGAGTCATGGTGTAAATGAGAGGGTGCAAAGTAATGAAGGAATTATATAATACAGTATGGTACCCATAAGCATGGGGAAAGTACAGGGGCCTGTGAATGCACACAGAAGGGTCAGGGAAGAGTCCTGCTGTAAGTGATGATAAAGTAAGACCCTATTTTGAATGCATGAGGGATGTGAGCTGGGTAAAGAGAGAGTAGGAGGTACTAGGGAAAAAGGAAGAAGGAATAGCAAATGCAGTGGCCCAGAGGTAGAGAGGTGGCCTTTTTGAGAAAATCCAGTATGTCTGGGTTGTAGACTATAAGGGGAATGTACAGGATGAGGCTGGAGAGGTGTGAAGGGGCTAGGACTTGAAACCATGGGGAGGAGGTAATTCTCTTTCTTAAGGGCAATGGAAGAACACTGTAAGTGCCTTAGGCTGGATTCCCCATCCCCTCATGCCTAATTACTCTGAGGTGCTAAGCTATATGTGTGGAATGTCACTGGTGAGTGCTCTTAGCAATAACAGCCATGAAGGAGAGAGGGAAGCCAAGTGGGGCAGAGGGAGATGTTGAACGATAATGCGTTTGCAGCAGAGGCCTCAGCCAACCACCGGGGACGCTCTGGAGCTGGGATTACTTCTCAGTACTGTCCTGAGTTGACACCAAGGGGGACTAACTTTTGTATCTCTGCAAAAACCAATCATTGACAAAAAATAAAAAAAAAAGTAAATTGAACTTCATCAACATAAAAAACTTCTGTGCTTCAAATGCTACCATCAAGAAAGTGAAAGAACCCACAGAATGGGAGAAAATATTTTCAAATTGTATATTACAACTAAACATTAAAAACTAAATAGTCCAATTTAAAAACGGACAAAAGAGTTGAATAGAAAGTTTTTTTAAAAGCTATACAAATGGCTAATAAGCACATGAGAAGATGCTCAGCAGCATTAGCCATCAGGGAAATGCAAATCAGAACCACAGTGAGATGCCGCTTCACACTCACTAGCATGGCTATATTCAAAAAGACAAGAATAAGTATTGGCCAGGATGTGGAGAAATTGAGACACTTACACATTGTTCGTGAAATGTAAAATGGCACAACCTCTTTGTAAAACAGTCTGGTAGTTCTTCACAAAGTTAAACATAGAGTTACATATGACCCAGCAAGTTCACTCCCTTCAAAATTGAAAACATATGTCTGCACAAAAATTTGTACATGAATATTCTTAGCAGCATTATTCCTACTAGCCAAAGAGTAGAAACCTCAATGGTCATTAGCTGATGAATGGATAAGCATTGTAAAAAATGAAGTAATGATATATGCTACAACATGAATGAACCTTGAAAACATTATGCTAAGTGAAAGAAGACAAACACAAAATGTCACATTATATATGGTTTCATTTATATGAAATTCATTTATAAGCAATTCCATAGAGACATAAAGCAGATTAGTGGTTGCAAGAGGCTGAGAGGAGAGGGGAACAGGGAGTACTGCTACAGGGCATGAGGTGTCTGGAGTATATTTTGGGGGTGATGAAATGTTCTGGAAATAGTGATGATGGTTATACATCTTTGTGAATATATTAAACCCCACTGAATTGTACTTTAAAAAGTGAGCTTTTATGGAATGTGCATATAACTCAATGTAAAAGGTCATTTTATATGCATGCCCCTACCTCCCACCCGTAGGGGTCATATAACCTTGGGTGAAACAGCTCCCTATAGCAGACAGCAATTTCTGGGGAGGGGCTCAGCTGTGAGCCATTAGCAGAAGATGCCTTAGGGGGCTGGGGGAATGAGTGCCTCTGGGGATCTGGGTCACACACCGCAGGCTCCATTATAGAAGGCTTAAAGGGTGGACTGGCACAGGGTTCTACCTTAGTATGTAACCTTCATGACAACCCTAAGAGGCAGGCATTATTGTCCCCCCCTTTTCAGATAAGTGAACTGAAGCTCAGAGATGTTGAACAACTTGCACAGGGTCTTGGTAGCGAGTGGAAATTTGAGCAGGAATGTGAGCTCATATCTATCTGAGGCTGACGGCCCTGTTCTTTGTTGATTCTATACTATTTTGTGCTCACTCATTCACAGATTTATTCCTCTGAAAAATTAATTGGTTTGAAAGTAAGGACCATATCTGAATGTATCCTTGGCACTCACCACATGGTATAAAGAAGGTGTTCAGAAATGTTTGTTTAAGAGTTTTTGTAAGAAGTTCCCTTTCTAACTACCAAAGTCACCATGCCACCGCTAAC
Source organism: Furipterus horrens (assembly GCF_987537825.1). NCBI lineage: Eukaryota > Metazoa > Chordata > Mammalia > Chiroptera > Furipteridae > Furipterus > Furipterus horrens. The sequence continues at coordinate 76,053,106 of NW_028327180.1, forward strand.
ACTCAGCAAGGGTATTTTTCTCTAAGTCACAGGAAAAAATTAATGGAATGAAAAGAATGTCCTAATTTTTAAACCTTTTCTTTGTGGATGCAAATTTTTGATTATACTTTGAGAACTTGTTTGTACTGAAATCTAGTATCAGAAGGCACCTTATTTATCAAAACATTGTAGACTTCATCAATATTTCAGTTTTCTGTCAGATGCTCCCACACCTAAACACCTTCCCTGGAAGACATGGGGAGAGTTCTAGATTTCAAGGAAACTGAAGTCAGAGCTGATGGAGAGGCAATTTGATTTCTGTTTTCCCCAGTCCTCCCCAATGAAGCTGCGTCCTTGAGGCTGAAGGAGGAGCAGGGACATCATTATCCTCAACATATATGCCACCTAGTCCCCTTGTCGGGAGTGCTCTTTCAAGGCCCCAAGTTGCTGGCAGAGGTGGGAGGGGTGTTGATAGGTGCACCTGGTTGCCTTTGGTAGGTTTTCCTCCCTATGGGGAGATTGGGAGGAGGCGCATGCGTCGGGGAGGCTAGCTGGGAGACAGAGTGAGTACCTGAAAAGGTACTTTTCTGGCTATATGGCTGTAGGGTGATTTTCCAGAATCCAACAAGGACCCACTCAAGTCACTCTGCTTACTTTAGTCTGAAGTTTCATCCTTAGAGCTCAAAGAGGTTTTAATGCTATTAAACTGATAGAGTTTAATAACCCTGCCTGTCAGAGTTATCAGCTCAACAGCTGTTTCTCTCTGAGTGTGAATGCTTAAACATATTTTGAAAGGGAAGGAAAGCAAAGGGCACTGGAGACCTCAGTGGAGGCCAAGAGGGCAGGGAGGGGAGAACTGGGGACAGAATAGCATAGTGGTGAAGAATGAGACCGCAGGGACACCCCGTCTGGGGCACGATCCTGGCTCTGCTGCTTTTAGGCTGTGGCATGTTGGGCATAACCTCTCTGAGTTTGTTTCCTCATCTTTGAAATGAGAGTAATAATAGTCTTCAGCTCACAGGGTGGTTGGAAGGAATAAATGAAGCAAGCATAAATGGAAATACAGTCACAAAAACAAAGAAATTGCAGCCTCGGTTTCTCTAATAGTGTTCTGATGTTCCTCATGAGTTTCTCACGTGCAGGCTAAAATGGAGAGAAAACCCTTCAATTTTAGTTTAATATGGCGAATTTAGTGTTATTCAAACATTTAAACAATTCCTTTAGGGAGTTCTCAACCTCTCACATTGGTCTGGTTTCCTTTTCTGCTGCCCAGCACAGCATGTGAGAACATGAGGGGCTGGATCCTTGTGGCGGTGGAGATGTGCCCCTTGTCTAGTCAGTGTTCAGCTGCAGAGAGAGGCACATACAGCAGGATATTTAAAGGCTTATGACATTGTTGGGACCTGAGGCTGCACTGCCCTCAAAGCTGTGCTACAGACTAGGCTGCTGAGCATGCTGTCTCTGCCCAGGCAGGACGCTGCAGAGTCAGAAATGGCCGTCACAGCTTCTGGCCTGACGCAGGCCACCTCTGCCATAATCTACACCAGGAGCATGGGCACGACCCTCTCCCCAGAGCCTTAGAGCCCAGTCCCTCCTTTGCTTCAGTGCATCTCATCAGGAGAACCTAAATCGCACCCAAAAACTCTAACTGCAAGTAAGTTTGGGAAATGTAGTTTTTAGCTTTTCAGCCTCTGCACTGTAGAAGGGAGGATACTATGCCTATCGACTTATCAGTCCTCATTGTTTGCGACATTCCTTCCATTTGTCTACCCAACATCCATGTGTACCTTTCTTTCTGTATGTTTAAACAACCATGGCAACAGCTTGCTCCTTTTTATGCTAATGGAACTATCCTCTGCAAAAGTAAAATGTGCTTACCCTGTGTCCCTAAAGGGGAAGCCCTGGATTTCTTCAGTTGCTGCATCTCTAGGTGGCATTATTCCTTTTCTAGTTCAGTGACAATTTTGCCTTGATACCATATAACCTGAAGCCTAAACAAACAGTTAACCTCGATATATATTTAAGACTATGTAAGTAGTAAAAATAGAAAAAAGATATTTGGGGTGTATATGTTTGTATGTATACATGTTTGTATGTAGTGTATGTTATGTAACTTGCATGTATACACACATATACATTAGTTTTTGCTGCATAACAAAGTACCTCAAAACTTTGTGGTTTAAAACAATCACTATTTATTTTCTCTACCATTCTGTGGATTGCCTGGGCAGTTCTCCTAGTCTGGTGCAGTTTGCCTGGTCCCTGCTGGCATTGCTCATGCATCTGTGGTCCACTAGCAGGTCACTTAGTGCCTGGATGAGCTGGGATGACATCCCTCAAATATCTGGTGGTTGGCAGGTTGTTGGGGGGATGTCTCATTTCCCAGCCGGTTATCTTGGGCTTGTTCACATGGTAGTCTCAGAGTTTCAGGCACAGTAAGAGGTCAAGCCCTAAGAACAAACACTTCTCAAGTCTTTGTTTATATCACATTTGCTAATGTCCCATTGGCCAAAGCAAGTCACATGGCCAACCCTGACTTCAAGGGATAGAGAAATAGACTCTGTCTTTTGTTGGACCATCTTTACCATCTAGTGCAATACATATGTACACCAAGACAGATGATATGCAAGTCATAAAACAAGTCGCAATACATTTAAAAGGATTGAAATCATTAAGAGTATATCCTCTGACTATATTGGAAGTAAGCTAGGAATCAATAATAATAGCATACCTGGGGGGAAAAACAAATATGTGGAAATTAAACCAAAGTCTCTATCAGGCATAGAGGAGGCTGACAGGAGCCTGTTTTCACTTTTCTTCATCTCCATCTAGTCTTAATTTTTCCACAATAATGACAGAGATTTGGCAAATTTGTCAGCTAATGGCCCTTTATGCTCTTGGGTACAACCTGTTGTCACATTTGCAGATTTTTCCCCCCCAAATTTTCTAAGGACAACTGTAATCAAAGTCGTCGTCGTCGTCGTCGTCGGCAGCCGTCCGTCTCGAGAGACGATGGTGTAGCTTCTTAAGAGTCTATCTGCACCGCCGAGAATGGCTGTGCAGTCCGACTCGGGAGTGACATGGTATCTGTCTCCTCCCGTGTTGAATCGACATCTTGCGATGATGCTGAAGCTACAGAGCCTGGGCAGGGTAATATGGAGGGTCTGCTGTTGCCCATGCAGCAGACACCCCCTCTCTTCGCAGCTGAAGGGTCCAAGGGAAAGACGGAGTCGATACAGCTTGGGTTCAGGTGCGCCGCAGGAGTTACCGGTGTTGACTACAACGTCAAACCGCCTTAGGGACTCCGGCTCCGGATTTTCTGTCGGGGTTTACTCCCTTAGCCTTTCCCCTGAAGAGGTATGCCGCAAGGCAGCGGAGGTTTTTTGGAGTCAGAGTTTTCCTTCTGTAATCAAAGTAGCTATTTGTTAAGATAGTGTATTAGGATTCTCCAGAGAAACAGAATAAAAAATGATATCTATATCTATATATATATATATACATATGTATATATTTATCAAACATAGAAATTGGCTTATGTGGATATGGAGCCTGAGAAGTCCCATAGTTTCCTGGTGTGATTCAGTCTTAGTCCAAAGTATGAGAGTTGGGAGGGGCTATGGTGTGAATACCATTCTGGTTCCAAAAACTGAAAACCTGGAGCACCGAAGTCCAAATGGTTAGCTCAGCTCAGACAGAGAGTGACCCCCCACCCCTACTTTTTGTTCTATTCATGCCCTCAGTGGATTGGATGACTCCACTCACTCACATTGGTGAGTGTGATCTTCTTTACTGAGTCCACCAGTTAAAATGCTAATTTCTTTGGAGACACCCTCACAGACACACCCATACATAATGTTTAACGGCTGACTGGGCATCCCTTAGCCCAGGCAAGTTAACCATCACCGAGACTCCTCATCACGTCCCAATTGCCCAGACTTGGTTCTTGCATGTCGTCCTGAACTGCGCGTTTTCACCAAGCACTAAGCAGTGGACCATCACCCTCCTGAGCAGTGTCTCTCCTCAGGCCACCTTTCCCTGCTTTAACAATTGTTGGGCAGGATCTGGTCATTTTCCTTGGTCTTCCTAAGTAGCTGGAAAATTAGCATAGAATCTAGTGATATCAAAAACATATGAGAGCCCTCAGGAATCCTATGCTGAGCCCAAGGCAGACATCATTGGTCCATTAGGACATGGTCTCCCTGACCCCTACTGGACAAGGTACCAGGCAGCCCTTGCTAATCAATCTGAGTTGGCACCAGTGATGAACCTGATTTGTCACCTAATTTTTAAGCACTTTTCCTGTGTTTCTTTGCTTGGGGCATCCCTAATATATTCTGATAATCCAGGTATGGAGTGGCAGACAGAAAATCATATGGCTTAGCAATATGCTACAGGTGTCAAAAGTGCATAACAAGAACAAGTCGTGGCTCCTCCCCCCAATAGTGTAAAACTTGCAGGGTTTCTCAAGTTGGAAGAATTTTTTTTTTAATTACTGTAAGCAGTGTTATGCAGGGGAGACTTAATACCAAACAGTGCCCTCCCCAAAGCATTTTGTTTTTCCACTTAAAAAGCTATCTTCCTGCTTTTTTATATAGTATATTTTATTAATTATGCTGTTACAGTTGTCCTAATTTTTTTCCTTTTGCTCCCCTCGGTCCAGTATCCCCCCTCCCCCCAGCGATCCCACCACCCTTAGTTCATGTCCATGGGTCGCGCATATAAATACTTTGGCTTCATCCTTTCCTATATTATTCTTAACTTCCCCCTGTCTGTTTTGTACCAACCAGTTATGCTTCTTAGTCCCTGCACCATTTCCCCATTTCTCCCCCTTCTCCTTCCCAGCTGACAACCCTCCAAATGATCCCTATACCTTTGATTCTGTTCCTGTTCTGGTTGTTTGCTTAGTTTATTTTTGTTTTTACTTTTTAGATTTAGTTGTTGATAGTTGTGAGTTTGTTGTCATTTTAGTGTTCATAGTTTTGATCTTCCTCTTTTTCTTAAATAAGCCCCTTTAACATTTCATATAATAACGGCTTGGTGATGATGAACTCTTAGCTTTACCTTGTCTGGGGAGCACTTCATCTGCCCTTCCATTCTAAATGATAGCTTTGCTAGATAGAGTCATCTTGGTTGTAGGTCCTTGCTTTTCATCACTTTGAATATTTCTTGCCAGTCCCTTCTTGCCTGCAAAGTTTCTTTTCAGAAATCAGCTGATAGTCTTATAGGCACCCCTTTGTAGGTAACTCTCTGCTTTTCTCTTGCTGTTTTTAAGATTCTCTCTTTATCTTGAAACTTTGGGATTTTAATTATGATGTGTCTTGGTGTGGTCCTCTTTGGGTTTAGCTTGTTTGGGACTCTCTGCTACCTGGACTTGTATGTCTGTTGCTTTTGCCAAATTAGGAAAGTTTTCCTTCATTATTTTTTGAATTTCTTCTGCATGCTAGGCACTCCCCTGAATGGTTTATCTGCATCAGCTCATTTACTCCTCACAACAGTTCTGACAGCCTAGTATTAGTAGCCCCTTTAACTGCTGGTGAAATGACCTAGAGAGGCCAAGTAATTTGTTCAAAATTACACAGCTAGGAAATGGAAGAATTAGGATTTGAATTCAGGTCTTTCTGGCATCAAAGCCTTAACTAACACTTTCCCTGGCCTCTCTCTGAGGGAACATGGTCCTTTTGGATGTGGGGCTTGTAGCTCCCTCTGCCATTCTTCTTGCTTTTCACCTACCTTCTTTTGCTTAAATGAAGTCACATGTTTTTCAATATCTCTCTCTTCCTCCCTCTCCTGTTAGGCTGCAAAGGCTGGATGTTCCTCAAACAGTACTTTTCATCCCAGGGACCCAGCTTAAAATGCAGGAGTCCCAGGGCAGAGAAAATGGCCTGAGAGCTAAGTAAGTGATGGCATCAGGTACCTTTGGGAGAGGAGAATTGAGAGAGGCCTGAGGAAACTTAAGAGGGCAAGGGAGGAATTGGAATGGAGGAGGCAGAGTAGAAAAGTCGTTTGCCTCTTTCTGTTAACCTTGCAGTCTTCAGGCCTTAGACCTAGAGGTTTATTCACTGTCTATCCAGTCACCAAGTCCTCCCTGGAGCACCGGTTGTGTGCTAAGTCCTCCTGAGCCTTGACTCCAGGAAATCTGTTCAGGGTGTGCAGGGAAGCCTGCTGCTGTGGGTGAGGTGTGTTTCGGGTAAGAGGGGCAGGCAGCAGCACAGGAGGAAAGCTCCTGCTGGCACCAGAGCATACTGGAGCTTCAGGCCACACTCATTGTCTTTCCTCTCTGCTCTTTGACTAGTGTGAATACCAATCATCCTCCTTTTTGAGGCTCAGGTGAATCGTTAAACACCATGAAATAAGTAAATTTCTGGTGCTCTTCACTGCCTGGTAAGAAACTGACCCATCACAGACCAAATCCTGCAGGCCAGGCAGTATATGATGGAGACTTTTTGGAGACTTGGTTTAGGACTCACACTGAACACTCCTATTTGATTTTTCTGCCTGTAGTGTCTTAATATGTATGTAAATATTTCATCGGAGGTCATGTGTGAAAATAGTTGTACTTTGGTTTCAACTGCTTTAGAGGAGGAGGAGAGAGTGAAAATATCCTCTTGGTGCTGTCAAAGTGACTAGTGTGTGTCCCTGTCCCTGTGTTTCAAAGTAACACTGCCTCAAGCATAGGTTGAAAATAAAGAAAAGTATCTCCAGCCTTTTTGCGGGGCTAAGACAGAAACTTAATTTTCTTTACAGGCAGGCCTCATTTTTTTTTGTGCTTTGCTTTATTGTGCTTCAGAGATGTTATGTTTTTATACAAATTGAAGACAAGACCCTCCACCAGCACAGATTACAACTAACTTTATTGCTGTGCTCAGGAACTGAACCCACAATTCCAAGTATGCCTGTATGCACATACTGCTCAGTTTCTTTTACTCTAGCCTTGAAGGAGACTTGCATATGGTTTGCTCAGCAGAATTCAGTTCCGGAGGCACTCTCAGCACTGCCTTCCCTCTTTTCCCACAAGCCCCATCTCCTACCTTTTTCTACTTTCAGCCCACTGAGGTCCAATCATACATGGATCTGCCTCTGGGCCCACTCCGTGTATGGACCCCAAACCAGATGGAAAGCTTCAACCTACTGAACAGGACCCAGCTGCAAAGGACAAAGCAGCGGCTGCTGTCTCTTGTGATGCTGGTTGTTCTGAATTCCTTGAGGCCTGACACAGCTTGGTTTTGGCTTCCTTGGTGTTGGTCAGGCTCTCTCTGCCTTCCTGTTGTGTGCCCACTCGCTTGGCATATAGTGGTAGCCCTGGCTCCTGTGTTATCCTGCAGAGAAAAACAGAGGCAGGACAGGGCAGTGTGGCTTCTGCATTCCCACATCGTTGCCTCCCTGTGAACCCTGTGCTGATAATTCCAACACAGTTTAAAAAAAACAAATACAAAACACTGTCTTGAACTGCAGCAGAGAGGAAGAGTGCTCCCAAGGTCTCATCATAACTTGGTTTTATTACAAGACTTTTTATTTTGATGGCAACAATATTCTTTTTATGGAAGAAATTATTTTCAAATTATTTAATTCTACTTTTTTTCTCTGGGAGACCTTGGGATATATTGCTGCAGTCTGTACAGATTGCCAGCAAATAGTGGGCCTGTCTATCATTTGAATCATTATCACACAGAGACATATTTGGAGAGAGAGAAGGATGTCGTTACCACAGAGACCATTGTTCCCTAAAATAATCCAGAAATATCTGTGCTTTCTGGAGCAGCAGCACTCAGGTGCTCTTCTCACTCCAAAGGAAAATATTATCAGCCTACAAAGAGGAAGGTTCCTGTCAGGGATTGTTCTGAAGAAGACAGACTCAACTGTCTTTCTCAGCATCTGTGTTACCATGAACTGTAGATCCTGGGCAGAGTATTCATTTTAGTTATAAAAAAAAAAAAAAGAAAGGTTTTTTTTTTTTGGGCCTGGAATGTAGTAAGCATTAAAAATAGTAGTAGTTGTTATTGATACTAACAAAGCCGCTGAGTAAGCTGGCTCAGTGAAGCCTGGGGAGAAGGCCCCTCAGGGGTATGACTCAGCCTGGCTTCGCCAGCACAGGTTGCACCATGGTCCCCAGGTCCCAACCAGAAGTAGCCCTAGAGGAAGATACAGTTTCGTGAGGACCTGAGACCAAGGCTTCCTGAGCTTCGATGGCTTTTCCAGCCAGGGTCAGGAGCTGAGCACGTGAGGACTGCTGTGGCCTCCTGGAGGAGTGCACTTTGTGGGACACTGTGCTGACTGGTTGGGGAGTATGAGGTGGCCTGGGGAGAGGGTTGAGACAGCTGCTGGGGAACTGTAGGAAACTGTACCAGGGCACCACACAGACACGCAGAAACAGGAAGGGGAGGTAGTCGTGTCCAGCTCAGGTCCTTGAAGTAGCTCTCCAATGCCGGGTCTGGATTGTCCTCCCTAACCTCACTTGTCTACCTGACTGTGGTGTTTCCTCCCAGCAGCCTTTGCTTTCTATCCTCCTCTCCCCAGCAAGGTTGACTGATACCTCCTATGTGTCCCTAAGCTTCCGTGTGCAGATGTTTGGCCAGACACCCTGACCTGGAATTGCAATATCTGTTTACACTACATGTTCATCTTTGAGGGCAGAGTCTAGCACAGTGTCTGGCTTAGAATATGGTCTTAATAAATAAATGGTAAAATACTCATTGGTGTGCTTCATACAGAAAGATGAAGGTGTGAAACGATGGAGTGTGCAGTGGATCGGGGTTCAGTTCTTCTTGGAGCAGCGCTCACTGGCTGTGTAGCCTTGAATAAATCACTTTGTCTTTCTGAGTCTCCATTCCCACATGAATTGCATAAAAAGAGTGATTGCAAAGGGCTCTGGTGAGACTCCAATGGGCTCAAGATTATGCTGGCCAGGCGGATGGCTGGTGCTTAGCCCTGTTCTCCTCCGTGTGGATGTGGACATACCCACATCCAGAAAGGTTTCTTTTTTTTTTTTTTTTCATTTCAAGTTTTTAATGAAAGTTGTATAGAAGATTACATTATTCCTGCATCTTCTTAATTGTTTCTTCCTTGTATTTGCCCTTTTCCTTTCCTACTTGGTGAGATTTGGCTTTACATTCAAGGATCTTTTTGCGGTCTTTGTCCAGTTTTAGCCTGGTAATAACCACCTTGCTGGGGTGAATGCCCACGTGAACAGTTGACCATTAGCTTTTTCCCGTTGTACTCGTTCAATGTAGATGACGTATTTCTTTCTATAAACCTGGACTACTTTGTCAATCTGCTGCCCTTTGTAATGTCCTCGTACAACCTGAACTTCATCATCCTTTCGGATGGGCATGGATTGACCATTGTACTTCTGTCTCAGCTCTTTGGAAAGAGGAGAAGACATAATCTTCCTGCGAATGTGGGAAGGTGCATTGAAATGCCTTTTACGGTTCTTGCTCCAGTCAGAAGTCACAAAGGGATTGAACTTCATTTTGACCGCTGGCGCCTCAGCGATGGCCACAAAAGGGAAGAGAGCCAGAAAGGTTTCTTGGCAACACTAACATGGTCAATGTCATTCGCGCCAGATGGATGAGCCCTTCCCCAGCATAGAAGGGTCTGTGCCAGGCATTACCTGCATTGTCTTGTCCAATTCTAGCAGCAGCCCTGTGCAGTGAATACTGTTACTGTCATTTCCATTTTGCAGATGGGGAAAGTGTGGCTCAGAAAGGGTCAGTGATTTTCTCAAGGTTCCTAAGGTTGGGATCCCAGTGGTCTGACTATAAGGCCTTACTCTCAACTACCACGCTCCACTGTCCCTCTGTGCCTTGGAGGAAACAGAAGGCAGTGGGATGATGCTAGGTTAGATCTCCCTGCCAAAGGCCCAGAGGGGTAATGGTGTTGGCTCTGGAGACAGGTGGAGAGGGGGTAGGGAGAGTCATCAGCCTCAGTGGGATTTGGGGTTCCAGGGCTGGTCCTTTCTGAGGTGTGAACCCCAATGACCTCACACTGCCCAATGCCCAGGGCCTTGGCTTTCAGTTCCAAGGTTGTTTCCCTGTTTCAACCCAGCAGGCAACAGGGGCTTGCTGTCTTGCAGATGACTATCATCTCATTCTCATTGCAGAAGAGGACACTGCCTGCCCTCCCTCCATTCCTCTGGCCCCTGGCACTCTTAGGCAAAAGTTCCTTGAGTTTTGGGCAAGGGGGACCAGTGGGAGGTTTAACAAGGTAGTAAAGGGTGAATCAGAAGTCAAACAGCCGTTTTTTTGTTTTGTTTTTTTTTTTTAAATAAAAAACTCCCTCTTTAATCAAGGCTTTAAACATGAAACAGATTTCTTGAAAAAAATGGAAAGTTTCCAATACATTGAAACGTAAATCGCCATACATACAACACCTGGCAGAGGAAAAAAAACAAAAAACAAACAGTAAGTTCACACAATCCCTGTAACAGCCATAGTCTTATTCTCAGATGCTTCCTCTAAGTGTGTTTTGCTGGATACAGAGCTCACCATGGTTTCTGAGGTCATACTCAGCAGAGGCTGCAGCCCAAAGAGCACTCCTCTGGCTGGGTCATGGTGCTGTTGGCTCTGCTCAAGAAGCAAAGCAGTCACTTCTAGTTGAGTCTTTTTGAATTGTTTAAACATTCTGAGTCTCAGGTCCATCATATATGTAACTGGAATAATACTACTTATCTGGTTCCCAATAGATGCTCCATAAATTGTAGCAATTACTATCACTAGTAGGTTATGATGGAACCAGCAGCCCTGGGGTGGGTGTGGAGGTAGAGGGAACAGGGAGCAGCTCTGTGAGCAGTCAGTGGGGATGGGTTTGTGCAATGCTCGGGGCTGGTCCAAAAGTGGGGAGCGACCTGGCCCCCGGCTGTTGTCTCCGCCAGGCATGGCGCCTTCCTGGGTGGAGTCATCACCCTCTCTCTTCTTCCTGGATTCTAGCATTTGATAAAAGCAGATCTGTCTGTTGCTCCTCCCTAGAAAAGCTGAGATGAGATAAAGGATGGCACTTAGAAATGACTGGGTATATATTTCTAATAGTATCAGGATTTTTCTTAAATTAGAAAGCATTTATTTGGAATTTGGACTGGGTTTGCGTTGGGTTTCCCGCCTCTTGACATCTTAAGTTTCTCCCTTTGGTGAAGCATATTGGCAACATACTTCCTTTTCCTCTGCTTCTCATCTCTTTCCTTTCAAAACCTGGGGTAAGGACTGACATTTAGCTCTCAGTGGGGAGGGTTCCCACGTAAGGGAGCAAGCTGAGGGAGCAGATATGTAGAGCTTCCCTTGGCTTTCTCCAAATGTGTGTGTGTGTGTGTGTGGACTTTGGAGAGGCTGAGACCTCAGGTACCCCCATTCCTAGGACTCACTGTTGGGGCATAGCCCTTGGAGCTGCTGCAAGGGCTAGGTGGGAAGGTATTGGGTCCCCTGTCCTGTTTATAACTCCCCCACCCCAATCCTGGCCGAAATGTCACCCAACTCAGTGCACATCTCACCACCTCAACCTGCCACTCTCTCTGGGCCACTCGGTGCTCTTACGGGAATGGAAGCGTTAGTCTCATAACTAATCTCCCTTCCGCAAGCCGCTATCCCTTTTCTGTACAACAGCAGTGTGGCTTTTCCAGAATGGGAAGTTGCTCTTACCTCTTGCCAGCTTAGTGACTTCCCGTGGTACTTGCAAGGTAGTAACACCCTGAGCACAGCCCCTCTGCGCTCAGTGTGAGGCCCTGCTGGTCTCTCTAGGCCCATCTTGTCTCACTCACTTCATCACGATTTTCTGCATCAGCCTTCCTTCAGCTCCGTGGACTTCAGGGCTTTGCGTATGCTGTTCCCTCATCCTGTAATGCTTTCCCCTCTTCTACACGTTCTTGCTTTGACAAATTTCTATTTCTCTCATGCTTCTGCTTAAAAGTCTTCAGTTAGGCCTGCCACAACCTTGTTGAACTAAATGAAGAAACTGGGTCACAGCAAAGCAAAATGATTTGCATAGGCTTCAGTTTCCTCATCTATGAAACTGTAGGATTGAACTTGACCATCTCTAAGAATCTATGATTCCAAGAACAGCCAAGAAACCATCCCACCATGCAGTGAAGGGCAACACCTGAGTCTTGTCTCCCATGCTCACCTCTACTACCATCGCCACCAGCTCTCTCCTTAGTGGGCAGCATCCAACCCCCATTATCTGAAGCCCTCCCAGGCCAAAAAGGGAGGACTGTCCTCTGAGAAGCAAGAGACCCAGTGGAAGTTTCTTTTATCCCTCTCTGGGTAAAATATCCCTGTGGTTCTCAGCATACAGCCCAGACCCACAGATTCCCATGGAAATGTGGCTCCCAGCCAGGCAACCCCATATGCTGAGGGGGAGGCCCCCATACACACCACCAGAACAAACTTCCTAAGAGCCCCACGGAGCCACAGCTTTCTGCAGGCTTCCCCACAGCCCACTTGCCTCGGCTCTGCACTCCTCACAGCAGGAACCCATTGCCCTCGAGACCCAGCCACACTGCAGAAGGGATTTAGGGAAGTGTCTGGCCCACCCAGGCAGGTGTGAGGACTTGCTGTATGCAGGGGTCCAGCACAGTACTTGGTTTTCAAATTTAATTCCCTTAACTTTACACATGCTGCTCCATGGTTTGCTCGATTTCTTTTCCTGAGTCGAGGTGTTAGGGACTTTAGGGAGGGATTACTAATATAATTTGTGTGTTTGTGTGCACATGTGTATGTGTGTAATAAAGAGCTTTAATACCAGAAACTCAAAAGCCCTAATTTGAATCTTTGTCATTACTGTTGGGAACCTACCTCCCCCCCACCCCCCAAAACTTGGGCGAATCACAGAACTTCTGGGGAACTCAGCTGACATCCTCGGACTGGTATAAAACTTCAGTAGACTCTTGTGCACTAAAGAGCTTCACACACAGTGTACAAAATGCCCAGCAAGTGGCAGCACCATCCCTCCCTCTTCTCTCTGTTGTCTCTTGTATGCCCTACAGTGGATTTTTCTGCCAGAGGAATGAATTCTTAGGGAATGAGTGATGAGTGGAAATATGAGTTAGAGTTCGATCTGGTCCTTTGAGTGAATCTCAGAATATGCAAAGGGCATGAGCTGGCCTAATTGATTTCTACCTGCAGGTTTTCTCCCCCTTCCTCTTCCCTCTGCCCTGATTTGTGTGAAAGCTGGTCCTTCTTTCCTATATTTTAATTCTGGCAATGATCTATATAACCTTGAGTGAGCAGCTTCTGAACTGGCTGTAGAGAATTTCAGACTTACCAGATGAGAATCTAATTCTGATTCATAAAAGCCAAGGGTTGAATTCCATCACAGTAGAGACAAGGCTCTGGTTTATTTGCAGGAAAAGGGGGAAATTTAATCTGATACATTTGATGAGGTTCTTTTTAAAAACAGCCATGGTAATTGTATCTTTCTTATGTACAGTTAATCACATCTTTATAATATTTTTCCTGTAACAAATTTTGTTCTTATATCTTCCAGGTATCCTTTGTAAATTCATCTCTTCTTCCTTATTAACATGTTCATTAATCCTCAAACACTTATCATGCATCATTAATCAGGTTAGAGAATTAACAAAAGTTGGAATTTTGAGCAATTGCAGTTATCGGAAGGTAAAATTATGAAATACAGAATTTCAGTCTGGTGATGGCTTCATTGCCTAGCCTGGGTTTTGAGAGTGAGAAAGCTAAGAGTGAAGGGTAACTTGAGTTCAGTTTTCTTGCTGGGTATTGGAGCTCTGAGCCTAGACCCTGGGGCCCTGAAGGTAAAGGAGGTATATTCTTGCTGGCTTCAAAACGTGTTTGTCTTAAGAAGGGTGTTCCTGAAAGTAGCCATCTCAGGGTCCCTGTTAGGGTCCTGGATTCAAAAGCAATTATTTAAAAGTCTTGTTATCTTGTTAAGTCCTCTTGAAGTTCTAATACTTAGTTTATTTATGCATAAGATACAAGTGTTAATAATAACATTCATTTTAATGAATGTTGTCATTTATTAAATAAATATTTACTTTGAGCCAAATTCTGCTCAGCACGTCCCATGTACAATCTTATGTGATCCTCAAATGAACTCACAGAGAGAGAGGTGTGAGTTATGTCCCTGTTCAGCAGATGAGAAGATTGGGGTGCAGAGAAGGTAAGTAGCTTGCTCATGGACACATGGACAGTGAGCGCTGGAGCCAGAGCGACCACAGTGTGATAGGATAGGCACTGCGTTGGCATCAGAGCCTTGGAAACCAGCCTTGACTACACACCAATTCTGTGATCTTGAAAGTCACCTAACCTCTCTGGGTTTCAGGGTTTTATTGTTGTTTGCTTGTAAAACAGAGTGTTGGAGACACATGGAATTTATTCAGTTCTTTTCTATCTCTGACATTCTGGAATACTGAGAAGTTATATTGAGAATAAAAAGGGCCATTGATGTGGACTGAATAGAATTATCTCTCATGTGGAATGCTTCATCTGGCCTTGATTTCTCCCTGTGACCCCTCTGTATTGGTGCCTGTGATTACTTTGCTAGGACATCCTTACCCAACTCTGAGCAGTTCTCAGCTATCTCACACCCCAAGCCCCTTGAACATTGCCCTCAGTTTTTCATATTTTCCTCATGCACCCTGAAACCCAGACAACATGTAAAAACCAGGCCAAGAGCAATAATTCCACTTGTTGGTATTGAGGAGTGTGCCAATTTTATGTAATTCCTTGTAGCAGAGTGAGGATACATTAAGGGTTCAAGTGTTTTGAAAGTAAGCTATGAAGAGTTATTATCTGCTGAAAGAGCTGGCAGTTTGTCAACTCTCAGCGGCTGAGTGGCTGAGCATACTTTGTGTGGTGTGGGCTCTCAGAGTTGGTCTCAGAGACGTACGGGCAGGGGAGGAGGGGACTCAGCGGGGAGTGCAACCCCACCTCTCAGAGAGAAAAGTAATTTAGTTGTTGGAGTTGTAATAGGACTTTCACAAGAACTTGAAAGAAGCTATGTAAATTGTGATGCATAGGTCTCAGTTTACATCAACATGTAAAATAAAAACAATGAAAACTTTGGTATAACACAACTTAATCATATCATCTCCACCTATCTGCTGTTTCTCATCCAGCCCCAAGAATTAATTTACTTGTATCAACACCAGTAAATCTCAGCATCACTGGGTATTCTTGATCAATTTCTTACTTTGCTTCAGTAGTTTTGAAACTCATATTTCAATTATGACTGTTGTTGGCTTCTTGGTAACTACAGTTCTTTGAAAGACACAACAAAATGAAGCATTTGTTTTTTTCCTCTCTTCTTTCCCCTCCCATCCCCTCCCATCCTTCTCTCTCACCACTGTCATTACCGTCATATTTAAAGAAAATTTGTGGAAGAGATTGCTCAGTAATTACCACTGTCCCAGGTTAGGTGAAAAAAACCTTGATTTTGGTAAGCAGGATCAGAACCATGGATAGCACCCACCAACGCACATACTTTAATTTAAAGTCCTCTTAAAAGAGATAAAATACAAAAAAAAAAAAAAAAAAAAAAAAGAGATAAAATACATTTAACAGTATCATCTTAGGGCAGGATTCAAAATTGTAGAAAAAAATTTATGTATCCATTTAGAAATTACAGAGTTGAAAGTGGACTACTATGTCCCCCGTTGTTTTGGGAAATATAACATTTTGTTTTTTTGCCCCAGCCCAAATTTGTGGCAGAAAGCTAATTATTGCTAGCTTTGAGCAGGGAGTGAGAATGCAGTGCCTGATGAGACTGAAAAAGAAGAAAAAGCCGAGATGACTCTGACCAGAGGTTATGAGACTGGAGTTGGGGCTGTGCATTCCTTAGTGGGGAGCAGTGAGTGGTTTGTCTGTGGGTGCCGGTCAGCCTGCCTAGAGGGAGATCTGTGAGCATTTATAGCAGTAATGGGTAGGAGACTGGTATATGTTTTGCTCTCATAGGAATTGAGCATCAAATGATATGAAATTGGCTGCCATTCTTTTGCTGCCATTAGCCCATGTAGTTTAGAGAGTGTCACAGAGCTAGGAGAGCTATAATCTGAATATCAAGAACACCACCCAGAAGTAAGGAATAATCCAAAGGGGTAGAGAACTTTTTCCCAAGCAGTCAAGATTAGGGGAGGCCCTGTGTTGGGGGGCAAAGGCTGACAGGCTTTATTGCCCAGAAGAACTGGTTCTAGCATAGATGATAAAGTAGACAGAGGCACAAGGATATTATAAGGACCATGTAATATCAGAGATTCCAAAAACATTTAATTATTAATGATTTTACTTATATTTTAAATAGGTGGCACATGCAGAAGATGTGTGATGTTTTCACTGCCATGCAGGATCATTTAATGTTTAGATATTTTAATTTGTCAGTCTGATATTTAATGGCATCTGGGTTTTGTGTCATATTTTTAAAAACCTTTGACTTTATAGAAATTATAAAATTAAGATTATAAAAATATATATGGCCATATATTTTGTCATGTAATTTTATTTTATTTTTAACTTTTTTACATTTTGATTAGATATAATTTTTACATTGTTCTTTTTTATTGTATTTTTTCTATTATCATTTATCTTTCTTAAACCCTCCTACCCACCACCATCACCACACTGTTGTCCATGTCCATGAGTCCTTTTTCCTTGTCAAGTTATTTTATAGTTTTATCTTTTTAAGTGTTATGAAATTTTCAAGTAAGTCTCTCTCCTTTTTTCTTTCTTCCAGCCATCCACTTTTCCTACCCAAAGGCAAGTATTGTTACTGATTTCCTTTGAATCCTTCATGAGCTACTCTATGCATGTAAATGTATATACATGCCATACTCTCTCTTTAAACACAAGTTAGCCTGCTGAACATACCCTAATCTTACACTTTTAAAAAATGTCTTTGAGGTAGTTTTGTATCAGTACACATCATGTTGCCTCAGTCTTTACAGAGTTCAAAGATCTTTGGACAAGTGATTGTATTCAGGTTTCTGTGAGGTAACTAGGCAGACACTCCTGTGATACAGATGAGGAAAGTGAGTTATCAAGAGATTCTGTGATTTGTCCAACTTTTATTCTCCCCAAAAGTAGCAGGAATGGGATTTAAGCCCAGGTCTTGTGGTTTCAGTGCTAAAGGTCTCCTATTACACACAAAAATTATACCAGATGTTTCCCAGAAAGCTTTCTGTCAGTTTATTCTGTTAGAGTTGAATTCTTTCAGTTTTCATTTGTTTTTATTTTACTCAAATCTGTATTGTTAGTAATTGTCTATCAGTACATTTTACATAGAATTAATTTCTCATCTTCAGGCTTCTGTTGTTGCTATTGATAAGCCAGCTTGTTGATCTAACTAATTACTCTTTGCCATTTCCCTCTGAGTGTCTTTATGGGCTGCACTTGTACCATGTATTAGGTGACATTGTTTTTACTTGTCTTTCTTGGGATTTGTTGGGCTTCTTGACTCTTTGGATTAGTATCTTCTATATGTTCTGGAAAATTATCTCCAAATTTAGCCTCTGACCCATTTTCTCTTCTCTCCTACTTTTGGAACTGATTAAACTTGTTAGAGTTTTTCATTCTATCCTTCATGTCTCTTTGTTTTAGTAACAGCTTTATTGAGATATAGTTCACATACAATACAATTCACCAATTTAAATGATATGTCGGTGATTTCTTAGTATATCCACAGAATTGAGAGACCATGACTAAGTCAATGTTAAAACTTTAGTCACCTCAGAAAGAAAGCCCATGCCCTTTAGCTGTATGTCCCAATACCCTGTTACACTAGTTATGGATTGAATGTGTGGGTTTCCCTTCCCCAAAATTCACATGTTGAAATATAATCTTCAGTGTGATTGGTATTTGGAGGTAGAACTTTTAATTAGGAAATTAGATCATGAGGATGAAGTCCTCAAAATGTGATTAGTGACCTTATAAGAAGAGGCCAAAGAGTTAGCTCTCTCTTGTTCAGTTTTCTGAGGATACAATGAGAAGTCAGCCATCTGAAACCCAGCAAAGGGGCCTCATTAGAACATGACAGTGCTGGCAGTCCAATCACAGGCTTCTAGCTTCCAGAACTGTGAGAAATAAATGTCTGTTGTTTATAAGCCACCAAGCCTATGGTACTTTGGTTGTAGAAGCCTAAACTTACTAAGATGCCACCCAAATATAAGCAACCACTAATCTACTTTCTTTCTCAATATATTTGCTTGTTCTGACATTGTATATAAATAAAATTACATAATAGGTGGTCTTTTGTGAGTAGCTTCTTTCACTTAGCCTAATATCTTCAAGGTTCATCTATGTTGTAGCATGTCCATACTTCATTATTTTTTATGGACAAATAATATTCAATTGCATAGATATACTGTATTTTGCTTATCCTTTCATCAATTGGTGTATATTTGGGTTGTTTCCACCTTTTGGCTACTATGAAGAATATTGCTACAAACATTAATGTATTGCGAGATAATTTTTTTATATGGTGTGAGGTAAGAGTACAACTCCATTCTTTTGCATTTGCTATCCTGTTGTCCTGGTACCATTTGTTGAAGACTGTTCTCACTCCATTATTGGTTTTAAATCCTTGTTGAGAAGAAATTGACTAAACATGAAGATTCACTTTTGAACTCTCAGTTCTAATCCATTGATTTATATATTTATCCTTAGGCTAGTACTACATGGTCTTGGTTACTGCAGATTTGTAATAAGTTTTGTTAACTTTATATCTAAGTAATTTACTCTTTCTGATGCCATTGTGAATGGAATTGTGTTCTTAATTTAATTTTCAGATGTTTACTGCTAGTGTATAGACATACAACTGATTTTTTGTATATTGTTCTTATATTGTGCAACCTTGTTGAATTCATTTATTAGTTTTAGTATAGTTTTTTAGTGGATTCCTTGGGCTTTTGTATATTCAAGATCATGCCATCTGTGAATAGAGATAGTTTTAAGCCTTCCTTTTCAATCTGAATATCTTTCTTTTTGTCACTTTCTTCCCTAATCGCCCTGCAAGAACATCTGGTGCAGTGTTTAGTAAAAGTGTAGAGTGGACAGCCTTCTGTTGTTCTTGATCTTAGGGGGAAAGCATCCAGTTTTTGTACCATTAAATGCGATGTTAACCCTGTATATTTTTAGATGTCCTTTATCATGCTGAGGAAATTCTTTTCTATTCCTAGTTTGTTGAGGTTTTTATCATGAAAGAGTGTTGGATTTTATTAAATGCCCTTTTGCATCTGTTGAGATAATAACATGATCTTTGTTTTATAGATACGATATATTATATTTATTGATTTTCAGGTGTTAAATATCCTGTTAGTCTCCCTTCTATATTTTATACCTTACTATAACACTTACATTTTTTTATAGTCTGTCTCTCTCCACTAAAATGTGAGCCTGATGAAGGTAGAAACTGCATCTTACAACAGATTATTGACTTTCAGGAGGGAGATCTTTGTGGACCCTGAAATATGTGACCTCCACTTACAAAACAGCACTGCAGAAAAAAGGGGAGAAAATCTTAAGTTGAATTGAGGTGTGTATTCTGTGTAGTTACTGCAACTCAATCACCAGGGAAGTGTCTTTTTCTTACACATTGGTCTTCAAGCAAGTAATTCAAATTTGTGTCTCAGCAGAACAACAAACCATGGACCTCAGGGTCACTCTTAACTATCATAAACATTCAATGCTGCATTACCTGAGGCCATAGACCACGGGCTGTTCATCCCTATAGTACCTGGCATGGAGTGGGAGGACAAAAGAAATGTTTGTTCTTTTAAATATGAGTGTGTACCCTGTGCTAGGCACTGGATTAGGGGCTGAGGTTATAGGAATGTATGAGATATAATCCTTATCTCAAGGAGCTCAGAGCCAGTGGAGGTGGAGAGACAATTAAAATAGAGAACAAAGGTGTTAGGCGGTGTGAGCATGGGGAAGAGGGAGGACGAAGCTTCCTGTGGTACAGGGAGGTCTGTGCTCTTCTCTCTCCACCTCCACTGCCACCTCCTGGCCCAGGTCACCACCACCTCTCTCAGAGGAATGTCGGTACCTCCTAACTGTTCTTTCAACTCCTACCTTGCTACCCAGACTGTCTACTCTCAGTATGCCATCCAGAAGGACCCTTTAAAAGCTTGAGTGTACTTGTGTCTCTCTTCTGCCCACAACGCAGACTGACTGCCTATCTTTCCATAATTCAAGTCCGAGTTGCTGCCATGGGTCACAAGTTCCTGCCTGATCGGGCCCTCCACAGTCTCTATGAGCACTCGATAATGCCTCTGCACACACTCTGATCTGCCTGCTGGTCTTCCAGCACACCAGACTCATTCTGCTTCCACTGGGGGCCTGTGTGTTTGCTGTTTCCTGTTCCCAGAATGCTCTTCCCAGATGTCACTCCCACACTCTCTTCAGGCCACTGCTCAGAGCCCTTGACGGCAGGGCCTTCTCTTACTATGTAAACCGAGAGGCTCCCTCTTTCCTACTCCCTCACCTGAACTTGCTTTATTTTCTCTCTATGACCCACTCATTTATTTGTTTATTGTCTGGCTTCCCTGACTAGAATGCAAGTTCTATAAAATGAGAGATGTTTTTTCCCATTTTGTTCATTTCTGTTACTCCCATTGCCTAGCATGTTTCCCAGCACACAGTAGGTTTCATTAAATTGTTGCTGACCCAATGTACTGCCATTCTGGAGGATGAGTAGGAATGACTCAGAATGAGGAAATAATCTGGGGTATGAGTTAAATAGGGTGTTTATTGAGTTGAATAACTTAATTTCCCCATACGTGCAGTTTGGGTTTTGTACTAGATGGTTGCTGATGTCCATTTTCATCCAATCATCTCTGAAATAACATAACAGCATGGACATTTCGGAGCCCAGAGTGGACCAAGACTCTGTATAAAGGATTCTACAGCTTTTAGCAATCTGAGGTGGAGGGGTGCCTGAGAGTTGGTGGCACCAAAACCTGTTATGACGATGGTTTTCCGAGACCACAGCTGAATCATGGATGCTTCCCAGTGCTATCTCAGTAGGCACCCGATCCTCATCCCAAGAACAGCCCCTGTACCAAAACCCAAAGCTCAAGGTCTGAAAGGCCATCCCCATCATAATATAATTATATATTATAATTATACACTATAACTGTTGCTTATTGAGTGCTTCCCCTGTGCCATGCTCGGTGCTGGAAGCTTTATAACATTCTCTCTTATAAACCTCTGAGATAGGCACTGTTGTCATTTCCATTTTATAGATTAAAAAGAACATGGGCTCAGAAAAGTTCATAAGTGTCTAAGGCCATGTGGCTGGTAAGTGGCTAAGCCAGTACATTTTAACTCCAGTCTGATGGAGTCTAAAACCCATGTTCTTGGCCACATTGTGTGCTCCAGATCATCCACCTGCAGCAGATATTTTGCCTCTGAGGGCAAGAACACATCCCTCCAGTTCTCTACTCTTCTGCTTTTGGAAATGAGGTTTGGGGTGTTTCAGAAGCTGCAGGTGTGTGTTTATCCTACTGCTTTGCTGGAACAGGGCAGAAGGACAGTGCAGGCCTAGACACTGCTCTACTGTATTAGTTCTGATTTAACTCACACTGTTGTCAAAACTCCATTAGGAAAGTCATTAGGAGTGCAAAGGACAAGGCAGATTAAGAACATATTGCTTCTTAGGATGAATACATTCTTGCCTAGGAAATGTGTTTTCGATTAACAATTTTGGAGTCTGGGTTTTATCAGCTTCATTGAAAGGAGACATATATATTTGGGGAAAGAGTTTGGAATAGCACAAGTTCCCTTAGGGAAGGAGCAGGGAGGTGTGTATTAAAGTGTGATTGAGTTTCCTTTAATTCTTCTGGAGACCATTAGGGGGCTAGATAGGAGGATGTGACCTTTAGAAAAAAGAAATGCAGACGACAGGTGGCTGCATTTTTTTCAGAGAGCTTACAGACATTGTTTGAAACCAGATAATAATCGGATTCTTTTTTGGGGGGAGCTGTGGTTCTTTTTATGGGCTGTTTGGGATAGGTGCTCAGGCCAACAAAATTTCTTGGAATAAAGGAACCAGGTATTTTCAGAGAAGCACTGGTGCAGCTTTTGGATCACATTATGGGCAATGTTGTGACATCCCTGGATTATCTCAAGGGACAGTATTGTGACACCCCTAGATTACACCATGGAGGTGCTATGAGAACCCTTGCTTTTCGGCATACTATGACGAATTGTGGAAAGAGGTGTGATATTTGAAGTTAGAGAAGCCATTCATGGGGGCCTTAGCATGTCTTAGGCCTGGTGGAAAGCCCTTTATGTATATTATCCTGTGATAACATCCACCTTATGGGTTGGTCCCGAGTCTTGGCTGAAGCTGGAGGGGAATCCTAGGAGTACTGGGGAAGCTACAACATTGTCTAGCCTTCAAGGAGTTGCTTCAAAGCCTCTTTAAGGCAAGAAAGATGCTCAGGATTGTCATGGGGCTAATATGAATTTTGTAGTCTATTAAATCAGTTGTCAACAAGTTCAACAAAGTGGGAGCATGTAAAGAAAGGCATGATATTTTGGTCTCTGTTTCAGATTCTTACTCTTTTCTCATGTGCTGGGGCCCAGACAGTCATGCAAATTCCAAGGTGAGTCTGAGTCTGGCCACCTCAGCTCATTAGATTTATTAGTAACCTGTTTTCTGGGGTAAGAGTGTGTGTGTGTGTGTATAGAAGGCAGTTGGGAGGAGTCAAGGACCATGAGATTTGGTGAGGCTGTTGTACTGCCTCCACATAGCATGGGTACCCCACACAGGGGAATTCTTTCTCAATTCTGAGCTGCTGGTGGACCCTCTACCCCACCGCACACCCCAGACCTGTCTGTCCATCCTCTAGGCTCATCTTTACACATTCCTTTACTTGGGCTTGAGTTTGGTGCTTCCATTTAACATCTTAATTGAGTTCCCCTATGGAATTTGTTAACTCTCAAAGAAAGCTTATCTGACATACCATGAATACTGTTTTATGCTCATGGTGCTTTTAACAGGGTCTTTATGGAGACATGGCCTTGTTCCATGGAATAATCAGAAGATGGCTATTGTAGCCACTGGTCAGGCCAGTGGAGCCGCTGGTCAGGTCAGTGGGGCCATTTGGCTGGAGGAGCCAAGGGAATAGGAGGGAGGAAAGAAGCAAATGGAAAGGAGAAAAACTCCACTATGTCGGGAGCTGTGGGAGGTGACTGGAGAGAATGCTACTGTGTAGGAGATGTTGGAGTTTGCGTATGTATCATAGCTAATTAGGAGAACAGATTATGCTGCTTTGGTGTCAAAATAGCTGTAGGGAAAACAACCTTAATAGCAGGTTGCAGATGAAAGAAAATGAAATGGGAAAGAAATGAGGAGCATTTAAAAGAAAACAATCAGGCTGGGGGTAATGGAGAGAGGAGAATAAAGCAGAACATATAAAAAATTAAACAAGTTGGCACAGCGTGGCATATGCAATTCTGATGAGCGACAGGGTAAGAGAGCCTAGTCCCATGTTTCCTCAGCTTTTTCAGAAAATATGCTTTATTGATTATGCTGTTACAGTTGTTCCAATTTATTTTCCCTTTGTTCCCCTCCACCCAGTGACCACCCTCCCTCCAGTTGTGCCCTCCCCTTAGTCCATGCCCATTGGTTGTGCATATAGTTCTTCTCGACATCTTCCTGTCTCCTCCACTCCCTTCTACCATGCTCCTTAATTCCTGTACCATCTCCCTCCCTTTCCCCCTTCCCCCTCCCTGCTGACCTCCCCACTATATGTTCCCCATACCTATAATTCTTTCCCCACTCTTATTGCCCACTTAGTTTGCCTTTGTTTTGATTCCCTGGCTTCTGTTGTTGGTTGTTGTGATACAGTTTTCATTTTCATGTTCATAGTTTTTATCCTCTTTCTCCTAAACAAGTTCCTTTGACATTTCATATAACAGTGGTTTGGATCTGATGAACTCCTTCAGTTTTACTTTGTCATGGAAGCACTTTCTGTGCCCTTCTATTCTGAATGACAGCTTCACTGGATAGAGTAATCGTGGTTGTAGGTTTTTGCTTTTCATTGCTTTAAATATTTCTTGCCTGCAGAGTTCCTTTTGAAAAATCAGCTGATAGTCTTCTTGGGACCCCTTTGTATGTAATTCTCTTCTTATCTCTTGCTGCTTTTAAGATTCTCTCTTTATCCTTAATTTTTGACATTTTGATTATACTGTGTATTGGTGTGGTTCTCCGTGGCTCCATTTTTTTTTTTTTTTTGAACTCTCTGTGCTTCCTGGACCTGTAAGTCTACTTCCTTCCCCAAGTTAAGGAAGTTCTGCTTCATTATTTTTTCACATAACTTTTCAATTTCTAGTCTTCTTCTTTACCTTCTGGCAACCTGATGATTCAGATGTTGGTCCGCTTATAGCTGTCCCATAGGTTTCTGATCCTCTCCTAATTTCCCTCACATTTCATTTCCTCTTTCTGCACTGGTTGACTGTTTGTTCTTTCCCTATGTTCTGATTTGATGATTTGACCCCTGGTTTTCTTGCCCTCACCACTAGTTTTGTATGTATTTTCATTCATTTCAATAGGACTAGCCTTCATTCCTTCCCTGTCTTGTTTAAGATCTGCTGTTAGGTCTGTAAGCATTTGTATAACCAAAGCTCTGAACTGTGCCTCAGAAAGATTTCCTCTCTGCTAAGCCGTTAGATAAGATATTTGCTGTCTGCTCAGCTGTGTCACTGGGATCTCTAACATGATCTGTGTCATCCTGACAGTTTTGTGTTTACCTTTGCTTCCTGGGCAGGGCTGTCACACCTCCTACACTCTAGGGGGCAGAGCCCCGTGCACTCATCACAACCGGTCGACCCCCGTTTTGTGTGGGGGTGGGGGTCCAAGATGGATTTCTGCCATTCACTCTCCACTGAGAGACCAGGAGCCTCCTCCTCTGTCCCCATGTCCTCTGGCCCTCACAGTCTGAGGCAATGGGGGTCTGCCTTCCTCGGCATTGGAATCATGAGCTGATGGGTTTGGTCTGCAGCCAGGGGTGCTCCCCAGGTGCCTCTTACCTCCCCTTAAATATGGATGTCTATGCTTGCTGCTGTCGCTGCAGCTGCTGCCACCAGCACAGCTGGACTTCTCCACCCCGGCTTTGCCCCTCCTACTCGTCCAGACGAGCACCACTTGTTTATAACTTCATACGTTGGACTTCCATGTAGCCTTATTTTCTGGAACTTCTGGTTATATCTGGTTTTGCGGAGTTGTATTTCTTCTTAGTTCTGGAGTCCTCAGCTTTATTGTTTGTCATGTTCAAAGCACCAAGATTCCTGAGGGATAGGAGGATAGAGGAGTTGGTAGGAAACTTTTTGGGGGCACCCAGGAGGGGCCAGGCTGTGCTCTGTCCATGATCAGTCTCAGCTCTGCTACTCCCTGTGGTTCTGCCCTCTATTTCCCTCATTGTATTCCTCACAGTGAGATTTCTGGTCCTTCTATCCCTTTTAGAGCTTCCATCACCATCCCATAGTGGGATGGCTCTCTAATTTGGGTCTTCACCCTGATGGATCCCCTAAGCTCTCTAGCCGCTAGTCACCCACTCCTGCATTATCTCACTTTCTGCATCTAAAATGGACTCACTCCTCTCCCTAGGCTGCCTATACATGCTTCTCCTCCAAACCTACCCCATCTCAGCACATGGTACCACCATTCACCTAGTTACCTGAGCTGGAAAACTGGGAATCTTTCTTGACTCTCCTCTCTCCAGTCTGTCACTGCATTCTGTTGACTCCACCTTCTACATATGCCTCAGATCAGCTCGGTATTTCTAGTCATCTCACTGGCGCTGCTTTGGTCATCACTTACTATACAGCTTCAGTAGCCCAAGACTTGTTCTGCTCCTTCTCCCCACTCCTCAATCTACTCACCATGCAGCAGCCCAAGTGCTCCCTCCAGAACAAATCTAATCATGTCACTCTCCTTTGCAAAAACCTTCAGTGCTTCTTGGCTACCCCGGTTATCTACTACTGCTTAAAAATACTACTACAAAACTTAGTGCTTAAAACAACAATTGTTTTATTATATCTTGTATATTTTAGGTCAGGAATTCAGGCGGGGCTCAGCTGGGCGAGTCTTCTGTTCCATGGGGCATCAACAGAGGTCAGTTGGTGGTATTCATCTGGGAATGGGCTGGCCTAAAGTCCAAGATGGCTTCACTCACATATATGGTACTTTGGTGGGGAGGACCGGAAGGCTGAGCTTAGCTGGGACTGTCAGCTGGAGCACCTACATTTTTGGCCCCTTCAGCAAGGTAGTTTTATGGTAGTTTGTCTTCTTACATGGTGGCTCATGGCTCCAAGAGTGAGGATTTCAACAAACAAGGTGAAAACTGTACGGTGTTTGATGACTTAGCCTCATTTCCATGGCACTATGTTGATTGAAGCAGTTCTATATTGATTGAAGGTTTTAAGGTGGGGGGACAAAGACCCTACTTCTCAGTGGGAAGGGTGCAGCCATGTCTTCAGACTACCATCAGGGTGAAGAAGGGCTTCTGTAGCATGGCATGTGTGTCCTTTCATAGGTTGGTCCCTGCTGGCCTCCTCTCTGCTTACCATTACCCAACTAATTGCATTTCATGCTCCAAGGCTCCAGTCAGCCTTAGCGACTTATAAGTCCTTGAGTAGTCTGAGTTCTCTAATTGCTTGTTTAACAGCTCACATCTCTCACTAAACTGAAAGTCAGAAGAGCATAAGACTAGGTATTCATCTTTTTATCTGTGGGATCTAACACAAGACCTGATACATATTAATTGCTCAAAAGACATTTACTGGATCTCAGTTTCCTCATTTGTAAATTTGGAAGGTTGATTAACGAATAGGTTTATCCAGTGTACCATGTCTTACTCGATTGCTTCCTCAGCATAGAATTGAAAAGGATTCTGAAACTACAGCCAGGCTCAGCAAGAAAAACAATTGTGATCCATTAGTGATGTCTGCAGCTTATATGCTGTGCATTTGATATACCTAGATGAGATCACCTTCAGGGCTTCTTCAACTTTTAAAATCTGTCCATAGTTCTATCCAAAACATAGCTACCTAGAATTCTGGACTGTAAGAGCTACAAGTTTCCCATGAGATCACTCAAGATTAGATCTAATATAATAAATTAATGTGCAGAAGCAGGAATCAAGATGTAGTATATTAGATAGTAGATGCTAACCCCAACTCAGCATTAGTTTTGTCCCTTGTCTACTCTGAGGTTTCAGACAACTTGGCAATAGACAAAACTGGGTTTGATGCCTGGGCAGAGTCACTTACTAGCTGTGAGTTCTTGAGGAAATTACATGACTTCTAAACTCCAGTTTAACATTGATCACATAAGTGTGATAATATAGGGAGAGCATGTTTCAGTTGTTTCTGGATTATAGTGAGCACTGAAATGTTAACTATTATTACTATTAGTATTAGTATTATGACCACCTCTACTATTATTGCAGGCTTTTACCTGGCTTACTCCCAGAAGTTAACACAGAGGCCCAGCCAGTGGGGGTTGTGAAGCACAAGGCACAGGTGATCTGAAGTCTCAGGGGTGACTTGAGACTCATTAAGGAAAATTGAGGAATCCTATTTTCCTCAACCAGGAGGCTTTGAAACTGAACCTAGTGACAAATTGTGGCTTGCACATGGGAAACGTCTCTAGATGACCATGGAAGCAGTGACATTTCAAATCAGGATTTCTCTAAAAAAAGAAAGGAAAGCTCATCTAACAGGCCAGATGCTTTATTGGATCTAAAAAGTTTTGTCTTTGGGGAAGTGAAAGAGCAAATGGTAAAAGTCAATAGAAAATAATTGATATAAGACATATATGTCTATATCTGTCTGGAAAAAGTCCAGCCATTGTTAATATAATGAAAATGGTTTGCCTGACATTGATGTAACCTGGCAGCCAAGGAGAGTGGACTGGAATGCACATGTGTGAACACTGAGGACTTCACTGTACTAGTGAGTGGAGGCAGTAGATGCTGTTGAATGAGCATGTGCACTGTGTGGCCGTCACATTCAAAATGAGTAGAGCAATAAACCTGCATCAAATTTTATGTAAAGTTTGAACATTCCTCTGCAAAAACTATCTGGATGAATCAGAAGGCCACAGCTGTGGGCAACCGGTGATTGGCAGCTTCATCATGACAGTGCACCTGCTTATGAATCATATCTCGTGCAGAATTTTTTGGCAGAACATCAAATCACCCAGGTGACTCAGCCCCACTACAGCCCATATTTGGTGCCCTGTGACGTCTGGCTTTTCTTAAAACTAAAATCACCTTTGAAAGGGAAGAGATTTCAGACTGTTGATGAGATTCAGGAAAATATGATGGGATAGCTGATGGTGATTGGAAGAGCTGTGTGAAGTCCCAAGGTGCCTACTTTGAAGGGGACTGAAATATCATTGTCCTGTGTAAAATGTTTCTTGTATCTTGCCTGTTCTTCGATAGAGGACAAAATCAGCACCCACTAGGGTGTAGGAGTTTGTTCCTTAATGGTGAATAGTAATGAATTAAGTTAAGCGGATTATGAAGTTTAAAAAATAAATAATTTGGGAAAAAAATCAATAAAGGGTAATTATTGCAGAGGCCAGTGCTGTGGTAAGGACTTGGGGAGGTGCCAGAATGGGGAGCTGTTGTTCTCATTTCTGGACAGCTAATGCATGAAGTTCTTCAGGCAACAATGACAAATGTACTTCTAATCATCTCCATATTAAATTTAGTATCAAAGAGAGGGACACTTTTCTCTCTTCAATTTCATAGGAATATGATTAACATGGATATTAAAAAAGTTAAAGGAAACAGAATTTGATTTGAACTTAACAGTCTATTTCAGAGTGCAAATTAAGATGTGTTTGTAGGGTTTTTGTGGGTATGTTTCCAGGGACTCTTAAGATGTGATTGAACCAATTCCATCTTGTACTTTTCCTCCCTCCCTTTCCCCTTTCCTGGAGGTTTCAGTCTGTTGAGAGTGAAGCAAAAGGAAGAAAGATAAACCAGGCGAGGGCAAGGAGAATGCTGTGCTAGGGCTGGGGAGGAAGACTGCTTTGGTGACGTTGCAGTGTGAAGGATCTCAGGCTGGTGTGAACAGGGGAAATGAACCCTTTCCATGTTGGCAGTGAACCCTTTGTCAACATAAGAATGGGGCTCTCTGAATTTGCAGCAAGAGAGTTGGGACACAACTGAGAAGGAGGATCTTAGAAAAATTACACATCTGGTGGTCAGCAGTCACTTTAGTGCTGACATGTAACAGGCCCAAATTTTGTGGGAGGTTAAGACAACTCTGAATCCTCTTCTAACTCCATTCCTCTCCCTCACCTTTCGACTAAAACAGTTAGATTCAAAGACAGGATTTGAAAAAGCCATCTATAGGAATCTGAGTCTGGAATAGTCTCTTCTAAGATTCTCTCCCTCAACTTAATACTTTAGAGAAAAGTGAAGAGGAAAAGGAGGGGAGACACCTAGGGGCTCCTCTGGCTTTGACAATGAAGGCACTTGTAGCTTTCTTGTCTTATATCTTGAAAACAGGCCATACTTTGTAGCCCTCACCCTTTGGTGTTTCAGATTGATTTTTTATAACAGAGGTACTTTTTTGGAGTATGCATACAAATTTACCTCCTCCTTTATTAGCTTCTTGTGTAGGGAGGGCCCATCTTTGAATATGCTCTATCTTTAGTAAGTAATTTAAGAAACACAGATACTTGGTGTGGTTCAACATTAGAAAACAGTGTAATTAAGGGGATGTGTTTAATTGGGAAATTGACCCAGAGCCCAGTTTAGCATCAACATCTAGGCCAGACAGGGCCAAGCTGACGTCAGCGGGAATCTGGCTGTCTCAGGGTTCGGGACAGAGCTTGCTTGATTAAGATGTTTCCTGGGAAATGGAATTAAGCCTAATGATTTCCAATGGAAGGGACTGCTAATTGGAGAGGCAGCGCTGCTTAATTGGGACATCTGCAGGTAATTAAAGGCTCCCTCTCGATGGCCTTCTCTGTACTTACGACTCTGGGAGAATATAGGTGTTCTCAGCCCCTGGGCCACGTCTTTCCCTTGACCCTCTTTGTTCAAGGCCACTCAACTAGGCCTCCTTTCTACAACAGTGCTGGACAAACAGAGTTTTGAATGAGGCCTCCCATGGACCCTCAGGAGCCTGGGTGAGTCTAGGTATCTAGAGATAAACTACTGCCAGGGAGTCTAGTAAACTCCCTGAAAATGGAGAAAAAGGCAATGAGGTAACATGGCAGCCCAGGAAGTACCCTACCCTGTGTTTTTATTTTGACACCCAGACTCCAGAGCCCTGTGTATTATGTGACTGACTGAAAGGAACTTAAGATGTTACCTTCTGCAGAAATGGGGAGGCCCAGTCCTACGTGGGAGGGAAACCCTGGTGAAAATACTCTGGAGTAAGAGTTGGGTAAACTAATGTCTGGGTCCTAATCTATTGTCAGCTGACACTGTGGAACTTACTTCTTTGAGGCCTCATTTTTCTCAACTATAGAATGGAAATCTTTCTACCTACTTATGAAAAGATCCTTCATTCTAGGTGCTGGGTAAGGGACTGGAGAAGGATGAAATTTTAATCTTTGTTCCAAGGAACTCAGTGTACCAGAGTAGACAGATCTGTAAATCAGCACTTGCTGTTTGGCATTACAGGTTCTACTGGATGCTAGAGGAGGAGAACAGTTATCAGAGAAGATCAGAGAAGGCTTCAGAGGGAGGTAACATTTAAGTTAATGTTTTGAGAGAAGTTTTGTGAATGGATAGGGCAGAGGGAAAGCATCTCAGGCAGAGAAATGGCATATGCAAAGGTACAGGTGTGCAAACCCTGTGGCACATTCCAGGAGCTGTCACAAGTTGCACATTTCTGTTCCATGGGAAGGATGTGCTTTGTGGGGGAAGACAAGAGTAAGGGGAGTACAAGATAATGGAGCCCACAGGAGATGGGTCACAAAAGGCCCTGCAGGTTACTTTGAGAACCTGGGTTGGACTTTGTCTAATAGGCAGCAGATAGTTGTTGAAGAGTGTTTAGTATGGTAGTGCCAGGGTCACGCCTGAGTTTGAGAGAAGTTGCTCTGATAGAAGTATAGTACCAATTTGGAAGTTGGATGGTAAGGGCAAGACTGGACACAGGGAGGTTGTCACAATAGTCCACCAGACAAATGGCAAGTCCCTAAATTCAGGAAAAGGGAATAGGGAGTTGAGAAGAGAGAGTGATTTGAATTTGTATCATGGATTTCTTTGTTGGTGTTTATCTTTTTAAGCTTCTCAGAACTCTGGAATCACAAGCCTCATTATAGCCCTCACCTCCTTTCAGCTGAAGTCTCCTTGTTAATGCTTCTTTACCTCTCTAATCCCTTGCTCTGCAGAGAGGCTCCTGAGACCTGACTTTTCAAAGGAACCTTTCTCAAGGCCTGGGACTCCCCACTCAGTGTCCTCACATAAGGGGAGTGAGATAGGACAAGAATTTGGGGCCTCTGGCTTCCCCAGGATGCTTAGCAAAGAGAGCTCTGAGAATAGGCAGGAACCCAGTTTAGTTAGTGCTTGAGTTTCAGTAGGTTGGAAAAACACCTGATCGAAACGCAGCCTTGATGGGGAAGAACAAAGGTTAGCAGAAGCCATCTGTAATTGCAGTTTTCATTGTGACTGTCATCTCATGATCTCTCCTTTCACACCTGGCAGTTTGGGTAATAGGCACAATATTCATGCCTCAATGGATAAGGTAGGGGTCCATTTCCAAT
Source organism: Furipterus horrens (assembly GCF_987537825.1). Taxonomy (NCBI): domain Eukaryota; kingdom Metazoa; phylum Chordata; class Mammalia; order Chiroptera; family Furipteridae; genus Furipterus; species Furipterus horrens. The sequence continues at coordinate 76,084,771 of NW_028327180.1, forward strand.
TTTTCTGAAAAGTGGTTCTTAAGGGTTGGGTCACCTTAAAGGCTCATACACTGTTGGTATGAATAAAGACTCTTGGGACTGAAACTATTAACTTCTATGCCCCAATCAAAAAGCATCTTCAGTGTTGAAGTTTTTGAAGTGTTCAGCTATGATTCTTTATACATAGCGCTTCTGTGAATAGCCCATGTGCATGGTGCAAGTTAGTGGGGATGAGGTAAGCTGGGTGGGGGATTTTTTCGCTTTTTATCTGACCACGCAGACATCCATCTCTCCTCTTAACTGTTATAGCACTGACTATCTGGACAACCCCTTAACAGAGAGTTCTTTAGACTGAAATTGAAATATGTGTTGTATCCATGTGAAAAGTATTGCTTGGTACATTTTCAGAATTCTCATTACAAAGTGAAGTTCGTTGCCTTTTAACTTGTTTTGTTTTCTTCTGAAGTCTCAAGTTAAAAGAACCCTATTTGAACAGAAGTCTGAAAGAGCCTTTTCCTGTTTGGGGAACCTCAGGTGGCTACCCAGCCTCTTGAGGTCAAGGTCTCGTGTTTTCTCCTGTGGCCTTCATTTGCCTGGGCAGAGTGAAGCACCCAGAAGTTTCTTAGGACAAGCTTTACCATTGACCGTGTGAGACTGAGTTCATTCCCAGTATGGAAGAGTTAGTCTCACTACCTTGGTATATACTTGTGAGATGAATGAACGAATCTACTTTATTCTAGGAAAATGTTTCCCATAAGGGAAAAGTAGAGACTGTACTATAAGGTTTCTTTTTCCCCAGACCTCTTTCTGAAACCATGAAAAGAGAGCTCCTGCATTAATAAGTAACTTCCTACTGTGCTTAGGATAAAACTCAGCCCACTTTTTGTGGTCTCCCTGTCTGGCTTAATGCAGCCTCTGTGGACTTCCATGGACTCATCTTGCTCTGCTGTCCCCTTTGCTAACTCTGTGTCAGCTGCACTGAACACTTATCACAGTCCCACCCTAGGGACAAGCACACTGTTCCTCTGACTAGGATGTTCTGTTCCTTCATGTCCAGTTAATTCTCACTAATCCTTTGGTTGGCCATTGGAAGGCCTTATATGACCCCAAATCTAAATCAGGCTCCCTCTCTCCACTCTCATCCTTCATATACTCTCACTTGAAGCATTTATTAAAATTCATTGGGTCACATCTAATGTGAGATTATTGCCTTAGTTGGCCTCTGTCTAGATTCTAAACTCCTGAGGTCAAATACCTCATATTCTCTACTAAATCCTAGTGCCCAGTACAGTGCCTGGCACATAGTAGGTGCTTAAAAATATCTTTTGAGGAAATGAATGACTGATATTAACTTTTAGTCAACTGTGCCAGCCTAGGTAAGCAGAGCTGGGAATATTTAGCCTTAGTGCTAGCCCAACCCAGAAACGGTGATGGCCACAGTGCTTCTAGAACTTTCCTGTGTCTACCCTATAGTGGCCATCAGAGTGGGGCAGAGATTAATGCCAGGGCTTTGATACTTCTGACTTGATAGTAGTTCTGCTTTTGCGTCTCCCATCCTCTTTGAGTCCTGAAAGTGCCCTTGGTATTTTCTCTGTCCCTACAGAGTGGTGTGGTCTGATGGCTGGGAACCAGGGCAGGGAGGGAGGAGGGAGGAAACTGGCCAGGTTGGAGTCTGGCAGAGCAGTTTTCTTAGCAGGATGTCTGTTGATGAAATAGCTAGTGCCAGTTGTGAGAGGTTATTAATCTCAATTAAACCTGATTGGATGTGATTAAATTTGGGCTGAGACTGTCTAGGTCAAACCTAGCCCATTTGAGAGTCTACTCAGTGGCCCACTTATATCACACAGGCTAGTATCCACACCAGGACAGAAAGGTAGCCTCTCTGGCACCCCTGAGAAAGGAAGGTTTTGGTGCCATGAATATCCAGGCACCCCCACCCCGGGGACTTCACAGATTGTAGGGGCGTAATTGCTGCTGGCTTCTTGGGAAGATGTGACATTCACTATGGGGAGATCATTAATTGGCACAATTGTGGGAATATTACCTTGAAAAAAGCCACTCTCATCTTCCTAATGAGATTATATTGGAAGAGGACTTGGTACTCAGTGTTGAGCCAGGGGAGCAAGCTGGCAGGAGAAGCTTCCTGGCTCATGCTGAGGGCCAGGTGGATTCCTAAACAGACAGGAGTAGTTCCCTGGCCTGGCAGGCTGTGCAGTGCTCCAGCTGTTGAAAACCATGGCTCAGGCTCAGCCCCTTGTTATCACAGGGAACAATGAATGGGTCATTAGCATGTGGGCCAGACAGGCTGGGCCAACCATAAAACTATTAGTGCTAGCCTGGACGCAGAGCTGCAGAAGCCTTGGGGAGCCATTAGCTCTGAGTGGTAGGAAAATGTTAGCTATCAAATCCCTGCTTTTGTTCGAAAATATAGGTGAAAATCAAAATTAAATAGGTGGAAGCTAAATACTAGACTTGTGTGTTATGAAAGTCTCTGTTCTCAGACAACTGAAAATAAAACAATTTTTAAAACCTCTTACAATTTAAACATGATCTTAAATAATATGTAATGTTTCATGTATGTTATATTAAAAAATAAAATTTACTTTTATCAAAGTAATATATGTTCAGTCATTAAATGCTAATGAAGAATAGCAAACTTCCCACCACTCATCCCTTTTCAGTTTTGTACTCCAGAGTCAACCACTTTTAACACTTTTGATATTTCTGTGGGAACTCAGTTCCATATTAATAAATAATATGTTAATACTGCCATTTCTTGATTTACTCATTTTAGACATTATGAATTATTTAATTGGAGAATAGGTAGATTTAGGATGCTTACCCATACCATCTACCCACCTTCCACTCCCCACCTCACTGCTGCTTCCCCATTCTGCAGTTTTATTATGTAATGTAGTTTAGTTGAATAAAAAGCCTAGAGTTACATTATTATGACTGTGTAAATGTAATTTATTGCTAAGTCATATACAGTACTATGGTTGTTTTCCATTTTTGGTGAGGAAATTTTGTTTTGTTTTTTCTAGAGTTGATGTCTTTTTTTTTTTTTTCATTTTTTACTTGCAGAGTTGTCTTTTTATATAACCTTAATTTCTTTTTCATTAGTGATCTTTACATTTCTATCAAAAACTTTTATCTAAATACACAGGAGGTAGTCTGTCAATTCTCTGTTGTTGCGTTCCTCCTAGAGTACTCCTTCCTGGAAACGTCCATCTCCCTACTTCTGATTTGTACTGACTGTTCTCTGGACCTGTGGTACAGCATTACCTATGGTACAGCATTACCTAGGGATGCTATACCTTTTCTGCTTCAGATTCCCTGTCTAAATTGTGAGTTCTTTCAAGTCTGAAAATGAATTAATTTACTCTCCTATGAATGTTTAGCTGGTTATAAAATCTCAGATTAAAAACTTATTTAAAAGCATGGCTCAATTATCTTCTGCATCCCATGGTCAGTGTCTCCTTTTCTTCGATTTCTCTTTTCAGAAAAGAGGAAAGTAGGTGAAAAATCTATTTGGGGGATCATCGTCGTCGGCAACCGTCCGTCTCGAGAGACGATGGTATAGCTTCTTAAGAGTCTATCTGCACCGCCGAGAATGGCTGTGCAGTCCGACTCGGGAGTGACACGGTATCTGTCTCCTCCCATGTTGAATCGACATCTTGTGATGACGCTGGAGTGTCCTCTCCAGTGAAGCTGAAGCTACAGAGCCTGGGCAGGGTGATATGGAGGGTCTGCTGTTGCCCATGCAGCAGACCCCCCCTCTCTTCGCAGCTGAGGGATCCAAGGGAAAGATGGAGTCAATACAGCTTGGCTTCAGGTGCGCTGCAGGAGTTGCCAGTGTTGACTACAACATCAAACCACCTTAGGGACTCCTGCTCCGGATTTTCTGTCGGGGTTTACTCCCTTAGCCTTTCCCCTGAAGAGGTATGCCACAAGGCAGCAGAGGTTTTTTGGAGTCAGAGTTTTCCTTCTCTGATGTGCCCTGACTGGAAGATCGAACCAGCGACACTTAGCTCGCAGGCCGACGCTCAATCCACTGAGCCAAACCAGCCAGGGCTTATTTGGGGGATATATTCTTTATTTTTGTTGTCCAAGCTTGTCACTGAATTTTTTATTTGGGCTGTCTTATTTTTAATTTTAAAGTTGTTTCTTTAACTCTGTTCCATTAAAAATGAAAGAATCCTATCTTGTTTCGTGGATACATTATCTTTTTATTAAAATTTTGAGTTCTTTTTCTTTATTAGCTCAGTTTTCTTGGCTCTTTCCTTTTTTTCTTTCTTTTTTTTTTCTCTCATGCATCATAGGAATTCCTCAAATGTTAAATGATCTTTGGCTGTTAATATTTAACAATAGGGTTTTAAGAAGGTTTTTGGCACATGCATGCATGTCGGATTTCACTGCAGTGACATCAGGCAAATCTAATAACCTGGCCATCTTTTCTTTGGGTGTGTGAATCCTTTTGTCTTCAGCCTGCATGGAGAATGCCTTGTTTCCAGCTTTCTAGGAGTGAAGCGGGAGAAAAGGGTCTGCAGACTTCAAGTTAACCTATGTTTACCTGTGATATGCCTGATATATATATTTTTAAAATTTATTTATTTGTTTGTTTGTTTATTTTTAGAAAGAGGGGAAAGGAGAGAGGGAAAGAAACATCACTGTGTGGCTACCTCTCACTCGCGCCCCCAACAGGGGACCTGACGTGCAACCTAGTCATGTGCCCTGACTGGGAATTGAACGAGCGACACTTGGCTCTTGCAGGCCGATGCTCAATCCACTGAGCCACAGCATCCAGGGCTTGCCTGATATTCTTGAGATGGTCTGGATCAATTTCTCCAGGGAGTAAACCTTTGGGGATGGAGTGCATGGAGCTAGTCAGCTGGCTCTTTGGGATTCTGGAGGTAATCCTAAGGCATAATATGTCCATACTGTGACATTCAGCAAGTCCTCCTATTTTCAGCTCTGCGCCTCATGCTCCCCACCTCTACCTTTCGTGGCATCCAGAACCTTAAATTCTGAGCCTTTCTGGGGTTCCATATTGGGGCAAGGGGACGGAGGGCATTCATTTATGTATCATAGATATTTTGATTTTGTGGGCACATTGTGGTAGCTTTTCTTGCCCTCCATCCTCTTCATGTCTTCCCAAAATTTGTGGAAAGTTTCCATTCACTGGTGTTTCCTTTCTCATTCCATTTTTTTGGTGTAATTATACTTAAAAAAATTACCATTAATTTAGTGCAGTTTTCATAGAGAGAGGAGATAAATGCTTTGGTTAATTGGTCATATTGAACTGGAAGTCTCTTTTATTTATATTTTTGTTCTTTTTCAAAATTGAACATATAGCTGATTAACTTATGTCCATTGAATACCATTGGGACTGAAGAAGTACTGCATCTGCTCACCAGATAATTCTCATCTTTTAAAACTTATGCAAAATTTATGCTTTAAAATTTTCTTAAATAATAGGCCTTTGTATTCCCTCCCCTCATAATCTAATATTCAGGTATTTATAAAAATAAGGAACTACACACAAATGTAGTAAAGTTAATAAAATGGAACTGTTGTTTGAGGAGCAAGTGCACCTGGTAACAGCTTGAAGTATTTGTCCATCAGTTAGGAAAGTTCAACTTAGGAGTACAAGGAGAGCCTGGAGCTAACAACACATAAGGTTCAAAACTCACAGACACGTGCATTAAGGACTGCTGGTAGCACAAGAGTTCAAAACTGAGGTTGGTATTGTGCTTCTCACCAGCAGCCTTCACTTCCAGTGTGCCTACGTGTTTCTAGTGACTGCACCCAGCCTAGGTGGTGCCTCCACAGGGGAGCCTTTCTTCTGTTCCTTATACACTTTGCTTATTTTCTTTTTCAAACCCTCTTGTGTTTTTTTTCAAATGCACTTCTGTGAACTGAACTGGTGATGCACTGTGGTGCAACTTCACTAGTCTTTAGAAAAATAAGTAAAACAAAGACATGTAAACTGTGTGTGTGTGTGTGTGTGTGTGTGTGTGTGTTGTTGTGGGTACACACATGGTGTGAAGTTCCAGCTCTTCTTTCTGGTAAGGAATGTCCTCTATTCTGAGGCTGTCCTTAATCTTATTCTTAAATAACATTTAAATATGTCTTTTATTTTATGAAATGATCATAGTAGTAGATGCTAGTCAAACATATGTTTAGTTGGCAAAATAACAGGTTGGAAATACCAGAAACGGAGCTCTGAATTAGGGTGCTGACATGCCACATAGGAGCAGTCATCTCAATAAACTACATGGTTGTAACTACATCCCCTTTCCTTAGCGTTTACCTTCCTTACAGCAGATGTCTCTGTCATGAGCTTCCATATCTGTGTATATAAGTTTCTTAGAAGATGCTCAGTGTATCCCTGGTAATTAATGGATGAAATGGTCACAGTCTCTGGGCACGGGGTGAGGCTCAAGGGCTTGCCTTCAAGGGTTCGGCATTCCTACTGTAGGACTCAAGTCTTGATACTAATGTCGTTGTTACCTGTCTGCGCTGAGACACTTTCTGGCCCTCCCACCCGACCTGCAGCTTTCATAAGGTGGCAAAGCCAAGCTTGGCAGCATCAGAGGGACCAAAATTCTTCCTGTGCTTTCTCCTTCTTCCTCGCTATAACACACATCCTTCCTTTGCCTCTCCCACTGAGCTGTGAGTTCCTTAAGGTTCCCCTATTTGATTCATCACCACATCCTTGCTTTTTTCTGGCAACTAGCCCAGAGTCTGGAACATAGTAGGCACTTAGTGTTTATAGGATGAATTATAAATAATCATGCCTAAAAATTTCATAATGCATATAATTTGCAAGTGCCTTCATGCGTTAGCCATTTACTAGAAACAAACAAAGAACATGGGACCCTTGCAAATAATAAATTATCAGGAATTTATGGATGGTTTTTTGAATGTGTGAACCTCTTAATATTGTATGCAAAACCTTGTGTATGTTTGCATATGTGCATTTATACAGGGAAGAGTTTTCATAGCTATACCTTTAAAGACTAAGAACCACCAAAGAAAACTAGGCTTAGAGCTATACATAAATACATCTGAATGTAATTCTGAAACGGGAAGTGCTATATAAATGCAAGGAATTATTATTATTGTCTGCAGGAGTCTTCTGCTTTGGAATACCCATCCTTCTAACCTGATTTTTATTGCCATCCTTTCCTGGCAACTCCAAAGCTTTTGGATCTATGGACCCAAAATAGCTTTGGATCTGTGGTTACTGAAAACTAATCCTGGAATCTTAGATCCAGGGGTCACTGAGTTTGGTGCATGAACCTGAAGCACCAGGTTACTTGAGATTTTTAGGTTAATAACTAACTGGATTGGATATAGTATTTTGTTTCACAAACATGCACATAATTTGTTCTTATTTATATTTAAATTATAAATGATTATTCAGTAGTTTTCCCCCTCATTCTTAAATAAGCTCTTGAAAACATTGCTTTAATGAAAAATAAAGCTTAAAAGCAGCTGTGATATTGATATGTAATGATTGGAATATAATTAAGAGTCATAAGTATTCCCAATTAGACACTGAAATGCCAAAGTAGGGACCCCCAATCAACTCAACCCAGGAAATGCAGCATCAAGCCTGAGACAGGGACAGGGCAAGGGGTAGGAAGGGGTTGACTTGAGGACCCCTGAGCATTCAGGTTTGGTCATGGGATGGGACAACTAGGGACAGATTTTTCATCTGTGTTGTGAGCATAGAAGGAAGGTACTAGCCTTCCCATTCTCCAGGAAGAAAGAGAGCTCTGATCTGGGAAAGATGTTTCTGGATAACGTTTCCCTGAAGACTTCTGAGTCTTATCTACTTGAGAGCAGATAGCCTGGAAAAAGTTCCTTCCCTTGTGAAAATGTAACTCATCTGAGGACATTATCAGGGGCCAGTCTCCCCTTCCCCCGTGACTTATAGAGGCCCCATGGCCTGGTATAAGTTCCAGGTGCCACCCCCCTCACTCCCATAATTTTGTGCTGCCTCACATACACCTGCCTTCCCCAGGGCTCCATACTATTCCTACCTTTGTTTTTCAGAGTTAACATGATTCAGGTTCCAAGACCCAATGGCCCTGCTATTAGTTCATAAATGAACTCAAGCTATGACTTGATGCTGAGCAGTGGGTTAATGTCTGAATCATCTGGCTTTTGGGGCTGGTCCTCCTCATGGTGTTATTTCCCCATGATGCCTTCTCCTGCAGTTGGGTGATAATGGTGCCTGGATTGGGGTGGAATTAGGAGGCGTATCTGAGAAACAGCTTGCCTGATAGGCCTGTGAGTTGGCTGTGCAGTCGCATGTAACAGAGTCACGGTGAGATGTGGCTGAACAGGTGCCTTACTACTAGCGCACAGCAGTGGACTTAGATGCTTGGGTTTTAGCTACCACTATGTGTTAGCACGGGCTCACTGGGGAATCTGGAGTGAAGAAGAGAACTGGCTAGACTTGGGCTTTGGAACAGTTATCAGGCATTCCACTCGAGAGGGCCGATAGGTGGGAAGAACCTGGAAGCAGAAAGATGTGTGGGGACCACTCCTGCCAGGGAAAGTGGTGATAAACTGAGACCAGGCCGGCTGTGGGCCAGGGGAATAGTGGGCTTGAGAGGTGGGGTGTGAAGAGCAGCAACAGAGGAGACCAGGTGGCTAGCAGGATGGTATGGGGGAGTGGGGACAAGGGGCCGGTCGGCCATGTTGGGGTTGTATATTTTGAACTTAGTTAATTAGAGGCATTAAGAGACGGGGAAGAGGTGAGACTGAGTAATGAGAGGAGGGAGAGCATGAATTTGGGATGAGTCATGTTATTAGAGAAGTCTATTTGAAAGTGTCCAACCATATTAGGAGTGTGGGATTGGGTTGGGGCATTCTTGGCAAGAGAGCAGAGTGGACATATAAGAGGACTGGGGGCCAAGTCCCTGAGGGATGCCATGTGAACCCAGAACAGGAGAGCCTGGGGAAGCAGCCCTGCTGTGAGATCTAATGATTCTCCTTGGATTTTCATCCAGGCATTGATATATTTTTAAGGTAGCCTGTGTGGTTCTAATATGCAACAAGGTTGAAACCAACTGAATTAGCAAAAGAAAGGGGACGCATAGAGAAGAGAAAGGAAATTCCAGAAAGAGTTGCTTGCATGAAATCTCAGAGGGACCAGAGGGAAAGAGGATTCCAATGGACCACGGAAATTGATTTAGTGTATTGTTTTACAAACTGTAGTTCATGATTTCTTAGTGGGTCATGAAACCAATTTAGTGTGTCATGAGCAGCTTTAAAAGCAAATAGAATGAGATGGAATTGAAAACATCAGAGCGCATGGCATATAGCAAAGATTGCAGTTTCTTGAGACGTGTGTGTCACCAGCCTACGTGGGTTTGTGTGCTGAGCCTCCTGCAAAATACGTTTCTTGCTGTGAGCACAATCACAGGTTTCTGAGCCACACTGGTCCAGGGGGATGACTGCAGGGAGCGGGCAGGGAGAGGGAGGCTGGTCAGGGTGGGACAGTTGCTTGAGCTCTGTCCCTAGCACAGTGGGAGCCTATGAAGGTTTGAAGAGTTTTCCACAGAGCAACCAGGTCAAGGCTGCTCCCCAGAGTGAACCCTCACCTGCAGTACGGGCTGTGGGAGGCTGCGGACTAATGGGCCACGTGAGAGGCGATCAACAGCCTGGGGGAGCAGTAGAGGGGCTGGAATTTAAGAAGTACTCTAGGGCTACCCCGATAAGCCTTTTCTCTTAGTTGCTCCTTCTGGGGCAAGTGACTGGGCCTCTAGCCAAGGCACAGGCTGTCCTCTCAGGCCCAGTCACAAGGGCCTGATTCGGGGCCTCTGTAGTGTTTTCCTCTCATTTCTCCTCCTCCTTGATGTTTCCATCTGGGGAGCTCAGCATCACTGTCATGATTCAAGCAGGGGAGAGAGAAGCCTCCAGAGCCTTCTTTAAATGGAGGCCCTGTTTGGGCTTCCTGCTCCCCTAGATGCAAAAATAGCAGAACAGATGTAACCGATGCTTTGAGAGAAAATTTCTTTTGAGCTGGAATCAAACATAAATGTTGGGCCTGGAGGGGATGTTCACAAAGTTCTGGGTTGGAAAACATTCCATTTTATCTCATTGAAGGGTAAGTGCTCCCTGGGCTTCCTCTTATGGGCAGGGTTTGTGGGGTCTTCGTGGTGCTAGGGGCTCAGGGGAGAAGTGGGAGCAGCCAACGTGAGCATTCCCCCCACCGTTCCTTCTGCGGCTGGTACGGGGTGGGAAGATGAATAATTGGTGGGTCTGCTCCTGAGCCCACACATGTGTGGATAATGAACGGCGACACGGTGTAGTCCTCTGCCTCACCCTTCCCTCCGCTTCAGCCACACTGGCCTTTCTGCTTTTCCTGGCCAAACTGACTCTGGCCATCGGCCTTTCATGCCTGCTGTTCTCTGTGAGGACCATTCTACTCCACATCTTTACAAGTGTCTCTGCTCAAATGTCACCCTTCCTGCAGGTGACCATCTACATAGTTTTATTCTCCCAAGACTTTTTACTTCTCTCCTCTTGCTTTACTTCTCAGTTGCATGGAACCTTACTTGGAACAATTCATTTGTCAGCTTTGGTGGTTTTCTGTCCCCACTAGAAGGCAGGCTGTGCAGGGCTCCTGTCTATGTCTCCTCAGGTCCCCGCTGTGTTTCTTGTGCTGGAGATGTTGCAGGGCAAGTGACATGTGGCATGTGGCATGAGTAAATGCATGGTAGTGGTGGGCCTTACGGAGGGGTTGACTCATTCATTTGTCCTTCTTTCAACCATGTGCCAGGCATGCTTCTTATTGGTGAAGTGGGTTTGAGAGCATTGGTTCATGTTCTGGAGCTTTTGAGGGGACAGCCACTTCCAGTGTGACATGGCATGGTTTTGTACCCCAGTGTGTTCCCCTGAGGTCAGGACTATGCTCAGAGGTGCCCTGCTTCCTTGGGGACTTTTGGGTGGCCTTTAGTGGTTTGTCCTGGGGGACTGACAATAGGAGTCCCAGGTACTTACTGAGACCAATAGGGAAATAGCATCCAAATAGCCTCTGTGGTTCCATCCCACCAGTCCCAGGCCCGGGACATGCACAAACCCCATTTCTGCTCCTAGAGCCTGGTTTGCAACCTCCTTGCATGTGTTCCCTGTCCCCCTTCTCTGTATTGAGGCTGAGAATCTACACTTCCTTTCTTGTTTTTTCTATTACCCATTCAGCTAGGCTTGAGGCCAATGGGAAGCTCTAGTCACAAAGTCCATAGCATGTCTCATTTTCTGTAACTCTGAGTCCCCATCCTACCAGGCCGGTAGCAGCTCTACCTCAGTCATTCCTGGGCACCGCCTGTCTTCTGGAACATTCACTGAGATGCCCGTCATCCCAGCCATGTAGCCCCCAAGTCCATGCTCCTGCTGTTTCTTTCCTGCGCTTGGAGCCCCTGAGTCTCATGTCTAGAATGCCTGCTGCATCAGGGGGCCATTCCTGCTGAGCACCTACCACATGTGGATTTGCAAAGAGAAACAGGAGCCTGGTCCATCACGTTTATCTGCCATGTAAGAGGGATAAGTAATAATTCAAGGCAGCAGACCAAAAGTTAAAAAGACGAAGGACTCCAGCAGTTGGGTGAGAAGTGAGAGTAGGGAGGTTTGGAGAGACGGTGGAGGGCTTCCTGGAGGAGACAGTAGAGAACCATGCACTTGGAAGGTGGGATGATTGAGAGTTCTCTTTGGGGAGATTAATCCCCATGCAGTACAATGCCCAGCTGCCCAACTCCACAGCCAATAGGAGGTGCATTTACTGGAGGAAAGAGCCAATGTGAACTGTTGAACTCTGAAGGGCTTGAAAAAGGGCACTTGGCTATTTCTGCCTCGGCGCTCACCCCTATTGCCAACCAGGCCTGACATTGCTGGGTTTGGGATGCTGCAGGCCCTGGATGGAATGGCCTCTTTTTGAACAGTGTGTGGCTTTGAAATGTAATATAATGAGTTCACCTGTCACAGGTCTGGCAGTTCCTCAGCTGTCACTGCCAGCTTTGCTCCTGCTGTAAAGGGGCCACATTAGAATCCAGCCATGGAGCAAAGAATGTGGAGTTCACGGAGACACCAAGTGCTTTTTATAGCTTCACTAGGTTTTGAGTGGTGCACGGGACTGACAAACACCTCTCCAGGCAACGGCTTCTCTGGACACTGTGTTTTGAAAAGGATTCAATTCCTTTCAAATGATGGCATTTTGAGTATTTTTCACATTCTGTACCCCCAGTCTTCCTTCTTATTTTCTATAGGGAAAGTGCAAATGTGAATTAGAATTGCCTGGGAAAGTCTAGGCATAAATATTAAAATATTTGGCTGCTGGTTAAATGGAGGAATTTATGTCTGCATTTTCTCTTTGTTGCAGAAACTTGCTTTCATTTTTGGCAGAGGTTGTTATTCCACACTTCAGAAGATGTCCTTGTTGGGACTTCCTCTCTCTTTCTATAGCTTTTCCTCTGTCCCTTCATTCTGCTCCCACCTCTGTGTCTGATGGTCTTAGGAAGAAGTGCCCCTCATCTACAAAACAGGGGTGGTAGACTCCAATGCCCACGGGGTCCATTAGGTAAATCCACGAGTGATGGGGGCTGGGTTGGGGGGCTTGGGTGAGCTGAAGGGGCATGCCTGCCCAGAAGGACCGTGACTGCTGTGCAGCTGATGGTTGTCACAGGAATCAGACTCATGGTGGCCAGGACCCCAGAGTCTTCCAGAGAAGCTGGAATCCAGATTTTATGGTGAAATTTCTTGAGTTAAAAAACAACCCCACTGTGTGGATGGAATAAAACCCACATACCAGGTTCTGCCCATAGGCTACCAGTTTGCAGCCTCTGCTGTAGATGTGTCGTGTTGTCCTGGCCCAGGACAAGCTGGGGTTACCTCTCTGTGTAAGGGGGTTCTTCTCTGTGCTCCCAGACCTGCTCAGATCAGCAACGGTCTCTTGTAGGGAGAGTTTTAGTTTGAAAGGGACCTCGTCTTACAGAGGGAAGAGCCTCAGCTGGAGAGGCATAGGGTCTGCACTCTGTTCACACTGCAGCTTTGGGGCCGGGTGACCTTGACCAAGTCACTTGAACCCCATGGGTCTCAGTTCCTCTATTCTTTTAAATACAGAAAATTACATCTGAAGTACCTGCTAGGTTTCTTGTGAGGCAGCAAGCATAACATCAGTAACCATGATTTTAAGAGTACAAATGCCAGTTGCTATTCTTATTTTGTGTGGCCAACATGTGGTGTGAAGGAATCATGAATTTGAAAAGGACAGCTTGCTTCATGCCTGTTCAGGTCTACCTGGTTCTTAAACCCAAGGGAAGTGAGCCTTGGGGCTTTCTGTCTACACCTATCAGCAAGGTTTCCCAGACCCGCCATGGCACAAAGCACAGAAGGAAAGTGGGAAGGAGCAGGCAGGAAGTAGAGGCTAGGCACAGCAAATCCTTTCCTACCCCATTGAGCTGTTACGGCTCAGAGCATTCTTCAAAAATTGTGGGTTCACTAGTTTGTTTAAACAGAACATTTAAAAACAGAAACATTACCCAGGACGGTGTTTCCCCAACTGGTGTTCAAAGGCACACTACTCTCCCTGGGACGTTGAAAGGAATGAGAAGGAGTTTCATACTCAGCTAAATCGGGAGATGCTGGATTCAAGTTCAACAAGTTTGTTTCCTGCAGGGACTCTTCAGAGCTTTAAAAATAATATGATGATATGTGTTGTGAGGTGAGTGAACAGTGTTTCTCAAACCTTTGCTTATTGAGTACGTGTTAACATTTCCTTAGGCAAAATGTGGGCGATGCTGAGCTGGGTCCCACCTGAGTGCGGGCCACAGGGGATGAAGTAGGGGAGAGCAGACCCAGCCTTGGCTCTGCCTGGTGGTGTTGGCAATCTAGTGGGGGAAGTCGGCGTTAATCAAGTAAGCACATACTTGGTGTGAACGTACAACAGGAAGAAGTGTGCACATAAGAGTAATGTCGTGCCCTGGGGGCAGTGGGGTCTGGCCCTCTGCGTGGGTGACTCAGGGGACAGACAGCAGGCTGAGGGAGTTGTGAAGGAGGCAGAGGCCTCAACCAGCCCAAAAGTCCCTGAGTCAACTGTGTGGGGGCTTCCTAGAGGTGGAGAGAGGCTGGTATGGCTACAGCTCTGGGCAAGAGGGCTTGAGGGGGCTTGATGGAGATGATGGGGAGGCACTAAAGCCCCCCTCAGGCCTGACCTGGAGGGGCCACTGCCTGCTGTGACTGGGAGTGTGGCTTGCAGCCCGTGGGGCATGTCTACCCAGGGGTGCTTCCCCTTTCCCGCCTTGATGGCACATCTCCGTGGACTGAGCATGCAGAATGAGAAATGACCTCCTGCTGCCTGGGGCAGTACTTAATTTCTTGTGGCTGTGTCTGCTCCCGTGACCTGTGGGTGCCATCCACTTCCCGAGCAGATATAATTTTTCCCCAGGAAGGATGCTGCTGCCTGCTGGGAGCCTTGTGATGGGGCCGCCAGCGGGTGACTCAGTTTGCTGTAAGGCTCTTCTGGCTTCTCTTTGCTCTAGAATCAAGAATTCATTGAGTGTGCCTCCCTGGGGACTAATAATCTGAATTTCACGTTCTTTGGAGTGTAAACCCTGCCAGCAGAGCATCAACGCCCTCCACGCATTCAAAGTCCACTGAGTAAATATTTATTGAGTATTATGCTGGACATAGGAGGTAGAGGGGGGAACAAGCTGTTTGGGACCCCTGCTCTCACCAGGCTCTCCTTTGGGGCAAGGGGTGGGGACAGTCAGTTAAACAAGGCTGAGGAGACTGAGGGCTGTGGGAGTACCTGGCCTCACTCAGAAGGTTTCAGGGGAAGCTCTTGCAGGAAAAGGCTAAGGGGAGGCCTGGAGAGGGGAGTATGCTAGCAGGGCGAAGCCAGGGACAGGAGAGGAAGGGAAAGGGTGCAGTTCTGGAGATGGTCATATGGCTCAGTCATGTGGTTGGAACGGGCCCAGGGCTGACAAAGGCACTTTGTAAGATTTCCACTTTTCCCTGCTCTCCTGGGGAAGCTTCCACTGAATTTGTGGGGGAGTCCTGAGCAGCCTGGTCACAGTCATCCAATGCAGTTCTGTTTTTCTTCTCAGCACACCTGTATGAGGGGATTGTGACACCTGGCAAGTATGAAATCGCAGTAGGCGATTATTGTAAACTCTTGGGCTTTGCATGGATACCCAGAGTCCTGCCCCGATGAACTGATATAACCACAGTGACAAGGGACAACTTTTTTTCATTGCACAAGAAGGATCGAGTAGTGGGTATATATTGGCTGCAGTGACCTTTTGTGGTAAGCAGAGCTATGCCAGTGTTGAAGCAATTATCTCAAGTGCCCTCGGGTACCAGATTTCTGTTGATAACATGTGGTGCTAATTACCTTGATGGATTCAGAGCAGATGTTGGCGCCTGGAATTAATTGGCCAGCAGAAGGGCTGAGCCTGGCTCAGGACCCAAACAAAGCTGGGGCATTTCCACTTCTTCCCCATTTCATGGCTGCAGCTGTGGTTCCTCTCCTCCTCCAGTCCCTGTGCTTTATTGCTCTCTCTTAACCTTCTCAGTGAACCCAAGCTGTGATTGGCTGACCAGTCACCCCTCTCTCTGTTTACAGCCCTCTAGACCTGCAGGGAAGGATAGGATGGTCAGTTAATCAAAATACTCTGTGTGGAAAAGGTCAGCCTTGTGGGGCTCCTACTATTTATTTTCCCAGAATGGGGAGTGTCAACATTCTGCCTCCGTGTTCCTTTCGGTATTGCCAAGTTGAACCATGTGGTCAGGAAATTACATCAATGCTATGGATCCTTGATGGCTGTGATTTTAATTAAAGAGACGAATGGTGCCAAGTCTGTCACATTTCTCCTTCCTTTCCGACTGTTATCTGGAAAGCTGGCCATGACCCTGGGACATGCTCAGCGCTTTCCTGGCTGTGAGCTGCCAGTCTCTGCTGTCTATACTCTGTTCTTTTACAACTTGTTACAAGTGTAAATGCTTATGACAATGTTAATTAACCTTCATCTGGGGCCACATTGTGCCAGGACCTGTACCAAGCACTTCATGTGCATCATCTCATTTAATGCCCTTAACAACCTAAGAGGCTTATTTGCCCTTTTACCAACAGGGATGCTGAAGTCCAGAAGGGTTAACCAACATACCCATGCCACCTAGCTAGTCAGTGGGACACCAGGACTTGAACTTAGGAAGTTGGACTCCAGAGCCACCTTTGTGTCATTTCCTAACCCCGCCTCTCCACCGGACCCTGAGTTCCATGAGCATGGAGACAGCACCTGCCTTGTTCACCTCTCTTCCTCAGTTCCTAATGGAAGCCAAGCACACAGGGAGGCTCAGTAAGTGTTAAATGAGTAAATGAACTTAAACCCCAAACCTTGCTTGGGTGGAAGAGCAAGAAAGGCATGTTCAAGGCACAGGGCCAGGGCTGAGTGGATTTTCTATGTGTTTTGCAGACGTAGTCTGGGGGGCTGCAGTGTGTGCAGAGCTGGGCAGGATGGTGGTGGGGCATTTGCCATTCTTGTAGAATCAAATGAAAACTGCTTTGTTTAGTCAACAAAAACTCACTTTTGCAGAACAAAGAAATGTTTCTATTAAAGGTAGTGAACCCTGTGGGCTATTTGTATTGTTTCTTATTTTCCAAAATCTTTAGCTTTGGACACTCAGTCCATAATAGCCAACTACCCAAAAGTGGGAGAAAACTCTAGATGCAGTCACTCACCTTTCAAACAGCCCAGGAAGTCTTGCACTCTGAGTTGTGTGTGTGCGAGCCTCCCCTTTACTGACAGCACACTGACTTTTCTACAGTGAGTGCCTCTCATTTTTACCATAGAAAGCTGTCTCCTGTTAAAAAATTAAATTGTATTAGCCAAACAGAAAGGTATGAAGATAAAGTAAAAATCACTTGAATATGTGCCACCTAGGGCTAATTAGATAATTTGGTGAACATCCTACCAAAATTTGTGTGTGTGTAAAATATAATTTTACAGAGAGTAAAAAACTGTAAGTACTGTTTTGCAATCTGATTTTCTCTATTTAATATACTGTGCAGGTCTTTCCATGCCAATGGATATGGTGCTACATCACTCTTTTTAATGGCTATATAGGACTCTATTGTATGGCTATTTCATGATTAATTTAACCTGCCCCTTATGAAATATACTTATCCACATTCATATGACACTATAATTATCCATTTAATCATCTGTCTTTCCCTGTAGGCTGTGAGCTCAGTGAAAGCAGGGACATTTCTGAATTCACAGGCATCCAATAGGTATCCAATAAATTTTGGATGGATGGGTGAGTGAGTGAGAAGGAGAGGGAGAGGTTTTATTTTGTTATTGCTGTGGTTTGTTTCTGGCTAAACCTATGTTCTGAATGACAGCCTATTAACCCAGGGATGGTGGGGGCATTTTAGCAATTATATAACTGGACATTTGCTCTTCTTTTGGTGTCATGAGTTTAAATCCTGGTGCCACAAGAAAGAATTTCTGACACCAATCAGATTAAATTCTGCTCTTCTTGACCAAGTCCTTGGTTTCTTAACCCTGTGGGTTACTTTCCTGTTACAGCCTCACCTCTGCTCATCTCTTCCAAAGCCATATTGGCTGCCCAGGGGGGATGCCTCTTACATACTTAGGGGATCAGGAATTGATTTTTCTACCAGAGCCGGGGGGCAGTGTCAGGTGTAATGGCTTCTGCTGCTTGTCTTTTCTTAAAGTTATGAGCTATATGCCTTAGCCCCATTCCAGTGGTACAGAATGAACTGAAAAATAAAGATGAAAAACCAAAACCTCTATGGTCATAAAAAATAAAGTTAAAATTGTAGACTGCATCTAGGGATAGTGAAAGATATTTTAAGCTGGGGTTCTTACTGGGGGTACACCAATAGGGAGCATTGAATTCCTTCATCTTCTCTGTTAATCTCTTGAAATGGTATGTATAGGACTTTGCATTATATGCATATATACATTATATATAATTTATATTAAATTATATATATGCATATATATTATATTTGTATTATAATTTTTAAGTATGTGTATTTTCCTCGTCTAGGGGTTTATAGCTCTTGTCAGATTCTCACAGGTTTTGAGAACACAAGTAGTTTTAGAACCTCTATTTTGGAGGAAAAGTAGTTTAAGTTCACAAACCTCATTTTTCTTACCTGTAATATGGAGCAATAGCTCCTATCTCCGGTGGTTGTGTGAAGATTGGTAAACAAAGTATATAAACTGCCTCGCTTGGGTGTACAGTAAATGGCTGCTTGTTACTGATACAGGGCAATAGGGCAGGACCTTTCTCTACTCATGGGTGACTGTCCACTACAGCATCACTGTGTGAGAGTGTGTGTGTGTGTGCGCGCACAAGGGCTGTGACCAGAGATGTGCTTTCACAGCCTTTCTCTGCTCTGACTCAGTGGTGGTCCCATGAAGGGGAGGGAGGGAGAGAGGGAAAGAAGAAGAAGGAGAAGGAGGAGGAGGGGAAGGGGGAGGGGATGGGGGAGGAGAAAGAGAAGGAGAAAAGGAGAGGGGAAAGAAGAAGAGAAAAAGGAGGGGGAAGAAGAAGAATAAGAAGAATGAAGAAAAAGAACAAGTCTGAAAGACCAGTTAGTTGCTGTCTCATTGTCTGGGCATGAGGTTGGCAGTGCTAGGGCTGGAGGAAGACAGAAGCAAGCAGGAAAGACTCTTTAGGATTTGTGACTGGGAGTGATGTTGGAAGAGGAGTTAAGAGAACTTTGAAGGTCTGGTTCCATCTGGGGAGAATGATAATTTTGCTGACAGACACAGAGAAGGGCTAGTGGCTGGGAGGAAGTCAGGTTTGCAGGAAGGATTCAGTTTACCTGTATTGAGCCTGGGGAAAGATGGGTCATATAAATGGACATATCTGGCAGGAAATACAGGCCTCAGAGATATAACACTTTAGACACTTTTCATGTTTTATTTACATGAATTGTAACTATGGGGCTTTTGGATGTTGGCTGAAAGAGGAGAGCTGACGTCTGGAGCAGTGGGAAGTGAGGAATGAGGTTGGAAGAGGGAGTGCTCCAGTGTCCCAGCCCAGTGCCTTAATTTGATGGTGTGAGGGCTTAGAGATGGAAGCTGAAGGTGCTATTTTCACAAAGGACCTCATGAGCCACGTAGAGCTAGGGGTGCTCTGGTACCCACAGGGCAGAGTGATGCAGGTTCCTGGAGGAGAGGGCTTTCTTCCACATTAGTGTGGAAGGTAGTGACTCTAAAGCTTTGGGGCATCAGGAGAGAGCACTTTGTGCATAGATGTTGGCATGGACTGGCGTGTTCTGATGGATTGGTATGTTCTGATGAGCATGGTCAGAAGCAACGGGCTGAGGCTTTCTTGTTGCCGTGTGAGGGGAGGACATTGATAAGGCAGAGGAGGGACACGGCGGGTCCTGCACAGTGGCTGCAGGTGATACACAGGCCTAGGAGCCTGCAAGAAAAGCTCCTCAGGGACTGTTAGGAGATGGGGAATCTCCAAGGATTAGAGGACTTTTATGAACAGGGGGGCAAGAGTAGGGAGTCTGAATTTTTTAAGGTCGGTATGCCTTATCTCCATCTACAGGCTGGAAGGGCCAGGGGATTTTTGGATAACGAAAGTAGCTATCTGAATGTTGAATTCCAGGAAACTCATTTTAAGAGTTTGGGGACTCAGTTGATAACTTTATTCTTTGTAGCTTTTCAGTCTTTTTGGAATTGCTCTCTCTCCCTAAGTATCTATACCTCAGAGCTGTGTCCTAGCAGGAAAAGACAGAAAGTCACTGTTGATTAGTCTCCCGGTCTTTCTGTGCCCACTGATGCAGACCCATCTCTTGGGGCTTCTTTGTAGCATAGTGTTCCTCAGGGATGAGAGTGTGTTCTTCTGGAATGTGACTCTGTGGGTAGAAATGTCTGGAAGCCCTCTGTTGAGAAGGGGCTATTCATTTCCCAGCCCACCATGTGAAGCCTGGGCTCCAAAAGGCCTGCTGGGCGGAAGAGCCCAGTCAGCTCTGAGATCCACTGACTCTGTTTACACTGTGGTCAGTTCCCTGTGACTTGGGCTGAGTGTGCAGCCTGTGGCTGGGTTCTTGGGTCTCCTTTCATTTTCTTGAAGCACCCACCCCTTGTTGCCCCCCCATGCAGTGGTATAGTCCTCATCTTTCCATTATCTTTAGTAATCACTTCCCATCCTCACCAAGGAAGAGTAAGAAGAGGGGAAACTGGTCACATGTGGGTAGATTTCTTAGCTGTTAGGTCAGAGATGAGGCATGGGCTAGCTCCAGGGTTCACCTTCTTTGCCAAGTCACACTGAATTTGGTGCCTAGTGTCTGGTGGGGCTCTTGCCCCTGCCTCCCAGCCTGTCTTCTGGGCAGTTTCTCCTGCTCCCCGCCTCCTCACTTGCAAGCTGATGATCCCCCTCACCCACCCACATTGCCATGGGGCTCTGTGCTTTGCTGGGTGACAGTGAGTGCTTATGTGAACATCTCCTGTTACATCTGTGGGGGTTTCTACATCTTCCTTAAATATCTTTATATCATCATATGCCACCTCTTGGGGTAACAGGTTCCACATGCACAGTGACCTGACATCATGAAAGAATGTGTTACTTTCAGGGACAAAGCCTTTCTACTTCAACTGTTTTTTGATGGAAATCTTTAAAAAGTGTCTTATAAATGTTCTTGCCTTTATAATCAGAATGTTGGTGTAACTATTAGTCAAATTTCCTTGACACCAACTGTTCATGATAGAGGAACTGGAACTCTCATACGTTGCTTGTGAGAATATAAAATAGTACAACCTCTTCAGAAAATAGTTTGGCAGTTTCTTACAAAACTAAACATGCACCTACACTTTGACCCAACCACTACACTACTAGGTACTTACTCAGAAAAAGGAAATATATGTCCATACAAATACTTGTACATGAATAGCAGCTTTATTTATAATAGCCTAAATTTGGAAATAACTCAAATCCTATCAACTGGAAAATGGATAAACCAATTGTGGTAAATCCATACAATAAAATACTACTTAGCAAAAAAGAAATAAAAACTATTTATACCTGCAACAACATGGGTGAATTTTTAAATCACTGTGCTTAATGAAGCCAGCCCCCAAAAGAGCACATGCTGTATGATTTCATTTATATAAATTCTAAAAAATACAAACTAATCTATAGTGACAGAAAGCCTATCAGTGGTTGCCTGGGAATGGGAGGTGGTGGTAGAGAGGGCTTACAAAGGGAAACAAGGAGCCTTTTGGGGGAGTGATGCCTATGTTTATCTTGATTGTGGTGATGGTTTCACAGGTATACATATATGGCCAAATTTATCAGTTCATGGTACATCTATAATACTGTGGTAAAGCTATTAAAAAAAAAGACCTTGTTACATATGGCCAAATTTCTTCCTAGGAGAACAGGACCAGTTATACTCCAACTGAAACTATGTAAATGTCCTTCTCCCTAGATTCTTGGCACTATTAGGTATTATAAATTTTAAGCATCTCTGACCAATTAGATAGGTAAAAAATGATACCTAGTTTAATTTTATGCATGTTTTACTTCTGGTGAGTTTGAATTTTAAAAATTATTTATTGGCCATTTTTCCTTCTGTGCATTTTTTGTGCATGTCCTTTGTTATTTTGGGGCTCTCTGCTCTGATGTATATATATAATATACTTAAATATATCATCTTATACATATATACACCTTTATATAGTATGGTTATTAACTCTTTTTCTTATATTTATTTCATATATTTCTTTCCCAGTTTGTAATTTCAATTTTTATACAGAATTTTTGACACACAGGACTTTTTAAAGACAGATTTTACTTATTTGTTTTTAGAGTGAGGGGAAGGGAGGGACCAAGAGAGGGAGAGAAACATTGATGTGAGAGAGAAACATCAATCGGTTGCCTCTTACACACAGTCCGACTTGGGACGGAGCCCGCAATGCAGGCATGTGTCCTGACCTGGAATCAAACTGACAACTTTTCACTTTGCAGAACTTTAAAAAAGTTCTATGGTCACATCAATTGAGTGCTTCCTTTATGTTTTCCCACCTTCCTAATTTGCAACTATTTATTCTGGAAAAATGGGTAATCAAGCTTCTTAAGATTTCTTATTAGACAAGAGTCGCTGAGGCTATAGTGTGGGCCTGTGAGATTTTTCTGCGTAATACGTAATGCCCATGAGTTTGGTGACCATTGTTCCAGCCCTTTCAAGGCCATTGCTTTCCAAGTTTACTGTGTTGAAGAATACTTTTTAAGGTAAAAAAAACAAAACCTTGTTGACCCCCCCACATGATAGTGATTACATTTTTAGGGTCTTTTTTTTTTTTTTAAACATCACTGTGTGGTTGCGTCTCACTCGCACCCCCAACTGGGGACCTGACGTGCAACCTAGTCATGTGCCCTGACTGGGAATCGAACCAGCGACACTGGGCTCACAGGCCGACGCTCAATCCACTGAGCCACAGCAGCCAGGGCTCACATTTTTAGGGTCTTTTTAAGGAGACTATATAATGACCACAACTGCAAACCAAGTAATTTTTAAATATGAATTTGCATTATATTAGTCACCACAGAATTTACGTACATTTGAGAAACAGTATACCTCAATGTGAAGCATGTATTCTGTCTACAGACAAAGTTTGGTGTGCATGTGGATGCTTGATTCCTCTGTAATGATTTTAAGGCCCCAGGTTTGAGAGCTCCCCCCCATCTTAGTAGGTGGAGCAGAGACACAGACCTTTTGCGTATGCTGGAACCTGCCCTTCTTCTAAACTCTCTGTAGCTGGGAATTGTGGGAATGTGAGCTTAGGGTTTCTGGGAAGCCTGAATATGGGATAAATGGGAGTATTAGCAGGCTTAAAAAAAAAAATTGTCTCCAACCCACCATTTTTAATTTTGAAGGAATATCTTATTCAAGTTACCTGGGATTGTGTGAAAGAGACAGTAACCTTACTCTTCTTAGCCATTTCCTTTACAAACAGAGGTGTCTTTACTCAGAATAATCAGCTTGTGGCTTTTTTGGTCCCTTTGTCATTTTCTCTCAGGGAACTCAGAGCATGCTTGTTTAAACGAGATAACACACATGAAGCACCTAGCACAGGGCCTGGCCTACAGCTCATGCTCAAAGGCTCTTTGTTCTTCTCCTCGCTCCTCTCGTTGATAGCAGGTTGCAAGCTCACTTGCAAATGTAGCAATGACCCCACAGCAAATATGTGTTGGCTTAGTGATAGTCCACTCAAATGAAGGGAGAGAATTATTTAAATTATTGAAACACCTTAATCCATAAGCTCACATAAATGTTGCTTTGAACTAATAGTTTTATGTACTTTGGCATCTGTGGTTAATGTCTCTTGTTGTCACTTACTGAAAAATTTTAGACTTATTTAAAAATTTCTTTTGTGTTAAACTTGGAACGGAGTATGGGGTTGCTTAGTTCATTTTTTAAAAGCCTTTAATCAAAATGTTAAGCTTGGTTAATTTGCATAAAATATTTTCTCTGCAATTTACTCTTTATTACTTTTGAAACACAAATTGCCTCTGCTGCAGTGTGGGATGGTCTTAACAGCACGCAGGCTATTGCAGCTTTTGATTCTAGGGATGAACAGGTCTCAGGTTTGAAGCTCAAGGAAATAAATTGGAATCCTGTCTCCCCTCACTCCCTTGGGTGATCTGAACTCATCTGAAGAAGAGAAGGAAGAAGAGGAAGCAGGGGTCACAAAGAAAGGGTTCAAATGCCTGGATTAAGAATTTAGATGTGCACCCTGGCTGGTGTGGCTCAGAGGGTTGAGTGCTGGCCTCTGAACCGCAAGATCCCCAGTTTGATTCCTGGTCGGGGTACATGCCTGGGTTGTGGGCCAGGTCCCCAGCTGGGGGTGTGTGAGAGGCAACCAATCAATGCGTCTCTCACATCAATATTTCTCTCCCTCTCTTTCTCCCTTCCTTCCCTTCTCTCTCTCTAAAAAACAAAACAAAACAAAAAAACCGTTTAGAAGTGTGTGGTTGAGGGTTGGGTGTTGCTGTGGGCTCCTTGGAGTATCTGCAGGAAGAAGCTCAGTGACATCCAATCTAATGCGCACACACAACACAGCTCCTGTCCCACCACTCCTTTGCTCCGCAGCGTTTGCTGCCTCCCCACAGGGCCAGCATCGCCTCTGCATTCAAACAGGGAATCAGAGTATCTGGTGGGTGTGATACTGAAGGGAGCAAACAAGCTTCACTGCATCAAGAAGGTTGCTGGGAAACCAGAGGTGGAGAGATTTTCCTGGGAGGGTCCTGCCTTTGCCCAGAGACCACCACCTCAAAGCTGGGTATCAACATGTCCCCCTGCTACTCCCCTGCAGGGCAGCAGAGTGGAGCCTTTCTGTACTTAGTAACAAGTTCCCAAAAAAGCAAAGCTGTTCAGCCTGAAAAACACTGATAATTCACAAAAAGCAGATGGGCAGGCCAGGCTGCAATTAGCCAGCTGCTGGCTCCTCACACTCCGTTTTCTTAGAAAGGGGAAGACTCACAGAAAAAGGGGAGGGTTCCTTGTTGGCGAAGGATCTTCTCTTTGCACACAAGAAGTTCCTTCCCTGACTCACCCCAGGAATTTCTCTGAAAGCTCAGAAGGAGCTAATGTTAGTAGGAGCAAATGAACGTACTCAGTGAAGGGTGGGATTTGTGAGCAAAAACACGGGGTTCTATTTAGACCCATGTAATTGAAGACCCACCTATGGCTGAGCATCTTCAAACAGACAAGTATAAAACTCACGAATACCAAATTCTATTTGGGTAACTGACTGGAAGCACACGCACGCACGCACGCACGCACGCGCGCTGAGCCTGTTTCGGCCTATTCCAGTAGAAGGGAAGCTGGCATCAGTCTCCACTCAGGTCTGATAAATTTCAAGCCTCACTACTGAGGGCCACAATCAAGAACTTTGTGTTTTTGGCTTTTTATGCCCTCTCTGGTCTTGAAAGTCTAGTTTTCTGCTGTAGCATGAAACCCAAGATAATTCTAGATTGATACTGACAAGGGAGAGACCAACACATGTTACGAATTTCTTTCCTTTAGGATCCAAGTAGATGTGATGTTTGAAATTTAAAAAAGAAGTCACCGATTCATATCTGTGATATAATAAAAAAAAAATATTTGGCCTAATTTGGAGAATTTGATGGTGAACACTTAAGAAGGCCTATTGTTATATAAAATTAAGAAAAGTTAGATGTACGTTATTAATGGAAGGTAAGAGTTGAGTTACCTTCTTGGTGGGATTGATTTAGAGGCCATTCAAACATCATTGGATGTTTGGATGTAGGTGGCTCTGATTGCTTTCCAGTTTTGGAAGTGTTTGATACACCACCTCGTGGCAATACTTAAATCACCTCTGGGTTTACTTTCTGACATATTTCAAATATGTCTCACCTCTATCCTTCCCTACGTTATTCCTTCTCCTTTGCTCTGTAGCTTTGCTATGGCTAAGGTAAGTTTGCTCTGGACTCTCTCCAAGTGTTTTATAATGAGTTACAAAAGAGTTTTCTCTTCGGAGAGTTTTGTGTACAAGGAAGTCCAAAGGCAGGCATTTTAAGGGTAGTATTGTAATGAAATCTAAGGAGGTGGCATGGATTAGAAACAGTCAAGACCTTGGAGCCAAACAGTCTTGGATTCGAATATCAGCTTTACTATGACTTTATTTTATTTTTAAAATTATATTTTGTCAATTATGCTATTACAGTTGTCCTGATTCTTTCCCCCTTTGCCCCCTTCCACCCAGCATCCCCACTCCTCCTGGCAATCCCCCCACCATTGTTCATGTCCCTGGGTCATGAGTATAACTTCTTTGGCTACTCCATTTCCTATACTGTACTTTATATCCCATGGCTATTCTGTAACTACCTATTTGTACTCTTCTTGTTTGATAGTTTGTTTTTTAGATTCATTTGTAGATATGCATTTATTGCCATTTTATTGTTCTTAGTTTTGATCCTCTTTTTCTTAAATAAGTCCTTTTAACATTTTATATAATAATGGTTTGATGATGATGAACTCCTTTACTTTTTTCTTGTCTTGAAAACTATTTATCTGCCCTATGATTCTAAATTATAGTTTGGCTGGATAGAGGAAGCTTAGCTGTAGGTCCTTGCTTTTCATGACTTTGAATATTTCTTGCCAATCCCATCTAGCCTGCAAAGTTTCTTTTGAGAAATCACCTGACAGTCTTATGGGAACTCCTCTGTAGGTAAGTAACTTCTTTTTTCTTCCTGCTTTTAAGATTCTCTCTTTATTTTTAACCTTTGGCATTTTAATTATGATGTGTCTTAGAGTGGGCCTCTTTGCATCCATCTTGTTACGGACTCTGTGCTTCCTGGACTTGCATGCCTGTTTCCTTCACCAAATTAGGAAAGTTTTCTTTCATTATTTTTTCAAATAGATTTCCAATTTCTTGCTCTTCCTTTTCTCCTTATGGCATCCCTCTGATGCAAATGTTGGCCCTCTTGAAGTTGTCCCCCAGGCTGCTTACACTATCCTCATGTTTTTGGCTTCCTTTTTTTCTTCTTCTTGTTCTGATTGATTGTTTTTTGCTTCCTTATATTCCAAATCATTGATTTGATTCTCGGCTTCATCCACTCTACTGTTGTTTCCTTGTAAATTGTTTTTTTATTTCAATTAGTGTATCCTTTGTTTCTGACTGGATCCTTTTTATGCTGTTGAGATCCTCACTAAATTCTTTGAGCACCATTATAACCAGTATTTTGAACTCTGCATCTGATAGATTGCTTATTTGCATTTCATTTAGCTATTTTTCTAGGGTTTTGATCTGTTCTTTCATTTGGTTTATGTTTCTTTGTCTCCTTATTTTGGCAGCCTCTCTGTGTTTGTTTCTCTGTATCAGGTAGAGCTGCTTTGACTCCATATCTTGGTAGTGTGGGCTAATATAGTAGGTGTCCTTCAAGGTCCAGGGGCACAGCCACCCCTATCACCGAAGCTGGTACTCAAGATGCACCCTTTGTGTGGGCTGAGTACACCCTCCCTTTGAGTTGAGCCTTGGTTGCTGTAGGCAGGTCAATGAGAGGGATTTACCTTGGTCAGTCAGCTACAAAGATTGGCTGTGACCACTTACCACCAACTTTCACCCTCCATGGAGGATCAGCTGTGTAGGGTCAGTGTGGTGGTGCTTCAACATGGTCTGTAGCTGTCCACTGGGTGCTCCGGCCCTGGGGTTTCCTGGGTGGTGCAGGCCAAGGTCAGCCTTCACTTGTGTTTTGTCTGGGGCCATCCTTCCTGAGCTGTAAAGCAATCTGAGATGGCTGCTATTTGTGCTGGGCTTGGAGATTCCCAGATGGAGGAAACCTGTGAAATTAGGCTGGCTGCTCTTAGTGTGCGGCCTAGGGCTCACTGAAGCCAGCTGTTGCTTGTTTGATGGGGATTTGGGAAGTCGTGAAGCAGGAGCCAAGAGCCACCATTCATATGGAAAAACAGCTTGGGTGGGCCTGTAAATTGGATGGGGCAGAGTCTCTGGGGATCTCCAAGGTTGGTTAAACAGTGTTAGCCAGGTGAATGGAGTCTCATGTATGGCATCAGTGTGCTGGTTCTGTGGGTGGAGGGTTTAGAAAAGGGACAATGGCCTCTGCTCACCTTGATGCCAGAAACTTCAGTTTCTCCTTGTATACCGGTGGTGACTTTCAAGCTGCTACCCAGGTGCTGGAGCTCAGAGGGAATGAGTCAGAATAGGTGAGTCCACATGTGGGTTCTGTAAGGGCAACTGCTTGAGGCTCCAGCAGTTTCTTCCACCGACTCAATCCCCACTGGCTTTTCAGGCAGACATTGTGGGGACTTATCTTCCTGGTACTGAAAACCTGGGCTGGGTCTCCTGAATTTTTATCCAGCCTGTTCGGTGTCTACGCCCCTCCTACCTGTCTGGATGGATGTGGTTTCTTTAATTCTGTAGTTATGAGACTTCCATTTAACTTGATTTCTGATAGTTCTGATGATGATTGTTTTCTATTTTAGATGTAATTTTGATTTAGTTGTGCAAAGAGGTGAGCCATGTCTGCCTACACCGCCATCTTGACTGCAAGTCCTCTACTATGATTTTAGAATAGCTCTTCCCTCCCTTCCTTCCATGTGCTGAGTAAGTACTATGGGCCAGGCACTATTTAAAGCACTTATGATACTATCAGTGAACAAAGGAGTAGAAATGTACTCTAGAGCTTATAATCTTTGGGAAGAGACAAATAATAAATAGTAAACATAATAAATATGCAAATTAGATGTTAGAATGTGATAAATGCTATGGAAAAATAAAAAGCAGAGCAGAGTAAGGGTATTTGGGAGCTGGGGCTTGTAATCTTAAAAATGATGGTCAAGACAGGCCCCATTGAGAAAGCGAAATCTAATCAAAGACTGGAAGGAGATGAAGGAGTTGACAACCACACCTCTAGATAGGGTCAAGTCCCTATGGTGGGAGTGTCCTTGGTGTCTTCAAGGAAAGACAAAGAGGCCAGTGTGACTGCAGTGGAGGGGTAGGATGGAGAGCGGTGGGGGACAGTATCAGAGAAGTAATGGGGTGGAAGAGGTGGGGAGCAGATCATCCAGGACTTTTGTAGAGACTTTGGCTTTACTCTGAGGTATGTGGGTAGCCACTGTAGGAACTTCCCTCATGAGCACAGATGTGACTGAATCTGACTTTTGATTTTAAAGGATCCTCTGGCTGCTGGTTTAAATTAGACTACAGGGGATGCATGAGTTTTGGTGTGGCTACCATTACACACACTGGCCTTAAAACAACCAGAACATATTTTCTCATGGTTCTGGAGGCCAGAGTCTGAGATCAAGATATTGGCAGGGCTGTACTTCCTTTGGGGTTCTAGGGGAGTATCTGTTCCTTGTCTCTTTAGGTGGCTCCAGGTATTCCTTGGCTTGTGGCTTCATAACTCCAATCTCTGCCTCTATCTTCACATGGCCTCTCTTTCAAATCTCCCTCTGCCTTTGTCGTTGGATTTAGAGCCTACCTAGATAGCACATGATCATCTCTTCTAGAGATCCTTCACTCAATTACATCTGCAAAGATACCTTTAACTGCTATAAACATCTTTGTGCAGTTTTTTGGGGTGTGTGTGAACCTAAGTTTCCAACTCATTAGGGTAAATACCTAGGAGCAAAATTGTTGGATTATTGTAATAAGAGTAAGTTTAGTTTTGTAGGAAACTGAAGAAACTGCCAAACTGTCTTCCAATGTGGCTTTATCATGTTGACATTCCCACTAGCAGTGAATGAGAGTTCCTGTTTCTCCACATCCTGCCAGCACTTGTTATTGTCAGTGTTTCAGATTTTGGACATTATAATAGGTATGTATAATATCTCATTGTTGTTTTAAATTATAATTCCCTAATGACATAAGTTGTGGAGCATCTTTTCATATGTTTAATGGCTATCTATGTATGTTCTCTGGTGAGGTGTCTGTTTAGGTCTTTTGTCCATTTGAAAAATTGAGTTGTTTTCTTACTGCTGACTTTTTAGAGTTCCTTTTTTATTTTGGATAATAGTCCTTTATCAGATGTGACTTTTGCAAATACATTCTATTTTCCATTGATATTTAAAGTGATTATTGATATAGTTGGATTGATATCTACCATATTTGTTACTGTTTTCTTTTTTAAAATATGCTTTATTGATTATGCTGTTACAGTTGTCCCAATTTATTTTCCCTTTGTCCTCTTCCACTCAGTGACCCCCCCTCCCTCCAGTGTCCCCCCTCTAAGACCATGCCCATTGGTTGTGTATATAGTTCTTCTCAACATCTTCCTGTCTACTCCACTCACTCCTACTATGCTTCTTAATTCCTGGACCATCTCCCTCCCTTTCCCCTCTTCCACCTCCCCACTGACCTCCCCCCAAAATGTTCCCCATACCTATAATTCTTTTCCCACTCTCATTGCCTACTTAGTTTGCCTTTGTTTCAATTCCTTAGCTTCTGTTGTTGGTTGTTGCGATACAGTTTTCATTTTAATGTTCATAGTTTTGATCCTCTTTCTCCTAAACAAGTCCCTTTAACATTTCATATAACAGTGGTTTGGATCTGATGAACTCCTTCAGTTTTACTTTGTCCTGGAAGCACTTTCTCTGCCCTTCTATTCTGAATGATAGCTTCGCTGGATAGAGTAATCATTGTTGTAGGTTCTTGCTTTTCATTACTTTGAATATTTTTTGTCAGTCCCTTCTTGCTTGCAGAGTTTCTTTTGAGAGATCAGCTGATAGTCTTATGGGGACCTCTTTGTACATAATTCTCTTCTTCTCCCTTGCTGCTTTTAAGATTCTCTCTTTATCCTTAATTTTTGACATTTTGATTATACTGTGTATTGGTGTGGTTCTCCCTGGGTCCAGTTTTTTTTTGGGAACCCTCTGTGCTTCCTGGACCTGTAAGTCTATTTCCTTCCCCAAGTTAGGGAAGTTCTGCTTCATTATTTTTTCACATATTTTTTCAATTTCTAGTTCTTCTTTTTCACCTCTGGCAACCCTATGATTTGGATGTTGGCCCGCTTATAGCTGTCCCATAGCTTTCTGAGCCCCTCCTCATTTTCCTCACGTTTTGTTTCCTCTTTCTGCACTGGTTGACTGTGTGTTCTTTCCCTATGACTGTGTGTTCTTTCCCTATGTTCCAATTTGTTGATTTGATCCCTGGTTTTCTTGCCCTCACCACTAGTTTCATATGTGTTTTTGTTCATTTCAGCAGGAGTAGCTTTCATTCCTTCCCTGTCTTGTTTAAGATCTGCTGTTAGGTCTGTAAGCATTTGTATAACGAAAGCTCTGAACTGTGTCTCAGAAAGATTTCCTATCTACTGCTTCCTTAGATTAGATATTTGCTCTCTGGTCAGCTGCTTCACTAGGATCTATATCATGATCTGTGCCATCCTGACAGTTTTGTGTTTACCTTTGCTTCCTGGTCGGGGCTGTCATACATCCTACACTATAGGGGGAGGAGCCCTGTGCACTGGTCACAACCTGGCGACCCTTCTCACCACACTGTGGTGTTTTCTGTGGGGGTGGGAGTCCAAGATGGATTCCTGCCATTCACTCTCTGCTGATATACCAGGAGCTTCCTGCTCCGTCCCCACTGACTCCGGGTGTCACAGTCTGAGGCAATGGGGCTCTGCCTTTCCTGGCATTGGAATTGAAAGCTGACAGGTCTGATCTGCAGCCGGGGGTGCTCCCCAGGCACTTCTTGCCTCCCCTTAAATATGGGTATCTGTGCTTACCACTGTCCTGCCACCGTTGCCACTGCTGCCACTGCCGCCAGCACTGCTTGACCTCTCCGCCCCAGCTTCACCCCTCCCACTCATCTGGATGAGCACCACTTCTTTATAACTTCATCATTGGACTTCCATTTATTTTCTGGAACTTCTGGTTATTTCTGGTTTTGCAGTAGTTGTATTCCTTCTTAGTTGTGGAGGGAGATGGAGCATGTCAGTCTAGGCCTCCATCTTGGCCGGAAGCCTCCTGTGTGTGTTTGCCTCTGTGTCTTAAGTAGAGCTGTTGTCCCTGTTACCTGTTACTGTTTTCTATTTATTGCCTTTGTTCTTTATTTTCCCATTTCTGCCTTCCACTCTTTTTTTTTTTGACCTTTGTGGTTTTCACAGACCATTTTATTTGATGCCATTTTCTCTTCTTTTAAACATATCAATAATAATTTTTTTTACTGTTTCTAGTAGTTACCCTAGAGTTAGCAACACATTTACAACTAATCCAAGTCCACTTTCAAATAATACTCTACTGCTTCATAAGTAGTGCTAGTGCCTTACAATAAGAAAATATTCCTATATCCTCCCTTTCCTCCTTGTATCATTACTGTCATTCATTTTGCTAATGTATAAAGTGGTAATCATTGAATACATTGTTGTTACTATTATTTTGAACATGCTGTTATCAGTAAGATCAGTCAAGAACAAGAAAAACAAAAAAATTTTTTTCAGCCATGCAGCTTAGTGGTTAGACAATCATATACTTTATATAATGTTCCCCTCAATATTTCCAGTACAAACCTGGTAGAATACATAGTTTACACAATATTATTGACTATATTTTGTTATATTTTCTACGCTTTACTTACTTCCCCTTGACTATTTTGTAGCTACCAGATTATGCTTCTTAGTCCCTTCATTTCCTTCACCCAGTCCCCAATCCCCCTACCCTCTGGCAACCACCAGTTCTCTCTCTGTATCTATAAGTCTTGTTTCAATTTTATTATATTCCACTTGTAAGTGAAATTATATGGTATTTTTCTTTCTCTGACTGACTTATTTCACTGATTATAATACCCTCTAGGTCTATTGATGCTATTGAAAATTATTAAGATTTCATTTATTTTTGTAGCTAAGTAGTATTCCATTATGTAAGTATATTCATCTATTGATGGGCACTTGGGTTGCTTCCATAGCTTGGCTATTGTAAGTAACACTGCAATGAACCGAGGGGGTGTGTATATTCTTTCAAATTAGTGTTTTGGGTTACTTCTGATAAATCCCCAGAATTGGAATCATTGGGCCATAAGGCAGTTCCATTTTTAATCTTTTGAGGAAATTCCATACTGTTTTCCACAGTGACTGCATCAATCTGCATTCCCACCAACAGTGCACTAGGGTTCCCTTTTCTCCACATCCTCACCAACACTTGTCATTTGTGGGTTTATTGATGATAGCCATTCTGACAGGTATGAGGTGATACCTCACTGTGGTTTTAATTTACATTTCTCTGAAGATTAGTGACTTTGAGCATCTGTTCATATGTCTATTGTCCATCTGTATTTCCTCTTTGGAGAAGTATCTATTCAGATCCTCTGCCCATTTTTTAAAAAGTATATTTTATTGGTTATGTTGTAGTAGTCCCATTTTTTTCCCTTTGCTCCCCTCTTCCAAGTAACCCCCTTCTCTCCAGCAATCCCATCCCACTTAGTTCATATTTGTGGGTTGTGCATATAAGTTCTTTGTCTTCATCCTTTCCTATATTATTTTTAACATCCCCCTGTCTCTTCATTTTTTAATTAGATTGCTTTTTTGGTGTTGAGTAGTGTGAGCTCTTTATAAATTTTGGATATTTACCCTCGGTGTATCATTGATGAATATGTTCTCCCACTTAGTAGGTTGTCTCTGTTTTTTTTTTTTTTTTAATGGTTCCCTTTGTTGTGCAAAAGCTTTTTAGTTTAATGTAGTTCCATTTTTTCCTTTTGTCTCCCTTGCCCGAGAAGATATATCAGAAAAAATGTTGCTAGATGTTGTCCGAGATTTTACTGCCTATATTTTCTTTTAAAATATTTTTGGTTTTGAGTCTTACATTTAAGCTTTTAATTCATTTAGAATCTATTTTTGTATAAGGTGTAAGGAGGTGGTCTAGTTTCATTATTTTTTTGCATGTATTTGTCCAATTTTTGCAGCTCTGTTTATTGAATAGACTGTCTTTACCCCATGTATGTTCTTGCTCCCTTTGTCAAATATTAATTGACCATAAAGACATGGATTTATTTCTGGGCTCTTTATTCTGTTCTATTGATCTCTATGTCTATTTTTATGCCAGTAATATGCTTTGATTACTATGGCCTTGTAGTATAGTTTTATATCAGGTTGCTCAATACCCCCAACTTCATTCTTCTTTCTCAATATTGCTGAGGCTATTCTTTTTTTTCTCTGTGTGTGTGGTTCCATGTCAATTTTTGGAATATTTGTTATAGTTCTGTGAGTTACACCATTGGTATTTTGACAGGGATTGCATTGAATCTTGAATCTATAGATTGCTTTAGGTAACATGGACATTTTAATGATGTTAATTTTTTCTATCCATGAGATTGTATATGCTTCCACTTATTTGTATCTTACTCAGTTTCTTTCTTTAGTATCCTATTATTTTCCAATACAGGTCTTTTATATCCTTGGTTGAATTTATTCCTAGGTACTTTATTTATTTTGTTGCAATTATAAATGAGATTGTTTTCTTACTTTCCCTTTATGATAATTCATTATTAGTGTATAAAAATACAATCAATTTCTAAATATTAATTTGTATCCTGAGAGTTTTTTGTATTCATTTATCAATGCTAGTAGTCTTTTTGTGGGATCTTTAGGGTTCTCCATATACAGTATCATGTCATCTGCAAATAATGACAGTTTCACTTCTTTACCAATTTGGATGCCTTTTATTTCTTCCTCTTATCTGATTTCAGTGGCTAGGACTTCCATTACTGTGTTGAACAAGAGTAGTGAAAGTGGACATCCCTGTGTTGTTCCTAATCTTAAGGGAAGCACTTTTAGTTTTTCCTCATTGAGTAAAATGTTAGCTGTGGGTTTGATATATATGGCCTTTATTACATTGAGGTATACTCCCTCCATTCCCACTTTGCTGAGAGTTTTTATCATAAATGGGTCCTGGATTTTATTAAATGCTTTTTCTGCATATATTGACATCATGCGATTTTTATCCTTCTTTTTGTTCATGTGGTGTATTATGTTAATTGATTTACAAGTATTGTAAATCATCCCAGGGATAAATCCCACTTGATCATGGTGTATGATCTTTTAAGTATCACTAATATTCTGTTGAGGACTTTTGCATATTGGGATATTGGCCTATAATCTTCTTTCTTTGTAGTATCTTTATCTGGCTTTGGAATTAGGATAATGCTGGCCTTGTAAAATGAGGTTGAGAGTCTCCCCTCCCCTTGAATTTTTTGTAATTGTTTGGAGATTGTTGTTAGCTCTTCTTTGAATATTTGCTAAAATTCACCTATGAAGACACGTAGTCCAGAACTTTTGTTGGGAATTTTTTGATTACTGCCTTAATTTCATTAATTGTAATCAGTCTGCACTGCTTTAATTTCATTAATTGTAATCAGTCTGCTCAGATTTTGATTCTTTCTGATTCAGTTTTGGAATATTGTATGTTTGTAAGAATTTATTCATTTCATCCAGGTTTTCTAATTTTGTGGCATATAGTTGTTCATAATATTTTATTATAACTTCTGTATTTCTTTGGTGTCAGTTGTTACTTCTCCTGTCTCATTTTTTCATTTATGTGAGTTATCTTTTTTTTCTCTTTGTGAGTCTGATGAGAGGTTTGTCAATCTTGTTTATCTTCTCAAAGAAACAGGTCTTGGTTTAATTGATTTTATATATATAAAAAACTTATAAAAATATATATTTTTAGTCTTTGTGTCACTTATTTCTGCTCTAGTCTTTATAATTTCCTTCCTTCTACTCACTTTGGGGTTTGTTTGTTGTTCTTTGCTAATTTCTTTAGGTGTAAGGTTAGACTGTTTTTTTGATATTTTTCTTGCTTCCTGAGGTAGTCCTTTATTGCTATGAATTTCCCTCTTAGGAGTGTTTTTGCTGTGTCCCATAGGTTTGGGGTTGTTGTGTGTTCATTTTCATTTGTCTCAAGGTAACTTCTGATTTATTCCTTGATGTCATTGTTGACCCATTCATTGTTTAGTAACATGTTATTTAGCCTCCATATGTTTGTGTGTTTTTCAGTTGTTGTTGGTGGTGATTTCTTTGTGTGTGTGTGTGTGTGTGTGTGTTTGTGTAATGATTTCTAGTTTCATACCAGTATGGTCAGAGAAAATACTTGATATTATTTTAATCTTGTTAAATTTACAGAGGCTTGTTTGTGACCTAACATGTCATCTGTCCTAGAAAATGTATGGGACTTTCAGCCAAGATAGAGACCTAGACTGACATGCTCCATCTCCCTCCACAACTAAGAAGGAATACAACTACCGCAAAACCAGAAATAACCAGAAGTTCCAGAAAATACATAGAAGTTCAACATATGAAGTTATAAAGAAATGGTGCTGTCCAGTTGGGTAGGAGGGGTGAAGCCGGGGCGGAGAAGTCAAGCTGTGCTGGCAGTAGCAGCAGCGGCAATGACGGCAGGACAGCAGTAAGGACAGACACCTATATTTAAGGGGAGGAGAGAAGCGCCTGGGGAGCACCCCTGGCTGCAGACCAGACCTGTCAGCTTGCGATTCCAACACCGGAAAGGCAGACCTCCATTGCCTTGGACTGTGAGGCCTGGAGGGGGTGGGGATGGAGGAGAAGGCTCCTGGTCTCTCAGAGGAGAGTGAATGGCAGGAATCCCTCTTGGACCCCCACCCCCACAGAAAACGCCACAGTGGGGTGATAAGGGTTGCCCGGTTGTGATGAGTGCACGGGGCTCCGCCCCCTCTAGCATAGGAGGTGTGACAGCCTGACCAGGAAGCAAAGGTAAACACAAAACTGTCAGGATGGCACAGATCATGACAGAGACCCTGGTGATGAAGCTGACCAGAGAGCAAATATCTAATCTAAGGAAGCAGTAGATAGGAAATCTTTCTGAGGCACAGTTCAGAGCTTTTGTTATACAAATACTTACAGACCTAACAGCAGATCTTAAACAAGACAGAGAAGGAATGAAAGCTACTCCTGCTGAAATGAACAAAAACACATGAAATTAGTGGTGAGGGCAAGAAAACCAGGGATCAAATCAACAAATCGGAACATAGGGAAAGAACACACAGTCAACCAGTGCAGAAAGAGGAAACAAAATGTGAGGAAAATTAGGAGGGGCTCAGAAAGCTATGGGACAGCTATAAGCGGGCCAACATCTGAATCATCAGGTTCCCAGAAGGTAAAGAAGAAGAACTAGAAATTGAAAAATTATGTGAAAAAATAATGAAGCAGAACTTCCCTAACTTGGGGAAGGAAGTAGACATACAGGTCCAGGAACCACAGAGGGTTCCCAAAAAACTGGACCCAGGGAGAACCACACCAATACACAGTATAATCAAAATATCAAAAATTAAGGATAAAGAGAGAATCTTAAAAGCAGCAAGGGAGAAGGAGAGAATTATGTACAAAGAGGTCCCCATAAGACTATCAGCTGATCTCTCAAAAGAAACTCTGCAAGCAAGAAGGGACTGACAAAAAATATTCAAAGTAATCAAAAGCAAGAACCTACAACGATGAAGCTGTCACTCAGAATAGAAAGGCAGAGAAAGTGCTTCCAGGACAAAGTAAAACTGAAGGAGTTCATCAGATCCAAACCACTGTTATATGAAATGTTAAAGGGACTTGTTTAGGAGAAAGAGGGTCGGAACTATGAACATCAAAACAAAAACTGTATCGCAACAACCAACAACAGAAGCTAGGGGATTGAAACAAAGGCAAACTAAGTAGGCAACAAGAGTGGGAAAAGAATTATAGGTATGAGGAACTTTTTTGAGTGAGGTCATTAGGGAGGGGGAAGGGAGAGAAAGGGAGGGAGATGGTCCAGGAATTAAGAAGCATAGTAGGAGTGAGTGGAGTAGACAGGAAGATGTTGAGAAGAACTATATACACAACCAATGGGCATGGTCTTAGAGGGGGGACACTGGAGGGAGGGGGGTCACTGAGTGGAAGAGGACAAAGGGAAAATAAATTGGGACAACTGTAACAGCATAATCAATAAAGCATATTTAAAAAAATAAAATATGTTGTGATGCTTTGGGGTGAAATGCTCTGAAGATATTAATTAAGCACAGCTGATCTAGTATGACATTTAAGGCTGCTGTTTCCTTATTGATTTTCTGTCTGGGAGATCTATCCATTGGTGGCAATGGTGTCTTCAAATCTACTATGACTGTATTACTGTCAATTTCTCCCTTTACGTCAGTCAAGATTTGCTGTATATATTTCAGTGCACCTAGGTTGGGGGTATAAATATTTACAAGGGTTATATTTCTTGTTGGATTGATCCCTTTTTGATTAGGTAGTGGTCTTCTTGGTCTCTTATTATATAGCCTTCATTTTAAAGTCTATTTTGTTTAATATAGGTATTACTACCCCAGTTTTTTCTTTCCATTTGCATGAAATATTTTTTTTACCCCTTTACTTTCAGTCTGTATGTGTCTTTCATTCTGAGGTGAGTCTCTTGTAGATAGCATGTATATGTTTTTTTTGCTTATCAGCTATCCTGTGTCTTTTGATTAGAGCATTTAATTCATTTAAAATACATTTAAAGTGATCATTGATAGGTCTGTATTTATTGCCATTTTGTTCTTTATAACTATGTTCCTCTTTTTCTTTTTTCCTTTTATTTGTCTGGAAAGCTCTTTATTTCTTCTTCAATTTTAAATGATAGCCTTTCTGGGTAGAGTAGTCTTGGTTGTAAGTCCTTGCTTTTCATCACCTTGAATATTTTGTGTCAATCCCTTCTGGCCTGAAATGTTTCTGTTGAGAACTCAGCTGACAGCCTTGTGGGAACTCATTTGTAGGTAACTATCTTTCTCTTGCTGCTTTTAAGATTCTCTTTTTGTCTTTAACATTTGCATTTTAACTATGATGTGTCTTGGCGTGGGCCTCTTTTGATTCATCTTGTTTGGAACTCACTGTGCTTCCTGGTCTTGTATGTCTCTTTCTTTCACAGGATTAGGGAAGTTTTTAGTCATTATTTCTTCAAATAAGTTCTTAATCCCTTGCTCTGTCTCTCCTTATTCTAATACCCCTATGATGCAGATGTTGGTACCCTTATGTTGTCCCAGATGGTCCTTAAACTATGCCAATTTAAGAGCTTTTTTATTTTTGCTGCTCTGATTGCTTTCTGCTACCTTGTTTTCTAAATCACTCATTCAATCTGCTTCATCTAATCTGCTCTTGACTACTTCTAGATATTCTTCATTTCAGATATTGTATTCTTCATTTCTGACTGGTTCTTTTTTTATAGTTTCTATGTTTTTAAAAAATGCTTACTATGTCTTTAAGTTCTCATTAAGTTTCTTGCGCATCCTTATAACCACTGTTGAACTCTATCTAGTAGGTAATTTGCTTTCATTTCATTTAGTTCTTTTTCTGTGGATTTCTCCTGTTCTTTTATTTGGGGCATGTTTCTTTGTCTTTCCATTTTTACTGTCTCTCTGTATTTGGCCTAACGTATTAGGTGTTTTGTGTAGCTCAGTAGCACTGTCTTGCTGATACCTGAATAGGTGCTCCAGAGATGTTCCTTATGTGGGTTATGTGAGGCCTGGTGCTGTAGTTGAATTTTTTTTTTTTTAATATTGATGAGAGACAGAAAGAGAGACAGAGACAGAGAGAGAGAGAAACATCTTTTTGTTTATGCATTTATTGGTTGCTTCTTGTATGCGCCCTGACCAGAGATTGAACCTGCAACCTTCGCATATTGGGGTGACACTCTAATCAACTAAGCTACCTGGCCTGGGCTTTGTAGATGAGTCTTAATTGCTGTTGGTTTTTCCATGGGTGGGGTTAACCCTCAGGCTGACTGGCTATGAGGCTTGACCCTGACCACAGTGTACAAGCTGCTGTGTGGGGGCTGATTCCAGGACTTGGAATTCTCCCCAGCCAACATCTTTTTTCGGTTGTGCTGCTTGTGGAGCTAATTGGGTCATGCTCTGATGTGATCTGAAGCCCA
The DNA here is from genome assembly GCF_987537825.1 of Furipterus horrens. NCBI lineage: Eukaryota > Metazoa > Chordata > Mammalia > Chiroptera > Furipteridae > Furipterus > Furipterus horrens. The sequence continues at coordinate 76,124,198 of NW_028327180.1, forward strand.
CCACCAGGTATGTTGGTTCTGGGGCCTCTTAGGAGGGACTCCAGTAACCAAGCCTGGGCAACTTGTTTGGTGCTACAGAGTGATCCACAGTTTGTGGCTACCTATGCTGGGCCTGGGTGTACATGGGAGGGGCCAACCTGTGCACCAAGGCTGGCCTCCAACAGCACTGAGCTCAGAGACAGGTCAGCAAAAGGCCCAAGGCACCCAAGATATGCCTTCACCTGCTGGCTGCCTGTTGGGCTCAGTCACTGAAATAGCCCCTGGTGGTCTGCAAGTTACTTGAGGTAGGTTCTTACTAAGTCACCAGGTAGGGTCAAGTGGTGTTCACCAGATTGATACAAGTTCAATGTCAATGCCAGTACTGGGTCTGAGGCCACTTGGCAAAAGTCCCACGGTACATCAAGGCCAGCTGCCACCTGCCAGATGCCTGTGGGCCTCTGTGGTGGGGTGGAGTCTCAGGGACTCATCAGGGTGAGGCCAGGAGAGTTCATCAGGCTCAAACACACAAATATTGGGCTGTGTGCAGGGAGCGCTGTGCATAGGAACTGTGCCACTGGTCAGGTGCGTGAGGGAAAAAAGGGCTTTCCCTGGAGCCACACACAACTCACTCTCTCCCAGACTCTGCCTGGATGTCCTGGAGAGCCTTCCTAGGAAATCTGCACCATGGGTTTAGGCTGGCCACAGCCAGCTGACAGTTCTGCAGGAGGTGAGCTTGGCAGGTGGGTGCCACCAGGAATCTCGAAGGTGGGGCTAGATCAGGGAGTTTCCATGGGGCATCAGTGGCACCTGCCAGGTGAGCTGGGGTGAAAATGGCCCCTGCCTTAGAGCCACACAACTCAGTCTCTGACACACCCCAGGCCATGAGCTTGGCAGGGTGGGGTGACAGGGAGTCAAGAGGGTGGCATTATTGCATGCTTCCAGGCTGATGCCCTATGGAAGAGAGCTCCACCCAGGAGAGATGGGGTCTGTGGACCGTTTGGGAGCGGGACTCAGCACAGAGATCCTGTTGGCTGTCCCTTCAGCTCTCTCCTCAGAGCCACAAAACCCAGTCTCCTTGCATACTCCAGTTTACTCCCAGTCACCCTCCCTCCATGAGAGCCCAGGGTGAGTGGCTGTGCACTCAGACTTTGTGCATTGGCTTTTTAAGAGGCCACCTGGGTTTCTAGCAGAGTCCTGCCACTCCTTGGCAGACAGAATCCCTGCTGATTTCCACAGCCAGATGTTATATGGGCTCCTCTTCCCTGCTCTGGTGCTCTGGGCTGGGGAGCCTAGCATGGGGCATTTGGGGGGGATGCAGCCAGCCCATAAGGACGAGTGCAAAATGGCTAATCCATGTACTAAGTTTTCACATGCTAATCAGCCACTGTTTGGGACTTTGGCTGATTGCATGTGCTATAAGTATGGTCCAGAGTATTGCAATTGGCTTCTGGCAAAGTTCACACAAGATGATCTCAAGCGTTATTGGCTAAGATGGGGCTCCCTTGCAACCCCGAAGTTTGTTTACTTCCATGCTCACTTTGAACAAAGAAAATACTGTACCTCCTAGAAACCATGGGAAGCTTTTTGAAATTTATTTATTATTATTATTATTTTTTATTTATAATGTTTTTTATTGATTATATTGTTACAACAGTTCCAATTTTCTCCCCCCCTGTTCCCCTCCACCCAGCACCCCCCTGCCCCAGCAATCACCCCCAAGTCCATACCCCTGGTTCATAAACATTAACTATCCCCCCCCTCTCAAATATTAGGACCCTTTGTAATCTTGTAAAGGACAATGGGCGAAGGTCTCAAGCTCCTCTAGCTGCTTCAAGCTGGACATGGTCGTCGTCCTACCTACCCTTGGGTCCAGAAAACCCTAATAAGAGTGGGGGTGTGGAGGGGAGGGTGGCCTTCCCACATGGGGAAGGATCGTGCAGACTCCAGGTTAGTTGGCTGTCTCCGGTCAACGGCGTGCTTGGTTTAACAGGCTGGTGTCCTTGTTGTGTTCTGGGGGCAACAGATTTGGCGAAAAGGGTTAAAAGACATCATTCAATCCATAACTACTAGATGACAGAAGGCAGGGATTAATTTTTCAATGTTCCATATTAGGGAAAGAAAAAAAAAAAAAAAAAAGGCTTCTTTGTAAGAAGGTGTGCTAGGCACATCTCGCCTGTCCAAAACCCTTTTGCCCATTATACTTAGTTTGGGCTGAGGTAAATAGTTTAGGTTTTTCCCCCTCTCAGACCTCTGGGCCTTTTCTGTCCAAGCCATTAGGATAGAAAAGAGAAACCCGTTTTAAAGTGAAGTCCACAGACCACCCCGTTCTTCCCCAACCCAGCCATTTAGTTCAGCCAAACCGTTGAGTCTCAGGAGGCAGCGCTGCAGAGAGGATTAAGTGAGGCTTATGCGTACAGATAATCACTCAGGTAATGCAATCATAGGCTTATGTCCTTTGAAAACAAAAAAACACGTGTTAATTTATGTAACATAACCCGCAAACAAGTCTCTAAATCTGGAGAAGAAACTTTTAAGATGGTTAGTTGCCCTGTTTTATACTCTACTACTGATCATTGTGATTTTCCTTGAATAATAATTTTTCTCCCTAAGGTTACCCTCCTTGTCTTTAAAGGGACTACATTAAGTCCATTTTTAATTTATCCTGTTCGTTTGCATAAACATAACAAGAGCAGCAAATGATCACTTATGATCTTTAGTTCTGCTTTGCTGGAACTTACCCAAGGAATATTTGGGGTGACCTTCAGTCTGTTCTTCAGGGCACAGAAGCTGTGCCACATATCTGGCATTCATCCTTGCCTGTACACACCTGTTTTTTCCAAGTCTTTCTGGTCTTTCCTTGTGCCTTAAGGTCCCTTCTAGCCATCTTTCAGGAAAACAACCTTCATTCCTTCCCTGGAAAGATTGCTGTGGACTGCACAACCAACCATGGTACCAGGCCTTTTTATCTCATGGGCTTTTATTACCTTTGAAAGTCATTCCCAGTTCCTCAGGGCTTTCTGGTAACAATCTGAGCCCAAGTATGTTTCCTTTAGGCTTGACATTCCAGTCAAAGACTTGGTCAAAAAAAAAGAACCTCAGTTGACAACTGGTCTTATTAGTTCTATGCAAAGGAACTTATGTCATTACTTACTTGTTTAGAATGCCAAACTCTGGAGGGATCAAATAGGGAGAAAAATATACAATGTGAAGGAAAATCTTTGTCCTAATATTCACTGAACTGGCATTTCCATTCTTCATATTTTCATTTTTCCCCCACTAAGAAATTTTGGTTTGTTTTTCCATTACAGTTGTCTCACTTTTTTAGCCCTCTTGTTTCCCTGCACCCTGTCCCTCCCCTCCCCCACATTTAGTCCCCACTCAGTTGCACCTGTCTGTGGGTCATTCATATATATATATATTTTTTAACTTGACCCATCCCCTTACACCTTTCTTTTCCTCCCCCCTGCCCCCCTTGTTACTGTTAGTCTACTTCTTGTTTACATACCTCTGGTTCAATTTTGCTCATTTGTTTGTGTTGTTCATTAGTTTCCTGTAATAGGTGACAGCATAAGGTATTTTTCTTTTGTTGCCTGGCTTATTTCACTAAGCATAATTTTCTCTGGTTCCATCCATGTTGTTGCAAATGGTAGAAGTTCCTTCTTTCTTTCTGCTACATAGAATTCCATTGTGTAAATGTACCACAGTTTTTTGATCCACTCATCTACAGATGGGCATTTAGGTTGTTTCCAGCACTTGGCTATTGTAAATAGTGCTGCTATGAACATTGGAGTGCATAGGTTCTTTTGAATTGGTGTTTCGGGATTTTTTGGATATAATCCTAGCAATGGAATTGCTGGTTCAAAAGGCAGTTCCATTTTTAGTTTTTTAAGGAAATTCCAAACTGTTTTCCACAGTGGCTGCACCAATCTGCATTCCCACCAGCAATGCACCAGGGTTCCCGTTTCTCCGCATCCTCTCCAGCACAAGTTGTTTGTTGATTTGTTGATGATTGCCATTTTGACTGGTGTGAGGTGGTATCTCATTGTGGTTTTAATTTGCATCTCTCTGATGGCTAGTGATGTTGAGCATACTTTCATATGTCTATGGGCCCTCTGTATGTCTTCTTTGGAGAAGTGTTTGTTCAGGTCCTTTGCCCATTTTTTAATTGGGTTGTCTGTCTTCTTGGTGTTGAGTCGTATGAGTTCTTTATATATTTTGGAGATCAATCCCTTGTCTGAGATGTCATTGGCGAATATATTTTCCCATATGGTTGGTTTCCTTTGCATCTTGCTGATGTTTTCTTTAGCTGAGCAGAAACTTTTTAGTTTGATGTAGTCCCATTTGTTTATTCTTTCCTTTATTTCCCTTGCCTTAGGAGATATATCAGTGAAAATGTTGCTACGTGGGATATCTGAAATTTTCCTGCCTATTTTTTCCTCTAGGACTTTTATGGTGTCACGGCTTACATTTAAGTCTTTGATCCATTTTGAGTTTATTCTGGTGTATGGTGTGAGCTGGTGGTCTAGTTTCATTTTTTTGCATGTCCCTGTCCAGTTCTCCCAACACCATTTGTTGAAGAGGCTCTTTTCACTCCATTTGATGTTCTTTCCCCCTTTGTCAAATATTAGTTGACCATATGAACCTGGGCTTATTTCTGGGCTCTCTATTCTGTTCCATTGATCTATATGTCTGTTTTTATGCCAGTACCAGACTGTTTTGATTACCGTGGCCTTGTAGTATAGTTTGATATCGGGTATTGTGATTCCTCCTACTGTGTTCTGCCTCAAAATTGCTGTGGCTATTCGGGCTCTTTTTTGGTTCCATATAAATTTTTGAAGTATTTGTTCTAGGTCTGTGAGATATGTTGCTGGTATTTTAATAGGGATTGCATTGAATCTATAAATTGCTTTGGGTAGTATGGACATTTTAATGATGTTGATTCTTCCCATCCATGAGCATGGTATACGCTTCCATTTATTTGTATCTTCTTTAATTTCTTTCTTCAGTCTTATGTAGTTTTCTGTGTACAGGTCTTTTACCTCTTTGGTTAAGTTTATTCCTAGGTATTTTATTTTTCTTGTTGCTATGGTAAATGGGATTTTTCTTTCAGTTTCTATCTCTGAGTTTTTATTGTTGGTGTATAAAAATGCCTTCGATTTCTTAATATTGACTTTGTATCCTGCTATTTTGCCGAATTCACTTATTAGATTGAGTAGTTTTTTTGTGGAGTCTAAAGGATTTTCTATGTACACTATCATGTCATCTGCAAATAATGACAGTTTTACTTCCTCTTTTCCAATTTGGATGCCTTTTATTTCTCTTTCTTGTCTGATTGCTGTGGCTAGAACTTCCAGGACTATGTTGAATAGGAGTGGAGAGAGTGGACATCCTTGTCTTGTTCCTGATCTCAGGGGGAATGCTCTCAGTTTTTGCCCATTGAGTATGATGTTGGCTTCAGGTTTCTCATATATGGCCTTTATTATGTTGAGGTATGCTCCCTCTATTCCCATTTTGCTGAGAGTTTTTATCATAAATGGGTGTTGTACCTTATCAAATGCTTTTTCCGCATCTATTGATATGATCATGTGGTTTTTGTCTTTCATTTTGTTTATGTGGTGTATCACGTTTATTGATTTGCGAATATTAAACCATCCTTGCATCCCTGGGATGAATCCTACTTGATCGTGGTGTATGATCTTTCTAATGTGTTGCTGGATCCGGTTTGCCAATATTTTGTTGAGGATTTTAGCATCTATGTTCATCAGCGATATTGGTCTGTAGTTTTCTTTCTTTGTTGTGTCTTGACCTGGTTTTGGAATTAGGGTTATACTGGCTTCATAGAACGAGTTTGGGAGTCTTCCCTCTTCTTGTATCTTTTGGAATAGTCTGAGGAGGATAGGAGTTAGTTCTTTCCTAAATGTTTTGTAGAATTCACTTGTGAAGCCATCTGGTCCTGGGCTTTTGTGTGCTGGGAGTTTTTTGATTACTGCTTCAATTTCGCTAGCTGTTATTGGTCTATTCAGACTTTCTGCTTCTTCTTGATTCAGTTTGGGCAGACTATAGTTTTCCAGGAATCTGTCCATTTCCTCTAGGTTGTCAAATTTCTTGCCATACAGTTGTTCGTAATAATTTCTTATAATTCTTTGTATTTCTGTGGTATCAGTTGTGATTTCTCCTCTTTCATTTCTGATTTTATTTATTTGGGTTCTCTCTCTTTTTTTCTTGATGAGCCTGGCTAAAGGCTTGTCAATTTTGTTTATCTTTTCAAAGAACCAGCTCCTACTCTTGTTGATCTTTTGAATTGTTACTTTAGACTCTATGTCATTTAATTCTGCTCTGATCTTGATGATTTCCTTCCTTCTACTTGATCTGGGTTTTGCTTGTTGTTCTTCCTCTAGTTCTTGTAGCTGTAGGGTTAAATTTTTTATTAGAGATTCTTCTAGCTTTTTTAGGTAGGCTTGTATTGCTATGAACTTTCCTCTTAAGACTGCTTTCGCTGTATCCCATAGGTTTTGGGTTGTTGTGTGTTCATTATCATTGGTTTCCAGGAACTTTTTGATTTCTTCCTTGATGTCATTGTTAACCCATTCATTATTTAATAGCATGTTATTCATTCTCCATGAGTTTGAATGTTTTTGAGTTTTTTCCTTGAGGTTGATTTCCAATTTTAAGGCATTGTGATCTGAGAAGATGCTTGATATAATTTCAATTTTCTTGAATTTATTGAGGCTTGTTTTGTGTCCTACCATGTGGTCTATCTTTGAAAATGTTCCATGTGCACTTGAGAAATATGTATATTTTGCTTCTTTGGGGTGTAAACTTCTATATATATCGACTAAGTCCATTTGATCTAAAGTGTTGTTCAGTGCCTCAATATCTTTGGTGTTTCTTTGCTTTGAAGATCTGTCCATTGTTGACAATGGGGTGTTAAAGTCCCCTACGATGAGTGTGTTGCTGCCTATATCTTTCTTGGAGTCTTTCAAAATTTTCCTTACATATTTGGGTGCTCCTAAGTTGGGTGCATATATATTTATAAGGGTTATATCTTCTTGATGGATTTTTCCCTTAAGTATTATGAAATGCCCTTCTTTGTCTCTTTTTATGGACTTTGCTGTGAAATCTGTTTTGTCTGATATAAGTATTGCTACCCCGGCTTTTTTTTCATGTCCATTTGCTTGGAATACATTTTTCCATCCCTTTACTTTCAGTCTGTGTAGATCTTTTGTTCTAAGGTGGGTCTCTTGTAGACAGCATATATGTGGGTCATTCTTTCTAATCCATTCAGCTACCCTATGTCTTTTAATTGGAGCGTTTAATCCATTTACGTTTAAGGTTATTACTGATAAGAACGTATTCATTGTCATTTTCCCCCTTTGTACTCGTGTTCTTCTCTGTTTCTCTCTGTTTCTTTATCTTTTTAGAGCAGACCCTTTAGCATCTCTTGCATTGCTGGTTTGGTGGAGATGTATTCTTTTAGTCTTCCTTTGTCTGAGAAACTCCTTATTTCGCCTTCCATTTTGAAAGACAGCCTTGCTGGGTAGAGTATTCTTGGTTGTAGGCCTTTGTTTTTCATTGCTTGGAATATTTTTTGCCATTCCCTTCTTGCTTGTAGTGTTTCTGCTGAGAAATCTGAGGATAGCCTTATTGGAGCTCCCTTGTATGTTATTAGTTGTTTCCCTCTTGCTGCTTTTAGGATTCTCTCTTTGTCTTTGGATGTTGCCATTTTAATTATGATGTGTCTTGAGGTGGGCCTGTTGGGGTTCACCTTCATTGGGACCCTCTGTGCCTCCTGGATTTGCGTGACTCTTTCTCTCCTCATGTGAGGGAAGTTTTCTGTCATTAGTTTTTCAAAGAGGTTTTCTATCCCTTGCTCTTCTTCTTCTCCTTCTGGAATTCCAATGATACAGATATTGTTACGTTTCATGTTGTCCTGCAGCTGTCTTAGAACCTCTTCAGTCTTGTTCAGTCTTTTTTCATTTTGTTGCATTGTCTGGGAGTTTTTGTGTACGTTGTCCTCCAGCTCGCTGATCCGATCTTCTGCTTCCTCTAGCCTGCTTTTAATTCCTTCTACTGTGTTCTTCAATTCAGAGATTGTATTCTTCATTTCCTCCTGGCTCTTATTGATAGCTTCCATGTCCTTTTTGATGCTGGTATAATTCTCAGTAAGTTCCTTATAGTTCTTCTGGAGTTCACTGTAGTTTTTCTGGAGTTCTTTGTAGTTTCCGCTGAGCTCATTTAGCTTCTCCATAATCCATGTTTTAAATTCTGTATCTGATATTTTGCTCCCCTCTATTTCATTTAGCACTCTTTCTGGGGATTCTACCTTTCCTTTTGATGGGGGGTTGTTTCTCTGTCTCCCCATTTTTGTGATTCCTTTTGTTTGTTGGTGCTTCTTAGAATGATCAGTTAGTTCTTCCTGGATCTGCCTCTGGTAGCGTCAGATCATGTACCAGACTGGCCCTAGGCAGCCTGTTGGAGACTTCCAGGGATCTACTGCCTTTGTCTCTCTTCTTTAGTTGTTACTATACTCAATCTGTGATCAGCTGTCAGGCTTAAGGACCGTGGGTGTGGCAACTTAATTCCTGTAGGCAGGGCTTTTATTTCCCCTTAGTATGACACCACTTGGAGGGGGATGGTCTGTCTGCTGTACTGGGGCTGAGTCAGCACTGGCTGGTCCTGGGAGGGGGTTAGTGTAGCTTCCACTTACTCCTCCGCCCTCCTGGATTTCCGTCTGTGTTGTCCTTGATGATATTTCTTTAATCTGTCTGGTTGTATTTCAGCTACTTTTTGGTGGATCTTTTTCTCTGGTTAGTTAATTGAGAGTCACTCTGCCCACCTTGTCTTGAGTTCTTTTGTGAAGGTGCTGCTAAAACTTAATTATACAACCCAGGCAAGAAACCCACACCCTCCAATGTCTCCCCCAAATACAATCCCACTATAGGCTGCCAATGAGCCCGTGTTAATATACTTGTGGAGATACTGGGACTCTTATTTCGTAGGAGAAACAGAAAGGAGTTGTTTTAAATGAAGGAAGGGTAATTTTTGAGCTGGAAGTTGATAGAGTATTAATATTAGCAATTGGGATCAAGGTTATGTAAGAGAGCAATTAACACTTACACTGTCTGTTTGAAAAGGAGGGGAGGGTTACAGTGTGGAGAGAGAAAGTGGAAGTGTATAGTATTAGGATTATATAATCGGTATATACTATATGATTAGCGTGGGAGGTAGGGTAGACACAACAGACATCCAGGTAGACAGACAGCCAGAAATTGAAGGAGAGGGCTGGGGAGGTTAGAAGGTAGGAAATAGATTGAGAGAGAATTTTTTAAGGGTAAAAATACAGAGTAGAAAATAGCAAGACAGGAAGGGAGAGAGGAAAGAGAGAGAGAAAGTAGAGAAGAGAAGGGTAGGAGAGAGAACAAAAGAAGAAGGGGAGGTAGAAGAGAGGGGACTGGATTAAAATTCTTTTTTTAAATTATATGTTATAAAAAAGATTAGGAGATTAAAACATGATATAAAGTTGCAAGATAGAGAGAAAAGGTGAGTATAGAGAGAGAGGAATAGGAGATAGGAAAGCAAGAGGGTTTGGGAGGAAAAGAGCTCAGAGGAGGGAAGGAAATCAGGAGGAAGAGGAGATATTAGGGAGGGGAGGATTGAAATTGAAGAGTTGGCAAAAGATAGGATGAAGGAGAGAAATACAAGAGGTAGGGAAAGAAGTGGGGGGGTGGGGTAGAAAAAGAGAAGGGGTAAGAATGGGAGAGTAAAGGGAGAGGGGGATAGATTAGAATTATAATTTGAGTATTAAGAGATTAGAATATAAAGTGTAATAGGGAGAGAGAGAGAGATTATGTATAGGGAGAGAAGGAAAATAAGGACAAGAGATGAAAGAAAAATGAATGTAGACTGAAGGGGGACAAAATAAAGAAAGAAATTTAATAAAGTTGAAGGTGCGTAGCGCAGAGAAAGGAGAGGGTGAGAAAGGGAGAGAACTTAAAATTATAAAATTAACTGAGAATAGGATGCAGGGGAGAATGCTAAGGGGAGAGAAGGGAGGGAAGGGGAGGGGAGAAAAGGAGTGAGAATAAGAAGGGACTGACGGTAGGGGTAGTTAGAGAGAGAGTGAGAGATAAAAGAATGAGGATTTTAACTCAATTCAACTTTTATGCACAGTCTCTGGGTATTTTTGGTTTGTTTGTTTTTTGGTTTTTCCTTGCTTCCTTCCTGAGTCTGCTCCTATTCAAAATTCTATGAGTTTCAAATCTTTTCTGGTTGGTTGGCTGGCTGTGGGAGGGTTCTGCTTGATTCTGGGGTTGCTAGTCTTTTTTTCGTGGGCCTACCGCCGCTCTGCTGTGAGCTGCCTTTAGTAGTCCCCTCCTGAGGCACCCTCAGCCCTCCTCAGGCTTGTCCAGCTACTCCTTCCCTCTGTTGGTCCAGCCTGTGCCTGCCAGCAATCCCCACCCTGCCTCCAGTCGTGTCTCTATTCCCAGGCTACAGCTTCTGCTCTCTTCCCTGTCTATATGCCTGCGCACCCTACCTCTCTCCCTGTCTCAAGATCGTCCTTTTGTTCTGCAGGACTCTGGCACAGTCGGTCAAAGTGCCGGGCCCAGTGGCCCTTTCCTGCCCAGGGCCTCTCCCCTAGTCTGGAGCTCTGCAGTGGCTTTCCTGTGTGTGCTCTTCTCCTTGCCCCAAAACTTTCTCTATTCCGAGCTACCGCTTCCGCTGGCTTCCCTGTCTATCGGCCTGCGCACTCTATCTTTCTTCCCGCCACAGCACCGTCCCTTTGTTCTGTGGGACTCTAGTGTGGTCGGTCAGCGCAGCACTCTCCTTCCCCGGAGCTCTCTGCCCTCTGGAGCTCCGCAGCAGCCCTTCCCTGCGGGCCCTTCTCCTTGCCCTAAAACCGTCTCCCCTCCAGAACCTCCGCCTCCGCTCTCTTCCCTACTTACACACCCTGCACGTCCTATTTCTCTCTTAGCCCCAAACCTGCCTTTTGTTCTGTGGGATTCTAGCGTGACTAAAGAGCAAACACTGATTTCAAGAACACAGTTCTCCCCCGGTCCGGAGTTCCACAGCAGCTTTTCAGTGCGGCCCGTCTCTTTGCCCCAAAACTGCTCCTTTGTTCTGTAGGGCCCTAGCGCAAGTGCTGGGCGCGCCCGGGATGCCGAGCTTTCGGTCGGAGGTTGCAGCTGAGGATGTTTCTCTCTAGACTCAGATCACAGTTTCTCCCAGTCCTGGTTGTTCACTGTTCTCTCCCTCCTCTGGCTTTTTCGGCCAAATCCTCTCCCTAACTCCCTACAAGAATTCACTCCCGGCTAGTGAGCTCTCCGGCTTGATACTGCAAACGCACGGAGTCTCAGAATGACTCAGCCTGCAGTTTGTGATAAACCCCTCCACCCCCCTCCACGCTGCTCCCACGATCTCCTCCCCGTTCACGTTATCAGATATTCCCACTCACTCAGTCATTCCTCCCCGAGTTTGTTCCTCCTGGATTGTCTCCTTAACAGGAGCGAGCTGAGAACACTGCTCCTACTCCGCGGCCATCTTGGTCCTTTATTATTATTTTTTAATCTTCATCCAAGAATATGTTTTATTGATTTTAGAGAAAGAGGAAGGGAGATGAAGAGGGAGGAAGGGACAGGGAGAGAGGGAGGGAGGGAAGGAAAGAAACATCCCTGTGAGAGAGAAACATGGGTCAGTTTTCTCCCAGGCACACTCTGACTGGGGGTTGAACCCACAGCATAGGTCTGCGCCCTGACCAGGGATCCAGCCTGCAGCCTTTTGGTGTACGGGATGACACTCCAAGCAACTGCGCCACCCAACCTGGACAAACTTTTTGTTTTTAACTGGTGCCTTTAGAGCTCTAAATAAAAATAACAGGCTACTATTGCTTCCTTTGTGAAAAAAAAAAATAGAATTCTAAGGTGAGTAAATGCCTTGATAAGTTAAAGAGGAAAAACAGCCCTCAGGAACTAGAAAAAAAGAGGGACCATTGGAAAACTCCCCTGACCCTTGAGCCCGTGACTCAAAAACTAGGTTTCCTAAAAAATCCTTAGAAGATCCTTCACTTTCCAGCCCTGCCGTCCCCCCCCCTTGCCTGCCACCCTGCCTACCCTCTCCCTCTCTGCCTCCACCAGCCTTGTCTCCTGGTGGGCAGCAGCCATCTCTCTGATGCTCAGGCTTCATCTTTGGAGCCATTTTTCAATCTTCCCTTGGGAAGACCCAGACCTTGGGGGCCATTCTCTTTACTTCTGAAGCTTCCAACTTGCTTTCTGTATGTTTTGTGCTTGTTGCTAAGCCCACCTTAAGGAGGAACTTCAAAGGAGGGAATCTCAAACTTCTCTAAGACAATGGAATGCATTCTTTGATTTAAAAAATAAAAATAAAAACAGCTTTAAAGGAATTCCTACAGCACACAAAAATTTCGACTATCTGAGCAGAACCTCAACCTAGTCCAGCTGCCAGAAAACATATCTGGATCCATGATTTTTCTTTTGGGCTTTGTATTGTGCTGTGTGTCTATGTGTGTGTCTCTATGTCTGTTATGGTATACTTCTATCAATAGATGGTACTGCCAAAATTGATTTGTAAATTCAAATGTAGACTGTAAAAGGATTTTATTCAATTGGCTTAAAACAAATGGGTGCTCATACAAATGGAAGAAATAGCTGACACTAACACAATTGCTTTTGAAGTGCACATGATCTAGGATTAATTTTTAGTATATAAAAATCTAGCTTGAGGATGTTGGTTTAATTAAGGACATGATGTTCCCACTACTCTCTAGCTTCAGAGCTAACAGACCAGATGGGAAACCAGGGTAATAAGTTTGGAGACTTTAATGTGTCATTTGACAAGGCCAGAAGGGCAGAACATGCGTCAGATGAAGACCCAGACATTTGTGATAAAACCCGATTAGGATGTTAAGGTGAGTGAAAATGATTTCATATAGAGAATAAGATGTGTGTTTGGTAAAAGAAGGTATGAGCAATGGAAATATATTTTCCCTGAAGGAGAAGAAAGTAATCGTGTTCTAAAGTAAATGATTGTTCTACAGTTTAAAAAGGAAAAATGACAAAAGAGAAAAGTTTTATGAAAGTTGCAGTAAGTTTGTGTGTATTGCAGAAGGTTCATGGAAAAGGAACCTTGAAAAGGAAATCTTATGTGTGGTCAAACTGAGGTTGAAATGGATTTATTTATGTTAAAGTAAACCGATACAGAATTGGAATTTGGGTTTCTCTCTTTGTTAAAAGGAAAAATGTTTTACACACACACACACTCTATTGGTATGCTCTTAATAGGAAATTATACAGGGAGTGCAAGGTGTACTCTGTACCATCAGGTCTTTGATTGCTTAGGTAAACCAAATCTTAATAGTTAAAGAGCTAAATTTTAGCTCTGGCCATTTAACTTCATATAATTGCTTGTGAAGTTTTTTTTCTTTTTCCTTAATCCCCACCTGAGGATATGTCCACTGACTACAGAGAGAGGAAGGGAGAGAGAGCGAGAAACATTGACCTGTTGCCTCCCATATGCACCCAAACTGGGGATCGAATCCTCAACCTAGGCATGGGCCCTGACCTGGAATTTAACCTATGACCTTTTGGTGTAATGGGACAATGCTCCAACCAACTGAGCCACTTGGCAAGGGCACTTGTGAAATTTTTTTAAGTGAAAAATTCAATGGATAACTAAAATAAGGTAATCTTTCTTTATGAAAGGGGGAAATAAAACTTATTAGGCCCATCTGGTGTTTGGAAAGTGCACTTCAGTCCAATTGCCCCCCTTCAAGGATAAAAAATTGATGATGATCCATATATATTCTCATTGTGTAGGAGCACTTCCACATTGAGGAGCTACAGCCATAGCAGTTACTAAACTACTTTTAGAAAGGATTTTTCCTGCTCGGAAAATCCCCACGGAGCCCCACAGGGGTCAGGGAACTCATTTCACTAGACAGATTTTGTACCAGGTATGCAAACCCTGGCTGCAAGTGCAGCATTTTCATTGGGCTTATCACCCCCAGTTCCATGGTTTTATAGAACAACTGGAAAGGTAGGTAAAATTCAGTTGGTAAATCTTGCTGAATTTTAAAACCTGCCTTGGCCAAAGACCTTTCCCTTGGATTGCTTAATTTAATATCAGTTCCTTTTTGGTATACATTGATTGTCCCCTTCTAAAATTGTTACCAAAGGTCTGACCTGTGAGGCTAGATCAGGGATGGTACGAACCTACCTTCCTACTGAGACCTTCTAACTTACTGACAAGAACTTGCAAAGGCTCTTGAAATTCATGCAAGCTTGTAGAGCAACCTTTCCACAGTGAGTTCCTGGGAGATGAAGACACTGAACATCATCGCATACAACCTGGACACATGGCCAATCAAAAAAGCATCTCCAGGAGGATGTCCTCCAGCCTCGCTGGAGTGGACAATACCGAATATCATTAACTAATCCTAAATTGTGAGGTTAAAAGGTACTGATCCATAATTTAAGATTTTCATTTTAAAAGGCTCTCCAACTTATACCTTCTTCACTTGATTGAACACCCAAGTCTATAGGGGACCTCAAATTAGAGTCATCCAGAGTATGGCTGTTGCCCTGACAGTTTTACGTTACATGTTGCCTCTTTGTCTGCAATTGCTTTGCTGAAATCAGGTTATTATGCTAAGAAAATGTTCTTTTCTATTGGTATTATTTCTTAAGTAACTCCAATATTCATACTGCTTTTATAAATACGTGTAATTAACTCACAGACTGGCAGCTTTTGTTGAAATTCTCTCTCCTCCTTCCTAAGTTTATTAGAGCAGGGTTATCATTTCCAAGGCAGGTTCTTTTTTTTTTTCATCTTGTTTTGTCTTGGTTTTCTCGTCCTACCCTCTTCCCCCTTGCTCTCTCTCTCATTTCTTTCCTCACTATGAATTGATGTCTCAAATATTAGGAACTTATTTGATCAGTGACCAATAGCAACTCAGTAGTTCATTTCTGTGACCTATTATTTAAAGCTGGACATGCTTGGAGCAATTTCTAATTCTCTTACTAAAGAGGGTGGAGTTAAGGGTATTATAATTCAGATGCGTCAGTTTGGGAAGGGGTCACCAGCTGCATTCAGGATGTTTTATGCTTGAACGTCCATGGTCATCTCACCATGTCCCACATTGAAGCCCCTTTCTATTGTCATGTTTATCCTCAAGCCAGCATGTATTCTCCTCCTATCCCATCACTTACAGGGAGATCCATATCTACTGGAATCACATATTTGTGTAATATATAATTACTTACTATGGATAGATACCCCAAATAATACGTCTCTTGTAGTTGTGTGATACTGGAATCTGGGTATCAGTTAACATTTTTAAAAATTATGATAACCCTCAAACATCTATAAAAACAGTGAAAGTAGTATAATGCCATATTGGGGACTATGATACTTCATGTGTTCTTGTGTATCTTCCTGAGCCCCAGAATTGTGCCTAGCACAGAGCAGGTACTTTATACTAGTTTGCTCACCAAGCTGATTGCCTATTTATCAATGTATTTCCTCCTTCAAAAATAAGAAACAACCTTGTATAATTTCACAATTTGGACCCCCCTCTTCCCTCCTTTGTCTTTTTTTTTTCAAAACTGAACTTGTGGCTATAGAAAATAAGAATCATATATATATTTTTAAAGAGGACCATTTGAGCATCTTCAGTAGTTTTCTAAAGATGTTATATTTCTTGAGTAGAGAGGGACTTATAACAGGCTTTTTCCTCTACTAAAAATGTGTGTTTTATTACAATTGGAGATCATGGCTGTTTGAAGGTACTTGACCCTAGAGATTATGTATCTCTAGAAAGGGGAAAAAAAATACATATATCAAGACCAAATGAAATGCTAATGAAACTTGAAAGCATGTTTTATATTTAGAACTTTAAAGAAACAGTTTTTTCATGTAAAAGTTTACGGGCTTTTCCCCCCAGGAATTAAAAAAGAAGTTGTCGTCTGCTGTGTTTTTACTAAATCTCCACCACAGTGGTTCCCACATGGGACTTGGGGAAGGAGTAGGCAGCTGATCATGGGAGTCGCTAGGGCAACAGCCTGTTGTCTCCTGACCTGTGTATCTGAGGCCTGGGTAGGTCTCTGGAGAAGACCAAGCTGGTTGGCAAATGCCTATCCTGACACTCACTACATTATCTGGAAATCACTTTCCTTGAGATTGAGAAAAGCCACCCAGAAGACCTTCTTCATCCTCTTTTGAATGCACTGACTCTTGCCCCAGCAATTTTCTGATACTGTGAAAAGAGGCCAAATCACCTTTAATTGGGAAAAAAGGTAATACCTAGAGCTCAGAGTTCGATTCTAGAATCACTTCATTTGCTTCAGATAACTGAGGGACAATGTAAAGCTACCAACATTTAGCAAAGAGGAAACTTTAAACCAAGCATAAGATTTTGAGCAAACATAATCCCTAGAGAATGTTAGACCTTTTCACAGATGATAAAATGGAGACTTGGAGAAATAAATGACTTGGCTGAGGTCATCCCAATACCTGTTGGCAGAGTAGGTCTCTAGAAGTGGTTTCCTGGCTCATACACAGCCATCCGCGGAGATATTCATACTGTAAATGCCAGGCCAGTACTGCATCTGTTTTCTCCCACAAATCCTACTGGGATGCTTTCAGGCGTTCATTGGACAAAATGGCCATTCTGTTGCCATTATCTGGGTTTGAATCCAGGTATTTCAGATCTAGATTCCTCCTTCCCCAAAACTCCACTCTGCTCTTCACTGATCAGGAATTACCTATGCACATAGGTCCCACATTATTTGGGAAAAAAAGAAAAAGTACAATCAGTGATGGTTCTTTCCAGGATTATTAACATCACATTTTATGCTCTGTTCCTATTATTTGGAGTCTAAAGCCAAAGAAAATCTAATAATTCTAAACATTGTGACCTCGGCCAAAACAATTGACATCCTTGGGGCTCTTTTCTTTTTTTCTATTTGAAAGAAACACAAATAATTAATGAGATTGGAATGGCTGGTGCTCAGAGACAATTTGTCTAACATTTGTTTGAGGCGAATCTGTTTAGGGTCCTGCAAACAGTCATCCGTAGGTTAGCTTTTAGGAACAGAAAATACATTTACATCCATAAGTTCATTATTTCCTGTGCTGTACTTGGAAGGACAATATCAGGAAAGACTAGCAGCCGAGACCTCCAAGAAGTCCCCAAGGAGCCTTTTAATAGTGAAAGTCTGCCTGACTTCCCCTGGGGGTAGATGAAGATGAGTATCCTCTTAGCACTGCAACGGCAACAAGAAGTCCTGCAAGGCCTAGTGACCAAAATGGGAAGTTTTTGGGACATTCATCTTGATTCCAGAAGAAAATCATTGCTTACTAGAAACTTTAGGTCTTTAGTATTATTGCATGAGCCACCAATGGGATTATAAATTAAGTAAAGTAGAGACTCAGATTAGAGATGTGATCCACATCTTTCATGCAGAACTTAAGAAGTTTTGTGATACCTTAAAATCTCTTAAGTGATTCATAATCTTTTTTGAGTAGGTACTAGTGAGAAATCAGAATATGCAATATGAAAAATGTGGCAATAAATTTTGCTGTTTGTGAAGTGACGTGTAGATCATAATTGTTAAGATTTTGGGGGAATCTCACTTACTCTACTTTATATGGAGTTAGTTAGATATCTGTCTGAATCTCTACTGGATTGTGAGTTCTTAGAGGACAGGGGTGTGTGCATTATTTACCCTGATATCCCCTGAAGTACCATATTGAACAAATTCAAGGAATTGTTTTAAACCTAAAACACTAGTGCTACCCACACAATAGAGGGACCTCAATTTATAGAACTGTAAGCAAAAGCTTTTTATAAATGTTCACAGTCATGAGACTAATCACTTTGTCTGCTAGGCAGGACCAATTGAATTGAGGATTCTTGTGGCTAGTGAACCACTAAGACAAGCATTTGTTCCATGTTTGAAAATCCTAAAGTAACTTCAAACAACCATTTCTCTTCTTTGTATCCGATGGAGAAATCAGCAATGGTCGAGGCATATTTTCTTGGTAGACTTTGGGAGTCAGCTTATCATGATGCACTGTCTGGGACCAACTTCACCTGGGATGACACAGCATAAGTTATGAACAACCCCCCGCCCCAAACAAGCTGAAGGGGCTCCATAAGACCTAGACCACTTGAGCTCTTCAGGCCATCTATAACTGTGTTTTCCCCTTGCGTATATATACATACATCTGCTTAATTCATAGAGTTATACTCAAGTGTTTCACTATCACCAACATTTATGCTGTATTCTTTTATGCATCAAATGTATATAGAATATTTTTAGTGCAAGAGGACACAATGCTCCCTCTAGGAATGCTAAAATGAGTAAGATCGTGGCATGGTGGCCAATGAGACTAGAAGAACTGCTCTCTAAAGACAGAGTCCTGTGTACACTGGGCCTTCAGGAGGTACACTGCAGTGCCTGCCTAAAAATAACATGCAAATGAATATATAGGGGTCGTGGTTTGTTCATAGGCATTTAGAATGTTTTCAAGTAGTCATTAGAAAAATATATACTGAACACTTTAAATATACCCTAAAAATACATGTATGAAAGATTCAAACAAGTCTCAAGCTCCAGGGCCTTTCATTCATCTGGGGAGACTATCTAGTTTGGTTGAATGTATGGCCAATGTGTAGTGTGATTAAAGCATTTAACAACACAAGAGATACACGTGACTGTATACAGTGGCCATGAAGTTAAAGTGAACTTTAAGTGCAATGTGCACAATTCATAGGAGAAAGGTCACACTTGCTAAAGGTCCTCATGTCCTTTTTCACTGACACATATACCTTAACTCAAAGGAAGGGAAATAGCAAAATTACTCATGTTTCTTGAGTACTTACTCTTTTCAGGCTTTCTACAGATATTTGTTTTACCCTTGATCTCATTTCGCTGCACAACTGTATGAATTCAGACTATTATTTTCATTTTAGAGATACGGAAGTGGAAGCAAGATTTAGTTGTTTACCTGCAGAGAGGGGACTATAAGTAAGTGGTGAAGCTGGACTCAAATTCAAGTCCATCTGTCTCAAATGCTGCTCCTCCACCAGACCGCACTGGTCCCTGAGGCTTTTGGTGAGCTGTAGAAGAAGGTACTAAGCATGTTTCTATTAGAATAGTCAGCGGGTTAGCAGGTTAGACATGAACAGAGGTGCAGCCTGATCAGTATCAAATATGAGATACTCTTCTAAACAAATGGCACATCCTATTTCTTTCTACAGTCCCTGTGGGATTTTGATGCCATTTAAAAAAGTTGGGGAATCTGAAACATTTAATAGAACCACTACCTGGATGCAAAGATGTACCCATTTGTAGAACTTGTAATGAGTCGCCTTTGTACACCCCACACCTGTCTATAATATTTGCACTGTGCTCCTAAAACTGACTGAAAAATGGGTATTTCTATTTGCTTGGATTCATTCTTTAAAGTGTGCATTCCCTTGAAGAGGAAGCATGTACATATAGTGTAACATGCTTTGCACTCACTAGTTGCTCAGGAAATCTCTGAGGTTGGCTGAGTAGGTGGTGGTGATGGTACCTGAGTTGCTTTCCTTCAAGTCAAGGCCATTGGGCTCTTTCCAATCAAACAGAACACAAAGGTGTCCTGTGGAAAGCTAGAAAAGACCCTGCAATCATCAAAAAGCCACTTATTTTGAAATGCCATACATGTTTTTTTTACAGTACCATAGTCTCTAGGGTACCTTGCCCAGAGTAATTTAGTGGATCCACTGTCTTCTATTACATTATAATGTTCAATACTTTGTTGTCAAGGTGATGCATCAGAGGGCAGGAGTTTACAAATCAGTCCCTAGGGACTTTGCCAGCATGAAGTGATCGGCATCTAAAATAACTAGTTCAAAAGCTGAGAAAACTTTGTCACAAAGTGACAGTGAGTGGATGGGCCCCACTGCATTCACACAGCTCATGTCTGAGGAGACAGGAAGAATCCTGAGTCCCAAGGCTGGATGTGGGCGCCCACTCCATGCACAGTGTCCCTGTAACCAGAACTCTGGATGTGGCCTAGGAAGCACAGGAACTAGCTGGTGTGCGCTCTGGGACAGCATGCGGGACTTGACCTGGCAAGAACTCAACTGTGCATGGCCTCTGCGCAGCAAGAGAGGCCCTGCTATCTCCCAAGGAAGGAGAGTTTTCAGAGATGAAGCAGTTAAGGAAAACCTCAGAGAGATACAATGAGCAGAGAAAGAACGTCAGATCTGAAGGCGCTGACCCCAGGAGCGTCTGGATCCACTGAAAGTGTCCGGGCGCTCAGTCCTCTCTCAGGAAGAGCCAGGTGCAGTAAAGCAAACACATCCTTCCTACTCCTGAGAACAGTATAAAATTATTTACTGCCACCTTCCTCCCAAAGTAAGCAAATTACAAGGTCAAGAAAAACATAAAGAAGCTATATGCTCATTTGGGCACAATCACAAATATATAATCGATATAGCATATTGAAAAAGATGATGGCCTGTTTCTTTTTTAAACTTGGCTTTTGCCTTGATAGTTTTACATTAAATGTCTTATCCTTGAGTCTATTTACCTAGCTGAAAGAGATCATTACCCTAAGAAAAAGTTCTGTTCTGTTGGTATTATTTCTTAAGTAACTATTAATACAATTTTTATAAATGGATATAACAAACTCAAACTGGCAGCTTTTATTAAAATTCTCTCCCTTTTCTCCTTCCTGAGCTTATTCTAACCTCTGACTGTGACTTGCAAACATCTGTCTAAAATTGATGAAATGACCGTTTGGGTCCCAATCGGCTCAGCAACAGAGACTGTCAAGCATAGGAAGTGAATATCACAGAAGTAAGATAAAAATTAACAAACCAAAGTGCTGTAGAGGGAAAATCTCACAGCCTAATCCCTGTAAAGACACCTTTACGCAAAGCTGAGACTTTAGGAGAGAAATATTAAAGGAAAATAACTACTTGAATAATAACTTATACATGTGATTAAAACGCTCCATGGACTGAAAGCAGGGAGCTGTCTTTGAGGATTAGTCTAAAATATGATGTGCCAGAGGCTCCCCCTAAGTGTCCTCAAGCCTTTCCGCTCCCTCCGTGCCACCATAAAAGGGTGGAATTGGACCCAACATGTCACCGCACCCTCTGTACCTCTGCAGAAGTCATTCCATCCAGAGGTTTCCAAGTGTGTTTTCAAATGGAAATTAACCAGCTTCATCATCACGTCTCTCCACAGAGATGGTTCATTTACGTAACACAGAAATTTACCTCAATGGCCTACTCAGGGTCACCTGAGGCATCCTTTCTGTAATCTGGAAATGGATGTTCAGAGTGTAAAGTGACGTTGCAGCCTCACTGCAGATCCAGACTCATCGCACCCCCAGCAAGTACCACAGGAGGGGGGAACGGATCATCTTCTTGAATCTTTAGAGCAAGGCTTCTTCCAGTTGGCCTTTCCTCAGCCTCACCAAGTGCCCACATACCTGGAAACCCAGATTTCAGCTCTCCTCTTTCCAATCTTATTGTTCCAAAGCCAATTGAAGACAGAACATGAAATTTTATGAGATTTTTTTTAATGAATCACTTTGATTAAATAAGTAGTTGGCCATGTAGTCTTTTGTTATCCCAAACTTGTCTATTTATTAACCACTTGTCTTATTGCCACTCACCGTGCTAGACACAGGGAAGACCACAGTCATGCTTCTGCCTTCATGGGAAGGTCGAACAGTGAACGAGAACCAGGTGCCTATGGTCAGTGCTGCGAAGATGACAGATGTGGTGGGCTGGGTGAGGCAGGTAGGAATGGGTGGGTCAGGAAAGTTTTTCTCTAAGCAGATGATATTTGAACTATGACCTGGAGCGTGAGACTAAGACTTTTCATTTTATTTTATTCTATTTTATTTTATTGTTGCAACTTACATACTTTTATGTCTAATAAAGTAAATATCAATCTTTAATATCCAACATAAACAAGAAGCTCATTGGGCAGGGGTGGGGAGGTGGAATCCCTTTTTTTTAATTCCAGAGCCAAAGGGTTGTGAGACCAAAATGTGAGAAAACCACTGTAATTTACCCCCAGCCACGCACACCTGGTCGACGCCCTGCTCTGACCTCATAGGCGCCACTGTGATGCAACTGCAAAGCCCACCCTATATATTCTGCCGTGGAGGGGCTGAGATTTTGTCCGTTAGAGCCCAGGGAGCTGATTGTGGTGACCTGTTGGACTAGGACTTGCGAGCTTTGTTCTTGCCTCTTGCCGTTCCTTTGCGAGTTTGTTTTCTTTTGCTTACTGGTTTGGTTTGGTTTGGTTTTGTATCATTTATTTTGCATTTTTTTCCTTTTCCTTTATTATTTTTCTTTCTTTTAATTTTTCTTACTTGTTTTTCTTTAGCCTTTATTATTTATTTATTTTTTCTTTTTTTTTATCTTTTGTTTTTGTTTTGTTTTTGTCTCATCTTGTAGCCACCATGGCTACAGCAGCCACCGCTGACCTTCAGGAGCGCATCATTGGCGATTACATGCTCCTGCACACCATTGGCAGTGGGTCCTTTGGCGAGGTGTGGTTGGCCACGCACTTGCCAACGGATACAGAGGTGGCTCTCAAAGTCATTACTCAGTGCTTTGAGAGTGATTATTTTGAAGAAGTTGATTGTCATAAGCAATTAAATCACCCAAATATCGCACAGCTATTTGAGCTGATTACCACCAAGAAGAAAAGGTACCTCTTCATGGAGCATGTCAGCGGAGGGGACTTACTCGATTATTTGGAAAACTGCGGCCCCATGACCGAGTCAGCAGCCCGACCCATGTTCCGGCAGCTCGTATCGGCACTTCAGTACTGTCACCAGAAGAAAATCGTCCACCGGGACCTGAAGCCAGAAAACATCCTGATGGACGGTGAGAGGAACGTCAAAATAATAGACTTTGGGTTTGCTAGGGACTGTGTGGACTACACACTAAGCAGCTTCTGTGGCACCCCGCCCTATATGGCTCCGGAGATCTTCCGGCGTGTCAGCTATGACGGCCCGAAGGTGGATGTCTGGGCCCTGGGGGTAGTTCTGTTTCAGATGATGGTGGGGGTTTTGCCAGTTGAGGGGGTCACAGTTGAGGACGTGGAGAGTAAGATCCTGAGTGGGGAGTTCCAGGTACCACTGTCTCTATCCGAAGAAGGTCGAAATCTTTTACAAAAATTATTGACCCTCGACCCCAGGGAAAGGCCCTCCCTGGACGATGTGATGCGAGACCCATGGGTCAACATGGGCTGGGGGGAAGAACTGAGGCCGTACAGCGAGCCGCCCTGGGGTGACCTTGACCCCGAGGTGACAGGCAGAATGGAGGAGATGGGGTTCGGAAAGGGGCAGATCCAGAGGTCATTGACCCAAAGGACATATGACAGGGTCATGGGAACCTACCTGATTCTGAAAACCACCGGCAGGATGAGGGTCCGCACCATCCGGGTTAGGCCCTGCCCCTCCCCCGTCTCCAGCGGCGGGGAGAACACAGCGGGGCCTGCTGGTCCCTCAA
Organism: Furipterus horrens; assembly: GCF_987537825.1. Taxonomy (NCBI): domain Eukaryota; kingdom Metazoa; phylum Chordata; class Mammalia; order Chiroptera; family Furipteridae; genus Furipterus; species Furipterus horrens. The sequence continues at coordinate 76,147,722 of NW_028327180.1, forward strand.
GCCGCCTGCGGTCAAGGACGGATGTTCCCCCAGCGGAAGCCAGCCTGGCGTCCGGGACCGGCACTTCCCTCCCCGGCCCCCAGGCCAGGACGGCCACCCCCAGCCCCGCCCCCCAGTGTGACCCCCGTGGCTCCCCCACCACCCCCCGCCGCGACAGCGCTGGCAACAGCGCAGGAGCCCCGGAAGGACCCGCCGAGGAGAACCGCGTCCAGACTGCACAGCCCGAGGGCGGGAGCCCGGGCTCTCCCTCTGCCCCCAGTCGGGGCTGGCGGGGGGCGGTTCGCAGGATCTTCCGGAGGTTCTTAAAGTGTGTGTGCTGTGGGCCGTCCACGCGCAAGCAGCGGCGCAGAAGGAAAAGAGTCGCGCCAACATAAGTTCTGAAGTTGTGGGCGGCCCACGGCACCCGGAGGAGGACACACAGCTGCGGTGAGAGCGGCGCCGGAAGCGCACACCGTGACACCGTGACACCGTGACACCGTGCGCGCGTGCAGGTGACAGGGCCCGGCCCGGTGGGCGACGCCGAGTGCGAGCTGCCGCAGCGTTCTCCGCATGGGACTCCCACCAGGAGGGGATCCCGCATCTCATGGACTGTGTTCTCCTGGGGCCCTTGTCCCCTCCCCTGCTCCCCTTTGCTCCCATGTTTGTGGTGGTTCTTCATACAGTTCTTGGTTTTTGCAGATTTTGTAATAAACTTGATGATTGGATCCAGAAAAATGTTTTGGATACTTTGTTTCTCATCCTCTCTGCACAGATTGGGGCTGAGCACACGGTGTTTGAGAAGCGGGCAGTGATGTGGTACATACGTGGGCTTTGCCAGGGGAACTCCCAACAGTTAGGAATGTGGTTTTATGGGGCAAAGGCCCCTGGGTCAGCGTGGGCCAGGGGCGGGGTCTGGGCATGCTGGGCAGGTTCCAGACGCCAGGGCCCAGCAGGGGGTGAAGCAGGCAGCGGTCTCTGCTGTCGGGAAGGCAGCTGACAGCCTGGGTGCTCTGTGACATGAGCAGGAGCCACCTGTCCCGACCTGCTGGCTTTGCTTGCTTCCCTCTGGGCTGGTGTCATCGTCCCGGGGGCTTTCCCTTTATACAGTCTGACCTGTGAAGCGCTGGAGGAAGAGTGCTCCAGGCTGAGGACGCAGCCGAGCTCAAGGCCACCAAAGCCCAGTGAGCTGGAGTGAGAGCAGCAGGAGACATGGCCGCAGACGAAGGGCGGCCCTCGTGGGCCACGGGAGGGGGGTGGGCTTTACTCTGAGAACAGTGGTCAAACCCGTGGAGGGTATTAAGCCAGGAAGTAATGTGATCCCATTTATGTTTTAAAACTAGTAAATTGTGGAGAATATTCTTCCTCTGGTAACATATTTATGCCTACACATTACAAGATTCACCAGACAGGGCAGGTTTGCATAGAACTACTGAAGAAATATGAGCTGGAACCTGTATGTGTATTTTCACTTTAACCCTTTCACCCCAGTGCCCTGAACAGGTAGAGCTGATTCATTTTCTTGCCCTTTTCACCGAGGAGCTTGCCGTGTTCCTTTGGTTCATCTGTCCTCCTTCCCTGTGATCCCAGCAGCACATGGCATAGACCTGCGTGTGACTCTCATCACTTGGGATTGTCATGAAGTGGTTGTCTTGCCTCCTGGCCCTGACCTTCCATCCCTGAGTTCCTGGGGGCTGGGCACCATCTCACTCCCCTTTGTATTTCCAGTCATTATCCAGAGCCAGGTCCAGAGTAGGTGCTCCGGAAATGATGGAGAGGTGAACCATCACCTAGTGACTCTACAGTGGATTGTCCCAAACCAGGGCACATTGGAGTGTAAAGGGAATGTGATAGTGATTATGCTGGGACAACAGTGACAGGTTGTACTGGGGTTTACTGGGATGTATGGTCACCTCAGTGATCAGTGTAAGGCATTATGAACCCAATTGTGACGTCTCCGATTCTGGAGGTCTTTTAGAAGGCACTAGTGCTTATTCCAATTACCCGAGCTGTTTAGACCAAGAGTTCTCAAAGCGTGGGAGACATGATAGCATAGGAAATGCTTGTAAGTATCAAGGGTGTCAAGGTTGATATGGATTCACACTTTGATCATAGAATTCCCTTTCCAATTCTACTTCAGCCTTTTCCATTATTACAAAGAGAAACTCAGTTTGGTGCTAGACTATCTTTAACCCCCTCAAACTGCTGCTAATCTTTCTTTTTAAATGAAAAGTAAGCAGACTTCTGGTCAAGATGGAGGCGTAAGTAGACATGCTTCCCCTTCTCGCACCATAGAAAGACTTACAACCAGATCTCAAAACAAATAACACTCAGAACCATCATAAACTCGAGCTGTTTGGAAGTCCAATGACCAAGCATTTAAAGAAGCTACATTTATCCAGATGGAGTTACAGAGACAGGTAGAGAGGTGGTGTGGCTCTGAGAGGGGGTGGTGGCCAGATGGACAGTCTCACATTCCTGTGTTGTAGATAAACATTGGGACAGATACCTTGGGAGTGAGCAATCCCAACCCCAGGTCAGACTGCACAGCCAAGGCTTCCAGCATCAGGGAGATAAATCCCCATTACCTCTGGATGTAAAACCTTCTGGGGTTGGGAAAGTGGAAGAACCGGCCAGATTTTCGACACTTAGGGGGCCTGAATGGACTTAGAATGTATGCAAACCCACCCACTGTCGGGATCATTGTAAAGCATCATGAACAGAATTGTGAACTCTGCCTAAACTGGTTTAGATCAATAGTTGCCAAAGTGTGGGTGACATAATAGCATGTTTTGCCTTCACTTATTCTTTCTTTAATGTTTTTCCTTTTACCCTGTGTTAATAGATCTGAGTTTTTGGATTATATTATATTCCTGTTCTCTGAATAACTTCTTTTTAACATTTCTTATGAGGAAGATCTAATGTAGTAAATTCAGTTTTTGTTTGAGAAATTTTTATTTCTTCTCCACTCTGAAGGCTAATTATGTAGGATACAGAATACTTTTCTAAGCATTTTTTTCTTTTCTAAATATTTCACCCCATTCTCTTCTTGTTTGAATGGTTTTTGAGGAGAAGTCAGATTTAATTCTTATCTTTTTTACTCTGTAAGTAAGATGTTTGCTCCCCATCCTGGCTTCTTTCAAATATTTTTTTATCTTTGATTTTCTTTAGTTTGAATATAATATACATAGGCATAGTTTTGGGGGCATTTACCATGCTTGGTGGTCTCTGAGCTTCCTGCATTTGTGGTTTTGTGTATGACATTAATCTGAGGCAAATTTTCAGTCATTATTACTTTACATACTGCTTCTGATCATTTATCCCTCTTTCTTTTGGTATTCCCTGTTGCATGTATGTTACACTTTTTATAGTTTTCCTACAGTTCATGGATATTCTGTTCTTTTTTCAGTCTTTTTTGTTTTTGTTTTTTCAGTTTTGGAAGTTTCCATTGATGTATCTTCAAGCTTGAGATTCTCTCATAAGCCATATCTAATTTACTATTAAGCTTATAAAAGGGATTCACTCTTTCTGTTACAGTGGTTTTGACCTCTAGCATTTCTTTTTGATTTTTTCCTTAGGATTTCCTTCTCTCTGCTTACATTATCCATTTGTTCTTTCAGGTCTTTTTCTGTTAGAGCTCTTAGCATATAAATCACAGGTTTAAAAAATTTCTGATAAGTCCTATAGTCTTATATATAGGTCACAATCTTTTAGTGAACCTGTGTCCTTGAACTCTGAACTTCACAATGAGTCTTAGATGTTTTTCCCCCTTATGTGGGACAGGATGATTAGAAGGGGATGAGTTGTGTGTTTTCTTTCCCTTAGTTCAGTTGGGCTCTGATAAAATCCTCATAGTTCAGGCTCTGGTAAATTAGTTTCTCTTGTGTGAAGTCCTTGTTATAAAGAAAATAATGCTCTGGTGTATTTTAAATTGGTTTTTTTTTTTTTTTTTTTATAACCCTCCCCTCTGTGGCTGGAAGCATGACAGGGTTTTTCTCCCACCTTCACTTTAGGGTTCCTAGAGACAAAACTGGCCCCCCACTGGAGTTTCTTAACGCTCAGACTCACCCACAATGAGCCTCCAGAGATTCATCAATTACAGTCAGACTTTCCTATCCCAGCACTGGTTCCTACAGAGGTTTCTCCTTGTGGGTTTCTGCTCTAGGAGGTTGTGATTCTGTATTTGCCTTTTTTTAAAAAAAGTATGTTTTATTGATTATATTGTTATAATAGTTCCAATTTTTCCCCTTTGCTCCCCTCTGCCCAGCAACCCCCGCCCAAATCCATGCCTGTGGGTCATACATATAAGCTCTCCCGCTTCACCCTTTCATATATTCTTCTTCTTCTTCTTTAAAAAAAAAAAATAAAATAAATAATTATTTTAACAATAAAAAATAACAATCCCTCCCTCTCAGACTTAAGACCCTTTATAATCTTATAAAGGACAATGGGCAAAGGTCTCGAGTTCCTCTAGCTGCTTCAAGCTGGACATAGTCGTCATCCTACCTACCCTTGGGTCCAGAAATCCCTAATAAGAGTGGGGATGTGGAGGGAAGAGTGGCCTTCCCACATGGGGAAGGATAGTGCAGACTCCAGGCCAGTTGGCTGTCCCTGGACAATGGCGTGCTTGGTTTAGCTGGCTGGCATCCTTGTTGTATTCTGGGGCAACAGATTTGGCAACAGGATTAAAAGACATCATTCAATCCATAACCACTAGATGACAAAAGGCAGGTATTAATTTTTAAGTGTCCCACATTAGGGAATAAAAGGTCTTCTTTGGAGGAAAGCGTGCCAGGCACATCTCACCTGTCCAAAACCCTTTTGCACATTATACTTAGTTTGGGCTGAGGGAAGTATTTTAGGTTTCCCCCCTCTCAGAACTCTGGGATCTTTCTGTCCAAGCCATTAGGAGAGAAAAGAGAAACCGGTTTTAAAGTGAAGCTCACAGACCACCCCATACTTCACCAACCCAGCCACTTAGTCCAGCCAAACTGTTCAGTCTCATGAGGCAGTGATGCAGACAGGATTAAGTGAGGCCTATATGTATAGACAATCACTCAGGTAATGAGATCATAGGCTTATGCCCTTTGAAAACAGAAAACACATGTTAATTTATGTAACATAACCCACAAACAAGTCTCTAAATCTGTAAGACTGTCTTATTGGAAAGACATAAAGTTGCAAGGCATTTGACATTCTTCTTGCCTGTAAATTAAACATCTTGGATGATACCACAGACATAGTTTAACTTTTGAACGAAAACAAATTTTAAATGAAAAGAAACTTTAAAGACAGTTAGCTGCACTACTTTATAGTCTACCACTGAACATTGTGATTTTCCTTGAATCACAATTTTTCTCCCTAAGATTACCTTCCTTGTCATTAAAGGGACTGCATTAAGTCCATTTTTAATTTATCCTGTTCATTTGCATAAACACAACAAGAGCAGCAAATGATCACTTATGATCTTTAGTTCTGCTTTGCTGAAACTTACGCAAGGAACATTTAGGGTGACCTTCAGTCTGCCCTTCAGGGCACAGAAGCTGAGCCACATACCTGGCATTTAGTCTTGCCTGTAAACACCTGTCTTTTCCAAGTCCTTCTGCTTTTCCATTGTGCCTTAAGGTCCCTTCTAGCCATCTTTCAGGAAAACAACCTTCATTCCTTCCCTGGGAAGATTGCTGTGGATCGCACAACGAACCAAGGTACCAGGCCTTTTATCTTGTGAGCTTTTATTACCTTTGAAAGTCAGTCCCAGTTCCTCAGGGCTTTTTGGTAACAACCAGAGCCCAAGCATGTCTCCTTTAGGCATGACATTCCAGTCAAAGTCTTGGTCAATAAAACCTCTATTAACAACTGGTCTTATTAGTTTTATGCAAAGAAACTTATCTCATTACTTCTTTAGAATGCCAAACTCTAGAGGGATCAGATAGGGAGAAAATATATACAGTGTGAAGGAAAATCCTTGTCCTTCTAATATTCACTGAACTTGCATTTCCATTTATATTTTCATTTTTTCCTCCAGTAAAAATTTTTTTGTTTGTTTTTCCACTATAGTTGTCCCACCTTTTTTCCCCTCTTGCTTCCCTGTACCCTGCCCCCCTTCTCCCACAGTCAGTCCTCACCCAGTTGTCTATGTACGTGGGTCATTTATACATGTTCTTTGACTAGACCCTTCCCCTTTTTATCCCATTCTCTTCCTCTCGCCTCCCTCCTTGTTACTGTTAGTTTATTCCTTGTTTACATGCCTCTGGTTCAATTTTGCTCGTGTGTTTGTGTTGTTCATTAGTTTCCTGTAACAGGTGATAGCATAAGGTACTTCTCTTTTGTTGCCTGGCTTATTTCGCTAAGCATAATTTTCCCCCTTTGTACTTGTGTTCCTCTCTGTCTCTCTCTGTTTCTTCATCTTCTTAAAGCAGACCCTTTAGCATCTCTTGCAATGCTGGTTTGGTGGAGATGTATTCTTTTAGCCTTCTTTTGTCTTGAAAACTCCTTATTTCACCTTCCATTTTGAATGAGAGCCTTGCTGGGTAGAGTATTCTTGGTTGTAGGTCTTTGTTTTTCATTGCTTGGAATATTTTTTGCCATTCCCTTATGGCTTGCAGTGTTTCTGCTGAGAAATCTGATGATAGCCTTATTGGAGCTCTCTTGTATGTTATTAGTTGTTTCTCTCTTGCTGCTTTTAGGATTCTCTCTTTTTAGGATTCTCTCTTTATCTTTGAATGTTGCCATTTTAATTATGATGTGACTTGAAGTGGGCCTGTTGGGGTTCCTCTTCATTGGGACCCTCTGTGCTTCCTGGACTCATGTGACTCCTTCTCTCCTCATGTTAGGGAAGTTTTCTGTCATTAGTTCTTCTAAGAGGTTTTCTATCCCTTGTTCTTCTTCTCCTTCTGGAATTCCTATGATGTGGATATTATTACATTTCATGTTGTCCTGCAGCTGTCTTAGAGCCTCTTCAGTCTTGTCCAGTCTTTTTTTCATTTTGTTGCACTGTCTGGAAGTTTTTGTTTACATTGTCCTCCAGCTCGCTGATCCGATCTTCCGCTTCCTCTAGCCTGCTTTTAATTCCTTCTACTGTGTTCTTCAATTCAGAGATTGTATTCTTCATTTCCTCCTGGCTCTTATTGATAGCTTCTATGACCTTTTTCGTGCTGGTGTAATTCTTAGTAAGTTTGTTGTAGTTTTTCTGGAGTTCCTTGTAGTTTCCCTTGAGTTCTTGTAGTTTCCGCTGAGCTCATTGAGCTTCTCCATAATCCATGTTTTGAATTCCATATCTGATAGTTTGCTCCCCTTTATTTCATTTAGCACTCTTTCTGGGGATTCTACCTTTCCTTTCAATGGGGGGTTGTTCTCTGTCTCCCCATTTTTGTGACTCTTATTGTTTGTTGCTGCTTCTTAGATTGATCTTCACTTTCTGCCCCTGGTGGCGTCAGATTGTGTACCAGTCTGGCCCTAGGCAGCCTGTTGGAGACTTCCAGGGATCTACTGCCTTTGCCTGTCTCCTTTAGTTGTTAATCTATTCAATCTGTGATTAACCATCAGGTTTAAGGACCAAGGGTGTGGCAGCTTAATTCCTGAAGGCAGATCTTTTGCTTCCCCTCAGGCTGATGCCACTCGGAGGGGAATGGTCTGCCTGCAGTACTGGGGATGAGTCAGTGCTAGGACTCAGTAGGCTGCTCCCCCAGTTCTTCCCTCAAAGCCACCGCGCCAAACTCTCCCCAAGCATTTCTAGTCCTCTCTGCCTTCCCTCTGCTTGAGCCCAGGGTAAGTGGGGGCCAAAATATTTTTGTATGTGATCCACTTAAGAGCTCTTTTTCTCCAGCTGTTTCTCTCCAGCTAGCAAGAAACCCTTTGGCTTTTCACTTTTCACAGCTGGATACTATTTTACTTTCCACTCTGTTGCTGTAGGCTGGGAAGCCCCACTGGGGGTTTAGACCCTGCCCTTCTCAGGGGGAACCCCCTGCTCCTGAGCTGTTTCTCAGTCCCTTCAGCTGCCACCCGTGGGAGCCCAGCCAGCCCTTTCACGTCTCCGCACTCCCTACTGGTCACGTTGTGATGTAGTGGCCTTTTCTGTCTCTCCGTGGTTATAAGACTTCTCTCCAGCTATTGTTCAGTTGGTTATTCCAGATGATTTCTCCAAAATTAAGTTGTAAATCCAGACTGGTCCTGGGAGGAGGTTAACGTAGCTTCCACTTACTCCTCCGCCATCTTGGATTCTCTGTTATTTGCCTTTTTATCACTCCAATTTTGGGGTTAGTGGTTTGTCCTATGACCTCACTTCTCTGATGTAGAATAGTTTGTTGATTTTTCAGTTTGTCCAGCTTTTTACTTGTTCTTAGCACAGAGTGATGACTTCCAACTCCTTATATGACAGAAACTGGAAGTTAGATGAAGTCTTTGTAATATTAAAATGAGTACAGTACTGGGCAACTAGATCACTCAACTTGGGATAAAAGAAACCTGTCATCTTGCCTTGGCTCTGGTGAATGTCTTTGGCATATCATTCAATGTCTTGGAGCTTCTGTTTCCTCTTGTATGAAAGGACAGAGGGTTGACCATGGGCTTCCTTCTAGCGACCTTTTCATTTCATAGGATCTGATTTCCTTTATGCTGGGTGTTGTTAAGGACTTAAAATAGTGGAGTCTTTTTTCTAGGAAATGAAAGATAATTCTCTTGTTAACATTTTTTTTTTTTTTGACTTGGAATAATCTTGGTTCAGAAGGCACAGTGACCCTGTGCTCTCAGAGAAAGGGCTCCCTGCTGCTTTCTCCCATTATGATGCTTGTCACACAGCAGGGAGTTTTCTTCCTTTGACACCATCTACTTGACAACAGAATAATCCTGTTAAAGATAGACATGGGATCTTCTATCCTTTTTGGTTGAATTTGATTTAAAGGATACACAGTAGAAGAGGAGTGAGGTGAGGGCATGCTGTGGACTTCTGGGATGGCCGCTGGTTTGTTTCTTTCCAAATACCTTTTAGTCTCTGCTTTTCCAATTATTCCATGGTGCCTGATTTGCCCAGTAACGTAATCAGAAACACTAAGCACATTATTATCTTCCTAAGTCCACAGCAGAGAAATAGCTGTGACAATTTTTATGAAATTCTAATGTGCCCACTTGAACATAAACCCTAATTTCCTGAAGTCTAACTCCAGTTTGAAGAATTGCCTGATTTATTTAAAAATTGAATTTTGCTGTCAGAGAAGCTGCCAATACTTACCGCCAGCGTTGTTATTTTTCTTTACATATTTTAGTCTTAGCTCTTGAGTATAAAAAGCTCTTTCCCTCCTTCCCTTCCAAGAATTGAGTTTCAACTGCGTGACCAGATTGTACAATTGTGCATGGGTTTAAGGCTTCACAGGGAAGTGGAGGGTGTTGCTGGTTCATTGTCTCTTCTTTTGAATGACAGATTTTCCCATGGCCAATAAGTATAGGGAGAGGTTAAACAATTTTAAAAAGTAGAAAGAGCCATAAGAGGTCTCTTTCTCCAACTCTCTATCCATTGTCAGGACTGTATTCAAGTCCTTGCAGATAGAAAAGGGGGGTTGTCACAATGTCCTTCGAGAATCATTTTATTCTCAAGAGAGTCTTGTAGAAGGTCTTTAATGTCAGGCCAATTTGGTCAACAACTATAGAGGACAATGCTATGTAACAGATATGGTTGGTTTCAAGTAGTTTGAATACAGCAGTGAACAGGGCAGGTGAATAAATAAGAAAATAAGGCATATGGTCTAGCAAGAAAAGAAAGAAGGGACATGTGATAGAGAGGCTAAGGGGCTGGTTACAATTTGAGAAGGAACGGTTAGATTAGGCAAGTACTGATATTTCAGAGAAGATCTGGATGACGATCATTTAGATTCTATCCTACAGACACCTGGGAATTAGCAAAGGTTCCGCAGTTGGGTTACCACAGTATAGTGTTATCAGTAACCTATTACCACCCCAGGCAAGTACACATATATTATTTTCTTAAAAGAAACTGTGTGAGATAACTATTATTCCCAGTTTACACATAAGAAAACTTAGGTTTGGAAGGCCCCAGTGGCCTTGGGCCTGAGGAAACCTGCAGTACCTCATTGTTATTTATTTCAAACGTTGATGTTCCTTTCCTTTGCTCCAGATCACACATACTCATCAAAAGAACTGGCTCTTTCACACATGTTGGCCGTTTGACTTCAAGTCAGTTACCTTAGGGACCAGTTTGGCCATCTGTGGATGAACATGGTGCTTTTAGGAGACCTCACAGACCTCAGATACTCTGAGTTGGAAATTTATCCTTATGCTGTTTCCCTTTTAGGCCCCCTGGAAGCAGGATGTCTATATGGAGCCCTCTGGCTCACTTCTTGAGTTGTCTTCTCCAGTTGGGTGACTGTGACATGGGAGGTCATTTCTTCTCCTGTGGGCCTGAAGGGAGAATCACAGAACGTTTAGGGGTCCTTGCTGATATCTTGCCAGCCTGCTTTGGAGTGTTCATCCTCTTTGGAGAGCCCACTTTCAATCTGGTCCTCGAAGTAAATAGGTACCCACACCTTTATTTCTCCCCTCATCATCATCCTCATTACAGTGGATTTATCACTGACCTATTAGGCTATTTATTAAAAGTGATGATAAAAGAAAAATCTTTGTTCATGTCTCAAAATGTAGGTCAAACATGCCAAAATCTGCTATCATGTTTTTTAATCTTCAACTATTAACTCTCATCTATTTTGCAACCTCCCATGGGGAGCCTGCAATGAGAAGGGATGTTTTATAGCTTGAAATGTGTGTTTGATGATCTCTGCTTCATTAAATTGGAGTAGAATCCACCATTTGTTCTTCTAATAGATACTTGAAAAATACACCATATATTAGGCTCTTTGTTACAGTTTCTTTTTGAAACACCTAAACAATCAAAAAGAAGTCAAGCCTTCAAAGCTTTGTTTTGGCCCCCTGCCCCCAAATACCCTGGCATTTTCTGGGACTATTTACAATAGGCATGGAAGACTCACCCTGGTGCTCAGAACAATAGCTCTGCCTGAGACATTTACAACCCCTCAGCTCCTTTCCTTTTCTTTTGGTGGTGGTGGTGGTGGGGTGCATGTTTGGTGATTTTTTAAAACATTTTTTTATTGTAGTAGAATGCAGATAACATACTATTCGCTATTAACCATCTTTGCTTGTACAGTCCAGCAGCATTAGGTGCATTCATATTGGTGTGCAATCATTACCACCATCCATCTCCATAACTTTTCTCTTCTTTCAACATTGAAACTCTGGACTCATTAAACAATAATTGCCTATTCCCCTTCCTTCTGATGACCACCATTCTAGTTTCTGTCTGTATGATTTTGATTATTATAGGTACCTCATATAGGTGGAATCACGCACTAATATGTCTTTTTGTGACGGGCTCATTTCATTTAACATGACCACAAGGTTCATTCATGCTGTAATATATGTCAGAATATCATTCCTGATTAAGGTGGTGTAATAGTTCATTGTATGTATAGACCATATTTTGCTTATCCATTCATCTGCCAATGGACACTCGGGTGGCTTTTACTTTTGGTATTGTGAATAATGCAACTATGAGCTTGGGTGTATAAAAATCTGTTTGAGTCCCTGCTTCCAATTTATGGAGGGTCTGTACCCAGAGGTGGAATTGCTGGGTTTTATGATAACTGAATTATTTTTTTAAGGAACTGCCACACCACTCTTATCATTTGACTGAATTTATGTGTAATTATTTTTATTGCTTCAATTTTAGTGATACATTATTTATTATATATTCAAATATTTTATGGAAATTTTCTTTACCTTAAAATATTCTTTGTAACTTCCCTTTTTACTCTTATCAGTAGATCTTCCTTTGGAATCCTCTATGACTTATCTTTTGTTCCCATATCCAACATCTAAACCATGAGGAAACAGTGCCAGCTTGTATATCCAGAATCCTAATCCACTTCTTACCACTTCCTCTTGCCTGTCTTGCCAGTCTGTTCTCCCCACAGCAGCTGTATCTGCACATAATATATGATAAAAAGTTATTTCATTGTAGTTGATGATGATATTCTTTTGGTTTATGCTTTTCCTTTTCTTTTTGCTTGATCTTGTTTTACGTAAGCAACAGTGAATATCATTTTTTAGAGCTACATGATCTCTGTCCTGGTGATCTGTGACACTTGGCTTAGCCATTCTCCAGGTGGATGGTTCCAGACTTTTTTCTTCATTATAAACAGTGTTGTGATGAGTCCTTTTGAACACATTGGAAATTTTTTCTTTTCATTCATAATTGTTAATATAAACCATTTGCAATATGGTCTTTTATTTGCGTTGCTTGATGAATGGTGTGGAGATGATTGTCTTGTTCTTTCTTCACTTGGCAGACCCCACACTCCCAGCCCACTTCCAACCACGCAGCCTAATACAAGCACGCTAGCTTGTGGCTTTTCTGGTCACATTGGAAGCTGAAAAAGGGCAATATTTTCTGTGGAGAAACAAAACACAGAGGAAAGGGGAGGGGCTTTGTGGCTAAACAGCCTTGGATTAGAGTAATGATGCTGACATTTTCTCACTGTGGCCTTAGTGGAGTTATTTAACCTCTTTGAACTTTCAGGTTTCTTTAACAAAGGAGACTAAAATGACCTCCATTAAAGGGTTGCAGTGAGGAGTAGAGTTACTGTTAGAACCCTATCTAGTATAGGTCCTGACACATAGTAGGTACACAGACAGGGTTTATCAGTGTTCTTTGTTTGTAGGCAGATGGTCTCTGTGCTATAGAGATTGGCTAACAGGGGAAGGTGGGTAAAATGTTAAGGTTGAATACTAACATTGGAATTCAGTCTTAAGGAATGAAAGCTGGTCTAGTTTCTTTGTGCATTGGAAGCTTGGTTTCCTCCCTGCAACTTCCTCTTCTAGAGGATATCTGACTTGATTAAAACACTATCAGTGGAAAAAACTGCCTTTTCTGCCTAGCATAACCCTTCCTTTTATGGCCTAGTAGGTGCGGCCTGTGCCCTTAGGTGCCTTGCCCAAGATTGAGCTGGTTGGTGGCTGGCAAGACAATACATGGCATGGCAACTTCCTGTCTGGCTGTCTCTCCTGTTAGACAAAACCTCCAAGTTTAACCCCAGAATGAACATGCAAGTCTTTCTCTTTCCCTCATATCTCTCTCTTTCTCTCCCTCCCTCCTATTTATTTTAGAGCTTAGAGAAAACTCAAAGTCTGAATTATAGAGGTTTCTAATGTGTGACATTTGGGGAAGGGGGCAGGTAGGAAACTTAATTGCTCTGGAGACAGGTGAGTTTGTAAATGTTGTTGAGGTGTAAAGTTAGAGGGAAGACCAGGAAAGTGAGGGAGCGGATAATTAAAAGAGTTCCAAAGATAGGACTATTTATAATGGTAAACAGAGTGGGTAAATTTAAAGACAGATTTGGGTGCTGAGTTTTCAAATAAAAGATATTTCTTGACCTGGATATTTTTATTTTAAATTTTTTACTATACTAGTAAGTATTAGAAACTTAACTTAAGCTGACTTAAGGAAAGAAAGGAAGAAGAAAGAAGAAAGAAAGAAAAAGGAAGAAAGAAAGAAAGCAAAAGAGAGAGAATGTGTTGATAAATGGGCCTGCTTGCTCACTACCTCTCTCAGCTCGGCTTTTCTCTCTGTTGGCCTCATTCAGAGTCTCTTCAAAGATACTAGCAAGATGGGCATCCCTGACTCTGGGCTTACCTCCTATCATCTTAATACCATCTGTGAAAGGCGGAGCCCTTCTCTTTCCTGATGTTTCTAATAAAAGCACTGGACTGGAGCTCTGTTGGCCAGGCTTGGGTTAGGTGCCCATCCTGAATCATGACACTGTGGTCAGGGGCATTCTGTGCTGTGAGGCTGGGGTCCTTTGCCCATCTCAGGAGCTACCATCTTCCCTCTTGAACCACATGGGCTGCAAATGAGGGCACATTTAGCAGAAGACAGGAAAAAGAATACTAGGCAGGCAAAAGCCACAGGCCTCTGCTCCATTGTACACCGATGTTTACTTACCTGAACATTTCCCTTTGTGCAAATGAAAGGGTGCCCCATGAATGGCTTATGTCAGGTGAAAACACCCAGTCTTCATTGAAATATAATTATAATGTGTTACCTTTTATAATTTTTCTATAACCTTTGCACATACCACAAATAGGGGAATTATACATGGCTATTGAATTTGAGTTCAATAAAGGATTTGTACCACCTGAATTACACCTTCACACACAAGATAGAATACATTAACTTAATTACTGCTGGATTCAATAACATAGGCTGTTGCCCTGGGAGTTTATCTTGTGTTGCACCCAGAGAGAAACTGGGCATCATTTCTAAAGGCAGTCAATTTCCAATTATCCAAGCTAATGGAAGAACATAGCATGTAGAGACTCTAAACACAGTTTCTGTTTGGTTTAGGGAGTAGACATGATTTTTTATTTTTCTACCTGAGCTATTTGTTTTGCTTGGGCTCAGGTAGGACTAAAAAGACTGCATTATTGGGGCCCACACTATTTCCCCCCTTCATTTATAAAAAAATATGAAGTGCATTTTATTTTATCTTTTGAATGTTAATTTTTAAACTTTTTAATTTTGAACCACAGTAATTTTATACTTATGGGATAGTTGGAAAAATAGTATAAAGAGTTCCTTATGTCCTTTACCCAGCTTATCTTAATGTTAACATCATATATATCCATAGTACAAAACCAGGAAACTGACATTGGTACAATACTATGAACCAAAGTATAGAAACTTCATTTGAATTTTACTAATTTCCTACCAATGTCCTTTTTTTGTCCCAGAATCTCATGTTTATTTGTTTTTTATCTTTAGTCTCTTCTTTTAACAGTTCAATTTTTCTTACTTTTCATAATCTTGATGTTTCTGAAGGATACTGGTCATGATTCTGTAAAATGTTCCTCAATTTGGATTTGTCTGATGTTTTCTCACGTTTGGAGTAAGGTTATGCATTTTTTTGGCAAGGATACCAAAGAAATTATTGTATTTTTCACTCCATAAGATGCACTTTTTTCCCCCCAAAGTGAGGGGAAATGTCTGTGTGTCTTATGGAGCAAATATTGCATCACAGACCATGATGTGACCTGTCAGCGGTGGCGACAGCTGTTAGAAGAGGAAGCGATGGACTCATGCGAAACCCCTGGGGACACTTAAATGTCCCACTTTACTGCTGAATCAGGGGGTCTTACCAGCCAGTTACAACTTCTCGATGTTTCCATCAGTAAACCATTTAAAGTCTTTATGTGAGAAGAGTGGAACAAGTGGATGGCTGCTGGTAATCATGATCTGACACCTACTGGGTGAATGAAGAGGCCCACTATCACTCAAATTTGTGAATGGGTGAAAACATCATGGTACTCAGTGAAGGATGAAACTGTTGTATGGTTATTTAAAAAATGTGGCATTAGCAATACCTTAGTGAAGAAATGATATCAGTGATTGTGAGCAACTGAGCTTTATAAATTCTGACACTAGCGATGATGAGTTCCTGGGGTTCCCAGAAAACTAGGAGAGTACCTGAACCTTAAAGTCTCTCATTTGTTAATGACAGTGATGATGGTTCTTAATGCCGCTGTTGACTGCTGTTCACTTTACATGATTGAAATATTATTCTGTTATATTTTATTAAATATTTTAGTACACCATTTGGTTCAGAATTTTTTTTTTTCTTGTTTTCCTCCTCTAAAACCCAGGTGCATCTTATGGTCAGGTGCATCTTATAGTGCGAAAAATACAATACTTATTATTCTTGCACATCATGTCAAGAAGTCCCTGAAGGTAATACGTCTTGTTACTGTTACTGTTGACTTTCATTACTTGGTTCAGGTGGTTTCTGATAGGTTTCTGCACTGTAAAGTTACTGTCTTCCTTTTGTACTTTGAGACTATTCACATCCCATTTCTCTTCAAACTCTAACTTGCTAATTTGACCACCCATTGGTAGATCTCATCTGTGACAATGATTACTGCATTGTTGGACTAATGATAATTTTGTTTCCCTCTTTCCTTCTATATTGGTTAATTGGAATTCTACTGTAAAGACGAGTTGTCTATTCTTATTCATTCATTCATATTGGTATGGAATCATGGGTATTTATTATATAAGTTAAATCCAATTCAGTCATTGCTTATTTTGTTTCCAAAAGTTTTCCACCTTTGGTCATTAGGGGCTCCTTCAGACTGGACCCTGTTCTTTTGAAAAGCCCACATATTTCTTTAAAAAAATTTAAAACATTAAAACAAATATTTTATTTATTTATTTTTAGAGAGAGGGGAAGGGAGGGAGAAAGAGAGGGAGAGAAACGTCAATGTGTGGTTGCCTCTTGCATGCCTCCAACTGGGGACAAGGCCTGCAACCCAGGCATGTGTCCTTACTGGGAACTGAACACGTGACCCTTTGGTTTGCAGGCTGGCACTCAATCCACTGAGCCACACAAACCAGGGCAGGCCCACATCTTTTTGACTGCTTTCTTACTTCCAAGCCTATCTTCTATTTGTCTTTCTCTAGCCCTGTAATCAATTACTTTATAAGGAGTCCTGGTTTCTTTTATTGGAGAATAGTATTTAGAAACCAAGAGCTGAGTATTAAATATGTTCATTGCTACTGGAGTACAATTATTCCACACCATCTCAGGCTAGAAAATTTATGTTTGAGGGGGGACCCCTACAAAAAATAACTCTTATTTTGGAGGGCAGGCCCCTTGTAATACAGGCTTCCCCTGCTAGGTGAGTGTTCTGGGAACCCATCTATATCAGTGTACCAGCTGGTGTTGTTGTGAGAGGCTGCGTTTGGCTTCAGTGAATTTTTTTGGAAGAGTCAGTGTGTTAGCCCATTTCCTGATGGGTGATTTATGAGCCCACCTGCCTACACTGCTATTAGTGTTCAGCAGTTTTTGACCAAAAATGCATGACCCCCATGTGCCACCCTCTCTGTTTACCTGATCTCACCTGAGCGACATTTTTTTTGTTTCTCTGGATGAAAAAAGGGCAAAGTTTTGCAGATGTGGAATAGGTGAAACAAAAAATGGCAGAAGCACTAAAAAGTATCAAAACTGACAAGTTAAAAAACTGTTCTGAGCAGTGGGAAAAGAATCTCGATATTGTATTGCATCACTGGAGAGTACTTTGAAGGTGACTGAAGTTAAGACATGTAAGAACAAATACACAATTTTTTATAAAGAAATTCCAGGGTTTTTTTTTGGTCCCCTCTCTTATATTTACTAGTCGTGCATTTACATACATCTTTGTTTCTTGCAAAATGGGATGATGAAGGGAGTGGCCGTGGTGGCAGATGGAAATGTTATTCATAGCCCCAACAACATGAAATCTCTTTCCCTAAGGTTGATTTAGCTATTGCCACAGCTGGTTGTTTGACTTGCCAGAAACAGAAATCACTGCTGAACCCTTTATATAGTATTATACAAGACCTCTTCCAACTTGGAATGGACAATGTTTTATTCTGACGGGGACTGACATTCTGGTTTCAGATTTGCCTTTGCTGCCTGCAGTGTCTCAGCCAACACCACTAGCAAATATAGAATCAAATAAGTGTTTCATGTCCTGATATGGGATACCACATAACATTGCCTTGGACCAGGGACCCATTTTATGGCCAAGGTGATAATGCAGTGAGCACATAACCATGGGATCCACTGTTCTTTTATTTTTTATTTTTATTTTTTTTAGATTTAATGTGTTTTATTGATTAAATTATTACATTTGTGCCAATTTCCCTTCCCTCTGCTCCCCTCCACCCGGTGGCCCCCCTCCCTCCAGTTGTCCCCCCCTTTTAGATTATGTCCATTAGTTGTGCATACAGTTCCTCCCAACCTCTCTCCGTCTATTCCATTCCCTCCTTCCTTGATCCCCAATTCCTATATCATCTCCCTCCCTTTCCCCATTCCCCCTCCCTGTTGACCTCCCCCCAATATGCTTCCCGTACCCACAGTTCCTCTTCCACTCTCGTTGCCTAGTTTGCCTTTGTTTCATCTCCCTAGCTTCTGTTTTTTTTTTTTAAACCAGTCCCTTTAACATCTCATATAACAGTGGTTTGGATCTAATGAACTCTTTCAGTTTTATTTTGTCCTGGAAACACTTTCTCTGTCCTTCTATTCTGAATGACAATTTCGCTGGATAGAGTATTCGTGGTTGTAGGTTTTGGATTTTCATTACTTTGAATATTTCTTGCCAGTCTCTTCTTGCCTGTAGGGTTTCCCTTGAGAAGTCAGCTGATAGTCTAATTGGGACCCCTTTGTACATAATTCTTTTCTTCTCTCTTGCTGCTTTTAAGATTCTCTCTTTATCTTTAATTTTTGACATTTTGATTATAATGTGTCTTGGAGTGGTTCTCCCTGGGTCCAGTCTCTTGGGAACTCTCCTTGCTTCCTGGACCTGCAGGTCTATTCCCTTCCCCAAGTCTGGGAAGTTCTCCTTTATTATATTTTCACTCAATTTTTCAAGTTCTAGTTCATCTTCCTCATTCTCTGGCAAACCAATGATTCTTATGTTGGGCCTTTTATAGCTGTCCCAGAGGTTTCTGATCCTTTCATTGTTGCTTCCCATTTCCTCTCGCTGCATTGGTTGACTGCTTGTTCCTTCTCCATATTCCAGTTTGTTGAAATGAACTCTGGATTTTATTTCCTTTCCTTCTGTCTCGTATGCGGTTTTGTTCCTTTCGTTATGAAAGTTTTTCGCTTCTTTCATATCTTTTTCCTGCTCTTTTGTGAATTCTGTAAGCCACCTGATAACAATGGCCCAGAACTGAGCCTCTGACAGGTTTCTTATCTGTTCATCTGTCAGGTTCTCTATCTGCTGCCTGGTGAGTTGTGTTACCGGTATTTCTAAAGTTGCCTGCCTCATTTTGACAGATGCGTTTTGTTTTCTTGGGCTGGCTGTCGGGGGCAGTGCCTGTGTACGCGTCACAAATCAGCGACCGGCGCCTGCCTGTCCGCAACCTATTTCGCAGCCCTGTGGTGCTTTCTTTGGGGGCGGGGGTCCAAGATGGATTCACACAGTTATTCCGCTAGGAGACCGGGATCCGTCCTCCCGCCCCCCCTGGGCCTCACTGTTCAAGGCGATGCGGCGGCCGCTCTCCCCAGCTCCGGAGTCGCGCACCGCCAGGGGCTTGGCCGCCGGGACTCCTCGCCGGGGTCGCGCACCGCCAGGGGCTTGCGCAGCCCGGATTCCTCGCCGCCCGCCGCTCGGGGTGCGACTGCAAACAGCACTGCCCACTTTAACTCTTACCTGCCCAAATGGCACCGCTGGTTTATAACTTCATATGTTGGACTTCCGTGTAGTTTTATTTTCTGGAATTTCTAGTTATCCTTTGTTTTGAAGTAGTTGTATTCCTCTATAGTTGTAGAGGGAGACCTAGCGTGTCCGTCTAAGCCTCCATCTTGGCCGGAAGTCCACTGTTCTTTTATATACTGTACCATCCTGAAGCTGTGGGCCTAATTAAGGATTGGAGCAGCTTCTTAAAGGTGTGGCTGAGGTACCAATTTAGAGATAATATCCTGTGAGGCTCAGACAACATCCTTTAGGTTGAGCAGACATCTTAAACCAACAACCATTGTATAATGCTATGTCCCCCATAGACCGAATACCTGGGTCTGAGAACCAAAGGGTGTAAGAAGGAGCATCTTTGCTCATCCTTACTCTCAGTGACCCATCTGGAGAATCTGCACCTCGCGTTGGCAGCTTCATTCTGTCCCAGTAGAGATCCTGGGTCCCAGAGGGGGATGCTCCCATGCGGGCACAGAGCAGATGTTCCACTGAACTTAAGCTATGGCTCTGCCTTGTCATGTTGGGCTCCTCATCTCATGCCAGAAGGCCAGCAAGTACAGGAGGGAGTAGCTGACCCTCATCATCATGAGGAAGCAGGACTGCTGCTATGGCAGTGGTAAGGAGAAATAAGTTTTGTGTCAGGTGGTCCCCTGAGATTCCTTAGTATTTCATGGCCACTCATAACTGTAGGTGGTTAAGTACAGCAGCCATGGCTTGGTGGTCAGGGGCTCAGATTCTTTATGGATAAGGGTCTGCATTACCTTACCAGGCAAGTCACCCACACAGGCAGAAGTACCGCCAAAGAGAGGAAGGACAAGCATCAGTCATTACTTCAAGACCAGGTGCAGCAACTAAGTAACCCTCGTCTTAGGTGGTTTCCCAGAGAGTGTAACCTATCAGAATCCTGGAGAAGCTGTGGATGGATGGGGTGACCTTAACATGAGGAGGAAGTAGGTATGAGTGATTCCCCTTCCCGGGAGATTTTCCCTTGGCAGAGATATCTGGAGAGGATATACACTCTCATAACTACCACCACCTCCCGTCCAGCAGTCAGCAGGCGATGCCACGGGAGGACAAAGACCAGCTCCTCCTGGGGCACCAACAAGGGGGTACAACTCCGTGTTCCAGAGCTCCCCGTGGGCCCAGGCCAGAGCTATTCTCCTGCAGGCACCACACCTGTGCGTGGCTTTCTTCTGCTGCTGCGCACGCCTGTTCCCTTTGCTCCCCTTCTCCTCGCAGTACTTTCCCAATGAATCATTCTCTCAAGAAACCTTGTCTCAGGCATTGCTTGTGGAGACCCAGTCTTATATGATACTGATTGATTATTTTTATTGATTTCATATGTTTCCAGCTGTTAGCTATTCCAAATAATGTGACATTTAATGACCACATAATGTTCAATTATATAAATGCAGTTTATTTAACTATCCTTATGTTTCTAGACATTTAGATTGTTTCCAACTTTTCACTAATGTACATAAGACTGAGAAGAACATTATTGTTGATAAATATTTGTAAATATTCTTTATTATTTTATCAGGTTAAATTCCTATAGGGGAAGTTGCAAAGTCAAAGGTCACAAACATTTTATGGCTCTTTATATAAATATTGTGAACTCGACCTCCAGGAAGACTGTGGTAGTTTATCAGCCCACATGCCATGTAGGGGGTGATTTTTCTTTATATCTGCCAACCAGAGAATAATGACTTTAAGAAATATTTTTATTATAGAATTGCACACTTGAAGCCTATATAATTTTATTAAACAATGTCACCCCAATAAATTCAATAAAATTCAAATAAAGTGATGTTTACTTATGAAATTTAAAAAAAATCTTTGCAAATGTGATAGGTGGTTTATTATTCTAATGTACTTTATTTTGGTTACTAAGCAATTACTATGTATGAAGATAGTTTGGCCACTTGTATTTCTTTGGTGAATTGCTTATTCAAGGCCATTTCCCCATTTTCCCATTGATGTATTCTTTCCCTTGTGACTTTGTTAGAATTCTCTGTAGTCAATTCAAAGTGTATGTAACAGTAATTGTTAATGTCCAGGGCACCTCATGCCTCCTCAGAATAGAATGCTGGGGTAGAGGTGCTGCAGCTCCCTCCCCTCATTCTAGGAGAGGAAAAGTGGGGTACAAAGAACAGCCAGGAAAATGTGGTATTAATTGGGCCTTGTGACTCAATCTAACTCTCTCTTCACTGCCTTCATCAGAAGTGAGGACTGAGAAGAATCCACAGAATAGCCACTGTTGGCCAGTCCCCACTGAGTAGGAGGAATGAGGCTCCATATCTTCTTGTAAATACTCACTTAACATGAATTGAGTACTTAGTAGGTGCCATATATTGTTCAAAGTACTGTGTGTATATGTTATTATCTTCTCCAAATCCTGACAGGTGTGTGCTATGATTACCTACAAATAGGGACTCAAGGATACAGAGTGAAAAGCTTGTGGAAGTCACACAGACGTTAAGTGACAGAGGTGAGGTCCAGGCCCAGGTCTCTCTAACTCCAGGACATACGCTCTTAATAAAGAATACACAGCTTATGTTACATGTCCATGCTAAGATATCTTTGGAAGAAGGAAAAGAACATTACCCACGGTTCTACCCCAACATAGCCGCTGCTAGTCCCTGGTGTTTTTCTTTCGCTCTTCGTTTTTGCCGAAACATTCTGTACATCCAATCCTGTAACTTTTTTTTTTTTTTAACTCTGTGTTTCTCCATATTGCTTCATGTATTTTATAGCCATCATTTTAATGACCTGCACAATATTCCTTTGTTGAGCAGATGCTGAGTTGAATGTAGTGTTCTCCCACTGGAGATCTTGGGAGAATTTCTGGGGACCCCTGCTGTCTCCCCTACCGTTCTTCCTGGCTTGATAACTCCCTTTTTACTTTATGACTTCAGTGAAATGATATAAATTTAACTTTCAAATTGCCTGAGGATGCTTTCACAGTTGTAGGCATCTGTAAATTATATGCGGATATGTGTGCAGCCAGACAAATTCTTCCTAACAATTTGACTTTAAGAAAACTCTAGTGGAGAGGAGTGTGTGTGTAAGTGATTAAAATGTCTTCTCTGAGTCTAAGTTTCTCAGGCTACAAAGGGGTCAACTGACCTGCTTATGTGAACCTCATGTATGAGACTTTAATAAGAAATCAACCACTAAATGGTGAAGCATCTTAGAGGAATGGCAATGACACTGTCCTATTATATTTATAATGTTTCTCACGTGCAGACACTAGGCATTGTAAGTTTTACATGCCTCTTAATCCTCCCCACAGCCCTATAAAGAAGGTGCACCATTGTTATCCACGTTTTACAAGCAATAAAATGGGTCTAGAGGGGTTAATCAACTAGTCTGAGAGTCCATAGCAAGTAAGAGGCTGAGCTGATGTTTGAACCAGGTTTCACTAGAGCCTCTGCTTTGTGCAGGTTTGCATCTTCCCACCGACCTGTCAAGGCCTTTGGGTCTATCTTGCCTTAAAAGGATGCCTTCCTAGTGTCATTCATTTCTGGGGGCTTGGGCTGGGTCAGAGGGAAAAATAAGGACAACTGTAACAGAATAATCAATAAAATATAACTTAAAAAAGGAATAAGCTCCACGAGGGCAGGGACTGTGTCTGTCCCATTCCCCTGCTGTGTCCCCAGCATCACCTAGCCTGGCACAAAGGGCCTGCTCTGTAGTAGATTGTTGAATAGCTAAATGAAGATTCTGAGGTTGCATTCCTCAGAGCATCCCCAGTCTCTCTTCTTCCCTAGTGACTTTTCAAAAAACATCAGTCCCTGGAATTCTCTCTGCCATCATTACTGGCCACCTAGACTATACCTGGATGACCACAGAGGAGGGTTGGGAACTCATTTCACCAGGCATCTCGGGAGCAGCCATCCCTGCCAGAGGCAGGAAAGGCATCGGTATTCCTGGGTGAGGATGCCTGGCAGCCCAATACTACTTCACATCCCAGGATAACAAGGTTGCATCAGCATCACAGACCCTGGGTTATATCAAATCCTTTGGTACTGTGTTCAATGAATCACAGTTGTCAATGCCTTTGCAGTGTCCACAACCACAATTGTAAATAATTACTGTGATTTCCCATTTAACTGACTAGACCATACATTCCATGGGAGCAGACACTAAACTTAAAGAGCACAACATATATTGTGAATAAATGAACTTGTACCAGCTCATTTACATCAAAAGGTGACTCTTCACTGGTGTGAAATCTAGTGTGGGAGGTGAGAGACACACCCAGGGCAGCGAGGGGCATGGCAGCTAGTTGAGTGGTGTCATGGGTCAGGAAGTGTTGGGTTCAACTCGGGCTCTCCTGGTCACTCACTGAGGGAACCTGCATGAGTGATAACACAACTCTGGGACTCAGTGTCCCCATCTGTGAAATGGGGCTTATCTCAGAGCTTCCTTCACAGGGGGTTGTCATGAGGATCACATTAGGTAGCACACAGGACTGTGGTTTCTGATGCGTCATAAGTGCTGTGCACACATTAGCAGATGGTACTGGCATTGCTATCCTCGTGATTTTTTTCTTTGCGGTCAGGAATTCAGCTCTCTCCGCTCTTTCCCTGGGTAGTTGCTTGGCCATAGGCTTTGCTGACGGTTATTTTTGATTTACTTGTGAAGTATTTATTTGCTTAAAATCAATTCCTTCCAAACTGAGTTGCCTATTTGCCACAGTTCTGCATGGGGGAAGGAAGTGTGTGTGAAGGGTGGGGCTGGCGGTGGGGGATGCAGGAAGATGGAACGAGCTCTGCTGAATACAGATATATGATCAATAGGTGGAATCGACATGTTCGTAAAAGTTACAGGCCCTGCTGGGTGAGCTGTTTTCAATGGTGTCAAGAAATGCATCTATTTCATTTTCCTCTTCTTATGGCCAGATATGTTGCAACATCACCCTCAAACCTGCTGAATAGCCTGGGAGTGGAGAGATCATGTCGTCCCACCTCCCACCCACAGAGGGTTTTGGGGTTAAGATATCAGCATAAACCTGGGAGCTTCTTTGCTTCTAAGAAGGGAAGAAACTAAATACACTGAGCCATGAGCCATGAGCATTCACTGGTTCGGTGGATATTTATTGTGCACCTCGTATGTATGTATGTGGTGCTTTGAAAGCACCATGGGTTCAGCAGCAAATGCACCTGGACCCTGTCCTTGACCCCCTGAATGTCTAGTGAGAGATGGACACTATACAGCTGTGATGAGGGCCATGAGGTTGTCAGGGTCAGGAGAGCCTTTGCTGAGGACTTGGAGTGAAGCTGTGACCTGAAGGGCGAGTTTAGGTGGGCCAGGAGAAGGGCAAGGAGGGAGGAGAGTGTCTGGACTAGAGGGAGCCCCCCAAAAAGGCCCTGAGATAGAGGGGGCTGGGTGCAGGTGGTCAGAGAGAGGGATGTGGGGGCAGAGTGGCTGGTAGCTCCTGGGTGTAGCAGGTGCACTGGTCCTAAAAGTGAGCTGCCTGCCTTTTATCCTGAGGGCACAGGGTAGGAGCAGAGAGAAGGGACCAAGTTTGTGCTGAGGGAGGACCTCTCTGGCTCCTGTGGAGAATGCATGGCCAGCTCAGAAGCAGAGCCCCTTGTAAGAGGCTTTGTGAAGGGCAGGTGAAAAGTGGTGGGAAGTGGACTCCAGGTGGGGAAGTGTGAGTGGAATTGGAAATGTTGCAAAGACAGTCTTGACATAAAGTGGGGACTGAGAAGGTGGTCAGAATGACATGAGCATTAACAGTGGTGGTGGTGGTAGTTTTCCTGAGGTGGGGACACGAGAAGGAGAGCAGGTTTGGCCAAGGGATGCAGCTCAAACATTCAGTTTTGGATACACTGAATTCAAAGCGTCCTCGAGACAGCCAAATGGAGGTGCCATGCAGCGGGCAGATATATGAGTTTGCAGCTGAAAATGAATCTGGATTGATGACAAGGTAAGTATTATAGGCACCCCTTTTATCAGATGGAGCCCCATGAGTGAATCCCATTCTAGCCAGCATAGCATCATGAAGTGGGGGCTGCACCTCAAACTCCCATGACTAGACTCATCTTTTCCTTTTTCTGTGACCTTCAGTAATTCATCGGTTGCAACCTCTGCTCCACATAAAATAGTGATAGTTATGTCTGCTTCAGACTACCCAGTAGTTCATGTTTGAGGATCTATTAAACCAAAAATAAAGCATGCAGAGCTCTTTGGAAATAAGAACTATGTTAAAACAAGGAGTTATTATAGTTCTGTGTAAGCCACACTGAAAAGCAGAAATACAGCCCCAAGGCTCAGTATTGATTTTGGTCCCCAGTGCTTCCTGCAGCTGAATAAATCTGACATTTGTCCCCTCAAGTGCTGACTGAGTTGATGGCAGGTCTCCAGCCTCCAGCCTCCTTCCCCCTGTTCCAAGTTTACATCCTCTCTCTGCTCCAGCCAGACCCAACTCCCTCACACCTGCCCGTGGTGCTCTGGCTGCTCTTTCCACCCCGGTAGGTGGTTATGGGGAAGATTCCTCCTGGTGAGGCTGGAGCGTGGCCAAGAGCAGATGTCTTCTGATTAAACTGGGGACAGGCCATGTCAAAAAAGCAAAACTTGGATCTGTAGAATGAGGAATTTAAGAGCAACCAAAGGAAATTCCTCCAGACAGTTTTCAAACTTTAGAATGCATTGAGGGTTATGGAATTTGCTTCCTTCCTTCATTCAATCACTGGATAAATAGTTACTGAGTGCTCACTGAATGCCAGGCTCTGAGATAAGCCTGGGGCTACAACAGTAAAAAAGACAATATATTTATCCTCCTGGAATTCATATTCAAATTGGGGAAGAGAGGGGCAAAAGAACAAAATGCTCTTAAGGGAACAGCTAGGTGCCAGCACCTAGTAGAGACGTGGCTGGAATGTGGAGGGCCTATTTTACATGGGAGGGTGAGGAAAGGCTTCAGTGAGGTGGTGTCAGGGGAGCTGAGATCTGATGACTAAGAAGGAGCTACCCTGTGATGAGCAGGGACAGGGCCATTCCTGACCGAGGGCCCAGCCAGAGGGAGGAGCTGAGGTGAGAACAGGCTGGGCATGTGTGCATAACCATGACGAGGAGTGGCTAGAGTCCAGGGAGTGAAAGGGATGGGGAGGGACCAGATGGTGATGGGCTTTACCAGTTGTGGGAAGGAGTCAGGATTTTTGTCTGTGTCATGAGGAGCCAGTGAATGGTTTTATGCAGGTGGGTAGTTTTTGTTTTAAAAAGATTACTCTGACCGCTGAGTGGTTAATGGGTTGGAGGGGAAAGGAAGGAATCTAGGAAACTCACCAAGAAGCCACTGCAGCCCGCCCCCCTCGCTCCCCCACCGCCATGAGAAGTGACTGCCAAGTGGCTGGTGGTGCCAGTGGAGGTAACATGAAGTGGACGGGCTGGAGGATCTAGAAGTGGAACAGATCGGCTTGCTGACCGACTGGAGGTGAGGGGCGAGGGAAATGGAGGGACTGAGGACAACTGAGGCTTCTGGCTTTTGTAGCTACGTGGATGGAGGTACATTTACTGTAATAGGAATGACTCAGAGCATAGGTTTGTGGAGGGAAATCTAGACTTCTGCTCTGACCTGGTAAAGTTAGAGCCATGGGACATATGGAGGAGATGTCAGGTATAAAGTTGGATGCATGACTGGAGGTCATCAGCCACTCTGGCCTGGAAATACAACACAGGACTGGATGTGAGCATCCAGGGGAAGGGCTTCGACAGGAAGAGCAGAGGGCTGAGGCCCGAGCCCTGAGCAGCTCTGGCTTGTATGTGAGAAGGAGCAGTGGGGAGCTGCGAAGCCGGGAGGAATGGTGTCTCGGGAGCCTAACTTCTCAGAGGCCAAGTAGAGAAGGACGGAGGGCTGCCCATTTGGTTTGGAGACTTGGAGGAGGTTGCTGATGATGACAAGTCATTTCAGTTAGTCTGTGAGGATGAAAAGCAGATTGGAATGGGTGGAAGAATTACATGGAGCTGAGGAAGCTGAAATGACCTATAGGGACAACTGTTTGGAGATTTTGGCCATCAAACTGGGCAGAGAAATGGGGAAGTAGCTGCTTCCTTGGGTTTCTGTGAAAGTAAAAATCACTCTCTCCATCACTTCTAAACCTCTCTCGTGCTGTGATAGGCCCAGAACATGACACTGAAATGCCTAAAATATTCCCATGATAAAATAAACCATGGGTTTATTTTATATATTCCCTAATATATAGCTGTGACTCCACTCATTTTTCTCCCTTTCAAGAATGCTTCTAGGAATGTAAATCAGTCATAGTAATGTTGGGATAAGCATCTGCTACTTAAAAAAAAATCTTAATCTGACTTCTACGCATTAAACTACACACAACCAAATTATTTGCAGTACAACTTACAACTGACCGTATCACACACATTGGGGCTTATGGAATGGAAAGTGTGGTTTCAGACCATGATTGGGTGCTACTCATTCATTTGTTCATTCATTCATTCATTCATCAAATATTTTCTGAAGACTTTGTCGTGTGTCAGGGGCTTGGTGCTGGGCACCCAGAGCAGCAGTGAACAAGCCAAACATGGTGGCTTCTGCCCTCACAGAGCTCCAGCCAGGTGGGGAGCATATAGATGGGGAATGATTTCAGGTGCAGTGGGCTTACAGCTGGAGAACCATTGTGTTATCAAGGAGAGTGTTGCCAGGTCTGGGCCTGGTCCACAGGCTCTGCTGGAGATCCTCTGAAAAGATCCAGATGAATGAGCTAGGGGAAATTAATGGCACCTGTGTTAGGGGCGGGTGTGGACTTTGGCCCGGCAGTGAACGCCCAGTGCCGGAGGGCACCTACCCCCACTGGGGTCCACACCAAAGCCAGCCTGTCCATGAAGTCAGGGAATGAGGAGGGAGTGGCAGGAGAGCCAGCAGCAGAGGCAGGCAGGGGCCAGGTGTTCAGGGCCTGGGCGATCCTGCCAGGGGTTTGGTCTTTACCAGGAACCCAACATGAAGAGTGTTCAGTGTGTGCTGAGGAGAGAGGGGTGAGAGTGTCAGATTTGTTCTAAAAGAGCACTCAGGTTTCTGGGGAGTGGGGTGTGGTTGTACAAGAGAAAGCCAGCGGGTGTCACCTGTATGCAGACAGGGAGACTGCGTTAATTCCCCTCCAGCTCTGGCTGAAAATTTGGAAAGTGGATGGGGCATGGAGGCTAAGGCCAGCCTCTTGTTTCTGTGTCTTGTTTCTGAAGCCGGGTCTAGTTTTCCTCTCCTTCTCCTCCCTCCCCTCCAGGAAAACCCAACAGGCTGACGCTGGGGCCAGTTCAGCAGACAAAGGCTTCCGTGCAGAAGAGCACCAAGGTATACCCATGGGGCCAATGTAGGGACACAAGGATGTAGAAACGGTAGAAATGGAGGCCAGAAGGTCTATCTTGAGGGACTGACAGCAGCGGGCATGATGTGGGGCGTGGAGTGCAGAGGCGTGGGTGCGTGGGTGGGTACACGGCCTGGGGTGGGCAGTGCAGAAATGTACTTGTCGCAAGCAGACCCTACTAAGGAATGCTAATCCAGCATTCCTGGGGCGTGAGCCTGGAATGCTCATTTTAAGGAGCCCTCTTCTTCCCCCAACTAAGGGGATTCTGACTTCGGTGGCCCTACGAACGTCCTTTGAGAAGGCCTCAGTGCTTGTCGGCTTCTTGGCCTTGGGTGCTCCATCCCCTCAGCTGTGTCTCAGCAGCTTGGCTTGAAAGCTTGTTTGAGTCCTGCAGTAAACATGTGGATAAGCACATCCCGGGCTGTGCTGGACCAGGGGCGCGGGGCTGTGGGTCGAAAGGCACCTCTGCGTGAGGCCGCCAGGGGTCGCTAGAGGCCTCGGCTCGAGCGCTCCGGCCCCTCCGCCGGCGGACGCCGCGCCCGAGCGAGCCAGAGCGCGAGCGGAGCCAGAGCGCCGCGGGCTCACAAAGCGGCTGGACGCGCGGCGGCGGGTAGCAGGAGCGCGGGGCAGCGAGAGGCCCGCTAGCCCTCTCCGCGACCGCGTCACAGGAGCGCGGGCATCTCGGACCCGAGGACCTGCTCCGGCCCCCAAGGTACGTGTCAACCGAGCCCCGAGCCCCAACTTGGCGTAGTTGGGACCTCCCCGCGACCACCTAGGGGCCAGCAGGGACCGGGGCCTGGGGTATCTCCGCGCGCCCCTCTCGCCGAAGCGGCCGAGTATGCTAGGAGAGACCCTCCCAGCTGCCTGTACCTTCCCCGGCGCCCCATTCTGCCTGAGCCTGTACTGCTGCTCGGAGCCCTGCGCACCCCCTCTTTGCCTCAGAGCCCTGGGCGCCGTCTGTGGGAGTGCGGCTTGTGGACCCAGGGTTCCCCGGTTTTGCGGAGGGATACTGAAACCTCCCGTGGGAGAGCGGCGGAGTCGGCACCCAGAGAGGAGCTGACAGGGGTCTTCTTTAGTTGACAGCAGCCCCTAATTTGTGACGCAGCCTCTTCATTCGTAGCTGAGGGCTCCCCCCCTGCCCCCATTCGTGAGAGAGGTCCCTGGGTCTCCAGGTCCGCGACAGACGCCCCAGGGGTGCGAAGGGCGACCCTGTAGCCAGGCCGGCGCTCGGCGTCCGGCCACTGAGGGGCTGTGGGCCGCCCTGCGCCCGCTCACCTGCTCACCGCGCCGCGTGCCCCCGCCCCGCCCGCAGATGCCGGCGATCGCGGTGCTGGCGGCGGCCGCCGCGGCGTGGTGCGTCCTCCAGGTCGAGAGCCGGCACCTGGAAGCGCTCGCGGGAGGCGCGGCGCCCAACGGCAATTTCCTGGACAACGACCAGTGGCTGAGCACCGTCTCCCAGTACGACCGGGACAAGTACTGGAACCGCTTTCGAGACGTGAGTGCCGCCCCGCGGCCGAGTGGGCGGGCGGGCGGGAGCCCCTGTGAGCGGGGGTCGCTGAAGCGGGGTGGGGGTGGGACTAGTGCAGACCTCCCAGGGCAGCTTGAGGGTCGCCGGGCCCTGGGCTGCGTCTTGCCTGAGAAGAACTTTAAAGAGAACTTCGAAGGCTTGATTCTCCTTGCCTGTTCCCTGTGGCCCAGGGACTTGCAGGACTGGGGGGTGGGGGCGGGAGAGGTGGTGACTGAATGAAACGTAGTGTGAACAGTGAGCAGCTGCGGAGAGAAGCTCCCTGAGCTGCTGAAGTCTCCCGTCGTGGATGGTTGACTTTGCCCAGCCCCCTAGAGAGCCTCCCCGGGGCAGCAGTGAGTTGAACCATCTCTAGGGTGTGCCAGAGATTCTCAGCTGTAGCGCTCAGGTTTGGGGGTGAACCAGCTCATTTGTTAAAAAGCCAGGTGTTCCAGGTGCTCCAGGTGTTTGGAGGGTCATGGCAATGAGCCTGGTAAAACGGTGGGGGGAGGGGAGTGTGGTGGTTTTGCCCTTTGGTATCTTTAGGGGAAGAGGAAGGGAGCTCATGGAGTTAGTCCCCTGCCCTGAAGAGGAGCCTGGGTAGCAGAGAGCTGCTCCTGGGGCGCCGAGGGCACAGCTGCTGCCTGCTTCTGCCCCCAGGTGGCTGCTGCTCCCCAGGTGTGCCTGAAAGGCGGCAGGGGCGGGAGGCACCTGGCACAGCCCTCCCACCAGACGCACCCCCGCCGAGCTGTGGGAGCTGCTGCCAGTTCTTTCACAGGCTGCCCCAGGGGGCTGCGGCCCGAGCTCCTACGTGACAAGGAAAGAAGTTTTAGGATATTTAACGTTGGGAATGCCTGCCGTTGGGAGAGACCCGCACCCCCTGGAGCCTCGGGGCTCTGGGAGGTGGGAGATGTGTGGGAGTCCCCCTCTTTCATTGGATTCCTCTGAGCCCCATTGGGGGTATCCCCAACCCTTGCAAGGGAGAGTCCGAGGATTCCAGTGAATCCAGATGTTTACTTTCCAAAGAGCACCTCTCCAGATCCCGCTCTAGAGGAACAGGTGTGCCCACAGCCTTGAGTGGAGGCTTCCTTCCCTCTCCTCTCTCTGTTCTTTTCCCCGCGCCCTCTAGTTGACGGTGGGCTGCTTCTCTTTGAAAGGGGCTTTCAAACACTTTCAGTAACCTCCACAGTTATTTTGGGATCTTAATTTTGCAGCAGATAGTCTTCTTGTCCGTCCCCCCCCCCCCCCCCCCGCCATGAGATTCCTGCCCTGTTAACCACCTTCAGTCCCTTCCATTTAGCTCCGAGGAGCCCTGCATTGACTACCTTTGCCCATGGCTGAAGAAGATGCCTAAATTGCTCAAAAGATGCCCCAAAGGAGCTTCCATTCATGGGCTCACATAGAGTAGAAATCATTTGTTTGTTCATTGTATCATACATTTTAGGTATGAGGGATGGGCAGATGCTTAACTTGGCTAGAGGTGGGAGGACTGAGCCAGGCGTAGAGGAGAAGGGACCCCTTTGGGGATGGCTTCTCGTGGCAGCCGGGTCAGGCTGAGAGCAACTGTGGCCTGAGAATGTGGAAGGGTTTACTGTGCTTTGTGCCCGTTCAGGGTTTTCTAGTCCCCGTGTGCCATAAGCATGACATGATTCTCATTTTCCGTTTATC
The DNA here is from genome assembly GCF_987537825.1 of Furipterus horrens. Classification (NCBI taxonomy): domain Eukaryota; kingdom Metazoa; phylum Chordata; class Mammalia; order Chiroptera; family Furipteridae; genus Furipterus; species Furipterus horrens. The sequence goes on from NW_028327180.1 coordinate 76,179,504, forward strand.
TTTAAAGTTTTAAAAATTAGGCTTTTCTTCATTTCTTATTTTTCTTGAAAATGGTGATGTTTTTTTATCCCTGGATCAGTGTCTTCCAGCCTTGACTGATCATGAAGCTCAGTTGGGGAGCTTGTTCAACACCCAGCTTCTTCCCCTGGAGTTTCTGATTCCACGTTTCAGGGATGAGTGCTAGAAATCCATATTTTAAACCAATATTCTAGGTAATTCTTAGGATATTTAGGAAATACTGCCTTAAATATTGTAAAAATGGCCAAAGCGTAACAAAAAGAGGAAAGCTTCTCTGTTCAGATGTGCTGCGTTTTGTTTGTTTGTGGAGTAATTCGAGGTATGAAACTAATATTTTAAGCAGCATAGATTCTTTTTAAATGATAATTTAATTCATAGTAACATTAAAAACATCTCAAAATGTTTTTAAAAATCCCAAATATTTTCAGTCATCAACATTTTATATGCTTCATGGGGTCATGGATCACACATAATTTAGTACCATTAACCTCTTTAAAGTGTTTTGACACTTACACTAGGTAATCTTTTAGGTCAAGTCCAAGTGTCTTCATTTGGGCCATTTACTTGGAATAACCACGAAACCTCAGTCCCCTGGGACCAGGAAGTAAAGGTTTGCTTCCTATAGAAACCAGCTGTTCAGTGACAAGGGCAAAGCCCCAGCCATACAGTGGCTCATCACAGTCTGACAGTTTTCACTGAGCCAGGCCTCGCTTGAGGGTGACGAAACTAGCTTCTCTGCTATTTAGTTGTTTTGTTGAAGCCACTGATGACTTTGAAAGACTGTTCTGAGATTATTGTTACGGTATTTGTCAGTTTTTGAATGTTATTGTGAAAGAGAACATCTGTCCTTTCTCGTGATTCACCCCATTTTGCACTTGGGGGAGAGAGATTTGGAAGTAATTTTTGAACTTGTGAAACTGAAAACTAGGGGCCCCCTTTGGAGAGCTGGTGAGACCCACTGGCGATGTTAGTGGGCTGACTTTGAAGTAGAAATAATGGCTGGTTCTGTGCCCCATGCTCCCTGCCCCGTCCAGTGTGCATGTAATGTCTCTGTGGTTTGGGGGTGCGTGGTCAAGAAGCCGTGGCCATTCTCCCCATTTTTTTTCTGAATCTTATTTGGCTTTCCATAACCATTTCTATAAGGTAAAATTTCTCTGTTTATTCTTATGTTCATTCCAGCGAATACTTTGTCTACCATATGCTAGGGTGGTTGGCTCTAAGGGTGAGCAAGATAAATAATGTGGTCTCTTTATTCAGGTAACCTCTTGTCTCCTGGATGAAACCCTTTCTCTTATGCTGTCATACATTTTGTTTTTATCATGTTTTCTCTCTTTAAATAAACTCTTCTTATAAAGGTGATATGTGCTGATTGTAATTAAAAATTAAAACATTGCAGAAATAGAGAAAACCTAACTTTAATGAAGCACTTAGTGTGCAGGACATTGTTTAAGGCACTTTGCATGTATTATCTCATTTAAATTATAACATCCTAGGAGAGAAATGCGATTATCGTCCCTGACTTACTGGGAGGTGAAGTCACTTGCCCAGAGTTGTAGAGCTGGGTTGCAGAGGAGCCTGGACTGGAACCGCACAGCCTGATTCTAGACTCTCACTACAAATAGCAGCCAGTCAGGAAGGGAGTGGGTTTTGGGTGCAAATCTCCACTAATAACACATTGCAAGTTTTTCCGGCTTTATGTAGAAAGGTAATCAGTGAGGAACCTTAGGTTGAGACAGAGGAGAAGGGGTAGCCAGGTGGACACAAGTTACTGTAGAGGTCACATCAGGGCTTATCTTCTGCTAATAATGAGCTTCTGATTTGATTACAGTAATGTTGCTTACACCAAAAATGACATTTTATTTCTTTTGCACACATGAAACTAGCCCTGACATTTAACTCTGGGATAATTACCTGTAGCAGGCCCAAAGAATCAGAAGTGCTGCTTTGGCATTTGTCTTACTCCAGAGTGACCTGAGTTTGTAACTAACGAGACTCCAAGGACCAGCCACATTCTTCCCCTGACACACCCTGTGGGGTTTGGTGGTCTCTGTAGGAGAACTGGGGTGTCAGGGAGCATCCGATCTGCTCATCTGATCTTAACAGCTCAGCTATAACGAGTTTCAAGGGCAAGTGGGGCTTACTGATGGAATGGTGGCTGGCTGAGTTGGTGGGGTTGGTGACCAGAGAGGTGGCAGGGCTTAGTGCATCAGTCATTAATCTGTCACCACAGAAACTTGGCTTGTAATAGAGAATAGCAGAAAATCATTTTGATTAAACAGGTTCAAGGAGACTTAAATGAGTTTGTGATCCTGACTCTTTAATGAACCCACTCTTAAATCCCGTATATGAGATGACTACTGATAGAAATAATTTTTTCCCAGGAATCATTGTAAAGGGACACTTGGAAAGTTGACAGGCCTAAGACCATTTTTGTGTTCTCTGACCTTATCTTCCATTTGCCCTTGCAAGAGAAAACCTCGTTCTCTCCTGGAGAAGATGGCAGAAGTTCTTGTCCCAGTGGACCTTCCCAGGCTGAGTTCCCCGGGTTCTCCTGGTCCTCCCCAGACCCTGCCCCATAGAGCTTCAGATGAACTGGCTGGCGGGAAGATAAATCCTCTCCTACATGCTGATGAGCTTATTTTCAAAAGCAAGAAGTGGTCCTAAGTGGTTCATTGGACCTGTAATACTTCCCTGCAGGGGTGGGACCTGGTTATTAGCTGAACTATTTAATCTTGCTTGGGGGGACAAAGCAGCGTTAGTAATTGAATATTTTATAATAAGTAATTTCTTATTCATTTCAATATGATATATTTCAAACCAAACACACTCAAAGCTCTTGAGGCTGAGCCACGTCACGGTGAAGAGCCCACTCACATTCCAGTCTTGCCAAGTACAAGCTTGGGTCTTGGCTGGACCATCAGTTTTCTCATCTGTAAAACCGGATCCTCCCTCCTTTGTGGCGTTTTAAGGAGCACTGAGTGAGCTCAGGGCACAAAGCAGATGCTCATGACCTTCCCATGGCTGGTGTACCTGCTGTTCCAATTTGCTTTCTGAAGGTTGCTTCTCTTATCTTCTGCCCTGTGAGCAGGAGTGAGTTCCTGGCACACAACCATAGAAGTTGCTCTCTGTCTTACATCTCAGAGAAACGTCGGGAAAGTTTGTTCCATTACCTGGAGCCTGTTCTCACACCGTTCCTTGCCTGTCTGGAAGGCTGCATGGGGTTCTACATGGTATAGTCTGTTACTTTCCACTTGCAGCTCCTGGCACAGAAGTTATTCCTTCCTATTGTACCTTATTGCTGGATTTCTCGGAAACTGGCCTCGCTTCTCCTGATATATCTAAGAGGAGGTGGGTGCCCAGCTGTCCCTGAAGCCCTAGTTGTGTGAAGAGCTTGGGGAACCCTGTTATGCCAACTAAGCCCTAATTGGTTTCATTTTTACTGTTAGGCTCTGATCCAGTTGCCTTCAGCCATCTTAAATGGTAAAAACTTCATCTTGTTCTGTGTCCTGGTGCCAGGCTGGCTTTGGGGTAGATGGGGTTCTGCATCACTGTCCATGGGGAAGATCCTGCAGTGCCTAGCAAATGCTTCTTATTGGCTTTAAAATCAATAGGAAAATACAAGTAGGATTGGCCAGGCCTTTGTTTCTTCTATCATAGATACAGTGCTTCAGTTCCACCTCATTACAAGCCATTAGAGGACCTACAGCCAGAGCAGGTGAGCCATAGTTTAGGAAAATCCAAACAGAAACAGATAGTCAACACAGGGCATGGTGCAAAAATATTCTCCAAATGCCAGATATGTGTCAGGCCTTTGCTGGTGCTGGGTGAAGAAGATAGACACCTTTTGTGTCTCTGGAGTATAGGGTCTAGCATGGCAGACAGGTAAACAATCACAAGTAATCATTTAGCTACAGTTGAGAAAAGTGCTTTAGGCAGAGGTTCAGATGCGCAGAGAATGAGTAATGGGAAGGGAAAGGGGCTGATGAGTTGTTTTGCCTCCCTGGGGAAGGCATTGGCACTGAGACCCTCTGGGAAACAGGAGCAGCCAGGTGAGGAGAGGAGGTGCTCGTGTCCCAGGCAGCAAGTGGGAAGTGCAGGTCCAGAGGTCTCAAAGTGGGGAAGACCCTGATGTGTTTCCCTCAGATGTGTCTGTGCAAGCACTTTTTTAGGTCATTCAGAAAGCACGCTTTGCACATTTCCAATTTAACTCACATTTTGGGGGCAGGGGAACGAATTGCGTGTGACAAGTGGAGTATGCAGATGGGCCAAGTACTTGCAGGGATGGCCTGTTCTGTCCTTGCCCCACTTTGTGCCTCTGTGATGTCTTCTGCAGCCATTTCTGTGCAAATAGCCCCTCACCTCACCTTCCCCTTTCACAACATCTAGTGATGGGGTCCATGAGTTCTCCTTTTCTCTGTGGTCAAGTGTCCTAGGCTGTAGAGCCCCTGCAATTCCCAGTGCTGTTTAGAAATAAGGGTCCCATAGCGTTTCTTGGACAGAGTGATGATTTGTGAAGTTTCTGTTTCAAAAGTGAGACTGGTCTAGATGGGCTGCTCCTTGCCCTCCTCCCTGTCCCCCTCCCCTGCTACAGTTGCTGAGAACCAAGTGGGTCCCAGGCTTGGAATCTAAAGGTGAAACAAAATGACATGCGTGTAGGTTTTGCGGCACCATGTTAGAATGCTGAACAGCATGTGGCATTTCAGAGCCACTGGGTCTGGCTCCTCCCAGTGTGACGCGGATAGACAAAGGTGTGTTCACAGACTAGGGATATGAATTATTGGCAGTTCTTCTGGAGGGATAACAGTAATATCCAAACTAACTTATTGGGTTCCCTTTCTTAAGATTTTTTGCATGTATGTCCTTCAGGCGACCCTCTTCCTTGATCCTTTAAAACAAACTTTTCTTTGGTGCAGTGGGGAGGGTGGAAGGAAGGACATATTAAACAACTCTTTAATAATTTGCAAACTCTCTCTGGATGCTCTTCAACACGTCCCACTTATGAAGTCACCATCAGTATTCCCCAGCATAACGATGTGGTGGGTGAGCGGCGTTTATTTCAAGTCTGTGGGTGCCGTGATGGGAGCCCGGAAGCAGAGCTCACTGCAGTGTGCCAGGCAGTCTTCACACAGGTGTCATGTGGAGGAGACAGATGTGCCCAGGGCACAAGCCTCCACTTCTCTAGTTCTGTCTGCCCTTCAGTTCCACCATGTACATGGACTCACTCTCCCTCAGTTCTGGAAAGAGCCAGGCCACGTTGAGATGACCAGCCATGGCCAAGGCAAAAAGGGAAGATGGCCAGAGCAAGGTGCTAGAGCCATGGTTCTCAAACTTATATCTTTCAAATCATAAAAAGTCACTGCTGGGGCTTGTTTAAAGTGTGGATTTCAGTCTCCTAACCTAGAGCATAGTTCTTAATAGGTCAAGAGTGGCATCCGGGAACTTGCCTCTCGAATAAGCAGTTCAGGTGATTCTGATGCTGGCAGTTCTCACTGTATTTCCAGAAAAACTCTGGAGAATTTATTTATCCCAAAGAGCCAATACCATTAGCTCCAATGAATAATACAATTTTAGACAAAATGATTGTTTTTTGTCTTGCAGTAAATTATTGTGTGTCCCTTGTTTCCCCCTCTGTGAGGAGGGCTGCTGTTGACATGAATGGGAGATAGGTCCTGGTTCCAGTGTGTGTGTCCGCAGAGGTCTCGGCAGTAGTCCTTGTCACGAGGTGCTCCTAGAGTATAAGAGCATTAGCCTCTTGATGTTCGTTCACATGAGCACAGTGGAATTGATGTGGGGCCTTCCTCATGGCAAAGTCCTATGGGATCATCTCAACAAATCTTCCTCTCTCTGGAGGGACCTGAACCCAGTCCCCTCTGGTCTGACTTTGCAGCTTCTGTAGCAGAATTGATAGGTTTTGTGCACAGATAAACAAAAGGAAAGCAAGCGGCTCTGACGTTGGCTTTAGTTTGTGGAAAAGTGGGTATTGAAGCTGAAGTGGTCCTGTGAGCCTGTAATGGGTGAGGATGGTGGGTGTGACATGGAGTGTTTTCTCACAGAGGACGTGTCCCCTGGGCACGGAGACGCAGAGGAGGTGTGAGGGATATGGCTGCCCAGCAACTGTACCTGCAAGACCCTTTTGGGCGTATGACGTCGTTTAGCTTGGTAGGGCATACAGTTCTTAAAAGATCGGAGGACACCAAAACCAAAGCCTCATCAACTTTTAGAAGAGTTGAGGCTCAACAAGACATGGAAGTATTTCTCGTTCTAAAGTCCTTCCATTGCCCACTGAACAAACTCTCAAACTTCGCCTTACCCCACGTTGCTGAATTTTCTCTAATTAATGGTACCTAAAATTGATGAACTTATTGTTAGGAGGGAGAGAGAAAACAGTTAAGTGCCTATAACAGACTTGGGATCTTTCTGTAGCCCCATTGCTAAGGGACAATTGGGGAGTTTCTGGGTCTTTGTATGCTCATTGAGCAGGCTGATTCCTTTGTGACTTTGGTTGGCTTGATTGGTTCGTGTCCAACACTCTTATTCAGCCAAGACATCACTTCCCACCTGAGCCAGGCAGCCTTGCTCTGACTCTGGACTTGGTCTATAACCTTTGACCAGTCATCTTGAATGAGGCTTATGTCCCTTTCAGTGAATGAGAGAATAAAAATGCTGTCCATGGTAAAGAAAAAATAAGGCTTTTTCTTTTACACTGGCTTTAGATAAATTGTGTAATTTTTATATGACAGGTTTGGTGGTTTAATATTTTCTTTCTACCTCTGAAGGACCTCTGCATGTATTTAAAAATGTTTTCTTTTCTTTGTTTCCATGGTCATCCTTGCCTTTCTGGCGTGCAGGTCCTTGTCCACAGGCTCAGTAGTTTGTTTGTCCACGTGTTCACACACTGATATCACAGAGACTCACTGGCCAGGCTGCTCTGTCCCAGGCACTGTGCTGGCCACTCACAAGGCAGCAGGGAGCAAAACAGGCTTGACCCCTGTCCTCTGGCATCTGCAGACTTTTCGTCTGAGACAGAGCAGAGAAAAACGGGAGCTTGGTGGTCAGGGACCTAGTGGGGGTTACTCTGCAAAGGACAAGACCTCATCTACAAAGGAATCAGAGCCATCCTCACAAGTTGGACATCCAGAGGCACTGGGACCTGAGCCATGTCCTTGTGGTAAAGTAGCATAGCATGCATCTCTGAGTCTGTCTGCTGGTTAGGCCACTCAGCTTGTGTCAACTCTTACTGACATACGGGTGACCTCTGCTATTATGTGTGGGTTTAGGGACCCAGGCACTTGCCAACAGAAGGGAGCTGGGCCTTAAAATGTAGGTGGAATCTTTAGACCAGATGGGACTTGATGAATGTGAATGCTGAGTATGTGAGTTTAGTCTTGTAGTGAGTGGAGAGAGAATTACAGGGAAGATTCCCCATCTTTAGCAGCCCTGGATTGCTAGGGAGGACAATTTCATTAAAGTAGACCATATATAGAACAAGGGGTACCACTCATAAATATATCACTTGTACACTTCCATGAATAAATGAACACACTAGTAGAGCCAGTTCAAGAGAGAGAATATCATCAACATTTGAGAAGTCCATCCTGTGTCCCTTGCAGTGACTACCTGACCCCTCCCAGATAAGAACTCCCCTGACTTACAACATTATAGATTACTTTTTCCTGATTTTATACATTTATAATGGATAAGGACTTTTGGGTGGGGAGGGGGTCTGGCTTCTTTTGCTCAACATCAAATTTGTGATGCATCTTGTATGTAGCTGTACTTTGTTCATTCTCATTGCTATGTGCATATCCCACAGTGTATTTACCTGTGTTATTGCAGAAGGATGTTTTAGTAGCCTTCAGGTTTCAACTGTTGTATAATAGCATTTTCTTGGGCATGTATGTATGCATTTTGCCAGTACATTCCTTGGTTATAAGATAGGTGAATGTTCAGCTTTTCAAGATGGAACTAAATTGTTTTTCCAAGTGGTTGTGCCAGTTACTCTCTCACCACTTCTGTATGAGATTTCACTGGGACAGTGTTACTGTTTTAGTTCCCTGCAGTCTTAACTTGAATGTTCAGGTCAACAAAATGTGTTGAGCATCTATTACATATCATGCAGCTTGCCTGCTCTTATGGAGTCTGTGTTCTAGTTGGGGGAGAAAAACAACGCAGAGATGAAGATACAGCAGTGGTTGTAGGTTCTACATACAAAAATATACTAGGGTAACTTGATGGGGAAAACATAGTCCCTTCAAATAAGTGGTGTTAGGAAAACCAGATTTTTACATACAAAAGGATGAAATTGGACTTCTTCTTATACCACTCACAAAAATTAATTTGAAATGGATTAGGGACTTAAATGTAAGACCCGAAACCATAAAACTCCTTGAAGAAAACATTAGGATAAAGCTCCTTGACATTGGTATTGGCAATATTTTTTTTTTTTAGATATGATACCAACAGTCTGAGCAACAAAAACAAAAATAAACAAGTGGGACTATATCAAACTAAAAAGCTTCTGCACAGCAAAAGAAACAAAATATAAAGGCAAAACATAAACAGAATGGGAGAAAATATTGGCAAACCAAATATCTGATAAGGGGTTGTTATCCAAAATATATAAAGAACACATACTTAAACCAAGTAACTTGATTTAAAAATGGACAAAGAAACTGGATAAATGTTTTTTTCAAAAAAGGTATGTAAATGGCCAACAGGTACATGAAATAATGCTCAACATTACTAATCAGGGAAATGCAAATCAAAACCACAATGAGATATCATGTCCTACTTGTTAAAATGGCCATCATCAAAAAGACAAGAGATAAATGCTGGCAAGGATGTGGAGAAAAGGGAACCCTCGTGCACTGTTGGAAGGAATGTAAATTGGTGCAGCCACTATGGAAAACAGTGTGAAGAGTACTCCAAAAATAAGATATCAAACTACCATAAAATCTAGTGATTCAAAGGTAATAATCACTATCTCAAAAAGATATCTGTACCTCATACTTATTGCAACATTATTTACAACAGCCAGGACATGGAAACAACTTAAATGTCCTTTGACAGATGAACGGATGAAGAAAATGTACACGCACGTGCGCACGCACACACACACAAACACAATGGAATATCATTCAGTCATAACAAGAAGGACATCCTGCCATTTGCAGCAACATGGGTGGACCTCGAGGACCTGATGCTAAGTAAAGTGTCAAAGAAAGACAGATACTGTATAATTTCACTTAATATTATATATGGAATCTAAAAAAGCTGAATTAATAGAAACAGAGAGTAGATTGGTGTTTGCCAGTGTGTGTGTTTGTGGGTGGGGCAGGTAGAATGAGGATAGTTTGGTGAAAGGGTACCTGATGTACAGTGTGGTGACACTGGTTATGTGCATTGTATACTTCTGCTGAGAGACAAAATCTTAAATGTTCTCACCACCATCACAACAACAACATGGTAGTTACATGTGGTGTGAAGGATGTGTTAACTTTACCTTGATAATCATTTTCCAGTATAGTATACATGTATTAAGTCATCACATTGTACACTTTAAACTTACACAATGTTATAAGTCAACTACATCTCGATAAAGCTGGGGAGGGAATCAGGATAAAGGGAGTATTTATGCTCTAGCTGTAGATTTACTTTTATTCTTTTGACTTTAAGTTGTTCTCGTCCCAATTTAAAAGAAAAGATGATTTAAAAAAATATTCAGAGGACAGAGAGAAAGAACTCACTTCCCTTCCATATGCAGTCACTGTTAACAGTGTTTCTGTTTGCTTCCACAAAACTTTTTAGTGCCAGAGTTATTATTTTCATGGTTGACATCATGCTACTGGTGTGATTTGGTGTGTTCTCTCTTTCTCTTAATGACAGAGAATAAACATTTTAATATAGCATAATGCTTTTCTTTATAAATGACATTTTAATGGTGTGTATTAGTCCAGTGAATATATATACTACAATATACCAAACTAAAATATCTGACAATGGACAATGGGTTTTTCCATTTTCCCTTATTCTAAATAATTACATGATGAATGTTTTGGGCACATGAGACTTTGTACAGTTAGACTTATTTCCTTACAGTATAGTCTCTGAAGTAGAAATATGTGATGTACTGGAAGGTGCATTTTAAAGACCACTGCTGTGTGTTACCACGTCGTACTGACTCTAACCCAGGATGATACAATGTATGTCTTATGCAGCCTTGCCAGCACTGATTCTCAGTGATTTTTCTTTTTCTTTTTTTTGGGGGGGAGGGAAGAAGAATGTGATAGAAACATGGCATGCCAAGTAGTGTCCAATTACTGGCTCAACACAGTTAGAATGGGGCATGCAAGCGCCCTGCCTGGGAGGAGTGTTTCTCTGATCCCTCTTGATTTTGTCAGGAAAAGGGGTATGAGAGACCCGCAGCTCACCCAGAGCTGGGGAGCAGAAGCTGCTGCCCTTTGACACATTTGTACCTGGCCTTGTGAATGCTTTGCAGAGCCTATCCTCTGAAGAGCCCTTCGAACTCGTTGTGGAGATGTTAATGAATCCCAGCCGCGTTCGTAATGAGCAGAAGCAGATGCTCCAAGCCAGATTTCAAGTCCAATTGCTGCTGACGGCTCCCCTGCTACCGTACAATGTATAGATTCTTTAATGCCCTTGCGGTGGAGGAGGGCGAGAGGAGATCATTAAAAACCAGCTCCATCCGCACCACAGTGGTAAAGTGGTTTCTCCTGTCGAATACAGACAAGGCCTGGGCCCGCATCTCAGTCTTCATTTGTGTTCAAGACATCGGCCTGATTTTCATGGCCCCGTATTTCCTCCTACCACCCTCATCGCGGGCCTGTCTGGTGCACATACCGCAGAGTAGGCAGGAGAAGGGCTTCCCCTGGCTGCTGTCTCAGCATCATGGACAGGACAAAAAACAAAGCGGTTCTCTGGGTCGGTCAGCTGCTTGGGAGCTCTCTGCTGGCCTAGAGCAGTGGTTCCCACAACAGAAGGTTTTTACCCTCAGGGGACATTGGTTGCTAGGACTGAGGGTGGAGGTTGGGGTGCTACTGGCATCTAGTGAGTAGAAGCCAGGGATGTGGCTAAATGTCTTAACAGTACACAGGATTGCCCCATCCCCTTCCTCAAATGTCACCAGTGCCAAGGTTGGGAAATGCTGGCCTAGAAATAAGGTTGCTTCTTTTATGATTATCACTTTTTAATTTTACTTATTTATTTTTAGAGAGAAGGAAATGGAGGGAGAAAGGGAAACATTGATGTGAGAGAGAAACAGCAACCAGTTGCTTTTCCATATGTGCCCCAACCAGGGACTGAACCCACAACCCCGGCATGTACCCTGACTAGGAATCGAACCGGTAACCTTTTACTTCGTGGCGCAACACCCAACCAACACTGGCCAGGGCCTTTTTTTTTTTTTTTTTTTGATGCAAGGTGTCCAGGTGGATGAAACTGAGAATGAGGTATATGATGAGCCATTCTTTTCATGATTCACTTAAGAAATAAATATGGTGGGTACTGCCCTAAGCTGTGGGGCACAGCTATAAACAAAACACACAAAACTCTGCCCTCATGGAACGTACATTCTAGGGTACAAGCTCTTCTTATTCTAGACATTTGACTTCTCCAGAGCCAAGCAAAGGGAGGCTCAATCACATATGTACATCAGTCTTTTTTACCCTCAGGAAATCTGATGCATGATTGCAGCCAATCAGATATAATAAAAACCATATAATTTTTATTATTTTTGCCAAGACAAACAGCCATAGGGAGTTGTTGTGAAAGATGTTCTGTATTTACCTGCTAGTCCCAGTAAATTGGCTGCACTGTGAGTCAGAGAGACTGTTTGATTTTTGTTTCCCTGAGGAGTGGGAAAATGGCAGCATAAAAATACTTCTCTTCCCAAAAGTGACAGTCTCCTGATGGATGGGCTGGTTACTCCACCTTGAATCTTGTTTCCCACTCCCCAACAAGATGGTCCTTGTTTACAACTCACTTCTCTCTCATATTCTGCACAGCAAATTTTAATGACCCACTCCTCCGAATCCTGCAGCAGTGACAGCCAGCGCCACCTGGCTCTGTGTGGGGGAACCTGTTGCTCCCAGTGAGATCTGGGTTTGTCTGTTGCAGGCACACCTGGACTGTGAGCTCCTCCATCCTGGACGTTGGCTCATGAATTCTGGCCTCTCTGAGGCTGCCAGATGTCCAGTAGAGACTCGAGGAGGTACTGGGAGCCTTTTCCCTTTCCCTGTGTAACCAGAGTGCTTTGCTCTCGGAAGGGACAGGGCAACAGCCCATGAGAAAGTGATCAAGCCTATTTAACCTCCCCGGGGATATTTGATCACAGCTTTCCTTCTGGTTCAAATAGTCTGCGGAGATGGGAAGAGGAATATTTCTTACCTATTTGAATGTTCCTACAGCTTTTGTTCATGGATATGAAGACTTTGCTCAGGATTGTGGGGTATACCGAGTGCTCTGCCCCATGAAACACCCTTGGGGACTTCCACTGTGTCCCCTTCCCCACTAAAGACCACTCTGCTTTTTCTCCTTTATTCTGTACCCTCCTCAAGCCCCATCAATTCCTGTCCCCAGTGGCCAGCATGGGTTACTGTCTCTGCCCTGTCCGGTCTCACTCCTGGGAAAGGTTGGATGTCTTAGGCATGCATACAAGTATGGAGACAGGCCCTTCTTTCCGGTCTAGTCTGAAAACTTCTTTCCACTTTGAAGATTAACTTCACAGCAATGAACACTGATGTGATGCTAAGCTAAAAGTGCATCTCCTTTCCAGCCTTGAGTTCCTGGGCCCACTGGATTCTTGGGCACACTTTAAGGGGTGTAGAGGAAACAAAAGAAACCAGTATTGCCGCACCCCTGCCCCTCTGTCCGAAGCTCTGAGGGCCCTTTCCTGTGGTGCTTCTATGGACTTGCAGTTGACCTTGCCATTCTGTTCTAGTTGTCTAATGCGGGACCTTGAGATCCAAACAATCTTTTGCAGTAATTTTTAGATACTTTTCTTCACAGTTTTTAAATTTTACACACTCTTCTCTGCTCTCCCCAAAGCTAGTATTTATGTGAGGTGTTTCATAGCATACAGAACTGACCTGCAGAGTCGCTGAGCCTCTGCAGAGGTAGCAGAAATATTGATGCACTGGGAGGAAACTCAGGTTGTGGCACATGGACAACGGGAGCAGGTAAGGATCACTATTTCTGCAGTTACTTTGGTCGAGTAAACTTTTGAGTTTGAGAGAGACTAGATCCTCTTAATTACTGAATACCTGTGTGCTAGGCATGGTGCCAGGCCCAGGGTGTGGCAATTTTAGACTAAATCTTGGCCCTAAGGAGCTGATGCTCTCCTTGGATAAACAGCTGAATGCGAGTTAATGCAGGGAGCACAGGATGCTGAGGGAACACCAGCGAGGAGCATGTGGTCCCATTGGGGAGTTCAGGGATGCTTGCAGGGAGGAGGATGCCTTCTCTGAAATGTGCTGTGCCTTGTGGGGAAGGGCAGATGAAAAGGGCAAGCAGAAGGTCATTGGGAGCAGAGAGGTATCTGCAGAAGAATCTGTCACCCAGGTAAATCCCTGGGCCCCATGCAGCCAAGGCTTTGTTTAAAGTCCACAGATGCACAGTCTGGCAGCCAAAGGATTTCCAAAGGAAGTCCAGTTTTTCCTTCTATCTTTTGGAGCATGTTAGAGAAGACCCGGATCATAACCCACAACTACAGTTCTCAAAAGCTCTGTTCTCATTGTTTTGGTCCCTGTGTGCTCAGGAGACTTTTATAGGACAACTAATGAAACTCACCTCCCTCCCTCTCTTCCTTCCCCATCTCCCAGTCATTTCTTATGCAGTTTGACTTAGTTTCTCCTGGATAAAGACTGCCTGCTTTCTTCTAGCTTGTTAGGTTCCTTCCTACCTTTTCACCTCTAGGCTGGGTGATATGGAATGGGAAGATGGGGCATCTTTGCATGCTAATGAATCTCCTCTGTGTCACTCCCGGGGTCCACAGTTTGGCTGTCTGCTGTGCACCCCTCTTGGTAGTGACAGTTGAGCTCTGATTCACTTCTCTTGGACACAGTATTTTCAGATATCCCAACCATCTCTCTCCCCCTGTAGGTATGTATACCCTCTTTGTGCAGAGAAGAACAACTAAATCTCCAAAGGAAGGAGGAAGGCCACCTGATAGGATTAGTATGCTGTGGTTGGTAGGGCTGATTAGAACTGATTGTCCTGGGGAGATGGTGATTGTCCTTTGAGAACGATTTCTGTGTGTGCGCTTGCATGTGCGTGAACGCGCGTGCGCACACGTGTGTGTGTGTGATACGGAGAGCAAATGTGAACAGCTGCAGCCTTCTGAGACCAGTCAGAAACATATGCCCCTGTTTACCAAATATGTAGGCAACCAGCTTATTGAGAAGTTTCAGTTTGGGAAATAAACATGAGTCAATTTTGTTTATTTTTAATTGCTGCTTTCTCTTAATAACACTTTGGACAGATTCCATAGTTTTTCATCATTTTTAGCTTTAAAACTAAGTCCAGTTGAATTTAAAACTTGCGTCATATCAGATCTATAGTTTTCTCTTCCTCTTCACCTGCATGGTCTGAACTTGTGGCTTGAGGAGAGGTGTGGTGCTGAATATATAATATCATTTAACCCCCTTCCTTGCAGGGTTGGTGTCAGATGGACTCTCTGGAGGGCCAGGCAGGGGCCTCATGCCACATAACTCCTTGAAGTGGTGCTTTGAGTCCGTATTAACCTCTTGCTTCCTATGCCCCTTTTATCAGTAAGGATAGGCTAGGTTATGCTGAGGTAACAACTCCAGAAATCATATTTTTGACTTAAAACAATGAAGGCTTATTTCTCCCTCATGCTACACATCTCTCATGGGTTGGTAGGGGCTCTGATCTGTGCTATCCCCAGAACAGCAGCTGGGGATTAAGGCTCCATATCCACATATTCACAATCACTGTGACAGGCAGAGGAGAGTGCAGCAGACCCTTGCCTTAGCAACTCCATGCATTTTCTTAAACGAGACACCATTGTTTCTGAGCAAAGCAAGGCACATGGACAGACTTTACATCAGTGGGGCAGTTAGGGTGGTCCGACCATGCACCCAAAAGAGAAGTCATGTGGTTGGCCAGTGACATTGATAACATCTCAAGAACGTCCTCTCCTAGATGCCCGTCTGTCCCTCAGCCTTATGCTAATAGTGTCCTCTCACCTGGCAGGTGAACCTGTGGAGGGATGCACACAAGATGACACCAGTTGAGTTGCCTTGTATGTTCTTTTGTTTCCTAAGCTCTATTCTTACTGTCCTGCTAACAGTGGGGAGAGATGCTTCCCCAGTGCTGCCCTTTCTCTCCATTTGGCCAGGCGTTCTGAATTCTCTCTTCTCTGTTCCGTTAGTTACAGGACAGATTACCAGCCCTGCTGCTTGAGAAGATTTCTGGTTGGAGAAACAAAGATTTCTTTCTTGCAGTGGACTCAATGTTTAGGCCTGTTCCTATAATACTCTCTCCAAGTGCACTCGAGAGGGACTTACACATGACTGAGAACCTTCCATGTTCCAAAAGGCTGATGGTCACCTTCTCCCTGCTGTAGTCCTCTTCTCATGTGGACTGGGGAGCAGGGCCACCTGGGGTGGTGCTCGGATCAGCTGTGTCCCTTTGTGAAGCATTTAGATAACAGCTGTTCTTTAACGTCTGGAAGCTTGTTGCCTGAGGCTTGTTTTTTGAACATAATAGGAATTTGGTACCAAACTTTGGTCTTAGTCAAATTTGTGGGGCAATATAAGTCCCGCTGAAACAACACACCCTGCTATAAGGAGCCTAAACCTCTGCTTGGCCACGTAGTATATAGTTCATTGATAAATAAGAGATCTTACTAATACATTAATTTAAAAATCCTATGGACTTGCAATATAGCTTTTGTTGATTAGCACTGGAACCTTTCTGAATGCAAATTTCTTTTTCTGTTCAGATCACTTAGGGGCTTGAGAGAGAGTGTATTTAATTTCTTAAACATTTTATTGGATCATTTAATTTAAGTTCCATTTAAAGTAGAACCAGTGATTATTTCAAATCTGAGTGTCCCTTATATGACTTGGATGTGATTATTTCTAAATCCCCTTATCTCCTGGAGACTTCAAGTCTGGCCACAGTGGTTGGGTCTTGGGCCTTGGTGTTTGGTTTCTCTGATCTGCTGGTAGGTGACTCTAGCTCACTAATTTTTGTTCTTGCAATAATAACAGCTGGTATTTATTAAGACTTAGTGTGTGCTGGGTGCTGTTCTGAGAAAGCCTTGCCACCTTTTTGCTGTCTGTGAGTCGCGCCTCCTGCTGTGCACGTATTTACCCACAGAGAGTAGCAGATGCCCTGTAAGCCTTTATGGAATTAGCAGAAGAGCGAGCCAGCTCATCTGTGACCTGTAAAATGCCTTTGCACCTCCCCGCAGTTTCAGTTCCACCCGGACTGATCCCGGCTTACAAGTCGAAGGAACAGGAGATTTGGGGGCTCTGAGGGATGCCTTAACCAGCTCCTCTCTCATCCCCCTTTTTGAGAAAGCAGGCTTCCCTTTCCAAGAGTAGAACCTTTAAGTCAGTACTTCTCAAACTTTACTATGTATATAGAGTGGGGCAAAAGTAGGTTTACAGTCTTTGGTATGGAAAATAATACAATAATTAATAAATAATAATACAAGAATAAACTCTGTGTTTCACGTACTCATAAATGTCAATCTGCTTCTGCCCTACCCTCGAGTCTGGAAGCCCGGGCTCAGAATCATGGTGCACACAAAATTTGTTCCCAGTGCAAGGCCTCAGAACTTCATAAGTGAAATCCATAGTGATACAACATTAGTCTTTTCCCCAAAACATGTTACATTCTGTTATGTTGCATTTTTAGGTCTATAGATAAGTGAGATAAAATGGAACATAAGCTTAAAAGGCTTTATTGCTGGTTTAAATGCTCACAAAGCCACAATCTGCCACAGACAGATCAGAGTCATGTGGTTAAATGTGCAAACAATTACTCAATTTAATTTCATCTTGCAGAAGTTGAAAAACAAGCTGTAATCACAGTGGATGCTGTTCATTTTATTCCAAAACCCAGCATTTTTTAATGTTCCTGATTGGACATTATTGTTCGCCACAGAGGAGTGGGCTTCCACACCAAGCATGCTAATTCACAAGGCATTAAGAGGGCATGCTTAAATAAGGCAACAGCTGCATCTCTCCTAAAGGCGCTTGTTCTAGCTCCTTAAAGGCAGAGGGTCCATGCTGAGCCACTGCCCAAATCCTCATACTGGACAATCAGTCACACCCCACTGCATTGAGTCCTGGAAGCTCTTAGAGTCAGGGACCCTGGTCAGGTTATAGTCTATCTTTAGTGTAGGCTCCAGGATCATACTACCAGTGCTCTGCCAAGACCTGGGACAAGTTACTCAACCTCTTTGCCTCGTTTTCCTCATCTGTAAATTAGAGATTATAATAGAACCTACATCACAGAGTTAACATGAGGAATAGATAAGAGTGTACCTATTAAGCATTTAGCATAAGACCTGGCAAATATTAAATCTAATAACCCAATAGAGAAAAAAATCTATGTATTAGTTATCTATGACTGTATAACAAATTACCCGAAAACTTGATGTCTTAGAATGACGAGCATTTATTCTCTCTCACAGTTTCTCTGGATCAGGAATCTGAGCACAGTTTAGCTCAGTGATCCTGCTTCTCATGGGCTGCAAGCAAGGTCTCACCCAGGGTGTCATCTAAAGACTCACCCAAGGGAGGATCCACTTCGAAGTTCACTCACATGGTTGTTGGCAGGATCCAGTTTTCCAGTGGCTGTGGGGCTGTGGGATCCAGCTCCTCACTGGCTGCTGCTCGGCAGCCTCCCTCAGTTCCTTGCACATGGCCTGGGCCTCTCCCTGGGCAGCTTACAGCATGGCAGCCGGCTTCCATCAGAGGAGCCAGCACAGCAAAAGAGGGCACACGAGAGGGACGCTACATTCCCTTTTCCTGTCTGTTAGAAATGAGTCACCAGGCCCTGGCCACGCTCTAAGGGAGGGGATTACACAAGGGCATGAATACCAGGAGGTAGCGGTTACAAGGGCTCTCTTTGAGCTCTGCCTGTTACAACCTGAAAAGCCAGATTCTTTACAATGAGCTTCCAGCTCTTCCTTTCCTTCTTTCAACAATATTTGAGTACCTGTTCTGTGCCAAGCACTACACGAGGACCCTGAGAATATATTAAAGAAGCGAGACTTGCCTCTGCTTTCATGAAGCAGGGGAAACAGACGTTAAAGCAATAAAACAAATTATTATTGAATTACAGTTGTGACAGGTGCTTTGATGAAAAAAGTACATTATGTAAAATTGCAGGAAGAGTGTGATCCACTCAGGATTCACATGGGGAGGCGTCCCTGAGGAAGAGAGCCAGGCTGAGACTAAAGGATGAGGAAGAGTTAACCCGGCACAGGGCAGGCCCAAGAGAGGGGACAGAGATCCGGAAGCAAAGGAATGAGCTGTAGGAAGGCTGGGAGGCTGGACGTGCCCTGCGCATGGCGGGCTCTAAATGGAGGGGCTCAGGCAGAAGTGTGTTGAAGCAGCCTAAACCGGAAAGTTTCTAATTGGCCTCTGTTCTCAGTAACTAACTTAAATTCACAAAACACAGTTCAGATGCATTGGCCCTCATGATTTGGGTGAGCTCTAAAAAACAAACGACCACATAAACAGTTAATAAAACACACTTTAGTCTCAGTCTTCCAGACCCTCAAACTTTCAACATCTTGGGGGCTTGGATTATTTTAATATTATGTCCAGGCTTCTGTAACAGGGCACACTGTCCCTAACCAAAATTATATCTCATTCAGATGAATTATTGCTAACCAAAAGCACTCCAAACAATGAGGACTCTGTCTCATTCCATTTCATTAAATTCAATCAATTTTCTTTCCATAAGTAATGCTGCTGAATGTCTCCTGGCGTTAAAGAGAACACTAGAATGCTGATTCATGGCAGAAGTAGACAGAAACACTCAAAATAATGATGCTTTTCTTTTGGTTCCCAAGGTTAGAGAATGGACCCAGAAACAGAGGCAGCCGGTGGGGGTTTAAATAAAGAACTTTCCTCCAAGGCAGTCAAGTTCTGCTCAGTGCCCTCTCTGCTTACCAGCAAGCTGCCGGTTCAGGTGTCAAGCCACCACAAACGAACACATCACGGTATGTCTGAAACTGCATACCTTTGCACAGGAAAAGAAATTACTTAGAATAAATGGCTTATGTTGTAATCCTATTGACAAGGGACCATCTTTCCTATTGATGCTGTGAATACCCCTGTTATACTGCTGGTAGGCAATACATACATAATAATGCAATTAAATTTTGGGGGTTGGTGACACATGTTTATTATGCTCAAAAATTGAGGGTCAACTGTAAGCCACCTCTGGGAACAGCACATGTCCAGGCCCACTTCCCTTAGACCTGACACCTAGATGGAATGCCAGGGTAAAACCCATAGACAGAACAAAGCAGAGGCCATCAAATGTGCATGCTTTCCTGGGGAAGGAAGGTAAGATGACTGCACACAAAAAGGTTGTCCAGTCACCCACATCATCACAGTTTCATCCATGATATTATGGAGAAAGGGAGTCAAGAGGGACAGACCAGGGGAAAACCAGGAAAGAAAAGTTTGGTAAGCTTTTAAAATCGCCGTAGTAGACCGGAGGCCCCTAAATTTAGTTGGTCAGCTAGCAAAACAAGCCTCTGGCTGGAAATTGAAAAAACTGGTTTCCAGCCTCGAACTAATTCACTCTTCAGCCTTTGGCACACATCTTCAATCAAGCAATTAGCAAGTGGTTATTGAGTAGCTACTATACGGTCAGAGCTGAGCAGGCTGTGCGGTTGACACAAAAGAAGTTAAGGCTCCATTGCTGCCCTCAAGGAACGTAATGTTTTAACTCAAGACAAAAAACAAATATGTAATAAAACCGCCAGAACCTTATTGTTTTCCACAGTGGCTGCATCAATCTGCATTCCCACCAGCACTGCACTAGGGTTCCCTTTTCTCTACATCCTCATCAATACTTGTTGTTTGTCGATTTATTGATGATGGCCATTCTGACAGGTGTGAGGTGATATCTATTTGTGGTTTTAATTTGCATTTCTCTGATGATTAGTGACATTGAGCATTTTTTCATGGTCCTCTTTGGAGAAGTGTCTATTCAGGTCCTTTGCTCATTTTTTAAATTGGATTGTTCGCCTTCTTGGTGTTGAGTTCTGTAAGTTCTTTATATATTTTGGAAATTAGCCCTTTGTCAGATGTATCATTGGGGAATATGTCCTTCCATTCAGTGGGTTTCCTTTTCTTTTGTTGATGGTTTCTTTTGCTATACAGAAGCTTTTTAGTTTGATATAGTCCCATTTGTTTAATTTTTCCTTTATTTCTCTTGCTCTAGGAGAAATATCAGCAAAAATATTGCAACATGAGGTGTCTGAGATTTTATTGCCTATGTTTTCTTCTAGAATTTTTATGGTTTCATGACTTACATTTAAGTCTTTTATTGATTTTAAATTTATTTTTGTGTATGGTGTAACTTGGTGGCCTAGTTTCATTTTTTTGCATGTACATGTCCAACTTTCCCAACACCATTTATGGAAGAGACTGTCTTTATTCTACTGTATGCTCTTGCCTCCTTTGTTAAATATTAATTGACCATATAAAAGTGGGTCGATTTATGTGCTCTGTTATGTTCCACTCATTGATCTATGTATCTGTTCTTATGCTAGTACCAGGCTGTTCTGATTACAATGGCTTTATAGTGTAGTTTGTTATTAGGTATTGTGATCCCTCCAACTTTGTTCTTCTTTCTCAAGATTGCTGAGGCTATTCGGGATCTTTTTTGGCGCCATATAAATTTTTGTAATACTTTGTTCTAGATCTGTGAAGTATGCCATTGGTATTTCCTTAAAAAAACAAAACAAAACAAACGAACAAAAACAACTAAAAATGGAACTGCTTTTTGATCCAGTGATCCCACTTCTGGGAATATATCCTAAGAATCCTGAAACACCAATTCAAAAGAATTTTGTGCACTCCTGTGATCATAGCAGTATTGTTTACATTTGCCAAGATATGGAAACGGCCCAAGTGCCCATCAGTAGATAAGTGGATAAAAAAACTGCAGTACAGTGACAGAATGGGATACTACATGGCCATAAAGAAGAAGGAACTCTTACCTTCTGCAACAGCGTGGATGCACCTGGAAATTATTATGCTAAGTGCAATAAACCAGTCAGAGAAAGACAGATACCATAAGATCTCATTTATATGTGGAATCTAATGAACAAAATAAACTGACAAAATACAAATGGTGGCATGGGCACATGGAACGGACTGACAGCTGTCAGAGGGGAGGGGGAAGGGGGAACTGGATGGAAGAAGGTGAAGGGATTAGCCAAAGAACATATATGTATAACTCACAGATACGGACAACAGTGCAGTTATGACCAGAGGGAAGGGGAGGCAGGGACTGAGTGGAGGCAGGCAAAGGGGGGACATGGGGTACCTGTAACAGTGTCAACAATAAACATAATGGAAAAAAGAAAAAAAAACAAAACAAAAACAGAACCCGCCAGGAATGACTCTCTTCAACCCTCGGTGACTGGGGAGCTGAAAATTTAAATGCAGGAACTTTTAACAGGTAAGTGCTTTTAAAGTGAAATCTTTCAGAAATATGCTATCTTAGCGTTTCCAAAGTTTTTCAAAGAAACAAAGACACAGACACTGGTTCTTCCGGTTATCAGTAAGAATGATAGGGAAAAAGGTTAGAGGGTCTCATGGTCAGCAAGTTTGGAAAACAGTGGGTTGAAAAATTAAACAGCGTTCTTTACTGTAGGACTTCTCAGAACCTGTAAACCGTGAGTGTGTACTGTGAGCATCTGATGGGGGACATGATGCACTGCTCCAGGGAAGCATTGTTCTCATCAAGGTCCGGTGCCATGTACTATGGGAGACTGTGCTGTGCATTGCCTTGCTCCTTAAGTAGTTGCTCGTGATGACGCAGAATGGTTTTATCGTGGGCTTGGGGCACTGTGGTGGGCTGCTGAGGTGTGTGCACAGAAAAGGTCTTCCTGGCACTGGCCACCCTTGCACAGTGAGGGTGTGACGGCAGCAGCCTGGCAGCGCCCAGGCCTGCTCCGTGGCTGACTGACCGCACTGCTGGGGGCGCTTTCAGAGCAGCATCACCCTGAGACCCCAGCCTGGAGCCCGAGGCTGGCTGGGGCTGCCTTTCAGGACCCAGAACGCTCCTCTGACACCCCCCCTCCCCGGCGGCTGCCTCACTGCCAGTGATCCTCCACTCTTGAAAGCCCCACCACCTGAGGGAAATTCCGGACCCCACTGACCTTTTCCTGCTCCACTGGAAACACAGACGGCCTGCGAGATGCTTTTGGCTCTAACCTGGGCATCGCCTTATGACACTGGTTGTGGTTCCCTTTATGACTACTGTCCTCTGTGACCACTTCTTTATGGAAGAATTTGTGGGCCCTTCCTCAGCTAATGCAAAGCTAGGCTTTGTATCTCCCTGTGGCACTGAGAACACAGCTTTTACATTTTTGCTGGTTGACCAAGAAAGAAATTAAAGAAAAATATAAGGTATTGGTATGAAAAGAGATCAGCCAAGCTTGGTCAGCAGCCTGACACCGGCCCTCCAGATATAAGAGCTCTGCTGTTGGCCTTATCCTTGGGCAGTGTGGGTAGCAGGGCTGCCCCCCCGCTGTGAGGAGGCGGGACCTGAACAGTGGTACCCCTAAGGCCCCAGCAGGCCCTGACAGAGGCTCAGCGCTCTCCGAATCCCATCTGGTGGCATCTGCCACCCAAGAAGCCATGCGTTCTGGTTCAGGCTCCCAAGAAGAAGGGAAAAAAAATTTTTGCCTGATTAAAGTCACTGGTCCCATAGATCAGCAACCAATCCTGGCTCCCCTCCCTCTCATACCCAAAAGGAAGAATCTGCCTGGAGGAAGCTGCCAGAGGTCTGATGGAGTTTCTCTAGCCTCATGGGAGGCAATGTACCGTGACAGTTAGGAGCATGGGCATCTGGGGACAGACCACCCAGGTCTGAATCATGGCTCTCTAGAGACAGCCAGATGTCCCTGGGGAACTTGGTTAACGTTCTGAGCCTCAGTCTCATATGTAAATTGGGTTGAAATCACTCCTTCGTTGTAACATTGTTGTGAGAATATATGAGATAACTGCATGAAGTGCTTAGCCCAGTACTAGGCACATGGTAAACGCTGTTTACCATGGCTGTTATTAATCACCATTTTCCCTAACTGCTTTGTGCAAAGCTTACCTCTGCTCAGCTCTGCAACCCAGGCTGAGATCTCCACAGCCACATGGGGTGATCCTGGACTGATCTATTCAGATGATAGATGCTCGAAAAAGAAAAAAAAAGTTCACATAATTAGAATGGTGAATTCTGCTGCCCTCCTTACCAAGTTATAATACTCCCTAAAGTCAAATTACTTGTTTACTCCCTTGCTTAGTTACTTAATAGCTGCAGTAACTTGGGCAGCTTCCTCAACTGTAAAAATGCAGGTGGTAGGTAATAGCACTCACTTTTTTCTGTTGTTGCAAAGGTTAAATGAAAATATATGTCAAATGATCAGCACACAGTAAATTCTCAAACAAGAGGAGCTGCTATTCCTATGTGTGTGGCTATATTTGCCAGTCAGGAGAAGGATCTACCATCGCTGCTTTTGCTGCCCTAGTGCGGCTAACAAATGTTGCTGGAAAATGCAGGGCCCTGGTAGCTTTTGTGAAAACCCAGAAGCAGTCCCTTTACCACCCAGGATAAATAATGATGACTCCTGGGGGCCAGCTTGTCAGTAGATGAGACCCAGGGCAAAAGGCAGCCAAGCCAGGGAGGGCGCTTCGCAGCTGCAAAGGAAAAATAGCACCTCCTCAGAGTCGGAGGGACGAGCAGGGAAGTAAGGGGCTGAGAACAAGGGGATCAAGGAACCCTGACATCAGCACAGAGGTAACCCATGTCCAAGGGCTCTGAGGGCATGGGAATAAGGGGGCAGAGTGATTGGTCCAGGTGGATTGGGCAAGGGGGAGGGGGGAGAAGGGAGCAGCTGACAGGGGGAGCAGAGGGAAGAATGATGAAAATGTCCCTCAAGTTGCAAGCCGCCACCCTGGAGTCGGGCTCGCTGAGAACTCACTGCCATGCATTCAGGGGAGAATATGCCTGTCATACTAATCGGGGTTCGGGGACCAGGCTCAAGCACTGCCAGCAGACCTGGTACATGCTCAGAGTGGACCTTAGGAGTGGGACGTTCAGGAGGGGTTTGGTCTGGGGCTGCATTTCTCCAGAGACAGAGGTCCTGGTCAGACAGGGGATATCCCTGTCCCTGACCTCCCTTTTGACACCCCTGTCACCAACTTGTCTCAAGAAGGGAGATCTTCTGGGAAAAGGGGTCCCAAACCTTTTAAGAATGTAGGAGACCATAATGCAGGGAAAATATATATAAACCTCTCAATTATACAAAAAAAAAAACAAAAAAGAAAAAAAAAAAACAAAAAAGCTCAGTGCATGTTAACACTTTGCTGAGATCTTGCATTCTGCCTATCAGGTAAAAATCCAAAAGGTGATAACCCAGTCTGCTTACCAGCTGGAATGAACTAGGCGCTCACATACATTGCTGGCAGGGGTGATAGCTGGGGCTACTCATGGGAAGGCAGTGTAATTTGGCAGCACCTGTTAGTTACCAATGCATAGACCCTTTTCATACACCCAAGCAAATCCACTTCTGAGATTTAACCCACAGATGCAGCTGTATGGATGAAATGATGTTTCTATGAGATAATTCATTACAACATTGTTTTTTATAGCAAAACATAAGAAACAACTCCAGCTTCCGCCAATAGAAGACTAGATCAATAAAGTAGACCCAGACAATGGAGTATATATATGTAACTTAAAATAAAAAAGAGGACTCAACAGAAAAATGGGCAAAATCTGTAAACAGACAAAATTTATGAAAAGATGCTCAATCAACGTCACTTGTTATAAGAGAAATATAAATTAAAACTATGCTGTGATGCCCTTTCTTTTCTATCATAGTTGCAAAAATTCGAAAGCTTCATCTCATACTCTTGTCAATGAAGCCATGGAGAGGTCAGACTGTCAAGTGTTGCTGGTTGGAATGCCCAGTGGTTCAACCCATGGAGGGGATTAACACTGTCTCACAAAACTGTATATACTTTTCCTCTGACCCAGCAATCCACTTCTAGGAATTTACTCCAAAGATAAAACTCCACAAATATAAAACAACAGATGCATAAGTTATTCACTTACCTTCATGAATATGCCAGAAAATGTTGACACAAGCTAAATGCCCACCCACAGGAGATTATCTCAATAAACTACTATAAATCCACACAGTGGAAAAACTGCAGCCATCTTAAAGAATGAGATAGATCATTATTATCTGCTGTAGACTCTTTCTAGGATATACTGTTAAGTGAAGAAAGACAGGTGTGAAAGTTCATATGATACACACACAGACACACAAAGGAGATATAACCATGCACACGTATATACTTATTTTTATAGAAAGAAACAAGTACATGAGAAGCTAATGACAATGGTTACCTGTAGGAGACAGGTATAAGAGAGAGGAAAGGATAGTAACAGGGAATAAGATGTCTAAGTAGACTACTTTATATAGTTTTGATTTTAAACACGTAAATATTTTTTTGTTCTCAGTAAATTGTCAAATGACTTAAAAAAGAGACATTGATAAACCTAAATGTATATTAAAAAGGTAACAAGATCACTTAGAAAATAAGAATTTGATCAAGAGTTTTAACACATTATTCTGACTATAAACCTTGTGGGACATAGTTTAAGGGCAAAATGAGCTGCAAGGAAATCTTGGACTTTGTAGGTTTGTTGAGTGTGGTATTTTTTTCCTTCCTTCCCTCTACACAATCCTTCTGCAACTTGTGCAGACCATCTATGACTTAACTTGAACCTTCTGTAACGTACATAATCCTTCTGACCCAATATTCCAGAAGAAACATAGTAAATCCTTTAAAACTGAAGCCTGATTAGGTTGCTAAACATTTGACCTAGGGAGTATATTATCAAATGAAAGGGGGAAACTTATGAATGAAGCAAATTTGAGCAAAGAAAAGCATAATTAGAATGCCATTTGAAGTGCTAGAGAAAAGAGATGCTGCAAGAAAGCCATCTGGGGGAGAGTTGCTAGAAGCCACATGGGGGAGAGGGAGATGCTGCAAGCTTACAACAGGCCAATGATCTGAATTGATTTTTTTCTTCTGGCCAAGTTTAGAGGCAGAGAAAGCTAAGGAGTCCATGTGGTGAATGATGGGAGTTCCCTATGAGGCCCCTGCATGTTTAGGGATTGACCCCAGACACGTCCGTGAGGCCCCCGCTCACATAGGGACACCTGAGAACTCCGGCCAGAGGGAGGAAATGCCTCTTTTGTCTTCAGAGCCCGGGTGAGTTCTGAAGCCAAGGGGTACTGAGGTATGACTGTGATTGTGAATCAGGGTTCTCATTGTGGGAAAAGTAGAGAGCTTTAGGCATCTAGCAGTGTGGTATTAGATTTAAATGGGAAGTATCAGCATGAGCTCATGCTTCCTACCTGCATGCAGTGAAAGGGTCTGAAATAATGACAAGTCCCAGGAGTGACAGGCCCGTCCAGCACCCTGACTGTGGTTTCTAAATACCAATTCTCATCAGAAGGAACAGGACTCTTTGAGTAGATAAGCCTGGAACGTCTCATCGTGCCAGAAAGCGAGAGAGTGCCTCTGAGGACACGGGAGCAAGCTTGAGTGGATGCCCTCAGTCAGACTTGATACTGTTGGAGCACCGAGAGGCGTGACAACACATCTAATGATAACAGACTGAATTTTTAAAAGTTCATGTATCCACAGTGCCATATGCTCCTAAAAAGGTTGGGGTGGGGTGGGGGGGGGTAATGAAGCTGTTCTTTACTGAAAAATACAAGCTAAAAACACAAAGAATACCAGTGGAAAATCATTACTTTCCATTCCCCAGTGTAATAATTGATATAGGCAAGGATCAGCAATGAGTGCCAAAACCATTCACTAGGTAAAAGGTTAAGAACAGGATATTCACATGATCTTAAAATTCTAACCCATGGATTATTTATCGACTACAAAGGGCATAGAGTGCCTTTGCAGTGAGGGATCTGGAAGACCCCACCTTAACCAAGTCATCAAACTAAGCATTCTGAATAGTGCAACGAATGGCAGTAGGTGCTTTATGTGACACACTGGGAAGTACTAATATCACCCATGTGGTCTTCTTGCCAGAAGGGCTAATTATGAAGAAGCCATCAGAAGAGGGCAGAAAAGAGACAGGTGGGAAAAAGTGTATTCACTGTGTACTTTTAGAAATATTTGAAACCATGAATAGGGATTGTCTACTAAAAAAAAAAAAAGTCAGCATTGATTTTAAGAAAAACATAAGAACCTAGAAAGTGGACGAAATAGGTCAATGAAAGAACTTAGTAGTCTTCAGGGGGAGGCCCTAGTCTCCTAGCGGTGTTAATGATGTCCGTTCTATGCAAAATGTGGTCGTCTCAGGCTGAGTGGGGGCATAGCAGGTGTGGGGTTCAGCAAAACTTGTCAGAGGTGTTCCAAGTTTGCATGTTCTCATTTCCCGGCAATTCAGGAATTTTTTTTCTAAAATTTATCCCAAGGAAATAATTATAAGGATGAACAAAGATTTTATCACCCAAAAGGTTCATTGCAACATTGTTATAATAGGGAAAAACTGAGAACATCCCAAATGTAAACGAACAATACAAGCCTATTTAAATAAATTATGGTATACTCAGAAGATTCCCCCTGGCTGGTTTGGCTCAGTGGATTGAGTGTCGGCCTGCGAGCTAAGTGTCGCTGGTTCAATCTTCCAGTCAGGGCACATCAGAGAAGGAAAACTCTGACTCCAAAAAACCTCCGCTGCCTTGCGGCATACCTCTTCAGGGGAAAGGCTAAGGGAGTAAACCCCGACAGAAAATCCGGAGCCAGAGTCCCTAAGGCGGTTTGACGTTGTAGTCAACACCGGCAACTCCTGCGGCGCACCTGAAGCCAAGCTGTATTGACTCCGTCTTTCCCTTGGACCCTGCAGCTGCGAAGAGAGGGGGGGTCTGCTGCATGGGCAACAGCAGACCCTCCATATCACCCTGCCCAGGCTCTGTAGCTTCAGCTTCACTGGAGGGAACACTCCAGCGTCATCGCAAGATGTCGATTCAACACGGGAGGAGACAGATACCGTGTCACTCCCGAGTCGGACTGCACAGCCATTCTCGGCGGTGCAGATAGACTCTTAAGAAGCTACACCATCGTCTCTCGAGACGGACGGCTGCCGACGACGACTCAGAAGATTTGGTTCAAGTATATGCCATGACACAGAAAAATGTTTATGTAGCATTTTAAAATGAAAAGGGCATATGCATTACATGATTTCATTAAAAATTGTATATGCGTAGGAATATAGAGGTATAAAGCAATGTAGCTGTCTTTGGCTGGTGAGATTATAGGTCCTTTATTTTTTCCTTCTGTTTGTTTTTTTAAATTTCCTCAAAATATGAATTTTTATAATTATAATTTTTTAAAAATAGTGAATTCATTTCTGTAAATAGGACTGGAAAAATCCCTGTCCAGAAAGCTTGTGGCGAGGCACAATCCAGACACCTTTCCCACCAACATCTAGGTTGAGAAGAGATGGCAGACCACTCAGAGTTTGGGGACAGCTACTTACGTCTCCAGCTCTTGTAATATTTCTCAGTATAACTTGTGGTTGGGGTAAAGGGTGGGGGTGTGTGTGCAGCCCACTGGCTAGGACATCAAAGCAAACCTGTCAGCCTGCTGACAACCCCTAAGAGCAGCTCTGCACTGGACCGTGACAGTGCCCCCGCCCCCCCACTGACTCCCCAGGGAATGATCACACTTGACAGTGTGCCCCTTGTCAGCTCAGACAGCACCTGAAGCTAAGGACTGCTGTAATAAGCTGACAGAAGCAGACATCAGCATGTTTTTATGACTCTGGGAAGAGGGATGCTGGCTTCGTGTCACAGAGCTGAAAATAATCCCAGTTTCCGTCAGCTTGCTGGCTGCCCATCCAACTAATACAAGGGGGTTTACTTCCATTACCAGTGCAGCATGCGTAAGAATGTAGGTTTGGAGTTTAACCTAAATTTGAAGCTCCCCATCTCTTCATTAGCTCTTGTACTTGGCAGGTCTCCCTCACGGCTCGGCGCCTCAAGCTGTTCTGGGATTCCTGGTAGAGCTCTGAAGGTGAAGCGAGCTGTGTGTGGGTCCAACGTTTAGTGTACAGGGGTGGGCAAAAGTAGGTTTCCCGTTGTGAGTACATGAAACAGAGTTTATTCTTGTATTATTATTACACATTAATTATTGTATTATTTTCCGTACAGACAACTGCAAGCCTATTTTTATCCACCCCAGTATATGTTCTTCCGGAGAGTTTTTCAAAGACCGAAACACCTCTGTTGTCTGTTTTTCTGTCCTCCAATGTGCTTGTGTGTGTCTCTGGCCTCAGAATTGGGTATTTCTTGAGTACTTGGAGCTGCATCACAATCACTTCATGTAGATTCCCTTTGAGCGATGAACCAGCCATGAAGTAACTAGCCATGTACAGATCACAAGTAATTGTTGGGTATTAAACATACAGTGAATGTATTTTGGAAACACACCCATGTGTCTGACAGTAAAAGCCCCTGACAGTTCAACAGAACTCTTCCACGTAAGCAAGAATCAAGTGTGGGCTCTTCTGAAAAGATTGGTTTACAATTTGTCAGAAGTATAAGCTTGTACATTGGTCTTCATGTTGCTAAAAGCAGGCGTTTGGATGGAAGTTGGATTTTAACTCCAAGGTTCTGCTTTGCCCACTGTGTTCAGCTGTCATGATTGGATTTTGTTTTCAGCTGTCCTGATTTTGGCAGCCATTTGACAGGGGAGGTGTTTTCTAATCTCAGTGAGATCACAAGCGAATTAAGTGAGTGTTTGATTTGGTAGTCTCTTCAACTATCTAAATTTGGAGAGATGTGTTCATTTAGATTGCTAACTTGTACTTTCTTCATAGAAGTATTTTATGAATATAACCAAAATTGGTGACCTGGGTGTGTATTAGTTACCTCCCCTCATTCAGTCCTGGTCCTGGATTCTGGTGTTACCTGCTCCGCCCTGTGTCCCACTGGCTTCCTCAGCCCTGCTCCCTCCAGGCTTTCTGACTGATTGCTAGCTCTGCCTTTCTGTCTAGGTCCTGTTTTTCCTCTCAACCTCTAAATGTTGGTGGCTCCCCAGGGTTCCTTCCTCAGGACTCTTCTTACCTTATTAATCTCTTCTGGGTAATTTAATTCACGAGGAAAGCTTTCACCACCACGCATGTGCTCACACTCTATGTGTCTCCAACCCTGGTTGGAGGCTCTTGATACTGATTGTCCAGTTGCACAGTGACATCTCCACCTGGATGTCCTCTGCCCAGTGGCAGTTTAGACTCAGCATGTGCAAAACTGAGCTCCTCCTGCTCCTCGTCACTGTGAGCGGCACTGCCATTCATCTCACCACCCAGCTCTGCGGGCTGGTGCTACCACCGGACCCCCATCTCCCTTCTCCATCCCCAGGCCTGTCCATTGTACCCCCCCCCCCCGTGCTCTCAGATCACCTTTTCTTTCCTGACTTCTTGTCATTCTCTTAACTTAGCCCCACCCACCCCAATGCTTTCATGCTGTCTTTAAGCTGGCTTGCTTCCAGCTATATTTCTGAAGTCCAAATATGATCTTGTGATGTCCCTGCTTAAAATGCTTCAGTGGCTCCATGTTGTCCCCCAGATAAAGTCCAGATCTCACCGTGGGCTGTGAGGCCTCTCTGCTCACCCCTCTAACTCCATCCTTTGTCATCCCCGAGTCGTTCCCCGTCCACCAGCCACCTTGAGCTGCCGGTAGTTTCTCAGACCTGATAGGCCATTGCCACCAGTGCGTCTCGGGCATGCTCTTCCTTCCACCCAGTGGTCCCAGCTGGAGGGGACTTTTCCCTCCAGTGGACATTGACAAATGTCTGGGGACATTTTCAGCTGTCACACAGGAGTGGGTGGGAAGGGGAGTTGCTACTGGCATCTGGAGACCAGGGTGCTGCTCAATTTCCTACAATGCACAGGACAGCTTCACAGTGAAGAGTGATCTGGCCCAATGTGTCAGTGGTGCCAAGACTGAGAAACACTGTCATACTGCTTGGGGAGTTTTATTTTTTTCATTTTTTACCAGGTCATCCACAGTCAACCGCTGTAGCTTTTGACTCGCTTGGTAACCTTGGGCACATGACCTATGTGCTCCGTGTCTCAATTTCCTCATCTATAAAATGCAAGTAATGATAATTCCACCTCACATGTATGTAGTGAGGGTTAAATGAGTGAAGAGTACATTGGGACAGTGTCTGGGACATAGTAATAGCTCAGTATATGTTGCTGATATCATCATCATTATTATTTAATTTAGTTAAACATTTTTGTATTTTTGACCCACTCAGCAGAGTCGATAACTTCTTCCTCATGTAATACTTAGACTGTGAGCACCTTGAGGAAATGGTCTCTGACTTGCTGATATAGCTCAGTGTCTGAATGGATGATTTCATCTGCATATATTTTAATATTATAAATTCAGAATTTTCCACTGATGCAAAATCAAAAAAATGCTGGAACTGTTAAGCAAGACTTCATAAATATTAGCTATTACCATTCAAATATAACTATAAATATAATTTGTAATTACATATTGTTACCTAATATTTAATTCTCTGCTCATATAAGGCTTCATTTTCAGTTTTTTCTCATTGAGATGTTTTGGTGTTAACTCTTCATTAAGAATGCATTTTTTCTTATGAAGGCTGTGTCTGGGGAATGGTCCATGGTAGACCAGGGATCCCTTGGGACAGTGGCAGTGTGCTGGAAGTGGCCTGTGACACGGGGGCGGTTGTCCATGTATCTGAATACTCTTTTCCTTAAGGTCTTCCCAGCTCATGTGGTGCACGTCCCCCAGTGCCGGAGAGCCACTGTCCCCTGCTTGAGCGGGAGGGCTGGGATGGAGGGTTGCGGGTCGCCTGGCTGACCTCTCTGAGTGCTGGGCTCTGGGAAGACTGAGTGGAGGGTCAGAGCTTGTGCGGGGTTTTATCACTCTGTGGGCTTATGTCACTGGAGGGGGTCATCTAACTTGATATTGGAGCCCTCTGAGACTTCTGCCAGATACACATTTGCCCTCCTGGTTCCCCACCTAGCATATCCTTTCTAACCTGGAAAATTCCCACTCAGTCTTCATGGCCCAGTTCAGCCTCCAGTTATGGGTTCAGCCATTTTTTTGTGCACCTACCATGTGTTAGACACTGTTCAAGGCTCTGGGGAAGCAGCAGTGAGTAAAACAGGCAACGTTGCTGGCTACATACGGCAAACATTATGGTGGAAGAGTGAGGGAATAAGCAAGTGGACATGTAAGACCATTCAGAGTGAGGAATACTGTAAAGGCAGC
Source organism: Furipterus horrens (assembly GCF_987537825.1). Classification (NCBI taxonomy): domain Eukaryota; kingdom Metazoa; phylum Chordata; class Mammalia; order Chiroptera; family Furipteridae; genus Furipterus; species Furipterus horrens. The sequence continues at coordinate 76,212,121 of NW_028327180.1, forward strand.
GCCTCAGGGCGGTATGATAGAGTGTGGGGAGAGGTGTCTTTAGAGGGGGTGGTCTGGGAGCCCCTCTGAGGAGGGGAGATTGCAGCCAGCTGTGGGAGGATGTGGGAGGATAGAACTTGCCAAGCAGAGAGAACAGCATGTGCAGAGGCCTTGAAGCTGGAATGAACTTGATGTTCTCAGTGAAGATTTCTTTGCTTCTTCTGGTGAGTTAATTGGTTTTTATTTGACTCCTAATCCACTTTGTTCACCTCTCCAAAATATAAAGCACACTGCATTGTAACCTATGTGTGGACATATTTCTTCCCATCTCTCATCCTTTACAGAGTCTCTTAACCTTTCAAGAACATTGAAATGAGGGCAATTAATGGAACGAGCTAACATTTATTAAGCCCCTGCAGAACAGCGCTGTACACTGGTAAGGTGCTTTGCAGGTGTATTTCCTCATTCAGTATGCACAGCAGCCTCACCGGGTCAATTCCACTCTAATTCTCATTTTTCAGGTGAGAAAACTGAGGCATAGGCTGAATAACTTGCTGGAAAGTGGCTGAGCTGGGGTTCTGAGCCAGGCAGTCTGACTGTGAACCTGTCCCTTGACCAGTGTACCATCTAGCTTCCTAATGCTTGTGGCATGCAGGGGTAGGTCTGACACGAGGGGGCCTTTGTCACCCAAGTGTGTGGGCTGCAGCCTTGTCTGCATTCAGCCCCAGGGGCTCCAGTGACCTGAATGGCCATGAGTGCTGGGCTCTGGCTGCTGACAGAGGGACAGCAGGCACAGCGGTCATGGCTGCTGCCTCCTGAGCCTCTCTGTGTCCTGGTTGTGGAGGGTAAATGAGCGTGCTAGGTGCAACAGGAAGACATTACAAAACAGTAAGTTCCACTAGTGAGAAAGAAGAGAAAATAAATCAAGGTGTCTGTGAGGACTCAGGCAACCAGGGGCAAGGGTCATGGTGCCCTGGCCCATGGGACCTTCCCACGGGCTGTCACTCCTGACTTCATGAGCAGAAGCAGGCCCAGGGGGCACTCGGTCACCTCAGAGGGCCGAGACACTTGCTTCTCATCCTGCGTCCTGTCTGGGACTCAGGTAAGTGTCCTTGCTCTCCGAGCTGAGCCTCAGTTTCTTTGTCTGCAAAATGCTGGTGATGCTGACACCAGCCTCACGGGGAGTTTGAGAATCACAAGAGATGATGGGATGTGCAAGTGCTTTGTGAGTGATCAAATGCTATAGAAATGGTAGTGGCTTTTAGTATTAGATCATGGGCAGGTTTGCTGGAAAATGTTTCTGAATTATCTGAAGGTTTCCTTTATTGTCTCTTCATCTCGTTAGCCCCAGTAAGTGAGACTTGGCTGCGTTTTGCTGTTCCCTAGTTAGGCTCAAATTTTCTTAAAAGGCAGCTCTGCTTTTCATAAAGCCTCATTAGAGCCCAGACACAGGAGCAGAGCACAGACACAGGCCGAGAGCAGGACGTGATTTATGGCCTGAGCTTTCCCGAGACTCTCTCATCTCCACTGTAGTGGGATTCCAGCCATCTGACCCCCCTTCTCCCCTGCCCTTAACCCCGCAGTGAGGGCACTTTTATTCCCAACTATGACGGCATATCAAGGGACTGGCCCTGAAAGCTGCTTCGTTAATGAAGACATTTCTGGAAGTTTCTTTTCTCACTGACTTTGTGTTCAGCAAGTTCCCTGTTGCTTTTCCCCCCATTTGATGTGAGCACATACAATACCCAGCTGCCCATGTTTTGGATGCAGATGGTTTAAGAAAAACTAGAAACTCTATAACTCTAGACCCTTAAAGATCTGCCTGAGCATCGCATACCATTAAACAGATTGTCCACCCAGGGAGGTGAAATTTCACGGATCTCCCAAAGGCATGATTGATTAATTAATTATTTCACTCATTTGACAAACATTTACCAAGCAGTACTATGTGCCAGGCACTGTTATAGACACTGGAAAGACAGAAGTAAAGAGAATACTCACTTGTCCGAGTATACAGTTTCAATTGGGATGCAGACAACAAACCACACATTTAGAGAAATTAGAATTTCGGGCAGAGCTAGGTACAATTGAGAAGACATCTTGGGGTGATGAGACAGGTGTGCTGGTGTGGCGCCCCTTTTCTGTGGGCAAAACATTAAAGAAGAGTGGTCAGGAAGGCCTCGCTGAAGAGCCGAAGGTCGAGTGGAGGCAGCTGAGTTAAATCTGGAGCAAGGCATTGGAGCAGTAAGTGTGGAGGCCCAGTGGTGGGAATGAACTTGACAAGTTTGAGGAATAAAAAGTCATATGGCTGCAGTGTGTTAAGTGGGCAGAGGTATGGTGGAATAGGTAGACAGGGCTTTGTAGATCATGCAGAGCCTTGTAGCCAGGGTAAAGAAGTAAATTTTGTTTGAAGTTAGATATGACCTTCTCTACTCTTCAAGTTCAAGTGTGCCAGGTAGAAACCACTGAGCGAACTTGCCTACAGAGTCTTTGTGACCTTGTGTGACCTGCCTTGCTATTGGAGACTGTCCTCTCTATGTGCAGGATCTGTCAGCTGACTGGACACACTGGCTTTGTCTCCTGTTGGGTTGGGGTACATCGGGGATGGGCAGGAAGTAGCTGCTGAGCCCTACTCCTTGGCTCTTCTAGTCCCCTCTGTGCATGAAACAGGCTGGTTCTTGCCTTGTTCCTTGACCTGGAAAAGTCTTATTGGAGGCTTCACGTCCTGGAACCTTACTCACCTCTCAGGAGATGGTAAAGCATATGGGGCAGCAAGGTTCAGAGGAATCACGGTCAGTAACTTCCTTAGCCCTGCAGATGCAGCGGCCAGGCCTCCTGAACTTTCTGAGCCTTCCCCCATTCTCCAGCACAGGCTGTCCCTACCCCAGGCCACCTTGTGGGCTGCTCCACATTAACCTTCCGTTTCATCCTTAAATGGACCTGCTTGGGTACTCCCTAAGGCTACCCGCTGTTGGTGAATTAAATCCACACAGCTTAGCCTGGCCTCCAAGGCCCTTTGCAGTGTAGTCCTACTTGCTGTCCCGTTCTCCCCCCTCCTTTCCTACACAGATTTGCTCCCACGCCAGCCTTGTTTACTTGCAGTCTCTAAATATTGCTTGTTCTTCTGGGACTCATGCATTTGTGCCTGCCACACCCTCCTAGCACACCTTTCTGTTGTCCTAATACTCTAGGTGCACCTGAATTTCCAGACTTGCCCCTCCAGGAGGCCTTTCCTGGTTGCTTTAGTTTGTGAAGACCTTCCGTATACGTCTGAGTAGCTCAAGTGCTTACAGTTTTCATTTGTAATAACTCACAAGGTAGTTATTTTTTCTTTGTGTCTCTTCCAATATGGCATCAGCTCCTGAGAGAAGCAGGTGCCTTATTGGTGATGTTGATAAAAATATCATCATTGGTGCTAAAAACCTGTGAATAAGCTGGAAACCATATGCACCTCTTTCAGGTAAGGGTGGGTGTCTACTCTAGATGAAATGTCCAGAAAAAGAGAGCAGCATCATTTAAATTTCCAGACTGTCCCAGTCAGCTCTCCAGAAAATTTCCCAACTGAGTCCCTTGCTGATATATCTCCTCAGATCTCCAGGTCTGAGGACTGATGTTTATCTTGAATAGCCTTGAATTCGCTTCTATCGCTTTGTAGCATGCAAGGACATCTTGCTCTTAGAACACTGATGGGAAAACTCCCCCAAGGCTTGGGGTTGGAGGTGCCCTTTTTGTCTGAGGAGGAAGGTCGGTTCTAGGGATGGTTGGGCCTGGTCACAGGGACTGTCTTGTTTCTGGCATTGATTTGATGAATGTTCTTGCCTCAGACCTCAGGGAGCTTTCCCTGCCCTTGAGTTTAGTAATGAGTCTGTTTTCAGTTCCTAGGAGACTGTATGACACACACATGCACACACACTCCTCTTGAGCAAGAAGAGGGTCCATCTCATTCCTCATGCTCTCACCAACACGCTGCCTTAGCACAGGGCATTTAGCCCGGCTACCTGCTCACAGAGTGGCTCACCCACGTCCCCTGAGAGTGGTGAGGCACAGCCGGGCACGAAGGACTCACACTCTTTCCTCCTTGCAGGTGTTCTGCTTCTCTGTGGGTGAACATCGTTGCAGTGAACACAGCCAAGTTGGTGACCTACACGTATGGGCTTAGCTTTAGTAAACCCATCCAAATCAGCAGCCTTAAATACTCATTTTGGCATAAGCATTTCTGTAGTATTTTATATGAGTGGGGTGGGGGCAGTGGCTAATTTGGAGTATTTTTGTTTGGTGTCCAAGTGCTACTTGTGTACCCATAGATCACATGTATTTTCTCAAAGGGACATTATCATATGCTTAAGAAAATTAGATGTTATCCTGTCTTTATTGGTAAATGCAAACAAACAAACAAACAAAAAACAACCTAAGAAATGGGCCTCTTAGCCCAGGAGAAATTTAGATGGAGAAACAGAAATGTTCTTATAACAATGTGACTAAAGGCTAAGTAAGACTCACTGACTTTTTCAAGAAGAATGGCTAATTTTGCAATGTAGAATATTCAAAGCTGAAAGGTGTTGCCCCAGGCAATATTTAATGTTTTCTGTTAAAAAAAATTTCTCTTACTACAATGCAATATATATTCATTATAAAAAATTAGAAAATAGAGGCAACTCTTGATTTTTTTTCTGAGACTCTTCCAGGTTCATCAAGAGAACCTAACCTCAGAGCTATTTTTGGAAATGATAACCAAAGATTGTAGCTTCTTCAGGAACATTTTGCTGGCCCAGTGCACCTGTCTGGAACTTTACAATAAAGTGTATCTGTTTACATAGGCCCTTTGACACCCCATGGCCTGTATCCTCTGAAATGTACAGCCCTGACCTATCCATGTGAGTTCAGCCTAGTCTATAAGGAGGAGTCTTTGGCATGATGATGCCTAGTCCACAAAGAAATGATCTCTTCTTAGAAGACATACCAACATTTCTCTAAGTACCTACTTCTGTTTCCTGGCAGTGCACTGCCTGCCATCGTTTTTCTTTATTTTCAGTAGCCACTGAACAGGAGTGAATCATTTCTGTGGATTTTCTCATTTTGTGTCCTTTGATTTATCCCCCACATGCAGCTCCCACTTTGTTTAGGACTGGAAGAGATTTATCTTGTTTGAAGAGGAATGCCTCTGTTTGTTTCTCTGAGACAATTAGAAAAGCCAACCCGTTTTTGTTGAAATAACAGGGATGTGGTAATTCTGTGAGTGTGGACTCAAGTGATTTTGAATCTTTGCACCTCTAGTGTCTTTCACAGTATTTAGCACATAGTAGGTGCTCAAACAGGGCTAATTGAATTAAACACTAACTCAAACTTACTGGTTTATTTCCTTGTACAGAGCTGTCACACTGCATAATTCCAGGGACACCTTACCCCGACCCTGCCCACTGTGTGTCTGAATGCAGCAGCCTTGTCTAGAAGCGACAGTCAGTTGCAGGGATGAGATATGAATAACTTCCTGATTCTTGGTTTGGTCTCCAGTATCTGCAGTGGCACTGAGTTGGAGTGTCCAGAAGCTGCTCGTATTCTCCCACCGTCCACACTGGTGGACCCAGCTGTCTCTGTGAGCCTCAGAGCATTGTTTTTGCTCGAGCTCACCCTGCATGGGTACATCCCAGTCCATGCCAGCACAGCCTCCACTTCATATCGTTCTGCTCCACCCATTCACGTCTACTTTCTCTGTGATCTTCCTCTGAAAAATTCATAAGGATCTCTGCAGGTGCCTGCTTGTGTGTGGGTTTCTGCTCAGAACCAGCCATGTGTGAAACTCCTTGATAGTGAAGCCTTATCTTACCTAGTGATTTCCCTATCAGAGGAGTTACTTTCAAATTTCGGTTTCCTCTCGCCTGCATATCAAGCTTAACTGAGAAGCCCCAGACCATTAAACAGGAGGAGTGCGAGGAGACACTAGTAACTAAACAACTTGCAGGCTTATTTCATGTTTATGAATAGTCTCTTGAAACAAGGGTTAATATAACTCACTAGCAGATGTACAGTTGTTGGTAATGTATTTTAATGATGAATTTCCTCTGTAGATGTCCAGCCGTTTTTTACAGAAGTAGCATATTTTGTATCATTATTATGATCTCATAGATAAAATAAAATGTATATGAAATTCCCGTTGACTTTAGATGGCCAGTTGTTGTCAGGTTCCACTGTGACATCCATGACAGATATCTGTTGTAGTTCCTGTAGATCATCAGTCTATGGGTTAGGGGTTCTGGCCCCCATCATTCAAGATTATCTCCTTGAGGACAAGGACAGCCTCTTCCTGGAAACATTCCCAGTGATGATAGTTATGCCAGAACATTACTCTGTTCAATAAGTATTTGTTGATTCAATAAATACATCAAAAGTCTTAAGCTGGTGGGCCGGAACACCTTTGGGTGGTTAAATAGGAAGATACCGTGGGTTCAGGGGTTATAGTACTGAGACTCTTCAGCATTTAATATAGTGGGAGAATCAGAGGGAAGGCATAAAGGGCACATTGCCTCTCAGTTGACCAAAAGGGAGAAGAAATCATGATATTAGTAAGCATTAAAAGATGTGCAAGCAGCTACATAAATAGCTGCATGAGTTACTGGTTGTGTTAGTTTTGTTTATTTCCTCCTCCTGTCAAAAGGAGAACTGTGAGCACCAGTTTGGGCAGGATTCACCACCAGTTTCTGAACATAAGCAACTGAGCACCAGGGAGTAGTGATGATCAGGGACCATGGACAGTCACAGAGGTTGCTCAGGTCCCCTTATTTGCCCAGAATGGTGTATTAAATTAGGCTGAGAAAGTAGATTAGTATATGAATTCTAAGCTATGAAGAAAGGTGGTGGCTCAGATCCTGGAGCTTCAGGTACTGGAGACAAGGAACAACCAAGCTAGTATGGACCGCATCAGCACACACACCCATGGGAAATGCTTTTTACCATTCCACGCTACCTCAGGGCTATCCTTTTGCCACTCGCTCTTCTGCATTATCTCTATTAAGGCTCCACGAAGCAGCTCTTTCTCTCGCATCCCTGTCAGGCCAGCATAGCCCCCGTCTCCTAGGAGACACACTCGCTATTCTGCAAGCAGGTACCTCAGTTTGATGCAGGCAGCCTGGTGTGTACAGTGCTGTCCTGGAAACAAAACCACCTATAAGGAAGGACCCTTCCCGATGAGTTACTATGGGACTCTGGGAAAGTTCTGTCACTCCTTCTGGCTTCACATCCATCTCAGTTGCAGAAAATAACCTCTTTATTGTCCTTAAAATAAGGTGGTACCTGCCAAAGACCCAGATCTTTGAGGAAAGATGTTCTGGAAGATGATAGTGAGGCAGGGTTATCGTGATGAAAAATGGGCCCATTATCTTGTGTAAGGTGCAAAGTCTGTTGTTAATGCTTGAAAACTTGGCTTCATTTCTCCTCAATACCTAGCTGAATGAACTCATCATACAAAGATGTGAGAATTGAACATGTATCTGAGAACATGTATCCCTTTAAGACAATGGAGGTCTAGTCTGGTGATAAGTTTAATTTGGAAAAAAAGAGATATTTTTTTGTATATTATTTTATCTGGGATATAAAAAGGGAACAGATAGATTTATACTTTATCTTTAAGTGTTCCAAATTATGTGTGACAGCTTTTCAAAAAGCTGAACTCTTAAGGCAAAAAATACACTTTTCACATATATGTGATTTGACAGCATTCTTGGCCTGGGATTGTAGAAGATCTGTCATTTATTGCTGTGATTCACCAGTTATGATCATTTGTTCAGTGGCCTTCATTGTACATTACCAAAACAAAATTAAGGGAAAACAACATTCTCATTATGCAACTATGTAACTTTTATGTGTATTAATCCTCCCAGGGAGGAATCAATGTCCACTTTTGAACGAGAGTACTAATCACTGTGACCTACTCTCAAACACTGCTGGGAGAAAATATTTTCAGTTTTTCTAAGGGACTCACCTCATTACCTCAGCAGGTTAGATCTCTTTATACACCTCCCCTACATCAGCAGGATTTTGGGGTGCTTGTGTGGATTTACAGGAATGTGGCATCTGCTTCAGAGTCTAATGGTCACATAAAAGAGATTTTAAATGCCCCTTCATGCAATTGTTATTGAACCACCTCTAAGCAACAACTCAATGACCCTCTGAGTATGTTTTCCAGTGTCCTAGGTATTTTGGAGGATCAGAATCCACTCTGGAGGTGCCAGAGCTGGTGTAGGGACAGCAGCCCTTTTAGGCCTGGCTTCCTTTCTGTTGACGAGGTCTCATCTGCATCCATCCATGTTTTTGTTGTCAGACAGAGCAGCCTTAGTTTGAGCAGAGTTCACCATAATAGTAGAGACCAATATGATCCTATTTCGTACCGTGAAGATTTATCTTCCTTGTTCTCACCTATTCTTTCCTTGAATACAGTGTACGGACTCAGAGATTTTGTTTTTCCTACTTTTCCCCCTATGATGTAAAAAAATATCTGTCTCCTCTTCTTGCTTGTGACATCCTTATGCACCATAATATTTACCATTATGGAGTATGGCATGTGTTTACATTAATTTATATACAAACGGCTATGTTTAAGCTGGAAGAAGAGAAATCCAATGGGTAAGGGTCTTTACTACAGTCACAGAGGAGTTCTAAAACCTCTCCTGACAAAACAGGGCAAATAAAACACGCAATGACATCTTGATCCCCTCTATATTCCCTAATTGTGTCGCTGTTGTGATGTCGATATCGATGGTGTGGCAGTAACACTCATTCTCAGCACTACTGAGAACTATCCATGGTGCTGATAAGCTTACACTAAAACTATTCTTGAACAGGAACACAGCCTCAGATGGAATGAAACCTTTTGCTCCTTGAACTGAAAACCAGATTCCCATGGCCGAGTTTTGCCATACTGAAAGAAGTAGTGAATTGAGGATAATTATTTTACTGGTTTGACTAAAATAATGGTTTTAGCTTTTAGTACAATCATATTTTGGGCCTAGGTTCTCTTGGTCTCAGCTACTGGGAGAGTTTCTCACTTCTGGGCTGTTTTTAGTAGACACAGCTCATGTTTGCATCTTCCCTTTCTTGCAGCTGCCCCAGAGGATCACAGAGAGCACACAGGGAATTGACAATTATTTTTAATGAGAGGTGTGTTCTCATTCTGAATTCTCTGCACTGCTTATTTGGTAGAATCGGGGTTTGGGATGTGCTGCTGGTGCTGTTTGCATTGACACTGAATTTCATAATCACTTTCTGGCAGTAACAAATGGGTTTTAGTTTTGAGTTTTATTTCAGAAGCATGCCTTATTTTGCTAAGCAAACCAACTCCTTGTGACATTTGAGGGAAACACAAGCCCTCTAATATTTGTATTTGCTTTGAATGAAGGTGAAAAACATGGTAAGGTGCAAAGGGGTTAAAAAGCCAAATTTCTTCAACTTCTCTTTTCCTGAAACTCAGATGCATGGGTTTGAAGGTATCCTGGATTCATAGGCTACTTGTGCTCTAGAGATTCTCAGAACAGAAAGGAAGACTTTCTTTTTTTATTTTATTTTTTATTACCTTATTAAATCATTTTTTATTGTTGTTCTTTTACAGTTGTCCCAAAGGAAGGCTTTCTTTTCCACCCACATAGTTGTCCTACTTTGATACCAGCACCAGGATCAAAAGTGACATTCAATTTTATATATATTTATGACTCATCACTGGGCCCTCAGAGGGCTAACAGTGGGAGAAAACAAACATGGCATAAATAATTGCCCATGTACTAAGGATGCCATGTAAGTGAAGAGTGAAGCTGTATATTTGAATCCGAAATGTTAGTCATAACAATATAGATACCATTGTAAGAATTATGTCCTGGTAATTTTGTTTTTCTTATCAACTGAAAATTATTACATAAGTATTGGATGGCGCATGTTACCCATGCATATTATAGTCTCTGTTATTAGATAGATATCTGTAAGACACATGAAAATTAAAAAGGGTTAAGTCTCCCAAAACTATTACGTTTTAAATCTTGACCTCACATCCACTGTTATTATATTCTCAAGTGGCAGCAGGCAATAGTCGGGTGGGAGAAAGAATAACTACATCACTTGGGATTTAATAACGCCCACCTTTTCAAAATGACAGCTTCATAATAACTTGGTAAAACATTTAATTTTTTTTATTTTCTGTGCAACAGTAAGCCAGAAGAATTGATACAAAAATATATTACCATGGCAGAAAGCTCACCTAATGAGAATACCATTGTTATGATAAGAACTCATAGGTAGCACTTGGTGGCGATACTGTGTACTGCAAATATACATTATTACATATTGGTTTATTTTTACAAAACACATTTTTGAGGTTCTCTTTTGGTTAGTGGTTTAAAATATGCAATTACTATAGTGTCTGAAGTTATTATAATCTCTAGATCTAGAAAAGATACATGCATATTTACTGAGCAAAAAAGTTTGGGACTTACTGAAGGAAACTAATATAAATGGATGAAGCAAATCAATGGATTCTGCTGGCAGCATTTCATACAAGCCAGAAATAACATGCTGCAATAGGATTAAGATTTCCAGTGGAGGGCTAAAATGTACTTGCAGGACCAAACACAGTCTGAATGGGCTAAATCCATTTTTTATTTCTACGTAGATCAAGGGAAAGAGGCTCACCAAGATGAGACTTGTTAAATATTCAAATTAGGACTAGATTTCAGTGCATATTGGCGGGAAAGTATGTTAGCAGGATTAGTAAAGCCTTTTACATTCCTCTGTGTTTATTGTCACTAAAAGAAGGAAAAAGAAAAGGAGGTGACACATGTCCTGCAGAATTGAATACATAGTGAAAAGTACTGTGACAACATTGCATTCACCCCTGTGAAGGCTGAAACATGAGCCTGGGGCAGCAGTGAACATGTGTATTGTGAGAAGTCACTTTTAAAAAGTTCTGCATTGTGCTGTAGTGCTTGGGGTCAGCAGGGACAGAGTGGATCACGCAGGGGTTGTGACTGCGGGGAGCGGCTGACTGCAGGGAGCATCCCGTAAAGTAAGAATGGTACGTAAATCAGAAAGAGGATGCTGTTCTGTTGTAGAATAGGGATCAAGGATGGAGAGGGGGCCTGGTCCCTGGTCTGTGACCTTCCTAAAAGGTTTAAGAGTCCTGGGCAGGGTGGGTCTGATCCTAGACTGGGCCAGGGGTGGGGGTTATCAGTGACTTGAGAGCAATGGCACTGGGAGAAAATAGTGAGGCCCCTGGAGGGGCCATGAGCAGGAGAAGGCTGGGATGACTCTGCCTCGGTGACATTCATCTGGCAAGTGCGAACAGGGGAGGTGAGTGACAGAAGAGCCCAGAGGAGCGGAGCCGTGTTGGGGGTGTGTGTTTTATTATTCCAGGTGAGAGAGGTGGAGCAGCCATGATAGGGGCGGAGAGGAAGATACGGATGCACAGTCAGAATAGTATTGACAGTGCTTGCCTTCTTTCAGTGTTGTGGGGCTCATGTGTGGAGAGGTTTATGACTTCAACCCGGGTAATGGGGAAGATCAGTGACCATGGTCAGGAACAGGGAGAGGAAGTTTGGGAGAAAAGCTGAAAGTTGTGGCGCTCAGGATTGTCTGTGGAACTTGTGGGGCCCAGTGTAAAGTTAAAATGTAAGGCCTGTTCAAAAACGTAGACTTCCCAGACAATGACAGCAGAGCACGGCCCTTCTAAACACGGGGTCCCGTGTGAGTGTGCAGGCTGATCACCCATGAAGTCGCCCCTGATTGAACTGGAGGTGCTGGAGTGTGTGTGGGCATCTCGCTCTTCCTGGCTCCTGTGCCCTGCCCCCGTGCCTGGGAGGGCCAGTGCGAAGGCTCCGAGCAGGCCTGCATGTGCTGGTGCCCATGCCGCGGGGTCAGGACAAGAGTCATAGCCTCCTTTGGGTGGAACTGTACCCATTCTGTCCTAGTTACTGGTGATGAGCTCTTTACCAACATGAGTACTTCCTCAGGGCGTGTGGGGAGCCAGAAGTCCTTGGATATTTGCCTCATTTGAAATTTGAATGAAAGCTATTAAAATCGAAGAGGCTTTAGAAGATTCCAGTCCTTTTGCCTTCCCCCCACACCAACGTCTTACTCCCTTCCAGGCATATTGCTTTAAGATTCCTTGGGCATTTCTGCATTGAGGGAAGAAGATACTAACCTTTTTTTGGGGGGGGGGGGGTTGTCGCTATGTTCGTGCCAGACACACAGTTCTAGAGAGTGTTTATGAATACTACCTTATTTAATCCTGGCATGTGGGCACTGTGACCTCCTTTTCCACATAAGAGAGCTGCGCTGTCTGTGGAGAGGCCAGAGGCTCTGAAACCTCGCAGCTCCCAGTGGCGGGGCCTTCTCTCCCTCGGCTGCTGCCCTCTTCGCTGGCAATGGAAACACAGGTAGTCAGGCTGCTCATGACTGTTTAAAAAGTTGTAGCAGAACTAATATTAACATTGCCTTCTTAGGGAGCACACTGGTTTTTGGATGCAGGGCCGAGGGGGAGGAGAGGAGAGGAAAGGAGAAGAGAGGAGGGGAGAGGCTGGGACTGTTCTGGGGTTAAAATTATGGTCAGGTGGTGCCCATCTCTGGCAGACTGGCCCAGGAGGGTCTGTTTTTGTCTCACTGGGCAGAAGTTCTTGGGCCTTTGTGTCAGTTGAGAAACTATTTTCCGTTTGTGGACTGTGACCAGCCAGCAGACTAGAGGGAGCCCCAGGGCCACTGGCCCAGCCAACATCCTGGGGTGAGAGTCTCCCTCATGGCTTCCTGGCTGCTCCAGTGCCCACAGTGCCCAGAGCAGGACCTGTGGAAGGAGGTGGTCGGGAGCTTGTGGAGAGAAGTGGGCATCTGCAAGGAAGGGGCTGTCACCCAGCTGACAACTCAGTAGAAGCCAGACCTCAGGCCAGATCCCTGCCGCACATCAGACCTTCCTCCGCAGGCCCCAGCTTTGCTGAGCAGGGGCCCCGCCTGGCCCGCAGGGGGAGTACTGGGAGGGGCTGGGAAGTGGAGCGGCCGCCCAGCTCAGGAGGTGTTGGTACAGTTGTCTGTTGAACCTGTGAATGTCAGAACAACAAAGAACCTGATTATTTTGGAATCTGAAACCTGTCATTGAATTGATTCTAAATTAGCAGTTCACATTGACTGATAGGAAGAATAGGTTTTTAAGTACTGTATGGTGCTGTTTGAAAACTCGAAGTTGAAGGAATCTCACAAGTAAAATTTAAAACACACAAAAAACACGCCTGATTGTTTTCACTCATACATTAACTTAGCTGTGTTTGGGTTCCCTGTGGTAGCCGTGCTGAGCAGGAAGGGGCCTACTGGGTCCCCGCTTCCCTGACCCAGGTACAGAGGGGCCCCGGTGGTCTCTGTAGGAGTTGGGGCATCTCAGGGGCTGCACTTCAGTGGAATTCTATGCAGTGTTTCTCGCCTGGGGGTCCTGAAGAAACTGTTAGGTTTCCGATCAAATGATGTTTGGAAGAAGGGGGCTGGGCACTGCCCGCCCTCAGAGCAGGTGCCTCTCCACCACACTGGCATGAGGTCGGGGGTACCAGGAAACTTGTATTCACATTTTCAACATTAGTACTTAAGGTCTGCATGATGTTAGAGACTGAATCCGTGTATCCAGGAAAACCAGGTATCAGGCCGCTGGGCTTTTGAGCATGACCAGATTCTATCACATGTTTCTGACCCGCCTAACAGAGGTGGGTTAAGTTTATTAGGAATTGTCTGCAGGCATACACCGACTCCTCGTCATTTCTCTAGCAGGTATGGGTGTTAGGCTCACAGATGCCGGAATGGGTGGGTAGGGGTGGGAATGCCACCAATGGACCTTCAATACCTGGTGAGGTGATGGCTGGGTGATGGTTCTGGGTGTCACCTATGGGGTGATTTCAAGGCTAAGACTCCATATGCCTGCCAAGCTTTGCTTATGTTATATATATATATCTGGGTGCTATGGATATAATGCAATATCAATTTATTTAAAAAACAATTCTGAATTATTAGTAGCTTTTTGTCACTGTTTACTTTTTAATTTTTTTTTTTTTTTATGTTTCAAGGAATTTCCTTGTACAAGCAAACAAAAAGCGCCGACCAGAGGACCACTGGTTTAGGGAAAAGCTGTCGCCCATGCCGCTGGGTTGTGGTCTGGCCTGTGGATGTGATGATAGGGTTCAGGAAGCTCCATGACATTCCTCCCGTGCAGACAGTCTTCTCCACGACAGGCAAGGAGGAGGCATCGTTTGTATTAGAAAACATTAAGAAAAATTAGGCAGACCTTTTGGTTCAAAACAGGCGTTCTGTTGATGTGAACCCCCTTACAAGAATTACTGCCACACGTACACCCCCGGGATATAAGCCAGGATGGATCACAACAGCTAAGAGGTGGAAGCTGCTCAGGTGCCTGTCATCAGAGGAAAGGATAAGCACAGTTCGGTCTGTGTGTATGTTAGAACAGTGTTCAGTCTTAGGAAGGAAGGAAGTCCCGACACAGGCTGCAACACGGATAAAACTTCAAGACCTGTGAAGTGAAAAAAGCCAGTCATTACAAAGACAGGTGCTGCACGGTTCTGCTCCTGTGAGGTGCCTGGAGGAGTCAAACTCATACAGACAGAACGTACAGTGGTGGGGGGAGGGGACGGAGGAGGGAGAACTGGCACTTATTGTTTCAGGGGCACACACAGAATTTCAGTTTTGGAAGGTGAAGAGTTCTGAGGACCTGCTGCTTCATAATGTGCATGCATGTAATACTGCTGAATCATACACTTAAAAATAGTTAAGATGGCAAATATGATGTACATTTGTTTTTTAGCCACATTGATTCAAACACCATCACCTTTTTCAGTCCCTAAACCATACTGCCCTGTGCCTGTCTGTCATCTCTTCCCTCCTCCTGCCACAGTCCCACTTTTCTCTCACTGAGCATCTCACACACTTCCTCCTGCGGGGCTGCCTCAGAATCCAGGTGAGTCTTCTTTGGGGATCTCTCGCCTGTGGCATCCTTTAGCAATCAAAGGGAAGGCTGCCTGTGTGTCTGGGCCTGCTGTGGTGGTGACTGCTGGTCACCACTGGGCGCCATCTATGATGTGTTTCCTCCTGGCCCAGTCTCTGTCCGGAGGTCCAAACTCCATGTCGTTTTCTGCGTCTGCATGGATGAGTCGTATCCCAGGGTTTGGTTTCCTTGCTGGGACTTTGCTGTTAATAAATTTATATGAGGTACAGCAGGAAAAAAGTCTTTGGGAACCTCCCTCTCCCCAAAAGATAACATGTAACTATTTTTCTGCTCGATTTGGGTTTTTACTGCTGATAAATACCTGGCACCGCTTTTTGCTGTGATACTTAAGTCTGGAGGGATATTGTGGAGCCTGCGTATACATAATTTAAGGTAGAACATAGAATTTTAGTTTTGGAAGGGATTTCTGAGTGTTTTTCTTTCACCCTCCTCATTTATTACAGAGGAGGAATTTAGGGGCCCTTACCAGGGAAGTGGTAATGGCAGAGCCAGAATGAGGCCTTAGTCCCAGTTTGTGCTGTGGACTCCTTGTATTCCTTGATGTACCCCCTTGGAATTTATAAAACTAGTTAGTGCCAGGTATTGAACGCCGTTCGTATCAGAGCATAATATATCTGTCGGCTTGAGTCTGTCAGTGGTGAGAAGTGGCTGTTCTCCACGTTTGCAGTCATCTGGGGGTTGCCTTCCCTTTACCCAGAAGATGTTCTTCTGATGCCATGTGCAGAAGTCATCTTATGAACTTAATGATTCCGAGGAGCTGGCCATTAGAGGACTACTGGATTAAATCATTTTGAAAATGGAAAACATCTATAACATGAAAAAAATTACCCTTGAATTAACCTTGGGAAATAATATTTGCACCCCTTTGACTCCCTCTTCCCTTTACACTCTCCGATGTGTGTGATGTTCTTCAGAGACCTCACAGGTTACTCCCTGTGTGGTTATAGGCCTCCTGACGCCCTTCTGCAGCCTCTGGCTCATGTCCAGCACTCAGGAGGGGCCCTTTAAGTGTGGCTGTAGCAAATTGAAGCAGCCCTTTCTCAGGGCTGATGGAAAAGTATGGTCACAAATAGAATGCAGCCTCCTTAAGCAATGCGAATAGTGTTTTATAACTAGACAGAATTAGCCCCACAAGGCTTTGTGATGAGTTGAGATTTGGTCTTGGTTCTAAAGAATGGGCAGAAAATTCATGAAGACAAATCTAGCAGAGGACAAACAGTCAACTTCGGAGGAAGGGAATATAGAGAGATGAGGGGAAAAGCAAGCTGTCCGGGGTGGAGGTGGGCCGCAAGTTTCCTTTTGTGCTGCTTATGGAACTCACAGTGAGCCCTGCCATCTGCCTCGCTCCCAGCACCTGTAGCAGTGAGCTTCTCGCTGGCCACTCTGTCTTGAAGCATCCTACCTGATACCTACAGTTGATTGATCCAAGCATGGGCTCCTGACCCAAACTGGGATGGTCAGAGCCAAATTCCTAGGAATTTGAACTAGGAACTGGGGGAGAAACTTGGGTCCCTGGGTCTGTCATGTGGGCTTAGGAGTTGGTGGGGGGGCATCTGGTACCTGCGGGAGGTGGGGAGGAGGAGGATGGTTAGCAGAAGGAGGGGAGAGAGATGAGAAGAAATGAGTGACTTTCCAGGCCCTGGGACCCAGGCCCATCCTAGGGCCAGGCTCCAGTCCTGCCTGCACACCCCCTTGGCACTCCTGTGGCTGCATCAGAGCACCTCCTTCTCCCTAGGTCTCCTCTGGGGTGGAGTGAAGCAGACTCTGCTACTTGCACCTAAGAGTGTTAAGGAATGGGGGAGCCTCTGAGAGAAGAGCTGGAGTTCCGGTGCATCTCACAAGCTTGTTGGAGAGGTCTGAATTTGATTTCCTTGGTGGCTAGGCTTAGTGGCTTGGTGCTAGTGTGCCTCGGTCAGTCTGTCGCCCCTGCTGTGGCTCAGTACCCTCAATCCGTGTGGACTCAGAACCATGAGAGGAGGTCATTGATTGGATGCTTACCTCTTTATTTGATGAACCTTGAATACCTACACTGCATTCTGCACTAGATGCCCGAGTCTAGTAGGAATGTGCAGGTGGAGCCCATGTGGCAAGTGCTCAGACAGAGGTGTGTGGAAGGCACTGGAGGATCTGTTGTGTCTGAGGGAGCAGGGAGGACCTCATGGAGAAGATAACATGGGAGTGGCAGCCATTGGCACTTGTCTGGTGGATGGTGGGAGCAGGTAGCAGGACTTGCGAGATAGGGAAGAGAATGATACCTTTGAGAAAGTGGGAAAGTCCATAGGCGATGTTTAAGAGAGACTGGGAGGTAATGTTCGTGCTCAGATGGGAGCTGGGTCATGAAGGTCCTTGTGAACTTGGCTGAGGCTCACCCTTCATAGGTAGGGTGACTTTACTTCTCAGTTTGCCTGAGATAGTCCCAGTTCATGCCTGTTAGCTTGGTGTAATTGTGAACAGTGGCTCTCGTTCACTCTACAAGTATCCAGGTTTGATAATAAATGTAATCTTATCCTACTTGTAGGTGATGAGATCCACTGCGGGATTTTATCGTCAGAGAGATGGCAAGGTTTCAGGTTGGGGAGATGATACAGGAGGCAGTGGAGAAGATGGCAGGGCGGGGAGCATGACTGGAGGCAAGGTGAGTGGTAATGAACTTCAGTAAGCAGCGGTAATGAAATTTGAGAAGAGTGTATTAATGGGAAAACCAGCACGAAGGTACAGACCATAGGACGTTGTGAACCTGTGGCTAGGGAGTGCTCTGTTAACTGAGTAAGAACAGGTGTGGTGGGGTGGTACCGATTTGGTTTAAACATATGGTTTAGGGAACGTGGGGCAGCCAGATAAAGAAGTCAGGTATGGAGCTGGAAATAATGGTCTGGGGTCCAGAAGAGAAGACTGGGCTTGACCCAGCCATTTGGGAGTCATTAGGCTGTGGGGTGATCTTTGAAGCCTTCAGTATGGATGCGACTGTCCAGGGAGAGAGTGTATTAAAGAAGAGGAAATCAGGACTAAGCTACAGGGATCCCAGAGTGTAAGGGGAAGGTGAGAAAAGATGAGTGTACAAAGGACACTGAGAAGGACTGCAGGAGAGGCAGGAGGAGATCTAAGGGCATGGTCAGAGTCGCTGGGATCATTCATGTAAGGTCTTGGATGACTGAGGGACCATACTGGGCACTTCATGTGGCTGACTCTTTAAACTTGCAACAGCCTCGCAGATGGGTGTCATTAGCCATGATTCATGGGTTCAGGGTTTAAATAATGTCCAAGGTTAGCTGTCCAACCAGAGTGGCAGATCTGCCTTTTGTTGAAGCCTGTGTTCTTTTCTATCTTGTGACACTGTGGTTGCAGTAGAGAGGAAGGCGCGGTGTTCAGAAAACCCTCCTCCTTCAGGTGACCTCAGCTACTTGGGCAGAAGCCAAGTTCAGGGAATTTGACCGCTGCACATGCAAGTCTGAGGGGTGCTACTGACCTCCTTTCTTGGCGGCCCATCCCCTCCCTGAGCAGGACCTGGATAAGGAGGCTGTTGAAAATGGAACATGGGAAACAATGCCAGTGATTTAATTGCATCATAAATTGTGGCCAGAAAAAGAGCCTAGCAACAAACTCATTTTCTGTTGGGCACAAGACACTGAGAACCTACTATAATTAGTTCTGTTTTTTTTTTTTTTTTTCTCATTGGCAAGTGCCTCTTTATTTTTTCTTCCTTGAGTGCACATGATGGATCAGCTTTTATCTAAGGTCCTAGTGTTAGAATTGTTTCACTGCATTAGGAAGTGCTTTTGGAGTCCTTAGTTTGTATGGTATGATTACACACCCATGCCTAACATTTTCTGAGCACCTACTGTGTGCAAAGTAATGTATTTGAGTATTGTATAACACTGGGGAACACAATTTTCATTGAGTTAGATCTGACACTTGTTTTTGACTAACTTTTGGTATCTGAATCAAAAAATGACCCCAGTTTTTCTCTATCATGTCATACCCTCCCTTTGTCCCAAAAATCATACAAAATGTACATACAAAGGAAAATAAAGAAAAAATTACCTGAATATACTGTTTATTTAGAGTTATTTTATTCATATAAAGGCTATAGTTACTGTAAGTCAAATTGTGTACAAGCAGTAAAGTTCTGCTACCAAACATACATATTAAGGTATTTTATCTTTTCATTGAGTTTGTTGAGTTCATTGAGCTTCCTCATTACTATTGTTTTGAATTCCATGTCTGATAGTTTGCTTGCTTCTATTTCATCTATCCCTCCTTCTGGGAATTCCCCCTTTCCTTTTGGTGGGGTGTTGTTTCTGTTTGGTGGGGTGTTATTCTGCCTCCCCATTTTGGGCACTGGTCTTGTTTCTGCTTCTTAGACTGATCTGCTTTTATTTTCTGACTTTGTGGTGTGACCTTCTTGTATACAGCTGAGCTGCTGCCTCCAGCTGACGCCATTTGGAGGGGAGCAGTCTGCTTAAGTGATTTCTCCAGTAGCACTGGGGATGATTCTGTACTGGGACCTAGTCTGCTGCTCTCCTTGCTCTTTCTCGACAGCCAGTGTCCAAAACTTATTACAAGGTGCCTCTAGTTCACTTCACTCTCCTTTGGCCTCAGCCTGGGGCAAGTGCACTCCCTCACGCAGGTCAGGGGCGGGTTGACCTGTTGCGCACTGGGGCAGGTGGGTCCAAGGCTCCTATTTTATCTTTTCAAATGACAAGCTAGGAAATACCAAAATGAGATACTTGAAACAGTCTCCTTCAGTTGGCAAAGCTTTAACAAATTGCTTCATGAGACCCAGTTTTATGTGCAGAGGTGGGAACATAATGTTCTTTCTGTCAAGAAGTGGCTCATGTAGACTGTTTGGATCACCAGGTTTGAGGTCAGATCTTGGAGGCCGATTCAACTCCACCCAGTGCTTCTCACGAGCTCTGCTGTCCCAATACACAGAAAACAGGGATACTTGCTGTATCCACGTTGCTGACCAAGAAGGAAGCAGACCATTTTAAGGTCAACACAGATGATTCAATTGTGCTTGTGATATTGCAACAGATTAATGACTCTCTTTATGTCTTTATATTCTTCATGAAAACAAACTGGCCAATTGGGGCTGCACCAAATAAACTGCCATTGTGGAGAAGGAC
The DNA here is from genome assembly GCF_987537825.1 of Furipterus horrens. Taxonomy (NCBI): domain Eukaryota; kingdom Metazoa; phylum Chordata; class Mammalia; order Chiroptera; family Furipteridae; genus Furipterus; species Furipterus horrens. Next base: position 76,232,248 of record NW_028327180.1, read on the forward strand.
ACACTTCAAGCTCCGCTTTGAGCTATTGATGAATAGTTGCTATTCAGTAGCATTCTAGATTGGAATTCCCAATTCCTCCTTTAAACCATGCATGTTATGGCAATACACAAAGCCACCGTCACTTTGAAAGTACTGCAGAAATGCACTTTCTCTTGATTGAAAGTAGGATGCCCTCTCTCCTTTTTCAAGCAAGTTTTTCTCATGCAGTCTCAATGCTAGGAGTTCTGAAGCCTTTTTGAATAGCCCCAAATCTCATGCCAAGTCATTCAACTCATGCTGATCAAATCCCTTACGAACTGAATTATCTTCAATTTCAAAATCTTCATAGTTGCCGTCACTTACTTCTTCACCATACTCCGTTTTTCAAAAGAGGGTAATTCAATGAAAACTGGCACTGAGGTTTCAGTTGAATGAGGCACTGGGCATATAGCTGATGGTAGACTAGGATACTCTATTTTACATTTATTTTTCTTGTTATATCCTGACGTTTTCACTACACAAAAGTAATAATCACTTGAATGATCTCTGGGCTCTCGCCAAACCATAGGTACACCAAATGCAATTTATCACATGTTCCCTTTGTCCACATCCATAAACTCTCAACACACTGCTTGCACACCTTGTGATGGGCCCAAGACTTATCTTGATTGCCAAGTTTTACTTTAAAATATGAAAAATAGGCTTGTTTGACAAATGCGCTGATGTTTGTCCTTTTACTGGGAATGGTGGAACTGCCATAGATATAACAAAACGATTCAGGGTTGTTTAGGCACTTACGATGAGAAATAGCAGAGGCAGACATGGCCTGAAGGAAAGGAAATAAGTACGTATGTAAATAAAAAAATAAATTCTGCTAACTCCTTGCATACAGACAAGAACTCGGACTACACTTTGGAATACGATTCACTATATAGATTGGCACACAACCTCTCACCACACTGTCTCATGTGTAACTGAATAGCCTAGACAAGTGTGAACCTCTCACTGGTCTCCAAGGTTGTCCCCCACCCCTCCCCACTTGAGGGAGGTTTGCTCTCAGCCAATAGGAGAGCACTAGTGCTTCCTTCGATCCAGGCTCGACCCAGCCTAGAGTGGTTGCATTAAGATAAGCTGTAGAGAAAATCTTGACATGATAGAAGAAAACTAACTGCAGTTTTGAAATCAGCATGCCTATTTAAGTCTAAAACAGCTGAAAAATTGAACTCTGTAGGAATTATGTTAAAAATTGTTCCCCTGTGTTATATTATTTACCTCCTGGCAAGGCTGTGTGAGTTAGGTAATATTACTCTTCATTTTGCTGTTGGAGAAGCTATACTGAAGACGTTAACGTGCCCCAGATCCATGGATAATAAGTGCTAAATGAGCGATCTGAATCCAACTTTCTCTTGACTGTCCCTGCCTATTCTCTAATCTTCCCTCATTTACTGTGGGCTGGTATCTCATCCAGGTAGTCTCCTTGGCCTGAATCTATTTTTTCTGGAGGGGGTGTTAAGTGTGACTATCCTTAAACACCCTAGCAAGGCTGTTTAAGAAGTAACTGGTTGAAGGATCCTGAAGAATTAAAGCACCTCAGGCAGAGGCCTTCCTCTCCTGCAGGAAGTAGCTGAAGCCTGGGGATTTAGTTGATGCCCCTGGAGTGGCAGACCGCAGTGTGCAGGAACATTATCAGGAAGTGAGCACTCCAGAACCACCCCCAGCAAAATCTTGTTCTTTTGCTTCTCTCGAGGTGACATGAGGCTGTTTCTGAGACTCAGGAAATTGTGATGCCATTGCGTAGCCTGTGGCCTTTAGGTGCAGCTGTAGGGGCCCTTCCTTCCTGCAGGGAGTGTGCTTTCTGGCTCTGCTGCTGGGAACTCTGCACCTGCTTAGCTGTGATAGGTAACTGCTCATCCCCGGAGACCTGGAGTGAGTATCCTTTTAAAAGCCAGTGTCTTAACACTTAGAAGCATTTCCTCTGTTTGAGGCCTCTTGCTTATGGATTTTCCTTTGTCGCCAGGGTGGCTCTGTGCTTTCTTGCTAACGATCCTCCAGGAGTCAATGACCCATGCACAGTGGATTGTCACTGCCGTCCATGCCGCATAAGACACAGCTGCTGGCCTTGTGTGACTGGAACCCGAGGTCAGAGCCTCTGAGGTGATTACAAAGCTGTGCTATTAGCTGCTTCCTCATTTCCTTCCTATACATGAGTCGCCCTGCAAACACACATTTGCTCACAGCCTGTGGTGAGCAGCGTTTTAAGCCTGGCAGGCGGCTGAGACTGCTGATTGGATTTATCTCACTAAGTAGTATGATTTGATAAAAGTTGGAATCACAGACTTTGGGAGCTGAAAAGAACCTTGGTTCAAGCCCTTTATCTTACAACTGAGAAAGGCTGAAGAAAGGAGGTAATTTCCTTGGCTATGTGTTGAGGAGACTCAGAGGCTAAAACAGAGGCAGCCCCCTGCCTCACACCCCTGATTCCCCTGGACTGCCACTTCAGATGTCTCTGTGGCAAACGCTTCCACGGCTTGTCCCGTGGGCAGAGAAAATGGAAAAAGGAGATTCTAAATAGTCGGAAAACTCTCATCAGCCTTCTGATAGACATTGGGCAGGGACCTTCTCAGACACTCTGATGTTGAGCATTTGATTTTGCCTCACTTATTTCTGTCCAGAATATATGTGACGAATGCAGAACCACTTTCAGTCAAGTGAACAAGGATCAGTTGTCACATTAGAAAACTCCCTTGCTCTTCAGGTTATTACAGAACTATTAGTGCCCTCTGACAGGCATGTAATAAATGAAGCCTCCTGAGTCTTGAATAGCAGTAATAAGTGCCTCATTTGCACCCGAGGATTCGCTTGCTCACTGAACAGGATCTGGGTCAATAGACATGATTTTCGTAAGACGTTTATCTTTCTTTTTCAATATTAGACAGACTTTTTTTTTCCTCTCTGGAAATTTCCTTTTGGGGCTGTACGCTTTAGGAAAAAAAAAAAAAAAACTGAAGGTTATAAGAATAAAACTGGGATCATCTTTAGGTATAAAAAATAAATTGTAACTTCCAGCGATCCAAAGCACTGCACCATTTTCATTTATGTCTGTACTTCACCATAATAAGGCTGAGATTCAAAATTCAATTCTGAGTTCTGTGAGGTGATTGCTCATGAGGAAAGGTGCAGACAGGCCTACTAGATGGCACTCAAGAGGATGGAGGGGCATTTAAAAAGATGGTGAAGTGCAAGTGTAGGAGTTAACCCATTACATATCATAAGATTCTGCATATGAGAGTCCCAGTTACCTGATCATTCCTATCCATCTTGATTTTGCTCCCTCCCTCCCTCCCTCCCCTCTTTCCCCATTCTTCCCTCTGTATGGTCTGAACTGTGTCTCCCCAAAATCCATATGTTGAAGCCCTAGCCCCAAAGCAACTGTGGAGATTGGGCTTTTAGAAGATAATTAAAATTAATTGAAGTCATAAGGGTGGGTCCTAATTCAATAACATTGGTGGAGTGAAAAGAAGAGGAAGAGCGATCTCTTTCTGTCTATGCTTCCCGGGAGTGCACAGTGAGAAGACAGTCACCTGCCAGCCTGGAAGTGTCTCACCAGAATCTGACCTTGCAGCACCCTGGGATTTCAGCCTCTAGAACTGGGTAATGCATTCACATCATTGAGAAAGAGTCTAAATGGGAAGTTTAATTCCCACCCCATCACCTATCCATCCCATTTCTACTGTGATCTCCGCAGGTAACCATTTTTATTAGTTTCTGTGTGTGCACGCACATGCATGCATGTGTGGGTCCTCCTTCCAGAGCTCTAGTGCAAGAATGAAAAGCAGAAATCATTGTCTATCTCACTCCCTTCAACGTTTTACAAGAAAAGGTAGTCAGCTGTAACACACTACCTTGTCTCTTGTTTTTTCTTTTTTTTTTTTCACAGTACATCTTGAATTTCCTTTTTGAAACGAGGGGAGTGTCCTCATTCTTTATTATCAATAAGTGCATGGTATCCCATCTTATGAACACACCATGATTTAACTAGGTAGCAAATCACGTTTCCTTTTTTCCCTCCACAGTGTATTATTCTCTGGTCCTCATGATTGTATTGCCTTTTAAAATTTGCTTGGTTTTCTACATATTTTTCACTAATTTAACCCCTGAACCTTTGCGAGTTACAAATACCCTCTGAAGATATCCAGATACACCTGGAATTCCCATCAGTTCCATTCTTCTGAGTGTATCTCTCCTGCAGTCATTGGACCATTGCCACTCTGGACTGGTTTCCTCCCAGGCCTGGGGCATAGCCATCGTCCTGACCTCTTGTTACTGTCACCTTGGAACTCACTCTTGGGTTATTTAGGAGAAGCTCCCAGGGGCTACTTGACTTTGGCTTACCCCTCCCTCATCTGTCTTTCCTGTGCCATCCTCCCACCCACAGTTAGTTAAGGTATTATACTGAAGTATTCCAATTCATCAGCAAGTCCTGCCATTGTATTTTTTAAATATAGTGTGTTAATCCAAAGAATATTTGGGATACACCTACTATTCTCCATCTCCCTATCACTGCTGTCAGGAGGATGCCAGGATCTCTTGCTGGGACTAGCGCAGAACCTCCTGACAGTATGTCTCCCTCTTTTTCTATTTCTCTCTTCGCCTCTCCCTCCCTTCCTCCTTTTTTTTTTTAAAGCTTATAATGTATTCAGCCTTGAAAAGGAAGGAAATCCTGACGCATGTGACAACATGGATAAACCTTGAGGACATTATGCTAAGTGAATCAAACCAGTCACAGAAGGGCAAACATGGTGTGGTTCCACCTACATGAGGTACCCAGAGCAGTCAGATTCAGAGAAGCTGAAAGTGGACGGGGGGATGCTGACGCTGGAAGGGAGGGGGAAGAGTTTCAGTTTTGCAAGAGAAAAAGATTCCAGAGATTGGGTGCACAACAATGTTAGTATATTTAACACTACTGAACTATACACTTAAAAATAGTTAGGGTGATAAAATTTATGCTATGTGTGTTTTACCACCACTTAAAAAATTTTATAATGGCTACAGGTTTTCTTTTAGGGGTGGTACTTGGCACAACTCTGTGCACCACCAACTATAGACGCGTGCACTTTAAAGGGGTGGGTTGTATGGCATGTGGATAGTATCTCAGTACAATTGTTATCTCTTCTATTTCAAACCACCTCTTCAATATCCATCAGGGATGACACCATCCTGACTCAATTCCAATACCAGAGTCATTCTGCTCAGGACTGAAGATCCCTAGGAAGACCTTGGCTTGGTTTTGCATACCCCTCAGCAGAGGGTAGAAGGTCAGGAGTCAGGAGTCATGAGGGCAGTGCACCATGGTGGACAGAACTACCAGCGGTAGTTGCATGAGTATTTTAAGGTGATTTATTTTCTTGAAAATAAAAAGTTGGTATTGAACACGAAAGAACCATCGTGGTGAGTCTGCTACATGGTCCAGAGAACCCGGTTTTTTAGCACCAGGGCTTTTGGACCCATTTGTCAGGCCTTGGAAAGATAAGCATAATCTTTTGTGATGTAGCATTAGAATTTGGGCATGTCATCTCAGACCCTCCTTGCTTGGTGTAGTTTACTTAGGAGTAAAATGTATAAAACACATAGGAATAACATAATGAGAATTGTTGTAGAATCCATATGAAGACAATCCCAGATGTTTAACTGACTGACATGGAAGAAAACAGGACTAAATGTAGAGTGTGCTGCCACTTTCAGTGTGATATGGATGTCAGTTCTTTCCAAATAATGCATCATTTCATCCCATTGCCAGCAACATCTCAGCTGGGATTTTCCTTCTTTCTTCCTCTTCTTCTGTTTTTTGGGAATGTGTCAAATTCTTCTCAAATTCTTGAAGAATAATCTGGCTGGAATCATCACGAAAATGATCATAATGATGTATAATCAGAGGAGATTTGCATTCCAGATATAAAATGTACTCAAACTATGCTGATTAAGAACATGTAGTTATTAGTGCAGAAACATACAATTGAATGGAACAGTATAGTCTTGAAAAAGAGCTTAATATGAAAGAGGGTTTAGTGCATGATGAAGGGAAAGGATAAATTATTTAATAAATTCTAAATTAACTTCAACCTTTCTCACTCAGTATACCAAAATAAATTGTGGTGCATTAAAGGGTTAAATGCAAAACAAATAAATAACAAATAAACATAACATCATAACAAATAAAAAGTAGGAAAGATTGTAGATGATTCTGAAATTAGGGGAGTCAACAGAAAGAAAATTTTAAAGGAGGAAGATGACTGATTATATGAGATTAACTTCTCCAAAAGTCAAAAAACTTACCCAAGAAGGTAAGATGCTGGTAAAAATTGAAAAAGCATGCAACAAAAGGTTAATTTTGTTAATATATATCTAAATGAGAATGCTGAAACCCTAGAAGGAAAATTAGTAAAGGATGTAAGCAGGCAATTAACAGCTAATTCATTAGCTAATAGATAGCTAATAATAAAAAAAAAGCACCCAACCTTTTCAACACCTCTGTCCTTGTTTAAAGAAATACATTTTATATGATGGTCTGTATGTGTTCATTAAGAGAATCTTGTCTTTACAGAACCTTTACAATCCTATTGTTAATTGTAATGTTAATTTGAAAACGGGATAAAGTAATATATCAAAATTTGTAAAACAAAGAGAAACATACAGAAAAAATTAGTAAGGCATTCACTGAACATTGAATAACGTTGTTGGAAAGAAAAAATAGTTCTCCATTTGGGCTTTTCATTAGACCATTGGTAGAAATGCAGATTGGTAAAATTTTGAGTTAAAGCAATTTGGCTGGTCTTATTAGAAGCCTTAAATTGTCAATGAACAACATCCCAGGAGTTTCTTTCTCAGAATCACTCAGAAGGAATTAATCAGAGAGTTAGATATGGGTTAAACTACGAGGATGTGAGCCAGTTTATTGATGAAAGTTTTAAACTTGGGAACAAACTATAAATTCAGAAATAGGGTATTATTTAGAAAAATCATAATAAATGTTCTTGATACAGTCGTCGGCAGCCGTCCGTCTCGAGAGACGATGGTGTAGCTTCTTAAGAGTCTATCTGCACAGCCGAGAATGGCTGTGCAGTCCGACTCGGGAGTGACACGGTATCTGTCTCCTCCCGTGTTGAATCGACATCTTGTGATGACGCTGGAGTGTCCTCTCCAGTGAAGCTGAAGCTACAGAGCCTGGGCAGGGTGATATGGAGGGTCTGCTGTTGCCCATGCAGTGTTTAGTGATAAAACGGATGTAGGATTATAACATGGTCACATTGTGATAGAAGATATGTATGCTTAAAAAATACATTGGAAGGAAAGAGACCAAAATGTTAATTGTGATTGAATGTGGTTGGTGGGATTGTTGGCAGTTTTAACTTGCTTTTCTTTTTTGTACATTTATGTTTTCTATATTTTCTTATTTGAGCACTTACTAGTTTTATAATTAGAATCTTGTCCCCATGGAACACTTAGTATTTAAACAAGCAATTCATTGATATTTCAGGAATTCTAGAACTTCTTGAGGCTATTAATATTTGACTGTTAATACTTTTAAGAAATTGAGGCGAGAATTCTTTTTCTCAAGCACTTAAGGATTTGTACCTACCTCATTGAGATCTGATATTGTTTGGATGTAAGACCTGAAAGGTAAGTAGCGAGGGAGTTTCCATTTATCCTGGAGATCTATTGAAGATCATTGGAATGGAGGATGTGTTTTAGGAGTTGAAGTAAATTCTATTGTGATGAACTGAAGATCAATATAGAGATGTCTCTTTTTTTTCAAATGATGGTTGAGGAAGAAAGATAGATCATTATTCACTGCCTATTTGGAGGCTGTTCACGAACTGCTTTTGAAAACCAGTGCACGGTTCAACAACTTTTCTTCAGATGGCCAGTTTTGGTGGATCTATTTAATTAGATTCCAGCGTGGCATCTGTAGCCCCAGTAAATTCGGATAATTAAGTGTCATGATTTCTTGTGTGTTATAAATGTCACTAAAATTGCTGTTGCAGAACAGATAATTTCTTTGGTAATTGCAATTCTTGTCATGAATTGTTTCATCACTTATAGCGATTAGAACTTTGAAATAATTTCTTAAAATTGGACTCAATTAAATAATTTGTTTTTTTGCATTGGATCTCCTTATTCATTTTCCTTCCCCCTCCCCCCACCCAATTATTTGTGCTAGTTTACTTGCCTTCAATATAGAGGATATGGACAGATTTTCTTAAGGAGCCAGATGACCGGATTTGGGGTTGTGTGAGGAGGAGGGTGAGCCAGTGCTCCTTTAAGAAGGGAAGGCCTATCTGTCTGGTGGGTAGACCCCATCTGGAAGCATGTATGATGAAGGTTTGGCGGTGGCTAGGACTGGCCTCTGGAGTCACCAGTAACTGAAGGCCTTTGGAAGAAGCTCAGGTAATAGCAGCATGTAGGAGATGGTCTTGGCAGCCGAGTGGGTCCTGCCTACCCCAATAACCAGTGATAGCCATTTGGAAGACCTCTTAGGTGCTGCTGACCACTTGGTGAATTGTCACTTTTTGAGAACTTGTGCTTAGAACAGTCTTGGGTGCTGTGAATTCAGACACACATCTTTATCTCCTGCCCTCCTTTATGAAATAAAAATACGACTTCCTTGCCTGGTGCGTAGGACTTCATCTGGCTCTCATCTTTCCTGCTCATCCCAATGCACAATTCCTCCACCCAGATGAGATGCTTTGCCATCTCAGCCCACATTGTGGTTATTACCAGCTGGAAAGATCTTTAAAATGCCTTGTGTTTCAGCAATAAACGTTCTGGTTCTTCAAGTCCAGGTCCAGTGCCATCTCTTCTTCGGAGCATTTTTCATATCCCAAAGCCAAGGCTAGGAATGGCATATGGGTTCCATCAGTAACCGAAGGCCTTTTGAGGTGTTTGTCTAAAGACACTGCATTGTTTCTACCTCTCTCTGGGGAAGGTGTTAGTGTTCTTCCTTGCACTGTGGCTATTTTTTCCTCTCTCAGGGCAGAGAGCCATTTGATTCATCTCTGGTTTCATAGAAAAGCAATCATAACCTCTTGCTGCACTAATGAAATATCTTTTAGGTATGTGGATCTGGGACAGAGCCATGGTGGGGCAAACATTGTAGGACTTGACCCAGGGTGGTGGTCAGCCTGACAACCTATGAATTCTTTAAGAAAGTTTTCTTATTTAATTTCTAAAATTGTCTTTTAGTCCCTGACAGGCGTGGCTTAGTTGGTTGAGCATCATCCTGCAAAGCAAAAGGTCACCAGTTTGATTCCTCGTCAAGGCACATACCTGGGTTGTGGGCCAGGTCCCCTGTTGGGGGTGTGTGAGAGGTAACCAATCCATGTTTCTCCCACACATCAATGTTTCTCTCCCTCTCTTTCACCCTCCCTTCCCCTCATTATAAAATAAATAAATAAATAAAAATTTTAATTTATTATTTTATACTTTTATTTAAAATTATTGTTTAAAATTGTGTTAAAATATATATAGCATAAAATTACCATTTTAATCATTTTTAAGTATGCTGTTTAGAGACATTAAATATAGTCACATTAGGAGAAAGCATCATCACCATCCATTTCCAGAATTTTTTATCTTGTTTTCTTCTCCACTCAGCCCCATGATAACCACTATTCTACTTTCTGTCTCTTATCAGTTTGCTCTAAGTATCTCTGATGAATAGAATCATATGGTTTTTGTCCTTTTATGAATGCCTTATTTCACTCAGTATAATGTCTTCGAGGTTCATCTGTGCTGTAGCACGTGTCAGAATTTCCTTCCTTTTTAAAGCTGAATAATATTCCATTGTAATCCACCACATTGTGTTTATCCAGTTATCCATTAATGGACACTTTGGTTGCTTCCACCTCTGGCTGTTGTGAATTATGCTGCTATGAGCATGGTGTGCAAATACTTTTTGAGTTCTGCTTTCCATCCTTTTGGTTATATACCTAGAAGTGGAATTGCTGGATCAAATGGTAATTTCATGTTTAATTTTTTGAGGAACCACTATAGAGGCTGTACCCTTTTAAAATTATTGCCAACATGGGTAGTATTTTCATTTCATAGATGATGGAAACAACTCCAAGGAATTATATTACTTGTACAGGCCCATGTGGCCAATGAGTGATGGGCTGGAACATCAACCCAAGTGTGTCTAGTTCAAAGGCATGTACTAAGCCATGCCCTGAACTATGTATTCCAGACTGTGTGGCTGCACGGAACAGAAAACCTCTCCTGCAAAGGTTTAAACATCAGGGCTTGGTTTTTCTTACTTAATAAATAGTCTGAAGGGATATAGTTGCTGCATTGTCTCAGCGGCTCAACAGTATCAACAAGAACATCTTTGGGTCTTTCCCTTCCGACTTGCTCACTGCCTCCTGTTTGCAAGGGGGCTGTTACAGCTCCAAGCGCCACGTGTATGTGATGTGAAGACAGAAAAAACAGGGCCAAGCCAGCTGGAACTGTCTTTTCTTAAAATTAAAGCAAAAGCTTTCCTAGAAGCCCTGGGGCAGATTCCTACAGACATTGCGGTGTCTGGAACTAGGCTGTGCAATGACCCCTCCGTGAAAGGGAGGCTGGCAAATGGCTGGCTGCTCAGCATCTGTCCTGAGAGGCAGTAAGGGAAGGGCGTTTGCAGTGGCCTGTGCACATCCGCCCAGCAGTCTGCCATGCTGCAGCTCGCGCGAGGAAGCCATGATTTGCTCCTCCCTCGTCTGAATTCTACAGCCCAAATGAGGGCAGTTTAGCTCCTCTGCCTGATTTTAACTGGAAACAAATTTTACATCAAGTTCTTCTCAGACCAAGGAAGGCATATACAATAATAATAAAAATACCGGGAAAGATGGATAAAGGCTTAAGTGAAATTACTGGGAGATTGTAAAATGCCATACAAATGTACTTCACTCAACTATGAGCTTCCTGGAGAGGAGGCTGTCTCTCATCAGTGCTGAATCCCCAGAGTCTAGCTGAGGGCTGGAAACGTCGTGGACAAAAAAATAGGTGATTATGGAACTGGCTGAAACATCATTTTAACCGGCTAGCGGTGGAAAAGCTCCCAGGACACCCGACTTGCCTGCACAAAGCTGCGGCTCTCTGGGCATTGACTGAGTATGGGCTGGGAAGATGAATTGTCTCTTGGCCCACATGATGCTATGAGTACATTCAAATCACAATTTAAATTTCTCATAAATACGTGGCTGGCAGAAATCAGTTAGCCGGCAGTGCCGCCTTTTAAAGATGGATTACCTGCCAGGAGCCTCTGTGTGCCCGCTGTTGAACACACGTCTGCGTGGTAAGATCGGTATCATGAGTTTATCACCTTCATCGAACACTGTTTGTTACTGCCTGAGGGAGAACAGTGACTGCTCATTATGAAGTGTGTTGCTGCTTTCCCGAAGCCTTGGCCTGATGAGGGTGAGTGCACGGGAACTGAACACATGTCACAAGCTGTCCTAGGAACAGCTACATCTCAAATAAGGTCATAGGCACATGGCCCTACGCAGATCACAGTATACGTGTTGCCACGTTTAATTTACACACCAACCTTGGGCGGTTTAAGTGGCAAATCCAGGATTTGAAGGTAGCTCTTTGGTCTCTGTAGTTTAGGTTTGATTCTCTTCTTTGGACTGTGGTTTAACTGATCGCTTGGGGTGTGACTTAGGTGTCATTATGCGCTACGGACTGAGCTGTGGATTGAGTAGAAGGTTTAAACCTCTGATCTAAGATGGCAAGACTTTAGGAAAGCTCCTTTCCCTTTCTGGGCCTCAGTTGCTTCATCTCTTCCACGGGAAGGCTGACTGACGAGGCCACATCAGACTTACTGAGTGCCTGCTGTATGTGGGGTGCGCTGGGCACCGAGGATACAGCATGAACAAGCTGAGCTAGCTCTTGCCTTTGCGGAGCTTACGTTCTAACAGAGGAGACAGCCATTACACAAATAATTACCCAAGCAAGTATTTAATTACAGTTGTAATAAGTGCTACAAAGGAGAAGTGCAATATAATGGTGTTTTACCTATTTTACCTACATATTATTATTTACTTTTACTTATATAGCATTTTTTTGCATGCATTGTGTTCAAAGCACAATAAAACATGTGTAATGAGAGAACTGATGTAATGAGGATGGGGCTAGGGTGGCTAGAAAGGCTTCACTGTGAAAGCTGTGCCTCAGAGATGAAGGATAGTGTGAGCGAAGAAAAACGAGGTGGGAGCACAGTCATAAACTATTCCCAGAGACAGAGCAGTTTGAGGAAGCTCCCTGCAACATTTCAGGAACTGAAAGGAGGAGCCCAGTCTGTAGGAACAGAATGAGTGAATAAGAGAAGAGCAGAAGGACTGCAGGAAAGGCAGGACTAGATCATTACAGCGTTGTGAGTGCCATATGGAGATTCTGTATTTATTCTAAGAATAAAAGGAAACCATCCCAGGTTTTAAGTTGAGCCATGGTCACATGCAGACTTTTAAAAGACCATTATTGTTGCACTCTAGAAAAAAGGTTGGAGGGGAGCAAGAGTGGCTATTCCACCTCTAGGACAGAGGGTATTTCATAATCGGTGTGAGAGATTTGCAACTGGCTTGAATTATGGTGGCAACAGCAGGGAAGGAGGGAAGTTGAAGGGCTGGAGAGAGGTTCAGGAGGTAGACTCAACAGGATTTGGTGCTTTACTTCAAGGTGAGGGAATTTAGAGATTAAGAGGTATTGAGACAATTCTTACAATTCTGACTGGTCATCTAATCAGGGGTGGGGGCTGGTAGGCTAGGGGCCAGTGAGGAGAGCCAGCAGGAGAGAAGCAGGGCTGGTGGCGGCGGGACACCGAGGGGAAGACTTCATAGCTAACAAATGGGTTACTTCTTTTTAGTGCATTTAAGGGAGAGCAAAACTCTCTGTCAGTGAACAGACAGGGAAAGATGCAGAATGAAGATGGTGTCGCAAACAGAGTTAAGGTATCTTAGATCCCATGAATCCCAATAAACCATGAGTCAGTCCAGGGAACTTGAGAGAATTGTATGGAAGGACTGGTTCCATGTGGCCTCCTCACCTCCTAATTGGCTCCCTACCTGCCTTATCTCTGGTATGACTTTCCTCGTGAACACAGATGGGATTGATTGTGTCTTAGAATCCTCTTGCTTAACACCTCAGAAGGCACTGGTTACCTACAGGACCCAACCTGCCTCCTCAGCTTCCCTCTTACCACTGACCTCCCCATGTTCTACCTCACCCACATGTGCTAACCCATTTGTCAGCTGAATTCAGCCCAGGTATTAAGAGAGTGGTGTGTCTGGTGGTCCCAGAGAGTGGAGTGTGCTGAGGTGATGGCTTGTCTTGTCTATAGAAGGCCCTAAAATGGATAGAAGTGGCAAACTTCCTGGTGCTACCGTGTGGGGGCGTTACTCCTGCACAGTGATGATTTAGAACATGGAACCCCTACCCTGGCCAGTCAGCAATGACTTGCTGACTACCCCTAAGAGTTGCCCTTTATGGAGGCCTAAGTTGTTTCTGGGTCCTGAGGTAGCGGGAGGTAGTAGTGAGACCATAGTTCTGAGACCCCTTGTTATGGTGGGCTCCTTTACCCACAGGGCAGCCGTGACTGCCAGCTCTGAACAGACCTTTGTGAAAGGGGGCGAAGGAGAGCTGGGCCCTCACCTGCAATCTTGGCTTCTACCTGCAGCCCTGGCACTGCTCATTAGTTTCTTCCAGAGTAAACTAAAGAAACTCAGCCTTGTTTTCCAGGGGACCCTGGGAGATTTGTGAGCACCATCACCCTGCCCACGCATGACAGGGCTTTCTCTCTGCTGCAGCAGTGAATAGTGTTTTGGTTAAGGGAATGCTGGCTGCTCTAAGCAATACCTCCCCACATCTCAGTGGGTTCAGGGAGGGCTCTGCTTCCCAGAGTCATGCAGGGACCCAGGCTATTGGAGTTTACTGTCTCTAACATGGGTTCACTGGTAAATGGTGAAATAGACAATAGGGAGAATACGTATCCACTTTTAATTGTTCAACCTGGAGGGGACACCATTACTCCTGCTTACTCTGTTAGTGAGGATTATTCCCATGATACAAAGGAGGCTGGGAAATGGAAGGCCTTGACTTGCGGCTGTTGCCCAGCAACACTTCTAGTCTGTGGAAGGGGAACACAAATCTTTCTTGGGCCGCCAGTTCTCTCTGCCACACACAGACATACTGTATGTAGTAAGTATACTTTCTGGGTTGGTGGCCTTGAAAGCCCTTGGAGCCTGTACCCTTCATAGAGATCCCAGCACTCTCAAGGTGTTGCTCAGTAGAGCGCAGCAGCAATGGGGAAGGATTATTTGTGAGCTTGTGTATTTTACTCCTAGGGATTCCTAGAAATTACTGGGAGATTTCTGGAAGTTGGGGGTCTTATGTCACGTTGGGGCATATACAGGGGAAAGGCCTATATCTTGATGAGGTTTGAGGAAATTCAGGTTACATGGAATAAGATGTTTCCAGTGAATAATTCTCACTACAAGAGATTATCTAAATTCTTTCAGTAGAGGTAACCTTTGGAATGTAGAAGAAGAACTCGTCAGGCTGCCATAGTTAGGAACAGCCCTTGAACACAGGATATTATTGTCTTGGCTCTCGTTCCTTAGGATGAGGCCAACTTCTGACTGGTGCCCTGGTCCCCTGGGAGGACCCACCCGCTCATTGCAGAGGGTCCTCTGTGGGTGGAGGGCTGGGTCTCGATCACAGATACTCCTGCTGTATGTGAATACATAAGTGCTGAGTTATAGATCAGTGTATGCCTGTTCAGAATGGCCGAGTTAATTCTCATGCTCATCTCTACTGTAAAACTGAGAACTAGAGCTAGCTGAGGTCACTTTTTGAAGCTCAGCGATAAAAAGCCCTTATTTATTTTGCAGAAGTCAGCTGCTTCCCAGGGAGTCTGCCACATCCGAGAGGAGTTCCTGAAAGGCTGTGCAGCAGAGTGGGTGTCCAGAATTCTCATTACCTCTCTCTGCATTTGAGAGCGAGTGGTCAATAATCTGTTACTGAATGAATTGTAGGTGATAGGTAAAAAGTTTATGCCATGGTATATAGAGATTAAAAACAATAAAACTACAATAATGACGATAGGTGTTGATCACTCACTATTGGTTAGGCAGTTGAACTGCACCGTACTTTGTAAACTAGGTCCTGTTGTCATCTATTTTATGGGTGCAGAACCTATGGCAATTTTTTGAGGTGGTAATGCGGAAATGTAGAAATGTGGCCAAGCCAATGTTGGAGCCCCAGATTTTGGGTCTAGTACCTGACTTCTGCGTAAGCACAGGGCTAGAATGAGTTGGTGGAAGACTAGAAACATGCCAGGAGCTAGGTTTTCTGATCCGCATCAGTTCAATGGCTTTGTTCATACTCTGGTTCTTCCAGCAGCATTGTTTTCCCCCAGAATTTACTCTTAAATAGAAGGGAAACATACACCCTAAAAGAGGTTTGAGGATTTGGGGAGTGTAATGTGAAGGAGCGATTGCAGGTAGGAAATGTCTTAGAAGTGCCTCTTTATAAAGTATTAACCAATTGTGTGAGTATTGCTTTCTGGTCCTCCATAATATAGCATGACTATTTTACTGTAAACACATTTTCTCCTTTCTAAATTTCCATGTAAAATCGATGCTCCAGGAAAAGACACACCATGTTATTTTGTGGTTTGCTATGCTTCCTGGCGAAATGCAGGGCACTGCTAGGGGTGAGCAGTTCCCAGCTTGAGAAGCTTTGAACACATACTTGCTAAACCAGAGGTTGCAGCTGTGTTATGAGCCTTCAGGAGCTGGGATGTGAGCATGGCGAGCCTCAGTACTCTGTAGTGCTGTGGTGTATTGTATTCATCTGCATTATGAGAGTTGCTGTTTTCTTCAGAAAAGGCAAACCATATTTCTTTTATTGTAGATGAATTTGGTCACAGAATTCCAGGTCATTCTCTTTTGTAGGGCAAATTGGGAACGATGTGGTGGCATGGATGGGGAGACAAACATGTGATCAGAAGATGTTATAAAGTGGGATGGCACTGTGTTGAATATTTCTGCTGTGTCTCCAGCATCAGAATCTTTTGCCATAGCAATGGCTTCATGGGACTCCAGAAAATAAACAACTAGGGAAGATCAATAAGTACATTAGTAATAAATGTGTCCCCACTAGGTAAAGCCATTCATTGTGCTAAGCCAAATCTTAAGTGTTAGTTTAAAATATTAACCTTGTGAAAGCATTGTAGAAATAGTCGATAGAATGGAGGAGCAGCCGAGAAATGTGATCTTTCATACTTATGAGTGTAGACAGATCCCTTGGTAAACTTTTAGAATAGAATGTCCATATTCATAACAGGGAAGACTTCATTTTAAAAATCAATTTTATTGGGGAATAATTTGCATGCAATAAAATGCACTCATTTTAAGTATACAGTTTTAGTTTTAACAAATGCATACACCCATATAAATATCACCACAATTAAGATTTAGATTGTTCCCACTACCATAAGTTTCCATTTCGAACACAGTTTCCCAGCTCCAGGAGACCCATTCTACTTTCTGTCACTGGAAGTAAGTTTTGTCATATAAGTGAAGTCTTATAGTTTGTAATCTTTTGTGTCTGGTTTCTTTCTCTTAGCACAATTTTCTTTTTATATTTGTTCATGTTATTGTGTGTATCATTAGTTTATTATTTTTTATTGCTGACTAGGATTCAGTTGTTTGGATGTAACATTTGTTTATCCATTCACCTGTTATTGGAAATTTGGCTTGTTTTCAGCTTTGGGACTATTATAATTTAGGTTGTCATGAGCATTTAGATACATATCTTTTTATGAGCATATGTTTAAATTTTACTTGGGTTAATATTCAGAAGTATAGTTGCTGAGTTATACTTATAGATCAATGGAACAGAGTCCAGAAATAGGTCCCCACATACATGATCATTTGATTTTTTTAAAAAACAAAAATACCAAGGTAGTTAGTTCACTAGGGTAAGGTTATACTTTTCAATTAACAGTGCTGGAACAACCAGGTACCTGTATGGAAAAAATGGACCTTGACTTATGCCTCACACCATGTTAAAGAAAACTTGAAATGGATTAGTACAGACTTAAACATAAAAATAAAATATAAAGTTATAAAACTTCTAGAAGAAAACATAGGAGAAAACCTTTATTACCTTGAGGTAAGCAAAAATGTTTAGAAAGACCCCATTAAGGAAATGAAATATGTATATATATACATATATATATATATGTATATATATATATACCCTGGCTGGTTTGGCTCAGTGGATTGAGCGTCGGCCTGCGAGCTAAGTGTCGCTGGTTCGATCTTCCAGTCAGGGCACATCAGAGAAGGAAAACTCTGACTCCAAAAAACCTCCGCTGCCTTGCGGCATACCTCTTCAGGGAAAGGCTAAGGGAGTAAACCCCGACAGAAAATCTGGAGCCGGAGTCCCTAAGGTGGTTTGACGTTGTAGTCAACACCGGCAACTCCTGCGGCGCACCTGAAGCCAAGCTGTATTGACTCCGTCTTTCCCTTGGACCCTTCAGCTGCGAAGAGAGGGGGGTCTGCTGCATGGGCAACAGCAGACCCTCCATATCACCCTGCCCAGGCTCTGTAGCTTCAGCTTCACTGGAGAGGACACTCCAGCGTCATCGCAAGATGTCGATTCAACACGGGAGGAGACAGATACCGTGTCACTCCCGAGTTGGACTGCACAGCCATTCTCGGCGGTGCAGATAGACTCTTAAGAAGCTACACCATCGTCTCTCGAGACGGACGGCTGCCGAGGATATATATATATATATATATATATATATATATATATACACACACACACACACATACATATACACACATATAAAACTATATAAATATATAAATGATATTACCAAGGTATTATCAAAGAAAACAATACCGTGTGGGCAAGAGTTTAAAAGTTAAAATATTGTTAACAGGATAATTATAATAAGGAAAGTAATTATGTATGGCAGTGTTGATTCTGACAGCCCATGTAATTACCATTTCCAGAGTTTGTGTCTTTGTGTAGATACGTATTTCTATCTGCCATAGTTTCCCTTCTGCCTGAAGTATTGTCTTTATTTTTTGTAGTTTAGGCCTGCTGGTGAGAAGTTCTCTCAGCTTTTGTTTTTCTGAAAAGTTTTTATTTCAACTTAAAATTTTAAAGACATTTTTGCTAGGTATAGAATTCTGGGTTGATAGTTTTTTTTTAGTACGTTAAAGATGTTGCGTCTTTGTCTTTTTGATTGTGTTGTTTTCATCAATAAATTTGTCCTTTTCCTTTTCCCTTATTCCTCTGTATGTAATATACTTGTTTTTCCTCAGGCTGCTTTTTGAGGTGGAGTTGCCTGCAATGCCCTAGGCTTCATTGGAAACTACTCTGTCCAGCAGAGACTTCATGACCACTGCGGAACAAATCTATCCAGGACACTATATTATGTCTGGGGGGTAGGGAGGCGGCTGCTCTCTCTAGGGGAGAACAGCAGCTAGACCTCCGTCCCTCATGCCTTTTATTGAGAAGGATACGCATGGGAGATACAAGGTCAAAATTCATAAATCATCAATAGCTTTCAGGTGCTTGGATTATAATTGACAATAACAGATTACAAGTTCAAGTATAGTGGGCACAGTGACCAGTCTGTGTCAGGGTCTATCAAACATTTTGACGCCACTCTGGCATTAGGTGCAGGGTTTCATACATTTCTTTGCTAGAGATTGTTCATACTTAACTAAGAGCTAAGAAAAGCAGAGCGGTTATGTCTCCCACGCAGCCTTCTATTGAGACTTAAAGACAAGCAGGGGTGGGGGTGGAGGGTGGGGGGAGTGGCAAGTCAGGCTCATGGCCAGGGTTATAATTCCCTACACCACAAGGAACAATTCCCCACAGCTTTTAAGATTTTTCTCTTGACCACCAATTTTGAGTAATTGATTATGATGTACTTTCACACAGTTTTCTTATGCTTGGGGTTCACTGAGGTTTGAGTTTATAGTTTTTATCTGCTTAGGTTTTTGAGAGTTAACAAGATAACTTAAGATTTTAGAATATTTAGGAATATATGATTTCTCAGGGTTGCCAAAGTAACAATTAAGGGTGCTACTAATGTATTTTAATTCAGTTGAATTAGCAGAGAGGTAAGTGGATGTGGTTCAGCAAAAGGTTTTCTTTTTTCCAGAAGCAAGGTAGGCTTTCTGCTAGACTCTGGATTAAGAAAACAAGGGTCTTCATTTAGATTTTGTTTCATTTGAGCAATTGAGCAGTTAGAGAGCTCCTGCTTGTGGCTTTCTGGCTCAGTGCTCTTTGGGAGGTGGGTGAAGGACTTGTCTGTTCCAAGTAATGATTGCCTGCTTATCGCATTATGGAAATCCAGGTAGTTTGCACTATTCTTTACAATGTGGGGAGAAGATAAGACCTAGCTGTCACCTTGAACTCGTCATAGAGAGTCCCTTTGTGCTGCCTTTGGTGCATCTTACTCCACCCTGGGCCTGTGGAGTTCACAGTTCCCTCTCAGCTAGTAGCTTTTAACAGCCGCACAAATGCATGAGTTGAGTGTCTCCTCCTCTCCACAAATGATATTTAAAAAGTCAGCCCAGAGGGTTACCAGTAGTGCTGATTCAAACTCGGAAGTATCTGCTGCTTGTAATAAGAAGGGACAGTCTTTTGTGACAGAAATCTCAAAACATTTGGGACCTTCTCTATCTGTTTAACCCTCTTTCCTAATTCAGGATTTATTCACAAATCTATATTTACATATTTATCCCCAAATACCTTTTTGTCCTTATCTACTTGAAAAGTAACCCCCCAAATGACTCTCATCCTCTAATTAGGACTTAGAAACGTCACCCTGTATCCTCTCTTCTGGTTTACTTATTTATGACTATGCTAGCTCCCAAACATGAACACTTCGCTGGTCCTAATTGAATGTTCATTTGTGGATTCAGGCCAAATTCAGAATCTAGGGAGGTCTGTGGTGGAACAGGCTTTGATCAGCAAAGCTGCAGCACGGGGGCGCGGGGGGGTGGGGGGGAGGCAGGATGTGATATCCTCCAGTTTGTATGATGGCAGTGGTGGGAGAGATACTGAGGGTCATCTGTTAGTCTGTTTAGCACTGGAATATGCAGTACTTGAAGCTCTGAAACTTAGGGGTTAAAATATGAAGTCTTGGGAAATGCTTTCTGACACCACCCAGGAATGAATAGAGAGCGTTTATGGCAGGAATTACTGAAAATTTAAATCTCTCCACCCCCCCCGCCCCCGTGATGTAATTGATAGCTAGACACATGGTCACATCCCAATTTAATAAAATTTCTCCAGCACTAAATCATGACCTGAAAGGTATTTTTGATGTTTTGCCACCAGCAAGAGAATGTCTTCCATTTAGTCTAGGGAAATGTAAACAGAGCAAGCATTCCCGTTTCTTCAGGTTTTAAAATCATTAATAAAGATGTCTTTCCTCTTGAAGGGAAGGTTGGTGAGCAGTCACATTTTTATTATTCTACTGAATAAGTGAATTTGCCCAGCACATAAATTAGCAAATACGTTTCTCCCTGCAGCACATGTTGACATTTTCCTGCAGATGGCTCAGCAGAAGGGGAAACAAGAGAGGTGGTTTAGTGATAAAGGACAGGCACGTTTGGTCACTGTCTTTCACCACCAAAGACACTGGCCTGCCCACCCTCCCTCCCAGCCAGCGGGCTTGCTGGAAGGGAAGGGGCTTGGGACTGCACACACTGGTGTGAAGTACGGAGTAGGGGTAAGCAGGAAGTCAAATCTGCCTGACCCCTTAGAATTAATTTTTTCCTCTTCTATATTAAATTTGTTCGTACTGTTATGAGCTGAACAAAACATATTCTGTGTTTTTTTTTTCCATTTGAAATTAATTCTTATAGTTTGCAGATAATTTTTCCTTGAACCATTAGGGGGTGACAGGCTATTTTACCTGCAAGTGCTCCAATTTGGTTTCAGGCAAATTGGTGGCAGGATTTAGGGAGAACAGGTGGAGGAAGTAAGAGTGATTGCTGTAAAAAGCAATAACAAAAAAGAAGAAAAAATGAAGTGGGCGCAGAGATGAGTAAACATAGCCTCTTGTCTTGTACACACTTGTCAGACCCTTGTGACGGACAGACTGAATGTCTGTGGAAACAGATATGGGCTCACAGTGGGTTGTTAGGTATTTCAGGGTTGTGCGGGGTGAAGGTTTATTGAGGTATTTGTGACGGAAGTCTGTCTGGAGGCAGATTCCCATATAGGACAGTGAAATCTGGGCACAGCATGGCTCTCTCCAAAGGTCATGGTTTCAGAGAGGCCAAGACTGTCGCTGAGGTCTTGTTTGCAGCGCTATGCTTTGTGTTCAAAGGGGATGGAGCTCCTTCCAGGAGCTGGGAATGAGTAGGTGTGGCAGAGAAGAACCTTCAGGAAGGCAGGACAAGATTGGCTGGAGCTACCGAAGTAAGTGCATATAAATACCATCCATCTACCCAGTCACCCATTAATGATCAACTTATTAAAAACGTTCAATATCAAAATCATTTTTGAAATAAGAGAAGTTAGTAAAATCATGGATTATGGTGTATACACTTGTTTTTTAGCCTGTTATTATTTTTTTACTTATCATAGTCCAAAGAGAATCAGTGTTTGTATGTGTATTTTAATTTTTTTTGAGATTTCATATTTAGAATGCAGTGTGATCCTAGGGAAAAAAGTACTCAAGATAGTCTAAGAGAGCTTGCACTGGCCTCTGAGAAGCAGTATAGTTCTGTACTCAGCAGAATAGTCTGAGGATAAAAGAATTTGAACTAATGTCCTCAGTTAAAAAATGAGGCAAGAGTAGTAGTTACTGATTCTCTACAGGATTTAATAATATGATGACTGTAAAGCTTTGAAATAGCACCCCCAAAATGGAACTCTTTTAAGATTTTATAAAAATAGACTCAGATATACACATTTTGTTCAAAAGTAACTTTTTTCACTTAACTAGATTTTGGACAGCTTTCCATTAGAACGCACAAATTCATTCAGATAGTCAGAGGCTCTTGGACTGTGATTTATTTTCCAAGTCTTCTTTTGAATGCAGTTGAGGTCCCCTGCACTTGACTTCCCTCCCAGGACAGCTGAGTGCATCCTTGCACGTGTATCTTGGTGTACTTGCCCACTGCTCTGTAGGATGACATTTCTGCCTTGTGTGCTCGTGGCCCGGAAACAGGCAATGCACATTACCTGTCACAGGCCTGTGTGCAGACTCTCCCTGTCATTCTTGGGCTTCCTCTGATGTGGGGAATTGGCGTCAGTCTGTCCTCTTTCTGTGTCTCAGGGGCTCTTGGGGAATCAGTAGGCTCTTTTCCTGTTGCCCTGGGAAGGATACTTTCCGGGCAGAAACCTGGTGCTTCCCTGCCATGCAATGGTTTTCTAATTCCTTGATGCAAAGTGGAAAATCTTGTTGGGGAACTCTCTCCCATTAGTCAGCTTTTTCAGGATTGTCATCTATACTATGGAAGTCCAACTCACTTTTCACTCTGGCCCAACTTCCGTAGTACTGCCAGATGTTCAGTTTGGTGCAGAGTGCCCCAGCTGGCAGAACTGGGTGACAGCGTCAGCTCTGCACAGACCACTTGTCAGAGAGGGCCTGCGGCACCGTGGGCCTTCAGGGTGCAAACCTGCGCTCCGCTGACGTAGCAGCTGATCTGAGCTCAGGGGCTCTGTGGTCCTAGAAAAGGATTCTCTGGCGAGAGGAGTGATGTATGAGGTGGCTGCTGCGTCGGGCTCACGCACTCCATCTTTATGACGTGCCGTTGCTTCCCTCAACTCTCGGTCGCTGGGAGGACTGCATATGCGAGGGTCGTCAGGAGCTGGAGGGCTCTGCGTCACAGAGACCCTGAGTGCCTCCTGCCCCGCGTTGCTCCTCTGTTGGGCTGTCTCAGCCACTCAGGCCTATTCTTCACTGAGGGGCGAGCACTGGAGAAAGCAACGGAGACTCATATTCAACGTTTTTTAGTTTTTAGATCTAAATAGCGTTTTTTGTTTTTCCTGGAGAGGGTTAGCCAAGTGAAAAAGCGAGACTTCGGATTTCTGGGAACTGTCATTACCTGTTGCAGTTGTTTAACTTGTTGCAGTTTATGACATTCTCATTTGCGTGGCTAGAGCCTCCCAGCACCTTTGTGGGAGCTGCAGGGCCTGGTTTCTGTTAGCCCCGTTTTGTAGACGATGAAATGAGGCTCACGAGGGGAAGCAAGTCACCCACAAACATGGAGCTGGGGAGGGGCCAAGTGGGAAGAAGCCCCTGACCTCCTGGCTCCCATTCTATAGGACATTCTATAACATCATATTGGTTACCCTGAAGGATGCTTTTAAAATGCCAATCTAATCATGACTTTGCTCTCCTAAAAATCTTTCAGGACTCCTTTTTGCCTTTAGAGTCAAAGTGCAGCTCTGAACAAGCTAAGCCAGGCCCGTGGTGGCTTGGCCTTGCCTGCCTGTCTGTCCCCATCACTGTCCCTCTCCCTTCTCGTGGTCATGCTCCCGTCATGGAAAACGTGGTCTGTCTTCCCACATGCCCTGTGAATGAGCTCATCTCTCTGCTTCACTCTTATTTCTGTGGGCAATCAGGACCCATCCTTCAGGCTCCAGCTCAGAGGCCCCTTCGTCTGGGAAGCAGAGGCTAAATCCCTATCTGGGTTAAGTAGCTCTTCCTGCTCCTCATACAGCATCCTGTTTCCATTCAGTTGGGATGCTGTGTGTCACCCACTGGACTTTGAGGGCAGGAACCATGCTGCCCT
The DNA here is from genome assembly GCF_987537825.1 of Furipterus horrens. Taxonomy (NCBI): domain Eukaryota; kingdom Metazoa; phylum Chordata; class Mammalia; order Chiroptera; family Furipteridae; genus Furipterus; species Furipterus horrens. The sequence continues at coordinate 76,256,046 of NW_028327180.1, forward strand.
GATCCTCAGCAGGGTCTAGCACTGTCTGTGGCCCATAAAAAAAGGGTCCAGGCATAGACCTCCTTCCTCCTGGAATCCTCATTGTCACTGGTACTGAGGAGCATGGGAATTTGTGACTTGACTCTGGGTGTTATCCAAAACAAGATGCTGGAAAACATTCTTTCCTGTGGTTCCCAGAAATGGTGTTCTCATCTGTGAAGCTCAGCATCCTTCTCCAGGTGGCATTTCTGCCTTTCACCGCTGGGTGCGCCACCCTCCTTCCCATCTCCAGCCCTACACCTCATTGTAGCCTCAGGAGAGAAAAATGCTCTGCTGGGTGCACAGACTCTGTGCCCTGGGCGATGCCCATGACAGCCAGTGAGGTGCTTTCCCCGTCTGCCTTGAACTTAGGCTCAGTGCTATGAACACCAGCATCAGTGCCAACTGGCTTGCCTGCTCTTTGTGATGTGTGCTAGGCTGTGTGGGGCTCATTCTCTATTTAATACCTTTCAGCTCTGTTAACATGCAGAGGTGCTATCTTGGCCAATTAGCCAATGGGCAGAAAATGGAACTTGTTTGGAACAGGGAAACTAATGACAGAACCTAACGGTGGTGATCGTGTGGCCACTGAGACTGCTATCAAAAAGCAGCCCTCCCCTGCTTCCTGCAGCCAGGGTGCTCACAACACCTTCAGAGGGCCCGGCTGTCACAGGAAACTACATGGCCATCAGTTTCCAAAGGCTGGTTCTTCCTCACATCTTGATCAGTTCTTAAAATTAATTATCATCAGGAACAAGTGAAATGATACCTCGGAAAGATCTTTTTAAACAATAACAGGCACTGCGGTGGAGTTCCCAGATAAGGGAAAATATATCAGCTGGAAGACGTTGTAATAAACCAGCAGAGCACCTTGATTAAGTGCCTGTGAATGCCAAATAGCAGGAGCATGATTATAAGGGTATAAAATGGGAAGACTTGAAAAGGCAATAAAGGTCTTGGTGCAGTGATTTGAGATGCAGTGGAGCTGAGGGGGCAAGTGAAGTTTTCAGGGTGTGAGCGGGCATCTGGGGCCCAAGACGGCTGTGTGACAGCATGAGGGGGCAGCTCATGATTGTCCATGGCCAGACCGTCCAGATCTGATTCATCTGGGGTCCCTTCTTCCCTCCCTGCCATGCTTGGCCTTGGCCTGAAGTGTAGGAGTGCCTGGTAAATGCTGAGTGGAGCTCACTGTGTTTCCACTCAACCATAAGCTCCCAAGGGCCAGACTGCTATTTGGCTCAAAACTTTGTGCTGAGCCTAGCACTTTATAGGTATTGAATGATTGAGTGAATGGGATACTTGCATGTATATCCTTCTAACCTTTTTGATGAAGAACATCAAAAAGCAAAACAAAACTAACTTTACCAACCCAGTGATTGCTAACCCAGTAGCTAGTCTCCCATGAGCAGCTGCTATCCATGCAGTGTCTGTTGTGTGCTAAGTGCTATACACAACGTTATGTCAACCCTCTCGAGGTGGCTACTATTATTATTTTATTTTATAGAAGGGGGAACAGAGGCTCGCACAGCTAGAACATGGCAGACATGGGATGTGAGGCCAGCCATGCCTGGAATAACCCAGATAGCCTGCCTCCCCCAGACACCCTCCGGCCTTCAGCCCAGCCCCACACAGGTTTGGGAGCCTTGTGCCAACATTTCCTGTGTAGCCTCCCTCTCCCCTTGTGCACAGCTCATGGGGCTAGGACTTCCCCGAACCCCAGGCTTCCATTCAGCCCTCCTTCCCTGGGTTATGAAGCACATATTGCTTTGAAGGGAGAAAAGAAAAATTTCTCTTGGAGGGTGGGAGGAGGGTGGGCGTATCTGGCATTTCCCAGACGGAGCTGGGGGTGGGTCGGCGCTTGGGAGGTGATGCGCAGACCTCTGCAGCCTCCTGAGCCGTGTTCTGCGGTGTGTGTCTGGGGGTGGGGTTGGGAGGAGATTCGACTGACCCTCATGGAACCCTAAGTGGTGCATAAGTCACAGTTCTGGGACCTGTCCTCCCCCCAACCAGAGGGGAAGGTGGAATTATCCTCCCACTCTGTAGTTGAGGAAGCTGAGGCTCAGAGAGGCTAAGAAACGTGATGAAGGTGACACAGCTATTAAGTGGTGGAGCTGGGTGTCCTTCAGTCTGTGTCATGCCAAGAGGTACGTTCCTTCCTCGACACCTTGTTCCACTTTCTTGGGGAATCAGTCCTTGTGGAGGTTGTTGTCCTTTACCACGATGTAAGATCAGAGGATGATTGAGCTGCAGGTGACTTTGAAAGTCACGCAGTCTAAACAATAAAGTAAGTGGGACCTAGAGAGGGTAAGTCTCTTCCTTACACACTGGCCATAGCTGGGAGGTTAAGGTCTTTCCCTCTTCCTTTTCTTACTTTGTTTCAACGATGTTTGGGAATCAAAGACAAACTCTTTATCCCTAAGCAAGAGAGCAAGGAGTGATGTGTTTCAAGGTTAACACCACTTAGAAGCTATTGCATCACAGGGGTGAAACTTACAAAGCGATAATGGTCACAGCTAAGGGGTGTGGTCTCTCTTCTTTGACATCAGTGGGCTGAGGATCCTGGTTGCGCCATGTGAGAGGAAGCCCAGACATCCACCCATGTGTATCCCTGTCTGTCTGTCTCCTCTCCTCATCCTCACTGTCTTCCATGTGGTAGCCAGACGTATATACCATCGTGGTAGAGCGGGGAGATCTAGCCATTCTACCTCCAGCAATACATGCTGAGTGCTGGGGACACAGCAGTGAATGACACAGACAAGGCTTTTGTCCTCATGGGACTTACGGTCTAGTAGGGAAAATAGACAATAAGCCAGAAAACAAATAAATCATATGCTTTCATACAGTGGTGAGTGCTAGGGAGGAAATAAGTCAGGATGAAGTAAACTAACCTTCCTGGGAGATGAAATGGCATTTGCAAAGGCTCCAAGGTAGCAAGACCTCAGCCTGTTGGACGGGTAGCAAGGAGGCCTGTGTGGCTGAGCAGAGCCAGTGAGGGGAGAGAGTGGGCGAAGAGCTGAGCAGCACTGAGCCGCAGCACCTTGTGCCCTGGCGGCAGGACTTGGACCATCGTTCTATGCACTGGGGAAATCAGTGATGGGTTTTAAGCTGAGGAGTGATAATATACTTCAGATATTTTCATGGTCTCTATTTTCTCCATTGCTGGTAGGCAGACAATGAATTTTTTTCTTGCAGAGCAGGTGTTGAAATACAGTTTTGTGTTGGGGGTGGTGAATGAGGTTCTTTGTGTTAGCGTGGGTGATATGAGTTCTCTCTGTGGTTTAGCCTGGATCATTGGTAGTTTATGTTGGAGGTTGGACTCAAGAAAGTAGGATTTGTGCCCTGGCTGGGTGGCTCATTTGGATGGAGTATTGTCTCGTACACCAAAAGGTTGCAGGTTCAGTCCCTGGTCAGGGCACATACCTAGGTTGTGGGTTCAATCCCCAGTTGGGGCATGTATGGGAGGTTTTTCTCACACATTGATGTTTCTCTCTCTTAACCCTTGTCCTCCCTCCCCTGCCATACCTTCCTTCTCCCTCTTTCTCTTCCTTCTTTTCTCTAAAAAAAAAATATCAATAAACATATCCTTCGTTGAAGATTAAAAAAAAAAAAAAGAATAAAAAGTAGTGCTTGTGCTTTTTTGTTATAGATTGTCCCTAGGTCCTTGAGGAGGGAAGATGAACCCAGACGGGATCTAGGCATCCTTGGGTCACTATCTAATAGGACCATCGAATAATTCTCTGAGAATAACCGCCACTCCCTCTTGTCCGGAGTACCAGCTGGTAAGTGCCTGCGAGAACCCTGGGGCCCTGGTCCCATGCAGGCATCATTTTTATTGTGCTGCTCTGCCCTCTGGGTTAAGGCTGTCACTTCTGCCCTTTCTCTGTCTCCTGTCTCTTCCCAAGTTTCTCCCCAATTGTGAAATTTAGCCTAAAGTTAAGAAGCACAGTGCTGTCACCTTTCCCTAGAGAAGAAAAGATCAATCGCTCTACGATTGCCTGCTCTCCTTGGACAGGCCCAGTTTAAAGTGAAAGCTATGGAGTTGAAGTAAAGATCTTATATCTCTTTTTTCAGTCCATGAAATTATGTCCTGCTCCAGTACATATTTCACTGATATAATTAAGCTGTTAATTCTCTGTGAGTTTATTTCAACCATATTTCAGCTGCATCCCAGGATCCTGGCTGTTAATGTTTCACAGTGGTTAAGGGTGAGACCTCCATTCAAGACCTGGCTCTGCCACTTACTGGCTTTTGGGCCTTAAGTAAATTACTTTTTTTTTTTTTTTTTTAAGGGTTCCAATGTCCTCAATGTAAAATTGATATAACAGTAGAAGCTGGTAGTTAACATTCTCACTTAGGCTATTGAAGCCCTTACTTGAATAATTCATTTCATCCTGTTAACAGCCCTACACAGCAAGTACCAGCATTTTCACGTCACAGATACGAACCCTAAGGCTCAGTTCAGTCATTGGCCCAAGGTCACTCAGCTAGAAAGTAGCTGAGCTAGGATATGTGCTTAGCACCTAACTAAGCCTACTCATAGACCATCCTTTAGAGACTTCAATGGAAAAGGCATGCATTGCTCTCGTCACAGTGCCAGGCACGTGGTCCATGACCTACCTGGCTTTTTCTAATTCTGACATTGTCCTCTTGGAAACCTTTTAAGTAGAAGGGAAGAAACTTTGAATCCACATGGGCTTTCTGTTGATGGTGACAGTCTTTGGCACTCAGTGCTAAACCTGTAGGTGTTGACAAATACCACTGCCAGAAAGCGGTGTCCTGCTATGACCCCTGTCACATCACTGCCTTCAGGATTGGGGCTGGCGTCCACCCTGGCTGACCTTACTGTGCCCGTTGGAGTCCTCGCTCACTGGCTCCTCAGCCCTGGAATTAACCCCCTCCTCAGGATGTGTCTAGCACCCACGGGTTTAGGCACAGGCATATAGTACCACGGGTGACACCAATTCCATGTGTCCCTGAGTGTGACAGTCCTGGGAAGAGGCTGCCTGCGAAGGACACCTGGCCCCTGGGCAGTGGGTTCTGGCCATGGTGAGTCTCCTCTGAAGGGTACTGGGCTCCCTGAGTGGGGAGGCCACGTCTTCTCATTTTCCCTCCCAGACTGTGGCCATCCTCTCAGTGGGACTGGGGCCCTGAGAGCAGCGGCCTTCCGTGGGCGCTACACGGAGGGTTGGTAAAGTCAGGCTACAGTGTGGCCACAGAGGCTTCTGTTTTCTTTCTGCTCGTGGTTGACTGGGTCAGATTGGTAAACCTGGGGCTCGGCCGCTGCAGGAAGCCCGTGGGGTGACTGCTTGTCTGGTCTGTGTTCCCACAGTGTGGTGAGGCTTCATGGCTGATCCCTATCACAGCCTTCTTTTCCAATGATGTGTAAAGACATGTCCTCGCAAATTAGGAATTTAAATGTACTTGGCTAAACTGAGAAAGGAATTAGGCAGACTTTTCTCTTTCCTCTGCCCTCGGGAACTGGGTCTTGTTAGCAGGTTTGTTTCTCTTGGTCTTTCTTCCTGGGTAGCTTGGGGGTGGTGGCAATCTGGAGGCTCAGAGAGCCTCCAGTGGGAGAAACAGGAGCCCCATTTGGCCCAGTGGATATCAGGGCAGCTCCTTGGCTTGTTCATAGTGAGTAGGTGGGACCGGGGTGGGGGCTTGCCAGTGGCTGGGACTTGCCCCTTTGCTGCTCCAAGAGCACCCTCCTTTCTTCCTGGCAGAGAGGACATGGGAGAATGGTTGCTGTCTTTGCTTTCTGCCTCCCACCCTTAGCCCTTCTCCGGCGGAGCATACCTCAAGCTTCTCTTTCCTTTCAAACACTTAATAACTTTCAGTTGAGCTGATTTATGGGGCTAAGATAAGCTCATTATTTGAGTTGTCAGTAATTATATGAGGGGATTGATGAGAGGATTTCCCTGTTCCTTCCGTTGTATGCTTGCAAAATCATTGCAGGTTGATTTTGCATTCTTGACCCACATAGTGATGGATTTAGACATTAGCTTCTTTCCGTTCAGGATAACTGCTGATCTCTGCGCCCATCACTTTGTAACAAGCTTGTCGCAGGTGGGGTTTCTGATGACGTTTTCTAGCACCACAGGTGACATAGCTCCTTCCATCTTTAATAAGGTTATGCTGTTAAATGCTTGCTGCCTTTGTAGCCAGAGCCAAAGTGAGCAATGGGGTATTCTTGAAGATTAAAAAAAAAAAAAAAAAAAAAAAAAAAAAGAAAAAAGCCATAAGCACCTGGAGACGTGACATGTGGATAATGCTGATTGATGCATTGTAACTCTTCAGAGGTTAGCTGGCTAGTAGTTCAATGATTAAATAAACTGTTAAGCTAGGTACAACAGAGTTGACAAACCCATGGGTTAAATTCATGTTTTAAAAATGCATTGCTTATTGGTCCTTTTAAATTCAGTTTACAGCCCAGACGTGTTTTGTTTGACCTGGACAGTATGTTAAAAATGCTTTTGCAATTATCATTTAGAAGATGTCACTCAGAACTTTCTATACCTGGATTTTCTGCTTCTCCTGGAAAGTTCTCACACATGGCCTTACCGGTCACAGTCCTTCGTGGAGACAGTGGGCCGTCGCTGCAGAATGGCTGCCTGTTCCTTTTGGGCATGTGTACGTGCTCTGTCTAGCTTGCCTCTGAACCTGATCTGCTTGGTTCACTGAATTCATCAGTTTGGCCCCGTCTGGCATTTGAGTTTGTGACTCCATGACCAGACTCTGGCGAGTGTTTATATACTTGGTGATTTACTGCTCATCAGCTGTGCTGCACCCATCCCGGCTTGAGCTAACGTCTCTGATCTCTCTGATGAGCGCAAATGTCTTCCAACTGTCTGCGAGCATCTGCCTTTGCATCCTCACTGCTTCATCTACCCCTAGTCTAAGGTTAGCTCAGAAGGCAGATTGGTCCTTTTAAAACATGTCCGATCACTTCACTCCTCTGCTGAAAACCTTGTCATGGCTCCCGTTTCTCTCAGAGGAAACGCGAGAGTGTTCACTGTCCTACAGGTTTGCCAGAATCTGGCTTCGCCTCGGCTCTCTGAGCTGGGCCCTCCTCCTCTCTCCCTCACTGTTCCTGCCACATGGGCTGTTCCCTAAATAGGCCAGACCTCAGGACCTTTGCCCAGTCTTCCTGGAAGCTCTTCTAGGTACCTGCTTGGCTAATTAATTCCCTCACTTCCTACAGGTTATGGCTCAGGCCTCACTTCATCAATGAGGCCTCCCAGCACATCCAGAACACCCAGCACACCTTACTGTTGCAGCCCATCCCCACCCCCTCCTGCATTTCTCTCCCCCCACCTACCGGCTCCGCATTTTCATTTTTCTGTAGCACTTATTCTCTTTCAACACATTAGATGCTTTTAAAATCACATTTATTATTTGCTTTTTCTCTGCTTAAACATGAATTCAGCAATGCCAAGGATCTTTCTTTTGTTCACATTTTTATTCCAAGCATCTAAAACAATGTCTGGCACATAGCAGACATTAATAAATGTCTCTTGTTGGATGTTGTTGAAATCATGGAATGTTTTCCAAGAGCTTCAAGGTGCTTGAAACTTAGAATGATGTTTGAAGTTGGGAGTTGTTTTTCCGTCTCAGCACACACCGCCCGGAAGGTACGCTCCCCAAGGACGTGGCGGCGGGAGTGCGCTCGAGCCTGGGAGGCAGGGCTGGAGTTGCGCACCTTTCCCTGGTCTTGTCTCCTATGCAGTTGCCTCATCCCTCTGTCTTGTCGCCTGTAACTGAGAATTAGGTTGGCAGCATTTTTAATAAACTGAGCAAAGAGGAAATGAAGAGGAGGGGAAGGAGGGAAGGAGAAGGGACAGATGCCAGTGGCTCCAGTTCAGAGGTCAGCCAGCTATGTGAGCCGACAGACATTTCTAGGAGTCAGCATTACCATCTGTGAAATGGGCCTGTTGTTTCAGATCGTCTCCAAGGTCCTCCACAGCTCTCTACTGCTGTGGACGAATAGCTATAACAAGGTCCTGATACACACGACTATATTTCCCATCGTGTAGGAGAACCTCCGGGTAAAATCATGCATGCCTCTCCCCCGCACTGGAGGATTCAGAATTGTTTGCTAAATCTGGATCGATGCTATTAAAAATACACTTTTTCTTACTTTTCATATTTCCATTAGAAATTCCTCTTGGGGTTCTGACACTCTCCCCCCCCTGCCCCCCCCCCCCCCACTTGGTGAAGTACAGCATAGTTGGAAGTGCTGCCTGACTTAGCTTTGGTTTTAATGTCATCTCTGGGAGTCAGGCTGAGTTCTGAACTCCGGGGCTGCTTTGGGAGGTCAGCATTCACACTGTGGTGTCTAATGCAGTTCAGGTTTTCACCTCCATTTCTACTTACTAATAGAAAATTAATTATAGTCAAATATGAAATCATACAGGCTATCACCTTGGCCAAGTGGCGTAAAACCCACCTCATTCCCACTCCAGATGGTTGTCAATAAAAAGTGACATTTAAAAACGCTGACTAAATTTCAACCTGTGAAATGCTTTCTTCAATAATTTAAATTCATTTTGGGGGATATGTGCAAGTCTGATTTGTTATAATACCTATAAGCATAGTAATCTCACAAACCTAGCATATCTGCAATGGTTGTACATTTTCCTGAGAGATTTTCCAAGAGAAACCTAATAGCTTCTATTAAAACAAATGAAAACCGCCTTTGACTTAGGGGAACTGAACTAAACGGGCCTATTTTTCTCTCAGACATGACAGCATTGCACGTGTCACCTGTCTGCCCTGGGTTTAGGGGCTGGCCTCAAGGCGGAATCTTCGTGAACAGATTGGGCTCCTCAGAGCTCCTTGGAAGGGAGGTGGAAATGCCTCTGAGATAACAAGAACTTTGATATAACAGAACAAACGTGCTATTTCCAGGTGCCTCTTTCTTCCCAGGGATACCTGGCTCAAATCTTGAGATCTCAAGTGGAGTATAAACCTTTCTTGAGTGAAGATCCCTTTCTCTTTCCTCTAAAAGGGAAAGATTCGGGAACTCCAGGAGAGGTAGGTGAGAATGAAGTGTGGCAGGTAGGGTGGGGCAATGAGGAGAAAAGCAGATTTTCCTTGGTGCCAGCTGTGTGATCTTAAGCAAGTGACATAACCTCTCTGAGCAAAAGCATGCTATAGACAATGCCAAGCCCTCAGTAAGTGTGTGCTATCACGATTACATTATGCAACCCTTCTTTGAGGCCCTCACTCCTGGTATGCTTTAAACATTTTCTGGCATTACTTTCAACATCCTATGTGGGCTACTGTGACTCAGAAAAATAGAACTTCCAGGAAAAATAAAGAGGTTACTAAAATTTAAATGATAAGTGCACGTCTCTCAGGTGGATTGCATCTTCTGTTTGCCTTCCACAGTGTACCCTGTGGGATGGCATCAGTGCCACACAGATGGCCTCTCCCACTAACTCCTGTGGCTAAAACTGCTGGCCCTCTTCTTTGGTTCCTTCAGCTGCCTGCAGTGTCAGGTGGTTGGGAAACCCAAATGGCTCCGTGCATGATGTACCTGCTGGGTTGGCCTTTCTGCCTTGTCTGTGGATTCCAGGCTGTGGCACTTTGGTGTATTCAGAACCTTCCATGAAGTATTTTCCATGCTGCTTGTTCATTTTCAGGAAGAAACAGGTACTATGGTATTAGATTTTATCAGTCACTTAACTAGAAAGAAATTATGGAAATATATCCATAAAATCATTATTAAACCCCATTAATCTTCCAAATTCCAAAATTAGAGAATCAGTTAGATTTGTTGAGTGTTTGTTTAGCTGTGGTCTCCAGGTGACTCCGGCTTTATTTACTCTCATAATTTCCCCAAAGATTTGTTTCTGTCTTCCTGTGAGAAGAATGTGTTCTGCATATTCTATCAGAAACTGCTCGAAGGGATAGGGGCAGAGAGATAAATTAAGCAAATATTTCAGATTTGTTACTGTATTTCGTGAGCTGTATAAGTTAATGATCCAAGGCCAGATACATTGCTTAAGGCCAGACACAATCACACTGAGCACCGCTTTTCCTGGGGGAGCCGAGGATGGATCACAGTTCAGGTTTCTCTGGCCTGTCTCCCTGGGGTGATGGGGACCTGCCTCACGGCACTTTATCTTGGACCAAACACTTATTCTCTAGGCATCAATTATTTCAAAGGCAGAATTTATTGTCATGGTGCCACCTTGTCGCAACCCATTAGCTAACAAGGCTGCCTCACTGAGGTTTGCACATGCCCAGAAATTGCAGGCAAGCAGGCTGGCTTCATTGAAAGTCTGTCAGCTGGCAGAATGGGTCTGTGTATGGCTGATACAGACATCCGCCTCTATAATGTGAGCCAGTGGGAAGAGGGTTTTCCTGGGCAGTCTCCCTGTTCTACCAAAGATCAATTCTACTGTTGCTGTTCCAATTGTTTGTCTTCCTACTTTTAGGTTCTGATGACTCTCTTTTCTTCGGGAAATTCCTGTTAAACATTCGCTTGATAAATATTTAGTGAGCCTTTGCAGTATGCCCGATGTAGTACCAGCCTCTGTGGATGGGAAGGTTGGTGTGTCTAAGAAAGCTTCCTAGAGGAGGTGGTACCTGAGCTGAGTCTCGAAGAATGCATAAGAACCAGGTGAAATGATTCATACCAGTTAACTCAGTTGATCCCCTTGTAGTCAGGTATTAATTTTATTCCTACTGGATGGAGGAGGAACTGAATCTCAGAGTAACTCACTCAAGGTCAAGAACTAGTGTGTGAACTTAGAAAGTGCCTCTCTATAGCCACTTCCTAATTCTCTCTAGAGGGACTTTTAGAGCTTCGAATGGGAACCACCAGCATGAAATCATGGCTTGCTTTCATGTTGATGTTGGAGACGTGAGATCCTTCTGTGAGAAATCTAAGTGAATGACCTTTGGTTGACATTCCTTTCCAGGCTTTTCTCAGAGGGCAAGTGATGGACTCCCACCCTGGCTAGGAGCGTGCTTTAGGACTGGCCGCCTCAGCTGATGCCTCACCTCTCTGGCACGTGGCCCCAAGGCTCGCAGGGGCTGAGCTTGCGTCTCTTCCAAGCTGCATTGCAGAGCCATTATTTCTGCTCCATCAACCACCTCACCTCACCACAGGCCCTGCCTTTTCCTTTTTTTTTTTCCAGTGTGCACACAGTGTAGCAGCTGCTTGCAGTTTGTCTGTAGATGGGTGATTATTTCAGTTATTAAACACTGTCGGTTGGGAAGGAGTCACCAGGCACTGAGTGTCAGGTCTGGTGTTGGTTGGACGCGGGGAGAAACGCAGGGCTGGATGGAGTGTCCTCCTGTTTACCACTTTGCTTCCTGACCAGGACCTGCTCCTCTCAGACCAATGAACGTGCATCCTGTTTGTGTAGGCTGAATTTTCATTCTCATCTGAAGAGAAATGTGGTTTTAATTCCAGAGATCAGATGGGATGCGTTGTGCTTATAGAGCTGATAAGTCATTTCAAAGAACATTACTTTGGCACACTTGACATTTGTATGGATTGTGGATGAATTGAAGGAATGGATCCAGATGATGTCAGAAATATTTAACCATTACAAAAAATTGTGGTTTGCGGAAAACAAAATCCAATAAAGCTATAAAGCTGTCTGACCATCCTTCTGAGCTGAAGAAATGCGGTGTTCTGGGACCATGTCATTGGCATAAATGTGCCACAGGGTGGGCTGTCTATAACAAGGAGAAGACCCCAGGAGAGAAAGGAGGAGGGGAGGCCTATGTTCGGGTCCAGCTCTGTCCACCGACTGCCATTTGCACTAGGCAGAAGTCATTTCATTTCACTGAATCTCAGCTCAGCTGGGTCATTGACTCCACTTGAATATCTGATGACAGCTTTGCCCTCTCCCAGGAAAACGTGGGCCCATCCAAAAAGTATGTTTGCATAATCCCAAGGGTTGGCGGACTCTTGCAGCTCATGCACAGGCCTCAGGTTAAGGACTCTTAGATCCACGGAGCCCTATAGTCTCTCTGTTCTAAAGACCATCTTAAAACCAACTTGACTTGATAACACTCTTCTCTAGTGGAGGAGACAAGGAGAGCTGGCCCTCAGAGCTGAATTCCTCAGTTCCCCATGGGCTCTGTCTCCTGGTTCAGCACAGTGAACATTTATCGAGCGCCTTTTGTATGCGAGGCTTTGGGCCAGATCGGGGGTATGAATGCATCTCCTAAGGAAGGCTGTCATGTGGTCATGAGCATTATTGCGGGAGAGTCAGGATTGAGTCTGATTCTGACCGTGTGATGAGTTCTAATCCTGTGCTTTGTGATCCTAGACAATCCATTGTGTCTGAGTTTTTTCATATGTGCGATAAGGTCAATAATTCTAGGACTTTCTACATCTCAGAACCATTGTGAGGATTGGATATGCTCCTGTATTAATTCTTAAAACATTAACCGTTAACTTTTAGTGGGATGGTAGAGTTTAAAGGGGTTAAATTGTAAAACTCCTGGTATCTATTAAGAGTTTTGCAATATATTCATGGAAACAAGATATTTGCCAATAAAAAAACAAATAAAAATCTAAGGGTGGATAACAGCCCACACCGAGAGTGTGGGGAAGGAAAGTATCGCCTGGGGTTCAGCTGACTGAATCCAGGGATCTTCACTTTGAAATAATTCATTTTGAACTTCTGTTACTTTATTTTATAAATCATTATGCTAATTGTAGAAAAATAGAAATTACTACTTCCTAAAAAACAAAGAACAAACCTAAAACACATGCCATCTATCATCTAAGCAAGCGGAGATAACCACTTTTGACCATTTGGTGTAAACACTTAGACCTTTTGATGCATATACATACATAGAGAGCCATTCATTTTTTCATTTAGCAGTATTTATCCAGAGTATACAAATGTTCCTGGCCTTGAGTTAGGCATTTAAGTCTATAATGGCAAACAAAGCAGATGTGATTCCTCAAGGACGTAATTCTATAGGTTGGGAGGCATTTTTAAGAATGCGTGATTGTAACTGTCATTTTCTGTGAATATAACTATGCACACATGAGTGTGTCCTCCCTCTCTCCTCTCTCTCTCTCTCTCAGCTGGGACTATGCTCTATTTATTGCTTTGCTCTCGGTCATTTTCCCTTAATAATGTACTGTGAACTTTTCTCCATGCTGGTTAATACATGTATCAGTTTTCTGTTGCCTATCAAACAACCGCAGCGTCTCACTGGCATGCAGAGTAAGCACTGATGTGTGGAGGTAGCTGGGGTTGACTCCTCTTGGCTGGCTTCCCTGGGTGTCTTTGGGTCCTCGGGCTATCAGGTGATCTAGGATGGCCTCAGCTGTCCTAGACAGCTAGGACTCTCGAGTATATCTCAAGCCTCTATTTGTGTCATATCTGCTAACAAGTCACATGGCTAGGCCCAGTAACAGTTTGTGAGATGACTTCAAGGTGCTGTGGTCAAGGCTATGTATTTAGGGAGGAGAGAAGAATTGGGGACTTTAATGCAAGTCATGCCCATTACCCTTCTTAGCTGCTACACAGGCTTCTAATGCATGCCTGTAGATGGGTGGGATTTTAGACATGGGGTGTTTTTTTGGCAGAGGTGTGATATAGCACTGGGTTGGTGGGGCTGAGTCTGCACGTCTGCCAGGAGTGTAGAGTAGAGAGTATTGTGTGCTGGGAGGAGGAGGTTGCAGGGCCTTGAAAGGTGAATCTGAAAGTGATGTTCATCATGCATTGGGTGAATGAAAGCTGGGGAAAGGGAGACGAGTCAGTATATATTGAATAATCCAACTATGAGTCTGGAGGTAGAAGGAAATGGGAAGGAAAGGATTGGCCAAGACAATTAAATTAATAATTGTGACTTGGATTAATTGAATCTTCTTATTATGTGCTGCCAGGTACTACACCAAATGCTTTGTGTTATTATCTATAATCCTCACTACAATCCTATTAACATGTTAAGTGCCAAGCCTGTTTAATGAAGTACTCATGTTACCCACCTTTTACCGACAAGGAAACTGTGGCCTGACGGTTAAGCAGTTAGTCTAATTAAGGTACCACAACTCCTCAGTGGCAGCACTGGGCTGTGACCTGTGTCTCCAGAGCCTGCACCCCTCTGGTAGCTCCAGCATTCTCTGCTGGTAGCAGAGGATCCTGCTGAGAGACATTTGATAAGACTTGGCAACAGTTGATGGGAGGAGAGAGGGAAAGAGAAGTGATGGGAACAGTTGAGCACTCTGTTGTAGCAGAGTACTCTTGACCGTAGCAGGAAAACCAGGAAAGTCATGGAAGCAGCGGTGAAGCCACAGGCCTGCAGGGTCTGTCCCAGGAAAGGGACACATAAAGAGCGGGGAGGGGTGGTATGGGGCTTTGAGGCCAGTTTTCACTTAGGAATTGGGAGGAGAAAAGAGGACCCCTGAAGGAGTGACCTGAAAGGTTTCTGGATAGAATTTAGTTGTTCTGTCCAGACTAAAGGAGTGGAGTTTTACCATGGAGAGATGGTCCATAGTCAAGAGTGGGAAAAGCCATTTGGAGGTGGGAAATGAGAAGAGGTAAAGGATTTGGCAGTGTGCAGGTGGGGGAGGGGGCTTGGGCAGAGCAGTCCCAGGGGAGCTGTGGCAACAAGGCAGGCCGCAGTGCAGCCTGGACAGAGTGACTGAGCAGGACAGCACTCGGGTGTCAGCTTTAGAGCCCTTTGCAACCAGGACCATTGTGGACGGTGAGGCCAGGGGTCCCAGTGCATCAGAGAGTGGGAGGTGGGGAGGAGGTGGGTGAGGCTGGTGGAGATTCCTAGCACTCATACACAGGCACATTTGTCGTTGCTGTATCTTCACTTTGCGTAGACTTTCTTGGTTACCTGCTTCCTACACAGCGGGCAGAGGCTGTTTTGAAAATTAAACTACTGAAGTTCTCCCGTGTCCTCAGGACAGGCAGCCGGCATGCTGGTTGCCCTTCCTGTTGATGTTTTGGCTGGCTCTTCAGCCCCTCCAGCCACACCCTCCCCAATACTCTCACCCAATGTGTTCCTTCTGCCTGGATCATTCCAACCTGCCTTGACCCCCACTTGCGCCTTCCTAACTCCAGGCCTCTGTTCAGACGGTTGCCTCCATGCTCCTCTCCTGCACTTGTCCGCTGCAAAATGCCTTTTTCTGTGGAAGCCCAGCACCAGATGTGGCGCACAGAAGGGGCTCTGTACAACCCTCCTGAAGGAAATCGAGGCGGATGGCGCTAACACACAAGAAGCAGCCCTTGCTGGGTTTCAGGCATATTTATGGAGGTGGGGCTTCTGTGGTGCGGCTCTCAGCCTCTTGGCCATGCCACCAGCAGCACTACGGCATGTTTACCAGGCCCGACCAACTGCCCTCTGCCCCGCACTCCTCCTCGTTTCTTTTCTTTTTAGAAATGGAAATAGAATAGGCAAAGCAGACCTCGCAAAGACCTTTTTCCTTTAGACAAATAGCTGGTATTCCTATTAAAATGGTAATTTCCTTTGTTTAAAAAGGCAGATGTGGTCAAATTAAACTATAATCTAATTTGCAATTTTTTATTAAAAATATGTAAGAGTTAGTCTGGGAGGCTATTTGGGTCCCAGGGGTCATTGTGTTAGCAGTCACGGGAACAGATGTCCTTTATTTGCTTATAGATACATACAGCTTCCAGGCAAGCATCATTTCCTCACATTGACTTCTCCGTGACCTTGTTTCAGACCATGGGGGATTTCTGTCTGCCAGCTTATCTCGTGTTTTGCCCTTTTTATTAAATAGAAAATTCCTAAGTACCCCTGGGTTTCAGAGTCCCTTGTAGAGAGAAGAGGAGAAAGGGTCTCCTCTAACTAACAAGGAACATGGGAGAAAGACATGGATTTTCTGTAAGAGCAAGGAAGAATGCAAAATCCTGTGTGAAGCTGGGTGGATACAGAGAGGTCCTCTGACCCATACACATGGCTTTGGGTGGGTAGGACACTGGAGGGAGTAACACAGTAGGAGCAGCTATATTCCTTTTGATTGAATAGACCCTTCACATCCTCACATCCCCGAAACCGTTGATACCCTTTATAGCCTAGGTTTTCCTCCACGAAGTGCCATCAAGCATGCCTGAAATCTGTAGGACCCCATCTGAATTTTAGCAAGAGGTCAAGTGCCCTTGGCAATCAGGACAACACAGCTAAGCCAGGTGGAGCCCAAGATGTCGTGGTCAACTGGTTTTTCTTTGCGCTCCAGCCCTGGGGGACTGGGGTCACATCTGTGCCTCAGTGGCAGTTTTGGCATCTCAGAGATCTGGGTTGGAGCTCTAACCCTGTCTGTTGTAGCTTTGTGGCTCCGAATCTGTGAAGTGGGGATGCTGCTGGGCCGAGGCCTGGTGTTGGCTGTTTTGGGCAAGCTTTAGTGCACAGCCATTGGCATAAATGGCAGCCCATACCATTGACACCAGGTTTGAGATTGCTTGTTGAGGCCTAGCATGTTACATGCACAAGGCCAGAGATCCCTCCTGCTCTGCATGACCTCAGCAATGACCCCCTGAACCCTGATGAAGGCTGTGGCCCACTGATTCACTGTCCGTATTAGAGCACAGGGATAGAGATATCTGGGATCCACAAAGGCAGGCAGTGCCTAATGAAGGAGAGGGCTCGAAGCTTCTGAGGGGCAGGCAGAACCTTGGCAAAGTGTTCTCGGAAGCTTAGAATGCTCTTGTTCCTTCTCATAGTCCTGTATGGTGCTACAGCTTGGGAGGAAGTGGAAGTGCTTTTGTACTCTTTTAGAGAGGGTGGATATAATACTTGGACCTATGTGTTTTATTTGGATTATCATTTGTAAGCCTGTACTGAACCATCTCCGAGGAAGTGTGTGCAGAGTGCTTTATTTGTATCTCTTACTTCCTGTCTTGATGGGTCTTTGGAATGAGCCTCGGGTATTTTGCTGTAGTTAGCCTATTTCCTTGCCTACCTAACTGATGCCAATTTGTGCAGAGTGTGGTGTGTGATGACAAGTGAACGGTCTGCGGCGAAGCCTGTCTTCTGCAGTGCTCCTCTTGTCACTGTCACAGCTGTGAGCACTGGCGAGTCCTCCAGAAAGATTTGCGTTTCCTCTTCAGTGTTTGTCTAAAATTAATTTTGACTGTTTTGAAGAGGTTGCTGAGCAGTCAGAGGATTTTGCATAAGGAATCTGTAGCCAAAAGCTTCAAACTCAGTGTGATGTGTGTGTCACAGCAGGACGGAAACTGGGTCCCTATCCTTGTGGAGCTGGAGGGTAGGAGTAGCTGTCATGCCGCTGAATAGCCCCGGATGCGAACCCTGGCGGCTGGAGCCTTTACAGCTGTCACACTGTGTGGACTTCAAGGACAGGAGATGGCATTGGTCATTGTAGGCCCACAAACACTGGACATTTAGCTGTATGTCAGGAAAAAGAATAGTTTTTTAAGAATATAATTGTGTGACCTTGCTTTTGCTCTGTGGTATTCTGTGAATTCAACATTAACTCCCCCATGCCTCTTACCCCAGAGATCACATAAAAAAACACAGAAAGAACTTGGCTAAGTATTTGAAAAGTATTTCAGTGTTTGCTGCATTTCTCTGTATCCCGTGGGAGGTGAAACCCATGTTCTAGGCTGTGGGCCCTGGGGGCACTGGGCCTGCTTTTCTTGTGTCCTACCCCTGCTATCTAGCAGAGGCCTGGAATACAGTAGGAACTCAATAATGCTTGCTGAGTGTGTGCCTGAACAGACTTCTTATTTATTGATTGGATTTTAGATTATAAATATTTCCTCTATGCCATTGACAATTTTGGTTTAACTGTTCCTATATTCCCCTTGCTTTTATGTGTACTTTTAATTGAACCTGGATGGACAAGGGAGTATATAGTTCAACAGCCTGAGGTGGGAACGGGAGACCTGGCTTCTGGTCGCAGCTTGTGCCATCCTCTTTGTGGGAGTTTGTCTCACTCACTGTGTAGCCTCAAAAGCAGGGGTCACAGACTGAAGCCCAACACCAGGTTTTATAAATACAGTGATCTTGGAACACAGCCATGCTCATCTGTTGACACGTTGTAGGGCAGCGCTCATGACCGTAACACAGTTGAGTAGTTGTAACAGAATCCAGAAAGCCTAAATGCTTACTGTCTGGCCCTTTGCAGAAAGTTTGCTCATCTCAGGAGCATCCAGGAGGTGCTTGGCGCAGGGCAGGTGCCTGGCAGAGCATGTGGTCAGTGAATGCCTGAAGAATGGAGGATTGAGTGAAGCAGCCTGTCAGTCTGCAGGTGGAGTGTTCAGTCCTGGGGCTGGAGCAGGCGGCGAGGGTGTGGGCTCAGAGGTCTATGCAAAGGTGTGGCTGGCTGAGTGTATGTGGCACCTTGATTGACCACAGTGAGGAGTGGTGGGTGGTGTCCATTTATTTAGTTACCTGGTATTTATTGAACAAAACAATTGCTGAGTGCCAACAATGAATCATTATTCTAGTTCAGGAGCACATGCTGTTTGCTGGTTACTCTGTGCCGTATTTGTGTTGTCCGAGGAGTTTGTAACATTACTGATGGCTGTAATATTCCTGTTCCTCAGATGACAGAGGTGAGGCTCAGACAGTATATCATGAGTCCAAGGTCACGTCATTAGCAAGTGGTAGAGCTGAGACCCAAGGTCTGTCTGCCATGGAGCCCATGCTATTGTTGCTGACACCATGCCCCCTACACTCATGGGGAATCTTGGGTGTCAACAAGCATCTTCCCTGCTCTTACAGGGTTTGAATCTAGAGGGGGAATCTGAATTGTCACAGAGATATGAAGAAGGCTTCCTGGAGAAGAAGATGAAGAGCACTGTGATAATAGTAACATGCTACGTTTATTGTTTACCATGTGCCTGATACCATGCAAAGCACGTTACAGACACTGTCTCTTTTAATCTAATTTACCATGTGATAGGCACTGTAACATTGAATTATGTCAACCCCCCCCCCCAAAGACATGTCTAAATCCTAACCCTCGGTACCTCTGAATGTGACCTTATTTGGAACTAGGGTCTTTGCAGATGTAATTAATTTAAGGACCTTTAGATGAGAATGTCCAGGATTTAGTGTGGGCTCTGAATCCAATGACTGGTGTCCTTGGGAGAGAAAGGAGGGGAAGATTTGATACACACAGGCCCAGGCCCAGGGAGGAAGGCCGTGTGCAGATGGAGGCAGAGATTGGAGATGTGCCACCCTACTCCCAAGAATGCCAGGAACTTCTAGAAGCTGGAAAAGGCACGGAGAGTTCTCCCCCCGAGCCAGCGGAGTGAGCATGGCCCTATCAACATCTGGATTATGGATTTGAAGCCAGCAAGTCTGCGGTAAGTGTGGCAGCAGCTGCAGGAAACTAATGCAGGCACACTTGTCCTGCTGGGGGGAGTTGAGCTGGTTGTCCAGGGTGGTTCTGCTGGTGCGTGGTGAAGCTTGCACTCAAACCAGGTTAGAGTACTCCAGGCTGCTCGGCAGAACCAAGGTGGGGCAGAGCCTGATTAGCAGACTGCTATGGACAGGGCCCCACTGGGCAGCTCTGGGGTCATCTAGGTGAGCATCTGTGGTTATTTTTCAGAGGCCTTGTTTCCAGCCTCCAAGGGCAAGGTACCTCTCTGCCACCTGTGTCCCCATAGGGAGCTTCCTGGGCCATATGTCCCTGCTGTGCTGACAGCCCATGGCCACGGCCCTTGTGCATGGACCAGAGCCCATGTGGCTAATGGCAGCTGGGGACACAGAGGACAGCCTTGGAAAATGGCCTGGATCCTGATCGGCCTTCTGAGGCACAGGCCACAGCGAGCAGGAGAAAGTGGCTTTTCTGCTTGGTCTGGAGCAAGAGAGGACAGCACCCACCTTTTATGGTCCTTAAAAAAACGGAGCTTGGTTTGGCTGGCAAAGAGGAGCTCGTTGCTGAGTTTCAGTGGGTGCTTTGAATGTTTAAAATTGCTACTGATTCCTCGCTCCTCAGGTAGGTAAGAGGTGCCATAGACCCCAGCATCTGAAACACTGAATGCATTTCCTGACAGGGAGCTGGTGATTGACCCTGAAGGCTGCCGCCTCTGAGAACCTGGCGCAGGTGCCTGCTGGAACGGAGGGGCCAGATCAGTGCCTGGAGTCTGGCCGCAGGGCCTTCACATTTTAACTGTGGCTCAGACACCCCCAGGCACGTCATTTCCCTGTCAGTCAGTGCTGACCCAGCTCGGGACACTCCCATCTGATCTGAGCCTGTGCCACTGTCCTCTTCAGTCCTATACTGTGTCACCACAGGCCACCCTGATGAGATGGCCTTGGGAAGCCAGCCTGAATTCATGTGGGCGATGAACGTGATTAGAAAACTCCCAAAGGCTCTCCGCAAATCTCCCTTTGCATCCTCTCTTCTTGAGGAAGCAGGGCAAGTAAAACTCAGCCAGCCACGTAGCTGCTGGTATTGTCAGAAAAATTAATCTGTCAGATTAGTTGTGGAAACTGAGGGCTTGGTGGGCCAGGGTGGGAGGAAGAAAGACAATTCATTGAAGCTGTCATTGTGGGCCCCTATCATGTTTCAGGCAGTGTGCTAAGGTTTAAAAAAAATTTTATGCATGTTTTTATTTAACTTAAGCATCACAGCAGCTCTTTGCAATGTTCTTCTGTTGCCGTTTATAGGAGGCTAATGACTGGGCCAGGACTCACAGTAAGTGGCAATGGTGGGGTCAGACACCAGGGTGCTCTGGCTCCAAAGGCCATGCTCGGAACCGCTGCTTCTGAAGCACAGGGAGCTGTCTGGGATGGGCAGGCCAGGTGGGGCCCTGTGGGGCTGCCTGGTGGGTGGCCTGCGTGGAGATTGTGGCAGAGGGATAGAAGGACAAGGGGCCCACCTTTGCTTGTTTCACAGTTTTAGCCAGTCCTGACCCAGTAAGTAGCTAGTCAGACTTCTGAGACCTGTCACATCACAGGCTTTCATTGTAAGGTGAACATGGATAAGCTGTTTTCCCCTGCTGGACAGTGCTACCCACTCTCTGTCCCCTGGGGTCCCTCTTCCTAAGCCACAACCTCCTCCGGAAGCTCGCACTTACATAATAGATGCACACAGACCATTTGATCACCTGCTTAGGAAAAGGAGTCCAGAAGTTATTGTGATGAGCGTGCCAGTAAAGCAATCATATGGATGGATTTTCTGTGATGTTACATCCATTTTTAGCTATGGGTATTGTCAAACCTATCACATGACCGCTCCCCACAGTTTCCCCTTCCCCCTCTGTTCCCTGCTCTCTGCCCTAGTGGGTCCTTAGGTGTAGGGAAGATACATTATTACACCACGGATGGAGTGCGATTCACGCACATGACATTTGCTCCACCAAGTTCTCTATCTGGTGAGTTTATTTGGTGTGGGTCTTAGGGAGTTGTTATGTGAGTATCTTAGAGGAAAAAAGGAGAATGATGAATGCTTGGAAAGCTCTTCCCTGACATTCTAATTCTTACTCACTAAGTGTTAAAGTGGCAATATTTAGTCTGATGATTCAGTCTGGGCTGGGAATTGGTTTTAGTGCTCTCCCCATTGGGACTCACGAACTGATCCACTGCCAAGGCCTGAATTACCTGAGAGGTAAGTTTATTTGGACTCCGGAAAGAAAAGATAGTCTTCAGTCCCACTAACCCCACAGTTTCCGTTGTCATGTCAAGCCCTGACTGGTGACTTGCATGATGGCACTGTCAGTTATGTCACTGGAGAATTGCACATTCTAATCTGATGTGGACTTAGTGTATGATTTGTGGCTATTAAGCCAAAGAAATGAACAAAAAGTTAAAAATCATTAGCTTGTCTTATGTGGTTTTAAAGTAGCACCAGTACCCTCCAGTGGGCGAGAGATGCTGCCCAGAAGTGTTTGCAGCTTGCTTGGGAAGTGAAAAATCTATTAAGAGACCTAGTCACTTGAACAATGTTTTTGTTTTGTTTGTTAAAGAAACACATTCACATATTACCCAGGATTTTTTGTCTCTGCAGCATAGATAAATATGTATATGGTTGATCTCTCTTGGTTTGTTTGGAGGAATTTAAAATGATTCATTATGATGAAGCTCATTTAAAATGGTTAGTGTCTTTGCTGTGATGGGAAACTAGCATGAGTTTTCATTCTAGTGGCTTTCAAACGTAACCCTGACAGTATCAGTCCAGAGAGGAGGGAGTGGGCTGGCAAGTACTCCTTGCTGACCCCTGCCATTCAGGGGGCACGCCTTTGAGGCTAGATGGTGATGGGAGAATGTTCTGGTCTCTCTTAAGCTACTGGAAACAGAGGCTTGCTCAGGTTCTTGCAGGAAAGTGGGCTACACTGCACGGCTGGAGTGGGGGGCCGAAGCCCGGGCTCAGCTGTGCAAAAGCCAAGCCTGTGGAGACCTGGGAGGTGGCTCAGGATGCAGCAGTGGTCTTGTGGGTCTGACTCCATGGACACCTCAGAGTATAGCCGTCATCTTCCTGGCACCTTCCCATGTCTCTGCTGCTTCTCTCTTCTCTTTTCCAGCTGCTGCCTTTCTCACATTTGCACTCCCCACGAGGGAACTGAGCTACTTCACGGTTTCGGTGAGTGTGTGGAGGCCAGCCTTTGCCCCATGCACTGAGCCAGGGAGGACTGCCAGGTAGCAAGCACACGGACCTGTGGCCAGAGCCCTGCCTGGCCTCTGCTCAGAAAGGAGGCCATCAGCATGTAGCTGTGGACAGCAACCGCATCTCCTCTCTGGCTCAGGTGGGGACTCTGACCTCATACGTGAAGGACCTTTGGGTTCCTCCAGCCTCAAAGCCCTGGGAGCCCGAGCATCTGCCTGTGACTGTCACGGCTGGTGTCCCTCAGGTAGCAGGGCCCATGCAGAACAAAGCGGAGAAGTCTATGGAAGCCATGATTGTGCTGTATTTCTTCCAGCTCTGTCTTGCCTGATTTCTTTCCCACTCTGTCTGATTTCTCTTTAGGATAAGGACTTAATTTCAGCATCAATTGATTAATGTGCTCACTTTGGAATCTGTCCATTGTAAAGCATGTCAAGGGGTTTCTTCTGATGAGAAGAAAATCCTGAATTCTCCCGCAGCTGGTGGTTAGGCAGAAGCATAGGAAGTAGCCCCCCTTCCACGACTGATCTGTCAGCTTATTTAATTGCTTACAAGTATGTCTTGCCTTGCTAAAAAAAAAAAAAAAAAAAAAAAATTATTCCACAAGTAATTTATGTTCCTTGTAGAAATTAAAAAAAAAAAAAAAAAAAAAAGTAACAGGAACAAATTGTTTCTTGATACTTGGAGAACAAGACATCTCACGTTAAATTTTTTTTCTTAAAGTTAAATCAACTTGAAGCACAAGTTCCTGACATAGAAGAGAGGCCCAGTGTCAGGCACTCCTGGAGGCTCCTTCCCTTGGGAGAGACTTAGCTTCAGGAGGGAGAGAGGAGGACCCTGAGGCCTGTGTTCGCTGGGTGTGAATGCTCCCCTCTCATGGGGCCCCACACGACCTGTGCCACATGGGTTCCTCCCACACCAGGGCCCTGTCTGTGGTCAGAGGACTCAAGCTCCCCCGTGGGAGGGCTCCACCGGCTCCTCCCTGCACAAGCCTACAGCCCGAAGTCAGTGCCCGGGTGCAGGTCTTCATTCCTTCATTGGGCCATGAAGTCAAAAACATAGAAATTGGAGTAGGGCTTGTCCTTTGCCTCTCAGTTCTTCCCTTCTCTTTCTGAAATCCACAAACAATAATATTTACTCTTCTGTAGAGCAAGGAGAACCCTGATCTTTAGAAATTCAAAGCTTGTCTCTTCTTGGTGGGTTAGGGAAGTGAGGAGCCATGTTGATGAGTATACTGCAGCAAAAACAAACAAATGAACAAAAGACACCAATAAAATTCTTACTGATGTAACACTTTTTATGTATGAGGACAGGAAAAGAAGGCACAAGTCAGCCATAGTTTGTTACCCATGCTTCCCGGCTGTTTAACATTCTGTTGTTGACCTTTCTAGCCCCCCTCTGCCCCCACTTTTTTTTTTTTTTTTGTATGCACCTGCACCGAGGGACTCCAGAAAGGTTGGGGACAGAGATCCAGCATATAGTAGTACTTTATGAAGAAGAAATGGATCTGAAGGGAAAACAAGGGCATGAAAATAAAATCAATTCAGGACTTACCTTTCCCATAAGGCTTATTTGCTTCCCCCATTGCCAGAAGGGAGTTCTGTGAAAAAAATACTCTTCTCCAAGGAGCTTTGAAGGGAAACCTGTTTGTATGGTGAGTCTAATTAGTTTTTGCAAACGCCCCTTCCCCAAATCTCAGGGGAGCTGTATTGGCTGAGGACCTTGTAGTTGCTGAACCACAGTTCAAATCAGAATGTGACTCTGATCAAACCCAGCGACTCTCTTTACTCCTTTGCCTCTTGCATCAAAACCAGTCACACTGACAGCAGCAAAGCTGTGCGCACAAGGCATGTGATTCTTGGGAGGCCAGCTTTGCTTTAATTTATTTTTTAAAGAAAAGTAAAGTTACTGAGGTAACACTGGTTAATAACATTCTATAAATTTCAGGTGTACAGTAATTCGTTACCTGTGTAGTCTGTTATGTGCTCACCACCCAAAGTCTAGTTTTGTCTGTTACTGTCTATTGGTCCCCTTTATGCATTTTGCCTGTCGTCCCCCCCCCCATAAGCACCGTTCTGTTGTATCTATGAATGTTTTTGTCTGTTTTGTTAATTCGTTTGTTACTTTTTGTTTTATTTTCCACACATGAGTGAAATCAAACGGTTTTTGTCCTTTTCCCTCTGATGTATGTCACTTAGCATAACTGTCAAGCCCTATCCCTGTCCTCACAAGTGCTGGCAAGCATGGGGAGAAAAGGGACCCCTGGTGCCCTGTTGGTGGGCTCGTGAATTACGGTAACTTAGCACAGCCACTATGGAAAACAGTATGGAGGTTCCTTAAAAAAAAAATAAGAGTGGAACTAGAATTACCAAATGATCTAGCTTCACTTTTAACAAGCAAGGAGCGCAGGAAGGAGAGCGACTGCTGTGCTGGCTGCCAGAGGAGGCGGGCGGCGAGACCCGCCTGTGCTGCCCTCCTCCTGGGACCGGGGACCCCCAGGGCCCTGGCCGCTTCCAGCCTCACTGGGCAGTGCCTGGGCTTTTATTCTAAGCTCGGCTTGTTCCCAGACCTGGAAATAATTAGAGGCGAGTGTGCCCGGAGGGGCCGCTGATTTCCTTTTGTCACGTATGCCCATTTTACCTCCCGTACTTGGTTGCTGCACTGCCCAGCAATGGCTTTATTGCCGTCAGTGCTTTGGAGATTGCTTTTGAGTTTCTTGTGGTGCCTTCTGAAAAGGCCCCATGCTCCTGGGCACAGGGGAAGGGAACATTCCTCTAAGTCCCCTTGAAGTGGCTGCGGAGGGCTTTGTTCTCTGCAGACCTGCCTTTCTAAAATCGAATTGTGGATCTCCCCAGCAGGGAGGGCTGGGGGTAGCTGGAGGTCACCTATAATCTGTGCAGATCTGGAGCATGAGACTCCTGCCGGCTAATTCCACCGCTGGAGTGTTTTATTGTTGGGGCTGAATTTTTGTATGGGGTTTAAAAAAAACCAACTTGTTTTTGTTTTTATTTTAACAACTAAGATAGGCAATTGCCTTTTCTTTTTAAATGAATCTGGGTTAAGTTTTTACCTAAAGGCAGGATCCTGGATTAAATAATTTACTGAGACTTTCTTGAGTTTTTATTTTATATTTTTATCATGGTCGAATGCAGAGAAAAGGATATAAGCCTTAATTGTATAGCTCAATAAATGTCTACCTCTAAATAGTCCTCTGTAAGCCAAGACTTAAGAACATTTCCAGCACTCCTGACAACTCCTGCAGGCCCTGTCAGCCAGCGCTCCCTTACCAAGGACCACCCCCCCCCAACTTTTATTTCCATTGATGAGTTTTGCCTGTTTTTGAACTTGATATAAAAGGATTTCATCCAGTATATATTTTCCCGTGTATGTCTTCTTTCACTCACCATCTCTCTGAGATTACCACGTTGTATCTAGAAGTAGTTCTTTTTTTATTGCTGTGTTATATGCCAATATTCGAATTTATTACCACAATTTATTTCTCTGTTAATGGGTATTTGGTATCTTGACATTTTTTAAAGCTTGGCATATAAGCCATTTTTTGATAATGGCCAACGTTTATTCCAACGGTGTTAAAAAAATTAGCAATGACACTTTTTCTCAAATGAAATTTCATATGGAGTCTGGCCATAGGAAATAGATTGACTATAAACTGCTGCAACTAAGCTGGGGGTTGGTGGCCCTCAGGTGAGGTGGCTGAGCACACCGGGGCGGGGCCTGGCCTTCGGCACCACCGGCCGGCCTGCTGTTCCCTTACTGCACTTCCGTGGACAAGTGACTCAACCTTGGTCTCCTTATCTACCAAACGGAGATGGGAAAGGAGAGTGCTTACATCACAGGCTGTTGAGAACACTGAGTGAGTCAGTGCAAGGCACGCAGTGCATGCAGTGCTGACACAGCAAGGGCTGCTGCCCTCCTCGTGGGCGCCATCATTTCCAAGTCACAGAGCCCAGCACTCCCTGGGGACCGTCACCAGGCTGCGGCCCTTCCTCTCCCTCCAGGCTCGTGAGGATGTGATAAGACACTGCTGTGAAATGTGTGTGAGGCACTTCTCCCTGCTCACTTGGGAGCCTTTTGGAGGCAGGTGCCGTGCGCCTCATGGGGCCTGGCAGAAAGCAGGCACACCGCTGGTGAGTGGACGAGGATCCGCCAGCACCCAAGTGCCCAGGCTCTCCTTCGGCCGTGTCCCTGGGCTCAGGGGCACTATTGATCTTGATAAAGGAACACAGTGTGCAGCTCCATCCCAGTGGCAGGGTGTCCTCTTGGCACAAATCCAGAAAGACACTTGGATGGAAGATGGAGCCATTCCAGGCTTGTCTCCCAGCCTGGCTGCCAGCCAAATGGAACCTTTGGAGCCCAGCCCGGGACCAGATGTAGCTGGGAGAATTAGATGTAACTATTATTACTGTTCATAGTAACAATAGCTATCATTTACCTAGTGCATACCCTTTGCCTTGGGCGTGCTGTTTGATTGTGTGTTCAGGACAGCCCTGTGAGGTAGACACTGTAACTCCATTTGAGTGTACATGTCTATCTGCCCACTGGCTACCTCCTCTTCTAATAGAATGAAGTTCCACGAGGGAGGGACTGTTGTATCTCCAGAAGCTAGAATAGTACAGGCTCAATAAATATTTGTTAAATGAACAAATGATGTCTCTATCGAAAAAGGAGAACTTGAGGCTCAGAGCAGTTAAATAACTCAGACAGGGTCACACTGGCAGTAAGAAGCAGAGCTAGGTCTGTTGGGTCCAGAGCTCCTGCTGGTAACTGTCCCTCTATACGAGTTGGATGGGGGTCCAGGTTTGGAGTGGGAAGGAGAGATATTACCCTGAGCTCAGCCTTTGTTTATACCTGTGGAAATGAACCCAACATGCTTCAGGGAGGACATGCCACCCGCCACCAGCAGGGGCCATTCAGGACTCTCACCTGTGTGGGTCCAGAGAGCCTGGCAGGTTAGAGGGTCGGTGATGGGCCCCAGGCTTAGCCCTTCGGCCATGTGCTGCAGGCACAGGGCAGACTGTTCTACAGGGATGCTGAAGGGGGTGTGGGGCAGGAGGAAACCTACCCTTGTCTGAGAGGGACATTGGGTTGGTCTTGTGCTTAGTTCAAGACAAAGCAGTTCACAGCTGGGGGCCCACACCCTTTCTCTTTGAGTTTCTGCTATGCCCGCAGTTGTCTCTGGGCTGGAAACCCTCTGTTGATCCTGTCAATCTCATGGAGGCCTTTCAAGCCATACTGGTTCTTGAACGCACTTTTACTGCAGTACAAGCGGCAGCAAGTAATTACCATTATGCCATTATACCACGAATTACAGCTGCAAAGAGTTTCGGTCCTGAATAATTTCCATGTCTGTGAGGAGACAACTGAAGATTCTCTGAGGTGAGGCACAGGCTGGTGAAGTGGGCCCTTGGCCTGCCGTTTATCCACTCCGCGCTCTGTCTCCACAAAAACGTGCATTTACGCATTCCCATTTAGGTGTCATTACCGCGTTTACTCCACCCGCTCTGCGCTCAGCATTGTCATTTTCCAGTATTTTGCTATGGAGTCTTTGCCCAGTCGTTACTAATCTCTAGCACACACACTCTGTCTCTGCTTTGTGGGAATTCCTGACGCAAATTGGACATTTTTTTTTTTTTTGACAGTTTGAAACTACCCACTGACATCAGTGGGGTGCTATTAACAGGTGCTTGTCACCTCTTCTTAGCTGTTTCTTTCTCCTCCTGGAGTCATTTTTTAGCAGCTTTAGAGATGGTGCCTTGTCAGGATCTCTTCTTTAAAGGTGAAATCGCAGGTGTCTCCTTGCATTTTCCCTTGGCCCACAGGAGGGAATTTGCCCGCAGGCCTTAGAATGAGGGACCAAGCCCCTACTTCTTGGGGCAGGTAGTGGGCTGACCAAGCCCTCACTTCCTGGGGCAGGTAGTGGGCTTTGGAATGAAGGGTTTAATGGATTAGGCCTATGAGAGGCGGGACAGCATAGCAGCTAAGAGTTTAGTTCTGGACAGACTGCCTGGGTCTGCGTGGGGTTCTGGCCATGTTTCACATTGTGTCCCCATTTTTGAGACTCGTGTGGTGCAGTATGGTGACTGCCAGCCACGTGTGGCCCCTGAGCACTGGAAATAAGGCCAGTCTGTCTGAACTGAGATGTTCTGTGAGTGTAAACACACACCAGATTTCAAAGCCTTAGTATGGAAAAAAAGGTAAAATAGACCACTAATATTTAAAAATATAGATGACATGTTGACATAATATTTTGGAAATGTTGGATTTAATAAAATATTAAATTCTCCCTGTTTCTTTTTACTTTTTGATACAACTGCTGGGATATTTAACTGACAGACCTGGCTAACATTTGTGGTTCAAATTATATTTCTGTTGGGCAGTGCTGATCTTGACTCTGGATGGTAATAGCCCCTTTGTGAGTTGTTGTGAGGATTAAATAGGCAAACAGATGAAAAGTATTTTCTTGGTACTTGGCATGTAGTAAGTATTCGTAGACTCTTAGAGGCTGTCACGGTCATTGTCATCATCATCATCTTATCATCAAGGGTGGAAATCTAAGCTAGGAGGAGGAAATTTGGATGTGGAGAGTTCTGGGTTATGGTTTCAGGTGAACCAATCCTCCTTCTAAGACAGCAGTTTTCATCTGGTGTGCTGCAAGAGGTTTTAAAAAATACAGTCCCTGACTATTTAGGGAGGGGCGCTGATCTCTTTGCCCTTAGATTGTCACATAAAAAAGTGACAACAGCCAACACAACAATGCCATCTGGTGTGAAGGGATCAAAATTATACCTGTTTTTTTGTTGTTGTTGTTAAATCTACAAAAATATACTTTTGGGTGTGCTGCGGAATTTTAGTAATTAGTTTTTGTGTGCCGTGAGATGGAAAAGGTTGAAAATCGCTGTTTTAAGAGGTTATGTATGATTTCAGGGTTCTCTCGTGTGACAGGATCCTGCTTCTCTCAGCTTCCCAGTTGTGTTTATAATGGAAGGTTTGTATAATTCATGGTAAACCCTGTTTCCTAAAGGGGATGACCACTTACTCCAAAGTGCTTTGTAGAACTCCTGGAAGCTTCTCTGTATATCTAGCTAGCTCTTTTGACATTTGTATTGGACTGAAAACCCCATTTTTATGAAACCAGTTATAGTAGTTAACCTCTAGGAAGTGCTTACCATAGGCCTGTAGGCCATAGCGCTGGCCTTCGCAGCTTGCCGTGGAGTAAACCAGGGTTTAGGGTAAGTGTTATGCCCAAGGTTTCATAGGTGGGAAGTGAGGGTGCCATCTGATTATAAAGTTACACTCTTTATTCTGCCTTGTGAGCACTCAAAGTAAGTCTCTCTTAATCGGGAAACTGGAGAAGGCATATGTCTGAAGGCATAGAAAACCCAGAAAACAGCTTAGGATCCTCAGGCCAAGGTTGATGGTAGAACCAGAGTAAAGTGCAAGTGACCAGTGATAGGCGATGGCCAAGTACTGTGACAAGCATTGACAGCAATGTGGATCTGGTCCCATACTGTCTCGTCACCTCAGGCAGGCAATTTTATGGAATTCTTCCAGGGACCTGAAGACCATCCACCAGAAAGGCTTTCCTGAGATTCTAGAAAGATAGGGAAAAATGCAGGCCCAGACACTTGACAAATGCATTAACTTTACCAGCACTACTTAAAGGAGGCATTTGATATGACATTTCCAAAGTTATGGTATTTTCCTGGAGAAATTTCACGACAGCAAAAGCTCTAATGAGTGTGTGTGTCAGGAAAGGACCTTATCTTTCATTTCGGCCTGATGTAAATTTCCTAGTCACTTTACCACGTTAGCTAGATGCCAGGAAAAATACATGTCACGAAGCTGGGTGTTTCTGCTGCTGCAGGACACTGAGTGGGACACAGTCTTTAACGAGTGAGTGTCACTGATTGGAGCAGCTGCCTTTCAGGAGAGCTGTTCTCTTGAATAAAAGATTTCTACTTAGTATCCCGGTTATTTCCTCTTTGACCCCCTTTCAGTCAAAATATGCGAGGCTTATTCCTCACCTCTTGACATCCGATGCCTGTTAGAGCCTTATTAGCATTTGTTCTCATTGATGTCTATTGAATTTTAAATCTGGCAGGGACGTGATTAAGAGGTGGAAAATAACCAGACTTGGTCCACTTGTGACTGTCGGATTGTGGTGTGATGACCAGCTCAGCATTTAATCACATCACTTGTGTTGTTAGTTTCCTTTCATACCGCTGGAGGGAAAAAGTTCAATTCCAAGTCATGCTCTGGCTACAGAGGGGAGTGCAGAATTTGTTGGTCCTAGTGTACTGAGAGGCAGGCTGGGGCCTCGGAGACACAGTCCACCTGCCATTCACTGGAGGCCCCATTTCTGTGTTCGCTGCCATAAGGATGAGGAGATTAGCAATGAGCTATCAGGTGTTTTGAGGCTCTGTACTAAGTGGGATCCCAGGTAGTCCCCATCCTACTCATACCGGGTTGGTAGTAGTTGTGTATTGAACTGTGTTTCTCCAAAATTCATACATTGGGGCCCTAACCACCAACAGGATGGTATTTGGAGATGGGGCTTTGGGAGGTAGTAAGTTTAGATGAGGTTATGAGGGTGGGGCCTTCATGATGGGATTAGTTGTATTTTTAAGAAGAGACCCTAGAGACCTTGCTACTTCTCTCTCTGCCCCGTGAGAACGTGGTGAGAAGGTGGCTATCTTCAAGGCAGGAAGCAGTACCTCACTGGGGAAGCGAATCAACTGCCACCTTGATCTAGGACTTCCAGCCTCCAGGACTGTGAGAAATAAATTCCTGTTGCGTAAGCCACCCAGTGTGTGGTGTGGCAACCAAGCTGACTGAGATGGTGGTCCTAACTCCATTTCAGTGCCCCCAGGTCAGTCTGGGGTGGTGGTCTGCTGAGTGGTCTCCCTGGTTCCTCCTTACCTTGTAGGTTTAAAAAAAATTTTTTTTAATCCTCACCTGAGGACATTTTTTCATTGCTTTTAGAGAGAAAGGAAGGGAGAGAGAGAAATATTGATGACCGGGAATCAAACCCACAACCCTTTGGTTGCAGGAGAACACTAACCAACTGAGCAATACTGGCCACGGCCTCCGTGGGGTTTTGCTTATGTGTATTCTCCTTGGGAAGAATCTCTCATGGTCTTTTCATTTAACTTTGGGTCCTTCACAGAGCCTGTGCAGAGCAGCCACTGAGAAGATACCAGCAGAGTGAATGAATGAATGGGATGAATGAATGAATGAGTATGACAGCCTGGGATGGAAACAAACTAAGGAAAGAGGTCAATGGAAGGAACCACAGGTCATTCACCTTCTTCCTTCACTCATGTCTTGTGAGCAGGGGTCCCCAGAGAAGTCACCTCTCTGCAGCTGGCCTCCCCAGAGATACCCACCCATTGGGGAGCATTGTCCTGGTCATCTGGAACCATCCTGAGGGGGTCTCATGTTGTCCTCCCCCACATGGGCCCAGCTCAGCCCACTTATCAAGCCAGCTGACCCCACTCCACGAGTACCCAAACTTCTGCTTTCACCTGAGCACTGGGCTGGGTGGGAATGAAGGGGTTAAAGTTTGGGAGCGTGGGTGTGTTGCACAGAGCAGCATCTAGGTCATTCCTCCACCACAAAAGAAATGAAATAGAGCCAGCCCACCTGCCGCTTGCTGCACAAACACTGCTGCTCTGTGCAGAGGAACACCAGGCAGGCACCAGGCCATTTTAATAAGATACAGCAAGATTAATAAGGGAGGAGCTCCTCCGGAACACGTACCCTACACATGGTGGTAAAGGGAGACTCAAGGGGAGAGGCAGAAGCCACAGGAACAGGGGGCTGTGGGCGCAGGGAGGGTGGCACCAGGGCAGCAGCCCCAGATAATGCTGGCTCAGGAAGCCTCCTAGGAGGAAGGGCAGCACATGCCAGGGGCCAGGGCCCGAAGGCCTGGGTCCACCCTGAGTGTGTAGCAGTGTGAGGACGCCCGGAGGCTGTGTGAGTCCCCTTGAGCACTGTGCACCCCCCCCCCCCCGGCCCCGCCGGCTTCGTTTCAGGTGGCGCAGGGCCTTTGCATGTGCTGCTCTCCCATCTCTGCCTGGGTGGTGCCTGCTCTTTCTTCAGGTCCCATATCTTGAGGGAAGCTTTCCCAGACCCCCAGACTAGGTCGCAGGTGCCCATTTTTCACTCTCAGGGCCCCACTTCCCCCTCTTTGTGGTACTTTGCAGAGTTGTGATTGTACCTGAAGTTGTAGCATACCCCTTCCCTGGTTTATTCTCCTATTTCACTGGGTGAACTGAATTTCTCTGCTTGTTCATTAGTACGTTCATGTCTGAAAACAATTCTCCTAGCCCTGGCTCAGCACCACCTTCTGGATCAAAAGCCCCAATTTTTGTAACAGATACAGATATTTGAGAGAGGATTGGGTTGGATTATTTCAGGCTATTGAGTGTGTTTTCTGGAATCAGGTTTCATCTCAGTTCAAACAGTGTTTCCAGGAGAGGGTTGTGAGATAGAGAAGGTGCCTTTGGGGGGTGCACTGGGCGGGGTGGCAGGCACGTGGGCTCTTATTCTCACTGCGGCTTCCTGACTGGAGGTGGGACATCACCTGCATTTTCCAGACCTCGGTTACAGCCCTTTTCCTGCTGCCAAAGCAACAGCTTCTTTACCTCCTGTCCCTGGCTTTGAGGGCAGGGACAGGCCATGCTCTTTACCCGAGCATCCCAAGAGCTTGGCATAGTTTCTGGCAGGTAGTTGTTGCTTCGCAGTTGTGGTTCCAATAGCATGAAAGAGGGGAGGAGATATCAAGGGGGACTTTCAAACCTTTTCTGCTGAGAAACTTGGTTGGAATGTGCATTTTACACAGCCTGGCATGGAGGGCTGTGGGCAGAAAACAATGGGGAGTCAGAAGGAGCTTAATAGCAACGGGACAGTGATATATGGGCACCCCCGATGGCCTCCTCACCGTGCGCCTGTTCCCAGGCACGTCTCTTGCAGTTGTTTATACAGTATTTTGTCCATTAACCTGTAAAGCTCTAAGCAAAAGTGTCTCCCCTGTGCTTCACCTGGAGCCATGACTCGCTGAAGCTGCTCTAGAAATACCCAGTGAGTTGATTTCTTTCAACCTCAGCTTTACTCTCTCCTGTGCACAGTGCTCAGTGGCAGAGCGGCTTCTCGCTGGTCGTGGACCGCAGGTTTGGGTGTGACTGTTAGAGATGTGGAAAGCTTACGGGGCACAGGTCCAGGAGAGGCCGGGGTCCTCCTCTGCCTCCCACGTTGAACACCAGTGGTTGCCATCTGGGGACTGTCAGCCGTCCACTGTGGGAAACAAAGGGCTGCGGAAGAGGGAGGCAAACCAAGAACCACAGGCAAACTCCCTTCTCCTGTGTCTGGGGTTGATATCAAGTAAGTGTGATCCAAGTCATGTGACTTTATCTACTTTAGAACGCATGACCAGGTGAACAAACAGGACAAACAAGGACACCCAAGCGCAGAGTCGCTGCTATTGGACTCAGATTGTCCCAGTGTGCACTTGCACTTCCGCTTCCTCCCTCTCCACTCCACCCAGGCTCAGCAGTTTAAGACGTCTGAGGTCCGGTGTTTAAAAATTGCAACCACAGTTGCTTGCTGTTGTCCTCATTTCCTTGGTCTGACTTTCTTGCTTTGCTGATGGTTGGTCCACATGTAGCTGGAGCAACTATCCTTTCTCTCGCCTTTTCTTAGAGCCATGCTCTTTCCCTTCTGATCTTGTCCTGGATTTCATGCTGGAGGCCTGTGGTGGACGCCCCTGTCCCAGCTGCTTCTAATCAAATTCCTGCTCGATCCTTTACGTCTTGGCATTATTCAGCGACCTGCCTGCCAAAGGAGCTATGCTAGTTTGAAAAACAGTTGCTCGGTTTCAAGTGGCACTGCCTCCTTTCCGGAAGGTAGTCCCATATACTAGGATGGGGAGCTGAGGCAGGACTCGAGTTTTGACCTTCTAGGCCAGTTAGTGTAAGGATTGAGGGCATGGGAGCTGGCGTCCAGCAGGCCCCACTCTCAGCCTGGCTCTGCCACTTCCTGGTGGCGTGGTCACAGGCAAGTTTCATATCTCTTTCTCGTCTGAGAAATGAAGGTGATAATGCGTATCTCATAGGATGGTTGTGAAGATTAATGATTATCTTATATCTCTAGCACCACACCTGGTAGTGAATGTTCAGTAAGTGTTAGTTGTTTGTGGTATTACTTTCTAGCTTATAGACTTTGAGGATCCAGTTCTAAGTTGTTTATTTTAAAAACATCGAAATTGTCCTATTACCCATATGTGTCACAGCTTGCATCTTATTAGGATTGAAAAATGCAGTTTTGTCCTTGGAGCACTTGGAG
Organism: Furipterus horrens; assembly: GCF_987537825.1. Lineage (NCBI taxonomy): Eukaryota > Metazoa > Chordata > Mammalia > Chiroptera > Furipteridae > Furipterus > Furipterus horrens. Next base: position 76,290,952 of record NW_028327180.1, read on the forward strand.
AGTGTTCCTGGAGAGAATTCAGTGAAATTATTGATCTTTTGCCTGTTTGCCTGCCCACTGAACTCTGTGCAGAGAGCTCTTCTGGGGACCCATCCCCTGTCTCTGCCTCTCTGGTGGTAGCGGCTACTCAGAGCCTTTGCTGTTCCCTCGGGGACAATTTATGAGCATTGCCTTTTCCCAGTATTGTGAGAAGTTTTGCGACTGTACTTTTTTGTGTCATTGTATATAAATGATGCTATGAATATTTAATAAGGTCAACCCTAATACATGTTTGAAAACTGTGTAAGTTAAGAAAACAGCTTTGATTGCATGAGTAATATTTAAAGTGCCTGCTAAAAATACAGTAACTTTTCTGTCACCAATATAAAAACTTGTGAGCTATGGAGAGATTTTTAAAGCACGATCCAGTGGCTCTTGCCCATCTTAGTGAAAGTTTCCATTAAACAGATGATTTATGTTACAAGAGTGGAATGATTAACATGAATTATGGGAAAATCATTCTAAGACTTGAATGTCTCATTCATGAATGAATTAGGAAGCAGGTTATTCCACAGTTGGCTTTTTTTAAAAGGAAGAGTTTAGCTAAGTGTCTTAAGATCCTCAAAAAGGAGATTTCCCCCAATATTGGTATTTTTTTAAGGAGATATTTCAGGGTCCCTTATTTAAAGAGGAGAAACTTATTGTTTTCATAGAAGAGGGGTACCTACTTCTGTCTGTTTCAGAGTAGAATTCTAGAATTCCTCCCAAACCTCTGTCAATTAGTATAGTTGAGAATGTCAGGACTCTGCCTTGAAGGGTGAACCTTTGAGCCTAGGGCCTGTGCCCAGGGCTGGGCAGAAACCAGATGAATTCAGGTTGCCCAGAGACACCTGTGTTGATGAAGAGAAAGGCCAAGGCTCCCTTTACCTTCTCACCAGCCACTGCACTACCCTTAGGAGGGTCTTAGTGGAGACCCCTGGGCTGAGAACTGTAGCCAGGAGGAGAAGGGGTGGCTGAGCTGAGGAGCAGCTCTGAAAGCTGGGTGTTTTACAGATGCAGCCTACAGACTTGGGTGAGTGACCTTATCAGAAGCCTGACTTGAGGTCCTACTGTGTGCCAGAACCTGCATGGGTTTCTTGCACTCTTAAGTGGAATCTCACGTTACTCCTCTCTGTGGGTAACTCATGTTCCATTGGGAACTAAAAATGCTGGGATGACAATTATCATGCAGTGAGCTCTAATGAGCAGTTTGCATGTATCTAGGTCATCTCATCCTAATGGCCTCTCCTTGAGGGAAGCACCAGTATTAGCCTATTTTAGAGGTGAGGAGACTCAAGGTCAGCAGTAAGTGATGGAGCCACACTTTGAACCCAGCTCTGCCCAACCTGAAGCCTTGGCTCTTAAATCTTGCCTGATTCTAGGTATAAAAATCTTGGGCACAGTCCCAACCATATAGGCTTTGGAAGAAGGGGTCGATATTTTGCCCTTCTTATACATCATCACTGTAGGTGCTGGTTGACTAAGTGGGTGAATTTGCCCATTGCCTGTAAGGTGTCACAAGGACTGTAGGACCTTTGCGTTAAAGCTCTTGATGTTCTGTTGCCTGTGCATGTCCATCCCTCACTCAAGTACTTCATAAAAATGACTTCACTTTTATTTTGTTTTGTGTGGATTCTTTTATTAAGTCCTTGTGGTAGCAATGACAGATAAACCAAAGTGGCAGTAGCACTAGAAATGACATACACAAGGCTCACTATGGAAACTACAGGGTGGGGCTATGCTGTAATCTGAAAGGAGTGGTGGGTGGTTGTACCCTTGCTCTCCAATAACTTGACAGGGTGGGAAATTGTATGCATGTGTGCACGCACATGTGTGTGTGTGCATGCATGTGTCTGTGCATGTGGAATTAGTGCTTGTGCTAAACTCAAGGGAGATGAAGTTTGGGCCTTCTGAAATGTCCAGGGAGTATGTGTGGGTGGGTGGTAGTTAATTAGTTCATTCATTCATTCATTCCTCAGATGCACCTGAACACCTCCTCTGTGTCAAGCAGTGTAAAAGGCAGACAGAACTACTACCTTCCTGGAACCCCCTGTCCTGGTTGGGAAGCAAACCATAAAGAAATAATCACCCATCTTATGACTGCGTTACAGCTGCTATGAAGGAAAGACCCACAGTAAAGGAGAAAGTGATGTGGGTAGAGGGTGAACCCAGACTCTCGTCAAACCTGGTGGCCAGAGAGACCTTTCTGAGCAAGTGACAACTGAGCCGAGAGCCGGTGTCAGTCAGGTACAGAGTAGGGGTTAGAACATTCCGGGGAAGGGAAATAGATAGTTCTTGGATTGGAAAAGAGGCCACTGTGGTTGGTGTGTAGTGGGCAAAGGGAAAGTGGGGCAAGATGGATGTGGTGAGGGGGCAGTGACCACCCAATGCTTGGGCATTGGATGGAGGTGAGGTGGACTCAGATGGCCCTGGACTTGCCACCTACTAGCTGTGTGACTGTGGACTGATGACATATCCTCTGAGCTATGGACCCCTCTTTTAAAAATGTGGATGAAAACACCCGCATCTCAAGGGAGCCATAAGGATAAAAACCACAGAATTTGCGTGTTTTAGTTCCATGATTCCTGGCACATTATAAGTGCAAAAAAAAAAAAATCATTTCTCTTCCCCACTCTCTCAGCTTTGGAGCTGATGAAGCGGCCACAGGTGTACAGATGGTGGTTAGGCGTTAGGGAAAACTGCTTACAAACCTTCATGTTTAACCCCTGTCCTCTTCCAATTAGGCGGTCCCCAGAAAGGCCCGTGGAAGGGGTGTGGAGGGAGATGGGCAGCTGGGTGTTCACTCCCCTGTTTGCTGGCGGTTAATAAGGTCAGAGTTTATTCTAGAGTGGGAGGCAGGAGGTGAGGGGCTTAGGGAAATAAGGGAGCGGCAAGGGCTGGGGCTGTAGGTGGAGCCCGGTGGGAATCTCGGGCGTTTGGGTTGAGATGGGTGAACAGGCTCCCTGCTGCACCCTGGCTGCTCTCTTTCAATGCCATCCACACCTGCTCCTGGAAGAGAAGGGCCTCCCGGCTCACTCAGAAGGTGGCTTTGCACATTTCAGGGCCAGTCCCTGGTGCCTGGCCTGCTCACACTGGCTTTGCTTCCAGTGCTGGTCTTTATCAGAAAGTTGTTCACAAAATAAGTCCTATTTTCTGCTGACTTAGGTCATTCCAGAAAGTCTCTTAATTTAACCTTCTCTGTCCTTTTCTTTTGTACCCACTGTGTGCATGGTGCTGTGGATATGCCAGTGGACACACGGTCCCTGTCCCCTATGTTGTCTCTTAGCAGCCCCAAGACAGTAAGTATTGCTAACTTTGGTTTACAGGGAGGAGCTGGGGTTTAGGTCACAGAAAGCTCCGACTCCCTTCCAGGTCTCTCCTATGCTCGTAACCATGAAGCTAATCTGTGACCTAGTGCAGTGAATCTCTGGTGGGGGTTCCTCATGCTCTGTGTTTGTCCCTTGGCTTCTGCACTCATAACTTAGAGATGTGTAAACCAGTTTTTAAGAGCCCCAAGGGAGCTGGCTTCCTAGTGCTCTATTTGTGTAGAGAGTAAAACCCTTTTGTAAAGGAATTAGGTACATTTGATGAGTGTCTCTGCTGTGGGTATTAGTGTTCCTGACACTAACTCTGTTACATTGGGACATACTTGTGTTGGGACCAGGGTGCCAGGAAGGTTACCTGTGGTGCAGATGACCGCCTTAAACTATGACCTCTGGAAGGCCAGGCCTGGGTCCCCATGCTCAGCATGATGCTGGCACAAGGGTGTGCTCAGTATGTCATGGTAAAGAGTGGGCTCTTTGTAGTCCCTCTGACATGGGGTTGAGTCACTTTCTGATGACACAGCCCAGGCAAGTGACTTAATCTCTCTGAGTCTCCCTGGGAATTCGGTTAGAGGTTTAACAATGCCTGCCATTTTAAGTCAGGGGTTGGCAAACTATGACCCTCAGGCCAGATCTGGCCTGCTGCCTGTTCTTGTACATAGAGTTTTGTTTGAACACAGCAGTGCTCATTCTTTTCTGTATTATCTGTGACTGCTTTTGTGCCACCACGGCAGAATTCAGTAGTTGTGACAGAAACTATATAGCCCTCAGAGCTGAGAATTTTTACCATCTGGCCCTTCACACCAGAAGTTTTTTGTCTCCTGTCCCCTGTGTTAGACCCTTAACAATTGGTAGCTGCAGTTGTCACAATTGTTGTCTTTACCTATAACTTCAGCCCCTTCTACTTTAAATAAGCTAGATTTAGAGCAATGACCTTCTTCTGTTCTTCTGAGCTTTGGGAGGAAATTTTCAGTTGCTTGGTTAACACATTTGCAATTCCCTTGGTTTTGATCTTCATGGATCTCAAGATTTGGGTCAAGTTCCTTTCTAGCCTTTTTCTCCTGATCTGATGATTCCTCATAGTTTTTGGTCTGTCCTCAGAGGTGCCACTTCCTCCACCTCCATCTCTGAGTAGCTCTCCTTTCAGAATGGCTGAAGTTGAAGAAACACTTAACAGGGAAGCCCACTGTAAAATCATCTGCGTAAATGGGGAGATTGTGTGTGAGTAGTCTCCATGCTTCCAGAAAATCTGGAGACATGTGAGCACAAGAATCCTCCCAATTCTTGACTTTCCAACCCTGAGTCCTAGTGCCCTGCTTTTATAGGGGAAAATCTCCTAAAACATTTTTTTCTTATGAATTTCCTTTTAAAAAATATAATCTCATTTTGGATCATAAATGCAATGCATGCAATTTATGGAAACATGGGAAATGAAGGAAGCTGAAACAATCAATACTAATCTTATCACCCAGAGATAACAGTTGTTTGCATTTTTAGCATTCCTAGTCATATGTAAATTTTACATAATTGAAATTACATTGTTTATATAATTTTATTTCCTGCATTTTCACTTATGTCATAACCATTTGCTCCAACATCAGATATACTTCAAAACCATATGACTTTTAAAAATTGTTTTTTTAAAGTATATTTTATTGATTATGGTGTTAACAGTAGTCCCAATGTTTGCCACTTTGCTCCCCTCAGCCCAGTAACCCCTTTCCCCCCAGCAATCCCACCCCCCCCTCTTAGATCATGTCCATGGGTCATGCATATAAGTTCTTTGGCTTCACCCTTTCCTATATTATTCTTAACTCCCCCTCTCTATTTTGTACCAACCGATTATGCTTCTTAATCCCTGAACCATTTCCCCATTTCTCCCTCTCCCCCTCCCAGCTGATAACCCTCCAGATGATCCCCATACCTATGATTCTGTTTCTGTTCTGGTTTGCTTAGTTGGATTTTGTTTTTATTTTTAAGATTCAGTTGTTGATAGTTGCGAGTTTGTTGTCATTTTAATGTTCATAATTTTGATCTTCTTTTTCTTAAGTAAGTCCCTTTGACATTTATTATAATAATGACTTGGTGATGATGAACTCCTTTAGCTTTACCTTGTTTGGGAAGCACTTCATCTGCCCTTCCATTTCAAATGATAGCCTTGCTGGATAGAGTAATCTTGGTTGTAGGTCCTTGCAAAGTTTCTTTTGAGAAATCACTGGATAGTCTTATAGGCATCCCTTTGTAGGTAACTCACTGCTTTTAAGATTCTCTCTGTATCTTGAACCTTTGGCATTTTAATTATTATGTGTCTTGGTGTGGTCCTCTTTGAGTCTAACTTGTTTGGCACTCTCTATACTTCCTGGACCTGTATGTCTATTTCCTTTGCTAAATTTGGGAAGTTTTCCTTCATTATTTTTTTCACTTAAGCTTTCAATTTCTTGCTCTTCCTCTTCTCCTTCTGGTACTCCTATGATTTGTATGTTGGCATGTTTGAAGTTGTCCCAGAGGTTCCTAAGTCTCTCCTTGTTTTTTTTTTTTTTTTTTTTTTTTTTCAATTCTTGTTTTCTTATTCTGTACTGGTTGACTGTTTTTTTCTTCCTTATGATCCACATCATTGATTTGAACCCTGGTTTCCTTCCCTTCACCACTGGTTTTGTGTGAATTTTCCTTTGTTTCATTTAGCATAGCCTTCACTTCTTCCCTTATGTGTTTGCTATACTTAGCATATCTGTGAAGCCAGTGAGCATCTTTATCACTAGTGTTTTGAACTCTGCGTCTGTTAGGTTGGCTATCTCCTCGTCACTTAGTTCTCCTACTGGAACCTTGATCCATCCCCCCTTTTGGGCCACACTTCTCTGTCTCCTCATCTTGACAGGCCCCTGTGTTTGTTTGCCTCTGTGTCTTAGGTAGAGCTGTTGCACCTCTTACGTTGTAAGGGGCAGAGCCTTAGGTATTCACCAGTATGGGCGACTTGTTTCACCACATTGTGGCACTGTGTGTGGGGGTGAGGTCTGAGAGGGAACAATGCTGCTTGCTCAGCACTTGCCCCTTTTCCAGGAACTTTTTCCACTTCCATATGGGACTGGTGCCCCTCTAGCTGTTGCCCTGGCTGTGGTTTCCAGAGTGGGTGGGTCTGTGGACATTCTAGGACTGTGAGGGCCCTTTAAACAAACAGACTCTACCGAGAGACCAGCAGTTTCTTCCTCTGCCACAACCCCCACTGGTTTGCACAGTCAGAGCAATGAGGCTTTATTTACCATGGTGCTGGGACCATGAGCTGCGTGGACTGGTCCGGTTCTGGGAGTGCTCCCCAGGTGTCCCTCCTGAGTTTTTAAAATGTATGACTGCGCTTTCTGCTAGCCTGCCGCCACTGCTGCTGCTGCTGCCACCACATCGTGTCCTCTCCGCCCCAGCTCCACCCCTCCTACCTGTCTGGATGAGTATTTCTTCTTTAGATCTTTGTTTGTTGGACTTCCATGCAGCTTGATTTTTTGGAACTTCTGGTTGTCTTTAGTTTTCAGGTAGTTGTATTCCTTCTTAGTTGTGGAGAGAGACGCCGAGTGTCTGTCTACGCCGCCATCTTGGCTGGAAGTCAAAATCATATGACTTTTATCTGTGCATGTACACATGCATTCTCTCGCCCACCCACCCACCCACACTTGTGTATCGTCCAACCATCCGTTTATTCGTCCATCTAACAGACATTTTCATAGCACTTCTTCCTTTCCAAACCTTGTGCAAGGTGCCACGCATGCAGTGGTGAGCACAACAGGCCTTAATCCTCCCTTTACAGAGATCACAGTTTACTAGAAAGAGATAATTATTATAGCATTGTCTTAGCTTAGACTGCTATTATAAAATACCATAGACGAGGTGTCTTACACAACAGACATTTATTTCTCACTGTTCTGGAGACTGGACGTCTGAGATCAGGTGCCAGCATAGTTGGCTTCTGTGAAATTCTCTTCTTGGCTTACAACATGGCCATTCTCTGGGCCTTCCTATGGTGGCGTGAGGAAGCTCTGAGGTCTGTTGTTCTTCTCACAAGGGCACTAATCTCATTATGGGTGGACCCCCCATGACTTCAAACCTATTTGCTTCCCAGAGGGCCCAACTCCTTTTACCATGCTGTTGGGGTTGGGGCTTTAGCATATGAATTTGGGAGGAACACAGACATTCAGTTTATAACAAGCACCGTATGATAATACTTTGATTTGAGGGAATAAAGACTATGTCAGGACATCTAGAGGCGGGACCCTTCACTGCAGTGGGACAGGCAGGCTTTCCAGAGGATGCTGACCCCAGTCTCGCTGGTCATCTCTTTGGAGGAAGGGTGAGGAATCATGATCTGCAGGTTTTCCTTGTAATGGTGGATAGTCTTCTGAGAAATGTGCGCTTGAAGGGGGTGGAAGGAAAGGAAATCAGTAGTGACTGTTAGTGGCAGACCCCAAATATTGCTGTATTGTGTTATTATCAAGACTGTCCTCCCAGCGTGGGCCACTTTAGCAATGGAATGACGCACTGCAGGGATAAAAGCGGGCAGACTCACTCGGGGATGTTGAGCTTATTCCTGAAATAGGAGGCAGTGTTCCCAGAGATCCCCTTCAGCCTCAGCTACCTCCTGTAAACCAGAGTTAGGAACCTTTACTGTCTTGGGGCTGTTAGGAGACAACATTGGGGACAGGTACTGAAGGGCACATCTGAGGGTGGGTGGTATTTGGAGCTGCTCTTGCTTTTTGAAGATTTCAGCAGCACTGTTGAGAACTCATGGCCCCAGTCTGCTTCCTGGTGGCTCTGGAGAGGATCAGGATCCATGTGAGTCCATACGATCATCAGATTGATGTGCAGAAAGCTGCATGCCTTGTAAGAGGTGGGGTGACCCCACATTTTTAGCAAGGGCAAAACTCACACCCAATCCTGTTCCGAAGTTCTGAGCACGCGAACGCCGCCTTTTCCGCCTTTTGTCTTGCTGTTTGCGTGTGTTTGTTTTCACATGTTTCCCCCGAGTAATGGCAGTGTGAGATGGCTGTTGTGACAAACTGATTGCAGATTGAGTCTTGCTCACTTATGTTTGACAGCTGAGCTGGGCCCTAGCGTTTGCGTTCGTAACAAGGGAATAATGGCAACAATTGCAGTTTTTCTTAAATCCTCTCTGAGTGATTGAAATGGGAGTTGGCCTTCTTCATTTCCTGGCTGTTCAGGGGGTGGAATTGGTCAGGGACAGCCTTGTGGGTACATAGTCAGCGGCACATTTGTTGCCCCGAGGGTCTCTGAAGCGGTTGCAGGGTGAATGTGCAGGTCACAGCCACCTTCCAGCAGTGGACAGGGCAGCCACACAGACGTGGGAGGGATGTGGGGAGAGCTCTGTCACAGAGGGAAAAACACCCATTTCAGGAGATGCGTCTGTCTATATATTTCTCCTCGGCTTTTTATTTCTTTTTCAAGTTGGGCAAGCATATGAAAATGCTGACTGCATTTGCTCCTCAGTATGGAAAGCAGTGTTTTATAACAGCGACTTTTCATTATCAAAGGCCTGCAAGCAAGGCAGAAACTAACAAAATGTGCATTACCTCGCCTTCCTTTGTAAAACATGGGCGTTATCACTGCCCTGTAGGGTTTACTGTTAGGATTAAATTAGAGAGTCCATGCCTTCGACCTATTGCCTGGTAAATAGTAGGTACCCAATAGGTGGAAGCTGGTATTTCTATTGATATAATAGCTAATCTTGATTCAGGGTTCAAAGTGCTTTCTGTATATTAACTCTCTTAATTGATTTTGTATGCTCTGGAGCACCCGTAGTTTGGTCTTCAGTCAGGGACAGAACTACCCATGCCTGTGCCTTGCTCACCTTCCTGGGGGCAGCTGCTGTCCCGATGATGACAAGTCAGAAAACTGTTTTATAACTAAATCAGAGCATCCTTCAAATGCAGACTTCTGGTTCAGTCCCGAGATTGTGTTCTAAGATACAGTACTAGTGCTGCAAAGTAATCCAAAGTCTTACTCTCAAGGGGCGGGGGGGCTGTGCCCCAGTTAGAGGGAGACTTCTTTTTCTATATGAACACGATGCTCAAAAAGGTTGCCCCTAATATAGGTCTTATATCACTGGCTCCCTACTGGGCTTGATTTGTTTAGGCTTCCTTTGAGGCTAACTGGCTGTGATAGACAATTTTTAGCCTCCATCCCAGAATGATACATTAAGAGGCTGCCCTCTGTTCTCCCGTACTGCAGGCTTTGTGATGAGTTCATAGTTTCAGTGCCATCCGAAAGTGTCTATTAAATTGGAGTTCAGGGTATCTAGATTTTTGATTCGATCATGGAAGCCTTGAAATTTTGTCCAGGAGGCATAGAAAAACCCTTCAAAATTTTGAGTGATCTATTTGAACACAATCTCAGAAAGGACTTAATCAAAGAATATAGAACTCTGATATAAACAGTTTATCAAAAAACCAATAGAGATTTCTTTTAGCATAGAGACCCACCCGGAGCATTCAGGTTTGGGAGAAAACAGTTGAAGATCTGTTGGAGAGATTGAGTTTCTTATCATGGTTGGTGGAAAGTTATGGCTGGGGAGATATTATGGAGGAAAAAGAAGGTATGTACCTACCTACCTACCTACCTACCTATCAAATTTGTTTCATGAAAGTGAACAGAGCTAACTGGGCTGTGAAGTGAAGAACAAAGGAGTGATGCCCTGGGTCAGCTGTGTCCGTTTATGTCATTGGGCAGTGGTGTTGGCTGAACCTTCTGGGCACAGTGCCTTGTGTGGGTGTGAAGGGAGGTAAAGAGAGTCTTTACCTTGGGGAAGTGACTGGTCTTACTTGGTCATTGCCTTGTGATATCTCTCGTGGACATGTAGCAGACGCCCACAAAGTCCCTTCACCTTATCCGTCCCTATACTAAGCAGGCCTGTTTGGGTTACCTATTGCTCTCTGACTTTTGCATAGAAAAGCCTTTAAAATATGCAGTGATCAGTACAGTCCTCAGGAAGGAAACGGGGCTCCGGAAGTCCTTGTCAGAATGAGAAGCCTCTGTTCTTTTTTTCACATTAGTATCTCAGGATGAGGTGAATGACAGTGATTTCTTGGTTCCCAGGAAGACCCATAAGGCTTAAGTGGACTGCTACCTGAGAGTCCTACTATTTTACTCTGCTGGAGGGTGAATTATTAACAGAGGATGAGGAGAGAGGGGACTGCAAGGGTTCTAAGTATTCTACTGAGAAAGAACGAGAACAATTCTATTTCCTTTCACCTTCACAAAGAGTCTATGAGAATCATTAGTCACAGGTGAGGCAGAAACAAACTGGCTGCTTTAAAGGCAGCAGTACGAGTCTAGCCTACCCCAGCAGTGCCCTCGGGGTTGCATCATGCTCTTTGAAGTAGCCATGAAGGCTGAGCTATTTGCAGTTCACCATATGTGTGTGCAGTTACGTGACAGGGCCCTTTGCATATGTTGGTCCTTCTCAGGAAGCCTTTTCTCCTTGCCTGCCTGGCAAACTCCTACTCACTCCTCAACACCCCGCTTAGGCAACTTTCTCTGTGCAACCTGCCTTGATTCTTTCCGCCCAGAAGTAGGGCTGATCACAAACTTCTTTGCATCTCCACTGACCTGAAACATACATTTGTTACATACAGTTAGTTCTCCTCTCCTCAGACTGTGCCTAGAGCAAAGTGGGCATCCAGGCTAATTTGTTTTGTGGTGGTTTGTCTGTGTGAGCAACTACTGTCTGGTCTGTGAACTTCCTAATCACAGAGAATGTGTTCTCTTCATCTCTGTGTGCTCAGCAAATAGTTCAGTACCTGGATCATAGCAGTAGATGTTCAGTTATGATTAATGGAATGGATGGACTCAGCACAGCGGTCCAGGGGAAGGATGTGCTAGTTAGTGTTGGATGGCAAACTCGAGGAATGGTGCCTTCATTGGATTCCACTGTAAGCTCTTCTCGCCTTCCAGGGGAGCTTCCATCAGGAAGATTGAGCTGTGCGCAGCGAAAGCCAGTTCTTTGTATCGACTTGAAGGGAGGGGAGAGAGGAATAGTCTCTGTTAATTACCAGGTCAGCAGTAGGCGATGGTTCCCTTTGTGCCCTTGGGCGACCAGACAGGCTCCCTGATAAATGTGCCCTGTGGCTGTCTGAAGGGGGAGCAGAGCTCAAGGAGCCGGGGAGGGAGAGGAAATGGAACGGAACGGGAGATGCAGACCCCAGGATGGAAGCACAGGGCTTTCCAGTGGTTTTAGGCGGAGGGCAATGGGCTCCACCTGCTCACTGTCCTGGCAAATAAAACGACAGCCGCAGCAACCAGAGAGAGTGCTTTGCTTTCTGAAGTGATGCTGGGCAAATGCCCACTTCCCTTTTAAACGTCCCACCAAGTGCACTATATGTCCAGATGGCAATTTGCGGGTGAATAATTTATAACAAGATACCTTATGCATTATGCAGGACAGATTTAAATTATAAATTGGTCTCTCTTGGCATTTTAGGTGGACTTTGTGGTGATAGGCTTGAAAGGCTAAACTGTGGCTGAGTTAGTGTTAGTGAAATAGAAATTAGATGGTTGGCCTGGTCCCACCTGCATCGACGAGGTCCAGCTAGGGGACGAGCTTCCAGAGCTTGGGGTGCCTCTTCTGTGAGTGTGAGCTCAGGGCAGGCTGGTCCAGGCACCTCAGTCATTGTCTCGGCAGGGCGCAGCTTCCTTCCCGTAGGAAGGGGTAGTGGAGTTCCAGCCAGAAGAGCTGAGCCTCTCCCTGAGCCCGTGACTTTCCCAGGAGGAGCACACGGCCCCTGCAGGTCATGTTCTAGGTGGGCGAGGTCCCGAGCCTGGCCTGCGATCCGTTGGCCTGTTGTGTTCTGGACTCTCCATGAGGGAGGGTACAGGACTCCACCTGAGCTAAGGGAAGGAGAGAGGGCAGGGTGCCAAGAGATGCTGCCACAGAGGAGTGTGGAGAGTGCTGGGGGCATAATCTGGAGTGTTGAAAGGTTCACTAAAGGATCAGATCTTTAAAGCAAACTGGGGGTGGGGGGTGAAAGAGGCACGGTGGGACACTGTGACGCCTCCTGCACACGTACAGGGCGGTCATCACAAACGTTTACTGTGTCCACCCAATCCAAAGTCCTCGCCCTCCATTACTGATGCCTCAGGTCAGCTCTTTGAGATGATGCTGTACTGATCTCCCCATTTTTGGAGGTGGGGATGAAGATGTGGAGTGAATCATTTACCCAAGGTGACCCAGTTAGTAAGTGGCAGAGCTGAGACTTGAAAGCAAATTGTTCAATTACTAAAATATTCAAGTGCCTGCTAGGGGCCAGATCCTCTCCTGGGTGCTGGGGTGTAGCGGAGACCAGGCAGACAGGACTCTGTCCCCAAGAAGGTTACCTTCTGGCGGTGGAGATGCAGAATGAAGTACCTGATACGTGTGGCTAAGACCCTCACTCTAAACATTATGCTACATTGATTAGACAGTGCGTTCAATACTAATCAAAAGCCTGTGGTGTGTCAAACTCATTGTGAGAGGCGTGCATGGGGGTGAACAACACTTAGTCCTCCCTTCGAGGAGCCTGGAGATGGGAGTTTGGGGAGACAGAGGGCAGGGGGATCTCGGAGAGGCCCCATGGGGTGGTCAGCTCCAGGTAGCCCTCGGGAGCGGGGGTAGTTCTGGTGAGGGCAGGAACCATGGAGGGCATTGTGGGCCGGTTTGGTGGAGTGAAGGGTATGAGGAGAGGCGTGCAGGAGACTAGGCAGGTGGAGGCCAGGCCAAGGTCTGTGCTTTGTGCAGCTAGGGGCAAGGGAGCAGCCTTGGCTTTTCTGCGGCGGTGGGTCAGAGGCCCACTAAGGGTGCGTGGGAGGCGCTGGGAAGCAGGAGGATGTTGGGGTCGGGCTGCTCAGATGTCAGAGCTCTTGGAAGCCTGGACTTGGGTGAAGGTCGTGGGAGTGGAAAGGAAAGGGCAGACACAGGAGCTTCTTGGAGAAAGCATCTTTGAGACTTTTTAAAGAATGTGGGTGACTTGGAGAAGTCCTCAGAGAGGATCTGAAGGACACCTTAAACAGACATTGAAAAGTCAAACTGGCAGTGGGGGATGGGAAGGAAGACATGATGTTCAGCTTTGCCTCATGGTGCTGGCAAGGCCAGCAAGTGCCCGTGATGGGGAGTGTGTGGGCAAGGGATGAAAACTTCAGTGTTAACCCACTTGGAAGTAGGTGGGCCTGCCAGGGAGAGAGCCTCAGGACAGAGGACTGCAGGGGTCGCCTCTGCTGCCCCTGCTGGACCTCCGCTCTCAGAATGAGTTTTAGGTCATGAACTTGTGCTCGCTGAGTGTGCTGGGTTCTGGAGACCTTTGATTTGTACATGCTACTGCCTGTTGATCGGATCATATAGTAGTTCCCAGGATGAATCTGGCAGTAGTGACTGAGTTCTAATGGACTGGATAATTTGTCTGTGAAAGGGGTGCCTTACCTGACCAGAGCATTTCTTTCTGATGTGTAGAGAGAATCCAACTGCTGAGATGCTTAGTGGCCGGTGTGGGGCCAGCAGAAGGCTTTGCGATCAGACTGCCTCTGGTTGGCTGGGACAAAACCAGTGTGTTCACTTCTCATCCTGTGTCCCTTTTGGGAAAGTGTTCCATGTTTTGTACTGGCCCGCTGTCATTCTGTCTTGTCTTATTTGACCAGAACTACAACAGCACTGGACACATCCAGAACTACAAAGCTGCTCACTGTGTAAGTGCCAGAGGACAGCTTTCGGAAGGACTCTATGCTTTTTGCAAATACAGAAAGTAGTAGGTGTGTGTGGATGTGAAGAAAGAGTCATGGGATGGCCTGCCTCCTCCAAGCGACATGTGAAAAATCGTCCCTCTACCTTTCTCTTTCTTTGTTTTGAAATAGAAAAGTTATTTCTCTTGTGTTTGTAATAAATGACAAGTTCTCCTTGGCTACAGCCTTTCAGTGTGTGGGATGGCTGCTTTTCTCAGCGAATTTCTGACCTGAATATCTCCCACTCTTTCCTACCTCCCTTCGGTGCCCCGCTCCCCATTGCTTCTTGCTGGGTCCCTGTGAGTGCTGTGCTGGGCACTGTCCTAGCTCTGTAACCCCTGGTTCGTCCAGGGGCTTTTTCTTTGGAGGAATTCACAGTTCTAGACGTAAAAAGATTAATTACAACTTGAGGAGTAATATAGAAAATTCTTCACAAATCATGTGTTCAGGAATGGAGCTTCTTCAGTAGTTGTGACATTATAACTGCCTTCAGGAGACACACTGTGCATCTCGTTTTCCTCCCCATACAATATCCTAGTAGGGGCTCATTAAATATTTAATGAGTGATTAACAGAAATGTCTTCTTAGATGGAATTTTGTTCTGCCCTAAAGAAAATGTCTAGCCTATTAAAATATTTATTGGCACAATAACAGTAATAATAGTTGTCAAACTTTGGGGGCCTGCAGTGTATCAGTTCCCATTCTAGATATTTCACCTACCTGTACTCAAACCTTCTTCGTACCTGGCAAGTCTGGATTTTACACATAAGGAAGAGAGAAGACACAGAGAAGTGAAGAGACTTACTTCAGGTTACACAGCCAATAAATTGCAGGGAGGACTCTAACCTTGTTCTTTCCAGTTCCAGAACCTGAGCCCTTCATGTCTCCGTGTGGCCTTGCTGTTGACTGGCCTTTAGCTCTTCCCATAGCCTCCAGTTAGAAAGCTTCTCAAGCAGGTTCTTAGTGTGCCTTGTAGTGAAAGGCTGATTAGAGGCTCAGTTAGGACTGCTGTTTCTCCATGGCTGTCATATGATTTTGGTTTAGATGGGCCCTGCTTATGTCAAGGTTGTTTAGATAGTCTGTGTATCTATGTGACAAAACTTTGTCCTTTCAGTGTTTAAATTATTACAGTTCATGTACAATATTGTATCTCAGGTGCACACCCCAGTGATTAGACATTTATATAACTTACTAAGTGATCATCCTGATAAATCTCACTCATCTAACACCATACATAGTTATTGCAATATTAATGACTCTATTCTCTACGTATTTACAGTTAGGATCCTTTCGGATCAGGAACGAGCTCTCCCACTGTTTTCTCTCCCTTCGTTCTGGCCTTTCCTTCATAAACATCGGTGATCCCATGGGAAGTCTCTGACGGCCACGTGCCTTGCATTTTCTCCTCCTTCCATTCTTCTCCTCCTTGCGTCCTTTCCTTCTGGGTCCTGGGAGAACTCTCAGTGCTGTTTTCTGCAGCATCGATTCCGCAGCCAGGGCATAATGCAACTTTTGATTCTGCTTCATGTTTGCTTTCTTTTTAACCCTTCCTCCTCTATCTGGACATTCACTTATGACATGCTCTTCTCTTCACGGTGTTCAGCTGCTGTTTCAGAAAGACCACAGAGTTTTACACCCCAATTGCCAAATTACTTTCCCATGGTTGTCTTGGTAAACAGTGTTCGAAAGGCTTCCTCTGAATATATTAATCAGAATTACATTTCTTTTCTCTGTACTGCAGTTATTTGTGGTAGGTGGTGTTTTATCGAGCCCTGGCTGGTTTGGCTCAGTGGATTGAGCGTCGGCCTGCGAGCTAAGTGTCGCTGGTTCGATCTTCCAGTCAGGGCACATCAGAGAAGGAAAACTCTGACTCCAAAAAACCTCCGCTGCCTTGCGGCATACCTCTTCAGGGGAAAGGCTAAGGGAGTAAACCCCGACAGAAAATCCGGAGCCGGAGTCCCTAAGGCGGTTTGACGTTGTAGTCAACACCGGCAACTCCTGCGGCGCACCTGAACCCAAGCTGTATTGACTCCGTCTTTCCCTTGGACCCTTCAGCTGCGAAGAGAGGGGGGTCTGCTGCATGGGCAACAGCAGACCCTCCATATCACCCTGCCCAGGCTCTGTAGCTTCAGCTTCACTGGAGAGGACACTCCAGCGTCATCACAAGATGTCGATTCAACACGGGAGGAGACAGATACCGTGTCACTCCCGAGTTGGACTGCACAGCCATTCTCGGCGGTGCAGATGGACTTTTAAGAAGCTACACCATCGTCTCTCGAGACGGACGGCTGCCGACGACGGATTCTCTACGTTGCACTTTACATCCCATGACTATTGTGTAACTACCCATTTATACTTCTTAATCCTGTCACCTTTTTCACCCTCACCTCCTATCTGGCAACCATCAAAATGTTCTCTGTATCTATGAGTCTGTTTCTGTTCTGCTTGTTTGTTCATTTTGTTTTTTAGATTCTGCATTTATTGCCATTTTATTGTTCATATTTTTGATCATTTTTTTCTTCTTAAAGAAGACCCTTTAATAATTCATGTACTGCTGGTTAGGTGGTGATGAACTCCTTTAGCTTTTTCTTATCTGAAAAGATCTTTATATGTCCTTCGATTCTAAGTGACAGCTTTGCTGTGTAGAGTAGTCTTGGTTCTAGGTCCTTGCTTTGCATCCCCTTGTATATTTCTTGCCACTGCCTTCTGGCCTGCAAAGTTTCTGTTGAGAAATCAGACAGTCTTATGGGAGCTCCCTTGTAGGTAACTAACTGCTTTTCTCTTGCTGCTTTTAAGATCCTCTTTCTGTCTTTAACCTTTTGCATTTTAATTATGATGTGTCTAGGTGTGAGCCTCTTTGGGTTCATTTGCACTTCCTAGACACGAAGGCTGCTGACATTTGGCACATTAGGGAGACATTTTATTTCTATATGATTGTGGCAATGTGTGTGAACTTACTGTCTTTTGATGTGGTCATCTCTTGAAACAGTCATGGCTCTGCATTCACACCACTGGATGTCAGGTGTTTTTGCAAAGGGGCTGGTGGTGAAACACAGCCAGGAGGGTGTTGAGGGTAAGATACCAGAATTTCTTCTTCTCAGGGAATTGAGGATGTGATAATTTTCAACTGGATTCTGGCCCAGTTTGTGTTCTCCTGTCAGGAGGAGATGGACGAATGGATTGTGGTTTTAAGGAGGACCACTGGGGTCAAACAAAATGACCATGATGATAAGTGTGTCCCCCCCTAGGCTGCTTTACACAAACCAGCCTAGTTGTCTCAACACCCTAGTGAGGAGAACAATTGTGTTTCCATTTGATCAGGCAACTGAGAGGCTGAGGACACTGCTCCAGCCCATAGCTGGTGGGTGACAGTCTCGGTGACCTGGCTGAGTTCTTTCTGTGGCCCCCCCACTCTGCTGAGAGGTGGGAATCCATCCTTTCCTGGCCACCCTGTTTCCACCCCTGTATCATGCTTCTCCGATGCTCTTGTCTTCATCCCTGCATCATCTCAAGTGCCGTGGTCTTGGGTGGGTCAGGGTGGTTTTTGCCCCTGTTTTGTGGCACAGATGTGGCCACTTTCTGAATCTGCCACGGAGTCCTAGTTTGAAATTATGACCTCCTGCACTTAACTGGGTTCTGATGGAATTGGTTGCCCTGACCTAGGATGAAATCTATTCTTCATATGAAACTTAAGAAAGTGTGCATCTTGGTAAAATAAAAACATATGTTCCTGCCAAATGACTTGAAAATTGATCAGACTTAATGCTTTTAATGTAGTGATACTTTTATGCCCACTTTTCCCCCTTTTTATTGAATTTATTGGGGTGACACTGGTTTATACAGGTTTTAGGTGCAAAATTCTGTCATGTCCACTTTGATGTCAAGCTTTATTTTTATCTACTTTTGATTTTAAAAAAATATTTGACATTTTACAGTGTAAACTAATGTCAAATATATTTAAACATAAAACATGTAACTGTACTGTTCTATAAACAGTACTTAAAATCAATATGTTTAAGTAACATGGGTGCATGAGTAACAAGCATGTCTAAGTAAATTAAGTTTCTTACCTCTAATGCACTAATAGCAATGCTGTTTCTCATAGTAAGAGCCGTTTCTTTTCAGGGAGAGTACACCATCCTCCAGTTAATTGGACATTACAGATTTTCTTTAAGGTATTTTTTTTTTTTTTTTGTCTTAACCATTTTTAAAGCTTTATGATTTTTGAGTTTGATCAGGATTATTCCCTTACTCCCTTTATGCTCAACTCCCTTTATACTGTACAGTAGTGCTGGTTTATAAAAATAGCTACCAACAAGCCTCTGGGGAGAGGGAAATGGATGCGGATATTGCTTTTCATAACAAGCCTTGTAGAACTGATTAAGTCATAGCTACCATATAATGGATGATTAATATGTGCCAGACTCTGTGCTGAGAGTTTTACTTGGATTTTTTCATTTAATCTTTTTTTAAAAAGATTGCAGTAAGAACACAACATGAAATCCATCCTCTTAACCAATTTTTAACTGTACAATACATATATATATATATATATATATATTACTTTTAATGACACCTTTTTCTGCTTTTTGTACAAGTCTCACATTTTCATTTTGCAATGGAAGATTGCTTCTGCTGTGAACAGGGGGATAAAAGAAGCAAGAGCCAGATAGAGCTGCCCGTCAGCTCTGCCCCTGAGCCCACATGCTGGAGAGACCGTGCCTGACAGTTGACCCTGAGTTCAGCCACTCCCCCTGCCCCTCCCCTCCCAGGTGTCACACATGTGAAGGGAGCAGTACTGCAGCCCCCAGACCAGCTCATCCCCGAGATGGGGACTACCTGGAGACTGGCTGGTACCACGCGCTGCAGAAGCATGGCTCAGCCAAGGCCTCCCAGCGCTCCCAGCCCACAGAGCTGTCTGTCAGGAACAACAAATGGCGGTGTTTTAAGTCTCTGTGCTTTGGGTAGTTTGTTGTGCAGTAACGGACACCTGGGCTCTGTTAGTGGAAGCAGTGACCCTTCCCCTCAGACCTTTCCCCTTGGCCTCAGGGATGTTGCCCTCCTGGGGCTTCTCCCGCCTCTTCAGCAGCCCCTCTCGCACTCCCCTGCGGGTGCTTCTTCTCATCTGCCGCTGAAGAGCTGATGTTCTGAGGGTTCTCTTCTCAGTGGCCCTCCTCTCCGAAGTACGGTAACTTCCCTTGGGGCAGTCTCATTTCTATCTGGGGCTTCAGCCATGCCCCTCTCGCCCAGCCCCTGGCCTTCAAACATGCTCCTGTTTGAGCCAATAAATGAGCATTATGTCTCGACTGTGTTTTTCCTGTGCAAATGTTTCCTCTGATCTCAGGCTCCATGTACGCACAGATAGTGCACCCTAAACACGCTGAGAACTGAACTTAGCGTCTTCCCTTACTTCCATGTCAGGGAATGAAATTGTGTCCCTGAAAACAGACACGTTGAAATCCTAACCCTTAGTACCTCAGAATGGGACCTTATTTGGAAATAGGGTCTTTATAGGAGTAATCGATTTAAGATCAGGTCATTAGGGTGGGCCCTTAATCTAATATCACTAGTCTTCTTGTGAAAAGTGTAAATTCGGTTGTAAAGATAGACATTCACAGAGGAAAGACCATGCGGAGACACACAGGGAGAAAGTCAGGTGAAGATAAAGGTAGAGATTGGGGTGATATGCCTGCAACCCAAGGGTTGCCAGTGATTGCCAGAAGAACACAGGAAGCTACGATAGGGGCCTGGGACAGATCCTCCCTCACAGCCCCCAGGAGGAACCAGCCATGCCTTTGTTGTTTGGAGCCAACCTCGACCTTGGACTTCTAGCCTCCTCAACTGTGAGGCAATGCATTTCTGTTGTTTAAGCTGCCCAGTTCATGGTCATTTGTTACAGCAGCCCTAGGAAACCAATACACTGTGTCTTCCACCATTCATGTTGTAAACTTGACCTTCCTCCTTACAGTCCTGTTCTCAGTGAATGGCTTCCTCATGTCTGTACTTGCTCTAGCCAGAAACCTGAATTCTTAACTCCCAAGAACCTGGCCAGCTTGAAGTTAGGTGCTCAATAATATGGACTATTTAAACGGATGCCCTCAAATATTGCAGGTCTCTTGGCAATTACAGATATTACTCCATGGATGCGTGGAGTTGAAATTAAAGAGCTACAAACCCCAAACATCTTTTATATCCACCCTGCCCTTCTGTACTTCAGGTTTACTGAGAGAGAAACTATTGATTTTTTCAGCCATGGTACAGGCATATACTCAGAGCCACATGTATGTAAATAAGGACTCAGCAGCTTGCCTGCCTTTCTATTCTTCAGAGGAATATCGATTTGGACTTGGGAGAGTTACCTAAAACTTCCCTTTTCACCAGTTTCTTCTTCATTGTGTATAACCTGGACCAGTGTGTAGAATTATACAATGTGATCTTTGTAAGGAATTTTGCAAGTTGGGTTGAGCTCCTTGTAAGGCTTAGGATGAGGAGGGCAGTTTTAGCACTGTATTGATCTTAGCCAGTTATTGTAGTTGTTGCAAATACTCACCTTCGTTTTTCCCATTCAGTGATGCTGAAATCACTGCCTGCAGAATTAAATCAGGTTGCTAAAGAGATGTTGTGCTACTTTTCTCTTGATGGTATTTAAACAAGTTTTTGGGCTCCATCCTTTCAGAGCATCCGGATTACCCTTGGCAATGGAGGAGCAATATAATTGTTACTATTTTATTTTATTTTGAAACGAATTCAGTGCATTTCCTATACTTGGTCTACGCATAGTTTCTTCTTCTTCTTCCTTTTTTTTTTTTTTGGCACAGAAATTACAGTTGTGTGTGGAAGCCTTAAGCAGGGCACAAAGACATCAAAGTCAGCCATAATCATAAAAAGCACATGCAGATATTTCACATTAATAATTCACAGTTAAGCCCAGGCACTGTGTCCCCTTGTCTGAGATTGCAGCAAGTAGCAATTTGTTTAGCTTTGGTAAAGGGCACAAAATCACCAAGTTCAGATGTTCTATTTTGGTCTTGCATTTGCTCTTTGGATTGGATTCAGGCAAATAATCAACTTTATACGTGGATACTTACATATTTGTCAGGAAGGTCTGATATGCAATGGACAATATTAAATATTAAATCTGTAAGGGACAACAATGTCAATATCACTACCTTCTGTGGCCCTAGTGAAACTGTTTTGTCAACCTGAATCCCTGAGTGTCTTCCTCCATCCCCTCCACCTTCCTCATTTAAAGATTTTATTTATATATTTTTAGAGAGAGGGGAAGGTAAGGAGAAAGAGACAGGGGGAAATATGGATGTGAGAGAGACAAACATCGATTGCCTCTTGTAGGCACCCTGGCTGGGGACCAAATCCACAACCCAGGCATGTGCCCTGACCAGGAATCAAACCAGCGACCTTTAGCTCTGTGAATGACACCCAATCAGCTGAGCCACACTGGTCAGGGCTCTACCTTCCTCATTTATTCATTTTGTAAAAATTTTTCCAAATGCCAACATATGGTAGGTTTGGGCCTGGTGCTAGAAGTGTACGGTGAACAAGACAAGCATGGCTGCCATGGTGCATTGTGGACCAGTCACAGCTCATGGCCCAGCAGTGTTAGCTTCCCCTGAGAGCTGGGCGGAAACTCAGCAGTGAAGGTCCCACCCCAGACCTACTGAATCAATTTTAACAAGATCATCAGGCGATGCCCATTCTTATAGAAGAGCAAGTACCCATTCAGTGAGTAATTACAACATGGTGTGAAAAGTGCTCACCTGTGGGGCATTGTGAGTGGGCAGAGCAGGTGATGACTGTGCTAGGTATGGGAGGGGCTTAGGGAAGGCTTCAGAAGGAAGAGCCTGTTCCAGCTGATGTGAGGAGAAGGTAGCATGAACTGGGCAGAGAGAGAGAGGGTGGGCGTGTGAACTGTGGGTCCCATGTGTGCTTACACTCTATGGGCAGCAAGTCCAGCCCGCTGGAGGAACGGCAGTGGTCTTTGTGGCTGGAGCTCAGAGCCCAACAGGAGGCGGAGCAAAGGGCAGCTGTGTCCTTTTGGAGGACTTTACACTCCAGAACAAGGAGTTTGAGTCTTCCCCAGAAAGTTATGCGGAGCTACTGAGGCATTTAAACGGGCTGGGATTGCAGCAAAATCACTGACTGCAGTGTGGGAGATGGATTGGCATGCTACCCAGGCAACAGACGATGGGCTGGGGCCAAGGCAGAACAGGGGAGGTAAGTGAATGCCTGTGAGACGTGCTTAGGGGGCAGAGCTGGGGGAGGGAAGAGTCGAGGGAGCAGCCCCACAGAAGGTGCTCCTCGTTGGATCCCAGCACCAGGTCTGGGTACCTTTTCTGACCTTTACCCGCTGTAGACCAGCCCACCAGGCCATGCTGTGTGGGTTTGAGGCATTCCTCACCTCCCCTCCCGCCCCATACCAGCAGCATCTTGAAGACAGCGCCATGCCTTGCACATTGTTGTTTCCCTTACAGTGCCGAGCACGGGGCCTGGCACTCAGTGCTATCTGGGGTCTTCTCCTTGAGCTGTGACCCCCTTTCCCCAAGACTTACCCTTCGTGGGTTGAAGGTGATTCTTGGAGGAGAATTGGCTGGAAAAAGCTATGTTTCCTTGTTGGCGTGTCTTTCATTTAAATGACTCCTGTTTGTGTGGTGCTTTACTCTTCAGAAAGCATTTTCATAACCACCGTCTCATTTGCATTTCTCCTGTCAGCCTCTGTGCAGCTTTAGAAAAGGTTGTGTGTTCACAGCTCAGTGTTAATCAAGGGCTGATTATCTCAGCCTTTCTCTCGGCCCTGTTCTGACTTCGGGCCTTTTGACTTGGGAGTTGCAGCTGGAAGCAGGTTGGGGTCAAACAATGCAGAGGTGAGTCAAATCAGTTCTGTCCATTTGGATTAGCCATTCTGGAGAAGGACGGCGGAGAAAGAGGCTGAACGAGGAGGGGAAACAGGTTCCCACTTACTCTGTGGTCCAGGCTCCCAGGTAAATGGGTCAGGAGGCAGGAGGGGACCACGGGGAAATGCAGGCTCCCAGACTTCCTGGGCTTCTCATTCATTGGGGCCTACTCTGCTGTGACCTGGGAGAGGAAGCCCAAAATAATTTAGTGCAGGAGAAAGGAAAGTTGAGGCCTTACTAAAATTTCTTGTTTCCTGTCTGAAGGAAGAAGGTCTTTGGATGGAACCAACCTGAGTATGAATCCTGGCTCTGCTGCTCCCTAGCTCCATGACCTTGGGAAGCTACTTGGCTCCTCCAAGTCCATTTTCTCATGATAAAGTGGTGGGGATGATCCGTTTCACACAGCTGTGTGCGGACCAGATGGGGCAGAGACGAATGCTAACAGTGTTGGTGGAGTGCCCGCACCAAACCTGATACATTGTGTCTGTCTAGCACCCCGTGGTCCTCCTGTGAGGGATGAGGTTCCCATCAGACAAGGGAGGGCACCACGCTGTAAGCTGGCTTCATGTGGCATGTAAGAGTTTTCAACCTCAATGGCAAATGAATCATCTGAGAGTTTGTTAAAATATGCATTCCTGGGCTCAGCCCCCAAAGCATCTGATTGACCTTGGCACCATTTAATTTTCATGGGGACCACATTTTGGGGAAGTTGGGGATGGACCCAGAGCTGAAGAGCCACTTAGCCTAGGTGATTGCTCACATGGATTCTCAGCCCTGCTTCATAACTACTACAAAGGATTCTCTGGTGGGAGGGCCTGTGTTTCTACCCAGCCACAGGCGACTCTCAGGATAAAGCAAATATGGGGTAGCCCTGGGCCATGGGATCCAGGTAATACCCACCTCTGCGGTGCTATTTAGTGCAAGAGGTTCAAGCAGCTGCGGTTATGTTTTAAAGGCAGACAGGTTCAGCCCACAAATGAGACGAGCTCATCAGGGTAGGAACTCTGTTTATCCTGAAAGGCTGACACGGGGGACTGTGGGTGGGCACAGCTTGGTAAGGTTGCAAATCCTAGGAACCAGCTGTGTGTCCTTGTCTGTTACAGGATGACTTTAGTCCTCCTTAGGCAGAGCTGAATAGTTGTTAGCAGGATACCCCCAGTGTCTGGTGTTTGCATTCCTTTTAAATGTTGCATTATATCATGTGAGTTTATGCAGTTTCTGTAGTCAGTCCACTTTGCTATTTAACTGTGGCTGTATTTTTTGGTGAGGAAATAGCACATGTGGTCCATGAGATGCCCCTGAAGAGCTTTGCAGCAAACATTTGTTACCCAAGTCAACAGCACTGCTACCTGGAGGCAGCTCTCAGAATTGCAAGCCCATGTTTTTGAGGAAATAGCAAAAACCCCGTATTACAACAGGAAACGAGGAGAGGTCTTTGTTTTTTCTTTCTTTCTTTCATTTAAGTAAATTCCACTCTAGACCAGCTAATACACAATCTCTGGGGTTGAATATCCAGAAATCCCAGATTTACAGTAAATCTTTCATGTAACCCTTATGCCTATTGTCTTTTGAAAACCTATTACTCTCTATAGTAGTTTTTTTTTCTTTTTAATATGCTTTATTGATTATGCCGTTACAGTTTTCCCAATTTCTTTTCCCTTTGTTCCCCTCCACCCAGTGACCCTCTTCCCTCCAGTTGTGCCCTCCCCTTAGTCCATGCCCATTGGTTGTGCATATAGTTCTCCTCAACATCTTCCTATCTACTCCACTCCCTCCTAATATGCTTCTTAATTCCTGTACCATCTCCCTCCCTTACCCCCTTACCCCTCCCTGATGACCCCCCCCAGTATGTTCCCCATACCTATAATTCTTTTCCTACTCTCGTTGCCTACTTAGTTTGCCTTTGTTTCAGTTCTCTAGTTTTGTTGTTGGTTGTTGTGATACAGTTTTCATTTTAATGTTCATAGTTTTGATCCTCTTTCTCCTGAACAAGTCCCTTTAACATTTCATATAGCAGTGGTTTGGATCTGATGAACTCCTTCAGTTTTACTTTGTCCTGGAAGCACTTTCTCTGCCCTTGTATTCTGAATGACAGCTTTGCTTGATAGAGTACTCGTGGTTGTAGGTTTTTGATTTTCATTACTTTGGATATTTCTTGCCAGTCCCTTCTTGCCTGCAGAGTCTCCTTTGAGAAATCAGCTGATAGTCTTATTGGTAACCCTTTGTATGTAATTCTCTTCTTTTCTCTTGCTGCTTTTAAGATTCTTTCTTTATCCTTAAGTTTTGACATTTTGATTATAATATGTCTTGGTGTGGTTCTCCCTGGGTCCAGTTTTTTTGGAACTCCCTGTGCTTTCTGGACCTGTAAGTCTATTTCCTTCCCCGAGTTAGGGAAGTTCTGCTTCATTATTTTTTCACATAATTTTTCAGTTTCTAGTTCTTCTTCACCTTCTGGCAACCCTATGATTCGGATGTTGGCCCACTTATAGCTTCCCATAGGTTTCTGAGCCTCTCCTCATTTTCCTTACTTTTCATTTCTTCTTTCTGTACTGGTTGACTGTTCATTCCTTCCCTATGTTCTGATTTGTTGATTTGATCCCTGGTTTTCTTTCCCTCACCACTAGTTTCGTATGTGTTTTTGTTCATTTCAGCAGGACTAGCCTTCTTTCCTTCCCCATCTTGTTTAAGGTCTGCTGTTAGGTCTGTAAGCATTTTTTATAACCAAAGCTCTGAACTGTGCCTCAGAAAGATTTCCTATCTGCTACTTCGTTAATTAGATATTTGCTGTCTAGTCAGTGGCATCACCGGGATCTCTATCATGATCTGTGCCATCCTGACGGTTTTGTGTTTACCTTTGCTTCCTGGGCGGGGCTGTCACACCGGGCGACCCTTCTCATCACACCATAGCGTTTTCTGTGGGGGTGGGGGTTCAAGATGGATTCTTGCTGTTCACTGTCCACTGAGAGACTGGGAGCCTCCTCCTCTGTCCCCACCCGCTCCAGGCATCACAGTCCAAGGCAATGGGGGTCTGCCTTCCTTGGTGTTGGAACCGCAAGCTAATGGGTCTGATCTGCAGCTGGGGGTGCTCCCCAGGTGCTTCTCGCCTCCCCTTAAATACGGGTGTCTGTGCTTAATGCCGTCTCGCTGCCACCACCACCGATGCTGCCACTGCCAGCACAGCTTGACCTCTCTGCCCCAGCTTCATCCCTCCTACCCGTCTGGACGAACACCACTTCTTTATAACTTCATATGTTGGACTTCCATTTATTTTCTGGAACTTCTGGTTATTTCTGATTTTGCGGTAGTTGTATTCCTTCTTAGTTGTGGAGTGAGACAGAGCGTGTCAATCTAGGCCTCCGTCTTGGCTGGAAGTCTCCTGTGTGTGTTTGCCTCTGTGTCTTAGGTAGAGCTGTCGCTCCAGTTATGTTGTAAGGGGTGGAGCCTTAGGGATTCATCAGTAACGAGTGACCTGTTTCACCACGTTGTGGCGCTGTATGTGGGGGAGGGGTCTGAGAAGAACAATGCCACTTGCTCAGCACTCGCCCCTTTCCAGGCACCTTTCCCACTTCTGCACCGAACTGGCACCTCTAGCTGCTGCCCTGGCCGTGGTTCCCAGAGTGGATGGGTCTGTGGACATTCTAGGACTGTGGGAGCCCTTTAAACCAGTGGACTCTGCTGAGACACCAGCAGCTTCTGCCTCCACCCCAGCCCCACTGGTTTACACAGTCAAAAGCAATGAGGCTTGATTTTCCCTGGTGCCGGGGACCGTGAGCTTCATGGTCTGGTGAGGAGGTGGGAACACTCCCCAGGTGTCCCTCCTGACTTTTTAAAATGTGTAACTGCTTTCTGCTGGCCTGCCGCTGCTGCTGCTGCTGCCGCCACCACACCGTGTCCTCTCCGCCCTGGCTCCGTCCCTCCTACCTGTCTGGATGAGTGTTTCTTCTTTATATCTTTGTTGGACTTCCATGCAATTTGATTTTCTGAAACTTCTGGTTGTTTCTAGTTTTGAGGTAGTTGTATTCCTTGTTAGTTGTGGAGGGAGATGCAGCATGTCTGTCTATGCCTCCATCTTGGCCGGAAGTCTCTCTATAGTAGGGTTTCTTAACCTTGGCACCATTGACATGTTGGACTGGAAATGTCTTGTTGTGGGGACTGTCTCATGCAGTATAGACTTTTAGGAGCACCCCTGGCCTCTACCCACTAAACGTCATTAGCAATGCCCCTCCACATTTGTGACAATGAAAATGGTCTCCAGCCATTGCCATGTGCTCCCTGTGCATATGGGGGGTGGGGAGGGCGCAAAATTACTCCTGCTTAAGCACCACTGCTCTGAAGTGTGCCATGGACATCCAGCCCTTTCAGTGATAAACATATCACCAAGTCCCCAAAAGCTAAGATATATTAACGGCCTTCACAGGAGGTTAGCAGTGCAAATGTAAATGATTTCTGACCTGTGGAATAAACATCTGGCTTTATGAGCTTTGTTTTTTTTTTTAAATAGCCATAGAGGCGAGTCCTGAAGGTTTCCTGGGGTTGACAACTCACCACACTTGGGGCACGTCATCATCCACATGGAGGACACCTGTGTGCCTTCCTCTGGTTTACACGTCAGCTTCACACAGCTGGTGCATGGCAGCCTCGGAGGAGTAGGCGGGAAAAGTCTACCTCTTTCCTCTTAGAAATAATTGAATTCTATTAGCTTTTTCATTTGTAGGCAAGGGTGGTTTATTGTGTGAAATATACTTTTGTCAGCAAACATATATTAGAATAGTGTTCGAGACAAGAGTTGCTGTGAGCCGGAGGATGCGTGTGGGTCATAGTTGGTTAAATGGATGGTGCCCAGCCTCTTCTGTCAGGCAGAGACGGGTTCTCTGCGTGAACCCGGCCGGTCTCTCTCAGGGCTGAATAGTTATATGTAGTACCTCTAGTGAGAGTCAGCGAACTGGGGAGGGCACCTCAGTGCTCCCCATAGTGTGACTAGTGGAGCCCGCTGGTCCGCTTACTCTGGGACAGAGGGTCTTGTTAGCAGGCAGACACGGGGGAACCAGGCGCAGAGTGGGTGATTGGGTGTTGGAGAAGGGGTTAACTTATTCTCTAGAAGTGGAGCAATGGGATTGATCCTGAAGAAGGTTTGGGAGAGTAGGCTTCCTGTTTGAGGTGGGCTTTCACAGGGCAGGGCTGAGCCTGGAATTTCCATGTGGCTGTGATAGGGAGCGGGGTTTGAGTAGAGGTAGCTGAACAGGTTGGGAAGAACTGGGTACTTGCCCTACGGCTCTTCCACCAATCCTCTGGGTGACCTTGGGGGAATCTCTGCCCTCTGGCCTCATTTCGTCTACTGCTAAAGGGGAGTCCTGAGCTTGGACATCTCCAAGGCTTTTCCAGCATCATGCTGTGTGGCCCTGTGCAGAGAAGGGGTGTGGCCTTTGCCCATCTCTGTCCTGAGTGAGCTGAGACACGAGGGTCCTGAGCAGGGAGGGGAAGAAAATGCTATATAATTTCTGAGCTCATTCTGTTCTTTCCTCTCAGCTCATCCTTTCCTCCTAAAGGTCTGCAGATACAGCTGGTCTCTCCGTCAGCATGAACACAGAGGTCTAGCTTGGACGAGGAGCAGCCAGCCTTCCCACCCACCCTTCGGTGACTAGCGCTCCTGCAGCTTCTTCTTTTGACATGTGTGTGGGTGGGTAAGCTCCATAATGTACTTAGACTTGACTGAAGGCCCTCCAACTCAAACTGACTCACCCACCAGCTCTCTAATGCCTAAAAGCCTGTGTCAGGAATGTGGTTCTTTTGGTTTATTACTTGGCCCGGCATCAAATCATTTATCTAGTATTAGTTATTACATTTTTGTGTGAATCAAGTTCAGCTCATTTCTTGAGATCAGATTTTTCTGCGGTGAATACTGATTCTGCACTTCCGAGAGGGTCAGATAGGAACAAAGAGTGGAACAAAAAGGAGGAATGGAAAGGGCATGTAACTTGCAGACCAGAGCTGATCCCAGACACCTCTACTGCCGAGTGTTGCCAAAGGGCGCGGTTCTGAGACCCCTCGGCCATAGGTCTGTCCCATCTGTGAATGACCGAGCATCTTCCTTTTCCACATGTTCTTCTCTGCTAGGTAGTTTTTTTTTTTAATTTTAAATAATCTGTGAGAATCCTCATTTGCTTCCAGGGGTCTACTGTCTGTTTTACAACACTCGTGCTGGACCCTCCTCTATTTGGAATCCACCTTATTTGTTCCTGAACGGGTAGGAAGGAGGGCATGAACTTGTTGCTTGAGGTTACCAGTTATTACCACACTCCATGGACAGGACAGAGATTGGCTGAACCACTAACGGATTTTTTTCTGCACATTTCCAGTTATTTGTGGTGATCAGTTTTATGGGGTGAGCTGAAATAAGTACCCAAGATATTTCTTAGTGATGTAAGGAATAAAATGCCTTTCAGATTCTCAATTCTGTTTCCTATCGTTGAAAGAAATTCTTGATCTGAGAGAAACAGGCGTCAGTACAGGCAGATGGGGAGATGGCACCCACAGGCGAGGGGGGACAGGGTGATGCCAGCACCCTCGGTGGCGGTGGCAACACGTTTGCAGGGCTTTCTGTGAAACACTGGTTCCTCAGAAGGTTCTCCAGATGAGCGTTCGCCTCATCACATATATTTTTCAAACCTTTGGTCACCCTGCAGGCTGGGCCGGCCCTGTGTGCCCTGTGAGTCACCAAGGCCGTGCGCCAGGGCAAGGGTGGGGGGAGGTCAGCAATAAAGGAACTGCTGGTCCAGTTTTAAAACCGGTCATTCACAACTAACTTGGCCACAGAAGCCTTTGTTTTCTCCCCTTGACACCTTCCTAGAAGGGACAGTGTGGCTCCATGAAATGACTCCCCTCTGGGATTAGCTGTCACCCACAGCGTGTGAACATGGAGCCACTGGCAGGGGATGTGGGTCCGGGAGGTGTCACCCCTTCTCTGAGCAGGGGAGTGAGCGCTGTGCCCGGCACATGCAGGGTCTGAGAGGCCGCTACATAGGAGCTCGGTGAAAATGTATGGAAGAAATGAATCAAAGGTTTGTTTTAAAATTATGAAAGTCTCATAAAACTCTTATGGTTCATTTTCCTTTTTGGCTGCGGTGTTTTCAAGGCTGAGACCCGAGGATCACATCCCTCAGGCCTAAGCTTCCCCCCTTGGCAGCACCCTGAATTCCTCTGTATGGCGCAACGGTGGTTTGGTTGGTGGGGCATCTTGACATTTATGAAGAGTAAAGGCTCTGGGAACAGGTTTTGTTCGTTCTGAGCAGACCTTAAAATACTGCTACATTTATAACACGCCTACAAGGCTCCCCGAGTGCACACACACATTAGGAGAAGCTGGAACTTGCTTTTGTTTCTGAGACCTTGCCTGGAGGAGCATAAAGTTTCTGCCAGGTGTGTGCAGAATGTAACACTTGAAGTTGTCCCCCTTGAGCGTGGATGTCACAGCAGGTGCATGAATAGTGACAACTAAGAGAGCATCACAAAGGTGGCTGTGCAGGTGGACTGTCAGGGTTACTGTGGCCAGAGGGCCAGGCCTGCAGCCCTTGGCTGCAGTGGATGCAGACTCTGAGTTCAGACCGGATTCAAGGCCCCAGGCCTGCAGTGATTAGATCTGGCACCTTGGCTAAGTCACTCAGCCCCTCTGGCCTCAGTCTTTTTGCAGGTAGAACTAAGTCAAGACCTGCTACCCATCCAGCTCCTCATTCAGTCTTCACAACAACCTTGTGAGGAGGTAGCACTGTTAGTGGCATTTACACATGAGGAACCTTAGAGTCAGAGAGGTAAAATGACCTGCTTTGAGTGTCAGGGAGCAGCAGAGTCAGGAACCCAGTACCAGCTGGGCTCAAGCTCCAGAGTGAGGCACTAGCCCTCTCCTATGTTCCTTCTTGCTAAGGACCTGCTCAACGGGGTAGCTGCAGGCAGGGGCCAGAGAGATCACGAGGAGTTCAGCCGGCTGGGGTGTCAGGAGAATGACATTGCTCCCATGCGGTGGAGGAGGGCACATCATCCCAAGTGTTCCAAAGTTCTTTTTTCTTGTAATGATCTGGGGTCTCTTTCAGCAATGACAGCTGCAGATCGAAAGTCCCTTAACCATCTACTTTCTCCTACAATAACCAAGGACTGTTGTTTTTTCATTTAAAGCCATCAGTAAAGTAGAATTTATGAGGAGCTTCTACACTGTGTGCTACAGGACGTGGCCCTTGTGAATGACACAGCACCTCCCACCTGGAAGGATGGGACAGATAGAAAGTCAAAATGTTCTCTATGCTGGGACACTGTACACATCAAACCTGCTCTGGGCCCCAGGGCAGATTTCAGGTTTGCAGGTTAGAGAGGGTCGCCTGCAGGTTAGGTGCACACACCCCAGGACTCCTGGACTTGCTGTTGGTCAGGCCCAGTCTCTTGCCCAGGACATCTTTCTCACAGCCCAGAGTGAACTGGGCTCCCAGGCTAGAAGTGGGATCATGGCTCACCAAGTACAATCCAGGCCTGTCTGTGCACTTGCCCTGCCTCTCACCAGCCCCAAACCTACTCACCATTTACCCAGTGTTGTGAGACAAATATTTCAAATGCATTGGAAAAACAGAAGAACTTCAAGACAAAACCAAGAGTTCCAGAGGTAGTTCTGGCTTTAGGCATAGTATCTTGATGCAGACGCATAGATGTCATCAGGGCCTGGTTCCCCACTTTCCATCTTTGAGCTCTGCTCTCTCATATGCATGGGTCTGTTCTTGGGCAGGCTGTTTCCTCCTGAGGCTGCACTGGCTACAGCAGTTCCAGGCTCATAGCCTGTCACATCTACATTGAATAAAAAATGTCTTCCAATAATCCTGGCAAACATCTTATTGCATTTCATCATCTCTGATTGCATCATGTGCTCATCCATGAACCAGCTGCCATGGCCAGGAAAATGCAGTTCATTCATTGGCTCAGATTTGGGTCACAGGCTCCATCTCGGAGCTGGTGTACAGTTTTGCCCAAAGCTACGAACTAAATGTCGAGGAGAGCCAGTTCCCCAAAGGAACTCAGAGAAGAGGAGATGGATGCTAGTGGCCACGATGTAAAAACTGTTCACTGCACCTCCTTTTCTGCTGAATCCCTTTGGTCCTCCCGCCACTGGCTGCACTCTGGGGTTCCATGTGCCTCTAGAGGAGGATGTGTGTGTGCACACCTGACTCTAGTCCAGAAGTAGATATGTAGTTGTGCCTTGGCTGTGTCCTTATACTGACATGACTTACACGTAGTAAAATCCATAGTAACGGTCATAGCTACCATGTGTTAAGTCACTACCACCTCGGGACAGGCACTATTGGACACCTTGATGTGCCTTCTCTGACTTAATTTTTGAAGTAATATTTCAGAGGAGTATCATTAGTCTCATTTTACAGATGGGGAAACAGACTGTGGGAGATGAAATGCCTTGCAAAGTCACATAGTTACCTTAATTAGTGGAGAGGCTGCAAGGAGAAGTTATTAGTGGGCAGGATTCTTGCCACCAAGTCATTCACCCCCTCCTACAGACATACTTACTTGAAAGATAATTGAATATTTATTAAGGTTAGCAGAAAAGTGCCTTCATTCAGTACCTTTATCAACTGAGGGTGTGCATGCATATGTGAATGTTTGTATATGCGTTTGTATCAGCATGCTGTTGTAAAACTGGAGAGAATTGAATTCTTGGTCTTAGTGTGAACTGATATTTGTTCTTTGCCTTTAGTTGGATGATGGCTGAAGGTGAGGTAGCATCTCTGCTCCTGTATCTTGAGCTATTAAGTGCCTGTGGAACCTCTGGAATGGAGGAGCCTGGGGAGTCTGAGACTACAGGTTCAGTATATTTAGGATTTTCGTGGTACATGATACAGAAAGGGAGGATGCTATACAATCTTCTGGGTAAGTGGGAATATCTAGAAGGTAGAGTGGCAAAGCAGAGTAGGAACTGTGTTGGAACTGTGTTCTGATCCATAGAAATGTAAGCAGTGGTATGATCGGACCTGCAGACGAGACTGTTTAAAATCTTCCTTAGCCTGATACTCCAGGCTTTCTCCCTTATATTTGCCATCTACAGCTCTGCAAATATGCTTGGTGTTTCCACTACATGAGGTTGTTTCCCGCTGCCCAGACAGAACCCATACTTTTCTGTTTTCATGTTGGTATATGCAACTTCTTAAGCCTGTGCCAACAGTAGATGCTCACTAAATATTTAGGTACTCATTAGTTAATGCAGTGGGTACTGGTTGAGCCCCGTTGTGGGCCAGATAGTGTTCTAGGTGTATGGGATACAGCAGTGAACAAGGTCCAGGCCCCTAACCTTGGCAAGCTCTCATTGTGACCCATTGAGTGAATCGGTCCTCCGGAGGCCCAACTGGGTTTCCAGCCTGTACACCTGCTCTGGGACCCCTTTCCTTAGGACCTGTACTGGAAGCTTCCTCAGCCTCTGGTCCTGGGAAAGGAAATGTTTCATTCCTCTGCCTGTCCCTTTGCTCTTGCCTCCTGTTTTCTGTAGATTCTCTTTTTTACTGTCTATTCTATTGCAGTTGTCCCAATTTCTTTTTTTTTTCCCTTTGCCCCTTCTCCACCCAGAGCACCCCTCACCCATAGTCAATCCCCTCTCCGTTGTCTATGTCCATGGGGCATTCGTAAATGTTCTTTGACTAGTCCCTTTCCTCCCTTCCACCTTTTCCCCTCCTCTTTCTCCTCCTACAGCTGTCAGTCTGTTCCATGTTTCCATGTCTCTGGTTCTGTTTTTCTCATTAGTTTATTTTGTTCATTAGATTCCAGTTGTAGGTGAGGTCTAGCCCCTTTGGATGTGAGTCACAAAAACTCAGGCTAGGTTAAGCCGAAAGGAGAAATAATTAGGAGACTCAAGAGGTGGTTTGTACAACTTGAGAGCAGCTTACCAGGACCTAGCGAACTATTGGAGGCCCAGAGGCCACTCTGTCTTTTTCATCTGTGTGTTTTTTGCTTTTCTGTGTTAACCCTGCTCTCTCCTAAGCCTGGCTTTACCTGCTTCGCCAGGTGAGTTGGTGGGACATGCATGGCTGCCCCAGAGCTCTGGAATATACAGATCCATGTTTCAGAGGGCTGGTGGAGAGAACAGTATTGCGGATCCCTGTTGTAATGTTAAGAGAGAGGATACTTGGGCCAGAGGTTTTCCCACAGCCCCAGCAGCGGTCGGTCATCTGAGAGGGGAAGGAAGTTCTGTAGTCACACCAGGCTGCAGGGCCTGTCCCTGTGGCAGCAGAGGGGCAGTCCTTGGAAAAATGCTGACAAACTGAGGACTCACCCTCAGGGGCTCCTATGAGGCCAGGGCAAGGAAACCTGCTGTTTGCCTCAGCTTAGGACACCCCTTCAAACCAGCAAACTGTAGGAATGGTCTCCGGTGCTCCTTGTCCTCAATCTTAACACGCATGATGGAGGAACTCCTGTGTTAGCATGGTACCAAGTATTTATCGTTTTAGAAAATTCTGTGTCAGCAATGTACCTAGAGATCCAGTGCCTGGTATTTATTCTAAAGGATGGAAAATCATTAATTGGGGCCAGTAAATCCTCTGTCACAGTAGGACTGAATGATCCAAGAAAAAAATAAAGCCCCCTTCTCATAGGGGAAAAAAATGTCCAAATGTGTGGTCTTCTGCCCGGGAATGGGCACCTTGGGGCTCATGCTTGCCACTCATTGCAGTGACTCTCGTCCAGGTTTAAGTGCATCGAACATGTGGAAATCTGTTCCGTGGTATTAACAGGGAGCTGGTGAATGCGTGTGCAGTGTGTGGCTGAATTAACGTTTGTTTCCTTGTGCGGATCCCCCTGGGCTCAGGACAGAGGGTGTGCTGACTTAAACGGGGAGGCCTGAACTCTTTCAGGCCCCCTGAGCTTTAGCGTCTGCCAGGGAGTTAAGAATCTGCTCAGTCACTGGGGCCAGAAGTGCTATCCTCTCAGACACTGCTGGGAACTCTTCAGTTGTGTACACTGGGCCAATTACTGCAGAGATGCGTTATTAAATAAATTTCAGTTCTTAATTATGAAAGCAGTATATGTCCACGATCAAAATTTGGGACACAGAGAGTATAAAGGCAAACATTAAAATCACCCATAATCTCCTTATATAGAAAAATTATTGTAAACATTTTAGTATGTTTCTTTCTCTTTTTTTTCTCTTGTGCCAGTGTCTATGTTTAGTAAATTAGGAGCATATGATTTGATACCTGGTATTCTGTTATTTTTTTTCTACTTACCATGTTTCCAATGTCATTACTCAATGAAAACACTTTTTATCTTATTGCTGTATAATTTCATTTTATAACATTAGCCCATTTTAAGTGCACAATTCAATGAATTTTAGTAGAATTTTAAAATTGTGCAGCTATCACCACAATCCAGTTTGAGAACATTTTCATCACACCCTCCTCCCCTAGATTCTCTGAGTCCCCACTTCCACCCTGATCTGTCTCTCTAATGCATCTTACGGACATGGCACATAAATGGAGTGATGCCACACACAGTCTTTTGCGTCTGGCGTCTCTCCCTGAGCATCACGATGTTGTCCCCATCACTGAGGGGCTCCTTTGGAGGCGGCGCTGAAGTGCCAGCATTGTGCCTCTGGGCCCTGCGGTCTGAATGTTGAAGGCATCTCTCTCTCTCTCTCTCCTGAGAATGGCAGACAGAACAGGTGTCTGTCTTCAGGATCAGGTTGGATTCTTGCCTAAGTGCCAAGAGGGCAGTGATGACACATGTTAACATGATTCTGAGGATAAAATGAGGTGCCTGTCAGCATCTCATTGACTTCATCAGGGAACCTCATTTTAGGACCATTCTGAACGGAAGACTGTGTAACAGACCGTGATTGCCACCATGAAGGGTATCTTTGGATCCAGAAGGGCCAGAAAAGCAGTATCTATTTTGGAGAGAATGTGTGGTGACCAGGCAAGGAGCACAGGGACCCAGGTCTGTGACAAAATACTCCCACGCTCCTGGAATTTAAACATTTTTGTTTTTCCTTTGCACTCAGCAAATTGGAGAGACCTTTCCAAAACCAACCCCTTTCTTACACGGAGCTTAAAGCACTAACCTACCCAAAATCTTGCTGGAATGTTTACAGCCTGTCTGCTCTCAGACAAGTGGGAATGATGTAGTTTCTTTTGTCTGGAACCTTGTTCATGCATTTCAAAGAGGGAAGCTTTTTCAAAAGTCATCTATTCCATTTTATCTCAGTAGAAAAGAAAGTTTTTTGGATGCTCATACAGTTTATCATTTTGAGTCCAAGTTATGTATCTACATTGTTTTGAGGCAGGTCTGTCTCTCAGAATCCATGTTCTCTTGGGAAGACAGTACATTTTGCATAATTCACACTGAGAGTCATGTAGCTGTGGGAGGGTGGGAAAGAGGGATGGCGCCCTTGGCAGAGGCCCCCAGAGAATGTGGCTCTGCTGGGTTCCATGGGGACCCTTTTAAACTCCCTGATCAGGATAGAAACTAACCCCCAAGCTTCACTTGAATCATGATGCTTTGCATGTGATGTTTATATATCCTCCCATTCTTGGTTGATGGTTTTCTTTGTTAATTGAATAGTAGAGGCCATTGGGATTCATTTCCTATGAAATACACACATCTGTTAAGGAAATATTACACTTACACTTAGTGTTCACGAAAACCTGTGTATTTATAGATACAGCGTGCACATGCCGGCTTTCCCCCAAAAGCAGGGTCTCAGCTTTGACGGGATTATGGTGACGCTCTATGTGTTTCCAGGAACTCCGGCGCCTGGCATACTGCACGTGCCTGCCAATACCAGTGCTTGAGCACTTGAATTCTGGAGCATCTCTTACTCTCTTGGCCCACAACTAAGATTTTCTCACTTGTGCTTTGAGATCCTCTGTGTTTCTCTGGTCAGAGCATCCTCTGTCTGGATTCACCAGAAAGGCCAGAGCAGAGGCTTTGATGGGGACTGCAGCCTTCCCTTGTAGTTTGTGCTTGGTCTCCACTGGCGACCATTGCTGTGAACTCCTCACTGGGGCCTGGGAGACAAGGAGGGCTCTGCTGCCCCAGTGTCTGCTGGAGACTTCTGTGGCCGCTGGACCACCTCCCTCTGCTCTCACTCAGCTCTCTTCCCCATCCCCTCTGCGCTGTTTTCCTCGCTATCTGGACTATTGCATTTACCATGTCATATTTTTATACCAAGTCCTTTTCCCTATGGAATCCTGACCTAGCTCTTATACCTGACATTCAGAGCACCCCTTTGTTAGCCCTAACATCTGTTTCCAGCTTTTTACTCCCTTTGCTCTAGGTTCTCCTGAGTTACTGTCCTGCAAACACAGCAGGTTCTTTTGCCTGGTGGACTTCCCTTTAGCTAGGTGGTTACTTTTCTTAACGTGTATCGGCATCACTTGGGGATGGGATGAGAAGGACAGACTCCCAGAGCTGAAGTCAGTGGGTTGGGGTGAGGCCCCTGGATCTGAGCTTTTAACCGGCGCCTCCCTCAGGTGATTACCAATGCTAGCAGGCTTGGCTGAGGCCCTGCTTCCCTGGGAAGCCTCTCTTGCTCCTTCTTGTACTTTTGCACCCTCAGTTTTTGGTAGGGCACCTTATTTGAGATGTTCACTTTGCACTTAGCATGTTCTGCCTTGGACCATGATTTAAATGTTTGTTTTAGTATTTGCACACCAGTTATATGTATATAAAAGAACCGCCAATTTGCATGACAGTTTATAGTTCAGCAACACTATGTGAGGTTACTTAGCCCCTACAGAGCACAGACCTTGCTCTCTGCACAGGTCTCCTCGCCATCACCCCCTCCCACCTGGCCAGCCCACAGTGGCTGTGGAGGACCACGGGACCGGCTGGCCAGTTGCTGCAGCAAACAGATAGGGCTTGTGGAGATAAGCTGTGTTGTTCTTTCAGACATTCAGGGAGTCTTTACTGAGCGCTGGTTTGTGCTTGGCACTCGGCTGGGTGCAGATGGTGAGTGAAGGCAAGTCCTCAGCAGGGGAGATGAGCCACAGACCTCTGTAGAAAATGACTAATTGTGATAGCTGCTGTGAGGGGCCCAACTAGGAAGGAAATAGCGACTGCCCAGCGGGAAGGCCTTTCAGATGAGGGCACCTGTAAGCCCAGATCTAAAGGACCTGGGCCAGTCCTGTGGAGAGAGAGGAAGAGTGTTGTTGACAGAGGAAGGAAAGGGGGTGAAGGACTGAGCATCTCTGAGATTGAGGGAGTGAGCCTGGGGGTGGGGGCCATGCGAGGCCAGAGGGGAGCAGGGCCAGAGCGAGCCCCTTGTGCTGGAAGGCTGTGCGTAGGGGTTTATATAACCAGCAGCTGGAGGGATGCTACCTTTAATGCAGAGGAGCAGTGTGATCAGAGTTATGGCGAACTATCATGTATACAAACAGCCCTGTATCAACAAGAAAGATGAAATGGGGAGGAGTGCCAAGGACAGCGAGGGGCCTGGTGTGGGGGCTTATGTCTGACCAGGAAACGGCTGAAGCAGCTTTTTTCGGAGTTGCCTGGCAAGGACTGGCTGCGGTGCTGTGTGCCCAGAGTGTGAGCTGGAACCTCGTGGCCGCTCCTTGGCACGTTCTCCATTTGCCAGGATTCAGAAGATCCTGAGGTTGGAAGAAAGCCTTTCGTTCCCCTTGCTCAACTTCCTCATCAGAGAGATGACCTGAAGGGGAGCAGTTCGCTGGGACCTATGGCTTCACCACTCGCTGAGCTGTTCCTTTTTCTCAGACCGAGGAATAAGGAGCCCTTGTCCTCAGAGACGTGGAGTGTGAGGTGACTGTGCAGCTGAGGGAGGAGAGGCCTCTTTCGAACCCCTTGGGAGTCACAGCGGGTGCCCAGGAAGCCCAGAGCTTTGCCATCACACAGAGTAGGAATTTGAATCTTGACTTTACCACTGTTTGCTGGTTTTATGAGTTTGGGCAAGTCACTGAACCTCTCCAGCCCTCACTTATAAATTAATATACTAATAGCTACCTCGCAGAGATGTCAGATGAATTCAGTGGTACAATGTGCGTATTTCCTTTCACAGTGCCTGACGTGATTAGTGCTCAGAACACGGAATGATGACAATATGTGTCTGATTTAATATTTGGAACGAGACTCCCTTCGATGAAGGCTATAATCGTCGGCATGAACGTCGGGCTGGGCAGGTCTCTGCACAGGTTTACGGAACCTGTCCCCTGCAAATGGAAGGGCTGGTGGCGTTCACTAGCAGAGGGTGAGCTCTCATAGGCCAGCCTTGCTTCTCTGCCTGTGTCTCCTTGGCCCGTGCCTGGCGGGTAACAGTTACTCAACACATATTTTTTAAGCGTTCCGTAGGTGAATGCTTGCACTATCAAGAACTTAAAACAGGCTACCTACCCAAGTACCAGCCCTGCATTTACATTCATTTTAAAATTTATGCTTATAGCTTTCCATGTGAATTTTTTACAGTGCATCTGAGGATAGATTTGGAGCAGGTTCATGCCTTGAGATCTGAGAGAGATGTGACTTTAAAACACGTGTTGATGTGTTTAAGGAGTGAGGTTCACTGGCTTTGATCTAATGTGACTACAGAGGCAGTGCCAGTTTGCATTTTGGTTGAAGGGGCTGGAAGGCACTGGGAAACACAGGAGGATTGTGGGTAGGCAGCCTTCATCTTAAAAGCTGCCCACACTGGGAATTGTAATTGCTATTTCTGTTTCCACAATGTCTGGGATCTCTGATTCAGCCAGCCAGCCAAACGTACCGGGAGCCGAGATAAAGCAGGGAAGTGGCAGGAACATAAATATTATGAATTGGCCCATAGGTCATCTCTTAGCTGCTGCACTTCGGGCAGCTCATCATAACGAAAGAGCTAATTTTCAGGAGCAGCGGCCTGGTGGGAGACCTCACAGAGCAGGGGTGATGTCCCAGCCCTGCTTTCCATGCAACATGCAATAATGGCTGATCTGGCTCCAGCCCGATGACAGATGAATCCCCACTGAGCCTGTTGGAAGGCCAGGGGACAGTCTCTTGTAAACACACAGAGAGAGAGGAACTGCTAAGAAGGTTCTGACCCAATAGTGATTTGTCCTCCTGCCACTTGTTCAGACTCTTGCCGAGAGCGCCATGGGGCGGACCTCCCAGCCTGCTGTGCAGGCTGGTGTTTGTGCTCGAAGGGACACACTGGATTAGAGCAGCCAGTGGGAAAACCCTTGTGGAAAGGTGCCGTGGGGCATGAGAGGACACCACTGTCCAATACCCGCCTTCCCCCGGGTCCCCTCCTTCAAATCAGTTCCCCTTTTACTTTCAAAGAAACAGGACAGACATTTCCCTAAGGTTTGGTTTTAAAAAGGGCACGTTGATGCTTAATGTCTGAGCAACCCATGAAAAGCTGCCCAGTTAGTGAGGACTGTATTTGGACTCCTATGACACCAGCAGCTTTATTAATCAGGGTTCTCCAGAACAACAGCAACAACAGGATGGAGATTCTCTCTCTCTCTCTCTCTCTCTCTCTCTCTCTCTCTCTCTCTCTCTCTCTCTCTCTCTCTCTCTCTCTCTCTCTGTCTCTCTCTCCCCCCCCCCCCATAAAGGAATTGGCTCATGAAATGATGGAGGCTGAGAAGCCCCAAGACCTGCAGTTTGCAAACTGGAGACCCAGGAGAGCTGATGCTGTGGTCCAGTCTGAGTCAGAAGGCTCAGTCGGGATCCAATGGTGTAAGTTCCCGTCGAGAAGCTGGCAGGTTTGAGATCCAAGAAGATCCCAATTTTCAGTTTAAGTGCAAAAGCCAGAAAAGACTGAAATCTCAGTTCAATTAGTTGGACAGAAGGAATTCCTTCTTCTTCAGTTCTTTGCTCTATTCAGACCTTCACCTGATTGGATGAAGTCCACTACATTAGTGGCAGCAATCTGCTTTACTCAGGCCACTGATTCAAATGTTAATTTTATCCATAAATGCCCTCTCAGACACACCCAAATAATGTTTGGCCCAATGGCTGGACTCCCCATGGCCCAGTCAAGCTGACACATAAAATTAATCATCACAATATCCAAAGGTTGATCTGGGGGCAGTCTGCCAACTTAGAGAATATTTATGACTGTATATATAATTTCCAATTCTCAAAAGACTTTCAAGTAGCAAAATAGTTTTTAAAAAACCATGTGGTACACGAAGGTGATATAGTTTAGAGGTAGTGATGCAGAAGGCTTGGGTTGGTGTGAGTATGCTCTGCCACGTACTAATTTTGTGTTACTGGCAAGTCTCCTAGCCTTTCTAAGCTTCATTTATCTCAGCTGAAAGTGCGACTGATAATAGCACCTGCTCCTCACCGTTCTTAGGAGTAAATAACACATGTAAAGCATGTTACCACAGCCCGTGGCATTCTGGCTGCTGTTGTAGCTGTGTTCTGCACTGAGGAGGGAGGTAGTGACTAGTGTCAGTACTGATAAAGGGGACACTGAGCACCTGGTGTGGTGTTAAGTGCTTTCTCTGCGAGTACTCCCTTGTGGCCTGTCTGTGCAGGAACTAGGTTTGGGTCTTAGTATTAGATCTCTTCTCTCCCCTACAGACCACATGGATTATGTTTGCTCTTCTGAGATTTTTCTTTTTCTCATTTACATGAGATGAAATTAATTCTTTTTGTGGAGGAGCTAGGTCACCCTTGGGATGGCCTTGGCCAACTGTCACTGTTCCCAGGCCCATCTTCATCTTTCTGTCCCTGTCCCCAGAGCGCAGAGGATGGAGGTGAGAGGCAAGGGCCGTGATGATGACTTGACCTAGGGAATGAGGTCCCTGACCTGGGGACTGGAGCACATTTGCCATCCAGCTGAGCTGGGTTTACAGATTCTGAGAAATTTCATATTGACCAGTCAGTTCAGTTGTGCTTCACAGCTGGTTCTCCAGTCACCAGCAAAGAGGAGGTCTGCTGTCACTTGGATGGCAGGCAGCAGAAAGGCTAGGGTGAGTGGCTGCTGTTTTCACCTTAAATGGCATCACAGGTGGGCACGGACAATGGACGGTTAATTCCAAGTTGTGATCTTAAGAATCCGAGGGGTCTCTGCAGGAACAGTACATTCGTGGTTTTTTCTTGCCAAGGCATTTCCTCCTGTTTCTTTAGCTTGAGAATCTGGACTGTTTCCCAAGTTATGAAGACCTACTCGCTAGAAAAGGCTGGTGGACATGGCTTCCCAGCAGGTCACACTGGCAAATGCTGTGTGTATGTGCCAGGACTTGTCTACTCTTATTTTAGTTTATTTTCTTCCCAGCAACTGTGGGAATGGTATATTTTTATTATTCCCCACTTACAGATGAGGAAATTGAGGCACAGACTGGTTATAGGTGTTGCCCAAAGTTATATAGGTTGTGTGTAAAATTAGGGCTTATACAGGAGTCCCTCTCTATATCGTGGTTCACTTATTGTGGCCTCACTGTATCACGGGATTTTTTAAAATATTATATTTAATTATTTATCGTGGATTTTTTGCTGTACCGCGGGATTTTTCAGTACTATATGTTAAAGTTATGTAGGTTTAAGAGTGTAGAATATGTTTAAGAACACAAGCAGTGTTTATAAGAGTGTGGAAAAGGCTAATAAGGGACCGGGAACGGCTTATAAGTGTGTGGGAAGGGTTTTATAAAGCCTTAAAATATATATAAATTCTAAAATAAATGTAGGGTTCCTACTTCGCGGATTTCCACCTATCGTGGGGGGGGGGGGCACGTCTAGAATGTAATACCTGCAATAAGTGAGGGAATACTGTATTGAAGAATGTACTGTATTGCGATAGGAACCCCAAAGAACCATTTAAGGAGCTGTTGAAGGCTGGCCCTCGTCCTCCGTATTTCCTACCTCTTTTCTGGGAGGTTGAGGACAAGTGGTGTCTCAATTTCTCATGGCAAAATGGGCATTGTTGTGTCGGCTTTTGCCAGTGACATAGGGTATTTAAGACTTCATTATGTTATATTTAAGATTTATATTCTTCTTTTGGGTTGTTAATAAGATTGAAAATGAACCTGTATTTTTATATTAGAAAAATAGAAAGCTGTTAGAAATATTTATCCAGGTTTTGGCCAATATCAGTTTGCATTATCGGGATATACCAAACAATAGTAATTGCAGCTGACCCTTACTAAGCACTTACTCTGGCCAGGAAGCATATTAGGTGATCAGCTAACGGAATCTTTAAAACCATCCTGTATGGCTCTCATTTCACAGCTGCAAAGTGGT
Organism: Furipterus horrens; assembly: GCF_987537825.1. Taxonomy (NCBI): domain Eukaryota; kingdom Metazoa; phylum Chordata; class Mammalia; order Chiroptera; family Furipteridae; genus Furipterus; species Furipterus horrens. Next base: position 76,334,150 of record NW_028327180.1, read on the forward strand.
GGAGCTGGGCTGGGAAATCACCCTGACTTGGGAGTCTGTGTTCTTAACCATGATGCTCTGTCCCTCCCACAACAGAAAGCATAGCACTGGAGCTTTTTGAAAACTCCCATTTAAGTCAATGATGAATGCAAATGATTGTTTTTTAGAATGTAGGTGAGATGTATTCAGAGTGAGGCTCTTTTGAACAATATCTCATCCAAAATAATGAGGTTTAATGCAATATGTATTAAAATGCACGCCCTTTGAGGACATCCCAAGAGAAATCACTTGGTTGATTTTTACAATGGGCAAAAACACAATGGAATGATTGATGAGACAAATTCAAGTAATCTTTGGATTAAAATTCTGAACAGTCAGAGAGCATCTTGCATGAAAGATTGAATCTCCTGATAAGCTCCAAATGATATTCCCACCTTACTTAAGAATATGTGTTGGCAACTTTAACAAGATCTTGGCACATTCTAATTTGAAATTTATTACAAGATGTGTGCATGCTTAATGGGGGCTTAATTATTCATATCCACATCTTTCTGACAGTAACTTACTTCAGCTGTAGATAAATTCCTGGTGCACTGGGAATTACTGGTTTTACTGTTGAAAAAAATCTAGTGAAATGAAAATTAAATGCATATGCAAGAGATTACCTGGGACAATCAGCTCCACTTAGGCAGAAGCCTGGTGTGAGTAGGTCCCCACTTCCCTTGTATGGACTTGCCAACAGGGCTCTTCTGTGCTCCTGGACTGGGAGGCCGGCCCATCATGGAAAGAGCCCAGGTTCTGGAGTCAGGCTTACCTGATGTCAATCCAGTTACGATCTAAGGGTAGAATTCCCTTGAGCTAATTTCTTAAAGTCTGTAGGCTTCAGCCTCTTTGCATGCAAAAAGAGGGTTCCTAATGACGCTTTCAAAAGGTTGATCGGAGGCAGAGTTGAAACATCTGTAAAGTAAGGAGCACAGGAAGCACTGAATGTACCTTCCCTTCTCCTCCCACCATCGTTCCTCTGAGTCCATCTATCCAAACCTCTTGAAGAAAACACAATGGTAATTATTTTCTGTAGAAAATAAAGGGAATATGGATCAATGAGATGCTGATGAATGTAGGGAAATACACTCCTAGATGCCGCTGATAAGTGAGAATTGGCACAGCCCTTTTAGAGGTCAACTTGTCGATCGCTATTGAAATAAAAGGGCTCAGGCCTTTGCGCTTGCTGTTTCATCTGTCTGGAATGCTTTACTCGTAAAGGCTCGGAATGGTTGGCTCCCTCTCCTTATTTCCGCCCTTAAATGTGACTTTCTCAGAGAGGTGATATCTAACTATCCCACGTAAACTAGCAACGCTCATTGCTGTACAGATTATTCACCCCACCTTGCTTTCTCCACAGTCCTTAACGCTCCCTGACATGTAACATGTCTGTGTGTGAGCTTGTGTGCTCATTTCCCTCTCAAGTGTCAGTTCCGAGAAGACAGGGTCCTTGAGTTGTTTCTTGCTCCATACCCAGTACTGAGAGCAATGCTGTGTCTGGCACAGAGTGGGTGATTGATAAATAATTGTTGAATAATATAATTTCAAGGTCCTGACTTGGAGCTCTGTTTGAGCAAACACTCTGTAGAACTGGGGTGTTAGTTCTCAGAGACCGCATATTTGCTATTAGTTTGAGCAACAGTACAGGTGCTGTAAAGAAAGTGTCTCAACGTGAAATGTGGCTCCCTTGACAAGGAGTGGGTGGAGTACTTAGTCCTGGTTCCAAAGGACAAAGGACAATGAACCCAGGTGCTAGAAACCATGTTGCTTGTCTATGATAGAAAGGTGAAATTTTTCTGACCTGAGAAAAGGTTACATGCTAAGGGAAGGCTTGTGTGATTTTATATATCAATGACATATATTGAGAGATAATACCATAACTGATGGGTAAATAGTTATTTTTTAATCAAGATATTTTATTTTCACTATTTTAAGTTACATAAATTACTAACATTTTTCCTTGAAAAGATTTTAGTATTACTCATAAGACTAAAGTATCCTTACCACCTCTTATCCCAACTGCCCCCACCTTCTCCCTGCCCAGATGTCAGTGCTGTTACCAGTTTGCCATCTGCATGTCCGAGCATCCTCTTGTGCTTATGTACATACAGATCAAAGTCAAGGTCTGAAGTGGACTGGGCAGTGTGTTCAGCTTCCTTGCTGAGTGCTGACCCCTCCTGCTGCTTTCAGCGTTGAGCCATCACACTTTTCTATATGGTGAGTGATGGTGCTGCCTTCCCGGTTGGGTGCCTTTTATTTCCTTTTCTTGCCTAATTCCTCTGGCTAGGACTGCCAGTACTATACTGAGTGGAAGTGCTGAGGGTGGGTCTCCTTATCCTGTTTATTATTTTAAAGGAAAAGTTTGCAGTTTTATGCCATTTAGTATGTAGTTCTGGACTTTTTGTATATGGCCTTTCTTATGTTGAGGTAATTTCTTTCTCTTCCTAATTTGTGTGTGTGTGTGTGTGTGTGTGTGTTTGTGTGCACGCGCACGCATGTGTAATCATGAAAGGGTGTTGAATTTTGTTAAATGCTTTTTCTGCATCAATGAAGATAGTCATGTGGTTTTTATCCTTCGTTCTGTCAGTTACATTGATTGGTTTTAAATAGCTGAACCATTCTGCATGTGAGGGATAAATTCCACTTGGTGTATGGTCCCTTTAATGTGCTGTTTAATTTAGGTTGCTAGTATTTTGCTTAGGGTTTTTGCATCTGTATTCATCATGGATATTGGCCTACAGTTTTCTCGTAGTATCTTTGTCTGACTTTGGTATCAGGGTAATGCTAGCCTCATAAAATGATTTTGAAAGTGTTTCTTTTCAGTATTTCAGAAGAGTTTGAAAAGGATTGGTGTTAATTCTTTAAATGTTTGGAATTCTCGGGGAAACCATCTGTTCCTGGGCTCCTCTTTTTGTTGGGAGACTTTTGATTACTGATTCACTCTCCTTACTCATTATAGGTCTGTTCATATGTTCCGTTTCTTCATGATTCAGTCTTGGTATGCTTTGTGTTTCTAGGAATTTGTCCATTTCATCTAAGTTATCCAATTTCTTAGTTTACAGTTATTCCTAGTACTCTCTTATAATCATTTTTATTTTTATAAAATCAGTGGTAATGTCCTTTCATTTCTGAATTGAGAGTTCTTTTTTCTCAGTCTAGCTAAAGTTTGTCAAATTTGTTAACCTTTTCAAAAACCCAACTCTTAGTTTCATTGATGCTTAAAATATTTTTCTCTATTTTGTGTGTTTCTTATCTGTTATTTCCTTTCTTCTGCTAACTTTGAGCTTAGTTTGTTCTTTTTCTAGTTCCTTGAGGTATAATGTTAGGTTGTTTATTTGAGCTCTATCTTCTTCTTAAATGTAGGCAGTTACTGCTGTAAACTTCCCTCTTAGTACTGCTTTTGCTGCATCCCATAAGTTCTGTTATATTTTCTTTTTCTCAAGATATTTTCTAATTTCCCTTTTGATTTCTTCTTGACCAATTGTTCAGTTTTCTCATATTTTAACATTTTTTTCATTTTTCTTTCTGCCATTCTAATTTAACTCCATTGTGTTTGAAAAGGTACTTGTGATTTCAAACTTCTTAAATTTGTTAAGGCTTTTTTTAATGACCTAACCTGTGATCGATCCTTGAGAATACCCTGTGTACTCTTGAGAGGATTACTCATTCTGTTGTTGTTGGGTAGGATATTCTGTATATGTCTTTTAGGTGCATATGGTTTATAGTGCTGTTTAGTTCCTCTGTTTTCTTATTGATGTTCGTTCTGGATGGTTTCTCCATTATTGAAAGTGGGGTATTGAATTGAAATTTCTTATTATTATTGTGTTACTATTTCTCCATTCAATTTCTTCACTGTTTCCTTCATTTATTTGATTGCTCTGTTGTTGGATGCATATATATTTATAATTGTTTATTTCTTTAGTGAATTGACTCCTTCGTCATTATATGAGGTGGTTCTTTGTCACTTGTGACAACTTTTGACTTAATGTCTGTTTTGTCTAAGTACAACCATTCTAGCTCTTTTTGGTTACCATTTGCTCAGAATGTCTTTTTCCGTCCTTTCACTTTTAGTCTGTGGTGTTCTTAAATCTAAGATGAGTCTCTTTTAGACAGAATATTGTTGGATTAAAAAAATACATTTAGAGACTGTCTTTTGATTGGAGAATTTAATCCATTAACATTTGAAGTAATTACTCAGAGGGAAAGGCTTTCTCTTGGCAGCCGTCCGTCTCGAGAGACGATGGTGTAGCTTCTTAAGAGTCTATCTGCACCGCCGAGAATGGCTGTGCAGTCCAACTCGGGAGTGACACGGTATCTGTCTCCTCCCGTGTTGAATCGACATCTTGCGATGACGCTGGAGTGTCCTCTCCAGTGAAGCTGAAGCTACAGAGCCTGGGCAGGGTGATATGGAGGGTCTGCTGTTGCCCATGCAGCAGACCCCCCCTCTCTTCGCAGCTGAAGGGTCCAAGGGAAAGACGGAGTCAATACAGCTTTGCTTCAGGTGCGCCGCAGGAGTTGCTGGTGTTGACTACAACGTCAAACCGCCTTAGGGACTCCGGCTCCGGATTTTCTGTCGGGGTTTACTCCCTTAGCCTTTCCCCTGAAGAGGTATGCCGCAAGGCAGCGGAGGTTTTTTGGAGTCAGAGTTTTCCTTCTCTGATGTGCCCTGACTGGAAGATCGAACCAGCGACACTTAGCTCGCAGGCCGACGCTCAATCCACTGAGCCAAACCAGCCAAACCAGTATGAGTTCATACTAATATAAATAAATAGCTCAATAAATAAATTGGAAAGAAGAGGCTTACTGTTGTCATTTTAGAAATTGATTTATGTCTGTCTTACAGCTTTTGTGTGTCTCTTTTCCTCTCTTGTATCTTGTTTTTATTGGTTTTTTTTTGTAGTGACATGCTTTTATTCCATTCTCATTTTCTTTTGTGTATCTTCTATCTTCTTTCTTTGTGATTACCATGTTACTTAAGTAAAGCATAATATAACAACTTACTTTGAGCTGATAATTTCAACTGTATACAAAAAGTCTACTTTTTTTCTCTTCATACACTTTGTATTATTGTTACAAATTATATATTTTATATTGTGTATCCATTAACTTAATTTTAGTTATTTCTGTCTTTTCACTCCTGTATCAGAAGTAAGACATGATTTATACATCACCATTATAGTATTATAGTATTCTGTATTTTTGTACATATTTAGTTCTACTGGTGAACTTGATACTTTCATATTTTTTTTGTGCTGTTCTCTAGCATCCTTTCATTTCAATTTGAAGGATTCCCTTTAGCTTTTCTTGTAATGCAGGTCAGCTGTTGCTTGTCTTTATTTTGAAGAACAGTTCTGCTAGATAGAGTACTCTTGACTAGCAGTTTTTTCTTTCAGCATTTGGATTGTATCATCTCAATGCCTTCTGGCCTGCAGGCTTTTGTATGGCTAAATTCACTTAGGGTCTCATGATTGTTCTCTTGTGCATGATGAATCACTTTTGATGTTTTCAAAATTCTTTCTTTGACTTTTGACAGTTTGATTATAGTGTATCTTGTTGTGGACTCCTTTTGATTTATCTTAGTTGGGATCTGTTGGACTTCTTGAATCTGGATATTTATTTTCTTCCCCAGATTTGGGATGCTTTCAGCCATTGTTTTCTTAAATAAGCTTCCTGCCCCTCTCTTTTCTCTTTCTGGGAATCCACAATGTGTGTATTGGTCTTCTTCATGGTGTTCCATAAATCCTTTAGGATTTCTTTGCTCATTGTCATTGTTTATTTTTTCCTCTAACTAGATAATTTTTCTGAGTTCTTTGATTCTTTTGCTTGATCAAGTCTGCTGTTGATCCCCTCTAGTAAATTTTTCATTTAAATTATTATGTTCTTCAGTTCTAGAATTTTAATTTGTTCTTAAAATTCTCTCTTTGCTGGTATTCTCATTTTGCTCATGCATTTTCCTGAGCTGGTTGAGCATTTCCACGAGGGTTATATTGAATTCTTTGTTAGGTAATTCACATACGGATTGAGGGTCGGTTTCTGGCGAGTTATTTTATTCTTTTGATTGGGCCATGTTTCCTTTTTTTCTTCATGTGCCTTGTAACTGTGTGTTGGGATCTATGCATTTGATAAAACAACCATTTCTCTCAGTCTTTATAGACTTGCATCATACACGGTAAAGAACTTTATTAATCAGTGGGACTAGAGATTCTAGGATCCCTCCACTCTTTCTGGAGATAGGTAATCTCAGTGCTTGTGCATGTAATTTCCCAATTAGAGGTTTGCCTCTTTCATTTTAAGGAGCTTGTTGTCTCTTGATTTCCTCTGGGGCTGCCAAAAGCCACTGAGCTCCTTTTTGCTTTTTGTGGTCCCCAGGTACAAAATATATGCCAGTTTTGTCAGCCCTCTGAGTCATATGTGATGGAAAGCAGCCCCTCAGGCAACCTTCCAGAAAGTTGGAATATTTGGTGCATGTTCCAGTTTTCTTTCTTCACAAGGGAGCAACAACAAGCTGGGCACTTTCCCCCAAATGTAGAGAGCTGTGTCAGTTTCTTGCAGTATTACAAGTTCTCTGGTGTTTCTGCAAGCTGCTGAGCTCTTTTTTATGTTCTTCAGCCCCTAGGCATTCAAAATTTGCTGTTTTTCATCAGTGCTCTGAGTCAGGTGAAACAGAAACCACCCCTGTGGGCAGCCCCCTAAAAAGCCAGAGCATTGATGTATATTTCATTCTTTTTCTTTCTTTCCCAAGGGAGAAGCCACAAGTTGGGCCTTTCCTCCTGATTGTGAAGAGTGTCAGGTGGAGGGGAGGGCCTGACATGTTTGAAATGAAATGACTTTTCTTACCTGTTTCAGTGCAGCTCTTCTTGGCTTTGAGTTTGCCTGGAGCAGCACTGCAACTTTCTAATTGATTTCTAGAGTTCTTATAAAGGCTTTTTGCATTGTATATTACGTTGGCATTTCTGTGGAGGAATACAGTCTGGGGCTTCCTGTTTTGCCATCTTGCTGATAATCACCAAAACACAAGGTATTGCTTCATGGCATTTCCTAAAATTGTAACCCAGCGTCACTCTGGTGGTATAGCTAGTTTCATAATTGATGTTGCCTAAGAAACCGTTTTACAAGTTTTAAAAAGACTTTTTTTTTCCCAAGGGATGTCAATTTACTTTTAATTAGCAATAAACATATTGGAAAAATGTGTTGCATGAAAGAAAGGGGTGTTGAATGGCTTTAAATTAATAGGGGTTTTATCCAATGCTGGGCATATAGTGTTGCTTGCAAATCAATTAAAGGCCAAAGGAAAGCTCAATCATTGAACTCTCTCTGGGATTTTCCTTACAAAGAGCTTTTCTTCCAAATGCAGTTGCCCTGGGAACCCATGAATCCTCAGTTCTCTGGGGGAGAGGCAGCTTAAAATTCAGCTGAGTGGTTTTCAAAAAGGTTCCATAATCTTTGTGATAGATGGCCTTGGAATTTGTCTGCATGGGCTTCCTCCTTTTTCTGAGGCAGATATTGGAGAAATCTTGAACTGCTGAAGTGAAGAAAGCGACTTATGTTTTTTAGCCAACTTCATTGGCTTGCAAATTTTAGGGACTAAAATGTGAATTGTGTGCCCTGGGCAGAATAGTATCCACAAAACCTCCTCTGTGACTGAGCAAGTCTGTGAATGAATGAGGTTTTATTTCCTGCAGAGCAGCAGGTGAATCAGTCAAAAAATCCGCATTATTGAGTATCTCTGCCCTTGGCAGCATGGCTTGAGGTTAGGAAAAAATTTGTCTCAGCCAGGTAAAGTGCCCAGAATGGGCCTGCTCTGTGCTCCCCCAAGCAGGATCTGGTCTTTAGAGCCCCAGCTTTCCCCTTAAGCACCCTACTTGTATCAGAAGGAAAATTCAATAATAGACAGTGTTTGTTTCATCTTTGAACTCTTTTTTCGTCAGGGTGCAGTTTTCTTAGTGACATCCTGAATCTGTTTCTTTTCCCGCTTCAGATCCACTTGGCCATCTAAACAATTATCTGGTTCACCGCTCACCAGAAACCTAATTATAGCGAGAACCACCTTGAGAAACTCTTACCTCTTCTCAAGGTACAGAGAGCAGTTCCCAGGAGGGAGTGCTGAGAAGATGAAGCCCCTCATGACAATACAGTGGTCCCTCACCGTTCCTGCCTGGAAATAGGAATTCTACTCTACATTCTAGATGATAAAGCCATACTTTTTTATTACTTAAAAGCAGCTTCTTCTTCCTTCTCAGACAGTTGACAGCTAGCAATTTAAATGAGCCAGGTTTATGGATGGCTGCAGAAATCCTCCTCATTCAAATCCAGTATCTATCCATCAGGTGCCATGCAGCATTTTACGGTGGAGGGAGCAAGGGGACAGCTCATCAGAATCACCCCAGTGGAATGTTATGATAGAAAAAGAGAGGAATAGATTACATATTTATGTGGTCTTTGCAAATGCAGTGGGACAAGAAGAGTGCTTGTAACATATGCAGTTACATTAAATGACTGTTAACGTTCACCAGTAAAATGTCTGGTGAATATGTTTGTGCCCATGTGTATTGTGTGGCTTGAAAAATTAATGAGACTTTTAAAATAATCAAATGAAAAGTGTTTGCTGCTCTAGGTTCTGGTGAGCTGTCAAAACAAGACTGGGTATCACTCACAAAAATAGTGTCTGCCAAGGGAAAGAAAAATACAAATCGTGGGATGGGGGCCCAGAAGCTAGTTTCATCTGATGGAGTACAAGAGGAGAAATTGCCCATTGTAACTCGGTTTCATGTATAGATTATGGCTGGTGAGTTTCCTCTTTTGTCATAAATGTATCACACTCAGGAGGAAGGAGGTGGCCTTTGCAGGAATGTTTTGTTTCCGAGGGAGTCAGACTTTTCTGCAGCCTGCTGACCTGTAACGTTGATTGGCTAGATGTGGTGAAGAATGGCCTTCTGAACTGAGCCTTTACTTCCTGAAACAGGATGTTTCTAAGATGCTCTTTTGACAAGGACAGTTCCACTCTGCTTAAAGTTCAGTCACACCATTAAACTTTTAATTTTTTAGCCTTCTCCCTTAACTTTCAAGAAACCACCCTCACTCCATTTTTTAAGCTCACGCATCCTTGATATGCTGACGCCCACATTCTACTCAGTGTCCTGCACCAGAGCAGCAGCTGTGTAGGTCAGGGCTGAGCCCCAGGAGCCCCCGGAAGTTGGAGACCATGAGGTCTCACTGCCCTCGTTCCATAGCCATGAGATTGGAGGGACAAGGAAGTAAGGGGTTCCAGCAATTTCATTGTAGCAGCTTGGAACAGAAGCCTTTTCTGATTTCCATTTTAACATTGTTTTTACAAAGTCCTTTGTGTTCATCTAGCTGTAGTGGAAGCTGGGGAAGGAGATGCGGGCTGAAGATTGGTGATCAGGAACTCTGTCTCTAGGACATCAACATCTACCTGTGCTGACACAGATGCCCCTCTGCATCAGCCAAGCAGCACCGAGAGGGAGCATCATGTCACACCTGGAGCCCTCCGAAGAAAGTGGGCCTCTTGGTCTTCCTAACTGAGTAACCATTCAAAGCTCTTATCAACTTGGAAAAACCATTAATCCTCAGAAGGATCCATAGTGAGACCTAGGGTTGGGGTGGGGGCTCTTGCTCTTGGCTCTCCTCCTAAGGCAGGTAGATTTGTTCATCAGCATACACATAGCAGAACATAAAAGCCATGTTATATTCTAATCGTTAAATGAGAAAAACAACATGTTGTGAGTTAGGCTAATTGACCTGCAGAATTCTGGTTTTCTGCAATTTAAAACTCTGTCCTGGGGTTGAATGAAATATTCAGAGGGCAGAGGAGTGAGGGATGGAACCTGCAGGGGTAAAAAGTAGTTTGAATAAGTTTGGCATGTATAGTTCTGCATTTCAGGGATTCCAAAGCACAGGTGTCTGCCAGTGCCCCTGCCTGGTTTATAGAAATGAACAGTGTGAGTCCTGGTCCTGGTCCTGATCCTGGACCTGGAAATGACAAGAGATTAAACCTGCAGGGTCCTTCAGTCCGCAGCTTGTCCAAACTGAAGCTTTGCTCTGATATCGAGGACTAGGAGGGAGATCTCATGGCATAGTTGAAAAAAAAAAGGACCATTTCAAGGGCCCAGGAATGAGAAACAGCTCTTTTTTTGAAAAGTGGAAGATTGGCTCCAGCTAGCTGAGCCTCCAAGGACAACAGCCTTGCCTCTCAGAAGGCGGTCAGCTTCCAGCAGCCTTGACACCACCGGGGGTGTGTAAGGAGTACTGACACTCAGGCTCCATCCCAGCCCTACTCAGTCAGAATCGGCACTTGAACCAGATCCCCTAGGGATTCTGAAGCACAGAGGCAGAGGGACAGGGGAGCTGTCTGCATGCTCGCAGCAAATCTTTCTGGGAATGTATCCTGGCCACCCTGCTAGAGTTGGACACAGCAAGAGGAGACAGATGCTGTGCCTGGTCTTGGGGAACTGACCATCTAGAAGACAGGAAGGCAAATAAGCATAAAAGGAGATAAACTGATCTCACAGGTGTGTTTGTGAGAGCCTCAAGCTATCAGTGCAGTAGAATACTGCCCGGTAGGCTCTGGTGGCCAGTGTCTTAGCATGGGGCGGGTCCCCTCTTCCTCCTGTGTGAAGCAGATGGGATCCTAGGTAAAGCACTCAGATTCTCATCTTCTGTCTCCTTGTATACAAAGTGTAGAGGAGAAAGTAGTGTCTGCTTCACAGGGCTGAGATCATTCAAGAAACGTTTGCTGAGCATCTATCCTATACCCCAAACTCTACTTGGTGTGGAGTTGAAAACAGGTCACAACTCATAGCCTCATGGGAATGACAAAAGGAATGAAGAGGGAGTTACAGTCCTATGAGATATAAAATGGCGGGTGGGAGGTGGGCAAGGATTAACATTGAATTCTGTCCAGCATGGATGCTGGAAGGCCTCCTAGTGGAGAGAGATGGGTTTTTAGCTTGGACACTGTAGCTATTGATCCCACAGTTCCAGCTCTGGCTTTGTGATTCTTTGTTCCTCTCAGAGCTGCGTGTGCTCATTGATAAACTCCGGCCACAGAGAGTGGGGCCTGGCGGACTTGGCAGGGCTAAGCAGACAGATGGGAGCGTTCTGATTTTAGAGAAGCTACAGGATTTCACTAACAGCTGGGTTTGGTGCATCCATCAACTTCTTCAAATGTTCGTGAGGACAACTCATCTTTGCTGGGTATCGAGACCAAGCTGGTGTATGTGGGCAGACAGCTCTAAATGCGCTGACCTCGCTAAAGCCCAGTAAGGATGTGAAACTGGCTGGGGGTGTCCTGTGGGTCTCTCTTATGGAGCAGCTGCTTGGGGAGAAAACAGAAAATGGAAAATGGCCCATAGGCTCTAAAACTTGAGGTATGACAGGGTCCCCATAAGTCATTTTACATAGAGCAAGGCTATAAATCAATAGCCGGAGATTCTATCTGGGGATTAACAACAGACATGGGACGAAGATTAGTACTAACTGCCTTTAATACATAATAGTGTGTATATTCCAGGCTTGTGCTGGGTACTTTTATGTGTGGCATTTCTAATTTTTTTTTTTGAAAACCCCTGAAGCAGCTTTTATTATCCCTGTTGTACATGTGAGGAAAGGAGCCTCAGAAGGGTCATGAGGGGCAGAGCTGGGATTGGAAGGCAGGCTCTCAGCTCACTCTCTGACTATTTCCAGAGACTGTGACTTGCAGCAGGTGAGGTGCCTGCCTCCTTAGCAGTAAGCTGCGTTGGGCTCTGCTCGCTCTTCTGCGTCACGTGCCTGCCAGAGCCAGCTTGTGGTGTAGCCTTGCCTCATCCCTGCTTCCAGCGAGATGACGGTTATGTCCCACCAGTGGGCTAATTGAATTGATGGGTGTCGCTGGGAGTAATTCATGTTACCCCTTCAGTTGTCCAAAAGTATAATGCCTTCCATTTATTAAAGCATGCATGTACTCCCTGGGTTCTGAGGAGAGACTCTTAACCATGGGAACTTCAGGTACTGTTGAAAATGGGTGGCAGGGGCATGTTATGGTCCAGGATACTTAGGCCCCTCCCTCTGCTACCCCATGTAGGCAGAACCTTGTTCAGTTGCTGTGTCAAGCTTTGCTTTTAATCTGAGATGCTTCAAGGCGGTGGTTGGCGTGGGGGGAGAGACAGTAACCCAGGGTCCTCTGGATGGCGATTTATGTTTTGCTGACAACAAAAAGCAGCCCTGGCCCAGCTGCACCGTTGGCTGGTAGTTCTGCCTTTCAGACCTGCTCACAAGTGGACGTTGCTACTCCAGGGTGTTTACTTTTCCAAGAAGGCCTCCTGCAACAGGCAGACCTCCTGTGGGAATACTTACCAGATGAGGATGGGAAAGAGAGATGGGGCTAGATTTTGGAGCAAGAAAACATTTCTTCTCAAATTCTCAAGACTCGGAGCTCCAGTGGGCTCCTTAACTCTTCCCTGTACCTCATTCCTGGGCTGTCAGAAGCGTGGGCCATGCTGCTTCTGAAAGAGCCCAGGCTCCTGGCCTGACCTATCGGGCAGTCCTGGTGGGTGTGGGCTCCCGCGCTGGCATTCTTGGTGTAGTCTGTCTTATAACGTGGTTTCTGAATTTGGATGAAGGAAAAGGAAACAATGACAAAATCTTGCTCCTTCCTCACTGGTGTGGTGATAAAGGGCCTTGAATGCTTATGGAGTGGTTTTCCAGGAGAGTTCAGCAATTTTCTGCTTTATTCTCAAACCCTCCGGCAGGGGGCACTTCCTGGCTGAGGAGTGATGCCCTCGCTTGAGTGAGGCAAGGAGGAACCCGAGTGGATGTGGGAGCCTGGCGCTCTGAAATCTGCCTGTGCAGTCCGGCTGTTGGAGGTTTAAGGGAGCCGAGTGGGAATACTGAGCCTTATCCTAGGGGGCTTCCAGGCATTGTTTGAAATGAGATGTATCTAGGATCTCTTTGAAAAAGAAGTTCCTAAAAGAATTGGGTTATTAATGCAGCTACATGTCAAGCAGTGAACAGGGCTCCACATTTTCAGATAACTGATTGCCTGCTTTTTCTGGTTTGGGTAGAGAAATGGGAGACCAACTTTTGTCAGACAGTAATACCTAATTAGCTCAGACGAACTAAGTAAATTAGGGCACAGGCACACACTGTGATACTAGGCAGCCACTAAAACGATGGTGTCGAATAGTTAATGGCACGGGGAGAGTTCATGCTTTATTAAGTGTAATAAGCAGGTTACAAGAGTAGGTGCAGAATTACCCTATTTTCTTGTAATTGAAAAAAGTACAGAAAAAGACTGACAAGGCAGATGTCAAAATGTTAACAGCGGTTCTTCCTGGAGTTCGGTTTGCTGGTAATTGTTATTTTTTCTTATTTTTATATAGTTGTTATTTCTAGTATACATGTGGTATTTCTCAGGTAATAGGGGGAAATGGCAAAGTGTGGGGTAAAGAATAGATTTGAGAAAAAGAGGAAAGGAGTAATACTTGGAACTTACTTAAAAGTATTCGGGCAAATAACTTAGGCTTACAGACTCAGCAGAATGGGAATAACCCTATCCTTTCTGCAGGATGGTTGTAACTACCAAATGAGAATGTCCTTTGTAAAAAAAGAAAAAGAAATCTAAGACATCAGCATTTCTTTTTTTTGATACTTTCTAGGATCGAAAACCAGTCATTAGCATGGGGCTCAGAAATTGACATCAATTTGGAGTCCTCTTCCTTTTCTTCCTCTCCATCCCCACTACTACTGGCGGGGGAAAAAAAAGGGGGAAATGTACAGTTGGGCTCTGCATCTAAGTGCTTAGAAAATGGCCAGCCATCTTTTTCTGACATCAGTGTTTTACTTCTGGTTACAATGAAGCCATGACTTTCTGAAGTAAATGAGAAAAAAAAAGGACTTTGATTTTGTCCCTTTGGACTAGCTATTTTTGTTAAACCAACACCAGAGGTTCTATCTCGTGTCCTGAGAGATTAGTACCCACTTTGAATTGTGTGCTTTTTAAGATGAAAACAACATAGATTTTTAGACCATCCTGTAGGAGGTTTGCTCTTGAACAAGAGGAGGGTTCCCGGAGGCCTGTCCTCTCGTGAGGAGTGCTTATGTTTGGGAACACAATCCTGTGGCCATCCAAAAAGCGCCAACTTGACTTTAATGTTGTGACTTACCTGCATCTGGGGGGTGGGGAGTTCAGTGTCACAGCCTCTCATTTCTTGGGCTGCTTTTGCAGTATTTCATGGCCATCATTTAGTAGAAAATAGTCAGTAACTGTCCACTGAATTATTAATTCCTTAATAAACCCATTAAACTCTTGGTACTTTGCAGTGATTAATGGTGGGAGCTCATCCTCCATCGGAACTGTCATTCTCAGGCAGGACTCGCACTGCTGTGGAGGGGATGACACAGCTATGGATTTTTGTGCCAATTCTCCCTTTGTCACAGGGAGAAAGCTCTGCAGAGGCCGGCGCCTCGAATATATGTTACTGTTTTGATGATTAATGATTCTGGCATGTTGATCCACCCTGTTTTCTTCAAAACAATTATTTCAACTGTAATCTCCCCTGGGGAATTGCTTCTTCTGTTTAATAAGTCAGGAGACAATATAAAATTCTTAAATGAAGACGACACCAGTGTGTTCCACCTGGGTGCCATTATGCTGTGGTGTTTATAATTGCAGTGAGGTTTGCTTTTTTTCTGAGCTGAGAAAAGAACTTGATGTCATTCATTTAGATGGGAGAAGAAAGTTAATATTTGTAGAGCCTTCCCATACTAGGAGCTGTGTTAGGCACTTTATGTACATTTTCTCATTTAATCCATATAAGAATCCTTTTAAGGAAGGTAGTGTCATCTCCGTTGTACAGAATTGGCTCAGAGAGGAGCAGTAGCTTACCTGAAGCATGGAGCTAGGGAGCGCTGCAACCTGGATCCAAAACACAGGGCTCTGCCTCCAAAGTCTGTGCTCTTTAAAGGCTTTTGCGCTTCTGGGGTCATTGTGCAAAGAGGCAGGCATTTTCTTTCTTTTTTTATTTTTAAAGATTTTTATGTATTTTTAGAGAGAGGGGAAAGGGAGAGAGAGAGAGGGAGAGAAACATCGATGTGCCAGAGAAACATAGATCAGCTGCCTCTCTCACACGCCCCCAACTGGGGACCTAGACCAAAACCCAGGCCTGTGCCCTGACTGGGAATCAAACCTGCGACCTTTCTGTTTGTGGTATGATGCCCATCCCACTGAGCCACACCAGTCAGGGCAAGAGGCAGGCATTTTCATATAAGGGTTCCTTGATAGCCAGGTTAGTGACATCTATGTTTAAAAAGGAACATTGAAAAACTGTTTACAGAATTTCTTCAACGAGTGAGCCCCTCCAGTGAAGGCCAGACCCAAGAAATGGTGGGGAGACCCCACTGTCTGAGTCCCTACTCCTTGGCAGGCATGATGCTAGATAGTTCCCCTGAGTCTTCTTATTTAATCTTCATGATAATCCTATAAGTGTCAGTAGCCTTAACTCACAGTTCAGTGAAGGAAAATAATCTGCTCGAGGACAGATTTTAAGTGGCAGAACCAGGATTTGGATTCACATTTGAGCTTCTTGTAAACAAATAATTACAGCCAGTGAGAGTTATGCCATAGCATGCTCAAGCCATGGTACAGGGTCAGTGCAGTTAGCAGACTCTCATGTTATGCTTTTCACTTGTGCTGGCAAGAAAAGTAGCAGACAGGCTTAGGAAAACAGCAGAAGGCTGGGAAGGCTCCTGGAGGAGGTGTTTGATTTGGTTCCTGAATGGAGGGCGGTGGTGGAGAAGAAGCGGTTGATGAGAACGGAATTCTTAACACTAGTCCGAAGGGACCAGGAAGGGCCTGCAGAGGGCTACATGGTGCTTGTTACACTAGACAGGAATTCTGGGGACTCTGCCATCCTTCTCTCTCCTCACCCATGTCACCTTCCTCTGAGCTTCTCTCTTCACCCTTTCCTTCTGCCGGGAACAAGGTCGGAAAGCCTTCGCCATTAGGAATCTCTGAATTATGCAGAGGAGGCAGCTGGATGCCAGCGGAACAGGAGATCCTTCCCTCCTTCCTGAAGATTGATCTCCTTTTAGATGACATTTTCCCCTGAAACAGAGTAGACTCTTTTTTGGTATTCTGATATAAAAGTAATTCATACTTATTACAGAAGAATCAAAACTCTTCAGAAAACCACAAAGCAGTAACAAAAAAAAAAAAAAAAATTGTAATCTCACCACCTGGAGATAACCTGTCAACATTTCATGTTTTTTTCCTACTGTCATATTTTTTTAGGGTGTATTTGGACATACCTACCTCTCACTGTGTATCTTTTACTGAGTAAGATACTGATTCACAGTCTGTTTGTTCTCTTAAGCATAGCCCTCAGTCACCTTTATATGTCAGCACATTTAGGTACTTACCATTGTTTCTAATGGCTGCTGAGTGCTCCATTGAATGGTTTATAACAATTCTTCCTTAGATGGTGTATCGGGTCAGGGTCTAGCTAGGAAAACAGAAACCTCTTTAGGTGTTTTCAATGGAGAAAATTTAATTCAGAGAGTTAGTTACCCAGGAGGTGGTAGAGGTGAGAAGAACAGGAAATTGTCCCACTCCTGGATTGGGGGGCACGTGGGAGGAGGTGGCGGTACCAGAGGTCAGGAGCCAAGATCGTGGCAAGGGCTGCCCTGCCCGAGCTGGGACCACAGGGACAGTTTTCCACAGGAGTCGAGTTACGCAGGAGTCAGTTACTGCTGAGATGCCACTAGCAACAGGAAGAGGTGGGCAGAAGCCCCCTGACTGACCACAGATCCCTGCCATCCATCATCCCACCTGTGCCTCCTGCTGGACAAAACGGCCTTGCTGCAGCCAGGGGTCAAAGAGTTAGAAATATCCTTCCCTCAGATACAGAGCAGAGGAAGAGCAGGAATTGTTCTGAGATTAGGCAGGCAAATGGCTGGCATAGATGGGCATTGGGTAACTTAGTCCAAAGATTTTCACGTGTCTGAAAAAACTTGGTAGAATTAACCAAGTGTTTTTTTGCACTAATATATGCCCTGCCCTGGGGATAGTCTTTGTGGGAGTACAGAGAACTGTAGGCGTTATCCCTGCTCTGTTGTAAAAGTTCAGGAGCGGGTAACAAGAATGTTAACAGCTGCTGTTTGTTGAGCATTTACTAACCTCCAGGCACTGTGCTTAGCACTTTCTATGTCTTATTTTAATCTTCGTGGCTCATAGAGCGGCATTCCATTTATTCTCAAACTTATTTCATTATATCATTCTATAAATGCACACCTTGTTCAGCACAGGCTCTGTTCCTGGAGACGAATGTCCTTGCTGAGTCAGCACTCTGCAAGGTCAGGTGCCTGAGCCCTGCAGTGCTGGGTTCCAGTCCTCAGATGCTGTGCTTGCCTTTAGTGCAGCCTCCGGGGTTGTGCCAGGCATCCAGCCACATGCACTCGTGGCTTCTGACTGTGGGCTCATCCGCCGGGCTGCAGTGGATTGTGTGATGTCCTCCCTGCTCACCAAGGCAGCCATGGATCCCGGAAGGTCCACTCATCTCTGCTCCCTGTGTCCTGGAAGTTTTCACTTGTAAAACGAGCATTTCATTGTGTGCCAGATGCTTCCTTGCTCAACACCTTTTGCCAACCATTATGGGTGTGTAACCCACCATGAGTAAACACTGTTGGCCAGAACGCAAAGCCCAGGGTGCACAGGGAGGCCACAGCAGAGGCAGTGTGCTGTGGGGTGGAACCCACTCACACGGTGTGGCTGTGCACTCGCCTGCTGGGTTCACGGTACGGACTGTGTACTTGCTCTCCCTGCCTCAGTGGAGAAGGGGCTCCTGGGTGCATATTAAAATGGTACAGTTGGGGCTTGTGTGGATAGATGATTTTGGTTGTTAGGAAAAGATCTCAGAGGCAGTGGTTAAGTGGATGGACTCTCGCGTCAACAGAGCCCGGCTTCCCCTCCAGTCTGTATGCCTCCTAAAGACAAGGACCATATCTATGTCAGTTTTTGCTCATGATTGTATCTCCTGCTCCTAGCCCAGGGATCAGAAAAGTGACAGGTATTTACTTGGGACTGAGTCAGAAACTGCCCTATAAACTAATCCCACTTCACAGCCATGATAATTGAGGCTCAAAGAGGTAAATGATAGAGTTGGATGAGGATGGGGCCTGCCTTGACAATTGAGGGGTCCAGCCTGAGGGTTGTGTGTGTGTGTGTAGTATAGTTTCCAGAGAGAGTAAACTCAGTGATCCATAGCAGAGCAAGAATGGGTGGAGCCAAGCTTTGTGGGGGTCTGGGGCCTATACAATGTAGGGACCCTCTTTATGAAAAAGAACACAAAATTATATATATAAACATAGCAGTAGAGTTTTTTGTTGTTTAGGCTGAAAAGTAAATCATCACAAAATTAAAAATTAAAAGAAGTTGATATACATGACAAACATGACCCAGTCCAAACATGACCCAGTCCAGAAAAAAAACAGATTTATATTGTAAATTAACTACCTGGCACACTTCTATCATAAATATTCCCCTGTATGATTTTTTTTTTTTTTTTTGCTACATGCTCTTTGGTAGTTTCTTTATATGACATCAGTTTCATAATATTTTCTACAGAGAGATTAGAAAGATAATTCAGTCTTCCCTGAAGAATGGCTGATGAAATTAAGTTCTTTATTTTTGGTGATTGGATGAACAAAGCATCCAACTTCTCACACAGATGTACGTTGCTCACTGTGGTGTACCCCTCAAGCGCAGGGATTCTGAATAATTCTAGGTCGTATGACTCCCACCAACAAGTAAAGGAAGAAGCACGCGTGTTTATAATTGTGCGTGCTGCATTCTCGAGGGTGCTCCTGCTTGGAGAGAACATGCATTTTGAACAGGCATTGACAAGCACCGTTTTATGTGTCTGATGCCTGGAGGATTGTTCCGCGGCCTAGAGTTTATCTCTCTCTGTTTCAGACCTTGTTTCTTCTCCACCCACGTACTTCCGGTGCTGGGCACTGAAGGACATGTTTCTATCTTGACATGACTTCTGGCCCTGTTCTTACATGTTACCATGACTCTAGGTGCATGGTAACACTGTTGAAGGCCATTTTCACACCATGATGGCTGGCAATAATTTTACCTGTACATAGGAGTGCCCCAAACTGCCTAAAACTCGTCCCAGTACATCCTTTTTGCATGTATCTCCACTAGATCCTCTTAGCTGATTCCAGTGCTAACTGGAAAAAGGCAAAATATGATAGAGGGGGACATGGCATGGAAGGAGACAGAAGTCTTAACCGATTGTGCTTAGATCTTACTTTTACACATTTTATGCAAATATATTTGGTTGGTCAAAAAATCCTTATGGTTTTTCTTTAAAAGACACATTTTTCGTTTTCACCAATAACTTTATTGATTTGGATATTTTGAGTATGTCAGCTATTTCCCACTTGGTATAATGTTGATTGGTCTCAATTAATGTCTCCATTTGATTGCTATCAACTTCAACTGGTCTACCCGACTGTGGAGCATTGTCCAGCGAGAAATGTCCAGCGAGAAATCTCCAGCACGAAACTTCGCAAACCACTTTTGACCTGTTCAGTCACAACACCGTCTCCATACACTGCACAGATTTTTTTTTTAGTTACGTTTTTGCCTTTCTTAAAATAATAAAGCATAATATGCTGAAAATGTTGCTTATTTTCTTCCATCTTCAATATCAAAATGACTACACAAAAATTTACCAGTTTTGATAAGTTTTCTTTTAAAAATGCACTCTGATATGACAGCTGTCACAGTACAGTCAAACAGAATAAAGTTAAAGACAACTAAGTGCTACTAGAGCCATGTTATGGAAAAAGCTAAATGAACTTTTTGTCCAACCCAATATATCCATGTGAGCACATTGCTAGGTCCATCCCAGGGTCTTGGAAGGAGCATGTTTGAGAAGGTCCCCGAGGCTTATTAGCTTCCCAGCACACCTGCCCTGAGCCTAGGGAGAACTCTGAGTCCCTTGGGCTGCCTTGGCTGAAGTTGTCATGGAGTGATTGGATTTGAGCTGGGCATTAAAGAGATAGGACTAGGAGGAGCCCTGTTCCTATAGGAAGGTCATGATTAAGCAGTCAATAAGCAGCGCAGACAGTGAGGTGGAACAGAGGAATGGAGCGGCCATCCTGAAACCTGTCCGTGTCCCTGATAACAGTCCACGAGCTGCTGACAGGAGTATTTCCTGTGGCCTGGTACATTACTAAGAGCTTCTCAGCCCTATCTTTGCGAATCTCCCTGTGATGCATTGATTTATGGCCTCCAGAAACATCTGTTGAAGTCATCGCCCCTGGGATCTATGAGAGTGACCTGATTCAGGAAGAGTGTGTTTCTGCAGGTATAATCAAGTGAAGATGAGGTCATCAGAGTAGCCCCCAATCCAACATACGTAGCTGCTGTTCTCATAAGCATAAAAGAGAAACAAAGACACAGACCCACCAGGGGAGAAGGCTGTGTGATGACAGAGGCTGCAGCCATGACCCAGGAATGCCAGGATTTCCAGCAAGCACCGGAAGAGGCAAGGAAGGAGCTGCCGCCGCAGGTTTCTGGGAGAATGTGGCTCTGCTGACACCTTGATTTTGGCGTTCTAGCCTCCAGCTGTGAGATTATCATTTTAAGCCATCCAGTTTGTGGTATTGTGTTATAGCTCCTGTAGGAAACAAATACACTTACAGCAATCTGGAGCTGGGTAAAATTATAGTCCACGCTGGCTGAGGAAACTGAGGCATAGAAAGGTTAAGTCACTTGGTAGAAGCTGGTCAGTGTCTCTCCCCTCCTCTCTAGAGAGAGGCTATCCCGGTGGATTTGGTGAAGCAAATGGATCACTGGCCAGAGCTGCATACAGACTTTGCTCCTTGGTGAACCAGGATAACTTGCCTGCTCACCCATCAGGGTGGGAGCAGCTTCCCTCATCAGCGCTGCTGGTTCCCAATGCCACAGACCTCACCATGGTGTCTTCTGGGGGCATTCCCAATTTCCTGCCACTGTAAAAGTTCTGACTGTCCCTCACCCTCTGCAGCACACTTAAGCTGGTGATCTTGGCAAAACACATGCATTCCCTTTGACAAGAGCCTTCTACAGGGCTATGGAGGCCAGAGTGCTGGGAAGCCTGAGAGGAAATGCAGCTGCCACTGGGCGTGTGTATGACTGTTAATAAGAGTTGATGGCAAACCTGCTGTGTGCCAGGCCTAGGACAGGTGCTGTGGGAGGTGCAGAGATAAACAGAACATTGTTCCTTTCCCACTTTTCGTGGCAGCTGTGAACTCAAGCCTGTGAATGTCAAAGTCTAGTTTCTCATGGATAAAAATATCTCAGTAATTTTTTTATTGTCAATAATGCTATCTTTTCCATTTTCAGTAGGTAAAAGTTTTAATGTTTAAATTAATTTTCTTTAGTCTTGTTTGAAATTTGTGTTTAATGATTTCAGTAACAGTATTTTCAACCACATGTATTTATTGAGTACCTACTTTGTGTCAGCCCTGTATCTGTTCTAAAAACAGAGTGTGGAACAATCCTAGCTTTATAACTCCCCTCTTTTATGCACAGAGGCAGGTGACAGGTTAGGAAACAGAGATGCACTATTGAGTTCCTTAACCTTGAGAGTTCGTTGACACATTTAGAAGGTGTACCAAATCCATGAAACTGTTTGTGATCCGTGTGTGTAGATATGTACTTTTTTTTCTTTTTGAAGAGAACAGTTTAATTAGACATGCAATGGGATCTAAATGAATTTAAAGGAACGTTAAGGTTAACTTCTTCTGTAAAGGGAAGTAGTCTTCTACAATATGCATGCCCTCTCACAATTCATCTATTAAAAGTATTTTTTAAAAAATCTAACTTGATTTTTCCCTTTGCTTTTGCATTGATTTTAAAAAGTCCCATTTCCATGAAGGCCAACTGAATTTCTGTTAGTCTGTTGATGGATCCTGCATCATACCCAGTAGTAAGTTCAGGCAATCTGTAGGATGCTTCTTCGAGAGCCAATTCAGTTTTATAACGGTTGGAAGCACACTGTTTTAGGAGCATCAGGACCGACAGCTCTGTGGGTCCCTGGGAGCATGCTTGTGGATGTCAGTAACCACACTTACAGCACTTTCCACCCTCCCAGCATTTAAATTATTTCCCAAAGACTCTGAAACAGTACTGGTTAGAGAAAATTTGTGAATCTGGACTTGTCAAAATGCAGACTTGAAATCAGATTGATTTCTTTTATTCTCTAGATTGCCTTTGCTTATGTTCAGGAGATTGTGTAAGGCATTGAATCATCTTGCCAACATAAGTTTAGTAAACTGATTCTTTTTCCTTCTGTGCCCTGAGTAGTCCTTCACAAAAACGGGAACACACTCAGAACAATAATGATGAAATGCTGGAGTGTGCTTGCTTACAGAGTTCCTAATGGTCTCAACTAGCTTCAGAGCCAAGAACAAGGAAATGAGGAGATATTGCTTTAGTATTTACTATCGTTCCAGAACAGAGCAGGTGGAAGTGGAAGGGAGATTCATGTGGAGCTATTCCTGTTTCTGAAGGTACTCAAAACTGGTGTTGGCAGAGCATGTTACTGCTTACAATCCTGCCCCCTTTGGCTGCTCCAGGTGTACATAGCAGAATTGTCATGGATGCCTCTTAGTTCATAAATTTCTTTGAGTTAACACCATCACTACTGGATCAGGGACAGCCATGGGCAGCTTGGGGGGTATGCTCATTGATCAGGTATCTAACAGCAGACCCTGAGAATGTGAGTTGAGAAGAGTCATTTCCCTTTGTTGGTGGGGAGGGGAAGGTGAATTCATCTGCACTCCCAGGTGGGAGTTCCAAGGCAGTATATAGTTCAACAAAAACACACAACTAAAGAGAGAAATAGATTCTTCATTGTAGCTGGAAATCTCCACACTACTCCCTCCGTAACTGGTGGAACAATCAGACAAAAAATCAGAATACAGAACATCTGAGAAACACAATCAGCCCTCTTTATCTAATTCAGTTTTATAGGACACTCCATCCAGCAGAAGAATGTATTTGTTTTTCAGGTTCACATGGATTGTCAACAAAGACCATCCTGTGTCATAAAATAAGACTCAAATTTCAAAAGATTGAAATCTTTGAGTGTGTTTTTTGATCAAAATGGAACTGAATTAGAAATCAATGTTTAAAAATTCCCAAATAAATGGAATTTAAGTCATGCTGTGTCTACAGTCCCCACAGGAGCTCTGGGAAGGCCCCGTTCTGGTGTCTGAAGCAGGAGGACACCGTGCCCTCAGCGTTGGGAACGGTTAGCCTGTCACAGTGAGAGAAGGAGACAGTGACACTCACCAGTTTCTTGCTGCACACACAGCACTGTGTTAAACATTCTGACCTCACAGGCACTAATTCATGCAGTCCTCGCACAGCTTACGCTGTGTGGGGGCTGAGGTTTAAGTGACTTGCCCAAGCTTCATGGGTGGGAGAGCTGAGGCGGGGGCCAGGTCTCTCGAGCTGCAGAGACCCTTCTCTGGACCACATTCAAGTGTGGTTGCATTTGATTTCCTGGTGAGATTTTGGAACTCTGGTCTTTTTTTGATGAAGGTCTGTTCATTGTCTACCTTCACATCTTGTAGCTTTGCTTTTTTTCCTTTAAGTTTTATGTTTTTATTAATATTAAGTATGGACATAAATCTTCCTATTACACCATAATTGAAGGAACCCACTGACATCCCCAGATCTAGGTGAGATAATCTCTGACACATACATATGCATGTGTGTGCATGCATCTGTATATACCTTTGTATATGTATACATGCATGAACATGGGGTGGACAAAAGTAGCTTTACAGTTGTAATACAAATAATACAATAATAACACAAGAATAAACTCTGTTTTCTGTACTTAAAAGTGAAAACCTACTTTTACCCACCCCTGTATATTATATATTATATAAATTATATATACAAATTATATATATAATATATATACATATTCTTTTCTTTGATCTCTTTCTGATGTTTGCTCAAGCAAAAATTTTTAAGCAAATGTGTTTGGGTTTGTTGGGGTTAGCTCTGCCACTCTCCCTGCTGCTAGAAGGCTCAGGTAGCCTCATGTCAGGAAGCCTGTGTGGAGGACTTTGCTCTTCAGTCCGTGTGCTTCATCAAGTCCCGGGTCCCCAGTTCCTGCCCTGTGAGACTATGTCAAGTTTCTGCGTGGTGTCAAGTGCACCTTGTAACCTGTCTCCCTGGGAAAATGGATCGTTCTACTGGAGCATCAGGCACCTCCACCAGAGGGGAGCCCTAAACTGGGATTTATCTGTGCTTGTCACAGATGAGCGCTGTTTACTTAGGAGGCTGGCATTAAGTGTCAGGCCAGTGGGAAAGCCTTTCCATCTCCCAGTTCACTGGGTAGCACTTGTCAAACAGTACTGTTCGTAGGCAGAGCTGGCGCACAGTTTCACAGTCGGGATGCTCCCTTACTCCTATCCGGTCAGCCACACCACGCTCTGGCTGCCCCTTGTGACCTTGCTGTTGCCTGAACACCCTTTCTGGCTGCTGTGCTCATGACTCAAAACTGGACATTATGCCCTTTAACTCAGTATGGGCTCTGAATTCAAATCCTGGCTCAGCCTTCGTCTACCTGCATGGCTTGTGACATTTGAGAAGTGATATCGTCTTTCTGTGCTTTAGTTTCTTTAACTTATTAACAGGGATAATAATAGAACCCACCTTGCTGAGTTGTTCAGAAGATTCTGGAAGGTGTTACATGAGGGAAAGCCTTTGTAAAAGGAAGTGGCACCATTGTGTATTTATTGCTTTATATATGATGCAACTCCATTGATATCTGGTTGATATAAATTGCTGACTGCATCCAACAATACTTTTTTATTTGTTCAGTAAAAATGCATTATCTAAGAATGTTCGGGTGATGAAGTTGAGTGTACCCTCAACTCCCTGATGCCAGCATTATAAACAATGTTTATAATGTTTGGCCTTTACTGAGGGGAAAACGTGTAGCCACTTTGGCAAGTACTGGAAGATTTAATTCTTAGCCTCTGATGCAATTGCGAAATTGTCAGAGATGATGGAGTTATATTTCTTAAGTGAAAGAAGTTGAGTATGATTCATTGACTGATCCTGAGGTGAGAGGAAATATAGACATGGCCGTCTCTGTCTGCAGGGGTATTTGCTCTGTGCTATGCATTGCTGGTGGAACCCAGAGGGGGAAAGATGGTGATTAGGGGCAGATATAATAAGACTTCCTGAGGTGGTGCCTTGAGGGCAACACAGCGACAACTGAGTAGGGTTCTGTGAAGAGCATTTATTGATTTATGGCTGCAAGGGACATAGATGTTTATTGAGAATATTGGGAAATACAGTGAAGTATCAAGAACAAAAAATAACACCTATATTGCAAACATACAGGTAAACTTCTGTTGAGTATTTTTACTGCTTGTCTCCTATGGGCCATGTATGGGGTTGATACATCAATAAACAGGATGGTGTTCCTGTCCTCATGCAGCTTATATCCCAATCAGGGCAGAAGAAGACAGACAATAAACAACTGATAAGTACTACAAAGGAAAACGGAGAGCATAAGTGCCAGGAGTAGTGGTTTGTGGGGTAAAAGAAGAATTTAAATAAGATAGTGAAGGAGAGACTCATTTATAAAGGACAATTGAGCAGAGATCTCAAGAAAGAGAGAATAAGCCATGTCGGTATCTGAAGGAAGAACATTTCAGGTGAGAAAACAGCCAGTGCAAAGGTCCTGCGGCAGCAGGGTGTCTGCTGTGTTGCTGTAGCAGAAGCCAGTGTGACTGGAGCAGGGTGAGCACAAGGCAGAGTAGTAAATAGGAGGGTCTGCAAGGGGCAAATCCTGCAGTGTGTGGGTGGCCCTGGAACCTTTTTCTTTCTCTGTGACACTGGATTTATTTGTGTATTGAACCCTGTATAGGAATGCCAATTGATATGTAAAAAATAACGAAAAATTTTAGGAGTTTAGGATAAGGGAGGCAATAATTCCATTACCTCTTTGTGTTTTAAGTCAAGCTCATATATGTGGAGGCAGCATTTTGTAACAGAAACAGCATGGTGTTGGCATTGTAGGATGTGTGTTCAAATATTGACTCTGTCATATCCTGTGAATTGGACTTTGGCCACATCTTTTAGCCTCTTTGAGCCTCAGTTCACCATCTATAAAACTTAACTAATAGAATTTTTTAGAATAGCAGGCACTCATACCATCCATATATACATATTTGAGGATGGCGGGAAGATGGAGAGAGGGAGAGGGGAGAAATTGCTGAAAAGCCAAAGGTGGAAAGGAATATGGTCTAATACAATTAACTTCCAATTCTTCTCTTAAATGCTATTGCTCCATCTAGAACTATATGGTTCAATAAATAAACCAATAGGCATGTGTGGCTATTGAAGTTAAAATTAATAGAAACAAAATGAGATCAAACACTTAATGCCTCAGTTATAGTAGTTATATTTCAAGTGCTCGTTACCCACATGTGGCTGCTGCATTGGGCAGTGCTGACTGCTGATCATCTCCATGGCCACCGAGAGTCCTCTTGGGCAGCGCCGCTCTCAGGCAGGGGCGGAAGCCTGCTGACCCTGAGTGCCCGTCCACGCGTGTGGACAGTGAGAATACCCTTCCTTTGTAGTGGCATTTCATAATGCTGTCTCTGCACCTTCATGAGCTGATCACAGTCACTTTGGGGAGCACATGGGTGGGATTTCTAAGCCTTGGAACCGAGTTTCTGAATCAGAATTTTTGAAGGCAAGGCCAGGGATCTCTCTTAACCATTTCCTCTAAGATTCCAACGCAAGCTGAAGTTTGCAATTTGAAGCTCTAAAGGGGACTGTGAGAATTAAGGCATGCTGAACATCCTTAGGTGCTTTGGTGATCTAAGGTACAGAATTGCAGAATATTATTACTAATTCCATATTGCTTTGGTGAGTCTGTTCCCTTCCTCCTGGTCCACGTGAAATTAGGCTAATTGGGCTCTGTTGATTCCCCTGCAGATAACATTCATGTGCTCTCATAAAAGTTGTCTACATGTTCTTTTTTTCATTCAACATATTTTTGAAATGAATAGTACTCTGTGTTGGCTTATTAGATTTATTTACAAAAAGTAAGCCTAATACCCAAAGGCCTACAGTAGACATTGAAAAAAAAATCTACAAACCAATTACAGAATTATATTAAACAACAGTGGCCACAGCTTTCTTATAGGAATGAGCCAGATGGACAGTGGCCACAGGGGAGTACTAGACCAAGAAGATAAACAAGATTAAAATGAAATTATTTGTTATTCCAAATCAGGATTTTCCACTGTGTTTGCAGCAGTGACTCTGGGGGAAATAGAGCCTACAAAGAGTTTACTGTCATGGTGCCCATTGTGTGTTTGCGCAGTGATAGATCAGTAGATTTATGGATTTAATTTCCTCTTCCTATCTGAAGATATGAATTTCAAAGTTAAGGTGTGTATCTATAGGTAGTAAAATACCATTTTGTTCTTCCTCACTGGCTGAGACTTACATGGAATTAAAATCACAGGAAAATCTTGTTAAAGATGGACGAACATTTGTTACGCTGGAGAGATTCGTTTGCGGACCACAAGCCTTGCTGTGCCTTCAGTGCTGCCAGGGAAGGGCGGTGTTCTGACAGCTGTTTGCTTGGGAAGAGGGTGGGCGACTGTTATTTCCGGTCCTGTCTGCACCCATGGTAGCTGCCCCAGCGTTTTGGTCTGACTCCCCTCCACCTTTTATTTTTTCTTTAACTGTACCAGTGAGTGGGGACAGCATAGAGTTTTCTCATGGACCCTTGCTGCTTCTCTTTCCTGGAAGCTGAGCAAGGGTTTGGGGTTTAGCTTAAAAGATGGTTGCCATTTGAAACCCTCTTTAGAGGTAATTCATTTAGACTGCTTGGCTTCAGCCCCCCCCCCCCCCCCCCAGTTTGCCCTCATTTGTTTTGGAAAATGTGCCTACATGGTACCTTATTCAGAGACCTGCTGTGTTCCACTCTTACAGTCGCAAGGGGATGAAACCTCAAACAGATGAGCTTAAGTAAAGCCAACTTCTGTTCCATATAATTTGAAAGCCAGGCAGGGCCGCATCCAGAGCATGCTCTCGCTTTTTCTTCATCTCTTGGCTGCAGCTCCTTGACACATTGGCTATATTCTCAGACATGGTTTTCCCGTGTGACTGGGCAGATGCTCTGGGGACCTTACAAGCCAGCTCTTTCTCAAAGAGTCATGCAGAGAGAGAACAGGCTGGAGCCCTAGTGTGAGCAGACCCCAATTTATTCCTGTTGCTATTGTTGCATATTTGAGTTGCTTCAAGTGAGGGTTCTTTTGAGTGTTGCTGCTTATGAACATTGTTGAATATGCCCTTTTGCATACCTGTACCTGTGTCTGTTGGCTGCATTCTGGGGGTGGAGTCTCTGGGTTATAGGGTGTTTGTCAGGTGGTTTTCTGAAGTGCCTGTACTTTGGTGCTACTTTCGGGCCAGCAGTGAATCAGAGTTCCAGCCTTCTGCAGCTTTTCCGAGACTGGACCCGGTCACCATTTAATGCAGGGTGGGGCAAAAGTAGGTTTACAGTTGTTTGCATGGGAAATAATACAATAATCAATAAACAATAATACAAGAATAAACTGTATTTTGCATAGTCACAACTGTAAACCTATTGTACTTTTGCCCTAATCTGTATATTAGCCCTTCTGGTATTCTTTGGCCTAGGGGTATCCTATTTTATGAAATGCATTCAAATCTCTTTCCTCTTTTAATTGGATTGTCTGTCTTTTTCTTATCAGTTTGTATCTAGTCTTTATATATTCTAGATGCAAACCATTTGTTGATTTTAAATGATGCCAGTGTTTTCTCTCACTGTGGCTTGTTTCCCTCGCTGTTTTTATGGTGTTTTTTTTATGAGGAAGATGCTTTATGAGTTTTCTTCTTTGCATACCATTTCCCTTACATATTTTAAAGCAATATCTAGGAAAATGTGATTTCCTGCTTTTGCTGAGCAGAGTATACAGCTCTCCGTGGCTTTGTTCTGGCTTCAGCCAGCACATCTCCAGCTGAGAAATATGTGGTCTTCCCTCCTGAATGGCTTTTTCTTTATGATAAAACAAAACCACCTTTCCTCACCTTTGCCTCTGGCTTACATGTTAGAGTTTTTGGTTTTTATTTTCTCTTCTAAGTCACTGACTCTTTGGACCTGTTTTAAGACTGTGGAGCCAGAGAATTCTGTGTTGTAAAGAAAAGCAGCAGGCCAAAGATTTTATTTATTTCCTAAAAATGATAATACGATGGGCAGGTTTTGAAAAGAAGAAGAATTGAGGACTACAATGCACATAAGTGAGAATCACTTATTTAACAATAATCCTGCTTATAATGGCTACTCATTATAAACACTAATCAATACTTTTGCTAAGCACTTTTCATAGATTACCTCATTTAGACTTTGTGAAGTCAACGAAGTGGACTCCATTAATAACCTCACTTTATAGGTTAGAAAAGCGAGGTTCTGTACCTCCAAAGTTACACAATCAATAACCACCGGAGCCGAGATTCAAAGTGGGCTCCGTTGGACTCCAGTGCTGTGTCCTACTTCCTACTGGTGAAGATGCATCCTTGCTCTGTGCAATTTGGATCAAGCCAATTAAGCCACATTTCAGGTTCCTCCTACCAGCAGGTCAGTACTGATGAAAAATTGGATAGCTTCTCCTTCCACAGTTCTCCATCTCAGAATTGAATCAGTGAGTCTGACTGTCTCCTTTTAAAGTCATTTAGTTTCTCCTCATTCCAGGAGGCATTGCATCTTATTCCCGTGGGCCCATCAGGAGGACCTGGAAGTTTGGGGTAAAACATGGTGGCTTCAGTGCTTGGCAACAGCATGGTTAGAATCGTTTGTAAAAAATTTTGTGTCTAGGCTTCCCTTTTCAACGTAGCTTGATGTCCAAGCTGAGCAGCAGCCCTATGAGAGGTCTGTGACTAGACTCCAGGCTTCTGGATCTTCTCTGTATTCATTGGCTGAAGACCTTACTTTCTATGTCACTGACCAAATCCTCACAGCTATGAGGGTGGGAACTGGCCCTGGCTGGGGAGATAGGACACTCATAAAAGAAGCACTGAGTATGACTCAGAACCCCGTGCTGGGCTCTTTATGTTGTGGGCGGCTTACTGTCAAGACTTAGGACAAAATTAGGGTGGAGTATGTTTATGGGTTCCCAAGTCCCTTAGATTCTTGGTTCATGGCTAGAAGGGAGTAACAGCTGTCATTACCTGTTCTTTCAAAATTCGAATAGCACTGTACCTTGAACAGCACAATTTATGACGGTTGATTTAGAAGCTACCTGTACGTTGTGAAGCTGTGTTCATGGAAGGAGAAAATCATAAGAGGATGGGGAATGGGCCAGGCTCCCTCTTTTGGGATAAAGGAGGCCCTTTACTGTAGCAGAGGCGAAGTCCAGTCTCTCTGGGACTGTTGTAGCTGAATGGCTTGTCATTTGGAGGTGACTCTTGCCACTTTCCTGTTCTCCATTACTAGAGGGCCTTGTCTTACTGTGCTCCTACTTGACAATTGATTACCTCTTGCAAAGGGACTACCCTTCACATTTAACTTCAAAATAGTATTTTCTCAATTTTATGGCTTGTGACTTCCACCTGCCCATTGCTTTTCTCCCCATGTAGGTACCGCCTAAAGCATAAACAGCTGTTTTCTGGGTAATTTTCCACATTGCCTTCTGAACAATTTAGCAGTCGCAGAGGGCTCCGGGAATGATTGCCCTAGCCTGAACCAGCCGTCCGTAGACATAACTGCAATGGCAGCATAAAGATTGGCTGCTTAGGGAGTTCAGAGCTTAGTAATTGCTGAGAACAATTTGCTTTCTCTCCTCACTAGTATCTGTCTAGAGACAAGTGCAGAATCTTTTAGGGGCATCTGAGAAAAATCTTATCCTTAGAGTTGGAGGTAAAAAAAAAAAAAAGGGAAAGAATATAGTTTCTTTCATGGCTTAACTAATTTCTAACAATTTAACCAAGTTTTTGCCCACTGAAGTGTCAGGAAGACAATTCTAAATATATATTTTTTTCCACTTGGATAGGATGTAGGGGAAAGGAAGTCTCATGGGTCCTCTCTCCTAGTGCTGTCTCTAGTGGGAGTGTTGCGAGGTGCTGAGGCAGGAATCGGTCTCTGTGTTGTGGGACCTTCTGCAGCATGTGGCTCAGCTGGCCTCCTGCGAGTTAGAAGGTGGAGTCTGCGCCCAGGAGGTGGAGCCTGGGGCCTGGCACACCTGGGCAGTCCTCAGGGTGGGGGCCCCTGGCTGTCTTCTGCAGGGGAACTCTGGGCAGAGACAGTTAACATCTGGACAGCTGTGCAGGACCCTTGTAAGTCTCGTGATGATTGGGTGGTGGGGAGGGGCAATGGCCTTGGAGGCATTGGTCAAGAGAACTGTGGTGGAGGAGCCCCACTGGAGCACCTGAGGGCAGTCACACTGGGTCTCACCCCTTTTGCTTTCAGGTTAAAAGTCTCTTTTTGTTGAGGCTGGAACCTATACTGTATAAACTTTTAAGATGTTAGGGAAATTGTCCAGCTGTCCCTGACTTCCTTTAATAAACTCTTAAGTAAGTGATCACCAAGAGAGTCAGTAAATGTTCAATGAACTGACTAGGACTGTAAATCTTTCTTAAAAATACCTAATTTGGAATAATGAAGCCCATTAATTCACACTGTGTGTGAAACAGTGGTCTTTCTTTCTCCTTAATGCAAAACTCCATCCTAAGACTTTGGGGGTGATAACGATTTTGTTTTCCTTAGTGATAGTCGTAGTGTCTAGGTTCCTGTCTCTGGCTTCCCTGCCACCTTTCTGCTCTGCGTCTGCGCACTTGACTCTATTCTGGCTCCCCTGTTCCAGGCTGCAGGCTCACCTGGCTTTTGGTGAGACCACTCCTCCCGCATCCTGCCCGCCCTCCCAGGAGGCCCGCAGCCGGCCTGCTGCAGCCACCACAGGGAAGTGATTGAGGGTTGGAAAGAAGAGGCCGCTGCAGCGGGTGCAGCCCTGCTCTGGGCTTTGGTGGGTGCGTGCAGTGTGTGTGGGTTTCCGCCCCTGTGCCTTTCCTGACCTGGCATTTTTGTGCAGCGAGCAGCCTGTACAACCATCCATGGTGACCCCGCGGTCTCTCATGTAAAGTACGTGGCCAGGCCTCAGTACACAGACACCCAACAGACGTACATGAATTCTTTTTACCCGTAAGAGAAATGCACTCATGGCTGAAGAGAGGTTGCCATGTTTAGGGTGCTCTTGAGGTCATGAGATATGGCAGGGAGTGTATGATCTTTGTAAACCAGTGGGCCTGGACTTCGAGCCTGCCTGGTTTTGCACTTTGATGCTTAAGCCAAGTGTGTGACCCCTAACATCTCAGCACCTCATTTTACTTTAAAATGGGACCACAAACAGCATCTAGCATGCAGAGCAGTGGAGAGCATGAAGAGATGTGGTCTGCTTAGAGCAGGGCAGACTGACTCTGCCTGTAGGCTGACTCTAGTCGAGGTCAGTAGTCTAGAATATTCTGTACATTTTTCAAAATGGCAGGGGTGGAGGGTGGGGATACAATGTGTGGCAGAGTCCTTATGTGATCCACAAAGCCAAAAATATTTACTCTTTGGCCCTTTGTAGAAAAGTTTGTCGACACCGAGTTGGAGAGTTGAGCCCTGGCTGGCACAGGGTAGCAGCTCTACACGTGGGATTTTTCCCTCTTCCATCTCTTACAGATCTTTCCCCAGCAATGTCCCCTGTCTGAGCATTTGGTGCAGAAGGGTTCCATCACCAAGATCAGGCACAGAGACTGTAGCAGGCCTCAGACGGAGACTAGTTCAGAATGGAAATCTATAGCCATTCTGCAGTTTACATCTTTCCCTCCATTGCAGTGTAAAACTCACTGAGGACCATGTGTGCTCATGGTGTGAATAGCTTTCAATAATTTCTAATAAATCATTGTGTATCAGCTGAGTATTAGTGAAACATTTTTCTGACAGCCTCTAAACCGCTTATTTATTTTCTTGGAGAAACATAACCCAAAATGGCTTGGTAATGAACTGCCACTGTTGTTACGGGACCTGTTCACATTATGATGAGGAAGATTTATGTTCCCAGGTACATCATAGGTGTGGAAGATTGAAGAATAATGTGGTCCTCTAAGAGCAGAGACAATGTTAATAAGCATGGAAGGCCTGGGGAGCTATGGTTGAGTATGGAAGAAAGTAAGGACCCGCAAGAAGGCAAGCAGGGACCCAAATCATATTTGCATCTGATTTAGTGAGGTGGACCCCAGATTTGTTACAGTGGAGTGCTCACACAAACCAGTGCTGTGGGGCCTGTCCTGAGCATGCACGGTTGCTGGGGGAGGAGGTATATTAGTGCGGGATGATTCACAGATCAGACTGAGCTGGGTTTGGATCCCTGCTGTGCTGCTTTCTGCTGTGTGACCTGGAACAAGTTACTTAACCTCTCTGAGCTGTAGTTACCTCAATGGTAAAATAGAGAGGATATCTCCATCCTTGAAAAGTCATTATGATGATTATGAGGGCTATTCAACATAAAATTGAGAGCACAGTGCTTGGCCAGTGGTAGATGTTCAAAAGACATTTGCTACTTTCCATTGTAGGTTGAACACAGGCTTGAGTTGCTGTCTCTTGAACTCCCCTTAGAAAATGATGGGGTACCAGTACCTCCCTAAGACCCTAGTCCTTGCTCTCCTGCCCACTAGGTCCATCTTGGGTCTATAGTAGAAAGTATTCTCACGTCACCTGTGTTCGTTCTCCTCTTTTCCCTTCCAGACTATTTGTAGACTGTTTTCATTCCCTTTCTCCCCCTTCCACTTGTTCTTAATCCTCCTCACCTTTCATCCTGACCCGGGCCCAGGCTGACAGGTAGGTATGCTATAAATTTTGAGGTCAGCTAAGACCTTCTCCTTGAATATTTCCCACCTTGCTGTTGGCAGACACCCTGGCATGATTTTGTCACCTCTGGCTTGGATCCCTTACCCAAGGTGAGTGGCTTGGAAGACGGGACAGTCCTCTTGACCTGGCTCTGAAGGCAGGGCCCAGGAGCACGTTTTGTTGAGCGAGCGTAGGGGAGACATCTGCGCGGGCGCAGAAGCCCTGCTACACAGTGGGGGCGGGAAGAGCAGTTTCTAAGGACACCCATGTGTATGGGGGCTCTGTCCCCAGGAAAGGCAGTAGGTGCCGCAGTGAACCTAAATTTAACATTAAGGGCTCACCCTCACATCCTTCCCTGGGGTTTCTCCAGCCTGTGTCCGCACAGACACCCACATTTGGGGAGGGTATTTGCAGCTGTATTTGGAAACAGCTTTTCTAGAGGTTCTGCATTCATCCAGCACATGCATGGTCTAAGGACCTAGCATATCCCCAGGTACTTCCTGGCACTTCTTAGGGTGGCTGTCGTCAGTGGGAACTCTGGGACTTAAGAAACCCTCCCCAGAAAGAAGCTGGAATCAGTGCAGCGTTGCCTTTGGCACTTGGTCTGGCGCACAGTGCTGCTGGGTCAAAACTAGGCTGCAACAGCTTCTGAGAAGGCTCCATTCCTCCCTGGCAGGGGCCGGGAGGATTAAGCTAGAGATTTCCTCTGGCCCAAACTATTTTGGGAGCCCCTGTGAGGTAAGGAAAGGACCTTGAATGGCTGACTGAGAACCTGGCAGCCCTTCCCCAAGCAACCGTGTCTGTATTATCACCTTATTATGAAGGCATTGGCTCCTTCCCGCTGAGTCTGTTCCCACTGATAGCACGAGCGTGGGTCCCATCAGGAGCTGGTGTATGTAGGTGTTTCCAGCCAGCGCGCCTGCAGACGGCTGGGTGGGCTGCAGTGGCAGCCGACAGATAATGAGAAATCCATCATACACATGCTCTTGCTTGAAGCTCTGGATCACATGCGTTAAGCTGTGAGTAATGTGATTACTTAAGTGGCATTTTATTTACACTTTCACACAGAGCAGTGGCTGCTGCTTTTCCAACACAGCCGTCACCCAGGTTTGATTTCTTAAAAGTCTTCTCAGAGTTCAGATGGCAGCGTCACAAATACACTAATCCAGAGGAAACTAGTGGTCTGTGTTTAAAACTCTGTTATCAGCTTGGAGCAGGGGATATACTGAGGTGAGTTTAAAAATGCATTTACCACCCTGGCTGGGTGGCTCAGTTGGTTGAACTGTCATCCTGTGCACCAAAAGGTTGTAGTTTCGATCCCCGGTCAGGGCACATACCTAGGTTGTGGGTTTGATTTTCGGTTGGGGCACATATGGGAGGCAGCTGATTGATGTTTCTCTCTCACATCAATGTCTCTCTCTTTCTCTCTAAAAGTCACTAAAAATTATATTCTCAGGTGATGATTTAAAAAATGCAGTTACCATTTTTGGTTCATATTACATGCTGGGCATTTTGCACATATGTCTCAAACGATCCTCCCGGTAATCCCAGTAAAGGAGGCACCGTCGCCCTCGTATTACGGATGAGGAAACTGGAGCTTGCCCAGAATCACTTAGGCAGTGGCATGCACAGGTTAAGAGAAGTGACCAGTGAAAAAACTGCCATTGGCATTTATGTTTTTCAGTGTTTCAGACCGGGAAGCAGAACCATTGATTTCAGCTCCAAGCTGGGTTAAGAGCTGAGGTTTGTGAAAAGGGAGATGTGAGAAAGGGATGCACGAGGCTTTGATGGGCGACACCAAAGTCACCCGTGCAGTTGTTCCCAGGTAACTCCAGCAGGCAGCCCCGACAGGACGTCTCCAGTTGTAGCTGTGATTTGTGTGTCCTGCCGGGGCATCAGATAAGGTGTCTGAGCCTCAGATGCCTTATTCACTGGAGCCACAATTGGGCTTGTTGCAGGAGCGGTCACTGCCTGGTGGGTGAGTGTATGGTTTCTGCTGTGAGCTCTGGGCCCTCTCCTGTGTGGTGTGGCAGGGGCTGTGGCTGTGTGCGGTGAGGGAGCTGAGCGGAGGACTACCCTCTTCTCCCAGATCTTTCATTCCCTAATAGGGTGGCAGAAACATCAGGACAAAATGGTGGCCTGTGTACCAGCCCAGAAACAGGCTGATAATAATGGTTTGTGGTTCCAGTCAGTAACCTGGGAATGTTTCTAGTCCTTGTCCTGGGTCATGGCTCAAGAAGCTTGTCCTTCTTACTTCCTGCTTGCTTCAGTCTATGCTGTTGGTGCACATGAATCTGACACTGAAGCTTTGGGTGTTCTGTCCATTCATGTAAAAGTGATTTTACCTCTCTGGTCTGGTGTTTCCCTGATACAGTGTTAGGGTAATGCTGTCTTCATTTTCCCTCATTCATAGGCTTGGAATGAATGAACGATTGTGTGAATGAGTAAATGGATGAGTGAATAATCAACATACAAATACATGAAGTGATCCATGTTAGTTTGTTAAAGATTGAAAAATAATTAAAAAAATTAAAAGCAGAAAGAACATTCTCATATTCCCCCAACTGTTGATAACCATTGTTACCATTTTAATTTTCCTCTAATCCTTTCCTGCACTATTTTTCTTTTCTTCTTACCTTGTTGGGTCAAGGGCAATACTTAAGGGTGGTTGGGGTACCTAGAAGGTGTGACCCTGCACCTGCCTCAATGACAGGATCACTTTTGGTGGACAGGACCCACCCTGCTCCCATGGATTGTCCCCAATCTTGCAGTTGGGGGCATTGGTGCGCCTCCTTTCTCTGGGGGCCTCTGAGGAGGGGCACTGGGCACAGAGGGCTGTGCTTATGGAGTGGATGAAGAGTCACTTATGCATCTCTGGCTCTCTTTATACTTTTTGGTTTTCTGTTTCCTCATGTTTTTGTATGTCGCTTTCTTCTAGGAGTCTCTAATGCTTATGAGAAGGTAATTTTGCTAAAAAATTTGATCTTAGGAACTTCTTTTCAAAAAATTCACTCTTAATAGCTCTGGGCATTATGTGAAAAAACTCAAGTGGGTTCTTTCTCTCTTTCTTTCTCTCTCTCTTTCATTTTTAATCCTCACCTGAGGATATGTGTATTGATTTTAGAGAGAGAGGAAGAGGGAGAGAGGGAGAGAAACATTGATGTGGGAGAGAAGCATCCATCCATTGCCTCCCATATGCGTCCCGACAGGGAATTGAACCCACAACCTTTTGGTGTGTGGCACGATGCTCTAACCAGCAGAGACACCAGGCCAGGGCTGGACTTTTTTCTTTTCTTTTCTTTTTTTTTTTTTTTTAACATTTGTAAGTTATTAAAATAGGAAAGGGACTTTAAAGATTTAGGAGATAATTACTGTTTGTGTTCATATTAGGTTCTTACATTTAAAGCAGAAGCAGCTTATTGCTTCTATCTACCTTGGATTCTTCCAGTACATTGCTAGTCTGAAAATTGCTCCTCCTTTATTTACACAGAGCTTTCAGGCATATTTGATTTATTATTTGACATATTTAGAATCATTGGATTTTAGAGCTGGAAGGGACTTGCGTTATTATTAACATTCCTGTTATTCCCCCAAATAATAAATGAAAAGAAAGTGTAACAATAAAACTATTACATAGCTTCTGCTGGCTGAGTGCACCTCTACAAGAAATAAATATATCCTTATTGATGTGTATTTTGTTACCATATAAATGATCTCACCTGATAATTTTGCTCTGGAGGGTTTTGATTACGAATGGTGGGTACCAAGGAACCCTGGCTGTTCACCTCTCCCTGCACCTGCTCCCTGCAAACAAGAGTGGGAACTTTCAAAGGCTGAGTGAGAACAAGAGGCATTGTTATCACTGACTGGGTGTTGGGAGGGGGACCTCAAAGGTACCAGGTCCCAGGGCATGGTCACATGGCTTGGCCTTTGTTCTCAGGGAGCTCACCTTTGGAGTGAAAGATGTTTAGTTATTTAATAAAGTAAAGGTGTAGCAAGCTGGCGATATGTCTCTGCAGGATGGAGAGAGGGACAAACACACAGACTAGCTGGTTCCACTTGTGGTCCATGATGACTCACACATGTCCTTCATAGGTGGCATGGCTGCTCTCGCTTATGAGGTTGGAAGGGCCAGGGTGTGAGCTGGCTCTCATCCCTGGATTGTCATGCACAGGTCAGTGTGGCTTCTATAGACAGACGGTCATTGTTTAGCCTTCTAGGTAGAGCAGACAGATTGTCATGAAGTCGGCAACCAGCCACAGTAGCTATAGAGCTTCCTGGTCCCAGAGCAAAGGGCAGACTGAGTATTGTGGGGATGGGGGGTTTGGAAGACCCTGAACAAAGCTGGCAGGTGTCTCTGGTTTCTTGCCTCTGTGGCTGTACCTGGACTCAGGCTTCACTGCTTTTGGCTGGAGCCGAGGGCTTCCTCAGCAAAGACCTGAGCTCACGCTTGCCGCACATGCGGGTTCACACGGGGGTCCCTCTGCCTGTAGTGCCCGGTCCCCCACTGCATGTTCTGGCGGGGAACACTCCCCGTCTGTCCAGACTCGGCTTGAATCCCACTTCCTCAGTAGAGTCCTCCCTGGTTTGCAGGAGTAGTTGGTGGCTTCCTCCTCTGTGTTCCTGTGACTTTTATTTTTTTGTAATGACCACATTGCCAGGTAATATTATACTTTATCGGCTTGTGTTTCTGGGTTTCTGTACCCTGGTCAGACTGGGGGCTTCCAGAGTGTACAGTCTGGGTGTTACTCGTCCTTTTTCTAGCCCAACGGCAGATCTATGTGCAGCAGATATTCCGTCGGCGATTGTCGTGCGCATGGAGGACAGACTTCTAACACCGGTGTCCTTGGCTTTCATGGGTACACCTCTCATCCGTCCTGCACTCAGCCCAGAATGCTTCAGAAAATACCAGTTTGGTGGTGTCAACCTCCCAGTTCCCAGTAAGCCCCACAGTGACTGCTTATAAAGTCCGCAGTGGCTCATGAGTCTTGGAGGTCCGCAAGCCTCTTCACAGCTTCATTGTCACACTCTCTCTGGGTGCCCCAGTCCCTACATGGCCACGGCCAGGTTGTAGAAATTCCCTTGGAGGGGAGAGGACAGCCAGATGTTCATGGAGTAGACTCATCCGTGGGTCCCCTGGTAGTTGGGGCTGAACTACTGCTAGGGTATTCACACACATTGCTTTTTGTCTGAAGACAGTTCTCTCATTGTTCATCTGGGCTCTGTCTTGTCACATGACACAAGTACAGCATCTACTGGACCAAGGGGCCACATGAGCACTCTCTCAAGTGTGGAGCCTAGTGACATGCTTTGTGGTTGTCTCTCCAGTCTTCTGAGTCTGCCAGGCATCTTCTTGGTGGTGCTGGGAGTGACAGACTGTGTTACATCAATCACTGAGTTACATAAATGCTTGTGGAGTGAGAGGAAATGTAGGAGCTCATCTCCATGGTCCAGTGCTCATCAGACCCAGCAGCCTTGGGGAGTGTGGGTCCCTGTGGAGAGTCTTAGCTGGCCTCTGAGGGTGTTCCACTCCCACGGCAAGCTCTGGCTTTAGCCATGGCCATACCTCAGATAGGGGATGCCCACTCTTCTCCATGAAGCCTCTGGTGATTGTAGAGGTTACTCATGGCTGGGAGTGTTCCCTGCACCAGTCACCTCTTACAACAGGGGGAATGTCACTTCAGAGATTGCAGATTTCAAAGGAGCACTTTCTGATCCTGACTGTGATACCATTGATTTCACGTGGACAAAAGGCCTTGGCCAGATTGATTTCTAGGGCTTGAGTGAGGAACATCTGCTTGGGTCCAACAGCTAGAGCCTCAGGAGGTGGAGTTGGGCAGGCACCGTGGCTGCTAGGACACTTTTGGGGACCTAGTGGAGCGAGACTTTATTGCTACCCTTCGCAGATGTTCCCTTAAAGAGAAGAGGCTGAAAGACAGAGCTGGGAGGAACTGGAGCAGGCCTAGCTGTACAGCTAATAAAAATTTCATGAAAAGTCTGTGGCTTGAGGTTCCCAGAGTGATGGCCAGTGCCAAAGCCACTGCTTCCTCCATTCTGTGCCTTGATGTCAGAGTCGGATGTTCCGCTTTGAACTGGGCCCTAGGGAGTGCTGGTGGCAGACAGGGCGAGTGCTCAGCCCAGAGCACACAAAGGCAGAAGGCTCCTGAGGCCGCTGCCATCAGGGCCGATGGCCAGGACTCTGAAGCCCAGGAAGCCATCTGGGGTCCGGGTGGATCAGAAAGTCATGCTGTCCTGCCTGCTTTCCTGGAGCCTGGCGTGTGACAGATGGTTTAGCTGTTTGGTCTCACGAAGACTTTGTGAGGCAGGTGGTGCTATCCCATTTCACAGATAGGAATGCTGAGGTGAGGCACATCGAGTCCTGGCAGTGCTAGAGAGGCCTCTTGGGAGGTCTCTGGTCTGTGTGTCCATCTCCTGTCCCTTGGTATCTCCTGCCAGTGTCGCCACAGGGCAGTCAGCCCCGCGCCTTCCTTCCAGGGGCTCCTGTCTT
The DNA here is from genome assembly GCF_987537825.1 of Furipterus horrens. NCBI lineage: Eukaryota > Metazoa > Chordata > Mammalia > Chiroptera > Furipteridae > Furipterus > Furipterus horrens. The sequence continues at coordinate 76,374,623 of NW_028327180.1, forward strand.
CACTTGCCTCTCTGCTCCTGCCTTCATTTGAGGCGGTGCTGTGTGGGGTTAGAGCATGATCTCTGGAGTCGGGCAAAACTGAGCCCCAATCTCCCTCTGCTCCTCACTGCTTCAGCTCCTCTCTCAGCTTCAGCTTCCCCGGCTGTATAGTAAGGGTGCTTGATTGTGCCTGTATCAGAAGGTTATTTATTGTAAAGGTTCAAGGAAATAAAACAGGCAGGACTGAGCACAGTTCCTGGTACATTTTGAGCATTCAAAAATGGTAGCTGGTATTATAATATTATCATATGATTAATATTAATGTTACTATTACTTTGGTAATTTGATTTGATTTCAACTTTTTGATTTGAACCCCCACTTGATGCAAGTCCTAAATCTTGCATCAGATTTCAGCTCAGCTCTGGTGAGCCAGACCATCAAGTCTGCCTGCTCCGTAGAGCGACAGGCCATTGTGGATGCGGGGCGAGGATGTTGGGCAGAGGCCTACCCATCCTGCTCCCTCACAGCCTGCTCCATTCCTCCAAGACCTTCCAATGTCATCCCTGCTGGCCCCAGGTTTTGGTTACTGCGGCACTTGAGATCACTCTAAGGGAGTCGCCCATTTCAGTTTGCTCAGAAACCTTCAGGTCACAGAGAACTATGGCTTTGAGCCAGAGGGGATTAGTTGAGGAGTTGCAGCCCAAGGTACTGGCGTGAAAAAGTGGTGAGGTTGAACCGTTTTCTTTGCTCATCTGGGAGTAGATGCTTAGAGCACCTTTTGCAAAATGGGCCCTGGGCTGCGCCCTGGGGGTTGGTGGTGAAGGCGCCCGGCCGCTGGCCTTCTGTGTGGCTCAGTTGCAGGAGTAGCCATCCCAGAAGTGCGGGCACGTCATTGCTCTGCTGGGGGCATTGCCGAGGGCTGTAGACGGGTGTGCAGGGTTTGGGGACAGGACGGCTGCCCGTGAGAAGTGTTGTCTAAACTGGGTTTGACAGGGCAGTAATTGTTTCCCAATGAAGGGTGAGGAGGGTGATTCAGGCAGAGGAGGAGCAGCGCACGCAGTGTTTCAGAGGCCTCGGAGAGCCTGGGCTCCTGCAGGGCCAAGAATGGTACGTTTACGGAGAATGAGGCCTATGAGCTGGCACGGGGATGTGGGGAGACGGGAGGGCCCAACAGAGGCCCTACCCCGTAGGGTCCTGTGAGCTGCTGCTGGGCTTGGCCTTGGCCTAGGTGCTGGGGGAGACACCGTGAATATGTGAGGCAGGGGTGGTGTGACTACAGTGTCACTGTAGGAGCAGTGTGGACAGCAGCCTGGGAAAGGCTGGAGGGAAGCAGAGGCAGCGACCGGAGGGGAAGCTGTCCTGGACTGAGGGAGAGGCTGTGTGGCTACAAACATGGGGATGTGGGAGGTCCAGGAGGGAGCGGGCTTGGTCATTGTCTGAATGGCCGAGGGACGGCAGAGGGAGGACTGTGGCCTGAGATGTGGGTTCTTGCTGGGCAACAGGGTGGACTGAGCTGGGGAAGCCTGGAGGGGCAGACCTAAGAGTGGAAGATGGAGACAGCTCCAGAAAACTCTGAGAACTGGGGAACAAGGCCCTCGGTGAGCTGCACCTGGTTTGCTGTTTGTGGTGGGTCTGCCGCCTGGTCGCCTCTCAGTCAGTGATTGAGTTAGTGTGTGGTTCCTTTAGCCAGGAGGCTGCACGTTCAGATAATCTGGGGAGCTTTAAAAAAACCCACTATGGAGGCCACAGGCCAGACGGCCGAATCAGCAGCTCCTGGGTGGGGCCTTAGTGTTTGGAAAGCTCCTCAGTGACCCCAGTGATCATGGAGGCTGAGAACTACTGCTTCCCCTGTCACTGCCTGCACCTCCTGTGCAGGATGAGTAGGGAGGAAGAGGTGAGGTGGTCGCTAATGGCTGGGGCTTTATACCCTAAAAGGTAGGACCCGGGTGTGGTGGAGGCCTGCCAGCCTCAGAGGTGGCACAATTAGCATTTCAGAAAGATGGTAGGACCAATTAATTTGGAATTTATGATACTGTGATAAGACAGGGCCTCAAGCCAGGATAATTTGTATTTTCTGTGACGTAAAGGTTTACAAGATAGCTAGGGTCTTGTTTGGTGTGCCAATGAGATGCAGTTTGTCAGGGTCTCTCCATCTGTTTTCTACGTGTAAGTGAATGATTATGCAGAAATTTTGCCTGTTCAGTGCAAGCCCAGTCCCCTTGCCAGGATACAGTTAGTGATAATTGGTATGTGCGTAATATGGCATGTAATACCTAACAGTGTTTCAGAACACCTCACTGGATATACAAAATAGCTCTGTGGTGTAAATAATTCCTGGTTTCAACAGATAGGGTCACTACGTCTCACAGAGGGAGTGGTAGCCTAACCTTTAAACAGAGACATTCCTGCAACTCAGGTGTTCAAATTTCATTGAATTTGTTCTAAGCCACTCTTCCTATGTGAGACTAATAAATTACATGAATTTAAAAATACTTCACAACTGTTTTTCCCAGGCGCAACTGGTCCCCCTTCACTTGGGCCTACTTGATAAGGTTCAAATGCACAAGAAGTCACAGTATTGAAATGTGAAACACATTATTTCTACAAAGCCTACTTCAGTGTTCCTGGAATATCTCGGTACTATAAACCTCTGGAGATGGACACAAAAGTGTACATCTTTTATGGACTGAGTAATTCTGTGTGTCTGATCATGTACCAGGCACTTTGCTACAAGCTCACCTGATTGTAGTCTTCTTTTATGGAATGGGAACTGGGACTCAGAGAAACTGAAGTGCATTGTGTAAGACCACACAGCTGATGAGTGCTAGAGGCAAAATTTGAACCCCTATCTGCTCCTGTCAACCCTGGCTGGTTTGGCTCAGTGGATTGAGCGTCGGCCTGCGAGCTAAGTGTCGCTGGTTCGATCTTCCAGTCAGGGCACATCAGAGAAGGAAAACTCTGATTCCAAAAAACCTCCGCTGCCTTGCGGCATACCTCTTCAGGGAAAGGCTAAGGGAGTAAACCCCGACAGAAAATCCGGAGCCGGAGTCCCTAAGGCGGTTTGACGTTGTAGTCAACACCGGCAACTCCTGTGGCACACCTGAAGCCAAGCTGTATTGACTCCGTCTTTCCCTTGGATCCCTCAGCTGCGAAGAGAGGGGGGGGGTCTGCTGCATGGGCAACAGCAGACCCTCCATATCACCCTGCCCAGGCTCTGTAGCTTCAGCTTCACTGGAGAGGACACTCCAGCGTCATCGCAAGATGTCGATTCAACACGGGAGGAGACAGATACCGTGTCACTCCCGAGTCGGACTGCACAGCCATTCTCGGTGGTGCAGATAGACTCTTAAGAAGCTACACCATTGTCTCTCGAGGCTCTGTAGCTTCAGCTTCACTGGAGAGGACACTCCAGCGTCATCGTAAGATGTCGATTCAACACGGGAGGAGACAGATACCGTGTCACTCCCGAGTCGGACTGCACAACCATTCTCGGCGGTGCAGTTAGACACTTAAGAAGCTACACCATCGTCTCTCGAGACGGACGGCTGCTGACGATCTGCTCCTGTGCTTTTGATTCCTTAGTGCTCTCGGCTTCTCTCCTTCCTGCATATTCAGAAGGCTGCTCCTGATTAGCACAGACATTTCAATAATTTTGGTCATGAGGTCAAGGGTGTGGTGGCTTTCAGTCTGAGGAGACACCCCTTGTCTTGGTCAGTGGACAAATGGAGCACCTTATACCCATTCATATTCCCAGGAAAAGGAGCCACACGCAGAACATACTTTGGGGAAGATACTCAGACTCAGTTTTTCTCTTTGAGAAAAGAACAAGTCCCTGGGTCACTCTCCCCACCCCCATTGTAGATGGACAGACAGGGACAGACAGAAGATCCCAAGGAAGGGGAGCTCTTTAGCTCTTTTTGGTGGTCATAACCTTTTAATTGGCTAGAGGTGCCATAACAGTCTCATTCATTTACATGTTTCTGAGACCATAAATCCATGTCTTTCTCAGGTTTTAGACCCTATCAAGCCATTTTTGAGCTGCAAGGCAAAATAATTTCTTTGCAGAAATGTATGTCTATTATACTTGGTCTGATGTCGTTTCAGGGTTTTTATTGAATGTCACCCTATGTCACAGGAAATTGTTCATTTGAAACTCCTGCAGATAATAATCACGACTGAGTGTTGGATTTAATCACAATTTTGCTAGCTGTTTCACAGTATTGACCTAGATCACTAGAGCACACTCAGATTTGTCCCCACTTCCTGTATTCCCCCCGTAACCTGATATTCTTTCCCATGAACTTGGTGAATGATGGGACCTTTTCCAGGGAATGACGGTCAGTGGCTTTTTAAAGTTAATGATAATATGAAAATTTTATGCAGTTATCAAAATGTTTACATTCTTTCCTATTGTTTGATGTTATTCTTTTATTTTTTCTCATTTATAATGCTTTCGTACTCAGGAAGTTGAGGTAGGTTTTTGACTTTTCAACTGTATGTAGACATAGCATCAAAAGAGTTGCCAAATAAAGTGTAAATTTCATTTTAAATCCTAAATCTCGATGGTAAATATTTGTTTTAGTTCAGTGAACGAGCACTGCACATACTTATTTTTCATTGGTGTATCCAGGGGATGTAATTTATCAAATGCATATAAACAGTCCATTTGCTGCTTTATCTTTTCTCATTAGTTACAGTAAAAGTGTGACAGTCAGTTATTATCTGTGGTTTACTGGTGGGCTATTTATTGAAAGAGCAGAGCAACTGATGTTGTTACTGAATCAGTTTGTCTGAGGCCTGCAGGACTTTATACCAAATGTCAGACCAATTTATTGAAGAATCACTCTATTCAGGAAGAAAGTGATTTCGAGTGTGTGCATGAACATGTACCCACCTATATTTCCTCACACACTAGTAACAGTTACGGGGATTACCCAGGGATACAGGGATGGTAAAGCTGGAACAGCTTCCTTGTGTTTTATACAATTCGGCCAGCACTTAACTGTGTGCTCATTACTCGCTCCTGGTCGAGACAAACGAAGCTCCCATTTATTTTCAAGGCTGGTATTTTGTATTAGCTCAGGTAATCTTCAGATGAAACTGCAGGATTCAAAAAACTTAGCTGAAATATTTAGGAAGGAGAAATGATCTGTTCCGTGTTAGCTAAGTGTCTCTGATATGTAATATCTGAAGCTGTGAGGTAGATGCTGTATTGTGACATCACCTTCAGAAGCCAAAATAAAGCAGCTGGGCTTCCCAAATGGCGTTCTGCCACCCCACCTCTTCCTTGGAGTCTACTTTGACAATATCCAAAGCTGCAATAAGCACCTCTTGAAAGGCAAATCCCTGGGGAATATTTGAACTAAATTGTGTCAGCCAAGTTGGGACTGTGGGGCAGTGGAATAAAAATTCAGGTTCCCATTCCCAGTGGGCCTGAACCACACACTTCCCAGTTGGTTATGAGCATCCACAATGAAGGGACATAATCACTTAAAGTACAGCAGGGATATTTTTGCCTCATATGTTAGGGAGGATTAAAGGTTTTATTGCAAGATGCTTTATAGAGCAGAATGTTCTTTGGCATATATGACTATATATGTACATATATTTATTAAGTTATGTATTGATAATTACTATATTCTTAATATCTATTACACATAATAATATACAATGTGTTATATATGTATAGCTTTTAAACAGATTTCCTTTCCATGAATGCTTATCAAAATGAATATTTCTAAAGTAGTAGAAAACCAAGAGTTACTGGGTGCCAGTAATTTCACAGTATCCAAAACTATGTTAGTAAGGTATTTTTTTAGCAAGATAAATGGAGAAATATGGTTTTATCTATATTGCTAATGTGTGGACAATTAACAAAAAAATTGGGCCAATGATCGTTCCCCATCTGCCATTCTTCCTCTGCCACCAGCACCAGCTCCTTTTGCCTCATCCTAGCCATGTAACGAATTGTCACACTCTTACTGTGATCTCTATGTTGGCCTTTTATGCCTTCTTACTGGGACTTTATTCAGACATAAGTCAATATGTTCAAGTTTGAGACTGTTTAAATGTATAGATTCTTCCAGATTTTAACAGCTGGGTAGTTTCCTAAAGAGTTGGGTAATTTCCATTTATGAAGTGGCATAGTGGCCTGGAATCAGCTTCCCCTCAGACTGTTCTCTGCCCTGCCCAGGAGAGGCCTGACGTCATTACACTGGGCAGTGAAGCCCACAACATACACACGCACAGTGATGTTGCCATCCTTTACTTCTCAGCCTGCATTATGCACTAATAGGAGTAATTGAATTTAATAAATATTTAGACCTTCATCTTGCCATTTAGGTTTATGCTTTGAAAATTAACTGTTGCTGAGGTCCTTGCGGGTCACTTTTAAAAGCTTCATTGCTAGATGATAAAATGACAAATTAAGAGGCCAACTTGGACAGATACACCTCTCCTGGCTAGTTTGAGCTAACACATCTCACGTGCTTTTTAGCACAGCCTGAATTTTAACAGGCCACAACTTTATTGGGTTAGAAGGGATATCAGAGGCAGTGGCTCCCTGAGTCCTGGGCAGATTCTGGGGTCCATTCAGCAGGAACACACTTTAATACAGCACAGCAACGAGATGGTATGCAGGCAGGCAGGCTGCTTCCTAGGATGGGAATTGTCCCTGCTAGAAAACTGTTAGAATTGTCAGCAGCAGGGAAGTCATGGTTCTGTTTCAGGATAAGGTAAAATATACACTATGTATTTTTATTTATTTAGATATAAAATAAGAGTAGTGCCCCCTGGGTCTTAGGTTTTGGAAAAATGTCCAGCACTGGTATTGACGAGAGAGTATTAGTTCAGGGCCACCCGTAGCTGTCCTCACGTGCTTTGAGCATCCGATTGTGAAGTGGAACCCAGGGATGAGCACAGATTCAGGAGGTGAAGCCCTAGAAGTGAGACTCTTTTATTTTTGCTTTTTTTTCCATGTGGGTTTGGATGCTACCTCACTAGAAATGCCTGCAATGTAGAGTGAATTGCTGGATTTAGCCCTGGCCTGCTTGGATTTGTCACATGTATAGGCCAGTGAGCCCTGGCTAGCACAGTGTGGAAGGCGATCCATGCGTCTGGGCATCTCTTGCTCAGACCCTGCTGCAAAATGCCCTCCAGGAAGTCCCCTCCCCTGTGCTCACTGACTATCCCCCAAGTGGGCTCTGGTACCTAGAGCACTTCTTGTGTGTTCCTGGTCATGGCCCCCGACATGTGGTTTTTCTCTCAGCTGTAGCCAAAACAGTTACACCACAGGTTTGATCAGCTCCTGGCTCATTGGTTTTTGCTTTGGCAATTCACTTTCCTAAGGCAGAGCAAAGGCAATCAGATGTAAGGAATCATTTTCTTTCCCTGCTTGGCCTTGCTGAGCAAGGGGCTGTTTGAAGGACCCATTTTGCATAATGAGCTTTCACTCAAGGTGTACTTTCACATTTTGGCAGCAATTAGGCAGTGTTATTACATTTCAATGGGTTTCAGATATTCTAATGCAGATATCTGCTTTCAGAGGCTCTACATTTAAAACTATGATGTTCCCCAAGAAATCTGTAAAAAGAGCAATTATAGAAAAAGTGACAGGGTCCAGAAGCATGCTTCAAATTCCATCCAAGTTCTAAAGTATGTTGAAGTCATTAGGGAATACTCAGTTCTTGAGACTTTTGCGAACCTTTCTTCGACATCAGAGAGAATGTGACATTTCGGACACACATCCGAAGTTCCCAAGGACTTCCTTGTATTAGGACAGCTTATTCAAGTAGAAAGCATTTCACAAGACTCCACATTGCCATCGGACATGCCATCCGTTGGATGCGAAGGGCGCATCGGTGAACCACAGTTGGAAAGATGGTCGTTTTGTTACATTTTTCTTCAGTGGTGAAGAGGAGTTCATCTTGGGTTGTCTCTCCTCTTGCCCTCGTGAACGGTGGAATGTGTTGGCACTGTGCTTGTGTCTAGGCTCAGAGCACAATGGCCATCAAACTGAGAAACTGGGTGCTAAGTTTTCCACCCACCATTTAGCCCTTAGAATCATTTAACACTGGCTGCTGAGTTTCAAACCACATAGTTCCAAGTATTCAGAATCATGGATGTAGAGAAATGTGGCAGAGGGATTGTTTTAAGCTTCCTCAGTAATATTTTAGGGTGCAACCTGAGAGACACCCTGGCCAGATGGGTGAAATGGGCAGTTACCCCATCACATTAGTGCCAGAGCAAAGGGATCCAATGCCTTGGAGTTAAAAATAATTTAATGACGAGCCACCAGGATCCAGAGGAACCTGTTCATGTTTATTCATGTTCTGGAAAATGGAATCACTGCCCATGAAGCAGTGTGTTTTGATTTTACTCTAAATCCAGTTTCCTAAAATCTGTTTAAGGGCTTAGGTGAACTTAACGAAGGTCTAATAGAGTCAGGTAATTGCACAACACAGAGACCAGTAAAATTCACAGGAGATCGTGGCGGAGATAAACCCCAGCAGGAAACAGCACGGACAATAATTTAAAGTAATAGTACACTTTGATGTAAACTAACTTCCCTGGAAGAGAAATTGAAGCCTTATTTTGGACATTCTGAATCTGTCTGCAACATTCAGAATACCTGCCAGAAACACACACAGCAAATAATTTGGGTACAGCCAAGAGGAGATTAACTGAAAAGGGGGCACATGCCCTAAAAGTGGCGTGAGGGGGATGTACAAGGGGGAAGACTTCAGTTTTTCTGACACAGTGGGGGTGGGTGAGAGCTGGAGTTGGATAGAGAGTAGGAGACAGCTAGAGGTGGTTTGGCAGGAAAGGGCTGTTAGAAATGGGGAAGAGATTAAACGTAACTATGAAGAAGGGAGTGACCCAGGCAGGCCCTTGCAATTTTAAAGTAATGAAATGTCTAGCTTTGGAGTGTAAATTGATTCCAGCTGTATGCAAGGAAGACGTGGTTATCAATCAGCCAGATTGGCCAGCCTGTGGTTTTTTTTTTTATCTTCACACACTCAGAACAAATGGTATGAAGCTACATGTATGCCTGTGGTTAATTGTAGCATTTGCACGGCCCTCTGTTTTTAGGTTTTATGAGTGTCAGAAAACTGCAGCTGTGCACAAGTTACATGTCTCCATGTAAAAGAAATGTTGACAGTTGAATTATCAGCTGTTGCAAACAAAGAGGCGTAATCATTAGCGAGCGCAGCAAGTCCGCTGCAGTATAATTGAGAGCAAATACACCTTACACTTTCGGAAGGCCTCAAGGTTTGGTTGGTCTGTCAGACGGAGGAGAGCATTGCTGCTTCTGTATGAGGCTGGAATGCTTTTACTCTTCCCAGAGTTTAATACATACAGTTTGAAAGACAAGAATTGGAAAAGTAAATTGTTATTGTTGATTGCATGTTAATGTCTGTTTTGGGAAAGAGTTCTAAGTCGCTACTGTTTTCCTTTGTGTTTTGGGAGGTGGGGAGAAAGGCAGCTTTTTATGCAGTTACATGAGACGTTTTCTGAAGTCTGACCTTTGTTTTCTATTTTTTCCTTATATAGGATGATTATTTCAGAAACTGGAATCCCAACAAGCCCTTTGACCAAGGTAAAGGATGCCATATTTCTTGCTGTATATTTCATGGGAAGCACTGTCTCTTTTTTCCTTCCTTTCATGCCGAGTTATGGTTTCCACATAGGCCAGCTAGCTGCCTTATTTTATTGACTTTGGGAACTGAATTGACTGGTGTGGTTGAAACTGTTTTTTATCAGATTGGTTATTTGTTTGAGATTGCCTAAGACAGGTTGAGAAAAAAAATGTATTCGAATTGATCACAATAATCACTACTGGCTTTTGTTAAAAAAAAAAAGAAAAAGAAAAAAGAAAAGTGGTTATAAATTAATCTGCTGCATTGTTGGGCTGAATCCAGTGATTTCATTCATGGAAGGAACTATGCCTGAAAGACGCTGCCCAATTCACATGAAGCATAAAAATGAAACTTTCTTTCTAGAAACAGGTTAATCACAAGAGGCTTTCAATAGCACTAATATTTGTGTTTGTTAAATAACTTCGTCATGGTTTCTGAACAAAAGCTTGTTTCAGAGCTGGCTCACTGACCACTTGGGTTTGAGTGTGGTCCTCAGAGGGCTCCTCCCCTCACACCATAAAGCCCGTGTCCTGGGGCCGATGTAGATTGCCACTGGGCCCTCCTGTGACTTATTTAAGACACAGTGAGGCTGCCGTGAATCACGAACCTGTTCCTCCTGTTCCATGTGTGGCTGCTGCCGGTACAGACCTTGCCTGCTGAAAATGATGGTAGGTTGTATTTAAGTACCTGTATGCAATTAATGCTGACACTCGGAGAAAAAACATAACTAAGTCTCAAGGTTCACACTTCTGAGGATGAGTTTCAGTTGTGTAGCTTGAGTATTTGATGGGATCGTGATGGCCAACTTGACACAAAGAAATCAAGGATGGCATTGACCTGTAACAGGGTAGAAGGTGCTCCTTTCTGCCTTCTCTCTGTCATTTTGGTGGGTGACACTTTCTCTCCGGACTCTAGTTTTCTTATGAGCAAAATTGGTATTAAGATTCCCACATATGTATTTCAGCTCATGACTTCAAGTAGGACACCATTCTATTCATTCATACATTCATGCATTTGTTCATTCTCAAACATTGATTGAAATATTACTGTGTGCATAGGCACCAAGCCAGGTTCTGGGGATAAAGCAAAAAAATGTGGTGCCCACCCTGGAGGAGCTCTCAGTGTGGAGATAACACAGTCAATAACAGCAGTAGTGTCTGTTGTTAAAGGCTGCGATGCAGGTTGGAGTGTGGAAGCAGGGAGTCTATAGGAGGGGGAGTTGGTGTGCATGCATGTGTAGGGAGCACATACCAAAGAAGACTTTCTTCAGAGGATCTGTCTGGGCTTATATATATCTTAGCAACCTCCAATTAGAGCATAGGAAGGTATTTGTAATTTAGTTTAGCAATTTTCCATCAAAATTTCTGAAAATTTCCTTTGAAAAGCTGTACCTTCATTTTGGAAGAACACTCAGATGCAGAGCAGGATATTATCTGTGTCTGAAAACACGCCCCTCTGTAAACATCCCTGTCAGGATTTTGCTTACAGAGATACCTCAACTGGCCATGGAACTGAACCGGAAATAGGTTCTTGTCCCATAAGGATCAATGTTGCCTAAATAACTGCCAGATTAACACTTCCCCAAGACTTGCAAGCAAAATGCAAGAACTTTACCCAGAGAATACATTTTTCCTGTTATTAATACATATTGGAAAGGTAATGCATGAAGCTGGGCATCATTTGCCCCTTGGGGATATAAATGATAGCTTCCCTTGATTGGAGGGTTAACACGGAAACTGAGCACCAAAAAGAACATGGTATTTAAATCTGTTTAACCAAAAGACTAGAGTATGATGGCCACTATTTCCAGCAGAGCCCTGCCCCCTGCTCCCTCTGTTTGTACCTTTGCAGGCTTGAAAGCCAGATCTGTTTATATTGGGCCAGCCAAAAAGTCCATATGTTTTATTTTTTCTGTAAAATAAAAGACATTTTTTAATTTTTCACCAATAACTATTGATTTGGATATTTTGAGTATGTCAGCTATCTCCTGCTATGGGATGCTAGTGGGTAGAGACCAGAGGTGCCGCTAAGTATCTTCTAATGTATAAGACAGCCCCACAGCAAAGACTTATTTGGGCAAAATGTCAGTAGTACCAAGAAACTTTGCAAACCACTTTTGAGAGTTTCGATCAGTCACAGCACCTTCTCCATACACTGTACACATCATTTTTTTTTTTTTTTTGCATTTCAGTGGTGTTTTTACCTTTCTTGAAATAATAAAGCATAATATGCTGAAAATGTTGCATATTTTCTTCTATCCTCAATATTAAAATGGCTGCACAAAAATTCACCAATTTTGATAAGTTTTTTTTAATAAATGCTGATATGACAGCTATCACAATACAGTCTAACAAAATTGTTTGGAATGAAGTTAAAGACAACTAAGCACTACTAGATCCATCATATAGAAAAAAGCTAAATGAAATTTTTGGCCAACCCAATATAAATCACCCAGAAAACCTCCTGATTTTATGGGGTATAATTGAGGACTTCAGCTGAGAGGCCCCATCCTGTGCCTCAGGTATAGCTGCTGTTGGCTATTTATATACAGAGCCATGGGGAGAGAAGGCAGTTCTGAGAATAGCCTTCACTTAAAATATCAGCCCCAGCAGATGTCATCAATTACATTGTGTTCTGCTCAATAAAAATGGGAGGTTACTATATCAGCGCTGACACCACTTGCTGAAATATAAACCACAGGCATGGAAGATGTAGAGCATTTCATCTTCCAGAAAATAGGAGAATTGCTGAACTCCAGTGGAAGTTGTCAGCTGCAGAGAGGTCACTTCCCCTCCTAAGCTGAAAAAAGAATCAAACACGGTTCAGGTGGCTTTGTGATTAGGGGAAACTTTCAGGGTGGAAAGCATTCCAGAGTTTCAGATGACATACATGGACTGGGATAGAGGTGGAAGGGGCCTCATGATGGAGGTGGGTGTGGAGTGGGCTTGACATGAAAGGGAAAAAAAGGGGAAGGAAGACCATATGGGGAATCTGGTGGAGTGCAGCCAGAAAGGTGGAGTTGAGGCAGGTTGTGAAGAACATGCCAGGCTATGAAGTCTGAACTTTGTTTCATTGGCACTAGGGAGCCATAGAATGTTTGTGAGCAGAGGAGTGACATAATGAGGGCAATATTTTAGAGGTCTTAATCTGGTGACTCAACAGCTATGATTAGGAATCTAAGACATACCTGCTAAATGATGTCCCTCCTTCAGGACTCTTCGGCAACTTCTCCACTGCATCATTAATCAGCTTGGAGTTTGGCTTATTCCAAGGTGGTCAGATTTACCACTCAGTTTTTGGGTTGACCTCTGAAATGCCCAGGGAACTCCTGATTGTCTTAAGTGTTGGTGTGAATAGTTAGGACACTCATTGTATTCAAGAAGATTTGACTTTGGGTGGTGGACATGCAATGCAATATATAGGTGATGTATCATAGAATTGTACACTTGAAATTTTATTAATGTCACCCCAATAAACTTAATAAAAAAGAAATAGCTACCTGCAATTCCTCTCTCTGCTTAAGGATATTTACTGAACTTTGACCAACTGGGCTTTATAGAACGAGCACTTGTCATGTAATTGACTCCAAGACAGTTATCAGAAAAGTGCCTCACCTGCCAGGATCCTTCCACAAGACAGAAGATGTCTTTCAGTTGTTATATTTAAGCGAATCATTAATGCTTCTGTCAGTGGTGTATAAGAGCCATCAACTTTGTGGGCTTTTCTAAGAAGAATTCTTTCTGAGATTTGAGTAGAGTAGGATATCCTTTTTGATTGTAATGATTTAATGCCAAATTTCACAGAAGGGACAAACAGGAGTTGAAAACTTTCCTTTATGAAATCCTCAAAGACAGACACCTATGGAGAGAGCTGGGCAGGTACATAGTTTGAGAGGGCAACGGGCAAATGTGAGTGGTTTCCTGTCTTGTGTAGGTGAGAGGAGTGGAACTGGATGAGGAGCAGATACAAAGCTTCTGCTTCTGAAAGTGTCATCTGGTCCAGCAAGATGCTTCCCCGAGAAAAAGCCTCTAGTCAAGTAAGTTTGGGACATATCCCTACTCTGTTCACCCCTTGGAGGTTTACAGTGCTCATTAGCAATTCAGAAGCTCTACGAAGTCTTTTAGCAAAACCCGTTTAACTTGCCATTTTCCAGATTTGCCTTTGACCACGTTTTTATTTTTTCACTCCACACCTATTGGGTACCCAAAGAACGCAGTGTATTCTATGGGGATACATTTTGGTAAGTGCGGTATGGGGTCTTGGGCCTTGCAGTCAGATTCTCCAAGTTCAAGACTTGACTCTGCCTGTTACTAGTTGTGTCACTCTAGGCAAGTGGCGTAACTTCTCTGGTTCTAAGCCTTCCCTTCTGGAAAGGCAACAGCAAAAGCTTTGAGAAGATTAAATGAGTTAGTATGTCTGGCATGTAGGAAGTGCTCCATAAGTGTTGTTTTAGCAAGCAATTGGTCTTTCTGATTCCCCACTCCTCCCACTTAGCTGCCTCGCCCTGCTGCTTCCCTCCCTCCCTTCCCACTCAGGGTTTTTTCTTTCTTCGTTTATTCCCATCTGGGGGCCTTAGGAGTTGTAAAGCTCTGAAGCTCTCAGGGCTAAATTGGAGCTGGCCTGTTTTATATTAGGCAGGTCACTGTAGTGGGGCACCCCAGATCCTCATTATTGGGGCTCAAGAGGTTCACACTCTTAATGTGCTCATTTATTTATTTTATAAAGTCGCCAAGTGCTCACTGTTTAAGCTTGCTGTGCTAGATAATAGGGACCACACTAATAAAGGCCTCTCTGTGGGACATTCCAGGTTATTGATCATAAATCATTTATCTAAGGTCTTATACAGACATCACGTGTGTGTAAGTACAGTAGTGCCCCCTTATCCATGAGGGGTGTGTTCCAAGATCCCCCATGGATGCCTGAAACTGCAGGTAGTACTGACTCATATATACTGTGTTATTTTCTATAGATATATGACTATAATAAAGTTTAATTTATAAATTAGGCATAGTCAGAGATTAACAATAGTAGGTAATAATAAAATAGGACAGTTATAACAATATACTGTAATATGTGAGTGTTCACTCTAATAACCGATCTCATAATCTACATAGCTACTAAATGACTAATGGGTGAGTAGTATACACAGCGTGGATATGCTGGACAAAGGGACAATTCATTATGTCCTGGACAGGATGGAACAGGATGGTGCAATACTCTTATCACGCTACTCAGAACAGCATGCAATTTAAAACGTAGGAGTTGTTTATTTCTAGCGGTTTCTATTTAATATTTTCAGACCTGGGTTGACTGTGGGTAACTGAGACCATGGCGGGGGGCAAAACCACGGATGAGGGGGTCTGTTGTACTGGGGGTGATGGGTGGGAGCAAAAACCAGTGGGGAAGTGGTCTGGGAACCCGGAAAACCCATAAGGTGCCAAGTATTTACATAAATGACAGAGGTCAGTTTTAATTGAGGTGACAGCGTTTGCTACAAGTTGGCCACACTCATTCTGTGTCGTTGTATGCAGATCAGTGTGCCACAACTGTTGATAGCAATCACCTTCAGTGTGATAATAAAGGTGTTGAAATAAAGATTCTTTTTTCCTTTGGAGGGGGAGGCTGTTGAGGAAGGTTATCCAAATGGTCCAGAGGGGGAAGAAAGAGAATTTATTCAACTACAGTACTGTGGTAAAAAAAAAAAAAAAAAAAGGTTTTGCTTGGGGATTCAAAGAACAGGGAACAAACAAGGAGCAAAGTGAATTCTAACAAGTTGTTTCGGAGCTCCTCAGCCAGTTCTTTTTGAAGAAGAAAATTGAAATTATTCATAATGCCTCTGCTGAATAAAAGGGTTTCTTGTTGCGCTGGGGGGTTGGGAAAGTAATTTATGTGTGTAACCAAAACTTCACTTAGGCTGAAATGCTGATTACCTGAGGATGTCCTGAAGTGATAAGACAAGGTTAATTTAGATTCTATCCAGAGCCGTGGTTCACTCAGGAAAGAACCCACCGATTTGTTTGGCTATGAAGTTACACTTGATAAGACAAACCATTTTAGGAGAAATGGCTGAATGGAGGATTTATCATGGAATTTTTCTGAGACAAGTGGATCCCTTTAATGTGGAGTAAATGAATGTTTTGGGCAAAGTGTATAGCTGTTGGTTTTAAAGATAATGTTTTTCTTGTGGAGTGAATACTAATCACTCATTCAGAGCAGCCTGGCTCTGGCTGAATCTCAGGTGATGCTGGTGATCTTCAGAGCAGACTATGAACTTGTAGAAATTGATCTCCAGATAAAAATAAAGCCCTGAAAGTTGGGGACCCCTTTCACTCATGCTGTTCCCTCGCATAGAAGAAAAGAAGAAAACTTTGCTCTCTGACTTACAATCTATTCTACCAGGATCCTGACAAGCTCAAGTCCTGACCAACACCCTGCACTGTTTTGAGGTGAAAATTCTAAACCTGAAAGTGAGAGTTCTTCCGTGTTCCAGCTGTGCTTCTGGAGCCAGCGCCCCATGGGTTGTCCCAACGTTCACGTTCTGTTGAAGATTTAAAGGGTTCAACGGGAAGGAAAGATGGCTTATTTTTGAAATAGTTCTTTAGAAAAAGATTTTCTCCTTTAGATTAATATGAAATTTTACATTGTGGCCTTCACAGGACTCTTATGTGCCCATGGTATCCTCTTGATGTTGAATTTAATTTCACGTGCAAAAGAGCCTCTGATTTGCATTCATACAGCATTGGCAATCTTTTTGTATTTAAGGATCTATTCACCTTATCTGATTCCTTCAACTGTTGATCTTCAGAGGCAGCTGGCCTGTTTCCCTCATGTTTGGTCTGTTTGGTGTCTCTCTCTCACCTTTGCCTTTCCACATACTTTAAAGATGATTCTTTTCTCTAATAGCAACAGATCCTCTTAACCCATTCCCACCACAGATACTCACACCCCACTGTAGCCTCCTTCTTTTGTCTTGATTATGACAATGACATAGTGTTTAAAAAGAATTCTAGAGGATGGACTTGTAAATGTTACAAGTCAATTGTGCCGGGAAAGAAACAGAAATCTATTAATTCAAATATGAGTGTACCCCTGCTTTAACTCAGTCTCTCCTCTTTGAAGTTAGATCAAGTTGAAAGTTTTTTCTTTCATCTCTGGCTACCTTTGCCTGTTCGCTTATTTTAAGGAAAGAAATTATCAGCTATAAGATTGAAATCTAAGGACTGCCCTTCCATGACTCTCTTTTCCATTTTCTTTTCCCTGAAGGTGACCATATCATTAACATGCTTTTCTGTCCATGTTCTTCATTTTCATGTCATATGGGCATGTCTGCAACCAATATATTACATTATATTTTGTACAATAGAAATGTTTTTTTCCCTAACATGTTTATCTTATTGAAAATTATTTTTGCTGGTTTTTGTTTTGAGAGTTACAAATCTAGTTAATTCCTTTATATTGTAATATTCCTTTATACTACAGTTTACCCACTTACTCCTGTATTGGTGGACATTTATGTTGTCTCCATTCATCTTGCTGTTGGGGCTGCTTTTTTTGTAGCAGTTCTAATATAGTGATGGATTCTTCCATCAAGCCACTTGGCCTGGAGAGAGTGATATCCCAGATGGGAGGCCAAGGTGGGGCATGACTGCCACCATTAAAATATGTGACTTCATGCAAATCATGTGGCCTTTCTTAACTTGTTTGCCCATCTCTAAATAAAATGGGTAGACTAGATGGTTCCTGAGACCCTTCCCATCTGTGATAGTTAAGCTGTAATGCAGGTAGCATAGAGTCTGCTTATGTTTTCTTGATAAAAGAAGGAAAAATGAAAAATTTGAAACCTGATGCTCTTATTTAAAAGGTTACAGTTTAACCAATGAGGTATGGATATAACTTCAGTAAAACCAATGGGATTAAATGGGGCTTTTAACCATCAGGAATGGGGAGAGGGGCTCAGAATAAAAAGCAGGAAAGGCCAAAGAAAGAGGTACTTTCTCTTTTCACAGAATCATATGGGCACTGCAAGGTATGGAGGATAGAGCAGGGTTCAAATCTCAGGTGTCCATTAACTTGCTACATACATTTGAGTAATTTGACTTACCTAGCCTCCATTTTCTGATCTGTAAAGTGGGGCTAATGATGTCTGTCTTGCAGGGTGTTTTTGAAGATGGAGTGAGATCATGTTTGTGAAGGGCTGGGAGTTGGTGTGTGGCACGGACTCCGCAAACCTCAGTATCTCCCCCGCTCTGTTGGCTCTGCCTGGGCTGTTTCCTCGTGGGGTGCCCATGGCTGTGTCCATGTTGTGTTCCACTTCCTCCGGCCTCCCCAGAAGCTCCAGTGCCTGCAGAACCGAGGAGCAAAAGCCATTCTGGGTTGTGGTCCAACCTTTGGATGAAATAATGGGGAATCATGAAGGGTAGTAAAATTCTCCTTGCAATCATGGGGCACTGTGGACTACTATTACCATACTTAAGAGGTTCTTTTGGCATGAACAAATCCATTTTAAAGACATGTTTATTACCTTTCCCCCAACGCATAAATTGTAATGTTGGTTTTATAAAAAAAGGGGGAAAAAATCCTTCCTGTTATTCCACCTGCTAGAACAACAGTCCCTGAATTAATTATATTGTATTTATTGAGTCCTAATGAAACAGTCCTGGTTTGAGGAAATTCTCAATAGGGAAATTTAAGTCAATAACACTGTTCACATTTTTTTCATTTGAGACTGTCCAGTGGGTTAGACCATTTTCACAAGAGCAAGATGCTGCTTGGAGAAACACTGCCCAAGTCACCTGTATCCCCATAGCTCTTAGGCCTGCGACGAAGAGTTTTCTTTGTTAAGGTCTTCAGTTGTGTTATGTAGCAATTCATTCCTGGAGGCCTAGCAAATGTTCACTCTGCCCTAGTCACCATGTATGATGAAATGCATTGTGATATATTGTAAAGGCTCTGGGCTTTGCAGTCTCAAAGACTGGGTTCAAGTCCCAGCTCTTCCCTTTAATAGCTGTGTGTACTTGGGCAAGCACTTAGCTTCTCTGAGCCTCAGTTTCCTTATCTGTAAAACAGAACTTATGACACTTACTTCAGGGGTCTGTAAAACTCATGATGTTGGGCCTGATCCAGCCTTACTACCATGATGAGGTGATAAAGGCAATAAAGCTGTGGTCAAAGATGGACAACTAGTGTTTTGTTTTGGATTTTCAGGTTTGAAAGGACCTTGGAGGAGGTTTCTGATGTGTCCACTCACCCCATTTGTGAGTGAGTTAATCAGTGAGCTGTTCAGTCAGTTGCTTACTGATGACCTAGGAGTTGCTGAAGAGGAATGTGACAGAAGCTTTCCTAAGGTGCTTATTGTCTATGTAGCTGACAGATAGCAACAGAGAAAGAGAGAGACAGAGAAGAAATGAAGTAACCTAGAGGGTGTGTTTGAGGCGCCCTGCAGAACCTTGCGGACTAGGGCTCAGGTGAGAGGACAGTCAGCCTTTCCTGGGTAAGGGTCAGGTAAAGGGTCTTAGAGGAAGTGAACTGGGAACCTTTCTAAAGATGGGTAGATGTTTGGAAAGTAGAGTCAACTTAGATCTTCAGGCGCATGCATTTGAAACTAGCCTGTTCCTCTGAGTGGGTAACATGTCCTTGGAAGGAATGGCAGCGGGATAAATGACCCTGGTGCTATGGTTTATCTTGCCAGAGCTGCAGATACAGGCCTAAGTTTCCAAATGCAGTGTGACTTCTCAGTGCGAGACTCAAGTGGAGAGATTGTTGTTTTGTGGACAAAGAGATGTTTGTGCCTTCCATGCAGATGCTTGAGTAAGGGGGAGTGAATTAGGGAGGACATGGGAACCATTGTCTTTACAGAGGCCACTGTGGGCCTGGAGGACTAGGTTGGGTTGCTATCTGCTCTCAGGGAAAGCCTGGTTCCCACGTGTGTGCTGCTGTCCAGCTTCCAAGCTAGAGCCACATCCATGGGTCCCCTAACCCGACCCCAGAGGGCATGCGCGTACAACTGCCTGTCATCTAGAGCTTGTGTTGTTGGGGAAATCTGAGCGCATGCAGGATTAAATGTGGTCTTGTTAGCACATCATCAAATAATGACTCCCTAGATGATTGGGACGTCATGCTGTCTCACACCAAAGAAAAGACTCTGCAGCCATCAGGGAAAGAGGGATCATTGTGTTTGGAGGGTATGTGGCTAGTGTTTACATCTGGTCAACACTGAGCAGGTCTGTCCAAGAAGAGAAAGGGAAGGGAACGTCTCTGCCTCCAAGAACATTTAGGCTGAGCAGTCAGATCACCAGGGTAGCGTCGCAGTCTGAAATGATAATGCCAGCTCTTGGGTTAGTCATGTCATAAGGGTTTTTCCTATAGAATATTCTCAGTGGCTTCTGCGTTTAT
Source organism: Furipterus horrens (assembly GCF_987537825.1). Classification (NCBI taxonomy): domain Eukaryota; kingdom Metazoa; phylum Chordata; class Mammalia; order Chiroptera; family Furipteridae; genus Furipterus; species Furipterus horrens. The sequence continues at coordinate 76,394,632 of NW_028327180.1, forward strand.
GACTCTATTATTCACATTTTTCTTCTTTGCTCTGTATGTTTCCCATTTTTCTTAGAACCATGCTGTCCTGTAAGTGTTTGAGTCTTTCAGCGCCCAAAATGGAAAGCTGTCTGGGTGGTACAACTTTTCAGATGGTATGGAGGGAGATAGGAGCATTGTAATTAAGAGCATGAATTGGAGTTATCGCCTCTCTGAGCTACTTGTTCATTTAGGAATTTGCTATAATGTTATAACAGTTATCAAATAGCTTACAGAGAGGCTTTCACATGCTCTGTTTCCTCCACTTAGTTTATTCCTGGCCCTTCCTGTGGCCGGTCCAACTCATCTTTGAGGTCTCAGTTTATATGTTACTTACTCAAAGAAGCCTTTTCTTAATCCTAGCCTAGACTATGTCACTCTCTCCTGACAGTCTATGCTTTGCATTGTGACACAGTTGTAATTTAATAATTTGTAAGACTTATTTACTGCTTGTTTCCCTGGCCAGACTCTGATCTGCTTGGGAGCATGCTTATGTGTGTGTTGTGTACTTTTGTATTTCCAGGGCCCAGTGTAGGATTAGTCACAAAGTAACTACTGAGTTAATAGGTGCTGAAAAATCATAATTACCATTTATGATGCACCTACTCCACGCCAGTACTGTCTGTTCCTCTTTTAACAACTGTGTGTGCATGCACACACAAGCTTTGTTAATACTGACTACAACTCTGTATAAAAAACATGGTAGCTCCAACGTTACAACTGGGAAACTACATTCAAATGTTGAGTGTAAAATGTTCAGCCAAGGTCATTGAGGTCTTAGGGACTTGCTGTTGCTGTTGTCTCTTTCTGGAATACTCTGCCCACTCTTTCTCTCTTCTGCACCAGAGACTGTATGTGATGATTCAGATTGCAGCCCTCATGCTGTCTCCTCAGAAAGGTCTTTTGTAATCATCACCATGGTCTTAGTCTTTCTCATCCTATGAAATGTTTTTTTTTTCCTTTTAAATATGATATTGTTTATGCTATTACAGGTGTTCCAATTTTCCCCCTTTGCCCCTCTATCCAGCCCACCCCCAATTCCCACAGTCAATCCCCACACCATTGTCTATGTCTATGGGTCATGCATTTATGTTCTTTGGCTAGTCCCTTCACCTTCTAGTCATCATCTGAAATTGCTCATTCATTTATTTACACATTCATCGATTGTCTCCTTCCTCCCTCGCTCACAAGGTGTCTTATCTGACTAGTTTCCACTGTATTCTCAACACCTAATACAGTGTCTGGCACACATTAGGCACTTAATTAATATCTGTTAAATAATTGAATAGAGGTAGGAAGAAAAGAATGAGATGGAGAGAGAAAATCCTATTCTCTCATCAAATATGTTGTTATATTGGCTACAATTTTGTCTTCATTGATGAGTGCATTTTATGTTGTAGAACTTACAAATTGCAAAGTATTTCACGTGGGATTTTGTATTAATAATACAAAATCAGTACATCAGATTGTCCCCATTTTATATATGAAAGTGAGGCTCATAGGGGCAGTATAACTTCCTTGTGCTTACTCTGCTGTTAAGTGATGGTCTGACTATACCTAGAATCCCTGTCTCCTGACTCTAAAGCCAGTGTTCTTTCCATGTACTGTGGCAGTACAGTAGTTCTCTGTGATTCCACAGGCACTGAGATTATCTCAAGAACCAGCATGTAACCAGATGGGTCAGATAAAATTAGAAGTGGTTTCAGATTTCGCTGACTGAAGTCTTTGTCCATTTTTAGAATCCAAATCAGATTTATCAATATCTTCTGCCTCTGGTATGTTTAAATAGCTTTCTTTAACTTCAGTACATGTTTCTCAGACTACCTACTGGCAGTATAACTGGGAATATAAGAAATCTCCCAAGGAATATGATCCTTTAAAATTTTTACCACCCTGACCAGTGTGGCTCTGTTGGTTGGGCATCATTCTGCAAAATGAACAGTTACTGTTTCAATTCCTGGTCAGAACACATTGCCTGGGTTGCAGGTTCAGTCCCCGGTTGCGGCAAAGATGAGAGGCAACTGATTGATATTTCTCTCCCTCTTTCTCCTACCCATCCCCTATCTCTAAAAATAAATAAATACAATCTTTTAAAAAAAGGAAGAATGACCCTTAAAATTTTTTAACCTAATTTTCCAGTCTCTGAGGCTTTATAATCTTTGAGAAGCCTGAATTAAAGTTAGTTCCAATATGTTCATAAGCTACAATGCTTCCACACAGCATTCACAACAAGGGGAGGATGAGGATTGGGAATCATTTCCACCTGATCTGGCAGAGCTGTGGAGAGGAGGACCCTCCACACACTGGCCCTTTCTGCATGTCTGCAGTCTACCCAAGGGCACAAATAGTGCAGGTTTAACATAGGCAGTGCTTCAAGGGGGCAGGGAAGGGGGCTTCTCCCAGAGATTCAAGACTTCCCAGAAACCTTGAAATGGACATTTTACTTTCGAATTCCTTGCCTTTACTTGAGTCACTTCCACAAACTGTGTGTGTTGGGGTAGGGGATGTTCAGAAATGAAAATCTTGACTTTGTCTGAAGTGTACTGTTTAGCAGGGAGATTAAAAAAACTCTCAAATGACTATAATGCAAATGAGAATTTGGGATAGATGCAGCCTAGAATGTATGGTTGACAGATTGCTCCTTGGAGTCAGACAGTTAGAATTTGGGTTGTCACTCTAGTGCTTATGAGTTAAGTTGTTTTAGACAAGATACGAAACTTCCCTAAGACTTGGTTTCCTCATCTGTAGCATTAGGGTGAAAATAGCTACCGGTATTATTACACATAATTGCATTCATGATATAGCTATGTAAATGGATTAACACACTTTTTGGCATATAGTAATTGACCAATAAATGTTAGCCTTTATAATTATTATATCTATATGTATAAATTTTAAAGTGGTTTTAATTCTCCCTCTGCTTTTAATAAGTGACTGCATTTTACATTGAGGAAATACCATGAATAAAATTGTAAAATGGAGAAAGTTCAGAATGGATGGAAAAGTGGCCAGTCCAATTTTGTCCAGAGTCTGGGATCTATGTCAGGAACTCTTAAAATATAAGAGATAAACCTGGAATGGTCAGTTAAAGTGAAGCTTCGAGAGTTTTAAGTGATAAGAAGGAGTCTTTTAAAATCAACCAGTGTGGGCAGGTAGCTGTTTAAAAGGGAGCTCTGGAACTAAACACCCCAGTCTCACTGTTTACTGTTGTATGAGGTTGGGCAAATTATATAATGTCTCTCTGCTTCTGTTTCCTCATGAGTAATAATATAACCAACATCAGAGGCTTATTGTGAGCATTATGAGATACTACATATTCACTATTAGCTGAGGGCCTGGAAAAACACTGAATAAATAGTAATTATTATTATCAGTATTACAGAACTGGTAGTTGATTTGCAAGTAGCAGAAGCAAAAGGCAGTTTTTTCAGCATTATTTTATAATTTAAATAGGCATGACAATAAGTTTTGAGTAAGACAGCTATAAAGAGTGACATTTAAAAACTCTTCTCCAGACCTCAAAGATCTGTTTTTTCTCCAAGTTTCCTGACCATTCAGGCAGTTAAGTTCTTCCTGGAGGTGACTTTCAGATTTTCTGTACAAAGCGACCTGTGCAGGTGCAGTTTACATATAGAGACATGCCATTGGCAGCTGGTAGTTCGTGGTATATCAGAATAGTGTATGTAGTAAATCTATTCCTGAAAAGTTTGGTGTACTTTATGTACATTGAATGCTTTAAGCAAAAAAAGACAAGTTTTTCTCTAGAGAAATGCTATTACTAATTTATTTTTAAAATATAGAAGAGACCACCACCCCATTTATCATCTTTCTAAATTTAACTGTTCATTTATTTGGGTGGGCAAAAGGCAGCATGAATTCTATCTACTAAATAGCACTTAGGAGCGTGGACTGCCAAAAGGCAAATCAGAGTTTATCTTAAGTTTTTTCTTTTCTACTTTTTCAGAAAATCTAAAGTGTTTCAGCCTGCCATTACTTGTTTTCAGTGTGTCGTTTTTCTATAGATGCAAACATAGGGCAGGTGGCCTTAGTGCTTTGCATGAAAACTCCAAGAGCCAAAGGGCTCACCTTTGATGAGTACGGACGAAGGTGACAGTTGGTGTCTGCAGTCCCGTAGGTGAATTTTTCCCTCAGTGGGGTTCAACCAGATCACAAAGAATCACTTCACTGAGTTCTTTGGATTTCAGGGAGTTAATGAGTCTCATGTCAGAAAACCTCAATGGAACATTTTGCTGGAAAAGACACACAACTAGGTCCTGCTACGTTAGGCGAGTCTGGGGCAGGGGCTGAGGGTCGGGGAAGTTCCATCCATCTCCGACTATCTCTACTATCTCTAACTCAGTGATCAGAGCAGGGTTATCACAGGCTGAGGCGGGTTCTTTTTTCTCACCTTGTTTTGTTTTAGATTTCTCCTTCTCCCCTCTTCCCCCTTACTCTCTCTGTCATTTCCTTCCTCACCATGAGTTGATGTCTCTAATGTGAGAAACTTACTTGATCGGTGACCAATAGCAACTCAATAGTTTGTTTCTATGACCTATTATATAAAGTCAGACTTGCTTGGAGCAGTTTCTAACTCTTTTACTAAAGAGGGTGGAGTTAAGGGTATTATAATTCAGATGTGTCGGTTTGGGAAGGGGTCACCAGCTGCATTCAGGATGTTTTATGCTTGAAGGTCCACGGTCGTCTCACCAGGGCCCACATTGAACCCCCTTTCTATTGTCATGTTTATCCTCAAGCCAGCATGTATTCTCCTCCTACCCCATGACTTACAGGTAGCTCCATATCTACCAGCATCACATATTTGTGTAATATATAATTACATATTATGGAGAGGTACCCATATAGCACATCTCTCATAGTTGTGTGATATTGGAGCCTGGGTATCAGTAAACATTTTTTAAAATTATGATAACCTTCAAATATTTATAAAAACAGTGAGGGTAGTGTAATGAATGCCATATCAGGGACCGTGATACTTCATGTGTTCTTGTGTATCTTCTGGAGCCCCAGAATTGTGCCTAGCACAGAGCAGGTACGTTATACAAGTCTGCTCAAAAAGCTGATTGCCTATTTATCATGTATTTCCTCCTTCAAAAATAAGAAAGAACTTTGTATAATTTCATGATTTGGAACCCCTCTTTCCTCCTTTATTTTTTTCTTTCCAAAACTGAATTTGTTGCAGACTTGTGACTATAGAAAATAACAATCACATTTTTTAAAAAAATGAGGACCATTTTAGCACCTTCTGTTGTTTTCTAAAGATGTTATATTTGTTGAGTAGAGAGGGACTTATAACAGGCTTTTATTTTCTACTAAAAAATGTGTGTTTTATTGCAATTGGAGATCATGGTTGTTTGAAGGTACTTGACCCTACAGATTACATATGTCTAGAAAGGTGAAAAAATACATATATCAAGACCAAATGAAATGCTAATGAAACCTGGAATCATGTTTTATATTTAGACCTTTAAAGAAACAGTTTTTTCATGTAAAAGTTTATGGGCTTTTCCCCCAGGAATTAAAAAAGAAGTTGTCGTCTGCTGTGTTTTTACTAAATCTCCACCACAGTGGTTCCCACATGGGACTTGGGGAAGGAGTAGGCAGCTGATCATGGGAGTCTCTAGGGCAACAGCCTGTTGTCTCCTGACCTGTGTATCTAAGGCCTGGGTAGGTCTTTGGAGAAGACCAAGCTGGTTGGCAAATGCCTATCCTGACACTCACTACATTATCTGGAATCACTTTTCTTGGGACTGAGCATAAACTGGCAACCCAGCCAGAAGACCTTCTTCATCCTCTTTTGAATGTACTGACTCTTGCCCCAGCAAATTTCTGATACTGAGCAAAGAGGCCAAATCACCTTTAACTTGGGAAAACATGTAATACCTAGAGCTCAATCCTAGAATCACTTCATTTGCTTCAGATAACTGAGGGACAATGTAAAGCTACCAACATTTAGCAAAGAGGAAGCTTTAAACCAAGCATAAGATTTTGAGCAAACATAATCCCTAGAGAATGTTAGACCCTTTTACAGATGATAAAATGGAGATTTGGATAAATAAACGACTTGGCTGAGGTCATCCCGACACCTGTTGGCAGAGTAGGTCTCTAGAAACAGTTTCCTGGCTCATACACAGTCATCCAGGGAGATATTCATACTGTAAGTGCCAGGCCGATACTGCATCTGTTTTCTCCCACAAATTGTGCTGGGATGCTTTCAGGCGTTCCTTGGATAAAACGGCCATTCTGCTGCCATTATCTGGGTTTGAATCCAGGTATTTCAGATCTACATTCCTCCTTCCCAAAACTCCACTCTGCTCTTCACCGATCAGGAATTACCTATGGACATAGGTCCCACATCATTTGGGAAAAAAGAAAAAGTGCTATCAGTGATGGTTCTTTCCAGGATTATTAACATCACATTCTATGCCCTATTCCTATTATTTGGAGTCTAAAACCAAAGAAACTCTTTAATAATTCTAAACATTGTGACCTCGGCCAAAACAATTGACATCCTTGGGCCTCTTTTTCTTTTTCTATTTGAAAGAAACACAAATAATTAATGAGATTTGTCTAGTATTTGTTTGAGGTGAATCTGTTTAGGGTCCTGCAAACAGTCATCCGTAGGTTAGCTTTTAGGAACAGAAAATACATTTACATCCATTAATTCATTATTTCCTGTACTGCACTTGAAAGGACAATATCAGGAAAGACTAGCAGCCGAGACCTCCAAAAAAGTCCCCAAGGAGCCTTTTAATAGTGAAAGTCTGCCTGACTTCCCCTGGGGGTAGATGAAGAGGAGTATCCTCTTAGCACTGCAAAGGCAACAAGAAGTCCTGCAAGGCCTAGTGACCAAAATGGGAAGTTTTTGGGACATTCATCTTGATTCCAGAGGAAAATCATTGCTTACTAGAAAGTTCAGGACTTTAGTATTATTGCATGAGCCACCAGTGGAATTATAAATTAAGTAAAGTAGAGACTCAGATTAGAGATGTGATCCACATCTTCCATACATAACTTAAGAAGTTTTGCGATACCTTAAAATCTCTTAAGTGATTCATAATCTTCTTTGAGTAGGTACTAGTGAGAAATCAGAATATGCAAAATGAACAATGTGGCAATAAATTTTTCTTTTTGTGAAGTGATGTGTAGATCATAATTGTTAAGATTTTGGGGGAATCTCACTCTACTTTATATGGAGTTAGTTAGATATCTGTCTGAATCTCTACTGGATTGTGAGTTCTTAGAGGACAGGGGTGTGTGCATTATTTACCCTGATATCCCCTGAAGTAACATATTGAACAAATTCAAGGAATTGTTTTAAACCTAAAACACCTAGTGCTACCCACACAATAGAGGGACCTCAATTTATAGAACTGTAAGCAAAAGCTTTTTATAAATGTTCACAGTCATGAGACTAATCACTTTGTCTGCTAGGCAGGACCAGTTGAATTGAGGATTCTTGTGGCTAGTGAACCACTAAGACAAGCATTTGTTCCATGTTTGAAAATTCTAAAGTAACTTCAAACAACCATTTCTCTTCTTTGTATCCAATGGAGAAATCAGCAATGGTTGAGGCATATTTTCTTGGTAGACTTTGGGAGTCAGCTTATCATGATGCAGTGTCTGGGACCAACTTCACCTGGGATGACACAGCATGAGTTATGAGCAACCCCCCGCCCCAGGCAAGCTGAAGGGGCTCCATAAGACCTAGACCGCTTGAGCTGTTCAGGCCATCTGTAACTGTGTTTTCCCCTTGCGTATATAGCATATATCTGCTTAATTCATAGAGTTATACTCAAGTGTTTCACTATCACCAACATTTATGCTGTATTCTTTTATGCATCAAATGTATATAGAATATTTTTATGTGTGAGAGGACAGAATGCTCCCTCTAGGAATGCTAAAATGAGTAAGATCGTGGCATGGTGGCCAATGAGACTAGAAGAACTGCTCTCTAAAGACAGAGTCCTGTGTACACTGGGCTTTCAGGAGGTACCTATACACTGCAGTGCCTGCCTAAAAATAACATGCAAATAAATATATAGGGGTCGTGGTTTATTCATAGGCATTTAGAATGTTTTCAAGTAGTCATTAGAAAAATATATACTGAACACTTTAAATATACCCTAAAAATACATGTATGAAAGATTCAAACAAGTCTCAAGCTCCAGGACCTTTCATTCATCTGGGGAGACTATCTAGTTTGGTTAAATGTATGACAAATGTGTAGTGTGATGAAAGCATTTAACAACACAAGAGATACACGTGACTGTACACAGTGGCCATGAAGTTAAAGTGAACTTCAAGTGCAATGTGCAAAATTCATAGGAGAAAGGTCACACTTGCTAAAGGTCCTCATGTCCTTTTTCACTGACACATATACTTTAACTCAAAGGAAGGAAAATAGCAAAATTACTCATGTTTGATGAGTACTTACTCTTTTCAGGCTTTCTACAGATATTTGTTTTACCCTTGATCTCATTTCGCTGCACAACTGTATGAATTCAGACTATTATTTTCATTTTAGAGATAAGGAAGTGGGAGCAAGATTTAGTTGTTTACCTGCAGAGAGAGGACTATAAGTAAGTGGTGAAGTGGACTCAAATCCAAGTCCATCTGTCTCAAATGCTGCTCCTCCACCAGACCACACTGGTCCCTGAGGCTTTTGGTGAGCTGTAGAAGAAGGTACTAAGCATGTTACTATTAGAATAGTCAGCGGGTTAGCAGGTTACTCATGAACAGAGGTGCAGCCTGATCAGTATCAAATATGAGATACTATTCTAAACAAATGGCACATCCTATTTCTTTCTACAGTCCCTGTGGGATTTTGATGCCATTTAAAAAAGTTGGGGAATCTGAAACATTTAATAGAACCACTACCTGGATGCAAAGATGTACCCATTTGTAGAACTTGTAACGAGTCGCCTTTGTACACCCCACACCTGTCTATAATATTTGCACTGTGCTCATAAAACTGACTGAAAAATGAGTATTTCTATTTGCTTGGATTCATTCTTTAAAGTGTGCATTCCCTTGAAGAGGAAGCATGTACATATAGTGTAACATGCTTTGCACTCACTAGTTGCTCAGGAAATCTCTGAGGTTGGCTGAGTAGGTGGTGGTGATGGTACCTGAGTTGCTTTCCTTCAAGTCAAGGCCATTGGGCTCTTTCCAATCAAACAGAACACACAGGTGTCCTGTGGAAAGCTAGAGAAAACCCTGCAGTCATCAAAAAGCCACTTATTTTGAAATGCCATACATTTTTTTTTTACAGTACCATAGTCTCTAGGGTACCTTGCCCAGAGTAATTTAGTGGATCCACTGTCTTCTATTACATTATAATGTTCAATACTTTGTTGTCAAGGTGATGCATCAGAGGGCAGGAGTTTACAAATCAGTCCCTAGGGACTTTGCCAGCATGAAGTGATCGGCATCTAAAATAACTAGTTCAAAAGCTGAGAAAACTTTGTCACAAAGTGACAGTGAGTGGATGGGCCCCACTGCATTCACACAGCTCATGTCTGAGGAGACAGGAAGAATCCTGAGACCCAAGGCTGGATGTGGGCGCCCACTCCATGCACAGTGTCCCTGTAACCAGAACTCTGGATGTGGCCTAGGAAGCACAGGAACTAGCTGGTGTGTGCTCTGGGACAGCATGTGGGACTTGACCTGGCAAGAACTCAACTGTGCATGGCCTCTGCGCAGCAAGAGAGGCCCTGCTATCTCCCAAGGAAGGAGAGTTTTCAGAGGTGAAGCAGTTAAGGAAAACCTCAGAGAGATACAATGAGCAGAGAAAGAACGTCAGATCTGAAGGAGCTGACCCCAGGAGCGTCTGGATCCACTGAAAGTGTCCGGGCGCTCAGTCCTCTCTCAGGAAGAGCCAGGTGCGGTAAAGCAAACACATCCTTCCTACTCCTGAGAACAGTATAAAATTATTTACTGCCACCTTCCTCCCAAAGTAAGCAAATTACAAGGTCAAGAAAAACATAAAGAAGCTATATGCTCATTTGGGCACAATCACAAATATATAATCGATATAGCATATTGAAAAAGATGATGGCCTGTTTCTTTTTTAAACTTGACTTTTGCCTTGATAGTTTTACATTAAATGTCTTATCCTTGAGTCTGTATTTACCTAGCTGAAAGAGATCATTACCCTAAGAAAAAGTTCTGTTCTGTTGGTATTATTTCTTAAGTAACTATTAATACAATTTTTATAAATGGATATAACAAACTCAAACTGGCAGCTTTTATTAAAATTCTCTCCCTTTTCTCCTTCCTGAGCTTATTCTAACCTCTGACTGTGACTTGCAAACATCTGTCTAAAATTGATGAAATGACCGTGTTTGGGTCCCAATCGGCTCAGCAACAGAGACTGTCATGCATAGGAAGTGAATATCACAGAAGTAAGATAAAAATTAACAAACCAAAATGCTGTAGAGGGAAAACCTCACAGCCTAATCCCTCTAAAGACACCTTTACGCAAAGCTGAGACTTTAGGAGAGAAATATTAAAGGAAAATAACTACTTGAATAATAACTTATACATGTGATTAAAATGCTCCATGGACTGAAAGCAGGGAGCTGTCTTTGAGGATTAGTCTAAAATATGATGTGCCAGAGGCTCCCCCTAAGTGTCCTCAAGCCTTTCTGCTCCCTCCGTGCCACCATAAAAGGGTGGAATTGGACCCAACATGTCACCGCACCCTCTGTACCTCTGCAGAAGTCATTCCATCCAGAGGTTTCCAAGTGTGTTTTCAAATGGAAATTAACCAGCTTCATCATCACGTCTCTCCACAGAGATGGTTCATTTACGTAACGCAGAAATTTACCTCAATGGCCTACTCGGGGTCACCTGAGGCATCCTTTCTGTAATCTGGAAATGGATGTTCAGAGTGTAAAGTGACGTTGCAGCCTCACTGCAGATCCAGACTCATCGCACCCCCAGCAAGTACCACAGGAGGGGGGAACGGATCATCTTCTTGAATCTTTAGAGCAAGGCTTCTTCCAGTTGGCCTTTCCTCAGCCTCACCAAGTGCCCACATACCTGGAAACCCAGATTTCAGCTCTCCTCTTTCCTATCTTGTTGTTCCAAAGCCAATTGAAGACAGAACATGAAATTTTATGAGATTTTTTTTTTAATGAATCACTTTGATTAAATAAGTAGTTGGCCATGTAGTCTTTTGTTATCCCAAACTTGTCTATTTATTAACCACTTGTCTTATTGCCACTCGCCGTGCTAGACACAGGGAAGACCACAGTCATGCTCCTGCCTTCATGGGAAGGTCGAACAGTGAACGAGAACCAGGTGCCTATGGTCAGTGCTGCGAAGATGACAGATGTGGTGGGCTGGGTGAGGCAGGTAGGAATGGGTGGGTCAGGAAAGTTTTTCTCTAAGCAGATGATATTTGAACTATGACCTGGAGCGTGAGACTAAGACTTTTCATTTTGTTTTATTCTATTTTATTTTATTGTTGCAACTTACATACTTTTATGTCTAATAAAGTAAATATCAATCTTTAATATCCAACATAAACAAGAAGCTCATTGGGCAGGGGTGGGGAGGTGGAATCCCTTTTTTTTAATTCCAGAGCCAAAGGGTTGTGAGACCAAAATGTGAGAAAACCACTGTAATTTACCCCCAGCCACGCACACCTGGTCGACGCCCTGTTCTGACCTCATAGGCGCCACTGTGATGCAACTGCAAAGCCCACCCTATATATTCTGCCGTGGAGGGGCTGAGATTTTGTCCGTTAGAGCCCAGGGAGCTGATTGTGGTGACCTGTTGGACTAGGACTTGCGAGCTTTGTTCTTGCCTCTTGCCGTTCCTTTGCGAGTTTGTTTTCTTTTGCTTACTGGTTTGGTTTGGTTTGGTTTTGTATCATTTATTTTGCATTTTTTTCCTTTTCCTTTATTATTTTTCTTTCTTTTAATTTTTCTTACTTGTTTTTCTTTAGCCTTTATTATTTATTTATTTTTTCGTTTTTTTTTTTTTTTTTTTTTTTTTTTTTATCTTTTGTTTTTGTTTTGTTTTTGTCTCATCTTGTAGCCACCATGGCTACAGCAGCCACCGCTGACCTTCAGGAGCGCATCATTGGCGATTACATGCTCCTGCGCACCATTGGCAGTGGGTCCTTTGGCGAGGTGTGGTTGGCCACGCACTTGCCAACGGACACAGAGGTGGCTGTCAAAATCATTACTCAGTGCTTTGAGAGTGATTATTTTGAAGAAGTTGATTGTCATAAGCAACTAAAGCACCCAAATATCGCACAGCTATTTGAGCTGATTACCACCAAGAAGAAAAGGTACCTCTTCATGGAGCACGTCAGCGGAGGGGACTTACTCGATTATTTGGAAAACTGCGGCCCCATGACCGAGTCAGCAGCCCGACCCATGTTCCGGCAGCTCGTATCGGCACTTCAGTACTGTCACCAGAAGAAAATCGTCCACCGGGACCTGAAGCCAGAAAACATCCTGATGGACGGTGAGAGGAACGTCAAAATAATAGACTTTGGGTTTGCTAGGGACTGTGTGGACTACACACTAAGCAGCTTCTGTGGCACCCCGCCCTATATGGCTCCAGAGATCTTCCGGCGTGTCAGCTATGACGGCCCGAAGGTGGATGTCTGGGCCCTGGGGGTCGTTCTGTATCAGATGATGGTGGGGGTTTTGCCAGTTGAGGGGGTCACAGTTGAGGACGTGGAGAGTAAGATCCTGAGTGGGGAGTTCCAGGTACCACTGTCTCTATCCGAAGAAGGTCGAAATCTTTTACAAAAATTATTGACCCTCGACCCCAGGGAAAGGCCCTCCCTGGACGACGTGATGCGAGACCCATGGGTCAACATGGGCTGGGGGGAAGAACTGAGGCCGTACATCGAGCCGCGCTGGGGTGACCTTGACCCCGAGGTGACAGGCAGAATGGAGGAGATGGGGTTTGGAAAGGGGCAGATCCAGAGGTCATTGACCCAAAGGACATATGACAGGGTCATGGGAACCTACCTGATTCTGAAAACCACCGGCAGGATGAGGGTCCGCACCATCCGGGTTAGGCCCTGCCCCTCCCCCGTCTCCAGCGGCGGGGAGAACACAGCGGGGCCTGCTGGTCCCTCAAGCCGCCTGCGGTCAAGGACGGATGTTCCCCCAGCGGAAGCCAGCCTGGCGTCCGGGACCGGCACTTCCCTCCCCGGCCCCCAGGCCAGGAGGGCCACCCCCAGCCCCGCCCTCCAGTGTGACCCCCGTGGCTCCCCCACCGCCCCCCGCCGTGACAGCGCCCGCAACAGCGCAGGAGCCCCGGAAGGACCCGCCGAAGAGAACCGCGTCCAGACTGCACAGCCCGACGGCGGGAGCCCGGGCTCTCCCTCGGCCCCCAGTCGGGGCTGGCGGGGGGCGGTTCGCAGGATCTTCTGGAGGTTCTTAAAGTGTGTGTGCTGTGGGCCGTCCACGCGTAAGCAGCGGCGCAGAAGGAAAAGAGTCGCGCCAACATAAGTTCTGAAGTTGTGGGCGGCCCACGGCACCCGGAGGAGGACACACAGCTGCGGTGAGAGCGGCGCCGGAAGCGCACACCGTGACACCGTGACACCGTGACACCGTGCGCGCGTGCAGGTGACAGGGCCGGGCCCGGTGGGCGACGCCGAGTGCGAGCTGCCGCAGCGTTCTCCGCACGGGACTCCCACCAGGAGGGGATCCCGCATCTCATGGACTGTGTTCTCCTGGGGCCCTTGTCCCCTCCCCTGCTCCCCTTTGCTCCCATGTTTGTGGTGGTTCTTCATACAGTTCTTGGTTTTTGCAGATTTTATAATAAACTTGATGATTGGATCCAGAAAAATGTTTTGGAGTCTTTGTTTCTCATCCTCTCTGCACAGAACTGGGGCTGAGCACACGGTGTTTGAGAAGCGTGCAGTGATGTAGTACATACGTGAGCTTTGCCACGGGAACTCCCAACAGTTAGGAATGTGGTTTTATGGGCAAAGGCCCCTGGGTCAGCATGGGCCAGGGGCAGGGTCTGGGCATGCTGGGCAGGTTCCTGACACCAGGGCCCAGCAGGGGGTGAAGCAGGCAGCAGTCTCTGCTGTCGGGAAGGCAGCTGACAGCCTGGGTGCTCTGTGACATGAGCAGGAGCCACCTGTCCCGACCTGCTGGCTTTGCTTGCTTCTCTCTGGGCTGGTGTCATCATCCCGGGGGCTTTCCCTTTATACAGTCTGACCTGTGAAGCGCTGGAGGAAGAGTGCTGCAGGCTGAGGACGCAGCCAAGCTCAAGGCCACCAAAGCCTGGTGAGCTGGAGTGAGAGCAGCAGGAGACATGGCTGCAGACGAAGGGCGGCCCTCGTGGGCCACGGGAAGGGCGTGGGCTTTACTCTGAGAACAGTGATGAAACCCATGAAGGGTATTAAGCCAGGAAGTAATGTGATCCCATTTATGCTTTAAATCTTGTAAATTGTGGTGAATATTCTCCCTCTGGTAACATATTTATGCCTACACATTACAAGATTCACCAGACAGGGCAGGTTTGCACAGAACCACTGAAGAAATATGAGCTGGAACCTGTATGTGTATTTTCACTTTAACCTTTTCACCCCAGTGCCCTGAACAGGTAGAGCTGATTCATTTTCTTGCCCTTTTCACCGAGGAGCCTGCCGTGTTCCTTTGGTTCATCTGTCCTCCTTCCCTGTGATCCCAGCAGCACATGGCATAGACCTGCATGTGACTCTCATCACTTGGGATTGTCATGAAGTGGTTGTCTTGCCTCCTGGCCCTGACCTTCCATCCCTGAGTTCCTGGGGGCTGGGCACCATCGCACTCCCCTTTGTATTTCCAGTCATTATCCACAGCCAGGTCCAGAGTAGGTGCTCCAGAAATGATGGAGAGGTGAACCATCACCTGGTGACTCTACAGTGGATTGTCCCAAACCAGGGCACATTGGAGTGTAAAGGGAATGTGATAGTGTTTATGCTGGGACAGCAGTGTCCAGTTGTACTGGGGTTTACTGGGAGATATGGTCACCTCAGTGATCAGTGTAAGGCATTATGAACCCAATCATGACGTCTCCAATTCTGGAGGTCTTTTAGAAGGCACTAGTGCTCATTCCAATTGTCCGAGCTGTTTATTCCAATAGCATAGGAAATGTTTGTAAGTAGCAAAGTCATCAAAGTCGATATGGATTCGTTCCTTTATCATGTAATTCCCTTTCCAATTCTACTTAAGCGTTTTCCATTATTACAAAGGGAATCTCTCAGTTTGGTGCTAGATTATCTTTAACCTCCTCAAACTCCTGCTAATCTTTCTTTTTAAATGAAAAGTAAGCAGACTTCTGGTTAAGATTGAGGTGTAGATAGACATGCTTCACCTTCTTACACCATAGAAAGAATTACAGCCAGATCTCAAATAACACCCAGAGCCATCAGAAAATTGAGCTGTTCGAAAGTCTGATGGCCAAGCATTTAAAGAAGCCACATTCTTCCAGATGGATAGGAGTGGCAGAGTTGCAGAGAGGGGTAGAGAGGTGGTTTGGCACCGAGAGGTGGTGGTGGCCAGATGGACAGTCCTACATTCCTGTGTGGTAGATAAACATCAGGAGGGATACCTTGGGAGTGAGCAATCCCAGCCCCAGGCCAGACTGCACAGCCAAGGCTTCCAGCATCATGGAGATAAATCCCCATTACCTGTGGATGTAAAACGTTTGGGGGTTGGGACAGTGGAAGAACCAGCCAGGTTTTCACCACTTAGGGGGCCTGGATGGACGTAGAACAGACACAAACCCACCCATTCTGTTTCACCACCAGGGCAGCAGGTTTCATATGGGAAGTGGGTAAAGTGACTGGAACTGGTTGAGTGCTGAGAAAACCGCCAGAAGCCAGGCAATAGCATTGTCCCTCTCTGAGACCTTCCCCCACATAGAACCACAAAGTAGTGAAGTGGGTTGCCCGGCCCTGGTGACTGCCTATGGCTCCACCCAACACAATTTTTAGATGCCTTTTTTACATAGACCAGGCTACTAAACAGGGAATAAAAGCAGCTCTACCTAATACACAGAAACAAATACAGGGATGATGCCAAATTGAGGAGACAAAGAAATATGGCCAAAACCCCAGAAAAAGAACTAAAAGAAACAGAGATAGCCAGCCTATCAGATGCAGAGTTCAAAACAGTGGTTATCAGGATGCTCAGAGAACTCATTGAGTGTGGCAACAGCATAAAGGTAGAGGTATTGAAAATACCTATTTACTTTTCCCAGAACATGGTATAACATTATCACCTTAATTACAAAAAGGCAAGGTGGTTAGAAAACCACTACAACAACATCAGCAACAAGAATAACCACTTCACATCTGCTGTTCCTTTGACAGCTTGGTGTTCCTTTCCCACCCTAAGGATTTCTTTCCTAGTCAGGAGACTGACTACATCTTCACTTTATTTTGATGTTACAAGGTGACAAAGGTGGAGATTATATCATCTTATTAGAGCACTTTGTCAGGAAACGTAATGAAGCTAAGGGTATAACCCATGATCTTGAATCGCTCCAGTCCATTCCCGCCAGCTCCACTCAGCCTGAATACCAACAATTTAAAAGACTAGAGTCTCCACGAAGACCAGGATTCCATGAAGCTGGCTGTATTCTCTGTGCCTTAAACAGTGCTTGGTTCTTCAGATGCTTCTTAATATTGTTGAATGAATGAATCATTATCGTAATAGATACTTTTCTTAATAATCAACAGGTATTCAGTGCTGTGATTTACTATAACAATTTTAGTAATTAGTGTTATCTGTATTGTCTCATTGAGGAAAAAGGCTCAGAAATGTTAAGTAATGTGTCAAAGCTAGGACTAAGATTCAAAGCTAGGTATGTCTGAGGCCAATGCTTCAGTATTTTTCTCCTGAAGAACGGAAAACCTATATGACTTCAAAAATGAATTCAGGTATGTACAAGAAAACCCCCAAAAGAGCAGATTCAGATTTTTAAAGAATATCTTATTTTTTGTTATAGTTTACATTCAGTATTGTTTTGTGTTAGTTTCAGGTGTATAGCACAGTGACCATGCAATCATACACTTCATTAAGTGCTCCCCCTGATATTTCTTGTACCCACCTGGCACCATACATAGTTATTACAATGTTATTGGCTATATTGTTTATGCTGCATTTTATATCCCCATAAATATTTTATAACTACCAATTTGTACTTCTCATTCCCTTTAACTTTTTCACCTAGTCTCTCAACTCCTCTCCTTTCTGGCAACCATCAGCCTGTTCTCTATATCAGTCTAGTTTAATTTTGTTTCTTTATTTTGTTCTTTAGATTCTACATATAAGTTAAATCATATGGTATTTGTCTTTCTCTGACTGACTTATTTTGCTGAGCATAATACCCTTTAGGTCTATCCATGCTGTTGCCAGTGGTAAGATTTCATTCTTTTTATGGCCAAGTAGTAGTCCATTGTGTAAATGTACCACAGCTTTTTCATCCACTCATCTATTGACAGACACTCGAGTTGCTTCCATAGCTTGGCTATTGTAAATCATGATGCAGTGTACATAGTGGTGCATATATTCTTTCAAATTAGTGTTTTGCATTTATTTGTATATATCCCCAGAAGTAAAATCACTGGATCATAATGCAGCTCCATTTTTAATTTTTTGAGGACCCTCCATTACTGTTTTCCTTAATGTATCAATCTGCATTTCCACCAACAGTGCACAAGGGCTCCCTTTTCTCCACATCATTGTTAACACTTGTTTGTTGGTTTATTGATGATGGCCATAATAACAGATGTGAGGAAAGAGTTCATTGTGGTTTTAATTTTTATTTCTCTGATGATTAGTGATGTTGAGCATCCTTTCATATGTCTGTTGGCTATCTGTGTGTCTTCTTTGAGGAAGTGTCTGCCCATTTCTGTTTTTTGTACATTGTGGCTATTAACCTCTTATTTCATGTGGAGGTCTTTTTCTTTTGTTGATGCTTTGCTGTCCAAAACTTTTTAGTTGAATGTATTCCTATTTGTTTATCTTTTGTTTCCCTTTCCTGCAGAGATATATCAGATAAAAATATTGCTACCAGAAATGTCAGATATATTATTGTCTGTTTTTCTTCTAGAAGTTTTATGGTTTTGAGTTCTACATTTAAGTCTTTAATCTACTTTGAGCATATTCTTGTATATAGTGTAAGAAGGTGGTCTAGTTTCACTTTTTTGCATGTATATGTCCATTTTTTTAACACCATTGCACCATTATGTGTTCTTGTCTACTTTGTCAGATATTAATTGCACATATAGTTGTGGGTTTATTTCTGGGCTCTTTGTTCTATTCCATTGATCTTCATGTCTGTTTTTATTCCAATACCTTGCTGTTTTGATTACTACAGCCTTGTTGTATAAGTTTGATATCAGGTAGTGTGAGTCTTCTGACTTTGTTCTTTTTCAATATTACTGTGGCTATTCTTGGTCTTTTGTGGTTCCATATCAATTTTTGGATTCTGTTTTCTAGTTGTGTGAAATATGCCATTGGTATTTTGATAGGAATCATGTTGAATCTATAGATTTCTTATAGTAGTATGGACATCGTCATGTTGTTAATTCTTCTTATCCACGAGCACGGTATATACTTCCATTTATTTATGTCTTCTTGAGTGTCTTATAATTTTCTGAGTACAGATCTTTTACCTCCTTGGTTAAATTTCTTCCTAGCTACTATTGAGGCATTTGTAAATGGGATTATTTCCTTAGTTTTCCTTTCTGATACTTCATTATGGTTTATTAAAATGCAACCAATTTCTGAATATTTGTTTTGTATCCTGCTACTTGACTAAATTCATTTATCAATTCTAGTAGTTTTCTTGGTGGAATCTTTAGGGTTCTCTATCTACAACATCATGTCATTTGTAAATAATGACAGATATATTTCTTTCTTTTCAATCTGGATGCCTTTTATTTATTTTTTGGTGTGTGTGCATTTTATTTTTTATCAGCCTTTTATTTATTCTTTTGTCTGATTGCTGTGGCTAGGACTTCCAGTACTATGTTAAGTAAGAGTGGTAAAAATGGACATTCTGTCTTGTTCTTAATGTTAAGGGAAATGCTTTTAGTTTTTTCCACATTGAATACAATGTTAGCTGTGGGTATGTTATATATGCCTTTATTATTTTGAGGTATGTTTCTTCTATTCCCACATTGCTGAGAGTTTTTATTGAAACAGACTAATAGATACACAGAGAACAGATTGATGGTAGCCAGAGGGGTGGGGTTTGTTCGGTTACTGGATAAAAAAGGTAAAGGGATTAAGAAGTAAAAAATGGTAGTTACAAAATAGTCATGGGGATTTAAGTACAGCATAGAGAATATAGTCAATAATATTGTAATAACAATGTATGGTACCAGCTGGATTCTGGATATATTGGGGGCATTACTTTGCAAAGTATATGTTTGTCTGATCACTGTGCTGTAAACCTTAAACTAATACAAACTAATATTGAATGTAAACTATAATTGAAAAATGAAGGACTTCTGGCCAAGATGGAGGCGTAGACAGACATGCTGCACCACCCTCCACAACTAAGAAGGAATACAAACTACCTTAAAACTAGAACAACCAGAAGGTCCAGAAAATCAAACTGCATGGAAGTCCAGCAAACAAAAATATAAAGAAATACTCATCTAGACAGGTAGGAGCGGTGGAGCCCAGGTGGAGAGGACATGGTGTGGTGGCAGCAGAAGCGGCGGTAACAGTGGTGGCAGCAGCAAGCTACCGGAAAGTGCAGTCACACGTTTTAAAAAGTCAGGAGGGACACTTGGGGAGCGTTCCAACCTCTTCACCGGACCACGCGGCTCACAGTCCTAGCACTGAGGAAAATCAAGCCTCATTGCTTCTGACTGTGCAGACCAGTGGGGGTTGGGATGGAGGCAGAGACTGCTGGTCTCAGCAGAGTCCGCTTGCTTAGAGGGCCTCCACGGTCCTAGAGAGTCCGCAGACCCACCCACTCTGGGAACAATGGCCAGAACAGCAGCTGGAGGGGCCCCAGTCCAGTGTGGAAGTGGGAGAGGTGCCTGGAAAAGGGGCGAGTGCTGGGAAGGCAGCATTGTTCCCTCTTGGATCCCTCCCCCACATACAGTGCCACAACGTGGTGAAACAGGTCGCCCTGCACTGATGAATCCCTAAGGCTCCATTCCTTACAATGTAACAGGAGCAACAGCTCTACCTAAGACAGAGAGACAAACAAACACAGGAGCCTGTCAGAATGAGGAGACAGAGAAGTATGGCCCAAAAGGGGGAACGGATCAAGGTTCCAATGGGAGAACTAAGTTACAGAGGAAATAGCCAGCCTAACAGATGAGGAGATAGACGACCTAACAGATACAGAATTCAAAACGCTGGTGTTAAAGATGCTCACAGGCTTGACAGATATGCTTGAGTACGGCAAATGCATAAGAGAAGAAGTGAAGGCTATGCTAACTGAAATGAAGGAAAATCCACGCAAAACCAATGGTGAAGGGAAGGAAACCAGGGTTCAAATCAATGATTTGGAACATACGGAAGAAAAAAACAGTCAACCAGTGCAGAATGAGGAAGCAAGAATTGAAAAAAATGAGGAAAACTTCCCGAACTTTGCAAAGGAGATGGACATATAGGTCCAGGAAGCACGGAGAGTCCCGGGTGAGGTGGACCCAGAGGGGACCACACCAGGATGCATTATGAATGAGATATCAAAGGTGAAATATAGACAGAATCCTGGGGGCAGCAAGAGAGAGGCGGAGAGTTGCCTACAGAGGGGTGCCTATAGGACTATCAGCTGATTTCTCAGAGGACACTTTGCAGGTAGGAAGGGACTGGCAAGCAGTATTCAATGTGATGAAAATCAACCTACAACCAAGATTACTCTATCCAGCAAAGCTATCATTTAGAATGGAAGGACAGATGAAGTCCTTCCCAGACAAGGTAAAGCTAAAGGAGTTCATCATCACCAAACCATTATTATATGAAATGTCAAAGGGACTTACTTAAGAAAAATAAGATCAAAACTATGAACACTAAAATGACAACCAACTCACAACTATTAACAATGAATCTAAAAAATAAAAACAAAATCCAACTAAGCAAACAAGAATAGGAACAGAATCATAGGTATGGGGATCATTTGGAGGGTTATCAGCTGGGAGAGGGGAGGGTGAGAAATGGGGAAATGGTGCAGGGACTGAGAAGCATAATCGGTTGGCACAAAATAGACAGGGGGAAGTTAAGAATAATATAGGAAAGGGTGAAGCCAAAGAACTATATGCACGACCCATGGACATGAACTAAGGGGGGTGGAATTGTTGGAGGGAAGGGGGGTACTGGGTGGAGGGGAGCAAAGGGGAAAAAATGGAACTACTATAACAGCATAATCAATAAAATATACTTAAAAAAAGAAAAATGAAGAAAAAATTTTTAAAGAAGGAAGATATTTTATGTACCATTAAATAAAACCCCAACCTAATCAAACTGACATGCCATTATTTTTTTTGATCCTGAGTTTATTCTTAAAATGTGAAAAACAAAATAAGAACAGCAAGTACTGAGTCGTCGTCGTCGGCAGCCGTCCGTCTCGAGAGACGATGGTGTAGCTTCTTAAGAGTCTATCTGCACCGCCGAGAATGGCTGTGCAGTCCGACTCGGGAGTGACACGGTATCTGTCTCCTCCCGTGTTGAATCGACATCTTGCGATGACGCTGGAGTGTCCTCTCCAGTGAAGCTGAAGCTACAGAGCCTGGGCAGGGTAATATGGAGGGTCTGCTGTTGCCCAAGTACTGAGTGCTGTTCACATATTATTACATTCAGTCTTCATAACTGTCCTATAAAATTGGGACTATTAATGTACCTATTTTACAGGGAAGGAAACTGCAGCTCAGTATAGCCAGTTGTAAAGGTCAGGGCTAGAGAATTTGTTTTTTAAAGGGTCAGGTAGTCAGTATTTTAGGCTGTGCGCTCCATGTGGTCTTTCTCAGTCTCGTACTATGAAAGCAATCATAGGTGACATGCACAATGAGTAGGTGTAGTTGTGTTCTAATAAAACTTTATTTAGGGGCACTGACATTTCAATTTCATAAAATGTTCATGTGTTATGAAGTATTAGTTTTAATTTTCAACCATTTAAGTATGTTAAAATTATTATTAGCTTGTAGGCCATGCAAAAACGAGTGGCAGTCCCCATTGACCCTGGGTTTGGCCCCTGATGTAGAGCCACCTGGAGCCAGAGTTTAAATCCAGGTGTGTTTCCACAGCCAGGTTTTAATCTGCACTACAGTAACTGTGTTAGAATATGGAGAGGTAACTGATTGTTAACTTGCTTCTTTTAAAAAGAACCAACTCCCCCTGCCCCTGATTCCAAAAGTGCTATATGCCTTAATTAGGAAGTTTGTCAGGTTTTTTTCAAGGAAAGTCTAATTTTAATTTTCTCTGAACTTGTTTTGTCTTTGCTCAATGTTAATTATAATTTGGGGAGGCATTTTGGCTTTTGAACTGATGGCTTGAAAATGTAGTTTTAAAAAGTGAAACAAATGTGCACAAGGTATAAAACATTCCCTTCAGAAGTATATAAAATAAAAAGGAAAGTCTTTTCGCTCCCTTGTTTCCTCTTATCTCATAATTCTTCCTACAGATAACCATTGTTAACAGCTTCCTGGGCATCCAGGACTCTTGACTACAACAGTGTGTGTATGCATATTCATTTTATCTGCACACTTGCTTTTTAAGTAAGACATCTTGAGCTCTCCTTATCAATTCATCTATCAGTACATTATTTTTAGTAGATGGTGTACTGTTCTATTGTGTATGTACTTCTGAAGTATTGCTATTTATTGAACCATGTTCCCATTTTGGATTTGAGTTATTTCTGTTTTTATTTTAGTTGTTACCAAAGGTGAGATCCATTGAATATTGTTTTAAGTAAGTCTATCAGGCTTCTTCTGTCAGTATTTCTGTAGGATAAGTTCATAGAAGTGAAGTCACTGCCGCCTCAAAGGAGATACGCATTTTTGAGGCATTAATGTTTTTCTTTCATGAAATTTCAAACATGTTATGTGCTGGAGCCAAGAATGTCCACAGAGAGCCGCTTTGCTGGTGCAAAAATGGACTCCATCCTGCCTCCTGGGGTTCTTCCAGTTATTTGTTGTTTTCTGTTTGGTGAGGAAGTAAGTCTAATTTCATCTTCAAAAGAGTTGGTACTTACGGTACTTCTCTGTACTTCCTCACCTAGAGTGAAACCAGATGAATAATGAATTTTATTTTTAGCATGCTAAAACTCTGCTTGGTAGCTAATTCTTAGTCTCCAAGTTATGTGTAGAAAACTTGATGAGTTAATATTAAGGCCTTTTTTTTTTCCTTCTAGTAAACATTTTTTTTTTTTTTAAAGTGACTTGTGAACTTCTATGGTGGTAACTGGTTAGGTAGGTGGGATCCAGAAGAGGTATATTTGTTATGTTTTCTGCACTCTGGATTGTTATGGATAGCCAGGCAGAAGGAAAATTGGCGAAGTAAATATGCAGTTTGCACTAATTCCACAACCACAGCACGGTGCAGGTCCTGACCAGAGCAGAATCAAAATTTATGCATGGCTGGTGACACCTGAACCAAAGGCGAGTGTAGCCCAGGTGCCAGTGCCGCGCAGCCACACAGGGACTACAAGGCCTCCAGGGCTCTTCCAGGCCTTCGTTTGAGAACTGAGCTTGCTACTTGCCAGGTCCCGGGTTAGACACCCAAGCTTCCCCTCATAGGGCCCTGCCCCACCTGTCCCGCACATCCCACCTGCTCTCCTGTGCGTGCCTTGTTCCTAGCCTCAGTAAGGCTGCAGCTCTGCCTGCAATCTTCTCCTGTCCTCCATGGTCTCTTTTTTGACCTGGTTTATGCCTTTTCATCCTTCAGACTTTCCTTCCTCCTTACTTTTCTCTTATAGAGGTTTTTTTTTTTGTTTGTTTGTTTTTCTTTTCTTGATCCTAGATTCCATTCTTGAAGAATATCTCAGGGTAATTAAAACTCCTCAGAAGACACTGTTTATTTATATTTTTACAAATGCACCTATGAGAGAATTCATGCTTCAGATAACTTATGACTGGGTCACCTGACCGCAGATCCCCCAAGGTTGTTGACGTTGCTGAGATTTCTATTCTGTAACCATCTGGGCACCTTTGCAAAGCATGAACCCATTGTGTCTAGGCAGTTTCAAACAGAGTGTGTGCTTTTCTCATTCCCACGAGTTCTTGATGCTTGTATTGCCCTTAATTTTGCTTTCATTTTTAAGGAGGAATATTGAGTGTGTAATTAATTTCCTCCTCTGCTTATGTCCTTAACTGTTGATTAGAACCAACAATTAGTATAATAATCATTTGAAGTATAATTATTTCCTATAAATGCTGTATGAGTCCTGGGAGTGGCCTCATAATGCTCTGAAAGTAATGAGATAGACTTATATCCATATGTTTTTCCCATTTTTGATACCAACTATTTTTCTAAAACTGCTTTTCAGATTGACTATTAAGTTGTAAAGATCATTGATTGTTTAAAAAATATTAGCATCAAGGAGAATCCTAATGAAACATGATGTGTTTATAATTGTCAGCTCTCACTTGGCAGTTTAATGCCAATTACTTCTAGTGGGACAAGTGGCCACTAATATCTCCTCAACCTTTTTTATTTTGGAGGGGGGGATAGTAGTTATCTTTTATTTAAACTCTTAAAGGATTATTTTTTATTACTCAGAGCTTAAAACCATACCTTTAAAATTCTTATCCATTTTTATAGGCCATTTTCTCTTATTAGAGAAGGTAAACTTTGTCCTGGACATGGGTAAGTTGTAAAGTTAGTGTTTAAAAATAATTTGTCAAAGGTCTTTGTTTGAAAGAATATGACTCCTCCATCTGATAGAGGGCTTGATCTTTAGTTCCCATGTTGGAGGGCACCAGGCCAAGGTGACAGGTGTTGGCATGGCAGAGCGTCTGGTGGGGACAAGCCTGCCTGGCTGCCAGCAGTTGCACAGAGTCTGGCCCAGTAGACTTGTTTGCAGTCAAAAAGGCGGGTCCGGCAGCCCCGAGTCCTTTCTTCTGAGTGTTAGTGCCTTCCGTTGAGGATGGAACAAAACCTAGATGACCAGGGTAAGGTATGACTCTTCTGGCAGGACATTTCTGAATTGTGACCCACTCACTTGACCTTCTCTTGATTTTAAACTTAAGACTGATTATCCATTTTTCCATTTTGGTACCATGGGTTTGGGAAGACACCTAGAAATCAGCTCTAATTCATGCTAATTCCTTTAAAATGCCTTAAAAAAATTTTTTTTTCAAATTCTATTACGTGTTTTTCCTCCTTGCACACTTCATTTTCTAAGTCCCATAATGGATGCTACAGGCTCGCAGTTCCCCGGAGGACAGTGTGCTTCCTGGGGCGCTCTCTCCTAGTCCAAGCCTAAATCTGAATTTCGTATATGTTGACCTTTGGGGTTCAATGTCTGTGGATACCGGTGCCGCTAGCAGTCTCCTTAGGCCCCTTACTTTGTACTTTTGTGTTCCTGTATTGAATGCAATAAGGTGTAAGATGTTATTTTTATATGCCTTACTTTATTACACATGAAATGAAATCATCACTGATATTTTTTATACTCACTGAATTTTTATTAGTTATGTCTTTCATCAAAAATAACATAAGCAGCAACACCCTTTTTCGAATATTTCCTGAGATTGATACCACTGTTGGGAAAGAGAGCTGTTGCCACTTTATTAGAAATGGTTTCATCTCCACTGCTTTTATCTCCTTAGATAATCCTTTAATCCCGTTCTTTGCCCACAGATCCTGACTCTCCTTGCCAGTGCCCTTACTACAGCCCACAGAACAGTGTGGTGGCTGAGGCTGGCCCGCTTGTTTATCAGTTTTGAGTCATTACAGAATCATTAGTTCTGGTGGCTGCAAGTGATGTGAACTGGAGCTCTCCTACCTGAGACTGGCTGTGTTCATTCAGAATAAGGGACTTAGCAGCTATGTATGCAACCAAAAAATTGGATCAGCAGCACCATCGGTACATTAAATCATGGCATTTTCCTGCAGGATTTCTGTAAAAAATGTAATAGTAGACTTGGCCAGAACCGTTTCTTACACAGATTAGTTGAGGGTCTTCTCGTAACACCAGGAGACAGGATGTTTTCTCCATGAATAAGGCCTCCATGATCTCAGAGACTTCAAATCGCTTCGTTGGTTGGTACCCAGATATGAATGTGGCAGTCCATGTTCAGACTAATATGTTTTTTGTTCCAAATTTGGGAAATCACCTTCTTGATGACGTCTTTGGTCTTAGGAAAATGAGACTGAAAACACAAAAAAATAGAAAGGCTGTGGTGCTGTATTTAAAATATAGAACACCAGCCTGCCTTTGACATTTGGGTGAGTTCCACTGTAATTTTGAGAGATTTAAAATCTCTTCCAGTGATGTGATATCCTAAGACCTCCACATGCTCCCCCAGGTGCTAGCTCTTGTGAAAATTGGAAGACGGAGCGTGGGCACAGGAAGCACCAAGGGACATCAGGGACTCTGGTGCCAGTGGGGTGAGCACCTCCCAGGGTGTGTTTGGATAACAGGTGCTAAAAGATCACCCCACAAATGATGATTACATTCCTCTTTATTTCTTTTTTTTTAACTTTTTAAAATTTAAGTAGAGTTGGTATACGATCTTATATTGGTTATATTAGTTTCAGGTATACAATATAGTGATCAGGAGATACACAAAACAAAAAGATATAAGACGTTACATCAAAAGCATAAAGAGTGGAGGGAATGAAAATGTAGTGTTTTTAGAATGCAATTGAACGTCAGTGCCTGCCAGCTTTAAATAGCTGCTATAGAAACAGATGGATGTATGCGAACTTCATGATAACCATAAACCAAAATCATACAACAATTTGTTTTTTAAACATAGTTTTTAAATAGGGGATACATTCAGATGGTTCAGAAATGAAAATAAATAGGAAAGAATACAGTAAAAAGTCTCTTTGTACCCCATTTTCTCAGTGTTATTAGGTTCTTGTATATCCTTCCAGAGGTATTTTAAGCATTTATTAGTTTATGTGTGTGTTTATTCTTTCTCCTTTTTTAAAAACAAAAGATAGAATATTATAAGCAATGTTCAAGTTTTTACAAGTATCAATGTAACTTGGAGGTCTTTACATATCCGTTCACGGAGAGCATTGTTGTCTTTCTCCTCCTCCTTCTTCCCCTTCCTCTTCCTTCTCTTCCTTTTCTTCCTCCTCTTCCTCTTCTTCCTCTCCTTCTCTTTCTCCCCCTCCTTGTGGGATTCCAATGTATGTACCACAGTTTATTTAACCCACCTCCTGTTGATGGGCTTTTGAGTTGTTTCCAGTGTTTTACCCTCATAAGCAGCATCATTGCTGTGTCGTTTCACATACCACGGATGAGCTCCTCAGTACGCTAAGTCCCCAGAAGAGGAATGACTGGGTCACATGACAGGTGGATTGACTATTTCGATGACTGTTGCCACATAGCTCCCTCCTCTGTAATGGTAAGCATTTGAGAACAACTGTTTTCAAACATCCTTGCCAGTTGGTATGGCTGTTCGAGTCCTTTGCCCATTTGCCAGTAGATTCTTGGTCTTTTACTTGTTAATTTCCAGGAGCTTTTTATGTATTAGTGAGATTAGCCCTTTGCCTGTAATTCGTATACATAAGAGAAAGTCCCACTGGTGGTGTTTGCCTTTTGAATTTGCTTATTTTGTAATTGCCACATAAAAGTTTCATTTTTATCCATTTATATTTGTTGACCTTGACTTTATGGCTTCTGGATTTTTAGACATGACTCAAGATGCCTTTTCCACTTCAGGGTTAGTCAGGAATTTTCCCACATTTTTCTCCTATCTTATTTTTTTTATATATATTTGGAATTTATTTTGGTATATACTATAAGATAGAGAACCAACTTTTTCCTTCAGATGCTATCCAATTGTCCTTACATCACTAGTGGGATATATGTCCCTGCCCACCCCCCACTGCTAAGAGATGCCAGTGTTACTGTATACTGAAATCCTATCTATATTTGGATTGCTTTCTGGACTTTGTACTCTAATCTATTTGTTTGTATTTATAGTCATATTTCAGTACCAGCACTGTACTATTTTAATAACTAAGTAAGCCTTTATAATGTTATATTCTCTGATGAGGCTGCCTTTCCTTGTTACTTTTCTTTTTCCAGATTTGTTTTCCTTCTCTTGATAGAGTTATGTATTTATTTTTTAAATATGCTTAAGGATAAACTTGTGTAATTCACAAAGAAAAAAACAATGTTTTCATTAGAATGTTGCATTTATAAATTATGTAAGAAAAATGCACACATCTATGAGTATCTTCCTGTCCAGGAACACAGTATGTCTTCCAATGTTTTTGTCTTCTTTTGTATCCTTCAGAAAAGTTTTACGTTTCCTTCTTGAAGTGTTTACACATTTCTCACTTAGTCAGTTCCTTAATATTTTATTTCATGAATGCTATATTAAATGGAATTTTTTTCTTGGACTAGGTCTCATAGTTGGCAGAGGTTTGTACCTAAGGAAGCTATGGCTGTCTGCAAGTTAATTTGATATCTTGCCGAATGTCTAAGTTGTCTTGTGGTTTTGATAGTTTTTATTTGACTTTTTGGTAGGAGGCTTTACAATATATAATCAGCTTGTCTTTTAATAGTCCTAGTTTTATCTACTTCTTTTCACTTTTTATACTTGGAAATTTCCTTGGTTCCCCCGCACAGATGTGAAATAACAGTGCTGATAGGAGCACTGTTGCCTCTGTCTTGATTCGAGCTGGCTGGTATCCTGGTGTTGCCCTGTTACATACGATCCTCACTTTGGGGTTGAGATGACTGTATTTCATCATGTCAGAAGAGTATATGTCTATTTTTGTTTGAGTGATTTTCACTGTTTTATTAAGAATGGTTGTTAAATTCGCTCACTACTTTTTCAGTGTCTGTGGGATCATTACAAGATTTTACTCTTGAGCTTTGTTAATTTGATAATCTAGTTGATGGATTGACTAATATTGGGCAGTCTTTGCATTCCTTGCTTAAACTCCATTTGCTCATGATGTAATATTCTTCTATTATGCTTCTTGATTCAATGCGCTAGGTTTTTTTTTTTCCCATTGACATTTATAAATGAGATTGCTCTTGAGTTTTCTTTCATGCATAATATGAGCTTTTGCACTTATTTTTAAAAAGTTACATTTACTTTTGTGTGAAGGAGCATTTTCTAAATAATTTCATGTTGTGGACAAGATTTTAGGAAACATGTTTGGCTTAAAAGGAACACATAGTTGCTTTCAAGGATTGCTTGAGAATATGTTCATCTTTGTGGGGACAGATTTAAACTATTATGAAAGTAAGGTTTGTGTTTTTGAGGAGACAAAATATGGAAAATAATTTAGCATTTTATTCATATTAATAAAAACTAAGAACAATCATTATTTAACTAGTTAAACTAATTAGTTTAATATGTAGTAGGTTGGCTTTATGTATATTAGCTCATTTTAATCCTCTATACAGTCCTGTGAGGAATCCCTTTTAATTTATAGAAAACTAACTTCAAGGACATGAACATGACTTGCCCAAGGTCACACAGCTAGTAAGGGCTGGGATCATGCTTTTAACCTGGAACTATTGCACCCCAGAGTCCATGCTTTCAATCACCATGCTGTATTACTTTTTAAAAATTTTGAGTTATTATAGATAATTGGAAGTAAGAACACCATTTCCTAAAGCAGTGTCCTTCAAATGTGGTCTCCCGACCAGCAGTGTCTGCATTACCAGAGAATTTGTTAGAAATGCAAATTCTCAAGCTACACCCAAATCTCTTGAAGGAGAAACTCCCGGGAGGGGGCCCAGTGCTCTGTTTTAACAAGGGCTCCAGGTAATCCCCTCATACATGCACTGAAGTTTGAGAACCGAGACCTTAAAATTGGCCTTAAAATTCTCCTTCGGTCTGAATGTTAGGAGTTGTTAACTTGTTGCCTCTATGAATAAGGGCAAATGGTCTTTATTTCCTCCATTTATTCTCCAGAAATAAAGGCTAATTGTTTGTTTAACACCTTATGGCTTGTTCATAAAAGGGAATATTTGCTGAGCTTAGCTCCCTGTGAAACTTGTGAAAAACACTTCTGTGAAATGTCAATAGAACGTCATTTACTCACAGCCTCTGTCCAGGCAGAGGTCTTAAGCAAACTAATTAGACTTCATTTTAGGAGCGAACAGTTCACAGATTTGCATATTTTCTACATATGCCCCTTGGGCAAGATGAACCTTCCTGGGACTAATAGGTTGGGGTGTCGGGCTCTGAGGGCAGGGACCCAGCAGCCTCAGCTCTCTGCCTCCCAGAAGGCACACGAGGCCTTTGTTCTGTTTCGTTGGATGCGCAAGGGCCAGGGGGAAGGTGAAGTCATGGTGGGCTACCCACTTGACCTCCTCTCCGCACAATGCCACCAAACTGAGGAAATCATGATAATTCACTTCCCCTAGAAGGCTCAAGCCAATTAATGACTTCCGTGCAATTGCCACCTGTGTGCCCTTCCCTTCTAGGTGCAGAATTCA
The DNA here is from genome assembly GCF_987537825.1 of Furipterus horrens. NCBI lineage: Eukaryota > Metazoa > Chordata > Mammalia > Chiroptera > Furipteridae > Furipterus > Furipterus horrens. Next base: position 76,425,250 of record NW_028327180.1, read on the forward strand.
TTTCAGTGGCATCACTGTTGTATAAAAGGCAGACTCCTTGCAAACTAGTTGGATAAAGTCATTATGGAGGGTAACATGGCTGTGAACTAGAGCAGTGCCAAAGTGGTTTTTGATAACATGCCTCTCCTCGTCCCTGCGTTGGCTGTCACCCCAGAGTAAGTAGATCTGAAGGGAGTCCTTTAGGGGCTGTAAGGATGCTGTGGGTTTCCCAGTGACCAAGTACAGTCTGCTGAAGCTAGCTCTTAAATTATCCTCCGGGATCTTGTCCAGTCCTAGGAGTGTCCAGACTGACCTATGTCTGTGCTTCATAGATATTTCCCTGGTGTGTTGTGTGGGCGTAGTGGGTGGGATTGATGTGCTAAATAAACCTCTTCCTAGAGTCTGCAAGATGTGCACCTCTGTGTGAGTTGACTGTAAGTAAGCCACACCTGCCCCCACTTCCAGGTCAGAAATGACCTCACTCGCAGCCCATGTCTCCACCAACAAGAGGCCTAAGGGCTAGACACTGGGGTCGCAGAGCTCAGGGAAGCCCACGGGAGCCTTCACACCCATGCATCTGTGCGCAGGCTGGGTCTAACATTTGTGGGACCTGTGGCAAGAGTATTAATAGAGTCTCCCATACCCTAAATAATTAGGTTAAAATATAACCAAGCAAACACACTGTTAAGCTACAGTAACATGTTCTGTCCTCCTGTCTTGACCAGTGAACCTTCATAATGACCTGGGATGAGGCAGTGTGGAAAGAGTGCCCCTTCTCTTTTCCCCCTCAGCTTCACTCTCCTCCACCAAGAGCCTTGCTTGCTTGCAGACACTCAGCCTTCTCGTCCAAACTCTGATCATAAACCCCCCATCCTCATTGCAAACCACAGCCCTGCAGCCCCTTCCTAGGCCTAAAAGGCCCTCACTGGCGGCCAAGGCCACCTGGAAGGGAGAGGTCTTGAGAAAAGGCCCAGACAGGCAGCAAATTCTGCTTCTGGGGACTCAGGACCTGGTCTAGAAAGGGGAAGCCTGAGCTCTGGATTGGCATGTCTTGTAAGTGCCCCAGAAGTCCCACCCATTGAGATGCGTGCAGCCAGATAAGGGCCAGAGTAAGGACCTGGTCTGCCTGGGTCGAAGGCTAGTACTGACCTTGTGAAATGTTAGTAGAGTTTCGTTTATCCAGGGCCTCAATCAAAGGAGAGGCCTTAAACATAGGCTGATGCATTCAGTTACATAGCCCATGCAGGCATTTACCTTCCTGATGACTACAGTCTGCGTGAGCTTCATATAGTACTTCCATGTGCCACTCCTACACACTCACACACTGACACTCTACACTCCTTGCAGACATATCCACCTTTCTCTTACATGTAAACACATGCTCAGACATTGTCACCTACCTGCCCTGCTGTGGCACCCATATACCTGTCATAAATCTTTACACACATATGTGCAGTCACAGACATGTGTGCCTACCTGCCTTGTACACATGCGCACCCCCCAAATTTGCTTGTACACATGCCTTCAAACCTAGCCATCTTTCTGTCCACACTTACTTCTTTAACTTGTAGCTGCACACACTTCATCTGGGCTGGTTTTCTTGTCAGCAGTCCTCATCACTGGTGTTATCAAGGATCAGATTGAAACTAGCAGTTGAAATAAGTCTTTAGGGCAGTGGTTCTCAACCTTCCTAATGCCACGACCCTTGAATACAGTTCCTCATGTTGTGGTGATCCCCAACCATAAAATTATTTTCGTTGCTACTTCGTAACTAATTTTGCTACAGTTACGAATTGTAATGTAAATATCTGATATGCAGGATGTGTTTTCATTGTTACAAATTGAATGTAATTAAAGCATAGTGATTAATCACAAAAACAATATGTAATTATATATGTGTTTTCTGATGGTCTTAGGCGACCGCTGTGAAGGGGTTGTCAGATAGATACCCAAAGGGGTCACGACCCACAGGTTGAGAACCGCTGCTTTAGGGTTTTAGATGCACTTATTTGATTAAGGGTCTACTTATGCCAAGTTAGTGGATACTGATTGCATTGCATTTACTGATGACTGTGAGGTAATATGGACATAAACACCCAGACAGGTACCCTGTTTCTGTAGGTGACACATGTTCCCCAGAGCACTTGGCCATGGCTCCCTTGTCTGGATGTTTTAGGAGAAGCATTGCAGAGTCCTTACTGTGTCCCATACCATAGCCCCCTTGACCCAGAGAAGCTCATGCAGAGAGGGCTGAGTGACCCTGGCTCTTCCCACAGGCCTCGGTTCTCACTTAGCTAATAATTCAGCCCCGAATATCCAGTGTCCCAGTCGCTGCCCACTGGAAGGCCAACACATAGTTTACTCTTTTCACTCACTCCCATGGCAGCGCTGTCCCTGCGATGGGGCAGTAGGTGCTGAAAGATAGCCTTTCAACAAATGGTGCTGGAGCAGGTGGACAACCACAGGCAGAACAAAAGGACCTCAACTCAAACCTTATACCTTATATGAGAGTGACTTTAAAAGGACCATGGACTTAAATGTAAAACTATAAAATTTTTGGGAAAAAATAAAACACAGGAAAGTATCTTCAGGGTCTAGTGCTAGACAAAGAATTTTTAGACTTAACAAAAGCATCATCCATAAAAGGAAAATTTGATAAATTGGACTTCAACAAAATGTTAAAAACTTATTGTCTGCAAATGACCCTGTTAAGAAGATGAAAGACAAGCTGTAGACTAGAAATACCTACAAACTGCATCCTGAGAAAAGACTAGGATCTGGAGGATATAACGGACTCTCAGAACTCAAGTAAAAAGAAAAAACAAGCCAATTAGAAAATGGGCAAAAGACATGAAGAGTCATTTCAACAAAGAGGATATACAGAAGGCAAAGAACCACATGAAATGATGTTCGTTAGTCATCAGGGAAATGCAAGCTGAAATAACAATGAGATATCACTGCACACCAACCAGGGTGACTGAAATAAAACATGTGGGGAGTACCAAATGATGATGAGGATGTGGAAAAACCAAATGACTCACAATTACTGATGGGAATGTGAAGTTCTATAGTCATACTGGGATGCAAGTGCCGTAGAATTCAACAATTGCACTCTTGAGCATTTACCCCAGAAAAACAAAAATTTATGTTCATACAAAAACCTATGCATTGATGTTTTTTATAAACATAAGAGACTGTTTTATGTGAATGACCAAAACTGAACATATAGGGTATAATCAAAGTCAAGTAATTTTGTAACCATTGACTTTATAAGCACAATAAAAATATACAGCTCACATACAGAAAAATATATGAGTTTCCAAATGACCAGATAAATTCTGCCATTTTTTTTGTATTTTCATTTTTTCTCCTAGTGTTATTGAAATATAATTGACATATAACATCAGTAAGTTTAAGGGGTGTATTTGTAAGAGCTAAAAACTGGAATCGGGACAGAGGAACTTCAGTAGGTGAATTTGGTTACACTATGGTACACCCATACCTTGGAGTAAATGCAGTAGTGATTCATGCAACTATTTGGATGAATCTCCAGGGAATTTTGCCGAGTGAAAGAAATCCAATTCCAAAGGTTACATAATGTGTGGTTTCACTTATATGAAAATTTTGAAGTGCCAACATTTTAGAAATAAAGGAAAGATTAATTGTTTTCAGTGGATAGAGATGGAAGGGGACTAAGTGGGGTCAGGAAGGAGGAGAGTGTGGTTATAAAATGGTGATACCAGTGATCCTTGTGGTGTTGGAACTGTTTTGTATTTTGACTCTCTATTTGGTAGATACGTGAACCTATGCATGATGAAATTCTGTAGGTCTAAACACACACACACACACACCAATATAGTATAAGTAAAATTTCATAAAATCCAAATAAGACTGATGGTTTGTATCAATGCAAAGGTCTGGTTGTGGTTTTTTTTGATACTATAGTTTTGCAAGATGTTATCATTAGGTGAGACTGGATAAAAGTATACGGGATCTCTCTGGAATAGTTTTCACAGCTGCTTGTGGATGTACAATGATTTCAATAAAAATTTCAAAGAAAAAGGATACATGATGTGGTGGAATCAGGTTTAACATATTCTGAAAGCATAAAAATGATCAAACAGGCCCCTACTATGAAATTTTTAGAAAACTAGAGAAAAGGACTGAGCCATACGCCATCTAAAATTTGTGTCCCACAGTTGAAAGGTTCATAGAAATTAACATGTATCAATTTTGTTCTGATTGAATGATCAGTGCTATTAATATTTTTTAAATATATTTTTAGAAATGGAGCAACTTGTATTTTTCTTCTTACAAAGTACTAAAGGTTCATCATAATGTTTATTTTATTCTTTGGGCTTATTTGTGTGTGTTTGCTTTTTAGTAGACAGCTTTCACTTTTCCTATCATTCATTTAACTGAACTGGGCCTGTCTTTCTTCAGGGATGCTGCTGGTTTGAGACAGGGCTCTTGCCCAAAATTATGAGAGCTAACTGTTCCTAAGACATAACCTGAAATGCTTCCTATGTTCCCTCAGCAACTCTGAGCTGATGTTACAGGGTAACTCCAGGGGTGCCAACAGGTACTTATAAAAAAAAAGGACAGTGAGAGCTTAGGGTCCAGAGTCTCTGGTCCTGTCTTTGTCCAGCCCCTTTTGTTACAAGGGCTTCTTTCCTTTCTGAGGAGAGGCGCACTAGGGAGTCTTGGATTGCTGAAAGCTGTCTTTGTCCGCCACTCCACAGTAGTGACAAGCAGCTCTCAGACTAATGTGTCTGTCCTCTGAGCTCTCTGTCCTGGACATCTGCTATTTCGTCTTCTCAGAACAGTAGCCATCTACTTTTCCAGGAAACATGCCTCTCCACCTCTGGAGTCTTGTGATTCAAATGGGAGTGTCATTTTCCCATAGAATCTATGCCCCTTGGTGACACTGGTCATGCTTCCATGACTTTGTGGTGGATAGCCCCGTTTCCCAGTCACCCCAAAGACTAGCTACTCTCTGAGCTGTTTGTTTATATGAGCTAGTGAGGTGTGCTCCTTGTTTCCTTCATATGCATTCAAGTGTCCTGATTTATTTTCTCCCCAAGATCAGTGTCCATTATTTTCTTCCTTTATTCTCCCCTGTGTCTCACTGCTCTTAGCTATAGAAGGAGAGGGCAAAAGAAGCACAGGATTTTATTTTGTTCTTTACATTTTCTGCTGTGTCCTAGACAAGAGCTGTCGAAGGTTCTCTGTGTGTGTCTAGCAGGGATCAGGTGCTTCTACAGGAGCAGCCTCATCACGTCTCCCCCTTAATCAACTTAAAAGGCCCAAGCAGTGCAGCCCAGGTGCTACCAGTGCCTTCTCTTGTTGCTAAAGGGATTGATGTCATTGCCCAGACTAATCCTAACAAATTCAGGTATCCAGCCAATGGGTGATTGCAGAGGTATATTTAGATTGTTCCTGAATTCTGACAGTGCTCAGAGGTAAATCCATTATCTGGGTAACAGCTGCTTTATAATAATTAAACTGAAAATAATGTATTTGCATTTGCTTTCTGCCCTTCAGCAAAAAAACTTATTTAAAATGTTCATAGAGGTGATTTAAAAAAAAAGTCTTTGCACTCTTGTACTGCAGTCTCACTTGAGTAACATGCACGTGAATTCCGAAGATGATCACTGTTTCTCTCAGGCACTGAAAGAGGCGCTTCGGTGGCGTGTGCAGGTAGGGGACTGGCTCAGACAGCCTGGGAGCTGCCTGCACAGCTGCACCCTCCTCCCTCAGGGATGCTGGCCAGGGCCTGCCGGGCACGTGTCCCAGCCATGTGCCAAAGCTTCTTGGAGTCATTCGGTCTTCTCACATCAACTGTCAGTGGTCAGAAAGTCTCTCTGCTAAGTGAAGGGGGGAGAATGAGAAGAAGAAACTAGGCTGGCGTGCTCATCATTGTGTTTGTCGTCTCATCAGCTTTGTTAAGAATATGAAATTTACACTTTTTCTGGGTTGGATGTGGATGGGGAGGAATCCAGACTGCAGAGTTTGGTGGTTCCTGTTCATGGGCATAGCTGCCTCCTAACAGCCCCTGTGTCCCATGGAAGTCCCCAGGGAAGGGGAACAACAAAGGCCCAGAGCACAAGAGGGTCTGAGAAGCATGCCTGTGTGGCACAGACCCACGCTGGTGGTCTTTATTCTAGAATTAATGCTAATGTTGGCTGTTGCTTTGCTCCTAAGAGCCCTGTGTAACTTGCCCTCATCTCTGTTTGCAAAACCCAGGCATCTGCTCCACAGCCATGGGCCTTTATTCTAAGAGCACCATGGGCTTGGACCGTTGCCGATTGCCTCACTCTGCAGACATTGCTGTACAGGCTGGTTTGTTTCTTAAACCAAAATGGAAGGCCCTCAGGCTGGCACAGAGTTGGGAAATAGATGCCAATTTCCCCAAAATTCTTATTTTATTTTGGTGATACCAGAGCCAGATCACCAGGATTTCGAGGCCCCATGAAATAATCTGGCTTAAATCATAATATGGTAAATTATTCAACTCTCTATCCTTAGATCGTTCTTCTTGAGACAAGGCCACTGATGGGACTGAAGCTTTAGAAAACAACCATGACTTTCAGGTTTCTCTTTTGTAATTTTTAGTAAGCAGCACAATCTATTTTTTCTCTCAAAGGAAGCCTCACCTAGAACCCAGTACATACAACTGATTTCAGCAGCATTTCTAAGGTTAGCCTACTTCTTGCATTCTGTGACAGATTTTTGAGGCACTTTCTTTGGAATCTCAGGGTTTCAGGGTTCCTGCTTTAAGGGTTGCTGGATTTAAGAGTCCTCCTGCACCACCTTGAAAGCTGAAGTCTGAGCAGCTCACATGGTGCAGAACTGGCCTCAAGCAGGGTCTCCTGATTCCCTGCAGCTGCTCTGGAGCCTCTGCTGTGTTCTCTGGTCACAAAATGGGAAAGAAATCCACAGTCAAAATGCCTCATTTAGCAGATGGATAAAGGAGGCTCTGACAGAGGCAGGGAGTTCTCAGGGTTAGCTGTTCACTCATTCTTTTGTTCTTTTGTTCATTAATTTATAAATATTTCTGAGCACCTATGTCAGAGCTTTAAAATGTTCTGGAGATAACCTGGTCAATGAGTATATCTTGGCCTCACAAAGCTTACAGTCTAGATACAAATAATTATCAGGAACATGAATGCTTTGAGGGTAGGCATGGGGGCACTATATTAATCAGCTCAATCTGCTACAATGAAATACCATAGACCCAGCCAATTAACAACAGATACATTTCTCACAGGTCTAGAAGCTAGAAGTCCCACATCTGGTTGCCAGCAGATTTGGTTCCTGGTAAGGGCTCTTTCCTGGCTTGCAGGTGGCCACCTTCTTGCTGTGTTTTCATATGACACAGAACGAGCTCTGGGGTCTGTTTCTCTTTTTATAAGGGCACTAATCCCATCCTTGGGGCCCCACTTTTGTGACCTCATTTAACTCTACTTCTCTCTCAAACACTCCTGCTACATTGGGGTTTAGAACTTCAATATACAGATTTGGCGGGGGGACACAACTCAATATATAGTAAGCACTATTGGGGTAGACAGTAGTGGTACTTAAACTGATACCAGAAGGATGAGTAGGAGTTAAACATACAGAGAAGGCAGGAGAGGGCAGTCTCTCTGACAGAGGAAACAGCTCCTGACCAGGTTTAAGGGATGGGGAGTAGTGAGCCTTTGGGTGCAGGTGCCTAGAGCAGTGGTCCCCAACCTTTTTGGCACAGGGAACCGATTTCATGGAAGACGATTTTTCCATGGACTAGGGTGGGGAGGATGGTTTTAGAATGATTCAAGTGCATTACATTCAAACTCACCTCCTGCTGTGCAGCTCAGTTCCTAACCAGCCTGGACCGTTGCCAGTCCCCGGCCCAGGTTGGGGACCCCTGGCCTAGAGCATGAGAATGGAGGCTGTAGAAGCTGTGGTGGTGCATGAGAGTCTGGTTATATAAGGCTTGTGTGCTCTGTTAGTGTTTGAACATGAGCCCGAGCGGGGTGGGGAGCCCTTGAGAAGGGTAAAGCAGGCTGCAGTAGGAGATGCCCCTCCATGTCGCTTCCATAGCATTAAAGACTCCGTCTATGTATGTGGCACTTTGTGGTCCAGCATTTCTTACTGGGAATAAATTTGGATGCCCAGCAGCATGACACTTCAGCCCTCAGGGCAGAAAGATCAAGCCACAATGACTGTGGTAAACATTAATTTAGTCAATAGATTAATTCTGGCAGCAGCTAAGTGACATTATAAATAGTGCAGTGGCGTTTCTACCGGCAATACCTGCCATCATCTTCTTCTTGATGTGAGGAGAATCAAAGCTCCCCGATTCCAGAACTGTGGCATTGTGCTAACATGGGGAGGAGATGATTACAGAGCAGGAGGGTGTGTAGCCACTGGTAATTTAGTTTCCAGAAACCCACGTGGACATCCTTGTTGTGCTGTGGCCTTGGGCCATTCCCACAGTCCAGTTATAAGAACTGGCGAGGCTGCCTCCATGGGGAGATGCCTGTTTGCTGGCGTTCTTGATGCTTACTTGGGGCCAGTCCTTTACCACAGTGGTTCTCCAAATGTGGTCCTGGACCAGCATATCAGACCTACAAATTCTTGAGTCCACCTCTGATATACTGATTCAGCATCTTTGAGGAAGGGTCCAGAAACCTCTGAATTTATAAGCCTTGCAGATGACTCTGACACATGATTAATCTGGGAACCCCCGCTTCAGCAAATGTGTGCACTGGGCCATCATGCTCCAAGCCTTCGCCACCGACGAGTGTGTGGAAGATCTCAGTTTGTGTTTGAGTATGGGTGCACATGTCAGAACCATTTGGGGATGGTTCTATGCAGGGAAGTAGCTACTGGGAGCACCTGGGTCGGGGCTGAATGAAGATTAAAGGTTTTTCACACCTAGTAGTGCCTGACTGATGGCAGCTAATTGCGCGTGTACTGGATGCCAACTCACTCTGCCAATGAATGTGTCCATTATCTCATTCTCACAGTAACTGCCTGGAGGTTGTTACTTTTACTATCCCAATTTTACAATGAGTAAAAATGAGGCTTATATCAGGTAACTCGCTCAGGCCAAAGTAGAAGGTGGCAGAAACGGCAGCTGAGCACAGGTCGGCACTGCCTGCAAAGCCTGGTTCTCAGCGGCAGAGGACTAACTTGCCTCCTGCTCTGCTCACATCCCTGCCGTCCCGGGCAGCTGTGTTCAGAAACGCCCACTTCCCTTGCATGGCTCTTGGGCTGGTGTGGTTGATGTGTTTCAGTGTGGAGCTTTGTGGAGGGAGTTGAGATGTGTTATCTTTTTTCCAAGAGTAACTGTAGAAGCACAAATGAGAACCAAGAAAATGAAGTGAACTATTTAACACTTGAAATGCATCATGTGTGAATTAGTGCCTATTAAATTGGGCTGGGCACAGGCACGCCCTACTAGCAGGAGGAGCCAGACTTCGGGGCAGGCTGGCTAATTGTCTTCCCTGGTGTGGCAGCATTCTGCGAGAGGGACAGAATCTCATGCAGCCTGCACATGTCGCAGTGGAGTTTCCTCTTGTTATTAAACAGGCGGCAATGACAATTTTATTTTATTTAAGAGAGGAAAAACCCTTGGGCTGAGATTTAGAAGCCTTTATGAGGGCATGTGTGTGAGGTTACTGTTCTGTTTGGCTCAGCAGGGACAGTTTCTGCACCTCCCCTTGCTGCCTCCAGGGCAACTGGTGAGGCTTTTTCAAATTTCTCACTGGCTGTTATATTTGTAGGTAGGTGGGCGCTTTGGGACTCAGGTATGAACTGGCCTTTTGATTTTACACCAGCTTCCTTCCCCAACTGACATTCCTGAAGGATTTTTATTTGGCTGTTTCCTCCTTATGGACTACAATATTGCAACCTGCTCCTTGAAAGCATTGTCACTTATTCCAAGGAAGAGTGGCTGAATGTACAGTAAGCCACAGGTGCCCACTGCATCCTGCCTACATGGTACTCAGTTCTCTGTCCAGGTTTGTATTGGAGGTATTCGGCAGTGAACTGCATTTTCCTGTGATTTCTCTTTCCCAATTAGGTTGTAGCCCAGTTCCAATAATATATTAAGCCGAGAGCTTTTCTTGTTAATTTCCCCATAGAAAAGCTGTGGCAAAGCTACAGGGAGGCTGAACTTCGCCTAGGAGCAGTGCAGAGCTGTGCTGTTCTTCCTTTCAAGTCACCAGCTGCTCCCTTGGAGGGTAACTCTGGCATCTGTAAAGCCATGGGAGTGTAACAGGAAGGCGGAAACTTTGTAGCAGTATTAGTTAAGGGGGAAGTGTCTCTGGAGTTCACCTGATGAAGGAACTCCTGAAATTTTGTTACCCAATGGGTGGGTGCACAAAGGTGGTCTGACTTTCAGATTCAACTTCTGCATAAACCTCATTTCTGTCCTGTATGGATTGATGCACGTTGATGTCCTCACATGCACTAGTTTCATATCGTTATTGAGCTGTTCTCTGACAGACAGGCATCTGAGTCCTGCCAGGGCCTGCCAGCCCCAGGTTCATCTTTTTGGAAAAATCATTACTTTTGCTTGTACAGCCTTACATAGTTGAGCCATTCTTTGAACTTCAGTGCATTTTATTTTGCCTGTTATTTCGTAGACGTGTGTGATAAAATGAGAATGGTGCCATTGAGGCGCAGGGCTCCAAAGGTGCAGGGAACACTGGGAATCATTGAGCATCCCCCAAATGGCAAGTCATTTGTCTCAAATGGATGGACATTGGAATTAAGATGGTCGACTGGGTATTCAATTGTGAGGAAAGACAAAATTAAAGGGCACGTATGAACTACTGAAAATATGTTGTCAAAGGTGGTGTTTTAAAATAGTGTCATTAGAAATTTCATGATGTTCCTCTATATTTGGGATCAGACAACTCCCTCCCTCTTATAATATATAGATCTCTGTTTGGCCATCACACTTTTTACCCACCATACCCCAATATTATAGCTGTCCTGAGTTACAGAGCTGCTCTTTTAATTTGTTATCAGAATTTTATTTTTCTCATATTGGAGTCACAGATCTTATTAGCAGCCACAATCGGGATAAAATTGAGAAACTAATAGAAATGATGGTTTCCATCTGTTTTCCATCCTCCATCCTCTGTCCCTTTCTGGCCAGTCTTTACTCCATTCCCAGCTTCATTTTTCTCCATACTATGCATTCTTAGTAAACAATATACATATCACTTGTTGCTTATTGTCTGTCTGGTACCAGTAGAATAGCAGCTCTATAAGGGTAAGAAGTTTTGTCTATTCATTGCTCGAGACCAATGCTTCTCAATTTTTTTTCATTATCACTCTTTTAAAGAGACATTTTAGACATATTTTTCCTTATTGCCCCCTCCATGAAATTTTGATACCACCAATATACCATATATCTGTTTATGTACTATATGTACAAGGTCTGTCCAGAAGATAACCTGCCATGTAATATGAAAAATAGGCACATTTATTGGCAAAGATACAAGATACAAGAAACATTATACATAGGACAATGACGCCTCAGTCCCCTTCAAAGGAGACACCTTGGGACCTCGCACCGTTCTACCGGTTGCCATCAGTGGCCCCATTGCATTTTCCTGAATCTCACTGATCATTTGAAATCTCTTCCCTTTCAAAGGTGACTTTAGTTTTGGGAAAAGCCAAGAGTTGCAGGGTGCCAAATCTGGGCTGTAGGGGGCACCTGGGTGATTTGATGTTTTGCCAAAAAGTTCTTCATGAAACATGATACATGAGCAGATGCATTGTCGTGATGAAGCTGCCAATCACCAGTTGCCCATAGCTGTGGCCTTCTGATTCATCTGAGTAGTTTGCGCAGAGGAATGTTCAAGCTTAACACAAAGTGTGATGCAGATTCATTGCTTTACTCTCTGAGTCCTTTGGAATGTGATGGCCACACAGTACACATGCTCACTCAACAGTGTCTACCACTCCCACTGACTAGTACAGTGAAGTCGTCATTGTTCACACATGCATTCCAGTCCACTCTCCTTGGCTGCCACGTTACATTGATGTCATGCAAACTGTTTTCATTATACTAACAATGGCTGGACTTTTTTCGGACAGACCTCGTATATCTGTGCTCTATATGTGAAAAGAAATTTCTCCATCCTTCAAAAACCAGTTTTCAGCCCTTGAGCAGTGCTGCCCCTTTGAGGATGCACACTCTAGGCCTAGTGCCAACAAGGGTACCTGGAGCATAGCAGATGCCCAACAATAGTGTCCAAGTATCTATTCCTAAAATTTCATAGTTTTTATTTGTTTGTTTGTTTGTTGCTGTGGAGGCCAAAAAAAATGTGTAAAGGGAGTTGTAGCAAGTCCTCATTCTTTTTTTAAGAGTCTGTGGTCATCCAGAAGAGGGAATGCTTTAATTGAGGGTCTTATTTAAACCTATGGACAGTTATCCTTGATGAACAATGCCAAATCAAAAAAGCAATGCACAAATTTACTAAATGTTCTTAAATAGCTACTGGCATTAGCCTTTGTTCCCACTTAAGCAGTTGGTGCTGAAACTGACCCACTTGGCCACAGCTCCTCCAGTGGTGGCCTTACCCAAGTGGAGGTTTTTCCCAGGTACTCCAGAGCAGGGTGGGAACCACGCAGAAAAACTTTCACAAGTCATCTTAGTATGCCCTGGAGTTACCCAGGCATCTTGCATGTTTTCAGATCATTAGATAATCTGCGGCTTCTCTGTCCTTCCTGATGGCCTATGCATATGGCATGACAATAGCCAGCAATTTCTGTTGCATTAAATAAAACAAGAAAATTGGACTTCTGGCCAAGATGGAGGCATAGACAGCCACTCTGTGTCTCCCTCCACAACTAAGAAGGAATACAACTACCTCAAAACTAGAAACAACCAGAAGTTCCAGAAAAATCAAACTGCATGGAAGTCCAGCAGACAAAGATATAAAGAGAAGTACTCATCCAGACAGATAGAAGGGGCAGAGCTGGGGTGGAGAGGACGTGGTGTGGTGGCGGCAACAGCAGCAGGTCGGCGGAAAGCACAGTCACACACATTTTAAAAAGTCAGGAGGGACACCTGGGGAGCATTCCCAGCTCCTGACCAGACTGCGCAGCTCATGGTCCCAGCACCGGGAAAAATCAAGCCTCATTGCTTCTGACTGTGCAGACCAGTGGGGGTTGGGGTGGAGGCAGAATCTGCCAGTCTCTCAGCAGAGTCCGCTTGTTTAAAGGGCCCCCACGGTCCTAGAGCGTCTGCAGACACAACCACTCTGGGAACAATGACCAAGGCAGCAGCTAGAGAGGCACTAGTCCCATAGGGAAATGGGAGAAGTGCCTTGAAAAGGAGTGAGTTCTGAGCAGGCAGCATTGTTCCGTCTCAGATCCCTCACCGACATACAGCGCCACAACGTGGTGAAATGGGTCACCCTGTACTGATGAAAACCTAAGGCTCTGCCCCTTACAATGTGACAGGAGTGATAGATCTACTTGGGATGCAGAGGCAAACAAACACAGGAGCCTGTCAGAATGAGGAGACAGAGAAGAATGGCGCAAAAAGGGGAAGGGATCAAGGTTCCAGTGGGAGAACTGAGTGATGAGGAGATAGTGAACCTAACAGATGCAGAATTCAAAACACTGGTGATAAAGATGCCCACAGGCTTGACAGATATGCTTAAGTATGGCAAACACATAAGGGAAGAAGTGAAGGCTATGCTAACTAAGTGAAACAAAAGAAAATCCACACAAAACCAATGGTGACAGGAAAGAAACCGGGGTTCAAATCAATGATTTGGAACATAAGGAAGAAAAAACCAGTGAACCAGTGCAGAATGAGAAAGCAAGAATTGAAAAAAAATGAGGAAAACTTCGCAAATTTTAAGAAGGAGATGGATATACAGGTCTGGGAAGCATGGAGGGTCCCGGGTGAGCTGAACCCAGAGGGGACCACACCAGGACGCATCATGATTGAGTTACCAAAGGCGAAAGATAAGGACAGAATCCTGGGAGCAACAAGGAGAGAGGTGGAGAGTTGCCTACAGGGGGGTGCCTATAGGACTATCAGCTGATTTTTCAGAGGACACTTTGCAGGCAGGAAGGGACTGGCAAGCAGTATTCAATGTGATGAAAGGCAACCTGCAACCAGGATTACTCTATTCAGCAAAGCTATCATTTGGAACGGAACAGCAGATGAAATGCTTCCCAGACAAGGTGGAGCTAGAGGAGCTTATCATCACCAAGCTATTATTATATGAAATGTCAAAGGGACTTACTTAAGAAAAAGAAGATCAAAACTATGAACACTAAAATGACAACCAACTCATAACTATCAACAATTGAATCTAAAAAATAAAAACAAAATCCAACTAAGCAAACCAGAAAAGGAACAGAATCATAGGTATGGGGATCATTTTGGAGGGTTATCAGCTGGGAGGGGGGAGGGTGAGAAATGGGGAAATGGTGCAGGGACTAAGAAGCATAATTGGTACAAAATAGACAGGGGGAAGTTAAGAATAATATAGGAAAGGGTGAAGCCAAAGAACTACATGCATGACCCATGAACATGAACTAAGGGGGGTGGGATTGCTGGAGGGAAGGGGGATACTGGGCAGAGGGGAGCAAAGAGGAAAAAAAATTGGAACTATTGTAACAACATAATCAATGAAATATACTTAAAAAAAAAAAAGAAAATTGGAGACTTCATGCTTTGTGACGGGAATAGTAATAGAAGCAAGAAAATTGGTGTGGGCCCTTTAAGGTACCAGAGATCAGGGTGACCCTCTCAGACTAAGAGTCTAGCCAAGGCTCTCCCATCTTACAAACAGAGCACCTGAAGCCTCATGCAGCCATGGGTGCGGCTTTCCTTAAGATGCCTTGGGAGGATTCATTGTTATGTACATTCCCAGAAAGGGAAGCATTTGGTCATCATTTTAGATAGCCTTCTTTCTCCATAGAAATATTTCATATGCTAATTTCCATGAGGGAGAAGATTGACATTCACATGTACTTTTATACCAACAATTACAGAAAAAATAGGAATATTCATGTCAAAATGAATTTAATTACAGTCTAAGCAGATATCATAATGAATGGTTCTGATAGTCTGACCCTCTTGGCTATAATGATAATGTTAAGTTCCTAAATTTGGGATCTATTGTCATCTCAGCCATTGATTGAAAATGAAAAAGCTTTGAATTTTTAATTTGCTTTGTTGGGGCAGATTCCTTGGAAATGAGACCTAAGTGTGTCACATAATACTGCCTTGTAATTTTCATTTTGGTGGGTTTAGGGATGTTGTTACATGATCTCGAGCTTTGTCACAGCCAGATGCACCTGATAGTTTCTGGTATTGGCCTGAACTTTTATAACATGAAGCCACATACTCTTAATACTACAGGCATTCCTTGGAGATATGGTGGGTTTGGTTCCAGACCACCTCAATAAAGCTACTATCACAATAAGCATGTCACATGAATTCATTTGGTTTTCCAGGGCATGTAACAGTTATGTTATGTCTAAAAGAACTATGCCTTTATCTTAATTATAAAAAAAAGACTTGATTGCTAAAAAATGCAAACATCATCAGAGCCTGTTGCAAATACGGTGCCGATAAATTGCTTGATGCAGGGTTGCCACAAATCTTGTTTTGTAAAAAAATAAAGTGCAATACCTGTGAAGCACAACAAAAGGAGGTGTGCCTGTGTAACTGATTGGCCGTATTTCTTAGGATGGATGGAAGTTAAAAAGAGGGGTTTATTGGAAGGTGTTGAAATCAGACATTTAAAATTAAAATTTCCAAGGCAACAAGCTATTTGGAGGAACCTTATGGTGAAACCTTATTGCAACCGAATGCGTCTCCCTATATATGTTTCCACATAGGTATTTGGGATTTATATCCCAATATTTCTTCAAGCAAGGCATGCCTGTCAGGTAGGTGTTTCTGTTGGCCATGTCTCTGTGGCTCTTGTTTTACTGTGGTGGGGTGTTAAGTGAATCATTTTAAAGGAGAATAATTACAAAAATGCTTCAAAAACATAGATCTTAAGTCAAACATCTTAATAGACCAAGTTGGGCGAATTCATCACTTGAACTTCATTTGGATGTTACATTTTTCTGCTCTGGAACTGTCTTAGATGGTTGAGGAGTCAGCATCAAGACCAGCAGCGTTCACTTGCTTGCTCACTTATTTGCTCACACATTTACTTAGTGACTATTTGCTAAATGCCTACTGTGTGCTGGTCACTCTGCAAGGTGCTGGAGAGGCAGAGATGGATCAAACTCAGTCCCAGCCTTCAGTGTCCTCACAGTGGAATGGAGGCTGTCGCGTGGTCCAACAGTTACACTAGGAGACAGTAGAATTCACTAGATTTAGGTGTCAGCCCTGGGTGACCTTAGCCAAATGACTTATATCCTCTGTGACTTAATTTGTTCATTTTAAAAGTGGAGTTAAAAATAGTACCCATCTCACAGGGTTTCTCAAGGATTAAACAATCTAAATCCACACAATATATAATGCCTGGCACCTGGCAATGCCCTGAAGATGATGATCCATTTGATGAGATGCACAGACAGGTGCCACATCAAATGACTGCTAGTGCATACAGGGACATGCCACCAAGCAGGGCAGCTCAAGTGAAAGAGTCACTTGCATGCCTATAGAAAAAAGATGGAAGGGGCATTGTTCCTAGTGCTTACTGGAATAGTGCTTTTGGGGAATGAGGAGCTGTAAGTATGACGTGTAGTGTTTGATTTCATTCTTCACTGCTCTGGCTTTGCACCCCTCTTCTTCCTCCTGCCCCCCAGCATTAGCTTTGACTACTTTGCCCAGAAACATCAATGTGCAGTATCAAGAGGTGCAAAGGACCTCACCAAATGAGGACCTGGTATTCAGACTCTTCCAGAATCTGCTGCTGAAACAGACAGAAAGCAGGCTATGTTGCCCCAGGCTGGGACTCCAGAGCAAGGGAACCTTGAAGGCTATGCCTCTGTAAAGGCTGACTTTTCTCAGTGGCTTCTTCAAGACCCGCTCAGTGTTAGGAGGCAAAACAACTCTAAAAGATAGGACTAGCTGAACATCATCAAATAGAGATCTCATCCGGGGCTGAGGCCTCAGCTTCCTATGCTCTTAACACAGTTGAATGAATGAATGAATGAATGCTTTGATCTTGACAAGGTATAGAACATTTAGTAGAGGCACTGTGCCGGTTATTGTCCCCCACATCTGTGTGTGTTTCTGGTAATAAGGGATATTTCCTGATGGAATTTGACCTGGGATTTTGTTTGGCAGTATTTTGAGCTTCTATTCATTTGGAGAAGAAAAAGCAGGGTTCTTAATTGGTGCAATTTTACCTTCATGAATTTACAAATGTGATTCCTGGAATAATGAGCTCCTCTCCTAGAAAGAAACTTATTTGTAGAAATGTCAGTTCCTGGCTTGTTAGGCTCCTTGTAGTTATGCAGATACATGACTCTCCCTGGAGCAGGCCTGTAAGTTTGGGGATACTCTTCCGCTTTCCAGTCCCTGCTGTCCCCGATTAGCTCTGCCTCTCACTAGTAAGAGTTAACATTTAATGAAAGGACCTTTGAGAGGCCCACCGCCGGAACCCTGCTTACTTACCACTCTGCAAATAATTTCAGATGAGTGATTGTTTTTTATACTCCTGGCATCATTATTCCTGTTCACACAAAGAGCACAGTGTATTTGTGTAAACAGGCCACTGGACAAATTAATAAGGTGATGATAGCTTTTCCCAGGTGCCAATTTGTCAGAGTCATCTATTTTGGAGAGATTCCAGGTGAGCTTCCATGGAAGAAAGCTTTGTATCATATTGGTTCCTTGTGATATGCCGCCTTAAGATTCCCCTCACCCAGGATTCGCAAAGAAGGAGTGCCTCTGAGGGAACCCTGGATTTCCTGATGGCCCCACTTCTGCCCCCTCAGAGCTGCCTGGGCACTGCTTTCGATGGTCTTTCATCGCTATGTGCCTTCTCTGCCCAGGTGCCTGGCTGCTGTTTACTGTTCCTGACTTGTGGTGGTGCTGTCTGGGCTTCCCACCCCCACTTCTGATGAGGTGTCTAATGAGGGAGCCTCCTGGGCCAGCCTGAGACGCCTTGTCCTGTGTGCTTCAAGGGAAGGGGGAGAGTCTGGCTGGTTGCTGCAGAACTCCATTATCGGAGCTTGTTTCTGCTGTGTCCTGGGAATGGGATGGACAGTTCCTCCTTCTGATGTAGCTGAGTCACACAACTTGTTAAAGAGGAAGAAGACAATCAGGTCCCTCCATAAGGAGTTAAACAAGTTGCATTATTGTTCTTTTGTTTAATTCATGAGTTTTCTGGGACATCCAGTTCCAATATTCACTAGCTTGAAAAGAAGTTAATTTGTCAGATTTCCAAAGTGTTCATGTCCATCAGCAGCAAGCAGAAATGCTGTTCTGTAGTGGGCCTTTGGTCGGATGACTTGTACTATCTGAAAACCAGGTGTTAGGGCTAGACTTGGACAATCTCTTTCTGGATCTTGATGATGCTGTCCGCCGAGGTGTACCTCTTCTACTGTTTATCTCAGGTGTGTTAGAGAAGGTCCTGTCCTTTGCAGAGGGAGATCTCACCATCAGCCTGCTAGATTGGAAGTCACGAGACCAAGATGCTAGTTCCAGCTCATGCTAACATGCTGTGTTAGCTTAAACAAATCACGTCCTTCTGATAGGATTCAATTTTCAGGGCAAAGATGAAGGCAAAGGATCAGGTTTCATCTTGACCTCTGATTAGTTAGAAATGGACCTGTGGTCATAAGGCAGTTGGGAAAAATTCTGTGATTAATCAGCCATGTCTGCCATGGAAAGGAAAGGCTGAGGGGTGGCATCCCGGAGTCAGGTAATGTCAGAGCCCCTTCTACTTCTGATGTTCTCTCCATAGATAGCAGCTTCAGAGTGGTGGGACTGTCTGTGCAAGTGAGATGGCACAACACAGAGGCCAGGAGTGTGGTTGGAGCCACACGGACTGATTTCTTTCCCAGCTCTGCCACTTATTAGCTATGGTACCTTGAATAAGGTACTTATTAGGTCTAAGCTGCCATTTCCTCATCAGTAAAAGGAGAATGCTATAGTCCTTAACCTCATTAAGATATTACGAGGATTGAGTCGGACATTTTTAAGTGTTTTGCATAGTAGGTGATCAATAAAATGTGATTGGGCTATTGTTACTAATATAAGACGCATGGCTAGTACTTCCCCCAGTAAGAGTGGCCGACTGCCAGGCAGTCTTTATTTCTAAACTGTGGTGGATTTGCCCACATCATGGGTGTGGATGACAACTTCTGAGCAGTACAGAAGTGCCATGGCCAACCTTGGAAGGGAAATCTCATTTTTACATGGAGCATGTGAGCTAGAAGGGATCAGAGAGGTCATGTTTTTCATATGGGAACATAAACCCCAGATTTCCCACCCCCCAAGTGGGGAGGGTCTTGTCCTAGGTCACCGGGTGAGGGGGCAAGGTAGAGACCAAGTGAGTCCTGTCTTCAAACTCTATCCTGTCCTTGCTTTTGGTCTGTCTCTCTGCTGAGAGTTGCCCAGCTCCATGACTCCTGCAGAGAGAGGAGGAGGTGCCTCTGTGTGATGGGTGCTCACTTGGAGCTTTTACAGCCACTGGTTCTGGGGAACAATTTAAAGGGAAGCTACGTGCTGTTTTGTAGTCATTGAAAGCATATTTATTTATTCATTATGTTTGAGAAGAGCCTCCAGTACCGGAAAGAAATGCTCAGTCAACTGAGTTTTATTTTCATTGTAGGTTTGTCTTGATTCCCCATGGCTTTCTATAGGCCTTCAGGTCTTTTGTTTGTTCCAGTGCCAAGTCTCAAGTCTTTGGCAGAATGGCTCCTTCAGAATCTCGCCTTCTAACCCAGCTCCCTGCTCTTACGCCCCCAAACTCCTGCCTGAAGCCTATTTTAAAATCACACACCTGACCGTGTCATGCCTCTGCTTAAAACTTGTCTCCTTGTGGCCCGCTGCACCCTCCTCCACCACCTGTGACCCTGACACAGCCCCCCAAGCTGCATTCTCAAGGCGCTGGGCCTCTGCCCATGCCTTACTCTCCCCTTGGAGTGCCTGTTCCCCATTCCTTTTTTTTGTGATTTCCTATTTATCCTGAAAGACAGCCCAAACGTCACCTCTTTTAAGCCTTCGCCAGTGATGGTTTCACAAACCAGCCCCCCCCCCCATCCCCTCCAGGCAGAATTGGGTGGGATTTTGGTCTGTTCTAACTTTCATTGTGTACTTGTTTGTTTGGTTTTTTAAACTAATATATTGCATGATTCTTAAAGGAAATAATGTTATATTACTCAATTCTGTATCTGCTATCATTTGTGTCATGGCTGTCCTGGAGCAAGTATTTAATAAATGTCGAATGTTTAACTGAATGGACTATAATAGCTACTGCTGGCCAATCTACAAATGTCTCGTCTGACTATCTGGAGATCCTTGTGTGGTTGTGACAATTAGCATCTCCTTTTGAGAACAATGAGGCCAGACATTATAATAAGTTGTCTACAGGGCACTGCTAGTAAGTGATAGAGTAAGGATTTGAATGCAGGGTGTGAGAGTTCGGATCCCCTACTCCTTATTTTATGCTCAAAGAAAGTCACAATTGGTGACCAATCTTTGTCCAAGATGATCTTCAACTGCCAAACGTATGGCCCATTCTCCTCACCTGTTGGAGTCTGTCCTGTGATGTAGGGTTGCCTTAGGTGCCCCATTCCCCTGCTGTGCCTTGGATTGCCCTGCGCTCCCTGCCTACTCCAGAAATCACTGGATAGGGAACATTTTGTGCTGAGTAATCTTCTCATTGTGTATTTCAGTGTGCCCCCCGGGTCATCTGCTCCTGTAAGAAGAGAGGGGCCACATTTTGAATTTGAACATAGATTAAGCCCCTTCTCCCCCACTTTTCACCTTGGGCCAGCTGCTGACCTCTTTATTTTGCAGCTGTTCTATTTCTGAACTAGGGAGTTATGTGTTCCCAAAAACTTGTAGCTAGCCTCGTGTCTGAGGTTTCACCTCCCAAATGAGCCCTCATGTATCAGATCAGAAAGGCACAGATACCCCAAAGGTTCTTTGTTTCCAGATCTGCAAAATTTGACTAACCCAGAGCCTGATAGAACTTTCCACTACAAACGCTCCATGGTGAGAGGATCATGAGCCACATGGCTGGGAGGTTTAGCGGTGTGACCTGAAGCAGTTGTCCACAGACCCTAAATTTCTTTGAAGTCTTAGGTTTCATCTTAAAAAATTCATACACATTTTGACTTCTGTTTCTTAATATGTCTGTCTTTATTCTGGTATGAAAATGTGTAAAATTACCACCCGCTAAAATTTACATTCCAGGAAGTGCTCTAGTTTTCATTGCACACTGGATGTGGCTGCGCTCTGGCTTCCCCTCTCGGGCCCAGGAGCTTGGCTGGTGTGAGTCTCTTCTTGGTGAGTGGGGGAGTCTGATCTCAGGGGGCCTGCAGAGAATGGTCCTCCTGTGGCTGGATCAAAGGCCTGACCTTGGTGAGGGCAAGGTTCCAAAGAGGACGAGGCTGCAGAGAAGACAATTACCTCTTTGCCCAGAGTGGAACCAGACATTTGACAATAGATGGAAGGAATACAAGTCTTCAATAGGTCCTAGGTGAAAAAGCCTATGCAAACCTTGGTTCTTGGCACATAATGAATGTTTGAAGATGTTGTTTTCTCTCATTGAGATTACAGACCCTGTCCCCAACCCGCTCCTCCCCGCCCCAGCTCATATGCATTCAGTTCCTCCAGTGGGCAAGGCTTTATCTTCCAGCTGCATGAGTCATAGTGCTTGTTAATGCTTAGTACATGGTATTCCTTTGGTCTGCACCTAATTAAGGAATAAATATTTATTTTTCCCTTGGAATGGAAACATTGAGTTTTATTTTTTAAACTGGAGAAGGACTTGCTAATTAAAACATATATTTGCGTTGGAATGGAATATTTCTACAACATAATGATTATAATTTAATATGCTGTGAATTCTGCCTCACATCATCTCTTATTCAGATACTGACTTTCTTCAAAATTCAGCTCAAGCTCTGACTGGTGTGGCTCAGTGGGTTAAGTGTCCTCCTGCAAACTGAAGGGTCACCAGTTCAATTCCCAGCCGGGGCCCGTGCCTAGGTTGCGGGACAAGTCCCTGGTTGGGGTACACAAGAAACAGGTCGATGTTTCTCTTGTGCATTGATGTTTCTCTCCCTGTTTTTCTCCCTCCCTCCCCCTTTCTCTAAAAGAAAAATATAAAATCTTTAAAAAAAATTCAGCTCAAGTACAGTTTTCTCCTCAGGCCCCAATAACCTCTCCCTCCACCGCCATTCGCCCTTATCATTGGTGTCCTGAACCTGCATTCAGTTTGAGGTATTGATTTTGTTGACCTTTTTATGCCTTTCTCTTATTATTTGTCCTAACTGGTTTGAGGGTGTAGACCACAGACAACTGTATACATGCTCTATCAGTCATCGGATGCTTTGTTGTTGTGGAGTGATTGCAATGTGCTAAAAGTGTGCCAGACTCTGGGGAAATGGTGAACCAGATAAGCATGACCCCTTTGTCCTGAATAAGGAAGCCATTGCCCCTCTGAAGGCACTTCAAAAGTGACATAACTTTCTGGTGTCTAAGTGGTTCCATGGTGGTAGCATTCATTGGAGAAGGGCTCTGGGTCTGATCTAGACAAACTTGAGTTGGAATTCAGCTCCAGCACTGTGACCTTAGTCAACTTATTTCTCCTCTCTGAGCTTGAGGTTTTTTTCCTTTGTAAAACAGGAATAAAAATAATGCCCCTTTCATAGGTTAGGGAGATTAATTGAGATTACATAGTCCCTGGTTCATAGCAGTAAGAAATAGTAATTTTAAACTGTTCCCTGTCACATAGATTTCTAGGTGGACAGCATGCTAAGTATTGGGGTATTCACGCCCATGGCAGCAAAGCTCCTGGCCTGTAAAGACTTCTGGTCTCGGTTTCCTAGAACTGGTTTAAATTGAATGTAGACACATGTGAATGCACATTATATTATAAAAGGTACTATTACATCAAATAGGTGGCTGTTTGACAGCGCATTCTGTTGGTACTGTTCTTGCTTTAGGAATAGAATGAGTTCAAATGACAGCTCAAGGATAACACCCGGGTCTGGGACACTGCTGCGTCCAGCAGCAGTGCCAGTCAGGAGGAAGGTCAACCACAGCAATACCCGCTCTCCAAGGTGTGTGCCACACCCGCTCCCGGAGCCTTGCCGGGACTCCAGGAAGCAGGCACCGCTACCCCCTTGCACAGATGGGGTGCCCGGGCCCATCAAGATTACTGACTTAGTGGAGGACGTGTGGTCCGTGGGTGGCGAGGTAGGGCCTAGACCCTGGTCTCCTGCTTCTTAATCTGGCCCTCTCCTGAGTCTCGTGCTTGGGATCGTATTCAGGGTCTAGAGTCAGACACCAGCCTCGTCACCCAGTGGTGTGACGGAAGTTGAGCTTTAGTTTTCTCTTCCATAAAATGGGAAGTAGCACCTACTGGATGGAGGTTTGATGGAGATGAAATGAGAGAATGTAATTGCTGTGTGCAGAGCTTGGCTCGTAAGCCTGCTGCCATCAGTATGGTCACGTGGGGAATCTGTGGGACCAGCTGGGTGGGAAGCCTGTTTCTGCAACTTGTGTGACCTCAGGTTAGTTACTTATCTTTGCCAGGACTCAGTGTCCTCATGAGTGAAGTGGGACAGTCCTAATTAGCACACATGTTCCGAGTAGCAAGTGCTCAGGAAGGGCTAGTGGCCACCGAGGTGGCGGTGACCTGATGATTTTGCTCTGCCTCTCTGTCCTTTCCCCCTTACCTAGAATGGAACCCATGCCTGTGTGCCTCAGGCTTGTATGCTTTGTGATCTCTAGCTGCTGCCTCAGCCGGCTCCTGCCTTCCTGAAAGGACCCACAGTGAGTGCAGAGGCTGCTTCAGTGCATCGAAACCAGGGCTTACCACCTTGATCCCGTCAGACCCGGCTCCGCACTCATTTCTGATGGCAGCAGCTGGCGTCTGGCAGGTCAGAGGAAGAGCCTGGGCTGTGGGTGCCTCCCTCCCTGCATCCTTGCCTCCTTAAACACACAGCACAGTGTCCTGACCACCCTAGCCCTGGCAGCTGTTATCTGTGTGTGGGGAGCTGAACCTCTGACCTGGCAACACACAAAGCGCACAGTCAGGAGATTTTGAGAATGCAGCTGACAGGGCTAAGACTCCTTGCCCTGGCCCAGGACTCCTTGTCAGTCATGGATTAAACAGGGAAGCACCCGGGCTCCCCAACTGACCAAGAGAATATTGTTAACCAGGCACCATGCAAGCTGGTCAGGTCAAGGCTGATGGGAAATTCCTGCTTCCTGATCTACCACTGCTGAATCCACAGTGCCCGGCACAAAGTATATGTTCAATGTGTATTCGCTGAGTGAAGAAGAAATTTAATCCTAGGACTGTGGTTCCAAGGGGTGCTAAGAAGTCACATCATCATCATTATGTTAGCAACAATGTATGGCATACTTATATGCCAGGCACGGTGCTCCACACTTTCTGGGAATCCTCACTGAATCTTAGCAACACCCATATTGAGGTAGGTGCCCTTCTTTACACTGTGGGACCTGAACCTTAGATGCTTAGTGACTTGCACAAGGTCACACCACTAAGAGGTTGCTGAGGTGGAAGTCTGAGATGTATTTAACTTTGAAGATCTTGCTCTTCACTGTTACGCTAAAATGTGACCCAGGGTTCATGGGAATTCAGGTGTGCGGTTGTACTCCCTTCTCTGGGCCTCAGTTTCCTCACCTTTAAAGTAATTGCACTAGAGTGGGGGCTTGGAAGGTCCCTTCCAGAGCTGTCATGCTTGGTCTGCTCTCTCTGTGGTCATCAGGTGTGCCTCAGGCTGAGCGCCAAGCCAAGCTGGTCTCCCTGCTGCTGCTGCTGTTCTGGCTGCTGGGGGTGAGGAGACCTGTGCTTCATCTTGCTTTGGCTCATTGGTGAGGATCATAGCTAACTGGCGTGTGGACAGACTTCAAAGGCGGAAGGAACAGCCTTAGCAGTGAGCCTATACACTCCAGCTGTGACATGCAAGCCAAGCTTATTGGCAGTTCTGGGTCTAGATGTCTCTCTTTCCTCATGGGCATAAAACAGGCCTGGGGAGATAGAAATAAGTCACTTAGAAGGTGGACACTGTAACGTGGGACCCCAAGCAAACCCCTGCACCTTGGCTGCCTCGCCCCTGGGACATGAACGCTCTGGGACTCTCAGTGATGACATATTGTAAGGTTTACTTGACTTCTCCAGATGCCCCCAGTCCCAGACTGGGTGCCCAACCTGGATTATTAGTGTCTTTTGTTCTACGTTCTCCCTCATACCTCCCTGAATTAAGAAACAAAGTTCCTAGGAGGCTCTTAAAAACATAATGTCATGACTCTTAAACAAAACTGATTATTTGGAAGCATTTAAGAAACAAGTGCACGTGGCTCGGTCTTAATTCTCCAAAGTCTGAGATGTGATGTTGCTTTGAGAGTCCCCTAGTTAGCTTACTCAGTTCAAGCCCAGGAATTAACGGAAAGCTTGGAACTCTGTGCTTCGTTAGACAATCCCACTTTCAGCATTCCCCTGAGATGAGTTCATATAAAACTTGGCCCAATGTGTGTGTGTGTACACATGTATTTATGTGTGAAAGAAGGGAAGTTCTCAGAACGTAGAATGTAGTTGAAAATCACCTAACTAATTTTATACAACTGATATCTCCCATCCCTTTGCTTAATTGTCCTATAGAACGGGGTGAAAACATCACCCTAACATTCTATAGAATTGGAAATGCCTGGCGAAAATGGCCTACCTGGGATCATATATTTGGTTCCAAGCTCTTTCAGTTCCTGGCTTTGGAACAAAAAAGAAAAAATCAATATCAAATCTAGTTATGTTGGCAAATAGACAAGTTTGAAAAGGCTACAGGAGAACTTCTAAAGCAGTAGTATAGATTTATTACATTTACCATTTGGAAGACTTCACAGCTCCCTGAATTTCTTGTGGTTTTATATTTCTGTACAAAGCGTATTGTATGCATCTTTTCAAACTTGATCCCAGTAACCATATGCTAATTGACTGTTGGAATCAATTTTCTACCTTCTCCTCTCACATAACTTTCCTGGCCCTGCTCCAGCTGCAGGGCTGGGTTCCTGTTTTGTATCTGATTTGACTGACACTGGACTGAACTCTCGGGGGGCCGTAATGGGAGCAAAGCAATATGTGGTTAGTCTGATCCAATCAAGGCCAGTGCCTTCTCATCTGTCTCATAGGCCACTCTTGCAGTTCTTGGCTCCACAAATTATTATGAAAATGGTTTCACATTTGCTGCCAGTGGTAATGTTGCCTGCTTCCAACTTTGGGAAGAATATTTACAGTGTTTCTATCAGTTTGAGTCATATCGGAGCAAAATCAAAGTACCTCTGTATCTACTTACGTTTAGAAGCAATTCATTTAGAGCGTGTGGGTCAGGCGACGCTAGCTCTGATGTGGCCTGGTTATTTAGGGCTTTGGCAGCCCTAATAGCTTTGAATTACCTAATGGAAAATGTATTTTGGAAATAGGAAACAGTAAACACTCAGTGCGGAGTAATTCTTACCATGGTGTGGGAATTGATATTGAAAGAAAGAAAAAGTTGTTGCTGCCACATTGAGGAGGCTACATATGGGATTTTTTTTTAAGCTGGCTCATCATGTTAAAGGCAGGAAATAACATTTATTGAATGTGCTCTTCAAATTCTCACAGTAACCCTTTGAAACAGGTATTATTATCCCAGATTTGTTAATAAGGAAATGGAAGTGGAAGGGGTTAGGAAACTAGCCGATGGGTGGTCACTGCATCTGGAAGCCAGGCAGCTGGGCTTCCTGCTCCGGTCGCGCTGCCGCCACTCCACTCCCTGTGCTCCTTTCTCACCCCGCACGTAGCACTCTGTGTAGTTCTGTTTCCTGTTTCAGGGAAGCAGAAACAAGCAGGCACTTGTTTTTTCTTTTACTTTTTAAAATTAAACTTATTGGGATAACATTGGTTAATAACGTTACATAAGTTTCAGGTGTACTTGATAATACGACATCTGTTTACTGTGTGCTCACCACCCGAAGTCTAGTCTCCTTCCGGCCCCATTTATTTGACCCCCTTTACCCTCTTTGTCCTCTCCTACCCCCTTTCTCTTTCCGTAATCCTTCTCAGGCTTCATCTCTGCAACTATAAAAATGGAGACAGTGTCCTGCTTCCCTTGGCTGTTCATATTAGTGGCACTGGGATAGGACAAAATGATTAGCATGGGCAGGCCCATAGAGTGACCTGTTCTGCCAGCACCAAGGAGGTTCCTGTCACTGCCCACCCTATTTGCTCTCTCCTTTTGCCTTAAAAGAGGGGGAAAATGTTTTTCTGTTTAAGAGAGAAACTAAACCAGTCAACATAATCGGGGGCAAAGAAAAGGCATTTAGATGAGGGGTGGATGAGGGATTTGGAGGTGGGGGGATGCATGTAGCAAGGCTGGCTCTTCTGGGGGTTGTGAGGGGAAGGATGGGAAAGGAAGGGAATTGTGACCAATGTTGGCAGGGACTATATATGCCGACCCTTTTAAAATGCCTTGCAGAGACATTAAAGGATAGAGTTCCTTCCTTTACTTTTCTTTCTTTCTTTCTTTCTTTTTTTTTTTTTTTAATGTTAAACGAATAAGCTGTGCTCTGATTTAAAACCCTGTAGGATTTGGAACTCATAGGGTGTGATAATAATTAAAGATAATACTCACAGTGGTAAATCACAGAAACTGCAGTCAGTGTTTAGGGAGCGCATGCTGAGCAGGCCCAGCGCTGAGGCCTTTACCTGCATTACTCCTTTGAATCTTCAGCCCAAGAAGCATCTAGCACAGGCCCCGCACATCTCATGTGCTCAGTGATGCTCATTCCTGACACCTTTCCTCTGTCCCTCAGTCACAGCACAGGCTAGCCACCTCCTCCTCTGCTCCTGCTCCTGCTGCAGGCTGTCCTTACCTCGGCACCTTGGGGGTGCCCCATTTACCGTGTCGCACTGGGTAGAAGTAAAGCCAATGCACACCCCGGCCAGCCTGCAGCGATGTGCTATAATGGAAGCATGAACCTCTTGCCTGACAGGTAAAAAGAGTTTGATTGAAAAGATCATGAAGGAAATAAATGTGCATCTGCAAATCATTTATTCACCCATTCACCACCCCTCATATGTAATAGTAAATCAGGAGACCGTCAGTGCTGGTATTTTTGCTTCCATGGTAGACCAACCCCATTGGAAAGGCTCTCACAGAGTCACGTAGCGAGACTGCTCCAGGCGTGTGGGTGCCCTTCATGTGCACTGTGGGTCATCAGTGACCCCCACAGAGTGACAGCTGTGCTGGCCTGTGACAGGCATGGAAGGGACTCATTGACAGGACATTCAGAGTCCCCAAGCTGAATGCCAGGGAACCTGGATGAGAGAAGAGTATGAGACCTGAAACTGGATCCGAGGAAGTCTGTGTCACCTAGGACAAAGGACTATCCTTTGAAAAATAGATATGTTCAGCAATAACATCCATGCTCTCACACCCCTGATAGCTGCTGAGGTTGTGTTTAGCACGTGGCTTCCAGGGTCCCCTAGCTGGTTCGTGCTTGGGCACCCCTTTGGCAAGAACCTCTGCTTCTCAGTTTCCTCACTTGTGAAATGGGGTTAATTGTCCTATAGTTATGGGACACTTGAGGGTTAAATAAAACAACCCAAGTATATTCCATAAGATGTTTCCTGGCATGTGGTAATGCTTAATACATGTCAGCTGTGATGATATTTACATGAAGGTTCTCCTGCTTACATTAATTATGCTGGTTGTGACATATTAAAAATGACTTTAATTTGTAGAATTATATTAGCATTTCCTAAATACATCTGTTAACTGATATCTCGTGACAACCCTAAGAGGCAGTTGGTAACACAGCTGAGGAAGCAGAGACCCAGAAGGGCAAGTCCCTTGCTCCTCGTGCCCCTCTGCTGCGCAGCCGGGCCGGGATTCCTCTGCATGGCTGCCCAGCTTCTCCCACTGATGCGCACCTCTCCAGAATAACTTCCCCGTGTTGGGCTTTTTCTGAGAGAGGGACTCTGATCTGTCCTTCGGTGTGCTTGGCGGGCTCATGCCGTTGAGAAGCCCTTGGGAGCCGTGTTGGGAACACGGCATGGGTCGTCGGTGGGGCCGGCGCAGCCACGTGCAGGACCTCTGAGGCCACTGACAGGCTCTGGGTTTGTGTTCTCAGGAGCCCCTCCCAGTAGCCTGACTACAGTGTGCTCGTACTTGGGGGTTCTTCTTGGCCTCTTAGAATCTAGCCCGGTCTGGCTGGATCGGATGTTCATTGGGGTTTTTGAACAGCACTAGTGGCTCTTCTAGAGGAATTGGAAAGGGTGATACCTACTGAATCTTGCTTTTCCAGTTCCTGTGCCGCAGGATAATGTTAGGGTCCTGTGTATTTTCAGGTCCGCCTTCCTGGGTCCTCATCCCAGCTTTGCCATTTGTAGATCATTTGAGCTTGGGCATTGTGCACTGACCTCTTTTGGCATCTTAACATTCTCATCCACTCATGGGAGGTGGCGATAGTACATCTCATTGGGCTCTGGTGAGCCCTGGGTGAGTTAACGCATGCGGAGTGCTTAGGACAGTGCCAAGCACAACTCAGCGGTTTGTAAAGCTTAGTGCATTGTTCATTTTTCTCTTACTTAACTCTTTCTCCTTCCAGAGGCCAGCCTAGGCCAGCCTGGCACAGGAACGGCTTAGTCTGTGCCTGCTGAGCAAGGGAGCAGGTGTCAGCAATGGCTGTGACTTGCCTGTGCATCTCCTCTAAAACTGAGGCCAGGAAGGCAGGTGTCGGGATCTAAGGACCCTGGAACTTGCAGTCACAGCCACAGGGAGAGCCGCTGGGTCCCAGTCATGGAGCTGTAGATGAAAGCCACCTGCCGGGTTGTGGATTCTTGTCAGTCATGTCCTGTGAACATTGACTGGTCCCTTGTTGAATGCTCTCAGGGATGGGAGCCTCATTTCTGATGGGGCAGGCAGCTTTTTTGAGACAAGGATGTGTCTTCCTTTCACTGAGATGTGTCGACTGCCTCATAACTTCTACTCATGCAGAATAAAGTCCAAATCTCTCTTTGCTCCATGACAACACCTAAACAATTCATTCTTTTCCAAGTTCCTACTATGTGCCAGATACTGTGCTAAGTACAGACAGTGAATGAAGGAGGGATTGCCCCATTGCTCTTATGAAGCCTACAGTCTAGTGGAGAGACACAGGTAAACCAGCAAAAGTGGCATTTAAATGGAGAAAACTATTGTAAAGAGATGAACGGGGTACCATGGCTGGGAATAAAGCATTGTTTTTGGAGTTGTTGAGATTCTCACTTCTTGAGGAGGAAATATGTCAGCTGTATCTTGATGACAGGGAGGGAGCCAGCCAAGCAAAGGATGAGGGAGTTGCCTGTCTTACAGAGGAAACAACCTATGCATGGGCCCAGGGGTGGGAACAGCTGAGCACATTTGAGGAACAGAGGTGGTGCTCCTAGAGTGTGCTGTGGGGACAGTACCTGGATGTCCCTTCCCAGAGGGGCTGGCAGAGGCCTGCTTGGGATTTGGACTTAACTCCCAAGGCAATCGGAAGGCATCAAAGGTTTTAAGCAGACATGTCTGACTGCTGGATGAAGCCTGGATTTGGTGGGGCTAGAGAGTGACATAGGAGAAGAAGCGGGGAGACTCTTTGCAAAGCTAGCTGCAAAGTTGCTGGTGAGCGGATGGGTGACAGTCTGGGGTGGAGTGCTGGCAGTGCAAGTGGAGGGGAGAGGGGATTTGAGAAAATGTTTTTTTGTTTTTTTTAAAGGGGCATAGTTTTAGCTGCTGATGCACCTTTTTTACCTGTAAAAGTTTTTTTTTTTTTAAATAGATTTTATTTATTTTTAGAGAGAGGGGAAGGGGGGGAGAAAGAGAGGGAGAGAAACATCAATGTGTGGTTGCCTCTTGGGCACCCTCAACTGGGGGCCTGGCCTGCAACCCAGGCTTGTGCCCTGACTGGGATTCCAACTGGTGACCCTTTGGTTTGCAGGCTGGCACTCAGTCCACTAAGCCACACCAGCCAGGGTGAGAAAATGTTTTAAAAGTAGAATCCCTGGTACAGAGTAATGGGTTGAACAGAAGGGACAAAGGGGAAGAGGTGAAGTTAAGGATGGCTCCTAGAATCCTACCTTGACCACCTTGACCACAAGGTGCGGAATGGTACCATTTATTGGTGACTTGGAACCCAGTCAGTCTGGTTCCCTTTCGTCAGTCTGCTGCCTCGTTTCCCTATCAGAGCTGAACTACTGCTGGTGGAACAGTGTTTTCACGCAGGCTCAGTGTGTGGGTGCACACGAGTCTGTTTTATTTGATCAAGTTTACAGAAGTCTCCCCTATTTTGAAAACTGTTATGCAACTGGATAAACATTAAGAATAGTAAGAATACAATTAAAAGTAATATCAGCTTCTAATGTTTATCAAGCCAGTGCCGAAGGCATGGTAGGCATGATATTAATTGATGCCTTATTACAAATCAAGTGCTAGTGGTAATGATTTCCATTTTACAGAGGAGCAAACCTCTGTTGATTAACCAACCCACCACCACCTAACAGATACATAATATGAAATTGAAATCCAGATCTGTCAGAATTCAGAGCCTAAGCTCTTACCCATTAGCCAGAGCTATTCCACACGTTACCAGCATTCCATGTTTCAGAAGAATTTTACTCCCTCTCTCCTCCCCCCCACACTTTAGAAGCAGCAGCACATCATTAATCCTCATTCCCTAAGAGGGATTTTCCATAATGTCCCTCCAATCAGCCTGATTAATTCCCGAAGGAAAGACAGTTATGCAAGAGTGACATGCTCCAGATCTACATAGTTTCTTGTTTACATGTGCAGCATTAAAAGCATCTTATAAATCAAAGTTGTAAGCCAGGTAGAGTAAATAATTTTTGTTGATGAATTGGTAAGATACTTTAAATTCATTTAAGCAGCATCATATGCAAAATTCTTAAGGATTAGAGAGACAGATTGATTTTCTCATTTAGCTAAAGCGTGCATTACCCTTCAGGTAAACATGGTAATGTCATTCTAAGGAAATAAAGGTAAATAGCAGTAATGATAAGGAAATCATACACTGAACATCAGTAATTAGCAGCAGCTCGTGGACTTCCTTAGGGAGGTAATGATAAGATGCTCAGGCCTGGAATACGTTCATTGCCCTTTTTACTTCAAGAGTAGGTCTCATGCCTTTAGTTTTGACACCTTGATTTTGAGAACTATTCTCATCCCAAATGTAGTGATACTGAAGCCATCATTGAAGGTACCAGATTAGGCAGCCCTGTCTTCCATCATGAGGCTGAGCCATCATTTTTGAGTGAGAGGCATTCAGTCATCCTTTGACTGTCAATGGACATGCCCAGGAAAGTGTTCAAAGTTTATCAGCCATGTCCACAGTGTCAGTTACCAAGCTTAGGGCATTAAAAGACAGAATGTCATCAGTTATTTCTTAAACCAAGGTAATCATGAGCCTAAATGAAGTTTCATTAAGGGTAATGCACTCATTAGGCATAAAATGGCTTGAAAAAGCTTAACTACCATCGTGTCTTAGAATAACTCAAACCTTGGCTAAGATGGTTGACTTTCACCCTTGTGCAACAAGCAATCAGCATTTAATTAGTGGAGCACTTTGATTTGTTGATTAGAGCACATCCAGAATATGGATTACGTTCCCCAAGCAATGTGTTCAGCTCAGCCAATGCTTTTCTGAAGCTACTTGTCCAGCGAGTTTCAAAGGCTCACAGTGAATATGCATGTTAGCTATTATTTATAGAATAACTTTTCTATTCCCATCCTTAGCCTTTACAGAGTTATTTTTGAGTTTACTGTGACCTGATTTTTAAATCCAGGAAAGAATGCTTTGCTGTTATTTTCCTTTTCAGAATCGGAGCTCCTCCAATGAAGGAGCCGTCTCAGCCTGTGAACATCTAGCTCATTTACAAATGGAATAAAGCCTCTAAATACTGTCCTACACAATTTTTACCCATTTCTTCTCCTGGCAGCATCTACAGATGCTGGGAACACCAAGAAATTGATATGTCACCTGCATTTGTGTATGTATATCCTTGTGTACATCTGTATCAGCATGCATAAAAGCTGGTCTCAAGTGTAGCCGAAAACCAGCTTGTCCTGAGCTTTAGCTTTGCTGGTTTGCCATATTGCAGGATGCCTTCTGGTTTTCCCTTTTATTTGTATTACAAGAAGAACATATTTTTTTTAAATTAGGTATATTTACATTACAAGCGTTTGGTCTGGATGATGGACGACCAGACAACCATACCATCTCCCACTGTTGCTTTCTTCATTTCATTTTCTCCTTTTCCTCATGCTGTTCCTTGCTTTTCTTGTGTTGGGGTTGGAAATCCTGAGAATTTGCTGCAGCTAGAAGAGTCTGGACTGTCATTATAGGCTCAGTCATAAGAATGGGATCAGGCTGATCTGGAAATGATTGCATCCAGTGACTCAGAGCCTTGTTCTGCCCACATGATTGGCAGCATGTTGTGCCTGGAAGCCTTGAGCGTCCCTGTACGGTGAAGTGTTCAGGCGTAGACTGAAGCTACTGGGCAGGGAGCCGAGGCTTGGGAGCCATGTCTGGGCCTCAGCAGGGTTGTGGGTTGTGTGGCTTGCTGAAATTCAATTTCAATCTATACATAAGTCACCTGGGTTTCTCTTTTTATGTTCCCCTCCATGGAATGGGACTGGCTCTATTTCTAATATAGATTCTTTAGAGCTGAAGGAGAGTTGGTTATGAAAATGAAAAAAGAGAGGTAGTACATATTATGCACTGTAGTCTTTGTCCAAATTAGGATTAGCCTTTCTCATTGGGGTACAGAATTACCTTTTGTTTTCTTTCCATTTTCTGGGGAAAAGCTATATTGCCTCACTTGTTCAAATGAAGTGTGCACGAGATATTTTCAAATGTTAACATTGGAATTGGCACCGGGGCCTAGATTACATCCCAAATGTGACATCTCTGAGACTTAGTTAATAAGGTTCTGTTTATATTAGCAGGGAGAATATTAAAATTCTCCCCTAAACAGCTTGAAATGTTACAGTGGCTTATTTCTGAGGCATAATGGGAATGAAGAAAATTATTAATGTAGAAACAGCTAGGTGGAGCGGTCTTCCTCCCCCCTTAGAATTAGGCGATGAGAAGGGGCATTTGTGAAATTGACGAAATGCTCTTTGGGGGGTGCTTATTAAAATCTTAACATCATCCCAGAGTTTTGTAGTGAATTCATTATCAGTTGTAATCCTATTAGGCCTGTTTTGTTTTCCAATCAGCATTCTATCCATGGGGCCGCTCTGTGTGCATCCTGTTATTTTGCTGGTCCAGTCCTTCTGCTCTCTTTTGTTCTGATGAATTAATTTCCCTCCTTTCCTGTCAATCAGATCTTTCACTTGCTGTCTCATTCAGGGTTGGGCATTGTCTTACTGATGGCTTTTCCCTTTCGAGGCCATCACAAGAGCACTGTTGCCTTGATGTCTACATTGTTCCTTTTATTGACCCCCCCTGCCAAAGAGAGCTATAGTGGCTAACTTGTC
This sequence comes from Furipterus horrens, assembly GCF_987537825.1. NCBI lineage: Eukaryota > Metazoa > Chordata > Mammalia > Chiroptera > Furipteridae > Furipterus > Furipterus horrens. Next base: position 76,459,930 of record NW_028327180.1, read on the forward strand.
CACTGCATTGTAAAACAGGGCAGGCCTTACTAAATAGATCCGATTTCTATTCATAGTGTCACCATCTTCACCCTTCAATTCATATTGACAGTGTTATAAACAGAGGCCTCCTTATGGAAATAGTTACGGTTCCAATTCCAACCCGGGGAGGCTATCTAACTACTCTAAGCCACTGCTTTCTTGTTTATAAATGAAGGATTTGTTTGTCCATCCATCTATGAATCTATTCATTCAGTAAGTAGCTAAGTACCTATTATGTGCCAAACATTGTTCTTGTGCTAGAGATATGACAGTAAACAGACAAAAATCCCTGCCTCTGTGGAGTCTGGTTTCTGGTGAGGGAGATAGTCAACAGTCAAGTAAAAAAAAACCTATAGAGTTTTAGTATAAGTGCTAAAGGAAAAATAATAAGCCAGGGAAGAAGGACTATAAAGTAGGGAGTTGATATTTATTTTGGGGAATTGACCTTTAAGATAGGGCCAGGGAAGGCTCACTGAGAAAAGACCAGATGGAAGTGAGGAGTCACAAGAAAGGACCATCTGGGAGATGGAGCAGCAGGCCCAGAGGCCCAAAGGTGGGGTGTTCCTGGCTTGTCTGAAGAATTGCGGGGATGTTTGGAGGGGAGAACACAGGGGGAAGAATATTAAGAAATGATAACAGGGAAGTGATGGGCCATTCAGACATAGTAAGGACTTCAACTTTACTCTGAACAGGATCAAGAGGAGACAACTGAGAAGACTCATTCTGGCATAGGCTAGTGGTTCTGGTGGCGTGGGCCAGAATGGTGGTGGTGATGGCCGTAAGGTGCAATTGAGCCCTGGCTGTATTTTGGTGGATTTGCTGGTGGATTCTGATGGGGGGAAAATGCGAGAGGTGCTGTTTTGCCAGGGGAAGGACAGGAGTTCACTCTGGGACGTGTTAGAGGTTCAGCTGTTGATTGTTGAGTATATTGGTCTGTCAGGGGAGGGACCCAAGTTGGACGTGTAAAAGTTCTGAGAGTCATCAGCTTGTACGTGGCATTTGCAACCATCAGATCAGGGGAGATCACTTTGGGGGTGAGTGCAGGTAGGAAAGCGAAGAGGTCTGGTGACTGAGACCAGTGGCTCACGTCTCCAACAATGTGTCTGTTGCTGTATCAAGAACGTCACATGATTAACTCATTTAACTTTCACAACTAGGCTATAAACTGGGAAATACAATATCATCTCCATTTCATGGGTGTGGAGACTAAACTCTGGGACGTTAAGGAGCTTGCCCAAGGCCAGAGAACTGTTGGGAAGTGGTGCCAGATTTGAATCCACTTACTCCATATTGGGATGTTCTACTACAAATTGCCCTCAATATAAATGTATTACTGTGATCATCAGAAAGGAATCTTTAAAAAATTTTTAAAGTAAAAAATGCATTTCCAGATTTGATTTTAAGATTATGTATTTTTGTGGAGAAATAGTATCAGGATTTTTATCTTAGAGTGGAAACTGGAATTGGAGTATCTACTCTGTGCCAGGCCTGCCAATACATTCTCTTATTTATCCCCACAGTGCCTTGGAAGGTAGATATTCTAATTCTTATCCTGACTTTCTGCGTGAGGAACACTACCCATAGTGGCGCAGTGACTTCTCCATGGTTGTATAGCTAATGCATCGCAGGGCTGAGAATCACAGTCATTCTGCTCCCTGTCCAAGCAGGTGCCCTCAGACCTCATCTTGAGAGTGGTGTGATCTCTCTGTGAGTATTTTCTGAGTGGCATCTTTTTAATGGAGCAAAATCAAGCAGGGGTTAGCAGTGTACTCAGCTCAGGGCCTCTGGAGCTCCTGTATATAGAGGGTCCAGAGTAGGTTTTGGTTGTGCAGTTGGGTAGATTGATGCCTAAGTGGGTTCCAGAGGCTTCGCAGAATCAGTGAGCTTCCCATTGTGGTCCAAAGGCACATGATCTCAGCTATGCTGTGAAGGTTAAGATGCTGGTCCTCTCATGGATATCCTGCCCAAAACCTTCTCTTTAGGTCACAGGGCAGCTCCAGCCATCCTCATCACCCAGGTCCCTCCAGCTGCGCCCTGGGTGGCTATTATTTTCACTGCTGGATATAAGTTTTCTTGCTAGATATGGGTCATCTCATAAACTAGACCAGCTGTTGCAAACCCCTGGAGGCCAAGATTCTTTGACTCAGCAAATATACACTAAGCTCATAGCATATGCTGGACACACAGTGATGATGAAAACAAGCCCAGCTCTTGTTCTCCTGAAGCTTCCAGTTGAGGGAGGAGACATGTGAATCAAATAATCGCAAAAGTAAATGCAGCTTTTAAACAGTAATAAGTGCCAAATCGATACATAAACCATGCTCTAAAAGGTTGTGAAAGGAAGATTTGACATATTTAGAGATGATCCTGGAAGGCTTCCCTGAGGAAGTTGCACTCAAACTGAGACTTAGAGGAGCTGAATAGGTAGAACAGGGAAGGGGAGCATCATAGTGAGAGGGAACAGCATAGTTAAGCACCCAGGGTAAGTAAGAGGGGTTGAGAGAAGGCCACAGTGCAGCGAGCAAGGGAAGCCCAGCGGGAGATGAGGCAGGGGAACCAGCTGGGGCCAGACCCCATGGGGCTGTGCAGAACACCATAAGGAGTGTTGTCGTTACCCTAGCAGCAGTGGGAGCCCACTGGGAGGTTTCCTGGTGGCTGGGGGCGGGGGGCAGGTGAAAGACGGGTATTTTGAAAAGCTCCTCCTGGCTGCCGTGTGGAGGGTGGTTGGATAGGGAGAGGTGTGGGTTGGGTTCGCTCTGCAGCTGGGAGGTTGGCACAGACTGTGATCCATCTTGGGCTGAACTAGAAAGGCGTGGTGCTGGAGATGCAGACAGGCAGGTGACTCAGTGGGTGGGAGGGAGCAGGGGAGGCTGCGGTGATGATTGCTAACATAACAGTTCGCCAAGGAGCATTTCAGAGATTCCTGTTTCTCAGGATCCTCCATGCAATTACCCTTGTTCTGGGCACCGGTTTATTATAAAAGAAACAGCCAGATGAAAAGATGCACAGGACAAGGTATGTGGGAAGGGAGGTGGGGCTTACACGCCCACTCCAGGTGTGCCGTTCTTCTCGCATCTTCCGGAGTTCAACAGCCTGAAAGCTTTCTGAAACTGTCCCCTCAGGTTGTTCTGGAGGCTTCATTGGGTCGGCAGGATTGAGTCCATCACTGGCCAAGGGCAATTCAACCTCTAGCCACTCTCCCCTGCCCAGAGGTCAGGGGTGGGACTGTAAGTTCCAAACCTCTAATCACCTGGCTTAGGTGTTTTCCAAAAGTCACTTCAGTAATATAGCAAAAGATACCTTTATTGTCCTCATCGATTAGGGAATTCCAAGGGTTTTTGGAGCGCTGTCCCAGGCCCAGGGTTGAAGACCAAATCTGTATTTTTTGCTATAAATCACAGTATCACAGGGGGTACCAAAGATTCTGCATACTTATTGCCCCCTGCCCTGACACCGAGTGCCAAGAGCTGCATCCCTGGCTTGGAGGAGCCTACATCAGCCACTCATGGAAGGCCTCTTCCCCTGGTGCTTCCAGCCAGCATGTACTCATAACTCTCTTCTTTCCAACTGTAGGGGGCAGTGTACTCAGCTGGACTGTGTCACCTCTTAAGGGTTGACAGTCTGGGTGAGGACCCACAAAGATTACTGCTGGAACCTTTGGCCACCCCCTTGTCATGCTATGCCTACCGGCAGCTGTCCAAGCTCAAGGCTGACCTGCTGCGGGTTGTGGCCAAATAGGACAAGCACCCTCTCTGGGCCTCATCCTTCATCCAGGCCCCACATCTTCCTCCACCTCCTGCCTGGGGGGTGACAATGATGTTAGGGCTGGGTCTCAGCTAATTTCATGGCCACCTCTATGCTTTGTTAAGATATATTTACAAAGAAAATGACATTAGGCAAAACCACAGCACTGTGAAGTTACCTTTTTAAATGTCTGTGAGAGTTGGGTAAAATTAGTAAAAAATAAAATTTCTAATTGCTTCTATCGAGGCAAGTTGGCAGGGTGGTTGGTACCTGGGCGAGAGAGTCTTCTCTGCAGTCAGAAGCACTTCAGTAGGTGGAGAATCTCTGAGGTTGGAAAGATACGTAGTTATAACTCAGCGGAGATAGTGGCAACCTAGGCCGAGTGGGCATGCCTTCTGTGAAGGGGAACGGAAAGGAAAGGCCAAATTGGCTTATTTACTTCAGTTTTTTAAGAGGGTCGTGTTACACTGTTAGAGTGAGGCAGAGACCAAAGAAGTGATGGAGGCCCCCACGTGGCACGGAGGGTTTAATCATGGACGGCTGCCAGCCGTTCTGTCCTCCCCGTGCCCGCCGTGGTCGTGGAGGGAGTGTGGCTGCCCTTAGCATTTTGTTTTTGTTGTGCTTAAAGCTGTCGACCCTGACCAGACAGGATCTCGAGCTGCCGTCCAGTGTCAGCCTCCTGTATCAGAAAGCCCTGAGCAGCGATGGGAGTGATCTGCTATGGACAGGTAGATAGGATCCATCTTTCCGCTGAGTCCTGGTTTTCTTGGACCTGGGAGGACAATGGTCAGCAGGGACCCTATGTTAAGAGGGCAAGAGCTGTTCTCCAAAAGGGAAAAGAAGTGGGGCCTGGATTAGGGAGCAGGCTCTAGCGGGTAGTGGAGGCTGTGAAGAAAAGACCGGAGCCAGGAGGGAGGAGGGGGGAAGACTTAGTTCTGCTCTGTGAATTCTCAGGCGGCAGAATGTCCATATCTCTTCATCTTCCCAGTTCAGGGTGACACAGGCATGAGTCTGGAGAGAGCAGATGGGTGCTCTTGCCTGCCCCTCCACCCTCATCTCCGCGTGTGCCTCTGCACGCTCCACTTCCACAGAACTTTACTGCAGTCCCACTGACAGGCCGCGTGCTCTCTTATCCCTGGGCCCGTGCACATGCTGTTCCCCTGCCTGAAACTCTTCCTCTCTCTTCATCTGGCTAATGCCCTCTGGTCCTTAATGCCGCAGCTCTCCTTGGGAAGCCTTCCCAGCTGGGAAGCAGACTCCCCTGGACCCCTTGTGTCTCCCCACGTGCAGCCCTTCTCACACAGTACTCTGTGGCCTGTCCGCCCCCTGCACCTTGAGAGCTGGGTCCAGCGCCAGGCACAGCCAATACTTGATACCTCAGTAACAAATGTGAATGACCAAGGCCTCGATGCTGCTTTTCTCCTTCTGCTGATGGAAAAAGCGTTGTTGACTCTAAAGCGTAAAGGAAAAGAAGTTGCTGTTGCCTCCGTCTCTTTTCCCATCTGTCGGTCATACTGTAAGGAATGGCAGGCCCAGACTCTGCCCCTGCCTTCTGGGACTATTCACTCTGAAACAGGCACATGAGCATATCAGATACCCTGAAAACCAAGACCCTGAGCAGCCTGTGAATTCACTGAGCCATTAAACACTTTCCCTTTCTGCCCAGCAGAGTGAGGTGTGCACAGGGTGGGGTGGGGGAGGAAAGGGGATGTGCAAGGAGCCTCGGAGCTGCCTGTGGGAGAGGAGAGCAGATCCAGGGCCATTTGGGGGCTGGGGGAGCCTGAGGTTATCAACATGAGTGCAATGTCATCTCTCACCCATTCTCATTTCCACACTATTAAATCTGCCTTTCCTAAGATATCCTTAAAGGGGAAATAAATTACCAGTATCTCATACCTATAGCTGCTGTGTTATTATCGCTAATTTAACTTCTCGGGGGCAGCCAGGCACTGTTCATATTTCATAGTCATTTGCACCCCTAAAGCTATATTGAGTTATCAAGTATTCATTTACACCAGCTAGACGGCCCATTTTTTTCTGCTGGTTGTACCCAAAAGTTTGGGGGCAGAATTAAGCATGAGCTGCATTATTGCTTGGGGCTTCAGCCTTTCTTTTGTCTTTTCTTAACTGGGTTATTTCATCAAAGGCAGGCACCAGGCAGGGCTTATGGGGAATTCTCATGATATTCTACATTGAGGACCCATTATGGATCTGGGGAGCTATCTTGCTTCATTTGCTAGAGAATGGTGCTGGGATGGTCAGTTCTGGATGGATGTCCCTGGGTTGGCCAGCTGTTTCTCCTCCACTGCCCTCTGCCTACTCCAGTTACTCTAACCAGGAAACAGGACTCAAAGTGCCTCCTTCCCTTCCATTAGCTCCCACCAGCCCTAAACATCCCATCAACACCCAGGCCTGTCAGGGCCTCCTTGGAGCTGCCCACTTCTCATGACCTCCACTGCCACCACTCTCCTGTCTCATGTCTGGACTATGGCAGTGACCTCCTAATTGGTTTGTCTACTTCCTGCCCCGCCCCCTCCAATTCTTTTGCCACAGCCATCAGAATGACACCTTCTTCTTTATAACTGATCTAGTTTAAAACACAGCCATATGGGCTTCTGATTATTTACTTAAAAAACAAAACAAAACAGCATAAATATGTTAGTGAAGACCCTAGGGTTCTATTCCCAGATCTCATTCTCTTCTTTCCTCTCCAGAGGTAACTATATTCATAAAATTTTCATGCCTGTGTGTATGTTTTTACTATGTATGTATCTGTAAGTAAACATATGTACTGTTGTTTTGCATGTTCTAAACCTCATATAAATGGTATTGCACTGTGCTTTTTTCATCTCATCATATCTTTGAGGTGTATCTACGGTAATTCATGTAGTTCTAACTCATTCACTTCAGCTGCTGAGCAGTAGTCTATTGTGTACACAATTTACTTGTGCATCCTCCTGTTGATGGATATTGACTCATCTTTTCAAAGCATAAGTCAGGTAGTGTTTCTGCCTTGCTTAGAACCCCTCTGTGCCCCAAGGGGAGGCTGACTCGGGCCGCATGACCTCATTTGTCTGTGCGCATGCTAGTGACTGCACAGCCCAGCACAGGCAGACGCCAGGCAGGGGGCGACCTTAGGAAGCAGAGAAGTCCTTTGAACTTAGGCTAACCCTAGGCCTGTCTTGATTCGTACTGCGCAGTGCCTGCTGGTGACTAACAGATAATATTGGACGTTGTTGCCCTGGGCTTCAGGTCTAGAGAGCTGGGTGAGTACTCCCTCGTCAGGCTTTCGTGTGTGCTGGGCTCTCCTGCAAGACCCTTCCCCTCACTCCCTCCACGCAGGACGCAGCCCTGGGGAGGAGTCTCTGAGCCTGTTTTTCACACTCCTCCCTTTATGATGCCCCTTTCCTATATCTCTTCCATGAGGACAGATGTTTGCAAATGCACACTCTGGGGATTTTCTGGAGCCAGGCACCTCAGCTTTAAGACTCATGGACTTTAGAGACTCTTCATCCTAAATTACTCTATCCCCCCCATTGTCTCCCATGACCTTGGCTGAAGGCGGTCAGTGGTTTGGTAGCTCACAGATGGATGGGGGGTCCAGAGCTCAGTGGAGAGGGTGGGCCTGGAGAAATGTTTGGGGGCCACCAGCATGGAGGGGGTACTTGAAGGGTGGAGCATTGCTGTGTCCTTTCAAGGAGAGCAGACGGAGTGGGGAGAGAAGTGAGGAGAGAACCCAAGAACAACAACATGGAAGGAAGGAAAAGCAGGAGGAGTACTCACAGGAAACTGACGTGTCACAGAGGTGGGAAGGGGACTGCGATGGGCCACATCACTGGATTGTGGAAACCACAGGGAGACACTCATTCAGAGATGAAGGCAGACACTGTTGGGGGCCACTGAGAGCTGAGGGCCAAGCCAGATGAGAACTCAGCCATGGCCTTTGAAGTTAGTGACCTGGAGGTCATTAGTCCCTGGTAAGAGCAGCTCTTGTGCAGTGACATTATAGGGACGGCAGCCTGAATAGGGGGCAAGGGCAGGGGAGACAGGAGGACTAGCCAGATGGAGACAAGGACCTGGGTCAGAGTAACTGAAGGAAATGCAGAGAACATTTGGCCCATAGAATGGGTGTGTCTGGTTGACACCACCCATGTCAGGTAGACCCTTGACTTAGCAAAAGAGCATCCACAAAGTTTATAATAACCATTGCACCTTCATAAACCCCCATTGTCTTGTGTGGCTAGAGGAAAGTTACTGATCCTATCTTGTGCAGTTTGGTCCAGGGCTTTGAAGATGTTTTCTTGACGTGGAATTGAGTCCTTCCAGACCAATGCTGGTGACACAGGTGCAATTCCACACAGGTCATTGGAGCAAGAGCAGAATGAGCCATTACGTAGCTGCTCCCTGCAGGAGGAGCCTGGGGACGGGTGGCCCACAGAAGTGCCCAACTCCCCAGGCCTCTGTATGGTCATCAGTGTGATTCCTCCACAGACTCCTTTGGGAGGGTTGGTTGTAAGAGGAAAGTGGCTGATGGGCATGTGGGTCTGAGAGTTGTTTTGTTAAGGATAGGGGTGACCTGAGCCAGGTTAGTTGCCCTACGTGAAAATCTGAACTTAGGGAGACATTGTGCCTGTGAGGACCCTGAGATTTCCAATAATAACCTTTGTTCTGCTGTGCAGATAAATTTGGCCTCAGAGGGAATTTGTTTCCACACGCTGCCATCCCTGCTCCTGCCCCTTTGGAAGACTTATCAGGATGGAGCACTGCATTTTGTTAGTGCCTGTCCTATAGCAATACCACATTCATTTTCCTTTCAATTACTGGGATGTACCTTGAAAGGCCTTATCTAGCAGAGATGCAGCTGGTGTCTTCCCTGTGCAGTGTTTCTCTGCTGTCCTGCTGGGACCTCCTCGAGGTGCCAGCCTGGCTCACATCTGCTTTCCCCTCAGTGAGGTGGCCTCCCCTGGGCCACCTGGCACCACGGGGGCCCATCACCTCATGACACACCAGTCCCCACTGAGTTCGCCTCATTCTGCTCTGAGAATTTTCTTTCTTTCTTTCCTTATTTTATTAAGGCTTAGGAGCCTCCAAGGGCCCTGGACTGGAAAGTGATTGTTACACAACTGTCAGGTATTGAAGTCGTACAAGTGTAGCTAATTTGCCTGCTTCTATTTCCTGAATTAAAAATAGAAGCTCAACAAATTAAAATAATTGCTAAGACTCCTTCAGTGCTGGAGCTAGCGCCGTCTGCTTGAGAAATTTCAGGGTTCAGCCATGGCACAGGGATCCACAGGACTATTCCCAGGGGCAGCTGGTGACAGGGACTTGAGAGAAGGTGGCCTTGGCCCTGGAGCAAGTAAATTTTGAAATGGAAGGAGTGGAACTTATGTAATGCCTCCATAGGCCTCCAAGGGAAAGAAAAGGAGAAATAAAAATATCCCTGACCACCCAGGACACAAGAAACACATTCTCTTGTCTTCTGTTTCAGCCTCTCTGTTGCTTCTCTTTTCCCTCTCTCTCTCCCCTAACTGAACCAACCTTTTATTTCCTCCTCTTTTCTGTCCTTGCCCTCCCTAGGTCCTTCCCTTCCTTCACTGTGCTGTACACCTGCTCGGCATGAGAGATACAGAGGTCAACAAAATAGACAAAAAACAGACAGAATAATCACAAACATAGTTAAGTTCTGTGAAGGGAGTACAGTCGCCCCTGCTCCTTATCGGCAGTTTTGCTTTCCAGTCTCAGTTACCCACAGACAACTGCAGTCTGAAAATAGTAAATGGAAAATTCTAGGAACAAATGATTCATCCATTTTAAATTGGGTGCTACTCTGAGTAATAACATGATGAAATCTCACACTGTCCCACTCTGTCCGGCCCAGGATGTGAGTCGTCCCTTGTCCCGCATATCCATACTGCCTCTACAGTACAGTAAGATATTCTGAGAGAATGAGAGACAGAGACCACAGTCACAGAACTTTTATTTCAGTATATTGTTATAAGTGTTCTCTTTTGTTATTGTTAATTTCTCACTGTGCCTCACTTATAGATCAAACTTTATCAAAGGTAGAGGTATGTCTGTATAGGAAAAGCATAGTATGAGTATATAGAGGGTTTGGTACTATTCCTGGTTTCAGGCATCTACTCATGGACTTGGAATGTTTCCCCTGCAGATAAGGGGGGTCTACCCTATGCCATGTTCACTATGATGGAGAATGAAAGAGACAGGGTGGTCAAGGGTGGCATCTCTGGGGTGGGGATATTTATGATGAGGCCTGGGGATGAGAAGAAGCCAGGTGTGAGAACATCTCCAGGGATGAAGCTCTAAGAGAGAGCAACAATCTCAAGGCCTCCAAGCAGAAAAGACCTTGGAATCCTCTGGGGTAAAGGTGAGGAAGGGTAGAGCTGGAGGTGCCAACATGCTCACTTCTCAAGTCTCAAGAAGTCTCTTGCCCCTTAGCATTGTTTGCCTGCCTTCCTCATCCTAAGCTGGGCTTTGATGCAGCTGCCCTTAGAATTTCTGTGCTGGGCCATGAAGGGCAAGAGGTCTTTTGTTTGGTTTAATTGGTTATAGACATGGGTGTCGATTTTACTTGAAACTCTGCAGAGCTCCAGCCCACAAGTTCCAGAAGGACTTCTTCACCTCTCCCCAAGTGTGCCATGTTGGGTGGCAGATGCCAAGGGCAGATGGGATGTTCTAGAGCATCAAAAGCGAGGTTAACACTTCTGGTCAGGTGTTACTTCATTGGGGCCAGGAAAGAGGAGGGCTTTCTGTGACTGTACACTAGGATCCATGAAGGACAGTGGCTTAAATGTTCCTGTCCCAGGCCTGTGCACCTCAGTGTTCCCTGGGCCCCTCGGTGTTCTCTGGGTCCTTGACGTCCCAGAGCAGTGGTTCCCAGGCCTTACCCCCAGACAAGTGCTGCACAGAATGCAGAAGAATCACCTGGAGAAGTGACAAGTGCAGACTCTTAGGTGTTGCTGCCAAGATCTGGGTTTCAGGAAGTGAAATCTGGAAATCCACAGTTTGTCCTGCAGTCCGGCTTGAGAGCATGGACCCAGATGCTTACACCGTGAATAACGATTCGCAGGCCAGCATGTCCTCCATGTCTTTATTCACAACTTACATCTTTGTAGAATTGGCAGTTCCTCCATGTGTGACCTCATGCAGGTCACTGTCACACCACATATAGACTTTCACACCTGCCCCCTCCCCTTGCCAGACACTCACTTGAAGGCATGTGCTGGGTCTTACTCATCTTTTATACATAGTCTCTGCCATATGCTGAATACTGTGTAAAGATTTGTGGGATTAAGGATGTTTGAAAAGATGTATTTATACATGACTAAATGCCATGCGTTTACGTAGAGTTACCTATTCTTTCCTTGTCAAGGCTATGGGGGGTCCTAATGGGGTTCTCCTGTCATCATAACAAGAACACAAGTGCTGGTGCCTTGTCCCTAGTAAACATAGTAGGAGTTGCTTCTGAAGTCATGGGAGTGGCCGGCTACTAAACCATTGGCCTCCCTTTTCCAGATCTCCATGAAAACGGAGGACCTGGACCTAGAGGGTGATTAGCCAGAACCAGGCTGTGTGGCTCTAGAGAGGAGGACACCTGGAGTTAGGAGCTTAGCCCAATGGTGTCATGCCAGCTGTACTGGCTGTCGGGGGACCCTCAGCTCAGGGATTCTTGACTGAGACCCTGTAGCAGGCTCACATCCCTGTGCTGGACAGAGGAATGGGTCAGGCCATCTGTGCCCTCAGGGACTTGGCAGTCTGTCGAGGAACACAGACCCAGAAAAGAAATGTTGTTGCAGAGGTTACGTGTGAACAGGGAAGTTGTTCCACAGCTCTGAAATCCAGACTGGAGTGCAGGGTGAATCCAGACTGTGTCCCTAACACCCAGCAAGTTAACCTCTCTAGTCTCCCCCATGGCAGAGCGGGGACTGTCTTAGCACTTCTCGTATACATACCGCAAACATGGACAAATATATCGACAAACAGATGTTGAGTGACTGAAAGCTGAAAACACCGTTCAGAAAAACTGTCCCAGAGGAGATTCTGAGTTGTTTTGAAGAACAAATGAGATTTAGCCAGTAGGAGAGGGACCTGCACCAGCCAGGCTGCGGGCAGGCGCTGGCCATTCACTGGTCACTGTGGCCTGGTGTTTCAGGTGGTGGGAGCCACAGCGGGTGATGGCTGGAGAGGTGCGCCCTACTCAGCATTTCAAATCCCATTCTGGTGTTGATGGCACCCATTGGAAGATGTTAACTAAAGAAGTGGTGTAATAGAGACTGTGTTTATATATGGCCAAGATACAGAGAGAGGCACTGAGCTCTTTAGTTCTGTGTTAATGAAGCTGGGGGTCTCTTTCCATGATCACACTCTTGCAAAATTATTTACAGATTATTGTCCCCATGCCCCTTCTAGCCAACACTGGCGGTTTGGTGGGTGAGTGCTTGGGGACTAGAACGCAGGGGGCATGTCAGCTTCATGACCAGGTCTGGTTTGCCATGTCGCACAGTCTCCTGGAGGATGAAAGGGAATCATCCAGCAAAGCCTAACTGGATTTCCCAGGCAGGCATCTGGCCAGCCGATTTAGATTACCATACATTATCCTCAGCCGGAGAGCTTGTGATGGTGGCCAGATTAGCTCGCGCTTTGCATTTGCTCTGGGAGTTCACACAGCAGCAAGACTGTTTGTCAGCTAATGCTCCGAAGTTTCCAGCCTCCATGGGGACTATGCTTCCAGCTCTGTTGCATGTTTTATTCAAATGCAGCAGAAGAAAGGTGCAAAGCTCCTAGAATTGAGAAGCTAAGGTTGAGGCTCTTCTCAGTCTCACTCTGTGACCGTTTCTCATTTTCTGAAAGCAGCCCAGAATTTTCATTTCTAAGGCTGGAATTTGAGAGTCCCTTTTTGTGAGCTGAACCACAGTCCCCTGTTGATGGGTGCTTCTAATGTACCCGAATCCGAGGGCTGATGAAGTGAAGGCCTCTGGGGCAGATCCCTTTGCATCACTCCCCTCTCCAGACCCTGGCAGTGGCTCTCACTGAGTAGGGAACAAAGTCCAAACTTGCCAGCACAGTGGTACGGTTCTGTTCTCTTTCCAGACTAGACCGCCCTCACATACATCCAAACTAGGACATGCCACCCCACATCTTCAGTTTCCTCTCCTTTCCATGTTTAATTGTGCTGCTTCTAAGAAGAATGCCTCATTTCTACCTGCTAGAAATTGCCTTTGTTCTTCAGTGCCCAGCCTAATACTGTTTCCTGCACTGAGCCTTCCATTTCTGCTGGGTGCAGTCCTGTTTCCCTTCGGTGGTTTTGGACTTCCTTTAGAGTCATTTGTGAAGTTGGCACTCAAAGGTGGAAGATCCTTGAACCTATGATCTTGAGGTCACCTTGGCTCCCCATCTTCTCCCTAAGTGCCCAGCCCAAGACCTCACACGTATGTAGGATTGGAGTCTCTTCCGAGGCCAACCTGACCATGCCATCCACATGGTCACATGTTATTTCAGTTTTTCATTGAGAACCAGGATAGTGAGCAGCTCACTTGTGGCCTTTTTGTAGTTTTCTATTATCCAAGCACCTGATCTCTGGGGTTTTCTATTTTGAAATTATGTTCATCAGTGTGTGTGGGAAGCAAAACTAGGAGGACGAGAGGCCCCTCAGAGATCTAACCTGAATATTGTAGCTCAGCTAGTTCTCTTTCAGCTGAACAGTGGAGTGTTGGCCATAGCTGGAGGCATCAGTGAGTGGCCAAGGGAATGGGGCCAGGGAATCAGACAGTCCCTTTGGAGCAGGGGCTTTGGAAAATACCGCCCCCTGCCCCCATCTGAGCTTCAGGCTTAGGAAGTGAAAGATTTCTTTGAGTTTGATGTTGTCTCCTATAAAATAAGAGCCACAATGTGTAACCCAGAGTCACTGAGGAATAAGATGCTAATTCAGGTAAGGTACTTCAGAGTCAAGTATCTCTTCTTCTTCCCCTACCTCACCCCAGTCCTCACCCCCTTATTTAAACTGGTCCAGGACTGACTTACAAACATTATTACAAAAGGTAATATTAATAGCAGCATCTTACACGTGCATCTTCCTTGCTTGCTTTACAGAGTGTGTTATGCTTAGCTCTGTGAATGCTCACATGAGCTGGGTACCTCTGGTTCTGGGCACCAGTGTGGATGGAGAGGCAGGGGCAGAGATAGAGCTCTCGCCTCTGCAGGACCCTGCGGATCCCAGCTCAGGTACCCAGTGGCTCTGTGACATTGGACAAATGATTTAACCCTTCTCAGCCTCAGTTTCTTTACTGTAATTGAGATGCCAGCAGGCACTTTCCGGTGTTATTCTGAGGATGAAAGGAGCCAGTTCCTGGAAGCTTTGGTGTCTAGCGTCTACTGAGGTTATCATCCATGTTAGTGGGGGTCTTTGGAGGAGGGAGGCAGGGCCTCAGGTCCCCAGGAGTGCGTGGCCCCAGGCAGGAGAGGGCCTCACCCACAAAATCCACACGAAAGAGACAGAGCCAATCCTAGTCATTCCTCCTTCCAGCAGAGCCAGGGGCCTGTCCTGACTCTCACAGGCAGCAGATGGCCAAGCTGGGGCTTAGAGCGGGTCTGCTGCCTCGCACTTCTGCTGCCCAGCCTGGGGAAGGGACTTCAGGCTGGCTCTGTGGGGAAAGAGCGGCAGATCATCTGTGATGGTGCTGTGCAGGACTCGGCTGCTGGGAGGAGCTCAGGGCTGTACAAGTGGTGAGAAAAATAGGTGTCATGAGAGGGTGTCCCTCCCTTAAAGAGAGGAGTGATCCAGGCTTCCAGGATGCCCTGACCAAGCACAGAGGGAACATGGCCCCTGCAGGCCCCCAGCCCTGGGAGCCTGTAACTCACCCTGGTGACAACTTAAATGTGCACGTCAACTAATTGGTGGCATGATGCCCTATTAAAGGGAGCCAACGGCTATGCCTTTTCTGAGACAGAATCGGAGCTTAGATCAGTGCTCTCACAGGAAGTCTGAGTCAGGCCTTTATTTTTAGATCAAATGGGGAAAAGGGGACAGACATCTTGTTTTTTTTCCACTGGGTATGGATAGAAAACTGGTCCCTTTAAATTTTTTTAACCTGTAATGGGTATGGTTCTTAGGAGACTGGAGATGGATTCTGCCTTTTCTACACAGTCCCACTTTTATAATCAAAAACTATTCTTAATATTGGAGGAAAAATAATACCAGAGATTAAATAGCCTGGATGACCTTAGAAATGTTCCATAGTCAGTCACTTATTAATCAGCTTGGAAAGAGAAATCATTGCTCACTATCCACCACGTCATCCTTTTCCAGCACACCTGCTCCTCTGGGCCCGGCTCTGTGCCAGTACCTGGGGCATTAAGGTTACACCGAGCTCCTGCCACAATCCAGACACTTTCCTAGGCACTGGGACAGAGTTGTTTACACAACAGAAAAAGAAGCCTCCTGGGCGTACATTCTATGGGGAGAGATAAACCAGAAAATATCAAATAGTGCTAATTGCTACAAAGGAAAGCCGGGACCATAAGACAGAGGTGACTTCTTTCAGAAGCAGGGTCTAAGAGTGTCCTTACGAGACAGGGTGACTGTGAGTGACAGGAAGGAGCCATCTCTGCAGTGTTCTGGGGAGAGCATTCCAGCCACGGCAAAGGCTCTAAGTCTAGGACCAGCTTCCAGGCACAGGGGCAGAAGGAAGGCAGGTTGTTGTGGCTGGAACAGCGGGGGCCAGACGCCAGAGGTGTGGGCTGAGAAGGGGGCAGGGCCCAAATCATGCAGGACTTTGTGGAGCATGGTAGAGGTTTTCCAAGTCACTGGAGAGGTTTTAAGCAGGAGAGGACTGTAGCAGGACTCACATTTCTAAATGACTTTGGCTGACTTGTGGCGGGAAGATTGCAGTACCCAAGGGGAGGCCAGTTAGGAGGCTGCTGCAGGTGCCCAGGGAGATGATGAGGGTGGAAAGCAGAGGCCATGTGTAGGACATGTTTAGGAGGAGGGTCACTGAGGCGATCGATGACGTGGTAGGAGGAGGCGAGGGGAAGAGAAGAGTCAAGGCATCTTCCTGGGTGTCTGGGTGGTGCTGTCACTTACAGAGGTGGAAAAGACTGGGTGAACAACAGGTTTTGTGCATCAGGACTGTTGTATTTGAATGTTAAGTGTGAGCCTCCCGACTGGACAAGTAGAGGTGTCAGGTCAGCCACCAGTCACACACTTGGGCGCATGGGAGACACTAGAACCGGAGACAGAGACGAGGTGCAGTCCTGCCCTCAGGAAGTGCAGTCTACTCCCCAAAGGTGGGGCGCCCTCCTCCCCTTCTCTAACCAGTGTAGCACCAAGGTGCCGCCCACTGCCCTCTCACAAGCTTGAGTGTCCTGAGACAGCTGCCAGGGTTCCAGAATTGACCTGTGCACCTCCTGGGGGTGGGAATCCTGAAGGCACAGGACCCGTATGAGGGTGGCTCCAACTCTGCTCTCTCAGAAGAATGTGAGCTGGTTGGGCTGGTCCTAGACTCTGTCATCCCCCAAACTCTGGAGAGAAAAGACATTGGGCTTTTTAAAATATATAATTAATTAATTAATTTTTTAACAAGGTTACTTTATTTTATTTTATTTATCTGTTTTTAGAGAGAGGGGAAAGGAGAAAGAGAGGGAGAGAAACATCACTGTGTGGTTGCCTCTCTCGCGCCCCCAACTGGGGACCTGACGAGCAACCTAGTCATGTGCCCTGACTGGGAATCGAACCAGCGACTCAGGCCGACGCTCAATCCACTGAGCCGCACCAGCTGGGGCTAGACGTTGGGCTTCTGAATTTGATTCTTGCTCCGCTATTGAGTTGGGCTAAAAAGTCAAGGCCCCTGAGCTCCCTGCGTCCATTTTCCTTAAACATGCCACGTGCATAAAGACACTCTCCTGGTGGGAGTTTGCAGGGGGTGCTTGGTGCATCGCAGACACTACAAGCATCTCCCCCAGAGAAGATGGTTCTGGCAGCAGTGCTCACATGACTAAGAACTGAAATGGTTGAGAAATTCTCTGGCTGTACCACTGAATGTGTGCTTCCCATGTGCTAAGCACAGGGCCTCGAGAGGTGGACAGACCGAGTCCAGTCGTGTGGAACCCGTGTTCCAGCAAGAGAATCAGTGGCAAATAATCAAGCAGATAGATGAGTGCATTTCTGGGTGGTTTTATCAAGGCAGCTGGATGGGCGGAGGCTTGTTGGAGGAGGAGTCCCGGGCTGCGTGTGGGGCAGAGCGATGGGCGGACCCTTCTGTGGGCTGGGGCTGAAAAGGCCCCAGAGATCTCTCTCCAGAGCTGCGGCCTTCTCTCCCTGCTCACCCGCAGGGGTAGGGAGTGATTTCCAGAGGGGGTCGTGGTGGCCGGATGGCCACACCTCTTCTTACCCATGTGGTTCCACATTGGACAGCAGGCGATGGGCGTACCCGGTCTTCCTCTTTAAACCCCATTTGGAAGGCGTTTGCGTGGCTTCGCCCCTTCCCCATTCTGGTTCCCTCCTTGCTCTCTCCAACTCTCATTCCCTCCACTCCTCCTTTCTCTCTGCTGGCTGACACCAAAGACTTTTAAAAGACTCTTCAAAGAGAATGCTTGGGGCTCCCTGTCTTCTTATCTTGGAGTCCAACCGCATTTTTGTGGAAAAAAATTTTAAGGTGTGTTCATGTGAAAGGGAGTTTTAAACTTTATCTTACAAGTTTTCCACGTTCGTTCCCCTCCTGCCCAAGCCTGTGTGTTTCTCCCCTCCCCAGCCTCCTTCAGGCTCTTCCCTGTGTTGGTCTGTTCTTCCCTTACCTGTTTCTCCTCTCCTCTTCCTCACTGCCCCTTGGTACTCCCCCTTCCCCTCCTGGCTTCCTCCCAGGCTTTCTCTCTCCCTGGGCTGGATACTCTGAGCTCCTTTGCCCAGCAGTCACCAAGGGCTATTTGCAGTGAAGGGGCCTCTGGACTCCTTTGAAGATGCCTTTGATAGCATGGGATGGCCCCTGGCACACCTGCACCACAGGACACCTGCTCTGCCTGCTGGCGGAAGTTGCCCTGATTTCAAAGAAAGCAAATGTTGTCTTTAACTCCTCATGGTGGGTTTTCTCTGTGAGGAATTTCTTCAGACACTAAGAGAAGTGCATACCCAACATTCAATTATGGAGGGGCAGACACTGCTCTGTGAGGTCATTTATTACCATTCCCCGCTTCCCTGGGTGCACTGCATTCAGCCTTCTGCCAATTAATTCTTCCAGTCTCTGGGGGTTTACTCCTTTCCATGAGGGGCAGATCAAGGCTTTGGGTGCCACTGAGAAATTCCCGGCAGAGGAGGACATGATCTGAACCTACAGGACAGGAAAGCAGAAGGAATGGTAGCTCTGTGCTGATGCTGTCAGACCTGACCGCTGCTCCGCCCCTGGCCACCTCCGCCTCCCCCACCAGGAATGCACCTGTGGGGAGGGCTTGGGCAGGGGGCGCAGAGCCTCCGGTGCTGTTGGCAAGCATCAGCCGTTGTTGCATTGGATTAATCCTTTGTCATTACTTAACTCCAGGTGCACTGTATTATTATTTCCCATCCACACCAGCCTGCCCTTGTGCTATGGCTGATTTGTACTGATGAGAACATCCTTCTGGGTGATTGCCTTTTCTGATGAAGGGGTCATCTTTCTGAGGATTTAGGTGGTGGGTCCTTGCAGTCAATTTTAATTATTGATGAAAAAAGTGTTTATATATGCAAGTGTATGCATATGTACAGAGTGGGTCAAAAGCAGGTTTACCATTTTCACATGGAAAATAGCACAACAATGAATAAATAATAATACAAAATAAACTGTTTTGCGGACTCACAACTGCAAACCTACTTTTGCCCACCCTGTGTGTGTCCACAGACACACGGTGGGCTGTGGTGAGGGACATTTGAGTCATCGCTGGGGCGCCTGTCAGTGACAACGTGTCAAGCTCATTTTACCAGCGTGGGAATGTCTGTGGAGATGTGCAGCGATTGTCCCGGCCTCTGGGACCTGTGCTACATCATATCCCCCACACCTGTCATTGTGTCCACTGCCAAGGAGGGAGCAGGGCCCCTTCCTCTAGGGAAAACCCTCACTTCGACACTGTTCTAGATGACCTGGATGGCAGATGCCTAAGACAATTGAGGACATACTGGCCATTTTTGTGATGAAGGAACAGCATCTTTCTCCCTTGCAGACAAGTTAACTATCACTGTGGAATTTGCTGGGTGCTTTTCATCTTCTGAGCTTATAAAGCAAGATGGGTTGGCAATTTTAATGGTTGTTGCCTTAGATTTAATTCAGTCATTTAGGAAGACTGGGTAATAGTTTAATGCTCCTGGCATTACCTGGGGTTGATATCCAGGTCCAGAAGTCTCTTTCTGTGGTATTAGGTTAGCATTGGTGTAGTCAAAATTAGATGTGGGTAGTGCAAGTCTCTGTCTGTACTATTAATTGCAGATACATTTTAATTTTATTGTTAGTTTTGAACAAGTTATGCATTTTCCCCAAAGGAGTCACTGTGTATTGCTCATCATAAACAAGTGTGTGTGTGTGTGTGTGTGTGTGTATGCGCGCGCGCACGCTGAGGTATATCCAAATATAGAGATCTACACCGTGGTCATGGGGGGAATTGATGGAGCAGGAGGGGATAGTTTGGGAGCTTTTTTTGAACCCATTCTATATGCCAGTAATTCTGAAATGCACTTTATATGAATTGCCAGCTTCATTATTTGACAACCCTATGAGATAGTTACAATTATTTTTTTACTTCAAAGATAAACTGAGGTCAGGAAAGGTTAAGTGCTTGTCCAAGGTCACACAGCTAGTAAACAATGAAGCTAGAATTAGAACCTGGAGCCTGAGCTCCTTTAACCACTCTGTTATATAGACTGACAATAACACTTAATAGAAGAACCCGGCAATTCCCAGTAATGTATAAACTAAACCATAACACAGTTTCCAACCTCCTAGTATATTTTTCCCTGCACAGCCATTCTCTGCCCCCAGCAGCTTACAAGGAAACCATAGAGATCAAACATCTACGCCAGTAAAGTCATCTTTAATTTACTGGTGAATTCATATCACAATCTTTGCTCAAATGCTTGTTTCCCTCTGCCCGGTCAACCTACCTGTCACCGCTGGTCCTCAGTCACGTGTTTTCCTGCCCACAATTTCTGAGTGTCTTGCCCTGCCCCTTTTTTAGAGCCCGCCTCCAACGTCCCCATTTCTGATGCCTTCATTTCTCTCAGCCTTCTTCATGCTGGTGTAGGGAGTAATCTCTCTCTGACCCTCATCCCCACAGTAATCTGTCATTTTTCTCCCTTGTGTTGCCTGACACCTTTCTTTTTGTGATCTTATAAGCTCCTTGAGGTCAGGAACTAACTAAATGCACACAGGTGCAGATGAGTGGGAGTTGAATCTGCTCAGGGCTGTGAGTATGAGAATGCATGTGTGCATGTATGTGAGCATGCACGCGTGTGTGTTGGGGGTGGAAGGAAGCCCTTAATGTTTCTGACACAGCACAGCATGCGTAGGAAGGTGGTAGTGAACTTGTCCCTGGCAAGGTACCATTTCTTGGGTGGTGCTGTCTTGATGGGGGACATGGCACCCCTCCCCACTTCATTCCTCTTTCTGGCTGTCTCTGTCATGTATTGGAGGGTGCAGGCCTGGCAAAGGGCCCTAACTGCCCTGATGCCGAACCGCAGGGGTATATAGTCCCTGTCTGCTATGAACTCCTGGGTATTTGACCTGCAAGTGACCCAGCTTTGGAAC
The DNA here is from genome assembly GCF_987537825.1 of Furipterus horrens. Taxonomy (NCBI): domain Eukaryota; kingdom Metazoa; phylum Chordata; class Mammalia; order Chiroptera; family Furipteridae; genus Furipterus; species Furipterus horrens. Next base: position 76,480,470 of record NW_028327180.1, read on the forward strand.
AGAATCTCTAATTGAGGCAAATGCTCCCTTCTGGAGGGGGTGCTATCAACCACCTTCTGGAATGAACCTTTGCACCTCTGTCCCTCTGATACAGAGATGCAGATACCTGAGTCGGGCATAAGAGGATGGACAAGACCGGGTACTAGGGCGCAGTGCCCAGGTGTCAGAACCACTAATGGAAAGGACAGCTGGGACACGGTTCAAAAAAGTACAACAGCTTTCACTGTGGAGCTGGAAATCAGGACTTGTATGAAAAATAATTAGGAACTGTAGCCTCAGGAAAAGAAGCCTGCAGGGAGACCTAGTAATTGTCTTGAAGCATGTGAGAGCCAATTACACCACCGAGTTAGGTCAGCTTGTCTCTTCCCCATGGACAGGAGAGAAATCTGTTTAAACTTGAAGAAGGGTGTCAGCTAAATGTGGATTGTGTCTGCTGGCATGAGCTGTTGTGGAAATGCTTGCATCAAAGTTAGAGAAAGTGTTCCCCTCTCCAGAGGGAAAGCTTAGGCAGAAACTGGGAGCTGGCTTAGGTTCTGTCCCCAGGATTTAGTCATCAGATTTGGAAGGTGCCATAATATGTGAGTGAGAGCACTTACGAGGTGGCAGAGCTTGGTGGCCAGGTTGGACACAGAAGCTCTTGAATCTCTTACCTCCGTCTTTTATAGCTATGTAAATTGGGGCCCACTCCTTCTCCTCCGCATCTCTGTCCCCTTGACTGTAAAATGGTGATAATAATGCACACTTTGTGGCATTGTTGTGAAGATTAAATGGTAACAGGCATACACAGAATTTAGTAGCTCACTGACACATGGATGGTGCCACATGTATGGTAGCTAGATATTTACAACAATAAATGTTGCTTAGCCTTTACCTGAAAGGAGTCAGTACCCTGGTTAAGGAGATTTCATAAATACACAGATATTTGTTCAATAAGCAGAGCCAGGTTCGAAATTTTAGGATCTCTTAAATTCTGATCCATATGTAATTCAAAATAAAAACAATGCTAACCTACGAATAAATGCAAACAAGGCCAATATAATTGTTATGTTTACCATGATCCTAGTCCACAGCTTGGTGGTGCTGAATTTTTTTTCCCAATATTGCAGTCTTATAAAAACATTGGTATCCTAAACACAGGCTCAGTCTGCTGGTTGGCTAGCCCAGTCCCAGTAATGAAATGGAATAGCAGTTGTATTGCATCTTCAGTCTCTCCATCAACATATAGTCCTTGAGTGCTTGATCAGGCTCTGTCAGGGCTGAACAAAAGACACCGATTCAGTTGACTTAAGAAAGTTTAAGAGGTGATTTATTAGAAGGATGGCAGAAGCTCAGAGCACTGCTGGGGTGAGAGTGGACTCTGGGCAGAAACTGAGGGCCCTGCAGAGAGTTGTACTACACTGGAAATGGTCAAGTCCACTTCACCTTGGCTGCAGTGACTTTGATCTTTGGATTTTCTCTGAGACACTCCCTGAGGACTCTGTGCTCAGGAAAAAGAAGTATCTGGCCCCTTCACCCATAGGGTGAGAGGCAAGTATCAATGGGAACTTCATTCCCACTAACACTACACACAAACGGGAGACCTGGCACTAGGAGGAGGGGAGGTGGCTATTGGCCGGAAAGACAGATATCCATCATGCTGCTCACCTGCCAGGTGCTGTGCACCACCAGCGTGAGAGTGACAGTCATGTACTCAGCTGGTTTGCAGTCCCCATTGTTTACTTGTGCATGTGTTTTCATCTTGTCTCTGCAGGGGGCCTTTAGGGTCCATGGGGCAGTGACCCCAGTTTACAAACTTTGTATCCCCCAGTGGGGCACTCAGTAAAGGTCTGGCGATCTGGTGATCGATTGCATCACTGTTTATTGGATTCTGAAGTGAGTTCACTTCCGTCAGCACAAATAGATGATGATTGGGTGTCCCTGAGGAAAGGACTGTATATTAGACATTGGCACATGTCTCTCTATGATTGCCAGCTGAGTTCCAGCATCGTGTACTGCAGGCCTGGGTCTCTGGTGGAAGGTTGGAAAATAAAATAAAGCCATCCCTCAATTGCTTTATTAAATAATGCACAGATGACAGTGCATGAAATATTGATGCACAGAGAACTTGTCTTCATGCAGGGGAGAGGGGCTGCTGGATAATTGGTTTTTCCACATGGCAACTGAGATAGCTTGGAAATATTGTTACTGTTTCCCACACTGTGCCTAGCCCTGTCTATTAACGGAGGCATGGACCCAATTGGGTCTTGTTTTCCAAATCCTAATTATCCTGCCATCTTGGAGGCATCAAAACGAATAGAAGGACAAAGCGAAGTATTGGCATTTCCATATAAGACAACCTGCAGGATGGGGCACTAACTATGGGTTAAGTTTGAGGGCCATTCTGATCATCTTTCTGGAAGTTGGCAGAGTGTTATTTTGTTCTTTTATCTATCTGGAAGAGTTAGACTGGCAAAGGTTGGTTTGAAGGCCAGGGATGCATTAGGTGGTGTTAAGGGTTTACGTGAAATCACCATTGAATTCCTTGAGAAGGAAGGCTTTTTTGTTTTTTGCTTTTTGAAATAGAAGTATAAAATCCTACACTTCACAGACCAGGTGCTCAGGCCATTTGCTGGCCAGGCTGGCAGATTGTCCAGGCGATTTAATATGTGAGACGTGTACAGGGCACCAGCAGCTGCTCTGGTGCCCTTAATGGAATTTTAAGTCGCGGTAACCTTTCTAATTGGAGGCACACAGACAACATGTGTTTATTGGAAAGGTGCAACCGTTGTCATGCTGCCCTCTCAGATGGAAGAGCAGTTTAAACTCTGGCTGGGAGGCGTCAGCGACGGAGTTCAGCAAATCAAGGACCTCTGTTGATGCCTCCTGTGTGCCGGCCTGGGGTTTCCTTCCTCTCTTCATTTCTTTTTACAGTTTTCTTATTTGTAATTTTTCCCCCCAGCAGCTATTTTTGTCTAATGATAAGTTAAAAGCTTGATGTAGATACAGACAGCTCTTGGTTGCCTAAAACTGAGGAGTGGATTTTCCTTTCCGCAGCAAACATTTGCTGAGCACCCATTATGAGCTGGATTCCAGCGCTTCACGTCACACAGCGTTGGAGCATTACCTGCTCTTTGTGTGGTGGTTTCAAGAGTGTTGCTTCACAGTCAAGTTCAGCCAAACATTTATTGAGGGCCAGCTCTGCAGCGGGCACAGTAGAAGTCAGAGGGGGCACAGATTTGTTCTCTGCCCTGGGGGAGCTCATAGTCTGGGAGAAAGCTATATAACCGTGTGACTCCCCAGCCGTGGTGACTTCAGTGTGGGCATAGGAGGCTGTCCAGAGATAAGAGTTAATTCAGAGGTGGGATTGTCCCGAGGAAGAGCAGGCTGTTGGAGCACAGCGGGGTGATGCCCATGGGTCCGAGGGTGCCTGCTCATACTTGAGGTGCTTTGGAGGTTCTCTCTGTTCATGCCACAGGACATTGCACCCCTTGGACCCTAGAGCACTTGCATCTATATCCCTACTGTGGTGACAATCTCATGGCCGGTCCCCAGTGTTTGTGGTGGTGTTAGAACACGGCTAGTATAAGAGCTTTGCAGTCACCCATAGCAGAGTCTGAATCAAAGTTTATTACTCTGTGCACTTAGGGGACTTCAGTTTTCTTATCTTTAATATGGTAATAGTAGTAACACCTGTATTAATCAGCTTGTAGTCAGCTTGGGCTGCCCCGTTAAAATACTATAGACTCAATGGCTTGAACAACACGAATTATTTTCTCACAGTGCTGGAGCTGGAAGTCCAAGATCAAGGTGCGGGCATGGTCAGGCTCTGGTGAGAGCCCTCTTCCTGAATTACAGACAGCCATCTGCTCACTCGGTCCTCACACGCCTCTTCTCTGTGTGCCATGAGAAAGTGAGTGAGCGGGACAGCTCTCTGGCATCTCTTCCTATGAGAGCCCTCACCCCATGGAGGCCCCACTGTCACGACCTCATTTAACTCTGATTACCACCCAAAGGCACCCTCTCCAGACACCATCATATTGGGTGTTAGGGCTGCAACCTGTGAATTTGAGACAGGCCACAATTCAGTCCACAGCAGCATCTTCTTCATTTGGTGGCTGTTAGGTGATGTTCGCAGAGCCAGTCAAGTGCCTGGCACGGCATAAGTATTCTGTAAATGTTAACTTCCGGGTTGCATGGGTACATCTCTATCCTGTAGTCTTAAGCTCCTCAAGGCCAGGGCTGTTTTTTATTTATAACTGCCTCTCTCCAGTGATTGTTTAAATGGGAACATCAGTGAAAGGAGAGGAAGAATAGAGAACTTGGATTTAGAACAGAAAAATAGATTTGAATCCTGGCCTGGTCACTTTCTGCATTCTGGTGGTGTGACTCAGGGCAATGATCGGTCCTCCCCATATCTCCTTTTTTTTTTGATTGGCGACATGAGAGAAGTAACTCTTACTTCCCGGACCTCTGGTGAGGTTTAAATGAGATGCCCCATGTGAGAACACCTGTGTTTTCTGATACACAGCAGGTGTTCTTGAGATGTTGGCTGAACAAGAGTCTCACATTTATCCATGAAGTGTCCAGAGAGCCATCAGAGTTGGTCAACTTGCTGTTCTGATTGTACTGCTCTTCACGTGGGCCTTCATGACCTAGTGGGTGTGTGTCTGAGCAGATAGCCATTTGATGAGATTCTTGACAGGGATTTAAAAAATATAAAAATAAACTTAATCTGGGAGAGAAGTAATGACTTAGATCCAATATTCACATAGTAAACTGGGTTACTGTGCATGTTCTTGGTCCCATTAACAAAATTTAATCTAGTGGTGAAAATTCATGGGGCAGCACACAATCTGTCTTGCCTGATGGTGTTCCCAGGTGCAAATGAATACTTCGTGTAACCTCCCTGCTTTTCGGAGTTTAACAGTGTATGAACGTGTACATTTCAAACAGGGTGGTCCTCATGCCAGTGTGTCTTTTTATGGTCTGTATGAAATGCATGAGTGTGAAATATATAGGTTGTCGACATCTTAAATTCTCTGAGAAGCCACATTGAACAGAAACACATATAATCTATATTAATAAAGATAGTTGTTTAGTATAGACCTTATGGATAAACTGCAGACATGCCATTGGGCCATGGGAGAGGAGCTGGAGTCATGGTAGGAAAGTTGAGTCACACATTGACAGGGATTGGCCACCATGCTGACTAATAGGTCTTAGCTCTGACTCTGAGATAGTCTTGGTGCCATCCAGCCTTGTCATTAAGGGCATAGAGTTTTGAGGCAGACAGACCTGGGTGTGAGTTCCTCTAGCTATGTGACCTTGGACTAGTTATTTTACATGATTGAACCCAGATTTCTGTATCTACAAATGGGGGTACTGACATCTAATCATAGGGTTATTATGATGAGTTAATGAGATGGTATATGGAAAGTGCCCAGCACAGTGAGCTGCACATAGATTCCTGTCTAGGCAACGGTGGTCATTGTTATAACTACTACTGCATTATCTAGGTAATGAAATAGTGACCTATGAAAGGTTTAGAGCCTCAAGCAAAATGTTACATCATCCTAAAACATCCGTTTTAAAGGTACTCAAGGAGTACCTTTTATAGGTCCTTGAGTCCTAGAGGGGATCTTAGGGTATGAGACTTACCTTCAACTTCTTTTTATTTTTGGCCTTAGCTCTTCTGCCTTTCCTTGGTGGCCATGCCTGCCTCTTTTGCCCATGACACTAGAAAGTAAGTCACATGGCAGGAGGCACTTTGACTCTTCCATTTATGACTATATTTCCAGCACTTAAATCAGTGCCTGGCATATGGTAGGTGCTAAATCCATATTTGTTGTTGAAAAAATATGTTGCCTTCCAATCTTCAGACTGTGCATCTGGTTCCCTCCAGGTACAGAAAGGTCTCTTCTGGCATCCCATCCCTCTTAATGAATTTAAAATCCAGTGGTGGTTTGGGAGCTATATTTCCTGTTCTCTTTTTATTGACATCAGCATGACTGAGTAGATGGAACACAGGCTGGGGGTATGAGCCCAGGTTTCTAGTTTCAGCTCCACAGCTGGTTTGCTTAGGAACATGAAACAAGTCAGTGTTCCCTCTCTGGACCCCAGTTTCTCAAGAGTTCCATGAGAAAAGTGGTTTATATAGCTTCTGGAGGACCCTTCCCATGCTGATGTAGGGTAGATATGCTCTCTGGAGGTCCTTTAGGGACACAGCCCACTCTCCCCCTTCCTCTTCCTTATGTCTCCAGGTCTAAGCAGGCTTACTTACTCCCCACCCCTCATATAGAAATGAATGCAGCATCAAAGAATGCTGTAAACAGTAGCTCCTCCCAACGTGCCCTGTGTAGCTACACTAGGGCATCGCAACCTTGGAGCTATTGATGTTTTAGGCCAGATAATTCTTTGTTGTGTGGAGCTGCCCTATAGATTGTAGAATGTTTAACACCGTCCCTTACCTCCACCCACTAAATGCCAGTAGCATCCTGTCCCCCTTCCCACATCATCCTGACAAGCAGATTGTCTCCAGACATTGCCAGATGTCTCCTGAAAGGGTAGGGGATGGACATATAATCCTGGTCTAAGCACAAGTTCGTCCCTAGTCTTATTTCAGATGGCATTATAAGGAGACAGAAGGTTTTCTCAGGAGACTAGAGAAATAGGAATAGTATATTGATCAGTTTTCTTTTCCCTTAGGGATGAAGGAAAAGAAAAAGAAAACAACTTTCTCACCAGCCAGAAGTAAAAGTATAAAGCTAGCTCAAATATGATGCCAGGGTCCTGATTTACACGGAGATAATTCCATGTATAATATATCACTGAAGATGAGAATGGGAACAACAGCTCTTAGATCTTACCCAGAGTATGACAGCTATTGGATCTTATTCTTACATCATGGAAATTGGGTAGCTGTGCCACCGAATACTTGATGAAAAAGATAGGCTTTTAAAATTTTCTTTCTTGCTTACATCTTAGTTGTTGGCACATCTTAGAGATTTTTGAATACAAAAACAGTTTGGAGAAAATATCGTTTTCAGTGATGCCAGGGTATTATAAGCAATGTGGTTACTGCAAACTTTTTGGTAATATTTTGTCAACAAAGTGTGATAATCACTGCTCTGAGAGAAGTAAAAAATATTTATAAGACAGGACCTCACAATTTGATAGGTGACACAAGACAAAAACCGGTAGAAACATAAATAAAAATGTAAATCATGCCCTGGCTGGTGTGGCTCATTTGGTTGGAGTGTCATCCTGTGGACCGAAAGGTTGCGGGTTCAATTCCCAGTCACGGCACATGCCTAGGTTTTGGGGTTGGTCGGGGTACGTATGTGAGACAACCGATTGATGTTCCTTTCTTACAGTGATGTTTCTCTCTCTTTTTCTCTCCCTTCTCTCTAAAATCAACAAGCATGTCATCTGGTGAGGATAAAAAATATAAATTCACACATACAAATCATAACTAAAAATATAAATGGAAGCAATGACGATTTTGCAACATAAGCAGTCATTGCCATTGGAGCCCAAAGAAATACAAGTGTGAGCTCAGGTTGACAGGACAAGAGGTCAGCCTTGCTGGGGAGAGAGTTTAAAGGCTCCAGAAGAACACAGGTACCAGATGTACTTTATCTAAAGCACTTCGAGGTTGATCGTGATTCTAATCAGCTGCGTTTGGAGATGGCTGAGAGAACATCACTTGACGTTCAGTGTCAACACTAAGGTAGTTCTGCCAGAGGCTTCGACTAGTCAAAGAAGAGGTGGTCTCATTTTAACAGGCCCTTGTTTTTCTGTCTCATATAATACCTGAGGTTGCTATCCTTTGAGGTATCCTTTCCAATCCACCCTATCCATTCTTTGGGAATAGTGTCTCTCCATCAGACAGAAAAGAAGGGAGTCTTATGGGTGGGCTCCCGGTAGCCATGTTCAGTCTCTGAGAGCTGCCCCCTCCCCTAGACCATAGGTGATGGGGTCAAGGGGATGATACCTGAGTCTATCTGGACCGGATTCTAGGCTAAGAATTTGGACATAGGACTGAGAGACTCATCATTCTGTTTATGTGACTGGAGCTGTGTCTGTTAATCTGAGAGCCTCTGCAGAGAGGGAAGCCACATGGAAAATGTCCTCCTCTGCCACTTTGAGATACATGATGGTGACAGCCCCACGCGGGGAAAATCAGGAGGAAGAGGTTCCTTTCCTGCCCCTCCACAGAGTCACCTCTGGGATCTGACAGCACTAAGGCTGGTATTCAGCACAGTTAAGACTCTTAAGAAAAAAAGCAGGGTAAAGCCTATTAGGAGGGGGAAATTCCCCAGGGCAGAAGATTGCCAAATTAATTACACAGATGTGAAATTTCAAAGGTAGGATAATTAGCCTGTTAAAGCTAAAAAAATTAGTTCTTGTGTTGTTTGCCAAACACTGAAGTATGTGGACTAAAAACTGCTTATGTACTAAAGAAAAGTAACCCTCCTGGAACATTTCATCCCAATTGTCTTGGGAGTCTTTGCCAAGTGAAGGAAGTATAGAATCTTAATGGTGCAGTTGTTTATTTTGGGAAGAAAAGAGGTGTTCCTATGGAGCCGTGGGTGGTTCAAACACCAGTGCATCTGGGGACCAGGTAGGCAGTTAACGTAGGAGAGGAGGAAAGAGGAAGGGACTGAGGCGAAGCAGGTACACAGGGGCAGAGATGACGATGGCGGGGCACAGGGGGCAGCCACGTGGTAACGCAAGCCCAGGTGCAGCCAGCTCTTCCAAGTAGAAATCACCCAGAAACGTGTCCTGGGTTTTTCTGTGATATTTTCTCACTTATTGCTAGCAACTTGCTCCTAACTTTAGAAGCACTGTCTGGGTTGCTCACAGTGCTCCTGGGCACTGTGGCCTCTGGGTGGGGTGGCTCTGGTTCTCCTGTCTAAATTCTGCTTGGTCCTTTCCCGCTCTAGGGGCTGGACAAGTGCCTCATCCTGTCTCTACAAGTTCCTCTGTTATCTTGGCTGTAACACAACCCTGATAGTAACACCTGCCTCATGGGGCAGTTGTAAGGACCCTAGGAGATCCGATGTGGCAGGTACCTGGCAGCTGTCAAGGGCCTGTAAGTGTCACGTGCATGGGGACAGGCCCTCTCTTGTTCAGCATCCAAAATGATGCCTGACACTTAATAGGGCTCAGTGAGGGTCCTACGCTTAGCAAATAGATGAATTATTGGATGTCAAACTACTTAAGAGTAAACTCTTGTTCTCCTATTGATTACCTCTTTGAAGTTAAGGGAGGGAGTTGCTGTAAGGAATTATCCTCTAAGAGATGAATATACAAACTGTTGGCGAGGAAAGGGATGGGTTGAGATGGTATTTATGACCCTGGAAGCCGACAGTAGCAGATGCCAGCTGAGCACATGAGACCATGTCCAACACGTTACTTCATTTTTTGCCACAGCGCTTGGTGGTCATTCTGCCACAGGCCTTCCCCCTCCTCAGGATGTAAAGGCACTTCTCCTGCCTCCCCATGAATGTAGTTCTGGAGTCCCTTACTTTGTGGTTCTGGGAATTCACACCATATCTGATGAAGCTCTGTCATACGCCATCTGTTAATGCCATTGCCTAAAACAGTGGTGAACTTCATATAAAATGTGGTCAACTTGCAATTTAGAAATGAGTTCAAAATTAGTGAGCTGCTTTGTCAGTCTGAGTTCAAAATTCTGGATTTGGGCTTGGCTTCCAATAAGAGGAACCTGATACGAGGGAGCAAGATGGCCCAGCGGGGCTGCCTCTGTGACAGGCGCTTCGAATTGGCATCAAGGGTCTCTTGCCCTTGTTGATTGGACAGGGCCCACAAAGAGACCAGACGGAGTTTTTGTTTGTCAAAGGAAAGAACACACTAGGGAGATTTGTTGCCCATTTGAAAAAACGATTGGGCATGAAATGGATACTGTTTGGATTACACAGAAACACATCCTCTCATTAGCTTTTCAGGATCACAAAAGGCCTGATGGCTGCTTTAGTCTGATGCCAAAAGGCTCTGTTACACATTTGCATAGGGGAGAGTGTTTCGGAAAAAGAGGATCTCCTTTATTTCAGTGTTTTTCTTCTCCTTTCACTCTGTTCTGTACATTTCAGAGGGCTATGTATCAGTTTCTGTTTGACCTCACTCAGTGCAGGGGGTAGACCATCTAGTCATCTTTCCCGCGCTGGGGGCCTGTGCGCTGATGAAGGCTTAGAGGAGCACCAGGTTTCTGATGCAGGGCGTGGTGGTGGAGAAGTCCAGGCCGCCTGTGGGAGGCATTGCTGCAGAGAACAGGACCAGTTTAGCAACAGAGGCGGATCACTGGAGGTCTTCTGGGAAGTAGAGATCAGAGGCACGATGACTTCAAGGCTGTATCTTGGCTTGAAGATGACCGACCTGATAGAGAAACCTGGAGAAGAAAAGGGGTCCCGTTGAGACTGGAGCAACTGTAAGGAATGTTTAAGAGGAATCATGTGGGAAAGAGTGAAATACATTTACTGGGTACTTGCTAGGATCACTGCTCAGCATGTGACATGTTGTCTCATCCTAACCACCATGTAAAGGAGATGCTGGTGCTCCCCTTTATAGCCCAGAGAGGCTGCATAATCTGCCCACGGTCACACAGCACCCAAGGAACTGAGCTAAGATGTGCAACTGGATTTGTCTGGAGCACAAATCATGCTCCTTTGACTTGTCCGTATAATGCATATCACACATATCGGTGGTTTGCTTATATGAGCAAAAACAGTGCCCAGGAAGCCTGAGATCCAGCTGTTCGCCTCCAGCTTCTGTAACCTGAGCAATAGCTAGTCAAGACCACTTTGTTGAAGCAGAGCCCCTGGTATGGTGTTAGAAACGAAGGTGAGTCCAGGTCTGGGGCAAGGCCAGCATGTAGTTGCAGACCTCAACATGTTGCTCACATACCTGGGGACTCATTGCACTAAGGATACATATCTGAGAATTGGTCTTTCTAGAGATAAGTTCTGGTCCTATGCTAGCTGTGTGTCCTTGGAAAAGTCACCCAATCTGTTGAGATCTGTTCCTTTATCTAATTTTCCAGGGGCAGTTCCCACCTTGGGGCCTTTGCAGTCCCTCTCCTGGAATGTTTCTCAACTTATCTTCAAAAGATCTTCCTTTTTGTCAGATCATGGCTTGAATGTCACCTCCTCAGAGAGGTCTTCCCTGACTACTCAATCCAATGTGACTACTCAGGAGCTCTCTATGGCATCACTCTTTTAAAATTAGCTGCCTAGCTCTTATTCCTATCTAATGTTTTTTCCCCTAACTCCCTTCTTTATTTCATTTTCCCTCTCCTCTCTGCCTGCCTTCCTCCCTTCCTCCTTTTCTCCCTCCCTTCCATTTTTTTCTCCCTCGTTATTCTCTCTACTAGAATGTCGGTTCTTAAAAGCAGAAACTTCTGTCTTACCCATTTCTCAAATGCCCAGTGCTTATAATAGTACTTGGCATGTAAAATTAGTTTCATAAATGTTTGCTGAGTTGATGGGTTAAAGTCTTTCCTATGTTTAAATGTGAACATGTTGGTCTGGAGGCAGATGCTCCAGGGACCCTTCTAGCTCTGAGTTTTTGTGACCTAGAAATCCCAATTTAAAACATTCATCCAAAGGTACTCCTCTCACAGACAGTTTATTCTGCATTAACTGAACACATCTCTTGGAGCAGACACATGTCAGGGGACTTGGAGTACAGAAATGATGAGCCACACTTGGTACCTGGCCTCACAGAGAAGGAGAGAGCAGTGATTAGGCCCACAGACCAGGGGCCATTCACACATTGAGTCCACAACTGTCACCGAGCCCCAGGATATTCTAGACACTGTTAAGAGGATGCACATGCAGTGGCAAGGAGTGTTGATACTGTCTTTGGTCACCTGAGGCTTCTGCTGGATTTTGGCAGACTTGGAGTCACATCCCAGCTTGACCTCTTATTAGTTTCATGATCTTTGGCAAGTTTTGTTTTTTTCCCTTATCTTTCAAGTGAAGATAATATTGGCCTCATAAGGTGTTTATTCTTTATATTGGGTGCTGCAGTCTAGGCTCGAGAGGCATGAAAGCATAGGGTTTGGGGGATTGTGAGTTGTCCGATGAAACTGAAGGCAGGGGAAATGTTGGAGGACGAGGAGACTATAGTCTGGTAAAGGAAACTAAATTCTGGAAGGAAAGATTAAGGCCAGATTGTGGAGGATGTAATTATGAAGCTCTTAAAAAAATTAGAATTCATAACTTCAACAAAAACAAGAGCATCGATTCACCTTCTTTGGTAAAAAAAAAGTTTTGCAGCTGTTATGGCATTTACAAATGATTATCTCCCTGCTCCATCCTACCTGCTGGGTTCCCAGTATGTACTGCTGAAGAATGGAAATGGAAGATTTTACTCCTTGTGTTTACTTCACGTTTGTTTTAGGAAACCTCATAGGTACTTGCCCATTATTTATTGTTGCCTCTGTCTCCCATGCACAATGAGAATTTGGTTTACAGGCCTTACGTTAAAGTAATGTAAGGGAGGTAATTGGTCACTGAGTGGCACATTGGTGAAGATATGGGCAGGAAAGGAAGCTGGTCATGGGTAAAGTTAATACTGAATTGTCCAGCTTATTTGGATGCACGTAGAGAAGTATTTTAGCAATGATCAAACAGCGTGGGGCACAAACAAACAGAGGAACAGCGAGAATGCAAAAGACTTAAAGTGATACAGCACTTCCTGAACCCTGCAGAGGGAGATACAACCATTCTTCTCGAAGCTTGAGGTGGTTTCTAATAGCTTAGAAGGTGCCCCGAGAAACCCCAGGTCCAATCAGCACTAACTTTGTCATGATTGTTTTAATGTGATCAGTTAAGGAATGGAATTTAATAACCTTGGGAACCATCCCAAGGAAGCAGAAATGAACCTGCTCTAATTGGAGAAAGAAAGGACTTGGAAATGAATAGTCTCCAATTACCCATTTATAAATCCACAGCCAAATGTTTACAAAAAATTAACAGTGGAAAGGATGAAAGAAATAGCAGCTTTACTTTTGATATTCATACCTGGGGAGGCAAAAATGCTCTGTGACTCATTTGTGAGCCTCACCCAATGCTTGGCACAGTGAGGGCTCTCAGAAAGCTCTGGATTATGCAGGGTCAGTTCTCTGAAAAACCCTGGGGTGTCTCACCAGTGGGACTGAGGGCCCTGGGAACAGATGGCATGGGGATTCTGTTCCAGGCCACAGGTTGCATCTTTCATTAACCAGTGTTAACTGGAGCTGTATTCTGGTCCCACAAGAATGAACAATTTGCTTCTGAAGGTTCTTTGTATGTACTTTTACTGAGATTGATTTTCCATTTTATGTTTCAGTACCCTGGAGAGCTCCCCACTTCTTTTTAGGGCCCTTTAAACTTGGTAAACACGTTCAACACTTCTCAGACTTTCCTACCAAAGAACCCCTAAGGGCAAGTAAGAGTAAACACCTACTCTGGGGTCCATGGGGCAGAGCTCACTGTGAGCACATACATTTTTGAAGTCTCTCTTAGACAAGTTTATATGGGTTTTGCAATCTATTCCATAGTAGACCAGTGATGACCTTAACATAAAAAATAAGTTTTAAATTACCTACCATCCAGTAAAATTGGTGCTGCAGGGAGCTCCATGGTCGGTTTGCGTTCTCCTTTGCTCCCCACACTCAGAGAAGCAAGGATTAGGTTAGATTGTGGAGAAGAGGTAAAGGAGACCTGGCTGGGGAAGCAGCACATGGGTGGGACTGCCCGTATCCCCTCGTTCCCTGAGGTTTGGACTTTGCAGGGAGGTGGCCAGTGAATGAGCATCGTGGTGCCTCACTAGAGTTCTTCACTGAGGTTGCACGCCCAAAGATGCCACACCGTGCAAGTGACAGCCTCATTCAAGGCTCTGAGAAGTCCTTTGAGCATCCCTGTCGCTAATCTGGGGTAGGCTTTTCCTGTGGATGTCATTATTCTCATTTCACTTAAACCTGCCCCTCTCATGCTCTGTAGGACAGGGCAGAAAGCAGTCAGGTGGGCAGGCTCTGGCTGAGGACTGGAAAGCACCAACCTTGCGCACCAAACCTGCCTTGCAGAACCTTGCCTGCCCATTTGTCCCCAACATACCCCAGGTTACCAGCTTCCCGGGACTTAAGCCCTTCTTGTCTCAACAGTGTTTGCCAGATTCTCTTTTCTTATTCTCTTTTTTTCCCTAGACTTTTACCAATGGTGCCTGAATATAAGCCCTTAGGATACCTTAACAATCACACCCCGTGGCTCTCCCTGAGAGGCTTTGCAAAGCCCAAAGACCTTTTCTCTCTGAAAAAGAAAGAAAAAGAGTATGACCTTGTAGGCCTGTTGTATAGGCTTTGTTGTATGCTTTTAGTGCACAGAATTTGAGGGGGCTAGTTTTTTATTCTTCATCTAAGACCTTATGTAAGATGCGACCAGGCGGAGCACAGCTCTACCGGAGATAACAACTTCTTAGTTGTCACATGATGATTTCAGCAGTGGAATAGATCCTTAATCAGAAGAAGTTGTCTTGGTAAAGTGGACCCTGAGCTTGATGTTTAAAATGAAAATTTCATGTTTCTTCTTGCGGAGACGAGTCCATCACTTGAGATTGGAAAGTCTGAGCAGCGTCTTAGCTCCAAGATCTTGAGTCTCTGAAATGTCCAGGGTCCTTTGCCCTTTGAGTACATCTATGTTCTCTTTTTTGGAAGCAAGCTAAAATCAGCTGGTGAGTGACGGGGACGATAGCTGCTCACACAGTGTGTGCCAGGCCTGTGCTAGGCAGTGGCTGTGCGTTATCTGATCAGATCCTTACGGTAGTCCAGGGGAGTAGACCTGTTTGTCTACCACTGAATCCTCAGGAGTTGAGTGATCTATCAAGATCACATCAGCAGGAAGTGGTGCAGCTGTGCCTCCCACACTCCGTCTCTCTGACCCACACCTGTGGCGTCATTTCTTCTAGGCTCATGTAACCTTTTTTTTTTTTTTTTTTAAATTTGTAAAGTGTCTGAGTTTCTCCGTTTGTACGTGGCCAACAGCCGTGGCTGCTGAATAATGACAGAATCGTGCTCATTGGCACCAAAGGAGTTAGTTCTCTGGATGCCTGTGGTCTGGAAAAGCTCTGTGTTTTATAGTAATTTTAATTGAATTAAAGTGTAGCACAGGTACAAAAGATGGACTTTATGAGCTACAACACTTTTAAGTATACCTTTTTTCCCCAGAAGTATTTTATTTTTATTGTGCTATTAATGTCCTTTTATTCTCCTAGGTTATAGAACTGGTTCTCATGTATTTTAAGTAATTCTCTCTCTCCTTTATTCATACACGTCTTAATGAATAATTTCTGGCTATTATAATGAAATGGAACCTAAGTACTTTTACTGTTATAACATTTTAATAAATCCTGGCCATTTTGATGAATGAGAAGGTTCATTCTTGTCTGTGGGTGGTGTCTTGTTTCTCTACTGAGAACTGAGGCTGTTGTTAGGTACTCTTGTTCATACTGCTCTGCCCCGTCTGATGTCAGGCACTGTGTACGTCCCCACCAGTGGTAGGAACATGGAGAGGCTTACGTTCCCTGGGCATCAGGATTGCTTTGAAAATAAATTTTTTACTTTTGTATTCATTAGAAAAGTCATATACTTTTTTCAAATACCAAGCATCAGGCTTTTGAGTTTGGATAGTTCCGTGGTGTCTTGACAGTAAGAAGTTATTTCTGGGATGCTGTGGGGAGGTGGCAGAGGGAGTCAGCATGCTGCTTAGCACTGCAGTCATCTCCTGTAGCCCCCTCATAAGCGATTTTCATGACTGGCCAAGTGGCTCCGAGCATCAGCTTTGACCTGGGTTGAAATCCAGGCTTACCAGCTATTTGACCACAAATGCGCTACTTAACATCTCGGTGTCATGTCCTCACTGGGAGATTAATAAAAAACTATAGACAGTTTCCTCATTGGTAAATTTGAATAATAGTACACTATTCTACAGGTTGATGGATGTCACTGCCTCCCTTGTCAGCCCCCTAATCAAATGATGCATCATGTAATAAAATGTTCCCTCCTTCCCTATCTTTCCATGTAGTTCTCCTCCCCTCCCCTCCCCTCCTGTCCTTCTTCCTCCTTTGCCCTACCCCACTTTGAAGGGAAATCGGTTTCTTGGTGAAAACATGGAGTGAGGCTCCTAGTCTTCACCATCCCAGAGCAGCTGGGGAACAGGGGTTGGTGTGCATTGATAGCTTTGAGAAGCAGGGATTGGCTGGCCAAGCTAAGAAAATTTTGTGGCCTGTGATGTTATGGAGCACATTCCCACAGCTACTCTCAGAGACCTGTCTTAACATGTTCTTTTCTAATGACCAGGATGTGCAGATCATCCAGGTTGGACTTATCAGTGGTTGCTTATAATGTCTCGTTTTGCACATGAGCACAGGGACAAAGCTCTTCCTAGTCACTGCCTCGGTTCCACCAGGCATGGAGAGTCCTGGACTCATCTCAGAGACAAATGCCAAAATCTCACAGGGTTGGGTACTCGCTCTTGCCCCTAGTGATGGACATGACTTATTATTGTCTCCCTGCTACCGGCAAGATCCTCCAGGAAGCAGAGGAGATGTTGTTGTTTCTGTGACAGGCAGCATGGATTCTGGTAGGGGAACAGGGAGTCTGAGTTCAAGGTGCTGCAGGGGTAGCCCCAGAAGCTAGAGGGCAATCGGGAGAAGCTGAGGGTGCTGGTGTGTGAGTGGGGGGAGGCTGGAGCTGGTGCTTATTTTCAAGAGCAGCACAATAGGAAAGGGAAAAGACATATTTGGAAGTAAACAGACCTGGCTTAGCCAATTTATTAGCTGTGTGGTATCAGAAAGTTACTTTGCCATTTCAAATCAGTTTTCTCATCTAACTTGCTTTTTCATGTATCATAAACATCTACCTATGTTAGAATATACAGAGCTACTTCCTCCTTTATAATAGCTGGACCATGTTTTATAAATGGATGCCTTATAATTAAAGTATCCATTTCCCTATAGTTGGTGTATGGACTGAATGCTTGTGTTGAAGCTTTAAACCTCACTGTGGCTCTATGTGGAGATGGGGTCTCTAGGGAGGTGATTAAGGTTAAATGAGTCATAGGATGGGGCCCTGACCTTGTAGAATGGGTGTCCATTCTACAAGGAGACATCAGAGACATCAGAGAGTCTGTTGGCTCCCCAAGTGCACCTAGAAAAAACTGTGTGAGGGCACAGCAAGAAGGTAGCTGTCTGCAAGCCAGAAAGAGGGCTCTCATCAGAAACTAACCCTGTTGACACCCTAATCTCAGCCTTCCAGCCTCCAAACTCTGAGAAAATAAATTTCTGTTGTTTAAGTCACCCAGTCTGTTGTATTTTGTTACAGCAGCCTGAACAGACTAGCATAGATGGACATTCAAATTACTTCTAATTTTCCCTTTTTATAGGCCAGTAAGATGCACATTTTTGCCTAATGCATTCACTTGTTGGGTCATAGGATATTTCTTTTCCCATCTTTCTTTCTGTTATTAAAATTTTTATATATACCAAAAAGTAGAAGGAATAATATCATAAACTCCCACATGTCCATCCAACTATGTTTAACAGTTGTTATTATTGAAAAAGCATGGTTGAAAAAGTGCCCTCTGAAAAAGGCCGTTAATGGTTGATATCACCCCACCAAACACACACACACACACACACACACACACACACACACACACACACACACAGTAAGAGACAGGATGCTCTTATTTTTAACAAAGAAAGAAATGATTCCTCAGGCCCTTGGTTTGAAGGGAAAGAAAAGGTCTCTTTCCAGGAGGGGAATCTTTGGTCAGATGTACACTTTTATCCATTGCCCCTTTGTCCTTGTCTGTTCCATGTCCTCAACCCACTCCCATCTCCCACTCCTTGGGCATACATGTTCAGTCATCTGTATCACTTAACTGTCCTATTTAGATGCATGGGCAATAGGCCCCTTTGTTCCATCTCAGAGAACTTGGCCCACCCCTCGATTTGAAAGCTGAGAATGGTGACAGAGTCCTTCCATGCTGCCATTCTTCTCTGGTTCCAGCAAAATCCTATGGGTGGAATCATCTCTTTTCTATTCTGTGAGGTTCTGTCAAGTCAGCTAATAAACAAGACCCTCTGGAGTATGTGTGTGTGTGTTGTTGGGGGGGGGGGGGTTGGAAGTGGGATGCATGCACAGGTTACCATGGGGACAGACAAGCTGTAATAAATGTTTGGGCTCTTAGCTTGGCAAGGTTTGAGCAGTTTAGAGTAATTTTGTTGTCAATCATCCATTAAGTCACTCCTAATGAATCACTGGGAGTGTCTTTGCTCTTGAGATGAACTTTAGATGAGCATGATTTGGGCAGAGAGCAATCTTAAAAGCAATATGGAGACAACAGTCATTAATTTGTCAGCTTTTTGCAAATTGAGTGGTCTTTTGTCTGAGGGAGTTGCCAGGAGTCACCAGAGTGGACCACAAGTTGACACGACTCTTCTAGACAAAGTCTTTCCTTTTTAGTCTTGCCAGGTTGGCTTGTTGCCTCCCAGGATTCTGTGCAGCTTCATGTCCCCAGGGAGAGGGAGCATGACGTTTTCTCAAGGAGGAAGACAGCTCTAAGAGTTGACCTCTGGGACCTCGACCCTGACACCCCCTCTCATTTGGAGGGGGAGGGTGTACAGCCTGTGTATTCTTAATCAGAGTGAGACTTTCCACATAAAATGTGTTTAAAGGGTTCTCTCTTCCTCCCCTTCTACCATGGAGCAGATGCCCACAGGTATCAGCATAAGAGGGTATGCCAATGACCTTCTACCCAGCTACACCCAGTTTGTCGTCACCATGGAACATGGAAGCCACAGCCCTCCCGAGTGACTCCTTGCTGTGGTTTGCCAGGCCCTCCATGATGCTGGCTCCACCTGCCCCAGTCCCCTCACCCCCCAGGCCTGCTCCAGCCTGGTGAAGTGCTGCAGTTCCCAAATTTGCTATGATTTCTCTTACGTATGCAAAAGGGACTTCTTTTTATCTGGAAGATTCTTTTTCAGTCTGTTTTGTAGTTCACAACCACTTCTTCAGCAATCTCAGTCTCTCCAGAAAGTCTCATGTGGCCCCCTGGAAAACTGGAAGAAGTAGCTCCCTTGCCCCCCATGACATACAGAACTACCCTCCCATTGCCCGTCTCCTCTCTGCAGCTGTGGGCTCCCAGAAGCCAAGAATGACCAGAGGTGCTGGCCTCCAGCCTGCAAACACGGGCCTGCACGAAATGCAGGTATTAGTGGAATAAACACAAGCACATGCACTCCCCCAGGGGACTCTCAGGAACCCTTTGGGCAACCCACAAAATGGGTTGGTACCCTCTCTGAGGTGGTACCCTGCCCTGCTGTTACAGCTGTTATGACCCTGTGCCTGTGAGCATTTGCTGTGCCCAAGGACAGAGAAAGGCTTGATGCAGGATTTTAAAAGCAATGTAGCTAATTAAAAAATGAATCAAACTGAAAACAAGTTCGGAAACAATTAGGATAATTGAACTATCACTACCTTAATTGAGATCAAGCAGTGAGCTTAAAAAATAAAATTAATTTAAAAAATTACATGTAACCTGTAATTAATTGGATTTTGAATTCAGTGTTTTCCAGCTTAACAAATCACTCTTTAAATTAATTCATTGTAGTTTTTTATCTTTGAAAAAAGTTTTTGTAAAAATCAGTAAAAAATTAATTGGGCATATATCATGTGCTGGCTAACACTTGATTTTTTTTTTTTTTTTTTCGCATGGGCAGGAAAGATGAAATTAACCTCCTGTGGGTATCTGCTCTGTGCCAGGCATGTTACCTTGTAGGTATCAAGACAGAAGACAGAAGAGGTCTAGGAGACATAGGGCTTTGCCATCTTATGGGGATTGCTGCACCCCAACACCAAGCATGTGCTTGGGACAAAAACTTAGAGCACGGTCTCCAGAAATCATTAGCACCTCAACAAGAAGCTTCTAACCCTGGTCAGGGTTATCACTAACACTCAGCACTCTCTCTCCTCGTCCCTCCTCACTGGCAGGGTTTCCCTGCACCTTATTGAAGAGCCTCTTAAATGCCACTTACCATTCTGATGTCTTATCATTCCCTTTAGAAAGTGGAGCCACATGACCCTGTCCAGAACAGGTGCTGGATGCCTTTCAAAAGGGTCACCTTTCAGGAGTGTCACCTGAGCCTTGAGACTGCTAAGAAAAGCTTATTTAGAGGCCACATTTAAATGGAAATGACACACTCCCTCTACCATCCACATCCCCTTTTAATTCCAATGTTGCTGTTTTTCAAAAGCAAGAATCCTGGTGATTAAATAAATGCTGACAGCTTGATTTGTTACTGTTTTGTTGTTCTGTGAAGTTCATTTAAATAATTCGCATACATGTTTGAAGTATTCAGTTCCCGGTAATTAATTTTTAGCCCGACTTGATTTTTATATGCAAATTGTTAAGGAAGTTTGCATAGGGAGTTAAATAACTGATGATTTTTATTTGTTAGTGTTCTTAGTTGGAGGTTTTTGTTTGTTTTGGTAATGTTAGCTTCAAGATTGGAAGAGGGCAAGCTATGGTATTAGCCTAATGACAGGGTGACAGATGGCAGGGTTGCAGAAAGAAAATTGACCAGACCCCTTGTCCATTGGCACAGTTGGGAGGGGGCAGAGGGTACATTTGCCCACAGCTCGGCAGCCCCCCTTCTGGGGAGCACGGAGGCTTTGTGGGGCACCTTGGGGCAGTCCTACGTGGCCCAGCCTGGGCAGCCCCAGACCCCCTGGCTGCCCCTTACTTTCACTTAGTCAGACTCATTCTGCCCAGAAGGCCTCAGGAACAGTGTGAGGTGGGCCCGCAATCCACTTTTAAAAGGAGGTCCCAGGTGAGTCTCAAGCTGTGGTGGGAAGGAGATCGGGTTCTGGAGTCACCCAGCAGGTGTCCAGCACCTTCTGCACCTCTCACCAGGGACTTCTCTTTAAGACCTTTATTAGTAAAATGGGCACATTAACCCCAGCTGCCTCCTTGGGTGTTGTGAGAATTAAATCCGGTAATCCCATTAGAGGGCTTAGTTCACTCACTGCCTGCCTGTCAAAAGCACAGGGTAAGTGTTAGCGATTGTTTTTGTTATTATGAAGGCTTATTATTCACTCCTGGAACAAAATACAGACACACAAAAATTAACAAACACCTAAGAGATCCGTTCTCACACTTAAAATATTAATTCATTTAATCCTCGTGACAACCAAAAGCAGCAGTAGGTACTGTTATTACCCCACTTAACAGAAGAGGCAGCTGAGGTACAGAAAGGCTGGCAAGCAGCAGAGCCAGCATTCCAGCTCAGAAACCCTGGGCTGAGAGCCTCTTTTTCCCTACTCTGCCCGGCTGACCTGCTTGTCTTGAGACTGCGCGGTCCATTGAGGCCATCAGGTCACGGTGTGGACATTGCATGTTTGTGAAGTTGGCTATGGAAGCAAAAAGAAGCTTGAATTTGGACTTAAAGCTCGTGTGCTACTGCAGGTTTCAGCACCCAGCACTCTAGGCCAGCCTGTTAGTCTCCATCTCTGTGCTCCACTCCAGTGAAAATCCCCCCAAAGATTCTGTGGCACCTACCAGGGTAGCACCCCAGCTCATTCCTGGGGCCAGGGCTGCTGGTGATCTGGGCCCAAGTTCTTGAGATCTGTGTCTTCCTTCATCCTGTGGTGGTAGAAAGTGTGAGAAGAGGCAGCAGAGGACCAGCATGGTCATCACGAATTGTCACCTGGTAATCAGTCTTCATTGTGGACTCAAGTTTGCACGAGTCTTGGAAAATAAATCAAAATTGGTTGGACTGCCACCTGAGTTGGTGTGAGGGACAGTATACAAGAAGAAGATCAGTGGCCTGAGACACACCAGCATCTTGGCTTCTTATGTGGAAGTCCCAGGACCAAGAGAGTCCCACCTGGGACCAGGAGGTTCTTAGTGCAGATTTCTGGAAGGCCCAACCTCAGAGGACTCTGAGGGCAGACCCAGAGGACAAGTGGCAGCCCTCAGCTCAAAAGCTCAGAGTGGACCTGTGTCCCCAGGGTGCGAATTAGCCTCTCTTTTATCTCTCAACCCCTTTCCTCTGCTAAGCTCCAGCAGACCCCTCGGGAAGTGGGCTCCCCTGGGATGACAAGCACCTGACTGGCCCAGGATGCACCTGGTTTCTGTTGACGGCGCTGAAGCTGCTGCAGCAGAGGGTGCCACCCTGGGTGGGGCAGGCGGCAGAAATGCCTTTGGGTATTTGTGTTCCAGTCCCTTGGGACATTCCCAGCAGCCATCTGAAGAAATGGCATTGAGATTCTGGGCCTGGGCGGGTGGAGAGGAATGATGCCGCATCTGAATGCAGGAGGGTCACCATGGTGAGGGCCCCACGGTGGATTGCAAGGTGGCATTTCTCCCCGCAGTTTTGCTGTCTCTGCTCTGGAGGCTGATTTATTTAACTGAATGTTTGTGTGGGGAGGACATGGGAGAACATCTCCCCGCTGGCCGTGGAGAGCAGTTACGGAAGATCTACAGCCTCCCAGGCTTTAGGCCCTGGAGCTGGGAAGGCGGCACAACTGCAGACTCCCTGCCTCACTTCTCAGCCTTGATGAGCACGGCTGCCCCAGCGTGCAGGGTGCGGGGGCGCCAAGGGCCTGCTGCTCTGCCCGCCCTAGGAAGCGTTGCAGTATGTGAACTGCTGGCCTTGGAGACCCTTCCTCCAGGGACTTGGCTGCACCAGCTCACCCCTCTCATTACGCCCAGGCACAAAGCGCGTGTGCTGGTCTGATGCACTGTCGTACAATTGCCCACACGCGCCTCCCTTCATGGGCCTGTGCTGGCCGCTGGGCCTGGGGGTCTTTTCTGTCTTGGCTTTTCAAAATCCTGTGCATCCTTCAAAATCCAATTCACATATTAATGCTTCATTAATCCTTGCCCCAGAAATTGATCTCTGTTTTCCTCTCCAGCTCTGTCATTACTTTGCATGCCCATCATGGCCCTTATCTAATTCTCCCGTGCACCATAAATATTTATGGGTAAGCTTCCCCCTGCTCCCTGTTGTACTGTAACTTTGTGCAGCACGAAACTGTCTTGTTCATGCATCTGGAAGCTCTTCACAAAACTTAAATTAGGCTTATTTATGCGCTTTGTCCATGTGGACCGAACTGAAGAAAAACAACAACAGCAAAAACCCTTTGTCCTCAAGGACTTTTTACGTTATAGGCAATAGCTAAGCTAGGCATGGATGAAGTCATAAAAAGCCATAGCGGACAAATAACCAAAGAGGAAAAAGTGGCTCTTGGCCCTTGGAGCATGTAAGATTCTAAAGGATTTTAAAAGTAATTCCTGCCGAAGATGAATATGCTGCAGCTCCCCATGGCACAAAGGAGTCACGGCCCTGATGTGAAGAAAAACATGAGCAGCAGACAAGAGAATTCCCCCTGGTTTGGGTAGTTTCGTTCCCATCTCCTCCAGCCTTAGGAAATAGCGCTGTGCAAACACATGGTCTGTTTACTTCCCACGTACCTATTGGAGTAGAAATAGGAATTAAATTTTCCCTGGAGGTCCTCACCGCCCTGTTTTTGTTCTTTTTTGCCTCAGCCCTGGACCCGTCCAAAGACCCCTGCCTGAAGGTGAAGTGCAGCCCTCACAAGGTGTGTGTGACCCAGGACTACCAGACTGCGCTGTGTGTCAGCCGCAAGCACCTGCTCCCCAGGTAAGGCGGGAGGCGCTCTCCAGCTGGCGCACCTGGGCGGCCCCATCTCTGACTGGGGGGCGGGGGTAGGGGGCAGAGGCAGAGCAGGTATTGGTGTTGCTGGTTTATATGGTATTTGGTTTCTTCACTGCTGCTGTGGTTGTCAGACACAGATTTGCAAAGAACGTCAATATCTTTATTTCCTTTAAATCAACTTTATTTGACTCGGAGCCCTCATCTGAGCAGAGGAGCAGAGAATCCTTTCCCTGTCATTACTGGCACTGCCCCTTGCCCCAGAATGACTCCAGGATCCGGGAAGTGTGTAGCTAAGAAAACAGGGCCTGAACCATTAGTCTCCCGGATGCCGACACCCTCACCACAGCTATCCTTTGTGGTCTGTTGAGACCCAGGGACTGTCCTGTGAGCACTTTTGCCTGGCTGGGTGCCTGGATTGGGGTCCTGCCCCCTCAGGACCAGCACTCCGCCATGTCTTCTGGGAATGAGTCTTGCTTTTTCCTCAGGGGGCAACATGGGATCTTCTCTCTTCCCCAGCCCAGGGGCAGTCTCCCCACTCCTCGTCAGGGTCCTGAAAGCCTTTGCCTCTTCCCCCCAGCATTCCCAGCATTATCCAGCCAGTGGCCTTAGGCTTTTACAAATGAGAGATAGAGCCTTTGATTTGAGGCTACTTCTGCCTTCAGTCCTGCGAAAACACTCGAACAAGAAAGCAGACACATAAACACAAAGAGTGAGCTTTCTTTAAGAATGGGGTTGGCTGGGCTGGTGGGAGAAAGGCAACTTCAGCGCCTGTGCTGCCTCTCTCTGTCCTGCCGGGACTACAGAGAGGTGCAGTGACGGGGTGCTGGAGTTACACCTGGTTCTGGGCTCAGCAACGCCCCCTGCCATTCACCAGCGCTGTGCCGTGCACAGCCTTGGGCAAGGAAGGCAGCCTTTCCTGATTCCCACTGAAGTCGGCCACCCTGTAACTTTGGCTCCTTAGTTCCAGTTTGGCCCTAGAACCATACAGGATGTGTCCTGCCTCATCCCTTAGTTCTTGAGGTCTCAGCAACGCCGGTCCCGTTGCTCTTTTTTGGAATATGTTGTCATTTCCCTCAGTCCCCTGCCTGGTAGCCTCTGATGATGCCTGAGGAGCTCCGCGCTCTGGAAGCAGGTCCAGCAGCTGTGGCAGCACAAAGCAGCCCCTCCGCCTCTACACGCACGGTGCTTGCAGCCACAGACCCAGCCTCCACGCTTCCCGAAAAATAGGGAGCCTTTGTCTCTGGGAGACCCAGATGCAAGGTATTATAATCTGCTCTGCTGCTGCTTCAGACAAGAGTGTTCTTCCTGGAAGTAAGGATCGAGCTCACCCCCAAAGCCCTAGCATGTACCTGGCATTGTGCTCAGCACCCATATCCTTGAATCCTCTCAGCCATTTGGTCAAGTTGGTGTTCATTTTGCTCTCTCCCCTAAAAATGAGAGAACTGAGGCAGAGAGCAGCATTAGTGATTTGTGGTGGCTGTGATTCACACCCCGGACTGTCTAGCTCCAGAGCGTATAGTTTTTTATCACTGCCATGTGTTGGCCTCTTCATTGCACTTGTCCTTGTCTAGCTGCGCAGTCATTGTTCTTCAGCAGAAGGGCATTGCGCACCTATTGTGTTAGGCACTGAGGCCAGAGGTAAACAAGAGACCCTATTCCCACCCTCAAGGAAAATCAAGTTCACTCTGAAATGGGATGCAAAAAACAATTTTTTGATAGTAAAATTTTTTTTAAGGCATACACACTCCAAGAAAACTATCCTCAGTTCTCCCACCACACTTGATTTTCTTCTCTCTGAAGAAGGAAAGATATGGCCTCCTTTGCTGCAAATCCCAGCTATCCTTTGGGATAGTGCTCTAGATTGTTCAGCCACTGCTTATTTTTATTTGCATGTGTGTGTATGTCTGTATGCAACTGTGTGTGTGATGTGGAGAGTCCACGGCCTGTTTACTCCTAAAATACAGCCCTTTCTGGAAGTGCCAGATAAGAGATTTTTTGTTTGAAGCTCAAATCTGTTTGAGACAGAGGCAGCAATGTCATTGGTATTCAGGCATATCCAGGTGTAAATAGTGTTTCTCTGGGCATGCCGTTTTTCTGTGTTGGAAGCACCAGCACAGTTTTTCTTGTGTTGAGTGTGTAATCCTCGTCTCTCACACTCCTGCTTACCACAACATCACAGTAGCTAAAGCACAGATTTGGGAGTGAGACCAGTCTGTGTTCTATTCCAAGGTTGGGTGCTTCCAGGCCATGTGACCTTGGCTAATTGCTTTACCTTTCTGAATCTATGCTTCCTCATCTGTAAAATGTGTTTAATGAAAGTATTTATCCCATTCTTCTTTTCTGTTTGCTGGAATACATCCTCTAGTAATTCTTGCAGAGAGGAATCATGGGTAGTAAAATTTAATAATCCT
The DNA here is from genome assembly GCF_987537825.1 of Furipterus horrens. Taxonomy (NCBI): domain Eukaryota; kingdom Metazoa; phylum Chordata; class Mammalia; order Chiroptera; family Furipteridae; genus Furipterus; species Furipterus horrens. Next base: position 76,506,602 of record NW_028327180.1, read on the forward strand.
TGCATAGGGTATTTTGTGTGTGTATTTGTATGAGAGATCAATAAAATAAAGGTATATAAAGTACATAAATTAGTGTCACATAATGACAGCTGTCTTCCAATTACTAAAACAGTTATAATAGTTGTTATTATTGTTTGATTCATTCTGGAAGGTCAGCCAGAAAGCCCCAAAGTTGCATGCTCCTGGAAGAAAAGAGCTCACTCTAGGTGCCTTGCCCCATCCCAGGCTGATTGTTCACGCTTGCTGTGGCAGTCCCTCCCAGGGAAGCCTGGGAGGTTTAGCATGGGGACTCTGGTGCCATTTCTGCTGCTCCTTTTCTGATTCACAGCTAAGGACTAAGAAGATGACTATATTTCTGATAACAGTATCTGTTTGTTCATTGGAAAAACAGCCCAGAGAAGAGGCTGATTGAGGAGGCATGCCACTCCCTTCTTAGGATGTGGGAGGCCCTGCCAGGGAATTGGCTGTGGTCATGGGTCCAGCCTCCCTCTGCTCCCTCTCAGAGCCTGAATTACTCAGTCCGCCATGCCAGCCAAATGCATACTTCTTCTTAGGGTCTTGGACACCTTCCCAGATGAAACATCTGTCTTTCCACATTATACTTCAGGGGTCCCTTCTGACCAGGGAGACCATGTTGACAACTCTTTATATTCATCAATCAGGGAAGTAATCTTTCTCTCTGTGAAACATCTGTAGGCAATTCCATCAGCCAATCTGGCCTCTGCAGCAGCTCAAGAGGCAAATCCTGCCTGCCAGACGGGCAGGAGTGCACACACACAGAGAGGCGGCTAGGCCAGCCTCGCGCTGATTGTGAGGCTGCAGACTCGGGCTGTCTTTGCAAGCAGATTGAGATAGAAGGACAGTGAGCACATAGGCAGGAGAATTTCATTAGCTTTCCTCGCTTGCAGAGATTGAGTGAGTAGGGTCTGTGACTGCAGAGTTCAGGGCAAGCAATTTTGGGGGTTGGGCAAACGGGACAACCAGCACCCCCTCTGCTGGAATTCTTTATTGGGTGGTGTTTGGGTTTGTATTTGTTTTTTTCTAAAGGCTTCAGCTAAATTCACATTCTCTTTGGAGAATTTTCTTTGGAAATTCCTTATTTCATCTCTTCCTGCTCTTATGCTTGTCCTGGTAGAGTGTTCAACTTTCTGGTTCTCCAAAGGGGCCATTTATGCATTAAGAGCATCGTGAAGACAGCTTGGAATCAGGAAGCTATCTCTCCAATGACTTTTTTACAATATTGCAATTTATGTTTTTATGGCGATAGATGGTGCTTGTTGCATAAAACATAGAAAAGTAAACAGAAAGCAGAAATAGGCAATGGTCATATAATCTTTAAATAGAAATTAAAACATTTAAGTCATAGGTTTTGTCATTGGTTTGTTTTTGTCAAAACTTGATTATTAAGTGGTACCTATACTGTACATAAAAATTTGTATTGAGCTCTCTTCGTTTAATATTTATAAATGAGTATTTTTATGAGTCTATGAACTCTATTATATATGTATGTGTGTATATATTCATAAATTTTAATGATTGTGTGGCATACTATATAAAAAAATAACTTGAAATGGGTCATAGACCTAAATATAAGAGCCAAGACTATAAAACTTTCAGAAGGAAACAAGAGTAGTAACCTTGGATTTAACAAAGATTTCTTAAATAAGACACACACAAAAAACACACACACAGAAAAAACCCCTCATGAATTATAAATGCCAAGATAAAGAGAAAATCAAATTGGGTATCATCAAAATTAAAAATGTTGATTTTCAAAAGACACTGCTATGAAAATAAAAAGACAAGCCACACTGGGAGAAAATATTTGCAAAACATATGTCCAGCAAAAGATTTGTATCTGGAATGTGCAATGAAAGCACAGATCCACACAGAGACTCACTCATGAATGCTCATAGCAGCTTTATTTGCTACAGCAAAAAGCCGGAAACAACCCAAATATCCATCAACTGATGAATGGATAAACGAACTGTGGTCTATCCATTATAATGGGATACTACTCAGCAATAAAAAGAAATTGGCTATTGATACATGCGGCAGAATGAATGAATTTCATAATAAGTAGGCTGAGTGAAAGAAGACAGACCAATTTTAAAAAGAGTATATAATATGATTTCCATTTACAAGAAATCCTAGGGAATGCAAGCTGATCTGCATGATGGGATGACTGTCACTGGCTGTCCGGGGGAGCAGGTCCATGAGGTGTCTGAGCATGCTCCAAGGCTTGGTGATGGAAAGTGGATCCTTCAGGAGACTGTTAAGTCAAACTCTGGTCTTAGATGCCAAAGATACCACTGGCAAATGGGTTTGTTTGGGGAAGAAAAGTTTTTAGCACAGCCGTGTGTTATTCTTACTGACTTAGGTTTTAAAAAATATGTATTATCTTAGGTCTTCTTAGAGAAAATACCCTTGTAAGGGACAGAGGGGTGGACAGAAAGTCATACAACCTGCAGAGGGCTCTGCTCTCGGGGATTTGCTGCCAGGTCTGATTTATTGTTCTGGGTGGGCAAGAGATGGAGGAGGAGGGATTCTCTCTACAGAGCGCTAGACATTGATTTTACCTCTCTGTTGCCATCGATTTTTATTTGGAGAATGGAAAATTGAAGCATTTGTAAGCCTTCCAGACAAGCCATATTCTCAGATTCTGCAAGTGTATTGTGAATGGGCGGAAAGGATGTCAGGGTGGGACTTCAGCATCAGAGTGCACCCTGGAAAGCTTTCTGGGGGCAGTGGGAACCAACCTGGTCTTAAATAACAAGGCGAATGCTCAATGGGCTAGGCCTCTCCAATGGAATGGCTCTTTACCTCCACTTCCTAATTATGTGGAATAACAACGAGCTCTCTGTACCAGCAAAGATTTCAGATTCAGGGGTGGCTGGTGGTGTAGTAGACCAATCTGGGCCCTTTCTGTCTTTTATGTGAACCTGAAAAAAAAGAATCAAAGTGTTTCAGGTTAGAGAGAAGTACATCAAATACCAAACTCTCAGAGGATATTTGAAAGGATGATAGTTATTTCATCTCAGTTTTGTTTTACAACGGAGTGCTGCCTCATGATATGGGGGCTTTGAAGGAGTTGATTATACATACACCTGTCTTGCTTTGCATTACACAAGGCCACGTGGAAGGTGGGTGATTCCTAGGTGCCTGGATGGCTTTCTGGCACTTTACAACTCAAGGCATTGGTAATTACCTAAGTGTGATCATGCCCACATCCCCTAGTAAGATTTTATATTTATGTAGCTCACACTCTTTCTCCAAGGCGCTCATGCATTGCCTCCTATTCTGTTTTAACTTCAGAGGAATCTTTATTTGCCATGCTCTGGGCCTGGGTAGGGTGCCAGGGAGGGCTTGGCGTTGTTTCTAGGCTGTGTGTGGAAGTTGAGTTTGGGGTATGAGCCCACTTTTGAATCAGGAGCCTGTATAAACAGAAAAAAATAATCACCGTGGTCTGTTTTGCAAATATCTGTTGCTGCGTGCTGTGGAAAACAAAGGAAGAGTAGTTGATTCAAGAGATGCCACTTACCGACCACCTACCATGTTAGTCACACACGGCAGACGGGATCTTGCTGGCTTTTCACAACAGTCACTTAGGTCTGTACTGTGATCCCATTTTTCAGATGAGACTACTGTATTGAGGTTTTTAAAGGGTTGGTACAGGGCAGATCTGGAAAAAGAATGGAGAAATGCCATACAGCCTCCTCTCTGTCAGGAGTCCTGGGTGTGAGTGCTCACTTGCTAGTTTAATGCCCCTTGCATTGCTGAGGCCCACCAGCCACCAGCCAATCTGCTCCCATTTCTGGAGGCACCATTAGACTCCGGCCTGGGTCCTTCTCTCCGGCCCTTGCTCCTTACAGAACAATTGGTGGGGACCCGGGTATTAAACCTATTTCCTTCTTTCTGTGCCAAAGGCAATAATTCTGGGTTCATTATTCCTCTTTGAGGTCTTTTTTAAAGCAGTCATTTAAACCACATGCCACTTAAACATAGAGATATTTAATTACTTTAAACTGCAGCTTTATTTTTTTAAAAACAGCAGAAGCACTACATGCCTCTGCCTGTAAGGACCCAGCTGCTCCTGGGACCTTCACTCTGCAAGATTTAACTCAAGCAAGCCGGTTATTTTCTCTGTTCCTTTGTGTTTTGTTTTGTTTTCTGAAATTGAGTGTATTGATTAGAGAATCTTAATGACAAGAGCAGCAGAGAGTAAAAAGCAATTCATAATGGAGATGGGAATAACTGTGTGGAATTTTTAGTCCCTTGGAGCAGGGGACAAAGTGAGAGACATCTTACATTATAAGGCACATTCACTAGGCAAGTTTTACAAAAGCATTAAAAACATATATCAAAATCATGACTGTGAGTAAAATTTACCAGACCCATATCTTGCCCTGCCTCATTTTTCTTTAAAAAAACAAAAACAAAAACAAAAACAACCCCAGCCCAGACAGGGTCTCACAGGAAGTGTAATGGCCTTGGGCCTGGCTGAGCAGTCTCCAGTGTGGCTTACAAGGACCAGAGCCTCTACCCCACCAGAACCTTCTCCAGAACTTTCCTCCAGGTTGTCCTCTCCCCCTCCCAGGTTGTACTACTGGAGAAGCCCCCTCACCCCCCGACTAGAGGGGACAGTTCCCATTTCCAGTGGACCCCAAGGCATTGGATCATTGTCCTTTTTTGAGCCATGTTCTATCTATAAGAGATTGAACGTGTGTGTGCCCAGATGGAGAGCTAGAAACCAAGTCTCTGTGGGGCTGGGAATGGCTGTTCCAGGGCCAGGGACTGACTCAGCAGCACCCTCTCCTCTCCGCCCTTGATCTCTGTTGGAAAGCGTTAAGTGCTGCCCTGCTCTGGGGTTCTGCCCGCAGAGACATGGCTGCTGCTGTGAAGTAATGTAAGGGTTGCATATTTCAGGCATTAGGTTTCAGTAGATAAGAAAGAAGAGGTTGATGTGGGGATGCCAGTTTTGAAGAGATAATCACTAGGTGTGATTTCCACCAGGGCTCAGTGTTGACTGTGAGCACACAGGTATGAAGCATTATATTAGTATATCCATCCTTAAACACTAAGAAACAGATAAGCTCAAGCCTCCCCGCAGCTCACTGAAGACATTAAGGTATCTACATGTTCTGGAAACACTTTCCAGTACCAGGTATCCAGGTAGAGGTCCATGTGGCCGCTCATGAAACACATCACCTTCTTCTACAGAAGCGTTCAGACTGAATGTTCCCTTTGTCACTAACTTCTGTTTTAATTTCTTGAAACTTCTTTCCATGGCCTTTGCTGTTAACAAATTTGCTGTGGCCTGCTCACGGCTCTGCCTAAACTCATTAAAATCCCAACTTGCAGGGTTTCAGTTTAGATGATTATATCAGATTAATTCAACCAATGAACCGTGAAAGACATTCTTTCTGGGTCTCAGGCACCACAGTTGGGCCCATCTGGGGCACTGACCGGGCAGGTTCCAGGGCCAGAAAATAGACTCGGGATGATTTAGATGGGCATCCAGGGCTATCTTTAGACTAGTTTTGTTTTAAATGGAATGTTCTCAAGCTAATGTCCTGCCTTTAATGTTCCTCACGGAGAGAGTGGGCAGAGGGCAAGGCTTTTCATGCAGAGAGGCAGCAGAGATGAAAGTTAATTAGTTCGGCGGCCTTGGTACCTTTCCAAGATATTCTCTCCCATGATGTTTTTCATTGGCACACACTGGAAGGGGTGTGGCTCTGTCACTGAGGAGCGGAAGGCCTCCTCTGGCCTGCCCTGTCCAGGAACCTGCCTCCACTGGGCTGCTGGTGTGTCATGCTTCCTTCCCATCTACCTGAGGGGAGGGCGGAACAGCTGGCTCAGCCTGCCCAAGGCCGTGCGGCAGGGCTCCCCTCTGTCCTGGAGCCATGGTCCTTCTCTGGGCAGAGCCGGGGCAGCCGTCTGTGAATGCTGCGATGATGAAGAAGGACTTTAGGGCTTGAGTCCCTGTTGTCGTCCTTTTGGCAGGACTAGCTCTCAGAAAGCAACTCACGCACATCAGTGATGACGGGTTCAAGGTCATTAACTCAGATTTCACTCATTTGGAATCTGAGAATTTATTTCACAAGTATTTCTGGTGCCTTCCATTTGCCAGACACTGCTGTGTGTTTGGAATTGTATGATGAATGGACATGGTCTGCCCTTGTGGTGATTACAGTCTGTTGGGAAAGATGAAAAGAAATTAAGTATCTAATATTGTGATAAGCATTAGGTAGGATAAGAGCAGGGTGTCATAAGAGAGAGGCACTTTAGGTTAGTTGAATGGGGGAAGCCTCTAGGGGAGGTGAAAGGCAATAGGTTCCCACTGGACAAATAGTCAGGAAAAGTGTTCTCAGAGGAGGGAACAGCCTCTGCAAGGGCCTGAGTCAGGAAAGACGGAGGGACTTGGTGTTCTGAAGGAAGTGAGAGGAGACCGCTGTGCTGCAGGGCACAGTGACCAAGAGCGGGTGGCTGTGGCAGGCTGGAGAGGGAGGCAGGGCCTGGACCTGCGGAGCCTAGGAGATTATGGGACAGGTTTGCCTCCCAGGCCAGTCACGAAGGGGCATCTTGTGTGGCTGTCAGCAAGAGAGAGACAGAATCATGTGGCTTAAGATGAACTGAATTTTCTTGAATCATTGTTCTTTTAGTTAAATGGTGTGCTGTGTGAGAGACGCTGGAGGGCTGGGTATGTGTGTTGCAAGTGCTCACAGGAAGATCCTGCAGATTTCCTCAATGAAGCTTATAGCCTAACAGCAGAGATGAGGGACACAAATGTATATGCTCTAAGCTAAAAAATAAAATAAAAATAATAATCCATGTAGTCAAGTTCCAAGAAGAGAGCAACCATTTCCAGCTACAGTTGGGGTTGGGGCATGGGAGGGAGGCAGAGAAGGGGCATCGTGAACTAGTGGTATTTACTAGTGGTCATCATAGTGGTTTAAGAGCATATGAGGACACTGGCTCAGACACACCGTGACTTACTCACTACTGCACAGCCTCATGAGCAGAGATGGGGGACCAGAGCAAGGTCGCCTTGGAGCCCCTCTTTGTGTAAGGGCCACTCTGCCCTTGAGACATTTTCCTGCACTAAATCTCCATTTTCTTATCAAATGATGACTTTAGAAACCACCTTGTGGGATTGTGATAAGGAAAGCAGTAAGCGTAGTGCTGGCACATAGTAGGTGCTTAATAAAGTTAGCCTCTCATCTGAGCCTCTAGTTCCCAAAGGAGTTAGTTGGGGGCACAGTCCTTGCCAGCCTCACGGAGTTCCTCAGGCCAACCTGGGCTCACGTATGCAAAGGCCCTGCTGTTTTCAGTGTTCTGGGTGGTGCCAGCTGTCACGGTTAGTAACTTCTTCACTGGCAGAACACAGACGCCCCTCCGGGTATGCTTACCCACTTACTCGTTATGCCCGGATGCCCTCTGGAGTGTAAGCTTGGGTCTTGGCACACTGTTGGGGTTCACAACATATTGGTGGGTGACTGTGTTAAGTCAATAAAGGAGCCGGAGATGCAGGGCCAGGCTGATGTACCTGATTAAGAGCTCTGATAGGTCTGCTGAGTCACAAAGGAAGGCTCCAGGTACTGGTCAGGGTGTTCATATGAAGGCCGAGGGGTCACGCATTTCCCTTCGTTGTTTGCGTAGAACCTACCACATCTCCGGACACCCAGAAAATGCTCAGCAAGTGCCTGTGAAACTTCACAGGGAAAGTGGAGGTAACTTGTCCATCTGTTATGAAAGCGGCCCTATTTTTGGAGAGAGCAACACACTCCAGCCTGCCCTGACCTGGTCGCCTCACGCTTTGGGGCCCTGACTCTGCCTGTCCTCTCTCTGTGCTAAGTGACTGGACACATGTAAAGGTCAGTTGTCTGGGGCCACAGGCGTAGCCTCTGTGGTGACAAGTGGCCCTCTGTTTCCTTGACCCCTTGAGTCTCTCAGAGCCAAAAGTCTGGGATGTTCAGAATGCTACAGAATGAAGCTGACTCTTCTGCCTCCAGGAAGGAGAAAGGAAAGGGACACATCCTGGCAGTCACTCTGCCGGCCATCAGGAGCAGCTTTCCACCACTGCCCCGTGCGCCCTGAGACGGGCTGAATCCGTCCTCTGCTCCATCCCGGGGTCTGCAGCCTCCAGATCTCTTCTCTGAGGCCCCACTCCTCTGCCCTGTGGCCCATGGGACTCCCCAACCCTGACCTTCAGAATAAGACATAACAGGACTGCCTGGAGCTCAGAACAGGACCGTGCAGCAGGGGGAAGTCTGGGAAGGCAGCAGACAGCATTCTTATGGGCCCATCTTCTCTGTCCTGAGGAGAATCCTGGTGTGGAGTGGCACTCGGTGATGAGATGCCCACCCCCTGAGAGGGGCTTGGGCTCGTAGGTCCTGCTGTCTCCCATGTGTGAGCTCTCAGTGTACCTACAAACCGATGAGAATGTGCTGGGAGTGACATTTGATTTCCTGCCAAACTACCTGCCCTCCAACTTAAGCAGCTTCTCCAGGAGCCTTTTTTGCACCTTCTGTTTTGGGGCAAAGTTGGTTTGTTGTTCTTAATAGCTGTTGATTGCTTACGGACCTTCAATGGTGTATCCAAACACGTTGCTTCAGAGCGGCTCTGAGTGATACCCGGCAGATGTCTACAGAGTGGAGGGCTAGGTAACGGAATAATGTTCCATGCAGGGTGCTGTTGATGGGAGCATGAGTTGGTACAACATTCCAGGTGGGCATTTTGGCCCTATTAGCCCCATGACTTCATTTTGGAGAGTCTATATCATGGGAGCAAATACGGAGGCATATAAAGACTTCTGTATCAGGATGTTCAGTGCACTTGATTACACTATTGAAGAAGTGGAAGCAGCCTCCCTGGCATATATCCATGGAACTATGCTTGCACAGATCACAGTGTGCCTTCTAAAGTCCCCTTGCTCAGGGGACCTACGCTGAACCCTTGCAGCACCATGTGAGCGGTCTCCCTTATACTGAGACAAAAGGTTTTCTGTGGATAACGCTGCACACCCATGCAGGCTCTGCTCTGGAAAAGCAGTGGGACATGCTGGTGTACTAGTCCCTGTGGCAGCACATTCGTGATCATCTTGCTTCCGGTGGAAATAGGGCTCTTCCACGGAGTCACGAGAGAAGCATTTCAGGGACCCATACAGGGGAGGATGAGGTGTAGTGTTGAGATTTATTGAAGTAAAAACAAAGGACTGTCTCCAGGTGCCCAGTGTCTCATCCACAGTCAGGCAGCTGAGCTCTGTCCCACTGTGGAAGAAGTCTAGGCTTGTCTTCACCAAGCCCCGAAGAAGAGCCAGGGTCCAGAGATGTGGTGCCATTCCCCAGCATCGGCAGGGCGTCTGCAGCTGCCATGGTTCAGTGTAGTCCATGCCGAAGCTCAGTCCAGCTCAGTCTCCTTTCCATCCTGCTAGCTTAGCCTCTGTTCCCGCTGCGCTCCAGCTGGTGCTGCGCTGCCACACCCAGGCCCGCGCCAGGGCTCATGCTTGCACCTGCGTGGCTGCTGCAGAGAGCAGACATGCGCAAACTGATGGGCAAGGGTATGAATAAATGCGTGCCACCAAGATGGACCTTTGTTAAGCTTTGATTGGATCTCCTTGGGTTTGGGAAGGGGTAGGCTTTCTTTCAAATTAACCAGTGTCTTTCCTAGATGTTCTGGGGTTTCACGCCCTCATCCAATCCCATCCTTCTCTCAGGCTAGACAGCTCCCCTTTATGGTCACCATCTTGGCTCCTACTGCACATGCCTCAAACTAGAATGACTTCCCCCTGCACCCCAACTCTCCCTCAGTGTCCCGGTTAATGGCCAGTTGTCCCCTGGGGAGATTGGAAAGCTGATCTTCAGGGTATTAAGTCCCCTTTGGCAGAGGCTGTGGCTTTCCGCTGGCATGTCTGAAGCTGTAACTTCCAGACTTAGTTAGGCTCAGCCAGCTAGCCCTCTTCTCCTTTGTTAACTCCTAGCTGTCAGTGCTAGGAATCTTGTCTGTACATGAGAGGCTGACACTGGAGCTGGCCTTTAGGAAAGGATGGGAGGATCCTGGAGAGAAGATAAGTGTTGCTGAAAACACAAGTCAGTGGAGTTAGCCTTAGTTCTTGGCCTCGACCAGAAAATTCCCCACCTGCAGAGGCCACAGAGGCGAGCAGGCGCTTCTGGCCTCCCACGCTGAGTGTGAAGTGAGCCTTCAGAGCAGGGGATGCTGATGTGGCCGTACCTGCCTTCTGCATTGCTTTTGGTGAATGGCCTGATGTTGATGGTTTGTGGGTGTTGACTTTCTGCTGGATTGCCTTGAATGCCCTGTCTCTGTCAGCTTTCTGCCTGTCTCTGGGCCTTTGTCCCCAGTGCCGTCTACATGCTTCTTCATGTTATTGACTTGCTCTTCCTAAAGTAGATCTTGTACGGCCCTCCCAGGATGGGTGCTTTGCTGCTGGTCTAGGAAACAAATGTGGGTACTTTTTCCCTCATGCACACATCCCATAATAATTAATTGACCCCCAGCAATGGAAGCACATGTTTTCTAAGATTATAGCAGCAGAGTCCCTGGTAGAAAGGCATGTGCTAGCCCTCACCGCTGTGTGCACACCTGAGCTTACACACAATTAGCTGGAAGCTGTGTTAGCAAAACCCTCTGTCTTTTGGTCCCTTCTGTGAAGAGGCAGGATTATGAATGGATGCTCAGGGAGTGAGGCCAAATGTAACTCTTGGTCTTGGGCTTGCTTCATTATCATTTCCTTTCTTTTTTTTCCCCCAATTAGCATGTCCATTGCTAAAGATTTCCTCTAAGGTCTCCCGGCTACAAAGGGACTTTTCTTTCTTGGGCCTGCAAACAAAGAAAGATGAAACAAAATCAAACAGGGAAGCCGAAGGTCAGTGGGTAATAGTAACAATGCCTTTTCTGGCCCCTTTCAGGAAGAAATGGATTTTTAAAACAAAGTACACTGTTTTGCATTATCCTAAGGGAATAAAGAGAGCTTAACTGTTCACTTGCATTTCCCTAATAGCTTTCTATCACACTGCCAGCTTGGCACTTTTCCTTAACAAAGCAGACGACAGTGGGGGTGTGGGGGTGTGCATGTGTTTGAGCTTGTGTGTGTGTGAGCATGCGCATATTAGCAAACTGTTTTGGCCTATAGGCCCCGTGGCCTTGCTCATTCAGCCGGCTGAACTTTGAGAGCCCCTGGTGCCATTGACCATGCTCTGTCACTCTTTTAATGGAAGGTAACTGCAGATGCAGAGCCCCCAGCCAGTTGGTGGAATTTACATAATCATGGCAGCCTGCTAATCTTCATGATCCAGTTGAGGAACACTGAGGGCACTGTGAGTTTAGGCTCGAAGTAGGTTTGATGAGAATCCCTGGACATATATATTCCAGTTTGAGTATCAGGAGACCTTGATTTACATAATGTTCAGAAATGTGTACAACACCAGAGAGCTGGGTTTGTGGTCTGGCAAGTTCACTTTCTTGTCCTTTGCTCATGGGCCACACAAATTCTTCGGGCACTCTTCAGTGTAGAATGGTTTTAGGGGGACTTGGTGGGGTTCCTGAAATTAACAGCAGCTTTCTTGCCATGTAGGGATTTTCTTGGAAAAGTTAGCAGTCTATGAGAATCTCTGGTGTCTCAAGATGTGGCTAAGAATAAAAAGTTTAGGTAACATCTACCCTGAATAAATTCAACCACTCAGAGTACAGTGTAATATGATCATTATACTTTGGAATAATTGTTACATGTAATGTATGTTGTAGGAAGTACATTTAATACAATGTTAGCATTATCTTAGAATTCTTTGCCCAATTTCTGGCACAAAATAGGTACTTAATAAGTGTGTGTTGAAAAAGTAAAGACTATCTCTAGAATCTTAACCACATTTAGATTATTTGTGCCTTCTGCTTTGATGCTTTGCTTAAACAGATCCTCAACATACAGTTATGTGAAAATTAGTTCTGATTTGTGGACCTGACTCCTTGGTCTTCACTGTAACCTTTGAGGCTTGGTGAGGAGGCTGTTCTCTAGGTGAACTCCCTTCTCTCCAGCTTACTTCCTGCACCTGGGAGACCTTTCTTCTATTCCAACCACTTTGGCTTCTTAAACACTACAAGAGAAATGGGCGGCTGGCAGACAGCTGTAGGTTTGACATCATGCATTTCTTTCAAAATCATGAAAATGCATGTCTTTTTTTAGATTTTGAATGAATTAGACCAGTAATACATGGCTATAAGAGAGTCAGATGCTAGGGGCTTTCAGCATCACAAAGCATAAGTTCCCTTTCCCTAGCCTCAGTCCTACCCCTCTGAGGGTGTCTTCCATGTTTGGTGTACGCCTTCTTAACCATTTTCAGTTCATTTTCACAAGCACGTGCAGTGTGCAGTGTTTCTGGAAACTCTCATCTGGCCATTGAGTCCTGTCATCTGTGACGAATAGACGCCTCCCTGGCTGACTTGGCCATCACATGGCTTTGGTGAAAGGCAGTCACTGAGGCTCGAGGAGAAATGTACCATGGTCTAGAGGTTGACATTCACGTACAAGCAGAGAGGCATTTATGCCTTTGGAGTTGCATCCCTACCAGGCCCCAATTCTTGCTCTAAAAAAGTATGCGCTTGTCCCATGGGTCACAAGGTGCTTTAGAACCCCGGCGTGGTGGTGGTTTAGAAGCATGCCAATGGCCCTCTGCCTGTTGGTCGCTTCTGATGTGTTTGAGCCTTAACCTGGGATGCATCATGATCCTCACCCTCGTCACCTGGGCTGAGTCTGAGGCAGCAAGAAAAAGGTGCTGGCTTTCTGGTGGTTGATGTGCCACCCTGAATCAGTGGATCAAAGGACATGTCACCCTGATGACTAGGGCCAACCTAGTAAGTGTGTGTTCTCCTGTCCCCACAGGTCTGCTTTGCTCACGAAGCCTCCCTGACCCACTCCCCAGCCCAGCTTCCCATGTTCCGTGTAATTTCTCTTCCTCCTGGGGCTCTTGGGAGGAGTAAACGAGATGGTGTAGTGTTTGTTATTATCGGTGGTAGTAATAGTAGTAGTGCCAGCAGAATAGTTATGTCCTCAATAAAAGTTTGGCTGCTGTTGCCATTATTACATATTTATCCTTTGGAAATTCCAGCTTCTCCAGACAGCGTGTCTTATACAAGCGGAGTGCCCAGAGGCACTTAACACACTCCTAGGCATTGTGTGGAGAACGGCTGCTCTTTCTCCAGTTGCACAGTTCTCTAATCACCATCTGTTTATTAGGAAAATTGGACTCTCTTTGGACGGGATCTCATGTCTGGGCCCTTCATTTGGGAAGGGAAGGCTCTTCCTGTGTCACTTTATGACTTAGTATAATGACTCAAATAACCCTAACAACAGAGGAATTATAGCATCATTTTACTCTTCCAGTGGTTAACATGTTTTTCATTTCAATTAGCATTTATTATTTTGTCTCCTGTTCAAAAGAGCCACCCTGTCAACTAAGTATCTTCCATCCTTGTTTTAGAGCAATTACTTTTGATTTGGCAAACAAATTTAATCTTGTTTTTGAGTGGGCTTTTGATACTAACAGGAAAATAAAAAGCAGATAATGCTGGCAGCCAGGAAAGAGTTCTTCATGGGTGGGTTCTGCATGCCTCTGAGCTGGCAGGTCTGCCTTGGAGATCCAATAAGAGAACAAAGAAGGCCCTGGGACTGGTTATGTAAGCCGCAGCTTTTCCTCCCATAAATGAGGATGCCAGCATTGCGTGTGAGGAATCAGGGAGATGAGTTTAGGGTGCTTAGACTGGCATGTAGTGGTCACACAGAACAGCTGGAGTCCTGCGGCTATTATTCATTATCTGGAATCTCTTTCCTCTTTCACCAGCTGTTCATATGCAGAGAAAAGCCATTCTATCTAAAGTTATACAAACAGGTTAGAATGCACAATGTATTGAATAAAATGAAAGGCCCTTCTTCAATAAACGAAAGGAAAAAAGCCAACAGTTTTACTGTCTATACTCTTGCAGCCCCACCCCACCACATCATTAAAATATTGTTGATACAAATTGTTAAATTTCATCCCATGGGATTAAAGTTGGGAAATATACACCTGCGTGTGTATTTATTACTGAAAAATTACTCTGACATCTCTACCTTGCCACTGTTTTGCTATGGGCCCTGACTGTGGCCCTGTTCTGCCCATGGCCAAGTGAGATACTGGGTCACAAGTGATGTCCTGAGAGACTCTCTTGACAGGAAGAGGTAGGATATGGGACGTGCCTTGGCTGCTGAGTGTAGGGATCTCTGAGTGAGGAGTGGCAAGGTCCCATGGAAAGCAAGAACAGGAAACACTGATGTTTGGGCTTGAGGGTTAATCTTTACAAGCCCAGGGACTAAGTAAGACAGGGACACCTTGGGAAGAGCAACCATGATCTGGTCAGTCTTACTTGTAGTTGTTGCCATCTTATTAGACTTTGTATGTAGTCCCGTCTGCTGCCAATGGGGAGATGCTCTTGTAGATAAAATGAATATTAATGCATTTATTTGCATAGTATACTTTATAGGATTCCTCTGTGTGATGTTCCAGAGAACAGTGTTAGAACAAAGTAAGTCTTTAAATTGACAATATCAGCATGTGATTCTGTGCATTGCTGTCAACATGCTAGAAAATCCAAAGGTCACATTATTTGAATGCCACCTAATGTTTGCTGACAATTTCCAGGGCTTGACCTTTCATTCAAGGCTATGTTTCTTTATAAATACTGCTAAACTTAATACTTCCTATTTGTTTAAAAAACACAAAATGTTGTGAAGAAAACAGGAAAACTTAGTTCAGTACCTCTTGAGAATTCTTGGGAATTGGAATTTCTCATTCTCAAATCCAAAAAATTAGTATCTGTTGGCAGTCTGGAACCTCCAACTTTGGAGGCAGTCTGACTTCCGGAGTCTAGCGGTCCTTCAGCCCACAGATGCACAAGAGTGCTCCTTCCACCCATTTCTCAGTTGTCTTTAGAAACTTTTGCTAATTGTTGTTGTTATTGTATTTTAAAGTCTGAATCAGGGTTTCTGGAAACAAGAGCCTGTTGAGTTCTTGTTATTTAAAACGTCATGCTATTTTTGCCTTCTAGTCAGTGCTGATGAGCTCCAGAAATAAAAGGAGAAAACTCTAAAGGTCCAAATGAATAAATTCACTTGTTTCTCTGAGCAAAACCCATGTGTCTTGAGGGTCAATCTGGTTTCCAAGTACCAGGAGCGTAAAAATGAAAGACCCAGTTGCTACCCTTGAGAAGTGCACAGTATATTGATGAAGATAGACATGAAAAGAACTTCTTTGTGCTGTAGTGAATATCACAGTTGGTTTTCAACAACGTGAACTGTAGCACAAATAATGTCATGGTTAATTCTACTTGTGATAGGGCTTACAGGATCAGGAGAGACTTCATGGAAGGCAATTGATTGGAAACTCAAACAAGGGACAGGCATTTGCTGTGCAGATAGAAAGCATTTGTCAAGTTATACAAACCTGAATTTGCATGGCACATGTAAGAGACATATAAATGGTTGATATGGCTGGCTGGAGATAGAATCAACATGACTGGGTGATGGAGAGAAGTGGTGAGGATAGGAAAAGAAAGTGTCCAGGATGGACTCCAAGGCTTTAAGCCTGGGTGTACCCCATGTCCTATTGGAATAATAATAGCCTCTTACTATATGGTCATGTTGAAGCAAGTTGCTTGCTTGGAGACTAATCAGAGAGCCTACCCAGATGCCAACACAGGATAGTGGTGGTATGGGATTGCCCCAGAAGTCTTCCTGGAGGAGGGGGCTTTTGAGATGGGCCTTGAATAAAGACTCATGAGGCAGAGAGAAGTAGAGGATAGAGGGGAGAAGTATGGGTGGGAATGAAAATATGTCAGATATAGGAAAAACTCACATGATGGCACAGAGACACAATGATCCTTGGTGGCAAAGGAAGCTGGAGCAAGTATGTGACGGAGGTAGTCATTGTGCGTGTGTGTAGGCATGGATGTGCATTCCAAATGTGGGTGTGTGTGCATGAGTGTGTGCATGTGTGCAGGCAAAGGTGTGCATATATGAGAGGGTGTGCATGCATGAATGCATGTTTGTATGTACGTGTGAGTGTGGATGTGCATGCATGAGTGTGTGCATGCATAGGTGTGCACATGTGAATGTGGGTGTACATGCATGTGATTGGGTGTCCATGTATGAGTCTGCGTGCGTGTGCATAGTTGTGAATGTGGGTGTGCATGTGATTGGGTGTGCATGCATGAGCATATGTATACAAGTGTGTGGATGAGCATGTGTGAGTAGGTGTGTGAATGAGTGCATGTGTGAATGGGTGTGCATGTATGAGTGTGGGTGTGTGCATGAGTGCGCTAGCATTGGTATGCATACATGGCTGTGTGTGCAGGCATATGAGAGTGGCTGTGCGTGCATGAGTGTGTGCATATGTGTATGTATGGGTATGCGTGTGTGAGTGGGTGGGCATACATGAAGGTGTGTGTATTTGCATGGGTGTGCATGGGTGAGTGTGGGTGTGCATACATTAGTGTGCATGTGTGTAGGCATGGGTGTGCCTGTGTGGCTGTGTGTACATGAGTGTGCATGTGTTCATGCATGGATGTTTGGGCATGTGTGTGTGTGTGTGTTGGAAAAGAAAGCAGAGCAGATGGTGACCCTATGGAGGTAGGCTCATTCGGTTTAACACCAATATTAGGAGTTTAGACTGCGTCTCATTAGGTGGGGAGAATATGGCAATTTTGAGTTTGGGAGTCACATCATCAGATTTGCATTTAAGAATCATCACTCTGCTTCAAAACTGTAAATGCTGGTTATTTTAGTAGACTTAAAAAACAAGATTGAGAATAAGCAGCTGAGCCAAAGAGAATAAGAAATGCCAGCGATGTGCTGATTTTCTTCTCTCCATCCTGGGGTGCTTGTTGGTTGGTGTTTTCTGTGCGGTGCTGTCAGGAGGGTAGGAGGTATACTGCCCCTGGCACCAGCCTGGCTGGGGCAGAGTGAGGATTTCATGGCCAATGGAAAGGATGGCAGAACCTGCCTCCCAGTCTAAATTGCTTGTGTCACCCCAACTGATGAATGTCTGTGACATTGGGAATTGCAATCCCATCAAAATACCTTTATCAGATTTCACTCTTCATTGACTCAAGAAGTGAAATATCGTCAAGTCAGAAAGCTTAGTCCCTTGCCTCAAGTGGGTTGGTTATTTTTTATGGTTTGCACTGAATTGTGGAGATTGGAATATACACATAATAACCAGGGAGGCTATGCTCCATGGGCTCACATGTACTTGTATATAACTTTACATAACTTGGCCTCTGGACAGAGACAGCAGGTTTGGTTTCCATCTCTTCTAGTGTTCTAGAAAGGTAAGGAATACCTGGGTTTATCCTGGTATAACAGGTATGCTGATTTTATTAAAATCGGGCAAATTCAGAATGACTTAGCATTTGTACTTCTAGTCCCCAAGGCATCCTAGGAGGGATCCAAAGTGATTCCCCCTGGGTGTAATTCACAACCACTTGACGTCAGGCATGGGAGCCGCTGCTCTGCTGGTGAAGAGCCAGGATGGTGTGGCTGGGAGGCTTCATAGGCAAAGTAGAGCCCTAGTGATGAAACTACAGATGCCAAACTAGTGAATTCAGATAGTCCCAGAGGAGCACAGTTATTTCCAGGATAACCTCAATCTGACAAATATCTAGGAAATCACTTTGCCATATCTTTGTGTGACACTGGGCAAGTCACTCCCCAGCTGTGTCTCTTGATTCCTCGTTTATAAAATACAGTCATTACGCTCTATTAGTTTTAAGGTATTTTCTGCTTCTGACAAGCTGTGATGTGGTGATTAACTGCTGAGTAACCAGACAGGGTCAGCCTACAGGGACCCATCCACCCATCCAACAGGGATATTGAGTTCCCATGATGCACCAGACCCCCTAGTAAGCACTGGCCAGCCTTAACCTTCTGACTCCCCTTAGGTCCTGGGACAGGGATGACCTGTCATTAACTGGTGATTAATAGCTGGTTCCATCTTTTCCTCTAAGATGTTGGCTCAGTGTTCACTTCTCCCTCCTCTGCCTTTGGCTAAGCTCCTTCCAGCTTCTTTCCTCTGGGGCATCGTTGCACATGGCTGTGTCTGCTCTGCAAAGCCGCCCACTCTTTGGACTTTATAGCCCCTTCCTGGGAACTCATAACAGGAATTGCTTCAGCCGTGGACATGCAGCTAGGGACTGACCTAGAAGAGGGGCTGCTAGACGGCAGACCGTCTGCCTGTATTTGCTGATTCATTATCCATGTCAGACAATCTGCTGTGCGAACAAGGACAAATGTGTGGTGTTCTGCTGCGGGAACCGTGCACTCTGAGATTAACCCCATGCTGACAGCCTGCTTGGCTGCCGCACGGAGTCCCATCGCCCACCATCCAGTTTTCCGTAATCCTTGAGAGTCTGAATTGTGTTTGGCAAAGAATAATAGGAAACCTCATGTCCGTGTAATTTAGAAATGCAAATAACAGTTGTTTTTATTTCAGGCAAAGAGGCAAGGACAAGGTGGGTAGCTACTATGGGGGCAGAGGGGCATTGGAGAGAGGACGCCCAATGACAAACATGTAGGTGACCCCAGAGAATTTTCAAGCTAGTAATCTAGCCGGGACTGAGATGGGCTGAAGAGGAGAGATTCTCCCCTGGACACTCTGAGGTTGCGTGACTGTCATCACAGGCTTAGCCACCAGTTGTCTTCATGACTTCGGGCATGGCTCTTCTCAATCTGGGCCTCCTTTTCCCCATTAGTACAAAGAGTAAGCTGGACCAGGTGATCTTAGAGGGCCCTCGTAGGACTCCCTTTTTCCTGTTCATTGGCCAGACAGGCTCAGCCCTGTGGCCCGCCCAGCCTGGGATCCCCAGTGGTTCCAAGGATTGTGCTGTGGGCATATGGTCATTCCCCTGGAAGTCAAGTTCAAATGTAGTTGCCCTAATAGTCCTTCCTCCTCGTAGTACCCCCCACCCCACATCACTAGGGTGGGTTTGAGGTAAGGTAATAACCAAGTTAGTGTGTGTTCTTCCTCAGTCGCTTTTCTTCGTTTGGAAGAGGGTAGATTACCTCAGACACCAAACCCTAATTCCTGGAGAGCTGGGTATTCGTTCCATACCTAGTAGAAAAGATTTCCTTCTTGTGACCCCATGAGTTCTTCAGGGGAATTAAATGCCATTCCAAACATAGGGCCTTAGAATTAAGTCACATTTCTATGGCAATGGTAATATCATGCTCTATACTCCCATCTATTGAGGCAAATAATAGTTATAATAATGGCTAACATTTTTATTGCTTCCCATTTTCCAGGCATGATACTGGGTACTTTACACATCTCAGCTCATTTAATCTTCATACCATCTGCTTGAAGTAGACGCTATTGTCCTCATTTTACAGATGAGGAAACTCAGATTTATAGGGTTAAAGATCCTGCCAAGGTCACACTAGCAGAGCTAAGGTTTGAACTTGTGCTTTCTGACTCCGGAGCCCAAGTGTTAACAACCATGCAGGACTGCCAGTGCAAAAACATTTCAAGGGCACAATCATCACCTGATTGACGGGTAGTCCACAGACACTCCCCCTCGGCCCAGAACACAGCCTCACGGCCATGAGGGTCATTCCCAGTGGTTTGCTGGGAGAACAGCTTCAACCAAGAGAGAAAGGGTAGCAGTAACTGCAGCCCTTTCGTTCAGTGGTTTGTGACAAGGGATGGGGTTCCTTCCATGGACATAAGCCATCCTAATAGCACCATTTGTCATTATGACAAAGGTGAGGATGGGGGGAAACTGGAGCTGGGATGAAAGAATTTCAGCAGTTGAAAGTGACATCACCTCAGAGACTCTATCACATAGCAAATCGGAAGCTGAACTGAAAGTGCTTAAAAGTATATCCAGAGATCGTTGTCCACAGCTGTGATGAAGTCACTGGGTTGTGTTTGGAGATGCATTTCTATCGGAGATGCTCTCTGAGTCATCTGTGTGTCATCCCCTCAGAGGCTACTGGTGGCCCTGGAGGAGTGGGAGGCTCTGGGTGCTGTTTCCGGGCACCCGTGATACGCCACAGCCTGCCCTGGGGGCTGGGTGAGTGGATGGAGCCATACTCCTTCTTTGTTCTTTCCAGTCTATTGTGACTATCTTTTCCTGTCACTAAGTGATGTTTTATAACATTTGTTATAAAACATCTGCTTTCCCTGGTCCATCTGGAGGGTTGAACCTAGGCTTTTGTAGCAGAGTCTCCTGCCCCCTATCAATGAGTTGGAACAAATAGGAGTGCTGGCTATTTGACCAGCCCTTTTATTTATTTGGCCTTTATCCAGGGACCTGGAGGAGAGACCCATGGGACTGGAGCATTTGTTCACTTATCTCCTCTATTTTCCATCCTCAGGCAAAAGAAGGGGAGCGTGGCCCACAAACACTGGGTTGGACCTTCGAATCTGGTCAAGTGCAAGCCCTGCCCTGTGGCACAGTCGGCCATGGTCTGCGGCTCTGATGGCCACACCTATACATCCAAGGTCAGTCACCTTTGTCTTTTTTGTCATCAACAGCACTCCACGTCTGCCGGTTCTGACAAGTCTCAGTGCCTAAACTGGCACAGCTGTGTGAATCTCATTGTGATTTGGAGCCTTGTCCTTGAGTAGCTGCCCATTGAACAGACGTTCTGGCCAAAGAGACAAATGAGATAAAAGTGTTACCTCCTGTGTCCTAGAGCAGCTGGTCAGGGGCGAAGAGGAGAGGGCAATTCTGAGAGTGGCATGTGACCCTTAAGTTGCTCCGGGGGAGCTTCCTGGAGCAGGTGAGATAGCCAGCTCTTTCAGAGACGCAAGTCACACAGCTCGGCCAACGGGCGCCAAGATGTGGGGGAGGCCCAGGGTGCTGCCTGAGTGGGGACACGGTGGCAGGAGGGTTGCGATGTCAGCAGCGCATGCCTCAGCTGTGTCTCTGGCACATCCAGGATGCACCCAGCCCTGCACCAGGCCCCAAGGCTACGGGGGCCATCGTTCCTTTCTCAGGAGCCTCCCGGGGGCTTACAGTCTAATGGGGAGGGCAAGTACGGTGACGGATCATCTTACCTCAAACCTGTGGAAAGAAAATGGTGTCACAGAAAAGGGCTCTAGGGATCAAGTGGGTCTGTTTATTCTTACTGGAGAGACAGGGAAGTTTCAGAGAGGAGAGGCATTTCATTTGAGCAATAGGCTCTACAGGCAGGGAGACAGGGCTCATTGGGTTGTAAAAGGAGGAAGGAGATGATCATTTGTTCTTGGAACTTCAAACTCTCTTGAGATAAGGTTGTCCATTTCTGTGTGGGAATGGGTGGTCTCACTGGGAGAAGGAGTTAAAGAAAAGGAAACCACAGAATGGACTAGAGTTTGCTTAGTCATTCTCATATTCCACAAATACACATCAGTGTCCCCTTGGTGCCCGACACTGTGCTAGGCAGGAAGGGAGTGGTGTGTGGGTGTCTCAGGAGCTTTCTGTAAGGCGGGGGGTAGGGAGTGAGGCTCTGACTGCCCCCCTATCCCCTCCAGTCTCAGCCTGCCCACATTTACCCCTCCTCCTGTTTTCCTGTGTAAAGTTCACTTGCAGAGCAGAGTCCAGGGCTGAAGCGTTGCTATAGGAGACACCCTGGTCACTGCTGGCCACACCACCACATGGTTCCTGGGCTCAGGGACTCGGGCCATTCTGCTGGATCCCCTTCTGTCCCTGACCCCACCACACATGCAGCTGACAGCTTCTGTCCTCTGTGATTTCCTCACTGTCCTGGCCACTGTGTTTTGGGGATTCTACAGGCCCGGGAGCCACCTCTTGCCTGCTGCCCTCAGAGGCTGATTTGGGTTCTTCCAGACTGTGCCATGCTCTCCTGCTGACTTTGTGTTGCACAGGTCATGTATTTTCATTTCCTGAAAGTAGAGTTTTATCCTCTTACATTTCTACTTTTTTCTACCAAAAGAGAATAGTTAACAAAACAGGCAGCCATTGAAGGCGTGCCTACTTCTAAGCAGACCCGTGTAATCTGCTTTAGGACCTCAGTTGCATAATTCCTGCTGGATTAGTGTCTTTGTTCTTTCAACAAATATTATTTGAGCCCTTTTATATGCCAGGTGCTAGGGAAACTTAGAGTGGAAATTAACAAGTTGGCTTTTCTTCATGGCCAGAGTCACTAATCCTTACCTCCCAAGCTGTGCATTGCAGCTTCTCTGCCCAAGGTCGTAGCTGGTACATCCTGGCCAAATAGCCCCCGCCCAGTTCCGCTCAGCACTCCCCTTCCTCCTTCCCCTACTCTCCTTGACCCCCGATGGAATCACAGTTTGAGAAAGCTTGTAATAATTGGGCTTGCTTCTGACTCCCTGAACACTTCTGGAATAGTGGATTTAGAGGGGGGCACTGCCTGGAGTTGTAGGGGCATTGATGAATCAGTTCTGTTCCCTGCTCCCAGAGGCAGCTACGGCCACCGTTGCCTTTCCCCTAAAGCCCAGCTTCTAGGTGTGGTGTGTGTACAGTCTCCCAGCGACACTGTTAAAATGCAGATTACGATGTAGCAAGTGTGGCATGGGGCCTGAGATCCTGCACCGCTAACAAACTCTAGGGGATGTCCATGTTGCTGATCCATGAACTACACTGAGGAGTGAGGACGTCAGTTTTCATAGGCACCTCCTGACAGACCTCCAGTCTGCCCTGTCCCCTGCCCCCAAAGTCCATTTCCACATGATGGAAGGGGAGGTGTAATTCTGTAATAAAAGTCTGTTACTGTGTCTTCCCCACTTAAAATGCTTACGTAGCTTTCCTCTTGCTGCTAGAACTAAGCTCAGACCCTTTGTTGTAACTAACAAAGCCCTCCAGAGCCTGTCGCTTCTCTCGTCCATAATCACTTATCACAGAAGAACCCTTTGTTCATTCGGTCCGCAACTGTGCAGTGAACACTGCTGGTTGTTCTGTGGCGAGGGGCAGTGGGGGACAAGACAGACATCACTGGGGGTTATAGTCTGCCAAGAGAGACACAAATAAGTCACCAAGCAAGTGAATATGCAATTTCCAATTTTGATGAGTGTTGAGAAGGAAATGAGCATAAAGCGGAGAGTGAGAGCAAGAGGGGCCTGCTTTATAGGGGAGAGCGAGGAAGGCCTGTCTGAGGGGGTGTCCTTAAAATGGGGGGAGGGGTGTAGAATGTTCCAGAGAGAGAAACTAGCATGGGCCAAGGCTCTCAGGCGGGATGATGTGTTTGAAGAAGTGAGAGGATGAGGTGTGACTCTAATGGCGAGGGGAGGGGCACATGAGACGATGGGCTAGGAGGGGCAGGGAGGGTGTTGGGAACAATCTGAGAGGAGGCATTTAGCCAAAGCCGGAAGGTGAGCAGGTGGTTAGAGAGTGCCAGGCTTGTGGACCCCTTGTTGTCCTAAGTGCTGCTTGTCCATGTCTGCCTTAAGAACGTGTGATCCTAGAGGCAGACGCAATGTCACTTACCACCTTAACCGGCACGGGACACAGGGCAGGGTGGGTGCTTCACTGGGCACAGGACGCAGCACGCAGGGGGTGCTCAGGAAACCCATGGACAGCTCTGGGCTACCAGGGACACTAGCTGAGCAGGAATGGAGAGATTCTGGTCTGTGTAACCCATCAGGGATTTGAATGAATGGGTTGGCGAGAACTTAGTGATTGAGAAAAAGAAGCCATCCTCACCATGGGCTGTGTTGCTTAGCTAAACACGCAGCCTGGGGCTCTGGCAGAGAGTCAGAGACTCCTTGCAATGATTCTCTCTGTGTGAAGATCTAGTTTGTGCTGCTCAAATTATTTCCTCCAGCTGCACAGTAAACTGTCTGATCCTCAAGCCTGAGATTGGAGACGAGCCATGAAATGTCAGTGAGTGATGAGGGCTGTTTGGGCGAGGGGCATGTCGCACATCAAACCCCAGCAAAAACCCGCCTGCTCACTTCTGTCTCTCATTCGCAGAAGGAGCTTAAAATGCCAGCTCCCCATGACCCCCGAGCTATAAGGAGCAGTGTTAACCTGTCAGATGTAGCTTGACATGCTGTTCGTTGCCCAGGGAATGTCTTTGGTAAAGGCTCTCTGGTCAAGGCCCCTTGCAGTCTGGACTGGAAAATTGGCTTTGTGTTGGAGAATGTTATCTGTTTATAGATACTATTAAATAGCTTGTATAAGAGGCAGGATCAGGATTTAAAAGGGTCCTTTGAAATGACTCCTGAATCCTCTCCAGACACTGCCGGGCAGAGCCCTGAAAGGCCTTCTCAGTGCTGGTAAAATGTCTTTGCATTCCTACACCAGCCTGACTGAGTCCTCAGTTTCCCAGACCTCACCTGTATTCTCCTGGAGCAAAAGAAGAGACCTGAAGCCTTCTCATCAGCAACTGGCGTGTCCTTCTCCCCATTCTCCATACAGGGTATACTGAGGCCCAAAGGGCCACAGACAGTGGCAGGGTTTGACATGTGTGGTCTCCTGCATGGATGTCTGTGATCATCCGCTTCTATTCAAAGTTAAAAAGGAGGCAGGGTGGTAGAGGGAAGGCATTGCAGTGGAAAATGCTACTGGTGTTGGTTCTTGGCATTAGGCTCCTAGTTTTCTGTCTTTTATGATCTTCTGGAAAGTTGGCATTCTCTTTTACCTAAAGAAATGAAGCAAAAAGGACTCAATCAAAAGGTACCCATTGAATGGCGGTGGACCGAGCACTACCTCGAGCTGTACGCAACGAAGAACACCGTAACAGACACTGCTCTTAACGCCATCCCAGACCTACCAGTCATGGAGGAGCTAGACACCCCACCTACTGCGGCAGAGCTCAGCAAAGCCATCGACCGCCTCGCTTGCGGGAAAGCACCAGGAAGCGACGGAATCCCTCCAGAAATCCTAAAGAGCGGGAAACCAGTCCTGCTACAGCCGCTCCACCATCTACTCTGTTGCTGCTGGAAGGAGGGTTACATCCCCCAGGATATGAGAGATGCCAACATTATCACCATGTACAAGAACAAAGGAGACCGCAGCGACTGCAACAACTACCGGGGCATCTCTCTCCTCAGCGTCGTCGGCAAAGTATTCGCCCGGGTCGCTCTTGCCCACCTGCAGACCCTTGCTTCCCGCGTCTACCCAGAGTCCCAGTGTGGCTTCAGAGCTGGCCGATCAACAGTGGACATGATCTTCTCCCTACGCCAGCTGCAGGAGAAGTGTCACGAGCAGCATAAACCACTCTACCTTGCCTTTATCGACCTTATGAAGGCGTTTGATCTGGTCAGTCGAAGCGGACTCTTCAGCTTGCTACGGAAGATTGGCTGTCCACCACATCTGCTTGCTGTGGTCATGTCCTTTCACGACAACATGCACAGCACGGTGTCCTACAACGGCGCAACCTCTGAGGCCTTCCCAGTCAGCAGCGGAGTAAAGCAGGGCTGCGTCCTCGCGCCTACGCTGTTCGGAATCTTCTTCTCCATGCTCCTCCAATATGCCTTTAGGGACTGCAGCGAGGGTGTCTTCATTCACACCAGATCCGATGGCAAGCTCTACAACCTGGCCCGTCTACGATCCAAGAACAAAGTCAAAGAGGTGCTCATCCATGAGATGCTCTTCGCCGACGACGCAGCTTTGACATCACACTCCGAAGAGGGACTCCAGCAGCTAGTCACTTGCCTTTCCCACGCATGCAAGGAGTTCGGACTAGCCATCAGCCTGACGAAGACGAATGTTATGGCTCAAGGCACGGGGACTCCCCCATGCATCACCATCGACGGATACACCCTGGAGGTTGTCAACGACTTCACTTACCTCGGGTCCACCATCTCGAGCTCTCTGTCAGTCGACTTGGAGGTCAACCGGAGAATCGCCAGGGCAGCCACAGTTATGGCCAGACTGAACCGGCGAGCGTGGAACAATTCCAGCCTCACTGAGAAAACCAGACTGCGCATCTACCAAGCCTGCGTACTCAGCACTCTCCTCTATGGCAGCGAGACGTGGACCACCTACGCAAGGCACGAAAGGAAACTCAACAGCTTCCACATGAGGTGCCTGCGACGCGTCCTGCATGTCGCCTGGCAGGATAAGGTCCCCAACACTGAGGTGCTGAAGCGAGCCAATATGAGCAGTCTGCATGCAGTTCTTAGCGAGAGACGCCTCAGGTGGCTCGGCCATGTCAAAAGAATGGATGCAGGCCGTATCCCCAAAGACCTCCTCTACGGCGAGCTAGCAGAAGGCAAGAGGATGACAGGGCGCCCAAAACTGCGGTTCAAAGACATCTGCAAAAAGGACATGACACAATGCTCCATCAATCTCAACACATGGGAAGTTCAAGCAGACGACCGCCTAGCCTGGAGGCTCGCGGTCAGGCAAGGTACGTCACGTGCAGAGGCTGCGCGCAACGAGGAGGCGGTCCAGAAAAGATCGAGGCGGAAGCAGCGTCAACAGCAGCAACAACGGCCATCTGCCTTCACCTGTACCAAGTGCGGCAGGGATTGTCACTCCCTAGTCGGACTGCACAGCCATTCTCGGCGGTGCAGATAGACTCTCAAGAAGCTACGCCATCGTCTCTCGAGACGGACGGCTGCCAACGACGACGACAACGACGACATTGACTGCTCAACACCTCCGAAGCCCAAGACAATTCTAAACCTCCCCATGATGCTCAATGCAGCTTCCTTCCAAGGGGGAAGGGTTCGGTCTGGTTGGGTTTATTATTTTATGTTTTCATTATTGCCCCTAAATTCAGGATCACTTGGTTATTGAGGTTTAAGAGGATATTTAATCTCACAGACAAAGCTCTTTGAGGGCACCCAGTCAATGGTCAGTTAAAAGAGTGGGTTAATGATCAGTGAACAAATAACTTCTCATTCTCTGCAGCCACGGCCTTTTGTGTGTGTGGGTGTCAGTGGGGTCAGGCAACAAAGGGCAAAAGAGACCATGATGCATGGCAATTTGATATTATAAGTCAGCATCACAAAAATTAGGGTCGGCAAAAGGATATTGCAGCTCCAGTCCCATCGTCAAGGAAACCGACACCCCATAATAAGTAATCACAGTTCTCCAGACGAGGGGCTTACCCTTTCCCAGATGGTCCAGAGGCCATGGGGAGCACTGTCAGGAGTGGGAGGAGCCGGGAGCCCAAGCGCCAGCTCTGTCCTTGATGCCGGTGCTTGTCCTTGGGTCACACCAAACAGGCTTTCCTTCTGTCCCTAGAACTGGGGGGATGTGTTTAGGACCCCGTGTCTGTAGCAAGGCTCTTCCAGGGGCCCAGCACCAGGGACACCACTCAGAATGCTGTGAGTCGTCGAGGATCCAGGATGAAGTGAACAAGAATGCACAGTCTTGAGGTGAAGGCATATACGATGTTACATGGCACTAAACGTTTACTGAGACACTATAAAGTGTAACCCGTAAAAGATAAGGAACAGAAAACCTCTGCTGGGAATAGACAAGTGGAAAGCCAGTGCCGCTGCTGGTTTGAGAATGTGGCGTAGATCCTGCCCCTTGATGGTGCTTCTAGTCATTTAACTGCCCTTGATGTCACATTCTTCTGGCCAGGAACACTGAAGTAGCCCGGACATTCAGTAAATATTAATTGAGTTCTGTCTCACTCTGTGTTGAGCATTGTGGTCAGTTCTGGGGATATGGCAAAAGGCAAAATAGACAAAGCCCCCGATTTGAAAGCCAATCTTACCCTGGTTGGGTTGGTCAGTTGGTTAGAGCGTCATCCTGATACATCAGGGTTGCTGGTTCAATCCCTGGTCAGGGCACATACAAGAAGCAACCAATGAATGTGTAAATTCTTTTCACTGGAATAGGTGTTCAGATAAGGGGCACTTAGGGTGCTATAGGACACAGAGCAGGGCCACCTCAGCTCGTGTGGAGGAATGAGTGTTCTTCCTAGAGGAAATGGTGATTCAGTTGGGATCTTAAGGCTGGAAAGAGTCAACCAGAGTGAGAGTGGGGGCAGAGGCCTGGGGAGTTCATTCATCAGAGGGAAGAGGGATGAAGAGATGAAAGCAAGCATGGCCCCTTGAAGGAACCAGAAGCAGTGTCATTGTGGCTGGGTCACATGTGCATTGAGGGCAGGGGGTTGACTAACTACAGAAACGAGGCTAGAAAAGGAAGCAGGGGCACTTTTTGCAGGGCCTTGAAAGCCATATGAGGAGGTTGGACTTTACCCTGAGAACCTCAGGGGTCCTATTAAGGATTTATATTTTTGGATTTGCCTATATTGGCTGAAAGGTGGCAGTGGTCAGAGGCGGGACTAAGGCACGGTGACTGACGAGCCGGCTGGCCAGAGCCAGGCCTGTCTCGTGATTGCAGAGACAGATTGAAAACAGTCTAAAGAGGCATTCAGGGAATCATAGCTGATCTTGGCGCCCGAATTTCAAACACAGGAAGTTATTTCCTCCCTGAGCGCAGTAGAAGGGCTCTTCACCACCCCAGTCCTCGGGGCACCTGCGAATCCTGCCGACAGCTTTGTGACCTCAGTGTGAACAGGCTGGGACCTGGTAACCTATGAATGCCTTGCCTTTCTCTCCTGTTACCCACATGGAAAGATGAAAGCTTATGAGGTCCTGGCTGCCCACTTCTAATTTTGCCTATAAGAAGCGGAAATTGATGCTGCTGACTAGAATCTGGCCAGCCCAAGCTTCCGCTTTCTCTCCAGAGGGAAAAGCTTTTCTGGGACGTGTGAGCAGATCAGGAGTGGTGCAGGCGGCCTGGAAACTCAGAAGGGAGCAGGGGAGGAGGTCCCGTTGGGTGTCTTCATTGCCGGGCCTCTTTCTCTAGGACTTCATTGCCTTCTCCACCTGCGCCCACCCGACCAAAGCTTTAGTGTCGGGGCCAGGACTGCTCATTTTCCACCCAGAAGCCCTGGGTGCCCAGCCCAATCTCTGAGGACTGGGGCTCTCAGAGGTCATCTGGGAACCCCGAGAACCAGCCCTGTTCTCCTGCATCCGCCTGGCTGTGGAACAAGCAGGCAAATACCCGTCTTCTCTCCGCCCTCCCCAGAACATTTGCTTCCTTAATCGCTGTTAAACAATTAGCAAATGGCTCATTTATGTCTAGACGTAGAAGAGAGATGCTGAGTTAAGAACTGCTGTGGAGGAAAATGCTTCTCTGCTGTTCTGCGTGTGCGCACAGGAGGGAGGAGGAGAGTGAGCTCGCTCTACAGGGCTGGCATTTCATTCAACATATTGTCGCTGCAGATTATATTATTTTCAGAGTCACTTAATAGTTTCCAACAATTGCTATCAAGTAAAGGTCATGTTTGAAGTTCTTGGCAAATGGAGTCTCTCTTGGCTGGCGTTTCCCACGAACAGGCTGCTCTGATAGAATAGATCAGGGTATAGATCTGTATGACTCCTCTCAAGAGCTTTGAGCTCAGCATGTCTTTTCCGTCCCCCTACCCCCAGACTTTCAGGGCCCTGTGACCATGACACGTGTGGGAGGGTTTTATGTGTGGCTAGTCTTTGCCTTTTTTTTTTTTTTTTTTTTTTTGTAGAGTTGAGGCTGTCAGTATTTTCAGGGGTATTTGTAGATAGCGCTGTCTCCATAGAACCTGCTGGGCGTGAATTGTCTTCACTTGCAAACGGCTTGTGGGTGAAGGCCTTGCTTCTGATAAACAGAAAATAAAATGATTAGAAACTGAAAGATAGAAGGCTTGCCTTTGCATGTATTGTGCATAGGAGAGTGGAGCACAATGGCAAGATTGTGGCACCAAGATTAAGAGGAACAGCAACAATCAGGGAAGTCACTGTATGTCCCATCTGGGCAGCCCTGTGGAGGGACAAGAAGTAGTGAAAGTCCCCAGCAGCACCCCTGTGCTCTCAGGTAATGGGAGGAGAATGGAGTCCTGTGTCCATAGAGCACATGAGTGGATGAGGCAGGTCGTAGATTTCATTCTTCTGGTTTTCTGCTGCTCAGAAAATGCCAACTATGGCTTAAGGGAAATACTCAGGGACATCTAACCAAATCGAAGCAATCTCGTTTCATACGTTAAACAGTTGGAGATTTGGGGACAAATCCCCATGGCAGATGCCCTAACCTTGCCTTTGGCCCTGAGGCCTTATTCATTTTCAGTCTCCTCCCCTCAGGCTGGGGTAACCAAATATCATTTTATAATGAGAACTACTAGTCATTTTATGAAAACCCTCAGCTATTAGTTTAAACCAAGTCATTACCTTAGTTTTATTATCATCCTTTTTTCTTCTTTATGGGGTTTTTAGAAAGAACTAGTGTAAATAATATTTAAAGTATTAATTGTGTATTAGTTAGGATATAGGTTCTGTTTGCTATAACAAAAACCCAAATGAAACAGAGGCTTAAATAGGATAAAGTTTTATTTCTCTCTCATGTAAATAGTCCAAAGATAAGTACCCAGAGCTGATATGTTGCCTTCAGACTGTCAAGGACCAGCATCCTTTCCGTTTCTGTCCTTCTCAGCAGTTGAAACTGTTGAGCTTCTGCACCTGGGTCTCCAGCCAGTAGGAAGGAGGAAAAGAAGGGGGCACCATCCAGAAACCACCACTTTCACATCTGCTCACATCTTATTGACCACTGCTTAACCACAAGGCTACCCCACGCTCCAAGGGAGAGTGGGAAATGTAGTTTTATTCTGGGAACCTATGTGCCCAGCTAAACTTGAGAGTTATACTATTAAAGGAAGGATTGAGTTGGTATTGGGGTAGTCCCTACCATAATCGTCTTTTTAATAATAACAGCAGCAACAAAACAACAGTACTTAATTACTGAACACACACTAAGTAATATGACATTGTGCTCAGTGCCAGAGTATTTTATTTCGTTTGTTACATCTAATTCTCACAACAAGGCTATGAGGTAGGTACTGCTATTAGTCCTTATTAAAAATGAGAAAACCAAATACGTAACACTTTTCTGAGGTTAACACAGCTCATGAGTAGCAGAGCAGCTGTTTGAACCCAGGCCTGTCTGACTCTAGAATCATGGACTTTACATCCTTGGGTGAAAAGCCATCTGGAAAGTAATGTAAGATGCCCCTGTATCACTAGGATGCTTCTGATTTCAAGTGACAGAAACACAACTCATATTTAGTTTAATCCCAAAGTGAAGATTTACTGGCATACAAGGCTAGAAACCATACTGGAGAAGGCAGGCCTCAGAGAAAGAAGGGGCAATTGAGTGTTGACAACACTCCGTTCCCTTCTGTCTCTCATTTCAGTCTGTCTCTGCTTGGTGCTTATCTTCATTCTGCAAAGACGCTTTCTCCCCTTGGCAGAGAATATGGATTTTGACAGCCCAGGATTCATTTGCTTCTAACCTAGAAACTCCAAAGAAATTTGCCAGTGTCTGTGTTTCAGTGCCAGGAATGGATTCCAATTAGCTCTTTTGGAATCATGTGTTCATCCTTTAATAAAAAAAAAAAACATGGTCATGTGACCCTCTTGACTCTTACCCTTCACTATGATCAA
Source organism: Furipterus horrens (assembly GCF_987537825.1). Lineage (NCBI taxonomy): Eukaryota > Metazoa > Chordata > Mammalia > Chiroptera > Furipteridae > Furipterus > Furipterus horrens. The sequence goes on from NW_028327180.1 coordinate 76,538,047, forward strand.
GGGTAGTTATTTATTTTATTTTTTTACCAGAATAATAGGGAGAGAAAGAGTATTTACTGGACTGAGTAGAATTTTAAAAGTAGTGTAGCACATAGTCATCCGAAATATCAAATACTGTATATTAGCCTCATTAAAGGCTTCAGGTAGATGACACTGGCTTGAGCCTGGAAGAATGTATTAAGGCATGCTGTTCCTTGGAATGACTGGCTGGAGGGGCATGTAAGACAAGTCTATAGCACCTACTAGTTACCTAGTTAAAGAGAAAGTTCATCTAAAATAAAGCAGATTCAGCATCATTTTAATTCAGATATTTTAACAACCATTTGGACTAATGTCAAAATAGTTCCTTCTGATCATGGGCCACATCTGTCCTCAGTTCTATTAAGCATTTGTTTCTTCTTGGAACATAGTCTTTCTGGCTCCCAAGGATAAACTTTCAGGCAAAATGGTTATTGTGACATTTTCAGAGAGCACAGATGTTCAAACGCCGTCCGTGGTGAAAATGCTTCCGTGGAATTTACACAGGCGACTTCAACGTGCAGAGTAGTTAGGAAGTTAGAGCAGAAGAAAGCAATTGAGCTGAGTACTTTACCACTGGTTCTGTGTTCTATACACAAACATGCATTTAACCAAGATTTGAAGAATAGGTATTCATTTCTTTTTCTCACATGCCCTGAGTAGAATGCCATGTTAATTAGTTAGCGCTTTTGTTAAAAACACATTAGGAAGAACCTTCCTGCTGTCGGTTCTGTTGAATGCACAATTAAACCATTTGATAAAGCAATTACCTGAACACAATTATGCTCATCCTCACCTCATCAGGAGGTGAAATTAAGGATTAGGTAAAATTGCAAAGCGCGTGAGATCTCTGCCAACCACCCAATCCTTTTGAAGACAGAAAGGTCCCTGGCCAGAATGAATATGCACAGTGCTAAAAATCTAATTAAGTCATTACAAACAACTTTAATTAAGTTCATGATCATGTTGCTTTTGTTTTCTTTAAAATAAAGAAATAAAATATTCCCTCCTAGCATACTGCTCAAAAGAGCACCGTCAGACTGCTTCACGACATTTTCCCAGGGAACCTTCCATCACCAGGTATGGGAAATGCTCAGAGAAGCTGATCTCCTTGCCTATGCCTTAGACTAGAACCTGTATGTTATGTGAGGGAATATTAGCTGAGTTAGAATTGACCATGAATTGACACCATAACTGCATATTGAGAGAAAGGGGTTTAATGATACTCTCGCGAAACACTTTGGAATCTTTTCAGGGAACAGAAATGCCTCATCCTTTATCCCAGGGTGGCCTTCCAGAGATGCAGGGTTCTGTCCAGTGAGTGGCTCAGAAGGGCAGGCCTTCGGCAGCACAGAAGACCCTGTGTCCAAAGAGCAACTTCTCCCAAGTTCTCATTCAAAGGCTCCGAGGGCTGCTTCGGAACCCAGACATTCCCGAAGGCAGGCTGCACAGTGGCAGCCAGACAGGAAACCAGGAGCTGTAGGAGCCTGGGGAGCCTGACCAGACTGGTCAGATGGAGCTCATTCTAAGGGTTTATTTGCTTTCTCCTCTCAGTAGCAAGACTAAAAGATGATATTGTATAAGTGGGGATGGGATGTCCCAAAGGTGGTTCTGAGGAAGATCTGCTACATCTCTCATGTTGTCTTCCACCATTTCCTACTGGAAGCTCTCGAGACCAGCCACATGGCCCCTCTTTATACCACACCAATACACAACCCACCTCCCTGGCACCAAAGCACAGAGGGAGGTGCAGTAGAGAGGACACATTTTTTTTTTTTTTTTTGCATTTTAATGCATGTGACCAGATAGAATGGATTGAGCCTCTTACATCTGCTCCCACCAAAAAAAAAAAGGAGTAACTATATTCCTGGGCTTTCAGCTCTAAGGCTTAGCCTAAGCATCAATCTCAATGAAGCCTCTGTGAGCCCTTTGTACCAAGTGAGGCTCTTTCCTTTCCCTGAGCTGCAATAGCACTAGGGTATATGGTTCTGCTGAAGCGTTTATTGTACCACATTGGAATTGTATGTAGATAAGTGTGTATATTCAGCCATATGGTGGGCTAGAGATCCTGAAAACTCTATGATATAAAACTCCTAGGTATAATAAACATTCTTTTTAATAGCTGAGCTTGCAAGATGTAAGGGAAACCCCTGGTTGGGGGATGGGGAGAAGGAAACCAGAGTGGATACTGACCACAGCCTTGGGCATTGGAGACATAGAGAGTTAGCAGGTCTAACCAGCAGGCTTTGGGTAACAGCTACCTGCATACTGGAGGCAGTACCTTAGGTCTGCACAAGGTGGGCAGTTGGAGCTGAGACCCCTTCATAAAGCCAAAGCCTTCATTGTGTTCACCCTGAGTTAAAAGATGGGCTTGATTTAGAAAGAAAGGAAGGAAGGAAGGAAGGAAGGAAGGAAGGAAGGAAGGAAGGAAGGAAGGAAGGAAGGAAAGAAGGAAAAATTCTGCCAGTTAGTAAAGAAAGACAACAAGAACATTTGTCAGTTTCAGCTTGGGCTCTGGTTAGAGAGAGGAAAGGTCACTTATAACATGTTGTAATAAGGAACCTGCATCCTTTCATATAGGGCAAGGGCAGTACACAGAACATTTAAATGACCCATGTAGGACACAGATGTAAATCCATCAGAACAGGTAGCGGCTGTCAAGCTGTGCTATGACCTACTATGTGAATGGCAGCCTGAGAATGTGGTCCCAATTTATATCCTTTGTATGGTCCAGCTGGCTAGTTGAAGAGTTTCCTGCGTGGGCAATGCAGCAAGGTCCCTGGAAGAAGCAAGTATAAATCCTTTTTTGAAGACAAAACAATTTAACACAAGCTTCACAGGTTTCCCTCACAACCCTGATTTAAATGACTCCTAATTCTTTAAAGCATAGAAGGAAATAAGCTACCATGACCAAGAGGCAGCACAGACCAAAAACAGCAGAATTAGAACCCCCAATAAGAACTCGAGAAATGAATTTTTTAGTTCAGATGTTCAAAATGTTTATTAAAAGGACAGTTTAAAACTTAGGCAATAAATGAATGATATACTATTAAAAAAATACCAGATTATTCTGAAACTTCTAGAAGTGAGAAGTATAATTATTAACAGTGCATTTTAATGGAGAAAGCACCCATGTATGCGCCTTCATTGCAGGAAAGAAACCAGGGCTCCAGCTCTTTATTCTAAATTTTGCAATTAAAACCGAGTAATTAACCACGTATTATATCTATTAAAACCATATTTCTGAGTAACCCTAACAAGGACCTATTCAACAGGGAAAATTCTTTATTGGTGTATACAAGCAGAAATAATGATAGAATTAGGAAATCACCATTTTTCAGCCTCTAATGATGTAGCCGATGGAGGCAGCAATCACGCATGGATGAAGTTATTACACCCAAGGTTGATGAACTTCAGGCTGTTGCCACCTAGGCCCACTGACGTGGGCAACAGGCATTGCTTGCCCTCTGGTTTCATGTGGTAGGAGGAACACAGCAATTTGTGAGCTTAATAGTTAAGTGAGCAAGTAGTTTTGCCAGGAGTCTAACCTGACTCTATCCAAGCCTACAGTTCTAATTTCCATTTACAGGATGTGCAGGGGTAGAGAAATGTGTTACAGGAGTACACAGAGGCAAACAGACAAATTCAGAAGGGGATGTATTTGGGGACCAGAAAATGGACCCAGTTTCTGCCTGAGAAAAGGTGGAGTGGCGGATGTGGCTTCCAAGGGCTTTGTGAATACTAGTTGAACCCAAATTGAAACAAAGCAATCAAAATTTTTGAAAGGAAAAGATGTCTGGGGCTTTTAGGAAAACTGATTATGGACTAGAAGTTAGATATGATAATAGCATTGTAGTTGAGTAAGAAAAACACATTCTTAAAAAGATATATTGTGAAGAGCATAAAGGACTTGCTTTAAAATAATTTGGCAAAGAGAAAAATGGCAAAAAAGTACAATTAAGCAAATCTGGCAAAATCTTGAAATTGTTAAACTGAGGTTATGGAGATTTATTGTACTAATTTCTTTACTTTGACATATATTTAAATTTTTTCCTGAATTAAAAAAAAATGTGCTCATTGAGGGGAGAAACTATTTTCTGTTAATCTTATTATCTCCAGTGTTGAATGCATAAGATGAGTATTAGTAGAAAGAAGGAAGGAAGCTATATTTTCAGGAAAAACAAAAGTGATAAATTCGTAAAACCATAAAAATATATACCTCATAGACTAAAATATAAAAGCTAAAACTATAAAAGTTCCAGGAAAAAAAAAAAAAAACACAGGAGAAAATCTTTGTGACCTTGTGTTAGGCAAGTATTTCTCTGGCTACAACACCAAAAACATGATGCATTAAAAAAAAAAAAAAAAAAAAGATACATTTTTTTCAATTCTACCCTCGAAAGACGGTTTTAAAGGGATGAGAAATGAACCCTAGGAGAAAATATTTCAAAATCATATATCTGATATAAGACTCTTGTCCAGAATATATAAAGAACTCTCTAAGTTCAGCAGTAAGTAAACCAACAACTCAGTAAAAGTGGGGAAAAGATTTGAACAGGCTTGTCACCAAGGAAGATATGCGGATGGTAAATAAACATAAAAAATGCTCAACGTGATTTATCATTGGGGAAATGCAAATTATAACCACAGCATGACAGCACTACACCAGAATGGCTAAATTTTAATAAGACTGATTGCATTAAGTGTTGTCAAGGACATGGAAGAACTGGAACTCACACACTGCTGGTGGGGATGTAAAATGGTCTAACTACTTTGGAAAGCAGTTAGAAGTTTCTTTAAAACAACCATATATATGATCAGGTTGTCCTCATTCTAGACCCTTACCCAAGAGAAGTGAAAGTCCATGTCCACAGGAGTAATTGTCCACAAATGATCACAGCAACTTTATTTGTAAAATCTCAAAACTGCAAAGAACCCAAGTGTCCATCAGGCGAATGAATGAGCTAGTGTGGTATACTCATCCACCTGAATACTCCTCCGATAGAAAGGAATGGACTGCTAATGCATATAACAACGTGAATGAATATTACATAATTATGCTGAGTGAAAGCCAGACAAAAAACAGTACATACTGCCCTGGCTGGTGTGGCTTAGTTGGTTGGAGCATTGTCCCATAGACTGAAAGGTCATGGGTTTGATTCCTGGTCAGGGCACATAGCTCAGTTGCAGGTTTGATTCCCAGTTGGGTGCATACAAGAAGGCAACCAATCGATGTCTCTGTCACATCAATATTTCTCTCTCCCCCTCTCCCCCTCTCTCTCTTTCTCCTCCCTCCCCCTCCTGTCTCCTCCTTTCTCTGTCCTCAGGTGAGGATAAAAAAATAGTATATACTGTTTGATGGCCTTGATATGTGGTGGGGGTGTGTGATGAGGACAGGACTACAAAGGAGCATGAAGAAGCTTATGGGGATGGTAGTGTGTTGTCTTGGTTATAGTGATGGTTTTATGACTGTTCAGTATTTATATTTATCAAAGCTTCATAAGATTGTACCCTTTAAATATGTATAGTGTATTGTATGCCAAATATACCTCTGTATAGCTATTTTTAAAAAGACCCGATCTGTAGAGTGTGTCTCGAGATTAGCACATTCTTCCAGTCACCCACATTTGTCTCTAGCTTTCTTTTTTGATGCTGGTACCCTTCATCATTTAAGAAGATTATACTTTGTTGCCTCAACTAGGCTGAGGAATGTTGGAAAATAGAGTTGATGCTTTTCAAAGACTTTTCCTGTGAAACATTGAAAGACAAAAAGATGCAAGTTACCTTGAACACTCATTCCCTTTGGAGTCTCCTTTCTTGGAAAAATCTCTGTGCTTGAATTGCATCCTGGGTTTTAATATCCCTTTAGGTACAGAACCCGGTTTCCACTTGCTGGCATTGGTCTTCTGCTGCCCTTTGATAAGCAGAGGTCTCCAGCGACTGAGCAGCAGACCAAGGAGCTGCCCAGGGAGTGGCTGGGATGGTGGAGGGCTCCTGGGGTGGCCTGTGGTCCTGGTGGCCTTTTGGTAGCTGCTTGCAGGGGTGGGATGGATAAGGTTCCCTGTGCAAAGTGTGTAAGTGCCTGGAAGACAAAACTCAGTAGTCAGTGCAGGCGAGTGATGCGTGTGTCATGGCCCCTGGGACTGATGAGATGAAGCTTTTAGTCCTGTAGCTGGCAGGGGAACAAGGGAGATGGCACCTCTACAGGCCACGTGGTTGGGGGAGGCCGCTTCACCTTTTGACTCTGCAAATGTCAGCCCACTCGCTGATTCCCATCTCAGACCTCCAAGTCTGCAGCACTGTCCTCATGGTGGGTGCGTCATGGCCCCTCCAGAGTCACCAGATACAACCACCATGTATCAGGACCATTCCAGGCACTGGTCCTGTCCCCAAGGTATTCCCTGATTCTGGGGAAGACAGACGTGTAAACAGAGCTAGTTTCCTAGGTCAGCCAGGTAAGGAGTGTGGCAGAGGCATGGACCCGGTGAGGTGCGTGTGGGACAACAGAGGAGGGATTGACACATCTGTGTCATGGCTAAGAGCTGCGCAGTGGAGCTGGATGGTGTAGCTTCAGATCCCAGTGTGGCCTGTCAGTTAAGTGACCTTGAACAAGTTATGAAGCCTTGTGGTGCCCCAGTTTCTTTGTGTACAAAACGGGGATGGTGCTACCTAACTTTTTACAAAAGTTAAATTACTGATTACATATCAAATTCTTACAACAGCATCTGGCACATAGAAAAGCCATCTGTAAATATTAATTGCCTTCTCCCCAAGGACGTCTGAGGGATCTCTTGTAGAAAACCAGTTCTCCCTCTGGTTCCAGGGGAACAGCTTTTACATTACACTTTCCATTTTCTTCCTGAGGTCTTTTCTGCCTCCTTTTTCAGGCAGGTGGAGGTGATAAGCTAATGACTGCAGGCACCTTCTGTTGGGGGCAGACTCTGTAGCAGGCTCAGGCTGGTGCAAGGATCCGCTTACTCACTACTGATCTCATGGCAGCACCCAACATGGTAGATGCTCAACCAGTTGGTGTGAAATGCTACTCAGGGCCATTTTCATTCATTCCACTGATGTGTACTGCCCATTAGACTGCAGGTGTTCAAGTGTGACTGAGAGAGATACATTAGTGAAATCAGGGTGGGCCTGAGTTCAGAACGGTCCCACAGAGATCGGGAGGAGGTGGCAGACATGGTAGGATGTGGACACGGGCCGGCATGGCATTGCAGGTGGAAATGATTTTTGAGCACTCATTCCCTTACCTGACTCACCCGGCATCACCTTGTCCTCGCTCCCCTCATCCTTGCTCCACTGTTCGTGCTTTCATCGAATGCTCAGGAGCCCCTTTGACCTGCGTGGCGCATGAACAGTTTGCTGAGGGAGGTGGACCTTCTAGGGCATGGAGTAGCTTTGCTGGGATTTCTAAGCCAGAGTTCACATATCACTGAGACAGGGCCCTGTTGGAGGACTAAGTGATCAGCAGCCCTGGCTGCTAGCCTGACCACTACTGGGCTGGAGGGGGTACAGAAATGTGGCCCTGACCAAGTCTGCCAGATGTGCAAGGGGGACAGGTGATGGGGCTTAGGTCTGCTCCTTCCTGGAAAGGCAGCCCCTCGAATCAGATGGCCAGAGAGAGACCGGGATCTGCTCCAGAGCCCCTCTTCAGGGGCCACTTTTATGTCTCCTGACCTGGGCGGCATACCCCTGCCCCCCATTTCTTGGTCACTGTTAGATGTGATCCACACGAACCCTAATGCCAATACCACATGGAGTGTTTATCTTGTGCTGCCCACCGTGCTGTGCACGTGACCTGACAAGGTCTCAGTACATTCTCACCGTGATCTGGAAAATGAGCACCAGTGAAGAAAGAGAGACTCAGCTGCTAACACTGCTGTGGTCCCTCAGCTCCAAGGTGGAGGAGGCAGGCTTCACCATAACGTCGCCCTGGCGGCTTCCCGAGTCCCCACAGCCAAGTCCCAGTGCCGCCCAAATCAACCTAACAGAGTCGCCTGATTCAGATGATCTGGGAGGGGTTGCCTTCAGTTGGAATTGGCAAGGAAATTGGAATTTAGTGATAAATAATGAAAAAAATTTTTTCTTAACTTTGAAGAAATACTGCAGCCGCAGTCTGAGGGTTTATTAATCCTGCTTTGGCAAATAGATACAAATAACAGCTTGGGCCAGCTCATTGATTTCTTGGCTGCCCTCTGCTGCTCTGGTGATTTGTGGTCAGGTATCGTGAACGCCCCTCTCCCCGCGTAACTGAAATGTCCTCCCAAAGTTGTGTCTGTGCTCATTCCTCCCCTTCAGCAGACCCTTTCTTTCCCAAACTGGTGATCAGATAACCCCAGGCCCAGCTCTGAATGACGTTTCTCAGAGCCCAGATCAGGATGTCTGGGTGTTGGTGGTGTGAAATGGGGGGCTCAGTCTCTGTAGGTGACACCTGACCCCATGGGCATTGCCTCAGCTTGGTGACACTTGCCAGGCACGTCACTCAGAGTGGTTGTTGTGGAAACCTGTTTGTGGTTTTTCCATTTTGGGCAGGCCTCCATGTTTTATTACAGCCATGTGGAATGACGGGAGTGCCAGCTGTGGAAAATGAGCAAAGCATGCAGCAGAGCAATTTCCGGGGCTGCACTGCAGACGGATGGTGCCCTCAGGGAGGCCCCGTCCACACCATCCCATTTTTGCATCATTTAAACAAAGCTCTCCTGCCGCACGCCCTGGGTGCCAACAGTGCTGACAGCCTCCCGACGTCTGGTCTCCTCGTGACCCCGCCTCCTCAGTGAGGGCAGCTCCCCCCCTTTCCTGCCCACCCGTGCTCTTCTATACTTTCGGGGGCTGGTGCTGTGGAGGGAGTGAAGGTTCCTGAGGTTACTTGGTTTTCACAGCTCACAGGTTTTCTTGATTGCATGCTTCAGACGTCCACATTTTTATCCCTGTAGCTGTCATTTTTCTTGACCTGCTATTGCAGTCCCTCAAAATGGTATTACTGTACTGCTTTGGAATTTCTCAGGCTTTTTTCCTTCATAAAGTGTCCATTGACCTAGGGAAAATAATAGCTACTGATGAGAATGGAGAACCACAGCTGACTTCACCCAGCTCCTGGCCGGCGGGGTCTGGGGAAGGGGCCCGTCAGTGCGCGCACAAAGCCTGCCCGGTGCCTGGTGCCATCCTGGGCGTTTGCTGCTCCCCAGCGAGTCTGGTTCTGACAACTCTGGGGTGAAACAGTTCTGTCCTCAGCTCTACAGAGGAAGAAACCAACACTCACAGAAAGACGTTGTTCCTTGCCTGGGAGCCTACCTTTGTAAGTAGCAGAGGTGGATCGGCACCCAGATTTAGCTGAGCACAAACAGTTTTGATCTTTGTCAAAAAGTATTAAACCTTCCTGTTTTAATGGCAGTGAATAGTAATAGCGTGGTACATTTATCAAGTGGCTTCTGAATGGCCTGCTAGAACTACTTACTCGGCTACTTGATTGGCATCCCCCGTTCATGGCTACCTGATTGGCATCCCCCATTCCTCATGGCCAAACAGACCTCCTGATGCTCCTGAGCCCCCAGCACCTCCTCTGGTTGTCCTCGACTCTGCTCTCCACCCAGTGACTCAAGCCAGAACCTCATAGTAGGGGTCAGAGTCACCTTTGACCTCTCCTTTTCTCTCAGGTCCTCCAGCCAACCCATTAACTGGACATTTGTTTTCTCTGCCTCAGCACTGTATTCTGATTTGACCTTATGTCACCATTGCTGTTCCCATGACACTGATGTTCCTGCTTTCTTCCTCCTGCACCACCCCTTGGCCTTCAGTGGTCTCCCCATTTTCATTAGTGTGCCCTAAAGTCAGTTCCCCACAGGGCAGCTTGCACAGCACCTGGCACAGAGAAGTGGATCAGTAGACACCTATGGGAAGGTAGGAGGGTGGGGAGGGGGGAGAGATGAGGCCGGGAGGTGAGCAGGGACAGATCATGAAGGCCTCTTGGCGGCCTATCAGGGGACTTGACGAGAAAATAATGAGAATGTGTGTAGGGTGTGTCTGGTTCTGGCACGACTGAGTACTTTGGGGATTCTTTTTTGTCTTGGTGGATGGAACTGCTTTGTGAGTAAATGTAATAAAGACTCTTATGGTCAAATGCAAAGAGTTCAATCCTGGCTAAAAGGGTTAATATTAATAGACTTTAGTTCTGCAAGTGAGGAAACTTGGACTGCTGAGGTAGAGGGAAGCTCAATTAAATTAAATGCGGCTGCCCAAAGAATGTTACTTTGATATCTTCTTACCCAGAAGCCAAGAGGCAAATGGAGAGGCTGCCAGGGTGGGGGGGCAGGGGGGACCTGTCTCTCCCCAGAGGTGTGCACAGGTCCTCTCCAAGGACACCACAGGGCATTTAGCTGCCTGGTCTTGATGCTTTTATAGGAGGGAATTATTTCTCACCTTCGGGTGCAGTGAGGGTTTTGGCATTTCAATTTAGCATAACCCTTATCTCGTGGCACTGTTTTGCTAGAACCATTACTTTATATCCATAGCACCTGCCACGGTGCCTGGTTGCCCACAGGTACTCGGTAAGCGTTGGTGGAAGGAAGGGGTTGGGTAGAGAGGAGATGGTCCGTGGGAGATGGAGGAAATGCCTTGCAGGAGGCCAAGTCTGAAGGCTCAGGCCCACACTCATGAGGAAACTGACGTGTGAATTGCGCATCTTGGCACCCATTTGGCCAACTCGGTGTGCCTTTCCCTTTGTGTTGCCCCTGCTCCACTGCCACTGAACACAGAGCGGGGAGAAGGGCACCTGTGGCCCAGTTTTCATTGCTCTTGTGTTGCCTTTCCCCCTGGGTCTTAGCTCAGTTCCACGACTGGGTGAGCATATGAGCAGATGAGGGGGGGAGGAGGGCTAGCATCTGAACCCGAGCCAGAGAGTCCTGTCAGAAACAGAAACTGCTTCATGACTCCAGGTGCCTGAGAGTCTCAGGAGAATCAAGTTGCCTCTTGTCAAAACCCCTTGCTTAAAAGCCCAGGGGAACAAAGGGATTTTCCTTTTACAAAATCTGCCTATTCTGTGTGTGCCATGACCCTTTCTCTCTCCCAGCTTGGAAACAGTGGAGCACTTGAGAGACATTTCATGCTTTCAAGATGAAGCTCTACAGAGCATTCAACCTTGACTGGTTCTGCTCCTCCCGTTTCTTTAGCCAGCAAAAGTGCTCACTTTGTTCTGGTCTCTGGGCTTGGCTGTGCTGTGGGGCACGTGGAGCCAGGCTGGACACAGCACCTGCCTGCAAGGGGCTGGTAGTCTTAACCGCCTCTTATTTCTACCGCTGCGCAGGGAGCTGCACTGAAGTGGAAGTTCAGGTGTCCTGAAGCAGCTATGTTCGTGTGCGCATGCCTGCCGTGCCCCGAGGGAGGCCGACCGGGATGTGGCCGGGGGCAGAGTCCAGGTGGTGAAACTTGGTCTTGTAGAGGGTGCCCTGCGGTGTGGAACAGCTTAGGAATTCTTCTCCTCCTCCCGTGTGTCATGACTATGGGTGTCTTTTTTAGCTAATTGCTTCTCTGTGAGAAGCTTGGAAATTATACAGCAATTTTGTTGACAAAAGGATGAACTTCAAATTGCTGTTTTGCAAAAAGTTGTTTGTTCTTGAGGCAAGCTCAGCCCTTTTTCATTGAAATAAAATCTTAAAACTAGCACTTGTCTCACGTGAGATTTGCATGCTTTGTTAGAGAAAGTACTGCTTCCATTGCTGTTGGGAAAGGATGGACCATCTCCATGTTGATGCCATTTCTCCACGGAGTCCCAATCAAGGCAGAAAGCAAAGCATGTCCAGGGTCCAGGGGTTCGATCCTGTGCTTATACCCCATCCTGGCTATGTGGGCAGTGGAGTTCTCCAGCCTGCTGGTGGCCCTGTCACATTCCTGACTCACCTCCCAGGTGTGTCTCAGAAGGTGCCCTTCCTTCTCGTGTTCCAGCTCAAACCATGTTGCCATCTTCTGACGTTCCAAAGCCCTCAAACTCAGGGCCTCACAACGTGTGTTTGGAAACTCGAGTTTCTAAAAGTTTTGTACTTTTTTTTTTTTTTTACTAAAACTGTGTATAGATTTTGATGTTTTTGTCTCAGAATTAGGGGATGGATCTAATGAGACTTTGAAGTTGAGTGGACATTTGAGTTCAGTGGAGAATATGTCAACATTTCCTCACCTGCTTCATGTGCTTCCAAAGTCAGCCCGATGTTCTGGGTGACTGAAGTCACAAACAGTCTGGCTGGGCGAAGGCACTGAGGCGGCACCGAGAGGCAGCAGCACGGCTCTCCAGGTCCCGGTGCGAAGGAGACCTTGCTGGTCCCACTGCCCTCGGGCCACAGGCAGAGGCCCTCTGCTGTCACACGGTGGCAGGCGTGGGAGAAGCATGAGGGTCGGAATGAACACGTGGGCCACCAGGCTCAGTGCGTTCAGTGTGAGATATGAGCTACGTACGCTCCAGCTTCGAGCCTGGGGCCCAGAGGCATCTTTACTTGCCTTCTCCAGCAGCGCTAGCCAGAAAGTTAGGAGATACCGAGAGAGGGTGGCTTTGAAGGATTTTGATTTTGTTTTTTTCCAGTTTGATTCAGAGGGAGGGTCAAAGATTTTGATCTTAAGAGTAGCAGAAGGAGGAGGATGGGAAGCCCAGAGGGGAGGTGTGCTGGCACTTCAGGGACACTCTCCTTGGTTCTGCCCCCTCCCAGTTTGCCAGTGTGCTCTGGCCTCCTCTCTGGGCACACACGCTGTGCTTCTCCTCTCCAGGAGAACCTGCAGTCATAGCCTCTTGCCCTTCATGGCAAGACAAGGCTCTGACTTGGATTCTCAGCCTCTTCCCTGATCTCCATCTTTGCTCCTGGACTGCCCCCTGCCTCCTTCCTTCCGAATCCTCAGAACCTTGCCCCAAGTTGCAAGGCTGCCTGGAAGACCTCCCCACAGGGCTTTCCATTTCTCAACCCCAGCAATGCTTAAGGTCCCTCGTTACAATCCACCACATAACTGCAGCCAGTCCAGTAGAGTGTGCTGGTAGATCCATTGGTTAATCTACTTGAAAAAATCTTTGAAGGCAGGGACCAGGGCCTTGCCACTTCTTTGTGTATCTTTCAACCTGCACTCTCCACAAAAACAAAGGTGATTGGCAGGAACAGCTAATGTCATCCAGAGGGGGAGGGGTGGTGATGGGAGAGCTGAAAGGTGAGCAAACTTTCTTCAAGATGTTGATAGATTTTACATCCTGATGTCACTCTTTTTATCTTTTTTTTCCCCAAATGCCTTGAAGCAAGCCCATCAGGTGATTTGAATCCGAAAGTAGAAACAAGCCCACTTGGGAGACAGATACTGCTCATCCTTCAAATCTGTGAGAGGTTGCTGAGCAAATAAAAAACATACAACCAACTCACATTGACAAAATCAATGGGGTTAGAAGTTAACTTTACCTAATGAATATGCAGGAAGCAAGCATATGACCACAGGTCTATGACGCTGCTCTGAGACTTCAGTCACATTCCCTGGGAGGCTTTGCAGGACTGGAAGTGCAGCCCCTCTCTGGAGAGGAACCCAGATTGGTCCTGAGGTGGGATGTTCTGCTGGCTAATGAGGACACCATGTATCTGAGGTGGAGGGAGGCCTAGAAACTAACGAGTCCAGCCTCTCCTGCGCTCCACGCCCTGACCCCCAGCAACGTGGAAACTGAGACCCGAGAAGTCAGGTTCTTAAGGGTGTGAGCTCTTGAGGAAATAACTCTATAGGATAAAGCTGATGACATAAATAACAATATTTTAAAATATTTGTCAGTTTTACTATTATCAGTATGAAAATTTTAAGTATATAAAAAAAAATATCTGTATTACTGACTTATAACTTTGCTTTTTTTAGCTTTATACCTTTTCCTTTTTTATAAATTCAGTTTTTCTTTTACATTACCTTTTAGGTCCCTTGTATTGATAATGACAATAATAAATATGAAATAGCTACTGTTGGAGCGCTGCAGTACACCAAGAGCTTTACCTCTGCCACTTAGTACACAGCCTGGTGGAGTCAGTGATAGTATTCCCATTTTCCAGAGAAGAGAGGTGGCTTGTCTGCGTTCTTGCACCTGGGGCTCAGGTCCAGACCTGCAGGGGCCTCTTGGGAAGAGCAGAGGTCCAAGGGGTGGAGAGCTCCCTCCTTCAGCCCTTTCTACTGCATCCTGCAGACATGGCCTTCACCTTCAGTGAAGAAGGGAGGCCACTCAGTGGCCTGTGCCCTCTGGTTTGCTGCAGTTGATCAGTTGAGAGCTAAAGAAAGACAGGCTGTGCCCTGCTCCCTTCGTCTTTCTCTCTAGGAAGCTTTTTCTGGTGCCTCCTTATTGTATTGATTCAGTTCATTTCAGCAACTAGCCACAAAGACTTCCCCAGCAGCGGGGGAAGTGACAGCTTGTTACATAACAGGGACATTTGGTTAGGACCCAGAAAACATTAGTCCAGTCTAGGCTCCACTGTGTATCATCCTGGTGACCCTGGGCAAATCATGTGATTTCTCTGAGTCTCAGTTTCTTCATCCATCAAATGAAGCTAGTGATGGCAGAGGCGCTATGACTGTCCTTGCTCAGAATCTGCACCTAGGATGGGGCTGGCAGGGGAGCATGAGCCCTTGGCATCTTGTAACCTTTGGGGTGGCTTATTTCATCCCTAACAAAGAAAACTTGGGGCTGGGTGGAGTGTGGGTGGGGGAGAGAGATGGCAGGAGGAGCAGACAGAAGGAGCTAGGGAGTCCAGGCGGAAGTTCTCTGGGCCCTTAGCAGAGCTCAGGTGCCAGCAGCTGTCAGGCAACAGGCTGACAATGCAGGGAGTGGGACAGGAAGATGCAGGGCCCTTCGTAGTGAGGAAAGGGGAGGAGGACCAGATGGCAAGTCTTTGTGCTAAACACTTGATGAGCATTTTTAATTTCATGTGCCCTCAATTCAACAGCCCTGAGCCCTGGCCACCATGGCTCAATTGGTTGGAGCATCGTCTGGTAACCAAAAGGTTTTGGGTTCTATTCCCAGTCAGGGTGCATATGATCCCTGGTCCAAGAGTATACAAGAGGCAACCAATCAGTGTTTCTCTCTCTCCCCTCCTCTCTACAAGCAATGAAAAAATGTCCTCGGATAAGGATAAAAAAAAAAAATTAACAGCCCTGGAAGAGGGTATTATAACTACACTGAACCAGTATGTGGCAGCACTGGGACCCAGCTGAGGTCCGACCGTGAAGTCCCGCCCCCCCACCCTGAATGGTGCTGCCTTGTGGGAGCAGGAGGGGCAGGGTTTTATGTTGGGTCACACAATGGCGAGGTGCAATTTTCCACCCGTCTGATTGTCAAATATTCTTCTTTATTGTGAGGATCAAATGAGCTAATGGATGCAAAGCTCTGCTCTCAGTAGTTATTGTCCTCATCAGTTGTCATTGTCATGGTCACCAGGCATTCACTGTGGTATTGGTTGCACAGGAGTGGAGCTGGCCATTTTCTTTTGTACGAGTGTGCACCTGGCTTTACCTTTCTTCATTCCCCTGTGAGTGGCAAGGGTCTTCCTCCCCGGTGTAGAGAGCAGAACTGCTCGGAGCGTTCAGCAGGGCACTGACCTCTTGCTCCAAAACCTTCTCCTCCCAGCCCTCTCTGTCAGTAGCCTCCTGCTTCCTCCTGGTGCAGGACAGTCAGGAGGGAGGGCCCGTCTCTAACTGACAGCGAGTGGGCTCATGTCAGCACAGCTGAGTTTCTGCTTCAGGAAATGTCACTCTCCTGCTCTTCTCAAGTGCCTCAAAGCTGTGGTTTGGCGTGGCCTTAAGTTTAAATTGCCGTGTCTCCTTTCTCTATGGCCCAGACATACTGGGCACAGTCTCAGAAGTGGAATGAAGGCATCACAGCAGCTGCGGCTTCCTGAGCCCGCATGGGGTGAGGAGCTTGGCAGGGGGAATGAACGCCTACCCCATGCTGGGCACTGGGCTGAGCCAGACCATCACCCTGGCAAGTCATCACAACTCAGTGATGCAGGGGCCGCTGTCACCCCCATTTTATAGATGTAGAACCAAGCCTCAGAGGGTGAAGGGAAATAGTTGGGATGTGAGTCCGGGTTCATCTGCCTCCACATCCTTCCCTCTCCATGACGCTGCCTCACTTCTGACCCCGGGAGGATTGTTATTGCACCGTTGTTTGCTCCTGCCACACTGGAGGGAGACAAGCCCAGCAAGTGTCCCCAACTGCAAGGCTGAAGAAATGTCCTCCTTCATCCTCATCCCCATCCCCATCCCCTGCATGGGAGGGTGTGGGCAGGGAGATGAGTGTCCCAAAGGTGTCCTGGGTGTCCCAGAACTCACACGGTCCCTGCTCAGTGTCTGGCATTGTCCCACATGCTTTATATGACACTGGTCTGTGTCGTACTGATTTTGTTCTAGTCCAGGCATACCTCAGAGATACTGCGGGTTGTGTTCCAGACCACCAAAGCAAAGCGAGTATCACAAAGAAGCAAGCCGTTATCTCTCTGCTGGTGGAAGATCTTGCCTTAATTTGCTTTAAAGAAAAATTGTGAAGCACAATAACATGAAGTACAATAAAATGAGGTCTGCCTGCATCTGGCTTCCTTCTCTAGAATGTAAGCCTTGCCTGTTCTGTTGACCACTATATCCCCAGTAACTAGAACACTGCCAGGCACATAGTAGGTGCTCAACAAATGAGTTGAATAAATGGAGTACAACTGAGGTAGGTGTTATTATTTTACCCCATTTTGCAGATTAGGAAACTAAGGCATAGGAGGGTTAGTAACTTTTCTCATAGCCAGGAAGTGGAGAGCCAGGGCAGATTCGCGCCCAGGTCAGATGACTCTGGAGCTTCTGCTCTAACTACTCTGCCTTCTGGGAAGTCAGCAGGACTGTTTCCGAGGACCCGAGTGGCTGATGTATTGGCTCCCAAGTGAGCTTCGCAAGTGCCATTGTCCTAATGCAGCACGGAGAAGGTGATAATGGATGAGCTTAATTATCTGTGGCAGTGGCATGATGAGGAGTGCCACAACACGCATGCTCGTCATTACTGTGCAGCGCGGAAGGCCCTGACTCAGGAGGGAGCACACACGGCACCAGGCACTGTGAGACACGAGCCGTACCGATGCGCTCATGGCGGTCCCTCCAGAGTTCAGCGTTGCAGTGTTTGAAAAATCGCTCAGCTGTATGCAACACAAATTATATTAGATGGGGAGCGGCTTGCTTCCTGGAGATCACAGCTGGCCTCCGTTAATGAATTTTGGCCTGATTAACACAGGTTCCGGATAGACATCAAAATATGCAAGTAGAAGCTTGGTAGGGGTAAGGGGAGACTAATTTGAACTTTCCAACTTTGAAATCAGAGGAAGGAAAGGCTTGTGTGAAGCTTGGATCTGAGGACTGAATGGGTAATGAGCTCTTGGATCTTTGAAGCTGCACCGCTTTGCTCAGACCTTTGTAGATGGAGGCCTGGCCCAGGCTCTGGGGCCTTCCTGGCCCCATTCCACACCCAAAGGACACGCAGCCAGGGTGGAAACTGAAGGCTAATTGACTCTGAAAACCTGCACCAACCAACAGCTTCTCTTTTGTCCCATCTCCTCAGGACCCAGATAATTGTCCTGCATCCTCACCTAACCTCATCGTACTCTGCAGTCTTCACATGGCCTTCTGGTGGCTTCTTGTCTCCAAATGCCTGCCTTCTTGTAACTGGGTCCTATTCTTGTCCCTCTCCTCTGGACCCATGCCAATGCTGATCCCTTCAATCTATCTACATAACCATCCCTGCTCACCCGGGGGGTGGGATTTGGCATCTCATTAAAAGACAGAGCTTTCTGCCAAGTGCTGGATATATCTTTTGCAAGTGCTCCCTTTGCCCCCAGCACTGACTTGATTTCAGATCATGCAGATAAGTTACCCAGGTGCCTGCATCCTGACATCAGATGCTGAACCTCACAAGCCTTGTAAGTTTGCCTGTGTCATGTCATGGAAGGTTCAGGGTCATTGGGGTTCTAGTTTTGGCCTCAGGACAAGGTACACAAGGACTGGGAGTTCCCGTGAATGACAAGACTTAGACATTTCTGGCCATGATGAGCAGGAGAACCATGTACTCATATTTGCTTCGTGGGGCAGAATGGCCAAGGTCAGCCTTGAGGGGAACCTGGCCTGGCTGTCTCACATTCATCAGGCTTTAGGAGAAATGAGATGAGACCTGTTTGGGGGGAAACAGTGTAATCAAAAGGAAGGACAAATGACAAGACTTTGTCCAGCCCTCACCAGTTTCACAACTCAGCCCCAGCAGAGAATGGAATCTCGGAAGGGCGTTTTGTTAGTTACATGTATTTTTCAGAGGTGAAGCCAGGCAAGGAACGTCCCCTTGGAGTTATGTGGCTTTTCCGCTGAGCTCTCCAGGCTCTTTCATCTCTAAGTAGTAAAATCAGGCAGGAATTCAAAGTTCAAGGTACCTTTTCATTTTTAAAACATCACCTTGATCTCGTTGCGTTTGGTCAAACATCTCCCTTCGCATTTTTGGTCATCTTTCTCTATGGCTTGGGTTTTGTTGGCTCTTGTGAACATATGCAAGCTGATACAGAAAGGGTTGTTTTCTACAGCCAGTGGAGGGGAGAGAGGAGGAAGTTGGGCGGAACAGCCGGAAATGGTTATCTCGTTTCTGGCCTGGTGAGATGGTAATGGCTTTTTTTTTTTTTTTTTTTTTTTTTTTTTTTGACCTTGCAAGGTTTTAGCTTTGGAAAAGAGTTGGTGGAGTTGCTTAGTTGGCATCTGTTTTCTCGTTTTTCAGAATGTCAGGGCCTGCTAGGGACCAACATAGATTCCGTCACTCTGGAAATCTACCGCTCCTCTCTCCATCTGCATTTCTCTCTTCCTGTCTGTGGGGTCTCTGTATCTATGAGCCAAGGGGCCCTCTGTGCCAGCACTCCCAGAGAGGTCACCGCTTCAGCGCACAGGAGTCAGGAGCCTGTCTCGGCGGCCTGGCCATGATGGCAGAGGGGTGCAGACAGCATGAGGGGGGCGCCCCAGCACGCCCCACAGAGGTGCGCTGGCACAGGTGTGTGGAAGCCCACCTGCCGAGAGGGTCAGGACAGAGCTGTGGCTTCACCACCGTCTGAGCTCTGAATGATAAAGTGCCTGGGAAGTCTACGTGAATTCACAGGAGGTCAGAACCAGGAGAAAATTAGTTTGAAGTCACAGAAGAGGCCTTTGCGAGGCTGCTTTGCAGAGGTGATGGATCTAACGTAGACTTCCGTTTGCTCTGGCCTTCCTGTTCGTCAGTAGCAAGTCCTCCCACCCCTGCCTTCGGTGGCTGTGACATGCTCTCTCTGCTGTACCCACTTAAGCTGTCTGGAGTCTTCTCCCTTATTTCTCCAAGAAACTCATTCTTTCTTTGGTGGTAGGTCTGGCAGTGCTTATGGGGCCTTGTTTTCTATCTCATTTATATATTCTTTCACTGAACAAATATGGGCACCTGCTGTGTGCTGGGCACTGTTCTAGGTACCTGAGCGCATCTGTGAATGAAATGATCAAGACCCCTGCCCTCATGGAGCCCTTGTTCCAGTGGGCACATAATAGCAGCCCTGCTGGACACCTGGGAGGGACAGCACCTCTCCACCTTCCCAGATCCATGTGACCTTCGTACAGTTCACAGAGAATCCCCTCCCCCCACCAGTGTTCGTGACTTGGCTTTCTTTATTTAAGAGCAGTTCCTGCAGGTACCGTGGGCTGACTGGGAGGACCACTATCTGAACTTGGAACTTGACCTCTAAAAAACACAGGCTTCAGGGTCAGATAGCCTGGGTTTGAATCCTGGCTCTGCATCTTAGAGCTGGCTTTCACCGGCAGACACAGTTGCTGAGTCTGAGCTTCTTCATACGTGAGGTGGCTGTTACAACAGTTCTCACGGTGTAGAGGCCTTGATGAAAATTAACGGAGAAGATACAGGTAAAGCTTTCAACTCAGGGCTTCGTGCCACAATGACTAATTGTAGCGAACACGTACATATATATAATTAATTATATATATTATTAAGACTTTATAAGCCATTTCTACCAGCACTGTGGAGGATACAAATATGCCTAATGTTTCAGTTTTATTCTGCAGATGTATCACACAAAAGCCCCGGAGTCCAGCAGCTCTTTTGTGAATCTTCACACCAGGGGACAAGAGGAAGCAGGAGGCGAGGGCACAGGGCGGTGGAGGTTGACAGGTGCAGGGTGGACATGTGTCTGGGGCCAGGGCGGTCTCCAGGAGCAGCAGTCATCAGGGAGTACCCTCCCCTAGGACACGGCCTGACTGGGGAGGCTGGGACAGGACAACAGAAAGGCTTTCAGGTGACAGGAGCTTCAGAATGAAGCAAGGACAGCGTGGGGGGTGGAGAACCCTGGTGGAAGGATTGGGGCGATGTCGCTGGAGAAGCGCAGTCAGGGCCTGAGGTGACAGGCCTCCAAGACAAGGACTTGAGCTTTGATCTGGGCAGTGAGGCAAGTGGCTGCACTTGGGGACCTTTGGTCCAACTTCCCCAAAGCAGGGGGCTCACACCGGGGAACATCTGGGGGACAGTGCACCCAGATGCCATTCTCTGGGCCAGGGGACATCAAGGCCTGGAGTTGTGTGGTGGGTGATGACTTCATTGGGCCAGCTGACTGGAGCTGAGGACCCGGAGCCACGGGGACTTGCTCCACAGACAGGAGATAGGTGGGATCATGTCTACCCAAGCATCTGTCTGGCCACCAGTGTTTATTTAGTCTCTCCTCTGTTTAGATGCTTTGCCTGGCATTGGGGCTAAACAAGGGGATTAAAACATTGTGTTTACAGAGCTCATGGGAGAGACAGGCAAGAAAGCAGTCATTGCAATAGAAGGCAAGTATAGGGTTAAGGTGGGCACAGGGTGGGAGCCCTGGGGGCCACCTACCACAGGCTCTCTGGGGGGCCGCAGACAGAGCAAGGTGTCAAGAAGGAGGTGGCCAGGGTGGAGGGTGTGTCATTGCCTGGAGGTCTGGGCTCTGGAGCAGACTAGGCCTGTGTTTGGGAGAGAAGCGAAGGACTGAGGGCGGAGGGACCTGCGGGCCCTGGATTACCAGGGGTCTTGTCTGCTGGGCTTGGAGACTTTACTGAAGGTGAAGGGAACTAGGATGGGTGGGTGTAAACTGGGGTGATGTATCTCACACAAATTTACCTTTTGCAGAGCTTGTTCAGGTGTGGAGAGCTGTTGGAGGAAGAAGGCAGTGTTGGGAGGACGAGAGGGAGGAACTAAGCTGCCTTGTCTACCAGGTGGCAGGAGCCGCCGCCAGGCTCCAGGGGTCTCTGCCTTACCCATTCTGTCCTCCTGTCTGCTGCAGGAGGGGGATTATCTTTGTTCAGCGATAAGGATTGGGCAGGCTATGCAAATTGCTCAGATTCTCACCTCTAGTGAGCAGTGGAGCCCAGTGGGTCTGATGCCTCCCAGGTTTGAGAGGGAGGCAGACAGAGTCTGGGCAGAAAGCCTCTCCCCTTCCATCATCACAGCTGGAGAGGTGAGAGTCAGGATGGAAATCAGGGGCCCCCTCTGCTTGCCTGCCACCTCCTGAGCATCCTGTCTGCAACAGAAACTGCCCCAGCTCTGTGGGCAGACGGCTTGGGGGAGGCGGCTGCTTGTGGGTGGGGCCGTCCAAGGAAGCAGGGACAGCTGTAGAGAGAGGCATCCCACCAGCATGGATCGTCGCAGAGACCTTTTTATTTCCTGCAGGTGCCAGCACCTTGGAGCATTTGCTTCCTTTCTCCTTGAGCTGTTTGAGCCCACACAGCCAGGCTGGACGAGAGACTGAGGAGGACACTCCCTCCCCCCCCCCCTCTGCCGCTCCCACCTCCTGGAGGGTTTCTGCCTTTTCTTACATTTGCAGCACATCCTCACTCTCTCCCTTGTATTCTTCTCCTTTCCTTCCCTCTCTCCCTCTGCCCGGTCTCTACTGCTTTCTCTTCTCCCTTCTGTCTTCCTGTGTTCCTTCCTTCCCCTTGTTCTCATTTGTAAAATGGAGTGGAGTTACTGGGATGATGATTGATTAAGTAATTTCACCAAGCCCTGTCTACCCACTCTGGCAGTGTGGGGCTTCTGTCTGGGCGCTGTGTGCGTGGACAGCATCCGGTTCACTCTCTGAAGGGGCAGAGTCAAGCTCAGACGCCTGCTGCTCTTTCTTGAGGCCCTGGCGGGACTACTTGGGACTGTCAGCTTCTGCAAATGCTTTGCTCAGGAGAGCCCCATGATGGTACTTGACAGTTATTCTCTTTGCCAGGAGTAGCTGCAGGCCCTTCCGCCTCCAGAGCGCTAAGGCTGGGTGCCATCCGAAGCACAAAGGGACGGTGCCCACACCGTCTCAGCCTGGTCTGTTGTAATCAGCTCGACTTCTGGAAGCGGTCTTCGCAAACTGCAACAATTGAAGTGCTTTTGAATAACATCATTATCACTAGTGCAAGGGTTTCATTTGTCATCATGTGAGAAACAGTCAGCCGGCCCCATTCCCTGGCTGTAGCTCAGTGTGGGGCAGCCTCCAGCAGGGGCCTCCCTCCTGTTCTGCATCTCCCAGCTCTGGGGTCACTCCCCTCCCTCTCTTCCCCCTCCCCAGGCAGCTGTCCTGAAGAGGTTTGGCCAGGCCCCTCGCTGTTGCAGAGTCTGTGAGTCACCAAGCACAGCAGTGGACTAGGGAGAGGCTGAATAATTTGCATTCAAAGTGAAACCTGTCATTTCCTGGCCTTGCGTCCTTGAGGCAGTCCCTTGCTTTCTTCAGGGAGGTTTCGGCTTCTTAAGCTACACAATGAACCCACCAATTCCAACGCCAGCTCTCACGTAGTGTTGTGTAGCTTGTATAACCTATAGCCCATAAGAAAACCCACATTTTAAGTACTTTCTGTGTGCTAGTGTGGAGACTAAAAAAATATTAATAATACTTGCCTCCCACCTTCTACATTGTGACTGGGCTAATATCCACATTAACAGGAGAAAATGTAAGTGTAATACATATACATGGGGAATTCACATAGACATGATAAATTCATGAAAAATCCAAAGACAGTGATGCAACATTGGGTATATAAGCCAACTCTGGGCAGTGGAGAAAGGGGGGCACCAGAAATGGGGTATTAGATTTCAGAAGTGAGAATGGGCGATTTACAGGTAGTTGAGGAAGAGCAGAAGACACATGGCAGAAAAACCCTTGCTAGGTGACTCAGAAACAGTGGAACACAGGCGCTGTCTACTCTCATGGACCATACCTAATTCAAATTAGGCTAAGGCCGCATCCTAAGATCTCCTTCCTGAAGCAGGTTTCTCTGTTTGAATCTCTTGGGAAGAAAAGAGGGGGAGTATCAAAGATTCTTTCTGAGTCTTTTGTTTCTTATTAAACAACTTAAAATCAATATCCCAAAAAGCAGCTTCAAGGTGGCAGAATTTTGGGCCCTTCACTAGGATCTAGACAAAGATGCGTATTTTCTTCAAGAGGCAGGTGTATAAACAGGCAAGCGGTGCAATATGGTGAGTGTAGTGAGAGAGTGGCACTGGCACAGAGGTGGGAAACCCAGGAGGCCTGCCTGGAGGCAGACCCAGCCAGGCAAGGAAGAGGAAAGGTCTGAATCTCCTGTTCTCTTTCTCAGGCATCCTTGAAGTGGCATACCTCTTCATTGTGATGTAAATCAGTTTTCTTTCCAATTGGAGCCCCTTTCCTGTAGTGCTGGGAGGAAACTCAACCTCCTCCATAATCTTGTGAGTTTTGCCTTTTGGGGGGTCCTGTCCAGGGTCTTAGCTCTTATTCATACTTAGACACTAGGGTGAGGATTCTTCACCTCTGCACACAGGCCATTGCTTTTGTTCACTCGTTCCTTTACTCAACGTATTTTTATTGAGCACCGCTAAGGGCCAGGCACTTTGGACAAAGCTGTGAACAAAACAAAGATTCCTGTTCTCATGGAACTCACGTTCTAGACAAATAGAAAACAGCAGATAAAAAAATGTATACAGTATATTAGATGGTAGGATTCATATTTAAAAAGATAGTGTAAAAGGACCAGGTGTGCCAGATATGATTTTAAAAGGGGTAAAAGAGAGAAGTCTTCAATGAGCAGGTGACATTGGTGCAAAGGCCTGAAGAAGATGAGGGGGAGCAGTGAGGGGCATTTAGGTGTCCCTGCCTTCAGGGTGGAGTCCCTTTGGGGCTGGGGCTCTGCTGCTTCCAGGCCATGCTTGGTGAGGCTGTGCATGGTCCTGCCTTTCCTGATGAATACCTGGCAGTCCTTCCTGCATGGGTCTGTGGGTCTGCCATCTCCCCAAGAGAAAGCCAGTCCCTCCTCATCTGCGCTGTTCCTCCAAATTCCAGATAGAGAAAAAATATTCCACAGAAATTTGAAATTTCGAAATATTATCCAGCCTTAAAAGGATCCCAGGCAGAGCGGACCCCAGGACAAAGTCCCAGAGGTGAGAAGGTGGTGGCCAGGCAAGGAAGCCCCAGCTGTGTGCTTGAGCATCAAGCATGGCCCAGGGACTGGGAGCAGGGGAGGTGAGCTGCAGGGAGGCATGGTGGGGCAGGCACCCCTCAGGTGGCCCTCCTGTCTGAGGTCTGTCACTGTTGGGCGCCTGGCATGGAGGCTGCAGGGATTGGCTCTGAGTTGTCACTTGTCACATGAACTCCTCCAGCCTTAGGAGAGACGATGTCTTTGTCTTAGGCTCCCCTCACATGGAGCCTGGCCCCTTCCCTTTGGTATTTCATGAGCAGGACTTCCGTTTTGTTATATAAGTTAGAGAAAGTTCATTCAGCCTCCTTGCCTCTGAAAGCCAACCTGTGACAAATCATATGTGAACTGGACTGGAATTTGCCTCCTCATTCACTGAAAAAGGGTTTGCTACATCGTTGACAAGATAAACAAGGTCAGGAGGTTACTTAAGAGAATGACTGTCTTCTTCCAGCCTCAGTTTCCCCACAAGCGACAGGAAAGTGTCTTTGCAAGATCTGAAATGCAGTCCCACGGGCTGTGTTTCTGGCTGACATCCATGAAAAGAATCTGTGCTTCTGGAAACCCCTCAATTCTTGCTGAGGGTCTTCTGTGTACAGTCCTGGGCCAGGTCCTACAGACCCGTGTCAACAAGACCCTCGCGGGAGGCACAGGAGAAGAGGTCACTGCAGCAGGTAGCGCGGCCGGGGCACTAGAGGGACAGTTCTGGGGAGCCAATAGGACTCGTTTCTGGGAAGGGATCTCCTAGCACCACTGGAAAAAGCAAGGTACATTTATTTTCCCCTAGCTATTGGTTTAATAATTATTAAACATATGGAAGCATTTAGAGAATATATACTTGTTTACCCATCACTGAGATTTGGCAGTTCTTAACATTTTGCTATGTTTGCTCTCTCTCTCTCTCTCTCTCTCTCTCTCTCTCTCTCTCTCTCTCTCTGAATGCACATAAACACCTTTCCCTCTGAATCATTTAGAAATAACTTGCAGACATTGGGACACCTTCCTCCTAAGAAAAGCAAACAGGCATTCTCCTATGTACAATCCTGGTAGGTATTACCCACCTACCAGAACAATAATTCAGTATCACCTAATATACAGTCCTTGTTAAAAAATCACAACAGTTTTCCCAGAATGTCTCTCATGGCTTTGTATAAGTATTATTTTTCAAGATTTAATCAAGTCTCACTTATTGCATTTGTTTCCTTAATTTATTCAATCCAGAACAATGACTGTTGTTATTTTTTTGAGTGTTCAGGCAGTTTTCTTATAAACTGTCTTCAATTTTGGATATCTTTTCCTAGTGAATAACAGATCCAGGTTAAACACTTTTGACCCCAGTGTCCTATAGGCGCTACTCTGTGCTTCCTTTTGTAGCGTGTCAGAAGGGGCACACCAGGTGGTGCCACTGCAGAGGCACTGAATTGGTCCCTCAGTCCCTTCGTTGAGGGGTAACTGCCGCACATGGATTTTTGCAAATGTTCGTTTTCCTCTTTCAATAACTAGGTATTCTGTGGGGTGGCACTTGCAGACTGTGTTAATGTCCTGTTCCCCAATAACTTGCACTCAGTGTTCTTAGTAAGAAACAAACGAGCCTTTCCTGACTTGATTATTACGTGGGGAGTTGCAGAATGATGATTTTCTAATTGTAGCGTTCCTTCTCAATTTATGCAGCTAGTGTTCTCCTGTAAAGAAGAGGTTTTCCTTTTTTTATACCTTTAACAACTTGGTTTTACAATTTAAGGTTCTACATTCTTTGGAACTCTTGTGTGTGTGAGAGGGAGGGGGGCGGGGACGAAGTCTGAGCCCTGAGTCACACACACTCCCTGGGCCGGCTGGCCATCAGTAGCTCCGTGCGGTGGATGCCCCTCCACTCTGCCCACTGCTCGCTGCTGTGCAGCCGCACTGGCTTCCTTGCTGTTTCTTAGGTGCGGTCAGGTACCCCTACCCCAGATGGCTACTTGACTCCCTTTGTTCTGTTCTCTCAGATGTCATCTTACTAGAAGATTTCCTGGTTGTGCATATAATATACCATTTCCACCCCATCCTTCTCTGCGTCTTGTGCCCCTGTGGGTTTGTCTGCAGCAACTCATTGCCATCAGCCATGTAACCTTCATGAGGATAGGGCCTTGGTCCTGGTGTTGGTTTATATAGCTTTAGAATAGGCCTGGCCTGTAGTCGGTGCTCGATAAATAAAGAAGGAATACTGTACAAACACACACACATGCACGTACATGCATGCGCTCACACATGTTTTGGTAAAGCTCTGAATGAGACCAAAGTCTTTCTCCTCACAGCTCCTTGCTGGTGACCAGTGAGACACTCGGGCCCTGGGCGGAGACGGAGAGCTGCTCTTCCGTCTACCAGGGGCAATGTGTGCGGTCAGCAGCCACTCATGTGACGTCCAGAGCTGTGAGATTACCCCTCCCCCTTCTTTGACATGATTTTAGGGGAATAAAAACAAATCAGAATTCATCAACTGTGAACACAGTTGTCAACTGTGCACTGTCAACAGTTTGGTTTAAAAATAGATGATAGATTGATGAAAACTAGTGGAGAAAGCAATTTAAATAAAATGTTAAAAATAAGACCCAAAGCATGCGGGGCGAAGTGAAGAGTGTGGAGGGGTGGGAACCTGTGCTCAGAGGCCTGCGTGGGCAGTGAACCAGACAGAGGCGATTAGTTTTGCTTTACAAATCACAGAAGAGAGAGATGTACTGGCCGTCTGCAGGTGAGCGCTCACTCGTTCCAACGTGTTGGTGTGCTATGCAAAACGGAAGGGAGGTTGGTTGGGAAACCTGCTGGCACATTGATTTTGAAGTAGGTCAACATTTTGAACATTTCTTCCCATTTGTGAAATCTCTGGCTCTCCCCAGCTTGTCTGCCTCTGTGATGACTGGGAAAGGCATTTCTCTTGCAGCAGGTCAAGGGAACCTAGAAGCTTCAGGGCTTTGTATTTATATTTACATTTGCATTGCAATGAAATGGGTTCCAGTACAATTCTTTAAAGTCATTAACTAATTTCCATTTTTCTCAACTCTCCTCTTTTAAATAGTTATGGCTACTTATTTAGCTTCTTTATCATAAGGCCAATATAAAGGCTTGACTTTTTCACCTTTCCTCCTTTCTGGGTGTGAGGCACAGCTGATAGTCTGGTCAAGTTCTTCATGCCCATCTGCCTGGGTGCTGCTGTTTGTGATCTTGACTTTCTTTCCAGGGGAACTGAGACATCTTGGCACAAAGATCTGTGCTCTATAAACCTAAGGAAGACAAGAACCTCTCTCTTTAAAAATCTGGACGGAAGTTGTATTAGTTTCCTGGGACTGCTATAACAAGGTACCACACAAACTGGGGCTTGTAAACAACAGAGTCCGGAGGTGGAAGTCTGAAATCAAGGTGTGCGCAGGGTGGGCACCTCTGAGGCTGTGAGGGAGGGCCTGTCTCATGCCTCTGGTAGCTTCTGGCAGCCTCAGGCATGTCCAGAAAATTCTCCCGTTGTCTCTGCACAGCATCACGTGTCTGTCTCCATGACCAAGTTTTCCTGGCTTACAAGCACACCTTACTGGATTAGGACCCGCCCCAATGAGCTCACTGAAACTTCATTATCTCTGTAAAGACCCTGTTTCTAAATCCACATCTTGAAATTCTGGGGGTTAGGACTTCAAAATATCTCTTATGAGACTTGTAATTTAACTCTTAATGCAAGGTGCAAAGCCTTTGCCTCTGGAGGGAGAGTGGAGGCCAGACGAAGAATGGTTCCTCTCTGCTTAGACCCACTTCTGACAGTGGCCAAAGGGCTCCCCGTGACAGGCAGCAGAGGCCTGCTGATGGGACTGTGCATTCATCACCCTGAGTCTCTTTCCCCTTCCACTGAGTAGCCCCAGGCTGTGCCTTTAGCTTTGGCTACCTGTGAGCCTTGTGTAATTGGCTCTCCACTCCAGACCCCAAAAATACATTTATACCTCTTTCTTCCTCTTTTTTTACATCCTCCAAGTTTGTTTGTTTTTTCTTAAAAGTGAGGACTTCTGGGTGCCCCTCATCAGTTCCCAAGAATGTCATTTTGTAGTTTGTTTTTTGCCTTTCCACCTTCAGGCTGCGGACTCTAGGAGGTAGGCTCGCAATGCCCAACCCACCAGCCTCACTTGGAGCTCTGCAGACAGTGTTGGGGCACAGGTCAGCAGGGCTGCGCAGGGCCCCGCAGGCTGCCTGGATCCGCGTGCCTGCAGGGCAGACAGAGGCAGCGGACAAGTGCTATCTGAGCAAGTCCTTTCGCAGAGAAATCACCAACTGTGATTTTGCCATATTTTACTCCTGCTTTGAGCACACTGTGGTGGGGAGGGCGAGGCTGGGGATTCTGAACCCTTGTCATTTGGTCCTGAAGTGGGGAGGGAGCCAATGGTGGCCCTGTGGAATTGGGGGGAACACTTATTTCTCCATCCTCACGTCCTCTAGGGCAGGGGTCCCCAACCTCCGGGCCTCAGACCAGTACCGGTCCGTGGCCTGTAGGAACCAGGTCACACAGCAGGAGGTGAGCTTGAATGTAATGCATTTGAATCATCCTGAAACCATCCCCCAACCCTCATCTGTGGGAAAAATTGTCTTCCACAGAACTGGTCCCTGGTTTTGGTGCCAGAAACGTTGGAGACCGCTGCTCTAGGGGAATTCTTTCATTTTCTCACTCTCTGCTCCCCACTGCCCCTTCCTGAGGAGGGCTGCGTATGTCCTGATGTGGGAGCCCAGCACCTTTAGGGTCAGGTACGCATTCCCAACGAGGGCAGAACCCCCGCCCTGGAAGAGTCACATGGGCCACCCCTTTTCCTCTTGGCTCCTGTTCCCTGTGGTAGCCCTGTGAGAATCTGTGTGTATGTAGCCAGGGCATACTAGGCAAAACCCAGCCTTGGGATTCATGGGTAAGAGGCCAGGGCTCTCTCGGGCCTCTGTTCCCTGGGGGGTGGGAGAAGCTGCTACTTAGTGTGAAGGTCCCCATCATGCTGCACAGCTCTACCCAGCAAGAAGCCCTGTGCTGAGAGTCACATGGCCCCTCTGGGTAAAGCCGGGGCATTGAGCACCTTTTGGCTTCTATGTCTGTTCTTCCCGATTAAGACCCCGGGGGAGAGACGATGGGGTAAGAGTTTGGGTGGGTGATTCACAGGCTGGGGGAATGCTGTGGGAAGGGACACGCACGCAACATCTACGTAGCAGGACCTCAGGAAGCCTCTGCCAGCAACAGTGCAGCTGCAGAGCTGTGCGCCCTCTGCCCTTCCAGAGGCGCCCTCGCTGGCTCTCGCCTATTCCTCACCAGCGTCCCGAGGTGTGGTTGTAGCGCGGTCATCACTTTGACAGTTGATGTCAAAGCTTTTTTTAATGTTTCATCATAAAGTATTTGATACATACACATATATATATATATATATGTATTATTATTTTTTATCTTCACCTGAGGATATGTTTATTGATTTTAGGGAGGGAGGGAGAGAGGAAGAGAGAGGGGAACATCAATCTGTTGCCTCCCATATGCACCCTGACTGGGGATTGAACCCACAGCCTAAATATGTGCCCTGACGAGGAATTGAACCCACAATCTTTTGTTGTATGGGGTGATGCTCCAACTAACTGAGCCACCTGGCCAGGGCCACATGTATGTGTTATTTATGTCAGTAGCAAAACAAAAGCCTTGGAATCCAACACCCAACTTGTGAAACAGACCATTCCCAGTGTCACGGTGGTTCTGTGGGCTGAAGCCTTCTTCCCGTCTCCTTTCTGTAGGGAACCCCTGTCTTAAAGGTATTCATCACCACCAGCCCCCCTTTAAAGTAGCTTTTACCACATATACATGTATCTCCTCCACATAGCATGTTTTGAGCTTTATAAAAAATGAAGTTACAGCCCTTTGAGCCCCATTTAAATGCCATATATTGTTTTAGAAGATAAAAAGCAAATCTGTGCCCTTGAAACATGGATTTTAACTAGTGCAGGGAAATCTTATTTTCTCTGGTGGCACCTTCCTGGGTTGGCAAGGAGACCCAGCTGCCTCCACAGGTTGCGCCAGCAGCTGTACAGAAGAGGGGACACAGGGGCCAGCCAAGGACACCGCGTTACTACAGTGACAGTCCCCAGGGGCCCCAGGTGAGGCTCCCCAGCTGTCGAGGGCATAGAGGAAGCAGATGGACCAGACTCTGCCTTCAGGGACAGACTAGGGTGAGCAGGGGAGCAGAGGGACAAAGTGCTGTGAGGCTCACCGGAAGTGGCTCAGGGGATGGTGTGGCCCAGGAGGGTCCATCAGGAGCACCTTGAATGCTGGGCTCCAGTGCCTGCACTCTCTGCACAGCCAGGCGGGCAGCTCCCGGCCCCAGAACAGCAGTTTAGAGCAGTGGAAGGAACGTTGTCGCCTTTCAGTCTGTCTCTTATAATTCAGCGGCTACATCCCGAACACCTACTGTGTGCTGGGGGTATAGGACTGATGTCCTGTCATGTCAGGGGTGAGACAGTGACTAAGACCTTTTCCAGTTTTTAAGTACTTCATGATCCAGGAGGAGGTCAGTTGTTTGAATCTGCTTTTGCTAAATTATACTGTGGTTAACCAATGATCCCAAACACCAGTGGCCTACAGGAGCACACATGAAGTCCTTGTTTGTGTTGTTTGTTAGCTGTGGGTTAGCTTCAGCTTGGTCTGTGTCCTCTGCCTTCTGGGTCTCAGACAGAAGCAGCCCTTACTCTGGCACAGGCATTTTCACAGCAGAGAGAAGAGCAAGAGAGGCAATGAAACCAAGCACTGGTTCTTAAAATGTTGGCTCACACCTGGTTTGTCCACCCCTATTGACAGTCCACTGGCCAGGGTGGATGGTACAGGGGAGGGGAAGTCCCCTTTCCCACGGGCAGTGCTGTGCTGTAAGACACAGGGCAGGGAGCCAAGTGGAGACCCCTCTTTCAGGGAGGCCAGAGAATGTCTGGGGAGAGCATTACAATCTATCACAGAGAGAAGCAGGCAGTTATAGTAACAGTATGATAAGGCTTTATGGTAAGTAAACATAATAAATTTGACTATATAAAATAAATTTTTATAAAAAATGCACAGTTTCCCCTAAATCAGTTTAGGGATGCTATTGACAAAATAGTTTGAGGACTGCTGATCTAAACCTGAGGATTATTGCAGAGAGCCAGCCCAGGGCAGAAGGAGGAGGTGGGGCCGGGCACAGTGTCTTTACCCCACCCTGGGCGCAGAGACACATGCTGCGCTGTCTGCAGTGAAGCATACAGTGGAGGCTCCCCCGCTGTTTCTGGAGTCCTCTCGGCTTATCTTCTGTCCCTCTGACGGTCTGTGGGATGCCCATACCTACGTGTCTCTTTTTTGCTGCATCCCCACATAGACATACAACCTGCCTCATCCAACTGTCACGTCCATGTGGTTTCAGAAAAACACAGTGTTTTTGCTTCATCACGAAGTTGTTGATGTGCGAGGCCTGGGCCGTGGCTTCCCACACCTCCTGCTACCACACTATGCACGTACTAGACACCTAGCAGGTGTGTACAGCAGGAGTTTTGCATGAAGAGGAAGCCAGCAGCAAGCACCCTGCAGGCCTGCCTGCTGCTCTCTGTCCGCAGGGGTCGGCAGTGGTGGTGTGGGTGACGGTTGGAGGAACACTGGAGTGACTGCAGGACACTTAGAGCCAGGCAGAAAGCACTCTGCCCCTTGCTTTGTGACTCGCATGGGGACTCAATAGTTGGTCCTCTCATGATGAGCCAGTGCTCATCTGCACCGCTGTGGGCTGTTCCGCGAATTCTGCTGGCCTTTTCCAAAGATGCACTTTAGTGTGTTCCAAGGACAAGGCTGTAGCTCTTCTTTTCTTTTTTTGAAAAGATTCCCTATGGTCCCTGATAAGAACTGCGGCACAGGGGGTGAGATTTGCCTGTCTCCTCTTCCTTTGAACCTCCAACCACACACAGACATGGTCCCGAACCCACAGGCTTTTGCAGAAGACTGATTAAACACAGGCCTTGATCTTGGGAATTTTACAGTAACGAAGGGGTGAACTCTCACACAGCGCAGATCCAGGCCAATAGCAAAAGAGTACCGTGCGTGCTCTCTGTTCTCTTGAGTCCATCACATGACAGACAGTCGTGTGGGCCCATTAGGTGCTGAGCTCTGGAGTCAGGTGGGGTGTGAATCCTGCCTCCAACCCTTTTGAGTATCCAGGTCTTCCATTACTTAACCTCTGTGAGCCTCACTTTGTTATTCTATAACATGAGAATAATAAGACTGTTAGTTGTGGTGGTCTTTTGCCCCTGTGAATAACATCCTTCTCTCCTGCTTGTGCTCTGAATCAGTTGAGACTTGTGAGTAAAGAAGTGGCAGAAAGTGGCCAAAATACTACCATTGTTACTGAGAAAGAGCTGGCAGGTGGATACATGGCTTCGGGGCTTCGATCAT
Organism: Furipterus horrens; assembly: GCF_987537825.1. Taxonomy (NCBI): domain Eukaryota; kingdom Metazoa; phylum Chordata; class Mammalia; order Chiroptera; family Furipteridae; genus Furipterus; species Furipterus horrens. The sequence continues at coordinate 76,570,958 of NW_028327180.1, forward strand.
GAATCTGAGAATCAGGTGCGTATTTGCACCAGTCACAGGCTAGTTGGGCGACCGCAGGCGACCTCCGCAGAGAAAGACTGTATGATCTTAGCTTCTGGACGGTTGAAACAAAAGCATTGACTTCTTTGTTCCCAAGGGGAAGCACTTGGCCTCACACATACCATCTCAACTAGACAGATAGTTACTAAATAGTTAACTAGACACTCGCCTCCCCAGGAAAAGCGTGGGGCAGCTGAGGGGGACCAGGAGTGCTCTGTGGGCAGAGCTTCCCTCACAGGACTAGGAAGCCAGAAGCAGACTCTGCTGGGCTGTGCAGGGTGGGCGATGGGAGGGGTGTCTTTGTAGAGCCTATGGGATTCCAATATGTTGTTTTATTGGATCCCAATACTTTTATTAACAGTTACAGTTAAGTTTACCATTCATTAAGGTGCTTCTGCGGTATTTTTAGGTGTTATACTATGCTTTCGGAAAAGCATTTCTCACGTAGGTGCTGTCATTCGGACCTTTCGCTGAGATGGACACCTTCCTCTATCTTTGCGCCTGTGCACCTGTGCCCCGTACTGTGGTCACAGAGGCGCTAGCTATTTCCTACGGGAGCCATGTGGGCGTCTGCTTGGCTGCATCCCTAAGGCCTGTTCTGTCTCTCCTTTGCAGTGCAAGATGGAGTTCCATGCTTGTTCTACCAGCAAGAGCCTCACCACCCTCTGTGATGGGCCCTGCCCGTGTCTCCCAGAGCCTGAGCCACCGAAACACAAGGCAGAGAAGAATGGTGAGTGGGCATCGCAGGGGAACTCCTGATGGAGGGCCGGGCGGTCAGGGCGGGCTGGTCTGGCCAAGCGCTGCCCAGCTGCCAGCAACGTGGCGTTGATCAGAGCCGCTGTAGCCCAGGCAGGGAGAGGGGCTTCTCTGGCCAGCACCGCAGATTGTTCAGGGACTCTGCACCTGCACTTCTTTCAGCTACCACAGAAAAGAAAAAGAAGAGCAGAGTCTTGGCAATTAATTCTGTTAGTCCAAGATATGCACTGAGTTTGTTGAGAGGTCAAATTGGCTATGGTGCAGGAAGGGCAGGTTTTCCAGCATCTAAGACTAGGGCCTGCCCTGGGGTATATCTTGGTCTTCCTTGAACTCTGATATCTAAAGCCTTTGAACTTCTCAAGGCCAAATTTCAAAACAGAGACTGCAGAGATGTCATGAAGGTGGAGAGTATTTCCCCCAGAGTATTTCCCTATTAATGCATTCTGCTTGGAAGGCAGCAGAGCCAGGGGGCACATGAAAGGAGAACACCCTCATGGGGGCAGCTGATTCTCCTCCATGGCCGGGAGGGGCAGGAAGGTTGGGCTTGTTTGGCTGTTTTTGTGGTGGAGAGAGTAATGGTCCCACTGGTCTCAGCTCCTTTTGAGGCTTTCTTAATGAGACCCAGGATAGAAGGCTGCCTTCTGTGGATCTGGGCTTTCTCAGTTATAGCTGACTAGTCCATGGTAAACGTTACATGGCCCTGTGTGTATGTGCGCATGTGTGTGCACACGCATGCATGTGTCTTCTAAAGTGCCTTCTGTTTGTAACGGAGGAGGATGAACAGGTTGTGAGTGTTTAGTCATTATGTCATATTGTCCTTTCCAGGGCACATAGCTGATGTTCAAGTCTAACTTTGTTCACGGTGGGGGCTAGAGAAATGTTGTGTTAGTGCTCTGTGGGAGGTTTAACTCAGAATGGGGAGGGGCATTGTAAGTCACCAGCACTGTGGTCACAAATAGTCTCTGTAGGTTACTTACTCCTGATTGCCAGAAAGCTTATCTCATTGCATTGTGGGCTGATTCATTTACGCAACTGCGGTAAGAAACACTAATTAATATACATACTCCTCCTTGTGGTATGGACAGAATACCTAAAACCCACGGTGTTAAACAAATGCAGAGTTCAGACCACTAACTCCTACCTGGAGAATTGTTAAGAATCTTCTTAGGAAGATTCAAAAGCCTCTGTTATTCTGAGTATAGTGTTTATTGCTTGTGTTTACTCTTCTGTTCTGAGGTGTGGAAACCAAACCGAGGAGCTCACGCCCACCATTGTGCCCGCAGTACCATCAGTGGGCTGCATGACCTATCAGTGAGGTGCGTGCATCGCTCCTCAAGGACCACCGGCTCTGCTGAGCTTGCCTGACTTGCCGTGCTGAGGGAGCAGACCAGTTTTCTGGGAGGGCTTTGTGGTTCTCTGAATGAAGTACAGCCCTTATTTCTTAATGGTGGCCTTGTCATGCCTGATTAAGCGAGAGTCACTCTCAAATATGGCACTCTGGTCATGGCCTTGACTGCACGTCTATTTGTTGAATTTGGTAAAAATTGGAACAAATTTTTATTGAGCCAATGTGAGTAATTACATTGCCATCAAAAGTAGAGACTCAGAAAACTGCTGTTCCTAAATTCTGAGAACTCGGGATGGAGCAAGAGTACCATTTAAAAGTGTTTCATTTCAGAATGTTTGTAAAAACATAGCCTACTAAGTTAACAGTGAGCTAGATCAGGAAGAAAGAAAAAGGACTTCGTCATATACCTATCAGAAACGAGGATAATATAAATGATACCAACACTGTTCCAACACAAATCATCAACATTATATTTCCCTCATCAGTCCTTCAATCCTATATAGTTATTTTTTGTTCCTGTGGCTCTTGGGTCATCAGTTAGCTTTTATGAAGTCACTTCCCTCTGGAAAGAGTCCGGGAACTCCACGCTCAGTCTCTAATTCCATCTGGCATGTGTCTAAGAAATACCACCTTAGAAGCCTGCATCAATGAGTCTGTTAACATGAAGCACCGATCAAACTTGGTACAGTTCTTCCCATGAGGCTCGGAGGCTGCCCTTCTTGGTTAAAGATTTAATTTCTGGGCTATGACTTAGAGCAAAGTTTTTATATAAGCTTGAGGGGGAAGCAGAAACTACCTGTTGATAAGACTAAACGGCTATAGTTAATTTATCACACATCCAACAAAATCGTAATGCAGGAGAGTATAATCCCCTATCAGGGTAAAATGCTTAATGTTTTAACATGGATTTGATCAGTGCTTCCATACTGTGGGTAGTGAGGGCATTGATAAATCCCTGGGGTCATTATGTGAAATGATTAAATAAATAACACTTTACCTGGACCAAATGAATCAGGGGAAGGCCGACCTTTTCCTTCGATTTGACCCCTCTTTCCACGCTGCTCTCACGATGGTTTGTGACAGTCAGTGAGCACTAAGCTGAGCTGGTGGCACCTGGGAGCAAGAGGACCACAGGGTGAGAGGGAGAGGTCAGAGGTGAAATGGAAGGCGGATTTCTTTTGGCAGCTTAGCTGTGAGGGAGGAGGAGGAGGGACCGCGCAGCCCACCCCTTCCCTGTCGGCTCTCCCTGCCCGGGCTGCAGGCCGTGGTGGGTAGGCTCTCCCTGGGTGGCACACACATGGCTCTGGGCTGTGTCAGGGACAATCTTGTTTCTGTGCCTCTAGCAGAAATGGCGTTTCATAGTCTCACAGGTGCCAGTGTGTCAAAATGTGGCATTGTTATTGCTATTAACTTTTTTTTTTTTCAATCTTCAGTCTTGGGCCTTGGTTCCATTTGGTAATGAAGGCATCAGTGTAATCACTTCTAGGTCAGTTCTGTCAATTCAGGATTGTATCAAAATTCTAGAAAGTAAGGGTCGGGTTGGGGCTCATGAGCTGGTGGAGGTGGCTCCTGGTGTTGCCTGGCTGGCCCTGGAGTTCTTACCGTCTCCAGTTAGCGGGCCCTCAGAGTTCTCTTCATCGCATCCAGCGAGAGACCTTGGGATCCCATCGTGGCATCTGCTCACATGTCTGTTAAACTCACACTGAGTCCTCTTCTTCTGTACCCTACTCTTCTGGGAGTACTAGTCTTCACACAGCCTCTCTCGGGTCCCCTTCACCACCACAGAAAACTCGAGGTTAGGAAAGGCTGGTGAGGCTGCCATCCCAGGCGCTTTCTCCGTGGCTCTGCTGGGCGGCCTTTTCTATCCTTTGTGGAGGATAGTCTGACAAGGCTTGCCTCAAATTGGATTTCCTATTGGCAGCAAAATGCAGGTCGTCTTTGCTGCTGGGGCCCTGCACCTGTCTGCGGTTTCACAAGCACCTCCTCCCTGCCGGGGACCTGGAGGTGGGTTGCAGACAGGAGAACTGCGGTAAACAGGGCCTTTCCTAGGGACTCACCTGCCTCCACCTGTTCTTCTTCCCAAAGTGTCACTTCTTGGAGTCCCAGCTTTGATCAACAATGGATGTGTGTTGGATGTGTGTGAGGGGTCAGGGTCTAACTCATTCCTTTTGGATCTTGGAAAGTGCTCTGCTTCTTCCAGCCTTTGGCCTTTTGAATGACAACATACCCAACTCTTGCAAATCAGAAGTCTTGTCTCGGCTTTAAGTTTCAAGAGCACTTTTGGGAAGTCAAAATCAAGTGGTTGACTTTTTTCTTTTCTTTGTTCTTTTTTTTTTTTTAAATTAATTTTTTTACTTGTCCTGTTACAGTTGTCCCATTTTTCCCCCATTGCTCTCCCTTGCCCTGCCCCCCTCCCCCCTCCCGCAGTCAATCCCCACCCCGTTGTCCATGGCCATGGTCAGTTTTACTAATTCCTTGACTAGATTCTTCCCCTTCTTTCCCGCATTCTCCCCCGCCCCTCTGGTCACTGTCAGTCTGTTCCTTGTTCTTTTTTGGCACCTCTCCTTTGAGCGCCCCTGAGACATGGGTATCTTTTAATATCTCTGAGGATTTCCTCTCATATCTGTAAATTACCTCACGGCTTTGGACAAGTTACTTAATTGCTTTATCTCTCTTATCTCTATGATACCAGTCCAGCCTCTAGAATATGGAATAATGATTGTCAAAAAAATTATGAGAAAGAGGGAGAGAAGTTGAAACCTAGCGTTAAGCCTGGGTGTCTGTGCTTTGCCTCACAGTCTTCCAGGGAAGAGCCCTCCCAGTTTCTCTCAGTATTTTCGGGTACCCAGCAGGCAGCCCAGGGAGTCATTTCCTCTCACATGAGCTCTAGCCCTGGGTATTGCTGTTGCGCTTTCTTCCCTCCTCACCTCACTGGGGAGTGTGAGGAGTTTCCTGATTTCTTTGCAGTGATTGAACAGCTAAGGAGAAAACAGAGGTTTCTCCCAATTAGAGTCTCTAAGATACATTTCAAACTAACCAACCCTTCTGTCCTTCCAGACCTGCACCTGTCGCCCCCACCCTGCCCCCGCCCCCCTCCCTCTTGCAGAGACTGACCACTTCTGCTGGACCTTGCTCCATCTGGAGGAAGGATTAAGAGCTCCCTCATTGCTGAGGTGAAGTTTTGCAGTTGTAGGACAGCAGCTAGGAAAGATCTCACTTCCCTTCTCCCATGCTATGTTGAGGGACCCACTATGTTCCCCTGGGGGGCCTCAGATTTCCCCATGAGGACCAGCGAGGGCCGAGAGGGTGGGGTCGCCAGAGTGATTCCGTTTTTATGCTTGGTTATGTTAGATGGCATCGGTAGGGAAAGAGTTGGATCACCAGTGATCCTTGTTCAGTCCTCATTTTCCACAAGAGGAAACTGGAGACCCGCTGAGAGATGGAGTCTCGCCTGGGGTGGAGCTGGGGTAGAACCTGGGCTTCTCCCCTCCCAGCCCAGTGCCTTTGCTCCCACTGTGTGCCCACCTCACGTCAGCAGTCTTTCACCCAAGGACGGCAGGGGTCTGTAGCTGAGTTTGCTGGGAGTTAGATTTAATTTTCCAGGGCCCGGTGTCACTTGTCTGGGTCTTGAAGTGTCAGTCATGGGGCAGAGACTGTCCCTGTGCTTCCCACATCGGCAGTGCTTTGAGTGACATTCAAGGAGGAAGTAGAGAGACTAGCGCTGTCTCTTAAGGACAGCTCTTCCTTTGCTTCTGTTGCACAGATTAGCTTTTGGAGAAAGGATATGGACCCAGCCAGCCAACCCCAATTCTGGCAAAGCCGGAACCCTTTCCCAGCCTGGCTTACGCGGGGGGTGGAGCAGCATGGGCCCTGCTGGCACGGGCAGGGGAGGAAGGAGGCTTCTGCCTTTCTTGCAAGGCCAGCCAAACAGGAAATGGCTTCCCCCAGCTGTGCTATGGGAACGGTAGAATAGCCTGCGATGGCTTTCTTTTCTCAAATGGTGATATCAACCCAAGGGCTAGATCCTGGGAAACAACATCCCCGGTTGACACCGGTTGTTTAATTCCATTAGTTATTACAAGCAAGCGGGAAAATGTGCTTAAATAGGAACAGGAGGTGGTGCCAGAGAGACAGGATAGAGTTCTTCCGAGCTGTAATGTCTCAATGGAAAAATCCTAAAAGAATCCTGCTGCAGAAGCTCCCGGCAAAATGGAGATTTATCTTCGCATCCAGGAAAGAACAGTGTTTCTTTAATGCCTATTGTGTAACGAGCAGAAGGCTTCAGGCTTGCAGACTTGCAATTTAAAAGCAGTTTATATTAATCTTTCCATACCCATTCAGCTTCATTCACTTATTATTCAGTATGACATTCTGGTCAGAAATTAAACATAGAAAGGAACATTTAATTTTTAGGGCCTTGTTATCCCAAATGTCATTACCAAAAAAAAAAAAAAAAAAAAAAAAGCTTCAGAATTAAATTGGCAACTGCATCAAAGAAGAAAACCTTATTCGTCAGGACTTTTGACTTTGACTTTGAACTCAGGTTCTTCCGTGTCTATGAATTCAGCTTTGCAGAAGCAGACAAAGGTTCTCCTAGTCATTCTAAAGCCTGCTTGATGCCAACTGATTGGGAAAAGCTAAAGGGGAAAAGAAAGAGAAGGTAAACTGAGGCAGGTAGTGGCCATGGTCATAACTGGAGTCTAGAGAAGAGGATAGAGGTTGGTGCTAGAAATTAATGGCTTTGATAGTTCACCCAAACAGTCCTCTTCTCCTGCTGTCATGTTATTAGCACATTTGTACATTCTTATATAAAATCCAAATATTATGGCAAAAGTGTCTCCTATTACCTGTTGCATTAGCATTTTCTTACAAATGCTTTCACTAATTTTTTCATATGCGTATACTAAAAGCACGCTCTTTAAAGTTTACTCATCCAAAATCGGACTCATGTTCTACATGTTTTATTCCCTGCCTCTTTTATATATCATAGCTATGTTTTTACGTAAGTACACACAGATGTGTCTGTGTCTGTCTGTCTGTCCAGTCCCTCCCTCCAGCCAACCTGCCCACACTGCTCCCTTGAACTCCACACTTAAATATCTAATGACTACTCGCTATTTCTATTTGGATGCCCATAGGCACATCAAGCTTAGCATGTCTGAAATGCAGCTCCTGGTCTTTCCCCCAAATTTGCTGCTTCCTCCTGCAGTATTTACCGTCTTAATGAATGGAAGCTCCACATTTCGATTTGCTGAAGTAAAACAAACACACAGAAAACCCCCTCTTTTTCTCAAATGCCGTATATAATCATGTTGACTCTGCTTTCAAATTGATTTTCAAATATTTTCTCTTCTTACCACCTCCGCCTCCCTTGTGGTTCAAGGCACCGTCATCTTGTATTTGAGTAGCTTTCTAATTGATCTTGTGGTCCCTTTTTTCTCTCTTGAACAAAGTAAACTAATTCTATAAAGTCTAAGTTCAAGACATGCCAGTGACTTCCCATATTCTTGAGAGGAAATCCAAATCCTTCCAGGGATCTGCAAGGCTCAGCATGATCGAGCCCCCTGCTCCGTCTCTGTCCCCAGCTTTTGTTAGGGTGTCACTTGCCTGCTCAGCCCCAGGCACACAGGCATCTGTGGGGTTTCTTAGGTGTGACAGTCACACATGCGCCTCTGGGCTCTGCACCCACGGCCCAGCCTGGACTTCCTTCCCAGACGTCTGCACAGCTCCCTCCCTCCCTCCGGAAGTCTCTGCGCACGTGGGACCCTCTCAGCACCCCTCCTCAGCACCTCCACCCCGCTTTCCTCCTTTACCTTTCACCTTCCCACTTATCACCTTCTCATCTGTTAGATAACGTGCTTACTTATCTGGTTCCCTGGGTGTCTCACCCAACTAGAATGGAAGTTAATAAAGGCTTTTTGTCTGGATTCTGAATAGTTGTCAAATGTTGAGTGAATCAACCTCATTCTTTTTAAAGGGTTGCCCATTCTATAGATGCGCCATAGTTTGCAACAGTGAAAATGGCCCCCAAAAGACATATTGTGACCAGAGATAATCTGGATAAGGTTCTTCGTGTGTGTACTGTGCTACGCACTTCATTATATGTTTGATTCTTCTAGCAACCAAACCATGGCAGGTCTACAGCTGATGAGAGAACGCGAGACCTGTAGCACGTCAGTGCCTGAGGCCGCTCCACTAATAACCGAGAGCAGGGGTTCGCTGTGTCTCCCAGACTCGCGCTGCTACCCTCACATTCTGCCCTTTCTTCACCTACGTCAGACGTCCCCTGGAAGGGCAGGCTTCCCATGGGGAAAGGAACATGCACACGCATGCACGCGCTCCCACGCGTTAAACTCATCTTTAGCCCCCCTTCAGTGCTCACAGAATGCCCTGCTCTGCTGAGAGCACTGCCCGCCCCGAAGGAGGTTTCCCAGGGGAGAGGACGAACACCCTTGCCCGCGTCCTCCTTTCTCTCTGCGAGCTCGCTCAGCTTCTGAAGTTTATCAGCACGCCGCTCGGGCCCATCGCTCACCGCCACGCTCTGCTTTTCTGATAGCCACAAGTTTCCGACCTAGCTCCTCAAAGATAAAAAGTCATTTGTAATCTGTCCTGAAGTCGACTGTTCTTCCATTGCCCTGCTATCTATTGCTGTGAAAGGACAGCATTACAATAAAAAATAAATTGAAATTATAATTGAAAGAAAACAAATGACTGCCACCCCACAAAGCCAGCTGCTCTGTAAGATACTGGTAGCCTCCTCCTCGATCCAGGAGCTGTAGGTGGGCCTGGACCCGTGTGTGTGTGTGTGTGTGTGTGTGTGTGTGTGTGTGTGTGTAGTGGGGGCGGGGGGGGGAAGTGTGATTAAATCAGCTCAAATTTAACTGTAGAATCAAGTTAGAGTTCAACAAATAGAGCTGTTTTATGATTGTGATGATTAGACACGAAGGAGACAGGAGTGTCGCTTTGATTCTTTAACTTGAATGTGGAACAGTACCAGATACAGCTCAGAAGAGGCAGCAATAGAGACCCGGACGGGTGGGGAGTGCAGCCAAACCCGAAAGAGAACAACAAGCCAGGTCCCTCCCATCAGAGGGACCTGAGAGACATTTTCAGCTCCTGCTAGGGTCATGAGGGTGAAACCTTGTGCTTCTGTCCTGATCCCAGATGCTGTGAAACCAGACTTAGAAGTTGAATGACAAAGACCAGAAAATTAGTGCTGATAGGGGGTTTGATCAGAATTCTGGTTATGTACCAATGCACAGGACAAGGCAATACTTCAAAATATGACATTCAAAAAATCGCTTGAAGCCCAGTTTCTTTTTTTTTTTTTTAAGCCTTTTTTTCTTTTTCTTTTTCTTTAAAATAGAGGCTACTATTCCTATGAAATAATACCCTGAGTGAGTGGTATTATTGAGGCTGAAGAGATCTGGATTTGTGTTCTTACACTTCTCCGGCTCATAGAATTTAGGCGACTCTGTCCTAAGTCAGCCTAATCCCCAGAGAGTGTTCAGACTTACAGGGGAGCACATCGTGTCCCCTTCCTCTCTTGGCCCAATCTATCTGGATTCCAGTCTGTGGCTCGGTTCCTTCAGGGTGGGCGTTACTGCTGGCTCTCCTCGGTTTTAGGACCTGGCATCTGCACCTGTCCCAGAGCTCTCTCCCCTGCCCTCCTCCCCAGGTACTGAAGGTGGCTTCACCTGCCAGGCTCCTGTCTGGGCTTCTGTACCTGCTAGTCTGTCCTCTCCACCTGGTCTTCTGCCTCAACTCTCCCTACAGACTGCTCACTGCCATGAGCCCCATGCCCAGCGTATGCATGGACCAGAGCATGGCATGGATTCGGCTGCCATTGACCATTTGTAGAGTGAATGAATTGATGGAATGTATAGGCTCTTGTAGTTTTCAAAGCTCTTGCACCTACTTGAGCATGTAGCAGTCACAGCCCTCGAAAAGGTTGGGTGTTGAAGGTGAACCAGGCTCAGTGGCTCAAAGATGCCATCTCTGGCCTTCCTGGCATCAGTCATCCTGGGATTTGACCTCAGGCCGGACACCACTGCTGTGTGTCTCTGGTTCTTATGGACTGGGGACAGATGGCATCCCCTGAACTGGGCTCAGGCAGGTCTTCTCTCTCCCTGTACCCTGCCTCCCTGACTTAGTAGGAAGGCTCAACGCGTCTCAGGAAATGAGGATTCTTGCCTTGATGGCAGAAGTGCAGTATCCTTTGGGATGGAACACTTCATGTTCCCTCATGCTCTCAGGAGAACACAGAGAACATGTCTAGGCAAAGGAGGGAACATCTGGAACTAGCAAGAGTTTGCTGTCATTTGGGTTGAGTGCTTCTGGTACAAGACTCGTACATTTCTATGTTGCGAGAAGCTGGATTAAATACTCTTTATCTCTGTGCCCAGTAGGACAGTAGCTTATTCAGGAAAAATGACACCGATCTGTGACTTAACGTACCTAAAGCATACGCCAACACTCTCGACAGCTGATCTGTTTTGTTTTCTAAAACTGAGGACAGTGATGAGTCTGGAAGGTAGTGAGTAATTTGCCTTCATCTACGCATCATCCATCCATCCATTCATCCAGCGTTTTTTAAATTTTTATTCTATGGCCAAGTCCTAGGCTCTCTCTCTCCTCTAAGTAGGATGGCAAGAACTCTTAACACCAAATCTATCAATTATATGTTGTTCACCTGTCTGCATATGGATCTCACTTATGTCCCAAGGTAATAGTCTAAAGATGGACTGTTCTCCATCTGTTTTTGGAGTTGAGTTTACAGTCTAGGATCCTAAGGGCATTTTATTGTTTTCTGAGTACTTTGTGCCTTAGTCACAGAGCCAGAAGAGCTAGACTTCATCTCATATGGTTGAGACAAGGAAGCCAACCTAAAATATGGGCATACTATTACATTCTGGATTCTTTGATATATTGGCTTGTGTATCCACTGAATAGGTTTCTATTATTTGCAGCTAAATACATTTTCTAATTGACATAGAGTACATCCTCTTAGAGACAGGCAGTATTGCTGTGAGGCCAAGAGCTCCTAAGGAGTCAGGGACAATGGCATCTTGGTATCTAGAGGAGGGAGACCTGAGATGACCTCCAGAGCATCGCCCAAGGTGCCACTAGATACTGTGAGTGTCTTAGGAGCTGGAGTTCCCAGGACTAGGCTCTGGGGCTTGGATTGGCCTGTAGCAAAGCATGGCTGTATACCAGGCAGCCTCATCCCTTGCAAAGACTAGTTGGGCATGTGGGACTAGAACATGTTGTGCATGAGGCTGAGCAGAGGAGCCACCAGCTGGAGAAGGGAGGTATGTGGTGAAACAATAGACATGCAAATTAAAAAAAAAAAAAAAAAATAGGAGTTATACATGTTTGTTACAGAAATTACCCAGTCTTCCAAACTGAGTATAATTATATACTACTTTAAAATCTGTATTATTTTAGCTTAATGGTACTTAATAATATTCCCATGTAATCAATTATTCTTTCAAAACTTGATTTTTAATGGCTGCATGGTGTCTGATTCTACCAACGCACTATAATTTTTATAACTAGCCCTCTAATGAGCAGTTAGATTCTCTCTGATTTTCCATTATTATAAACACCGCTTTTATGAACATCACTGTGTATTAATTTTGCACATATATAATTATTTTCATAGGATCCATTACTAGCGGTGTAATTTCTGGGTAAAAGGATATGCATATTATAACTTTTGTTACTTACTGGTAGAATTTCTTCCTGAAAATATATACCATAAGCAATAGTATAAGGACACTTTTCAACTTCGGATACGATAATTTTTTTTAATCCTCACCTGAAAACATGTTTGAGAGAGACAGACAAACAGACATTGATTGGTTGCCTCCTGTATGTGCCCCAACCGGGATCAAACCCACAATCTTTTGATGTACAGGCAGACAGGGCCAAATACTATAACTTTATAAGAATTTTTTGCCTGCATGGATTAAGAAAAAAGTACTTTTATTAGCTGGGATTTGGCTCAGTGGTACATAATATTCTAGTGCACAAATAACTAGAGTAAGCAAAAGAGGGTTTACATAATTTTAATGCAAATTAAGCCAAGTGGCAGGAAGTCCAGGTCTGGAATGCAGCATCTCAGTCCTCAAGACCCTTCCATCTTGTTGCTCTGAGAATCTTAGCACACAGCCTCCTGGGCCAGCCATGCCACCTGTGGTTCAGAAGGCGGGAACAGGGGAAGAGTGAATTTGTATACAGTTCTGCTCTCTTCTCAATGGCCAACTCAGTCTCAGCTCAGTATGAGTCTAGTTGTACTGCCCTGCATACATGCTGGGAAATGTAATAAAGAAAAGCAGAAAATGGATCTTCGGAGGCAATTACCTGCCTCTGTCACTGTTTGAATTTTTACTTGATTACATTAGAGGTTTAACTTTAAAAAAAATTTCACATATATTGGCTATTTATAATTATTTCTGGATTGCCTCATATACTTCTCCTTTTAGGGTGTTGATCTTTTTCTCAATAATTTATAAGGTGATTCTTTTACATATTAAGGATATGAATCCATCATATGTATTTCATATTTTCCCCCAATTTGTTCATTTGCCTTTAATGCTATTTTCTGATAGACTAAGATTTTGGTGTTTTTATCTGCTCAGGACTACTCATTCTTTCCTTTTGGAGCTTCTGTCTTTGATGTCTGTTTAGAAATTGCTTCCCCACTCTGAGGCCATTCTGTTCTTTCATGGATCGAATTTTTCATGTTTGATGCATTAGGCCAGTGGCATTCAGACGGGAAGAGGAAGCGTGTACCCTGAGCCGGTACTTAAAGCTTCGCCAGGCAGCACTCACTCTTCCTTCACACGGTGCGTGCTGTTTTCTGTTCTCTGCCATTGCAGTTCAGAGTTTAGGAAGTTGGGACCAGAGGTTGAAAAAAATACTGTTTTAATCAAACTAATACTTATTCTAGGGTGTATAAAGAGAATTAGAACTGTAGGGTTTCTTTTTTAAATAGCCTTTTTAAAAGCATTTCTGCTGTCATTCATCTTTTTACCTAACAACATTATCCTCTTTTTCAAAATTTTCATGGCTCTCCTTACCTGTTTTCCCAGATGATCTTAAAAATCATTTTTGAAAACTTCCAGAAAATGAGATTTAGATTGGCTGTGCCAAGTAATTTGCGGAGTATTGAGAACGTGGCGGTTACGCTGCCCCATCTGGAAGCGCAGCACCTCTGCGCGCGGCTCCCCGGGAACCGCCTGCCTCTGGGTGTCACGCTGCTTCTTTATTTCCCGCTGCTTCTCTGGCTGAGAGCTGATGTTTGTGATTGCTTTCTATGAATAAAATCTGTTTTCCGTCTTTGTTAAAATGATTATTTCTTTCAAGTCGGAAATCATTCTGATAGTTATTTCATCTTATCGTTTTGGATCTTCAATCTCATCTGGAGATAGTGGATATTTTATCTTCCTTTTTCCAATGTAAATTTTAAGAGATAGCTGCCACTAGTGCTAGACACTGTGTGTCGCGTGTATATTTCCATTTAATCTTGAAGGCCCAGTGAGAGGAGGCACTGTTATCTTTATTTTTAAAATGGGAAAAAGGACCTTTGTGAGTTCAAGCTGCTCCAGGCTACACATCTAACAAGCGGTGAGGACTTGAACCCAGACTCCTAAGCTTGGGTTTTTAAAAGTATTTTACTACTTACATGTATGTTACATTTCTTGTTTTGTGACTTCATGCTAAGGCTAAAACTTCCAGCATAGAGTAAGTGATGACATTGCTTTACTGAGGGGCCCATGTTATATGGTCATTTTAAATTTTGCTGGGCCAGCCTGTGCCCCTGCGATCGCGTGGTGAGGGCCTCGCACGTCCCTCCCTTGGCCTCCTCAGTCTTGGTCATTCTTCCTGCTTAGAACACATGACCCTGTTTCTCAGCAGCTGGCACCCAACCAAGTTCTAGCTCCCAAAGTTATTACTGCAGTGTTCATTTATTACCTATTTTTTTTATTACCTATTATTTTTATTAAAGAAAAGTTTGAGTTACAGAAATATTGCAAAGATAGTACACAGAGTTTCCATATATTCTGCACCCATTTCCCCTCTTATTAACATCTTACATTGGTATGACATTTGTCACAACCAGCGAGCCAATATTGACACATTATAATCATTTAAAGTCCATATTTTATTCAGACTTCCTAAGTCCTGGTGTAATAGTTTTTTCTGTTTCAGAGTGGAACCCAAAACATTACATTACATTTAGTTGTCATATTTCCTTAGGCTCCTCTGCTAGTGACAACTGGTGTGACAATTTCTCAGATGTTCCTTGTTTTTGATGACTTTGACAGTTTTGAGGCATGCTGGTCAGTTTTTTTCTAGAACATCCCTCACTTGTGAGTTGTTGGATGTTTTTCTCCTGATTAGGCTAGGGTTGTGGGTTTTTAGGAGAAAGACCGCAGAGATAAAGCGTAATATTAATTACGTCACCTCAAGGGCCCATCCGTCAGCATGGCTCAGCACTGTTGACGTGGACCTCCATCACTGGCCGAGGAGCTGCCGGTCAGTCTCTCCACAGTAAAGGCACTCTTGTCTCCCTCTTTTCATGATGTCCTCTTTAGACGGAAGGATTGTGCACAGCTCTCACGTAAGGACTGGGAGTTAATGCTTCCCATTTGGCTCTAGCTCTGCCATCCATTTACCTAATTCTTGAAGGTGGAGTGTCTATAGCAATTATTTGGAATTCTTCTGCACCGGAGATTTGTCTCTTCTTCCCTATTTATTCACTTACTCAATTATGTATTTATGGACTCATAAGCATTTATTTTGTACTTGGGGTTTTAATCCAATCCTATTGGATGAGTCCGATTCAAAGATTTTGCTGTTTACATGTTCCAGCTTTGAACAATGGGAGCTCTTCCCATTGGCTCCTGCGTCCCTTTGGTACCCTCTCACTGTGGTTTGTTTTATTCACTTATATTTTTAGTATTTCTTTACTTTCTGGCACTCTAATACTCTCCAGGCTCATCTTGCACATTCCTTATCCCAGCCATAGAATCAGTCAGTTCTCCAAGCAGCACTGGTTCCTTTAACGGAGCACAACATTAGAATCAAGATCTGGGCCCAAGAGGTGCTCATTGCTGCAGATATAGACTGTGTAAATTCTTCTGTATGTATCCACCTGTATTTATACTGAGCTGGATGTGAGTTCATGCTGATGTCTCCGGCCCCAGTTCGTTACCACACGGACCCTGTAGCCTCCCACTCAGCAGTGAGAAAGGGCTCCCAGCACCTGCTGTTGTTTCTCAGTCCTTCAGTTCCAGTGTGCACCTCCAGCAGGGTCTCGATGGCTGCCCCCCAACCCCCTCTGTGGGACAGGCTCCATCAGCTGGAGTGCAGTGCTCACGGGCAGTCCCTTTCCTTTAGTCTCAGTCGGTACTCACTTCCAAAACTGTTTTATCACAGTCTGCACTTCATCCTAGCATCTCCCAACCTCCCAAATGATTTTTAAAATTTGCATACATTAAGGTTCACTGTGTGTGCTGTAATGTGTGACGGGTTTGGACAAATTCACCATATCATGTACATGCCCTTACAGGGCCACAAAGGCCAGTTTTACTGCTCAGAAACATTCCATGGGCTTCACTTTCCCCCCACTCTGTCCCTCCCACCTCAAAACCCTGTTTGCTCTCACTGTAGTTTTGCCTTTTCCAAATGCCATATAAATGGAACCATATATTCTATATCCTTTTTATATGAACTTTTTTCACTTAGCAGTGTTCATCTAAGATTCATCCTTTTTGTAGTTTGATATTTTGTTTTTTTATCACTGAATAGTATGGCATGGTGTGGATGTTTCACAATTTGTTTATCCGTTCACCTACTGAAGGACATCTTGGTTGCTTCCAGTTTGGGCAATTATGAATAAAACTGATATGCACATTTGAATGCAGCTTTTTGTGTTGCCATAGCTTTCAAATCAGTAGGGTGCTATTACTGGCTCTACGGTGAGATTCCTTGCTTTGTAAGACATTGTTACACAGTCTTCCAGGGCGGCTGCACCATTTCGTGTTCCCACCAGCAGTAATGAGAGTTTCTGTGACTTTGCATTCATACCAGCAATTGATATTGTCGGTCATGTTTTGTTTTGTTTTGTTTGTAGACATTCTAATAGGTATGTGGTGATATGTTATTGTTGTTTTAATTTGCATCTCCCTAATGTCATGTGATGTTGAGAATTTCTTCAGATGGCTATTTTCCATTTTATTTTTGAGGTATCTATTCAGATCTTTGTATATTTTTAAACTGCGTTGCTTACTTTCCTGCTGTTGAGTGTTGAGTATTTAATCTCAGATATAAGTCCTGTGCCACATACGTGTTTTGCAAATATTGTCTCCCAGGTTGTGGCTTGTGTTTGAGTTCTCTTAACAGTGTCATTCACACGGCAGAAGTTTTAAATTTTAATAAAGGCTCACTTATCTACTTTTTTCTCTCATGGATTGTGCTTATTAATAACTAAACCCAAAGTCACATCAATTTTATTCTTATTTCCTTCTAAAAGTTTTATGGTTTTACAGTATACATTTAGGCTTATCACCCATTTTGAGTTCATTTTTCTGTAATGTATTAGGTCTTTGTCTAGGTTCATTCTTTTGTGTTTGGACATCTAATTATTCCAGCACCATTTATTGAAAAGACTATACTTCCTCCAGTGAATTGAATCCATTGCCTTTTCTCTTTTTCAAAAGTCAGTTGGCTTTGTGCCCTGACTGGTGAAGCTCAGTTGGTTGAGCTTGTCCTGCAAAGCGAAGGGTCGCTGCTCTGACCTCAGGTTGGGACATATGCCTGGGTTGTGGGTTCAGTCCCTGGGTGGGGCGTGCACAAGAGGCAGCCAATTGATGTTTCTCTCTCACATCGATACTTCCTGTCCTTTCTTCCTCCCTCCCTCCCCCTCTCTCTAAAAATAAATAAATCTTTAAAAAATATCAGTTGATTTCGTGTGGGTCTACCCCTCAGCCCTTTTCTGTTCCATTGACCTATTTGTTTATTTTTTCACACTGTCTTAATTATTGTAGCCTTAGAGTAAGTCTTGAAATCTGGTAGTTTGAGTACTGCTACTTTTTTTTTCCTTCTTCTGTGTTAAAATACATACTCTTTAAACATTTTGTAATATAAAAATATTTGTTAAAGGCAATATGCTTGGTTCTCTGCCTACTTCCCTCAAACGTGCTCTTTGTCTGGGTAATCCAGTGCTGGCCAAGCACATAGTAGGCCCTTGCTTGTCACTGTTGATTGCGTGGAAGGACAGTGTGGGGCCATCTCTCCCAGCCAGTGAGTGGGTCCAGCAGGTGGTCTGGCCATCTCAATGGGCTCGTGTGTCTTGGCCTCTCTCACGAGGTGATAAATACCTGTGGTCCCTAAAAGAAAACTGATTCCTAGCGAATATTACTAACATGAAAAGATGTGATGACTTCGTGGAATTGATGGCTGTTAACCTAAAACTAGAGGTTTGAGATACACTGAAACTCAGAACTGAGCGACAGTGAGAGCACTGGCCACGCTGTACAGACCCAGGAAACGCACTTTGTGAAATGCCTTCAGCTAAGACTCCAGCCAGTGAGACGATGTCCCTGGGTCATGATGCTCTGCTGTTGTCTGGCATCCTGGGTGCTAGTAATGCCTCAGGAAGTGTCCATCCCTTACCTGTTTCCTGGGTCTATAGTTGCAGAATTTTCTTCCCCATCTGCCTTCCTTTGCTCCTAAATATGCATGCTTAGAGACAGTCTCCAGCATTTGTCTTCTCTCTGCAAGGCATACACAGGCTTTCTGGTAAGTTTTCCAGCCAAAATGCAGTGCTGGGGCGAGGAGACATATGTCCAGTGTGAACTGGCAGCAGATGGAGCTCATCAGGATGCATTGGAACAGTTGTCTAGGCCCTGGTGAAGTGCTAGCCTGCTGTTAACTCGTCCCTCCCACCTCTTTGGAGTGCTGGGCGGGCCCACTTCAGCTGGAAGCCAATCAGTACCGACTGCCCTTTTGGTCTTGGCTCAGTGCCCAGTCCCTGCCAGCTTGACTGCCCAGCAGGCACCAGGCAGCTGCTGGACAGAGCCAAAGCTTGACACAAGCACTGACCAAGGAAGCCGAGTGGAAGCCTGGCTATGCAGGCCAGCGCCCCATTCACCTTTGGAGCAGCTGTCCTGGAAGGCAGCCTTGGAAGACCCAAGCCAGCAGTTGGCTTTACCGCTCCTGAAAGCCTCTGAGCAATGAATGGGTGACCTGTGGGGGTGCTGGGTCCTCACCTAACCCGAGGAAGGCCAGCATGGGAGGGCAGCTGTTGCTCAGGTGGTGAACCAGCCACCTGTACACCTGAGAACGTGCAGCATGGCCCACGGTGCCCTGGAAGCGGCAGCCGGGGCTTCCTTTCAGTGGGGGCCACTCTGCTCTTCGGCAGGGTTAGCCAATGTGGTGGCTCTTACAAACTACCAGCAGCGGAGGGGATGCAGGCCGGGTCACACTCAGGGCCCTGATGTCGGGACTGCGCCACCCTCGGGGCCACAGTTAACAAAGCCCTGCCCCCTGACGGTGTGGGCACCGCCCATGGGGTTGAGGGGGCCTGATACCTGGCTGCTGTTTGTGGGGGAGCCTGAAGGTGACAGATGAGTGTTTGTGGTCTGGATTCACGCCCTGAGCAGCGTGTCCCTGTTGCAAAAGGCACAGCAGGCAGAGAAGGAGAGTGAGGAAAAGTCCTGCTTCCAGACTTGGGCAGATTGGTGTTCATTTCAGAAACCTATTAGCTGGATCACTTTTAGCAAATATTTTAACCTGTTTGAATCCACGTCCTCACTGGAGGAATGGAGCTATGAACAATAAGACTTCCTTGTTGAGTCATTTTGAGGTTTTAAAGGAATAATCAAAGCACTTGGAATGAGGTATCATGTATAATAACCTCATAATAAGTGACAGTATTAACACCACCATCCTCCTCCTCATCATCTACACTATTATGGGTCATAGGAGGATCCAATGAACAGCATCCTTTCCATTCTGTGTCATCAGCACCTTGCATTGAATCATACTCAGGCTTTCTAATCACTACTGCAGGCAGGAAAATAGCCCTGTACATGCTGTTTCTGTTCTCCTAGAGCTCAGACCTGCCAGGGGTGAAAATTCATAATTTTATTAAATTTCAATAATTATAAATATAAGCCATGCCATATGAGGTTATTAATTCCTAGGAAAACCAATGTAATGGTTTTCATTACAAATGGCCCTCACCCATAAGGCCTATCTTGGTTCATACCATATTCAGGTATCAGGAAACTTTTTTTTTTTTTAAATTAAGGCTGGAACTTTTATGAGCAAAGCCCACCCCAGAGAACTCTGCAAATGAGGCCGTGAGTCTATGCACAATGATCCTGCTCCCCACTGGTCTCACTTGGAGGGGGCAGTGAATGGTTATGTACTTTTTTATATTAAGCCACATATATTAGGGATGATCCATTCTAGTAGCTACCATTACTTGAGCCAGTACAGAAATGCATGCAAGAAGGCCAACTGAGCACCTGCTGTGAGACAGGCATTGTGCTGAGTGCTGGGACCCTGAGTTAGCTCCAGCTGCTGTAACAAAACACCACAGACTGGGTGGTTGAAACAACAGACATTCATTTCTCATGGCTTTGGATGGAGTCTGGGAAGTCCAAGATCAAGGGCCCGGGACATACTTTGTTCTTGGTGAGGACACTCTCCCTTGGCTTGCAGATGCTACCTTCTCGCTATATTTTCACATGATGGTGGAAAGACTGGGCTCTTCCTCTTCTTACAAAGGCACCAGTTCCACCGTGGAGGCTGTGCCCACAGACCTCATCCAAACTTAATGCCCGCCTTATAAGTCCCACCTCCTACACCATCACATTAGGGTTTAGGGCTTCAGCATATGGATTCTGGGGGACACGAATCTTCAGTCTCTAGCAGGCCCCAACCACAAAGAAGGGAGAGGAAAGGCTTGCTGTCATGGAGCTGGTATTCTAGGGCAGCTCTCTTACATGTTGATCGCAAGAGGACAAAACCTATGTTTGTTTTTAAAACCCTCACCCGAGGATATGCTCATTAATTTTAGAGGGAGAGAAACATCGGTTAGTTGCCTCCTGTACATACCCTGATTGGGGATTGAACCCACAACCAAGGCATGTGGTCTGAGCAGGGATCAAATCCACAGCTTTCTGGTATACGGGACAAGCTTCAACCACCTATATACCTCACATCCCTACTGCCTATTTCCATTTATTCCCGTGTCTTTAATAGGATAATACTGTCCATGAATCTGGATCCTGGAGAGCTGTGGCCTCCTGTCTTTCTTCCTAAATACGAGAGAAAGATGCCTTGCAAGCAAGTACACTGTTTGAAATCAGTTAATTTTTTATGTCTCAGAGAAAAGGAAGCTAAAGCCTCTAATTGCCACTGTCGGAGCCGGAGCACCTGCTGGTTCCGGTGCTGCCTGCGCGGGTGTGTAGCCGGCTGGTACTCGGCAAGGAAAGTCACTTCTGGTTGGGGGTGGAGGGGCCCAGTTGGTTGTTGGTTGTTGCTAACTACTCACTGTGTCTATCACTGTCTCACCTCTCCTTTTGAGCAGAGAAATCAATAGCCTTTTAAATGTCTTGCTAAGTAAGTGTTTACGAAGCAGTTTCCCCAGGGGCTGAGCCCAGGGCATTGCTCAGGGCAGCAGGAACTGCTGGGAGCAGGCAAAACCTCGTAGGTCCGAGGGCCTCACTCCGCCTTTTCCCGGCTCTGCTCGCTTTTCCTCACTTGAGAGTCGGGGGCAGCCCCACATCTGTCCTGCTCTCTGGCTAATTCCCTGCGCAGAGCATCAGTCTGACACAGAGGCCATCCAAGTGGAGGGAAACGCAACCCCGCTCCCATCCTGGCTCTTGGTCTTCCCTCTCTGAACGTTCTTCACCACCCCCGTTTGGCTCAGCAAAGAGAGAAGGTAACCTGGGTGAGGGGTGGCAGCAGACACATGGCCCACCCTCAGGGCCCCAGCTTGCATTAGGCAGAGTCCCAGCCAGACCTGGTTAAGAATCATTCCAGTGACAAGGAGGGTGTGGGCACAGGTGACCTCAGGACCCTACTTTACTCCCATCGAGTCACAGGCACTGAAGAGCCCCTCCAAGGGCACGGCAAGCAGGCCAGGCCAGCCGTGAAGGGCAGGGCAGGAGGCTCCCGGACAGAGGCCCCAGGTGAGCACCGTCCTGGTCATGGCTCCCACCCTCTTCTCCTTTCTGCGCTCGCCCTGCTCCAGGTTTCCGTCCTTTGTCCCATTTGCCTGTTCCTTCTGGGAAAGTGGCTGCTAGCAGAGAGGTGTCTGCCACTGTGCCCCAGAGACAGGCGTCTCTGCTTGGAAATGGCTTTTTGGGGGGTGTGAAGATCCGTGTCTTCCCTGAAGGTTCTGTAAGCTCAGACTAACAGGGCTGGGGGAGCCTTGGCAGAGAGGGGGCGCTGGGTCCCGATGGAGCCGTGCTGCTGGGCTGCTTGCTTTCTCCCCTCCTCCTGTAGGCAGCCGGAGAGAGAAAAGCCACATCACAGGCACTTGCAGAAGAGCACTGGTTTGCCCTGATTTAACCATGCAGTCCTGTGCCCTCCAGGCCCTGGGCCTGAGGAGCTGCTTCGTGGTCTCCCTTGTAGGGAAGGAGGCCCGGCTCTGGAAGGGCTCGGGCAGTGGTGAGGTCCCAGTTTCTGGAGCTTCCCTTTCCCTCCCCAGCCAGGCAGCCAGCCACCCTCTGGCCCTACTGCACATGCCTGGTGTGCTGATTTTTCTCTGGCTTTGTCAGATGGGAGAGAGAGCTGCCTGTCGGCCTCGCCCAGGGTCCCTGCCAGCCCTGCCCTGGGTGCCAGGTCAGCAGCGTCCTCTCTCCTCCCTGGGCAGTTCCCTAGGGCCTGCATGCTTCCTAAACTGGGGGTAACAGTCTCCTCTGGAGCCCTGCAGAGTCAGCTCCACTCTTCATTCTGTGACACCTGAGCTTTGTGTCTCTGAGCCAGCCTCAGGCCTCTCAGCTGTGAAGCAGGCGTGGTGCTGACCCTCAGCCCTGCAAGGGGGGCAGAGCCCCAAGGCAGCGGCTGTGAAAGATGCCATTCAGGGCCTGGAACAGAGCACGGGCTCAGTCACGCCTCCCACTGCAGTTACCGCTGTCGACGACCCTAGGGAGTCACAGCCCCCCTGGAAAGCTCTGCGCCTGGGCTCCCTCGGGTCTTTGTGAGTGAGGTGCTTGCGTGGACTTGGGGGACCAGTTGGTGCTCACTCCGTACGTGGTAGAGGCTCCCCCTCGGTGCTGTACCTCCTTGCAGTGTCTTCCCAGATTGAAAGCCTTGTCTGTGTGTGCCCTCTCTAGGCCCAGAGATTCCAGAGGTGGGAGTTGCCTCCTTTTTCAGTCCCGCCGCTCCCGTGACAGGGCCTGGCCCTTAGGAGTGGCCACTCAATCTGCCAAACGCTGTTCTTACGGGTCCCTTCTAGCCACAGGGCAAGAGCTCAGGTCTCCAGCTGTCCTGCTGCCAGACAGAGAACTGAGGCCCTCGGCTACTCCTATGTCCAGCCGGTCAGGCAGCCCACCAGCAACCAGGCACTTAGGGGGACCTACTGTGTGCCAGGCCCAAGCAACCACAGATGCCTGAGACACCCCCTTATGGAGGCTGCCATGTTGGGGAGCCACAGAGTCTAGCTTACTTGCTTGTGGTTTATTTGACAAGAACTCCCTGGGTGTCCCCCCAGAGCCAGCCACTGGGCTAGGGGCCAGGGTATGACAGTGACTAAGAAAGAAGAGACTCTGCCCTCATGGACCTTAGAGTCTGAAGTGAGAGGACAGTCACGTGACAACTGTAAAGCACACACCCTGATTAGGAGTGTGGTAAACACGGAAGAGCAAGTCCAAGGTGCCATGGCAGAGAGGAGTGGTAGACTTGACCTTGTTGGATGTGGTGAGGGACATCGGAAGGATTAATAGGTGTTAATGAGGCTGAGAGAGAAGTGTCACCTGAGGCTGCTGGAGGGGAGGCCCCTTCCTGTGTTTGAGGGGCTCTAAGAGAGCTTGCAAGGGAGTCTAGCAGTGAAGGGAGGGTGCTGGGGTCAGTGTGCACGAGGAGCAGCGAGGGAAGGGCGCCTTCCTTTCCCGCCCTGCCAGCCCTGCCCCTGCTTCTCTGCTGGCCCCGGCCCCCAGCAGCTGGCTTCCTCCCGATGTGGCCGTGCTGAGGTTGTTGGCATCAGCGCCGAGATTCACAGCCCTGGGTGCCCATCCTTCCTTCTTTCTCGGGCATAGGAAGAGGAATTCCTTCACCCCTGATGACCCTCCCTCCCTACTTGTTCCTCTGCCCTCACACCTGTAGGGTCCCCTGTCTTAAGCATCTGCTAACCACCGAGCGTCTTAGTTCATCTAGTAGAATATACTACTGATCCCTTTTCTCTCTGCTCACCCCTTTTGGACCCTCCCACTCGGTCTTCAGGCTGACGGCAGCAATCCTGACTGCTAAACCTGGGGTCCTTCTGGCTCTTCCTCCGTGAGTTCTCTGTGGAGTTAGGGAGTGCTGACTGCCTTGTTCCTCCTGCAGAGTCTTCTCCCTTCTCCTCAGTGTCAGCTGCGCCCCTCACTTCACTGTACTGATTTCTTCTTCCTTGGTTTTCTCACCTGTACTATCGTTTTCCATGACTTCTGTTCAATGACGACGTCTCTTTCACAACCGCTTCTGCTGATGTCACCATGGTCCTCCTCCCTCCCACCTCCTGGCCACTCATAGGCTTTCCTGCCTCTCCTCTCCTTCCCTCCCTGCTGTGCCCCGCACCCAAGTTCATCTTTTAAACCCGCTACTTGGGAACCAGCTGTCCCTCCCTTTTGGTGTAATCGGGCTCATTAACTCACTTGCTGCTGAACTTGGTTTGACTCCTGCTTATGGTGTTCCTGAGCCCTGGGATACTCTCCCCACTGTCACTCACAAAGCCACCCTAGCCCACAGGGACTTCTCTTCTGGGATAGAGCACCCTGGGGGCAGGGTGAGGGGAGAGGATCTTTCTCATTGTATTCACAGCTTCATTGAGTTCTTACCATGTATCAGATTGTCCAGAAATTTTTAGTGTGTTTGAGGAGACGGACAGATGTGAAAGCTGGAGAAACCATTTCTCCCCTGGAGAAAAGATGCTATATACTGATATATTCTAACCTGTCTGTGACCATTCACCCTCAAGCTAGGCCTATACTCTTGACTGTTGTCATTCGATCCTCATGGTATCTACCCTTTAAAAATAGGGTTCGCTAATGCCTGATAATTCCACAGGGGAGACTGTGTTTTGTGTTTTGTGTTTATTAAAGGGATTGCTTTACAATGGAAATCCCTTTGAAATGAGACCCAAAGCACAGCCCAGCTTGTTGTAATTATGTCCTATATAATTTACAAGGAAGAACGTGCCTTCATGATTCTGGGGGAAACCACTTACAAAACAAAACTCTTCATTACTGTACATATTATAAATTTAAAAATTCTTTGGTAAGAATTAGAATTGAAAACATATGGTAGCTGCCAGGTTCTCTCATTGGAGAATATTTACATCTAGACAAATGGCATAATTACATTTGCCATTTTCAAAGGCAATTGTGTTATATAAACTCAGCGAAGTTTACCATGTGAGCCGATGAATTCTGGAAACTGGCACTAGTAATAGCTGAGCACGTCCGCTTCAAAGTAATGGAAAAAAGTCTACTCTTGAAGGGAGGAGCTGAGAAGGGGACCCAACACTGGTGTTGGGTTCATGGAAAACGTTGGCCACGTGGTTTCCTCTCTTTCCAAGTCGGGGTTCCTGTGGGGACACGGTAGGGGGTCTCATGTGAATGTCAGGGGTTCTTCTTGGTTTTATTTGTTAGACTTACAGGATTTCCCAAATAAAATTATAAAGTAGTATACAGCAGGCCCTCGAATACTCTGGTTGCATTTGTTTGTTACGGTGTTGATGAGCTGCCTAGGAACGTAAAGCGTTCATATCAATTAGCGCAGCATTAAGTGAGGAGTCACTTTATATAAATTATTGAATGTAGAGAAAATAAAATACAGATAAAATATAGAAAACGTGGATTTTTGTTATAAAAACAACCTGAATGATTTTCTGGGTAGCGCTTTGCAACCCACCTTTTTCACTGAGACATATTGCAGACGCCACGAATCAGCTTTTCGCGGAACAGACTTTGATGGCTGCGTGGCAGCCCTTCCATGATGTACGTCACCAGTCCCTTGGTTTAAGTTGTTTCCTATTCTTTTTCTGCTGTTCTAAATACTTCTTTTATAAACATCTTTATACCTACATTTTTACATCGTCGTCGGCAGCCGTCCGTCTCGAGAGACGATGGTGTAGCTTCTTAAGTGTCTATCTGCACCGCCGAGAATGGTTGTGCAGTCCGACTCGGGAGTGACACGGTATCTGTCTCCTCCCGTGTTGAATCGACATCTTACGATGACGCTGGAGTGTCCTCTCCAGTGAAGCTGAAGCTACAGAGCCTGGGCAGGGTGATATGGAGGGTCTGCTGTTGCCCATGCAGCAGACCCCTCCTCTCTTCGCAGCTGAGGGATCCAAGGGAAAGACGGAGTCAATACAGCTTGGCTTCAGGTGCGCCGCAGGAGTAGCCGGTGTTGACTACAACGTCAAACCGCCTTAGGGACTCCGGCTCCGGATTTTCTGTCGGGGTTTACTCCCTTAGCCTTTCCCCTGAAGAGGTATGCCGCAAGGCAGCGGAGGTTTTTTGGAATCAGAGTTTTCCTTCTCTGATGTGCCCTGACTGGAAGATCGAACCAGCGACACTTAGCTCGCAGGCCGACACTCAATCCACTGAGCCAAACCAGCCAGGGCTTAAAGGAAGAAGTACAACTGTCTTTATTCACAGATAACATGATTGTTCACACAGTAAATCTAATGGAATGTACTAGATTCCAATGGTAGTTCTTAGAACTAATAAATGATTCTGTCAATGTCGAAAGATACAATTTCAATATACAAAAATCAACTATTTCTTTATACTGGCAACAAATAATTAGAAATTAAAATTTGAGAACCAATATTATTTACAGTGGTATTTTTAAAATGGTGAAGTACCTAGGTATGTCTATGAAAACAAAAAGTGTGTAACACCTATATGAAAACTAAAAAATTGCTGAGAGAAATTAAAGAAGACCTAAATATAGAGAGATACATTGTGTTGTTGGGTTTGAAAAGCCAATATTTTTAAGATATGCATTCTTCCAAAATTGATTTCTATATTCAAGGCAATTTTTAGCAAAATACCAGTAAGATTTTTGCAAATATTGAAAAATTTAATCTAAAATTTATATGAAAATGCAAAGAATATAGAATAGCCAAAACACATTTGAAAAAGAATAAGTAGAAGAGCAAGAAATACATGATTAATAATTAGTATAAAGTTGCAGAAATCAAGACTGTGATATTGGCATAAAGTTGGGCAAATATATCAATCAAACAGAATAGCGAGTTTAAAAATAGACTCACACATACATGGACAACTAATTTTCCACAAAGATTCAGAGGCAGTTCAGTGGAGAAAAATAATAGTCGCTTCAAAAGCTGGTAATAGAATAATTGGATACACATTTCCAAAAAAAAAAAAGTTGAGATTTGATTCATACCTTGAACCACATGGAGAAGTTAAATAAATATAAATCTATATGTAACATCTAAAATTATAAACCATACAGGAGAAAATCTTTGTGAACATGGCTGAGGCAAAGATTCCGTAGATTTGATATCACAGTCCATAAAAGAACAAACTAATGAACTGAATTTTGTCAAAAATGAAAACATCTGCTCTTCAAAAGGAGAGTAGAAAAACAAGCCACAGACTGGGAAAAAATAGTTTTAAGTCATATATCTGATAAGAGATTTGTATCCAGAATATATAAAATATTCTCCAAATTCAATAATGAGAAAACAAATAATCCAACTAAAATTAGGAAATGTGTGAGTAAAGGCTGTACCAGAGAAGATGCATAGTTGAGCCATAAATGATGCCGACTGGCGATGCGACAGCATTATTTCCATGTATAATATTTGCAAATAAATAAATGTAATACACCACATAAAACGAAAGACAGAAATCATGTGATCATATCAATGGAGATGTTGACAAAGCACTTGATAAAGTACAGCACCCATTTATGATGAAAATGCTCAGCAAAGTGGAAGGGAGCATACCTCAACATAATAAAGTCTATACAGTAGTCCCTCTCTATATCGCAGTTCACTTATCACTGCCTCACTGTATCGCGGGATTTTTAAAAATATTATATTTAATTATTTATCGTGGATTTTCTGGTATATCACGGGATTTTGCAATACTGTATATGTATGTTATTAAAGTTATGTAGCTTTAAGAGTGTAGAATATGTTTCCCATTTGACTACCACATTTTCTCCTATAATAGATTTTAGTGGCTATGCTTATGGTATAGATTAAAATTGCCATGATCTGAAGGGGGAGGATTTATTTGTGTCTTCCTTCTCTATGAAATGGCTAAACAGAAAAAAAAGAAAGTAGAATATGTTTAAGAACATAAGTAGTGTTTATAAAAGTGTGGAAAAGGTTAACAAGGGAGGGGGAAAGGTTAATAAGGGATGAGGAATGGATTATAAGTGTGTGGAAAGGGTTTTTAAAACCTTAAAATATATATAAATACTAAAATAAATGTAAGGTTCTTATTTCGTGAATTTTCACCTATTGTGGGTGGGTCTAGAACGTAATACCTGCGATAAGTGAGGGAATACTGTATTGCTACATGGGATATCTGAAACTTTCCGCCTGTGTTTTCCTCTAGGACTTTCATGGTGTCACGGCTCACATCTAAGTCTTTGATCCATCTTGAGCCCATTCTGGTGTGTGGTTTTAGTTGGTGGTCCAGCTTCATATTTTTGCATGTCCCTGTCCAGTTCTCCCAACACCATTTGTGGAAGAGGCTCTTTTCACTCCATTTTATGTTCCTTCCCCCTTTGTCAAATATTAGTTGACAGTATAGACCTGGGTTTATTTCTGGGCTCTCTATTCTGTTCCATTGATCTACATGTCTGTTCTTATGCCAGTACCAGACTGTTTTGATTACCATGGTCTTGTAGTGTAGTTTGGTATCAGGTATTGTGATTACTCCTACTGTGTTTTTCTTCCTCAAGATTGCTGTGGCTATTCAGGGTCTTTTTTGGTTCCATGTAAATTTTTGAAGTAATTGCTCTAGGTCTGTGAAATATGTCATTGGTATTTTAATGGGGATTGCATTGAATCTATAAATTGCTTTGGGTAGTATGGACATTTTAATGATGTTGATTCTTCCCATTCATGAACATGGTATATGCTCCCATTTATTTGTATCCTCTTCAACCTTGGCCTAAAGTTTTTCCCTTGGTATTGCTTAATTTAAGATTAGTTCTTTTTGGTATATGTATATCGATTGTCCCCTTCTAAAATTGTGAATGGAAAGCCTGTTCTGTGAACTTATCAGGCAGGGAATGTGGGAACTTGCCTTAATAAGGAAACCTTCTAACTCACTGCTAAGAACGTATGAAGGCCCCTGAAATTAGTGCAGGCTCATAGGGTAGTCTTCCCACAGTGCCCTTCTGGGAGATGGCACTGAGCATCACAGCCTACAACCTGGGTACATGGTCCACCTGTAAAACATGTCCACAAGGACTCCCTCCAGCCTTGTTGGAGTGGACTATACTGCATATTAACTAATCCCTCAGTCGTAGGTTAAATGGTGCAAATCCATAAATTTGTTTTTTATTTTTAAAAGCCTCCTAACTTGTACCTCATTCACCTAACTGAACACCCCAGCCTATAGGAGACCTCAAATTAGCGTTACCTAGAACTTGGCTTTTGTCTTGACAGTTTTATATCACATGTCTTATCTTTGGATCTGTATTGACCTTGCTGAAAGAGATCAGAAAATGATCTATTTTGCCCTGGCTGGTGTGCGTGGCTCCGTGGATTGAGCACTGGCCTGCAAACCAAAGAATTACTGGTTCGGTTCCTACACAGGGCACATGCCTGGGCTTCAGGCAAGCCCCCACTAGGGGACATGCTAGAGGCAACCTACTGATGTATCTCTCCCACATTGCTGTTTCTCTCCCTCTCTTTCTCCCTCTCCTCCTCTCTCTCTAAAAATAAATCAATAAAATATTTTTTAAAGAAATTGTTCTATTTTGTTGGAATTATTTCCTAAGTAACTGTTAATATCAGTTTTATAAATGAATATAATTAACTCATAGACTGGCAGCTTTCTTTGAACTTTTCTTTTTTTCTTTATTCTAATCTCTGTCTGTAACTTGTAAATATCTGCCTATAATTGATGCAATGACCGTCCTTGGGGTCCCAGTCAGCTTCAGCAACAGATATTGTCATGCTTAGGAGCCAAGTAGCACCGATATAAGGTAAAAAGTAACAAACTGAAGTGTTGGGGAGGGAAAAGCTCGCAGGCAAGTCCCTCTAAAGAATCACTTTACCACAAAGCTGAGACTTTCGCACACAAGTATTAAAGGAAAATAGTTCCTAGAATAACTTATACATGTGATTAAAACACTCCATGTACTGAAAGTAGGGAGATTTCTTCAAGGGTTAGTCTGAGTATAATGTGTCAGAGGCCCCTCCTAGAGGTACTCAAGCCTGCCTGCTCCCTCTGTGCCACCATAAAAGGGTAGAATTGGAGCCAACATGTCACCGCACCCTCTGTACCTCTGCAGAAGTCCTCCCATCCAGAGGTTCCCAAGTGTGTTTAAAATATAAATTAACCAGCTTCATCATCACATCTCTCCACAGAAATGGTTCATTTAAGTAACACAGAAATGTACCTCAATTGCCTACTCAGGGTCACCTGAGATGTCCTTTGCGTACTCTGGAAATGGATGTTCAAAGTGTAAAGTTCCGTTGCAGCCTCACTGCAGATCCAAACCCATCACACCCAAGGCCACAGGAGGGAGGAATGGATCATCATGAATCTTTAGAGCAAGGCTCCTTCCGGTTGCCCTTTCCTCAGGCTCACCAAGTGCTCACATACCTGGAAACCCACATTTCAGCTCTCCTCTTTCCTATCTTATTGTTCCAAAAACCGAGTGAAGACAGAACATGAATTTTTAAGAGATTTTTTAATGAATCACTTTGATTAAGTAGTTGGCCACATAGTCTTCGTTACCCCAAACTCATCTATTTATTAACTACTTGTCTTATTGCCACTCACCGTGCTGGACACAGGAAAAACCATGGTCATCCTCCTGCCTTCGTGGGAAGGGCAGACAGTGAATGAGAACCAGGTGCCTGTGGTCAGTGCGGTGAAGATGACAGATGTGAAGGCCTGGGTGAGGCAGGTAGGAGTGGGTGGGTCAGGGAAGTTTTTCTCTAAGCAGATGATATTCGAACTATGACCTGGAGCGTGAGACTAAGACTTTTCATTTTATTTTATTCTATTTTATTTTATTGTTGCAACTTACATACTTTTATGTCTAATAAAGTAAATATCAATCTTTAATATCCAACATAAACAAGAAGCTCATTGGGCAGGGGGGCGGTGGAATCCCTTTTTTTTTATTCCAGAGCCAAAGGGTTGTGAGACCAAAATGTGAGAAAACCACTGTAATTTACCCCCAGCCACGCACACCTGGTCGACGCCCTGCTGTGACCTCATAGGTGCCACTGTGATGCAACTGCAAAGCCCACCCTATATATTCTGCCGTGGAGGGGCTGAGATTTTGTCCGTTAGAGCCCAGGGAGCTGATTGTGGTGACCTGTTGGACTAGGACTTGCGAGCTTTGTTCTTGCCTCTTGCCGTTCCTTTGCGAGTTTGTTTTCTTTTGCTTACTGGTTTGGTTTTGTTCTGTTTTGTATCATTTCTTTTGCATTTTTTTCTTTTCCTTTATTATTTTTCTTTCTTTTAATTTTTCTTATTTGTTTTTCTTTATCTTTTATTATTTATTTATTTTTTTCTTTTTTTTTTTATCTTTTGTTTTTGTTCTCATCTTGTAGCCACCATGGCTAATGACCTTGCAGCCACCACTGACCTTCAGGAGCACATAATTGGCGATTACATGCTCCTGCGCACCATTGGCAGTGGGTCCTTTGGCAAGGTGTGGTTGGCCACGCACTTGCCAACAGACACAGAGGTGGCTGTCAAAGTCATTACTCAGTGCTATGTCAGTGATTATTATGAAGAAGTTGATTGTCATAAGCAATTAAATCACCCAAATATCGCACAGCTATTTGAGCTGATTACCACCAAGGAGAAAAGGTACCTCTTCATGGAGCACGTCAGCGGAGGGGACTTACTCACATACTTAGACAACTGCGGCCCCATGACCGAGTCAGCAGCCCGACCCATGTTCCGGCAGCTCGTATCGGCACTTCAGTACTGTCACCAGAAGAAAATCGTCCACCGGGACCTGAAGCCAGAAAACATCCTGATGGACGGTGAGAGGAACGTCAAAATAATAGACTTTGGATTTGCTAGGGACTGTGTGGACTACACACTAAGCAGCTTCTGTGGCACCCCGCGCTATATGGCCCCGGAGATCTTCCGGCGTGTCAGCTATGACGGCCCGAAGGTGGATGTCTGGGCCCTGGGGGTAGTTCTGTTTCAGATGATGGTGGGGGTTTTGCCATTTGGGGGGGTCAAGTTTAAGGAGTTGAAGAGTAAGATCCTGAGTGGGGAGTTCCAGGTACCACTGTCTCTATCCGAAGAAGGTCGAAATCTTTTACAAAAATTATTGACCCTCGACCCCAGGGAAAGGCCCTCCCTGGACGACGTGATGCAAGACCCATGGGTCAACATGGGCTGGGGGGAAGAACTGAGGCCGTACAGCGAGCCGCCCTGGGGTGACCTTGACCCCGAGGTGACAGGCAGAATGGAGGAGATGGGGTTCGGAAAGGGGCAGATCCAGAGGTCATTGACCCAAAGGACATATGACAGGGTCATGGGAACCTACCTGATTCTGAAAACCACCGCCAGGATGAGGGTCCGCACCATCCGGGTTAGGCCCTGCCCCTCCCCCGTCTCCAGCGGCGGGGAGAACACAGCGGGGCCTGCTGGTCCCTCAAGCCGCCTGCGGTCAAGGACGGATGTTCCCCCAGCGGAAGCCAGCCTGGCGTCCGGGACCGGCACTTCCCTCCCCGGCCCCCAGGCCAGGACGGCCACCCCCAGCCCCGCCCTCCAGTGTGACCCCCCTGGCTCCCCCACCACCCCCCGCCGCGACAGCGCCGGCAACAGCGCAGGAGCCCCGGAAGGACCCGCCGAGGAGAACCGCGTCCCGACTGCACAGCCCGACGGCGGGAGCCCGGGCTCTCCCTCTGCCCCCAGTCGGGGCTGGCGGGGGGCGGTTCGCAGGATCTTCCGGAGGTTCTTAAAGTGTGTGTGCTGTGGGCCGTCCGCGCGCAAGCAGCGGCGCAGAAGGAAAAGAGTCGCGCCAACATAAGTTCTGAAGTTGTGGGCGGCCCACGGCACCCGGAGGAGGACACACAGCTGCGGTGAGAGCGGCGCCGGAAGCGCACACCGTGACACCGTGACACCGTGACACCATGCGCGCGTGCAGGTGACAGGGCCCGGCCCGGTGGGCGACGCCGAGTGCGAGCTGCCGCAGCGTTCTCCGCACGGGACTCCCACCAGGAGGGGATCCCGCATCTCATGGACTGTGTTCTCCTGGGGCCCTTGTCCCCTCCCCTGCTCCCCTTTGCTCCCATGTTTGTGGTGGTTCTTCATACAGTTCTTGGTTTTTGCAGATTTTGTAATAAACTTGATGATTGGATCCAGAAAAATGTTTTGGATACTTTGTTTCTCATCCTCTCTGCACAGAATTGGGGCTGAGCACACGGTGTTTGAGAAGCGTGCAGTGATGTGGTACATACGTGGGCTTTGCCATGGGAACTCCCAATAGGAATGTGGTTTTATGGGGCAAAGGCCCCTGGGTCAGCATGGGCCAGGGGCAGGGTCTGGGCATGCTGGGCAGGTTCCAGACGCCAGGGCCCAGCAGGGGGTGAAGCAGGCAGCGGTCTCTGCTGTCGGGCAGGCAGCTGACAGCCTGGGTGCTCTGTGACATCAGCAGGAGCCACCTGTCCCAACCTGCTGGCTTTGCTTGCTTCCCTCTGGGCTGGTGTCATTGTCCCAGGGGCTTTCCCTTTATACAGTCTGACCTGTGAAGCGCTGGAGGAAGAGTGCTCCAGGCTGAGGACGCAGCCGAGCTCAAGGCCACCAAAGCCCAGTGAGCTGGGGTGAGAGCAGCAGGAGACGTGGCCGCAGACGAAGGGCGGCCCTCGTGGGCCACGGGAAGGGCGTGGGCTTTACTCTGAGAACAGTAATGAAACCCATGAAGGGTATTAAGCCAGGAAGTAATGTGATCCCATTTATGTTTTAAAGATAGTACATTGTGGTGAATATTCTTCCTCTGCAAACATTTTAATCTATCACTACATATTATAAGATTACATATAATATGATTCACTAGGCAGGGCAGTTTTTGTTCTAAGCACTGAAGAAATATGAGTCAGAAACTATGCGTCTTTCTCACTTTAGTCCTTACCACCCCTGTCCCATCAACACAGAGGAACACAAATTAATTGAATGTTTTAAAGGGAAAACACTACATGCCTCTGCAGAGCTGATTCTTTCATTGTTCTTCCATCACTGATCAGCTGATCTTCTTGCCCTGGGCATTGAGGAAACTGCCCGTGGTCCTGTGATGCATCTGTCCCCATTCCCTGAGATCCCAGCAGTATATGGCACAGACCTGCGTGTGACTCATCACTTTGCATTTGTCATTCAGTGGTTCCCTTGCCCCTTGCCCTCATCCTCCATTCCCCGAGTTCTTGGGGGCTGGGAACTATGTCACTCCCCTTTGTATTTCCCCTCATTATCAGAGCGCCAGGTCCAGAGTGGGTGCTCAGAAAACGGTGGACAGGCGAACCATCAACCCTGTGACCATACAGGGGACTGTCCCCAGTCAGAACACATTGGGGTGTAAAAGGGACTGTGGTGAACGATTGTGCTGCAACAACAGTGTAAAGCTGGGCTGGGCTTGAACCGGGATGTACGCGCCTCGGCGAACATTGTGAAGCCTTATGAACAAAATGGTGAAATTTCTAGTTCTGGGATCTTTCAGAAGGCCCTCCTACTCACTCCATTTGCTGGCGCTGCTTTAGGCCGATGGTCCTCACCACATGGCAGACGTCATAATATACACAATGTTTCTAAGTAGCAAGGGCATCAAGGTGAAGTCACATAGATTCACGTTTTCACACCGTGATCTCCTTTTCAAGTCTACTCTGGTATTTTTCATTCCTACAAAAAGAAGCTCTCAGTTTGGTGCTAGATTATCTTTAACCCCCTCACGCCCTCACTAATCTTTATTTTCAAATGAAAAGTAAACAGGCCTCAGGATCAGGACCTTTGAATAAGAGATGGTACTTGCCAAGGAGCCCTGGTTTCTTTTATTGGATAATGGTATTAGAAATCAAGACCCGGGTGCTAGATATACCCATTGCTACTCTGTGACACTGCTTCTAGTCTCGACTGACAGTGCAGGAACATATGTGTGTGTACATTGACCTGTGTATATATAAATGTAACACGATAAAATTAACAGTATATGTATAAATACCGTAAAAATAGTATAACCATCTTTTTTTATTAACAGTATATGTATGAATACCATAAAACTAGTGTAACCAATTATTTCAATTATGCTAAATATGAATTCATACTAGTGTCTCCAATGTGTTAAGATATGGATTGTTCTATATTTTCCCTTTCTTATCTGTAAACTTCTTCTGCAATCGTGAAAAATCTGTTACGACTGTCTGCCATTCATTTACTTAATTGCCCAATTCCCATGTGCCTATACAGGAAATTCAGAATTGTTAACCTGTATCATGTGGGACACGATATACTGACCACTGAACAGCGCTTATGCACAGTTTCTTCTGCCTTCAGTCTCACAGACTCCGTTCATTTCCATGGTTACTTAGCTCAGCACCTTTTCCTTCCATCCTCTCAGTGAGATTTTTTTCTCCATACATTTGTAATATGATTGGATTGTTTATGTTCTTCTGTTTTTTAAAAAAATTCTTTAGTTTCATTATGTTTTATTCTCGATACATTCTTCAGACCTATATTCCAGTTCATTAATTCTCTCTTTAACTGGGTTTACTGTACTATCATAAACCTTGGGGTTCTTCATTTTGATTATTATATTTTTCAGTTAAGTATTTTTCGGGGGGGTAAAGGGGGGTTTGCTGGATCATTTATTAATTTATTTTGCTTTCATTTTTTTCCCCCACTAAAATTTTTGTTTGTTTTTCTATTACAGTTGTCCCACTTTTTTTTCCTAATGCTTCCCCACTCCCTGTCTACCCCTTCTCCCACAATCAGTCCCCACCCAATTGTCTATATCCATGGGTCATTTATACATGTTCTTTGACTATTCCCCTCCCTTCTTACCCTCTTCTCTGCCTCCCCCCTGCCCCCTTGTCACTGTTAGTCTACTTCTTGTTTACATGCCTCTGACTCAATTTTGCTCATTTGTTTGTGTTGTTCATTAGTCTCCTGTATTTGGTGATATCATATGGTATTTTTCTTTCATTGCCTGGCTTATTTCACTAAACGTAATTCTATCTAGTTCCATCCATATTGATGCAAATGGTAGAAGTTCTTTCTTCCTTTCTGCTACATAGTACTCCGTTGTGTAAATGTACCACAGTTTTTTGATCCACTCATCTACTGATGGGCACTTAGATTGTTTCCAGCACTTGGCTGTTATAAATAATGCTGCTATGAACATAGGGGTGCATAGGTTCTTTTGTATTGGTGCTTCAGGATTCTTCGGATATGATTCTAGCAATGGAATTGCTGGATCAAAAGGCAGTTCCATTTTTAGTTTTTTGAGGAAATTCCAAACTGTTTTCCATAGTGGCTGCACCAGTCTGCATTACCACCGGCAATGCACTAGGATTCCCTTTTCTCCACATCCTCGCCAGGACATGTTGTTTGTTGATTTGTTGATGATGGCCATTCTGACTGATGTGAGGTGGTATCTCATGTGGTTTTTATTTGAATCTCTCTGATATTGAGCATTCTTTCATATGCCTATGGACCCTCTGTGTGTCCTCTGTGGAGAAGTGTTTGTTCAGGTCCTTTGCCCATTTTTAAATTGGGTTGTCTGTCTTATTGGTATTGAGTCGTATAAGTTCTTTATATATTTTAGAGATCAGTCCCTTGTCTGAGCTATCAGTGGCAAATATATTTTCCCATATGGTTGGTTCCATTTTCATGTTGCTTATGTTTTCTTTTGCTGAGCAGAAACTCTTTAGTTTGATGTAGTCCCATTTGTTTATTCTTTCCTTTATTTCCCTTGCCTTAGGAGATATATCAGTGAAAATAAAGTAGTCCCTCTCTATATCGCGGTTCACTTACCGCGGCCTCACTGTATTGCGGGATTTTTAAAAATATTATATTTAATTATTTATCATGGATTTTTCACTATATTGCGGGATTTTGCTGTACTGTATACGTATGTCATTAAAGTTAATAGGTTTAAGAGTGTAGAATATGTTTAAGAACATAATTAGTGTTTATAAAAGTGGAAAGCTTAATAAGGAGATGGGAAAGGTTAATAAGCGACTGGAAATGGTTTATAAGGTGTGGGAAGTGTTTATAAAGCCTTAAAATATATATAAATACTAAAATAAATGTAAGGTTACTACTTCGCTGATTTTCACCTATCATGGCGGGGGGGTCTAGAACGTAATACCCATGATAAGTGAGGGAATACTGTATACAAGAAACCTACATCCAGCATCATACTCAATTGGCAGAAACTAAAAGTTTTCCCCCTAAGATCAGAAGCCAGAAAGGGTGTCCACTTTCACCACTTCGATTTAACATAGTATTAGAAGTTCTAGCCACAGTGATCAGATAAGAAAAAGGAATGAAAGGCATCAAAATTGGAAAGGAGGATGTAAAATTGTCATTATTTGCAGATGACATGATAGTGTACATAGAAAACCCTATAGGTGCTACCAAGAAAACTACTCAACCTAATATGTGAGTTTGGCAAAATAGTGGGATACAAAGTCAATATTCATAAATCAAAGACTTTTTTTGTACACCAACAATGAAATATCAGAAATAGAAACTAAAAAAGAAAAATCCCATTTACTATAGCAACAAGGAAAATAAAGTACCTAGGAATAAACTTAACCAAGGAGACAAAAGACCTGTACATGGAAAACTACAGAACATTGAAGAAAGAAATTAAAAATGATACAAATAAATGGAATCATATACTGTGTTCATGGATTGGAAGAATTAACATCATTAAATTGTCCATAATACCCAAAGCAATTTATAGATTCAACACAATCCCTACTAAAATATCAATGGCATATTTTACAGATCTAGAACAAATATTTCAACAATTTATATGGAACCAAAAATGACCCCAAACAGCCTCAGCAATCTTGAGAAAGAAGAACAAAGTAAGATGAATCACAATACCTGATATCAAACTATATTACAAGGCCACTGTAATCAAAACAGTCAGGTACTGGCATAAGAACAGACATATAGATCAATGGAACAGAATAGAGAGCTCAGAAATAAACCCAGGTCTCTATGATCAATTAATATTTGACAGAGGGGACAGGAGCATAAAATGAAGCAAAAATAGCCTCTAGACAGGGACATGCAAAAAAGTGAAACTAGGCCACCAACTTACACCATACACCAAAATAAACTCAAGATGGATCAAAGACTTAAATGTAAGCCATGACACCATAACAGTCCTAGAGAAAACATAGGCAGGAAAATTTCAGATACCCCATACAGCAATATTTTCATCAATATATCTCCTAGGGCAATGGAAATAAAGGGAAGAATAAATAAATGGGACTACATCAAACTAAAAAGTTTCTGCTTGGCTAAAGAAAAATCAACAAAATGAAAAGGGAACCGACCGTATGAGAAAAACTGTTTGCCAATGATACCTTAGACAAGATTTTATCTCCAAAATATTTAAAGAACTTATACAACTGAACTCCAGGAATACAAACAATCTAATTTAAAAATGGGCTAGGGAGACTTCCAGCCAAGATGGAGGCATAGGTGGACATGCTGTGTCTTCCTCACAACCTAAGAGGGATTTACAACCACTTCAAAACTAAAGAAACTCAGAAGATCCAGAAAATCGAACTACATAGAAGTTCAACAAACAAAGAAATAAAGAAGAAATATTCAGCCAGACAGGTAGGAGGGGCAGAGATGGAATGGAGAGAATGAGGTGTGGGGGTGCAGCAGCAGCTGTGGGGGTGGTCCTTGGTGGTGCC
The DNA here is from genome assembly GCF_987537825.1 of Furipterus horrens. NCBI lineage: Eukaryota > Metazoa > Chordata > Mammalia > Chiroptera > Furipteridae > Furipterus > Furipterus horrens. The sequence goes on from NW_028327180.1 coordinate 76,609,459, forward strand.
AATAGTGGCAGCAGCAGTTGGCGGGAGCAGCAGTGGCACAGGGACTGTATCCATGGCAAAAAGTGCAGTCATACATTTTAAACTGGTAAGCGATCCCAGCCCCAGTCCAGACTACGCAGCTCATGGTTCCAGCACCAGGGAAAATACAGCCACATTGCTTCTGACTCTGAAAACCAGAGGGGGATTGGGGCAGAGGAAGAAGCTGCCAGTCTTTCAATGGAGGCAGCTTGTTTAGTACAGGAAGGGAGAGAAGTGCTTGGAAAAGGGGTGAGTGAGGGACAAGGGGCACTGTTTCCTCTCAGACCCCTCCGCCACATACAGCGCCACAATGTAATGAAACAGATTACCAGCACTGATGAATACCTAAGGCTCTGCCCCTTACAATGTAACAGGTGTGACAGCTCCTACCTAAGATACAGAGGCAAGCACAAAAAGCTGTCAAGATGAGGAGACAGAGAAGTATGGCCCAAAAGGGGGTGCAGATCAAGGTTCTAGTGGGAGAACTGAGCAACAAGAAGATTACCAACTTAACAGACACAGAGTTCCAAACACTGGTGAAAATGATGCTCACAGGCTTGATAGAAAAGATTAGGCATGACAGAGAAGAAATGAAGACTATACTAAGTGAAGTGAAGGAGAATCCACATGAAACTAGTGGTGAAGGAAAGGAAACCAGGGTTCAAATAAACAAATTGGAACATAAGGAAGAAATAAACAGTCAACCAGTACAGAAGGAAGAAATAAGAATTGAAAAAAATGAGGAGAGGCTTAGAAACCTCTGGGATATCTTTAAACATGCCAACATCCAAATCATAGGGTGCCAGAAGAAGAAGGAGAAGAGCAAGATATTGAAAAATTATGTGAAAAAATAATGAAGGAAAACTTCCCTAATTTGGGGAGGAAATGGACATACAGGTTCAGGAAGCACAGAGAGTCCCAAACAAACTAGACCCAGGGAGGACCACACCAAGACACATCATAATTAAAATACTAAAGGTTAAAGAAAAAGAGAGAATCTTAAAAGCAGCAAGAGAAAAGCAGAGAGTTACCTACAAAAGGGTACCTATAAGACTATTAGCTGATTTCTCAAAAAAACTTTGCAGGCCAGAAGGGACTGGCAGGAAGTATTCAAAGTGATGAGAGTCAGGGACCTACAACCAAGACTAATCTATCCAGCAAAACTGTCATTTAGAATGGAAGAGCAGATAAAGTGCTTCCCAGACAAGGTAAAGCTAAAGGAGTTCATCATCACCAAGCCATTATTATATGAAATGTTAAAGGGACTTATTTAAGAAAAGGAGGATCAAAATTATTAACATTAAAATGACAACAAAATCACAACTGTCAACAACAGAATTTAAAAAATAAAAACAAACTAAGCAGCCAGAGTGGGAACAGAATCATAGGTATGGGGAGCATGTGGAGGGTTGTCAGCTGGGAGGCAGAAGAGTGGAGAAGGAGGGAAATGGTGCAAGAATTAATGAGCATAGTGGGAGGGTGAAGAATAGACAGGAGGATGTTAAGAATAGTACAGGAAAGGGTAAAATCAAAGAACTTATATGCACAACCCATTGACATGAACTAAGAGGGGTGGAACTGCTGGAGGGAGGAGGGGTGCTGGGCAGAGTTGAGCAAAGGGAAAAGAAATTGGGACAACTATAACAGCATAATCACTAAAACATACAAAACAAAAATGAGCAAAGGACCTGAATAGACACTTCTCCAAGGAGGACATACACAGGCTTATGAAAGGATGCTCAACATCACTAGCCATCAGAGATGCAAATTAAAACCACAGGGACATACCACCTCACACAAGTCAGAGTGGCCATCATCGACAAATCAACAAACAACAAGTGCTGGCAAGGATGTGGAGAAAAGGGATCCCTAGTGCACTGCTGGTGGAAATGCAGGCTGGTGCAGCCACTGTGGAAAACGTTTGGAATTTCCTCAAAAAACTAAAAATGGAACTGCCTTTTGATCCAGCAATTCCATTGCTAGAATTATATCCAAAGAATCCTGAAACACCAATTCAAAAGAACCTATGCACTCCTGTGTTCACAGCAGCGTCATTTACAATAGCCAAGTGCTGGAAACAGCTTAAGTGCCCATGAGTAAATGAATGGATCAAAAAACTGGTACATCTACATAATGGAATACTACGCATCAGAAAGAAAGAAGGAACTCCAACCTTTTGCGACAACATGGATGGAACTGGAGAGTATTATGCTTACTGAAATAAGCTAGGTGGCAAAAGACAAATACCATATGATCTAATCTAGTATAGGAATCTAATGAACAAAAACAAACAAACGAGCAAAACAGAAACAGAGGCAAGTAAACAAGGAGCAGACTGAAAGTGACCAGAGGCAGGAGGGAGGGGAAGAATGGGGGAAAGAGGGGGAAGGGTCTAGTCAAGGAATTAATATAAATGACCCAGGGACATGGACAACAGGATAGGGATTGACTGTGGGATTGGAGGTCAGGGCAGTGGAGAGCAATGGGGGAAAATTGGGACAACTGTAATAAAACAACAATAAAAAAGAAATTTAAATTTTTTTTAAAAATAAAGAAGATGCACAGATGGTAAATAAGCCCATGAAAAAATGCTCAACATCATTATTCATTAGGCAAATGTAAATCAAAACTGCATTGTGAGACCTCTAGACACCTATTTGATTGAGGATGTGGAGGAAATAGACCTCTAATACACTGCTGATGGAAATGTAAAACAGCTTCTTTGGAAAACATGCTGGTAGTCTTTTATGGAAGTTTAACATACACCTATCATATAATGCAGCTATTCCACTTCTAGGCATTTATCCAAGAGAAGTGAAAGCATATGTGCATACCAAGATGTCTACAGATGTTCATAGCAGTTTTATTTGTCATGTCTATCATTGGGTGAGTGTATAAACAAACAGGTTTACCCATACAATTGAATATTACTTAGCAATAAAAAGAACCATGATACATGCAACAACATGGATGAATCTCAAAACAATTATGCTCAGTGCAAATAGCCAGACCAAAAAAAAAAAAAAAAAAAAAAAGAGTACATACTCTGTGATTCAATTTCTATAAAGTTCTAGTTCATTTTTACATATCTTTGATTAAATGGCCATGATGACATGGCCACATCAAAGATTAGGTCTTTTGATCCATACTGCCGGCCTCCCTGCCCCAGATGGCGGCTGCCCTTTTGCCTGTATGCTTGCCAATACTGGCTATTGTTGTAAAAGGCACACATTTTCTTTCAATGTCGCCTATTTGTAGACACTCCCCAGAATTGATTCTTATTTCAGTTTGTATTACTTTGATTACTAGTGAGGATGAACACCTTTCTTCTTTGGTGATCTGTAGTTCTTTTTGAATTGCTGTTCGGGCCCTTTGCCTTGGAGGCCCTGTTAAACATCTTCAGTCTGCACTGAGTTGCTGAGGTGTAGTTAGTTGCTCATGGTTCGTTAAGCTGCGTTGAGTCATCTTGGGTGAGTTTTTTAAATTGGCCATTTGTTGAGCAATAAATGTTTGCTGAATAAATGCTAAATGAGTCATAATGAAGTAGTTTGATGGTCTTAGGGCCAAGAACTAACGGCTGTCACCCAAGGAGTGGCAGGACATTGCTTCATCTGTTCATCCATTCAGCAGCCATCATTCTGCCCAAAATAGTTTCTGAGTGCCAGCCTGTGTTTTAGGCTTCAGTCCCTGCTCTTGAGAAATTCAGTCTAAAGGAAGGGTATTTACAATACAGTGCATTTGCCAGTGCATTAAAGTTCATGAGTCATCCTTGTTTGTGATGCACTTTGACCTATAGGAAGTACACATGATTTCATGAACTAGCAGAAGCTTCTTGGCTCACCTTTTTCTGGGGGTATGTGCCCCTTCTCTTCCTACCTGCTTCCTCTGCAAGGAGTTTGAGCACTGAGCAGGTCCAGTTCAGTTTGCAGAAAACAGAACAAAATCTCCAGCAACTTTTAAAAGAAAAGCTAATAAATTTGGTTTCTTCTTGACCTCCATCTTGGCCCCCAGCATGATCACTGACCTCTCTGCAAAACTAGGCTTGAAAATCATTGTCCAGTCAGGTGTGCAAGGACTTTGGGGCCAGGTAGACCTGGAGCCTGATTCCAGCTCTTGGGCTCATTATTCATCTTTTCTGGATCTTAATTCCCTAGTATTTAAAATTGAGAAATAAACCTTACTTTACCTTACCAGTGTTGTTTTAATGATATCAGGATGATGATTTCAAGTGTCTGGTGCAGAGCAGATGCTAAGTAATAGCTGTCACCATTATTAGTAGTAAAGTCACATAGGTTTACCATTAAGGAAGGACAGCCGGTTGGTTACGACAAAAGATCATCTAAGTTGTCTTTTACTTCAACAAATTTAACACATTTTGATTCTAGTTGGTACTTAGTTTTATAGATCTGAAACTCAATTTTATTTTCTCATTGAGAGTCTCTTAGTTATGAAGTCACGTTAACCAAGTTCTCTAGAGACGATTGTATAAACCAAAAACAAGACAGCTTATTTAGTCTGGACAGTTGTCAAATAGATGGGGAGTGGAATACTCACACATAGGTCAGCCCTTCTTTCCCCACAGGAGAGCTCCGTGAGAGCCAGATTATATAAGTGCTGTGTGAGCAGGAGGTTGGGACCCCCACCCCCGCCCCAGCTGAGATGGCTTCAAGACGTGTTCTTACAGGGTTAGTTCCATCGCCTTCAGGGAGAGTCTTGATGGGCACTGCCTGCACTTGCCTCTCAAGCTCATTTTCTTCTTGGTTCTATGCTGATACTTGCTTTTCTGATTGACACATCACCCATCTGGCTGTGCTGTTGTCTTTAAACCATTTATTAATTACCACTAAGTCTCATTCCAGAATTGAGTCTCTTTAGATATTTTGCTTGTGTCTAATTGCATATTGATTCTGTCACTCACCTCTCTGAGGTCAATTTCTCTTCCCGAGAGCCCTTGTGTGGGGGCAGGTGAGAGGTGCTTGCATACCTCTCTGCCCTAGCCCTGACTCATTTGCAAACTTCCTCCCTGAAGCTGTGATACGGAGTATGAAACCCACCCCAGGGGTGACATCCCCACCAACACATATAATACGTGATCTCCTTGTGTCCCCAGGAGGCTGGGAGAAGCCTCAAGAACCTCTGCTGCTCAGAGGTGCCACTGAGCCTGTGGGGGCCACCCTGCAGGCACCAGCCCCATGCTGTCACACTCGAGGTGTCAGCATTCCCTGCTAGGTCCTGTATTCTGTCATTTAGAGTCAACAAGTGGCAGCAGTGTGTATTACTTTTCCTCTGGGACATAGCATTTTGCTCGGTGAGTCTGGCTGAGATTATTTTTCTACTCCATTTCACATGGAGTTTCACGTGGCTGGAGAACACGCGTCCTCTCGCTGAGTTGCCACTCATCCAGCCTTAGGCAGTTCACCTCCCACAGAGGGGCCTCGACTCATGGCTGTGGCGGGGGTTGGGGGGGGGAGGGACACAAGTCTTCTCTGACAGGGCACCCTCTGATGTGTCAGAGTCACCCTGGCTTAAAGAGAGGAGTAAAGGAGGTGTGGACATCCCAAGGCAAAAAGGTCCTCTTCCCGCCAGCCACGGCATTTCTGAGGAAAATGTGGGAAAGTTGGTGTCCTGTAGTTTGAAGGAGACCAGAGTCTGAGGGTGATACATTTATTCAGAGACACCCTCTCTCCCCATCATCTGCCCTGTGGTCCATCCCATCATCCTCATCAGATCCCTGCCCCGCTTGTCTCCTGCCTACTCACATACAAGGGAGAACGGGGGGCACAGAGGGGCGGGGGCCCAGGGGCAGGAGGGGAGACCCCAGCCAGCCACACCTCTGGTGAGCTAATCTGCCTGCAGTAGGGCTGACGGGAGTGCCCGCTGCCTGGGCGGGCGGACTCTGTTACAGCTTTCACTGCACCGCTCGGTCAGTCCGGGGCTGTGCTGTTCCACGTGACGGCCACTAGCTGCATATGGCTACAGAAATGAAATAAAATTAAAACTTCAGTTCCTGGGTCACACTAGCTGCACTTCAAGTGATCACTGCCACCCTTGGCCAGCGGCCACCCTGTTGGTGACAGAACATTTCCGTCGCCACAGAAGGTGCTGTCAGCGCTGCTGGGAACTGATCGTTAGCTTTACAAAAGGCGCACCTCGTGGGCTCCTTTAACACCGCCACATTTTTAGAAGCATTGCACTGATGCAGGGCTGGCCTTAGAGCTGGCCGGCTGCATTATTCATGTAAATCGGGGCCTGTTGGTCTCTGAGCACATTGTCTTGGTGACTTGCACATTGCCACTAAAAAAGATCAGGTTCAAAAAACAAAAAGCTTGAGGAGAAAACCTCCTGCTGTGGAGCAGTCCTAGCACCCTGAGGCTCTCGTTAGGAATTCCTGCCACTGTCACTCCAGCCCAGTCCTTGCCCTCCAGCTATCTAGACCTGAGTTCCAGATTTAGTCACCTGCGAGCTCTTCAGAAAATGTAACAATCATACAAATATGTGAGTTCAGTTGTTTTTAGAATGAAGATTTTATTCACTCAGTAGGTATTTATTGAATGCCTACTGTGTTCCAGGCAGAGCCCAGCTCTCTAGCACCTCACTCAGGGCAGGGCACGTAGTAGGCATTCAATAAATATCTAACAAGTGAATAAGTCAGTTATTCACCTTTAAAAAGTCCACTGACCCATGTAGTCTGTGCTTCCTCATTGCTTCCCACGAATCTTACGGGGGTGCTCCAACCAGCAACGGGGGATAGTCTGGATTCATCCTCTTGTGTGTGTGCTGGGTTCTCAGGGCTGTGGGGGCTGGTTTCCTAGTTCCATATTTTACTTCACTTGCATTGAGGTTCTGCAGAGTAGAACCAATGGGGTGTGTGTGTGTGTGTGTGTACATATACAATGGTGGGGAAAAGTAGGTAAATGATAATAAATAACTCAGTAATTAATAAGTAATAATACAAAAATAAACTGTTTCACGTACTCAAAACTGTAAACCTACCTTTGCCCACACCCTATGTGTGTGTTATATATGTGTGTGTGCACACATGTATATATAGAGAGATCGACTGCTTGATTGATTGATTTTAAGGAATAGGCTCATGCAATCATGGAGACCAATAAGTCCAAAACTTGTAGTGTCAGCGAACCGGCTGGAGACCCAGGAAGAGCTGATGTTGCAGTTCAAGTCCAAAGACAGTTTTCTGGCAGAATTCCTCCTCTTCTTCAGGGGAAGTCAGTCTTTTTGCTTGTCAGGCCTTCAAGGAATTAGGTGAGGCCCACCCACATTGAGGAACATAATTGGCTTTACTCAGAATCGTTGATATAAGTGTTAATTCGTCTAAAAAGAAACACCTTCCAGAAACATCTAGAGTAATGTGTGACTGACTCTCTGGGTGCCATGGCCTCTCCAAATTGACACAAAGTTAACCATCACATTAGTCTTGCCTGTGTCGGTGGAGTCAGGATGCTGTCCTACCTGGGCCGCCACCACACTGAGCATGGATGTCCTCCTCAGGTGGGCCCCTACCCAGGCCAGTCCCGCTCTCTCCCGTCCCACCTGGAGGCCGGATCGCCTGAGGCACACAGAATGCCCCTCTCGTAGATATGTTTCTCTGTGTGTCTCCCTGCTAGTTAGCAGTTGTTCTGCCATCTGTAATCAAGCCAGCTTCCTTGCCTGCTTTCTACAGGTGACTCCTTGAGCCCACTTTTCCTTGGCCGTGTAGGCCCACGTAAAGGTACCACCTTCCCAGCTGTCTTCAGCCATTCCTTCTCCTTCCTGCTGCAGCTGGAAGAAAGCTCAGTATGGAGTGGAAATAATGCAGTTTTGGAATCAGATTTGGATTACAACTTTGGTTCCACCACTGGCCAGCTCTAACCTCTCTGAGCCTCAGTTTCCTCATCTATGAATGGGATAATAGTTGCCTCATGGCACCCTTTATAGCACTTCTTATTCACTTTTGGAATTTCCTCTTGACTGTCCTTGTATTTGAGGACAGGAATTATGTTTGATTTACCGCCATGTAAATAGACTATAATAGATGCTCATGAAATATTTGTTGGTTAAATGTTGAATGAATTGAAAGGGGTGATATAGGCAGGGATATTAGTGTGTAGCAAATGCAGGAAGTCTGCGACTTTAAGCAAAACAATGCACATCGGCACTAAGTTTACCACAGGCTAATTGATACAAATGAGAGTTAGGTTTCTGTGACATCTCATCAGTGTTGTAACGAAATGGCGCTGGATGAAGTGATGATAGGAGAGGACCTGCTCTCCTCTAGGTTTCTTTCCCACTACTGCTGGGCTTGCTGCTTAGGTCCCCTTTCCAGGCTCTGTCCCACCTCTGCTGCCTGCCCCCAGTCCTGTCTCACCTGCAGAGCAGAGAGGATTGGAGCCCTGGCATCAGTGGCTACTCAATCTTTTCCTTTTCTCTGCCCAGCTTGCTGGTCCTCCTGCTTTCCTCACATGCTGGGTAGCCTGCTTCCTAGGATTGTTCTGTACCGTAACAGGAAATTAGTTCTCATGATTATGGTGTCCAGATGGTCAAGGCACCATGGGTTAAGATAGCAGTAAGCAGGGCGTTTGCTCCCAAGATACCTTGAACATTTCTATCAGTCCAAAGACCTAGTGAGATTTCATTAATCACAGCGAAGTTCCAAGACCCCAGCTTTAAATCAATGGTGTATTTAACGAGAAATGAGGAGTCAATTGTGACTTTTTCCAGTAAACTGATGCAGCGTAGAGCTTATGGAATTCATCTGTCTGGCAGATCAGCGGCGGAACGTACTTTTAATTACACCTGTCACCCTCAGCTGCACGCCACGTTCCGTGCCAACCTTACCAGGGGCCTGTTCTGCTGGGTTTTGCTGCTCAAAAGCCAAAGTTTGCTTTCTTGTCATTTAGGGAACTGCCTGGCACTTGAATTTCAGAGAAAAGCTACCTTGTTAATATAAAGTGCCTAATACAAAATAGACGCTATGAGGCCACACATCTGACTAATGAAATCTTCTGCAGACTTCCTGAAACAGCAGAGGATGCAAGCATTAAAGTTAGCAAGGAATACTATAGTGACAGGCACTTGCTAGATCCAGTTTCATCACATGACCTGCTGTGGTTATGTGAACGTCACTACTTTTATTTTCATTATGCTATGGAAGCATTTCCTGCTAAGATACCCCGTGTATTGGGGGAGAGCAGTCTTGTACAAGAGCCCACTCTGCCCCGCTGCTCTTCTTTCTGTAGGAGCAGAAAGGGTGAAGGGACAGGGTGAACATCGCTTAGGATGATGAAGCATTGGCACTTTTTTCTGTTATATGTAGGGTATTAAACATGCTGGGCACTGCATTACCGACCACAAGATGCCTTCCTCATTGCGCCTTCTCTCCCCCAGTGGCACAATTTATTCTTATTTTCTATGCTCTCCTTCTAGGCAGTGTCTGTCTGGTACATGAGTCACACTTTTTATGTCAGTTATTTCAGGCACAAGTTGTCTGTTGCAGACTTTAAAAGTACAGCAACTGTTAGCAGATCGCAGCCTGCCCTAAAGTCGATCCCTAGTGGCTGCTGAGCAATGGCCACTGGAGCTTCTTTTCAAGTTGGCCCTGCATAGGCACGTGGTCCCCTGGCCAGAGCCCCTTCTCTGGCAGTTCGCTGGTTGGGAGTGAAGCCAACCCTTCCGTGCTCTTACTGAGTTGTACTCTTTGCAGTACCGCAGTAAGTCACTTCCCTCTGGCTTAGTGACAAAGTGCTCTCAGGGCTTATGAAGAACTGACTAGGTGGCAGTCAGGGTTCTAAGCACTATATAAATATATATATAATGTTAATTCATTTGATTTCATCCTCATAATACCTCTTGTGGTAGACAGTATTACAAATTCAATTCTTCAGATAAAGAAGTTGTGCACAGAGAGCATGCACCATGGCCACAAAGCTAGGAAGAGGCAGAGCCAAGATCTGAGCTCAGGCAGCCGGGCTCCGGAGTCTGTGCCCTTAGCCATACATTGGGCTCCCTCTCTGACATGTTAGGGCTGCTGTGTGCGAGCTGTGACCAGTTTTAAGGAATGGAAGAAAAAGAAAACTTGGAGATAAAAATGGAACCAAGTGCCCCTCCTGTGAGAGGTACAGACACAGCTGATGCGTTCTCAGCTGTAAGCAGTGAGACTTCTACCAGTGGCTCATAGAAGGATGGAGAAGCTGGAGGAGCCTGGAAGGCAGCCAGACGCCGGCCCTGGCAATAATGCCAATGTTGTTAGCTGGCCTTCACTGTTTCCTGTATACAGCGTGCGATATGGTGATGTCATGTTTCTTGCTCCAATAACTGAGAGATCGTAAGTTGACATCAATTCCAAATTTTTCACACAGGGACCCCGAGGCTCCCCGAAGTTAACCAAGCACGCAGCTCATTTGTGGGGAAGCTGCCTTTTGTACTCTGGATTTCTGGTGTCTGCTTAACACTGTGTGTCATCTCTCCACTTGCTTTAAGGGAGCGTAACATCATAGTTTGTTCCAGTTATCTGTTGCTGCGTAACAAACCACCCCAGTCTTGGTGGCATAAACTAACAACAAATCACTTACTGATGTTGTCTGCCGTGGTTCCTGGGGCTGACTGGGTGGGTGGTCTGCACGTGGCTTCTCATGCGGTTGTAGTTAGGAGGTGGCTGGGCTGGAGTCACGCTGAAAGCTGTGTGTGTGACACTGAAGCTGGCCGGCGGGCGGTGTCTCAGCGGAGCTGCCGGCTGTGACACCCACCTGTGCTCTGTCTTGGGCTTCCTCAGAGGTTGGCAGCTGGATCCTGAGGGCAAGTTTCAGAGACAGAGAGTGAGAGAGGCTCTTTCACATTTTGTGACCTAGACTCAGAAGTGATGGTGTACCGCTTCTGCCATGCGCTGTAGGCTGATGCAGAGCTCCGAGTTCGAGGAGAGGGAGCAGAGACTCCATCTCCCTCTGTGGGGCTTTTCAAGGTCATACAGTATAAGGAGGAATGTGTTTGGGCTATTTCTAAATATGATTTCCCACAGAGTCTTTTCTAAGACTTCTTTTTTCCTTCTAGAGCTAAAACTTCTGCTTCAAGCAAGCATTTTTTTTTTTTTTCAAGCAAGCATTTTGATCAGCAATCAGCTGTTTTCTCAGTGAGACATTTTGGGTATCAAAAAATACTTTAGCCAGTTCCAGGGATGGTGAATAATTTGTGCTAAAATTGCATTGTATTTTGGTATTTTCTAGTTCATGGAGATAACTGTTCCCTAATGGTTACCGCATTTGGTGAAAGGGTTAGGCCCTCACCCTCCTTAATGAAATGGTTTTAACTAGCATACTTACTATTTTTAATTTTTTAGAATTGTTTTTATCTAATATAAAAATATAAAATAATATTTTTATCTCTGAACACATACAAGGAGTTAACAGTAGCAACATAAAGAGCACCAGGGTATCAGCACCAGGAAGAAACTGATCATTGCTGGTCCCTCTGAAGTCACCTCTGTCTCCCCTTAAGGTTACCCTCAGCCTGACTTCTCTGTAATTTTATTTACAGTTTGCCACATATTTGTGTCCTTATATTTTGTTTAGTTTTGCTGTTTTAGAACATTTTTTTTTTTTAGTTGGAATCACTCACTGCTCTATTCTCAAGGTCGATCTGTGCTGCTGCATGGAGCTGGTTCTCGGTCACATCCGCCGTTCCATAGTAACGAGCACTGTAAGCAGCGACCTTCCCCCTTTCTTCCTTTTTTAAAACCACCACCAACACTCATAGTAACATTCCTATACCCACCTGCAGGTATACATGGCAAAGGTTTCCCAGGGCTTGTGCGTCGGAATGAAATTGCTGAGGAAGAACAAATGCTTGCTTTTATCTCGGTTAGAAACGCCCAGTGGGTTCCACGGCGCTCGTTCTATTCACACTGGGCCATCAGCACGTGGCAGTTCTGCCATTTCAGGCCCCTGCCAACACTTCCTTTCTGTGGAGCTGGAGACGTTAGCCGACACAGTGTGTATTAAATAGTGTTGTCTTTTCTTATATTTGTTGGTCATTCTGGTTTTCTCATTTATTAAATTTCTGTTCAAGTCTTTTGTTGATTTTTTTTATTGAGGTGTCTTTTTCATTTATGTGAGTGTTATTCTTCTGTTTTGGAAACTAACCTTTGTTCTGTCGGGTGTCCCAGATACCCTCTCCCAGTTGTGAGCTGTTGCTTTGTACTCCGTGGTGTCTTTTATACATGGTAATTATTAATTTAATACTGCCCCGTTTTTCACACTTATTGTCTGTGCTTTTGGGTCTTAGTTAAAAATCATTCCCTACCTTGAGGTCGTAAATGTATTTTGTTATAGTTGGTTTTGAATGCCTTGTATGCTGTTTTCTTTGATATTTAAGTGCACAACACTCCTTGATGACTTCTGTTGACTAAGCTTATGCAGGAGGAAGACTGCTTTCAGGGACATGACCTCTTATCACTGTGCTTCGGCTCTTCATTTCAGCAGTTCTTATGCTTTAAGTTTTGATATTTAAGAATTCTGATGCTAAAGTTCTAATATTTCTAATAATATACCAACATCAGCTCTCTTCGTTAGAGGATGAGTCAGGTATTTTACTTCAAAAAATCTTTTTGCGTTCAATTTTTCTTTGTCTTTTACTCTTAGTTGTCTGTTAACAGCAAAAAGCTGGAGTTCGTTTTCATTGTGTTATAATCTTTATCTTAACTAAAGCATTCAACCCATGTATATTTATGCTAATTCCATTCTCTTATTAATAGTTTCTGCTTTTTATTTGTTTTGTCCTTTTTCCATGCTGCTTTTTCCTTTTTTCTTCTCTTGGATTATTTTTTCTAATTGTTTATTTTTTTGTCCATCAGTTTGAAGGTAGTCACTCTACTGCTATTCTATTAGTGATTAATCCAGAAATTTTGACAGGCACACTTCAATGATCAGAGTCTAAACTGGACCAATAACTTCACCTCCCCCCAGACAACACAAGGAAGAACCTTCAGACACCTTCTCACTCACCGCTGCTATTGGCATGTGTTTGGGTTCTCCACTCCTTCTTTGGACTTCCAAGATATCATTGTTTTATACAGTTAATGTTTATTTAGTTTTGTCCACATATTTGCCTTTTTCTTTGTCCTTCATCCCCTTTTCATTTCAGAGGCTCTGTCTGGAGCCACTTTCCTTCTGTTTGAAGTACATCCTTTGGAAACTCCTGGAACAGGGGTCTGTGTGTGGCAAAGTATCTTGGCTTGTGTTTGTCTCAGAACGTATTTGTTTTCCTTTTATTCTAAGAGCAACCTAGGCAAGTAGCAAGTATTGAAGATACAGAAAAGAATGAGTCACAATGATGTTTTCATGGCACTGTTTATGACAGATAGAAAAACAGTAAAAACTTACATGTCCGAGAGAAGGGGAGTAGTTTATTATACAAATGCATCCATAGGACATATTATACAGTCATAAATTACCATGTTTTTTAAAGAACACAATAGCATGGGATCATGCTCACCCACAATGCTAAGTAAAACCAAGAACATACCAAGCTATATGTAAGATATAGTACACACACTCACATAAGCACCCTGAAAAAAGGACCTAGGAAAATGTAGTAAAAACTAAAAGTTTTTTGTTTCTCAAGTGTTGAAGTGCTAGGCAACTCTGATTTTCCTTTTCAGTATTTTACAAACTTTCTGCAAAAGCAAGTTTAGCATTTATAAATAGAAACTAGATATTTATTTCTTAAATTATCCATAATCAAAATGATTTTCAGGAAGATTGGATCATTTTCACTAACATTCCACCCCAAAGTGTATGAGTAGTAGTTATCTTTTTAATATTTGCCAATTTTATACATGTGCTCCATATTTCATTATTATTTTCATTTACATTTTTTTTATTAGTATTGAAGTCAAATGGTTTTTTTGGGGCATGTTTATTGGTGATCTGTATTTCTTCTTTCACGAGAGCATTTGTTCACACCCTTTGCCAATTTTTCAATTACATTCTTTATGGTTTCCTATTGATTTCAAATAACTATATTTATTAAGAACATTGACCCTGCCTTTTTTCAAATTGTTTTCCAATTAGTCTTTTAAATATCATTTATAGTAACTTGGTTGTTTTTGGTATTTCATTTTAAAAAGGATTCAAGTATACATTTTTTAAAAAGGAAAGGGAATAATTATTGAAAAAGATTCTAATATGCATTCAGATAATAAGGAAAGAAAAGGTACATAAAACACACCTCTCAAGGAAGCCGCAGAAAAATCCATAAGGGGGAGAGGAGGCAGCATATTCCTGTGGAGTTTTTAACTGATGGGAGAGGATGGGGGCCATCTGTCTCATGGGTGGCCCCTCGCTGTATGTACAGACCACGGGGTACATCTGTTCACTTAATAAGCCATCTTTACACCTTTCTAAGTATCGTGATTATTCACGATCTCAATGAGATACGGTTGAGGGAATTGCAGCTCCATGCAAGTAAAGATTTCTGCAGCTTATAGTAGGAATTAACTCCACTTTTCACTGGCAGTCTTGAGGTGGGACCTGTGTCCACGTCTTCCTCTATGTCCCCTGAGTGGTCATCACTCTGTCGGTCACTAATACCACAGAGTAACTCTCTTCTCCCTTCCAGGCCAGAGTTTCTTCACTTTGGCACAGCTGGCATTTTGGGTCAGATAGTTAGTTCTCTGTCGTGGGAGTTGTCCCTGGGCTCTGTAGGATGTGAGCCGCGTCCCAGGCCTCTGCCCACCAGATGCTAGTAGGACTGATGCAGTTGTGATGGCCAAAAGTGTCTCCAGGCTTTACCAGGTGTCCCCTGTAGGGCAAAAGTGGCCCCAGTTGAGAACTGTTGTTCTAGGCTAAAGCTTGACATGGGATAGTGAGAGCTGGAGGTTTCCTTATTGGCTCTGGAGGCCTTTAAGTTGAGTTGTAGTTTGCAGAGGTTTCAGACTTGGCTTGTTTTGATGACAGTTTGATGGAATTGTGGCTGGCTTACTATGGGGCACCCTTTCACAGCGTGGGGCTACGGCAAGTCTTTATTTATTTATTTATTAAATTCATGTGTGTGCGTACCTATGAATTTTGTTTTTTCTTAATCCCTTTACCTTTCTCACCCACCCCCAATCCCTCTCTCCTCTGACAACCGTCAGTTTGTCCTCTATCAATGAGCCTGTTTCTATTTTTTAAAATTTTGTTAATTAGATTCCACATATAAGTGATATCAAATGGTACTTGTCTTTCTCTGACTGGCTTATTTCTCTTGGCATAATAATCACCATTTCCATCCACACTGTCACAAAAGGCAAGGTTTCCTTAATTTTTAAGGCTGAGTAGTATTCCATTGTTTAAATGTACCAGGGCTTTTTTATCTGCTTATCTACTGATGGGCACTTGGTCTATTTCCAGATCTTGGCTATTGTAAATAGCGCTGCTATGAACACAGGGGTGCATACATATATTCTGAATCAGTGTTCTGGGTGTCTTAGGATATATTCCCAGAAGTAGAATCATTGGATCATAAAGCAGTTCCATATTCAATTTTTTGATGAAACTCCATACTGTTTTCCACAGTGGCTGCACCAGTCTACATTCCCAACAGTACATGAGGGTTCCCCTTTCTCCACATCCTTGCCAACATTTGTTGTTTGTTGATTTATTGATGATAGCAATTCTGACAGGTGTGAGGTGATACCTCTTGTGGTTTTAACTTGCATCTTTCTGATGATTGGTGGCATTGAGCATCTTTTCATGTATCTATTGGCCATCTGTATGTTCTCTGGAGAAGTGTCTTTTCAGGTCCTTTGCTCATTTTTTAATTGACTTGTTCGTGGATTTTTGTTTCTTTCTTTCTTTTTGATGTTGAGTTGTATAAGTTTTTTATAAATTTTGATTATTAACCCCTTATCAGATGTACCATTGGCAAGTATGTTCTCCCATTCAGTAGGTATTCTTTTCATTTTGTTGATGGTTTCCTTTGCTGTGCAAAACCTTTTTAGTTTGATATAGTCCCATTTGTTTATTTTTTTTTCTTCTGTTTCCCTTGCCTGAGGAGACATATCAGAAAAAATATTGTTAAGAGACACGTCAGAGATTTTACTATGTTTTCTTCTAGAATTTTTATGGTTTTGAGTTTTACATTTAAGTCTTTAACCCATTTCGAGTTTATTCTTGTGTGTGGTGTAAGTTGGTGGTCTAGGTTCATTTTTTTGCACACATCAGTCCAGTTCTCTCAACACCATTTATTGAATGAACTCTCTTTACCCCATTATATATTCTTGCCTCCTTGTGGAATATTGACTATAAAGGTGTGGGTTTGTCTATGAGCTCTCTATTCTGTTCCGTTGATCTATGTGTCCATTTTTATTCCAAGATTATGCTGTTTTGATTCTGGCCTTATAGTATAGTTTTATATCAGGTAGCATGATTCCTCCAACTTTGTTCTTCTCCCAAGATTGCTATGGCTATTCAGGGTCTTTTGTGGTTCCATATAAATTTTTGGAATATTTGTTCTAGTTCTATAAATTACACCATTGGTATATTGATAGGAATTGCGTTGAATCTATAGATTGCTTTGGGTAGTATGGACAATTTAATGATGACAATTCTTCCTGTCCATGAACATGGTATATGCTTCTACTTATTTTTATCTTCTTCAGTTTATTTATTTAGTGTCTTATAATTTTCTGAGTACAGATCTTTTACAGCCTTGGTTAGATTAATTCCTAGGGTGGGATTTTTAAAAATTTTTATGCAATGGTAAATGGGATTGTTTTCTTAGTTTCCCTTTCTAATAGTTCATTGTGGCATATAAAAGTACAACTAATTTCTAGATATTTATTTTGTATTCTGCTACTTTACTGAATTCATTATCAGTCCTGGTAGTTTTCTGTGGAATCTTTAGGGCTCTCTATATATACAGTACCATGTCATCTGTGAATAATGACAGTTTTACTTCTTCCTTTTCAATTTGAATACTTTTTATTCTTAGCGCCTGATTGCTGTGACTAGGACTTCCAGTACTATATTGAATAAGAACGGTAAAAGCAGACATCCCTCTTTTGTTTCTGATCTTAAGGAAAACACTTTTAGTTTTGCTCACTGAGTATGATGTTGGCTGTGGGGTTGTCATATGTGACCTTTATTATGTTGAGGTATGTTCTGTCCTAACTTTTCTGAGTTTTTTTTAATCATAAATAAGTACTGGATTGTATAAAATGCCTTTTCTATATCTGTTGATATGATTATGTGATTTTTCTTTCTTCATTTTGTTTATGTGGTGTATTACGTTTATTGATTGTGGGTATTGTACCAACCTTGCATCCCCAGAATAAATCCCACTTGCACGTGGTATATGATCTTTCAATGTATTGCTGGATCCAGTTTGCTAATATTTTACAAGTCTTTTAATGAACATAAACCTTTCAGTTTTTACTCACTTTTATCAACACTTTATTTCTTTTGTTGCTTTGATATATGCGGAGTTCTTTATTTATATTCTAGTAATTGGTACTGTTAATTATTTTTACCTTAAGCCTTTAATCCATGTGAAACTTACATTGATATGCGGTGTGAAGCTTTAACTTTTTCTTATTTTATTTTAAAATAACAAAAGTAACGAGGCCATCGGTTGAATAGTTCCATTATGATCCATAAGACATTCACTAAGTTATAACTTCTACAGTCATATATTATTTCTTTATTTCATCTAAAAATTCTTACAGTATCATCATGCATTTAAAAAAATTACTAGAGTGATGAAGTTCCTTACAGATTATTTTTTTATACACACACAGCACTAGGTATTGGGAATAATATATAATCTACATCCTGGTTTTCTTTTGTGACTTTTTAAATCATTTAAATGTTTCCTTTGAAACTTGGCTCAGAAAAGAAGCAAGAATGGCATCCTCAGCCTCTTTTAATTGGTCACCAGGCACAACTTTAATTCAGTTCCTACCACATAATAAGCATGGCAGAAATATAATGCTGTCTGTAACTGCTGAAGTCTTTGTACTCCAGTAGGGAGACATCACAAAACCAAAAATCCCAGGTGCTCCCTCCTCTGGTCCATGTTAACTAATTCACTCCCCACCCAGGGAGCTGAGGCCCTGCCCCCAGTCGAGCAGCAGGCAGCCTTGAGAGCCTTAGTCCCAAGCCCACCCTACAGAGCATGGGTGAGGCTCCTCCTCCAGCCCTTGCTTCTTCCAATCAGGGACGCCAAGTTGAAGAGCAGGAGAGGAGAACTGTCTGTGCCACGTGATTTAGAGCCTTGTAGACTTACCAGGGGTGGCACCTAGAGTTCCCCAGCATCCCAAATGTGCTCACACACAGGACTGGCCCAATGCCTGTACCCCAGACTCAGCCCCCTCAGTGTCCCTGCTCAGACCTCTCTCCGGGCAGCCTCACAGTACTGTTCCCATGGACCCATCTTAGGCCGGCTTTTCAGATTCCTCTGTTCTCTCTTGGTTTGGGTTCTGGGCAGCCTCGTTTGGTGCCTGAGCAGCATTTCCTTTACATGACTTTTAACCTTACGGTCGGTTGGTTGGCTCCTTTCCAGAAGCCTAGAAAAGCATACCAGACCCCTGTGGTCCAAACTGTGTAGACACTGATTGGTATTAAACTGATCTAAGTTTTCCAAATCCTTCTACTCTTGGTTCTGCTTTTGGTATGGACTTGTTTTCTCCAGATTTCTGAGTCTGCTTATGTTGGCAATACCGTTTGGATGGGCACTTACGAGGGTGTTGCCTACTCAGCTCCTCACCTGGGACGAGCGTGAGCACTACGGGGATGCCTGACCTGTTTAACGCCTGGCAGGTGCTGCGCTCACACGTGAGGCAGTGCCTGCTCATCATTTAAGCTTCGTAATTGTTGGTAGCACCGCTTTGCCCATATCTGCATGAGGACCGTCAGCGCTCTTGGGAGAGCACAGTAGCTGTGAGTGACACTCGCAACTGCAAAGGCCCCAAGACAGGAGCGCACAGGCATTTGCGAGTGGTCTGGATTTGCTACACACAGTGGCCTCATTCCAGAGGGGCACCTGCGTGCTGATGCCATAACTCTCCTCTGCCTTATGTTCTCTCCCTCTGAGCAACATGAGCCTGCCCAGCTCCAGCCACTTCACTAAGAGTGTCTTCAGACTCCAAATTGTGGGTCCAGGATGCGAAGGCTTTATATCCTCCTTCCTCTGTCCCCCTCAGACCTACTGGGCTCCCTTCACAGCTACACGCTGCCAGGCTCCATGTCATGTGCTCCTGTAGCAGGGCCTCTGGAATGGTGTCTGGGCCTGGTGACATCAGAAACAGTCTCATTGTGTGCCTGTCTCCCTTCTCCCCAATGGCTTCCTAAATGCAGTCACACACATGGCCCAGAATAGCCTGTCAGCGGTGGGCATGTGAGCGCAGAGGGTGGGAGGGGACTCTGCCGCTCCATGATCTCTTATGCTTGCACCTGTGACAACTAAACGGGTCCTGTTTTCCTTCCCCCTTGAGACCTGGCAAAGGGGTGACAGTATCAGAAGCAGGACCTCTTAGGGCCCCTGACTCTTCTTCCCAGCAGGTCTTCAGTTTGGGAGAGGAGACTCTCCAGGCGGTGTGTGTGTGGGGGGGTGTGTGTCCCAAATGTGAATGTGAACTGAACATCGCCGATACTAGTGTCTGGACCCCTGCTCTGCCCTTTACCAAGCAGACCAATTTCTCTTTCCCAAGACTAACAACTCTTTTCCGCAGCTGCTTAAGGTGCCTCTTGGTGAAAGTGGAAAAATGAGCATTTCAGAATTGATTTTCACCCAGAGAGATGTTTTGAGGGAGCCCCAGCCAGATTTCATAGGCTCAGAGTCATCATATTGGAGAAGTTGCCTTCGAACGAGTCTGGCCTCTGCTCACTTGCCAGGCTTTCCCGGCAAGACCCTTCGCACATTCAGGACAGCCAGGGTCAGGGCAACAGGGATTCCTGTCCGTGCCACTGGGGACCACACAGGATGAAAAAGGAAAACGGATGAAAGATGATGTTTTCTGACCCTCTCAGCAATGCATTCCTGTCAGGACTTTATTCCTTGAAATAGAAAATTGGATGAATGAGCCTGAGCTGTGGACACAGCCCATTGTGGGTGATGAGCTCTGGCCCAGAAGGGCCCTTCTCCAGACTGAGCTTGGAGACCTAAGAGGATCGCTCTTCTCTCCCTCTACCTCGGATGCTTGTGTTGTATAGACAACTAGAAAGCACCGACAGGCAAAAGAACAACATCAGTAACAAAGATTCTTGCACATAATAGACCCATTATGAACCTTTTTATTTTTGGCTGTATTTTTATTTATATATTTGCTTCATTTTTTATTATTCTATTACAGTTGTCCCATTTTCCCCCCATTGCTCTCTCATGCCCCGCCCCCTCCCCCCTCTCCCACAGTTAGTCCCCACCCTGTTTCATGTCCATGGGTCATTTATACTAGTTCCTTGACTAGACCTTTCCCGTTCTTTCCTCCCTTCTCCCCCTCTGCCCACACCCCTCCCCTCTGGTCACTGTCAGTCTGTTCCTTGTCTCCATGCCTCTGGTTCTATTTTGCTTGTTTTGTTCATTAGGTTCCTGTGTTAGGTGAGATCATACGGTATTAGTCTCTCACCTCCTGGCTTATTTCACTAAGCACAATACTTTCCAGTTCCATCCATACTGTCATGAAGAATAGGAGTTCCTTCATCCTTTCTGCTGAGTAGTATTCCATTGCGTAAATGTACCCCAGTTTTTTGATCCACTCATCTACAGATGGGCATTTAGGCTGTTTCCAGCACTTGGCTATTGTAAATAGCACTGCTGTGAACCTAGGGGTGCATAGATTCTTCTGAATTGGGGTGTCAGGATTCTGCAGATATAATCCTAGCAGTGGAATTGGCTGGATCAAGAGGCAGTTCCATTTTTAGTTTTTTGAGGAAATTCCATACTATTTTCCACAGTGGCTGCACCAGCCTGCATTCCCACCAACAGTGCACTAGGGTTCCTTTTCTCCGCATCGTCGCCAGCACTTGTTTGCTGATTTGTTGATGATGGCCATTCTGACTGGTGTGAGGTGGCATCTCACTGTGGTATTAATTTGCATTTCTCTGATGTTTAGTGAAATTGAACATCTTTTCATATGCCTGTGGGCCCTCTGTATGTCCTCCTTGGAGATGTGTCTGTTCAGGTCCTTTGTCCATTCTTTAATTGGACTGTTTGTCTTCCTGGTGTTGAGTCATATAAGTTCTTTATATATTTTGGAGATCAATCCCTTGTCTGAGGTATCATTGGCAAATGTTTTCCCATACAATTGGTTCCCTTTTCATCTTGCTGATGTTTTATTTTGCTGAGCAGAAACTCTTTAGTTTGATGTAGTCCCATTGGTTTATTCTTTCCTTTATTTCCCTTGCCCTGTCCAGTACCTGTCCAATTTTCCCAATGCCGTTTATTGAAGATGCTATTTTTACTCCATTTTATGCTCCTTCCCCCTTTGTCAAATATTAGTTGACCACAGAGACCTGGGTTTATTTCTGGGATCTCTATTCTGTTCCATTGATCTGTAATGTCTGTTCTTATGCCAGTACCAGACTGTTTTGATCACTGTGGCCTTGTAATCCATTATGAACCCATCTCTGCCTCTGTCTTTCCCCACACTACCCATTTCACGTTACGAAGTGAGATCAAATGATAATTTGGTATCTGCTTTTGTTCACTTATAAACATTTTACATGTCGTGATATCCTTGTCATACTTTTTAAAATGGCTTCTCAGTTTTCTAACATAATTGTGAACCATAATTTAATCTCTGTTATTGGACACTTGCTTCTAGTTTTGTTGTTGTCCTTTAGTGTTATAAGTGCTGTCGTCGTCGTCGTCGTCGTCGTCGTCGGCAGCCGTCCGTCTCGAGAGACGATGGCGTAGCTTCCTGAGAGTCTATCTGCACCGCCGAGAATGGCTGTGCAGTCCGATTCGGGAGTGACAATCCCTGCCGCACTTGGTACAGGTGAAGGCAGATGGCTGTTGTTGCTGCTGCTGACGCTGCTTCCGCCTCGATCTTTTCTGGACCGCCTCCTCGTTGCGCGCAGCCTCCACGCGTGACGTACCTTGCCTGACCGCGAGCCTCCAGGCTAGGCGGTCGTCTGCTTGAACTTCCCATGTGTTGAGATTGATGGAGCATTGTGTCATGTCCTTTTTGCAGATGTCTTTGAACCGCAGTTTTGGGCGCCCTGTCATCCTCTTGCCTTCTGCTAGCTCGCCGTAGAGGAGGTCTTTGGGGATACGGCCTGCATCCATTCTTTTGACATGGCCGAGCCACCTGAGGCGTCTCTCGCTAAGAACTGCATGCAGACTGCTCATATTGGCTCGCTTCAGCACCTCGGTGTTGGGGACCTTATCCTGCCAGGCGACATGCAGGACGCGTCGCAGGCACCTCATGTGGAAGCTGTTGAGTTTCCTTTCGTGCCTTGCGTAGGTGGTCCACGTCTCGCTGCCATAGAGGAGAGTGCTGAGTACGCAGGCTTGGTAGATGCGCAGTCTGGTTTTCTCAGTGAGGCTGGAATTGTTCCACGCTCGCCGGTTCAGTCTGGCCATAACTGTGGCTGCCCTGGCGATTCTCCGGTTGACCTCCAAGTCGACTGACAGAGAGCTCGAGATGGTGGACCCGAGGTAAGTGAAGTCGTTGACAACCTCCAGGGTGTATCCGTCGATGGTGATGCATGGGGGAGTCCCCGTGCCTTGAGCCATAACATTCGTCTTCGTCAGGCTGATGGCTAGTCCGAACTCCTTGCATGCGTGGGAAAGGCAAGTGACTAGCTGCTGGAGTCCCTCTTCGGAGTGTGATGTCAAAGCTGCGTCGTCGGCGAAGAGCATCTCACGGATGAGCACCTCTTTGACTTTGTTCTTGGATCGTAGACGGGCCAGGTTGTAGAGCTTGCCATCGGATCTGGTGTGAATGAAGACACCCTCGCTGCAGTCCTTAAAGGCGTATTGGAGGAGCATGGAGAAGAAGATTCCGAACAGCGTAGGCGCGAGGACGCAGCCCTGCTTTACTCCGCTGCTGACTGGGAAGGCCTCAGAGGTTGCGCCGTTGTAGGACACCGTGCTGTGCATGTTGTCGTGAAAGGACATGACCACAGCAAGCAGATGCGGTGGACAGCCAATCTTCCGTAGCAAGCTGAAGTGCTGTAGTTGTTTGTAATAGCTCAACTAAATCTTTGCAGCCATCTCTGCTTGGCTGACTTAAGTGTCTTGTAAAATCTACTAAAGACTCATAATTTTCAGTGTGTGCTCCTCATCCCGAGACAGAACCTTAATTAGAACTGGCTCTCAGGCCCTCGATTCCATGTCTGTAATACTAGGTGAGCTGCTGGCGACCTCCAGGCTAAGGGCACACGGCCTGGAGTCAGTCTACCTCGGTGCAATCCCTTCTACTTAACACTTGCTGAATGTGAGTAGGTGGCAGAACTTCTGTAAACCTCAGTTTCCACAGCTGTAAAATGGGAGCAACAGTGCCTGCCTCAGAGTTGTAAGGGCTGACAAATCCATCACTTGGAATCATGTGTGTGTCTGTGTGTGTATGGGGTGTGGAGTGTGTTTGGGAGGGAGTTGAGGAGAAATTGAACGGATTGGGTACCAGAGATCAGCATGGCTTCTGCCTGCCCCAGCTGCTCCTTCCTCCACTCTTCCTCATCTTCTGGCAAATGGAACAATTTCTTGGCAATGAGGGCAGCTTTTCAAGTGGTAAGCGGGACACAGCAGGACAGACATGGCTGTGGCCTGACTGTGCCTCCCAGTTCTACCACATATTAGCTTGACCCAGACATGTGGCATCACTTCTTCCTGGTTTGCAGCCCTAGGAAGTGGACAAGGGGCACCCCTCACCTCACAGTGAGTCAGTGCGGTGATCCAGGGAGGCCATGCTTGCGTGCATAGCACCTGCCACACAATAAGCCCTCAGTGGCAGCCAGAAAAAAGTCACTTAACCTCCCTCTCAGTTTCCACATTGGTAAGATAGAATTAATGACTCTGATGAGTTATTGCCAGGATTAAATGAAGGCAAAGTGCTAGTAGCGTGGTTCTTGGCAATAGTAGGCACTTACTATTTGGCAGCTCTTGGGACTTCTGATCACTACTGGGGTTAGTATGATGACCGTGACACAAGCCAAGCTGCCCTGGTGCCACGCCTCTCATGGTCGACAGCTGGCCGTTCAGCTCGGAGTTAGGGGGCACCTTGGAGGCCACAGCTGCAGACTAAGGAACGGCCTCTGTGTTGGCCTGCAGGCTCTAACCTGGCCTATCCAACAGGGCGCAGGCCCTCTGCACTGGCTGCAAGGTTGCCGTCAGGGGAGTGACACAATTGCTTTCAGTCCATTTGTTGCTGATACGATAGGAACAGGCATTGAGGCAGCAGGTCTCAGTGGAGAATGGAGAAGGTATAGAATAGGTTGCAGGGGTGCTGTAGCTATTGCAGTGTTCTTGGGCCCAAGGCAGACCCAGAATTCTCCGTCTAGTTCCAAGGAGGAAAACGCAGGCTGGCAAATTTCATGTAGCCTGGGGAGTCACAGTGGGACTGAGTTTGAAATGATGAGGTTGCACTGTGAATTCAGTCTCAAGGCACATTATGGGCTGTAATTCTTCAAGGTGCTTGGAGACACCTTAACACCACTTAAAATTAGCCCTGTTCAAATTCTGCTTAGCACACACCATGCTCCACATTGTAAACCATTATTTTCCATTCATATCCATTCATATTTTCCATTCAAATATTCTTACAAACCCAATAATTCTGTATTCCTTTCAGAATGCCTCTTGCACTCGTTTCCTGGGAAGGCACCTTTGTTTTCTTCAATGCTCTGAAGTGTGAAGTCTACATAATTTGCTAAATGCATCATGTTTACATATGCATAAGCCAGTTCCCTCCAAATCACCATCTCCTGCCTGCACTATTGGCTGAATGCTTAAAGAAAATGAAGCTTAATTTTCTGTAAACAGCGTTCCATGGTTTCCAAATAAGCTCACGGAGACAGAGCTAAACTGAATTACTTATTGGTAACCGCCCAGACAGCGGTGGGAAGCGGTGCTGGGACGAGCCAGGTGTGTGGGGTCACTCTTGCACTCCTCAGTCACAATGTGCGAGGGCACATGGAAAGGAGATCGTAGGTGGCTGCTGGCTAGGGTCTGAGGTGTTAGCAGGGAGGCTAGAGCCCATCTGCAAGCCCACGGGCCTGGTTTCAGCCTGTGGAGTCCTGACCTCAGAGCTGCCAGGCTTTCTGGTCATCTCCCTGGGTGGAGGACTCAGCATGGTGTCCAGGGTAGAAGAATTAGGTCGTCCCTCCCCATAAGCACATCAGTCAGCATGGGGGGAGTGAGGAACATGGACCAGAATCATGTGGCCTGGCTTTAAATGCCACATTTGACATTTAAATGGTATTTCAAATGGAGGCGAGAACGGGCAAGGTCCCTAACCTGCCCAGGTGTTCTCCAATGCGGGTGAAGCGCAGGTAACAGGATCCACCCACCCCAGGCCTCCTGAGGCTTCACTGAGACAATGTTCGTCTCTACATAATTAGCTTCACAGAGTCAGAGTCGGTGGCATGTTTTTCTTCCTGCCTCCGCCCCCACCCAGGGCCACTCTTCTCCTGGCTGGAAGTTATTTGTCTCGGTGCTGATGATAACTCACCCTCTCAGTCCCCAAGGCACACCGGCCGCTTTCTTACTCGACCTGTAAGAACGGGCACTTGTCATGCCCATTCTTTGTGCTTTTATGTGTTTTCACTTAGCTCGAAGTATTCCTATTACTTTGTGTCTCTGCAAACATGGATCAACGACCGCTGGCTTCTAGCCAGCCACTGCCGGGAGCTGGGGGTGGGTGCAGGCATGGCCGCTGCAGTCCTGCTGCCCTGGCTTTCCGAGTCCAGAGGGATGACAGTTGTGATGGAGCATAGACAAGCGGGACTGCAAGCAGAGGGCCGGGACACCCCTGGGAGGGGCCATCGAGTCTTCCTTGGGAGGTGGTGAGAGGGTCGCACAGATGAACCCGCTGAGCGGAGCCCTGGGTCTCCAGCAAAGAGCATTCTGGAAGGGCAGTCAGCTCAGGTCTTCCTCATTAAAATTCCACCAACTCAGTGGAAGGGAAACGTTCTCCTTTTACAAATGAGGAGAAAGGAGTCTGAGCCCCAGGTCAGGGCTGGGTCCCAATCATCTCTGCACCCGGTGTCTGGCTCAGGGGGGGCTGGGATTGGATTTAGGCCTGCCCGAGGGCACGGGGCAGGGCAGAGAACGGCATAGAGACTGTGTTAATTTAAAACAAACCAACCATGTTTAGGTATTATTTATCCCTTTGGGTTAGAAAGCAAAATGTTCGCCTGTGCTGTTGGAACTGCTGGGTGGTGCACACTGCCTTGAGTTACACTGCCAGCGGGGCCCCCGAGGTCTTACGCTGCGGCTTCTCCACCTTAGGCTGCCTGCGCCGCGGGCAGTCACTCATCCTGCAACTGTAGATTCACTCAGCAAACCTCCACGGGCCACCCGTGTGGCTGTGGGCCTTGAGTCTGTGCTGAGGAGACAGTTGAGTGAGTCACACATTCAGGGAGCACATGGCTTAGTGGGAGACAGACAGGGACATGCTTAAATTTATACATTCACTTTACAACAAAAACGTATTAGGAGTACAAGCTTCCTCCCTCCCATTCTTGTCCATCATCCGTTCTGCTCCCACCTCCTGCAAAACAGAAGCCCCCGTTCCCAGTTTCCTGTGTGTCCTCGAAGAGGTTCTGGATGCACTAGACTCTGGTCTCCCACTCCCTCCTTCACACAGGTAGTAGCACGTGATACATTCTGTTCTGCATTTTGCTTTTTTTACTTAATACTATCTTGGAGATCCTTGCACAGCATGGAAGTAGCTGTAGAGTTTTCCATTGTGTAGATGCATTCTAATTGATTTAACCATGGGCATCGGAATTATCGTCAGCGTTTTGCTATTTCAAGTAACAGACTTTTATGTGTGTTACTTCAAATGTGTGTGTGTGCATTTTCCTAGATTATAGTCACAAAGTATTACTTGGAGCCAAAATATCTAACGATTTTTCTGAATCTCTTTGCTATTGTTATGTCTCTTTCAATCTTTATGGAGTTAGGTTTTCTCTGTGACCCACTCTGGAAAAGTCTAAGAGGTGAATTTTAAACCATTTAGATTTATTGATGTAAAGAATTATATTTGGTCCTATCAGCTCAATTATTTTTGTTGTTTTCCCCCACTGCATTCTCCTTGTGTGTGTGTGTGTGTGTGTGTGTGTGTGTGTGTGTGTGTAATCATATTCAGGGATGCTATCACTTTAAACAGTGCTAAAATAAATACGATTCTTCTCTTTTCCCTCCTTCTTTTTCCATTTCCCCCCCATCTTCTGTCAGTTAAAAAGTTAATATAATTACCATCTTAGGGTTTACCTTTGTTTTATAAGATACACTAATTCTTCTATGATTGATTTGTCATCTTTTGATGCTATTACATAACTCTCACTCTCCTATACATAAGGCAGCCGGCAGACTTGCCCTAACTGCATCTTCTTCCCTTCCCCTCCTTTACCTTTTCTCATAGTATCATTTCTTCCTTGTCAGAAAATGCGTTATTTGCATTCTTATCTGTCACCTTAATCGCCACGTTTGTTCATTCATAAATAAATGTATTTATCTCCATAGTGGGCTGCAGTGAAGGGCTCATGGGAACAATATTGCCTGAGTCCTTGTGTGTTCAAACTGGTAACTCAGGTGGATACAGAAGCCGAGGTTCAACTTCTTTTTTTGGCTATCTTATTACAGATATTGCTCCCCTGGGTTCTGATTTTGAATATTGCTGTTTTGAAATCCAAGAGCAGCCCTGTTTCTTTTTATCACTCATAAGTTACATGGCTATTTTTTCTACTACTCTATCAATATTTATTTTTAAAATTTAGTAACTTCATTAGGATAGATCTTAGTCTGGGCCATTCCTAGCTAATGCGGTGCCTTCTCAGTATGTTGATTCAACTCTTCTTTTATTTCAGAAGTGATTTGATGAATTGTATTTTAAATATATGTCCTGTTCAGTTGTTTCCTTCAGAGGCTTCAATTAGGCACATGCAGGCTCCCCTTTGCCTTCGCTGTAGCTGTCACCTACTTTCATGCTTTGTAATTCCTGCTTTGGTTCCTCCTCATGTCGCTCACACTTCCCGTTTCTAGCATCCGTCTGTCTTCCTGAGTTTCCGCAGTATCTGGTTTTTTTTGTGTTTTTTTCTAATTTGGCTTCATTTTAATGATGATTTTGAGAGGGTGTGTTTTTTTTTTTTTTTAACTTCTTTCTTGGGATCTAAATACTCACAAGCAATCTCCTCTATTGTCTGTTCATCCCTTCTCTGAGTTCTTACATTTTAATTCATGCTGTTATAACTGGTCTACGTTTTCACCTTTTCCATTTTTCTGCTGAGTGTTCTGTGGTAAGTTTTGCTGTTTTCCACAATATTTTCATACAAACACACACACACACACACACACACACACACACACGTGCATGCACATAGATCTGTATATACATATGTGTCTTAATATGCCAGCATCCTTTTAAAAACATTGTTATTGGATGAAGGTAGACTTTACCAGCCCATTTGAAAGGAAGCCCTGTGGATGAAAGGGGAGGAACCCTCCTATGTCTGTGGACTTCACAAGCCTGAAGCACTTTGCTCTAGTGCATCACCAGTGACAGACGGCTTCCTGCCCAAATGGCTGCTCCACGTTGTCCATCTTTTCTGTTTCTTGGAAACAATCAGGCCCAAGAGGGAAGCTCTGTGGGACAGATCTCTCAGCATGGACCATTCTAGGCTGATTAACCCTGGCTAACACTGTGCCTTCTCAATATGTCAGTTCAGCTCCCAAATGTACAAGAGTAGTGTTTCTAGAAATAGAAATAACAACAATAGCTACTATTTCATCAGGCCCGAGATGGTTTCTCGCACCAACTTTGCTCAACCCAGTTCTCTTGCTGCACTGAAGCTGTACTTTGGAGTGGCCTCTTGCTTTAGGAAGAACAATTTTGTAGGCATTTTCTCAGACCTGCTGCCCCCTGGCCACTTTGCTTTTTTCCTTCTTTCTTGTTGATTTTTCTTCCTGCACAGCCTCTGCTTGTTCTGCGTAGTCCTTTCTCCCAGGCCCCTTAGTTCCTTCCTGCTGAACAGAAAATGTTGATCTATCACATCAGGAGGTGCCCTTTGCCTATCAGAAACATTGTTACTATTTTTAACTTTTTATGTATTGTTGAAATACAGCTTTCTTCTACAGGTTTTATTGAAAATGGGATTTGTGGGGGTTTTTTTGTTTACATTGTTGGTTGTATATGAAAGGGAAGATGGGCCTTGCTAGCTACGTCATTCTGCCTTGTTAGAGACTAGATGTCCAAACAGGAAGTTTTGATCAAATATGGTAGTGTTTCTAGAAACAGAAATAATATTAACTACTGTTTCATCCTTGTGTCAGTCACAAGGTTCTCTTGAGTCCAGAGCATCCTCTGAAGCTTGGATGTCATCTTCACGCCCTAAGGCTCCCAGGGTAGAGACATTTAGAGTGAGTTACATGACCTGAGGCTGAGAGTATAGTGAGTCCAGCCCAGAACCTGACAGCGTTTGGAATAGCTTGAGATACCCGTGTGGTTTCAGAAGGCAGTTCCTCCTCAGATCCTGCTTTATGTATCCTGATCTTCCATTAGTTTACTGTGCCTCCTCCTGGAAGCCTTCTGTGACTGTCTTCAGCCACTTGAGCTCATGCATTAACAAAAGGCAAACTGACTTGCAGGTCTTCCTCTCTGCAGGGAGAGGTCCCAGGCAGGGGTCACCCTTCAGCAGCCCAGCCCCTTTCCCGGGCTCTGCCCACCGCTGGTGTTCTCTGGCCGGCTGAAGCTGTATCCCACACCTCGTCCTGAAGCACCTGCCCATGCTACTCTGCGGTGAGAAAAGCAGTAGTCATGGCTCTAGTTTAGTCTTTTATGTTGAGACTCTAACAGGTCTGGTTGGCCATGAACTGCTTCAATGAAACTGCTGTTTTCTCTGCTCATCTATTCTAGGTTCCCCCCTGCTTGGGAGACACAATTAAAGCCAGAGAGGGTGTTTCTAACCAGTATTTCACATATTCAGTAATTTTTTTTTACTCTCGAGTGTTAGAGAAGCTGTGGATTTTATCACGTGCTTTACTAGCTTATTTCACCCAGCTAACCCCCCGCTCTGGGTTCCTCGGGGGAAACGTAAGTGTCACTACAGTGACGCCCACTTAAGGACGCTGTGCCAGCTCCAAACACGGTTCTCTTCGCAGATGAAGGATTATCGTTAGAATCAAGGGAAACATGAAAGTCTTCTCAGATCGGGTTACTAAGAATGGTCTGAGTGGGTTTAACCAGGAAATGTATGCATCTTGGCTGCAGGCTGCACTGTTAATTAGTTTAACTCATCTTCCTCCAAGTTGATATTTCAGTATTTCAAGCTCTTTCAAAGGCTGCTTTTTAAGAGGGACTTGATCAGCAAGCTCCTGACTAAAGGGGCCCTAATTCCTTTGCCACGTCGCGCCAGGTTTTACACAAAATGATGCCTTCTCTAAGGATAAGAGAACATGCGTACAGGCTGATGTCTTAGGCACTGAAAAGTAAAAACTGGAATTACACAAAGCAACAATTGAATGTGAGCCCTTGTAACCTGGCTCAAACCTCTGTGACGTGGCCTGTGCTGGAGATGGAGCGTCCCCTCACAGGTGCTTTAAACACTCCCTGCAGGAAGCCTTGATGTGTTGCTGGCACTCACACTGCTCAGTTTGTTGCCCATTCGCCTCTGGAGGAAGTGCCGCCGCCCCTGGAGCTCCTCAGAGGAGAAGGTGCTGGTGGCTGCCTGTGGCTGTTTGAAAGCTTAATCTTCACAATAAATCCTCACCACCACACGAGGTTGATACTGTCATTGTCGCCATTTTACAGATGGGCAAACAGAGGCTTAGGGAAGAGTAGCGACTTACGTGAAAAACAGTCACTTGCACACTTGAGAGGTGTTCAGACCCACAAGTCTGAGCTCCTGGCTGCAGCCTGGCTGTGCTGGGGAAGCGGTGTGGTCCCAGCCCCACACTGGGTGGAAGTGCAGGTGAGGCACCTGGGGTTGTGCTGTGCGTGCAGGTCAGTGAGCTCAACAGTAGGAGACGCGTTTAAATGTCAATTTTGCCATTTACTGTTTGTCGACCTTGCAGATGTCGCCTAACCTTCTCTGATAACACACCAGGAGAACCGTATCTTACTGGCTAGCTTCAGGCGGCCGCGTCATGTGAATGCCACATCTGGAGTCCCACACTTCTCCGTTTAGTTGGTCACCATGCTGCCCACAAACACAAGTACCACAGCTAGTGAGCGCTGAGCGCTTCAGTCCATTCTGCCCACCCCTCCCCCCGTTAATGCTGTGAGCTAGTTCTGTGATCAGCCTCGTTCTGCAGGGGCGGGAACTGGAAACGGGAAAAGTTGCCTGTCCAGTCTCAGCGAGGATGGCAGAGCTGGCTCTGGAGCTCAGCTCTTTCTCCAGAGCCCAGGCACTCTCCACTGCCGCCCCAGCATCCCTTTAAAGCAGAGCGACTCTGGTTGTGGCACATGGAACTGTGCTCAGCAGAACCCACCCTTACCTGTTGGAGTTCCAGTTTGTAAGAGCCCATGTTCCTCATGGAATTGCAGCCTGGCTCATGCTCTCCTTCAAGCTCCTGGGGAGCGCGGCACCCTCTCTCGGTGTCCCTGAATGCGTCCCCAACATGGAGGCACTTGCTGGGTGCGAGATACTCCTGCTGGGAGGAGAAGCCCACCTGTGCCCAAAAGCCACCAGCAGCATGAGCACGCAGGAGGCTGCCCCTGGGCCGGGCGGCTCAGGAAGGCATCCTTGTGTGGGCTCCAGTTCAGGCTCTGCCCAGCACTAGCCTCTGCCTGAAGAAGGCTCAGCGGCCTTTTGCAGGAGACGCTCACTGCCAGTGCTCTAAGTGCGCTGACCCTGTGCTGCTCTGATTGAATAATTAGCACGACAGCAGCCAGGAGGCTGGAGGAGAGGGCGGGCCTGCTCCTTAACTACCTTTGGAGGCTTGAAAGGTTCAATTAAATTTTGCTTGTTTTCCTGGTGGCTTTTGCCAAAGCCCTGAGCTAAGCATTAGAGAGGCTAGGGTGGGAGAGGGAGGGAGGCCCGTGTGACAGGTGGCACGTGTCTCCATCGGCTTTTTAGCTGAAGCTTCCATGAGCTACAAGAACATACCAGTGGCTGGCTCCCTGGCAGAGGTTTACGGACACCTTACAATGCCTGCATGTCAGACAGGCCATTTTCGAACATCCTCAGCTGGGTGTTCTAATGCGGCTTCACTTGGGGCTTGTAGAGCAGACACGCACACTTGCTCTCACTTCATTAGACGTAATACGGCAGCTTTGAGTGCATTTCTGTACTGTCCCTCCTTCCACGTTTTTTATCTCCTCTGATTGGTTCCTTGTTTTCCCCATTTCTGTCTAATCAGTCATCCCCCAAAGTCATCAGAGACCAGCCCCAAACCCCGGCTGTTGCCCTTGGACACTCTTCAAAGCAGCTGGGTTTCCTAGCTCCTGCTTCGCCCCTTCCGAACGGAAGTTGGGGTGATGGAGGCTCCCGGGGCACCGAGCCAGGCTATTTACTCATTCAGTTGATAAGTGACCCTCTCTGTGCATCAGTAGCTAAAACACAGGCTGCCTGTCCTCCCCACGAGCAAGGCTCATAGGTCAGCAGCCCTCCCTCCCTCTCCTAACCCCTTGGGGCGCCGTGGCCCTGTTTGCAGCAACTAACAGGTTCCTTCCCTGGTGGTGGCAACAGTGCGTCCTTCTTCCTCCCTCCAGTCGGTCCCTCAGGAGGATGTCCTCTGGGCTCTGATTGCTCCCTGCATTCAAGTCCAGTCTTGGAGGGGACAGGGTGCCCAGGTGGAAAAGTGGTCACATTTTCTTCCCAGGGCTACCTATATACCTTCCCTGGGCCTGCTTATTGCCCCTTGTCCCTCTTTCCAGGGCAGGAAGTGTCCACCAGGAAATGCCTGCCCTGTGCTCTGCTGGGGTGGGAGCTGCCTCTGCATATTTTGGAGTCATGTGCCCTGGACTCCACGTTTCCCTGAGGAAGTCCCAGTGCTGCCCTGTGGTCCAGGCTCTGGGAGCGGCAGGCTGTATGCGGGCCTTCGGGGGACCATGGCTCTCACAAAATGCTAGTGAAGGCAGGAGCCGACCTGCTGCTCCCATTGGTCCTCTAACGCTCAGCTGGCTGCCTCGCCTGGGTCACTGGCAGAACTTCTTCACATGGCAGGGCCTGAGGCTTTTGTTTTTCCGGACCCAGGGTACGGACCCGGACCCAAACCCAGACCTACTGTCTAATTGCTTCTGTTCGCACTGCCTCCCCACACGCCCAGTCTATGCAGGAGGACACTGTAGCAACCAGGGCCAGCCCAGCAACTGACAGCCTGGTCCACATCCATCTCTGCCACGTGATAGCGATGGGACTTGGGGAGTTGCATGTGTTCTCTCAATACAGATATTTTGAACAACTGCTTTGTATCCATCCTGATGTGAGTGCTGAGAATACAGGTGCGGGGAGCCAGGCCAGCCCCTCCCACGGCAGAGCTTTTCCACTTGGGAGGGGCAGGCGGACTCAGCAGCCTGACTCTCTCGGACTTCCATCCCGTCTACAAAATAAGTAAAGGCGGGAGGTTATTCTTGACGTCACAAGCACCTCCTCAGATTTAGGAAAAGCATGACAGTAAAGTTCTAGCCCATTATGCAGACGGCTGAGATACAGGAAGAGGGACGTCAGTTTATGTTATAGAGTCTCTGATACAGGCCAGCAGCTGTGAGCTGTGTTTTACTGCTCGACCTTCTCCCATGTCATCATGCTATGAGCTAAGCTCTGCAGACGGCCACATTAAAGCTTACAAAAGGCAACGCGAGGGTCATTATAGTCAGCAAGTGGCATCAGGGCATTCTTCATGCCGGAGCCAACCACGTAAGAGGCTGGGCCCCAGGGGCGGACAAGCCAGGACATGCTTTATGTTGTGTGATCTGCACGGGAGACAGGCACGGGCGAGGAGTCAGGTGCCGGGGTGAGGCATGCAGCCACGGAGCAAGACACTGGAAGCCTTTGAAAGGGAAGACTCACCCAGTGGGAGGGTTAGGGAAAGTCCTCTATGAGGGAGTACCTTTAAAGCAGGGATCTGATGGAGAGATTGGCATTAGCCAGACAGAGAGGAGAGCTCCAGGCGGAACAGCATTTGGGAAGGACAGGGCGGAGCAGGAGGCCCAGGAGGAGAGGACAGACGGCAGGTGGCAGGGCCACTGTGTGGATCCCACAGTCACACGTGGAGTGTGGACTTGTCTGCAGAGTGAATGGGAGCCTCTGAAGCAGCTCAGTGGGGACGGGACTTGATCAGGTGCCCATTTTGCACAGATTGCTTGGCTATGGATGGGAAGGGAATATGGGGAGTGAGGACAGGAGACCCTGGTGTTGGTGGGAAGGGGTGATGGTGACAGGGACTGGCAGTGGAGACATCAAGAAGCAGGGAGTTTTGTAGGGATCCAGGGCGGTCCCCAGGCGGTTGCCCTGAGGATGAGCACCTGCTGGGCCACTCTGATGACAGGGGGCCAGTGGGGAGGCAGAGGTCGGAGGTCAGTGGATCTCAGGGTGGCCATGTTGGAGCAGACTGAGGCCTTGTAAGAAAGATGGGGAGGGGCCTACAGAGGCAAGCAGGCAGATGTGAGATGCTAAGGAACAGGATGCTGGTCAGACGGTGAGTAAAAGCTGGGCACGGGGGAAGGGCCTGGCAGGAAGTGGGGGACCCGGGAGGCCTGGCGGGAAGGGGACCAGGTCTGAACCAGGTCCTCTCCCAGGGTAGCCTTACCTTTGCCTCTGAGGAGCCCCTGCTTCTCTCCGCAGGAGGTGTGGGGACTGTCAGAGGCCCCTCCTGAGAGCACAGGGATTGGCCGCCGCAGGGCAGAGTGGGAGCAGGGCAGGTGGGCCTGGCTTCGTGGTTTTCTCCCCGGGAAGGAATTGGGGGTGCGGGGTGGGCCCTGTGGTCCCCTTTGTGAGAGCAGCCATCCTCAGTCCCTGCCCATGCAGGGGCTGTGATAGGCACCTTAAAAGGCCAGCATTTCCTCCCCTTGTGTTGTGGCTAAATGCCCAGTGGGAACACGCTGTCTCTACTTCCTGCTCTAGGTGTGTGTGTCTAGCTCCAGGCAGCCTGTGCCTGACTCGCTCCTCCTGGGGACCTTCCGTTGGGGACACGTTGAGGGAACAGGACCCTGAAACTGAGGGCGCCCACCTCCGTTCTGGCTGCAGGCCCCTCCGACGCAAGCCGGGGGCACCCGTGCATGCCCTTGTGCCCGGGGGACAGACCTGCCCTTTCAGGACTGCAGTGCCGCGCACTCTGGGAAGCCCGGGGGAGTCAGCAGCCTCCTACAGCCACAGGTCACCTGCACACCTGTCCGGCCTTTGCTAAGTTACCCTGTATGGTGGCATACCGGGTGCTCGAGGGGGCATGCCATGAACTCGGCATTTTCAAACGTGAGGTTGGTTATGGAGTTCACATCCCGTTCCCTTGGAACAAGAGACCACATCCTCTCCTGTTTGGAGCTGCGTAGCATCTGAAAAGTCAGAAGAGTGGGTGCTGTCTCCCCCAGAGGTTCTGCAGTGAGCTTGCTAGTGTCGGCCTACACCCGAGGCCGGGCTGGCACCCAAGCAAAGCCATGAGCCGCAGCGTCAGACAGGATTCCTTCCCCTCCTACCTGTGCACATGGCTGAGGGCGAGATGCTGGTTCCTGGCTTGAGCAGGCTTGTGACCTGCCCAGCCCATCTTTAAAGACTGATGGGGCGTGAGGGTATTGTGGTGAACCTCCAAAAGTGTGAAACCCCCAAGGGAGAGCTCACTTCATCCAGTGCTGTCCAGCACAGTGTTATCTGTTCTACACCACATGGGGTCACTACAACGTGTGTGTGACCGTGGCACACTTGGAATGCAGTAGGTGCAACACAGGAACTAAATTTTAGTTTCAATTTAATTAACTTGAACGTAAATAGCCACATATGGCTAGTGGCAACTGTACTGGCTAGCACAAGAATCCATCTTCAGCCCTGGCTGCTGTGGCTCAGTGGATTGAGTGTCAGCCTGCGAGCCAAGTGTCACTGGTTCGATTCCCCATCAGCACATGACTAGGTTGCACGTCAGGTCCCCAGTTGGGGGCGTGAGCAAGAGGCAACCACACAGTGATGTTTCTTTCCCTCTCTTTCTCCTTTCCCCTCTCTCTGAAAATAAATAAACAAACAAGTTATTTTTTTAAAAAAGAATCCATCTTCACCTAAATCCTATGTGGCCAAAGCCAGTTTTGTTTAGGTGCCTTTGGCTTACTGAATGCTGTGATGTTTGCTCTAAGTTTCCCTATAAATGCTCAATTTAAAAACAAAAATAATAGTAGTGTTAATAAAAATCACAGGTGGCACACGCTGAGTGACTGTCACATACCATGTGCCTTGTTAAGCAATTTGCATACCTTGTCTCATTTACTTACGTAACGCTGTCCTGAGTTTACAGATGAGGAGACCGAGTCACTGAGTCACCCAGCCAGTCACAGTCACCCAGCGGGCCTGCACTCCAGGCAGCGTGGGTGGGCCCAGAGCTGTTACACCTGCCGCCCGTCAAGTGGGCTCTGGGTGCCATTTCCTGGCTGGTGTTTTAAGACGTAGTCATGTCCTGGTTGCAGAAAACAAGGCTCGCCTTGAGGCCAATAACAGCTTGGGTCTGAACAGTGCCACACAGTCACTCCACGCTTTGTGGAGTCTGGCTCTGGGTCCTGGCTGGAGGAAGGCAGCAGGTATAATGAGGGGGCTGAGCCTGTGAAGCTGCAGCCTGGGTCTGCTTACCGGCCTTCAAACAGAGGGTTGGAGAGGTCTCAGACTGTAAGAATGAGGAGAGGATCAGATGATACCATTTTCTTCTGGAGAGGATGATGCATCCTGTCCTTTGAGAGGCAAATGGGGCTAACAGCTCAGTCAGTGAGAGCCTGTGCGCACTGAAGGCTGGACTGCAGCTTGGCCCGCGCCATCCCACAGAGAGCCTGGGTGTCTGCTGGGGCCGCCCCGCACTGGTAGATTCCAGCTTTGACCTATGTCCCGGCAGCACCAGGAGACACTCAGAGCTTGGATCTGTGTCATAACATTGTTTTGCTTGGCTTCTTCACAGCCTGCCTCCTGTAGCTTTGGAATTGGGGGAAAATGACAACGGGAGGGTTCACTTCTTTGTCCCTTCTTCCTTATTGGGATTTGGGCCCCCCAGGTCTCTGATTCCTGTCCCCGGTGCTATGAGTCACTGAATCCATTGCTGTTTTTTCTGCATCTTGGTGGCAGCTCACTGACTGGGCCCTCTGTCAAGATTCTCAGCACCTAGAATTTGGGTAAAATTAGGGAGCTAGGGAGCTCTGCCCCTTCACTGCACCATGGTCTCTCCTTCGGGATTTCTTCCCACAAGTTTTATCTTAGCGCTCCATGAGACCTTCCAGTAGCCTGCGCCCCTCCCTACCCACCCATCCACCCATCCATCCAGACTTCCTTCTTGTTCTCAGAAGTATTCCTTGGTCCCAGTTACTCTGTCCTACCTAAAACATGAGCTGATAGTTCCAGATGGGCTGCAAATAGAAGGGACTTCTTCCATGGAGAAGGCATCCATGTGTCTACGGGGAAGAGAAGTCAGTCTGTCAAGAGGCTAACAAACAACCCACATCCACAAACCCAAACCTTGGACTAAAACAAAATGGAGAGTCTGCTACTCCTGGGACTACCTGGTGTCCCAGGCAGACTCTCCACAGAGCATTAGCTGTTCCTGGGCGTTCCTTGTATGAGTTTAGTGGACAATGTAACCTCCTCTGGCAGACTGCAAGAGCAGGTTCTGTGGGGTTAGCAGGAGGAATTTGAGACGGTCTCTGAGGTTGGAACACAGTGGCGCGCCAAAGACAGCTTGCTCCCCCAGCTCAGAGGCAGCCGAGTTCCGTTCCAAAGGGCGGCCCACCCTGGAGTCCAGGTTGTCATATGCCTTTGGGGTTTATCAGAGGGGAGGACAGAGTTACTGTGTGGCTGGAGGGAGGCTGGTCTGGGCAAGGCTTGGTCGGTGGCAGCCCACGGGGAGGGCACAGAGCTAACGGGAAGAGAACGCCCATGGCTCACTGCTCCTTGCCTTTGCTCTTCTCCAGCCTGCACGGACAAGGAGCTGAGGAACCTCGCTTCTCGGCTGAAAGACTGGTTTGGAGCCCTCCACGAGGACGCCAACAGGGTCATCAAGCCCACCAGCCCCGACTCGGCCCCAGGCAGTAAGACCATTTCACGCTTGCGCACTTGTTTCGTTTGAGGCACCCCCTTCCCTCAGTGATCAGCCTGCTGAGTTAGCAACAGCATTTCAGGGTGAACAAGGAGACACTGCATTAGATATACATGCTGACTTAAAATATGTTCCACTTTCAGAAATATTAAAATATAGAAGAGGGGAAAATGACTTAGCATTAAGACACTACAACAACTAACATATATATTTTGAATCCGTGGTTAGGAGTCCGCGTATGCGAAGGACCAAGTTAAGTTCCATGCAGATTTTCAACTGTGAGGGTTAGTGCCCTAACCCCTCAGTGTTCGAGAGTCAACTGTATGTATTTTTAAAGTGTGGATGCAAAATTATGTTTAGTAGAGAGATTTTGGGGGCTACATTAAATATATACAAAAATACAAAAAATGTGTTAAAAATCTATAAACATCATTAGAAATTTTTTTTATTAATTTTAAAGAGAGACAAAGACAGAGACATTGGTTTGTTGTTCTGCTTGGTTATACATTAAATGGTCGATTCTTTATGTGCTCTGAGCAGGGACTTACCATGCAACCTTGGTGTATCAGGATGATGCTGTAACCAACTGAGCTACCTGGCCAGGGTGTTAAACCCACCATTTTAGCAACTGTTAAGAATGTTGTAGTATATATTTCTTTTTCCTCATCATACGGAAAAAAAAAAAAAAGTATGTGTCTATCACACTATTCAGACTGTTTTATGACCTCATTTGATCATTTAGCGATATACCGTTGCTGTCTTTCTATGCCACTGAGTAGTATTTTGCTTTGTAATAGCTACACAGAAGCCCAGTTTATGGATATAATATAATTGATATAAGTAGTCCTTTATTTTTAGAGCCCTGAAGCTGTTCCTTACGTTCAGCTATTATAAACAAGATTGTAGCAAA
The DNA here is from genome assembly GCF_987537825.1 of Furipterus horrens. Taxonomy (NCBI): domain Eukaryota; kingdom Metazoa; phylum Chordata; class Mammalia; order Chiroptera; family Furipteridae; genus Furipterus; species Furipterus horrens. The sequence goes on from NW_028327180.1 coordinate 76,648,730, forward strand.
TGTCTTTGACAGTCTTGCCTCATGAACATTAGTCCAACTGCATTTCATTTACCACAGGAGTCCCCAGACAAGCGTCCCTCACCCTGTCATGCCCAGAGCCTCTAATTGAAGAGAAAGCTCGGAATAGATCCCCGTACTTGTGCTTTGATGGAGTCTTTCGATGTTTTTGTCTCACCAGTGGTGGGGGGTGGGCTTCTCCACACTGTGGCCACTCAGCACAGAGTGGTTTAGCTGACAACAGTTATTCAAGTTCAACAGTTATTCAAGTTCATGGAGTTCTGTAACTGCTGAGATCTAGAGTTTAACCAGCATCAGGTCTTCAGCCAAAATAAGAATGATCCCCTTAATTCCTGGTTATTCTTTGCTGCTCGGAGCCATAAATACTAGTAGGGGACACTGATACAGAGGACGATTCCTTCACTGGTTTGGATCTCCTACCTTAAGGGAAGATCATGTTTGCCTGGGTTTGAATCCCAGCCCCACAATTGTATGACTTTGAGCAAGTAACTTAAGCCTTGAGCTTTTCATCTGGAAAGTGGAGAGGATACAGCATCATTTCATAGGACTGGTACAGGGATTCCGTGAGATAATTAAGTACAGAGTGCCTTAAGACAGACAACAGTGAACCTTTATCATCATTTTTTCTGGGAAAATGAAACCAGTCCCAAAAATCCAGACTGTGGAATAACCTGACCGAATGGAAGCCGAACTCTAGACCTGGGCTGCGCCCTCTCCGGGGTCTGGCTGCACAGACTCAGTGTTCCGGGCGTTGTTATTCCAGTGTGTCCCATCTCCATTGTGGCAGCAAGTAATTCTTTAAGAAAACTGCCTCTCCCTGCACCCAGGCAAATGAGGAAGAAACGTCGTCTGAGCCAGTTTGGGGTCCATATTCTGTCCCTCCTGAGGAGATGACAGCAAAGCAGCCTAGGAGCCAGGCAGGAGTCCGCTGTATCCCCTGCCTGTCCAGGCTGCCTGGGTCTCCAGCCCTTCAGGATGTAATCTGTGCCTCTGGCTTGAGCCACACAGCTGTGGTTTACTGCCATCCTTTTACAATAGTTTTTGTTTTAGTTTTTCAAGTAGTGTTTTTTCCTAAATATCAAAGCCTAGTTTGCAGCATTAGCAGCTGGTCCTCTTACTCACTGTGCTCTTCCTTTCAGGCATAATACCCTGGCTTAAGCAAGTCTAGTAAATGAAAACCCATACCTACGTTAAGGATAAATTAGCACCAGGGATTTGCTCCCATCAAACACACTTTCCTTGAGTGCTGACTTGTGTGTTTATGCATTTTTAATTGTTTCATTTAAACCCCCACCACCAACACACCTCAGCACAATGCCACTGAGGGTACCTTTGGAGTGGAACGGCCTCAGGAGAGAGGTGGTGGGGACCGGCCCGGGGCCGCCTCCGGGGCAGGGACAGCCAGGTGTGGTGGCAGCTGACATGTGCCTTTCCCTCGACAGGGTTTGACACCAGCATCCTGCCCATCTGCAAGGACTCCCTGGGCTGGATGTTCAACAAGCTGGACATGAACTACGACCTTCTGCTGGACCACTCAGAGATCAACGCCATCTACCTGGATAAGTACGAGCCCTGCATCAAGCCGCTCTTCAACTCTTGCGACTCCTTCAAGGACGGCAAGCTCTCTAACAATGAGTGGTGCTACTGCTTCCAGAAGCCTGGAGGTAAGGAGGGAGGGAGGCGGGGTCCCGAGCCGGGGCAGCCATGCGGGGCAGGATGCATACTTGGGCGGAGAGGGCGCAGCAGGAGGACTCAGCCAGAATGAAGCCTTGCCCCACTGACAGCAAGCCCAAAGGTTCCTTCTCTTATTTTCTTTCTGTTCTTCACATGGTATACTGGAAACCCAACAGCACAATCTAGGAGCCCATAATTTCAGTCTTCCTTTGGGAAAATCTCTCAACTATATTGTGCATCAGCCTCTTCACCTGTAAAGTGGGTGAAGGAACCTTCACTATGCAATTCCCAAGACCACTGTGAGAAATACCGTGCAAACGTAAAGTGTCGCGATTCCCATTGGCACACAGATGCTCCATGTTCCCCTCAGAGAAAGCCACTTGTCAGCTCCTGGTATCAGTCGGACTGTCCTAAGCGTCTCAGACGAGGATATTTGGTTATAAAGAAACCCCCGCTAACCGAAGGCAGAAAGGCAAAGCTGTGAGGAGTATGTGGGAACACACTGTCGGAGAGGGAGCCTGCCCTCGCGCAGACTCTCAGGGTCCAAGCAGGAGCTCTGAGGCTCCCTGAGGGGTCTCGGGGTCTGGCTTACTTCTGTCTCAGCTTCCTGGCGGTGTGCCCACGTGTGCTGGGCCACAGCTCACAGGACCAGAGGAGACCAGCTTCCAGTCCCCAGCCCCAGAAAACCCTGGTCAGGTCTCCAGAATACACACTATAAGCAAGGCCATCAGAAGCACCCCCAGGAAAGGAAGAAAGGCACTAACGTCAAAGCAGTTAAACTGTGGGTGTGCGCAGTCCGCCAGGATGCAGCCGGCAGGAAGCACGGGCAGGCATCCCTGAAGGGCCCTCAGTGAACTGTGTGTTTGCAGGATTAAGATACATTCCGAAGAGCAGAATTACTAGTCAAAAGGGCATGTGCACTTTTAAGTTTGAGCAGTGTTTCCAATTTGCCCTCCAAAGGGGCTGTAACAGTTTTTACTCTCATGAAAAAGATAAATACCTATTTTTCTATGGTCTTGCCAGACTCTGTGATAATTTTCAAATTGAGGGACAAGAAATTATATTGCCTTCTAGGCTTTATTTCAGTTCTCTTACACGGCTTGGGTTGAACATCTTGATGTTTGTCTGAAGCACTCTTGAGTTTACTTTTCCTTGAAATGTCTAGGATTTTTTTTTTTTCTGTTAGGTTCTTGTGGTTTTTTGTTCTTAATAGGAATTTTCTCTAAGGATATTAGGACTGTTCTAGTTATATGTATTGTAACTTTTCCCCCTCAACTTTGTATTTTTGCTAGGGAGAAATTTTAAGGTAGATTTCTCCAGCTTTTATTTTATGGCCACTTAAAATCCATAAAGCTTACATTATTAAGCTTAGAAAGGTTTTTCCCACTTTAAGATGGTAAAGCAGTTCTCTTGTGTGTTTTCTTCACTACCTTTTGGGATTCTTTTTGTGTGCGTTTGTTGAAGTCTTATATCACTTTAGATTTTTCTGGTGTCCAGTCCAGTGGGATGCAGCCCCTGCTCCCGCCCCTGAGACGGTTGTGCAGTTGCTCTTCTGACAGTTATTGATGAACCCCTCTTTCTGCCTCCAATCTGAAATGCTTCCTCTATCATATATAAAATTCCCACATGCATATCTGTCTATTCCTGGGTATTCTGCCCTATTAATTGAATTATTCATAAGTCAGTTGTAAATTATTTATAGTTGTTTTACAATGTTTTAATATCTAGTGGAGCTAACCTCCCCTGCCATTAATCTTTTTCCAGAATGTTCCTGGATATTCTTATATATTATAACTTTTTGGGCTTTTGGGCTTCAGAATCAACTTACTCAAAATTAAAAATTCTCATTGGTTTCTTTTTTAGGATCAGGGAAAATTATATTAATCTAGAGAAAATTGAATCTATTTATTCAAGAACAGGCTCTGTTAACCAGTGGAGTTACAAATTTTGTTCTCACCAACATTATACGTCCCCTTGTGTTACTGTCGTTGTCACTGTAAATAAAATCAACTATTTCCCATTATATTTGCTCACTGGTGGTGGTTTCTATATTAATTTTGTTCTCAGTCACCTTACTAAATTCTCATTTTGTGTAAGTAGTGATTCTGGTTGGTTTCCTTGGATTTTTCAGGTGTGCAGTCACACCTGAAACAAACAGAAAATCATCACCATCTGAAAATAGTGATGATTTTCTATCTTCCTTTTCAAGTTTTATACCTCATTACTGTCTCTTTTCTAAACACATCTGCTAGTACCTTCAAATTGATGTCAAATAATAGCCATGAATTTTACTTCAAAAGAAATGTTTGTAGTGGGCTCAGCATTAAGCTTAATGACAGATTTGGGCTTGAGTTCCTATAGGGTCATGTGACTTGAGCCCAGGGTTCATGTTCAGCCTGAGTGAAGGGAGGTGAGTGTGGGGCCACCTGGGCATGTGGCATGATGCTGGGTAGCTCCCCTTTCAGCAGCTGCTGGAGGAAGCCAGCCCACACCTATGGCAGGACATGGCCTTCAGAGCACGGTGACTTGCGGCCATTCTCCCGTTTTCTTAAGTAAGTTTATTTTTTGTTAGGTTCCCCCCACCTCTGTCCTTGGCCCAGAACCAGTTCTGGGGTTTTCATTTAATTTCTGCATTTTTTAAATTATTTCCTTTCTATTAAGGTATGTACTTGAGGCTTACATTTTCCCCCACAGTATTTCCTTAGCTGTAGACCATAGGTATTGACAGCTGGTATTTTTATTATAGCTGATTTGTAGATAATTCTACTTTTAAGGCTCTGAGTGCCCATTTGGCCCAAGACAATTGTTAGCACTTTTCATGTGGTAGGGTTCTTTATTGACTGATATCACTGTTATTCTCTTTAGTTTTATTGCTAATTTGAGTTTCAGACTTTTTATTTCCAAAAATTCTCATGGGGAATCTTTTCTTTGAATTAGTCCTTGAATATATGAAAGTATTTTTATTTTCTTTATACTTAGCATGTTTGTCTTTGTATAAACTTCCTGGAGTTAGTTTCTTTTCTTGATAGCTTTTTAAAGCTTTTTAAAAAACTATTTTCCTAGCACTGGGTATAACTACAGAATAATCTGAACCCATACTAATTATTTTCCCTTCTGTTGGTGACATAACCATTTAGCCTGGAAGCCAGAAGGATTCTTTACCTTTACCTTTAAAGGGCACAAATTTCCTAGGACATGTCTTAGCCTTTCTCAGCCTGCATCACTTATTCCTGAGAGATGTTATGTTTGAACTCTAGAATGAAAACTTCTTTGTTCCATTTGATCAATCTCTTCTCCAGAGCCTCCCCTCAGTTTTGTAGCTTTTGACATAGCCGTCATTTCTATGACATTTCACCCCCTTACATCTGTGCATAAAACTCCAGTCTTACAGTCTCTTCTTCATTAGAATCCTCGACTCCTCAGAGAAATCTTCAGTAACCATTTCCACCTGCTCAGCAGCAAACCCTTTCTGTTACGAATTCTCCATCTAGTTTTCCTTTGTTCATTCCTCTGTGTTTCTTGCAGCGATGTTTAGCAGGTCTCAGTCTGATGTAGTTTTCCTTATCTTTCAGTAAGTAGCGATTTAGAAATTACTGTAGTACAGTTTGAGGGAGAAACCTTACACGAGAAACGTATGTCGTAGAGAACTGCCCAAGACCGAGTTTCTGTGCATGACTGTGAGTCCCTCTTTTCAGGACCAGCCCTCTGAATGCCCCCAGCTGCTGCTCTGGACTCCTGCCTCATCACAGATCTGAGCTTTTCCATCTGCAGAATGGGAATGATGTTGATACCTGCCTTATATGGCTATTGTAAAGATTAATTAAGGTGTAAGGTTCTAGAACATTGGTACATTCTAAGAATTTAATAAATTTTCATTACTTATCATAGTAAATACTAATTTTAATCATCACAGGTGGGATTTGTTTTCCCTTTTCTTTGTTGTTTTCAATTCGTATCTTAAACACAGCAGTAAACAAAATGTATCTCACAATCAGTTTCTCTGGCAGAAGCAGCAAGACCAGGTGGCACTGTGAAACCTGTAGGTACTATCAATAGGTGTGACTAGGGGCTCAGGTATGTCCTCCAGGCCCGGTGACTGCAGGTACAGAGGTAGTTAGTGTGAGCGTCCCGAGACCCACGGCACTTCTGTCCTTCCCTGGAGGACCTGAGCCAAGAGCAGGCCTCTCAGAGCCACGGGATCTGCAAGGGTGAGTCGGGAGTCCCAGGAACGAGAGAGGCCGCCTTTCTTTCTGCATGGAATGGAAGTTCTCTTGGACCAGTTCTCTTGGCTCCCACGGTATCGGTCCCTCTTAGCAGCATGTGTTTTATAACTGAGGGCTCGGAGACACAGTTACACTCACTGTCTCTCTGGATGGCTGCATATCTTCATAACTGTCCTGTAAGGCCTGTGCTTACCCTCTGGGGTTGCAAGCCATGAGTTGAGGTCCACTCCCTCCTCCTCCTCTCCTGCAGCAAGACCTGGCATTGATTAAGTGTTTGTCCCCTTCCCTCTGTGGATTCAGAACCCACTGGTGGTAGGCTTAGGTCCTCAGCTCATGGAAATCAGCTAAGTATTTACTTCCTTATATAAAGTCTGTTAGGAAACCACCTGTCAGACAACTGGTATTTGCTTGAGTTGGTGGTGGGGAGAAAAATTCCTGTATAGTTCAAGTAGCCCCAAATAGTATTTTAAGTACCTTGTGCTTTAAGTTTTGTTTTAATTAGTAACAGCATGTGGAGTAATTCTGCTCCCAGGTGTGTCCCTGTCTGCATTTCAAGCCAATCATTAGAGATTATATCCTGCACCATCTGGAAAGTGACTTCATGAATTATTTTTTAGGTCTCCCTTGCCAGAATGAAATGAACAGGATTCAGAAGCTGAGCAAGGGGAAGAGCCTATTGGGTAAGTGCAGTTTCTTGCCACTTGTTTAAACAACTAATTAAACCATCATGTCTCTTTTAATAGCGAGCACAGCAATGGTTACTCAATTAGGGGCCTGTGCCTCACGAAAGAAATGCCTCACTTTACCCCATACAGACAGCGCTCGCTCTTTAGGCAGCTGGTACTACACCCAGTCACTGGGCCCAGCCCAAGGACCGGGCAGCGGGTTGAGAACCAGCAAGAGGACGGCCCAGGGCTGTGGGCAGGTTGGCCAGGGCTGGAGTCTTTCTCCCCAACCTTGGGCTCCCGTGAATATTTGCTTTTCATTCTTTCAAGTGCAGCCATTGAGTGGAGCTCTCAAGGTGTTCCTTGCAACCCGATAAAATTCCAGAGTTTCCTATATTTCCCAGACCAAGCTGTCCATTCAAGGAGGAAGATGAGCCACGCTGCCGGCTATGCCTACCAGACAGGACTCAAGGCTGCAAGTGCACTTACCTGCAGCGTTGCTCATGCGTGATCCCTGGAGGACACCGCACGTCTCTCCTCGTACCTGGGTCCAGGCGGTGAGGGAGCAGCCGGTGGGGCTGCGGGCGTTTTGCCTGACGTGACAGTCTGGCCTGCTGAAGCGTCTGTGCTGGTAAACATCGTTTGCTGGGAAAACGGAGTCTGCATTGTTGGCAGTGACAAGACTTCAGAATCAGACGTTCAGGAGCAGGGCACTCCCTCAGCAGCTTTGCCATTTCAGAAATTTTCTTAATAGAAAGGGGCAAGCTTTTTTTATACAGATTGTCAGATGTAGGCTGCCTGTGAACTCTGAGGTATTAGAAGAGGAGAAATCTCCTAAGTACATACTCCTCCTCCTTTTGAAGATTACTTATTTCACTGGCTTGCTTGCCTCAAACTCTGCGCATCTGATAACACTGTTCAACTCAGCGCTCCAAAGTTGTGGGTTTAACCTGTTTGGGCCTAGGGCTTCTCCCATGAAAAGCCATATAAAGGCATCTTTCTGATCTGAAGGCAAAGTGGTTAGGTACCTCCCCCGTAGGTCCTTCTGTGGGACTTGTGCTTACTGATTGGGAGGCTGTTTGGGGTTTGAGTGATGTGTCTAAGGCCCACAGGTACTTACTTACAGAACTAGTACAATGCTGTGTTTAAAAATTTGCTTCCTTTGGCTATGGATATCTTCTTACTGCTTCATTAATTCTTAATGAATGAGACAAAAGATGTGGTTGGAGATAAAATGTTTCATCTCCCCCTTTCCTAGTGACTGTGAAGCCCACCTACGGAGACTACTCTGGGTGACTCATTAAATACCCTGTATCTGCTTATAAATTATTTTTCAAATGATGAAATCTTCCAATATAATAAATTATATTCAGGGGCATTTCAATTAAAAAAATTAATAGATAAAACAAGCAACAACAAATTATACTCAATTATAATTAGTGCCTACTTCAACGAGTGGTAATCCTGTTACATTATAGGTTTAGAGCAGCACCTGCTTACCAACCTGGGGACTAAGGCCAATAGGTGTGTTTGTTTTCCAGCTGTAGCTGGAGGAGGAGAAGCCACGTTTCTCCAGCTCGCTGCTTGTTCACAAGTCTCTGGTTTTTGAGCTGAGCCTCTAAGGTAGCATGTGGGTGCAGCATTGGCCAGCTTGCCTGTCACTGGGGATACCTTCCCAGCCCTGCCGTCTGAAGGCCTGGTCAGCTGAGTGTTTCAGAGTCATTCCAGAGTCAGCTGGAATCTGGGGTCAAGTCCAGTTCAAATGATAGAAATCTCTCCCTCTCAAGCCACATTTCTTTCTGGGGTCTATACCATAAAGTAAGAAATAAATTTGAGACGATACTTATTCAGAACTAAACTTAAGGAGCCACAGAAGTCAGCAGAAACCCGTCTGTACATGGTTGACATAGACAATGTTCTTACTCAGGACGATTCTCCCACAGAACATGGGCACAGCCATGAGGCAGACACCCTAAGGAAAACTAAAGACTAGCATAGAGAGTACTACAGTTAAGTGAGAATTGGATTAGCAACACTGATTTAAGAAAATGATATCTTCAAAGTGCTGAGAGGAAATCACTTTGAACCGACAGCAAACTAACCCCAGTTAAGCACATTCAAGAGTGATGGCAGAGCATCTCAGACCGTGGGTGAGACCGCGGGCGCAGGGCACGCACTCACCCAGGCCTCCTGAATGCTCACTGAAGCACCCACGTTGCAGAAGACAAAGAATCCCTGGAGGAATTAATGGTGAAGACACGTGCAATTAAATCTAAATAAATATCACCTGTAAAAATTTTTGATTGCAAGCTGAAATAAAAATTTCAGTGAGAAAAAGTGGTAAAAACGTGTTAAATTTCTGATTTATTCAGGAAGAAAAGAAAACATAGATTGACTTTAGATCTTGTAAGTAAAAATATGCTTCTCTGTGGAAAATTTAAGGGTAACAAGAATATTAGAACTAGAATATAGTTTTTCTATAGTTAAACCTATAGAAGAAAAACATGGAAAAAGAAGATGTAATTATTTCAACAAAGGGTTGGAAAGGGGGAAAATAAAACATAGAAAACACAAAATAGAGTGGCAGAAATAAGAGCAAGCCTCTCTGAATCACGAAAAATATGAATGGGTCTGACTCCTTTAGAGACTATCAATTGGTATTTTAAAAAAGAGTTATATATAAAACATAGAAACTTAAGATATTAAAGACTCGCTTTTAATAACAATGTTAAAATCTGACAGAAGCAAATACTTTTGTTTTGAATTCTAAGCATAAAGACAATAATCTTGATGAAATGTTCCTTTTAACACATAATTCCATTAGTGGTATACTCATAACTTTAAAACAAATTGTCATATTTATAATCATAATCAGAAAAAATATACCTCTCTCCTTGAAACTTAAAGTTCAAGTAAGCAAAAATATATAAAGAAGAATTGAATGGCATGATTAGTTTGCATTCATACATATGTATTCCTATACATGAGCATAGAATATACAAATATATGCAGTCTTTTAAGACACAGATCAAATATTTGCTGTAGATTTTGCCAAAAAGAAAACTCAACAAATCTCAAAAATCACAGACCAAATTTACTTGCCACAACAAAATAAAAGTAGAAGTAAAAAATGAGATCACCAAAGCCCCACACATCTTGGTTTTTTATAAATAATTACTGAAAGATTAAATGTAGTCGGTATAAACCACAAAACATTTAGAACTGACTGAAAACGAAAACGTTGTTTACCAAAACCAGAGGGAAGCAACTAAAATGAAACTTAAGAGGACCATTCATTGCTTCAAATGCATTTATGAAAAAAAAAAGAACAATTTTCAAATCAGGAAACTATAACACACAATAAACAGAAATGATTAAGACTAAACCAGAAAACAATGAAGTGGGCAATCCTTTGCCAATATGAAAAGTTCCAATGCCATCATGAATTCAGAAGTGGGATGTGACCTCTGATACAGGTTCTCACCCTTCAGTATCAGAATTACTTGGAGGGTTTATTAAAGCACAGTTTGTTGGGCCCTTTTCTCAAAGTTCCTAACTCAGTAGATCTTGGGTTAGACCGAAGACTTTGCTTTGCTAAGCTGTTTCCAGGTGATGTTGTGGCTGCTAGTGCTGTGTGGACACTTTGAGAGCCATTGCTATAAACCAATTTATCACAATTATGAAAAGCTAGTTGAAATGGGCACTGAGTAACCACATTTAAGTCACAGAGAACCAGAAGACCCAACTAGATTAAAAAACTATGAAATTAATTTGGATACAAAATCAACATGCAAAAATCAGTAGCCTTCTATACACTAATCACAACTTATCTGAAAAAGGAATAAAATGATCCCATTTACAATAGCATAAAAAAAAAAATACTTAAGAATAAATTTAACCAAGGAGGCAAAAGAGCTCTACATTGAAAACCATGAGACATGAATGAAAGAAATCAAAGACACAAATTAATCAAAAGTTACCCTGTGATCATCCATTAGAAGAATTAATAATACTACCCAAAGCCATTTATCTATAGATCCCTAACAAGATTCCAATGGCATTTTTAACAGAAGGAAAAAATCCTAAAATGTGTACAGAACCACAAAAGACGCTAAATAACCAAAGCAATCCTTAGAACAACAAAGCAACAAGCATACAACTTCTGATTTCAAGCTATGTTATAAAGCTCTAGTAAACAAAACCACCTGGCATAATATCACACACAGACCAATGGAACAGAAGAGTTAAGAACCCCAAAATAAACCCTTGCATACACAGTCAACTAATACTTGATAAGGAACCCGGGAATACCCCAGGGAGAAAAGACAGTCTGTCTCATAAAAGGTGCTGGAAGAATTAGATATTTCCATGTAAAAGAATAAAACTATACTGCCCACAAAAATTAACTCAGAATGGACTAAGGACATACATATAAGACCTAAAACCATGAAACTCATAAAAAAGTAAAAAATAAAAATAAAAAGGCTCCTTGACCTGGATCTTGGCAATGACTTCTGAATCTGACACCTAAAGCACAAGCAACAAAATAAAAAACAAACATGTGGGACTAGGTCAAACTGAAAAGCCTCTGCGCAGCCAAGGAAACCATTGAGAAAATCAACAAAGTGAAAAGAACCTGCAGAATGGGAACGTATTTGCAGACCATATATCTGATAAGGGGTTAATATCCAAAATATATAAGGAACTCGTACAACTCAATAGTAAAAATCTTCATCATCATTCCATTAAAAAAATGGGTAAAGGACCTGAGTAGATATATTTGCACAGAAAATACACAATGGCCAACAGTTACCTGAAAATGTGCTCACTGTCACCAATCATCAGGGAGACACAGATCAAAACCTCACTGAGACCACCGCACGCCTGTTAGAACGGCTGCCGTCAGAAAGGCAACACATGCTGGGGCGGGGAGAGAAAGGGGCCCTCACGCTGCTGGTGGTGGGATTGCCAAGTGGGGCTGCCATCATGGAGAACAGCAGGGCAGCTCCTCAAAAATTAAAAATAGATCTACCCTATGAGCCAACAATCCCATTTTCGGGGATTATCCAAAGAAAATGAAACTACCAACACAAAAGAATATATGCACCCCTAAGTTCACTGCAGCATTATTTACAATAATGCAGCAGCCCAAGTGTCCACTGAGAGATGAATAGAGAAGTTGTGGTCTGTATATCCCATGGGATATTATTCAGCCATAAACACAAAGAAAATCTCGCCATTTGTGACAATGTGGGTGAACCTTGAGGGCCTGGTGCTAAGTGAAATAAGAGAAAGACAAATACTGTATGATCTTACTTGTATGTAGAATCTTAAAAAAAAACAAGTTCATAGACAAAGAGAGCAGATTTGTGGTTACCATAGACAGATAGGCCGGGGGGGGGGGGGGTGTTAAAATCTGCACATTCCCAGTTATAGGTGTTCGGGATGTAATGCAGAACCCAATGACTGTGGTTAGCACTGCTGTGAGCTATATATGCCGGGAGGTATATACGCTGTAAGTTGTGAAGAGAGTAAATTCTCATCACAAAGAAAACTTTTCCTTTTTCGTATCTATATGAGATGACTGTTAATTTAACCTACTGTAGAAATAATTTCACAATAATCCAAATCATTATGCTGTGCACCCTGAAATCTGCTGCAGTGCTGTATTATCTAAAAACTAGAAAACCATAAAAGCGTTAAGAAGAGTAGATGTATTTGTGATTCAAAGGGAGAAATATGAACTCAACAAAGACAGACCAGAAGGAATCCCACCTACCCTGAGCGAGTTCCCGGGCCCTGCAGTCCTGACCAAGCAATAACCGTGCACCCGGTCTCTCCTGCCAGCCCTGCAGCCAGGACTGCGTCCGACCTGTGAGCCCTCCGTCTTAGCCGGCACTAACCTGAGTTCCGTCCCTTCTCTCATCCCCCCAGGAAGCTTCGTGCCTCGGTGTAACGAGGAGGGCTATTACAAAGCCACGCAGTGCCACGGCAGCACAGGGCAGTGCTGGTGCGTGGACAAGTACGGGAACGAGCTGGCGGGCTCCAGGAAGCAGGGCGCTGTGAGCTGTGGTGAGTAAGGCCTCCTGGGTCCTCCCCAGTGACCTCGGTACCCGCAGGTCCCCACAGTGTTAGGTTCTGAGTAGAAGGTGGCTGTGGTCTCCAGAGAGAGGGTTCACGGGGGAGACTGAGCGGCCTGGAACTGCATGAGAGCACGTAGAGGCAGCTTTGGAGGGGCCGGGGCTCCCGTGGCCGCCGGGCTGAACGACAGTGTTTGGCAGAAACTGGTGCGGGCCGAGGGTGACTTAGGTTCCCGTCACTTGTTGGTGAGGGCTGTGAGCCTCCTGAGAAGGCAGACGCATCTCTAGAATTCCAGGGCTCCTATCAGAACGAAACTTGGGGCCTCTGCCGGGTGGCTTAACCCCCCGCCCCGAACGGGATGCACGTGGCTTTGCCCTACGGCCAGGTCACAGGCCGGGGGTGTGAGTGAGCGGGCACTAGCCTCCCACCCTTGCCGCCCTCTCCGTGTTGCAGAAGAGGAGCAGGAGACCTCGGGCGACTTCGGCAGTGGCGGCTCCGTGGTCCTGCCGGACGACCTGGAGGACGAGCGGGAGCTGGGGCGCGCGGGCAGGCCGGGGGAGCTGCGGCTGCGCGCCCGGGCGCTCACGGAGGACGACGAGGACGAGGACGACGACAAGGAGGACGAGGCCGGGTACATATGGTAGTCCCCACGGGACGTGGGCACGAGGCTGGCGCAGGCTTGCAAGTCACCTCCCGTTCCCGCGTCTGTGTGTGCGGCCCCGCGGCCCCTGTCGCTCTCATGCCCGACTGAGGTCTGGATGACAGCTCCTCGCTCCCGGGGACCCCTGACTGCGTGCGGCCCTGCGGGAGGAAGGGGCCGTGCTTGTCTTCAGACAGGGGGGCGGCTGGCGCAGTGAGGCCCCTTCCCACGCGCGAGGCTTCTGCGAGGAGCATGTGGTCTGTGTGGGATTCTGACAGTGCAGGGAGCCCCGCCCTCCAAACGTCAAAGCCCCCTTCCGACCCCTACACTGGTGGTGATTACAGCATGGTCCCCGGCCTTACGGTGTCCAAGTGCTTTTCTTGTGTCTTGTAGATGTCGTGGAAAACACACCACACTGTACTTTACTCCCCTGCTCCCACCTCCCCTGGTGTTTATTAGGAAAAATTAGTTATTCACATCACTATATCTGGCTTCCTACAAACAACAGCCTTAATTCAGTCAAGAATCCTTGTGGGGAACTGATTTTCTTTATTAAACATGGTGTTGGGGTGCTTCTCCCTGTACATGCATAAATGTGTACATACGTACAGGAGAGACTGTGTATGTATGTAAAGCGCACCCTCTGCTCAGAAAAGCTGTTTGGTTATCTAGTAAAAACTCATATGAAAAAGAATTATAAACTTGTGAGCTTGTCCAGACCCGGAGCACAATTTCTGGAATAAAAATGTGCATCAGAGCCCTTTTTTGCACTCACAGCTGGCTGGCCCTTGCAGACTGCCGGCGGAGGTTCCTTCTAGAAGCATCAGCAGTCACGGGAGCTCTGCCTGGAGTGAACCCCTGGCTGCCTACGTCGCTATTCTTGCACAAGCCATGTGACTCCCACGTGGGCAGCTTCATGAGCCATCTCTGTCATTTCCGGCAAAGCCCCCTGGGCTGCAGCAGCCCTGACTGCTGCAGGCTCCCCCGCCCCCACCTCCTCAGGCGCTTTGGCTGAGGCCTGTACCACACCCTGCTCCCTGAGAAGACGGTGCCATGGTAATCCGCAGGAGAAAACCCAGGCTTCCTAACTCAAGGCTTTGCTTCTGCTGCCTTCTATCCACAGTCGTGATGAGGGTACAAGAGCAGGACAGAATCCTGACCGAGGCCTGGGAAGAGCTTCCCGGTAGCACATGGAGGAAGCCAGGGTGGGATTTTTAGATCCGGTCCTGTCTGCATGCGTCACCCACACGAGAGTCAAGATACTAATGAAGGCAGTCCCTCACCACTTGTGCTTCTTCCCCTTAGTAAAATCACGGTTGGAGTCCACCTCCAAATCTGGTAGGGTCGTCGTCTCTGTGGTCTTTAGGATTCTCTCCGATGGGCCAGCTCAGATTCAAGGACAAGTACCAAAGAGTAGTCTTCCAAGTGGCCCCGTTAGCTCCTGCCCCACCTGGTTCCCACCTACCTGCACGCCCAGTCAGCCACTGGCCAGGCTCTCTGGCCCACATTTGTTTCCTTCCCTTCCCCATAAGCTCCAGCCAGTCCTCACGACCATGTAAACACGGGCCAAAAATGTGATCAGCCAAATCCTGACCACAGTGGCAGCTGGCCAACCCTCCACGCCCAAATGACCATTTCTTTGTACTTTCCCCACCCACCTCAACTAGCATTTTCCAACCCTTGCACTGGCCGGACAGAGTGGCAGTAACCCTGACGTTAGTCTCAGATGGGGCACGAACAAGCAGGACGAGCGAACTCCTCAGGCCCGAGGCGACACGTGCACTGCCAGCACCCAGGCTGCAGGGAGACGGCAGGCAAGCTCTGTGCTGAGACCTCAGCTCTATCCCGTTTTATAAGTTTCTTCCTAACTTGCACAAAACTTTGAGATCATAATTTAGAAAACAGGTGCTTAATTGCAGCTTAATTACAATAGAGTATATAAAAGAATCAAGACATTAAAAATATCTCAGTTTAGACCCTCAAAGAAAACCATCGTTACTATCTCCTCTGAGCTTGGAAAAATGCACAGGAGAGCAAATTAAAATCGACAAATTGATTTCACTTAGAGAAACTAATTATCTTATGACAAGTGTCAAATTAAGATGACACTTAAAGATTCTTAGCATTATCTTGATGACGGAAAAGAGTACTCAGTAGTCAATTCTCAGGAAGGTAATGAGATGCTCATTTTCAGAGATATTCCAACAAGATATTTGATTCATTAAAATATTAAATAAAAAGCCCCCTTACCACCAGAATCCCACATCAGTGGAGCCACATTAACACCACTTTTCACGCCTCACTTTGGCACGAGAGCATTAGATTTTGTAAAGGTCTCTAATGCTTTTCACTTGTGAAAAGTACTAAAGATCAGATTTTTTTTTTTTTTTTTACTTTATGCTTATAAGTAGAATTTTTTGTTTTCTTTCTTTTGGCAGGAGTCCTTTAGCTAGTGACAAGGTACACATAAAAATTGTTATTAATAAATACTTCCATGATAATCTAGTCCTTTTCTTTGAGACAGGTACTGAGTTCTCACTAACTCATTTTGGGAAACTCCTTAGTAAATAGTTTTATTTTTATTCCATAAATGCTTCTCTTAATACCGGTTCCTTAGCATCCAACTTACCCCCTAGGATTTTCTTCCGCCATGGTTAGTTGTCTGCCATATTGATGTCTTTTGTTTCCACACATATTCTAGGCATGGAAATACCTTACTACTGAATTTGAGGTTTTGTATCCGTGTCCCCAGACCCAGCAATGAATGATGATGTGTCTGTCTAGGTCTGCCCCTCCGCTTTCCCCAGGAGCCGTTCATTTTGTCTCTCACCTTGACCACACTGTACAGTAACACCCAAGAGCCCTCCTGCAGTGGGTGGTTCTGGTCTTTTTATACCTTTTTCTCAGTCACTGATGTTTGTCCCTGTTCAATGTGTAGCACTGTAATGAGAGCCACCAAACCCTGGATGTCAGTTTGTTGTCCCTATTGTAGATGAACTAGTGATGTAGAAAAACCTAGTAAAATCTGAATGCTTTTCCACATAGACTTATCTGGAATGTGAACACAACTCTTTGGTTAATAGTATTGCGTAACTGTAGTCCTAAGTAGGTGCATCTCTGTCTGTCTCAATAAAATTTAATTTGTCTGCAGCACCTGAGTGTTTGCATTTTGTTAGCTTGGGTGTGCACCCCCAGGCACGTCCCCACCTGCCTCTGGAGAGCAGTGCTGGCAGATGAGGGGGCAGCCAGTGCAGGCCCCTCTGCCGGGGCTTCTGTGCCCCGTAGGGAGGCTGAGCTGCCAGCAGTGCTGCCGGTCCCAGCCCCTGACACACTCGGGCACTCTGGGTCTAGAGCCACATCTCCCGACCCCTCTTCCCTGCTGCTTTCACCGCTCTCAGCTTCAGCTTCGCCACCTAGTCCTCACTATCTGATTTCACTGTTGTCGTCCTGCTTAGAACCTTAAACTTTCACAATCCCGCCTGTTCCTTCCCTCCCCAGTCAGTCCTTCTCCGATTCTCCTCAAAAACAAATCTCTGTCCTTTACAGGGGCTCTGAGTTCTCCTTGGATCACAGATTAACTCACGAGATGCTTGTCAAAGCACCCAAACTGGAGCAGGAATCACTTCCTCTCCACCATTACGCACATTGAGGCCAGCGTATCCATGACTTAATCATACCCTGAGTGAGTAATCTCACCACCGGCTGAGGGGCAGACTACCTTATGAATTATTCAGCTCCTTCACCACATGGGCGGGATTGGGCAGACCGTCCACAGACTGACAGTGCGAGGAGAAGTGCTTCACAAATCCACACCTGGCTCACACCAGGAGAATGGTGGCCAGTGCCACCAGAGAGAAGCTGGCACTGTGCACACGCTCCGTGCTCCTTCCAGACCAGCACCGCGGTGCAGGTCACCGTCACAGAGCAGGTCCCCACGCCTGTCCTCAGGCTGGGCTTTCCTGGTCACCCCCTGGGCCCGTTAAAGCAGGTCTCTGGGTTCACACATACTGCGTAAGTGAAAAGGTCACGGCACCTGCTCACAATCCCCAGTCAGCTCTAAGATTTTCTTTGATAATCTGGTTCAAGGAAAGAGGCAGATTTCAAAATTTATTCACTCAGCAAGCTTTTACATATTTTATTGGTAGTTTTGTAGACTTCTAGGTTAATATATGTTGGACGGGATGAATGCCTCCATGGGCAGGCCCCTGCTCAGTTCTAGGAATATACATGTAATAAAAGCTGGTGCCTGCTCTGTCAAGTCAGTTCCTTGGAAACAACAGACGGATCGATGACTGACAACGGAGGGTGAAGGACGTGCTCACTGACACTAGTGGCTACTGCGGCTTTCCGCTCCCTCTCCGCCTTCCTCTTGGGTCTTGTACAGGTACTTCTGTTCGCCCACATCTGTGAATGTCGTGTTGCTCGGGTCTGTGTCCCTGGCCCACTCCTCTTCACGTGCCTTCTGTACAGTTGCATCTGTGCCACTGGGGTTTTGACATCACCCCCACTCTGGAAGCCCCCAATCCACATCTCAAGGTTGGTTTTGACTCCCACTCCATTCTGACATGGTCACCTGCCATTTATATAATTCTACTCAAATTTCCCACTGACACCTACATTTCAAACCTTCAAAAATCAAAATGATAGAATGGAACACAAAGCAAACAGGCCAAAGATGGTCAGAGCCAGTGAGGCTTTTCTTAACCCTTTGAGTGCTATGCGTAATTCAAAATTTGGGTCAACATTAGAAAAGAGTATATCAATATATCACCTGAGGTACAAAAAAAGAGAACAAAACATAAAATACAAATTATTCCATTGTTATTTACATTTATAGCCATCGAAAAAAGTCACTGGGAGCAACGCTGGCACTTTGGGGAAAATTTGTCAGCATCGCTCACAGCGACATTGATGCTGAAAGGGTTAAACAAATGCTAACAACTATGAGCGGTAAGTGAAAACACTGGCAAATTTTCCTCCATCAAAATTAATATCACATCATAAAAAAACTTAAACAGGAAACTAAAGAAGACATTGATGACAAAGAAGATAAAGTGTTGGCTATAAAACTTCTTTGAATGCCTACAATGTAAGAAAAATACCGTCCAATACTAATGGGAAAAATACAAAAACAAATGATTCATAGGAGACAAATGGCAAGAAGGTCATGCTTGCCCTCATTTGTGATCCGAGAAACACAAGCAATGATCTATCAGTTTCCACTCAGAACAAATCATGGTATAAAGACCAGTCCCGAAGATGGCACAGTAGGAACAGCCACGTGGACGGCCACTTGGCGGCAGCTATCACAATAAAAGCATACACTCTAGGACCCAGTAATTCCACTTCTCGGTAACTACTCCTAGAGAGAAAATAATCACTAACTTACAATGGTGTAGAAGTACATTCATGGTAACATCATTTGTTAGAACAAGAAACCGGGACAAAATTAAGAGCCCATCAATGGGCACACTGGGTTCCTCTAGTCCCTGGAATGCTTTGTGCAACAAAGAGCAAAATAACCTCCTATGCACTGATTTAGCAGAACTTCTAAAATGTCAGTTGTAAGAGGGAAAAATCAAATGATAGAGTATTAAATATTAAGTTGTGTATCTAAAGGCGATATGATCCATCTTCCCCAGGTAGGTACGGGCGCGCACAGAACATACTTGGAAGGACATATACCAGGCTGGAGGCTGTGGTGGCCACCACGGGGAGGGCTGGGGCTGGTGGCCAATGGAGCACGTTGGCCTCATCTCTATGATTCACTTCTTTTTTTAACCACAAAGGCAATATTCCATAATGTTTTGTGCAATTTAAAAATATTTTAAAAATAATTTATCTTCTTCAAACTGTCTCCCCCTACACTCCTTGACTTCAGTACTGATACCACCATCTATGCTAGTCTCAACTCCCAACCTGTGGTAAGTCACTAAATTCTGTCAACTCGCATCTGAATGTATCCCTGCCTCTCGATCTCTCTACCACATCATGGTCCTGACTACCATCATCTTTCTGAACTGTCCTGGGAGTTTTTGTGTAGTGACCCTGCTTTATCCTTGCCCAGCTCCAGTCCTGGGTGCTGCTGCTGCTGGAATAATTTATTCGCAAGGCAAATCCGATCCTGTCATTGCTGTACTTAATTCTCAAAGTTTCCCATCACTTTCAGGACGGAATATAAACTATCTGGCTTGGCAAACAAACCTTAGTAATTTGTCCCCTTGCGCCTCTTTGTCCCCTCGCACCTCTCAGTTCTCAAGTTCTAATCACCCTTCCCAAGCACCTCAGCCCTTCCCAGGCCTCTGCCTGCATTCCTGCCAGTTCCTTTGCCTGGAAAGCCTACAGGGCTCAGCTCAGTTCTCACTCCTCTAGGAACCTTTCTCGAGAGCTCCCAGAAGAACGAGGCATTTCTTGTCTTGTCCTCTGGCCCCCAGCACTCGGTAACTGCCATGTCCGGTTCTCCCACCAAATATGACCCCTTCAAAAGCAAGAGATGGAACAAAATGGCAGGCAAGGGAGCTCCAAGCCCCTATTTCCCACAGAAACATTAAAAAACAACTAAAACCTAAAATAATCTTATAGGAGCGCTATAAAAGTTAAGTCTACAGTGACCAAATGAACACCTAATCAACAAAAAAGCCATATTCAAAATGGTAGGAAAGTTCACGGTGTTTTTACTTTTCCTAGAACTCTCTCTCCCCAGTGCACCATGGCCTTGATCTGGAGAAGGCGGCATCCCAGTCCCCAATTCCATCCATAAACCAGAATGAACAGCGACAACCTTTCTGGCAACGTCCTAACCTGCCTGGAGTCTGCCTAAAGGGCCGGTCTCTGTATCACCTAACGGAAGTCTCAGGCAGGGAGGCGCAGCAGGCACCGCTCATGAAAGCTGGAGGGAGATCCAGACCTGTGATGCTTGGGACAAGAGGTAAGGAAAGGCATATGATAGACCACCCAAGGCTCTGAAGACAAGCTGAAGTGAGACTGTTTGGGAAACTGAGATACTCAAAAGTGAGGAGCAGCCACACAGAGGCCAGGCAAGATGCACGCTGAGGCAAGATGCATGAGAAAAGCTGACATTTTCACCTCGGGTTGATCCAAAGCCTCAGACGTGCCCAGTCAGTCAATGAAGGGCCACCCCAGCACAAACCACTCTGCAGAGACTGAGAGAGGCGGCTGTTTTTTCCCCCTCAAATGCCCCATTTTCAACAACTACAAAAATCACAAGGCATATAAACGATGACAAAAACACAACCCATTCAAATGAAGAAAATGGGGGGGGGGGGGCAGAAATTATTCCTGAAGTAGTGCAGGCAATGCTAACTAGGCAGAACCTTTAAAATAACTGTCATAAATATGTTTAAAGAGCTAAGGGAAGACATGAGCAAAAACTTAATAAAAATCAGGTTAATGATATATGAACAAAATGAGAATATGAACAAAGAGATAATTATAAAAAATAAACAAAATTTTGGAGCTGAAATATACAATAAATATAAAAATTCACTGGAGGAGTTTAACAGCAGATTTGAGCAGGTAGAAAACAATCAGTGAGATTAAATATAAGACATTTTAAATTACCAAGTCGGAGGAGCAGAAAGAAAAACAAATGTAGAAATGTGAACAGGGCCTAAGGGACTCATGCAGGACTATAAATTAGGCTAAACATGAGAATCCAAGAAGGAGAAGAAAGAGGCAGAGAAAAAAATGGCTAAAAATGTCCCAAATTTGAGGGAAGACATGACTTTACACATCCAAGAAGTTCTATGAATTTGAAGCCAGATAAATGCAAAGGGACACACACCAAGGCAATATCATAAACTATGAAAGTCAAAGCTAAAGGAAAAAATCTTGAAAGCAACAAGAGAAAAGTGACTGGTCACATGTAAAGTATCCTCAGTAAAATTATCAGCAGATTTTCCAGCAGAAACCTTAAAGGCTAGAAGGCAGCAGAATAAAATTATTCCAAGTGTTGAAAGAAAAAAAAAGACAACCAAGAATTCTATAACTGGCTAAAATGGCCTTCAGAAACAAGGGAAAAATTAAGGCTTTCAGATAAATAAAAGCTTGGGGAGTTCATTCCCCTGATCCCACCCTACAAGAAATATTAAATGGAGTCCTTCAGATTGAAATGAAAGGATGCAAGACAGTAACTCAAAATCACATGAAGATATAAAATTCTCTGGTAAAAGTATATACATGAGCAAATATAAAAAACAGTATTGTAATTTTTGTTTGTAACACTATTTTCTAAGAGATTTAAAAGAAAAATGTATATAGTCATTATAAATCTATGCTAATGGGCCCACAATATATAAGGATATGATTTGTGACCTCAATAACATAAATGCGAGGGATGGAGCTATAAATGAGTAGAATTTTTGTTTGCAATTCAAGTTGACATCAGTTTAAAATAAATTGTTGTAATTTTAGGATATTACATAGAATCCTCATGGTAACCACAAATAAAATATTCATAGAATATTCACTAAGGGAAATGATAAGAGAATCGAGATGTGTCACTATAAAAAATAAATCAACTAAACCTGAAGGAAAATAGTAATGGAGGAAATGAGGGACAAAAACGCTATGATATGCAGAAAACAACAAAATGCTAAAAGTAAGCCTCTATCAGTAATTATTTTAAGTGTAAATGGATTAAACACTCCAGTCTCCTCAGTCAAAAGGAATAGATTAGCAGACCACATTTAAAAAACTCAATAAAATGAGATACAAGTATATTGTATCTGTAGGAGACTCACTTCAGATATTAAGAGAAAAACAGGTTGAAATTGAAAGGATGGTAAAAGATATTCCATGCAAGTAGTAATCAAAAAACAGCAACGATTGCTATACTGATACCAGACAAAATTGACTCTAAGTCAATAATTCTTACAATAGACAAAGAGTAGCATTTTATAATGATAGAGTCAAATCACCAAAAAGACACAATTATAGACACATGTATCAAAAAATCATAGCTCCAAAATATATGAACAAAGTATTGACAGATTTAAAAGGAAAAACAGATCTCCAATAATAATTGGGACTTCAATAGCTCACTTTCAATAAAGTAGAGAACCAGAAAGAGAACTTGAACAACTAAAAATTGATTGAATCTAACAGACATATACAGAATATTCTATCCAACAGCAGCAGAATACACACTTCTCTTAAGTAAACACGTGAACATTCTCCAGGATAGATCATATGTTAGGTCACAAGACTAGCTAGTCATACTGTTTTAAGACTTTAAATTACATAAATTTAAAATGTTTGAAACAATACGGTATCTTTTCTGATAATAGAATGAAACTAGAAATCAAAAATAAAAGTAAAACCAGAAAAATTACAAGTGTGTGAAAATGAACAAACTTCTAAACAACCAGTGGGTGAAAGAAGAAATCACAAGGTAAATT
Organism: Furipterus horrens; assembly: GCF_987537825.1. NCBI lineage: Eukaryota > Metazoa > Chordata > Mammalia > Chiroptera > Furipteridae > Furipterus > Furipterus horrens. The sequence continues at coordinate 76,671,450 of NW_028327180.1, forward strand.
AGAAAATATTTTGAGACAAATGAAAATAAAAACACAGCATATCAAAACTTACAGGGTGCAATGATAGCAGACTAAGAGGAAAATTTATAGCTGTAAATGGTTACATTAAAAAGAGATCCTAAACCAAAAACCTAACTTTATACCTTAAGTAACTAGAAAAAGGACAAAATAAACCCAGAGCTAGCAGAAGGAAGGAATAAAGATTAGAACAGAGATAAATAAAATGGAAAATAGAAAAAAAAATCAACAAAACCAAAAAAAGTTGGTTTTGTGAAAAAACTTAACAGAATTGACTAACTAAACTGATTAAAAATAAAGAGAGAACACTCAACTTACTAAAATTAAAAATGGAAGTGGGGCACATTACTGATTTTATAGAAATAAAAAGGAGGATTATATATCCAATTACACAACAACAACTTGGATAACCTAGATGAGATGGACAAATTCCTGGAAACATACCAAGTACCAAGACTGAATCATGAAGAAACAGAAAATCTGAATGGACCTATAACTAGAAAGAAGAGTGAATCGGTAATCAAAATTGTCCCCAAGAAGAAAAGCCCTTGACCACAGGCTCCTCTGGTGAATTCTCCCAAACATTTCAATAAGAACTAACACCAGATCTTTCTAAACTCTTCCCCCCAAAATTGAAGAGGTGGGAACACTTCCTCACTCATTCTGAGCCCTCACTAGCCTGATACCAAAGCTAGACAAAGACACTACAAAAAAAGAAAACTACAGACGAATATCTGTTATGACTATTCAAGCAAAAATCCTCAGCAGAATATTATCAAAACAAATTCAGAAACATGTTTTAAAGTTTATAAACAATGACCAAACGGATTTTTCCTTGAATGCAATATGGTTCAATATACAAAAATAAATCAGTATAATATACCACAATGACAGAACGAAGGGAGAAAAAGCCCCACATGGTCATTCAGATGCAGAAAAAGCATTTGAAAAAATTCAACACCATTTCATAATTTTAAAAACACAACTAGGAATAGACAGTAACTACCTCAGTTTAATAAAGTCCATATACGAAAACCATACAACTAACTTCTGACTCAATGAGAAAAGACTGAAAGCTTTTATTTATTTATTTATTTCCTTTATGTTCATCAATAAGACAAAATGTCTGCCTTCGCCACACCTATTCAACAGAATAGCAATTAAGCAAGAGAAAGAAACTAAAGACATCCAAATGGGAAAGTAAGGAATCAAATGATCTGTTTGCAGATGACATGTTCTTATATGTAGAAAACCTTAAGGATTCCACAAAATTTAGAATAAATTAAATCTGCAAAATTTCAGGACACAAAACAAACTACAAAGATCAGTTGTGTATCTATCTATATACTAATAATGATCAATCTGAAAGGGATTTTTAAAAATTCCACTTATAATAACATCAAAAAGAATAAAGTACTTAGGAATGAACTTAAAGTGAAAGACCTGTAGACTAGAAACTACAAAAATGCTAAAAGGAATTAATGAAGATATAAATAAATAGAAAGACATTTGGTATTCATAGACTGGAAGACTTAATATTGTTAAGATGTCACTATTACCCTAAGTGATCTATAAATTCAATGCAATCCTATTAATATCCCAACCATTTTTATTGCAGAAATATAAATATCCGTCCCAAAATTTATATGAAATCTCAAGAGACCCTGGATAATCAAAATAATCTTGAAAAAGAACAAAGCCGGAGATTTATACTTCCTGATTTCAAACTTTATTATAAAGCTATGACAATCAAAACAATGAGGTACTTGCATAAAAAGAGATATATAGATAAATGGAATAGAACAGGGAGCATAGAAATAAACCTTTGTATATAATATATGGTCAAATGATTTTCAACAAGGGTGTGAAATATTAAATAGGGAAAGGACAGTGTTTTCAACAAATGGGACTGGGAACACTGAGTATCCACCCGCAAAAGAATGAAGTTGGACCTTCTCTTTATACCATTTACAAAAATTAACTCAAAATAGATCATAGACCTTAATGTAGGAACTAAAACTATAAAACTCTTACAAAACATGTAAGAGGAAAACTTCCTAACATTGAATTTAGCAATGATTTTTTTTTTTTTTTTTTTTTTTTTTTGCATTTGACAACAAAAACACAGGCAGCAAGAGAAAAAATAAACTGGACTTGATCGAAATTTTAAAATTTTGTGCATTAAAAGCCACTATTAACAGAGTGAAAGGCAACCCATGAAATGTGAGAAAACATTTACAATCATATATCTGATAAGGAGTTAATATCCAGAATATATAAAGAATGCCTCCAAGTCAACAACAACAACAACAAAAAATTTTAAATGAGTAGAGGACTTGAATAGACATTTCCGAATGGCTTCTGAGCACATGGAAAGGTGCTCAACATCACTATCATCCGGGCGATATAAGTAAACATCACAAGGAGATACCACTTTGCAACACCGAGGACGGCTATTATAAAAACAACAGCGTGGACAAAACTGTGGGGAAATGGAAGGCCTTGTTGCTGCAGGTGTGAATGTAAGTGCTGGCACCACCGTGGGAGACAGCCTGGCAGGTCCTCAAAAAGTTAGGCCCAGAATTACTATATGACCCAGCAATTTCTTTTCTAATTAGATTTGTTGGGTGACATTGGATAATAAAATTACCTAGGTTTCAACTGTGCAATTCTATAATCCATCATCTGTACACTGCATTGTGTGCCTACCAGCCAGAGTCAGGTTTCCTTCCATCGCCATATACTGTAACCCCCTTTCCTACCTGCCGCACCCGCTCCTTCTGGTGCCACCATACTGTGTCTAGGACTGTGTCTATGAGCTCTGCTTGTCTTGTTTGTTCACTTGCTGCTTTCGGTTTTATATCCCATGTGTGAGTGAATTCATATGGTTCTTGACTTTTTCAGTCTGACTGTCTTCACGTGGCCTGATATTCCCAAGCCCCATCCATGCTGTTGCAAATGGCAGCATTTCAGCTTTTCTTACAGTGACCCAGCAATTTCATTCCACGGCACAGACCCCAAAGAACTTAAAACAGGAACTTGAGCAGATACGTGTACCACTGTTCACAGCAGCGCTCCCAGTAGCCCAAATACAACAATCCAAATGCCCATTAGTGAATGAATGGGTAAAGAAAACATGCCATTTCTGATACAGGCTACAACTTAGACCTTAAAAACATTATGCTGAATGAAATAAGCCCAACACAAGAGAACAAACGTTGCATGACTGTACCTAGAACAGTCAAATTCATAGAGATGAAAACAGACCAGAGGCTCCCAGGGGCTGGGGGTAATGGGAAATGCGGAATTTGTGTTTCTTGGGTGCAGTTTCCGTTCAGAATGCTGGGGAGGTTCTGGAGATGGATGGTGGGAATGGCTGCACAAGAACGTGAAGGTACAACTCTGTGTATCCTTAAGAATGGTTAAAATAGTAACTTTTATGCTATGTATATTTCCCGCGTAAAAAAAAAAAAAGAAAAAATAATAAAGGGACGCCCTTCTATTCTGCCCTTTCTCATTCCTCAGTGCCCAGTACATGAACACCAGCTACTACCTGTCATTTGAAATCAGCAAATGGTAATAGGAACAAAAAAGACTGACTAGTAAATTCTGCCTGGAAAGTGTTTTTCCTCCTTTAAAGAACCCTCATCGAAAGGATGACATTTGATCAATACCTTCACAAGGCTGAATTTTTCCATCTATTCACACAGGCTGAATTTTTTTAAAAACAGCTTTGAGGTATAATTTACTTAGTATAAAATCTACCAATTTTGAATGTGACATTTATAAAATTTATAGAGTTGTCAGCCACATCACATCTAATTTTACAACATTAAAAAGAAACCTCATGCCCAAGCTCTAGTCCTTCCTCCTTCCCATCCTGAGCCCCAGGCAATCACTAAGCTACTTTAGATTTGTCTCCACAGATTTGCCTTTTCTGAACATTTTATATAAATGGAATCCTGTAACGTGTGGGCTATGTGTGGGACTGACGACAAATGCTCCATGTCAATGAGTCCTATTATTCATAAGTTTGAAGCTTACATTTCACATGGCAAGCTTGCTGCCAATTAATGGTTTGCAATTCTTTTTAATGGTGGGTCTTCAGACTCTAAACAGAGGACAGCAAATGTCCAAAATCAGAGCCATGCTCTTTTCCTGACATTCCATTGTTTTTACTATTCCACCCTACTATTCCTAGTTTTACTATTCAAATGGACTTAAGAGACCATTTGATTATACAGAATAGTGTTTTCTTCCAACTTATTTTGCACAAATTTGAACTATTCATATAAACCCAGGCTTAATTGTTAAAAGCTATAATAATCAGAATTCTCACAAAAGAAACAACGAAAAAAGAGAACTAATTAAAATCTAAGTCTTAGTTCCGAATTCTGGCCAGTTCTTAAAATAGAGGCCTGGTGCCTGTTTCTGTGGCTTGTGGACTGGACCCTCGGCTGCTTTCACCTACCTCCTGGTCATCCCCGCTCATTTGCAAAAGAATGAAGACCCCAACTCAAGTCTACTCAGTGGGTCACACTTGTCTCCCACTGAAGAGAAAGCTGACATAACACTGGGCTACAGAATGTCATGTTGCAAATGGTGCAGTTTAACCTCAGTACGTCACCGCTTGTCATGGGAGAATTGCGTGGGAGTGAGTCAGCCCAAGGGAAACTGTCACTAGATGCGAACCAACACTGAGTGTTAGCTGCCCACCCTATCTATGCTATTGTGTAGGAGTGTCACTGCAGTTCAGAGATTAATGAGATTACTCTTCCTATTTCACGGAGAGGTGAAGCATTGTGTCTAAAGTCACACAGCTAGTAAATGGCAGAGGGAGGATTTGAACCCAGGAAAGGCTGTCTCCAAGCCTATGTATTTAACTACTAAGCTGTAGGGCTGTGTTCTCCAACTTAAAAAAATATATATAGATAGGTAACTAAAATACTGGGTTGGCCAGAAAGTTCGTATGATTTTTTGTCCTGTTAAAATAAAAGACACATTTTTATTTATATTTATAACTTTATTGATTTGAATATTTTGAGTATGTCGGCTATTTCACACATGGTATAACACTGATTGTTCTCATTAATGTCTCAATTTGATCGCTGTCAACTTCAGCTGGTCTACCTAGCTGCGGAGCATCATCCAGCAGAAATCTCTAGCACAAAACTTCGCAAACCACTTTTGACACATTCAGTCAGGCACAGCACCTTCTCCATACACTGCACAAATCTTTTTTTTTTTTTTTTGCATTTCAGTTGCATTTTTACCTTTCTTGCAATAATAAAGTATACTATGCCAATAATGTATTTTTTCCATCTTCAATATTAAAATGGCTACACAAAAATTCACCAATTATAAGTTTTTTAAAAATGCACACTGATATGACAGCTGTCATAATACAATCTAACAAAATTGTTTCAAATGAAGTTAAAGTCAGCTAAGCACTACTAGAGCCATCTTATGAAAAAAAAAAAAATAACTGAATGAACTTTTTGGCCAACCCAATGAAAGGTATGTACACATGTACATACACACACAACATGCGAAACAAAAACAAAAAGCCAGACACCCTGGACTTTGGTCAAAAGTCTGGCAATACATCAATTCACATCTGTCGACTACCAAGTGCCTAGTGCTGTGTGAAAAGGAAGTCCGGTCTTCTGACTCTCACGAGGGCACGGAGGACAGACGGAGAGCTGGGTGGCTGGGTGCCGTGCTGTGTGGACAGGCAGGTTGGTGTGAGGCCATCGTGAACGAAGCGTCTGGTGGCTCCTGGCACTCCTGAGCCAGCCCCTCCCTCCCGGGGCTCCAGGATGCCCCCTGGGCAGGAAAGGCTGTGTCTGCTGGTCACTGCAGCCTGCGGTCCTGGTTTCCTGAGGGACACCGTTTTCTGCCCCTCACGCTCAGCCCCGGGCCTCCTGCTGGTTGCCACCGCTGCTAAGGCAGCAAAGCCGCGCACATCTCTTAGACACCGTGGTATACTAGCTGGGGTAGCCTTCTCTAAGAAATGCAGGTGCATCCAGGCGAATTTTGCTCAGAATTGTTTCACACGCGAATCCCACGCTGCCCTCCCCGCTCTCACTTGACCTGAGCCCCCGCGTTTCTGCACATTGGGGTCTGCACAGCACGGGGCGCCTGCTCACCACCTGCTGCCGTGCTTCACTGTGGCTGCGTGGAGAATTCAATCCTTTCCCCGTTCAGTCTCAGTAGCGCAGACATATATTCAGGGCTGACATATTTTCATTATGGAAAAGCCAAGCTCTCAAACAGACGCTGCCCGTGGGGATTAATGAGGGGAATGTTATTTATTCTGCTGCCTGACATTTTGTGCAGAGTAATTCCTGAGTCATTTTATACTTTAACAGAGGTTCACCCACAAAGGACCTCAGCACACTGCCTGAGTACCAAGCCAGGAGTTAGGGGCTGGCTAACACTAACTGATAGCAATAAAGCCACTTTCCAGAATCACAGCTAATGTAACAACAGTACGTAACGTCACAGCCAGTTGGCCATGGGAGACGGTCATTCCTGCAACCAGGCAGTACCCTCCTCACCTGAAACCAACCGCACCAAGCACACCTGGGAGAACTCTAGGACACCCTGAAGTCCCCTCACCCAGTGTACAATGACTGGTGTGTCCACAGGCTTTGTCAACCACCTCTGTTAACAGGAAAATGTCCTGGGCCATTTTTGGTCAGAAGCCAAGTCTCTCTTTCGCTACATAAATAATACACTCCACAACTTCTCTTCAATGTACTAACACCATCGGCCCTGCCCTTCTTTTCCATGATAATCCTTTCCCTAAGCCTGCTTTGTGTCCTACAGTAGTTTCTGTCTCTGGGCCTTGCCCACTTCTCTGCTCTTGATGGAAGCCCCAGCCACATCCCTGCCACCTTTCTGGGGACACCCTGCTCTCCTCCATGGTTCCCCATGAGAAGGGGCCACTTCCTTATTGCCCCCTGGACCTTTTGGCTGGTGCGTGCTCGGGGAGTATTTTCTGAACTGACTGCATTGTAAGCTTCTAGCGGCAAGTACCACATACATTTTAATACAGCTGGAACAGAACATAGTACATGGCAGAGCTCAATACAAACTCATCTTGATAGAACAGAGAAGCAGAATAATACACCAGGTCCATCATCTGAACTGGAACCTCAGGTAAGGTTCCAAGGCTCGGAGAAGTATGTGAACTCATCTATTTCCCAAGTATTTTTTGTGCTCCTATTTTGCAGTGTATTAGTCGATCCACGATAGGATCTGTGACCCTCGGAACAGAGAGGATTTCCATGCTCTGGGTCACACCTGTGCTACTGCCCTTGCCAGATCCGGGACACCGGATTGTTCCCTCCACTCCATCACTCCTGATATGCCATGTATCTTGTCTGTGGTTCCTCGATGGCATTCGGGCCTGTCCCTTCTGAACTAAGATAGAAAGGTCAATGGGGACATGATCTCGAAAGTCCACTCCCTATGAGCTGGCTGCCCAGTTATCTCCAGCCAGGGCACTCTGGGAAAGCCAGGGTGAGGCTTGGGCTCGTTTGGACAAAACCCTTACAAGTCGCCCAAGGCATCTGAACCTACCTACCACCCCACATGCTGAGCCTAAGAGCAACTGAGTTCTCCAAACGATGCACTGAGTGCTGGGGCCAGCACCTAGGTCAGGATGCTCGATGAGGGGTGTGGATGGTGATAAGAGGGGTTAGAACAAAAAACCCAAGTGTTCTCAATGTTCCGCTAACAATAGGGCTAACAAGATGCATGGAGAAAACACTCCTGGGCAGTATTTCCCAAAATACTGGACAAAATTAATTTACATTCCTAAAAGCTCAGCCATTAAGCCATAGTTGATCACATATGGATTGATATATTAATTTTTCAAGTGGCAGGAAAAAAAAAAAAAAAAGCAAAAGTCTATAGGGTTAAGCTAATAGAGATCTAGTTTTTGGTAATCTTTTGGTGGTCTCTAGCTGTGTTTTAACTCTTGAGTGCCAGCATCGCTTTGAGCGATGCTGACAAATTTCCCCCAAAGTGCCAGCGTCACTCCCAGTGACTCTTTCCTCAATGGCTATAAATGTAAATAACAATGGAATAATTCATATTTTATGTTTTGATCCCTTTTTTCTACCTCAGGTTATATATTGATATAACTTTTTCTCATGTTGATCCAAATTTTGAATTACGCATGGCACTCAAGGGGTTAATAGTCTAGGCGTATAGGAGACAGGAGTTAAAGACTAGGCCTCCGCGGCATGGGGTAGCTCAGAAACTCCAGGGAAGCTAAGATCCTCAAAAGGCAATGGCCACAGTGGATGAATTAAAAAACAACAGCAGAAAAACAAAATTTGGAGAGGGTGGTACCAGTGCAGGTCTTGGCCTTGGCTCACTGTAGAGCAGAATGACAACGAGAGAGAAGAAAAGACTTTCCCTTGAGAATTTCTAACACAATCTGAATTCACATGGATTTGAGGGCAGAATTCATATTATCTTTGTGGTCCAAAATCTCAAGATGTAAATCAAACTTATGTGCCCTTAGCAGAAGCAAATACAAATCTTCTTTGGGCAACCGCTGATATGATTCCAAATATATAGTAAAGGTAACAAAAATATATAAAATATGGAGAAATAGTTAAAAATAAAAAGTGTGATGTGAGAAGGTCCAATATACATCTAATTATAGTTCCAGAAGAATAGATTAAAAAGGGTAAAAGCAATATTTAAAGTTATAATTCTCCAGGATTAAAAGAAGCCACAAATCCTTCAATTTAAGAAGCCCAAAGAATACTAATCAAAATTAAAAAAAAAAATCCCTAAACTCATAATCTACAGAACACCAAAGATAAAGGAAACAAAACAAAACAAAACAAAACAAAAAAACCCTTAAAGACAGCCAGAAAGAAAGGATGGATTACCTTTCTGCTTCAAAGGAATAACGATTTGATCAAGAGGTCTTCAAGTTTAGTAGGCATCAAAATAACGTGGAGGAGCGGGGTCAAAGGTGGTTCCCCATTCCACTTCCTTGGGAGTATCCCTGGTGTCACTGAGAACCACCAAATCTGACTTTTACATTTGGTCTCAGAATTTAGGTTCCTGCTGTGCTTTTGTTGTTGTTGTTTTTACAAACAGTTTTCAAAAGTTCTTAAAGGCAAGCGTGCATTTCTGTAGATTTTATTGGTCCAGCTTTCGGGTCCTTTAAGACTTGAGAGGATGCATATCCAGCACCATGTGCTGCCTCCGCGGGTGTGGCAGAGTCACCATTGGAAATGAAGGATCCGTCCGAAAGCCACCGGACTTCTAGGTGAAGCAAGCATCTAAGAGAGAGGTTGATCACACTCTGGGGTCATATGTGGTAGCATTTTCCCTTTCTTTCGTTGTTCAAATTGAATTTTATACCAATGTTTAAAATTAATTGGGTGTTCACTTGAGGTGGTTAAAGATGGTTTGGGGAGTTTGTCATAATGGTTTTGCTGTAAAAAGCGTTTCAAACTCGTTGAAATGCTGCTGGAAAGCATGGTGCTGGTGCCAGTGGAACAATCCGTGGCTGCTCACGCTCCCCTCCGCCTGCCTCCCTCTGAAGCAGGTCAGCGCTGGGGGTGGTATGGAAAAGCCCGCAGGCCTTCAGTGCTTTATTTCCGCTCCTCCCCTCTCCCCAGCCCCTCTCCTTCAATCGCTCAACCTCTTTGGTTCAGTACGTGTAACCTGAAGCCAGTTTGTCCTAGTGGGTATCTGACTGGAGCCACAGATGGAGAACCTGTATTGTTTTTACTGAAACACAGCATGGAATCAACATTAACTTAAATAAAACAACCCTAAATTAAAAATGCCAAATATTAAATAAATAACACGGAAGACTTTTTAAAGCACACTTTTTTTAAAAAAGGCTTTATTTTATTTACTTTTATTTAGAGAGAGGGGAATGCAGGGAGAAAGGGAGAGAAATGTCGGCATGAGAAAGAAACACCAATGAGTTAACTGCCACGCCCACGCACCCTTACTGGGGAGCAAATCCATGACCCAGGCATGAGCCCCGACTAGGAATCAAACCAGCAACCTTTCATTTCTGAAACAATGCGCAACTAACTGAGCTACACCACCCAGGGCTAAAACACACATTCTTGAGCTCCAGCTGGAGAGACTGGATTCTTTAGGTCTGGATAAGGTTGAAAAAATGCATTTCTAATAAACTCCCAAGCGATATAGATTATGCTGGTCTAGGGGCCACCCCTTTGAAAACCACTGAATTAGTCTGATAGTTGCATTATAAAAAATTAGTATAAGACAACAAAACTGGAATGATATCTGTAAATCACCAGGAGAAAAATCATTGTCAACCTGGAACTGATACCCAGGAAAACTATCTTTCAAGAACAAGTGCAAAATAAAGGTATTGTTGGAAAAACAATAACTGAGCATTTATTACCAAAAGACTTTCTCTGAAATAACTTCTAAACTAGGAAGAAGGAAAATTTACCCCAAAAGGTCTGTGATGGAAGCACAGAAAATGGTAAAACATGTAAATTTAAACTAAAATTAATTTTGCAAAACAAAACCCTAACCCTTTGATCTGTAGGGCTACAAAGTTAATTGAGAATTAGTATCCTAAAATACAAAAGCACGCAAATCGAGATTGGAATGAAAGATTTAAAACATTCTAAGAACCTTATTTTATTTGAGGAAAAAGCACATATTAAATTTATACTTATAAAATGAAATATAAATTGAAAATTTCCAGTGCATTCACTAAAAGAATAGCAACAAAATATATGACAACCAAATTAATTGAAGGAAAAGTATGAAATGATATAAAAAGAAAAAATATAATCCAAAGCAATTTACAAAAAGAAAAAAATAAGATAGTAGAAAAGACTCCAAATTTATCAGTAATAATAGTCAGTATACATGGACTAACTCCCCAGTTAAAATATAGACTGTCAGATTAGATAAAAATTAAGATTCAGGCACCTGCTATATATAAGACATAGCTAAAACACAATGATTTAGAAAAATTGAAAGGAAAATAATAAAAATTTATACCAAGGAAATACAAACCAAAATTTTAATATAGCTACATTACTTTTAGCCAAATCTACTTTACAATAATGAAGTTACTGAGATTTATAGGATTACTATATGTATTAATAAAAATTTCAATTCATTCAAACAATATTTTCTTAAGAGTATACTATATGCTAACCGCTATTTTAGACACTAGAGATACTGCCGTAAACAAAACATAAAATTTCACAAATAAGTGAATTTAAAATTCTAAGTTTTGTATATACCTAATAATATACTTTACACCAAAGAGCAAAATATTGAATGAACTACAAGGCAAATATAACCGATCCACCATAATGATAGGATATTTTTAAAAACACACCTCTCTGATAAGTCAAACTTGGGGTGGGGGGAGGGAGAAAGAATATGGCTACAAAGGAACCGAATATCATAATTAACAGCTGGATTTAATGAACAGCTATAAAACTAAGTCATAAGGGAGAAAACACTTGCATATACCAGGCCATAAATGGAAGCTTAATAAACTTCAAGCAGTAAATATCATGCAGACCTCATTCTATGAACTCAAAGTTGGAAATCAATAACTAAAAAGGAAATAGAAAAATATCCATATTTTTGGAATTTAGGAATAATAAAATAGAAAAAATTATACAAAAGGAAAGGTAAAACTGAATAAAGATCCATTAATATTCATTATTTTAAAGGATATAAAATTGACAAATTATGCAACAAGAATGAAGAAAGAACAAAAACATAAATATGTTAGGAATGAAAGTAGGGCATAACCAGATAGAGCAGAGATTTAAAAGCAATAAAAATAGTTATGAACTTTATGCCAATTAATTCCAGAACCCAGGTGAAATGGAAGACTTCTTATAAAAAAATACAAACTATAATAGTTGACGCAAGAAAAAAATTTAGTACTATCAAACAATTAATTAATTAAAAATAACTTCCCTTTGAGCACGCCCAGGCTGGGACGATTCTACAGACGCAGTCCATGAAACACTAATGAGACCAGGTGATGATGTTAAACAAACTCTGTCAAGAACAGAAAAGAGGGAACGCTCCCCAAATCCTTTCATGAAGTTAGCATAACCTCAACACCAAAACTGGGGAAGGATATTACAGGAAATAAATGAACTGTAGACCAATCTCATTCATCAACATAGATATAAACTTCCTTAAAAATAAAGCAACATAAAAAGTAATATAATACCAAGTATTGAAAGTCAGATTTATCCTAAGTAAACCAAGGCAGACCCAAGTCAAGTTTACCCCTATAATGCAAGGTTGGTTTAATATTAGAAACCATTAATCAGTTTCACCAGTCTAATTAATTGAAAATGAAAAACCATATGATCTTATCAACAGAGATAAAATATACCAAATACTTTAATATCCAGTTATTTTAAAATATTTTTAAATCAGCAAACCAGAAATAAACTTTCTTAAATAAAAAAATCTTCCCCTCTTAAAATTCATGTGTACACACACACTCTCTCTCTTAAACACACCATATGTAAGAGAAAAATATTAGAAGTTCTACTTTTAAAATACACAGCATGATAAGAATACCATTGCTAGTATCACCGATTCTATTTAATGTTATATGAGGTTGGTCCAAAAGTCCATTACATTCTTTCCATACGATGGCTTTAGTAGTACTTAGTTGTCTTTAACTTCATTCAAAACAATTTTGTTAAGATTGTATTGTGAAGCTGTCATATCAGCGTGCATTAAAAAAAACAACATCAACATTGGTAAATTTCATATGACCATTTTAATGTTGAAGATGGAAGGATATATGCAACATTTTTGGCATATTTTGCTTTATTATTTTAAGAAATGTAAAAATGCAACTGAAATGCAAAAAAAGAAAAGATTTGTGCAATGTATGGAGAAGGTACTGTGACTGATCAAATATGTCAAATGTGATTTGCAAAGTTTCTTGGTACTACTGACATTCTGGACAAATAATTCTTTGCTGTGGGGCTCTCTTATGCATTGGAAGATGTTAGCAGCACCCCTGGTCTCTATCCACTAGAAGCCAATAGAGGGAGATAGCCGACATACTCAAAATATCCAAATCAATAAAGTTATTGGTAAAAATGAAAAATGTGTCTTTTATTTTATGAAAAAGATGTAATGGACATTTTGGCCAACCTAATATAAAGGGAAGTAGCCTGAGCAACTGGACAAAACAGACATGGACTGAAAGAAATTAAACTGTCATGAGTTGCATATAAATATGACTGAACTGCATAGGATGCCCCCCTAAACATCTATAACAAATTATTAGAACTGATAAGTGTTCATCCATTCATTAAGTATTTATTGAACACCTACTATAAGCAGAACTCTATTCTCAATGCTGAAAATACAGTACCAAACTAAACAAAATCCCTGCCCCTTCATAGTTACCTTCCTAGTAAAGGGAAGCATACAAAACAAAGAAGGTAAGAAAGCTCTCCAGGATGTTAGAGAGTGACGGGGACGGCAGAAGATGGCAGTGGGTGAGAGGTACGTGCTGGGGCAACATGGAGAGAGCGGCTTAGCAACCTGAGTGCATTTCTATATATTAGCAAATTCTCAGAAAATGGAATAAAGACATCACTTATGATGCTAGCCAGATATATGTTCCCTATAAAACTAACTGCAAAATGTACACAATTTGGTGGAGTATTTAGCAAACGCTGTTTAACAGATCTAACAAATGCCGTGACACCAGTATTCATGGTTGGGAGACTAGAATCATGAAGATGCACTTCTCCTCATACAGCTTCTGTGCAATCCCAGTCATTCCAAACTCATGTGACATTCCATAAGGCACTTCAAAATCTGTACATGCAAAGGTTAACATGGGCACACAGGCTGCTGGCAGGAGGGTAGACTTCCTCATCCAAACATCAAAATTTATTACTCAGTTACAGTTATGAAGGTATCATATAATTGACACTTTGATAGCTAATGGCACAGAGTCCTGAAGAAGAGCCTCACTTAAATGGACACTTGACATGTGATGAAACAGACGCGTCAAGTCACTGGGAACGGGGAACAGAAGGCGATAAGAATATTAGAAAACCTGGGTATCCATTTGGACAAGAGTGAATTTGGATTCCCACCTCTCACCACACTTTAACTTCCAAGTGGGTTAAACAGAGACCGTAAGCCGATAAAAATTCAGAATGTAATACTAAAATACATGAGAATGTTAACTATAAAAATATTGATCCAGTTGACCACATTAAAATTAATTTTTATTCCTGAAAAGGTTTAATAAAGGCCACAAAAAACAAAACCATGAACATGTGACACTTGCAATATTTATCCCTGATAAAATTTTATTATCCTGGCTATCAGCATCAGTAGGCAGAGGACAGCAGCCGGAAAGGAGCGTAACAAGACAGCTGGACAGGATCTCACCAAAGAAGAAAACGAAATGGCAACAAGCGTAGGAAAGATGCTTAGGGACATGTGAATGATTCCTGTGAGGTATCCGTCTGCACTTCCTCCGAATCAGAAATGAAAGTGTTAGACATCATCAGGCTCACTGAGAACAGCAGTAAACAGCCCTTCTGTACTGAAGGACACACCGTTGCACCATGGAGAACAATTCGGTGTTACCTAGCCAAGGTGAAGACGGGCAGCCTCCATGGCCCAGCTGTAAAGCCACTCTTGAACGCATACCTGGGAAGGACTGTTGTGTGTCTACACCAAAAAACATATAAAAACGTTCACAGATGGGATGTAAAATGGTACGGCCACTCTGGAAAACAGCTTGGCAGTTTCCTGCAAAACTAAACAGGTGCTTTCAAGACACCCAGCTATTGCACTCGCGGGCATTTATTCCAGAGAAGTAAAAACTATGTTTACACAGAAACCTGGACCCAAATCCTCACAGTAGCTTTACAAACTAGCCCCAAACTGGGAACAGCCCACATGTCCTTCACGGGTGAACGGTGAAGCCACAGAAGGTCTATGCCCTGGATTACCATGCAGGGGAAGAGGACCTGCTGATGCATGCAGCACCTGGGAGAGGTCTCCAGGGACTTTAACAGGTGACAAAGAAAGACCGTCTCTAAAGAGAATCACACAGCATGAATCACAGTGTGATTCCATTTATATAGCAGGTTTGAAATGACAAAATCATAGAGCTGGAGAAGAGACCAGTGGTCAGCAGGGGTTAGTAAGGAGAAGTGGGGAGTGGCCATGACTCCAGAAATGGCACAGGGATCACTGGATTGGACCTTGTCTGTATCTCAACCATGTGACGCAAGGTCACAGAAGCAAACACACACACGTGCCGTGCACACACGAGTGTGAAATCTGAGCAAGGGTCCTGGCTCACGTCCATGTCAGCTCCTGGCTGTGATATTGTGCCACAATCACGCAAGATGTCACCCACTGGGAGAGATGGGAGAAGGGCAGAGAGATCTCTTTGTGCTATTTCTTACAACTGCATGTGAATGTACAATAATCTCAAGATATTAGAAAGATTTAGAAATGTTCATAGAAAAACTATTTTAATAGTAAAAAAAAAATAACCCTCTATAAAATTTAGATGTTATTTTGATAGGAGAATGGATGAATAAATCATGATATACAGGGCGGGGCAAACATAGGTTTACAGTTGTTCTTATGGAAAATAACACAATAATTAATAAATAATAATCCAAGACTAATCTGTTTTGCATACTCACAACTGTAAACCTACTTTTGCCACACACTGTATTTATGCACCAAAAACTATATGACAAGAAAATTAAAAAACATACAGCTTCATCTATCAACGTAAGTAAATCTCAAAAAAAAATGTGGAAAAAAATTTGCAGAAGAATTCATATGATTCCATATATGGTCATAAATAGGAAAAACACAAGGAAATATTTTGGTTAAGGACATTTGGGCTGTTTCCGGTTTGGGGCTAGTTGGTTAAGAACCAGCTAGGGATGCCCTGCTTCTAGCTAGCCCGCCGCCAGCTTTCTCCTCGCAGGGCAGCCTGCAGTCCGGGCACAGGAGTGCTCCCTTTTCTCCCCAATAAAAAGCTTCCTCCCGCCTCTGCCTTTGAGTCTCTGCCAGAACACAAGCGATGGTGGCTGACTTCCCAGCTATAGTGAGCTCTGAAAGAGTAGCCTCTGCTTGTTCTAATTGTTGGTCCTTGTGTATCTCCAGGTACTATGGAGACTCCACTGAGCGCTGCCTGCACTGTGCATTGCGTGGCCCCAGCCCTCCATCAGGTATGGTCTCCAGTCTGCCTGTGCCTTGCAGCTTGTCCAGTCTGCAACACCACCTGGCCTTGAGTTCTGCTCTCTTCGGGTTGAGTTCCTTGGCTATTAACTCTCAGTTTCGTTATGTGGATTTTGTTACTGGCTTCTATTTGTTGGCATTCTTGCTCGAATCATACCATTCCTTTTTATCTCTTTATGTTGTCTTTTGTATTTCTTTGTGTGGTGGCGTCCAGAAGTGCTATTTGTCAGAAGAAAGAGACTCATAAGGCAAACGCAAGCGAAACCTGTCTGAGCCAGCCTCGTAGACCTTCCAGTTCGCACCAGATGGGCATCTACTGGACAAGCTTTGCTGTGAGTCACTAACAGAACCAGATAAGGTTTCCTTCTGTCTATTTTGTCCTGAGAGCTCGGCTTGAATCCAGAGAGTTCTCTGTGGTTGTCCACCTGCCAGGGCACCGGCTGATGGGTCCCCAGGAGGAGGTGGACAACTCTCAGGTCGGGGGCCCGAAACGCAAGGACGCCTAAGCATTGCATTGCTGCCAGGCCTCTCTCGCTCTCGTAGGGCTGCCCGAGTATAAACCCTCTCCTCTCCCTGGAGACTCCTGCTTCTCAGGTGTGCTCTGATTAAGTCTAATTCTGCCTCTCTTTCCAAACGGCGTAACTTTACCAAGGATGATTGGGGCCTTCAAGGGCCACTTTTGAGAACATTTGATTTGAACAAAAGTGTTCATTTGTGACGTTCCTTAAAAGGAAAGCAAGAAGATTTCACAAGTCAAATAAGTATACAGAAGCCTCCAAATGAAATTCTGAATGAACAATTGCGTCACTAAAATATTCTCCGGCCAAAGCTAATAAGAAAACTTGGACAGACTTGCAAGATCTAAGGAGATTCACCTCCCTAGTACCTCCCCCCTCCTTGCCCCAGTTGCCTCTCTCTATCCAGCCTCCCTCCTTTTCCCACTTGTCCTCTGATGGTACTTCTTCCCCACTCTGCCTTGTCCAGACCCCTACCCTTTTCCCAACTACTTTTCTAAAACCCCAAAGTGACAGTTGCCTTTAAGGATCTAGCCCTGCCATGACCAAGGTGTACAGGCAATTGTAGAACTTAAGCCTTGGACTTGAGCTGAATTATGAGATATAATTAACGTTTGCCTAAACCCAAACAAGATCAGCAAACATTAAGAGAAGAAATGAGAAATCTTCGGCACTGTATGACCTATAATCCTGTAGGATTACCTGACCTCTATCAACTTGTAGGCGTTTTGGTCAAAACCTCAGATGCTAACTCTTGGATGGAAAAAGCTAATTGGATTTGATCTGGAAAACTACCTATAGGACATTTTTCCACAACAAACCTGAGAGGGTCAGGGTGTGGGTGGGGTGGGGGTGGGGCAGTAAGGACAATGTCCATTTAAAAAAAGTAACCAAAGAAACCGATTGAACCGTAACTGAGTCCTGCAAACAAACAAGATGGAAGTATAGATTTTCAGGATTTATTAGAAAACAACTTCTAACACCAGTCAGAGTTAAAGAAAATGCTAATGTAGCAACAGCTCTTTTGTCTCATTTTGTCAATGGAGTTAAACCTGAAGCTGGAGAGGGAATTTGAAAACAAGTTAGAATGGCAGATAGCCTCTTCACCCCAACTGTGACACCTGGCAGAACATTTCTGAGAGGGGTTTAGAACAAACCAGAGACAAGACGCAAAGTCAACTAGGCCTTGCAGATCAAACAGCGAGGTGGCCCCCTGGCCAAGCAACCACCTACTGACAGGGACTCACAGACACTGTTAACAGAGGATCCCTGGAGAGACTGTCTCATCTTATCAAAGGAAAACCAAGGCGAAGAAAAACCCTTGAGGGCACCACAAGGAAGGAAGATGTGCTCAATATTCTGCCGAACTGGTGATTCTGTTAAGTTGACATTTTTAAGTGGAGCCCTGGGGTGGGGTGCTGGAGAAAGCCTTTGGCATGCCTGGGAGGATGCTGGCAGGCCCCGACGAGGCAAGGCCAGGGGCAGGCAGGGCGCAGCACAGCCTGGGGCACATGGAGGGAGGAGTGAGTGCTTTGGGGTTCCTGGGCTAAGGCCAGATTGGTCAATTAAAACCAAAAAGAGTGGGGTTTGGTAAGCTCTGCGGGGGTCTAACCTAAGGGGCACACAGGGGAAGGCCCTGGGAGGCCCGGGAGTCTGTTCATCACAAGGGCTGTTGGGGGAGTCACAGCAGGAACTTACATTAGTTGTGCCTCTGCAGGCTGTCATTTCGGGCCTGCACTCCAGCAGCAAATGCCAGGTCAAGGGCCCTTCAGACCACTTGGCCATGCACAGTGGAGGCCAGGGCAGCGATAGGAGGGTGTAGTTTAGTTAAACTCTTAACACAGACCCATAAACACTCAAGGCGAGTTAACTCTAAATAGCCGTCCTCATCAATTCCTGGTGGAGAAACGGGTGCTACCTGTTCTGCATTAAATCCCGCCACCTTTGCTCGGCCACGTCCTCAGAATAAGCATGTACCACACAGGTGGTACGTATTTCAAATGAGTCACAGGTTTTCCTCGTCTCCAAGCTCTGAACCCAAGGCTTGGGCCCTTGGCTGGAAAACGTTTCTTCCTTTGCGCTACCACCCATGGATATTCAATCAAGAGAAACATGGCAAATGGAATTGTAACATCGAATTCTCACCAGAGGACTATTCCTTGAAGTGTTAGAAGACTCGTCTATTCATAATCCACGTGTACGTGCTTGGATATACCTTTGCTGCCTCCGTTATATTTAATACATACCCCAAATAAGGATCTTGACACTGTGCCTGACATTCTATGGGCTGAAAATTTCACTGACATTGGCAAAATAATTAGAACAGAACCTATAAAATTTCATACAGAACCTACCAAACCATTACCCAAACTTCCCCAATAGTACTTGAAGCCAGAAGCAAAAAAGAGAAATCAAATCTATTTGGAAGCTTTACAAGGTCTTCCCCACGCCCTACACAAATCCCTGCCATGATTCCATCCTGCCAGTAAAGAACCAGGTAGATGGGGATTTCCATCTGCCTGAGACCTCAGGACCAGCAATAAAACTATTATCCCCACTTCCCCGTGGCACCCAAACACCACCTTGTCAGGAGTTCCTCCTTTGCTCGGCCCTCTTTCAGGCTGCCTCTAGCCCAGGATGGTCAATATCTTTTTGCCTTTGCTTGGGGAGGGCAACAGTATATTTGGACAGTCATACCCCAGGGGTTCACTGAAACCCAACCCCCTATATTTCCCAGGTCCTCAATCAAGACTTCAAAGATCTATACTACCCTGTGATTCAGTCCTGATGTAATATTATCTCCCACTGTTCAGAGAGCAAGGGAGCTTACTTCTCTGTCTTAGCAGAAAAGGGGCATATGGTTTCAAAAGGCAGATTTAAATTCTGCCACTCAGTTTGTTATTTGGGGCGTGACCTATTTAAAGAAGAAAAGCACTCTCCTGATAGACTGAAGGCTGTTCAAAAGTATCCCAGATTCCCCACAAAGGACAAGTGAGAGGACCTCTAGGTTTAATTGGAAATTGCAGGTAACGGGCGCCACCTTTTTCCTGAGGCTGCAACAGCCTCTTTATGAATTGACCGAGTCCTCAGTAAGAGCCGTCTGCCATGAGACCTCGTCGGGCACTGGGGCGGCTCTTCCACAGCCGCGGACCCCTGGCGCGCCAGACTCCAAAAGCCGTTGCATCTATCTGAGCAGGAGCAGTCAGTGGGGTTTTAACTCAGCCTCGAGAGAACCACCGGAAATTCACTGCTTATTACAGCCTTTCCCTGACCCAGCTGCAAAGGCTTACCCACCGTGTCCTAGGACTGCCAACTGCCACTTCAAAAGCCTGATGCTTCTGCCAGAGCTAGTTCTAGGCTCCCCGCTTGATGTCCGTCATCTCACACAATACAGATGCTGCTACTGACCAAGAACACACAAGCCTCCCTGCCAGCGATTAGCCTCTTGTGAAACTGTATGCTCCCTCCCTTCACTGCACGGCTGCATCTCCCTGACCCTGCCCCTCCCAGAGGAAGGGGAGCCTCCTCCTTGTCTTCCCTCAGTTAGGGGCATCTCTGGACCTTGCTTAGATTTGTTAGAGGCTTCTACTGAGCCCCTCGAAAGTGAAACTGGAGGTTATCAAGCAGGAGGCGCTATCACGGACCTAAGCTCACCTTAGGACCTGCTGGGTGGCACCCAGAGCTTGTCCACAAGCCCACAGCCAGTGAGTTAAGGGTAAAATGCGGCAGAAAGTGGCGCATGACTTCGGGTGCTTTGGAAACGGGGGCCTCTCACCTCTGCTGGAACCCCCATCAGAGACAGAGCAAGTTGAGCAAGTTTCGGACTCATCCTCCTTCCTGAAGAGGTGGCTCTTCCAGGTGGAGCCCGTCGCATAAAAAGCAGTCACATGAAAGCCAGTGCTCCACCAAGTCACCACACCCAGCACGCTGCTCTGACCAGGGTCAGCCGGCTTCAGAGAGGCTGTTAGAAAATATCCACCCAACAGACACCAACATCAAACAACAAAAGCAGCCACGTGCTTTTACCAGAAGCACATCTGGAACAAAATGACATGGGAAGGTCGACAGTAATGGGCTGAAAAAAAGACACAAGTAACAAGAAAGTTAACTGCCAATACGTATATGATGAAGTAGAATTGGAGGCAAAAAGATGCAATAGAAATATTTTCTACTGATTCGGGAAAAACCAACCGCAAACCTATTTCTGTCATGAGTAGGTCCTACCTTGTTTGGAGTGTGGGCTCATTTCAGGACTGTTTTCTCTCCGCGTCTGCTTCCTGCTTGCCCTTGGGTCTCCTGCAACGGCACTGGGTCTTCCCGAAGAAGTCTCTGTGCTTTTCCCAGGTGTACTCCTGTTACTTTTCTTGATACTTGTGAGTGTGGCGGTGGGAGACGCAGGCACAGAGATGGTCTCTGACCCTGACTGAGTCCCAGCCGCAGGCAATCACTGGGGACCTAGGGCTGGAGGCACCTGGGGCGGAGGCAGGGGCTCTGCACACTTCTGCTCTTCTTCCAGCCGGAAAGCCTTTTCTTTTCTTTGCTTCAGCTGCCTAAAGCTACCGTTTTTGTCACTCTTCCACATGAAGATTAAGGCTTGGGTTTCACAGGGGAGACAGGTTTCAGTGGAGTTTCAGTTCCCCTCCCCCAGCCAGCAATGAGCCGAACACTTGGTGGGGTTCCTGCGAGAAACACACCTGCAGGAGTTTGCAAACCTCCTCTGTCTGCAATTCACACTCAACATAGCCCAGACCCAGCTGTTAGGAATTCCTTACAGGTTGTTGCCTGAGTCTCCTGTGGACTCTATGGTGTCTGGTAGTCTCCCCAGTGAAGCAGCTGCAGATTGTCCAAGTCCTACAGGCCTGTCTCTCCAGTGACAGTGCTGAACTTGACCAGAGCCTGTGCACCCATCACACGGCCAAGGTCAAGTAACCCCCTACCAAGTTGTGTTCCAGGAAGTGGTTTCCCATGGGGAACCACCCTTGCCCACGAGACTCACACAGGATTTGCTGTCCATTCTTTGTCATGACTGGAACAAGACTCAAGATGGCGCCCGTGTTTACCTGCGACAAGGCCAAACACAGATCTTTCCCCTTTTGCCTGACTCCGCTTCATAGTCAGGTAGAGACTGTTCCCCTTTCACCCCTTGCTGACTTCCTGTTCTTTGTCTCCATAGCGGGTAGCTAAGGTTAGAACTGTTTCTCCCCCTGAAACCAGCTGGACGTAGAAACACTTCTAGGTCAGCGGACTGAGACTTCCTGATTGCACAGCAGTTCCACCTGTGCCCGCATCGGTCCCTGTCTGCCCTCCCTATGCAAGTCCACTCTGCTGAGAATCTGATCTTTGACTCTGGGGTGCTCTCACTGTTGCAATGGTCTTAATACATCATCTCCTTAATTGTCCAGTGCATATTTTCTTTGATACTAGATTTCAGGTTAGTTGTGACCTCAGATTTCAGTTCAGTTGTGACCTTAGTGGTGAAAACTCAAGAAAAGTCATTCATTTGCAGCTCCTTTCCTACTGTAAGTGTGAGAACCATGTTGCTTTCAACTCTGTAACTCCAAGCTAAACCTGGAAGTCTTGATTCTTTCCTTTCACTTACCACTTCCAGAATAAAGAGTTCGTTCCCCAGCACCTTCCAAAGGTGACCAATCAGGCTTTTTAAATAGCTACTGTTATGAACCATGGTTTTTAAGACTCTAAGGTTTTCAATCTATCACAGTTATTCTTTCTACACTTAAATAGCCCATCTCTGGCCAGTGGGAGCCCCTTCAAGTTGGCTACTCTGACACCTTTGGATGCAACTCAAGTTGTCCTTGATAACTGCCTTGCTTTCTGTGCACCCCACGCTCCCGTCTCACCTGTAAAAGTGCTGGCCCCGCTCTGGACGCAGCCATTACTTTGGGCTGCCTTTGCTCGTTTCACTGGAAAAGAGCATTTTAAGACCACAATCTGGACTCTAGTGGTGTTTTAACTCTATATAAAAAACACATTCATTTATTATTTTATTAGGTCAAAAATGTGGGAATAATAAATATTCGTCGTCGTCGGCAGTCATCCGTCTCGAGAGACGATGGTGTAGCTTCTTAAGAGTCTATCTGCACCGCCGAGAATGGTTGTGCAGTCCGACTCGGGAGTGACACGGTATCTGTCTCCTCCCGTGTTGAATCGACATCTTGTGATGACGCTGGAGTGTCCTCTCCAGTGAAGCTGAAGCTACAGAGCCTGGGCAGGGTGATATGGAGGGTCTGCTGTTGCCCATGCAGCAGACCCCCCCTCTCTTCGCAGCTGAAGGGTCCAAGGGAAAGACGGAGTCAATACAGCTTGGCTTCAGGTGCGCCACAGGAGTTGCCGGTGTTGACTACAACGTCAAACCGCCTTAGGGACTCCGGCTCCGGATTTTCTGTCGGGGTTTACTCCCTTAGCCTTTCCCCTGAAGAGGTATGCCGCAAGGCAGCGGAGGTTTTTTGGAGTCAGAGTTTTCCTTCTCTGATGTGCCCTGACTGGAAGATCGAACCAGCGACACTTAGCTCGCAGGCCGACGCTCAATCCACTGAGCCAAACCAGCCAGGGCCTAATAATAAATATTATTAGTTGTATTATTGTACTGATTAAATGAGATGAAGGGTATCATCAAGACTTCATAAAGGTTAGCTTTTTCCCTTATTCAAAAAAATATTTAAAGAGCACATGCTTTCGGCTAGACATGTTCTAGGCACTGAGGACAGAGGTGGTGAAGAAAACAGGCAGGGTCCTTTGCCTGGTAGGGTTTACACTCTAGCGGGGAAAGGTAAGCAAATAGATAATAAATAGTATATCAGTTGACAAGTGTTGTGGAGAAAACTGAAGCAAGAAAGGGGATTTGGGGGAGTGCTATTGTTACTTTGAGTAACGCTATTATTATTATATCATGTCACCCACTCCAAGCAACACAATTAGGCAAGCAATTCTAATTTACGGATGCAGAAGTCTACTCTCAATGTCCTATCAGGCCTTCCTATTTAACAGATTATAGATGAATCGTTTTGGAATCCCAGCGTATCCTCTTCCTCCTCCTCAGCACACCCAGGGGGTGGAGGCAAGGACTGAGTTTGCATGAGAAAGGGCACCTGCACATGGCTGGTGTCTGAAGAGGTGGGACTCATGTGCTCTGCAGGCCCTGCCTCCCAGGCTGGCAGACACAGACATAGTGTTGTGACAGCCTCCCCTGGGCAGGTGAGGGCACATCTTAATACATTTCAATTATGTCTCCTCCTTCCCTAAACAGGTGAAGTGGCCAACAGACAGAGCCATCCTTTTAAGAGGTAATAACCCCCCAGCTCTGCTTCCTTAACACCCACTGATGGGTCCTCAGAGACCCTCTAGCTGCCCCTGAAAACATTCTGAAGAGGGAGATAGCACCCCTGTCAGTACAAAGAAGTTTTCGTTTTAATGTCTATTGATGCAGCACTAAAGAACCAAATAAAAGCATTTCATTTGGTGATGTTTTCTGAAGGCAGCCACTATTTGTGAAAAGCATTTAAGTGCCAGGGATGAACGACAGCCCTGACCGCAGTCCCAACGCTTCCGCATGAGAAGTGGGAACACGAATGCTGTAAAGCATTTTTATGGAGCTCTCAATTCTGTTGGTGTGGAGTAAACCAGGCACTAGAGACAAATTTCCGAGATTGTGTATCTATCAATATAATAGACAGTCCAATCTATTCCTATGGTAATTGTTGTGTATATCTTAAAGATACATTTTTATTAAAAATGAGATTTATTCTATATGAATGACATTGCAAAGTTGCCCCCAGTGGTACGACACCAACTTTTTTGGATTATTATGCAAAGTTAGTACAGGAGGTTCATGTTTTCAGCATGCTGCTGTTTGGGATCCCAGGTCACCCTAAAATACCCAAAATCTTCACTATTAGATTATTATATATCCCTTTTAAAACTCTTCTTATGTGCCCTTTAAAATGACAGAGACACATGGGACCTGCAGTAATGACGATCTGGGTTTAATCCTCTGCCTTCCCTACTGCCAAGGCCAAATAGGTGATGGTCTCTGAGATGTGTGCCTGCTGTCTCCCCAACTGGTTCGTCACTGGCCTGGGGACTTCTCAAAGTCTGAACTGCCTGTCGCTCATCCCTTCACCCCCAGAGCCCGGCATGGCGCAGTAGGGTCAGGAAGCAACGTTTATTCAGAGCATCTAGAGAACATTGAGACATCTGGTAGCAGCTCAACAAAAGCTGGCCAGTCAGCCTCCTCTCTGTGCTCCCTCCTCCCCTTCGCTGGTGCTGTACACTTTTGGGGACAGGTCTTTTGGTTCCTAGCCCACTGCTTTCCTTACTCTGTGATCCGGACTCTGGGCCACAGGAACTGGGACCAAAGTGAAAGGCTCATCCAAGCTAGGCCAATCAGCTTCTCTCTTGTAGGAATGTATCACTGGAACTAAAAGACAGCCCAGAAGTCTCTGGACAGCTGAGACAGGAACATGTAAGTGTCACTGTGTGGGGCAGCCATGTTCCACCCCGTAGACTGGAGAGTCAAAGCAAGAGGGATCCGGAAAGCAGCAAAGGCAGAGAGCAGGCAATGGTGGTGCCCTGTCCAGCTTCTAGTTCCTAGTTCTGCTAGGTCGCTCCCCAAGGCCAGCCACCTTCACTTCCTCTCCCATTTTCTGCGATGCCCCTCCTCATCCATTAAATCCCTCCCCACCCTGGACCCACGCTAGCTTGCAACTCAAAGATTCTGATTTGATATTTTCTCTTTCTTTTGATTCTTTCTCTACACGCCATTGCCACCCACCCCCACCTCCACCCCCCTTCACCACAATACATCAAAAAGCAACATTTAGGAGCCCTGAGGGCTTGGAGCATCTCCATCTCCTTTGTTGAATGAATCCAGATCTTGGGGTGAGGGTAGGGGGTGGCATGGGAGAGTAGACCTTGACCGTGGCCTGGACACTAGAAAGTCAACTTGGTCTTTGCATTACACCTTTTCGTGGCCAGCAGCAGCTCCTGTGACAAGTGGCTCTTGAGAGCATCAGCATATGGGGCAGAGAACTGTGACGACAGCCCTGACTTTGAAGCCAGACAGACCTAAATTGTACTGCTGAGAAGACGGGTGGCCAGAAGCTCCTCTGCTGAGCTTCTCCCCATGCAGCTGTGGTGAAGACTAAAAGGGCCTGTCGCAGGCTGTGGTGCCCACCCCAGTACCCAGCACATAGAGGTCCCCACTGTCCCTTCCACACATCTTCCCATGAAGAGAGTCATGGGGAGGAGGAGGCATGCAGGAATGAGATGCTGGTTCTCAGACAACAAAGATGTCTGTGGTTTCTTTGCAGAGAAATGTACAAGCCCATGGGCCCAAGAAGCCCGTTCAGAGGACACAAGTACCTGCCATTCTCTCCTGAGTGGCCACGTTTGAAAGCAGGACATACTGTTTAGATGGGGGAAGGAAGAGAGAGCTGGATTTTTCCCTCTTGTGCTCCCTGCTCCCTTAACTGTCCTCTCTTAACTCATTTGTGTGTGTGTGTGTATGTGTGTGTGTGTGTGTGTGAGAGAGAGAGAGAGAGAGAGAGAGAGAGAGAAAATCTTCCTCTTTTTATAAGGCCACTAATCCTACTGTACTAAGACCCCACCTATCAATTAATTACCTCCTAAAAGCCAGATCTGCATGTATAGTCACACTGGAGGCTAGAATTGGACATATGAATTCTGTGGGAACACAATTCAGCCCATAGCTCTGGGCTTGGGGAGACTGGACAGGGGGTGTTTGGGGCAAAAATGGAGAGAAGGCATCTCTCCTTTTCGCAACAGTCATAAATAAATATTAGAAGGGAGACAGATGCAAATACAGGGAAGAGCAAGATATCATCTCTGTCCCAGGAGGGAAGAGACTGTTACATTTCAAATTATTAAAGATTCAACCACATGCACAGAATAAATGTAACTCATTTAGGTCTGGAAATTTTCTGTCTTTATTCGTATTTAATTAGAGCATTTTCCATGTAAAGGCCTCATATTTTTGTGAGAAGCATCATCAGCAAATGTAACTCCAGAGAGCAGTAATTCATTTCAGAACCAGAGGCTGTCAGTCAGTCACACACCCACCGCCAGCGAGCAGTCGCAGTGTTTGGCAGTTTAATTCTGTTAATCCTGTGAGTGCTGTTGGGCTGAGCTGACTGTGTGGACGAGGCAGATGTGGTGCTTACACCGGTCTGAGGTCTATGGACACTGATGTGACCTATGCTGACCTGGGAGAGATGGTTGGTTCACACCCCCTCTACATGCACACACATGCCACACACACACACTTTTTCATTTTACTAACCTTAAATATTTGCATACTTTAATTGCCATACTTGGTAGGCAAAGCCTTAGAACCACATCAATGAGTAGTAAAGAAAAGCCTTATTCTTAATATTGAATAAGACCGATAGGATAAATGATGTTAGCAAATTTCTTTACATCAATTCACCTTTGGACTCTGAGAATAAACCCACTTGGTTGTGGTGAATTATTCTTTTCAAAGGTTGACCTATAGGTTGGGTGCACATTCCATGCTCACTGTTTTCGGTCAGGTTAGAGCCTCAGAGTTAGGCTGGCTCTATAAAATGTATCAGGGCATCGGACAAGCACCACAATGGCTGAACAGGTGACTGACTGAGTCTCCTGGGCTGCAGAGTTGTGGGTGGAAAGCGATGGACCTGGCCATTGTGGCAGCTGCCCGTGTGCCACTACCAGGTGGCTCCATCCCCGCAACCCTCCTGTTGCTTCCCCTCAGAGCACAGGACGCACCTCCCTGTGTGTTTATCCCATTTACAGCTCTGCGTTAACTGGTTTGCTTACTTCTCTGCCTCCCACTGAACTGTAAGCACCATGAGGACAAAACCATGCCCCATTTATTCACCAAAATGTCATCCAGTACCTAGCACACTGCCTGAGCACAGGAGGGTCTCGGGGAATATTTATGGAATGAATGATGGATGTTGGGCAAGTTTCAATTTGACCCAAGGGAAGCTTTATTACTGAGCTAGAAGATAAGGAATTTATGATACTAACAACTACTGACAGTCCCCATTTATTCAGTATTGACTGTATAGTACAATGTGCAATGTACTGTATACTAAAAGCACTATATACTAATCTGTTCATACAGCCTCTCATGTAATCTTTTAAAAAACCCTAACAGGTAGGCTCAGTCAATAATTTTCTTAAAGTCATCCACTCATAAGCTAGGATGGGAACCCAGGTTTTCCAGACTTCATATTTTGCAACTGTGAGAAACTGTTTTTCTCCCCAAAACAATGTGCAGCAATGGGCTCGGTAAGTTTTCACTAGTGTGCAGCCGCATCTTGGTTTACTTATTCCAAACGTGAGGTTCTTGGGCCAATGTTCCATTAACATTTAGAAAGACTTTCACTATGTATAATGAAACTATTGTTGCATGCAGAATAAATGTGATTGTTTAAAATGCCTGAGGAGTTTCATTTAAAATGCAGCATTCATCACAAGAAAATCATCTCCCTTCTCCCTTCTTTGTTCATGGTGACATGCCCAGAGAGGGACAGAGAAAGGGTGGGGTCTTCCCTGCCCACCCCACCCCCCGCCCTCCGTGGGGTGTCTGGCAGCCCAGGAGCTCAGGGTACCGGAGCTGGAGCACTCAGGTGAGTCAGAATGGTGGTGACCAGGCGCTCCTCCTGCGTTTCTCCCTCCTCCACCAGCCCTCCCCACTGCACGGAGCAGGGATTAGCTTGGGCCAACTCAAGACAGGAGCCATGAATGACTTTGTACTTCAGGTCAGTCTACAGAGGCAGAGAGACTGCATGGAGGTGACTGATGTCTTCAGTCCTTACTGGGCAATTACTGGATGCTTGAATCCAGGGATACAATCAGGACTGAACCCTGGAGGAGTGGGAGTCTCCACGAGGTTATTTTCCACGAGCATACTCATATTATGCACTCCGTGGAAACATCAAGAGTGCTGTGAGGTGTAAGCCGGGGACCCCCTCACCACACATGGCCTGGGGACAGGTGTCCCTGAGGCAGAAGAGGGGAAGGTGGCCGGTTAGAGGGGCCTGGGACACGGCAGTCTAGGCAGAATGTTACCGCAAATGTCCTGAGGAAGAAAAGACATGAGGCCAAAATAAAGGGCAGACATGAGGCTGGTGCTGCGGGAACTGGAAGGACAAACAGCCCGAGAGGCAGGAGGCGCGGGAAGAGGCTTTAGAGCCCATTAGACACTAACTGTCGGGAGCGACGGCTAGCCAGTGAGAGGGTTTCAGCGGCGGACTGATACGGCCGGACGTGTTTGGCACTGAGAGAGGAACCGGCCGGAGGGCACGTGGGCGGTGGCTGGGTCAGTGGCGTTGCCCCAGAGAGAGAGGCCTGGAGCCCCAGGGGCGAGGAGAGAAAGGGAAGGCGTGCGCTGCAGCTCCGCACGGAATGGCAGGGGTGAGAATTACTGAGGTATCAAAGGCGACGGTCAGCATTCTGACGGAGCAATTAGGTGCACAGAGATGCTGTTGTTGAAATGGGGGGGGGGCACTGTGGGAAGGGGGAGTCTGTGGCTTAAATCGACACCTCGTTTGACTGAAGTTTGAGTGAAAAGCTTGAGACATCATGTGGACCATTAGATATATTTCTCTGGAGCTCAAAAGTAAGGTCGGGGCTGGAAAATCCAACTCCATGGACTCCAGCAGACACTGAGCGCTTCCTCTGGGCCAGAGGCCCTGCTCGGACCTGGGCCTCCAAGCCCAGACTCGAGTGTGAGACCCTATGCTGCAAATGTGATGAGTGAGAGATACACACAGGGCATGAGAAAGGCTCGAAGCTGGGAAGTAACTGCAACCAGTGGGAGGTGGGGGGGGGGGGAATGGGAAAGGAATCCAGGAGAGTTGTATGGGAGAGGTAAAAAGTCAGTCCACATCTCGCAGGTGGAGAAGGATGGTAATAGGCAGAGAAGGAGCAGAAAACATTCCAGACGGAAGACGATTCCATTCCAGGGCATCGTTTAAGGGTAGGGTGGCATGAGGATAAAACAGGCTGTCTCCGCCTCAGGCAGGAAGGAAGACTGAAAAAGCACGCCAGGGCCGACTGCCCGGCCTTCAAGTGAGATCAAGGAACTTGGATTTTACGATATCCTAATATTTCTAGCCCTTGCAGCATACCAGAGTTACTTGGAGAGGTTATTAAAATGTGTACCCCTAGGCACAAACCTTTGAAATTCTGATTCTGTAACCTCAGGAAGGGAGTAGAGACCCTGAGGCTCTCCTAGAACTGTGCTAGAGACTGTCATGTGGGTGCCAGGAAGTCCAAGGGGGAGCCAGAAGTCCACAGCTACCCCAGGTACTTCACGTGGGTGGGAACAACAGTATCTGTCCTTCCGTGACTGGCTTGTTTCACTTAGCATGATGCACTCACGCTTCACCCATGTGTTGCGGGTGTCAGAAGTGCCTCCCTCCTTAAGGCTGAATAATATTCCACTGTATGTACAGACTACGTTTTGTTTGGTTGTTCATCAAAGGGATGGAGACTTGATTGGTTCTACCTTTTGGCTGCTGTGAATGCGGGGGCACCTCCACGGAGGATTCCAGAGGTGGCTACGGGGGAAGGGCAGGTGTCCAGATGCTCTGCCAAGATCCAGGGAACCCAGAAGGGTCTTCAGACAGACCTAGAGAGGAGAGAGGCAGCCCATTTCAGTTACGTTTTAGTCTGGTGAAGGCTTCCTGGGTGGACAGGTACAGATGCTGTGTGTGGCTCAGGGTGACGCCACTTTAGGAGAAGACGTAATTCTCTACCGCACTGCTAGTAGAGACACACCTGCTATGTATCTAGAGACTTGACCTTTAAATTACCCACCCCTTTCAAAGTCATAGTTCCGCCCGGGGCACTAGCCTTTCCTAGGGAATTCTGGGCCAGTCCTGCTGTGGTTAGCTTCTAAATCAACTGGTCTTACTTTTCTGTTCTCACATGACTGTGTTCAGTTAATCCCTCATATATAATCAAGAAAATGCATTTTCCCCAACTGGTTTTTTAATTATCGCATTGCTGCCCAATGACCCCACTCCCATATTTATTTATATAAAGGTGAGAGAATAAACATATTAATGTTTATAATTTGCTAAAAACACAGTGGCTTCTGTCAAGACACTGGCTGAAAAGGATCAAGTGTAGAGAGGGAGAAACCGCCGTAGAGTAGACTTGCTGCATCTCGAAGTTCAACAGGAAGAAGCAATGGGCCCCAGCTGCATCAAAGGAGGAGCATGTCCTTCCACACCGGGCGCAGGCTGGGGAGATGGCGAGGCCTGGCCGAGAGCATAAATCCTGGGGGAGAGCAGCATACAAACGACCTAATTCAAAATCTCGGATAAATACGGCGTCCTAAACAAGTGCAGGGTGCTGGGAGAGCCAGGGTCCTGGCATCCTCCAGACCTGGGTTCAAGCCCCTGCTCTGTCACTTTAAAGGTCTCTGGAAGGTTCCCCTCTCTCACCCTCAGTGTCCTCATCCACAGACGGAGACAACAGGGCCTGCCCTCCAAGGGCCTCTGGGTCTGAATGGGATGCGGCGTGCTGGCACCTGGGCTGGCCTGCGCCAAATGCTCCTCTGGGGAGGCGGTCTCCTTCCCTGGGGCCAGCTGTGCGCTGGTGACCGCTCTTGGTAAGTGGAGAAAGTCCTTAGTTTTTCTCTCTGTTTCCATTTCCTAACATTTTAAAGATGCTCAACCTCATTCCTAAGAGAAATGCAAATTAAACTACCCTAAAATAGCACTTCTCGCCCATCAGATTGGCTAACGTCCTGAAGTTTGATAGCTCTGTGATGCAGGAGCTGTGAGGAATCAGGGGCGCTCAGACCACTGACTCGAGTGTAAATCGGTGCAGCCACTAGGAGGGAAATTGGCGCCATGTCAGAATTACAGACGCTCACACTCTTGGTGTACGTACCCTGTGAGCCATTAACGGTCTTTTTCTCTTACGTCAAAAGATTAGAAATGTCCACCAATAGGGGCCATTTAATTAAATTATGTTGCATCCATTCAATGGAATATTTTGTACCTAAGTAAAGGTAGTTATTTTGTATTGAAATATGTTCTCCAAGATATATTTTACCCTTAAAAGCAACAGTGCAGATCAGTGTCTTAAATATGCTACATTTTGTGTTCTAAAAAGGAGGTGAGTAAGATGTTTATTCACATTGGCTTGTACTGTCATAAAGACACTCGGAGAGATGCATAAAAAACTAAAAAAGTACAAACCCCTGCGATGGGTAATAACTGGCCTGGTGGGGGGAACAAGGCAGGGGAAGAAGTCCTCTCACTACTTGTTGATTTATACCTCATTATTTGTTTAAAGTTTCAATTCATATGGTTGTGTTCACCTATCAAAAAATTAATCAAGTAAGAATTTAAAAATTCCATTTCCTAGAACCTACCCAGGTGTTCTGCGGTCAGTCCCATGGGCTCCTACCCAGCCCTCTTACAGTCATCCTCGCCACTCTGTTTATTAAAAGGTTTTTCATGTGGATACTTCTTTGTGGCCAAACCTGCTCACGCTGCGGAACAGAAACGGGAGCTGCTCTCTCTGAGGGAGGCAGGACAGTGGGTCCGATGGGAACAGAGCAGCACACAGCACAGACCTACTTCCTGACCCCACTCGGCTCTAACTGCTTGGCCCTGACCTGCTTGGACAAGGTGCTTCCTTTGTCTGGGTCTCAACTTACCATTCTGTAAGTTACAGATGCTGCTCTAGAATTTATTCCTTTGGTTATTAAATTTTAAGGCAAATATCAAATAACAAATGCCCTTCTCCACTTTATCTCTCACTTCCTCCAATTCCCTGACCACATCTTTCCTTTTTCAAACATTTAATAAGTACTTATTATGTGCCTCGTATGGTGCTAGGTGCTAGGTGCTTTAGGAATACAAAGATGAAGGAAAGACAAAGACCCTGCCAGCAAACAGCTCATGATTTGGAGAAGCGAAAAGGCAAAAGGCAATTATAATAGAAAGGGAAAGTTCTATGCTACCTAAATCCTACCAGCAAAGCTTTCAGAAATACAGAATGTTGACACATCCCAGGGGAACATGGAGTCTTGGATGTCTGCAGTCTCTGTAAGGAATAAACCAAAAGCCTTTTCCCCCAGACCCAGATATTCCTGCTGCCTTAAAGCGAGAACCCCTTTGACCCCTTTTCCCTGCTCTGTCTCCTCTCTTGGCCAACTGCCACCCTTCCTTCTTCACCTCTATTGCCCTCGCGGTCGCCAGCACCTTCTTCACTTCCTGCCGGGAACCTCTCCCATTTCGTCTTAATCCTGTGGACCATATATACGCTTGCCAGGCAAATATTCCTAAAATGTTTCATTCCACTTAGTCTTCTGAACACTCAGTCTCTGAACATGAATATGGGAAATGAACACAGTGAAGGGCAAGCCATTGCTATTCAGCACCTGGCTAATCAGAGCTCGGCCCTGCGGTTTGCTTCTGTGGATCTTCCGTGTTGTAAGAAATGTTGAATGGTGACTGACCCCTGAGGTAATCTCAGACCCCAGGTGCCTCCTTATCATCAAAGAAAAGTATCCATTTGATCTTAATTGAGCCATATGCATTTTATTGTATTCTGATTGTATCATATGTGTGGTAACTCTTTATCAACCAGTGTATTTGATGAGCCAGGAAACTCAGCTCCATGACTTTGAAAGCAGGGTTTTATACTACCTGACTAATACTTTTGTCCCGCCAACAATTTTCAAGATCGTGGATTTGTATGTTTTCTCAATAGAGAAACCAAAGTAGTTCAGATTTTTAAAAATCAGAAGACATTTATTAATAATACCTGATGTGTAATTTCTAGTATGTTGTTAACACCCCCTCAAATATAAAAAAGAACCCAACAGGTAAATAACAACTACAGATAATCACCAATAACAAATCCACACAGACTAGAATAAGTATCATTATAATCACTTGTTCAGGAAAGAATGCAAAATAGTTGCTTAGCAGATTATACAATGGGTATTTGGGAATTTTAAATGTGTCTCATTGGAAGTGCAAATATTTATCTTTCCTATTTCTCAGTGTAATATACAGTCAGTCAGCATTTCCCTCTGGTGTGTGAGGTACTTAAGAGTGTCACTCACCAGAATATACCACGTTTGCAAGCCCTCTCCCACTGTCTGGGAATGGGGGCTTCCGGCCTGACTATGGGAGCCCAGAGGTGATCAAAGGCCCTTTTCCTTTGATCTTCCTTTGACCAACTTACATC
This sequence comes from Furipterus horrens, assembly GCF_987537825.1. Classification (NCBI taxonomy): domain Eukaryota; kingdom Metazoa; phylum Chordata; class Mammalia; order Chiroptera; family Furipteridae; genus Furipterus; species Furipterus horrens. The sequence continues at coordinate 76,705,499 of NW_028327180.1, forward strand.
GGTGTCCTGCTAGGCACTCAACACTTTTTCAACAGAGGAAAAATGGGTATTTTAACCAGAAAGCTCAGAGGAACCCAGACATTAGAGAGCAGGGAGGGCCACACCTCTACTTGGTGGGAGTGGGTGGGGATAGAAATGTCCATTCAAAGCCACACTTGAGGAAATGCCAAATTATAAAGGATTGTTTAGTTCCAGATTCCACATGTTAGCCCCTTTTTCCCCATTCCTGAGGACAAACTCTCCTTAATTGTCCCTGGGCCTTCCAAAGCCAGCAGTGCTGGCACGAATGCATGTCTAGGTTCCCTCTGACCCCGCAGGGATCTGGGCTGGCAGGAGCCTGTTGGAGCTCTGCCCGTGCAGAGCTTTGGGGGTCTGGAGAGAGCCACTTCTCTGTGGCTTCTTGTCCCCTCCCTGCTCAAGGAGGCTAAGAGAAAATGCCGTTGCTTCTCACTCGTACCCGCCCTTTCTAGTCAGACACCAAAGCCAGGATGATGATGAGGTGGCAGCATGGCCGCCACCGCCCCAGCCTGTCTGACACTGACTTCAGCGAGGCGTGTCAACAGCCTATTTTAAAGAGGAAGAAACAGCCTTAGCAGGTTCCTCCAGGCAAGGGAGCCGCTGAGGTTAGCTCCCTGTTGTGGCTGCTACTGAACCAGCCTTTGGACTCCTGGTGCCTTAATCAGAACTGTAATGACCCTGCAGTTACACCCAGGCAGGCAGGTGACAACTGCGGTCCCTTCCCAGCCCCACTCTGTCTTCTGGGGACAAACCCACCTCCCTCAGCCCCCTTCCCATGAGAGGTCGGCTTCCTGGGGCAACGGGCTCCCCAGGTGGTTGCTGTGCTTTGCTTTGCTCTTCGCAGGTGGGGTCTCCACTTTATGCCCCAAGTCTTCCATGTCGAGCGCTCATCTGACCCACTTTACTCTAGTGCTGCACAGGCCTGAATACAAGGGACCCACCCCTGCGTTACCAGTGACCTGCTGCTCTGGCTGCTCCCGTTTATTCTTCTCATTGTGCTCCTGAGGGTCTGTTCAGTGGTCCAGTGTTTCTCCAATATCAATGCTTTAATATTCTTCAGGAGGTCTGTCCTCATAGCAAGTCCACCCTCCTAAACCCAGCCAGATCTGGACAATGGAGACCTAGCTGTTCAGGCAGTTCCTCCCGCACATGCTCAGCTTTGTCTCTGTTCAGCCCCATTCAGCAGTACCGTGCACCGAAGCTGCCATGCGCTCCCACTGCCAAAGTTCTCTGCCTCCTTTTAACCATTCTTATAAATGTCTCTGGTCATATTTACAATTTTCCATGAGTGTGCCAAAACAGATGGACCTAGCCTGCTCCAGCTTACTTGCAACATGCCTGGGTCTGTGTTTAACCAGGTGCTTTAGGGATATAATACATTCATGCCAGGCATGAATGGAGAGGGCCACTGAGCAAGGCGAATGTCACTGCTAAACCCCAGCCTCATCTGCTTCCATATCTCCAAAGCACGGTGCCTCAGCGAGGTGGAATGGATTCATTTCCATCCACAGCATGGCCAGGATCTCTCTTATTTCCAAGTCTTTGCAAACGCTGTTCTCTCTGGTTTAAACAGCCTCCCTTCTCCTGTTGTCTTGCAAGCTCCCCCAGCCTCTGTGATTTCTCACTACAGTCGTTACTTCCTCCAAGAAGCCTCCCTTCTTCACACCACCTAAACCAGGTCCCACAGGATTTTTCATATGTTGCCACTGCTCACTCGGTTTTCCTACCAGACCCAAATTCCTACGGGCCTCACACTGTGCCTGCCTCGCTCCCCACTGCGTGCCCATGGCACCTGACCTATATAACCAGCCACAAAGCAGAGATCCAGGAGATAAATGGATGAAGGACAGCAGAAATAAATGAATGATCAAATATATCACACCACCATGGAACTGGTTACGATTTAGTCGATATCAAGGAGAGATCACATCTATTAGTGAAACAGGGTACAGATACGATATTCCCCACAGCCCATGGATGGGAAATGAGGGAAGGAGATAATACAGCTTTTAAGGTACTTTGCATACCTATGGCAAGAAGGTAGCTAGAAAATAGCTGTGCTACTGCCCTGGGGCAAAAGGTATCTGTGACTTTCAGGATTTAAAAGGAAGGGCCAGCAGCCTTGAGAGAAGCAGCATGTTGGAGAAGCATGAAGGAGGTGTGCCATGATGTCAGAGCAGGCTGTAGCAGCCATGTGGGAGGCTGCAAGCAGCTATGCAGTTTGTAGTCAGGATCTGGCCATGCGGCCTGGACTAGTAGGAAAGGAGGAACGCTGCTGCTTTGATTGTGCCTGCTCCAGCTGACTCCAAAGCCACCAAGGACTCTGCCTTGCAGACCAGGACTATCTGGACTCCTGGAACTCGGGACATATGGAGAGGCCGCTCTCTTAGGACCTGTGCCTTTCCTGAACTTCACCATGATCCAGTGGAACACGGCACATGCTTTCCTGGACTATTATAAGGAAGCTGAAGACAACGTACCCCAGATCCTGAAGGAGAGAGCTGACAGATAAGGGATGGGGAACTATTGGGCTTGGTTTTGGCTTATAGCCTTTTGGGGAGCAAAGGAAATGCTGAGTGTCATAGTGTTACAGAAACAGGGGAGTCCAAAAATCCCCAGAGTTTGCTGCTGGGGGATGGGGAGAAGTAAGCAGCTTTTCAAATGCTTCCACATGCCTGAGGCTGGTGGCTACTGTCTTTCTTATGCAAATGGCTTTAATGCATCCAAAGCCTCAGGCAGATGGGAGGAGTCTTGAACCAGGGGACGGTATGGAAAGCACACAGAGCCTACGTAAGGGTCTGTGAATGGTCAGAACTGTTTGCAACGCCCACTGCGTCAGAGGACGCAGTCAGGGATATATAAGCAGCTGCAGACATTTTAGCGGGGTCTCTCAAGCTCTCGTTCCGGCTCTGGCTCTCACTGGCACTCTGGCTCTGGCTCTGGCGCCCTGACTCTCGCTTGTGCTCTCACTCTGGGACTCTCTCAAGCTCTCGTTCGGGCTCTGGCTCTCACTGGCGCTCTGGCTCTGGCGCTCTGACTCTCGCTCGTGCACTCACTCTGGGACTCTCTCAAGCTCTCGTTCGGGCTCTGGCTCTCACTGGCACTCTGGCTCTCACTCTGGCGCTCTGACTCGGGCTCTCACTCGCGCTCGCGCTCTCGGGCTCTCGCTCTCTCGCTCTCCCGTGTGCTCCCTCCACGTGGCTTGGTGAAGGGGCCTTCTCCATGTGGCTTGGAGAAGGGGTCTCCGGGCTGCTTTAAGAGGCTCTCGCCATGCGGTTTTGAGGAGGAGAGGAGATCTGCGCGGTTTGCAGGAAGAAGGCAGTTTGCAAGGAGGCTGAGAATCCAGGCGGTCCTGCATTGAGAGCTGGAGGGCACCACAGCACAGAAAGGACCTCCCCAATCAGGATTGAATGATTGGCAGCTGCTGGTAAAGCTGAACTGTGTTTGGAAAGTAGGGAAACAGTTTCTCTGACTTTCCGAAAACTAGCCTGGTTTGGAAGGGGGGGAGGCAAGGATATGTGTTTGTGGGTATTTTAAAGAGCATAAGACTTAACAACAGAAATCCGCAAATAACTAAATCTATATAACTGTTAAATAAACAATTCTTTTTCTTTTCACCAAACTCTGGTATTGAGAGTTATAATTTTGGCGGCGGGCAATCGGGCCCCTAACTAAAGAGCCCGTGGGTTTGTTTTCAACTGGAGCAGCCCAGGGGTTCTGTAACAATAGGAGAACAGGGCTCTGAGCAGGAGTGCTCCCAGCCCCCCACCCCAAGGTTGGGATATTGTAAATAAAGTCCTGTGTTCCTCAGCGCTAGTTGCTGGGTCTTACAACAGGGCGCCCTGTGAACGGGCCCTGGTTTGCCCTAGCATTAGCGTTATTAAAGAAAGACATATAGAGCATGTTGCTGAGTGAGCAAACGCTAGCTATAACAACATATGAGTTCTATAATCCCATCTATAGAAAACTATATTTCTCAAGGAAGAGAAAATGCACTGTCTGGAAGGTTTTTACCAAAATGTTAATTAATATTGGGATAGAGAAACTGGGGAAGATTTTTTTTTTTAATACGTCCATAATGCTTAAATATCTCATATGAGAATGAGACAGATTTATAATAAAACTTCCTAGACAATGCTACTCATTTTGAAAAGAGGAACCCATGCAAAGGTTTGTGTTTTGTTCTCCTGCCGCCTGCAGGACAGACGCGCGGCTACTTGAGGTGCGAGCAGGCAGCACCGACTGGCACTCCAGGGGCGCAGGAGGTGGCATTTACCTGGAGTGTCTGGGAAGAGGTGGGGTTTCCGCATACGCAGCACACTCTTTAATTAAGAGTGTTTTCTGCATCTCTACAGGAGAATTCTGCTGGTTTCTAATTAAAAACACAACGAAAGCAAACTGAACACTGACTGTGTGTTTCCTATCATTTTGTTTTCCTTTTTATTGTCTGAAAAACATGCAGCTGATCCCACGGGTGACATCGCAATAGCTATTGCCTGTTTTTAGATTTTTTTCTAACTCCCCCTGCCCCCTACCACCCCTGAAATAAAATTCAAATAATTCTATTGGTAATCCAATACTAGAAGCGAGGTTTTAAAATCTCTCTGTGAAACAGTTACACAAGGCCTGGTTGACTTTTGAACATCCTCTTACTGGTGACAAGGAAGCTAATAAACACTAAATACCTAAATAACATAAAAATTTATGGGTAATAGCAAGAGGAAAAGTAACCCAAACCACCCAATTCTGCTTTAATAGGGAAGCTAAATCAAGCTTGGTACTAACCCTGTTACAAAAACAAAATAGGAGTTTGAAAGAAGAGAGCCAGGAGTCTCTTACCAACATGGGGAAAATCTAAAACATATTGCTGAGTATGAAAAGCACAATGCAGCATGGAACATATTGAAAATTCTATTTATAAAACAAACACACACACAGAAACATGGTACTACAGCTCTTTTACAGGAACAAATATATGCGAGTGCATAGAAAATTCTGGAAAGACAAAAAGTTGAAAAAGATGCTACTTTGTGGTAGTACAACAGAATCATGAGTGAGCCAAGGGACTGAGGTCAAACTGGACTTCACTGTTACTGAAATTGTTTGATACGATTTCAAAACAAGGAGAATGTATTTATATATTATTTTATAATGACATTTTAATTTTTATATTAGATAGAATTTGTAAAGTGCTTAAGTATTGTCTGCCTCAAAGTAAACACCCAACAAATGGTAGCTGCATTTATTATTTTGAAAAATAAACAAGCACTACTGACTTAATTAGCCTTCAAGGTACTTAAAGTATATTGCTCAAAATTAGTGCGTCAAAGATGTGTGTTAGTGCAGAAATTTCACTTGCCCATTTTTGTACTTTTTAATGCAGGCAGAGAAATGGGGAGAGAGACATCATGAAAGCTGAGGCAGCGATGCATCAGGGATGTGCACTGCTCAGCGCTGCTCCAAGAACACAGGTTTCTAGTCCAGCCTTAACAGAGGGATGTTCTACCTTTGCATCTCTCTTAATGGGCTACTGAGACTGAAAGAGTTCATCCCCCAGAGAAGCCAATGTGACATTGCCACGGAAAAGAACTTACACTGCATTATCTCTTACCAGTATAAAAGCTCGTGACGGTACAACTTGGTAAGAGAGAGATCCAACAGGTTCTCTCTCTGAGGCAGGGACAATAGATTTGAGAGGAGATGGAATATAAGCAATGACATTCAGGCAGCCTGGCCACTAGCACTAAGAGGCCAGGTAGATGGTAGGCAGGGGACACTGGGGACAAGAGTCAGGAAAGGTTCCTCCTCATGGAACATGAGATTCTAATTGCCAGACTTAACCCATGTTCTATTAAACTTATCTGAAAGCCAGGAACTTTCCAAATATAGATAGTATAGGTGTGTGACTTGGGTCCACTTTGGGGGCAACTGTTCAGAAGGCTAGTGTGTCTGGGCATCTTGGACAGGAAGAGAGGCGGTCTGAGCCTGACTCACTGCCAGTGGATCCTTCTCTCTGCACTGCCCCTGATGGAATTGTGAAGCAGAGCTTCTACTTCTGGGTAGAATGACTAAGATATCCCCTTCCCCTGCTGAAAACAATGACTAACCCTGCACCTAACAGAAACACAACTGCCTAGGACTTCCAGACAAGATGGAAGCCTAGACAGACACACTGTATCTCTCTCCACAACTAATAAGACATACAACTACCTCAAAACTAGAGACAACCAGAAGTCCAAGAAAATCGAGCTCTATGTAAGCCCAACAAAGATATAAAGAAGAAATAGTCATCCAGACAGGAAGGAGGGGCGGAGCCAGGGTGGAGAGGACATGGTGTGGTGGTGACAGCAGCAGGCTGCTGGAAAGCACAGTCACACGATTTAAAAAGTCAGGAGGGACACCTGGGGAGCACTCCCAGCACCAGACCAGACCACACAGTTCACAGTCCTAATGCCAGGGAAAATAAAGTCTCATTGCTTCTGACTGTGCAAACCAGTGGGGGGTGGGGCAGAGGAAGAAACTGCCAGTCTCTCAGCAGAGTCTGCTTGTTTAAAGGGCCCCCACAGTCCTAAAAGGTCCGCAGACCCACCCACTCTGGGGACGACAGCCAGGGCAACAACTAAAGAGGCGTCAGTCCCATACAAAGTGGGAGAAGTGCCTGGAAAAGGGGCGAGTGCTGAGCAAGCAACATTGTTCCCTCTCAGACCCCTCCCCCACATACAGTGCCAAAACGTGGTGAAACAGGTCACCCTGTACTGACAAGAAAACCTAAGGCTCCACTCCTTACAATGTAACAGGAGTGACAGCTCTACCTAAGACACAGAGGCAAACAAACACAGGAGCCTGTCAAGATGAGGAGGCAAACCCTGGCTGCTGTGGCTCAGTGGATTGAGCATCGGCTTGCGAGCCAAGTGTCGCTGATTCGATTCCCAGTCAGGGCACATTACTAGGTTGCACGTCAGGTCCCCAGTTGGGAGTGTGAGTGAGAGGCAACCACACAGTGATGTTTCTGTCCCTCTCTTTCTCCTTTCCCCTCTCTCTAGAAATAAAAAAATAAAACAAACAAATAAATAAAAAGATGAGGAGACAGAGAAGTATGGCTCAAAAGAGGGAACGGCTCAAAGTTCCAGTGGGAGAGCTAAGCGATAAGGAGATAGCCAACCTAACAGATGCAGAGTTCAAACACTGGTGATAAAGATGCTCACAGGCTTGATAGATATGCTTAAGTATGGCAAACGTGTAACGGAAGAAGTGAAGGCTATGCTAAATGAAACAAAGGAAAATCCACACAAAACCAATTGTGACGGGAAGGAAACCGGGGTTCAAATCAATGATTTGAAACATAAGGAGGAAAACAACAGTCAACCAGTACAGAATGAGGAAACACGAATTGAAAAAAACGAGGAGAGGCTTAGGAACCTCTGGGACAACTTTAAACATGCCAACAACCAAACCATAGGAGTGCCAGAAGGAGAAGAGAAAGAGCAAGATTGAAAGCTTATGTAAGAAAATAATGAAGGAAAACTCCCTATATCTGGTGAAGGAAACAGACATACAAATCCAGGAAGCACGGAGAGTCCTAAACAAGCTAGACCCAAAAAGGACCACACCAAGACACATCATAATTAAAACGCCAAAGATTAAAGATAAAGAGAGAATCTTAAGAGCAGCAAGAGAAAAGCAGAGAGTTACCTACAAAGGGGTGCCTATAAGACTATCAGCTGATTTCTCAAAAGGAACTTTGCAGGCAAGAGGGGACTGGCAAGAAGTATTCAATGTGATGAAAAGCAAGGACCTACAACCAAAACTACTCTATCCAGCAAAGCTATCATTTAGAATGGAAGGACAGATGAAGTGCTTCCCAGACAAGGTAAAGCTAAAGGAGCTCATCATCACCAAGCTATTATTATATGAAATGTCAAAGGGACTTACTTAAGAAAAAAGAAGATCAAAATTATTAACATTAAAATGACAACAAACTCACAACTATCAACAACTGAATCTAAAAAATAAAAACAAAATCCAAAACAAAAACAAAAAAACAAAATCCAGAATAGGAACAGAATCATAACATAAGTATGGGGGCCATTTGGAGGGTTATCAGCTGGGAGGGGGAAGGGGAAGAAATGGGGAAATGGTGCAGGAATTAAGAAGCATAATTGGTAAATACAAACTAGACAGGAGAAAGTTAAGAATAATATAGCTAAGCCAAAGAACATATATGCACGACCCATGGACATGAACTAAGGGGGGTGGGGTACTGGGCAGAGGGGAGCAAAGACAAAAAAAATCAAAACTACTGTAACAACATAATCAATAAAATATACTTAAAAAAAATTAAAGAAACCCAACTGCCTGGAAGTGCTAGAACATGAACATAAGCAGACTGACTGGAGGGGAGTGCATGCTGGCTTGGAGCAGGGAGTCAGAGAACCAAACAAGTGAATTCCCGCATCCAAGGCATGTGGCCTGGGGCTAGGCTGCATCCAAAGAAGCAGCTGGGGTTGCTTGAGAAACCTATAGTCTCTCTGGCTTGGGGAATCCTGGATGCTGTGGTGGTGGGGGGGGGGTGTTAAAGACCCTCAGAAGGGAAAGAGCCAGGTCAGGGATCCCCAAACTCTATTTACCCATATATCTGTATAACCCTGACCAACTCAGATCTGAAACAGATTTGGAGCCAAAGACAAAAAGATTTACATTAAGACCAAAGCTGCTGCCCAAGGAAAAGAATTATAATTCAAACCTAGCCAACAAAAATACTCGCTAAAACAAAGGAAGCAATAAAAATTGGGTAAAAATAACAAATTCCAAATTCTCATAACTTTCATAACGTTCAGTATATAATATGAAATTACATGGCTTTCAAAGAACCAAGAAAATGGAGCACATTCTCAAGAGAAAAGAGTCAACTGAGTCCAAGCATAAAATGAACTAAATGTTGAAAATAACATCAAAGGATTTTAAAGCGCTGTAGTAAACTATTTTTAATGACGTACGACAAAACTCATTTCGGTAAAGGAACAACTCAGCAGAGAAATAAAAATTGAAAGAAGAAAAAAATGAAAATTCTAGAACCGAAATATATAATATCTAAAATTATTTTAAAATCATGCTATGAACTTAATAGGCAAATGAGTGTGACAGAGGAAAGAGGTAAACCCAAAGGCAGGTTAATAGAAACTATACAAGATGCAGAAGAAAGACTGAACAAGACGTTAACATAGCCTTCTAAACCTGTTGGATGACACTGAACAGTAAGCACTCATATTTTGAAATGCCACAGGACAAAAGGGAGTTGAGATTTAAAAAAAAAAAAAAAAAAAGGAAGAAAATAATAGTGATAAAGTCACCAAGAAAATCCCTAGTATTTAGAAATCAAACAACACGAATATGAATAATCTTTGGTTCAATCACATGAGAAATTAGAAAATATTTTAACTGGATGATACAAGAATACAAACATAAAAAACCTTGAGATGCGGCTAAATCACGGTTGGATGAATATAATAAGGTTAAACAGCTATGTTAGTAAAGAAGGGATTCAAATTGATGATCCAAACTTCCATCTTAAGAAACTAGAAGAGAAGAAAAAATTAAACACAAAGCAAACAGACAGACTGAAATAAAGATTGGAGTAGTTAATAAAAAAACTTGAACAGACTTATGTTACTTAAGGAAATTTATAGGTGTACAGTTAATTATGTATATAAAAGACCCAAAACAATCCACAGACAAGTAATTATAGTTAATAATTGAGTATAGGAAACCCACTGGTTACAAAGTCAGATTATAAACATTAACCAGATTTCTACATACCAGTTAGAAAGTGAAATTTTAAAAGATACAATTATAATAATGTTAAAATTATCAATTATCTAGAAACAGACTATATGTAAGAGCTTCACACAGAAAACTATAAAACTTTATTGAGAGAAATTAAAGAAGACCTAACTAAAAGGAAGGATGTGCCATGTTCATGGATTTGAAACTCAGTATTTCACAGATATCAGTTCTCCCCAAATTTGATCTAAAATTTAATGAAATGCTAATCAACCAACTGTGTGTGTGTGTGTGTGTGTGTGTGTGTGTGTGTGTGTTTATGTATAACTTGGCAAACTGATTCCAACCAGGCAAGATAGCCATGTAGGTAAATGTAGCACTTGCCTCCTCCCACAACCACATCAAGATTACAACTACACTACAGAACAACCATTACTCAGAACCACCTGAAATCTGGCTGAATGGAAGTCCTACAACTAAGTAGATAAGGCAGAAGCCACCTGGAGACTGGTAGGAGGGGCAGAGACACAGGACAGGCTGGTCCCACACCCATGTGTGGTGGGTAAAAATCGGAAGGGATATCTTGACTACAGTGTTCCCTCCTGAGGTGTGAAGAATCCAGCCCCACACTAGGTCCCCCAGCCCAGGGTTCCAGTGCCAGGAAGAGAAGTCCCCCTAACTTCTGGCTGTAAAAATCAGCGGGGAGTGTGGCTGAGAGAGATGGGAGTCCCAGGCAGTTCCTGTTAAAGGTCCCGAGCACAGACTTAATTGGACTCATTCCCTCAGAGCTCCAGCACTGGGGAAGCAGATTGAAATGAACTGGAGACATATGAAGAGGAACTGAAGTGCCCAGCATCAGGGAGAGGGCTGAGAGAGCAGCTTTCTCCCAGAGAGAAGTGCTGGCAGAGGCCATTGTTCCTTAATGAGCCCTCCCTCCACAGAGCTGGCAGGCAGGTGCCATATCTGAGACTCCATCAGCCTGGATCATACTGTTTGACTGGCTCACACCCTGGTGATTCCCTGAGGCCCTGCCACACCCAACTTTCATGCACACCTAAGCTGTTTCCAATGGCTTTTCCATAATAATGGCCTGTCATGGCTCATGCTTCAGATTTTCCTGAAGTCTGTCAAACAAGCATCATCTGGCCTCAGTGTGTCCTATATCTCTCCTAAGTGGCCCCAGGCCCAGCACTAGCAGCAGCCAGCCTTGGTTTGCAGCTTGGCCTCACCGAAGCACCTCTAAGCCCAGCACAAGTACCAGCCATCTGCTGATCACTTTGTAGCTCATGCCAGGTGGCCGCAGGCATAACACAGGCAGTGGCTGACCTTGGTCTGCACCTCTCTAAAAGGCTCCAGAGCCAGCACACCCAGTGGACAGCTTCAGGCCACAATGAAGCACCAGCCAACCACCTTGACAAATGACACACTCAATGGGCAGACTCAGCAGGTACCAGAGCCCCACTGAAGTAAGTTCTGCTCTGTGGGGTGAGCCCCTGCACAGCTGATTCTTCACAGTGGTCTGAGGTCAATAGTTGCAACCAGTTCTTGCAGCTGATTGGCCGGGGGTAAATACCTCCCACTGATGTGCCAACAGCAATCAAGGTTCAACTATAAGTGGAGGGTGTACACAGCCCTTATGGTGTGCTCTGCACCTTGAGTGCTCAGTTTGGTTCATTGGGGAAGTTGTGCCACTGGATCCTACAGAACACTTGCTACATTAGGCCACTTTACCAAGCCTGGAACATGTAGCAGCTCTACCTAATACATAGAAACAAACACAGGGAGGCTGCCAAAATGAGAAGACAAAGAAACAACACTCCAGAAAAAGAACTAAACAAAATGGAAGCAAGTAATCTACTAGATACAGAGTTCAAAACACTGGTTATAAGGATGCTCAATGAACTTACTGAGAACCTCAGCAGCACAAAAAAAGAACCAGTCAGAAATGAAGGCTACAATAACTGAAATGAAGAATAATTTACAGAGAATCAATGGTAGAGTAGATGATGTTGAGACTCAAATCAGTTATTTGGAATATAAGGATGAAAAACACCCAATAAGAACAGCAAAAATAAAAAATAATCCAAAAAGAATGAGTATAGTATAAAGAACCTCTGGGACAACTTCAAGCGCACCAACATTTGCATCACGAGGCTGCTGGAAGTAGAAGAGAGAGAGCAAGAAATTGAAAATCTATTTTAATAAGTAATGAGAAAACTTCCCTAAATAGATGAAGGAAATAGACATACAAGTCCAGGAAGCAAAGAGACTCCCAAACAAGATGAACCCAAAGAGGCCAACCAAGACACATCATAATTAAAATGCAAAAGGTTAAAGACAAAGATAGAATCTTGCAAAACAGCAAGAGAAAAGTAATTAGTTACCCACAAGGGAGCTCCCATAAGACTGTCAGCTGATTTCTCAGCAGAAACTTTGCAGGTCAGAAGGGATTGTCAGGAAGTGATGAAAAGCAAGGACCTACCATCAAGATTACTCTACCCAGCAAAACTGTCATTTAGAATTGAAGGACAGATAAAGAGCTTTCCAGACAAGAAAAAGCTAAAGCAGTTCATCACCAAACAGTATTATATGAAATGTTAAAGGGTCTCCAAGAAGAAGAAGAAAGAAGGAAGAAGAAGAAAGAAGAAGAAATAAAAAATTAAAAATATGAACAAGAAATGGCAATAAATACATATGTATCAACAACTGAATTGAAAAAACAAAATGAATGAACAAGCAGAACAGAAACAGACTCATAAATACAGAGAACATTTTGACAGTTGCCAGATGGGAGTGAGTTTGGGGAGATGGATGAAAAAGGTGACGGCATTGAGGAGTACAGATTGGTAGTTACAGAACAGCCACGGGGATGTGACATACAGCACAGGAAACATAGTAATATTCTAACAACTATGTATGGTGTCAGAGGGGTGCGAGACTTATCGGGCTGATCCCTTAATAAGTTATATAATGTCTAATCACTGGGGTGTACATCTGAAACTAATGTAATAATGTATGTCTACTGTAATTTAAAAAATTAAACTAAGTTAAAAATGGGGGAAAAAAAAAAGAAATACAAAAGCCAAGAAAAACCAAGACACTTTTGAAGAAGAAAAGTGAAAGGACAGGCTTCTACCTGACATCAGTACCTACAGTAGTGGGCAAAAGTAGGTTTACAGTTGTATGTGAAACAGTTTATTCTTGTATTATTATTTATTAATTATTGTTATTATCTTCCACATGAAAAACTTTAAAACTACTTTTGCCCATCCCTGTACTATTAAGTTGAAGTAATTTTTGCAATGTGGTTATTGAGTCAAGGAGAGATAAATAAATCAATGGAATAGAATACAAGATCAAAAACAGACCCATGCGTGTATATATATATATATATATATATATATATATATGGACACGTGATTGGCGTGAAAGGTAGCAGCATTGCAGAGTGGTGGAGGAAATGATGGGCTTTTTAATATACGGCATTAGAACTACTGGATATCCAGTGAGGGGAGCACTTGACCTTACCTCACACATATACAAAGTCCATACCCGGAGGTTTAGAGCCAATATAAAAGGCAATAGAAATAAAGCATCTAGGAAATAAAATAGGAGAAGAAATTTTTGACCTCAGGTACAGAAAGATTTCTTAACCAAAAGAGACACCAAAAACACTAACCATAATGAAAAAGACTGCTAATTCTGATTACATTAGAAGGAAGGACTTCCACCGTCCAAGACATGCATAGGAGGGTAAAATGGCAAGACTGGAGTATGAGACTGTATTTGTGACAGAAGCACTGACAAACTGTATCCAGAAAACACAAGAAGTTCTTACAAATAAATAAAAAGACAATGTACATTCTTAAATGAGATTTTGAGCAGCTAGTTCACAAAAGAAGTTATCCAAATAGCTAACATCCATATGAAAAACTGCTTCACTATGTTAGTACGCAGGAAAATGCTAATTAGTTATCCCAATGAGATGTCACAATGCTGTACAACAAGGAAAACAAACAATTCCTTCACACAACAATATGAGTGAATCTCACAAGCATAATGCTGAGCAAAAGAAATCAGATATTCACCATACATGCTGTAGGATTCCATTTATTAAAAAAAGTTTAAAACAGACAATGCTTAACTGTAGTGTTATCAAGATAAATTTAAATGAGAAAACTATAAAAAAATAATAAACTGACAATTACAAAAATATAAGTGGTTGTGTTTTGAGGGGTGGGGGTGTTTATAAGTTAGGCAGGAATTTAAAATGGAACTTTTGGACCCGGATGCTGGCCTATGATACCGTACTGAGTTACATTTCACAATGAATAAGTGGGAAAAAGAAAAGAGTGAGCAGCAGGCTTCATCCTTCCTGGATGGAAGAGGGGCTGCAGGACAGAGGGCAGAGGAAACGGGGCTCCAGGTCCACCCTGGGATGCCAACCTCTCACTTTCTTTAACACAACAGGGAAAATAATCTCATTTAAGTCACCATTGGGGGATTTCTGTTCCTTGTAGCCAAATGTTATCCTAACATCTATAAGATTTGGATTCGATTTACCTTGCACGTAGCAAAACACCTATTACGTAAGACCTACTGCTTGGTTCTGGGGATAGCAAGGGGAATAATGAACTTAAAGATTATAGGGGATCAATAAAAGCAGAGACATATGCTAAGAGGTCAGAGAGAAGCATTTAGCCCAGGATGACTTGAACTGGGCCACAGCAGAGTCTCTACCTCTCGGGAAAACTTAGATGAGATGATATGTCTGCAGGTTGTTGCTACCCTGTAAACTCCTCTTGTGCTATGGAGGGCTGGTCTTACAGTCATTGCCAAAAAGTAAAGGTGTTTTTATTAAAACTGGCTGGAGGCCAACCAACTCTTTGCTTAAAATGGGTTTCTTGAGTGTTTTCAACTCTCCTTGGAGCCCAAGCACAAACACACAAGAACCCTGAAATACTTCTTTTCAGAACTGAGCTTCATTGAGCTTCATGTGTGGGACACAGGGCCTCGAACTGTACACTGAGCAGAAAATGGCAATAGGTGGCACACGTTTCCAGAATCAGATCGAACCCAGGTATTTTAAAGTGAGCTATGAAGCAAATCAAAGTTGTTTTTAAATACATAAATCCAATAAGCCAGATGGACTTAGGACTAAACCTGTATCTTTTTTAGAATTAGTCAACCAGAAAATCAAAATATTCCCTAAACTGAATCTGAATTGAATTGCACCCTTATTTTATGTGGCTCAAGCCCTTGGACTGTGGAAGGAGGGAGGGCTGCATTTGTGCTGGGGGAGCTTAGGAGCGGAGCCAGTGTGGGAGGCGGAAGGTGCCAGGAGCCTGCTTGTGTTCGGAATGTAAAACACAACCTTGTTAGGGATCTCGCGGTGCAGGAGCTCTGGCTGCACAATAGCAATTCAGCCATCAAAGGGGAAGATGACCTATATTTGTCTGTACAGACTCTGCATTTGCTGCTTAATCAATGCTCTTGAAATCAGCCGCGGTCCAGGGAAGATAGCAGAGTCGGGCCTCCTGCTTAATGCTTCCAGAGATGCGCAGCCTACCTGACAGGTATGATTTGTTAAACAGAGAATGCAGTGTTTCTGCTTGAAATACACTCCTCAGGCAACGCAAGGAAAGCAAGCTGATGCACACTCTTGACAGGAGTTGCGGGGTTTGATCAAGGGAAGGTTTCACCAGCGCAGACACTTTGGCTGGAAATGCAACGTATTAGAATGCAAATAGCTTCAGTCCTTCTCAGGAAATCAGGGGCTTTCAGAGGTACAAGAGGAGGGAACAAACGGCTGCTGAAAGTAAAATATAGAAATAAAGCTAAGCTGTGTCACGGCATCTCGTCTCTGTGAACCTCACGGTTTCTTTAAATGGAAAGGAAGTTCGGCTGTACTGGGCCTTCAGGGAAGGAGCCCACGGGGCAGGCCCTCTGCCCTAGTGCCACCTGCCAGAGTTGGAAAGACCGCGAGAGAAGTGAGCCGGGCCTGGTGTGAGGAGCTTCCGAGGTGGCTGCCCTTGGTGGGTGGATCCACCGACATCACACATTATGCTGCATTAGGCGCTCAAGGATGTGACTGGAGAAGGAAAAGTATGTGCCATTGCTTTCTTCCAGAAGTATGTCCTCTCGTGAGGGCACCAGGAAGGAGAGAACAGCGGAGGATTTGAACCTCCCTGGCTTTGAGACTCCTGAAAGGGATTGCTACTAGAGATACGTTGAAGAATAGGATTAGGATAAATTGGTGGCTGAAGGGCTATTTCCTAATCTCATTTTGTGGCTCCGAAGATAGAACAAGGGAGTGAGAAAGTTGCCATTTTTCTGCTGCGCTTAAAACCCCTTGGTTGCTTTCGGTGCCCTTTGGATCAAGGCTAAACCCCTGATCTTGACTCCAAGGGCTGTATACATCTCCAGCCTGGCCACCCTCTGTGCTCCCCACCACACCAGCCTCATCTGCGTTTCCCTGACTTGCCTGTCCATGCTTCTGTCTTGTGTCTGCTCTTAGGACAAAGAACTCTGCCTCTGTCTGGCCAGGTCCCCGAGTCCTCAGAATCCGCTTGACAGGCACTTTGCTGGGAGGTGTGGCCTCAGGCCCTTGGTCCAGACGTTGCAGGTCAAGCCCATGCCCCCTCAGCCCACTGCCTTCTCTGCACTGCTGTCCTAGCACTTACCACAATCATCAATGGAAGAATATTTGTATAATTATTTGTAAACCGTCTTCACTACTGGATTGTAACGTTTGTTAGTTCAGAGATTTCCATCTATTTTTACTTAACACCCATATCCCATAGGGCCTGCTTCATAATCCTAACAGCAGCTAACATGTATCAGGTTTTTCCATCTTCTTAATTCATTAACTTAATTAATCCTCACAATCACCTATGAAATAAATACTACTGATACACTTGCTTTGCAAACAGGAGCCTGGGGAATAGTGAGGTTCCGTAAGCCTGCCCAAGATGACCCAGCCAGTGAGCATCTGAGCATGAATTTAAAACCAGTTAGTGAATGTCCAAAGGTTGTGGTCTTAGCAACTAGACTGCAGTGGCTCAAGGAAGATTTGTCTAATGAATGAGGCTATAAATGAACGGATGAGATTGAGTTGTATAGCATTTATGAGACTTGGCTGAGCAAGAGAGGCATGTGTGTACAGCTGTGGTTCTCAACCTGTGGGTCGCGACTCCTTTGGGGGTCAAACGACCCTTTCACAGGGGTCGCCTAGACCATCGGAAAACACATATATAATTACATATTGTTTTTGTGATTCATCATTATTCTTTAATTATGTGCAATCTGTAACAATGAAAATACATCCTGCATATCAGATATTTACATTACAATTCATAGCAGTAGGAAAAGTACAGTTATGAAGTAGCAACAAAAATAATTTTATGGTTGGGGTCACTACAACATGAGGAATGGTATTAAAGGGTCACGGCATTAGGAAGGTTGAGAACCACTGGTGTACAGGGTGTCTTCTCTCTGCCTGTGACACATGCTTGCGTTTTATTCAGCGTTTATCACAAACATGCTCCCTTGTTTTGTTGATGAAGATACCCAGGCTCAGAGAGTTTACTAACAGGTCACACTGCTAACAAGGAACAAAATTTGGACTCCAAACCCTTTAAAACTGTATCATGCTGCCTCCCACATAAAATCCGGGCTAACAAATGCCAGAAAGAAATGGAGAGCTCACTCCACACTTGTGAATTTTAGTCACGTGCGCCCAGGCATGCAAAGTCCTTTCAAATGAAACAGCTAAGTGGATGGGATTGGACTTCTTTCTCCCCTTCCTTTATGACTTCAAGACAAGCTGAGGTATAGAAATGGCCACTGGTGATAGCTGGGATCTTGTCTTTAATACTGTGCTCAGACAGGAACGCACAACCTCTTAGACCGGGTGACTTTTAATTAGCAGGCATTCCATCTCTTTCTCTTGCTGGGGCATCCCCGGTTCCCCAAATCCTTATCCTTTTCTGCCGATTGCTCACTAGGATGGCCCTGGCCTCCAGCACCAGTTCTAGTCTTTGGGTGAGGACCTGAAGGAGCACCGGTCGGCCTCCTGGGTTTGGCAGAACTCACCTTTGTGGGCAAATAGGTTCTGACCTTGGGCACCGGTGTGTATGGCTCCTTCACTCATTCAGCAAATTTTAGCCAAGCTCCTATGGCATGGCTGGCCTTGTGCAGAGCATCAAGGACCTAACAGTGAGCAACAGCACCATCTCTGCCACCAGGGACACACTACACCCTGGTAGATGGGAAACTGACATAAAGCAACTGGTCACATAGGTATTTCTGGAATTCTGGGACAAGGTGATGCACAGTGTCACCAGATGATGCCTCCCCTGCTCCATCTGGTCATCTACTAGTCCCTCCCCAACCAGGGCCCAATGACAGAAGATCGAGCTTACAGCTGATGACCAGAGAGATTAAATCCTCACCTTCTTCATGAAAAGTATACTTCTTGGGACCAGACTTCTGTACCAAGTAGAAAATGAAGCACCCCCAGTTTAGTGGGGTTTGCCCCCAAGAAGAGGATAAAAAGGGGCTTGGGGAGGGGGGGAAGGGTTGAGGGGAATGTCAAGGAGGAGGAGGAGCTACATTTCTGGGCTGTTTTCTCCTCTTGAGTGATCTCTAGAGAATGTTTTTGACAGTTTGGATAATAATGCACACAGAGTCCAGTACCCACTTCTGAACTGGCATTCCCTATGGGGACATGAACATGGCAGAGATGGCAGGGTGGGCGAGGGAGAAAGAAGGAGGCAAGCTTGGCCCCCAACCACCTCCATGCCAGAGCCAGTGAGGCTGAGTCCTGTAGGCGTGGGGTGGGTGAGCAGGTAACAGGGACATGGGACAGAGTGCCAGCAGCACTGAGGACACTCACAGGACAGAGGTTAACTCAGAGGGCATCACAAAGGCTGGTGGACACCAGGAGCATGGGGAAGTGTGCCTAGTGTGGCATGCACAGGTAGACCTTCCTCCATCTTTCTGCACCTTCTATTTGGTGGGAGACCTCAGTGTGTGTTTGCGCGTGCACTGGCACATGTGTGTATGCATGTATGTATAGGTAGGCCAGAAGAAGAGGTCTGAATTAGGAATTTCCTAATTGAGGACAGAATGTAAATTTAATTCAATCCCTGGAAGAGCCTTTTAAACTAAAAGCGACTAAAATGCTGTATAGGTCAAAATGAATATAGCGATTAGGCTAAATTTAATTTTCTGTTTGCAAGCAGAGGCGTGAGGGCATGTCCGAGCCAGTCCTTACCTTTCCTACAAACCAGAGTTTGCCCTCAGCCAGGCACCCGTCCTTGCCTCCCCACGTGCCCAGTCTGTGCTGCCACATGATCAGCGCTGGCCACCTGGGGATACCACCACTGTAGCAACAAGGGCCAAGACTTCGGGTCTTAAGATCAGCACAGTCTGACAGAGAATATGGGAAGAAGGAGGCAAACTAAACTCTCAGAAGCAGTTTCTGAGCCTACAAATCCCAAAATGCAGCTTGTGACCGAAACTGTCAAAATTTTCCACCGTGGTTCCTCCACAGTGAAATAAGAGCTCTCCCCTGCTAAAGGGAACCTCATGTTTATGAATTTCCTAAGGAGATGAATGTAATAAAGTGATCCACCAGGACAGGACAGCGTGCCCTCCCAGCGGGCAGCGCACAGCCTGGTGACGACTTACATAAGACCTCTGCTTAGTGATTGCAAAGCCCTCTTACAACTAAAACCTTGTCATAAAAATGACTACAGGTCCTCTTAAGGCCAGAGCCAAGGAAACGCAGAAGTGAAAACAAGCTTTCAATGTCTCTTTGTTTCCAGGTTTATCAGGGCTGGGAGGAGCCACTGTATGGGGGTGAGGGGAGGTGAAGAGGGCAGAGAGGAGAATTGAGAGCAGATGTGGGTAGAATGGAGGAAAAACTAATGTAGAACGAAAGACTTAACTATGGATTCTGGTTTTCCTAAACTATGATATTACTGGAGGGCCAGTTTTATGCCCAAAGTTGAATAATAACAATCATGACAATATTTATGCTAGAAAAACAAAACCATAACTAGGCTGACTTTCCATCAGTAGAAGGCTGGTGGAGGCAAATCTGTTAGCATGCATTACATGCTGATGCTAGTATTCACAGGCTGTTTAAGAGACCATGTGGCTCTTCCAAAGAATAAGTGTGTCTGTAACAATGACCTAGAGAGATGTTTGTAAACGTCAAGAGTAACTGTGAGAACCGTATGAGCCCATTTTTGTGAAACAACAAAAGCAACACACATATACACTTGGGGGTGTGTGTGTCCTGTGTATGCGTTAGTGAAAGCAGAGAAACAGGTATTGGGACGCCCGCACACTTAGCTGTGGATACTTCAGGGAGGGAAGGAAGAAAAAAAAAATATCCAAGCTTTTCTTTGCACCCCTCTGTGCTGTTTGACTTATAATGAGCACATGCTACTGGGATCTGAGATGAAAAGAATAACGAGAAAAGGTTAGAAATATTAAACTGCTTAGCATCTACGGTAACGAATCGCACTCAGTGAGAGCAGTAAGCACTGCCTTTGCAGCCTGTTACGCATCTTGCTGGCTGCTAGGTGTTTGCATCTCACAATGACCTTATGCTCCATTTCCCAGGCTTAGAAATGCTTAGTAAGTTGCCTGAAATCACAGACTTTTGAATGCAAGTCAGAACAACTGAAAAGCCCTGGGGGAAGTTGTGTGTGGCTAGAGGGCTGTCCAGCCCCAAGAGGCTGAGCTGGAGGCTACTGAGCAGGGGTACCAGATGCTGGTGAGCAGTTCCCTCCAAGGCCCAGCGTGGCAAGGCAAGGACTGTACCAGCTGCGAGCTGGACCCAAGGTAGAGTTGCTTCCCTAGCATATCAAACTTTAATATCTCAATTTTCATGACTGGGCTCGGCTGAGCGAGCTGCTATTACCCATCAGCTTCTACACAGCACTTCCCAGGGAGCAGGCTGTTTGGAACAGGCTATGTCTGGAAGCATTTTATCACTCAGGAGGCTTAACCAAGGCCATTAAGCTCGCCTAGCCCACATTCCCATCCCCATGGCAGGGCGGTTTAGGGGCATTGAGGTCCAGCAGGCCTGTGGTGTTAGGCAGTCAGATCTTATTAATTTGGTGTTCTGTGACAATTTAATATAAGCCCGGCTGAAGTTTTGCCTCTGCAACACCTGCAGATAAAAGGTTGGCCACGTTTCTTGATGAAAAAGGAAAACAGACAAGTGAGAATGGGAAATGTTTAGCCTACTTGAGCATTTTAAGTGATTTTTTGTTTGTTTTATTTGTAAAGACTCAAGCAAGGGATCTACCTGAAAATACCAGCTCCTAAATAGTTGTTATTAACGGCAAAGGCAGAATCAGCAAGATTTCTAGGTCATAACATTTTAAAGGCAGCCACATAATTATTTCTGCTTTAAAGTAATACTCTAGTTCTCCACGATATTTCCCAAAATAGCTAAATGTTGTCCAACCAGAACAGACACTGACCGAAAACCTGAACACAGCGGAGTCCCAATCTGCCTTGCAGTTTATTCCTTTTTGTTGTTTATCTGCCCTTCCACATCGAATGCTAATTCGGCTGGAGAGAGCAGTCTTCCTTGTAGCTCCTTGCTTTCCATCACTTTGAGTATTTCTTGCAGGCCCTTCTCACCTGCAGAGTTCTTTTGACACATTTATTTTATAAATTATTTGCATTAATTTTATATGACTATTTAAAAAATAAATTGCGGACCCTCAAGTTAGGCACAGAACGAGGGCTGGGAATCATCTGATCTAATTTCCCAAATTTCACTCATTTGTACAACCTTATGCTTTTTTTTTTCCCTCCAAAATCTGTATGTGACCTTTATCATATTTATTATAAATTATCATGTTTTACTTCAAAAGATTAACTGAAAATGAAATTCTATCTCCCAGTCCTACCTGGGCAATGATCATAATTTCTCATGAAGAAAAGGAAAGCATTAAATAATTATAAGGAACGGAATATTAAATGCCAACCAAATACCATTTCTTATTCAATGGTTTTGATCCCAGAGTTTCCATACTTTTCATTTAAAAAGACTAGCAGAAGTGTGAAGGGGTTAAAGATAGCTTAGCATCAAACTGCGCATTTCTCTTTGTAATAATGGAAAATGCTGAAGTAGAATTGGAAAGGGAATTACATGATCAAAGTATGAATCCATATCGACTTTGACGCCTTTGCTACTTACAAACATTTCCTATGCTATTGGAATAAACAGCTCGGGCAATTGGAATGAACACTAGTGCCTTCTAAAAGACCTCCAGAATTAGAGACATCACAACTGGGTTCATAATGCCTTACACTGATCACTGAGGTGACCATACATCCCAGTAAACCCCAGTACAACCTGTCACTGTTGTCCCAGCATAATCACTATCACATTCCCTTTACACTCCAATGTGCCCTGGTTTGGGACAATCCACTGTAGAGTCACCAGGTGATGGTTCACCTCTCCATCATTTCCGGAGCACCTACTCTGGACCTGGCTCTGGATAATGACTGGAAATACAAAGGGGAGTGCGATGGTGCCCAGCCCCCAGGAACTCAGGGATGGAAGGTCAGGGCCAGGAGGCAAGACAACCACTTCCTGACAATCCCAAGTGATGAGAGTCACATGCAGGTCTATGCCATGTGCTGCTGGGATCACAGGGAAGGAGGACAGATGAACCAAAGGAACACGGCAGGCTCCTCGGTGAAAAGGGCAAGAAAATGAATCAGCTCTACCTGTTCAGGGCACTGGGGTGAAAGGGTTAAAGTGAAAATACACATACAGGTTCCAGCTCATATTTCTTCAGTGGTTCTGTGCAAACCTGCCCTGTCTGGTGAATCTTGTAATGTGTAGGCATAAATATGTTACCAGAGGGAGAATATTCACCACAATTTACAAGATTTAAAGCATAAATGGGATCACATTACTTCCTGGCTTAATACCCTTCATGGGTTTCATCACTGTTCTCAGAGTAAAGCCCACCCCCCTCCCGTGGCCCACAAGGGCCGCCCTTCGTCTGCAGCCATGTCTCCTGCTGCTCTCACTCCAGCTCACCGGGCTTTGGTGGCCTTGAGCTTGGCTGCGTCCTCAGCCTGGAGCACTCTTCCTCCAGCGCTTCACAGGTCAGACTGTATAAAGGGAAAGCCCCCGGGACAATGACACCAGCCCAGAGGGAAGCAAGCAAAGCCAGCAGGTCGGGACAGGTGGCTCCTGCTGAGGTCACAGAGCACCCAGGCTGTCAGCTGCCTGCCCGACAGCAGAGACCGCTGCCTGCTTCACCCCCTGCTGGGCCCTGGCTTCTGGAACCTGCCCAGCATGCCCAGACCCTGCCCCTGGCCCATGCTGACCCAGGGGCCTTTGCCCATAAAACCACATTCCTAACTGTTGGGAGTTCCCGTGGCAAAGCCCACGTATGTACCACATCACTGCCCGCTTCTCAAACACCGTGTGCTCAGCCCCAATTCTGTGCAGAGAGGATGAGAAACAAAGACTCCAAAACATTTTTCTGGATCCAATCATCAAGTTTATTACAAAATCTGCAAAAACCAAGAACTGTATGAAGAACCACCACAAACATGGGAGCAAAGGGGAGCAGGGGAGGGGACAAGGGCCCCAGGAGAACACAGTCCATGAGATGCGGGATCCCCTCCTGGTGGGAGTCCCATGCGGAGAACGCTGCGGCAGCTCGCACTCGGCGTCGCCCACCGGGCCGGGCCCTGTCACCTGCACGCGCGCACGGTGTCACGGTGTCACGGTGTCACGGTGTGCGCTTCCGGCGCCGCTCTCACCGCAGCTGTGTGTCCCCCTCCGGATGCCGTGGGCCGCCCACAACTTCGGAACTTATGTTGGCGCGACTCTTTTCCTTCTGCGCCGCTGCTTGCGCGTGGACGGCCCACAGCACACACACTTTAAGAACCTCCGGAAGATCCTGCGAACCGCCCCCCGCCAGCCCCGACTGGGGGCAGAGGGAGAGCCCGGGCTCCCGCCGTCGGGCTGTGCAGTCTGGACGCGGTTCTCCTCGGCGGGTCCTTCCGGGGCTCCTGCGCTGTTGCCGGCGCTGTCGCGGCGGGGGGTGGTGGGGGAGCCAGGGGGGTCACACTGGAGGGCGGGGCTGGGGGTGGCCGTCCTGGCCTGGGGGCCGGGGAGGGAAGTGCCGGTCCCGGACGCCAGGCTGGCTTCCGCTGGGGGAACATCCGTCCTTGACCGCAGGCGGCTTGAGGGACCAGCAGGCCCCGCTGTGTTCTCCCCGCCGCTGGAGACGGGGGAGGGGCAGGGCCTAACCCGGATGGTGCGGACCCTCATCCTGCCGGTGGTTTTCAGAATCAGGTAGGTTCCCATGACCCTGTCATATGTCCTTTGGGTCAATGACCTCTGGATCTGCCCCTTTCCGAACCCCATCTCCTCCATTCTGCCTGTCACCTCGGGGTCAAGGTCACCCCAGGGCGGCTCGCTGTACGGCCTCAGTTCTTCCCCCCAGCCCATGTTGACCCATGGGTCTTGCATCACGTCGTCCAGGGAGGGCCTTTCCCTGGGGTCGAGGGTCAATAATTTTTGTAAAAGATTTCGACCTTCTTCGGATAGAGACAGTGGTACCTGGAACTCCCCACTCAGGATCTTACTCTTCAACTCCTTAAACTTGACCCCCCCAAATGGCAAAACCCCCACCATCATCTGAAACAGAACTACCCCCAGGGCCCAGACATCCACCTTCGGGCCGTCATAGCTGACACGCCGGAAGATCTCCGGGGCCATATAGCGCGGGGTGCCACAGAAGCTGCTTAGTGTGTAGTCCACACAGTCCCTAGCAAATCCAAAGTCTATTATTTTGACGTTCCTCTCACCGTCCATCAGGATGTTTTCTGGCTTCAGGTCCCGGTGGACGATTTTCTTCTGGTGACAGTACTGAAGTGCCGATACGAGCTGCCGGAACATGGGTCGGGCTGCTGACTCGGTCATGGGGCCGCAGTTGTCTAAGTATGTGAGTAAGTCCCCTCCGCTGACGTGCTCCATGAAGAGGTACCTTTTCTCCTTGGTGGTAATCAGCTCAAATAGCTGTGCGATATTTGGGTGATTTAATTGCTTATGACAATCAACTTCTTCATAATAATCACTGACATAGCACTGAGTAATGACTTTGACAGCCACCTCTGTGTCTGTTGGCAAGTGCGTGGCCAACCACACCTTGCCAAAGGACCCACTGCCAATGGTGCGCAGGAGCATGTAATCGCCAATTATGTGCTCCTGAAGGTCAGCGGTGGCTGCTGTAGCCATGGTGGCTACAAGATGAGACAAAAACAAAACAAAAACAAAAGATAAAAAAAAAAAAAAAAAAAAAAAAAAAAACGAAAAAATAAATAAATAATAAAGGCTAAAGAAAAACAAGTAAGAAAAATTAAAAGAAAGAAAAATAATAAAGGAAAAGGAAAAAAATGCAAAATAAATGATACAAAACCAAACCAAACCAAACCAGTAAGCAAAAGAAAACAAACTCGCAAAGGAACGGCAAGAGGCAAGAACAAAGCTCGCAAGTCCTAGTCCAACAGGTCACCACAATCAGCTCCCTGGGCTCTAACGGACAAAATCTCAGCCCCTCCACGGCAGAATATATAGGGTGGGCTTTGCAGTTGCATCACAGTGGCGCCTATGAGGTCAGAGCAGGGCGTCGACCAGGTGTGCGTGGCTGGGGGTAAATTACAGTGGTTTTCTCACATTTTGGTCTCACAACCCTTTGGCTCTGGAGTAAAAAAAAAGGGATTCCACCTCCCCACCCCTGCCCAATGAGCTTCTTGTTTATGTTGGATATTAAAGATTGATATTTACTTTATTAGACATAAAAGTATGTAAGTTGCAACAATAAAATAAAATAGAATAAAATAAAATGAAAAGTCTTAGTCTCACGCTCCAGGTCATAGTTCAAATATCATCTGCTTAGAGAAAAACTTTCCTGACCCACCCATTCCTACCTGCCTCACCCAGCCCACCACATCTGTCATCTTCGCAGCACTGACCATAGGCACCTGGTTCTCGTTCACTGTTCGACCTTCCCATGAAGGCAGGAGCATGACTGTGGTCTTCCCTGTGTCTAGCACGGCGAGTGGCAATAAGACAAGTGGTTAATAAATAGACAAGTTTGGGATAACAAAAGACTACATGGCCAACTACTTATTTAATCAAAGTGATTCATTAAAAAAAATCTCATAAAATTTCATGTTCTGTCTTCAATTGGCTTTGGAACAATAAGATAGGAAAGAGGAGAGCTGAAATCTGGGTTTCCAGGTATGTGGGCACTTGGTGAGGCTGAGGAAAGGCCAACTGGAAGAAGCCTTGCTCTAAAGATTCAAGAAGATGATCTGTTCCTCCCTCCTGTGGTACTTGCTGGGGGTGCGATGAGTCTGGATCTGCAGTGAGGCTGCAACGTCACTTTACACTCTGAACATCCATTTCCAGATTACAGAAAGGATGCCTCAGGTGACCCCGAGTAGGCCATTGAGGTAAATTTCTGCGTTACGTAAATGAACCATCTCTGTGGAGAGACGTGATGATGAAGCTGGTTAATTTCCATTTGAAAACACACTTGGAAACCTCTGGATGGAATGACTTCTGCAGAGGTACAGAGGGTGCGGTGACATGTTGGGTCCAATTCCACCCTTTTATGGTGGCACGGAGGGAGCAGAAAGGCTTGAGGACACTTAGGGGGAGCCTCTGGCACATCATATTTTAGACTAATCCTCAAAGACAGCTCCCTGCTTTCAGTCCATGGAGCGTTTTAATCACATGTATAAGTTATTATTCAAGTAGTTATTTTCCTTTAATATTTCTCTCCTAAAGTCTCAGCTTTGCGTAAAGGTGTCTTTAGAGGGATTAGGCTGTGAGGTTTTCCCTCTACAGCATTTTGGTTTGTTAATTTTTATCTTACTTCTGTGATATTCACTTCCTATGGATGACAGTCTCTGTTGCTGAGCCGATTGGGACCCAAACACGGTCATTTCATCAATTTTAGACAGATGTTTGCAAGTCACAGTCAGAGGTTAGAATAAGCTCAGGAAGGAGAAAAGGGAGAGAATTTTAATAAAAGCTGCCAGTTTGAGTTTGTTATATCCATTTATAAAAATTGTATTAATAGTTACTTAAGAAATAATACCAACAGAACAGAACTTTTTCTTAGGGTAATGATCTCTTTCAGCTAGGTAAATACAGACTCAAGGATAAGACATTTAATGTAAAACTATCAAGGCAAAAGCCAACTTTAAAAAAGAAACAGGCCATCATCTTTTTCAATATGCTATATCGATTATATATTTGTGATTGTGCCCAAATGAGCATATAGCTTCTTTATGTTTTTCTTGACCTTGTAATTTGCTTACTTTGGGAGGAAGGTGGCAGTAAATAATTTTATACTGTTCTCAGGAGTAGGAAGGATGTGTTTGCTTTACCGCACCTGGCTCTTCCTGAGAGAGGACTGAGCGCCCGGACACTTTCAGTGGATCCAGACGCTCCTGGGGTCAGCTCCTTCAGATCTGACGTTCTTTCTCTGCTCATTGTATCTCTCTGAGGTTTTCCTTAACTGCTTCACCTCTGAAAACTCTCCTTCCTTGGGAGATAGCAGGGCCTCTCTTGCTGCGCAGAGGCCATGCACAGTTGAGTTCTTGCCAGGTCAAGTCCCGCATGCTGTCCCAGAGTGCACACCAGCTAGTTCCTGTGCTTCCTAGGCCACATCCAAAGTTCTGGTTACAGGGACACTGTGCATGGAGTGGGCGCCCACATCCAGCCTTGGGACTCAGGATTCCTCCTGTCTCCTCAGACATGAGCTGTGTGAATGCAGTGGGGCCCATCCACTCACTGTCACTTTGTGACAAAGTTTTCTCAGCTTTTGAACTAGTTAGTTTAGATGCCGATCACTTCATGCTGGCAAAGTCCCTAGGGACTGATTTGTAAACTCCTGCCCTCTGATGCATCACCTTGACAACAAAGTATTGAACATTATAATGTAATAGAAGACAGTGGATCCACTAAGTTACTCTGGGCAAGGTACCCTAGAGACTATGGTACTGTAAAAAAAAAAAAAAATGTATGGCATTTCAAAATAAGTGGCTTTTTGATGACTGCAGGGTTTTCTCTAGCTTTCCACAGGACACCTTTGTGTTCTGTTTGATTGGAAAGAGCCCAATGGCCTTGACTTGAAGGAAAGCAACTCAGGTACCATCACCACCACCTACTCAGCCAACCTCAGAGATTTCCTGAGCAACTGGTGAATGCAAAGCATGTTACACTATATGTACATGCTTCCTCTTCAAGGGAATGCACACTTTAAAGGATGAATCCAAACAAATAGAAATACCCATTTTTCAGTCAGTTTTATGAGCACAGTGCAAATATTATAGACAGAGGTGGGGTGTACAAAGGCGACTCGTTATAAGTTCTACAAATGGGCACATCTTTGCATCCAGGTAGTGGTTCTATAAAATGTTTCAGATTCCCCAACTTTTTAAAATGGCATCCAAATCCTGCAGGGACTGTAGAAAGGAAATAGGATGTGCCATTTGTTCAGAAGAACATCTCAATATGCTTAGTACCTTCTACTACAGCTCACGGAAAGCCTCAGGGAGCAGTGTGGTCTGGTGGAGGAGCAGCATTTGAGACAGATGGACTTGGATTTGAGTCCAGCTTCACCACTTACTTATAGTCCCCTCTCTGCAGGTAAACAACTAAATCTTGCTCCCACTTCCTTATCTCTAAAATGAAAATAATAGTCTGAATTCATACAGTTGCACAGCAAAATGAGATCAAGGGTAAAACAAATATCTGTAGAAAGCCTGAAAAGAGTAAGTACTCAAGAAACAAGAGTAATTTTGCTATTTTCCTTCCTTTGAGTTAAAGTATATGTGTCAGTGAAAAAGGACATGAGGACCTTTAGCAAGTGTGACCTTTCTCCTATGAATTGTGCACATTGCACTTGAAGTTGACTTTAATTTCATGGCCACTGTATACAGTCACGTGTATCTTGTGTTGTTAAATGCTTTAATCACACTACACATTGGTCATACATTTAACCAAACTAGATAGTCTCCCCAGATGAATGAAAGGTCCTGGGGCTCGAGACTTGTTTGAATCTTTTATACATGTATTTTTAGGGTATATTTAAAGTGTTCAGTATATATTTTTCTAATGACTACTTGAAAACATTCTAAATGCCTATGAACAAACCACGACCCCTATATATTCATTTGCATGTTATTTTTAGGCAGGCACTGCAGTGTATAGGTACTTCCTGAAGGCCCAGTGTACACAGGACTCTGTCTTTAGAGAGCAGTTCTTCTAGTCTCATTGGCCCATGCCACGATCTTACTCATTTTAGCATTCCTAGAGGGAGCATTGTGTCCTCTTGCACTAAAAATATTCTATATACATTTGATGCATAAAAGAATATAGCATAAATGTTGGTGATAGTGAAACACTTGAGTATAACTCTATGAATTAAGCAGATGTATGGATATATACGCAAGGGGAAAACACAGTTACAGATGGCCTGAACAGCTCAAGCGGTCTAGGTCTTATGGAGCCCCTTCAGCTTGCCTGGGGCGGGGGGTTGCTCATAACTAATGCTGTGTCATCCCAGGTGAAGTTGGTCCCAGACACTGCATCATGATAAGCTGACTCCCAAAGTCTACCAAGAAAATATGCCTCAACCATTGCTGATTTCTCCATTGGATACCAAGAAGAGAAATGGTTGTTTGAAGTTATTTTAGGATTTTCAAACATGGAACAAATGCTTGTCTTAGTGGTTCACTAGCCACAAGAATCCTCAATTCAACTGGTCCTGCCTAGCAGACAAAGTGATTAGTCTCATGACTGTGAACTTTATAAAAAGCTTTTGCTTACAGTTCTATAAATTGAGGTCCCTCTATTGTGTGGGTAGCACTAGTGTTTTAGGTTTAAAACAATTCCTTAAATTTGTTCAATATGTTACTTCAGGGGATATCAGGGTAAATAATGCACACACCCCTGTCCTCTAGTAGAGGACGGTCTAGTAGAGATTCAGAGAGGTATCTAACTCCATATAAAGTAGAGTAAGTGAGATTCCCCCCAAAATCTTAACAATTATGATCTACACATCACTTCACAAAAAGAAAAAAATTTTGCCACATTGTTCATTTTGCATATTCTGATTTCTTACTAGTACCTACTCAAAATAGATTATGAATCACTTAGAGATTTTAAGTTATCAGAAAACTTATTAAGTTCTGTATGGAAGATATGGATCGCACCTAATCTAAGTCTCTACTTTACTTAATTTATAATTCCATTGGTGGCTCATGCAATAATACTGAAGTCCTAAAGTTTCTAGTAAGCAATGATTTTCCTCTGGAATCAAGATGAATGTCCCCCAAACTTCCCATTTTGGTCACTAGGCCTTGCAGGACTTCTTGTTGCTGTTGCAGTGCTAAGAGGATACTCCTCTTCATCTACCCCCAGGGGAAGTCAGGCAGACAGACTTTCACTATTAAAAGGCTCCTTGGGGACTTCTTGGAGGTCTCAGCTGCTAGTCTTTCCTGATACTGTCCTTCCAAATGCAGCACAGGAAATAATGAACTTATGGATGTAAATGTATTTTCTGTTCCTAAAAGCTAACCTACGGATGACTGTTTGCAGGACCCTAAACAGATTCACCTCAAACAAATGTTAGACAAATTGTCTCTGAGCACCAGACATTCCAATTTTATTAATTATCTGTGTTTCTTTCAAATAGAAAAAAAGAAAAGAGCCCCAAGGATGTCAACTGTTTTGGCCGAGGTCACAATGTTTAGAATTATTAAAGAGTTTCTTTGTTTGTAGACTCTAAATAATAGGAATAGGGCATAGAATGTGATGTTAATAATCCTGCAAAGAACCATCATTGATTGCTCTTTTTCTTTTTCTTCCAAATGATGTGGGACCTATGTGCATAGGTAATTCCTGATCAGTGAAGAGCGGAGTGGAGTTTTGGGAAGGAGGAATGTAGATCTGAAATACCTGGATTCAAACCCAGATAACGGCAGCAGAATGGCCATTTTATCCAATGAACGCCTGAAAGCATCCCAGTAGGATCTGTGGGAGAAAACAGATGCAGTATCGGCCTGGCACTTACAGTACGAGTATCTCCCTGGATGACTGTGTATGAGCCAGGAAACTGTTTCTAGAGACCTACTCTGCCAACAGGTGTCGGGATGACCTCAGCCAAGTCGTTTATTTATCCAAATCTCCATTTTATCATCTGTAAAAGGGTCTAACATTCTCTAGGGATTATGTTTGCTCAAAATCTTATGCTTGGTTTAAAGCTTCCTCTTTACTAAATGTTGGTAGCTTTACATGCCCCTCAGTTATCTGAAGCAAATGAAGTGATTCTAGAATCGAACTCTGAGCTCTAGGTATTACATTTTTTCCCAAGTTAAAGGTGATTTGGCCTCTTTGCTCAGTATCAGAAATTTGCTGGGGCAAGAGTCAGTACATTCAAAAGAGTTTGAAGAAGGTCTTCTGGGTGGCTTTTCTCAATCTCAAGGAAAGTGATTTCCAGATAATGTAGTGAGTGTCAGGATAGGCATTTGCCAACCAGCTTGGTCTTCTCCAGAGACCTACCCAGGCCTTAGATACACAGGTCAGGAGACAACAGGCTGTTGCCCTAGAGACTCCCATGATCAGCTGCCTACTCCTTCCCCAAGTCCCATGTGGGAACCACTGTGGTGGAGATTTAGTAAAAACACAGCAGACGACAACTCCTTTTTTAATTCCTAGGGAAAAAAGCCCATAAACTTTTACATGAAAAAACTGTTTCTTTAAAGGTCTAAATATAAAACATGCTTCCAGGTTTCATTAGCACTTCATTTGGTCTTGATATATGTATTTTTCCCCCTTTCTAGAGGTATGTAATCTGTAGGGTCAAGTACCTTCAAACAGCCATGATCTCCAATTGTAATAAAACACACATTTTTGTAGAGGAAAAAGCATGTTATAAGTTCCTCTCTACTCAGCAAATATAACATCTTTAGAAAACTACAGAAGATGTTCAAATGGTCTTCTTTTTAAAAAATATGATTGTTATTTTTTGTAGCCACAGGTCTGCAACAAGTTCAGTTTGGGGAAAGAAAAAATAAATAAATAAAGGAGGGAAGAGCAGTTCCAAATTGTGAAATTATACAGGGTTGTTTCTTATTTTTGAAGGAGGAAATAAACTGATAAATAGGCAATCAGCTTGATGAGCAAACTTGTATAAAGTACCTGCTCTGTGCTAGGCACAATTCTGGGGCTCAGGAAGATACACAAGAACACATGAAGTACCAGAGTCCCTGATATGGCGTTCATTACACTACCCTCACTGTTTTTATAAATATTTGAGGATTATCATAATTTTAAAAAATGTTTACAGATACCCATGCTCCAATATCACACAACTATGAGAGATGTGCTATATGGGGTATCTATCCATTATATGTAATTATATATTACACAAATATGTGATGCCAGTAGATATGGATCTCCCTGTAAGTGGTGGGGTAGGAGGAGAATACATGCTGGCTTGAGGATAAACAAGACAATAGAAAGGGGGTTCAACGTGGGCCCTGGTGAGACGACCATGGACCTTCAAGCATAAAACATCCTGAATGCAGCTGGTGACCCCTTCCCAAATTGACACATCTGAATTATAATACCCTTAACTCCACCCTCTTTAGTAAGAGAGTTAGAAACTGCTCCAAGCAGGTCTGGCTTTAAATAATAAGTCACAGTAACGAACTATTGAGTTGTTATTGGTCACTGATCAGATAAGTTCCTAATATTAGAGACATCAACTCGTGGTGAGGAAGGAAATGACAGAGAGAGCAAGGGGGAAGAGGGGAGGAAGAGAAAAACAAGACAAAACAAGGTGAGGAAAAAGAACCCACCTTGGCCGGTGATAACCCTGCTCTAATAAATTTAGGAAGGAGGAGAGAGAGAATTTCAACAAAAGCTGCCAGTCTATGAGTTAATTACACATATTTGTAAAAGCAGTATTAATACTGGAGTTACTTAAGAAATAATACCAATTGAATAGAACATTTTCTTAGCAAAATAATCTGATTTCGGCAAAGCAAATGCAGACTCAAAGATGCATCATGTAACATAAAACTGTCAGGGCAACAGCCAAACTCTGGAAAGTGAGGGATCTTCCAAGGATTTTTTAGGAAACTTGGTTTTTGAGTCACAAGCTCAAGGGTCAGGGGAAAAGTTTTCCAAGGTACCTTTTTTTCTAGTTTCCTGAGGGCCATTTTCCTTTTTAATTTATCAAGGCATTTACTTAACTTAGAATTCTTTTTTTTCCCCTAAGGGAGGCAATAGTAGCCTGTTATTTTTATTTAGAGCTCTAAAGACACAAGTTTAAAAAAATAGTTTGTCCAGGTTGAGTGGCGCAGTTGCTTGGAGTGTCATCCCGTACACCAAAAGGCTGCAGGCTGGATCCCTGGTCAGGGCGCAAACCTATGCTGTGGGTTCAACCCCCAGTCAGAGCGTGCCTGGGAGAAAACTGACCCATGTTTCTCTCTCACAGGGATGTTTCTTTCCTTCCCTCCCTCCCTCTCTCCCTGTCCCTTCCTCCCTCTTCACCTCCCTTCCTCTTTCTCTAAAATCAATAAAACATATTCTTGGGTGAAGGTTAAAATAAAAATAATAAAAAATAAATTTCAAAAAGCTTCCCATGCTTTCTAGGAGGGACAGTATTTTCTTTGTTCAAAGTGAGCATGGAAGTAAACAAGCTTCGGGGTTGCAAGGGAGCCCCATCTTAGCCAATAATGCTTGAGATCATCTTGTGTGAACTTTGCCAGAGGCCAACTGCAATACTCTGGACCATACTTACAGCACATGCAATCAGCCAAAGTCCCAAACAGTGGCTGATTAGCATGTGGAAATTTAGTACATGGATTAGCCATTTTGCACTCCTCCTTATGGGCTGGCTGCATCCCCCCCAAATGCCCTACGCTAGGCTCCCCAGCCCAGAGCACCAGAGCAGGGAAGAGGAGCCCATATAACATCTGGCTGTGGAAATCAGCAGGGATTCTGTCTGCCAAGGAGTGGCAGGACTCTGCTAGAAACCCAGGTGGCCTCTTAAAAAGCCAATGCACAAAGTCTTGTTCTCAGCCACTCAACCTGGGCTCTCATGGAGGGAGGGTGACTGGGAGCAAACTGGAGTATGCCAGGAGACTGGGTTTTGTGACTCTGAGAAGAGAGCTGAAGGGACAGCCAACAGGATCTCTGTGCTGAGTCCCGCTCCCAAAAGGTCCACAGACCCCATCTCTCCTGGGTGGAGCTCTCTTCCATAGGGCACCACCCTCTTGACTCCCTGTCACCCCACCCTGCCAAACTCATGGCCTGTGGTGTATCAGAGACTGAGTTGTGTGGCTCTAAGGCAGGGGCCATTTTCACCCCAGCTCACCTGGCAGGTGCCACTGATGCCCCATGGGAACTCCCTGATCTAGCCCCACCTTCGAGATTCCTGGTGGCACCCACCTGCCAAGCTCACCTCCTGCGGAACTGTCAGCTGGCTGTGGCCAGCCTAAGCCCATGGTGCAGATTTCCTAGGAAGGCTCTCCAGGACATCCAGGCAGAGTCTGGGAGAGAGTGAGTTGTGTGTGGCTTCAGGGCACGGCTATTTTTCCCTCACGCACCTGACCAGTGGCACGTTTCCTGTGCACAGCGCTCCCTGCACACAGCCCAATATTGATCTGTTTGAGTCTGATCAACTCTCCTGGCCTCACCCTGACAAGTCCCTGAGACTCCACCCCACCACAGAGGCCCACAGGTATTCGGCAGGTGGCAGCTGGCCTTGATGTATCCTGGGACTTTTGCTGAGTGGCCTCAGATCCAGCCACTGGCATTGGCATTGAACTTGTATCAATCTGGTGAACACCACTTGGCCCTACCTGGTGACTTAGTGAGAGAACCTACATCAAGTAACTTGCAGACCACCAGGGGCTATTTCAGTGACTAAGCCTAACAGGCAGCCAGCAGGTGAAGGCATATCTTGGGGTACTTTGGGCCTTTTGCTGACCTTTCCCCGAGCTCAGTGCTGTTGAAGGCCAGCCTTGGTGCACAGGTTGGCCCCTCCCATGTACACCCACACCAAGCATAGGAAGCCACAGACTATGGATCACTTTGTTGCTCCAAGCAGGTTGCCCAGGACTAGTCACAGGCAGCGTCTGATATTGACATGTACTGGAGTCCCTCCCAAAACCCCTGAACCAATATACCTGGTGATAGGCTTTAGATCACATCAGAGCATGACCCAATTAGCTCCACAAGCAGCACAACCAAAGGGAGATCTCGGTAGACACCAGACCCTGCTTGGGAGAATTCTGATACGCTGCACAGCTTGTCCTCTGGTCAGTCAATCCTCATATTCAGCCAGCATGAGGGTCAACCCCATCCATAAATGGTCCATCAGCAATCAAGACTCAACTACAACAGAAGACCTCACATAAGCCATACAAGGGACATTTCTTGAGCACACTGTTCAGGTATCAGGGAGGTTGTGACACTGAGCCACACAAAACACCTAAAACATTAGGCCATCATATCAAGTCTGGACGACACAGCAAATTACCTCTTACACAGAAACAAGTATAGAGAGGCAGTCAAAATGGAAAGACAAAGAAACATGCCCCAAATGAAAGAACAAGAGAAATCCACAGTAAAAGAACAAAATGAAATGGATGTAAGTTATCTA
Organism: Furipterus horrens; assembly: GCF_987537825.1. Classification (NCBI taxonomy): domain Eukaryota; kingdom Metazoa; phylum Chordata; class Mammalia; order Chiroptera; family Furipteridae; genus Furipterus; species Furipterus horrens. The sequence continues at coordinate 76,741,054 of NW_028327180.1, forward strand.
CCAGATAGAGTTCAACATTGGTTATAAGGATGCTCAAGAAACTTAGTAAAGATAGTAGGTGTAAAAAATGTTATAGAATATATAAAAAAAGAACCAGTTAGAAATGAAGAATACACTAGAAAGAATCAAGAGCAGATGAGATGGAGCAGAGGGTTTAATCAGTGGCTTAGAAGACAAGGTAGTAGTGAACAGAGAAGCAAAAAGAAAAAATAATTTAAAAAATGAGATTAAGGACCCCCTGGGACAACATAAAGGTGACAACATCTGCATCACAAGACTATTAAAAGGAGAAGAGGGAGAGCAAGGGATTAAGAATCTATTTGAAGAAATAATGACTGAAAACTTCCCTAATCCTGTGAAGGAAAAAGACACACAGGTCAAGGAAGTGCAGAGTCCCAAACAAGATGCACCCAAAAAGGTCCAGACCAAGACACATCATAATTAAAATGCAAATGTTAAAGACAAAGAGAGAATCTTAAAAGCAGCAGGAGAAAGACAGTTACCTACAAGGGAGCTCCCTTGATTTCTTAACAGAAACACTTCAGGCCAGACAGAATTGATATAAAATACTCAAAGTGATGGAAAGCAAGGTTGTACAACTGGTACTACTCTTCCCAGCAAGGCTATCATTAAAAATTAAAGGAGAGCCCTGGCCTGGTAGCTCAACTGGTTAGAGGATCATCCCGATATGCTGAGGTTGTGCATTAGATCTCCAGTCAAGGCACATACAAGAAGCAACCAATGAATTCATGAATAAGTGAAACAACAACTCAGTCCCTCCACCCCCCTTCCTCTTTCTCTTTAAAATGAATAAATAACATAACATTGAAGGAGAAATAAAGAGCTTCCCAGACAAAAAGAAAAAAAAAAGGCTAAAGAGATTTATTACTACCACATTAGTATTGAAAGAAACATTAAACAGATTTCTTCATGAAGAGAAAAAAAAAGAGAAACATAGTTATAAATAATAAAACTCCAATAAATATGACCTATCAATAATCACTTAAATGTAAATAAATTAAATGCCTCAATCAAAAGACACAGGGTAGCTGATAAAAAAGAAAACCTCATATATATGTTGTCTATAAGAGACCCACATCAGAACAAAAGACACACACGCACTGAAAGGAAGGGATGGAAAAAGCTATCTCAGGCAAATGGAAACAAAAAAGAAAAGCTGGGGTGGCAATGCTTATATCTGACAAAAATGACTTTAAAACAAAGGCTATAATAAGAGACAAAAAAGGACACTACATAATGATACAAGGAGCAATCCAACAAGAGGATACCACCCTTGTAAACATTTATCCACCCAACATAGGTGCACTTAGACATAGAAAGCACATCTTGATGGACATAGAGAGATCTACAGTAATACAGTCATGGTAGGGGAATTAAAAAAATGTATTTTTCCATTACCATTAAGTCCCCTTACAACCCCCTCCCATCTACAATCACCACACTGTTGTCCAAGTCCATGAGCCCTTTTTCCTTTTTGCTCAATTCCTCCAGCCCCTAACCTCCCTGGCCCCCACCTTAGCTGTCATCTGCTCTCCATCTATGAGTCAGTTTCTATTTTGCTTGTTAGTTCATTAGGTTCCACATATGAGTGAAATCATATGATACTTGACTTTCTCTGACTGGCTTATTTCACTTAGCATAATGTTCTCCAGGTCTATCCATGCTGTTACAAAAGGTAAAATTTTCTCTTTTTTTATGGCCGGGTAATATTCCATTGTATAAATGTCCCATAGTTGTTTTATCTACTCATCTACTGATGGACGCTTGGGCTGCTTCCATATTTTGACAATTGTAAATAACACTGCAATGAACATAGGAGTGCTTAAGTTCCTTTACATTAGTGTTTTGGGTCCTTCGAGTATATTCTGAGGAGTGGGATCCCTGGGCCAAAAGGCAGACCCATTTTTAATTTTTTGAGGTATGTCCATTCTGCTTTCCACAGTGGTTGCAACAATGTGCATTCTCACCAACAGTGCAAAAGGGTTCCCTTTTCTCCACATCCTTGCCAGCACTTGTTGTTTGTTGATTTATTAATGATAGCCATTCTGATGGGTATGAGATGGTATCTTGTTGGGTTGTTGTGGTTTCGGACGCTGAAATAAATCCGGCAGGCAGGATGATTGGCCAGTAACGAACGGAGGGCTGTGGCTCGCTCAGACCATCAGCGGAGAGCGGGAAGCCTCACCCTCCTTTTATTAGGGTTTCAAAAGTTACTAAAAATAGAACAGGGGGTATGAGCTTTACAGCCAACAACAGGAGAATTTTACAAGTGATAGTATCATTGATATGTCTAGCACCTATCAGGGGAGCAAGGCAGACACTCTAATCTTCAAAGCCAGTTCCATATCAAGACTTCATTAACAAGGAAGCAAGGAAGATCCACTAATCTTCAAAGCCAGCTCCATATCAAGACTTCATTAATAAGGAAGCAGATGGAGTACACAACAGAACCTGTTTTACCCAGGATTCCATGACTCAGTGGCCTCGACAGCCTAAAGCCGAAGGCGGAGACGAGAGTTGCTCATCGTCTCCTGAGTCACGGGATGCCACCTGGGTGGTGGGGCATGAGAATGCCCCTACCCAGAGATCTGTCTTCCTGCAACATCTCTCCCTTTTTGTTTTACAGACGTCTTATGGAGCATGACTGAGGAGATAGCAGACTTAACTTTCTGTCTTTTCTTATAGCGCAAAAACACAATAACAATTACTAAAATGAAAATAAGGAATAAAGAAATTGTTCCAACATGAGTTCCAATGAACCCATTAATATAGGGAACAGGATCCATTTTATCAATTCCACTCATAACATCTTCAAAAATACTTTGACCAGATAATTGTTCTAAATGTTTCTCAAAAGTAGTATGAATTTTAGTTTGTAAGGTAATAATATGCTGGGTTAGATTATCATGATTTAACAAATGCTTACGAACCCGTTCCCAAGGGAATTCAGTTTCATTATAAGGAACAGGAGTAATACAATAAGAAGATTGGTTCCAATCACATTTTAACAATAACTGTCTTTTAACACTTTGTAGTTGATCACCTACTAAAACAACTGCTTGGTTTAAATCAGCTAACTCAGTCTGCATTTCAGCATCAATTTGGCGTTGAGCAGTCCATAATTGTTCAGAATTCTGATGCCAAGTCCTTACAAAATCCGCAGTCTGCACAGACTGATGAAGAGCAACACCAGCAGTCGCAGCGGTAGCGGTGACAGCAATTAGTCCCATGATGACTGCAATAAGGAGGCCGATAAAGCGCTTGCTCCGGCGAAGCAGTCGTTCAGCCACCTTATGAAGGAGTCCAGAGGCAGGGCTGTCTTGCCATGCACGGCCAAGCTGAACAGGCATCCAGACTCCAGTTCGGGCTCTCAGGAGGTAGAGACTTTCCTTGGGAGACAAACTCATAGTATGATTAATACAGGTATGCAAAGTACAATTAAAACAAGAGATTTCGCCGGTCTCAGGAACCCAGGTAACTTTCCCTCTGAGTAGTAAATAGGGAAGTTTAACACAAGCCTGAAAATATCTGGTAACATTTTGCACAAAAGTAAGGTTATGAAAACCATTGGCCTGATATAGCCGTCCCGTCCAGACATTAAGAGGTTCAAAAGCTGCACTTAATTTCCACAAATGAGGTTGAGAATAAAAGCCTTTCATATAGGGTAATGGTGGTGAAAAACCACTTTCTTGCCAAACAATGGAATCTCTGGCAATACCGGTCATCCAAGTAATGTTATTGGTCCATTGTATATTTTGCTTAGGATCTGCCGTACGAGCGGAGCCATACGGACTCCAAGTAATGACGCTTCCATAGGAAGTATTAACAATAACTCGTACTTGTTCTCCCCTGCACTGAGTCCAATCGACCCAATCAGTTACTGAGAGAAACGTTGGCATTTTACAGAGTGGCTCATTCGATGGAGAACAAAATTCACAATGATTTGGAATATAACCAGTAGGAGTATAAGCAGAGAGCATTATTAACAGCTTATTATATAACTCGGTGGTATTTCCTTCTACCGTGAGCCACTTTTGGAGACCAATATTAAAGCAGTGATAACCGGCACCAAAACAAATAGGTGGACCAGAAACTCCTGTAACATAATATGGAACCATTGTTCCTTCCTCGTCAGGCTTTAAAGGACCACGTATATCAAAAGGACCGGGAAGCCAACCCGTTTCATTATGATATATAGGAACAGTAGGGTCCCACCATGAGACCCCTCTCATTAAAGGTGGATTAGCAATATAAGCCCAGTAAGTATAATTTTCAGCATTAGCTCCATGGGCCTGAATAGATAAAATGGCAAGCATTGCCAAAAACAAGGCCTCAGCTGTAAGTGGGCTATGATTAGCTCGGACTAAGGCTTTTCCTTCATTTACTAAATGTTTAATTTGATTCCAAGTTGGTGGATCTGTTCCTTGATTTCGTCTCTGGGCTGTGCGGAGGTGTCTCCTTCTCCGTTTTAGAGTCATTTTCTGCATCCCGTCTGGCAGGTTCCTCCAGTCCTCCTCGCCGCTGTCCTCTCGTCCCCTCTTCTGGGAGGACATGACGCAGCTTAAGGCGTTTGTCAGGAATCCAAATATTCTGAGTGCCTGTGGAAATATAAGCATAGCCTCGGCCCCATCGAATAACAGTTGCTGGGAGCCAATTGGAGGTTAAAACATCATAATAATAAACAGGTTGATTTATTGGTGAAACAGTTTTCATTGCCCAATGCCTTTGAGCTGGAACGAGAGAATCATCACCAATTTGCAAAAAATTTAGAGTAAATACTGCATTCATTAATCTTTTCTTAGGGGAGTCCATACTATATCCCCCTTTTTGTTTTTCAAGAAGCTCTTTTAATGTTCGATTATGACGTTCAATGAGAGCTTGTCCAGTGCTGTTATATGGAATACCAGTAACATGTTTAACATCATGTTGAGAAAAAAATTCCTGACATTTTTTAGAGAGATAAGCTGGAGCATTATCTGTTTTAATAGTTTCTGGCTTTCCAAGAACAGCGAAAGCTTCGAGGAGGTGTGTAATAACACATCCTGCACGTTCAGAAGACATTGCTGTAGCCCATGAAAATTTAGAGCAAGTATCAATAGAATGATGAACAAATTTAAGCTTTCCAAAACTAGGTACAATAGTAACATCCATTTGCCAGATTTGATTAGGTAGCAAACCTTTAGGATTAACACCTATTGGTAAGGAAGTTTGATTAATAAGTTGACATGTAGAACAGTCCCTAATAATTTGACGTGCTTGACGCCAGGTAATGTTATGCCGGTGTCTAAGCGACCGAGCATTATCATGATGGAGCTGATGTTCAGCTTGAGCTTTGATAACAGAACCAACTAGAGTGTCTATATAATTGTTGCCTTCAGTTAAGGGTCCTGGCAAACCTGTATGGGATCGAATATGGGTTATGTAGATTAAATGACGGCGAGTTCGAAGGAGGAACTGCAACTGTAAGAAAAGAGTATTAAGTTCAGAACCATTCTGAGGTATGGTTACAGTCTCCAGGGCTTGAACAGTATGGGCAGCATACTGTGAATCTGTAATGATGTTTAAAGGAACTGAAAGTACATCAGTTAGAAGCATAACAATAGCAAATAACTCTGCCTTTTGTACAGAAGTATAAGGGCTTTGAATAGTCTTGTTATTTTTCAGGTTACTATAACCAGCAACACCAAATTTATTAGCATCAGTAAAATATGTCTCTGCCTCAGATAAAGGTTGTGAGACAACACATTTAGGAAGTATCCACTGAGTCCGCTTTAAAAACTGAAACCTTTTGGAGGAAGGATATAAATTATGAATTTTACCTAGAAAGTCAGAAAAGGCATTTTGCCATTCTTCACACAATATCCAATGATTAGCAATTTCTTTGTTGGTAAAAGGAACAATGATTTCATCAGGATCTTGACCACAAAGTTGTCTAAAACGTAATCTGCCACGAATTATAATTTGAACAATTTTACTGAGATAAGTCTCTAGTCTTTTGGTTGATTTGTGCGGTAAGAATAGCCATTCAATAATGTTTTCTTCTTGACATAACACCCCAGTAGGAGAATGAGCACTGTGGATAATGATTAACTTAAGATTACTTAGTTGCTGAATACGATTTAACTGGCAATTTTGGAAATATTGTTCAATTAATTCAAGCTCCTTTTCAGCCTCTTTAGTTAGTGATCGGGGGCTGTTTAAATTGGAATCACCTTCGAGAGTGCGAAAAAGATTTTCAAGAGCATAGGTAGGAATTCCCATAGAAGGTCGGAGCCAATTAATATCTCCTAATAATTTTTGAAAATCATTTAAGGTTTGAAGAGAATCCTTACGAATTTTAACCTTCTGAGGTATTATATGACTTCTAGTTACTTGGTATCCTAAATAATTCCACGGCTCCTTCTTTTGTACTTTTTCTGGAGCAATTTGAAGACCATACTTAGCACACAAATCAGAAGTTAATTTAAACATTTGTAATAATTGTGCCTCAGAGGGATGTGCTAGTAGAATATCATCCATGTAATGTAGGCACATTCCCTCTGGAAATTGACCTCGGAGTTCTTCCAGAGGTTGATTAACAAAATGCTGGCACATTGTAGGACTGTTCAACATTCCTTGAGGAAGTACTTTCCACTGATATCTTTGACTAGGCTTTTGATTATTAAGAGCAGGTACAGTAAAAGCAAATTTTTCACAGTCCTGTGGCTGTAAGGGAATATTAAAGAAACAATCTTTTAAATCAATTATAATAATATGCCAATGCTTTGGAATTAATGCAGGGTTAGGTAGCCCTGACTGTAAAGGTCCCATAGGCTGAATTACCTCATTAATTTTCCTTAAATCAGTTAACATTCTCCACTTTCCAGATTTTTTCTTTAATATGAAAATAGGAGAATTCCATGGGGATGTACTTGGTTCAATGTGATCCTGATTTATTTGTTCCTGTATTAATTGATGAAGCGCTTCTAATTTAATATTTGTTAGAGGCCACTGTTCCACCCACACCGGTTTATTTGTTAACCATTTCAGAGGAAGGGCGAAGCGCTCAACAGTGGCCTTTAAAATAAATTTGCATCAGAGGAAGGATGCCCCAGGCCTCGACGATCCTGTCCTGTCCTGGTATCAAATTCTGGCAGCTTAGGTTGTGAAAAAGCAGGATTATAACCCATATTAAACTTAATATTCTTTGATACGGGGGAAATTGTGGGTATTGATAACGTAGCACCCCATTGCTGTAATAAATCTCTTCCCCATAAAGTAACAGATATTGGGGCCATATAAGGCTGCAAAACTGCAGTTTGTCCCTCAGGCCCATAGCAAGAATAAGGCTTAGTACTTTGATGTATTTTGTCAAGGGTGCCCAAACCTACAAAGCTAGCTTTAATAATATTAGTATCCCAATGCTTGGGCCAATGTTCCAAAGATATAATGGATACATCAGCTCCGGTATCTGCTAATCCAGTAATAGAAGTTCCATCCTCAAATTGTACAGTTAATTCGGGCCTCTGATCATTAATCAGAGTGTGCCAAAAAACTTGTTTATCAGTACTTCCAAATCCCCCAGTGCGTGTAGCAGGCACAGATTTTCCGGGGATGTACGGAAGAATTAACAATTGGGCAATGCGCTGCCCTTGCTCAAAAGAGCAAGGCTTTTCTGCTGTCATCATAACCTCAATTTCTCCCGTAAAATCAGCATCAATTACTCCTAAATGTACTATAATTCCTTTACTAGTCAGGCTGCTTCTTCCTATTAGCAAGCCAACACTGCCAGCCGGCAGTGGGCCATAAACACCTGTAGGAATTCTCTGGATTCCTTTGTCGGGAGACAAAGAAAATGCGGCAGGAGCTGGTATATCTAAGGCCGCGCTCGACTTGGTCGAGTGGTATAATTCTGAGATAAATAATTTAGATTTAGGTTTTAATTCATCAGCTGATGGGTTTGCCCCGAGCTGACAGGAAACTGAGTAGTTAGGCTCGTACTGTTTGATGGGCCCCGAGCTGGGCCCTGCTGCCAGTTTCCCGACCCTGCTGAAGGGAGGGGCGGCAAAGGATTGCCCTGTTTATCCTTTTTGGAATGGCATTCATTGGTCCAGTGCCTTCCTTTGTAACACCTTCGGCACAGTCCCGGAGGCTGGGAGGATTTTTCTACCCCCTTTTCTCCTTTTCCTTTCCTGCAATCTTTTCTAGTATGCCCAATTTTACCACAATTAAAACACCTAATTTTAGAATTCTGAGAGTTTTCTTTCATAACCGAGGCTAACAAATTAATACCATAAGTCTGAGATCCAATTTCTCTACATGCTCTTATATAATCTTCAACCGTTCCACCCTTTTGTTTCACAGGAGCCAACACCCTTTTACAATCCGCATTAGCATTTTCATAGGCAAGGATTAAGAATAACGTATCTTGTGCTTCAACGCCAGTAGTGGCCTTTTTGATAGCACTTTGGAGTCTGGCAAGAAATTCAGTATAGGGCTCATTGGCCTCTTGGAGGATTTTTACAAAAGATTTTGCCACCTCCCCAGGATTTTGTAATTGTTGCCAAGCAAAGAGGCAAATATCCTTCACTTGCGCAAGAATCTGATTAGATAATTGAATTTGATTGTTAACCGCAGAAAAGGTCCCGGTACCCGTAAGTTGCTCAAATGTCGCCCCAGGCGGCTGAAGGGCGGCGTTCTCACGGCTGACCCGCCTGGCCTCCTCGCTATACCAAGATTTAAATTGTAAAAATTGCGCGGGCTCCAGGGAGGACCGAGAAAGAACATCCCAATCCGCTGGGATTAAAAGATTATCATTAGCAAATGAGGAAATGAGACCGTACACGTAAGGAGAGTTCGGTCCATAACTAGAAACAGAGGATTTAAGAATTTTTAAAAACTGAAATTCAACATTGCGATGGGCAACAACAACCTGGCCCTGCGGATGTTGGTTATTTGGAGGTTGTTGAATTCTTAATACTGGGAATATTGAAGAGGTATTAGTCCACATTTCCGAGGGAGGTGTTTCCTCCTCTATCTTAAGCATAACCCTTGTTAAATTTGGAGGCTTAGCGAAACAAAAGGTTGAATCGGTATAATCAGAAGGATTTTTTGGAACAAAAGATGTTGTAGTGGCAGCCGGAGGCAACGTCGGAACAAAGGGCGGAGACTCCTGGGCCAGAAATGCAGCAGGAGGAGCAGTAGGCTCCTTAGAATCCAAATGATTAACAAGTTTTTCAAACTTAGTATCTAGATTAACAGCAAACTTCTCAAACAACTTAGACATGTTGTTAAAGGCAGCCAACAGCTGGGCATTCTCACCAGGAAATGTTGGAAGTGGCGACAAAGGAGGATACCGGGGTGGAGCCTCATCTGATTCAAAATCTGAAAGCGGGACTGGAGCCGCCGCCAGCGGGGGGCTGGGCGCAGCGGCTGCAGTCAGCGCGGGAGCAGGGCTATTGTTCCCGGTATCCTCTGCCAGAACAGACGGGGCCGCAACGGCACCCTGCATATCTCCCGGAGTTTCATTGTTAATTATCTCCGACTGGTCATAAATTGGAGGCGAGGGCTGATTACTACAAGCTTTTACTGAATCTGCCTCAGAGTCCGATTGAAATGGCTGCAAGGCCACAGCCACCTGGTTAAAGGCCGCCCATGTTTCGCCTGCTATAGGATGACCAGTCTGGTGCGCTCTTCTAAGAGCTTTACCAACTTGTTTCCACACCCTTAAATTTAACTGATTTCTTCTCTCTGGAGTAAACCAATAACAGTGTTTCTTGACCTGCAAGAATAAATCTGTTAAGGCACTCTCTTTTATCTGTACACCTGAACTTCTAAGTAAAGACTTTAAAAGCCTAATATATTCTTCCTTAACTGAAGGACTGTTCCCCATTACTCCGAAGCGTTTTTCCGAAAAGTTTGCTTAGACCCGTGCGATTTCCTTTTCGGTCCTACCCGTCCCGGTTTTTACCTTCTGGTCCCTGTTCGGGCGCCAGATGTTGGGTTGTTGTGGTTTCGGACGCTGAAATAAATCCGGCAGGCAGGATGATTGGCCAGTAACGAACGGAGGGCTGTGGCTCGCTCAGACCATCAGCGGAGAGCGGGAAGCCTCACCCTCCTTTTATTAGGGTTTCAAAAGTTACTAAAAATAGAACAGGGGGTATGAGCTTTACAGCCAACAACAGGAGAATTTTACAAGTGATAGTATCATTGATATGTCTAGCACCTATCAGGGGAGCAAGGCAGACACTCTAATCTTCAAAGCCAGTTCCATATCAAGACTTCATTAACAAGGAAGCAAGGAAGATCCACTAATCTTCAAAGCCAGCTCCATATCAAGACTTCATTAATAAGGAAGCAGATGGAGTACACAACAGAACCTGTTTTACCCAGGATTCCATGACTCAGTGGCCTCGACAGCCTAAAGCCGAAGGCGGAGACGAGAGTTGCTCATCGTCTCCTGAGTCACGGGATGCCACCTGGGTGGTGGGGCATGAGAATGCCCCTACCCAGAGATCTGTCTTCCTGCAACATCATCTCATTGTGGTTTTAATTTACATCTCTCTGATGATTAGTAATGTTGAGCATCTTTTCATATGTCTCTTGGCCATCTGTATGGCCTCTTTGGAGAAGTGTCTATTCAGGTCCATTGCCCATTTTTTAATCGGGTTGTTTTTTTTGGTGTTGAATTTTTAAGTTCTTGTCCTTCTCTGCCCCCTCCTCCCTTGTCCTTCCCCTCCTTCTCCTCCTGACCCCCCCCCCCTTTCAGGCTTCAGAGCAACTGGCATATAAACACCTGGAGGGTAGGGTTCTAGAAAACAAAAGAGGGACAGAGTCAGTTGACAGTATCACACACACCATGCACAGATCTGTCTGCATTTCAAAAATGAGGGAAGAAGAATCAGAGAGGAGCAGGAAGGTGGCAAAGGCTTTCTTTTTTAAATTGGTACCGGCTTGAATATATGCTTGGCCTTAGCTCTGTTTGCCCACATCAGTGAACTCTGTGTCCCAAATAACTGCTTTTGCATCACAGAGCATGCAAAAAAAAAAAAAAAAAAAAGGCCTAATTGATGATTTTTCAGTAGCCAACCACTCTTGAAGTCAGGAAGAATTTTTTAAAACAACTTTATGTTTAACAAAATGCTAAATCCTCCTCTTTAAGAGTTTTATTTTCTAATTTCCCCAAACTTCATTTCTTGTTTCTACATGTTGCTTGTCTCATGGTGACAGTTTCAGGCATTTTCCCTAATGTTAATGATACAAAGGATGAATGATAATGTGGTAAACTGCTGTGGAGCCATGCTTCTGAAAGATAAAAAGAACAAGAAATGGGACTTATCTAGCTTCTGTTCAATTTCAATGACACATTTCTTATTAGCTGCTTTTGGTTTTACTCTGTGGGTATTTAAATTTTAGAAAACTGAGTAGTTTCTCCTAGAGAACTACCAATTGAGCATTTTACAGCTATGGCAAACAGCATTTTTCTCATCTGATGTAGATTACAGTATTGCTCCAGAATAACTGAAAACACTCTTGAATTGTTGACATGGTTCCCAAAGTGGCTTTTACTTACAGGGAACATGGAAAAGTGGGCCCCATTCTTAGTTTTAGATGCTATTTCCAGCATCTTTATGGGCCTCCTTCACCCTCCTTCAATCACATGCTAATAGCGTGTTTTCTAAAATGCACATCTGATCACATACTCCCTGTACCACCCTTAACAATCACAATAACAGGCAAATTCCTGCCTCTGCAGGCTCAGCTTACTGTCTGCACTTTCTCTTCCAGCCATACTGAACTAATTGCCAGTATTGTTCTTAAAATTTGCTTTCCTCTTCTTGGCCTTCAAACTTCTGCGTTCCCAATGTGCAGAACCTAGAACAGATTCTATGTGCCTTCCTACCCTTTACCCATTTAACTTAGAATTCACTTAACTCCTTTTCATCGTTCAGAACCTCATGGCACTTCTACCAGGCAGTCTTCCAACACCCCCTGCTAGGCCAGGCATACCTCTCTACGATCATATATTCTAATGTACCTCCTCTTGAAAACCACACCACAACCTTGTATTGTCATTGCCTATTTTATGTCCCTCAGAAGACTGCTCAGGGGAAGCAGATGAATTATTCACAACTGTGTTCTGCAGGGTCTAGCATAATGAATGACTCACATATTTTTTGAATGTTGCTGTGCTGGTGGTATATTAGAGATAAAAGTAAGACCTCAGAAATATTAGGATCCTAGGCTCATTTAAGATCCAGATATTTAGCTTATATCCTATTTATACTTATGTCATGAGTTGTTTCCCCAACAAAAGCATAAGGGCCTCTGGGTATCTCCCTAAGAAGCCTCCTGTAGGGGTCTGCATGCAATAAGTAATCAATATATTTGGTTAGCTATGTGAACCTTGCTTCTTATCAATAATCACACTCTCTCAATAGTCTAGCAGAGATTAATAGAGCTTGAGCACCTAGTTCATAGTTACTTTTGCCACCAAGGACAAAACAAGATAAAAGAAATAAATTTAAATTATAAAGTAAGATCTGGATCATGAGTACTGTGATCACCGGGAGTCTATACAGGGAGATGATCAAATATCACCTATCACCGTAGGCTATTGCACTTTCACCAGTGGGTCCTGTAGGCAGATAAAGGATCGATCTGCCCTTGGCTTCCATGATGGATTATCACCTTTCAACAAGTAAAGGCCATCACTGTTGTCACAACTGGCCACCTATATTCAAATCACGGCAATGTCTAGCATAATAGTCCACATAAATTTAAGGACTTATCCAATAGGTTCCAATGTAGTCTTAATACTTGTAGGATTCAGCTTTGGTGCTCAAGATTTCTAAAGCAGCAGCTGGATCCAAAGAAGTTGTCATGTGGCATTTTATCTGAAAATATTAACTCTGTGCAAGGTCATTAAGACTAACCATGATTCATTTCTCAGAAATTTTCCTAAAACTAGCAATAATCATAAAGATAATAATTTACTAAAAACATAATCAATTCAAGAAAGATAATTAGCATGTAAAATTATAGTAGCAAAATATTAGCTGTCCATAAAACATATGTTTAAATGTTTCTTGCTCCCTTTGCAAGAGATTAGTTACATATGATTTTCATGGGATGCTTCTTCCAGATGTTGATACTTTAAAAAAATGAATGAGCATTGTTAATGTTTTTGTGAAGGACAAAAGAATTAATTGAGAGCTTCATTATCATGAATGATTGAGGTTTTAGATGATAATGGTATTTCATTTCAAAAGTTCATCAAACAGAGGATTTTAATTGTGAGGCTTGACTAATCATGACTCCACTGACTCTTAATAATTATGTATCAAGATGGAAGTTTTTAATGAGTCTTCTTGAAATTAAGTGTACATTCTGCCTTATGCATTTGATATAGAAAAAAATGCTCCAAATTCTAATGTCTGAAAATGTCAAAAACCTACTTCTAAGCATACTTGCTCTAAAAATACATTCTAAGAATTTAGATTAGAAGTAACTGAGCTGAGAAACAGGACTGTTAAGAGTGGTTTTCAGCCTTCGAGAGGCAAAAGTCATGGGGCCAACTTAAATAATTCACTGAAAAAGAAATCAACGGATGTATTGTGCAAGAAATGGCCTTCTAACTCTAAGCCAAGGGGTCACAATGCATGCCATCCACTAGTTAGAACCACTAAGAAAACATTCTGCTGCAAGTTTTTCTATTCCTCAAGCTCTCCATAACAGATGACTTAGAAGAACAAGTTCATTTTCATTTCAGAATAGTAAATAGGGGGCATTGATTCCATGCTAATATCTAACATCTGTGATGGGTGCATATGTAAGGGGCAAGGCAACTGGTGACTCCCAAATCAGTAGAAAATAATTAGCAGCAAAGGGCAAATGTAATTAGAGGGTTTTTGAGTCAGCCTTAACAGTATTAGCATATTTACAAATCAGAAAAGGGGCATTCTTCAGCTCAGCACACATGCTTCTGAGGACAAAGGATATCTGAGATCAAAGTTGGGGAGACAGTCATCACCGAGCTCCGGGAAGTGGGAAAATGTAGCTAGACAGCCCAGCAAACAAGATAGAGAAATTTCAAAGAAGAGCTGGAGATAGACCTATAACCAGATCACCCTGAGTTAATTTTCACCCTCAGTTAATTTAGTTAATCTAGTTAATCGTATTAGATTGTAACTCCGGAGTATCCAGCATGGAAAAATGGAGAAGGAGAAGGAGGGAGAGAAAGGAAGGGGGGTGCTTTACTTGCATTAGGATAAAAACAGCCAGCTCCATCTTTTCAGTGCACACTTCGATTTGGCTTTTTGCCTGTGCCCAGAGCTGCAGATCTGTGAATAAACAACTGCCTCGGGCACTGCTCAAGTCCTGTGTCCTGGTGTTTTATTGTAAGCGTTTCTCACACATATAAATGTTCCTCTATGGAAGCTTTTTCTGGGCTTGTGCAACCTTCAGAGCTGAAGCTAGATGAGAAAGACACTGATTTCCTGCAAAGTAATGATCTCTTCCACTTCCTTTTCCCCATCTTCACTTTGGTTCAGATGTAAATATGATTAGTTGGGAAACTGATGTGCTATTAGAAAAGCTTTCTTTTATAGTAGGCATTTCTAAAATGGGACTCAGGAAGTGAAGTTCTCTTCTTTTACATAAAGAAAGAGAAGCTCAAAGAGAGTGCATAGAATTAGAGAGCTCTAGGCCTTTTGGTTGACTCCCTGTGGCTTCCTGGGTTGTCTTCTGATCCCTTTCTCTTACTTGCCTTAAACTTCCTGCTCTACCTCTAATTACGCTCTATTCAGACTGACTATGGTTGAGTAGGCATTCTCTGAATATCCAACTTTGACAAAGGAGACAGTCCTAGTCCTGGAGTGCATAAAGTAGACACACAATAATTATTTGTTGAAATATTGCTAAATAAATTGGGTAACTGAATATTGCCAATGGTCATTTCTGGACTGCTGGCTGATCTCACACGCTTCTGGATTTATCTCACTGATTGAGTCTCAATTATGGCTTTGTTAATCAATCTATCTGAAAACTATATTAGCTGCATGGTTAAGCCTATGATGAAGACAATTTATCCACTGGTAAATGAGAACTGATTGAATTAGCTAAAGATAGTTGGACTAATTTAGCTGAAAATAAGAGCCTTAGTCATTTGGAGTTAAGTTTGTCAACCCCTGAACAATTCAGTGAATCTCCTAGGCCAAGATCTTATCAGAGCTACCAATGTGACTGAGCACCAAAAAGCCATTGTTCTTTCAACAGGCAATATGCTACACATGATTTAATAAAGAACCCTCACCGCTGAAAGGTAAGCCTTATTTTGCCCACTTCACAGATGAAAAAAACGAGTCAAAGAAATAAAGTGACGTGTCTAGTATAAGTAGGCTGGTAGATGCTGAAGCCTGAATTCACACTCAGGACCAGATATTTCAAAGATCACATTCTCTTCACATTTCCACTTAGCTTCCCTGTTGTGGTCAGACACAGGGCGAGGACACAGACTTCAGAATCTAGCAAATCAGAACTCCCGGTCCCACATTTAGAAGAAGCACTGGGTCAGAAAGGGACAGAAGGATAGTCCTAAAGTGTGAGATGACCCACCATGGGGAAGAAACCCAGGACCGTCATGGTGCCTACTCTGGTCTCCTGGTTTTCTTTCTATGCTGCCAGCAGAAGCCCTGGGACTCCCTCAGGACAACTGCCTAAAGCCACACACCTCCCCCCAGCTGGCGATTTCCATGTCCTTATGCCTTTGTTTGGCTTTCCGCTCCCTGACACTGAGTCGTAGGTGTAGGTGGAACTCACAGCACCCCTATGAATCCTGACTTCTGGGAGCCTCCCAGATACTGAAGTAACAGACTGCTGCAGGAAATGCACCAATCAGCAGCCTTCACAACTGAGCTGCCAGTCAGCATGGTTTTCAAAGTTCCAGATCTCACATGTGATTATTTTTCTTTCTGTTTTTACTCTCCTCCACCATGAGCCTGGGTGACTTGCAATAACCCCACCATAACAAGGGTGCTCAAGTGCTGTGGGTCTTCCAGTCAACAGAAGAATTTGGTTACCACAGAGGGAACCAGGTAGGCAGAGTGGTAAGAGGGACTTCAAAGAAGTCAGCCAGGTCCTTTCCCTCAGGAGCTGAAGGGCAGACACCATAACATAATTCAAGGACCATACCAGCCGAACAGAACTGAATGCCAGAATGGCTGGAAGCGACTGGATGATGTTAATAATAATTGCTCCTTGAATATGAACCATGTGCCAACCACTGGGCTATCTTCAATCTTCCCAGTAACACTGTTAGGTATTTTATCCACAGTTTACAGATGAGAAAACTGAGTCTGAGCTGAATATGCCTCAGATATACAGTTTATATGTGACAAAGTCAGTTTTCAAAACTAGGTCCACTAGGACCCTGCTCATGCCAGTCCCGTGGCACCATGCTGCCAAAGGGTGAACAGAGCTGGCCTGCACTTCCGGGTAGGGCTTTAGAAGGGGGTGAAGGGACAGCATGAAGCCGGAATATGCAGCTGTACTCAGGAGGCTCTCCTGAAGGCCAGACAGCGTATCTGGGCTTCAGGAGGAGGAATGTGAGCCGAGGGAGGAGAGAGGCAGCGGCTACACTCGGGAATCAGACCACACTTCATCCCTGAGTGGCCCTGCTACGCTTCTTCTTTCTCAAGTAGGACGAAGGGACACGCAGGCCTGGTCGCCGGTGGGCACAGTGCCAGGCTGTACAGGGCTCAAGCCGAGGCACAGAAAAAGGAACTGCCTGGACTCAAAGGCAGAGGAGCAAAATCCAGTTCTAATTTCCATCCACTGGAACCCAGACCTAATCAAACACCCACAACAGTTTTAAAGAGAATGTTAGTTACAGTTTGGAGCTAATTACAACTTTCCATAAAGTAACACTAAATTTTAAATGGCCTTGAATGCTAACAGCCCAGGCTTGTCTCTAACTGCAGAATTATTATTAACACATTAGCACAGCAATACCAGCTATTGAATTTGCTCAGCAATTTCAAAATAATGATGTTTTCAATGTTTCCAGCTGAAAGGATGTGTCCCTTTCAATTCTGACCCAGCAGGTCATCGGCTTCTTCCCTCCACCACTTCCCCAAGATTGAGATGTCCCTGAGGCCATCGCTTCCTTGCAGCTCTGCTCACACCTGTCCACAGCTCCTTGGTTTGTCTCCGCCACGATGCCCACCTGCTCAGTGTGGACTCTACGTTTACCTCCCCTGACAGCAAAGACTCTGTTCGTGTGGGATGCAGTGCAGTGCAAGGGGAAGGAATGGATGTGAGAAATGGACACAGCTCAGCCTAGTTCTAGTGCCATCCCTTACTGGCTCTGGGACTTTAGAACAAGTTGTTATGATACTGTACTAACAGTAATAATTTAATTAACATTTGTTGAGCACTTACTATGTGCCAAGTACAATTAACATATGTTATCTAAATTCCCCCAACAACCCTTATTTTTATTCTCTTTAACAAACAGCCGTAAAATATTCACTACAAATCACTGTGTCAAGGCATCATTGTGTTTCATGAACATTAACTTCTCATAACAACCTCGATGAGCTCAGTACTATTATTATCCCCATTTTACAAACGAGTAAAACTGGACTCAGATGAAGTCACACAGCTAAAAGGTAGAGCCTTACCAGGCGGAGTCAGGCTCCAGAATACATATTCTTCACCTCTGCCCCACTGCTTCCCACCTTCACGGTGCTTCAGATTCACCTGGAGGAGGTGTTAAAACACAAATTGCCGACCCCAACTCCGAGGTTCTGGATCTGAGGTAGAGCCTGAGAGCATGCATTTCTAAAAAGTTCCCAGATGATACAGATGCTAATGGTCTCAGGCTGCTCTGGGCTGTGTTGTCAAGGTTTCTATATTCCTCCCCTTTTGACAGAGGAGGAGGCTGAGTCCCAGGTTACTTAAATTCCCCAAGATTACACATCTAGTAAGGAGCTAAACTACAGTTTGAAAGCAGGTTGCTCTGACACACTTGAAGGAGCCCGAATCTCACCTTCCCTTTCTGTATAATGGAGGTATTAATATTATCTAACTACAAACTTGTTAACTTGTT
The DNA here is from genome assembly GCF_987537825.1 of Furipterus horrens. Taxonomy (NCBI): domain Eukaryota; kingdom Metazoa; phylum Chordata; class Mammalia; order Chiroptera; family Furipteridae; genus Furipterus; species Furipterus horrens. The sequence goes on from NW_028327180.1 coordinate 76,759,163, forward strand.
AAAGTAATGAAGTTACAGTCTGTGGCACGTAGCGGGTCCTTGTTGAGTGTTTGCTTTCCTCGCATTCTGCAGAACCCTGTATACAGTTTGTGCCACAGAACTGTGAGTTGAATGGAGTTGAATCCATCCAATTGCTCCCAAACACTTTTATTGTTGCCATCCAAATGCTCCTGACTCCCCCAGTCCTTAATGACGCCTCTCCCTTTAGTGACTACTGTCACTCATCTAACAGGCCTCTCCTTTCTGGAACCCAAGTGCCCAGGGCATGCATAACTCCTGGGGGACACTCTTCAAGTTCTATTCCATATAAATAGCACCTAATTTATATAGTTTTGCCTTTGATTCTATGTTAATGTTTTACATGTTAAAACAATCAAAATAAATTGAAAGAGTGGAAAGAAGGATAAAATTAAACAGACAAATGATTTTATCTCAATATATAAATATCAAAATCACACAAAAGAAAAAGAAAAATTTGTCAAATAACTTTTAAATACATTACTCTAGATGTCCTCATTGAGATTTTTTTTCTAAAGACAAAAAGAATAGCAAAGAAATCTTGAACTTTGTTCAGGAGATTTGTTTTTTGGTGGTGGTATTGGTATAGAACTCAAGCTACTCATACGTATATTGCAGATTTGAGAAAGTGAGTAACTACATTGATGCTAGGAACCAGAGTTATAACTATGCCTATTTATACAGTATTGGTTCTCACTATGGTAGAGAGAAATGCAAGTATAGAATGAAGAAAGAAGAGGAAGAATTCTGTGGTGCTGGATTGAATTATAGATAGTTTTAGCCTTGTTCACAGAATAGGGCCAGGAGCAATGACAGCTCAAGAGTAATGGGCACATTTAGTGCCTAGATCTTTATTTCTAAATACCATTTTCCACTAAAAGGAACCTGGGTACTTTGAGAAATGGCTAATTCTCAGTCTTCTATATAGAAATAACAAAGTAAACCTGGACTATCTCATTGTAATGGGAAATGAGAATCTGTTCAAAGAGCATGTCAAAAGGATACAAAAAGTCAAATTAAAACCCCCCCCAAAATTAAATTAAATTAAATAAAAGGATACAAAAAGTCAACTTTAAAGGATACTCACTGACCAAATTATAGAGTATACTTGAATATAAAAACAAAAAAATAACAGTAATAGATTATGATAGACTAACTTACAAGGATCCATGAATCAATGCTCATAATGTCTGTTAAATGTAGGTGCCAGAGGCTTTAAATTGCTACAATGTCCATTATTTATACACACATATGTACATATATACATACATTGATACTGGAACTAAAATTACATATACAGGGGAATAATGGAGCTCTATTTTATAGATAAATGACAAGTAATAAACATAGAAGAAAAGATAGAAAAATCACTACTATTACTATTCAATAGTCAAAGAGTAAAAATGAATTCAGTAGATCAATGGATCCTTAACTACTGTGGAAAACTGTTGAAGAATGAAAGAGTCACAACATCTCAAAACATTTTCCCAACAATAACTTATTCATTATAAATTTGAAATAGTTCCCTTATAATGGAAAAACATGATATACACCACCTTAAACAGGTGATCAAATTTAATGTCACCATGGAGGGGAAAACTGAAATCTTGTGTTCCCTGAAGTGATTCCTTAAAAGGACAAAACAGAACCAATGTAGCATTCTTGCCTGAGATGTTTAACCTGAAAAGAATAATCAAAAAGCAATAAGATCCATCCATGCTGTCACAAAATGATGGATCTAAGCAAAATGAGTCAGTCAGTGAACAACAAATGCCATGTGTGCTCACCTATAGGAGAAACCTAATGAACAAAATAAACTAATGAGCAAAACAGACACAGAGGCACAGAAACAAGAAACAGAATAACAGTGACTAGAGGGGGAGGAGGGGAAGAAGGGAGGAAAGAAGCAGAAGGGACTAGGCAAGGAACATGTATGAATGACCCACAGACATGGACAACAGGATGGGGATTGACTGTGGGAGTGTGGGGGTGGTCTGGGCAGAGGAGGGCAAAAGAAGAAAACTAGGACAACTGTAATACAATAACAATAAAATATTTAATTTTTAAAAAAGCAATCAGAAAAATCCTAACTTAGTCATACTTCGAAAGAAAAATGTCCTGAATTCTTAAAAAATGTTGATGTCATCTAAGTGCCCCACCCCCCAAAAAAAGGTTTGGGCAACTATGCAGCTTAAAGAAAACTAAGACACGTGCCAATTAAATAAATGCAAGTCATTATTTTTCATTGAAAAAAACGGGTCAAAACACTGCAATAAATGACCTTTTAGAAACAATCGGGAAAATTTGAAACAAATTGGATATTAGCTAATCACAGTGAATCTAAATTAAATTTTCTGAGTGTGAATACTGTATTGTAGTTATTCAAGAGAATTCCTGTTCTTAAGAGAGAAACACAAAAAGCATTAAGGCGGCTGCAACTAATTTCAAATGGGTCAGGAAAAAAGAAGTGTCTATACAGGGAAAAAGATAAAGCAAATGGCCAAACATCAGTAATTAATAAATAAATCTCTTCGGCTTAATGAGAAGGATGCTAGCAAAGGAGGACAGTGTGCTTTCCTGCGTGGGCATGTGGCAGAGCACCCGGACATAATATGACACAGGTGTCATGAGCAACCGCTCTCTCCAGGGCACATCTGCGGGAAGCCTATGAAATGTTTCCTTTGATTCTCAGTTACCTCAAATCAGGTGAACTGATGTCTAAGCATCTCTATGGCTGAACAGAAAAATCTTATGCTACATGCTCACAGCCTTCTTTGTTCGACGAGAGAAAAGTAGGGCACAGCTGAAAATCCTTTCTGGGACTAAAAATCAAAATCATGAATCTGCATCTAACTTGTGACTTACTTCCTCTCCCATTCTCCTGGAGTCTCCTGGTCTCAGCTCCAACGTGAAAAAAGCCTGGAAGTCATCATGGCCGTCCTTTCAACAACAACAGAAGCTAAACAAACTGAAAATCAACTTTTCTTAGACGCAGCAGGAAACTGAGGTTGCAGGGCAAATCACCACCCCAAAATCTGGACAGAGAATTACAGCCAGGATTCTGCTACCCTAGAGCAGAAGCTCCTGAAGCCACAAACTGATGGAGACATTTAAATGTTCATTCTGATGAGTTGCTGGAGGCTGAATGTGGACTAACTTGAGAGTGAGGAGCCCCCGAGGGCTGCACTCTTTGATGGGCTATACATTCGTGGGTTTTAACTTTGGGTACCCATCAGGTTCTCACTGAAAAGAACAAAGAAAAAAAATCATCTCGTGGTTCTGGCAGGAGGAGGGGGAAAAGTAAACACTTAGAAACATGTACACTGGGAAGCATTCTCTATAATAAAGACCCACTCTCCAGTAGAAAAAGACTTTCTCAGAGCCTTAACTCACCTAAGCAGAAGGGAGAAAGGCAACTACCCAACTCCAGGCTTCTTTAGCCTTGCTCTCTCGTCTAAGGAGGTAGGAGGTGAAGTGAAAAACCATTTGTGATGGTCACAGCCCAAGGAGACAAGCCCATTAAAAGACTGAGACCTAACCACTAGATTATTAAACATTTTTTCTTCCTTACTCCTTGCCGCCACCTCAACAGTACTCTAGTATAACGATAGTGGACTACAACTCAGAGTGGTGAGGCACAGACTCTATTCAGGAAGGAGTTCTTAGAGAAACCCAAAGACCCCAGGTTTGTGAAAAAGGAGTGAAAAAAAAAAGACAGAAGAGGAATTTGAAGCCCCTGGCTCCCACAGCTACATCACACATCAAACACATCCCAACTCATACTCAGATTAATATAAAACCTCACATTAGGCCTATTTACCTCAGTTTCTATTGTCTGATATACCATGTACAACTTTCAATAAAAATTACAAGTCATAGCCCTGGCTGCTGTGGCTCAGTGGATTGAGCGTCGGCCTGCGAGCCAAGTGTTGCTGATTCGATTCCCAGTCAGGGCACATGACTAGGTTTCACGTCAGGTCCCCAGTCGAAGGTGTGTGAGAGGCAACCACACAGTGATGTTTCTCTCCCTCTCTTTCTCCTTTCCTCTCTCTCTAAAAATAAAATAAACAAACAAATAAATAAATAAAAATTTTTAAAAATTACAAGTCACATTACAAGTCAAGGAAAAACCACAGTTTGAAAGGCAAAGCAAGCATCAGAATCAGGCTCGAATATGGCACAGATCTGGGAATTTTCTGACTGGGAATTTAAAATAACCAGCAGAATACACATTCTTATCAAGTTCACATGGAATATGCACCAGGGTAGACCACAATAGAAATCATACAAAATATGTTTTCAGACCACAATAAAGTTAAACTAGAAATCAACAATAAAACAATAGCTGCATAATCTCAAAATATTTGGACATTAAACAACAACACATTTCTAAGAAAACACATAGATCAGAGAAGTCTCAAGAGAAACCTTAAAATAGTTCAAACTAAGTAAAGATGAAAATATAACATCAAAATTTGTGGGGTGCAGCAAAAGCATTTTAAGAAGAAAGATCTAAAATCAATAATCTAAAGTTCTTTTTTTATAACTAGAGAAAGAATAGTAAATCAAGCCTAAAGCAAGAAGAAGAAAAGAAATCATAAAATTAGAGCAGAAATCAATGAAATTGTACAGAGGGAAAAATGGATTATTTGATTAACCAAGAAAAACCAAAAAAGAGCAACAGAAGTTGCTAATGTCAGATATAAAAAAGGGGTCATCACTATGGATCTTGTAGACATTAAAAGGATAATAAATACTAGGAACAACTCTGTGCCCACAAATAAGATGAAATAGACCAATTCTCTGACAGAGGCAAACTACTAAAACTTGCTCATGGAGAAATACTCTGAAAAGGTCTATATCTTAAAGAAAGTCAATAAATAATTAATAATGTTACAAAAAATAAAGCACTAGGGCTATATGTTTTCATTGGTGAATTCAATCAAACATTTAAGAGCAAAATAATACCAACTTTCTATAGTCTCTTCCATAAAATAGAATCAAAGGGTCCACTAATGTGATGGTTAATTTTATGTGTTAATTTGGCTAGGCTGTAGTGCCTAGTTGTCTGGTCAAAGACTAGTCTAGCTGTTGCTATGAAGGTATTTTTTTAAGATGGGTATAACATGTAAATCAGTAGACGTGGAGTAAAGCAGATTACCTGCCATAATGTAGGCAGACTTCATGCAGATCAGTTGAAGTCCTTAAGACTGAGGCTTCCTAAAGAAGAAATTTAGCCTAAAGATTGCCACATAGAACCCTGCCTGAGTTTTCAGCCTGCCTGCCTTGCCCTGCATATTTTGGACTCAAGACTGCAACATCAACTCTTCATCAAGCCTACTAGTTTGCCCTAAAGATTTTGGACTTGTCAGTCCCACAATTTTGTGAGCCAATCTCAGTCTCTCTCTCTCTCTCTCTCTCTCTCTCTCTCTCTCTCTCTCTCTCCCTCTCTCGCTCTCTCTCCCTCTCTCGCTCCCTCTCCCTCTTTCGCGCCCTCTCTCCCCCCCATACACCATTGCATTCTCTCAATTACAAAGAATGACTGAAGTTTTAAAATTTGAAACACACTACCATTTACAATAGCACAAAAATAAAATATTTATAAATTTAGCAAAATTTCTACAGAATCTATGTGCAGGAAGCTATAAATTCTGCTAAGGGAAATAAAAGATCAAAAAATGAAGAGACATCTTGTGTTCATGAATAGGAAGACTCAATATTTTTAAGACATCAGTTGTTCCCAAGATTTCTTCTAAAGATTTGATGCAATATCGATCAAAATCCAGGCAAGTTATTTTATAAATATTGACAAACTCATTCTCAAGTTAATAAAGAAAGTCAAAAGTCTCAGGATAGCCAAGACAATACAAAAAAATAAAAACAAAAACAACAAACAAACAAAGCAAATTAAAAAAAGCAAAACCAAAGTTGGAGGACTCATACTACATGACTTCAAAACTTTCTATAAAGCTACAGTAATCAACACAATGTGGTACTGGTAGGAAAAAAGACATACCAATGGAACAAACAGAGAACCCTGATATAGAGCCACACAAATATAGTTCAACCAATCTATGGATCAAAAGCAATTCAATAAAGAAAAGACAGTCATTTCAACAAATGGTGCTAGAACAACCAGATGCACAAATGGAAAAAGAAAAGCTTTAAGACATAACCTTGCACCAGTCACAAAAATTAACTCAAAATGGATTGTAGATCTAAATGTAAAATGCAAAACTATGAAACTTCTAGAAGAAAATATAGGAGAAAAATCTAGGTGACCTTGGGTTTGATGATAAGCTTTTAGATGCAACACAACATAGGGGGAAAAAAAGATAAAGTCAAAACCTCTTGCTCTGTGAAAAAACACTGTTAAAAGAATGAAAAGACAGTGACAGCCCATGAGAGAACATTTGTCTGATAAAGGACTTGTATCCAAAATGCAAATACTCTTAAAGCTCAACCAATAATAGGAAAATAACTCAATTTTTTAAAAAGGGCAAAAGATCTCAACATACACCCCATCAAAGAAGTTAAACAGATGAAAACTAACCATATAAAAACATTCTAAATATTTATCATTAAAATACTTCAAATTAAAACAACAATGAGATACTACCACACTTACTAAAATGGCTATAATAAAAAACAAACGAACAAAAAAAAAACCAACCTCACAAAACCTGACAACATCAAATATTGGCAAGGAAGCAAAGCAATAAGAACTCTCACTCATTGCTGGTAGAAATGAAATATAGTACTGTCACTTTGGAAAACAGTCTGGCAGTTTTTACAAAACTAAACATATTCTTGCTGCACAATCTAAGAATCATGCTCCTAGGTATTTACATAACTTGTTTGAAAACTTATGTCTACCGACCTGCAAGTGAATGTTTATGGCACCTTTATTAATAACTGACAAAAACTGGAAGCCACCAAGATGTCAATCAATCGGTGAATGGATGAACAAACGGTGGTTTGTTCAGAGTGGAATCTTATTCACTGATAACAAGAGATCAACTACCAAGCCATGAAAACATATGGATGAACCTTAAATGCACACTGTTAAATGAAGCCAGCCTATAAAGGCTACATACTATATGCTTCCAATGATACGACATTCTGAAAAAGACAAAACGATGGAGGCAGTAAACAGATCAGTGGTCGCTTGGGTTCAGGGGGAGGGGCAGAGGATTAAACCAGTGAAGCACAGGGCATCTTTAGGGCCGTGTAACTGTTCTCTACGATACCGTAAAGTGGTGAGCACATGACATTATTTTCAAAACCCACAGAACTGTACAGCACAAAGAGTGATTCTTAATGGAGACACATTAAAAAAAAAAAAAAAGAGGTCAAGGGATGTCAGGAAGAAATTCATATTTTGACAAGAGAATCTGACTGTGTCACAAATATATGAAACCGCCTCACTGAGGGGGTGAGACAGACGGGCTGGCTGTGCAGCTTCGCATCTGTAAGACTGAAGGCGAAAGGAACTGAGCACCAGCACTGTACTCTAGTCGATAAAATTGTTTCCTTTGGGGTTCAGATGATAATTCAGATATTGGAATTGAACGATTAAGTAACTGGACGGTGATAATGGGGAACCAGGTTTCTCACTGTTTGAGCGGGAATTACAGATAAGCAAGGGGAGGAGCCTGCAGTAATCCATGTGGTAGCAGATTAAAGTTGGAGACATCAGCATGCGCTCAGTATTAATACACATACAGATGGCCACCTATAGAAATATTGATAGTCAGATGTATATACATGTTTTAGAATACACATGTATTTTCCTGTTCTATCAGCTGAGATGGACTGGAAGCAACAATACCCCAGTAGCAATGAATATATCTAGCACCCAGATCTTGGTCTGTAATACCATTCTCCATTAAAAGGAACCAGGACTCCTTGGAGAAATGACTGAGTCTAGCATTGGGGCAGTAAATACACAAGGTGAGCCTGGGGCATCTTGAAAAGCCAAAAAGTAAAGAAGTGTTCAAAAAAACCCAACCCAAACCAAACCAAACAAACAAACAAACAATAACAATATTGATTCAGTACATCAAAAGGACACCGGAGCCAACTTAAAGAGCTCCCAATGGCCAAGCCAGAATAATTTGAGCAACAAAATAAATAAAGTCGTCGGCAGCCGTCCGTCTCGAGAGACGATGGTGTAGCTTCTTGAGAGTCTATCTGCACCGCCGAGAATGGCTGTGCAGTCCGACTCGGGAGTGACACGGTATCTGTCTCCTCCCGTGTTGAATCGACATCTTGCGATGATGCTGGGGTGTCCTCTCCAGTGAAGCTGAAGCTACAGAGCCTGGGCAGGGTGATATGGAGGGTCTGCTGTTGCCCATTCAGCAGACCCCCCCTCTCTTCGCAGCTGAAGGATCCAAGGGAAAGACGGAGTCAATACAGCTTGGCTTCAGGTGCGCCACAGGAGTTGCCGGTGTTGACTACAACGTCAAACCGCCTTAGGGACTCCGGCTCCGGATTTTCTGTCGGGGTTTACTCCCTTAGCCTTTCCCCTGAAGAGGTATGCCGCAAGGCAGCGGAGGTTTTTTGGAATCAGAGTTTTCCTTCTCTGATGTGCCCTGACTGGAAGATCGAACCAGCGACACTTAGCTCGCAGGCCGACGCTCAATCCACTGAGCCAAACCAGCCAGGGAAAATAAATAAAGTAGTACTGAATTATAACCCAAACTATAAAATAAATATCAGCAAGTCCATGCTGACATTAATAAATGATTGAATAAATAAATAATTTATGAAGAGGAGACAAGTTTCCCTTGCACAAGATGTTCAAATTAATTATGTAGATACTCCACTCTCGAAAGGGAGAGCAAATATCCCTATGCAAGTGGGGGCTCCGCAGAGTGACTTCCTTTCAAAGAGCACAGACAGCAAGGAGAAGGGGGAAAGAGCAACTTTGCAGTGCGAAACCTGGTCAGGTGGTCCAGGTCAACATCAGCAGTGATCAGCTATGCTGATCGCACATGCCCTTGACATGCTGTGATGAAAATGGCACTTTATCTCTGTGGTTTCCCTCCCCAAAACTCATAGTCCTGCTCTAATTATGATAAAAACATAAGTTGAGTCCCGTTTGAAGGATGTCCTCTAAAACACTTGACCAGTACTCCTCACAACGGTAAAGGTCATCCACGACAAGGAGAACCTGAGAAACTGTCACCGCTAAGAGGGGCCTGAGGAGATACGACACAGAAATGCAATGCAGGATCTTGGATGGGATCAAGGAAAGGTATTAGGTAAAACTCAGGAAATTCAAATAAAGTATGGACTTTTAGTTAGTAATACTGTATCAACATTATTTCACTACTTATAACAAATGTACCATGGGAAAATTCAGGGAGAGTGGATATAGAACTTACAGTAACCACAAAGCAAAAAGCTACCATAGATTCACAAAAGGTAAATGTACTCATGTAAGCTATTAAAATAATAGGAGAAAATGAATGTGGGATTTATGGGAACTTTCTATACTATCTTAAGTCGTTGGTACAGCTGAAACTGTTCTTAAAAATAAAGTCTATTTAAAAAATTTTTTTAAAGAAAGGCTTTATTGATTCTGATTCCTTTTATGTAGAGAACTAGAATCAGGAAAAAGAACTCAGTTCCGCACTCTTTGACCTAGTTCTGCTTTTTCTTTTTTGTCCCAGATGGTTCTTGCTGCTACTATGTCTAATCTTGTTCTGTGGCTGCCAGCACTGATTCAGTCACTGGCAGCTCTAATAGCTAGAAATCCTCTCACTGTGCCCCTTCTTCATGGCCCCTGCCGTCCTCGAACAACACAGAATGAATCTGCTTCCACAAAGTGGTTTTTCAGTCATTCAAAGACACTTTCCTGTGGGGATTGCCTGAGGGAGTGGGGGTGCTGGGTAGAGGGGGGCAAAGTGGTAAAAATTGGAACTGGAATAGCATAATCAATAAAACACAATTAAAAAAAAAGGAGGGGGGGACTTTCCTGAAGCCTTCCTCCCAGAATTAAAATTAGGCTAAATACCCTCTGTCATTCCTCACACAATACAGTTTTTAAATACTTCATCGCCCTGGACTTTCCAAAGAATATTTATGTTTGTGAAGAAAAGAAACCCAGATATAAATGCATTTTTCCTATTCTTATCAGAATGGAGCAGAATTTTTATTCTTAGATTGTATTTGCGTTCATCTACTGTATATGTATATATATATATCATGTCACTCTGGTTTCAGATCTCCATTTCAGAAGGTGAGCTAAATAAAATTCAGGTTCCTTTATACATCCGCCCGCTCCTTCTTAAAACCATTCCTTCTTAAAACCATTGCTTTGATGAATTTCAAACAATTCATTTAAATTCCATACCTCATCCATGTTCTCACTGTTTGATATCAACAACTGCTTTGACTGATTTTCTAAATGAACTGACAGGTTATGTCAGCAACATGACTGAATAAGACGTCTCTCATTGTGTCCTGCCCTCAACAACAATAATCTGACATCTATCCACAGACAAAGCGCCATCGTGAGATCTGTGGGATCAAGCACCATATGCCAAGGGCCCCAGGAGTCGTCTCCCGGACTTGTGCATTGGTTCATAGGCACACAGACCTGGGTCTGGGCAGCAGACCCTGCAGTGGCTCATGAACCAGCTCCACATTCTCTCAGGTATGGTCCTAGAACCCCTAGAAAACACTGCTTTAGGTAATCACCCATGAATAAGACAGACTTTGTGAAAGTCCAGGTCTCCATTGAAGAAGTTCCAGCATGCTGCTGGAGCAAAACAATACGAGTTCGGACACATTGGAGAGAGTAAGAGAAACAGTTTGATGTTTCCTACATCATCATCCCTCCCCAAAGGCAGCACAGCTCAGGACCAAGGGAGATTTTCTCAGCTTATGGCTTCCCTCTCAGGGGATCTGAGGTCAGGTGAGTGAGTACTCAGCCTCCCCAGCTATGCAGGACACTGCCAAAGAGGCCCATCTCTCTCCTGCCCCACCCAAGCACTGAGCCGTAGGCTGCATGACCAGGGGGCCGGGAAAATGCTGGGAGAGTGGCAAACTGGACTCATGGTAACCACAAAGCAAAACCTCAGGAGATTCACAAAAGATAAAGAGCATAATTTTACAGAAAAGCACACATCAATGCATATTTCTATAGGAAATCATTAATTCACAAAGGAGAGCAGCAAGAGAGGGAGTAAGGAGCAAGGAAACTACCAAACAGGAAACAATAAGATGTCATAGTAAGTCCAACCAATGTAAATGAATTAAATTTTCCAATTAGAGGTATAGAGTGGATGGATGTATTAAAAACAAACAAACCCGAGACCCAACTACATGCGGCCAACAAAGAGACTTAACTTCCGCTATGTGTTTAAAGACACACAATAGATTCCAAGTTTGGGGATAGGAAAAGATAGTCCATGCAAATGGAAACCAAAACAGACCAGAGGTAGCTATATTTATTAAACCCTTATGAGACAAAATAGACTTTAAGCCAAAAACTATTAACAAATGACAAAAAAGGTCATTATATAATGATAGAAGGATCAATTTCATCAAGAGGATATAACGTTCATTAATATATATGCACTCAACATTGGAGCACCTAAATATACTGAATGCTAACCTATGAAGGGAGAAACAGACAATGATACAATAATAGTACACCACTTTCAATGACAGATAGCTCAACTAAACAGAAAATCAATAAGGAAACATTGGACTTGAACTATGCACTGGACAAAATGGACCTAACAGGTATATATGGAACTTTCTACCACCAACAGCAGAACACAGATTCTTCTCAAGTGCATATGGAACACTTTCCATGATAGAACATATGATAAATCACAAAACAAACCTTAGCAAATTTAAGAAGAATCAAATCATACCAAGTATCTTTTTCTACCATAATGGTATGAAAATAACAATAATAAGAGGAAAACTGGAAAATGAACAAATGTGAAAATTAAACAACACACTTATATGAACAATGGGTCAAAGAAAAAATCAAAAGAGAAATTAAAAATATATTGAAATAAATGAAAATGGAAAGAGGGAAGGTTATAGTAATAAACAACTGCATTACAAAAAAAATCCCAAACAAATTTATATCTCAAGGAACTAGAAAAAGAAAAGAACAAATCAAGCCCGAAGTTAGCAGAAGGAAAGAAATAAAAGTCAGAGCAAAAATAAATGAACGAGAGACCAGTAAGACTATAGAAAAAATCCACAAAAATGAGAGCTAGTTTTTGAAGAGTAATAAAATTGACAAACTATGAGCTAGAATAACTAAAAATAAAAAAAGATAATCAAATAAAGTCAGAAATACAAATGATCATATGAGGCTACTATGAGCAATTATATGCCAACAAATTGGATAACCTAAAAGAAACAGATAATTTCCCAGAACCATACAGTGTACCAAGACTGAATTATAAAGAAACAGAACATCTGACTAGGCCCATATGAGTAATGAGATTAAATCAGTAATGAAAAATCTTCCAACAAAGAAAATCCCAGGACCAGATGGTTTCCTTGGTAAATTCTACCAAACATTTAAAGAATTTATGCCAGTCCTTCTCAAACTCTTCCAAAAACTTGGAAAGGAGAAAACACTCTCAAAGTCTGTTTTATGAGGCTAGCATCACCTTGATAGCAAAGCCAGATATGGACCCTACAAGGAAACTGCAGGTCAGCACTCCTGATCAATACAGATGCAAACATCCTCCACAAAATATTAGGAAACTGAATTCAATAGTACGTTAGAAGGATCCTACACCAACCATGATGTAGTGCGACAGGCGTTATGGAAAACAGCAGTCTCCTCAAGAAATTAAACAAAAAGTAGCCAGAACGGGGGTTGCTGGGTCATATGGTAACTCTATCCTTTGCTTTCTGAGGAGCCTCCACACTGTTTTTCCATAGTGGCTGCACCAGTGTACATTCCCACCAGCAGTAAATGAGGGTTCCTTTTTCTCCACAATCTCTCCAGCACTTATTACTTGTCTTAATGATAGCCATTCTAACAGGTGCAAGGTGCTATCTCATTGTAGTTTTGATTTGTGTTTTCCTAGGAGCTAAGTATGGTGAGTACCAGAAGGAAGAGGGTGGAGAGAAGTAAAAGTTAAAGGGGGTGAAATGCATGGTGACAGGAAAAGGTCTGACTTTGTGTGGTGGGCTCACAATGCAATACATAGATGACGTATCATAGAATTGTGTACTTGAAACCTAGATAGTTCTATTCATCAATGTCACCCCAATAAATTTAATTTAAAAGAAAAAAGAACTACCACATGATCCTTCAATCCAACTCCTGAGTTATATCTACAGAAAATGAAACCAGGATCTTGAAGAGATATCTGCACTATTCACAATAGCCGAGACATGAAAACAACCTGTGTCCACCAATGGATAAATGGACAGAGGAGATGTGCTAAATATATACAATGCAATACTGTTTGGCCCTGAGAAAAAATAAGATCCTGCCATTTGTAATAACATGGATGGACCTTGAGGGTATTAGGCTAAGTGAAATAAGTCAGACACAGGAAGATAAACACTATTTACTCTCATAGGTGGAATTTTTTAAAAGTCAGAATCATAGAAACAGAATAGTATACTGTTGGCCAAGGGCTGGGGGGATGGCAGAAATGGGAAGATGTTGCTCAAAGGGTACAAACTCCCAGTTACAAGATATATAAGTTCTGGAGATCTAATGTATGGCATAAGCACTATAGTTAACAACACTGGACTATATACCTGAAAGTTTCTAAGACAGTAGATTAATTAAATGTTCTCACCACAAAAATAAATAATAAGGTGATTATGAGGTGATGGAGATGTTTACTATGGTGATCATTTCACAACATGTAAGTGTATCAAGTCAACATGTTTTACACCTTGAACTTACACAATATTTCATATCAATTATATCTCAATAAATCTGGGAAATATGTTGAGAGTTAATATTTTAATTTAAACAAGTGAACAACCAGGTAATTTCCTTTTTATATAGAGAGATTTAACACTCATCCCAAGGATGTATAATAAACACACTCAAGTTCTTGTCTTTTATCTGGTAATGTACTTTGTATATATTAGCAAAATCATAGCTCTCTCAAACAGGAATCTATTTCAACAGTAGTTTCCCAAAGGAGTTAGCTGAGGTATAAAAAATATTGAGTCAGCATCATAGCATTTGGTGGCTCAAAGTTAGATTTTATGCCATGCATAAAACTGAATATAGTAATAAAATGAAACCATGGTGGAATTAACTCCCAGAGGAATACAGAAATTAAAATACTCAGATACATCTGAGGGCTGGAATTAGTTGCTACCTTGTTGTGTTCCAGAGTAAACCTTTCTGAATACTGCAGAGAAGCTACTTAGGAATACTGGTGTTTGGAAAGAAAACGTCTCGCCTGTTTGAATGATTCTTTTTTCAAGATTTGCCAAGTTGACTCATCCCTGACTATCTTCTTGGGAAGGCTACTTTAGGTGTAAGTTGTATAGTGTCCACTAAGATTTTTTGAACATGTTGAACTTGATCAACAGTTCAACTTGTTTTCCGTTTCAGCTCTCAGCATTTTATCTTACGTTTTCCTCTTCGTCTGAGCCCACAGCCTTAGCTAACAATACTATACTATATCACTACACTGCATTTATTGTATTGTATTATTACGTTCTGTATTGTTAACACTATGTACTACATTGTTAACTATGTCTTGTCAGTTCGTCCTCACTAGCCAAACCCTTTTGTTGGTTGTTTGATGTTATTCACCATTTTCGTTTATTAGAATCTTCCACGTATTTGCCTCTGCTGGTGTTATATGGATAAAGTCACTTAGTTACATAACAGTGATTTTGAGGACTGGAGCTGTGCCCATAATTTCCTGCTTATCCCTTTTACCATTAGGGCAAATGGATACAACCTAAATGCTGTCCTAGACCAAGTCCGTATAACTCCAAAATAATAAAGTTGATTCATTGAGACACATAATCAATCTCATTTGATTACAGTCATATATCTGAGTGTCCTTTAAAAAGTGCTTGTTCTTGAAAGGACTGGCCAAATATTGGACTTGGCACTAGTTGGTAGCAAATCCGGTGTTATCCTTCACCTCTACGTTCGTGGTTGGGAGAGACAGATTTGTCTGTTTTTTCATAAAAACAGTTGAGGGGAAAATGAAGGTGACTCTTCATGCTGCTGGGGATCTTGCTTGGTTCAGAGATGCAGGATTAATTTTGCGCTGTTTGACAACTTATCCATCTCTGTCTAAGCTTGTTGCCCATTTTTTTAAGTTGTCTTTCTGAACAGCTTCCAGTCATCCTTCTTTGCAGACACAGAGGCAGCTCTGAGGGTTCAAAGGAACAAATAATTTCTTGACAAAGTCTCTGCTGTTCCTCCCTGAGCCACTGGTGCCTCTGTGAGAAGGAAGCTCTCAAAGTGGGGATCTAGGCCTCCTCTGCTGCTTGGGGCACCTGCTGTGTGGCCGGTACAGCCTCTTGGGCCCAAGCTCCAAGGGGGTGTGGTTCTGTGGCCGTCCTGCGCAGGTATTCCCAGCAATTAGGCTTGCAAGCCAAAAGAATTCTGGACAAATACATGTGTAGCTTCAGGAATGTTGATTGTTGCTGAAATTTGTTTTTATGCCTTGCTCAAAGAAATTGGGGGTGGTAAATTAATTTAGCCTTCTGTGTCAATTCAGATCAATTGGTATGCCCTGGAGAACTGTGTGGAGTCTCAGGCCATGTCTAACCTCAGGGTAAAAAGGAGCTCAATTAGAGATGTCTGTCAGAAGTAGGAGCCAGCCCCAGGGATGCACTGTGCCTGGATGCCTCAGAGGTGCTGCCATGGAGAAAGACTTCTCAGGGCTAAGCAAGACTATGGAGCACAGTAATCACAGTACTGTTCTAAGTGCACAGAGGAACTCTGATGCAGTAGAAAATGCAGTTATGGCTCCCAAGGAGAGTGTCCACAGAGCGTAACACGTGCTACCACTAACTAGGTTTCTTTGATGGGATGTATTACATACGTATGTAATATTGGGTTGGCCAAAAATGCCATTCAGTTTTTTCTGTGAAACAGCTCTAGTAGTGCTTAGTTGTCTTTAATTTCATGCAAAACAATTTTGTTAGATTGTATTGTGACAGCTGTCATATCAGCGTGCATTAAGAAAAAATATTAAAGTTGGTGAATTTTTGTGCAGCCATTTTAATATTGAAGATGGAAGAAAATATGCAATATTTTCAGCATATTATGCTTTATTGTTTCAAGAAAGGTAAAAACACAACTGAAATGCAAAAAATTATGTGTGCAGTGTATGAAAAAGGTGCTCTGCTGAATAAACATGTCAAAAGTGGTTTGTGAAGTTTTGTGCTGGAGATTTCTCTCTGGATGACGCTCCATGGTCAGGTAGACCAGTTAAAGTTGATAGCAATCAAATTGAGACATTATTGAGAACAATCAACATTATACGGGAGATAGCTGACATATTCAAAATATCCAAATCAATAACGTAATTGGTGAACATGAAAAATGTGTCTTTTATTTTATGGAAAAAACTAAACAGACTTTTTGGCCAACCCAAGAACACAAGTGTTTTGAATTGATGTTCCATACTTGGCAACTCCTACACTACCTGAAAATGCTCTAAACTGGGGCTTCTTCAACTTGACTATGCATACCAGTCACCTGGGGGACAGATTCTGTTTCAGTAGGTGTGAGATGGGACTCAGTTCTCCCTTTCTATCATGTTCTACAGGGATGCCCAGGCTGAAGATCCATGAACCACACTGCATAGCAAACTTCTCAGCTTGCAGACAGCTTCACATTTCTCTTGGGACAAAGACAAGACTTGGCATGGCTGACAAGGTCCTGCATGGGCCAGCTGCCATCTACCCCAACAGCCTCCTCTTCTTCCCATGCTTTGTCTTGCTCTTTCCAAAGCACTGACACTGGGCTCCATTCAGTACTTCCTACTAGTCAGGCAGACCCCATCTCAGGGCCTAAAGACACGCTGTCCATCCTGTCTGGATGCCCCTTTCACCCCGTCCACCTAGATAATATTTACTCTTCCTTCAGATCTTAGCTCAAACATCCCTTCTTCAGACAACCTCCCTAACTAGAATAATTCTCTTCATTATCCACTCTCATGGTAAAGAACATTTTCACCTTCAATTTGATGATAAACCATTGATGTCAGTCTCTCCATCAGGGGGAGGGGTCTTGTCTGTTTTTATCCACCACTGTATTCCCAGCACTTAGCACACTGTTTCTTGCTTCAGTTCCTAGACTTCCACTTTCTTGGAAATAGAAGTCCTCAGAGCAGGTTTTTTAGTAACATGAAGCTTCTTATCCCTCAAACTACCCTGTTTGGGCACGGGATGATGGCAGGAGGTGAGAGGAGGTTTGGAGCAGCCACTAGTGGAGGGAAGCATGTTCCCTGGCCATGAGGGAAGACATGGGTTTGTGTTGTTGCAGAATGGTATTGATTTATCCACCATCCTTTCAACCTCCAGAGGCCTGAGAACATGATTCTGTTCCGTCTTACATCAGCTTCTCACAGGGTTGTACGGATGCCCTCCACTCACTGCCGTCCTGCTGAACTAGAAGTCCTCTCCGGACCGAGATTGGGTCTCTTCCCTTACTTCCACTACAGTGAACCTTGTACACAGTTAAAATTTAATAACATAGGAGGCTAAATTGAATCTGGGAACATGTATAAAAAGTCTCTGGGCCCATCGAGTGGCCCACTGGTGTCTTGCCTAGGACTGCCAGGAGAAAATTGTAATAATTTTCCCTGTGGTTATGTGAGTCACATAAAATGTCAAGTTTCCCTTTTTGTATTGGATGTTGAAAAGTTCAACATCAGATTCTGTGCAAGCGTATCATGCTTTGTGTCAAGAATTTGTTAAGCCATCTCAATTTCCTTTTAGATCAAGGCAGGGTACAGGAAGATAACAAATTCTTGGTGAGATGCCTGCTAATGTTTATAATGCACTGAGCACTCAACATGTGGTAATGTTCATCCTCTTTACTTAAAAAAGTTGTATTAGCCTCATATAAAGATAAGAAAATGGAGTGATTATATAAATGACCCAAAGTCATAGATCTAAACTCAGGTCTAGGCAAAGAAACTGAGACTCAGAGAGGATAAGTAACTAGTTCAAGTTTACTCAGCTGATTAGCGACTGCATTAGTTTCCTAGGGCTGCCGTAACAAATTATCACAGATTTGGGGGCTTAAAACAACAGAAATTTATTCTCTCACATTTCTGAGCACTAGAAGCCCTCAAACAAGGTGTCCATAGGGCCATCCTCATTCCTGGCCTCTTCTGGCTTCTGGTGGTCCCTGTCAATACTGAGCACTCCTTGGTTTGAAGCTGCATCACTCCAATTCCTGCCTCTGTCTTCACAAGGCCTTCTTCCTTCTGTGTGTCTCTGTATACTGCCTTCCTTCTTATAGTCATTAGTATGAATCACCCTAATCTAATATGACCTCATCTCAATTTAACTGATTCCATCTGCAAACAACCTAAGTCAGTCACACTTAGAGGTTCTGGACAGGTATATATCTGGGAGGCACACTGTTCACCCCATTGCGATGACTGAGCTAGTACTAAAGATTAGATCTAATTCCAGGCAATGTTCTTTATCCTACACCTAATTCTTCTTTATACTACACCTAACTAGCTATCTCTGAAATTGCCTCCCAGCTGACTGATCCTCCCTATGGGAAAGATGACTCTGAAAGCCTCTGAGGTTCATTTGTCTCTTAAAAGTGGACTGGTGGTTGATTTGTACGGAAGAATTGCTGAACAGTCAATTTGGAGAAGGTGTCATTAGTGAGTTTAGGTTTAACAAGAATTACAGTTTGAGAAGCCAAATAGAGAACAGGGCTGACTAGATAGGGCTGGGTTTAGTTAACATGAAGTTCCTAGGCTCCCAGCAACAGCCTCTCCTTCCATAACCATCCACCTGCCACCGAACATCGAAACCCCATTGGCGAGAAGAGTGCTTACCTTGCAAATTACTTCCTCACTTACAGGGCCAGAGCACTGCTGCCTCCAAATTGCTTGTTTGATGTTAACATTATTCTGAAAATTACATCTCGTCCAACATGATATTTTAATGAGCCTTTGTCTGTTCTAGTTAAGTCAGAGCTGAGCTAACAAAACACAGTAATGGGGAGAGAGTCCTCAGTGACACTGGCTATTTTTGTAATTTCATGGTTGGAACAGCAGTTCCCCTGGCCTCTCTGCCTTCCCCGCAGTGAGAAGCTGTAAATTCCAAGATTATCTCTGAGAATGTTCTTTTCTAGGTGTGACTCTACCACACACTTCCCTGTGGTGAGGAAGGAGGTGGGCGGAAGGAGGTAGGGTGTCCACAGAGACTCCTTGTCCAGGGCCTGGATGAATCAGGAGTGCTTGAGGGATGGGGGGAGTCAGGTGGGGCAGAGCATGCATCAAGGGTCAGCTAAAGAGGCTATAAGGAAGAGAAGACACCCTGGCCATTTCCTGGCCTGAGCTTCAGGGAAGCCTCCTGGGGGGAAGGAAGAGTACTGACAGCTGGTCGTTTAAAAGTCAACCAAGGAGGTTCATGTACTCAACCTGTTAACCATCTCCTCTCCCCACACTCCACCCCCACAGAAAAGCTGCCTTCCTCTCGGCCTTGACGATACCCTCAGTTCTTCTTGCTGACCGATTCCTTTCCTTGGTGACTCAGTCTCCTATTTGATCTGATTTCTTTTGAGGTTCTTGACCCCTCGGTGCTGTTTCTTTAGGGACAATTCTTAGCATCTCCTTTATGAGACCCAACAACCATTTTAATTTTACTGTAAATGCTAGGTCCTTTTTAAAAAGTTCTGAAAAGGAAAAAGTTGGAAATTGCTAAAGGAAGAGAGAGTAGACCTTTGTCCCCAAATAGGAAACCTTATGACACAGGGAACCAAATACTGATTTCAACAATATTGTTGGCAGTTAGGGAGAGACTCTACAGAGATAGAGAGGGCAAGAAAAAAGGAATGAGAAGAAGGAAGAGAAGAAGAGAAAGAGAAAAGGCAGAAAGGAGAGGAGGGAGGAAGCATCGCACTCCAGAACATCACAAACACCCTTCAAGTTGATGAGAAAGCTTTCTGAGTAACTCTGGTAGCATCTAAACATGGTTACCAAGAGGGAACTTGGTAACCGGGCAAGTTCTTGTAGAGCAAACACACTGCAAGAGATAATGAGCATAACGATTTAGACTCTGGGTTCTAGGGTCAGAGAGACCTTGGTTTAAATTTAGGCTTTTCTCCTTCACAGATAGGTAAATTGGGGAAGTTTTCAATTTTGCAAAGTTTTGCTTCTTCATTTGGAAAATAGGGATGATGATAACTTTCTAAGAGGCTTCTGGGGAAGATTAAATGATTGTCTCACGCATGGGAATAGTGTCCAATAGAGCAGTAGGGGCAATGCCGAGTCCGCGGGGTTTTTACTACGTGTACAAAGCAGAGTGCAGCAGAGCCCAGAGGGCTTGGGCGGACCCTTAGAAGGACCTGGAACAGGTTCAAAGCATAGGCTTGAAGGCTGGTCCTGAGCTCCCTGCATGTCCGATTAGCTCCCACTTCTGAAGCCTTGCTTCCTTCATCCCAAAGATTTACAAGTTTTGTTCAATGCCCTCAGTGCCTCCTCTTGGTCTTTTCAACCCACATAAGCCAGTGATCGCCTGTGTCACGGGCAGGGACGTGGCAGAGAAATGAGATTTCCTAATGCTCTTGAACTTCTTTCCCGGCAGCTCCAGCGCTCCTGGCCACTGCAGAGTAACTCTCCCTCCCGACTGGCTGGCCTCTCCTCGACTCATTAGTCTAGTCTTTTGTAGTCTTGCCTTCCACCTGCAAACAGGGTTACTCCTCAAATGTGAACGCTGCAGCTGGGGATTGGAGATGACAAGCCCAGTGAAGCTCAGTGGGTCATGTCTGCTCGAGCTAACACTGTGCTTGCAGGTCAGTCAGTTACTGAGAGGGCGCACGTGTGTTAGTGTGAAAAGTGGCAGCCTTTCTCTTCTGCTAAAATGACTTGCATTTCTTAAGCCAGGTCTCAGAGGGCCAGGAAACATTCTTCCCAGACCCCAGCAGCAGTTCACGAGAGCATTTGTCCTAGATTTACTTGGCTCCATGGCTGAAAGATGCAGCGGGCAGAGAGCTAACTTTGGAACAGTTAGAGGGTTTAACCCCTGACACCAGCATACATGATCGCCCCTCACTGCGGACCTGTTATCGACACATAAAGGACCATATGGGAACACTTTACTGCAAGCATGTCTACGTTTAGGTTCAGCCAGCCGGAGGAGCCTGTTGCAGCCGGGGGCTGAATTAAGCATTGAGGAGGGAAGGAGGTGGCTTGAGAGTCAGAGGCTTGGCATTTCAGGACGCCTGAGCTCCAGTTTGGCTCTGTCTCAGATCACTTTGGGACCCTAGGTAAGTAGGTCACATAACCTCCTTGGGCCTCACTTTCTTCATCTGTAAAGGAGAGAACTGTACCTAAGAGTCTAGGTCCCTTACAGAGTAAGCATGCTACAGGCAAGGGCAACAATGTGGCTGGCTGGAGAAAAAAAAGATGAGATTGGCATTTGTGTTCAGAGTGCCCTTGTTTTAGCTGGAAAATTCCTAAAAAAAAAAAAAAAAAAAAAAAAAAAATCTGTGTGTTTATAAACACTTCCTAACATATACTCAGGGAACTCAGTTTTTAAAGAGGTGGCCCTTCCGTTGAGAACTGTTACTTAGGCAGAGCTATCTGATAATGGGCAAGCATCTTTTCCAGTCAAGCACACACAGAAGCCTGCAGAGTCACAGCTGAACTCTCAGGGTCAGGAGGCAGAGGCAGGAGTGGGCACATGCACCCGTGCACACAGGCCAACACCCCACATCAACAAGTATTCACCAAAAGATGTGATTGCTTTTATCAAACAAAAATATCTTAGTCCAAGATTACCGAATGAGAGCAAGGAACAGTCATCCACCTAAATTAGGATCCCTGCCAGGACATTCAGCCCCCAGAGGCAATCTCACAGTCTCCGGGGCCAGTCCCTTGAATTGCTGGATTTTCCCTGCTTGTCCGGCACCTGCCATAAACTCTCACCCAGCTCCTCTCCCACGGCCTGGCTGCGTCTGCCTGCCCTTTCAGCACAGGGATGGAGGGAATTCCCAGGGGATGGGGCCGTTGGTAGAACCAAAGAATTCAAGAGACCTCATTGAGAAACATATACAGTAGTCCCTCTCTATATCATAGTTCACTTATTGCGGCCTCACTGTATCGCGGGATTTTTAAAAATATTATATTTAATTATTTATTGCAGATTTTTTGCTATATCGTGGGATTTTGCGGTACTACATATGTATTTTGTTAAAGTTACGTAGGTTTAAGAGTGTAGAATATGTTTAAGAACATAAGTAGTGTTTATAAAAGTATAGAAAAGGTTAATAAGGGAGTGGAAAAGGTTAATAGGGGACTGGGAACGGTTTATAAGTGTGTGGGAAGGGTTTATAAAGCCTTAAAATATATATAAATACTAAAATAAATGTAATGTTCCTACTTCACAGATTTTCACATATCGCGCGGGGGTGGGGGGTGGGGGTGGATCTGGAACGTAATACCTGCAATAAGTGAGGAAATACTACAGTATGTACAACAGAAAACTCGGAATCACTTTTTGCTTCCCTACCTTCCGACGTCCCCACACCCTTTCTGAGGGGAAACTACTAAAGGGAAGTAATCCTCGAAGAGTCAAGTAATCATGAGCCTAACACTTTCTATTGAGCCTCCAGGTCTCCAGCCTTATTTACCAAATAGGACAAACATCATACACCAAATCCCAAAAAACAATCTCAGAGATAATAAAGATAGTCAAACATTTTGTCTTTTTTCCATCTTCCAAAACTACTTATCACTTTCAAATGAACCACCTCCTTATTTCCATGCAAAACAAAAGGCATCTAATATTATTAATTCAACAACCTTTTTTGGATTGCCTACCACATCCCAGCAACGCCAGGCACCAGAGAACCAGACAATTAACAGGTTTCCGCAGACTGGGTCAACCGACAGGTGCGCAAGGAATCCCAGCTCCAGCAGTGATTAGGATATTATACACCGGCATGGGGATTTCACCTCATTTCTCTCACAGGCCTTTGCAAAGCCCACTGGTGCATTGCCTGCTGGAAATACATTCAAACATGACCAGAGACAGGCTTGAAGATTAAGACAAAGACAAGAGGGTTCATTTTACCCAGTTTGCTTCACAAGCCCCATCTGTCCTACCACATGGTGTTCTTCCTCCCAATGCCCACGCACAGCTCTGTGTCTGTCGGAAAACCTCCCCGCATGATAACTTATCTAGTACAGACATATATGTTATAACAAACACAGTTTCACTGGAATGGATAACCTCTCAGCTCCTTCCGCCTGAGATACCAGGTTTCCCTGGTCATAATCCATTATCTGTGTTTACAGGAAAGCTGCGTTTCTTCCATCCTTTATCTAGTTTTTGAAATTCAAACTCCACATTATCTTTGGTTAATAAATTTTTTTGATTTGTTCTAAATACAAATGGAGGTGCCAGTATTCACCTTGATAAGCTGTTTAAAAAAAAAAAAAACACCTGGCCATCTTTTTCTCCTTTGAGATTTTACGTACCAGAGGCTTGAAAGAATGTAAGGTGAGAGGCTTGTGCGCATGTCCATGGAAAGGAAGGGCAAGCGGCTAACCTCCTCTCGTTGCACATTTGAGAAAATACAATGGTTTACATAATTCTTTTGAGGAGGATGTTTGTGAAACAGCCCCCACACTGTCACATGTGAATTTCTTATTTCCTCCAATGAGTTATCCATAATGGGTGTTATTTAATTAATGTATTTATTAGCAATGTATTTCAATATTGCCTCTTGAAATGGAGTCATTCATTCATTCAGCAGATATTTACTAGGTGTCTGCTAGGTACCAAGTATGGTGTTAATTAAGCCCTGGGGGTAGCACATAACTCATCCCACACATAGATAACACACCAGCACAGGACACAGTGTCCCCCTCTTCTCAAAGCTAGCACAGAAAGAGTTTGAGTGAACAATTACGTTATAGATGAGGAAAGCAGAATACAGGGTGCTCTGAGAACACACCTTAGAGAAAGAAACTTAGAAACTAGTTAGGACCTAATTCTGTAAGTGGTATGCAAGTGTGTATGAGTGAGTGAGAGAGAGAGAGAGAGAGAGAGAGAGAGAGAGAGAGAGAGAGAGAGTGTGTATTTGTGTGAAGGGAGAGATAGAGAAGGTGCTTCCTTGGTTTTGTTTACTTTGGGCATAAGAACTTTTATCAAGTTATTCAGGGTGTCTGCTTGGCCCAGGTATCTAAATATCACAATGCTCAGTGGGTTTCATTAACTTGGGATTGTCTGAAAAAGATAATAGGACCAACTGAGAAAGAGAATAATAGAATTTCTTGAACATAACCATACTCTTGGTATCGGTTAGATTTGAGTGCAACTGCATTATGGTAAAAAGAAGAAAAATAAACAATACCAGTAACCTGAACAAGACAGAAGTTTCTTTCTCACTTAAGAGAACATTGAAGGTGAGTAGCCCAGAGCGGGCACAGTACTTCTCAGCCTCAGAGACCAAGACTATTTCTGTCTTATCTCATCATCCCTGGCACATAGATTCCTGCTCATGGTCCAGCAGGCTTGAGCTCCAGCCATCCTGACCCCATTGCAGGCATCGGGAAGGAAGAAGAAAAAGATGGGATGAAGCCCCATGCCTTTAAGAACACCTCATTTGACACTTCTACATTCATGTTCATCTACTGGCTAAAATGTAGCGCCATAGCCACAGAAGCTGCAAGGGAAGCTGGGCGAGGTGGTCTTTCTCCTACAAGACCAGGAGTTCAGTTGAAAATTTGGAGTTTTATTACTAAAGAAGAAGAGGAGAATGGGAACTGGAAAATGAACAGCACTCTGGGCCACATTCCCTACTAAAGCATCTGCATGGCATAAATGCCATGACACATTACGAAGAACCTCTAGTAGTTTTTCATCTCCACAACTGTTCCTCCTCAATAAGAGACTCGCGATTATCCTTAACTGGAGCAGCAGAGGGGTTAATGCTTGAAGACTTTGGACTCTTCCCTATTTAATCGACATTGGCCCACAATGAAACATATACTTACTGAGCTCAGAAAAGCCTTTTAAAAATAATTCCTTTTAAAAAACAACAAGGTAGTCTGTATTCATTGTAGAAATTTTGGAAAATTCAGAAAAAATATGAAGAAAAAAATCCAATCAATATTCTAACATCAGGGAGTGGAGGTAAGATGGCGGAGGAGTGAGGAGAGGTTGCGGTTTTAGGCTCCGGAGACCCGTCTGCAGTTTGGGCTAATTGCAGACAGAACATCTCAGTGAGCAGCTGGACATTGGTGGGAGTTGAGCCAAGGCACTGCTGGATTAGAGAAAATCCATCTGGGAACAACCTGTTTAGTGAGGATAGCGGAGAAAAAGGGGACGAAACGGGATTCCTGACTAGGGCGGCTGCCCGAGCTGTGGCGGGAAGCACACAAAGGATTTTTGGCGACCACAGGCTGCCCGGGAGGAGTCAGGCGGAGAGCAGATCTCTGCCCACTGGCAGAGACGGGACTCGACCAAGTGGCATTGGCGCTGAAGGACAGGAGACAGCGTGCTGCTGGGCAAGTGAGAACATAATTCTCCTTTATATTTTTCTCTAGTGGACGGTGGAGAGGGGAGGAAAGTTTGGGGGTGGTAGGCCGTTCTGGAGGAGCCCAGGCGCAGAGGCGCGCTCATCCACTCCCCAACCCTACCTTTGGGTCGTGGGGGCGCACATAGGGAAGTGCTCTCACTCACTGGCCCAGGTGCGCGGTGCCGTGAGTCCAGGCGTCCCTCGGACACTCCCCAACGGACATAAGATCAGTGCCCCTACGGGCACAGGGAGGGCCCACTGAACAGGCAGAGAACCGTGCACAGACACCCCTAGACAGCTCCCGTGGGCACAGGGCCCCAGGCCGGAAAGCAGACCACTAGCGCAGGCTCTGTTTGTGCCCGCCCAGACGGGTGAGGGAAGGCGGGCGGCTGCAGCACGGGAACAGCGGGAGGAGGCGACCCACGGACGCTCGCTTCCACTGAGCACAAGTGTCCCCGGCCCTGCCCTAAGAGGCCAGAGACCAACTCCCGGAGCTTGGCTCAGCGGGACTGAGGGCATGGGGCAGCGCGCGAGCGCGAAAGCACCTCAGCCCGGGGTCAGTGGGCGCCAATCTCGGGGAAAGCTCTCGGGCCGCCCGCGAGTGCAGGGACGCGCGCAGGGATTCCTCGGCGCGAACACGGAACTGCCGCAGCCCAGCGACAGCAGGAGCCAATCCCGGGGAAAGCTCTCGGGCCGCCCGCGAGTGCAGGGACGCACGCAGGGATTCCTCGGCGCGAACGCGGAACTGCCGCAGCCCAGCGACAGCAGGAGCCAATCCCGGGGAAAGCGCTCGGGCCGCCCGCGCGGCAGGGTTGCGCGCAGGGACACCTCGGTGCGAACGGGGAACCACCGCGTCCCGGCAGCAGTGGGCTCCAACCGCGGGGCAAACTCTTGGGCCACCTGAGCGGGCAGGGGCTCGCGCGCAAGGGCTCGAGCGCAAGGGCACCTCAACTGGCTCCAGCGGGCAGCAAGGGAGCGCGCCGTGCCGGCAACCACGGGCGCGCACCATAGCGGCAACCGGGGGCGCACACCAGTCCTGCAAAAAACAAGAACCTCTGACCTGCCACACTAGACCAGCTGCGGACCCAGAAAAAGAAGGCAACACACCAAGGCTTAAACGGAGTAAACACATCGCTTTTTTTTTTCCAAATTTTTTCTCCCCAATTTTTTCTCCCTTGTTCTTTCTTTCTTCTTAATTATTTCTTTTCTTTCCTTCTTTCTTTATTCTTTTCCTGGGGTTCTTTGGGGGGGTTTTGGGGGGATATATATATATATTTTTTCAATATTTTTTTCTCTCTCTCTTCTTTCTTCTTTATTCTTTCTTTTCTATCTTTCTTTGTTCCTTTCTTTCTTACCTTTTGGGGTTTTTTGGGGGGGTTTGTGGTAAATTTTTCATTTTCTTCTCTTTCTCTCTTTCTTCTTTTCTTTCTTCTATTTTCTTGGGGATTTTTTGGGGGAGTGTTTTTCCTTCACCTTTCCCAATAATAACAAACTTTATCTCTAACGTGTTGCATATAACCTCTCCTTCTCATCCTTTCTCTTTAATCGTTGTTTATTCGTTTGTGTGTCTAGCTTAGCCCCCCTATCACTCTAAATAATATAATATAATTACTATATAAACCCAAATACAATACAATCCCACTTTCTTACTATATTATGTATTTTTCTATCCTTTTCTTCTATTTTTATTAACATACAATGTAAATATTACTAACTGGCTTGCACAGTCTCAAATATTATTAATCTATCACCCCCTCTATCAAAAATTATATTTTTCCTCCCCCAAAACAACTCTTATCTATTCTTCTTATAGTATAAAAGCTCAAATCTCTTTACATTTATATTAATATGGGCTAGTTGGCTAACGATAGCAGGATAGAGAGGGGGATACTTTTTGAGGGTGTGGGTCTCCTGCCTGGGCTATGTGTTTATGTCTTTAACAGCATATCCACAAAAGAACTCAAGACAAAGCAGATAGAGTGATTCTCAACCAACTAGCCAGAAGGAAGATCCTATCAAAGAACATCTGAAATATAACCGAACAGCATAAACAAATGACATAAAGGGTAACTCAAGAACATCAGACTCAGGATATCAAAGAGACTGCACCACTGAAACTCCCAGACCTTCGATAAAGAATATTACACCACAAAGGAGGGAAGTCAAAGCAGACTACCCCCCCCAAAAAATAAATAAATAAATAAATAAAAACAAAAAGAATCCAACATGGTAAGACGCAAAAATAACCCCTCAATGAAAAGAAAAGAGGAATCCTCAGAAAGAGAGATAGATGAAATAGACATAGCCCAAATGTCAGACATGGAATTCAAAACAATGGTGGTAAAGAAGCTCAATATACTCGACATCCTTAAAATCAACTATGACAACCTTCAAGGAAGTTACCAACAGCTCCAAGAAAATTACAGGGAACTTGCAGAGAACTACACCAGCATAAAAAAAGACATAGAAATTGTTAACAAGAACCAGGAAGAACTTAAGAATACAATCTCTGAACTGAAAAACACAGTAGAATCAGTCAAAAGCAGACTAAACGAAGCAGAGGATCGGATTAGTGAGTTAGAAGATAATGTAGAGAAAAACTCCCAGACAATACAGCAAAATGAAAAACGATTGAAAAAATATGAACAAGATGTAAGGGAATTACAGGATAGCATTAGGAAAAATAATTTAAGGATCATCAGAATACGAGAAGAAGAAGAAAAGGAACATGGAATTGAAAATCTGATAGGAGAAATAGTGACAGAAAATTTTCCGAACCTGATGAGAGAAAAAGCTATGCAAGTCCAAGAAGCAATGAGAGTTCCAATCAAGAGGAACCCCCAAAAACCCACTCCAAGGCACATCATAGTTAAAATGGCAACATTCCAAGACAAAGAGAGAATCCTAAAAGCATCAAGAGAAAAGCAGCAAATAACATACAAGGGAGCTCCGATAAGGCTATCAACTGATTTCTCAACAGAAACATTACAAGCCAGAAGGGAATGGTCAAAAATATTTCAAGCAATGAAAAACAAAGGCCTACAACCAAGAATACTCTACCCAGCAAGACTCTCATTCAAAATAGAAGGTGATATAAGGAGTTTCTCAGACAAAGGAAGACTGAAAGAATACATCTCCACCAAACCAGCATTGCAAGAGATGCTAAAGGGAGTGTTCTAAGAAAAAAGAAGGAAAAAACAAGAGAGGAGAGGAACAGAGGTACAAAGGGAAATGAATAAATACACGTCAATAATAACCTTAAATGTAAATGGATTAAATGCTCCAATTAAAAGACATAGGGTAACGGAATGGATAAGAAAACAGGATCCACATATTTGCTGTCTACAAGAAACACACCTGAAAACAAAAGATTTACACAGACTGAAAGTAAAGGGATATAAAAAAATATTCCAAGCAAACGGACCGGAAAAAAAAGCCGGGGTAGCAGTTCTCATATCAGACAAAATGGATTTCAAAGCAAGGACAATAAAAAGAGACAAAGAAGGACATTTCATAATACTTAAAGGAACAATCCATCAAGAAGATATGACTTTGATAAACATATATGCACCCAACATAGGAGCACCCAAATACATAAAGCAAATACTAGAAGACCACAAAAAGGATATCAACAACAACACACTCATAGTAGGGGACTTCAACACTCCATTATCAACAATAGACAGATCATCAAAGCAAAGAAACACCAAGGATATACAGGCATTGAACAACACACTAAACCACATGGATCTAACTGATATATATAGAACTTTTCACCCCAAAGAAGCAAAATATACATTCTTTTCAAGTGCACATGGGACATTTTCAAAGATAGACCACATGATAGGTCACAAAACAAGCCTCAACAAATTCAAGAAAATTGAAATCATATCAAGCATCTTTTCAGATCACAATGCCTTGAAACTAGAAATCAACCTCAGAAAAAAAAATCAAAGACACCCAAACTCATGGTGATTGAATAACATGCTATTAAATAATGAATGGGTTAACAATGACATCAAAGAAGAAATCAAGAAATTTCTAGAAACTAATGATAATGAGCACACAACAACCCAAAACCTGTGGGACACAGCAAAAGCAGTCCTGAGAGGGAAGTTTATAGCAATACAGGCATATCTGAAAAGTATAGAAGAATCTCAAATAAAAAACCTAACCACAATGCTACAAGAACTAGAACAACAACAACAAACAAAGCCTAGGGCAAGAAGAAGGAATGAAATCATCAAGATCAGAGCAGAACTAAATGACATAGAGACTAAACAAACAATCCAAAAGATCAACAAAACTAGGAGCTGGTTCTTCGAAAAAATCAACAAAATCGACAAGCCTCTAGCCAGTCTAATCAAGAAAAAAAGAGAGAAGACACAAATAAACAAAATCAGAAATGAAAGAGGAGAAATCACGACTGATACCTCAGAAATACAAATGATAGTTAGAAATTACTTCAGACAACTGTATGACAAGAAATTTGACAATCTAGAAGAAATGGACAAATTTCTAGAAACATACAACCTTCCAAAACTGAATCAAGAAGAAGTGGAAAGTCTCAACAAACCAATAACAAAAAAGGAAATTGAAACAGTAATCCAAAATCTCCCGGCACACAAAAGCCCTGGACCAGATGGCTTCACAGGCGAATTCTACAAAACATTCAGGGAAGAACTAACTCCTATCCTCCTCAAACTGTTCCAAAAAATCCAAGAAGAGGGGAAAATCCCAAACTCTTTCTATGAAGCCAGTATTATCCTAATCCCCAAACCAGGTCAAGACACAACAAAGAAAGAAAACTACAGGCCAATATCACTGATGAACATCGATGCTAAAATCCTCAATAAAATATTGGCAAACAGGATCCAGCAATACATCAAAAAGATCATACATCATGATCAAGTGGGCTTCATTCCAGGGATGCAAGGATGGTTTAATATTCGCAAATCAATAAATATAATACATCACCTAAACAGAATGAAAGACAAAAATCACATGATCATTTCAATAGATGCAGAAAAAGCATTTGATAAAGTACAACACCCATTTATGATGAAAACACTCAACAAAATGGGAATAAAGGGAGCATATCTTAACATAATTAAGGCTATAGATGAGAAGCCTGAGGCCAACATCATACTCAATGGACAAAAACTGAAAGCATTCCCCCTGAACTCAGGAACTAGACAAGGTTGTCCACTCTCTCCACTCCTTTTCAACATAGTGTTGGAAGTCCTAGCCACAGCAATCAGACAAGAAAAAGAAATAAAAGGCATCCAAATTGGGAAAGAGGAAGTAAAACTTTCATTATATGCAGATGACATGATAGTATACCTAGAAAATCCTATAAACTCCACTAAAAGACTACTCGATATAATAAGTGAATTTGGCAAAATCGCAGGGTACAAAATAAATATACAGAAATCTAAGGCATTTCTGTACACCAACAATAAAATAGCAGAGACAGAGACAAAAAAGAAAATACCATTTACTATAGCAACAAGAAAAATAAAGTACCTAGGAGTAAACTTAACCAAAGAGATAAAAGACCTGTATTCTGAAAATTACATAACATTGAAGAAAGAAATTAAGGAAGAAACAAATAAATGGAAGCAAATACCATGTTCTTGGATGGGAAGAATCAACATCATCAAAATGGCCATACTACCCAAAGCAATTTACAGATTCAATGCAATCCCTATTAAAATACCAATGACATATTTCACAGACCTAGAACAAATACTCCATAAATTCATATGGAACCAAAAAAGACCCCGAGTAGCAAAAGCAATCTTGAGACAGAAGAACACAGCAGGAGGAATCACAACACCAGATATCAAACAATACTACAAAGCCACTGTAATCAAAACGGTATGGTACTGGCATAAGAACAGACATATAGATCAGTGGAACAGAATAGAGAGTCCAGAAATAAACCCAGGCCTCTATGGTCAACTAATCTTTGATAAAGGAGGAAGGAACATAAAATGGAGTGAGAAGAGCCTCTTTAACAAATGGTGCTGGGAGAACTGGATAGGGACCTGCAAAAAAATGAAACTAGACCACCAACTTACACCACACACAAGAATAAACTCAAGATGGATCAAAGACTTAAATGTAAGCCGTGACACCATAAAAGTCCTAGAGGAAAACATAGGCAAGAAAATATCAGATATCTCACGTAACAATCTCTTCACGGATACATCTCCTAAAGCAAGAGAAATAAAGGAAAAAATAAGTAAATGGGATTACAACAAACTGAAGAGTTTCTGCTCAGCAAAAGAAAACATCAGCAAGATGAAAAGGAAACCAACCATATGGGAAAACATATTTGCCAATGACATCACAGACAGGGGACTGATTTCCAAAATATATAAAGAGCTGATACGACTCAACATCAAGAAAACAAACAACCCAATTAAAAAATGGGCAAGGGACCTGAACAAACACTTCTCCAAAGAGGACATACAGAAGGTCCATAGACACATGAAAAAATGCTCAACATCATTAGCCATCAGGGAGATGCAAATAAAAACCACAATGAGATACCACCTTACACCAGTCAGAATGGCCATCATCAACAAATCAACAAGCAACAAGTGCTGGCGAGGATGTGGAGAAACGGGAACCCTACTGCACTGTTGGTGGGAATGCAGACTGGTGCAGCCACTATGGAGAACAGTATGGAATTACCTCAAAAGATTAAAAATGGAACTGCCTTTTGAACCAGCGACTCCACTACTAGGATTATACCCGAAGAATCTTGAAACACCAATTCAAAAGAACTTATGCACTCCTATGTTCATTGCAGCACTGTTTACAATAGCTAAGTGCTGGAAACAACCTAAGTGCCCATCTGTAGATGAGTGGATCAAAAAACTGTGGTACATTTACACAATGGAATACTATGTAGCAGAAAGAACAAAGGAACTCCTGCCATTTGCAACAACATGGATGGAACTAGAGAGAATTATGCTTAGTGAAATAAGCCAGGCAAAGAAAGAAAAATACCATATGATATCACCTAATACAGGAAACTAAAGAACAACACAAACAAAGGAACTAAATAGAACAAAGAGCAGAATAGCAGTCAATAGGGGGGAGGGGAGAGGGAGAGAAGGGGGATAAGTAAGGGAAGGGATTAGTCAAAGAACCCATATAAAAGACTCATGGACATGGACAACGGGGAGGGATATGATTGTGGGAGAGGGGGTGGGTTGGGTGGGGGAGAGAAATTAGGGGAAAAGGGGACAACTGTAATTGAAAAACCAAAATTAAAAAAAAAACAAAAAAAAACAGTATTTAAATGCAAAAAAAAAATATATTCTAACATCAGAGCTAACTTCTATGAACATTTGGAAGCATATTTTTTAGTCTTTTTTTTTTACCTGTTTACTAAACATTATAAAAGTAATACATAGTATATATCCTTTAGGTGAAAGATTCAAGTGATGCATAAATATATAAAGAAAACCTTGTAAGTCTCCCTCACATTGACTCATTCACGTATCCATTCCTTCATGAAATTTTTAATGCAAAGACACTGAGTTTTAACTATGGTGCTGAACCCTGGGGTCATAGCAATAATTAAGACAGACATGTACCTGTTCCTGTGGCGCTTACACCCATAGGTGTACACAGACTATATGAGGAGAAACCAAAGGTAGGACAGAGGGCTACCTTATATATGGGTGGTGGTTGTGCTTTGGAAGTAACAAAAAGCTCAGGCACTCTAACCACCCAGAGGGGCAGATTCACCCGGGGGTCCCAATGACATCACCAAGGAGCTGGATTCTCTCTCTACTTTCTGGCTTCGCTGCCTCAGAACTGATTCCAGTCTTGGGTGGGCTTCATTCACAAAGACACAATGTATTTTCCAACACCTCTTGGAACTCCAACTTTTCGTATTCCTAGCCATTACTTGAACAACACTTGGAAATATACTCCAGGAATCAAATTTCATTGACCTGTGTGGGCCTACTCGGTCCATTCCCAAACCAGTTGTTATGGCCAAGGAGATAGAGCACACTGACTGGCTTGTGCCAGGCATGACTCACTCCAGGAACTGGACACAGGGTTGGTCCTACCAAAACCACAGCCAGGGAAGAAAACTGTGATCCAGTTAGGAAGAGGAGCAGGAAATTTTGGGTAGAGTGAGGGTGGACAGCTGACTAATAACCACTATGACTTCCATTTGACCCTTCACAGGGGAGAAGGAAGCAGGCTTGTGAAGTCAGAGGAAGGGCGTTTCAGGAAAGTAAAGGGCTGTGAGATGGGAGAGGGGCTGGCATGTTCAAAGAGATCAGGAGGCCGTAATGGCTGAGAGGGAGATGGACAGAGACAAAGAGAAAGAAGACATTGTGGTGGTCATCTGTGTGGTTATATTTCTGTGCAAAACAAGTATTTTTGTTTTCCCTTAATATAATGAGAGTATTGTTCTATGAATTGTTTTCTGACTGGTCTTTCTCACGGACATAGAAAAATGCGCTGGGAACACTTTGTGTTGGTGCATCAATCACATCCTTCCTAACGGCCCTAGTTTATGTGTATCCGTAGTTGAAGCACACCTCTTCTGATGGGCATTTTCCTCAATATTTGTACGTGGATCTTGAAGAAAAGGTGCCTCTCTTTAGAATAAATTCTAAGGTACAGAATTTCTGGACTAAGGGGTGTGCACATTTAAAATGTTGACCTACTGCTGAGTTGCTCTCCCAAAGGCTTTGCAATGAATACTCCAAACAAGAGTGAACGGGGGGTGTCTGTTTCCTTAACAACACAGAATATGATCATATGTTCAATTGTTTCCCATCAAATGGAGAAGAAGTGGTAGATAATTGCTGATTTAATTTTCATTTCCTTGATTACCAGTCAAGTTGAACTACTCTTTATGTGTTTATAATCTGTTGGCATTTCTTCTTATCCTAATTGCCTATTTCTACTCTTTGTCAATTTTTTCATTTTTTGGCATTTATAGGTGTTTTTATATATTCTGAATATTAATCCTGTCTATAATGTGTCACAACATTTTCTCTTTGTTGCTTTTCCCTCAATATTTTATTATGATTTTCAAACATTCAGCAACTTAAAAGAGTATTGCTTATTTTAACTTCCCTTAGAATGTCTTTCAAATATACAGAATTAAAAAAAAAAAACTGTTACTAGATGTGTGAAAAAAATGTAAACTTCCAACACTTTTAATCCTACCTAAAAGATCTAAGTTATTCTAAAGTTATCAAAATGTTATCATTCATTTCATCTGCCATGGTCATGAATAGAGTTCTTTAGCACATATCAGTTTTATTTTGGTTCTGGGTCATGTCTACCTTTATTAAACCAATTATGTTGGGGCAACTATCTTTCAATTTGAGGAAAAATAGTCTATTCTTTTTCTACCCAGGTGAAATTCCATCTTTCCCATAAGGTAAATTCTTGCATATACACGGAACTATTTCTATATCCTCTTTTTTTATTCTAATTATCTGTTCATTAATTTCTCCTGTTTTAATTATTCTCCCTTTATTGTGTATTTTGATATATGTTAGGTCAACTATGGCTCTCACTGTTCTCTTTCAATTGTCCCCCCCCACCGCTTTTTTAAAACAGTTTCTCTTCCACAGAAATTTTATAATCAGTTTGACAGCTTCTATAAAATACCCTGTTGGGATTCTGATTTGGAGTTCACTGAACTTTTAGATGAAGTCAGCGAGTGCTGCCATCTTAACAAGCCTGGGTCTTCCCATCCAAGGACACTGTGCATCTCAGTCTTGGTTCTTTACTGCTGAGAAGGATTGGCAGCTCTGGCTCTCTAAGGGAACTATGCTGGGTCTGCACCTCAGGCAACTGCCTCCTGCCTGAGGAAGTAGAGGAAGGAAACATCTCCTGGTCTGCCAGAAATCATCCCGCCCTACCTGGGAAAGAGACAGCAAAGATATGCCCATTAGACGGAAACTGAGGTGCCAGGACATCCTCCGGTCTCAGGAACTCAAGGCAGCAGGGGATGCTGGAGACATTGCATTTCAATCTCTCCATGCCCAATACCTTGTGAGGGTGACCACTGCCTCCCAGGGTCAGAAAGGAGAG
Organism: Furipterus horrens; assembly: GCF_987537825.1. Lineage (NCBI taxonomy): Eukaryota > Metazoa > Chordata > Mammalia > Chiroptera > Furipteridae > Furipterus > Furipterus horrens. The sequence goes on from NW_028327180.1 coordinate 76,794,987, forward strand.
TGTTACCTTGTTAAGTAAATTCATAGTAAAATTATTGCACTCCCTTCCTCATCTGCTAACTTGCTCTTGACCTAGTTTCTTTGGTCACTCATCATTCATTCATTCATGAGAAAGAAGTATGTAGGAATTAGTAAGAACCTGCCCTTTCCCATCATCTGTTCTCTGGCCCCTTCTGATGTGCTCAGTTCATTTCTGTCCTACTCTCTTCTTAGAGCTTATGCACCCTTCAGCTTTGGGATCTATATCATCTATATCTATATCTATATCTATATCTATATCTATATCTATGGGTTCTTTCTGGAAAAAGTCCAGCCATTGGTAATATAACAAGATTGGTTTGCATGACATTGATGTAACCTGGCAGCCAAAGAGCATGGACTGGAATGCACATGTATGAACAATGATGACTTTACTGTGCTAGTCAGTAGGGGGAGGCAGTGTTGAGGGAGCGTGTGTACTGTGTGGTTGTCCCATTAAAAATGACTGAGCAAGTAGAGCAACAAATCTGTGCCAAATTTTGCATTAAGCTTCCTGAAACTATTCAGACGATTCAGGAGGCTGCAGCTGCGGGCAACTGGTGATCGGTAGCTTTATCATGACAATGCACCCACTCATGCATTATATCTTGTGTAGAGTTTTTTGGTGAAATATCAAATCACCCAAGAGAATCAGCCCCCCTACAGCCCAGATTTGGCAACCTGAGACTTCTTGCTTTTCTCAAAACTAAAATCACTTTTGAAAGGAAAGAGATTTCATACCACAGATGAGATTCAGGAAAATACGATGAGGCAGCTGATGGTGATTGGGAGAATTGTGTGAGGTCCCAAGGTGCTTACTTTGGAGGGGACTGAGATGTCATTGTCCTATATACAATGTTTCATGTATCTTGTACCTTCTTCAATAAATGTCTCTATTTTTCATATTACATGGCTTGTTATCTTCTGGGCAGACCTCGTATAGCTATAACTATATCCATATCTATATCCATATCTATATCTCTCCTTTAGTTCTGCCTATATCAACCTAGTGCTGTAACAGAATTTGTGCATGTGTGTAACATACATATAACTTTATAAATGTTTAAATTTCAGAAGACTGTGGAAAATAATGTAACTAAGAAACAGAGCTCTACAATTTTTCTACATAAAGCAGTGCTGCCTAATTGAACAGCTTCGACAGTCCAAAGCCTAACTTCAGACCCATGTGTAAAATAAAGAAGATGAAGTCACCACAGACAGAGGGAGAGGAATCCTGGTCTTGTGGGCAACATTCGCACCCAGATTCCTCACGTGGTTGGACTGACTCACATGGGAGTCAATGCAAAGATTATAGGAAAAGGTCAATTCAGTTTAAACAGCCCAACAATGAGTCTGAATCATCTCCTGACCACATAAAATCACATAAACCAGGGTAAGGAATCAGACCTCACAGATGAAGACAGGGCTTTATATTAAAGCCCTCTAAAATTGGGTATAAGTCAGATTTTGCAGAGACTTTAGTCTAAAGCAATCGATGGAACCAGGGAGCACCTGTCACACCCACCATGAGGAGAAACTAGATGAAGCGCAAGGTACTAGCAAGGAACAAGGCCCTGGGACAAACTGCCAGTGTTCCTGACTCCACTCTTTACTGGCTGAGAGATTGGAGAAAGTTCCTTAAACTCCCAGGGTCTCAGTTTCCTCATCTGCAAAATGGAATTAATAATGGTGCCTATCTTACAAGGTTTTGTGATGATTAAGTACCTTGTATGTAGAATGCTTAGAACAGTACCTTATTCATAGCAAGAACTCAAGTTAGGTTAGGGGATATCACTCCCTAATTAATGTTGGCTATTTTTCTTCTGTAATTGTCACTTGGGGCAGGTTGGGAGATGAGCTGGGCTCCCAGGATGTAATATACTGCTGCTGACACTCTACGCCTGTCAGGGCTGTGAGTGGGATCCAGGCGGCCGTTAGGATCCCGTCACATGTTCCTGCACAGTAAGCACCGCAAACAGCCCACTCACAGACCGCAGGTGGTGGTTGGTTTAGGGCAGGGAGAGCTGATTCGGTCAGAAACAAATGGAGATGCTCTGAGAATGAGTCCTGCAAACACCACAGCCACACTGGCTCACTTGGAATGGCGGGGCCTGAGATGAGCGGGGGAGGATGCTGCACAGTTTTCTAAGGTGGTGGGGGGCTTTAGTATAGTTAAATTAGGGAATGGCTTATTACTGTGTTGCCAGAATCTTCTATAGGCTGGCTGTCTCAGCCAGTGTATCACGGCTCTCAGAATCCCCTTGACACATTTCCATTCTGATAATGAATGGCTAATTTCTGTGCTCTCTCAGGCTGAAGTCCTGCATAATTTTCTCATTCTCTAATTGTTCTTCCCATTTGACCCTGTGAAATAGAAGGTTGTCACTCTGCTTCTGGAATTTGAAGAGAGAGGCAAGGTCCCTTTGCTGTACAATTCACTCCAGGTCGTGGGTGGGGGTTGTGTACTCAGGTGAGAAAGAGCATCCCTCGGCCAGAACATGAGGCGTCTGAGACACTCAGAGGCCGCCTGGATTTCTGGTTGCAGTGAAGCATATAGAGACTGCCTGATGGCCACTCAGACCCCAAGTCTGTATGCCACGTGGCTCCCAGGTTTGCCTGTGCTGATGGCTCCCCTCGGATGCCTTCACCCCACCTCCTTTCTGTTTCCTCATTTCCTCAATCACCCATTTATTTCTTTCCCAAATGTCACCTGAGCAATAATAAGCTTTATTATCCTTTTTGAGGCCTTATTCTAAACACTACATGGATATAATCTCAGTGGTGCTGGGGAAGCATGACTTTTGTCTGCTTTTATTCACTGATGTATCCTGACACTTAGAACAGGACTTGGCACATTGCAAGTGATCGATACACACAATTTTGAATTAGGAATAAATGAATGAATGAATGAATGAATGAGTGAGTGAGTGATGTTAAGTACTTTACATGGGTTATCTACTTCAGTTAATCCTACAAGAATCATACAAGGTACTACTATCATCCATGTTATCCGGGGAAACCAAGACATATGAAAACTAACTTACCCTTGATTGTACAGCCAGCAGATGGTACAACGGCCCTCAAACCAAGCTCTCTGATTCCAGAATCTGAGCTCTGAGCCCCTCTAACCACCCAGATGACCACATGCTTAACCACTGGCCACACAGTACTTGTGTTCTCCTCGTGTCTGTGCTCACCTGTCGCACAAGATTTATCAGGATAAATTCCAACTGACTGCTTATGTGGGTAACTTGAATCACAGTGGCCTGCGCTCCACTGGCTTTTCTGTCAGGAAACGGCCCCTTCTACCCGCTTCCTGGCTGAGGCCTGTTGAGTCCTCGGGGATCCCTCTCAGGGGCTCATGTCTGAACACACAGCGACTTCCATGCCCCTCACCCGCGCTCCCGCCAGCATTCAGTGCCGGGGGCTCTCGCCCAGCCTTGTCTCCTTTCCATGGGAGGGCCCAGCCCTTCCTTTCACTACCTGTAGCAGGGCACAAACCAGGCTACAACTTAGAAACTACCAAAGTCCCAAGAATGATGAGAAAGAAGTTGAACACATAGGAATAGCATTCAGTTGCTGGACGGCCAAGCCCCCTCCTTGGGGTTTCTCATCCCACTCCCCCTTTATCATAACTGAGCAGCTTCCTTTTGGAAGGGTAAACTCCCTCACCTTCCCGTCATTCAGGACCCCTCCATGCCTTGGAGGTGGAATAAGATGGATCCTGAGAGGTGAAAAGGTTTGCCTTACCCCAGTCTAAAACCTGTCTTCTGAGTCATTGCTGGTCTTGGACAATGGGTAGTGTATGCCTCCAATCCCTTCAGGAGGAACTCCATCACTGGTCTGATCCTAAGGGCCTAAGCTGAAAATCACTCAAGAGACTAGCACTGATACATCCTGGAGTTTGGATCATTCAGTCTCAAGAAGAACCTCGGGTAAGACACAAACAGTCCAGTCCAGACAGGGCCACAAACCCAAGTCAGTGCCTTCCCAGACCCCACTCGGTGTGAGCCTCCTTGCCTTCCACATGAGTTTCCCAGAGCAGCTATCAGTCCCCTGGGGACAGAGCTCCTGCCTCCCGTGCACCCTGCCCAGCTCCCAGTTCTCTGTAGACATATCGTGTGGACACTGAATGCCCATCATCTCTCTCCTGCCTCTGAGGCCGTCCTACCTCTGAGGCCTGGACAACCCTAGCATTCTGCAGCACAGCATCTGTGGACTCAGCAGCCCGGAGCTAGAGGAATCAATCTGAGCATCTCCAGCCCTAGAGAGAAAAAGCCGTCTATTTCCCGTTGCCCAGGGGGCAGGTATCAGGCCTATGCTGAGATGCTGGGCATGAGGTGGAGGACAGATGTGGAGAAGACAGATACAGTTGATAGAGCTCCGATTCAATGTTCTTTTCCTGGTCTATGTTGACAAGACAAATAATGACTCTCAGATAGTATTACCCAAGGATGTGACAGAGACAGATTCAGGTAAACAGCCAGGTTCAGGATGAAACTCTAACTCTTCTGCCAGTTAGTTCATTGGGGGTTACCCACAGACCTGCTCTGATCTGTGAAGAGGCCAGTGTGGTGAGCATCCCTATGCTGCCCATGCACTCCTTCACCCATGTGGCACCAGCCCAAAAATGACAAGGGAGAATAGGAAAGGAGTTTGCCCTAGGCAGGAGAATGGTTTTTAGAAAATTAACTATTGAGATGTGACCGACTTGCAGATCTTGCAGATATATTTGTTTATACGAGCCTCCATTGAGCCATTTAAGGCCTTCCGGGTTGAAGGCCTGACCCCTAGTGCCAGGGGGTGCAGACGTATTTTGAGACAAGCCCTTTTCAGAGGTAGTCAAGGTAAATGCGGTTCCTGGGGCGGACTGTAAGCCAGTGAGAGTGGTGTCCTCATCCATAGGGAACATGTGGACACAGAGCCACACCCAGAGGGACGGCGATATGAAGAAAGAAATGGCCATCTACAAGCCTAGGAGAGGGGCTTGGAACAGAACCTTCCCTCACAGCCCTCCGAAGCAACCGGCCCTGCCGACACACTGGTTGTGAACTTCTAGCCTCCAGAGCTGTGAGACAAGACATGTCTGGTCTGTGGTGCTCTGCTGGGCGGCCCTGGGGAACTAACACGGGGCATCTGGGTACTCAGTGTGCCTCATCCACCTGCTGCCAACCCTGAGCGTAGTTAGATGTCTACTAGGGGCTGTGACTTCCTCACTATGCCACCAGAAGGGACCTCTCTTGGCTCCTAGGGCCTGAGGACTGTTTACACTCAGGACATGATCAGAAAAGGCTAGTAAACCATGAACATGCACACTTAGGAAGCACTCACATCCACAGACAGGCAGTCTCTTCCAGATCCGTCCCTCCCCCTCTCTGGTAGAAAACTCAACACAAGCAGAGCTGGTTAGATCGGCTACCTGATTTTGCTGCTGATTCTGCTCATACACATCACCCTTCGCCTAGGTGCCTGCTGTCTGAGCCAGCCAGATGAAAGAGTTTGCTGGCTACAGTCCTGGGCTGACCACAAATGAAGGGCCTGCTGCTGGCCCAAGGCCACCCACCACAGCAGCCTTCTGCTCCGCCAGGAGGCCCAGTGCTGTGAACACGCCCATCACTGAACTATGCTTTGGGAGCTTAAAGTTGGATTAGGAAACAAAATGTCCAGACATATTTGCCAACAAAAAGTAAGAATTCCTTGGAGAGAATAAAATTACAAGAGCAAGAGGTAATATTGACACAATGAGGGGGCACACAGGCAGGTAAGGGTGTGTGCTTTTACTGAGGCTTCCTCCATGATACACCACATCCAATGGGCTTCATGGCCACAGAGCAGCCTCATGCAAGCCCTGTAAATACATTATCGTTTTACAGAGGTGAAAAATGAGATATAAACAGATGAAATGGTTTGCCCAAGATCACATGGAAAGTAAGTAAGATTAAACCAAAACTGTTTTACAATGCTACTTTTTCCTGGAATGAAGTAGTCACTCCATTCATGTTCCCCGAGTGAGTAAGAGCGACAGGAGGGAGAGACAGAGGGTGCCTCGGGCCATCTTCTCTTGGCTCCTCCAGACTCTCCTCATCCCCCTTTTCCCCACCCTGCTCTGCCCTGAGCCCAGGAGCGTGACCTCTGTGCAAGGCTTCAGGGGCTCCCTTGCCTTCTGGCTTCAGCTAAGGTAAGCCTGCAGTGGTAATGCAGTCAGCGCAGAGACAGAAGGCAGGAGGAGAGTGATACTGGGTCTCTCCTTGCCTCTTGCTCTCTGTTGGGTGGTCCACGAGTTGGCCCTGTCCCTGGACCACATGCCACGGTTTCCATTGGGTGGCCCTCTCCACAGAGCTCCCTCTCCAGGTTCCAGGAACACTCACTTCTGTTCCTAGTCCTGGAGGGCTGCACGATCCCTTGGTTTCTCTTTGACCATGACCACATCTTCGTAAAACATCCCTTCATCAAATTCTCCTCAAATGATCCAGCCTGTGATGTCATTTTCCCATGACACAGAGAACACAGCAAGCTTTCAACAGATGAGAAGAGAGGGTGTCGGCATGATGGGCACGTGGACCTGAGGTCCCTGGCAGGTAGAGAAGGTGTCTTGGGATGCTGTGGGGGTGGAGGAGATCATTTAGACTAGAATAGGGATCATGTGGACCCCTTTCAGATAACAAGGCAAGGATACGAAGTACAACTAATCTCTCTGACTTGTGGGCAGGTTAATTTGGAAAACAAAAATAGAACAACATATACCAAGAGCCTGACATGGGCAATAGAAACAGAGATGAGTTTCTGAGGCCTAGAACCTCCTAGTCAAGCAGAAAAACTGTATGTCAAGCATTATAACAGAGCTATGCCCACAACCTGGGGGGTGCCCTGAGACACGTGGCTTGGGTGGGCTTCAAGTACTGGATGCTTTCTCCCCAGATCTAGGACTCCCCAGACTGCTTAGGAAGAGAGTCTGGACTCTGCCTCAGTCACTCAGGTCCTGTGGTTCTGGGGTCCAGCCTGAGAGAAGGCACGTGCCTGCCAAGTTTCAGTGGTGTCTCCATTTGGCATTGATGGTGACTTTGACATACTGTTAGATACAGTATTCCCTCACTTACTGCGGGTATTATGTTCTAGACTCCCCCGCAATGGGTGAAAATCCACGAAGTAGGAACCTTACATTTATTTTAGTATTTATATATATTTTAAGGCTTTATAAACCCTTTCCACACACTTATAAACTGTTCCCAGTCCCTTATTAACCTTTCCCACTCCTTTATTAACCTTTTCTACACTTTTATAAACACTACTTATGTTAAACATATTCTACACTCTTAAACCTATGTAACTTTAACAACATACATATACAGTACCGCAAAATCCCGCAATATAGTGAAAAATCTGCAATAAATAATTAAATATAATATTTTTTAAAATTCTGCAATATAGTGAGGCCATGATAATTGAACAACGATATAGAGAGGGACTACTGTACTACTTTTGCTAAGGACTGGGAAACTTCTTAATCCCGCCCTGCCATTCAACAGTCTTCCCTCTGAAGTCCCAGAGAGAGAGAGAGAAAGAGAGAAAACAAAGCACATATAACAAAACAAGGTATCGTTAGCTGTGGTTTTTGCCTCAAATCTCGAACAGGGAGCTGTAAACACCTTTTTCCTAAGCTGGTTAGGGCTAAGGAACTTGCAGACCAAAGGCTGATGCAATATAAACCCATCAACTACAAAAGGAATGCAATCAGAGAGAAGTGATGGTATAAGAAAGGGTTTGGGCCCCAGCACTTAGCACTAAGCTAGCCTGGACCTCACCCGAGACAGGTGTCTAGAGATCAGCTGCCTAACAGGAGAAAGAAAGAGGCGCATCCAGAAGAAAAGAGAAGCTGGCTGAGTCAGCTAGAGGGAGTTGACCGGGGCCCACTGCCCCTCTGCCACATGAAGGGAAGCAGCTAAAACACGTGGTGACAGAAACACAACTGATCCCGAATAGCAAAAACAATCTTGAAAAAAGAGCAAAGTGGGAGGTATCACATTCCCTGATATCAAACTATATTACAAGGCTATAGTAATCAAAACAGCCGGGTACTGGCATAAAATCACACACAGATCAATGGAACTGAACAGAGAGTCCAGAAATAAACCCACACCTTTATGGTCAATTAATCTACAAACAAAGGAAGCAAGACATAAAATGGGGTAAAGACAATCTCTTCTATAAATGGTGTTGGGAAAACTGGACAAATACGTGCAAAAAAATGAAAGTAAACCACCTTTGTATACCATATATAAGAATAAACTCAAAATGCCTTAAAGACTTAAATGTAAGACCTGAAAACAAAGACCTCTAGAAGAAAGCAAAGGCAGTAAAATCTCTGCCATTTCTCATAGCAATGTATTTTCTGACATATCTCCTCAGGCAAGGGAAACAAAAGAAAAAATAAACAAATGGGACTACATCAAACTAAAGAGTTTTTGCACAGCAAGAGAAACCATCAATGAAATGAAAGATGCCTTCTGAATGGGAGAAGATACTTACCAATGAATGATACACCCCATGTGGGGTAAATATCCAAAATTTATAAAGAATTCATACAACTCAACACCAGAAAAACAAACAGCCCAAATGAAGAGTGGGCAGAAGACCTGGACAGACACTTGTCCAAAGAGGACATACAGATGGCCAATAGACATATGAAAAGATGTTCAACGTCACTAATCATCAGAGAAATGCAAATCAAAACCACAATGAGATATCACCTCACACCTATCAGAATGACTACTATCAATAAATCAACCAACAAGTTTGGCGAGGATGTGGAGAAAAGAGAACCCTAGTGCACTGTTGATGGGAATGCAGACTGGTGCAGCCACTATAGAAAATAGTGTGGAGGTTCCTCAAAAAAATTAAAAATAGAATTGCCTTATGACTCAGTGATTCCAGTTCTGGGAATATATCCTAAAAAAACCCAATATACTAATTCAAAAGAATATACGCACTCCCATGTTCATTGCAGCATTATTTAAAATAGTCAAGATACTGAAGCAACCCAAGTGCCCATCAATAGAGAGTGGATAAAAAAGCTGTGGTACATTTACACAATAAAATACTACTAGGCCATAAAAAAGAATAAAATCTTACCTTTTGCAGAAGCATGGATGGACCTAGAGGTTATTATAAGTCCAATAAGTCAGACAGAGAAAGACAAACACCATATAATTTCACTTATATGAACTCTAAAGAATAAAATAAACAAAGTAAAAACGGACTCATAGATACAGAGAACAGACTGACTGTTGCCAGAGGGTAGGGGACAGTGGTGCTGGATGAAAAAGGTGAAGGGATCAGTAAGTACAAATTAGTAGTTACAGAATAGTAACAGAGTGTACATTACAGCACAGGGAATAGCGTCAGTATCATATTAACTACGTATGGGGTCAGATGGGTACCTGAAATATTGGAGAGACCATTCTGAAAAGTACATGATTATCTAACCATTATTTTGTACACCTGAAACTAATGCAGAATAATACTGAATGTAAACTGTAATTGAAAAACAAAAAATTGTGGAATGAATTATTAAAGAAATACAATATATGGTGACAGAAGGACAGTAAATTTTGAGCGATGAGCACAGAATGCAATATGGAGATGATGTATTATAATATTGTGTACTTGTATCATCTTATTAACCAATGTCAACCTATTAAGTTCAATTAAAAATGGTTATAAAAGATAGAAATAAAATGTTAAGTATAAAAAAGAGAATCGTACCCATGTACAAACAGTTTAACTCATAGCAATTCTACTCACAGGACCCTAGAACCTGCATTAGTGTTCTTCCTTTTTGGTAGGACCCTAGAGGGGACTGAGGAGGAAGGGAGGAGGCTGGAGAATGTCCCCTCCAAGGCCCCATGCCCCCTCCTCTCCCCTATGACTGGGTAGGTCCTAATGGCCTGACCTTCCGCCAATAACAACTAGACCCAACAAAATGCTAGAAAACAAAGATCCAAAAACACCGGAGACTGGAGAATGAACAAAATCAGGCAGATTCTGGGAGGTGACACTTGGACTAAAGATATGGCATTGTGTGAGGGCAAGGGTTCTGTGGGGCTTTGGGCTGAAAATCTGCATTCTGTGGGGTGGCTAAAACTCCAGCAGGAACCTCTTCATCTTCTGGTCTGAAAAACCAGAGGGCTGAGTTGGGGACAACCACAGCTGCTGGCAAGTGAGGGAGGGAAGGAACCCAGGAAGAAGAGAGCCCCACACTCTGGTATAAACCCTGCTCAAGAGTCTGGCTGAACCCGAACTGCATGCACACAAAACAGACTTCAGGAATGCATGAAGCTGCTGCCTAAGAGACAGAGCTTTCAGTTTGGGCCCAACCAAGTATACTGTCTACTAGGCAAAAAAAAAAAAAGGAAAGAAAGAAAGAAAGAAAGCGCAAGCACTGTTTTTAGAATATAACATAATCCAGAGTCTCCTCAATGTGCCATTCACAAGGGCCAAGACATACGCAACTACTGCACATACAAAGAACAAGCAGTTTCTGACCTCAGAGGCCGGACCACCCTGCTCCAGGAGAGCCGGGGTGGGGGGAGGGGCGGGGGCCGCAGTTCTCAAAGCGAGGTGCCTTGGGGCCATGTTAGCATCCAAGAGTTAAAACTACTTTCATAATGAGGCTAAGATGGTACTTACCTTTGTCTTTCTCATTCTGTTACAAGTGTACAGGGGCGTTTTCTAGAAGCTGCATGACACCTCATGTTAAGACAGACTGAATGTAAAGAAAGGAGAACACAGCTGTGTCTATTAAGCCAAACATTAAAGAGGTTTGCAAAAACGTGAAACAATGCCATTTTTCTTACTAACATTTTTCCTAATTTTGAAAATCTAGGTGTTTTGTATAAAAATTATAGGCTCATTATTGTTATTTAAAGTAAACTGATACACTATTTTTTGAATCTCTTCGTTTTAATGTCTACCATGGTAAATACAGACAGATATCACCACATCCTCAGAAGCTCCCTGGGGGCCGGGTAGGCTGTAGGACAATGGTAGGACAACGGCGAGCGTTTCGGAGACCAGGCTGAGAAAGGCTGCTGGGAGGCAGTGCTTCCCAGCCTCAGCCGCAGCCGCAGCCGCAGCCGCAGCCGCAGCCACAGCGCGCTCCCTGGGGAGCTTGTTTAGCCACATTGCCAGGCCCGTCCCCTGAGTTTCTGATTCAGTAGGTCAGCGGTGGGGTCTAAAGAATGTTCATTTCTAACAAGTTCCCAGCTGGTGGGAGGGATGCTGCGGTGTGCACAGCAGAGCCTCCTGCAGGCACTTCTGTCCCATCCCAGCCACCCTGAGTGTTGCCTGCTCAGGCACTGCCTGCCCAGCTGACAGCCCCTCTCCAGGGAAAGCCCGCTGAGCCCGGGCCCTCTGCCCCCATGCAGGACCACACGGAGCGAGCGCCCTCCAGCATCGGCATCAGCATCAGCTGCGGCTCTCCTCACACCTCCGTTGCAGATCCACTCCTCCCTCTGCCCGGGCCTGCTGCCTTCACTGCCTTCCAGGAGCTGTTCCCAGGAGTGCTCACCAATAAACACAAAGCCACTTTCTGAGTCGCTCTGACCCTCAGAAACCCAAACTGTAATGAAGGAAAGAAAGGACTGACCGGCTCTGTGGCCTTGAGAGTGTCCAGTCTTGAGGGCAACAGGGCAGTTCTTCTCACGTCAGCACTTTGTGCGTTTCTGTGCATCTGAACAAGCCTGAGTCTCCAGCCTTTGGTCCTGGTGCATGGACTCTCCTCACAAGCATTCCCACCACGCGTGAGTCCTGGAGGGATGGCCAGGGCAATGACCAGGGTTAATCATCCTGACAGTTGTGTGGAACCAATCCAGAGGTGCTAATTATTATACTTTGAGGGCTTTTTCAAGTTGGTTATGAAACACAGCCATGTTAAAAATTAAATTATATAAAGTTATAATTAAATGACACTAAAAACGAAGGTAATAGATACTCAAAACATTACTTTGTTATTTTATTACATTTTATTATTAGCTATGCTCTTAAGGTTATTCACTTCTACTGTATCTGTGTGGTGCGCCATTATATACTTTTACCTACAGACACTATAGATGTAAGTTACCTTAAGACCTTAGATAATAGTAACATGTAGTAAAATAGAAAAAAGTAAAGCCAGGTAGCCAGGAGATAAAGGAGTTGCAAAGCTCTGAGGGGAAACGTCAAATAAGGGGGTGAGCTGTTAAGTTGCATCTCAGCTCAGAAGCTGCCCATTCCACCTGCACCCACCTGGGAGGCCATCGGAGGATCTTGCTTTCTTCCTCTTTGCTAATGGTAACTGTAAGCCTTCCCCACTAGTGTGTTTGGAACTAGCATTTCTTCTTTAGTCATTCAGTCCTACTTATCATATCTTATAATTCCAACTCTGTAGTGAGCATTGGAATAGGAAAGAAGACATGCCCCTGCCTTTGCGTAGTTCAAGTATAACAAAAACATGTACACACATAAAATGGAGTGACGCGCCCACCTAAGTAAAGAGAGAATCTCATTAATGTCCATTGAACAGAACTGGAAGCATCAAATGACGAGCAGTTTATTAGGGAAAAGGTCATGGAGGAGAGGACACATAAGCAACGTTTTTCCAGGACAGCAGCGATCCCAGGCAGGCAAAGGGTGCTAATTGGAAAGCACACTGTGTGCAGAAGCACCGAGTAAGTCAGGACACAGCCTTTGATTTCTGGCTGTGGGGACTGTGCAGAGCTGCCCATGCTCTCCCCTGGTCCCCGAAGACCACATGCTGTCAGAGAAGCATTAGGTCTGCAGGCATCTGAGACGGGCCAGCTGGCTTACGTGGCGTCCCAACCCTGACAAAAGGCCATGCTCACAGGTTATTGTAATCTCCCGCTAACTGAACACTATTTCAACATCCATGTGCTCCCACAGCTTTGTATGACGATTCAGACGTTTTAGGATTAACCTCATACTGCAAGGGGCATCTGTGGACCTGAGTGCCCTGAAAATCTCCCAAACATCAGGACCTATCTTATTCCTTGTCTGGGATGATTTAGATGGACCTGGTGGGTAGGTGGTGCTGAGAGGGCATCAGGTGACCTGCAACCACTGCTGTCTGACTCTGGTATCAAGTCCAGAGTCGGTCCACTGACCTTCAGTTTAAAATAACTGGTTTACATGGATTAACATCCTGGCAAAAGTCCTAGAAGCTACAGAAGCCTGTGCTAAAAAGTTGTTCTGTTTCCCATACAGCAAAAGAGGATGTTCTTGTGGCTCTGATGTCAGGACACAGCACTGGTCCCTCCAGACCTCTTTGCAGCCATAGCTTCTAGCTTTTCCTCTGGGGCCAAGGGGCTTCGATGAGCAGCCAGGAGCAAGGAGGAGAGAGAATACTGCAGCCAAATGAGAGCGCTCTGTTTAAATTGACACATCAATGGCAAAGACTGACAGGCTCCAAGCCAGAAAAGCTTAAGCATTTCAGATATATCACATCATAACGAACGCGTTGCATTTCTGTCTCCCTGGTACAACTGCCAGAGCCTTGAGGGCACAGATCAGGTCCCAAGTGTGGGTTGGATGGATGGGTGGATGGATGGATGGATGATCAATCACGTCCTACAGGAACTTACAGTGAAAAAAAAGTAAGTAACTTAAAAACATCTATTATGTGGAATCTAATGAACAAAATAAACTAACAAACAATATAGAAACAGACTCATAGATGGAGAGCAGACTAGCAGCTGTCAGAGGGGAGGGGGAAGGGACCGAGCAAAAACAAAACAAAAAAACCGACTCGTAAACACAGACAGCAGCATGGTGACTATGAGAGGGAATGGGGGAAGGAGGGGGCGGTAGAAAAGGTCCAAGGGGAATAAATGGTGACAGAAAGAGTCTTCACTTTGGGTGGCGAACAAACAATACAATACGCAGTGATCTATCATAGAACTGTACACCTGAAACTGATTTAATTTTATTAGCCAATGTTACTCCAAGAAAGTCAATGAAAAAGTAAAAAATATACTTACTAAACACTTAACTATGTGCAAGGCACTTTTCTGCGTTTTTAAAAATAGATTATCTTATTTAATCTTCATAGCACACCTGTGAGACGTGTATTAGTAGTGTCCCTATTTTACAAATGAGGAAACTCTTCCTTAGGAAAGATTAGCCACTTTCTCAAGATCACACAGCTAATGAGAGGAAGAGCCAAGACTCAGATCCATCCTGTCTGGCTGCTGAGGCCTAATGCGCAGATGGTGAAGGGAGGTAGGGAATGAAGGCTGGGGCAGTGGGAGAATGCTTGTTGGGGGAAGTAAGGTTGCAACACAGGTCTAAAGCACAGTTACCATCTGGGGAACCCCAAAGGGCATGTACGATTGTTCCAGAAGGGAGTGCAGGGTGGGCAGAAGATTGCTAATATTGGGATGGTCTGTGCCTGTCTGTGAGAAGATGACAGAGGACAGGGTTGGAGGAGCAGTTTGCCTGTCCATTAAGCAGAGCAAAGATGTCAGTCCTGCCCATTCTGTCCTCCATCAGCGAGTCAGGTTCTTGCACAACTCAGGCCAAGGGAGCAAGTGAAGTCGAGCTGCCCACATTGAGGCCAGGCTGGTCGGAAGTTATTTGCACATGAGGCAGCTGGTTGCTGACCACTTCCCGTGGCTTAGCCAGCCTTGTGGAGGGTCTCCATGGGAGACACCATTGGCATTGTGAGAGGCAAAGAAAACATGTTCAATTAGAAGCAGATTTGCAAGTAAGCAGGAAGCCACTTAGAACTCTTGCCAAGAGGAGCTGCAGCATTCAGTGTTCAATTAGAAAACATAATAGAAGAGGGCACTTGGAGCAAGTTACAGGGCAAAGGAAAGCCACTCCATTATATTTGCAAATTGGGCACACAGTGCTCCCCACTTCAGATGATGAGGTCAGGGTGTCAACTAGATCATCTGCGCTGATGGTGAAGACTCTGTGAAGGGGTGGAGGGAGCGAAAGGATATAATCGGGGGTTCTACATGCCTGGCCATGTGCCAGGTACTCCTTATGTGTCACCTCATTAAATTCTTAGTACATGTCTGTGAGAATACTGAGTTCCAGAGGGGTTAATCAACTTACCTAAAACTACCCAGCTCTTCAGTCGCTGAGCCGTATCTGAAAGCCACTGGGTTAGGTTCCAAGTACAGGGTGGAGCAGAAGTAGATTTACAGTTTTGAGTGCACAAAACACAAGAATTTATTGTTGTATTATTAGTTATTGTATAATTTTCCATGCAGACAAATGTAAAGCTGTGTTTGCCCTACTCTGTACTTTGCATGACAAGTCCTCTTGTGCAAATTACTCCACATATTCTCCTCATAGGGGTAGAGTATGATCTCATGGGGCCAGCAGTTGGGACACCCGGTTTTCGCTGGAGTAAGTCATACTCTTCACTTCTTTCCTTTGAACCATCAAGGTCTCAACTCTTTCTCTTACTGGGATACATCCTATGGAACAGTAAAGAGATCTTCCTTAAGCAAAAAGTTGTAAGAATAATCGTTTTCTCCCTACATGTCTCCAACTTACGAAACACAGATATCATCAATTTCTAATGCAGTGGCTAGTTAGGCTTAATTATTTTTTACATCATTTCCCACTAATGTGTTTAAGGGAAGGAATGATTGGAGATGTGACTGAAGCACGAGAAATGCCATTTGGGAGACAGATGGCTCGTCACAACTCAGGAGCCCCATTCATCAATAGGAAACGCAGCCACCCCTGGGTGGGACGGTGGATGTGCGCAGGCCCTGTCCACGTGTGCAGGCACCGGGGACGGAGGCCGTGGGGTAGGGCCATCTGGGTGGTTATATGGCCAGTAGAAAGGGTTTCAAGACTCCTCAAAATGGTGTGCATTGTGAAGTAACAAGCTCCACGGATCTGAGCGAATACTGGTCCCTTTAATGATTTTCCACATTTCGAAATGTAATGATCATTCAGAACTCATTACCAACTGAAAGAATATGGGAAGTTGGTAGAAACTTGGCAATTGTCTTTCGCTGTTTTCAGTTCCTACCACTGGCAGCAGAAATAGAAGTCGGAGGAGGAATAAGTGCCTAAACCAAGGCCTCTCCCCTCCCTCCCTCACTCCTGCTCTCTCTCATCTCCCCTTCCCTACAGTGAGGCAAACTGCTCTGCAGGATCCTTGCTTCTCTCTCCACTTAGTCTTTCTGCTTTCTTCTATTAAATGCTCGGAGCAGGTTTCCCTTCTTGCCCAATAGAAACTCTGTCCCTTTCACTGAAACTCCATCTCCTCTAGGGAACTTATGCTGGCCTTGGTCCAAATTCTAGCCTCCGATATCCTTTCTCCAAATAAAATCATCCAGAAAAGGGAATAAAAGTACATATAAACAAACATCATTATCTGAAGTGTGAATTATAAAATTACGAATAATGATAGCTTAGAACATCCAAAAGATGTAGGTACATATAGCATGTTGCCAGATTACTGAAATTCACGGAAAGCCTCTCTATCCAAATGCAAACAATAGTTTATTGAGATCTATTACATATTGGAGTAAGCCTGCATTTAGCAATAAAACGATCAGTGAGATACACTCCCTTTCCTGTAGGACCTCTCTGTACAAAGGTTCTGATGGATGAAACAAATGAGAAACAGCACGATGTGGACCTCAGATCACCCACGGGATCACCAACAGAGGAGTGACTGAGTTCAGAGGTCTGGAGAGGACAGCAGGAGGCGGCAACTTGTTAGCTGAGTTTGGAGAACAGGCAGGAATCTGGCAGGTTGAATAAAATGGTGAGGAACTTGCCAGGCAGAGGCAGCAGCAGGTACCAAGCCACGGAGATGCCAGGCAGGCAGAAGTGCGGTGTGGCTAGAGCACAGCAGCAGGATGGGGTAGGAAGAGCAAGAGCAGCTAAGACCAGGCTGGGGAAGTGGGAGGAGGTGGATCTGGACGGCAGCCTAAACCGCGCAGAGGTTTTTATCTTGCAGATGGTGGGGAACCATCTGCACACTGGAGGGGTTTTCGGGAGAGGAGTGATGGGGTCCTGATCTTTCTCGGAAAGTTCATCCAAGCGGCTCTAAGCAGACGAGGGCGTGGGGGAAACAGAGATGTGCCGATGGGGGAGGGAACCCAATCAGGAAGCTCTGGCCCTCTGGCCGAGGCCCAGCAAGAAAGGAGCTCAGATCGCAGCGGGGGCAGGATGTCTCTGCATCCTCGGAGCACAGACGTTCAGCTTTCAGCTAATACTAACACCAACCGTGCCCTGGGAACTGAATGTGAAAATATCCAGAGACTGTTTCTGACTCTGCCGAGCTCTAAAAGGAAATTCTGCATTGGCCCCACTTCCCTGTGTACATTTCATCATCGCCTGCAATCATGAGAACTAAACCACACTAAGCAATATCTGTGATGGTTTTCACTCAAAAACAGTTCAACATGTCTTATTACTGCGACTCCCCTTTCATTCTGAAACAAGGTGTTTTGTGTGGATAAAGCACTCAAATAGAGAACTGCACTGAGTGTCACTAGAACACAGCCCCGCACACCAAACACCAGCTCAATATTCCTTCAGTGGAAGGTCTCTCCCTCCCCTAGGGAAACCATCTCAGAAACCGTCAGCCTCCCCTGGAGGGTTTTCTGTTAGTCTCTGAAGCAGATTATAGGCCAGCAGTGCCCTCTACCGGCCGTTTCGAGTTACAGTGTGAAATTCCCTTTTTGAGCCTTGAGGTTTTCCCTATAAAAAGAAGCCATTGTTAATACTACTTTTCTCTACTTGGAAATCTAAATCAATAAATTATTTTGGGGCCAAGAGCTGTGGGTGAAAGAAGGATCAACGAGAAGGCTATTTTTCCATGGGCAGTGCAAAGGAGTCCAAGTATTAAACAAAACAAATGAAAACGAAAAGCCTCAAATTTTGGTCTGAAGCTGGGTTCCAATGCCAGCACTGCCTCTTCCCTACCCCACATGCCTGGACAGGTCCCTTCCTCTTGCTCCGACCTCACAGGACCCCTGTGGGCACTAGTTACAACGGAATGTATCTGAAAACATCTGCATATGGCGAATGTTCGATATATGTCATATAAAAACCTGTAATGCCTCTGAAGAAGTGTAATTAATAGAATGTTCCAGGAAAAAAAGAATCTGCTAGCAAATATTAAGAACCTTAAACAAAGCTGATGGACCTTTTGATCCAATAATTACACTCCCAGAATTTATCCAAAGGAAAAATAATTGAAATGTAGAAAAAGTTGAATGTATAAAGATGCTCATTATGGTGCTATATATAGTGCAAGTTAGACATAATCCGAAGGACCAAAACTAAGGAAATAGGTCAACTCTCTATATCCATACAATGTCTTTATGCTGCCATTAAAACTTTTAATTAGATTAAAATGCTTATGATGTTAGAAAACAGGCTAACATTATGTAAAGTACAATATCAAAGATGTAAATACAAAACATTTAAAAACTTTGAAATAAAAAAATGGGTGATATCAGATACTGGTAAGGACACAAGGGAAATAAGTACTTCCGTATACTGCTGATAGATGTGAAAATTTGTAAAGTCAATCTGGACAGCCTTTTGTCTATGTTTGTTAAAATAAAAAGTTCACATGTAATTTTATTCTTGGTCAATTACCCCAGAGAGAAACTTGCATGTGAGCACACAAAATGCACCTAAGGATGTTTATCAACACATTTTAATAATGGCGAGAAAGTTGGAAACAACTTCATGTCCACCCACCAGGGAAAGATTACGTGAATTATGATATGTATGTCACTCTGGATAGATCAGGTGATGCTGGAGGAGCAAACAGCATCCAAGTCTTGACACCCTAAGAAAACAAAAAGGCTTAGTTCTCACTCCTAGTGTCTGCCTCTCACATTGCGGCTGTGGACTTGCTTCTGTCATCCTGAGAGGCAGCAGGCTGTGCTGTCCCTCATGGTGGCCATGGGCCACGTGTGGCTGCTGAGCACCGGCAAGGTGGCTGGTGAGAAGTGACACGTGCTGTAACTGCAAAACACATACTGGGTTTCAAAGGCTTAGCATAAAACAGTAGAACGCAATAATTTTTCATCTTGATTGCACATTGAAATGACAATAATTTAGATGTATTGGGTACATAAAAGGTAATACCAAAATTAATTTTACCTGTTTTCTTAATAAATTTTTTAAAATGTGGCTTCTTGAACATGTTAGACTGCAGAGCAGCTTGCGTTGTATTTTTATTGGACAGCGCAGAGGAAGCTTTCGCACACTTAAGGCTTTTTCCTGGAAGTGACGTGGGGGACTTTGGTTTATGTCCTTGCCCAAAGAAAATTACACTGGCATCCCTGAGTTTAAAGAGTGGGGAACCACACCCCTGCCACGTCCCCAGCAGCACAGAGCAAGCACCAGGACATGGGAAAAAGCCTTCCTGCGGCCCGCACTGTGGGACACCTTGCAGGCTTCATGGATTAGGTCTCTCCGAGCTGACAGAGAAAGAGCCCAAGATGGAGTGTTGAGAGAAGCAGCAAGTTGTTTAACAATACACACTGTATTGCGCCATTTATAAAACATGCACCCACAGGGGCAGAACAAAATTGCACATTTTATGAGGGCACATATTATACAGATAACCACCTAGAAAAAACGTCTGCAAGGATCTGTTCCGCACATAAGCCAATGGTCATATCCGGAGGGAGCGTAGCTTCATCGTAATGTTTGGATATTAGACCCCAGGAATGTGCTTCTGTTTGGCGGGATGTCTCCCGTTTGCCCTCCAGATCACCTCTCCGCCTGTGCCCACCTGTCCTGTGCTGAGAAGGCTGGCTGTGCCGATGGGCAACCATGCTCACTGGTTTCTGGGGGGCCAGAGAGGGAGGAGACAAAGGACAAGGGGTGTATTCCATTCCCATGATGCTCCATCGCCCCTCTTCCTGTCAGGGGTCCTCTGCACATAGCTCTCCAGCTCCCTCTTCGTCTTGGTTCTGATCACTGTTTTCCGCTCCCCAAGGCTGTGGGTGGTAACAGCACCCACGGTTACCAGACTCCACCCCCGGCCCCTGGTGCCCGACCCTCTGCTGTGGTTCCTTACACCTAGCCCGCTCCCTTATAATCTCTAACTTGACTACACTCTCTTCAAGTTACTCAGTATGAAAGCATCCCGGGCTTTTTGTTGGGACTGTGAGTAATACAGTATGTTATGTATACAATTTAAAGTAAATAAATCACAGCGGAAAAGACCTTGACAGAATTAGGATCAAAATGTTCACTTGTTGGCCACACCTTCTTTGGCAGTAGGATTTTTTGTGAGTTATTTTCTGTGACATCACACTTCTTTATAGTTACTTTCTCTATAACAAATGTTTTCTTTATAATTCATTTCAAAAGTAAAAGTCTAGAGTGAACAGACCCAGTAAACCAAAAAGGTTACTCTAAAATCGAATTTGTTCAGAAGTTGCCGACCTGTGTTTTGTGCAACTGGCTCACAGGGAGTCGGTTCCATCTCGGCTGGCAGAGTGCACGCCGCCTGCTTTGCAACAGCCAGAAGAAAAACCAGGACCAGAGCTTACTGGATGCTCGTGATAGGCCAGGCGCCACCTTGGTTCTGCCGTGAGCGGCCTTCTTGTGCCCACTGCTAACGGCTCCACTGTGTGGTCTCCACGCAGGCAGGGCAGCTTCCCCCCGTGAGCCGACCACATACACCACGCTGCAAGGACGGACCGGGTGTCCCCTCTGTGGGATCTCCCGGGGCCCCCTGCCCACAGCGCTGGCACTCCAGAGTGTGGCACACAGTGCTGAGACACACCTGCCGAGTCCCTTCCCTGAGACAGTCTCAGGACACCCCTTAGATTCTCCATGCACCAGGACCACAAGAATCCCCTTAATGGCCTCTCTTGGGCCACGGTGCTCACCACACACAGGTCGCATCTGCTTCATTTCTCCGTTCACTGACATCACTGAACACACTGCAGAGGTCTTCCAGTGTCCACGGGGCCTTCCACGTGAGGTAAGACAGCGGGGCAAGTCCAGCATAGGCACTGCTCCCTTCTTTAATTCAGTGTGCGCCTTCCTGGACTATAAGACTGGCAGCACGCTAGGCAGGCAGCGGCCGGAGAAGAGACCAGCACACCAAGGAAGGCTGAGTATCTGAAGTAATTAGTCTCTCCCCAAGATGTCTTCCTTAGGGCAGCGGTTCTCAGCCAGGGGCAATTCGGCCCCTCAGAGAGCACAGGGCTGTGTCCAGAGGAGCCCTGTCTTAGGGCAATGGACAGCACCCTGCCCAGTCTCTGGAGAGCCCCAGGGGCATTACAAGGGATGGCAGCTGCCCAAGGCAGGGCCTGGCCTGACGCACTCACTGCCCCCTGGGGACAGGAGTGGTGCCGCTTAGGGCCAGGCCATTTGATAAAAGCTAGTCTTTCCTCTTTAGCTCAAGGAAGCCCACTTTGTGGGCACCAGTCTCTGTGTGGTGGTCTCGTCAGCAGCAAATCTGATTGGCCCAGAGCACAGACGGACTGGATGAGAACTCTCCCGTTACCTTAATTGTGACTGCTTCCAAACTAAACATGGCCTTTGGGTCCAGGGGAGCTCAGAATCTCGCCAAAGCCCATCTTCAAATAACAGCTATTAGTCCACACAAATCAGGGTCTGCCTGGACAGAGGGTGCTTTCTGGAAGAGACACATGGCCTGCTGGGAGGATTATGTCTGGTACCTGAGTTCAAGTCCAGGTTCAACCGCTGTGGAGCCGCGAGGAAAGCCCTGAAGCGCTCCTCTGTGGAAGACACGAATTAACAGCTATCCCAGTGGTGGTAACCACACAGCCCTGGGCTCAGTACATGGGAAGATGTGATTATAGTAGAGAGCGGTATCAATAATTCATCAGCCACAGCAGGTCATCACAAAATGATTTTCTCATTTGTATCCTGCAGGTCTATCCCCTCAGACGATTTTCTACACTTTTGCAACTGCATTTGTTTTCCCAGGATATTTATTTCTTTAATTTAAAAATGTTACATGTTTTAATAGTGGTAAATATTCATAACAGAATATTTACTGTTTTAGACTATTTTTAAAGGTAATGATTCGGTGGCATTAAGTACATTCACAATGTTGTGCAACCATCACCACTATTTCCAGAATTCTTCTATCATCCCAAAGACAAATTCTGTATCCATTAAAGAATAGCTTCTCATTCTCCTCTCCCCCGAGCCCCTTGTAATCTCTACTTTGTCTCTAGTATTTGATTATTCCATGTACCTCATCTAAGTGGAATGATGCAATATTTGCATTTTTGTGTCTGGTTTGTTACACTTAGCATGATGTTTTCAAGGTTCATCCACACTGCAGCACCCAGGATGCTTTAAGTCAAGCCAGTGGAACTGAATTACAGCACCTTCTCTGTGCCAGATGCTAAAGGCAAAGCAGTGAACCTACCCGGCCTTGCCCTGTGGAGCTTGCTCTTCCTGCATATGGCCTCACCCCCTGACAGGGCCTCACCCCTGTGGCTCATTACCTCAGAGGGGGCAAATGCAGGACTCAAGACCTATCCTGACTCAAATCCAGATTTGTTCCACTCAATCATGCTGCCTATTAAGTGCCTGGCCATTTACCTGATATTTTCTACATATTCTCTTTCTATCCATTTGAGCTTTACAGTCAGGCAGACAGGGGTGTGGTTTGACTCTCCAGCTCTGCCACGTACCTACTCATCTTCAAATAATGCATGAAATGCATTTAGCACAACACCTAGCACACAGGTAATATGAGCCGTTTTCATTCATTCATCAAATGCCAGTCATCTAGATGTAACCCTGAAGGCTCTATCAGGCAGGAACCTCGTTTGTCTTGTTACCATGACAGCCCCCAACTGCGCGTGTTGCCTGGCCAGCAGTGTTTACAGAAAGAGGGAAGAGTCGAGGCCCTGGAGCGGGGCTGTGACTCCCGAGTCCGGATGGTCTCCATGACTGCTCACTGTCTCTGTAGGAGCCTCTCGCCACCCCATGGGGAGGCAAACAGGCCCACAAAGAGTGGCTACAGAATGTGACACTAGTGACTCTTTTAAGATGCTGCCTTTGCACTTAGAAGCAAGGGGACTTCACAATGCTTGGCTTTGGTCCCTGCTCTGACGCTGAGGGACAAGGCTTTGACCCCACTGACTCTGTGCTGCTAGTAACTACCACAATGGTAAGATCAGAAAGAAGAGAAGAAAGTGAACCAACACAAGAGACAGGAAGATGTCCAGGTAGGAGGAGGGGAGGGCAGGTATTTGATTACCTCTGACTCGCTTTGCCTCTGCTGTGGTTCTGCGGTGTGACTTTTGGCTTCAGTGCCTGTTTCCTTACCTGTAAAATGCAACATACACTTTCTACTTTTACCATTCCAAATATATTTTATTCTAATTCTATCAAGCTTGAGGTCCACCCCATAGATTTGAAGGCAGAGTTAAAAGAGCCTGAAAAGAGGAACAGTGAAGGCACACTGATTTATTCGATAGGCATTTAATGATCACCTGCTATGTGTCAGGCACTGCGCTAGGTGCGCAGAGGCTAGTAAGATACCACGCCTTCCCTCAGGACTCGCTGTTTAGCAGCCTTCATTATAAATGGAAGACAGGCAGCAGAGATTACCATGCGACTTCAGCATCCTCCCCCACAACTGTCATGCAGAAAGATAATTAAATTCTATGGAACCAACTGCCCCAGAGAAGTTTGGATTGTTCTGTGAGGGAATTGAACTTTCCTTGCCCTTTCATGAAAAGGATTTTAATGCCACAGAACAAGTAACGACGATATAATGGGTGACAATTCGGAGCATTAAGATCTGTCACTTGGAGAGCGGCAGTGTGCTGAAAGTGTCCGCTATGAAAATTCACAAAGATTTCACTCCACAGGGAGAGCTCCGAGGAAGAGCAGGGATGTCGGCCAGGGCAGGGAACCAAGTCCGTCCTCTCCAACTGCAAAACCTCAGTTCATTAACAGTGGAACAGGCTGCATGGAATCAATAAGATGACTGAATGGAGGAGATGAGCCAACAGCAAGCAAAAATGAGTCTGGTGGCAGAGAGACATGGGTTCCAACCTGACCCTAATAATTAGTAGGTGTGTGTCCTGAGCAAGTCATGTTTTTGTGCCTATAAATGGGGATATCAGCAACTACCAACCTCACAAGGCTGTAAAAAGAATGTCCTGGTGCTTGATTAAGGTACCAACCCTGTAAGCAGTTTATCTATATAACTATATGTAATGATATGTTGTATAGATAAACTGCTTACAGGGTTGGTACCTTAATAGTTATATATGTAATTATATAGTTTCACACATATATAGCATAAACAGAGACAGAGAAAGAGAATGTGTATACATGTTCATGAGTGTGTGCACACATGTGTGTAAGAAATCGGCTCATGGGATGGTGGAGGCCTGGCAAGTCTGAAACCTGCAGGGCTGGTCAGCAAGCTGGAAGTCCAGGACAGAGCTGCAGCTGGAGTCCAAAGGCACCTGGTGGCAGAGTTCCCTCTCCGTCTGGAGTGGTCAGTCTTTTTCTGTTAGGGCTTTATACTGATTATATGAGGACCACCCACATCAGTTTATTCATATTTAATGTGGCTGCTGACATATTTGGATTTAAATACATTTTTTATATCTATGTTTTTTTTTCTATCTATCCTATCTATTCCATAATCTTTTTTTCCCTTCTTTTGTGATGGTTTCTCTTTGGGCTAATTATTTTTTATTATTTATTTTTCTCCTATATTGGCTTGTTAGTTATAAACTTCTTTGCTATTCTTTTATTTATCATCATAAATATTAAAATATAACTTAGTATTCACTAATATAAACTGGCATTTTTTATAATTCTTGGACAAAGCTAAGACCTTAAAACACTCAAATGGACCTTAACTTCATTTAACTGTCCTGAATATTGGATATTGTTATTTTAATATTAATGTCATTTTCCTATATTAAAATATTATATCTTAATACATATATGTGCCTATGTGTGTGCATACTTACATACATTTAAATTCCACAAGATAGTATGACCATTTTTAATATAGCCCTTTTTTACAGCTATCAGTCTTTTCCATGCTTCCCTGTCTGGTTCTATTTTTATCATTAGTTTATTTTGTTCATTAGATTCTAGTTATAAGTGAAGTCACATGGTATTTATCTTTCACCAACTGACTTATTTCCCTTAGTGCAATACTCTCCAATTCCATCCATTCTGCTGTGAAAGTTAGGAGTTCCTTCTTTCTCTCTGCTGCATAGTACTCCATTGTGTAAATGCACCACAGTTTTTTGATCCACTCATATACTGATGGGCACTTGGGCTGTTTCTAGCACTTGGCTATTGTAAATAGCACTGCTGTGAACATAGGGCTGCATAGGTTCTTTTGAATTGGTGTTTCAAGGATTCTTATGGTATATTCCCAGCAGTGGAATTGCTGGAACATAAGGCAGATCCATTTTTAGTTTTTTGAGGAAATTCCATACTGTTTTCCACAGTGGCTGCACCAGCCTGCATTCCCACCAGTAGTTCACTAGGGTTCCCCTTTCTACACATCCCCGTTAGCACTTCTTCTTTGATGAATTATTAATGATGGCCATTCTGACAGGTGTGAGGCAATATTTCATTGTGGTTTTAATTTGCATCTCTCTGATGACGAGTGTCTTAAAATCATATGTCTTAAAATTCTCAACAAAGTATTGGCCATCTGGGTCCAGCAACACATTAAACAGATAATACATCATGATTAAGTGAGATTTATCCCAGGGATGCAAGGATGATAAAACATTCACAAATCAATAAATACAATACATCACATGAAAGGCAAAAATTATATGATCTTATCAATAGATGCTGAAAAAGCATTTGATAAAATTCAATACCCATTTATGATAAAAACACTCAGCACCGTGGGAATAGAATGAGCATACCTCAACATAATAAAGGCCATATGTGAGAAACCTACTGCCAACAGCATACTCAACTGGCAAAACTAAATGCGTTTCCCTTAAGATTGGGAACAAGACAAGGGTGCCAGCTTTCACCACTCTTATTCAACATAATATTGGAAGGTCTAGCCACAGCAATTAGAGAAGAAAAAGAAATAAAAGGCATCCAAATGGGAAAGGAGGAAATAAAACTGTCATTATTCAAAGATGACATAATAGTGTACATAGAAAAACCTATAATCTCCACCAAAAACTAGTCAATCTAGTAAGTGAATTAGGCAAAGTAGCAGGATACAAAGTCAATATTCAGAAATTGATGGCATTCTTGAACACCAGTAATACAGCCCCTTTTTAGATGTAAGCTCTTTTACTTCCCATTCTCCAGGCACTATTATCTTCCCCAAAGTTAACCACTGTTCTGATTTCATCCACTATAAATTTATACTGTTTTCTTCTTCATACTTACGATTTTTTCCCCCAAACTTCACCCAAAGGTGTTCTTTAAAAAAAAAAATTTTTAGAAAGAGATGAAGGGAGAGAGGCAAGGAGGAAGGGAGGGAGAGAGAGAAAGAAGAGAGAAACACTGATATGAGAAAGAAACACTGAAACATTGATTGATTGCCTCCTGCACATGACCTGACTAGAGACTGAACCTACAACTTATGTATGTATATGTCCTGACCAGGAATCAAACCCACAACCTTGGGGTGCCTGGGATGATGCTCCAACCAACTGAGCCACCTGGCCAGGGCTATACTTTTTATTTTATGGACTCAAACACATGTGTTCCTTTTGCTCGGTATTATCCTTAGAGATTCAAAAATGTTCTTGTAAGTAATTATAAATTATTCATTGCCATAGTTTTATACTACTGTATAATATTCCATAGTGTGAATATATCACAAATTATTTGTCTATGTTTTTTAAAAATATTGTTTCCAGACCCTTTGCCTTTAATTCTTTTCAATTACAGTGTACATTCAATATTATTTTATATTTCAGGTGTACAGCATAGTTGCCTTTTTGTTTGTTTTATTACAACGTACCTGGGTGTGGTTTTCTTTGTATTTATTTTACTTCAGGTTTGTAGAGCTTCTGGGACACATGGATTGACTTCTTATATGAGTTTTTGAAAAGTCTCAGCCATTGATTCTTTACTGCTTCTGATCCATTCTTTTCCATCTAAATATCTGGGACTCAAATGTTACATGTTTCCTACACTCTTTTCTGTATCTGGGATTATTTCATCTCTCTGTGCTTCTGTTCTGATATGTTCTTCTGAGCTATATTCTGGTTTATTAACTCTTTAACAATATCATATCTTTACTTCAATAATTGTGTTTCTCAGTTCTAGAATTTCCACATTATTCTTCTTATGTTTTATAGTTATCTAATGTAAGTCTCCATTGGTTTTTTAATTATTTGAACACATGAATCATGGCCCTGTTAAAGTCTCCTCCCCCTCCCCCTGATAACTCCAATGTCTTATCTCCCATGGGTCTCTTTTTATTATCTGTTTGTTAAGGTTTTTCTTTTCTTTTTTGTCATGTCTTTGTTTTAAAAGATTCTATTTATTTATTTTTAGAGAGAGGGGAAAGGAGGGAGAAAGAGAGAGAGAGAGAGAGAGAGAGAGGAAAAAAAAAGTCAGTGTGAAAGAGAAACATCAATTGTTTGCCTCTCATACATGCCCTGTTCAGGGACCAAACCCACAACCCAGGCATATGCCCTGACCAGGAATCGAACTGACACCCAGCCAAGCCACACCAGCCAGGGCTATTATATCTGGTTAATTTTTATTATGATGCAGCTTGTGGTAAAACAACTGTAGAGATAATTTGAGGCCCTGGATGGCATTATCTTCCTCCAGAGGAGATTCACGATTACTTCTGGAATCGTGGAAGAAGAAATGCTTTATTGTAGTTATGAATTGAGCTTCATTCTTTATGAAAAACAGTCTAACCCAGCATGAAGTCCTTGGCAGTGGGGATCAAAACAAAAACTCTGGGCCCTGGCTAGTGTGGCTCAGTTGATTGAGTGCAGGCTTGCGAACCAAAGGATCACCAGTTCAATTCCCAGTCAGGGCACATTCCTGGGTTGCGGGCCAGGTCCCCAGTTGGGGATGCATGAGAAGCAACCAAACATGGATGTTTCTCTCCCTCTCTTTCTCCCTCCCTTACCCTCTCTAAAAATAAATAAAAAAAATATTAAAAAAAAAATTCTGGGATATTTACCAGGGACCCACTCCCCTTTGTCAAGCCCTGAAATCCGATTTTACCCCAAGCCCCAAAGTTTCTGCTCAAGTTGTCAGCTTCTCGTCTATTTCTTTCTGCTCATCTTTTCAGTCTTTGTCACAGCTTTCCAATTCCCAAATGTTGGGCTCACTTCTATGGGCTTCCTATATCTCAGAAATCTTAAATATCTCAAGTTTTAATTATTTAACTCTTTAGATATACTTTTTCAAGTTTTTTCTTTTTTAGCTTTTTTAATTGTGGACAAAGGGCTAGTCAAAAATATGCTAATCTGGTATTTCCAAAAGCAGAGATTCACAACTATACGCTTTTACCTTTGCCAGTTTCATAGGCTAAGTGGGATTTCATCATTATCCTCTCCCATATCTAAGATTAGTACTAGAACAGTGGAGAAGTCCACCTTCAAGTGATTGGAAAATTAAATTACAGTGTTTAAAAGTGACCAGAGGTCTTTTTCACATGTGAAAGTAAGCACAAGAGGCATAAAACCTACTAATGTGTGAGGAGAGTATACAAACTAGCCCACCAAGAGGGTTTGAAAGGGCATAGTTGGGACTGTTTTATAATTGTATCCTGCTGAAATCTGCTCTTTCAACAAAGTGCTGCCTAGCTATAGCATTGAGAACAACAACAAAATCACCACAATTAATATTTCAAAAAATGATCCTGCCATCCATTTGCTAGTTCATTCAACAAAAACAGGTTTAAAACCTAACACATGCCAAACTCTGAAAAGCATCTGGAACAGAGTTGTGAGTGGCAAGGACTTGGTCTGTCCTTGCTCCTTAGGGATAAAAAGGAGCTTAGGAGCAAAGTCTGAATTGAGAACTCTGGCTCTGGAGTCAGAAAGGTATAATTTTATGCCTTTGGAGACCTCAGAGAAGATGACCTAATTTAAGGAACAAATAATGTAATTTACTTTTTTCAATATTATACAATAAAACGAACACTTACTGTGAATGAATGAGTGAGTAAGTGAGTGAACAGTGAATCCTTACTGTGTTATCTCTAATTTTGAGAAGGTGAGCAAGTTCTTTTGTCTCTGGTCTTCAATTTCCCACCTTTGCAAAGATGATGTTCACCAGATTACCTCTAATGATGTTTTCACTGATTTCTAATAGTTTTGTTTTCTGTGACTAAAATCTATGGCCAGAAGTGAAAAGCCATTTTTAGGTTCAAGAAGTTCTTAACACTATGAGACACTAGAGGGCAGAAAAACCACACTCATAAAAAAATGCACATCATGTTGAGACTTATAACAGTGAAAAACAGGCTCTTGCTAAATTGCATGCTTTCTGCCTGCCTAGGTTCTGGCTATCAGGCATATATTTTCCTCATTACTTGTATCTCTGATATAGGTCAATTTCACAACCATTGTCCTGCTCTTAATCCTCACTGACAGACTATATGTATTTTTTATCAAAGTACAGTTGACACACAATATTGTATTAGTTTCCAGTGTACAATTTAGTAATTTGAAATTTATATAGCTACAAAGTGATCACCAAGTCTAGCTACCATCTGTCACCATACAAAGTTGTTGTGATATCATTGACTATATTCCCTATGTTGTACATTACAACCTCGTGACTTACTATGTTATAACAGGAAGTTTGTATTTCTTAATCCCCTTCACCCTTTTTGGTCATCCCCTAGCCCCCACCCCTCTAGCAATCATCAGTGTGTTCTCTGTGTCTATGAGCTGGCTTCTAGTTGGTTTTCTTTTTCTTTTTTTAGGTTTCATATATAAGTAAAATTATATAGTCTTTTTCTGACTTATTTCACTTAACATAATGCCCTCTAAGTCTACCCATGTTGTTGCAAATGGCAAGGTTTCATTCTTTCTTATGGCTGAGCCATACTCCGTTATGCAGGGTGGAGCAGAAGTAGGTTTACAGTTACGTGTATGCAAAACAGAGTTTATCCTTGTATTATTTTTATTAATTATTGTATTATTTTCCATATAAACAACTGTAAACCTGCTTTTGTCCCACCTGTATATATGCATGCATCATATTTTCTTTATCCATTTGTCTATCAATGGACAGCTAGGTTGCATCCATGTTATTGGCTGCAAAAATAATGCTGCAACGAACATAAAGGTGCATATATCTTTTGGAATGAGTGTTTTCATTTTCTTTGGATAAATACTCAGAAGTAAAATTGCTGGGTCATAAGGTAGTTCTATTTTTGCTCTTTTGAGGAATCTCCGTACTCTTTTTCATAGTGGTTGCACCAGTTTACAATCCCATCAAAAGTGCATGAGGACTCCCTTTTCTCCTCATCCTTGCCAACACTTGTTATCTGTTGTCTTTTTGATAAGTCATTCTGACAAGTGTGAGGTGATATCTCATTGTAGTTTTGATTTGCATTCCCCTAACGACTAGTGATGTAGAATATTTTTTTCATGTGTCTATTGGCCATCCGTATGTCTTCTTTAGAGAAATGTCTGTTCAAGTTCTCTGTCCATCTTTTTATCAAATTCTGTTTTTTATATTGAGTTGTATGAGTTCTTTATATATTTTATATTAACTCCTTATTGGAGATATCATCTGCAAATATCTTCTCCCATTCAGTAGGCTGTCTTTTTGTTTTGTTGATGGGAAATAAATGGAAGTCTATATGTTAGCATGGATTGCAAGAATTAAAGTCATTAAAATGTCCATTCTACCCAAAGCAATCTACAGAGTTAATGTAATCCCTATCATAACACCAATAGCATTTTTTACCAAAATAGAACAAATCATCCTAAAATTTATACTGGAACCACAAAAGACTCTGAATAGCCAAAGCAATCTTGAGAAAAAAGAACAGAGTTGGAGGTATCACACTCCCTGATTTCACACTAAATTGCAAAGCTATAGTAATCAAAACAATATGGCACAGGTACAAAGACAGACACACAGATGAATGGAGAAGTACGGAGAGCCCCAAAATAAACCCATGCTTATTTGGTCGATCTGTGACAAAGAAGGCAAGAATGTACAATGGGGAAAACACAGTTTCTTCAATAAATGGTGCTCAGAAAACTGGACCATTTTCTTACACCATATAGAAAAATAAACTCAACATGGACAAACAACTCCCAAAAGAAAATAGGGCAATGAACTCTTGAAATCAGTCTTAGAAATGTCTTTTTGGACATGTCTTCTTGGACAAGGGCAACAAAAGCAAAAATAAACAAATGGGACTACTACAAACTAAAAAGCTTGAACACAGCATAGGAAACAGCAGTGACTATCTTCACAATTAAAGTTTAGAACTCCTGATTTGGAAATAGAATGTAGTATTTGAAATTGGAACTATTCTGGGATATCCCTGACGTGAGGCTGCAAGAGCTAATAGCCTTTTGTGTCCAACCATGGACCATTCTTGAGTAGAAATAAGAAAACTTGTACATTGTGCACCACATACTTGGTTGTGTAAGTGATAGAGAGAAGGCACAGAATAAAGGCATTTCAGGGATGACCTGACATTTGTTGTGTTGACAGCTAGCACCCTGATGGGCTCAGAGCTGAGGCGGGGAATCTCAGTGTCAATGGGCAGCAGGAGCTCAGAAACCAGAGGAAGCAGGCTTCTGGGAGCTTGGTGAAAAGCTTTTCCTTGTCTGATAAAAGAGCAGGGAGTGCAAGAGCAGGTTTCGAATACAGAGGGAGAGATTTTGATTTAAATCAAGGGACAAGTTTGCTGATCCTGAGGTCTAAGTTGTCATGGACAGAGGCTTATACTGTTACTAGGATGCAAAGCTGGGCGGAGGGCCCTTCGACTACAGGCCCGACCTGCTCAGCGCATAGATGAGCAGATTGGGGCCAACCAAGGCGTGACCTTGAGTGAATTCTCACAGCAAGCCTATTACAAAGGTCATCTTTATTGTAAGTCTTGGTCCCAGATGATAATTCCTTAGACTGGAAGTCCAGGTTTAGGGAAGAAGTAATTTAGGGGCAAGCAGCTACTATCTATGCTGTTGGCATGCTCCCCAGAATGTGTTAAATGGCCCACTCTAACCAGGATGGTGCACATTCCAGCTGGTCATGTTAGAGACCCTGAAAATCATCATGCTCCTAGAACATACTTTCAGGCAAAGGTCTTCACTCAGTAGGTCAGTTCCTTTTCTTGTATGTTAACAATGCTTCCATCACGTGAACGGTTCGATGGTCATGAGAGAGACTGGTAGGCTTTTTGTGACCAAATCTCCCACCCTCTGCTTTGATACAGGACTGACAACTATCTTACTCAACCTGTTATTCCCACCTTTTGTCTTATCACAGAGTCTGCTTTTTGCCCTCTCCTGTAAATAAAGATGAACTTTTCAATTAGTTTGAGATCACTAAAGAAGGAAATGGAAGGGAACTAATATATGTTTTATACTCATTATGAACCAGATAGTAGGAACGCTACTTTAAGCGTATGGCTTTATTCAATTCTCAAAAACATCCTTGTGAGAGAGACTATCATTCTATTTTACAGATGCAGAAACTAAGGGTCAGAAATGGTAAGCAACCAGTCAAAGGTCAAGGAGATTCTAAGCTGCAAGGCCAAAATTCAAAACCCATCTGGTTTGATTCTAAAATCTATTTTTGTCAAACAGAATGAGGATCTAGATTAAGGAAGCTGGGTACCAGCATACGGACACGCAGCGCAGGCCCGAGAGAGCCAGGCAAGATGGGGCTCTCAGAGAGAAAGAAGACCTCTGCAGGCGGCTCGAGGCTGACCCTGGGCCCTGCGACGTGGGCTCAAGTGGCCAGGGCCGCGCTGCTGAAGCGGAGACTGCCAGTTTCCCATTGCTGGAAGCCAGGGTTGCGTGCTGTTTTGTTCTTTGCGCAGCACTTTCGTGTGCATTATCTCATTTGTTTCTCACTGCAGTTCTGCAAAACTGAGGGAGATGGTGTTGCTAATGTAAGCCTACGTTCGAATAGATTTTTACATAATTTGATATAGTTTGATGATTTTTCAGAAGGAAGGAAATACCAGGCCTGTGGTACAGTCTCCCCATGTTCAAGATTTTTTACAAGTGAGGCTCATAAAAATGAATTTCACTGTTGTGATAGGAGAAGGCAGTGTCGATATAGGGTAGGATCTCTGTCAGCCTCAGAGAAAAAAAAATACTTGAAGCAATGCCCAAAGGACTGTCTATTTTGCCAAGTGTTGGGAGACATGTGCACAATGAACCCACTGCACGAGGCTGTGGGCTGCACACATGCCACTCCCATTCACTTCTGCACACATTCACCCATCTCTAACTGGGCACTAAGCACCTACTAATTGTCTGGCGTTGTGCTAATCTGATAAATCAAATGCTGAGCAAAAATGGGTTCTGTCCCTGCCTCATGGAGCTGGGCCTCTACATTTTGTGCCAATCTGATAGGGATGTACTGATCTCTAACTGTCGTATGAATTATCATTTCCTAGGTTACTAATGATTGAATACCCTTTCCCGTGGGCAGCCATTAAAATGTCTTGTGTGAGGGAATGAAATGAACAGACTCGCATTTCTGTGAGGTCTCTCTGGCTCCAGTACAGAGAACAAACTGAAGGGAACTGTCAGGAGGCCTGTGCAGCAGTCCAACCCCAAGGGGGTGGCAGCCCAGGTTTGGGGCAGAGATGAGGGCGACAGACTGTAAGAGAAATTTAAGAGATAACATTGAAAGCAGTGTTTCCAAATTCCCTGGCACTCCTGAGAATCCTCTAAAATTTCTGAAATCCTAAGTTTTACTTAAAATACTCCCAGCATTCTTTACACTCTTTAATCATTATTAAGGTTATCTGAAAATTTGTTTGATGTATAAGAATACTTAAGAAAGACCAGAAATATAAAGTTTAATGTCTTTACAAAGAACTTTAGCTAACAGCGATATTCAAACACTGGGAAAATGCCAGCAAATGGTATTAAGACAGCATTCCAGTACTGTAGTGTCCTATCCAGATGAATGGCACGACACAGAACACATGTTAAAATTGCCCATTTAAGGAATTAATTTGTTTGAACAATTTTTATTTCTTGAAACATCACTCGTAGGAGCTGTATAAAGCATACTGTCTATATGAACTTTAAAAAATACATTTTTTATACACATACTATTAGAAGCAGATAGGGCATGACGCCTGCCCACTTACATACATGGCAACAGCTACCAGGGGAACAGGTTAGTCTGTGATCATTTGGGTTCCAAGAAATGTTCTCCTTAACCTTTTACTCTCCTTTACAGCTTCTCCTGCTCTTGCTTTGAACTTGAAGTCAGTGGCTCCCTTTCCACCAGTAATGTCTCTATATTACTGAAATTTTCATTTTCAAAGGAGATTTATAATACTTGTTTTCCATTCTTCCAACTTCTTGATTGATTCTTCTCAGAATTGGGGATTCAGAAAACTGCAAATTCCCTGAAACACGCCGTAAAGAGTTCCGGTAGGGACAGGGCTGACAGTAGACTGGCACGCCGGCACAATCTGCTGGAGAGGCGGCTGACAAACCTAGCGCCCGTTTTTATCAGCACTCTCTCCAAATTGTTTAGTGTTCCTAAGACTGGCCATCACGGAGCAGCTCAACAAGCAGCACAATCAGATAAATAACTCTTGTCCAAAATGAGAAAGATTTTCAAACATTGCTCTGACTCCTTTGGAAAAAGTAACACATCTTTTTAAAGAGCAGGGAACAGGCTGAAATGTAAGACTTTCCAAAATCCAGGGTTTTTTTTCCATGGGACCATCCAACCCTGGACTTGGAATGGAGACAAGATGGGTCAGCTAGAGAGCTGATGCGACTCGCAGAGGCTAGTTTTCTTTTAGATATGTTACAAGTTATTCTTTGATTTATACTGTCCTCAGTCATCAGCTACTTCTCCAGATCAGGAGGCTGACAACTGGAATAGCGTGGCGAAGTGTGTCGTCCTCAGAGTGTGCATGATGTAAAAGACAGGGTCAAGACAAAAAAAAATGCAGAAGACAGCCTGAAATAAAAAATAAAAATGATCTATCTCATGACAATAAAGTCCATAGCTCACGAAGTAATCTCAATCCTTTTCCTTCAGTTCTGACTCCAAAAAGGTTTTCCCCAAGATGCCTTAGTGATTCAGAACAGAGATGAAGGCAGAGCTTGGACATTCTCTCCACTGGCTTATACCAGTGGCCACTGGCAAAGTCTCTACTAGCAGAGGTTTCTCTAAATGCTGGTTCAGAATTGTGACATGTAAACTGTCTAGCAATGTGTGGTGGGTAGTGGTGCTGAGATCTATACCTGAGCTGGAAAGACACTTGGCTATGTTTCATCCATTCACTAAGTAATTATTAAGTATCCTCTGGGCACCTGGCATGGTCGCTTTTGTTTTGGTGCATTTGTCACAGCTTTGTCCACGGGGAAATATTGTACAGGAATAAGAAAACTGAGAGGAAAATGGACACTGCAGAGAGCAGAGGAATACAATGTGCTGGAAGAATCTAAAAGACCAACAGCTATTTATAGATTTTGAAATAAATGGCCTCCCTTTGATTGGAAGAGGCATTTCTGAAAGAACTTTTAAAAAATAGGACAAGAGAATGGTGGTGAAGTGGGAAAAATGATTTCACCACTGTCTGGTATAAGTTTTTCTTAGGAAAAAAAAATCAATATTACCACATTATCAAATGTATCAAAAAAATAGTTATTTGAAGAAGTGGCAGAGGGGCGGGGGATGCTAGAGATAAAATCAAGGAACTGATTGAAAATGGGAGAAGAAATCTTTGCCTTGCTGCTGGTTTTTTAGTGTTGAAGCTTACTTTGTAAAGGCATTGGTGGCTAAAGAAATTGGATAGCATGTTATTGTATTCTCAGAAGACATTATATGCTAGGAAGACCAGAAAATACATGCACAATTTTATGCATTTTAAGTATAAATTATTTTGACTCCAGTTCATATTCAGTTTGAGGAAATCAGTACAATTAAATAAGGATACAGAGTATTAGAGATGGGCAATGAGGAGGATTGGGAGCAGGGTCCAAACTCACTGACTACATGGCTGAGGGTATAAAGCTGATTATGGAAATCTGCCAATAATCTAGGAAAGTCAAAGTCAATAGGAGTATTTTAGAGCAGTGATTGGTTCTTAGTCTTGACTGCCCATTAAATCATCCTAAGAGGTTTTTGTTTTGTTTTAATCTTTGAAGTGTGGTTCTCATCAATTCTCATTTGATTGGTCTGGGATGTGGCCTGCCATTAAGATTTTTAAAAGCTCCCCAGATAATTCTGATATCGAGACAACGCTGAGAACCACTGATTTGAGAGGGTGGTCAGGGCAGTGAATTAGAAGCACCTCTGTCCCTTCATGATCTCTTGTTAACCTAGGAAATCAAGGCTCAAGACTTGGCCCCTGGGCCCGAGTCAAGCCAGACCGGGAAGACTTGCTGTACTCTGGGCCCCGTCTCCTCCTTTGCTTACTTTACATTTAAACCTGTGCCTCTATCCTTGTTCACAAGTATTTCCCCTTCATCTGGGTGATCAAGTGCTCAGCACGATCCGAGCAGCTGGGGGTGCAACTCCACAGTTACACACACAGCTTTTCTTCTTTTCCTTTTCTTTTCAGTCTTTGTTTTGTTTTGCTTAGTAGTTCTACCTTGATTCAAAAATACTGTGAATCTTACGCTGCCATAAAATAAACAGAACTCTGACTTCTGCTTCCCAATCTACATGGCTGGCTTTGTGTAAGGTCGTGTTTCACACACTAAAAGTTTTCGTGGAAAACCACTGATACCCCCTGCTGGATGCTTCCCTGTGACCCACTAATGCCCCCCAACTGCTATGCTCACACTTGACACCCAGGCAGCCCTGGAACTGAACCATGTGGCAGCTGCAGAGCCGTGAAGTTTCAGCACAGGCTTTGAGGCAGAGCTCCCAGGAGATGGCCTGCCTCCTCGATTTTGCCCTGCTCAGGCCAGGAGGATGCAATGCCTGGAGCCGTCAGGAGGCATGGCTGCCAACTGGACCACTCCTTGCACATCCAGTATACCTGCAATTGGACCATGTCCACATTAAGAGTCAAGGGTCAACCTGTACTGAAGCAGAGCACAGAGCAGCAGCCACACGGAAAAGCATGGTCGTCATTCTTTTACTGTGAATTTAAACCTCCTGCCATCCCCTGCACCTTGAACCTGGCCAGGCCTCAGCAGAGAGGGGCATCACCGAGAACAAGAAGAGGTGCGGTCTTCTGAGTTCCACATTAGCCACCCCCCGGCAACTGCCTTTTCCTCCTCCCCTTCTCCTGCCAATTGTCACTGTCCGCTGTCAGGCTGTGTGCAGCACAGGGGCAGGAAGGAGGCTGCATGCCCTCAGAGAGGCGGGCAGAACAAGTGTGTCTGCTTTCTGATCCCGAGACAGTGAAACCAAACCTCTAGGGACGCGCCGGTCATGCTCATGGTTGGCGGTGTCTCCTTGGCTGGACCTGTAGCGCTCACCAGTCATTAGAGCTTTTTAAAAAATTGTTGTTCTATTACAGTTGTCCCATTTTTTCCCTGTTGCTCTCCCCTGCCCCCCACCCCTCACCGCTACTCCCACAGTCAATCCCCACCCTGTTGTCCATGTCCCTGGGTCATTTATACTAGTTCCTTGACTAGACCCTTCCCTTTCTTTCTCCCCTTCCCCCCCACTCCCCTCTGGTCACTTTCGATCTGTTTCTTGTTTCCATGCCTCTGGTTCTATTTTGCTCATTTGTCTGTTTTGTTCATTAGGTTCCTGTATTAGGTGACATCATATGGTATTTGTCTCTCACCACCTGGCTTATTTCACTAAGCATAATACTCTCCAGTTCCATCCATGCTGTCGCAAAAGGTAGGAGTGCCTTCTTTCTTTCTGCTGAGTAGTATTCCATTAGGTAGATGTACCACAAAGCCCACCACTTCGGTGCTGAGCTGGCCTGGTGGGTGAGCCCACTGGAGCTCCCTGTTTGGGGTCTTTAAAGGCTCAATAGTGTGTAGCCCACCTCTCTGCTCTCGCCATGGGAGCAGCCATGAGGATAAGGATCAGATTCAACATCAGCTACTGCTAGAGCTCCAGAAGCCCCCGGGCATCACAAGCCCAGGGCACCCCCCACCAAAGACAAGATGACACATATTGAAGGAAACAAATCCCTTTGAACATGAACTTGGGTTGGTTGTGAGAAAGTTACTAACTAGCTATCTAGAACAGTGGTTATCAAAGTTCCCAGGTCACTTGGGGTCTTGTTAAAAATGCAGAGTCCCAGATTCCACTCCAGACCTGTTAAATCACAATTTCTGTGCACAAAGGAGCCTTCAAGGTGATTCTGAGAGTCCCTGCTTCTGGGTACTGTATCAGAATGATTATGAACAGAGAAGAGGAGATCCAACTAACTGGCTGATGAACCCATGAGCAAATTACCTAAGCTTACTGGGACCCTGCGTCTGGGTTACAATCAGCCATCTGTGCTGTCTCCTGATAAGTGCAGCAATCCAGATGTACTTTTCCACGCTGCAGCCTTCAAAGCCAAAGCACACACTGACTATTTTCTTGGTAACCAGGGGTTTTAGAGGAACTTCCTTTTGCTCCTGCATAAATTTTCCCTATCTAGGTAGCTTGTAGGCTAGTGACCAAAGGTCACACAGACCCAAATCTAAACTTGGATTAGCATCAAGACCCAACCCAGCACTTTATTCTACTTTTATTCTACCTATTACAGATAACAATTACCAAAGGATTGTATTTACAATACTTCGTGTCATTTTTTTAATTTCCTTATTTATCTGGCGATTCAACTCCCCTGAAGTTGGATCCATCACTCAAGTCCATCTGTAACCTTCACCTTTAGCAATGAGTACAGCATAGCTGCTGTTCCATGCCTCAGGGGACTGATGGCCACCGAGGAATCAAAGGGTCTTCACCCCTTGCCCTTTCATCCTTTCTCTTCCCAGACCACATTTCTGTGAGCCATGGCTGGTCTAGCAAACCCCACTTCTGATACCAGCTAAAAGGGTTCTGGAACTCAGTTCCAATGGCGGGAGTGGGAGGTCCCTCCACACCACCAAGCAATTCTACAACATCAGCTGGGCATCCTATAAGGGATTCAGTTCAATTCTGATACTATCATCCTATAGAAAGCAACAGATCACACAGGTTAAAGACTCAGTCCTGCAAGACTGACCCCCCAGCCCCGCTCCCTGCCCCCCCACACACACACACCGACACTAGTTGCAGGCCCAGGTTGTTGTTACCCGTGCTCCTGGCTGACTGGCTATGGATGGAAGGTTCCAATCACCCCCTCCTGGGGTTCAATTATTTTGCTAGAATAGCTCGCAAAACTCAAAGAAGCATTTAGCTTACTAGGTCACTGATTATTATAAAAGGATATGACTCAGGAACAGCCAGATGGAGGAGATGTACAGGGGAAGGCAAGGGGAAAGGACTCGAAGCTTCCATGCTCTCTGAACACGCCACTCTCCCTGAATCTCCAAGTGTTCACCAACCCTAAAGCTCTCTAAACTGAGTTTCTTTGGGTTTTCAAGGAGGTTTCATTACATAGGCATGATTGATTAAATAATTGGCCATCGGTGGTTGATTCAACCTCCAGCTCTTTCCCTCTCCCCGGAATGTAGGGTGTTGGTGAAATTGACAGTCCCTAAGCTCAGGTGCATCCCAAAAGTCACCTCATTAATATAACAAAGACACCCTCATTGTTCTCATTACTTATGGAATTCCAAGGGGTTTAAGAGCTCTGTACCAAGAATAATGGAAGGACATCAAATATATATCTCTTATTACGAATTACAATATCATACTTCACCTGAGAGCACATGCTGCATTATTTGGTTCCATTACTCCTTTGTGGAGATGTTTTCACCTGCTGGGGAGCTTATCCTCTTTTTAGGGTAGACAGTGTATTCCTTACAGCCCTAGGGAAAAGGGTAGGAATTTGGTAGGAATACAGTGTCTACAGAGTTGAAGGAAAGTAAATAAATAGCAGGCGCAGCAGTGCAATGAGCCTCAACAACCACTGGGGGGCAGTGGAGGACCAGGCTGTGAGCATGGCTGGGGCCTCATGACAGAAACCCAGGTGGGGATTCAGGTACCAGTGGCCCCCTTACAGGGAGGATGACCAGGGAGAGACTCTCCAGCAAGGTTTGGAGGAGGGGTAAAAACCAAGAGAGAACATGACCCAGAGACAGGCCCTTCTAAACTTCCCACACTTGTAGGTAATGTCTTCTAACCCTCCTTAACTGTCTGGGACTTCCTCTGGGGTGCTCAGTAATCTGGGGGGAGGCTCTACCAAATGAACATGTCCCCTTTGTGCCAAGCACTGCACAGATGCAGTGGGGTCCTGTCCTTGAAGGCAGCCCACTTAACCCTGGCCCAGACCCCTACCAGAGTCATGGGGAAGGACTGCACTGTCTAATGACTCAGGATGCCAAGGAAAAAACCCTAGAACAGAGGAATCCACGCATCAACCAAGCTTTGTTCTGAAAGCTGCTGCTAAAAAACACCAGCACCGACAGTTTCCAGGAGACATGCCAGACCAGCTTTATCCCAACTGGCGGGCCCAGCATAGCTGTCCTGTCCCACTGCCCGGCCTGCTCCCTGCTCTGAGCTGACAGACTGCCTCCTCCCATCAGTGACGTGGCAAGTTGCCCCACGGGGCACACCCACACACAGCCTCAGAGAACCTTCTAGGCTGGGGGGAGAGGAAAACAGGGTTCATGGGCAGAGGGAGGCTGAATCACAGAATATGTTTTAGTATCTTTCAGTAATTCTACCTCTTTCAGGCCTCGACCTTGGCAGGAGGGCTACTTCTGAGTGTTCCCAATGAGGGCTTCTGAGTTCAGGACCCACCAGTGGAGCAGCTCTGGTTACAGGGTCAAATAAGGTTGGTGGGGCTGCCACACACAATAGACTGGCCAGACAGCTGGACCCCTCCTCTGGTGCTTGTAAGGACGTGCTGGGAAACGACCCCCTGCATGACAGACACAGTTACTTGTGATTTATGGCTGTGCGCCCTCCGCCACCTGCAGAAGGAGCTTTCCAAAGGCCTCCATGGCGGAGGATGCCGGTGGTCCCATTCTGGGCGCTGCCTGTCCTGGCCCTGAGAGAGCACTGCTGGCCACATGGAGGACAGAAAGCCCCAAGCTGAGCCTGGCCCTGCACCTCTGCTTCCTTCCCCATGGGCCTGGCCATTTGCCCCTCCTGCCTGCAGCATAGCCTAGAACACAGTGTCAGCCCCCAGCCTTGCAGAGGGGGAGGCCTCACTGCCAGGCCCCATCTCGCCCCCGGGCCACTAGGTGCTCCTTTGGCCCTGACTGCACTTGCTCTTCCTCACATACGACTAATGCTTAGTGTCACCTCCTCTTCTCCAAGGTATGAGTTCCTGGAGTAACGGGCAATAGTTCCTGTTCTTTGTCAAATT
Source organism: Furipterus horrens (assembly GCF_987537825.1). Classification (NCBI taxonomy): domain Eukaryota; kingdom Metazoa; phylum Chordata; class Mammalia; order Chiroptera; family Furipteridae; genus Furipterus; species Furipterus horrens. The sequence goes on from NW_028327180.1 coordinate 76,836,561, forward strand.
AACGGTTGTTTATTGGGCAAGCACCATGCGCTAGGCTCTGAGCTGGTCGCTAGGGAACAGGAGAGCCATGGTCTGACTCTCACGGCACTAACAGACTAGCAGATAAACAGACAAATGAACAGAAAGGTATGGATTGTAATAAATGTTGTACAGTCCACCAGAAGCACAGCTGTGGGGTTGGGAGGGTGTAGAAGCTAGTTTCCACCCATGGAGAGGAAGTGAGTGAGGCCCTGTACAAATGGCTACGCTCTAGTTACATGCAAAACAGAATCTAAGAGATCTAGTCAAACTATTCAAATAGATTTACTTCTGCTCAGTTCAGAACAGAGGGCTTCTTTCAACAGACCTGTCAGTAACTTTTCTACCCTTCTTAAGATAGTCTTCAGGGCCATTTTACAAGTTATACAAGAGATTTAGCTTCATTATCTTACAATCAATTTGCAGGGGAGCAGCAGGAGTAGCATAATTTAACTTTACCATAGATTTTCACTCTTAATAACCTTTGCCTATTTTCCAAAATTTAAATCCATCCTCTAAAGACAAAGATTAGGCATCGTTAAGGAGATATCAAGAGAACGCACCATAAGCTTGGGAAGTAATTTTGAAGCTGGAGTTGGCCAAACATTTTAAGCAAAGCATTTTTATAGTAACTATCAAATCTGCCAAGAGACTACTTTGAAGAACAGCACTCATTTTGTCATGTCATTAATTCTGTATGTTAAGTTTCCAGGCTCTTGGTCTACAACTGCCAGTGGTCCTCTGGGATGACAGGCTGGGGGACAGGAAGCTTCTAAAGGCTCCTTGGGTCTTCGCCACTTTCCTGGGCAAAAGCAGCCACTGCTGGGTGAGCCAGGCTTTGACATGTTGCTGTTGAGAACTATTATCCCCTCCTGGCCCATTTGAGGACTCAGTCAGGCAAGTTGGGGGGCAATCAGACAAATGCCAGAGAAGGTTATTGTTGACAGTTGTCTATTTGGGGCTAGTTCAAGAACCTCCAGGCAATCCTCCCTTTGGTTACCATGATACTTTCAGATTAAGATATTGTTTCAATGGTCAACCTAGAATGGATAAATTCCTAAAAACATACAACCTTCCCAGACTGAATGAATAGAAAATCTGAACAGACTAATTGCCAGTAAGGAGATTAATTCATTAATCAAAAATTTCCCGAGAAACAAAAGTCCAGTATCACAAAGATTCACTGGTGATTTATACCAAATATTCAGAAATGAATGAATACCAATCCTTCTCAACCTCTTCCAAAAAAAATAAAAATAAAGAGGAGAAAACACATTCAAACTAATTTTATGAGCCAGCATTGCCCCAATACCAAAACCAGACAAGCACCCTACAAGCAAAGAAAATTACAGGTCAATATTCCTGATGAACAAAGATATAAAAAATCCTCAAGAAAATATTAGCAAACAAAATTCAACAATATATTAAAAGAATCACATACCATAATCAAATAGAATTTATTCCAGGGATGCAAAGATGGTTCAGCATTCATAAATCAATCAATGTGATACACTGCATTAACAAACAGAAGGATAAAAATCATCAACAAAATGAAAAGGTAACCTACTTAAGAGGAGAAAATATTTGCTAGTCATATATTTGATAAGGGGCTAATATCCAAAATACATAAAGAACTAATATAAGCCAATAGCAAAAAACAATCCAATCAAAATTGGGCAGAGAATCTGAACAGACATTTTTCCAAAGAAGACATAAAAATAGCTAAACAGGTACATGAAAACATAGTGAACATCACTAATTATCAGGGAGATGCAAATCAAAACCACAATGAGATATCACTTCACAACTGTTAGAGACTGGCTATCATCAAAAGGACAAGAAATAACAAGTGTGGTTGAAGATATGGAGAAAAGGGAACCCCTGGGCACTGTTAGTGGGAATAAAAATTGGTACAGCCATGGTGGGAAAGAGTATGGAGATCCCTCAAAAAAGTAAAAATAGGACTACCATATGATCCAGCAATTCCACTTCTGGGTATCAATCCAATAAAAACAAAAACACTAACTCAAAACGACATACGCTCCCCCACACCCCATGATCATTGCAGCACTATGTACAATAGCCAAGACATGGAAACAACTTAAGTTTCCATTAATAGATGGATGGATAAAGAAAATATGGCATATACATGCAATGGAATATTATTCAGCCATAAAAAGAAGGAAATCCTGCCATTGTGACAATGTGGATAGGCTTTTAGGACATTATGCTAAGTGAGATAAGTCAGATAAAGGTAAATCCCGTATGATGTCAGTAATATGTGAAATCTAAAAATATTTTTAAGAAAGCAAAAAAATCCCAGGTTCGCAGATACAAAGAACAGGTAGTTGCCAGAGGTGGGGGTGGGGAGTGGACAAAATGAATGAAGAGAGTCAAAAGGCAAACACTTACAGTTATAAAATAAGTAAGTCATGGGGATCTAATGTACAGAATGGAACCTGTAGTTAATGACACTGCATTGCGTATTTGAAAGTTGCTAAGAGAATGAATTTTAAAAATTCTCATCCCAAGAAAAACAATTCTGTAACTATAAATGGTGACAGATGTTAACTTGACTTATTGTGGTGACCATTTCACAACACAGTTGACCCTTGAACAGCACAGGTTTGAACTACAGGAGTCCACTTACACGCAGATATTTTTCATCTTGTAAACAGACAACGTAAACTTAAAGTATCAATAGGTACATGCAGTACTATGTGATATACAGTACTGTTTTTTCTTCCTTGTTGTTTTCTTAATAGTTTCTTTTCTCTAGTTTTCTTTTTTTGGCGGGGGGAATCATTTCTTTGTATTTACATTCTTCTGTGAAGAAGAAATGCTGATTCAGTGAGTCAGTGTATGAGAAAAGACCCTCTTAAACGACACCATCACTTATAAACACTGTTTTTCCCAAGTCTGGATTTCCTGGAAGTCACATCACTCACAATTAAGCCTGTCTTCCATTTCTGCCATTTGAAGGCTGGTCTACTTATAACCTGAACCGGGGAATATGGACAGAACCCACCACAACTGATCCAAAACACTGAGTGTTTTATTTCAAACTCTGATTCCTGTCCTGTGATAAGAAAATTCTGCTACTTTGCTCCTGACAGTCCCCGCTATGGGAAAGATTGGTGTCAGATGTTCTCTGAAACAAAGTGTCTTTCATCTAGACCCAGAAGGTAGATAAAAAACTTAAAAAAGAGTAAGTGGGTCCAGGGCTGTGCGCGGCAGCCACCCGACTGGGCCTAGTCATTAGCTGTGGTTATGGAGGATGAGACTGTTGGCAAGCAAGAGAGAGGAGAAAAAAGGTAGTTCTTCCTACAGCATGATGGGGATGGAGGACCTCACCGCTCCTGGCCACCTCATCACCCATACTTCACCCCAGGAATCACATTTGCCATCAGGGTAGCTGAGGCTTATGGGCCTCTCCTTGTAGCTCTTCATAGTTTTCCCAGGGTTTCAGCTGGGGGCCAGGGATCATCACCGTCTTAAGGATGGGCTGTTTAGGGGGTGCCCATGGGGGGATGACCTTGCCATGCATTCTCCAGCTCCCATAGGGGTTTGTCAGGTGCTTTTCAAAAACAACATACTCCAGGACATCCTTGGGCACATCTTCTTGTCCGTACATCTGTCAAACCGGTCATAGATGGCCAAAGTCTGACGGGTATGCATGCGGACGGTGATCTGGCCATACATGTTGCCTTGGTTCAGCATACTTATACAGCGAACCTGAACCACTTGGGGTGGCTCTAAGGATTCTACGAAGCTCCAGCGAACAGTCTTATATTGGATGTCCCAGACCATGTCCGGAAAACAGTTTTCAGTTGTCAAGGTATGAAGTCGGTCATGGTCTGAGCTGTTCAGACAAAGGTGAATTTCAATGAAGATATCCTTAGCTTTTTCAGGAAAGTCCTTTATTTTAAAATTAGCATCACATTCTCTTATCTTCTGTATTGACAATTGTGATGCCAAATTCTTCTTCAATTGCTCAGTTTTCTGTGCCAGTCCTTCCTTTGAAAGAGGTGACACACGAGCATCACCCTCTGGAGGAACATAGGGGTCCAAGATACCAGCTGTACAGGCCAGATGTATGGGACGCTCTCAACGTTCTGGAGGGATGACCACTCCTGCTTTCCGGGCTTGTTGTATATACTCCTTTTCTGATTCGTATTTGGGTTCATAAGCAGGAGGTCTGAAACGTTTTTTAGTTCTCACTGGAACTACAGCTATGGACTGAGTCACCACTACTGGCTGCCAAGACCACCATCCTAAAGCCCTGGATAAGCAAAACAAACCCCGCGGCATGGGGCAGCCATTTTGTTCACTCCTCTAGTTTTCTTTATTGTAAGAGTACAGTATTGTAACACATATAACATACAAAATGTGTGTTTATTGATGTTTATATTATTGGTAAGGCTTCTGATCAACAGTAGGCTACAGTAGTTAAGTTTTGAGGGAGTCAAAAGTTATATGTAAGTATTTGACTGCCTAGAAGTTCAGTGCCCCTGACCCCCTGCCCTGTTTAAGAGTCAATGTACATACAAACATCAAAGCATTATGTTGCGCCCCTGAAAGTAATAAATGTTGTATGTCAGTAATACCTCAATAGGATAAAAATAAAAATAAATAAAATAAGAACTTCATGTTTTAAAAATTAATCAATTAACTAACTAGACATTAGTGGTAAATACCAAGAAAGATGTATTAAAGATAAAAATTAAGGAAATAGAAGCATTTTAGAATTTTAGTTAGACTAAGACTTTCTTGGGGAATTCACAAGAGAGAATTACATTAAAAACAAAATTTGAAAAATAAGTGATTTAAAGGAATGGTTTTAGAACTGTAATCATTTGATCTATACAGGGGAAAACTAACATATAATGTCATAAAAGCCCCAATGGTTTCTTTCTTTTATAAAATGTCTCTTAGCAAAGTAATACATGTATTTAGTTTCAAAAGGCAAAAAATAACAATAATAATAACAATGTTGTCTCACGAAGCCCCTGTTAAAACAGGAATACATACATTACCTGGCAAGTAGAACGCATTAACCAACGCCAGCTACTAACAGTTATGCAGGAAGGAGATCACGTTCTCACCAGGAAGCTGCTTCACGATGATGGAAACAGACGCCAAGAGTGAAGGTTAGGAGGGAGGCAGCAAAGGTCTAGCAGAGGGTCTGCCTAGCAAGGCGTTCCTGGGGGCAGAGAGGGAACAATGAGACTCCTTAGGTGAGAGTCCCAGGAAAGGAGGCCTCTGGCAAATTACATTCTCCTCACTTAGCAAGGTGTGGCTTTGACCCATTCACACCATCGCTGTTTCCCCCCTACCAACCTACCTGGGGAGGATGGAAGTACCAGGTGGGGATTAGGTTTGAAAAAATGCTACTTCCTATTCTTTTCTAAGACAAACACAACCTAATTAATCTCAAGAGGATGAGGCCAACCTGTTCTTTGAAACTGCAGTGTAGTGTTGCTAGAATCCTCTCTTTTATTCAAGTGGGAGTTGCATAAAGCCAAAGGGAAAACTTCTTTGTGTCTTTTCAACTTTGTCTTGTGATTTCTGGCAGTGCTGTCTCCTCAAACAAGCTGCCTTCTGTGACAATGACCCTGCAGAGGTCAACAAACCAAGTTCCTGGAGAGATGAGATGGAGAAAGTCAGTCTGGGCATGGCATTTGGAACTCCCTTTGCCAATACTGTCAAGCTTTTTGAACGCCCTTATTTTCAATAAAAATTTCCTCTCCTCATGTTGTGCATAATTCCAACCACATTTTTCATCAAATATTTCCTCTCAGAATCCAATCTCACCGCATTCAAGAGCGTGCTTCACAGTTGTATAGTCGTGGAATAATAGCAGCCAACCCAGAGACTGAAATAAAATGAGGTAATGTTTCCAGAAGCCTGGAATCCAGGAGTCTGGTCTCTGTGGCTACCATGGTATAGGACCTTTGACATTTGGTATAACCATTTCTGGCTCACTTTTCTCAAAGGCAAAATAATAATAACAATAATTCAGGGGGTGGCATTTTGTTTTCATGATTATAAAACCTTATTCAATCACAGATGGAAACTAGGAGGGTGCAGACGATTGTTGGTGAGGCTTCCTCATAGCTCCTCTGGATGCAGCCCACTCCAGTTCCGCATGTAATAAGACCAGGCCCTTAAAAATTCATACTGAATCTCATAGTCTCTGTAAATGTACAAATTCCAGGCTGGTACAGAGTAATTTCTGTGAAGTGACTGGGCCTTTCTCATAATTTATGTTCTCTTTTTACTCTGCGGGGGCTGAATGCAGAAGCCTGCAGGAGTATGAGTTTGATGAAGTCACCACAGCTTCTGGCCTCTGTAGGTGGCTCTTTGCTGCTCGTGGCTGGGCTGGGGCTTCCAGACCCCACTGGGCAGAAAGACTGAAGGAGGAAGTTCTCAGTGTGTGCACCAGAAACAGTGTGATAGCCCTATAACCCTATAACCAGACAAGGGCAAGAATGATCCTACCTTCCCCTAACCAGAGCAAGGGACACCCTGGGCCTGAGCAGGCTCTTGGAAAATTCAAAGGCTGATCCCTATGGTCAATATAACGGGTCTCAAGAATGCTGACAAGTTTCCTGGAGACGTATGTGTGTGTGTGTGTATTGGGGAGGTAGGGATGAAGGGTCCACCACTGCTGAGAATCTATGGTCCTTTTGGGAATAGGTTGCTTGCATCTGTGATGTGATGAGGCATATGTCCCAGAAGAGTTGAGTCAACAGTCCCCTCCTGGGGAGCACCGGGTTAGTACTTTGACTCCCAGACATTTCAGGGGAAAGGTCTCTCCTCGCTGTGAAGAGAGCCTCTCTAGGTAGTTTGTCTCACTATCAAGACATTGTTCTTCTATCTCCAGTTCTGGCCCCAGAAGAATAATCCTCATTGGATCACAATCCTATTAAAGTCACCAAAGAACACTGAGCACCTACCCTATGTCTACATCAGAAACTGAGGACAGTGGTGAACGTGGTGGTGGTTCTGACTTCAAGGAACTGAGAAAACAGCAGCAGCCCCAGAAAACAATAGCTTCCCAAATGTTAGCCACATACCAAGCTCTGTCCTAAGCCCTTAGCATTTAATCCTCACCATGGATGTAGTACTATTATGCCTATTTTATCGATGAGAAAACTGAGTCACAGAAAGATCAGTGGACTTACCAGCGAGTCAGGTGCAGAGCCAGGACTCTAGAGCTGATACTTAAACTATTGTAGTTTGCTACATTAGACTATTTGCTACATTACACTACATGTAATAAAGCATATATATAATGTGCTGTATAAAGCAAATATAATGTGTCAAGTGCTGTGGTGTTAGGTACAGAGGCTGTGAGAGCAGAGAGAAGCATGTGTGGGAAGATAAGGCTGCCAGACACTACTTCTCGGAGGGGCTGAGGTTTAAGCGGAGACCTAACGTACAATTGCTTATTACCCAAGTTGAATGGGAGTGTGGGTTCCAGGCAGAGAGAAGAACAAATGCAGAAGTCTCGTGGTGAGGACAGCATGGTGTGTTTATACTAAAAGAATAGAAGTAGTTGCGTGTGGCTGAATCATAGATTTCACAGGAGGAAAGTTAAGCTATTTGAGGTTGCAGAGGTTCATTCATCCATTCAACAACCATTTATTTGGCAGCTACTATTGTCAGGCAAGACAACATTAATACAAATAAAGTGATGGCTTCGTGGAGTGTATTGTCTATAGAATGAAATGATACTTCCTTATCTCACCAATTAAGAAAAACCTAAACTGGATAAGTAGGCAGAAAGGTGAGGAGCATGTTCTTTCAACGTCAGCTGGGACATTGTTAACAGAGTCACTCAAAGATTATTTATCTCGAGTAATGTGCCCGTGTTTGATTTTGCTATTTCCTACTAGTTATGAAATCACTAACTAATAGTTAAATGCACCAAACATAGGTATCTATCTGGTGAAAAGATAGCTTCAAAGTTTATAGTCTTAATGGCCTATAGGATGTTAACAGGTTTTACCTCTATCCCAGTGTATTAGTTTTCTATTGTTGCCATAACAAATAATAACAAACTTATGGCTTAAGACAATGCCAATTTATTATCTCACAGTTTTGGTGTCAGAAGTTCAGTACAGGTGTCACCAGACTAAATCAAGTTGTAGGCAGACTGTTTTCCTTTCTGCTCAGTCCTTGCAGGCGGAGGACAGAGGTCTCTGTGTTTTTCTAACTGTAAGGTGAGGGTCACTCCCAGCTTGTACAGGACACCAGGTCTCTCAGCTCGGGGACCCCTCCTCTACCTCCAAAGCCAACAACAGCATGTCCTCACATGGCATCATTCTGACCTACCCTCTGCCTTCTCTTCCATTTTTAACGTCTCATGTGATTAAATTCAGCCCACTCAGATAATCCAAGATCCCCCCATTTCAAGATCCTTAACCTAAATTGCATCTTCAAAATCTTTTCTGCCATGTAAGCTAACATTTTCAAAGGTTCTGGGGGTTAGAGTGTTGACATCTTTGGAGAATCATTTTTCAGCCTACCCCATTATAGTAAGTACCATTACTTAAATACCTTTTTGGGGGGTGGGGCATAAACTATATAAACCCTGTTCCACCAAAGGCAACTTTAACTAGCTTTACCACCTTACTGGTTCCCTTACTGCTGTCAGTAAATCTGACATTCATTTTATATTTTGAATGTTTTTAACTTCCTGAAAATTGTAGTAATTATAATGGTCAGTTTTGAGGACACGTGGACTAAGCCACCAGTGGCAACTCCAGGGTGCAGTGTGGGACGTGCCCCTCATGGGCTGTCCAGCCTAGCATGCTGTTCTGGCTCTGGGACCGGTCCCAAACAGTAAGAAACTCCCTTCCCCTCCGCTCTCCTCCCCTCCCCTCCCCTCTCCTCTCTTCTCTTCTCTCTCTCTCAGATCTGTTTTTCTTTTTATTTCTGGTCCTTGACCGGCCTTAGTTGCGGCTCTGACTTGAGCATGATCAGCCACTCCATTCAACACTGGTGGCTGCAATGACTGGGACTCGTTTTACAGTCGGGTCACTGGGGTCTCTACTGAGATGGAATCTATTCTCTGTTGAGTGGGGAACACAGAGGACCCAGCGTGTTAGGCTTTTCAGCCATTGGTGAGCTCAAATCAACTAAGAAAATATGTTGTGCTTCCTGGAATTAAGAACCGCCCTTTGAGGTCTGAACCAGTGAATCTTTGTATTTCTGCGTCTGTTCTGGATCTGTACTGAGTGTAGAACTGAAGCTGCAAGTTCTCTGTTTGTGTGTCTGCAATAAAGAAAATTCTCGTGTGAAATGCTTTCCTTCTCCTGCAGGGTATTAATAAATTAATTACAATGTTTGTTAAATGTAATTAATTGGTTAGCAGAGATTTCAAGAACTTACATAAATAATATTCCAAGAATTCCCCCAAAATAAAGAAACTGAATTTCTACTATTTTAAATGGGCTTAAAATTGTAAATAATTTTTAAAAATCCTTTCTTATTGTAAACACTGGCTAAGAGGCATTTTTATAAAGAATCAAAATTCAAATAGTCAAGTTGAATCCTTAAGCAAATCAGACTGATTTAGTAATTTTGGCTTAATAATAGTTACATATAATGTCCTCTGGTTTTATCAGCATGAGTATGATGTATGATTTTTTTTTAAAAATAAGGTCTTGGTAGGCTTTCCATGAACAGACCCAGTTAATCTGAACTCCCAAAACTTTTCACACTAATCTACTGAGTTAATAGCTACTGTTAAACCTACACAATATTTAGAATTGTGGAAAATGTAACAAGTACAGTAAGTAGTCCCTCTCTACATTGTAGTTCACTTATTGTGGCCTCACTGTATCGCGGGATTTTTAAAAATATTATATTTAATTATTTATCGCAGATTTTTAGCTATATCGCAGGATTTTGTGGTACTGTATATGTATGTTGTTAAAGTTACATAGGTTTAAGAGTGTAGAATATGTTTAAGAACATAAGTGGTGTTTATAAAAGTGTGGAAAAGGTTAATAAGGGAGTGGGAAAGGTTAATAAGGGACTGGGAATGGTTTATAAAGCCTTAAAATACTGTACATATAAATACTAAAATAAATGTAAGGTTCCTACTTCAGGCATTTTCACCCATTGTGGGGAAGTCTAGAACATAATACGCGTGATAAGTGAGGGAATACTGTACAACCAAACTGAATTCTGTATCTTTGACAAACCATTTATGTCACCAGCAGTAATGACTGTAGCATGTCAGCTTAAAGATAATTTCCAACACCTGGACTTTAAAATCATAGACTAATATAAAAGTGAGTTAATTAAAATTAATGAATAACTTTTGGATACCTGAAGAAGTTCTAAGTAGACTGGAATAAATAAATCTTGGTTACAGAGTATATTCTTCATATATAGATACATGCACTTTTGTTTTTATTTTCCCACATGACAAAGTGACTGTCTCGTTGAGTCATGGTAAGGATGTGTTCCTTTTTGCCACTTAGAGAAGCTATGAAGAAATGGGGGTCATATTATATATTCTTATGAGCTTCCTGGTCTGTTTAAATGCTTGCATATAATAGATAATTCTCAATTATCTACTTACCTCTCAGTTATCTCTTTAAAATAGAATTTGGTTACTTTAGTTAAAAGTTTTAATGGTTAAGACTATATACTAGGAGTAATGACGATGAAATCCAACTACGTGCAAGATAACAAAACGCCTCTCTCAAAGGAGGAAAAGGGTAGGTTTGACCTAAAGTACCTGGCTGTTTCTGAATGTGAAAAGGAATAATGAAAGGCAAAACTCGGATACAGAAGGCTGTAGAAAGTTTATAGAAATGAAATTTTATTTACCTTCATTTATCATACCTGAAATACTGAATCTGAAAAAATTCAAAGGAGTGTGCTAAGATTTTGGAAAAGTTTGCTCAGTGTTGAGGGGCTTTTACATACGGTATGTTTAAAAAAAAAGGTGGGAGGGGCTGGAAAATCCTTACTGCCAAATCTGTTTCTAATGCTCAACTGGAATTTGGTTTTTCTCTGTGATCTTACAGCATTTGGTCTGCTCTTCCAGGGAGAAGAGAAGGGCACTCCTTCCACTGTGTCATCCGTCCGGTAGCAAGGACTCCATTCTCACTGGTCACTCTCTGTCTGTGTGCTGCTGACTCTGTCACGCCCTTGGCTCCTAAGAAGCTAAGGTTCCGTGGACTGTGTCATCTTCTATGTTTATTTAAAGTACTAGATTGCAACTCTGATTAATGGATAACCGAGCTATTGTTTCTATCTTAATCAAATGGCCCACATTTCATAACTTTTGATTTTGCTTTCCCCAAATTAGACCATAATTTAGAAAAAAAAACAAGTTAGGATTTCCTTTGACCTAAACCTGTTTGCAATGTCCCCAAAGCTCCCATGGGAACTCAAAAAAAGTTATTCTCTAATCTCATTCTAAAAAGGGAAGGCTAGAAATCATGCAGTTTATTCACATAGTTCTTAATTAGCTCCACAGTTGTAAAAGCTGAATGACAAAAACTGCTTTGTCAAATCAAAAAATAGTTTTGTAATCATAAAATGTTATCAACATTAACGTTTCAAAAAGTGGCCCCGTGAAAGAAGGGGTGGGGAGGTGCTAGAGATCTGCCATCGCTCTCATTGTCTTTAACATGTTCTTGCCCAAGGGGGGACATTAATTAAATTCTCAGAAAAAAAGTTATGTATTATATCCCAATAGGGATATTAAATCTCCTCCATTTTTGATAATTATTTACTGTACAAAGTGAACCACAGACACACAGTCTCATCAACAGGTGGTTTCCGCTTTCCTGATATTTTCTCAAAGGCCCACAGGCTAGAATCTGGATCTTCAACCAGGAACAGATTTAGTGTTGAGGAAAGGGCCAGACTGCGTATCAAAACCGACTGATGTTTCAAGGACTAGACTTACAGTTACAGGCTCTGCAGTGTGAGGCCAGCGTCACTTAGCTGTTAGGTTGTGTCGGGCCTGGTCAGGATGCCCAGATGCTTCAGAAGCAATCTCAGGAAAGCAACTTCTGACTCAAATCCCAGTGGAATAAACTTCATTACATAGGACTGAAATAAAATTATTTATTTTGGCATATTGTTTTTCTTTAACGTTCTGTTTCTGACAGGTATGTGAGGAAATCGTTTTTCTTTCTTTTTAATCTATCTCTAATTTAGCACACTATGCTTTGGAGAACTGAAATATGACTCTTTTAATGGTATCTGATTCTTGCTGACAACTCAAAACACAAAAAGTAATAGCTCTACTGAGTTTCTTTACTCTGCACAGTGATATAGTTGTTTGCGTAGGTTCCATAAAATTTGGTTTCCTTTCACCAAGATATACTTTGACGAAACAGCTGTGTAACCAAGGCCATATCTGGAGTGTCATGTTGAAAATTAACCTCATTTAATCAAGTATGACAAGCTCACCTTTTAAAAAAAGTGTACTTAACATGCAGTGTCAATTTCTACACAGCACTCCAGGAAGCCTGGCCTGAGACCTGTTTTGTGGCTTCCAGGGTCTCTCTCTCCTCTCTGTCAGCCTCAGAGGGGGTATGGAAGGGAAGTTCCTGGCATGCCAGTGATCTTAATAACATCTATGGGATCTAAAAGAGAGAATTATTCACCGATATCTATTGCTACTGCATGTGAAGTCTGGAGGAGTTTCCTGGGCCTGGTTTCTAGCCTTAAGATACAACCACAAATAGACAAGCCTTTTTAAAATCCCAGCCTGAGATTCTTTAATGAAATTTCCAGGAGTTAATTCTCTGGAATTTGCTTAATACTCTCTGCTCAAGGTGTTTTATATGATTAATCGATACCTCTTCATCATTGTAAAAAAAATCAGGCTAAAACATAATGGGACCAGTCTTTTTATGATCAAGAATAATCTTTGGGTATTATTTATTATCAAAGTGGGTGGCTTGTTAGGAAAGATCTTTTAAAACTTGGAAATAAGGCAAAGAGGGGGACAGCATCTCTCTTCAATATTATAGTGGAGAATTGTTTCACAGGATTTATTAATTACCTAAAGGACTCTATCTGTATTTGGCTCTGATAGTAAGCGATTCAACCCAGTGACAATACATGTAATGTAGATTTCTCTCAGGTAAAATGCTAACCACCAAGGTTATGCTTTATTGCCCTGTATGATATTCCACTTTTTTATGTCTAACACAGCAGATTTATTTCAGAATGCTTTTTCTGGTAGACTATATAACCCCTGCTCTTCAAAATGCTTTCTGAGCTAGCTTACAGGTTCTCTCATTATAAGTTAATAATATTTGACACACATTCATTCTATATTACAAGAAAGTCATGCTTTTCATTGTTTTACAATTATAATTGGACACAGCTTACCTATCAGGATGAAAAATGGGGAGGAAAGAGCCTTTCTTTCCTTCCCAGTCATGGAGGTACCCCTGCCCTGGCTTCTGGTTTCTGTTGTTTTTTTTTTTCATCCCTGTGTGGTTGCTTCTCACACGCCCCCAGCTGGGGACCTGACGTGCAACCTAGTCATGTGCCCTGACTGGGAATTGAATCAGCAACACTTGGCTCGCCGGCTGGTGCTCAATCCACTGAGCCACAGCAGCCAGGGCTCCCTGGCTTCTGGTTTAATGGCACTTCCACATGTCCTCCTGCCAATGCCCCCCACCCCCACCCCCCTCAAGAGCCAGCTCCTTGTTAACTGCCACCAAGTCCTGTGCCTGCGTTACAAGTGTTGCCTCACTCCTCTGGGAGTCAGACACAGCTGGGAAGGCACAGCTCAGGTTTTAGCCACCTTACCCACTCCTGGCAGGGCTGTCCATTTCTTTCTTTACCATGATTTACTCAGTAGTCATTCACTCGTCGGCAGCCGTCCGTCTCGAGAGACGATGGTGTAGCTTCTTAAGAGTCTATCTGCACCGCCGAGAATGGCTGTGCAGTCCGACTCGGGAGTGACACGGTATCTGTCTCCTCCCGTGTTGAATCGACATCTTGCGATGATGCTGGAGTGTCCTCTCCAGTGAAGCTGAAGCTACAGACCCTGGGCAGGGTGATATGGAGGGTCTGCTGTTGCCCATGCAGCAGACCCCCCTCTCTTCGCAGCTGAAGGATCCAAGGGAAAGACGGAGTCAATACAGCTTGGCTTCTGGTGCACCGCAGGAGTTGCCGGTGTTGACTACAACGTCAAACCGCCTTAGGGACTCCGGCTCCGGATTTTCTGTCGGGGTTTACTCCCTTAGCCTTTCCCCTGAAGAGGTATGCCGCAAGGCAGCGGAGGTTTTTTTGGAATCAGAGTTTTCCTTCTCTGATGTGCCCTGACTGGAAGATCGAACCAGCGACACTTAGCTCGCAGGCCGACGCTCAATCCACTGAGCCAAACCAGCCAGGGTTATATATGTGTATATATATATGTGTATGTGTATATATATATATATATATGTGTGTATATATATATGTGTATGTGTGTGTGTGTGTATATATATATATATATATATATATAGGAGAGAGAGAGAGAGAGATTGAAAATAAAGATGTTAAAGAAAAATGAAAATGGAGGCCACAGTTTAAATACACTTCAAGACTAAACACTAATAGACTCATAACCAAAACTTAAACTGTCTGGATTTCCCTGAAATGCTGGCTCTGACCTTAAACACAATTCCCACAACGGTAAGACAGACGGAACTGAGCTATCATAAAGCACCTCGCTGTCACATTCACCAATAATAACACCTTCTTTCTATAGTTGTTGGCTAACCAGATCTTCACGAAGAAAACTCACCCTAAACTTAAGCTTCCCGGTGTCAGCATGACATTACAGCTTCCCAGCCATCAGCCTCAAACAAGTAAACTTAGGCAGCGCTATCCCTCTACAAGAAAAGTAAGTTTCTAGGAACCAATCACGACAGAAAGCAATGTTTCCTCCTCCACGCTTCCTTTATAAGCCGAGAGCTAATGGCTGAGAGCTGAGTTTCTACCACTTCGGGTTTTGAAGTCACCTTGCTCACAAACAGTTTTATTTCTCTCTCAAAAAGATATTCATATAGTGTAAAGCTTTACACTATAAGTCATTCACTAACACCTCAGAAACTGGTATCAGAACCAAATCAGGTGAAACCTTAAAAGCTGCTAATTACCTGACTGTATGCCATGAAGTAATCAATAGTGCAAATACTTTTTTTTGGTATGTGGGCAGACATTTTTTACATGTTTCTAGCTGCTGTAACAAACACCGAGTGTTCTGCAGCTGAACATGCAAGTTTACTTCTTACTCTTGCAGGGTTCAGTGTGCGGTGGAGGCATTCATTCATGAGTCCAGGCAACGGATTCCTTCCATCCTCAGGTGTGACTTTGCCCTAAGCTGCCCTGGACATGGTACTCAGCTCACAGACAGTGGAGAGAGAGGCTTGAAGATTGGGTGAGAGGTTCTCATGGGTCAGGCAGGAGACATACCTTCCACCCAAATGCCCTAGGACAGAGCTCGCTGACGAAGTCCCATCCACCTGCACAGCAGGCTCTGCTCTTAGATGGAGAGGGAAAGCACCTTGGTCAACAGCTATGAGCCTCTGGCACAGGCCCTAGTGACATCCAGGATCCAGTCCATTCAGCCCTCACTGACACCAATCCTGACTCTGACGGTCACCAGAGGGGAACCTGAGGTCATGTCCACTGGAAACCTCACCTCATTCTTCAGCTGCTGGCTCAGCAGCAACTGCTATGTTTGCAAGTACAACAGTGGAAGTGACTTTACTTCTCACCTACAGATCCTGAGGGCAAAGAAGGTATTCACCATCTTTTCCTTTATCCTCTGAGATGGAAGAGCTTTCACTGTGATTCTGGGAACTTTGTTCAGTAGGGACTAGGAAACAGTTTACATTTCTAGGGAGGGGACTGATATGATCACAGCTGAGCTTCTTGAAGGTAACTCGGCTATGTCTCTGGCTTCACCTGCACACTACCTGGTAGATGGTTCAGCACATCTACAATGACAGGAGTTCAGGGAGTCTCTAATTTGACACCTTAGTTTTCCAGTTCAGCATCCCGAGCCACCAAGATGAAGCAGTGCTCCTAAGCCACCACACTGGTTTATGGCAGAGCATGAATGGCCAAGTTGCTTTGTTTCCTACCTACACTACTACACCAGGCAGTATTTCCACCAAACAGTGAATGGCTGATCCTCGATTTTAATGCAACATATAATGAAATGTTGAGGCACCAGAAAGATAATGAATAAAGTATTTTCTGAACTAAATTTTCTGGTTAACTCTGATTTAGCTATACAGGCTTTTTATTTCAACCTGTGGGGTTGAAAATTATCCTAAGACATACCAGTTGGCTTTCCCTCCCTAATAAGCAATGTTCCAAGTGAGCCAGTGATGTTGCCATGATGTTATCCACATGAACAATTCTTATTCCAAAGAGGAGAAGAATGACAATTTTCAGTAACCTAAAGCTGAATTGTGGTGTCCTGACTAAAGTGGCTCAGTGGGTTGAGTGTTGTCCCACAAACCACAAGGCTGCCAGTTTGATCCCCAATCAGGACACATACCTGGGTTGCAGGCCAGGTCCCCCTTAAGGGGCATGCGAGAGGAAACACTTGAATATTTCTCTGCTACATTGATGTTTCTCTTACTCTCTTTCTCCCTCCATCCCCCTCTCTTTAAAAATAAATACATAAAATCTTTAAAAAAAAAAAAGCTCAGTCATGGTGACCTGAATAAATTGTGAGTCTGTTTTCACGTAGTTTTCTCCCCTCAACAATCTTTAAATTTCAGAATTAAAATTGGAGTACAAATTACTAATGTGCTAGACAGAGTGTTCTTGCTATTAGCTAAGGGAACCTGGGAAATTAAAACATCTTTACCTCGATCACCTCCTCACCCACAGCTGGAGAAAAGGTCTATCTACAATATATAGGTCTCTGAGTACATTTCAAAACAATAGTGTTTACTTTGTGTCTTGCTTTCAAATAATAGTCATCAAAAGAAGCACACTAATTATGGTTCCCACATTCATATTTCAGGATGACTTTTAGGTCATAAACCCATTCAATGACCTAAATATTGAATAATAATGACCAAACCTTTTCCTTATAGTTATCATTGCTTCTCGTTATTTTACATGGATCTTTTCTTAAAATTACATCATGTTACTGTTATAAGAGATGTCAGGCATGCATCTGTGCAGCTGTGGGGAAGTAGAGGTCTGGAAATGTGAGGCAACTTGCCCAGGGTCACAAGATAGAATTTGAGACAGCCTGATTCTCCTGAATCAAGTTCATGGTCTGTCTCTCCATTTAGAATAAAAATCATCTGCTTTCAGTTAAGGCCACGGGATGTGCCATCCTTCTTTCCCTGGTACTTGGACAACAGTCACTTGTAAAGTGAAAATGCCATGGCCGTGTAGTTGTGTACTGGGGTACAAGCATGGCATTTCCCTTCCCAACACAGCAAAGGCGCCAAAGAAGAGAGCAGGAAGGAATGTCTGGAGTCTTTTTTTGTGTCAGGGAACACTGCTGGGCTATATTACTATTTTTTACTTCGAAGTGTTACCGGAGAGTTGTCATCATCTCCATATACAGGTGAGGACACAGCGACACTGAGTTACAAGCTTGCCCCAAATCCTAAAAGTTGTACCCATGTGGCTACGGCTTTGGGTGGGACTCCTCCCTTCCCTTCAAGACACCAGACAATCTTATTTAGTCCCTAGTTCCTGTCAGTCTTGTAGGTGGTGCCTGCGCAAAGGGCGCCACAGCAGGTGCGGGAGAGGCCCTGAGGAGAGCGCCCGGCCAGGCCCTCTGTCGGGACGGGGGACCTTTAGGGCGGGACTCCTGGGAGAGTCTGCAGCCAGACTGAGGGAGGTGTGGGGGCTTCTCAGCTGCATCGAGGAAAAGGAAAAGGAGAATGGAAAAGACACTCCAGCTTGGGGCTAAGAAAAAACTGAGCACAGTCAGGTCAAAAGAAGCAGAGTGAGGCCTAAAAGCAAGTTGAGGGCAGCGTACCGAGGCCCGCTCCCCTAGGAGAGGACTCTGAAGAACTACGTCAGCCCCTCCCTAGCCCTGGGCCCAGTGGGTACCCTGGCCACATGGCTTTCATTTCCTGAACTGTTGGCTAACATTCGTGACAACAGTGAAATAAGCTGTGTGATGTGATTCGTAAGTAACCATCACAGTTAAGCTAGGAACAGTCTGAGGTTTTCCTATTTGGGTTTCCAGCTCTTTCCTTCAGATCACATTTCTGACAGTCAGAACCAAGCGATGAATGAGCCCTGGGTTTTGCCAGACTTGTTTTCCAGTGAGGGGCCACATCGGGGGCATGTGACCTGAGAGAAGTCAGAGCTTCCTTCAGCAGGACGGGGCCTGAGACTGTCGGAGACACCAGCTCTTGGTTCAGAAACACAGTCCATTTACTCTGCTCATTTGAGCCACATTTTCTTGAACTAATGAGGAAAAGAAAATTTATCTTGAGAAGCTGCTATTTTATTAGGTTTTCCTGGCTCATTCTCCTAAAAAGGGGGCTCCCCTAACTTAAAGACATAAAGTTGGGTTTCGGCACTGCTGCGACATGCTGAGGGCGTGCCGGCGGCCGCCTGTCTGACTGCAGGCTGCTCCCTCACCAGTGGGATTAATCCACCGACGGAGCTTATTTCTACCTGCTGGTAAAATCACCCTCCTTGTGTCACGCCGAGTAACAGCTGCGTTTTGTGGGTTCACTTCCTGTTTCTCACCATACGCACCCTCATCTTATTATTTCTCACTGCAGTCCAATGGGGAAAGGGAAAGGGAAAGGGAAGGTGTCAGTGAGACCTGGCATCTGTGTGCCTCTGTCCCCGCACTGCTGCTGGTGACCTGATCAGGTGAATCTGCCTGGGTCACTCTGATCATAGGAAGACAAGGGTCTTTCTTCTTTCCCCCTTTTCTGTCTCTGCTCAGAGCCCCAAGTATAAGAGGTGATTTTCAATATGCCACTTGACACTGCATACCGTCCTGGAAAATCCTTTCTGCAAGGTGAGTTTTCTAACAGTAATTAGTTAAATAATGAACATTTACTGAACTCTTACTGGGAACATCGTACTAATTACAGAGAAGAGAACAGTAGGTCTTGTTCTTTCCTCAGCTGCAGAAGACCAAGCCAGGCTAAGTGAAATGAATCGGAAAGAGGGAACTGACACAAAACTAAACAGAACACAGTAGGTCTGCACAATATGGCCACTTTTGAGGGCAGCACGTTTGGTGAGCGGCTTGCGTCCAAGTGTCAGCCCTTCCTGTTGGTGCCGCACCCTTAGCCGGGAACTGTTGTCCAGCACAGGGCGGCGCTCAGGGGGGGACACAGGAAGGAGAGGGCGCGGGACACAGCCCTGCGCTTCGGATCCCACAGCTGCCCAGATGCACATTTAGTTTTCAAACTCAGGTGCCTGACAGAGGCGCTCTTTGAATCTCACTGCATCTGTGATGAGGGTCCTGTGTCGAAGCCACACCTGTCGCATAGTCTGCAGCAGGATTTGACGCTAACTCTAACCCCAACAGTGCGTTCTTCCCAATGCAGCAGCTGCCTCCGGCACAGAATGACTGTAGCGGGGCTGCAGGTGGCTGCTCTGAACAGAGGAGGACACGCGAGATGAGCCAGGTGAGCAGGGCTGGCTGGCGCCTGGGCCGCGCCTCCTGTGGCTCTTTGCAGGCCATGATGGATTCTACTGGGAGGGGAAATTCTTGCCTAAAATGAGGAGAGAGGTACTCCTTACCAAGTACTCTCCTCAGCCCCAGCATCAGAGCTGGGGGACTTGCTGAATGAGTGCCCCTTGGCTCCCAGCTGAGGCTACACACTGACTGTTAAGAGCATCCTGTCCACTGCCACTCTCGCTTCACAAAGAGAGGAAGTCATGGCATAAACACTGTGCTTCTCTAGTGTCCCTGAGTCATACAGATGGGGAACTTGTCTTTTTTCTGGCTGTTTTGACCCTTAAAAAAGTCCATTTTATGGTGTTTGTTCTTAACCTACAATGTGAGTACAAAAAGGTCAGCCAGTCCTACAGGTCTTTGGAGAGAGAATGCCAGAATGACTTGAAGGCATGTCTCAGAGTGTCTGCTCTGTGGGGAAAGGTCATCCCAGAACAGAGAGGTGCCCAGTCGGTGTGTACAGACAGGGGTAAGGGAAGTGGCTCCAAGTGGCACTTCCCTTTTACCCACAAAGCTACCTGGGTATTGGTCTTGCTTGTGGTTTTCAAATTTAGTTTTACAATGCCTCAGAATAAACGGCTGTTTGAAAGTTCATTACAGAAAACTTTAAATGTTTTTGAAATAAGAGGCTCTTGCTAATTCAACCCAAAGAGAGGCTAGGGCACCCAGCTGACCCTGCTCAACAAGGTGAGGAATGCAAGCTGTTTCCTCTGAGATGTGGACCCTCCTTGGTGCCTCCCCCCACCCCCCGTGTTGATGTTCTCTGATTGCATGATGGATGCCAGCACCTCAGCCTACTGCAGATGCCAGTTTTGGTTGTCTGTGCCTTTAAGACCAGAGGAGACAGAAATTGCAAGAAGAAGGGTGAAAAATGAAGATGGGCTTGGCCTCTCTGGCCTTCTATCCCCTAGAAGTAATTATTTCCCCCCAGCAGATGAAGGGCTTGTTCTGAAATCTGGCCCTAACTTCCTAACAAGCTCTGCTTGCCCTTGAATCTGACTCCCAATTCTAATTTTTACACACTGCTCAGATGAGATGTCTCCTGTGGGCTGATCCAGCCTCAGACACCACACCCCTCCATCCCCTGGCCACAGCTCGGCCTCATTTCACAGTCCCAAGCCTGACATTGGGTCCCACTCCCCGCCCCCCACCTGCCCTTGGCTCCCCGGCTTTGGGTTTCTCCTTAGACCTGACAGCTGCCGTCACTGCTCCCCACTGAACTGTTAAGGAACAGTCTCCTTCCCACCTGGGTCCACCTGCGTTGCTTCTTAATCAGGCCCCGAGTCCTGGAAGGGGAAAGGGGGCAGCCTACACCCTCCAAGCCATGCTTGTGGCCTCACCCAGAAACTGGAACAGGCCAGCCTGCCCTGCCTGGGTGCACAGCCCATGATCCTGTCCACGAGTAGACCCAGAACTCTCTGCTTCGGAGGAGACCACAGACACACTTATTAAACGATTCAGAATAGGGCGTCTTACAAGGGTTGACCTATTTTGCAAAAACCCTTCGATTTTTTTATTTTCTTTAAATTGTTTTCCAGGTATTTTTCATTTGGCTGCTCATCATCAACCCCACTCCCTGACAGGCTGAGGCCTATGTGGTTCTGTATCAGACCCTGAATCCCCTGGTAAGTCCCTCGCTCTGAATGCATCTCCCCTTTCCAAGGGCAAAGCTGTGAGCAGAGTCACACTTCATAAAATCACTTGGCTCCAGGGTGCAGGATGGATCAGAGGAATACAAGGCTAGAGAAGCAAGAGACTTGGGAAATCATATTAAGAGTCTTGACAAGGGACACTGAGGACACCTTTAGTCCCTGAACATTTGTGATGACTTAGTTGAGCCACAGTAATTTTAGACAAAAGAGGCAGTCAAAAGAGTATGCCTCTTCCCCAGCTTCCACTCCCCCAGCACCCAGGTCTTGAATCTTATTTTCATTATGTAAGAAAGACACCCACCTGCTCCAGGGCAGAGACTCTGCCTGTCCACCTGAGCTTGCTTATGCCCTTATGGTTTGTCACCACTGCAAAATGAGTCCTCTCTGAAGTCTGGCCAATCCAGTCACTGCCTTCCTCAGAGTAAGTGATGGAGTTAGAGGCAAACTTTGATTTGAATCCCATCCTCTAAAGGAAGCAGAAATTATTAGTCAATTCCTAAGAGTTTTTGGGCTTAAGTGTAATTGAGGCCACTTCTGCCCACTCACTGGCACCTTTCCTAACTTTCACAAAGGCAATAAAGAGAGATGTAGGCCAAACCTGGGGAGCAAAGGAGAGATATGGCCCAACAGAGAAAGCAAGTTTCCTAAGGGAGGCAGGAAGGTTTGAGGCTTCATTGTGAGAAATATATTTATGAGCCTCAGAGGCCCTGTGACAATAGTGGAGCATAAAGTACCCCTGAAACAGAGGGTGATAGCATTTTTAGTTATAAATTAAGAGACACTGGAGTCAGAGGTACAAGCATGTTTATCACATAAAACTCTGTGTTATTAACAGTAAAATAGAAGGTTTAAGTTACCTTTGTTTGAACTTTCCCAAATTTGATTTATATGAAAACCATTAACGAACACAAGCTGGAGGGGAGAACAAATGACACCCCAAAGAGGGCACGACTCAAGTCAGAGGCAAGGGGAGACACACGAGCAAGAAGACCACGAGAGCACACTGTTCTCGGCACTTGGTTTGCGGGAGTTAAGAAGAAGGAAGGAGAGAAGACATGGTAGAGCTTTAGTGACCCAAACAGTACTGACATCTTTCTTAACAGGGTGAAATCGATGGGTGTGCAATCAGGCTTAGAAGAGCAGGAGAATGTAGTAGGAAGCCTCAAGACAAGGACAGTACAAAGCAAGGTTAGCTTGCCTTTCGGTCCAAAAATGGCAAATGGGCTTCATCTTTGTACCAATGTTATGATTAGGAGTGGCTTATTGAAACTCATGAATGGAAAATATGAGGCCATGTATGGGATCAACAGGAGTACAGTAGTCCCTCTATATCGCGGTTCACTTATCGCGGCCTCACTGTATCGCGGGATTTTTAAAATATTATATTTAATTATTTATCGTGGATTTTTCACTATATCGCGGGATTTTGCGGTACTGTGTATGTTGTTAAAGTTACATAGGTTTAAGAGTGTAGAATATGTTTAAGAAGTAGTGTTTATAAAAGTGTGGAAAAGGTTATTAAGGGAGTGGGGAAGGTTAAGGGACTGGGAACAGTTTATAAGTGTGTGGGAAGGGCTTATAAAGCCTTAAAATATATATAAATACTAAAATAAATGTAAGGTTCCTACTTCCTGGATTTTCACCTATCGCAGGGGGGTCTAGAACGTAATACCCATGATAAGTGAGGGAATACTGTACTGCAATGGACTAGTGATGTCTGCCATGGGCCCACAGTTAAAGAGTGGGCTCAACTGATTTGGGAGAAAGAAATTCTACTTCTGGCCTGGGCTCCATCACTAACATTCTCTATATTGAGGGTTAGGATCAAAGGCCCAGCTAATACTAAAGTGAGTCTGGCTTTATCTTTGTCCTGTACATTATTTCCCTTGGGGATTCCTAAGATGAGTGATATATTGTGTCTAGGTAGTGTTCCTGGATCCCCCAAATTTTATATGCAGATATATTTGGAACTTGGGACCTAAGCTATTCCCTTATGGGAACAGATAGATCTTCTAGAGGTCTTGGTGGTAACTTGGGAAGTGGAACGGGATAGGACCTCTGGGTGGGCTTCAATAAGCAAGACTTGCTCCTAGGCTCCTGCCCTCTCTCTCATCCAAAACAAGTGATGCTCAAGTTTCTTGTCCTACAGTGCAGGACATCACTGATCCTGGGTACCACTGGCCCAGGCCAGGAGGGCCTAGCGAGATGTAAGAATTTGAATTGAGATGACATGATTCAGCTTCATTTAACACCCAAGTGTCATGTGGGGGATGTTGACATTATCTATCTGAATTTTATCAGTTTTTCCCTCTAACAGACAGAGGCAGATGTTCAGGCATCCATGTGAAAAGCTTCTTGGCATAAAAGTAGACTGAGTATTGATCCTTGTTTATGGATTCAAGGGTCCCCCTCCAGGAAACAGGACAAGGAGTCTACATGGCTGACCAAAAGCTTAACTACAAAGACTGACCTTTCTCAGAAGTACAACTCATGCCACATGGCTTAGTGTGAGCACAACGGAACAACGCCCTGTTGCCTTTGGGTCAGAGTTTATTTTATTTTCTTCATAAGAATGTATAAATCAAAACCTTGGTCAAGTACCAGGTCAATAAAACTTTGGTTTTGTTGTAATGTTTGTACTTTGTTATCAGGAAAATAAAACAAATAAAACCATTATTTTAAAGATAAACTTGCAGAGTTGAAAGGCCACATAATTATTTGTGCCTGTATATTAATTTCCTTTCCTACATAACATATATATTTTGAGGACAGCATTGTATAACTCATTTCTGCACTCCCCCAAACGTCTTGTGCATAGAGATGCTTGATAGAATTGTTAACTTAAAAAGACAAGTTGTAGTGTTGAATGGTGGAGGGAGCCCTAGACTTGCATTTGAATCTGTTTCCTACCGTATTCCCAGCCCCTTGAATAATGTCTAGTAAAAGCTCATACTAGCCACGTGAGCTATATGGTCATGGGCAAGCTTAACCTGTCTGAGCCTCTGCTTCCTTGCGGAGTAAGGAATGAAGTAAAATGGGGACAAGCAGGTCTATACTACTTCATGCCTTTGCTCAATATAGCTTTCTCTACCAGGAATGTCCTTGACTCTCATTTCAAAACCTAGCTTGGGAGTAATTTTTTCACTGAAGCATTCCCTGACACCCTCTTGTTTCCCAGGAAGAAGTGACATCTCTCTCCATTGGGCTCTGCTAAATCCCCTAATCATTTTATCAAAGCACCTACAGCTCTTTGTGACATTTATCTACTTACAAGTCCATCTGCCTCTGCTGACCAGTGATTTTCTAAAGGGTAGAAACTATATCCTATTTGTTCCTATATGCCCAATGCCAAGAACAACAGAAGATTGATATAATTTCTGAACAAATAGAGGAATGAATAACAAAGGACTCTATAACCAGCTGAGTGATGTGATCCATGTGGGGATTTAGAAGAATCCTCCTGGCGTAGTAGGGCATATGGGCTAGCGTTCAGAAGGGGTTAGATAAAAAGCATCAAGGCTCCTTGGGGCTCAGACAGTCTCCAGAATGCTTCTGTCAACTTCATAAGCAACCCTGGGGCACACAAGCCAAACCTGCAGAGTCTGCAGAGCAGAAGACTTAGAGCACATGCCATGAGGGGTCCAGGGAATGCTGGAGCACGGAGCCCCTCAGGAAGAGACCAGCATTGGTGGGTGTCCTGGCAGAGCGGGGACAACACCGGTTGAGCAGGTGGGCACCTGAAGCCCTTCTTCCACTGCACAGCTCTCCCACGGCCCTTTGGAAATACGTTATGCTCCAGGGTAGGTGGAAAAATAGGTGTGTTTCTCAAAAGCAGGGACACATCAGTCTTTTATTTAGGTCTTGACAGTTCCCAAAGCCAAGTGGGGCACAGGGGGGTCACCTATGTCCAGTGCTGTCTGGGGAAAAGGGGAGCACAGAGGCAGCATCTAGGCCTGTCCTCTGAGGCCAGGCCATAGAGGAGCAGATGTTGGTCCCAGGGGACAAGGTTTGGGGCAGGGGTGGTTCCTGCTCCAACTGTTCTCCTGAAGAGCAAGCAACGGAGGCATTCAATTCCAGAGTAAGGACTATCCTGGGTTTTAAAGAGAATCTAAATCTGTAGGGCCAAGTTCTGGTTGTTTCCAGTTTATTCTATTAAAATAAAATAAAATAAAATAAAAAACAACTATGGAAGTACAGCTTATCTACAATAAACTGTACTCAGCTGAAGTGTACAAATTAGAGTTTTGACAGATTTATACACCCATTGATATAGAATGAATTCTGTCCAACCAAAATTCATGTGTTGAAGCCCTAACCCCCCATGTGGTTGCATTTGGAGATTGGGCCTACAAGGAGATAATTAAGGTTAAATGAGGTCAGAGGTGAGGCCCTGACATGATGGGATTAATTTTCTTATAAGAAGAGGAAGACACACAGAGCTCTCCCACCCTTCCCCTGTTACTGCCCCGCCCCCCTTCTCTCTCCCCTGCCCTGTGAGCACACTGTGAGAAGGCAGCCATCTGTAAACCATGAAGGAACCTGATCATGGTGGCACCAGATCTCAGCCTTCCAGTGTTGCTTACGCCACACAGCGTGTAACATTTGTTACAGCAGCCTGAGCTGACAGATACACCCATGAAACCACCACTCAAGAGACAGAATAATCCCACCATACTCCCAACTTCTACTCCTCTTAACAATAGACTGAAAAACTCTAACCTTAACACTGGGAAAAAGATGTCTGTTGTAGGAGAGAACACAATCCTTCCCAAAATGCCCTTCAAATCTTTTGTTGTCTGTGATAGCATTATGCCAAATTTTAATTAAGAAAGAAGCCCTTATGTAAGCAAGGCAAAGAATTCACAGTAATTCAGCCTTGAGCATCCAATTAAACTGGTCATAGTTGCCAGCTCTGAACTGGTTCTGGTAACCTGAAAACATATGCCAGATGAAGCTATTCATCATCAGAAGCAACAGGTTCTCTAAGCATAGATAATTCCAGAATGTTTTGGAAAGGAAAAGCTTTTGATATTTTGTGGCCTCTTCCTCCTTCACTTCCCAGGAGCCAAATTCGCTCCTCCTCCTCATGACGATGTTTTCTTAAGCTGCTTACTACTCCCTGCCCTACCCCACCCCCACCCCAGGGCACAGGACTCCTGCAGGGTCCTGCTGAGCACCTGGGCTGGACACAGTGTCCTGCCAGAGTTGCTGCCCTGAAAATGTTTGTGGAGTGAATTCCTGATTAAACAAAGTGAAAAGGAGCTGACCAAGGGAATGTAGCCGAGGTTGTAGAGCCTAGAATATCATCCAGTAAGTTGCCTTTTGATTTTTATGAAATCTCTGGGCGGGCAGAAATGGCAGAACGGAGAGATTCTTCTCAGCACCTATATAAATGGCCTGCCCACTTTATTGTGGCATGAAAGGCCCCTCTCTGCCTGGCCTAATCTACATTTCTAGCTCCATCTCCCACCTTCCTTGTAGGTACCGTGAGTCCAGATCTCACAGCTCTTGTTAAAACTTAAGTATATTGTGTGCTCTGTCTCTGCTTCGCCCTTTGTGGAACCAAACTAAACTGGAGTCATTTAGGGACAAATGGAGTTGGCCAACACAGGCGCATTAAAGAAAATACAACTTGACCTTACCTTACATAATTTGCAGGAATGCATAGCTCTTCTCAGCCAATTTCCAGATGCCAAGTCTGTTCATGCCATCTCTGGACTTCCTTACTCCCTGACTCAGCTACCCTGACCCAAATAAAGAAGCAGACCACTAGGCAACCAGTCAGCTGAAAAAGCCCAAAACTTCCTCATTTATCCCACAAAAATCCCTTGGTCTGTGAACAGTTAGGAACTCGTTGTTCCCATACCCTTGTTTCCCAGCCTGCAAGTGGGAACCCTTGCAAAAAACTCATCTTTCTGCTCTGTTTTCCTCAGTGTGCAGAGTCTGGTTTTTGACACCTTTGGCATATGCACTTCCCACCCGGTCTGCTGCGGCCTCCTCCTTGGTCTCCTTTCCTTTGGCGCTGTCTCTGACCCCAACTCTCACCGCATGCTGCTTGTGTGACTGCCACCGGCTCTCACACCATTTCTGCCGCCTGCTCTTGCTGGTCTTTGATGCCAGACCGTGAGCCCCCTGCGGGGTGCTGTGGAGGCTTCCTCATCGTGTAAAGCCACTGCCTGATCCAGGGCTATGTACTGGGTTGGCAAAAAATCCATATGGTTTTATCCCATAAAATAAAAGGCACATTTTTCATTTTCACCAAAAACTACTAATTCGGATATTTTGAGTTTGCCGGCTCTCTCCCGCACGATAGAACACTGAAACTTTGCAAACCACTTTTGACACGTTCGATGAGTCGCAGCACCTTCTCCATACACCACACAGATCTGCTTTTGCTTTTCAGTTGCATTTTCACATCTCTCAAAATAATAAAGCATAATACTGTATGCCAAAAATGCTGCACACTTTCTCCCATGTTCAGTATTAAAATGGCTACACAAAAATTCACAGATTTTGATAAGTTTTTATTAAATGCACACTGACATGACAGTTATCACAATACAATCTAACAAAACTGTTTCAAATGAGGTTAAAGACACCTAAGGTCTCCTAGAGCCGTCCTGTGGAAAGAACCAAATAAACCTTTTGGCCAACCCCATACGTAAAGGCCCTTAATTAACACTTGTAGATTCAATCGTCTGATAAGCCCTCTCACTTCTCTTCCGAGTGGAGGGTAGAGGACACAGCTGCTACTTGGGAGGAGCATGGCATTAGGTCCAGACAGCCAAGTGTTTAAATTCTGGTTCATCACTTTCTGTGTATTTGTTTTCTATGACTATGTAACCAGTTAATACAAATTAAACAGCTTAAAACAATACCTGCTTTTTATTTCCTAGTTTCTGTAGGCCAGAGTCCAGGCACAGCTCTGCTCGAGTTTCACAAGGTGTCAACTGGGTTGAGGTCCTATCTGGGGCTTAAGGCTTTCAAGCTCCTGTGATTATTGGCAGAATTCAGTTAGTTCCCTGAGGCAAACACCTGATTCTATTGCTAACTGTCAACTGGTACTTCTCCAACTCCTAAGCACCTGCATCCCTTCTCATGTGGCCTCCTCCAACTTCAAAGCCATCAAGAGAGCCTCTCCCTTAGGTCCAATATCTCATTCAACTTCCTGGCTTCCTGTCTCTGACCTCTCCACGCAGAGGTAAAGGGGTCATGGGATGAGTGAGACCCACCTGGAAAGCTTCCCTTCTGATTATCTCAAAGTCAACTAAGTAATAACCTTCCTTAAATCGGTATACAGTCCTTTTGCCACATAACATATTATGAGTGCTGCCCGTTAGATTCAGTTTCTGCTCCACTCAAGGGGAAGGAATTATACATGGGTAAGGGTTATATGGTCACCTTATAATTCTGCCCACCCCAGTTGCTCAAGCTACATTTCCCCCTTTGATGTTCATTTCCTTGGCTGGAACACAGGGATAAATAAATCTACCCCCCAGACCTGTGGTGAATATTAAGTTGACTATATACATATGAAGTGATACATTCAGATTTAAAAAGAAAAGATTAATTGATAATATCCAATGATCTGATTTTTGGAGAGCGGTAACAGCCGAGATCTGCCAGGATTAGCCTCTGACGCAAGTGAGGATGATTTTATAAAGACTGAAATCCAAGCTCCTCAGGTACATGATGATGGCTATAGAAGGCTCAAGCCATTGTTTGTCATCACAAAACAAAAAGAAAACACTGTCCATGCCACTTGAGCTTTAATAAATTGGATGCTATGAGAAGGAAAACCCATAGCACCAGGTTTTAATAAACTAGATGCTATGAGCCCGGAGACAAGATGACACTGGCCTTCAGGATACACCTGATGCAGGGTAAGGCAAGTCGGTCCCCTTCAGCTCCCCTCGCAGTCAGTCCTTGCTGCAGGTGTCCGCTGTTCATGCGGACTCCCTGCCCGGCTTCCTGGCGACCTCCGTGGAGGTGCCTCACTGGGCAAGTTCTCCTCCTGACATTATTTGATTCTTTTCCACAAAAGTATCACTCCTGTGCTGCAGCCCTTCAATGCCCTGCTGGGTCCCTGACTAATTCGGTACAGGAAGGATAAAGGTGTCAGCCAATGAGAACATCTGAATATGATAGAGTCTTTCTGGTTACACTGGCACCCCACCGAGGCCTTTGTGTCAGCCAACCAAAGTAGATTCCTGTCGCTTGTGGGGGTCAGCTTCCCCCAACACACGCAAGCGCAAGCGTAGCTACCCCCAGTCGGGGCAGAAGCCTTCTGCTTACAGAGCTCATCAGTGGTCTGGGGGACACCAGCCTACAAAAAGTCCAGTTCCATCACTCCACCCCTCACCCTAGATGGGAACTTACCATCTGTTTTCCAAAGGGCCTTCGTTCTTCATCTTACACCTATAAGACAAGAGGGCACCTAGGTGTCAGAGAAATGAAAATAAAGAACAGTAAAATGCAAGTTTTAAGTATGAACTGGAATTGGAACCCAAACCATTTTGTACCAGTGGATTTTTAGGTGAAAGAAAATGTAACTATGTCCTCTAAAGTCTGTATTTTACAAACATCTGTTTTATTTAGATAACGAGGAGGAAGAAACACCAGTATTCATCCTTTATTGGCCTTTTATAATGAATTTAGAGACACAGAAATCCAATTAACCCTCATCAAAGGCAGGCCTGCTTCATTCCAGCAGTGGTCGGGGGCCTGTGTGCGCCGACCAGCGCGGGCCGCGCCCGCCCGTGCACACACTGAGACGTCTGAAGCACTGAAGCCAGCCCGGCTATCCCAGGGAAGCAGTGGCCCTGGGGGGCGTGGCTGGACAAGGCTAAGGCTCAGCCACTGGAGCTGTGGAGCTTCATGGTCTGCTTTGGGGCTCTTTGGGTATAGTCTGGAAGCAGTAAGTGGCACCCCTTAGAACTCTGCAACTCTGCTGAGCTGGGGAAAAGAAAGAAAGAAAAGGAAGGATTGCTGTAAGGACATGAGATTGACATGAGCTCTGAGGCAAAGCAGTGGGCTGGGGACCCTGGAAGAGGGACAAAGCAATCCTGGGCTCTTGGAATATCCCAAAGGAAAAGCAGTCACAGACACCTGTGTCAGCATTTCAGTCTAATGTCAAGGGCAGGCAGCCAGTCTGGCCAACAGGGCGACCACCCGAGTACTCACTGAGAGACTCATCCTTTCCTGAGAAGTCTCAGCTTACTGTGGAAAAATGTGTGGTTTAACCCTGGCATCAAAGGGTTGTGGGTGCGATTCCTGGTCAGGGCACAAGCCTGGGTTGCAGGTTCCATCCTTGGTTGGGGTGCGTGTAGGAGGTAATTGATCGATGTTTCTCTCTCAAATCGATAAACATATTCTCAGGTTAGGACTTTAAAAAAATGAGTGTTTTCACTGATTCTCTGGCCTCTGACGCCTGTGAGATGAAAGCAATAATGCCTGATCCACCAGACCCTGAGCTGCCCAAAGCCGAGCCCTGAATTTTCTGAGGGGGCTCGTGATTGGGGTAATGAATGAGCTTCTCAGACCTGAGGTTTCGCCAATTAAGAAAGAAGCTCATGGCAGGCCCTAAAATGGCCAAACAAGCCATAGCAAATGAAAACTGACTGGAAACGATCAGAAGAGGTTTTCTAGGTCAGGTCTGTCGGTTTCTCCATTAATCCGTTCCATCAGCAGCAGTAATATCAGGTTCTCAGGAGCAGAGTCCATGCAGGCTTCTCAGAGCCGAGTCTGACTCAGTGAACCGGTCCTCATCTGGCTCAATGCCGAAGTAGGGCAGGCTGCGGGCAAAATGTGGGTTCTGGGGGTTCCACGCAAGCCAGGGAAGGAGGGCAGGCGGCCCATCCTTTGTGCTCATATCCCT
Organism: Furipterus horrens; assembly: GCF_987537825.1. Taxonomy (NCBI): domain Eukaryota; kingdom Metazoa; phylum Chordata; class Mammalia; order Chiroptera; family Furipteridae; genus Furipterus; species Furipterus horrens. Next base: position 76,867,789 of record NW_028327180.1, read on the forward strand.
CCGTGGGGTGGAAGCGGCAACAAAACAAGTGGTTCATTTCATTTAACTAAAAATGCCCAGTAGAAGACGGTGGCAAGTAAACTAGTTCCATGCTCTCAGATTATGTGATTTACATCGGAAAACATTAGATAAAACAGGGCAAGTGCTTACTGGGGTAAGATCATGTTAGACGAAAGCAAGATGCAGACTTGTATTTGTAATGTGGTCAGAATCATGCAAACAAAAGCTAAAATCCCAGAAACCTCCATATAAGGACAACAGTCCAATAATTATCATTGAAAATTCCTTTTCCTCTACTTTTCTGATATGTCCAAAAATGACTATATTTTATGTTGTTAAAATATAATGAAATATTTTTAAAATAATCCTATGAGAAAGGGTCATTAAAGGCCATTTTGTTCAGTGGCTCCCAAACCTGGTTTTGCTAAGTACCCAGCTGGCTGCCTCCACATCTCTGGGGAAGCTTATTAAATATGCAAGTGTCCAGGCCTCAGCCCTAGAGATCCTGACTCAGCAAGCCTGGCACTGGGCCCAGAAATCTGCATTTGTTAAGTAAGACTAAAAAGCTCTCCAGGTAATTCCAAAGTGGAGCCAGGGTCAGAGACGGTTGTTCTAGTGCACTCTGTTCTCCCACTTGGCAGAATGAGGAAAAGGAGGCCCCAGAGAGTGGGGCCACCTGACAGGTGACAGAAACAAGGCCACAGCTCAGCACACATTCTGTTGGAGCACCATGAACTTTGGGTAATCAGATAAAGAGTGCTGAGCTGTGTGGTCTCCTTGCTCCTCCTTTTTCCGTTATTGTGCGGTGTGCCTTTCCTGACCCTTCTGGAATAGCCTGACCCTTAAGGCTGCTTAAGAAAGCTTTTTGAGTCAATGCACTCTTCCTGTAACCTTTCTGAACAAAGACATTTCGCTGTCCGGATCTGAAATGTTAATATGGAGGACTGGATAAAAGAGCTCTGATTCTGCCCCTGCCCTCTGCCCTAAGGGCTGGCATTCAGATGCCTGTTTATTGTGGTCTCAGGGTAGAAAGTGAAATGGCTCATCTTCCTCTGACCTGCAAGCTTGGCCGCTGAGAGTGGGATGCCCGAAGGGCAGGCTGGCCCAGCTGTGGGCCAGCCCTCCCCTCTGTCAGGGGCGACCTTCAGCCTCAGAATGGAGCAGAAAGGGCAGGAGCAGGGGGAGGCCTGGGAGGGGCAGCAGCAGTCAGGGCTGCTCCATCAGTTCTGCACGTGTTTCGCATTACACACGTGCCATTCGGCCAAGTCCTTCCCAGCAGACCCTCCAAAGCTGCCTCCTTCCTTATACATTTCTTCCTTGTACAGTTCTCATTACAAGATAAGCCATCAGAGGCAAGAGTGACAAACTGCATTTTCTGCCTCCTGTCAGAAGAGCTGCACGGGGGTGGGGCCTCCTTCTCATCTGCTGCCGCAGAAGCGGCCCTGTCCCACCCTGGAAAGAAGAGCAGAGGGTTTGGAGATCAGCTCCTGTCCTGGCCAGAGGCTTACCCAAGTTACTCCAAAGGGAAAATGGGTTTACTGTTGGGACACCCAGGGGCAGGGGCAGGGACTGAAAAGCAGTCAAGAGCAGCAGTTGTAGGTGCCAGCGATAACAGTAATAATCGCTCATGTGGTAAGATGTTTCCTTTCATGCTCATATCTCCTCCCTCCCCCTGGCACCCCTGGTGAGGAGGGTGCCTGCAAGAAGAGAATAGAAGGCGTGGAAAGAGACAGAGGCTTTCCTGACAGCACCGCAGGTCTCTGAGGCATCTACACCGCAGTTCGCAAAGACCCACTGCACACAGCCAGGAGAGGGTTCCAAGCGGCCGCACAGCGTTGCCCTGTGCCTCCTGGATGGAGGTGGGGACCCGAGGAGAGGACTGAGACTTGGCTTGACAGGAAGAGACAGAAAAGATTTAAGGGCAGGGTGTGGGGAGAAGACTGAGAGGAAAGGGCCTCCTGAACAGCAGACTTTATTTATACTGTCATTGAATCAGGGGACAAGTTAAATATTGCCATTGTATTTCTATGCTCTTTAAAGACATTTGAATTATGAAATCACTGCCATATGAAGAAGGGATGAAAGAATACAGACAAAAAGGTAGGAAAAGGGGTGTCAGGCAGTTAATTAATAAACATGTTCATTATACAACAGTATGTTATTTTTCCTATTTTTCTGTGTTTGGGGTATATGTCAGCTATTTCAATTTTAGTTTCTTATGATTTGTTTTCTCATTCTAAGTCAATTTCCCCTCTCTGTGCCTAATTCTGTATTTATAATTTAGTATTATTTTTCTTAAATAGGCTCTCCCAAATTGTGTGAGCTCCAGGCCCCACAAAGCCCCAGTCGCTCCTGGTCTACGTCACCAGCCCACGCAGATCTGAAGGGGAGGACTGCCCGTCGCCCGCAGATCTCGGAGACGGAACTGAACACGTTGGCTGAACAAGATTCAGAAGTGGGATTGTGTCAGGACTGTTGACATGTGTGCAGGGGGAGATGGGTATGAATATATGCTGGGGAACCAAAAAGGTGGTTGCATGAAGACTTTGCTTGTCTACTCGGCAGCCATTTCCTTCTGACAGAACTACAGACCCCTCCATGGAAGGCAGCAGACGTAACCCTTGTCTCCAGATTAAAGTGCAGCCGGAAGGCCCAGACAAGGCCGTTTCTTTCTACTTTCTCATTTATATCCTACACGGTCACAAAGTATGGCCTCGCCTTTATATGTACTTTATACTCCATTTTTTTCATGGCTAATATTTTTGTAAATATTTGTCCTGTACAGTAATAGTTTAAGTTAAAAACATTTTTTAAAGATGCATAAGCATCCATCATAAACATATATCGTTATTTATTTAACCATCTCCCCAGCCTTTAGCTATTACAAATAATGTTGCGACACACACACATGTGGACATCTTTGTCTAGATTTCTATTTTTTTAACATAGACTCCAGAAAGGGCAATATTTATTTTGTAGGAAGCAGAAGCTCTATAGCATATTGGCTATGGTTATAGGTTTGGAGTCACAGATAGGGACCTGACCCTCACCTTAGCCTTTTTTTAGTGAATGACTTTGGGCAAGTACATAATTGCTCTGAGCCTCAGTTTCCTTAATTGGAAACAGAGATGAAAATGATGTGTAGCTCACAGGATTACTGTTAAACTTAAATGAAGTGAAGCATGTGTTAAGTAGAGCTTTTGATACACAAGCAGTATGCAATAAATGATGTAAGAATTATTACAAAAGACTAAGAAAATTGTAACAGAATATATGTTTTGAGAATTTGGAAAATGCTGAAGAGTAGAAAAAAGAAAGTGTCACCCGTATTATATTAACTTTTCACATGTTGACATTTGTTTCAAATTTTTGTTTTTTTAAATTATTCAAAAGACATATTAATACATTTGCCATTAAACAAATTACATTACACCCCTGGCCAGGTAGCTGAGTTAGTTGGCGCATCATCCTGTGCACCAAAAGGCTGTGGGTTTGATTCCCAGTCAAGGCACATACATACCTAGGTTGCGGGTTTGATCTCGGTCAGGATGCGATTAGGAGGCAAACAACTGATGTTTCTCTCTAATACGTAGTGATGTCTGTCTCTCTCTTCTATTCTTTCTCTAAAAAAGTTTTTTTTAAATATCTTCAAATAAAGATAAAAAAAATAAGATTACAGATAAATATAAAGCCAAAGTATAACTTTCCCTATCTTAGCACAATCACAAGTTCACTTACATTTGTTTTTCTAAAATCATCTTTATGCCAACAGTTTGCCTGAGGACTTTGTTTGCTTTTGTTACAGTTGTCCCATTTCTCCCCCTTTGCTCTCCCCTGCTCCACTCCCCCACAACAGTCAATCCCCATTTAGTTGTACATGTCCATGAGTCATTTATACTAACTAGTTCCTTAACTAGACTCTTCCTCTTCTCCCCACCCCCATCCCCCTCCCCTCTGTTTACTGTCAGTCTGTCCCTTGTTTACACGCCTCTGGTTCTGTTTTGCTCATTTGTTTGTTTTGTTCGTTAGTTTCCTGTGTTAGGTGAGATCATGGTATTTGTCTTTCGCTGCCTGGCTTATTTCACTTAGCGTAATACTCTCATGCATTCCTTAGGACTTTGGAGTCACTTCTCTCGTCTTCTATACCCGAAGTTCCTCATCCTAGGCTTCAAAATAATACAATTACATCAAAATGCACGTCAAGGCTTCTGCTGCCCTTCGCTTTTGCTCATACTTCTCTTTTGTTCTCTCAAAGCCCTTCTTGCCGTCCCAGCACTGAAAACACCCTTCTAGCTACCGCTCCGAGTAAATGATATCTGTGTTCTCTGTTGCAGTGTGTATGCACAGGGAGCAGCTGGCTGAGGTGTTGCAAAGGCCTGTCAACTGTTCCTCAGGGAACACTCAGTTTGTTTAATTAAACAGAGTTATTTCAAGACTGATGGGCTGGCCATCAGTCCTTCTAGTTCTGGTGCCTGAGTCTGCTGGACTCTCCAAAGGCGAATGTTTCTCAGGACAGACTCATATCATTTTAATTTTCACTGCTTGAAGTAAACTCGTAGGGCCAATTTTTAAATTTAGGGTGAAAAATATCACTTTCCTAATGCTGTGCCATTCCAGTGCGGCCTGTCCCCAAAAGAGATAAACATACTAATCCAGATTCAAGGCAGAAGCTGCTGGGGTTATAAAATTGGGATTAAAAGCTTTTAGGGCATATTGTTAAAGTCTCTATCCAGGAGGGCCGGTGCCCACTGAGGATCTCACTGCTTCCGTATCAATGCCTGCTCTCACACACTCACCTACACCAGTTACCACCAAAACAGTTCATTTGCAGACGCACATCCATTCTCACTGTCTCAGCTGGCGTCAGATAGCACTGTGAATGCTCTTTACATCTCTGGGGTGCATTAACAGTACCATGTCAATCAACGTCATACACAGTTCTAAGGAAGAGGTTTTAAGATGGCCAGATGACGGCCCTCAGAGCTTTATTAGAGGGAGAATTCTTCACTGCACAGCCCTAAGGCTGAACTTGGAAAGACATTATTTTGCCAGGGGAAAATGTGAAACCACTCCCCATTCCGAGGCTGGAGCACTAGGTTGTAACCCTTTCCCAACCTCATGCGCATCTTGTGCTTAAAACACTCGAGCACAGAGCTTCGTTTTCGTCACCTTTTATACACCCGTAAGAAAGGCAGTTACAGCATGTACCTTCTAGCAGCCGTCATCATAAAAAGAATAAATCAGGGCTTGAGTAAGCCAGAATGGAGATTTCTGTGGTGAAGACTTGGGAAGGAGGAAAACAAGGCTGAAGGAGGTCGACCAAGGCTCAGAGCTACGCCCGACTTCAGCTGGGAAGAGAGAGCAGGTGTGCAGATCTGGAGGAAGACACTGACAGGTGGTGGTGCTCGGGGCTCCGTCACTGGGACTGAGACAAGACCAGGCGGATGGGAGTCAAGAAGCCTGAGTCATTTAATCAAAAAGAAATTAAACATATGGATTGACAATCAAAGAGGAAAAAGCAATATATCTATGGCAAAGCAAAATGAATTTCTAGGCATTCTTCTAAAGCTTTGAAGAAGGATAATATTACATTTTTCCATGATACAAAAATTAAGTATATAATACCAGTTCCTGTTAACTTAAAATATACTAAACGCAGTTAGTAGCCTTTCAATTGGCTTGAGTTGAATTTATTTTGTACTGATGAATATAGAAGTTTTATAAGGGTGTTCTTAGGGTTTTCTGTGACATTGGTCTTGGCGACTCTGTTTTATTTATGGCTTTAAGATCCTCAGCTATGCGCTTTCTTCAACCTGGACACTTAGAGAAGGGACTGTATGTATAGTGCCTGACGTAGGACACCAGGGCTCTCTTCCTCCTGCTCAGGTTGTTCCCAGAAGTGTCATCTGTTAGAACCCAGTCAGAAGCCACTGGACTCACAGCTGCTCGCAGAAGAGACCTCTTGGGTGGCTCATTAGGGTCTTCATCTTGCCTTCTAATCATGTGACTTGCTCATTTCCCTCGGTGCATTACTCTTTGGGCTTCACGTAGGTGGCCTAACACCCCTTTTATGTTACCCTCTCTCTATCTGCACTCAGACACACACACCCTTGTCTGTAGTCATTGCACACACAGCCATTGCAACATGCCTGGCGCCAGAACTTTCCTTTCTCCCTGCTTCTGGCCTCATCTGCCCCTGCCCACAGTCAGCCTTCCTGTCTGGCATCTCTAATCACAAGCCACTGAGCATCACTGGAGAACATCCCACAACAATGAGACAGGTCAAATTCATAAGTTGGGACATCAGAGATATGGCTTCAATTAAAAAATGAGTAATAGTTACATGACTTTAGGTAAGTCACTTAACCTTTCAGAATTTCAGTTTCCTCATCTATATCAAATAGATTCAGTAAAAGCACCTGCTTAGAAAGAATGTCAAACTAAGTGCCGGGCACACAGCTGGTGATTAATCAACGTTAAATGTTATTCCTGCTATCCGATGACAATGATGAACTAGGCACTCTGCTATGTCCTGTATTGCCTCATTTAATCTCACCCCAGTTCTTTGAAGATGATGATGTCTCCACATTACAGGTGAGAAAGCTGTGGCTCCCAGGGTAAATGAAGAGGGGTTGCTTTATTAAGCAGTGTCACTGAATCACAATGGGGGGCTCCAATGCCCATCTTCTTTCTCCCGTGTCACTGTGCCCTCAGTGTACATTTTGAAAGGAACAGAAAGCCAGTTTTTGAAGCAGCATTTCCTGAGCTGAACACCAGGAATGGTGCTGCCTGCCCTCCTTGCAACACCTCATTAAACCCTCACAACAGCTCTTTTAACTATTCACACAATTGTTAATTATACAAACAACTTCAGAGAATCCATTCACAAGTCCAAGGAGAGGCGCAGGCACAAAGTTCAGCACTGCTCCTCCCCACCAGGGGACAGCACTAGCGTCTGTGTGTGCCAGGTGACCCTTCTGCAGGCCTAGTGGGAGCTGAAAACCCGATGCCGCAGTTCCAGCTCTGTTCTGTCCCTGGCGTCACTGCCAGCTTTTTTGTGCTGCTTTTCCACCCCCTCAAGTTGGAACGTTTTGAATTACTGCCACAACAGATGCCAATGTTTCAGTGGTAAGATAGTGCAAGTGGAATGAAATTAAAAGTATGTCAACAGCGATGCATAATGGAAGAAGTACTGGTGTTTTCTAGTTAGATATATTGTATTTTGTTTCACTGTCGGATTCAAATTAACTCATAAATATTGGATGGCATATGATAACTATCCCTTCCCAGTAAAGAATGGAGATTCGTCACGAGTGCCAAGTAGATGCGATTCATGCACCTGCTTGGGAAGATCCTCCGTGGAGCTGTATTCAGTGCCATGACCAACTCCGGGCAAATGCTCACATGGCACTGAGGCTGCCCTCCTGAGCTCACAGGTGTCCTAAGGTAACTCAGGTGGGGTCCCAGTGGAACACTGAGCCACAGTACTGAAAGGCAGGCAACAACAGTCCACCTGCCCGAGGGACTGAGGACCTTCGTGGGAAAGGAGCCCAGGTGTGAAGCTTTGTTACTGGAGAAGAGAGCTGGGTCAGGGCACGGCAGCTGCCCTCCCTCTGGGTGTCTCTAGCTTAGCCTCACCCCCATGCACTCAGGTCTGGGTTTTAAGGAGAGAGGACACTGTCAGCAAATACTGAAAGTGCCATATTGCTAAAATAAAACAAAAAGTAAAACCCAAGATGAGTTTCCCATAAAGTGGTGGAGACCTGCTCCCCACACCCACCCAGACTAGCCTGCAGCTCTGGCCCCTGGAGGGCTCTAGGCTGGTGCTGGCAGTCCCCGTGAGAGGCACCAAGAGTGGCAGCAGGGGAGTATGGGAAAACTAGAGGCATGCCTGGCAGAAGTGGCACTGGCTTAGAGATTATTTAGACGTGAACAAGGCAGTGGTACTCATGGACTTGATGGTACCCAGCTGAACGGGGTTATGATATGTGGCAGTTAACTACAGGGGCACATGTGAAAGCCCCCCAGAACTCCCAGGAACAGTGTCACGGTCTCTAGAGGAGGTTAGAGCAAAGGGAAGAGCGAGCCTGGAAAATTTAGCTCATTACTGGGTGACCAGGTGAGGCCTGGCTGCCTCAGACCTCAAGGAACTATGTGACATAATAGTATTAATGACAAAAGTGTGTGCCACAAAATGAACCACAGACCTAAATCTATAAAACTGTTAGGAGAAAACATAGGGGTAAAGCTTCATGACACTGGATTAGGCAATGATTTCTTGGATATGACACCAAAGGCAATGGAAACAAAGAGAAAAACAGACAATTGGACTACATAAAAATTAAAAACTATCCATCAAAGGACACAGTTAACAGAGTGAAAAGGTAGCTATGAAACCAGAGAATATGTGTGCATGTCATAGCTAATATAAGGGGTTAATATCTAGAATATATAAAGAACTCATACAACTCAACAACAACCAAAAAACAATATCTCAATTAAAAAATGGGCAAGGGCTGTGAACAGACATTTCTCCACAGATACATAGGTCGACCAGCATATATAAAGATGCTCAACATCACTAACCTTTGGGGAAATGCAAACTGAAACCAAATGAAATATCCCCTCACACTCATTAGAATGGCCACTATAAGAAAACAGAACATAATAAGTGTCGGTTAGGATGTAGAAAAACTGGAATCCTTGTGTACTGTTGTCACTGTAAAAGTAAAATGGGACAGCCGCTATAAAAGACAGTATGACATTTCCTCAAAAAGTTAAAAATCAAATTACCATATGACCCAGCACTTCCATATATACCACCAAAGAATTGAAAGCAGGGTGTTGAAGAGATATCTGTACTATTCACAACAGCCAAAAGGAAGGTCGAAACAACCCATGGATCCATCAATGGATGAATGGATAAAAAAATGTGGTATATACATACAATGGAATGTTTTTCAAACGTAAAGTAGAAAAAAATTCTAACCCATGCTACAACATGATGAACCTTGGGGACATTATGCTAAGTGTTAATAAGCCAGTCCCCAAAAGACATATAGTTGTGATTCTAATGATGTGAGGTACCTAGAGCAGTGACATTCACAGAGACAGGAAGAACGGTGGTTGCCAGGAACTGAGTGGAGACAGCAATGGGGACTTGTTCATACGCATCAAGTTTCAGTTTGGGATGATGAAAAAAGTTCCAGAGATAGATTTTACAATAATGTGAACAGAAAACACTACTGTACTACACAGCTAAAATTGGTCAAGATGGTCACTTATATAAGTATTTTACCACAATTTAAAAAAACATGTGCCAATGTGAGGGCATTCTTTAGAAACTAAACTTTCTTCACTGCCATGCAAGGTCAGGATGGTAGGGCATCTTCCCCTTCCCTCGCCCTCCAACCTGTTCATGAATGCCTGGCCTGGTCTCCAAGAGTCAGGTGAAGGGAGTGTGGATGGTTTATACAAAGAAGTGCTTTTCAATTTTGGGAGACTGACAATGTTTGGAGACATTTTGGTTGTCACAACTAGGGAAGTACCACTGGCAGGTACTGCTAAGAGGCCAGGGATGTTGCTAAATATCTTACGATGCACAAAACAGCCTCACAGATGCAGAATCACTACTCCAAAAGCTCAACAGTGTTAAGGTTGAGAAATGCTGGTTTGCAGCAATCCCATTTCTCCTTCAGGAAGAAAAGTTCCCCTTGGTAATGGTGACTGACAGCATTTACAGGACAGTAGAACGTGGGCATTTCCCCCACAAGCTTTCAGCCAGATCTTAACGTACCCCAGAAAGAGGTCTCCAAAGCATAATCTCTCTAGTCTTGTCCTCAGCGAAAATGCCCCAGGCCAGCCATCATCTTCCTTGATTTCCAGAGAGCTGAAGCCTGAGAAGAGTAAAAGGAAAAAAATGTTATTTTTACAGGCACAGTCACTTTGTCCTGGTCACATGTGACAATTTTATCCACACACTCAGACTGCTCAGTCACCCAGTCAGCTGCACTGTATGGATGTGGCCTGCCCATTAGGAATCTTCATACTGACCTTTCTTCATGTTAAGAAAAAACATGGCTCACCACTGAATGATTGTCATCAAGAAGCCTGCCTGAGTTATTTGACTATTTGATTCACAATGGGAGTATTAATATAACCAAAAACTTGCTTTTTTCCCTGGCTAATGCACAAATTCTCAAAACCAGGAGCATACATTAGGCAGGCAATTAAATTCCTGATCTTTAGGGGGCTCATGTTTAGGCACAAACTAGGGGGTGTTGTTTGCCTCAGAATGAACTATTTCTCAAATAAGTGACAACACAGGGGTCAGAGACCAAGAAATATGATGGCCCTTTCCCTCTTTCTGCCATAAGCTAATTATAGGTATAGCAATTTATAGCAACTTAAAATCACAATATTTTGTTTTTTTTTTCCTTAAAGATGTTTTCTTTTTTTAAAATAATTTGTATTGTTATTCTATTAGTTATCCCAATTTTTCCCCCTTTGCCCTCCTCTGCCCATCCCATCCCCCCTCTCCCATAGTCAATTCCCCGAATCACCAATTCAAAAGAACCTCTGCATCCCTATGTTTATACCAGCGCTATTTACAATAGCCAAGTGCTGGAAACAGCCTAGGAGCCCATCAGTGGATGAGTGGATCAAAAAACTGGTACATTTATATAATGGAATACTATGCAGAAGAAAGAAAGAAAGAAAGAAAAAGAAAGAAAGAAAGAAAGAAAGAAAGAAAGAAAGAAAGAAAGGAAGGAAGGAAGGAAGGAAGGAAGGAAGGAAGGAAGGAAGGAAGGAAGGAAGGAAGGAAGGAAGGAAGAAAGAAAAGAAAGAAAGAAAGAAAGAAAGAAAGAAAGAAAGAAAGAAAGAAAGAAAGAAAGAAAGAAAGAAAGAAAGAAACTCCTACCTTTTGTGATAGTATTAATGGAACTGGAAAATATTATGCTAAGTAAAAATTACAATTCTTTAGATGGCTAGCGCTGGAAGGGTAAACTGTGGCAACCCCTCATTTTTATAGACAAAGCAGAGAGACCCAGAGAGGGAAGTGATCTGTCTGAAGGTCACCAAGCTAGTAGTAGGGGAGGACTCTGCACCCACTGGCCCTGACACATGGTTTCTTATGCTACTCCATGTACTGTCAGGGCCGGGCAAGTCAGGACAGATAACAGAGAGCAGAGGCAGTGTGCTCCACACTGAAGTACCCATCATGTGGTTTCGTACTGTTTCAAATATCCCCAAGTAAAACCTAAGTTCAATAAAGTTAAAAGCCATGCTTTCTCCTTTGTGATACTACTCACTGCTGGGCACACAAGTATTTTTTCCCAACATTATGGAAATCTCAAACATACAGCATGTTTTAATTGCCTCCTATTTACTACGTCAGTGAGGAAAGGATTTCTACCCTGGGGCTGTGGGGGTGGCCAAATGTAGGCCACCTGACACTGGACAAATGAGATTGACTGGTCCCATGCAGTCACAACCTGGGTGAGGAAGACACCACCCGCCATGCAGGGCCACACAGGGGGGAGCAGTCAGGAGAGGCTGAGCCAGCAGAAGCTGTGGGAGCAGGCTTTGTGGGACCAAGAGAGAGAGGTGGCCACTGGCACCGTGGGAGGATGCAACTGACTTGACTGAATAATTCCTCAGACTGGCAGGAAACTGAAACCCCTACTCAGGGATAAGCTGGCACTACAATTGGCCCCTTGGAAAGAAGGGATATCAGGATAGTGGGCCATGTCTACCAGAGCAGAGTGGAAGGGGGACCCAAGGCCATCAGAGGCCCTCGTGATTTTATCAGATGTCAAGGCAGAACATCATATTAAGCCTTACTTTCAGGCTTCACACCACACATCAAAGGAGGAGAATTTCACAGCGAATACCTACATACCTAAATTCGAGCACTGGCACTCCACTCCATTTGCTGTTATCACAGCTTCTTCCATCTATCATCCACTGATCCATCTTGTATTCTGTTTCAATGTAAACTTCCTCCTAAATATTTCAGCATGAAAATCATTGATTTTAACATGTGTGTATAGTTTTATCTTTTACAAGTTCAAGTGTGCACTCTGAGTTTTGACAGATGTATACACCAGAGTAACCCAAACCCTATCTAGATAAAGAACATCACCGTCACCCCAGGAAATTCCACCACAATGCCTCCCGGTCAGCTCCCACAGAGGCAACCGCTGCTCTGATTTCTTCTATTGTAGGTGAGTTTTGCCTGTTCTGGAACTTCATATAAATGGAATCAAGCACTATGTCCTCTTCTGTGTAAGGCTCCGTTCACTAAGCATAATGTTTTCCAGGTTGATTCACGTCTGGTATGTATCAGTTGTGCGTTCCTTTTTACTTCTGTATGAATGAATGTGTGCTGTATGAATACTCAGTTTGATTATACATCCTTGTATTGATGGGCATGTGGGTTGTGTGGTACATCTCAGCAGAAGTCTTTCTATGGACACGTTTTTATTTCTCTTGGGTAAAGGCACAAGCATGATTCATAGCACAGATATATATAGTGTGTCATAACTGAAAGATTTTTTTCAAAATGGTGGCAGTACAATTTTACACTCCCATCATCTTGCTCCAAATTCACACCCATGTTTGGTCCTGTCAGTTATTTTATAATTATTTTTGAGTTTAAAGTTGAGAAATGCCTGTGGAGGGAAGCAGGGCACTAGGAAGGGTAAAGAATTTTGTGGAATATTGCCCTAGGCCTGTTAGGTTGTTGTGAGACATCTTCCTTGTTAAGTCCAGGGGGGCACTGACCCCATTTCATTTAACATTGAAAAGCTGTGATGTCCCTGGAACCTGGAAAGGCACTTGAAGAATTAGCCTTCAGAAGCTACAATGCCATGGCCACGCCATCCGGGGGCCACAGCTCTGCTTTCTGACACTTCATTAAGGGTACCTTCTGCATCAGCTAACAATCTGCCGATGCCTTGTGACATTCCCACTTAACCCGGGTCTACTGACTGAAGAGCCTGTGGGGATCTGAAGAAGGTGACGCACACACACAGCCTCTTCCCTTCCTTCAACGGGATGCAGTCAGCCAAAAACTGGCTCGCACTATCAGTCAGTGAGCATGCGCAAGTAGAACAGGTGGAAGTGGAATGGGTCCTTCCCTGCCTTCTCATCACTGAGGGCAGGACCTTTGAAACAGTAACTGACAGTGTAGGGACAAAACCTCAAAACTGTTACACTGGCTGAGAAAGAAAGTCTGGGCCCTCTATCCCTTTAAAAGAACACAGTAGCTTGCATGATAGGTACTCAGAGACAAAGCAGAGTGAGAAAGAAAGCAGGTACCTAGGTGTAAAGAACAGGGGCTCACAGCTAAACTGACAGTGTTCCCTGAGGACGGGGGCAAAGAGGGAAGAAAATTTCAGGTGCGCGTGTCCAAGAGTGCTCAGTGTCCCCGAGCCCAGGGCTCGCGTGAGAAGCAGCAGTGAAGAATAAGCTCCAGGGTCTGCCCTCCTGGACTGTGCAGATTATTAGGAGGGTGGCAAAGGCCACAGCTGAGGCCAGGAGTAAACAGCACGAGGAAGGTGCTCTTGGCCCTCACAGGAGGGCCAATGTCAAAACAGAAGAGAGGAAACCAAAGGCCATGGTGCCAGAATAAAAGATGGTCCTGTGTGATGGTAGATACTCCCAGAAGCAGGAGATGAAAAGGCAGAGGTACTGTGGAAAGTTTAATGCAAATAAAATAACTTCTGTTTAATTCATTCTGCAATGATGAGCCAAGGAAAAGTTGGGGCAGTGATATCCTGAAACCTGTGGTCTGGAGAGATGAGTCAGAGTTCAAGGAAGGCATGATTAGCAGAAGGTACTGGAGCTTCTAAAACCAGCTGGCAGGGAAGTTAGAAATCCACTGCAGCAAGCCCAGGAAAAGGAGGTCAGAGCCCCAACTGAGATATCGGCAGAGAGGCTGGAGCGAAGGCGAGAGACAGGAGAGATACTGAGGGTAAAAATACCCAGGTGTTTGTGCATCGCCCAAGGGCAGAGACAGGCAGAAGAACCCTGCAGGTCCCCTGCCAGAGTGGATAAGACTGAGTGACACAAGGCCACAGCCAAGCTCCACCCTCCCAGCTGCCTCCTTCGTACAGACACAGAAAACACAGTGCTGACCGCAGCATGCCCTTATTGCCCCCTTACCCTGGGATGCAGGCAAGAGAGAGTTGAGGCTGGCCAGGTGGGCAAGAACACTGTGAGCCATCGCCTCTCACCTTCGCTCTGCGTCCTCCATTCATTTGTGCCTCTTCAATCTTTTCTCCTCCTGGAAGGCAAACGATGATCATGTAACCCCTGGACGCACCAGGTCCCTGCTATAAAATCCCAAGTCTCCCCCGTCCAAGGCCCTGAGTATTCTGACCTTGACCTCCTTCTCCCACCTCTCCTCATAGCCTTAATAGCCCTCTTGGCTTTGCTCACTGCCTCTGGTCAGGCTAATTCCTTGAAGAACATGCTAAGCATCCCATTCCCATAAAGTCCCCATTCTTGAAATACCCTCCCCAGTCAGATCTGCCTCATCCCTTAGACCCAGGTGGTTGTCCTGACCCTCCCCCATGACCCAGTATCAGGGAAAGTCCTTGTACTGTTTCCTCTCACAGTACCTTCCTCTCCACTCACTACCTGCATGTATCACCATTTGCAGTTATGCCTCTATTTGGCTTTCATTACTTCGCATCCATCCTCCTCCATTAGCCTGTGAGCTCTGTAAGGCAGGGGCCACACCTGCCTTGTTTCCTGCTGGTCCCAGGGCCTGGAAGAGGCTGGGGCAGGTGCTCATGGCATGAATGTGTCAGTGAAATGGATGAGGGAGTGAGTCCTGAGCTCTGGTTTTCCACGGCCACCTCACCTCCCTCAAAAGCTCATCAGACAGCTCCCTGGAACCAGCCTGTATTTCAGACTCTTCCCCAAAAAGGGAGCTGGCCTCCCACATGGAAGAGCCAGTCATTTTCCTGGGAGGGACTGTGTCTCCTCACAGGACATAATGCACACTGCTCTACTGTGCTTTTACCAGGGACTGTAAAAACTCCATATGCCAAGCATCTCCCTGGCCCTGCTAGATGGGAAAGGCTTCCCAGAAGCACAGGCAGGTGTGAAACAGAGATAAGTAAGTGTGGTTTTGCTTTACTGTAGTTGCACAAGAGCTGTGTGTATTCCAGTTCTAGTTGGCACAGACTGTGGAGGATAAAAACACTCTATGAAGAGCCCTTCATATTACAATGGTTTTCATGAAGTGGCAGCTTCAACAGCTGTAGGGATCGGTAGAAATAGTCTGAGACACAGCAGCAGCGACTACACCCAAACCCACGTCCCCAAGGGCCCGGTGGTGAAGGATGCGCAAGAACAGGGAGCTGGCAGCTACGCACACATGAGGGATGAGGCTGTGTTATAGAACTGTGTGGGGTGTACCTGAATTTCCCCGTCGGGTGCATCTAAATGGGTACATTTGTGTGTGTTCGCTTATGTCACTGATGCCTGGAAGTCAATGAGGCGAGAGGGAATGAGACCTCTTCGCCAGGTGAATTGGCTCAGGCTCAGACTTGTTAGAGCTGGGTGCTCATCCGTGCTTCACGTTAGTCACCTAAGGAGCTTCAAACACTCTACAGCCCAGGACAAAGCCCCCACCAATTCCCTCAGAACGATGAGACCCAGATATTCCTGCTGTTTAAAGCTCCTCAGGAGATTGCAATGGAAAGCCAAGTCTGAAAATCTCTGTGTAAGGGATTTTGCAATACAAAGGAATGGCCTGAATTAGTCAGGTACTTCATGACTCCAAACATAAATCAAAGCCTTATTGCCAGTGCAGACAGAGTTAATTATGTAAAAGGAGAAAGAGAGACAATAACAGAGAAGTAGCTAAGAGCACCTTGCCCTGGCTGGTTTAGCTCAGTGGATTGAGCGTCGGCCTGCGAGCTAAGTGTCGCTGGTTCGATCTTCCAGTCAGGGTACATCAGAGAAGGAAAACTCTGACTCCAAAAAACCTCCGCTGCCTTGCGGCATACCTCTTCTGGGGAAAGGCTAAGGGAGTAAACCCCGACAGAAAATCCGGAGCCGGAGTCCCTAAGGCGGTTTGACGTTGTAGTCAACACCGGCAACTCCTGCGGCGCACCTGAAGCCAAGCTGTATCGACTCCGTCTTTCCCTTGGACCCTTCAGCTGCGAAGAGAGGGGGGGTCTGCTGCACGGGCAACAGCAGACCCTCCATATCACCCTGCCCAGGCTCTGTAGCTTCAGCTCCACTGGAGAGGACACTCCAGCGTCATCGCAAGATGTCAATTCAACACGGGAGGAGACAGATGCCGTGTCACTCCCGTGTCGGACTGCACAGCCATTCTCGGCGGTGCAGATAGACACTTGAGAAGCTACACCATCGTCTCTCGAGACGGACGGCTGCCGACGACGGAGCTAAGAGCACCGCCTGAGATCAGACTACTTAGTGTCAAATCCCCTCTGTGCTACATTGCTGCCCTGTTTCAAAGCCAAAGTGCAGCTCCCAACTCTTCCTATATCTGCTCCACATCATGCACGAAGGAAGGTCAGGAATTGGTAAGAGGTCTGCTTAGGAGTTTAATGAACCCTAACTGACCCAAATGCATGAGAACAAAAATCAGGACCCATGGATAAGAAACTGAAGTACCCTTATGGGAACTACCTGGAAAATCAGTGCCATGGGGTTTTGTACCTGAACTGAAGTGCTGAGCAGAACAGAATTATTTGCCTGCACTGAGTGCCTGAAACGCATGGCGGCCCAGAAACAAAGGAAGTGTGTAAAACTGGAAAATTGGGTTTCATTTTGATATGCACCCAACTGTGCAGTCTATACATGTGGGGCTGGCACATAGACATTTCTCCGCCTTCCCTGCCCATCCCTGAATTGTTCTTTTCACTGTAAATATGATGAGTCCAAATTCTATGACTCATGTCATTGTAGACCTCTCTTTATAGCCATTGAGATTCTATTAAGTTGGTTCTCTGGCAACCAGGACACAAAGGTAAGTACAGAAGAGTTCTTTAAGAGCAGGCATACAACCCCTGGCTGGTGTGGCTCAGTGGATCGAGCACCAGCCTGTGAACCAAAGGGTCGCTGGTTCAATTCCCAGTCAGGACACATGCCTGGGTTGCGGGCCAGGTCCCCAGTTGGGGGTGTGCGAGAGGCAACCACACATTGATGTTTCTCTCTCCCTCTTCCTCCCTCCCCTCCCCTCTCTCTAAAAATAAATAAATAAAATCTTTACAAAAAGGGCAGGCATACAACTCCGACCTATGGGCATGGTATGGGCATGGTGCAGAAACCGGTGGTGGGTGGTCCCCTACATCTCTGATGCCGGAGGCTACTGAGGTCCTGGCTGCTGTGGAAAGGGAGTCTGTGAAGATGCTGATTTCCAGGGCTGTCTCCTTCACCTGGAGAAACTTTTGACTAGTGAATATGAACTGGGGAAGAAAGTGACCCCAGTGAAAAGACGGAGGAAGGGCCATGTGTTAACACAACTGAGTGTGTGTGTGTGTGTGTGTGTGCACGCGCGCACAAGCTGGAGATGTCTGGGTACGGGAAATGTAAGGAGCCTACACAAGTGTCTGAGCACATTCACAGGTGCATGAGATAGAAAATGAATAGGCTGGCTGCTAGACTGGATGAGAAGAACTAGTCAGAGACTTTTAAGTTGAGCCCCAGCTTCTAACTGGAGTACTGTTGAGCCAACTATGCAACCTCTCTGAGCCTCAGGTTCCTTATCTATAAACTGAAGATGCAATTTTACTTCCTCCTACAATGGTTGAAAATATTTAAAATAATGATTCTTTTTAAAGAACTCTGCACAGTGCCTATGTCAGATATTCATAGGAGATAGCTTTTATGTTCTTCACAAACATTGTATGTTTGGTCTTTACTATAGAAGCAATGACCCTGACCCGCATGACTCAGTTGGCTGAGCATCGCCCTGCAAAGCAAAAGGTTGTTGGTCTGATCACTGGTCAGGGCACATGCCTGGGCTGTGGGCCCTATTCCTGACTGGGGCATGTGCAAGAGGCAACCGATCGATGTTTCTCTCTCACATCCATGTTCCTCTCCCTCTTTCTCCCTCCCTTCTCTCTCAAAAATAAATAAAATTTTGAAAAAAAGAAGCAAGCAGATATTATTCATCATTTCTAATACACAGATGAAGAAACCGAGGCTGAGAGAGGTGAAGGGACTTGACTGTGGAGTGAGCATTCAAATGCAGCTGTCTTTGTGCCAGCAACAAGACTGTTTCCCTTCCCCCTTCCTTTTCCAGCTTTTCCTATATTTTCCCCTTGATCTATCGCAATAGGGATTCAACCTTGGGAGGAGTCAAGATTCTAAGACTTTTGTTCCCATTTAGACTTTTGGGAAAAAAGATTGATTTTGAATCCTTTTATTTTTAAAAGATTTTATTTATTTTTAGAGAGAAGGGAAGGGAGGGAGAAAGACAGGAAGAGAAACATCGATGTGTGAGTGAAACATTGCTTGCTTCTTGTATGCCCCAAACTGAGGACCTGGCCCACAACCAGGCATGTGCCCTGACTGGGAATTAAACCAGCGAACACTTGGTTCCCAGGGTGACACTTAACCAACCAAGCCGCACCAACCAGGGCCAAATTCTTTTGTGTCTTTAGGAGACAATGCTCCCAGCAAGAAATAGCTTAAGATAAAGAGAGGATAAAGTTCATTGTAAGAAATGATTTGCTTTCTGAATCATACCTACATATTGGGTGTTACTGTGTGCCAAGTCATGTGCTTAGTGACTTACCGGGATTACTTAATATAAGACCTATGAAATAGTTTGGCCCTGTGTTATCTCTTGCTCTTCCCTTTGGTTGCAGCACTCCCAATTTCCCTCTGGAAACCACTCTCTTTCCTATTCCCAGCCACATGGTGCACGAGGAGTTAATGGAGCCTGGACTCCTAGGGTCATGCGAACCAGGCCTAGCCAATCGGAACATCACCTTTCCTTGGTCATGGTGACTGGCAGACAACTGGGTAGTTAACATGTCTGCTGAGATTCCTCAGAGGGAAGCACAAGCATTAGTCCTCTCCCACTGGACATTAATCTGGGAGGAAACAGACATAAATGGCACTGCTGGCAGTGGCCACAGGGAGCTTGAGAATGTGTCTGCAAGAGGAAGACAGAGCCAAGCAAGGGAGAGCCAATGGGTTCAGATGGCCTTATCTGAACTCCTAGATTTCAACTCTACTGGTACTAGCCCTACTTCACAGCTTTTTATGAGTCAATGTATTCCTGTATGGTATGTATGCAAGTATTTTCTGCCAGATCAAGGTGGGTTTTCTGACACTTGAAGACAGAGATTCTTACCTGTTGAATTTATTATCTTCACTTAGCAAATGAGGAAACTAAGGCTCAAAGAGAATAAGCAACTGAATTTCCTCAGGCTGAAGGGAAATGTCCCTGGATAGTAATTAAAATCTAAACAGTAAAACAAAGAGCACAGGTAAAGGTAATTATAAAAATCTGTATAAATGCATATTTTCTCCTGACAGCTAGCTTATTTTAAAAGCAACTGAATAAAATTATATAATTATGTATGTATAACATATACATAGTTCTACATATGTAATTTTGTATAGTTGATATATATACCTGTAATTTTGGCTCCATAACATACAGGAATGCTCTACATGTGCAATACACCTGCCAATGACAACACAAAGGGGGTGGGTGGGAGCAAGGCTGTACTGGGCTATGGAATTTACTAGGGCGGTAAAGCAATAGTTATAACAACGCACTCTTGGATTTATAACATTAAGAGATATAATATGCATAATAATAATATCACAAAAAAAGAAAGAGGACAGAGCTTTATAGGAGTAGCATTTGTATATATCACCCATATTAAGCTAACATAAATTTGAGGTGGATTCTCATAAGTTAGGACATACATAGTAAACCCTAGCCCAACCACTAAAAGCATAACTAAAAGAACATAGTGAAAAGGACACTAAAGAAATTAAAAATGTTAGTTTAAATTTATAATATAGGAAGATAAGACCTTAAAACTTGGAAACAAGTAAGAGTGTGTACTTTAGACAGGAAGAAGCAGCTGGGGCTCACTCTAAACCCTTTGAGTGCCAACGTCGCTGTGAGCGATGCTGACAAATTTTCCCAGAAGTACCAGCGTCGCTCCCAGTGACTCTTATCTATGGCTATAAATAACAATGGAATAATTTGTATTTTATGTTTTGTTCTCTTTTTTGTACCTCAGGTTATATATTGATATAATTTCTTCTCATGTTGATCCAAATTTCAAATTACGCATGGCACTCAAAGGGTTAAAAGAAAGCAGACCTCTGAAGGCTTCTGTATTTTCAAAGTTCCTCCAAAGAGTAGCAGTTTATCTTGTGCTATAAAATAGTCTGATTTTCATGCTAAAAACGCCAAGTGGACACACTGACTTACAAACATTAAGAAATTTAGGTTGGGCCAAGATGGAGGCTTAGACGGACGCGCTAGGTCTCCCTCTACAACTAGAGAGGAATACAACTACTTCAAAACAAAGGATAACTAGAAATTCCAGAAAATAAAACTACACGGAAGCCCAACATATGAAGTTATAAACCAGCGGCGCCCTTTGGGCAGGTAGGGGGAGCGAAAGGGGGCGGTGCTGTTTGCGGTCACACCAGGGACAGCGGCAGGGAGAACAATCCCGGCTGCAGTCGAACTCCCGGCAGCTCGCAACCCCAACGCCGGGGAAAGCAGCCACCACATCGCCTTGAACAGTGAGGCCCAGGGGGGCGGGAGGACGGATCCCGGTCTCCTAGCGGAATAACTGTGTGAATCCATCTTGGACCCCCGCCCCCAAAGAAAGCGCCACAGGGCTGCGAAATAGGTCGTGGACAGGCACCGGTCGCTGGATTGTGACGACAAAGCACCACGGCACAGCAAGAAAGGCTGCCGAACGGCGCCGGTCGCTGGGTCTTTACGAGTACACAGGCACTGCCCCCTACAGCCGGCCCAAGAAAACAAAACGCATCTGTCAAAATGAGGCAGACAACTATAGAAATCCCGGTGGCACAGCTCACCAGGCAACAGATGGAGAACCTGACAGATGAACAGATAAGAAACCTGTCAGATGCTCAGTTCTGGGCCATTGTTATCAGGTGGCTTACAGAATTCACAAAAGATCTGGAAAAAGATGAGAAAGAAGCGAAAAACACTCATAACGAAAGGAACAAAACCACATACGAGACAGATGGTGAGGAAAAAAAATCCAGAGTTCATTTCAACAAACTGGAATATGGAGAAGGAACAAGCAGTCAACCAATGCAGAGAGAGGAAATGGGAAGCAACAATAAGAGGATCAGAAACCTCTGGGACAGCTATAAAAGGCCCAACATAAGAATCATTGGTTTGCCAGAGAGCGAGGAAGATGAACTAGAACTTGAAAAATTGAGTGAAAATATAATAAAGGAGAACTTCCCAGACTTGGGGAAGGAAATAGACTTACAGGTCCAGGAAGCACAGAGAGTTCCAAAAAAACTGGACCCAGGGAGAACCGCTCCAAGACACATTATAATCAAAATGTCAAAAATTAAAGATAAAGAGAGAATCTTAAAAGCAGCAAGAGAGAAGAAAAGAATTATGTACAAAGGGGTCCCAATTAGACTATCAGCTGACTTCTCAAGGGAGACCCTGCAGGCAAGAAGGGACTGGCAAGAAATATTCAAAGTAATGAAAATCCAAAACCTACAACCACGAATACTCTATCCAGCGAAATTGTCATTCAGAATAGAAGGACAGAGAAAGTGTTTCCAGGACAAAATAAAACTGAAAGAGTTCATTAGATCCAAACCACTGTTATATGAGATGTTAAAGGGACTGGTTTAGAAAAAGGAGGATCAAGACAATGAAATCTAAAATGAAAACTGCATCACAAGAAACAACAGAAGCTAGGGAATTGAAACAAAGGCAAAACTAAACAGGCAACGAGAGCGGAAAAAGAACTATAGGTACGGGGAACATATTGGGGGGAGGTCAACAGGGAGGGGGAATGGGGAGAGGGAGGGAGATGATATAGGAATTAAGGATCATGGTAGGAGGGAATGGAATAGACAGAGAGAGGTTGAGAAGAACTGTATGCACAACTAATGGACACGATCTAAAAGGGGGGGACAACTGGAGGGAGGGGGGCCACCGGGTGGAGGGGAGCAGAGGGAAGGGAAATTGGCACAAATGTAATATTATAATCAATAAAACACATTAAAAAAATAAATAAATGATAGCCTTGTTGGATAGAGTAAAAAAAAAAAAAAAGAAATTTAGTAAACATAGTTTTATTTATATTATACACTAATATAATATACAGGTTAAGTGTGTAAAAGGGAGATGCTTCATTTATCTAGTAATTGGTATGATCATCTGAACCTGTCCAACCTTTGAGAGACTTTAGGTTATTGGGTGACAGTATCTTTCTCTCCTAAATTTATATTACTTAACACGTTGGCATTAGCAGAAAGTTCCTAACACGAAGGACACTAATAAAAGCGAAGTGTCAGCTTTGATACTGCTCCTGTCTCATACACATTAGTATGTTTAGAAAGATTGAGACCTACATAATTACCTGACTAGTATGAACAGTCACTACTGACATCTGTATCATGCAATTTTTAAAAAGCAATGACTGTTTTTCTCTATACCCATAAAAGCAAATGCATTGCTCTTCTAAAAATCTAATCATTTAGAAGAAAAGTTAAAAGTAAGGTATAGAAACTGTATACAGAAAATTAAAACGAAAATCAAAAAGACTTAAAAGATTTGGCACATGAAATGTAGTCCTAAATAGGAAGTGACTATGTTATAAAGATGTTAATTCTCTTCACATTATTTTATAATTCTAATGTAATTACCTCCCCACCCAAAACCCAACCTAATAGGATTTAGGGGGACAGTTAAACATGATTTTAAGACCCGTATATAAAGAAATCAGTGAGAGTAACCAAAAATATTTGCAAAATAAAAGTGAAGTTGGGATCGTATTGCAAGATAATAAAATACATAAAAGAGTTAAAATTATAAAGTAGTATAATCTAGTATAAGCAGAGAAGAGATAGCCTTGAAACAGAATAGAAAACTCCAAATTGGCCCAAGTATAGTATTAATATTGTCTTTTACAATAAATAGGGTTAGGATTTGTCTACATTTAAAAAAAATTTTATCTTTATTTCATATTATTCACCAAAATGTATATTAAATAATTAATTATAAAAGTAAAACCACAGAAAAACTAGAACAAAGTATAGATGAATATCTGTTCTCTCTGTGACAAAATACTTACTAAGCATAAAAGCAAAGGAAGAAATCAGAAAAGATTCATATGCAAAATTCATTAAATTTCAACACGTTGAAAAGTTTGGAAATAGAAAATATATCTGTGGCATTTATAACAGAGGGTTAATATTTTAAATAGAAGATATTTCTGTAAATCAATATAAAGGCAATACCCCTGTAGGAAAATGGCGACATAAAAAGCAGTTCACAAAAGAAGCAACCTAAGTGGCCAAGTTAAAGTCCAAGCTTGCTGTAATCAAGAACATGAAAATTAAAACCATTACATATAATTTCTGCTTATTAACCAGGTAGGATTTTTTTGTTGCAAATTACAGAAAACCTGTCTACATGTAGCTCAAAAATCCAGAACATCTATCATCTCATACAAGAGGGTCTGGTCTGGAGTTGGTCCCTGTGGTCCATTTGGTGGCTCACTGTGTTGCCAAGGACCGGCCCACTTTTCCTGTCTTCCCCTCTACCAACCTCTGCGCACTGTCTCTAGCCCTCCCGGCCCCCTCATGTCAGCTCTAGTTCCCAGGCATCCCCCTCCACTTCAAGAATGGGAAAAATAGACCTTTTCCCCTCTGGGTCTCTTTCTATCAAAGAGTAACCCACTTGCTAAAGCCCTCAAGGAGATGCCCCTTTGGGTTCTAGTAGCCAGCACTGTGTCATGTGCCTATGACTAACCTGGTCACTAAAAAGGGACATGGAGTCACCACCATTGGCTAGACGAGCTAAGATGTATCCCTGATTAAATCTCCGAGATTTAATCCATGAATTAAATCTTACATGCCAGTGGTGGAACATCACCCAGGTACAATACATATCAAAAGCATTAGAACTACATATACCTATTAACCGACAATTCTCTTTCTGAAGAAATACTCCTGGATGGGCTCACAGTTGCAGCTAGAAGAAAAAACACAGATGTTCATAAGAAGAGAAAAATCAGAAACAAGCCACATGTACAAAAATTAGAGGCTGGTTAACTAAGGACATCGTTACTAGGTGAAACACTAAGGAACCATCAAAATTATGTTTTCTATACAACCATTTATATGAACATATGTTTATATTCTATTAAGTGGGGAAACAATGCTAAAGTATCCCCTCTTTTAAAAATATACGCAAAATTCTGGAAGGATATATACCAACATCTTAATAGTGACCTATGAGTGATATGATTACACTAAATTTAATTTTTCTGCTATATTTTTGGGTGTTTTCTAACATTTCCTATGTAAATATTATTTTATAATAAAGATGAGAATAATACTAAGAGGGAAAAATGCTCCATATTGTTAGGTTCTTCCTTTCCTTTTACAGCTGAGATGGAGGCACGGATGGCTCTAAGGCATTAGTCCAGAACGTGTACGTCAAGGAAGCTGCGCAGCCATGTTCCTGGTGCCAGGAGCCCATGGGTTAGAATTCCAGCAGAACGCGTGTGCACAGTGCAGGGAGAACCTGGGCGTGTCATCGTTTTCCCTCAGAGGAAGTTTAAATAGGTTCACACGCTTGTTCTGAGAACCAGCTGGTAACAGCAGAAAGGAGCTGTAGGTAAGAAATGTATACAGCGTCTAGCAGCTTGGTTTTGTCATTACATAGTACAAATCTCTGCCCTTCTTTCACCCTCCTTTCTGTGTGAAGTTCAGAACCAGCATTTCAAGTAATTGCCAAGTCTCTCTATTTGGAAAAGTTTCAGTAACAACGATAATGTGATCTTATAGCTACAGCACTTATTCTGTGCCACCTTGCTAAATTCTTTGCATATTTTATTGCATTTAATCCATAAGGGAAGGTAATGTGGTTTTTATGCTGTTCACATTGAAAAAGAAGCTGGTAATTTTTTTTAAGGTCACAGCTCTAGGAAGTAGCAGAAGCCAGAGTGTATCCTTATCTGTTTGACTCTGAAGCATAAGCTGTCCACCTCTTGGTCTTTAAACTTGAGGAGAAGAGGTTTAGAGTCATGACATGTAGCTGCAGAGCAGGGTCAGAGGAGGTACAGTATCTGTGCCCTATATACCTCCCAGGGAAGAGTGCTTTAGATAAGAGTTGGCTGTCAAATATGGAGGCTTTATGTGTGTGTGGGGAGGAGGTGTTCATGTGTGTGCATGTGCAAGTGTGTGTGTGTTTGTAAGAGCACTGGGCCTATTGCGCTTACGTGAAGGACACAGGCATTCACTTGGCCTTGGATCTTAGAAGGAAGCATAAATTGATTGCAACTACATTTCTCAGATGCCATGGAGAGTCTTTTCCTTTTTAGTGTCCAGGTGTACAACCCTTGGCCCCTTGGTTCATAAAGTTATAGGACTGTCATCTTAGAATCAATGATTTTCCCATGTGGTCCTATTAATGCACATGTATTCTCACACACTCACATACCAGGACTTACCACTTTAAACTGTTTGGGTCCAGGAGGGCTGACTGTGTAAGCCTTGATGAGGTCTGGACACAGGTGAGCTCTGTCTGTTCCCCTGCCCATATTACCTTAGGGTAGAGGTTTTCAACTGGGTTTTTCCTTTTGAATGCTAAGCCCAGGGGCAGCTTAAGCATGAAAGTCGCCATGGCCACCATTCATGCCTTTGTACAGCATTTGTGCAACACCCCTTAGAGAACAGAAATGGAAGAAATGAAAATGATGTAATAATGACCTTCCTATATGTCATCTCTATGTGTGTGTGTACATACATACACATGTATTCCTATATCCTCACATATAACGATATACACAGAGTGGGGCAAAAGTAGGTTTACAGTTGTAAATACACAAAATGGTTTATTCTTGTATTATTACTTAAAAATTATTGTTATTTTCCCTATGAGCAACTGTAAACCTACTTTTGCCCCACCCTGTATGACCTTTATACACATTACATATCTCTGAACTTCTGAGTTTCTTTATATGACCAGTGTTCTATAAGCATGACTTACAGAAATGTCTTCCCAGATTCCCTGGAGAATGGGCCAGGTAGCATTCATCAGTGAGCTATGACAAACCTTTGTGTTTTAGGATGGAAGGATTATCATTCATTGCCTCATGATAACAGTTTAGGGACTGAATCCTGGATTAGCACTGCATTCGCTACCAGAAGACTGTTCTAACCATCCTGAGAGGCCCCCAGCACACCTGGCGTCTCCAGGGCTAGTGTGTCCTGCTGGGGTAGTGTTACTGTGAAGAAGCAACTGTCTATCATTACTACCACATTGAGTATACTTTCAATTCTGAAAGTCAATGAAATATGTTAAGAGCAATTATATTTACACCTTTGTAGCACAACATCAATTTTTTAATTAAAAAGTTTATAAAAGGCAGCTCAATAAAGAGAAAAAGCCAATACATGTGTGAAAATGTTCAAAATATGTAAATCAAAAGAAAACTGAAGTGCCATTTCCATCTTTCAAACTGGCAAGTTTTTAAAACAACTACACCACAGTTGACACGGTGAGGGGAAGCCAGAATTCTCCTGACAAGAGTGCATACTGGTCTAGAATTTCTGGTGGAAAATTTGACAAGATGCAACAAAAGCCCTAAAGAAGTGCATATCCTACAACCCAAAACTTCTGCATCTAGATGTTTTATAAGAACTATATAGTAATATGTACACTTATGTTTCAAGATCTTTATCAAAATGTCATTCACAATATTTAAAAAACAGAAATAAATTTCAAACAATTGATCAAGTTTTTGACACCATGCAGTTATTAATTAGGCAGAATAATCTTCGCTGGTATGGAAATACAATATTTCATTCAGTGAAAAGAGCAAGCTACAAAATATTCTGCACATTATCATCCCGTTTGATTTTACATAATACTGTGTGTGTGTGTGTATGTATGTGTATAAACAGAGGGTGGAGTGGATGGAGAAACAGAATGGAAGAACAGATGTCAGAATATTACCCTCTCCATCTAGTGGCATTAGAGGTAATTTAAAAATCGGTTGAAAAAAGATATAAGGCCACAAATGTTATTTTGTGGCACAAATTTCTGTGTTCAAATAACCAATTGTGCTGTGACTTCACTGATCCAGTCCAGCTGATATTTAATTTCCTGCGACTGTAAATCCAAATACAGGCTCACTGAGTTCTGGTATCTGGGTCTCAGTAAGGAATGAATGGTCTGTAAGACGGGACAGCACCCTCACTGAAGTCCTCCTTATTAATAAAAAGCTATTTTGTGATGAATACTTAATATATCCTGAGCTCAGTGCACCTTTTTA
This sequence comes from Furipterus horrens, assembly GCF_987537825.1. Lineage (NCBI taxonomy): Eukaryota > Metazoa > Chordata > Mammalia > Chiroptera > Furipteridae > Furipterus > Furipterus horrens. The sequence goes on from NW_028327180.1 coordinate 76,895,328, forward strand.
TATATAAATTCATACCATCCTTTCAGTAGCCCTATAACCTTGGTACAATCAATTTCCTTATTATTGAAAACCCCACGCTTGAGAGAGGTTAAGAGGCCTGCGCAGGTCACACAGCCGGTCACTGCTAGAGCAGAAATTAAAATGCGGCTCTGTGGCCCATGCCTTTGGACATAAGCTCTCTAATTCAGTCTTCCCACCCACAGGTCCACAGTCAGAGTTCAAGGTACCTTCACAATAATCATCTCATTAGCTCTTCAACTCTGGTCCTCTCCCAAAACACACTGGTTTCCTCGGTTTTTCTGCCTGATTGAAAGTCAATTGAATACTACAAAGAACCTAGTGAAGAAAGAAGAAAATGGACACATTTACCAAAAATTCTTCAGGTATGTGTTTATAAGAACATGTTTGGAAATAGGAAAAGGGCCCAATGAAGCTAATGTGTTTTGCATAAGTATCATTATTCCTGTACCTTGGAGCTAAGCAAATATTGGTTTATGCGTTGCCTAAAGAGTCTTAGGGGAGAAATTAGTATGAAACCATTTGCTTCCTAAGTACAAAGTTTAACTCTCAAAATCTGGCTGCAGTAGAGATGGCAGAGGGGAAATCAATCTGACAGCAAAGATCTCTGAGGTGACTTAGGGGAAGCAGAGGAGACCTGGAAGAGCTGGTCAGATTGCCCAGTGATCCGCTGTGCGGTGCCGCGGGCGGGCTCTGCTCTCCACCTCGCCAGCTTGGCCTGCAGTGAGATGGTGTTAATCAGGCGGACAGCGATCTGGTGGGCTGCCCCCAGAGCCAATGCACGTCACCAGGAGAGAGGGGAACGCACACTAGACCTAGAAGTACTTGACAAGGCCAGGACAAAAGACTGGAATGCTTAGTGTGCTTGGTGCTGGGCCCTGTGGCATTCACAAAACTTGATCCTGCCCCAGGACCTGGTCTGAAATGATACAAGAAGAGCAGCCTTGCTGTCACCTGGCACATGCCCCTGGCAGATCTCTGACTGTTCACTTTCCAGTGGTTCAGTTGTGCTGTGCTTGGGCCAGAACAACCAGTGCAAAGGTAAGAAGGCCTTGGATCCTAATCCTTCTCTCAGCAGCCCACAGGTCTGGGTCAGGTAAGGAGATAAAGGTGGGAGTTGAGCTGGGGATCAGATTTCTGGCCAAATCCAGTGGGGGTCCCCAGCCTGGAAAACCCCCTTCGGTCTTATATTGCTACACAAGGCACCCTTTCTCTCTGCTTTGCTTTTTACTCCAGCGCCCCATTCCACTAGCGGCTGGCACTAGGATCAGCCAAAGAGAACGGCATGGAAGATGGGGCAACAGATTTCCCAGCTCCTGCTCAAATCCATCGTCCACTGGGGAGCAAATGCAGCAGACTGATCACAGGGTTGGCAAACAGATGCAGACTGAGAACTGTTGCTCTGCATCCATCTCTAACAGCCCTGGGAAGAATGCCCAAACAGCAACATTTAAAAAAGAACCAGCAAACAACCCTTTCCTGACATCACCCACAGCCTGTCTCAACCATCCATGTGTATCGTTACAAAAATCACTTTAATTTTATAGGTTTTGTTTTATTCCTCAACGATGCTGGTTGGGTAATTTAGATTTTAGAAATATGATGAGTGTCTTAAACAGTCTAAGATAGTTTCACGCGCATATTTCTGTGGTTGCTGTTATAAATAATGCTGTGTTAATATTTCTGGCTTTAAAAACATCTTTTCCACTATGTTATTAATCAACATGGCCCAAGAAAGCAATTTGTATTACAGTAGTCCCTCTATATATCGTGGTTCACTTATCACGGCCTCACTGTGTCACGGGATTTTAAAAAGTATTATATTTAATTACTTATCACGGATTTTTTGCTATATTGCGGGATTTTGTGGTACTGTATACACGTTACTGTTATATAGACTTAAGAGTGTAGAATATGTTTAAGAACATAAGTAGTGTTTATAAAAGTGTGGAGAAGGTTAATAAGGGAGTGGGAAAGGTTAATAAGGGACTGGAAATGGTTTATAAGTGTGTGGGAAGGGTTTGTAAAGCCTTAAAATATATATAAATACTAAAATAAATGTAAGGTTCCTACTTTGCGGATTTTCACCTATCGTGGGGGGTCTAGAACATAATACCCGTGATAAGTGAGGGAATACTGTATACTAAGAAAAACCAGAATGGAATTTAATGAACTCAATTCATTTTTTAATGGATTGTGAAGAAGATACAAAATGGGTATCCTGTAAGACTTTTGTAGAAAGAACTGATGTTCAATTAGTCTAAGAAATAGAAAAAGAAAATACAGGTGTTCTCCTCAGAATACAAAGGATCAACAAAATGACAAGTTAAGCTCTAATTAACCTTAGCAAGATGTTTAATCTCTCTATGAGCTGTTTTTTTCATCTGTAAAATGAGAATAATAGTTGTCACTGCATGAAGATTACATTTTAAATAGTGACATATTACATGCTTCTTAAATGCACACCATCACCATCCTCATTGTTATTACTGCCATTTTCATTTCACCACATGTACTTCGAGACAACACTGAGGAAGCTGGGAATGGTGTGCTAGGCAGACAGTTGGGACAATGAAGACAAGACCCATAGTCTGCAGAGGGACTGATGTCCCTGTGACCACATATTGCACATCTGGTCTCAGAGAGGTGTTTTGTGATCTGGGGAAAGCCAAGGTCTTCCCGTCAAGCTCACACTTCTGTACCTGAAAACATGCCTGTCTCTCAGTAACACACTGCTTGGTACTGGAAAGCCAGGTGAGTGTCTGAGTGGGGCCCTCTGGCCGCCATCTGTCCAATTCTTGAATGAAGGAAGTCTTGAATGTCTTATTTTCACTGAGTAAAACTGGAGAGAAGAGCTTACTCTGGAAGATACAATTTATAAATAGGCATCCAAGTCCCTTGAAACCCCACCTATTGCTATGCTGTGATTCCCCTTCAAGAAAAACCTTGTTGCTCTCACATGTGGATTCTCACAAACGTTTTTAGTTGCCATTCATTCCCCTACCACTATACTGGTTTTTTACTTTGTGTGAGATAGATACTCATTGTTAGGCCCATGGGCTTAAAGTGATCAAAGAATAGTGTCAAGGATTCATCTGAGGGCGCAGAGGACATTTCACTGCACTATTCCCTTAAGGGGATTTACGGGGTACCCATTTTCAGAATCTTTTGTCCTACTTATACCCATAATCACATGCAGCTCCTTATGAAAGTCCTGGCCTGGATCCTGCATCCTTCTGTTTCTGTGAGGTCAAGTGAGAATTAACTGTTCTTGTAAGGAAGGCTTTTTAATTTCTCGAGTAGAATGTACAGGGGAGTGTGGTGCCCACTTATTGGGAGTTGACAGATTTTTGTGGGCAATGTTTTGAAGGCCTGTTGGTTCACACAGTGCGACACTGCAGTGGTCAAATAAAGAGGAGCTGCGTGTGGCCTCCTGCCTGCAGATGTGTGGTGACGTACACCGTGGTACATGGAGACCATGAGCTTTGTGAGAGATGGGAACGGAACTGATATGAAAAGGACACAGCTCCGCATGACCAGTAAACTCATCACAGCTAATTGATAATGATGACACCAATAGCTTCATCATCCATGAATTAAACATTTGTGGACATCCTCAGGAAATGATGAGAAAGCCTGTCCCTCTGCAAGGCTCATTTTCTGCATAAGAGTATTTATCATATGGCATGTGGAATTGGAACTAGAGAGTGGCTATTAAAAGGGGAAAAGGATTTTTAAAGATGTGAAGTGAAATGTAAAGCTGACATACATTCATTTAAACCTGGAGGCTGTCTGAAATACCAAATCCTTTTTTGGTAAAAACATACCTGGTGGGCCACCTTACAAGGATGCTGATAATGCCTTTCAGTTGCAGCAGATGAAGGATACATGTCACCATGTGAGTTCAGTCACTAATGGCTTATGGACATAGTCCTTTAGACACTAGAGTAGCAGGTCTATCAACACCAAAGTTCTATGTGCTTGACAAAGTCACCTTGCTGGTGTTTTTAGTCATAAATTACATTTTACAAAACCAACCCGTTTTTTTTTTGCTAAAAGAATGGTCACCATAACTCAGAAATGGTCTCATATAAGAGTGAATCTGGGTAATTCCAGCTAACACACGAGAGCACTTACCATGAGGCGAGACCATAACAAGCATCTGACGTGCTGCAGTGAGCGGCTGTCTTGTCACTGTCATTCATTTCTTATTATCATTCCCATTCCACACATGAGTAAGCCTTGAAAAGAGAGCCTTTATAAGTATTTTGAGATTAAAGGATTTGAGGGAAAAGTGAAAATCTAGAAGTGGGCATTGGAGAATCAGAGAAAGTGTCACTAGTCACATTCCCCAGATACAGTGTTGAGGACAGACAAGTCAGACGTTACAGAAAAACAAAAGAAGTTGTGTGCACCTGCATACTACAAAGTTGGAATTCTTGCAGAGGCATGGGACCCTCAGGTCTCTGCGGGATCAGCTGCCCCTTCGGACTTCACCTGGCAGTGGGCTTGCAGCCGCTGCTGGTCAGCAGACATGGAGGAATTACACCAAGAACAGGAAGCCTGCAGGGGCCAGCTGAGGCTTCCCAGGTACCTGTGCCCTGCGCTGCCATTGGGCCTGACTGCTGCACCTATGAGCGGATGGCCTCTGCTTCACTTCCACTTCCCACATCCCCCAGTTCCTCTTGAGGCCCCCACTCAGAACTGTATCAGGAAAGAAGTCCTCAGAAATGTCCCCCGCCTTAGATAAGAGAAGCAGTGCCATGTTAATAGAACAATGTCTGTCTTAGGGTTGTGATGTCACAACTCCAAACACAGCTCTACCACTTACCGGCTCAGTAACCTTGACAAGTTTCTTCACTTCGTGAAGCTTCAGTTCTTCATGTGGAAAATGGAAGAAATAATGGAATCGATCTTATGAGGCTGTTAGAAAGATTAAACAAAATAAGACATATCAAGGGCTTTGTTCAGGCACAAAAGAATAATAATAATATTAACAACAACAATCAGCAGCAGAAGTAGCATCCTGCTTGCCTTGTAACAGCAAGGGTATTAAGTCCAGCATGGCCTTCTACACTCAGCACTTCAGAAAGTGGCCAGGATCGTATTGACTAGCAGCCAGAGCAACCCAGTCTGTTCCATATTCATCTCCGACAAGATGCCATGGTCTACATGACAATGTGTTTTATCCCACTCTTCTAAGCTTGAGACAGTATTTTATCCCACTCTTCTAAGCCAGTAAGTTACACAAGGAAATGTGCTCAGGTGCCAAGAAAACCGCTGGGGTTAGCTGTGCACTCAGAGTGACACGAGCTGTTTGATGTGAGAGATGCCACAGAGAGACTGTCAAGCCAGACACAAGCCAACTGTCTGTTTTTAACATCGTGTGTTAGTTCTGATGAAGTCTAGTTAATTCAGTTCTCTTCAGTCCAACAGGTACATTTGAACACTTATTCTCTGTGTGTGTGTGTGTGTGGAGGGGTATGTGTATGTGTTCAGTAAGCTAAGAGTTTCCATTTACTGAGCAACTACTACAGTGAGGGACCAAGTGAGGCATTAACCGTTTCATTAAATGTCATACTGAAATTAAAATTTAAAGTTATTTCAATGTAGGGGATTAAATACAACATAGTTCTTGCCTCACAAAGCTCACAATCTAACAGATTGAGTCAGAAAGTAGAGGTGAAATAGTTATTATGCAGGTTATGAGAAGCATTCTAGAAGAGACCCAGATAAAGGAAAGAACCCCACTCACGTGCTCAAGTGTCAGTTCACATGTTACTTTCTCAAAAAGGTCTTTGCCTAAAGTATTCTACCTCCTGTTGTCACAACATTACCACAATTCATGATTTTAAAAACTTTTCCTTTACTACTGTCACCTTCAACTGGAAAACAAACTTCGCAAGATGAGAGTGTATCTCTTTTGTTTGTTGCTACTTCTTCAAGGACTAAGACAGGGACAGTCACTTAAAGGGTGCTCAATAACTATGTTAAAGCAGCATTCAGTTGATAGAGCAGAGGAGGCTCCACAAAAGAAGTGACATCATTCAAAATATCCTAAGGAAGGATTTCAACATGTAGGGTTTAGAGTTACAGTGCAGGGGTCATTATGGCCAGAAAGGAAGAGGGGAATAGAAGTCCAGAGATGGATCTCTCAGTTCTCAGGGCAGCTAGATCATCAGAATATGCACACATCTTTGGGTATGAATATATGAATGCACATGTGAAAGAAATGTGACCGAAGTAGGCTATGTTTCAGAGCTAGCTGAGTTTGATGTCAGCAATGCACTGGCCTTGCAGATAGGTTCGTTCCTCTTGGGGACCCACCCAGGAGCCCAGAGGCACCAAGCTGCCACATGAGGCCCATGAGCCCTCTGATGGGGACAGACTCTTACAGCTAGAATGCAGCAATTCACTTACTGCCTATGGCAGAGGCTGCTCATCTTAACTAAACACTTAGTAAGCATCTTTGAGTGGGGGATCATATGACTAATTCTAGAACTTAAAAGATCCATTGCTTCTAGTCATAGCAACAAAGAACAGGAGCACTTTCCTTTTGGTCCTTCTCTCTGTCTTGTATCTGCACAGTCAGAAGCAAAAGGCCTCAGGGTGCTGGACTAGAAGCGGAGAGGCCATCGCCTCTGAGTCACTGCCTGGAGAAGACTCACTCAGACTGAGGTAAGTGAGGGATACACCTTTGTTTTGTAAGCCTAAGAACTGGGGGTGTTTATTTTACTGCAGCATAAACTAGACTAGCCATTCCAACAAATAAACTCGCTAAAGAAAACCTTTTTATCCTTTTTTCTTTTTTGAGGGTGTAGGCAGCAGGAGGAAGCTCAGCTCTAATTAAATTTTCATATATGCTATAATCATAATTGACAGCCATTACATGATCTAGCCAATCAGACTAATGGCCCTGTTTTAAACCTACTGCTCCCATTCAAACTTGGCACATCACAATATAACATTAGTAGTATATGGTATTGATTTGGTCACCAGTTTCCCATCATTGTAGAGTCAGTAGACTTCTATGTAGGAAGGGAAGTTTAAACCACTATTTTAGGGATTACAGAACCTGATTTGAGTAAAGTCTGTCAAACTTCCCGACACTTGACCACCGCCACTTCCTCCTGTGATGTCTATATTGACCCTTATTTCAAGTTCTGGTTAATGTAAACAATTCAACCCAACTGCATTATGAAGTTGGATGGGAGGAGAGAGATGAGGAGTCAAGTTCAGCAGGAACTTCTACAAAGATGAGAGTTCCCACTAGCCCAGAGTCACCGCCCACCAGAATGCTATGTGAAAAATGCTTTCTCAGAAACAAGCCCCAAGATGCCTTGTATACAGAGCTCCAGGTGAGCTGGAGATATGGCACAGTTGTGTAATTCAGTGGCAATGCGAGAAATGTAGCAATAATCCCAAACCCATAATGAGTTATAAATGACAACCCCCTCAAATATAAATAGGTCAAATTAGAACAAGACCTCTGAGTAAAATAAGGATTTCTTCAGAGAAAGACAGAGGCTGATTAATGTGCACACTGAAATCTCATCTTCTGAAAGTGGAATACATCTGACTTCAGACCTCTGGCTCATTTCAGTTGTGTGCCTTTGCATTCACACGTAATATGATTTCCAAATAATTGGTAAAATTATTCTAGAGATTGATTCAATAATTGTATAAGCTTTTAAGCTTGAATTTGATAAAAGTTAGATAAATATGGGAATGTATTTTCACTTAAACCTCAATTATTCTCCTCAGAGTTTAAGTAATCAAAGTTCCAGCTCTCATTGTCTGAAGTTCCTTCTAATATGAAATTTTCAATGAATATATGTGTGTGTAATCCATGATCACTAATGAAAACTTAGACAACATAGAAAAGAAAAATATAGGAAAGAAAAGTCACTTGGGATTCCACTATCCAAAGCCACCAACTGAACATTTTTCTGTATATTTTACAGAATTGTGATTAGATTAAAAAGTATTATATTGTGAATGAAATGTGTAAATTACATTTTTATTCTCACAATATGTACTGAACTTTTCTCCAAATCATTACAAACCTTTCCTAAATGCTCCGAAAGGCTGCATAATAGTCCGTACTATCATGGTATCAATAATTATTTAATCCTACATATCCTAACTACTGCATATTTATTTTTAAAAGTATAGCTCATTCACTGTTACTAATAATTAGTTTGTTATATAATCATGTTTATATATTAATATATTTTCTGTGTTTTGAATTACAATACTAACCTAGGATGTATTCCTAGCAATGGTACAGAGTCCTTTTTGAAATATATTTGGACCATACCAATATATTTCTGAATATAAAAATAACTGTGGAAAATTATATAAACCATGCCCCATCTATCAGAAAATAACCACTGCTAATATGCTTGCCTTTTCATAGATACATATATTTATTTTCATGTGTAACTGTAACTCAAATATAAATGGTACTAGGGACTAAACAATTATGTTTTATATTAGAAGGCCCTGGTACCCCTCTTATCTTAGCCTCCAGAACCCAGGTGTGGGCAGGTCGGAGGAAAAGTGGCTGTCCAGCCCTAAGGATGAGACTGGATTTGCACCTGCAGGAAAGGGGAGAACATAAGTGGACCACGCTGGCTATGTTTAAAGCCGTCTGCTTGGAGCCAGCCATCTTGCTCACTCCTTCAAATGCAACGTTCTCCTCTCAGAGCCTCGTGAGAAAGGCTCCATCACTTCACTTCCAAATGCATTCTGCCCAGTTAGAGTTGGCTCCTCTCCAGATACCATCCATTCACAGAAATCAATGTGGGGGTGGTTGCCCATTCCAAGAATAATCACTTTAAAGATCACTTGAATATAAAACATCAGTAACAGAGCAAGTCATTGCAATCCATACAATTAAATCACTCCCAGGTACCCTCACTTTTTCTCTGTACAATTGTGACAGAATCTCCTCAGGGTGCTCATTTGGGCCCAGAAGGCCCAGGGCTTGGTTTGGATTCATCTTGCCCAGGTGGTGGCCAGGGCTTCTGCCCTCAGACAATGACGCCAGAGCTACAGATACAGGAGGAGAAAGTTCAGGGGGGAAGCAAACACTCTATCTTGTGAGAGTGGCCAGTGATTGCTGCGGGGGTAACAGTCACATCAAAGCCAGTCTGTCATCTCTACCAGAAGACAGTGGTTGGTGCTCACTCAAGGGGTATGTCTGGCGGCAGGCTCACCTGTCTGCCCATGTTGAATACACTTTGGCATTTGCTGCCATTTGTGGGGTGCTGAGGTGAGGCCTGGGTGAATTGAATAGGATGTCCTTGGTGTAAGCAGGAGTGGGAAGGATCAGAGATACTAGCCAGAAGGAGGCAAGAGCAGAGTTCCCACTGTCAGAAACACAGGAGCCAGCTGAGCTGTATCGAGCAGGATGGCATGCACTGAGGGAAGAAAACGTAAGAAGATGGGGATAAATCTCTGCCATCCCATCCAAGTTAGGCTAGACTTGGTGATTCATTTCTAAAGAACAGAGTGGAATTGGAAAACAGGAATTTTTCAGTGGAGAGACCTGGCAAACATGTCCTTAACCAGGTGATGATGGTTAACTTCACCACTGTTAGCATGTGAATACTGTGTGTCCTGATACGTATGACATCACCATTCTGTATTCTTTCAAAAAACCCATAACACCAGTCTAATAATGAGAAAAACATTGGAAGAACTCAGATTGGGGCACTTCACAGGGTACCTGGCTATTAACCCTCAAGATTGTTAAGATTATGAAAAACAAGAAAGACTAATAAACTGTCACATCTCAGGAAACTAAAGAGACACAGCAACGAAGTACAATAGAGTTCCTTGGATTTCTCTAAACCAGAAAGAGAATGTGAATAGAAAAGCAAACCCACATAAATTATGGGGTTTAGTAATGCAAATAGCCTGAACTTAGTTAAGAGTCTCAATAGAAGGAAAGATGACATTCATCAAGGACCACCTGCACCTACGTTACCTGACCTCCACGTGCCTTCATACAGCGATGAGAAGGTCACTTCCTGGAAGTGGTTGTTTGTTAGGAAGTTGTTCCCTATATCTTCCTAAATACACTGGATCATGAGCTGTCCTGCTCTGGATGCTGATGGGCATGTAGGGCTGGGTGTGGGGAAGGTAACAACAATGCCCTGTGATCTCCTGGATGGGTATCTTCCCCACGACTGTCTCTGCCTCTTCCTCACAATTATTCCCACTGCTGACAGCTTGGGAGCCTTGGTATCTTGGAATGTAAAAGGGGCCAGAGCTGGTGCAGGCTGCAGCCTTTATTAGGACAGCTGCCAGGGTCACACAAGTGGTTAAAACATGCCTCAGAATGCAGCTGTAATTTGGGCTGCATTCTCTTTATCCTGAAAGCTTGTAAGCACCTTGTGTTGCTGTCAGACAGGAAATCCTGACTCATTTTTAACAGCAGCAGGAACAAAACATAATTTGGAAAGGATGTCAAATTTCAGGATTATTGATTTTATCTGTATGTTTTCCTTACTTCTAATGTCTTAAAAAGAATTTTTAGAAGTAACTGCAGTACATGCCTTAAAAAAAATGATATGGTTTTAAGATGTTAAAATTAACATAGTCATGTGTACTGGCCTTGAAATTAACATATGTCTTGAATATGTACTACATAATTTATTAATTTAATGTGTCTTGAATATACATGTAGTACCTTGAAATGACTGAACGAAGATTTCATTGAAATAAATATGCTAGGAGTGGGGGGGCATATGCCCATTCCGTGGAGCTTCACGTCATCAGAGAAGCAACAGGAAGGTGTTCTTAGAGATAACCAGGTGAGACCTAAGATCCAGCAGGAGGAATTTGCCGAGGGCCACACAGTGAGTTACTAACACACAGGGACTGGAGCATGTTTCCTCTGAATGACCTCTAGATACAGCAGTAAGTACTAGCTCCCAATTATCTGTAAATAATTGGCCACTGCCAGAGACAGCAAAAGAAAAATTCTATCCCTTCTTAACCCTTTTTCTTTATCTCTTGTGATTGGTCCCTTTTTGCCCACAGATTTTTTTCTAGCCTCATACATCAAACAAGCAAAACCAAAAAATAAAAACTAAGAAACAAAACTTTACCTAAGAATTATTATAGTAGCTATTGTTTACCGAGTGCCCCCTATGTGCCGTCTGGTACTGCAGTGCGCACAGTCTTCCCCACAGACCTTGACACAGACACCACTTCATCCACTTCGTGGGGACACCTGTGCCTTAAGAACACAGACACCCAGAGCTGGACCACTGGAGGTCTGAACGCCTGCGTAGGCAGTTCCTTGCCGTCCTCAGTTCTGTCACCTCTGCAGTGGAGGCCGATGCGTGTGAAGTAGGTAGCATGACCCCTAACAAAGAGTATCTAATTAATGGCAATTATTATTTATGTCACTATAAATTCCAGAGAAAAATTAACCAGATGGTTTAAAGTCATATAGAGCTGGGGTTTCAAGCCAAGCTTGTCTAACACGGTACTGCACCCATGCACGCACGCACGCGTGCGCACACACACACACACACACTCATTAAAAGAGACTTTTTCTTATGTAAAATAAGCCCAGAGTTGACAGTCCAGACTGCTAAGGTAGCTCTATGATGCCTTTGGTGGCCCAGCCTCCTTGGTGCTTGGCACCATCCTCAAGGTATCTTTATAGTCATGAAATGGTCACTGCACTACATCATATTCAAAAAAGGCAAAAGGAGCAAAGGGGAAGAATGAAAGATGACTCTTAGATGACTTCTTAGTATTTGGGTTCAAATACACTGCCTGTCATTGTGCGTTACATCAGTACTAAGACACTCCTAGTCCCCAAACAAAAGCTGAGTAGGAAGCTTTCCCCATCCAGGGCTATTTTTCCTCACCTACTGGGAAGAGGAAACTGAGAGTCAGGAACCAGGGTTTTTAAATCATACTGTCCCTGTCCAGCTGTGTAAGGCAGTCCTCCTATATCTCAGTTTCTCTACTTGTGAAATGAGGATATGAGATGATCTTCCTAAGCCCCGTCTTGTTCACTTCTCTATGCCAATATTCCTTGCATTCTCAGGAGAAAGAGCATTCCGGTGACCAGGTGGCCACATGTACAAGTCATACAACTGGCTACTGGCTCTCACTGTTCACTGCAGGTCCACATCTTGCTCTGAGCAATGGAGCCCCTCTGCATTCTTCTCTGCATCTCTGCACTTCTCCACATACCTCCAAGGCACCCCTCTTCACTGCTGGCAGCCAACATGTGCAGGCCCTGGGACCACCAAGTTTCTGCAATTTTCCCTCCTTTTTTCTTCCCCACCATTGCCCCCCACCCACCCCCAACCATGGCCCCAGCTCTGCTGAGGGGATGAATCCAGTGAATCAGTCATCCTATGGTGCTAACAGCCTACTGTAACTCACAAGGAACAGGGGAAGCAAAATGACATTTTAAAATTCCCTACTAAGTGCCTGTCACTGCACTATTGCCATCTTCCCTCAAGTGAATCTTCTTATTAGGCTTACAGCAATATCCCCACTTTATGGATGAGGAAACTGAGGCTTAGAGTATGGAAGTGAGGTCATAGAGCTAGTGTGATGCCAGAATCAGGATACACGTGTAGGTCCATCTGATCCCCAAGTTCAGGAAATATCTGATTTCATTAAACCCTGGTAGACACAATGGTAGCATTTCTGGCTCCCTCGCAAGGCTGAGGTAGAGAACATTTTGTGCAGAAAGCCATTTTCCGGTGCTGCAAGGTCACCCTTTGCCTACTCCATGCTCTGCTTTGCTATTTGGCAGCAACAGATTAGCCTCATTTATTTTGGAGAATGACACAGAGTTGCAGCTCTGTGGGTTTCTTTTCTCTCCCCTTACCTGCTGGTGCTGCTCAGGGAATGCCCAGGCACTCACTGCCAGCTGGCAGAGTGGCCTCAATGTCACTTCTGAATTCTAAACAGGACATTTGCTCTCATCACACAGGTACAGCTGCCCCGAGCCGGCTCCAGGAAAATGCTGTCGAGTCCCCACGCTTTGATGCCCACTGCATAACTCACCTGAATTCATTGCCCCTTGAAAGGGATCGTTATTCCCACCCCTCTGCAAAAAGACGGAGGAAAAACTAGTTTGCTAACAAAGAGACATAAAGAAATGTACCAAGAAAGGAGCTTAGGGAGAAGAAATCAATAGCACTGAAGAAAAACAGGATGAATGTGACACCTGCAAACACATTTGTCACCCGCAGTATTGTCCTTACAGTCTAAAAAATAAGCAAATGAAAGATTCCTGCCTGGGGCTGCTGCAAACAGCTAATTACAGAGAAATATTAGCTTAGTTCTGTCTCTGAACTGTGTTTAACAGAACACTAATTTTAAAAAGATAATTAAAAGGCCGCAGGAAGAAACAGTCTGCAGTCAGAACAATTTGGAAAAACCTAGGTTAAACAAAATTAAACAGATCTCTTTACTTCCTTATGGAGATTTCTCAGTCTTTAATATGCTAATGAACGTTCTGAATTTCCAAGAGGGGAACTATAGTATGCAGAAGTTTCCAGACTTCACAACATTCCTTGACTGCACAAAGCAGGTCCCACCTGTTAGCCTCTATCACCAAACCATGTTTATTCCTTCCTCAGACTGTTATCATAGTCTGTAATTTATTTCTTCATTTACTGGTTTGTGGGTCTTCCTCACTGGATTCTGTGACCTCTTGGGGGTGTGGGGGCACAGCACCAGGTCAGTTTCATTATGACAGTATCCCTGGCTTCTGGTCCTGGGTCTCACACAGAGATGACGCTACATAAATATTAGTTTAACATTTTTGTCTTTTTTAAGTTTAACATTTATTGAGTGTCTTATATGTGCTGGGCACTTTGCCAATTGCTTTACCTCATTTAATCTTCACATCAACCCTGCAGTGTAGGTGCGATTCCTATCCCATTATAGATAAGGAGACCAAGGCGCAGAAAATGCCGGTATCTTGCTCAAGATCACACAGGTGGCAAGCAGTGGAGACAGCATTTGAACACAGGCATTCTGGTGCCAGAGCAGCATTATTATATTAAATAAATGCCTCAGGTCTCTGTCCAATCCCAGGAGGGAGGCCAAAGCAAATGATCCTAGTGGTCTCGGCTCAGAGGCCAGGCAGGGTCCTTTCAATTAAGAGGGGATCATCTGGTGCGTTCTCATTGAGCCCTTACTATGTGGCACCCCCTGTTTTACACGTGCTCTTTCATTTCATCCTCTCTGATGCACTTCAAGCAGCAGGTAACATCACTTTCTTCCACAGAGGATCACACTGAGGCTCGGGAAAGTTAAGGGACCTGCCCAACGTCGCTGGGCGAGGAAACCGCAGAACAGGTTTGCCTGATGCCAAAGCTCCTGGTCTGGTGGCCCAGCTGCAGTTTGGAGAACAGCGACCAGTAGAGTGTTGTCAGAACAAAGCTGTCCTCTCAGGTTCCTCCCTCTTCTGTTGCCTGTGCCATGTCCCCATTCCACACAGTAATGTGAACTTTGGCACTTCAGCCCTGACATCACCCAGGTTCCTACCTAGGGATGAAAAGGCCCACTCTTCATCTTCAGTTTTTTACCCGGCTTTTCTGATCTGGGTACTGGTGTGAACTCTGGAGCCTGAGCTCAGGTCCACTTCTACCACCTTCGACCTCTACGGCCTTACGTCATCTTGCCTCTTTGAGCCTCACATATATTTCTAGGTCCAATGTCACTAGGTCATTGGGACAAGTAATTGAAATGACACATAAAGTACTTTATCTCATTGCCTGGCACATATTAGATATGTATCAAGTAGTTGTTATTAATAACTGCAAAGACGGGGGCAGGGGGGGATGTGACCACAGCAGGCCCAGCAGTGTTGAGCAGCTGCACAATGGGACAGTCACCTGTTTTTCCTCACTGGGTAATCTCGAGGACTCGCTGACACAGGCTCCGGCGGGTCTGAGCAGCAGCCTTTGGAGTCCTTTTCCAGGGAAGTTCTGCTGTCTCCAAGAGACGGGTGTTTAGCTGGCTCTTCTAGAGGGGGGTATACAGGGTTGAAGGCTTCTCAGGCAGTGGATCAGCTCATTTAGTTCTGCTGCCTTTGTGGGCTCTGGCTCTAATTACACTGTGAAGCAGCCTTCTAAATCTGAGACCCCCCCCCCCCTTTTCATACAAATGCTGCTACACCTGAGGCCAGAGTAACTCTGTCTTCTTGACAAAAGGCAGACTATTAAGTAACCCGTGTGCCCCGCACTTACTGCGTCCCGAGTTGCTGGTTAAGCCCTCCCACGTGTTATTTCATTTAATCCTCATGGCCCCCCATGAGGCCGGTGAGGCACCTCAGCCATACTGTGAGGAGGAGGAAGCTTACTGAGATTATGTGGTGTGCCGGTCATGTCATTCCTGAGGGCTGGAGCCCGCCAGCGCCAGTGCCCACCTCTGAAACATTATGCCGTCCACTTCCCACCACACACGCGTTTTCTCCCCAGAGACAGAGCATCTGGCTGGCTCTCAAGAGTCCTGGGTTCTAATCCCAACACAGCCTCTAATTCATGTATCCTTATCAAGCTATTTACCTTCTCTCAGTTCCAGCTGCCCATCAGTAAATTAATAATGATAACAATAGCAACCATTTGTTGAGCCATTACCAGGCACATCATGAAATAAGTACTTTACATGTGTCACGTGCCACCTCATTTCATCCTCACAACTGTGCTCTGAGGCAGAATCAGTAACTTAGTTCATTTCATGGAAGGAAAGTAGACCTGTAGTGAGGAAGCGAATGTACCACTTCACGGCCTACAGGTAGCTGGGCCAGGAGCCAATGTGGGGTCTGTGGGACCACGGTGCCTTGGTTCTCAAGCTCTGCCCATCCAGCCTCCCTGCCCTCACTCAGGAAGAGAGGCACTGTTACCACTGCAGCTCCTTCCAGGTCAATCTCTAGGATTCTAAAGAAAGTAACAGGAAGTACCAGGCAGCCAAGACCCAGGCCTGCTGGACCATCAAGTCACTCCAGGGCCCACGTGTCTCAGTCTGATGCCAGCCCCGGTGCCTCTGTTCACACTCCACCCCCGCCTGCCTCACCCTGTGCTTCTTCACGTTACCTGGACTCCCTGTCTGCCTGCTTCCAATCGGGTCTTGCCTCCCCTGGCCACGTCAGAGACTTTCCAATTATCTGACACATTGAGGTGACTGTGAATTGCAACTTGACTCTAGGCCCCTGGCCTTAGATATGGCAGGTGCATAGTAAGTCGTGGGTGATGACATCACATGCATAGTCCATACATGTGCCTGCAGCCTACATGCACCTACACACCCTCAACATATATGTAGTGTGTAGTACACATCTTTACACCACATTTTCAAACAAGTCTTAATTCAATATCTCCAAACTCAATTTCTTTTTGTAAGTTTTTCCACTTTCCACTCCTACTGACTCTAAGGTAACTGAGGTCCATGTGTCCCATCACAGAAGGGTGGTAAATGTCACTGGCAGAGCTGAACAGCAGAGCAATACAATGGAGCTCCTCTGTACCAGATCCTCAGATGAAAAGCCTCAGTTTGGCCCAGCCAATAAGGATGCCCTCCACACCCTCTTTACCAGAAGCCCTTCCTGCCTCTTCCAAAGGAGCCACACAGAGGCAGACACGGAGCAGAATGCCAAGCACTGGTTGGAGCGGCTGGGTCTGCTGCTGTGTCAGCTGCCATGTTGGCACCTCTGTCCTCCAGGGACAAGTCCTCCTCTGAACAACTGCTGTTGAGAAACATCATGTAGCTCCAGCTCTGCTATGAGGCTGAGTGAGGAAGCAAGTCACACACCTTGGACAGAATCTTAATGTTAATCAGAAATCCCCACTCCTCAGCCAGCCAGGCCTGCCCTGTGACGGGACCCCAGTCAGCACGGCGGGCACCTAACAGAGGGTGGACTCTGAGTGCGGAGGGACCCTGTCACAGGAACTTCAGAAAAGGTATCACGCCCTGGGTGGGTAGCGGTCAGAAGCCTTTGTCACCCAGCAGTGCTCAAGGCCATGTGGGCAGGATACAGTGTGGTCTCCCCTCCCCCAGGGAAACTTCCTGAGAAATCAGTAATGGGCATACCAGGGACATGGAGGAGGGTTTCTCAGGTTAGTGATTTATTAGGTCTGGGACTCCGGGCCACATGGGAGGTTCCATAAGAAGAAGGAGACTAATGAGCTTCATCAACTCAATTCAGTTCAGCTATCAAAGTGCCTGCATTACCCTGCAAGGCAATGAGGACACAGAGATGCACCAGAGCGCTGTCACACTGAGGGTCTCCTAATCTACTGATGATGGAGCGTGGACAGTGTGCAGGGGCAGACTGTACAGAACAGACACTGCACTGGGTGGGGGACATTTCTGTGGAGGTGTCACTGAATCCCCTAATTACCCGCAGTGGCTCTTTGAACACTGCGAAATACTTCTTAAACATCACAGAATAACATCATACACTTTAGTCTTTCAGAGAATATGAGGTGACATCTGCTAGATGCGTCCCTTGCCCATGCTCTCCACTGTGCAAGGCCACCTTTCCAGGTTCACTTAAGTTTTAGGAGACCTAGCTAACCTGCTCAGGCGATGCCACAGCCTCGGGGAGTGCTGCTTTCTTGCTCAGGAAGGGGCAGAGTCCTTTCCTCTTGCTGCCATCCCAGCCGCCCACGCTCTCGAAGGTGCTGCTGTTTCATTGGTCTCGTGGGTGGAAACTTTCATGTTAAGGTGTCTCTGTAATGAGCAGAAATGAGAGAGATTTCCTCAAAAGTAATCCCTGGCTGGTAGAATCCCCTGGACACTTTGGATTTGTTTTCGTTTCCTTTTTTGCCATCTCAGGGAAGAAGCCCAACCATTCAACTGTCACCTTCGTCCAAATGTTCGACCTTCATGATGAAATGGGCCTGAACACACCAGTATTTCCCTTCCTCGCAAGGGGACGCAAGCTTCTGTGCGCTGCACACACAGCACCCAGTGAGATGTTACACAGATTTCATGCTGGTCCACACGACGCACAACACACACAGAACGAGGGCAGCACAGTGCAGTCCTGCCTGTTCTCCAAGGGCCAAAATCCAGTTCCCTGCATGGAAGCTTCTCTCTGAGATGTCAATCCAGGAAGGACTTATGGAGAAACCGTGAGCCACTTGCAGGAAGGAATGCTATGTATCCACACCTCTGCTGTTCTCTATAGGATTTAGTGTTTATCCTTAAAGAAAAAAAAAAAAAGGACAAGAAAAAAGAAAGAAAGAAGGCACAGGCCTAGGAGTAAACCCCAGCGGTACTGATTACAGGCTATATGTCCCTCTTGGGAAGTAACTCAACCTCTCTAAGCCTCTATTCATGTGTAGAATGAAGATGAGAATAATAATTACCTTGTAGGGCTATTATCAAGGTTGAATTTGATAATTTATAAAAAGTGCTGGGAGCCCCATCTGCCAATGCCCAATGCACAGTGGCCATTATACTTAAAGATACAGATTACTGATGACTCACAGTATGGGCTGTTCATTGCTGTCACCTCTCCCTAACTCTAAAGAAAATCTTATCACTGCAAGCTCAAAATCACCCTTTGGCCTCCTCCTGAACACAGGGCAGCGCCTATGCTGAGACAAGGCTCCATGGAGAGTGCATGTAGGTAATGCTAACAAGACCATTTGGGAAGCCCTGAACATAGGCCGGGTCTTTCAACATGCCTGGCTGTATCTCAAAGCCACTGCTAAGCAGAGCTGAGCTGCTCCGAGTTCCTGTGATCTGGTAGGTGCTGGTGGGCAGTGCAGCCAGGGACTGGGAGGAGAGAGTCTCAGAGCCTGAAAGCCTTGATGTCTGACTCACCTGCCAGTGACACTACCCCAGTGATCCTCATGATGCCCTTGAGGCCCGTGCTGGTTCTGTACCTGGCCCAGAGAATAAGAGGGGTATGGGCGTTTCCCATGCAGTCTTAATTCAAAGGGTGCTTTTCATTCTTTTGTCTAAAAAATAAAATCTTCAAGGAGATTTTAGGGACTCTCAGATGACTAGAATCCATTCTTTCCATTTTTGACGGATGTACACTGCCTTCCCCAGTGCTTTATTTTATTTGGTTTTGTTTTTTGGCTGTGGTATCTTAGTCTATTTGTCTTACTGACTGAAACACTAGCAGAGGAAATATTTGGAGATTCTCTACTCAGAAAAATGGCAGAAAGGATTTAGATAACAGCACTTTTTTATATGCATATAAGCTAAAAACAGCTTTATTTATACACACACATATACATATATATGTATGTATACTGGGAGAGTGTTTGAACTTTATGAGCAGAGTGTATCTGTCTGCTATGTTTATCAAAAAGGAGCTGAGGAATAGTGACAAACGAGATCAAAGCAGAAGGAGAACATAAAATCTGCTGAGTGCCTACTATGTGCTAGACATAGGCCAGTGCTTTCAACATGTTATTGTCCCCCACAACAACCCCAGAAAGTAGATACCATCACTATCCCCACTTTACTAATGTGGAGACTGAACTGACCCAAATTATGTAGTTTGCAAGTGGCAGAATCTGGATTTCTCTCATCTCAGAGTCCATTGTCTTGAACAACATTCTGTCTCTAGACCCTGAGAGAACTGAGTAAAAGACAGTTTGCATTTCTCCAGTAAAAAAATAAATTAATTAATTAAATACTAGCACTCAGGTATACAAGGTCTCACTGTGTTAATTTAGACTATTTCCAACCTAACATTTTAGAAGTTGTTTACAATGATTACACTTTGTTGAAGTAGGAAGGAAACTGGGATACATGAAAGTTAATAAAAACATGCATTTGGAAGTTATTATTACATCTATTATTTATTATTAATAATAGCTACTCAGTTTTTATCTACCCAGTTACATGGACATTGGGCAGAGGAAGAAATGTATGTTGGACAAGACTTTAAACTGAATGAATCTGAGTTCAAATCTCTGCTAGTTTACCAATCAGCTGTGTCATCTTAAGGCAAATTACTTATTTTTCTGCCCTTAAATTTGCTTATCCATTGAGAAAAATGAGACCCCCCTCAAAGGGTTCTTATGAGGAGTGAATCATTTCAATTATGTGAAGCGCTTAGAACCAAGTGTATATGACGCATGGTGAACTCTAAGAACAAAAGTGTGGTCAGCATTTCGATCATTTATTCACAGTATTGACTGCATTCTGTGCACTGGGCCTTTGCCGGGCGCTAGGTTTATTTTAAAGCAGATGCACTAAACCTGGCCAATCCACTGGAAAGTATTAAGTGAGACTATCTCCACTACAGGAAATTTTCTCAGAAATATTCTACTGGGAGAGGTTCGCAAAAACCTCCTTCATTTGCAAAAGTGAGTACCTTTTCTCCACGGATAGCTATATTTAGTTTTCTTCTCATATACATATGAGGGGGAACCCTCCCTCCCCAAAATGGCATTATCTTCTGGAAGGCAGGCCCCTGGTAGTATAGGCTTCCCTTGCTAGGTGAGTGTTCTAGGAACCCATCTGTATCAGTTACCTGCTGGCATTGTTGTGAGAGGCTGCGTTCCCTTCAGTGAGGTTTTTTGAATAATCTCAACGTCCTTGCCCATTTCATGACGGGTGATTTACGAGTGCACCTGCCCACACTGCGCTGAGCTGTCAGCAGCTTTTGACCAAAAACTGCATAACCCCTGTGCCCCACCCTCCCTAGTCACCTGATCTCGCCCTGAATAATTACCCCCCAACCCCCGGATGAAAAAAGTCCTCAAAAGGAAACATTTTGCCCATGTGGTGAAACAACAAATGGCAGAAGCACTAAAAGGCATCATAATCAACACTGTTTTGAGCCGTGGAAAAAATGTCTCAGTAGGTGTATTCCATCAAATGGAGAGGACTTCGAAGGTGACTAAAGTTTAAGTATGTAAGAATGAATACACAATTTTTTATAAATAAATTCCAGGGTTTTGTTTTTTTTTGAATCCCCCCTCATATACACACACACACACACACACACACACACACATATATATACTGTATTTTTCACTCCATAAGATGCACATTTTTCCCTCCTCAAGAGTGGGGGGTGTGTGTCTGTGTGTCTTATGGAGCAAATATTGCGTCACAGACCATGATGTGTATTACCTGATCTGTCAGCAGTGGCGACAGCTGTTAGAAGAGGAAGTGATGGGCCCACGTGAAACCCCTGGGGACACTTAAATGTCCCACTTGATTGCTGAATCTCAGGGCATCTGATCAGTATGAAGAGAACAAAGAAAGTGATATCAGTGATTGTGAGCAACTGAGTTTCATAAATTCTGACATTAGCAATGATGAGTTCTTCGGGTTCCCAGAAAACTAGAAGAGTATGTGAACCTTAAAGTCTCTCCTCATTTGGTAATGACTGTGATAATGGTTCTTAATACCCCTGTTGACTGCTTTTCACTTTACATGGTTGAAATATTATTGTTATATTTTATTAAATATTTTAGTACACCATTTGGTTCAGAATATTTTTTTTTCTTAGTTTCCTCCTCTAAGCCTTAGGTAAGTCTTATGGTCAGATGCATCTTATAATGCAAAAAATATGGTATATATTTCAAATTTTACAGCCCCTCATAATCACTGAGTTTACAAGAAAAAATAATCAATATGAGATGTTTCAAAAAGGATACTTTGGAAAGAGAACTGCAATTATTTGCAGGAGTTCCTCCTCCCTCCTTCCCTTTTGATCTAAAAGCTATGAGGCAATCTGTGACTCTTAATAAGATGTTGCCAAACTGGTTTCCAGGCTCTTGGCCTTATTCCTCCTGGCCTGAGAGCTACTGTGAGTTGCTTAATTAACTTGGGCCTGAGTTACTGTTTAGTTGCCTGCTCAGACTCTTGGAATGTTCAAAGTGAAATTTAAGAAGGCAAACTAAGAAGCTGCTGTTTTCTGGTGTTCAGAATCTTTATTTGCTGTTTTTCTTCTTTCGGGGCAGACCTGAAAACTTCTGCCTGAACCCTTTTAGTCATCTCCTACTATAAAAGGACTTTTCATTTTGCAAACTAATTAATAATAGTATTTTTTGAGGGGGAGTAAAGACCAAAATCCTAAGCCCAAAGCCCTTTGATCACTTGCTCTTAATGAAATAAAACAAGCCCAAAACTATAAGGCATAAATAATTGAGTCTAAGACCTTAATTGAGGCTGTTTCACGAGTGAACATTTAATTAATTTTCCTATTTTTCTTTCCTATGCTTATAAAATGTTGACACATTTACTGTTTGTTGGGGGTGGGGGGCTTCTGGGAAGCTAAGGAGGGGGAATTAGCCAAAAGGAAATCTGGCTGCCTGATTTAATTATTTCTTATTATGTAGAATAATATCCTTTGTAGTAAGAACTATAGTGTATTACCCTGTGTAAATTACTTTATGTCAGTTTTCCTACCCAGTGGGAAAGGAGAAGGAGTAAGCATTAATCTAATTCTGCCTAGGGGTTGGCCATCAAGGGAATTTGGTTAATGAGATTTATTAAATGTACTTTTAGTTTCTGGGCAGAGAGAAGGGCCTTTGAATAAAGGATGACATTGTTTTTATATCCCTAATGTGAACCTAGTTCCACCTTTATGCATATCTTTATAATGTGCTAACTCAGGACAGGGAAAGTCCATTAATTTGTGGAGGTTAACTCTTTCTACAATCATGCTCTAAAATCTTAAAACTTGAGTGGGGCCCTGGATCTAATATATTCATTGATCATTCATTGTCAATGTTCTTAGCAGTGGCTGGGAAAAGAACCTGAGGACATATAAAGACATATACGTTCAGCCTTCCTACCTCACTCCACACCTCCCTACTGAAGTTCTGATTCAAAGGGTCTGGTAGGGCCCAGGGGATTCTGATGAACCTCTATGTGTGGGAACTAAGAACCCAGTGGTCCTCTACCTTCCATGTGCATCAGTATCTCCTGGGGCCCAAATGGCTGAGTCCCAGCCCCAGAGCTTCTTCTGGTTCAGTAGATCTTAGGGAAGAATTTGCTTTTCTACCAAGTTCCCAGGGGATGCTCCCACTGCTGATGCTGGAACCACACTGAGAATCAGTGATCTAAGACAGGGGTCAGCCTGTGGGCCAAGTCCAGACGCCTCCTGTCTTTGGAAATAAATATTATTAGAACACAACCATGCTCATTCAATTACCTATTACATATTCACATGGCTGCCATCACAATATACAGCATAGCTGAGTGGCTACAACTGTATAACCCATAAAGCCTAAAATAATTACTATCCCGGCCTTTATAAAAAAATTTTTAAAAATTTTGCTAATTCCTCATCTGGGAGAGAATGGTCTGATCTTAGGATTTTATTTGGGGATAATGTTGTCAGATAAAATACTGGTCACCCAGTTAAATTTAAACATCAGATAAACAAGAGCTCTTTTTTACTCTTAAGTATAACCCAAATATTACATGCATGAAACCACTGGTCTGGAAGTTTCTTACAAAGTTAAAGATGCATGTACCATATGATGCAGTCATTATATTTTAAGTATCTACCAAGATAAATGAAATATATGTCCATACAAAGACTTAAATATGAATGTTTATAGCAGCTTTATTTTTAATTGTCAGAAACTGAAAACCGTTCAAACGTCTCATCGGGTGATGAGTAAGTTGTGGTCCACAATGGGATAATACTCAGCAATGAAAAGGAATGAACTACAGATTCATGAGCAAATCTCAAAACAGTTATACTGAGGAAAAGAAGTCTGACAACACAGAGTATATGCTGTATGATTCAGTTTATGTAAAATTCTAGAAAATGCAAACTACTCTCTAGTGACAGAAAGCTGGTCAGTGGTGGTCTGAGGATTTGGGGAGGCAGGAGGGATGGGAGAGAAAATTTACAAAAGGGCACAAAGAAACTTTTGGGAGTGATGAATATGTTTATTATCTTGTTTGTGGTGTTGATGTCACAGGTGTGTGCAGATGATAAAACAAACAAAACTGTACATTTTAAGTAGGGGCAGTTTATTGTATGTCACTTGTCCCTCTAAACTGCTATGTAAAAACAAGTTTACCACTTCACCTCCTGGTTTCAATCACCCCACTACCTCCAAGCTCTGACCTGAGAAGTACGGCAGGAGCAGGTGCTGACTCGCTCTGGCAATAACTGCACTCATCTGAACTCTGAGTGCTGGGAGTCTAATCTCTCCGTTTAGATTATAAGGTCCTGAAGGCAAATTCACATACTGAAATGCTCCTGGGGCTATGCCTGCTGGCTTGCTGCTGCCTCATCTACCACCTTCCTGGCAGCTCTAATCTAAATTAAGTATGTCCTGAGTCTGTGCTGTATACATAATTAGAATCCGGCTAGGCTCCACCTAGGCAACTGGCTTCTAGCCCTGCCAGAAATGTCCTCAGGCTGCCCGGAATCCCCAGGTCTCAATCCTGGCCTGATCCAAGCTCAGACTGCGCCACTGAAGGGCTGACCCGCCTCTGCTGGTACGCACCTGCCTCTCCCCAGGGGCTTCTGTCGGCTTTCTTGGTAAAGCCTCCCACCATGTCCCAGATGGCAGCCTGATGGGCAACCTTGATCTAATCTGTCTGAGAACAAGGTCTGAAGGCTAAATATTAAACTGGTGTCACTGAATTAATGTCAGCCCCTTGGTTATCTGCCCTGATAGTTTGGCAGGATCTAATGGGAGCACAGTGTGTATAATCAGAAAGCTGTCTATCCTGTCCCTGCCCCAGGGAGAGGCGCTGCAGGCCAAGCAGACATGTGAGCTGTGGCCTCTCTCCCTCCACCTGCAACTGAGTCAGGGAATTCTAAGAGGAAAAGACATTATGTACTGTATGGGAGCAGCATTTCCCCACTATCTTTCTGAAACACTAATAATTTTCTCCAAAATAGATTTCTGCACAGTCTCATCATGGTGCTCAAATATTAAGTAAATCAATATAAAGTCAAATGGTAAATGCAAAAAAAGTCCCCATTAATGTGTGATGTGGTGCATTCCTTATGGAACTATTATGGAATAATCAATCAGTACTAATGTCTAATTAATTTAAAATGCCCTATCCAAACAGTCATACTTCACTGCCTGCAGCTCGATCACATATAAATTGCCTACAGCTCTCTGAGATCCCTTAGGACATTTCCCCCAGTTCAGATAATGGACTTCGCTGGGGGCTGGCTCAGCAAGGCAAAGCCCTGGAGGTCAGTGCACACTTACCTCGCAGGGATCAAGGCCCCTTAAAAAGCAGAGCAAAGACCACATGCCCTACTCAAACCAGGGACATGGTGGGACTCTGTCTTCCCCTCACCACTTCTCCCTCCTGAAGGGCTGAGACTGCTCTACTACAGTGCCCAGCGCTTACGGGGGCAGACCCCAGACCCCTTACTGTGGACCACCACAGACTCCTGCCCCCTCCCAGGGCAACAGTCACTGAGCAGAAGCAATAAAAATGTCTCCTGTAGATACTGTGAGTACGATGCTCTACTCAACCCTCACAACCAGCCTACAAGTTAGCAGTTACTATTGCCACTTCACTGCTAAAAAGGTTGAGGATCAAGGAGTCTCCCAAGGTTCCTCAAACTGTAGTGTGCATGTAAATGCAGATTCCAGTCTTGCTTGGGACCTGGGATTCTGCATTTCTAACCTAGTAACTGGTAGCCAAAGACTGGGTGGTTTCCCATATTCAATCAGAGCTGGGATGGGACCCAGATCTGTCCAACACTAGGTCTGGCCCCTTCAACTTGACAGTAAGTCATGTGAGGTGTGGGGATCCTGTGACGAATAAGGACCTGAGCTGCCCTTGAGGACTACCCACCTCCCCAGGTGGCACGAGGCATGAAGGGCAGCTGCCTTAGTACTGGGAACAAATTGCTGCCGGTGGGAGCCATGAATGAGGAGAGAGGGAGTAATCCTCTCTGGGGAGCAGAGGAACAGGAAGGAACTCACAGAGCTTAGGCTTCAAAAAGAAGCAGGACTCAATTCCAGGGGAGGAGGGAGTTAGCATCAAAGGACATTTCAGTCTGAGAGTGCAAAGGCCCAAAGCAGTGATGACGGTGAGTGCTTGTCCCCAAATGGCGAGCATTCTGGTATGGCTAGAGTGTGTCCTGCGCTCCCCATCTGCACAGTGTTTGGCTTTTGTTAACAATTTTTGGTGTCCTCCAGTCCTGAGTCCCTCATGTTGCAGGCCCTGCGTAAGTAGGTCAGGAGGGGTAGGTTGGGGCTGCAGCCAGCTGCTGGGAGGGCTCAGGATTTACCCAGCTTTTGCCTGGTTCTGGCCACCTGCTCAGGCCCATTCCCTCCACGGCCCTGGCCATCCCAGACCATGTGAGACAGAGAGGAAGGTGGGGGCTAAAAATGAGCTTGGTCTCTCTCTACCCTGGAAACGGGGTTGGGGGCTCTGGGAAATGGAGGGGAGGTATTGTCAACCCTGACTGCATAATAGGTCACCTGGAGGGCTTTAAACTTAATTTTTGTTTCTTTGTTTCTGCTTCAGTGGGTCTAGAGTGAGGCCCTGGCATCAATATCTGAAATGCCCTCAAGAAGACTCAAATGTGAAGCCATGGTTTGGAAGTCCTAATACATACAAACTCAGAAAAACTTGGGGCAAAGGGATCCGGGAGGATTCCTAGAAGAGGAATAAATATTTCAGACATTGGCATAGCTGGGAAAAAGAAAACAAACTATGATTCTTTTACAATATAAAGAACTGAAACAGACTTCTGGCCAAGATGGAGGCCTAGACAGGCACGCTGCGACTTCCTCCACAACTAAGAAGGAATACAACTACCTCAAAACTAGAGACAATCAGAAGTTTCAGAAAACCGAGCTGCATGGAAGTCCAACAAACAAAGAAATAAAGAAGAAATACTCATCCAGTCAGGTAGGAGGGGCGGAGCTGGGGCGGAGAGGATGCGGTGTGGTGGTGGCAGAAATGGCAGTGGCAGGCCAGCGGAAAGTGCAATCACATTTTTTAAAAAGTGGGGGTGGGGGGCACCTGGGGAGCGCTCCCAGCACCAGAACAGACCACACAATTCACCGTCCCAGCACCAGGGACAATCAAGCCTCATTGCTTCTAACTATGAACACCAGAGGGGGTTGGGGCGGAGGAAGAAACTGCTGGTCTCTCAGCAGAGTCCACTTGTTTAAAGGGCCCGCACAGACCTAGAACATCCGTAGACCCACCCACTCTGGGAACGATGGCCAGGGCAACAGCTAGAGAGGGGCCAGTCCCATGCGGAAGTGGGAGAAGTGTCTGGAAAAGGGGCGAGTGCTGGGCAAGCAGCATTGTTTCCTCTCAGACCCCTCCCCCACATACAGCGCCACAACGTGGTGAAATGGGTCACCCTGTACTGATGAATACCTAAGGTTCTGCCCCTTACAACATAACAGGAGTGACAGCTCTACCTAAGACACAGAGACAAACAAACACAGGAGCCTGTCAAGATGAGGAGACAGAGAGGTATGGTCCAAAAGAGGGAACAAATCAAGGTTCCAGTGGGAGAACTAAGCAATGAGGAGATAGCCAACCTAACAGATGTAGAGCTCAAAACACTGGTGATAAAGATGCTCACAGGCTTGACAGATATGCTTAAGTATGGCAAATGCATAAGGAAAGAAATGAAGGCTATACTAAATGAAACGAAGAAAAATCCACACAAAACCAATGATGAAGGGAAGGAAACTGGGGTTCAGATCAATGATTTGGAACATAAGGAAGAAAACAGTCAACTAGTACAGAATGAGGAAACAAGAAATGAAAAAAATGAGGAGAGCCTTAGGAACCTTTGGGACAACTTTAAACATGCCAACATCTGAATCATAGGTGTACCAGAAGGAGAAGAGGAAGAGCAAGAAATTGAAAGCTTATGTGAAAAAATAATGAAGAAAAACTTCCCAAATTTTGTGAAGGAAATAGACATATAAGTCCAGGAAACACAGAGAGTCCCAAACAAGCTAGCCCCAAGGAGGGCCACACCAACACACATCATAATTAAAATGCCAAAGGTGAAAGATAAAGAGATAATCCTTAAAGCAGCAAGAAAAAAGCAGAGAGTTACCTACAAAGGGGTGCCTATAAGACTATCAGCTGATTTCTCTAAAGAAACTTTGCAGGCGAGAAGGGACTGGCAAGAAGTATTCAATGTGATGAAAAGTAAGGACCTACAACCAAGATTACTCTATCCAGCAAAGCTATCATTTAGAATGGAAGGGCAGATGAAGTGCTTCCCAGATAAGGTAAACCTAAAAGAGTTCATTATTACCAAGCCATTATTATATGAAATGTCAAAGGGACTTAAGGAAAAGAAGATCAAAACTATGAACACTAAAATGACAACAAACTCACAACTATCAACAACTGAATCTAAAAAATAAAAACAAAATTCAACTAAGCAAACAGGAACAGGAACAGAATCATAGGTATGGGGATCATTTGGAGGGTTATCAGCTGGGAGGAGGAAGGGGGAGAAATGGGGAAATGGTGCAGGGACTAAGAAGCATAATCAGTTAGTACAAAATAGACAGGGGGAAGTTAAGAACAATATAGGAAAGGGTGAGGCCAAAGAACATATATGCAAGACCCGTGGACATAAACTAAGGGGGGTGGGATTGCTGGGGGAAGGAGGCTACTGGGCAAAGGGGAGCAAAGGGGAAAATAATTGGGACTACTGTAACAACATAATCAATAAAATAAACTTAAAAAAACATAATCAATAAAATATACTAAAAAATAAAAATACATTCATTGTAAAAAACAACAACAAAAAAGAACAGAAACAGAAGAGGGTAAGATGAGAGTGCCTAAACCGCATGCAATTTGTCAAAACTTTCTAAGACTAAATTCTGTTAAGAGTGTTTGAGTTGGATCTGATTATATCAGAAATATATAGCTGTTACAGAATATTTGGAAACAAATATTTAAGTGCAAAAATGAAAATGAAAATCCGATAACCCATAGATAACCACCCTTATGGTATGTCTTTCTAGTCTAAGGCGTATTTGTAATAAACACACAGCCACATGTAGCTATTAACACAGGATCATATCACTCACACGACTCTCACTCTCTGATAGCACATCTCATGTTTGTCTGATTGTTAACTGTTCCCCCCACATCCCCTCCCCAAATGTTCCTAAAGGCAGGAGCTTCATCTATTTTTCTCTCCTCTTTATCCCCAGTGTCGAGGATCTAGCACACAGCAGGCACTCAATAATTATTTGTTGAGTGGTAAGTATGCTAATTGTTTAAGGCCAAGGGCATTGAAATCAGACCTGGATGTGGCCCCAAAGAAGCCAGCTCTGCCACTTACTTGGACAGACTACCTGAATCTGCTGACCCTCCATTGCCCACATCTATACAATGGGCATGAGAAAAAAAAAATGGCCAAAGAAAACTTCTATAAAATGTTCAGTACAGGGCCTGGCATGTACTAAGCGCTAAGTAAGGTGTAGAGGGAAGATATCTTAAAGACTCACAGACCTGAGTAAAAGAAGCACCGAACTTCAATTGACCTTATCTACAAAGTTCTGTTTTAGAAGGAAAAAAAGAAGCAAATTCAGACAGTATTCTATTTCTATAATATTGCCTTAGTTCCTAAGTGCCTTCAAGATACATGAAAAGCACCTTGGGAATTTGATCAATAAAAGGCTGAATGTTATTCAGCAACCATTTCTTCATCCTCCCATATCCTTATTCAAAGGACAGAATTGTGTACTGGCAAGACCCCTTTATCTGATACAGAAAGGGCTTCACTGAAAGCCCACACTCCTATAGACAGCACTGCTGCTTCACAGCATGGCCTGTCCCTCTGAAGGACCCCCTATAACTAATTACATCATGATCTGGGGCCCTTAACAGAAGCCTCAACAGAGGGGGGAATACCCAGCATCGAGGACAGAGCCTTCCACAAAGGAAACTAAATACTCAATAAATATTTGTTGAATAAAAGACTGAAATCATGTATACTGACCTTATGTGACTGGGTTTCTTTTTGCTAATTGCTACCTGTTTCATCTCTACTGAATACACGATTGGCTTTATAGGAGGGTAAACTACTCTATTTCACCCTGAACATGACATGCTTTGCCATATGTATCCCTTCCTTCCTTCAAAGTGCTCAAAATCCTTAACCTGGTAAACAGAGGACTGTACATTTTCCCCTGGGTTAGCTGGAGTGGTTCTTCTCTCCCATGTACCTGGGGAGCATTCCTGTTATGTTACTAGTACTTTGGGCTGGGGCACTCCTATAGTAAAGATCAATCAGATCCCTGGCAACCTTGGAGTTTGTGGCCTCAAAAAGCTACAGAAACCACAACAGACTATAGCCTGGGACAGGCTGGTGGCAGTGGCCACCTGAGTCGAACTGCCAGTGCTTACCAAGTGATATTAAATCTGTTTTTTGGAGAAGCTGTCACTGTGGTCAAGAATATGAACTTCTGAATCAGACAGACATGGTATTAGTGTTGGCACTGCCAATTCCTTTTCTGTGACTTTGAACAAGTCACTGAATATCTCTAAGCCTCTAAAGCGCTGGCACAAGTGCCGAACTTAGGTGGTCACTATAAGGACTAAATGGGCTAAATGCATGGCAAGAATTTAGCACAGGGTCTGAAATACTGAAAGCATGCAACGATGAGAGTACTCATTCAAATCCTAATGATAAGTTAGGTAACTATAGCCAAGGTCCATTCTTGGCATAAAGATGGTATGAAGTTTTTCAAATGGCCTCCGAAGACCTGCTACTTCTTTATTTCCTCCTCTTTGTCAGTTGACCAATATGGAGAAGAGACAAGAGCTTGGCCAAGAGTGAAAGACACTGCCCCCCTCAGACCCCACGCTCCCCAGAGAGCAGCGAGGGCTCCTTCCCTGCTTCCCCACCTCTGCTTTAAGTTTCATTTTCACTAAACCCCAAGGCTCCTAGGAGGAGGGGAATAAAGCCTGTATGATGTTTCATCTAAGGTGAAAAGAGGTTTCCTGGGATGAAACCAGCAAGACAAGCTGTTTTCATTACAGGTTAAATTCTTTGCAGAGTCAATGCAGAATAAATTTAGATTGTAACATCCAATAGCTAAACAGCTACACAGA
This sequence comes from Furipterus horrens, assembly GCF_987537825.1. NCBI lineage: Eukaryota > Metazoa > Chordata > Mammalia > Chiroptera > Furipteridae > Furipterus > Furipterus horrens. The sequence goes on from NW_028327180.1 coordinate 76,926,387, forward strand.
TACTAAACTGAATAAAAATCTAACATCAGGGTGCTGCCAATGAATGCAGCTTTTGTGCACGCCGCTTTTTATCGCTCGCTTGCTCATGTCTTTCAGTATTGAACTGCCTTCGGGTTGAGTCTAGCATCACTTTTTCCTACCATGTGTGAATGCTTCAAAAGCAACGCCCGGGGTCAGAAAACAATGCAGATGAAGAGAGCGTTTGCTGGTGAAACAAGATAGAACCTGGCCAAACCTGACTTTTTTCAGAATGGACTCCTGTTTAGTAAGTCTAACAGAGGCTAACATATTCACCACAACACCAATTTCTCAGTTTCCAGTGAGAATGGAAATTAATAAGGGGATTATATATGTTCTTCTTTTGACCACACCCCTCTCCCTGTGCACCTCCCTTGTGTGACGGCCAGCAAGAATCCGAAAGTGAGGAGAGAACAATTTATTCACTCAATAACCATTTCTTGAACAGCTGCTGTGAGTCCGGCTCTGTGCAAGGTTCCGTGAATGATGAATACATCATACCTCACTCTTGACATCATATAAACGGTGTGGAACTTGTACTATGTGACGTGGAGAGTGTATGATGCTTTGGGAGCCCAGGGCAGAGGCATCTATCCCAGTATGGGGGCTGCAGTGGAGGGGAGTTGGGCAGAGTTGGAGACCAATCCTGGAGCTAGGGTCTGAAGGACAGCAGAAAGGCAGGAGATGAAGAAAGAAGAGGGCTGGTGGGGACTGGTAAGGAGAGGGAGGCAGGGAAGAGTGTTCCACAATTTCTAGTTCTTTTGGGTCAGAAATCAAGTGCCTTTTGCTCTGCAGGGATGTCTGAAGCTGGATGTTATTTCCATCGTAGAGATATAGTTTATTACCAAGTCCAGAACAGCTACCTTTGGGCACCTTTTCTTCTGAGCCTCCATAGGGAGGCTAATGTCAGTGTCTCCCTGTATCACATTTAATAGTGTCCTTTGTTGAAAACTTAAACCCATCTCATTGGCCTAGACTATCTTCTCTTTGACTGCATCTACCCAATCTACCATGCTTTGGTGTTTTGCTCATTTCTCAGAGGGCCAAGTTTTTGTCCAGGGAATATATCCATTGATGGAGGGGGCAATACATGCCCATATGATGACTTCTGAAAACTGTAAGGAAGATTACTCCAAATTTGAGGGCCAGTGATATATAGCAGGTCAAGCGCTCACTGCATGCAGTTATCTTATATTTTAGTGGACATCGCACTTTCTCTGGACAATTACTCATTCAATCTCTATTTTCTCACTGGTAAATTTAGCAGTTAGGTATTCTGTCCCACAGAGTGGAAACAAGATGTTAAGTGAAAAACAGACGAAGCCATGGCCCTAATGGAATTCACAGTCCAGTGAAGACAGATAATAATCAAGTAATCAAGGGCTTAAACGAAAAGCTGAAACTTCCATAGTGCTATACAGAAATGGATTCTAGACTACTGACGGGGGCAGGGGGCGCACAAGGAATAAGGAATACAGACATTTTTTCACATGATAGGAAAGGAGTTAGTTTCAGTCCAAGTATGGCAAGTAGACCAATTCAAATCAGGCAGGAGAACCGTGAAAGAGGCTAGAGTTTTCTAAGAACTAGAAAAGGAGACAGAGCCTGACTATAAAGTAGGGCTCAGCTTTTACATCTGAGGCTCAGGTGCAATTATTCTGAACATGTAGCCAAATCCATCAGTGTCTCGTGCCTTAGGCCAGTGACCTCAGCTGGTCAGAAATGGCGAATCTGTTTTCCTTATTTGAGGAAGTATCTTTTCACCCTAGGAACTTTGGAAATAATCCTAGAGTTGGTAAAATGCATAAAATATACCCACAGTATTGACAGGTCTGTATTTGGCTTTGAAAGATTTGGCAATCATAATAAGTTGTGTGTGTCTGTTATGTTATTTATGATCATGCTTCCCATCCTTTATCAGGAATACTGGGGGTGCTAACTGGAGGAATTTGGAACCCTTTATGAGGCAATCATCTAGTAAGAAATTTGGGATTTTTTTGCACATATTTGACATTCTTGAATCTCTATGACAGATATAATCTTTCTTTTAAAAAATGTTTGGAGATAAAATGTGGAACTTATAAATAAAAATATGCTTTCTTAACAACATGAAAACAATATAAATTGCAAACAGGTTTTCTCTCAGACAGAAATGTAAGATGAAGTAAACCTCTTCTTTTTCAAGTAAACCTGGTGACATAAGGAGGAAATTCCCGAGGAAAAGGCACTGAGATTCCACCGGTCAGTTTTGTTTCTCAAAGAGCAGGGCACTCACGAACACCTATAACACCAACCTCACAGCCCTGGTCCTAACTAAAGAACGTCTTCCGAAGTACAGATCCTTCTTTCCTATCGTTTTCCTATTTCCTCCTCTTTGAGGAGACAGAGCCCCAAACTCTGTATTTAATGTTTGTTTTTTCAGAAACACAGGAACACCAAGGAGAGGAGCTTTCACAAGTGTGATATAAACTTAGAACACAAAATAAAATTTGTTTTGTTATCATTATGCCACCACACAGACCCAAACAGAGTATAATTCATATAGAAGTATTGAATATTTTGTAATTTTTATCATCAAATCTCTGTGTATCAGTAATCTAAAGGGAACATAGTAAACATGTTACATCAAAAGCTATCCTGTTTGTAAACAGTTTTTCTTAATATATCATTCACATAACTCAAAATATGGTCTAAATGTCAGCCATTCTGTCACCACGTATTAAGTTCAGATAATACGTATAATCAACATCATGGTAAGGCTCACAGATGCTGGCATCTGGCCCCAGGGCTGGTTGGAATCCTGGCTCTTGCCCTGACCTTGAGATAACCTTCAGCAAGTCCTTTGGAACTCCTGAAGGCACCTTTCCTCATCGGCAGAACAATGCAACAGTGAAACCTACTTCAAGGGGCTACTGGGGAAGTAGAGAAGGTGCTGTGTAAAGTGTTTGGCAAAGTGTATGATAGAGACATTTCCAAAAAAATCAATTAATGATAGCTAATAACATTAATTATAGAGAATTATAAATAATCATTGGCCCTACGATTTTCAAATTCCATTCATGTTCCACTAACTTCATGAAAACCTATATCCCATCAAGTGCCCATGACCCTTCTTCCAGTTTCTGAATTCCTACAGGATACACCATTTGAATTACATGACAGTTTTTTCAAAATCATGTACCACAGTGAATTATTCTCCAGGTAATGTTATGTATGTAATTCCTGTACTGTCATGAATTATTCCCCAGTAGTTATATGTGCAATGCCTGTCACCCCCTCCAGGAAGTCCTCCGTATCTCTTAGGTCTCCTCTAGGCTTTGGCAGATGAGCTCTGTGCTTTCCTGGTATCCGGTGCCTTTTTTTCTACTGCAGCAGGTAATACTGAATTATGAATTTTAATTTTCATGTAAATACCTTCCCTACTATATCGTATCTTCTTGAGGACAAAGATTATACCTTACTCATCTCTCCATCCTCCAGACCGGCACAGAACAAGTGCTGGTGAACTGAACTGTCCCATATTCATGTTATAAATGCCTAGGGAATGGGTGCTACTTTTTCACTGTCATTTGGCCACTCTCTAGTAAGGCTGAGCTCTCTGTTTAATGCTGCCTCTTCCACAGCCAACCTACCTGTCGGTAAGCATTAGAACACAAATTAGGTGGGAGGTTAGTAAGTGGAACAGGAAAAAGTTTCCATATCAAAATAAATTTAGGGAATTCTTAATAGAATAGGTATTGCAAAACTTCCCAGAATCTTTCATATGGAAATATCAATTATGGCTCTTCAAGAAGGGAGATTAAGTGAAACTCAAGTATACTTTTTCTTGTGGGTGCTGGGAGTGGGATCTTCTATGTTACATTCTTTTAGGACCACTGCAGAGACCAACATGAGCACAGGCCACCAATGAAATAATCCAGACTGGCTGGGTTATCAAAAATCCTCTGACCTTTAAAATCACATGGGCCCCAATTTGTATGTTCCTCTGAACTAGACGTGTAATATATTATGCAAATGGCATGGTTTACATATATAAATTCTAACTCGTTTTTTGTTTTCCTTTAGAGTTCTTACTGCCCCTTCCTTCCTTCTTTATTCCTTCCTCCCCACCCCTCCTTTCCTTTCTTTTTATTCTTCCTCCCTTTCTTCCTTTGAGACCTTTGCTTTCTCCTTCTTCTTCCTCTTTTTATTCCCCTCCCTCCCTCCCTTTTTGTTAATTTATTTACTGTGGCTCTCCCCCAACACAGATGACATGAGAAAGGGAAGTTTATCTGATATTTTTACCACCAAAACTCCAGGGCCTAGAACATCACATAGTATAAATTAAGTCCTTGAAAGTTATTTATAAACGAAAGAAATATCCCTCTCTGATTGTGCAAAATTTAAATGAATCCTGATCAGAAATCAGCCTCAAGTAATCAATCTGCTTGCTGAACTGACCAATTAGTTGACTTTTTAGAAGATCATCACCTCGTGTTTAGGCACACAGCGTAACAGTAGAGTAAATCTCCTACTAAAACACTAAATGAATTCCTAGACTAATTATAGTTGCCAAAATGGGGGAACCCCTGAGGCTGCACACAGGGATGAAGCACTGGTTCGGGGAAGGCAGGCCTTTGGAGGTGAGCCGGCTGCCTGTCTTATGCAGAGAAAGGGGTCCTTTCAATGGCGACATGAAGCTGGGATTGACGGGCTCTTGAGCACCATGGGGAATTTCTATTTTGCTTAATTCCTTTTTCCAGTTTCAAATTGCACTTTGGGCTTTTTATGAGATGATTGATGGTAACTCCCTATTTCTCTTGTTGGTAAGTCATTGAGTATTTGTCATTATCACTTAGGACCAAAGACCTAGTCAATCAGTGGATAAAAACACAATATGTGATGCTGTTCATATCCTATCACACTGCAATAAAACAGATAAGGTTTCAGGGACTGAACCCCTTGCCCTTTGAAGAGATTTCTCCTAACCTGTGGCTGTAAATGACAGCATCTATTCTAACATATCAGGAAACTGGCCAAAGTAATTTCTTTTTGTGTCTCTTATTACAATAGCTTGAATGGCCAGATACGGAAACATATATGATTTAGATTAAAGAAAACAGCAGCATTATATCGCAATGCCAGAGAAGCGATTATTGCAAACAGGGACATTTGCTAAAAAATTCCTATCTTAGAATTCATGCTTGCAGGAAAAATGATGTAAGACCTTCTGCCAGAGTCCATTCCTTTTTTAATATCACAAAGGGAGAGAAAGCCTCTGGAGCTCACCAAGAAAGCATATTCCTAAACAATACCTCTAGAAAATTTATTTCTTCACCTAATAATACATGTATTTTTACCTTTGGGCCTCTTAAGATCTCTTACCATTCTTGAAGTCTTTAACTGCTTCTATGTGCAAGACTTAACTCATAATCTCTGCAGGGACATTACCTGAAGAAGGCCAGCTGTGGCCACTGAGGTCAGTGTCTGTGGGTCAGAAAATGGGGAAGGGTGGCCCTCAAAGTTTTGAGGTTTTAATGGGAAAGGAGGTTAAAGAAGATTATGTAGACTTTTAAGATAAAACTAGGCAATCAATATTTTCACTGATTTTACACACTAATCTCAACTTTTGGTCTCTGGGATTTTTTTTTTTTTTTTTTAATTGCTCAGAGGAAGCAGACCGGGCAGCTTCCTGGAAAATGTCTACCTGAAAAATGGTGAGCACTGAGAACCTAACAGAAAGGCAACCATTCACATAACATAGGAGGCAGCACGTCTCTCCTCCAGGAGCTTGGATCCACTCGGGCAGATACAGTCATCATTCAGACATCCAGAGAATAAAGTGAAAAGAATCACAGGGCAATCTGTACACAAGATTGCAGTGTGGTCTTTAAGTTTTCTTATTATGGTAAAACTAATGCATAAGCAATGTAAACACCTTGAAGGGAAATAAGAGAATGAAAAACAAATGGTAGTGCCATGATTCAGAATCTTTAAACTATTATTTTGATATGTTTCCCCAGTATTTTTTGTGACCATCAGCATGTGTGTGTGAAGACAAGAACTAAAATTATATTAATCTTAATTTTGTAATCCCATTTTGTCACTGAGCACAATAATATAAATATTGACCTACATCATTCATTCTAACTTCTTATAATAATATCCCATCGCTGGGAGTGAGATGTGCCTCCCATCGCTGGGAGTGAGATGTGCCTCACAGTGGCTTCAGTGTGGTCCCCCACAAAGGCTTCCTCAAAGCATTTTTGCCCACATTCAAGGCAACTGGTAAAGGGAAAACCCAACAGAGGCTCAAAAGAGATCATCCTGGGATGCAGATCCGAACTAACCTTGTAGAATGGGAAGTTCACAGCTTTCTACTCTGGCACATCTAAGTTTTGATGAGTTCTCTGCTTGCTTCCATTGTTATTTGCCCTACTATTACCATTATCCTAGGAAGGTCACCCAGGCTTCTCTCTGTCCTTCTTGTTATGGGATCATTATTTTAAAAGAGTGGCTAAAACTGCATTCAGAAGTTGTTTTATACTTCATTAATTAAATCCAGATGTAAGTAACAACAGAACCATTTTCATGGTGAGTTATGACATGATCACACTACCCATTATTTGTGCGGGGTCTTTTAGGCTGGAATCTTGGCAGAGTTCTGGAGAACAGAAGAAAAAAGAGGGAGGGACAAGGGTGTTAACAGTATGAGCATAAAACGGAAGTCTTTTATTAGTTCCTTGCTCACTTTTTCTCACCATCAAGATGAGATTTCATTCATCATCTCATAAACTTCCTTTAGCATAATAAAGAACTTGTCTGGTACAGTTTCTAAAACCCCTGAAATTCCCTGAGCAATAGGAGCCAGCATATGTTTAGAGTGTTGGGGACATGGGCCAGCCCAACCTCTGGGGAGGGGAGGGGCCTGAAGATTGAATTCAATCCTGTTGTCGTTGATCTAATGAATTATGCCTATGTAATGGAACTTCCATAAAAGCTCTGTATACCAAAGCTCAGTGGCATTTTGTGACACGTGAACATACTGATGTGCTGGGAGGGTGACACACCCTGATTCCACAGGGAGAGGACACAGAAGCTCTATATTACCTCCCAGACCTCATCCTATGGGTGGCCTTTGTAAGAGAACTGCAACCAGAAGCATTGATTTCCTAAGTTCTGTGAATGGTTCTAGAAAATTATCAAACCTGAGGGAATGATAGGTACCTCACGGATTGGATATCCTGTTGGTCTGAAGTGAAGGTGTCCTATCAATCCCCAGTGGCTAGTGTCTGAAGGGCAGTCTTGCTGTGGACAGTGCCCTTAAAGCTGTCCAGTGTGATGCTGGCTCCAAGCGGTTAGCATCACAGTTCAATTGTATTACAATATTTCCATGTGGGATGGAGACAAGAAAAGCATTCCAAACATAAACAGCTCCAAACGTAGAACACAGGAACCACCAGGCAACGACCTCCCTATGACTAGAACATCAGAAGAGTGGCACAGGGAGGACTGACGGACCAACTGACTGACTGACTGACTGACTGAAAGAATGTGCACCTACCTGATGCCATGATCTGTGAATACCACAGAGATCTGGCAGAAACTTCGAGAACTCCAGAGGAGGCTGAGAGTCTGATCAAAAAGCGGGAAATTGTTAAAAACAAGACAAAAAGCCCAAGATAGAGTTGCCTATGCTAAGCCCCACATCATGAAACAGAAACAACTGAATGACAGCTTTAGCTCTCTCAGAAATGCAATTTTAAATCAGTCAATGAGTAACTGCCTGACCACACTAGACAGGTGACCTGCCTGAGTGACCTCTGCCATCCCCTAAAAGAAAGTGACCTTGCAGTAACCCACCCGGGTCTTTTGTCTCATGTAACTTCCTTGTTCCTGCTCCCCCTGCCTGTAAAAGTCTTCCATTTTATATGGTTCCTTGGATCTCCTTTCTATCTGCTAGATTAAATGCTACCCAATTCATAAATCATTGCATAAAGCCAATAACATCTTCAAAGCTTACTCAGTTGAATTATGTTTTTTAACAGTAAACAGGGAAAAAACATCTAAACATAAAAGCAATGGAAAAAGTCACGAAGGAAAATATTGATAGAGCTACCCATGTGAAAAGTATATCTCTTGGATATTCAGTTACCATATTGCCATAGCATTAGCAATGACTCAAGTAATAGTAACACTTTCCCATAAATAGGATGAAATGATTTGAAGATGTCCTTTGCTGTCCATTGTCTTAAAATTGTCTTAGATTCAGGCCTATACTGGCCAAAACTGACTTCATGCTTCACCAAAAGATTCAGTACAAAAATTTTGAATTGACAGATGCATTTGTTTGGCAAAGCGCTAAATCAGGACCCTAGAATGAGAAAATCCATTTCTGCAAGTGGTTTAGAGTAGGGTCCCGATTAATTCAACCCTGAGATTCCAGGATTGGGTACTGGAAGACATTTTAATACAGCAAATAGCATTGACTTCGTGTGTATAGAGGGTGGATGGGCAGTACAAATGAGTGATGGTCACTCTGGTTAGACTCCTGGTTGGCCTGTGGACAGTGAATTGTAAGAATCCAGATTTATCAGAGGTGGCCACAACTTGTAGAAAATCTAAACATGAAAACAAACTTGTAAACCAGGTAAATTTGAGAGATTAACACCCTGTGATTATTTTTCTGTTATCAATTCATTCAATGTTAACTTCTTACTTGCTTTTATGGTTATCTGCATGAAGCAATAAGGAAAATACCAAGTTACACAATATGGGCCATTGCTAATAGGAGATCCTAAGGGACAGATGAATTTCACAATATTTCTAAATAATATCTACAGATACATTTACTGAATAAATGGTGTGCCATTGCACAAAATGTCAAGGCCCCTGAGTATCTGTGAATGGGACACTGGGGCTCTGGGCAGGAACTCCAAGGAGGCATCTGGGGAGCAAAGCTGAAGGAGGCACTCACTTCCCCGGGCAGACCCCGGCTCCAATGACCCTGAGAGTGAGCTCCTCTTTAAGTTTTGCCTTTAGGCCCCGTACTCACCCCAATCTTTTGCTTGTTGCTGTCCTGTAGAGGCTGATTGTTCACTAGCAGGCGGACTCTTCTGACCCCTAATTGTTCCCCTAGACCTTTTCCCATGCAAATTTCCATCTCACAGCCCTCTACAGACCAAGTCAGAGTAAGCTAGTTATGGGGTAGCCTGAGGAGAAATCTCACTCAGCCAGACAGGGAAACAGGATGGGCTCTCTCTAGTCCCCAAATAACAGCTTTTCTAAATCCATCCCATCTCCCATGCAAAAATCTGTCAACAGAAATTGGAACATTAAAAATGAGAAGGAAAATAATCCGATTAAGGAATGTGCTATGATTTATAAAGACCTAAAACTGATTGAGCACGAAACATTTTGCATCAAGTTGCATTGAAAGGTAACTTCCATCTTTAAAGCCTTCTTAGTCTGCAAAACAAATAACTACACCCAGTTTGAGGGTGGAGTTTGTTAAGTGTGATCCATACTCCCCATGGTCCACCGCTGTCCTAAAGGAATGAAACTGACTTCCTGAAAGAAGATAATCTCGCATTCTTTCTTTCCTATTTCCTCCTTCAGAATATTTGTGGGCAGATGCTGCTCACATGTGGAGTGCTTTATTTTGCTCTGCTTTCCATCATTTGGATTCTTTCATGCTGTCCGGGGCTCCCTGCCCTCTGTGTGGAGGCACGCGTGTAACAGTTCACAGTCGAGCTGGCTGGGAAAGGTCAGAGGCGGACCACAGAGCATACCCCATCCTTTCCAACAATGGCTACGCAAGAAACACTAGGGGAAAGGAGAGGAACTGACTGAGCTGAGAATATGAAACAGAAGTCCAAGTTGGCTCTGTCTCTCAGCCCAGAATGGATATGCAATCGCCAGGGAATCTGTTTTTGTCACTTGCATCCTCGATTTCATCTTGGGCCACCTTTTATCACCACACATCTCAGCCTTTCTCTCCCTGTTACATTGAGAGAAGGCAGTTATTTTCTCTGCTTCTACATTTCTTTAAAGAATGATTAACTTCTTATTCTTCCCACTCACTACCTCTCTCCTCATTATTCTCAGCAGGTTCAACATCAAAACCTGGCTGAATCTGTCTTGTGAACTCATCATTTTCTGGGGAGCCTGGTTTCACATATACTGTTCTGCTCTGCAGTAAGCTTTGGGGCAAATTTCTTGCTTAAAGTAGCAGCCCAGTTTAGCTTCAAGGCCAAAATCTACATTGTTTCCCAGACAGGCCTTAATAATCATAACATAGTAATTCTAATTTCCTGTGCATATACGTAGTGCCAAAGACTTCTGCATTACTTGCATTAGGTCTCCCACATCTGGCCCACCCGCCTCTCCAGTCTGCATCTCCTACTTCTCCTTTCCTACAGTGAGAGGTTCCCTGTTTCTCCTAGATACCCGCATACTTTCCCACTTGAAGCTTTCCCCAGGCTACGATTTCCCATTCCCATACTCCCACCCGGAACATCTTTGTCCCCAAGTCCATCTTTTCCATGCCAGCATTGTTCATTGAAATCTTAATAATTCTCATAGAACTGGTCAAGATGTGCCCTCCTCCATGAAGACTTTCCTAAGCCTCACTACTCCTTGAACACACAGAGTTCAGACTTTTGGCCCAAGGCCCTTTCAAAATTTACCTTCTAAAACCACAATTTATAATTTTGAAAGAACAGGATCAGAGAAGAATCCTCATGGTCGCTTAGGGTTAGCCACCCTGAAACATGCTTTAGTGAGAGACACTTAACACTTTTTCAGACAGGGTACAATGACATGGCCCTCAGCATCGCAGGTGACTTGTGAACATACACACAGAACTCAAGAGCCCATGCTCACCTCAGCCTGTTAGAAAGGGAGAGTGAAGACTGATTTAAATTCAACAAGTGTTTATTGAGTACCCTCCATCCAGACCCCGCAGTTAAGCACTGGGGGTACAAGGCAGATGTCTACCCTAGAAGACTGATACATGAGCTAAGCAGTGTGAGTTTATTTCCCTCCCTTGGGATGAGTTTATGCAGTGATTCCAAAACCTGGCTGTGGAATTCATGTGTTTGTTCACTTACGTGTTAGTTCTCAATTTCATTTTGTAGGAATAAATAACACATTCACTAAATAGAAGTCAAAAAATTGAGAAAGGTATACAGAGAATTGCAATTCACTGTATCTCTTACTTCATTGCTCAGTCACCCAGTTTCCCTCCCTGGATACCTTACCAATCAATCAGATATCATTGGACAACAGCTTAACAATGTCTGTCCCTTCCACCACAGCAGAGTTATTTAAATAGGGCAGAAAGGTGACTGGGAGTTTGAAAGGGCACCTCAGGAGGCTGCCTAAGCCAAGGACAATTGAGGAAACCAGACGGCAGTGACAGATCAGACCTGTGCCTAGAGGATCCAGGCAAGACCAGGGCATGGCCTCCTGAAGGGGTCTGGAGTGAGGAGCCCCTGCTGCTGTTCTTTCTAAGTAGCCAGTTCCCCACAATGTCCTCAAGATCTGTCCCCACTAATCCCTTGGAATCCAGTGCCACACATTCTTCCATCCTTGTTGGACGGGGAGTGTCAAAGTATCCGCAGCTGTCACTGTTTGACTATTCTGTGCTAGAACATAGGAATTAAGCATGATGGAAGAGCCTTGTAGATTAGAGCAAACATTTGTTCTCTTTTATTCAGTAATAACACAATATGTGGCTCCTGTGTGCACCGATCAGTGCATATACAGCACCTCATTTAGTCCTCAGTGTCCTGGGGACACAGACTTCACAATTATACAGGAGGCAGTATAGTGATACCTCGGCTAACGAAGATAATCCGTTCCGGAATCACATTCATTAGCCAAAATGTAATTTCCCGTAGGTTTCTACAGAAAATCATTTAATTTGTTCTGGATGCTGAACACTATTTAAAGATACGTTTTATAAAATAGTAAAACGCACACTATAAAAGGGCAAAAACTTACCAAAGGCTGAGATGAACAGCTACCCAAATGAATGAAGGAGAATGGAAAGTAGAATGAAAAACTGATGATCTTTACACAATTACAGGACATCATCATCAAATCCGAAGCAGCTTATGTCATCAGGCGTCTTACTTCTCACTGTCTCAAACGTAAACAACCCCGTGGGGTTGGTGGGTCTCCCCTGTGTGATGTGGTCGGCTCATCTCTTTGTCACACATATACAGACAGAGAAGGTAAGCTCCTGGAATGGCTCGACCATTCATGTTTGCTGCTTTATGCATGCACTAAAACATTTGTTAGCCAAGTCCGAAAACAGCGAAAAAAATCTTTGTTAGCCAAAAAATTCATTAGCAGGGTCACTCATTAGCTGAGGTATCATTGTATATAATAGGTTTTAAAAGTACGGTGTCTAGGACAGACTTCTTGATGAAAGTTCCTGCGTTTCTAGATGAAAATGTGGAACCTTGTACTAGTTACTTAAACTCTTGGGGCCACACACTCCTCATCTATAAAAGATAAGATGGATGTAACATACTTGGCAGTGTCCAGCACATAGTTTGTGCTTAATTCATGTTACTTACTAATTTTGGAGGGAAAAAATATCAACAATTCTATAGGAACATTGATATCCATGATACCAGAAACCACCTGAGCTATCATTAGGCCAAAGGACAAGAAGTAACTATCAAATTCAAGGTATAATAAACAGAATTCAACAGCGTATTAAAAGGATCATAATCTACGACCAAGATGAATTTATCCCATGGATGCAAAGATGGTTCAAAATGCAAAGGTCAATAAATGGGACAAACTACATTAACAGAATGAAGGATAAAAGTTACAATTATATCAGTAGAAGCAGAAAAAGCATTTGACAAAATTCAATATCATTTAATGGTAAGAACTCTCCACAAAGTAGATACAGAAAATATTTACCTTAACAAAATAGAGGCCATATAAGACAAGCCCATGGCTAATATTATACCTAACAGTGAAAGCTGAAATCTGTTTTTCTAAGATCAAGAACAAAAGGTATCCAAATTGGAAAGAAAGAAGTAAAACTATTACTGTTTATATGTACCGTGATCTTATACACAGAAAACCCTAAAGAAGCCACCAAATAACTTTCAAAACTAATAAATAAATTTAGTAAAGTTGCACGATACAAAATCAATATGCACAAATCAGTTGCATTTCCACATATGAACAATGAACTATTGAAAACAGAACCTAAGAAAATAATCCCATTTACAATAGTACCAAAAAAATTCAAAAACCCAACAATAAAATACCTAGGAATAAAATGCTTAAAAATCAATTTCCTTTCACCGATGATGTGAAAGACCTATACACTGAAAATCGTGAAGACAGTGGTGAAAGGAACTGAAGAAGACACAGTAGAAAGTTTATCCTGTGTTCATGAACTAGGAGAATGCATATTGTTAAATGTCCATACTACTCAAAGCAATATAAAGATTCAATAAAGTCCCTATAAAAATTCCACTGACATTTTCACAGAGGTAGAAAAAAACTATCCTAAAATTTGTATGGAACCACAAAAGACTGAATAGCTGAACTAGTCTTGAGACAGAAAAACAAAGCTTGAGGCATCACACACTCTGATATCAAACCCATAGTAATCAAAATAGTATTAGTGCTGGCATAAAAACAGATACAGACCAAGGAAACAGAGTAGAGAACCCAGAAATAAATCCACCCATATATGATGAACTAATCTTGGACAAAGGTGCCAGGAACATACAATAGGAAAAAAATAGACCCTTCAAAAAATGGTGCTGAGAAAACTGTATATCCACATGCAAAAGAATGAAATTATATCCTTATTTTGCATAACTCACAAAATTTAATTTGAAGTGGATTAAACATGTAAATATAATACATGAAATTGGAAAACTCCTAAAAGAAAACAGGGTAAAAGCTCTTGGCAATGATTTAAAAAAAATATATAACACCAAAAGTCCAGGCAACAAAAGGAAAAGTAATTGGACTACATCAAACCAAAAAGCTTTTGTGCAGCAAAGGAAATAATCAACAAAATGAAAGTCACCTAGGCAGTGAACAAAAATATTTGAAAATCATATATCTAATAATATATCTGATAATGAGCTAATTTCCAAAATATATAACAAACTTATACAACTCAACAGAAAAACAAAAACAAGACTTGATTTAAAAACAAGTAGCCCTGTCTGGGTGGCTCAATTAGTCAGAGCATCATGCCATACACCCAAAAGGTTACAGGTTCAATCAATCAGGGCACATACCTAGGTTGGGGGTTTGATCCCCGATCAGGGCATGTCCCATGAAGCAACCAATCGATGTTTCTCTTTCTCTCTTTTTCTCTCCCTCTCCCACTCTCCCTCCTGCCCTTTCATTCTACCTCTCTCCCTTCCTCTTTTACTCTTATATCAATAATCATATCTGTGGGTGAGGATTTTTTTAAATGGGCAAAGAACTGAATAGACATTTGTCCAAAAAAGACATATAAATAGTCAACAGGTACATAACAAGGTCCTTGACATTACTAATCAGGGAAATGCAAATCAAAACCTCACAGCTGTTAGGATGACTTTATGAAAAAGAAAAGAAATAAGTGTTGGCAAGGATGTGGAGGAAAAGGAAATCAATTTTGCACTGTTGATGTGAGTGTAAATTGGTACAGCCTTTATGAAACATAATGTGAAAGTTCCTCAAAAAATTAAAACTAGAACTATCATTTGATCCAACAATCCCACTTTTGGGTATATTTCTGAAGGAAATAAAATCAGTATCTCAAACAGATATTTGCACTCACGTGTTCACTGTAGCATTCACAATAGCCAAGATGTGAAAACAATCTTAAGTGTCCATCAATAAATGGATAAAGAAGATGTGGTATAAACATACAATGAAATATTATTCAGCCATGATAAAGAAGGAAATTCTGCCATTTGCAACAACATGGATGAGCGTAGGGGACATCTAGCTAAGTGAAATAAGCCAGAGAAAGACAGACATTATATGATCTCATGGATATGTGTAATTTTAAAATAAGTCAAAGTCATAGTAATAGAGAATAGAGCGTAAAATGGTGGTCACCATTCTGCTCAAGGGTACAAACCTTCAGTTATAAGAGGAATAAATGTTGGTCGTGGTGACCATACATAATAATACTGTATTATATATTTGAAATTTTCTAAGAGAATAGATCTTAAGTGTTCTCACCACGAAAAAAGTAACTGTGAAATGATGAATGTGATAACTAATCTAACTGAGGCAATCATTTTACAAAGTATATGTATATCAAATCATCACATTATACACTTTAAATGTATACAATCTTATTTGTCAATATACCTCAACAAAGCTGGAGGGGGGGTTGTTCTCTAAAGTGTTCTGAGTTATCTGGAAGATTCCCAAATAAACATCTTGTCCGTTTCTTCTCTTGTCCTGAAATTTTCAATGTTCAGCGCATTGAACTTATAGCATCATAGACCCAGAAGGACCCTCAGAGATGGTTGATTAGCCCAGGATGTATGTCTTATAGGAGAGAAACCTGAGTTCTGGGAATAGGGGACAGACTGAACCCAGACATGCAACAGGAGACTGTCGTCAGTCACACCTGCCACCTTTCCAACCCTCCAACAAATCTCCTACCTACCTGAAGGCCCCAGCAAACTCTATCCACCTTAGCTACGGGGCTGCCTGAACAAAACACTTTCTCCTCCCTCCATGAGACCCTGTCCTCCAGAGGGCAGGGGCCCCGGCTGGTCTTGCTCACAGCTGCCTCCTCAGAGCCTAGCCGGGGCCTGGCACAGGGAGCAACCCAGCAAATATTTGTTGAATAAAGAAGTGAATGAGTAATGCTTCAGGTAAGTAATTAAAATTACAGACCCTCTTTGGCATTATCATTTTCAAATTATTCCTGTTTTCTCACTTTCACTTATAATGGCCTGCTATAAAACTCTCCTTATGTCCCAAAGGCAAACTCAACAGCCTATCCCAATTGCTCTCCTTACCCAAAACAGAATGAATACCTTGTTTCTCAGTAATCTTGTAGCACACCATTCACACAGTTGGTTTCACAGTTAATCATGAAGTTATTAACAGCATGTTTTTAACATATTTATTGCCCCTCCCTACACACAGACACACATGCACACACACATGCGAACACACACACACACGCACACATCTGGCCTGAACCAAGACCTGCCTGAAGATCAGGACAGAGTTTCATTTCACTCCAGACCCCGACACACCACATATGCCTGGCATCAAGTGGGCACTCACTAAAGTGCTGGTGCTTCTTAGGACACAGGACATGACCACAGCCCGACTGGCATGGACAGAACCAGGGCTCCTGGCTACGCTGCCCTCCCCGGAGGCTTCAGGGGGCCTTGGTGAGCCACTGCGTTTCATTTCCCAGCAACAGCTTGTGGAGTTGGCTCTAGTGTAGGAACGACTCTAATGACCGAATACATCAAGTCTTTGAAACCATCTTCGAAAAGCCGGGGCAGGGGTGGGGGTGCAGCAAGAAAATAAGAAAGAAATCCTGTGACTCCTTTGGAATTTAACCTAAGTTCTGACGAGAACTGGCACTGGTCTCTGATCCAGGGTGACACAGACCAGATTTCATGCTGTTTCCTATGGCTCAGGCTCACTGTATGGGAAAAGGGAATAATTACATCACTCTACACCTCCCAGCAGGATGGTGAGGTGCAGATGAGACATGACCAATGAGAGCTCTTGGAAGGTAAAGGAGCATTTCCAGGTGTGGGGGGCCTTGTTTAGCCTGGGAGTGGTTGAGGAAAAAGATAAGAAAAGCAGGGTTCCTTAGAGAAATATTCAGGTGGGACTGGCAGTGATATCCCATTAAGAACAGAGGTATCCAGTGCCACTGGGGCATTCTGAGGTTTGCAGAGAACCTGGTTTTCACAAAACTCAGGACCCGTCCTTCCAGTTCTCCATCTCCAGACATGAAGGTATCCCTGCCTCTGACCATCCTCACATCCCAGTGAAAATCATTCTGTCCTATTCCTCTTCTCTTATCTCAACCTAGAGATGGAGATAGAAGATGGCATGCCACTGGCTAAAATCATGGCTTCTGGCCAGAGTTCAAATCCCAGGTCTGCTGTTTACCAGCTCTATGACTTAGAGAAAGTATGTGATCTTCATTCTCCTCTTCTTTAATATGTAAAAACCTGTAGAAGCTACGCTGAGGACTTGTTGGGAGGTTAAATAAATAGACACCATGCTCTGGGAGTAGCATAGGCTCTGACATTTAGTAAGTGCTCAAGAAACAGGAGCCATGTTGTAAGTGTAACCTCAACTAGGGTCAAACACTTTCTCACCTTCTAGATTTGCTTTCTTGGTCCATTCTATCATCTCCATTCTTCCTACTCCGGCCTTCATCTCAAGCCAGAATGAACCCAATTCAGCCTTACAGTTATACCTTATTGAATTTCCTGTGCTGGGCACTGGGAAACTTCAGAACACACAAAAATTTCTCAGACCATCTGTAGCTAAAAGGTGAAGACAACCAATTCCTTTTTTAGCAGGGGTCCCTGATAGTGAAGGGGCTTTTTTATAGACATTCCAAAGCTTAGACAGTTGCCTCCTTTTCTCTTCCCTCGACACCCAAGCAAACCATGCTCAGGAAATGCATAGTCAGGATAGAGGAGCTTTTGGCCCATAATTCCCAAAGAGTTCCCAATTCGAGATTCGTGGGAGTTTTTCCTTTTCTGTTTTAAAGCAAGCAGTATATTTATTAGCTGCAGGATAGGTAAAGGGCAGGGAGAGTTGCTGAAGTACTGAGTTGAGAAGTGCAAATGTCAAAGGAAAAAAGAAAACTGTAAATACAGTCAGGCACTTGAAAGTACAGGCAGCAAAACCAGCTGTGTGTAAACGTCCTTGGAAATAGCTAAGATGCTGATTCAGGGTGCTGTTATTGACAGCGGGCATTGCTACCTGTAAGTCTTCTATATCTTGGCACATGGCAGTTCAACAAAATGTAGCTGAGTGAATGACTGAACGAACGAATAAAGGAACAAACAAATGAATAAAAAAACTGTAGGTACAATAGATATTTTATAAAGATTTTATTCATTTACTTTGAGAGAGAAGGGAAGGGAGGGAGAAAAAGAGGGTGAGAAACATCAAAGTGCAAGAGATACATTGATCGGTTGCCTCTTGCATGTCCCCAGCTTGGGACCTGGCCAGCAACCCAGGCATGTGCCCTGAGTGGGTATCAAACCTGCTACCTTTTGGTTCTCAAGCCAGCACTCAATCCACTGAGCCACACCAGCCAAGGCACAATAAATATTTTATTGATACAGTTGGAATGGTGGAATTGATATAGTTTAAAAATTATGCTCTCTCCTTACATTCTTCTTTTCAGACGTATGAATCCTACAACATTTCTTTTTTTAGTATTTTTATCAAATGCCTCTCTGCTTCTAGTTTATCATGGCTACTTGGAATGCACTGATAAGGTCTGGAGTGACCTCAGAATGCCTCATCCCCCAGCTCCCCATAAGATCATAAAAGAGCCTCAAACGCTAGATGATCTAGGCTTCTGCATCTCTGTTCATCTCTCTCCCTTGTAACTGTGATACGTGCTCAGATACATAACACTATTGCATTTTAATTCAAAATCACCCTTAGTCTCAGGTGCCCTCCGCCTCTCTTCTGTTCTGTCATGGATGTGGTGAGCACTGCCTGCAGAGCCTCTCTCCACGGTGCTCCTCAGTCTGTACTGGGTGATCATAAACATGACTATGAGTCCTCGGGGCCATCAATGGTTGTTCCAAGGGTCCTGCTCCTAGTAACTGCCTCTTCTGTAAACTTCCAATGAGGTTTAAATGACTTACTGATTATGAATCTCACACACACACAGTTTTCTTCCATGCTTGCCAATTACCAATACCACCTTCCCATTAGAGATCCCTGACTACTGCAGAGGCAGTCGTCTGACAAGTGAAACTGCCCAGACCAGTGAAGGGGTGACTTGTATGCCTGTGTGAGATGGCATTTTTGTGGATAAACTATGGTAGTTCTTTCTCTCAGTAGATGATATAATTACAGAATATTTTAAGTATATTTTATTGATTATGCTATTACAGTTGTCCCAATTTTCCCTCTTTGTCCCCCTCCACCCAGTACCTTCCTTCCTTCCAGCAACCCCCACCACCCTTAGTTCATGTCCATGGATCATGCATGTAAGTTCTTCGACTTCTTCTTTACTATTCTTAACATCCCCCTGTTTATTTTGTACCTACCAATTATGCTTCTTAATCCCTGTACTTTTATACCCCTCTTCCCCTTTCCTCCTCCTTGCTGACAACCCTCCAAATGATCCCCATACCCATGATTCTGTTCCTGTTCTAGTTGTTGGTTTGTTTGTGTTTTTAGATTCAGTTGTTGATAGTTGTAAGTTTGTTGTCATTTTAATGTTTATATTTTTGATGATCTTCTTTTTCTTAAATAAGTTCCTTTAACATTTCATATAATAATGGCTTGGTGGTGATGGGAAGCACTTTATCTGCCCTTCCATTCTAAATGATAGCTTTGCTAAACAGAGTAATCTTGGTTGCAGGTCCTTGCTTTTTCATCTCTTTGAATACTTCTTGCCAGTCCCTTCTTGCCTGAAAAATCTATTTTGAGAAATAAGCTGATAGTCTCATGGAAACTTCTTTGTAAGTGACTCTCTTCTTTTCTCTTGCTGCTTTTATGATTCTCTCTTTATTCTTTAACCTTTGGCATTTTAATTATGATGTGTCTTGGTGTGGTCCTCCTTGGGTCCAACTTTTTGGGGGACTCTCTGTGCTTCCTGGACTTATATGTCTATTTCCTTCTCCAGATTAGGGAAGTTTTCTTTCACTACTTTTTCAAATAAGTTTTCAATTTCTTGCTCTTCCTCTTATCCTTCTGGAATCCCTATGATTCAGATGTTGTCACTTTTGGAGATATCCCAGCATCTTCTTATTCTCTCATTTTTTGGTATTCTTGTTTCTTTATTCTGTTCTGATTGACTGATTACTTCTTCCTTGTGTTCCAAATCGTTGGTTCCTTTTGTTCCTTCACTGTTGGTTCCCTGTGTATTTTTCTTTATTCCACTTAGTTTAACCTTCATTTCTTCCTGTATGCTCTTGCCATACTCAGTGAGTTCTCTGAACATCCTTATCACCAGTGTTTTGAACTCTGCATCTGATAGGTTGGCTATCTCCGTTTCGTTCAGTTCTTTTTCTGGGGTTTTGTTCTGTTCTTTCCTTTGAGCCACATTTTTTTGTCTCCTCAACTTGTCATCCTCCCTGTGTTTGTTTCTGTGTATTAGGTAGAGATGCTTTGACTCCCTGCCTTGGCACACCTGTTACATAGTATGGGGCTGGGCCTCAGGTATTTGCCAGGGTAGGGTAACCCACTTCACTGCTTTGTGGCTCTGTATGTGGAGGAGAGGGCACAATACCACTGCCTGGCTGCTGGAGGCTTGCTTGGCACTCCTCCAGTTTCCAGTCGCTTCACCCACTTCCCATATGCAACTGGTGCCACTCTAGCTGTTGCCCTGGTGGTGGCTCCCAGAGTAGGTGGGTTTGTGTATGTTCTAGGACCATGGGGGCCCTTTAAACAGACTCTCCTAAGTCACCAGCAGTTTATTCCACTGTCCTACCCCCCACTTATTTTTATAGCTAAAGTTATGACGCTTTATCTTCCTGGCGCTGTAACCCTGGGCTGCATGGTCTGGCTTGGGGCTGGGACCGCTGGATCCACCACACATAAGTGTGGGACCGCCATTCTGCTGGCCGCTGCCACTGCCATACCATGTCTTCTCTGCCCTGGATCCACATCTCTGCACCTCTCATCCATCTAAATGAATACAGCTTCTTTAAATCCTTGGTTGTCAGACATCCATACAGTTTGACTTTCTGGGAGTTCTGGGTGT
Organism: Furipterus horrens; assembly: GCF_987537825.1. Taxonomy (NCBI): domain Eukaryota; kingdom Metazoa; phylum Chordata; class Mammalia; order Chiroptera; family Furipteridae; genus Furipterus; species Furipterus horrens. The sequence continues at coordinate 76,947,331 of NW_028327180.1, forward strand.
TTTTTGTTTCGAGGTTGTTTGTGATCCTTCTTATGGTTGTGCAAAGAGGTGAAGTATATCTACCTATGCCTCCCTCTTGACCAGAAGTCCTGATTACAGAATATTTTTATTTATCTTCCCCTGAAAGTGATGAATAGGTTTCTGGCAAACTACAATGAGTGAATTTATGATCATTTTGGCTATGATTCTTTTTTTTAATGTGGCACAATAGAATACTGCATAGAACAAAAAATAATGAACCACTGTGACATGCAATATGAATAATTTTCAGAGAAATAATACTGAAAAAAAGAAACCAGAAATAAAAAAATACAGACTCTATGATTCCATGATTAGGAAGCTCAAGAACAGGCAAAACAAATATATAGTGCTAGAAGTTATAATACGGTCATTCCTGAAGAAGTTACTGACTAAAAGGCACACAAGGGAATTTTCTGGAGGTGCTGCAAATGTTGTATATATTAATCTTTATGGTGGTTATGCAGATATGTATATATATAAACATTATTGGGTTGTTAACCAAAGGTTTATACACCTAACTATATGCATATTATACCCCAATTAAGAAATTAAAAACAAAACTGTTCAACTAGATCCTTAATAATTAGATCATAGAGCACTATTAAATGAGATCATCAAATAAAATTTAAAATTTAGTTTTCAAGTTTGCCTTCTAGGTGGAAAGGGAGCTAACTTCAGATGATTATCAAATAGGGTGATGATTAGCCAAACTGGATGTATTCACTATCCCTATATAAACAACTCTGGGGAGATTACTAAGCATTAAAAAGTAGCTCCTCTCCCTCCTCAACAGAATCACAGTGCATAGCTGGCCACATTCTTGGGGAAACTGCATAAAGGACAAGTAACATCAGTCACATAGTAATTCACATTTCCACTCACACAGAATATTACTTCTAACATTGGTTCATTTCAAACCCAAAGAAATGTGTTTTTTAATGGCAAGAACTTATATGTCTTCTAATGTCAACCAATTCTGAAAAATAATCCAGCTGGAAACACTGCATTAGCTTTGAAAATGACATTTCAATATTTAGAGTGCAGTTGGCTTAGGAGGAAGATTCCCTCTGAAGCCACATATAGGCTGCATATTTAGCAAACAGTTCAGCCTCTCAGAACTTCTGAAATCCATTTAGTCTGAAAATTACTAGGGTCTAGTTCAATCCAAAAATAAAATTGGGCTGCTAAAGGGTACAAAAGCCATCATAGAGGGAAAAAATCAATTTTGGAAGCCTTACATAGCTCTCAGCATTGAGATCTGGAAGTTCACTGTCCGTGAAAGGCAGGAGCTACTATCAGAGAACTCTTCTAGGCTTCCCTCCTGGACAGCTGTTCTCAGAGGTCATTTAGTTAGCACACTGGGGCATGCGTGCCATAGTGCCTGCTTTCAGACAATATTCTGTCCAGTTTCAACTACGGCAATACTTTAGTACTAAACAAGGTATGGTGGAAAGAGTACTGCAGACTTCAGTTCAAAACCCATCTCTAATACACACTATTATGTGTAACCTAGAACTTGATCTTCAGTTTCCTCACTTATGAAAAGGGAAAAAACTCATACCTTTTTTCCCCCTACAATTTCCATGAACATCAGTGATAAGGTAGAGTCCGCCACTTAGAAAGTATTCAATAACGTCAAGCTATTGGTATTATTCCCCAAGGAGCCATAAGGGTCAGTAGGGACCCCTGAGTGTTATTGACAGAAGAATGACGTGCAGGGAATCCTAATCATTCAGGCAGATGAGCCACACTCAACATATGTCATCAAGTACTACCTACAAAGCACTGTGGAGACCAAAAGGCAATTTCATTCAAAGTCCTTCCCACAAGGACTCCATAGTCAGGAATGAGACAGACATGGTGTTAGCTATATATAGTACAATGTCTGGTGCATAAAGACATTCAAATGTATTTACTGAATGATTTCCTTTATTGTTTTTCTATTCTCCATTCAATTTACTTCTGCTCTACATTAAACTCATGCTTTGGGTTTAATGTGCTCTTTATTTTCTAGATTCTTAAAGATGAAAGATTAGATTTATTTGAGATCTTCATTCTTTCTTTTAAAAAATATAGTCATCGACAGCCACAAATTCCCCCCAAACAATGCTTTAGCTGCATCATTTTGGTATGTTGTGTTTTCATTTTCATTCATCTCAAAGTATTTTCTAATTTCGTTTCTTCTTCACCTAAATGATTATTTAGAAGTATATTGCTTAATTTGCATATACTTGTAGTTTCCCCCCAATTTTCTTGTCTTACTGATTTCTAATTTAATTCCTTTGTGCCTATGGCACAAAAATGGTACAATTTCGATTGTTTTAAATTTATTGAAGCTCATTTTATAGTCTAATATGTGATCATTCTGGATAATGTACCATGTGCACTTGATAAAAATGTTTCTTCTGCTACTATTGGGCAGAGTGTTCTATAGATGTCTTACATCCTCATTGGTCTTCAGTCTAATTTTCTATCCATTATTGAAAATAAGGTATTAAAGTCTTCAAATGTTTTTGTTGAATTATCTGTTTTTCCCTTCAGTTTTGTCCATTTTTGCTTCACGAAGCTCTGTTTTAGGCACATAAATGTTTATATCTTCTTGATGCATTGATCTTTTTATCATCATAGTGTCCTCCTTTGTCTCTACTAACAACATTTGTATTAATGGTTATTTTTTCTGATATTAGTAAGCTATTTCAGTTCAATTTTGGTTATTGTTTTCATGATATGTCTTTTATCCATCCTTTTTCTTTCAACCTATTTGTTCTATGTCTATGAATCTAAAGTGTGTCCTTGGTAGACAGCATATGATTGCACGGTGTTTTATAAATTTTGCCACAGGTATCGTAGGTTTTCTTCGTTTTTCTTCATTCCCTTTCCTTTCTGTTTCTCAGAATAGATAACACAACTAATCTAGAGTCGTTATAAATAAGTAATCATAATTACTGCTTAATTCTAGAGATGTTCAAGAAAAGTATAGATAATTTATCTCCAATGTCTTCCCTACTCAAGTTTTTTCAAGTCCTTTTCTTAGTGATGTTTTGTTTTCCAGTGATATCTATTAAGGCACTTTATTATATAAGGAAAATAAAATGTACCTAGAGCTCAGCTTTATAATGACTAACATATTACCCATTAGTTGCAAAACACAAAGCTTCTGTAAGTCTTCAGGAAAATTTTCATCAGCTCTTACCACCATTTTGTTGTTGTTTTTCCTGCTAGAAGACCCACGTCCATCTACATGCACAACCCAGTGGTTTTACTACTGCCTTGGCAACCACTCAGAGGGCAGCTGACTGGTTCTCACCAGCCCTTTAATCCAATAGATTGTCTAATTCCTTTTCTTTCTTAGTCATCAGATTTCCAAACAAGACTTGACCTTACCCTATGCTCTTCAGCCTCCTTTCAAAAAACAAAAACAAAAAAACTCCTTTCATTTCAGCATAAATCAAATGCTGCATCTGTGTGGTCTGAATTCTGTTATTGTCATTTGCTCCTGGGTTTGTGTACCATTTATTTTTTAAAAAATTCCAAATGACTGTATCCACATCTCTCTGATGACAAATGTCTCCAGTGGAGATTATCCGAAGGAGTCCTGTTTTTGTACCAACCTACTGTGTAAAGCACTCAAGCACTGTGCTTGCAATTACTGAGCAGTTGCAATACATAATTGCAGAGTTACTTTGTCCTAAAATTTTTACAGGAGGATAGTAATCAGAGAAAATAGAAGAAAGAAAAGGCAGGGTGTGAGGTGAGAGAAAAAACTGTACAAGATACACATAAATCAATTTTTTCCTTGAAAATGTAGTTTATAAAAACTGAAAACAAATGTCCTTTGTCCTTTAGGAAAGAAACATACACACATAGTAGCCAGACATTAGCCTATTCTAAAAGGAATCCTCCCACAACTACAACAAACCAATGGAGGAGGAAAAGCCTAATATGTTTTAAAAGATGTACCCTGGCTGCTGTGGCTCAGTGGATTGAGCGTCGGCCTGCGAGCCAAGTGTCAGCGTTCAATTCCCAGTCAGGGCACATGACTCGGTTGCACGTCAGGTCCCCAGTTGGGGCCACAGTGAGAGGCAACCACACAGTAATGTTTCTCTCCCTCTCTCCTTTCCCCTCTCTCTAAAAATAAATAAAACAACAAACAAGTAAATAAATAATTTTTTTTTTAAAAAGATGTGTGTGTTACACACACATTTAAAGGAAGATCAAAAGAAGGTCTCTGGATGTGACCCTAATATTGATAAGGTATCTCTCCTGTTCCATCTGTCTCCAAATAGCATTCTCGCTAAGTAGGGGATTTTTGTAATAATTCTTCCTTCCCTGCGAAACAAAGCCCAGCTATCACTGTCATGTTGGAAGGTCTCTTCTTCCAGCTCTGTAAATCAATGGCAAATGTCCTGGCTTTTATAGGTCCCATGCAATGTTCTGACCAAGGCCTAGTAATAATCACTTCCTTCATGAAGCAAGATATTTCTCTCTGAAAAAAGCAAGAGAAGGTATTTTCTCTTCCAGATATTTAAAGACAGGTCTGAACGGTGTGCTCATATCTTACTTACAATGCCAGGAAAGTCAGACCATGATGACATGAGTATACAGCATCCTCAAAAGGGCCAACCTTTACTCTTCACAAAATATAACTCTCAAATATTCCATTCAAATTTGACATAATTTACATGCCTCAGAAATTGCGCATCTTGGTTTTCCTCAGCCAGGCACTTACCAGAGGAGAATGTAAGAGAAGCACAGCTGTCCCACTACTCTTACAACCTTCACCACTCAGCGGACGAGGCTAGGAGCAGCCAGAGTAAATTGTTTGGAGTGTTCCTCACCTTTTAACTTAGTGAACAGAAAAGTGCTGTAGGACAACTTCCACAGATTTCATATTCTCTCAATTTTTTAAATTCAAATTTGAGATCATTGTAGATTCACGTGCAATTTTAAGAAACAATACAGAGCAATCATATGTACACTTCACCTACTTGACACACACCTTGCCAAACCAGGTTATGAACATTGATACAGTCAGGGTGGGGAACATTTCCATCACCATGAGGATCCTCCACATTGTCCTTTTGTAGCCACACCCACCTCCCTCCCCTCTACTTTTCCCTGACCCCTCACTTCTATTTTAAGATACTTACACAGCATTGTATTCATTCATCTACTCCCTTATTCACTTATTCAACGAACATTTATTGAACTTCTCTATGCCAAGCACTGAAGACATAATAATGTGCAAAAATCAGATGTGACAGAGATTCACAATCTAGTAGATGAGGCAGATACTAACCAAATAGATGTAAAGTTTCAAATGTGATAAATATCACAATTACGCAGTAAGTACTATGAACTAGGTACTGTGAAGTACTGTGAAGTGATAAAAATAGTGAAATTTAATAGGGAAGGGGACAGAGTAAACATCCTAGAGGAAGCGAAGACTGAGCTGATAACTGAAGGGCAAGCTGGAGTAATTAAACGGAAAGATTTTACTGCGCACGTCAGGCGGAAGGAATGGATGGCTGCAAAGGAAGGGAAACCTGGACAACTGCAACAGCCTTCTCACCAGTTTTCTACCCTTCCGTTTCCTCTTTCACTCCCCCTTCTTCCTCTCATAATGGTAAGTTTTGTGGAACTATAGCAAAATCTTAGAAGGGGATCCAGAGAGCAGAAGTAAGACAGCTAAGGCCATTAAAGAAATTATTACCGATCTCTATTGTAAGGAGGGTCTAATCCGTGAGGTGAGTATGCTCCTGGCTCTCCTAGAAGAGAGTCTTCAGCAGAAAGAATGCTGTCGTTTACTACTGAGGTGTTTTCTTGCACTGTCTGAATTTCACTTGGATTTAATGGAGGGGATTTAATAGTTAAGAAATGTCAAGTGCCTTAATAATCATAATAGCTTTTGAACCTATAGTCCCATAAGAATATGATCAAAGGAAAAAGCCAGAAATGTAAAAGAAGATTTATATATAAACTTTTAAGCCCCATTGTGATTTCCTCTAATAAAAATAAGATTCTCTATGTGTCAAACAACAGGGCATTGACTGAACGATTTATGGAAGACGCATATGACATAACATCACTGCAGCTTTTTATATCATGTTTTCAAAGATTTTGTAACAGCCATGGAAAAATACTCTTGATCTAAGTTTAAGCAAGATAAACCAAACAACAAAAACCAGGTGTAAAACCTGCACCCACATATAATTCCAGTAATTAAACACACAAAAAATAGAGCCATGTGACAGCAGAACAGTGGTCATTCTGGGTGGAGATCTTAGGCCAATTTGACTTTCTTGTTTAGACTTTTGTTTACATGGGCATTTGTTTCTTTTATATTCAGAAAAAGTCAACTATTGTATATTTTTAAAACAGTAATATGATAGGTGGAAGGAGTCATAACATGGGTTTTTAGCTTCACCTTTGACTTGACTAGAGCTGATTTTAGAAGAGCCACTTAACTTCTCAGAGTCTCCCTCTCCTCACTCATCCATTGGGAAATCGCCCTTTCTCACAGAGTTGGGAGCAAAGAGAGGAATTGTAAGTAAGAACACTTCATACAATAAAAACATAAGCCCTCAGAATCGGCATCAGTGACAACACAGTGCTGTGTGCCTCATGGTACAAAAATCAGTGATGTTCCAAGAAGCCTGACCTCTGACTCCTTGGCATCTATGATGAAAAACTACAGGGGGCGCAGAAATGGACTAAATAAATAATGTATCAATGTAGCCATTTTAAGGCTGACATTCCTTTTCAGCTGGTAATAATGATAGCTGATCCCTCTATATATCCTTTAACTTTTTATCCAGTGTAGAAGTTCTATTCAATGATGCATATTTCATTTTTAAAACATCTCTTTAATAAATTATCAAAAAAGTTATAATAAATTATCAAGATTTTCCAGAAAATGGGCAGAGCTCTCCTTTTATTATTGTTTAGATGAGTATTTGAGAAGTAAAACATGTTTCTAGCAGTATATAAAATGAGCGTGAGAGAACCATGGTGTGCGTACCTCATTTAATGGGCTAGCTAGGTCTTGTGGGTTTCTGAGAGGAACAAGAGGCCACTACCTGCTGCTACCTCTTCCTAGTGAGATGGCTGTGAGCCCAGCTTTTCTGAGGAGCAGCAGCCGTATATACTTCTAGTTGCAGTTCAGCAAATTCAGTGACTGGTATAAAAGAGCCCCCAGGAAGCTCTGCTGGAATTTGCAAGCACAGCTGCATGTTAGGGAGAAGCGCATCCCGGGTAGCCCAGAACAGGCAATCTTTACCCCGGGGGCGGGGGGGGCAGCTTCAGTTCTGATCTCAGACAAGATAATAATGAAGCAGACCAACCTCTTTAAATAAATGGGGTTCCTCATAAGAACAGTGCAGGGGACAAGCACAGAACTTGAGGTGCCACCATTTCATAACTGCGAGACCCCAAATGAGTCATTAATTTCTCTGGGCTTCTAATCTTTTATCTGAAAAGAGATGACACACTTCAAAAGTTTGTCATGTGGATAAAGGAAACATAGAAAGCATTTTGTTAATTCACAAGCACTAATCAAATAATGAGAGGTTGGCCAGGGCCGGGGAAAGATGATTATTTTAGAAACAGAAGACTTTATGCCTAATTGGTCCTTCATAACATAATGAATTTGAGGGTTCCTGCTGTGATTGATTGAAAATGAGCATAGATGCTTCACAGTTTTTCTCATCAAGAGATGGAGTATATTTCTCCACTCCTTGGGTCAGGAGTGGTCTTGTGACCTGAGCTGACCTACAGATTATGTCTGAGGTGATAATGTGGGACTTTTGAGCCCAGGTCTCATGTGGCCTCACAGCTTTCCTTCTCACCCTCTTAGAGCCCAGCATCCACAGGAGGAAGTCTTGGTCGGCTTCCTAGCCTCCTTCCTGGAGGATGAGACCTTGTGAGAAAGGGCCAGCCTTTCCAGCTACCCCAGGGGTCCCAGCTTGAGTCCCCAAGTAACACAAGTGAAGCAGGAATAAGCCACCCCAGTGGAGCCTGACCCACAGAACCATAAACAAACAATGAACAAAGATTGCTATCTGGAGCTCCTATGTTTCAGAGTGGCTTGGTAAGTAGCAAAAGCTACCCAATACATCTTCTCTGCCTCCTCTCTGACAAGAGAGGACTTTGATGTGTACATCTAAGCAAAAAAAGCCTAAAAGAACTTAGTGATTTCTAATGATTTCTCTCAAGATGATTAACAGTTCATGTGAGGGAAGGAAACAGCTATGAAGTTTAGTTACATTTGAGAGACATAAAGTATGTTTCTGAGCATGGCAACATCTCCTGTGTCTGGAGTCCAGCTCTAAAGGACATCCTCATCATTTCAAAAGGCAACAGAAAACTTGTTTTACAGAAGGAAAGGGGATTCCTTGCACTGAGATGTATGTACTGTACTCACAGCCAAATCCCGCTTCACTCTTGTTTTACCCTTAGTTTTCACCAGCTCCATTTTCTGGTTTCTAAGCCAATAGAAAATTAGAGGACAGGTACACTGCAGATGCGCATTTAGTAGTGAGAAATGAGAGACAATTATTCAAAATCAAAGAGACAGGTAGGGGAGAATGTCAAAAATTACCTAGGTACTGGAGTAGCACAGGAATTAGTGCAGAACCAGCATCTCCATGTGTCCTAAGAAGAAAATAAGCATTGAGGGCACCACTGCATTATAGCTTGAAACAGATAATTAAATGACATCAGTAAGTTTTAGAAAAGGTTTTCAACCATAAACTCAGTTTGGAGGCTGAGCTTGGCCACTCTTCAATGAGCTGGTCAGCCCAGCCCACACACTCCAGCCAGCCTGCACAACTTCAGGGACCTGGAGTGGGTGCAGACTTGCCTCTAACTGCCTGCAGCTGGCTCCCGGGCTTACTGGCTTAGGGAAGTCTTTTGTTTCTTTCTACTCTCTGGGAAATGCTCCTTTATGCCTGGAAGCTTTAGGGAGAAGGAAGTCTAGAAAGGAATTAAGTGGTATTTGTAGAAACATCAAGGTCAAAAATCTCATTTCAGATGGGGTCTGAGTTTGGGTTCTTTGATTAAAAGCCACAGACACTTACTTACTCTAGCAAACCAGCAGAAAGGGAATTTTCTGGAAGGCTATGGGGATACTGATAAGATCAAACTGAAGGTTCAAAGGCTTGCTTTGAAATAGTCAATTTCAAAATGGGAGGACACACACACCCCAGATTCACCACCACATCTTGATTGCACACTAAGGCATGAAATAATTCCCTTTAAAACAAAGTGGGTGTCTTAGGAGTAAATTATAAGTACAGTATCTCCTCACTTATCATGGGTATTACATTCTAGACCCCTCTGTGATAGGTGAAAATCTGCGAAGTAGGAACCTTACATTTATTTTAGTATTTATATATATTTTAAGACTTTATAAACCCTTCCCACACACTTATAAACCGTTCCCAGTCCCTTATTAACCTTTCCCACTCCCTTATTAACCTTTTCCACACTTTTATAAACACTACTTATGTTCTTAAACATATTCTCCACTCTTAAACCTACATAACTTTAACAACATACGTATACAGCACTGCAAAATCCCGCAACACAGTGAAAAATCCGCGATAAATAAATATAATATGTTTTAAAATCCCGTGATACAGTGAGGCCGCGATAAGTGAACCGCGATATAGAGAGGGGCTACTGTAGTAGAAAACCCCAGCAAAAGCCCCACGCCCTCAGGACAGTACATTTGGGCCCCACTGTATCCAGCTGGGAATCCTGAGGGTAGCCTGGCAGTGCCCACCTACCTCCTGGGCTGGAGAGGGTGGACAAAAGCAGACTCTTCTCTGCTCTATCTGTTACTCTGTAAATTTTACATGGCAGTTCAACTGTATGCCTAAAAGCCAGGCATTTGTAAAGACGCATTTCTCCTTGAATCTGGTAACTTGGATTAGATGCAGCTTGTCTGTTCTGGTCTCTGTTATGCCTCTGCCCTCCTCTCCCCCGCCGCCCCACCCCCAGCCACTGGAGAAGTGACCTGATCAGACACCGCAGGGCTGAGGCAGAAGGTCAGTCACACAGGTATCCAATTACAGTGAAAGGAAAGGCTTTCATCTCCTTAGCTGCCTTGGCTCACTTGAACCTGGGGAGCAGCTTTGGGATGAAAGAAAACAGCTGGAACAGCAGCTGGATGACAGCAGAGTACCTCAGAAGGACAAGGTTTGGCTGGATTACACAGTGCAATCATGCATACTTACAGTTTTACAGAGCTCAAAACAAATCACGTTATTGACCTAGTATTTGGGGCTTAGCAGACCTTAATGAAGCTTCCCACTGTTTCAGCCAGGTGGTCGTTCTCTCATACCCTAAACTGATTTATTTCTTTCACTCCTCATTCTGCTATTCCTAAGCAGCAGTGATGGATATGGACTTTTCTAGGTTTTATTTACGTTGAACTAAAGGATATCAGGGTAGAAGAGGACCCTTCTTTCTGGAACAATCAAAGCAGTCTTCAAGGAATGAGCAGTGACTGGCCTCATTCTTGGAGCACGAATAAAATCTCAAAAGGTGGAGACCAATTTAGACAGCAGTAATGGGGATCCCAGCCAGACAATGGGGAGACACTTAGGGAGAGTGGAGAGCACCAGCAATAGGTCAGAGGAGCTAACTGGCTGGAGAGGTGGGATTCCAAGGGCACTGGGACCTGAGAAGTCAATTGTCAAGAGGAGAAACATGGGAGAAGGAATAGGCCTGGTGGGGAAGAAATCAACACATCAGGCCTGCGGTGCCAATAGCGGACAACAGGGAATTGCCCTTGCTACAGTGGGGCATGAATGGGTGAGCAAGTCCTGAAGTACTGATGAGAGACCCATGTCAGTGAGATGGCTCAGGAAGGGAGTGGGTGCCCAGTAAAACCGCTGTCTTGCGTTCAGCTCTACACTCTCTTGTCCACAATTTGGAAATACAAAAGTTCTGAAAATGAGCCCATTTACTTGCTTACTTATTTGTAGTGTCAGGCAGACTCACATGGCCATCTCTACATATCCCACTGAGATTAAAAAGCCATACATCTTGCTGTAGAAATCTTCCAGCATTGATTAAGGTGTGCTGTCCCAGATCCCACTGAGGAAGTTACATCCTAGCTCGTACACAGTCTAGATGTCCTGTTACCCTATCACATCCCCCGAATTCGAATTCCAACGCATACCAAGCTACAAGAATTTTAGGTTAAGAAATTTGAAACTATACTTAATTTCTGAAAAAAGCAAGGGAGCAATAATCCTAATAGAGAATTGAGGGCTTCTCTATGCCCAGTACACGTCTAAGCACTTTAATTTTCACAGCAGTCATCTGAAGCAGGAACTAGGCTGCCTGGTGTTCTACAGATAAAGAATCTGTGGGTCAGGCAGGTTAGCACTAAGTGGCAAAGCTGGTACGTATCCCCGGAAGGCTGGCTTCTGAGGCACGGCCTCCAAATTCATTTGTAAAACTATTTAGAAATGAATTCAATCAATCCTTGTATTAGATGAGTAAATAGCAGGAAACAAGTACCTCTTACGACGTTTCCACAAATGATATGAGGACATGGTTCACCCAGGTTATTCTCTCACTTATGTTCTGGCTGAGCAGAGGGAACCATGTAGAGGACATTGCAGGGAAGGTGTTTCTGCCTGGACCCCCTGGGCCACGCACACAGGCCACCATAGCTTTCCCAGCCCAGTAAAGAAGCTGGGGATGGAGGCTGCAAAGCAAAGCTGATAAAGAGCATAGGCTCTGTGGTCAGACTTTGGTTCTACTACTTACTAACCTGTGACCCTGGTCAAGTTCATTAACCTCTCTGTGCCTCAGTTTTCCCTTCCGTAACATGCGATTAATTACAAACTATATCATAGAGTCATCAGATGGTTTAAGTGAGACAATTCTTAGAAAGTTTTCAGGTGGTTTAAGTGATATAATCTTAGAAAGATTTTGGCAGAGTGCCAAGCTAATGGTGCCTCCTCAAGAAGTTTTTGAATATTTGTATTTGGCAAGACTCCCATAGGAACAGAAATCCTGGTGGGAATTTCTGATGACCAGTAATTTTTGTGCATTTCTCTGAAGAATGGGTTGTTATTTGCCAAGTGTCATCCTGTTCTCTTCCAGCTTTTTGAGGTTCATGGCTATCAGTCCAACTTAAGGGTCCTTTCCACTTCCCCAGCCAAAAGACAGACTGCCGTGAAGAGTAGAGCCCGGACTGGGAAGGATGCTTCTGGGTTGGCTTCTCTCCACAGCGTTTTCTCTGGCCGTGGAGTCACCCAGACACACACACACGTCTGCATCCATGCTGCTTCCCTCTGAGGGAGGTGCTGTGTGCCCGCCTAAAGCTTCAGGCCTAAGCCTAATGTGTTCTGTCCCATTCCAAATGGACATGGGGGTGAAATTACATTTCTGCTCAACTTTATTTCTAAAGTATATTTTGAATTGGAAATGGTGGTTGGGTTTTGTCCAAATTCTACTCTGTAATAATGAGGTTCACCACATGCTTTACACACAGCAGCCATTCAATATTGTCTGATGGGTCAGGATGTGACCAGCGACCATGAAATGGGATTGATCCAGAGGTTTTGTACTCTGTAGGCCTGGGTTACTATGGTAATGTGTTCTGTGGATGGTAGTTTGTCAAATGTTAAGTGCTGCTTGTCTTCTTTGATCAGAATAGGTTGTTCTAGTTCAAGGAAAATTAGTTGTCTCTGAGTCTGTTTTCCTCATCTGGCTCTTTGCTTACCTTCCAGCCGGCAGTATGGCTACTTGGCTTATGATGCTTGCCTGGATTCTGATATAAAGAAGAAAAATAAAAGAATCTAGCAAACACTTAATGGGATGCTTGGCAAAGTAAAACTAGGGCTTCTTTATGTAACAGAGCATCTAGTAATTGCCTTTATTATTCTAGGCTAGATTGAGGTTACTGCCAGATGAAACTGGACAATTTAGAAAATGGGAAAAAATGAACACAACATTTAACTTTATTTAGACACAGCTTTCATATTTTATTTTACTTTCTTATCAACTTTTGGCTTGTAGTAAAAGAGAACAAGAAGGAGAGGAGGTGGAGAAGAGTCTACTTAATGGGGAGGCATGTATTGAGAAAAATAATCTTCAACACAAAAAGATAAAAACTTTGACAGCAGCCCCTCAAGGCCCAAGTTCATGAGTGATTCATCTTTGTAACCCTCATAGCACATAACAAAGTCCTTCTCACCTGGCCAGCCATCAATACCAATGTTATTTATTAAATAGATATTTTTTGACATGTCAGCATATATTCAGCTCATTCTCTGCATTTGGAGAGGTATCTCCTCTAACTGGATTGTCCAGAACCTGTGTGCCTCTGGGAAAGTCCTGTCCCTTCTCTGGTCCTCAGTGAAGCCTTCTATGGTGCTCAAGGATATTAGAACCCTCCCAATTGCTGCTTGCGGCCAAGAAGTTCTGTTTTCTCATCTCTGAGCTCTTCAGCTATCTCTGTTGTCATCAAAACTGTGTCAAAAGCAAAGTCTATAACCCAAGTCAAGCATTCTTCAGAGTGATAAAAAGGAAATTATTTGCTCAGGTAATTGAAAAGTCTGAAGAACAGTATAAGGAAAGTACTGTCTGAATTCAGTCTCTCTCTGTCTCCATGTTTCTCTTTTCCTCCAGTTTTCCCCAAGTGAGTTCTCTCCAAGGAAAGACCTAGATGGCCACCAGCAACTCCAAGGTGGAGCAACTCTGGTGGAAAGAGAATCTCTTTCCCAAAAGTTTCATCCAAAGTCCCAGGCCTGACTCTCATTGGCCTGGAAAAGGTACCTGTTTAATCTTTAACCAGCCACTGGAGCTGGAGGCATTTGGTCCTGTGCCCACCCCTAGGGCTGGGAAGAGGATTAGCCCATGGTGGGGATGGGGTGATTCCTGAAGTGAAAGAGGGTCCCTGGCACAGGGCACCAGGAGTTGTCTTATACTAAGTCCTTTGTCACATCAGGTAATGACTTTTAGGGTCCCTTTGGCCACATCCTCAGTTTTCCCCCCACCCCCAACACCAATGTTCTGAAGCTGAATGAATATACCTGAGACAATGACCTTCTCCAGCTAGTCCTATAATAGGAGGCAAAATGAGGGGATATACTTTTCCCAGAAGGACTAAACAGAAGCAAGAATTTGGGCCTGTGCTTGGTTCATCAGGTCAGTTTGTTGAACTGCTGTTTTTGAGTTTGTAGTGGATGTGTGCTGTGCTGCCCACAACCCCATTCTGCACCAAGGCACTCGTTCCCCCAGCTGTCTGGGGTACTGCCTGCCAGACAGCTCACAGCTGAGTCTCTCTGGGAATTGCCTTTGGGCGAATGGAGCTGCCTCACTCAAGGCTAAGCTGCCATCTGGGCAGGCCCACATTCAATAAAAGGGTTACAATGGTCTGGCCATCTCACCCCAGCTCAGGACACTGAAGCAACACCCTCCCCCAATCCCTGGCTCCAGAACTCACTGTGGAATCAAATGAGGCCTTTGTCACCACTGTTCCGCTGTTTAACTTCTTCCTCTACTCGTCCTGTTTCTCAGCGCTGCCCCGCACCCACAATAATCCTCCTGCATGCAAATCTCAAAGTCCCAGAATCCCTTTCTGGGGAACCAAACCAAGACAGTTTCTGTAGCATCTAAAAACTTAAAAGTCCTAGGATTTAGCCACTATTGAAGCAGGATGGCTTTGTCATAAAAATTCAAGCTTTAAAATTAGACAATCCCAGTTTCAGATTGGCTACTTACTAGCTGTGAGAGTTTAAGCAAGTTACTTAACCATTCTTATCTTCATACCCTCACCTAAACAATGGGGATATTAATAACATCCTCTCCTAGGATGGCTGAGAGATTCAAGGAAAATATGTGTAAAGTGCTCATTGTAAGAAGGATCCAGTGTATAGTTGTTATTTCCTCTTCCTTCAGCGTGGCTAAATTAATATGACTTCAATATGGACATGAAAATGTACCAATGGTCAATACCCAGTTTTGGCAAAGGTTCAGTGACCAGGCAACGGCTCACAGATTGTAAGTCTGAAAGTTGTAACCTCAGATTGACAGACTGGGATATTTATAGAAGGATTTTTTTAAACAAAAGTCTAGCGATTACCTAATGTCAAATAGCAGAACTTTTGCAATCAATTATAGAATATCCTTATGATAAAATGCAGCTATTAAAAATATGCTGTAGAAACAAAGTTAATGATATGGAAATAAATTCAGGGCAATCATAAGTGAAAAAATAGCCCACAAAATAGTAGTATGTGGGATGTGAGACCAATTTTTATAGCCATGGAAAAAGTATGTGTACAGACACACACCCACACACGCACATACTCTCTCTCTAACCCAAGATGGTCACATATAAAAATTCAAAATGTTACCAGTAATTATTTTTGAATGAAATATTGGTAATACTGATTTTCTCCATTGTGCTTTTCTGCATGTTGATAATTTTCTACAATGAACATTTATCCATTTTGTAATTAAAAAAAAATTTACTCCTTAAATGGCATCTATTGGATTAAAATGAAAACCAGAAAGTACCAATGGCTAAATGAGGTTAATTGTCCCATCATACTAGGATCCTGCCTTCTAAAACTTTAAAAGCATTTCAGAAATTCCAGCTAAATAAGTCCCTATAAAAACAAGAGGTAAGTATAGCACAAGTTAGTTCTAAGAAATTCCTGTAGACCATAATTAATCAAGGGGGATATTAATAACATCCTCTCCTAGACAGACAATCCCCGTCGTCGTCGGCAGCCGTCCGTCTCGAGAGACGATGGCGTAGCTTCCTGAGAGTCTATCTGCACCGCCGAGAATGGCTGTGCAGTCCGACTCGGGAGTGACAATCCCTGCCACACTTGTTACAGGTGAAGGCAGATGGCCGTTGTTGCTGCTGTTGACGCTGCTTCCGCCTCGATCTTTTCTGGACCGCCTCCTCGTTGCGCGCAGCCTCTGCACGTGATGTACCTTGCCTGACCGCGAGCCTCCAGACAATCCCCAGAGCTTATGCTATTGTACGATACAGAACTCACCTGCAGTAACAGCTTATATTCAGTATGCTCACGAGGACCAGTGGTCAATTGTTACATATGTCTACAGGGTCCATGTAACTTTAACTTGGAGGGCATTTATTTCTAAGTACTTTCCTTCTGATGGCCATTTTTCTAAATATGAATTTAAGATCTACAGCCTGACAATGAGAAAGATGCTTTGAAATAAAAGTTTTCCTGAAAAATCCAGAGCATAGGTCCACATGTTCCACTGAGCTTGGGAGGCCAGGTAAGTTAGGGCTGCAACTATGAACACTGAATTCCCCTTCCTCGCCGTTCCCTATGACATCTTTTTTCTTCTCTTTTTCTCTCTTGCTGTTCTTATTTCCATGCCCTTCTGTTTTCTCTGCATTTCTTTCCCCCCCCAGCACAGAGCTGTTTCTGAGGTTGTGGAAAGCCCTTCATAAGCCTCTGTGGAGTTCAGAAAAGCCAAAATAAGCCTCGGGTATAACAAGCAACCAAATCAAGTTTCACACTCTGTCCCTGGAGCAACCACAGAGCTCCATCATGCATAGTTCCTTCCTTCTTTCTCATCAGCATCTGGAAAGCAAATTCCTGAGCAATGCTGGCACATGGTCATCCCTAAGCCATTCTAATGCCTGCCATGGATGGACCCTAGCGACACTCTTCATAGGATGTTCTGCATTAGTCTTGATGTCTCTGTTAAGCCATCCTTGAGCACCCAGAAACAACAAATCCGTAGGCTGCCTCTGTTACTCCCTTGGCTCAGGAGCCTCCATAGTACAGGCTGGGGAGTGGTGTTGGGATTTTAACCTGAGAGAGGCAAGAAATAAATCTGACCCTCAAGTTTAGCCACAAAAACAGCTAGCTATCAAGTAGACTCACAACTGGACTGAGCCAGAATACGCTGGAGAGCAGAGGAGTCATGGGGCCTAAAGATCTTCCTTTCTCCGCTAGAACAGAACCAAGGCAACAGGAGACTAATGCTTGGTGAAGCAATGTGGAGCTGGCCAATTTTACTGCCTGTGTTGCTTGGCTGGAGTGAATTTGAGGGGTGCAAGGATTCTTATTAACAAGGCTGTTTATATCAAGCTGTGAGTCTTTAATCCTGCTGTCATTTTTGTTGTGATTAAAATCCCAATGAGCAACATCACATGCAATTTTTATTTTCTAGGGCAGACCAAAATAACTTAATAAAAACAGATAGCCTTGCATGTTGAGTCTGAGATGAGGTCAAGATTAAACCAATGGAAGAAAAAGGTCATAGGAACTGCGGTATTTAACTTTATGTGAAAATGATAAAGAAAATAACATCTGTGCAGGTCCAAAAATTGAACAGGCTTGGTTGTGTACTGGAATCAATGGGGTAGGGGTGGGGGTGGAAACATGGGTAAAGATTTTAGAGTTCAATAAATAGATCAGTCATTTTGGAATTAGGATGAAATACAAATTAGAAGCCAAGTGCCTTTTATCTGGGTTTGTTGTGATTGTTCTAAAAATTTGTAAATTTTTGAGAAATAACTTTTTCAATAAGATGTCACACTGTCAATTCACACTTAATTTCCTTACATACCTTATTTGCAAATGCAGCTGTAGCTATGGGATACTAACACAATTCTGCAAGCAACTAGTATTGTAACAGGCAAACTCAGCTTAGCCTTCCCCCAGGTTTCTCTGAGCATCCTTGATTGAGATGAAAAAATGCAATCTTCCTCCCCTGCTGCAGATCCAGTGTGTCAGGTCGTGTGTGTGGGAGGAGGAATGCAGCCTTTCTGACACAAAAAGTCCCTTGAACCTTTCTATCCTACTGTAACCAAAATTTTAGGTATTTATTTAAGATTTTGTTTATTTATTTTGAGAGAGAGGGGAAGGGAGGGAGAACTGAGATGAAGAAAAACAGTGATGTGAGAGAGATACATCAATCAGTTACTTCTCACACACACCCCAACCATGGACCAGGCCCACTACTCAGGCATGTGCCCTGACTGGGAATTGAACTGGTGACCTTTCGCTTTGCAGGACAACACCCGATCAACTGAGTCACACCAGCCAGGGCCCAAAATGTTAAGTAAACACCTACCACAACTGCTATGCTATTGGAAACCTTCTCTTGTCTCCTTATGTCTTTCTGAATCAAATCTGAATTTTACCCAGCTTTGCATGACTGTTTTACTTTTACCTAGGCCCACCACATCAGCCAGTCTGACTCCCCATGACCTTGCAAAGTGCATTCTTCTCTCTGGCCACTGGTCTTCTCCCAGTCCCCATATACATTTCTGCTACTGCTGATCCTCTCAGCTGGAATAGTTTCTCCCCATCCACCTATCATGGCAAATAGTCATCTACCACAAAGGCTGGCCATTCTCCATGTTTTATCTCAATATATGCAACAACCTGTCACATAAGATTATAAGATTATTATTCCTGTTGAATACATAAGGATATTGTGGCTCAGAAAGATTCAGGAACCTGACAAACCTCACAAGATGTGAAACTAGGATTTGAATCCAGGTCAGTTGCTTGTCAGAATATGAACACTTAATCACTGCCTCTCCTGCCACCTCTCTGGTGCAACTTCTGTGGTCCCACTCAGACTTCATTCTTTTTGGAAGCTCAGGCTTGTTGGCCAGGCCCACATTGTTCCCACCCATTTTACTGGTCAGAACTATAGAGCTCAGCACTGAATTGCTATCTGATTGCTCTGTATTTATCTGTTTCATCTCCCACCTGAATTTTCAACTCTTCAAGGTAATGAACTGCCTCTCATAAGACCCCTTACACATAATACACACACTCACACACACACGCACACACACACACAGAGCTCATAGCTGATTGGTGTGCATTTTAGTAAGGACCTAGGTATGTGCCCTGAGGAGGATCATCCATCCCTCCCTTTTCTCCTCCTCTGAGCAGAGAAAAATAGTAATCATATTGGATTGGTTCCCAAGACAAATGAGTAGGGTCAGTGTGAACCTCCGGGATGCCCTCTTTTATTCCTTCTTTTCTCCTGTGGCTGACATGGTGAAGTAAGGCGGAGTCTACTCCCATGGATAGGAGGCTTGGCCATCTTGCTCACTTTTTTCTCACATGTGTGAGCTTGGGTACGTTTGCTCTCATGTATCTGACTGTAGGGTAGGTAGATTCTGAAATTTATGTTTGAGCTAAAGATTTTGAAAAATCCATTGGGCCTTTAGACTAGGTTAGGTTGGGTGTGCAAGCCCGACCCAGTGTAGCCTACTGGAGAGTTCTTCATTAAGTTTGGGCCAGCCAATAATAAATACAACAAATATTAAAGCTGTATATTATTACTCACTTGCTGTCGTTCCCTGTATATAGTCTTCTCTTGAGGACCTCTAGAGAAAGAATTCAAGCTCTCTGGTTCCCCTAGTCAAATACCACTTCACAGTGCCCCCCAAGGCTACAACCTCTCTTAACATCCCTCTTTGCAGGTTTCCCACTTTCCTCTCTTAATTCACAGACATTTTAAAGGAAGAGTTACTAGAACAGACCTTCTTGGAAATCTGTGATATGCATATGTTTGTGTATGTGTTTTCTTTGCAAGTCATAGGCAATAAAGTTATATTAAGCATGAGCTCTTGTGTGAGTCTTCCAAGAAGATGCGAAGAGGTTTGTGCAGAGACTTTATTTGAAAAGTGCCCGTGTAAAAAAAAAAATAAGGAAGAAGGTAGAATAGGCTGAGAGAGCCATCAGACTGTGACATAAGTCAGATCACAGGTGAGAGAGAGAGGGAGAGAAAGTTGAGAATTGTCTGATTTTGCCATTAAGTCAAAGGAAAGTTCAGCAAATGCATCAGGGAGTTCTTGAGCCAAATGTAGCTGTCAGAAGTGAGAGCTGCTCATGGGAAGTGTGGTCTCAGTACAAGACAAAACAATTCTCAAAGAGTAGTATCTGAGGCCTGCAATTACCCCCTTTAAAGTAAGAGGATGGTAAATGCATTCTCATGCCAACACAGCTTCCATGCCTTGTCATTAGTTGCTGTTGGTCTTAACCTTTCATTGCAAAATCACTCTCATTTCTTTCTCAGACTTCCATTTCCAAGAGCAAGAGGAAACACATCTTTGAGATAAGATATACTTGAACATAGAAGAACCACAGTCTATGAAGGAAGGCTTCAAGCTGAACACATGCAGACTGTCCAGAGCCTATTATCTTACAAAGTCTTAGGAACACTCCCAAGACACTGCACTTTCTTCTAATGTTTCATACTCTGAAAACAAATTGGGTTCCCATATTCCTCCTGTCTATGCCTGTCACCTAACAGCTTATTGCTGTTGAAAAGGTATGACCCAGGTCCAGTACACAAGGCCTGTATCATATCTGAGGCACTGATTCTCCAAAGAGGAAGTCGCTTATGCTCCTGTCACTTTGTGGTGGGAGCCACAGAGAGGATGTTGCAGTCTCTAGAACACTGTCACAGTAAAGAGACCCTATGGTGCTGACTTCTCTGGCACAGGGCCTTGTAAGAACAGATAAAGGTTTACCAATTTTTAGTTAGAACTGTGTAGAGAGAGCTGGTTCCTCAACAAAATCCATAACGTTCTTACTTCCATGGCATAGAGCTTGGCATGAAACTAATCTGGTCCTATGGTTAGCTCTGGCTGGTAGAAACTGAGCGGAAGTAAAATCAGACACTTTCAATCCAGCCCTGACTTCCAGCATGTGTTCCTCTCTCTTCTCTATTGATTTGTGGGCTGAAAGGGACTCCTAGGTGCAAAGGAGTATTGGTACCTGGGTCCCTAAATGGATAACCCTCTCTCATCTGCATCAGACTGTGACGTGAGAGAGAAATAACTTGTGCTGCATAAAGTCACTGAGAATTTAGAGTTATCAGTCATAACAGCTAAATTTATTTATGACTAATAGCACAGCCATTTCCCTTTAGAGCCAGGACCTGTTTTAGTCAGATTTTTCTATGTGTTGGCTGCATACAAAGTAAAGTAAATGACATGGAATTGCTTTCTTTAAAAACAGCTTTATTGAGGTATAAATGATATAAAAAGAATGGACATATTTAATGTACACAATTTGATCATTTGGAGTTATACATTCACTCATGAAACCATCACCACAATCAAAGCAATAAACATATTCATCACGTCTAAAAGTTTCCTCCTGCCCCTGGGTTTCGTTTCTCTTTTGTGGTAGGAACTCTTAGCTGGTATCTACTCACCCTGAAGGTTTTTAAGTGCACAACAGAGTTGCTCATTACAGGCACAATGTTGTACGGCAGATCGCTAGAACTTCTTCACTTGGCATAACTGAATGCTTATATCTAACAACACCCCATGTCCCCTCACCCCACAACCCCTGGAAACCATTACTTCACTCTGAAGTAATGTTTCTATGAGTTTGACTATTACAAATATGTAAATGGAATAATGCAGCATTTGTCCTTCTGTGACTGGCTTATTTTCACTTAGCATGATGATGTCCTCCAGGTTCATCCGTGTTGTCTTGTATGGCAGAATTTCCTTCTTTTTAAAGGCTGAATAATATTCCATTTATGCATATATCATATTTTCTTCATCCATACATCTGTTGATGAACAATTAGGTTGTTTCCATATCTTCCTACTTTAAATAATTTGATGAATGGGGTTTCTTTAAATATTCTCCTCCCAGGAATGCTGAAATTACAGCTATTGAGGACCACATCTATTTTCTGAAGAAAATTACTTCTATAGCTGAAAAAGATAATAAATTCCTCTCATTTGTGCCATTACCAATTCTCCACCTTCTTTCCAATCAGCAGCTTTTAAGCAAATGAAGCTCATGGCTTGCCCAAAACAGACGTACTTTCATATTTTGTGGACATGGACTGATTAGGAAGGAGTATTGGACTATAGGTGAGGAGACTTGATTTGCAATAAACATTTAGGACCTTTCTATCTGAAAACCCAAGAATGTTTTTAAAATTACATAAATCATTTAAGTGTGTATCCACCTTTCCATAAAGCTTGCCAGAGCACAATGAGCGGTAGATTTAAGTTTCAGTGCAACTATTCAAATGCCAGTCACCACTAATACTTATACTTCCAACACAGGCTCACCTTTACACAGTATAATCTGGTGAACCACTACTCAAATGGACTCAAAACAAGACAAAAACAAAGAGGAAATTCCTAACAAGAATGTTTTTATTTCATTGCTAAATTAAAGTTCCAGAAGTGAACTTTCTACACATCTCAGAAAAGAGAGAACCACTGGCATGGATCATCTACGGCACGGCCTCGCAGTCACTGGACTGTCGCACTCACCGTGAATGAATCAAGTTCCCAAGATATTGTGCCCTCAGCTCTTTGTGGAGCTGATGCTGCCAAAGGCCCCAGATCCCGGATTATGAGTCATATTATCCAGTTACACCAGTATGTTACAATTATTGACATTTTCCTACTATGGCCATAAGTCCGAAAGGTTGAGGAAGCGAGAATCTATCATCCCTACTGAATCAATCATGATGCTTTGGACCAAAGTGGCAGAGACACCAACTCACACTGCTTGAACAGCAAGGAAATACAATGGCTCACATAACAGACCTCTCTGAACTTCTCTCAACTTGGTCCTCACCACGGGGGCTGACTGTGTCCTCAGGCTGCCTTCCCCCTGGTTCCAGAGTAACTACCGAAGTCTCCCTCTTCGTATCTGCAGTCTCTACATACAGAAAAAGAGAGATAGGAGGAGCTGTCACCTTTGCTGGCTGGCTCTTGACAGGAAGGAAATTTCTTTCTCAAAGTCCCAGGTAGACCTCTTTTCATTGGACTGAACTGAATCACATGCCCCTTCTTGAACCAATCAGTCTGGCCAAGGGTGTGTGACCACCCCATTTACATTCTCATAATGAATAAAACCCATAATGATGCAGCCTGTAAAAGTGGGATACTGTAGCATGATCAGCTCTCGCTGATCTTGGACAATGATGAAGTTGTGGGTATGGTGTGACCATTTGCTTATTCCCTAATACATATTTATTTAAACTTCATATATTAAAACTTTTTAAAGTTTGGTCTGACATCTAATTATACTGTGTGACACCAGAGACACACATCCCACACTTTGGCAATACAGCATTCCCTCACGTATCACGGGTATTACGTTCTAGACGCCCGTGAAGTAGGAACCTTACGTTTATTCTACACTCTTAAACCTAGGTAACTTTAAAAACATGCATATAAACAGTACCGCAAAATCCCGTGATATAGCGAAAAATCCACGATAAATAATTTAATAAAATATTTTTAAAAATCCCGCGATACAGTGAGGCCGCAATAAGTGAACTGCAATACAGAGAGGGACGACTGTACTGGGCTTGGTAGAAGATGAGGGAAAGAAAGTGAACAGTGTTAAGAGAGTGAGTTGTGGATGAAGAGAGGGTATGGCTTATTACAGTCAGTGAATCCCCTAACTGAACTGGGCAAGAGGATTCACTGAGAAATGGTGGGTAATGAGAATGAAAAACTGGTGGATTATGAACGACCTCAAGTTCCAGGCTAAGGAACCTGGATATTATTGCATAGGTAAATTAGAGCCTTTGGGGGCTTTTCATGAAAAGATGAAAGAATTATTTTAATAATATTAAACTGACAGGTCTATGAAAAATTTATTGGCGTGAAAGATCTTTGCAATAATAGAGAAATAAAGACTGCAAGATTTAAAGTAGGAAGAGGGGAAACATAGGAGGGGAACATTTCAAACAAAGAATTGACTAGAGTGAAGAACTCGGATCTGCAGCATGACAAGAATGAGCAGTCTAGAGAATCCAAGATTATTAGGACAGGTTTTCTAATACAAGACCCCATTTAGCCTAGTTGTTGAGTGTGGATTTGGTGGGGGGGGGGGGGGGGTATGCCGTGGTTCAGATTTCTGGCTAACCCAGACTCAAGTTCCCTGTCCAGCAGACTCTTGGTCTTTCCTCATACATCACTGCTTCAGGAGTGGGAAAGCTTGACCCTAAAAGGACAATGACACCACCGAATAAGTGGTTTCACCAATCAGTCCTGAATGTCAGAACCCATATTCCACCTCCTTCTTTTCCCATCAGGATCAGGGCTGGACAGCTCCCTTACAGCAAAAAACTGGCTTCACTTCTGACCCTGTCCCTTGCAGGTGTAACATCCCCCCCTCCCTTTATTTATTTTTCTTGTACTCATCTTCATTTATAATCTTTTTTTATTTTTTAATTGTTGTTCTTTACAGTTGTTCCATTTCTCCCCCATTGCTCTCCCCTGCCCTGCCCACCTTCACCCTCTCCCATAGTCAATCCCCACTCATGTCTATGGGTCATTTATACTAGTTCCTTGACTAGACCCTCCCCCTTCTCTTCTTCCTTCTCCCCCTCCCCCATCCCCTCTGGTCACTGTTTGTCTGTTCCTTGTTTCCATGCCTCTGGTTCTATTTTGCTCATTTGTTTTGTTCATTAGGTTCCTATATTAGGTGAGATCACACGGTATTTGTCTCTCACCACCTGGCTTATTTCACTAAGCATAATACTCTCTAGTTCCATCCATGTTGTCACAAAAGGTATGACTAGTTCCTTCTTTCTTTCTGCTACATAGTATTCTACTGTGTAAATGTACCAGTTTTTTGTTTCCAGCACTTGGCTATTGTAAATAGCGCTGCTATGAACATAGGGGGCACAGATTCTTCTGAATTGGTGTTTCAGATTCCTTCGGGTATAATTCCAGCAGCGGAATTGCTGGGTCAAAGGCAGCACAGAACTGTGACAGGTCTTTCATATAGAGGATTATCAGAGTCTTATTTCTAGAGCTGCACAGCCATTCTCGGCGGTGCAGATAGACTCTTAAGAAGCTACACCATCGTCTCTCGAGACGGACGGCTGCCGACGATTTCTAGAGCAAAGCCCTGGCTGGTTTGGCTCAGTGGATTGAGCGTCGGCCTGCGAGCTAAGTGTCGCTGGTTCGATCTTCCAGTCAGGGCACATCAGAGAAGGAAAACTCTGACTCCAAAAAACCTCCGCTGCCTTGCGGCATACCTCTTCAGGGGAAAGGCTAAGGGAGTAAACCCCGACAGAAAATCCGGAGCCGGAGTCCCTAAGGCGGTTAGACGTTGTAGTCAACACCGGCAACTCCTGCGGCGCACCTGAAGCCAAGCTGTATTGACTCCGTCTTTCCCTTGGACCCTTCAGCTGCGAAGAGAGGGGGGGTCTGCTGCATGGGCAACAGCAGACCCTCCATATCACCCTGCCCAGGCTCTGTAACTTCAGCTTCACTGGAGAGGACACTCCAGCGTCATCACAAGATGTTGATTCAACACGGGAGGAGACAGATACCGTGTCACTCCCGAGTTGGACTGCACAGCCATTCTCGGCGGTGCAGATAGACTCTTAAGAAGCTACACCATCGTCTCTCGAGACGGACGGCTGCCGACGACGATTTCTAGAGCATAAAATCTCCCTGATGCCTGCTGGGCATCTTCTTAGAAGAATGGGCTAAAGGAGCAGGTGCAGAAGAGAAGCTGCTGTGGAATTGGTGGGTCTCAGCAAAGACAGCACAGACAGCTCTCCCGCTCCCTCACTATAGGATATTTTATAATAACTTCCACTCTGTACCCTGGATTCTGGGACTCCTGTTTCTAAGCATTGCTTGCTGCCAGCCACCATGGTCCTCTGGAAACAGCTGCTGGCAGCTGCCTCCCAGAGCAATGGGAAACAGAGGCCCAAGTGCACGTGGCTGCCACACTGTTCCCGCAACTGTGCCTGGGATGAGGCAGCAGAGAGCACCTGAGCTCCCCTAAGGGAGGGGTGAACTCCGGGTTCCAGCTATTTTGTCGCTGAGGTACTAAGAAACTTACAGCTGTCAGGGTGACAGAGTAGGTGAGCTCTTCACAAAAGTATGCTTCTCCGGCTGGTGCCACTTAGACAAAACTGAGTCCTGTCTTATAAACATCTTGATTCTCTTTTTTTTTAGTATTTCCTGAGGCTAGACATTAATAGAAAATACACAAATATAGGTGGTCAAGTCTAACTTTCTGCTTCCCATTCTTTCTGTCATGATTAGAAAGGAAATCCTGGGTGCAAACAGTAGCAGCAGCAGCAGCAGTAGTAATGTAGTACTAACTACTACATTTGGTTTTCCTATGTGCCAGACAATTCACTAGGCACCTTAAAGTATTATCTCATTAAAATGAACACAATAGCCCTATGAATTACATACTATTTTCACTCCTGTTTTACAGATAGAAGACAGAATTTATGACATTAAATGCCTTGCATGATGATGTAGCACAGCAAATAAATGGCACAGCCAAGGTTTGAACTCAGGTTTATCAGAGTCCAGAGCAAGAGCATTTACTGAGCACACCTCTGAGACCATCTGTACGAACTTAGTTCATGAAACTCATACTGCTTCTGCAATAGCCATATGTATAAATTTTATGTAGTTAAATATATTTTAACATACTAAAAAGCTTTCTGTCCTAAAAGTTAAGAGGAATATTGTCATATTCTGTTGGTGAAAGTACAAACTGGGACAGCCACTTCAGAAAGCCATTGGCATTAGATTACTAAGGTTGAACATTTTCACGTTCAATGATTCAGCAGTTCTAGTCCTGGGTTTATACCCAAGAAGGATGTGTACACATGTGCATCAGAAAAAAACATACAAGAATGTTCATAGCAGGATTATTTGTCATAGTCCTAAATTGCAAGTAACCCAGAAGTCTATCAACAGAAGTATGGATACACATTTTGAGTATATTCACACCAAAATATAGAGCAGTAAAAAGTAAGAAACGCGGTTACACACAATGACATAGATGAATGCTGTGCACAGGAAGCCAGACACACACACACAAAAAGACACATGTCATCTGGTTTGATTTAAACTTCAAACACAGGCAGAACTAAACTGGAGTGTTTAAAGGGTCCTATTTAGGGGGTAAAATTATGATGTAAAGCACAGAAGTGATTACCAAAAATGTCAGAAAAGTGGAGTGGGGGAAGAAGGTGGTCATAATAGGTAGAGGCTGAAAGAGGCTTCTGGGCTACTGGCAATGTTCTGGGCTGTTTTCTTGAGAAGGTAGTTACATGGGACTCGCTTTATAATAATTTGTTAAACCAAGCTTTTTGTGCATGTTCTGTATGTGTGTAATTATAACAAAAATGGCTTTAAAAGAAGTTTAAGGGAGGAAAGGGCAAAAGGCAACTTTTGTTTTCAATTTCAGGTTAAAATATTTTGGTAAGCAGCCCATTTTAAGACAGATTTTAATTGAAAGAATATGCCACCTCTGGAGTCACTTCCACCCTCTTTGCTGATCTGAAGTTCCCCCACTCCCACCCATTTTAAATCATTAATCATTAATGGTGGTCTAATCATTAATTGTTTTCTTGTTAAAGAAATGTTTCCTTGCTCACTGCTTTTGATGTTATTTCTCTAAGAAGAAGCTGATTGATTTCCTGGTCTGCTCTTACAGGAGTAATCATGAGCTTTTTGAGTCACCCCTGACTCAGGGATGCTTTTGTAATAGGAAAATGGTAACACTGAGCTTTGTTGTTTTAACTAACACATCTGAATAAATATTTGTCAGAACTAGAAATATGGGCAACTATGACGCTGGGAAAGATGCTTGGACAGAGATGGAGGTGGGGATGGAATGGGAGAAACCACTGTGTCCAGCCAGTCCCAACAGATGGCCAGCTCCGGTACTTCATGCCAGAACATCAGTGGGTTGGAGCGCAGCTTCTGTGGGTTTTTAACATCTAAGTAGGCAGCATATCAAGATATTCAGTTGGGATGATACTAAATTCTAAATTCCAAAGGACATGGTTTTTAAGGTAAGAGAATTCAGGACATGTTGAGGATTTTTTGAGTCCCGAGTTCAGTAACAAAGAAAAGTAAGTGGCAGAAAGAAACCTTGCCTCGTTCTGAGAAGTAGCCGGCTATCCTGACTGTGATTTTCACTGCCTTCCTGTGCAAACAGTCACTACCACAATCACACGCCTAATCACACTG
Source organism: Furipterus horrens (assembly GCF_987537825.1). Classification (NCBI taxonomy): domain Eukaryota; kingdom Metazoa; phylum Chordata; class Mammalia; order Chiroptera; family Furipteridae; genus Furipterus; species Furipterus horrens. Next base: position 76,975,357 of record NW_028327180.1, read on the forward strand.
AACTTCATTTCATTGTTCTCCTCCGGGAGGAATATGAATGAATGAAACTTTGGCAAAGGTATATGTGGCCCTGTATACTTCATTCCATATAACAGAAGTACAGGCAGTGAACAGTGACTTACTGTCTTCTGGCACTTGTTCTAAGATATTTAGATAAAGAATTTCATTTAATCTTCACAATAATTCTATAAAGTTGGTTCTATTTTTATTATCGTATTTTATCAAGGAGAAAACTAAGCAAGGCACAGAGAGGTTAGTAGTTTGTCTTATTATAAGCCATTCTACAATCCTTTTGGGAAGAATGCAGTGTGCCGATTAAAATTAATCTGAGTTTTTCTTTCTCCCCTTTGCTTCTCTAAATCTTACCTATCTTTCAAGACCCACCTGAAATTCCCCTTCATTAAGCATTCAATAACAGACGCATTCTTCTCTACGTTATATAATATCTTTTCAAACTGCACATCTTGCCATTATGTGTGATCCTGTCTATACTTTATCTCCCCAAAGCAGTAGCATGTACTGCTGCAAAGCCCCCACCCCGACCTTGTCTCACCTCACAAATGGTGCTGCTTGCAGACACAGGTACTGACTTGAACCCTTGAACTGAATTGAACCATGGTAATCAAAGTATATTTTTGTTATTTTCTTAAGTATCAAGAGCAGGACTGTACACATACATAAAAATTTCACATGAGAGGAATCAAAGATGTTACTTTTTACTCCATGTGCTTTTGAGTTATAGTTGCTCCTTGAACAACATGGGTTTGAACAACACTGGTCTACTTACATGCAGATCTTTTCTGTTAAATATACAACTGGCCCTCCATATCCCTAGGTTTCACATCCGTGATTCAATCAACCATGGATCAGTACATCACAGACTGAAAACACAATGCATCAGAGGGCTGACTGTATACACTGATTGACATAAGGGAACTAAGCATCGTGGAATTTGTCATCCAAAAGGAGTCCTAGAACCAACCCCCCGTGGATCTGAGGAACAACTGCAGTTAAGTTTTAGGGGAGTCAGAAGTTATATGGGAATTTTCGACTGTGCAGGGAATCAGAGCCTCTGAACCCTTCATTGTTCAAAGGTCAACTGTATTTAATTCTTACAGTAAGAGATTTACTTACAAAATTCAAAATTAGTTTTAACCCTGAACTTAAAGTGTCTGGCAGGAAGAAGGGGGCAGTGAATTAAAGAGCATAAACTGGAAGTAGAAATGTTGATTCCCAGTAATGGTTCTACCTTGAACAGTCTTAAAAGCTTCCCTGGACTGAAGAGAAGGGACTAAGCAAAGAGATTATCGAGTCCTGCTCCTTCCCTTTGAATTTAAGCCTAAGAATATATTTAGTTCTCAAAATGTTTATTATTCAATTATATATTTTTATGTCTTAGGTGACATAATACTATATAACTTAATATATTTTAGATTTTTCATATTTGTTGTCATTATCATTCCCTGTGTGCATGTGTGTGTTTTTGTGTTCCCTTAGACATGCGTAAAAAGAAATAAGATTTATCACAGAACTTGAGAGTAAATTTGGTATTGAGTCTTAGGCACCAAAATTTGAGCTTTCTGAGAGTCATACCAAGATGTAAATACATTAAGTCATAATTATTTAGAATTGTCATTTCTACTTAAAAGGTATTAACGAACAGCATTTGCTCTTTACTAGGAACTGGTTCTGTAAGACATGGTATTCCAATTTGCAATCTTTCCTGGCCAAAAGCTTGAGCTTGTTTAAACTGGAGACCTTGATTGCCCAGCAGTTACCTTCCAATGTAGATCCAAATTTATAACACGCATCAGTGTAAGGAAAAGCAGAGCCATTTTAGGGGTTTTGAAACTGTGAAAGACTGGTGTCCACACAGCACTCCTGTTCATATTTTACCCATGGAAGGTCATCCAACAACTTATAGAGAGAGAAAATATGAATGTGTATGTACACAATAATTATTTCAAAATCAATATGCTCTTTCTATTAGCTTTTAAAATCTGTTTGCATAAAGGTTTCTTTTCCAACCTAGCTCTTCTGAGAGTTTTTGTGGGTGGAAGTGACTAGAGACATGATCTTTGCAATATTTCATTTTTTGTTATCTCTTATTATTACATGGTGGCCCAGGGCATGGCATGAATAAAGCTGTCTTGTCATCAAAATGCATTCATTCATTTAACAAGTTCCTGAAAATAATGGAACGGTTGCTAAGCAATGGAGAAATTACACACTCCCAGGGATCTGTGCAGATTCTAAAAGCAGAAGTAGCTCTGGGAATTGGTAGTAGTGTCTTTGAAGCCCAAATAAATAGAAAACTAAGAAAATTACATGCTCTACCTAATAGTGAAGAGGCAATACCTTTTTATTTTTATTTTTTTCTGACCCAGGTTCCCAAAGTAACAATATAAGTAGAAAAACTTCCTATCAAACAGCGAATTTTGTCCATTTATGTATGACAGATAGCTGGTGAGTTTGTATCACATTTATTTTAAAAGGACTATGGCATGAGAGAATATATTCTTTAATTAGGTAGTAAATTTATCTTAGATATATAAATCATATTTTAGTTGCAGATATACCTGCTTAATTCAGAAAACTTAAATAACAAACAGACACATTTTTAAAAAACACAGTTAAATTTTTAGAAATAAATAAATCATCCATAATCCATCCTTCCTCAAATAGCTGATGTTAATATTTTGGGATCTGTCTCTTTTATAGGCTTACATAAAGTTATTATCTATTATTATTTAACATACTATACATACACTATGTACACACATACATATTCTAAATGCTATGAATATAGCATTCTTTTTAAAATAATTATTTAGATTGTTCCTAGTTGTTCACTATTATAAATAATTCTTAATTATTCTATACAAATATTTTTTAAAGTAAGTATTTTTAGAGAAGCACCTCTGGAATGGCAACGGCACCATGGGGATAGGGCTTTTCCTTCTGAGCAGCCCTGAGTCAGGTCAAATAAAGACAAAGGCTGTGATGGGGATTTTCCAAAGAGCTGCCAGAGAGGTCAAATAGTGAGTTTCTGGAAATGAGCTCTTTGGACAGCTCCAAACCCATTTTGCTCCCTCCAGTGGCGGCTAGGCTGCTGGTTTGTCCGCATCTGTGGCTGTGCGAGCGCTGGTTTTAAGGCTGCTTACTGTAGGTGTCAGGACAGAGGGATGGACAAAGTGCAAGATCAGACTCCACTTTGCTGCTGTTACTGAGATTCAGTCATTTTCCCTAACAGACCCTCACTGTATCGTCCCAAGTCTTTGATTAATTTCCAGAATTCTCCAGAGAAACAAAGCAATAGGACATATTTAGACATACACGAGGGGATTTATTATAGGAATTGATTTCATGTGATTACGGAGGCTGAGAAGTCCTGCGATCTGCTATCTAGAAGCAAGAGAACCAGGAAAGCCAGTGGTGTATTTCCGCAGGAGTTTGAAGGTCTGAGAACCTTAGGAGCCAATGGTGCAAGATAGAGTCCAAAGGCCCAAGAACCAGGGGAGAGAAGGGTGGTCAGTGTTTAAGTCCCAGTCTGAGTCCAAATGGCTCAAGAGCTATGAACATCCATGTTCAGAGGCAAGAGAAGCTGTATGTACCAGCTCAAGCAAATTCATACTTTCTCCACCTTTTCGTTTTATTCAGTCCCTCAAGAGATTGGATGACACCCACTCACACTGATGAGGATGATTTTCTTTACTCGGTCTACCTATTTCAGTGCCAATCTCATCCAGAAACACTGCCACAGATATATCTACAAATAATGTTTTGGCATATATCTGGACATCCCTTAGCCTAGTCAAGTTGACACATAAAATTAACCATAATAGTTAGCTTAACATTCAAAAATCATTCGATGTAATACATCATATTAGAAGAATAAAGAACACAAACTCCATGGTCATGTCAACAGAGGCAGAAAATGCATCTGACAAAATCAAATTGAGAATTTAAGGATGTTTCCTCAACCTGCTAATGGGCATCTACAAATAACCACAGTTACCCTCATAATAAATGTGAAAAACTGAATGCTTTTCTTTTAAGGTCAGAAATAAGCCAAGGATGTCTATGTCTGTTCTCATCACTTCTACTTAACATTATATGGGAGATTCCACCCAGGGTAATTAGGAACGAAAAAGAAATAAAATGCCTCTAGATTGCAAAGGAAGAAGTAAAACTCTCTCTCTTCAAGAAGAGATAATCTCATGGACAGAATATCCTAAGAAATCCACACCAAGAAAAAAAAATTTTTTAAAAAAACTATTATGGCTAATAAATAAATTTGGCAAGGTTGCAGGATACCAGACCAATATAAAAAAAATCAATAGTTTTGTTCCCCATATAAATAATGAACAATGCAAAAGTGAAATTATAGAAACAATTCCACTTATAATAGCAATAAAAAGAATAAAATATTTAGAAATAAGTTTAACAAAAAAAGTGCAAACCGAAAAACCACAAAACATTGGTAAAATAAATTAAGAGGATCTAAATAAAAGGAAAGACACTCCATAATCATGTATTGGAAACTTAATATTGTTAAAATGGCAATACTCTCCAAACTGATTCTCAACTTCATTGTAATCCCTATCAAAATGTCAGTTGGCATTTTTGCTGACATTGACAAACTTACCCTAAAATTCACAGGGAAACACAAGTGACAAGCAGCTAACAATTTTGAAAAAAACTATAAAGTTAGAGAACTCACACTTCCAGGGTTTAAAAGTAGCTTACAATAATCAAGAGAGTGTGATATTGATATAAGGATAAAAATGTAGATCAATGAAATACAATTAAGTGTCCATAAATAAACCCTTATATTTATGGTTAATTGATTTTGACAAGGCTACCAAGATAATTCAATAGGGAAAAGAACAGTCTTTCAACAGCTGGTACTGGAACAAGTGATATACATATGCAAAAAAAAAAATGGTGTTGAACTACTTCCTCACACCCCATACAAAAATTAATTCAAAAAAGGATAAGAGACCTAAGTGTAAAACTAAAAATATTAGGAAAAGCATATCAGGAAATTTTGTACCCTTGGATTAGGCAAAGCCTTTTAGATAAAACATCAAAATCATAAAGAATAAAAGAAAAAAATAAATAAATTGGAGTTTACAAAAAGAAAATTTTGTTGGAAGGGTGCAATCAGAAAGTGAAAATACAACCCACAAAATGGGGAAAATATTTTCATATTATATATATGGTAAGAGACTTGTATTGAGGATATATAAAGAACTGTTATAGCTCAACAATAAAAAGACAAATAATCCCACTTTAAAATGGGAAAAGGATCTAAACAGACATTTTACTGAAGAAGATACACAAATGCTCAATAAGTACATGAAAAGATGCTCAACACCATCAGCTAACAAGGAAATACAAATTAAAACCACAATGAAGTACCACTTTACATTCACTAATATGACTATCTTAAAAATGCCAGAAAATGACAATGTTTAGGAGGATTTGGAGAAATAAGAATTCTCACACACTTCTGGTGGGAATGTAAAATGATGCAGCCATTTTGGTAAACAGCCTGGAAGTTCCTCAAAGATTAAACATACAGTTACCTTATTACCCAGCAATTTCAGTCCTTAGTTACATAACCAAGATCAATGAAAACCTATGTACACACAAAAACAGGTACAGAAATGTTCATAGCAGCATTATTCATTATAGCACATGTGACCCAGTGATTCCACCTCCGGCTATTTATCCAAAGAAAATGAAAACTCTAATTCAAGAAGATGTTTTTCTCATTGTAGCATTATCTACAATCGCTAAGATATAAAGATAACCTAGGTATCTATGAGAAGATAAAATGTGAAACACACACACAGAGCAATAGAAAAGAATGAAATCTTGCCATTTGTGACAACATGGACAGACCTAGAGGGTGTTATGCTAAGGGAAATAAGTCAGACAGAGAAAGACAATTACTAAACGGTTTGACTTATACGTGGAATCTAAAACAAAAACAAAAACAAAACAGAGACCAAAGGGATGGTTACCAGCAAGGAGGGAGTTGAGAGACTGGTGAAGAAATGACGAGGAATATAGTAAATAATATTGTGGTAAGTCTGTACAGTGACAGATGCTTACTCGAATTAAAAATTGTAAGGTATAAAAACATCAAATCACTATATTGTACATCTGAAACTAATATAACTGATATAATATTATATACTAATTACAGTTAAATTTTTTAAAAGATGAAAAATAGTTTGAATGTGCACAAATCTCTTAAATCTCAGTAATTTTTGTGTGTGCGTCTATAGGCTAAAGTAAAAATGAAAGCAACGTGTCACTAAAGTTAGAGACGAATTACAGTTATTTACAGGCTATGCTCATGTGCTAGGCTCATACTGCTTTGTGGAAGACATAGGCCACTAAATGGAAAAAAATCGCAAATGATCCAGATTCTATACCATCCAAATATGTCTGCACCCTGACTTTCTGCCCAATGGGAAGTTCCATCATATGCTCTTTCTCCCACAAAACTGTTCAGCTAGAAATAAGGGTAGTCCTTTAAAAGTGACAAATATAAAGATAATCCAGCAGAATACTGAGATACATGCTGTCATGTCTGGCCAGTGTGCATAAACCTTAGATTGTGTCCTAGAATGCCCAGGGGTCCTGGGAACAATTTCTGACCTTGCCCCAGAGCTCACTAAGCCTCTTCTGAGGCTGAGCAGCATCCTGGTTACAGAGCTTGGGCTCTGAAGTCTGCCCAACTTGGCTATGAAAAATTTTGGCCACTGAAAAACTACGTGAACATAAATTAAGCATCGTTTTCTCATTTGGAAAAAAAATAGAAATACCCTATAATATGGGGACTAGATAAGGTATTATGAGAAAGCATTTAGCATAGTGCTAGATTCGTAGTAAAAATCTCAAAAAAAATGTTAATCACTGTAGCTAATATTAGACATTAGAGTTCACGAAATAAGGACCTTCCCTGATGTATTACTTTAAGTTCTAAATGTTGACACATGTGTTTTGGGAGGCATTCCCCAGAAGCAGATCCAACAAGGAGCATTTGTGTGAAAGTGATTTAAGAGTAAAAGTTCTCAGGAAAGCGGGAAATGGGAAGGGAAGAGGTCAGGCTGGGGTATGAAATCAAGCAAAGCCACTTTGGAGGGCTGCTTTGGCTCCGTTCCACAGGAGAACTCCAAGGACAGGTTAGGCCATACCTCAGACTTGTCACTCTCAGGGGACGAGGGGGCTGCACAGTCACAGTCATTGGTTAAGGAATATCTGCAGGCATGTGTCGACAGGTCCCTAAAAGGAGAGTGAATTAAGGCAGCACCAGGGCAGCCCTTCCACTAAAAGACTGAGGTGCTAGCTGTCTGCAGTGAAAACACACTGGGAATTAGAAACACTACAAATGTTTACCAATAGAGTTCAGTTAAATGAACCAGAGGCATACAAAATACCACAACTAACTTTGTAGCAATTTTTAGATGTTGTAAAAATATGAGTAAGTTTTTAATCATGTGTCATTAAACCAAAGAAAAATCATACTGTAAAACATGAACAGCAAAACAGTAACAAGTCTGAAAGCCTATAGATCAAAGATAACTGTTAATAACCTAACTATTAATAAGTTATCTTTAGGTATGGAAGATGAGATTTAATTTCTTCTTTCTGCTTATCTAATTTTCTAATTTTTCTAAAGTAAACATGCATTACTTGAGTAATCAAACATGTTATAAAATAACAAGATATTTCCTCTCTGTACTCACTCAAAAATGAAGTACTTTCAGAGATTGGGCAGCAATACATATTTTTCCATTGTGTTAATTTCCTGTTCCATTAAGCATATGTAATAAACAGTCTGCCATCACTCCAACTGGTTGAAGGCGAGCCAAATGCTTCACAACGAACATGACAATGGAAAGCATCCATTCTCAGCTGTGACCTCAGCCAGCAAACCATGGCCTTGGGACTGAATCCATCAGGCTTCATGTTCATAAAAAAGTCAGCAGTTGAGTCATATTAAGGATCTAGTGAGCTAAAGTAGTCCTGGGAAAAGCGTCCCTTCATAGTAGCTGCTACCTCACTGAATTTAAAATGTTATCAATCACTTCACAATTGGGAAAACCTAGCAAAACGCCCTATATGTCATAGATACTGAAGAAATATTTGGACTACAACTTAATGACCTTCATTTTAGGAGTGATAGAACCAAATTTGAAAAGGTAGAAAGATAAAATATTTTCTATGTACCACCAGGAAGCCGTCAAGTAGTCATATTAGTAATGGTTTTCTTTGTTTCTAAATTCAAAAGTTGTAAGGCAGTTCCTGACTGATAAACTCCTATCCATTGCTAGTGCTCACAGCTTCTCAGTCCAAACACCTCAGTGCTTTGGAGAAGCTGTAGGCTAAGCAGCAGGGGAAGAAGCAAGGCCATGACCATCACAAACAGCCATAGGCATATCCCAATGGCAGAGTCTGAATGGAGCCATGTAATCCACTCCTTACCCAAAGTATCCATCTTCTCATCCTGATCACCATCCACACAGAATGGACACTTACCCACCTAAGAGTCTTCTCTTTCTGTAATCTTTCTCTTCGGGGGTTAAGGTTGGAAGGTGACCTTTCATCAATTTCTCAGCCAGGGTCTTTGCATATTTAACATCTAGAATGGATCAGAGCTGTATTTTGTCCACTGCCTTAGTAGTGGATTTCAAAAAAGAAAATTCATCTCCACCCTATGTGGAAATACGTTAATTTCTTTAAAAGTTGTTTTGGTTACCTAACAAACCAAAATGGAACCCATTAGAGAAAAATCTGTATTCCTCCATAGTGGCTTAACTAATAAATCCCAATCATGGAAGTATTTCTGTAAATGGGGCACTGCCCTGTAGTTCCCCTTTTCCATTACAATGACCTGCAGGAGGGTGACATCTCATTAGCTTATTGTCTATCTATGGGGGGCTAAAAATGGATTTTGAGGTTTTAGTGATCAATTTCCAGAAGGAAAGCAAACAAAGGTAGGCCGTATCACCATCCACAGTGGAATCCATCTGTGACCCTATGCCAGAAATCTAGATTGGCAGTCTGATATGACACTGCGAACACATATTCAGAATTAAATAATGGGCACATGTCGTCCCCAGAATATGAGTAGGGAAATGTAGATGTCTCAGGGATCTAGCACCAAAACCATCACATGCGACAGTACTTGGAGTGTTTCCAAAAACAAAAGGATTTGTGAAAGTGCACAGAGTCAACTATGAACACTACATAACTTTGGTCACAGTTTCATCTAAAATGTGGCAGGACAATACTGTGTATCCTCTTTTCTCTTCCACAACCTCTACTTCCTTCCCCGGCCTCACGGTGCCTGGGAGGGTCTGAAGAGAAGTCTGAAGAGCCCGGGTGAGGAAGCCTCCTGGGGTGCAGAGGTGGTTCAGAGGCAGATTTCAGTCATGCTCTGTTTCAGCCCCCCATTGCCTCTGGCCCTTGTGAATGGATTTGGTTCTTTCACATCTCCCACCATTAGGCATTTTTTTCTATAAGGAATGGCTCATATTTGTTAAGTCTGAATATTTGCAATGAACGTTTTACCCTCCATGGCTGGGTTAGTTTTTCTTGCTTTAATAGGTCTCTGAATTAAGGTCTCTCAGTCCATAACATACCCTGTTAGCACAGAAGACACTATGATAGAGTACGCAGAATCTTGGTAAACAGCAATCCCTTTAAGTCAAAACAATCCCTTTCCCTCAATACTGGGCATCAATCTTTCCTGCCTAACATAATCAAAAGTCAAGAGCTCTGTCTGCCATTAAGGTACCAAATCCCTTGACCCAAGTCAGTTCTGTCAAACTTAGGCCTGGTTCCCAGTCATCTCATGTTCTCTAGAAACAAGATCAGAGGCCTCCTCTCATTTTTTTTCCTACCAAGAGGCTCAGATACTGCTGCTGCCTGGTCCATCCAGCCTTAGCAATATAGAGGAGTCTGGCTGATGAGCCATGCAGAAAGGTGGCTCCCTTTCTCACTTCTCCCAGGAAATGTCCCTCTCTGCCACATGTCATAGGAATCCCTACTTTGTATATCACTCATTTTATTAGTGTGGACATCCAGAAAGTTCGTATCCCCTGGTGGGTCCTTCTTTACCTGATTATCATGTACTTTAGTCCTCTTGTTCTAAACTCTTTTTTTTAATCCCCAAACTATTTGGCTTAAAGTTCTTTATATCCAAGATTTTTACTTTCAATGACAGAGAAAAATGAATATCACAATTAAGAAACTGAGATTTCACCAATTAATGAAATAATTCACTATTAAATGTCAATGTAGGGGAGCACAGAAAAAAAGTGATGGCACTAGCTACCAAAATGGCATTATAATTCCTTACACTGTATTAGTCTTAACACACCCTTTTAGATTTTTATGTAAATATTATATGTTTGCTGGTGCTTTCAGAAATGGCAGTGTATTTTTTTAATGTTCATTTGTTCATTATTAGTATATAGTTACACAATTCAATTTTGTATATTGACCTTGTATCCTATAAATTCAATTCACATATTAGTGTTAAGAGGTTTTTTGGGGGGGAGATTTCTTGGTATTACCTACATCTGTGAAACAATTTTATTTCCTGCTTTCCATTCAGGATGTCTTTTATTGCACCAACTAGAACTTCTAGTACCATATTAAATAGAAATGGCAAGAGAAAAAACATTTGCCTCTGGTCCTTCTAAAGCACTGATAATCATATACCTGCATCCATTAAAAAATGAATCTTCCTTCATTGTCTATAGCATGAATGGCAAATAGGCTTCAGCTCAAGAACTAATCCCAATGCATTTATAGTAGATATCTGATCACTGATTGGTGATGTCTGCCATGGGCACTGAGTGTAACAGGTAGCAAGTGTGCAATTCCTCAGCCCATTATCAGTATCCTTTCCAAAGACCTCTGTCCTGTTTTCCAACTGGAAATGTACCCCAAAAGATGTACAAATGTGTCCAAGAACTATGTACTCCCAAAATACCAACAATATGTTTGTTAGGCCTTGTACTCACCGTGAGCACCCTTCATCCCCTGCACATTGGGTCGTGCTGCCTTTTTTGTCTAGCATATTCTCTCCAATTAAAGGAACTCTTACTTATCCAAAAATCGTGTGAGTCCTAATTGAGAAGTTTATGCCCTTGTTGGTCTAGGTCAGACCCCTTGGATATATGCTGTCACAGAAACATGTTCTTTCCTTCAGAAACCTTATCTTAATTTGAAGTCACAAAGTCGGCAATGTGGTTGTGTGATTACTGTATGACTCCTTCATCACACTCCAGCTCACAAGAGAGGGAACTATACCCATCTGTCCCCTTTTCACCCACCTCTGCATCTCAGCACTAAGCACCAATCTGCCATTGGTGCTCAATGCATCCCTGTTAAATGGATGGATAGCCCCAAGGTACTTCCTTTCTCACATGCCCTTTAGTAACTTTTTCACCAGCCAATTCAATATGAAGCCAGACTTCAGGTAGGAAAGGAAGGAAAAAAAGATAGGTGAGGTACTTCTTTAAAATTCCCATAGACTCTTGGTGGTTCTTAAATTTCAGTTAGTAGCAACTGCTTACTCTGACCTTCCTTGGCCCGAACTCTTCCATTATCCTTGACTGAAAGAAAGATCTGTCTAGATTTCCTATATCATTACTGGAATTTATGGGTCAAAATAATCCAGAAATCTAAAGGAAAAATGGTATGTCTCTCCCTTTCTTCTACTGGGCTCTTTTGATATGCTAATTTGTTATAAGCTGAAGTCAGAGGTTTTGTTTTCCAGTGACCTCTAAAGATCGACATGAGAATTCTAGTTAACAGATTAAAATCTAAGAGAGTAAAGGTAAAAGACATACTCTTCTCAGGGGAATTCTGGTTCCAGAGTTTGCCGGCAAATAAAACCCCTCCAGCAATAACCTTAGATTTTATTGACAGCAGAGTTCTAGTTCTTAGCAGGGGAAAAAACACCTGGAATATTGAGGAAGACTCCATTGCAAAGTGCAAGTTGAAAAGAATTTGGCTATTTTATAGATTCAGGGTCACCTTGAGAATGATGTCCTTCAGCATGACAATATATGCACGTTGTTTGGGGACTGACAGGGATCTCAAAAAGGTTCCAGTCTAATACTTCTATTCTATAAATGAGAAAATCAGAACATAGTTCTAACTCAATCTGTGAGACATTCCACAAACCACCATTTTTCCAAGAATGTTCCTTGAGCCTAAGTTTTGTGAGATGTTAATATTAGTTTCACAAAAGGGGGAAAAAGAAATGTCATCAAATTTGTTTGGGAGATATTGACTTATGCAAAGTCCAACAAGTATCTACCATAGAAATTCTCAGAGTTTTTAGTTTGTTAGTAGATGATGAAAGAGAATATAGCAAACAATTTCACATTAATCAAACCATTTTCTTGACTGGTCCTCAGAACCATAACTGGTAAAATGTGTTGGGTAAGAAATGCTGCTTTAGCCCATGCGGAAAGGGATTTCTCCAGGGCAAAACTGGGAATTGGAAAAGAGAAAGACAGTCAAATTAACTGAGCCTCTGAACAGAATGACCAGAAAAATGAGACAAAAACAGAGAGAAAAATTCACAAGGAGAGTCTTGATGCCAAAAGAGAAATCTAACCATTTTGGCAAGAGCATTTATTAGTAATGAGATCCCTGCTGCTTGGTTCACTGAGGCAGCCTGCGCCCTGGGGTCAAGCAAATAGCTTCCCCACACAGGGCCGTGTACCACCTGCTCTGCTCTCCTCCAAAAGCCTCACATGGAATCCAAATACAGAGCTGTGCAGTAACTGGACTCCTCTGCCATCCCTTCGCATGAAATGTAATGATGGCGATCACGAGCCTCTGAAGGAACTGCACCCGGCCTAAGTCAGTTCAGCCTCTGGTTACATTTGGATAACCCTGCATTAAACTGGTCTAATGCAGCAGTCCCCAACCTTTTTTAGCACCAGGGACTGGTCTCATGGGAGACAATTTTTCCACAGTCCAGGCAGGGGGTTGGGGGTGTGGTGGCATGATAAGCTTACCACCAGGTGCAGCTTGATTGTCAGTTGCCACTCACTGATAGGGCTTTGATATGAGTGTGCAAGCAACTGATGTATTATGGTCTCTGTGCAGAACGTCTCTGCTAATGATAATGTGTATTTGCAGCCACTCCCCAGCACGAGCATTACAGCCTCAGCTCCACCTCAGATCATCAGGCGTTAGAGTCTCATAAGGAGCGCACAACCTAGATCCCACGCATGCGCAGTTCACAGTAGGGTTTGCACTCCTATGAGATTCTAATGCCCCTGCTGATCTGACAGGAGGCAGAATTTAGGCAGTAATTTGAGTGATGGGGAACAGTGGTAAATACAGATGAAGCTTGCTCGCTCACCTGCTGCTCACCTCCTGCTGTGTGCCCTGGTTCCTAACAGGCCACACTCCACAGTCTAAAAGACCTCCAGAATCGGAGACGTCACAACTGGGTTCATAATGCCTTACTTATACTGATCACTGAGGTGACCATATCTCCCAGTAAACCCCAGTACAACTGGACACTGCTGTCCCAGCATAATCACTATCACATTCCCTTTACACTCCAATGTGCCCTGGTTTGGGACAATCCACTGTAGAGTCACCAGGTGATGGTTCACCTCTCCATCATTTCCGGAGCACCTACTCTGGACCTGGCTCTGGATAATGACTGGAAATACAGAGGGGAGTGAGATGGTGCCCAGCCCCCAGGAACTCAGGGATGGAAGGTCAGGGCCAGAAGGCAAGGCAACCACTTCCTGACAATCCCAAGTGATGAGAGTCACACGCAGGTCTATGCCATGTGCTGCTGGGATCACAGGGAAGGAGGACAGATGAACCAAAGGAACACGGCAGGCTCCTCGGTGAAAAGGGCAAGAGGATGAATCAGCTCTACCTGTTCAGGGCACTGGGGTGAAAGGGTTAAAGTGAAAATACACATACAGGTTCCAGCTCATATTTCTTCAGTGGTTCTGTGCAAACCGGCCCTGTGTGTTGAATCTTGTAATGTGTAGGCATAAATATGTTACCAGAGGAAAAATATTCTCCACAATTTACTAGTTTTAAAACATAAATGGGATCACATTACTTTCTGGCTTAATGCCCTTCATGGATGATCCCTGTTCTCAGAGTAAAACCCATGTCATTCCCATGGCCCACAAGCGCTGCCCCGCATCTGCAGCCACATCTCCTGCTCCCACTGCAGCTCACTGAGCCTGGGCCTCCTGGAGCTTGGCTGCGTCCTCAGCCTGGAGCGCTCTTCCTCCGGTGCTTTATATGTCTGACTGTATAAAGGGAAAGCCCCCTGAGATGACACAGCCCAGAGCAAAGTAAACAACACTCTATAGAGAATGACCCCCAGGCTCCTGGTGTCCACCTTTGTGCCATCATAGGGTCTCAACCGCACCATCTCTGGGGCCATATAGGCTACAATGCCACAGTAGGTGTCTAGTTTAAAATCTGAAAATTCCCTACTGCACCCGAAGTCAGTCAGTTTGATGTTACATTTCTGATCCAGGAGGATGTTCTCCATCTTTAGGTCACGGTGCATGATCCCCTTTCTAGGGCAGTACTGGGCTGCAGATAGTATCTGCCTGAACAGGGCTCGGACTCTCTCCTCCACTCTGCAGCCATAGCGCTTGTAGTCGAATAACTCCCCCGCACCAGCATCTCCATGACGAGATAGTATTTCTCCCGGGTGATGACTACCTCAAGAAGTTTTGTGATATTAGGGTGATTTAGGTTTCTGACACAGTGAATTTCTTCAAAAACGTGAGAGGAGCCCTGCCTCCTGATGACCTTCATGGCCACCTCTGTGCTGGTCACAAGGTGCCGGGCCACCTTCACCTTGTCGTGGGTTTCCTTGCCAATAACACAGCACCACATAATCGCCAATCACATGCTCCTTCCTGGAAAGGTTGGATGCAAAGGCCTTTGACATGGTGGAAAATAAAATAACAAAATAAATAAAAACAAATAATCAAAATAAAAAGTAAAAATAAAAAATAAAATAACAAAATAAAAACTGATAATCCAAATATGAAAATAAAAAAATAAAGAAAACCAATAGAAATACAAATAAAAAATAAAAAATGAAATCTACTAAAAAATAAAATAAATAATAAATAATGCAAATAAAAATATAAAAGCAACTCTACTAAAAAATAAAATAATGTAAATAAAAAATATAAAAGAAATTCTACTAAAAAAAATTAATAAATAGACTTCCGGCCAAATGGAGGCTTAGACAGACACGCTGTGTCTCCCTCCACAGCTAAGAAGGAATACAACTACCTCAAAACTAGACACAACCAGAAGTCCAAGAAAATCGAGCTGCACGGAAGTCAAACAAAAAAAGATATAAAGAAGAGATACTCATCCAGACAGGTAGGAGGGGTGGAGCCGGGGTAGAGAGGACGCAGTGTGGTAGGGAGAGAAGCGGCAGCAGTGGCAGGCCAGTAGAAAGTGCAGTCACATGTTTTAAAAAGTCAGGAGGGACACCTGGGGAGCGTTCCCAGCTCCTCACCAGACCACACAGCTCATGGTCCCAGCACCAGGGAAAATCAAGCCTCATTGCTTCTGACTGTGCAAACCAGTATGGGCTGGGATGGAGGCAGAAGCTGCCCATCTCTCAGTAGAGTCTGCTTGTTTAAAAGGCCCCCACAGTCCTAGAACACCCACAGACCCACCAACTCTGGGAACGACGGCCAGAGCAGCAATTAAAGAGGTGCCAGTCCCATATGGAAGTGGGAGAGTGCCTGGAAAAGGGACGAGTGCTGGGCAAGTGTCATTGTTCCCTCTCAGACCCCTCCCCCACATACAGCACCACAATGTGGTGAAACAGGTTGCCCTATACTGACAAACACCTAAGGCTCCACCCCTTACACCCCTTATGACGTAACTGGAGCGAAAGCTCTATCTAAGACACAGAGGCAAACGAACATAGGAGCCTGTCAAGATGAGGAGACAGAGAAGTATGGTCCAAAAGAGGGAATGGATCAAGGTTTTAGTGGGAGAACTAAGCAATGAGGAGATAGCCAACCTAACAGATGAGAAGACAGCCAATCTAACAGACACAGAATTCAAAACTCTGGTGATAAAGATGCTCACAGGCTTGACAGATATGCTTGAGTACGGCAAACACATAAGAGAAGAAGTAAAGGCTATGCTAAGTGAAATGAATGGTGAAGGGAAGAAAACCAGGGTTCAAATCAATGATTTGGAACATAAGGAAGAAAAAAACAGTCAACCAGTACAGAATGGGGAAACGAGAATTGAAAAAAATGAGGAGAGGCTTGGGAACCTCTGGGATAACTTTAAACATGCTAACATCCAAATCATGGGGGTGCCAGAAAGAGAAGAGGAAGAGCAAGAAATTGAAAACTTAGGTGAAAAAATAATGGAGGAGAACTTCCCAAACTTGGTGAAGGAAACAGACATACAAGTCCAGGAAGCATGGAGAGTCCAGGCGAGCTGGACCCAGAGGAGACCACATCAAGACACATCATGATTAAAATGCCAAAAATGAAAGATAAAGAGAGAATCATAAAAGCAGCAAGAGAGAAGTGGAGAGTTGCCTACAAAGGGGTGCCTATAAGACTATCAGCTGATTTCTCAAAAGACACTTTGCAGGCAGGAAGGGACTGACAAGCAGTATTCAATGTGATGAAAAGCAACCTACAGCCAAGATTACTCTATCCAGCAAAGCTATCATTTAGAATGAAAAGGCAGATGAAATGCTTCCCAGACAAGGTAAAGCTAAAGGAGTTCACCATCACCAAGCCATTATTATATGAAATATCAAAGGGACTTACTTAAGAAAAAGATCAAAACTATGAACATTAAAATGACAACAAACTCACAACTATCAAAAACTGAATCTAAAAAATAAAAACAAATTCAATTAAGCAAATCAGAATAGGAACAGAATCATAGGTATGGAATCATTTGGACGGTTATCAGCTGGGAGCGAGGAGGGGGAGAAATGGGGAAATGGTACAGGGATTAAGAAGCATAATCAGTTGGTACAAAATAGAGAGGCGAACTTAAGAATAATATAGGAAAGGGTGAAGCCAAAGAACCTATATGCATGACCCATGGACATGAACTAAGGCGGGTGGGACTGCTGGAGGGAAGTGGGTACTGTGTACAGGGGAGCAAAGGGGGAAAAAATTGGAACTACTGTAACAACATAATCAATAAAATGTACTTTAAAATATTAAATAATACATGATACAAATAAAAAATTAATAAGTTAAAATAAATGAAAAATTAATAAATTAAAATAAAAGAAAAACAAAACAAAACAAAAAGGAGAAAATAAGTGAAGTTGTCCAAGTCCAAAAGGTCATCACAATCAGCTTCCCGGGCTCTCGCGGACTAGACACCTCAGCCCTGCCAGCAGCTCAGAGAGCAGTGGCTTGGGACCCATCACAATGGCGCCTTAAGAGGTCCCAGCAGGAAGTGGACCAATCCTGGTGGGAGATAAACTATAGTGGTTTTCTCACTTTTGGGTCTCATGACAGTTTTACTCTGGAGAAAAAAATAAAAGGATCCCCTGAAAGCTTTTTTTTAATGTGGAATATTAAAGATATTTACTTTATTAGAAATAAAAATCTGTAAGATGCAAAAGAGGAAAATAAAATGAAAATGAAACATCTGACTTATTCTCATGTTCTGGGTCTCAGTTCAAACACCACCTGCTTAGAGAGGGCTTCCCTGACCCACCCACTCCACCCGCCTCACCCAGCCCATCACGTCTGTCATCCTCACGGCACCTGGTTCTTGTTCACTGGCTGTGCTTCCCATGAAGGGAGAAGCATGACTGCAGTGGCCACTTCATCTACCATGGCGAGTGGCAACAAAATAAGTGTTTAATAAATATTTGTCCTCTGGATTAATAGAAGAGTTTGGGGGAACAAAAGAAAATATGGACAACTATTTATTGCATCAAAGTGATTCATAAAGTATCTTTAAAAATTCATGTCTGTCCTCACTCAGCTTTTGGGGCAGATAAGACAGGAATGAGGGAGGCTGAAGTCTGGGTTCCCAGGTATGTGGGCACTTGGGGAGCCTGGGGAAAGGCCAATGGGAAGGAGCCTTGCTGTGAAGATTCAAGAAGATGATTCATCCCTCTCTCCAGTGCTACTTGCTAAGGATGTGATGAGTTTGGATCTGCAGCGAGGCTGCAAGGTGTTTTTACACTTTGAACATCCATTTGCAGATCCCACAAAGGACCTCTCTGGGGACCTTGAGAAGGCTGTTTAGGTAAATTTCTGTGCTACTGAAATGAACTTTCTCTGTGAAGAGACATGATGATGAGGCTGGTTTTACATTTGTAAAAACACTTGGAGACCTCAGTGCAAAGGGCAAGAAGATTAGCTAATCAGACATAAGAACAATGAATCAGCTCCACAGCCCTGGGCTTGAGGACCCCTGGTCTAACGTATCTGTGTGTTGTTAAAAAGCAAGTGCCTTGCATTTCACAGGATGTAGCCTTTGACTATACAAAGCAATTGTTATGGGAAATCTGTATTTTTCTTCATGCTTGCGAAGTGCTTTAGGAGAGAGATCAGTATAAAATCTAGACTTATTACTTACTACTAGCAATAGTAAAAGTATTACGGAGTCATTTATTCTGCTTTTGATATTCATAGCTGGGGGGGGGCTGATTCTCCTATGTGCAATGGGAGCTCAGCCTCGAACTATAAACATCTGTCTTTGCCATGTGCGTCAGTTCCCAGCTGCAGGTATGTGTGAGGGGCAGGGGAAGGTTTGGCAACTGAGCTCTAAGGCCTGGGCTTTCTGCAGTTGAAAGCTCTACTTTCCTAAGTGAGCAGAGTCATGGGATACATATACAGAAACAATATCAGAAAGCACCCAATGCTCATCACAAACTATAAGCAGCAGGTTTGTTTTGGTGCTCAGATCTGTTTTATTTTTCTTTCCATATTTACTTATTTGTCTTCACTAGAATAATTTAAATGAACTTTGCTATAGGCTTCTGACACAGTCCAGGGTAGAAGAACAAAGAGCAATGTCACTGGTCCACTGGAAATTCGGTTAAAAAAATTGTGTTCCTCAGATCTTTTGAGTCAAGGTGGCCACAGACCATGCACTCTAACATTGGGTTTTCTTAGGCATTCTTTAGCTAGAATTCCTCATGAGCAAATGAGTACTCACTCCCATTCAAACCCATGCCATCGAGGAGAGATGGAGAAAGATAGGTCTTTCATGAAGGTCAACATCTAGAAGCCTTGAGTCATTAAATTTTTGAGCTTGTTAATTTTAGTTATAAAAATGGAAAGGTTGTTTTAGTATATATTGGGTTGTCGAAGAAGTCCATTTAGTTTTTTCCATGAAATCAAATATACATTTTTCACTTTCACCAACAACTTTATTGATCTGGATATTCTGAACATGCCTGCTACCCTCCACTATTGGCTTCTAATGGGTAGAGGCCAGGGGTGCTGCTAAACATCTTCCAATGCATAAGACAGCCCCAGAGCTAAGAATTATCTGGCCAAAATGTCAATAGTACCAAGAAACTTCAAAAACAACTTCTGACACATTCAATCAGTCACAGCATCTTCTACATACACTGCACAAATCCTTTTTTGCATTTCAGTTGCATTTTTACCTTTCTTGAAATAATAAAGCATAATACACAAAAAATGTTGCATATTTTCTTCCATCTTCAATATTAAAATGGCTGCACAAAAACTCACTAATTTTGATGTTTTTTTTTTTTAATGCAACAGCTGTCACAATACAATCAAACAAAAATTGTTTTAAATGAGCTCAAAGATATCTAAGCACTACTAGAGCCATCATACAGAAAAAACTAAAAGAACTTTTTGGCCAACCCAGGATTAGCAAATATCTTACATAAATCTCAGTCTATGAGGTTGTATTAATTCTTCACAGTAGTTATTAGGCTGAAAGACACACATTTTCCTCAAAGTCAAGCTTTCATTACTTACCCAACAAAAATCCCTGTCCCTTATTTGGCATTGTAGTAAACTAGAGGAAGTATAGTGAGGCTGAGAAACTGTTCAGGGACAGTTGTTTTTAATATTAGAAAAAACAGAATATGTTTAAGTGCTTCCAAGATCAAATAGACAGATCACAGTAATGATACAGGGAAGAGCACGAATTATTAATAGCATATGGTTCCCAAGACCACGGAAAAGAAAGTGCAGAGTACGAGGGAGCTGATAAGGGGACAGGAGCTCCTCTCCCTTGCCTTCTCTACCTACTCTTTAAGAGAAGATCATTTATTAAGAGGATGAAGGACATAGAAGGAAACTTAGACATGTTCTGCAGACATCAAAGCTTGATGAGCCAATATAGGTCCACGATGAAGGCCCAGTTTAAGCTGAGATCATAAATTTATAATGAAACCAACTTGCCAGGTGGTATAATTTTATCCAGCAGTGCTTGTCTGATCAGGTACCACTAAGGCTGCATTGCTGATTTTCAGCAATATCTGCGGTCAGAGATGTTAAAAATAAACCTAGATGAAATGAAAAGAAGAGGAACTCTTAGCTATCTGTTCCTTGAGGAGCTGTTTCTGACCCCACCCAGCAAGGGATGACCTAGGACAGAAGTCCTGGAAGCCAGAGGTCACCAAAGGAAAACCCCAGAGACTTCCTCCCTCTTCTGGAGCTCTACTCCCCTTGGATATGTGAGAAAACTGCCTGAAGCTTAGCACACAACAGTTCTCCCCCAAATGATGATTGAGTGAGTAATAAGTCTGTGATGTTCTTTTTCAAAAAGCAACAGTGGGAGCTCAGAATTTTTAATTTATTATTTTGTCTGAGCAAAGGATCACTTATTTATATAGCTGCAATTGACCCTGTAATACTTCCCAAAAAATCATGCCCTTTCTACTTTGCTAGTAAAAATAAAAGGAAGGAAGAATATAAGGAAGAACCAAAGGAAGAAAGAAAGGAAGAGAGGGAGGGAGGGAGGGAAGAGAAGGGAGGAGAAGGTGAGAAAGGAAAGAAGAGAAGAAAAATAAAAGAAAGGTAATTTTCTGTATGTTTTGAAATATGCCTAAGAAAATGACTAGCAAAATGGTCTAATGAATTCTTAAGTAATTCTAAGAACTCAAAACTGTCACCGTTCATTATGGGTTTGGATTCATTTTAAAGTCTGTAAAGCTCTTACTTGTCTCTTTATGTACTCCATTTGTTCTGATAATATAACTTTTCCCATATGCTAGCTTGTATTATACATCAACTCTGTTTTATACGGCTTTTTAAAGATTTAAAGTCATGGGAACTTTGATAGACAGAAATTGGTCCAAAAACTAGGGTGCATTAGGTCATGTAAAAGAAATCCATAATTTATGTTTTAATATATTAGCACAAGGATTTTTTTTAATTCCTGGAGCCACTCCCTCTCTTGGTTTTATGTATAGAGTATAACAGATAATTAGACATTTAAGTACTTAACCATAGTTCAGTACATTGCAATTTTAAAATATAAGTGTGAGAATTCTTATTCTCCTGGTTGTAAGAGTACTTTTTCTTTGGCATGTCTTCCTTAGGAATTATTTTGAGTTATAGTGATGAAAATCAAGGAAAGCATTTTAGGAAGACATAGGATGTCCATTTTCAATGGATTATAATTGCAGGAAAAAAAGAGTTGGCTCTACTGTATTTTTCTTTCCCTTCATCATTCGAGCCATGTCTAGATTGCTATAACGTAAAAAACCTTGAAGGCTACAGTAATTTGTATTTCTTTCCATTTCTTCAACTCCAATCTAAAGACAGCTATGCAACAAGCATGCATTCCTACATTTATTACTTTTAATGTAAGGTAATAAGGTGACATATACAGGAGTTACTTATTTTTGTAATTTATTATACTATAGTTCCTAGTTTACTCTAGCTAGGTAAAATGCCCAGCTGTTTGGAAGTGGTGGTTTTAATGTTACCAAACATCACTGCTTTTCTGGTTGTAAAAGCAATGCATGCTTTTGTTTTCATCTTTTCACCCACAATAACGGTATCTGCTTCTTCTAAAGAAAATCATAAGGACTGAGAGCAAAAACTCTGGAGTGAGGCAAAAGCCTGGTTCAAATCTGGCCTCTGCCACTTATTAGAGGGGTCACTTTAGACAAACAACTGTACCTCACAAAGCCCCAATCTGTTCATCTATACACGTGGGCTGGACATTTCTCTTGAGATTGTTGTGAAGCCTTCGTTAATATGCTTGGCATGTGCCTAGCACCTGATAAGCCCTATCTTAGCAGGGATGGCGAGAAGCCTGGAGGAGCTGTAATCCATTCTTTATTGAGCTAAGAACAACTGGGCAGGTTCCCCCTTCTTGGCTTCTTCAAGTATCTGGGATTCCCAACTGAAATAGCAGAGATGAGGCCGTCTTCTCAGTTCTGCAGCTTAAACCTTACAGGCTCTAGACATTCAGCCATCTCTTAGACTGGGATAATCCCTAATTCATTTTCCTACTGGTCATTAAAAGGGCAAAGTGAAATTAGCATTGACTAGGCTGTGCCTGCTTTCCAGTGCTGTGCTGACTTCCTGATTAACACATGATCTCAGAGGTTCCCCGTGTCACTAGAAAAACAGACCTCCCCACCCACATCCGTATCCCAATTTCGACAAGACCTCAATATCTGGATGTGCAAAAGTGGTTTTCAGTTTATAAAGCACTTTCAAATTATTTTATTATGACAGCCTTGGGAGGTAGAGGGGATGGCTGTCATTAGAGCCACAGAAGCCACAAGGAATCTGAGACTGGAACCAAAGTGACTACCTCAGGGTCCCAAAGACAATGAGTGGCAGAGCCAGGACCCAATCTCAAACCCCCAAAAGGCAGTTTCCTAATTTCTTGTTCACTGCCTCCCTGTTCTGGCACTTTAGTCTCAGGTAAACAACTTGACCCAGCAGTTCTCAGATTTGGGATTGTTCAAGGATCATCTGAGGAGTCTTTATAAATACAGGTAAATGGGCTCTACCTCCAGAGATTCAGAATCACTCATTCTCGGGGGAGGCCCGGGAGTTTCAGGTTTCACCAGCTCCAGGTGACACCAAGGTGACACTGCCCTTGGAGGAACCTAGGATCCTCAGAACTCTGGTATTCTCTGTCATGGCACCACTCCTCTGAGGATATCCAGACCATCTTCTCAATGACTTTCAGAGACAGAGACAGTATCAGAAAGCTTAGGCTATGTTGTGCAGCAACAACAAAATATTCCCAACAATAGTGGCCTGCAAAAGCAAAGCTTCAGTCATGGACTCACATTATGTCCCTATGAATTGGCTATGAATGTACTATATGTCCTTTTCACTTGGAGACCTGGGCTGAATCTTATGACGGCTCTTAAAGGAAGTGTCATATTGTCATTTCTACTTATATGCATTGGCCAAAGAAAATCTCATGCCCAAGCCTGCTGTCAAGGAGTTAGGAAGTAGACGCCTCTCTTAGAAATGGGCTGGAAGCTAGTTCTAGTGATTATTTTTACAGTTATACAATGAACCATACGGGTTTAACCTGCAGTCAGGAATGTATCTAACTGTACATTTTTCCTGGACTAACCAAGATTCTTTCTTCCAACTAATTATTTGCTGGCTAAGCTTCCTATTTTGCTACTATAATATGCTCGGGTTCTTTAACTACCCTTTTCAGGTATTGCATTTCCTACCTTGTATTGTCTTATCTCTGAATACTTTTGATTAAACACCTAAGCATCTAAGTTCCAAATTCTAAAATTTACAGTGTTGTTAATTTTCTCCATGTTAATAAATGTGTTTTAACATATTTCAAGATAACTCTGGGTCAAAACAGTAATCCTATGTGTTTTATAATATCTATTCTGCTTTTGGAGCATGCCAGGGGCTGCTGGTCACATGCTTCTATCAAAGGCAATGTTCCTCTCTCTGTTTAGCTCTGCTTGCCCACCAGCAGAGAAAATACCTTTGAAGCTTTCCCCTTTTCGTAATAAACAGGAACTTCAGATGTCAGTGTCCTGTTCATCATTAAAATTCATCTTATATTTTGCCCCTTCCCTGCACCATCCCAGGTAAAGCTGATGTGTCTGTTTTGTCCCTGGGTCCACAAACGATGATCTTGACCAGAGCAATCTCTTATTTTCTCTGCCAAGTAAATGGATGTTAGATTATATATGAGTCCAATATCTCTACAGACAGGAGAACATAATTAGCACAGCGAAGACTTATAAGACATATCAAATTCATTTCAGGGTGACCAATACAAAAAAGGGGGGAGCAGCTGACAGGGAGTCGATATGAGTTATCATGTATCTATAATCCGATTTTCTGTTCTTGGGGAATTGCAAATTTTATTTGAAATTGTAGTTTTAACCTAATAAATTAAATATAATCTCTGAAAAACCAATGTAAAATGAGAGCAAGCTCTCAAATACCATCCTGTTCTTTCTGTCTCTCTTCCTCTGTCCTTTAGAAACCTAGTAACATTCCCAGTCATTTTAGTAATGAACTCTGATCCACCCAATCTGTAAAGGTGTACTGTTACCCCTCTTCTGGCCACTGAAGACAATGCAATGAAAAAACTCAGTCCCTGCTTGCACAGAAATTTCATTCTAATGATACATATGTTATCTTGCTTTTTTATGTTCATAATAAATATTTATTTATAACATTTTAAAACAAACTTTTACTGAACACTTACTATGTGCCAGGCATAGTTCCAAATACTGGAAAGAGAGTGGTGAATAAAAGCGACAAAATTCCTATATTCCTGGAGTTTACATTTGGTGCAGGTAACTGATGATGACCCAATAAATGGGTAAAACACAAAATACATCAAAGGTATCTATGTGTTGTGGAGGAAAGTAAATCAGGGCAAGAGAAATAGGGAGTTCTTGGAGCTGCAACTGAAATAGGCTGCCTGACGTTGATGAAGAAGAGAGTGAGACAGGCGTCTGGCTAAGAGCATTCTAGTGAGAAGGAACAGCAGGTGCAGAAGCCCTGAGGTAGGAGCGGGAAGAAAGTCCTGACGAAGGTAAGAACATACATATATAGCAACGCCATGCCTAAGCCAGCTTCTATTCATGGAATAATGAATAATGAATCATCATCTGGGTAATGCAGAAGTGGGCAGACAGCACAGGATTATAGCTGAAAGGGTCTTACAATTATTCTCAATACTTAAATAGGTGTACAGTGATGAGAAAGAGATTAAAAGAAATGACAGCAGGAAAGGTCTTTAAATCTGTCTTTTCCTGAATAGTATCCTTTAAAAGAAATACCACATCTAGATGCTGACTACAGATAATTAAAATTAAAACAGAAAGAGGGTCAGGGGCTTGGTGGAGGTGAGCAAAGAGGGGGAGGGATGGGAACATTTGTATTGGTGTCAACAATAAAGTTAAAAAATTAAAAAAATTAAAACCCTTATCCATTTTAATGTGGAGGTTGAAAGTATTCAGCTAAAGCAAAACCAGCACTCTCTTTCTGGAGACAACCAGCTTATGTGTCCAGTACTGAGTCAAGTATAATGACATGGTGCCGTTTGGAAAAAAAGTTATAATTCTCAAGAAGCTCTGTAATTTTCTAGGTGGCTTATTCCTAAAAGTCCTCCTGTTTTCTCCATTCATTCTAACATGACAGAAATGATTCCCCACACCAAAGTTCTGAAGCAAGGCTGATTTTATAAGCAAATGCTAAAAAATCATAAAGATATATTATAAAATTTTAAGTATGAGTTCTGGTCCTAACAATTACTGCCTGTGGTTATTTCAGTGCTTTGTGTTATTTTACAATAAACATCCTGCTTTCATGCTGCTATTAACATTGGTGGTGGTGGTGGTAATAGGAACTCAGGTCTTTGATTAAATAAGCACCTTCCTACTTTCTTTTTAAAAAAACCTATCACTAGCAAGCTTTTTAGGACTGATGATTAGAGGTAGAATTCCTATAGTTTATTACAGTAACTAATAAAAATCTCAGACCACATAGCATTGGAGAAAAAAAAAACAGCTGTACTTGAAAATGGAGCACAGTTTGGATGCTAACACAGACACTGAGAAGCTGTTTAGCCTTGGCAGTTACTCAACCCCTCTGACCCTCTGTAAAACAAGGAACATTATTATATCTGTTCTACAAGAGCTCTCTAGAGGAACAAGTAATACCACCTGTAAGGTGCTTTGTGCCATCCCTGTGCTCAAGGCATGTTAGTTAATATGATAAATAAATGGCTTGTAGGTATCTGCTCATTTACACAAGGATCGGGCCAAAAGCCATACATGAGAGAGATTATTTTCACATATCTCTTTCTCTGGGTCTTCCTGTTGTGGGGGAAGACGGGGTCCAGAGGACCAGGAAAGGCCTTCTAGATTCCATGAACAGGACCCTGAATATTGCATTAATTTCACCTTGGGCTGTTGCTTACCTGAGCCCCACTATTTCATACTTCTCTTGATTTTGTTTTCCCAGTAGGAACACATTTCCACTTTGTGAAAATGAGATTTGTCCTTTGTTAATAAAATTCTACTTTATCTCCAATCAGAATTCTAAAGTGTATTAGTTTTAAAATGGTTAAATCATTTCTTTAGTAGTTTAACTTCTTTTATGCAGAGAGCATCCAAGAGGAGAATTGTTATTAAACACTCAAAAAAAAAAAAATCTCTCAAAGCAGGACCAGCTGTTTAATAAATAATCCATTGAATTCTTGCAGCCCTTTCTTTTAGATAAAAAAGCAACCGCGAGACCTGCTAAAGAAACCCATCACGGCAAAATCCACACCCCAAAGAAAGTGTCTAATAGACTGAGATGACAGTACAAAGGACTGAAATACACTTGTCTCTGTAGATAGAACAAAGATGTCTCTGGCAATTACAGGCAGGTTTGTTTGTTTTAGCTGTGCTCAAAGGGAAGTCTGGGGAAACTGCAGCATTGGGGTGCTTGGTAGGGGTGCCCTCCCTCCAAAGGAGGTGGCGGGAACACAGTAGTGGGGGGAGGAAATAATGATCAGATCAGTCTGGTATGGGACTACTGTAAATGTATTATAATATAATTGGAGTCTCATGATTTGTATTATACAGCTGTTCTAATGTTTTATTTTTATCTACTATATGGATATACCTTTATACTCGTGGAGATAAGCCATGATTGAAGGGAAAGTCTAAAACAACTTCCCTCCTGGGACCTTCATTAACCTGGCTACCAATGCCCTTCCCATCCGGAACTGTTCTCCAGCTTAGTCTCCTGCCTCCTGTACCTTCACACCTGTGCCCTGTGCTTTGGCCAGACCCCCAAGTTTGTGGTGTCCAAATAAGACGTGCCCTCTGACAGTTTTAGCAGCTGTTTCCTCTCCCCTACAGACCTGCTCCTTGCCCAGGGCACTTCTACTCTCAGGAGCCTTCCTCACTTTCCCGTGCAGAGGGCCCGGCTCCCTGTGTTGTGCCTTGCTGCTCAGCGCCACACGTTCTTCCAGGCTCAGGGCCCCGCACACTATTTACTGGTGTGTCTTCCCATGAGACAGAGACAGCCACCTGCACAAGCCAAGACCCAGCATAAGCCTTGACACAGAGAGACCCTCGATCAATATTTAAATGAATGAACAAATCAATGAATACAAATTAATTAATAAAATCTCCCCATAATAAAAGGGTACTTTTGGTTTGTCTTCAGCCCTCCTGAAACTGGCATTTGCCCTAGAGCTTCCTAGAGGTAAAGATGTAAGCTGTTTGATTTGGGCAGTTAAGGATTTGCATATCCACATCTTGTACCATTCTCCTGAGAAGCAGCCGAATTGTCCAAAGCCAGCTCTCTTGTTTCTGGACAGGATCAGAAAAGCTACTTTGTAAAACAATTCAATCAAGAGGTAACTGAGTAATCCCGGTTTGCTCACTGGAAAGAAAAAAAAGTTTATCCAAGTCTTCAATAGATTGATATAAATGATCAAATATATAAAATAATAGGATTTCAGATTTAGGGTTCATAAAAGGTTTAACATTAAATCAAGAATGAAAATCCTGAATAATGATGAATAAAGGCCTCAGGTCCTATCTGACCACCTGTAGACCTTGAGCCCCAGCCTCTGGGAGCACACGGGGCTTGTGAGCAAGTGCAGACAGAGATCAGAGGCCAGCTCGGCCACACCCAACAGCCCTAAACCAGGAAAGCCACAAACTGCTCTGGTGAAGCAGAGGGCCTTCTTGCACACAATCCCTCCTCATCCCAGAGAAAGCAGTAGAAAGGAGGACGAAGTGTAAATGTTAGCTCTCTGACCACACTGTTCTCTACCCAAGCCCAAGTTCTATGATGCCACTGCTCACGTGGTTGCCCTCTGCCCAAGAGGGGCTGTCAGTCTAGCAAAAGGAGACAGAGAAGCAAGGTAATGCAGTTATCTGCTCTGGAAACAGTTCTAAGGTGAGTTTAGGTTGCTGTGGGGCCAAACTGGTACAGCCACTACGGAAAACAGTATGGAGGCTCCTCAAAAAATTAAGAATAGTGTTACCATATGACCCAGCAACCCGTCTTCTGGGTATGTACCCCAAAAATTTGAAAACATTAGTAAAAATATATGCGCCCCTATGTTCACTGCAGCATTATTCATGGTGGCCAAGACACGGAAACAACCAAAGTATCCTTTGATAGATGACTGGATAAAAAAGATGCGGTATGCATACACAATGGAATACTACTCAGCCATAAGAAAAGCAGAAATACGGCCACTTATGACAACATGGATGGATCTTAAGAATATTGTGCTAAGTGAAATTAAGTCAGATGGAAATGGGAAAAGTCAAAAAACCATATGATTTCATTCATATGTGGGATATAAAGTTGAAAACAACAAATGAACAAACAAGACAAAAAACCAAAAAAACCCAAAAACTCATAGACACAGACAAGAGTATGATGGTTACCAAAGAGAAGAGGGGTGGAGGGAAAAGTGTAAAGAGGGTCAAATACATGGTGATGGAAGATTTGACTTTGGGCGGTGGGTTTACAATGCAACATACGCTTGACACCTATATAGTTTTATTAAACAATGTCACCCCAATAAATTTAATTTAAAAACATAAGAAAGAAGAAAAACAGAGGGTCAGGAAAGGGTTCAAAGAGGAGTTAGCTCCAGAATAGAGGCCTAAGAAATGATGATGGCTGCTATTCAACAGGGGTCGGGTGAGAGGACATGCAGATGATAAGGCACCACAGAGCAAGGTGGCTCTCCGGGAGAGTATGTTTCAGGGACTCTGACAGTTGATGGGATTGGAGCACTGACAAGGTGGGGCAGGTAGGAGACTGGGTGGCTCAAGATTATTAATGCTTTCATTTACCAGACTGAGGAGTCTAGACTCCAGTCTATCAATGGCGGGAGCCCCTTAAACAGATCAGAAAGGGTTAGGGGGGCCAGAAATGAAGCCGTTTCTTTACTCTTTAATTCACACATGGTATCCACTGGCCCTGAGACGCTCCTATTTTTTTAATAATTTATTTATTTGTTTATTTTATTTTTAGAGAGAGGGGAAAGGAGAAAGAGAGGGAGAGAAACATCACTGTGTGGTTGTCTCTCCCTTGCGCCCCCCAACTGGGGACCTGACGTGTAACTTAGTCATGTGCCCTGACTGGGTATCGAACCAGTGACACTTGGCTCGCAGGCCAACGCTCAATCCACTGAGCCACAGCAGCCAGGGCCTGAGACTCTCTTTTATAATAACAATTTGAGGTAAGCAGGCATTTGTGCTAAGCACCAAAAGCTTTCAGTACCTGTAACTCCTTTCCATTCACTTGCTTTTGTCCTACATAATCTATGGGAGATTTGTATGTGTTCAATTGTCTGAGATACTGGATTCACTCAGAACCAAACCTGTCCCTTACAGCATGATCGTACATTCCCCTATTGGGTCATAGAATATGGGCAAGATTTAGCTCCCTTCTTGGGTCTGAAGCTCATCCAATCACACAGTTTAAGGACAACTATACTAACATCTTGTCATGATTTCCAAACCCTCACATTTCACCAAAGGTAAGTCCAGCTTTCTCCATAATATATCCAAAGCCACACACCAGGCATTCTATCCCCACGTGCACCTGTATCAGAATTACCTGACCCCAGCCCAGACATTCTGAATGAAAAGGAGTAGGGAGTAGGATCTGGGACTCCACATTACAACAAGGTCCCTGGTCTAGATTTAGGCAAACTTCAGAAAAAAAACATAGCCTCATGAGTACTTTTAAAGTGACTAGCTCTAATTTAAGTAAAAGTGATTTAGAAATTTCAAGGAAATAGATGTTTATTGTTTCCCTAAAATATGAAGTTCCTAAGTTGAAAACATTATAATAACTGCTATAAAGGCTCCTGTTGTTTTGCTAAATTAAATGATCCTTAGGCATCTCACTTCTCCCACCTCACTGTCCTCACTTCTGGTGTTGAGGGCACTGACTTCACACCTCTCCTTTCCGATGGCAGTTTCTTTTGCCTGAAGCCTTACTTGAAAGCCTTTGGAAGATGTGTTGTTGGTCTCTGTTCTCCCACTGCAAAAGCCATCAATGCAAGGCAGCTGTAGTTAACTCAGTCATGTGCTTTTGGCTTAGCTAGTCATTAAATAAGTATGGGTGGGTAGTAAGGGGTGGTCTGGAGCTGTGAGACACTGGAAGAGAGAATGAAGGGACAAGACTGGGGGGATGGTTTGGAGTTCACCATGAAAACCTTGGAAGCCAGTACAGAGGCAGCCTAGCCAGGGAAAGATTGGGGGTATTGACATTAAGACAGAATGTAGCAACATGGGAGTTAACAGCAAATTTAATATTGTTTGGTACTCAAAGAAGCCTTTTTCTTTGTGGAGTAAAAGGAAGCTATTTCACTGCATATAAAAAAAAAATGGCAATATTTCTGACTGTTCCTGTGTATTTTTAGCTGTCGAGATGACTATCTTATAAACACAGTTAATGCATGATTTTCAATGGTTCAGATTTTCTGTGTTGCAGATTTGGGTATGACAATTTGGGATCTCTTTGTGTTGAAGGAAGATAGATGTCTTTCTTTGTTAGTGATTTAGAATAATTTTTATCTGCATTCTAATAGATTTTGTTCTTTTTGGACCTTTTTCTCTTTTTAAAATGACAAAGGAGGAGAAAAAATAAGGATAGACAGCCTTTCAAAATCATCTTGTCCTGTCTCCTGCCCCATGTGGGAACATACTTCCATTTGAGCCATTTTGGACACTAATCTGTTTGGACACAAATGCCATGACATTCAAACAGAGCATCCAAGTCTGGGTTTCCTCCAGACGCCCAGACACCAGAGGTGCTAAAATGAGGAACATATGAGGTTTTGAGCATAAAATATGTGTTGAGTCAAGGTATAAAACTACTAGTTTATTGATTTCAAGGAGTCCATGCTCACTCCCAAGCACTGTGGTAAACAGGTGTGACCAGCTGTCCCAATGCACTTATACATTTGGTACTTCATCTTCACATAGGACACTGTTGCAATATTGGGCAAGTTTTCAGTGTGCAATTCAAAAAAGGTATATGAAACACTTTTAAAGATATTTTGGAAGGAGCTGATTCATATCAGGTGGAAGACACACTCATATTCTGCTTGCAGGGGGATAAATTGAATAATTTCACGAGACCATGAGCTTTATGAAGATGGAGACCATTTATCCCTTGTTCACATGATTTTTCTTCAGTGCCTATTACTGTCTGAAAATATAGGTGCTTTAAAATATTTTTTAAATAAGTACATAATTTAATGGGAATTTGCCTGTAAGTTTGGACCCACTATTTCGCCTTTAGAAAATGATTCTAAAGAAATAGCATAGATGAGACCAAGGATTTAGCTATGTAGAGTTTCATCATTATGTTGTTAATGATATCCAAAAAAGTGTGAGAAATGTAAAAAACAGGAGGGAGTTTAAATTATGATACATCCACCAAATGGAGTACTATGAAGTTATTAAATTGGTGTTATATAAAAGTACCTAACTACAGGGAAAGATGAAATCAGTTGATAAATATACAAGTAGACCACTGACATTTACTAACTATAGTTTTTATCAAAATGACTATAGAATTTATCATAGGGTCTTATAATTCATTTTACTTCCTTATTTTTTATTCTTTGCTTTCTATAATGAATATGTATTTTATATACATATATATGTAGCAATAAGATATTAAAAATAAAACAAAATTAAAATATTTTTCTTCTCTGTCTCCCACCTGGAAACTATAGGATGATACCTGAAATTAATACCTCAATCGATTAAGTTATTATCAGAGGTTATTAGTAAATTTCTTTTTTAGTTTGTTTAGTTTAGATAAAAATCCAAAGAAAGACTTAAAGTGTTAAAAAGGTAAAAAGGGGCATATGTTTTCATTTATATTAAGAGGTGGCATTTCTGAAGTCAGAATTTTTGGTGCCATTGGGAAACATAATAATAAACCAGAATCTAATCAAACTAAAGAAGTTTTGACTGTAATATAGAGCGCTGGAGAGGGGAAAACTCTACTTTATGTATGTTCTAGAGCACCGGTTGTGGTCAGCCAAGATCTGGAGTCCCCATTATAGGGTGACACCTTTGAGGGGAGACACAGCTATAAAGACCTCTGTTAGGATGCCAAGTGGCTCTCAGTGTAAGAATCAATGTGCTTAAGCCAATGAAGTGGATGGATTGGCCCCAAAAGCCATCCTTTCTTATAAGTTGGCATCAACATATAAATTTTGGGAAGACACAAACATTCCATCTATAGTACCCACCCTCCCTTTTTTTAGTTTCTAGCCAGTTGTAGCTGAAAATACAACCCTGAGGCATGCTGAATGAACTTTGCACAATGGACACAGCACAAAATCTATGTTGGGGAGCTAGCTGTCACACAGTGAAGAGCAGTACCATGTGTTACGCAGGAAGCTGCTGACAAGGAAAAGAAGGCAGCACTTACCGAGGACCTGCAGGGTGCCATGCATGGCTTCCTCCACTGCTTGTCCAAGCTTCACATGATTTCTATGAGCTGGAATTACAGTTTACATTTCACCCATGAGAAAAACAAGGCTCAGGCAGGTTAGGTCACATAGCTAAGAAGTGATGGAATTGACCTTAGAACCTGAAGCTGGCTAGCTCCAAGGCTAGTGGTCTTCCCACTTAATCATGTAAATTACTGGAATTCTATTTCGAGGAGAGCATGGACCTTTCTCTGTCTTACTTATGAATGTATCCAAGAATCTAGAGCTATTCACATAGTGAGTGTTCAGAAAGTGTTTGTTGAGTAAATGAATTAATCAAGACAAAACTACAACTGCCATAGAAACATCAAAAGTCTAACATCTTTCAAAAAAATGTCTAACATCTTTCTTCTTGAGCTGAATCTTCATAGGCATTGCAGATTGAACCCATTAAAACTGGATGGCCGTGTCTTGGTTTGAAACGTGTTCAGAGTGGCAAACCATGCCCATCTCAATATGGTTCACAAACATAACTGATTGCTAAAAGATGACTGCGCTAGAGAAACAGTCCTTCTGCGTGGAGGGATGACTCCCATCTGACAGTAATACAGTGCCATCCTGCAGGCTCTTCTTCTCCTGAGGCTGCCCATTCAGACTTTCACCTGTCCTCACTGCAGCTGCCCATTGGGACAGGAGGGCTGCCAAGCAGAGACGAGACCAGGGCAAGCTGCCATCAGAGGATACAGCCAACCTGATGTCTTCCTCCTTTGCAGCTGCCTTTACACTTTTTCTTTCAGCCCTGTCCTTGAACACGGTTCAAGCAAAGCAGTTTAACATTTTAGTCAGTCCCCAATTCAGCACATTCCCATTTCAATTTAAACAATGCCAAACTTCATTTATAGTCATCTCACTTGGGCATTTCCCCTGAGCAATGTCATTGGAAATCTTCCCCCATGCAAATTCTATTTGTCTTAAGTTCAAAACCCCACCCAAGGACTGTAGAGAAAAAAACAGGATTGACTGGACAGATTAGTTTTTGTATGTGAATCTAGGAAAGGCTAAACCTCTCAACCTGCATATATTAACTTTTGGTACCTAGAATCAACACCAAGAACAAATTTTCTTTATGCCTGTGTCAAAATAAAACAACTTTGAATAAAGTACTCGAACTCTATAAACTTCAATTCTCTATTCTGTAAACTGAAACCAACATAACCTTAGAAAATTTTTGTGAGTATGAAATGAAATAATGCAGTGCCTGAAGTCCTCTCATTACAGGAATAGTCATGAGGACTCTGACAGGACACATGGCTTCCTCTAGTGACAGAGCCAGCAGGTGGCACCTCTGGAATTGGTGTCCAAGTCTCCCAACTCTGTGCCCACTTGCCATCCTGTCACGCCTCCCATGTGTAGATTACAGCACATTGTGTATCATATCCTGGCCATTTTCAATCTAAAAAGCCAATCTAGTATTTTTTAAAAGAAAGAATATACACATTTCATTTGAAATAATTTAGTTCTTTACTCTCAGGATGTTGAGATACTTCATTTCCCAGTTGCATCATTTTGTCAACCATAATATGAGCCTGGAGTGTAATTATTATTTGTGTTATTCATGGAATAGTAACTTCTCCTTAATTTAAAAAGGAGGTGTGTAGAACATTTTTTATTTTCCTATAGAACACAAAAAAAAGCTGTCATTTTGTCATTTTAAAAAATTTAAATAAATGATTTCCAAACATTTTCCTGCACTAGGGCAAATTTGCACTGCCAGCTACTTTTGTAAATATTTAGGTTCAATCAAAATATTTTTCTAATAGATTCACAAGAAATGCCTAACAATAATATAAAAAATCCACTGCTCAGTTGTATTGATGAGTTCCCCCAATGAAGCATCAAGTTATCTGGCATTTGAAATCATCAGGGAAACTCAAGGAACATGACAAACATGCGGAGTTTGAACATCTGTGGAGCTCTCTGCACTGCCTGCATCTCACAGCCAGCACAGGAGCCCAGAGCCCTCATGTCTGAAGGGTAGTCTGGTCACATACTCAGCAAGGAGACCGTGCTCCAGAGCTGGGCCTGAATTTAAGTTCTGGCCACGCCACTTACTAGCCCTGTGACCATGAGCAAATAAACATGTAAATGTCAGTTCCCACATTTGTAATGGGGATGATAATGGTAGTCTTACAGGGTTTACCACAAAGATTGGGTGAGATAATATAAAATAAAATATAGGGAACTGCTCAGCATATGGGAAGCACTGAAGAAATGTCATGTTTATTTATCTGATGCTTGTTCATTTGTCTAAATAGCTGCTTAATATCAGATTGATTATATACCCAGCTGGCATGTTCATGAACACTGATGACAGACTCCAAACATCTTGTTCAGGTGGTTAGGCCAGATGAACTTCCTGCTGCAGGGTCCGATCAGTGTTCACTGACTTTATGGAGTGCTGCCTCCAGCATTTGAAAGGCACTGCAGCACCATCTAGGTTCAATTTCATTTTTTGCTGGTACTGTACCTTATTAGCTCTGGGCCTGCGGCAAGTCAAACACTCAGAATTTCAGGTTTCCTCATCTGCACAATGAGGAAAGTCTCTTGAGAGATGTTATGAAGAATGATCAAAATAATATATGTAAAGAACCCAGAGCAGGGATAGCATGATTAACCTACCAAGCCCTCTTATAAACTTTTATTAGTATTGTGATGAGACACACCTGCATTATTTCTTTAATGTTTTCAACTATTGTGTAGCATGCCTATTTTACAGGAGAAGAAATGGAAGCTCAGAAAGGTTAATTCCCATGTCCAAGGTCACGCAGCTAACTGGCACCATAAATAAAAACTAAACCCATTCTGTCTCACTCCAAAGGCCAGGGCGCATTACCACCTCCCTATACTACCTCCCCTGGCCCCTTTAGTGTTCAGTAATATGGGTCACAGTTCAATTTGGTGTCTAAACAGTAGATTCACTAGGCATTTGGCTGATTCTCTAAATTTTGTCCTCTATGACATTTCTACAGCCTGATACCAATATCAATCTTTGAACCAGTGGAGTATGTGCATCAGGACTTTTCCACTCTGCATCTTGTCATGATATTAAATATAAAGAATGTGTCACTCCCTTCATCTGGGTATGTGAAGTGCACCATTGTATTATATCCAACAACAAATCTATTCTAGACATGCTGGGAAGAAGCTGTCAAAGTCTCTGGAACTGCTTTCAAAATCAATGTGGCATCATGATGCACCCTCACCCCCAAACACACACACACGGCACAAGAACAAGGGACTTGCTGAACTCATCAAAAGTGGTACTTGAAGGAAGCAGTGCAATCATTTACTAGAGCTCTGGAAATCAGTTAAGCTTCCTCTAAAAACCCGTCAGCATTTAGGAGAAATAACAACTTGGAGAATAATGAAAAAGCAAGATCTTCATTCTACTATGGAAAATGTTACTATGTATCAGAGCTGGGGAAAAGGGCTTATATTACATAAAGGATGTTGTCCCAATCTGAGTTTGCTTCAATTTGAAGCGCAGCAGTATCTGTTTTGACCGGAGTATTTCTCCCTCCCCTTATCCCCGCGGGCAGGAAGGAGATGAAGTTCTCTGGAGAAATATTATATACTGAGATTTTCTTGATACTTCAGGCTAAAATGTCTTATTGAATCTTGCAACTCCATAAAACCTGAATTAAAGTGTGAGTACTACCTGCTCACTACCTAATCCATCTTCCTGGAGAGGTACAACATTTTTCTTGGTCATTCCAAAAGTCGTTTGCCTACAATCCGATTTGGAAGCAGTGATTGCAAACAATCAGTAGGAATTGGGCTGGAGAGGTTCTAGGTGCAGCCACACAGCCATTGCTCACTCTGGCAGCTCAGCATCCACCCAATGGAAGGTTGTGGAAGGGTGGCCATTGATCTGCCACAGAGCTTCCTTTCCCATAAATTTTCAGTCCTGGCCCTAATGCCTTGGTTTGGGATATGGTGCACAGCCAGATGAGTCCCTAAAAGTGGAGTGAAACATTTATCAAGTAAAAGTTGTAAATTTTATGTAATTTAACAAATATCTGATGACCTACTACCTCAACTCTACTACCTATTAGATGTTTGATCACTTGAGAAAGCTACCCAACTTTCCTAAGCCTCAGTTTTCTCATCTGTAAAATAGAGATACTATTAATAGAGCTTCTCATACAGTTACTGTGTGGCTTAAATGAGATAGTCAATGTACATGAATTAATCTTTGTAAGTGCTTAGAATAATACTTGGCACATGGTAAATGCCATATAAATGACTGTTCATTAATAAATGTTTAGTTTAGTGCCTGGCAGATGGAAAGCACTCAATAAATGTTTGGTGGTATTGCTAATATCATTGCCATTCTTCATCACTGTGTCAGGCACTGTGCAGGCATGATTGTGGGAAATGGAATTAAAGCATACAGCCTTCCTCTGAAAGAGCTTCCCTTTAGTAGGGAGGAGAGCATGAAGCCTGTGTGAAAGCATCCTGCTGGTCACTGATCTTGGAGTAGAACCAGAAGCTCTGACAGCCCCTCCTGGACCTGTCACCCCAGAAGAGAGCAGTCGTTAGCTGGAATAGATTGAGGACACCCTTCCAATAACCAGACCTGTTAAGGTGATATACCTTTTATATTTCATGGTGAAAACAGAAGAGCAGGAAGCAATGGGTGTGCAAGGGAGAGTGAGATTGATTATGACTGACATCATCAGGAGATACTTAAAGAAGTGGCATTTAAGAAAATCCTTGAAAGACAAGAAGAATTTAAAGGTATTGTTTTTTTTTCTAGCAATGATGGGAGTTATTGGCCCTGGATTACAGTGGGTACTCCCATTGAACATGGGTGAATTTTAAATGAATATTGCTAAATTAAAGGAGCCAGTTTGAAAAGAATTCCAATGACATGACATTTTGGATAAGGCAAAACTATAGATATGCTAAACATATCAATGGTTGCAGAGGTTTGAGAGGAGGGCACAGGGTTAAATAGGTGAGCAAAGGGGATTATTTAGGGTGGTGAAACCCATTCTGCTTGACACTGTTATGGTGAATACATTGCATTATTCATTTGTTAAAACCCAAAG
This sequence comes from Furipterus horrens, assembly GCF_987537825.1. Lineage (NCBI taxonomy): Eukaryota > Metazoa > Chordata > Mammalia > Chiroptera > Furipteridae > Furipterus > Furipterus horrens. The sequence continues at coordinate 77,013,432 of NW_028327180.1, forward strand.
AACGTTACAGCACAAAGAGTGAATCTTATATATATGAATTTTAAAGATAATTTAGGAAACTGATAGATTCCCAAGATGAAGTGCAGAACAGACAAAATAATTAACTGTATTACAAATGTATACAACAACCTCACTGAAGGGTTGCCAGTAAAAGGTACTAACCTATGTAATTCTGAAATGAGTAAAATGTGTAACGCTAAAGGCAAAAGAAGCTATACGTAACCACTGTGTTCTAGTTGATAAACGTGTTCCCAATGGGAGTAGAGTTTAACAGTTCTGCTACTACTATACTTGTACACTGAATTGAACAAGTAAGTAAATGGGTGGTGGATGGTGGAGTCCAGGGTTCTCATTGTTGGAGTGGGAAATTACAGACAGATACACCAGGGAAAGAGGCTAGAATGATCCATGGGGTAACGAATCAGAGCTGAAGACATCAGTGTGAACTTATGTTTATCTTAATACAGTTATAGACAGCTACATGTAGAAATAGATATGTGTGTATACCCGGGTTAGTACACACAGTCTGTTTCCTTGCTCTGTCTGCTGAGGGGACCTAGAAGCCACAGCATCCAGTTGGTACAAGCACACCTAGCACCCAGATCTCAGCTGTCAATACTACTGTCCATTGAAACAAACCTGCATCCTTTGGAGAAATGACTGATTCTAGGTCTGAGGCAGAAAATATATAAAATGAGCCTTAATAACCTTGTAGTATCAAAAAGCATGTGCTTAAAAAAATACACAGCAATGGAGGTATGTCCAAGAGACACACAAACCAAATAAATAGGTCCCAATACCCAAGGCTGAACCAATTTAAGCAACAAAATAAATGGCATAGTATTGGATTATAACCCAAAGTTTAAAATAAATATTCATGAGTCCAAATAAATGAACGATTAACTAAACAATCTCCCGAGCAGCAGATTTCCAAGTAATGCATATGGATGTTTCACTCACAAGGAGGAGCACAGATCCTCACTCTTTAAGTGTGGACTGCACATAGTGACTTCATTCAGAAGAGTGCAATATGGAATAGGAAAAAAAGAGTGACTTTATAATAAAGAAACCTGACACACACTACCTCAACCAGGTGATCCAAGTCAACATCAACAGCGGTAACTTTGTCAATCGTATGTACACTTGATAAGATGTGATGTATATAGCAATTCACCCTGTGGCCTTCCTTTCAAGAACACATATAATCTAATCATGAGGCAAAACATTAGACAAATCCTAATTGAGAAACATCCTCTAAATTACTTGACCAATGCTCATCAAAACTATCAAAGTTGTTAAAACTCAAGTAAGTCCGAGAAACTGTCACAGGCAAGAGTAGTTATGAGATGTTACTACTAAATGTACTGTGGCATCTCCCATTGGATCATGGGACAAAAAACAGACCTTAAGTAAAACTAGGGAAATGTGAATAAAATATGGGCTTTAGTTAATAATAATGTATTCATTCTTTTTAACTGCAACAAATGTACCCTACTAATGTAAGATGTTAATGATAGAAGAAACTGGGTGTAAGGTATATAGGAATTCTTCACACTATCCTTGCTGTATTTTTTCGATGTCAAATTGTTAAAAAAAAAAAAAAAAAAGAAAGAAACATTTATTCTGAAAAATACAATAGCATCAAAACTATAAAATTCTTTGCAGTAAGTTCAATAAAAATGTATTAAGACCTCTCCTCTAACAATTAACTCATTTCTGACAGAAACTGACCTACAGAATCAATATAATCCCAATCAAAATCTTAGAAGCTTTCTAAAAACAAAAATTGTCAAACTGATTCTAAAGTATATATGAAAATTTAAAGAACCTAGGATTCCAAAAAAAGTTTTGAAAAGGGAGAACAAAATTTACTTTCAGAGTTAAAGACAAATTATAAAGCTACAATAATCAAGAATATGTGATACTGGTATAAAGACAGACATGTAGAACAGTGTAACCAAGTAGATGATCCAGAAAAATCCCTACACATACAAGGTCTTTCTGGAAAAAACCAACGAGAACACAACGAGAACCATTTGCGCGACATTGATGTAACCTGGCAGCCAAGGCAAGTGGACTGCAATATGCATGCATGAACAATGAGGACTTCACTGTACTAGTCAGTGGGGGTGGTAGACACCACCGAGTGAGCATGTGTATTATGTGGCCGTTGCAGTCAAAATGACTGAGCGAGTAGAACAACAGATCTGCATCAAATTTTGCATTAAGCTTGAACATTCCTCTGTGGAAACTATTGGGATGATTCAGAAGGCCACAGCTATGGGCGACTGGTGACTGCCAGCTTCATCACAACAACATGCCTGCTCATGTGTCATGTATTGTGCAGAGTTTTTTAGCAAAACATCAAATCACCCAGGTGACTCAGCCCCTCTACAGCCCAGATTTGGTGCCCTGTGACTTCTGGCTTTTTCCACAATGAAAATCACCTTTAAAAGGGAAGAAATTTCAGACCATTGATGAGATTCAGGAAATTATGATGAGGCAGCTGATGGCGACTGGGAGAACTGTGTGAGGTCCCAAGAGGCCTACTTTGAAGGGGACTGAAGCACCATTGTCCTATGCACAATGTTTCTTGTATCTTTATCCTCTTCAATAAATGTCTCTATTTTTTCATATTACATGGCTGGATACCTTCTCAACAGACCTTGTATATGACAAATTGTTTTTTTATACACAAGTGCCAAGGTAATTCAATAAAGGACAGTCTTTCTAAAATGGCAATTAGATCTTCATATGGGGAAAAATAAACTTCAATCCCTACCTTATGCCATATACAAAGACTAATTCAAAATAAGCCACTTACTGATTTCCAGGGCACCCATGTTCTGAGTATTGCTGCCCACTGGCCCTGTGACTCTAAGTGATCTCAAGACCCTTCCAACTCCTCCACCTCCTTAGCCCTGTAGTGAGGAATTGACTGCAATCTTACACCTCTGAAACTCACAGACAAGACTTCATTTCTGTGGGAGGAGGGCCCCCACCCATGGGATTATAATTACAGCGCATGCTCCATACATCTCAGCCACATCTAAGGGGAATGGAGCTGCAGAGCTCCCACTTGTGCTCCTGTCTTACAATATCTAATTCTCATAGTAACACTCCCAGGGAGGTGCTATGATCCCATTTTATTGATGTGAAAACTGAAGGTCCTAAGTGAGTGGGTGAGAGTTGCAGAAATGGGACTTGGACTCCCTGGCCTTTGTCTTATCAATAATTGGCCCTGCTTCGGAGGACTGGGAATATCAGAAGGGGCATTAATGCACAATGTTGTGGAAAAAGACTCAAGTGTTGACTCTGTGGCCTTGGGTAAACCTCACTTTCTTCATCTATACAATGGGAGGATAACGTCTTTGTTATCAGTTATCTCTTGCTTGTAACAAAACATGCCAAAGTGTAGTGGCTCAGAACAATACCATATACCTAGTTCACATTACTAGATGTTGGGCTTGACTGTGGGCTTCCTTTTTGTCTGTGGTCAGCTGGAAGGTTGGTTTCTGGGCTAGGACTGGCCTCCCTCACATGTCCAGGGGTTGGCAGCTGCTGGCTGGGTGACGGGTATGACTGGGCTATGGGGCTCTCACCCTCCAGCAGGCCAGCCTGGTTTTGCTCACGTGGCAGCTGTGGTCTGAGTGCAGCAAGGCAGAACAAGCTCCATGCACAGGTACTTTTCATACCCGTAAGCATACTTTTCTATATGCTTCATGTTTATTAAAGTCCCAGTGGCCAGGGAAAGTCACCTGATCAAGGCTGGAGTCATGTGGGAGGGCAACACCATAGGCATGGCGAGATGGAGAATAATTTGTAGCCATTTTTGTAATCTGTCACAATGTCCTTGGCAGAGGTTTTGGAAGAGCAAATGAGAAATGATTAAGTAGGGACTGAGTAGTAATAAAAACAATAGCAAACAATTATTTGCACATAGTAGGGAATTAAAATATATTAAGTGAACAATTCTCATTTTCATACATGAACTTCAGAAAGGTTAAGTAACTTCTCCAGGGTCACCCAGCCAATTAGTGGAAGAGCTAGTGTTTGAACCCAGGGCTCTCAGATTCCAAAGCTCCTGTTCACAGCTGCTGTCCCCTGCAGGCTTGCAGCACATGTTACTCAGTTTCATCATTGATAAGGACTAACAGAAGCCCTATTTCTCCCTTCCAACCCTTCTCCTAGTTGTACTCAAACAATAAAACTCTCTGGCCTCATTTTAAGAAGCCAGCCAACTGTTCTGTTTCTCATCAGTACCTCAGGGTCAGGGTAGTCAAGCTGGGTACGAAGGAGAAACCAGAGATCATTTGTTTAAGTAAATTACCGACCCACAGCAGCAAAGACCTAGTGCAGAGTCATGACTCCCACCCTTGCCAGGCTGCAGTGAGGCCCCCAACCCCTTCTGCCAGGGGTGCAGGTGGTGTGGTATCAGCAAATGCCCATTGAGGAGCCAGGACTTTCATCCCTGCCAGACACTAAGAAAGTCAGTCCTCCACTCCCTGGCATCACTGGAGTCTGGGGAGAGTCTGGACTCCGAACGTCTCCCCCCAGAGGAAAGAGGAGGTGCACCCTCTACCCACTAGGGTGGTGTCAGAGAAAGTATTCTCCATCACAAGGTGACAGGGAGGCCACTCTCCCTACCTTGGTGCCAGTGAGGTCACATGGGAGCACTAACAAGACACTCATACCAGTCCCTCCCACTGAGGTGTCACTGGAGCCCTGAAGGGGAGCTCAAACTCTACCCACCACACCCCAGCACTGAGCAGAACCTCACCCCACAGGGGTAATGGAGGCCAGGTTGGGAACCTGGATGTCCACACTGCCCTGGCAGTGTGAGGCAGGACCCCCACCCCTTGAGCAGTGTCAAAAATCCAGCTAAAACAGACGGTTTCAATAAAATCTAGAGTCTCCTACCATAATACCCAACATGTCCTGGTTTCAATCCATGTCCCTAGCCTCTGGCCCTCAGGGTCAAGTGGAAGAGGCAGAGGTTGAACACATCACCTGCCTAAGAAGGACTTGACTGGCGTTGGCCCCTCAGGTATCTCGGCCCCAGTGAGCAGCATGGGCTGAGGGGAATGTATAGAGGTAGGTGATAGTCATGTAAACAAAGACTCGTATAAAGAGCAGGTACACACCTTTTGGACAAATCTGAATGTCTTTATATTTGGTTACTCCTGGAAGGTACATTAAAACTGATTAATTTTAATAAACTCAAGCCCAGGAAATATCACTGCATATAGTACTGAATTTTTCATAATCATTCATCACTTTGCCTTCAGGTTGTATTGATCCATATTTATGGCTTTATCTTACATATACAGTATTCCCTCCAGAGAAGGAAAACTCTGACTCCAAAAAACCTCCGCCAGAAAATCCGGAGCCGGAGTCCCTAAGGCGGTTTGACGTTGTAGTCAACACCGGCAACTCCTGCGGCGCACCTGAAGCCAAGCTGTATTGACTCCGTCTTTCCCTTGGACCCTTCAGCTGCGAAGAGAGGGGGGGGTCTGCTGCATGGGCAACAGCAGACCCTCCATATCACCCTGCCCAGGCTCTGTAGCTTCAGCTTCACTGGAGAGGACACTCCAGCGTCATCGCAAGATGTCGATTCAACACGGGAGGAGACAGATACCGTGTCACTCCCGAGTCGGACTGCACAACCATTCTCGGCGGTGCAGATAGACTCTTAAGAAGCTACACCATCGTCTCTCGAGACGGACGGCTGCCGACGACGACGACAACAGTATTCCCTCACTTATCACGGGTATTAGTTCTAGACCCCCGTGCGATAGGTGAAAATCTGAGAAGTAGGAACCTTACATTTATTTTAGTATTTATATATATTTTAAGACTTTATAAACCCTTCCCACACACTTATAAACTGTTCCACTGTTCCCAGCCCCTTATTAACCTTTCCCACTCCCTTATTAACCTGTTCCACACTTTTATAAACACTACTTATGTTCTTAAACATATTCTACACTCTTAAATTTATGTAACTTTAACAACATACATATACAGTACCGCAAAAATCCTGCGATATAGCAAAATATCCGCGATAAATAATTAAATATAATATTTTTTAAAATCCCGCAATACAGTGAGGCCGCGATAAGTGAAACGCGATATAGAGAGGGACTACTGTAGTTTCAGATTTGCTTCAGGGCCAACACATTGTCTTTTAAAAACACTGTTTGATTGTTTTAACTTATATTGTTAAGTCATCTGTCACTTCCAGACTCCACTCCAGCCACAAGGAGGACAGTCATTCCAATGCCTGTCAAACAGAATCTCAGCAGTTCCATTTTGAAACTGAAGATCTGGAAGAGTTCATTCTTCATGACTGCAAAATGTTTGTTACTTAATATTTTGGTGTTTCACAAACTGGGGCTTTCAAAAAATATTATCAATTGAACTGCCTTACTTTTGACATCATTTGGGGGAAGAGTGATTTCAGAGTGCTGATCCATGTGATCAAAACTCTTATAAAAACTGTCCACTTGATGCCTTCCCTGTGTTACCCTCACCCTGAGTCAAGACAAGTGTTTTCTGACACCTGTGAATATTATTTTTACGCGACGAAGAACACCGTAACAGACACTGCTCTTAACGCCATCCCAGACCTACCAGTCATGGAGGAGCTAGACACCCCACCTACTGCGGCAGAGCTCGGCAAAGCCATCGACCGCCTCGCTTGCGGGAAAGCACCAGGAAGCGACGGAATCCCTCCAGAAATCCTAAAGAGCGGGAAACCAGTCCTGCTACAGCCGCTCCACCATCTACTCTGTCGCTGCTGGAAGGAGGGTTACATCCCCCAGGATATGAGAGACGCCAACATTATCACCATGTACAAGAACAAAGGAGACCGCAGCGACTGCAACAACTACCGGGGCATCTCTCTCCTCAGCGTCGTCGGCAAAGTATTCGCCCGGGTCGCTCTTGCCCGCCTGCAGACCCTTGCTTCCCGCGTCTACCCAGAGTCCCAGTGTGGCTTCAGAGCTGGCCGCTCAACAGTGGACATGATCTTCTCCCTACGCCAGCTGCAGGAGAAGTGTCACGAGCAGCATAAACCACTCTACCTCGCCTTTATCGACCTCACGATGGCGTTTGATCTGGTCAGTCGAAGCGGACTCTTCAGCTTGCTACGGAAGATTGGCTGTCCACCACATCTGCTTGCTGTGGTCATGTCCTTTCACGACAACATGCACAGCACGGTGTCCTACAATGGCGCAACCTCTGAGGCCTTCCCAGTCAGCAGCGGAGTAAAGCAGGGCTGCGTCCTCGCGCCTACGCTGTTCGGAATCTTCTTCTCCATGCTCCTCCAATACGCCTTTAAGGACTGCAGCGAGGGTATCTTCATTCACACCAGATCCGATGGCAAGCTCTACAACCTGGCCCGTCTACGAGCCAAGACCAAAGTCAAAGAGGTGCTCATCCGTGAGATGCTCTTCGCCGACGACGCAGCTTTGACATCACACTCCGAAGAGGGACTCCAGCAGCTAGTCACTTGCCTTTCCCACGCATGCAAGGAGTTCGGACTAGCCATCAGCCTGACGAAGACGAATGTTATGGCTCAAGGCACGGGGACTCCCCCATGCATCACCATCGACGGATACACCCTGGAGGTTGTCAATGACTTCACTTACCTCGGGTCCACCATCTCGAGCTCTCTGTCAGTCGACTTGGAGGTCAACCGGAGAATCGCCAGGGCAGCCACAGTTATGGCCAGACTGAACCGGCGAGCGTGGAACAATTCCAGCCTCACTGAGAAAACCAGACTGCGCATCTACCAAGCCTGCGTACTCAGCACTCTCCTCTATGGCAGCGAGACGTGGACCACCTACGCAAGGCACGAAAGGAAACTCAACAGCTTCCACATGAGGTGCCTGCGACGCATCCTGCATGTCGCCTGGCAGGATAAGGTCCCCAACACCGAGGTGCTGAAGCGAGCCAATATGAGCAGTTTGCATGCAGTTCTTAGCGAGAGACGCCTCAGGTGGCTCGGCCATGTCAAAAGAATGGATGCAGGCCGTATCCCCAAAGACCTCCTCTACGGCGAGCTAGCAGAAGGCAAGAGGATGACAGGGCGCCCAAAACTGCGGTTCAAAGACATCTGCAAAAAGGACATGACACGATGCTCCATCAATCTCAACACATGGGAAGTTCAAGCAGACGACCGCCTAGCCTGGAGGCTCGCGGTCAGGCAAGGTACATCACGCGCAGAGGCTGCGCGCAACGAGGAGGCGGTCCAGAAAAGATCGAGGCGGAAGCAGCGTCAGCAGCAGCAACAACAGCCATCTGCCTTCACCTGTACCAAGTGCGGCAGGGATTGTCACTCCCGAATCGGACTGCACAGCCATTCTCGGCGGTGCAGATAGACTCTCAAGAAGCTACGCCATCGTCTCTCGAGACGGACGGCTGCCGACGACGAATATTATTTTAATCTTTAGGTGCTTTTTAAAAAACAATTAAAACATGGAAACCCTTGTGAATATTTCACCCTTCGCTGTACCTAGAAATTGACTAAGAGAGTTTCTCTGGGACTTCACTGCCCTACTTCAGATCCTTAAAGTGAATGATCATATTCTTTGCTCCCTTCTCAGAGCTTACTTTCTATTTTGACAATGGAGAATACATCCTTTTAATTACTGCAACAGTTTTACTGGGATATAATTCATATACAATGCAAGGCACATTTTAAGTTTTTTTTAGTATACTCATACCAAAGTCAATTTTAGAAGCTTCACATCATCCCCCTCTGAAAAAGTACCTTACTCATTAGGAGACAATCACATTTCCCCTGAATGTAAAGCCTGGGCAAACACTAATTTACTCTCTATTTCTATGGATTTGCCTATTTTGAACATTTCCTATAATTTAAAAGATGCAATGTGGGGAAAAAATAAGTCATATACCTAAGCTTTTATTAAAAGCTAAAACTATAAAACTTCTAGAAGAAAACAAAGGGAAAAATATTTACAACCTTAAAATAATAAAAAAAGTACCTTATATGGGACATAAAACATTAATAAGACAGAAAATCCAAAAAAACATGGATAAGTCAGCTGAAGAGGACACATCAAAAAGGAAGATATGTATACAAATGGACAATTTACATGGGAAAAGATTTTTAAACGTTAAGCAAACTACAATCACAGTAATATATAGCTGCACACCTCCTTGAATGACTACATAGAACCATGTATAGGCAAAGTGAGGCGCAACCAGAACCTGTGTATATTACTGGTGGAAATGCAAACTAAAACAATCACTTTAAGGAAGTATTTTGGTACTTCTTAGAAAATTAAACACTCTATGACCGAGCAATTCTATTCCTAGGTATTTTACCTAAGACATATGAAAACATATCCACAAAAAGTCTTGTACAACAATATTTGTAGCAGTTTTATTCATAACAGCTCCATACTGGAAACACCCGAAACATCTATCAACAGATGAATGATGGATAAACTGCAGTGTATTTATGCCATGGAATACTACTCAGCAATTAAAAGGAACAAAGTACTGACTCACACACCATAGACAAATCACAAAAGCCAGACACAAAAAATATATATACTGTGTGGTTTCATTTATATCAAGTTCTAGAACCTATACTATAGATAAAAGATCAGTGTTTGAAAGGGGAGAGACAGGTTGTTTGCAAAAGAAGTTGAGGAAACTTTCAGAATAACTAAAATGTTTTATACCTTAATTGGGGTAATGGTTACACTGATGTATATAATTACCAAAACTCATACACTAAAAATATATACATTTTATTGTATGCAAATCAAACTAAAGCGCTGATAAATACATGTTTAAAAACCCATGTGGTGTTAGGAAAGGGAGGGTGGTAGTAGACCACCAGTGGCAGGGTACAGCGGACACAGCAGGACTCCATCTCCAACGTCCCATGTACTCTGCTAACGTCTGAGGCTCCTGCGACAGGAACTCAAACACTGTCCCTGCCCTCACTGACACCACTGGGTAGTGAAGTGAGCAAATAATTAAATACAAGGAGAGAAAAGTTCTGCCAGGACTTGTTCGGGTGTTATGGAAACCCTGGAGGGGTGACTGTGTCAGTAGGAGGGTTTCACAGGCAAAGTGACAATCAGAGTTTTAAAGGAAAAAAATCAGATATGCTCGAGGAAGGGAGGGTAAGCGGTGGGGGAAAGAAAATCACTGGCAGAGGCGAAGGAGCAGAAAACTATATGGCTTGGTTGGGATGCAGGAGAAAGGCCAAGACAGATGAAGGAAGAGGTAGCAACAGAGGGGGAGAGCAGACAAGAACGGTGGGGCCAGGCTCCATCCAGCAAGGAATTCTGATTTCACCCTGCAGGTGACTGGGAGACATTCACCTGACAGGAATGTGGGCAAGTCTGATCTTGGAGAGCTGACTCCAGCATGCAGCAGAGATGGAATAAGGAGAGACAGGAGAGGCCATGGAAGACGGAACGGTGACTGAGGCAAGGACAGTAAATGACCTGGAGCTTAGGTTGGCAGGAGGTGGTGCACGGAGGAGTGGCAGAGACCAGCACCCCGCAAAATGCCTGAAGCAAGTCACAAATCCAAGCACCTTATGTCTCACAAAATGAAATCTGTTCTAATACCTCAACTTCTTTTAGCTTTAAAAAACAAATCAGTGTATCAAGTTATATAGAGCCATAAGTAGCATCAGAGCTCATTCAAATTCCCCTTTCCTACCAACACACCTGGCAGGAATCTCAAACACTAATGGTCCCCTTGTTGTACAACATGCTGGATAGGAAGCTCTATGTTTTTGACTATGCCACTTGCACTTTCTCCATTAACTGCACTTCCTGTGTACTTAATCTTGCCATTCATCTGTCTCCCACATGCCCAGGACCAGACCAGTCTGTATCCTAATGAGATCTGATTGCAGAGCACGCCACTCTGTTTAGTGTCTGGTGGCAGCCTGGACAAGAGGCTATATACTCATGTCAGGACATGTTTAACTACTCAGGAAAACAGTTACAACAAACTGGATACACGCTGTCTGAATATTTAGTGAGGATAGAAATATTCCAAACTGCCTCTCCACTAAGAGTCCTGAGAATGAAGAAACAATCCCAGGTGATTTAGATGGGGAGTGTGGAAATGGCTCCAACTCCAAGATCCCAGTATTCATCCTTCTATGAAATAATTTCTGAACCCTGCAATATGCCAGGCCTGTACCATATACTGGAGAGACCACCAGAGGAGTGGTCCTGAGGGATCACGAAGGGATAGCAGAAGACAGGTCACATGCTCCCATCAGAGTTCTCTGAAGGCAAAGCAGGCGCTTCCCTAGTTCTTGTGGGACATGAGTCTGGCTGGCATCTGGGGGCACACGAGGGCAGAGCCCTGATGGATACTTCTGGCACGCAGGTTGGGTGAGTTTTTCAGCTGAAAGACTCTGATGCCCTAGTATGCTGGCATGTAGGAGCAGAGACCCTTCTGCTCTCGGGGGCTTATAGGAGGAGATGAATTATTGTCCCTTACACTCTGACCTCCTGGACTCTGGAAGGAGGCCAACAAGTGTCAAGCATAACTTTCCCCTCACCTGAGCCTCTTCACCTGCAGGGGTGGCCGTCCTTCCTTGTAGAGAGCCTTCTCTCTCTTCCCTGCCTCTCAATATGCCCAGACCCAACTCAAAGGGCACCTCCACCACAAAGCCTTTCTGATAACCCAAGGTGAAGTTACATACTCCACCCTCTGTACTCACACATCCCTGCATGTCATGGAGATGGTGACACTGTAGCTGGGCTTCAAGCCGGGGCAGGACTCTGGAAGAATTACGTATGCAAAATACAGAAAGGGGCCTGTTACAGTGGGACATTTCGAAGGAGTGAGTGGACTCCCTCACTCTTTCATTCATTCAACATATATTATTGAACTCTTACTATCTTACCACATCTCTATCCTATTTTTATATACAAATGAAGCTTTTTCTTTTCTGTTCTTGCTGTAGGCTAGATAAGAATTTTCTTAGAAATTTTATCTCTCTGGAGCTAACAGCAGGATATACTTTTCTGGATTTTGTTTCCATTTATTTCTCCACAGAAAGAAATGTTCATTTCTAAGAGAAAAGAAAACCTCCTGGTCAGTTATGTCTCCCCTGGAAATACTGATGAGCTGGATTATGCTGATCAAGTTGGCTGCCACAGTATTTATCACAGTGAGAGGAAAAGTTTATTTGGATGTGGCTTCTATTTAAGAACTGGTCAGAAAATTCAAAGAAGGAATTTTCAGATACTCATGCAATTTCCAAGAACTGTGGACCCCCAAATTGACTTCAGCTTGGTTTTTTTATAGCTCTTTTCAGCCTCCTGTTCAATGAGTTATATGGCTTATTAGTCTTTAATAAAGGAACTAAAAAATGTAGTTTTCTTTGAAAGGGATGTGTACTGCTTTTCAGATAATGGGTGGTTCCCTGGATAGACAGAGAATGGTCAGAGGGTCCTGCACTGCAGGTCTATGAGCCCAGAAGACAACCTTGCAAACGCTGTGGAAGGCAGGAGCCAGTTGGTGCAGGGGAGAGGGCTGGAGCTCACCAACCTCTGCCCATCACTGGGACAGGCTCCAGTTGAAGAGAGAACCACTAGGAGACTCATCTTTTATTCATCCAACATACCCACTTTGAAAGGTACTGGCCCCAATGGGGAACAATCAAGTCCAGGTACTTGAACTTAGAAGATCTCTAACGTCCACAGCCAAGAGAGAAGTGAAGAGGAGTACTGAATGGAAGAAGGAAGAGAGGGTACTTGAATAAACTTCAAAAGGCAAGTGGAAGTGAGTCAGGTAAGTAGGGTTCAAAGCATTCCAGAAATACAGGTAGCAGCATATGCAAGAATGTGGGATGTGAATGGTTCATACAGCCCACCGCAGATCACTCTGCTTGGCTGGAACAGTGGGGGCTTAAGGAGTGCAAGGGACAAGGGGACCTGATGGTACCTGGTAAACACTATGTTTAACCTTCACAAGGAAAAACAAACAATTCACTCCAGAGTCTTTCTGCGTGAGCCTAGGCAAGTTACTTTACCTGTGTGAGCCCCAATTTCCTCACCTGTGAAATGGGGATAATAGCAGCACCTAGCTCTGAGACTTGCAAATACCATCATAATCATCACAATACATACAGTCCTGCTCTCACAGACTTTACATCCTAGTAAATAATACATTCAATATGCTTGGCTCAATGATTAGCATAGTAAAAATAAGTCCTTAAAATACTATAACTGCTCTCCCTTTTTAAAAATCTTTGTACCACCATCATCATTATTATTACTCTTTGGCTTTTCTCAAGAGACAATCTACCAATCTACATTTTGGAGGCACTTGTGTAAAAGCTAATCAGGTTATTCTAGCTTGCCTAACACATGGCCCAGTGTGAAGTGATTGCTTTATGTGACTACTCAGTGATCATTAGAAAGCACACTTATTTCCCTTTAATTGGTAAATTAAAGATGTCCATTTGGAAGACACACGAACAACACAGAGAGCAGAAGTATTTATATAAAGAAACTGACCCCTTTATTTAACAAGAAAATTAAATGGACTAGAAAGAACTTCTTATGTTCCCCTGAGTTTTAAGGATATAGTCTGTCCATATGATACTAATCAAAGACATAAATAAAATATTAACAAATTGAATCCAGTACTAAGTTTAAAGAATGAAAACTGATGTCAGGGCCAAAATGGTTCCATATTAGAAAATGTATTAATATACTTAATCACATCAATACATGGCAAGATAAGAGGAAATGACTGTTTTGGTGATATGGGAGAAGTTTCCATGGAGTGGTTGAGACAGAAGCTCTGACTGCAGGAGATTCAAGGGAAAATTAGATGAGGAAGTGGAGACAGCAGTCATGGGAGAATCTTTCAAGGCCTGTACGAATGAACGCAGGAAAAAAGAAAGATGGGGTAGTGCCTCGATACAAGGGCACAAGGACAAAGGTGTGTGTCTATGGTGTGTCTTTTAAGATGTCCAGTAATAGACCAGTTTATAGCCTACGAAAGAGGAGCTAATGTACGGGAATATGCTGATATCAGGAAAGGAGAGGGAAACAGGTGAACTATCCAACAACCAATGAGCTGCATAAGTGGTAGAGTTTAGACTCTGGCTCCAGACTGACGGGTCTGAATTGTGCCTCCATCATTTACTAGTTGTGTGACATTGTGTGAGTTAACCAAGCTCTCTCTACCTTATACCCTCACGTGTAAAATGAAAGTAATAATCATGCCTTCTTAACACAGTTGCTATAAGGATCACATAAATTAATATTTACAAAATGCTTACCTGTGTTAAATAAGAAATAAAATCAATGTCTTCTAAGTACAGAATACTTGGTATCACTAAGTGTAATACTAACACTACTAAGTACAGAACAGATATTCTTTCTTTCTGACAGGGTGTGGAGAGAAGCATAGATAAAAAGAACTGAGAAGATATCAAAGAATTAGGGGAAGCACTGAGATCGAGAGTTGCTAATATCACCTACAACCATCATCAAAAAGGGGATTCCACGCTGTATTGAAGATATGAGGCAGCCAGATATTCCAAAATTCCATTTGCCCCAGGATGACCTTGACCATTACAAGATTCGGAATAAATATAAGGAAGGAAGGTGAAACAACAAACTAGAATTGGGCTCAGATGAGAAGAGTCCCAGAGAACGGGACTCAAAGTGGACCATCATTTCCAGCCAAGATGGAGGCGTAGACAGACACGCTATGTCTCCCTCCACAACTAAGAAGGAATAAAACTACCTCAAAACTAGAAACAACCAGAAGTTCCAGAAAATCAAGCTGCATGGAAGTCCAACAAACAAAAGTATAAAGAAGAAATACTCATCCAGACAGGTAGGAGGGGTGGAGCCGGGGCGGAGAGGATGCAGTGTTGTAGTGGCAGCAACGGGCAGCAGCAACAGCAGCAGGCCTGCGGAAAGCACAGTTAACATGTCTTAAAAAGTCAGGAGGGACACCTGGGGAGCGTTCCCAGCTCCTCACCAGACCACACAGCTCACGGTCCCAGCACCAGAGAAAATCAAACCTCATTGCTTCTGACTGTGCAAACCAGTGGGGGTTGAGGCAGAGGCAGAAACTGCTGGTCTCTCAACAGAGTCACTTGTTTAAAGGGCCCCCATGGTCCTAGAACATACATAGACCCACCAACTCTGGAAACAATGGTCAGGGCAACAGCTAGAGAGACGCCAGTCCCATATGGAAGTGGAAGAAGTGCCTGGAAAAGGAGCAAGTGCTGGGCAAGCAGCATTGTTCCCTCTCAGACCCCTCCCCCAAATACAGCGCCACAATGTGGTGAAACAGGTCACTCTGTACTGATGAACCCCTAAGGCTCCGCCCCTTACAACGTAACTGGAGCGACAGCTCTACCTAAGACACAGGTGCAAATGAACACAGGAGCCTGTCAAAATGAGGAGGCAGAGAAGTATTGTTAGAAACAAGGACATAGTGACTCCCAAACCAGTAGCAAAGTCATTGGTAACAAAGGGCAAATGTAATTAAAGGGTCTTAAGGGCAAATGTAATTAAAGGATCTCTGGGAAGGGAGTGGACAGTATTAGCATATTCACAAATCACAATAGGGGTATTTAGATGAACGCGTTAGATTGTACCTCCTGAGTATCCGGTCATGGAGAAATGGGGAAGGAGGAGAGGGGAGGGGAGCTAATTGCGTTAGGGCGGGGAAGATAATCCTCTCACTTTAGGGCAAGGAAGATAATCACTTTAGGGTGGCAATTTCAGGGTGGAAAAGATAATCACTTTAGGGTGGCAATTTCAGGGTGGGGAAGCTAAGACTATAAAATCAGTTTCCTTTGTCTACTTGGCGCGCACATTCTCCTGGCTGTGAGGGTGCGCCCGGCTCTGCAGACTTGTGAATAAAGGCCTCGTTTTACTGCTCAAGTCCTGTGTCCCAGTTTTTATTGTGAGCGTTTCTCACAGTATGGCCCAAAAGAAGGAACTAATCAAGGTTCCAGTGGGAGTACTAAGCGATGAGGAGACAGCCAACCTAACAGACACAGAATTCCAAACACTGTTGATAAAGATGCTCACAGGCTTGACAGATATGCTTGAATACGACAAACGCATAAGAGAAGAAGTGAAGGCTGTGCTAAGTGAAATGAAGGAAAATCCACACAAAACCAATGGTGAAGGGAAGAAAACTGGGGTTCAAATCAATGATTTGGAACATAAGGAAGAAAAAAACAGTCAACCAGTACAGAATGGGGGAACAAGAATTGAAAAAATGAGGAGAGGCTTGGGAACCTCTGAGATAACTTTAAACGTGCCAACATCCGAATCATGGGGGTGACAGAAGAGAAGAGAAAGAGCAAGAAATTAAAAACTTGTGTGGAAAAAAAATGAAGGAAAACTTCCCAAATTTTGCAAAGGAAATAAGACATACAAATCCAAGAATAACGGAGAGTCCCAGGCGAGTCGGACTCAGAGGGGACCATACTAAGACACATCATGATTAAAATGCCAAAGGTGAAAGATAAAGAGAGAATCCTAAAAGCAGCAAGAGAGAATTAGAGAGTTGCCTACAAAGGGGTGCCTATAGGACTATCAGCTGATTTCTCAAAAGACACTTTACAGGCAAGAAGGGACTGGCAAGCAGTATTCAACGTGATGAAAAGCAAGGACTTAGAACCAAGATTACTCTATCCAGCAAGGCTATCCTTTGGAAGGGAAGGGGAGATGAAGTGCTTCCCAGACAAGGTAAAGCTAAAGGAGTTCATCATTACCAAGCCATTATTATATGAAATGTCAAAGGGACTTAAAAAAAAGATCAAAATCGTGAACATTAAAATGACAACAAACTCACAGCTATCAACAACTGAATCTAAAAAATAAAAACAAAATCCAACTAAGCAAACCAGAATAGGAACAGAATCACAGGTATGGGGATTTGGAGGGTTATCAGCTGGGAGGGGGAAAGGGAAGAAATGGGGAAATGGTGCAGGAATTAAGAAGCATAATTAGTTGGTACAAAATAGACAGGGGGATGTTAAGAATAATATAGGAAAGCGTGAAGCCGAAGAACTTTTATGCATGACCCATGAACATGGACTAAGGGGGGTGGGATTGCTGGAGGGAAGGGGGGTACTAGGCAGAGGGGAGCAAAGAGGAAAAAAATTGTAACTTCTATAACAACATAATCAATAAAATATACTTTAAAAAATGGACCATCATGCTTTATTCTATATATTTCAGAATTATTTAAACCTATGACAATTAAAATGTATCAACGTGTTATTTAGGTACTAAAAAAATAATTAAGTAAAAAATGCTATCATCAGGGGAAACTGAGTAAAGGGAACATGGGATCTTACAACTGAACATGAATACATGTGTACTTCAACAGAAATTTCAATTTAAAGAAAGAATAATAAAGAAGTGTGTGCTTGAAAGGAAAACATTCATTGTCTTCTCCAGTATGATTCCAGCCACCACTGCAGAGAGGAAGAATAAGCATGTATTTTACTAATAGAAATTAAAATGATGACAAGTGCCACATATTTCTCTGTGATGCATGAGGGAAAGCCTGGTGAACAGCTCCTCAAGGGCCTATCAGAGTATTCTTTGCTTTGACCTCTTTGCCATGGACCATGGTCTTTCCTTAGTTTTGCCGCTCAGAATCCTGGTGTTGTCAGGGTCCCAAGAACTAGCCCAGGGCTCAGTGGTAGACACCGAGAAGCAAAGTTCACAACATTCGCAAAAGAACCCATGATCAGGATAGCCAGTAGCTAAAACTATGGGTATTGTTAAAAGGCAGCCTTGGGTTCAAATCTCTCTCCTGTTACTTACTAACTGTGTGACTCTAGGAAATTTTCTTAACCTTTCTGGGCCTCTGTTTCTTCATTTATATTAATTAGATTATAACTGTACCACCTTATTTGGAATATGAAATGCCACAGAGACTTCAAGATAAACATAGTAGACTGAATAAGTACACTGATGGCTACCTCTACCCAAAACCTTACTAAAATAATAGTTATGGAATAAAAGAAGTATGATATACAATGCCCAAGAGACTAGAGAGTAAACAAAGGGAACAGAGAGACATCAACAATATTTTTAGTATACAGAACATTGTGGAAGAAGAGTAACAGATCAGAGTAAACATAGGAAGTTGACATCTAAAAGTACCTAGCAGCCTTTCTTGTAAAATCAAACTATAAAAGAACTAGAAGGAATTTTAACAAAGTTCTCTTTTCAAAATGTGGAACTAAGACCTAAAGAAGGACAGCAACTTGTCCAAGGAAACACGACACTCAGTGTCAGAGCCGGGATTAGACCCACTTCCTGATGCAAACCCCAATGTTTTGCCATCAGGCATTACTTCTTCCTTGATATGATACCTACCCAGTGAGTTTCCAAGGTGCTGACCAAAGCCAGGATTTTCTATTTCTCTGTGTTTGTGGCTTTAGGGACATGAAGGAGGAAATAAAGGTCACTGAGATGAGAAGAACAGAAGAAGTCTTGGGAACCAGGAGGCGTACTTGGGTACCTCTGTGATCAAACAGAATTTTACCAAAAAGTATGTGCAAAATCAGAGAAGCACTGCAGAAGACAGCCACATGAAGGAGGCCACTCTTGATGTTCTGAAGCGAGTGGAGGTTCAGAATTAATTTGCTGCTTCTCTGGTCCCAGGTGACAGAGTTGTTGGAAGCCTGAATGAAGTTCAGCAAATTAATCTTGCATATTTTATGGGTCCTGAATGCTGTGCACACAGCATTTCTGATGCTGATTACTGTCTCAGCCAGTGCAGGGGGGATTTGTTTTATGATGATTTCAATTACAGATAACTGTTATACCCGGAATCACACACCAACTGGTTATAAACCAGAACGTTATATTAACACTGGCTGCTAAAAGCCAAGGGCTGCCTAGAACATGTTTTTAATTTAAAGCCGATGATAAAATACCTCTATTTCTAGAGAAAGAAGTTCCTCCCATGTTTCAAGAGCTTTCCTGTTTTGGATTTAGAACCCTGCAGAAATGACAACACTGTTGTTCCATGTCCCTTTCCGGGTTTCTATTGGGAATAACCAGAATTTGAATATTTCTATTTGATATGCAAAGCTGGGCAGAGGGAAATGACCTAGCAATCCTGACACCCCCAGGATGAATTTCTGGCATTATAAAACAGGTTCCCGGCTTCCTGCAAGTGACTTGGGAGGATGCCTAAGTGTAATACCTAGGAACACCAGGGGGCGCTGCGGGGAGACAAAGGGCCATCAGGTATCCAGGCTGCCAGAGGAAGGCCTTTTCACTTGATCACACTCAACACCTGAAAGCCAGCGTTCCTCCTTAAGCCATCAATGTGTTTACAGCCAAGGGCAGCACTCGAAGCAGCTCAGTTTCAGAGAGACCAGGTGTCTGGCAAGTGGTAACCGCATTGTGGAAGCCTGGAGCACCACAGCTGGAAAGGAACAGGGGCCATAAGCCTGACCTTTCCATCCACTAGGGGCAAACTGAGGCCAAGAGGGGGCCAGGCCTTAATCCAGGTCACAGATAACTGGAGTCTCACCTCAGACTAGAATCAGACCTCCGTGCTCTAAGTTCAGGCTAAGTTTAGAAACGTAATATTTCTATTTTCTTACTGGTTCCACACATCAAGTCTCTGAAAAGATAAAATGTTTATGACCTCATTCCTCCAATCACACCTTCCAGCTCTTATACGTCCCACAAAACCCCATTTGAAGAATGCCACACCGCTGGTTTCTCTCTTCTGTTTTAAGAACCTAGTGGTCAGCGTTGCAGCTACCCCTCCCATGAACAACGGGTGGCCGTAAAGCAGAGAAGCAGGGAGCCAGCCCTCCTGCCACCCTCCAGAACATGATTTCTAACTCCCCGGCAGACAGCTGTCATGTCAACAGGACCGCACCGGTTCAGAGAAGCACAACTTCTCCCCGAAAGGTAACTACATGCTCCCAGTGCTGGCCATTTTAAAGGGCGCGGACTCCGTCTCACTCGGCGTGCCTATGGCAGCCGGTCCTTGCCTGTCTCCTACCCTGTCCCGGATGGCGGCCCCAACTCACAGCTTTCAGGTAGATGCTCCAAGCATCCTCATGTCAATGGCTCTCCTAACACCCTCTTCACTCTTGGCTCCAAATGAAAGAATAAGTCCTTCCACACTCCCAGGCAACACCAGCATCCTTCCTACTCTAGAATTAATTTATCAGGTGACAACGGAAACCTCAATTTCCTCAGAAGGAAATAAGCAATCACATCATGGAAAAGAACGTCATGAGAGTCAACAATAAACTGAGCAACATCTGGCCTTTTATTAGATTAACTAACAGCATGGGGGTACCAGTGGTCCCCTGTGCCCTGCCCAAGCCTGATGCCCGTCCTCTTCACCATCTTTCCTCACCAGAAAGAGAGGTGTTGCCTTCTGTGATTCAAGCTGCCCTTCTGTGAGCAGAGGCTGCAGTGAGAAGACTCCTGTGTTTTCTAAAAACAGGCACAGGCTGGCCAATCCAAACGTGAGAGCAAAACAAATGAGAGAAAAGAGCTCCCACCTCTGTGGGGGCAGGACCCACTGCCAGCGTGACCAGCTGCCTTTTCAGTCTGCAGCACTTCCACGTCACTTTTTGGTACATGTGGGGCTTCCTGAAGAAAAATGAGGGTGTTACTAATTGCTCTACAGCTGCATGACTGAAAGGGCCAAAGAGACAGTCCTCCAAGACACTTAGAAGGTTCTCTTCCAGAGACAAATTCTAACATCTATCCAGAAGTGTTGAAACAGCCTTCAACTCTGCAAATGGTAGAATTTCTAGTTTCTAAGAAATGTTTAATGCCTCTCAGACTTCCTGCTACATTCAGACAACACTCTCGATGCTGGCACACAGATATCCCAATAGCTATGTTTCTAGGCTCTTTAATCCACACGGGGTTGCCAAAAATGCAGCTATGTATTTTTTTTTTTTTTAAAGAGGTCAGAAGATGGCAGGGACACAGCAGGAGCAGTTATTAAAATACAGTTTTTAGTAAATTGAAGCCTTCAAGGGGAAACAGTATAATAAACATGATGGCCCAATTTGGCACATAAGTTCCTTGAAAATGTTTCATTTTTTTCCCCAAATAAAGAAGTAAACTTCCAGAGCTAAATTAGTAGGAGATAGGGACCCTGTACTTACATTGCCGTGGGCAGTCAAAAAAAAAAAAAAAATAGAAAGACCAGGAATCAATGATGCTACAAATGTTAGGAAGATACTCACTTAGTCTCAGGACTACATAACCCTGTGATTTCAGGCCCAGAACCACCCCCCGCGAGCTCCCTTCTGCCTGTCTTGGGTACCACTGCACTCTCTGCACAGTGCCACATATTTAGACACAGCTGTGGCCTCTGAGAGCCCCACTGCCTCCCCCAGACCCTGCTACCATCTCTAAGTGTACACTCTTTCGAGAGGCCCCAGAGACTCAAAATGGCACAGCTGTTCTCAAGTCAGCAGGGCTTCGTGTGCTCTCTGGGGTCCAGAGACCATGCTCCTTGGTCACCTCCAGCTCACAGCTCATCACAGAACTTTGTCATACACCAAGCAGAGGTCAAGAGATAAACAAGGGGGAAAGCCTTTCACTGAATCACTCTCCACATTTCTCAAGTTTGCCCTGCCTGGCTCCTTCTGCCTTTAGGATGAGTTCTCTCCAGGTGGCTTAGCCCCTTAAGGAGGGAGACTCTTGGCCGACTCATCTACTGATCTAGCAGACATGCCGACAAGGGCCCAACGTCCAGTGGACATTACGTTCTCACATCCCATGGACACATCCCATTAATGACACACCAGAGTGGAGGGCAAAGCTGCTAGGTTTGCCCTTTGTAGTCATCTAAAACATGCCCATGCTCACTGACCTCCCACGTCTGGTGTTAGTGTCCACTTCTATCCCAGAACATGATCTATGTTCACTGAACGCATTGTTCTTTAATAGAGAAGTTCAGAACCAGACCCCCAGGCCAGTTGGAAGAGGGCTGGCTTCTGGCATGTCCCTCTGCCAGCAGTTAAGATTGTTTTCTTCAGAGGTGGTGGTAGGAGGAAAACAGCTCATTCTTCCCTTCCTCTTTTATACTGACTCTGTGGGCCACCACTCACATGGGTGACTGTCTCAGGAATAAGGACGTGAGACCCTACATACAGCGAACTCAGCACAGCAAGCCTTGCCCCGAATATGCCCACACTCCACACGGTCATTCCTTCACAGATCTCTTGTAGTCCCAGCCTCAGGGAAATAAGAATATAAGAAACACAACAGACAGAACTTCCCAAGCATATATAAACCTCAGGAAGATATCTTCAAGGGAAGCAGCCTCCAGTGCAGCCAGAACATTCTTCACACTTGCAGTAGCCACTGCCCAGGACATGTGGCTCCAGGCCCGGCGGCATCCACTCCTCTGATGAATGAGAGTTGCCCCTTTTGTTTATGGTTCTAGGTGCCCTTCAGCTCCTGCCTGGGTTGACAAGGAAATGAGTTGATGAAGTATAATCTTCCAATGAAGAAAAGACATATGAGAACATATGTTGGCTCTATAAATCAGAGATCTCCAGCAAGACCATTAAAGACATATACTTCTGATGTTTCCTCAAATACTCTTATGAGAAAGCTGCCAAAAGGAGTGATACACTGTGTGGGTGGAAATCAGACCTGAAGCAAAGAAAACACTCTCTTCCTTTGCCTCTCTTGCCAGTGTCACTAAATTTATTGATGGCATAATTGAAAAGTTTGGTTTTGGGCCAAGTGTTACCTTCTGAATGAGGGGCAGGGGATGGAGGAGCCATAAAATGTTAATTGCTTCACAAGCAAGCTCAGGGCCACCTGCCCTGTGCTCCTAGGTCACATCAATCATTTCAGCCTCTAGTTCAACCAAGCAGGGAGGCTTCCCTAGTAGATTCCCAGAAGAGGAATAATCAATGCGACTTCCCCTGGGATTTGCAGCTCCTAACTGCATAATCAACATTTATAATTTGAGCCTGAAGTTATTGCCAAGGCTCTGGAAACTCCGTTTCCCAGACTGAGAAATTGAGTACAGAATGAAGCAGTGGCCAGGACTGCTAAGCCAACCATCCCACAAGGCCTGAGAGCCTCACCTGTCACTGCTGAATCCCTAGACCTTTGCTCAGCCCCTGTCATCCCCTAGCACTGAGGAGAAGCACAATAAGTACTCATGGTCTCTCCCCTTCTACACCCACAGACACATGCAGGGAAACACAGCTACACAGAAAGGCTCAGCCAGACACTCAACAACACACACACACACACACACACACACACACACACACACACACACACACAAATAGAGGTGCACACACACTTGTCCAGTCACACACACACACCTTTACCTTAATAACAAGGTTTGGAGCCAGAATTACCATTACTGCTTTCATCTGTATGACACTCCACTTTGCTAGTGAAAATAGACCAATTTATACCTTGGTGGGGTCCTGTTTTGTTTCATTTTCTCAGTTGCACTGGAAGAGTCAGAGTTTTTCTAGGCCAGTCTTCTCATTTTAAAGGTGGAAAAACTGAGGGTAAGGTGGGGAGGAGAACTGCTCGTGCAAATTAGCAATGGGCAGGAATGAATCTGGTCCCCAGTTTCCTAAAT
The DNA here is from genome assembly GCF_987537825.1 of Furipterus horrens. Classification (NCBI taxonomy): domain Eukaryota; kingdom Metazoa; phylum Chordata; class Mammalia; order Chiroptera; family Furipteridae; genus Furipterus; species Furipterus horrens. The sequence continues at coordinate 77,037,069 of NW_028327180.1, forward strand.
TAAATGGTAGAGTTCCTTCCGGTGATGACTTTTCAGCCATCGCCCCCACCAAAGTTAACCTGATAATGAAAGGTGCTGTCATTTATTGAGAGTCTCCCACTTGCAAATCTCAAAAATACTGTTGCATGGTTCTGCATCTCAGAACTGAAGAAATCAGAGTTCAAGGAGGCAAAATATTCTATTGAACTATGTGAAATTGAAAATATTTTATCATTTTTGTCTCATAAAAAAAGGCAAATCAGTAATTTCCCTCCTGCTTCAGAGCAGGTAAGTGGCCAAGCCAAGCGGTGTCTCCAGAGCCCTTCCCCGTCTGCTGTAGCCTCCCTGCCCCTCACATCTGCCTTTGAACAGGACCTCTACCACCCCACTGTGGCAGATTCTGATTGCGTCCTTCAAACCCAGGCTTAGACTAGCCTGGGACCTGCTGCCTTCTGCTCTGTGTACTCAATCTGCATCGCAGCTGTCCTCTGTCTTTTCCGATCTCAGCTCCTTTTGCTTTGAAACTTTTCCTCCCCAATCAGATTAACCAACCCTTTGACACTTCTTCATCCATGGAGATGCCCACATTGAGCCTCCCTGCCCACACTGGTCAGGACAGCTTCTCTCCTCTCTTGGCCTATCATTTTCATTATTTGGAGCCTTTTAAGCATTTACTCCTCACAGTTCTGCAGTTTACTTTTTAGGCATGGGTACTGTGTAAGCCTTAGAATATGTCCACAAATGTTCTGATACTCCTGCTTTCAAGAGGTGAAGCTTACCTCCCTCCTGGATGCAGGCTGGACTTAGTGATGGTACTATCACAGAGAGAATACAGCAGAAGTGGTGGTGTGCCACTTCCAAGATTAGGTTATGAAAAGACAGCAGCTTCTGATGGATAGTCTCATCCTCATTCCCTCTGCCTCCCGTCACTGGCTCTGGGGAAGCCCTGTCATGCACAGAGAGTCCACATGGCCGACACTTACCGACAGCCACATGAGTGGGCTTAGAAGATGAACCTCCAGCCCCAGTCAACCATCAGAGACTGCAGCCCTGGCCAACAACCTGACTTGAGAGATCCCAAACCAGAACTACACAGCTGAGTTGCCCCTGGGTTCCTAACCCATAAAAGCTGCGGCATAACCAACATTTGTTGCTTTAAGCTGCTAAATTTGGGATACTTGAATAACTAATACAGGCACCATTAGACTTAAAAGACAGAAGGAGGCTGCCCCCATATTGACAATCACATGTTGCAGATGGGCTTCCTCATTCATTTCCCTAATTATTGTCCACACCGCCTTCTTAATTGCAAACTAGCCTATACTTACTCCCTTCCCAGTGTTCACCTTGCCAGGTCCCCATTGCTTCCAAGACCTAAGCTAATAGGCATCTTCCAGACTAACTTTTGTTTTAATTCCATTTAGCAAAAATAAATAAACTAAGGAAGAGTAAAACAACAACGACGGACTCCCCAAGGACAAGCTGTAGCTGTCAGGCAGGAGTATAGGCTGCTGCAGCACCACTCAAATCAAACATCTCAGGGCCTTGTTCGTGGTCTCTGGCTTTGAGCTACGGAGTCAGAATTATCCAGTCCACTGAAATGCATGCTGACATTAAAAACATGTCAGAGTGGTGACAGAGACAAAAGACTCAAATGTCTAAAAATTGAGTCCAATTCTCAGGAGTGTACACCTTGCCCTAAGTGGGCAAATTATTTGAAACATTTATGCAGGGATAAAATCATACAACCCAAAGTTCCCTCTGGGTTATTTGGTGACCCATGGAATTATACTAAATAGAAATTGATTTAACATAAGTGGACTCAGGAACGCTGCTGGAATCCAGAGGCTTTGACCACGAGAGTGCCAGTGTGGTAAGATGGCACGTGCCCTCTTTTGACCACCTAGGCGTGCAGTGTCTTCTCTCTCTTTCCCTTCACTCCTCTTGTCCCACCCTGTCTCACACTCCCTCATCTGGATGTGAGGCCACTTCAGTCTTATCAGAAGAGTTAGGCACAGGTTTTATTGCTTGTGACAGGCCTGTCACCATGGAACCAAGGTGTTATCCTTTGTTTGTTTATGGCATGCGTACTAGGTCTCTAACTTGAAACAGTATCATTTCTAACCTTTGGAAAACAACCAAAAAAATCAAGTTGAGCTTTCTAGCTAGTTCACAAATAGCCCACAGCAACTGGCTTTGTTACGGGTACCATCATTCCTCATTCTTGCTCCATTTCATTCCCCAGCTCTGCCTGCCCCCAAGTGAACAGCTAATAGTTGTGTGCACCTTCAGGAATCCAGGACACTGGGTAGCAGTTGACATTAAAGATCTGCCCATCCTCAAAACCATCAGGCTTAACCTCTCTCTCACAATAGAGACATACTGTGAACATTACTGGCTCCAAAGTTAAGCCTCTCCAGTTTGATAGAAACCAGGTCTTTGGCTACGAAGACGGAAAGTTGTCCTATAAAGAGGTGACATCATCTAGGTAAGACATGTCTAGAGGAGGTCATGTGAACTGGATAAAAGCAAACCTCAATGAGAGGTAGAAATAAGCCTGTGGGATTTGCTTTTGAAATTACAGATAACGGAACTTCAAAATAGAGCCTGTATGGGCTTCTTCCACCTACCAATTCCACAGACTAAATGGGTTTCTGAAGCAGCCAACTGGAAATGTAATCAGTATTTCCAGAAAGCAAAATCAGCTTTCATCACTCAAATTTGGTGATTTTGTATTTCTACACATGCTAAAATATGAAAAAGAAAAATAATTTGAGACCAAAACCTGAAAACACACAAGTAGAGAAAAGAAAAAGCAACTGAGTCCATATCAGAGACATTTTCTATTGTCCCAACTGTGAACAAACTCTGAGATCTAGCTGTGTGACTTCATCTTGTTATATAACCTCTCTGTGGCCTGGTTTCATCACCTATAAAATGGTGTTATTAGTAGAGTCTTCCTCACTAGATTATTATAAGAATTTAATAAAATCCACAGAATAACTCCTGGCACATAGGAAGCACTCAATGAAAACTAGCTATTGCTGTTGATGGTACTCTTATTATCACTCATTCTCCTTCTGTAAGCAGATCCACATGGGAAGCACATCATAAGCAGGGTGTTGCTTGGTGAGCCTGGGGTCTGCACACTGGATGGCTCCAATGTTTAGTGGCATCAGCAGACAGGCCTGGTGTCCCCATCCCTAACACAGGAAAGGTTTTATCAGTGGGTTCAGAATCGTCCCAGTCTGTTGCTTAGAGCCTCCTCCATTCTGGTCAGATGAGCACAGTTTATGCACCATTTTCCTGTTCTCCACTGCCTTTCTCTTTCATGATTGTTTACTTAATTTTTTATTAATTGAATTTATTGGAATGACTTTGGTTTGCAAAACCATACAAGACTCAAGTGTATGAGTCAACAAAACATCATCTGCACATGGCATTGTGTGCCCGCAAAGTCTCTTTCCATCCCCATTTCCCCTGCTTTACCCACCTCCAACCACCCTCCCCCACTCACTTTCCTTCTGGCTAACACCATACTGTTGTTTGTGTCTATATGTTATGTGTATGTGTCTTTTTGGCTAATCCCTCACCTTCTTTCATCTGATCTCTCGACAGCCCTCTGCTCTGACAGCTGTCAGTCCGTTCCATGTATCCATGCCTCTGTTTCTTATTTCTTTTTTTTTTTGTCAGTTTATTTTGTTCATTAGATTCCATATATAAGTGAGATCATATAAAACCTGTCTTTCTCTGACTGGCTTATTTCACTCAGCATAATAATCTCCATGTCCATCCATGCTGTTGCAAAAGGTAATATTTCCTTTTTTACAGCCGAGTAATATTATATTGTGTAAATGTACCACAGCTTTTTTATCCACTTATCTATGATGGGCACTTGGGCTATTTCCATATCTTGGCTAATTTAAACAATACTGCTATGATGATAGGGATGCACATAATTCTTTTGAATTGGTGTTTCAGGATTCTTAGGATATATTCCCATAAGTGGGGTCACTGGGTCAAAAGGCAGTTCCATTTTCAATTTTTTGAGGAAACTTCACACTGTTTTCCACAGTGGCTGCACCAGTCTGCATTCCCACCAACAGTGCATGAGGGTTTCCTTTCCTTCACATCCCCACCAGCACTTGCTGTTTGTTGATTTATTGATGGTAGTCATTCTGACAAGTGTGAGGTAGTATCTCTCAGTTTTAATTTGCATCTCTCTGATGGCTAATGATGTTGAGCATTTTCTCATATATCTATTGGCCATATGTATGTCTTCTTTGGATTAGTGTCTATTCAGGTTCTTTGCCCATTTTTTAACTGGGTTGTTTGTCTCCCTGGTGTTGAGCTGTGTAAGTTCTCTATGTATGCTGGAGATTAACCTCTCATCAAAGGTGTCACTGACAGATATGTTCTCTCACTCAGCAGACAGCCTTTCTGAACAGGGAAGCACTGTTCCTCCTTCTGTCTCTTCATCTCTCTGTTAGAACCAGTATGCATTAACTGTGACTTTTACCTCTCCGGTGGCCCCCTCACTTGCTCCACTTTCTAGTTCTTATTGGGCACTATAGCCCCAAAGAATTTACTACCTTTTTTTTTCTGAAAAACCTTTTGTTGACAAAATAATTTGGAAAATCTGTAGAATTATCCAAAGAAATCAGTTTAGGGACTTCATTCTTCCTAGTAGTCTGATAAAATATTCTCTTTTCTGAGTTTGGTGAAGGAAATTTGCCCTGATGTTTATTTCTACTTAAAATTAAATGAGATCATCAACAAGTCTAAGATGACTGAAATTACAGTCACTATTATATATAATCTTGCTAGAATTTAGTTTGCCTAGGCTGATCATGGGGCAGTACAGTATCAACTGTCCAAGGGGCAGCACTTCAGAGGAGCAAACATACTTGAGTAGCACCAGTGATAATAGTTTTTATTATTTTTCCTAACGATATTTTCACTAATTTTTAAACTGTCCTTATAAACAAATAGAGGATCCTACTTAATTAAGTCCAAGGGATACTACAAGCCAGGTCATATCAATTGCAGGAAATAATTAGGTAAAATGATCCCTGGCTAATACTGGAAGAGATATTTCCATGTGCAAGATGCTTTGTCTATACTGTACCATTAGGTTTTCACAACAAACCTTTCAACTAGGCATTAGGCTGACAAGGCACAGAGAGGTCCATTAACTCACAGAAGGAACAGAACTGGTAAGAGACAGAATTAAGTCCTTTTTGTATTATTACAATTCTACCTAAAAAGCAGAAGCCCCTCTAGATATTTCAAGTAGAGAGGGATGTAATACAGATAATTTAGTTTCATAATTGTTGAGAGGGCCAGAGTAGGAAAGAGGTTCATGATGTGATCCAAAGATACACCGTAGGGAGTCACTGCCCCACCCCAGAACTGGCACTTTTCTGATCCATGCCCATAAGCCCTGAGCTGCCAGCGCAGCCACCACTGGTCCCTCCACCACTGGTCCCTCTGTCACCAGGGATAATTAAAGCAGTACATTTCTTCCGTCCTGACCCTAAGTGCCTAAGGATTCACTCATTGGAAGAACCGAAAGGAGGTTCCTCTGAAAAGAAAGATAAAAACATAGTTCTCAGACTTTCAGCTCCTATGGGGCAGAGGACCAAGGGTGCCCATGGAGAGAATTCAGAAGTTCATGAACTTGGATGAGAAAGAATAATTACGTCATCGTTTTCAATGATTTGTTACTGAAATTCAGCACATCTTTCTCCATAGAAGCATAGGTAACTAAGAACAAACAGTACTGTGACATTTTTACCAATAGAAGGCACAGATATCTTCATATTACATTACAGGCGATATTATTTCAAGAATGCATCTCTACCTCAAAATTATTGGCTTTTAGATCCATCACCAGATCTCATTATTTAAAGTTTCAAATTTATTATTTTACATCTCTTCACAACCAATATAACTGGTTCCCTATGAAATCTTATGTTTTTATTCCAGTCATTTTAAATCATTATTCATAAAGATATCTAGGGACCTCACCAAATACAAAAGGGTCTGGGGCACAGAAATGTTAATTACACACAGAAACTGAAATCTGAACCCTTTCCTATAAGACTCCATCATCCATACTTTAATCATCACATGCTGCCAGGCTTTGAGAATGACAGCAACCCTTTTAATATTTCTGAATACCATCAACAATCTGAGCATCTCCAGCTTGCCTGGCACTGATAAAGCCTTGGAAACCCCCGGGAACACTGAAGGAGTGTCTTCATCCAAAAGATCAGTCTTTTGGGGGGAGGGGGCAGGGGGCCACCTTTCATCATCTCTAAAGAATTCACTCCATTTCCCCACACATCGCTTTTTCACTAGCAAGGTGCCTCTTCCTGTGACTTCAGTAGGACATACCAGAATACAGAGCTGACTCCTATTTTCACCAAGTAATGACACATGCGAAGATTAACTGTTGGATGTGTTTAATGGAAGAAATAAAGGTGTCATCCTAAGGCTTTTTCCATGAAACATCCAACTCAAAATGCATGTATGCGTATTTTCTTTTTGCAGGCTTCTATCCATGAGTATGGCTAAAAATATGAATGACCTGTTTGTCCTCATGCATCTGAGAATGACAGATCCAGAAGAGACCTCATTTAACAAGGAAAAAGACCAAAAGAAATGCAGTGCCATGGTTATGGGATCAGCCAAAGGGGCAAATGAACCTGGGTTTGAGCCCCAACTTCTCATACTACTGGTGTGCAATGAGTACAAACCCTGGCTGGGAAATCACTTAATCACAGGTTCATAATCTATAAATTGGGGAGAATTACTACTCAAGATATTTTTATAATTAATGAGATATTAATTATATGACTAGCACACACAATGAATATTATTAGCACAAGCAGACAAGACTACTCAAGGTCATAAGATGGGATGGTACAAAGCCAAGTCTAAGACCCAGGCTTCTGGGTTTTTCTGCGGTTTTCTTTAATGCATGAAGACCTTCTATGTGACAATATTTTTCCCCTCTAGGACTTGGCTAAGCAGCTTGTGGACTGCCTGACCTCCTTCTAGCTTGTGCCTCGAATAAGGAAAGGTATATGAACAGCAAGCTTATATAGCAAGAGACATGAAAAGCAAGACTTCTTTCTCCCATCATCATAAAATGAGAGAATAATAGTGGACCAACTAAAGACAAGACACCAAGGGAGCTTTTAGTTTTGTACCTGCTACTACTCATATTTCTGGGATTCTGAGCTCCCTTTGATAAATGGGCTGTTCTCTTTTCACATCTTTGTGATCCATTTGTAGCATATGTGCAGCCAAGGCTTCTGTTCAAATCATGCCCATCTTTGGCAACTCACTTCCAGATAGCTGCTTTAACAACTTCTCTGAGAGATGACACATTCCAAAGTTGTTCTGTCATTCACATGGGGCTCCTTTTACGGCCCACTTGGCTGAACAGACTCGTAGGAAAGCCGGGTCCTTGCGGACTCACAGCACAGGGGCAAGCATGTGCAAACAGGCCAAGACCCTATAAACCCAGGATCCCGAGGAAGTAGGTGGAAGGGGGTCTGGTCTTAACGGAAGAGGCAATTAGGGAGAGCTACCTGGAGTCAGTCACTTAAGCAAAGGAGTTCAGCAGGTGAAGGAAAGGATAAAGAAATGCCGGGCAAAGGAAACAGCATATTCCAACACCCAGAAGTGACAGAAGCAGCGTGGGTTTACAAAAATAAACATAAAATTCTGTGAGGTTCTGGGGCTTGGTGGACATTCAATAAAATCCTTCACATTAAATTAAGAAAGTTTCTTTTCCCTTAATATCCTGATACCAAAAGAAAAAGCTGTGCTACTCTGAGATGGAGCCAGTCCCACGGCCCCACCCTGCTCCCCCTGGAGGGTAAGAGTATTCTTGTAGAGCCTTAGCTTCGAGTTGAGAAAGTAGTGATGAGCACCCAGCAGCTTCTGGGGTTTGGCGACACATAGCAAGCACCTTAAAAGAGACCCATAAGGCCAGGCCTGGTGGCTGGGCTGTACCTTTACCACCCAAAGAGAATAACTCATGCAGGAAAAAGACATCGTTGCTCCTGATGCAGCCACCAAGAGACTAGAGTGGAGGATGTGACTAGAGGTGGACCTGGGTTTCCAGTAGGCATTCCACTTTGTCAACTTTGTCAAGTTCTTGATAGCCAAGGGCAAGGCAGGAAGTCAGTATTAGAGTTCAGTTTTTGTCAGTTCCATCTAGGGTGTCAACTGCTTCAGTGTGCCTGAAATTCGGGACTTCCAGGAACATGGGGCTTTCTGTACTAATTCAGGAAAGTGCCAGATGAAACAGGACGAGCTGGTAACCCTCCCTCGGCCCACTACACATGTACCTTCTCTGCGCTGGGCCCCAGACTACACATAGAGAATATGGAGATGGGTAAGACACAAGTCCTGCCCTCCAGTTCACAGTATAATGGAAAAGAAAAGCATGCGATGAAAATAAAGTCCAGGTATCCCCATGTATCCCCTTCTTAAGTGGGTAATTGAAAGAAATAAGTCCAAAAACTAAAAGTAACTGAAATACAATTCTAATTCCTATTTATCTCTCTCAAAGAATATCCAAGGAGATCTAGTTCATCACCACATTCTTTTTTTTTTTAATCTCCCTTTTTTATCATCCCATCTCCAAATCTCTCTGAACCTCAATGTGCCTGAGCCTCTCTGGGGCCCTGGCTTCCCTGGCACCCTACTTACAAGGCATCTCCTTCCCTCCCTCATCCCTGAACATGCAACACTATTTCCTTTCCAGCAGTGGCTGCTGGAAGGAAGCCTCCTTCAGGCTTGTTCAGGGAGACTGAGGATCCAGGACCCCATAGCCCATCTTCCTCTTGGCCCACAGAGGAGCAGAGCAGTTGTTTTATCATGTGACTACTTTCTTGAAAGAAATCCTCCACCTCATTTCACTCACATAAGCAGGTAATTCCAAACTGCTCTGCTACGGACGGTGATGAGGATCATGCATGTACTGGGAGGTATGTAGCCACAGAGATAGGTACTTACTCAAGAACCAAGCAGACACTTGGTCACCAGAACCAAATAAGGCCTTGTCCGGCAGATTGGGGATTTCTCACAATTCCAGAGCCAGAGAAATTCTAAATGTGGAGGGCCTTTAAGGCTGCATCCATCCAACAACCTACAAGCAAACATGCTTGAAAACAAAGTGAAATGCACAAACCAAGCCCATGTTGCTCTACTTTATGAACTACTTAAGAAAAATAAGGTTCCTTTTTTTCATTTAAAAATGTATTTATTTATTTTTTAAATTACCATACAGTAAAACTGACTGTACAGTACAGTAGAACAGTACAATTCTATAAATTTTAACTCATTTTTCATATAGCCACCACCACAATCAGAAGATATAAATATTCCATCACTTCAAAAAAGCTCCCTTTATAATTACACCCACCCCCTCACCTCTTTCAACAGCTGATCTGTTCTCCATTCCCATAGTTTGTCTTTCCTAAAATGTCAGATAAATGGAATCATATATGGCTTTTCAATTTTACTTCTTTCACTCAATTTAAAACCTCCCTGTGTTTATTTTTTTTCATTTTTCAGAAAATTTCCTTTCTCCTATATACCTGAATTGAGCAGTAACAACTTTCAGTTGATCATATAGTCATGATAAATTTTAAGGAAGTTAATAGAGTATCTTGAAGGGGGTTTCCCAGGAGTGAAAAGGACTCCAGGTAATCAGGTCTCAGTTTAATGGATCTTGGTTCTGTTTCTCCAGTACAAATACGCAAGTGTTTGAATGATGGAGAAGCTATGGAAGACATACCGCCAAGAAGGAGATCTCACACCTTCCCTGCAGAATTGTGTCACTGAAATTTTATTATCATCACTTCCTCCACCAACGGGTTATTGATTTGAGTTCTTCAATTCCTTTCTCCAATTCTGTACATCTTGATATAGCTTTCTGTATTAGCATCATCTGCCTCTTGGTAAACTTGGTAAAGACTTCCTGGGGCAATGTTCCAGCCTTCCAACTCTTCAGGGAGCCTGCTAGTCAAGTATCCTCTCTACCTCAGACTTCCCAGTTCCAGAGGTGGCTGGTGGCTGCGTGCCCACTCCATGTCTGCAGCCTGGCAGCCCAGCAGCCAGTGCAACCACACAGCTTCACAGCTGAGCCGTTGCTGCTGCAACACCTCCAACTGAAAAATTAGCTTCTTAAAGAGGAATCAGGGGTAGAGGGAGATAGGTCTCCAAGGGATAGTCTATTTTGTTACTACAAACGTAGGTTAATTCTGTCCCTAAAGGAATACAGAAACTCATTACAATAAGTGCTAGCAAAATATTGGTTGGGGTGGGGTGGGACCATCTGCATTATAGGTCATATTTATACCTTCATGGTCCTTTGAAATGTCCTTTATGGGACATTATTATAATCATGAGGTTGCATAGACTGATATGGAGTCAGATTGCCTGGAATTCAATCCACTGACTAGCTGTGGGATTGTGGACAAGTTATTTCACTTCTCTGTGCCTCAGTTTCTTCTGCTAGAAAACAAAGACAACAATATTACCTACCAAATAAGCTTGTTAAGAATATTAAACAAGATAATAGTAGGAAAGTACTTAAAATAGTGCCTAGTACACAGTAAGCATCACATAAGTATTTTGTAAACTACTTTATCATTGTCACTACCATTTAATTTGAACTTACTTTGTGCCAGACTCTATTCTTATAACACTTCTATAAGGCAGACAATTTACACTCTGGCTGGTGTGGCTCAGTAGATTGAGCACCTGCCTGCAAACTGGAAGGTCATAGGTTCAATTCCTGGTCAGCACACATGCTTGGGTTGTGGGTCAGCTCTCCAGTTTTGGGGTGTGTGAGAGGCAACCAATCGATGTTTCCGTTGCATATGCTTCTCTCCCTTTCTCCTTCCCTTCCCCTCTCTATAAAAATAAATAAAATATTTAAAGAAAAAGTAAAGCAGGCAATTTAAAATTATTTCTCATTTACAGCCAGAGAAACTGAGGCTCAGAAAGGAAAGTAACCCACCCAGGTTACATGGTTGATAAACGGCAAAGTCAGAAGCTAAATTCAAGTCTGTCTGGTTTCAAAGCACATACTCTGTACTCCTTTGCCATTCTGACTCCCCAAACCAAGTTTTGGATGACTATCCTTCCAAGGGTTTGTCTACCTGCCTCGCTACAGAAGTCCCTCAGAAATCTGGGGCCAGTCTTGGAAGAACTTCTGGGAGCTGCAGTTTGTCCAGAGAAAGGCACGGCCGTGGCGCAGGCCAGGCTCAGTCTGGTCCCTGAGAGGTGGGGTCTCAGGCCCAACTCCGCCACCTGATCATGAGCATAAGCCCTGGTGCCCATGTGAGAGTCAGCCACTGAAATAACCTGCTCAGGAGAGTTACTAGTTATTTAGGAGAGTGCCTTCCTGGGAAAGCACCCCTATCTTCATTGCCAAGTGACACAAAGAAAACCTTAGGTTCCCAGAGCCAGTTCCACTCTGGCCCGTCCTCCTTCCCCAGGGAAGACACACTACCGGTGACTCTGGGAACAATTCAGAGGAGAGGCTCAAGCAGGACAGAGGTCGAGGTGATTCGCCAGCCTAACAACACAGCCCTGTCTGCAGGTCAACAATAAGAATAGTGGCAGTTATTACACATGGAAATGAGAACTAACACGAATTAAAGGGGTTACAGTGTGCAGGGAGCTACACATCTCATATATCTTCACAGCAACCCTAAAACATTATTAATAAACCCATCCTACAAATGTGAAACTCAGACCTAGAAACAGAAAGTGACTTGCCCAAGGCCCCTCAGCTAGTGAGTGATAGCGAGGGCCCAGGTCGTCTGATTCTAGAGTCTCATGCCCCACTCCATGAGACCTGGACTGAGGTACCCACGAGGCCAATTCTCCCTTAGCTCTGCAGATGCAACTTCTAAGCAATGTTTTTTGCTCTGCCCCACCCCAACTCCTGCACCATGTCTTCCTGGCCAAGATGAAACCGCCCAAGAATTCTTTGGAGGACATCTGACCAAAGCTTCTCCTGGAGAACGTTAGGCGGCTTTGCAAGCTCAGCAATCAGCTAAGATACTGCTGCTCTGTAACAAGCCTGCCTCTCTTCCTAAGTGGTTTTGCCTGTCACCCGAATGGCATCCTCAGGGCACAGGCACCTTTCTGTGGATTTGGACTGAGATGTGTGTCTCTGGGACAGCCTGCACCTTCTGCTTTCTAATGCACACCCTTGGCCTATACTCTTCTTTAAGCTGCTCAACACTGAGTTTCTGCCCAGGGCTTTCCTGGGGCTACTGTGACAGGGAGCAGCATAAGTATCCATGACAACCAACTCCTCTGCTTCATATGCTTTAAGATTGGATGGCCCAGCTCAGTCCCATAATCCATGCCGTTGGTGGTGACTATGCACAGCTATGTAGGCCAGACCACTCCTCCAAAATAAGGAGGAGACCACTAGTGCATGGAAACAAGCCCTCAGAAACAGCTCCTGTTCCCCGTGCAATGCTGAGCTCAAGGAAGCCTTCTCCAGGTTGCCTGCCCTACATATTCCACATGCCCATCCCCACTGACCCTATGTGCCAGGATAAAGAAATGACAACCCAAGCAGTCTTATCCTCCCAAGCTCCAACAAAAGAGTTAAGTACAAATATCCTCCCATAAGTTGTCCCCAAACCTAACCAGACAGGCTGTCAATTTCATGACCTATCTTCCCTAGAATTCATCCCTGCATGTCATGGGACCCCTTCCCAGGGAACAGCATCAGTGTCCATTTCTATTGCATTCCCTCCACTCCTCCTTTAGTCCAGAAATTCTTTGTCTTTTATGGAGCAAGAAAAAATAAAGAATCCCAAATATTGACTGGTCTAATATTCTCTAGACCCTGAGTCTCTTCAACACAAAGCTTTTTGGAAGCAAAAATTATTTTCTTTCAAATGACTGCCTGTGTCTTGAGTTTTTAGACATCTTTTGAAACTCAAAAGCCAAGACTTGACTCCTATCTTTCTTTATTCTACTGTAAAATCCCTTCCCTGAGGGAAAGAACGCCTCAAGGTCTAGTTTGAATAGGGAATGTGCCACAGAACAAAACAAATAAGTAGTAAATAAATCAACATAATATTTCATTACCTCTTAACGTGTCTGACTCTCCCCCAGACTAAACTCTGTGAAAGCAATTACCGTATCTTTGCTCCATAAGACGCACTTTTTTTCCCCAAAAAGTGGGGCAGGGGGGAAATGTCTGTGCATCTTATGAAGAAAATATTGTGTCACAGACCGTGATGTGTATTACTTGACCTGTCAGCAGTGGTGACAGCTGTTAGAAGAGGAAGCGGTGGGTCCACATGAAACCCCTGGGGACGCTTAAATGTCCCATTTACTGCTGAATCTCAGGGCGTCTGGTCAGTATGAAGAGAACAAAGAAAGTGATATCAGTGATGGTGAGCAACTGAGCTTCATAAATTCTGACACTGGTGATGATGAGTTCTTGGGGTTCCCAGAAAACTAGGAGAGTACGTGAACTTTAAAGTCTCTCCTCATTTGTTAATGATGGTGATGACAGTTCTTCTGTTGACTCCTGTTCATTTTACATGGTTGAAGTATTATTCTGTTATAGTTTATTAAATATTTTAGTACACTATTTGGTTCAGAATACAGTAGTCCCTCTCTATATCACAGTTCACTTATCGCAGCCTCACCGTATCACGGGATTTTTAAAAATATTATATTTAATTATTTATCGCGAATTTTTTGCTATATCGTAGGTTTTTGTGGTACTGTATATGTGTTGTTAAAGTGACGTAGGTTTAAGAGTGTAGCATATGTTTAAGGACATACTTAAACACTACTTAGTGTTTATAAAAGTTTGGAAAAGGTTAATAAGGGAGTGGGAAAGGTTAAGAAGGGACTGGAAACAGTTTCTAAGTGTGTGGGAAGGGTTTATAAAGCCTTAAAATATATATAAGTAATAAAATAAATGTAAGGTTCCTTCTTTGTGGATTTTCACCTATCGCGGGGGCAGGGGGGGTCTAGAACGTAATACCCGTGATAAGCGAGGGAATACTGTATTTTTTTTCTTGTTTTCCTCCTCTAAACTTAGGTGCATCTATAGTCAGGTGCGTCTTATAGGGCAAAAAATACGATATTTCATTTCTTTTACTACTACTTACCATGTGCATAATAAATTTTAGTTGAATAAACCATTGATTTATGTTCAGAGTGTTTAGAATTTCAAGAAATAAACAATATACTGGACTATTAAGTAGAGTGTAAATAAGCAACACAAAGAGAGCAGAGCTCCCTGTATTACAACGGCAAATCCAGCAGAATGGATAATCTTGAGTCTTCTGCAAGCCTTTTTTCCCCCGCACCTACTAGGCAGTTGCTATGAGTCAGACACCGTTAGGCATTTTACATACATTATCTTGCTTAATTTCATCTTAGAAATGAGAACGTGGAATCTTTTAGGAAGCAAGACTCCCAGAACTTGGGACTCAATATTTTTGCTAAAAAATGGGAGGGTTCTCTTTCCCCACAGAATATCCACCAAGCTCAAAGGTTTATCAGTCCAGGTATAGACAACAGAGGTTAGAGAAAATGAGCATCTTTCCTGACCTCATTAGCTCTTCAAGTGAAAAACTGGGAAGCATATAATTTCATTTCATGTTTTGTATTATCAACTCTTGTGCTGAGATAAATTCATGGAAGTTAATATGGGGAAACTGGTAATAATTTCAGGAAGGCTCTTGAAAATCTCATATTGCATTTTCCCTGAGGCTCATAACTTGACTTTCAATCAACACAGTTACAATACATGGCATGAAATTTTATAGCAAAAAAAAATGAGTGCCAGGAGGTAACCTCCTTTATGAGTTAATCATTTACTTTTAAAGGGAAAATATTTGCAACGTAAATCACAGGTGCATTGTTCATCAGATTCTGACTTAAGTATAAAGTTGACTAAGCTCTCTAATATCAAATGGAGTCATTTATTCAGATTTATCCTAAAGCTATTGCTGTGTGGTTGTATTGGCAAATTGGAAACTAGGGAGGAGGCAATTTGGTGTGGGGAAATGACTGCTAGATTTACACGAAAGACTTAGCTCAAGCCAGAAGTCTCTTTCCTCACTGGTTCGGTCACTTATGACCCTGACCCTGTTTTCTCATCTCTCTCCTGGGGACAGTAACATTGACTCTACCTTACCACACATGGTTGCTGTGAGTACCAAATCAGCTGACACTTGAGAAAGAGCTTTGTGCACTGTAAAACAGCATGCACAAAGGAGAGACTGTAAGTAGGATAAGAGGCATTTGCTTCCTGTCCCTCCTGTAGAAAGAACGAGAATAGCAGCTAGAACACCTATGGTGCTCACCACACATAGACACTGTTCTACATGATTACAAATATCAACTCATGCAATCCTCAAACAATCCAGTGTGGTAGGTTCTATTATTATTCTCATTTATAGAAAATGAAATGAAAGCTGGGATCCTAACCCAGGCCATCTGGCTCCAGAACCTCTGCTCTTAATGCTTTTGGTAAGGATTACTCCCAGCCTCCCTCAGGCACCTTTATCCTTTGATCCTACTGTAAAGCCATACTTCTTTGGGCCATAAAACAGTTAAAAAGAAGTCGGCGGCGGCGGCAGCCATCCGTCTCGAGAGACGATGGTGTAGCTTCTTAAGAGTCTATCTGCACCGCCGAGAATGGCTGTGCAGTCTGACTCGGGAGTGACACGGTATCTGTCTCCTCCCATGTTGAATCGACATCTTGCGATGACGCTGGAGTGTCCTCTCCAGTGGAGCTGAAGATACAGAGCCTGGGCAGGGTGATATGGAGGGTCTGCTGTTGCCCATGCAGCAGACCCCCCCTCTCTTCGCAGCTGAAGGATCCAAGGGAAAGACGGAGTCAATACAGCTTGGCTTCTGGTGCACCGCAGGAGTTGCCAGTGTTGACTACAACGTCAAACCGCCTTAGGGACTCCGGCTCCGGATTTTCTGTCGGGGTTTACTCCCTTAGCCTTTCCCCTGAAGAGGTATGCCGCAAGGCAGCGGAGGTTTTTTGGAATCAGAGTTTTCCTTCTCTGATGTGCCCTGACTGGAAGATCGAACCAGCGACACTTAGCTCGCAGGCCGACGCTCAATCCACTGAGCCAAACCAGCCAGGGTTTAAAAAGAAGTACATCTCTCCAAACCAGAGTCTATCAGGGAACCTGACCCTCCTTCCTCACTTCCTGCTGCATATATGTACTCTCTAGAGATATGACACCTGCTTGCTGGTTCTCCTTCTGCCCTCTGAGGTCACACAGAGCGAGGTGAATCTCTTCCGCATGGAAGCAGCTCAAAAGCGGAAGATAATCCTCAAATCCACCATGAGCATTTTTTTTTAAAACTAAATATCCCAGACTCTTCCACCACTTTTATCCCATGGGACATTCCTGAGACTCTTCCAGAAGCTCACCATCCACGTTTGTGTCCCTCTTATTTTGTCCCCCTAGAAATGGGTTATGACTGAACCTATAACCACAATGCAATCTGTCCAGGACAGAAGCCGGGACTGCCATTTCCTACAGCCCGTACTGCATATCACACTTTAGAACACAGCTAAAAGCCTGCTTAATTTTCACACACTGCTGCATCCATCCAAGCTCAGCCTCCCTCCAGCCTGGTGTCTGAAGGCCCTGAGCTATGGAAGTTCTCCCTGGTAAGGAACAACTTTGCTGGCTGAGGAAGGTTCAGCCAACTCCCATCACCCAGAGACTGATTATTATGTTCTCAGATGATTCTATTCCCCACCTCCTACAGTCTCTTGCATTCTTCTCTTTGCCCTTCGTTTAGGCCCCCTTTGTTCAGCTTCTCTAATTGTTTATTCATTCATTCATCCAATAAGCATTTATGGACACTCTGCTAAATAACTGGTACTCCAGAATTGGTGTCAAAAAATATTAAACTGTTTATTAGTTTCGAAGAAGTAAAGATTCAATATATATTTTTTGAAGTCTTTGGGGGATTTGCATAGATCCGATTTACTCACGACCCTTTGCTTATACAGATATAATTCTACCTCTACTTACAGTAGGTGCTCAATAAGTGCTTGCTGAATTGAAGGTGATACAGGCATGATGCATATGTATGATGATCTAGGATGTGTCCAGATGCCTGTGCAAAGAAGTCAGTGGAGAGGAATGCCCAGCTTACTTTGCGGGGTCTAACATTTATATTTTCATCTCAAAACTCCGTGAAAGGTTATAAATCAGGTAATTTTCAAGAATACTTGTATATAAATAAAATCATTTGTACATTTTCTCAAGGACAGCCTTTATTCTGGCTTAGCTGATGACTTTGGGGAGATGTTGGTTTCAAATGTTTTGTTTTAATAATTTCCTTAGAAGAAGGGTTTTCTTTGATTTCCTTTGTGTGGATGAAGTTTCTCTGTGTAACACATTATTTAACTCTCAGCCAAGAACAAAGAGTGAAGTTGTTAAGTCAGTCTATACCTGTAAAGTTACTAACAATCATAAATCATGTTAGGCCTGGCTTTTAATAGAATTTTCCTCTCCCTTCATATATTGTGTCCCTTATCTACCGCTTCATCACACACTACTCCACAACTCAGCGGCTTAAAACAGCCACCACTTTAGCACTCACAACGGGGGCTGGTTGGGCTCACTATGGATGGCTTGTGTTGGCTCCACACGGTGTGACTTAGCTGGGAACAGAGGTCCAAGATGGCCTCACCCACACATCTGGGAGCTTGGCACTGGCAGTGGGCAGGGCTGCCTCTGCTCTCCTCCAGGGCATCTCCTCTCCTGGTGGCCTCTCTGAAGCAAAATGGCGTGGATTTTTTTACATGGTGGCTGGGTTTTGAAAGCAAAAGAAGAAACTACAAGGCCTCTTAAGGCCTGGGCTGAAAAATTCTAGAATTACATTCTTTTGGTCAAAACAAGTCAGGAAGTCAGTACAGATTCAAGGAGGAGAGAAACAGACCCACAGAGCAAAGGGTTATATAGACACGAGAAGGCATAATTCACTGGGTGCTATTTTAAAGAATTCACCACATGTAGGATCTCCAAATGGATGGAATGATGTCACTCCGATATGAGTAAGGGGAAATACTCCACCAAATCCTGGTCAGAGGTAGCCTGGACTGTTTCACCAAGCCCAAGTATGCCCACCAGAATCAAAGCAGCCCCTATATGACTCAAGAAGGTCCTTCCTCGAGTCCAGTGGACAAGGATTGGCTGAAATGAGGACTATGTTCAAAGCCTATGGGCCTGGCAGCTTGACAGACCCAGGTTCAAACCCCAGTTTTGCCACTCACCAGTCTTGGCAAGTTCTCAACCTGTATGAGCCTTTTTTCCCCTCAAGCACAAAATGGGTGTAATATCATTAGGGCCTCACACAGGCTTTTGTGAAAATTAAAGTGTTTCAGGTAAAGTACTCAGCACAGGACCTGGTAAAGAGTGCTTAGTAAACAATACCTCCCATTTTACCTGGAATAGAAGCTTTTTCCTCTAATAAAAATAATCCTCCTGCATCCACAAGACATGTTAGAAGGCAGGCTGGGCGTTCCTTGGCCAGGAAGCAGGAGTGAGATTCAAAGTACTGAACAACCTGTGTGGTCCTGTCAGCACCACAGCCAGTCCTAAAGCCCTCCAGTACTGAGCATTAACCCTTCGGTTGCTGGATTGGGAGAGGACTAGGAGATCCCAGGGTATAGGCCAGGACAAGCAGGGTGGCAAGGGAGCCTGTCAAGGGCTTGGAGCAGTGGGAATTGACCAATAAATACAGAAATATTTCAATATTGTAACCCCAAGTATGGTAGGACAAGTATGGGCCAGCTCAACAACAGCCTCGTCTAGTACAAGAAACGCCAAGGCCCCTCTTCTGCACGTGATTTGATTAGTGTAGCCAGCCTGGGACAGAGGAACCAAAACCTCCTCCCTCCTGTCTGAAGGAGTAGGGTGTAGAAAGCAATCGCTTCCCAGCGATGATTCAAACCAGGTACGAAAGTACAATTCTGCAGTTCTGTCCGGGTCCCGCCGCATGCCAGGGCTGGGCAGCCAACAACAGGAGATAAACAGCAGCCAAGAAACAACACGCAGAGATAAGCGTCGGAGAGAACAGGTGAGGAGTGTCCGAAGGCTCTG
This sequence comes from Furipterus horrens, assembly GCF_987537825.1. Lineage (NCBI taxonomy): Eukaryota > Metazoa > Chordata > Mammalia > Chiroptera > Furipteridae > Furipterus > Furipterus horrens. The sequence continues at coordinate 77,056,214 of NW_028327180.1, forward strand.
ATACGGGTGGGCATGAGTAAAGCAGGAACATCCAGTGCCGCTGTGCGGACTGGGAGCCAGGTCCACCAAAACAGCTGAGCTCTTTAAACTGCAGACATGAAAGCAGAAGGGACTTGCTGGGGGAATGCCCACACAACTGCGGCTAAGTGCAAAGGCCTGTGCTTAGTGCTGTGAGGGCCGAGGCACTGAGAATGCCCTTGCCTTTGAGGAGCTCGTGTGCTCGGTGTCCGGAGAGCGCCCTGCCTGAAGTGGGGGTGTCCAGTGAGACCAGTGGCTGATGAAGAGAAGCAGGAGGCTGGAGGGTGGATTCCAGAGACAAGAGGCAGGACAGAGGGCAGGGATGTGCTCTCAGCAAGAATATGGTAAGTGTGGGAGGCAGCCTGTCCTGTATGTCTTGGAGGCCTAAGCAACTGGGACAGCTTCGCCAGGGATTCATGGAGTGTCTGGGGTAAAAGTCTCCAAATCTTACCAAACAAGGTCAAGCCCCTCCACGATTTTGTTCTTTATCAGCATCTTCCCCCCAAAGTGGAATGACAGAGAATGGGGAAATGAACAGCTCTGATCACGGGGCAGTTATGAGGAATAAGAAAGTTCATATACATGTGAAGCACTTAACACAGCGCCTGGCCCACGGTCCACACTTTGTAAATGCTGTGACTGTCCCCCACGTACAGTGCGGCAGTGGTGCACTACATGGTCATTCAGTCACTCAGAGCCATGTTCCCATCCATGTGTCTGCCTGAGGGGGGCCCCACTTTCTTGTTCCCCAGAACTACTGCAAAGACTAGCAGAGGCCACATTTCCTCATAAGGTTTTGCAAGAATTCAATGACATGATTATTATGTGCTTAGCTCAGTGTTTGGCAAAAATGGTACATTCAATAAATGTCCGCTGTCATTGTTTTATTTTTTTGTTGATGATGTTTTTTTCAACCCCCCCCCCCAATTCCCCTTCCCGCTGCACCTGGAGTGTGCACTGCCCTCCATGTCTCCTCAGCCTGCAAGTGCATAAAGCCTCCCATGCCCCAACCCTCGTCAGCCCCCATCCTCTGAAATCCTCCCCCACAACTCCTGCCTTCCTCTTCTGAGCCCCTAGAGCACAGACTGTCAACAAAACTCACTGCCAATTAATCACTCTGTGCCTGATCACAGATCCCCACTGCAGTGAAACCGACTGTGCTGAGCTGTCTCCGCACCCTCCTCATTGCATGTGCCCGCCCCGCAACTCTCAGCTGGCCCGCGGCACCCAGACTGGTGCACAGGAAGAATGAGCTGTAGTCACCGTAATGATGTAAAGAGTTAAGAGTAAAGTGTCTATGGAAGGTTCTGGAATGATTATAAGGAAACATATAAAAAAAAGAATCAGGACATCGATTGATCAAAATGTCCCCCCAGGTGCCTATGCATAGTCTAAGCAGATGATCCACGCCTATGTGTTTGTTGCTCATTTTCCAGGCTGCTCCCAAAAGTTTCAAAAAGATTGTTCCCTATCATTCATCTGCTAATTAACTCTTAATTTCCTGAGAACTCTCTGGTTTGTTGTCTTGTATTTTCAATATGTGATCACCATAAATTAATTATAATTGTGGTGAGTTTTTTTTTTTTTTAATGTTCTGAAAATTGAGTTCAATTCTACTGTACAAGCAGCAGGGGCTAAAGCTGGGGTGCTGTCATTCCGTGAGAAGAGTCTGGGCTTCCTAGCCTTTCTCTCATTTGAGGAGTTGAACCTGTTCACTTCAGCAGAGTGCACACGGAAGACAGGGGTGGTGTTAACATCATTTCCTAAGTTTGTACAGAGAGGATGCCCATCTGCTCTGCTCCCCTACTCCACTGCAAGACTGATAAATGAGTAATCCCAAAGGGGCCACTGATCTTTAGCTCTTCTAAATCAGCTCCTCTTAATCAAACCTGTGTTCCAGGCTCCAGCCTCCTAAGAAGCCAGAAGTATGTTGCTGGGTTTGCAGGATCCCATCTGGGGATTATTGGGGGCTGTGTGGGACCCCTGAGTTCTTCCAGTGGTAGGGATCAAGCATCATGGGCTGCCATGATCTACTGTCAGATGTGTTTCAAATCATATAACACCAGAACTAATTTAAGTGAGAATTAAAATACTAGAAGACAATTTAGTACAGATGACAAGCATATTCTGGAATTTGACTAATTTTTTTCCTGGCTTCTCCACTGATTTGCTGCATGACCTTGGGAAAGTGACAACCTCTTTGAGCTTCAGTTTCCTCATTTTTCTCTAAAAGATAATATAATACTTAACCTCAAGCATTTTGAGGATTAAATAGGACAATATATGTAAAGTGCTCAGAGAGTGTCTGACACTCAGTAAATGCTAGCTATTATTGATTAATAAAGTTTATAAATTATTTGCTTTTATGAAGTTACATTAAAAGGCCTAACTCTCACTGACCCATATTGTAAAATGCTTTATTGAATGACAGGGGAAGTGGAAGAGTTTAGGTGGTGGGAAATGTCTCACAATCTCAGGAATATCCAGTAAAGTGCCTTGCGCACAGAGCACCATTCGTAGTGTGTTGAGGGTATTCAGAAATGCTCCTCTGAATAAAGCCAGAGGTATTTCTTCAGGAGTAGAAGTCTCAAGGCCCAGTGGTGGTTTCTCTTTCTTGTTAGAATGTACAGACTAGGAGATCATATCTAGAGCCCAAAGATGTCAAGATGCTCAGCAGTAAGAAGGCACATGCTTTGGAAGCAGAGAGATACAGGTTCAAAGCCTAGCCTCACCATAGACTATGTGACCACAAACAAGTAACTTAAGATTCATCAATTTCATTTTTTTAATAAAAAGGAACAAAGTAAAAGATATTTCTGTGAACTTTTATAAGGATTAAGCCAAAATACATAAAGTAAATAAGCTGGATTTTTCTCCTTGTGACATTAAGTGCAATAACATCTGAACGTCAATGTCCTCCTGAAGACAATGAGGATGAGCATAATCTCTCAGGGGTTTCTTTACACTTTTACTGACTCTTAATTGACATATGATAAACTACATATATACCAAGTGTACAATTTCATAAATTTTGACATGTCCACAAAACCACCATCACAATCAAAATAATGAATATGTATCCATCACACTCAAATGTTACCTCATCCAGCTTTGTAATCCTTCTCTCCTGCCCCTCTCCATTACACCCCCACCTATGAATTCAGGCAACCAAACATTGATATGATTTCTATCATTACATACTAGACTGAATTCCCTAAAATTTTAGATAAATGGAATCATACAGTATGTACTCTATTTTGTGAGATTCTCTTCACTCAGTAGAGTTATTCTGAGAGTCATTATAGTGTGTATCCATAGTTCATTGTTTTTATTGCTGAGTAATAGTCCATTGAATGAATATAGCATAGTTATTTATCCTTTGGCCTGCTGAGACACATATGGGTTGTTTCCAGTTTGAGACTATTCCAAATAAACCTGCATTGAACATTTATACACAAGTCACTATGCGGACATATGATTCATTCCCCTCAGGTACAGAAACCCGAGGTAGATAGAATTTTTCTTTCAGTACTTTAAAGATGATGTTCCACTCTCTTCTCACTAGTGTGTTCCCTGATGAGAGATTTTGCTGCATTTCTATCTCTACTTTTCTGTACATGATGCCTCATCCTCCTCTGACTGCTCTTAAATTTTCCTTTTCATTACTGATTTTGAGAAAATTTATTATGCACTTTGTGTAATTTTATTTATATTTCTTTAGCTTGCAGTTCATTTAGCTTTGTGGATTTGTATCAGATAAGGAATATCTAATCTGGAGTTTAAAATGAAGTAGTATTTTGCACAACCTAGAGGTATTAAAGATAAGGCAATTTATAAATTACTAACAGCCAATCTGAAAAACTTTCCTTTTTAGCCCTTCTGGATCAAAGGCTCAAACCAGGCCAATAGACCTAATAGAGAGAGTGATTCAAACTTTTGTCTTCTGGGTCATGCAAGTACCATAAGAGTTTCTATTAATGAAAGACACTTTGAGCAGATTCTTGTGTTCCATAAAAAAAAGACAGGTTGGGGGAAAAAGAAGAGACCAGGTGTTAAAAAATGAGGGTGTTCTGGCAATCTGACACACCATATGCAACTAACTTATCCTATCAAAGACGTTGCAAGAAAGAAAAATGCTTCCCCCAACTGGCTAAATTTATATAATTCTCAGGTAAATGTATTCTATGGTCTAGCCTTTTGTAAGAGTTTTAGAGTACACTAAAAATATCAATGCAAGAAGCAGAATAAGAAGGGGCAGGAGGAAGCAGAAGGCGGGTAAGGGGATGAAGAGAGAGGGAAGGGTGGGAAGGAAAGGGCAGGGCAACTGTTCACGCTCATGACTGCAGTCTGAAATCATGGTTTTGCAAGAGTAACTTAAGAAGACCTCTGTTGTCATTCCTGGTCTCCTCTCACAAGTCTGCTACTCGGCGCTCTAGAAGAGCTGAAAATCATTCTTTAGATGCACCAGGATAGCTGATAGAAGAAAAGACTTTTTAAAATGCCTTTATCATGGTAAGTGATCATACAGACTAGTGTGGAAATAACAGAGCTAGATCTAAAAGAGAGGGGATATAATGTCCTAAGAGGAACAAACATAAATAAAAGAGAACTCTAAAACGATTTCATGAAGAACATATTTCTGTCTCCCACAGACAGAACAGCTGAATTTGAGCAAGGCAACATGATATTGGAATAAAGCACTGAATCCTGAAACAGGCAGAATCAATACAGAGGAGACAGTGGCTTCTTGTGACACTGCTGAAGCAGAAGAGTCTCCTCTTGCTATTAACTATATTATAGAAATACTTGATAAACATTCTTCACAAAACATAGAATTCAAGGCTTGATGTGAAAGAAAGAAAAGGAAATTTCTACATGTCAAGAATAAACAGGCAAGCAGTAAAGGTGAGCTACTGTCATGGTGGATCAAAGAAGCATGGGGCCATATACAGCCTCTAGGGGCCTGGGAGGTGGGGTTTTAAGACACACTCAGGAATACAGGGTCACAAGGGACATAGCTCCATATTACAAGGATACAGTGTCCCATGGGACATACCCATCACAGGTATACAGAATCTCTGCTCTAGTATTCCATTGTATAATTACACCAAAATGTGTCAATTAACCAATTCACAGTATATGGGTTATTTCTGACCTTCATGACTACTGACATTGCTGCTATGAAAAGTCTTACACTAGGCTTGGTGCCCCCAAACAAGCATTTCTTCTGGGTATATGTGTAGGAGTGGAGTTGCTGGGTCTTCAGGTATTACAAGTTATTTATGAAATGTGATGTTTTCAGATGTTTTAATTTTTACTGACTGATGGGTATCAAATGGTATTTCATTGTGGTGAGTTTTTTATTCACAATTGTTTGATTACTAATGAGGCTGACCATTTTCAAACTCTTAGGCCATTTCAGGTTCCTCTTCTGTGATGTATCAGTTCACCTTTTGTCCATTTTTCTGTTGAGTTTTTGAAATGAATTATTTATATATCCTAGATACTAATTCTTCATCAAGAATGTGTTGCAAGTATATTCTTTCATTTTCTCTGTGTTTTTTACATTAGGGCAGTTTTTAATGAAAAAAATTTTAATGTTATTGTCAAACGTAATAATCTTTCCTTTGTAGTTAGAATTTTTGCCACCATTTTAAGAAATTGTTTTCTATCCTAAAGCTATAATATACAGGGGTGAGCAAAAGTTTATTCTTATATATTATTTATTAATTATTGTATTACTTATTTGTATTATTTGTCTTATTGTTATTATTATTATTTCACATCCTTACTTATGATTTATCTTTTAGGTAATGATGGCTGGTAATTTAACCTACTTTTGCCCACTCCAGTATTCTCTGATATTGTCTCATAAACTTAAATGATTTGAACTTTCATCTTAATTTTTTGTCATTATTTTAGGAAAAATCCAATTATATATTTTTTAAAATTTTTATTGATTTGAGAGAGACAAAGAAACGGTAAGAAGGAGGGGAGGGAGAGAGAAATCAATTTGTTGTTCTGCTAATGTATGCATTCATTGGTTGATTCTCTTATGTGCCCTAACCAGGAATCAAATCCACAACCTTGGCATATCAGGATTATGCTCTAACCAATTGAGCTACCTGGTCAGGAGTCAATTATATATTTTTAATGTATAAATGGTCCTAGCATCATTTATTTATAACCCCTTCCTTTCCTCCACTGATCTGCAATTCCAAGTTTGTCTGAAATCAAGCTCTCATGCATGTGAAGTCTATTTCCGGGTTTTCAATTCACATCCACTGGCCTATTTTTCTAACCATATAATAATACTTCACTTGTTACTTTTATAGCTTTAAAATAAATCTTGGTATCTGCTAGGCCACTCTCCTCCACCATATTGCTTACTTCCAGGAGTTGTGGTATCACTGACCTGCATAAATTTTAGAATTAATTTAATTCCCAAAACCAAATATCTCCCAATAACACACATACACACAAATATATGCAAACCTGTTTTTATTCTATTTTTTAAGTTTAGTAAAAAAAAGAAAGCAAAAAAATATTAAAAGAAACACAATATAATACTAATAATATTAAATTATACTAAGGCAAAATGCATCTTTAAAAATAAAATAAGGTGTTACTTAATGATAGAAAGAAAAACTTCACCAGGAAGATATAACCATCCTGATCCAGTATAAATGCAACCACACAGTCTCAAGTTGTATAAGAAAAATAAATTGAACTGAGAGGAGAGAATGATCAAACAATCACCATGGGATATTTCAACACATCTTTCTCAGAAGCTGATAGATAAAGTACGCAATAAAAGATTTGAACAAGAAAATAAAAAATATTGATCCAGCAGACATACCTTACAAACAGAATAAACACATTCTTTTTGAGGACAAGTGAGTAATTCACAAAAACTGACCACATTCTGGACCATATAAGAAGTTTGAATCAATCCATCGATACCAAGCACTGAATTCTCTAACAAGGCAATAACAATAGAAATCAAGAGCAAAATAAAACCTTTCAGAGTCCATACATACAGCTCTCATGGAGTTTTTCACAGCTTGCCAAGCTCTAGGAAGGAGACCTCGTAAATGACCTCTCCCATGAGAGTTAAAAAACAAAACAAACAAACAAAAAAACCCACCTTAATAATGCAAACTATGGAGTCAAGCAAACCCAGAAGGGGATTCCTTACCAGCCTTGTGACCTCAGGCAAGTGACACAGCCTTTCTGTGCCACTGTTTCCTCCCACTTAGAATGGAAAGGGCGGTGTGAGGATTCAATGAGATAATACACAGAACTTGGCATAAAGTAAATCCACATAGAAATATCCGATGTTTGGGGTTTTTAGTTTTAGTTTTTATTTAGTTTTGTTTAGCTGTCGTTAGTACTGCTGTTACTGTGTTAACATTTGGTTCCCGACATCACGAAGTGTACTTCTCTTAGATCCTCCCTCCTGGTACAAGGCACTCTTTTTCAAATCTGAACCTCTGACGCACGTTCAGTCAGTAGTGCAGTAGAAGAGGCCAAGCAAAGCAACGAGCTTCTAGTCTCTTACCCTTGGTTTCTCTGGGTGCTTATCGCTCCCAAGAAAACTCCTTTTCCAATTTACCTATCTCAAACATCCAAAGAGGTCATTCACATTTGACTGCCTTTTATCACATATATAACCTAATAATCATTTTTTTCTCTATTGCCATTGTCATTTCTTCTTTGAAATCCTTTATGGATGAGTATGGAGCTGTGGACAGCTAAAATGCTGATGAGCTAGCAGCAAAGTGACTTGGATTAAAAATCCTGTCACGTCTCAGTCGCCTGTGACTGTAAACAAGTTTGTCTAACAGGGAAGGTGCGTTTTTGCCTGTGAAATGGTGAGCACTACTGAAGAGCGAATGGGACTTTAAAAGGCCATTTTTATACACTGGATGAGGTCGTCAGCTCCTCCCCCCGCCTCGCTCCCCCCCCCCCTTTCTAACAGCTACTGCCCCCGACCCCCAGTGGTGTGCATTTGTGCTCTCTTCATATGGTGTCACAAAAATACAAAAGGACAGTAGGAAGGAGGTGCTTGCTTTACTGGAGCAAACTTTAAGAAGATGTGGAAAGTGATACATAAAATCAAATTAGCAGGAGTCATGGGAAAGAGAGAGGGCCTAGGAACTTGAAAACTGGCACAATCAAGATAATGAACATTTCAACCACCTCCAAAAGTTTCCTCCTCATAGCCCTGTAACAGGTCTCGGGAGGAGTCTGTGTGCCGGTTGGTCCGGGAGAGGGCTGGAGAGAGGGGAGAGCCGGGGCCGAACTGTGATGCGGAGAAGATAGCGGCACAGCCCAGCTGACCCTGCCTGGAGTTCTGCAGAGTTGCCTCAAGTTGAAACTAGGGAGCCCGCCCTTTGTGTCCCATCCACCGATCACTGAATTCGCTGACCAATGGCAGTTCCCCTTGGCCCGAGGCAATTCCTGGAGAGGAACGCAGCTGTGCATCTCAGCAGGCACTGCTCCCAGCAGTTGTGGGGACAAGTACCTGGATCCTGAAGGGGGATCTGGGCGGGACACTACAACATACACCTTTCAAAGGACCAAGTAAAGGGCTGGCATGTAGACAGACCTGGTCCCTGCCCTCATGGAGTGGGGAAATTAATAGTTTCTACTTTATTAGAGAGAATCCTGCCAACCAAATGAAAGCTCCTGCCTACATTGTGCCATGCATGCCTCTAAACACTCTCCATTTATTACCTCATTACTACAACAGCCCCACTATGCCCTGGTACAGACGAGGCAACCGAAGCACAGAGAGGACAGGTAATCACCCAGCATCACATAATTCTGAGCTAACTTTCTAAACTCCAGGCGGTGTGGTCTTAGTCTACATTTTTAACTCCTATAATCTGCTGCCTAACTGAGCCTGTATTTCTATTCACATTCTTTTATTGTAATTTATATTGCATAGCTTATCTTTTTAAAGTTACTATTTTTGTGTGTTATGTTTAAAATGTGAAAACTGGCAGTTTGGCACACACTGATTGTATAAATTATTCAATACCTGTATTAGAAATTACCAAAGTAACATTTGCAAAGTTTTGTGTGATATTTTGTCACCACATTAGGAAAGGCTATCATTACAGCTTGTAATCACTGATGGAGTGAAAACACCACCCTAGAATTAGTCTGACCAGAAACAGGAAAAAATATATGCTTTCCACACATAAAACTTGAAGGCCATGGTCCAGATCCTCACTTCTCACTCCCCAGGAAATGGTCACCTCTTACTGAATTATCCCCGTGCCTGAGAGAGAGGCAAAGCTTGAGATATGCAGCTACTCTCATCAAACTCAATACCTACTGTATTTGACAAGGTTCAGTCAAATAAGCAAGACCACTATGACAGACTCTATATATTAGAAGATGAGTCACAGGAAGTTGACTTCCACAATTGGTGGAGCAGGGTAAATCAGCTATATGAAGCTATTCCACCTGCTCTGGTACTGCTGACAGGCCATCAGGAAGAGAAGACAGATGCAAAACAGGGAAGCAAAGAAAAACTGGAACCTATGAGGGTGGGCAGAAAAGACTAGAACCCACTGCAGACCGTCCCTGCCTCCAACTCCTTTGACAACGGAGATATCATGGAGGGAAGGCTGGCGCCCTGCATCACAGAGTTGAGCACACGTCCGGCCCAGGACTCAGAGAAGCTGAAGGCAGACATGCGGCGGGGGCTGGAGGTAAGCAGCAGATAGGGTCCAGTGCGGGACAGTCTGCAGCGGGCTGCGGCAGCGCCTGGTGCCCTGTGCTGACCTGGGCATAAACTTCATGGCTGCTGCTTCACTTCCACCTGCCACATCGCCTGCAAGAGGTCTCCTGTGACCCAAGTGACTCAGAATTATGCAGGGAAAGGAACGCTGAAAAGTGTAGTTTTTTAACTAATATACCACACCTATTTTTGAGGGAAAATTAGCACAAAAGGGAAGTGATCAGACAGTCTACCTCAGAAAAATGTCACCTTAGATCTTCTCAAAGCAGCTCGTAGCGTTATGTAGGCAAAGACTTAGTTCTGTTTTTGTTTTCCCTTTTTGCAAAGAAACAGTAATTTCAATACTTGACACTGTAAATGTACATCCATTGCCTTACTTAATTCTCATGGTTAGTTCTATATTACTCTTATTTTATGAACACTGAAGCATAGAGAAGTTAATAGGCTTACTCAAAGCTACACAGTAAATTGCAAGTCTAGGACCCAGGTCTCTCTGATTCCTTAACTCCTGCTCGTCACCAATTCATTCTGCTACTCCTGTGGCATGAGTAAGAGAAAGAGCTTTTCAATCATGACCTTTAATGAAAACCTGAGAAGAGCCCAACTCTTCTATATTGTATTGCTGTAGCCCTACTTTTTCCTGGGGGCACAAGAGAGTCAGAGACCCATAAATAATTTCTGCCTGGCAGGGAACCAAGGGATGGTCTATCCCCAAAAACAAGGAAGGAGAGGGGGAAAGATTAAAAGTTCAGGAAGAAAGTGAGAGAGGAGAATCACAGGTCCATAAAGGGAATGTTCAGCAGAAGTAAGGTGGGAAAAGAGATGTATGAGCACAGGAAGGAAAGTGCTCATGAGTTTTCAAAGGAAAAGGATTAGTGATGAGCAGCTCAGAGTCAAGTCAGGAATTTTCGTGTGGGCTAGGGTGAGAGACACAGTCGCAAATCTCCCAGTCAAACCTCTGTATACCCTCATTTTCCTGACCTACATGGCCTTCACATTCCCCCAGCTTCACTAAACTTTAAACTGATCTCCTTTCCTTAGAGCATTTACTTAAATAAAATTTTTAAATTAAAAAACAACATTGTAAATCCTTTCTCTGTTTCTTTGAGATGTAAATCTTTAAAATGCTTCTTACTAAAGTTGTAGGACAATTATACCTTGGGGGTGGGGAGCTTCTTAGCAATTGTACAACTCTGTAATGTCTTTCTCAAGGATCTGAGCGCCATCCCTTTGAAATGTAAATATCAAGGAAATTAGCACCCCTATCTTCTAGGGAGCCTAAATTCCCACAGATACCCTGCTTCAAGGTGTAAAACTACTTCCTGTCATGAAGAAACAGAAGGCTTTCTTTCCCTTTGGGTAAGGCCAATAAGCAAACACAGGTGGCCTATGATCCTCCCCGGGACACACCAACCTAGCTCTGTAAATATTCCAGACTTTTAACGCTGGGGGGACAAAAGAAGGCAGCAGGAAAGGGGAAGACCAAATATGATATGGATGGACTCCATTAAAGGAACCATGGTCAAGAGTCTACAAGAGTGAGCAGGGCTGTTGAAGACAGAACACTGCAGATGGACATCACCATTCATAGAGTCACCAGGAGTCAGAGTCAACTCAGTGGCTTGTAACACAGCAGAGCACAACTCAGACTGGGTTCTGGCCTGCCTCTCTCTTATGCCAGCAGCCTTTAATAAATTCTTTCTTGCTTGTTTAATGTTGTCCAGTGCCATTTTTGCTTTGACAGACAGAAGGCCCAATATGGGAGGAACAGACATTTGACTTTGGTCTGTCTATGGGCAGCGTTATCTCGAGAAGTAAATAATGTCAGATTATCCCACTTTCAGAGATGCCAGGTTTGATTACTTGGGTAAGGTGTTGAACATTAGATGTGCCCATAAAAGTACATTTTTTCTTCTATCCCAAATAACCTTTGTGGTGATACTTTGAGGACACATAAATATCCTGTTCCCCAACAATCTTTCATCCAATGGTTTCGGATTCGCTAATCCTCCTGGTTTGAATCAATTATTACATTGGGTGAAAATGCTGGTTTTGTAATTGTGTTATTTCATCTACATTTATTATCTAACATCCTTTTATTAAAAAGAAACTTTTCTTCTCACTCCTGCTATCTCCCTCCCCTACTCTCTTATCTCATCACTATGAACTCATAAATTCAGTTTTCTCTTGTCAAGTATTATCATTGCTTATGATGTGTAACTTGTCCCAAGCCAGCTTTTGCAGTTTTCTTTTCAATGAACCCATTAGTCTTTGTGTACTTTTTTGCTTTCTGACACAAGATTGTTCAGGCTTACCTTGTAAATTCCCTGCTCTGGGCCTGGGAATAGCCATTTCTCTAAGAAGTGTGTTAATAGTAAATGGTATTTACAAATCCAGATCTAGGGGCCAACTGTACTCATTACTACTGACATGGATTTGCTTAAAGCCTTTCAGTAAACAGAGCTAGGAAGTGTGCATGTGGGTCCAAGTTACCTGTTAACCCACCTATCTATATGTGCATACATATATATGTATACATGTGTATATATACATACATATGTATATGAACTCATATTCATACCTCATTGAAATCAACCTTATATTATTTGATGTCATTTATGAAAGAAAAAGCCCTGTTTACCCAAAACATAAATATAATTTTTCATTTGCTTTATCCTAGTAAGACACACAAAACAGTCTCAGAATTATACCACCACCAAGAACATAGCTGTTAGAAAATATTTTGACTTTATATCTTATTTAGAGTGTTCAGTCAAAGCCCTGTATTCAAAAGTTACTTGACAATTCTTTTCTCTGTGAAATTATTATCAACTTAATGTGCAGTTGGGTTATTTTTCCCTGCTTGTATTCAAATTTAATGTTTGCCTTTTGTATTTTTGTCATATTTTTAAGCATTTGAAATATTTTAAAAAATTAAAACTCTATAAAAATGGTTTACTAAAAGAATCCTCATATTCATCCCTATACCCTCCACACCATCCCTCTACACCCTGTAAATATTTTCATTAATTTCTGGTTGATATATCCTGTTTCATTTTGTAAAATTAAGCAATCTCCCCTTCCTTCTAACATAATAGGTAGCCTATTATATACACTCCATTATATCTAGGATTCATAGAGAGCTTCCTTATTCTTCTTCTTTGGCTCCACTCTACTCCACCGTATGCAGTTCTATATTTAATTCAGTCACTCTCCTTTGAGTGATCATTTAGAGTGACTGCAATGTTCTGTTATTACAACTTATTCTTGAATGAAAACCTTGCACATCTGCTTTTATATTTGTGGAGATGTATGTGTCTGTGGGGCAAATTTCTAGAAGTATAATTTCTGGGTCAAAAGGTAATGCATATGTAATTTTGTTTGATATCATCAAATCCCTCCAGAGGGGTTGTTATCATGTTGCATTTCCACCAGAATGTACGAAAGTATCTGAATTTCCACAGCCTTGACAAACACGTGATCTAGATTTTGTACTTTCTACCAATCTGAGAGATGATAAATGTTCTCTCAATGAAATTTTAATTTACATTTTATTTTAAGTAATGTTGAAAATGTTTTCTTGTATTTAAGGGCTATTTTAAAATTTTATTTTTGTAAATTATTTGGTTTTTGTGTCCATTTACATATTTTGTGTTTTTTTCTTGACTATTAAGAATAATTTATTAAAGAATAGCCCTTTGACCATGATATAAGTCCCTGATTTTTCTTTGGTCTTTTGCTGTTGGGTGTCATGTTTTGCCATTTAAAAAAATACATATTTATTTTTATGTAGTTGAAATTATCTATCTTTTATTTGTTTTTTTTTAAGATTTTAGATTATAATTTGAAAGTTTCTTCATGCCCACATCAAGAGATAAATCGCCCATGTTTTCTTCCATTATTACATGGGTTCATTTTTTACACTTAGAGCTCCAATCGACCTGGAATTTGTTCTGGTGACTGGTATGAGATGTGAAGCTAATTTTTTTCCCCTAATGGCAATCTAGTTGTCCCATAACCATTTATTTCAAAAGTCCAAAGACTGTACTTTTGGGAATCATTTCTATATTTTGCTACAAGTCCCTATTTTCCAAACCAGAAGGAATCTGAGGGACAGGATTAGTTTTATGAGTGATGGATGAGCTAAGAATCAAAACAGGGCAATGGGACAACTCAGAGACTGGCAACCACAAGAAACCACCATCATAGGCTAAAGTATCAAAGAGAGAAGGAAAGGTTCCTGAAGCCCAAGGCCACCAACTAAATGCAGAAATAATGGCAGTCTGTACAGTGAGATCAAAAACCCTCCAGCAGCGGCACCTGCTGCCTAGGAATGGAGAGAAGTATAGAAATACCTCCTTTCTCCCTGCCTTCCAATCCTCCATCAGTGGTTCCCATTGGCCAAACTCAGATGAGGGCTGGCTAATGGGGAACCTGAGAATGTAACCTGCCAAGTTTAGCCCCATTGCAAAACAGAACAAACATGGGTTTGGGGGAAGGATTGTTCTTAGGGCAAAGGGCTGCCACAGCATACAGTAAAAATTCTAAGAAGAATTATTCATCTTTTCATTAAAATAAATTCTTAGAATATATCATGCAACTTATTAACACTCCAGTTCCAAGTTTCTGTAAGTAAATTTAAAAGGTATATATGGATTTAATTGACAGATTTAATACAATCTTATCAGTTCAAACATGAAAATAATATGAATCAGTGAGATTTTTATTATGTAGGTGTTTTAGATAAAGAACAATTGATGAAATCAAGAGTGTAGGAATGGCACTAGAAAATGTAAAAAATAAAATTATCCCTGCAGAAATAAGAAGCATTAAGAAACTTAAACAGAGGTCAAAAGGTAATAACTGAAAATAACTGAATAAAAAAGATTTAAATGGTATGCAATTAAACTAAATTTTAAAAAAGAAAAACTGTGAGCCATACACAATGAATGCAGGAATTTAGATACTCAAAGGAAGCAAAATTTTATTTTTATCCCTCATAATTTCTCTAGGTGCTGCACTTTAAAGTAATGTTTTTTAAAATATAAACTTTAGCCCTGGCTGGTATGGCTCAGTGGGCTGAACACCAGCCTGTGAACCAAAGGGTCACCAGTTCAATTCCCAGTGAGGGTACATGCCTGGATTGTGGACCAGGTTCCCAGTTGGGGGTGTGTGAGAGACAACCACACACTGATGTTTCTTTCACTCTCTTTTTCCCTCCATCTCCAGTAAATCCAACTTAACCAAATGCACTTGGATAACTGGTTCCAATGACTAATACATGCCCACTGAACCAGAGCATGAGGAGCATGAGTGACAAACAATAAATGCATTTAGGATGATGTGACTGACTGAAATTCTATTGGTATTAAATGTAACAAATGGTGCTGCCCTATTTAACCATGCAAAATCGTAACTGTTAGGGTTGTTTGTTTCATTACACAGAGTCCTTTCTTGGAAAGAAAGTTTTCTGCTAAGGATGAGGGACTATTGTCTTTCATCTGATTACATGGTTTCCACTGGTTACTTGGTTTGTTTTTATCTCACTCTGGCTTCCAGAGAACCTGGAGCCTGTGTACAGCCTGTGGATAGGACTCAGGGAAATATCTGCATGCTAGCTTAAATCAAAAAGTTTATGTCCCTATCCTTGTTATTGTCCTATTCTTTTTTATTTATTGAGATAACACTGGTTAATAACATTGTGTAAATTTCAGGTAGACAATATTGTAATTCAATATAATGTGTGCTCACCAAGCAAAGTCTTGGTTCCTTCCCTTACCATATATTTGACCCCCCTTTACCCAATTCGCCCTCTCCTCACCACCCTACCCCAGTGGTAACCACCATTCTTTTGTCTATATCTATAGACATTTTTGTTTTATACATTTTTGTTTTATATTTCACATAAGTGAAATCATAGCTTTGTCCTTTTCCATCTGACTTATCTCACTTAGCATCATACCCTCAATGACAATATTTAATCTTTTTAGAGCTGAGTAGTATTTCATTGTATGTGTATATAGCTGACATCTTACTTATTCACTTAGCCGTCATTGGACACTTAGATTGTTTCCACACCTTGGCTATTGTAAATAATGCTGCAATTAACACAGAATTACATACATCTCAGCAGATTCATGTTTCATACTCTTTGGATAAATACCCAGAAGAGGAATTGCTGGGCCATATTGTAGTTCTACCCTTAAATTGTTTTTAAGGAACCTCCATACTGTTTTCCATAGTGGCTGCACCAATTTCAATCCCACCAACAGTGCAGTAGGGTTCCCTTTTCTCCACATCCTCGCCAGCACTTGTTTGTTGATTTGTTAATGATGGCCATTCTAACAGGTGTAAAATGATATCTCAGTGTGGTTTTTATTTGCATTTCCCTAATAATTAGTGAGGTTGAGCACCTTTTCATATGCCCGTTGGCCATCTGCATGTACATTATTCTGTAACTAGAACCAGTGCAGGACATCAAACAAAAAAAGAAAATTACAGGCCAATATCTCTGATGAACATGGATGTAGAAATCCTAAGCAAAATACTGGCAAATTTAATACAGTAATATATTAAAAAAACCATACACCACAAAGAAGTGGGATTCATTCCAGGGATGCAACAAGGATGATTCAACATCTGCAAATCAATCAATGTGATACAGCACATTTGCAAAAAAAAGATAAAAATCATACGATCATCTCAATAGATGTAGAGAAAGCATTTGACAATATACGACATCAATTTATGATAAAAATTCTCAATAAAATGGGTACAGAAGGAAAGTACCTCAACATAATAAAGCCCACATGTTGCAAACACTCAACTAACATCACAGTGAAGAGTGAAAACCAAAGCATTTGCTCTAAGATCAGGAACAAGACAAGAATGCCCACTCTGATGACTTTTGTTCAACATAGTACTGGAAGCCCTGGTCAGAGAAATTAGTCAAGAAAAAGAAATAAAAGACATGCCAATTGGAAAGGAAGAGATAAGACTGTTTTGTATTTTGTATATCCCTGTAAGCCATCTGTTGCACGGTAAGTTCTCTAGAAACAGACCAGAGATAGGATCTGGGGTGCAATATGTTTATTTGTAACCCACATTGTTAAAAGAGAGAAAGAAGGAAGTAGGATTGGGGAGAGGGAAAATACAGGCTTGATCAAAGCTTTGCCAAACTGGCAAGGTACTATGCAGCGAGTCCTGTACTCACTGGTATACACCTCCACCCTAGATTAGTCACCAGACACAGGCTTCCCAGTAAGGATGTAAGCTCACACAAGGTGGGTCTCTCGAGCGGGGGTAGTTTCTAAAGGAGGTGAAATATGGATGCTGTCTGATGATTATAATACTCTAAGCTGGGCAGCAAGTTCTTCCTTGAGCGAACTTGGGTGGCACTTCCGCCTCTTTTTCTACATTGATCCCCTTCTGCCTAAGGTGTCTGGTATGTCTCCCTTCTTAAAAGAATCTTAGCAAGGTAGAAGTGGGTCTCAGAGTCCAAACTGATGTTTATTACCTTCTTCTTCTACTGTCCTTTAGAGATCCCATTAACCATCAGCTACCACCTCTGCCGGCCCAGCTGCTTACTTGTTAGTGTGATCCAGACCTTCAGCGTTGAGGACCTGAGCATGTGGTCACCATGCCCTTTGGCTGCTTGCACCAGCCCATTACAGTCACAGCTGTGCCAGGGAGTACTAAGCTGGGCCCAACTGGATCGCCTGAGTCCCACCCTTACTCCTCCCTGCCTCTACTGTACAGTAGTAGCCCTACATCCTCCAAATGACCAGTCAACCATCCTGCCAAGATCGTGACTCCTCTTTTTGTTTTTGATCCCTGTACATAAGGAGGCTGAAGTGTCCGAGTAACAACTGAAGCTCATACTGAAGGGACTCCTCTGTGTCCCCTTGAGAAAGTATACTCCTTTTGGGGAGCAGGCCCTCTAACTCAGCAAAACACAGAATTATTATGGGGAAAGGAAACACAATGACCCACAGTGAATCACTGAGAGGGATGTTGAGTGGGGTCACCCCTGGGCTCCTATATCCATGTATTCTTCTACATAAAGGTCACTGATTCTAGAGATGGCACCCCATCCACATGCAGTATTGCCTCTGAGCCTCCAACGACCTATCAGACCAGCAGTTTCTGAGTTCAACAGAATGATATATGACCAGAGAATCTTATGGTAATAGACCCACTCATGAACCTCCTATGCTATAAAGCAGGCCCCTTGGTCTGAGGTAATGTTACCTAGGAAATACTCCACAAACTCATCAAGAGTCGTGCTAGCCAAGACCATATGGACAGAAAACGCAAATCCATACCCAGAATACATGTCCATTTCTGAGAGACATGTGAGAATAAACTAACCCTTCCAGTACGAAATGAACCCAGTGTAGTCGACCTGACACCTAGAGGCTAGTTTCTCTTCTTGAGCAATACTGTTATATTAATACTGTTCTCTGTTGCTGGCATACTATATTTTTAGTGAGGACCATAGTAGATAAGCTTTAGAAACTGGGATTTGAGATTATAGGGCTGTACAAACCCTTTCTCTTTGCTGCCATCATTTACATGCCCATTGTGCCAGCCCTGAGGAGGCTGATGACAAAGGCTAGCTGCTGTCAGCTGGATATGTCACTCTGTCTACTTGGTGGTTTAATGTCACTTCCATGGTTGATGCTATGTGGTGGACATTAAGATGTGGTGCCAAGATCATCACAATTCATATCCACTCCCACATGTCCATCCAAATGCCTCTAACCCAGACTTTCTTGTCACCCATCTTCCATTCTTTATCCTTCCGACCAGCCAGCCAAGCCATTCATCACCACTCAAGAATTTGTATAGATTTAACCTTAGGTTAGTTCTCTTTCTATGCAGG
Source organism: Furipterus horrens (assembly GCF_987537825.1). Lineage (NCBI taxonomy): Eukaryota > Metazoa > Chordata > Mammalia > Chiroptera > Furipteridae > Furipterus > Furipterus horrens. Next base: position 77,074,870 of record NW_028327180.1, read on the forward strand.
AAGGATCACCAAGTCCACCAATCCTCTTTGCATTGAGAAGAGTTCCTTTATCTTTCATGTCCATCTCATCTGTTTACCACACTCAGCCTTCTTCCTCCTGCTTCACCTGCTATAATGACTTCTCCATACACCCACAGCTATGAGCGGAGGAAGGAACACTGGTGCCACTGTGGTGCATGCCATAGCAGGATCTGAGCTACCGGCTCATGCCCATGCAGCTGCATTGTGCTCTCTGGTCCCACTATGACTCAGTCCTAGATATACCACTTCTGTTCCTTAATGAACTGCTCATGGGCCCATATGACCTATGACTGATGGACTCGGTAAAACCCAGTTTATGATGAACAGTCCTGGGCACAGAATCACTTATGTTTCTCATGGTTCAATGGTCCATCTCTTCCAGGGCCCAATAGCATGCCAGAAGTTGTTTTTTAAAAGCTATATAAATCTCCACTATAAATGACCAGGCCATGCTCCAGAGCCTCAGAGACCCATATTATAATTCTCTCACTGGGATTTTAACAGAAACTACACATGATATCTTTTCCCACCAATGATAAACTCTAATACTCTCATATCTGCCAGACTATGGTCCAAAAGTGGGACTGCTTACACTACAACCTGGGCCTGCTGGAGAATCTTTTCTTGTTCTGGGATCCACATAAAAATGGCAATCTTTCATGCTTCCTGGAATACTGGCTGGAGCAGAATACTCATATGTAGAAGTTGCTGCCTCCAGAACCCAGATAAACCTACCAAGCATGATGCATCTTTCTTTGGGAAGAAGATCACAAGACAGTAATTTATCTTATACTTTTGAGGAGATGTACCAGCACACCTGATTCCTGGACATCTAAAAATTTTATAGATGCAGAAAACCCATAAATCTTTATAGGTTTCATCTTCTGCCTTCTGCAGTACATGTATCTTACCAGGACCTCCAGCATACCGATCGCTTCTTGCTCATCTGGCCTGGTCAACATAATATCATCAATGTAATGTTCTGTGGTATATTCAGGCAGTACAGATTTCTTTGTTCTGTATTATGACAGAGAACAGGACTATTAACATAAGCCTTTGAGCAAAACTTTAAATATATACTACTGTCTATTTGATATTATTGATATCTGATCCTTTTTCTATTATTTAAGATATAAAATACTCCCAAAACAATGGCAACACACGTTGGGCCTATTAATGTACCCCAAAAAAGATACATCTAGCACAGTGGCTATGATTGGGGCTACTAGTTGCCTGAGCTTGCACTACTCTACAGTTATCATGCTGGGATCACTGAACTCTCCAGGTGCCAGACTGACTAATTAAATAGAAGTATTATACCTAGAGGACTACCACCCCTTTATCCTTTAAATCCTGAAGAGTGCCATTAACCGCCACTATTTTCCTTCTCCAGGATGCCATATTGCTTTTTACTTTACCATCTTGTCTGTGTGGGGTGTGGGGGATAGTTTCAAGAAACTTCTACTTGGTTTTCCTTGCTGTGATAGTTCTTATCCCACATGACTAGGACCCAATGTAGAGGCTGCCTCAACTGCCAACTATACCAAAGTCATTTAAGACTCTGGGACCAGGGAAATGGTCATCAGGTGGGTTCATGGACTCACTGGACCTCCTGTAAGCTCAACCTTGACCAGAACTCCATTTATTACCTTGTCATTATATACCACCACTCTAACAAAGGGCCCATGGTAAGGTCTTGAGTCTATGGATATTAATGTCAACTCAGATCCTATGAACAACTTAACCCCAGTTATGGGCCTTGTGGGCAGTAGGGAAGGTGGTGCGGGTCCTGGGACAGGTACATGATACCTCATATATAATGCCTTCCAGTGCAAGATGGTGTCATGAGTGAGCCTTGTCTGTAGGTTCAGAGGGTTCAGGGGTATATTGTGAGTCAAAACCTTAACAGATATCCATGCAAATATCCTCATCCCATCAGAGTCCTAGACTTTCCCAACCAAGGTGCTGAACTTGGCATGACAAACCTATTTTGGTTGGACATTTAGTCACCTCAACTTTCTTAACCCACCTACTAGTTAGTAAGAGCTTCTTTGTATACAAACCAAGAGGTCCTCTGCTGTTTACACCTGGATTTTAATTTACTGTGACATACTCTCAGGTACTCATTATCTTTCTGTTGGGCATCAGTGGCAATTAACAAGAGCCATCCAATATCACTGTGATTCTCATTATTATTTCTCCTTAATTTTTAAGTGCATGATATATCACACCTGGTAAAATATTCTCATTCACCAGTAAAACATCCCAATTCAACACAAGTAAAAGTTTAGAAATTGGAGCTGTCTATATTCCACATGTGGCCAGTGACAAGGTCCACAATGCCAACTGGATGGTGGTGATCCAGCTTCTCTGGAAGCAGACACTGAAAGAGAGTTTGATGAGTAAGATATTTATCAGGAATCGACATTTATGAAAATAAAAGAGATAAAGTAGGATTGGGCAGAGGCAGAAATCAAACTATGATAATTTGGCCAACATGGCAGTGAGCTCTGGAATAAGTTTGGCTCATAAGAGTGTCCCTAAAATGGCCTATATACTCCCATCTTATTCAGTCACTGGATACAGGCTACCCAAGAAAAGGTGTGACCTCAGGTAAAGTGGCTCTTTGCAGCTGAGGCAGACCCTAAATAGTATGACAGTAGAGCCTATCAGCTGACCGCTATCCCTGTGCAAGTCCTTCCTTGAAAGGGGATCTCTGTGTATAAATAATTAGTTCATATTGACTTCCGGCCAAGATGGAGGCTTAGACGGACACGCTAGGTCTCCCTCTACAACTATAGTGGAATACAACTACTTCAAAACAAAGGATAACTAGAAATTCCAGAAAATAAAGCTACACGGAAGCCCAACATATGAAGTTATAAACCAGCGGTGCCATTTGGGCAGGTAAGAGTTAAAGAAGGCAAAGCTGCTTGCGGAGCGGCGGGGCGGGGCGGCGAAAAATCCTGGAGGCTTTCAAGCCCCTGGCGTGCGCGACTCCAATCAAGCCCCTGGCCTGCGCGACTCCTGCGCGACTCCTGCGCGACTCCGGCGCTGGGGAGCAGCCGCAGCATCGCCTTGAACAGTGAGGCCCAGGGGGGCGGGAGGACGGATCCCGGTCTCCTAGCTGAATAACTGTGTGAATCCATCTTGGACCCCCGCCCCCACAGAAAGCACCACAGGGCTGCGAAATAGGTCGCGCGCCTGCCGGTCGCTGATTTGTGACGCGTACGCAGGCACTGCCCCCTGCTCCCGACAGCCAGCCCAGGAAAACAAAACGCATCTGTCAAAATGAGGCAGGCAACTTTAGAAATACCGGTAACACAACTCACCAGACAGCAGATAGAGAACCTGACAGATGAACAGATAAGAAACCTGTCAGAGGCTCAGTTCTGGGCCATTGTTATCAGGTGGCTTACAGAATTCACAAAAGAGCAGGAAAAAGATATGAAAGAAGCGAAAAACTTTCATAACGAAAGGAACAAAACCACATATGAGACAGATGGTGAGGAATCCAGAGTCCATTTCAACAAACTGGAATATGGAGAAGAAACTAGCAGTCAACCAATGCAGCGAGAGGAAATGGCAAGCAACAATGAGAGGATCAGAAACCTCTGGGACAGCTATAAAAGGCCCAACATAAGAATCATTGGTTTGCCAGAGAATGAGGAAGATGAACTAGAACTTGAAAAATTGAGTGAAAATATAATAAAGGAGAACTTCCCAGACTTGGGGAAGGGAATAGACTTGCAGGTCCAAGAAGCAAGGAGAGTTCCCAAGAGACTGGACCCAGGGAGAACCACTCCAAGACACATTATAATCAAAATGTCAAAAATTAAAGATAAAGAGAGAATCTTAAAAGCAGCAAGAGAGAAGAAAAGAATTATGTACAAAGGGGTCCCAATTAGACTATCAGCTGACTTCTCAAGGGAAACCCTACAGACAAGAAGGAACTGGCAAGAAATATTCAAAGTAATGAAAATCCAAAACCTACAACCACGAATACTTTATCCAGCGAAATTGTCATTCAGAATAGAAGGACAGAGAAAGTGTTTCCAGGACAAAATAAAACTGAAAGAGTTCATTAGATCCAAACCACTGTTATATGAGAAGTTAAAGGGACTGGTTTAAAAAACAGAAGCTAGGGAGATGAAACAAAGGCAAACGAAACAGGCAACGAGAGTGGAAAAGGAACTGTGGGTAAGGGAAATATAGTGGGGGGAGGTCAACAGGGAGGGGGAGTGGGGAGAGGGAGGGAGATGATATAGGAATTGGAGATCATGGTAGGAGGGAATGGAATAGACGGAGAGAGGTTGGGAGGAACTGTAAGCACAACTAATGGACATAATCTAAAAGGGGGGGACAACTGGAGGGAGGGGGCCACCGGGTGGAGGGGAGCAGAGGGAAGGGAAAGTGGCACAAATGTAATATTTTAATCAATAAAACACATTAAATCTTAAAAAAAAAAAAAAAAATAATTAGTTCATATTAATTGCTGCTTGCTTTTTTAAATAAAATTTGAATAGGCTACTACCCAAATATGGCTGATATAAATCTTATAAAACTATAACCATTGAGATCCACAAAGCCACAGCCCAAACTAGAAGATCAATAATTTTCCATTAAACAAATAAAAAATGAATAGGATTAAATTAGCATTATTCTTATCATCACTTTGAAACATAGTGCCATTCCTAGTCACTCTGTACCTGTTGTGACTAAAGACACAATTTGTCATGACTAGAGCACATGATTTTTACCAGATCTTGGGCTCACTCTGGAGAAGTTTTGCAGTGATAATGTCATCAACCAAAATGAGAGCAATTCACTTCTCTTTTTGAATATGAGCTTAACACAGTAGATTCTGGACATTTCAAGCAGTAGTTTTCCTATGGAATGGATTTGGATCACTTTCTTAAATCAAAGACGGAAGAAGTCTGGTTAGTCTATTGCAGTTTCTATCTAGAAGAAACAGCTGGGTCTTTCCAGTAAGCAAACAAAGCAGCACGGAATGGGAAAAGAGAATGAGCATCCCAAAGGATTCAGTCATTTGAAACACTTTCATACTCATACTTGCAGTTTCTATAACAACTTGGTCTTCCAATAGGCAACAGCAATATGTTCCTCAAAGTCTTATTTGTGAATCACCTGCATCAGAATAATCAGAAGTTCTTGGGGGAAAAATGCAAATTCTCTATGGAGGGAGCAGCAGAAATAAGTATTTTTATAGTTTTAACAGGCTGGTTAGGGGACGATGGAGCACACAAAGTCTAAGAACCACAGATCAGTTGTATGCTCACTGTTCAGTTACAGAGTAAGCTGTTAAGCAATTATGAAAACTGACATATGCTGAGCTCTGACTACGTGCCAGGCACTGCTGCAAGAACTTTATGTGAGTTGTCTCATTATTCCTTACTATAACTCTACCAGTGACAAACTACTACAACTCTCATTTTACAGGTGAAGGGCACACTTGGATAATGGAATATTTGGCATTAAATCACAAGAAGATTGACTAGAAGTGGTATGCACTCTACTATGAGCCTAGCAGATAGCAAAGCTCAAAACCTTACACATGAACTTTAGACATTTTCTAGTCCAAGAGCTAACAGTTTTCTGAACATTAACTGTTGATAGTAAGGACCTAATTACCTCTGTGTCTTACATATTAAAAATACTTTTATGTGTGTGTAACATTTTTCAGATTACATGTATTTACCCAACCATCATGTATGACATCCCCCTAGAAGCGACAAAGTTCTCAAATAATGTAGACACTGAATGCTGGAACCTTCACTAAACATCACCTTATCCTACTGCTGTTGAAGAGCTGTCTGGCCTGATACTGACCTGTCTTCAGTTGATATGCCTATAAAATAATTTGCTCACTTCCTCCATATATTTAACTGTACCATCATTGACACACTTTTTCTAAAAATATAGTTTGTTTTTTAATGAGCTTATCATGAGTGGAAACAAGAACATAGTTCATGTCAAAACTTCATGAAAATATTCTCTTGGTTATTACTAAAAATAGAATAACACTTTATTTCATTGTTACAACTAAAAACTACAACACAGTATTTCTAAGAAAGCATTTTATAATTAAGAGCATCTTTTCTATACTACTTCACTAATCATGATGATGAGAATGCCAACCAAAAGGATATTATCAGTGCCATAGCTAATCTTCTAACTTTATGGTTGTGTAAGACACTTGTTGAATTCATGTACTTTGTTCTACACTTCACTGTAATACTCGTTGGCAGCCGTCCGTCTCGAGAAACGATGGTGTAGCTTCTTAAGAGTCTATCTGCACCGCCGAGAATGGCTGTGCAGTCCAACTCGGGAGTGACACGGTATCTGTCTCCTCCCGTGTTGAATCGACATCTTGCGATGACGCTGGAGTGTCCTCTCCAGTGAAGCTGAAGCTACAGAGCCTGGGCAGGGTGATATGGAGGGTCTGCTGTTGCCCATGCAGCAGACCCCCCCTCTCTTCGCAGCTGAAGGGTCCAAGGGAAAGACGGAGTCAATACAGCTTGGCTTCAGGTGCGCCGCAGGAGTTACCGGTGTTGACTACAACGTCTAACCGCCTTAGGGACTCCGGCTCCGGATTTTCTGTCGGGGTTTACTCCCTTAGCCTTTCCCCTGAAGAGGTATGCCGCAAGGCAGCGGAGGTTTTTTGGAGTCAGAGTTTTCCTTCTCTGATGTGCCCTGACTGGAAGATCGAACCAGCGACACTTAGCTCGCAGGCCGACGCTCAATCCACTGAGCCAAACCAGCCAGGGCCTGTAATACTAAATAGTTCTTAATTAACATTTTTCAAGTAAGTTAAATGTATTTGTTGCTGATTATAAATTTTTTCATTTCCTTGTCCTTTAAGACTGTAAATTTTTTAAGAAAAAGTGTTAATTTTAAGTAAATTTCTTTTTGAAGTCATTTTATCCAATAAAACACAATCATTAACATTGAAAAGCTTGTGTAGAGCCTTATAGAAATAAAATTAGTTTGCTGTCAAGCTTCTTAGACAGTTTTAACTAGAGAATTACTTTAACATCTCTTGAGAAAGGAGGAGAAGAAGAACACTCAAATTTGTTATGCATCCCTTAAATGGGTGTTTTGTATATGTTATTTCAATTAATTATCAACACAAATTTGGAAAAAGGCATCATTACCCACCATTTACATAGGAGAAGATGAGATTTAATGAGGTTAAGTATTATGCCAAAGGTCACACAGTTAAGTGAATCAAAATTCCAGGGTCTTTCCTCACACACCAGACTGTTTCCAGAGAAAATGCTAGTAGCATATTAATGAGACATGTAATCTGACTTGCATATAAATCTAGACTGGCATTGTACAATATACATTATAAGCCGACTTTTTAATCCTAAATATTGTATTTGCATAGAGACAGTCTTCACAGACTGTCCATTATTAAAACATGAGTTGATTTCAAAGAATAAGCACTTTGATTTACTGTTCAGTGACCCAGGTAGATCCTGGAAGTAATCCTGGTTTCTCTCACACAGGCAACACAGGGTGGGGCAAAAGCAGATTTATGGTTGTTCATGGAATAATACAATAATTAAATAATAATACAAGAATAAACTGTGTTTCATGTACTCACAACTGTAAACCTGCATTTGCCCACCTTGTATTTTAATTGAGGAGGCTTCGCTCCGATAAGGCCATCACAATGCCTTAGTGTTTAAGAATAGTAGACCATTTGTTGGTTTTTAAGTGTATTTTCTTTTTTTTTCCCCTCCCAAATATTCATAGCAGCATTATTTACAATAGCCAAGTGCTGGAAACAGCCTAAGTGTCCATCAGTAAATGAATGGATCAAAAGACTGTAGTACATTTACATAATGGAATACTACGTAGCAGAAAGAAAGAAGGAATACCATATGATCTCACATATAAGTAGACCATTTGTTAACACAGCAACTGGTGAGAGTGAGGACTGTGGAGGAAAGGGGGTTTTACTTTAGGAATTCCCTTTCAAAAAATGAAAAGTTACAGAAGAAAACTAACCCTGTTCAAGTCTTATTACTAACATCAGACTTGAGCTACATCATTGACCTCTTCCAGACTAGACAATGCAAATAGATATGCAACAAAAGATAAAGTTATAAAATGCATCATTCACAGAAGACAAGGTGGGGTGTGACCTTAAAGTCTATTAAAGGAAAACTACCGCTGTTATTCTTTAGGTCCCTCTGGTTTTAGTTTTTTTAACTCCCTCTATCTGTAAATTCACATGCAGACACAACAGGTGAAAAACCAGTTCCTCATTTTCATTTATTTGAAAAGATGAATACTTTGCCTAAGGAGCCAGAACCTGCTGCCTTATATAACTGATATGTGTGTGTGCATGTGTGTGTTTGTATTATATGCACTGTTCTGGGGTGTGAGAGGGGGCAGGTAGAAATCCTGAGGAGCTAGGCAGAGTTGCTACCTCCCTTACAAAGCTACGGTCTGGGAGAAGGGGTGGGGACTATACCAACCCATCACCGCATCGCATGCCATTCTCACACACGGATCCTTCTCCGTCACGTTCCCTGGAAAATTTCCCCCAGATTCGGAAGAAAAAAAATAGTAAGGCAGTAAGGCGGGTCTGCTTCTGAAGGCGAGTTTTTATCGCTACAGCACAAAGGACAGAAAAGCGCGCTTCCACATCCTCCTAACTCCGCTCCCTGGACCAGCTCTACACTTCAGCACCACGGAGAGCGGCACCTCCTCGGCTACCACCCATGGGGAGTCACATTCCTGTGACCCAACACCGGATTCCGGTCATCTAGAGGAGGGATAAGCCTGCACATATCACCCTCAATGTAAGCAGCTATGATGATTCTTTCATACTGATTTTTCCAGTAGAGGTTGTTTCTCGCTGAAATGTAGAATTAAACTTTTATTTATTAGCCCTCTCCCTCTTGTGCATTGCTTAGATTTTTAGATGTAAATCTGGATCTGAAATCTTTATTTGTTGGGTTGGTAGAGAAATTTTTACTTCTCATTGAAAGTCTAAGTTTGCAAAGCCATTTAGAAATAGACAACTCATCTTGGTAGCCCCATCCTTTTGTGTTGGAGTGTAGTTAAATGGAGAAGAGAGTACTGCGTTGTCTCTTCTCTCCTGCTTCACTACAGGCAGCTTCTTAATTTGATTTTGTGTACGTGTGTGTGGTTGCATTTATCTTAATATCAATATGAGGGCAGGATAAGGAAGAAGGCTATATTCTAATCGGTAGGCACCATTAAAGAACAGGTAAGAAGAAAAAGATTGTTCTTTTTCTTTCCTTTTCTTTGTTGTAAATATGTCCTTTATCGACATCCATTTCAACATAATGAATATGGTCTTAATAAAAGATCTAATCTGGGTAGGGTTTTGACACGAGCTTTGAAACTCTGGAACACAGAATCTCCCTCTTTAAGTTTGAATTTGTAAATTCACTGAAGTATGATTGAGTAGATATAACCAAGACTCTCCTGCCATTAATTGGAATTTAAAGGCTTAACAGATTCAGGGTAGATTTGAAAGAGGCAATAATGATTGACCCTGTCTGGTGGCACTCCATGAATTTTTGCCTCAGAATGCCACCTGCTGGTGGGTCCTATCTTTGAAGCACTGAGCACACATCAGATTTATGAATGAATTGACATTAAATTCAGAATATTCATTAAAGATATGATTCAAACCCACTCTTGAAGAACTTTTAAACAATGGCACTGTTCAATTACTTAATAACTTAAAAGGTTCTATGTCACAATTATAATTTTATAAAAATTTATTTCTAAAAACACTTGCTCCTGAGCTTAGGGGCATGTAGACTAGCTAACTCCTTTAGGCAGCAATTAACCCAGAAAAAATCAGAACTATGTGGAGCATCATTGAGACTAACTGCAGATACATGTGGTATCCTGTATGAGGGCTGCCAGGATCTCTTGCTTAGGAAAAGCAATCAACATTTCTTCCCAGATAAATGTTCAGCATGTTACTTTTTTTCAGTATTGTCATTTAAGAGCCTCTCTTACTTTTTTGGTTAGCAGATGTTCATTTCAGACTCTTCTGTAACAGAGTCTGAAATAATCAAAACAATCAAAAGGTTACACATATCTATTTTATTACCAGACAATTCCTGAGGGAATAAAACATAACTATTAGAACTTGTTTCAGCTCCATCTGGAGCTACACACAATGAGATATAAACATCCAGTTTCATAACTCCCCAGTTCCAAACAGACCTATGAGGATTTACAAAGAAAGAAGAAATAAAAGAAGTACATGCAACATACTAGTTATACTTGGATGTCTTACACATAAGGTACTTTGAAAATACTGAAAATAACCTCTTCTGTAAATGTTTACAGAAATTATAACTCGTTGAAAAAACAAATTGCTAATAAAATCACTTAACATTCTAGAACACTAGATAATGTTTTCAATCCAAAAATGCAATGGAAAAAAAATTCCAAGTTAGCAGAATTGATTGGAAAGTATAACTCAATATAATTATATTGTAATGAGAAGCAGAAAGATATACTTACTCTTCCTGTTTCCTGCGGAGCTCTCTAGTAAGGTATATGAACTCTTGTGTATTCATGGTTTAAATAGGCAAATATCTTTTTCTTTTATTCAAAATACATGTGTGTACAAGCAAATTATTTTCTCTAGCTTAGATGGCAACTTAAATGCTTTAGGTCTGCAATTGTTATAATTGCAGTAAATTAATATATTTAATATTACCCACTGTCACCAGAGCACTTACTAGACACTATAACTTATATGCACTATCTTACTTGAACTTCAACAGAATAAGAAAGATGATCTTAGGAATAAGTTGGATGCCTCTGAAAATACATAAAAAAAATTTAGGAGTATTGTGCAAAAGTGGGAATGCCTCAGTTTTCTGCCCCTGTCATTCAAGGGATTTAATACACCCTCTGATATTAGGTGTCTCATCTAGCAACTTATGGGCCATTATTCATAGTGGAGTTAATTAGAAACTAATTTTGCATTGAAACTCAGTTACAAATAGGAAATAGCAATTAAAGGATCATATATGACTCTTGTATTTGTTAGAAGGAAGCCACTTGTAAACATTAACACCCATGTTTTACTGGTCTTCTCTAATGACCAATCGAAAGTCAAGTATTTAGAATGTATTACGTTATTTGACTATGCACTATAGATAAGGCCTCAAGGTTACTAGATACCAGGTACAGATACCATATAAGCAATTTGAATGCCCTTGTCCTTGAGGATTCTGCACTCTAATGGAAAATTTTACAATCTAAATAAATTTAGAAAAAAATGCAGGAGGAAGATGGATGGTAGCAGTATACCAGCCAGAACCATGGGCTCTGAAATCAGATAGGTTGGACTCCTAATGGCGCATCTACCATTCACAAGCTGTGTAGCATTGGCAATGTGGTTCACTTATCTGAGCCTCATTTCATTATCTATTAAATAGGAATAATAATAGCACCTATGTCATTTAATTTATGAGAACTTAAAATGATAAAGCATGTAAAGTACCCGGCATGGTGCCCACAATGTGGTTTGGTGTGTCATAAATGCTCATTGTTATGATTGGTCAGTGAGGAAATTAGCTAAGCTTATCATATGACTTGTCTGAATTTAAAATAATAATTCATACAAAGCATTTAGCACAGTGTCTGGCAAATAGCAAGCATGTAATATATGTTGACTATCACTATTGTATAGTCATTAAGAAAAATAACCTGAAAAATAGCAGTGTAGAGTAAAATGCTAGCCAATTTGTAATCATTCACTTAAGTGTATTCATATGTAAGGTTTTGATCATTATTGTCATGGACATTTGTGTAAGGCTTTCTAGTATTCGGGGAGCTTGATATACATTATTTTATCCTCACTCTGGTCCAGAAGCACATGGAGCATAGATTTTATGATTCTCTTTACACTGGTAAGAGAGTGGAGGTTTAGGAGAAGATTTCAAATCACCTAACCATTTCATTACTGTTGCCCTGGACTAAAATTCAGTGTGTACACTTGCACAGACCAAAGCTGGGTTATTCTGGGTGACTGACCTAACTCTTGGATTTTGTTTGCTTCCCTGTTCAGTTGTGGAATGTTACAGACTGAATTGGTCTCAAGGCTTGAAGAATTTCCACAGAGACCTATGGTGCATGTACCAATTTTTTTAAAAAGACAACAGATATCTCTAAAAGGACATTTTGATGAAGTGGCTTTTCTTCATCAATAATTAACAACAATCCCTGTCTCTAAAAGGCTTTATGGTCATGCTCATTTGCAGCTGGACTTAGGATGCAGAATTCATACTTTTCATGAACCACTGATATCTGGCTTCCTTCAGACTGGCTGATGCATCTGTAAGAGCATCTTGATTAAAACAGCAACCAAAGGATTAAGAGGAAGTTTAATCAGTCCCTCCTCTCCAATACAGTTTTGTTTCTACTGGAATCCTGCTTCTCAATGACATCAAATGTCAATGTATGCATTAATAAAAAATAAAAAACACTATCTTAATTGAGGTGTTCGATGAGTTTGATCACTCATTATCTCAATAATATAGGCAAGTAAAAAGACATTTACATTTAAAGTTCATTTTTAAGAAAAATATTAAAGTATAGGCTATCAAGTGCTAATTACACTTCAGGAGAATCATTTTGCTCCTTACTGGCCCTAAAACTGTGAAAAATTCCCCAGAATCTAGCAGAGAAACACATGTGATTCATGAATGTGAGCGTTAGCCACAAGCTATTATGGACAAAACGTCTTCCTCTTTCTGACATATCTTTTGTGGATTCTTTTCAACCCATGTGGAATATATGGTTCAAGCCTGACTAAAGTCAGAATTAAATGGCTAGGATATGGAGGCCTGATACAGTCTTACGTGTATAAATGTTTAAATGGGGAAAATAGGGAAAGGTTGGTAAAAGGGTGCAAACTTTCAGCTATAAGGTCTAAATATCTCATGTAAAACTTGGTGACTATGGGCGATAGCACTGTTTTGCCATTGAAATTTGCTAATACAGTAAAAATTAAATGTTCTCTCTCATATGTATTCAATCATACATACATGGTGATGAATGTGTTAATTAACTAGATGGTGGGATTGCTTTCATGATGTATGCATATATTAAATCACCACAATTTATGTTTTAAATATTTTACTGTTGTATCTTACTCATCAGTTATACCTTAATAAAGCTGAAAAATGTTTTAAAAACATCATTAGAGGGACACCAGGGTGATAGGCCTCCATAATATCTGGATCAATTCACGTGGCTCCAAGTCTGTTGTGAACCTGCTTATGCTGGAAGCAAGCTCATGGAGCAGCATGTCCCATTATATACTTGTATGCATGCACGGCTTGAAGGCCCATACAGTTTCATCAATACCAAATTCTGAGAGGAAAGGAACAGAACTGACAGTGCTGTGAACATCCAAATGTATGTCAAAGCTGAGGTTTTAAAGGCTGGGAAAAAGAGGCTTATTTACTAGGCCTGGGTGTCTGTTTTCAAGGTCATTTGAAAAAATGCATGTCAGCTGATGAGAACATTTTCACTCTGACAAATGCTTGCTGTTCATATATTTTTTCCTTTGATAAGACATAATTATTATAGAAACATCAAGATATATACAATGCTCTATTCTTGTGCAGAAATCACTTGTCCTAAGGTTTAGTCTTTTCACTTCATCTATCTCAGATTCTTCACCTAAAAAGTGAGAATGCTAATACTTTGCTTTTTGTTTGTTGGTTGGTTTAATGAAAGAAATTAACAAATAATGCTTTAACATGCTTTAAATTTTTAGGTTGTAGCATCTATGAAATTCATGTGGACTCTGAATTTAGATTGGGTACTTATGTGTTCCTTGTGAAATGTTTCTCTACTCTGACTTGGTTCAGTAGTTATTATATTTCCTTTGAATTAATCTCCCCCTGGCTTGTTGCTGTGTAATAGTTGTATACCCTTGACCTTGGAGTCTGACCTGTTCTCCCTTTTAAGCAGACCTCTAAAGGAAAAGTAATGTGGAATCAAGCTCAAGTTCCTTCTAAGACAGCTGCCATTCCATCTCTGACACACTGCTCAGATGCACTTGAGTGGAAATTGCCTTTTCTTGAGTAGAGCTGTGATGTGTAAATCCAGAAAGGTGCTCCTGAGAGAGGTAGAAGCATAATCATAGGACAGACTGAGTCATTCTATGAGAAGGATTATTAGTCTTTTGTGGGCTCAAGCCCCACCTGAGTTTGTGTATCCCAATGATAGACCTTGAAACTGAATTTATAACATCCTCTGAAACAAGGCCTATTGGGAATTAAAATGAGGTGAATGCTTAACTTCCAACTCCATCACCTCCTCTTCTTTTGAGAAACCTGTAATAACGAAGGCCTGCACCCAAGCTGTGAGCCCCTCCTCTGTTGGGCTCCCAGCCTATGGTCTGCTTTGGCCTCCCTCCCTGGGATGATGCAGTTGATGAGTAATGGGCTCAGAAGGAGCTCATCAACTTGAATCCTAAGAATCTTTTCCCCAACAATCTTCTATCCAAGTGCACTTTAGAAAAGTGGATGGAGTTCAGATGTTCTTCCTAAAGAAGCACAGAATTCTCTATTAGGATTTATCACCCAGAGTTGCCTTTTGATAGAGTTGCCCAGAATTATTTCTTTTACTTTATGCAGCGAAAGAAGCGGCTCCACTGAATAGTTCAGCAGTTTCTCCCAAGAAGTGTGATTCAGGCCCAGGCAGAATGAGAGTACAAACTCTGACCTCCAAGTCTGTGCTTTATACCTGATAAGGCCCCCTGGAGGAGCTAAAACCAAAAGGATCTGAGCAGATCAAATGGTAAAATGAGCAGAAAAATAATAAAGCCCAAATTTTTTAAATATTACAAGACTAAGTGACAGTGCTACTTTTTTAAAAATTCTTAAACCACTAGGTTTAATTTAAAATCCATCCTCTGTGATCTTATTTTTTACAAATGGCTTAATGCATAGAGATATGACCAACAGCAGACAGTTAGGAACATGAAAAATCATTCAAAACAAATCCCCAAGTACTTACATTTAGCTTTTAGGACAGATACGCTCTTATTGAAACATATGCCATTCTAGAATTACCTGAATAATATGAGTGGAGGTAGACCAGAAAATGAGAATGGAAAATACGGGTAGGGCCAACTGGAGAATCAGAAAAGTTTGAAATGTTCAAGTTCATAGAGAGTTGGGAAACATCTGGTCCAGACTCTCTATTTCATAGTTAAAGCATCTTGAGCTGGGGACCTGCTCAAGATCCAAAGGCTAGCTGGAGATGAGGTATCTGGTTCAAGCTTTAAGTATACCGTAGCTGTTATTCGCTCTAGTCTGCCACTTTAAAACCCTGGCAAACTAAGCATTAGGTACCTTGTCCAAAGTCACAAGGCTGGCAAAAGTGCAGTCAGGATTCTTACTCTAGACCTTCTGCCCTCCAAAGCCCATCTCTCAGCCCCACCTGTCCCAGGATCTTCATCTGAAAGACAATAATACTACCTACCTCATAGGGTTAATATAAGAATTACACAAGCAATACATGTGAAGTATATTAACATCTTAATATAGCTCCTGGCATATAATAGGTGCTTAATAGCTGTTAACTGCTATTATTAGCAGTATTAGTATTAACCTCTACACTAGGCCGTAATGAGAAAGAATATGTTAGAAATGAACCTAGCATATAAATTGCCCTATCCTCCATCCATATAAAAACCCAGGTTCGATCCTAAGAAGTTACAGCTAAGTGTTTTCAGGAGGGCTGCTGTGTGGCCATGAATGAGTGGAATGATTCTCCCTGCCACAGCCTGCCTACCTGCCCTTTAGTACATGGTCAGGTTTCAACAGGACCAGAAAGCAAGCACAGTCCCCACACAGGACAGCACTGAATGTAGACGCGCAAGTGTGTGGCCAGCTTGCATGCTGCTGCAGTTTTGTCACTGGGAACAACGCAACTGAAGCAAAGGCAGCAGTATCCACCACGGTGGCCACCTCTATGGCACAGCCCTGGGAGAACTGGGCTGACCAACAGGCAGGAGGTGACAGAATAAATCAACATTGACTGAGTACTTTTTACATGCATGCTACCTCATTTACTCCTCTTATGGACCCTATATGGCACACAAAAAATCACTCACATTGGGCAACTAAAAATGCAGAGAGGCATTTACTAAAAGCTCAAAAGTTAAGTGATATGCTTAACTTTGCACAAATGGAAATAAAACTGACAGCCCTTGGCCTGTCAGCCACATCGGTACCCAACACCTGCCACCTCTATCTCCCATGACACTCCACCTGAACCAACACTTCAACTCTGCTACCACTCCTCCCCACCAGTGGTGGAGATGCTGGCTAACTAATTCAATACTTCCACTTGAGTAAGAATAGCTCAGATTATCCAATTTGTCTTAATCTCAATGATCAGACAATAATTTCTAATAAGATTTCAAAATTTCTCCTAAGTTCCAATCATGACATTCTCTTTTATCTCAACAATGTTTGTTTGCTCTGCCCCAGGGGAACCCACAGGCCCATGGGGGAATAACTGAGCATCTTTGCCTTGTCGCCCCACAGGCTGGGAAGCAGCACCTTCAAAAACATGCAGCGCCGGCACACGACACTGAGAGAGAAGGGCCGCCGCCAGGCCATCCGGGGTCCGGCCTACATGTTCAATGAGAAGGGCACCAGCCTGACACCTGAGGAGGAGCGCTTCCTGGACTCAGCCGAGTATGGCAACATCCCAGTGGTCAGGAAAATGCTGGAGGAGTCCAAGACCCTCAACTTCAACTGCGTGGACTACATGGGGCAGAACGCACTGCAGTTGGCCGTGGGCAACGAGCACCTGGAGGTCACAGAGCTGCTGCTCAAGAAGGAGAACCTGGCGCGGGTGGGGGACGCACTGCTGCTGGCCATCAGCAAGGGCTACGTGCGCATTGTGGAGGCCATCCTCAGCCACCCGGCCTTCGCACAGGGCCAGCGCCTGACGCTCAGCCCACTGGAGCAGGAGCTGCGTGACGACGACTTCTATGCCTATGACGAGGACGGCACGCGCTTCTCCCACGATATCACGCCCATCATCCTGGCAGCCCACTGCCAGGAGTATGAAATCGTGCACATCCTCCTGCTCAAGGGCGCCCGCATCGAGCGGCCCCATGACTACTTCTGCAAGTGCAACGAGTGCACCGAGAAACAGCGGAAGGACTCCTTCAGCCACTCGCGCTCCCGCATGAATGCCTACAAGGGACTGGCAAGTGCCGCCTACTTGTCCCTGTCCAGTGAAGATCCTGTCCTCACCGCACTGGAGCTAAGCAATGAGTTAGCCAGACTGGCCAACATCGAGACTGAATTCAAGGTAATTCACCACTCACCACCCTGCAGGCAGCTTGCACAGTGGGCTCTTCCAGGTGTGTCCAGTAGTCAAACAGGCTGTCTTCCAGTGTAACACAGGGTGAAGGTCTTGGGGTCTTGTCTTTTGGGCTCATAGAGAGGAAGGGTACTTCCTCCACTTGTGTCAGATATGGACCTGAAAAAGAAAAGCAGCACATTAGGTGAAATATTTGAAAACACAAAAACGTGGTGAAGAGATGTCTCGCACAAATCCATGCAGTAAAAGGCAAGAGGCATGCAGGCAGGATTACATTGTGATTCTGATGTACCTGCCGCAGCTCTACCCTCAGGGAGCTCATGGGTATCTACAAATCCTGCGGTGGCTTCCCAGTCCAGGTCTTGGTCTTGTTGTCTCACTTGTTTGGTTCACGTCTCTAGCCCATCCTGGACTGTGTTGATCCTAGATACAGTCTCATATCTAATGCTAATAAGACTTGGCTGCAGCCTCTCTCAAGTCAGCAAGCCATTGTGATTGTCCTATCAAGTGGGCTAAAAAGAAGGTACATGAAAATGAAAATAAAACTGTAGAGTTGGTCTTGTCATCCCAGTAGCTGGGCATGGGAAAAAGCCCTGTAATTCAGTCACCCTGATAATACCTGGACCTATCAGGCTAGCCCAGGGGATGGAGACCCATCTCCAAAGTCCATTATTCAACGGCAGGCCTGTGTTTTTCCCGTCAACTGACACCCCCTCTGAAAGAGAACACTGGAACCTAATTCCTTTGACAGTGTTCAATAATAATTAAGAGCAAACATTTAGTGAGTATTTACTGTGTGCCGAAGACTAACTACCTTAATACGATGTTGTTTAATCCCCTCAACAACTATTGATATGGAGACCATTTTTATCCTCATTTTATATGAAAACACAGAGATAGATATTATACAGCCAGTTAGTAGCAAAGCCATCATCCTAATCTAAGCACCAGGACATCAGAACCAGCTCCTAGCCATTATGGGAACTGCAAGTCAGAGGCCTTTTTCATGCACTGGGCTTCTCAGAGTCTCATTTGTCCTTATCTGAATGATAAAAGAATTCACCACTGCAGAAGGTGTGGCTGAAGAGTAGAAACTACAACTGGGCTAGTAATTTCTCAGCCTGCCTTTCAATCAGATCTTACAATGCTAATGGTGCATATTAAAAGGGGATCACAGGCAGGGCTGACACAGAGTTGGGAAGAGATGTCACCCGCAGGAGAAAAGCTCAGTGTCCAAACAAGGCATCAGTGCAAGAGCTGCCCCTGCATGGGACACAATTAGGTGGCTGAGGATGGGTACCTAGTCACAGCAAGGGAAGCCCCGTGCACCACATCACTCAGGGAGACCTCAGAGAAGGAAACAGAACTGTGCTGGGACTTGCAGGGCAGGAGAAACTGGGTCAGTGGGAGGAGAGGTGGGCACTCGGAGGAAGCAGGTGAAGGTGATGTGCAGTATGGCCCCCAGCAGGCAAGGGGCTGCTGAGAAGCTCAGTGTGGCTAGACTCTCTGGTGAGGCACACAGTAGGAGCACTGAAGAGGTGAGCTGGAGGCAGACATCAGAGGGCCCTGTGTGTCAGACTGGGCGCCTGGGATGCTATCCTGTAGCAAGTGGAGAGCCTCGGAAAGTTTGTGATTAGGGGACTAGAATGATGAAAGCTGGAGTTTGGGGAATTTGCTCTACTGGTAGGTAAGATGAGTTACAGGATTTAGAGTGTGAGGCACTGTGACTAACGAGGGGCACAACGTAGCTTGCATGGACACCCAACAGCCAGGCACAGAAAAACCAGGCCTACAGGAAGCTTCAAGGCACCAAAAGCTGTAAACAGAGAAAGAATATTCTTACCAATTTTATTCCAGCTGTGTCCCCATCTTGGACCCATCTAATGAATTGGAGACACTTCCCAAAATCCTGTCTTGTTCATGGCCTCATCGAAAAAAATCGGTGGAAGCAGATATAAAGGTTACCCAAAGAAGCTCACGAGAAATGTAGCTATTGACTCTTGTTTCCTTCTTGCTACCCGGTGAACTCCACCTCCCAGCAATAAGACCAATGGTATCCCAAGGAAACCTGGTGGAATTTTGCTGTACCCTGGGCTTCATACTGAATCTACATATAGATTATGAAAAAAACAAAAAGGCTAATTTAGATCTTTCTGGCCAAGAATAAAACAATTCAAGGGAACAATCTCTTTTGAATCAGATTATCCGGATAATGGCATGATTCTCTACTTATCTGAAATCTGGGAGCATGCCAGCCTTACTACATAAAATGATGCTAGACTAACATTTAGAATTACATTTAGGCTGTTTCCTTTTACTAAAACCCAAAGTCTGGCATATTTTAGTATATATAATATCTAAAATTGGAAATTTTGCTAAAATCATTTAATATGTTATTTTAATTTAAAAATAAATTATAGAATTATGGACAATTAAGAACACTACTAACATGATGACAAATACTTTCTATACTGCAATAATTTAAGCAGATGAGAGTTCACATAAATATGCATTCACTGGCCATTAACATCTCCCTAGTTACTTTCATTTGAAATGTCTTTCAATTGTCAGCAAAGAGTGCCTTATAAATTAACACAAGGGTTCCTTTAGAACTTTACTACTTATTCAAATATCTTTGCATGTGCATCCCTGACATTACAAATCTTCTCAGAGAAGAGAGCAGCTTAGCAAGAATGAAGTCAAATTGTAATAAAAGAATAAAGAGTAAATGCATGTGTTCTGAAATGCACTCTTTAGGAGTCTGTTCTGCTTTAAAGGAACTACAAACTACTGATGGCACCGTGTTACAGGGATGACCCAGTGCCACCAACTGTATAAAAAAGCTATCAGGTTCTCAATGAAGATGTCCTGTGTCATCCCCCAGGTGCTCTAAAACACTCATTCTGTGAGTGACTCTTCCTGACAAACATTATGCATGAAAACCTGGAGTCAGTTGCTGAGGCTCTTGTTTTTAGTCAGTTTAATTTACCACCAGAATAGTCTAGTCATTAGCAAGAAGTAGAGCTAAAGTCAAGGTCTCCAGTCAATTGTGGCAAGAGTGGGATGCCTGCTGGAAAACCAGCTCTGTCCAAGGATTTTCTTATATCTCTTATCTTCCTGGGTTTAGAAAAATATTAAAGCTCATCATGGCCACTGAGGACTTCCTAGTATCTTGAATGGTGCCCAGGAATCTATTGAGCATTCCATAAATACTTAATGAGGGAAAGGAAGAAAAGCCTAAGAGGATAACCATTTCAGCAGATGAGGCAAGTGATTACTTTTATATACAGGTTAGACTCTTCCTGCATATGTGAATTTAATAGAGGGATTTGATGGACATGGTGGAATGGGGAAGTCCTAAAGGTTTCACTGTGGTTGAAGGGATAAAACCTACCCACATTGCATAGCTGAAGACCAATCACGTGCTGCACTGTATGGTGTCAATGACCACTGAAGCCCTGAGGGCCGTGTGCCTTCTTGGTCTTGCCCCACGTGTCTGCAATGTGAGGTCTGGGAGCACCGGCCGCAGATGACATTTCGGCTGACTGGTTTCCTCTGCAGTAGGAGAGGGGAACCCCAGCATGGAAAGGACTACTCAGAGGCGTTGCACTGAGGGAATGGGCTCTCGGTGTTTGTAGTGGCTCCTGGAGTAGCATGGTGAAATATAAGGAATCTGTCTATCTCAGTTGAGTTACAGCTTCTGCCACTAAGAACATAATAAGGTCTGTACATTTCTCTTGAAAGAGTGCTCAGGTTTTTTTACTGGTCATCTTACTGATAGAATTGCTCAGGGTCTCCTTTATTTTGCCGTCTTCCCAGTCAAATTCCTGGCATTCTGCCTATGTGTGTTGTTTACCCGTGTAGCTGTTGTTTCAAAGGATTATAAGCGTTATAGCTTTCTTCCAATTTAGAGTTGTGCCAACAGCCATGCCTAGCAGGAGTGGGAGGGGACGGGGACGGAAAGGACAAGAGAATATTGTAGAGTGAGGTCCAGGACTTTGAAAGGAAGGACAAAGCAGGATGGAGGTTGGAGGTACCCGTGCTGCTCTCTCATCTTTTGCTTAAATTGAGAAGTACCACGTCCCCAAGTCAGGGAGCTGTGGGAGCCAG
Source organism: Furipterus horrens (assembly GCF_987537825.1). Classification (NCBI taxonomy): domain Eukaryota; kingdom Metazoa; phylum Chordata; class Mammalia; order Chiroptera; family Furipteridae; genus Furipterus; species Furipterus horrens. Next base: position 77,096,398 of record NW_028327180.1, read on the forward strand.
ACAAACACTTTACCTTGGTTAAGATTAGGTCATTCTGAATAATGACAAATCTGCAACTGAGAAAGCATTTCCTGTTGACAAAGCATCAGCATGCAAGCTGCTGATTGTGCTCAGTCACCTGCAATTTATTCGTACAGAGCACAGAGGGGAAGAGGAGGAGCAAGGGAGCTAGAGCTGCACCTTCACCTTGTTGAAAGTGTTGATGAATTTCTGTTTGTCAATGAGTTGCTAACCACATGTATTACGAAAAACAGATAATGAATTATGTATTGATGTTTGTGTTGCCATTTTAAGACTGATGAAAAAACTCTGTGGGCCTAAAATACCACAAATTAAAAATGCAAATAATGATAAATCATACCAATTTGCCACCTGCTATGATCTCTAGTGAGATGCCATTGTGGAAGGTAAAGATGTTGAGATGACAGTGTGTAATCTGCTTGCAAACTTATCAAAAGGGGAAAGGGAAAAGGAGGCAAGGCGGAGGAGGAGTGGCTCTGTATTGTGGTAGGGAGCTCGGAGCACACATGAACTCTGGCCCCTGGGGCCCGAGCCAGGAAGCCTGAGGACAGGCCCACCCTGGGCCTGCAGTAGTGCCAAAGGCTGAATAAGCCCTTTGCCTCCAGTGGATCTGTGTTTGCACCATTCCTCTCATGCTTTCAGTATTTTTAACATTTTTAAATTTTATAGCCCAACGTCCTGGGAAAATACATTTCCTTGAAGTTTGTAAGCTTGGCTGGTAGTATAAACAAATGCCTAACATGAATGAAATGACTTGAAAATTGTTTCCTTTCCTATTGGGAAAATATTCTTTTTAAGCTGTGAAGGCTGCAGGTCCTAAAAGGAAGTTATTTTTAAGAGACTGTGGCAGAAAACTCCTCAAAGCACTCACTTATCATTGCCAATACCCTCAGGGCTCTTGACTAGGTCACCCAAGCTCTCTACATGAGTACCTGGTGATGCAGAATGGAAGCAGAAAAGAGAAAGGTCACAGAGGTCAGGTGATGAGCTATGATTTTATGGCCCCCGCTAAGCATGCACAGCTAAGGGCCGGTCAGAGCACCTGTGCTGGTAAGCAGGTCCACCCTGGGGCCAGGATTATCAGCTTTCATACCTGACAGTAAGATTGGACACTGGCTGATCTCAGAAGAAGGGACAAAGGTGACCTCTGCCCATGTCAGTTTTGTCTTTTTTGTAGTTTTCTACCTAAGTGTCTGGAGGACATTCATTAATGAATCGTAACAGGAAAAACTAATTAACGTGTCCTTTAATGACAATTTGTCATTGGGTCACAACTAATGCCTAAAGGTAAATGATTTTCCTCTTCCGGAGTTTATGCCGATAGTATCAGCCTCTAAAATACAAAGAAATAGTGACATTGGGGGACAGATATTGAGGTGGCATAAGGAGGCCACTTTGCTAGGTGAGAACAAGGGCAATGGCAGGCCCAGGACAGCCATGCTTCATCTCCCCTGGGCTTTGGAGAGTGAAAATCCTGGCTCTGCAATCAGAATGGCCTAAATTCCAGTCCCAGAGCCATCTCCCGGCAACCAAATCCTGGGCATCTAGTGGAAGTTAGTTTTCTTATCTGAAAAAGGGGGGGAGAGGGTGGTATGAGAATTGTGAGATAGCCTAAATGGAACGTTTGTTTCCCCACCAAACTCCTGCCTGTTCCTTCATCTCTGTAAATGCCATCAGGGTTCTCCCACTTGTCAAGAGCTTTCCATATCTCATCCCATTTGACCTCAAGAAAGTCCTGGCACATATTAGGTACTCAGCAAATCAATGAATTGGTGAGTGAATTAATGACTGATGACCTTTCAGGGTGTCTGTGAGGATTAAAAGAGATGAAGAATATAAAACACTATGCAGAGGATCTGACCTTCCCCCCACAAAGCTCACTGGGGATCCCTTTCTGTTCCCCAAAATGCACTGGATTCTTGGTGCCACAACTCTTCCTTCCAATAAACACAAACTGTTTCAGCATTTCTTCTATTCAAAGGGTCTTCCTGATTTTGCTAAGCTTCCCTCCCTCCCCACCAAGAGATCTTTACAGAACAAGAGAAAGTAGGGATTGTGTATGTAAGCTCCATGGTTAAAAACAAGGCAAAGAATATTTTCCAACTGGAAGAATGCAAACCACTGAAACAGGGGCCTAGAGCGTTGCTGAAATACTGCTGTGAAAGGGCGCAGCATGGGCAGGAAAGACAGAGGAGCAGAGCAGGAGGCGGGAAGAAATGGGCAGGCGCAGCTCCTGCTAAGTACGGAGATTACTTTTTATAAAATATCTCCATGGAAAAGATTCATCACTACGCACATAAAAAAAATGAAAAAAAAAATTTCCTATACAAGTGCAACTATTAGGATGAAATATCAAGAGATACAGAGAAAATGGAGACGGTGCTTAGAGAATACCAGTCAATGAGTAGTAGCACAAACTAAATCAAATGGAAATTAGGAAAATGAAGAATTTTTCACTGAAAAAAGTTACAATGCTGTATAAATTACTCGTAACAGGGCAACATTAATCAAGGATGTTACCTACCCACACTATCAACATGGAGGCATGTGAGTTACCAGCAACATCACAGATTAAATGAGGAAAACATAGCAGGAGGGTGTGGTGGGAGAATGGGTCTGTAGACTCACAGGATATCAGAACTGGGTGGACCCTCATTACAGAGCTACCTGATCACTTATCATTGGGCATTATTAAGCCTCTAGTATGAGCTAGGCTCTGGGCTGGGTGCTGGGATGAAATGCTGAACAAAATCAAGTTCCGACCCTCAGGACCTTCCAGTCTAGCGGAGAAGATAGGCATTCTTCATAGAACCACACAATAAACACAGCTTTACAAATCATGCGATGCAGTAAAATGGCAATTTTGAAAGAGCTGACTTAGTGAGACAGCTCACTGTGTGTGGGTCCACACGCGTACACATGTGCAGGAGTTTGAAGATGTCTCAGAGGAGACAGTGTCTAAAGAAAACCTGAGAGTATGGTAGAGATAAACAGATGGCATGGGATAGGAAAGATGGTTCGAGGCACAGAAACTGCACAGGAAACAGCCCAGTGCAGAAAGGCAAAGAGAGGCCTATTAGAGAATCATGAGTAGCTCCCTAAGGAAGGGAGTGAAAGAGAGAGGCGGCAGGTGACAGAACACCCCAGCCATGACCTTATCACTGGCAGCTATGGTAAGAAGCTGGACTTCACTCTAGGGTGAATGAGAGCCATGGGAAGTTTTCAGCAGGTGAGGGAGTGGCTCGTCTCTGCAGTTTGCAAAGATCCACTCCACCTACTGTAGAAAATGGACTGAGGGGACAGACTGAAAGGAGCTGGACAACTAGTAGGAAGGGGAAGTCACCCAGGAAGAGGGTGAGTGGCATATGAGTGTGAAAGGACCAAGACATCTCAACCAGTGGGTGACTCATCACCACCAGAGCGACAGCAGTCAGATCCCTTGGAGGTAGAGAAACTCACTCCCTAGGTCTGGGCGAACTGCTCATTGCAAAGCTCTGCTGGCATAGAGGCACTGGAAAGGGGTGATAACCCAGAATAAAAAGGGCTCCATTGGATTCTGATCTTTATACATTTTCCAGAATCAGAGGACATCTTTCTCCCTCTGTTGGCTGCAAGAGCAAAGTAAATTTTTCATTAAAGTACAGGAAAATGGCTAAATTTCATCTGTAATTTTTATCCAACTGGAGCTGCTTTTAGCATAAATAAGGGCATGGCGTAGACCTCTCCCTCTTCTTCCCCCAAAGCTCTGGAGGCCAGAGGTCCAAAGGCGAGGTGACATCAGGCCATGCTCTCTTTGAACGCTCTAGGGAAGGATCCTTCCTGACCTCCTCCTGGCTTCTGTGGCGATGCCTGACTTGTAGACATATCACTCCAATCTCTGCCCCTGCTGTCACACAGCGATCTCCTGTGTGTTTCTGTGTCCCTTATCCTCATCTTTTATGGACATTCTTATAAAGGCCAGTCATTTGGGATTAGGGGCCCACTGTACTCCAGTAAGACTTTGTCTTAACTACACTTGCAGTACACTTTTTCCACATAAGGTCCCATACTGAAGTTCCAGGAGGGATATGAATTTTGAAGAGACACTATTCTACCCAGTACAATGGGATAGAACCACACTGAGATGACCTGGGGAAGGTGAGACCAGGAATCCAGGCCAACCCTCACAGCTGGGCAAAATAGAAGGCCAAAAGTCAGTTATTCTGGGAAGCCAAAGACAGTCCTAACACTAGGAGTCAGTCTGGAAGAGAACGGGGAGATTGCTCTCGACCAGGACACAAGTGGAGACAGATACTGGAATTCCGTATAAGTTGTACATGTGGTGGCTGGGAGGGCAGGGCGGGTAAAGAGGTTACGTTGACAGAAGGAATGGAGGAAACTTGGCTTTGGGGAACTGCCCTCTCAAGAGTGAGAAAAACATTTCCAAGTGTTGGGTTTGAGGTATTGAAAATAAAACACAGTGATTATAGAATCTTTAGAAAATATAGAAAAGTAGGAGACAGAAAATTCAGCATTAAGCCTATCATATAAGAAAAATTTATACACATATGTTTCCCCCTAGTGCTCCCTTACCCCCAGGTGCAAAATTGGAATTAATACTATGACTCAGTTGATGGAACATTATATTTTTCCCCTTCATATTTTATCCTCTTTCTCATTTTCCCCACCCCAGAAATACACACATGCATATAAATGTGTACATATAATGTGTGTGTATATATATATATGCATGTCTACATGTATTATTTATTCAAGAAATATTGCTTTTGCACCTACTATGTGAAAAGCTCTAGAGGTTGGGAACACTTAGAGACCACTAAAAACCTGTAATTTTTGCGTCATAGAGTTTACATGCTAATGGAGACTATGGAAAACTACATTGTTGGCTTGTGTTTTTAAATTACATAAAAGGGATCATACTATGAAATTATGACCTTTCTTACTCTTTCACCCACCACCAAGTTTTTTACAGTCTCTCTGTATTGCTGTATGTAAACCTAGTCCACTGCTTCTGTCTGCTGCCTCGTATCCCATTATCTGTACCTGCAGCCTTTTACTTTCACATTCCCATAGTGACAGACACACACCTAGACTGCCTCTAATTTCTTGTGACCATACGTAATGCTGCAAAGAACATCCTTTACCTGCTTACGATCCTCGTTTAGCATTCTCGTGTGATAGACCTGGCGAGGTCTGCCCACACTCAACACCCTAACTGCTCCCCAGAAGGCCCGCCCTTGGGGCTGTGGTTTGCCATGCGCTGCCAGCTCTGGGTATTATCCTACTTTCCAATGTGTGCCAGTACGAGTGATGCGAAATTGGTTTAATTTGCATTTCTCTAGTTGCTAATGAAGCTGGGTGCTTCATATATTGCTCAGTCACATGGGTTTCTATTTTCTGTGACTTACCTCTTCCTAGCATTCCTTCACCCACTTTTTAACAGGCTTTCTGGTTGGGGGAATTTTTACATTTTTGTTCAGGAGTTCCTCATATATTCCAAATACTAGTTCTTGTCTACTTCAGGTATTGCAAATATCTTTTCCCAGTTATCACCCCTCTGTGAAATTTGTCTGTGTCACCCTTTATTGAAAACCCTTATTTTTTGAAAGGGTTTGTGTGTTAGGCCTTAAGAAATCCTCCCTCTCCCACAAGGTCACAAAAACATTCTCCTGCATTACACCTATTTTTTTTCTTCCATTGCCTTTATAGAGCTACCATTTATTATTTTATTTTGTTTTGTTAAATTTGCTGGGGTGACCACTGATTATGTAAGTTTCAGGTATACAATTCTACGGTGCATCATGTGCAGTCTCTACTGTGTGCTCTGCATCCAACGCCAAGTCTCCTGTCACCATGCACGTGACCCCCTGTCCCTCTTCAGCCTCACCTCACCACTCTTCCCACTGTTGTCTATGCCCGTGAGCCTTTGTTTTGTTTGCTGCTTTCTGTTTTATGTCCCACATATCAGTGAAACCACATGGTTCTTGTCCTTCTCCATCTTTTTAAGTTCGTAGTCCAACTGGAGTTTAGTTTTGTACGTAGGGTGAGTTTGTGTCAAACGTCTGCTTTTCTCCTTGAGTTAGTTTCCCAGCACTGTTACTAGATAATCTAACTTTCCCCCACTACCCTGTGACACCACCTCTATCACATACCAATTCCCAATACACGCATTTCTGCCCCTGGACTTTTATGCCATCCCAGTGTCCTATAAATGGCTCTTCCTCTACCCATTCCCCCACAGTTTTACTCCTAAGACTTTGTTTTATGACCTATTACCAGGTATGGAGGTCCACTTTTTTTTTTTTCTTTCTGTGCATAGATTTGTTTGTTCTGTGTAATGGTTACCAGACTGTATAAGCAATTTGGAATTCTGGTTCATTAAATACTGTAACTCTCGCATTTCCCCCATGTGATGCCAACACTTTGTAAGTAACAGGTCCTGGAAATTTTCAGTCTCATGTGTTGGGAGGAAAACTTTTCCTCTACCATCTTACCTTGCAGTGGTTGTAGGGTTGTGATTAACCAAAGAAAAGACAGAGTTGATTCATATGCATATAGAGTACCTAAAAGAAGCAGCTACTGAACAATAACGATAAGGGTTTATACACCAAGGGAGGAAAGAAAGGAGTTTCTAAGGAAAAAAGAGGACTTTTAGGAAACACAGAGGCTTTTAGGAAAACAAATGGAAGGCATGAAAGTTTGTGATGTCTGTTTTCATCTGGGTGTGAGTGGTCAGTCTCCTTTCTGAATACAACACGCACTAACACCCTCAGCACATCTATAGTGACTGTATTTTTAAGAGGCTCCAATAAAAAGTTTTAAAAGAAGTAAAAGAAGTTTAGCTGCTATTTGTTCAGATGTTTTTAGCTTAAAATAATCTTTATGCCTTCCTGACAAGTTGAGAGTCCCTGGCTGGTTTGGCTCAGTGGATTGAGCGTCGGCCTGCGAGCTAAGTGTCGCTGGTTCGATCTTCCAGTCAGGGCACATCAGAGAAGGAAAACTCTGACTCCAAAAAACCTCCGCTGCCTTGCGGCATACCTCTTCAGGGGAAAGGCTAAGGGAGTAAACCCCGACAGAAAATCCGGAGCCGGAGTCCCTAAGGCGGTTTGACGTTGTAGTCAACACCGGCAACTCCTGCGGCGCACCTGAAGCCAAGCTGTATTGACTCCGTCTTTCCCTTGGACCCTTCAGCTGTGAAGAGAGGGGGGGTCTGCTGCATGGGCAACAGCAGACCCTCCATATCACCCTGCCCAGGCTCTGTAGCTTCAGCTTCACTGGAGAGGACACTCCAGCGTCATCGCAAGATGTCGATTCAACACGGGAGGAGACAGATACCGTGTCACTCCCGAGTCGGACTGCACAGCCATTCTCGGCGGTGCAGATAGACTCTTAAGAAGCTACACCATCGTCTCTCGAGACGGACAGCTGCTGACGACGACGACGAGAGTCCCTACACATGTAAATAAATCAATAAAACTAAATCTCCGACAATTCACTGAGTCCCAAGCAACTGTGTGGCCCAGTACAGAGGGCAGGTAGGCCCCAGGGACTGAGGAAGGGCCACGTGAAGAAGAGTGGCTGAGCCCCTGGTCAGGGAAATATGGACAGGCCCGTGTAGGGAAGGAAAAATGATCTTCCCTCCACCCTTCTGAGTTCATAGTTGTGGATTATTTTAGTGTGTGGCTTTCAGGCTGTATAATGGTAAAAAAAGTCGTGGTTCTTTTTTTCCTCTATTAGGCTTTAGGGGAGGAAAAAAATCTTTTTCCCTCCATCCTCCTAAGTTCCCTGACTACAGCCCTGTAAACTAGACAGGCAAAAGACAGAGTAACAAGAAAAATAACAGAAAGAAGTTTATTAACATGTGCATAGCACAGCAGATGGGAGCACTCAGAAATGAGTGACTCAAAGTGGTGATGAGGACTTGGGCTCAGACAGCATTTTTAAAAAACAATAAAGTTTAATAGAAGTAACAAGACAAAGGAAAAGGACTTTGAGCTAGAATTCCAAAGGCATTAAATAGTGGGAAAGTAAATATATGGGGGAAGGCATGGTAGATGAGGACTACCTTTAGCCAGGTCTGTTACGCAGATTTGATTCCTCTAGTGCTGTTTCTGGGCTGATACAGGTCTAGAATTGTCTCTGGTGATTAACTTCTGTCCTAGGTAGCAAGGGAAGTGGGAACACCCTTACAAATCTATGTCCTGCTTTTAGACAAATCAGGGGAGGACAAAGCTTTTCTTGCACCTACTTCTTAATTGCCTTCATCTCAAAATAATCCTTACACAAAAGTGGCATATTTGGGAGTGGCATATTCTGCTACCCTTCAAGCCCATGAATTATAAGAAGCCGAGAAATGCCACTGCAGCTTCTGGATCCAAGGCAGAGTTCCAATCAACTTGGAACTTGATTTAACACCAATCAAGAAAACTGAAAGAACTGCACTTGATTGCGAAGTGAAAAAAATCTCCATCATTCAGAAATATCACTTGTTATGGTTGAATTAAGTGTCTTTTTCTTTCTTTTCCATTTCTAAAATATGTAATCAGTCAGTACCTACCATGTTATACACTCAAACACAATGTAGGGATAAGAAAACTCTACAATAAACATTCTGAATATCCTTGCATAAGTATTGCCTGAACAATAGGAGGCCATGAATTCATCTATCAACACTCAATAAAATAGATCAGGTGGTATCGTACAACCTGCACTCTTTTGTTGACCCCAGGAGGTCTGGAGGAGTTGGGGAGTACCATCCCTGGTCACAGTAGGTACACTATGATGTAAGACCCAAGAGAACTAAAAAACTAAAGTTGTATATCTAGTCCTAAAATTACAGTGACATAAGCATGAATGGGGCTAAAATTTTCTAAATACTATCACTTCTCAAACAGAAAAGGATTTTCAAAATGCTTGGCAGCATGATTATCTTTCATATTATTTTGATCTCTCTGCCTCTCATACCTACAGTGTGAAATTATTAATAATGACTTGTTATTCTGGGCTCCAGAGCAGACTTGCTAATTATTGATGGTTAAATGCTTTGAAAATTAAGAAGGCCCACACTGAAATGCTAGGGACCTCCTCTCTCTCTCTTCTCTCTCTCTCTCTCTCTGTCTCTGTCTCTCTCTCTCTCTCTCTCTCTCTCTCTCTCACACACACACCCTAGAAATACAACACACTTCACACTTACTAACAATACAGTTGCTTGGACCTGGGGGCAGGGTGTGGAGTGGACACAGCTCATGTCTTTTTATTCTTGGGAACACAGCCTGCAGTTGCTGACCTACTGGGTGATGAAGACCAGGGTGCTGCCTGTTTAGATAATAGTTCTCTCCAGCTTCTCCTACATATTCTTTGGAAACACTGGCCCCAGAATCTTCCTGATGACAATCTTCTGGTGGTTAACTTTGCTTAGGTTTGTACTACAAAGAACTCACCCAATACCTTCTCACAGCACATCAGAAACTTGATGTTCTATGTGCTTAAAACTGATATTTTAACATAAACATGGAGATGAGTTCTAGGAAATGTGTAGGAAGAGAAAAAAATGTTTTAATTCAGCTGAAAAAAATTAGAAGCAAGAGTTTTTGGGTTTTGGAGGGGTTTTTTGCCTAATGGTAGGTATCTCTTCTCAAATTACAAATTTAGACACCAGACTTTAAAGAGAGTTGGATGTTTTCTTCACCTAAAGGAAATATTTGATGAGTGCTCTCATGGTAATCGATTTTCAACATTACTTGAGGAAACCAAATAGCTTGGAGCATCATGATCACACTCTCTGCAGCACATGGCCTATGTCACAGGTAACATGGCATCATAAAGAGTCTTTTGGGCAATGCTGGGTGGGGCCTTGACAGGCGAGGCTCCCACAGCTGAGGCGAAGGTACTGAGGGAGGAGACCCAGGCTCTCCAATGAACCACCACGTGACCTTAGCTCAGTCATTCACTGCTTTGCCACTCATCCTCATTCACAAAGCCAGGCACCTGGACTAGTAACCCCTCACTGATCCCTACCTCTCTAGCCCTTTCTGCTTCTCATTTCTATTAAGCATTTTGATAAACGTTTAACATCTAAGCCGAGGCTTATGAAATGATTATCATTCCCATTTTACAGATGAGGAAATGGACTGAGTGGTTAAATGATCTATCAGCAGAAGGTTATCTTCCTTCGGTGTGTGGGACTTACTAGTGTATATGACCACTTGGCAGGGAATATTTGAATCAGTTCCTTAGGATACTGGTTGGGTTGGGGGTAAAATCCTGGGAATCATCAGCACATAGATAACAGTGGAAGCTGTGGAGATAAATGAAATCATGTCAAAGCCTCAGTCTTCTTTTCTCATATTTACAAAACAGGTATAAGTCCTACTTCCAAGTGTTATTCAGTTATGCACTGGATATATCAGTTTAAGACAAAAAAAAACTGGAATCTGATTTTCCTGATTAAACTTATTTAAATACAATCACTTAGTCACCTTTTACTCATGTCTTCTGGGACTTTTAGAAAGTTACTGCAGTTGCCTATACACAATATAATTGTTGTGGACCAAGTGCGAGAACCAAACAATCGGAGACAACCAAATTAGAATTTAAAGAGTCTTTATTAGCTAGCCAGCAACTGTCCACCCGGTCCACAAGCCGTACTTAGGTGAATAGTCCCAACCCTGGGGTCTGGGGGGCTTATAAAGCATTCCTGTTCCTGCAGGTGCAGGAACTTGGACAGAAATACAACTTGTATAAACAAAAACTTTCTACTATTCCCCAGGTCATTGCTCAAAGGAACAGGTCGCTGCTCAAAGGAATAACAGTTAGGCTAAGTTCCCTGTTCTGCTTGGTCGGAGCATGCAATCGCGGGGGTCCAGTTTCCAGGACCCAAGTCCAGCTAATTACCCTACTGGTTGGACATTTGAAAAATACCCTCTAACAATAATGAGCCTCTAACCATCAGCTCTGGCTCCTAGACAGGCATCTCTTAGAGTCAAGCATACCCCTCTTGCTGTTCCTAACTCAATTCCCTGGTAGCCACATGCCAGCACTTCCTTGCTCCTCAGCTTCCTACAAATATAATTCTTAAATCAGAGTATATGTATGCAAATTTATTAAGTCCTGTAATGTGGCACGTCCTGAGCTGGAATATACAAATGAATGAAGTTGATTAGGTAAGTATGAAAATGTCAAAAATACAGAGAGCACTATTAGCCCCTAAGAATGAAATGCCATGGAGGTGCAGAGCCTGAATCAGTGGATTTCCCCAGGGATATACAGAAAGTCCTCCTGGAATTACCTCATGCTATCTGGAGGAGAGTAGGGTTTCTTAGAGGAAGCAGAGAGGAGCATCAGTCTAGGCTTGGGAACACACGGACAGGCACATTAAAGTGAAAAGAAGGGAGCCTGCTTCTTTTATCCGAGAAATCACAACTACAGTAGTCCCCCATTATCCGCAGGTTCACTTTCTGCAGTTATCCGCAGTCGACCATGATCCACAAATATTAAATGGAAAATTCCAGAAATAATTCATACGTTTTAAATAGAGCACTGTTCTTAGTAGCGTGATAAAATTTCAAAGTGTCATCTCTGTCTTACCCGAGACATGAATACCCCTTTGCCGAGAGTATCCACACTGTATACACTACCAGCCCATCAGTCACTTAGTAGCCACCTCGGTTGTCAGACCCACTGTGCAGTATCACAGTGCTTATGCTCATGGAACCCTTATTTTACTTAATCATGGCCCCAAAGCCCAACACTAGTGGTGCCGGCATTCAGACATGCCAAAGAGAAGCTGTGAAGTTCTTCCTTTAAGTGAAAAGGTGAGTGCAATACAAGACATTTGGAGAGAGAAAGAGACCACATTTACATAACTTCTTTACAGTATGTTGTTACAACTGTTCTATTTTATTATTAGTTATTTTTATTAGTCTCTAAACTTTATCATAGATACATATGTGTAGGAAAAACACAGTATATCTAGGGTTCAGTACTATGCAGAATTTCAGGCATCCACTGGGGATCTTGAAAATTATCCCCCACGTAAAGGGGGAATACTGTACTGATTTGCCTAACTTTGGTTTTTGTTTTAAAATTAGCAGGACTCTACATTTTTCTAATTGTTACTTTGCCATCTAGTTATTAGCCTCTTTATCACTAGCATTTTCAGCAATCACAAGCAAATTTTTAAAAATTACTTCCATACATATGTTGTGCTATAATTACTCTTCAAAGCAAGTCTCACAAACATTTACTATTCTGAATCCATAATGAGGTGAATCATGATATAATCCACTAGAAGGGTATGTTATCTGGTGATGCCAATTCTAAATTAGTGTTTCTCTGAAATGTTTTCACAATATACAGTTAGTGCAAATGAGATGCATAGGTCACATTTGCTCTGAATCTTTTTGTATTTTCTTTTAATTTGGCATTTTAAAAAAACAACAAAGTTATCAGATATCAAGCAAAGAAGACTGCAGGCCTGGCCACGACATGGCAAAAGGTGGCCACCCCTCTCTAGCACTCAGATTTAAGGTTCTGCAAACTCGGTCCAAAGGAAAACAGGCAGGTTTAAACATCATCACACACTCAAATTGTTTTGTGATTATATTGGTAAAGTCAAAAATGAACTTGTGTATAAATAATTATCTGTAACCCATCAGATGTTAACATGTCAGTGTTAATGTCCCAAGCATGCCACATATTGAGCTCTCGATTTCTCTCTGTCCCTTCCTTCCTGCTGGTATTAAAACTTCAATGTCTCCCCAATCCATTTCCACCCCTGCATCCTTACCCCACTGCACCTATCAGATGATGACAGTGGCACACACCCTGATCCTACGCCCAGGCCACACCACCACAGTGCAAATCAGACCATGCCATTCTCCCCCTTTAAAAAGCCTCATAGCTCCCTCCTTCACTAGCTTCAACTCTCTATCCAAAATCACATCCTCAGGAAGTTCCTTTAATCATCTATATAAAACGATCTGCGGTCCCCACACCCCTAGTAAAACGTCACCTTCACCAAGGCAGGGACTCTGTTTTGCTTATGGCTGTATCACAAAGATTTAGAATAGTACCTGGCACAGTGGGCGCTCAATGACTATTTGTTGAATGAATGACTGGCACTACCACATAATATTAACACAATCGAGTCATGTGTTGCTCCCCCACGGGTGAGCAGTGACCACATCTCACTCCTCCTTGCATATCCAGGACTGGACACAGCTTCTAGAACACAAAACGTTCAATCGGCTCACGTGGAACTGAGTGGAACATCTGTTTAAGGATGGATTACTGGAAAGCGCTCAAGCTTTCAAGCTAAGAGGCTGGTTTTATTTGAAAGAAAATGTTTCCCCGGGAATTACTATGAGATCGGATGTAAAGAAACTCAGGTCTAATTTGCACAAAGGGCAGAGACCCTCACCCTGCTTTGCCGTAGGACCTTCGTTGTCTCTTGCGCCCACTGGTCTGTCAGTTTCAGGAGGGCAGTGGCCATGCTTCCTTGCTCTTCCTTGTTTCTCCAGGGCCCTCGCACGGTGCTCAGCACACGGCAGAGCTCTATTTATTTTTGTTGATTAATGAAGTAATGATTAATGAACACATGAGTTCTTCCATGAGCTAATCCATGGACCAAAGTGGCTCAGGTATGCCTGTGGGTGAAAGCTTTGGAAGGATCCAAGGACAGGATGGTATTAATTCAGCACTCCTCTGCAGCTCTGTTGTGGGCTTCAGCTCCAACAGCACAAACACACCCCAAGATGCTTGCAAAAGCCAGTGTACCATGACCAGGAGTCACCATGCTGTCCGCTTGGGGCAAACAATGCCACCTCACCCTGCCACAGTCAGTTTGTGTGTGTCTGTGAAATGAACTGCAAGGTCCCCCAGCCACTGCAGAAAGGAAACTGCAAACCCTCGGCTTCCCTCCCATTCCCGTAACTTCGTACCGTGAAGTGATCCTGGATGTGGGGGGAGCTGTTATGCAATAGAGAAGGATGAACCCCCACTCTGGTGGGAGTCATAAGACCAAAAAGGATGTGGGGGAGTAGACAGACTGGCACTTTAAGAAAAGCATAGGGCCTTGGGAGGAACAGGAATGGCCCATCCTATTAGGGATGTTGTCCACTCCAACTCTGACTGCCAGCACAGCTGCTGGTAACTTACAGTGGGTCACACTCAGTGGTCTGAGCTCAGCCAGCCTCATTCCCTGGCCTTGCCCTGGGTGAGGAGCCACTGCGTACTTACTGCCTTACTCAGTGTCTGCACCTCTGCTCCTTATCAACAGGCCTTGTCTTTCTCTTCTTCTTCACCAGGAAGAAATCTAAACCTGCCCCTTCAGGGTAGTGCTTGGGGTTTTAGAGCACTTGCCAGGGAAGTTGGTATTTTATGAGTACTTTCCAGGGCTGAGATTATAAAATTTGGAATCAGCCACACCCAAGTTCAAATCCCAGCTGCCACTGAAGTCTCTGGGCCTCATTTCCCCTGTCTAAATAAAAGGAATGATAATAGTATCTACTTCCTAGTTTTGTCATGAGAATGCAAATATGTAAAGTATTCAGCCTGGGGCCTTGCACATAGTAAGCATTCAATAAAAGATAAGTAATAGTGGTAATATTACAACAGTATATATTTTTAATTTTCTACTGTTATTCTATTACAGTTGTCCCGATTTTTCCCCCATTGCTCCCCCTCCACCCAGCCCACCCCCTGCTCCCATAGTCAATCCCCACACTGTTGTCCACGTCCATGGGTCATTCATACATGCTATTTGACTACTCCCTTCCTGTTCTTTCCATTATCCCACTCTGCCCACCCCTCTGGCTGCTGTCAGTCTGTTCCATGTTTCCAAGCCTCTGGTTCTATTTTGCTCATTAGTTTATTTAGTTCGTTAGATTCCTCTTATGGGTGAGATCATATGGTATTTGTGTTTCACCAACTGGCTTATTTCACTTAGCATAATACTCTCCTGTTCCATCCAGGCTGTCGCGAAGGATAGGAATTCCTTCTTTCTTTCTGCTGTGTAGTATTCCATTGTGTAAATGTACCCCAGTTTTTTGATCCACTCATCCACTGATAGGCATTTAGGCAGTTTCCAGCACTTGGCTATTGTAAATGGTACTGCTATTGTTACAGAACCCCTGGGCTGCTCCAATTGAAAACAAACCCACAGGCTCTTTAGTTAGGGGCCCGATTGCCCACCGCCAAAATTATAACTCTCAATACCAGAGTTTGGTGAAAAGAAAAAGGATTGTTTATTTACACAAAGTCCTGCCTCCCCCTCCCAGAGCTGGCCAGTCTTACGGAAGTCAGAAACCCCTTTTCCCTACTTCCTAGGCACAGTTCAGCTTTACCAGCAGCTGCCAATCATTCAATCTGATTGGGGAGGTCCTTTCTGTGCTGTGGTGCCCTCCAGCTCTCAATGCAGAACCACCTGGATTCTCAGCCTCCTTGCAAACTGCCTTCTTCCTGCAAACCGCGCAGATCTCCTCTCCTCAAAAACCGCATGGCGAGAGCCTCTTAAAGCAGCCTGGAGACCCCTTCACCAAGCCACGTGGAGGGAGCGAGAGAGCGAGACCCTGAGAGCGAGAGCCCGGGAGCGCGAGAGAGAGAGAGCGCCAGAGCGAGAGCGAGAGCTAAAATGTCCGAAGCTGCTTATATATCCCTGACTGCGTCCTCTGACGCAGTGGGCATTGCAAACAGTTCTGACCATTCACAGAACCCCACGTAGGCTCTGTGTGCTTTCCATACCGTCCCCTGGTTCAAGGCTCCTCCCATCTACCTGAGGCTTTGGATGCATTAAAGCCATTTTGCATAAGACATTGGCCACCAACCTCAGGCATGTGGAGGCATTCTGAAAGCTGCTTCCTTCTCCCCATCCCCCAGCAGCAAACTCTGGGGATATTTGGACTCCCCTGTTTCTGTAACACTATGAACTATAGGGGTGCATAAGTTCTTTTGAGTTGGTGATTTGGGATTCTTATGGTATATTCCCAGCAGTGGAATCACTGAGTTAGAAGGCAGTTCCACTTTTAGATTTGAGGAAATTCCATACTGTTTTTCACAGTGGCTGTACTAGTCTGCATTCCCACCAACAGTGCACTAGAGTTCCTTTTCTCCACATCCTCACCAGCACTTGTTTGTTGATTTGTTAATGATGGTCATTCTGTCCAGTGTGAAGTGGCATCTCATTGTGGTTTTAATTTGCATCTCACCGATGGCTAGTGATGTTGAGCATCCTTTCACATGCCTATGGGCCCTCTGTATGTTCTCCTTGGCCATTTGCTTGTCCTCCTTGGAGAAGTGTTTATTCAGGTCCTTTGCCCATTTTTTAATTGGATTGTGTATTTTCCTGGTTTTAAGTTATATGAATTCTTTATATATTTTGGAGATCAAATCCTTATCCAAGGCATCACTGGCAAATAGATCCTCCCATACAGTTGGTTCCATTTTCATTTTGATGATGGTTTCTTTAGCTGCACAGAAGCTTTTTTACTTGACGTAGTCCCATTTGTTTATTTTTTCTTTATTTCCCTTGCCCTAGGAGATATATCGGCAAAAATATTGCTACGTGGGATATCTGAAATCTTACTGCCTATATTCTCCTCTAGGACTTTTATGGTGTTTTGTATGTATCAGTCTAGTTGCCCCATCCCATTCACTGAAGAGGCTATTTTCACTCCATTTTATGTTCCCTCCCCCTTCATCAATTATTAATTTACCATATAGACCTGGGTTTATTTCTGGGCTCTCTATTCTGTTTCATTGATCTATATGTCTGCTCTTATGCCAGAACCTGACTGTTTTGATTACAGTGGCCTTGTAATATAGTTTGATAACAGGTATTGTGATTCCCTCCTCCTTTGTTCTTTCTCAATATTGATGAGGCTATTGTGGGTCTTTTGGGGGGTTCCATATAAATTTTTGAAGTATTTGTTCTAGATATGTGAAATATGCCATTGGTATTTTAATAGGAATTGCACTGAATCTATAGATTGGTTTGGATAGTAAGGACACTTTAATGATGTTAATTCCTCCAATCCATGAACACGGTATATGCTTCCATTTATTTGTACTTCCTTAATTTCTTCCGTGTTCTACAGTTTTTCTGAGCATAGGCTGTCTACCATTCTACTGGGTACAGAAACCAACCAACCATGCTTAGGCCAACCCCATGTGGGGGCAGGGCAGGAAGGCAAGAGGAAGGTGGGCCTGCTTCCATGTAAGTGAGCCATGGGGCCTCCTCACACAGCCTGAAGCACTCACCCCACCATGGAGCTGTGGGACCTTCACCGCCTGTCTTTCCCTCTGGTCTCAGCTCCAGAGGGCAGCACCATGCCTCCCTTGCTCTTCCCTGACTCTCACTGACCTGAGGCTGACGGAGTGATGTATGTGAGAGAGAGAGGGAGAAGAAAGAGAGGGGCAGAGACAGATAAACAGAAGGTGAAGGGAGGGGAGAGACAGCTCGAGAACAGAGAGCATTCAGAGAGAGGGAAGAGCGCCCTGAAGCCTCCCCGGGACAGGGCAAGGCTCACACAGGCAGACCTGCCTTCCAGTTTTGGTTCCCTGTGGTTCCAGCAGAAAAAGGACAAAGCTGAGGAGAGGCACTTCTGTTAGCTCAGTAAGAGAAAACCAAGGAGCATCTTTAATCTGGAAAAGGATATGCAGAGAGTGTACATGGCTTTCTCTCTGGATACAGGAAAACATTCATGTTTATTTAATAGTTAAAATCATGTAAAATATTAGATAATGTGCATAACCTATGCACATAACCATGCTGTTATTAAGGCAATTAATAACCATATTGGTCTGCACATCAGTGACTGTTCTCTCCCCACTGGGTCTGCATTTGCCAGGTCCTCCTCCTGGAATGTTCCTTCCCCGCTACCTCTCCTCCCCACACCTGCCTCGCCCCTGCTAGCTTTACGCAGCCTCAGTTCTCAGTTTATACTCTGCCTCCTTCTGAAAGTTCCCAGTATCTGTACTGGGGTGGCATGCTCCAAGGCACTATGTCACATCATTGGCCTTACCCAGTTACTTGTCATTCTGTCTAGAAAGACCTTGAGTTCCTCAAGAACAAAGACTATGCTTTATTTAGGTCTGTATCCCCAGTGCCTGGCACACAGTGAGTGCACAAATTTACTTGCTGAGCTAGTGAATAAAATACTTGAGTGCCTCTTCTGTTTCCTTGAAAGACAGACTCTATCCTCCTTAGGCAAGCCTCCAAATCCATCAGAGGACTTGTTACAAATCAACAAGCAGAGCAATCCATTACTTCTGGACTTCACAATGTCATGGTGATGGATTAAGGAGCCCTTACAATGTCAGTAGCTGCCAATTAGTAAACCAAAATTCACGGTGGAAACTGAAGTATCAACAGAGTACTGTCAACCCTGCCGGTCCAAGAAAGGCGATGCAGTCTCCTGCAGATGCAGGCTCGGCTCCCAGGGGCCTGCACCTGCACTGTGAGGGATCAAGGCCTCTGCTCCAGCCCCGCGCTCCACGCCTTTCCTGCTGTGCTGCCTGCACCTTTGAGGACCGACACAGAGTGAAGCTGTGAAACTGAATCCAACGAGGGGCTGAGTCAGCCTTGTTAGAAAAGGCACTCGAAGACCCACAGCCCAAAAGAGAGAACTTTTCCATGTTTATGCCCTCTGCTAACCTATAAGCCACAGGCATCATAACGTTGGCTAATACTTGTCACATTGTGTCAAGTGACTGAAATGGGTTTACTCATTTAGTTTACTCCTTGCAACAATCTTATGAAGTAGTGTTATCATCCCCATTATACGGATTAGAACACAGAGAGATTAAGTCATACACTCAAAATCATGCAGCCAGTATGGAGCTGCAATTTGAACCCAGACTCTCCAATTCTAGAGCCCAAGCACTAACCCCCCAGTCATCCTTCGCATGTAAAGACAGATCAGGCCGGCACCAAAAACGTCTAAGATCACTAATGGCTCATGTACAGTCATCTTTCCCAAATCCTGAAACACTTAGGACAGAGACCCCACTGGGAAATGCAGAAAGTTTGGGATCAATCAAGAGGCCTCCTGCAGAGAGCAAGTAACAAACTCAGTGAGGCAGGCAGGGGTGGCTAGTGGCAGAGTTACAGAGTTGGGCCTTTGAGAGGTCATGAGAGCAGGGAGCCAACCCAACCCTATCCCACTTTTAGGGCAGAACCTGGGGTCCTCAGAAGCAAGGGGCTGTCTAAATCCCCCTGGGAAAGCCAGGGTAAGAAATGCTGGCTATCTGACTCACATACTGAACTTGCATCCCCTTCCTTGGACCTGCCTTCCTAAGAGGAGATTAAATGCTGAGGGATATTTGCCTTTGATGATACTTCAGGGTACGTGTTTATTGATATGGTGAAGGTTAATGAAACAATTAAGTGTAGGCATGAAAGCTAAAACACGGATTGAAGCTTTTCAATTTTCATCTGCAATGATGAATGAGCACTAGGCTCAGGTTCCTACCCAGCAGCTGACACCCACTAATTATTTCAGTGATTCCAGTTACAATTAATAAGGACTCAGCCATGTGTGTTAAATCTTAACATTCTGTTTTGTCATCCATCAACTGAGTACGGGGACATGCAGAAGGGAGTGCTGGAAGGCAGGACATGGCTTTCAATTTCTTTCTTACCGAAACGAGCTGAGCATGACCTGTGTGCCCAGCACTGAGCCATGCACTCCACCTGCATTGCCTCGCTGACTCCTCACAGTGTAACCCTCAGTGCTTTAGTCCCTCTTTATGTCATCGCCATCTGTCTCCCAAGTCCTCCTCAGAACCTATAATCCATTTTCCACAAGACTCCTCGTACCCCTGCTCCATCCTCACACCTCCGTTCTTCATCTCCAGATACCCTTCCACTTCACCACTTCACCACTTCACCATCTGGAAGTCATAGTTCCTCCTCAGTAAAATCCCGCAGTTGTCCCTCCTCTTAGAAATGCATCCCCTTCTTGCTCTGTGTAGGGACTGGCTCCCTGAAGGACACACTCCCCAGTAGCTCTCTCAAAGCCTGGTCTGCGCCCACAGTCCTCATAGCACAGGCCTGAGAGTGAGGGGTGCCTCTCTCTCACTGTTCTTTACCTCTCCTTTCACACCTTTCTCTCTCACCTCATAGGAGTGTTCGGCTTTGAATCATATTTCATCAGCTGATATTACCCATTAACCCTCATCATTGCAGTCTGCAACAATGGGTCACTGTCATTTCTCCATGGTTTTAGTCCTTGCTCTATGAGTCTTTGGCGTTTAACATACACACACATTATCCTTTTAACACCTTAGCTCAGTTTTGATGAACCCATCTCTACTGGTCTTACTTTGCTCACCATGAGCCTACCTGACCCTACAACCGTCATGCTAATAAATGCAAACTCTCCATAAACTCATACCTCCTATTACTCCCTGACTACTTGCTGAAATTTTTCATCTCCCTCTAATATCCCAACTCTCAATATTTTGCCTTCCTGTAGGACCTACCCTCCAAAGCACTATCTAACCATCTTTTTTTAAATAAACTTTATTTAAAATAAATACCAATGGCATCAAACAAATATTTAGGTTCACACCAATATTAAGCAGAAGGTAGAGTGAGCATATACCCCCTATCCACACACGTGCACAGCGTCCCCCATAACCGACAGCCCCCGCAGAGTGACACATTTGTTACAACTGATGAACCTACACTGATACAGCTTTATCACCCAAAGTCCATAATTTTTATTAGGGTTCACACTTGGTAATGGACATGCATTTGGACAGAGTAGTTCTACTGCCCTAAAAACCCTCTGTGCTCCATCTATTCATTCCCCCCTCCCCACTTAACCCCTGGCAACCTCTGATCTTTTTACTGACTCCACATAGTTTGCCTTCTCCAGAATGTCATATAGTTGGAATCATATAGCATGTAGCCCTTCAGATTAGCCTCTTTTACTTAGTAATATGCATTTACGTTTCTCCCATGCCTTTTCATGGCTTGACAGATCATTTCTTTTTAGAACTGAATAATGTTCCATTGTCTGGATATACTACAGTTTATTTATCCATTCATCTACCAAAGGGCATGTTGGTTGTTCCTAAGTTTTGGCAATTATGAATAAAGCTGCTATAAATATCCATGTGCACATTTTTGTGTGAACATAGTTTTTTACTCTTTTGGGTTAATATCAAGGATCATTATCGCTGGACTGTAAAATAAGAGTATGTTTAGTTTTGGAAGGAATTGCCAACTTTATGTTTAAAGTGGGTTTCTTGTAGACAACATATAATTGGGTCTTGTTTTTCTAACCATCTTTCCACTTTACTTCTCCCCTGGAAGTCCTGTCTCCCTCCATACCAGCCTCAATTCCATGGACTAGCATTAAAATCTCCATCACATACATCTCGATTCCTTTGTTGCACTCTTTGGCAAAAATACAATCCTGGTAAAATCTAATTCTCTACCTCCTCCATGCCAGCACCAGGAAGATGAATGTGGTTAGAAAACATCAACCATATCACCTAGATTCGTTTTCTGACCATGAACATCAAATGGGCTCTTACTATTCTCCAGCCATCATATCCTGTCTTCCTAATCCAGTCACTCTTAAATGTCTCCTAAAAATTATTTCAGACTTCCTCTCCTCAAACTTCTATCACCTCTTCTTCAATTCCCTCAGCTAATAATTTTTCTTCTTATTTCACTACAAAAATTGAAACAATAGAAAGAAAGTGTCTACAGAGTCCTACCACCAATGCTAGCATTCTGGGCCACATAGTTGACCGTCCTCCTACTATAGATAAATCATGTTGTTCTATCTAAATTCATTTCTTTACATATATAAACTAATCCAATCATCTTTCACGTGCTATTGAACTACTGGATTACTATAACAATCTACTGACATCATATACAAGGATCAGCATAACCATCTGCTGAAAAATTCCCATCAACATACAAAATATTATGGTTTCTCCCACTAGTAGACAGAAGAGAGAGAGAGAGGGAAGGAAGGAGGATGAGAGGGAAAAAAGAAAGCTTTCCCTGACCCTACTTCTCTAATTACCTACACATCCATTTCCCTGCCCTCCTTTTCAATAAAGCTCCATTTCTCTCTTCTATTCTCTAATCCTCAACAGTCATGCCCCCCACTCTACCAAATGTGCTCCCATCAAGGTGACCAATGACCTCCAAGTTGCTAAATCCAATAGTTAATTCTCAGTCCTCCTATTATTTAGATATAACAACACTACGAGCTTTATAGGGTAATTGTGAACATTTATGCAATACTAAAATGCTTAGAACATTTTTATTGTAAACTGTTACTGTAATCATTTCTTACCCAAACTCAGCCTAAATGTCAAAAGCAGAAAACCTCCCAGGTTTACAGCATGCATACTTATGGTAATTCATCTCCATCTGTATTTCAGTTGGAGCTTTCAATGAGCATTCTTTCTCCATAAGTGAGTCTCTGAAGGGAGGAGAGGGGGTTGGATTTGAGGCCCACACTCTTTTTGAATTTAATTTCTCAGGTCTCCAATGAGGAATGAGTGTTAATTATCCTGTATTGTGTGGGTGTCTCCACAGCATCAGGCTGAGAAATTAACTAAACTTTTGACCAATGAGAGTAATAAGCTTCTTTCTCTTTTCTAATTTAAGTTTGACAGTAGCTTTGAAAATGTTTGAGAGTTGGGGTTTTTAAGCAAAATCAAGCAAACTAATGTGTTACTGAAATTGGTGTTGTCAAAACAATAGCTTCAGTACCAAAAGTTCAAAAGTATCAACATATCTTGTTACATGGCTTTGATTTATCCTCACATTGAAGCCAGAGATTCATGTCAATAATAAATGAGTTTGTGAAATGTATGGACCAAAAGGAAAGGGAAGAAATTCTGAACCAATTAAAAAATCAAAGAATCTCTGTTAATATCTGTGTTGAGCAGAGCACAATAAATAAATGGTAGAAGAATATCAGAAACTGTTCAATATATTGACGTTTTAGTAAAGATTTGAAAGAGTTGAGAAAGTTGTTCATGTAGATACCTGGGAATGAGTGCTCCAAGCATAGAGAATAACCAGTACAAAGATGTGGTCCATGCCAAGTGTGTCTAAACAACAGGAGGGGTCAGACTGGCTGGAGCAGATTGAGGGAGGAAGAGGAAGATCGAAAATGAAATCAGAGAGGGAATGGAGAGGCTAGGCAATGGATGGCTGCAGAGGACAGTAGGGCTCTGCTTCACTTTAAGTGGGTGGGGAGCCACTGGAGAGTCTGAGCAGAGGAGAGCCACGATCTAACTGCTTTTTAAAGTATCTATTTAACTGATGTATGGAGAATACACTATAGAGGACCAGGACAGAATCAGGGAGACCAGTCAGGAGTCTCCTGGATTAGTCCAAGTAAGAGATGACAATGGTTTGGACCAAGATAAAAAGGGTAAAATTGGTGATAGGGGGGATATATATATATATATATATGAAACTATATATAATCTGACAATGCAGGAGAGAAAAGGAAGACTGCTAAAGCCATGTCCCTGAGTAAGCACAGTGACAACAAGCACATGAGTGGAGGAGCTGACCTTAAAAGCGGGGGCAGTTCATCCTCAGCAAAAAAGGGGAGAGTCCATGAACACAGATGCATAAAGGTAGAATATGTGATGGTGTGAGGAGGTGGCACTTCTCTTCTGATGATTCTATTTGCCAAGTAAAGTAGGAAACAACATCCTTATCTGAGCATTAGGAGAGGGAGGAGGTCTTAGACGACTAAGGAAAGACTAAGGAGGTGCTTGTTTAGAGAAGAGGGAGCGAATTGCTCAGGAGCACTAAAGCCCACTTGAGGTTGTAGACAGTGCGTCTGCCACATGCCTGATGAGTACAGTTGAGCACTCTCCTGCCGCATTTACAGTGCAGAGGCAGAAGCAGAGCAGTGGAGAGTTAGACTCATCTGAGGTCAGGCTTTTTATCCAGTGAGGAGCAAGTAAGAGGAGGGCAAGAGAGTTCACAATATGTGCAGGGATGATTGTTAATGATTCCACATAAAATAAAAGCTCTACAAGGAGGAAAACAGAGACCTAAGGAATGAAAACCAGTGAAAAGGTAGTATGGTCAATGGCTTGTAGGTCTGGTGGAAGCAAAGGATTGCTGGAGTTCGGGTCTCAGAGGGAGTGAGCTGGACACACAGCGGGTGGTGATCAGAGAGGAAGACTTGAAGTTGGGTTCACGGGTATATTAGAAATAACTAAGAGAATGAGTGGTAGAGTTAGAGTTGGGGACAGGTCATTAGAAAAGATGTTATCAGGGAAATGAGAAAGCAGGGTATTGGGAGGGTCATCCTCCTAGATATTGAAACCATCATAAACAATAGCAGCAGTAATTTTGGGAGATTGACAGTGAGACAGGAGCTAAATGCCTCACAGAAGCTGAGAGAGTGACCGAGAGATAAGTGAGTGACTATCAGACTAGCGCCCTCTTATCTGTAATTTCAGTTACCACGGTTTCAGTTACCCACGATCAACCATGGTTCAAAAATATTAAATGGAAAACTCCAGAAATAAACAATAAGCGTTAAGTTGCAGGCTGTGCTGAGCAGTGTGCTGAAATCCCGCACCGTGCCATGCTGTCCTGTCTGGGATGCGAACCATCCCTTTGCCTGGGGTACCCACACTGCATATACTGCCTGCCCATTAGTCATGCAGCAGCCATCTCGACTATCAGATTGACTGTCATGGTGTCACAGGGCTTGTGTTCAAGTAACCCTCACTGTACTTAATAATGCCGCATTCACCTAATATTTATTACACTATATTGTAGTTGCTCTATTTTATTATTAGTTATTGCTGTTAAGCTCCCAGTGCTTAATTTATAAGTTAAACTTTATCATAGGTATGTATATATAGGAAAAAAAAACACACACAGGATTTGGTAAGACTCAGTTTCAGGCATCCACTGGGGTCTTGGAACGTATTCCTCATCAATAATGGGGGCCAGCTGCATGAGGAAAAGTGGATTCAGCCTATTAGTTTGTCTCAGAGTCTCAGTTTCCTCATTTGTGAATTAGAAATGCTGATAGTCATTCTGTCATGAGGTTCTGACAAGGACTGAGTGAGATGATGCAGGTAGAACATCAGTCACCCACTGGGAGTGACAGAGTTCAGATTGCAGAAGTATTGTTTTTAAAAGGGCACCTGTGACATCTTGGGTTTGTGTCTCAACTCAAGTTGAGGAGCATGGTTTGGAAGGCTGAACTCAGGGGTAACCCAGGAAATCATAATCATCGTAATTCCCCAGGATGTTCTGATAAGCATGTGCTGGGCAACTATCTATATCCACATCATCTTCACCTTCCAGGCAGACACCGGTTATCTCCATTAATTCCAGCCACCAGCAGACACCAGGTTCATTGCCCTTCAGCCTGAGTGTCTAATGCAGAAGGCAACAACCTAACTACTTACTCTGGTGTGTCTCCCCGAACTGTGGCCAGGCTAGCTAAAAGAGCCCAAGGAAGTGAGAGTCTCCAATGGAATGGTGCCCTGTATTCTGAACTGCGCTGAACCCAGAAACGTGCTGAGGCTCTGGGGAAGTACAGCCAGACTTGGTCCTAGCATGGGGAGTATAGGCCAAGGCCTGTGTCAAGCCCTTTCTACTTCTTTTCTATATCCATCCATGAATTCAGCTCTAGACAGGAGTTTCCACCAAGAGATGAGGTCTTGTCTAGTGAATAGGGAAGTTTATGTTGTACCAGGAATAGGCAATAATATTCAGGGACATCTTGTTCTTGAGAAAGCAACAATCAAGTTGATGGAGTTGGGGCTGAAGAGTCAGAGAAACTGAGTTGCAGCAGCAGGACTGCCAGAGTTGAATGGGTCCATGTGATGAAGTGACCCTTTTGTCCATTTCCCAAGCTTTCCACCTCTGACTCATCAGCGCTCTCAGATTATCTTAGGGACAAGCTCTGAGCAAGCTTTGTTTAGCATCACTCTTGTGCAATCCTGTGAATGGATTCCTAGCCTCCTCTACCTCCACACTACCCAGTGGCCACATCTGCCTTATTCACTGCCAATTTTCCACTGCCTAGTACAAACAGGCTCGAAGGAAGGAAGGAAGGAAGGAAGAAGGAAGGAAGGGAAGGAGGGGTGTTAGAAATGAAGGAACACAGAACACAGCTCTTCATGTCACCACCCAGCTCTCTGGACTAAGTGCCAAAACCTACAGCACTCCAAGTATCTTCCCTGAAATCCTCTCCAAGACAGTCTGCCTGAGCTGAGCAGTCATCTTTCTATCCAGCATCCCCTTCTTCTCCCTATAGTATGTGTGTATATACATACACTGTCGTCTGAAAACATTTTCTTGATCCTTTTCCTTTCTCTAGTTAACAAACACCTTTCTCTTTCTAATGTAAAGTGACATTTTGATGTAACAGCGCTAGAAGGAGACAAGAATCATTAATTCAGAAAAATGACTGAGCTTCTGCCGTTTGCCCAGCTTCCTCCTATCTGCTGAGGAATCCAGGTTCTGGAAAAGCAAAACTGGACTCCTATTTATCAGCTATCATTTACCAGTCGAGGGCTGCTGACATTGATTAGCACTGAAAGTGACTTTTGTCTCCTGAGTCCTTTCTGACTAGACTCTGAATAGACTCATTTCAGCTGAGAAACCAACAAGGAAGCCTCTACGGAAAATATCTGGGGGGATAGTGGTATGAGGGTGACATGAAATATTCTTTTGTCCGATGTACTGTGGATCATTATCTGGAATTCAAGTAGTCCATCTGGAGGAGAGAGAAGTTGCCATGTCACTAGGAAAGGAAGTCAGCCTCTCAAAGAGAATTTCAAAGGTATGTCTGGGGCAGAGAAGAGAGAACTCCTGAAGCAACATATTAAAAAAACAAAGCAGAAAAAAAGGTCAAGGTCTAAAAATGTTTACCCAACAGAAAGTAATTTAAGGAGCCATGACTTGCCATACAAAAGTATTCGTGGTAAGAAAGAATCCTGTTAGATTTAAATTACATTTGGTTTTTAAATTTATAATTTACAAGCAGCTTTTCCAGCATATAAAAAGAAAACACACCTGTGTACTTCCAATTTAGCATATCAGCCGCATCATTCCAGTAAACCTCCTGTGAACAGCAGCTACCAACATAGCCTGGTGGTAAATAAGTGACGGGTTAGTTCCACTAGCCTTAGAAGTTCATTTTCTTATTACTCCTCTCTCAGAACTGGGCACGGAAAGCTGCTGCTTTGAAAGACCCTGGAATGGGCCTAGGCAGGCATCAGAATCACTTACAGAACAAGGTTAAAAGACAGAGTCCTGGGCCTCATCCCCCGTAGTCTGACTCAGTAAGTCTGCGTGCAACAGGGCCAGTGTCTGCAGTTTTAGCAGGCACCCAGAGTGACGCTGATGCAGGTGGCCTTGTGGAGCACACCTTGACAAATCCTGGCCTAGAGAAGCTACCCTCTAGGTTACTATGTCAGGAGAAACTGCGCTGCCTTCTGGACCCAGCCCGACCCCTGGTTTGGATGCCCTCCACCAGCGCACATCAGTGCACAGCTGCTGCCCGACACTGCTGTGCTGGGCAAGCTGGTCTGTGCAGCTCCTCAGTGTGACACATCCCTGATTTCTCTCTGTTCTGTTAGAACGATTACAGGAAGTTATCTATGCAATGCAAGGACTTTGTGGTGGGCGTGCTGGACCTGTGCCGAGACACAGAAGAGGTGGAAGCGATTTTAAATGGTGATGTGAACTTGCAAGTCTGGTCCGACCACCACCGTCCAAGTCTGAGCCGGATCAAACTCGCCATTAAATACGAAGTCAAAAAGGTAAGCTTCCCCACCTCTCCTGGGCTTCTTACCTCGCAGGGCTGCTGGCCCAGCTTTTTGCTCATGAATATTTTATGTTCCCACATGGTGACAGTGATAACAGCAATTACCCAACTTCTGACTGTCCAGAGCCCCTCTCACTGACCCCCTTTCCTGTATTCCCAGCCTACCAGGAAAGAGATATCATGACAGTCATTCCATGAATAGGCTTTGAGCCTAAAGAACAAAAGAGGGCATTTCAACCTCCAAATCACTGACAGGAACAATGTCACAGTTAGTGTTCCCATCAATGAGTAGGTCAGAGCGCAAGTTTGCATGAGAAACATGTTACTCAGGATTTTCAATAGCATGTATTGCGCTTTCTCCATGTGCCTGGGGGCCCGTTGTGCAGAAAATGTCTTAGTGTGCAGGCTTTGTGGGTCATGGCCCTGGGAGGCTTAGAGGAATTTCACTCCCCAGGCTTACAAAGGCCTATAGCAGAAAACTCCGGTCGACTTTCACGAGAGCAAGCTCATCCAACCACCTTAATCAACCTCAAGATGTGTTTAATGGCCACAGGTGCCCAGTAGCCCTCAGACCCACAGTGGCTAGTCAGACTGAGGTCCTAAGAAGCAAAACTCAGTTATGGTTCCGATTCAGATGTACTCGGGATTCTTTAGAATCTGCTCTGAGGTTAGATGACATCATTTATCCTGATGAAAACTGCAGAGCTCCACAGATCAAAGCTCCAAGATGTGTTTAAATATCAATGTGCTTTCCACATAAGCAAGATGGCTGATGGGTCATTCAGGGATTTTCCCCCTCGGCTATTTCATAGAGCCAATACTGAGGATATTTTCAATGCCCCTAAAACAACCTCTGGGCATTTCTCCTTTTGTCTGTCTTAATTTGTGTGGCATGAACCATGGTCAACAAACCACATATATCTGTAGAATTCATCTAGGGATAGCTTCTAAGTTTGATAAAATCTTCCTGCCCTTTTACTTTTAAAAATAATCAAAAATTCCAAGGGGAAAAAAAAAAAAAAAAAAAAAAAAACACTTTTTTTTAAAGACTCTAAGTCTTAAATATAGAGTTGATAAATCATGGAAAAGGTGGCCTTAGATAAATATTCAGACATATATTGGGACAGGAGATGAGGAGTCAGGCTACAATTTGAAATACAGTACTATTTTGTGAGCTCAGAGAAACTCATTTTTCAGCCTATCCCAAGAGCTGAGGCTTTTTGTCAAAGCACCGCAATCTCTCCTGAAGCTGCTGACATATTCATGGCCTGGAAGTTCAAACACACCTTGCTGTGGCTACTGGCAATGGTAAAGATGACCTTGAGCTTCCAGAACCACAAGCACTTCCTCCCTTCAGCAAGCCAGAGCAGGCCCCTGCCTCCCAGCACAGGGTGAAGGTGAAATCTCTTTCAAAAACCCAAAGAACAGGAGATGCTTAGCATTTGCAGATTTACATTCACCGTTTTGGCTATTCAGGAGCAATTCAAACAGCCCCTGAAATGCAAGCATTCACCATTTTTCTGAAAAATGAACCCAAATAGCAAAACTGTCCCTGAAGGTAGATCGGTCTCTCGCTTCAACTACGAAGTACAGAACAGCCACAGTCATGAAGGAGAAGAGAAAGTGAAGTACTCCTTGAACATGATGGTTCCGGTCAGAATTAAAAGGTCTGATGAGGGAAATCATTTACTGTAGTGGAATTTGCCAATTAGGGGAGTCATAAAGGTCTCAGGAAATATCCATCATGAATGTCAAGTGACTGCTGCAATCCATAAGTAGGATGATAATATACGGCCCAGGCAAAATGTCAGCCTTGCTCACTCACAGACCTCCAGTGCGTCAATTCTCCCAAGCCATCTATGTCATCAGGCAACAGCAGACAGACTCATAGTTTTCCTTGACATTTATTCTATCACAATTTACCAGTGAAAATACCTAATGTTAAAAAGACTTATTAATATTATAATGAGATTTCAGTTTTAATTTATGAATTTGAGCATGCTTGCCAATACACAATCTAATCCTAGGTCTCTGAGTTATGAAATGACTAGCACCAAAGGCCTATTTACAAATATTCTGCTTTTTACACCTGCTATTTGAGTCTTCAGGCTGAAATATAAAGCCACAAAAAATCCCTAATGCTCTGCCCACATGATATCAAAGCAAACCATTAATTCAGTGATTAAAGCAAACAAGTTGTTCTTGGCAATTTCATGGGCTGGTAATAAGTATGACCTTAAGAAAAGGTTTTCTTTTCAAATAAGTCAAATAGATCTCTTTGCTTAAAGACATTGTAGAGCCTTTAATATGCTTTGCTATTCTAAAAGAGAGAGACAATATGTGTTACTTAATCACAAAACTCTGTTTCTCATGGAGCATCTGGTGAAGCTAGTTGTCCGCGATAACAGTCTGAAAAACTCTAATACAGAATCAGACCAAATACCTGTGAAGTGCATAGATCAGAATGCACTGCCCTGTGGCTGCTACTGGACCTGCATCCTGTCTCTCACTTGCATGTCTGCCTCTCTTCAGGTGCCACTCTCATGTCTGAGCCCCTGGCTGGCTCAATCACACTGTCAGCCTCCGTTAGGTAAAAACAATCATCCCACCATGGCACAAGGGACTATCTGGGAAAGAGGAAGGAATCGTGCAGAGGGTGTCAGGAGACTTCTAGCACAATTCTGACACTTACAGCCAGGGGTCTTGGACAAGTCTTTGAAGCTCTCTGGGCCTCATTCTCCATCTGCAAAATGGGCATAAAGTTTTTGCTTCAGAGTTTTCTGAGAACTTTAAAATTAATTGAAGTGAAAGGGAATGCTCTAGAAATGGTCAAGTTCTATACAGCTCCATAGGGAAGCACCACTGCTGTCATTCAGTGATGTTCCCCTTCCTTGGGACTATAGGGGTTCTTATACTCCAGAGGCATTCCCTAGCTTGTCCTTTGATATCAACCCAGACAATGCTAGAACTGCCCCGTGTACGGACATCATCCTTATAGCCTAAAATTCCTCTCAAAAAAACCAAAGGCCTTAAGAGGATTGTTGTCCATGACTTCTATTTTAAGAGGCTATCTCAGCCTCTCCAATAACCCAGCTGGATATGTCATCTGTGTTCGGAAGGCAGTATTGGAGAAGTGGCTAAGAGGGTACTCTTGAGTTTAATACTTATTAATAGGGTCACT
Organism: Furipterus horrens; assembly: GCF_987537825.1. Classification (NCBI taxonomy): domain Eukaryota; kingdom Metazoa; phylum Chordata; class Mammalia; order Chiroptera; family Furipteridae; genus Furipterus; species Furipterus horrens. The sequence goes on from NW_028327180.1 coordinate 77,127,400, forward strand.
TGATCAAGTCACTAGCCTTTCCTCATGTATAAAATTGCTTCATGATGGTTATTTAAGACATTTCTGTTACTCACCTCAGTCCATCCCAGCCTGTAAAGGCAAAGTCCCTTCAAAACTCAAGCTCAGAAGTGACACCACTTACATCTCATGGATAAAGGGAACAATTCCTCCAGCTTTGGCCTGCAGCCTATACACACATACACATATGTATACACACACACACGCACGCGCACGCACACACACACACACACACACACACACACACACAGGCCTTACTCTCCTCCTCCAGAGCTAATCTGAGTAATAGACTTCTTGCTATCTCCTCCATTTCTATCTCTGACCTCAGGGAACCATGCGCAAATATCCTTCTTAAAAGTCCTCAGCTCACCCTGAGTATCAGCTCTGAATAAATGCTGAAGGGACTTCTAGCCCCACCAACTGGGAGGACCCAGGAGTCTCTGAATCTGGGTTCAGCTGGGCCCAGGCTGCACCCATAAAGGGGGCCCAGTGTGTGGCACGTGGTCATTGCTGAGTGACCGGTCACAGAGACCCAGACACAATCCTTGGTGCTCTCTTCAACTGATCTAACTGAAGACACACACCTGGCCCTTCACTTTCATCCCTCGCTCACTCTCCTCTTTACTGCCTCTTCATCTCCAAGCTTACAGGGCTCTCTCCCCTACATCATTTCTTCCTTCTCCCTGACTCCAAGTCTGCCTTAATGAGGCCAGGTGAATCTCCTGCTCACCAAAAGAACTTTGAAGGCATGGGCCCTCCAGGCTCAGCTGCCAAAGAAGTGTGGGACAGAGACACACAGAAGGTCCTATTTTGCACAATAGAGGCCTTAACTCCACCATTAAAGGAGATGCAGGACCCTTCGCACATAACTAAGAAAAGGTCTGACACAAAAACAAAAGAAAAACGAGTATCTTGCCCAAAATTAAATTACTCCCACTGCAGAAAGCACATCTCTTATCAGCAATATCAGCAGTAAGGGGGTTAGTTCAACCTGACAAGTTCCTTTAGCCACCACCTTATGAGCAGCCTGCCGGGGATCCTCAGCAGAGTAAGATGCAGTCTTGCCCTCAAAGAACCATCAGCGTAGGTGAGGTGAAGACCGGTATGCTACGACTGTGGCAGCAGTGGCCTCTGCACGTCACTAGCCAAGCACAGCAAAGTTCACAGCAGTTAGCTCCTTCAGACCTCCAGGCAGCCCCCAATTCTAGCATCTTGGCACGTGGCTTGATTTGGGGAATCGTATCATGGTGCCAGCCACCTTTCCTTCCAATTGATGAGACTCCCCACTTCTTTCAAGAAGCAGCTGCACCCCGCCAAGCCTTCCAATGTGCCTTTTCCTGACTCTGCCAAGCTCAGCAAGCTTGTTTCACATGAAATAAAAGACCTGGGACAGGACCATGGAGGGGACAGATTGCAGGGAGAAACCCTCACTAGCTCTACTCAGTAACACAGTTCCCTTCCTTCACACTGTTGTACTAAGAAAATAACATCCTTTGTGAGTTTCATTCATCTACTCACTCATCATTTAACAAACATTCATCACATCTACTACACCACCAGCTCTGTGCTGGGCACTGGGAAGACAGAGCACACCAAGACCCAGGCCTTGCCCTTGAGGGGTGCACATAGCAACGGAGAGAGGTGTCTGAACAAAGGGCTGTAGTCCTACCTGAGCAAGGCAAACAGGAATGGAAGGGAGCAGCACAGAGGCCAAAGGACACACTGACCGGCTCAGCCTGGACTCAGAAATGTGTCCCAGAAGGGGATAACCTTGAGATGGGGCTTAAAGGATGAGAGGTGCTGAATGGGACGGTAAGTCAGGCATAGAGAGGTGAGGGAGGACAACTTAGGCAGAGAGAGGCGAAAACTGCAAAGTAGCGGACCCCTGGGAAGAGTGGCATGGGTATGGAATGTGTTTAGAGGGACATTTGCCTGTGGCTGCAGCACTGTGGGAAATAAACAGACTGGGAAGCATGACAGAACAAGATCCTTGAGGGTACTGCCTGCTATGCACAGACACTTGGCCTTGATCCTGCCAGCAGAATCCAATAGAACTTTCTGTTATGAGGGAAATTTTCTATTTTCTACTTTCTACTATGGTATCCATTAACCTCATATGGCTAATTAGCACTTGAGACAGGCTAATGTAATTATGGAACTAAATTCTTAGTTTTTTTTAGTTAATTTAAATTTTAATAGCCACATGTGACCAGTGGTTACTGAAGTGAACAGCATGGTGGTATATCCTCATTCATGCATTCAAGCTTTCACTGAGTGCTAATCACTGGGGACATGGTGGTTAATAAAAATGACAGGCTGTCAGCCATAATGGTAATCTAAACATCACACCAGTAAATTATAATACTGCAATTGAAGTAAGCATTATAAAAGGGAAAAAACATATTATAACTTCTAAAGGAAGATGTCAATGAAGGTGTCTCTGAGGAACCCACGCTTGCTCTAAGAAAAATCAAACAGAGGTAGAGAGGACATTTCTGGCAGGAAATAAAAAATAATAAATAAATAAATAAATAAATATTCAAAGGCCCTGTGGTGAGAGGCAACACAGCATAAAAGAGGAAGTGAGAGGTTAATGTGGCTGAATCAGGAGACAGCAGGAAGAGTGGGGCAGGAATGAGTCTAAAGAGGCAGACAGGGACCAGAACCTGCAGAGACTTCTAGGCCACAATAAGGAATTTTGTTTTTGTTCTTTTAAGATTGGGAAGCCACTGGAGGACTTTAATCAGAAGTAGTTGTAAAGATTAGGGCAGATGGAGAGATCACTTTTCCTGATAAAGGCTGGAAGGCAAAAGGGGTGGATATGGATGCAGCGTATCCATTGGGGAAAGAAACAGGATATTAATCAAATTATGTTGTGTTGACCAGCAAAACCAAAGCTGTAGTGCCTTTTAACAAAAGGAGGTTTATCTATTGCTCATCCTGTGAGCATACAGGAACAGAATTCACTGAGGAACCCAAGATGATAGAATAGCCCCCAAAGGGAGGTCCAGCTCTGGAGAGACTCACACCAGCAATTCAATGTTGTCACCTGGAAGTGACACACATTGTTCCTGCTTACAACTCACTGTCAGCAATTAGTCACATCATTCACCCAACTAGAAGAAGGGCCGGGAAGCACAACCCTGCCATACGTTTGAAAGGAGAGAAAAATGGAGCTATTTGGCAAATATCACTAATGGCTATCAAAAGAAGAAAAGTTGAGGAAATTCATATGAATAGCCTTAACCTCTCTATAAATACGAAGCAGAATCACCCTCTGAGGTAGAAGGCAGGACTGAAAAAAGTAAGAAGTTCAAGACAAATTCTATGGGACATGAGAGAAGAGAGAGCTGAACAGATCCAATAGCCCAGCCAAGACAAGATTGTAAATTCTTTGGCAATAGCCTGTGTTCTTAATAAAAAAGTAAAATCTCTACAAAATAAATGGTTAACACACCAAGTCAATGTCCTCTATGAACCTCAATTCTCAGCCATCAACCTCATTTCAAGATTCTTTTATAGACATGAGACCCAGAAGTGCACAAAATGTGCCCACAGGGCACAGCACCCCAAAGATTCCCCTTAGAGAAAAAAGTCAGAGAGGGAGGGGCAAGCTTAGAATGGAGGCGGTGGGGGCCAAGTCCACTACCACCACAACTCTAAAGTTGGGCCAGGCTCTCTAACCCCAGCATTATATTCCCTTTGCTTCTTTCTTTCAAAAAATCACCATCCTGTGCACATTTTATTTTCATGCTATAAATGGGTCCATTTTTCTAACTAGAAAAACTCCCAGGAGAAGAGGTTGGGTGGTAATGTAGTGTTATGCCCGGGAGCCTGCCATACTAAATATGTGGCTTTAGATTAAGTTATTTAATCTGCTGGCCGCAGACACTAGAGAGAGGGCAGATGACTTCTGCTGTGGATCTTTTTAATTTCCTCCATCTGCACAGAGCCAGTGAGCAAGGGGACCTGGGGACACCAGCGCCTTCTAGAGGACGTCTGAGAGGTCAATCAGAAGCTCACATGCCCTGAGCAGACATTTTCCCACTGTGTTTTCCTGCTGAGGCATCGCTATAACAGATGCTCAGAGTTCAGAAGACCAGAGTTGTCAGAAACACACTCTAGCTGGCCAGGCACTACCCCAAACTGCACCGCAGGATGCCTGCCAGCTGCCAAACGCTGTTGGAATCCATTGGTGTTGAAAGCATCCATCAGCGTCCTCTTTGGAATTCCTCTCAGCATTTCCGTGACCCTATCCTGGCCACCTGTCACAAAACCGGTCAAAGTCCATTAATCTCCTGTCTCAGAAGGGCTATCTTTTGCATAGAAAAAGAAGTTTTGCTTTTTCAAATAACAAATCTTCAGAAGGACTAATCCAAGTATGTACGTATCCATTTTCTGCCTGGAACCATCAGGAGAAGAAAAACAGAACCTGTTGATAGTATAATGTTGTGGCTGGAAGCCGACTGCACATGTTCAAATCCCAAGTCCTTCATTTGCTCTACTAGATTCATGGCTACAGACAAGTTATTTCTCTCTGAGCATCAGCTTTCTTATTTGTCTAATGGGAACAAATAAGTACCTAATAAATGATAATCTATGTTTGTTAACACATACAATGTAGTTAGAACATGGTAAGAGCATAGTAAATCTTATCTAATGGAAGCTACTTGCCATGTTGGCTTTATAAGCAGAACTACCCTTAGGAGAACAACCGGGGTTTCTCAGTCTCAGCACAAGTGACATTTGGGGCCAGCTAGTCTTTGCTGTGGGCACTGTCCTGTGCATTACAGGATATTTAGCAACAGCCCTGGCCTCTACCCACTAGACGACAGTAGCACCCTCCCCCAAAGCATGTCAATCAAAAACGTCTCCAGACACAGTCTAATGTCCCTGGAGGAAGGGGGAAGGACAGTATTATTCCCGTTGTGAATCTCTAGGATAGTTTTCAGGATCTGGGCCATAACCCCTTAACTGTAAACCCCTGAGAAGAAGACTGTAGTTCTCCAAGGATGCTCTCCATCTCTCTAGACCAGAACAAAGGTTAGATCCAACTCGAACTCATTTTTTTCACTCTAGCAGAAACTAAATTCTCAAATGTGGCTGCACAAGGAACCACCTAGGAGCTTTGAAAAATCACCAGTGTCAGCGCCCCACTGACAGAGCTTCTAATCCAGTTCTCTGGGTGGGAGTCTGGGATTGTGGTTTTTAAAGGCACTCTGATTAATCTAATTTTTGTAAAGACTGAGTTCCTAGAAGGTGGGACCTCCCCTCACTTATCTTGGTCTTTGAAGACAGAGTGGGCTGGGTGGTGAGCAAACGAGTAGATGGTGTAAAGTGTGAAGCCACAGACTTTAATGCTTCTCCAAATATCTGTAACTCCCATCATGATTACACATCCATATAACAGAATTGAGATGATGTTTGAGCCTGGCTTGAAAGCATGGGGCCAGTCAGCATCTCCGCTTCCTCCACTGCTGGCCTGTGTCCCTTTGGGTTTATAACTGAAAAAAGAGCTCTTACTATCCAAAGAAGCACTAACACTGACTCTGGCCCAGCAGTCTCAGGGATAGAGCAGAGATCTAGGTGGCTCCCAGGGTGGCCCTGCACTATGCGAGAGGCTGTGGGGCCTTTGTCCTCCAGCAGGGAGCTCAGGTCACTGTGTGCTCCACAGTGGGTCTCAGGAGTCTCCCTCCACTCATCAGGCTGAGATGCTGGCCAGCCCCCACACTCTGACTGGCTCAGCTTTAAGAGAAAAGGCAGAGCAGAGCACCTGATGCCATCTCTCTGCCTTTCCTCAGTCCTGCTGTGTACAGACTGTCACAACAGGGCAGAAAACTATTGCCTTTTTGGTTACTGCACTGCCCTTGCTCAGCTTTTTCAATATATAAGCATTTGCATGAGTGGATAATCCTTTAAAACATTTCTCTTTTTCTTGGTTATCATGTTCCCTAAGCCACATCACCTTACCTTGTGTAACTATTGTTATATGCATCATGTGCTGCACCTATTAAAATAGAGCCAGATTATTACATCCCGATTTGAGAGTTAACCAGAAGAGAGAAATCTGAAGAGCATTCGAAGAAAGAACATAAATCCCCAATGCCCCCAAGAAATAGATACAAGTCAGATGTATTTAATAGCCCAAAGTGGAAAGAACAAGAGCCATTTTCTTAGCCACTTCTGTCCCAGAGTCAAACAAACCTTAGAAATGACAGTTCCCCCGACCCCAAGGGCCTGTTACTAACTCCAGTAATTAAACTAAAGGCCAACTACGTATTTCTTTCTCCTTATTTTTGTACTGATGCCCCTATATGGATTCTGAGTCTTAATGAGCATTTCCTCTTTTATATATTCCTCCCATTATACACATAATGAATTATTCTTTTTTCAATACCATCTGTGTAAAGTCACTTGCTAATTCTTAATGGCAGGGGAGTTTTGTAAATAAAATTGTGGTGAGAATTTTTGCTCATTAGAGATGCTTTCATTTTTACAGTCCAGCCATAATCATATCTGGCTGATGATTGCAACAGCCTCTAAGTGGTACACCTACCTCTGCCCTCTCCTTCCCCTCCTCTTCCCCACTGCCCCCCCACCAAACATACACAAATAACAGTCAGAGCACTTTTTAAGTAATCAAATCATGTGATGCCCCTGCTTAAATCTTTCATCTGAAAGTGAACAAGACAGGCAGTCTCTGCCCTCAGGGAGCTCAGTCTAATAGCCTTCACTGCTAGAAGCAGAGCCTGAAACAAAAGGTTAAAGTGAGTGATCTCGGGAGAAATCTGCACTGAAGAGGCAGAAGCAGGATGGGGCAGAGGAAGCAACTAAGATGCGGTTTCAGGGAAGCCTAACTCCAGTCTGAGCTCATGGGGGATCTCTGGAGTGTGCAGCAAGGGGACTGACCTTTTGTACACCTGTAGCAGTTGCAGGCTGTCCCCAAGGGAAGGGGAAAGTAGCTCCCAGTGTCTGAGGGGACTTTCTGAAAAACAGTATATCTGTGAGCCTGCCTTCTGCCCCTTAAACACTCAGCACTAGTTCCCATCCCAGAGAAGTTACTGATCCCTTGCCCCCAAACCTCAGCTGGCTGGATCCTTCTTATCATTCACAACTCAGAGCGACTGCCGCCTTCGCAGAGGGGCTTCCTGGCCACGTTATCTGAATGCGGCCACTGTGTCACTCCCTCCCTCATCAGCCACTCTCTACCCGATGTCCTCTTTTCATTTGTTTATTTATTTATTGTCCATTTCACCCAACACAGTAAACTGTGTGGCAGCAGTTCACCACTGTATCCCTAGCCCAGATCAGACCCAGGCAAGTAGAAGATTCTTAAAAATGTTTACTGAATTTAATAACTGAATGAATGAGTGTACCATACTTTAAGTTTCCTCCAGTTGTTATTTTTCCGAAATACAACAAAATCTCACATTCAGGGTGAGATGCGTTCCTAAATGCTGTTGAGGAAACTCTCAGAGTTCTCTTGAGAATCAAAATGAGAAGCATAGGACAATAGCCCATGATAAGCTATTAGATATTAGGCATATTTGCCTCATTCTTGAACTCCTACAACTATTGGTGTCCAGTCCATGGAAACTTGGATAATGACTGACGGCCTTATTTTTTTTAAGAGGAAGAAAGAAAGGAAGAGAGGGAGAAAGAAAAAGTCATTTAGATACAAAATACCAATGTTTAATTTTAAAAATTAATAACAATTTGGTCACAAATTGCATCCTAAAGAAATAACAAATCAAGTAATTTTTATACTAGTTATTCTATAATAAACCCATCTGATCTGTCATCATCTGACTGCTTTGCTTCCTTCCCTTCTGGTAAGTGTTAGCGCTTACTGAATGAACAGACTTGCAAGCCTGAAGGAAGGAATAGTCATGTGACACCTACTAGCAGCTAAATCTGTGGACACTAAAAAAATAAGTGGGGTCCAGTCCTTGTGATCAGGAGCATACATCCCAAAGTGCTGCACAGACTGAGTCCAGCCTTTTATCCAGCAAGGAAAGGAGAGTCATTCAGGCAAAAATGACATGGGAAAAAAACCTTCAAGGAGGAAGAAGGGGTAGTTCTGAATTAGTCTAAAGGTGGGTCAGAGCCCAGAAGAAAAAGGAACTACTGTACAGACATTCCAGATGGAGAAAACAGTGGGGAAAGCACAAAGGTGTGATCATGTTTGGAGAATGACAGATGGTGGGGGGAGCACGTTCGGAAAGTTGGGAGGCTGAGAAGCAGCAGACAGAATGAGGTGGGGATCAGGAGCTTGCTGGGAAGCGGGAAGGCTGTGAGGGGCCATGGTGGGCTGTGAAGATGTGCTGAAGGGCCTTCCTTCCATAAATTCCATAACACAAAGGGAGTGCCCAAGGTTGTCTTTTACACTGGCCTTTATAAATTTACTTACTGTACTTATTGCACAAACAGCATTATAAAATGAGAAAAATATTTAAAAGGCAAAGAATCATCTATAATCATATGCCCCATATGTCAGTTTTCATTTGTTTACATTTTTCCAAGTCTTACCCATATGCAGGCATGGATTTACATATAGATAGCTATCAATTAAATAATTTTGTGATTTGATTCACCTAGCATCAGGAGGTAAACATTTTTCTATTTTTTTCTATAATTATTATTTTTCTGCCAGCGTAAGGCTGATGTACCTTTATATGTCTTCTCTACCGGTGAACACTCACTTTATATGTATATATAACTTTTTTTTTACTGCTATCACCACAGAGCACTTTCCTTCTTTTCTATTTGCTAACACTGAAGTTCTGAGACTGACGCTACTGAGTCAAAGAACACAAATATTTGTGAAACACACTGCAAAATTATTTTCTCAAAGGGCTCCATTATTTTTTAATATCAACAGTGTTAGAAGCTGAACTGGTTGTATTAGATATAATTAAGCATTAGGTATAATTAAGATATTTTTCCTCTAATTGAGTAGATGTAAAATACAACATTATGCATATTTTTAAAAGCATTCCTCTGGTCACTAGGCAGAAGAGCATTTCTCTGTGAACTTAGCCCACCCATAGCCACTCACTACACCACATCCCCAACATCCTTTAGCACGTCCGAACTGGAGCCTTGACCTGTTTCATGTTGATTGTCCAGCACTCATGTGACACAGCACTTCTACCCATTAGTCTCCAAGTCATGGGATGTCATAACTGTAGGCAGCCTTGCTTCCATAAGACAGTTCTAGTGGCGAGATTTGATGGTGTATATGAGAACAGGAACTAGTCGAGGTACTATTTGGAGAAGTCCAGTGGGGGAGTGATGAGGGCCTAAAGTGAGCTGGTAGCTGTGCTCATAAAAGGAAAGAATCTCTGTAATGGTCATTCTGGAGTTGAAAACAGGACTTCACAATCTAAGACAAAAGTTCAACCTAAAAAAAAAAGTTCAACCTAGAAGCTCCTGTGAGGGTCTGGCCTACCAACCACAGGACAACTGGCTTTACTCATATTCCTAAGTTGTCCTCACAGAGATTTCCTTTGGTGAAGAAGGGAACTGCAGGCCATCTAGGAGCCTGGAGGATGTGGTGGTGGGATGGGGCAGTGCAGAGCCCTGGGCCCACATACAGACGTATATGCTCTTTTATAGATGTAATTGGTTATTATACTTATAAACAGGGCACAAAGATCCTGAAAGTCCTTTACATGGTTCTTAAAGACTTCCTTCTGAAATAATTGACTCCTTTCCAGATAATCAAACAATGCATGTTTCTGATGAAATACAGACCTTTCAATATGTGCAAAAAAGCTCCGTGTGGAGTACTGCTTAGAATCGCGCACTCTGGAGTGACACAGCCTGGAGTCACCTTAGGCGAATCACTTAACCTTGCTTTTCCTTCGTCTCTAAAGTGAGGTTAACACTACTTGCCTTATAGAGTTCTGGTACATAGTAAGCACTAGGTAAGTGTGGGAACCTGGTGAATTATAGACGTTATCCTTCAGGAATTATTCTGATCCACAGCAGGTACTAGTTAGGACACTGGCTACATATTACTTAGGTCACAGGCAAGGCATAGCCCACCCCAAGTGGTTATACTCTATTACTAGAAAAAAAATTCTCTATTTCTAACCTTAATTTTTCTGCTGCAATTATTTTATATTAAATTTTTATATAAAATATTATAATTATGTACATATATTAAATACATAACTAGTGGAAGAAACAGGTGTAAGTAGTATGACTGTGCTTCATGACTTCAGGGGTAAGAAATCTCACCTCTGAACTGTTACCTGGTACAGGCAAAACCCTGGAGTGACAGTGCCTGCAGTTCACATCCTGGCCGTGTGACCTTATGCATGGTACTTAGCCTCTCCAGGTCTCACTGTCCTCATCTGTTTAAAAATTTAAAAAGCTAATAATTGTGTCTATGTCATATGGTGAGGATTAAATTAATACATGAAAAGCAGAACAATGCAATGTCTGGTGTATCATAAATGCTCAAAAACAGTTGGCTCTTATCATTTTTTGATTTTTGTAAATCATGTGAAGCCTGGCCCAGTTTTTCCAGGAAAGCCTGTCTCAGTCACTCTGGGCATGCTCCTCTGTGCTGCACCAAGTCCTGATGACTCACCTGTGTACCCAAAGAAGGGCTCTTCGCCCTGAGCACATGATATGGCTCCATCTCATTCATTCAACAGTTTGGTTTGGTTTTGAGCACCACTATGACCCAGGTACTATGGCAGAAGCTGAGAATACAATTAATGAAAACAAAACAGACAAGAACCCCTTCCCTTATGGAGCTTCCAATGAAGTAAGATCTCTGGGCCAAACTGGTTCTGGGATCCTCCCCTTCCACAAAGCACCACATGGGATTGGTCAGTCCCCTCAATACTCTGGAATGACCCATTTTGGGTGTCTTTGTACCTGCTAGAGTGTTCAAGCGGAATCTGATGTCTGTACCCCACAAGGAATACCCCAAGACCTCCCCATCTCAGAAAGTGTCTCTCCAACACCAGGATCCCTCCTCCAACCCTTCCCCTACACTGGGCCTTGCTCCCCAAAAAAGGCCAGCATGTGGTCTTCAGAGCCATCCCTAAAACTGCAGAAACTGTGTTCTTCTTCCTGAGCCAGGACCACCTGGCTCACAGAGCCCTTCTGGCCATCTCCTCAGGAGGTGAAAGGCAAAACACCGCTCATTCTCCCATGATGAGACTTCAGCCAGGAAAACAAGACAGACTCATCTCCCCAGAAGAAGATTCAGATGCCCAGTGATGCACAGGGGTCAAGGGCAGAGGTATTTATGGCTCAGCAGGCAGCAGGAGGCATCTGGGCTACAGAGCTGGCAAAAGAAAGGAAGGTACAGAGTTGAGCTGGGGGTCTAACAACCAGAGGAAACTGACACGATCTTGACAGTAACTGCAGCAGAGTTCAGGAGCCCGATTTCAGACGGTCAGAAGGCTCACCAGCACACAGGTGAGCGCCAGCTGTGATCAGGGGGCATGCTTCTTCCCCTGGGAAGTGGGGAGCAGAGGCGAGCATTGCAGAGGAAGCTTCTGTCCAACAGCCCCACAGAAAAGAAAACAAGATGGAGAGATGGGGATTGGAAACTGAAGAGAGATGTTCAACACATCTTTTAGTGCATAAAACGTAGTGGCTTTAAAAAAAACAATCATTTTACTTGGTCACAATTCTGTGGTTCAGGACATCAGGCAGGGCTCAAGTGGGAAGTTCATATGTGCTACATTGTCTGGAGTCATTAGCTTCCCTTGTGGTTCATTTGGTGGTTGGACTGAAATGGAAGATGTCTGACACTTCGATGTTCCTTCATACGGTCTCTCTCTCCACTTGGCTATGCTAGGCTTCCTAACAGCTTAGTGGTCTCCAGAAGCTGCTCTCTTATATGGCAGTTGCCTTTCAAGAGGGCAACTTTCCCAGGAGTGAAGATAGATACTGACTATCTAAGGCCGAGACTTGGAAACTCTTGTAGCATCACCTCTGCCACATTCTATTAATTAAAATAGATTACTGAGAGCCAGTCCAGTTTCAAAGGCAGCAGAAACAGACCCTACCTCTGGATGGGAAAGAGCCATGGTCATACTGCAGAGCATGTAAAATGGGAGATACTGTTGCCACCATCTACCCCAGGAGGAAAGAAGGGCTGGAGCTCCCATTTGTGGGGGTGCATTGTAGAGTTAAGGAGATGAACTGCAAGATTCATTCATTCAACATCTATTTATTGAAAGTCTACTATGGACACTGTCCTGGGTGCTATGCAACAAAAATGGTCCTTATCCTTATGGAGCTTACATTCTAGTACAGTGACAGATAATAAATGCATAACACAAAGCCTGGTGGCTGCTAAGTGATATAAGGATACATAAAGTAGATAGACAGAGGGGAGACTTCTATTTTGGTCAGGTGGTCAAGGAAGTCCTTGGTATATTTCAGGAAGTGAGGTCAGTGGGGCTGATTAAGAGCCAGCAGAGAGGAGAACAGAAGGATGTGAAGTGGGCGAGAACCAGATTACAATATTCCCTCACTAATCGTGGGTATTATGTTCTAGTCCCACCCCCGCAAAGTGGGAACCTTACATTTATTCTACATTCTTAAACCCACGTTAACTTTAACAACATATGTATACAGTAGTGCAAAACCCCGCAATATAGCAAAAAACCCGCGACGAATAATTAAATATGATATTTTTTAAAATCCCGCAATACAGTGAGACCGTGATAAGTGAACTGCGATATATAGACAGGGACTACTGTACTCAAAGTCTTACAAACACAGAAAGAAATGTGATTTTTTTTCCTAAGCATAGTGGGCAGCCATTGGTCTGGCCTCTAGTCTAGCTGAAGGAGGCCTAGTTCTTAGCAGAAACCCATCTTCACTAACCTGAAAATGCCCTTTCTCTGCTCCTGGAGAGATAAGGGAGGGGGTGATTACAGAACCCACCATCATCCTGGGGCCCTCAGGCTTGCCCTCTGGAGTCTAAGAGCTTGAGGATAGTATCTTTGTTACATGTTTGACATTATAGGGACTACAAGCTATCAAAGTTTGGTCTGGAAAAAACGTAAAAGGAATGCTGCAAAGCTCCAGATGGCTTCGTAAATTAAATTTAACCGACAACTGGCCCAGGAACTTTCCTCATCATAATTACACTATTGATCATTAACATTTAAAAAAAACAGCAAACAGAATCCTGGGCCTTGCAATAAATTATCATTGTCTACTGGGCAGGTTCCATGAATCAGGTGCCCCTGGAGCCTTTTGAGACTGTCTGATGCTGCTATTTAAATACTGTTGTTCTGCTCTTTGGCGAATGGGAGAACACTAAGGGCGGATGTGGGGGCAAGTGTGTGTGCACATACGATCTACACTACGGCCCACATACCTGTAAATGAGAGTCTGTTACAGCTCCTTCTAGCTCCCATGGCACCCTGCCTTTCGAAGTCACGTTTAGTCTCCATCTTAGCATGATGCAAGACCCCTGAGGGGCTCCCATCTCCCATCACTCCCCATCCACCCTGAGCCACCTCTCCTGACACACTAGGCTCTGAGGCATCACTAATAACAATTTATAAGTGCTTAATCAATGTGCCCTTCACTGTGCCAAGTTCTTTGAATGCACCATCATTCAATGCACTATCAATACTGTCATCCCCACTTTACAGATGAAGTAGGTCTGGCAGAGTCAGAATTTAAACCCAGATCTAGCTGACTCTCCAGCCCAAATTCTCTGCAGGTCCTTCTCCTCAGTAGGCCCTTCCTGACTGTCTCAGTGGCCTGATTACATCCTTCAAAACTCAACTCAAGAACCCATTCTCTATGAAGCCTCTCACCCCCAACCCTCCCCAACCAACCCCTCTTGGGCTAGATGCTATTCCATGGCACTCTGAGCTGAACCCTGTTATGGCACTGATTGAGCTTCACTGAAGTTGCCTGTTGACCTATCTGTCTCCCTGACAAGTTTTTGAGGACCACAAGAGCCAGGGCATTATTTTCAATCTTTGTGTTCCTGATGTTTGGTTCAGTAGGTATTTTCTGGATGGATAGATGGATATAAATTTATGAAGACACAGATGTAAACTTAATATATCACAATTACATATGGGACTCGGTTTCTATGAAGAATATGGTCATGCTGGGAGAAAGAAAGAGATTTGATCTGCCAGAGCTGGGCAAAAACCAGCATTCAAATTATGAGCAAAATTAACTCAATCCGTTAAGAAATCTATATCTATAACACAGCTTGGGATTTGGCCCCTGAATGACAAAGGGGACTCCTGCCTCTTCAAATTCCAAACCAAGCATTGATGGAACCTTTGCATTGGTTGCTGAGTATTCATTCTCCTCAGCTGACATCTAAGAACAGGCAGCCAACAATCAGCTGCATGACCAGAAGGCACCTTCACCAGAAATACATGCTGCATGTTTCTCAGTGTTTGAGGTGTGATGGATTTCCACACTTCCCAGAGAGGTGAAAGGAGCAACTGAGGATGTCCAGGCTGGAAGCCATGGGTGACAGAGTAGGCACAGACACCACCAAGAGAAAAGAAACCAACATGTACTAAGTACCTGGCTAAGGTATGCAGCAAGTTCTGTGTCTAAGTAACAATGTCCTTAAAAGTATCGGAGGGTAAAAATGGGCAGCTCTGTGTGCTCTAGATGTGAAGAATCACGTGGCTGTTGGGGAGGAGTGGTGGTTCATCTTAGATACTCCATATTGTGTGGGGTAGAGACCACAAGAAAAAGTAAATGAACACTATCTACACTGGGTTTAACTTTGTTGGTCAGGTTGGTGCTGGCAAGTGGAATAACAAGAAATAAAGTTAATTTTTATTTTGGAAAATCTCAGAGAAAAATTCCCAGAAGTGAGGAGAAGTCTGGCCAAGACCTGAGTGAACTCAGCAGGGATTCTGAGTTCAGTATAAACTGGTCCTTGGATCTCCCCACAAGCCAAGATGAGCTATATGTGAGAAGCTAAGTGTATTGGCTCAGGATTTAACACCTCTCTCCATCCAGCTCTTGGGAAGCTAACTCATGTAGTCAAATGGAGGTAAAATGAAATAAAACAAGTAATCCTCCACTTGGGATCATCAAAAGCAAAACCAGGCAGGCCTGAACCCTGAAAAATGACGGCATTACTTCACCTTGAGCATCACTCCCAGAGACCCTGTTGGGGTACCGCCTCCTAGAAAAGATGGACATGAGAAGAGACAGGCATTTCTGGCGTAAACAGATGGAGATCTAGAGATAGACATGATGGAGGGCAGATGGGTATCTCCAAGACAGGAGATGCCCCACACGCCAAGGAGGCATTCAAGATCCTGAGGAACTCAGCACTCACTACCACACAGGAACCCACCAGCCAAGCAGCAGAAGCACAGGAGAGCAGTTCCTGAGAGCAGAGCAGAGGGCGGAGGGCTAGACACACCCCACCAAAGAATGGACCAGCCCGGGAGACTCCAATGCAAGCAGAACGGCAGGTCAGACAGTTGGTGGGGCAGCAGTGCAGGGCTACAGGGATGCCACAGCAGCTGTGCCGGTGCCACAGACCTAGGAAAACTGAGAACACTTAGTGACAGGTAAGGTGAATTATGAAGGGTATCAGAATCAAGTAGAAATACAAAGGCCATCATATATTATTAAAAAATTAAAAAATCCCTGTCATCCAGCCTGACTGAACTGGCTCCAAACATCAAGATTTTGGAATTAACAAGGCTCCCAAAAGCAGAGGCCCTGACCATCTTGCTCACTGCTGTGTCCTTCACGCATGAAGGTGCTCAGTGCACTGTATCAATCAGTACTTACTCTGTCTGGTGGATAGATGGATGCATATGTAGCAGTGGGGTTAGGTCTGCACTTACCAGCTACCAAGATACGGAGCATCTGCGCCACATATATGCTATTTCTAATCCTTAAACCAATGACTATGCCATTATTTCAACATTTATGTCTCATGTTATCAAAACACCGGTAACAGTAATATAAGTGTTGAGAATTCAAAACTTTTAATTTAAATAGTGATACTAAATCTTCAGTATGCTTTAAATATAAAACTGTATATGCAAATAAAACCATCAAATAAAAATAAAATATGTTACACATACCTTATAATAAAACTACATTATAATATAATTTGTAGGAGAGAAAATGAACTTTAAAGTAATTTTTAAATAATTATATAAAAGTAAAATGTAAACTGTGACTTTAAAAAGTAAAATGTATCAAATCCATTGTTAAGTTATATGCATGTTTTTCTCTGCAGGAAAATTTGGATAATTTGGAATCATAAAGAGAAAATTATAAATAAACTCCAAATATTTACTTCTGATTCCTTCATCTGCCACTGACTTAATATTTTGTCTAATAATTTGAGAAATCTTTTTGGAAAAAATATGACCACCCTACCTTCTCCCTTCCCACCAGCTCCATCAACCAAGGACTGCAATTGCTGTACTGGTTGGAAGCTGTGTTTTATATTTCAAGGAAGCATTCCCAGTCTCTCTTTGTCTTCTTTTGTTTAACTAAATGTAGATGCAGACTTCCTCTATCAACATCAATACCTCTGGATCCACATTCTCCTAGTTGCTAAAGTCTTTGAACTAGAGTAAAAGCTAGTTTTGCAAGAAAAACTTTGCTTTTATTGGTAAATTTCTTTCTCTACTCAAGAACCATGAAAATAATATAGATGACTACTCTGTAAATGAGCATACTTTGGCTGATAAAAAATTTTAATACATAATATAACTCTTTGGATAGAGCTTAAGAGGTAAGTGATTTATAGGTCTAACTTTTATTACAGAAATAAAATATATATTTAAAAAAACAGTATTTTAGCACTTAAAAATTGAACCATAAACCAAAAACTGAAACTGCATTTTCAGAACCCTTGAAAACCCTTTGATCATGGTCATTTTATAGATGGAGAAACTGAGCCCTGAGCAGCAACTCTGTCCCTCACTAGTCAGTAGCAGAGCCAAGACTGGCACCCAGGCAGACTGACCCCAGAGCCTGTGCATATTCCATGACCCCATGAATCTCTGCACCCAAAGTACAGCACAACCACCTGGGAAAGTCTGAGGAGTTATGGATCCAACTTGAGAACATTATCTAATCAGACCTCGGGCTCAGAGAATTGCCTGAAACCACAGCTCTTCCTAGTAAGATGTCAGTGTCAGGAGGAATTTGGCGAGAGGCCTCAGATCCTAACAGGTTCTTCAGTAAAGCATTCTTTTGGTTGAAATCTGTACTTCTCAAAGCTGTAAATCTGGGCTTAATTGGCCTCCACTTTAACCTGGTTCCTGGCAAAGTAGTGACCAGGCAGTAGAGCCATTGCTGAGTCAGCTGCTACTACTCTTGTCTTTTGCAGGAGGGAGAGCCCAGATTCCATCTTTGGAGAGATGACTCTCTCCTTTTAGGAAGATGAAGTTGTCCAGGAAACTGACACTGAGCCCTTCCCCTGTGTATTCTTGATTTTTATCTCCACTGGAACTTGGGTGCCCCACTGGCAGACACACAGAGAAATGAGAGTTTTAACAGCACTTTAAAATGTGAGGTCTCCTGGCCTCTGCGGCCTTGGAGAAGTGACTGTAGTCCCTTGTCCCTTGGTATGTCAGCCTGATTTTAAATCTGCCTTGTGGAAATACAGGATAATAGTTCAAAACATTGTCCTTAAAGTCAGGCTGGTCTGGATTCAAGTCCAGACCCTGTCATAACCACCTCTGCGGTTACAGCAAGTTACTTAATTTCTTTCTCATGTTTGCATGTTTAAAATAGGGATATAATATACCCATCTCAATAAACTGATGTGAGGGTTAAACAATGTAGGGACTATTAAGCATGAAGCCTGGTACAGAACAGATATTCAATAAACATTAGCTATTTGTTGTAATGATAATAATAGTTATTATGATGACAGAAATATTTTCTGGAATTACGTCAGTTTGCAGTGGTAACCATATACATAGATATTCAACGATCTTCATCCAATCCAAAAGATAATCCTCAAACCCTATTTTAACCTCACATTTCAAGCTTCTCCTCCACAAGAAGACAAGAGCCTGGTTTAGTTTCATCATTTCTCCCTGTCTGCCCTCTAGTAAAGATGTGAGGACCCTGAATAACAGAGGATTTGTTTTATTAGAAATTATTCTGGGGTAATGAGACAGAGAAAATCAGGAAGCAAATCTCAGAGGCTTTGGAAGAGTATGTAATTTATCACTCAACAGGTGTTTCCTGAGCACATATTATGTGCAAAACATAACGCTGCAGACTCTTGGGGATGCAAAGACAGTTAAAACTTAAAAATAGCAGAAGAGATTAGACGTAAACATAGCAGTACAGCTATTTACAACTTGACCATGAGCCATGATTGCCAAGTGAGTGGGCCACAGAATAGGACCCAAAGAAGTCCAAGACCTCTCAGGGGCTGAGGGACTCAGTAGGACTTGATGGCAAAGAGAAAGTTAAGTCTCAAAGGCTAGTTACGAATGAACCAGAGAGGAACAAGATAGATCATCCTTGGACACGGGGCGGGCCGGTGGGTGGAGGGGTGGGCAACGTAGGCCCTGTTTGGAAACAGCATGTGGAGCAGTTTGGCTGGAGGGGAAGGCACAGAAAAGTGAGCAGTGGAAGATAACCCAAGAAGGTCTGCTAGAAGCTGCTTCCACATCCCCTTTGGTTTCAGGCTAGGGCAGTGCCCTGTGTGGGGCAGAGAGTCACTGTCCAGGTGAAAGAGTCGAGGCAGCATCTGGAGCCAGCTAGATGGTCACCTGAGCCCACAGTGGGACTGTGGTCATGCTAATATAGCCAGACTGGAAAACGAGTCGCCTGGTCTGCACCCTCTGGGCCCAGTGTGCTATGGCAGGGCTCCTGGTGAATGATGGAAAACCATACACTTAGCACAGGCCTCCAGGAGGGCCAACAGAGGCCCCTGCCATTGCCCCTGCCTCGGGAAACAGCTCACCCATAGCTCTAGCAGTCCAGGACCATCTGTTTGGATGCCTGCACCCTAAAGACTGAAGTATGTGCTGCTTCTCAAACAACAGTCTTCATCATAAAATCACTCCTTCTCTGACAAGAGAGAAGCTGCTGAGTCCTCAGAGCAACTTACAAATTGGGGGTTTGCTTAATTTGAGGTGGGAGAGAGTTTTTCATGTCCTGCTATCCCTGAGAAACAGGAACAGAGTTGTCTTTGAGAAAAGAGCAAGCTACTCAAATGACTACATGCCATCAAATCTCCACGGGAGTAAGAACCTTCTGAAATGCCCACCTCCTTCGCTGCCCAGTGGATGTCCAGAATGGTTCAGTGAGCAGTTGCCTGGCAGGCCCTCCAGCTGCGGCAATAACTAAGAAGCATGCCAGTGTTGGTCGGGCTTGTGGGCGCACAAAGGGAAGAGAAGATAGGGAAGGCTGGATTCAAGGCATCCAAATGGAATCTCCTAGCAAGGAAGGGAGTGTCTGAAAGTTATTCAGGTGGCCAGAAAATGGAGAATTTTGAAGGTGGTGCTGCAAATAGGTAAGGAGAGGGAGGCAGTGTGCCAAGGCAATGTACATGAAATGAAGAACCCCCGTCCCCCCAACCTCAGTCCAGTTTTTGAGCAACCGCAACCCCTTCAGATAATGGTATGACTTTTTCCTGATAAGATCCTTCAGCTCCTATATCAATTGCCTTTGGGAGTGAAGTTATTGTTTTCCAATCTAGCACTTGTATAGTACAACTAAATTCAGTGTATACGTGAATTTAGTCATTTACATATTCATCACGTCTCCAAGAAAGCAAGCAAACTATCAGCCTTTTGTACCTATGTGCCCCTTCCAGATGTGGTGACATGGCCAAGTGCTGCCACGTCATGGGATGATGAGAAAGGAAGGCCACTCTGGTCCTACAGATGACACTGGATTTGCAGTCTGAACACAGAGAACTTCTAGCTGTGCCACTTACTCATTCAGACAGTATTGCCTGAGAACCCGTTCACTGAGCATCATACTAGGACTACGGGAGCCCTCCAGGGGTTCTCTCTCCGGTAGAGGATTATACAGGCATATAAATTGGATAAAAGGGAGATGCTAAGAATTGCATGACAGGAGAGAAGGTCGGGTAAGCTTTCATGGAACAGATACTGAGGTTGACAAAAGTTGGATATATGGAGATAAGAAAGAAAGCATTACAGGCAGCAGAAGATTCTTGAGCAGAGGCTCAGAGATGGGACAGGCTCTGAAAACAGCTTTACTGGAGTTCGACCAGAGGCTAGGGATGTGAAGGAAATGAGCAGGAGTCAAGTGGAGCAGCAGCCTCAAGTCATATTTGAAACCATCGCCTTTGCTCTGTTCTCATCTTCTTTTCCTTTCCTTCATTCCTTTTCACTTGCTTCCTTTCTCCCCAACTGAAATCCCCTCCTCCATCTGTGCCTCGATTCCTCCATCCATCTCAACAGTGCATATGGGATCAGCAGAGAACTTGTACTGCTGAGGAGAAGGAAGGCAGAGATCAAGTGTCCTCCCCAACAGGACACAGCCCGCTGCCACAGGGTGAAAGGAGACACCCAGAACTCTGGCAGGAAAACCGTCTGAGCATCTCTGTGGCACACCTGAAATCTGCAGGCTCACAGAGATGCCCTCCTGCATAGCAGACAGAATGAGATATCAATGGCCTAGAGAAGGTTCAAGAACCTCAGAACCTCAGCTGGGAGAAGCAATATAAGGAAGTGGCAAAAATGTCCGCTCTGGAGACAGATCTGAACAATCACGTACCACCAGCTTCCTAACAGACCTTACTGTGTAATGAGGATTAAATGAGAAGTAATGTGCTCAGCACAGGGCCCGATCCATGTGAGTGCTCAATAAATGTTTGCTTTTTATCATTTAATTTATGACAAAGAACTAAGACCAGGAAGGGCTCAAGTCCAAACCAACAAAATGAAGAGAATTCCAGAGGAAGCTCACTGGAATGGAAAGCACCACTGAACCCAATCTTATATGAGATGCTCCAAAAAGGAAATTCAGATTGATTATCTACAATAAGTAAAGCCACTTGATGACTGGTACAATGACTGTCTGAAAAAAAAAAAAATTTTCCCATAAGCAAATACTGGTGATGAGCTAGGTAGACAATCTTAACCACAGTCACATCAGATATCAGTGGGGCTTTTGATAGCTTATCTATATAAAAGAAAATCATTTTCTCTATAAACACTGGATTTCATAACTTTTTCTTCAGCTAGGTTAGTCTTCTGCTTATCAAATCATGCACTGCCTCATGTCATTCTGTAAATGAGGCCTGGAGTGTTGGAGAGAAAAATCTGTGCTTAAGGTCTATGGAAACCACACAGCCTCAAAGTCTCTGAGCTCAAATGGGGCTCTGTTTGAAACCCTCTGCCCCCAAGAGGGCAAAATGGAGGGGGGAGGGGCATCAAAGAGGGAGAAGTAACCTGCACTGCTCTCACTGATGAAGGGTTCCATAACCAGGGGGCGCAGCCAATGGACTTCATGGCAGTCAGAACGGCCCTAGCAGAGACCGGCCCACTCTGAGCTAACTGCCTGGAAAAACCAAGCTGCACCAGCAGTGGAGGATAAAGAGGAGCTATTGGATGGATTGGCCTAACCCACCTGGTTAGGCCACGTGGACCTTTCCAAAGGCACTAGCACTTCAAAAAACTGTGTTAAAACTAAATGAAGGTCAGTACAAGAGTACAGCTGTAGGAAGTGAAAAGGAGAAAAAAAGAGGAAGAGACAGAGAAAAAATGAAAAAGGAAAGTCATGGGCTCGTTTTTATTTATCAAATACTAATACAGTGCTTTCTGTTTGCCAGGTTCTGTTCTAAGCACTTTATAAACCCTCAGTTAATCCTCATTAGTGGCCTCATTTTACAAAAGAGGGAAGCTAAGCATAGAAGAGTCAATGACGTAAGAGCACATGGCCAGCATATGGCAGGGCCAGGGCTCGAACCCAGGCAGCCTTGCACCAGTCAATGCACATAACTGACCCCTACCAGGGAAGTCTTAAACCCTGTTCTAATGTGAGTATCTGGCCCTGGGGTGTTAACATCCCATAAAACATCCCTAAAAATACTCAACAATTACTTATAGAACGTTTATAGTTCTTCAACAGCTATCTATTCTTAAAATATCAGATATTTCCTTGTGAATAAATATAAAGCCGAGAAAAGAGTGAAGGAACTGGTTTTCCTTTGGCCTTTCAATAAATTAAAAGCAAAGTAACAGCCAATATTTCGGCAATATACCCAAGAGTTCCCACAGGCCAGCATTATGTTCTATGTCACCAGGGGATGGCAGGAACAGGAAATTTTGGTGAGATATTATCAAAAAAATAGCTTTGGCTGGAAATGTTGTTACATTAACCATGAAGGCTGGTCAAACACACCACCAGGATAGCCAGCTTGGGATGGATTGAAGAACTAGCAGCCACATAAATTCTGGCCCCTCGACTCTCAGGACATGTTTCCCAGCCTGGCTCACCCCGCCAGTCTCCTTTCCCATTACAGGGACTTCTGCCTCACAGCTCCCTTCTGTCTCTCTCTGCAATCTAACTTCTCTTCGCTCTGCCCAGTTCTCTAGACAGTCCTTCCTAGTGGTGGGTATGGTTTGATTTCTATTCTCTTAAGAGGCTGCTCAGCTCCATGTAAGCTGCCCACCTCAACAGGTTCTCAGCTCCAGGCCATCACACATGCCCTGGTCTGAAGAATGTGAATCATGTCACTGGGATAACTGAGGCAGTTACATCAGTTCTTCCCTAGAATAACTTTCATAAAAGTGTACCATTACCTCAGGCCAGATGTTTTAGGGGCAGGAATGGCCCAGGCAAAGCTCTTGGTGTCACCCAGCCTTTGATCATTCCATCCTTTTGTGAGCTAACATGCCCAAGACAATAATGATTTTCTGAGTTCCTATTTTATTCTAGCTGTGTACTTTACTTCTGTCAGTTCCTCTCTGACCCTGCCTTTGAAGATCCTCCCCCTGCCCCGCCCCCAGGAGCTCTACCTGCCTTTGTTCCCCGGCTGAGTGCCCTTTGGTTAGGGTGTTCTTTGTGTCTTAATGGTATGCTTCACTTTGCTCTCGTCTTCCTTGGTTCAGGGATAATACTTCTCTGTACTGCAGAAGCACAGTAGAAAAAAATCCTTTGATACCCACTGAACTGTATGTCATGAAGTTGTCTTCGAAGGCCTGCCACAAATACAGAAAAGTGCCCCTATAAAAACAAACAATAACTGGGCTTCAGCTATCAGCTGCAGTCAGCTTTCTGGGAGTATTACAGTATAAAGTCCAGCTACAAATAAATAGCATACTTGGAACTAGGTTGCTGTATCATGAAGGGGAGAAAATGGAGCTGTGGAAATTAACAAAGCTCTAATCAGAGGAGGAGAGAGTCCTTAGAGAGCCCCCTTGTGTTAGTGGAGACCACTATCTTCCTCCAAGGCAGTCAAGGACGAGTGGCAATGGCTCCCATATGTTCTCTCAGAACTTCCTCCCCTCCAGCTTCACTGCCAATCAGTTGCGTAGGTTCATCTGCAGGAAGCAGCAGAAGCAGCAAGAATAGACTCTCCCTGATACAAAAAGGCCAATGAAGGGAATTAGGACAGAGCAGCTACAGTGTAGCTGTAGCTACAGGGTGAGCCAAGTGATCAGCCACATGGTCTTCTGCCATTTTACGGGCACATGTCCCACCTTCTAGTTGGACTGTGGTTTCTCCAGAACAAGGCCACAGCAGCACCCAGAGAAGGCTGACTGTTGAAAAACAAAACTGACTGCCCCCCCACACCCACCCGCCATCCATCTGTGGGACCTGTGTTGTGACCAGGGTCTCAGAATTACTGAAACATCCACGTGACTGTCTTGCTTGCTCCACCTTGCTCTGAGCCAGAAAGGATACAAGAAACAGGAACACATATCGCCTGCTACCTGGGTCAAGGAGAATCCATTGCTCTTATTATTAGAGGTTGCTCTGAAATGATGTTACCCAAAAAGCCTCATTTGCAGCTGATGTTTGAATTATAGAATTACTAGGCACTGCTGCAGGGCAAAATAAACCTTTGATAGTGACCTTACAGGTCACCTGACTGCTGCCGTGAGTTCCCAGAAACTGGAAACAAGAACATGTTGCCATCTGCACTGAGAATTTTTTTTTAAATAGCTTTATTTAAAGTGTTCTTATAATGAAAAAAAGGAATGCTTTGCGTTTCCCAGGAATTATTGTACATGTCCCCTTAAAATCCAATGAAGCAAATGAGATGAAAATTGACAGGTTAATGCTCCAGAGTCATCAGATGGAGAGTCAGTCCCTTTGAAGAATGCCCGTCTAACTGCTCTCGGCCCTGGGTCCCAGCTCCTATGGCACATGGCTATCCTTAGTAGGGCCAAAGAGCATGGCTACCAAAAGCAAATAATGGTTTTCTCCTGTCACAGGAGCAAAATAAGCAAATCAGTGTCATTTCCTCAAATTTAAATTGTATTCCCATTAAGTTTACTTAAGTATATTGCCTATTACCAGTTTCTACTGGTCAGGACTCAGAATCAACTAACAATTGGTCAAGCAGGACCAAACATTTCCAGAAGAAAGAATGTGTGGTTACAACTCAGGTCAACTTGCTGGATCCAGCAGAAAAAGGTGAATCCAGGGGTGTCTCATGGACCACATTGGAAGAGTGGAGCTGAGCTCCAGAGAGGGTCAGGCTCTATCTGAGCCTCTTCCTACACAACTGCATTCTTCTTTTTCTCTTTTTAACTGGCATGTTTTGCTACTTAGGCCACACAGTGGAAGATATCTGCCCAGATCTCCTAAGGTTATGTGTTAACACCCCTTGAAATTTCAATCACAGTTTCCAACACCCTGGTGAGAAAACCTGATGGGTCAGTTTCAGCCAAGGCTCTACCCCTAGTCCAATAAGCTCTATCCAGAAAGCTGAAGTCAACAATACAAAGTGGCCACCAGAAGTCCATCATGTAACCTGGGCATTAGGGCAGGGCAGTTCCCAGCAAAGGAGATGGTGGTGAGAAGCTACTGCATGGGGGCACAAGGTGTCAGTGCTACCGCATGCCACAGAGAGCTCCGTGGACCCAAGGCCAGCACCACTGAAATCCAGTGGGGAAATACTGAGCGGTTTTAGCATGTCCTCCAGAAACACTGCAAACACTTTTTCTTATACTAACTACATAGGAGTAGAGAGGGGAAGCTTTCTACAGTATCTCATTTAATCCTATAAGACAATATGACAGACTGACTGTTCTGCAGATGACACAACACTGAGGCTCAAAGAAGTTATGAGGCTGGCCTAAGGTCACGTGACTAGTAAACAGTACAACAGAATTCCAACCTATGTGGGACTCCAAAGCCCCATTCATGCTCCATCCATTCTTCTACAGTGAATCCCAAATAAAGTCTGCCCAGAGATAAGCATCCCTGATTCTCCAGAGACAAGCTTTTACCAAGAAGCTGGCTGTCATTTTCTGTGCATGAGACTTCTCCGGGCCCTCAGTTTGCCAAGCACTGATGCAGCCAGTCCTGTGAGGACTCTGGCCACAGCACAAAGACCTCTAGCATCCCCAAGTCATAGGTTCTAACATGTACCTGACCCAGATGCTCCTGTTGTAACACATAGGCCACCCGCCGAACACTTCGACCCCAAGCTGCTCATAAGTCGTATACTGTTCAAGTGCTACTGATGCCATTTCCTGTTTGCATTTTGTGTTTTGTTTTTGTTTTGTTTTTACAGTTCGTTGCTCATCCTAACTGTCAGCAGCAATTGCTTACCATGTGGTATGAAAATCTCTCAGGCTTACGTCAACAGTCTATCGCTGTGAAATTCCTGGCTGTCTTTGGAGTCTCCCTAGGCCTCCCTTTTCTCGCCATAGCCTATTGGATTGCTCCGTGCAGCAAGGTACAGACTGCTTAAGGTGCATTTCTTTGTGGTTCTTTTCTATCTAGTTAGCAAGATCAAAGTCCATTTTGCTCAAATAAGCAATAAATCATTTCCCACATTTCAAGAAAATAGCTGAGATATATAGCAAAAGTAGAAAACCACATTAGAGAGAAAAATGTTAAGATCTGCTTTCTTTTAACCATCATTTTAAAAAGAGACAGAAAGAAGAATTATAAAATGGGAAATTATCAACATGTGAGACAATCTGATCAATAGCAGATCAGAGATGGAATAAAGGCACTTTTCCTCTTCTAATTATGCAATATTCTATACATGTCCTCCAAACCCACAGTAATAGTAATTATAATAACAGTAAGAGGAATACCCAACATTTACTGAGTACTTTCCCTTTGCTAAGTAAGCCCTTTTCATGAAAAACGTGGCTCATTTCACTCCCTCAATTACCTTATGATGCACACACTTAGTGAGGTAGGTTCAGAAAAGAAAAAAACTAGTAGACGGAGAGTCAAACGTAGCTCATCCCAGGGCACTGCAGACACAAGTCAGCATCCTCCCAGTTTCCTTGGCTTTCCTGACTGGCTTCTGGCCCACACAGACAGCTAATTAGGTCACAGAGAGGAAAAAGACAAAGGAAAGAGAAGAGCTTAAAGGGTACAAAGCTGGGCTTTTTCCCCACAAGGAAGGGAAAGTGTCTGGTGTCCACTGGTAATGAAAGCAGTGGAACCTGCAGGCCCCAAGCTGTCCCCCACACAGGCTGCCATCCCTACAGCCCAGCACCTGATCCAGAGCCACAGAAAGCACCAGCAGTCACTCCAGCTGCAGGCAAGAGTTAACACCTGTAAGACCAAATCGTGCAAAAATTTTGAAACATGTTTCATGAGTTAAAATGGTCATTAAAAGTTCCAAAGCTGCATTTCCTAGTGATATATTTAAAAAGGAATTTAGCTTAAGTAATCAATATTCAGTAGAAGAAATATGACTACAGGGACATTAGTTCCACAAACATATGATCAGCTAATGCAGTTAATAAACATTTCATCAGTGAATGGATCCTCTCGCCAACTCCGCCGAGAGGGAACGCATGCCAGGGTGGTGGGCCCAAGACTTCAGGGCTGCTGATGAGGCCACCTAACCAGGCAGGCAATGAACTGACTGCCTTGGAGGAGGAGGGGTGTCCCAGAGAAAGGTTAGGACTCAGACTCCTTCTTCCGTAGAATGGTATTACAAATAAAAGCCCTCACTCTGAATATTTATGGTGCTCAACCTTGAAACTACTGAGGATTTTGTTTCTGTGGCACTGTACCATGACATGGATTTCTAAATCAGAATTTCCTAAATGATACATACGTAGGCAAAGGCAATTTTTCCTGTCCTTCATTATGAGCTGAAAAATGCACAGTGAGTGGGAAGAAAACTAACCAGATTTAAAGCTGGATTAGAGCTGGTCACTGGTTTTTGGCACAGGCTGTCACACTGGAATGATCTTGTCTGTACTGCAAGTTAAGTCATTGCCTCCACCCAGAGCCTACAGGGATGCGGACACTTGTCTCCACTCTCTCTGAGCTCCAACTTAATTCTACATTCAATCATTAAAGTGACCACTCAGTGGAGAAAACACTGCCTATCTTCACTTTTGCTGTAAAGCTAAATGCAACAGCTTCCAGGAAATGGGGACTAGCCAACACCAGCAAATCGGTTTGCCTCTGCCTGCCTGAGTAAATATTCACGAAGAAATGATATGCCAGGACCAACTTTTTAGTAGGCCTGAGAAGAAAAATCTTAGCCGATATCATGCAGATGTGACAGGGGAAAGGCATGTGTGTTGGGGGGGGGGTGATTTTGGATTTTCTTAGAGCTAAGTAAATCCAGGAGACTGATGCCACCATGGAAATAGGGGTCAGAAGTATCACAGTTTTCTGGAACACTCTAGAAGAAATAACTGCAGGAAAGTTGAGCCCCATGGTTGGAACTGCCTCTCCTCTGTTTAGATCAGTGGTTCTCAACGTTCCTAATGCCATGACCCTTAATACAGTTCCTCATGTTGTGGTCATCCCCAACCATAAAATTATTTTCGTTGCTACTTCATAACTGTAATTTTGCTACTGTTATGAATCGTAATGTAACTATCTGATATGCAGGATGTATTTTCATTGTTATAAATTGAACATAATTAAAGCATAGTGATTAATCACAAAAACAATATATAATTATATATGTGTTTTCCAATGGTCTTGGGCAACCCCTGTGAAAGGATTGTTTTACCCCCAAAGGGGTCGCAACCCATAGGTTGAGAATTGCTGGTTTAGATACATGTCTGATTGGCATTTGGTGCTCCTGGAACTTCCAGGAAGACTAACTAACAGAGCACCCAATATAAACCACCTGGTCATTAGGCCATTTGTAGTTTCTGTGCACTTTCTGGGCTCCAGGTAAGAGCTCAGTACAGTACAGGATGTGTCCAGAGCTGAGTGCCAAGTCTTAGTCTACAGCATGAAATCATTTTTGGTGGCAATGCTCATTCTGAGGAAAGATTCTCTCATTAAAAAGCTTGTCAAGCCCTGGCTGGTGCTGCTCAGTGGACTGAGCACCGGCCTTCAGACGATAGGGTTGCTGGTTCGATTCCCACTCAGGGCACATGCCTGGGTTGCAGGCAAGGTCCCCAGATGGGGATATGTGAGAGGCAACTGATAGATGTTTCTCTCATACATCATGTTTCTCTCCTCTTTCTCCCTCTATTCCCCCCTCTCTAAATAAAAATAAATGAAAATTTAAAAACCTCATCAAACTTGCTCTGAGGCAGCCAAAGAACAGATAAAATAGCCAAGATATGTTTAGTCTTACCCTTCACAATTTAGAAAGAAATCTTTCAAGTCTGGCAGAGATCATATTACCAGGAATTACCAAGGGGTCACATCTTCCATGTGAAGAAACCAGCCTTCTCTAAAGGCTCCTGGTGCTGGAATGCAATGCCCCCCCAAGAGGAGTGGCATTGTGGGGAACACTATTAATATGCCAGCATCCCTTCTCCCAGTGGTCACTGCATTTGTACTTACCTAGTAATCCTACGAAAAGGCCAATGTCCTTCCAGTAAGGCCATGTTCTACTGACCTTATCACACCTTCCTCAAAGAAATTAGGACCTGACATTCTGCGATAAATGTATTCATAAAATCTCACTGCTAAACCTCATCAACCAGCTACTGTCTATCAACATCTAACAAATGCTGAGATTTCTGCTTCCAACCTAATGGTGCGTTTACTTCCTAATAGTTGCTCTCATCATCCAGGGACACCAAAATAACCTGATTACCATGCTGAAATCACCTCATCACTTATTTCCTGTTGAGTTTCCAAGGCTGTCAATTCTACTTTTACATAAGTCTCTGAGGGTCTCTGAGAAAGACAGTTAAGTAAAATTATAAGGTTAAGAGTGTCAACAAGAAGTTCAGTTTACTAGTATGGTGGTTGAAGAGGACAACCAAGTCACAGACGTGTGCATGTGGCAATAACTGCAGGTCTGGGACATGGGATAGGTTTGTCAATGTCAAGAAACAGTGAATTTTTTCAATCATTTCTCATTGTAAACACCAACATAGGTGGGGTCAGGCAGCCCCTGAGAGGCCAGTGGGTTCTTAACCACGTGAATGCCCTCAGGTGTTTTCCTAGACCGCTCTCAGCAAGGGCCCAATGCCAAGGGCCTTTAGGATTAATTAGGCTGCTTTCTATCCTTTGCTGTTCCACTCTGATTCAAAATTTAGGTTGTCTGCCTGTTCAAATCTGACAGCTGAAAGAAGAACAGTCATCTTCAAGGGCTCAGTGTCTCTATAGCAGGTAGACTAGGACAGAAGTCAGCATTGTAAGCGTGTTGAAGAACCATCCAAGTCCTCATTATAAAAGTACGAGAGGGGAAGCTGACTTCCTCTGCTACCTTTGTCGCTGTTCTATTGTCCTTATAAATTAATCCCAGGACTCAGGCAGGGAGAATGCACACAGCTTTAGACTCCTGCCTGCTGTCTTTGTAATGTGCAATCTCTTAGTACTTACTGCCACAGAAATGCCACTGGTAGTCATTGCCTCTGAGCCTCAGCCCCACCCCAAACAGAAACATCGAGTCAAGAAGGCAAGGGTGATTCTACAGCTTTTGAAGATCACTGCTTTGCCTTTCCAAAGCTAAAATAGTTTGGAACATGTGGTCCAGGGCCAGCCAGGAGAGGAAAGAGCCTCCAAAGGCCTCTATGCCCCCTCATTTGTCTCTACCAGAGAGCTGCACTGGATTAAAGAAAATCGTGATGCAATTTTTAAACCATTGCCATAGAGGGGGAATTTGTGCCAGGAAAGAGTTTTTTGCTCTTTTGTTACAAAAGCTCTGCCCTCAAATCTAAAAGGAAAGTCCATCCCCTGTTGCCCTGCTGGGACAGGATTTACGAGTGTCAGAAGGCTGACCGCTTTCATAGCTAGCCCAGCCCGAGACCTGCAGCATCCTCCCTTCATCTCTTCCCCTACCTCCTACCAGTGTTCACCGCTCTCGCCCCACGAGAAAACCAACAACCGTGAAGGGAAGGACCAACCTGCACAGCCTGTTTCATCTCCCTCACCTCTGGTGCCCAGACCTTGTTGCACACAGATAGTGCCCTAAAAGGGCTTGTGACATAAACACTAAGGACCCTGGGTAGGTCTCCCTTTGTGAACCCTTGCATTTAAGCTTCTCAAGAGTCAGTCTAGCTTCAAGTTTCCCCTTAAGGGAACTGCCTGAGGCCCTCTAGTGCTACATACTGAGTGCTTCCTATGTGCCAGGCACTGTCCTGATTTGCACGTATTAAATAATTTATTCCTTATGTCAACCCTATGTGGTAAGTGCTATTTTATTGCCATTTTTACAGGTGAAGAAACTGGGACACAAAGGGATTAAGTAACCTGCCAGAAATGATGCTGTTGTGATTTAACCCTAGGCTCTCTGGCTTCCGAGAGCCGACCTTAACCACTTCACACGTGCACGCACACCCATCCAGCCTTCTTACCCAGTGACCTCAGCAGTGTGTTACAACCTGAATGTAAACACCTTAGCTGCTGACTGACTTTAAATGGACATGATTAAGATCTTTAAAGTCAGCAAGACTTCTCTAAAGGGAAGAATAAAACCACCATACCACTCCTTCCTTTTCTTTCCCTGGAAGCTCCCCCCCCCCTTTGAAATCCCACTATTACTCAGCACCTCTGCAGCCCCCAGGATGATGGGTGGGTTCACCTGGTAATGTAAGAAGACCCTGATTAGAAACTCCTAGGGAACATACCCCACCCCCAAAGAAAGGAAGATTCCTGAGCCCTAGGTTAGATATTTTGAATAACATTTGGGGGGAACATTCTGAGGAAACTGCCATTAATTTAACTAGATCTCTCTAAACTTTGAGAACCACTCCAGCCTTGATGATGTTTCTTTATGGAATACTTGATCCAAAGTTGGTCCCCATTCATCTTTCCAACTTGCACACTAAGCCCGGCTTGAGGCCACTGGCACCTGGCGACGAGTGAGAGTGGCATTTGGAGAGAGGGACTTTGACAGCACCGAAGGGGAGAGATGCTGGGACACGCCTGTGTGCTTTACTGCGGTCCCAGCCTATTTGGTGGGCAAATGGCCACCAGGCCCAGTTAGGTGCTTACCCTTGGGGTCAGGGCCAAGAGCCTGGGGCCACGGAACACAGGTGTGCCAACCAGTAAAAGTAGGTGCCCCACCCTGAGGGTTCAGAAATGCAGCTCATTCGGAGCCAGTTCAGGAGTCCTACTCGGGTGTTCTGACTCTCATATATTGCCCAGAGTAAAAGTTTGGGGTGTGCCAGACTTAGCTATTACAGTTTGGATTTCCTGATATGTTCCTACTTCATACGGTCCAAGTAATGAGAGAGCTGCTGACTAATGAGTTTCACACTCCAGGCAGAGCAGGCCAAGGCCTCCATCTCCCGAAGCTCTCATCTCTTTTTACACCTGTGCGCTACCTGACCCAGCTTTAATGAGTCCCCAGCTCAGAGCTGCTAGCATCTATTGGTTGACTTTTCTCCTTTCTTTTGGCTCATCTGATGGCCTTGTGAAAGGTTTTCCCAAGTGTAATTTGCTTCAAAAATTACCTTTGTGAGACAAATAAGGAATGTCACAGAAAAGGAAAAAGAAAACCATTGAAATGATTTGATCTCATCTGAACTTGATCACAGTTTTACCAATTAAAAAGATGCCTTCAAGCCAAAAGAAAAAGAGGAAAGAAGCATCAATCCCTAACCTCACTTTTCCTCCCTACAGCTTGGATCAAGTGGGAACTGAGCCCAAGAAAACCTTCCAAATCATAACAGGGTCTTATCAGGGTGTTTTATGTTCTGTTGTAGATACAGTAACTTTTACAGATGTATCTTCTGCCAGAAAATAACAACTCGAAGAAAATGAACAAAGAGAACATTAAATTCCTCAAACCAGCTTTTCCAGGGAATCCCAAGGCTAGCTTGGGTACCGGTGTGTACAGGTACACGCACATTCTTACAATCAGCTGCCTCACCCAGGTAGGAAGACGGAGAGATATCCCCACATCCTCATCCAGGTAGTTAATGGAAGATGCGATGCTACGTTGCTATGTAGAAACCTTGATAAAGGACAGGGGAAACTTAGCCATCAATCCCTTAAGAGCTGTGTCTATCTCTACGTTCCCTGTCTTTTTTGTGATATTCCCGGGGCCCTGCTGGGACATACCAGAGCTGGTATCCCTTGCCCTCTCCTTAGCCTCCCCTCCCCCCATGACCCACTCCCCACTCTGCAGTCAGTCTCCCTCTTCCCTGGCCTCTCACCGCTACTCCAGCAAGGACACAGTGATGAGAAACACTGTGACAGCTATTTAAGGATGGCTCCTGGATACACTTGAGTGTCCCAATGTCCTGGGTGGGAAACAGGGCTCCAAGATGCCAACATAGTCAACTAAAATACTGAAAATTCAAACTTGCTACTTGAAATCATATAAATCAAAATGAGACATAATTTCATTTTTGCTGAATTCATGTGAAATACTTTATTTGCCCTTATATTAATCTCTACATTCTGAATTTAGTGAATCTACTTATGGCCAAAAATAATGTAGCATCCCTATTTTGTAAATAATAAAGTTAAACACTACAAAGGACAAGCATTTTAATATGTCTGTGGTCCCACAGTTTTCCAGTAAATATCTTTTCCCATTTCTGAAGTTATTCTAGTGCCACATGACAATCTGATAACACAAGTGAATCCACATAAGTGTTTTCCAGCACAAGCAGGGGTTCCCAACGTCTGGACTTGAAATGCAGTTTTTCAAAAAAGATAAAAACTATCATTTGAAAAATTTCAATGGGTGGGTTCTATGGCATGAAAACTATAATAAATCACATTATACTAATAAATAGCATAATTAACGTAGATTATTCCCATGCTGAAGCACATTATCAAGCCATCTGATTTATAAATATTATGAGGGAAATTTTACCTGGAGAAACCCTGTGGTAACAACGCTATACCTCTTGGGTAGCATTTCACGCCAGGACTCCTGAATGAGGCAGGATGCAGACAGCAATTAACCAGTCACTGGCTGTAAGTGAGCATCTGCCCTGGAGAAGGAACTGAGCTTCAGAAAAGGCTTCCTTCTTTGCTCCCATCTTCTCAGTATGTCTGGGTGAGGGGTAAGATTTGGAGCTCAGATGAGGGTGATAGCAGTGACCTGGGAGTCGAGTGAGTTCTATGAGTAGAGGGTCAGCAAAGACTCACTGTGAAGCCCCATTTAGTCCTCAAAGATCTAAATGGCTTTTGGATGGCATGCCAAGGATAGAGAAGATGTGACCAATACTTGCTCCTAACAGGGCATCTTTTGGATCATTACAGGCTCACATGGACAACTGCACAAGGAAAACCTAAGTATGTCTCAGCGTAGTATCATAGCGGCTATGATCTGTGCACATGCTGCAAAAAATTGGGGTTTTTAAAAGAAGAAAAAAGTTCTTTATGTCTGGCAATTAAATAACCTCAGAATTTAAAAAATGAAATAAAAAGGGAAATTATAAAATATTTTATAACTGAATATCAATGAAAAGGCTATATGTCAAAATTTATGGAAACACAGGTAAAGCAGTACCTAGCAGGAAATGTACAGCTCTAAATAAATTTACCAGATATAAGAAACACTGAAAACAAATCATCTAAGCATAAAAATCAAAAAAATAGACAAGAGAGCAACAGAGCATATATCTAAGGAGTTTTTTTCCCTAAACCCCGAGTGCCATTGAAACACATCACCTTTGCCCGATATGTGAAGGACATACAACCCACACCCATGTGGCGGGGGTGCTGTGCCACCAATATGTGAAACGACGATGCGTCCATGTGTTCGCTGCTTCCTCCTCTCACCCTAAATCCTCTAAGTAGGAAGAAGTGAGGTCGGCAGGAAACAGGTTTGGTCAAGCAGCACCTCACATAAAAATGCAACAGAAAATGTTACTGGGGTTCAGTCAGCAGCTTCTGTCCAAGACCTGATCCAACTTTTGGCAAAAGCAATGTTTAAAAAGAGACGTGCGCCCACCTAAGTATCCAGTCTAACATGTCTTGTACATGTTTTGTCTCCAGCTAGGACGGACCCTGAGGAGCCCTTTCATGAAATTTGTAGCCCATGCAGTTTCTTTTACAATCTTCTTGGGATTATTGGTTGTGAATGCATCAGACCGCTTCGAAGGTGTCAAAACCCTGCCCAACGAAACCTTCACAGACCACCCGAAGCAGATCTTCAGAGTGAAAACCACCCAATTCTCCTGGACAGAAATGCTCATCATGAAGTGGGTGCTAGGTAAGCAAGTCCCTCTGTCTTTTGGTCTCTCCTCCCCTCACAGGACATCGTTAAATGCTGACCTCTGAGCCCCTCCCTCTCCTCTCCAGTGCCCTCCTGGCAGACAAAATGGTGTGTGGATGACCAACAGAGAGGTCAAAGTCAGAGTCTGTATGTGCTGGTGTGTAGGACGCAGGTGTGTAGTATAAATCCCAATTTTGAAAGGAGATGTCAAGAGAAATTCGTTACATACTTTTCATCATATGTGTATTGAAAATGACTAGAAAGCGGCTTTGCAGGGAAAACATACTCATTTGCTCATTTAAATATAGTCTCCTGGAATCTCAGGAAACCAAGCCGTGCTTCTGAAACAGAGTATAAAACTGTAGAACTAAAAGACATTTTTGTTATCACTGAATACCAATATGTAGTAGAATCTTGCTGATTAATATGAATAAAAAGTCAGGAGAATAACATTTTCTCATTACTTGTGTAATGAACGTAATGAAGCTGTGAAGTCCATCTTTGTGGTGATATTCTGTGCTGCCAAGGTTGGCCACTGGAATTGCCAGGGGAACTGCTCCCATTCCCCACTGACTAGCTAAGAAAGGCTGTCTCACTTTTGCCCAACTCATAAAAACTCTTACTAGTAGAATATAAGCAAGACAAAATATAACAGACAATGGCTAAAATTGTACATGACAAAGTATGTTTCAGATTTTTCTAATATGTAAAACTTCAAAATTGGTTTAAAAATCAGACCTGGTAGGAAAAAAATGAAAAGTTGCAAAAGCTATTATCAGTGATATTGTATATAATGAAAACCTGATCAATAAGTTATAAGATTTAGCTATTATCAAAAAGATAACAAAAAACAAGTGTTGGTGAGGATGTGGAGAAAAAGGAACCCTTATACTCTGTTGGTGGGCTTGTAAATTGGTGCAGCCACTGTGGAAAACAGTCTGGAGGTTCCTCAAAAAATTTTAAAAAGAACTACCATATGACCCAACAATTCCATTTCTGGGTATTCATATAAAGAAACCCAAAGCACTAATTCAAGAAGATATATGCACCCCTATATTCGTTGCAGCATTTTTAAAAATAACCAAGATATGGGGAAAATTCTAGGTTTCCATAAAAAGATAAATGAATAAAAAAGATGTGGTATGTTTGTGAGCATACAAAGAAAGGTTACTCAGCCATAAAAAAAAAACAAAACAAAAAAGAAATCTTGCAATTTGTGACAACATGGGTGGAACATGGGTGGACCTATCGACCTCAATGGTGTTTTGCTAAGTGAAAGACACAGAAAGACAAATACCGTATGATTTCACTTACATGTGCAATCTAAAAAACAAAACAAACAAAACTAAACAGAAACAGGCTCACAGATACAGAGAACATACGGATGGTGGTCAGATGGGAGGAGGGTGGGGGACTGGGCAGGAAGGGTGAAGGGACTAAGTACAAACTGCCAGTTATAAAACAGTCATGTAGATGTAATGTACAGCATAGAGAATATAGTCATTAATATCATGATAATTACGTATGGAGCAGATGCTTATTAGAATTAATCATGGTAATCACTTCACAAGGTATATAAATACTTAATCACTATGTTGTATACCTGAAACTAATACAATATTATATGTTGACTACAATTAAAAATAAATTTTAAAATAAATTGTAAGGTTTATATCAGAAAGATCTGAATTTCATGAGAATGTTTCAAGAAAAACAAAACTGAAGATGTAAAGACTGGAAAACTTTATGCAGCATCAAAATTTGATCAATTAAATTGTACTTCTGGTATTTACCCCACACCCCACATTTGCTTTCATGACAAAATTTCAAAACCCTTATAATTTTCATTGCATTTATATTCACAATCATTGAGTGAAAATGTATTCAGGGTCAGTGTGCCATCAACTAACAAAATCACAAAAGAACAAATACATGAAAAGACAGCCCAACACATGGCCTGTGCTAATTAAATGATAGAGCCTAAGAGAGCCACACGAATTGAACCACTGGAATATACTACAGAACAGAGGTCCAACCCCCGGGCCATGAACGGTACCAGTCCATGGCCTGTTAGGAACGCCCCCCACCCCCACCCACAGTGGGGGCTAGTGATTGAGGTTCACCTGAGCTCCGCCTCCTGTCCCGGTCCCCCCACCCCCCCCACCTTCCACAAAACCAGTCCATGGTGGCAGAAAAGCACACTGTGCTTCCAAGGCTTTGTCATCAACTGGCAAGTCTGTAACCAAAAGCTCATTTACTAGAGTCACTGGCATTAAAGTTGGAAAGGGACATCAAAGCCTGCTGCAGACTGAGCTCTGTGTCCTCATTTTCACATTTCAATCTATCGCAATTCTCATTTGGCACTTTGCATGGACTGGATGTTTATGTTCCTAAACATTCATGTTAAAATTTCTAATCCTGATGTGACGGTATTAGAAGGCAGGGCCTTTGGGTCATGAGAGTGGAGCCCTCGTGAATAGGATTAGTGCCCTTACAGAAGAGGCCCCAGAGAGCTCTCTCACCCTCTCTCTGCCACGTGAGGGTGCAACAAGCAGTATGCACTTGACAGAGGGTCCTCCAGAACTGTGAGAAACAAACTTCTGTTGTTTATAAGCCACTCTGTTGCAGCAACCAAAACTAAGACACGGTCTCAATAAAAAACAAAAACTCATATGTTGCGTTTACGAATAAAACTTAAAGTACTTACACCAATCACTTGCTCACTCATTTCCCATTTGGACCCCCCGGTGGAAGAGTCTGGTGCAACTGTACTTCCCCTAAGCGGGAATGCTACCAGAGGTCAGCGGCTCCTACTGAACTACAACGTCCTCCTGGTCCACACTGTTCTCTTCGTGTGTGTCAGAGCCTTATCCCAATAAGAGGGATGCATCTCCAGCAACAGACATGCGCACGGTCATAGCCAGGCCCCAGCTTCTTCCTAGCCAAGCAGAGCTGAGTTTTTAAGACTATTACATAACAAGTATTATAAAGGGGCGGGCTTATTTCTTAGTACCTATTTCCTACTAATGTTTCAGACAGAAGAAAGAGTCTAACTACTTTTTCTTAAGTACATAATTTTTTCTAACTTTTAATTATCAATAATTTAAGAATATCAAGAGAAAAGCATACTGAAGCCCACAGATGATCTCTCATCTTCAACAATTGGCAAGTTCTGGCCAATCTTTGCTTCATCAAAACCTCCCCTCCTCCCTTCTCCCAACTCAGTAGTTTTTTAAACAAATCCCAAGTATCATAAAATTTTACCTATAAACATTTTTGTGTATCTTTTTTCAATATTTGTTTCAAGTTCACTGATATTATTTCTGCATTATCTGTCATTTTAATCGCTAATTAGTGAATTTTTCCTTTCAAATGTATTTTTCAAACCTGTAATTCCATCTGGTTCTCTCTTATATCTTTCATTTCCTTCCTCACGATGTTTGTATTTTCCTTTAAGTCCTTGAAAATACTGTGCACATTTACAGTAACTCTTACAAAGTCCTTGACTCATATTTCCATCATCTCTGTTATTTCTGAGTTTATTTCTACTAGCTAATCTTTCTCCCAATAAGGATCACATTGTC
The DNA here is from genome assembly GCF_987537825.1 of Furipterus horrens. Classification (NCBI taxonomy): domain Eukaryota; kingdom Metazoa; phylum Chordata; class Mammalia; order Chiroptera; family Furipteridae; genus Furipterus; species Furipterus horrens. Next base: position 77,165,713 of record NW_028327180.1, read on the forward strand.
CTATGTTGGTAATTTTCGACTGAATGATGGGTGTTTTACATGCTATGTTATTGAGCATTTAGGTTTTGTTGTCTTCCTTTAAAGAGCTTTTAGCTTTATTCTGACAGGCTCTTAAATTACTTGCAGATGAGTTTGGACCTTTTTCAAGCTTTCTTAGAGAGGATCTAGAGAAGCTTTACTGTAAGAATTATTTATCCTTATGCTACAGAGACACATGTCTGAGATTGTCAGAGCTCAAACACCTCTCCACACTGGGGGAGCACTGCAAGCCATTTAGCTCTCAGTTCTCTGGCTGTTGTTAGAATTTCACTCTGTGCATTCATGACTTAGTATTCAGGAAACATTCAAAAGGATGCTATGTAAACTTCTGGACTTTTTCGTGCTTGTTCATTTTGGATTTTGTGTTATATCATTTTGCATAGTAGCCTTCTCTTTGGAACCCTGCCATAAAACACTTAAACACCTCCTCAGCCCTCCTAAACTCTAATCTCTGTCTCTTCAACTAACGGGGACTCCTTCTAGGCTTCTGGGACCCTCCGCATGCACTGCAGATTGGAATATGCCTCCAAAAAGAAAAGCGGGGTGATCATGTGGCTTCCTTCATTTGTTTCCCTTCACTTAAGGATCACAGTGCTGTGGTGTTTCCCATGTCTGAAAACAGTTTCTTTTTTCTTTTTTCAGTTTTTGACTCCATGGTGGCTGGTAATTGAAATCAGGACTTTTTCTAAAAAGAACCACAAATATAAAAGAAAATTAATAATAATCTCTATATATCTTCAAATACCCATTGAGTCAGGATTCAAATTTCTTTGACTGAAGAGACAAGTTGAATACATAACAGCATAGCTTGCTTTCTCTCTTCCTTCGGAGCAGTTGGGCAGATAAGAACATGCCCTACCTCCCTACTCTGTAAGGTAAAAATTGAGCAGAGAGCTGAAGGAAGAGAGGAGGCAAAATCTGTAGACGTCTGGGTGATAGCATTCCAGGATCAGCATGTGTTAAAGTCCTGGATTTAGGAGCAAGCTGTGCATGTGTGAGGAACAGAAATACTAGTGTGGGAGGACCATAGTGAGTTAAGGGGTCAAGAGCAGAGATGAGGCCGAGCGACAGGCAGAATCAGATCATGGCACAGAGTTTAGATTTCATTTTAAACCACTGGCGAGTTCTGGGCACAGCAGTGACATCATCTGACTTAAGTTTCTAATGGATCTCTGGCTGCTGTGTAAAGCAGAGATAATCCTGGGACAAGAGCAGAAGCAGGGAGCCAGGAGGCCACTGCATTAATTCAGACAAGAAATGGTTGGTTTTGAGGAGGTAGAAGATGGTGATTATATTTTGAAATTAAAAAACTGATAATTTTTACTACTGGATTGTCTATAGGGTAGGGGGGGGTGAGCAGTCAAAGAAAATTCCAAGTGTTTTAGCTCAAATATTGGTATGATAGAGAGCCATTTACTAAGACAGAAGAACCAGGGGAGGAGCAGTTTGAAGGGGAAGTAGAGATGGAAATCAAGAGTTCAGTTTGAGGAGACTTCTGGCCAAGATGGAGGCTTAGACAGACGCGCTAGGTCTCCCTCTACAACTAGAGAGGAATACAACTACTTCAAAACAAAGGATAACTAGAAATTCCGGAAAATAAAACTACACGGAAGCCCAACATATGAAGTTATAAACCAGCGGCGCTCTTTGGGCAGGTAGGACGAACGAAAGGGGGCGGCGCTGTTTGCGGTCGCACCCGGGACAGCGGCGGGGAGAACAACCCCGGCTGCAGTGGAACCGCCAGCAGCTCGCGACCCCAACGCTGGGGAAAGCAGCCACCACACCGCCTTGAACGGTGAGGCCCAGGGGGGCGGGAGGACGGATCCCGGTCTCCTAGCGGAATAACTGTGTGAATCCATCTTGGACCCCCGCCCCCAAAGAAAGCGCCACAGCGCTGCGAAATAGGTCGCGGACAGGCGCCGGTCGCTGGCTTGTGACGAGTACACAGGCACTGCCCCCTACAGCCGGCCCAAGAAAACAAAACGCATCTGTCAAAATGAGGCAGACAACTATAGAAATCCCGGTGGCACAGTTCACCAGGCAACAGATGGAGAACCTGACAGATGAACAGATAAGAAACCTGTCAGATGCTCAGTTCTGGGCCATTGTTATCAGGTGGCTTACAGAATTCACAAAAGATCTGGAAAAAGATGAGAAAGAAGCGAAAAACACTCATAACGAAAGGAACAAAACCACATACGAGACAGATGGTGAGGAAATAAAATCCAGAGTTCATTTCAACAAACCGGAACATGGAGAAGGAACAAGCAGTCAACCAATGCAGCGAGAGGAAATGGGAAGCAACGATGAGAGGATCAGAAACCTCTGGGACAGCTATAAAAGGCCCAACATAAGAATCATTGGTTTGCCAGAGAGTGAGGAAGATGAACTAGAACTTGAAAAATTGAGTGAAAATATAATAAAGGAGAACTTCCCAGACTTGGGGAAGGAAATAGACTTACAGGTCCAGGAAGCACAGAGAGTTCCAAAAAAACTGGACCCAGGGAGAACCGCTCCAAGACACATTATAATCAAAATGTCAAAAATTAAAGATAAAGAGAGAATCTTAAAAGCAGCAAGAGAGAAGAAAAGAATTATGTACAAAGGGGTCCCAATTAGACTATCGGCTGACTTCTCAAGGGAGACCCTGCAGGCAAGAAGGGACTGGCAAGAAATACTCAAAGTAATGAAAATCCAAAACCTACAACCACGAATGCTCTATCCAGCGAAATTGTCATTCAGAATAGAAGGACAGAGAAAGTGTTTCCAGGACAAAATAAAACTGAAAGAGTTCATTAGATCCAAACCACTGTTATATGAGATGTTAAAGGGACTGGTTTAGAAAAAGGAGGATCAAGACAATGAAATCTAAAATGAAAACTGCATCACAAGAAACAACAGAAGCTAGGGAATTGAAACAAAGGCAAACTAAACAGGCAACGAGAGTGGAAAAAGAACTTTAGGTACGGGGAACATATTGGGGGGAGGTCAACAGGGAGGGGGAATGGGGAGAGGGAGGGAGATGATATAGGAATTGGGGATCATGGTAGGAGGGAATGGAATAGACAGAGAGAGGTTGAGAAGAACTGTATGCACAACTAATGGACATGATCTAAAAGGGGGGGACAACTGGAGGGAGGGGGGCCACCGGGTGGAGGGGAGCAGAGGGAAGGGAAATTGGCACAAATGTAATATTATAATCAATAAAACACATTAAAAAAAAAAAAGAGTTCAGTTTGAGATGCTATTAGACATCCAAGTGCAAAGGTCAATTAGCAATTGAATTTACATGTCTGAAGTTCAGAGGAAAGGCTGGGACCGTCGTCGTCGTCGGCAGCCGTCTGTCTCGAGAGACGATGGTGTAGCTTCTTAAGAGTCTATCTGCACCGCCAAGAATGGTTGTGCAGTCCGACTCGGGAGTGACACGGTATCTGTCTCCTCCCGTGTTGAATCGACATCTTGCGATGACGCTGGGGTGTCCTCTCCAGTGAAGCTGAAGCTACAGAGCCTGGGCAGGGTGATATGGAGGGTCTGCTGTTGCCCATGCAGCAGACCCCCCCTCTCTTCGCAGCTGAAGGATCCAAGGGAAAGACGGAGTCAATACAGCTTGGCCTCAGGTGCGCCGCAGGAGTTGCCGGTGTTGACTACAACGTCAAACCGCCTTAGGGACTCCGGCTCCGGATTTTCTGTCGGGGTTTACTCCCTTAGCCTTTCCCCTGAAGAGGTATGCCGCAAGGGCAGAGGACTCTTCAGCCCTGGACCAGGAGGGAAGGAGGAGGCACAGGGCAGGTGGCTTGGTAGATACAGTGGTGGGAGCAATGTGGAAGTTTGTTGATATTGTTTATATTTTTTCAATAAATATTCTATAGTTATTAACCACTATATTATATATCAGGCACTGTGCCCGATATGGGGAAGCAGCTATAAAATAAGACTAATGTTATCTTATCCCTAAGTACATGCTGGAGTATTTTGTTTCAAAAATATACGTAACAACAATAACCTTTGAGAGAAAGATTCTGAGTACTGTGTTCATAGTGTCCTTTGTGCCAGCAACCCTAAGGTCCACAGTCTGATCCTCAGGCTTGAAATGGCTCAGGCCCCTGCTGATGGAAGCCTTCCATTCTACTCAGTCACTGCCATTACCACGCTGGACCAGCTAGAAACACAGCAGCCAAGTTCCTTCCTCCCATGATGGATCCCACTCATAAATATGGTATTTTGGACAGACTGCTTATAAAAACACCCAAACCACTACTCCCTCTCTAGCAGAAGCAGCCCTAGAGCTAAAGAGAACCTTAGGACCCTAACAAGCTCAACCTGCTCCTTTAAGGGATAGCAAGGGTGACCACAGAGAGGCAAAGGGTCTTGTCCAGCTGTCCCTGCTTCTGCCCTTCCCACCCCCACACCTCAAAACATTCTCAGCACAGGAGCTAGAGTGATCCATTTTAAATGCAATCACATTTGTCACTTTCTGCCTCAACACTCTTCAGTGGCTTTCTATCTTCCTAAAAGCAACAGTGTCATTGTAGGGCCCACCAAGCCCTCCACCCCTCAGCCCCGTCTCTATGATCTCATCACCCACCACGCTTCCCCTCACCACCGTTTCTCTCTGCCTCGGTACCTTTGTGTAGGCGTCCCCTGTGCCTGAGAGTCCCTCCCGCAGGTAGCTGCCCGGCTCACCCCCTCGCTTCCTAAGGTCTTTGTGTGAAAATCACCTTCTTAAAATGAGGCCTTTGTAAAGCAACCTATTTAAAATCGGAGGTCCTCTGCCCCACTGCCCTCCTAGCCCCTTTCTTTGTCTGCCTAGCAGTGCACACTCCGACAATACTTCATGCTTCCCTGTTTCCTGCCTGTCTCAAATTAATATTTCTACAATCACGCAAATCTGTAGTGGACTCCTTTCCTCTTCCAACAACCCTCTCTGCACAGGGCCACGCACTTCCCAGTGACCTCTTTCAAGGGCCACATGGTGTGAAGGCACTTCCTTCCCCAAGCCCCTAGCCCCACTGTGCATGTAGGTAGTTCCCCTTCTGCTGCACGGCTCCATGGAAGAAGGAAACCCAATCAGAAATATATTCTTCCTTCACTGCAGATGCTTTACTTGATTACCAGCAGAATTTTGGTAAAACTCTAGATTGCCAATCCAGGGGATTCAAGGCATATGTAGAGGAGGTGGAGACCACAGGGAGCCTAAGAAGACACAGGCAGAGGTAGAAGAAAACCCAGAACACCGTATCAAGGGAGCCAAGAGCGGAGTTTGACTGAGGCGGGGTGAACATGCCAGCAGACCTGCATTCTGCTGAGCCACTGGGTGAGCTGCTTTGGGGAGGACTAAATGAACCAGAGGCCACCCACCACTCCTTCAGCCTGCAGGATCTCCAACACCCGTGCATACCACAGGAACCCATGCAGCCATGCTGGGGTAGTTGAAAGAGCTTCTAATAAAGCTTTTCAACTGGAGATTGTGGCCCTAGCGATGTTCATCAGAGGACTGTATGACATCAGAAGCTCCCAGAAAGCCATCAGGCTGGAAGGGCAGGAAGCCTCTCCACAACGCATATCCTTTCTCCACCCAGGAATGGATTCATGTCATGAAGACTCTTTTTATACCACTCTGGTGTAAAGAGAACCTGACAGTGTCTTTTTAATCAGATACTTCAGTACGGAAAGCTCAATTGATAGAATGAGATGGAAATGCCGGCATAGAGGGAAAACACACGTGGGGGCCTAGGGAAGAGGAGAGAGCTTGGGGCTGAGGCAAGGAAGCCCAGGCCAAAGGTGCGCCTCCTCCTTGGCAGCTCTGTCTCGCTAGATTTGTTTTCACACGTGTATAATGTGAGGAGGAAGCTGCTCCCTCACCCACCCACCCACCCAGGATTAGCAACTCCAAGATCAGTGCCAAGACTATCTCCAGAACCACACATCTAGGCTGGCCCACAAAGAAAACTAAAATCATAGGGCTGGGTTCCTCACCTTCATTCTTTGGACGGTTTCAGTTTCTTAGGTAAAATTTCCAAACAGACCACTCCAACCAATTCGCCAAATTTTCTTGCAGCAAGTCAGACCACGTTTCTGCTCCGCTTACCACCTTCAGAGGCTATCTAGCTGCCTAGGGTGAAAACCAGTCTCTTCCTCAGGGCATGAAGGAGGGACTTCATGGTCTGCTGGGCCTCCACCAACCTGTCCAATCCCCAGTCCCATGGCCTGACCCTTGAGCCATACTGAGCCTCTTGTGGTTCTCTCACTTCCACGGCCATGACCTGGAACACCTTGCCAGCCCCTCCTCCTTCACCTAGCTAACTCCTGGTTCCTCATACCACCTGTCACCTCCTCCATGAATTCACGCCTTCATTCAGTCGACAGACATCTGTACCAGACACTCTGCTGAGTCAAACATTATAATGCAGATTTCTCTTATCCCTGTGTCTCCACAAACAGTCCCCTGGACACTTTTCCTTAAATTATCTGTCACCTGTAGCACTAGTGTTTATAGATACACCTGTCTCCAGCACTGAACTTGTGAGGGAAGGCATGTCACCTTCCTGGTTGTTGTGCCCCAGAATGGTGCAGACTGGCACAGAGGTGACGCTCAGCAATGCCTGGTAAGTGGGTGAACAAGTTCCTGATCACAGAGTAAGGCGTGCCTTGTCAAGGGCATGGTAGGTGACAGAACAGTGGGCAGCAAGGGTCCTGGAATGCATGTGTGACTTTGGACGACACATTTACCGTCTTCGTACATGCATTCTTTCATTTGTAAATTGGAGATCATTACGGCAGCTACCTATCAGGTTATTAGGGAGATTTAGTGTTAGCAAAGTACTTGGCACAGGCCCTGGCACCTAGCAGGTGCTCAATAATTGTTAGCTACTAAAATCAGAGAAGGATGAGGAGCTTTAAGAAATTTTTGAATCTATTAATACCATCTTCCTGCCAGGAAAACAAATGAATCCTGAATGTGTCCGAGGCCGAGATCTGTTGCAAAGGACCTGCCACTGAGACAGTGTTTGGCTTTTAGGGCTGCGGGTTGAAAGCTTCTAGGCATATTCTCGCTCCTGAGTTCACAGAACACCCACGTCCTGGCCCGATGATGAGAAGCTGACCTGAAAGAACAGACAGGCCTTACTGGAGGTGGTAGGGAAGAAGCGTGCTCTCCCTGGGCCCTGAAGAGGTGCAGAGGAAGTCCTGGGACCATGCCATTAAAGAATGGGCATATTTCAGTCTCACCCCCCTCCAGAATTTTGAAGGTGGATTTCTTCTTAACAGCATGTGAGGCAGGGATGGGAGTGAATCACCTTTTGAAGTGTGAAGCTCCATCTCAGCAGCCTGCTGGCCTTTGCGCCAAACCTGCCCAAAGGAAGTTACTCACTGCCCCCAAGGCTTCCCAGCATTTCCCAGTCTGTTCGCCTGCCAGGCACCCTCATTAATTATCAGTGAGCTTCCTCTCTGGGCTCCAGGCTTCCCTGCATGAAGGGAATTTTGCCTGAAGGAGGCTCCAGCAACCAGCAAGCTTCCTTACGCCCAGAGCCCCCTGACATGCCTCTGACTGACATGCTTGGAGGCAAGAGACCATAAGGCTTTGTAAAATGCTGAACTACCCTCAGCACCTTGGGAGCACAGGGCCTAATTTCCCTAAAGTACTCAATTTCACACATTTCTTTTTTCATTAAGCATTCCTGCTGCTCAAACCCTTGGGCCCCTGCTACTTTTACTCATGGCCTTGAAATAATTTAAATTAGTCTGAGTGAGTTAATATGCAAACCTAGGAAGACTGATGTGGGCATTTGAGCATGGAGGAAGTGATTTGCAATGCCCAATGAGGAGCTCCATATTGGTCAAATGAGTTTCCTGCAAATAGTGTGCATTTCTGACTCATAGAGCTTTTAACGCTTTAAATAACCACAAAGCTCCAAGGGAATCGAGGGACTTATCCAAGGTCACATACCATGTGGCCAAGCTAGAACTTGAACGCAGGACTTTCTGAATTAAAGCCATGACAGCCTTAAGTGATAGTCTGTGCCCAGTTAAAAGCAGTTCCACTAAGACATTAGGAATTTTAATTTGGGGGTAGAGGAAGGCAACCAACAGTTTTTCCAGCCTGAAATGGTTTTTCTAATATTTTTAAAATATTTATTTAGACAGGCACAGGTGAAAGCAAATCTCAGTGTTAAGGAAAGTATTACTTCACTGAATTACAACACAAATTTTGAAAGGGTAAACTTGAGAAGTATGGCTTTGTTAAGTGTGATGGAAAGGCAATGGTGGGGGGTGGGGTTGTCTTATAAACAGACTTACAATGTTTTGGGATATTTCCTGCTGTGAAGATTCCAATTTCATACAGACACACAGACCTTAGAATCTATTTCATCAAACAAAGCCACAACTTCTTTCAACAGCTGCTCTTAAATTACTTTTCTTCTCAAAAAAAAAAAAAAAAAAAAAAAAAAAAATTTATTTTCAAATCCTTGTATATGATGGACCATTTTCACCAGAAAATGAAAAATTCTGATTTAAAAAAGTCCGTGGGTAGAGTCCCAGAGGAGTGGAAATCATCAGCTCCTCCCTCAAATTCGACCAGACATGGGCTTGTGACCAAGTCAGCCAGGCCTCGGCCCCCATGACCATCTGTCTGCTCCGAGTAGCATCCTTAACTCCAGGCTCTTTAGGCAGCTGCGTCCTCAAAGGCCACTGTGCTATAATGTGGTCATCTGCCAGTGTGCTTGGGTCTGAGGTCTGGAAGAAGACATTCACCTGTGGTCAGTCACAAGGAAAAGAAGGACTAAGCTGCGGGGTGGAGGGACTTACACCAGGACAGAGGGAATCATGAGAACGGCCGAAACCCTGGAAAGAAGCAGCCCTTAAGTGCTGGGAGGAGGATGAGGAATAACAAAGGATACTGAGGAGGAGCAGTGGGAGAGACAGCAGGCACCAGGGAAGGCAGGCCGCCCATCGTGCCTGGCACAGTGGTAACATTTCGGGAATGTGTGGTCAGTGAGCTAGAATTGTTTCACTAACCAACCAGTTAGTGATTATTTTACCCCAGTAACCTCCTAAGTGAGCCTCCTAGCTGGGCATGTTATTACTCTCTGTGCCTAATGAAACATCTGCTATAAAACTGAGATAATAACAGAATGTAGTTCTTAAGACTATTGCAAATATTGAAGGAAGTCAGTATGTACATATACATCAAACAGTGCCTGGCAAATATGAAGTGCTCAAAAAGTTATGTAACAGTTAACTTTAAATAAACTAAACCAATTATTTTTTATGAATCAGTGAAGATAAAGATAACATTATTCAATAAAAACATAATGCAAAGCACACTATAAGCCACATATTTAAGTTTTCTAGTAACTATATTATAAAAACCTATGGGTAAAATTAACAAATATTTTATTTAACCCAGTATACCTAAGTTATTAGTATTACAACATGTGATTGATATAAAAAATTAAGATATTTAACGGTTTTTGTACCCAGTCTTTGAAATCTGCTGTGTATTTTACACTCACGCAGCAGCTCTCAATCCAGCAGGCCACACTTCCAGGGTTCGGTACCCACAGCGATTATTGGGAACCACACTGGACAGTGCGGGTGTGGAAGGACACACACTCAAGAATGTTAGTCAAGGCTACCTCACAAGGCTGTCTTAGACGTAGGGTGGGGGAACTAGGAACATTTTGTTTCCATAGTTTAATACATAATAATGAGAACACGCCTTTAAAATTAAATTAATTATAAAAAGATATTAAAAAGTTATGAAAAAAAAAAAAACCCAGTAACTCAAAACACAACAGTTATAAAAATAAAGAGGAAGAAGTGGCTTCTAGGCCCCAAGTGAGGCCTTCAGAAAGCCTACCTGCACCTCAGTTCCCTTACATTTACTCCAGAAATGGACGCTTCCTTATGACCTCCGACTCCTAAACCGTATAAAAGTCAGCCACCATTTATCTCTTATTGCCTCCAAGAACCTACTAGTGGATGAGAAGTCTCCTCTCACTTCCGGAGACGTACAGTATAGAGAGCCGTAAGGACAGGCACAGGTGAAACGTACCGTCAGGAGTCGCGGAATCTCAATCTGCCTTTCAAGATACGTTTCTGTTTGCTAGTAGCTACCAACCTTCACATAGCCCAAGACTTTTTATTTACACCTGTACCCCAGTTCTCTCCCTGCGACCCCCAACCTCCGCAGTCACAGCTGCCAAGGAAACTGAAAAACAAGCCTTGCCTTCTCACCCTCCCACAGGCATGATCTGGTCCGAATGCAAGGAAATCTGGGAGGAGGGGCCGCGGGAGTACATGCTCCACCTGTGGAACCTTCTGGATTTCGGGATGCTGTCCATCTTCGTGGCCTCCTTCACCGCGAGGTTCATGGCCTTCCTCAAGGCCAGCGAAGCCCAATTGTACGTGGACCAGCACGTGCAGGACGACACGCTACACAACGTCTCCCTCCCGCCGGAAGTGGCGTATTTCACCTACGGTGAGTCGACGTACTCCTCCGCGGGCACACAGCACTTCCGGGCACGGCCCGGATCTTAGCGCAGGTGGTCAGTGAACTGCAACCGCAGCAGTAACCCTCCGCCCCAAGACAAAGTCCTAGTCGCTGCACTACAGCAAGCTGAATTCGTGGCCATGACGAACCAATCATTTTTTGTTAGAAAGAATGGGTCTGTTTGGGAGAGGCTCCTGGAGCGTTTCTGTGGGATTCTTTTTGTTTTTATTTTTGTTTTTTTAATGAAAGTCTTACTTCTGACGCGGATCCGGGACCATTTTCTTCTATGTTGGATCCCTGTGTTTTGTGCAAAGTCCCGGTTTCTCAGTTTAAACGTTATTTTCTTGTGGCAAGATACTGTCTTAGGAGATGCCTTAATTCTTTCAAACCACAAGGCATACAGTGTGAGGTACTAGATTAAAATTTTATTATAATAATGAGTTATAGTGCCCATTTTTCAAGGTCCAAGTGCTATGAACTGTACAGACATTACACACCATAAACTGCAATCTTTGCAATGGCCCTGAAAAAGGGTCTTTTTGGTCCCTATTTTACACATGAAAAAACAAGGTTTCAAGGAAGGGCTCTCCATGTTTCATAAGTACAGGACAGCCTTAGGTTGCGAGGGATCCTGGCCCAACATGAATTGAAAACCATGCAGAAGCACAGTGGTTGTGTCCCCAGGCTTTGGCCTTAGACCTGAATGCAAACCCTACTTCTGTAGCTTCCTATGAAATCTTTGTTTATTTAACTCTTTGAACCTCCATTTTCTTATATGTAAACCTAGGATAATACATAGGTCAGAAAGTTTGTCTTGAGGATTAAATAAGATAGGGCATATGAAGAATTTTACATTATATTCTAAAAATATTAAATACTAAGTAGTTACATTAAATGCTACCTCCTGGTCATTTTCTTGCTCAAATACTGTACTTTCTGTACTAACAGAAAGAGGAGTGGGGAGAAGAAACAGTAGATATTTGTTGTTACCAGTAAATTAACTGGACATTTAATAGGCACTCACTAATGGCAGCTGCTACATCATGAAGGGTTTGAACGTCAACTGCCCCTGTTAGATAAAGCCACATGACTCCTGTGACCTCAGAATCTTCATGATCAGGTTTGGCGATGATCTGCAGAGGGTTGGTCACTTAATGCAAAAGCTGAGTTACTGTCCATATTCAATGTAGATTGTGTTATGCAGATTACATGACCTTTATATGTGGTAGGGAAATCCCCACTGAGAAATGGAGAGTCTGGTAATATTACAGCTCATCCACTCTTCATTTATTGGTGTGCAAACCCGGACTTTTTAAAAGAAAAATGGTCCTGGGTATTTTCCCCTCTGTGCTGTTCAGGGTTCATCAAGGATGATAGGATAATCTTGATACTGCATTGGATACTTTTCTTAATGCCATGATTCAGGCTTCAGTGTTGCCCACTTGGGCGTTCTATTCCTTTTATTGGTCATATTAAAGTTTAAACCAACCCAAAGCATTGCACAGTGTTGCCCTTGCTTTTACGGTTTCCTCCTCGCTCTTAGAAATCCTTTTGATCTCTCAGTGGCCACTTGTGCTCCAGTTGTGGAGGAAGAGCGCCCTCTTGTGGTCATCCAGCCAGCGGTCCCTTCAACCGCTACAGCACCAAGCAAGCAGATTTTCAGAATGTTAGGACAAATATTTCTCCAAGAAGAAAATCCTTCTGTCTGAGTTATCACAGTGCTGTTTGCTTTTACACCCATCACTACTCTTACAAGTCAGTGCAAGGAGAATATTTTTCGCTAAAAAGTCCTGACTTGGTCACCAGGGTCCAACAGCTGCTAAATCTCTCAATATTGGGTTGGCCAAAAAGTCTGTTTAGTTTTTTCCATAAAATAAAAGACTCCTTTTTCATTTTCACCAGTAACTTTATTGACTTGGTATTTTGAGTATTTCAGCTATCTCCTGCTATTGGCTTCTAGTGGGTAGAGGCCAGAGGTGCTGCTAACATATTCCAATGCATAAGACAGCCCTACAGCAAAGAATTATTTGGCCAAAATGTCAATAGTACCAGGAAACTTCACAATCCACTTTTGAAACATTCAATCAGCCACAGCACCTTCTTCAAATACAGCCCAAATCTTCTTTTGCATTTCAGTTGTGTTTTTACCGTCCTTGAAATAATAAAGCATAATACACCGAAATGCTGTATATTTTTTCCATCCTCAATATTAAGATGGCCGCATAAAAATTCACCAATGTTGATTTTTTTAAATACACACAGATATGACAGCTGTCACAATACAATCTAATATAACTGTTTCAAATGAAGTTGAAGACAACTAAACGTTACTAGAGCCATTGTATAGAAAAAACGAAATGAACTTTTTGGCCATCTGAGCAGATTATAGGAGTGCCTTTTATTGTTTCAGCTGAGGTTTAAGATGGTAAATTACAGGGGGTAGAAAAAAAGAATTCCTTTTGCTGACTGAAGAAGCTAAGTCCTATTTCATGTTCTCCAAATGTTATTTATCCATAGAGGGTGACAGATATATTGGAAAGACATAATTTAGTCTCCTCCTTTGTCTTTTGTAGACTTCTGAGTTATGACCTCGATGAGAACATAGAATCTAAATTTTATTATATTTCCAAATGTAATTTAGAATGCACTATATGAAACTCTGTGGCAAATAGAGGCCTGGTTTCCCTTGTTAAAGGTTTCTTACTGCTCTTTATTATTATAATTGTTTAACAGAGTCTAGCTTTGAAAATAAGGAACAAAATTCTTCCTCTTCCATCTTCCCTGGGGCACCAAGAATTGCGATATGATATCCTTGTTCTCTGCATTTCTTGGCTCTGGAAAGGACTCCATACCCCAACTCCAATCTTTAAAATGGCAATAATAATATCTACTCTGCAGGGCTGTTGTGAAAATTACAGCTAATGCAGTGTAAGAGCTAAGTGAGGTTTCTTGGTGTTTCTCGATGTTTAAGTTTCACTTAGCATTTCTCAACAGGGACACTCCTGGCTTTTTCTGCAGGGCAATTTTCACGGTGCAGGTCTATCCGGAGTGTTGAGAGATATTAGCATTGCAATGATACTCCTACCCAGCCATCACAAGAATCACAGACACCCCCAACATGTCCCCAAGAGGAAGGGGCTGCCCACATTTGAGAATCACTGTGTGTCTTCACACAGAACAGGCAGCTCCCTAGAGAAGTACTGCCCCTTGCACCACTAGAGCTGCCACAGGAGCTCCTTGCAGGTTTGCTGTGCTGCAGGAATACACCAGGGCAGTTCAGCCCCTTGCCAGTGACCACAAGCAGCATCTCCCCAGCCAGGACCGGTCCTGGGACTCTTGCCACCTAGAACAAGGCTGTCACAGCAAACTTGGATGATGGGTCACCACTCTTGGGGCCCTAATTCAATCCGGGAGCAACTCTGCCTGACACTGAGGAACAAAACCCAGGAGCATTTCCTCAGGCAAGACCCTTCAGATTCCTGGCCCCTGTGTGAGCTCATGTGCTCTGATTTGTGGCTAAATTGTGGTTAGGATTTCATTCAGTCACTTAACAAACATCTATCAGCACCTGCTGTATGCTAGAACGTTGTCCCCTGGATCCCTTGAGGGGCCTGGAATTTGTTTTCCAGCTAAGCACTTTACATATAGGATTTCATGTCATCCTCTCCACAGCTCTGCCAGGTTGATATTTCCCAATTTACAAGGGGGGAAAAATGAGGCTCAGAAAGTTAATTGACTTGCTCAGAATCATACCACCAGTGTATAGAAAGGCCACTCTCAATCTCAGGTCTGTCTGACCCAAAGTCTGTGCTCCTCCCCTCCACCTGCTCGCAACTGGAGCCGCCCCTGCTGGTGGGGCTCCAACACTACAGTAAGCAGCACAGTGAGTCCAGGACAAAGTGTGCACAACACGGCGGGAGCACAGAGGGCACAGAGAGCACAGGGAGGCTGCTCCAGCCCACGGTGGGTCACAGAAGACTTCCTAAAACTGGTGACAGCGGAGCAGAGCCTTTAAGAATGACTGGGAATGAAGCAGACCTTGAAGCGAGGGAAGGATGTTCCGAGAAGATGGTCCAGAGCATGCCAAGAGGGAGGCTGGCCCTTTCAGCATACTGGGATTAATTTAAAGACAAGGGTAGAAATGGCATGTGGTGAGGTTAGAGACCTCTAAAGATGAATAACTGGTTTCTCTTCTAGAGCATACGCATCCTGTCCCCAGTGAGTAACCCAGATTGTTTTCTTTTAGCCAGGGACAAGTGGTGGCCTTCAGACCCTCAGATCATATCAGAAGGACTGTATGCAATAGCTGTTGTGCTGAGCTTCTCTCGAATTGCGTACATCCTGCCAGCCAACGAGAGCTTTGGACCCTTGCAGATCTCCCTGGGGAGAACCGTGAAAGATATCTTCAAGTTCATGGTCATTTTCATCATGGTATTTGTAGCCTTCATGATTGGGATGTTCAATCTGTACTCCTACTACCGAGGTGCAAAGTACAACCCAGCGTTTACAACGTGAGTATCCCTGGGCTCCCCTGGAGTGGGGGCATCTCTGTGGGCTTCCCAGGAGTCTCTGCAACTCTCTTACAGGTGGCTTTTTGCAGAGACTCAGGTTTCCTTGGTAGTTCTAAAGGTTAAAGGCAACTTTATTCAAGGGTAGTTTAGAGCTCAGGTTCTGGAGTTGGAAGAACAGAAGAGCTGGATTCCATCCTCACTGCCACTTACATACTGTGTGGCCATTAGCATGTATGTTCCTTAATTTTCTCATCTTTAAAATAAGGATAATAAAGAAAATATAGTACAATACCTGCTTAAAAGGGATAGTTAGTGTGAAGATGCAACGAGTTGATACAGCTGCCACACACTAAACTCCCAATCAATGGAAGGAACTATTATCACTACTGTTACTGTTGGCTTACCCTGTGTCCCCTAGAACACAAAGTTCTGGGCAAAGCTTGCATGCCCACACATTAACTGAGTAGGGGAATTTCAGCCCAAATGAAGTAGGGCTACAGAAAAAGGAACATGTGGCGTGGGAGGCGGGAACGCTGACCTGGCTGCCATCTTCTACAACGTAACCTTGGCCGTGACAGACTCCTCTGGGAAGACTAATGGAAACACCACATCTCAGAATAGCCCACTAGGTGAGAAATCAAGAATTTATCGGCCAGATCTTTCCCATCTGCTCTCTGTCATGAGTCAAGCTCACCCCCCAGGACATGAAGTCACCTCACTTCCAAGGAAGCCCCTGGGGAAGCCGAATCCACACAGCAGGGGAGGTAGGTCTGCTAACAGGCACAGGTCTGCAGCTCTCCGTGCCCGACTTGGCAAGCAGCACCTGTGTGTGGGCACTGGGCCAGTCCTGCAGCATCACGTGGCTCAGCAGCAGCAGGGAGACCCAGACAAGGGAAGCAAGAGACATGCGGTACAAGCATGAGGCTAGGTAAGCACTATCAGGCAACTGACATCTGGGTCCAGAAGTAGTTGCTGCAGACAGAACAGGACAGTGGCACAGCCTCCCACACAGAGCAAGTGTCAGATCTCACTGAGTCTGTGTCCCCAGAGCCCCAGGGCTCCTCCTCTCTGCGGGGGATGCCAGGCGGTCTCCTGGAGGGCCATCCGGAACACTGAGCAGTGGTCTAGCAAAGGAATCTGGCAGGCCCGAATTTCATTCCTGCAAAGGATGACCCTACTAATGACCAAGTAAGTCACTGTGTTTATCCAGCCTCTGTGTCCTCACAGACAAAATATAGGTAGGACTTTCCACCTTGCTCATAAACACCTTCACAACGATGAGGCCATTATGTAACTTGCCTGAAGCACAGATGTGTCCCCATGCAGGTCCCACCCCAGGCTACCTGATCCCAGAACTCCCCCTGCCTTTATCCAGCTCCTGCCCAAAATCTCAAAGGAAGAACAGTCAGGTCTCCAGCCACAGGCACACAGCTAGGACCAAGAGGATTAAGTACTTCCTGACACTTGTCCCCAGGAACCCCTGAGTGGCCTGGACTTTGTTTTCTAGCCAGTAAAATGGCTGAGCCTCGGCCATGCCAGCTCCTTGAGCAGTTCCCACCTTGCAGCAGGGCCTCACTTTACTCTTCTTCTGGAGAAACCACCCATCAAGGAAAGATATTTATCTCTAAGAACCAGACCAAGTGCAATGAACCCTGTGCCCCACCCAAGTGGAACTACCTGAAGGGGTGGGGCCCTGGTGCTGAGGCAAAGAGGTAGTGTATGTTCACACAGAGCAGGTGCCCGGCCCAGTGCTAAGAAACGTACGTGAAGACGTCTGGCTCAGCCCCCTGCTCATGCACCCCACAGCTCAGACAGACTAGGTTTCATTCTCATGGAGATGGTGAATGAGGGAGAGGGGAGGGTAAGCTGCTGGACAGGGGTCTAGCTTACAAACTGTCCACCAGATCAGGCCAATACATGAGTGAATCAGCTGGACTCCAAAGCCCAGTGATTAACTGTCGAAGGAATGAAATCACCCAAAAGCACATTTGCTCTAGACCAGCTAAAGGCAAAGGTAAATGTATCCACTAAGTACAGGATGCATTGTTCTTGAAGAACAGTCAAGATGACAGTCAATAAACACAGGCTCTTACCCTTGGTGGCGAGGTCCTGATGTTCCTCCCCTGTTTCCAGCCTAGCATGATGCTTGCACACAGTATTGTTCACTAAATGTTTTGCAAACAAGAATGAGGGAATGAACAGGAGAAACAAAGCCAGATTCAAGGCAGTAGGGTAAGCAATCGGTTGGGAATCTGACTGTATGGACTTCTGTCCCATTTCTACTGCCCTGGGTGTTCTGTGCAGTCCTCCCGTACCGCCCGCCCATGGGCCCGCAGAAGGTCAGTGCCCTGACACCCAGGAAAATGGGAAAGGTCATGACTTCAGAGCATGACTGACCTGGCCACAATTCTCAGTTAGATGCAGCACAGCTAATCTGTAGCAGGAAGTGAAAGAAGGAGAAGGGGACAAAGCAACTGGCTTATCCCATGTGCTGGGAAACAAATGGAGACTCCTGGACATGAAGGACCCAGCCCAAGAGGACCCAGGCCCTCCAGGGTCAGGAAGGGAAAGGAAGGTGGGGCAGCAAGTGCAGTAAAGAACAGACAAGGTACTTATCGCCATGACAGCTCCTAAAACGGGATGTGCAGCTGTAAATAGGATGTGATTGAACAAGAAAACAGTAAATAGAGCAGTGAAGTGGAGAGAATGGATTTTTGTAAATGTCACCTCTTACCTTTTGACTGCTCTCTGGAGCATGTCGGCCCCCAGAGACCTGCTTTGATAAACAAAAAGCCACATTGGGATAAATGAGTCTCGTGCTTTAGGGGACACAGAGCTATTCTGAGTGCCAACCGGCTGATAATAAAGACCAATGGCTCCTCTCAGCTGAATGTCTGCTTCATAGAGGCCACGCCCAGGCCGCCCTGCCCAGCTTGGGATCTTCCCTTTGGCCCACCCATGGGGGGGGTCTTTTTGAGCTTGTAGGGAAAGACAGTTCTGTAGAGTCTGAAGACTCAGTGCCACAGAAAGGAAACTTGGCGTGGAGCACAGTGCTGTATCTTTCCCCATCCCTGAACAACCTCTCCCAGCCCCAGCCCTGCCATGTTCAAGGACGGCTTGGGTTCCTACAGACTGTTCGGGAGTCCACTTTGAAATTCACGTGTCAGGAACTAACACAGAGCTGTCTCATAGCAGCCCTGTTCACCCTAGGGGGACAGTGCCAGGCCAACTCACAAAGCCAGTCCCACCCAAACCCTGCCCAGCACAGCACTATCCCAAATGGGAAAGGTAGGGACATCCTGGTGCTCCAGCTCTGGAATCACATGCCTCCTTCCCCACACCCAATTCCCATCCCCTCATCCGGCAGACTTCAGTGAGGGGGTCAGAAGAAAACAGACAGATTGACCACATCTACCCAGGTATGAATAAACACACAGAATGAACAGTCTTAATTGAGATCGGTGGTTCTCACACCACACCAGAATCATCTGGGGAGACGGCTAAACTTGGGACTTCCCAGGCTCCACCCCTTCGTGAGTCTGATTACTGTAGTTCCTCATATGGCCTAGAAGTCTGCATAAACAAGTCACTGCGGCGTCCTGATCCAGGTGGTCTCAGGACCACGCAGTGAGAAGTGCTAACCTGATCCAACCTCATCATGACTCAGCTGGGGAGACGGAGGCCAGTCTGGGCTCTGGGCCTTAAAAAGGTGAATGTCTTATTGGTGGACTTCTAGGCCCTGTGCCATCAGACTAGGGAGCTAGACCCAGTGGAGAGCGAGCTCTGGAGTCAGAGCCTATGAGCAGTTCCCAACTTTTCAGCCTCCTGTCACTTCAGAACCAAGGGTGCTCTCAAAGGCCTGGGTCATTTTTCACTGGGGAGGAGCGGGGACGGGTGTGCGGGTCATTGTCTGCTGCGCAGGCTGCCTGGGTCTGACAGCACCCCTGCTGGCAGCTCATTATCCCCAAGCCACTTCTCTCAGAAACTGCAAATGACCAGCAGGAAGGAAGAGACGGCGTTCAGACACGTTTTATGCTCTTGGAGGACAAAATCAAGGTATTCTAAGGCCACGGGTGAGGAAGTGGAGCGAAAATGGCTTGAGAATGCTCTTTCTTTCAAAAAGGCTTTAAGAAAAGCTCTCACATTCATTAGGAATTGTGTTCTAAATGGAACCATAGCTTTGATTTTATCGTGGAAATCAGCTAATAGGATTTGCTTTTTGGTCTGTTTTGTAGTCAACTTTGCTGAAACGCACATATTCCATAAAGCAAAGACTTTTCTTCTGTTTAAAGACAATATGAAAATCTTGGGGTCCCAGCACTCTATGACAGTGTTAGAAAAAGAGACACAGCAACCCCTTAGCTCACAAGTGAAATATGCACAGGAAAAGGTGACCTTCCCTAACTCCATCCAATTGGTGACCACAGCAGAACAGGTGCACAGAGGTGACTGAGAATGTGGGGGTTGGGGGGGGGCATGATGGGCTCCTGGTCTTCCCGTTGGGGGAACCTGACCTGCCCCACTTCATGCCCATTGGAGATGACAGCCAATCTTTTCTACAGGCTGCTGTGGAGGCAGTCACAGCACAGCTAGCTTGAGACTTTTCTAATCAAAAATAATACCTCTCCTAAGGTTATTCTGTCTCCCCAGGAATCATTTTAATGGAAGGAAATTCAGCAGTGGTAGGCAAAATTAGAAGCTTCTGTTTCCTAGGACAGTTATGGAAAATTTCCAC
This sequence comes from Furipterus horrens, assembly GCF_987537825.1. Classification (NCBI taxonomy): domain Eukaryota; kingdom Metazoa; phylum Chordata; class Mammalia; order Chiroptera; family Furipteridae; genus Furipterus; species Furipterus horrens. The sequence continues at coordinate 77,185,490 of NW_028327180.1, forward strand.
ATTCTCTAGACAGATTCATATGCCCTCCATGGGCAGAAGGCACTGACTCAGCTCGGCGAGCTCGGAGGCCAGCTCCAATGAACCTGAAGGGGCCGAGGGAGACTCTGCCCACCCCACCCCACCCCACCCTAGGACCACAGCACCATCCTGCTGTTGAACGACTTGTGACAAACATGTGACCTGCTGTCTCACTTGATCCACACAACAATGGAATGGCACAGATATGACTACCAGGAACCAAGGCTCGGAGAGATGCTGGACTTGTCCGAGATCACAGCACCAAGAAGACCTGAACCCAGATCTGCATGACTCCAAGCCTATCATCCTCCACCCTTTTGACTTGAAATTTCCCAGAGTGGGTCCCCCACTTCCCACACCAGGGCCCATGCTCTGAGGTGGAAGCTGAGTGTTGGGTCACTGTCCTGTGGCTATTCTAAAAAACAGCAGACTAAGTTCAGATTTTTGATTATCACCGAGAGCCTGATGGTTCAACACATCTCAGCTCTACGCAGCCCGTGACTGGCCCCTGGGTAAAGCATCTTTCTCTTCCAAAGTGTGTCCCTTCATTTGGCAAACATGGAAGAGCTACTCCATGCCAAGTTCTGTGTTGGGCTCTGTGGTCACAGAGGCTAATAAAACAACCTTCCCATCCCAGAGAAACTCATAAACAAGAAGGGGAATCAGAAAAGGAACAAAGCAAGCATCAGCTATTACACCATGTGATCATCGTCAAGGGCAGCACAGCCAGGAGGATGCACTGAAGTCTGTCTGGCAGGGTCAGGAAGGCTTCATGGAGGGGGTGACCCTAAACGGGTCTTCAAGGATGATGAGGAGAGCATTCCAGCTTCTGCAAGGTATCAAAAAGGAGGGCATTTTCTTTTAAGTGAAGGAGAAAGCAGCTGCCTTAACACCCAGATAGTGACATGTTCAGATGTTTCAATGCCTCGTGATACAATAAAACCACAAAATTTTCTTTAAAAAATAACAAACAGCTGCTTCCAGTGGCAGGGTTTGTGAAAAAGCAAGTGCCATGTCTGGCCACAAAGGTGGCAAGGAGAGGCCCCAGAAGCAGCCCAAGAACAAGACAAGGAGAGAGATGAAGTGAGGCACTGGAGCAGGAACAAAAAGAGAAGGAATTTGAGGAGCCACAGGGAAAGCCCCTCTGGCCACAAGTGGAATTAAGAACTCTGCCAAAAAGTGAGCTGTTCCTTGTGCCTGAAGCAACAATGATCCTTAATTCCATTCCTGTCTAAACATCTGCATTCCCTGTCATAACATCTGTTGCCGCCTAGAGCTAGAATGAACTGTTATCTTGGAACTTGTTTACATTTAAGAATTAACTTTTGTAAAAAGAGAGGAAAATGGCTAGAGGACAGGAAAATGGCAGAAGGTCAGACCAGCTAATCCAGCAGGAGCCAGACTGTGGAGTTCTTTGTAAATCCTGACAGGGTGTGAGCATCTCCGCTAAGGGTTTTTGGAAAGGAGGACCTGTGATCAGATCTGCCTTCAGAGGCAGTGCTGTGGCAAGTGGGCTAGAGGGCAGGGGAGGGGAAGCCCTGGCTTGGCCAGAGCTTGGTGCTGGCGATTTTTGGTGAGCAAGAACAGTCCTGGCTCGTCCCGTCATGGAACTTGCAGAGTGATTGGGAAGACAGATGTTAGTCACAGGAATGAGGGCATGTTACCAGTTGAGAACATGTTCAAAAAGAAATGAACCTGAAAGAAAGGCAGCTCCAAAGGAGGCTGAGTGAGAGGCTGCAAGCTGGGACTCAGGGAGTTGTGGTGGGGATGCAGAACAGGAGATGGAGAGGGGGCGCTGGGGCAGTTAGAGTGCCTGGGATGTGGTGACGGCCTGAACGTGGGAAGTGTGAGAAGGAGGAGGATTTGGGGAGGAAGCTGAGGAGGGTATGATGGGGAGAAGGCACGGTCCCCATGACTCAGGAAGGGGACAGGGGCTTTGGCCTTCTCCAGGACCCAGACCCAGACCCAGCAGAACACTCCAATCCACTCCCAGAAGCTGGGTGGGGGGTGAGGTGGGGGGGGGAGTCCATGTCCTAAGGAGCCGGAGGAATCACAGGGCCTTTAGAAGGAGGGCCCCCTGCTCAGCACCAAGGGCCAAGCAGAGCCTTACTGAAGGGGGAAACTGGGCTCTTCAACTAAAAGTGATGCATTGTGCTTTGCAAACAAAAAACAAGAGCCTGAGATGCCCTGGCACAAGGAAGGGAAAGGGGGAGACAGGCAGGTGAGCCATACAGGCCCAGACTTCCTGAAGGAAGCACCGAGTCAGAGGGGCCTCCTGACAGCAAGGAGCCCACCCCCAAGAAGGATTTGTCTGCAGAGGGGTCCTGCTTGGGCAGCCAGGCTAGATGACATCGTCTGCCCGCATAAGACTCACCATAACCAAGAGTCAATTAAGAGAAGCCAGGGAGAGGTCACCGTGTGGCATCACGGGACAGGGCCTCCTGCATGTTCCTTGTGTGGAGCAGGCTGTACGTGTCTGCAGTGGGAGCATGGCCTGGAGTCAGCCTCCTGGGCTTTACAGAGGACACGCTTTCCAAGGACCCGGGGTCAGCGCTGAAATACGGGCCCCTCCGATACAGAAGCGTTGTCACACTGTATTAGATTTGGGAAGTTATAGCCTCGCCTTCCATCTTCTCCATTCAAGTAAGGCATAAGCACTTGGGGGCAACGAGAGTTTGTGATGCCCATTTTCCTGTGGAGAAAGCAGCACAGAAGGGCTAAGACTTGGTGGAGGAGGCAGCAGTGGGCAGGGGTGGGGCCCAGGCTGGGCTCAGAGGGGCTGAGCAGCTGGAGATGGCCTGATGTAAGCTCTTACCTTAGCCTAACTCCAACACGTGATGAAAACTCAGGCCTTTTCTGGGCTACTTTAGAAGAACGGTTATGCCTGTTGCCGCAGGCATCCTACTATCCTATAATGTGTACCTATGACATGAATTTGAAAGGCCTGGTACCTCAGAGCTTCTGGAACAGGCTGAGAGCCCACCACGTTTTGCAGGAAAGGGCTTGACGATACCCTGTACCTGCACTCTTTCGGATGACGTCTTCACAGCGTGTTTGCGGCACTCCCCCCAAGTCCTCCGTCTTGAACTCAGACCGACCAGAGCCAGCCTAAAGGGAAAAAAAACACTATCTTTTTACTCACTAACATTCAGTTTTAGGATGAAAATAAAGTTTAAACTGTCATTCCTCAAGCAACAGTGATGAGAAACTGGATTGTCCAGGATCAGCTCTAAAGATCAGAAGAGACAGTTCTCAGGAAGCAAGCTGGCTAAGACCAAACCCCTCCGTGCCTCAGTTTCCCAGAATTCAATCATTCATTGACAAAAGAAACTGTGTACTGAGTCCCTCCTAGGAGCTGGGCGCTGTTCTGGGTGCTGATGGCAGAGCATTGAGCAAGTCACAGACCCTGCCTCCTGGAGGTCACATTCCTCCATGAATGTGATGAAGGAAAAGGGGTCCCCAAATTTTTTTAATAAACAAACAGACACATAAGATCATTACAGATTAAGTACTGAGAGTTAGGAAAGAAATAAGAACTCTGTACAAAGAGAAACAGTCACTTAGGAGCAGGTCCTCCTGCTTAATTTTACCCCATGTGCACATTTGGGTAGGTAACTGAACCGAACCATTGTGGGGGCAGGGTGCCATGACACAGAGGGAATGGCATCATGGCACTCTGAGGCAGCAGCAATTTTCCTAACCAGCACTCCAAACCCTCACCTTGTTGATCAGTTTGTTCTCTGAGCTCTATACACAACTGCCTCTCCAAGCAGCCTGTCATTAAAGTCCCATTATGCAGGCGAGACAGACCTGGTAGAGAACTGATTACCATGGCCCTGCCTCCTGCTTGACAAATCAGCCCCAACCTTCCCCCACACACACCCCACCTGGTAAGAGAAGGGTGAATCACAGTCTATTCACCATCACTCACAGGCACTTTTCCCCTTTTATTCAGTAGAAGTACTTCTTAGGCTAGGGTGGCCTTTTGACTGCATGTCAAATATTGAAAGACAGCAATGGCTAAAGAAAGCAGAAAGAGGATTTGCATGAAATCAAAGGTTGGTGATGATCTTTGCAGACAGGAAGGAAGATGGGGCTTGTTCAGAAAAGTCAATAGGCAGCTGAGTTATTATCTCCACTCAGCCCTGTGTGGAAGCACCTGAGGTGCTGATGGGGTTGTATGAGTTCCCAGGTAAGGCAAGGCAAATGGAGCATCCCTGCCTAGTCCTTATAGTGTTCGCTCATCCTACTGGGCTTGCTTTAGACTGGGACCCCCACAAGGACAGAGTATCCTCCTCACCTGGACAGTGCCTAGCCCATGTGGGAGGTTGGTGACTATCTGGCAAATAAACAAATGAATAAAAATAATAGCTACCATTTACTAAGCTCTTACTACATACTTTAAATGGGTTGCACATTAACCTTCAGAGCAACTTAATAATAATACACCATTGTCCCATTTTATAAATGAGTAAACTGAGACTCAAACATGTTCTGCAACACGCCCAAGCTCACAGATCCAATACAGGCTGGACCTGAGATTTGAACCCAGGCATGCACCCTTGCTGTTCTTACTCCTGCAGCTATCTCTGTGAAAATTCCACTGACTGACACAATTGAAGGGACCTGGCAAACTTTGTCCGTAGCCAGAGTAAATGGGAAAACAATGCAGAACCGGTGGCTGCCTTTCGTTTCAGTAAAGAACCTCAAACTTAGCCTTGAGACCAGTAAATTGACAGTGGGATCCTTTTGTGAGACAAGTGGCTTCATGGCAAATATCAAGGAAGCCAAGTGCAAGATATTTTTTTCTTGAAAGACAGCCCGAGACCTCCGCAGTGACTGGTCTTCTGCCCCATGCTCTGAGTCCCATAGCTCCTGAAGACTACAGGCAATGATTAGTATATGACTCAGAGAGGATCGCAGCCTCACAAGACATTGAGGTTAACTCCAGTGCCCAAACTCTTGTGATTAGTAATGCACTCTTGCCTTCCATCCAAGACCAGCCTTCTCTCTGAGAACGTAGTAGATAGGTTTCCAAGGTCAAGGTAGCACAAGTATTTTCCCTCTCAGGGCAGTGAGGAGAGGTTTTCACTGGTTTCCTGTTCCATATTAAGCCAGAAGATACCATGAGACTGGCATATCAAGTTAATTATTGGAGCTCTTGTCATAAGAAACATCAAGTTTCCATGGATGTTTTCCCCTTTTTCTTTCTACTAGGATGGCTGTAATTTTCATATTGCTTTATAATAACCCTTCAGGTAAGAAAGACATGATCCATAGTCATATGTGTTGCAAGTACAAACTCTTTCCTCTCTTAATCTTTTCACCTTATATTTTTACTTATGGTTTTGATGTATGCAAGTTTGATGTGGGCAATTCTTTCCATTTGTAGTTTCTGAAAATGTCTCCCAGTCCAAGATTATATATGTACCAATGTTTTATTTTGTTCATGTAATTTTTAAACACTGAACTTTTCAATTCTGTTCAGAATTTACTCAGTTATATGGTTTAAGCTATGGATAAAATATTTAATTGCTCACCATTTAGCCCAGCCAATTGGGTATAATTCAGCCAATAAGGTTCCCTCTGAGAAGCAACAACAACATTAGTTATTCCATTAGTCCACTGGATGTTCATGTAAGGAGGTGTGGGCACAAACGGAAGACACCCCAATGGTGAATCTAGCTGTATTGGCTGATTCAAACCAACAAACTCATTTTTTTTAAAGGTCTTTCTTACTGCAACTCATTTTGCCCCATAATAAGAGGAAGCAAAGGCTATAGACAACCCCTAAAAAGTAAAAGAGATTGTGAAAAACACATCTGACCTGCCCAGGATGTGGCTGGTTATTGCTCAGAGGGAATCCTTCTCACTCCAGCAATCCCAGTGTGCCTGGGCCTCATAGGATTCGATTCTCCTGGAGGCCATCGCCAAATTCAAGCCCACAGGTATCCTCAAGCTACAGAACAGAAATGAAAGAAGTGTGAAGATTAACTGGAAGCCAGACAACAAACTGAACAGCTCATCATTCCACGCCTCAGGAGGGGAGGGGTGGTGGGCATGGAAGAGGAGGGACACAGGCATACGTTTAGGGACCTGTAAACATCCTTCTACTGGAACACATACTGCTTAATGGGCTAGCTCTGCCTCCTTCAGATTACTGACGCAGAATGCCTACGTGAAGGCACCAGGGATAAATCAGAGCTTAGTGGCAAAAATCATAGCAAGAAGCAAATGAGAAGAAAAAAAAAAAGCATGCTGAATCAATGCCAATTTCCCTAATCAAAATTCAGACGGTTTTCCCTGGATGTGTTCCATACTTGCTTGCTTCACTGTGTCAGCCAAAGGTTTGTGGGGTATCCAAGGTAAGAAAGGGAAGATGAATTTCAGTTAAATGTCTTTCAGTTGCATGTATTATTCATTTCTTAGGCCGTTAGTGCCAGGTGCGTAGTCCTGGACCAATGCCTGTAGGTCAGCCCCTCCTTCGGGCAGTATGTCCTCCAGTTTCCACCTGACCCCACCAGGAAGGGATGACTGTCAGAGAGAGCACGTCCTGCCGTGTGGGATTTAGTTTTGGATTCTCCCTGCCACTGTCCCCTTCCACTAGGGTGATAATCAAAAGATAACTTCTTAATAGGGACCACAGCTGCAGAGAACCATGCTCCCCATGGAATGGCATCTTTTTTACACAAATGGAAGCTGCCTCTTGCACAAGGAAATAGTTTTCCCTCTTTCTCAAAATAGCACCAGGAGCTGGAGCTCGAAATTTAATGGCTTGTTATCCAGTGGTTACTTCCAAACCCCCAATGTTCTTTCTTGTGAAAACTGAAGTGAATTAAATATTCCAAACTCATAGTTTTAAAATAAATCAAAACAAATAATGACCACAAAAACCCACTCCAATGTTTAGTTTTCAGATACTGGGATGCACGGGGCCAAACAGCTGGCTAGACACACACACGCCCACACACACTCACGTGCAGGAGAGCTGGAAAGTCATGCGAGTCTGAGTGAAATTTTTAGCCAACGTGGCAAGTACTAGCATTTTTGTACATCTTCTCAAATAAATACCAAACCTTAAGAAATGCTGATTTTTTTTTTTGAGATCTAGTTAATTCTGGCCATTTGTGAGTGAGTGTTGAAAACCTGAAATGTTAAAGAGAAAAAAAGATATGCTTTCTCATAAATGGTACCAGAAATCTGGATGCAAACTAACAGGACTGCTTAGCCATTCAGATGCAATAAGATACACACTCATGTTCTAACCACCCAACCCAAATCCAACTTTCTGATTAGATTCTACATCATAAACCTGATATAGGGCCGGAGCTGGTTTGGCTCAGTGGATTGAGCGTCGGCCTGCGAGCTAAATGTCGCTGGTTCGATCTTCCAGTCAGGGCACATCAGAGAAGGAAACTCTGATTCCAAAAAACCTCCGCTGCCTTGCGGCATACCTCTTCAGGGGAAAGGCTAAGGGAGTAAACTCCGACAGAAAATCCGGAGCCGGAGTCCCTAAGGCGGTTTGACGTTGTAGTCAACACCGGCAACTCCTGCGGCGCACCTGAAGCCAAGCTGTATTGACTCCGTCTTTCCCTTGGATCCTTCAGCTGCAAAGAGAGGGGGGGGTCTGCTGCATGGGCAACAGCAGACCCTCCATATCACCCTGCCCAGGCTCTGTAGCTTCAGCTTCACTGGAGAGGACACTCCAGCGTCATCGCAAGATGTCGATTCAACACGGGAGGAGACAGATACCGTGTCACTCCCGAGTTGGACTGCACAGCCATTCTCGGCGGTGCAGATAGACTCTTAAGAAGCTACACCATCATCTCTCGAGGCTCTGTAGCTTCAGCTTCACTGGAGAGGACACTCCAGCGTCATCGCAAGATGTCGATTCAACACGGGAGGAGACAGATACCGTGTCACTCCCGAGTCGGACTGCACAACCATTCTCAGCAGTGCAGATAGACTCTTAAGAAGCTACACCATCGTCTCTCGAGACGGACGGCTGCCGAGGGCCGGAGCCACAAAGTACATAGTGTGAAAGGTGCTTGGATCTTTCTCTAAAACCCGTGTATTCCGGTGCCTCCGAAGTCTGAAAAGCATCAAAGAGCAGTGTCCTAAAAGGCAGGTGTTCGCTGAGCTTCCCTCCAGGCACATGCGGTGCCTGCCTGGGTGAGCTGCAGGGTGAGGCCTGGGTACTGACCTCGCAAACTGGACCAATAGGGACACACTGAACTCACCACTCTCATTCCTGATCATTCCACCCCAGTTTAGAGGACTTGACACAGGTGGCTGCCCTCACTTCCCAGGACCCAGGGTGGGGAAGGGCAGTGGTTACCAGTGCACACTCCTGAAAACCTCAGACATGCCTGGATTTGCACCCACTTTCCAGCTGAGTGCTCCTGGGAAGGGTGCGTGAGGCTCTGAGAGTCAGTGGCCCCATCTGTCAAGTGGAGCTAATGAGCGAGCCCACCCCAGAGGTGGTCTTAAGGCTTATGTGAGTGGATCTGTGTCAAGTGCCCAGCGAGTCCCAGCCACCAGTGCCTCCAGCTCGATCGTGGCACCATCCTCTTCCCTTTCACGTGGGGCTGGGCCGTCTGAGAGGAGACTCCAACTCCTGAGGGAAAAGTGTGTTTCTGAGAAGCCCAATAATGTATATGAACAAACATTTGCCCTGGGGTTTAATTTTAAATGTTTAATTAATTACAAGATAAAAATGATACCGTAGCCAGTAGTCCCAATAGATGGACTGAATGGAAAGAAAGAGCCTGCCCTTTATAATATTCTTTACAAGTCGTCTTAGCAGTTGAATGTCTCACTAGTTCAGAATACAAGCCCCAGCAGCCAGCCCCAGCCCCATTTGGGGTAACCCTCAAGTCTGGGTAATGGCAACTTTCGTGTGAAAGTGTCAGCTGATGGAAACTGCCTGAAATAACTGCTGTTTCCTTGCAGGGTTGAAGAAAGTTTTAAAACCTTATTTTGGTCCATCTTTGGCTTGTCTGAAGTCATCTCGGTGGTGCTGAAATACGACCACAAATTCATCGAGAACATCGGCTACGTTCTCTACGGCGTTTATAACGTCACCATGGTGGTAGTGCTGCTCAATATGCTAATAGCCATGATCAACAACTCGTATCAGGAAATCGAGGTAAGACCAGTTAACTGAAAATCCTCTCTCCCTTGGTGTAATTTACACTGCTGTTTTCAGCAATAAAGGTAATGACTTGATAAGCCCATGGATTATTAAATGTGAGCCCAGAACAGCCAACAACAGGCATCCTTCCTGGATCGCTCCAAGGAGCGCTTCCTGGCAACCTGCAACGTGGTGTAGCAGGCACCACACATAAACTGGCCTAACGTGGGCACAAAGACTCAGGGTCACGACTCTTTCCTCTTTTACATGTGTCCCCTCAGGACAGCAAGCAGGTGACCCATAGCAAATCAAAATGACTATATCTCTCAGCCCCCATTCCCTTCTGCCTCTCTCGTGTATTTATTAAGTACCTACTGTACGCCAAGCTTGTGGTAGGCATGACAATACAGAAATGACTAAGATACAGTCCCTGCCCTTGAAGAACTCAGTCCAGTGAGAAAAACAGACATGTCAATCAACACTTGCAGTGCTCTGGGTCCACATACACAAAGAAGTCCCACCAGGTGCAGAAGGTGCAAAGCAGAGACTGTGAATTGCTACGGGGGGGAGGAGAGTTGCAGAGGTGATGCTTGAAGGCCCTTCAAAGACTCATACAATCTGCCAAACAGCTGAGGGAGTCAAGAGAGTATACCAGGAAGCGTTTATCAAAATCTACAAAGCACAAACCATAAACTATTGATTGAAGCTTTATTTGGAACAGCAAGAAATTAAACTAAATAAGCATTAATAGGAATCTGGTTAAATGGATTATACTGCGCTGAACAGTGGGATTCTGTGCAGTTTTTAAAAAGGGTGAAGATGTTCTCTATACACTGATTTGGAAAAACCTTCAAGTTAGAGTGTTAAGTGAAAAACAATCAAGTTGAAGAACAATGTATACACGTAGTGCACTCTGTCTTGCGTAAGAAAGGGAGAAAGGGGATACCTAATCATGTTTGATAGGATAAACATTTGAAGAAGAAAAACACCTCTGAAAGGGTCTCAAGAAATGCACATCAGGGGGCCTGCTGTGAGGTGGGCTTGGGGGACACTGTGGTTGGAGTGCCTTTCCATTTATACCCTTTTATGTTTCAGAAATCATGTTATTGTTTCACCTATTATAAAGTTAATAAACTAAAATTTAAAACAAAATAAAATGCACTCACCCTTTCACTCAACAATTACAATTCGAGGACTAGATCCATGCAGAAATAAGATATTACACAGTTATTCATTAAAGGAAAAACTTGGAAATAGCACATCAAAATTAAAATCTTTAAATAAACTGTGATATGATATAGACTTTAGAATTCTGAATATATAATACTATATATACAATGAGGAAAACTTCTTTGTGCCAACATAGTAAAATCCCTATGATAATATTAAATGAAAAAAAATGCAAGTTGTAGAAAAATATAAACAAATCTTATTTACATGATGCAAATGTAGCAAAATTTCTATGATGTTGAGTGAAAAAATGTAAGTTGCAGAAGAATATTAGTAAATCTTATTTACATGCAGATGTGAATACACAGGAAGGAAAAGAAGAGCTAGAGAAAAGCACCACACCCTTGACCAGGCATCTCCCATGGGGAAGGGAGTAAGAGGAGATTGAAAGGGGACATTCGCATGTGCTTAGTTTATCTCTGTACTTAAATCTTTTATAAGAAACAATTATTTGTGTATTTCTCACACAGGAAAAAATAAAGACCTCCCTGTATTATTAGCTAGGTCTTCCATAACAAAATACCACAGACAGGGTGGCTTGAACAACAGGAAGTTAGTTACTCACAGTTCTGGAGGGTTGTTTTCTCCTGCGGTCTCTCTGCTGGGTTTGTAGACAAGCTGCCTCCTCGTGGGGTCCTCACATGGCCTGGCTTCTGTGTGCGTGCATCCCTGGTGTATCTTCTGTCCTTATGATGAGACCAGTCATATGGGTCAGGGCCCCAGCCTTACAACTTCATTTAACCTTAAGTTCCTTTTTGAAGGCCCTATTTCCAATATAGTCACATTCAAAGGTACTAAGGGTTAGAGCTTCAACATACAAATTTTGGGAGGACATATTTGGCCCATAACACCCTCTAAAAAGAAAAGTATGCTAAATTGTAGGAACAGCACGTTCCAAGGCAGAGAGGGGTGAAATGATGTGGTCTATTCAGCACTGCAAGAGTGTAGATGGTGCAAGGAAAAGAGGCCAGAGGTGAGCTGGGCCATGAAGGCTTCATCCCCCCACCTCCACCCCTGTGAAAATGCAGATCTGTTGATAAAGATTTATTTTTAAAGTGCTATACCTACTTGGTCACCTACATGGATGAGCTATTGCTTACTAGCCCTCCCTGCCCTCTGGGCCTCAGTTTCCCCATGTGTAAGAGAAACCAGATGGGGCATAGATACTCTGTGGGTCTCTGAACCACTCACCTGCAATGGTTGGCCCCAACCTAACAAGCATATCATGCTTTGGTTCAAGTGAATGTGACATGTAAAGCCATGTTATCGATCCCCACCAGCTTACCAGCTTGGGGCGAGTGGGCAAGCCCGTGGCGTATGATGTCAAGTTATTCCAACAGTGTGGGAACAAAAAGGGACCAAGCTCCCTGCGGCCCACAGCTCCCCTCTGGGCTCTGGGCCTTTCCTCATCAGATGAGAGCACTCGCCCCGCCCCCACTCACTGGCACTGCGTGGACAGGATGAGAAGTGGAAAGTGTCCGCCATTCATGAGCACACTGAATTGTGTGACGTGCATATTTATAAAGCCTTCCATGAGAACACTTACTCAGTCGACAGATCTCGAGCACCTACTGTCCAAATCCACGGACCCACCAGCTTCTGCACCTGCCGCGCCCCACTCGCCCTCCTTCTCTGTTCGAGCAGCCAGCCCATGTGCGCTGGTGCCCTGCCCCTCACCTTCCTGAGAGCTGCCATTATCCTGTCTCCACCTGCATTATCACCCTCTTCCTTTCTACCTAGTTCTTCCTGTCAGCATTTAAATAAGTATCTGGATCTTAAGAAGTAACTACAAAAAAATCCTCCCTCTGTTCTTTCCAGCTCTCAACCTTTCCCTCCTGCTCTTTATTGCTGCCTTTCTCAAAAGTTACTTACATTTCTCACCTTCTCTTCCACTAATTAACTCCTACTCTCCTCCACCTGCCAGCCCACCCACATTTGACCTGGTTGAGAACTACTCATCCCTTGGATCTCAGCTCAGGTACCATCCACCAGGCAGCCTTCCCTGATCCCCAGGTCCAAGCCACCAGCCTGAACACCCAGAGCCCCCCATGGCTCTTAGCACAACCCTAGGTAAAGGCTAGCTGATGTGTTAACATACTCACGTTGTGTGTTCCACAAGGACATGGACTGTTATCCACAGTGCCTACCTAGCACATGGCAGCCATATAGTAGGGGCTCAATAAATGTTTGCTGAATGACTAAAGGTTGAACACTAGGCCCTGTGCTAAGCTATGGACATAAAAATAATATTTACTGAGGGTTTACCACATGTCTGACACTAAGTGTACTTCAGGCATTACCTCCTTAATTCTCACAACAGTTAATGAGATAGGTATTTTTATCCTCATCTTACAGATGAGGAATGAGGCCCAGAGCAGCTAAGTCACTGCCACGGTGACACAGTTAGTAAGGAACAGAGCCAGGAAGGCTCCAGAGCCCATACCTCTTAGGTCAGGTGTCCCTGTCACAACGCTCAAGGAGTGACCCCCCACCCTCACAAAGCTTCCAGTCTAAAAGACCCATATAAGATGTCTCATAGACCAGGCCAGGTACAGATGGGGCATTAGCAAAAGCAAACAAAATGGCCAAGCCTGTTGGTGAGACCTGGTACTCATGGCGCGTCCCTGCAGTTCATGGCCCCTTGAGTGTAGCCAACACCTGTCGGGGGATGAACCCAGCGCTCAAGGAGCACAGACTCAACGCCAGTCTCAGGGCTATGTGAAGGAGGCAGCAGCATCTCCATGCACAGAGGAGCGAGCCCAAGGCCCAGTTCTATCTGATCCCCAATCCCACCTCTGTCCTGGCCTCAAACTGCCCTCCTGGGACAGAGACCTGAGGAGCCTGCCCCCAGAACAAACACACCTGTTCCCTCTCCGGAGACCCACTCAACATCCTATCACTGACACCAAGTCAGAAGTAACAGATCTGGGGGTTCACTCTACTACCACCCCTGGGGGAGAGAGTAACTATAGTTATCATAGCAACTTTGACTTAGTAGTAATTACTATCATCGTAGTTAACAATGGCTGGACTAATTCTAGTCAGGTTTGTTCCCCTTACATATGCAGAATTGCTGAGCAGCTTCCCTGGCAGCCCTCTAACCAACAGGAAATACACTCTCTAATAAGAAATATACTGTGGTGTCCAAGATGGTAGCCACTTACCACAGGTGCCTCTTGAGTACTGGAAATGTGGCTAGTCCTAACTGAGATGTGCCGTATGAACTTCACACTGATTTCTAAGAATCAGTATTTTTTTTAAAGTGAGCTATCTCATTAATAATCTTAATGACTTTTTTATAATGATTACATGTTGAAATAACATTCTGGGTCTATTGAATTAAATAAAATATAGCACTGAAATTAATTCCACCTGTCCCATTTTACTTCTTATATTGTGGCTACTAGAAAAGTCAAGTATTTAGGTTTGCCTACATGGTCTGTGGCTCCTGTTATACTTCTGTGGGATGATGCTGCTATAAAAGATTAATATATTGATGCTGCGGTGGTTGGTGAGTTAGCAGAGCTGCAAATGTCATTGGATAACAAGGTTAAGTGACAGTGAGAGATGTCCTTTGGTTCAGGGGGAGTGGAGAATGTTGGTAAAAATACCCAGTGGAGAATAAGAGAGGATGGACTGGCTGAGGTTTTCGGTGGTGGATGCAAGGCGTTAGTTAAGCAGAGATCTTCCGGAATGACTGAATGCATGTGGTTTTAGCGAGAGCAACACCCCAGAGTGCCTCTGTAGCGAAGGCCCACAAACGCATCAGAGTCCTGCTTAGAAATCTGCTTGCAGAATTGGGTGGACCACCTGCATTCCTCAGACTGAGCTCGGTCGTTAGATGGTGGCCTTTGATGCTGTCATGCTGTCTCCCTTGCCCACAGGAGGACGCAGATGTGGAGTGGAAATTCGCCCGCGCGAAGCTCTGGCTGTCTTATTTTGATGAAGGAAGAACTCTACCTGCTCCTTTTAATCTAGTGCCAAGTCCTAAATCATTTTATTATCTCATAATGAGAATCAAGATGTGCCTCATCAAACTCTGCAAATCTAAGGCCAAAAGCTGTGAAAATGACCTTGAAATGGGCATGCTAAATTCCAAATTCAGGGTAGGTAGCATGGAGTTTATGGGGCTAAGACGGCAGCGGGAGGGGGAGGAGAGACTTGTGTGTGTTGGATTCAGATGGGCCGATACAAGGGGAACCAGGCACTGAGAGGGGCTGACGCTTTTTCAAGTCCCGGGCACCTCAGAAGAGCTGCAGCACCAGCAGGTCTGGGGTGGCCACCTGCTCCCACAGCTCCCTGGACAGGTACATGGCTGGGGGCTCAGCCCGGGCCCCAGTCTAGGGAAACTCCTTAGTGAGCTCTGCAGTGGAACAGCTCTTCCGGAGTGTAACTGGAGAAGGACCTCTGGGAAGAAGCTTCCCTGCCCATTACCGCCTCTTCCTGGAGATTCTCAGTATTTTTTAGCATATGAAAACCTCCGAAGGACAGACACCCATATCACTTTAACTGGATGCTCTCCAGAGTTGACTAAACAATCTTCTGTAACCTCTTGACATTCTACAGAAGTAAAGTCCCCAGGGACACTGTCCTGGAACCAAGCAGCATGGGTACATCAACCCCCCACAGGTCCTCTTTTTAGGGACTACCCCATATGTGGATGCTATTCAAGTCCTTCCAGGTATGTGTGTATTATGTATGTGTTTGTTTTTTTTCCAGAAGACTCGCTACCAGGCTGGCATGAGGAATTCTGAGAATGTGACAGCAAATAACACTCTGAGCAAACCCACCAGATACCAGGTAACCACTCCTTTCTCAGGCACAAATGGAAGTGGACTCCATCAAAACACAGATCCAGCCACACGGCTGTGCCATCCGCTCAGAACACAGCTTCATTCCTTCCTTCATTCAATCAATATTTTTAAAAATCCTCACCCAAAGATATATTTATTGATTCGAGAGAGAGAGGGAGAGAATGAGAGGGAGACAGGTAGAGGCAGGAGAGGGGTGGGGGGAGGAACATCAGTCAGTTGCCTCTGTAAGTGCCCTGACCAGGGATCAAACCCACAACCTTTGGGTGTATGGAATGACACTCCAGCCAACTGAGCCACCCGTCCAGGGCCATTCAATGAATGTTTATTGAGTGCCTACTATCTGCCAAGCACTGTGCTAGTTAATGGGGATAAAGACATGGTTCCTATGTTAGTGCCCTTCAGTCCAGTGAGGGAAACAATGAACAAGTAAACACACAAATAAATATACACATTCAAATTGATAAAAGGACCAGGAAGAACACAACAGGGTGCGAAAATGGAGACACGTAGGGAGCCCCTGCTCAGATGTGGTTATCAGAGGAAGCCGCCCCAAGGAGAGGACAGCGAGGAGAGGTGGCAGCATATGGGACCTCCCATGCAGAGGGGAAGTATCAGCAAGAGCTGGGGGGAGAAACGGGGCAGGTCCCAAGCAGTGGAGCCCAGCCCATGGCGGACACGGGAAGGCGATGAAGTCCGAGGGGAAATCAGGCGGCCAGACCAAGGTCAGGATGTGGATCTTACTTGACACAACCGAGGAAGGCAGTTGGAGGAGTTTAACTCTGAAGAGGGAGAAGATTAAATTTTATTTAGGCTCTAAGAAGAATACCTAACTGCTATAATGAGAGGAGGTGGATGGGGATCTGAGTGGAAGGAGGGAGACCAGAGAGGAGAATGTCACAGTTGCGCAGGTGCAGGGGTGGTGGCTTGGATTGGGGAGTGAGTCCTGTAAAAGAGAAAAGCCGACAGATTCTGTATACAGAGCCAGTGGGACCTGGGGCAGACCACCAGGTATGCTGTAGGGAGAGGGAGCCTGACTCCCAGGTATTTGTCTTAAGCCACCAGGTGGCTGTTGCTGTCTTCAGGGAGCATCCGACCTTGCACTGCCACCTGCAAGGTTTGTTACAAAAACTAGAAGAGCCTTTTTGGGCTTGCAGTCGTTACATCACTTTTGGCAATTAATGTCAAATTTCTGTGTCAGTTTGAACAGCCCATGAGCCAATGATAAATGGTAACTACAGGTTATTGGTTACAAAAATGCAAGTCATTCTTTTCCTGACTCTTCCTTCCCAATGATCAGCAGTTTGATCCATGCCGATCATTTCTTATCAGATGTAATTTTGAAGCTGATCTGAGCAGTGCTCTGGGCCAAGGTGATGTGTCCTTAGTGCCACCATCCCAGGGGGAGCAATTGCAGACATAGCATCTTCCAGACACAGGTCTCTAATTAAACCTCCGCCTGCATTTCAGAAGCCAGCTGTGCAGTTAGGAGGATTTAAGTGTACAATTAAGAAAGGGCTCATCCCTCAAAGTACTTCTAGTCTTATCAGACAACACATGCTAACCTTTGGCAATGGGCAAGTCTTGTAGTTAATCACGCACAAAATCGGGCCTGACCAGTGGGATCTTCTTTGAGTTATGTTACAGGACAAATCCTTTAGTCAATGAAAGGATTTTTCTTTCTCAGCTTCACAGAGAGAAGTTTTGATTATCTGTATCACTGAAAAGATAGACAACCCTAGCAGGTTAGGGCCAAATCTGTCCTGGGTTTTAAGCAGAATCAGCTGCTGAGTTAGAGGAAGACTCATTAATGTGGTGAATGTCCTGTATCAGAATGAGTCCTTTACAAGCGATCCCATTTCTGTCCTCCATCATCACTGCGAGTCCTGGCAGCCGGCCACCTCCTGGGCCACTTCCTGCTGAGCACAGAGACTGGCTGGCTTGAAGCTTCAGGCGGCTGATAACCTTGGAGAGCCTGCTCACCCTGTATCCTGTGACTCCGCCATGAAAAGCCTGGGGCTGCTTATTCAAACAGCTGTCACAGAAAAGAAAGGAAAACTAGGCCATAGGCGTCAGAGGACAGTCAACAGGGGCAGAAGGCTCCTTGCATTTTGCCCCTTTGAGCTTTGCTCAGCCCTGCTCAGTGAGGTCTGGGCATCTTCCTGAGCATCGTCTGCTTAGGCAGGAGCAAACCTGGAGAAGACAGGAAAGGACAGCTGGGAGCAGACTGGTCCCAGCATTCATGTAACCCCATTCCCGTGAGAGAGAGAGGCAGCATCTGGAAGCCCATTTAACAGATGTGAGAACAGAGGCACAGAGGTGAAGGCCGTGCAGCTGGCTGAGCGGAGGCCTGACTCCAAGGGGCGCCGTCCCTCCCCACCACTTGTCCCCAGTGTTGCACCAGCACCCCCTCAGAGCGGGCCCTGCCTGTGCCGCAGTCTGGAGGCACTGCAGCCTGAGGGAAGGAGGAGCAGGAGGCAGCCCTTGGCTGCCACCGGGAGCCACAGCAAGTGGGAAGGAGAGAGAAGGATTCGGGCAAGGATCTTCACGGCTCATCTCTTCTGGGGCCCACTGATAGCCTGCCCAGCTGCATGGCTTCCTTCCCAAAGCAACTTCCGAGTGTGCGGAGGTCAGGAGGAGCCCCATCCACCCCTCCCCTCCCATCCAGGCTGTGTCCAGAACTGCCCTCACGCTGAGCGCCCACCCAGTGCGGTTCTGAGAAGCCCTGTAACACTCCCAGGGAGACAAGAGCCCTGTTTCTCACACACATGTGGTTGTTAAGCTTTTTCCTCTGTGTCCCTTTGGTGGGTTTGCTTGATTGCTCAACCTTGTTGCTTTGGGTATTTCTTCTTTGCTCGTCAGTGCTTCCTTTTGGGGTGCTCTCCCTTGTAAGGGAAGGCACCTCCTTAGACTTCAGATGCTTCTGGGCTTTGCTTTCTTAGGCCTCCAGGGGTCTGAATTGCTAATTTTCACAAAATCGGTTCCTTGCTTTTACATGCTTTTGCCAATCTGGGTTCTGTGGACATAAAGCCAAACAATGGAACAAAACCATGATACCAGCGAGGTGGCCATAGTGTGCCTCCTATCAAAGCCACCTTGTGACCTGTTCCCAGAGCTGGTGTGTCCATTTCTTGGGGTGTGTACTGACCCCATACATGCACCCTCAGAGAGGTACATTTCCTTCAGGGGCACAGCAAAGAAGCCAAATCCCAAATGTACCGCAGACTCCCAGCACAGTCCATCACTCCAATAGGCCCCGGACTTGATGACACGCTACCGTTCCCACAACCCAAGGGGCTGTCCTTCTGTCACCTTCTCAGAGGACTTTTCTGTAGAAATCAAAGCAAACAGAGTAGACAACTTACCAGGGCTCATTTCTTCTCTTCCGGTGTCTGAGAAACCCAGTGTAACGCATGACTTGTCCCAGGACCCAGGACCCTTTTGGTCCACTCTCTTCCAAATGGTCCTCAGTTTTGTTTTCTCAGGTGAAATGCTGCTTCCCTCTGGATTCCACTTCGTCTGCCAACTCCACAATACCACGTGTGTTCTCTTGCTCATCTGTGTCATTAGCTGCCCTGGCTGCACAGAGACGGTTGTTTCTGCCACAGAAAGACCTTCTATTTTCTCTGCCATAGAGAGACCTTCTATTTTCCCTTCACCAGCAGCAGCCAGAGGCCGTTGGTCATTTGGAGTCTGGGCAAGGAGAGCTGTGTGCCTTCTCCCCTGGACTCAGGTCACAGGGTCACGACCATTCGTACCCATTGTGCATCTCAGTGTTAGTTCTTTTGCCTGAGCCCTGTCACTAAATACACTCATCCATCTGCAGCACTTGCTAAATGCATGGGGCAGGTGGGCCAAGTTGCCAGTGAGAGAGACAGGTAAACTTGAGGGAAGTCATCATGTCCTTGAGGTGAGAGACGTGGAAGCCAGCAAGGAGATATTGCAAACTCATCACAAAGCACCACATTTTCCCCGACGTAGTGAGAGGGGAGGCTTCCGATGTCCATCTTTTCTGGAAGCAGAGGTCCTGTGTAGCATCCATTTTAATAGAGCTTTGGGGCATTTTCTAACTATTTCAGACTTCCTGGGGACAAGACTTGTGTCTTGCTCCTGCAGATCCCAAGTTGTTTAACACGCACATGCCAGAGGGGAAGCTAGGTCCCCATCAGGCCACGAAGTCTCTTAGCAGCTAACACTACATGGTCATACTGTTCTCCCTTAAGGTATCTGTCCGCTCCCTCGTGTACCAGTCCCTCCTGGGAGTGACCTGGGGGTGAGGAGGAAGGTTCAAGGGTCCCTGCATGTCTTCAGTGCTCATGTGATTCTGCTTCCACATTAAGGCTCTAGAATCCCAACGTGTGTTGAGAGATTTAAAAGCAAACCTTTGCTTCTCTACACGCGGAACCGCAGGTCTACAGAAACCCTAGCTCAGGTCAAGCGTGCCAATTTTCAACAGTGGCCATGAGCACTCAAGACCACGGCATACCAGTGGCCCTCTTCTCCTCGGGGCAACCACTGGACAAAGGCACCCATCCTCTGAAACCTAGCCAAGGCCTCCTCCTGCATAAAAGACTGTGCCTTCTCAAGGACAAATTGATCCCCAGAAATGGCCCAAACCCCCTCTGAGCAACAGGAGCCGGTTCCCTGCATCTCACCCCCAAAGTATCGTGCACTTCACCTTCTTCTGAGGCTTGGATGGAGCCCCAGCTTTGGCTGATCTTCTGGTTAATCACAGATCTGCCACTTGCCCGCTGTGGGATCTTGGAGAAGACACCCCTCTCTCTGAGCCTCGGTGCCCTCCCCTGTAAGCAGAGACGACAACGTCCACCTCACAGAGTGCCCGGGAAGATTCAGTGAGACTCCTGGTCTGCAGGAAGCACTCAGCACCTGTGCTTCTCTGCTTCCTCTCCGCCCTCTCCCTGCCTCCCGGCAGCTACTCTGCATTGCAGGAGGCTAGTGAGCAGGGCCTCACCTATTCAGAATAGAGCTTGAGTGCCACATTTTGTATGAATAATAAAACACCATGGGCTCTTTTCAAAATAACCAGGTTAGTCATGTTGCGCTAGAACCCAGGGCCTACACTGACCTAGGAGGAGGAGGAGGAGTGCTGTCACATTCTGAAAGAAGGCCACTCAGCACCATCACAGAAAAGCAAACTCCTCACTTCCAATCTTCAGCTTATGACTCTACCTCATTAAAATGAACTCTTTACTGACAGATCCAGAAACTAAGAAATCCTTAATTCCTGTCATTTTTCTTGAAAGGCAACAAACTAACTAGGTCCCCTTAAGTTGCATCCACCCGAAAGTTTGCACAGAAGCATACTTCTGAGTTCCTTACTCAATAAGAATGTCAGATACGTGGGTATCTGGGTCATTCGTTTGTTTGTTTTTCCCCTGAGACTGGTTTTGGACGAGGTTTTAATTTTGTTTTGTTTCTTCAATTGAAAATGAAAAGAGCATCATAATGAGTTCCATGGACAGACATGTCGTATTCTTATAACTTAGGTGGCCTGCCCTAATGACCAGAAGGGGCAGCAGGAAGGGAACTTGCTAATTTACTGTTACGCCTGAAATGAGATCATGATTCAAACCACAAGAGCCAAGTGGACCACCAGCCCACTAGGGGGCGACCATGGGCAGCATGGTCCACACGGACTGACTCAGAGCTCACCGGAGAGCCTTCACCAGGCTCCATCAACATCCTGGACTCCCAGGGCCGGGAGACCCCTCCTCAGCAAGGCCTCCACCATTACAGGTCCCAAGAACCACTGTTTGACGATGACGATGAGTTAAATCCTCTACCTCTTTGCATCATGGCAGCTCACATCTTTTACTTGCCAGAAGCTTTTCCTGAGCCCACGCAGTCAGAGAGAAAATAACGTGCTCAACATCCCACAGCTAGGCTAGGGACAGAACTCGGGTCCTTTCGATCACCTCTCGGTCCTCAGGTGTGAGCAGGTGAGCAAGTCATAGGAAGGGACAACCCAGGAGCAGGGAGTCCCTCCCTCTCTGCCTGGCTGCCCACCTCCTTACAAGATTCAAAGTCTCAGCTACCAGAATATTTTTAAACCCTGTGATTTTGCAGGAACCCTGAACAACTAGCTGGCAAAATCCAAAGTTCAACCCCTGCAGTCTTTTTTAAGCTTGGCTGTATTCTTGGTGTCTCCTGTCTGTTCATGCCTCATTTGCTTAAAGAACCCAGCGTCTGCATTTTAAATGAACCTGCAGGCCAAACCCTTCACCTCCAGCCAACTAGGGATGAGAGTCAGGCCCCTGGGGTTTAAGGGAGTGCTACCTTGGCCAAGCTTCCTGAGGCCTGGCTGTATCTGTTTCCACCCCTGGCAGGAATTTCCCAGGTTCAATGGGCTTGTCTTCCAGCCCTGGTCCTGATGCTGAACTAAGTGCATCTCCACTCATGCAGAGCACCTCAGTGGTATGCAGCTCCAGCGAGCTGGCCTGCTGAGCCTTCAGTGCTCCCTCCTGACCGCATCCAGTGTTGAACTTGAAGAGGGTGCTTCAGAGCCGAAGCCTCAGGAGAAGATGTTGGCTGAGGTCACAAAGAAGGGCAGGGTTGGGTCAAGCCTCAGACCCTAGAGCAGCATCCTGGATCTTAGATCATTCTCTCTCTCTTTCTCTCGCCCTCCTGCTGCTGAGAGTGTCCTGTCCTCACATCTCAGGGTTAGGTAGTACTGAACCCTGGGAGAGAGGTTAAACGGAGGGACTGGCCCAGGTCCCCCATGAGGCAGGGTGCCAGCACGGGGGACTCACAGCTGACGGGGCTCTGCAGGAGGGAGGAGTCGAGCACATGCTGTGCAGGCTGCCCGTGCTCAGCTAGACTTGTCTGATGCCTGCCTTGTGTTCACATTTCAGAAAATCATGAAACGGCTCATAAAAAGATACGTCCTGAAGGCCCAGGTGGACCGAGAGAACGACGAAGTCAATGAAGGTAAGAGATTGGGTCGGCTTCTGGTCGGTCGGTGGCAGTCAGGCGCGATCTCACCAGCCTGCGGTCCAGGTGTTGTCCACTGGGCTGCGGTCCTGTCCAGAGGCCCCAGGAGACCCAGTTTCCAGGTTCAGTTGGGTGTTGGCAGAATGTGGCCCCACGCAGTTGTAAGACTGGGATCTCTCGCCCCTTGCCAGTTGTCAGCTGGGGCAGCCCTTACCTCTAACCTGGAGGCCGCCCTCGGGTCCACCTGCAGCATGGAGCTGCTTCATCCCAGGAGCAGCACCAGGGTGCTGCCCAGGCTGCCACCTCTCATGCCCCCTGTCATCAATCACATCTCTCTGACCTACTCCTCTGCCTTCCTCTTCCACTTTTAAAGATTCAAGATTAGATTGGATAAACCAAAATCATCTCCCTATTTAAGGTCAGCTAATTCCATTTTCAAATGTGGTTCCCCTTTGCCAGGTAATGGGCCTGGATACCTTTGGGATAATTATTCTGCCTGCCACAGTAGTGGCTGTCCTGCATCAGCCTCATGGCCCTCAAGTTCAGGATGGCCCAGAATCCCTCATTCCATAGGTGCACATGCATGGAGCGGCAGACCACACACCTCTTTCTGGATTTGCCCCCGCCCCGGGTCCACCTGGCTCCATCCTCTCACCCCCAGGCTCACAGAATCTGACACCCTCAGTGTTTCTCAACCCGCCTCAGAATCACTTGTTAAAAATGCCCATCCAGACCCAATGAAACATCCTCCTCCACAAAAAAAGGCACTACGTCTCCCCCTCACTGAGCCACAGCGGCCAATGGGAAGCACCTGGTCATTATTAGTGACCCTCTGCTTCCTCCTGGGACATCTCCCCAGGGCCAACGCTGTCTAGGGACTGAGCAGCAGCCCTTTGACCCACCCCTGCCTTTGGGTCTCAAACAGAAAGCCAAGTGTCAGGCAGCTGGCCTCGAGCAGTGTGTAATTGTGAGTGGCAGGAAGGTGCCTGACTATAGAAGGTGGGGCTGCCCAGGGTTTGTGCCCCTAGAACTACACCATGAACTGGGGGTCCCTGACACACCCAGTGAGTCTTGAGGGATGTCAAAACTGACCAGGATGAACCTTTAAGATCTCTGCATATGTATGTAAGGCACAAGAACCAGATATGAATAATGTGTCCCCAGGCAGCAGACTCCCACTTGAGTCAAGTCCAGTATCCATAACATCAGGAAAGAATCTTTTGACTCCCCTTCATGGTTAATAAAAAGGTTCCCACAGCCCAGGCCATGTGGATTTCTAACCATGTGGTTCACTGTGGAAATAAGTGAAAGTGCCCACCTGGTGGTCCCTTGCAATGGGAGGAGGAGGGGCAGGCTTGTTGCAGGGCTTCTGGGACGCAGTGCTGCCTGCATGACCTGGACAGACCCTGTTCCTGCAAGGCTGACCGGTTCCATGGCCAAGTTGACTGTGTGCCGTGCTGCTGCCTTCACACTCGGGGGCTTCTCCTCTCTGCAGATAATGACAGAATAATACAGGGAACATCATGAAAACAAGGGTGTCACTCAGTCCTGAAATCTGCCCTTACTGGCTCTAAGACCAATATTCTAACAATCATGATATGAAATAGGTGCTAGCAATTCACAGCCCTGATCTTGACTCTTTCAGCTACCTCAAGAGAGCTTGACCAGGAATGGGAGGAGAAGGGTCTCTAGTGGGTGGATGTGTCTTCAGTGGTAGCAGCTGGGTGGTACTTAGGTCAAAATGAAGCTCCTGTCCCCTCACCTCCAGCCCTGCTGGACTAGACTAGCAACCTGGCATTCTGCTGGAAAGATGAATGCCCAAATGCACGTGGCATGAGCCCCTCCTGACTGCTCACACTCACCAAAATCTCATCTGTCCTTGCAGGCGAACTGAAGGAAATCAAGCAAGATATCTCCAGCCTGCGCTATGAGCTACTTGAAGAGAAATCTCAAGCAACTGGTGAGCTGGCGGACCTGATCCAGCAGCTGAGTGAGAAATTTGGAAAGAACTTAAATAAAGACCACCTGCGGGTGAACAAGGGTAAAGACATTTAGCAGCCCACACAGGCATCTGTGACCTCTACCAGCAGTCCAAGGCCAGGTTGAATGCCCTGGCCGCTAGCCCTTGTGGGGAGGGGTCCCAGGCCCACTCCTCTAGGACCCTAAGGAGACCCACTGGCTTCATCCTGAGCAGCCTTGCTGGTACCTGCAGCCCCGTGGCCTGCCCGGATCCAGACCTGTTGTGAATCTAGGCTGTTGAGTGAGAAACAGGACCACAGGTGGGGAGGAAGTGCCCCCCCCCACAACACACACAAATGTGAGACCTTCAGTCCAGCCACAGTGACATACACCCGGTGGCCAGTGCAGGAAAAGGCCCCCTGGGATGCACATGCACCCATCCCTGCACACGGAACACGGCTCTGTGTCCTGGGAAGACAAACCACCTCATCCCATGTGCCCCTTCTCACCTCTCCCCGCCCCCCACACACATCCCAACAGAACCGGGCGGTGACCTGTGACCTATTCTTAAGTGCCAGATGAGAACACAGATAGCCTAACAGCAAAATAGTTCTATTTGTTTATAAAAGAAAAAAGTTTAAAAATCCTAAATCAAAAATTGTACTGTAGGTAGCACTGTTCAAAATCCAAATGATGTATTTTTACCTTTATTAAGAGTATCTTGTATTTACTATTTTTACCTAAAATGGAAAGAAATAAAATTACCTCATGAGAGCCTGGGAAGCCTCTGTGATGTGCTGCCCTCCTGCCGCCCTGTGCCCTGTCCGGAGCAGTATTTGGGAGCCCACGGACCAGCGATTCTCTGGGAAGAAAACAGAGCAAGTATGAGGGGAAAAGACACCAACCACCCCCACCAAGAGTCATGCATCCAGGACCCTCACCTCCAAGACCCTCCTCCTATTCCTAGACCCAATGACCCCAACCTCACCAAGGTCAGGAAGGAGGAAACGGAAACGGTGAGGGAAGCAGTGTCTTCTCTGGTCCCACCTCTCCCCCTCGCTCCCTCTCCCTGTTCCCCCTCATGTTGGAGGAGCGCATGCCAGGTGAACGGGGCCCAAACTTTCTGAATAAGGAGCCTAGGTGTGAGTGGGGAGATTGGCCACCAGAGGGCACCCCAGTCCCAAACAACACATTCTGAGCAGGTTGGCGATGGCGCTGGATTTCAGGAGAGCTCACTGGTCCCAAGGAAACACCTACTAGAAACACGATCTCACCTATAACAGGAACCTAATGAACAAAACAAACAAATGAGAAAAATAGAACCAGAGGCATGGAAACAAGGAACAGACAGACTGACCCGGGGGGGTGGGGGGGAGAAGGGGAAGGATCTAATCAAGGAACATGTATAAACGACCGACGGACATGGACAACTGGCTGGGGATTAACAGTGGGAGCAGGGGAGTGGGTGGGGCAGGGAAGAGCAATGTGGGGAAAATTGGGACAACTGTACTAGAACAATAAAAAATCACAGCAAAAAGAAAGGAAGGAACACTAGCTGGGTGTACAGCAAGAGCAGGAGCTGAGGACCGGGCACAGGGCTGTGGCTCTGCCCGCATCGGTCCACTGAACCCTCGCAGCGCCCTGATCAGGGCCCCAGAGTCAGACGCGTTGCAGACACCCTGGGAGGGCAAAACATGTGTGTTTTATGTGTGCATATGGGGGGTGGGGTTCGTTTCCTGACATACAGTCTATCTGCAGAGATCAAAGCTTTGAACTTGACTCTGCTCTCAGAACAGATCAAATGAGTGACGAACAGAACTGAAGGGGTTCCAGCAGTTGGGGGGCAGGGCCATGTCCTGCCACAAGTGGTCCCACAACACTCACCCAGCCAAGTGTTGCCATTGGGGATTGCCAGAACAGTTTTGCCAAATCTTCCCAATGTCTGGTGGGGACAGAGTAGGGGGAGCCCACAGTTGTTGGACCCCTGTTGACTGGAGAAGATCCCCTGAAATGTGGCACCACCACCCCGTGCTCACACAAGAAAGAAACAGAGGCATCTGAGGGGCTCTGGGGGCACAGTGTGTGTTCAGGGAGCTTCACAGATGCAAATTCTGTGTCTGGGATCCCTGTGAGTGTCCATGGAGGGACTTCCACAGACCTGAGAATCCAGAAGTGCTCATCAGGGGGGGCACTTGTCTCTGGTGGTGAGCAGCTCTGGAGAGAACACCTGTAGCCCCCCAAAGGCTGCAGGCAAGGCTGAATGCACTCAGTGGATAGTTACTGAGCCCCTCGCCAGGTCCTGGGAATGAGACACAGGCTTCCAGCGGGACTCCTTTTGAAGCCTGGACTCAGAACAGAGAGGCTGACGCACTCTGCAGGAAGAGAAATTGATTCATCCAGGGGACAAATTATCAACACTTCCGGAAGATTTCCCTCCAGATCCCTCACTCGTCTTCATCAGAATGCTAATAAACACTTCTAAGAGGCATTATTCAATTTCCCTATCTGTCTTCGACCAGAGGCAGCTGGCAACCCCATTTTTAAATCCCAGGGCGCCCTTTCCCTATCACACGGGAGTCTCAAATCCACCATGTAAGGAGATAAGGAAAACAAGTCCCAAGAACTAATTAAAAACTGGAAAGGAAAACTAGTACTATCCATTAGGCTGTGGCAGGCCTGTCTGGGAGGCGAAGGGAGTCAAGATGGATTCGTGGCTGCTAGAAGACTGTGGGGGAGGAGAGGAACCCCTCTTTTGTCAAAAGCTGTTGGAGAGGCCTTGGAGCTGAAGGAGGGCTGGCAGAGCTCTCAGCCTGGAGCAGGAGGGGCAAGAGCTTAGTGCTTTTCCAGGCACGGACAACCTCCCTCATGTCCCTGTTTCCTTGGCTCCTGTTGAGTTAGCGATTCTTGGAGACAACAGGAGAGTGAGGACTGGAGTCTGGGAGAGGCTCAAGGGCAGACAACATGAGGACAAAGGGCCCAACCTCCCTCCCCCGAGAAGCCCACAGACACCCCCAAAACTTGCACACTTGCCAAAGCCCCAGATACGTGCCCTTGCAGCACTGCACACTGTCATCATCCTGTCTACAGGTAACATACATGTGTAATGCCCGCCTCCACTGCCCAGGGGAAGCTCCATGCGGGGTCCAGGCCAGTTTATCCCCACTGTGCACTGGCCCAGAGCCAAGGAGTGGCCATTCAATGGATCACTGCTGGGGCCCAATTTTCTACAATTTCTTCAGAGGGCACCATCAGGCTCTGAAATGTTGGTGCCTTTGCAGGGACTATAAGCCACCACTGCTGCAGCTCAGTGTGGGGTCAGCGCTCACGGCGCTGGGGGAGGCCCGGCTCTGGTACCCTCAGTTGTTACTGAGCTCCTCGGACACTGCCGCCCAATGCCCCCCCCACCGGCCCCACCCAGGCCGACAGCCACGGTGCAGACCCAGCTGGGTGCTGAGAGACTCGAGAGTGGCAGCTGTCCAGCTCTGTCCAGGTTGCCAGGTAACAGCGGTTAAGCAGCAAGTTCTCTAGCAACTTGTCATCTTCTGATGGCTCATAATAGGGCTCCACAAGTCCTAGTGTCACTTCCTGGGCAAAACCCCCAATTAGTCCCCAGAGCTACCCCTAAAGGATGAGGGCTCACACACTCGAGAAAGCACAGCGGCCCTTCTGCCCATCACAAGGTACCTCCCCCACTGCCCGCTCCCCAATTTGGCCCAGAAGACCAAAAATAAGTAAAAGCCAGCACAGCCTGAGCTGTGTTCCCCAACGTAGGTACAACCCTGCAGAAGCCCTTCCAAGAGGCCACAGGCCTGGGGAGGCCATTGAAATAAGACACCTTCATGTCTGTTGGTCCCTCTGCCCAGGGGGTGGGGGGGTGACACACCTTGCCCTGCTCAGGAGCACAAATCTGGTTAAAAATAAGCGGCCCCACTGGCTGTCACCCCTCCCAGTGCTCATGAAGACTTCTGTGAAGTGCAGAGTCTGGGCTCTTGAGGGCTGGCAGGATCAGGAGCTCTGAGCCTCTGAGGCAGAGAGGCACTGCCTCTCCTGTCTGTGTCCCTGCTCTGCCCCTCCAGCCTGAAGGGCGGAGGAAGTGCCGGAGGGCAGGGACTCCAGGAGAGAAACAAGGTGCAAATCACCTCCACCGGGTCAACCGGGCTGCCTGAGCCCCTCAGCCCCTCTGCAGACAGTGAGCTCCAGGCCGGGCCGGCCCTTTGCCCAGGTTTCTCCCTTCACTTCAGCCCAGCAGAGCAGCCAGGATGTCCCCTGCCCTTTGCCTCAGGGAAGGAATGACACAGACACGGGGTAAAAATAAAGGTGGCCCGGGCTTGGCTTCTGGAAGGCCTGAGTCTCTGAAGAAGGGCGAGGATGGAGGGAAGAACCCAAAAGCTGGAGATAAAGCATACTGGAGGAGCACAGGGCTCCCTCTACCCAGGCACGCTCCCCTCAGACTGAGTAGGAGAGGAGTTGGGTGATGGGTGCTGGCAGGCTGGCTCTCCTGTGCAGGCAGTGGGACCCGGGCTGGGAGGCCACCTCCTGGCCAGCTGCCCTCCCACTGGCACGCAGGGAGACATGGGGCAGAGGGAGGGGGTGCGACCCCCAGCCCAGGCCAGAGCCAAGTGCCCTTTCATTACAGGATGTTTGAAAAGTGTGGATTCCAGCTCCTCAGAGTGTCTGAGATTGAAATAACTGGGACACACAGTGTCCGCTGTGTGCTGACAAGGACGCAACGTCAGCTGTGCCAGCTGACAAAGAGGCGGGCCCCCAAGTCCAGTGGCACTGACCCCATTCACACCCGGGCCAAAGACCCACCAGCCCAGCTCTGTGCTAGGGAAACAGAAGGCAAAAGGCAGTAACTGACATCCAAATACAAGTTCACAGGGACACTGTCGGGTGTCTCAGTGCAGAGGCAGGCACTCCCCGGGGAGACAAAAGCTGTAGTTGCCACTTCCATCCACCCACCTCCAGATGGGTGTGTACACAGGGAAAAGCAGAGGGGGGGTGGGCGGAGAGGGGAGGAAAAGGGGGGTCTGGGCTTGTACTGGCTGTAACCCCCTCCTTGGCTGGAAACTGGTCTCACCCCAGCACTGAGCCCAGGCTGTCACCTGAACCCAACCCAACCCGCCAGAGTATCCAGTGTCCCTGAAACCAACATGACCCCAAGCAGAGCAATCACATTCCGGCCTTGAGATCTAACTGTATGATGTGGACACTGGGAAAGAGATGTCCTTTTTGCCGCAGGGTCACTAAACAGAAGAATGTGACTCTGGAACAGAGGTAGCTCCCTCCCTGCCATAGAGACAGGGGCTGTCTGCCAATAAAGTCACAGCTGAGAAACAGAGGAGCGGGGAGAAGTGAAGGGGGGAGGGGAGGGGAGGGGAGAAAAGAGAGGAAGAGGAAAGAGGGGAAAGGTGGGGGAGGGGAGCTGTGTGACTCTCACCCCTGACACCCTTCTTTCTGCGGCTTTCCTGTATGTCCGGGGACCTATCCCAGAAGCATTCTCAGGCTAGCCGCCAAATAAGTCCCAGTTTTGTTGAGGCTAAGTTTACACCAGGCTTCTGGATCACATGTCCATCACAAGTCCTATAAACACAGAAAGGATGCTGGACTTTTCTGTGCCGCCGTCCCCTGGGGCTGACTGTGTTGTTTCTGTTAGAGGCACGAGGGCCAGAAACTGCCACTACTGTTTTTCTTGAGAACCTGTGAGGTTCTGGACAAAGGCTGCCAGCCTGGAGCCGGTGAAACTGTTCAAGAGCGAGTCTCCAGCAGCTGGGCACAGGCTGCTCTGGGCCCAGGTGAGGAGTGCACAGCAGGACGGGCGGAAGAGCCCTCTCATGGCTCTGCCCAGGCTCTTGCTCTGTAAAGATCCAGAATGGGCACCCAAGGCACTTCTACAGCCCTAGTGAGGCACTTCTTCACAGCTGTGCCGGCAGCAAAAAACAGGGTGGCCAAAGGAGGCAAAGCAGAGAGGGACAAGGCATTTGGCATGGTGAGTACAGCCATCACCCTTGTTTGAGGGGTCACCACTCAGAGACTCCAGAAATAACCAGTAGACCCTTTGAGGATGACCAGTTCTGGGAGGTGAGTTTCCTGCTACAGCTAGGAAACATGTAGCCTTATTTTGTAGGTTCAGGGTAGTGGACTATTTAAATTACATAAATACAACTAGGGAGACTTTTGCTGCTTTCCATGAACACTGACCATGAGTCACATGAATACCAGCATCTGTGCCACTGACTCATAGTGTCCAGACTAGGGGTGCCAGGGAGAGTAGTGACCGCCCCCAACCTGAGCTGGGTCAGTCTCTGAGAGAGAGAGGAAGTAACTCGTGGATCATGTCAGTGACTGAACAGAACAGAGCCTGGGGTTTCAGGCTCAGCTCAATCAATCATAGGAGAGACATTCCATCACGAGAGCCTCTGGTGCCTTCCTGATCTGCAGAGCTAAATTAGAAGCCCCCAGAGCATGGTGGGCCCAATGGAAGGTGACTGCTCTCTGGATGCCAATCTGTTTAGTTTTTATTTTAGACACATTCTCACACAGAGATGCTCACAGCATCATCACTGTCTGTCACCACCAGCAGGAACAGAGTGTGTCTTTTGCATTTCAGCAAAGCCCACGGGTAAGGGTGGGCATTTCTCCTCCAAAGATGCACAGACATGTTTGCTTTGTCCTGGAACTTCTGAGTCTATATATCCCCAAATGCCAGCTCAAAGGTGAATGATTTCCATTGTGCTAAGGTGGCAGGAGAGGATGGCACAGACAGAGCAGTATTCTAGTCACTCTGGACAGATTTTCAGTTTTTCTCCGAACAGGAAGAAATACCATTTCACTGATTCCTAAAGCCCTTCCAGTCTCTCCTCGTACTGCATACGTAAGACATGGAAGATGTAGCCCAAGGTGAAACAAAAGGGTCCTCTTCTGGAAAACAAAGCTAGCGGGTTAAGACAAGAGGACAGATGTGTGAGGAAACCAAGAGGACTGTCACTGCCCACAGGACCTAGCTGTGCTTCTACCCACAGGGTCACAGGCTGCTGAAGAGAGCCAAAGTGCGCCAGGCCCACAGGGTGCTGCAGGTCGGCCCTGGTGCCCACTCACCACATGGTCATAGAGGACGAGGGGGATTCGGAGCTGAGAATGGTATCTGGGCCCAAGTCCCCAGCACTCTGAGGGGAGGGTAGCGGCAGTGCAACCCCATGAACGCTCTCACATGGGTCCACCTGGCAGCAGAGGCCTGGAGGCAACCCCACGGATGTAGAGGGCCACTGGGCTGGTGGTTCGTCTTCAGGGAGCCTGGGAGCCATGGGCCAGATGCCACGTGTAAGAGGCAGCAGCGCTATGAAGCCGCGGTTCCCAGAGTAGAAACAATATACTAAGTGCTCACCTGCCAGGCCTCCGAGGCTCCTTGTACAGGTTGTAGCTGCGCAGGGGCACAAGCACCGCACACAGCACAGGAGCCTGGGTCTGTCTCCCCTCCCCGAGTCACACCGCGGGCACCCACAGCCAGGAGATGGCAGCGCCTCAGCCCTGGGGCCCATGGACAGAGCGCAAGGAACACCAGCTCCTGGCACAAGGGCTGTCTTGTTCTGAAAAGCGTTTTTGAGGGCCTTCCCAAGAAAGGAAAACACGGTGAATCTCAACCTCAGCGACCCAGCGAAGTGCGCCTCCGGGCTCGCCTGCCCTCGCATCTCCCGGCCCAGCACCCACGCTGCGCCACGCCTGCGTGGACATGATAAGCACATGCTCCTGGGCCCGTTTCCAGAGAAGCAGGAGTACTGGCTGTGGAGAAGCCGCTGCGCAAACGCGGGCGGGGGTCGGCAGAGGCCTCTTGGCCTTTCCAAACAGCCCAGCTCCTAAATGCGCACAGCTACAGGCGTGAGTCAGCACCACGGAACAACAGAACATCGCCCAGCTGAAGCCACAGAATCACAGGAAATAATTAAGTGCTATAAGCCACTCAGTTTTGAAGCGCTGTTACCCACGCGATAGAAAACTCAAACAAAGGGACTGAAGGATGGTTCGGGAACGTTTTACACCATACTCAGGCTAACCGTAGCAGAGGAGTCTCATCCACGCACCCCAAGAGACAGACTTACTCTGAGTGCCTCAGTCAACAGGGCCCTAGGCATGCACATCTGCTAGTGTTGGGGGTCCCAAATGCCCAAGTCAGCTCTGCTCCACCTAGAAATAACCCTGTTCATTCCCATCAATAGAACCCCCCCACCCCTCCCACCCCCGAAGCAAAAAGCTCTGGCCGTGCTGAGGAAGGATGCACACGTTGTCGAACAAGCTGAGTGCAGCCTGGCAATGCTCATGCGCTGCAGTGTGTAGACCGAAGGTGCTGAGGACTCCCAGCGCTGAGGAGCTCGCAGGCTCCCTGAAGAGACAGGAGGCGAGCCTGGAAGCCGTGAAGCAGACTTGTGCGATTTTTAATGAGTGGTAGATAATACAGAGGAGCTGTCACAAGGCAGTCAGTGAATCATTGCCCAGTGGGCAATAATAACACTTCCTCAGACTTCCAACCTGTCAGCCATGGGAGCGCTTGCACAGCCCTTACCTCATCTAATTAAAACAACAACCCGGTGAGGTTGGCAGAGCAGGATGAATTATCTCCTCTGCAGAGAAAGAGCTTCAGTGGTGCAGCTCCAGGGGACCCCCATGAACCAGAAGTTCAACCCCTGGGGCCCCCAAGCCCTGTGAACTGGACTAGGTGCAGAGTGGGTGCCAATGAACACAGCTGAATGGGAGGGATGGGTTAGGGCTAGAGACCAACATGTCACCTGCCCCGTGACCTGCCACCTGTGTCAGGCCCTGCCAAACAAGCTACAACCAGCGGTCCCTGTGTTCTCGGGAATGTGGCCTGCAGTCACACAGGACCTGACACCGCCTGTCCTGAAACAAAGAGGGAATGTGTCCCCGGCCATGCACCGGATCACAAGGTTCCCTATTAACAGAGGGAACTGAGGCATACCTGCCAGCATCCTGCTGAGAACGAGTTACACCCCCACTGCCCTTCTCCTCTCCCTTAATCATTTCCCAGAAACAAGGACCATAAGTCTCCTGCCAGCCATCCCTAATCAGAGGACATTGTTCTTTCGCAAACACCTATATCCTGAACTCTGGAGCCAACCAGGCAGGGTGACCCATCCCCCTGAGGGTCTGCTCCACGCCCTTAAAAATCCCTTGGGGCTGCCGTCCAAGGAGTTGGTCCACCCAACTCCTCCCTTCTTCTGGCACAAACCTAAGAGGATACCCTTAGGCTGGACAACAAGTGTAGAAGCACTGTCCCTGGGAGACAGCCTGGGGGAGGAGGAATGGACCCTGAAGGGCATTTCTCAATGCAGCCCTCAGACCTCCTGCCTCAGCATCCCCTGAGACACTTGTTAATAATGTAGATCCACAAACCAGCGGTGGGGCCTAGGAAGCTGTATTTTATGATGCTCCCCGGTAACTGTGATGGTCAACCATATTTGAACACTGTTGCCACAGAAGTCACTTTGCCAGATGGCATGGTTTTCAAGTCACCTGCCTAATGGGTGGTGGAAATGGGACTGGGGACTCAGGGTCCAGTGCTCCAGCTAGCTCTCTGGTCTTCACCAGGGAAGTGGGACTAATTGCATTTGGGAAGGATGTGTAAGGTATGGACACGTAGAAAAGATGAGGGATAAAGCACTGGAGGCACCAGGGAAAAAGTGGGAGTGAACAGCTCAATCCCACTCTACCCTGTGCTGCGTATCTATTATTAAGCAGCATTATTATGAAGCGAAAACTCAGTGAACAGGCAGGAAACACTAACAAAGGTTTGGGTGATAACACTCTCCAGGCCTATTTTGGATTTTGTCTCCTGTTTCTTGGAGGTGAGGAAGTGTCACTCTTGCACTGGAGCATGGGCAGAGTCCCCACCCACCCCCGTCCTGGGATCTCGGGGCTCACGTGGAGTCAGAGAGCAGACCCTGAGGCAGACAACCTGCCCCAAAGACAGCAAGCTTCCTGGGTGTCCTGGCATTGGATCACAAAGGGGAGGGGCGCCCCTCACCCCTCATGAGGACAGGTTCTGCCCTGAGATGGCAGGGAGAAAAGCTCCAAGCTGGCAGAAAGGGGAAAGAAAGACATGGGACTGGCTCCTCATATCTGTGATCCACCCGTTTGTATTTTACAGCACCCTCTCCTGCTCTTGTGACAGCATCAGAGCCACTTCCGATCTGTGTCAGAGGAAATGTGCTATGCAACTGTGCTCATAATTAGAAATCCAGGCAATTCGCTCTCTAATAATCAGCCTGTTTCTCCCTCCGGCTCACTAAGCCTCCCGCTCCTTCCATCTTCCATCGGTTCTATTTTCATCCCCTCCCCTCCCAGGAGGGGATTCCTTAAAGGGGCCCAGAGGGTTTGTCATCCTTTCCCTTTCTTGCCAAATGGCCCATCAGCCGAGCATGGGCCTTTTCCTCCTCGTGGTTCAGAGTGAGGCTCCGAGCAAGGGCTCTACGGGCCAGAGGAACCGATTCCGAGCAAGGGTGCTATTTCCACAGCTTGGAGAGGGAAAAGGCTCAGGCTCTGGCTCAGCAGACCCCAGCTCGGACCCTCCTGCCTGGGGCGGAGGAGAGGCCATCTCCACAAAGCCGAAAATGATGAGACTGTCCCTTCCACTCTGGCTGTCCTCTCAAGTGGGTGCAGAGAGGATTCAAGTGTCCTGGTAACAAATGCTATTGTCTCATAAATCAGGGCCTGTGGCTCCAGGACCTCTCAGGTCAGGCTCCAGGGTCTGCAGGAAGCAGCAGGATGGAGAAAGCACTTAAGGACCAAGGACTCCAGAGAGGAGAGAGAAATAAAAAAGCAAATTACTTTTACTGTTTTTCTAAAAATTATTATTCTCATTACAAAAGTAAACCACAGTTACTGGAGAAATTTTCAAAAACCTCAGCACTCAGAAAGAAAAGGAAAATTGCCCTTAATCCCATCACACAGAGATCATTATTTACTTTCAGTTTTCTGTACATATTTGGATCAGTCTTAACCTACGAACCCAAGTGGGTACGAGGTGTAACATTATTCTTCCCCTAGTCAATCTCTGTGTGGAGCCCCCCACCGCCCCCCCAAACCCCCAACTATTCCACTAAAATGGGTAAGTCTCAGCTCCAGGTGCCCACACCTCCTCTCCTGCACTGAGCTAACGCCTGTGGGCTAAGGACGAGTGGGTGGACACCCACCCACAGTCCTCTGCATGGACGTCCACCAAGCACCTGCTGTCCTCTTTGCTTCCTAAAGGTCAGTCCTGCAGGTCACTGCTAAGGTGGACCCTCATTCCCATCCCTTCTTTTTAAAATTTTTATTGATTTTAGAGAGAGAGAGGGAAAAACATCGACTCCTTATTTCACTTATTGATGCAGTTATTGGTTGATTCTTATAGGTTCCCTGACTGGAGAGCGAACTCATAACCTTGGCGTATAGGGATGATGCTCCAACCAACTGAGCGACCCAGCCAGGGCTCCAGAAGGGAGAGCCGGCTGTGTGCTCTGGGCACTTTCTAGCACACTTAGGTGGACCTGTGGGAATTATTCTACCACCTCACAACCCCTGGGGCTGGGGAAGCCGTCCACACTCTGAGGGCCTCTGCCTCCCTAGGTCTTCACCCAAGAAAGCTGTTTATCATCTCCCTCTGCATCCTCCTCCCCAAAACTATCCAGTTTCGGTCATCCTTCCCCAGGCAGAGAGAGCCCCTCTCAGGGACCCACCAGCATCTGAGGTCTCCGTGCCCCCTCACATCCACCCCACCCTGCCCCAAGATCAGGGAGATCTCACCTCACTGCAGAGATGGGAAAGTGTGCCCTTCCTCGGGGCTGCCACATCGGGCTGAGCTGCAGCAGTGCCCCTTGCTGAGGGGCAAGGGCTACCATCTGCCTGTGTGCTGCCGAGGAGAAAGACACGTTTTATAATTCACCCAAAGGAGCCATATCTGCTGGCCACAGCCCTGCCCCAACTCATATCTTGTTCCAAACCTTATATCTAGGCCTCGATTTTTGAAACTGAAAAAAAAAAATCATTTAATTCCTTTGTTAAATTTGCGGTTCCTCCCTGGAGGCAGTTAATGTTGGACAGTCTGACACTCACCTGCCTGCAAGGAAGGGTCACAGGTGTCAGGAAACACAGGGGACATCTTGGTCAATGCTCACACAGGCCATGCGCATGCAGGCACACACACACACACACACACACGAACATGTACACTCCCAGCTCCAAATCCTTGGTCTGAATCTTTGCGGCTGGGGCCAGAACCTGGGCTTAGAGAGCTCTGCGCATGAATCTGCAGGAGCTGGGAGAGCAGGCACCATGAGGAGGAGCCTAGGAGGAGCAGAGGCCCAGTTCCTGCAGAAGCTGCCCCACAGCCTGCGGCAACCTTTGCAGAGCAGAGCCAACGCTGCCTTTCTTGCCTGGGTGGGGGGATCCAGGGCTGGGCTGTGCTAGATGCTGAGCTGTCAGATCTCAAAATGCCCTTCATACCCCCAAGCTTCCCACTTTCCCTATTTGGTTGCAGTTGTCATGTTGAGAAAATCCACTCAGTGCCATTTCTGGGGGAGTGTGTCCCCTCAAAGGTTCCGATGATTCTGAATCATCCGACCTGCTTCGCCCACTCCACAGAGAGCCCACAGGCCACCTTCTCCGGAGGGGAGGTGAACCTCCCTCCCCAGCAGTACTGGGGTGCAGGGACCATATCTGCCTCCCCAGAGGAAACCTTCCAGGATGGAGACACCCTGGCCTCAGACCTGGGAGCCAAGCCCCAGGGGAGGAGCAGGTGGGGTTCCTGTGGCCTCAGCATAAAATGGCAATGCTGATGTAGTTCCCAATTTAGGTTTTAAAATACCACTGAAAGGACAGCTTCCGTTCTCTCCCTGAACACATTTTTAAAATAATCACATTTCCTCAAGAATCAGTCCCTGGACCTCCCTCCCTGTCAAGAAGTGACAGAGCAGAAAGGACATTCTCAGGATTTTTTATAACCGTTGTGCTGCTTCTTTGGTGAAGGGCCCTTTCTCCGCCCATACCACACACCCCCCGACTGCTCTGCCCCAAGACCCCGCCCCCACCCCAAAGGTGACACTGCCTAACGTGCAGGAAGGACCAGGAAAGACATGGGAGCTGCCCCCAGCCCCTGGCCAAGGGAAGGTTTGGAGCAGGGGTGACTGGCTATGGGGTAGGACTTACCCTAAATTAAGATTACAGGGATCCCCTAGAAGTTTTATGCGAGCAAAGCCAAGTTGTTTTGTTGCTGTTGTTGTTGGCTTTGTTGTATTTAAATTTTGGGAGAAAAACATAATTTTCTTTTATGGATTAGAAAGAATGTTTTTGGAATAATTTCCTAATTATTCCTAACAGAATATGCTCCCAATTTTTGTAAACTTAAATTTTCCTCCTCCTTCTAGTCACAGATGGAAATCCACCTATTTTTTAATTATATTTTATTGATTATGCTATTACAATTATCCTAACTTTTCCTCCTTTGCCCCCCTCCACCCGACACCCCTACACCCTCAGGCAACCCCACACCGCTGTTCATGCCCATGGGTCATGTGTGTAAGTTCTTTGGCTGCTCCAAGAAAATACACCTCCATACTTTAAGTGAAGGAGGAGGAAGGATGTGCAGAATGAACATTGTCAGGATGCCTCTCCTATCTGACCCCTGTTAAAGTGCAAAGTGACTTCAGGGTCTGCAGGAGGCCCAGACCAGCTGCCTCAAGAACGTAGAGACTTCTCTAAAGGACCTGGTTTGCAGGCGGGACCTGGCCTTTGGAGCGGGGGGCAGGGGTAAGTAGGGAGGAGGTGCCAGTCCACACAGGTCCAGGACTAACCCGCTGAAATTCAGGGAAGTCAGCTTCTACCTGCCCATCCGGGAGCCTTGCTCAGGGCAGAGTCTGGAGACAAGCTCAAGCCTGCGCCTGCTGCTGCTCCCCATCCTGGCCCCACGCTCCGCAGGCTGCGCAGACAGCTCACCCTGGAGGCAGCCAAGAGGTGGATGTACTGATGGCAGAAGGTACACCCCTTCCTGCAGGTTCCCAATCCCAGAGCTTCTTGCTGACTCAGCCAGGTCTCGACAGCTGGTGCTGCCCTCGACTATGGGTGGGGCGACTGGTGGCCTGGACCATCGTCTGTACCTCTCTTCCGAGACTCCCAGCCCCAGGTAGCCCCATGAGCCACATCACTGCCTCTCCTTCCCGCCATCTGACCCTGTGAGACACACCACAGGCCACAGGATCAGGGGACAGAGGCCAAGGCACCGTTTCTAGGAGGGGAGCCCCATTGTGAGTGCTCCCCTTACAGAACTGTCTCTCCCTCACGCCCATCCTTTCTCCAGTGACCCCACTCTGAGAACCAGAGTGCACCCCTGAGCTCTGGCTGCCCATTCTCTAAGCCTATGACTACCTGTTACCACTTGGAAAACCTCTTCATTTCAGAGCCCGGGCTTGGCCTTCTGGCTGCTGAGTTCCAAAGTGGTAAAAAAATGCAACCTTAAGCCTCCAGTCACTACAGTTGCCAAAGCCATCGGTAAAAACAAAACCACAAACAAAAACAAGAAAGAGCATTGCCAGGGGTGATAGTTGGAAGGAAAGACCTGCAAGCTGGGCACCTCCACACTCACAAGGGAATGGAAGCTGTTCCGAAATGGTTGGATATGCACCCAGCGAGCAGCAACAAACTCCAGCCTTCAGACAGCAACATGTCACCCTTGCTCTTCACCCCAGCCTCTGGGTGATGCTGAGCAGTTTAATAATAATTCCCCTAGTGTGCAGAAGAAACAGAAATGGCTTCACCAAGCACCACTGGCCCGAGCAGCAGTTTATGAAAACGAGAGGCTCTGATGCTCCCAGTCTCCCAAGTTTCCATTAAACAAATGCCAGATGGCCTTACGGTGGCAGGAAAGGCACCCCGGCCTCACCTTTCTTGGTCTCTCCACAGACGGGCTGGAGGGGAAGGCACGTGTGTCACTCTGCAACCATGTAATGGGGAAGAGGTCGCTCTGGGGTCCCCGCCTTGTGACCTCCGCCTGTCAAAGCCAACCTCTGAGCCCTTTACAATCTTTTCCAAGACATAAATGTGTGGGCATACAAAGCTCCCTTAACAGAAGGTCACTCTGGCTTGTGTAAAACGCTGTGTAAATTTCATCTCTGCATTTACTCAACTCCCGCCTTGTTTCATTTCCTGCCCAGGGACAGTCAGGGAACATAACTGTCCTCTTGGGGCTCTGAACATCTTTTGGAAAAGAAGCAGTGCCCTCCCTACTTTGGAACCAAAAGGCCCCTCCCCCCAAAAAACAGACAAGAGAACTCTTCCAACTTGACCAAAATGCAAGGCAGTGTAATCCTGTGCTCTTTGTCAAGTTTCCCATTAGAAAAAACAACTAAAGATGAATGGACAAGCACAGGGCACAGAATCTGAGGCTCCCCTGCACCATGACCTAGCTGTGTGACCTTGGCAAGTGACTCCACTTCTCAAGGCTCCAACTTCCTCCTTGGGAACATGCAGGAGATAGCAGCGCCCACCTCGCAGGTGGCTATGAGGAGAAAGGTCACGCTGAGGTCCAAGCCATTGCCTGGCCTGTGGGAAGAGGTCCGTGAGTGGCATTGGAGGCAGCTGTGGGAGTGGCTGAGAGCATGGATTCTGGAGCCTGGCTGCCCAGGTTCAAGTCCCAGTTCTATCATTCACAGGCTGTGAGACTTGGCACGTGTTACTTCAGCAAAATTCGATATGATGATGAAGCAGCAGCTGCAGGAAAAAAATGAGCAGTACCAGTGACCCCAGGTTCAGAGATTTCCCCTCCTAAACCCCAACAGAAGCAATGGAGCTACAGGGAACCCCTCCCCGCCACCATCCACACCAACCCCTTCACAGACCCCACCTGCTCCAAACCCACTTCCTGAATGGTCACAGCATGTTTCCCGAGCAGGACCAGGAATTACCATAAACTCCACTGTAGAGTCCCAGATTTCACTTAGGACCTCCCCCTGCTTCCTGCCACTGCCTGGTGTCTCACCTGATCCCATGGGTGGAGTGTAGAAAAAGTGGGGACAGCAGGACCATGTTACTCCCCACGTGGACACCAGGAGGAAATTCCAGGCCAGATCCCTCCAAGCCCTGCAGTCAAGACTTACCAGGCCCCAGGGGGTTACTACAGCAGGGGCTTCACCAGGAGCCCCCCATGCTGGCCCTCTCATGGCTGACAGTGTCTCCTGGGACCCTTATGGCTGAGGAAAATGCTGTCCAAAATAGGTCAGGCCTTCAGAGAAAGGGACAGAGGTCCCTCATCCAGGTGGCCCACTTCCATGGCTGCTGCATCACCACTCCGAGGGGGCTGCCCAGTGCTAACAGAGATGAGCCTCACCCTGCTCAGAGCCAGTCTTCCTGTCTGGGCGAAGAGAGGCTGGCCTAAGCAGCAGCCAGGCATCGGAGCTCGAGGTCCAATGGACGTGAAGCGCACTGGGCAGTTGCCCAGGACCAAGTTGGGCAGAAGGGCAGTGCTGAGCCCTGCCAGCTCCTGCTGTCCAACCTCCATTCACACACACAACACACAGCCCCCTCCCAGTCCAGGGAGGACCCCAGGAGCCCCTCCACGGGACTAAGCGGAAACTGCCCTGGAGGGCTCAGCACCTCACTCAGCCAGCAGTCAAACACTGGGATGGGGCAGGGGCAGGACACTGACGCACACGGTCACGGTCACCGTTAGAGAGCTCACAGAGGCGTTTGTCCTGGGCTGAGCTGGGATTTGTGGGCAGGAGATGAGGCCAGAGCTGGCCCTGCACAGCTTGGTTGTTCACATGGTCACCAGGGTGGGTAAGTGTAAGGTGCAGGGAGGGAGAGGGGAATAACTCACCCGTTCTTCCACCACTTCCTTCAGCCAGGGCTCACCAAGCTCTCCCCGCGCACTGCACCCCTTGGCAGGAGCAGAAAGACAGCTGTGAACTTGGCTGGCCCTGTTGGGTTCGCAGACAAGTGACCAGGCAGCAGAGCTGGGACCAGGGTGGGGGTGAGGCGTCTAGGGTGCCGCACGAAAGGAGGCACCCCCGCTCCTGGCCGCACGTGCAGGACCCTGAGCACAAGCACCTCTTTCTGTTTCATGCCCTTGGCCTCTCACCTGCCTCCCCTAAGTCCGCCCCCCCCCCCAATGGACAGTCCAGGGTGGCTGGTGTTTCTTAGGAAGTGCGGGGGCTGCAGCGGCCAGGGCATTGGTTCCCATTTTGCCATTCTAGTCTGAGAGGACTGGAAG
Organism: Furipterus horrens; assembly: GCF_987537825.1. Lineage (NCBI taxonomy): Eukaryota > Metazoa > Chordata > Mammalia > Chiroptera > Furipteridae > Furipterus > Furipterus horrens. The sequence goes on from NW_028327180.1 coordinate 77,226,843, forward strand.
GTTTCTCAGAGGAAGTGAGGCATCTGGACCCCTGGAAAAAGAGACCACCCTCCCTTCTTCCTGCCTCAGTCCTGCTAACTGCTCACCTCTGTCCCTGCCGCCAAGCCCTCGCCAGGGCTGCTAAGGGCAGGTGGGCTGCTGCCAGCATCACTCCACCTCTTACCCCTGTGCCAGGCTGGCCAGGCCAGGGAGCTGAGTGAGGAAGCTCATGACGCGGGGAGCACATGTACCCTCAAGACACACCTAGAGAGTTGTGGGGGCCACCCACCAGTCCAGTTTGCCTGGGAGTGCCCCTGGCCTCCCCTCGAGGCAAGCGACCTGCCTGAGATCCCGCAGGCAGCGGGTTCTGCGCCAGCCAGGCTTGGCTGGGGCAGAGAATGTCAAGCAGAACGAAAGCAGGTGCCCGTGCCTGGCTGAGCCTTGTCTCCGCATCGGTTTGCTGTCCACACTGTCTCTGTTAATTCTGTACTCGTCTCTTAGTCTGTCAGTCTGTGACCCTGTGTTTTTTTTCTCCCTCCTCTCTGCACTCCCTCAGTACGTGAGTGATGCGAAGTTGGGCCGGGCAGTCACAGCCCTGTCCTCTCTCACCATCATTGGTTCCCAGCCGCTCCTCCGGGACAGCCTCTGCCAGTCCCGCCCCCCACCCGGAGCCTGTGTTCGCTCAGAGCCACCTCAGCCTCAGCGTTCAGTCTCCTGCTCAAGACAGGAGCTCAGCAGCCCGCGGGAGTGGGACAGGCTCCCCGCACACCGGGCGTCTAGACAGGGACTCGAGGCTGCAGGACTGCTCCGAGACGCAGCGGCGCCGGAAGACGCGGACTCCCGGCCTTCGCCCTCGGTGCACTCGGCGTCCGAGGGTGCCGAGCAGGGGCCCGAGCTGCGGCCCCGCTCACCAGGCACCTCTTGCCGCCGCTGCAGCCCCCAGGCGCCCCGGAACGCAGAGCTCATCGGAGGTGGAGGTCTGAGTGGAGAGGACAACTGTAAAACCTCGAGACGCGGGATCCGGTACTGCGGGTGGCGAAGGCGAGACACCGGGAAAGCCCGAGGAGCGCGGTCGCGGAGCCGTCCAGCTGCGAACCCGGGGTCCTCCAGCCTGCCGGGAGGAGAGCTAAGCGCGGAGGCGAGGGCGCGCTGCAGCCCCAGCTCTGAGGCCCCAGCGGCCCCGAGGGCACCGACTGCCGGCTGGTCACGCGCAGCAGGGCGGGAAGGGCGCCATGGAGGCGCCGGGCAGCGCCGGCCCGCGCGAGGCGCAGTGAGCAAGTCGGCCGGGGACCGGCGAGCCATGTACGGCGAGGTGTTCAACACCACCGGTGGCCCCGAGGCGGCGGTAGGCGGCGCGCTGGCCTTGGCCGCTACGGTCAAGGCGGAGGGCGCTCTGCCGCTGGAGCTGGCCACCGCGCGCGGGATGCGGGACGGAGTGGCCTCAAAGCCCGACCTGCCCACCTACCTGCTGCTCTTCTTCCTGCTGCTGCTCTCCGTGGCGCTCATAGTCCTCTTCATCGGCTGCCAGCTGCGCCACTCGGCCTTCGCCGCGCTGCCCCACGACCGCTCGCTGCGCGACGCCCGTGCGCCCTGGAAGACGCGGCCGGTGTAACAGCCCAGAGAGCCAGGGCCGGCGGGTGCCAGGCCCTGCTTTCGCCGCGAGCAGAAGGTGTGAACCGCACAGGGAGGCCCGGGCCGCAGAGGGAGGCCGACCCCTGGGCACACTGCGCCCTGACCCTTCCCGACTTTGAGTGGCACCTGGGCGTAAAGGGAGTCGGAGGCATCAGGGCTGCCTAGGGTCCCACTCCTAGTAGGCGCGGGGTACTAAGGATCTGATCCCGTCAGCCTTTCTCCCCGGGACAGCGGGTCCCGCTGGGACCTTCCTGAAAGACGGAATGCCGCGGGGACTCGGGTGCCTTCCTCGCTGCCTGATGACTTTCTCACTTTGCGCATGGAAGGGGTCAGCACCGCGAGCGCGCAACTAGCCGGCACTTGCCCGTGTGACTCGCTTGCCCTGTGGCTGTCTTCCCGTGGCCACTCCGCCTCTCTCATTCTTTGACACCGAGGACCCCACTCGGACCCGAGCGTGAACGCAGCCAGACTTTGTGGAGTGATAGCCCTCGGGGACCGCGTGCCCTAGGGGAAGTGGGGGAACGCGGAGTTTCACTAGGTCCCACCCTGATCGGAGGACCTAGTTTTCTTTGTGGGCACGGGCGGAGGGGAAGCTGGTCTAGAGGCACAGGGTCCCACCCTCAGCACCCTATGGTGGGGATCCACGTCCCACATCTCCAGGGGCCGCATTTCTGCAATAAAATTTCACCAAATTAGACTCAGTGCTAAGAACGCTCTGGTCATTGGTTGCGCCACTTTGGAAAGGGGGACAAGGGCAGGACAGCCTGAGAGCCCAGCACAGCCCTCCTCCTGCCGGGGGCCCAGGTCAGTTTTAATGATACTCCCCTCTTCTCCAGCTCTTCTTCCCGGCGGTAGGTCAGGTGCTTGCTCTGGAAAGTGTTTTCAGAGCTGGTATCAGAGGAATTGCTGCCAAAAATACCCTGAAACAGGGCTCCATGGTGACCTTCCCTTCCCTGGGCCTGAGCCCTTCCAAGAGCGGTTTCTGGCCCACGACCAGCTGGTGAAGGAAGGGCCTAAGGATCAGACGGGGTCAGCTGCTCAGCACTTCTTCCCAAACTAAGCAGGAGGTCAGCTCTGAAGAGCACAGCAGAAAGCAATGAATGAGTAAACCCCACCCACCAGGAGACATTCTTAAAGAACTCGAGAGGGAAAATAAATACTTGTAATAACCATGACCATTTTTAAAGTGAACCTAATTCTAGGGAGACTTATATAGGCGTTTAAAATAGTTTCAGGAGTCACCTGGCTCAGTGGGGCACTGGAACCGAAAGAATGTTTGACTAAAAAACGATTTGGTAGATTATTTAATCCAGTGCTCTAAAGCATTTGGGGGCCATTCAGGTGTTGGGACTCTGCAGAATGCTAAGGACACTTGCCTCTGGCAGAATAGATAGGGGCGCACAATTCTGCAGACCTTTGGTAAGGGTCGTCAGACACAGAAACCTGTCTAAGGACTCAGGCTGAGGCTGGGAAAATGCGTGCTAGGGCCGGAGTCTCAGGCCAGGGCTCCTCACCACCACTTCCCAGCCCGTCCCCAAGCCCCTCCTGGCTCCTAGCCCACAAGGCAGCAGACGAGCAGAAGCGTTTCGCCTTGGGCTTACTTACCCATGTCTTGGAGAGCTGACACAAGCCAAGCCCTTTTGGTGCTAATTCTGTGATAACCTCACAGAACATTTTAGTTTTGTCTTTAGAAATGTAGACAGACCTCTCCAGCCCATAGTAAGGGTAACGCAGCCAATCTGTGTGACTCTTGGTTGCAGAGACACTAAATGGAATAAATGTAAGGAGATATGAGGACCCTGGCTGGCATCATGACGTCACACAGTGCTGACATGGGGGACACGGAGGCCTCGATCTGGGGGCTGTGAGGAGTAGATGAATGTAGAGGCAGAGTATTCCACGTCCACATCTCCCCACAGCTACAGCTGCCGGCAGTGTGCAGCGGTCAGAAGCGCACGCCTTGGGGTCACACTGTCTGAGTTTAAATCCAAGCTTCCCTGCACAAGTTACTTATCTGTCTCAGCATGTTTCCTCATCTGTGAAGTGAGTATATCACCTAGCTCTATGACATAATATTAAACAGCATAACCAACATAACATGATAGCACCCAACACGCTAAGGAGAAGCTGGCCCACAAACAAACGCAAGGGCTGGTCCTTGCAGGGGAGGACATGAATGGGCGACAGGCTTACAGGTCCCCTGGTGCTCCTGGGCCAGAATCGGTTAGTGTCAGAGTGACTGGGAGGCTGTCGGGATCCCTTAATAAAGTACTGGCCCAACGCACAGGTTACAGCTAAGAAGTGCTAAGACGGAGACAACTTGGGAAGCATCCGTCTGATGCCTCTAAAGGGCTGCAATGGCCTCGGCCACTGAAACCAAACACCTGAACACCTCAAATGGACAGGTATTTCTGGAAGACACTCCTAGCTAACAGGGCCCGCAGAACTGGAATCTACAAACCAAGGGGGGGGGGGGTAAGTGAGAGAACTAGTCTAAAGTTCTGCTTTTTGTCAGTACTGTGATGCTGAGTAATTTCACTCCCTTTTCTAGGCCAGTGATAGACTAGTTGAGCAGTAAGGGGGGGCCCTCTCTCATGCTGGACCCAGCCCGTCTCCCCTGGAAAGCAGGGATGTGACTGCACTCATGTGTGCCCTCTCCTGGTAAGTGGACTACAATATGATAATTTGACGTTAGATGGATACCAGGGAGGTAGGCCTACACACCTCCTCCTGCTCTCCCACAGTCCCATGATGCCTTGCAACTACCTTTGGCAAGTTGGGCATGACATGCTAAAAACAGGACTCATGACATATATGTCTGGGCTATGATGCCACGAGGAGCAGGCAAGAAGGGTGAGGACACATTTCTGATAGGAGGTGAGGGGTCGGGGTGGAAATTAGGGGAGGTGGTTGCAAAAACCAGGAACCAGGGGGAAGCAGCATATTGTGGTGACCAAGAGCCTCAGTCCTGCATTGAGGTAACCTGACCTTGGCCATCCACTCTGCCTTGATCATGTGCCTGCACGTCTGAGAGCCTCAGTTTCCTCATCTGTAAAATGAAGACAATAGTATCTGCTTCACGGGATTTTCAACATTCCACCAGACAGTGCAGGCAGTGTTTAGCTTATGTTTGACAAGTCACTAGTGCTCTGAATGTGAGCTATCATTCTTACTAAACAGGACAACCATTCCAGAAATGTCTACAGTAACACAAACAGCAACTGCTCTCCCTCAGTGACGTGCAGTCTTTCTCCAAAGGTCACAAGTTATGACAGAACAGTCAAGAGCTCTGTCGCCACCCAGGGGGCATGCCCGGGCTGGAGGGCTCCTGTTCTAGGTCTTCTGTCTTTTCTCTTTCCCTAAACCAGCTCATCCACTAACATGGCTTTAGGTGCTGTTCAAACGACTCTTTCCAGACCTTATCCAAGCCCATTCAGCACCTCCATTTGGATATCTCACAGGGAACCCCAAACTCAACACGTCTACAACACACCTTTCCACATAAATTAGATCTTCCTCCAATCTTCTCCATCTCAGCCAATGGCATCTGGTTGCCCAAAGTAAGCAATACCTGGTGGTCATTCTTGACCCCAAACTCTTCTTCATCCTGCCCGCATGCAACCCGTCACCTCCTGGACACCACTCTTCCCCATGTACTCCCCTCCAGCTCCACCAGCACCCCCGAATTCAAAGCCCAGCATCCAATTTGCCTGCCCCAATATCTGCGCCCAGCCCCCATTTACATCCCAGTGGCTTCTCCTTGCTCTCAGAAATTAAAACAAAAACCTAATCTTGGCCTACAAGACCCAGCATCACCTGGCCCCCAGCAAGCTCCCCAGCCTCATCGCCTCTCGTTCCTCTTGTAGGCACAACGGCCTTCCATCCCTCAGGTCCCACTGGTTGGCTGTTTGTCTTTTGTTCTTCATTTGGCTAATGCCTTCTCACCCTTCTGGTCTCAACTTAAATCTCTCTTCCTCAGAAAGGACCTGCCTGAGTTCTCAGATCATTTACAGTCATTCATAGTCCCCAACCAGCTCCCTTATTGTGGCTATTAAAGAATTCTATAAACCATAGTCTCATATCTCCTCCGGTACTAACATGTAAGCTGTACCAGGTCAGGGACAACATCCATCTTGTTCACCACTGCTTTCTCAATGTCTAGTGTCATGTGGAACACAAAATAGGCAACCAGGAAATATTTGTTGAATGAAATATAGTGGAAAGACAGAGCTAGAGGTTCAGGCAGATTTGCCTGTGGGTTCTGCCTTAAACGAAACTTGTATCAGATGAAACATAGAGTTGAGCTCTCCTGGGACTGATCCTCCAAGTGGCCAGTTTCCTGGAGGCGGTAATCCACAGAGTTGTTAGCCACCGACATCTCTCATCTCCATCTATGTAACACCTCAGTTATTATTGTATCTCCCACAGACTAGAAGAACATACAATTTAAAATTTTGCTCCTTTAGCTATTTCTGCTTGAATTACCCCTTTTCCAGCAGGGATGCTGAGATCTTAATAGTATCATTAATATGCCTTCTGAATCGCCTTGAGAAGAATCAGCAAAGTCACTACACATCCGGACTTCCTCACCTCTTCCTGGACTCAGATCAGAGACTTCCTTCTCAGTGAGCCCTTCCCTGGCTTTTTGATCTAAAACATCACTGCCTTCCCCCTACCCCGATATGCAAATCTCCCTTTCCTGTTTTTTCTCCTTGGATCTATACCATATTTCACTTAGCTTGTTTTATGTCTCTATAATCAGCATAAAACTCCTTGAGGGAAAGGATTTTTGTTTTGTTCAGTTTATCCTCAGCCTGCCATTTAACAGGCCCTCAAATATTTGTTGAATGAATGAGCAAACCACCTAAACCTGCTCAGGACCAGAAAAAGTAGATATTCAGGAAAACAGAAGCAGAGTCTATCTTCAGTTCCTTCATTCCCTGTTCCTGCTTTTTCTCCACATTCCAAAACTGATGGGATACCCCTAACTAGACAGGGACTGAAAACACCAAACTATGTCATGGCTTCACTTCCCACGAGGCCAGGAAGGGACTCCCTGCTGCAGCTCTGCTGCCCAGCATAAAGCTCCACTTGCAGGAACACTCAAGAAAGGTTTGGGGAGACTAAGTGAAGGAGCAAATAAATATTAATTAGGTTACAGTCTGAGCTGTTAGAACTAAGAGCACTCCCCATCTCAAGTTTCTTGTTTACATAACCTTCGAGGAGCAGCACAGCTGTCATCCTCACCCCCTGGCTTCCACAACTCCTTCAAGGTGGCTCCTCTGGTTCCTGCCATCACATCTGCATTCTAGCCTTTGGGAACGGAAAAGGAGCAAAAGCATGACTCTTCGGTGCATTATGCCAAAACAGCACGTATCCCTCCTGCTCAAATCCTACTGGTCAGAACTTAGTGATGTGACCATACTGAGCTGAGAGAGAGGCTGGAAATGTGGTAGGCAGCTGGACAGAGGGCTCTGTAATTAAGAAACGGGAGAATGGGGATTGGTAAATTTCCAGCAGCTCACTGAAAACACAACCAAGGGAAAGCACCCTTCTCAGATAGTCATCTTTGCAATGTCACTAGAGAACCACTGTATGCACCGACATCCTCACCTTCGCTATCACAACTTAGTCTAAACGAATCAAATTCACAGAATTTTATGTAGACAGGCAACCAAGGAATGTTTATTATTAAGTAATCTTAACCAACGGTGGGACAGCCCAAACCCCTCTGGGCTCTTCAGCAAAATTAATCTTTCGGGCTGAAGTACAAAGACAGGCAACTATGTTGTGTCTCAAAGAATCTGGTGTGGTGGCCCCATCCCCAAAGCCTGTCCTGCGTTCACAGCAGCTGGGGAGGACAGCGTAGGCTCTCAGCCAGGGCACAAATTCAAACGACCCGGCTCTTAACCCGGCCATCCCTGTGAGCTATGTAACGAAAAGTATGCTTTTTTGGTTATTTTCTCTTGTCAAATGCATCAAAGAAACTGTGTCCTTTCGCTAGGAAAATATTAATAACTGTTATTTTGTTAGGTTCTCTAAGCAATAATTCCAGGAACCTGATTAACTTTGGGGCAAAGTTGTAAAAGTTCAAAGAGAAATGTGTTACAAGTAGTCTAGTTTCTCAAGTTTCCCCCTTTCTTCTCTTATGAGGTGTGTAATAGAGCTCTAATAAAGTGCTGAGCTGGAATCCACTCCATAAAGAATTCTCATTACACAATTTAAAAGATGAATTCTAGAACTCATTCATCCAACAAATATTAGAATGCTTATAAAATATCAAGAACTATTCTATCAGAGGAACACAGGTATGGTCTCAGAGAACTCAAATTCCCATTAGACAGTCTATAAACAAAATAAAGAAACATAATACATATAATGTTAGATGGCCATAAATGTTATGAAGAATTAAAAACTTTTCTTTTTAATGTTCAAGGATTTTTTTTCCTTCTTTTTGAAAGCCTTCTAGATTGATCCCAATTGTTTTTTTTTCTTTTTTAATCACTTTTGTAATCTCATCAAGAGTTGGATAGTTAGGCTTGATGTTAATGTTTTGTAAACGTCTGCCATTCAACAAAATAAGAGATAGCAGAGGACAATGCATTCTTGGGTATACAGTGTTCCCTCACTTATGGCGGGTATTACGTTCTAGACACCCCCGGCAATAGGTGAAAATTCACAAAGTAGGAAGCTTACATTTATTTTAGTATTTATATATATATTAAGGCTTTATAAACCCTTCCCACACACTTAGAAACCATTCCCAGTCCCTTATTAACCTTTCCCACTCCCTTATTAACCTTTTCCACACCTTTATAAACACTAGTTATGTTCTTAAACATATTCTACACTCTTAAACCTACGTGACTTTAACAACATACATATACAGTACCACAAAATCCCGCGATATAGCGAAAAATCCACGATAAATAATTAAATATATTTTTTAAAATCCTGCGATACAGTGAGGCCACGATAAGTGAACCGCGGATATATAGAGGGACTACTGTATATTGCAGAATTTAAGATACACTTTAGAACCAAACAAATTTTCTCCGAGAACCCTTTCAAAAGAAGAGCTATACCTCTACCCATAATTAGCTAAACTTTTGTCAAAGAAAGGAGCAATGCAGAGTGATTACCAGATCAGGTTAGAAGGCCACACACACAAGCGTAGTGGTTAGCCAGTGTATAGTTCTCTGTACTGTTAAAATCTCCGTGTGTATCTCAGGTAGAAGTATTTAAAATGAAACAACAGATGAGGTTTTTATTGGGTGAGGAGAGAGGTAGAGAGTAAGACAAAGCATAAAGCAGCTTTCAAATCCATCCCCAAACTTCAAAAACTGCCTCAGGGAAAGCCCCGCAGGAACTATACACACTTCCACTTGATAGAATACGGATAGTGGAAGAGTGTTAACCAGACTAAATCTCTCTTCTACCTCCCACCCAACATACTTTTAGATGGACACAGGTAAGCAAGCTACCAACAACTCTCCTTTGTATTTTTCCTATAGCCTCATTCCCCTTTATTTAAAATACAACCACAAAAAGTGATTTAGGTCAAAAGACCAGAAGATTTCCCCCCCACAAAAGTCAGTTTATTAAAGATAGGCTTACAAACTCCGCAACAACCAAAACCACAGTAAAATGTTAAATAGGGGGAAAGTTTTAAAAATGCTTCCTTCTTTGAACCATATATAATATATACTATAGAGCTCTGAAAAAGTACTTTTTATAAGCTTGCCCTAGCCTGCTGACACCGATAAATATTTATACAATATCAACTGCATCAAAACTGCTATCCTATGAAATAGCTTCGGCCATCAAGTCTCATGTGCAAAACTGGAGCAGAGGTCATAATTGATCCCCTCATTGCCGAATTATCTACAGCAGTTTGAAAACTAATTATCTTAAATCTGAAAGAAGCCCAACACCTCTCACTGTTCACTAAAATCTTTTGCCAGGAGAAATGTTATTAGAAATATGCTTCTAAAACAGCAAGTGAAGTTGCTACTAAACACCTTACTAAATGCCTTATTCTTGAAATAAAAGGGCACAAGAAGGAACTGATTTGAAGAAACGGATTCCTTTCATGAACTTTTTCTCTAAGGAGAATAAGAGCTTTAATATTTATTATTTTAAGTTAAAATATTTAGTTTGAGTTTTTCTACCTTTCTTGGGGGTAGGGCATGGGTTTTCATCATCCCTTCCTATGTAGAATGAGTTTGCATCTCTAGTATATACAACATACACGTGGTAAAAATGTGCACTTGGTGGGGATGATAAAATAATCTGTGATTTAAAAACTGTTAAAGGAAAAATTAAAAAAAAATAAAGCTAATTCACAATGTGGGTAATCAAGGGTTGATCTACTAAAGGAGCAACAGAAATAATTCCTCTGAATTAAAGAAGTAAAAGAAATGTAACAGATGATAATAAGAACATGAGTTCTTATATGCCAGGCACTGTTCTTAGTACCTTATTTGTATCATTTTTATTTAATCTTCCCCAAATCCTAAGACGTAGGATTTACAGGCACAGAGAGGTTAAGCACAAAGCTAAGGGGTGCAGAGCTAAGAAAGCTCTGAAGCCCAGTATTCAAATGTAGGCAGGCAGCCTCCAGAGCCAGCTCTGCTAAGAGTTGATCTATCTCCCAATCATGGTCTAGGCCTCTCGTTTATAGATGGATCTAAAGAAGGGGATTTAGTGGTTAAACTAAAACAAAACAAATAAACAAATTAAAAAACCCAGACTCTAGATCCAAATCATTTTTCAAAACAAAACAAAACTAGCAAAGAAAAACACATGAACTCTCTTACAAACAGAAGGGGAAAGTATTAATCATTCTGAACAAACCTCATGCTGAGTGGAAAGGCATGGTATTTCCATTTTCTATTGCTAGTGCACAAACATAGATACCACTGCCGGTCACAGCACTAATACTTTTTCCTTTTTATAATTCCACTCAATGAAGCAAGTTAGGTCAAAACAGAGCAAAAGGAAGAGAAAGAAAGAAACCCACACACACATTAAGCAGGTTTTGAGGTTTATTAAAATAAAGTATTAGCGAACAATATGCAAAAACGAAGTTCTTAAGAGTTATGGCTTCAAAAAGCACAATACAGTAAAAACCTAATACATTTTTATAAGTATCAAAAACATAACAGAATGAAAGCATGTTGCTAGACCTTTACTTTCTACAACATAAACAGAAGCAGAACAAGTACAAATAAAAAGCAGGCCTACAGTGCAGCCGTTGGTTTGGTCTTTATCATCTGCATATGAAATATCTTTTTAAGAGAACATGGGCAGGTACATATAAACATCCAGTTTTCATTACAATCTTATCCAATTTTAAAATAAGTGATTTTTAAAATGCAACTTAACCAACAAGGCCAAGAAGAAAACCACTTGCACAACTATATCTTTGAGTGTCTTTACAGTTAAAATGCTTTATGAATGGATCAAAGCAACATCATCTGCAATGGAAAATCTGACTCTAAAAGATTTCTTCTTTTATAAAGAACGTGGGCTTGTTTGGCCTCACTGGAGTTTGGTTATAGTTAATACCAGCGAGCGTTAAGAAGGCACTACCTAATAATGGGGGGGGGGAAATCCACCTGTACACAAAATTCTGAACTTTTTAAAAACAACATCTTCACATAAAACCTTACGGGGCCATAGTATGATGATTTTAACAATTTTGAGAACAGAATTATTTAGACAAGCGCCACACAAACCTTTTTCACTCTGCCATGAATGACAGAAGAATCCTGCTCTGACTGGATCTTTTCAACAAAATGACTCATCACTGGTTTTATAGTAATTGCTACCAGCAAATATTATAGCACAAGCTCTTACTTTTAAAAAATTTAATATGTAAAATCCCTCTTGTGGGTTTTTGTGAACCATCTAATTTTCAGGTAATACTTTAATTATAACATAGTTGTATTTTAGAAGATAAGTTTCCATTATGAATAATCCAATACAACAAAGGCTTGATAAACACTGTTACCTCTTGTAGTCAGGACATGCTGGACCTGAATTGCAATCCAGTGAATTCCAAAGAACTGCCCAAGTTTCTGTGCAGCAGGTAAAACTGTTTATGCAGAAGTTATGCCTTTAACTCTCACTTTCCATACAAGGATCTTCTGTGAGAAGAAAACTTCTTCAAAATCCTACCTGCATCAATGAGGACAATGCTGCTGTTCTGGGAAAAAAACAGGCATCCAACCAGAGATTACCCCCCAAAAGCTACCCTAGTTAATATCTGAGGAGACGCCCCATAAATCAATGCTTAGGAAAACTCACTCCCATAAAAATCACCAAACAGTTCTAAACCACCAGGCTATCTACTGTTAAAAGATCCCTGCTTCTCTAGCAGATGAGTATGAGGAGGAAACACATTTATATTCTTACCCAACAGATTAATGAGGCTTTAAGAAGACAAAGTAGGGCTCCGACTCTGAATAGTTAACAGATGCAAAATCTGTCATCACTGAGAGCTGAATTCAATAATTATTAAAAGATTCTTCCTTCTTCAGGGAGCATAAAAGGTATTAATATATTTGAAGTGGGAAAGTGATTATGATCCAAAGTAATATTAAGCAAACAACTAGAAAAAGTATGGACAAATGGATCTAACCTGGTATGTTAGATACTCTATAACAGAAGCACAACACTTAAACAGGTACTATCGAATTTTTTAGTCTCTCTGCTATTGACAGGATTTGATTTTTTTGTATAAACTTTCTCCTTCAGCAGAACACTATTACTGGGGAACCATTTCCCACAGGTACCCTCAAATACAGAAGGTTTTATAATGTGAGCCCCAGTTCTTGTCTTGACAAAATATATCTCAGATCTGAAGATTTAGTGATCATTTACATCCTAAAAGGACGTCTTACACGCAAATGTGTAAAAAGCATATGGCTACATCCTCTTTCTGTACTGTTAGTTGTAGCTTATTGAACTGTCTAGTGATCTTACAGTGGACCTCACCTCAGAAACCCAGCCAATTCTATTATCACAGTTTTCTTATATAAAAATAAAATATGAAAAATTTTTCATATTCTGATATATATATTTGGCATTTTGATTGATGTCTTTCTTAAATTTTCTCTAAAGAAAAAATGTTGGCCTCAATAGACCAATAACATGCTTCCTAGTTATCATTTCACAACTTAGGTCAGGCAATACCAACCAGACCATAATATCTATTACATAGCAATGAGTCAAACGCACCTCTTACATTCTGTCCCCCCACCCAATTAATACCTTTTTGTTGCTTTAATTCACTACTGAGATAAATTTAGATTCTATTTTTCTTTTCGCGTTTACCCAATTGGTTGTAATTTTATTATTCCCATACTGTCTTTTTAGCTGGTATATATTAATATGTTGTACATGCCATAAAATGTGATTATTTTAGTGATGTTAATGTTTAATAAACCACTGTAGAGATTAAAAACGTAAAACTGTAATTTTCTCAAGTGGTTTCTTTCAGAGATATTTCCTTTTCATTGGTCAGATTTTTACTTAGTTTTAAAAATCTTACTGGCAATTTTTATCTCCTATCCATGGATATGGGGAATCCTGAGGAATAACAGAAGCAGCTACATTGTTTTCCTTTAAAATCCAGGGGTGTGGGATTGAGAACTTTTAGGAACTATAATAGGCTTATACTTCTCCATGAAGTATTGTTATTCAGGAGATAAAGCTCCTTCGAAAAAACAGAAAAGGCCAATCACAGAAAATCCTCGGGACTCTAAAAGCTGTGACGTGAATAAAAACAAGTTGTAATGAACTCAGCTGACATTATCAATAAAATAAGTTTTCCTCAGTTTAAGGCCACTGAAGTTGATTACATGTTATCTGTCATTCAACCTGGGTGGTTTTCTTCCTACGAATTGTTCCAAAGTTGCGCCATGAGCCTGGTAAGGAAAAAAAAAAAAGGAAATAAAAATCGCCCTGTCACTGAGCTAACACTCTCCTGAGGCTGGCACAACTCCAGAGAAGTGGGAATGTGTGTCATGTACAACTTAACACTGAAGCTCAGGTGCCTGTCATAAAGTATCCCTTCACCCAACGAAGGACAGTGGGTGGAAGCCTATGCAGCAGGCACTTAATCTTAAAGAATTAAAACCACCCATTGGCTGCACTTTGTAAAAGCAATAAATAATGTCACAGAGAACAAAAAGAATCATCTTTCCTCAAAAAATGCATTTGCTTCCTCATAAAAGCAAAAGGCAAGGAAGAAAGTCAAGCCAAACTAACATTTTAAACACAAGACTGACACGGCTCCATATACTTAAAAAGGGCACCAAAAAATCAGCTCTTCTGATGGGGAAATTAGGTCACTTTTCTCAAAATAATGGCTCTGTTCTCATGCCATAACTAAGAGTCTGACTGACTGCTCCCTAGAAGGAGATGTTAGGAGTCTTTCATCCATAGCCTTTAAGCATGTTTGATTAAGTGGACATTTTAGCGCTTTCACGTCTTTCCTTTCTGAGGATTATGTTCTGGGTGACTAGCATTCACATAGGAGCTAAAAAAATAAAAATAAAAAAAATTTTATAAAAGGAAAAGACAGACAAGAAAAAAAAAGCATGCATGGTAACTGACAGAACAGTCTGTAATCTTTGATACATGAATGTTTTCAAATCAGCCATCTCAACAACCACTGCTAAGTCAGTTAGGTGTCAGACTAGTAGCTTCATCCTCCGAGCCAGACTGAAAGGGCTCCTATGGCTGCAGTACAAAGACCCTTGCATGGGGAGACTGATGTAAATAAGAGCAATGGATTCAGTACAGGATTTTCCAACATTAACAACATCCATAAAACTGGAATTAAAAAGGCACCTTAAGCTGGAGCTACATAACAGTATCATAATCTAGGCTGAAAATACAACAAAAGCTAGAAAAAGCGTAACTTCCTCTACAACTGTAATCTATAAATTGCCGTGTTTGTTAATACAAAAGGGGTACCAAGGAAGTAAGGATGAGCATCTAAGTCCAAGTCACTTGAATGTGTTTCACAAAAGGTTACATTAAAAACTGTCACCCATCAAAGTGCAAAATAAAAGGTTAATGCAGGTCAAAATTAGAGTTCTTGCCACACTGGCCAGAAGCAGCAAACATAGCTGAACAAGGCCATGCGTGCACTGTCACCAGCTATAAAGTAGTACTTATGACAGGTTCTGAGTAAATGACACAGACTGGAGATCAGCTGTTGGCAATAATTTTTTTAAAAAAAGGTAATGTTATACAAAAGATATATTGAGTAAAGTCACAATACACTGACAAACATTTAGCTGTATTAAATGTAAATTTTATGTCCTCTAGAAAACTATCACTTTGCTTTTACCGAACACTACTTGTTAGAGCAGTGCATAGTGTTCCTTCAAATAGAAGATTTTTTTATAGTTTCTTTTAAGTCCCTACCATATACTTTTACAGAACGTGTTAGACTTTTTAGAAGTTGGTGGGACAAAGAAACTGGTAAAAGTAGAGCTTTTTGAGGACCAAGAGTCAAAGGGAACACTTTTCACTGTATACCCTTTTATACTACTGTAATTTTTCATCATGCGTTGTTTTACACTTTCAAAAACAAGTTGAACAAATCTTTAAAAACTGTTGGGACAATAAGGCAAATAAATGTTTTAGTTTAAGATTAATGCCAAACTTTGGAACTGGGGCACAATAATTTCTCTGCATCTTTCACAACACTTTTGAGAGTTAATCACATGAACATTAATACAAACAAATGTAGATTCATCACAAAATACAAATGTCTTGGTCACAATTATGTAGAAAAAAATAAGATGTTTCCCATGTAAGCTCACAGTATCTGTACTGAAAGTTTCCCTAAAACTAAAACAAGTCCGCTGACAGTGTAGTTGAAAAGAATAATTCTGCACTATGACACGGAAGATATGGGGTTCAGAGGGGAGCCCATCTGAGTGAGGACTTTATCCAGCCACTGGAGAGGCCCATGGAGATGAATCTCAATCCAACATGGGGTGCTGGTAACATCCTGCCGGTGGTATTCTGCTCCCCAGCCCTAAGGAAAAAATGAACAGACATCTCCTTAAACTGTCAACCCGCTGAAACCAATTTTAACATACTAACAAAAAGATACTTTAACAGTAGACATATGCAAAACGTACACAGAAAAATCACAAAACCAATCTTAGCTTTCACCATGGAGTTAAAAGCAACACAATAACTGCATTATTGAAAGATATATGAACTTTTAATAAATAACACAGAATTCCCTTAATAGAGATCCTTGAAGCAAGCTGTTTCAGGTTTTTTTAAAATTTTTTGAAGCGTAACATCTCATAATTTAAAAATTAACATTTCTGCAGTGAGATACATTCTCACTTAATGGGATAAATAAAAACTACAGATAGCCTCATATAAGTTCACAACAGATTTTGTTAGCAACTTCTTTTTTTTGTTTCCAAGTTTTGGGGTTTTTTTTTTTTTTTAATATAAGGCACTATATATAGGTCTGATCAATGCATACAAGCGTAATATAAGCAGCAATTACATATCAATTATCCTTTAAAATGGGAAATTACTGGGATAAATTGAGCTAGAACAATTTATCCTAAAACTCCAGACAAAAGTTAAAGTTTTTTTCACTCTAATTTGCTTGGAGTTATCAACTCTCTGCTTTACTGTTTACAGTAGTCCTGGGCCAGGAAAATTAGGCTGGGGAGCAGGGAGGGGGCGTAGGGTGGGGGGACAGAGTGGGGATGGCGGAGAAAAGATTAAATATGCAAAGGTCATGTTTCTATAGAAGGGAGGGAATGACTACCTTCAAGACTACTGATAAACTAATGTTTATGACAAACCTATGACAAAGCAGCACAGAAGCTAACACCCACACAGAGCATGTGACAGTTGCTCTTCTTGGGCTAAATCCATAAGGATCAATTGGATATAGTACAGTTTGCTTAAACGTATCACTAAAATTCTTTCCAAATTTTGCTCATGAACCACCATCTTTGAAATGCCAATAAAATCTGGCCAAGAGCAAATGATAATTTTGAAAATTTCTTTAAATTTTGCAAAGCTTCAATAACAGACCTTAGATAGAAGGAAAATAATTTTAGTATCCTAAAGAATCTTTTAAGTCACTCTAATAATGGGATCTAATGATAATTGAAATTACTAAAGCTAAGAAACTAAAAGAAATTTTAATATTAAATGCTCTCTACATGTTTAGTCTTCAACTTAAATTCTTTATAAACTCAGCCCTTATTCAACATCAAAACTAGTAACATGCATTTTGTAAAATATGGTTTATAAAATAAAATCTTAGACCTATCATATGGTTGAAGTTATATAGAGTCAAGATTTCATTTAAAAATCTATTAAATCAGGTTAAAAGTAATTAACACCTTTCATTTAATGGCTTTTTAAAATTATATCCTACAGACATGTAGTATACATATTTACAGTGACTCATATTAAGCTACAGGTCACAACTTACTGACCTTGACAAAACTCATTCGAATTGTACACATTTTGGTGAGCTCATATACTGCCTCAAACCCATGGTTGACAGACTGAGCCAGAAGCTGCGCAAACTCTTGATTGTTGAAAATTTTGAGGCTGCAGCTGCTTGGAATCTTACACACAGTGGTAGGATGAAAGCCGTGATGGAAGTTGCAGTTCCTACTCTGTACAAATATGCTGCTGTCACTGAGACACTCTGCATACACCTCTCCACCGACATAGTACAGATGAACACCTTAAAAAGACAGGCATTACAAGTGTCAACAATGCAGTACAGTGAAACCAAAGAGGCCGCATGAGGTGCAACCAAGAACAGCCTCTGATCTGCAGCCAACTCCCCCCAGTCTTTAGACAGAAGGTACCACTAGATGGCCTTACACGGCCAGATAATAAAGAAGTTAGTGTCTACCTAATCCAAATTGTTTTCAACTAACTAAAACTTAAGACTCAAGCTAGCAGCATATTAGGTTATCAGTTCTTAGGGTTATTTCCTTTTCCAACAATCATCACTCATCTCTTATGAGAAAGCAATGGCAAAAACACAAAAGTACTTTATGATGAGCCCTTTCAAAGGGATGCTTGGTACTGTCAACTACCCTGCATAGTCATTTGGCAAAGAGTTTTGCACTTCTTTTGCCAATGGAAGGAAGAGCAACATTTAAAAAACCCTATGGCACATATGTAAATTCAGGTCACAAAAAGGAGCCTTTAAATGGCAGATTTTACTTTCCTTTAAAAAAATGTTTTTGGTATTTAAAATATATACAAATAAATATGAATACAATTACAATATTACAAATTCAAATTACACACCTAAAGCTTAAGTTGTTCCCAATTTTCTACTACTGGAAACAGTGCTAAAAGACCATCCTTGTACATATATACCTCTGCACACGCAAGTTACAGGCTTGTATGAGGCTGTGACATTAAAATCTTTTTTTCTGAGCAAATAAAAATGACCCATAGAAGAAAGGGTCCTAAAACTATACATACTGACTCTCGAGGTCAAGAATTCATCAAGCAGATTTCTCTTGAAATACTCTAGTAAGAAAAGCAATGCATAGAATTGAGGCACTTCTCTCAAACTGGATTTCTTACCTGTAACCCTTCTCTTCCAACATAATGGAAATTCCTACATGTCGTCTTAACCCAAAATACTCCATAAATATCATAGTCATAAAATTCTAAGCCTTCAACAGCACTCAAATATTCCACAAATACTTGTTATGCATTTACTATGAGCCAGGCAGTTTTAGCTGAAGATGTTCTAAACACAGCAAATTTCTATAAAGTTCATATTCCAGTCAGAAAGATATTTAAAAAACAAACATAGGTAATATGCTTTCAGATCCTTAAGAACTATGAAAAAAGCAAACAGGATAAGGAGAAGAGAACTGATTATGTCTTTACTGTAACACCTGCAACCTGAGGGCAGAGACTATGTCCTACGCTGTGTGTGCCCCGGCATCTTACACAACGCATGGTACACAGCAAGCACAGCAAAATTCAAGGGGATGTACGGACATGACAAAATTACCTTTTCCAATATGTCGTCTAGTGTTTTCAATGGTCGAGTTACGATTAACGTTTGACAACAACCCCAAGCAGAATCTACTTTTGTTATTTGAAGGGTCTGTGAATCCATCTACTAACACACTAGTAGAAGATGCATGAAAAGCTTCTCCAACACGATTGTTTAATTCATAGTAAACAATTGAACACCAATGTTTGGGCTCTTCATAAGCAACAGGCTGAACATCTGTGAACAAACCAAACAGAAAAAATGTTTAACACATAATTATCAGAAACTCCAGATTTTTTATGTGTTTCTCTTTAACCCAACCCAAGCACTAAATGAAAAAGAAAATATTCAGATATTTCACTTAGTCTCACTGTCCTTCCTAGTTTTGAGTCCGTATCCAAAAAATAAACTCCAAAATACTGTGAATGATGATTTTTAAAATTATATAAGTACAATAGGCAATATTACATTTCAAATTGCTTTTCTAGCAAAATCTAATCCAGGTTTAAGTTTGAGATGACAAACTTGTTTCAGCATCCTAAAAGACTTAACTATACCAAGTATCTATAAAATTATACTAAACACAAATCTGAACTAAGAAAATGAAGTGAGACTCTCAGCAAAAGACCCTTTAGAACAGAGGGGGACTTTTTCAACCTGATAAAGAACATTTACAAAAAAACCTATAGCTAGCTCGCATCATACTGAAAGGTGAAAACTAGATTTGCTGCTAAGACTTGTAGTAACAAGGCAAGGATGTTCTCACCACTCCGTTTCAACACTGTACTGAAATCCTAGCTAATGCACTAAGACAAGAAAAAATAAAAATAAAGGGTGTGTGAATTGGAAAAGAAGAAATAAAACTGTCTTTTTTTCATAAATGACATGACTGTCTACACAGAAAATCTGAAAGGATTGCCAAAAACAAACAAACAAACAAACAAAAGCCCTCCTGGAATTAATAAGCAGTTAGAGCAAGGTTGCAAGATGCAAGGTTAATATACAAAAGTCCAATTATTTTCCTGTATACTAGCAATGAATAGTGACATTTGACATTAAAAAGTCATTACCACTTACATTAGCATTCAAAAATTAAATAGGTAGAAATCAAACAAAAATAGGTAAAAATCTTTGAAAAAACTATAATACTCTAATGAAAGAAATCAAAGAAGAACTAAATAAGTGGCTATTCCATATTTATAAACATGAAGCTTCAATATTATCAAGATGGCAGTTCTTCCCAACATGATCTATTGATTCAATGCAAACCAAAATCCCAGAAAATCATTTTGTGGATATCAACAAACTGATCCTAAAGTTTATATGGAGAGGCAAAAGACCCAGAATAGCATACACAATACTGAATAACAAAATCAGAAACTGACAATACCCAACTCAAAGACTTACTATACAGTTACAGCAATCAAGACAGTACGGTACTGACAAAAGAATAAACAAAGAGAGCAAAAGAATAGAAGAGAGAACCCAGAAACAGACCTACATAAATATAATTAACTGATCTTTAATGAAAGACCAAGGACAATAATGGAGAAAAGATAGTCTTTTCAAAAAATGATAGAACTGACATTTACATGCAAAATAATTAATCTTGATACAGACCTTACACCCTTCACCAAAATCACCTCAAAATGGATTACAGACCAAAGTGTAAAAAGCAAAACTATAAGACTTCTAAAAGATAACACAGGAGAAAATCTAGATGACCCTGAACAAGATGATGAATCTTTAGGTTCACCAAGACATGATCCATGAAAGAAATAATCAATAAGCTGGACTTCATTAAAAACTTCTGCTATGCAAAAGACAGTGTCAAAGGAATAAGGCAAACCACAAACTGGTAGAAAATACTTGCAAAAGACATATCTGACAGAGAACTATTATCCAAAATATACAAGAACTCTTAAAACTCAACAAGACAATGAACAACCCAATTAAAAAGTAGGCCTAAGACATGAATAGACACCTTACCAAAGAAGATATATACATGGCAAATAAACATATAAAAAGATGCTCCATGACTTCCAGTCAAGATGGTGGCATAGGTGAACATGGCTCGCCTCCTCGCACAACAACATCAAAATTACAACTAAAATATAGAACAACCATCATCAGAACAGTCAGAAATAGTTGAATGGGAGTTTGACAACTACAGAATCAAAGAAACCATATCCAACCAGACTGGTAGGAGGGGCACAGACGCAGAACAGGCTGGTCCCACATCCACGTGTGGTGGATAAAAATTCAGGACAGATATCTCGGGAATGAGGAGTCCCAGCCCCACAGCCCAGGGTTACAGTACCAAGAAGTTAAGCCCCCATAACTTCTGGCTGCAAAACCCAGTGGGGACTGAGTCAGTGGAAGAAACTTCTGAAGTCCCAGGCAGTTCCTCTTAAAGAACCAAACACAGACTTAATCAGACTCACCCCCTCTGAGCTCTTGCACCAGGGTAGCAGCTTGAAAGACACCAGTGCTATATTGAGAGAAACTGAAGTGTCTGGAATCAAGGCAAGCAAAAGCCATTGTTGCTTTTCTGAACCCTGCACCCCAAAAGCCACAGAGCTGGGAGGCTGGTGCCATATCCGAGACTCCATGAGCTTGGCAAACACTGTTTGTCCCACCCTGGAGATCCCCTGAGACTCCATCCCATCCAACTTATGGATCCACCCAAGTTGCTTTTCTATATGAATGGCTGGTCTTGGCTAATGCTTCACAACTTCCCAAATCCTCTCGAACAAGCAAAGGCCAGCCCCAGTGAGCTCCTAACCCCCCATACTTCTTGCTAAAGGGCCCCAGTCTCAGCACTAGCAGCAGCCTGCCTAGATTCACAGCTTGGCTTGACCTGGGAATCTCCAAGCCCAGCACAAGCAGCAGCCATCTCAGATTGCTTCATAGCTCAGGCAGGGTGCTCTGGGAAAAACACAGGTGGGGACTGACCTTGGCCTGCACCACCAGGGAAACCCCAGTGCCTGTGCACCCTGTGGAGAGCTACAGACCACGTTAGAGCACCACCACTCTACCCCTGCACAGCTGATCCTCCACGGAGGGCAGAGATTGGTGGTCAGTGGTCACAGCCAGTCCTTGCAGCTGACTGGCCTGGGTAAATCCCTCCCATTGACCTGCCAACAGTAATCAAAGCTCAACTACAAGAGGAGGGTGTTCTCAACCTAACAAAGGGCACATCTCAAGTACACCCAGCTTGAGTGAAAAGGGAGTCTGTGCCACTGGACCCTACAGGACACCTACTACTTACTACAGGCCACGCTACGAAGACCGGGAGTCATAGGAGCTTTACCTAATACATAGAAACAAACACAGGGAGTCTGCCAAAATAAGAAGACAAAGAAACGTGGCCCAAATAAAGAACAGATCAAAACTCCAGAAAAAGAACTAAACAAAATGGAGATAAGCAATCTATCAGATGCAGAGCTCAAAACACTGGTTTTAAGAATGGTGAAGGAACTTAGTGAGGACCTCAACAGCATAAAAAAGATCTGGTAAAAAATGAAGAATACACAGATTAAAATAAAGAACAATTTACAGGGAAACAACAGTAGAGTGGAAGAAGCCAAAAATCAAATCAATGATTTGGAACATAAGGAAGCAAAAAACATACAATAAGAACAACAAGAAAAAAGAACCCAAGAAAAATGAAGATAGTGTAATAAGAAACCTCTGAGACAACTTCAAACGATCCAACATTCACATCATAGGGGTGCCAAAAGGAGAAGAGAAAGAGCAAGAAACTGGAAATCTATTTAAAAAAATAATGAAAGACAACGTCTCTAATTTGGTGAAGGAAATAGACAAAATAGACATGCAAGTCCAGGAAGCACAGAGTCCCAAACAAGGTGGATGCAAAGAGGCCCACTCCAAGACACATCATAATTAAAATGATAAAGACTAAAGATGAAAAGAGAATCTTAAAAGCAGTGAGAGAAAAGCAGTTAATCACCTTTAGGGGAACTCCCACAAGACTGTCAACTAACTTCTCAAAAGAAACTTTGCAGGCTAGAAGCAATTGGCAAGGAATATTCAAAATCATGAAAAGCAGGGACCTAAAGCCAAGATTGCTCTACCCAGCAAAGCTATCATTTAGAATTAAAGGGCAGATAAAGAGCTTCAGGGACCAGAAAAAACTAAAGGAGTTCATCACCACAAAACCATTATTTCATGAAATATTAAAGGGACTTCTTTAAGAAGATCAAAACTACAGATAATAAAGTGGCAATAAATACATATTTATCAATAATTGAATCTAAAACACAAACTAAGCAAACAAGAAGAACAAAGAAAGGGTTACGGATATGGAGAGCATTTTGATGGCTGCCAGATGAGAGGGTGAGAGGGGGGTGTGGGCGAATGGGTGAAGAGGTGAGGGGATTAAGAAGTACAGACAGGTAGTTACAGAATAGCCATGGACATGTAAAGTGCATTATAGGAAATGGAATAGCCAAAGTATCTAAGCATGACCCATGGGCATGAACAATGGTGGGGGGATTTCCTGAGGAGGGGGGTGCTTGGGTGGAGGGAGGCAAAGGGGGAAAAACTGGGACAACCGTAATAGCATAATCAATAAAATATAATTTTTTAATAAGATACTCCACATTGTATGTCATCAAGAAAGTGAAAATTAAAATAACAATGAGATACCACTGCCACTCATAAGAATGGCAAAATCCAAAACGCTGACAACACCACATGCTGGAGAGGATGTGGAGCAATATGAACTCTTATTCATTGCTGGTGGGAAGGTACAATTATATAGACACTTTGGAACAGTTTGACGGTTTCTTATGAAACTAAGCATGCCTCTAGCATACAATGCAACTAATATGCTCCTTGGTATTTTGTGTGAAAACTATGTTCATACAAAAACCTGCACAATGTTTACAACAGCTTTATTTATAATCACCAAAACTTGGAAACAACCAAGATGTCCTTCAGTAGGTGAATAAATAAATAAACTACGGTATATACAGACAATGGAATATTATTTAGGACTAAAAAAAATGAACTATCAAGCCATGAAAAGACATGGGGTAAATTTAAATGCAAATTACTAACTGAAAGAAGCCAATCTGAAAAAGCTACATACTGTATGATTCCAATGATATGACATTCTGGAAAAGGCAAAACTATGGAGACAATAAAGACTGATGGTTACCAGGGCTTAGGAAGGAGGGAAGGATGAACAGGCAGAGGACAGAGGATGTTTAGGGCAGATAAAACTATTCTGTATGGTACTACTGTATAACGGTAGATACATGTCATTATTCATTTGTCACAACCCACAGAATGTACAACAGCAAGAATGAACCCTAATCTAAATTATGGATTTCAGGTGATAACAGTCAGTGCAGGTTCACTGATTGTTAATAAATGTTCCACTGTGGTGCAGGATGCTGGTAGTGGGAGAGGCTGTGTATTTGTGGAGGCAGGAGGTATGTGGGAACTCTGTATTTTCTGCTCAAATTTGCTATGAACGTAAAACTGATCTAAAAAGTAAACTGTTGGAAAAAAAAGAAAAAAAGAAAAAAACACCAAGTGAGCATTATCTTTGGGTAAAAGGTGGTACACATTTAAAATGTTAAGTGCCTGAACTGACTATGGAAAGATTTATATATAGTAAAAAATACATGTGGTCCCTGACATATGATGGTTCAACTTAAGATTTTCCAACTTTACAATGGTGTGAAAGCCATATCCATTCAGTAGAAACTACTTTGAATTTTGACCTCCTGCTGGTCTAGCAATATGTAGTAGTATGCTCCCTCGTGATCCTGGGCAGTGGTGGCAAGCCACAGATCCCAGTCAGCCACATGGTCACAAGGGTAACAACTAATAATCTACAGTGTATTCGCTGTGTGAGATAATTTTGACCAACTGTAGGCTAATGTAAGTGTTTTGAGCATGTTTAAGGATGGCTAGGCTAAGCTATAATGTTTAGTAGGTTAGGTGTATCAAATGCTTTTTTGATTTAAGTTATTTTCAATTTCCAATGGGTTTACCGGGATGTAACTTCCATTGTAGGTCAAGAAGCATCTGTACTGGCCAAATTCTTATCTGTGTAAAAATCAACAGTTTGTAATGTACACAGTGGGTTGGAGGGAGATCGAAGCCCTTCATAGAGTCCTAGCAGGGTGTCTGCCTTAGAGCTGTTATCAGGCAGAAGTCACGGACCCTCAGGTCACGTGGCCTGTATAGGTGGTGCAAAATAATTGGGTAACTTTTAAACTTTACTTCTGATGTATTCAACTGCAAAGAATTCAGAAGAGGAGAAACGAAAAACAATAAATCAATGTGGGCCCACAGAGAGAAATCTTAACAGCTCAGATTTTAAAGACATTTACACGAAAATGGAACAAGGAGGGGCCCATAACCAAAGACACATACAAATGAATAGAAGGAAGTTAGAAGAATAGTGTCAGGAAAGCTAGAGCCAAGAAAGAGCAGAAGCTTGAAAGGGGAGAAATGCTAAGCAAAACTAAAAAGACAATTTTGGTTAGGATGAAAAAAGAAAAAGAAAAGCTTTGCCTCTGCTCAAGACCAAAGATATATTGTTAACTGGTGATTGAAGGCTTTGCAGTTTAACTTTGATTTTCCTTGTGTACCTTTCTGTCAAGGAAAAAAAAAACACAAAATATAACTGAAAGGAGGAGACATTTTGGTGGAAAAAGATATCTATGAGGGTGAGAAGACTTGAGTACCAAGTTGTTTAGCTGGGACAAATTATATTCCAAGGAATACCTAACATACCACATTATTAAACTGTACTAATCTCTGGAAAATTAGGAGAGAAGAAAAGAAAAATGATTCCCAGGGTAAATACAGTCCTTATTTTCAAAAGGAAGATGAAAATACCATTTATTGGCTGACACCTGATGCTGTATGCTAAGATCATTACATATATTGCCTAATTCAATCAATATACTAATAATTAATGCCTATGTAAATATTCTATTTATTTTAACCAACGGAGAAACTTAGGCTTAGAGATATTTTTTCTTTTTCTTTCTTTTTTTTTTGTGAGGCCTATTCCTACAGACAATCACTCAGGTAATGAGAGTAATGAGAGCATAGGCTTATGCCCTATGAAAAGAGAACACACATGTTAATTTATACAACATAACCCACAAACCAGTCTCTAAATCTGCAAGACTGTCTCATTGGAAAGACATCCAGTTGCAAGGCATTTGACATTCTTCTTGCCTGTAAATTAAGCATCTTTGATGATGTCACAGGCCTAGTTTAACTTTCAAATGAAAATTAACTGTAAAAACAGTTAGCTGAACTACTTTATAGCCTACCACTGAGCATTATGAGTTTCCTTGAATCGTGATTTTTCTCCTTAAGATTATCCTCCTTGTCATTAAAGGGACCGCATTAAGTCCAGTTTTAATTTATCCTGTTCATTTGCATAAATACAACAAGAGCAGCAAATGATCACATATGATCTTTATATCTGTTTTGCTGGAACTTACACAAGGAATCTTTAGGGTGACCTACAGTCTGCCCTTCAGGGCGCAGAAGCTGAGCCACATACATGGCATTTAGCCTTGCCTGTAAACACCTGTCTTTTCCAAGTCCTTCGGGTTTTCCATTGTGCCTTAAGGTCCCTTCTAGCCATCTTTCAGGAAAGCAACCATCATTTCTTCCCTGGAAAGATTGCCATGAACCGCACAACCAACCAAGGTACCAGGTCTTTTTACTCATGGGCTTTTATTACCTTCAAAAATCAGTCCCAGTTCCTTGGGGCTTTTTGGTAACAACCAGAACCCAAGCATGTCTCCTTTAGGTGTGACACTCCAGTCAAAGTCTTGGTCAACAAAACCTCTATAAACAACTGGTCTTATTAGTTTTATGCAAAGAACCTTATGTCATTACTTACTTCTTCAGAAAGCCAAATTCTGGAGGGATCAAGTAGGGAGAAAAACAGACAGTGTGAAGGAAAACCCTTGTCCTTCTAATATTCACTAAAATTGCATTTCCATACTTTACATTTTCTTTTGTTCTCTTTCCTACATGTGAGGGTTTTTTTTTGGGGGGGGGGTTGCTGGCTCATCTAAAAATCTTTTTGCTTTCTTTTCCCCCACTAAAAATTTTTGTTTATTTGTTTTTCTATTACAGTTGTCCCACTTTTTTTCCCTAATGCTTCCCCACTGCCTGCCCACCCCTTCTCCCACAGTCAGTTCCCACCCAGTTGTCCATGTCCATGGGTCATTTACACATGTTCTTTGACTAGTCTCTTCCCCTTCTTACACCCCCTTCTCTACCGCCCCCCTCCCCCCTTGTCACTGTTTAACTACTTCTTGTTTACATGCCTCTGGTTCAATTTTGCTCATTTGTTTGTGTTGTTCATTAGTCTCCTGTAATAGGTGATAGCATATAGTATTTTTCTTTCGTTGCCTGGCTTATTTCACTAAGCATAATTCTCTCTAGTTCCATCCATGTTGTTGCAAATGGTAGAAGTTCCTTCTTTCTTTCTGCTACCCTAAGTTGCAAAGCAAGTTAAGTAGAACTGCAGGAATTCAAATCCAGAAATTCATGTCCCAAGACATTTTGCTCTAAATGAAGGTAGATTCTATGCATTACAAGCAAATTAGTACGACAAAATCTCTAGGTAAATTCTAAACCTTAACAAAGCAAAGACATTAACAAGACTATTGGGGAGCCTGAAATTTAACTGTTTTTAGAAAATGGGGCTCCTGGAAAAGCATAATGTGACAGACATACAATCTTTTGGTATTAGCACAAATAAGTATAACACACACAAAAACACTACTCTTTTAAGAAATGTATAAAGCGGCAGTATCTTACTTCTAAACTTGTGACAAACTGAAGAGTTTAGGGTCTCAAAACAAAGTGGCTTGTAAGCGACAATAAGGTACTACTTTACACCCATTAGAATGGCTATTATTTTTTAAAGTGTTGACAAGAATGTGAAAAAACTTGGAACGCTAATGTAGGCTGGTGGAAACATAAATGGTGCAGCCACTATGGAAAACAGCTTGACAGTTTCTCAGTAAGTTAAACAGAATTACCATAACATTCAGCAATTCTACTCCCAGGTATAATACCAAATGAGTTAAAAAGCAGACTCACAGAGATACCTGTACACCAATGTTCAGAGCAGCATTAATTATTCAGAATAGTAAAAAGGCAGAAACAATCCAAATGTCCACCAACTGATACATGGATAAACAAAATGTAGTATACAACGGAATATTATTCAGCCTTAAAAGGGAATAAAATTCTGATACAGGCTACAACATGAATAAACCTTAAAAACATCATGCTAGATGAAATAAGCCAGACACAAACGGACAAATACATCACTACACTTAGGAAACTAGAAAAGGCCAATTCACAAAAACAGAAAATAAAATGGCAGGGACCAAGGGGCACAGGAGGGAGAATAGGGCGTTGTTGCTCAATGGGTACAGAGTTCTGTTTGATACCATGAAAAAGTTCTAGAAATGGCCAATGGTGATGGTTGCACAACACTGTGGTTGTTCTTAACGTTACTGAATTATACACTTCAACAAGAGTCCCCAAAGTACATGAAGCAAAAACCAACAGAACTCAAAGTAGAAATAAATGATTAATAGTAATAGTTGGGAAGTTCAATCTCCCACTCTCAAAAACTGGTAGAACAATTAGAAAGAAATGAAGACAAACAACTTAAATAACACTACCAACCAACTTGATCTAACTGAAATCCTTAAATCCTATGATACCCTATGACGGTGAAATACACAAGTTTTTCAAAGGCACATGGAATATTCTCTAAAGTAGACCATATGTTCTGCCAGATGCTGGCAAACATTTTCAGCTCACTAAATCTGGTAACATATAAAAAGGATTATATATACCATGACCGAATGGAATGAAAACATTTTATATTTTGCAGGCCGCATACTATCTCTTTCACATAGTCTTCTTCTTTAACAATCCTTTAATAATCTAAAAACCATTCTTAGGTCACAGGCTGTACAAAAACATGCATATAACAAGTTGCAATAAGTTTTAAAAAACTGAAATCATACAAAGTATATTAAAAGCCCGCAATGGTATTAAACTAGGGGTTAACAACTGAAAGAAATTCGGGGAATTCTGAAATATTTGGAAATTGATTAACAGGATACTAAATAATCCAAGAGTCAGACAAGGAATCACAAGGGAAATTTTTAAATATTTTGGGCTGAATAAAAATGAAAACAAAACATATCAAAATTTATGGGATACAACTAAAGGAGTGGTTAGAGGGACATTAATAGTTTTGAACAGCTATGTTAAAAAAGAAAGAAATCACCTTAAGAAGTTATTTAAAAAAAAGCAAAATAAACCTAGAGTAAGCAGAATAAAGGGAAATAATAGAGATTGGAGTGGAATCCATGAAAAAGAGAAAAGCTGGTTCTTTTAAAAGATCAACAAAATTGGGACTCCTTTAGCTAAACCAATCAAGAAAAAATAATAAGACACAAATTTCCAACACCAGGAATGGAGACAATACTACCAACTCCAACAGAAATTAGAAACTAGAAACTTTATGACAACAAATTAGACAATTGGGATGAAATGAACAAACTTCTAGAAAAACAGAAATTACCAAAACTGACTCAAGCAAAAAACAATGACCCTGAATAGACCCATATAAGAACCTAAAAAACTGAATCAGTTTTAAAAATCTTCCCACCAAGGAAAGTCCAAGCACAAATGACTTCATTGTTAAATTCTATCAAATATTTAAAGAATTAATATTGATATTTTACAAACTCTTCTAAAAATAGGAGAAACACTACCCAACTCTTTCCATAAGTCATTATTACCCTGACCACAATGTCAAACAAAGACATTACTAGAAACTGCAAACCAATATCATATATGAATGTACAAGCAGAAACACTCAACAAAATGTCAGTAAACCTAACACAGAAATACATGAAAAAGGACTATACACTTTGACCACGTGGGATTTATCCCTGGAATATAAGGCTAGTTTAACATCAGAAAATCAGTTCATGTAATACATCTTATTACGAGAAAAAAAAAAAAAGACAACAGAAAACACCATATAGATGCAGAAAAGGCTTCTGACAAAATTCAACATCCATTCATGATAAAATTTCTCAACAAACTAGAAATAAAAGAGAAATAGTAATTTACTGGCTAGACCCTCCAGAACAATGCTGAATTGAAGTAAGAGTAGACCGATATCCTTGTGTTGTTTCCAGTTCTAGGGGAAAGCAATTCAGTCTTTAATCATTAAGTATGAGGATAGCTGTTAGGTTTTTCATATGTGCCCTTTAATAATAATGAGAGAGCGAAGTTAAAGGCATCCAGGTTGGACAGGAAAAAGTATTGTTTTTTATTCATAGATAATACGCTCCTGCGTTTAGAAGACTAAGGAATCCACATATGCACACATAAATAACCTATTACTAGAACTAATCACTGAATTCAGCAAGGTTGCAAATTTTAAGATTAATATATAAAAATAAACTGCATTCCTATGTACTAATAAAGAACAATCCAAACAGGAAATTAAACAAATTCCAATCACATAGGAATAAATTTAAAAAGAAAAAGAAAATAGCAAGTGTTGGGAGTAAGAATAAAAAATGGTACTGCCACTTTGGAGAAATGTGGCTGTTTTTCTTAAATAATTAACTCAGCATATGACTCAGAAATTCCACTCTTAGGTAGGTTATCTACCCAAGAAAAACTGTCCATACAAAGACTTACATGCAAATGTTCATAACAGCATTGTTTACACTAACCCAAAACTGGAAACAATTAAAAGGCTTTTTTTTTTTTAAGATTTTATTTATCTCTAGAGGGAAGGGAAGGGAGGGAGGGAGAAAGAAAGGGAGAGAAACATCCATGTGTGGTTGCCCCTCGTGCGGGGGACCCAATCCTCAACCCAGGCACATGCCCTGACCGGGAGGCGAACCGGCGACTCCTCAGTTTGCAGTTAGGCACTCAATCCACTGAACCACACCAGCCAGGGCTAAAAGGCTTTTATACTGAAAACTGAGATGTAAATAAATGGAGATATTCCACATTCATGCACTACAAGATGATAGTAGATTGCCCTAACTTTATTTAGAAATTCAATGTGAACTCTATCAAAATCCAAAGAGGGTTTTTTTGAGGAGTGAAACTGAGAAACTGATACTAAAATGATATGGAAATTCAAAAAACACAGAGTAGCCAAACAATGTTGAAAATAACAAAGTTGGCCCTGGCCAAGGGGTTCAGTTGGTTATAGCACTGTCCTGTACACCAAAAGGTTGCGGGTTCGATTCCTGATCAGGGCATATACCTAAGTTGTGGGTCTAGATCCCCAGTTGGGGCACATATCGAAGGCAACTGATTGATGTTTCCCTCTCACATCAATGTTTCTCTCTCTCCCCTGCCTCTCTTTCTCTCTTGCTTCCTCTAAAAAGAAAAAAAAAAAATATATATATATATATATAACCTTGGGTGACAATTAAAAAAAAATAACAAAGTTGGAGAACTCGTGCTTCTTGTTTTCAAAACTCATATCGTCGGCAGCCGTCCGTCTCGAGAGACGATGGTGTAGCTTCTTAAGAGTCTATCTGCACCGCCAAGAATGGTTGTGCAGTCCGACTCGGGAGTGACACGGTATCTGTCTCCTCCCGTGTTGAATCGACATCTTGCGATGACGCTGGAGTGTCCTCTCCAGTGAAGCTGAAGCTACAGAGCCTCGAAAGACGATGGTGTAGCTTCTTAAGAGTCTATCTGCACCGCCGAGAATGGCTGTGCAGTCCGACTCGGGAGTGACACGGTATCTGTCTCCTCCCGTGTTGAATCCACATCTTGAGATGACGCTGGAGTGTCCTCTCCAGTGAAGCTGAAGCTACAGAGCCTGGGCAGGGTGATATGGAGGGTCTGCTGTTGCCCATGCAGCAGACCCCCCCTCTCTTCGCAGCTGAAGGATCCAAGGGAAAGACGGAGTCAATACAGCTTGGCTTCAGGTGCGCCGCAGGAGTTGCCGGTGTTGACTACAACGTCAAACCGCCTTAGGGACTCCAGCTCCGGATTTTCTGTCGGGGTTTACTCCCTTAGCCTTTCCCCTGAAGAGGTATGCCGCAAGGCAGCGGAGGTTTTTTGGAGTCAGAGTTTTCCTTCTCTGATGTGCCCTGACTGGAAGATCGAACCAGCGACACTTAGCTCGCAGGCCGACGCTCAATCCACTGAGCCAAACCAGCCAGGGTAACAAAAACTCATATATAGCTTTAATAATCAAGACTATGACTAAATACACAGATCAATAAATAAAATTGAGAGTCCTGAAATAAATGCTAACTCTTATGGTCAACTGATTTCTGAAAAAGATGCCAAAGCAATTCAATGGAGAAATTAATTGTCTTTTCAACAAACACTGAGGGCTAGAACCAACCAGGTAGCTATGTGCACAAAGATGAATTTAGACCCTTACCATACAAAAAACTTAATAGGAATCATACACCTAAGTGTAAGAGCTAAAGCTACAGACCTTCTAGAAGAAAACCCATTAAGAAAATTCCATGACCTTGGGATAGACAAAATTTTTTTAGATACAACACCAGAAAAAGAAAAAAGTTATCAAACTGGATGAACCTTGAAAACAGTATGCTAAGTGAATGAAATCAAATGCAAAAGACAGCACTATATGTGATTCTATTCATATAAATGTTCAGAAAAGGCAAATCTATAGATAAAGGAAATAGATTTTAGGGTCTCTGGAGATGGGTTTGAGAGTGGCGATAAGACTACAAAATACTCACAAGGGATATTTTTAAAGGGTTATGGAAACGTTCTAAAACTACATTACAGTGATGATGTAAAACCATACATTTACAAAAATCAATGAATCATACACTTAAAATGGATAAATGTTATGGTATATAAATTATATCTCAAAAGCTGTTTTTAAAAAGCAACTAAGAAGTTATAAACAGAAGCGAACAAAAGAGTGAGAACAACAAAATTAATATGGTAAGGATTTCTCTTACCTCTGCTGGATATACTGGGCATAATCTGAGGAATCATGTTATTGCTTGTATCCATGGGCTGGGAATTATCTTGACCCATTTGATCATCTGGCGGCATATAGGCGGGAGGAGGAGTATCAGCTAAGACAAAGAAAATGAGACAAGTTAAAGACGCAGAAGACTAGTTAAAGTCTTCATCCTGCTCAAAGTTATTGTAAAAGCATTTAAAAATTTATAAGACTACCAGCAGGGTTCATTACTGAGTATCACAGATACACACAAAAAGCAGGATGCTATCTTAGGGCACAAGAAAAGGAAAAAAGACAGCACGACCATTAACTACTGAAAACCTACTGTAAGTCCACATATATTTGGGACAATCCAGGACAGTAAGATCAGTGTGAAAATTCCTGAAGTAGAATTCAAGGTCAAGAATTTTGCCTTTATTTGCTTAGAATCATATGCTCGGAAAAACCGCAACAACAGGAAATCAATCTGAAGGACACGATTATCCTAGTACGCATATGTATCTACAGAGACACTTAAGTTATCAAACTCATCACTGTTATTTGAAACTGGAAAATAAAGCTATGCTCCTTCAAAATTTGCCATTAACACTAAGAGCAGTTTGTCTAATTTTTTACAACACCCTAAATGGCTGTTGTGCCCTATTAAATGGCTAGATACTTCTTTCAGGAAACTGAATGTTAACCAGAAAATCTTTTGAGTTCCAACACTATGGTTGAAATTCTTCACAAAAGCTATAACTATACTTCTTTGTCTCAATAACTATAAATATTGAATATAATTTGTCTTTCATCCCAAGGTTTGTACAAGATACATTTTGAGACAGAGCAAAAATCAGCACTGAACCTAGGACAAAGGATAAAAATCATCTTTTAAACAAATACCTAACAGCAAGTTAAACAGTTGGTACTTAATTCCTCTTCAAAAAACAAAAATAAACAAACAAACAAAAAATCCCCTCTGCATCAATTGATATTTTGCCGCAGAGAAGCCACAAAGAATGACTCTGCCTGCAATAGGCATTCATATATTTGACAGTGACACAGGATGTGTCTGTACATGACATGACACTAACAGAAAACAGAAACTTGATAAATTATAACCTACTTATCTTCCTTAGGCAAATCTATTTAAAGATAGCTGGAATTTGTTTTAACCTTCCAAAGTCTAAAATGATTTGACAAGCAAGATAGTAAAGTTAAAAAAGCACAAACTTTAAAGTCAGAGTTTGGTCTGAACTCCCATTTATTAGCTATACTTTTAAAACTCTTGGAGTCAGTATCAATTTATTTTTCCACCTGTAAAACAGTAATAATATCTATCTCACATGCTGTTCTGAAGATTAAATTTAGTGCAATCTTTCATCACAGTATCTGTTATATAAAAGTCACTCAATAAATGGTATTTAGTATTATAAATTATATAAAAATATTTAAACATATGAATCTGGCAAAATAAAATCCAAAACTCTTCGTAAATCAAACAATTACCAAAGGACATAAGAGTCAAAAGTAGATAGCTCTTGGCATATAACAGTTCACCCAAAAGGCCAGCAGTATAAGAACAATTGTTGATTCTCAAGGATTAATATTTTGTATCAATAAAATGAAGTCTTACCTGGCAGCTGAAATGGACTTCCTGGTCCAGAACTTGCTGGGGAGTTGGGATAGGTACTGCTAGCAGGGGAAGGGGGATAGGGGCTATTTGGAGATAAGGGAAAAGGAGTGTTGTTGGGCTGGTGGAAAGAATCTGGAAAAGTTGCATTTTGTGGCATGTGCGGTTCATTGTGGCTCAGGTTTCTAAACTGAACCAGAAGGCTGTGTTGTGGATTGAATTCATTATGACGAGGCACTAATACTGGAGGTAAGACTGAAAGACAAAAATCAAAAGTCAGCTGTCAGCAATGACTAAAGCAAATATTCCATACATATGAAGGGGTACATAGAAAGGATTCAGGAAAGACTCTAAACCTATTAGTTCCCTTTAAGGAAGGCCTGCTTTGTAGAACCTTGAATCTATTTACATAATAACTAACCCCAAAACGCTCTAAGCATTTAGCATGTCTAAAGTACTCTGGAAGACAGAACACCCAGAAAAGATACCGCTCCTGTTCTATAACAGATAAGGCATATTTTAAAACAACAATGATACAGAAAATTTAATGCTATGTGAGTACTTCCAGCTGACAATAAATCAAGCAAAATGTTGTGGAAAAGACAATATCTGAGTGGACCTTAAAGAACTAAGAGGATTTCACAAGGGAGTGCTAAGGATGGGGAGAATCAAGGAGGAGATTGGGAGATTCCAGGAGGGAGACAAGAAAGGATAAACAGTTGGTCTAGCCACTGAACCAGGAAGCAAGATTGAGAGACTCAAGTTGAGGTCAGCTGTCATTTTCCAATTTTGAACATTTCATGTTTCTTAGTTTGAGAGATCTCACGTATTATGTTCTTCAGTAAAGTTTTCCCTACTCAAAAGTTTTCCGATGTATAAGTCTTTATTTAAAATGTTTTCTAAAGATGACCATAATGGAAATATATACAACAAAGCCCAAGCATTTTGAGATACATTTTTTAAAAGATAAACTTTATTCAAATATTCACTTTCTCTAAAGACCCAAGTGATTAATCACATAAAAGTGTTTGATTGCCTTTCCCCATAGGAAACAGAAACAGACCGGTTTCTTTAAACTTACTGTATCAATTCATCTCTTTTACAACTTTCTTATATTTGTCAATTAAACTTCACTTCTGAAAATCTCTTTGACTCTGACATCATTCAGCGTCAACGAAGTCAATCTGTTTTTAAGTTAACTAGGTCATACCTCCCATCCCAGAAGCGGAATGCACCCGAGGAATCAAGAGGCTCTTATTTGTATTGCTTTTTTGTCTATTTTTATTTTACTGAACTAGTGTTATAATTATGTGGTTAATGTCTGTTTACAATTCTTTTATTCTAATGTGTATTACCTACTGCTGCCCCCCTTATAGAATGATGGGACAGCTGTCACTGGAGAGTAGGGGGGGCATTCGATAGTAAGGATTTCTATGTTTTTAGCTAGCTAACAATCTGAAAGACTTAGTAAAATAACTACTTAGGACTTCAATCCAGGAAGGATTTCTTTACTTTTATTTTTTTTAAGACAGAGCTAAAATCACTGACTTCTCTCATACTTATACATCTATACACATTTTTTAGTAATTATTTTATTTTTACTCCAAAAAATACATGTATAGCGTAAAAAGGATAATACAAGAGATTACAGCAACTTCTAAGCCTCCTCCCATATTGCTTCCAGAGACAAAAAATATAAATGCTTAACCATTTTTTCTAATACTTTATGTTCTGCTAAATAATATGTTTATATTACTATTATTAAGTTTAAGATATCATTTGTAGACTTACTGTTATGGCAAATGAAGTGGTTTTCTTCTATCATTCTATCCCAGCCCTCGTCCCCACAATAAAGGTACATTCAAAATTTATGTCTCAATTAATATCAGTGTTAATATAATATATAAAGATTATTCATTGTTGAGCTAAGTATGTACTATGATTATATTTTTTCCTGAACAGTGCTTTTACTGTAGTTAATTATTGCCTTGTTCCTTTTTCCAGAAGTCCAACAGACCTGTCAAATTCCTATCAATATTATTTTCCAGATACTATAAATAAACAAAATAGACTGATTGCTACTTAAGTCTCCTACAAATCTGAAGTCCTTGGACTTCCTTCTCTTCTTTCCTATTGGATCTCATTTCCTGAACCTCATCTCTTTCACTTATCTTCCTAAGAAATGGTGTATGAGGAAGATAAATTTTGAGTCCTTGCATACACAATAAGTCTTGCCTTTTGTTTGGCTGAAGACAGATTCCAGAATAGAGAACTTTTTGTCTCTGAATTTTGGGGGCAATGATTCATTTTCTTCTAGAACCCAAAATTGCATTGGAAATACAATACTTTCATTTCTAGTCCTTGTATGTGTTCTGAGTTTTCTCTCTGGGAGCTTTCAGAATATTCTTTTTTTTTTTATTCGTGACATACTAAAATTTCATGTGTGGGTCTTCTTTACCCCTTCATCTGGTTATTCAGTCTCTGGAAATTATTCTAGTAGTATTTCTTTAATAATTTTCTCTCTGTCAGTTTCCCCATGCTCTATTTCCAGTATTACTATTTTATTAGAATGATATTTAACTTGAAACTCATTTTGAACCAGTTAATGTTTTAATCTAAGCACTTTCCATGCATTAATTCATCTAATCCTCAAAGCAAAACTATGGGATAGGTATTACTATTCCCATTTTATAGATGAGGAAACTAAGTCACAGAATGGTTAGGTAACTTGCCTGTAGTCACATTAGCATACTGATAAAATCAGGATTCAAACCCAGAAAGTCTGGTTCCAGAACTGTCTTAACCACAAGACAATACTGCCTATTTGATTAAATACTGGCCACTTGGTTGGCCCTCTGTTTTTCTTTTCCAACTACCTTCCATCTTTTTAATTTTTTTGTAGTACTTCCTCACTCCACTATATACTAGCAATGTGATCTTGTATCAGTTATTTCCCTTGGTTTCCTTATCTATAAACTTATTAAGTTTTAAAATGTTAATACCATTTTCTAACCCTATGAAGAAATAACCTCATAGTATTAAAAAAGTGCCTGGTCCATAGTGCTCAATAAATGTTCATTACTATTACAGTTACCACTACTCCCACTTTATTAATACTGGGACCATAAAGTGATTCATCCTGTATAATAGATGCTTCACTTGCTTAAGCATACCAGAGCCATGCCCCAGTTTTTTCTATAGAACGAGTCATGGCTGAGAAAATGGATTATTTTTTTAAATAAACATTTCTATTGGGAGATTATAAATCACACCCTGGCTATGGGAATACTACACTAAATTCCTAGACTTTTTTCCAGCAACTCCTGGATATTTCAAGCTAGGGAATTTTTCAGACTATACTTCTCGATTAATTGCACACATCTTCCTTTCTTTGTCAGTTCCTTCAGGCTACAGATCTCCTTGGATTCAATAAGAAACAGACTCACCTCAAATGCCAACTGGCAGCTCTAAAGCACTTAAACTCAACTTTCCCTGACAGCACCACCACTGCTATTCTTTCTGCTAGTCTCCACATCCAATGTCATTTTCACAGCCTTTTGACAACACTGGGCTTATATTACCTCCAGTGTGGCATACAGACTTCAAGGTGACCACCATGATTCTCACCTCTGTGTACCATCGTTGCAAAATCCTCTCTCAGTGTATTACCTGTGATTTGCTTCTAACCAACAAAATCTGGCAAGTGACAGGATGTATGTGACAATATTCCATAAGAATATAACACCCTTCTAGCAAGAAGGCCCTATTGTTCTTAGTGGCTTTGAAGAATTAAGCTGTCAGGTATGTGAGCTACCTAATATGGCAAACAAATGAAGGCAGCCTCCAGTTGACAACTGGCAAGAATCCAACAGCCTGCAAGGAACTGAATCCTCTCAACAATCACTTGAGCTGGCAAGAAGATCCCCAACTGAGCCTCAGATGAGACCCAAGCCCTGACCAACACTTTGATTATAGCATTATAAAGGACCCAGTTAGGCTGGGCCTGGACTCCTGACCCACAGAAACTGTGAGCTAATAAATGTGTGTTAAGCTATTTGTGTTATGCAGCAATAGATAACTAATGCACCCAAGTAGTATCTCAGGCATATACAATTCATTCATTATAAAAGATTACTTACTGAGCATCATCTATAAAATTTCAGGTAATACTACTACTCTAGGTACTGGGGATGCAGCACAGAATGAGACAGAGAAAGGTCTTGCTCACTTCAGTCAATAAACAAAATAAATATCTAACATAGCATCAAGTAATGATGGGGGTATTTGAGCAAGAACTGAATAAAGTAGGAAAATGAGCCATAAAAAGATCCCGTGAGCATAGTACTCAAGTAGAGGTAACAGCAAGAAAAAGCCTGGATGCAGGAGTACAGCAAATCCAAAGAACAGAGGAAGTCTGGTAGGTCATGTAGGGTCTTGCAGAAATCTGTTCTAGGTGTGATAGAGAGCCTTTGAAGTATTTTAAGCAGGGACTGACATAATTCAACATATATTTTTAAATATCACTCTGGCTGCTATGCAGAAAACAATGCACTGGAGAGAGATGAAAAGAGGCAGAGAGACCAATTAAAAGCCTACTGAAGGCGAAAGACGACGCTGTTCTGCACTGAAGCAGTGGTTAGAGGTGGAGAAAGATATTATCAAGATATATTCTGAAGGCACAGCAAACATTTGCTATAGCTCAAATACAAGAGTTAAGGGAGAGAAATAAAAGATGCCTCCTAGGTAGCAATTACCTAAGTTATTGGTGCCATTTACTTCAATAAGGAAAGCTGGAGGAAAAAATAATGTCTTGGTGGGAAAAAAATCAAAAGTCCTGCTTAGACATTAAATATGATGTGTTTACTGGACATATTCAAGTGGAGGTATCAAGTGTAGGCAACCGGATACAAAAGTCTAAACCTCAAAAGAAAAGTTGACTCTGGACTTCTAAACGTTAGCTTGAGCTTACAGATGTTTCTAAGACACGTGACAGCATGAGAGCACAGAGAAGAAAGATATATAGATGGAGAAATTGTCCAGGGACTGAGTCCTGTGAAAAGGGGAAAATAAACCAACAAAGAGCCTAAGCAAAAACAGCCAGTAAGGCAGGAGAACCAGGAAACTGCACTGTTTCAGAAGCCAATACAGAAAGTCCTGGGGGGAGGGGGAATGAGCAACTGTATCGAATGATGCTGGGAGGGCAGATAAGAGGATTGAGGGAAAATGACCTCTCTATCTGTAAGAAAGCAGTCACTAGTGATTCCAACAAGTCAAATGGTAGGGAAGAAAGACTAACTGGAGGGGTGTCAACAAAGAATAGGAGGAAAATGTGAAGATAATAAAAATGGAGACTCCTCTAAAAGAACCAGAGGAAATAGTGCAGAAGAGGAGGTGTGAGGAAGAGTAAATGAGGTCTTTAACTTTCATTTTAGGATGGGCAATATTATGACATGCTTACATGCTGTCACAAATAGTCTAGTAGAGATGAAAATATCATCTATATATAAAAAGCTGAATTCAAAATCCAGTATTCTTTCCAAGATTAAAATCTTTAAGAAAGAAAACACAATAATATAACCTTCTAATTACTAAATCTACTTAAAGGCAAATCAGGAAGAGAGAAGTTTTTAAAATTCTCCTCAAGGGAGTAAAACCTACCTGGACTCTCCACTCTCTTATAGTGGTATGGGTTGATACAAACTTCTTTTTGCTTAGATCCAAAAGGAAATTCACAAATATCCAATGGCTTTAGCTCATGATGACTCTGCAAATCAGGCCAGCGCCAAACACGACAATATATGACATGGGGTAAGCCTTTTCTGTGAGAAACCTGCAGGCGTCCATCTAAAGACCTGGGAATAGTGACGCATTTGCTCGGCTGTCCTGGACTGCTCAATGCTTTCTCCAGTTCCTCCATGGCACCCTTTTTCTTTTTTAACTTTTTCACCAAAGCATCGACTGCCTTTTCTGCCCATTTCTCCTCTTCATCACCTTGCTTCCAGCCCAACAATCGCTTTACTGCTGGACTAGTAAAAGAAAACAAGCTGGCCATTGACGTCATTTGATATAGATCTTCAGAGACCTTCCTGCAACTCAAAGTCAGTGGCTACTGAAAGAACACAGATGAAAAGTCATATACAGGTCCTAAGCAGAAGTTCCAATTAAAAAGGTAAGAGTGACATTTATCTTCATAAGTGCCATAAGCTTCTTTCATTGGTTAACGTCCTGAAAGAGAAAGGAAGAAAAGGATAAGATCCCTAATTTAAATGAATCCAATTAACATACATTAAAATCAATATAATTGAAAAGTATGTTATTTTAAAATAAGTGATAAAAGCATTATAAAGTAAAACAAAAATACCTAAATCTAGAAAAAAGATTTTGACCACTAAATTCCTTCTTAATATGAACAAGTCACAGGCAATGACAAATAACCAAAAGCAAAAACAAATTGCTCTACTTCCTATGTATTATTAAAAGAAAAAGAAAAAAAAAAACAGCCTCTAGATTTTTAAATTTTTTGGTCAGGCCAGTAAGCTCCAAAATGGCCTTCTAAGGTTTGATTCTGAAGTACTTACCTTCATTGAAACCCATGTTACATACTATGTCAATTTTGAGCGTTATATGCCCTGATCTGAACCAAAGTCTTAAGAGAAATCTAGCTCTTCCCTAAGGTTATTATTCTCCTTAAAATGTTTCACAGACTTACAAGGTTTGGGCAAAAGCCATGGTCTTATTCAAGTCACATTATTAGATACAAATTTTATTAAAGCTTGTCATAAGATAAAATGTACCACACCCTCAAATAAATCTTAATATGCATAAATGCCAGAAAAATGAAAACATCTATTTTTAAAACTAAGAATGCTGAATAGATTTAAAGAGAATTCAAAGTTTAACACAGAAAAAGGATAATTTATCATGCTGTAACTCCTACTGCTGTCTGTGCTATTTTAAACATGTTCAGTAATGAACTTGCTCCAGGCAGACCACTACTCTACACCATGAAGAAGCCTTTAGAGTTGATGACAAGAGGAAGCGATGTGCAGCAGTCCTCACTGATAAGGGTGAGTACAGTCCCCTGTGGCGACAACACAGCCAGCCACAGACAATGAGCAACCAGTGAAGTAGCAGGAGTCATATCTGGAAAAAAGATGTCAGTAATAACAGATGCTTCCTTTCTTGTGCCTAAAATTGCCAAATACTGCTGCAGCTCTGCCTGCGACAAATTCTAGCATCAGGACTATTCTGTATTAGGGATGCGTCTTCTTCCCAGAAAAGAACATATGTGCTCAGTTAAAGCCCAGGTGAAGATAAAGTAAAATAAAACTGAATTAAATTGACAAATAAGTATTGATTATTATGTGTCACGTATTATGAACAGCCATGATGGTGCTTTAAAAAAAAATCTCATCAAATAGGTTTCATTTTCACTGCTAACTAATTCATTTATTCAGCATACACTTACTGAGGGCCTGCTATGTGCCAGGCACTGAACTACTAGTGGCTATCTAGACTGCTATGTTAGAACCACAGGGAGAAGGCTTCAGGGACTGAAGATATACTCCTTGTGTACGAATAAACATGCCCAAACCTACACAGGATAACTTTTGTCACTAAGGAAAACTGGCTACATTTAACTACAGATATATAACAAGAGAATGAAAGCACATTTTTAGTAATAGGTCTCAGATTATAAGGTGTTATGTGCTAAAAAAATCTTTAAAAAAGTGCTGACCTCAGTTGTAACTACATCAAGGACAAAGGATATAAGCCATCTGGGTCAGAAAGTAAGGGCACGGTTTGACTGTTTGAGATGAGCAGGGAAATTTCAAAGACAAAAGGATATGAACAAAAATATATATGAACAGGCATGAACAGAGCATTTCCTAGGATAGAGAGGAGATAGGCCTGGCTGACTGAGATCTTATTCTGTAATACTGGAATATAACAGAGGCTCAACAGGGTAGTATGTGTGTAAAAGAGTATATATGAGCAAAGGACAGACATGGTGAAAGGGGAGACAAAAGGAGAGGAGCTTGAAGACTGGATATCAGATTAGCGGTTAACCACTACAAGGTGCTTAATAAACGTTATCTACTAATCTGGTATCATCATTAGCATTGCTATCATCATTATTAAATAACAACCATATTTTGAATTAAAAAGAAAAAGAGGAAGTTATTTGTATATGTAAACACAAAACGAAGACTGGAAGGCTACAGACCAAGTTATTCATTGCAGTTACCTCTGGGGAGAAGCACAGACTGGGGGAGACGATAGAGGGAGGTCCTGTGTGATCTGCTCTGTATACCACTGTATTGTTTTAACCTTTTAATAGAGGGAATCTATTATGTATTACTTGCATAATGCTTAAATAGAAATAGTAGATAATCTAAAACAAATTATGATAAACAGAATGGAGTGAAGAGTGCTGGTACAGAAGCAGGAGAAACCAATGCATGCTATTAAGAGTTGGGATAGTGATCACCCTTTGCAGGGAAGGGTGAAAGCATTATGAGAAGGGAATCTGAGGGTTTCTACCATCCTGGTCAAGTTCTGCCTCTCGTTCTGGATGATTAAATGGGAGAGTTCCGTTTGTGGAAAACTCAACTCACTGGATAGCTAAGATGTGTACATTTTTCTGTATGATTTAAAACAATTCTCTTGATGTATTAAAAAGTGTAGAGTGGTCAGTTTCCTTTCTATTTTTCCATCATCAGTTTCCCTTCTCACAAGCAATTCCTTTTGTCTTCTATGTCCTTCTAGAAAAATTTTACACAGTATAAGCAAATATATATCTATACACACACACACACACCCCAAAAAATCTTTGTTTTACACAAATACTGGTATACTAAAAAGAAAAAAAGCCAGGTACAGAAAAATGTATAAACAATATATTTTTAAGATCTTTCCATATCAGTATAGAAAGAGCTTCATTATTCAGAGAATTCCAGTATAAAATTAATCATAAAAGTACATCAAACGATATCATTCCTCTGCTGCAAAATCATCCAGTAGCTTCCTATTACATTCAATGTCCAAATTTCCTAACATTACTTCATAGGACCTACCCGATCTGCTTTTGGCTCTCCTCCAGACTCAATCCTGACCATTCTCACCCTAATTTTGCACTTAACCATGCTTGACTTTTCCATTTCTCAAGTGCTCCTAGGTCATTTCTACCTCAAGGCCTTTATACTTGATGTTCCCTCCTCTGGCATTTTGTTTTCGTACATCATAACATGACTTACTTTCTCAATTATTCAACTGCACAAATGTCACCTCCTGAAAAAGGACTTCCCTGAACACTTCATTTAAAATACATCCCACTCCCACATCGTTCTTGATCCTTTGATCCTCCTCAATTTTCCTTCATGGAATTTATCCTCATCTGATATTACATTATCAATTTTATTTATTTATGTCTTCCCCCTGAAATGCTAGTAGGCAGGTAGCCTCATCTTCCTTATCCACCATCATGTACCCTGCTCCTAGAACAGTGCCTATTTATTAAATGAGTGAGGAAAAAAAACAACTTGCAAAAATGTACATACCTTTATAAGAACTGTATAAAATTTAAAACAAAAAAAAAATGTTACTTGTAGATAAACACAGATCTAGTATAACAGAATAAAAGTATGCATGACAATGATACAGACCAACCTCAGGATACTGAATCCTGACTGGGTTGTCTCTGATGAAAGAAGAAAAAGATGAAAAAAGAATGGGAAAGATTTACCTGCGTTTCTTTAAAAACTAGATTTGAAGAAAACTTGGCATATGATAAGATGTTATTTTCTCTACTTTTTTTGCGTTTAAATATTTCACAACTCAAAAAATTTTCTATTTTTAATTTTTAAAAGGTAGTATTATGAAAACAGAGGATCAGATTCTGTCGTTTACTAGGTCAATGACCATGA
Source organism: Furipterus horrens (assembly GCF_987537825.1). Taxonomy (NCBI): domain Eukaryota; kingdom Metazoa; phylum Chordata; class Mammalia; order Chiroptera; family Furipteridae; genus Furipterus; species Furipterus horrens. The sequence goes on from NW_028327180.1 coordinate 77,271,092, forward strand.
CCAGGCATCACTCTTTCTAAGCCTATTAACTTTTCTCCAAGTAGATATACTGGTTCCTAAGTCACTGAAATATTGAAGAAATAAAAGTGTGTGTATGTGTACACATGAGGAAGAACACACACACATATAATAGATGCATTATAAACTGAAAAGTGCTATTTAAACATGAATTATAACTATTAGCATTTAAAGGAAGAAGAGTCAAGACTTCAAAGACTGGTTGGATCTAGTCCCAATCTAACATACCCACCACTGTACCACTATACACATTTTCTGATCCAACCCAAACCTTGAACCTCTCTGCCCATCTGTGTCTTCCAAGAGAAATTTCAGTCATCTTAGATAAGCTCAAATCCACCCCCTTTGTGAAGAATTCCTTTACTAACCCACCCTTAAGAGGCTATGGCCATTTGCTATATTTATTATAATTAATTAACAATATCTTAAATGAAAAAAACATATCTCAACTTCCCAAATAGAGAACAAAATACTCCCAGGAAGAAGCCTTCAGCACCTGGCACTATGCCATGTTCCATACCACATACTAAGGTAGTATACAAGATGTGTCCAGAAGGTATCCAGCCACGTACTATGAAAAACAAATAGTTATTGAAGATAACAAGAACATTGTACATAGGACAATGACACCTCAGTCCCCTTCAAAGTAGGCACCTTGGGACCTCAACACAGTTCTCCTAATCGCCACCAGCTGCCCCTTTGTATGTTCCTGAATCTCATCAATGGTCTGAAATCTCTTCCCTTTCAAAGGTAAGTTTAGGTTTGGGAAAAGCCAGAAGTCACAGTGTGCCAAATCTGGGCTGTAGCGGGGCTGAGTTACCTGGGTGGTTTGACGTTTCACCAGAAACACTTGCACAAGATGTAATGCATGAGCTGGCGTGCTGGCGTGATAAAGCTGCCAATCAGCAGTTGCCCACAGCTGTGGCCTTCTGATTCATCTGAATAGTTTCCATGGAAGAATGTTCAAGCTTAACGCAAAATGTGATGTACATTCATTGCTCTAGTTGCTCACTGTGAATGTGACACACACAGTACACATGCAAACTCAACAGCGTCTACTGCCCCTACTGACTAGTAGAGTGATGTCATCATTGTTCACACATGCATTCTAGTCCAGTCTCCCTGGCTGCTGGGTTGTATCAATGTTGTGTGATCAGTTCTCACTATATTAACAATGGCTGGATTTTTTCTGGATAGACCTCATATAATGTAAGGTCATCGATTTTTCTATCAACTGTACCTTGCAATTAAAATAACTTCAAATTTTAAACCCAGTTGACTAAGATAATGACAATTCCATTAATAGAATTAAGGACTTCCGGCCAAGATGGAGGTCTAGACAGACACGCTGCGTCTTCCTCCACAACTAAGAAGGAATACAACTACCTCAAAACTAGAAACAACCAGAAGTTCCAGAAAATTGAGCTGCATGGAAGTCCAACAAACAAAGATATAAAGAAGAAATACTCATCCAGACAGGTAGGAGGGTCGGAGCCAGGGCCGAGAGGATGTGGTGTGGTGGTGGCAGCAGCAGAGCGGCGGAAAGCGCAGTCACGTGTTTTAAAAAGTAGGGTGGAACGCCTGGGGAGCGCTCCCAGCACCAGACCAGACTGCACAGCTCACAGTTACAGCGCCAGGGGAAATAGAGCCACATTGCTTCTGACTGTGAAAACCAGTGGGCGTTGGGGCGGAGGAAGAAACTGCTGGTCTTTCAGCAGAGTCCACTTGTTTAAAGGGCCCCCACAGCCCTAGAACGTCCGCAGACCCACCCACTCTGGGAACAACAACAAGGGCAGCAGCTAGAGGGGCACTAGTCCCATACAGAAGTGGGAGAAGCGCCTGGAAAAGGAAAGAGTGCTGAGCAAGCGGCATTGTTCCCTCTCAGACCCCTCCCCCACATACAGCGCCACAACGTGGTAAAACAGGTCGCCCTGTACTGACGAATACCTAAGGCTCTGCCCCTTACAACGTAACAGGTGCAACAGCTCTACACAAGACACAGAGGCAAACAAACACAGGAGCCTGTCAAGATGAGGAGACAGAGAGGTATGGCCCAAAAGAGGGAATGGATCAAGGTTCCAGTGGGAGAACTAAGCAATGAGGAGATAGTCAACCTAACAGATGAGGAGATAGCCAACCTAAGAGACGTTGAGTTCAAAACACTGCTGATAAAGATGCTCACAGACTTGACAGATACGCTTAAGTACAGCAAACTCATAAAGGAAGAAGTGAAGGCTATGCTACATGAAACAATGGAAAATCCACAAAAAAAAAAAAAAAAAAGAAAACAGTGGTAAAGGGAAGGGAACCGCAGTTCAAATCAATGATTGAAACATAAGGAAGAAAAAAACAGTCAACCAGTACAGAATGAGGAAGCAAGAATTGAAAAAAATGAGAGGCTTAGGAACTTCTGGGACAACTTTAAATGTGCCAACATCCGAATCACAGGGGTGCCAGAGGAGAAGAGGAAGAGCAAGAAATCAAAAGTTATGTGAAAAAATAATGAAGGAAAACTTCCCAAATTTGATGAAGGAAATAGACATACAAGTCCAGGAAGCACTGAGAGTCCCAAACAAGCTAGACCCAAAGAGGACCACACCAAGACACATCATAACTAAAATGCCGAAGGTTAAAGATAAAGAGAGAATCTGAAAAGCAGCAAGAGAAAAGCAGAGAGTTACCTACAAAAGGGTGCCTGTAAGACTATCAGCTGATTTCTCAAAGAAACTTTGCAGGCAGGAAGGGACTGGCAAGCAGTATTCAATGTGATGAAAAGCAAGGACCTACAACCAAGATTACTCTATCTAGCAAATCTATCATTTAGAGTGGAAGGGCAGATGAAGCGCTTCCCAGACAAGGTAAAGCTAAAGGAGTTCATCATCACCAAGCCGTTATTATATGAAATGTCAAAGGGACTTACTTAAGAAAAAGATCAAAACTATGAAGACTAAAATGACAACAAACTCACAACTATCAACAACTGAATCTAAAAGATAAAAACAAAATCCAACTAAGCAAACCAGAATAGGAACAGAATCATAGGTATGGGGTCATTTGGAGGGTTATCAGATAGGAGTGGGAAGGGGGAGCAATGGGGAAACGGAGCAGGGATTAAGAAGCATAACTGGTTGGTACAAAACAGACAGGGGGACGTTAAGAATAATATAGGAAAGGGTGAAGCCAAAGAACTTATATGCATAATCCATGGACATGAACTAAGGGGGGTGGGCTTGCAGGAGGGAAGGGCGGTACTGGGCAGAGGGGAGTAAAGGGGAAATATATTGGAACTACTGTAACAACATAATCAATAAAATATACTTTAAAAAATAAATAAAAATTAAAAATTAAAAAGAAATGTAGATTTTGGGGATATCAGTAGAAGTGAAAGCTGAATCAATGAGAGTAGATATTTGATTTACTCAAAGTTTATTGGGTACCTAGTAAAGCTAAGGAAGGAATACTCTGTGCCTAGTAACTCAGGCTTAAACGGCCCTATCTGTAATTCCCAAGATCTTAAAAAGTAACTGGGAGAAAAAGAAGGTGCAATGAAGACCTTCACATACTGTTTAGCAAATCAGTTAGTTTCACTCTAGATTTACTTCCATATGATTGCCAACAGAGATAGAGCATTAAAATAGAGTAAAAAATATGTACAGTAAACCCAGAAGACCAGTAATCGAACATATAAGGAGAATGTGCTACTTCTTAGAGCAGAACTTGGAGGGTACCCTGGCTGGTGTGGCACAACAGATTGAGTGCTAACTTGTGAACCAAAAAAGTCCCTGGTTCGATTCCCAGTCAGGGAACATGCCTGGGTTGCAACTGATGTTTCTCTCCCTCTTTTTCTCCCCCTCTTCCCTTCTCTCTAAAAATAAGTAAATAAAATCTGTTTTTTAAAAAAAAAAGAACTTGGAGGGGTTTAAGAAAATAACTATGAACCTATTATGTGCTCTTACCTTGTCCTTTTATAGTTTACCTCTGGTTTATGAAGACCTGATGAGAGGACCCTCTCATTGATAGGTTTTTGTCATTTTGTAGAGAAATGACTTCAGCTAGACAGGAAATTGGAATAATAGTAGGATTTAGAAATTGCTTTGTGTGTTAGGTTCCCTGAACTCTTCAGAAAACCTGTAACTACTGATTAAACAATAACATAGAACGGTACCTGGGAAATACAAAGAAATGCAATGGTACCTCTGCCATAAATGAAAACCTTATAAAATTAAGAGGTAACATGCATTACAGAAGAATATCACATTATAAAACATACACACTCTCACATACATCTCCTATTTCAGCTCAAACATCCCTTTTTCAGAAAAGCCTTGCCAGAGCACCCCGCCTAGGTGAAATTCTTCTATTAAACACTCTCACTGCAGCACATACCTCTATTCTGCAGCACTAAACAGGCCTACGTTTTTACATTTACCTGTCCAGCCCTGCAAGAATGTAAGAAAGGAGCCATATCTGTGTTCACTCATCACTGTGAACCTAGTGATACATATGTTCAGTAACTGTTTAATCAATGAAAGACAATCTGCATAAAGAGCTTTTGAAAGGATATTAGTGGTAGAGGTGGATAGGGTAAGGGATGCTTTTTACTTTCTGCTTCATACAATTCTGTACTTCTTAAAATAAATGTATTTTTTTGCACAGTCAGGGGAAAGACATATTTTAAAACCAAAGTGTAGCTACACTTCAGTCATATTAAAATACTTACTAAAGAAGATTTAACATTACAAGAGTCATTCATATTTCAAAATAATTCTCTTCATTCTATTTAGGGTTATACAAGTTTAGAAGGTGAAATTTAAGAAAAGTCAATTGGAAATGAGGGGCAAATACTTCTTGCTCCAAATAAATGTTAGTTAGAATTCATTTTTCCAAAGCATTTCTTTTCCTTAATGGAAATGTCTTGTACCTCAAAGATGTTACAAAGATGTACCTCAGAGGTGCTGTTCTCTGCCTAGACCACTTTCCTCTAAGCTCCAAACACTAATGTCTAACACTCTCGTTATTCTGGCTACAACTTTAGCTATCTTCCCAGAGACCTTCCCTGACCACCCCACAACACTTTATAAATACTATGCTGAACTAGTTACTTCACTGTATTAACCAATTTGTAATTATTTGCTGGTTTGCTTGATTTGTCTCTCCTACTAGAACGTACTCTTTCCAAAATCAATTTATTTGTTTTTAGAAATGAGGAAAGGGAGAGAAACATCAATGCAATCAGTTGCCTCTCACACGCACAGGGACCTGATCTGCAACCCAGGCATGTGCCCCAACCAGGAATGGAACCAGCTAGAATGTAATCTTTAAGAAGCAGTATTAAGCATATTCGGACAACTTATTAAATTCATTCAAAAATGTATTTATTGAGGTAGCATTCTAGGAGCTGTGAATACAGAAGTGAATAAGGGAGACCAAACTCCTTGTCTTCATGTAGCTTACATTACTGTGGAGGGAGGGAGACAAGATACAATAAATAAGTGCTATAGTTTGTTAGGTGAAAAGCACTATGAAGAAAAATAAAGCACAGGAAGATATATGAGGAGTGCTATGGGAGAGGTGTACTTTTCAATAGGGTGGTTGGACTGGGCCTCACTGAGGAGGTGCCAACTGAGTCAAAACTTGAAGGACATGACAAGCAAAGGCAACGAGCAACACAAAGCTCCAAGATGGGAGCATGCCTGGGATACTCAGTTACTGCAAGACCAGTGGAGCCTGAGAATCAAGTGAACAAGGAAGGGAAAATAAGGAAGAAGGTCAAACAGGTAAAATACACAGATTGGGCACGCTGGATAAGGGTTTTGGTTTTCACTACAAGTGAAATTCAGACCCCAGTTGAGAGCTCTGAGTGGAGACATGACATTTCTGGCTTACATTATTAAACAATTCCTCTGGTTGATGTGTAGAGAACAAGCTGGGCGGGGACAGAAGGGAAGGGCTGATCAGCAAGGGTAAAAGCAGAGAGACCAGTTGAGAGTTGCAACAATCTAGATGAAATGATGATGGCTTAGACCAGGGTGATAGCAGTGGGGTGGTGGGAAGCAGACAATTTCACATATATTTTGGGAGACATTCTATCAGGGGAATATAAAAATAGAGAAATAAACATTCTAAGGTGTCAGCCTAGGCTGCTGAAAGAATGGGATTTGTCATCAATGCATTTGGGGAAGGCTAATGGGGAAGCTGAAGGACAATCAGGAGTTACATTTTATTTACATTAAATGTATGAATAAAATGTGAAGCTCCACCAGGCTTCCATTCAAATGAAGTCACATTAATATCAAGAACCCAAAGGTCCTGTCTTACCCTGATACTCAAGCAGAACCTCCTGCCCAGTAAGCACCCATGAACACACACAAACCACACTCAACGCTCTCATAGTGTCAGAGACACCTAATGCTCAAGCCCAAACTTCAGAGGTAAATTCATAGCAACAGCTACTTCACTTTCCACCCCAACATCTCTCTAATCATTTCAACCCAAAATAAAAGGCAAGCAAACCAATCCAAAAATCTCACCCAACCCTGTTACCTAAAACAAAATCTCCTGAGCACATCAACCCATGCAAATAAATACCTGTATGGATCACAACCCACTACCATCTCTGCCAAGCCTGTACAAAAGGATTACAGAATGGGGTTTTAAAAAACAAAGTCTTCATAACCACAAAAATTTATATTCATTAAGTTTGAAAGCAGGGTTCTTTCTATCTCCCACATTTTAACAAGAATCCCAGGTTACACAGCAGGTCTGAGAACCAAGGGCCTTAGGGTCACTTGTAATGGAAGAAAGTCACTTACCTATATTCTACACCCAAGGGTAACTTCTTTGTGGTTGATAGGGGTAAAGCTTTAAAAAGATCTTACCCTTGTGGTTCTAATATCAACAGTAGTCACCAAGTATCAGCAAGAGAAGACACCGCCCACCCCACATTGTCACACCAGTCTTAGACCTAGATCTACAATTTCAACAAAACATGTAAGCCATGACTGTACTGCAAGCAGAGAAGATAAAGAAACCAAGAGCAAGTTTACCCACAAGTTCTCCTAGATGCAGAAATTCTATTCTTTATAGGAATGTTTATAAGGAAGAGGGGATACAATCACATGAGCGTCAAAACCATTTTCCTGGAGAAACATTTTTTTTTATGTTTGTATATTTATTTATTTTTAGAGAGGGGAAAGGAGGAAGAGAGGGAGAGAAACATCACTGTGTGGTTGCCTCTCACTTGCATCCCCAACTGGGGACCTGACGTGCAACCTAGTCATGTGCCCTGACTGGGAATCGAACCACAACACTTGACTCGCAGGCTGACGCTCAATTCACTGAGCCACAGCAGCTAGGGGTGAGAAACATTTAAATCACCATTTTTCCCAGTGGTGACTCCCAATTTCCAAAGACATCAAACGTTCTTATAGTAAGCCCTGGTTAGGTAGCACAGTTGGTTGGAGTGTTGTCCCTGATGCTCCAAGAGTGCAGTTTTCATCCCTGGTCAGGGCACATGCAGGAATCAACCAGTAAATGCATGAATGGGTAGAACAACAGGTCAACGTGTCTCTCTCTCTCTCTCTCTCTCTCTCTCTCTCTCTCTCTCTCTCTCTCTCTCTCTCTCTCTCTCTCTCTCTCAATTTAATAAACAAAAAAACAAAACAAAACAAATTTTTAATGAAGTTCTCATAGTGGATGAGAACAGCCATTCGAAGCCATGAGCTGCACTCATGATCCCTGACACTTTTCACAGCATAATCTTCTTGACTAGCCTCTCTTTGTGCCCACACAAGACTATACGTTTTTATCTCCCACATCCAGACTTTTGTTTCCCAGTTTTTAATCACTCTTTAAACTTCACCTGCTCCTCTAAGTCCTCTAATTAAGCCGAGCCTGATCTAGATGTATCACTCACCCCCACAGAGCCTGCAAGATTCCCTACATTACTACCAGATGTGTTTGAGTATACTTGTATAGGCCTGTAGGCACAGGAATAGACAAAGAGCTGGTCAATCTTTATAGTGCTTTCTTTTAAATTATAAAACTGTCAAGAGTAAATACCAAATCATGACATTATGTGTCTCTGGAGCACAAAGTGTTAACTCGTGTACACAACATATATTCATTCCAATGATTTATGAAGATGGTCTGGGCCCCAGAGTTCAAGCTATCTACTTAGAAGAACAGGGAGCAAATATGGCTCTAGGTACCTTTTCAGCCCTGGGCAGCATTCATGTAATATACACTTTCAACTCCAAAGAGTGGAAATGGCCAGTGAATTAAGTAGGCACTCACTTTAGTGGGCAGAAAGATGTGCTAAGGGGAAAGAAAATTAAAGGCTAGCTTTGAAATACTTCTGCAGTGACCCCTTTTCCTGGGAACATGAAAACCAGAATAACTAGATCTCAAGTTATACAACTTACCAGATAGATGCCAGGCAGATCCTAACACATCATGAAAATAAAATTGAACAACACAAAACTTGCCTTGAAAGCACCAGCCACATTCTGAGATCACAGTTAAATCTGAAAAGTGCGAGACTTTCCAGGACTCCAGGTGCTATGCTCAGAAAAAAGTCAGGAGGTGACCTAGTTTTTTCTCACTATTACTTTTGTAACAACAAAATAACATATATGGAAATCAAAAGGAAAAATCCAATTAAAATCTAACCAGAGATCAAACTATTTCCAAATTTCTATAGAATATACCAGTCTTTAAATTACTATATATAGATTATAGGCAGAGACTGGTGTACCAAAGAATTCAAGAAAAAACTTGTTTACAAAATGTACTTTAACAACTAGCTTCCAAAAGTGAATTACAATTGCAGTAGTGCACACAGAGATCTGTCTAGTAAAAAATTCCTTAAGAACAGCACAGAAATAACCAAGAAAAGATAAACAAGATGGACAAACCTTTAACCACTCATCAAGAAAAAAAGAGGACCCAAATAAACAAAATCAGAAATGAAAGAGGAGTAACAACTGATACCACAAAAATACGAAAGATTGTAAAAAAAAAATAAATACTATGAACATTTAACTATATGCGAACAAATTGGACAATCTGGAAGAAATGGATAAATTTCTAGAAATATACAATCTTCCAAAACTGAATCAGGAGTATCAGAAAATCTGAATGGACTGATTAAAACTAATGAAATTGAAGCAGTTATCAAAAAACTCCCAACAAGCAAAAGTCCTGGCCCAAATTGCTTCACAGGAAAATTTTACCAAACATTCAAAGAAGAACTAACACCTATCCTTCTCAAACTATTCCAAAAAAATTCAAGAGGAGGGAATACTCCCAAGCTCATTTTACAAGGCCAGCATTATCCCAATTCCAAAACTAGATAAAGACACTACAAAGAAAGAAAATTACAGGCCAATATCCCTGATGAACACAGATGCTAAAATCCTCAAGAAAATATTACCAAACAAGATCCAGCAATACATTAAAACGATCATACACCATGATAAAGTGGGATTTACTTCTTGGATGGAAGGTTGGTACAAATATCTGGAAATCAATAAATGTGATACACCACATAAACAGAAAGGATAAAAAGCACCTGATCATATCAATAGATGCTAAAAAGCATTTAATAAAATCCAGCACCCATTTATGATAAAAACTCTCAGCAAAGTGGGAATAGAGGGAACATACCTCAATGTAATAAAGGCCAGATATTACAAACTCACAGCCAACATCATACTCAATGGGCAAAAATGACAAGCATTTCCCTTAAGCAGTTCACCACTCTTACTCAACATAGTACTGGAAGTCTTAGCCATAGCTATCAGACAAAAAGAAGAAATAAAAATATACAATTTGGAAAGGAGTAAGTAAAACTGTCATTATCTGCAGATGACATGATACTGTATATAGAGAACCCTAAAGACTTCACTAAAAAACTACCAGAACTGATCAATGAATTCAGTAAAGTAGCAGAATACAAAATAAATGTCTAGAAATCAGTTGCATTTTTATACACCAATAACAAACTATCAGAAAGGAAAACTAAAAAGCAACCTCATTTGCAATTGCATCAAAAATAAAAATACAATGGAATAAATTTAACCAAGGATGTAAAAGACCTATACTCGGAAAACTATGAGACACTGAAGAAGATACAAATAAGTAGAAGCATACACCATGTTCATGAACAGGAAGAATTAATATCAGTAAAATGTTCATACTACCTAAAACAATCTATAGATTCAACACAATTCCTATCAAGATACCAATGGTGTATTTCACAGAACCAGAACAAATATTCCAAAAGTTTATATGAAACAACAAAAGACCCCAAGTAGTCACAGCAATCTTGAGAAAGAAGAACAAAGTTGGAGGAATCACACTACCTGATATCAAACTATAAAAGGCCATAGAAATCAAAATAGCATAGTACTGGAATAAAAGCAGAGATAGAGATCAATGGACTAGACTAGAGAGCCCGGAAATAAACCCCACACCTTTACGGTCAATTAATATTTGACAAAGAACGTGAGAACATACAATGGGGTAAAGACAAACTATTCAATAAATGGTGTTTGGAAAACTCGACAAACACATGCCAAAAAATGAAACTAGACCATCTTCTTACATCATACCATAAAAATCCTAGAAGAAAACATAGGCTCAAAACCATAAAAGTCCTAGAAGAGAACACAGGCAGTAAAATCTCATACATTTCTGACAACAATATTTTTTTCTGATGTATCTCCTCTGGCAAGGAAAATAACAGAAAAGAAAAAAAAAAACAAACGGGACTACTCCAAACTAAAGTTTTTGCAAAGCAAAGGAAACCATAACAAAATGAATGGGAGAACATATTTGTCAATGACACCACTGATAACAGGGTTAATATCCAAAATTTATAAAGAACTTAAAGAACTCAATACAAAAAAACCCCCCACAATACAATTAAAAATGGGCAAAGGACCTGAATAGATACTTCTCCAAGGAGAACATACAGCTAGCCAATAGACATATGAAAAGATGCTCCACCTCACTAATCATCAGAGAAATTTAAGTTAAAACCACAATGAGATATCACCTCAAACCTGTTGGAACATCTGTCATCAAACAAACAAGTGGTGGAGAGGAGGTGGGGAAAAGGGAGCCCTAGTGCACTGTTGATGGGAATGCAGACTGGTGCAGTGATGGTAGGTAGAAAGCAGTATGGAGTTACCGCAGAAGTTAAAAAATGGAACAACCTTAGTACCAAATTATTCCAATTCTGGGAATTTGGCCAAAGAAGCCAAAAACATTAATTTGAAAGAATATTTGCAACCCTATGCTCATTGCAGTGGCCAAGATTTAGAAGCAGACCAAATACCCGTCAATAGATTTAAAAAACGCGGTGGTTCGTTTACACAACGAACTACTACTTAGCCATAAAAAGGAAATCTTACCTTTTGCAACAGCATGGATGGACCTAGACAGCATTATGCTAGTGAAATAAGCAACCCAGTCAAGAGAAGACAAGTACCATATGACTTCACTCATATATGAATCTAATGAACAAAATAAGCTAACAAACAAGATAGAGACAGACTCTTAGACACAGAGAAGAGAATGACAACTATCAGGGTGGGAGGGAATTGGGTGAAGAAGGTGAAGGGATTAAGTGTAAAAAAAAAAGAAAATCATGGACAGACAGCAGTATGGTGATTACCAGAAGGAAAAGGAGGTGGGGGGAGGCAAGAGAGGGTAGAAGCGGGGATAAATGGTGATGGAAGGAGACCTGACTTGGGGTGGTGAACACACAATACAATATAATACAGATGATGTATTGTAGAATTGTACACTTGAAACCTATGTAGTTTTATTAACAAATGTCACCCAATAAATTCAGTAAAAAAAATATTTTTTAATTAGTTTCTTCTTCTAAAATGCTATCACAACCAAATTAAAAATACAGTAAAAGCAAAAGAAAAGTCACTGCAACAATCTCCCTACCACAATGGGACCAAAAATCTTCCCATCTCAGTGACGAAGGCAAAAATATATTAAAACTAAAGAACCCAGAACTAGCTGATTATTTATGCAAAACATAATATGCAAAACATAATAACTCTGTAATTATCCCATTTTTTCAAAGTTGTAAAATGATATAAGCTGTTAAGAATATGAAGATGACCTGTGAGACTGGGAAATTAGTTGGTCCTAACAATCTAGTTTTTAGTAGTTCTTCAAAAGTTCTTCTATCTTAACCCTCCAACTAGTAAACATACCTCACAGATTCAGAGTTCTAGACAATGACAATGAACCAGATAACATAGCAGTAAAATTTTCAGTAACTACTATTCTAATGACTTTCAAAGTGGAAAAACAAGGTGTAAAAAGACATGAATAGGCTTCCTGGTGTCATGCATCTTCTTCTTTGGTGAGAAAGCACTCCATCTCTGTACAGTTTTCTTGAGTCCTGACTTCCCTGATACTCGTTTCTCCATAATATTCAGGCTGGCGGAAGTAAGAATCATCTTTCAGCCTGCTACAGTCCCTTATAAAAGGACATTTGAATATATAAACTATTTGGCTTCTTCTTTGTGCTTAGTATGGAGAGAGAAAAGAAAAGAGAAGGGAAGAGAAGAGACACTCTCTAGAAGTAAAGAGAACAGGGAAGACTAATAAAACAGGGGAATAGAGGCAGCTATATCCTAAAGTATACTCAAGTCAGCTCTGAAATGCACCCAAATGTGTGGCTCACTGCCTAAACCAACATATACATCTGGTAATAATAAACACTGATAAGTCACAAACGAAAAGGGCTTTCTTATATCAAAGACTCTACAAACTATTGGTAACATTAAAATTTACATAAAACACAATCAAACAATTTGTGTGAAATAGATTTTTTTAAATAGTATTGCAATTTAAGTTAATAAGAAATGAAAAACTGTTAGTATGTTAGTGCCTAGTCTTAAAAAGACTAAGAAGACAGTTCCTTTGATTTGACCAAGTTACAAATCTGTTTTCAGTAGAGAGAAAAAACATACTGCCTCTGTTTAATGCAAAGGACAAAAAAGATCATCACTGCAAATCATCATGTTTGGGTTCATGATGAAAACAGGAAACAGACAGGCTGCCCAGGTATAATTATGGTTGTAGTCTAATGTGCCTTCAGGTTCAGCCAAGAATTAAAACCCAGGGAAGAGGGTAAGCAGAATTTACTTGCCTCTACCTTGCAACAGAAGGCAACTTTTAATAATACTCCCAGCAACATGTTACATAACCAACAGTAAACAACAATCTGATTCAAACCTCATTAGTAACAACACTCTGCCACTCCCATTCACTGAAATTAATAGCTGACTTTGCCAGAGGGAAAAGAAATGCACCACATATCAATCTACCCATTTCTGTGGCGCCTACCACAGTGAACCAGACAAGGAGATAATACCACCAAACCTACACAGATTCTACAAAAATATTTTTTTCTTTTCTTTTCCAGTTCCCTACTCTCCTCTTTTTAACCAGTGCATCACACGGATGTACTTAAATTCTAAGAGGAAAGTCGGTTGAGAAGTTTCATCTAGCTTTTACTGCCTATTTCAGCTATGCTCTGAAAGAAATAAGAGGCATAAATGATGAATGGATTTTTGTAGCAAAGATCAACAAGTCTAGCTTGTGCCATAGGAGCAGCTGTGTGAGAGGGAAAGGCACAGAGGGAGCAGCAATGTAGAGAGGGAAGGAAAGAGGATGCTACAACCAGGCAAGGTCATAAAAATCAAAGTAAAAATCTAAACAAAAGATGTATGTTTATGAAGGTTCTATGTTAACGTCTCTCTTATGAGCTGTTCTGTATTCTTGTCATCTCCAGGTTAACCTTAGAGGAAAAAAGTTGGAACAGGAGTAAAACAAGTATACACACACACACATACATATAAAATTTGTTAAGATCTAAAAATAATTCCTTAATTTGAAACCCACTTATTTCATAACAATATTCGAAGCAATAAATGTGAAACTATCACAATGTGTCTAGGTATTGCTTACCCCACAAACAGACACTAGCACTGGTGTCTAGCAGAAATTTTAAACTACTGGGAATTTACTTCCACTACTGGGACTAAGGTTTTCAACCTTTCCGCTCTCAAATTAACATTAAAAAGTAATTCACTCTAGGCAATTGGGGTAGTCGTTTTCTGTTGTTTGCTTGCTTTTCTTTTTTTTTCAGAATTTTTCAACTAATTTTTTAGAACAGCAACGCAAGGACCCTGTCCTCTCGACTGCTACGAGGCCAAGCCACAACCTCCACCTATCCAGGCTCGGTCGCTAGGTAAGAACACTTTTGGAAGTGCTACGCAACAACAGGCAGGAGGGACAAACTCAGCCAGGCTGGAAAGCTCTTTCCATAGGAAGATAAGGTAAACAAGACACACTTAGCACCCCACCCATTTCAAGGCACAGGCGGCCAGGAGCGCCTTCCTTCCCCTCTCCGGACCTCCAGCTGCTCAGGAAACAATGCCTCTCCAATCGAGATAGCCATCTGGCCTGGGGTGTTCGGGCTTTCCTCACCTCCGCCGGCCTACAGCTCCCCTCTCCAATGCCATCAAACCCAGAATTGGGGCATTTTGTCAGGAAGTGAGCAAACGTCCAAATACCCGACTATCCTCGTCCCGGTTCTTTTTTTGCAACCAAAATCTGCGTTGGCTACCGAGCATGCTCCAACTTAAGACGGGCGCCACATGGGAGTTTTCAAAGCTTAGGCTCCAGACTCCACGTAGTAAGAGCAGCTGAAAGGGGGAGAGGAGAGGGGGAGTGGGATGCGGAGAGAAAGCGGAATATGAATCTTGAGCACTGATATGGAAGTAAAGCGCCCGGATAGGGGCTGAAGACAAACGCACTGCTTGGCATTCTCCGGGCAGCCGTGCGAAGTTTTACATGAAGTAGAAGAAATCTCTGCAGCGGTGAGAACTGGCATGGCAAGTGGCAGAAACCAGGTCTAACACCCAGCTAGGTGCAGTAGCAGGTCACAACTGCCCAGTGTAATTCCCACCGATAAGAATGGATCCTTATCTTTGAAACACAAAGCGACGGCGGCACGGATTCATCAAGCCGCTGGACAGCTTCGCAGTGCAGCTGACCAGGCTGCTCGCCCGAGCTCGGCAATCGTACCAAAGGTGTGTGCTGAGAGTGGTGCTTAGATGAGGAAAAACAAACCGAGCCTCTGCACAGAAGCCGGCTCGGGGACCACCTCCAACCCCCGCTCAGGGAGGGTCCGAACGCCCCCGGCCACAGTTCCGCGGTTACGGCGGCGCTGGGACCAGTACCAGCCACCGCCCCATCTCAGGACGCCCCCCCCCGACGCAGGCGAGGCCTCCGCGGCCACACGAGTTGCCCCATCCCGGCCCGCCCGGACCCCAGCAGGCCCGGACTCGGCCTGCCTCCCGCCCCGCAGGCCCGGGTGGTTTCCGCTCCGTCCGCGGCCGAACGCCCCCGCCTTGGCCGGAGTCCGGCCTCTAGGGCAGGAGGGCGACCCGCGTCCGGGCGGAGCCTGCAGCCCCTGCTCCCGCTGGCTCGCCGGCCCGCCCCAGGCCCCACACTCACTCTCTGGCCGGTTGGGCGCACTCCCGGGCGCCGTCGCTGCCCTTCCCCTCAGCGCAACTTTATTAGCAGCTTGGCGGCGAGACACGCGCAAGGCGCCCGCTCGCCCAGGACCCGGATGAGGGAGGGAAGGAGCCAAGGCTTTCACCCCCCGCCACGCCACGCCCCCTGCCCACTGCCCTCCCCCAGCACTGGGGTCGGCGCATGCGCAGAAGCCGCCGAGTGACCGCTGTGGGACAGTGAGCAGGGGCGCCTCGCCCCGGAGGTTGGAGACAGTTCCACGCTTGGCTCAGCTCCGGCAAACCCTGATTTCCGATCAGCCCGAGGCTTCTCGCCACAGTGACCAAGATCAGGAGTAGGAGTCGGCCAGCTCCCACCACGACAATAGCCACGAGTCGTCTCCACTAACCCAATCAACCCACTTTATAATAAAATAACTGTCCTAGACATGGACAGTTGGAGGTTTTCTCAGTGATATATGAAGTGTAAATAAAGACATCATCGAGTGCAACTTTGCTAGTTCTATTGACTTGTAATATCCATCTGGGGGAAGAGCGTCGTCTTTCTGTGAAAAAGTAGCTTCAAAACAACTTTCTGAGTATTCTTACAGCTTCTTACTAGATGCTGCCCTAAACCCCCGGTATGGAAATCTTGGGGCCTCGCCTATCCCCTGACCCTTGCAGGCATATGGAAATGTAGCGACTGCCTACCTTGGAATTCCCCAGAGCATTGGGAGACAGATCAACCCCAGTAGCTGAAGATACACGCCCCGCCCCCTGCACCTCCTGGGGCCTGGTGGGAGAGATTCTGTGGGGGGGGACACAGCACTTGGACTGATGGGGTCACATTCCATCTCCTGGGTGCAGGAGTCTGATTCTTCTTAGTAACTGGGACTCCAATTTCCCCAAACAGTCAGCATTTCCCAGTGTACCACACAGGGGATCCAATTCGGAAATATTAGTGAAGAAAAACTTTAAATAATCGTTTTTATTTTTAAAAGTTCAATACTGATTTTCCAATATTCCACTATAGGTTTCCTTTTTAAATAAATTAAATAAAATAAAAAAGTTATTTTTAATCCTCTCATACCTTAATCCAATCCATCATGAACTTTTATTATCTCTACCTTCAAAATATACAGTTATCCCCAGCCTGACCATTTGTCACAATGCTACTGCCACCTTCACTGTCTGAACCAGGATCATCTCGCCTGATGCAAGAAGTGGACAGCTGCTACTTTGCTCCAGGCTCCTTCAGCCATTGCAAAAGTCTGCATTAGGGTGGCCATCTCAAATGTGGACGGAGGCCTGGTAAGGCAGTGTAATGGGCCAGGGTAGGGAACCAGAGGGGGTGCCTGCTCTTATCAAAGGGGGCAGCTGCTTTTCCACTCCAGTCATCTGTCACCATAGGGAAATGCAGGAATAAGGACCCAGTATTGGCAGATCTTCTAATTTTTCAAAAACAGCTGGAAATCTAGATTTTAATGAAAATTTTTTGTTTTATATGTTTAGCAACTTCTTTCATTCTTTCTCTCTGTTACACTCTCATTCTTAGACATTCAGGAGGCCAACCCTATACAAGCCAAGCAAAACAAATCCATGGTCCGGATTTAGCCTGCTGGCCATCAGTTTGCAATCTCAGGTCTGCATCTTAAACCTTTACTAGATCATAAACTTTGTGAAAGTAAAGTCTGTGTACTTTAACTCTTTGTCACACTCACTGATTATTTGTTGTTAATTCAGAATTTTCCAGCCCTTGGAAGGCACATATTTCTGGAGCCTGCACGGGTTTTACAACTCCCAGAAGTACCTATAACTTGGTCTTGGAGGATGCTTTCTTTTTTTTTTTTTTCTCCTAGTACTGATGTTTACAGAATGCTTTGTTGAGTATTATAAGACATAACAAGTTAGCTTAAATGTTTTGTACACTAGAGCCACTTCTTACTTCAAACAGATAATAAAATCCTTCCCAAAACAAACTGCTTGCTGTCTTGCAGTCACTGCACATACAAGAGGCACAATTTGTGATTATAGGATTCCTTTTAACAATCACATTTATAATCTCAAAGCCAACAGTTTTGCTTCCTGAACTGTGTGTCCACAAACTGATCAAATCAACCAGAGACTCCAACCTCTCCACATTGCTATGTGGGCTCAGCTTAGGTCTTACATTGGAGAAGATAATAACCTGGAAGGGAGGAATGGAAACTTCAGCAGCATAACAGCTGCCCCCTAAAGGAGTGAGAAATTATCCAGACCTCACAGGGTATAGAGCATCAAAATAGACAAACCACTTTTTAATTTAGCATTCATGTGATAAACATCAGATAAAATAAATGCTCAGTTTTAATTTACCTGTAGAGAAACCAACCTATTTCTGGAAAACTTAAGCCTGTGCCTCTCAGCCAGGGCACCCATGCATATACTTGATGATGTTGGAAGACAAACTTGGTTGTTGCACCAAGGAGGATGGTACTAGTGGCATCTACTGAGTAGAGGACAGGGAAGCTGTTAACTCTCTACAATACACAGGACGGCCTCCTTCTACCAAGAATTGTCCAGCCCCAAATGTCAATGGTGCTGAAACTGAGAAACGCTGATTTAAGCCCAAAATAGTTTTTCTCTAACTGGGTTAATGTTTAGGGGGGAAACGGGCCTTTTCTTTCAATTTTTCCAGTAATTGCTTTAATTACTCATTTGGTGGACAGACCCAGCCTAAATGTTCAGTGCATGACCTACCCCGACCTTGAATTTTCCAGGTCCAAAAAGGAGGTAATTTTCAGGAAATATGAGGCATGAAGAACTGGAAGAATTAACTCAGTTTTTCCATATTTAAATTTTTTATTTTATAATATAGAGTAATTGAGGCAAATTGTTTTCAGTTTCAATATCTTTAATAAATATCTTGATTCCACCCTTCACTGAAGTTCAGAAGATTCTTCCTAAATGACCGGTCTACATCCAGTAGAACTGGAAGAAGGTGATCATGTTTGGAGAAGTCTCCCAGCACAGAAGAATCAAATGAAAGATCTCAAGGAGATTCATCCGGTAGCCACCTCAAAGAATTCTGACTTCCTCACACGGTCATGGCAAGTGGACATCCGAGCAAGAAATAGATCGAAGTTTGTGTGACTCCTCAAGACAGTGTCCTGCAAACAATAAGGCTCTATTTCCAAGTTCTGAAAATTCTATGTTCTTCAACTGCCAAACTATCTACCCCCAATCCTTAATATGGGAAACAGTGCAGGAGCCAGAGCTAAATTGGGAAACGTTGCGAGAAGAGTGGGCTCCCCAAGAAATGATGTGCAAAGACATAACCCATGATCCCATCAAGAGCGAAAAAAATCATGTTACAATTTTCAAAAGAACCTCATGTTAGTTCTTAACAGAAGAAGCCAAGGTCCTGGGCCAGCCAGGGGATACTCTAAAGTGATTTCATTCAGTATTTGAAAGGGTTTTTTTCCAGTGAAATTTGAGTGTTCTGATGTAAAATGTTCCCTTAATAATCCACAGACCCTTATTTTCACGACTCACAAGTTAAGAATCTGACTGGATTGAAAAGAGGAAAAGAATGATAACTGCCTCCACCGGAAGCACGGGAATCTCCTGGCCACAGAGCCCCCCGAAGCTTCAGGGATGGATGTCAGAGACTCCCTGAGCCCATGGAATGAATATGCACATTTCTATGTATATATCTATGTACGAATTTTCTGCAATAAAATCCATCGCTTTCATCAGAGTCTCAAAGGGTTTCCTGGCCTCCAAATATTTGCAGATGCTCAAAGCGGTGGTTACTTTACGTGTGGTGTAAATTTAATGTGTACACTTTAAGTTATCTTCTCTTTTTCAGAGCAACATAATTGGGAGAGTCCTCTCTGGGGAGAGCTGCTTGATGGAGAGGGTAGGAACCCCGCTTGCCTGTCTCCAGCCATCTGCTACATTAAAGAGGGCCTCCCATGGCTGGAATCCAAAACACAAAATTAAAAGGGTTGCTTGCACCCAGGGTCGTAAAACAAAGAGGCTTTCTAAAGCAGGGCTTGGAGTGAACACTTATTTCTTCCTGACTTAAGCAGCATCTGTTCTTCCTGATGGCAAACACTCTCCAAGTTAACTCAGCTGACCTCCACGGTTCTGCATTCTCAGTTTTCATCCTCAGAGACGCAGTCTCGGAAGAGCCAAACCACATGTGCTCTCCACCACAAATCCAGAGCAGCAGGTGAAAATTGGGGAGTGCTTTGGAATTGAGGAGGGGTGAAGGAGACAGAAATTGCATGTTCCCTAGGATGCCTTTTAACTGCATAAATCTTACTTATTAGAACTCTGAAGCCAGACTTCCTGGTCTGAACACAGACTGTCTCGCTACCTGTGTGAACCTGCACAAGCTTTTAACCAATCTGCGCCTCAGTCTCCTCAGCTGTGAAATGGGGATAATAATAGTACCGATTAAATAGAATTATTATGAGGATTAAATGAATATAGACTTGTAAGGTGCTCAGAACGGTGCCTGGAGCACAGTAAGTACCACACAAATGTTTGTTTTAAAAACATGTATTTTCATCGATATGCCAGTAACTTCTAAAATATTCTTCACAAACTTATTTGTTACATAAAATGCATATTCATTGTATCTGAGAGGAGACCCTCTTCTCTTCCTACTGTGAGAGGTGCTCTCATTCACTCCCAGGTCTCTGGTACAATCTATCACAGATAATCCCCAAACTTCTGTTTCCATTTTGGACTTGAACTTCAAGCCCTTTAACGACTCTCTTAATGTCTCTGCTGGATTGCAGATTTTGGATTTTGTCTGGTTTCATACTCTGTAATTCCTTTTTTTCTGCTTCCTTTATGGTACCATTGCCCTCCTATATTAACCACAATACCAGACATTCCACTGCAGAGGTGGGCACGTGACCCAGGACGGTTATCATAGTTCTCCATTAACCAGGCCACTGTGATTGGTTTATACATGGGCATATGAGCCAAGCAAAGTAACACATATCACCTCTTAGATGTATCTTTTCCTTAGACTGATGTATGGATGTTGGAAGACAGAAGTCTTTCTTTTCGTCATTGCTAAGGTAAGGGTGACTCCGAGTCTGCCAGGGACCATCTGCCACCATTTAGGGGGACTTTGCTTGGATATGAAGAGCTGATATACAGAGAAGCCCTTGATCCTGCTGTGCCTGAAGCGCTAACGATCCTCCTTCTACTTCCCAATTACACCAGCCTATGCATTCTGATTTTGTTTAAGCTGGTTTTGTTTCTATTCCTTATAAAGTCTGCACTTGGCAGTCTCACTGGATTTATCATCTCCAAATCTGAACTCCTGATAGTCGTCATTCTTCCTCTCCAACCGGGTCCTGTTCCAATCTTCACCATGTCAGTAAGTGGCAGTTCCATCATATGGTAGCTCATACCTGGCAGTCATCTGTGGTATATTGGATTATCGTCCTAAACCTTCTCTCCTGCCCTGCTGTGGAATTATACAGTTACACCCTTTGCCATGTGACTTTGCAGTATCTTTTCCTAGAAAAGGTGACATGTACTTCCTTGCCCCTTTGAAGCTGACTTTGGCCATGTTGACTTTAGCCAGTGGGCATGACATGAACATAGTCTTTAGCTGTGCTTGATGGTTGGCTTGGTCTATTGTACCTTTGCCATCTACCATTAGAAGAATGAACCCCAGGTAGCCATTGGTCCAGAGAAGATATAAATACACATACAGCAGAGCTGACCCGAACCCGCAGTCTGGAGCCTAGCTCAACGGACCTGCAGTCTGAAACTCAATTATCCAAGCTGATTCACAGACCCCTAAGTGGGAAGACATTAATGTTTGTTGTGGTTTATCACTGAGATTCTGGGGCTGGGTGTTATGTAGCAATAGCCAACTATAGCATTCTTCACTTGTCCCTGTCTCTCACTCTCATTTATTTATTCACATATTAACTCTCTCTTCCAATAATGTAACAAATATTTAGGTAATGCCTACTATGCATGAAGCATGTTTAGGGCACCAGAAAAAAAAGACACTGAACAAAACAGACCAAAACTCCCAGCTCTCATAGAGTATGCAGGCAATTTTTTAAAACAAGTAAAATTTAGTATGATGTATGGTAATAAGTACTTGATAGATAGAAAAAGAAAACTATGAATGGGGGGTGGGGGTGGGGGTGGGGGAGACAGCATGGATAAGAGGAAGAACCATGGCTGTTGTTGATAGCGTAGGCAAGGTTAAGTCGGTTGCCCTCCCATTTCCAACCCAGCAACATGTCTTATCAGTTCTACATTCAAACCATATTTTAAATCCACCCACTCTCTCCATATCTATTATCCACAGATAGTCAGGTCCAAGTCCTAGTCCAGGTCACTCACTCTCTTTGCTCACCTATACTATCTTCTCCTTCCACCCAGCCTTGCTCCAATCCTTTGATCACATGATAGCTATTACCTGTTAAAAATGTAAATAAGATTATGGTCACTTTCAAGGTCTTCCCATTTGGTAAAGTCAAACTCGCTACCGTGGCCCTGCTCTCAGTGACATGGTCCCTGCCATTGCCAACATTCTCACGTGTGCCTTGCCCACACAGACCTTTCTGTCCCGCACATGCCGCAAGTTCTTCCCCAACTCAGGGCTTCATACATGAGCTTCCCCTGCTTGCTCTTGCTCTCCACCTTGCTAACTTCTGAAATGCTTCGCCTACCACTTCTCACCCATCCCACTCCTTCTCATCGAGCTGGATCTCGGCTTAATTGTCACTCTCTTACAAAAGCCGTCCCTGGCCACCTCTGCTCCACTTGCCCCTCCACCCCATCTGGATTTGGTCCCCATTATACACTTCCAAAGCATCCAGCTTTCTCCCTGTTGGGATTCGTTTCTCACATGTCATGACTTGACCAAAGTCTGTATTCCCCGCTGAAATTAATTCCTCATCACAACTGAACCCTCAACACTTAGATCAGGGACTGAAGTGCTATAGGTCCTTAATAAAGAGTCATTCCATTTTCTGCTTCAATTTTGGTTTTATGTTTGCTTCTAGTAAAATCACTTTGTTTCCATTTAATTTTTTTAAATTGCCTAATCAAATGTTAATATGTAATAGGATGTCATTCTCTCTTCCTTTCATACAGAAACTCAGCCTTTAGATTTAACAGTCATTCATTCACTTGTTCGTTCAACTTAAAATATTTAGGTAGTGCCTACTGTGTGCCTGGCACTGTACCAAGTACTAGTAATACGAAAGGAATTGGTCCTTGCTCTGCCCGGGGGAAGCTCACAGTCTCCTGGAGGATGTTTGCTCATATTCTATCTTCAAGGTGCTTGACCACTTAAACATGGAAGAATTGGAGACTTGAGTATCAAAATCTGTCACTGCAAAACTATAAGCCCAGGTATTTACAGTGGAGGAGCCCCTTGTTTTGTAGAAAGCTCCCACATATAATAGACCATTCAGTCATGAAAATGTAAAACAAGGACCCTTTTTTGAAATGGAGTTTTTCATGCTGAAGGGTTAAACTGTTCAGTATAATCATTTGAAAGGTTGGTACAGGCAGGGCTGTATCCTTGACTACATTTCCTGAAATGTTTCATTGCTAACTATGGACATAAAAAAAAAAATAGCTTCATAGTCTTTACAAAAATATTGCATGTTCATTGAAAAAATCCAAACTATAGCGAAAAAGCAAAAAAGAATAAAAATTAAAATCACACAAACAGAAACAAGCAATAAGTTGATATAACATCTCACCAGACATCTATGAGTGTAATAGCTAATATTGATCAAACAGGCACTTCATGCTCAGTACAGAGCAATGTGCTTTATATATTTATTAAACACCATAGTAAACTTACAATGTAGTTATTATTGCCAACATTATTATCCTCCTTTTTCTAAATGAAGAGACTAAGGCACAAGCCACTAAGAAACTAGCTGTTGTGAATTTGCATGTTTCCACAACTTCCTTGGGCTTACAGCTCCCAGAAATGTTTCTAACTCTGCCTTGGATGGTGGGGTTTTTTTTGTTTGTTTGTTTGTTTGTTTTTGTTTTTGTTTTTTCTTGTTTGTTTTTAAGAATTGATGTTCTCAAAATGCTTTGCTGATCATGGAAAGACATAACAGAATTTGGTGGAAATATTCTGTACACTAGGCCCCATTCCTCACCCCGTGCACTCTGGGAAGTCTTACATTCTCTGCTTCCCACAAGCCAGTCCCTTCTACCTTCTCCCACCTCCCTCTATACTGCCCCTCTTTCCCCTGGCCTTCAACTGGTCTCTTTGCTGTCCCCACTGCTCCCAACTTGCCATCACATTCCCACAGCACGCCTTTGCTTTCACAGGAATCTCTGAAGGAAAGGTTCCCTCCTGCAGCCCATCCTATCTTTCCTTCCCAGGCCAACTTAAATTCCTCCTTCACAAGGCCTTCCTGATCTGCCAGGAGCTTTTCTTGATGCTTGGTATTAAGGAAGCTGCATAAGAAGGAAAAGAGATACTCAATGTAGGGGTGGTGAGATGTGAGGGATTTCACAGCCATTTTACAGATAAGGAAATGAAGGCTCAGGAAGTGAAGTCAATTCCTGAGCATATAAAGATCATTGGTAATAAAATTAGAATTCGAATCCAGATAAGTCTGACACCCAAGCTCCTGGGCTAACTACTACACACAATGCCTGCTCTCCTGTCTCACTCTCCCCAAAACACTCTAATCTTTGACACCCCAACAAAATGGTTCTGGTGAACCCTATGATAATAGCTAGGGAACCACAATACTCTGTGAAGTGAGTTGGAAAAAAAAACAATAGCTTACTAAGTTAGAGAGTA
Organism: Furipterus horrens; assembly: GCF_987537825.1. NCBI lineage: Eukaryota > Metazoa > Chordata > Mammalia > Chiroptera > Furipteridae > Furipterus > Furipterus horrens. The sequence goes on from NW_028327180.1 coordinate 77,295,479, forward strand.
AATGGATGCATAGATAAATAAATAAATGTGTCAATGGACACAACTGTGATTTTTAAACTGAATACGTGGTGTTTGGTGATGGTGAAGTCACACAGAGCAAGGAAGCCATAAAACTTTGTATTTATTCTAACAGTCAGGTAAGGGCCCTGAGCAGCTCAAAAGGCCCTGAGTGAATGGAGTTACTGTTCCAACATGTTTATCTTGAAGTGTAGTGAAACCTATTAATTCTATTTGTATAATGACTAATGCCTCTGTGGATGTATCATTTACAATATGGTGGCATTGCTAATGTGCCACATTAAAGGTGATTTGAACCGATGAATCAAATCAGTTAAGCTCCTCTAAGTCAACTCTGACTGCCCAAGTCATGCGGTGTCATGTTCCCATTGTAGAGAGGAGCTGCACTAAGCAGCTAAGCAGTGCCGGGCTGTTGATCTCATCTATGTTGCTTCCGCAAACCCGTTTTTGTAAGAGTGCTATCACACCCTGTATAGAAAACCAGAGTTCAGATATTTTAAAAACAAGGGAAGAAGTCCACAAAGTTTCCTGCCCTGAATGCATCACAGATGGGACAGTTGGAGCCCATTGCCAGGTCATTCTGTCCCAAATGAGACATCTAACCTTCAATGCAGTTCTGGTGTGATGTAACCGGGGTCTGAGCAAAAACTATCTGGGAACTGCTTCTGGTGTTCAGGAAAGAAACCTACTTCTCACATAGGTTACATATTTATTTCATTTGCTTATGATCGCCAGATGAGTTTCTAGTATATGCACTATAATGGTAAGGAAATGGCTCCATGCATTCCTCTATTTGTTGTATGAAAAATAAGGTTATTCAGAGATCAAGCTATCAGTGGAAAAGAACACCCACTTCTCTCCTTGAAAGCCCTCCTTTTCTCTTCCTGCAGTCAGTCCCTGGTTCCTATCCCTGGTTTCATGATTGAAACCTCCTTCTGATTCATTTATTCACTCAGAAAACATTTATGGAGTGCTTGCTACATGCCAGGCTTTGGGCTAGACACTGAGAATGCTTAGACTGAAAACACAGGCAGGGCGCCTGCTCGCAGGGGATGCAGTGGAGCTGGGAAGACAGTCACAGGTGGCTCCGTCTCTAGTCGGCCTAAATAAGATGATCCCCAAACATCCCCTTGACTCTTTTGATCAGCATTGGCTGAGCTAAACTTTTTAAACTGCACATTTCCTCCCTCCCTCTACTCATCTCACCATCACATGCCTGCAATTCATTTTTGAGGTCTCTAACCACCCTTAGGGAAATAGATATACTCATGCCCTGCTTGATTTTGTTTTTGCAACATTGACAGAACCACAAACAAATAGGAGTACCTAGAGGCACCCACATTGCATGGACTCCTGGAGGATTTAACACTCCGGGTGCCAGTGATCACACTGATGCACAAACAAGCCAGGCCTTCACCCAGCTGCGATTGTTCCCTGTAAGGACCACAGCAGTTCTGGAACTACTAGGATACCGTGAACAATTTCATCGGCAGCTAATGCCCCACCACTACGCGAGTAGGTCAGGGTAACAGGCACTAGACACAGTTTTGTTTTGCTGAGTAGTTTCTAGCTGCCACTTTTAGAGACTCTTAGCAGTCTTAAGGAGAAACCAAAGAGGTCCTTTTTATTTTCCCACACAGCACTCAATAAGGACAAACACACTGAGAAAAACTCATGCCTCATCCTCACACTCGGATTGTTTCTACTCCTTAAAATTGAAAGGAAGGGATGCACACAGTGGCCAGTGGTCAAGGAGGCATATTACGAGGCCATCTGGCAATCAGGGTGGCCATGAAGTCACTCTGGTCCCAAGGCTACTAGAATAATAGCTCAGGGTGTGACTGGGGATTCAGCCAGCATTAAAGTGACCTTCCTTCCTTCTGTGCTTTTTCCAGAATTCCTAGTAGACAGACTTCCCAAGAGAAACTCCCAAACTTGCCGCCACCCAGAATGAATTCTGTTGGGTAGAATTTCATGCCAAGTCTCCTCAAAAAGGATCGGCTTCTCTCACACCCAGCTCATTTGCAACTTGGCAGGGGCACCACTCCTCAGCCAGGAGACTGTGGACAGAGCTTCTACTCAAACCACATGGTAGAAGTCAAAGCCACATTGGAGGACTGAAGTAACTCAGGTGGCCTTCCTGACAAGGATGCTATGGGGGTGGCAGACACCTGAGCTTCCAGACTCCACTTCTGCCAGCCCAGCACATAAGGCAAGGGCTGGGAAATCTGCTTGGTACAGACAGCTTCCCCCACATGAGGCAGTCATTGACTTATTCATTCATGAGAGCATTCATCATACTTTTACTGATAGCCTGCAATGTGACAGGCTTTGTAGCAGTTGCCAGACACAGTGGTGAGCAAATGCAGACCCAGATCCTGCCCACACAAATTGTTAGCCTAGTAGGAGAGACAGGTATTAATCAAATAGCCACGTGGTATAAAAAGAAACAGGAACCAATTCAGTGCACAGAACTGGGGGGCAGGAGGACTGCTCTGACAAAGAGGTGCTTGAGCACAGATCTGGGGGATGAACAGGAGTTAACTGAGGGTGAAGTCTGGGTGGAGGAAGATTTCTAGCTAGAGGAAGGAGTGGTGTGTGTGAAGACCCCAGGGACAGGAAGGCATGGTGGTGACAAAGAGAAATTGAGGGGAGACCAATGTTGGATGGAGAATGCAAGTGGGCGTGGCCTGGAGGGGTGGACAGGACAGCCAGGGCTTTGTGGGCCAGGGCTGGGGCTTCGAACTTACCCTAACTGGGCATCACAGGTTAGAGCTGGGCCTCCTGCCCCTGGCTTCCCAGTGAGGAGCAAGGCTGGTGGCATCAGAGGTGCACAGGTATGGTGGGGAAGGAGATCGGAAGATGGGGTTACATACTCAAAGGACAAGCTCTCCACCAGCATCTCAGGAGCATGTCATTGTCTCACCAGTGGCTTCTACCCAACACCAGCCTAGGTCCACTCAGCCACCCCAGACCCACCCCTGTGGCACTCCCAAGGCCCACATCACTTTCTTGTTTTGCTGTGACCCTGTAACTGTAGGGACTAGGGTCCCACCCACATGCAGAGCAACTGATGGGAAGGGCAGGGGTGAGATGAAATGTTAGAGGAGCTGGGAGGGTGTGTTTGGGGAAAACAGGTCCCAGAAAGACGTACTTTTACCCCTCTGGTTGTTAAATGTCACTTCCTTCTGGAGTAGGGAGCAGGGGACTCTTCCATAACTGCTAGATGACTAGACACCCCGGAGCACCTGTGGGAAGAGCTATGGCACTTGGACTTACTTCTGTGACATAGAAAAGGGATAAGGACATGTCTATCCAATTCTTTGCTGTGCTGCCTGGTACATCATGGTGCACGGTAGACCCATAGTAAATGTTTGTTCATTGAATTCAAATATAAAAACATACAAAAGGCAATTTTATTTTTCTCTTGTTACCTTGAGGGGAAAATCTAGGAGGAACACTCCACATTAACAGGGAAAACAATCCCATTTTTCCTCTGAGTTGGGGCAGGTATTATGTGCTAAATGGGTAGAGAGGACTTGGACTAAACTGGGGCCCCTGCAGACTTTGCTCCCATCTCTTAAAAGACACTGACTTTTTTGTTTCTTTGAATTGTGGAGACTTCATTATTTTGACCAGGTCAGTGTTCCAGCAAGGTTGGCACCCAGACAAATTTTCACTGTAGAGGTGGACCTCCAAGCCCTTCGGTGTGTGTGTGTGTATGTGTTTGTGTATGTGTGTGTGTTAAAGGGGATGTCCCTGGGTCTGTATGGCTGGTCAGGGGTTAGCAGATTGGGTCATGACCACAGAGTGAATTCTGTAAACATTTCCCTTATGAAAGCACTGGAAATAGCACTTCGCTCGCCTCTGGACCTAGAGGACAATTTTTGCCTGGGATTCCCAACAGTAGAGAGGAAGGACCCCTATTTAATGGGGTTGCCCCCCAAAAAGGAAAGAAGGTTCTCATTCACTAGCTCATTCTCAGCAGCCAAGACCCGGGAACGGGACCCAGGACGAGGCCAGGTTCCCCTTGTCCTTCCTGCCTGCTGACTAACTTCCAGCTCACCTGGAAGCCCTGAGTCTCTCCTGGCACTTTGTGGGGCAGGGCCCTAGTGCAGTGGGCAGGACCCTAGTGCAGTAGGCAGAGCTTTGTGCATTTCTGCACATGGAAATTTTTCTGGCAAGGGCACCCTTGATCTCCAAGAAACCCAGGTGTGCATGGCCTCATTCCTGTCTGATCGTCTCAGTACCCCCACAAGGAGAGTTTTCACACAGTGGGTCCCTGATCCATGGAGGAAGGTGACAGACTAGGGAACTTCCTGTATAGTTGGAAGATGGCTCTCCATGGGCAATATGTGCTTCCTTTGAGGCAGAACTCACAGGAGAAGGCTTCCTACTGGGTCAGGCCTTGTGCCACTCCCCAGGCCAAACAGCTCCAAGATTCCCATTCCAAGATGCCCACTGCACCCCTCCTGGCCCCCAGGCAGCACTTCGTGTTGTGACTCTGATGGGGGCTTGGCCACGGAGGAAGATGAGCAGAGAAAGGCAGCAGGGCCTGGGGAGGCGTGAGCACCCAGGAGCTTCAAGAGGGTTTTTACTCTTCTCCTCCCATGACTTCCAGCCTCCAACCTTGGGGAGTCAGGTCAGAGGGTCCTTTGAGTCTGATCTGGGACAAAGAAAATCAAATCAGAGAGAGAACAGTGGGACGAGACAAGAGACCTGGGGTCCATGAAATGAGTTTGACGAGGACCCCACGTGGCTGAGAGGAGGCCGGAGGTTAGGTGGGGGCGACATCAGGAAGGGGGTGTTCCGAGTAAACCAGAGGGAAAGGGTCTGAGAGACGGAGCCCATGGGCAATGGGCTGTCTTTCCTGAGGAAGGAAGAAGGCCCAGGAGCCGGACAACGAGTGCACGGTATTGGACCAGACAGTCTGGCATTTTAGGTTCCTGTCCAGTAAAAAAGAACAAAGATTAAAACGAGACAGTCAAGTGTATACTTTTATCATGTTCATTTCAGATCCTCTTCATCTTAATTTCTCATTGTTTCTTAATTAACAGGCCCTTGAGTCCATTCAACCCTGAGTTTCTCTCAGTAAAGGACTGAATAGTTAGTAAAGAGAGAGATCCAATCCTGTGAGAAACGCTTTAGTCTTGACAAGTTCACCCTACATCTGTTTCCAGGTGAGCTATTCAGAAGCTGTATGTGTGTGTGTGTGAGTGAGTGTGTGTGTGTGTGTGTGTGTGCAGGGGGGGTGGCTGGAGTAGTCATGTGTATCTCTGTGAAAATCAGTTCTTTCGTCTTCCTCTCTGCCACCCCCCCCCATTTCTGTCCACTTCTCTCCATCTTCCCTGCTGTGCCCCTAGCCCATGGGACCATTCTCTCTTCTCTGGAGGGTCTGCAAAGAGGTTCACTCCCATTCACCTTGCAGATCTCAGCATTGCTTCCTTAAGAAAGTTCCATTCGTGACCCCCAAGTCTGAAGCAATTCCTTTGTTCTAGGTCCCCTGGCACCTGTTTTATCATTCAGAGCACCTCTGTCCATTTGTCCTTCTGTACTCAGCACCGTCACTGTGATTAAAGGGCGCCTCCTTCATCAGACCACAAGCTCCACAAAGTCAGAAAAGCCTGTGGGTGTTCACCAGCGTATCCCTGCATGCTAGCACTGGGCTTGGTGCACAGTAGGTGCCCCCTTTCCCTGTAACTCACACCCGCTATTGACAGGGGAGTAAATGCTCTGGGAATTCACAGAAGGTCTAATTCTTTTCTCCTGTTTAACTATTCTAGGGTAGTTCATATGACCCACCCCTCCCCACCATGAATCTTCTCTATGTCAAAAGCCTTAGGTGAGAGTTCTAGCTTTTTTTCTCAGAAGTAACATTAAAATGGTGTAAGCTCTCAGAAGAGGCAGAATTAAGGGGACTGAAGATTTCCCATCCCACACCACCTTTCTGATAAGTCCAGCTCCTTTATTGAAGCAACAGAGGCGTGTGCTCTCTTCCTCAAACCCAGGAAGCTGATGCTAGAGCTGTTGATGATGCCTTGCTGGGAGGAGGCCCCCTGAGTAGTGAGAATCAGCAGATCATGAGAAGCTACAGGCAGAGCCTGCTCAGCCATCTGGTTCCCAGAAGTGATGGTCTCCAGTGTGCAATCAGATATTTCTTGTCCAGCTCGCCTGGAACCAAAACTTGAAGAAATACAGGGCCATGAGGGGAAACCCAAAAGCTTTCCTGGGGCCTCTGGCAGGAAGGGAAGAAGAGACCTGCTGTGCAGGGTACCAGCCCGTGAGATGCACCAGGGCCTATGGGAGCCCTTCCTTTCCCATCTGGCCCAGATCCACACCTATTCCCAAGGGGAAGCTGACTCTGACCACAGCATCTCTGGGCCCCCAGCTCCATGGGAGGAAAAAGAAGAGGTTGTCTCTCTCTCCAGGCATCTAGAGCAACTGCTCCTCTGCTTTGAAGCTCAGAGTTCTGCTACCAGGGAGCAGCTGGGAACACGCCAGTCAATAGGCGTCTGCTGCTCTCATGGGGAGCAGACCCTTGTGCTTCCCATGCTCTACGCTCTGGCAAAGCTTGACCACTGCCAACCAAAGACTCTACCAAAGAGCCCAAATTAAACCACCTCCCTGGATTCTCGTAACTGCACTCCAACCTAACCAAATGCCCTGAAGGCCCAGCACATAGCTTCAACCCCCTCGATTTATTTACACTCAGGTTTGTTTATGTACATTTCCTTAATCATCTTTACTAGGTTTTTAAAATTTAACATTAATATATCTTTATCATGAAGAAGTTGAGCATTACAGAAATAAACTCTGTAGAAAGTGCGAGTCTCTTGTATTCTCCCCCCTTGCCCATCAAAGTAACGATTGTTAATAGTTCTATGTCTATTCACCCAGATCTTGTTTCTAAGCATATGCTAATAAAAAGGATTCCACTACATTTAATATTTTGCAATCTACCTTTCCTACTTAATATATATTTGAAACCTTTCCATGGCACTATGATCTATATATTAAACCATGTCAGTATTTTAAACAGCTTCTCTAAATACATTTTGCATTCTGTCATGTTGTTTCTCTTCTGCAATTACAAACCTGTTGCAGTGAGCATCCTTGCATCTCTGTGCATTTTGATGGGCACATGTGTTGTTTCCGATCTTTCTCTATTACTGATGTGCTGCGCTAAATAGGCTGGTGCCTCTGTGCATGTGCATGCGTGCTTCTGTGGGACAGATTTCTCGAAGTAAAAGCCTGGGTTAAAGGGTAGGTGCATCTCTAGTTTTGAAACATACTGCCAAATTGCGTTCTCAAAGGTTGTGCCAATTTCACTCCTACTGGCAGTGTATGAATCACTCGGTTGTGCTTTAATGTTGTCCTTGGCTTTATGGAAGGACGTGCTAAGACACAGCACACGGACTCTGTTCCCACACTTGCCGTGGGATTTATGCTCAGCACAGTATGGGCGATATCACTCAGCACCTGCCCTCAAGTCCCACTTGAGGCTGCAAGTGAACAATGAGATGGTCCAAGGATACTTCTGAGATGAGCTTTATGAGAACTCCTGAGAAACAGACAGAGGTGGGCAGAGAGACAGCTGGTGAGACCCTGTGTCCTCTCTCTTATCCAAAGAGCGTATCATTTTCTTTGTGGCTGTTTTGTATCCCCCTCTATAACACACACAAACACACACACACACACACACACACACACACACACACACACACACACACACACCACCTTTTCCAGCTTCCTGTGCCCTGGGCTCCATCAGTTGTCCAGATAAATGGCCCCAGGTTCACTGAAGATTCCATTACATCCCTGCCAGGCCCTGCAGGTGGACAAGCAGCAAGTGAGTTCACAGTCTGGGGTGATTGGTTAGATCTCATCTGCGCTGTGTATCATTTTGTCTTTCAAATCCTCCAAATCCTCCACTGCTCTGTCTACTCAGCCCACCCTTCTTTGTGTGATGCAGGACTACTGTGGGAAGATTGAGCATTTGATCCACGGACCAGAAATTATTAGAAAAAGAAGCAGAGTAGAAGCTCACTCTGGGCCTCTAGGAACAAGCTTGTATTACTCACCACAGGCGAGAGAGCCCTGAATATAACACATCACAGATAACAGTTAACAGTTACTCAGTACTCACCATATACCAGCTGCCATTCCAAATATATTTTATATATATAATTTTACTTAATTCTATCATCAGTCTTATGAGATATGAATTATTACTTTAACCCAAGTTAACCAGTCAGTCTGATCCCTCAGCTCACTCCACTGAGCCCTCCTATTTGCACAATATGTCTCTTATTTTACATAGCATTCCAAATATATTATCTCATTGGCTTTTCAAACAAAACAATGCTGGGAGGCTGGGAGGACAGGTATTAATGTACTTATTTGACAGGTGGTGAAACTGAGGCCTGGAGATGTGCCTTGTCTCAAGCCCCATGCCCACAGGAATGGTGGGGCTGGAACCTGAAGTCAGTCCCTTGACTTAGGGTTTTTTCACATGGCCCCCAGGTGGGTGTCTATGCTTAGGTCTCCAATATTTCCTCAAAGCACAAGGCTTGAAGCACTGGGCCCTGAGCCATCACAGGTGGCTCCCAGCCAGGTGACAGGATGTGTAGACAAGCTTGGTCCCTCCCTGAGGCCTGTTCCTCCTCAGGCAATTATTTTTCAGAAGCCATTGACATCTTGGTTGGCTAGAAAGCCTGGCTCTCCCCCACTTCCCAGGAACTGAGCTGCTCATTGGTCCATGGTTTTATGAGTGTCAGCTGCTTTTCCTCATTACCACTTTCAGTTAACTCATTGTTTTGAGCCCAGGCTAACAGGCCCCCTTGGGAGTCATTTACATTAACGTGGGGCCCTGGTTTCTTTCTTTCTTTTTTTTTTTAGAAGAAAAATTCAGGTTTTGTGAGGGGAACAATTAGAAACATCAGGGATAGAGCCCCTGGTTGTGGGCCCAGGACAGCAGGGGCACATATTTCCCACAGTGACTGCCAGGATGAGGTGTCCTGGCTACCTAGGCACATGAAACACTCCTTCAAGGCCCAGATCCATGTTTCTTCTTGGAGGCAGCTGAGGCCGCAGAACAAAGATGCAGGTGGGAGAGGAAGCCACGAACTACGGGACTTGCTGAAGGCAGCACCTCCTGCGCTATGGGGACCCACCCACTCCCTAAGGAATGGGTTTCTAGTCTTCCATTACAGAAGGCAGGTAATTGGAAGAAAACTGAAGCTTATTAAACATCTGCTGCATGCCTGGTGTGATAAACTCATTTACATAATCCCCATGGCAATGACATCAAATAAGAACTATTATCCCCAACTTATAGGTAAGGAAACTGAGGCACAGCGAGTGGCAGTGGCTTGACCAAAGTCACACACCTAGGAATGGTGGAGTGGGGATATATACCAGTAAACATAGACATGTGCGGGGAAGGCAGGAGATGGGGAAGATGGAGGCACAGGACTTTGTGTCATTGATATTCTAAGTTGTGAATTTAATAATCTGTCTTTGATCAAGGCCACCTAATGCTCCATTGGATCTGAATTTGGTGATAAGACCAAATGAAACCAAGGACTGAACTACTACCCAACCCCCCCACCCCACCCTCTCCAACAGCCACCAGCGCTAGGCTTCCTGAACAGGACATATAAATCCCCGGCACGTTTGCAGCGGTGTGCAGGATGCCTTTTGTTTCTCCTCCAGAGGGTGTTCATGTGCATGAGCCAAAGGAGATGGAGCGTGAAGAAGCTGAAAGATCTAAAGGAGAGGAAAGGCCGGAAGTTTACAGGGAAGATGGCTAATCCTTGCCAATGGGGTGAAAAAGTCAGACATCTGGTTGCTGGTTGTGCTTCCTGCTGAAATTCAGGGCAAAAGGTCTCCTACAAGTTTGGGTCTGGGCGGGAGGAGAAGAAAGGGAGTCGGAGGGTAAATGTGAGACAGAAATCCTGCAGCGGGGGGAGGGAGAACAACCGTCCCTACATATTCTTTCTGCTCAAATCTTCCTCCAAGAGTGGGAAGGAGATTTGGCACAACACTAAAAGCAATCCAGCTTCCGGGGAGTGAGCAGGATCTCAGAGGCCCTTACAGGCTTGCCCTTGGCCCAGCTCCATGTTTTCAGGAGGAGCCGCAGGGCTGAGATCCAAAGTGCTGCCAGATACTAGAAGCTGGGAGTGAACTTGGAATTCATCGTTAACAGTGCAAATTAGTGAGCAGGAACATAAATAGATACCTGGATGCTTTGCATATGCCCCTGGCTGGAATAAAGCCTTGCATTTTACCAGCAATTGTGCTTTGTACTTTTACAAAGGACAATGTCCTGCATCTGACTCCCATCATCTTATCTCAGTGAGGGATGAGTGAGTCAGGCCTGGGATATCAATTCTCATTTCACAGAAGAAGAAACAAGCTCAGCAAAGAGAAGTACATCTGACCCTAGAACAATGCAGGTTTGAACTGCATGGGTTCACTTATATGTAGACTTTTTTTTTCAATAAATATATAGTTGGTCTTCCTCTTTATCCCCTGAATTTACACCGGCAGATTCAAAAAACACATTTCAAGGGACACCTGTAATTCAGCCCACATCACACAGTCTCATGAGTGATGAGGCCTCCAGGCCCAGACTTGTTCCTCCAACACCTATGTCATCAGGAACTATGTGGATGTCAGGGCAGCCTTGCGCTGAGAAATCACCTGGAGACCACTGTGGGATTAGCAGTGGGTTTATTGAGGGAAAATGGGGGGAAGGGGAGAAGGGGAGAGGCAGTGCCCAGACCAACGGACCAACTCAAGGGCCCCTAGGAGCAAGGGGAATGGGGACTCCCAGTCCTCCTCGTGGGCCCGTAGGAGTCCCACCTACACTTCTGCAGGCACCTTTTTTATACTTGTCAACCACACATTTTGGTGAAGGTGAGTTTGCTTATCAACATATTCAGTGGATCATTTACATCTGATTGCTGGGGTGGGGGCACACACACAGCAGGTTAGTTAACATATCGGGCTAGGTTCATTACCATTTCCCCTGGGAATGGTTTCAGTCTATCAACATATCTTTTGGGAACTGCTAAGTCTATCAGCATATCTTTGGGAACGGCTAAGTCCAGGGCCAGGTTGATTAGTATATACCAAAAGTCCAGGTGTGCATTCTAGCTGCCTCCATGTTCTGACAGCGGACACCTGTAGCTTTCTGTCCAAGGTACTGTTTCTGGGACACACAGTATAGAACTAGATCTTTGTAACAGAAGCATTTGGTAGTGATTGCTGCTCCAATGCCTATTTGTGTCACAACCAACCAACACAACTTTAAATTCAGTTCTCCTTGAAATAAACTTTGATCACTAGCTCTTAATGTGTGTTAACAATTGTTGAATTAATACTGCACAATCAGCCCTGGCTGGTGTGGCTTGTTTGGAGCATCATCCTATAGACTGAAGGGTCGCAGGTTCAATTCCCAGTCAGGGCACAAGCCTACATTTTGGGTTCAATCCCTGCTCAGGGTGCATACGGGAGGTAGCCGACTGATGTTTCTCTCCCTCCCCCTCCCTCCTATCCCCCCTCTCTAAAAAAAAGAATACTGCACAATTATTTCAATTTTTTGTATGTTAGAACAATATCAGGGGAAGAACAATATCAAAATACCAGATCAGAGGACATAGTTTTTATATCATTTGAACTTTCAGATGGAATGATGAGTTGGTCTTCCTTCCATTCATCATTCCACACATACTTTTTGAGTACTGTGCCTGGTGCGGAGGGTACAGCCATGCGCCAAACAGGCATGAACTGTGAGTTCAGAACAAAACACAAATTAACACATTTGAAAAATACAATGATGTCTCTTCATGAGTGTCTAGACGAAAAGGAAAGTGCAATGGACAGAAAAATTAATAGAGGGACTTGTATTCAAGATGGGTAAGGAGGCCAGGAGGGGGCACAAAGGGAGGAAAACAGTAAATGCCCTGCGACTGGCAAGGGTGTGATGAGCCTAGAAACGCAAGAGGAAAACCTGTGTGGCCTGAGTTCCTGGAGACTCATCTGAGAAGCATGGAGAGTGATACCAAGCACTGAGACAATGATCGGCTTCCAGGGCAGGACAATGGAAATCCCAACCCAAGATACACAGTGTGCCTGTATCCTGTTCCGAGCTTTGCTTCATGGCAATGCCTCCCGGATCTTCCTCGGTAGTGGTTGGAGCACTTCGCTTTAGGTTTCTCCTGCAATGAAAGTATTCCACAGTCGGCACACAAACACCTGGGAGGTGGTCCGCAAAAGGCAACTGCAGAGTGTAGATTCCGGTGCCCACGTCACCCTCCAATTCATTGTTCAGGAGTATCCCAGGGCCAATGGTAGGGGTCCAGCTAAGTAATTTATATAGAAGGCTGGCCTTTGTAGGTAGGAAAAACTTTCTTTTCTCATGTCACTCCCTGCCACCATATTTGGGAGACATTTTGAGAACTTAGAGGACAGATTGAGGTTAAGTATAGACAAGTGTTTTCTCAGCTATAAAGCAAGACTTTTCAGTCCTAAGTGTCCAGGTGCCCCTCTCTCCTTTGAGGCCCCACTCCTTTGAGAATCGCAGCGTCTGGGGTAGTTGGTATTACAAATGTATGGGTGTTTTTAAAGAATTATATTTTATAGTATACCATGTTTTGTAGTTTACCAATTCCTTTGATGAAGTTTATTTGAAGGCCTGACAATACTGAGAGACAGGGTGATAAGGTGGAACATGACAGACTGCCTAGCTGAGAGTGCTGCCAGATACCAACTGCTGAATGAATTTTGTCTATTACCTCTTCTCCCACTTCTAGAATGTTGACCCAAGGATACCTGTTCGTTTCATCCATCGCCATGTGCACCACACCTAGAAATATGCCTGGCCCTTAGGAAGCAATCACTAACCATGAGTTTGATGAATTCATTAATGAATCTTATTTAATAGATGGGGCAACTGAGACTTAGCAAGGGGCAGTGATGTTCCGGGTCCAGACAGGTACTGGTTAGTAGAGCCAGAACTAGAAATCAGATCTTGGGATTTCTCAACAAGGACTCTTTCTGGAATATCTCCCATCTTTCTATGGCATAATCATAAGTTCAGAAATATATGAAGTATGTTATGTGTCTGAAATATCTGAATGGCTATCCTAACAGCCTATTCTTAGAATCAACTTGATTTTTTGTTTTTTAAACAAAGAGGATTAGAAACTTCACTGTGCGGAGGAGCAGGAGGGAAAAGCCATGGGCAGACATCAAGAGAGAGACAGAAAGACTGAGAAGTAGGCCTGCAGCTCCGAAGGGCTGGCTGGCTGGGGACGATTACTATTAGGGCAAAGCATGCCATACCCTGCCATAGGTCCAGACAAGAGCATTTCTGCATCACAGAATATGATGGAACTTTCCAGAAAGTTCCAAGTCAGGTAGGATATGCCACAAACTGGAGGATAGGAGAGACTGGGCAGATGTTTAGTTTCAACTTTGTAGACTCCTGCACTGTTTCTGTTTGTACAATGAGGTATATTCAGCATAACAGAAGCCAAAGTACTCACTATATTTAATATGCTCTATTTAACAAGCCTGGAAAATACGCACTTCGGTTGAGTGTGTTTTCATAAAAATATTTAAGGTTTAAAGAAAAATAATTAAGATAAGAAAGGAAAGGGCCATTCACTGGTTGGTCAAGTTGCTGCTATGAAATAATAATGCTTACCATATACTGAAGGCCAATGACATGCCAGGCCCTGAGCTAAGCACTTACGTAGCTCACATACACCTCACTATAGCCCTATGAAGCAGTCCCTTTTCCTGTCCTGATTTTTGGTGCGGAGGAGCTGGGCTCATAGGGTTAAGACACTCTCAGGCAGACCCCCAGGAAAGCTGCAGAGCTGGGCCTCAAACTCAGACCTTTCTAGCATCAAAGCTCAAGTTCTTAAACAAGTGTCCTGAACTACTTTGTGTTTTGTGGGAATACTATGTGAAGGGGGTTGGGGCAGATGAGAGGTTCAGGGGCATGCCTCCCTCCTAGAAAGCAGCATGCCTGCCTTTGACAATTCCTTCTCAGTTCCCTGCTGCTTACAGATGTTAATTAGAAAACCTCCTCTAATTTCCAGCTGCCCACTCCCCTCTCCCGGGACCTTGAAGCCCCTATTCATGGCTCCCTCCTTGTGAACAAAAGGGTGCTAACCCCATCTTCACTCCACTTGATTCTAATGCGTCCTTCCCAGTGTTGCTTATCTCCCGATCTCCTTGGCATTTACAAAGCAGCTATGAAGGTGGCAAGCGATTTCCCTTGGAATCCAAGAAAGAATTTGGACCCTTGAGTCATGAATTCCTCAGTGACCCCAGCTTTGCTTTGTATTTTTATGGTGGGATGTGACATTCTTGAAACCTGGAGATGATTGTTATGGGGAGAAGTTTTGCTCACTGAGACAAATTTAAAAAATAAAGGTGAACTCTGAGTACCTTCTAATTAAGCCACTTGCTTTATATCTTTGAGAAGCAGCCTTGATCAGTGGGTGTAGCCTCAGAAGAAAGTGTTACAGTGCTGCCTGAGGCTCAGAAAAGGAAAGACCCAGTCCCTTCTGAAGAAAAGGAACTTTGCTTCTGTTTGATCCATCTGGACAGAAAAGGCTTAGAAAGGGTGCCTGGCACTCCCACACCATGAGCAGTAGCCTCGTGCCAATGGAGGCAGGATCAGCCCATCACCCCCATCACCTAGCTCAGGGAATGTCATTGTTTCCTCCCCTGTGAAACAATCACAATTAGAGACTGTATCATAAGGTTATTGGGGGCATTAAATGAGATGAAACATGTAAAAGCACAAAGTACATTCTTAATATAAACTTTAACTATAATTACAGTCACATTGAGGTACCAAATATTGAATAAATAAATCACTCAAATTGTTACAATATGGTTGAGATAAATGTCACAAAGTATAAGGTGCAATAAAAAATTATAATAGCAGAATATGATATAGCCTGGGTGGTCAGAGAGAACTCATTGGAAGAAGTGAAGGTAAGACCAAGACCCAAAAGACAAGATGAATCCTTCAGATGGGAGACCAGTACTATTCAAATTGTGCTTTGCAAAAACCAATTATGTCAGAATCCCCTTTAGTGCTTAGGTATTATAACTTTTTTAAAAATCTGTAAATGTAAAAAGCAAGTATTTATATGTCGACACTGCCCTATATTTGTGTATCTTTGATTATTAATGAGGTTAAATATATTTTCAAATATTTATTGGTCATTTGAGTCTTTAGTTATTTTACTTACAATCTTTGTTGTCCAAGTTTCTTTCTGAAGAGTGTTTGTATTTTATTTTTCTTATTTATTTTAAAAGCTCTTTATATATTTAATATATTAACCCTTTGTCATATTATTCAGGCATTTTTCTAAATTTGTACTTTATCTCAATTTTGTAATGCTCTTAAAATTTAGAAAAAGTATTATGTCCAAGTTTATTGATTTTAGAGAGAGACAGACAGATAGATACCCCTGTGAGAAATATTGATTGGTCACCTCCCATACGTGTCCTGACTGGGGATCAAACCCCCAACCTCTTGGTGTACAGGACAGCACTGCAACCAACCGAGCCATGCCCGTCATTTCCCTACTTGTATTTTGACAAATATATTTACTATTGTTGATGTTGTCTGTTTAGAGATTCCTTGTCTCTAACATCAGATAAATACTAGCCTATATTTTTTTGTTTATGGTTTTTTTGATTTGCATACTCATAAAAAATTTTTAAATCTCTGCAATGTTTCAATTATGTTTTATTGGTTCTAACCCACTTATTTTTATTCTTATTTAGGATAGCCTACAGTTCTTGGAATTAGTCTTTATTACTTATCCTCCAAGTAGATAATTTCCTTCTTCATAATCTTTATTGCCTTTCCCATTTCCTTTGAATTTTCTGAAGACGGCAAAAGTTTATCTCCCATATGAATGATTTAATTTTCTGGGCATTTAGTTTTTTATTGCCTCCACTTCAGATGATTTTAATCTTACCATTAATATATGAGTTTCCTAGTCCTCTTTATATTCCTTTTCATCTCAGCTTGTTTTTTCTCATGATTTTCTACTTCTGTTTTATAGTAGCTGTGCTTAATGAAGGTTCCAGTTTTCTAAAATCATCTTCCGTGTCTTGCCATAATACATTTTCATTGTTACATTTGTCCTCTGAATTTTTGAGATGCTATTTGTTCCTATACCCTTCACTAGAGTTTTAGTTGTCCCTTGCCAAGCTCCCCCTTCTCCACTTGGTTCTGCACACAGAGAACTAACTATGGAGGCAGATGAGTGGGTTGACCGCTCTGCGCCACTTATCATGAAGTCACCAGGAGAGCAAGTGGGCATAATGGCTCATGACCCAATTCCCAGTGTTCAGTAGGAATAACTGTCTTGATTTTCAGCAGAACCTTTTATCAGAAAAAAACAAAACAAAACTTATTTGGAATGTCAACATAAAAATCCATAAAATCATGAAAGCTTGATTGAAGTGAGGAATAGAGGCCAAGAATATGGCCCCTGCCATGTGCCCCTCCTTTCCTAAGGTGAATTTTCTCCTACTTCCCAGTTCTTGGCCTGCTGATAGGTTGAATTGATGGTATGAATGAGAAATGCAAAACCTCATCAGGTGCTGTTATGATGTCTTCTCTCTTCCTTATTGTCACATCATTGACTTGGGACCTCAGCCCTTCAACATTTTCATACTTCTCTTCCTCTTCCTTTCCTGCCCACCCCAAACGCCCTGCCCTCCCTCTTTCCATGATTGGCAGCTCTGGATGGCTGTAGAGCACGTGGGTTTAGAGGGAGTGGGACATGATTATCCTCAAAGCCCCTCAAAGGCAGTCTTGGGGGTTTCTGTTGCAGAATCCCAGAGGGGTAAAAAGTGGAGGTTGCCTTCTTTCTAGGAAGCAGGGATCCTTTGTTTCATGGGTGAAGCAGCATTGTCATTTTTTCCCCTCTATCCTGCTCCATCAGTCCTATATATGGTGGAACTTCTCCCCAAATGCAGTCTCTAAGTTGTCCTTCAGGCAAAGTGAAACTTAGGCCTTTTCTGTATCTTCACAAATTGACGGGAAATTGGAAACAGGGGTTGGTATGAGGCTGCTTGCTGTGACTTCCAAGGATTTGTCATGATTCCTCTGGGAGCCGTAGGGATCATCGGATGGCTCCTGCCTCATCTACAGAAGTGGTCTTATATTGACATCTAAATTTCTCTTGACATTTAGTTTTAAATCTCATCCTTTAGTATGTTGACTCTTTAGTTCATAAGATATTTAATCTATTATAATTTATAATTGGGAGGATAAGCCCAAACATTTCTATCAATAGAGGTAGTTGTGATCAAAACTGCATGGGGCCTGGCTGGTGTGGCTCAGTGGATTGAGCATCGGCCTGTGAGCCAACTGTCGCTGGTTCAATTCCCAGTCAGGGCACATGACTAGGTTGCACATCAGGTCCCCAGTTGGGGGTTCAAGTGAGAGGCAACCACACAGTGATGTTTCTCTCCCTCTCTTTCTCCTTTCCTCTCTCTCTAAAAATAAATAAACAAATAAATAATTAATTAAAAACTGCATGGGGAACAAGACAGTGACAAGACCCTTGGAAGGTAAGTGCTGCCCTCTGCTACTCCTACATCACTCCCTCCCTCTGGGCTGAGGCCCCAGGGGAAGAGCAGGAGGCCACCTGGGCTGCGCCTTCCTGTCTCAGACTCTCAGCCTGGCTCTTCCCCACCCTGGGCTCAGACACAGGTGTGAGGCCCCCTTTCTCTCCAGTTTGCCACAGCCACGACCTTGCTTTAGGATATGACATTCTGTTCCAGAGCCCAACAGAGTCAACACTTCGCTAACGAGCACCATATTACTGAGAATGTAAAAGGCCTCATTGTTTCCCCCAGCCCGCCTTTATGGAGGAATGTGGCTTCCCGAGGTAAATTAATTTGCGGAAGGAGTCAGAATAACGAAATGCTTTACAATGATCAACCTTTTATGCCAGTCGGGCAGAGTGGGGCTCAGGGAAAATAGGGCATGGTACACTTTTCAACTTACATCTCCTATGGAAAACACTTCTGAAAGCCTTTACTAAAGTCTTCAAGTCATGAACTCCGAATGGTTCTAAAAGGCTCCCCTGCATTCTCCCTTGCGCCCTTGTAGCATCTTTGGAAGAGAAACAAGGGTCAGTACACTAGAGAGAGGGAAGCAGCACATCGGGATGGCGGGCTGTGTGGCCCCCCGCCCCAGTGGGGCAGACGGTGCAGAGGAGGCCACAGAAGCATCTGGCAGCACATGAAGGGCAAGGCTTCCAAAGAGCAGAAGAGTCACTAACGAGGGAGACTTGTCAGAGAGAAAAACCATGCATGTGTGTGTACATGCAGGTGCACGCATGTGCCTGTGTAAAATGTTTGTGAACACACGTTCACTTTTTTATGTTATAAAAGTAATTCACCCTTGGAGTAAAAATTCAAACAGTACAGAGGAAATAGGTAAACTGGGTTCCATAAACTGTCAAAAAATCAGATATATGTACATATATTCAGATGTAATGTTTATTTTCAAATTAGATCTCTTATTTTAAAATAGGGGGGAATGCTTTTATAATGTATTCAAACTAGTAAACTTAAACAATTTTCAAAAGCCTCCCCTGGATCCTCGTTTTCTCATCTTCTTTGAATACTTTGGGAAGAGAAGTCATTTTTCAAAGAAAATGCACTTAAGGTAATAGAACAGATGAAATTTTTAAAACTGGGACAGTGAAAGCCTGGCACATAGTAGATACTCAATATTCATTGGAATATCTGTTTGTGAACTGAAACTATAATGCTTTCCAAGCCAGAGTCGGCACTTTGCTAACAAAGTGTCCATCAATTCTTGGAGCTCCCTAACAGCTTTCAAATAAAAGGACAGAGAGAAAGTTTATGTTGTTTGCAATAAAGAAGCTTAATTACTATCCAGAACCATATTTCTTCCTCCCACACCATCTCTTCGCAGAAATATCCATGCAAACATATAAAGAGCCATGTAAATATTTCATTAGAATATTTGACACCAGATTACTGGGTAATAGTTCTATACATCGGAGGACACTCCATCAATAACAGCCCAGAAAAAGCCCAAAGGTTGGTTACCAAAGGCATAGGTAGAAAATCCTGATACCGGGAGATTTCCACCTGTCCTCAGTATGGCCCACCACTGGTTAGATGTCACCTTCTTTAACTAAAGAAAGGAGCCCCCTCATCACCAACCCCAGGATAAGCACAGCTTTCTAGGCACTCAAGTGAAAGAGCAGTGGTGTCCCACAAAGGAACAGAAATCAGGCTGTGTCAGACCGTTACTCAACAGCACCATAGAGCAGAAGCCAACAGAGCAAAACAATCAGTGTAAGAAAGGAAAGTTCGCAGCCATTTTAGGGAGGGGAGCCGAGTCCCCAGAGGGTACTGTGCACCTTTGGAGGCAGATCTAATGAAAAAAAGGACAAGAAATTTCTAAAACTGAAAACTTTAAAATATGACCTGGAACCTTGGTTTAATAACTAACCAAGGAACTAGAAAAGGAGAACAATTATTGCTTAGAATGGAATTTGTATTCTGGAAAACCAGATAAGGGAAGAAGCATCACAAATACTCAGAGGCAAAAACCAAAATGATATATATAAAAGGTAATCTTCATAAAGGGTAGTTCTGGGAGATCAGTATGCAAGTAACAGGAGCTCCTATGCCAAAGGCATAGAAGGAGAAATATACCAATTAAAGAAATAATGAGAGAAAACTCTCAGTTCTAGAAAAACTTGTATTTTAGGACTAAAGGGCTCAGCAACTTCCAAGTTGCATTTAAAAACCCAAAAGTAGCCCTGACCGGGTAGCACAGTTGGTTAGAGCATCATCACAATACACCCAGGTTGTAGGTTCAATCCCTGCTCAGGGCACATACAAGAATCAACCAATGAATGCATAAATAAGTGGAAGAATAAAATTGATGTTTCTCTTTCTCCTTCCCTTCCCTTCCCTCCTTTCCCCTTTTCTCCTTCTCTGTCTCTCTCTCCGTCTCTCCCTCTCCCCTCCTTCCTTTCTCTCTCTCTCACAAATCAATTTTTTAAAAATCCCAAAACTAATCATATCCTGGTGAAGCTTCTCAAATTTGAAGTTAAAAAGAAAATCCAACGTGTTTCTAGACACAGAGAAAACTTACTTACAAAGGAAAATAAATCCAACTGGTCTTAAACTTCTCATCTGCAACAGTGGAAATTAGAAGACAGGGGAACAGTCATCTTAGATTTTGAAAGAAAATGACTACATCCCAAGAATCTTAAACCCAGCCAAGTTATGACTGACTCATGTGTAAAGACTACTTTTCTGGATATGCTAGGACTCAGAAAGTAAATTAGCATTTTCTGGGGACTAGGTTAAGTTTAAATCAGAAAATAAAGATTGCAAGCTAAGATAAGCTAAAGAGTACAAGAAACATTTGGGAACATGAGCATAGTAACAGTTATGGTTGAATCTAAAACCAATGATGAGAAGGTGACTGGGGATCATGATATCAGTGTTAAATGTTAAGAAAGATGGGAATGACTAAAAGCTATGAATGGGGTTTACAGAGAGGAGTGTCAACAGAAGTTTCATTTGGGACATCACTAATTGGAGATACACAGGTTTAAGTTCCTTTGGAAAAATTAAAAGTTAATAGTATGGGAGTTAAATTCTCCTACCAAATGACTACCAAGGAAAACAAAGTCAATAAAATAACATATATGTCTATGCGCATGTGGACACACAGCAAAATATTAGCAATAAGTGGTAGGTTTATGTGTACTTTCTTTCTTCTTTAATTCAGAAAAACTAATGGAACAATACAATTCTACGTGTGGAAGCAAGACAGGTTTGGCATCCCTTAGGCCCTACGGGTGCATTTGGTCTCTTTTGAGGGATGAACCCTCCGGCATCCTGTATTCCTGTTTCCTGCTCCACATGGTTGCGTGAGATTGATCTGGGCAGGCTGTTCTGCTCTCCTGGAAGTCGGTTCAGGGATGGGCGTGTGATCCAACTGAGCCTCAGAATTTACATAACAATCTAGCTCTTTTATCTGAAGTAGCATACAGCCATTTTTGTCTTTCCCAAAATGAAGCCACATTAAAGTAAATCACTAAAGAAACTGAGGAACAGAGAGAGCCTGAAAGATCCAAAGAGACAGACAACTCATGACAAGCTTGAACCCCCTCCCCTGCTCGTTCACTCCTTAGACTCCCCTGTTATCTGAGTCAATATATTTCTCTTTTTAACTTGAGCTTATTACAGTCGGCTTCTGTGACTGTAAACTGAAAGAATTGTGACGATGGCAATGCCCCAGCACCTATAACTTCAGGACATGCTTGCTAACACAGCCTGTCTGGGTTTACCTTAAGTAAGAGTGCTTTCCCTTGCCAGTACGACATGAGTTCAGACGAAGATAAATTTTCTTCTATGAAAGCAACTGCCCTTCTCACTGTCCTTATGAAAAAAGAGAGCTTTGGGGGCTCCTCCTCTTACCATTGCCAAGTGGTTTGTCTGTTCTACCAACGAGTATTCTTTGGGAATGGTCCACTGCCCTCTTCAGGCTCCAAATCCTCATCTGCATTTTTTTAAGGGTAGGTAGGCTTGATCTTTCTGGTGATTGTTGTTCTTCATTTGTACTTCTTAAATAGAGACCCTTGTTCACAGAAAGTCTGTCTCTGCTCCCAATGTCTAGCCTCATCCCGTCTCACTTTCTCCCTCCTTCCTGAACTCCACACGACATGCTTTTTTCTTTCATGATTTCAAAAATGCCAGACCTTTACCTCACCTCCAGGCCTTCACCCATGCTGTTCCCCCTGCCTGGAACTTACTTCTGAGACCCGCTCCTTTCTTCATTTGGCCGTCTCTTCATGTACCTGCTTAAATATTACTTATAATATCCCTTCATCCTACTTCCTTGACAATCCAATCTAAGATCTAGCATCAACCTGCGTTTTGCTCTTTACTTTTCTCTCATAACATCTATTGCAAAATATAATTATACAGTTAGCTATATTTTCATAATCATGTGTCTAATATATCTTTTCCTAGACTATGTGCTTCCTGAGGACAGGGGCAGGCGCTTCTTTATCCATAGATCTATCCCCAGTATCTAGAACAGTGTCTGACCCATGGTGGGTGCTCCTTAGAATAGTTGTTGAATGAGTGAGCACAGGCTCGTGACCAGCCATTAACGTAACAGACAGTTCCTGGAACATAGTCAGGAGCCAGTCTGCTTTTAGGAATAGGGCATCTCTCATGAGCTTGCCAATGAGACACTGGAGAGATGAATGGCCCTTGCATTTACTTAAACACAACAATTAAAAAAGAACAAGGAAGGAGTGTTTTGAGGAAAGACCTGGAGTCTGGAAAGTGAAAGGGTGGCATGGAGCTGAGGAAGGCTCCACATTCTCGTTAAGTCTCTTGCAGACATTGGCCAGAACTCACCCGTATCTTCCTCAGAGAATGTTTCTGGGCCACTGTTCAACCAAGTTAACTGAGCAACTCACAGCACGACCTAATTTCCTTTCACAGTATGACAGTGGTACCCATAAAATTCAGAGGATGCATTAGAAACACTTAAGGAGCAAAGTTGTAGGAACTGCCTGATCAAGGTGTTGGGACTGTCACATTGGAAGGGAAGAGTGTGCTTTTAGTATTGGAAATGTGGATTTTTTATTTTATGACCATTTTTGTATTATTTCTCACAGTATAGAGTAATGCCAGAGCAAAGGCTTTGGAGTCAGCAAGAACTGGGCTTGAATCGGGCCCTGCTACTTACTGTGTGATCCAAAGCAAGTTGCTTAACCTCTCTGGGCCTGGAGGTATTTTCCTCTCAGGAAATGGAGGGTTATATCAGAACCTATCACACAGGGTTATAGTGAATGAGTGGGCATTACAATGTCATAGTCAATGCAAAGTACAGTGCCTGGCACCTAATGAGCACCCAATACTAGTTAGCTATTGCTATCTTATCGTTATTGCTATTGCAGATGTAGACACAGTATCTAGAATGGTGGGTGTCTGACACATAGCAAACATCAATTCACTACTCCTTCTCTTTTGGGTCCAGCCAAAGAGATATTCAAATATTTAACAACCCTGGCACGAACTAATCAGAGGGAGGCTAAGCATTAAACTTCTGGTGATTAAATTTCTGGGAAGTGAGAAGCAAGGTACCACGGGACAGAGGTGTGGTGGGGCGGCAGGGATGGCTGGGGGGTAGAGGTTCATTTTGGAGGGTCTGGGCAGTGGCTAGTTACCAAGCAGTTCAGAAGTAATTCTACATTTAACAGTCAGGGCAGCTGCACTAGTGCAAACCAGCTCACTGTGAGCCCTGGAGCCGGCACTGAGTAGATCCTGAGGGATCTAAATCTGTGGGCACTGCTGTTCCTCTCCCAGCTAGAATACCACCGGTGAATGCTCACTGGCCCTGCCAGGGTCATTGTCATGCCTCTGCCGCCTCTTCCGGACCCTTCTTTGGTCACTTTGGCACAGGAACCGCCAACTCCCTCCATTCCCAGCAACATCACAACCTCAACAACACCCCCACTGACACACTTTGCAGGGACTGGCCTTTCCCTGGAAACTCTTCCCTGTCCTCAAGATTCACTCACGTTCCCCTCTTTACCAGCGTTACCAGGCAGAGGTGGGAGCTCTCCTTCCCCCGTCAGCAATACAGCAAGCCTCTCACTGCCCTTGTGCGTCATCCTGCAACCCCAGCCTGAGGCGCTCAGGGGCCCTGCAGGTTAGCCCCATTTCCCACTCTCCACCAGGGCTTCCAGGCCCTCCCAGGGCCAGAGGCAGCAGGGCTGGGCCTGCCTTCCCACCCACCACTGACTCCCACTCAGGAAGTAGCCAGTCTCTATTTTGAGCAGAGAAACGAGTCACACCTCGCTGGGCCAGGACACCTCCTCCCTTGCCAAGAAACCACATTCCAACTGCGCTTAGCCAACGACCTTTGAGTTCCGGTCCGCAAATGCCTTCAGGACCTTTCAAGTTGCCTAAAATCATCTGAGCCACCAACAAGTCAATCTTTCTTTTTCTTCCCAACAGTGATCAGCTGTATATAGCTCTACTCACAACAGCTAACCTTGGAGGGCTGAACGCTAGTACAGGCCTGGCCTATTATCTCAACTGCTGCCCAGTGCAGCCAGAGACCTGCAGCTCCACCTGGGAGCTGTCTGCAGGGAGGGACCCACAGGGAGAGAGGGAACAAGTCCTGCCACTCAGGCCTGGCCATTTCTTTGCTATGCAGTTTGGGATAGCTGACTTGAGGCCTCTGAGCATCAGTTTTCTAAACTGTCAAAATATGGTAAATTGGTTGGGAATGCTGTATATATTTGTCAAGAATCTGACTCAAGGCTGGGGTCATAGTGGCGGCTAAATAAATACTTGCTGTTTATTATATAATCTGGGGACTTTTTGAAACCTCTAGGTGTTTGGGCAGTTGAGAAAAACATCCTTTTTCTTTTTCTCTCACAAACAGCACACTCACACATACACATTCTGAAAAAGCTATTTGCTCCTCATCTTTCTTAATGTTTAACCTTTGTTCATTGATGTCCCATCACTAAGCTTGTGCCTGATGTTTGTAGGGCAAAAAGCTGAGTAATAGGGAGGCCCATATACTATGGCCCTAAATAATAAAGTTTTATTGAATTGACAATATAATAAAGTACACATGATAGTTTTTGACATATGTATACAACCATGAAACCATCACCACAATCAGTGAACACATCTAATACCCTCCAAAGATCCCCCCTTAATAGTTCTACTCTCACCCCACACACATCATGCCCAGGCAACCACTGTTCAGCTTCCTGTCAAAATTAGTTTATATTTTTGAGAGTTTCATATAAATAGAACCACATAGGATGTACCCCTTTGGTCTGTTTTCTCTATTTTTACATAATTATTTTGAGATTCATCCAAGTTGATGCATGGATGCATGGATGAATATTTTTAAATTTGTACTTATTGATTTTAGAGAGACAGAGAGGAAGGGAGAAAGAAACACTGATTTGTTGCCCCACTTATTATATATATTCTTTGGTTGCTTCTTGTATGAGCCTGACCAGGGATTGAACCCACAACCTGGGTGTATCAGAACAATGCTCCAACCAAGTGAGCCAACCAGCCAGAGCCACATACACATCTTTCATTCCCTTTTACTCTTGAGTAGTATTCTATTGTACAGATATAACACAGCTTATTTATCCATTGACCTATTTATGAATACATATTTAAGTTGTTTCCTGTTTGGGGCTATTGTAAATGAAGGTTCTAGAAATATTTATGTATAAGATTTTGTTTCTATATATGCTTTCTTTTCTCTTGGGTAACTACCTGGTAGTGAAATGTCTGGATCCTAAGATATGTCTATGTTTAGCTTTTTAATAAACTGCCACTCTTTTTCTTCCACAGTAGTTAGATCATTTTACATTCCCACCAGCAGTGTATCTCAAGTTCCAGTTCTTTCACATTTTTGCCAACACTTGGAATGGGTAGTCTTTTTTATTCTAGCTACTGTAATAAATGTGGAATGGTTATCTTGTTGTGGTTTTAATTTGCATTTCCTTAAAAAAGACTGATGCTGAGGAGTTTTCTATCACAGGCTTATTTGGCATCCATGTATCTTCTGTGGTGAAATGTCTGTTCAAAACTTGGGCTTTTTAAGTTTTGAGGGTTCTTTTATGTTCTGTATATAAGCCCTTTACCAGATATATGGTTGCAAAAATTTTTCTCTCAGTCCACGGTTTCTTTTAGTCTCTTAACAGTATCTTTCCAAGAGCAGAGTTTTAAATCTTGAGGAAATTCAATTAATCATCTTGTGTTTTTTATGAATCATGCTTTTTGATCTCCTAGCTAAGAAATCTTTGCCTAAATCAAGGTCAAAAGATTTCTCCTAGAAGTTTTGTGGATTTTAGGTTTTTACATTTAGGTCTACAATCAGTTTTTTGTTTTTGTTTTAAATAATTTCATTTTGTATATGGTGGGAGTTATAGCTCAAACTTCCTTTTGCATGAGGACAACCAATTATTTTAGCCCCATTTGTTGAAAAGACTACAGCTTCTCCAGTGAATTGCTTTTGCAACTTTGTCAAGAATCAGTTGTCTATTTATAAGGGTCTATTTTGGAGTCTTCATTCTGTTCCTTTGATCTGTTTGTCTATCTTTATGCCAATATCACACCGCCTTGATTATTATAGTTTTAATGTCAGGTAGTGTTAGCCATCCAATTTTACTATTATTTTTTCCAAAGTTGTTTGGGCTAATTTAGGTCCTTTAATTTTTATATGAATTTTAGAATCAGTTTGTCAACTTTAAAAGATTTGTGAAGGGCCCTGACTAGTGTGTCTCAGTGGGTTGGGCATCATTTGGCAAAGCAAAAGGTTGCCCGCTTGATTCCAGTCAGGGCACATACCTATGTCCCCAACTAGGGGACATAGGAAAGGCAACTGATGTTTCTCTCACACATAGATGGTTCTCTCCCTTTCTCCTTTTCTTCCTCTCTCTCTAAAAATAAATAAATAAAATCCTTTTTAAAAGTCTTAGTAGGAAAAGAGGGAAATGACATTAAAAAAAAAAAAAAAAGATTTGGGAAGGGAGGGAGAAAGAGAGAGAGAGAAACATTGGTTGCCTCTCGTTCGTCGGGCCCACAACCCAGGCATGAGCCCTGACCCGGAATCGAACTGGCAACGCTTCACCTTGCAGGACAACACACAACCAGCTGAGCCACATTGGCCAGGGTTCAGTCTGTCAACCCTCAATAAAAAAGGCCAGGTGGGATTTTTGACTCAGAGTGTAACAAATCAACAGAACAATTAGGAGACAGCTTAATAATATTGAGTCTTTTGACCCAAGAATACAGTATGTTTCTACATTTAAGTTTTTAAAAAAAATTGTCTCAACCATGCTTAATAGTTTTCAGTGTATGGATCTTCCACATATTTTGACACATTTATCTCTAAGTATTGTATAACTTTTAGTGCTATTGTAAATGGTATATTTTAAAATTTCAAGTTCAGTTGTTTACTGCTATAAGTGGAAATACAATTAATGTTTTCATACTGATCTTGTATCCTTCCACTTGCTAAACTCACTTACTAGTCATGCTGGCTTTTGGTAGAGTGCGTCAAATTTTCTAAGTAAATGATTTTGTCATTGGCCAATAAGAACAGTTTTACTTCTTTCTTTCCAAATTGGGTAATTTTTCTTTTTTCTTTTCTTTTTTCTTTCTTTCTATTTCTCTTTCTATTTCCCTCTCTCTTTCTCTCCCTCCCTTCCTTACTTCCTCTCTCCCTCTCTGCTTCTTTCTTTCTTTCTTTCTTCTTTTCTTTTCTTTTTTCTTTTCTCTCTCTCTTTCAACTTCTTGTACTGACCAGAACCTTTAGTATAATGTTAAATAAAAGTAGAAGAGCTGACATATTGCTTGATTCTTGACTTTAGAGGGAAAGTAAGTTAGCTTTTCATACTTAAGTGTGATGGTAGACATAGGCCTTTTGTAGGTGCCCATTAGCAGATTGAAGAAGTTTCCTACTGTTTCTGAGTTGCTGAGGGTTTTTTTTTTTTTAATCAGGAATGGGTATTAGATTTCTAAATGCCCTTTGCATCTGCTACTGTGATGCTATGTTTTTGTTTGTTTGTTTTGTGGATTTTTTTAAGTTTAGTATAGTGAATAATTTTCAAGTGTTAAACCAATATTCCTGGAATAAAACTCACCTGGTCATATCTTTTTAATAGATTGTTGAATTCTCTTTGCTAAAATTCTGTTTAGAAATTTGGCATCTGTGTTCATGAAGAATAATGATCTGTTGTTTTTGGTGATGAGGTTTTCTGGTGTGGTATTAGGGTAATGGAGCCTCATAAGATGAGCTGGTTTCCCCCTGGGTGTGGTCTGTTCTTTGGAGGGACCCCTGAGAAAAAGGTGCGTATAGTCCCTGAAAGACTCTCAGGACTGTTCTGTCAGGTGACTTAAGTGTTCCAGCTACCTGAAATACAACCTAGTGGAGTTCCGAGTATACATTTTGCCTTGGTTCCTGGACAATTCCTTATTGTGCTTTGGAGAGCATTGCAGGAAGGGGTCTATATGCACTAGGCATAGGGCAGGGGCTCCTTTTGCCCAGGGCTGAGGCACACCACCTCCATGAAGCCTTCTGGAATCCTGAATAGCCAGCATCTGGAATCTTTGCCCACTATGAATCCAACCTGTCTCCCTTCTAGAAATTTCCCTGTGCCAATCATCCTTATACAAAACTCGGTAGTGAGTTTTCAACTTCTCTTTGCTACTGCCTCCTTCCCAACAGAATTTAGACATGCTCGAGGCTCTTAAAAACCAACAAAAGAACAAATATCTCCCCAGTCCTGAAGACCCTTACCACTCTGGCTTTCCCTCTCCTTCCACAGCCCAGCCTCCAGACAGGGCTGAACACCCGCACTGTTTCCGCATCTCCTTCAGCCCACAACAAATGGGACTCTCTCATCCTCGCCATTCCTGCCGAAGTTCCACCAATCGTTGCGTCCCTTGGGGGCCCTTCTTTGCTTGACGAGTCACATCCTTTGGCACTGCTGCCTGCTCCTCCATCCTGCTTCCTCTTCGGCGGATTCCTCTAAGACCCGGTCTTCCTTCTGCCTCTCTGGCTTTACTTCTTCCCCAGACACCTGCATATTGGTGCTCCCCTGAGACCTAGTCTTTCTTCTCACTCCTCAGACTGCTCACCTAATTCTAGATGACTTGCCCCTCCCCACCAGCAGCTGCACACATTTGCTGAGGTTGTGCATGGTATGACTCCAGAGCGTACCACTCACATTGTGTCATTCCAACAGGCAATGCCCAGGCTGGAGTTACGTACTACCTTGCCATACATGGTTTCCCCAGTTGTACACACATCAAGCATACTACTTGACATCCTACAGAGCAATGGTCTACTGGATCTCTTGGCTGTAAGGCTTTTGAAGGCTGAATTCACCCCTCAGTCATCTTCAGCCAGTGTATATTTCTCCATTGAGAAGGACCACCGAGCCATAAATGTTGGGTTGTAATTCCTTTGGGCTATGTGTCCTTCTGGACTAAAGGATGGGACTGTTGGCTAACCCTCCAATCACCAGGCAGTCCCATTCATGGAGCCTGATGCTAGCTGTGCACCCAAGCATCCTACTCTGCCTCTCTGAGACTCAGTTTGCTAATCCAGCAAATAATAGGGTCTATCACACAGATTGTGGAAATGGTTACCAAAGCAAAGGTGTGGAAACCTCCCCTGCCTTCTGCCTCCTTCCCTCCACCTTCAGATAATATCTCTGGCTAAAGGTTACCCCAGGAAAAAATTTCATATTGATCATGGAGGGGAAAGGGAACCAAAGCCCCAGAAGGTATTTCCTGCCTCTCAATGTCAGTTCTACTCCTGCTTGTTAGGGCCATTTATTTATTCACTCATGTATTCATAAAACAAATGTTGAGTGCTTCCTACTGCCAGGTGCTGTGGCAGGACAAGGATCACAAGTCATACAGATATGGTCTACCTGCCCTCATGACACTGAACTCTGCCACTCTTGGAGATGTCTGGGTTTAGCCCTGGCTGGTGTGGCTCAATTGGTTGGGTGTCTTCTCACAAAGCAAAATATTGCTGGCTTGATTCCTGGGCAGGGCACAGGCCTGGGTTACGGGCCAGGTCCCTGGTGGGGGGTGTGCAAGAGGCAACCCATCTATTCTTCTCTCTCACATGAGTGTTTCTCTCCCTCCCTCCCCCTCCTTGTAAGAGGGGGGGAAAAGATATGTCTGGGTTTACTTAAGTGTATACTTGCTAATAAGCGAAAAACACAGGCTGATGTGACAAAGAGGAAAGAGGGGGTGTGGAGAGGAGAGGTGGCCCTTTAGATAGTCTTCAAAGAAAGGCCCTCTAAGGAGTTGAGTGTTAAAGAATGATTGGAGGGTGGGGAGATCTGAGAAATAGTGAAGGATTGAGAGGGCAACGTGGTTGCAACAGAACAAGGGAAGAGGAGAGGGGCACCAGGTACCATCAGAAAGGTAGGCGGGCACCAGATCACCTGGAGAATGGAGTCTGGGTTGGATTCTAAGAATGAGAGATCTTTCAGCGCTCTGAGCAAGAATGGATGTGATCTGTGTTAGGGTTCACAAAGACCTGGTTTTCCTTACTGTCCAGAGACATTTGCCCACCAGGGGGAGCGCCTGGGACGCACCCGCTATGTCTCTGCCTTCCTGCTGGCCAGTTCTCGTCTCTAAACCCAGGCGCCAGGCTCCAAAGCCAGGGCTTGATCAAGTCAAGAGCTGGGAATGGAGGGGAGGGGGAAATGATTACTCTGGTAATTGCTTACTGATCCTACTATGTGCCTGGCCTGAACAACGTGCATTATCACCGCATAACTTCCCAGGCCTACATCAGGTACATACTATTTTGTAGGACCGTTTTTGGACAGCAACTTGCAATTACAATTTTAAGTCTGCATATTACTCAGCCTAGCTATTCCATTCTGGGAACTTATCCTTGAGAAATACTTGTTGTACTTGCTCATTTTCATGAAGAGTCTTGTGCAAAGATGTTCTTTGGAGCACTATTTGTAAACGAGTGAAAAACAACAACAACAAAACTTCAATGTCCAGTCCTACCAGGAGAATGGCAAAACAAATCAGGGTTCATGCACTCTCAGGGAGTTATTGTAAATAATGAGAGATCCCAGACGTCGCTGTGGGAACATCTCCCAGACACATTGCAGAATTCCCCACAAAGCTGGTGCAGTGCAGTCCCATGACATTAAACAAAACACAGCCATAAACAAAATAAAGCTATATAGTTTTATTTATCTTCATATGTAAACTGACAGAAAGAGAACTGGAAGAAGGTGAAGCAAACTTTATAAAAATAGCTGTTACTGCTGGGGAGGGGTCTGGGTATATAGCTGGGATTAGAGTGGTTTTCTCTACTTGTATGCATTTTAATTTTTCAAGTGGTTTTTGTTTCACAGTATGAATATAAAAAATATTTATAACAAGCTTGAGGTTGAATTCACACAGCTAGGAAGTAAAGGAGCTGGGCTTCAACCCAGGCTGGGGATTCTAAAGCAGTTTCTTGTATAATGCTGTCCTTCTCTCCCCATCAGTGACTTGCTCACTTAACGAATGTTTATTGAATGTCTACTATGGACCAGCACTGTGCTAGGTACAAGGAAACAGCAAAGAATAAAATGGAAGAACTCCATCTAGAGCAGTGTACTCATTGTCTGACATATTTTAAAACGAGACAGAGAGACCCTGAGAATTCAAACTTTGGTTCTGTCCCTGAATAATTGATTCACTTTTTCTCATTTCTAACATTCCAATTCTTTAAACTGAGTCTCAGTTTATTCATCTGCAAAATGGGGAAACATTACCAAACTCAGAGTTGTTTGGGCCATTAAATGGGTAAATGCTTAAACCAGAGCTTGGTAATGTGATATGTGCCAATGATCAGGGACATCATCATCCTCTGTTAGCAATTGTATGGGGAAGTGGGTTGGGATGGGGGTGGGGACGGGGACACCGGACAGGCAGTTTCTCCTGAGCTATGAGGCTTTCAAGTCTTCAGCCTGTAGGCTTCATCCTGGGTCCAGGTGCCCTGATAATCATTCACATCTCTACCCCCAAATCATTTGCTGATCAAAAACCCTGTGTCCCCAGGGCCCAGCTTAGGACCTGACAGAGATGAAAAGAGCTGGCCTCAGCCCTTGAAAAGCTCACTGGCTGCTCCTGGGCCACATTATGAAAGGTCCTGGGCTACCCCCATCCACTCAGGGCACCCTGAAAAGTTTCTTAGGAGAGGCCTCCGCCACCTGGTTACCTGACCAGGGCCCGTGGCCTGCAAGGTGCTCACCCGCCCCCTCGGCTTTCCCCTCGCGCGCATTCTGGTCCCTTTCCACGCTGCCGGGGAACCCAGAGGCCTTCCCCTACTCCTCGGACAAGCTCTCGGGACACCGAGCAGGGAGCGGGCGGGACCGGTGACGCACAGAGCTCAGAGGCGTGGAGCAGGGGCAGCCCGGCCCCTCCACGTCACTCCTCTATAGTTTAGAGGCTAAGATCGCACCCTACCTCCCGGGTCGGCATTAGCTCAAGCGGTTACTTCGTCATGGCAGTTACTGAAATCCCTGCCCTGGGGTTCGAGACCCGCGGGTGCTTTCTGACCCTTTTGTTCCTGCTCGGGGCTCAGTGTAATTCCCTCTCTGAGGATTCTAAGTGTGCGATCTGCTGCTCTAACTTTTGGCCAATTACTTAATCGGCTGGGTACTCTTGGGCCAAGGTTAGAT
This sequence comes from Furipterus horrens, assembly GCF_987537825.1. NCBI lineage: Eukaryota > Metazoa > Chordata > Mammalia > Chiroptera > Furipteridae > Furipterus > Furipterus horrens. The sequence continues at coordinate 77,327,836 of NW_028327180.1, forward strand.
ATAAGATGGAGAAAAAAGAGAGAAAGAAGAAAAGAAAAAGTCACGTAGCAGGCGCCTTGTGGTCAAGGTCAGAGTCGGAGGAGCTCAGGCCAGGGTTACTAGTACAAGGAAACAGACTCCAGAACTTTATTTACAATCACTGTCATTTACTATTTTATCTTTAGAGACTATTTTCTTTGTGTGCACCAGTGTCCACAGACCTACTCAATCAACCATAACTAGCGATATCTTCCCTTCCTTACTCTCCAGACACGCTGGGATTTTCTTTCATGTCCTTGAGCACCCCTGGCTCACCTAGCCCACGCTTACTCCTGTGGAACATTCCTCAGCAAGCCTCCCTCCCAATCAAAAGATCTCTCTTATCCACATCTTGTTTCCTTCACAGCATTTTTGCACAGTGCCAGACATTTTATGCGATTTTGTTTACTGTGGGGCTCCTCTGTAGGACAGAAACCACAGGAGGGCAGGGACCTTTGTCCCTTGCTGTCTAGCACGTCTAGGTGTGTCTCCCCCCACCCAGTCACCGCCCCTCCCCCCAGTTAAACTCCTGTGAGTGAAGTCCCAGGACTTGGCACAGTTAAAGTTCCTTTCTGAAAGGCAGGGCTGGTATGAGGAGCGGGCCTTGGTTCTCAGGGTAGGAAATCCTACGGTCCCCGGGAAGAAGGGGTGTCCCTGAAGGTGGAGAGGTTTCCTGGGGGCGCTCTTGAGGACCTCAGACCAGCTGTCTGGCCTTGTGATCCATCCCACCTGGCTCTGGAGACGTCTCACACACCTTGAATCACGCCACGTTTCTCACGCTTCTGAGTCCTGGCAACCGTGCAGCCCCCGCTGCCTCACTGCACACTGCTCAGCCCACCAGCTTGGGCTCAAGTCTGGGGGCCCCCGCGATCCCTGAGCCCATGCCCCAACCAGAGAGGCCCGGGACCACGTGCCTCTGGGACACTGGGAGTCCAGCCTCGGAGGCACCCAGGAACTCCAGCAGGCAGGTGCAGAGGGGGCTCTCGCAGGCTCGCAGGCTCTCTGCTCCCAGGCAAGTGGCCGCAGGACCTTGAGAGGGGCCGGGAGGAAGCAAATCACTCGGGAACAAGCACCTCCGCTGGGGGGGGGGGGTCAGTTCTGGTGCAGAAAGAAGAGCCCCCAAGAGCCATGCGAACTTGAACCTCACAAGGGAGAAAAAGGGAACAGAACAAGAGGGAAACATGAGCTAGGCCTAGCTTCGGAACCGAACATTGGCAGTGATGAGGGTAGGGATTAAACTTGACATTTTGATCAACCCTCGTTTTCTAATTTTCCATAAAGAACACAGATTACTTAATGTAAAACAAAGCAAACAATAAACCTTTCTGGCTGTGGTTTGGAGGAGGATCCCCTTCCCCACAGGTAGCACCAGAGCAGCTTGTTAAAACCTCAGATTTCCAGGTTCTGCCTCCGACAGCTGAGACAGGATCATCATGTGGTGGCTGGAACCTGCATTTGCAAAGAACTTTTTAGGACGACTATTTCATGCCTCCTCTCAAACCTTCTCCCCAACTGATGGCCCTGCTGCCTTATAATTCAATATATGAGTTGATGTAAGCACAGAATTTCCTTGCCTTCCCACCACCAAAGCCAATGCATGGCTCCTAAGCTCTTCACCTGCTTTCTCAACATTTCTAGTGGAGGTGTCTGGACCACTCCTGGATTCCCGACCCCAGCCCCTAACTTCCTCCTGCTCCACAAACTAGCCTCTCTACTGAAGAATTCCCATCAGCTCACAAACTTGCCTTAATATGATCCATCTGGGGGGAATGAATAGGGTCTCCCCATGCCAAGAAAACAACAAGCTAAACATACACAAGCAACCCCCCTCAACATCTCCCCTCCTGACAACACTGTGTTTTTGTGCCCCTTCACCTCAAAGCACCTGTCTCCATTTCTTAGCTTTCTCTTCTCAATCTACTCCAAAAGGGCTTTCTCTCTACTGGTCACTACCTTTTAGAGAGGTGACCTCAGGTCAAATCAAGTGGTCTAGTCTCTTCAACTTACTCCATTCTGCAACTTTGAGCACACTTTCCCTCCAAGCCCCACCCCCTCTGCCCTTCCCTCTCACTCATTGGCCAGTCTTTACCAGTCTCCTTTGGGGACCCCCCCCCCGCTCAGACCTCCAAGGGTTGGCATGGCTATCCCACCCCTATTCTATCTGTATGCTGACATTTTCCAAGTGTCTTTCCTGACCTTCCATTTCTAATACCTAACTGCCTACCTGAAATTTCTCAGAGGCATTTCAAACCTGACTCACCGGAACAACTGATCCCTTCTCACCCACCTAAATCTGTTCGTTCCTACCTTGCCTTTCCCATCAGAAAACAGCAGCACCGTCCACTTGATTGCCTAAGTCAGAAATCTGGATGCGATCTTTGATTTTCCTCTTTTCCTCACTCTCCCAAATTCAACCCACTAAGTTCTTTTGCTTTTACTTCTAAAGTGTATCCTTAATTCAATCACATATCATGGCCATGGCTGCCTTTCACCTGGACTCCTTGACAGCATCCAGCTGGGCTTCCAGCTTTCTTTACCCACCCTCCAGTTTCTTTTCTGCACAGCTCAGTGATCTTCCTTTCTAATTTTCTGTTATTAAAAAAAAAAAAAAAATGCAAGGAAATGCTTGATGCTGCTGGGGTCAAACCAGGTCCTGAGGCACACAGGGAGATGACCTGAGTCCACGTGGATCCCTAAATCTGAATCTGGGGAGGATGGTGGAGACACCCCATCTACAGGCAGGTGAAAGGCTTGTATTTGGCAGAGGATGAAGTGGAGACTCGCTCTCCTTTGCTCTGCCTTCCCTGCTGTCTGTGTCTTTCACTCCTGCCTTTGTTTCAGACCTGAAACGCAGCATCAGCTTCTCTTCTTCCCTGTGACTAGCTGATCCCTTAGCTATTAAGAGACCTCCGGGTGGGGTGGGGCTGCACCCTGCTGCATCCTTGGCTCATCTTGCTGCTGTGCTGATTTTTAAAAGCTTCCATGCAGGGCCAGGCAGAAGAGCTGGGCTTTGACTGTGAGTCTCCCCCAGCCCTGGGGTGGGGCAATGGAGGGCTGGGCCTGTTCTCCAGGAAAGGGGAAGGGGGCACTTCGGCACCCTTGGCCCAGGGTCCTTGTTCTCTGCTACTCCTCTGTCTTCAGCTGTAACGGAGCTCCCCTCCCATCAGGGGCCAGGGACTCCGGCTCAGAGCACTGCTATTCTGGGCTGTGCACTTAGGGGACCATTCAGAAGGCCTAAGGACCCCTGCTGAGAAGCCAGTAGTTCCCAGGAGACAGAAATATATCTTTGAAAAGGGTACCTGGTGACCTTGTGGGGAGGGAAATCCTGGCACCTGACTTCTAGGGTGGGCATGGGATTGGTGAGGTGGGGATGGGTGGGTTGAGGGTAGAGAAAAGGATCTCACCAATCCTGAGAGCTGGGCCAGTGTGTCCAAGCTGCCCCCTCCCTCCTTCTCTTGTTTTTCTTATCCCCATTGAGTCCCTGGTGACAAGCCCTGTGCCAGGCATGGAGTAGGGGCCAGTGATGAAATGGTGAATAAATGAAAGGGGACAGATGAGTCAGATGGCAGCTGTCCCAGGAAGACATTCAGAACCAAAGGCTCTCCTCTGCCTTGAACTCTCCTGGGGCTGGTGTGGCTGGGTGGGGTGGGCTAGAGGCATGTGGAGTCGGCGCGGGCTCACCTAGCAGACACAGACTGGCAAATTCTTCACATCACAAGTGGACGTCCCCTTTAGGATATTTAACCAAGTGCCTCCACCCATTTTTGCAAGGACACAGGCAATTGGCAGTTGCCCCAATCCCCACAGTCATCTCCACCCACAGTCCTACAATTAACTGGCTGTGGAATCTGGGGCACGTGACACCTTCTCTGAGCCTCAGTTTGTTCATCTGCAAACTGGACGTTTACAGATAATAACCTACCTCAGAGGTGAGAAAATATTATTTGTAAAGGTACCATTAACTATATACACTAACCTTGCAAATGACAAAAAATTCTGAGAAATTCTCAGTTAAAATGACAGTGGTGAAAAAGTGAGAGAGACAGAAGAGTTAGCCTGTTAATCACTGTGGAGCAGCTCTAACAGAAGACTGCTCACATTCCTGTGTATCTGTTGGAATTTAGGATTAACTTCCAGGTGGCCACCTCTGAGATTAATTACCCAAAAGAGAACAGCCAGGTGCCATTGAGCCCCAGGAGCCTCTGCTTCTTATTTGCACGTGAATTTCCCAATCTGCTGCCCACAGCTAACCCACACCTCTTGACTACTTCCTGGGGGAGTCTCTGCACCTCTCCCAGGACTAGCCCTGCTTCACCTTCTCCAGTCCCCCCTGTCTACAGCTAATGTAAATTCTTTTAGAATAATTTGCATCTTTACCCCCCTTCTTGGTGAATAAAAAATGTGTACAAAAACTCTGGGACGATGGACATGTTGTCTTTCCTACACAGACACACTGCTGGTGGTTTAGATTCCATGCCCCATGGCTGGTCTTTTTTTGTTAGCCATGACTTAATAAATCCTTTCTTTTAAAAAGACTTGCAGCCATGGAAGTTAAAAAATGTTAACACATACATATGTTAGTTAACATACCAGTCCTTAATACAATGAATGGTATTATTATTTCTCTCCCCAGTTTGTGGCGCAGTGCTCAGCATACAACAGGCATTCAATACACACTTTTTGAAATACTGAATGTTCATAATGATCATCTACTCCCCTCCCTTCAGGGAGATGCTAACTTTTCCTATTTATCCAGGCCAGGGAAATCCCACTGCTTTCTAGAAATGGGTGTTTAGGCTCCAGAAATGGATGCATTAAACTAAGGGGGGAAAAAAAGACCAACCCAACAAACTCTGTATTGCATCTCCCTGGCAGCTGTTGGTGAACCAATAAATGGACATCTGGAGAGAAGGCTGAGCCAGATCTCATTAAAATCACAAAGTCAATGGCTTTCCTCCAAGAATGTTGCCTTTTGCATATCTGCATAATGACACCAACGTGGCAGCCCCAGACTTTGTCAGGAAACTGGAGAATTCATGCTGGGATCCAGATGTGGCTGGCAGGACCCTAGTCTGCTTCCTGCTCCACCCGACCTGGCCTCCTGGTGTGGAGCCCAGAGCAGAGACTGAGAGCCAGACACCCCTTCTCTGCTGGCTCTGGCCCAGCAGATGTGGCCCTTTCCTCTAATAATGGTTCTTATACTGTCCCCTGCATACAGTCTCCTGGGAGGCTTATTAAAACTGCTGCTTCCACCCCCCTCCCCAGGTTTCTAATCCAGTAGGTCTCAGGGTGGGCGCCCCCCCGACCCCATTTTTGTTTCTAACAAGCTTCCAGGTGATGCTGCTGGTCCCGGGACTACACTACGGAAAACACTGATCTAGCGCGGTTCTTCCAAATCTGCTGGGACACATACCATTCAAAGTGTGTCCCCAAGATCAGTAGCATTAGTGTCACCTGGAAACTTGTTTGAAATTCAGAATTTGAGGCTCAATCTCTGACCTATTGAATCAGAATCTTCATTTTATCAAGTCTGAAAAGCACAGAGGGAGAGGGATAATATTCAAATTCCTGGGCTGGGAATTTCACAGGATAGCAATCTGCATATGTAACAAGCTTCCCTAAGGGCTTCTTACGCAGGGCAGTGTTAGAGAACATTAGCATCACCTGGGGAGGTTTTGAAACTACTAAGGTCTGATTCCCTTAAGACCAATTAAAATCAGAATCCCTGGCAACTGTGGCTTAATTGGTTGGAGTGTTGTCCCACAACCAAAGGGTTGTGAGTTCGATTCCTGGTCAGGGCACTTGCCTGGGTTGCAGGTTTGATTTCCGGTCCCGGTGCAGAGGGGAGGCAACCGACTGATGCGTCTGTCTCACATCTCTGTTTCTCTTTCCCTTCTTCTCTCCTTCTCTCTCTCTGTAAAAGCAATGAAAAAATGTCCTGGGGTGAGGATGCAAAGAAAAGAAAATCAGTCTTCAGGAACTTAAAAGCCCCACAGCTTCTCAGGACTGAGACTGAGTGCACGCCTTCCCCTGGGCCATGGAGGTGGGCGTTAGAAGAATCTAAGAGTTGGGTCACAGTTCCAGTTCCATCACTCGTTTAAGGATATCTCCTTGGGTAGATTACACAACCTCTTGAGCCTCAGTTCCCACCTCTGGGAACCAGAACAATGATCAGATAATCAATGAGAACGTGGAAATCACTCTTCGTCAGTGATGTCCCCCAGTCAACAGCGAGCCCCCCAGGGAGAATGCCTGTGGAGGAGAGATGTTGCCAGTCCTTGGGGTTCCAAATCCCCAGTTCTCAGCAGGTCTCTGGTGGCGCGGGAATCACCCTGCTTCCTAGATACACAGTGGGGCCCTGAATCTCAGACCCAGGACGTGGGCTTTCCGTGGAGCCAGGCCTCTGCAGAAGCTGAGTGAAGAAAATAAACTAAATTCACAGGATTGGTCCCAAATATGACTTTTCTAATGTTGAAAACACCATTAGAAAGATAATAAAAGGGCTTTAAAACTTGTTAAATAATACAGGTTGAAATGCCTGTATTAGTTTGCTATTGCTGTGTAACAAGTCACTGCAAACCTAGTGGCTAAAATAATACTCATCCTCATTTCACGCTTCTCTAAGAGAATTCTGAGTGCGCTGCTCAGGGTCTCCCAGCTAAAAATCGTGGTGTTGGTGGGCTCCTACCTGGAGGCTCCAGAGAAGAAAGCATTTCCAAGCTCATGTAGATGGTCGTGGAATTCAGTCCCCTGCAGGTGTGGCTCTGAGTCCCCACTTCCTTGCTGGCTGTCAGGGGCTGCTCTCTGCTCCCGAATCCCCCCTCCACCTTCAAACCAGAAAACTTTGCACCCAGCTCTTCTCAGTATTCAGATCTCTTTTATTTTTCTCATGTGTCACCAGCTGGGGGGAAAATCTGCTTTCAAAGGGGCTGTGTGATTAGATTGGACCCACCTGGGTAACCTCCCGTCTACCATCAGGGGAATAAATTAGGGGGCAAAGGTCATGGAGGCCATGTTAAAATTCGACTTACCATAATGCCTGCCTTGTTTTTATTTTGAAACGTATTCATACTTTATTTTGGAAAATAAAAAGATTACAACATGTTACGTACACTCATATTTTCCTCAAAAACATCTGGAAGTATTGGCTCCAGTAATTTGACAATGGTTGTCGCTGGTTGTTAGAGGTTATCTTAACTTTTTCTTTCTGCTCCTCTATTTTCTTTAAAGCTCTTGCAGGGAGGAAGTGTTAATTTTGTAAAAAGTAAAAAGTTATCTTCAAAGGCAAAGGAGTCTGACTCTATGTGATGTTAAAAGATACTAAATTAACACCAATTTAAGTGGTGTGGTTCCAGTGTAAGCACAGATGTGTGGATCAAAGGAAAAGAAAGTGTGGCCGCGAGACACAGGCTGATACGACTGAGAATAAAACACATCTCCAGGAAGGCAGAACAATGTAATGGGGAAGGAAATAACGGTTGATCTCCAGATGGCGGGAGAAAAATTTGGAGAAAACATTATTCAGTAAGAATAATTCACCCATCTTAGAGGAAACCAAATTCAAACTGGATCTGAAAGGTAACAAGACAATGATAAACAAGTTAGGAAATAAAACTAAATTCACAAATATGATTTTTCTAAAGCTAAAAATATGATTGGAAAGATGACAAAATGAGTTTAAATAATTCACTAGTATATATTTCATGATTTCCAAAAAAAGGTATATTGATAAATACCTTTAAAGCTTTACTTTACTTTGGGGGTATTTCTCCTGGTTCCGTTCTCTCACGTATATAAACTGTAAGCGACAAATAAAGGTGTTTCCACGTCACCCAAATGCCCAGGGGTCCTACCAGGATGGACTCTGCCTTGTTAAAGATGCTGTGTGCTCTGGGCCAGAGGTCGGCCCACAGTCCCACCCAAACCCTCAGGGCACCTCGCCAGGGCACGTTGCATGAGCTCCGAGTGAAGGCCTTTTTGCCCACATCACACCCGGTTGTGCTTTTTCTCTCTCCTCTCTTGCTGTGCCCTTGAGGAACAGCCTCTACGCACTGCCGTAGACAGAAACTGCGCTGCGGTTTGATGGCCTACTCATTCCCTATTTATTGATGACCTACTGTGTGTCTAAGCTAGATGCTTTGGGGCAGACAACGGGCGTGCTGCAGTTCTGCCATCTCAGGTCTGTATGAAATGTGTTTCGAGTAGGGCTCAAGGGGCAATGGTCAGTCATCAGAAGCCTGTGTCGTGGATCCCTGTGCACGACCCGGAGGAGAGGCCCCAGGCTGGATCTGGAGGCCCTGGCTGTGTTGGGAATCCCCACTCTAGGCAGGAAGTCATAGGATCTGAATGAAGGCCTTGTCTCTTCAAGGAGGGCTGGCTTCTGAGCTGCCTCCTGGCACTTGTTCTTCCTCCTCTGTCAGACGTGTTCTGAGGAGCTGCCCCCACACAAGGGGGCTCCCCTCCGGAGTGCTCACTGCCCTGCCGCCCCCGCGGGTGACTCAGCCTTTCCTTCCTCGCCTGGGCCGTGCAGTTCCCCAAGCCCTGTGCTTCTGGAAGCCTGACTGAGAGCTGTCATCAGGGGAAGGTCCCTGCATGCAGCCGGCTTCCTTGAACAAATTATTTAGGAGCTGTTGCCAAGACGCCACAGGGACTCACTGGCCCCACTGGCTAGGGAGAGAGTGGTTTTCCATCTGTTCACTCAAAAACTCATTTCCGCCCAAATGAGGATATTTAATCAGATGGCTTTCCCCTCTGCCTCCGCTGTTCCCAAATCGCAGACCTCCTTCTTTCTAACAGAACTGGAGGAGGAGGATCCTGGAAATAGGGGGACACTCTCTAAGCATGAAACTTCTCTCCAAAGGGGCTGGAGGGTTGGGTCACCTGGGCCACATGAAGTGACCTGCTCTGCGGTGTGATTAAGCAGCCAGTCATCTGTTCTCTGGCTCCTTCCCTCGGCGCCTGCTGACTCTCAGCTGGGGAGTCTTCTTAGCCAAAGTGGTTGGAGGCAAAGCTGGTGGGCTGCCCTGGGGACGGTGATGCCACCAGGCTACCATCGGCTTTCCTGCAATCGCCCTGAAGAAAGTGCTGGAGGTAGGCTTCCTTCAGCCCACATGCACAAGAGCCCCCTCACTCCCCTAAACCGCCTCACTCAGGAGGATCCCCAAAGTGTCTGGGATGCCTCCTCTTCCCTTTCAGAGAAGCAGAGGCCTGGGCCCACCTTTTTTATTTTTATTTTTTATCCTAATCCTCACTGGAGGATACTTTTTCATTGCTTTGGGGGGTGGTGGTCGGAGAGAGAGACAAACATCGTTGATTGGATGCCTGACCGGGGATTGAAGCTGCAACCTGGGTATGGGCCCTGATTGGGATCCAAACCCGCGATGCTTCAGTTCACAGACCGACCCTTTAACCAACTGAGACACACTGGCCAGGGCTGGGTCCACCTTCTTAAATGAAGGGGCCATGTGTTTTCTGGAAACCAAGCTCCAGGGTAACAGTGTTTGAATACTTATTGTATGCCAGGCCCTGTGCCAGGCGTGGGCACCTAGGGGAGGGACAGGATCCCACCTCAAAGCTCAGCCCCTGGCAGGGGAAGCCAGCCCCAAAGGAAGTAAGAAATCACTGCATGTAAGTGATCTGGGCTGAAGTGATGGGTGCGCAGGGAAGGAGGGAGGAGGGGCTTCTAATCCAGGCTCCAGGGGATGAAACTGAACAACTAGATATTTCCAGTTCTTTGCTCACCTACAGGGTTCTCAATGCCTGAAAATGGCATCCATTAAGAACTCAGACCGCAAAAATCTATCCTTCTCACCCTTCTTTCCCTCATTCTCTAGAGGCAGCCCTCTTGCCACTGCCCCAACCCCCAAGGATGGCCTTGCCAAGGTTGCTGATGACATTCATGTGGCCACACCCAGTGGGCAAATCAATAATCTGACACAATCGGCACTCCCTCCTTCCTGAAAGGCTCTCCTATCTTGGTTTCCAGGAGCTACACACTAGTTCTCGGGCCTTTGCAGGCTTCTCTTCCTCTGCCCAGCCTCTGGCCCAGGCACTCTGTCTACACCCTCTGCCTAGGTGGTCCCGCCTGGCACCACACATATTTAGTAGAATACTATTGACTCTGTTCCCTGTGCTGTATTTGATATACCTGCGATTGTTCTGTAACTACCAATTTGTGTTTCTGAATCCCTTCACCTCTTTCAACCATCCTCCCAAACTTGCTCCCATTTGGGAACCATCAAAATGTTCTCTGTATCTCTGTTTCTCTTCTGCTTGTTCATTTACTTTATTTTATTTTTAAGATTCAATTGGTGATAGATATGCATTTATTCCCATTTTATTGTTTATATCTTCTTCTTCTTTTTCTTCTTCTTCTTCAAGAAGACCCTTTAACATTCATGCAATACTGCTTTGGTGATGATGAACTCCGTTAGCTTTTTATTATTTAGGAATCTCTTTATCTGCCCTTCCATTCTAAACGATAGCTTTGCTGGGTAATCTTGGCTGTAGGTCCTTGCTTTTCAAATCACTTTGAATTCTTCTTGCCAATCCCTCTGGCCTTAGAATGATAAATTTCATACTATGTATGTTTCACCACAATTTAAAATTTTTCATCTTAGCACAGTCTTCCCATCTCTCTCCCCAACTAAAGTCCTCCAGTGGCTTCTCCTTGTCTTTAGGATAAAGCCTATAATTCTTACCACAGACTACAAGGCCTGGCATTGTCTGGCTTCCAGGCGGCCCACCAGAGGAATATTCTCTCCTTTCTCCACTCTAGTCACACAGACCACTCTAGCACTGGCCTCAGAGACTATGCAGACTGTCTTGAAGCCAAATTCTCTTTCCCAACTTCATCATTCTCCAGGTTTCAGTGTGAGCTCCACTGCCTGCCCCACTGAGGGTAAGCTCGGGACAAAGCAGGTGGCTGGGGTGAAGGGGGCTTTGTGGGAGTTCTCCTTGCCCGAGGCTGCCTTGGACCTCAGGCTGTAGAAGTGTGTGTGTATGTGTGTGTGTGTGTAGGACCCCACCACTTATTTTCTGAACTACCTGCATCCGGACTTTGGCCAAAGGACATCATGGAGTGGGTCTTTATTTGTACCCCAGGCAGTGATGGCCAGAGGTGGCCCCATTTGACTTCTCTGGCCAGGGTGCCAGGCCCATCCCTCATTCCATGGCCCTCCCTTCTAGCTTTGGAAAGTTTCTGAGCACAATGTTCCAGGCAGTGCCTCTCAGAGTATGCCACTGAATTATGATTTCGGGCACAGAGGTATTTCCCTCTGCATGAGAACCCCTTTCCTTTCTCTTCTTTCCTGACATCTATGTGGCAGGGGTGTCCCTGGCTGCTGCGGTCCCCCTCCCGGCCCTCCAGCAGTATGTGAACAAGTTATGGTCTGGGCTGTGCACACAGAGACCAGGCCGATGGGGCTTCTCAGGAGGGGTAGGGTTTTCGAGTCCCTTCTGGCCATCCGGATCTCATGTCCTGCTTGCCCAGGGCTGCCTGGGCTTCTCCTCAATGACTCTATGTGGTGGGACAGATGGGGCAGACTGGGTAAGAGTATAGGATCCTGACTCGCATGAGCCTGGACTGTGTTCCAGCCTCTTCCTGTTCTGTGACCAGACAAACTGCTTTGTCTCTTTAAGCCTCTATTTCCACAGTAGTGAAATGAAAGTTCTACTAGCACTCACCCATTTCACAGGACTGGTGTCAGGAATAGAAAAGACCACGCCTGTAGGTCCACAGCCTGGCGCAGTGGCTGGCCTCTGCTCCCGCAGTTGAGCTGGCCTGTCAGTTGGCCAGTGAGGCCAGGTCTAGACAGCCCCTGCCTCCTGTGTGGGGAAGGCCCACCCCAGCCTAGTCAGTCCTGGGACCCCAGTGCTGAGTGTCTTTGCAGTTCTCTCTACATCTCAGAGGCTTGGTAGCCCCAGCGTGTCAGCAGAGAGAAGGGACCCAGCAGACTCCTTTCCCTTCCCCCTTCCCTTCTTGTTCCTGGTTGGGGGCAGCAGGCAGGGCTCAGACAAGGAAGGCCAGGCAGCCTTCCTCTGGCCTTCAGACAGATGGGTCAGGGGCAGCGCACACTTTCCTCCAGCAACTACCCACCCCAACACAGCCAGTGGCCGCCCCCTTAACCATGGAGCCCATCTCCAGGTGGCAGCACCTAATACTTACCCCACTGAATCTCCAGGAAAAACACGGGTGTGTTGTTTAGGGCCCCAAAGTGGGAACTTGACCCTCTTTGGCTGGGAGAAGGCAGGGCAATGGCAGACTCTCTAGGGGGAGCTGAGAGAATAGAGTGGAACTCCTGTTTTGGGAAGGCTGGGTGGGGCAGGGCAGAGGTTGAAGTGACTGGTGGAGGAGGGTTTGGCTTTTTTAAGGAACCCTGTGGTGACTTTTATTTTACATCTCATCACTCAGGTTCTGATGCTCTTTTAAAGTCCAGTGTGTGCATTTGGAGCGCTGCAAGTGAGGCGGAGTGGAGCACCCCCTCACTGAGCCAGGTCGTCACCGCAGCCCAAGCCTCTGTGACCAGGCCAGATGAGAGGAGCAGACCACACTTCACCGCTTGGCACCTCTCCTCCTGAGCCCTCCTCCCCTGAGCACTTAGCAGGTTAGCTCCTTCAACTCCTCTGGTCTCCCACCATTCTGGGAGATCCAGTGTGTCCCACCCCCCCAGCCCCAACTCCCTCAGATTTCTTCACTACGCACAGAACCACAGAGCTGTCCTTGAGCCCACGTGGATAAGCAGGCAATAGCGCCATTAGCTGATGAATGATGCTCTTCTAGCTGTGGAATGAATGGATGACTTTATTGGACGACATGTGATGTCTGTAAGGCAGGGCTGTCTGCTCCGCCACCGCTCTGTTCCCAGCAGTGGAGAGACCAGCAGCAGCCAGCAGCAGCATTGGCTCACTGGGCCCATTAAGTGGAATGAGCTCCGCCTGCTGGAGAGAGTCAGCCTTGGCCAAGTAAAGTGAGGGAGGGCGGGACTATTCCATTTCCCAAGAAAATGGGCTCCTTTGGGAAGACACACACAGAAAGGCTCTCAGCTGCCCTGATCCTGAGCAGTCTCAGTGCAAAGAGTTGACACAGAGGGTATGGCTAGAAAACCTGGACTTGCTCACTTGTCAAGGGGCGGTCTCTGGGAGTCAGGAAGCTGGGGTTCCAGTCCCAGCTCAGCCATTTTCTGTGTTCCCAGAGGTTCTCCCCTTCCTGAGCCTCAGCCTCCTCATCTGTATAATGGGACCATGGGGGCCCCATTTCACAGGGTCACAATGCTGTGAGGGAACACGACACTTCGGGCCAGTAAGAGAAATGCTGGTAAAGTGAACATGAAGGTCCCAAGGCCCGCCCCGGGGCTGGTAGAAACAGAAATGAACAAAAGTTCAACAAAGGCTGAGGTTCAAACCTTCCGTACTGTCTGGGTATCTGAGGACCAGCCCGTCCTCGGTTCCCAGGGGCACTGTCGCTGTGAAGGAAGGACAGGACCTCGTCCCTGGTGAACACCCAGGCCAACACAGTCCACATTCACACGAGCGTATGTTTCTTTGGCTTTATTATTACAAATGCACCATGGCTCTGCCACACCTGGGGAATCCTGGGCTCTGTGTGCTCTACCTACCCTCTCTTATCTACCTGGACAGGGCCATGCTGCATGTAGACTTGAGCCACGTTTGACAGAGCAGTTCAACGCATAGCTTATAGTGACGTCATTTCTCCAGCAAAAAAGGAGCTTTACAAAAACTGTGCCAGGATACCCCCATGATGCTGGGTGGCTTGATGCATGTTTTGGGAGCTCCACAAACTTTGGTGCCCTTTTTTGGAGCAGTTGGCATAGGCAGGAAGTTTCGTGTTTGGGACAGGTTCTTTCTGGAAGCAAATGTCAGGCAGTGACATCCAGGCCTCTCCATGCAGTGAGTTAACAGCTATGTTTAGAGAGAACAAAAGTTAAGAGGACATCTCTCTCCTTCCTCCCCCAACCTGCCCAAAGCTCAGATCTCACTATGGTGCGGCCCATGTACATTGAAGTGTGCTATTTGGTTTCAAAAATATCAGTCTCTTTGGCAAACTAGGAGAAACTGGCAAGGAGCTGCAGAAGTACATTCCTCCCATGGTCTTCACACTAGTGCTTCATCCTCTCTAATAACCGCTGATAGACTGGAGCTGAAAGAGAGAAGATTGAAAGGTGAAAAGAACACACACTTCCCCATGTCTGTCTAGGTCCTGTCAGGCTCATGGGCATGGGGGCCAAGGGGCCTCCTTCTGCCATACTCTCCTGCACCCAGCAGGTGCTTTGTGAAACTTCCTTCCTCAGTGAGATAGTCAGCTGGGATTTCCCGCATCTAGAGCTTGGAGCCGGGTCCTCACTGGGGGGTCCTGCCAAGCCCCTGCACAATATTTCCAGGCTCCCGAAGTCAAACATTGACATCAACCCTAAAAGGCTGGTACTCTTATTATCTCCATCTTCCAGAGAAGGAAATGGAGTGTTCTGAGCCTGATTCCAAGGGCCAGGCTGACTTCCCTGCACCACAATGATTTTCTCTCTAGAAACCAGATGGAAGGGATGGCCTGCTTTGGGTTAAGGCCCAAACGAGTCTATGGGGACTTCAAACCCAGACTTACCTAGTTTCACAGAGGTCTGGGTGGCCTGAAAGAGAAGGACATGAGGTGTCAGGTTTTGAGTGAGAGGTGCCCGCACCTGCTTGTGGCAGTGACTTTGCTCACTGCCATCCCTGCTCAGAACAAATGCTGGGGATGAGGAAGAGGAAGGGGGCCCTGAGGAGCCCCTTAGTTGGCCGTGGCAGCCCTAAGTAGTGTGCAAACCCATACCAAATGGAGTCTGAGGAGGACTTTCTTGGGAGACCCCAGAACCACGCTCCCACCAAGACCCCAGCCTAGAGCTTGGGGAGCTGGGGCTGCACAGGGGGTGGAGCTCAGGAGTTGGAGCTTCGGGCCAAGAACCTTCCTGAGGGGCACTAAGGACACCCCTCTGTCTCAAAGGAAAGTGACACATTCTAGCTGCAGGCCTCTGGATTAAGGACTACCTCCTGCAGACCGTTTTTCGAAAATGCAAGCCTTTTGTCAGGTGCCCCATATTCCCAAGGGGCTCCACCTGACCCAAAGCAGCAGAGCTACCTGGGCCCAAGAGATCCCAAGCAAGGCTGCTCAGGCCAGGGCCAAACCTGGCAGGTGTCTTACCCTGGAAAAGGCTGATGCCTGTTTGAAAAATTCAAGTGCAGAGTCTGCCAGTTCATCCACCCGCTCCTGAGGTCTGTTGGCTGGAAATGAAAGAAAAGGCAGCTTTGGTGAGAGAGAAACTATTAGCATGCCATTCCTAATACCACATATTTTCAACTGGTGCGCCACAAGAATGTTTAAAACATGCAGTACCTGACTATTTAGTCAGGGCACTGACCACTTTTCCTTTCAACTGTCAAATACAAAGAAATGACAACAAGCAACACAACAATAGCTGTCCGATGTGAAGGAATCAAACTAACACCTATTTTTTTGTTAGATTGGCAAAAAATATATTTTGATGTGCTACAGGACTTCAGTAATTAGCTTATGTGTGCCATGAGATGGGAGGTTGAAAACCACTGCCTAACAGCCATGCTGAGGGCACTGCTGGGCTTTCTGGCTCACATTTTCCAGTGAATTTTCCCCTTACGACTGTCACACCGCGTGGCAGGATTTGGCCCGTGGGGAGAGAGCACAAAGGAAGGTGAACATACAAGAGAGAGCGGAGGTTGGACCCGGATTCAGCTTTGCTGAAGGTAAAGGGAGCTCCTGTGTTCACAGTGTAAAGGGAGCGCCCCGTTCACAGCGTAAAGGGAGCTCCCGCGTTCACAGCGTGTGCATGTGCTGAACAACTGGGCTGGGTCTGAGTGGGCAAAGACAGCCAGGCAATTCAGAAAGAGGTCTGTCCTTGTGTGCCCTGGTGTAACGTCTTTGAAAGAACAGTTCCTAATTCACTGTCACTCAGTCACAGCAATGCTGTCCGGGAAGGCTCAGTTTGCATGTCGTACCTTCTTCTCATCTTTGCTCAGAGGAGTTCTTCTATCGGATACCAACTGCTCGAGAAAGGCAGCTACTACTGAGTGGGAACAGGACGCTTCAGGGCCTACCTGGAGGCTGCAGGACACTGGAGATGGCATAGACCACGCCATTGGTGGCCATGATGTCGGCCTCAGCCACAGGCTCCTTGTTGACATACACAGTGTTATTTTTCTGGGGGAAAAAGAGGCAACAACTGTTGAACACAGAGCATTTTTATCTCATTCACTCAGCCAGTGTTGACGGAGCACTTCCAGATACCAGACCCTCGGCTATGTGTCGGGATGCTCTGCTGGAAGGAAATGTCCTGCCCACTACACACCTTTGCTCTGCTGGACTCATTCTAGTCCCTGTGCGCACTCACCCCCTTGTGATTCACACATGCTCTTCATGTTCCTCACTTTATCCTCACAGCAGCGTGTGGTGACCAGGCAGATATCATTGCCTCACTTAGCAGAAGAGGAAACTGAGACTCAAGAGAGGGCAGGGGCCTCCTTTAAGTGAGGTTGGTTGGATGGATGAGGATAGAACCTAGGCCTCCAGCTCTGGGTAAAGGGCTCTTTGCTCTTCTGCTCGATGCCCTACTTGGGATCTTCCTCACAGGAAGTGCACCAGGGTAAATCTATCTTAGGCTTTCCTGGGCGACCCACATATCAGACCCAAGGAGGGAAGGGGGGACTGAAGCCTGTGACAGACGGGACCTGACTGCCGAATCCAAGAGCTGGGACAGTCTCGAGTCACACGAGTCATCCCTGCCTCCCTGCATGCCTTTCCATGCTCGGGAGAGAAGCTGATGAGCAGAGGGACGGCTGAAGGGCAGGAGAGAGTCAGGCACAGAGGCTGAGCCAGCCGCACACTGAAAGAGTGGTCCCTCCATGGGGTGGTCAGTGGCCTTGGCTGGGGCCACCAGAGAGCCCTCAGGCAGCTCCAAAGGGGAATGTGTGTCAATGTGCAGAGCAAGGGAAGGCTCACAGGTCAAACACTTTGGGATGGTCTGGCTCATGGTACAATTCAGTGGGCCCTGGATTTGGGGGATGGAGTGGGAAGGGGATTGGGGACTGATCTCTCAAATCAGATAAGTGATTGCCCATCATCTCCTTAAGGGAAGGAAGATCTAATAGCCTCTCTCAGATGCCAATCAGAGGCTTTATTTCCCTGCAAATCTGGAAGTTCTTATTCATGTCTAACCACAAGCTCACTTGATTTCCCTGAAGACCCTTTTCTATTTTCTTTCTTTCTTTGGACAAAATGTACTCTGAGATTTGAGATGTATCCTAAAGACTGTGTGTGTATCTAATGCTGTTGCAGGGGTGAGCTGTGCCCCAGAGGCCTGGTGGCAGGCCACAGCCAGCCTTTTCATTTGCAGATGCACTCACTGAGCTGACTTCTAGCTTGTCGCCTTGGAGAGACTTCAGTCGCACCAGGGCCCCGACACCTCCGCTCACCAGGATTTCATTGCCGATGTGGTATTTCAGGATGTTGGCAAGCTCCTTGGCATTGCCTGCAGGTGTGTGGGAAAGAAAGCAGAGTTAACCCCAAGGCTGGTCATTGGTGTGGTCAAGGAGGGCCTAGGCAGACATGAGTGGCCACTGCTGGGATGGAGAACTCCTGGCCTGGCTAACAAATCCTCGCTGAGCACCCACTGTGTGCTCAGCCCTCTGCCCCACCATTTCATAGTGACCAGGGGAACGAGGCATGTGTCTGAGGCCATGAGCCTCCCCAGCGGTCGGGCTGCTGAGTTGGGTTGCTGAGAAGGAGTTAATCCATACTCCTCTGTGAGGGTGACTCATGTTTCCATGAGCTAAATATTTGCTTGGGAAGCCAGGGACCTTCCAGCACTGGCATCTGGGACATTTCATCATCAGTGTGGCTCCTTATGGTTATAACACAGTAGTGAAATATTTACACATTCTGCTCTCAAACGCATATTCGGAGACGGCTATTTCCTGAAGGGAGAACTTGAAAGAGTCAACAGCTGCAATCTGGAGGAGCTATGGAGCCGGTGAGGTCAGGGCTGAGGAGGGATTCCCGCCCCGGCGTCCCTCCTCCTCACATCTCAGCATTCCTTCCAGCCCACATCAGCCTCCCCGCCAACTGCTCATCACGGTGCACGGGCATTTCCCAAATTAAGTGTGGGAGGCAGCGCTGCAAGCTGCCAGCTGCTCTCTCATCTCCATCAAGGCTGCCCCCGATCCTCACATTACCAGCCAAATGGCTGAATTTCCCCAGGGCTATTCCCAGCATCTTGGAACTGAGAACGGAGGAAGTTTTAAAGCATTTTGGAGAGTTTGCTTGGTCATGGACACATCCACTTTAGCGCTGTGGGATGGAGCCCCCAGGTACCAAGTGAGTTCCAAACACAGACTGCCTACAGCGGCAAGAGTTCCCCTGCCAGACACACCGCCAGCCCTCGAGGTGTCTGTCCACAGGCTGGGGTCTGATCCTGCCCACGGGCCTGTGGCAGGGCGCATTTGGAAAGCTTTGCCCTCGCCTTCCCCTGCTCTCACACAGCTGAAAATGAAACGGAAGCCGAGTAGGCTCAGGCCACCCAGGGAATATTCGTTCCTGCTGGACAGAGAGAGGGTGGAAAGTTTATGTTCAGAATGAACTTCTCCCCTCTTCTTGGGAACATACGTCAGCATCAGAGACACAGGCATTCGTTTAGCAATAAAGGAAATTAAACAGGACACAAATTCAGCTCACAGCTGCCTGCAACCTGAACCTTCTAGTTGTTCCAGAGCAGGAAGGGAGGCGTAGACTATGTGGCCCCAGGGTTTGGCCAAGGCCCTTCCTCCTCCTCCTTCTCTGGCCCACCTTCTGTGATGGGTAGAAGTGTCTCTAACGGGCATGTGTCAGAACCCAGCACCCCAACCCTGTGCTATTTCTCCACCACCCCACCTGTTACTGATGGAAGATGTATGCCTAGCCCTGTGGGGAACACTTCATTTAATCCTCAACACACCGAGCAAGGTCCTCTTACCATCCTCATTTTCCTAATGAGAAAATTGAGGCCCAGCGAGGTTAAGCAACCTGCTAGGGGCCATTCAGCTGGCAAATGCTAGAGCCAGGATTTGAGCCTGTGTTCAGGTCATCTGGGAGCCCAACCTCTTGACCACTAGATTTCTTCTCAAACATATTCAGCTACATTTCTCAGGGCCATGACCAGCTTCTCAGTACAGCTTTTATCCCGAGGGACATTTGATGCAGGTTGAAAGCTTCATTATCACAGGTCCTGAGGGGAAGCCACGTCTTGGTGACCGGGCTGGCTGTTACCAACCCGGCAGTCCTCTCTGCTCTTCTCTGCCTTGTTTGGTGCCAGCTCGGCTGGCCACTGTGAAGTGTGTCTTCTGGGCTCGCTCATTCAGCTCCTGCAACCAGCCGACAGGCGGCCAGGCAGGCGGTGGGCATGTAGGAGGAGAGCGGGCCTGAGGCCCGTGGTGACCCTGGTTCCAACGGCAGCTGTTTGTGGCTTTGGCTGCTGTTCTGAGCCCCTCGTCCAGCTCTCTCTGCCCACCCACCCCACCCACCCCAGGCCTGGGGTGGTAAAGGCTTCCCATGGCTGTCTGTCCCTGGGTGCCATCACCCTTTGCTAGATCCTGAATCCGGCCCGTACGTCTGCCAACAGTCTCATCATCACATTGCTTTCAGTCCAAGCCTCTGGAATGTGCCAATTCTTCCCTGCGGGGACCCTGACTTGCGCAGTGACTTTAGAAAAGCTGCAACATGGACTTAAGCTGGTCTTTACCCAAAAGCGTGTTCCGCTCTTCTGAGGACATGGCTTTGAAAGCTTCATCCGTGGGCGCAAAGACTGTGTAGACCCCATCCCGGTTCAGTGTCTCCGTCAGCCCTGCAGTCTGGATAGCGGCGACCAGCATGCTGTGGGCACACGCACAGAAAGTGTCACCTGCTGGGGGCTGTCACTGCCCCACACGACTGCGGGCAGCCGGAGCCCAGAGCACTGGGAGTCCCCCCACCCCCACTCTGTGCACGGAGGGGCAACTGCAGTCTGTGTCTTCTCTCCTTAAATGCTAAGCGCAGTTAAACGGCCAGAAGTCAGAGGCCAGAGAGGGAAGGAGGAAGGAAGAGGCCAGCAGCACAGTGGACCCAGAGCCGGGCTGAACCACTGGGCCCTGGGCAAGTGATTCCAGAGTGAGCAGAGGGGAGGTCTCCCAGGCTCTTGCACAGGTGGCTGAACCCAGTAACAGGAAACACTCCATGTTACAGCACCTGGCGGTGAGTGAGGAGGTCATAAATGGAGAAAACGGGCCAGGAAACTGACACGGGGCCGGAGAAGGAGTGGCAAGAAATCTTCAAGTGCAACTAGTGGACACCACACTCAAAACCAGGCGCTCTCGGCCTACCCAGGACTTCAAATGTAGGGCACGATGCCGGCCTTGCACTTGAAAAATAAAAATACAGCCCCTCTCCGCCCCCACAGAGGCAAGGGCTACACTCCTAGAAGGAACCCTTGTTCTCAGCTGAGGCTTTTAAGGTCACCCTGACCTTTCCACAAGCCTGGGAGGTCACTAGTGTTCTTTGACGCTCGGGGTGGGGAGACCTTGACAAATAGCCAGCACCCAACATCTCTCCAGCACGACCCCTTGGGGGATGCCCCGCCCTGGGCTGGCGCTGGTTACCTGAAGCGATTGTCCCCCTTCAGGATGTCCATGACAGTCCCCATGGGAGGGGTCAGCACACGGTCCATAGTGAACAGGGTCCCGTACCGCCCCCTCTTGTCGTGGGCAGCGATGCAGCTGTTCTCAATGCACAGGCTCTGTATGAGGGGGGCGGAGAGAGGGCAGGTGACCGTCCCAGGAAGCAGCCCCCGCTTTGTGCTGATGGTGTCATCCACAAACATCGATGTCTATGTACTGGGGTGGGTTTTCATGACTAGGATAAAATGATGTATTTTCTCCAGAAAACAAAAACATAAAAATGGTGTTCCTTAAGGACAAAGGCCCCAGTAAAGTCACACGGAGGCTCCACAATGAGACTATCAGGATGCACGTAAGGTCCATTGACAATGATCAGATAAATAGGTCAAGGCTATTGCTTGATTTATTTAACAGATGTCAGCCATCTTTGGTCAAATGGCACTAGCTGCTCTCGAGAAAGAGCTGTGCTGTCTTGTGCTTCCTGCCTGATATTCCAGGGCAACTGCTGGGTTTGAGGAGAGAGAAGAGACAGGAAAGGAGAGAAGAGAACCTTTGGACCTTTGGTCCAGGGGGCTTCTCTTCACATAAGCTCAGAAGGATTCAGATCTGTGTGCCTCCGCCCTCCGTCCATCACTGTGTTCTGGTGGGCTGCTGCACCCCAAGCCAGGCCAGACAGCTGTGCAGTTTACCCCTGAGGGCCTCCAGAGAAAGAGACTCCAACCCTTCTGCAAAGGCTTATATGATCCTTTGATGTCAGATATACTTTGCAGGAATTCCTTCCTTCCCTATTTTTTTTTTTTACACAAATACAGCTTCTATTTCTCAAAACTGAGAAAAGAAAGAGCATGATTGAGGACCCAGAACTTACATTACGATAAACAAAAACTCGCAGTTTTTTGCCGCCCAGAGTGTCCAGGGTCTGCCCGTGGTACAGATACTTGGAGGCCAGCTGGTCTTTAACCATGTGGTTCAGAAGCAAATTCTTTGTACGGGCATCAATGCGAGGGGTTCCATCTGCAAGAGGAGGTGCGGTCAGGCCCAGGGGCATGCCCCGGAAGGGAAGAGAAAAGAGGCTCTCCTTGACTTGGGAGACAGAGATTGAGAAAGCAAGTGAGGCTGTAACATTCTTTAACATCTGGCACCTTCTGTGAATTGGAAAAAACACTTGAAGGTCCAGATAATCGAGGGGGTTTGGAGTTTTGCCCTAAGAGGGAGGAGAAGGCACGGACACATCCGGCCGCCGGTCTCCACCTTCCCCATGGCCACAACTTGGCGGCATCCACTCTGAGTGCCTATCACTTTGGCATTGACCTGCACATAAAGAGGCAGCAGGGTGCTCTGCTCCCCCAGTGGATGCAAACTCTTGAGTTCTGAGGGCCAGAGCCCAAATGCATCTTCTGCTCTGCCAAAGAAAACAGCAGTGGTCCTGAACTCCTAGTGAAGTCGCATCTGCTTTTGGTTGAGCTAGGTGGGAACGCTAAAGTTCTGCAGGGTCTATAAATCAGGGCGGTGACAGCAGTGGGGCAGCTGCCCCCAGTAACACACTCACAGGGATGCCCCCCTATGTTACCTTTGAAGACGGAATTCAGGGGGGCCAGGAGAGTCAGCCGCTCATTTCCAGAGAGATGCGTGCTGAGGCCCGCTTGTCTTAAAAGGTCAATGGTGGTAGAAACGTCGGACTCCGCAGCTAACTCAAACAGTGTCTTGGCTACAGGGAAGGAGAAAGTGGGTTCAAAAGTTGAAAATGCTGTTTTCATTTATCATTCATCCACCCTAGAGCATGACATATATCAGTAGGAATGTCACCTTGTGAGTCAACAATGCTTCTAAACACTGCAGGGGCACTGCGGGCTTGTGTCATCAGGGGAGAGGTCCCCAGAAGACCTCCCTGGTCAGGAAACGAGGTGAGGTGCAGCGGGGCAGAGGTCAGCTGCTGCCCAGCCCTCGGTCAGGGCACCGTCTCATGCCAGGGACAAAGGCAGCACTGCCTCTGTCATGGCTTCTGGCCACACCCATGGAAAGAGTTTTCTTCTATCTGGTTTTTCCTTCAAAATTCTTCACTCATAGGACATGGACCTCCCTGGAATTCCAAAATGGGGCTAGGATGCTGAATGAAACCCAAGCCGTAGTCCATTCGGTCATTTCTCCCAGGGTCACCGATGCTGGATGCTTGTGCACTATTGGGACAGCAGTGGCCCTCTGTGCCCAACTCAAGTGGGCAGCTCTTCTGAAAGGATCCTGTGACCCAATCGCTGTCTCCCCAGGTGCCTCCTATGGCTTTCCACTGCCTCCAGGCCTGTAGCTCAGGATTCTCCCCAGTCTGGCTGACCCACTGGGTGCCCAGCCTTCTCTTCTCAGAGGCTGTGAGCTGGGTGTAGGAGGGGAACCAGCCCCAAAGATCCCTGGACTCCCCCGCCCCACCACCACGGATGGCAGAGGGGACAGGGGGCCTGGCAGGACTGAGATCCCGAGACCTAGCTTACCTGAGTCTGGGATGAGCAGCTCGTCGATGGAGTGGATCACACCGTTGGTGGCCAGGATGTCTTTTTGGGAGATGATGGGCTTCCCGTTGATGGTGAGCATGTCACCGCTGCAGCCCACCTCCAGCGTGGTGCCCTGCAAGGTCTCCAGGGACAGCCCCGCAACAATGGCTTCGGCACACAGGGCGGACTTCAGGATGTGGTTGTTCAGCAGATCTGGGGGCCGAAGCACACAGCGGGGTCAGTGCAGCCTGCCCGTGGCTCTGAGGCTTCTGTCCTCTCCAGCGCTGACCTTCAGATGAGGCCGGGGCACCGCATGGCCTGGATCGGCCTCTCCTCTTGCCTGCTGTCCCTCTAAAACTAGCTGGCACTCTGTGGTCAGATGGCCCAAATTTGAGTCCCAGCTCAGCTACTTAGCAACTATGGGACCTAAGGCAAGTCATTGCGCCCTCAGAGCTCAGCTTCATCAGTCAAGCGGAGGTGAGCAGGGCATTCACCTCCCAGGACTGGGGTGAGGATGAAACTCTGAATGGGAAGCACCCAGCATGGTGCCAACAGAGTAGAAGCCCCATTGATGTTTGCAATTACCTTATTAGTACCTGAACTTCAGGGGTAGGGGAAAAACTCAAATGAGTTTACCCTGGGATTTTTTATCTAGTAACCTCAATAAAAATGTAAAATGTGGTAGGAAAAGATGGAAACTGTAGCAAATGAGGTTATGAATTATTTGCACATTTTATTTGCTTTTATACATTTTACCCAGAGGTCTGCTAGTTGCCAGGCTGTCTTAGGGGTTGGGAATGGTAACCAGTAAGGTCTTTGCCACCCCACTTACCCCACCCATAGATCATAAATATAATCAATTAGTTACTGTCCAAGTGCTGCTTTAGAGGCCAGACAGGGGCTGGGAGCCCGAGGAAGCTGTCAGGTGCAGACACGGGGGATGTGTCCCAGCCCTGGCCAGGTAGAGCAGGTTCTGGGACTGCTGCTCACCAAAGTCGCCAAGGCTTTTGTCCTGTTCTCACCGCAGGGGTGAGTCTTAGTTTGTCTGAGTGTGGGAACCAAAACTGCGCTGCCACGGCAGGAGGAAGCTCCGAGGCCCTGCAGAGCCATGGGTGCCTGCAGAAGTGTCAGGGGAATTGAAAGCCAGCACTGACCAGATTCAGCCAGCAGGGAAGAGAGAGGACGGCAAGGTCACCATGGGAATGAGGCCCTGGGGACTGAGCTTCCCGAGGAGGGAAACTGAAAGCAGGGGTGGGGTAGGTGACCTGCTAGGGCCACTTGTTGGGTAAGCAGGGCCAGGGCTGGAAGCCAGTCTTCCAACGGGGCACGCCAGCCTGGGACCGCTTCTCACTGATCTGCCAACACGCTAGGAACAACAGGACACTGTGGGGTGAACTGTGGTCTCTGCCTTCCAGTTGCCAGCCCACCCCTCACAGAGGGCTGTGGCTTGGCACAAATGGGTTACTCAGCAGAAAAGGCAGATGTGCCTAAAGGATAAATTAGGGGTTGGCTTTTTCACTTTATAATAAGTAGTTTTGATATCTACAAGATAAAAGTGTGCTCTGTGCAAACATGTTTCAAGGAAAACATAGTTCTAAATGGAAAGCTAACTATGCTGAGATGCACCAACATCTCACCTCCTCCAGGAAGCCTTCCAGACCCCTCAGGCTGCATGTGCCCCACCTGTGTCCTGCCCTCACGTTCAATATCTCTGTCACTGCAACCTGCTTTTAAGCTTGTCATCCCCACTAGCCTTAAACATCCTTTCAGAAAAGGCTATATCGTGTTCACTTTTGTGACCCAGTTCCTGGCTCAGGCCTGACACACAGAGGCAGCACATCTGGACACAGAAGATCCCCATCTGTGCATTTAACCATGTGCCCATTCCTGTCCCCGCATGGCTACAAAGAGAACCTTTTGCATTTATAGTGTTAGAAATGCACCAAGCATTGTAGATAGTACATTTAAAAGGTGGATTACATCTGGGAGGAATAGGTGTGGCTGGGGTACACAGGGGACCTGAGGCCTACTCCCATTTGCAGGGGACTCAGGGATCACCGGTCAGCAACTCAGAGGTCCTGGAGCTGAAGAGGACAGGGTGGCGGTGGCACAGAGCCTGGTCTCCCCTCCTAATCTCCTCACATGCTTGATCCTTCCCTCTCCTCCAGCAATAATCAATGCAGTCCCTAACTTCGAGGCTCACTACAGAGGCGAGGAATGACCCAGCAAGGAGGAGTCCAGAGCAGACAGTTACTGGTTTTTAACTATTATCCTGGATTATTCATGACACCCCTGGCCAGACATGGGAAGAGTTCCTGGGTCAGCATGATGATTCTATTTCAAGGATGCCAGGACCGGCCACCCCGACCCCAAAGCGCCAGGCTGCTGCCCACGTGGCAGCCTTGCTCTGGTTTTGATCACTGAGGCCTCTAATCCTCCCTGCGTCTGGCCTGGACCTGCTTTGGCCTCCAGCTCTGTCTCCCTCCCTGGCCCACCTGTGTCCCTGGGCAAAGGTGGCAGAGTCTGCAGGCAGCCCTCTGACCAAGGCTCTGCTCTGGCCTCTGCAGACAGGGCCAGCTGGGAGCAATGGGGCAGGTTGGCAGGTGGTGTGAACACTGTGCGTGGGAGCAGGCTTTGGGCTCAGCGGGGCCACTCCCGGGAGGCAGCAACAGAAGCCAGTGGTGCTCACCTCGCAAGGCCTCCGGGTCACCCAGGATGCGGTTCAAAGTCTCAGCAGGAATTTTCTCAAAGGCCTCATTGGTGGGGGCCAGGAGGGTGTACTGGCCATCGCCTTCCAGCAGGGTGCTGAGGCCCGAGGCAGCCACGGCAGCCTGTGGGGGAGAGGAGAGGCCGGAGCGCTCCCTGAAGGCTCTGGGGATCTCTGCAGACACACACAGCCTTGCCAGGCCTCCCTCAGAGGCCCCCAGGCTTCTGCGGAAGCCCAAGATGAAAAGACAGGCCGAATAAGAGCTCCCTTGTCACCACGGCAGCCCGGGCCTTGCCCAGCCTGAGCCACAGCCACTCTGGCCACCTCTCAGTGACTTCATGCGCCTTCTCCCCTCCTACCTCCAGCCCGCCATCCTGCCCTTCCCCCAGCTTTGTGTCTCTGATTCCTTGTCCTTCTTTGGCCCATTTCTCTAGGTAGCCAATGTGACATTGCCTCCTACCCCCACCTCACCCTGCCGCTGTCCCCACAGAAATGAGTGTGTCACACATACCTGCAGAGTTGCTGCCCTTCTCATGCTGCAATTAAATGGCTATTGGTCATGATGACTTGAGTGAGCCCCATGAGTGTAAGGGTCATGTCCCCCCTTATCACAGAGCAGCCGGAATGATCAAAGAGCATAAATGGCTTCCCACTGCTCTCAGGGTGAAGCCACACTCCGTTGCCAGGTCTGCAAGGCCCCAAAGGAGCTTCCCCCACCCCCGGCCAGGCCCCCTCTCCTTGGTTGTCTTCACTCTGGCCCCACTGACCTCCTGCTTGCCTCTGAGCCATGGCTCTTGTTTACTCTGCCTTCCCCTCTGCCTGCTGGGCTTTTGAAGACACGTTTTGTATAACTGGCCATTCCCATCCTTCAGGCCTCAGCTCAAAGTCCCTTCTTCCACAGGGACCTTCCCTGACCATCCGGTCCCACCTAGCCTCCTCTGCTCGCCACTTCTTCACTTCCCACCCTTAGCACACTCTATGGGAACCTCGTTTGTGTCCCGTCTGTCTCCCTAGAAAGAATATACATGCCACTGAAGACAGAAATGTGTGCATCTTGTTCACATCGCTACCCCTGGCATGTAGTACAATGGCTGAAAAGTAGCAAGTGCTTAAACATGTGTTTGCAGAAGAAAAGGTGGGCATGAGGGAGAAGCAAGGAAGGAATATTTACCAAACCTAAACAGTAAGAGGAGGTCCCTCGGTGGGGATCAAACGATGTTACTCAAAAGGGGCTCTACCCACTCTCTGGGGACATCACTCCCAGGCAGACTCCTGACCAGTGAGTGACCCAGAAGGAAAGTAGAGGGGTCACTGGGGCCTTCCAGAGCCGCTTCCTGAGGCCACCTCCGTGCCAGCCCGGCCCTGGGGTGTTTGTCTCTGTGTATTGGAGATCTCCAGGGGAGGAGCCACCCACTCCCGCTCGGTGTCCTTTGTGGTCAGGAAGTTCTCCTTGAATCAGGGCAAAAACCCTGACAGAGCAGCCGGTGCTCACTTCCTCTGAGCAGCCGTTGCCAAGAGGAATGCCCGCTCGCCACTCCAGTTGTAGGACAAATGTCTGCTGGGCACTGGGGAAGGGACAGTATTCTGGGACTCCTCTCTGCTGGCCTGGGCCCCAAGGAAACATGGGTGGGGCTGGAGCAGGGGTCCCCGGGTAGGGCTGTGTTATCAAGAAGATCACGCAGCCTGAATGGCCATTGATTCTAGGCCCACACGAGGGAATCACTGCCCGGGAGGAAGCACCCTCCCACCTCTGGCACCCACAGGGCACGCCTGGCCACTCAGAGGACTCTGACCTGCTGCAGCCACAAACCACTCAGCTTTCCAGGGGAGTCAAGGAAAGGGAAGCTTCACACAGGAGAAGACGGGCTGGTGATAGTGATGTTTCCTTGTGGCCAAGCGGAGGGTCTGATAAGTGGCTTCTCTATATTCACGGGTGTTTAGAAGTGCTTGCGTCCTGCCCCCTGAGTGCCCGTGGACACGGAGACGCCCCCCGCTCCTCCTGCAGAAGCAGGACCTCTTAGGAGGTTTCGTAGGCTAGGTCCCGGCCTGGGGCAGTGCCTCACCCGGAGGGTCTCGAAGGTGTCCTCGATCTCGATGACCTGCTGGATGTTGTTGGTGATGGTGGAGATGACCCTGTCAATGAGGTGCACCACTCCGTTGGTTGCGTGGTGGTCGGCTTTCAGCAGCCGGGCACAGTTGACGGTCACAATCTGCCCAGAGACAGAGCAAGGAGGAGAGGTTAACACATCAGGAGCGTCGTCGCGAAGCCCCAGGCAGGGACGACACAGCACAGCATGCAGGCTCTCAAGCTGTGGGACTCGCAGGCCCACGGAGAGGCAGGTGCAGTGGGCAGAGGCTTATCTGCCGCTTGTCACTGCGGGGCCGAGCCTCAGACCCCAGCGCTGCCTGTGGGCACAGGCAGGGCCATGTCACGGGGGACACCTACCCCATTGGGATAGTGGTGGATTTGGATGTCCGAGTTCTGGTACATGGAGGTGAGGGCCAGGCCATGTTTCAGCTCGTCCGTCAGGACCCGTCTGTTCACCATGTGGTAGCGAAGAGCATTCAGCAGCTCAATGTTGACATTGCTCACCAGGGAGTCCACCACTTCCTGGGAAGAGGGCCAGGGAGGCATTTAGGGGGCTACAGACCCCGGGTTCAAGAGATGGGTCATCGCTACCCTGGCTAAGGTGCTCTGAAACCCCAGCAACCCGGGCCTCCGTTCTGCCAAGAACCCCTCCTTAGAGGACGCCCGGGTCTGCCTGGCCAGCTGGAAGAACAGGATGAAGCCTATTTTAGCTCGAGTTCCCTGGCTTTATCGGAGGTTAAGGGTAAGTTTCCTGAACCAGTGGGAGGTCCCTACAGACTCGTCCTTCATGCCCACCAGCCCACCCCTCTGGGGAGTAAGAGCCCCCTGGGCAGAAGGAGGTCATCTCACAGCTGACAAGGAATCCCAGCCCTCGTTGCTGGGGGCGAAGATGGTGAAGCTGCCGGGCCCTTCCATCTCGGGCCTCAGTTTCTCTGTACGGTCTGTGTACAGCTGGGTGGTGGTCGATCCAACGACTCCCAGAGTCTCATAAAGGTTTGAGAGCGGTAGGGCTGCAGGGGCAGAACACAGAGAAGGGGTAGGCTGTGAGGCCACCCCACCAGACCACACCTTCCCTGCCACAGAGCGGGGATGGCACATGCACAGGAAGGAGCGTGTGGAAAAGCCTAGAGGTGCCTGCCGGCGGGGGCGCAAAGCTTGTGCCACGCTTCTTAAAATAACTCGGTCCAACACCTCCCTACTTGAACTTGACCATTTGGCAATTTTTAATCATTTTAACCACATCAGAGCAAAGCTTTAGCCCCCAGACATTTAGATGATACAGGTGGGGAAGTATACCAGCAATAGATATCCTTATTATAAACCAGTCTGATGGATTTATCTCGTTGTTGAAACTAGTTCCCAGAATGAAAGAACTGCACAGATCTTTGCGGCACTTTGTGTATCACAAGTAGCTGAGGAGGGTCACCCCTCACACAGTGAGCTTACAGTTCATATCACAGGGCGTGAGCCTCAGGCTCAGAGGCTGAGCTCCCCTTCTGAGGTCCTGCTCCTGTCCCATTCCGCGTTCCCACCGGTCCTTCACTTGGGCCAGGAATGCCATGGCCCAGCCTGTGCCAGCCACACCCCCCTCATGACCTTGGCACCCACCAAATTGGCTCCCTTCCTTTTAAGTCTTGGTTTCACATTCTCAACTAATAAAACAGCAAATATTCCAAAGTTAAAAAACAAAACAAAACAGAAACAGTCTCCTCCGCACAGTCCCTGGTGGTGTAGGGAACTAACAGGGAGACTCTGGTGAAATTCCCAGGTGCCACGCAGCCCTTGGCCTCCTGTGGCCGTTTGTGGCACCCTTGGCTGACTGGGGATAAGCCCGCCTGGCCTCCCACTCCCCTGCCTGTGGAACTCCAGTGGGCCAAGTTTCCACCGAGCAAGGTGGGGGTGGCTTGGTGTTCCCAGCCCAGCTGGAGCCACGCCTGTCCCATCTGCTCTCTAGCACGGCTGGTCAGAAACACTGGCTGTGTTTAGAGTCACTCCCAGCCAGAGCCAACAAGGTCTGAGCCTAACAGCATGGGCTGGTCAGAACTGGAGCCCGTTCCACCCACTCGTTAAGGGGTCAGCTTGAACAGGAAGGAGTCTCCAGCGTCCATTTCCACTGGTCCTCACATGGAGCCTAGAGGCCAGAGGCACATGGGGGGAGGTCTGCACAGTCTCCTGCCTTGGGCCCCATTCAGACTCTGCTGCCACCTCTGCCCTCCATCCGCACCGACAGGCAAGGCCTCGCCCACTCACCTGCTGGACAGCCCTTCTCTCCTGGGACCCTTTCGTAGCCAGGACAGCACTCATAGCTGATGACTCTGCAACGAGACACACACAGGCAGCATTACACAGGGCTGCCCTCCTTCCCACGGCAAGTCCTCTCCCTGGGAAGAATGGCCTCCGTTGACAAGAAAGAGAGGGGTCGGCAGCCGTCCGTCTCGAGAGACGATGGTGTAGCTTCTTAAGAGTCCATCTGCACCGCCGAGAATGGCTGTGCAGTCCGACTCGGGAGTGACATGGTATCTGTTTCCTCCCGTGTTGAATCGACATCTTGTGATGACGCTGAAGCTACAGAGCCTGGGCAGGGTAATATGGAGGGTCTGCTGTTGCCCATGCAGCAGACCCCCCCTCTCTTCGCAGCTGAAGGGTCCAAGGGAAAGACGGAGTCAATACAGCTTGGGTTCAGGTGCGCCGCAGGAGTTGCCGGTATTGACTACAATGTCAAACCGCCTTAGGGACTCCGGCTCCGGATTTTCTGTCGGGGTTTACTCCCTTAGCCTTTCCCCTGAAGAGGTATGCCGCAAGGCAGCGGAGGTTTTTTGGAGTCAGAGTTTTCCTTCTCTGATGGAAATGGCAGGTAAAATGCCCTGTGAACGGAGATCATTCACGAAGTTATGTTTGTGCCTCTCATTGGCAAGGAGCTTGCCACTCCTCCTGTATGTGACGTTGTGTGCCCACCACCCAAAGTCAATCATCTTCCGTCACCATCTATTTCGCTCCCTTTACCCCCTCAAGCCACGCCCCCTACTGGCAGTATGAACACAGCGCCTCCCTGGCAGCCCAGGAGCCAGATGCAAGCAGCCAGGTCCTCGCCTGCCTTTCCTACACATGGACATGCCCTTTGGGACAGTAGGAACTCAGACTTTAATTGCAGCTGGTTTTACGGGGTTCGCCATGGACCTGCTCCCCACCAGGCTCTCACGGGCTAGTGGGTGACATCACCAGAAGAGGCAGGCAGATGGGGAAGACATAGGGCTTTGCCGTGGGGGACAGTACTCTCAATGAGCTCTGCCATCCTGCTCTTACTAAAAATTCCACTGGAATCATCTCAGGGAAGCCCTGGTGAACCATGAGAAAAGGAAACCTGGTCCATCCGTGACCCAAGGTGGTGTTTCTGAGCCGGACTGGCTAGGATTCTCAGGCTGCCAGAAACGCTACCGCCTCCCCCCATCAGGATATGGCTGAGGAGTGACAAGCCATGTGTACTCTTCTTTGTCTTGTTTTCTTCATCTTTCGGCCTTTCTCATCCTCCTTGTCCCCAGCCCTCCTCCATCCTGTTCCTTTCTAAACTTTCATCCCTGTACTTGTAAGGGCTAAACAGGCTGGTGGTTTCAGGACTCTACTTGACTAATCCACAATTTTATCTTCAGAAACTAAAATAAATTTTCACTGATGATCAGCCTTTCGAAGGCAGTGTAGCATAACAGAGTAAGTACAAGAATTAGGAGACCTAGTGTGTGATACATCAGTAACTAACAAGGTGACCTTTCAAGACCATCCTTTCTCTGATCTATAAAATGGGATGAAGTTAAACTGGATGATCTTGAAGGTTCCTTCCAACCTCACACTCACAATTCTGGTCAGCAGGATTATTTCTAGTGGGCAGAGAGACTCAAAGGAGAGAGCCAGCTGTTCCCAGCTAAACCCAGGGAGAGCTCCAAGCCTTGGGCCCACAGGACCAGGGATGAATGACCACGCGTGGGATCCCAGTCTTGCTCTGACAAATACCAGGGCTCTGTGGCTGGGGGAGGGAGGGGGGCTTAGGTCAAGTCCCCTAAAATGTAGTTTCTTCCCAAAAGTGCCTGGGTGACATTCCATGAAGTTGGAGAAGCACAGCTGGAGGATGGGTCTTCTCCTCAAAGCCTGCCTTATTTCTGGGGACTTCTGTATACACAGGTGCTACATACTCCATGCCTTGAAGCCCTGGCCACGCTAGCCCTGGTAAGCCATGTGACTCACCAGAAAAAAGACTCTTGTTCCAGGGTGTTAGCACCTGAGCTCCATCCCCAAAACCACAAGACAGCTCAACAGCTCACGTAACCTCATCAGGATTTCACTGAGGACAAAAGAAAACCAACCCTCCAAGTGTAGACTGGTTCCTGTGGCCAAGTGTGGAGGGGGGAGTGGTGAGAATGACACAGGAGACAGGGAGGGCTAGGGAGGAGGGGCAGCGCTACGCAGGAAAGTCTCAGTGAGCAGGACACTTAGGAGGGAATTAGAAAGCTGCAAGGGCTCTGAGGGACAAAGGAGTTTCTTAAGATCACAGCCAGGGAGGGGCAGATCTAGGACTCTCCCCGAATTCCATCAAGTCCAGTGCTTTTCCCATTGCTCTGGACAGTGCACGTATCGGGGGGAAAGCAGGCTGACACACGTGTTTTCTCCAACGTGATCATAGCGACCCCTCGTCAGCATTCACAGTGCCTCTCGAGGTGTGCTCTCTGCACCCGAGTTCCCCAGCACAACTCCCCCAGCAGGGGCTCAGGGCCCCAGCTGAAGGCTTCTTCCTGGTCCTCTGCCAGGAGGCTTCCTCCTACCCCTCTCGCCCTGATAACCTCTCCCACCCCGCCCTCCTGCTGCCCAGTCCAGCAACCCGGGCGCTCCTAAGGCGAGCGGGAGTAAGCCAAGCCTCTCAGTCTGAGCCCAGCAGCCCTATGGGCTGAATGGCTCCCACAGCTGGCGGTTTCCCTTCTGCTAACAGCCCCCAAAATGCCTGCTCTCCTTGGACCCATCTGCACGGCCACTGAACAGCAGAGAACAGCTGGAAACTGAGCACCGAGAACACAGCCCATTGAGACCATCCTGACCGAATCTTTCTGGGCAGGCAGTCTCTGTTCTCAGCCCAGGGTGCAGCCCGGCCCTGGGGAGAACACCGCGCTGTGGGGAGACAGGGCTGGGGGTGACCACAGGGTCGCAGGCCTAATGCCCCCTCTCTAGGATGAAGGCAGCAAATGATGGAGACCGCAGGGAGCCCCCGCCTGTGTCTCTCCAGAGTCTGGCTTCCCTCTACAGAGAGGACCAATTTGTTGGTCTTAGAACCGAATCCCATCAGCAAAAGCTGTTCTAATGAAAGGCACCTGGCTCCCCGGGGCTTGACACAGTCCAATAAGTAAAGGCCTCAGGTCAGAAAAAGCATGTCCTCGAGGGCACTGAGACACTAAGCTTTTGTCCCAGCTTCCCTGGCCAGAAGAACAATTTGAGAAAGAAAGTGAGGGAAGGTGCCTGATTTGTGAAGTCCACTCGGGGAGGGTAAAAAGACAGTGTCAATCCAAGGTCTAAGAATAGAGAAGCTCAGGAAGCTCCCCTCCGGTCCCCTCCAGAATTTTCACTCATGATTCAATTTAGGGAGAATTATTGGTGTTTCTCTCCCCAAATAATTTTCCAAGGAGTTAACATAAAAAGTTAAAACAATCACTCTCGCCCAAGTATGCTTCATGCTTCTGGCTGGCTGTTGCGGCTGTAAATACCCTAGAGATGAACTAGACTTTGGATGCAGGTAGAGCAAGGAACAGATGCTGAGAGCCGGTTTCCTGTGACAGAAGGTAAACTATTCAGTGTGTCATGATTTCCAAGAGGGATCACAGAGCAAACACAGACCCATGGTGTCTAGACATCCACATGTCCCACAGACTGGCTGCCTAGACAGGTTCATTTTCTGCACTGCTGGCCTTGGAAACACAGCCTAGCTTTCTCGAGCCTCCCAGTAGAACATCCAAATGTTGAGCCCACTAGTGAAAACGGGCTTGTTTTAACCTACTGTCCATCCCCAGAGACCCCACCACTACGCCGTTCACCAGGGCACAGCTTGGTTAGTGCTGAGACCGTCTTCAGAGAGTGTAGTTATGTTCTCTCCTTGCGCCCCGTGTGCGATGTGAGGGCATCTGGGGGGCTCCTGCATGCTGGCTGCGTCTCCTCTGTTCCCATGCCCTTCATCACCTCACTAGGGGTGTTGGGGAGGCCCCTAGTAGCAGGGAATTAGAATGACACCAGACTGGGGATGAGCAAACAGGAGAAGGCTGGTGACTCTGGGCCAAGTGGCCTCTGTTGAGCCTGGGAAGGGCCTCTCCCTGGGGCCCAGAGTCACAGGCTGCGGGCTGTAGACAGCAATCTGGAGCAGCTCACCCAGACCTGACACGGCTGCTCACTTGTGGGTCACTGGCATTAGCCGCTAGGCTTCCTTCTCCCTGGGGGCAGCAGAGCAGAGCGGCAGACCTCCCACACTGACTAGCAGGGTGCTTAGGCTTTCTGAGCCTCAGTCTGCCCCTCTGTAAACAGGCTAATGACCATAATGATCTGATAGGGTGTTTGTAAGAACTTAAGGAGCTTACACAGAGAAGTCACTTAACAGATGCTTGGTATTTACTAAGTGCTCAGTTGTTGAGCTTCTTCTTTAAAAACTCCAGGTATAAACTTTAAAATTGAAGTTAGGTGAATAATTTCACTAAAAGTAATGTCCTACATGAGACCACTGATCAAATAACATTGTAATAAATTTACCATAACACATCTATACAACTTACCAGCTAGGGCCTGCATTAGTTCCTTATTGCTGCTGTAACAAATTTTCACAATTTTAGTAGCTTAAAATAGCACAACACAAGTTTATCATCTTGTAACTCTGGAGTCAGAAATTGGCCTAATTAATCAAAGGCTGCATTCTTTCAGGAGGCTCTAGGGAAGAATCCGTTCTTTATCTTTTGCAGCTTCTAGAGGCTGCCTGAATTTCTTGGCTTGTGGCTGCATCACTCCAACTTCAGCTTTCATTGTCACATGTCCTTCTCTGACTCTGACCCTCCGGCTTCCCCCTTATAAGGACCCTTAAGATTACATTGGACTCATCCAATAATGCTGGATAACCTCTTCCTCTTGAGATCCTTAACCCTCTGAGTGCCATGAGTAATTCGGAATTTGGATCAACATGAGAAAAAGTTATATTAATATATAACCTGAGGTACAAAAAGAGAGAACAAAACATAAAATACGAATTATTCCATTGTTATTTACATTTATAGCCATTGAAAAAAAGAGTCACTGCGAACAACGCTGGCACTTTTGGGAAAATTTGTCAGCGTCGTTCACAGCAACATTGGCACTCAAAGGGTTAAATTAATCATATCCGCAGTTTCTTTTGCCTTGGAAGGGAAATGTTCACAGGTTCAGGGATTAGGTTATGGACATCTTTAGGGGTCCACCACAGGGCCTTATCCCACATGATACATGGATTCATGAAAATACTCAATAGAACAAAATTCCATGTCAGCTAAGCTGCCTCCTAGGAGCTTGTAGAATGGGACAGAACCCTCAGGAAGCCCTGCACAACAGAGATGTTTGGGGAGCTCCTGATGTTGGGTGTATGCCAAATTTCAGTTATTTCAGAGCATCTCATCCATGAGTCCCAGCTGGCAGGACAGGGAAGGAGGTGCTGGTGTGGGTCTAGGGACAGCCTGGCTTCCCTTGATGGCTCCTCACCATCCTTTTCTTTTTCCTCTTGGGACCAAAGTTATGGGCTACAGGGAAGGAAGACAAGGAGGCTGTTCTTCAGCTGCACTGCAATGTCCCTGGCTGCCCTGCCAGAATGAGACCTCCTGGAAACAGCCCTGCCAACTGATGAGCAGCTCAACCGTCCACCGACTGGCTTTGCTAAGAGGCAAATTTCTCAGCTTTGATGCAGTGCCAAAGCAGTATTAATACTTCAGCCCTTGGGCAAAGCACTGCCTGCTTCTCAAGAAAAGGGAGTGTCCTGCCAGCTCATCTTGGCTCTGGGGAAGGGCTATTGCACTTGTGAAGTGTGTTGCTCATGAAACAACTTCAAGGCTTCTGGAATGGACAGCTGCCACTCCAACCCGCCAGCTCCCGCTGGCCTCCAGGTGCCACGTTAATGTTGTCTGAGCTCCTACAATGGCTATGACAGCCCTGTTGACATCAGCTCTGACCTGGCTGTTAACTAGGTCTCCCTCTCACCAGGGTTTGCACAAAGGGGGCCTCTTGGGAGGCAGCAAGGCTTCTGACCACGATTTCCTATGTGTAAAAATGTCATGGTTGCTGACCAGACTGGGGCCTAAAATCAGAGTGAGATGCCGGCTCCCTCATAACGCTCTCTGTTTCACTAACTATTGCGTTACTCTGGTGCTCTTTAGGATCTGAAATAAAAACTAACTTAAATTTCCAAGTAATAAAACTCACTCAAGTCACTAAAGCCTACTGGTAACCTCTTCCGGTAATAAAATCCACATGTTGTCTTGACAAATAGCACCAAAGACTCCAGAAAAAGCAGAAAAGTTATTGTCTGAGGACAATGTAGTGTCCCTTGGGGGGAGTGCTAAGCGTGGCATATCCCCTCCCTCCCTCCATGGAGGTGGATCCAAGCTCTGGGTCTCTACAAAGTCCACACACATACACACACACACAAATACACCCACACACCCACTGGTGCTTGGTGTTGCCTGTTTTCAAGTTCAAGTACTCCTTGGCCTTGGACCCCCTGGTGACCTGTGCTGCCCCTTCCCTGTGACAACACTTCTGCTCCAGTCCCTTCCCTGGAGTCTTGCTGAGAAAGTTCCCACTGCCCAAGGTGGCCCTTTCTGAGACAGTCCTCGGCTCCCACCACCCCATGCTCCCCATTTCCCAGACTAGTCCTCACCCAGATTAATGTACATAGGGACCCATTTTCGCCAGGACAACATCAACTCCAGCTAGCAAAGCTCTCTCTCCCGTTCCCTTCCTGACCACCCAACGGCACTCAATTCCTGGGGGTCAGATGGTAGCTTGGACACGGGGCTCGGTCCTGGGTATACCAGTGAGTGTCAAGGCTGCTCTTTCTTAGCTCTCTTGGGGACAAAGGACGACTGCTTCCCCTTTCTGTACCAGGGTTCTCTGGACCTCTACCAACTCAGCTCCACCTTCCCGACACACACATGATGTTCCAGGAAGGGACTCTCTTGTCCCAGACCATGAAGTTTTGTATCAACCCATGTTTTTCTATCCTCGTTTCCTCTTTTGAAGCTACCCAAAGCCATGGCCACATTGAAGAGCTGAGTGTGCCTATGGCCCCCCTGGTTCCGTGAGGCCAGGGTGATGGCTGGGCCCTGGCACGGGGCTCTGCTTGACTCCACTGCACGCTGCACTTTCTGCACCCACACCCCACCCTCCTATCCCTCCTCCCAGTGCCCGGGAGGCTCTGCAGGCACCGGTGTGAGGGGCTGCACCACGGCATGGCCGCCCTCGCAAAGCCAGGCCCGCCTGGAGGGGAAGACTGGGTCATCAGGACATTGCCGGCACGGTGCTCTGCCGCCTGTGCCTTGTCCCAGCACAGATGGAGAAGGACGCGGGCACAAGAGCCAATTAGCCAGGACGACTCACCAGCAACAGCAGCGCCAGCTTGGGAACTGCTGTGGAACGTCACCAAGCTACTGTTAACTACTCAGGCAAAGGCCTCGCCACAGGGCCACTTGGAATACCACGGCCAATGCCACTCCATTGCCAGCTTGACATCCCAAGCTGGTCCCCTTTTTAGGGAAACCTGTGCTAACACAAAGGTAGAGTTCTTTGAAGCCCATGGTTCTGACATGTGGAACAGCTGTCTGCTGCTTACTACTGACGCCTTGGTTGCCTTCCAAGAAGCAATTATATGGGGCTTGGCTTGGTGTTTAAGTAATTGTTTATTTGAGTGCATAATATATGCACATGGGAAAAATCAGAGTACTAAAGGTATTCTTTTTTTTTTTTCCTTAATCCTCACCTGAGGATATGCTTATTAATTTTAGAGAGGAAGAGAGAGAGAAACATTGATGTGAGAGAGAAACATTGATCAGTTGGCCTCCCATATGTTCTCTGACTGGGGATCAAACCCACAACCTAGGCATGCGCCCTGACTGGAAATCGAAACTGCATACTTTTGGTGTACAGGACAATGCTCCATCCGACTGAGCCACCCAGCCGGGTGTTTTGCTTTTCCTTTTTAACTTGAGCACCATGAAAGGATCTGTGATCCAGAATCGGCATAATCTCTCTTGTCCACAGCAGCAAGAATTATCCCTGGGTGTTTGTTCGTGAATCTGGGAGGTATGTCCTCTTAGCTCACGCAAGCCTTAGCTTTGAAGTTCGGCTTGGGCAAGCGGGGAGCCAGCTGTTACACATCTGCCCTTGACAGGCTCCCAGGGGGCTGCTGGTCTCTCCCCAGCTCTGCCATGATCCCTAACTTCCCTGATTCATACTAGGATGGATAATTGACTACCATAATAAGGACCACAATTGGGATATTTATTTCCATGTACATTTTAAAGAAAGAGCATTTCACTTTCCTTCAGTTGGTTATGAAATGGAAGGAGATACAGTATTCCCTCACTTATCGCAGGTATTACATTCTAGACCCCCCGCGATAGGTGAAAATCCGCAAAGTAGGAACTTTACATTTATTTTAGTATTTATATATATTTTAAGGCTTTATAAACCCTTCCCACACGCTTAGAAACTGTTCCTAGTCCCTATTAACCTTTCCCACTCCCTTATTAACCTTTCCCACACTTTTATAAACACTACTTATGTTCTTAAACATATTCTACTCTTAAACCTATGTAACTTTAACAACATATGTATACAGCACTGCAAAATCCCGCGAAGTAGTGAAAAATCCACGATAAATAATTAAATGTAATATTTTTAAAAATCCCGCGATACAGTGAGGCCGCAATAAGTGAACCGCGATATAGAGAGGGACCACTGTATCTGCTCAAAAGCAGGGTCACAAGTCATGCTTTTCAGAACCCCAAACATGGGAAAGTGTTCAAGGCAGTAGCTTGGAGTCTCATAAGCCTCCAGCATGCAGACAAGAGGAGGGTCAGGCCCTCCCCAGTGGCTCCAGAGGCTTCACGTAGCACATGTTCCTGTCTGTAGGAGAGAGCCAGCTTCGAGATGTGCTGACGGTCGGCGCCCAGACAGATTAGGTTTCCATGGGCTTCTGTTAGAACATGCACGCTGCCCTGTTCGCACCAGGCAGCAGGTGGCTGGTGGATGCGCCGCCCTGCTTGCTGGCGGGACACCAACGGGTGCCGCCGTAGCCACACTGGCCCACAGCTCACTGGCACCCTCACCTCTGTTTTGTGCAGCCTAAATTTGCAAGGTCTGGGGGTAATAAGAGGAGCAAGGAGCCTCTCACAGGCGCTATTTCATTCAGTCCTCATAACAAGCCTGCAAGTTTGTCCTATTGTTCTTTCCATTTTACAGATGCGTTAGCTGAGGGCTGCAGGTGAAGTAACTTGCCCTGGGAAGTGGAAAAGCCAGGGTTTTGAATCAGGGAGTCTCAGCCTATGTTCTGAATATGCCTTGCTGACTGGTAATGTGCCCATTTCCAGGCACTCTAAGTCTTTCTGAGTGTTTGCCTCAGCACTGCAGACCAGGGAGGGGTATAAGTTCGCCAGGGGGTTTTCCAGAGGTGGACAGCTTCTCCATAATGTTAATATTTGTATCATTTAGTGAGCATAAAGAAACGCACACATACATGAACAACACATTTCATGCTTCTTGTAATCTCAAATCAGCCCTGAAAAAGGTATCCAAGTCTCATCAGGAGCCTTGAAAATGCAAAACAAAACTGGCCCGCTTACTAACCCGCCACTCCCAGGCATGTCTGCACACGCAGCTGCACTACACGGCTCCGCCGGCAGCCTGACCTTCCCAAAGGCTGGCCCAGGTCTGGGGGCCCCAGCAGCGGGCAGACAAGAGCCCAGCCTCCTCAGTGCCTGGCGGTCTTGGGTGGTCACACATACTCACGTAGATTTGCCACAGATTTTCCTCTGGTACCACTGCTTGCAGTTGGTGAAGTACTTCTTGTTGGTGCCGATGAGCTTCTGCACAGCACACACGTTGGGGCTGCCAAGCAAACCGCAGTGTTAGCAAGAGGATCAGCACGTCCACCCACCTCCATCCTTCCCACATGGGAGCCCTCCTGGCACATCAGAACATTCTAGATACATAGAAGATACAGTCTTTTCAGTGTTGGTATCAGCGGGTGGCTTGGGGCAGGTGTCGATCCTCCTGACCTGGATTTCCATCATCCTCCCAGAAGTTTCCCTCCAAACTGAAAACTGCCAAAGTTTATCACACAGGGAGGGACATAGTTTCTTTGTGTAAGTATCCTTCTTCGACGTGGACATTTGGTAAGTGAAAGTAGAAGCACCTTAAAAGTTTTAGATTGCATGTTGTTACTAACTGAGGTAACTAGCTAAGTAACAGGTATGCATTTGCTAAGTAAATAAAGCGACTCTCTGAGGATTCCCCAGCCTGCCTTTGCTTCTCCACCCCACCCTGAGCCAACGCATCCACAGGCTCTCAGCTGGCGTCCCAGCGCACACTGGCAGCCCTACCGTCCGGAGGGGAGGCCGAGGTCTGGGTCCCTGCGCCTCTCAGGCAGCTCCACACACAGACATTCTCTGCGTCTCTGAACCAGCTGCCTGGTTCCCAAACACAGCTATCCAAGTGCCACCCTAGAAACTAGAGGGCACGGCCTACTGCCGGCAGGACCTTCAGATGAGACGCTCTCCCACTGAATTCTCAGTCGCTTAGGCCCCAGCACAAGTCCACTTCCCCCAGAAAGCCTTCTGGTGCCCCAGATGACCCTCTTCTGTCTACCTCTGACCTGGAACACAGCCCTTGCTTGACCCTGGGTACCAAACAGAATTCTAGAGCTGACCAGGATGTGTGTCTCCTCTCTTCCCTACCTTCCAAAGAACTGGAAGGGCAGCAGTTCTGCCTCATTCTTTCTTTTCTGTTCTAGACGGCGCCCAGCATTGGGCCAAGGGGAAGGAGCAGCCTGGAATGAACTTGAACGAACAGAATGAAAATACTGTTCCCTGGGCCACCCAGGTCAGAAGGATCCTCAGGAACTCTGTGGAAAAGCGGAGGGCAAATGCCCTGGGGTTGTGCCAAGAAGCCTTCTTTCCCAGAGCCAGGGGCTCTGTTTATGTGTGTTTCATTCTGGTGTACCAAGTCCTAACCCAAACCACACCCTGGCCATGTGGTAGCAGGAGCTTCATCAGGCTCCTGGGGAAAGGAGGTAGCTGTGGCTGCGTGGTGACCCCTGGGAGGCACTTGTCCTGAGCGGGAGGCAGGCAGTTCATGCAGCTGAATCCCAAGTCAGAGGACGGCAAAGCAAAGAGTCTGAGAGCTTCCACACCAGCCCTGGGCCCAGAGAAGTTCTGGTATCATTTTTTCACATCAGTTCCTCTGTTATTTTAAAATGCAATCAACAGGCATCATTTGATGTGCATAGTATTTTTCAGGAAGGCACTGATAATGCAGTGAGGCCTACACATGCCACCCCCAGGTTACGGGTTGACAGAGCATGGTGACCCTTTCTCTGCCCATGTGGCTGTCACTTCTTGTCCAGAGGTTCAGTAGGCAAAGGTGAGCAGGCCAAAGAGGCACAGTAAATATTACCAGGCCAATGGAAGAACCCGAGGGCTAGAGAAGCCAGGGCTGGAGAGGGAACTGCAGGCTGGCGGGGAGGAGAGCCCATGTCCTCTCAGTCCTGGCTCCATCTGGCCCAATGCCCCCAGCTCCCAGAGGATTCAAACAAGAGGCCACCTTGCTCCTGTTTGCTGTCTGTGACTCACAGGTTACAACAGTCCCCAGTTAGCCCCTGGACAGTTCCTGCTGGCCACACTCCAGCCCTAGGTGTTCAACCTCCGAAGTCCTATCTAACCAAGCAGGAAACAATTACTGTCGAAATCCCTGCAACTCCCCGTAGGCGACTGGCAAATCTTCAGCAAGTCTCTTGTGAATGAGCTCCAACATTCCTCTACAGAGTGAGTTTCCTTTTGAGACAGAGGCAAAGGCTGGGGGTCACACAGGAGCAGAGGGCTAGGCTGTGCACACAGGTACTGATGCCGAAGTGTAATCAAAATGAGCAAGCCATTTCTGGGCTCTGCTGTTCAACTTGGACTTGAAAATCAAGTGCTTCAGGAAAATCAGTCCAGTTTTGGTTTGTGTTATTCGGAAGTGTGATTGCATTTTTACTTCTCTTTCAGTATTATTTTTTCCTTCCCTATTGCAACACAGACACAGCCAGGAGTAAGAGACCACATCACAGTCACCGTTCTCCCAGCAGCGTTCTGCGTCTGGACTGTCATTCCACCTCACTGAGCTGCACTTTCTCCATCTGTAAAATGGGAACACGAGCAGTGGCTACAACAGAGTCATGCAGGGGTACCACAGGGCGGCACAGAGGCGGGACACACCCTGGAGCTCAGCAGTTCTCTAAGACAGCAGAGATTTTTTCTTCCCTTTTCACCAGTTTTCACTTTGAATGAAGGGCTGGAACCTGAACAGCGATATCCGTTTTGCACAGGGCGCCACACCCATGTATCAGGCAGACAGCCCTGTGGTGTTTTCAGGGACAGTTAGATCAGAGTCAACACAATTGTGCCTATAGCCATTTTGTCACAGTTCATCTGCCTGAGCATCTAGACTTTACGGGGGTGGGGTGGGGGTGGTTGCACATGTGATTTCTCAGACCATTCTGCCCATCGCAGATCACTACAGGCCTTTCCAACTGCACCTCAAGAAGCTAATCAAGAGGGTTCACCTGCAGGAGTATTGGGGGAGGGGTGTGGAGCAAAAGTTGATCTAATTCCTGAAATTGATAATAAAGAGCATTTGCATTAAAAAAAAAAAAAAAGCCCCGTTTTCAGGCTGGTTAGTGTCTCTTCTGTGCTCTGATGGGAAGGAGGTTTGCTGTAGAGACTGTTCTTGGTGGAACCCTATCAACACCTCTGTTTCACTGTGGTGACAGTGCTACAGGGGGCTCCAGGGGGCTTCTCCTTACCTAGTGACTAAGACACAGAAGTCACACAAACCTCCAGACAGATACTATAACACGCTTCATTTGCAAGACAGGCAGAGGCGTAAAGGTGAGCTGGGCAGAGACTGAAAATGCCAATTGCTTCTAGCTGGACTTTTGTGCCTCATGTCCCCCTCATCTTTGTGACCTGTGCCCCAACCCTTTTGTGCCAGCCTAAGTCAGAGGTGATTCTCCCACTTCCCTAAAGGCCCCAGGGCACCCTGGTGCTCTCCTAGCTCTAGGAGGGCACATGGGTCTACGGCAGGGCCCGGCTTGATTCCACTCTGCAGAGCAGTCAGGGTCCCTGTCAGCAGCCCCAATCCCTGCAGGCGTGGACACCTAAAAGGCCAAATGAGGGCGTATGGCCACAGGAGAGGTAATAAGGAAACAGCATTGAAGCCCACTGCAATCCTGGGTGGGAGTCAGAGCTCTGTAAAGTCCTATGAAGTCAATGCCAGTCACTCCTAACGCGAGTTTCAATCTAAGTACAGACCGCCTCAGTCATGTGGTGGTCTGGACTCTACCTGGGTGCCAATGCCTGGATCCAGTGGCATGTGGGAAGCTACATGACTCCACCCACATGCAGTTTCACCAGGTGGTAAGAAAGGAGCTGCTGCAGCCAGGCAGGCTGGAAGCCGTAGCGAAGCCTGGCCATGTGTGAGCAGGATGGCCTGATTTGCGATGTATTGCCCACCTCTGGCCTGTTTTACCTTCTAAAGCCAACACATCTTCTTATGCAGATACACCCCTAAGGAATAGTTGCAATTATAATGCCCCACATTTACAAACATAGCTACTGTTTTGAGAGATCATGGGAATATAGTATGTCCCCCCAGACTCAGTTTCCCCATCGGTGCAGTGGATGTGAGGCCATGGAATTCTGCTCTTCATTTCGCAGGGGAGGAGAAGCCACACTGCCTTTATGGCCCTGGCTGTGCCCAGAAAGCCCTGTCTAGTGCCAGGTGGTGGGCACCTGGGGCCTTGGATGCTACCAGCTTGGATGACCCCAGTGCCACGTCTGGGGGTGCTGGACAAGGACCTGGCTGGACTGCTGGGTGGGCTTCCTCTTTGCCCTGGTCAACTTCCCACGGTGGCTCTTGGCTGAACTGCCAACTCCCCTTTTCTCCTGTTTGCGGGGAGGAGAAGCGGAAAGCAGGAGTGGGGTGGTCTCCTGCTCTTGGCCTGAGCCTGGATGGGGTCGCTGGTCGGCTCTCCCACC
Organism: Furipterus horrens; assembly: GCF_987537825.1. Lineage (NCBI taxonomy): Eukaryota > Metazoa > Chordata > Mammalia > Chiroptera > Furipteridae > Furipterus > Furipterus horrens. The sequence goes on from NW_028327180.1 coordinate 77,372,167, forward strand.
CCCTTCCTTTAGGAAGTTTCTGCTGCTGGCTGTCCCCTCCCTCTCTCAACTTCATGCAGGCTGGTCCCTCTGAGGGAGAGCCCACGCTGCTGGCTTTGTCCGGGCGCCCCCCAGCCCCTCCCAACGCCACCCCAGCGGGCGACAGGCTTACCCGTGCTGCCGGCCCCGGAGCCGGCTGTGCTGCAGCACCAGCTGGTAAGGCGACTTGGCGGGGCCCGTCAGGGTGGCAGAGGGACCCAGGGCCAAGGCCAGGGTGAGGGGCAGGAGTCGCACAAGGAGCGCCATGGAACGAGGACAGGCGGAGCGATGGCGAGCGGACTGTGGGCAGTGAGGGCGCCTCCGCAGCAGCCGGCTAATAAGCGGGCGGGAGGGGCGGGCGGAGGGCGGGAGCCCTGATGCCTCCCCGCCCCCCGGCTCCTGCCCGCCGCCCCGTTCTCCCGCCCCTCCCAGGGCTGCGTCCTGGCACCGAGGCTACAGGTCCTGGCAAAGAGGCTGCAAGAGGGGCAGCTGTGCGAAACCCCTTCGCACTCCTCACTCCCTGCTGGATTCTGCCAGGCCTGGACTTGAAATCCTTCGCTGGTCTTGAGGCTACAAAACCCTGCTGAAGTGGGAAGAGGCAAGGCTGCGCCCCATGACAGTCTCCCCGGCAGACTTGCCTCTGCATTCCAGGAGCGCCCCTCTGTCCCCCAGACTTGCTCATGGAAAGGTAGAAAAGGACTAAATCTTATGATTGACAGAAGCTCTAAGAATGTAAACTACTCTTGGAGACCCTGCAGAAGGGTGCGGTCCGTCCCCTCCGTGCCTCGTCCTCTCTTTCGATAAATATCTGTGTGGCCCTACGGCCAGGTGGATGCTACAAAGATTTCTGCCCTGGAGGAGCCCAGAACCAGTAAACAAATAGTCGCATGGAGGTAGGATTCATCTAAGCACTTATTAATCACCCACCAGTTGCTACCTGGCTCTGCTAGCCTGCTGGAGACAAAAATGGTTAAGTGGATAGGATCCAGGCTCCTTCTGAGAAAGTGCACAGCCCGGAGGTCTGTGGGCCACCCAACACTGTGCCGTGGAGGGTGCAGCTGGGGCATGGGAGCCCTGGCGGGGGGGAGGGGTACTTGCTCTTTAGCCCGAAGGGTGAGGAGTTTGCCAGCAAAATGAGGTGTGCATTCAGACAACTCAAGCTGTCAGCTTGGCTGAAGCAGGGGGTGGCGGCATCAAGGGTGGGAGAAGGGTGAAGTCGCATTGCAGGGCCCAGACCCAAGTGAGGAGTCCTGCAGGTGATGGAGAAACAGGTAAGCGAAACCATCAGTGTCAGGGGCAGGCTATTAGAGGTCAGCTGAAATAAAACAAGGCAAGACTGGAGGCAGGAAGGTCAGGCGACTAGGAGGGGACCATGTGAAAGTTTGACCCATGATGGTGGAGGTGGGCATGAAGAGAGACCACAAACCTGAGGGGCTGCCTGGGGGCAACAGACTCAGCAGAACTTGGAGGCTGTACACAGGTGTGGAGGGGACGGAGGGGGAGTCAAGGATACTATTGGCATGGGCATCTTGGTAGACGGTGGTACCAGTTTTACCATAAGGGACATGAAGGGGGTGCTGATCTGCCAGGAGAATGGTATTGGACATGATGCTGCCTTTGAAGAGCTTGTAATTCACCCAGAGGGAGTGTCCTGTGGCAGCTGGATTTAAGGATCTGGAGCTCGGGCAGAGAGCTGGGGTGAAGGATCAGACGTAGAAGTCGTCCTTGGCCTGTAAGAAGCCAAAGCTTGGGGGTGGGTAAGTGAATTCTTCTGGGTGGGCATGTGGAGCAAGAGGTGAGTGATGACAGGTGATGGAGAGGAAGTGAGGCAGAGAGCACAGCCACCAGGAGGTGAGGGGGCGCTGACAGGAAGGCAGGAGAAAATGGGGTGGGGGCAGAAGGAGGGAGCTGTTAGCAGTAATGCCGCACACAGCACATATACAATGAGCAAGCCTCCCGTGTCTCACACGGGAGAGGGGAGAGGCCCTGCGGACTTGGCTGTGGAGAGCAGGCGGGCTGAAGCCGGGTGATGGTGGTTTGATGAAGAGACAGCGAGTGTAGAGTGCAGATGAGTCTTTCAAGAAGCTTGTCTGAGAAGGGAAGGGGAGAGTCAGGGTGGAAGCTAGGGGAAGGCAGAATCGACAGAGGCTTGGCTGTGTTAGGAGGCTGAGGGAAAGGTGGTGGGAGAGAGAGGGGGATGATCAGGGGGAGGGGGAGGGAAAGCGGAAGAGGAGTGTGGAGGAGCAGTGTGGGGGCCGCAGGAGGGACAGGGTCCTGATGGAGTAAAAGCCACCGAAGGCCTGACTTCGGGGGGGTGTGGTGGAAGGAGTGGAGAGGAGGGGGCAGATTTCAGGGAGAGTTCAGTGCTAGCACTGACTAGACTTGGAGACACTGTGGGCACGGAGAGCAAAGGAGGGGGTGAGTCAGAGATGACTCTGCTGACTGGGGCGTGTTGGGCCCCCGTGAAGGTCCATGCTGGGCTGCCTCCGGGGAGGGGCGTGACTCCAGGTGTGTGCATCATGCCTGATGGCCCCCTGCATTTCCAATAGGATGTATCCAGGAGGCAGCTACTTCCAAAGGTGTGGAACTCAGGGGAGCTATGAGGACTGTGGATGCAGACCTGAGTCACCACACTTGCAGGTGGTAGCTAAAGCCATGGGTGGGAAACAATCCCTTGGGAGCATGGGTTGGAAATGAGAAGAAAGAGCAAGGGCAAGAGAAGATGGCAGGCCAGAGCCCCGGCAAGTGCCCAGCTGGAGAGGTTGAGGGGAAGGCAGGGAAGGAATCCTAAAGGGACAGAAGCCCAGAGTGGCCACGGGAGAGGAGAAGATAAGCTGGACCCTGTCACCGAGTGGTTCCTAGATTATGGGTGGCACTCAGGAGACCAAAGACCACAAGACTACAGAAAGTTTTCTAGAACATTCTGGCCCCAGGCTTTATTGTCTGCATTGAAGACTAGGAGGTGTTCTGGGGCTGGCTTTGACCCTGCAGAGAGCCAGGTCTCTCCTTGATGTCCTCCTCCTCTGCCATCTCCCCAGGAAGGACAGCTGGGACATTTACTCCCCTGATTTCCTGTGGGAGCCAGTCCCAGCGCTGGGGACCCCACCACATCAGGTAAAGCGTTCCCTTTGCCTGTCTGTCTGTCCAGATGGGGCTCATTCTGCTGGTTGGTGAGGACTTCAGTCTGGAATTATGGGACTTTTCTGAAAACCACTGTGAGAGAGGAGAATGCCTCTTCTGCTGCATCAGGCTTTACATTTGGGCTCTTGGGATTGAGCTCCACTTTGTCTAACAATTCTTTTCTTCATTGTGGTGTTACTGTTTTCTTTTTTCCCCTGGAGCCCCAGGGAGAAAATTCAGAAAACAGGATAGGAAACACTATTCTGATGATTTTCACCTCAATAAGTCCTATCTGCTGACTTTTGCTCAGTCAGTGGTCATTCAAAGAGATAGGGGTGTCTTGGGCAACGAATCTGTGCAGTGAGTCCATAGGGATGAACGTCAGATCGGGAGCTGGGAAGGCTGCATTGGCCTGGGCTGAGGTCTGAGCACGCAGCAGCTTCCATGGGCTGGCACCGGAGTCTGAGCTGCTGTAAAACAGCCCCTTTATAAAATCTCGGTGGTCCTGACCAGAAAGACAGGGTAGGAAATGATAAGAAGTCTCAGGAAAGGAAATGCACTAGGAAGGGAGAAAGTGGCCTTTGGCAACTTTGCTTGATGATGTTGGGCCACCAGTCGCCCAGCCAGGACCCAGAGAGACTGACGTAACAGAGCTGCTCCATGAAGGCTCAGGGGACAGGCGTCCTGAGCCGGGATCCCAGTCCTGCTCCTGACAAGCTGTGTGGTTTTGGGCACATTGCTCTGCTCCTCTGAGACTCTGCTGCAAACTCAGAGAGACAATAAAACCTACCTCAAAGAAATAATTGCAGTAAAGTGGCTAATGAAAATGCTTACCTCTTCCCAGTAATTGTTCTACATAATAGAGGCCACTGAAAACATACCATAATTTAGCAACTATAGAAGTAATCATCTGAGAATGATCATTTAGTTGACTGAAGGCAAAACATTCCTGTTTCAACATGACCACTTGGCATAAGACATTGGGAAGGCTCACAAATATGCAAACTAGGGCTTGAAGTGTCCCCTGGGGCCTGGGCATTGGCCCCATCCCAATTTTAGGAAGATGCCTTTTGTGTGTAAGAGCCCGGGGGCCCCGGCCGGTCCAGCTCTTCCTCTAGCATGACTTATAGGCTTTGGGGCAAGTCAGGTAATCTCACTGTAAAACTTTCCTCATGTGTAAAACTAACATTCCATGACTTGAGTTTTTCCATGAGCTCAGAAAAAGAGATTACAGTTAATACTTCATTTACTGTTTAGATGAAAAAAAAAAAAAAAAAGTTACACCTCCATGCCCCAACACAACCCCCCTCTCCAAAACCATAAAACAGAGAACTCAGTGATTGCAAACAGGCTCTCCCATCAGAGATTGCTGCTATGGGGGTGTCTTTGATGCACAGGACAAGATGTGGCTGGAGGAAGGAGCAGGGTCCTACATCCCAGGTGACCTGGGCCAACCAGGCTTAGCACAGCTCACTACAAGACCTTTCATTTGGGAAGAATTTACTTTTTCTTTCCACGTTAGACAAACTGAAGAGAAAGAGAGGCTTGTTTGGAACAAGAATTACTAGACTTTTTCTGGCACTTTATAAAAAATGACGACTTTCACATTCTGTGGCTCATACAAGATTACTAAAAACAGTTTGATTTTTGAAAATAACCCTGGCGAGCTTGACAACAGGCCTTGTACCAGTGGATAATTGTAACGGTGGGGAATTCTAACCCACTCCACCATTCTTTTGACATTGTTTCTGTAAGTGCTGACTCTGACTAGTAAGTGGCTTGTAGATAAACAGCATGTTTGTGTAAGAATCCTAGGAACTAGTTTCAAAAGATACAGACTCTGACCATCAGGCATCCCAGCTCCGGGACATCTGCTGATCTCCAAACCTAAAGCCAAGATGACGTGAATCCAGGATGACTAAACCAGGATGATGTACACCAGGCCATCGCTTGTCTTATCAGAGTGGACTGTGCTTATCTGCACGTAGAGTACTTTGCAACCCCCTCCCTTGATCTTTGTTCTGTTTCCCTCTCCCTCCTTACAAAAACTTCTGCCTCACTGACAGGTGGAGATGGGCTTTGAGACATAAGTCACCCATCTTCCAAGGGACTGGCGCATGAGAATAAACCACTTTCCTTTACATCAGCACCTGCTTCTCGAGTATTGGCTTTTGTAGAGGCAGGCAACCAGACCTGCATTCGGTAACAGCCTTAGACATCAAGATTAGTTAGTAGCTACAATAAGTCCCTACAAAGGAAACAAAGAAAGGAACTTCTCTGGGTCTGTCAGGGGGAAAGCTGGCATTTTCAGCCTCCCTAACTCCATGCCTTCCTTTTGCCATCCTCTCTGTGTTCTTGGTGATGTTATATCCATTAGATGACGTGGTCAAAATAATTGCACTCTGCCTTTCTAACCCGCCGCTGTGTAGGGAATGATGAGAGAGCTCTTACAATGCAGTTTTCTAAGACTTGCTAGGGGGCTAGAAGGGTGGGCTTTGGCATGGTAGCCAATTTAAAAGAGTACATGAATCAAATTTGGGGGGAATTTACATTTTTTATACAACACACAGTACTTCATACACAGTAATTATTCATCCATCTAACAAACAAATGCAAAAAACATCCCCGTTTACTAAAATTAAGAGGTGGTTGTAGTGTCATTTAGGGAATCGGATTTGGTTTTCCAAGGATTTTTCATAGTCTTGCCACTCAAAGTGTGATCTGCCGAACAGCAGCACTGGCACCCCCAACCCTGCCCCCTGCAAACCCCCTGGCTCTCAATCAAACTCTACATTTTAACAAGATCACCAGGTCCTTTGTGTGCATGTCAAATGTCAAAGGCACAGGCCTAAGGGGGGTGGTGGGTGGGGTATGTTAAATAGCTAAAGCTCAGAAGAGTTTCAACTAGGATTCAATTTATGTAAAAGCTTGTTAAGAAACATAACCATCACCCCAAAAAAAAAAAAAAAAAAATGCATCTGAAGATGTGTACCAATGAAATGACCACACTGGAAATCTCTGCTCACGTACCCAGTCATTGGGTGTTCAGTGTCTCCCGTACAGTGAACGGGAGAAGGAAACTGGGTTCAATCTGGGTCACCTGCAGTTCTTCTCCCTAACCAAAGCCTGCACAGGAGGCCTGGCTGGTCCACAGGTTGGTAATAGCAAGAACCCGAAACAGACCGGCAGCTTCAGGAGCCACAACTGATGGGGACAGAAGAGCTGTCACAGCTCTGCGATGGCATTCCGTCCCCAGTGTTGACTTTCCCCACAACTTCTCCACACACTGGCTTTCTTCATCAGGGCTTGCCAAATGCTACTACTTGTTGGTGAGAACCCAAATTTATTTTCCAGGGACACTGATTTTTCACAGGAGAGTTCCATTGATTTGGCTCAGATAAAATATCTGAAAAAGAGAAGAATCCAGAGGCGCTTTTGATGTTGCTTCAATGGCCTGTCCTAAAATCCTTTTGTGGAGTGATGCCCGCAGTTGGGAACTCACCAGATGATTGTTGGCTTAAGAAGCAAAGCTTACCCCAGCCTTTCCTCTGCTTCCCTCACGCTTTCTTGCAAAGGCCTCTGAGAAAGAGACACCCCCCAGAGGCAATGCATTCTGAAGTCCAGGAATCTGCAAGCTTGCCTGGCTCGTTTGTCCAGTTCTTTGCTGCTTTATTCTCACCTCTGGCACAGCGGTGGGTTGGAAACCAGTCCCTTCCTGCCCTGCCCCACCCCCCATGCAATCAGTCATCAAGACCCTACGCTGCTCTTTACAAATCTCTCCTGGATGTTTTTATTCCCCCATTTACAACTCAAATACCCAGATCCCCACTGCCTCACCTCTCAGCCCCAGCTGGTCTCCTTGACATCACCTCCTGCCCCTGCCCTCTCCCCAGCCACCCATCTTTCCCAACACTGCCTGTCTTATCTCCCACAAACATCACTGCTACCAAAACACTGCTCCCCGAGGACATTCCCAGTGGCTTCTATCGTGTTTATCAGAGAAAATCCAGACTGCTCTGCCTCTTTGGATTTAGTAAATATCTTTTTTTTTCCCTAGTTAAAAAAAGGAATGCATACACACACATTATGTAAAGCTTGGAAAAATACTGAAAAGGTTAGAAAAGAGGATAAAAATGATCCATCCATAATCCCTCCTTTTACTGTATCTGGCCTCTAAGTCCCCTATAGAATTGCTCCTTTTGGTGTGGTGTCAGGCCAGGCTCCTGCGGGGCTGTGCCTTTACCTGCCTGCACACGGCCCACATTGCCCACTGCTTCCCCTGTGAGGAGTACCTGGCTCCTTCGTGTCTCTACGTACATGTATAATACTCTCCCTTCAAGACCAGCTTTACTGCTGAGACACTGTGTGCTCAGTTAAACCCCCTAACCCTCTGGGATGCTTTCTTTTTAAGCTGGTCCCACTCCATGGCCCTCCATGGAAGGCCCCTCTTTTCAATGTCCAGCACTTCTAGCCTTTAGCCCTTGGGTCTGTCATCACAGTCTGCACCTTTTACAACCGCTGCCCCCCACATCGATAACTCAGCACAGAGTCCAGTTAACATTTAGGGATTCATTAATTGACTGGCCGGCTGTGTTTCGAAAGGTCTGGCCTAAAGTCCCTTCTGGTCCACTTCACACCTGTTCAAACGGATTGATCCTGGGTAGGCAGAGGCTGCTCCACCACACACCTTGACCCAGCTGTGGCCCGCTGGCTCAGGCAGAGACTCTGGAGGGCCACGAGGACACTGGGCCTGGCTCCCCTGCCCAGCTCCCCTGGCTGGGGTATTCAGTCCCAGTAGGAAGAAGCCAGCTTCTCCCAACACCCCATCCTGATCCTCTGACTGTTCCCCATGCTGGGTGATAAGAAAGCCTCTGCTTCCTCACCTGCAGAGCTGGGCTGGCATCAGAGAACAGGGGGGATAGAGGCTGAAGCTAAGAGCCTTGTTCCAAGTGCCTAAGAAGTGCTCTTATGCTGACACCACTCTGCCTCACCCAAGACCACCCTGGACATTTGAATCCATGGTATAGAAGGCGATTTGTGCTGCTGAAGCGCTTGTGAGGTGGGAACCACAGAATTTCACCTGCTGCTTCTGACATTTGGAACGTGCTCATTCTCCTGCCCAGCACCTTTACCCTGGCACGAAAGGACAAAACTAACCCTTATGCAAGTGTTCCATGACACCCACCCGACTTCCCTGGACCCTGCACTACCCCCGCCCCCCAGCAGCCAGGCCCTGGGTCCATCCAAGAGGACAGGGCTCAAGGGCCACCTGCCAGCCTCAGCCACCTGTCAGCTGCAACACTCCCTTCCTGGCCTTTCTAGGTAAGCATTTTCCTCCTGAAGCTTATCTTCCAGCCAGGGGGCATTGGCTAACTCACCAACCAGGTCCTGAATGGGGTAAATGCTGTGATGAGAGGAGGCACAGAAAGGGGCCTAGATCACTGCTTCCAAACACAAAAGCAGGGGTTCACCTGCAGTCCCCCTTTTGGAGGCTGTTTCTAGGAAAGGCTACGTGCGGGAGAGCGACACAGGGGAGCCGTCAGGAGGGGAAAGCAGGTATGCGCATGCGTGTGTATACACAAAACACCGGCCTATTGAAGAATAATTATAGCTTACCAATGGCAGGGACTATCCTAAGTACTTTCCATGCCTTAAGTGATTTCATCCTTAAAATAATCCTGTGGGTTGGGTATTGTTATTTTTTCACCAGAGAGGTGAAAGAACCCGCCAGAGTGGCGACAAAGCCAGTCAGCAGAAGAGTCAGCATTTGCACAGAGGCAGCCTGGATCCCAGCACCCGCCCTACGGATCCCGCGGCACCATGGCCCTCTCCTGAATAGTTCAGTTGCACATGTTTTGAGAGCCCTGGAACCTTCTCTCCCTTGCACAGATGTTCATCGAACAACTCCCTGCAAGTCCCCAGCGGTTTGCTGGTGAATGAGGCAGCCTTGGTGAGAAAATTGCCAGCACACGGCCATGCCCCTCCTACCCCACGGCCACGCCCCTAGGGCCCCACGTAGGTAGGGGAGATGAGATGCTGGAACCACCGCTTGCTCTCATCATGAACTCAGTGTTCCTTTGAGTGGATCAGCTAGAATTATTTAGCAACGCACAATAACCTTGAGGGGGCCACTCCCAGCCTACAAAAAGAGTGCTGCTCTGTACGGACTGTGTGGGGGATCCAGGGGGCCAGTCTTCCTGGGCACAGGGAGGGGTTATCAGCCAAGTGCTACTGCTGCTCCTGCAGCCCTGAGTCACAGCCTTTCCAGATCATCCCATTGCAGTGTCCTCCGCTGATAACGTCTCTAGAATTTGAGTTAAATAAAAATGCCACACGGCTACTATGGGCAAGAGGGGAATTGCTTTCTTGAATTTCTGGAAAGCACATCCCTGTTTCCCCCAGTGTCTGGGTAGACGCACCTGAGGGAGCCTGCAGCACTGACACTGGGGTGCCCTGGGGCCTGGGACCACCCAAAGGGAACATCCTCCAGCTGTACCTGAATTTACCATGGCTACAGGTGCTTATTAATGGTCTCCATTTATGTAAGATTTGTAAACATACTGAGGCTGGAAAGATCCCACCCTTTCATCTTAATTATCTACACCCCTCTTTGCAGCCAGTTGCACCTCTACAATGACCTCTGTGTGGCTCTTGGTTGGCAGATGGATCATTTTCTTTCCTAATGAATTTCACATTGGGGATGGACCACTATATGCTAAGCCATTATTATTTCTCTTGTAGCATTGTAAAAGCACTGTAGTCCCCCTTTATCCTTGGGGAATACATTTCCAGACCCCCAGTGGGTGCCTGAAACCATGGATAGTACTGAACTCTATATATACTACCCACACATACCTACAATAAAGTTTAACTTACAAATTGGGCACAGTAAAAGATTAACGACAATAACTAATAATAAAATAGAACAATTATAATACACTATAATAAAAGTTATGTAAATATGCTCATTCTGTCCAAATAGTTTAGTGTATGTACTCCCACTTCTTATGATAATGTGAGATGATAAAATTCCTTATTAAGCTGACAACTTTCACCTTTTCACATAACAGAAGCACTATATTGCTTCTCCTTGGCAAACATGAAGTAAAATAAGGGTGACTTGAACACAAGCACTGTGAAGAGCGACAACTGATCTGATAACCAAGACAGCTACTAAGTGAGTACCAGGCAGGCAGTATATACAGAGCAGATGAGTTAGACACAGGGATGATTCACGTCCCAGGTGGGACAAAGCAGGACGGCGCAGCATTTTATCACGCTACTTACAATGGCGTGTGATTTAAAACTTAAGACTTATTGATTTCTGGGATTTTTCATGTAATATTTTCTGATCACAATTGACTATGGGTAATGGAAACTGTGGAAAGTGATACCTTGGATAAGAGGGGCGGGGGCACTAACTGATGTAAAATAGAAAGTGAAAGGCAATTTTTTTCTGGGTGACGCTTGACTCAACCCCATATGTGACAACACTTTGGCAAAGCACATTAAAACTTTTATTTTATTCCTGTTTAATTACTGGTCAAACATGAATTATCTTTGCCTGAGAATTCTTCAAACTAATAGCATGATCATCTTAGTTAACATTTAATACAACCAAATCCCAGGCCAACAAAAGAATTAAAATAACCCATGGGGTCCATAGAAAAGATTTGCCTACATTAATAATGAGTGCATTTCTGAAGTCACAGTTGAATTAGAGTTTGAATTAATCCTATTGCTCTATATTTAAAAAAATACTAGTGACAAAGTATGGACAATGGGTTGCTCCAGAGAGCAGTTCTGGGCTGACCGTACAAGCACTTACTTAACTCATGCTGCAAGCCCGGCAGTGGGCTGCAGGCTGTGGTTCCAGAGATGAGTCAGTCATTCTCTGGCCCCGAGACAGTCTGGTGGGGAAACCAGGTGCATATACAATGAAATAAGTGCCTAACACACGGCTCTGTGTGAAAGGAACTCCAAAGGGAAGTGTCCAGCCATGCAGGGGGGGGGGGCAGGGGGAGGGGAAGGAGAGTGGCAGGGGTTGGGATTCTTCCCAGAAGAGGTGATTCATCATGTGGTAGAAGGGGAAGCCAAGTCAGCAAGGTAGGCTGCAACTCATCCAACCGGAAGCCGAAGACAGGGCAACAACCAGCAACAGACTGCTGGGCTGGGTTTCTGGTTCTCGTTAGTGCTGTATACAGTTCCTGAGACATAAGAGCCTGAAAGAACTGCTCTTCTGTGCATCCATTCTTAACAGCCAGAGAAAAGGCCATTCTGATGATTACACTTAGGATCGATCTTTCCCCACGCTCTCCATTATATAGAAATCTACAATATATCCTTAAGCTTGATTTTTGGTCCTTCTCACAAGCAGACCCAAGTCTTCTATGTGGCTGTTTTCCAAACCACAAAACCAAATAAGCCTTGGAGTGGGCCCTCAGCCCTGAAGACTCTCTTTTATCAGCAATTCAGGGCATATTGTTCTGGTGCCACACAAACACAGTGCAGGCTCCCTACAAACTTGTTAGTCACTTACGGTTTAAAGGAAGGAAGGAGGAGCAACAAACGTTTACGTGTATGTGTGTGTGTGTGATGTGCAAACAGCAGGCTGTAACTGTGTGTCTATATCCAATCAGTGCAAAACCTATAGAGCCCTGAAACAGAGTCTGCCAAGTTGGAAGGGGCACAAGGCTCGAGGCAGAGCTTACAAAGATTTGGCTTGGTGACTAAAGTCCAACACAGTATGCAACTTCAAAAACGTGTCTGTTTAGATACGAAGTTCATCCAAGACCCCATAAATAAGACCTTGGCCTGTTTTCATATAGTATTGTCACAGTCATGGCTTCTTTTTAATTCTGGCTCCTATAACTTACACTGGGGACCAGAGCTGATCACTCCAAACCAGTAAATTAATAAATAAAGCAGCAGAAAGGAAGACTGCAGGGTCATGAGGCCCAGCTTTCATGCCTCTTCTTTCTTTATAACTGTTTCCAGATGTGGGGGGTTGGCATGATATCAGCTCAGTGACAGTAACTAATGAAAGTCCTTCCTCCCCAGCTAACAGCAGGCAGCTACCGGTCCCAGCAGAACAGCCTGTTTGTGTTTTCATTTCCGAGGGACTCACTTGGCTGGAGGCATGGCCCTCGTTGAGCGTTGACCTAGCACAGGCCACAGAGTTGATTATAGCCAAACACAAGAACCTCAGGGCAAGGTGGCTCCTGAGAAAGGTTGCAGAAAACTGCATACTTCGAACAACAGTCCCACACAATGGAGAAAGATGGCGGCTGGATTTGGGGCCCAAGCACCCATCACTAAGGCGATGGTATGCATACGGTCATTAGCCTGGGACCCTGTCCTTACCATCGACGGAATGCTTCCTCTCTAGTTCCCAAGAGAAAAGATGAGAAATGGTTTGTTCCTGGCTCCAGGGTGCTTACAGTTTGCATTGGAGTGCACACCCGAGACACAAAACCAGAGGAGGGGCAGGGCCAGGTGAGATGTGTTAAGGAAGACATCCTGGAAAACACACACATTAACGGACAGTTGGGCCTTTTTTCAGTAGCAAAAAAGAGGTGCTCTTAGGAAATGGCAGGTCCTGGCATGGTTCAGTGGCCAGTGTCCATGTGTGGGGAACTTGGCTCTGGAGCTCAGACCTCGGTTGACGTACCAGTCCGTCTGTAAGTGGCCCAAGGCCTCAGGTTCTGCTTCAGTTCTCATGACTTCTTGGACAGTCTTCCTCATCTGCTGATTTTTATTTGATGGTCATTGTGCTCATCACAAACACAGGGAAAAATCATCTCTGAATTTTTAAAACTGGAAACATATAAATTACTTTGACATAAGTGTGGTTCTCTCCAGCAGACGGATGGGAGTAAGTTTGCGTTGGCAGTGGTGTCACTGACTACCTTTGGGTGGACCCATGAGAATGAATGTCATTGCTTTCTAGAACACAGTGCAGTGCCCACTTGTGGATTTTCCAGAAAATCTCAAAATGCTCCAGAAGAGCCCAGAAAGTATTTGCTTTCATGCCTCAAAAGATATATCTGACCTCAGTTGGCTTTGCCTTGTCAGTGGTCGAACTTGTTTCCCTGAGTCGTTTGTAGGAATTTGTTTTGCGGATTTGGACAGAAAGCCCTGGGGGTGTGAGGTGGACAGGGACAGCTTGTGGCCAGCCAGAGCCTCTTTGGGGAAGCAAGAAAAGCTGAGTCTGTGCTGGTGACAGGGCCTGACCTGCCACCGAGAGCCAGAATGTGCAGGCCAGTCCTGCTCTCCCATCCCTGCTGCTGATTCTGTGCCCTTCCCTGGTCTCAGATGAGAAAGGCAGGCAGAGACAAGCCACGCATTTCATCCTTCCCACAGGCCCATGGACCCAGGGCCACCGGGCACACGCACCCCTTGCAGGTGCAGTGCTCCTACATAATCCTGATTTTGGAACAATGCAGACAACGTATTTTAGAGCATGGTTTCCTGGGGCTTCACGTCTTAGGGGTGAACAGATGGGGTTCTGTTAGCCCCTTTCCTGGCTAGACGGGTTCCATACAGCGCTGCCTGGACCCAGGGATGCATGATATGAGCTCCAGAGAAGTTCTAGGAGACCTGCTTTTCTAGCATGTTCAACACCCAGTGAGCACATATTAAAGTGTCAGCTATGAGTATCACCCAGCTGAGAAAATATGGGGGTAAACACAGCAGATGGAAAAGATTCTTTGTGTTTTCCAGAAGCATACCATCATCTGGGAGGGCCAACAAAAGTCAAGAAATCAAATAAGAGTGGAAAACCTTTATCTCCACAGCCAAGTTTACTAAGGTCTTTTCTGTTCTTAGGACCAGCTCTTTCTCAACATCAGGCCCTATGGACGTACCAGCCCTGCTGCCTGGCTTCCGCTTGTCCATTTGATTTTAATTTAGACAACAGTTTCTCCAGGAAGCCTTCCCTTCCCGATGCCCACTGTCTGGGCTTGCATTGGCCTTTATTTTTCTACTCCTGTGGCATCTGTCAGCTGGTAACTGTCTAGTGACATCTAGACTGCAAGTTTGCGGGGAGGGCAGGAATGCCCACCTCCTTCACGCCCTGATTCCCAGCGTTCCTTCACTGACTGACACGTTAACTTGTGAATGGAGTACCTGGCTAGTGCAGTCAGATGATCAAAGAGAGAGGTCTTTGTGAGGCTTTATTACTGGGGGAGGCAAGTCGGAGGAGGTGCCTTGTGAGGTCTCCTTTGAAGAAGTTTGGAAAGGGAAGACAGCACGAGGCATGGAACCTCGCTGCATCACGCTGCCAGCCTCGGGAGATGTCTGGGCTTCCATGGGAGTAAGTCTGGGAATCAGTAATAAGTGGGAAGGTTGCTCATATTCAAGGAGCTCCTACCACATGTCAAGATGGCTTTCCAGATGCCAACGACATTGACAATGTCTGCCATTGACCCAGAGCTGGCTGCAGGCCAGGACACTTCTTGGGCTCTCTCATTTGATCTTTCAGCAACCCCACGGAGTAGAGATGGCTGTCCCTGGTTTTACAGATGAGGGAGTGAACCCAGAAAGGGCAGGATTGGACCAGGACCGCATAGTCACTGAGCCAAATTTTAAAGTTGATATTTAAAGATTTTTATCATACATTTACATAACTGCCAAAGATGCCAGAGTACTATTTTTAAATATGTACATTGCATTATATTTTTGTCAAAATATTGGAACTGTGGATTTAGTTCATGCAATTTACTGAAAATGTCTGCTATATATCAACTCTACCCCTTACCAACCATGTGACCTTGGGCAAGTTACTTAACCTCTTATATGTCAATGTTCTCTATAAATTAGGAACAAAAACAGTACCTACTTATAGGGCTGTTGGGAGGATTACATGAGTTAATTCATGTAATGTTTAGAATAGGAAGTAGTCCATACTGCTCTATAAGTGTTTGATACTATTATTATTATTATTATTATTATTATTATTACTAGATCTAATTGTGAGGCCAGTCCTCATTGTCAAATTAGCCAAAGCAAATGTACTTTTGGTCCAAAAGGTACAATTTCATTTTTTAATACAAATAAACATACTACTACCTGCCCTGCTGACAGCCGTTCCTCTTATGAATTCTAACCTTGTGAAACCATGTGTAACACTTTCATTACTTCTTGCTTTGATCCCAGGAGCCTGCCTTTCCCAGTTGTCTTTGTTAGGTATCCTGGGGACTTTCGTGTCCTGGCAAAGTGCGGGAAGCCAGATGAGAGGGAAATCTTGCTTTTGCCAAGTGTGAGAAGGAGAGTGGGAAAGGGGAGGAGTGCGCTCAGGCAAATCTGCTGTAGCAGAGTGTCCATGTGAAAGCTGAGCAGAGGGATTCTGGTAAAAACTCTGCAGGCCCACACCTCTGGCAGGTCTTTCTGTAGCCCCAGGGGTATGTCGACTTCAGTATAAAGTTCCCCTTTGTCCTTGAAGGCCAACTCCAGTTTTTCTGGGTTTTTCCTCCCCAGAAAGGTTGAACGGCAGACAGGCGCTCTGCTGACATGGCACGCACAAGTCCTACAGACCCTCGCTACTCTGAGAGCGGCCCATGGACCAGAATCACTGGCATCGCCTCTAGCTCAGGCCCCACCCCGCTGAATCAGAGTCTGCTACAAAGCAGTCATTCTGAACCTTGGCAGCATCTTGGAAATTACTGCTCATGGGCTGTTTTCCACAAATCCTGATGCTCAGGGCTACACCTCAGACCAATGAAACCAGAACCCTGGTTCTGCGGTCATCCATGCAGCAGATTTTAAGCTCCCAGGTGATTCCTGTGTGTGGCCAGTGCTGAGAGCCATGGGTGCAGACATGTCTACAGCAGGGTGCCGGACACTCCGTCCCCACTCATGGCGGGTGGCATCCTCCTCTCTTCACCTGGGCTGCTGGGGTGGCCACAGCCTGTTCCCACCCTAGGCCAGACCCTCCACAGCCTAGCCCTCACTACTCTTCCCAGCCTTTTCTCCAAATGCTCCCCCCACCCCATGTCTTGGCACACAAGAAACACACACACACACACACACACACACACACACACACACACACACACCGTTCCCTCCCTAGGCAGAGAGCAGGCCCAGAAAAACCCCAGAGCCTGGCACAGAAGAGCTATACACACATACTCGCCCTGCTCCTTCCCCAGGCAGAGGGCAGGCCCAGGAAAACCCCAGAGCCTGGAAAGTGCAGGCAGGGCCTGCAAGCTCGGGCAGTGTGCACCTCCACCACCGCTGGGAGTCAGCTGGCATGCCGATCTGTTTTATTAAATTAAAGCTATTTTAAATGACTACTCTAAGGGGAGTGGGCAAAACCTACATGAGGCCATTTTCTGTGGTTTTTGCAGCATGAAATTTTCCTGGAAATAACAAGCTCTCTAAAGTGTAGCAATGTTCATACGGAACTTCAAACGTGGGCCCCCTCCCTTCTGAATAATAGCCTTACTCTTTGGTGGTAGAAGATAGGTTTTTTACCACAGCAGCAGAACCCTGACCACCACACTTCAAAGGCAATGTTCTCCAGTCCTCTTTCCAGCACACTCTGGCAGCCTGGGCCCGACCTCAGTTCAAACCCACGATAAATGCCCTTTTAATGTACAGACGTGCACTAGCAGTTGGGCTTGGACTCCTCTGCTTTCCCTTCATGCCATGGAGATAATTTACTAATTCGCTCCAATAAAGTTCAGGCATATTTAGCTCTAGAAACAGGACACAGGGAGCAGGGCTCCCTCACCGTCATTGCCACCCACATGCCTTCCTCCCCCAGGGCCCCGACTCTCAGCTGCAGCTCCTGAGTGCCGGTGGCCCCCCTCCCTTTCACCTCCTGCCCTTGCCAGGCATCCACTTTTATTTTAATTGAGATATAACTGACATATGACATTGTATTTCAGTGTATAACAGAATGATTTGCCACAGAGAAATGATTACCATAAAAAATTCAGTTTACATCCATTACACACAGTTACACATCTTTTTTTCTTATGATTAGACCTTTTAAGATCCACTTCCTTAGGAACTTTCAAATATGCAATATAGCATCATTGACTATAGTCACCATGCTGGACATTATATCCCTAGAACTTATTTATTTTATAAGTGAAGTTTGTACCTTTTGACCCCCTTTACCCATTTTGGCCCCCAACCCATGCAGTATCTATCTTTTTATGCCTGACTTATTTTCCTTAGCCTAATGTCCTCAGGGTCTATCCATGTTGTCACAAATGGTAGGATCCCCTTCTTTTCTGGAATAATATTTCATTGTGTGTGTGTGTGTGTAAGTTTATTAAAGAGTTAGCAGTCTTTTGAATTACCATCTTCTTAGTACCAAACCACAGCTCTCACGTGAAATTTTAGAAAGTGTTGCTTTCTTGGTACATATAACTTAAGAGGAAGGATATTTAACATAGACAGAAACAAGACAGTGTCTCTCTGTCTCTCACCTGGGCAGGTGATGTTAAGGCAGCAAGCTCCCCTACAGGACCCCAGGCTAGAGCTGGGCCAATTTATATGACACATTTAAAAGACTCCTGATTGTTAGGATTGGAATGGGTTGCAGAAGCTGCGGGGAGGTGTCCCAAGGAGATCTTTAAGAACATACAGCCACCTATTATACTTGGCTGAGGATAAGCGTTGCAGAGAGGGGAGGGATGGGGAAAGGGACCTTTGAAGCCACCTTGGGACTTTGTGACCTGTGCAGTCTGCCTCTGGCGAGAGCCAGGCAAAGCAGTTGTCCTCTAACTTTCTCAGCAAATGTTTCCAGCACACTGTACAGCTTCCACTCTGCTGGGAGGCCTCTCTCTCACGCAGAAGCCTCAGCCCAGAGGAGGAAACAGCTTTCTGAGCCAAACACCAAGCAACTTTTATTTGCACACACACCCCTGTGTGAATTATCTCTTCACAGGCAGCACAACTGTCAAAGATCTAATGTCTGAGCTGTCCCTCATTTCCAAACATGCTTCACGAAAATGCCACCTCAGAGGCCCTCAGAGATTTATACTTTGAGTTCAGGATTTCTGATGAGAACTGCAACTTTTCTATTTATCGGGAAAAGCATGAATTAGACACAATGAGAAGAGGAAATGGCTTACCAGCTATCAGCGTTAATTCTTGAGATTCCGTTTAATTACACAATACTCTACTTCCTCTTCCTCAATTAGCATGAACAAGCAATTGTCTGAAATAGTAAATATACAAAACCACAGCAAAAACTAAGAGATCCTGAAATTGTGTGTGTGTGCTCTTTGCATACAGAGAAAAGCAGATGGCATTATAGAAAGAAAAGACTAAATAAGGGAGAGTCTTTCCCCTCCCTGAGTTCTTTGGAGAGTCTAGGAAGCCATTTTTCAAGTTTATTTCTGATTTTCAAAACCATGGGCTAATAACAATAAAAAGCTTTTAAGTCTTTGGCTACAGCCACCCAGAGTAAATTACTCCCTTATTAACCTAGGGAGAATAATTATCAAGTAAAAGATCCTCTCTTGTTCCCCAGCCATGATTTGTTTCAAATGCATCTCCTCCATCCACATTCAACCGTGCACATATGTTAACACTTAGACATTGGATAAGCTTCCTGTCAGAACTGTCATCGTGCATTGCTTTTCAACTTAAAAAAAGATTTAAAAGATTATCAAGTAGAAAATATTTCAAAGCTTAGAACAAATCCTCTTATTGTATCCCCAATTACTTTATGTCTCTTATCACAAGGTTAGATTAAGTAATACTCTGGCTGTTTTCCCAAACTCCCAGACATGTTTTATGTGAAGCGTGAGTCACGGCGGCCTGACTTTCAGGGATCGCGACAGTCTCCTTGGAGTGAAGAATAAATGGCAGTCTTGAGTTATGGGTGATGATGGATTTGGGGCTAGACATTTATCCAAGTGAAGAAAAACAAAATAGGAAAATGCTGCCTGCCAGCTTTAAATGAAAAGAGCTAATTGTCTTATGTGAGTCGTGTCAACTAAGACATATGGGGTCGTGGCTGAGCCTGGAAAGGACGGACGGTGGAGGCGAGCTCCGTCATGGGTGAAATATTTACACTCTAGAGTAAAATGTGGACTTCTAAGAGTTTCGTGGAAAAAAATATCACTGTCTCTCCTCCCTCCGATGTTGTTCTCTGTGTGGTCACGTTTACGATGGCAGTTTCAAAAGACAGGGGAGTTACTTATTTCCTAGAACGACGATTTTAATCCAAACAGTATTTAACGTATGTGTGATGGAACAAAATGATTAATGGAATTCTGTCTAGAGCCTTTGCCCTTGACATCCCCATCAGAGGAGGGTTTCATTTCTGCCAGACCACTTAATGGAATTTTTGTGGTTTTGAATGAGGACATCAGACAGAGGAAAAGAGAACCACAGAAGCAGGAGGAAAAGGGGAAAACTGGGAAGTCTTCAGTGGTCTGACTCAGTGCTGTCTGATACTGAGCTACATATGTAAATAAAAATTTTCTAGTAGCCATATTAAAAAAGTAAAAAGCAGGTAAAATTAATCTTAAATATATATTTTAACCCAATATATTGAAGACATTATCATTTCAGCATATAATCCATATGAAAGTGATTAGTTTACATTTTCTATACCAAATCTTCAAAATCCAGTGTGTATTTTACACTTAAAGCACATCTCAATTCACAGACACATTTCAAATGCTTAATGGCCACATGTGGCTGGTGGCTGCTGTAGTGGACAGCCCAGGTCTAGATAATAAATTAGTGGTGGGAGCAGGGGGAGGAGGTAGAAATAAAGAAGAAAAGTCACAGAGGCTGTGGGTTCAGGAGTTAGGGTGAGGGTAAGAAATTTGGAGACATGCTGAGCTGCTGTGACCTGTCAGGTAAATGTACAGAATTGCTGTGGAGCATGTGCTTTGATCCCTTTCAGATTTTTCAAAGAGTAAAAATAAAATATCTGAGTTATTTTGAAATTAATTTGGGTAGACGGACTGTGTTTCTTGAACCTGGACCACTTGGTCTTGGCTTTATAAGGGTTACAAATGCAACATGGATGGGGGAAAAGTAGACCAAAATGTAGGGTATGAAGACACTGGTGGTTGTGGGCAGAGGCCAGAGCTACATTATTATCCAGGTGTGCCTGACCCTTGTCTGGAGTGGGTCACAACCAACCCAAGAGGGCACAAAGTTAGCAGGTCAATCAGATGCGAGAGAGGGTATCAGTTGGAATGGCCCACTGGTGTTATGCAACAATAGTCTTGAAGCCCTTGGAGGAGAACGCATGGTCGTGTGACACACATCCTGATGTGTGGTGCGGTCTGCATGGCTACGTGTGCAGCACAGAGCAGGATGAAGGACGCCTGCAACCAACTTGCACCACAACCAGGACGCGTACAGGAGAAACCGGCACTCCGGCCTCCACATGCAGCTCCAGCCCAAGAGTCAGGGTAGCCCAGAGCTCTGAACTCGTCCTATGTCAGATAGGAGTAAAAATCTTCCCAAATCAGCACGCTAGTGCCACTTTGGTGGCCCGATCTTGTGAGATCCTGTGAAATACCATCCTGTGAGAGGGATTTACTCACCAGGCCATCTTCCTGGAACTGGAGTCTGTCATAGGGTCCCTGAATAGTCCTGTGAATGTGGTTTCTGAAGTTCCTTAGAGCATCTGGTCAACCCTGCACTGGGGGAAAGAGCCTCAGAGAGTACCCCTAACAAAAGACATGAAAACTAGAGTTCATATAGATGTAACTGATGGCTTCAGCTGGTCCCAGACATTACAGGGGGGGTTAGAAAATGTCAAGGAAGTTGCTCCAAAGCATGGAGTCCCTGAGGAATGGGGCCTAGGACAGAGACCCATCTTTGTGGGTCTAAGGCAATGTGGGAGGGAGCTCTCCTAGAATAATAGGGAATAAAGTCAATACAAAGAGAGAAACAGCATAGGAAAAAACAAGTGACAGACAGTCCTGCTGACACTAAGGCCTTGAGACCAGTTCAACCTCTGCAATTACCAGTTTGGGCAGTCAAGAAATTCTCTTTCTGACATTAGCAAGTTTGCATGGGGTCTCTGCCACCTGCAACTACAAGAAGTCCGGCCAATGCCAAACTCTCCAGTGCTTCCGTGCTTCCAAGACCAAAGTCATGGTTTCCATCCTCTTAGGAGTCATGCCCTCCCTCCCAGTCCCAAGACCAAGGACATCTCTCTCTACAGGTCTGAACATGCACCAGAGGTGCTGAGCAAGCAAGATTGTGGCAAAAGTGCAGCACAAATCATATCCCTCCCTGGAAGAAAACATGAGTGTGTGAAGGGTCATCCCCATAGAAGGATGGGAGCCTGGATTTATCATGAGCTCAAAGCGCCTTAGTGGCTTCACAATGCAGTTAGAGTATGATGTGGCCCCAGTCTACCTGCTGTGCTCCTCAGCCATTCTAGATTTTTTTGTGTTTCTTTAACATGCCAAGTTTAGCTCTGCTTCAGGGCCTTTGCACTAGCTGTCTCCTCTACCTGAAATGCTTCCTGTCTCACTTCTTTTGGACCTAAGATCTCACTTTAAAGGAGACAGGTCTTCCCAATTACCTCTATCATCCTGTTTTCATTCTTTTAACAAGTGCTATTTGATTGATTTTTTTGGTTGTTTATCATCTGTCTCCCATTACATTTAAACATCCTGTCAGTAGAATCATATTTGTCTTGTTCACTGCCATATCCCCAGGATCTAAAAGAATACCTAGCACATAGTAGGTGCTCAATAAGTATTTATCAATTACACAAACTGAATGCGCAGAGGCTCTTTTGGTTGACCGATGCAGCTTGTCTTCTGGGGAATGTTATCCTCTTGGCTCTTTAGCTGAGTCTGGTGCTGACTTATTTATCTGGCTTTAACAAATCACTGTTGAGCATGTACTCCACATAGGCTCTGTCTGAGGCAATAACCGGACAAGACTCCAAACCTCCAGGAGTGCAGACTGATGAGGGGAAGACACAGACACATAAAGACAATGTGGGAAGAAGTGCTTCGATCCAGTTGGTGAAACAAAGAAAAGAGCGCGATCTTTCTGTTGGGCACAGGCTTTCAGGCAGTGCCGTCAGTGCAGCCACCGAGAAAGAGCCTTCGGGATGCGTATCTTTTCCCCTCTTGTGACACCTCACAGACATGAATTGTAAAAGCCATTCTCCCCATTCTTCTCTCTCCCTTAAGTATGGGTGTATGTGAGAGGCCCAAGTATGAGCGGTTTGTCCTGAAAGGAGAGAAAGCTGGAACACCAGGGACTTGGGCAACTTTGTGATTATTCTGTTTGCATGTCAACAGCCAATTAGATTATTTATGCCCCTCAACTGGCTTTTGCATTAACCTGCACATCTGGTTTTGCCAGTGTTTTATAATCTACTAAATTAGCTAACAGCCCCTCCTATCCTGGCTTGGGGTAAGGAGATGACAAATGAGACAGAGTAGTGGGTGGCGAGGCCTCCTGCCCATGACTGCTCAGGAGGACGGCTGGCCAGCAGAGTTCCCACAGGAGTCCCTGAGTTCTGGGCTTCAATTGCGTTGCCCCAAGCGGGTTCATCCGTAAGACCAGCCTCAGCAGACAGCAGCATACTGCCCTTCACCATGGGTGCTGACTCACTTCTGCCTGTCATACCCTCACAGACTTTGGCATTCAGCAGAATACAAGAGGAAAATCCACCTGGAGCATAGGAGACTCCAGGTCAGGCCCCGAGGTCTTTGCCTATCCTGATGTATCAGAAGTTGCCCCAGACCCCTTGGATAAACTTGGCCTAATAAGAGGATCATGGCTCGTTGTCAGAATGAAGCAACATCCAACTCCTTATGGCTAAGACTATGAGTCAGTCATAAAAAAAGAGATGGACCTCTCACTTTTAAAAGGAAGCCTGAAATCCATTTTCTGCTGCGTTAAACACACACACATATGGGCAGGATGATCTAAATAGATGGGACCTTTTAAATTGTAAACTTATATATGAGTTTATAGGCCATCTTGTCTAAGGAAATCTAGCAGACAAAGAGCTGGGGTAAAGGGACTGGAGTTGGGCACCCCTTGTGGGGACACAGGGCACCCCCTGACACTGAGGCTGGACACCGGGAGGTATGTTAGTTTCTGTTTCTTTGGCCCCTAGAGGTGACCCATCAGCCCAAGATCAGCAGACCCGCCTTTCTACAGTACTTCCACGGAATCACGGCTTCCAGAAAAGATAATGAATGTTGGAGCTGGAAGCATGCCAGAAACTCTCTAGACCAATCCCCTCATTTGTAAACAAGGCAAGAAAGTTCCAGAAGGGAGCCCTGCCTGTCCGAGGTCACACAGCAAGTCCGTGTGACCAAGAAGCCAGAGTTCCTGAACCCCAGCCCGCTGCACTCCTGATGCGCCTGTCAAAACACACTGTCCAGTGCTGTGATATTCTGTCTATGCATGTCTGTCCCAGGCCCCTAATGAGTCTCTAACCCCATTGGTTATGGACACGGCCTTATTCTTTGTGATCCCCAGTAATCCCTTCATTAGCACTTCAGTTTTAACATGATGCTGGGTGAATAGCCTCCAACGGAGCTGCTCCCAACTTGTCATGAAAGTACCTAAGGCAACATTGACAAAAAGCAAAAACCTCTTTATGTGAATCAGGATCAATATTCAAACCAATGCCAGTCAAGAAACTGGGTTAAAAATGCCGTTTCAGAACCACTCACTCTGCGTGCCAGGGAGGCAGCCCCTATCACTAGGAACACAAAGGCTATGCTGCACAGGCAGCCTCTGCTCAAGTCCTGGGAGGTACAGACGTGCAGGAACCGGGCTCCACTGGAGCTAGGACAGGAGTCTTCACAGACATGGCACTGCGGCCACAGCCCATGGACAGCAGAGCCCAGAGGCATGCTGGGCACTGTTCTCCTGCATACTCCATTTCTTCACTGTGTCAGAGAGCTATCCAGTGGTGCGGGAGAAGAGGGATTTCTATTAACAGATGTTCAGTAAATAAAAAACCTCCTGGTCGCTAGGAACAAGGCTAGAAAAATTGTACCACAGTCTATGACTTAAAGACTGAACAAGGCTTTTGAGAGAACCCTGATGACAGAGGCAGCAACAGGCGTAAACACCCACAACCTCTCTTCTGAAGATTAATGGCTCTATTGATAGATCTTCCATGGTTTGAGGATGAGTAGCAGAGAGAAAACAACAAGAAAACGATCCTCGAACATATGAAAAAAAGGTTTGCAATTAAAAAGTTTTTAATGCGATGAAACCCGCCTGCATTAGGCACACAGAAGCAGAGCTGACACCACAGAAAGGCAAATCAATGATGTGGAGGACAAGCCCAAGACTTGAAGAGGATGCAGAGAAGGGCAAAGGGATGAAAATGACGAGGAAGAAAAGGTCAGGTGTGTCCTCATTCTCCAGCCTGCCAAATCCAAGAACTAGTGAGATAGGAACAAAAGCAATAATGGAAGATATAATTAAAGAAAACTTTAGTTAGTATGCCAACTAAAAGGCCTCATAGTATTCTAAAGTCAAAAAAGAAATTTAAAGCGGGCTGTGCAGGAAAGAGTTAACTAAGCAGGTCTGAAATTGCTATTCTTAGACAGGTTTGCTTGCTGGTGTCTGGGAACTTGGCTGGTAAATAGTTCCCTCCACTGATATAAAACTTTGTCTAGATGGTAAGTGGCTCACTGTGCCTGAACTGTTTTTACAAATACCATGGTTTGTGCTGAACAATTGCCTTCCTCCTGGAAGGCTGGAATTTGGGTGCATGCTAGGTAGAACGGTTATATGATCAGCTCCCCCGCAAACAAAACAAAATGAAACAAAACAAACCTTGAGTTCCGAGTCTTCAATGGGCTTCCCTGGGCAGACACATCATGCAGATGCGTCTCGTTTTCATTGCTGGGGAAAGAGTGAGCTGGGTGTGTGCCTTTTTCCTTCTAAGGCAGTAGTATATCCTTACTGTGTCGCCGTAATAAATCTTAGCCCTGAGTATACTTAATGCAGTTTTGTGAGTCATTTTGGTGAATTTCCAAACATGGCAATGGCCTTGGGGACCCCTGACACAGGGCTTTACTTAAAGCATATTCTAGCAAAATATTTAAATTATAAGAATAATTTACTTTTATCAGAATCAAGGAAGAAAAAACAACTTTTTACTAAGAATATCAAAATTGGTTGGCTTCAGACTTTTCCTTCGCCACCTTATATGGAGCAGCCTCTAGAGGGTTTCGAAGGAAGAAAACTGACACCCAATAATTTTGTAGCCTTTCGAGTAAAGGCACTAGACAGACATTTTTGGATATGTGAGGACTCAAAGTAGACTAACACTAGTGTCTGAGATCATAAAATTTTAAAATGTGAGAACAGGGAATTCTGGATATGCAATTCTTCTTTTATAGAGATCCCAAACTCAAAATCCAGCTGGATTGGTTTGTTGGCGAATTCCATGACTTTCGGCTTCACCCTTTGTTATTTCCCTCAGCTGCTTTTCTGCTCCTAGAGATTTATTGCAACCACCAGATGAATTCCTTGTGCCACATCTTTCACCCCACAACTTAGGAGGAATCTTCTGCAAAGTTGATCAGCTGATGGTCACTTAATCTATTAGGCAGTGTACTTCTATTCTTAATGATGGCTACATATAAAGTATAGCAGCGAATATCAGTTTTGCCAGAGTTATTGTGTTGACGATGGTTGTGCTGAGCAGGATTGTGAGTCCCATGGAAGCCCCATGGGAAAGAACAGGTGGACCAATGAGCAAGGCCCATCCCGAGGAACATGGCAGTTGGTGTGTGTGTCACTCATTCGCTACCCTGACCACATACTCAGGATACTGCAGTTTAAAAATTAATTTAAAAAATCTTAATTTTTGTGTACAAAAGAGTAGCTGCATAGTGCGATAAAACAGACCCTTTACATTTCAAGAAGCTTGAGTAATAATTCTGTGCATTTAAAAAATTCACATTGGGAAAAAAAGTTACTTCCATTAAGTGATTGTGTCTGTATGTGATGTATAATGGGAAAGTCACTAAACCACTCAAAGGTAATCACTATCTGTCACCAATGCTATCAAAATAGCTTTTGATTTGGGCCTCTTAACCTCTCCTTGGTTAACCATGCTTTAGAAAGCAATTATGTATTAGGATCTCAACTGTATAAAAGTAACGCATATTCAGATAGCAAAATGGTGGTTATAGAGGGGAAGGAGGGTGTGGGAGGACGAAGAGAGTAAGGGGGGTCAAGTATATGTGACAGGTGACGGTAGACTTCAGGTGGTGAGCACACAATAGAGAATATAGATGTCATATTATGAAGTTATGCACCTCAAATTTATAGTTATTAACCCATGTTAACCCAATACATTTAATTAAAAAATAAAAAATAATAGAACTTATGCATATTAAAAAGTAATTGAGGGACTCTACCAAATGTGTTAACCCAGGTCACCTCGAGGGTGGATTTTTGAGTGATTTTTCACTTCCCCCATTATTTGTCCTGGCTCTTCCCAGTGTGCATCAGCACCCCCCTTTTCTCTACCTGGCTCTGTGACCCAGGGTCTGCAACCTCTAGAGGATGCATCGCCTGGCTCTCTTGCCCTCTAGCTTCTGGTTAGGTTTGGCCAGTGGGATGTCTGGAAGAAATCAGAGGGAGGAAGGGAAGAGAGGCCAGGAAAAATCTCACATTTGAATAGCTCTGGTACATCGTGGTATTTCTCATCAGAATGGTGGGTCACTCACGTACATATGCTGCTTCCTTCCTGCTTTTGGATATTTGTCCCCATATGTGTAAGTGAATCACATCATCTCTAAAGCTTACACAAATCAGAATTGACCCCAGACTTGCTCACCTATAGGACTTCTATTCCTCCCATAATGAAAGAATTGAGAAGGCCCTGAACTGAGGACCAAAGGTCAAGGTCAGGAGGGCACCCTGGATTCTGAACTCTGTGGCAGAAAAGATCTTAACTTTGGTTATATCTTAACTTTGAACACATAGAGACTGGGTGCAGTTCTATGCTAAAAATGTTTAATCTGATAAAATGTTAGTTTTATAATAACTACGAGGAAAATCAAGCAACACTTGCTGATATTTAAAGGAAACATTTGTAAGCCCCATTAATTAGATAATGGTGAGATCTTCCTTACAGGTTTCAAAAATCAGACCAGAAATGAACATAAATAAATTTCTTTCTCTTATATTTGTATCCTAAAATAAAATAACTATGTTAGTCTACACCTTGGATTCACTGCTGATAGGTTTCTCAGTCTTGTTTTCCTGGGCAGCCAGCTGATAGGGTTTCCTCATTACATTCTCTTTGGTCACTGAGTTACCGATTTCAACATTTCCATTCTTCAGTTCATATTACGACAAGTTCAGCTTTAAACAGCAAAATAAAAACCTATATTTAATACTCATGTTTATATAATATAGTTGGGGAGGGAGAGGAAGTTTGAAAAAATAAAATAGTACAAGAAAGAAGGTACAAACAAAAGAACTAATAGATAAACTGCATAATACAGGGTGGGCAAAAGTAGGTTTACAGTTGCTAAGATGGAAAAAATATATAATACCAGAATAAATAATAATACAAGCATAAACTCTGTGTTTTGCATACTCACAACCTACTTTTGCTCACCCCTCTATTTTTAAACCTCAGACAAAAGTACAAAAACATCATAAGATAAAAAGACAAATGACTGAGATACCTATACGTAACACAGTCACCAAAGGATCAATATCCTTAACATAAGAAGCTTTTGCAAAGCAACTTAAAAATGAATTACACAATAGAAAACTGGGTCAAGAGAATAAGCAGCAAATTTACAAAGAATAAATTAAAATTGACAATGAATGAATGAGATAGTTCACTGTTGGATCACTAAAAATCTGAGTTACAAATTTAAAAAGTGACCACTGGCCAGGTGGCTCAGTTGGTTGGTGTGTCATTCCATATGCCGAAAGATTGCAGGTTCAATCACCAGTCAGGGTACCTAGCTTGTAGGTTTGATCCCCAGTCAAGGCACATATGGGAGGCAACCAATTAATACTTCTCCCTCACATTGATTGTCCTCCCCCCCTCTAAAATCAATAATCATATCTTCGAGTGAGGCTTTAAAAGAAAAGTTTAAAAAATGAGTCAAATTTTAAAAATCCTTGCGAAGTTGACAGATGAAAGACTATAACATCAAGTGGTGCAAGTATAACTTTCCTTAAAAGCG
The DNA here is from genome assembly GCF_987537825.1 of Furipterus horrens. Lineage (NCBI taxonomy): Eukaryota > Metazoa > Chordata > Mammalia > Chiroptera > Furipteridae > Furipterus > Furipterus horrens. The sequence goes on from NW_028327180.1 coordinate 77,400,459, forward strand.
ATTTCTTCATCTTTCAAAACTCTTTCAACTACATATGACCATCCACACAGAAATTGCCCTACTGCTGAATCGTGGGAGGTGGGTTTAAAGATATCTGTACTGAGTGATCAGGTCAGGATTATAATGGCAAAATTTGGAACAATCCAAAACCAGGGGATTGGCTAAATAGGTTAAGATAAGTCTATGCAATGGAATATGTGCAGCTGTAAATGCATGTAGAGAGTACTATAGATTGAATGGGAAAGTAGTCCTGTTCTATTGTTTGGTGAAAAACAGGGCACAAACCAGCTTGCATTTCACACAGATGTGTATTGGGAGGTGGTTTTTGCTGTGGAATCTAGAGGACCCAGCCTGTGCAGTTGAATCCTGGCCCCACCTACCTCACTGGGTAGTTCTGGGCAGATTTCCTACCCCCTCTATTCTGGCAGTGTCTTCATTTGTAAAAATGGTGTTAATGAAAGTACTTACCTAATAGGGTTGTACTAGATGCAGCCTGAGATCATCCAGTCAGTTTTTTAGCACATGGCCTAACTCAGAACTGCACATTAGCTCATTGCTTTTTAAAATAATGCTAAAAAATAGTCACAAAAAGATAGACCAACAGAACACACATTAAAACCCTTGGTAGTGAGGCTATCACTAGGTTTTGCATCTTTTTACTCTTCTAGGCTTTTTTCATCGAATGTAGATTACATTTATAATGTTAAAAGACACACACAATAAGTATCACTTTACAAAGAGGTTACCAGGAGTCTTGGGGAAACAGCTGAAACCCATCTTTCTAGGAAGAAAAGAAGGAAGAAATGGCCCAATGAGGGGGAACCACCCCCACACTCTAGGAAACAAGCTCCCAGCCTGTGGGCTACTCCCCAGCCTCTCAGGCGGCAGGTCCAGGGTCACCAATGTGGCTGCCTGGGGTGAAGACTGCACACTGGCCCATTGTCTGCCCACGGCCCCACTGTGGTCAATGAGAAGCAGATGGCCAAGATTGCCTGAACACACCTCGGACACAGGGCCTGCTTTGAGCTGCCAGTGAGGCAATCTGCTTTTCATTTTATGGCAGAGAAAATCCACAGAGGAGGGAGGGAGGCCATAGTTTTCAAGGAGCAAGAATAATTCAATTCTCCCCTACTCTGAAAGGCAAAGCAGTCCAACCCCACAGAATGCCTGCAGTGCTGGCCTGTAAACTAAAACTCACCTCAAACTACCTCCTGCCGATGCAAGCCACCCCAGGAACCTGTGAGCTGGAACCTGAGGCTCCAGGCTCATGGGACCAGAAGGGGAAGAGTGTTCAAACAGGGACTTCTTCAGTTTGCATTGTGAAGAGGAGCTAGAGGAGGAAGGCGGGGACTGGGTGGGGTGGGGGTGCCTCAGAGCAGCAGGCCTCACACCCTGCAGCCAGGGGAATCACTTTAAAGACTGAAACGGAGTGGAGGGTGGGTAGCCATTTACCCTGTGGGGCCCATCCCTCCCTTGGCTTGAGGTCCTATCCTTCCCTGGGTAGGACCTTGGGTTCTGGGTGCCTGTTCTGTTTAGGATCTTATCCCAGCTCTCTGCTTACTTGCTGCCTCGCCTTAGGTGAGCTTCTTAACCTCTCTGAGCCTCTGTCTCATCACATAGATGGGAATGAGACTGGTGTTACCTGATAGGAAACTGACTGCAGGAGGTAATCCATAGGGAGCGTCTACACAGTGCTTGGCACACGGTAAGCGCTCGTTAGCTGCTGGCTATTACTTTATTATAATTGCCAGTCTCTCTCTGGGTCTTATTTCCCTTGTCTTTATACTGTGACACAATTTACACGGGGCCCACTCTTATATGTGATTTCTTCTCGTAGCAGCAACTGTTTCCAGTTTGTGCTTAAGGGTGGCCTCTGCCTGTGTACCACATGTGGGTCCCCACCTGCAGTCACCAATGATTTATGTTGTCTTTGGGATGCATCCAGGCCACCATTTGTGATCACTGTGTGACAGCCCAGTATAGCTGAGCAGAGTCCAGGGAGAGTCCAGGAGAAGAAAGCCCAGAGCAGAGGGTAGCAAAGGCAGGTCTGTGAAGTAAGAAAGGGGAGGGAGGGTCCCCAGAGGAAGGGGAGCCAACAGGGAGCATCTGAACAGGTACAGAGGGGGCTGCAATCTGAGAAGACATCAGAGAAGGCACAGAATTTCAAAACTCTCAGGAAGGCGAAACACTTCAGTGGCCTCTTGGAGGTGGTAGCAGAAAAGAAAAGGCCCCTAAAAGACAGACATCATCAACACGAAGGTGTAGAAAAATGAGAACATAAAGATGCCTGTGTGACGGACAAATTACGGGTGCAGGGGAGGAAAAGAGGACTCTGTGCAGAGTGCTTAGTAACTGATATTCTCAGAAAGAAACGACAGGTAAACTGCTTCAAGGCATGTCCCAATCAGGTGAGGATGCCTTTGGCAGCTTTCTCTGAATGTGCTAATTGCACTTATTTGTTCTCAAACAAAAGTAGCTTATTTGTCCTGACGGCTGAGGTACTGGGGTGTGAGAGAGCATCTTCTCGCAGTGTGCAGGTGGACAGTTCTGTTTGAATGACAGAAAATAACGACTACACTGCAATACAATCACTTTTCGTGAAGATTTTTGGATCAGGTCCTACAGCTTTATCTCACTGAAATAGCTGGATCTGAGCATGGCTGGGATGAGGGTTCCAGGGAAAGAAAGCAGGTGGCAGCAAGATGTATAGTGACACTGTCCTTTGTATCAGCATCAGCTAGGTTATGATGCAGGAACAAACAGCCCCGAATCTCCAGCCTTTAGACAACAAAGGTTTATTTCTCATTTGTACGACAGGTCCACTGCGGGTTGGAGGGGCTTTGCTTTGCACCCCTCACCCTGCTCTTATGGAGCAGCCACCCTCTCCATCTTGCTAATCGCTGTGCCAGAGGCGAAGAAAGTGAGACAAAACACACCCAATAGCTCTTTAAAACTTGTGCTCAGAATGACACATGTCACATTTCATTGGCTGAAGTAAGTCACACATCCATGCTGAATCACAAAGGAGCCGGGGAGTCCAATCCTACCACGTGCTGCTCAGCAGAAGAAACAGATTATGTGTGGGCACCCAGCCAGCCCTATGGGCTACACCAACCATCTGCTCCACAACATACCTCCCTGCTTGTCACGTGGCTGTCCCTCCCCTCAGCCTGCACCCCTCTCAGTGATTCTTAGCCATCTCTGCCAACATGGTCACCACAAGCATCAAGTCACATTTTGGATGAGATGACTGGTGACTGGTAACAGTACCTCCAAGTGACTCCATAACCATACCATGGAGGGAAATGATGACTCTGAGCAGAGCCTCTGAGAGAACCTGGCCCATGAGCCCCGGTTTATAGGCAGAGAGAAACAGTGAGTCCAAGAGGAAGCATGTGAGGTGGGAAGGACTCTGACCTGGCTCCCAAGGTCCCTGCATAACCTCCTCCCCTTGAGTGTGGGTGGGACCAAGAAATATAATGGGATATCTCTCCAATGATTATGTTACTTTATATGGCAAAAGGGATTTGGCTGGTGTAAGTAATCAGCATTAATAAAGTGCAGATGTGATCCCTGGGGCTAACCAAAGGGGAGATGGTCCTGAGTGGGCCTGAAAGTTTGGTGAGCCCTCAGAAGCAACGAGGAGCAGCAGCAGGCTCTCTCTTGCTGACCTGGATGAATGCCAACAGCCTGCTGAGAGTAGCCTATGGAGGGGCCACGTGGCCAGGACCTGAGGGCAGCACTAGGTCAGCAGGCAAATGGGGACCTTGGCCCTGCCACAGCACGACCTGAATTCCGCCAACACCCCGCATGAACTTGGAAGAGGACCCTGAGCTCCAAATGAGCACTGACATGCTGCCGGCCTGGTGAGACTTGGAGCCAAGATCCCAGCCAACCTGCATCCCAACAACGCCTGACTCATGGCAATTGTGAGATTAAAAAAGAAACTGTGCTGTTTTAGCCACTCAGTTTGAGGAAACGTGTTACACAGCAGCAGAAAGAAAAAAAGTAATACACCATGACAGTGGCAGGCTCTGCAACTCTGAGCCCTGCGCTTCTTGTAAACTTGACCACAGTGGGCAGACCAAGCAGACCACAGCCTTGAAGCCAGCAGGAGCACCAGCTCAAATAAACACCCGCCACGCTCTCTCTTCTGGCATTCTTCACGCAAACCATCTCACACAACCATGACAGAGGCCTCTCAGAAACACTACAGGCATTCCTCAGACACACAGCGGTTGGTTCCAGACCACCATAATAAAGTGAGTGTCACAGTAATGTGAATTGCGATCTTTTTGTTGGTGGAGTGCTTGCCTTAAATTTGTAAAAAAATGCAACACCTGTGAAGCATGATAAAAGGAGATATGCCTGTATGTACTTTCTCCCATGCCCCTCCCCTGCTCAAAAACCTGCGGCAACTCCCTCTCGCCTGCAACAGCAATTCTGAGAGTGTAATCCCAGTGTTCAAGGATCCCAAGCCCTTTGTCTCCCTCCTATTGAACACAAACTTTCTATTCCAGGGCTGATAGTATCTGCGTGGCCCCTCTCACCTGCGAGGACTGCTTCCTCCCATGCCCTTCCCCAGCTGGCTCCCAGGGGCACTGCTTCCTGTCCCCTGCTCCCTGGTCATCTGAGAGGGGCTTTAACATGTCAGCCCCCAATAGCATAAAATCCTCTGTGGTGGCTCGAGCCCCCTGTACTCTCTCATTGTCTGACTGTTCCGCCGCACCTGGCACAACTCTGAAACATTCAGGCAGTAGATCCTATCCAATAATAAACTTCCATGGGTATCACACCATTTAAATCTTTTCCTGACAAGATTTCAAGCTCTCTATGGGCAGCAACCGTGGCTACTCTAGGTGCTACATCCAGAATCAGACAAGGTATTTGTACTCATAATACCCCCCAAATGGAAACAACTCAAATGTCTATCCTCAGGTGGAATACTGCTCAGCTAGGAAATAAATCATTAATAACATGTGACCATATGGAGTAATCACAAAAACATTATGCTGAGCAGAAGACACAAAAGTGTATATACTGTATGATTCATATATATAAAAATCTAGAAAAAGTGAAACTAATTTATGTTGACAGAAAGCAGATAAGTGGTTGCCTAAGGCTGGGGGTAGGGGAGGTGACTGCAAAGGGGCACGAGGGAACTTTCCTTGGGTGACGAAAATGTTCTTTATCCTGATGTGGTGGTGGCTACACGGATATATACATTTGTCAAAACTCATCAAACTGTATACTTAAAACGACTGCATTTTATTACATGTAAAATATGCCTCAGTCAAGTTGACTTAAAATCTTAGTATATTCTGAATCACCTAAGACTTTGTTGGAAAAGTCACGGGACATACCTTTCTGAAAGGGAGATCAGCACATGATTTGCAAAGGGTGAGTGCAGGAAAATGTCTGCAGACTCCTGTTCAGGCAGCCAGTCCCGGGAAAGCTGGTAGAATCATTTCCTCCACACAGATGAGCTCCCCGGGCTGAGAGCAAAGCTATGGCTTAAAAGGTGTTAATGCACTTGAAGAGGATCGCTCAGCAACAGAGGCCCAGAAAAATTAGAGAGGAGGGCCCAAAGGGGCCGGGTGCTCAGGAAGAGAGGCCTGGATTTGGGGGGAAGCTCTTATAGAGGCCACATCATATGGCCAAAGAAAAGCTTTTGGAACCAGCCACCCCACCTTGCTGTGTGTGAATGCATAGGCTCCAGCCACCAGCCTGGTTACAGACTAACATGGGTTTCCCACCAATGAAAGGTAGCCACCTCGGCACCAGGATTGCAGCCCAGGTCACATCTTAGGTGGCCCTAGGGTAGCCAACCATGACCCCTTCTTCCTGTTCTCATTCAGGACACTGTCCGAAACATGAGGACCTTTCAGCAGGGCTCCAGACCTGGACAGGGCCAGATTAAAAAAAAAAAAAATTCTCTTTTTGTAAGAAAGAAATCATACCTGAGCAACTAGCACCCCTGACTGCAGAGAGGGAGAAACCAAGTTCTGAGGTAGGAAGAGAAAGCGCATGTGTCCAAAGGCTTGTACTGCGTGGAAAGCGGAGTGTCTTGGGAGCCAGTGAGGAGCAAGACAGGAAGCAGCCGTGAGATCCACCGTGGCCAGAGCAGCAGCAGAGACTACGGGGCGCTAATGAGGAGCGGCAGCTGTAGCAGCCGCTCTGCGGTCACAGGGCCTGTTTATACAGGCTGATGCTGGGTAGCCCCTCCACCTGCCCACACCCCAAGTGCTCCTCTTTCCCTCTGAATTCCTAAACATAACCAGCAGCACCACCTTCCATCAGAGCCCCCAGCACCACACCTGTCAGCGCGGCCCTGACCCACTTGCCCCACAACCCAGAGACTGCCCACCCCTCCGGGGAGGGCGCTGGAAACCCTGCCTTAACCTCCTGCCACCCTGCTTGTTGAACCGCATTGACAGGCACTCAGTCACAAAGAAGGGAACCAACATTATCGAGTGTTTATCATCCCAGGCATTTTAATTACAATTCTCATAACCACCCTAGGAAGGTAGTACTATCTTCATCTTACTGATGAAGAACATGGGTTTAGTTCATTTGCCCAAATCCAAACAGCTGGTAAGGGGCCGGCCAGGATTCAAACCTCCTTCCATCTCTTCTCCACTGCTCCCAGGGAGCACTTCAATACAAATCCAATCGTTTCCCTGATTAAAATCTCTCAGGGACTCCACATGGCTTACATCAGTGTTTTTCCTTTTTTTTGTGTGTGGTCATAGACTATTTTCTCCAAATACTATTTGCACAGAGCACTCTCTGCTCGCACAGATCACAGCAGGGCTGACTCAGTGTGAGTGGGGTGAGGACCAGCACCCTGCCTGCCTTCCCAGTTGACATCTCCACTTGAAGTCTCCACATCATGTCAGTTCGTGTGAGACTGAAGTCTTGATCTGACCCCTGGCCTCTTGCTGAAATTTCTATCTTAACAAAAGGTCCGACCATCCACTCAGGAACCTGAGAGCTATCCTTCTTAGCTCTTCTCCCCCATCTTCCATAAATCACACATCAGCAAGTCCATTTGATTTGCCTTCTGTATCCCTCTTGAACTAGCCTCCTATTTGTCACTTGCATGGTCAACACCCAAGCACCCAAGTCCAAGTTATTAGAGTCTCTGACCGGGAATAGTGGGCACAGTGTCCCACACCTCACCTTGCACCCCAAAGTCCAGGCCATTCCCCACACAGCAGCCAGAGTGAGCTAACTCAAATTTCCCAGCCCAAGAAGAGGGCCCCTCTGACGTAGAAACTCCCCGACATTTGAGTGACATTGTCACTCTCCCTCTGCCCTCAATCAAATGTGGCCATATATTTCCTTCTTACTTTCAGTTTTATTTAAAAAATTTTATAACCTTGAGTTGAGACTACAAACCAAAAAGTAAGCTGAGAATCAAAAGAATAAGATGCTGCCTACTTGATTTGTTATGTGACTACTGAGTTTTACCAGCCGTAGAGCAGAATTACTAGAATCTGCTCTGTCTCTCTTGCCCCCCATTTTTATGGAAATACCTTATGTAAAATATTCAGAACTACAAGGAACATATACATCTAAAGCACTCTAACGTTTTACTGACATAAAATGATCAATGTGCATATATGGACATCTGGTAGACAATATGATGTTCTAAGATCTAAAACAAATTTGGTGATGTAATTAAATACCTATCTTTCCATTTTCACTTGTATTTAGAACAAGATCCCTCTTGAAATCTGTCTATATTTATACATATAAATCATGTGCAAATGTGGAGCAGATGTTACTGGGTAGCTGGAACTGTTAGGACTATGATGGAAAAAACGACACAGAACAGACGTCTGACATGCTTCACAGATAGAGTAATATAGTGGCTTGAAAGGAATACTTATAGTCTAGATAGGCTGATTTTTAATCAACAAGCATGCTTGCTTATCGTCTGGTCTTCCATGAGCCAGACAGTGGGGTGTGCAGGCATTTCTGGGCAGGAGGGAAGCAGGCCCCTGGGGAGAAGGCTTCCAGTACCTTCTCTGTCGGTGTGGTCTGAGGCTCCTTCTCCTCCCTGCTGGCTGTGCTCTCTCCCAGGGCCTTTTCACAGTAGCTTCCCATGGGTCCGTAGCCTCTGAAACTTTTGTCCAACTGGGAACTGGAAAATGTGAGCTAAACCTGAAACCCTACCAATTATACAGAACAAATCTTTGGCTATGTACATTACAAACATTTTTGAAATCCTGTTTTGCTGTGTTTACGCCTTTGAGTCTGTTTCATTTGAAGTCTTTGTTGTGAACCCTGTTTGGAATAATTTTCCAGATATGATTTTCTAGGGAGGCAGAATGTCCTTCTGAGGAGAAGTGCCTGTGCTTTCGAGATAAAGTAGGTGATATTCTGCTTCATGTGGCCTCTGGCTGCCCTTCTCTCTCTCATGTTACTGAGTGGAGAATCACAGAGCCATAGTCTAGATTTTCTTCATCTTCTTCTTTGTAACTTGGAAAAAGGAAAAGTAAAACTACAGTGTTCAATGTGGGAGGTCCGGTGGATAAACAGATTGAAAAATGACTTAATCCAAACAATGACTCAGTTAGGTTTTCTGACAGAGAGTAAAGTTGTTTAACTCTGCTGATTCAAATTAAGTTAGATGTTCTGAGTAACTTAATCGGCATCTTCACTGAGCAACTATCTTTGATTTCAGGGGAGAGTGGGGTGGCTGAGCAGAAGAAGAGGGAACCAAGTGCCCCCCGAGTACATGTTGGGGTTTGAGGATGGGGGATGCTGGGCCTGCTTCTTCCCTGCACTCAGCACCTGGGTGCAGAAAACGCTACCATTTGTGTTTTTTTCTGCAGGAAATCCCCAGGGTTGGAAAGGCAGCCGCAGAACCAGCATCTGGCTTGTACCACCTCAGAGCAGCCTGGGTTCAGCCTGGCAAAGTGAATGACAAAGAAGAACGACAAGAATGCCATCAATCCAAAAATCACTTTTCTGGTTGAGGTCATTACAGGGATCCTTGAAAATAAAGTCCGTGTCATCAATCTGTTTAGAGAGACTTGTGCAAGCCTATTAAGCTTCAGGGCCAGAGCGAGACCATGTTGCCCATGTCATTTGATTGTTTCAACTTTATTGAATGCTTACTATGTACTAGGCACCATACTGAGCTCAGAGATCTCGGACATTCCAACTCAGCAGACTTCCACGTTGTTTTCACCAGCACAGTATATTATGCATAATAGACTGAATGAAAAAAAAGTAGTTTGAATCAAACAAAGACACATAGAGTATAAGAACATGATCAAAATATTAGCTATGGCTCTTTGGGTGATTGGATAATGGGCCATTTCAGGGTTCATATAGCATTTTAAATATAGATACCACCACCCAGGATGTGTTTGGCACAGGTTGGCAGGAAAAAGTTCTCCCAACAATCAATCATCTACAATTAGCAAGGGCAGCAGGTTAGTCGTTGCCATGACTACACAGATCTTTACCAGCTGGTCACTTTACCACATTTGCCACTGAAGCTGGCTGATCTAGATTTCTCCTTGGGAAGCCCCTACACGTAGGCCCTCTTAGATCCCGTCATAGCTTTGCTGTACATAGTTCCTAGGTGGACAAGCCTTGTTCAAGCCACAGAGAACCCATATGTCAACACCTATTTGTTTTGACATATTTTATGTGTAAGAAAACGGAATTTACATCCATTTCAAAGCCAACATGAAAACCAGACCTTCCATTTCCCAGCAGGAAACTGCATCATGCTATCGCTTTTCATCTTTTTTTCTTGAGCCAAGTTTAGACAAGAGACATAAACTAGGAAATTGGGAATGCGCTAAGGTAAGCAGAGACACCTGCTGTTGAAGACAGGACTTCCGAGTGGCACTGGGGGGGCTCACTGGTGACTGAGTGCCAAGGACTTAGCTCCCTATATATGCTCACTGCATTGAGTAAGCACTTTTGGGTTTCATGTCAATGTTTCTACTTAACATGTTTGCAGAAAACAACAATAAAAACAAAATATTTGGTGAATGAGGGATGACTAAAGGTTATTTTACAGCAGGAAAAGGGTGGGCGAACTGATCCTAAATGAAATTTGATGTTGTTTGAGTCATGGATATACCCCAAAGGGACATGGCATTGGCAATTATCCTTGGTCTGAGCAAGCCGTCTCACTATTGCTATAAAGTTCAAGGCACAAGCTGTATGACTATTATTTTTGCTTTAGAGGCAACCAGTGCAAAACACCAGTTGTGAAGTTGGACCTGACAAAGTGCACCTCTAAGTTCTGCGTTGATTATCTCAGCATAAATTTCCTTCACATGTTTGCTAAACAGGGCAACATTGCCATGGATACTTTCCACTGCCCTATCACCTCCTTACACATTCTGGCACTGCTTGCAAAGCTACCACATATGATACCAATTGAACACATTAGCATGTCATTTGTTCTTAGCCTCGGTGGGAAATCCAGAGAGAAAGCTGCAAAAAAATATGAAGAGAGCGGAAACACAAAATAGAGGTGAATGACACGGGTGGGGACATACAACTTGATGCGGAAAGTGGACTTGGGCGACTTAACCCTTTCCCAGCTCGTGGAGCCCCCATTTAGGATAAGCAAAATCACTGCCTGTGTGAAGGGGCGGGACAGGTGAAGTAATGTATTTAAATGAGGTGGCTGACAACGGGTGGCAGAGGGAGGGCAGAGCTGTGGCACACAGAGAAGGGGGCAGGACAGTGTTCTCACCGCTCACTGATGTGGGAGCTAAGAGCTGGCAGCCCCTGGTACCCTAAGGTGCCACGCAGAGAACCTGTGCTCAGCTTTCAGCTCCTCTGCACTCCTGAGCTGTGTTGAATGGAGACATCTTCCCTGCCGTCACTCTGGAGGCCTGTCTGGGAACTGGACGCTCTGAATTATGTGTTGGGGTCATAAGAAAGGATGACAGGACTATTGGTATCCATCTAGATACTTTCTCCTGGGCTGTGACAGAGAGATCACAAGTGAGCACAGCAAAGTACAGACAAGTGTTCCCTCCTAAATGTCCCTGAAATCCGTCTGCTTCTCCCTACCTGCACAGCCAGCTAAGACCCAGCCAGCAGCACTGCTGTGTTCTCCTCACTGTCCTTCCATAACCGCCGTTCTCCAGTCTGTTCTGCTCACTGAAGCCGGGGTCCTCTGTAGGGAACCGCTCCTCGTGGTTTAGGGAATTGTAGCCTGACCTGAGCATGACCGCTGCCAGCATTCTGGACATGCCTGTCTTTAAGTCTTAACTTAAGGCTGTGTGTGAGACATACCCGAAAGCCACTCAGAGGGTTTCCGTGGGAATTAGATTTGAAAAATGTTTATTATGCTTTTATGCTTTAGAACTTGCTCTGCTTTCTTTATCTGTAGTATAACATAAATAGTCTCTAGATAGGAGTATATGAAACCTTGCACCTACTGCCAGTGTGGCGTCAAGATGTTCGATAAACCCTGACACAGATTGGTCACTGTGCCCCCTGTACTCGTACATGTAATCTGTTACTGTCAACTGTAATCCTAACGTCTCCAAACTATTGATGATTCATGAATCTTGACCTTGTATCTCTCATGTGTATCCTTCTCAACAAAAGGCATGAGGGAAGAAGGTCTACTTGCTGGTCTCCACTAGAGAGGCAGTCACCTTCCTTCCCCCAGACATAACAAAGTGTCCTGGGTAAAAGTTTGTCCTGCCGTGGTCATGAAGCCTCTGCTGGACAGAGCAACTTCCAACTGAGCCTAGGGTGTGTGTGGCACCTCCGCCATAGTCCTCTACTCAAAACACAGATGCGATCATGGCTTTGCTTTGCGTACACACCTTCAGTGCTTTCCCATTTTATTCTAAGACAAGATCCCAGGTCTCTCGTGTGGCCTAGGAAGTTTTCACAGTGGGCTTCTCCTCTCCTGCTCCCCACCCTCCACCCATGGGCACCTGTCTCAGGTTTCCCTCTCTCCTCCTCCCTCGGGACACACTGGTGGTCTTCCTGCCGGGCCATGGCCTGAGCTCAGCCCTGCGCCTGCAGTGCCCTCCCCTACCCCCATCATTGCCCCGTGCCAGCCCTTCCCATCCTCCACCCCTTTCACACCTTGGCACAGGCATCACTTCCTCAGGGAAGCATTCCTGAGCCTCCATCTAGGCCTGGCTCCTTATTCACCATCACAGAACTGTGTTCTCTTCCTTATGGTACTTCTTACAGTTTGAAATGAGACATTAAGCAAAAATAATTACACAGCAGAGCTACGGCTCCTCCTCTGGAATATAAACTCCATAAAGGCAGACACTGCTTTTGAGTCACCTCTTTATCTTTAGCCCCTAGGACAGGGCCTGGAACCCAGGAGGTGCTTCGTAAATATTTGTTTTCTCTCAACTTCTGCCCACTACCTAGTCATACACCAGCTTCCCGACCCCACAACTAGCCGTGATGAGCAGACGACTTTTACCTTTGCTACCCTGTTCTTTCTCCTTTTCTACTTCACTTCTAAAGAGCTGACTGTCAAAAACAACATAAATGCTTTCTTTTAGAAATGACTCTCTTGAATGATACACTGTGCTTAGAGCATAGAGTAGAAAAAGGAAACATGGTGTTATTTCTTTATCTCTATTTGCCATCTTGAATTGACAACAATGTCTGGCTGACTTAACTGGCTGGCAGGCTGAGACTACTTGGCCAAACTGGATCATAGGGAATTCAAAACAGACCCAGGTTAGGAACCGGAACCTAGTCAACGGAGCTCCCTCTTCCAGTGAGCCATCCAGCACTGACGGTCCTCTTTGCCTGGACAGCTAGAGGTGTCCACACAACTCCAGGCTGAGTACAAGCAACTGGGTTCCTAGGTGCAGCTCCTCAGCAACCCACTGCTCCGGAGCTGTGGGGCTGGGACAATGCAGATCCTCTTAATCATGGTCTGGGACCACAGGGCTTAAAGCCATACCTGGCCACAAAGAATATGATTGTGAATAGCTCTAGTAGGTATTCATGCACAAGAAGGAATCCCAGAGGATCCCAGCTTAGACCCTGCCTATCAGATAAACACATTGAAAGAGCAGATATTTCTGTGCTAGGAATGGTTATAGTGAGTGCTGTTGACTTCGGATATTCATTCACAGAGCACTGGGGGAAGAGGGGATGAGTGAGGAACCCATCTTTTGATTAATTTGAAAACTCGTACATACATAGTAAATTGCCCAAGTTCTCAGAGCAAATCAGTGGCAGAATCAAGCCAAAGAACTTGTTCTGAATGCAGCCAATTCAGGGTTCTTTTGTTCGGTCCATAGCTACAAAAGGGTTGTACGAGGTGTGGTCCAGGGACCACCTGAATCAAAACCGCTCCAGAGAGCTTGTGGGAACCACTGAGGCAACAGGCTCTGGGGATGAGATGGACACAAACATGTTCACCGCCCAACCAAAGATTCCGTTGTGCACAGACGTCTGAGAACCACATAGCTGGACTTAAACTTCTACCTTGAAAGCACACATGTTTTCCAATTTTATTCTTCCAACTAAGTGTGTATCTTTTTAGTATAGTGAGAAAGAATGATGTAGAATTACACCCAGGGTTTTCTTGAATCTCCCACTTGAAGTAACTGGGACTTGGACTGAATAGAGAGACTTACATATTAGGAAGACTTGGGAGAGAAGAAAGGCAATGCTAACATCGGAGGAATCACTTTGAACGAGGACAGGCATTCCTCTCCCGGGCCTCCGGTGGAACTGATCCAACACAGTGCTTAGACTCAGACTCTGAAGAGATATCTTACATCCCAGGGGATCAAACAGTGAAACACAGGGCCTGTCAGCTGGTAGAAGACAGAAATGATTCCTCTTGCTTTGGGTTGAGACACTGAAAAGCTGCACCCAGGAGCAGGGGGAACAGAAGTAGATAGGCCTTTGCAGGGACTAGAGCTCATTTCAATCTTGTAAGGTTTTCTGAGTTCATTCTGGCTTGTTGGAATGCTCAGGGATCTGGCAAAAACAAACATAGTTTCTCTTTAGAAATATTACCTCATCTTAGTCCTCTAGTTATTCATATAAAAATTTTCGTATTGACAAAATAAGAAAACAATAGAGAGAAGAAACAGGTACACAAAGTCTTCTTTAGATGTTAGAGTTAGCACATAGACTTTAAGTAACTGTGCTATTTATATTCAAAGAGCTAAAAGACAAGCTTGAGAATTTTTTATCAGAGAACTAACAGTATAAAAAAGAATCCAATGTAAGTTTCAAAAATTAAAAATACAGTAACTGAAATTAAAAACTCAATGAATGGGTTTGATAGATTATATATAACTGAATAGAAAATTGGTAAGATAGGTTAGAATATTGCACTTAAATTGTGATTTAGAGACCAGATTTATTTTTTTTAATAAATTTTTTTATTTTAAAATAGTTTAAGATTTATAGAAAAGTTAGAAAAATAATATGGAGAGCTCTCTTATAACCCACACCTAATTTCCTCTATTATTAACACCTTACATGAATATGGTATATTTGTCACAATTAATAGACCAGTACTGATACATTCTTATTGACTAGAACCTAATTTTACTTAATGTCCTTTTTATGTTTGGGAGCTTTTTAGAAATGCACAATGTTAGGCCCTACTTCAGAACTAGTGAATCAGAATATATATTTTTAATAAGATCTCCAGGTGACTTTAAAGACACTCTAATTTGAAAGTGTTGGTTAGAAAAACGGAAAATTTCAGAATAAAGCATGAAGAGAAAAAAATAGTGAAAAATATAAAAGAGAACATAAGAGGCAGAGTGAAGACAAGGAGAGGCAGGTCTTACATAACTGCAGTCTCCAAAGGAGATTACGGAGAGAATGAATCAGAAGCAACACTGTAAGGGACCATGGCTAGGAGCTTCTCAAAAGTGATCAAAGATATTTCGGAAGCTATAGGAAACCTAACTAGGAAGAAAAAGAAATCTACACATAGGTACATCATAATAAAACTGTTTAAAACCAAAGACAAAAACCAACAACAAACAAAAAACAATTATAAGAGCAGCCCAAAGCAAACAAAAAGAGGTGACCTGCAAAGGAGTAACTGTTGAACTTACAGATGACTTCTAAACAGAAGAAGAAGAAAAGATATCTCCAGCGTGCTGAAAATAAATAACTGCTAACCTAGAATTTTATACCCACAAAAAAATATTATGCGGCAATGGGGAGATGAATAAATTTAGGCAAACAGAAAATCAATTTTTCTCCTGCAGCCCTGCACTAAAGTAAATATTAAAAAGTATCTTTCAGCTAGAAGGAAAATGATTCCAGATGGAACTCTGGAGATGCAACAAGAAACCAAGAACAATGAAAGTGGAAACTATGTAGATAAATCAAAATAACTTTCAACAGCATAAAATCACAATAACAATATATTGTTAGTGTAAAAGATATAAAAATTAAAATACTAACAATAGCAGAGAGCTAAACTGTGAAATAAAACCTCTGCACTGGATTTTGAAAAGTCAAAATGCATGCTATAAACTCTGGAATAAATACTAAAGGAAAAATTAAGAATCACCTAAAACTCTCAAGTTAATAGAGGGATAAATGTAAATATAAAAATAATTAGTCAAAAGGATGGCAAAAATGGGAGAAAATGGAATATAGAACAGGCAAGAAAAACAAAAAGCACTAAGATGGTAAATTTAAATGAAAATGTATCAGCTTTTACATTTAACAATTTGGTCTAGGTAACAGTCTGATTCCATTCTGGATGTTTAACTACTGATAGTTCTTAAGTCTCACCCCTTCCATCTTGCCATCTGCCCCATATCTGGGAAAGCTGATAAGAAAACCTGGGTGCTCCCACCTTTGGCACCAGTGGGAAATTCAGACAAGGCAAACCCCTTCCTGCATGAGGGACTCCTCATCCCAACCCAGTCCCCTGGCCAACAGTTTCTTTTCCTTGCCTCTCGAGCTGTTTCAGACCTGCAGGGGCAGCCTGGCCTGTTTACCCAGCCTCAATCACAGAAGTCAGGAACCTTGTCAAAGCTTCTTGCTCTGTATGTATTGCACAGTCAGTCTCAACTCCAAAACCAAATTTTGTGTAGGGGTCCATCCTGATTCTTCAGGCTGGCTAAAACAGTTTACATGTTAATAAATTAGAAGACCAAGATTATGAGACCTGATTAATGCACAGGTCAATTTCAAACACGAAGAGAAACAGAAGTGTGCAAACATAATGGAGCCTGTTGCTGAACTATTTCAGCACTGAAAGAACAAGTAGACAAAAACCAGCTGAAATACAGAAAACGTGAACAATACAATTAACAAATTAACAGTGTGGGCACATTTTCTACACTTCAAGTTGCAAAAGATACATTTCTCAAGTGTGTGCATAAAATATTTACAAAAGTTGACCAAAATAACACAAAGCTTTCCTTTTTGATAAATTGTTGAACCGTATATTTTTATTGCATTCACATGACTGTTTTTGCACTACTTTTTCCACAATAATCTGCAAGTTCTCTGTCTAGGATTAATTCTTCCATGGTGACAGAGACTGAGGCTCTTTCTACCTCATTGTTTCACTATATGTATCTTCCATTTTAAGCTCCCCCCCCCCCACCTTGGGGTCCAAAATGACAGCAGAGACAGTCCAGCCATTGGAACCATATTCCAAACACAGGAAGGAGAAGAGGGGCTTCAAAACCTTTCTTTGAAAACACTCCCTAGAATTTGCAAGTACTATTTCTGCTTATATACCATTGGCCAAAACATACTTTTGTATCTAGTGGCACATAAGGCTAGGAATTGGAGATTCTATTTTGGTTGGCCATGTACCCGGCAAAAAAATTTTGAGGGTTTCACTGCTACACTGGGAAAAATAAAATTATATCCAGATACTTAAATACAGAGAAAGAAAATAGATTCACATTTTTATTTTATCTTATCTAATGGGCTTTTTCTCCAACCCCAGCCTATCTCCACCTCCACCATCACCACCAAAAAAGAAAGAAAGATAAACTTTGCTCTGCTCCCTAGGTCCTCTTTGCTTATATTCCTTTGATGTAGTATGAGGTAGAAATGGATGGGCCAGAGAGGAACAGGCAAGCAAACAATTATTAAGTCAAGTAAGCCTTGTGTCCATACCCTAAACATAGTAGGTGTAATGACTAGGCTGTGGAAGTCTTGCTTTTCAAGTTCAAATGAGTGAATTGCATAGAAACCGAAGTTATTAATAAATACAGCATCTACTTCATGTAGGATGTCCAAGTCTAAATCAAATGCAACTGCTGAAAGGCCAGATGTTATTCTCATTGCTACATTTCAGCATTTTCCTGGAAGTGATCTCACCCTGGTGGTAACGCTGTTGTCCAACTGTGCATACTATTTATATCTAGAACCCTGGTGTTCAGGTTTAAAATGCACCCAACTATAAGCAGTTATTGCTTTGAATGTTGAGCCTGTCAAGAATTCAAGCAGAATCCTTGGGCTGTGGTGTGTTAATGTTGATGGCTGGCAAAGCATGAATTTATGTAACTTATAAACATGTGAATATATTGTTACAAGGCTCTAATGCATAGTTTGGACAACAGCTTCCTCCTCATTAGCCAAGATGGAAAATCAAGGTCGCCACTGTCTCCTTCTATGGAGCAAAAAGTTACTTAATTGCAGTTAGCTGCAATTAATTATCTTCTATAGATTAAAAAGTATATAATCCCAAATTACTGCTCTGACTTTTGGTCAAAGCCATAAACAGAGTGGCAATCCTTAAAAGAAAGAGAGAGAAAGAGAGACTGACTATCAGGAAGAAGTGCAATGATGCTTTATATCTGGAGTATTTTCTTGTTTTTGTTTGGTCTTTTTAAACATCAGGGAAAAGAGAGGCATGATGAGGAAATAAACTGTTAATGTAACACTTTGGTTTTATACATTCATTTCACAAAAACATTAGTATTTCTATGGTGAAGCAAAAGCAATACAGTTATTAACACACTGATAGCTATATACGCTTCAATAGTTCATTCACATTATAAACGTGAAATAGAACATTTAGATGGTTCTTATATTGAATATCCACATGAAGAAAACTAATGCCTGATTAAAATAATAGCTAACATTCTGCAGTGCTTCCTACGGGCTAGGTCCTCTGCTAAGTGGCTTGTATGCTTTATCTCATTGATTAGATAAAAAGGTTCTGTTATTATCACCAGATTCAGCAGAGGAAAGTGAGGTGCAGGGAGGTATGTCACTTGCCCCAACCATGTGGCTCTTGAAGAATAGAGCTGGGACTTAAACCCAGGTCACTGACTCCAGAGCCTGTCCTTGTAAGCCTGGATTGCACAGCCTGAATAAAACGAGACACAATGTGTTATGGGAATTTAGCCTAGCACTTGGCACATAATGAGCTGCCAATAAAGGCAAAATGAAGGACGTTTGCACAAAAACAGGCTAATGCAAGCAGCAATTCACATACCTTCCACATCACTGAAGGGGTCAGAGAAGACAGTTAACGTAATGAAGGTAACAGGAACCACGGGTTGGTGAAGGGTCCTTTTTGGTTCGACCTCTGCCTCACAATTATCCCTGGATTCCAGTCCTGCCTCACTCCCTGAGGGACGGAGTGGCTTTGGACCAATTGTGTCTCTCTGGACTTGACTTTCTTCTGTAAAACAAAAGGCTTTCGTTAGAATGATTCCTAAGCTTTCTCACTGTTTTGAACTTCTACAACTTGAGTCGTCCCAAGATTTTGCCTGTGTAAATTAGTCCAGGAGCCCAGGGAGGTTGTCACCTGCCTTCAGTAGTACGTAGATAGATGAACTGCCCACTAAGGAAGAGAGCAATGCACTATAAGGATCAGCATTTTCCACAACAGATGAGCTCTGTTTCGATGGCAACTGGTTGTGGGGGCAAAACTGGAAGCTTCCAGTGTGGGCATGACTCAAAACCAGAGGTCCAGGAAAGACCTTTAGAATAGCTGATTTTCATAATCCTGTGCCACTTCAGACCCAGACGCGTCAGTCAGGGTGGGAAATGCAGGCAGGCTGTTCTGGAGGGCAGAGGCTCTAAAGTCTGCTCAACGGCGCCCACTAGTGGAAGGCCACGAAGTGGCCATGCTCACTTGCTGGTTGCCAGATTCCAATACTGCTTAAGCCAAAGTCCATTCGTGCACCTCGAGGACCAGGAAAATGAGGGAGAAAAAGGAAATGCCTCATCCAAGGCGGCCAGCTAGTTAGCGACAGAGTTAACCTGTTGGCAAATAAGTTACCTTCCGTACAATAGACTAATTGTTCTCCTTCATAACCTATTATTTATTTGTTGCTAGATGCTGGTCACCATATTAAAAGAAGTGCAAATTTACTCTACACTTAATCCAATAAAAAATGTCAGGGGAGAGTCAGTTCCTTTCATTCTTTAATAATTTAATAACTACAAATAAATATTTGGGATCTCCTCTCTCGTGAATATTTTATTGGAATCAAATGGTTCACAGAAATAAAGAATATTGGAAATAAGAGTTTTAGACATATATTTAGAACTTCTCGTGAGTGACCAGAACAGCATATTGCAAATTCTCAAATATCAAAAATCTGACAAAATCCCCCAAACAGCTTCAAAATAAGTGTATGCGGTAATGCCATTTACTGGATAATCAACCAATACTTTTAATATTAAGCATATATGTGTTCAAATAATGTTTCACCATGTTAGGAAAATAAAAACAGCATATGACTCAGTTCTTATCCCTGAAGATGTTGCTCACCTTCCCAAGGAAATGAGATAAATACAGGGTGGGCCAAAGTAGGTTTACAGCTGAGTACGTGAAGCACAGTTTATTCTTGTATTATTATTTATTAATCATTGTATTACTAATACAACACAACTGTAAACCTACTTTGGCCCAACCCTGTACAATGGACACAGTATGACCAATTCTGAAATAATTTAAGTGTCCCAGAAAACAAGTTCGGAGATAGTTTCAAGAAAGGGTGCTGACAAATCTAGAAACAGCTAGAACTTCAAGGACCAGGCAGGACTTGACTTGAATCCTAAGGATGAGAAGGGCACTCAAGTAAAAGAAAAGGAAGACAGGAGTATTCAGGTAGGCACACTCACAAGGGTGCCAGAAGGAACTCCATGGAGAAAGTATTCAGAGTGGTCCTGCCACTGCGTATCTCATTACGACTTTAGTTTCTCAGACTTCTCCCATGTTCCCAGCTGGCTTCTTTTTTGCCTCTTCGTCTAGCTTAGAACCCAAGGTCAGCCCTTCCAATCAAGCTTGTCAACCCTGGGCTTTAGTGATCTTGCTTGTCACGTTCTCTGCTCCCACTCCTGGGCAGCCAGACACCGCTGGAGAATCACAGAGCCTGACTTCCTGGGCCCTGGCTACTTGGCAATCCTTTTCTTCAATTCTCATTTTTTAGTGGCAGTGGCCAGTCCAAACCGTGCTTAATGTCAAGCTCATGGTCATTTAATGAGCCATGTATTTTCTACTTATCCCATTTCAGGAGATTGGGGATCATCTACATAAGCTCCCCAATATACCTTGTCCCAGATTAAAAATGTTTATTGTCACTGATTCTCCATCCATGTTCAGACCAACTCTTCACCTTCATACAACACCTCCTCAGGTAAGGCTCTCTAACTAGGTCCCTTGGCTCACACATTTTCAGTCTGTGCATTCAGTCTTTGGGCGTTCTGAGCTTTCGGTGAATGTGAAACATACAAGGGAAAATTCCTGTCCTACATATTTGGACCTGGAGTTCCCATGTTTCCAAGACCGGGAAGTAGCAGTCATCTAAGAGACACCATCCTAAAGACAGGACAATGGATGTAGGAGAGAGCTTCCCAGGAATCAAGGTCATGTAGTCATCATTTAACATGTCTGAGCTTCCGTTTGGGCACAAGGAGCAGGAATAAATGAGGAATAAATGCAAATACAAAAAGGTGCGTTGTTCTCTTTAAAAGAAAAACACCAAGAAATAAAGTCCCCTGAAGTCTTAAATGAATGATTTACGTGTAACCCTTCTATAATTTTGGCAAAGCAACATTTTCAATGTTTTGGTTTTATTTTTTGTAACAAGAAGATTTTGGGAAAGAACAAACTGTAATTTTGAATAATGAAAAGATATTTCAAAATATTTGATAATGATCAACAAAAACACTAAGTTATTTAGGAGGTGATTTTTGTTTCAAAAACCATGGGCCAGAAACCCCTCTTCCAACTAACATTGCTTTTAATCAGTAAGTTGGAAGAGCCTGTTGTTTGCTATCAAAAATGTGGGGGCTGCTGGCTAACTTGAAGGCACAGTCCCTTGCGGGTTTCTCCGCTTGGCCCTTCTGTTTCTGGATGGTGCGGTGGTAAAATACAGAGACATGTGGAGAGGGCTCACAAAACGCAAAACATGCCAATGAACGAAACGTGGCAATTAGGGATGTTTCCCTGGCTCGGTCATTTTTAATATATCTATTTCTCCTCTAGCTCCTCATTCAAAGTTTAAAATTGGTCAGACCATAAAGAAAGTTTTCAATGAGATTGTAGTTAGGCATGTGAAGCTTCCATAAATTAAACTAACAAAATTAAGTTTCCCGAAATCCCGTGAAGGATCCCACAGCCACAGGCTCCACAGCTTTCTGTCTTCAACTCTTGAAGTCAACACATAAATTCTTATTCCTGTGCAAAGGTGCTAGGATAGTGTGATGGTTAGTTTTATGTGTCAACTTGGCTAGGCCACGGTAGCCAGATATTTGGTCAAGCACCAGTTAAGTGTCTCTGTTAACGTGTATATATATATGGATTGAGCGTCGGCCTGCGAGCTAAGTGTCGCTGGTTCGATCTTCCAGTCAGGGCACATCAGAGAAGGAAAACTCTGACTCCAAAAAACCTCCGCTGCCTTGCGGCATACCTCTTCAGGGGAAAGGCTAAGGGAGTAAACCCCGACAGAAAATCCGGAGCCAGAGTCCCTAAGGCGGTTTGACGTTGTAGTCAACACCGGCAACTCCTGCGGCGCACCTGAAGCCAAGCTGTATTGACTCCGTCTTTCCCTTGGATCCTTCAGCTGCGAAGAGAGGGGGGGTCTGCTGCATGGGCAACAGCAGACCCTCCATATCACCCTGCCCAGACTCTGTAGCTTCAGCTTCACTGGAGAGGACACTCCAGCGTCATCGCAAGATGTCGATTCAACATGGGAGGAGACAGATACCGTGTCACTCCCGAGTCGGACTGCACAGCCATTCTCGGCGGTGCAGATAGACTCTTAAGAAGCTACACCATCGTCTCTCGAGACGGACGGCTGCCGACGACGATATATATATATATATTTAGATTAACATTTATATCAGTAGACTGAGTAAAGCAGATCACCCTCCATAATGTGGATGAGACTCATTCTATCAGTTAAAGGTCTTAGGAGAAAAAAGACCAAAGAAGAGGGAAATTTGTCTCCAGACTGCCTTTCAACTCTAAGCTCCAACATCAGCTTTTCTCTGGATCTCTATCCTGCTCACCAGCCAGTAGCCACATTTGCATGAACAAATTCCTTAATTCATTCTCATTCCCACTCGTTCTCTCTCCCTCCCTCCCTTCTTCCCTCCCTGTCCACACACACACACACACACACACACACACACACACACACACACTCTCACTCACAAAATCATCCTCCATATATACAGAATTTACAGTTATTTTGAGGACACATACACATGTTATTGGTTCTGTTTCTTTGGAGAACCCTGACTAATGCAGATGGGTATTCTCTTGTTAACTGCAGAGAGAAAACATCTCTAATAGAAAGAAATTATCTAAATTTGGATTCATAAAAGATGCTTCCAGGCTAGGACTATTACATTTTCCCTGAAAACTTCTGTTTACCCTGTTGTCTGGGTAAGGTACTGTTTAGGTGAGGTGGTCTATTCTAAAAGTCATGTTCTCTGTCTTTTATGTCCAACAGGTTCAACCAAATTCCTTTTGTTGATGGTTCCTATGTAGCAATAATAGAAAAAAAAATTCAGACTTTGAAAACAGATAAAAGCACAAATGTATCTAGTCCTGCAAAAATGTATTTAAATATCTAATAATGACTTCCCCATCTTCTCTTGGAGTGTCCAACACAAATATTCCTGGAGCAGTTCCAGCTCTCCCTAGAGTCCAGTGAAATTCAAAAATTCCATCTTTGTTGTTGGAAACAAGTGATTTGGCTTGATGTACAAGGCCCTCATAATGCTTCGCAGACTCAGCCAGCTACAGGACAACCAACACTCCCCCCACCTGTTTCACCTCTCTTGGGCCCACACTCATCCTAGTTCTCAATCCAGGGCTGACCCCTCCTAGGTTGTCAGTATTTGCTGGCTTGCTGTCCTTCCTCCTCACTGTCACATTCTCGCAGTGCTTAGTTAAATGCCTTGCGCACATTGCCTACTGAATGGGTTTTGGTTTGCGGTGTGCTGAACGGTGAAGCGGGGTTGTAACTTTGAAAGCCATTCATGTTGACAGTTTCTTTTTCAGGTGGTATTAGCAGCTAGGAGAGGCAGTTTAACTCCTAAAAAGGACAGCAGGACAGCATCAATTCTTCCATGATCGTAGTTCATTTATCACCCAGTTTAAGCTGTTCAGCTGCTCTGAGTCAATCAGAACAATAGTGCCAAGAATGTGTGTGTTGTAACCTCTGGCAATGCTGTGACCATGATTGTGTGTGGTGAAATTGCAGGGTTCAAAGCTCAGTGGGCCAATCACTTCTGTTTACCATGGTTGGGGGTCATCTGTGTTTCCCTGGGCAGCCCCGGGCTATTTGCTTTGTGTTGGTCAAAGTCCTAGCAGATGGTGCACTGGGTGAGGAAATATGCCCACTGTGGGTCTGTAAGTATTTGACAAAGTGAGGGTTGTCTATTGACTGGGGCTTAGTGCACTTTGGAATCTTAGAACCAAATGGTCATTTTCCACACAAAATTATCAGGCAGGATTTTATTTATTTTTTAATATATTTTATTGATTATGCTATTTACAGTTGTCCTAATTTTTTCCCCTTTATTCCCTCCATCCAGTACCTCCATTCACTCCAGCAATCCCCACTTAGTTTATGTCAATAGGTTGTGCATATAAGTTCTTTGGCTTCACCCTTTCTTATACTATTCTTAACATCCCCCTGTCTATTTTGAGCCTACCAATTTGTGCTTCTTAATCCCTACACCTTTCCCTCCATTTCCCCCCTTCTTCCACCTCATTGATATCCCTCCAAATTATCTTTATATTTATGATTTTGTTCCTGTTCTAGTTGTTCACTTAGTTTGTTACCTGGATTCAGTTATAGTTGTGAATTTATTGCCGTTTTAATGTTGTTTTGATCTTCTTCTTTTTCTTATATAATTCCCTTTAGTATGTCATATAATAATGGCTTGATGATGATGAACTCCTTTAGTTTTACCTTATCTGGGAAGCACTTTATCTGCCCTTCAATTCTAAATGATAGCTTTGCTGGATAGGGTAATCTAGGTTATAGGTCCTTTCTTTTCATCACTTTGAATAATTCTTGCCAGTCCCTTCTAGCCTGCAAAGTTTCTTTTGAGAAATCAGCTGACAATCTTGTGGGAACTCCTTTGTAGGTAACTCTCTGATTTTCTCTTGCTGCTTTTAAGATTCTCTCTTTACTTTTAACCTTTGGCATTTTAATTATGATGTATCTTGGTGTGTTCCTCCTTGGGTCCATCTTGTTTGGGACTCTCTGTTCTTCCTGTACTTGTATGTCCATTTTCTTCCCCAAATTAGGGAATTTTTCTTTCATTATTTTTTCAGATAAGTTTTCAATTTCTTGCTCTTCCTCTTTTCCTTCTGGCATCCCTCTTTTCCTTCTGGTACCCCTATGATTCAGATGTTGGTACATTTAAAGATGTTCCAGAGGTTCCTAAGCCTATCTTCATTTCATTAAATTATTTTTTCTTCCTGCTGTTCTGATCGTATGTTTTTTCCTTTCTTGCATTCCAAATCGTTGATTTGATTCTCAGCTTCATCTCCACTGTTGGTTCCCTGTAGTTTTTTTATTTCACTTAATGAAACCTTCATTTCTGCCTGGGTCTTTTTTATGCTATTGAAGTACCTAATGAGTTCCTGGAGCATCCTGATAACCAGTGTTTTGACCTGTGCATCTAATAGGTTGCTTACCTCCATTTCATTTAGTTCTTTTCCTAGAGTTTTGTTCTGTTCTTTCATTTGGGCCATATTTCTTTGTTTCCTCAATTTGGCAGTCTCCCTGTGTTTGTTTCTGTGTATCAGGTAGAGCTGCTTTGATTCTGTGTCTTAGTATTATGGCCTACTGTAGAAAAGTGCACCTGTTAAGTTGTATGGAGCAGACCCTTAGGTAGTCACCAGGGCAGGGCAACCCTTGTTACCTCTCTGTTGCTCTGTGGTGGGGGAGGGCTTGCAGAGGGGACAATGCTGCTGCCTGGCCTCTGGAGTTTTGCCCAGGAGGAAACTGTCTCCTGGTACTCACACTTCACTTTCTTCCCATATGCCACTGGTGCCCTTCCAGATGTTCCCCTGGTGCTGAATCCCAGAGGGGGTGGGTCTGCGTGAGTCCTAAGTCTGTTGTGGACCATGTTAAGAGAAATCTCTTGAGAATCCTACAGTCTCTTCCACTGCCCCGACCCCCATTGATTTTCACACCCAGAAGTTATGGGACTTAGCTTCCTGGTGCTGGAAGCCTGGGCTGGGTGTCTAGACTGGGTCTGGGATCCCTCACTCTCAAGGTATCCCTCCCATTTTTTAGCCACCACATGTGGATGTCAGACCACCCATCCCCATCTCTGCGCCACTCTGCTTCTCCCACCCGTCTGGGTGAATGTGGCTTCTTAAGATCCTTGGCTTTTGGACTTCTACACAGCTTGGTTTTCTGACAATTTGGGTGATGCTTGTTTTGTAGCCTAGTTGTGTTTTTTCTTATAGTTGTGTGTGGAGGTGAAGCATGCTTCCCTATGCCTCCATCTTGACTAGCAGTTAGGCAAGATTTCAAAACCAAGAGACTCTCACTTGAAAAGAATGACTTTAAATATAAAGAATAGATGTAGTGTTCCTTGATTGTATATTTGTACCTAGTGGAATAAGGAAAACCTTTATTGGGAAAGTTTATGTCTAATTTAAATCTTCTAGGATACAGTGACCTTATTTTATTTTGTATAGATGATCACCAATGTCATTTAGCTACAAAGATGTGCCAGAGGAAGAGTCAATCGGTTCACAAGAGTTCTTGAGGGCAACATTAGGTAAAATATTAGTGGTTCTAAACTGTGAAAGAAATTGTGGTTTTGTCATTAGCACACAGTAGACATGAAGACAAAGGACATTTACATTCTACAAAGGTATAATCACCTCCTATAGGGTCATGGCTCTGATGGTCATATACAGCCACACAGCTTCATGTGAAAACTGCCAACCTAGAATTCTATATCTGGGAAAAACTATTCTTCAAAATTAAAGGAGAAACTAAGGCATTCCCAGATAAACAAAAACTAAGAGAATTTATTGCTAGCATATCTCTCTACAGGAGATGCTAAGAAAGTCCTTCAGGCTGAAATGAAAAAACACTAGGTAACATAAATTCACATGAAAAAATAAAATGCATTTGTAAAAGTAACTACATAGGTAATTGAAGCAATAATTATAAATCTCTGTGTTGATGACCACACAACATATAAAGGTGCAATTTGTAGAACAAAGCACAAAAGAGGAAGAAAAAATGGAGCTATATATGAGCAGAGTTTTTGTATACTATTGCAATTATGTTGAAATTAATTTGAATTAGACTGTTTAAGTTATTATAATCACCAGGGCAAGCATTAAGGAAATAACTAAAACATACATAGTAAAAGAAATGAAAAGGAAATTAAAAGTACATTAGAAAAAGAACACAGTTGAACAATTTGATGAACAGAAGAGAAGGGAATAATAGAGAAATAGAAGAATGAAAAAAACCTATTTGCAGATGATGCAACCTTGTATGCTAAAAATTCTAAAGAGTCAATCAAAAAATTTAAAAAACTATTAGAGCTAATACTTTTCATTTCTGAAAATGAAATTAAAACAACAATTCCATTTATAACAGCATCAAAATGAATAAAATACTTAGTAATACATTTCAGGAATGAAGTGCAAGATTTGTACCCTGACAACTACAAAACTTACTGAAAGAAATTAAAATGAACCAAAATAAATGGAAAGACATCCCATGTTCAGGACTGGAAGACTTAATATTGTTAAGATGGCAATAATCTCCAAACTGATTTACAGATTTAACTCAATTTTTATCAAAATTTCAGCTGCCTTTCAGATTTTTTTTCCAGAAAATGAAAGCTGATTTTAAAATTCATATGCAAATGTAAAGGATCCAGAAAAACCAAAAACAATTTTGAAAAAGAGCAAGTTGGAAGACTCACACTTCCTGATTTTGAAATTTACTGTAAAGTTACAGTAATCAGGCCTATATGTTATTGGCACAGAATAAACTATGAGAGAGAGCTGAGAGTCCAGAATTGAAATAGCTTGGCCAATTCAATTTTGACAAAAGTGCCAAAAAAAATTAAATGTGGGAAGTAACATTCTTTAACAAATAAAAAAGGGAAAACAATATCTACATAGAAAATATGAGTTTGGACCCTCTACTTCACCACATATACAAAAACTAACTCAAAATGAATCAAAGATCTAAATGCAAAATATAAAATTTTAACTCTTAGAATAAAACATAGGTTTAAATCTTCATGGCCTTGGGTTAGACAATGGCTTCTTAAATATGATACCTAAAGCACAAAGAACCAAAAGAAAAAATACATTTAACTTCATTAAAATTAAAAACTTCTGTGCTTCAAAGGACACTATCAAGAAAGTGAAAAGACAGTCCATATAATGGGACAAAATAGGGCAAGTCATACATTTCACAAAGATCTAGTATCCAGAATATATAAAGAACTCACACAACTCGACAATAAAAAGATAACTAGCCCAATTAAAAACTGGGAAAGGATTTACATAGGCATTTCTCTAAAGCAGATTTACAAATGGACAATAACTACAAGAAAAGATGAAAAAATTTCAAATCAAAACCACAGTGAGATACCACTTTATATCCACTAGGATAGCTATAATTAAAAAGATGGATAATAACAAGTGTTGGTGAGAAGTTAAGAGAAATTGCTGGTAGGAATGCAAACTGATGCAGCCACTTTAGAAAACAACTTAACAGTTCCTCAGAAAGTTAAACACAGAGTTATCATAAGGCCTAGCAATTCCACTCCTAGATATATACCCGAGAGAACTGAAAACACATGTCTGCACAAAAACTTGTGCATGAATGTTAAAATCCAAAAGTGAAGATCATCCAACTGTCCTTTTACTGATGAGTGGATAAACAAAATGTAGTATATTCACTCAGTGAAATATCATCCAGTCATAAAAAGTAATAAAGCACTCATATATATTACCACATGGATGAACCTTAAAAATATTATGCTAAGTTAAAGAAGCCAGACACAAAAGGCCACTATTGTATGATTTCATTTATATGAAATGTCCAGAATAAGCAAATCCATAGAGAGAAAAAGTAGATTAATAGTTGCCAGGGGTGGGGGAAGTAGGGAATGGTTAGTGACTGTTAATGTGTATGGTTTTTCATCTTAGTGTGATGAAAATGTTCTGCAATTAAATAGTGGTAATGATTGCATTATTTTTTAATATACTAAAAACCACTGAATCATATACTTAGAAGAGTGAATTTCATGGTATGTGAAGTAAATTTTAACTTAAAAAATGATTATGCTAGCAGATGTAAAAAAACACACACATTGAACATATATAATGGTTCTTTCACTTCCAAGTCCTAAAGAAACACTAACACCTTGTCACCATGTTTATTTTGGGCTTTTATGTTACCTGGCCTACCTCCTGTGCTCCCAGTTGAAAAGCATGAGCCTAGGAAGCCAGAAGCACAATCAAGAGCCAGAGATTCAGGGGCCTATTTGGTGTCACCCAACTGGGAAACATTTTCTAGTCTATTTTATCATGGGAAAGGGAAGAGATTTTTGACTGGATCACACAGTTGGTTGGAAATGCCCTTAAAATCATTCATTTCTTTTTGCTTTCATTCCACATATATTAAACCACTTTTCCAATGGTTCTACAAGAAGGGATTATGCTCCCCATTAGAGAGGAATAATGTCTATTAAAAATCAGTTTTCTTTTCTTCCTTCTCTTTTCTCTTCTCTTCTCTCTTCTCTCTCTCTCTTATCCATCCATCCATCTCTCTCTCTGTGTTTACTTATTTGGCTTTTAGTAACTTGATAAACTTGATTCACTCTCCCTGATTCTGAGTCTAGGACACTAAAAAAAAACTAAGGGCCAAACTCTGGATTAAGGTAAATTCACCTCAATTAAGTATGACAAGTAATTTTAATCCATATGCTAATTTTGATACATCAACAATTGGGGAACAGTCTATGATGGGCAAGCTCAGGAGGACATGTCTGAGGGTAGTATGACAGAATAACATGCTTGATGATTAAGGTCTCCCTTGGACACAGGCAGGAGAGCATGGTATGTGTGCTGCACATTTGCCACTCTGACTTGGATAATGCTTCCTCAAGGGACTCTGGCCAGAAAACCTCCTGGCCATATCCCTCTAAAGGTGAAGTGCTGCATTAGACATGCTACAAAGTTGTATTATGTGTCCTCATTTCCAAAGAGAGCTTTTCACCATCAGTAATTTACAACCTAATTAAAAACAAATCAAACCTAATACTCCATTGTAAGAACCACAGTCTGTCCCCTCATTATTTCATCAATGAAAAAGGAAATGGCCTATTAGAAAATGCTTCTTTAGATTCTTGTCTTCAAGGATCAATGAACCCATGCCTTAGAAGACTTAAAAACAATTCTTCATATTAAAATCATTTTTATAATCAAATCCCATTCCCTTGCTTATTTCACTTCCCAAAGCAGTGGCGACTAATGACTCATACTTGTAATTATTTCCATTTTCTGTCAACACAGAGGATTTGGCGGGGGTTAGGGCAGGTACAATGAATGACTTAAATGTTTCCTTAAGCATTTTCAAATCATGGAAGATACCTAGTGGGGACTCATCATTAAACCATGACTTCCACGACCCAAAACATGTATTTGATACCCTCTTCACTCTCATCATGACGAGGCTGATTTTCATAGAGCAGTTCTGGTTGTTGTCCCAGTTTCTGAATGCACTTGGTTAATAAATCAGCAGCTTGACACAGCCTGGTGTTTCTAGGCAGGTTCCTTCCCATGAAGCACAGGAGGAAGAGAGAGGGAGGGGGCCCGTGTGTTTAGTCAGGTCACATAGGCCAACCCTCTGCAAAGCACAGTGGCCTCATCCTTTTCAAAAAGGCCTTTCCGCTGCAGATCCACACCAAAGATCAAAGAGACTGGAGGAAGGATTCCCATGCCCTCTCACCCATGATTCCCACAGCTAGGAAAACCAAAAGGGTTTTGTTTACATTTTACCCAACACTTGAACTCTTCTGTTCCTTAGTGTGCTATTAAAACCCTTGGTTTTGCATGTAACTTTCAATGCTATGCTCAGTTGAAGATAGTACCTATTTAAAAGAACACTGATGTTTCCCTGACAAGAGACACTAGATAAAAATAAAAAGAGAAACACATATACCCCAAATGTTTGTGAGAAATTTGTTTTACACTTTTTTGAAAATTTTGGGAAATTTTTGCAATAAGAAGGTAT
Source organism: Furipterus horrens (assembly GCF_987537825.1). NCBI lineage: Eukaryota > Metazoa > Chordata > Mammalia > Chiroptera > Furipteridae > Furipterus > Furipterus horrens. The sequence goes on from NW_028327180.1 coordinate 77,431,172, forward strand.
TACTTATATAATCAGAACAATGATATAGCTACTTCTTAAAAACCAATAAGGAAATTATCAACAAAAGGACACATTTAGCCTTAAGAGAAGAAAATCAAGGGTTTACTTTGGCTTATAGCTTTTCAGAAAGAAGTAAGAGGAGAGGAAGTTGGCAAGGAAAGTTGTCTGCCGTGTATGCCAGGGGTATAGACATGTTTAACATTTATCTACAACAGAGTATGGGTCTCAGAATCAGAGCACAGACATCAGAGTCCCTTTGAAGTACACATCCCACATACAAGCATGATATATGGGCTGCCAGAATTTGCCCACAAACAAGGTCATCTTGAATGAGATGCTCTCAGGGCTGCATTTACCTATTCCAGCCACCAGACATTGGAAACAGACATTGGAAATGATTCTACTTTCTAGCAGGTGAGTAGGAAGTTATCAGTCCATGAGTAGGAATAAACATTCCCGATTCCTGTCTGTGCTCTAGTTCAGCCCTTCAAGGGACAAGTCCCCGCCACCTGCATCTATGACATGCTAGGCCAGGGTCAAGGGCTCTGCCTCAGGTGCTAGAACAGGAAGAAGTAACTGACCCACACAGGTCATCATTATGACACCAGTTACATTAGTTCAGTGTCCTCACTAAATGAAAGGAAGGCCAGACAAAACCAACATTAGCTTTGATTTTAACTGAAAAACCCTACCAATGACTGACTTTCAGGAAGGGCTGCCCCATGTTGTACTCATGGGCAGGAGCCACTAACCCTAACTAAAAGTCTAGGGATTTCCTAGTCCTCATTCTAATACATGCTAAGTTTTTGGAGCTTGTCAATCTCTATTAAAGCAGAAAGCAAGGAGGCTATTTCCTCATTGATGGGGATATAGTTTGGTTCAAATCAATTCTGTGAACACTTAACAAGGTTTTCTGTGGGGGTTGGCCTCAGAAGCTTTCTCATCATCCCAGTACTGAGCCTGATTTTTCTTTATCTTATATTCCTTATGCTGACAACATGCACTTAAACTTGTAGCATATAAATGGTAGCAGTAGTTTAACTAATTTTGAACCTGTTTTTAGACCCGATAGAAGTTAAGACTAGTTAGCTACACAAATTCAATGACTCCAAACAATATATTGTATTCAATAATACGTATATAGGTATGGACATTGGCAGGGGTCCCCAGCCTTTTCTTCTTCTAGAAAATTAGCGAATGAATTAATTTGAATTTTGTTATATTTCTAAAAATGTTTTCCTGTAACTTTTGTATTTTTAACCTGGGGGAGAATAAGACTCTATGCTAGGTCACCTTCAAATTTATAACTTTCCTCTCTCTATCAAACAGTTTCTCTCCATTGTTTTCTGTATATGATTTAATATTAATCAACACTGTTATGGTCTGAATATTTGTGTCCCCCCAAAAACCATATGTTGAAATCCCAATGCCAATGTGATGGTATCAAGAGGTGCAGCCTTTGGGAGTGCTTCAGGTAACGAGGGTGGAGCCCTCGTGAATGGGATTAGTGCCCTTACAAAAGAAACCCACAGAGCTCCATTGTCTCCTTTGCCATGTGTGGATGAAAGGAGAAGCCAGCAGCCTGCAGCCTGGCTGAGGGCCCTCACTGGAACCTGACCGTGCCCACACCCCAATCTCAGACTTCCAGCCTTCAGAACTGTAAGAAATAAATTGCTTTAGTTTATAAGCCACCCAGCTGATGGTATTTTGTTATGGCAGCCTGAATGGACCAAGACAAACACAAGATATTAACATATACAAATCAATTTGTTGGTAAACTCCAAGAATATGGCCAGCCTTCTCACTCTGACACGTCAGCATGAGCTCATTACCTGCCTTGTGGGAAGCAGAAGACAGAGGTACGAGAATCAGAGGTGAGACAGGAGGAAACAACTGAGTCTTGCAAGTGGATGAGCTCTAGTGCAGTGATTTAACTCAAGCATTTCTAAAGAGAGATGAGAATGATGTGCTGGAAGAGGCAAGTAACTTTCAGTTAGACTCCATATAGGTAAAATAGTTTCTATCACCACTGCCATCAAACTTGTATTATAGCTAATTTGAATTTCTCTGCTTCCTCCAGGGCCTTTCTTTGGCAAAAGTGCTAAGAAAAATAAAATGGTCAAGGCACAAGGCATGGGGGAGAAATGAGGTCAACTTATAATGCTGATAGCTGAGTATATCTTGCAAAAGTTAAATGTTCTTCAGTAACTGTAGCCCAAGTCATTGTACTTCCACATATATTTTATTTACTTACGAGGAAGTATAGCTAAAAGAGGATGAAGGTCTCATTCAAAGATATCTGTTAACAGATCAGTATTTCTAATGAAAAGATCTCTAAGATGCAGCAATCATCTGAACATTCCTTATAATCATTGATTATACATAAAGAACAGGGACAGTGTCTCTGGCCCTGGGATATCACTTCAAAACGGACATAAGCCAGCCTCTTTCAGAACAAATGTTCAGTTAAGTAGCTTATATTTACTTTAATTCCCTTAATATTTCCTTAAACACAATGGAGTTTATTGTGTTCAATAATTCTGAGAGTTGGGGATTTTGTTTTCCTTTTTTTGTTTCTCAACTTACAGATTTTTAAAAATTGTTTTTCTATTACAGTTGTCCTTTTTTCCCCTTTGTTCTCCCCTGCTCACCCCCTCCCCCCTCTCCCACAGTCAATCCCCATTTAGTTGTCCACGTCCATGGGCCAATTATACTAGTTCCTTGACTAGACCCTTCCCCTTCCTTCCCCCTCTTCTCCCCCTTCCTCATCCCCTCTGGTCACTGTCAGTCTGTTCCTTGTTTACATGCTTCTGATTCTATTTTGCTCGTTTGTTTGTTTTGTTCATTAGTCTCCTGTTAGGTGAGATTAGATGATATTTGTCTTTCACTTATTTCACTTAGCGTAATACTCTCAATGGGGATTTTCTAATGTAAGTTAAGGGGTGTGCTATGCTAGGCTGGCTTCAGCTGGGGAGGCTTAGCTAGGTAGGGTGAGTCTGCTCTACGCGACTCTCACTCTCTCCCTGGGCCAGTGGGTTCGTCTGGGAATGTTCTTCTCATGAAGATGGCAGAACACAAGGTAAATGGAAAGCCACAAGGCTGTTTAGGGATCAGGCTCTACTGATACACTATCGTGATTACCTCGCTTTACGGGCCAAAGTGCATCATATAACTGAACCACAAATCAGAGGCTGAGAAAGCCCCTTTGCCCCAGGAGACATGGCAAGGGGGTGGATGCAGGGAGGGGTAAGAATTGGGGCCACAATCTCAGTCTCCCACAACTACTGATAAATTACTTAAATGGGGCCATGTCCACAGGAAATTTCAGGCTTCATCTGCTATTAGCTTAAAAAGGAGATGCTAATATATGTTTGAACTATACAGAAAAGTGCAGAGAGCAGCAGCATAAGAAGTACTCATGTATTCACCTCCAATAATTAACAATTAATATGTTTATACTTGCTTCTCATCCTTTCCTTTTTTATAAAGCGTTTTAGAATTTAAGCACTCTGAATATCCCTCCACAATTCTGTTTTCCTCCCTGATCTGAGGTAACTATTATCCTAAAGTTAGTCCGTGCAAATTTTTATATTTTTATCATATCTGCAGTTATTCATGAAGCCACAGCCCTGAGGAGAGTCACTTTTCACCTAGCCTTATCACTTTGTGTTAATATTCAGTCAGCATTGCCAATAAAATTAGCTTCTTCAGCTCAAAAGCTTTTATATAGGCCCTACATGTGAACCAAATAGCTATCCATAGGATATTAGTCTGTGACTTGCTCCAGTCTCATATTTTTTTGTCTCATGTTAAAGAAATGAAAGATGCAGAATTCTCAGGCTAAATAGCTAGAAAATATTTATTCAGATTTGAATATTCTTCAAAGAGAGAGTGGAGCAATATTAATTATCAGAGGAAGAAACGTCACAGGGAAATAAAAGCCTAATGTTTTTCTCAAGAGTCCTCCTTTTGGATGCTTTGACTTCGACTGGTAAGTCAAAGATATCATTTTAGAATTTTGGCTAAGTTTTAAAACCTTATTTCAATAATAGATTTGAAAGTCATGAATAGCATAATCACAAAAGAAACTTGTGTGTTTGGTTATTAAAAGTGGAAAAAGGAGAATGGGAGGGGGTGTTCTCAATGATTTCCACCTGAAGGTTCTGGTTCTGTAATGAGAGAAACATAGAAATGGAAGGGCAGGAGTTTAAGAAAAGTCTTTCAATTGTGGCCTAGAACTTATTTGGAACATAATTAGAAAATAAAAAGTTTGTGTAAGAATATGATTTAGAAAATTCCTGGTACAGAGACTAGTGTGGATTAGGCAACTCCCTTAATAGTCAGTGTGAAAGAAAAGTGAGTAAACTAACATACTGCCTAGTATATGCCTCAGTTCCCAAGGACAAATACTAGTTGCCAAAGTGATGGCATTATCTCTTGATCAAGGTGTTGATCTGAAGCTCGACTCCAAGGTATATTTTGCAAGAATATTAAAGAATATGCATAATGACCATATTCTGTACCTTCTCTTCATAGCACAAATAGTAAAATATTGTTAAATAAAGTCAGTGATCAAATTAACAGGTACTTGTTTTTGCTTTTGTTTTTGTTAGTTTGTTTTGAAGTGAAAGAATGCATTTGCTAACTGCATCTCTCTGTGAAGGTTAACATCGGAAATCCCAGGAACTGGGTTCAATTGAACATTTATCATGTGCTTACTGTATTGAAGTTGTACTTAAAACAAACTGCACACAAAACACACAGAGAGAACCAGCCCCCTCCTCCATGTTTTACTGCTTCATAATATTTTTATATAATTGTTTTCTACTCTCTTCCCATCTTCTCACTCCACTTGAAGCTAAAGTGGTTTGATATGTTCCTATTTCTAAGAATCTCTCTTCCGTGTTTGCAAATATGGTAGAGATTTATTTAATGTTTAATAAACTTTGCTAGTTAGAGTCTGTTTCTCCTTTAATGCGAATATTTTCTTGGATTTGATTATCAGGAATAACAATAAGGGAACATATTTCAGAGTCTCTTTAGAATTTCTTGAGTTATTTCTTTGAGCTACGCCATTTCTTTTCCTTAACCCCATGCCAAACAATGAACAAGGGAAGTCTGAAAAGCACAATGTATGCCATGTATTAGATAATCTTAAACTGTAATGATGGAGGTTAATGCTTATAAAGAAAAACAAACATTTGATATGTCATAAAATGAACTTAGGCAGCCATAGAAAAAGCCAATTTTACATTTGAAATGGGAATTAAAGGAAGACTTTATCATAAACTACAGAAAGTTAGGGGAAAGCTATAGTGAAAACAAGATTTTCAGAGTCCACTGAAAGACTTAAGAGAAACGGAGACAGGAACTGTGTGAGATCAGGAAATCTGCTCCTCGTGTCTCTCCTTTGTACACTGGCTGGACAGTGGGCAATGAGATCAGGACGTGTGACAGCCACACTGTGGCCTGCACACTGCTCGAAGACATGTCTGGGGTTTCCCAAACAACCGTAACTCTCTGGATCCTTAACCTCTTTGCTTAGTGTCCTTGTCCTGCATTTCTTCAAGCACTCATGACCATCTCCCTCTGACAGCAGGAAAACTCAGGGATGAAACCAGTCACATGACTGAATTGGGAGCACCTTCCAAGAACTCTGCTTCAACTATGTGCTCAGAACCGGAAACAGAGCATGGAATAAGGAAAAGGGGAAGGGGAGTAAACACAGTGTTTTCCCTGGAATGTTTTCACATATTGACTTATTTCACCTGTTGTTTTACAAAGTGGAAGTCAAACATTACTAGCTCATTTTACAGATGAGGAACTTGAACTGAGGTCCCAAAGGGCGAAGAGACTTGCCCAACGCAACTGGTGGTGGTGAAGGCTGGACTAGGGTTCAGGCTTTAGGCTCTTCTTTCCATCAAACCGCTGTGTTACTGACCCAGGCTCCGGGAGCCGAGCACCAGAGGCTGGCCTGAGCAGGCAATTTCTTCCACACAATGAGAGGCACACTTGCGAATTATTAATAACATGCAGTATCACGTTGGGAGTACCACTCTGATGAAGCAGCTGTGTGTCCAATTGCATTATTGATTTCCATCCTAATTGTAGTGGAACTCTCCCTTATACAGATAGTACTTACAGAGTAACCGCAAACACTTCAAATGCTCATGATTCTGAGCACTTAGATATATAAGCCCAAGAGATAGCAAGTATGGAAAAACGGCCTCTGAGTTGCCAATATTGACTCAATGATTTTATACCCTGGAGTTTACACATTTATACAAGAACTTACTGGCTCTTCACCTGGAACCTGTTCAGTGTTGCTTTACATAATCTAACAATCCTAGTGAATCTGATTTTTTGGGTAGTAGCCTATTAGAAAGGAGAACAGGCTGGTAAGAGTGGGCACTGTGACAACAGTGAGGATTATCAGAGGCAATCGCAAGAAACCTCACAATCGCAAACATCATGAAACATTTCATTTGGTATTTGTGTGCATTCTCGTTCAATGGCTGCTCTCAATTCAGCGACTGTTGCAGGTTTCATAGCATAGACTTTGTCCTTTAAGTATCCCCATAAAAAAAGAGTCCAGTGGTGTGAGGTCTGGTGAACACACAGGGTATTCTATGAAACCCCTTTGTCCAATCCACCTGTTTGGCAGGATCTCGTCAAGGTAGGATCTAACATCGTGATGGTAGTGTGGGGGGGGCCCCATCTTGCTGTTTCGTGATGTTTGCAATTCCATTGCTTCACGTTGTCAGCAGTGCCTGAACCAGAGCGGATGTCAGTTTGAAAACAGGCATTGACAAAACAATTAAATAATGTCTGTAGATTCTATTACATTTTGAAAATGAAATGTATTTTAATAAACACCAACTTTATAATTATTTAAAGTGTGTATGCATTTTTAGGGAGACAGCCTGTATATGCTTTAATAAACCCAGGCAATATCACTTAAATAGCATATAAATAAAATAGCATATAAAATAAATGATGGTTATAATAACTTCAGGACCACTGAGGGAAAAATAAGGCTAGGGTAACAAAAGATTCTTTTATGATAGGTTCCCATAAAAAGACAACCCTTTCCTAAGTGGTCTATAAAATTTATTTCCATGGATCGCCTCATTCCCCCAAAATGTGATATAAAAATAATAGCTAATATTTTTTAAAGGCTTCCTAAGTGCCAAATACTATCTTAAGTGCTTTAATCTTTACAACATGGTCATTACTACCTTCAGAGAGGGAGGGTAAAATTGGACAAAATGGAGTAAGGAAACCTGGGAATCCCCACATGTTCTAGCAGCTAACACCACATTCCTGGGCAATGGAGCTCCCAGGGAAGCTCCTGTCTGTTCACTCTTACCTACATCCTAGAAATCACAAGTTTCACCAGGGTGTGGATGTCTTGTGCTCTGATGGGTCTACTGTGTATGTACCTTTCACTGGAATGATTGTGGGTCAGGAGAAACCTTGTAAAACCAAAAATGCCATCAATAATGGTGTTCGGATATCTGGAAGAGCTAAAAGGTGGCGTGTACTTATATATGCCTGGGACACATATGGAAATGTTCAATGTTTATTTACTGAATGCATATTCCATAACAGAAGTTTCACACTTGCTTCAAGATGATAAAGTCCGTAGCATACCGGACATAGGGTATCAAGCTAAAAGAGCTAACGCATTTCCAAAGATGTTCCACTGGTTTCTGGGGAATCATCTTCTTTACGCACACACTCCACCTAATTCTCCAGCTGACTGAGGGCTTTCTTCCTGTGGCTCATGTGGTTTTGTTTAACAATCTATAAACAAAACCACTTTCAGCAATATTAACTATCATGAATAGATTTGTTTACCAGAGTCCCACAACTGGAAAGTGTTGGCCTTTCTGTGAGGTATTTACAAAGGCCTCTATATTCTAGGTAAAGCTGGGTTTCCTCGTACTTCAGGTATTGGGTTTGTTGTTTGGTGGTTTTAATTTTTTAAAGGTATAACATACACACAGAGCATAAGTATACAGCTCTGTGAAGTCTCATAAAGTACACCTATGTAACCAGCACTCAGATCAAGAAAAAGAACATCAGCAGCATCCTAGAGACCCTTTGTGCTACCTTTGTCATTAGTCCCAACAAGTGCAATCACTTTCCCACCATAGATCTGTTTTGCCTGTTTTCAAAGATGATATAAATAGAATTAAACAGCATGCAGTCTCTTTTATGGGGCTTCTTTCACTCCACATCATGTGCGTGAGATTAATCCATATTTTTGCATTATTGTTTTAGCTCCTTTATTCTTATTGATTTATATAGTATCCCATTATATGTATATATCTTCCTCTATATAATCAATCTTCTCTAGGTGGACCTTTGGGTAGCATCCAGCTTTAGGTGATTAAGAAAATGTTGCTAAGAACTTTCTTGCACATGTCTTCTAATGAACACAAATATGTATTTCTGTTGGCAGTGAGTCAAGAAGGTAATCCCTTCACTGAGTAAGCAGCACTTTGTGAGACAGCCCACATCCTTGAGGAGCTATAGGGTGGTTTAGGCCTGAATGACAAGAGAAGCCGCTGCCATTGAATGGAGTCCAGTTAGAAGCCAAGGCCAAGGTTGGCATATTACCTAACAGGCCGCAGAGATGAAGCAGTAATCAGATTCATCTGAAGCACAGGGAGAGAGCTGTGGCATTGTCCAGTTAATCATGGTGACCCTAGAATGAAATAGATGGGCAGCCTACTAAAGCTTTATTTAGTTTGTATAATGGAAACACTCTAGGTCTGCTCCACAGAATTCTGACTTCAATAATGACAGTAATGGGTCACAAATCACCCCACCCCAATTCCCAGACTTGAGCCAGTTCACAGTCCCAGAGCCCCTTGAATGAGAGGGAGGCTGAGTCTCTTTGAGGAAGGACTGTCACACAACCAAAAATTTATACTGTCAACCTCACTCCTAGCTATCCCCAAAGGGACCTGCGGCCATTTAGCAGAATGACTGTGCATTGGGGAAGAACTAGGCTTTTCAGAGATTATTGGACACTCACTCAAAACGAATGCTAATTCCTGGCAACTCAAAAGGCCACTGTGGTCCACCAGTCAGACTAAGGACTTGTAGGGCTAGGTAATCAGTTTTTCACTAGGGCCCATCTTACAGTGGGCCCAGTGCACCCACAAGTCCACCCTGTGGCATTATACTGTTCCCAATTGCATAATTAGAATCAATATGCTCAGCAACTGGCAGAATGCTGTAGGAGAGGAAGTGCTGGGTCACTTGGTGCATGTGTACTTTAAATTTTAGTATTATAGATACTGGCACAGTTTCCCAAAGTAGTACTACCAACTTACACTCCTACTAAGGGTGTATGAAAGTTCCAGTTGCTTTATACACAATACTTGGTGTTATTTATCTACCTTTCTCATTTCAGCTATTCTGATGAGTATATAATAATATCTCACTTAGCTTTAATTTGCAATCCCCTAATAGCTAATAAAATTGAGGACCCTTTCACATTCATTGATAACATGGATACTGCCTTTTGTGAGGTCCCTATTCAAGTATTTTGCCCTTTCTTGCCTGTCTTTTTCTTATCGGTATGTAGTTTTTTGTATTGGGTTGGCCAAAAAGTGCGTTTAGTTTTTTCCACATGATGGTTCTAGTGGCGCTTAGTTGTCTTTAACTTCATTCAAAACAATTTTGTTAAACTGTATTGTGACAGCTGTCATATCAGAATGCATTAAAAATACTTATCCAAGTTGGTGAATTTTGTGCAGCCATTTTAATATTGAAGATAGAAGAGATACACAACATTTTTAGCGTATTATGCTTTATTATTTAAAGAAAGGTAAAAAATGCAAGTGAAACGCAAACAATTTGTGCAGTGTATAAAGAAGGTGCTGTGCCTGGTTGAACATGTCAAAAGTGGTTTGCAAAGTTTCTTGGTACTATTGACATTTTGACCAAATAAGTCTTTGCTGTGGGGCTGTCTTATGCATTGAAAGATGTTTAGCAGCACCCTGGCCTCTACCCACTAGAAGCCAATAGCAGGAGATAGCTGACATATTCAAAATATCCAAATCAATAAAGTTATTGGTGAAAATGAAAAATGTGTCTTTTATTTTACAGAAAAAACTAAACTGACTTTTTGGCCAAATCAGTATACTCTGATTATGAGTCCTTTGTCAGATATACATATTTTTAAATATTTTCTCCTACTTTGCTGGTTGTTTTTCATTTTTAAAAATCCTCACCAGAGGAAATGTTTATTGATTTTGAGAGGTGGGGGAGGCGGGGCAGAGAGAGAGAGAGAGAAGGGAGAGAAGAAACATTGATCAGTTGCCTTCTGCACACACTCTGACCAGGGATTGGACCCATACCCTAGGTATGTGCTTTGATCAGGGATCAAACCTGCAACCTTTTGGTGTATGGGACAATGCTCCAACCAACTGAGCTACCCAGCTAGGGTGTTCTTTACTTTATTAATATTTCTTTCAATAAATAAAAATCCTTGTTTTTAATGCAGCCCAATTTAGTAATACTTTCCTTTATTGTTAACACATTTTCCCACCTTGAAGTCATAAAGATATTCTATGTTTTCATCTACAAGCTTCACTGCTTCATCTTTCATATTTAGAAGTATAATCCATCTGAAACTGTGTAAGGAATGAGATGGAGGTCAACATTATCCGCAGACTGATATCTAATTGACTCCATACCATTAACTTGACAAGGCCATTTTTTTCCCTACTACACTTCAGTATCTTTTGTCATAAATGAGAGGGTGAATATACATGCGTCAATTTCTGGTGGTTCTATTGTGTTTCATCAGTCATTCGTCAGCCTTCCACAAATACCACAGTGCCTTAACTACTATAGCTTTAAAATACACCTTGATATCTGATAGTATAAATCTGCCAACTTTGTTCTTTCAGATTGCCCTGGCAATTCTCAGTCTTTTGCATTTCCAATTATAGAAAGAGTTTGTCAGTTTCCACCAAAAAGCCTGCTGGGACTTTGACTGGATTTTCACTGGTTATATATATCATATTTAAAAGAACTGCTCTCTTAAAAGTAATGAATCTTCCAATGAATGAATATGTTATGTCCTCCATGTATTTAGGCCTTGCATTGTTTTCAGTGTAGAGGTCTTGCACATGTTGTTTATATATGTACATAAGACACAACTTATTAATTTTGTTTAAATCTTCTATGGCAGTACTATCTAATAGGAATATAATAAAAGCCATACAAGTTATTTTAAATTTTCTAGGAGTTACATAAAGTAAAAAGAAACATGTGAAATTAATTTTAATAATATATTTTATTTAACCTAATATCTCCAGAATATCTCCATTTCCAAATGCAATTAATATAAAGATTGTTAATATTTTACCTTTTTGGGGTACTGTCTTCAAAATCTAGTATGTACCTTGTACTTAGAGCACATCTAATTCAGATTAGCTGCATTTCAAGTGCTAACAAGTGACATGTGGCTGTTGGCTACCATGTTGGATGGCACAATTCTATAACCTTGCTTAAGTTTTCTGTCCACTTGAAGTGTTTGCAATGATATAAATGTGTTGAAATCTTGTATTACTACTGGGTTTCCATCTATTTCTCCTTGTATTTTCTGAAGTCTCTGTTTTATATAGATGGTTTCTGTGTTATTTAGCACATGGACAGTTGTCACTGTTGCATCGTCATTGGATTTAGCATTATAAATGGTCCTTCTTTGTCTTGTTTCAATGCTTTTTGGCCTAAATACCACTCTTTGGTAACAAGATAACTCTTGTTTTCCTTTTGCTTCCATTTTCTTAGCAAATATTTGTCCAGCCCTTAATTTTTAGCCTTTTCCCAATGATTTTTTTCTACACAGCATAGAACTGAGTTTTCCTTTTCAAGTTAATAAGAAAATCTATTTAACAGATGAGTTAACATTTATAGATATGACATATCATTGTCATATTATGTTATAATTATAGTATTATATTAACTTGATTTCTCTATTTAGTAGATCTTTATTTAAATTTCTTTTTGGTATTTAGAAAGATTTGTATTCTTGTGCCGGTTATTTCCATTTTTCCTTGTCTTTAAAATCTAATAGTTTAATCAGAGTATGTCTTGACATTGTTCTAGATCAATTTTCTCAGATACCTAGTATTTTTCTGTTATTGTTTAATGTCTTTATTAAATTTTCATTTAAAACTATTCTTCCTTGAGCATGTTGCAATTTTTGTCTTTATTCCTGATACAATTTTGTCATTTTACTCTTCCCTCATTGAGTTCAATCAACTCTCTTTCTGCCCCCCCCCCATTTCTGTTCTCATTTCTTTTACATTTCTGAATGAAGGCTATTAAAACTCAGATAATGGATAACTTTACTTCTTCTTTTCTTTTAGGTTTCTGTATTAAAATGTACTTTAAGCCAATTAAATATAAAGGTTCTATCAAGAAGGGAGAGAAACTGGGAACTCTATTGCCCTTGCAGAAAGTTTATCCTGGCATCTAATGCTATATACACATTGAAAACTGTGACTAGAGTGATCCCATCATGTACCTATAAATGAAAGACAAATGACTAGATCACTAGTTAGAAAGCCATCTTTTTAGAACCTGAATGCATATCCTGCTTTTCAAGAAATTCGTGTTCAAAAAGAAGCAGAATAAATGCATGAAAGTAAAGAGTATTTTGATTTGACCCACCACCACTTTCATGTTTTTGCATGTCAACTAATTTCTCAGGGCTCATTGATCTTTCTGTAATGTATGATATCTGGGATGGGCTTTAAAATAAAAAAGATTTCTAAGTCCTAAATACATGGAATAAATAAACATATAAATTAAAGCTGGTGCAGACTACATTTTTAATGATTCTAAAACTAGATTTCTGCTTGGAAAAAAAAAAGCCTGAAACTATTTTTATGGTACGAGAATAGAGGGTTGTACAATGCTGGACACACTTATGCACAATAATATTAACTGAATAAATTGGAGGCTTCCTTTGAGTTAAGGCTGTGGAAAATTTCAGCAATTTCCTTAGGTTTGTCAAATTGGTTGGATCACGATCTGCTTGCACGGATAAGAGAGAATTCATTAGTCTTTATATCCACACATTCCCACACTGTATATAAGTGGTAGATCTTCTAGGTAATGAATAACTGTAGCCTAAGAAAATATGTAACATTCTAGATTTCAGTACGATTGCATTACAAAGACTACTAGAAAGATAAAGAGGTCTATCCTGACTTGAAAATATCTCATGGAACCAAGTCCATCAGCCTCATTGAGCCATATGTATATCATAGCTACTTATACATAACATTGGCCCTGGCTGGTTTAGCTCAGTGGATTGAGCGTCGGCCTGCGAGCTAAGTGTCGCTGGTTCGATCTTCCAGTCAGGGTACATCAGAGAAGGAAAACTCTGACTCCAAAAAACCTCCGCTGCCTTGCGGCATACCTCTTCAGGGGAAAGGCTAAGGGAGTAAACCCCGACAGAAAATCCGGAGCTGGAGTCCCTAAGGCGGTTTGACGTTGTAGTCAACACCGGCAACTCCTGCGGCGCACCTGAACCCAAGCTGTATCGACTCCGTCTTTCCCTTGGACCCTTCAGCTGCGAAGAGAGGGGGGGTCTGCTGCATGGGCAACAGCAGACCCTCCATATTACCCTGCCCAGGCTCTGTAGCTTCAGCGTCATCGCATGATGTCGATTCAACACGGGAGGAGACAGATACCATGTCACTCCCGAGTCGGACTGCACAGCCATTTTCGGCGGTGCAGATAGACTCTTAAGAAGCTACACCATCGTCTCTCGAGACGGACGGCTGCCGACGACTATACATAACATTGTATATCTCTATTATTCTTTCCAACGGGTACCAATGTGAAATAAGACCATACAAATGTTCAAAGGACCAGAAATAATATGAGTCCCTAGAGTCAGTAAGAAATGAATAAGTTGAATTCATCATTCTGGAAACTTCCTTCATAAACTTTTGCTTAAATCCTGTTGAAATGTAGAAAACTCCAGCAGAATGACTTCATTCTAAGTGTAGATATGTTAGAAGAAAATGTAATTAATTGAAGTTTACTACTGGCAGGAAGTGGCTGCAGCTGTATACTAAGACATAGGTATAACAATATTCATGACATCACTATTTGTCAGAGCAAAACGTGGGACAACTCAAATGCCCATCAACAGTGAGATGGACAAATAAATTATGGTTATAGAATGGAATATTATGTAGCACTTTTAATAAATAATTCTTAGCTAACACAATGAATCACAGCAATACTGAATTTTAAAAAAGTCCAAAAGATCAAATATAGCATGATACTCTTTTTAAAAAGTTAAAACAAAGCCAAAACATAAATTTTAGGAAAACATAAGTATGTGATAAAAATATATAAAAAGAAAATCAAACAAATAATGAACATTAGTAACGTAAGGACTTGATAGGAAAGAACCACTCAGACAAATTTAACTTAGTATCAGTGCTGTAGTTTTACAGTTAGGAGGTGATTTCATGGGTATTTATCATTGTGAATTACAGTGGTACCTTGGTATTCATCATTAATTCATTCCAACAAGTGGCGAGCAAGCGACGATTGATGAAGCATTTTTTTCTGCAGGGCGGCCTCATGACTCATACAAGTTCTAGCAAGTGCCGAGCACTGAAACATTTTTTCTCGTCAAAATGCGATGAGTACAGGGTTTGATGACTTCTGTAGCCAACGATACCAAGGTACCACTGTATATGTTATAGATGTAATAGGACTTGCAGGTGGGTGGCCAGAAAAAAGTTACTGATGGTTCTCAGATAGTTTAGAGTCTATACAACACAATTAGTAATTTCTCATACCTAGTTAGATGTTATTCTCTACTATGTTATAATATCTTTTACAAGGCTAGCAAATTAATAATTTAATTTTTTGGTTATAAAAAAAAGAAAACTATAACCAGCACTATCTGGTTTAATAATCTATCTTATTCATCTCCTCAATGACAAATAACTTTAGGTTGTTTCTAAAATTTACATTGTTTTCAAAGGGTAAAGACTGTGTTCCTACTGAGGACACTAAAAGGATATAGCACACAGACTTTAAAGGCAATTTTTGAAGAGCTCTAAAACGTTTGAACAATGAAATATATGCATAGCTTTCTAAATAATCAACCTCCTGAAGTGATCGTTTTAAAAACTAGACTCATTACCTGGAATGGAGAGCTTCCCCAAGGTTGAGCAAGAATGCTTCTTTCTGCCTAGCACTCCACAAGAACTCTCATATCTGTTGAATGGAAATGCAAACTTTAGACAAAAGGACTTCTTTCTTAGGAAGAACTAGAATACAGCGCCCTCTGGTGCATTATATCAGAGTTGTATTTTTAAAATTTCCTTTTCCTTTAGGTTTGTGTGTCAAAATGTTCAGCTTAAAGTATTGTAAAGGTTCAAAAGACCAAGAAGTAATAGTATTGAGTAACTTATTTTTCCTTAGTGAAAGTTATTATAATAATATACATAAAAATATGGTGTCAGGTATTAGTCTCACTGACTGTAAATAATGCGAACAAAATCAATTTTTATTTTGGAAATGTTTTTAAGTTTTCTGCAGGAAAGTAATTCAGTGGAAATACAAGTTAAGTGGCCAATTTAGAGCGAGGCCTACAAAAGGAATAATTCTTATATCCTTGTGACATTTATCACATTTAGTGACATATCAACAGAAATGCATATAATTTTAAAATCTGTCCATCTCCCTACTATTTAGTATAATACAAATGAGCCTTTCATTCATAAGGAAGAAAAAACAAAAATTTGAGAATCCTATTTTTGTGTCTCTTTGGTACAACCTACAAATAGAACCTTTTCTCCCATTCCTTCCATTTACATTTTGCCTACAAAATTACCCTAACTTTTCCAGAACCCTTTAACACATGCAAAAACACAAATTTAACATGAACAAGTCTGCTTACAGAACTAAAATATTTTTAAAAGCCTAAAGCTCAAAATTCATCTAATATCAAATTCTTTCATTTACCTAGAATCCTCTAATCTTAGGTAAACAGTACTTTTCATGGACTTCCACAGTAAATGGAGACATTTTCATTAAACGAAGTATCAAGAATACTCCATATTTCCTCATCTTGTTTTTGGTGGCATAAAAATGTTTACTTTTCAACTTATCAGCCCAGTAAAATCAACCATGGTCTCATTTAATTGAGCTGATGAGTTTCACTCTTAAGTTGGTTTTTGTTTTTTTAAGAGTTATTATAATGCTCAGTTCACTGGGTTTGACTAGTGGGTCACTACAGACCACTATTCAGAGCAGCAATTTCTCATTCGATGTATGAGAGGCCACTTGTACTCGTTATTTCTCTATGCTGGTGGGCTACAGGAATAAATTCCCCCTTGACCTCTTCCCTGTTCTAGTTCCTTTCTGTTTTGCTTTGTTATTCTCTAGTGCAAACACCACTGGCATTCTATCACCTTACTATTCCGGTACATATTCTTGAATACCAGGTGAGTCTGGAGGTTTATGTCTTCAGCATCTCCACCATTACTCTGACTGCAACCAGTCTGACTCCCCCAACTCAGTTATGCCATTTCCTTTATGTTCGTTTGTCCTGGTATTCTAATCAGACTGTAAGTTCCCTCTTATTAGCTGATTCTGCACTCTAGGAGAGTGCAGAAATCTTAAGGTATAGCTGATATAATCTGCAATAGTATTAACTGTCTTTAAGAAATTGGTTTTATTTTTCAACCAGTAATATCAGCTCCACTAGCATTTATTCAGTGTGTACTAATATACTACACACTGTTTTGAGAGGTTTGGACTCAAAGGTGAATGAAATGAGATGCCTGTTCTTAAAAAATACTCAAAAACTGGGAAATAAACAGGTAAAGTTTTCTTTTTACTTTTAAATTGATATCTTAGACAGAAATTTAAGATACTGAAGGGAACAAGTTTGAAAAAGAAAGTACTTAAGTAAAATTGATTGAGTGCCGATTATGGTGCTAAATGTTATGGTAGATGCTGGGAACACAACAGTGAGTAACCCCAACAGTGACCTGACACTGCCATGGAATAAGCAGATAATCATACAAGTAAATAGCCAATTACAATAGTGATAAGCGCCACACAGGCCAGTCACAGAGTGCTGAGAGTCACCGAGGCTTCCCTGGGGAAAAGAATCTAAAGGAAAGATCTGAGGGAACAAAGAGAGTAATCGAAGTAGAATAATTACCCTCTTTGTTCTGAGAGGGTGTGTGTGGCAGTCTTAAGGACCCGAAAGAGAATGGGAGCAGAAGGGCGAGGGGCAGCTAGGTGAGAAGAAAATGAGAGCAAAGTAGGGCGAAACCAGACCTTGTAGGACCTTGTGGGTCATTTTAAAGATATATCTTCATCCTAAGGTCAATACATAGGGATGAAAGAGTTTTACTGTATTACTGATTGAATTGTAAGATCACTCTGAAAGGATTTGGCATCATTTCAGATACATAGTAACAGATCAGTAAACACTGCTTCTCTCCCAAACACACTGCAAAATTTACTTTTTTATCTCAGCAGTGTATTTAATCAATTAACAATCACAGTATGTTCATAAAATGAATCAGCATTATTTAATTTTAGTCTAATGTCAATTTACTCTCAAGTTAATGTAATAAAGTAGGATTCCAAGTGTACTGGAAATTAGAAGTTGTTTATTAAATCATAACATGATCTAAGTACTAAAAATTAAGTATAATTAAGTCAATATCTGTATCTATATTTTGATTTTACTCTTAGTTTTTAATACTAAATTATTTTATAAAATATATCAATACTAAGATGAAACAGAAACAATTAAAACAATATAAAGTTGTGAATGGCATAATTTAAGGAATCCAAATCTCAATATTACAAGTTCATTTAGCAAGGTAAAATATACCTTCAAGGAAGGCAAAGCAACTTATCTAGAAACTATTGTAGTTTTTAGCATATCAACTACCTAACCACAACACAGTCTCTATGCTGTATTTAGGAAAATTCCTGGCTTTTCAAATGTCTTGTGTTTTTTTAAATGTTTTTGCTGCAACCTATTAAGACAGTTTGCAAATGATGAAATACTTTACCTAAAATATTCCAACAATGCATCTTAAATTTTACATTTGCATAGACTAAAAGAAGCTAATCTTTTGATTAAAAATAAACTCAATCTTTGGTAGTCAATTACCAAATAGGCATGACATCAGGGAACCATATTCTTCCCAGGTATTTGGAAACTTCATTGTGAATTTCATCTAGGCTATAATTGTCATCAGGGACCAAAACTTCCTCCATTACAGAGAGTTGAGTTAGCCTGGTCCCACACAGTCTTACAAACTCAACGAATGCACTGCAGCTGACTTCACATTCACTCAGGCCCAAGGCTGTGAAGTTTTTACAGTGTTTAGCAATACAAATAAGTTCATCATCAAGAGTCTGGAGACCATTGGCACATACCACTAACTCAATTAGTCTTGGACAGTTAAGACCTATCCGTCCGAGAATTGCTTTGCTTACTGAACAGCCAAAATACAGGTGAGTAACTGGGGTTTTTTCATGGAAGAATGTCTCAAATTCCTTTTCACATAAAAAGAAGTACATAACAACATTAACTCCAGGGGAGTGTTTAATAAGTGCATCCCAACTTTGTTTTTTAATAGAATGAAATTCAATTTGTCCAGGATTTTCACTCACAACATCAATTCGAAGATGTTCAAGGTTAACATGAGTCTCACTTGAAAGTGCCAGGAGAAGTTCATCACTTAGCATGTAATAGTTCAAGGCCAGTTCCCTAAGGCCTTGACAATGATCAGCTATACAAAGGATTCCTGTGGGAAATGGGAAAAATTCTTAAGAACGAAGATCATACTAATAATAATGGTTTGTCAATTTACATTTGATATTAGTTATTCATTGTTTACTAAAATAGACATCTAATGATTTTTGAGGAGATGGATGCCAAGATATACATAATTATATATAATAATATATGTATAGCTAAAATACTCTTAGGAGAAGCAATTTAAACTATAACTTACAGATTAAGACTTCTTTTGAAAAAAGATTAATAAATTATGTTTCAGAAGCATGTAGTTTTCAATAAGAAATTGCATTGTTACTATTATTAGAGTAAAAAAATATCATGCAAGCTTAGGAAAGTATAACCTACCATCAGATGAAACATGAGGACAACTACTCATTTTTAGGAGCCTTAGAGTATCACTGTTATTGGCCACGAGAATCTTCAGTGAGGGATCATCCACGGGTGTGTCTTCGATTTTGATTGATGACAATGATTTTGAGTTGATAAAAACAACTGTAAGTGCTGACACAAAATGAGACTTGCATGGCAATAAGAAAAACAAATGTGAAAACATGATTTAAAGATCTGTAGCTTCAATCAAATAGTTCATTAAAACTAATATATCAACATATGCTTACAATAACACAGTAAAAGCAATCAACATATTACTGTTTTTCATAGCACCATCAGCCAGTAGAAGACATTTTTATAACAAAATACAGTTTTTTTAAAATACTTTTGCAACTCATAAATGGAATGGTGAGAAAGGAAGATGTTTCAAAGATTTCATAAATATGTCTTTCAATTATTTTCAATCTTAAGGACTTAGTTTTCAATATTAAAAGGTTATGATTATATTTATTTCCTAGATTAGAAGTGGCAAGTTATGGTCTGCCAGCCAAATCCAATCCATAGTCTTATGTATAGCTCATGAGTTAAGAATGGTTTTTACATTTCTCAATAATTGCAAATCTTTTTTTGAAGAATATATCATGATGTGAAAATTGTATGAAACTCTTTCAGTGTTCATAATTAAAGTCACTGTAACACAGTCATGGTGCTCCAAGTGTGTATTGTCTATGTCGGCTTTAAACACTGCTAGACGGAGCTGGTAGTATTGCAACAGTAGAGCTGCAGCAAAACTGCATGAGCCACAAAGCCTAAAATATTTACTGTCTGTACCTGTTCAAACCCTGCCCTGGAAGGTACAGAATTTTTATCTGGTTTATTCACCCCTGTGTTCTGAGCACCTAAAATAGTACCTGGCACAGAGTAGAAGATCAATAAATATCTGCTGATGAATAAATGATGTCATTCTTCGGTGACATGCTTTTTGCTAGCAAATTAAACAAAAATAGGTTTTGAAAACTTTGTTTTAAATATTGACAAACTAAAGCTTATTTATAGTTGAAACTCAAAATGTGTGGGGTTTCACAAGTTTTCAGATCCAGTATTTTTGGGTACAGACAGGAAGTCTGGAGACCAAATCCATGCATGATCATTTTTCCTTTTTCAAAATCTATTTGGGTTCTACTAATGGTCTATTGTCCCTATTAGAATGACCAAATTGGTTACAAATCTAAATTAATTTATAAGAAAACCTGTTGGTGTATACTGTTAATCGATTTACACAAATTTTAAATAGCAGATGGCTAGACCTCTGTACTAAATTTTATGATGGCAAAAATTGTTAGAGAAATATAAATACATCACTCTTTTTCATTAAGAAATGTAGAGGTTTTTCCCCCCTTTAATCAGCACTCAGTGGACTCTTTTAATCCTGAAGGACACTGTTATGCACTAGGATACAGGCATCCCCTGCTTTTCGAAAGTTTGCTTTATACCATTTCACTTTTATAAGACCTACATTAGTACCTGTTTTCAGGAACCGGAAATCCAAAGAGGATTTCATTTTTATGAAAAAAGACAAAAAGCAAAGATAATGTTCAGCATTTGTTTTGCAGTGAGCGGTTGTAGAGGCAGCGTGCCCCTTGACAGTGAAAGGGGCCCCGCCCAGCTCCCCTTCTCCAGGAGCTACGCTCAGCCTCTCAGCATCAAGCTGCTGTGGCTTTGAGCTGTGTCTGTGAACATCTCTGCTTCATATTAGTTTGTTTTGCGTATCTGTTAGTAAGATGTGTCCTAAGAGAATGGCTTCTTTGCTTTATGCCATTTTGGCTTACAAAAGGTTTTATAGGAAAGCTCTGCTTTTGGATAGCAGGGAAAACCTGTACAAATTTTATTATAGCAACAATATGTTCTTTTTAGCACTTTTTATGCCTAGCAAAATGCTGCACTTTTATCTTACTTTCCTTCAGTTTACAAATTAAAAAAAAGGGGAGCTTAGGGAGATCCACAACTTCCCTAGAAGCCACATAGCTCATTTTACTAGGGAGGCAGGGCTGGAGATGAAGCCTGCTGATCGCCGTTGCCTGGCTCTGGTGCCTGCATCAGTTAACCTGCAAGCTGGCTCTTGAAGCTGATGTGCAATATGAGAATCTAAAACTTTTAGGCCAATCTGATTCCACAGTTTATAAATAAGAAAATAACCATTTAGAACAAGTAGGTTTCCATCTCATTACTTATATTACTCTAATCCCCAAATGACCCATTTTTCAGCACATCTCTTAAAAAGATAACAAGCTAGCAGAAATGCTTACTAAAAGAGAATCATGGCAATTTATGAGAGAGGAGATGTCACTATTCCTCTACCCTCTTCTATAGGAAAGTTTCCATTAGCGAGTTTTACTGACAACCATAATTTAACGCTTATTATCTATCAGGCACTATTCTAATGCTGGGTTTATAATGGCAAATAAACAAATCAAAATATCTCCCTTCAAGAAGTCTATGATTTGGTCCGGGGAAAAGAGAGTAAATATGTTAAATCAATAACGTGTTTTGAAGTACTGATGAATAATATAAAGAAACTAAAATATTTTAATATAGCAGAGTAACTGGAAGAGTGGGTGCTGTTTTAACAAAAGTGGTCAAGGAAGGCCTCTCTGAGGAGGTGGCATCCAAGCTGAAGCCTGAACGAAGAGAAGACAGTTACTAGTTTCTGTGGCAGAGACTGCTGAACCTTCATCCTTTCTTCTTTGGTAATCTAGTCCTAGTAGTTAGCTGGGCACATTGCCACCAGCCAAAAGACTCCTAGCCTCCCACAAATCTGGTGTGGCCATAGGGCTAAACTCTGGCCAAGAAAACAAACAGAAGCATTAGTCTCCTTGAAAAGGATAGGGCATACCCTTCTTCCCCCATTGCTTCCATCCAGCTGTCCAGAATAAGGACGTGATGGCTGGCGCTCAGAAAGCCATCTTTGACGTTGAAAATGAGGAAAACATCTTGGAGAGAATGGTGGGCCTGGAGCAAGCCTGGGTTCCAGACAACTTTATACCAGCTATGGACTGTCTCACCTAGAAATTCCTTTAGCATAAGAGAAATAAATTTCGGTCGTGTGTTTTAAGTCACTGTTGTTTTGGAATTTCTACTACATGGACTGAAACAAAATATAGTTTATTTAGTCAAATACTATGCTGCTCCACCTCCAATGGAGAGATTCTAGAATTCCAGGAAAGACATCCATTCACACATATTCAAAGTGATTAAGTAAATTAGCACTTGAAAAATCATACATCTAAAGTTTATATTAATGACATTTACTGGGGAAACAATTACTAAAATTTATCTAAAGAATGAAACCATGCATAAACTATTTCAGCAAAAACAAGTGCTAGTCAACAGAAGACTGCTTTAAATAATTCTTTGAGTACAAGCAAAATATTGGCTGTTTTGAAGAGAAGAATCTTTTCTGCTAGGTTGCCAATATTTAAGAATTTTATAATATTTAAGAATCTCACACACAAAAAAATGCCATATTTACCTTTGACATATTCATAAAACTTGGTTTGGCTGTTGAAATCAAGCCCAAGGTCTGGATAGAACAATTTACCAGCTGAGAAAGTATATCACAGGCAGCTTCTGCTGACTCAGTGCTACTATCAACCTATAAAGACAATTTTAAATCTTAATTTCATGAAGGTAACTTATTAGAAAGTTACTGGCAAATACTTATTTAATAGAATTCATTTGCAAAATTGTGTTTATGCCTTCAAACTATAAATTAATATTTTTTCTTTATGCAAAATGTCTCAGATAAAAAAGTGAGAAAGATAATGACAAATTAATTTTCTAAGCATTTTATACTTTCAAATCTTTTACAATTACCTGAATTTTAATAATAGCATCCAGGTGAAGAAAACTGAAGTTTAAGTTATTCAATTATAGCTCAAGTTCTACATCTCAATCTATGCAAATAACTACAGAAAAACAGGAAATAGTTTGAGATAAAAATTCTGCAAAATTCATTGACTGCTTCAACACAAGGATGTAGATATTAAAATTGTTGTTAAACTATAAGTCATGGTCTCTATTGAATGCTTATTTTTCTTACCTTAAAGCTAACATACTGAAGATGGGCAGCATGCTTTTTTATAATCTGCTGAATGAGATCAGGATGAGTAGACTTAAAATATGAAGTAGCTGACTGGTTCAGTTCAAATTCAAACTTTCTCCAAAGGTCAGGAATATGAAAAACTTCATTCCATCTCTTACATACAGAAGATGCCCGGGCTCGATCTATTAAAGGAAGATACTGAAAAATGCGTAATACTACATGGGGAGGCAAACTCCCCCAGTCTAGAAGAACAGTGTACATATGAGTCTGGTTGAGGGAAGAGCAGAATCCAAGTTTTGGCTGCTTTGCTGCTGGTGAAGACGGGACAATTTTATTCACAACAGATAAATTGTTCCTCTTCATTCTGCAAACATTAAAAAATGTTAAATGGTCATTTTCCCGCATTTCCATCATATATTGTGCTCTGATTGTACAGAACAAGAACATTAGACAGTAAGAAACAGTGTAAGACAAAAGTAATCCTCCACTACGTGCTGCTATGTGCTGGGATACGGAAATAAATAAGAGGGAACCTGTTCTCAAAAAGCTGTGGCCAAATGCTGAAATGCAGCGACAAATGCCATTACTGAAGTTGGGACAAGTTGCAGGGGAAAAATAAGGCAATGCTATGTTATTGAGTTTGTGTATGGGAGGGGGTGGCTGGGGAGGCTTCGAAGAGGAAATGTCCAAGAAAGCTGCATATGTCCCAGGTTTATTCGTGGTCAATTATTGTATTCTTACCATCTCCTACACAGAAGGAAGCATTACATTGCAATTGCGCTAAGAACTCCTGGCAGGGTGTGGGGGGGCGCTGAGGGACAGAACTGTAAAACACAATTAAAAGCATGGGTTTCAAATAGTTGCAGCTCTGCATTTACTATGTGATCTTGTCTGAGCAGATTAATTTAAGCCTCAGTTTCCTCATCTGAAAAGCAGGGAGAACTGCAGTACCATCTCATAAGGTTGTTGTGAGAATTAAAATACCTTAAGTGCCAGCACACAGCAAGTGCTTGATAAATGTTGCAACTGTTGTTATTTTAAATTGTCCAATGCATTTATATGAACAAATTTCATTAAGTTGAAGCACAATTCTAACAAAATGTCAGATGATCTGTTACAATTTTCATATGATACCCAAGACACAGGAGCTCTAGAGAAATTGGATACAGCAGGACAAAATCTGTGTAAGCAACAACCTAACCATTACCTGCCAATGTAAAACAGCAAAGGAAAGAGCAACCTTCCCCAGCAGAAAGAAATGATAAATTTCAGGTATTAGTTAGCCTGAAAGAGAGCTAAGTTTCAACAATTTTCAGGTCCAGATATACCTGAATGTATTGGGTTATCTTGTACTCTTCCTACACAAGAATGCAATGTATTTTAAGTATGCAATTATTTGAGAGGCAAAGTAATGGTAAGAGTAGTTCTGAACTCTTAACTTTGGTTGACTATTCCATCCTCTCTTCACCCTTGAATGCTAGGAATTCAAGTGTCGTAATTAAAAACATATCTTTAAGTCTAATGGAATATTTATTTAATATGTAAATATCTCTGTCTTATGAGACACTCTGTCTGATGTAAAACATTTCTTAATCACAGCATAGAGTTGGATCCCAAAAGCAGGTCTGACCTAGTCACTGAACAAAAGAAAAGATCGTCTTTACGGCTTGGAAAACTGAAATGGAAAGCAAAAATAGTTGCAAAGCTGTGTCTCGAGCATTAGGCAAAAGAGCTACCACATACATTTTAATCTGACTAAAATTACATGCATGATGGAGAACTGGTCCAGCAGTACAATATAGGATATGTGAAACTGCTGACATGAACAATTCAAAGCATATGCTATTCTGAAAGGGCTGATTTAGTCCTTAATGCTAATTCCCTAAAATAAAATATGACGGCCCAGGGACAGTAAAGGATAGGACACTGAATTCTAAACTCTGATGTGGAATATATTTATTGACATTTTGCTTGCAACTGCTTTATTTGGTAGCCTACAGAATGGATAGCTAAAATCACTAAGGTATTACAAAAAAAGTTATCCCGAATATAATCCCTCACTAGAAAATCAATGAAGCCAAAAATAAAACAAAGACTTCTTTCAAATGTCAGGTTTAAAAAACTGCCTTGAAATTCTAAACACAGCAATTGTGCTATATATTAAATCTGACTATAATATGATTATTAAAATCATTTGTTTAGTAAGTCGTTGAATTGCCAATTAACTGCTATAATCACCATAACTAAAGAATTTTTTATACCAAGAATTCTATTCAAAATAACACTTTAATTTCCCTTTTCCTTGCATATATTAGTTTTCAGAGCATAAAACTCACCCACAAGTCATAAATTTCATATAAAATAATTTTATAGCAAATGAGCATCATGTAAGACAAATTTTTCTTTCTTAATCTGAAAATGATACAAAAATTCCAGCCTAAGCATGTATGATCGTTTTTAGAAATTGATCATTTCTTTTTCAAACTACCAACTTTCTGACCTAAAGAAGGCTTCCACACTGAATGAACAAAATGAAGTAGCTGCTGCCACAGGGTCCTCACCAGCATCCATTTGATTTCACTTCCTAGGTTGGCAAAATACCACAAAAACACATTTATCAGAATGTATAAGTAAAAATCCAATAATTTTGGTGCTTAGGATACTTATATATCATTGTACATGTTGAAGTTTTTGTTAGGAAATTATTGATTACAAAACTTCTTCCTATTCAGAAGTAAACCTCTCAAAAAACAAACAAACAAACAAAACATAGCCTGGTTAGTGGAAATACTGCAACACTTGCCAGAACTTATACTTGAAGCTCTACTAAAAGAGAAGGCAACAGATCAAACAGCCAAATGGCTCTGAAAATTCCCATTTTGATGAACATATATGGAGAGATACTACAAAAAATTTAAGGTAGTCTATGACTACATTTATTTGTTAAGAGGCTGTGTAAATCATTCAGTTCCACCTTTTAGCAGCACATACTACTACTACAATAGCAATACTGGGTTGGTCAAAAAGTTTGTCTTTTTTCTCCCATAAGATGGCTCTAGTAGTGCTCAGTTGTCTTTAACTTCATTTGAAACAATTTTTGTTAGATTGTATTGTGACAGCTGTCATAGCAGCGTGCATTTTGAAAAACTTATCAAAATCGGTGAGTTTTTGTGTAGCCATTTTAATATTGAAGATGGAAGAAAATACCCTACATTTTCAGCATATTAGGCTTTATTATTTGGTAAAAATGCAACTGAAATGCAAAAAACAATTTGTCCAGTGTATGGAGAAAGTGCTGTGACTGATCAAACATGTCAAAAGTGGTTTGTGAAGTTTTGTGCTGGAGATTTCTTGCTGGACGATGCCCCACTGTTGGGCAGACCAGTTGAAATTGATAGCAATCAAATCGAGACATTAATTGAGAACAATCAATGTTATACCATGTGGGAGATACCCGATATACTCAAAATATCCAAATCAATAAGGTTATTGGTGAAAATGACAAATGTGTCTTTTATCTTATGGGGGAAAAAAAAACATACGGACTTTTATGCCAACCCAATAATTAAATAAGCACATAAAACTTTTATTAATTATTGTTCCCATATGAATACAGTTTGTTTGACTAGTCGCTATTAATAGAACATGTTTCTACGGTTTTTAAATTTTTCATTTATATTGATAAATAGAATTGATTCATTCTTACTTGATTCATTCATATTGTCTTTGGCCAATTTTAGGCACAGTGACGTGTTAAGAGTTAGAAGCAGTTTATGGACATGGAAGAAAATAATAACTGGTCTACACTATGATAAAACTCAGTGCCGTGGTTTCATGAATAAATATCATAAAGTAAAAAATAAATAAATGCATTCTACAACTTTTGTAAGCCAAATTACATAGAGGAGGTGGAAGAAGCAACCTATTAAGCAACTAAAAACTTCTTTTAAATTTCTACTGCCTACCAGCTGCTAGCTCTCAACCTCTCTCTGAACGCTATTCCTAAAATAGAGCTTTGAAGGATAGACAGGGAGAATGTATGACAGACCAGTAACCACAATTTAATATCCTCTACTGCCATCTGTTCTACTATAATCCAAATCACTATTTTCCAGTCAATAGCAAGGTTGGCTCACTCTCTTTTATATTCCACTGCAGAAGTAGGAGAAAGGAGCTACCAGGCACACAGTTAGAGGAACACCACAAATAAGAGAAAGACAAGTTGAGTGACTTGTATCCCCCTAATCAGATGACACAAAACTTTACTGACTGCAGAAACTTTTCTATATTGTTATCAGTCTGGCTACTTCTGTGCTTGCAGGCCATTCTTTATGCTAGAAAATGAAGAACTAACCTGGTAAGGGTATATAAATAAGGAATCGCCACCTAAGACCCCTAAGAAGACAGCATGCAAGCGTCTATCTCAACTCAGTCCGCTGGCATCTTCAGGATCAGATGGCTGGCTTACTTGATTACTGCAGGAATTTGATTGCTGTTTCAGAGTCACTATCGCGAACTATGAGGCTGGCAGAAGACAAAACCAGAACACAGGGTCCCATCAAGTGATGAGCCACACTTCTACCAAGGGAGAGAGGAGCAAGCTCCACAGTGAGCTTCAGCAAAATTCTAGAGCACAGAACAGGTTTATTTGCATTTGAGAGAGAGTGTAATGATGACTCCAAGTCCTCTTAGTGGCTTCACTCTCCACCCTAATCCAATTTCCTTTTTTTGGTACGTTTACTAACTTGGTGGATCAGGTGACCATCTGAATCAGGTCCTCTAACAGTAAGAAATCTCCCTCAGTATTCTTGAGGGAAAGACAGTCGAAGATTTTAGATGAAAGACTAAACACCCAAAGCCCGGCTGCTGGCAGCAACGGAAGCAACTATCTTCTGCACCATCACCAGCTTCTTCCAGATTGCTTAAATGAACACACTGAAAGTACTTTTAAAAGTGTTGAGTTTTCAATCATTACAACACTAGAAATGTTGTAGAAGTACTACAGATAACAGACTAAAGATTCAAAAGTATCTAATAGGCTAGGCAAATCTGTTGGAAGCAGCAAAATGAAAACAAACAGGAAGAAATCAGCAAATGACCTTTATTTCAGGTACTTTTCAAGGGGGGACATGGAGAAATCAGACTGCTGCCACCACAGGCTGATGTGCTACGGGCTCCGAAATCCAGGCATTGGCGGCGTGGCCTGGACAGGAAAGCTGAAGCTCTATTCCAAAATGCAGCTTAAAAACACTTAAGCTTTCTAATATACCACCTCCCACTCAATAGAACCCAAGCAGAGAACAAAGCACACTTTTTTAGGAATGGTGTCAGACATACTTATGTTCTTTGCAGCCCACATAACCTCTAAGTTCCCTTCTGAATCTAAAGTCTACAATCTTTTTAATGTGAAAGTTACATGATGATATCACCAAAGTTTCAACCAAGACAAAAGATAATATTTATGTCAAACGAATATTTCTGAAAGCAGTGATTGCCAGCTTTTTGGTGTTCTTTTTATCAGTGATTTAGCAATTTTCTATACTCCCTCAAAAGCCTCCATGCGATGTTACGATATATTTATTTATTAAAATTCTTTCATTTTAGAATAGGTATGCTTGCTTTATAAGTAACTCACATGAGAAACTGAAGTTTTCAAAAACGCACAGAACTTGAAAGGGGAGATCTGTTCAGATCCCTGCCAGCAGCTGTCTGCCCCCTACCCCACTTCCGACTCTGGAAGAGAGAGCGGGGCGAAGACAGGCGAAGGGATCTAACAACCAGTAAAAATGACTCAGGAAAGCATTTTTGCAACGTTTTGCTAAGAGAAAATAATCATAATTTAGTCCACTTCATATTTTGGGGGCCACTTCTGGACACAAGTGCCAAAGACAAGACCAGTCCCTCTTAAAGAGTCTAGCTTCTTCCGACTCACAGGCGGAGCTTTTGCGTCTACTTTCCTCGTGGCCATTTATTTCGGCGAGGCCAAGTTTCCGCTCTCTCACACCAGCGTCCCGCAAACTAGAGCACTTCCATCGAGGGTGCGGCTCAGGCCGCCCGCGCGTCTCAGGGACGGCGCAGCACGTCCAGCCGCTGCACCCACTCCAGACCCCGGCGAACGGAGTCCGGATGCAGACAGTCCTCCCGCAGCTTACCCACCACGGACGGCCTGAGCCTGATTCCAGGGACCCCAGGTCCCGTGCTCGCCCTGCAGAAATAACACCACGGAGGAAACAAGCACTGAGGCTGTAAAAGCCCACACACCACCTGACCTAAGAGCAGATCAAACGCGGGGGGGCGAGGAAAGCGGGCAGTTTGCGAGGCGGTTCTGGCCGCGAGGGCTGGCGGGGTCGCTCCTCAGGGTCGTCCCCACCTCACGTCTCCAGCAGCTAAGGAGGCAGGTTACGCCTCCGTGTTCCCCAAGAAAGCGCGCTGACCGAGGGCATCTCCGCGTCCCACCACCGGCCTGAGGCTGGACCCCGGTTCCGGCCCACCGCTTCCTCGAAGTCAGCCGAGGTTAACTCCTTGAAGACCGCCGCGACCCCCAGAAGGAGATGCTACCTTTAAACACACACCCGCGCGTGTCCCAGCGTCCCCTGACCGGCTGCGGCGGCGGGAGCCGGCCCGCCCGGTCTGCGCTCCAGCGGCTGCCCAGCAGCTGGCGGCGCTCCGCCAGCGGGGAAGACCACAGAGACTGGGGGCGTCTCGCAGGCCTGCCCCGCCCCAGGCCACCGCGCATGCGCGCCGCTCCGCTTTTCGCGGGAGACCTGTGCGTGCGCCCTGCTCACACCTGCTCAGGAGTGCAGGGGCTGGCACCTTTTCGGGTTTCTGCCTGTTGGTCTTCAACTAACCCCCTGCGAAGTAAAACAGAC
This sequence comes from Furipterus horrens, assembly GCF_987537825.1. NCBI lineage: Eukaryota > Metazoa > Chordata > Mammalia > Chiroptera > Furipteridae > Furipterus > Furipterus horrens. The sequence continues at coordinate 77,461,317 of NW_028327180.1, forward strand.
GGCTAACCTCTCTAAATGGCCATGTACGAACAGTTCCAGTTTCTCCCCAGAAAGTGCACCACTTTATTAATATATAAACACTCGAAAGCAAAATTTTAAAATATGAAAAGCGATAACAGCTCAGCGTTAAATATGTATATATCACCTCGCTGTCCTGTACCACATATCATTCCCTGGGATAACCACTGTTCGTGCTGTAAACTATCAGACCTATAAACACACGCACAAAATTATAAAATCAGAGGTAAGAATTTCATGACTCTTTCTTATTCATTAGTTTTTTTTAAATCTGAGGTCAAATTATACACAATGTTCTGGAATTTACTCTTTTGCTTATTACATCATGGACTTAGTTCCATATTGACACACAAGAATCTCATACATACACATATATGTGTGTATATATATATATATATATACATACATAGACATAAACAGCTGTACATAAACTGCACATTCTTAAAGCATACAATTTTGATAAGTTTTGACACCCTTGAAACTATCACGGGATTCAAAATCATGAACATATGCTTTATCTCCCAAAAGTTTCCTTATGCCCTTTCGTAATCCCTCCTTTAATACTTGTCTGACACTACGAATTAGTTCACATTTTCTAGAACTTTATAGAAATTGAATCACAGAGTATGTACTCTTTTTTTTTTTTTTTTTTTGGTCTGGCTATTTGCACTGAGCATAATTGTTTTGAGATTCATCCATGTTGTTGCATGTATCATGGTTCTTTTTATTGCTAAGTAATATTCAATTGTATGGGTAAACCTGTTTGTTTATACACTCACCCAATGATGGACATGACAAATAAAACTGCTATGAACATCTGTAGACATCTTGGTATGCACATATGCTTTCACTTCTCTTGGATAAATGCCTAGAAGTGGAATAGCTGCATTATATGATAGGTGTATGTTAAACTTCCATAAAAGACTACCAGCATGTTTTCCAAATAAGCTGTTTTACATTTCCATCAGCAGTGTATTAGAGTTCTATTTCCTCCACATCCTCAATCAAATAGGTGTCTAGAGGTCTCACAATGCAGTTTTGATTTACATTTGCCTAATGAATAATGATGTTGAGCATTTTTTCATGGCTTATTTACCATCTGTGCATCTTCTTTATTTTTAAAAAAAATTTAAATTTTTTTATTGTTGTTTTATTACAGTTGTCCCAATTTTCCCCCATTGCTCTCCACTGCCCTGACCTCCAATCCCACAGTCAATCCCTATCCTGTTGTCCATGTCCCTGGGTCATTTATATTAATTCCTTGACTAGACCCTTCCCCCTCTTTCCCCCATTCTTCCCCTCCCTCCTGCCTCTGGTCACTTTCAGTCTGCTCCTTGTTTACTTGCCTCTGTTTCTGTTTTGCTTGTTTGTTTGTTTTTGTTCATTAGATTCCTATACTAGATTAGATCATATGGTATTTGTCTTTTGCCACCTAGCTTATTTCAGTAAGCATAATACTCTCCAGTTCCATCCATGTTGTCGCAAAAGGTTGGAGTTCCTTCTTTCTTTCTGATGCGTAGTATTCCATTATGTAGATGTACCAGTTTTTTGATCCATTCATTTACTCATGGGCACTTAAGCTGTTTCCAGCACTTGGCTATTGTAAATGACGCTGCTGTGAACACAGGAGTGCATAGGTTCTTTTGAATTGGTGTTTCAGGATTCTTTGGATATAATTCTAGCAATGGAATTGCTGGATCAAAAGGCAGTTCCATTTTTAGTTTTTTGAGGAAATTCCAAACGTTTTCCACAGTGGCTGCACCAGCCTGCATTTCCACCAGCAGTGCACTAGGGATCCCTTTTCTCCACATCCTTGCCAGCACTTGTTGTTTGTTGATTTGTCGATGATGGCCACTCTGACTTGTGTGAGGTGGTATGTCACTGTGGTTTTAATTTGCATCTCTGATGGCTAGTGATGTTGAGCATCCTTTCATAAGCCTGTGTATGTCCTCCTTGGAGAAGTGTCTATTCAGGTCCTTTGCTCATTTTTGTTTTGTATGTTTTAGTGATTATGCTGTTATAGTTGTCCCAATTTCTTTTCCCTTTGCTCAACTCTGCCCAGCACCCCTCCTCCCTCCAGCAGTTCCACCCCTCTTAGTTCATGTCAATGGGTTGTGCATATAAGTTCTTTGATTTTACCCTTTCCTGTACTATTCTTAACATCCTCCTGTCTATTCTTCACCCTCCCACTATGCTCATTAATTCTTGCACCATTTCCCTCCTTCTCCACTCTTCTGCCTCCCAGCTGACAACCCTCCACATGCTCCCCATACCTATGATTCTGTTCCCACTCTGGCTGCTTAGTTTGTTTTTATTTTTTAAATTCTGTTGTTGACAGTTGTGATTTTGTTGTCATTTTAATGTTAATAATTTTGATCCTCCTTTTCTTAAATAAGTCCCTTTAACATTTCATATAATAATGGCTTGGTGATGATGAACTCCTTTAGCTTTACCTTGTCTGGGAAGCACTTTATCTGCTCTTCCATTCTAAATGACAGTTTTGCTGGATAGATTAGTCTTGGTTGTAGGTCCCTGACTCTCATCACTTTGAATATTTCCTGCCAGTCCCTTCTGGCCTGCAAAGTTTTTTTGAGAAATCAGCTAATAGTCTTATAGGTACCCTTTTGTAGGTAACTCTCTGCTTTTCTCTTGCTGCTTTTAAGATTCTCTCTTTTTCTTTAACCTTTAGTATTTTAATTATGATGTGTCTTGGTGTGGTCCTCCCTGGGTCTAGTTTGTTTGGGACTCTCTGTGCTTCCTGAACCTGTATGTCCATTTCCTCCCCAAATTAGGGAAGTTTTCCTTCATTATTTTTTCACATAATTTTTCAATATCTTGCTCTTCTCCTTCTTCTTCTGGCACCCTATGATTTGGATGTTGGCATGTTTAAAGATATCCCAGAGGTTTCTAAGCCTCTCCTCATTTTTTTCAATTCTTATTTCTTCCTTCTGTACTGGTTGACTGTTTATTTCTTCCTTATGTTCCAATTTGTTTATTTGAACCCTGGTTTCCTTTCCTTCACCACTAGTTTCATGTGGATTCTCCTTCACTTCACTTAGTATAGTCTTCATTTCTTCTCTGTCATGCCTAATCTTTTCTATCAAGCCTGTGAGCATCATTTTCACCAGTGTTTGGAACTCTGTGTCTGTTAAGTTGGTAATCTTCTTGTTGCTCAGTTCTCCCACTAGAACCTTGATCTGCACCCCCTTTTGGGCCATACTTCTCTGTCTCCTCATCTTGACAGCTTTTTGTGCTTGCCTCTGTATCTTAGGTAGGAGCTGTCACACCTGTTACATTGTAAGGGGCAGAGCCTTAGGTATTCATCAGTGCTGGTAATCTGTTTCATTACATTGTGGCGCTGTATGTGGCGGAGGGGTCTGAGAGGAAACAGTGCCCCTTGTCCCTCACTCACCCCTTTTCCAAGCACTTCTCTCCCTTCATGTACTAAACAAGCTGCCTCCATTGAAAGACTGGCAGCTTCTTCCTCTGCCCCAATCCCCCTCTGGTTTTCAGAGTCAGAAGCAATGTGGCTGTATTTTCCCTGGTGCTGGAACCATGAGCTGCGTAGTCTGGACTGGGGCTGGGATCGCTTACCAGTTTAAAATGTATGACTGCACTTTTCGCCATGGATACAGTCCCTGTGCCACTGCTGCTCCCGCCAACTGCTGCTGCCACTATTGGCACCACCAAGGACCACCCCCACAGCTGCTGCTGCACCCCCACACCTCATTCTCTCCATTCCATCTCTGCCCCTCCTACCTGTCTGGCTGAATATTTCTTCTTTATTTCTTTGTTTGTTGAACTTCTATGTAGTTCTATTTTCTGGATCTTCTGAGTTTCTTTAGTTTTGAAGTGGTTGTAAATCCCTCTTAGGTTGTGAGGAAGACACAGCATGTCCACCTATGCCTCCATCTTGGCTGGAAGTCTCCCTAGCCCATTTTTAAATTAGATTGTTTGTCTTCCTGGAGTTCAGTTGTATAAGTTCTTTAAATATTTTGGAGATAAAATCTTGTCTAAGGTATCATTGGCAAACAGTTTTTCTCATACGGTCGGTTCCCTTTTCATTTTGTTGATTTTTCTTTAGCCAAGCAGAAACTTTTTAGTTTGATGTAGTCCCATTTATTTATTCTTCCCTTTATTTCCATTGCCCTAGGAGATATATTGATGAAAATATTGCTGTATGGGGTATCTGAAATTTTCCTGCCTATGTTTTCCTCTAGGACTGTTATGGTGTCATGGCTTACATTTAAGTCTTTGATCCATCTTGAGTTTATTTTGGTGTATGGTGTAAGTTGGTGGTCTAGTTTCACTTTTTTGCATGTCCCTGTCTAGAGGCTATTTTTGCTTCATTTTATGCTCCTGTCCCCTCTGTCAGATATTAATTGATCATAGAGACCTGGGTTTATTTCTGAGCTCTCTATTCTGTTCCATTGATCTATATGTCTGTTCTTATGCCAGTACCTGACTGTTTTGATTACAGTGGCCTTGTAATATAGTTTGATATCAGGTATTGTGATTCATCTTACTTTGTTCTTCTTTCTCAAGATTGCTGAGGCTGTTTGGGGTCATTTTTGGTTCCATATAAATTGTTGAAATATTTGTTCTAGATCTGTAAAATATGCCATTGATATTTTAGTAGGGATTGTGTTGAATCTATAAATTGCTTTGGGTATTATGGACAATTTAATGATGTTAATTCTTCCAATCCATGAACACAGTATATGATTCCATTTATTTGTATCATTTTTAATTTCTTTCTTCAATGTTCTGTAGTTTTCCATGTACAGGTCTTTTGTCTCCTTGGTTAAGTTTATTCCTAGGTACTTTATTTTCCTTGTTGCTATAGTAAATGGGATTTTTCTTTTTTAGTTTCTATTTCTGATATTTCATTGTTGGTGTACAAAAAAAGTCTTTGATTTATGAATATTGACTTTGTATCCCACTATTTTGCCAAACTCACATATTAGGTTGAGTAGTTTTCTTGGTAGCACCTATAGGGTTTTCTATGTACACTATCATGTCATCTGCAAATAATGACAATTTTACATCCTCCTTTCCAATTTTGATGCCTTTCATTCCTTTTTCTTATCTGATCACTGTGGCTAGAACTTCTAATACTATGTTAAATTGAAGTGGTGAAAGTGGACACCCTTTCTGGCTTCTGATCTTAGGGGGAAAACTTTTAGTTTCTGCCAATTGAGTATGATGCTGGATGTAGGTTTCTTGTATACAGTATTCCCTCACTTATCATGGGTATTACGTTCTAGACCCCCCCGCCATGATAGGTGAAAATCAGCGAAGTAGTAACCTTACATTTATTTTAGTATTTATATATATTTTAAGGCTTTATAAACACTTCCCACACCTTATAAACCATTTCCAGTCCCTTATTAACCTTTCCCATCTCCTTATTAAGCTTTCCACTTTTATAAACACTAATTATGTTCTTAAACATATTCTACACTCTTAAACCTATTAACTTTAATGACATACGTATACAGTACAGCAAAATCCCGCAATATAGTGAAAAATCCGTGATAAATAATTAAATATAATATTTTTAAAAATCCCGCAATACAGTGAGGCCGCGGTAAGTGAACCGCGATATAGAGAGGGACTACTGTATTTTCACTGATATATCTCCTAAGGCAAGGGAAATAAAGGAAAGAATAAACAAATGGGACTACATCAAACTAAAGAGTTTCTGGTCAGCAAAAGAAAACATAAGCAACATGAAAATGGAACCAACCATATGGGAAAATATATTTGCCACTGATAGCTCAGACAAGGGACTGATCTCTAAAATATATAAAGAACTTATACGACTCAATATCAATAAGACAGACAACCCAATTTAAAAATGGGCAAAGGACCTGAACAAACACTTCTCCAAAGAGGACACACAGAGGGTCCATAGGCATATGAAAGAATGCTCAACATCAGAGAGATTCAAATAAAAACCACATGAGATACCACCTCACATCAGTCAGAATGGCCATCATCAACAAATCAACAAACAACATGTCCTGGCGAGGATGTGGAGAAAAGGGAATCCTAGTGCATTGCCGGTGGTAATGCAGACTGGTGCAGCCACTATGGAAAACAGTTTGGAATTTCCTCAAAAAACTAAAAATGGAACTGCCTTTTGATCCAGCAATTCCATTGCTAGAATCATATCCAAAGAATCCTGAAGCAGCAATACAAAAGAACCTATGCACCCCTATGTTCATAGCAGCATTATTTATAACAGCCAAGTGCTGGAAACAATCTAAGTGCCCATCAGTAGATGAGTGGATCAAAAAACTGTGGTACATTTACACAACGGAGTACTATGTAGCAGAAAGAAAGAAAGAACTTCTACCATTTGCATCAATATGGATGGAACTAGATAGAATTACGTTTAGTGAAATAAGCCAGGCAATGAAAGAAAAATACCATATGATATCACCAAATACAGGAGACTAATGAACAACACAAACAAATGAGCAAAATTGAGTCAGAGGCATGTAAACAAGAAGTAGACTAACAGTGACAAGGGGGCAGGGGGGAGGCAGAGAAGAGGGTAAGAAGGGAGGGGAATAGTCAAAGAACATGTATAAATGACCCATGGATATAGACAATTGGGTGGGGACTGATTGTGGGAGAAGGGGTAGACAGGGAGTGGGGAAGCATTAGGAAAAAAAAGTGGGACAACTGTAATAGAAAAACAAACAAAAATTTTAGTGGGGGAAAAAAATGAAAGCAAAATAAATTAATAAATGACCCAGCAAACCCCCCTTTACCCCCCCGAAAAATACTTAACTGAAAAATATAATAATCAAAATGAAGAACCCCAAGGTTTATGATAGTACAGTAAACCCAGTTAAAGAGAGAATTAATGAACTGGAATATAGGTCTGAAGAATGTATCGAGAATAAAACATAATGAAACTAAAGAATTTTTTTAAAAAACAGAAGAACATAAACAATCCAATCATATTACAAATGTATGGAGAAAAAAATCTCACTGAGAGGATGGAAGGAAAAGGTGCTGAGCTAAGTAACCATGGAAATGAACGGAGTCTGTGAGACTGAAGGCAGAAGAAACTGTGCATAAGCGCTGTTCAGTGGTCAGTATATCGTGTCCCACATGATACAGGTTAACAATTCTGAATTTCCTGTATAGGCACATGGGAATTGGGCAAGTAAGTAAATGAATGGCAGACAGTCGTAACAGATTTTTCACGATTGCAGAAGAAGTTTACAGATAAGAAAGGGAAAATATAGAACAATCCATATCTTAACAGATTGGAGACACTAGTATGAATTCATATTTAGCATAATTGAAATAATTGGTTACACTAGTTTTATGGTATTCATACATATACTGTTAATAAAAAAAGATGGTTATACTATTTTTACGGTATTTATACATATACTGTTAATTTTATCGTGTTACATTTATATATACACAGGTCAATGTACACACACATATGTTCCTGCACTGTCAGTCGAGACTAGAAGCAGTGTCACAGAGTAGCAATGGGTATATCTAGCACCCGGGTCTTGATTTCTAATACCATTATCCAATAAAAGAAACCAGGGCTCCTTGGCAAGTACCATCTCTTATTCAAAGGTCCTGATCCTGAGGCTTGTTTACTTTTCATTTGAAAATAAAGATTAGTGAGGGCGTGAGGGGGTTAAAGATAATCTAGCACCAAACTGAGAGCTTCTTTTTGTAGGAATGAAAAATACTAGAGTAGACTTGAAAAGGAGATCACGGTGTGAAAACGTGAATCTATGTGACTTCACCTTGATGCCCTCGCTACTTAGAAACATTGTGTATATTATGACGTCTGCCATGTGGTGAGGACCATTGGCCTAAAGCAGCGCCAGCAAATGGAGTGAGTAGGAGGGCCTTCTGAAAGATCCCAGAACTAGAAATTTCACCATTTTGTTCATAAGGCTTCACAATGTTCGCTGGGGCGCGTACATCCCGGTTCAAGCCCAGCCCAGCTTTACACTGTTGTTGCAGCACAATCGTTCACCACAGTCCCTTTTACACCCCAATGTGTTCTGACTGGGGACAGTCCCCTGTATGGTCACAGGGTTGATGGTTCGCCTGTCCACCGTTTTCTGAGCACGTACTCTGGACCTGGCGCTCTGATAATGAGGGGAAATACAAAGGGGAGTGACATAGTTCCCAGCCCCCAAGAACTCGGGGAATGGAGGATGAGGGCAAGGGGGCAAGGGAACCACTGAATGACAAATGCAAAGTGATGAGTCACACGCAGGTCTGTGCCATATACTGCTGGGATCTCAGGGAATGGGGACAGATGCATCACAGGACCACGGGCAGTTTCCTCAATGCCCAGGGCAAGAAGATCAGCTGATCAGTGATGGAAGAACAATGAAAGAATCAGCTCTGCAGAGGCATGTAGTGTTTTCCCTTTAAAACATTCAATTAATTTGTGTTCCTCTGTGTTGATGGGACAGGGGTGGTAAGGACTAAAGTGAGAAAGACGCATAGTTTCTGACTCATATTTCTTCAGTGCTTAGAACAAAAACTGCCCTGCCTAGTGAATCATATTATATGTAATCTTATAATATGTAGTGATAGATTAAAATGTTTGCAGAGGAAGAATATTCACCACAATTTACAAGATTTAAAACATAAATGGGATCACATTACTTCCTGGCTTAATACCCTTCATGGGTTTCATTACTGTTCTCAGAGTAAAGCCCACGCCCTTCCCGTGGCCCACGAGGGCCGCCCTTCGTCTGCGGCCACGTCTCCTGCTGCTCTCACCCCAGCTCACTGGGCTTTGGTGGCCTTGAGCTCGGCTGCGTCCTCAGCCTGGAGCACTCTTCCTCCAGCGCTTCACAGGTCAGACTGTATAAAGGGAAAGCCCCTGGGACAATGACACCAGCCCAGAGGGAAGCAAGCAAAGCCAGCAGGTTGGGACAGGTGGCTCCTGCTGATGTCACAGAGCACCCAGGCTGTCAGCTGCCTGCCCGACAGCAGAGACCGCTGCCTGCTTCACCCCCTGCTGGGCCCCGGCGTCTGGAACCTGCCCAGCATGCCCAGACCCTGCCCCTGGCCCATGCTGACCCAGGGGCCTTTGCCCCATAAAACCACATTCCTATTGGGAGTTCCCATGGCAAAGCCCACGTATGTACCACATCACTGCACGCTTCTCAAACACCGTGTGCTCAGCCCCAATTCTGTGCAGAGAGGATGATTAACAAAGTATCCAAAACATTTTTCTGGATCCAATCATCAAGTTTATTACAAAATCTGCAAAAACCAAGAACTGTATGAAGAACCACCACAAACATGGGAGCAAAGGGGAGCAGGGGAGGGGACAAGGGCCCCAGGAGAACACAGTCCATGAGATGCGGGATCCCCTCCTGGTGGGAGTCCCGTGCGGAGAACGCTGCGGCAGCTCGCACTCGGCGTCGCCCACCGGGCCGGGCCCTGTCACCTGCACGCGCGCATGGTGTCACGGTGTCACGGTGTCACGGTGTGCGCTTCCGGCGCCGCTCTCACCGCAGCTGTGTGTCCTCCTCCGGGTGCCGTGGGCCGCCCACAACTTCAGAACTTATGTTGGCGCGACTCTTTTCCTTCTGCGCCGCTGCTTGCGCGCGGACGGCCCACAGCACACACACTTTAAGAACCTCCGGAAGATCCTGCGAACCGCCCCCCGCCAGCCCCGACTGGGGGCAGAGGGAGAGCCCGGGCTCCCGCCGTCGGGCTGTGCAGTCGGGACGCGGTTCTCCTCGGCGGGTCCTTCCGGGGCTCCTGCGCTGTTGCCGGCGCTGTCGCGGCGGGGGGTGGTGGGGGAGCCAGGGGGGTCACACTGGAGGGCCGGGCTGGGGGTGGCCGTCCTGGCCTGGGGGCCGGGGAGGGAAGTGCCGGTCCCGGACGCCAGGCTGGCTTCCGCTGGGGGAACATCCGTCCTTGACCGCAGGCGGCTTGAGGGACCAGCAGGCCCCGCTGTGTTCTCCCCGCCGCTGGAGACGGGGGAGGGGCAGGGCCTAACCCGGATGGTGCGGACCCTCATCCTGGCGGTGGTTTTCAGAATCAGGTAGGTTCCCATGACCCTGTCATATGTCCTTTGGGTCAATGACCTCTGGATCTGCCCCTTTCCGAACCCCATCTCCTCCATTCTGCCTGTCACCTCGGGGTCAAGGTCACCCCAGGGCGGCTCGCTGTACGGCCTCAGTTCTTCCCCCCAGCCCATGTTGACCCATGGGTCTTGCATCACGTCGTCCAGGGAGGGCCTTTCCCTGGGGTCGAGGGTCAATAATTTTTGTAAAAGATTTCGACCTTCTTCGGATAGAGACAGTGGTACCTGGAACTCCCCACTCAGGATCTTACTCTTCAACTCCTTAAACTTGACCCCCCCAAATGGCAAAACCCCCACCATCATCCTATACAGAACTACCCCCAGGGCCCAGACATCCACCTTCGGGCCGTCATAGCTGACACGCCGGAAGATCTCCGGGGCCATATAGCGCGGGGTGCCACAGAAGCTGCTTAGTGTGTAGTCCACACAGTCCCTAGCAAATCCAAAGTCTATTATTTTGACGTTCCTCTCACCGTCCATCAGGATGTTTTCTGGCTTCAGGTCCCGGTGGACGATTTTCTTCTGGTGACAGTACTGAAGTGCCGATACGAGCTGCCGGAACATGGGTCGGGCTGCTGACTCGGTCATGGGGCCGCAGTTGTCTAAGTATGTGAGTAAGTCCCCTCCGCTGACGTGCTCCATGAAGAGGTACCTTTTCTCCTTGGTGGTAATCAGCTCAAATAGCTGTGCGATATTTGGGTGATTTAATTGCTTATGACAATCAACTTCTTCATAATAATCACTGACATAGCACTGAGTAATGACTTTGACAGCCACCTCTGTGTCTGTTGGCAAGTGCGTGGCCAACCACACCTTGCCAAAGGACCCACTGCCAATGGTGCGCAGGAGCATGTAATCGCCAATGATGCGCTCCTGAAGGTCAGCGGTGGCTGCTGTAGCCATGGTGGCTACAAGATGAGACAAAAACAAAACAAAAACAAAAGATAAAAAAAAAAAAAAAAAAAAACGAAAAAATAAATAAATAATAAAGGCTAAAGAAAAACAAGTAAGAAAAATTAAAAGAAAGAAAAATAATAAAGGAAAAGGAAAAAAATGCAAAATAAATGATACAAAACCAAACCAAACCAAACCAGTAAGCAAAAGAAAACAAACTCGCAAAGGAACGGCAAGAGGCAAGAACAAAGCTCGCAAGTCCTAGTCCAACAGGTCACCACAATCAGCTCCCTGGGCTCTAACGGACAAAATCTCAGCCCCTCCACGGCAGAATATATAGGGTGGGCTTTGCAGTTGCATCACAGTGGCGCCTATGAGGTCAGAACAGGGCGTCGACCAGGTGTGCGTGGCTGGGGGTAAATTACAGTGGTTTTCTCACATTTTGGTCTCACAACCCTTTGGCTCTGGAATTAAAAAAAAGGGATTCCACTCCCCCCCTGCCCAATGAGCTTCTTGTTTATGTTGGATATTAAAGATTGATATTTACTTTATTAGACATAAAAGTATGTAAGTTGCAACAATAAAATAAAATAGAATAAAATAAAATGAAAAGTCTTAGTCTCACGCTCCAGGTCATAGTTCAAATATCATCTGCTTAGAGAAAAACTTCCCTGACCCACCCACTCCTACCTGCCTCACCCAGGCCTTCACATCTGTCATCTTCACCGCACTGACCACAGGCACCTGGTTCTCGTTCACTGTCTGCCCTTCCCACGAAGGCAGGAGGATGACCATGGTTTTTCCTGTGTCCAGCACGGTGAGTGGCAATAAGACAAGTAGTTAATAAATAGATGAGTTTGGGGTAACGAAGACTATGTGGCCAACTACTTAATCAAAGTGATTCATTAAAAAATCTCTTAAAAATTCATGTTCTGTCTTCACTCGGTTTTTGGAACAATAAGATAGGAAAGAGGAGAGCTGAAATGTGGGTTTCCAGGTATGTGAGCACTTGGTGAGCCTGAGGAAAGGGCAACCGGAAGGAGCCTTGCTCTAAAGATTCATGATGATCCATTCCTCCCTCCTGTGGCCTTGGGTGTGATGGGTTTGGATCTGCAGTGAGGCTGCAACGGAACTTTACACTTTGAACATCCATTTCCAGAGTACGCAAAGGACATCTCAGGTGACCCTGAGTAGGCAATTGAGGTACATTTCTGTGTTACTTAAATGAACCATTTCTGTGGAGAGATGTGATGATGAAGCTGGTTAATTTATATTTTAAACACACTTGGGAACCTCTGGATGGGAGGACTTCTGCAGAGGTACAGAGGGTGCGGTGACATGTTGGCTCCAATTCTACCCTTTTATGGTGGCACAGAGGGAGCAGGCAGGCTTGAGTACCTCTAGGAGGGGCCTCTGACACATTATACTCAGACTAACCCTTGAAGAAATCTCCCTACTTTCAGTACATGGAGTGTTTTAATCACATGTATAAGTTATTCTAGGAACTATTTTCCTTTAATACTTGTGTGCGAAAGTCTCAGCTTTGTGGTAAAGGGATTCTTTAGAGGGACTTGCCTGCGAGCTTTTCCCTCCCCAACACTTCAGTTTGTTACTTTTTACCTTATGTCGGTGCTACTTGGCTCCTAAGCATGACAATATCTGTTGCTGAAGCTGACTGGGACCCCAAGGACGGTCATTGCATCAATTATAGGCAGATATTTACAAGTTACAGACAGAGATTAGAATAAAGAAAAAAAGAAAAGTTCAAAGAAAGCTGCCAGTCTATGAGTTAATTATATTCATTTATAAAACTGATATTAACAGTTACTTAGGAAATAATTCCAACAAAATAGAACAATTTCTTTAAAAAATATTTTATTGATTTATTTTTAGAGAGAGAGGAGGAGAGGGAGAAAGAGAGGGAGAGAAACAGCAATGTGGGAGAGATACATCAATAGGTTGCCTCTAGCATGTCCCCTAGTGGGGGCTTGCCTGAAGCCCAGGCATGTGCCCTGTGTAGGAACCGAACCAGTAATTCTTTGGTTTGCAGGCCAGTGCTCAATCCACGGAGCCACGCACACCAGCCAGGGCAAAATAGATCATTTTCTGATCTCTTTCAGCAAGGTCAATACAGATCCAAAGATAAGACATGTGATATAAAACTGTCAAGACAAAAGCCAAGTTCTAGGTAACGCTAATTTGAGGTCTCCTATAGGCTGGGGTGTTCAGTTAGGTGAATGAGGTACAAGTTAGGAGGCTTTTAAAAATAAAAAACAAATTTATGGATTTGCACCATTTAACCTACGACTGAGGGATTAGTTAATATGCAGTATAGTCCACTCCAACAAGGCTGGAGGGAGTCCTTGCGGACATGTTTTACAGGTGGACCATGTACCCAGGTTGTAGGCTGTGATGCTCAGTGCCATCTCCCAGAAGGGCACTGTGGGAAGACTACCCTATGAGCCTGCACTAATTTCAGGGGCCTTCATACGTTCTTAGCAGTGAGTTAGAAGGTTTCCTTATTAAGGCAAGTTCCCACATTCCCTGCCTGATAAGTTCACAGAACAGGCTTTCCATTCACAATTTTAGAAGGGGACAATCGATATACATATACCAAAAAGAACTAATCTTAAATTAAGCAATACCAAGGGAAAAACTTTAGGCCAAGGTTGAAGAGGATACAAATAAATGGGAGCATATACCATGTTCATGAATGGGAAGAATCAACATCATTAAAATGTCCATACTACCCAAAGCAATTTATAGATTCAATGCAATCCCCATTAAAATACCAATGACATATTTCACAGACCTAGAGCAATTACTTCAAAAATTTACATGGAACCAAAAAAGACCCTGAATAGCCACAGCAATCTTGAGGAAGAAAAACACAGTAGGAGTAATCACAATACCTGATACCAAACTACACTACAAGACCATGGTAATCAAAACAGTCTGGTACTGGCATAAGAACAGACATGTAGATCAATGGAACAGAATAGAGAGCCCAGAAATAAACCCAGGTCTATACTGTCAACTAATATTTGACAAAGGGGGAAGGAACATAAAATGGAGTGAAAAGAGCCTCTTCCACAAATGGTGTTGGGAGAACTGGACAGGGACATGCAAAAATATGAAACTAGACCACCAACTTACACCACACACCAGAATAAACTCAAGATGGATCAAAGACTTAAATGTGAGCCGTGACACCATAAAAGTCCTAGAGGAAAACACAGGCGGAAAATTTCAGATATCCCATGTAGCAATACAGTATTCCCTCACTTATCGCAGGTATTACGTTCTAGACCCACCCACAATAGGTGAAAATTCACGAAATAAGAACCTTACATTTATTTTAGTATTTATATATATTTTAAGGTTTTAAAAACCCTTTCCACACACTTATAATCCATTCCTCATCCCTTATTAACCTTTCCCCCTCCCTTGTTAACCTTTTCCACACTTTTATAAACACTACTTATGTTCTTAAACATATTCTACTTTCTTTTTTTTCTGTTTAGCCATTTCATAGAGAAGGAAGACACAAATAAATCCTCCCCCTTCAGATCATGGCAATTTTAATCTATACCATAAGCATAGCCACTAAAATCTATTATAGGAGAAAATGTGGTAGTCAAATGGGAAACATATTCTACACTCTTAAAGCTACATAACTTTAATAACATACATATACAGTATTGCAAAATCCCGTGATATACCAGAAAATCCACGATAAATAATTAAATATAATATTTTTAAAAATCCCGCGATACAGTGAGGCAGTGATAAGTGAACTGCGATATAGAGAGGGACTACTGTATAGACTTTATTATGTTGAGGTATGCTCCCTTCCACTTTGCTGAGCATTTTCATCATAAATGGGTGCTGTACTTTATCAAGTGCTTTGTCAACATCTCCATTGATATGATCACATGATTTCTGTCTTTCGTTTTATGTGGTGTATTACATTTATTTATTTGCAAATATTATACATGGAAATAATGCTGTCGCATCGCCAGTCGGCATCATTTATGGCTCAACTATGCATCTTCTCTGGTACAGCCTTTACTCACACATTTCCTAATTTTAGTTGGATTATTTGTTTTCTCATTATTGAATTTGGAGAATATTTTATATATTCTGGATACAAATCTCTTATCAGATATATGACTTAAAACTATTTTTTCCCAGTCTGTGGCTTGTTTTTCTACTCTCCTTTTGAAGAGCAGATGTTTTCATTTTTGACAAAATTC
This sequence comes from Furipterus horrens, assembly GCF_987537825.1. Taxonomy (NCBI): domain Eukaryota; kingdom Metazoa; phylum Chordata; class Mammalia; order Chiroptera; family Furipteridae; genus Furipterus; species Furipterus horrens. The sequence continues at coordinate 77,476,593 of NW_028327180.1, forward strand.
AGTTCATTAGTTTGTTCTTTTATGGACTGTGATATCAAATCTACGGAATCTTTGCCTCAGCCATGTTCACAAAGATTTTCTCCTGTATGGTTTATAATTTTAGATGTTACATATAGATTTATATTTATTTAACTTCTCCATGTGGTTCAAGGTATGAATCAAATCTCAACTTTTTTTTTTTTTGGAAATGTGTATCCAATTATTCTATCACCAGCTTTTGAAGCGACTATTATTTTTCTCTACTGAACTGCCTCTGAATCTTTGTGGAAAATTAGTTGTCCATGTATGTGTGAGTCTATTTTTAAACTCGCTATTCTGTTTGATTGATATATTTGCCCAACTTTATGCCAATATCACAGTCTTGATTTCTGCAACTTTATACTAATTATTAATCATGTATTTCTTGCTCTTCTACTTATTCTTTTTCAAATGTGTTTTGGCTATTCTATATTCTTTGCATTTTCATATAAATTTTAGATTAAATTTTTCAATATTTGCAAAAATCTTACTGGTATTTTGCTAAAAATTGCCTTGAATATAGAAATCAATTTTGGAAGAATGCATATCTTAAAAATATTGGCTTTTCAAACCCAACAACACAATGTATCTCTCTATATTTAGGTCTTCTTTAATTTCTCTCAGCAATTTTTTAGTTTTCATATAGGTGTTACACACTTTTTGTTTTCATAGACATACCTAGGTACTTCACCATTTTAAAAATACCACTGTAAATAATATTGGTTCTCAAATTTTAATTTCTAATTATTTGTTGCCAGTATAAAGAAATACAGTTGATTTTTGTATATTGAAATTGTATCTTTCAACATTGACAGAATCATTTATTAGTTCTAAGAACTACCATTGGAATCTAGTACATTCCATTGGATTTACTGTGTGAACAATCATGTTATCTGTGAATAAAGACAGTTGTACTTTTTCCTTTAAGCCCTGGCTGGTTTGGCTCAGTGGATTGAGTGTCGGCCTGCGAGCTAAGTGTCGCTGGTTCGATCTTCCAGTCAGGGCACATCAGAGAAGGAAAACTCTGATTCCAAAAAACCTCCGCTGCCTTGCGGCATACCTCTTCAGGGGAAAGGCTAAGGGAGTAAACCCCAACAGAAAATCCGGAGCCGGAGTCCCTAAGGCGGTTTGACGTTGTAGTCAACACCGGCTACTCCTGCGGCGCACCTGAAGCCAAGCTGTATTGACTCCGTCTTTCCCTTGGATCCCTCAGCTGCGAAGAGAGGGGGGATCTGCTGCATGGGCAACAGCAGACCCTCCATATCACCCTGCCCAGGCTCTGTAGCTTCAGCTTCACTGGAGAGGACACTCCAGCGTCATCGTAAGATGTCGATTCAACACGGGAGGAGACAGATACCGTGTCACTCCCGAGTCGGACTGCACAACCATTCTCGGCGGTGCAGATAGACACTTAAGAAGCTACACTATCGTCTCTCGAGACGGACGGCTGCCGACGACTTCTTCCTTTCCTGTATAAATGCTTTCTTGTTTTTCTTGCCTAATTATACTGTACCTACAGAACAATATTGAATAATAGTGGTGAGAGCAGACACACTGGGCTTCCTCCTGATCTTAGGGCAAAAGCATTTAATGTTTAGCCAGTATGTTGTTACCTATAGGCTTTTCATAGATGCCTTTAAACATGTTTAAGAAGTTCCCCTCTCTTGCTACTTTGCTGAGAGGTTTTTTTAGAATAATGGATGTTAGATTTTGTCAAATGCTTTTCTGTGTCAATGAGATGGTCTTATGGTTTTATTCCTTAGTTTGTTAAAATGGTGAATTACATTAATTGCTTTTCAAATGCTAAACCAATTTTGCATTCCTGGAGTCACCCTCACTTGCTCATAATTTTTATCTTTCTACCTATTGTTAAAATCAATTTGCTAAAATTTTGTTTAGAATTTTTGATTCTATGTTCATGGGGGATACTGGTTTATAATTTTCTTGAAATAGCCTTGTGAGATTTTGATATCGAGCAATACTGACCTCATAGAACATGTTGGGAAGTACTTCCTTCTCTTCAACGTTCTAGAAAAGTTTATGTAAAAACGGTATTATCTATTAGTTAAATGTTTGGTAGAATTCACCAATGAAGTCATCTGAGCCTGGAGTTTATTTTGTGAGAAGGTTTTCATCTACCAATTCAATTGCTTTAGTAGATATATGGCTACTCAGGTTATCTATTTCTTTCTCAATGAGCTTTGGAAATTTGTCTTTCAAGAAGTTTGTCTATTTCATCTAAGTTGTTAAACTGATTGGCATAGTACTGTTCTTAAATCTCTTATCTTTTTTTAATGTCTGTAGTGTCTGTAATGATGTCACCTCTCTCATTCCTACTATTGGTCATTTGTGTCTACAGTCTGTTTTACCTGACCAGTCTGGCTAAAGGTTATCAATTTTATTGGTCTTTTCCAGGAACCAGCTTTTGGTTCTATTGATTTTTTTGAATTTTTTAAATTATTTCATTGATTTCTGCTCTGATATTTATTTCCTTTATGTTCTTACTTGTAATTTCATATTTTTCTCTAGTTTCTCAAGGCTAGAATGGAACTCATTGGTTTGAGACCTTTCTTTTAGCACTGTAAGTATCCCCCTATGTATTGTTTTAGTGGTGCATCACCAATACCTGAATTAAGGGCATCCACTCAATTCAGAATGGGTTCCTGGAATGTTTGGAAATAGCCATAATGACTGTCAAATTAGTAAAACTGTAATCAAAATTACATGAATATATATCCTCACCAGAGGACATTTTTTCTTTGCTTTTAGAGAGAGAGGAAGGGAGAGAGGGAAACATCAATTGGTTGCCTCTGGTACATCCCTGGATTGGGGATCACATGCATCCGGACTGCAGATTGAACCCACAACCCAGGCATGTGCCCCGCTGGGAACTGAACCTGCAACCCTTCGGTTATGTGACAATGTTCCAACCAAATGAGCCACACTGGCCAGGGCTGAAAAATATTTTTAGGCTCAAAAAATGTCTCTCACTTTTATAAAGTTCAGGGAGGGGAAGTCTTTAAGACTGTAGTCACTTCTGATACCAACTGCAGATATCAGGGATCTTGAAGACTTCTCTGCTTCTAACAACAATTGTAAGTTCAGGGAGTCTCCAAGACCACCCTTAGACTGAGTGATAATTCTCTAGAAGGACTCACATTACTGACTGAAAGCTGTTATATTCATGGTTATGCTTTATTATAGTGAAAAAATACAAATTACACAGGGGAACAATTTTTAAAGATAATTCCTGTTGAGTTCGATTTTTTAGCTGTTTTAGACTTAAATAGTCATTCTGATTTCAAAACTGCAGTTAGTTTTCTTCTATCACATCAAGTTTTTTCTGTAAAACTTATCTTAATGTGACCACCCTAGGTTGGATAAAGCCTAGATTGGGAGAAGCACTATGGCTCTCCTATTGGCTGACAGCAAACCTCCCTCGAGTGGGGAGGGGTGGGGGGCAACCTTGGAGACCAGTGAGAGGTTCATACTTGTCTAGGCTATTCAGTTACACATGAGACAGTGTGGTGAGAGGTTGTGTGCCGATCTATACAGTGAATCGTATTCCAAAGTGTAGTCTGAGTTCTTGTCTGTATACAAGGAGTTAACAGCATTTATTTTTTTATTTACATACGTACTTATTTCCTTTCCTTCAGTTCATGTCTGCCTCTGCTATTTCTCGTTGTAAGTGCCTGAACAACCCTGATTTGTTTTGTTATATCTGTGGCATTTTCACCACTCCCAGTCAAAGGACAAACATCATCGCATTTGTCAGGCAACCCTACTGCTCATATCTTAAAGTAAAACTTGGTGATCAAGATAAGTCTTGGGCCCCTCAAAAGGTGTGCAAGCAATGTGTCAAGAGTTTACAGATGTGGACAAAGGGACCATGTGATAAATTGCCATTTGGTATACCTATGGTGTGGCGAGAGCCCAGAGATCATTCAAGTGACTGTTACTTTTGTATAGTGAAAATGTGAGGATATAACAAGAAAAATAAATGTAAAATAGAGTATCCTAGTCTACCATCAGCTATATGCCCAGTGCCTCATTCAGTTGAAATCCCAGTGCCAGTTTTCACTGAATTACCCTTTTTCGAAAAACAGGAGTATAGTGAAGAAGTAAGTGACAGCAACGATGAAGATTTTGAAATTGAAGATGATGACTCAGTTCGTAAGGGATTTGATCAGCATGAGTTGAATGATTTGGCACGAGATTTGGGGCTATCCAAAAAGTCTTCAGAACTCCTAGCATCAAGACTGCACAACAAAAACTTACTTGAAAAAGGAGTGAAGGCATCCTACTTTCGATCAAAAGAAAGTGCATTTCTGCAGTACTTTCGAAGTGACGGTGGCTTTGTGTATTGCCATAACATACATGGTTTAATGGAGGAATTGGGAATTCCAATCTAGAATGCAACTGAATGGCAGCTGTTCATCGACAGCTCAAAGCGGAGCTTGAAGTGTGTCCTCCTCCACAATGGCAATTTATTTGGTGCAGTCCCAATTGGCCACTCAGTTTGTTTTCAAGAATATGAAGATGTAAAGAGAGTCATCAATCTGTTGCAATATCACAAGCACAATTGGATCATCTGTGTTGACCTTAAAATGGTCTGCTTCCTCCTTGGTCAGCAACGCGAATACACCAAGTATCCCTGTTTTCTGTGTATTGGGACAGCAGAGTTTGTGAGAAGCATTGGGTGGAGTCAAATTGGCCTCCAAGATCTGACCTCAAACCCGGTGATCCAAACATTCTACATGAGCCACTTGTCGACAGGAAGAACATTATGTTCCCACCTCTGCACATAAAACTGGGTCTCATGAAGCAACTTGTTAAAGCTTTGCCAACTGAAGGAGACTGTTTCAAGTATCTCATTTTGGCATTTCCTAGCCTGTCGTTTGAAAAGATAAAATACCTTAATATGTATATTTGGTAGCAGAACTTTACTGCTTGTACACAATTTGACTTACAGTAACAATATATAGCCTTTATATGAATAAAATAACTCTAAATAAGCAATATATTCAGGTAATTTTTTATTTTCCTTCGTATGTACATTTTGCATGATTTTTGGGAAAATGGGAGGGTATCCTGTACCTTAAAAAGTTGTCATGATAGAGAAAAACTGGGATCATTTTTGGATTCAGATGCCAAAAGTTAGTCAAAAACAAGTGTCAGATCTAACTCAAGGAAAATAGTGTTCCCCACTGTTATCATCAGCCAAGGGAAGACATGCATGGGACAGAGCTCAGGAAAGTTCAGTTGTCATCTCCCAGTAGAGTCATGAACAGCACTAAATTCTCCCAGCAATAATGAATGCCAATATGTATGTAGTATTGCCAACTGGGGAAACTCACTTGAGCCTTGGTGTCCAGAGATATTACTGGGGCTTACTCACATAGACATGGTTGGCAGCCTTTGTGGCTGGCCTTTAGTCTTCAATCCCTTCACAGGTCCAGTTGATAACTACGTGGCCCAGAGCCCTCACCATAACCACACTGTTAGACTGTTTGGTGTGGCCCAAAGCACCAACTGAACAAAGGCAGTCTGTTTTATCAGACAGAACATTCCAAGACTTTACAGATCACACTATAGGAATTGAAGGCAAAGACTACACTCCTCTTTAGGTAAGATTAATTCTTTACTACACAGGGGTTAAATCATTTTTTATTTAACATCGTTTCATAATGTTACAATTAAATTGTCTATGGATCCTATTTGAAAGAAAAATACATTTGAACTGTATCAGTAATATTTGCTACCTAGTAAAAAGTCTCCATTTCTGGCAATGTGAATTAATGCCATGTTTGCCTTAATACATAGACTGTCTGCTTCCCAAAGAAAAACTCTGGTACATTTCCCTCTTTTTTTTTTTTTTTTACTTTGCATGTTACCAAATGCATTACCTACATAAAAAGACACTCAAAGATTTGCTTTTTTATTGTCTGTTCCATATGACGCCTACAGTGAATTTAACTGTGCTCTGAAGATCAATACTTCTTTCCTTTTAAAATTTTGGTTTTTAATATTTAAAAAGATATATTATCTATTTTCTAAATAGGCTAAGTTTTTTTTATTGTTGACACTATTACAGATGTCCCTCATTTCCAACCCTCTTGCCTACCTCCACCCAGCTCTCACCCCCTCCTTCCCGGCCTTCACCACACTGTTATCTGTGTCCATGGCAATGCATATTAAATAGGTTAAGATTTTTTTGCCTACTTGAGAGATTTTTGAGATTCAGCCTTCACTTAATTTCTTTTTTATATTAAATTTTCCCCAAAGGAAATTAGTATAGGAACTATTTAACTTTACTAAAAAATTAAGGCTATTCATTTCAATATCACAAATGCCAACTAGCATGCCTCTAAATGTGGAAGAACTTACTGCTGTTTGCACCATATTCAAACACAACATGAAGCCCTGTAAACAGAGGGGTATTATGAAATGAGCATTTCGAAATGGGTCAGGGTTAGTCATCACTGACAACATTGATTCAAAGCCATTACCCTGTTTTGAAGATTGAATAAAGTCAAGGGGATTTGCACAGAGCTCAAGATTTCATTAACACCATGTTCTATCTGATGTAAGGTAGCCTTGCCTTGCATAACTTGTGAACCTGAACTTATTATTTCTTAAATTAGAGAAGAAAATAATTTTTAATCTGTTACTTTTAACATGCCTTTTTTTTTTAGTGCAAAGTCATTAAAATAAAATGTAACACTGAATCATATTTTCCAGCTTTGTAGATTACCTGGTTTTAAAGCTGTAACTCAAAAATAATTCTGGAAATACATTTTGTTTTAAAAATAAAAATGAATTTACCACCATGTTTAACTAAACATTTCATAGAAATACATTGTTAATCTAGAGATAATTTTCTATAGTCCTTTTATTTATGAAAGGCAAAACCCTGTGTTATTACTTTGATTGTAAGCACAAGCCTGGGATCATTGAGAGAAACAGGGTCAGTCATTTTAAATCATTTAATAAAAGTAGGTTAGTAGGTTATGTATTATAGCTGTCCTGGTGATCTACCATTTTTAAGGGCATTTCGAAAAGTAGTCATTAGCAAAATTGAAAACTGCTCAGTTTTTTGAATAAAAATAAAAATTTAAGATTGAAATATTTTCTTTACAAAGAGCAGTCAACTCTTTTAAGTTACTAAATTTTGATTTTCTTGTTTACAGCAAGTTTCCCTATGTTAATTCCAAATCTTAGAAAAATGATATATCTTAAGTTTGAAAATTAAGTAAACAGCTTAATTTAACTTACTGGTTTAGAAATCCAAAGAGAGTTTTTGTTAATGATTATCATTCATCATCTTAAGGAATATGCTGTATTGCCAGTCAGTTATACTGAGATCATAAAGTAGAACAGTTGTCAGAGGAAATAGAAAAATATTGTAATATTTAATGAAAGTGATGTTTAAAATGCCACAGCATAGCAGCAAACACACCAATCAAGTACCCAAACAGAAATAGGGCAGCTCTTTGTTACAAGTTATTAAGGAGACACTGGGAAAACAGGCTCCCAGACATCAGCAAAGTTTGCCAATGGTAACCAATCCAGGGCAGAGAACAGTGCAAAAGTATAAACTGTGAGCCACACAGTCATCTGTGCAACACAGCTAGGTACCTGTGACAATACAGTTCACTACAGCTCACATTGCCACTGAACACACACACACCTACAGCAAGGCTCCTGGGTGGTGCTGTTAATTAAAGTTATTGCAACAGCAGAAACTAACAGAGAGCACAGCATGTCTGGGGTTTACATTTCACTGTGTGGACTCCAGGTATTGAGTAAAATTATAAAGCTCAATACTTACTATAGGGGGAGTTACATCTTCAAATCTTTCCTATGAATCTTCTTATTTGAACCTTACAAAAAATGGGATGAGGTATGCAAAACATGTACAAATAAAAATCTAAATGAAACTACCTACCTGACCACATGCATACCCAACATTTGGAGTGGTGTGGGGTCTAACATGGGATTTGAAGAAAAGTCTAGACTTTTGAGAATGCAGAAAGCTCTGGATTTAGGAGAAATGATCCGCCTCCGGCAGAAGGGAGCAGATCTCATGTGTGAGAGTTGAAGTTATTTTCTTTTGTGATTTGCAGTGAATTTTCAGTTTGGGTTGCATCATAATAAATGAGTGTATTTTAGACCCCCAAATCTAAAGGCTTTTTTTTGCCTTTCTATTTAAAGAAAGAGGCTATCTCTTCAGAGAACATTTTGTTACTATTTTCCTTTATCAAAATCTATCACACCTTCTTACCTTTAGGGAATTTTTCAAACCTTTGAAAGGAAATCACGACTACATCCACTATTGAATGAAATGTGTTTCATCAAGAGCAAATGGCTATTGAGTCATATCCTGAAAGTGAGTTGTTACTTGTAGCAGAACAATTACACAGGTGCTTCAGAAGAGAGCCTGGTCAAACTCTTATTATACTGATGTCTGTCCCTGTGGAACAGTTTTCATTTTCAACTCAGAAAAATTCACTAGTATTAAACTCGTAGAATTACATAAATAGGTTGCCATTTACAAGTGGTGTTGGTGATGGGCAACTACTTCATTGACTCCTGAGTATAATTTAGTTGCATTTCCTTGAATTAGTTACCTGGAAAATTGTGCTAGAAATGTTAATTAATACATCACAGCATTTCTTATACAACATTCATAACATCCTAGCACTTTTCCTTATTGTTCTCAGTATAGACTTTGAGCATTATCCAACCATACAATGTAATAGATTTGAGCAAAATGTCTTTTCTACAAACTCAAATTCCCCTATATTGTGGAAATTATATAAATTTTATTTATTTTGCTATTATTTCATAGATGTTGAAAAAAATAATGACTATACTCCTGAATTATGCAGAAAAATATCTCCAAATGGTTTAAAAATCAAATGCTTCAAGCTTCAGATTTTAAACTTTGATGTGCAGCCCCCTGTAAAGCAGGAAAAATAATAGGAAGGCACCCCCAGTTAGATCTCTCTTACCAGATGACATCATATTATCCTATTCTCTTAGCTTTGGTTTGACTGACTCACAGTCCCAATCACAGACATTTTTCTACACACAGGACAATAATGTAAAATGATTTTTGAATACACTATTTAATTATGTTCTGTTCTATGATGAAAGACGATGGATGCAGTCTCCAGTTTTTCCCCAGTGGCTCCGGACACTCCTCTCCTTGGCTGGTTTGGCCTTGTCTCCTCAACCTGTCAACATTAGAGAGTCCATGGCCAAATTCTAAAAGTACATCTCCTCTGTGTCTATCCTGGTTCTCTTGGTGACGTTAGCCTTTCTCATGGTTTTAAGCTCAACCTGTGTGTTACTGATTCCCAAATACGTATGTTTTGTCTTCACCTCTCTTGAAATCCAGACTTTTATATCAAATTCTCCATTCAACTACCCTTGTATTTCCACTACTCATCTCAAACTTATGTCCAAAGTAATTTCCAGATCTTTTCCTCCAAAACCTGTTTCTCTTGTTGTTTTTCCTATCTCGGGAAATAGCAATACCATGTTTTCAGCTGCTCAGGCCCAAAACGTTGGGATCATCTTTGATTCTTCTGTATTGTTTTGTGTTCTACATATAGACTGTCAGCAAATCATCTTAGCTCTACCTTAAAACATGTCCAGAATCTGAATACTTCTCATTACCTGGGCTACCACCATCCTGGTTCAGGCCACCATCCCTGCTCACCTGCAGTGTTCAGTGGCCTCTTAAAAGTCCTCCCTGCCTCTACTCTTGCTTCTACAATATATCTGTTTTTTTTTTTTTAAAAAAAACCCTCACCCAAGGATATGTTTATTGATTTTAGAGCAAGAGGAAGGGAGAAGGAGAGAGACAGAAACATGCTGTGAGAGAGAACACAGATCAGTTGCCTTCCATATGTTCCCTGACTGAGGACCGAATCCTCAACCTTTGGTGGGATGACACCCCAACCAACTAAGCCACTTGGCCAGGGTTCTACAATATATTCCTTCAAAAAACTTTTTAAAATTCAATACAATACAATATTGTATTAGTTTCAAGTGTATAACATAGCTAACTTGACATTTATATACCTTATGATGTGGTCACCATGATGAGTCTATTAACCATCTATCACTGTGGCCTATATTACATTCTTAATGAAGTAGTCAGAGCAGACCTGTTAGACCGTCAGCTCATGTCACTCCCCTGCTTGAAACCTTCCAATTGTGTCCTTACTCAGAGTAAAAGACATTCCTTATAAGGACCTATGAAACCTCCCCTCAATCTTTTTATCCCCCATTCCATTTTGTTTACTTCATCTTCTGTTACCTCTTCCCTCCTTCCCTCCCTCCCTCCCATCACAAGGGGCTCCTCTTCCCTCTTCCTCAAACCCTCCAGGTACACTCCTGCCCTGGGCCCTTTGTACTTACTTTTGCCTTTACCTAGAATGCTCTTTCCATAGATATCTACAAGGCTTACTCTATGTTCCTTCAGGGCTTTACTCAAACACTACCTGCTTTATTTTCTCCTTAGTACTAACCACTATATAATACACAATATGTTTTCCCTCTCTCCCACTTGAATGTAAGCTTCAGACAGGCAGAGATTTTTGGTCTGTTATGTTTACTGCTATGTCCTCATTACTAAGAATAGTGTCTGGCACACAGTGGGTACTCAATGCATAATTATAGAAGGACTGAGTAAATGAATGTCTTGTCATCTCACAAAACTGGTTCAGTAGCCAAAAGATGGATGGGTGGGTGGGTGCATGGATGGATGAATGGATAGGTAGGTAGGTATATAGATAGAATGATAGAACAACAGAATGACAGAATGAACAAGCCTATAGATAGGTTGGTATAACTTGTTGTTACCTCTCTCCCACCCCTACTCTGGGAAAAGTACAATATCAATACAGAATTACAGATAGAATTCTCCCATTTTAAGCTAAGGCCAGCATATAATCATTATACATTCCATATTTCTTAGAAATTACTAAATAATACCTTTCATTGGAACATCTTAAAATGTGTTTTTAAAAAATAATACCATAATTACATGTAGTTATACATCACTATTATACATCAGTTAGCAGTAGAAGGTTTAATGCATTCAAACTCTTACTGGCTTTTGACACCTTTCTATTGGAACAGAAAATGCAAGAGGAGCCCAAGTAGCAGTCTGACATTTACAATACGACATTTAAACCTTAGAAAGTCTATTATTGCCTGGCTTCTTAGCATAAGAAAAAAGTGAAATGACTTACAGACTGTCAACAGTGTGTCGTGGTGTCCTTGGGCCAGCAGTTACCTCAGTTAACTTCACTTGGTTCTTCCTGTCAACTCAGCATATCACAGTTGAACATATTACTAAGGAAGTGGGGCTCACTCTTGGCGGTTAACCAAGTGTTTTCCTGAGGTCAAAGTGTGAGTGACACACCCGCTCTGTGTTGACCACACTTAGAAGGTAGAGACAAGTGTTCTTTCTGAGACTGAGCTCCTACAAAAGTTGCCAAATGTTTAGAGTGTGGCTTTGGTGCCCTGGTCTCCTCGTGGCATGCCTCTTAGCACCTTAAATACCCTCTTTACATGCCCAGAACCTTCATTCCTCTTTGCTTCAAATCTGGTGCACAGCAAAACCTCTGATGACAGCTTAAATAAGCTGTCACTTCCAAGGTTGTCATACGTCCTTTTGGAGAATACAAAGCCAGAAGCAAAACCACTGATGTGTCAATGGTCAGGTTTCAGGAATCAACAAGCCAGGTCCAGGTTCTTTGTTTTAGGGGGGCAGGATTCTGACTGCCAAGGCTCCAGAGATAAAGTTGAGTAGGACACTCACAACCCCGCACCCCAAACATAGCCAGCCCTAAGTGCTCTACTCATTAAAATAAACTGCCCCATGAGTCTTAAAGTCTGAGAGAAAGTCTAACAGGTCTGAAACCATGTCTTTACCATGTTCTGGAGGATCTCAGAACTCATTTAGTCTAACTCTCTCATTTTATTGGTGAGGAAATGAAGATTCCAAAAAGTTAACTACTGTCCTGTGAGCTCCTCAGTGCCCATTCCACATCTTGCTTTTGTGTGTGCTTGGAAATAACCAGACTGCATGTCCTGCAAAGGGTCTTGTCACTCAGCATAGTCATTCTGCATATCCTCTTAGCCTGAAGCAGTAATAGTTGACTGAGCTTCTCAACCTGGATGCTCTAAATATGCATATGTTCTAGGAATACAAACCATATAAACTAATACGGAGATGTTCTAGCTGGGCCCAGGAGAAACTAACTTGTTATCTGCCTCTCAACTGGAGTTAATGCCATGACCACAGGCACCAGGTGGTGAATCACTGTTATCTACTTGGCCAAAGAAAAATCATGGTGATGTGGAGAAGACCCTGGTTGGAAGAAGGTAGCTGTGAGTTTTAGCCCAGGCTTCATCACAATCTAGCTATTTTATGTCGGGCAAGCACTTCTTCTCTGCCAGGAGAAGGCAAACAGATGAGCAAAGCAAATGGGCAATAGTTTTGCTTTAAGGTAAATGTCTGTTGGGCTCAGTGTCTCCTCATCTATCGGAGGCTTGGAGAAACAGATTGTCTGGAAAAGCTAAGAGCTCACTTGTGCTAACCTAAGTCTTTTTAGCTTCTTTCTGTAGCTAGAAAAATGGATACCAGGGTAGGAACCAAGAAGATCGCTCCTCCAAGCCACTTTCGGTGATAGACATGCGATCCACAGCTTGCCAATGATAGGCTGTACTTCCCAAGCAATAGAAATAGGTGCAAAAGCTAGCCATGTGACCAAGCAGACCTGACCTAAGTTCTTCCCTCAGACTGGTATACAGATCTTGGGAAATAGAAGTCCTTTCCTGTAAAGCAGATAAACTGAGGTGACACAAGCTTGAAGTTACAGAGCCTACTTCCCTTGGGCCCATAGTGGAAGCCCAGCTATAGGAGGAGAAAAAAGGCCAACAGAAATAATCAGGGCTGTGAGAAAGATGGTATTCCAGTGATGCTGTCTGGTTTCTGGATCCAGCCAGGCCTGAAGATGTTTTTCTTTTCTGCCTGAACTAGCTTTAGCTGGACTTGTCATTTTTGATTAAAAGAACCCTGAGTAATACATTCTCTAATTTTTCAAATTAGGGAAGTAATGCTCATGTGGAGGGAATGACTGACTCAAGATTACACAGTGCATTGGAGACGAAAATTTGGACTTGAAATCAGATCTACTGACTCCATTACAATGAATTTTTTTCTACACTGAGCTTCATATACTGTATCTTGTAAATTATTCTGTATTTTCTGAATGATAATACAGGTTTTTTTCCCTAACATGTTGTATCAGGGCAAAATCCATTCATTTAAGCAAAATATGGAGGACCCTTTATTAAGGAATCTGTGATATAATGAAAGAACTTAGACTAATTGCTTTGTGTCTAGGTAAGTCCAAATAAAAAGTTCAATTACGACAGTGTCAAAGGTAGAAACCATGGACTTTATTCTGTGTGTGTGTGTGTGTGTGTGTGTGTGTGTGTGTGTGTATGTTTGCCAATGGAATGTCTAATGCGTTCTAGGCACGGCAATAGAGTCTTGCATAAATGTGACCATAAAAATGGGGTTGCCTCACACTGGGCTTCATGTGTAGTTGAAAGTCAGCAGATGAAGGAAGAAAGGAAGGAAGAGAGGGAAGAAGAAAAGAACTAAGAAGATGAAAAGGGGGAGAAAGAGGAAAGATGAAAATAGAGTTGGTTTCAAGTAAAAATTGTTTTTTCCTACTGTTTAATAGAGTTTATATTAATAACTAGTATCTTATAGTGATTTTAAAATATGTCCATGAAATCTAGTCTACTATGAAACTGCTGCTTTTCCTAAACTGAACAGAAGAAACTGTGAGAAGAGAAACCTCAAGTCAGAGCCTCAAACCACAAACCTGTCTTAGAGGGACTGAACATTAGGAGCAAATGAGGTAACAGAGAAGATGATGACACTTGATAAATGTCCTAATTGTTGTAGTTCCATGAACTGTTTACAACAGGGCTCAGTCACGATCAGTAATATTCATTTACAAGGGCTGAACAGTAAATTGTGTGAAAGTGGGAAGTTCCTGGATTTAGTAACACAATGAATATTGTTTTAGAAAACTTGAACACTTGATGATGAATAGGTGTTAAGATTACTCTATTTGAATTATTCTTTAGTATATGTTATATCATTCTTTGTGATCAGAATTGTTAAACCACAAACAGGATGTAGACAAATGGTGGAAAAAAAGTTTCAGAATCAGAAAATAAGATGGTCATCAAGAGAATTTGTTTTGCATTGGTTTGTAAAAGTACTTACCACTTTAAAACTTGCTCTTTTCTAGTTTTAAATTCAGTAATCAAAGACAACACCCCAAAAGAGTTCTTAGCATCATAATCACACAACTGAAGTGCACTGTTTACCATGCTATATTTCGTTAAAATTTAGACATTATAAAAAAGGGGGAGATATTTCACTATCACCTTCATCAAATTAATAAAATATATTGATAGTACAGTATGTGAACTGCTTATTAAATAAGGTGTTCTGTAGGTAAGAAATCTTTAGCCTAATTCCTATGGTAATCTAGACAATCTAGTTTCAGTTATAGATGGTTTTCATCAATATTATATATTTCAAGCACAGTACATTATAGTAATTGTTTTTGAACTTCTGGAACATTTTAAAAACTTAAATATGAAGTTTGTTAAGATTCACTGATGGCATTGACATTAACTTGCTGTGTCATTTATTAATGGAAAGTTTATAACATTTGCACATGGTTCACCACACAGCATATTGTTGATTGGTTTCTTGTGTTTTTTTCCATCTGTATGTCTGTAGGGGCCCAACACTGTCTCTTGGAGAAATACTAAAGTCTTAGCTTTTCTGGTCAGCAATTTGCAGTCTCTTTATGAAATCCCTACAATAGCACCACATGCAATTTTCACCATTGATTCTTTCATTCAAGTTTTCATTCAACAAATATGTGCCATTCACTGTTCAAGACCATAAAAACAGAGGTGGGCCAAACAGAAACGGTCCCTGTTTTTGGAACTGTTATTCTTGTGTGAGACAGAGGAAACAAGGAACAAACAAATGGATAAATGAAAAAGGTGATTTTAGACACTGATAAATGCTACCAAGAAAACAAAACAGGCTATATGACAGAGGGTGTGGGAGGAGGGCAATATGAATGGGGTCATTTAGGAAAATCCTTACTGAGGAGGTGACATTTGACCCCAAACCTGAATGACAGGAAGGAGCCAGTGCACATCTGGTGGTCCGAGAGACCAGCAAGAGAACAAAGAACAGACTGACATCATGTAGGGAGTCAAGAGAGACAGTGCCCCTGAGGGAGCATGAGGAGGCTAGGGAGGGAAGCAGGAGTCCCAGCATGCAGACCACTGTAGGCCAGGGTGGGGGGTTTTAACTGTGTTCTAAAGATCTAGGCAAGATATTGAGGGTCTTCAAGCAGGGTAGTGACATATGATTCATGTTTTATAAAGGTCATTCTGGCTTTTGGTGGATAATGGGATCATGAGGAGAGGCACAGAATGAGGGGGCTGCAGGCTGTTTTGTAGGTCGGATCCCACACGAGGGTGTTGGGCAGAACAGGTGAGTGGGGGTTGAGGTCCAGCCTTTGTGCTATTTACCAAGCCCTGTGTCCTGCATGGACCCACGTTCGCCTGGGGAGAGGGGCACCTTTTTCTATCACACATGCTGCGCCTTTGGGCAGGAAGCAGCCTTGGGCCGGGGGCGGGTGGGGAAGATGCTGCAATAGCCTTGGTGGAGAAGGTCAGAAATGGGATTAGGAGATGTCTAGACGTAGAGCTAACAGGGCTTATGATCGATTAGATGTGAGTGAGGGGTGAGCCTTACACCCATGGGGTATGGTGCTGTCACTGACTAAGGCCGGGAAATTTGGGAGGGGACAAGGTTTATTTAAATTATTTTTAGGAGAGGGGTCAAGAATTCAGTGTGGTTAGGTTTAGTCTAAGATATAGGTTAAATGTCCAACAGGTTTATGAGTTGAGAAAATATATGATGCTACTTGGAATAACTCAGAAGTACAAGGAAATTATAGCCTCTTAGGTCTTCCTCATGGTTCCTGATCCACGCTGGGGGACAGGGACCGGCGGAGGGAGGGAACGAAAATTAATCCAGTTTGGTATTCTTCATCTGAAGGAAGAATTTAAACATGTTCACAATCTTCCAGATTTCTACCCTATCACTCCTCTCTCCTCCAAGGTGGTAGGCACCCAGGGTGCCCTCCTAGCAGTGCTAGGAGGGGTTCTCATATCTTGTGGTGTCTGCTACCTCCTCTGCACTCCACAGCAATGCATCTTAGTCACCTGTCTTTGGTCACTGCTTGTCCTGAGGGTGTTCCCTGATGATGGTGGCTTGGTGAAAGCTCGGTGAAGGCTCTGGGACTCCCTGGCTGACTCAGCCTCATGTCAGCTGGCCCTGTACCCCCATGGGTGTCTGCCATATCCTCCACCCAGCTCCTGCCCAAAGACCCCCCTTGGCCCTATGGATGTTTATCTGTCTGTACCCAGCATTGGTCCATGGACACTTTGGGAACATGTGGGAATTGCTGAGTCCCATCCTTACTACATGGGAACTGGAGATAGCTTTAGAGAACTACCATCCAGCCCTGTACTACTGCTTTTACTCTGATATGGCTGCTGCCTACTCCTCACTGCCCAGGCCAGCCTAAGGGCCAGCTGGGTGATCATCTCCTTTCAAAGGCTCCAAATAAATCGGGCAAAAACTCTCAGCATTGCCCTCAAGAGCTGTAACACACTTCCCCTGCCTGGGCAGAAGTTCAGAGAGGGAAGATCACACCACATGTCTCCCTCTGCTTCTTCTGTTCCACTTTCTTTCCCCCACAATTTCTTGGTACCAGAAGAGATGGGCTTCCAACTTTCATTCCGGCAGGGCCCTCCCTCTCCAGGCCTGGGGCAGCAGCTATCACAGCGCAGCCAGCAGACCCAGGAGGACAACCTTCTCTTTACCAACTGGATCTCGGTTACTGAAGGATGTAAACATTCTTTCCAGTCTCACTACCATACCTTGATGACTATGGGAGTGGGAAATGCTGATATGATTATTCATAAGAGAAACAAAATCTGGACATATTTAAATATGTTACACTTGTAACATGAGTTTGTGGCTGAGTAAAGCTGTCACTGCTGGAGATACAATTTGAGAGTCATCAGCACATGGTTGGGGAAAAGCCAGAACTGAATAAGAACATCTAATTTATGGCAGAGAAAACTGAGAGCCCAGAACAGAGTTCTGGTGCGGTCCTGTATGGAGACACGGACAGGGAGCAAGGAGCCAGCAAGGGACACTGAGATGGAGTGCGTGTAATAGGAGCAAAGTTCAGAGCAAATGTGATATCACTGGGGCCACAGGAGGAGCCAGTTTCCAGAGGAAGAGAGCACTTGATAGAATCACATGTTCTCAAGAGGTCAAGCCTGTAAAAGGATCCTAACCCACCCTCTGATCCTGACCCTCAGTTCCTCCTTAGATGGATAATGAGGGCAAGTTGAAATGAGTAAGGCAATGCCTAATCTAAAAGGACCATTGGTGACCAAACTTCATAAAATCATGTCACCGTTTTTAATTAAGATGATGCTGTATTCAGTGAATGCTGTGTTCTTTGAGCCAAATTGAAACCCCATCGGGATGACTGAAGTAATGAACACTGGCCACTGGAGATCCCCTGTTGTTACTGAGAACTTTTAGAGGTACTCCACAGGGTCCTCCAGTCTGCCTCTTATGAAGCATCATGACTGTTTCTTCCTTTGCTTTGCTTATCTTTTTCTGAAATCATCTTGGGAAACACATTAGACTCTCATTCTTTCAGGCAGATACGAAAGCACATGGTTTTGTGGGTGATGCCTCTGCTTGGTGTCCCAGGTATTCTGGAGGTGGTAGAAATGTACCAAGAGGTGGAGTCTCCTTTTCCATCATAAGGAACAGGGAACAAATCCTTGGGAAGTACATGGTGTCCATGTTCTGCTGCCTCTCCCCATCACGCCCCTGAGCGCCTAGTGCCTACCACCCCTCCCCTGACCTTCATATTATTCACATCACTTGTTTTCTCTATCTCATTTTACCTATTTAATCAAATTAATATTATCTAGACTGTAGAAACAATAGTCTATGAATAGTGTGGTTCAGAGCTTAAATTATCCGTTTACTTCAATGGTCAACCCAGTGGCAGAATGAGACAATACAAAGAGAAGAGGCTGAATCCTGGTTCTGCCTCTCACTAGCTGAGCAACTTGGAAGTCTAAGTAATCTGGTACATTGGAGAGTGGGTAGGGAGAAATCTGGCTTCTAAGTTTGGTTGGGTTTCTAGGACTTGTGACTAGGCATTGAGGAGGAGTAGCATTTCCCATGATTGTAAGAAGACAGAGCCAGAAACTAAGGAGAGAGGCCTTTTAATGCATTTCATCCAGAGGAACAGGGCAAAGAGGTGAAAACTGAGTCAGAGGCCAATAGTTTGCATTTGGGGCCAACTAGATAAAGTTAACACATCTGACTGGGTGCATAGGAAGTGGATCCTACTACAATCCTAAATTGCTGATCTAGAGGGCCCTGTCCCCTTTGAGGTAGAGACCATAACTTAGCTAAGGTGAAATTCCACCCAAGTAGCTCTCAGCATCCTTGTGCTGAACAAACTACTAGATCTCTAAGCTGCTAAAGAAAAAGTATAGTACATCTCAGTTTGTCTTTTACTTTTGTTAAGAATGGGAAGAAATTATATTGGCTTAAGCAGTCTCTGTTGGGACTCATCTCTGCCAACAGTCCTGATTATCTTTCCAAACAACTATTCATATGCATCAGCAAAGCAAAAAACTACCATATATATATAAATACTCAGCAGTATAAATGGAATATTCAGAAAAAATAACCCTGCGTGAAAAAGCCCTTAATAAATGAGCTTCTTTCTCACTTGATTCCTGTGTTATGTATATGGGTGTGTGTGTGTGTGTGTGTGTGTGTGTGTGTATGTATGTATAAAATATATATTGTAATTTTTATATTTATATTGCATTGATGAAATAAGAGCAGATTGTTATGCAAAGGAAGCATTATTTAACAATTCTTGAAGATAAAAATATAATTGCACAACTGAAAAAAAAATAGAACTTCACTAGCAATAAGCACAACTAGCTTTAATCTTGCCTTCTAATATCATTCTCCAATAAAAGAAATCAGCACTCTTCGGAGAAATAGCTGATTCTAGGACTGGCACAAGAAATAGTCAAGATGAGCCTGGAGCATCTTATAGTGCCAGAAAGTAACAGTGCTCAAAAAACAAAAACAAAAAAGCCACAAAGATGAGGTCAAAAGGGACACAGGAGACAATGGAAACAGCTTCCAAATTGCCAAAACTGGAACAATTTGGGCAACAAAATTAATACAGCACTATTTGATTGTAACCCAAAGTATATAATAAATATCTGTGAGTCCATCTTAATATAAATAAGCAAATGAGAAGACAAATCCTCCATGCAGAAGCAACCAAATAACTTATGCAGATATTCAGCCCTCAAGGAAATGGAACTTAACTCTACTTCTTATGTGTGCACTGTGTATGGGGAATTCCAGCCAAAGAGCACAGTATGGACAGAGGAGAAAAAGACACCTGACAAATATAACCTCAGCTAGTTGATCAAGGTCAACATCAGCAGGGATAAGTCATATTAATATATGTACCTTCGGCATTTTATGATGAAAGCAGCACTTTATTTCTGTGGTCTTCCTCCCAAAACACATAACCCAATCTACTCATGAGAAAAACATCAGGCAAGTCCCAATTGAGGAACATTCTGCAAAATACCTGATCAGCACTCCTCAAGACTGTCAAGGTCATCAGAAACAAAGAAAGTCTGAGAAATTGCCACAGCCAAGAGGAGCCTGAAGAGACATAATGGCTAAATGCAATGTGGTGTCCTGGAACAGAATAAGGACAATAAGTAAAAACTAAGGAAATCTGAATAAAGTAAGGACTTTAACTAATATTAAATCAGGCATCAAGACTGGGTTATTAATTGTAACAAATGTACCACGTACATATTGTAACAAATGTAAGATGTTAATAATAAGGGAAACTGGAGAAGTACTTCCGGCCAAGATGGAGGTGTAGACATGGAGGTGTAGACAGACATGCTGCGTCTCCCTCCATGACTAAGAATGAATACAACTGCCCCCAAACTAGAAATAACCAGAAGTTACAGAAAATCAAACTGCATGGAAGTCTAGCAAACAAAGATATAAAGAAGAAATACTCATCCAGCCAGGTAGGAGGGGCGGAGCCAGGGCAGAGATGACACAGTGTGGTGGTGGCAACAGCAGCAGTGGTGGTGGCAGCGGTGGCGGCAGGTCGGCACAAAGCGCAGTCACAAGTTTTAAAAAGTCAGGAGGGACACCTGGGAGTGTTCCCAGCTCCTCACTGGACCTCGCAGCTCACGGCCCCAGCACCAGGGAAAATCAAGCCTCATTGCTTCTGACTGTGCAGACCAGTGGGGGTTGCGGTGGAGGCAGAAACTTCCAGTCTCAGCAGAATCCACTTGTTTAAAGGGCCCCCACAGTCCTAGAACATCCGCAGACCCACCCACTCTGGGAATGACAGCCAGGACAGCAGCTAGAGGGGTGCCAGTCCAGTGCGGAAGTGGAAGAAGTGCCTGGAAAAGGGGTGAGTGCTGGGCAGACGGCATTGTTCCCTCTCAGACACCTCCACCACATACAGTGCCATGATATGGTGAAACGGGTCACCCTGTACTGACAAATCCCTAAGGTTCCGCTCCTTACAACGTAACAGGAGTGACAGTTCTACCTGGGACACGGAGGCAAACAAACACAGGAGCCTGTCAGAATGAGGAGACAGAGAAGTAAGGCCCAAAAGGGGGAATAAATCAAGGTTCCAGTGGGAGAACTAAGCAACGAGGGGATAGCCAACCTTACAGATGAGGAGATACACAACCTAACAGGCACAGAATTCAAAACACTGGTGATAAAGATGCTCACAGGCTTGACAGATATGCTTGAGTACAGCAAATGCAAAAGAAGTGAAGGCAATGCTAAGTGAAACGAAGGAAAATCCACACAAAACCAATGGTGAAGGGAAGGAAAATGGGGTTCAAATCAATGATTTGGAACATAAGGAAGAAAAAAACAGTCAACCGGTGCAGAATGAGGAAGCAAGAATTGAAAAAAATGAGGAAAACTTCCCAAATTTTGCGAAGGAGATGGACATACAGGTCCGGGAAGCACAGAGGGTCCTGGGTGAGCTGGACCCAGAGGGAACCACACCAGGACGTATCATGATTGAGATGCCAGAGGTGAAAGATAAAGAGAGAGTCCTAGGGGCAGCAAGAGAGAGGCGGAGAGTTGCCTACAGTGGGGTGCCTATAGGACTATCAGCTGATTTCTCAAAAGGAACTTTGCAGGTAGGCAGGGACTGGCAAGAAGTATTCAATGTGATGAAAAGCAACCTAAACCAAGATTATTCTATCCAGCAAAGCTATCATTTAGAATGGAAGGGCAGATGAAGTGCTTCCCAGACAAGGTGAAGCTAAAGGAGTTCATCATCACCAAGCCATTGTTATATGAAATGTCAAAGGGACTTACTTAAGAAAAAGAAGATCAAAACTATGAACACTAAAATGACAACAAACTCACAGCTATCAACAACTGAATCTAAAAAATAAAAACAAAATCCAACTACGCAAACCAGAATAGGAACCAAATCATAGTATGGGGACCATTTGGAGGGTTATCAGCTGGAAGGGGGGGAGGGGGAGAAATGGGGAAATGGTGCAGGGGCTAAGAAGCATAATTGGTTGGTACAAAATAGACAGGGGGATGTTAAGAATAATATAGGAAAGGGTGAAGCCAAAGAACTTATATGCACGACCCATGGACATGAACTAAGGGGGTTGGGATTGCTGGAGAGAAGGGGGATACTGGGAAGAGAGGAACAAAGGGGAAAAATATTGGAACTACTGTAACAACATAATAAAATATACTTAAAATCTTTTAAAAAAAGATGTTAATAATAAGGGAAACTAGATGAACTAAGGGGGTTGGGATTGCTGGAGAGAAGGGGGATACTGGGAAGAGAGGAACAAAGGGGAAAAATATTGGAACTACTGTAACAACATAATAAAATATACTTAAAATCTTTTAAAAAAAGATGTTAATAATAAGGGAAACTAGATGTGAGGTATATGAGAACTTATTGCACTACAGTCACAATTGTTTTGTAAATCTTAAACTGTTCTAAATAAAAACTTTATTAAAAATTAAAAAAATAGAAAGATGCTGAGGTGAAGTTTGGGGAGAGTAGGCCAGAACCAAAAAAACTGGCTCTGGGGTTTGCTAGTGGGTATCAGATTTTGGAGAAAGAAGTACTAGATGACTTTACCTAGGGAAGAACTTCAGTGGAGATAAAAGTTTTACTGGAATTTTTAATTAATTTTAGTGGAAAATTTAAAAGCTTTAGTGGAAAATTTTATGTGGCTTTGTCATTTGTATATCATCTTTTTCATTTTTATAAAAGTAGTGCAAAGTGAGCTTTATGAGCTTGTTCATACTTTTTGGAATGCATATTGCACTTTAAAAACATTAAAATTAAAATATTCATTGGTGAAAAATACCTCAAAAGAGGCAGTTAAACAACAGATTGAATTTTTCAGATAACTGAATTGGAAATTAAAATATCCAATCCAACCCAGGTCAGTGTTAGCTCAGTTGATTGGAGCACCATCCTGTACACTGAAAAGTCACAGGTTCAATTCCTGGCCAGGGCACATACCTAGGTGGTGGATTCAGTTCCCAGTTGGGGCACATGTGAGAGGCAACCAATTGATGTTTCTCTATCACATCAATGTTTCTCTCCCTCTCTTTCACATTCCCTTCCCTCCCTTCCCCTCTCTCTCAAATCAATAAGCACATCCTCAGGTGAGGGTAAACAAACAAACAAAAATATCCAATCCAGAAGTTCCTCCAGAAATCAGAAATAAAAACAATGAGAACTTAAGGGAAAAGCAAAGGTATGTAAAATAAGCTTAGGAGATTTCAACATATGTACAATAGGAATTATGGAAGGAGAAAAAAGAAGATTGGAGATCAAAGAACGAATAGAAAAGATTTGTACTGGAGAAAGATTGTGGCCTTAAGATCAAATGGGCTATGGGGAAGAATAAAGAAAAATAACCACAACTAGACATATTATGATAAAGTTCCCAAGTTTCAAGGATAAAGATCGTGCAGATAGGAAGAAACAAAAAGGTTTCCCACAGAGGCAAAAACAACAGGAACTTCATCAAAGAAGAGACCAAAACTGAAATTACAGACTATGTATTAAGAAATTACTAAGAATGAGCAAACTACATACCAAAATCTATGCAATGCTATCCAGGCTGTGTTAAAAAGAAAATGGCTCATTAGTACTAAATCGCTATGATCCTGGGCAAGTTACTTAACTTTTTAAAGCTTCAATTTCTTATCTTTAAATAATATCAGCTACTTTCATGGTGCTAATTATGCACCAGACAATGTTCTAGGGCCTTACTGTGTACTGGGTTATTATTCCCCATAACAGCCCTATAATGCAGATTACATGATTATTCCATTTTACGGATGAGGAAACTGAAGCTCAGAGAAGGCACTGGCACAAGGTCAGAGTTATACATGGCAGCAACTGTCTAGCTTGTGTCTGCACTCATAACCACTAGGCTACAAAGACTTCTTATGAAGCCTGTTTCTTCTAAACAGAAAATGCTAAACAATTAACCTCTGAAAATCATCAGACCCAGAGTACATGGACAAGTTCTATCACAACTTAATTCATTCAGCAAAAAAAAAAAAAATTTTTTTTAACTTTATTTTCTTTCAGCCTGATTGCCATTTTCTCTTTAACAGTCTGTGCAGGAACGGCTTAAGACCACTCAGTTCGTTCCTACCCATTAGCTGGGGTCCAGTTCAGAGGTGGAGTCTTCGGTTGCGGGGGAGCCGCTGAATGGGCTCCAAGGGCACCAGCGCCTTCAGACCAGCCTGCGTCCTCAGGTTGAACAGCAGTAAATTTGGGAGTTGAAGAAGTCCATCCACCCTGAAATTCCTCCGGGTTCCATGCCCTTTCACCAACGGCCTGCCCTCCCTTCGCAGCCCCTTCTGGGCCTCTGTAAAGCGCAGCCCCTCTGACCTCCCGCGCATGCTCATGGAGGATGGTGTCACACATGCGCAGTACCTCCCAGCACCTTGTGCATCTAGAGCATTGGCCAGCAGAGTGAGCTCCCTTGTTGCACCAGGGGGAATGTCCACGTGGCACAGAGTCTGTGTTACACAGAGCGATGGTAGGCAGGTTAACACAGGACGCCTCTGTGAGAGGCTGGTGGTCCGCCCTAGGATCGGTAACCACCGGACATCACGGCTCTTGCAAGGCTGCCTGGATCTGGTTAGTGAAAGCTCTAGGAGTGAAGCGGCCGCCAATAGGAGTGGCTCCAGTGGCAGCAGCAAACTTCTGCACAGCCTGCTGGCCAGTACTCCTGGAAGGTACGGCACTGACATCAGCCGGATTTTCAATGGCAACAACGGCATGAGCTGCCATCGCAAGCTTCTCCCAAGTTCTCTTCAGATTTATGAAGTAGATGCCGTCACTCTCCCTTTTGTGGAGGTACTGTTCCATTTGGAACTCAAGGTTGATGCCACCTAAGTGAGTTTCTGCTGCAAGGAATTTGTGGACATCCTCCTCCTTCATCTGTAGGACATCAAGGGCTCCAGATATCATGAAAGTTTCCCTTTAAGCCACAATAAGAATCCAGAACAGTGCCACATAGACCCCTCTGGGGAGCACAGAAAGGCCAGAAGATGATGTGTCAGCAATGAATGACTATTGTTGCATGCAGTTAAGGAGTTGTGATTATTGGTTACACAGCAGAAGCTCACTATTTTCTCTATACACCAGTAATAGCCAGTTGGAAAACACAACCTGTACACAATAGCTATTAAAATAGATAACACCTCTCCTCTTTTTTTACTTTATACTTTTACATCCAACTGTCTGCTCAACATGTCCCTTGGATGCTCAAATTCAACATGCCCCCCCCCCACCCCAATTCACCCGCCACAACTCCTTCGCTTCAGTACCTGTTTCTCCTTCAACTCCCTCTTATCTCAGTTAATGACCACTCCATTCTATCAACTACCTGGGCCAAAAACCCTTCAGTCCTCTTTGACACCTGTCTTTCTCTCACATCATTTATCCATCCCATCAGCATATTTATCGGCTCTGCCTTAAAAATGTATCTTGATTCTGATTATTCTTACTGCCACTATTGACACCATCTTTGGTCCAAGTCACCATCAGCTCACACACAGATTATCTCAATAGAATACTGACTGTTCTCCTAAATGTAAAGGGGAATCAAATCTCCCACTCTTGTACCCCAGCTATTGTCCATGCCACCCAAGTACTCCTTCTAATTACTCATTCCTCTGCTTAAAGTCCCCCAATAGCTCCCACCTTACCTAGAGTAAAATCTTAAGTCCTGCTCACTGCCTGGAAGCCTCTGTATGATTTGCCTTTTTGCCACTTCTCTGGCCTCCATTTCCATTCTTTTCTTCAATCACTCTGCTGTAGAAATGCTAACCTCCTTGCTCTTCCTCCTGAATGGTGGATGAACTCTAGGCACAGAGCCTTTGCACTTTCTATTCCCTCTGCCTGAAATGTTCTTCCCTGAGATATCTTTCTGACTCACTTACTTTCTTTGGGCCTCTACTCAAATTGGCATATCAGAGAGGCCTTCATTGGCCACCTTAAAGAACTCCCCCCATTCACTGTTTCCTACCTGCATTTGGTTTTTATGGCATTTATTATCACCTGACATATTACCAATATGTTTATCTGTTTACGCTCTTTATCTTGCTCTCTAAAATGTAGGCTTCGCAAGACCAGGGACTTTGTTATGTTCACTGCTTTATCCCAAGAGCCTAGAACAATAGTCAGGCTATAGTAAATTCTTAGTAAATATTGTTGTAGAAACAGTTGAATCTAGGAATAAATTGCATGCAACTATAAAAAACCTGTATGACAAAAAAGAACTATAAAATTGAATTGAGAGAAATTAAAAAAAGCTTGAATATATAGACTCATATCCATCATCCTGGATAGAGAGATTCAATTTCTTTAAATATCAATTTTTCCCAATATCAATTAAATACTATCACAATTAAAATTCCAATAGAATTTTTTTGGGGGGTAGTAATCAAAAGGATTCTAGAGACAATCTATACCTACAAATGTTTGAAATTATCTAAGACACTTTTGAAAAAGACAAGTAATAAGAGGCAGGCAGACGTTTCCAACTACGTATAGACATGCACATACAAAAGAGTTATAGAAACTAAAGATCACCATACCATAACACCAATATAAATAGCTCGCTTAGACCAGTCAGAGAGTCCAGAAACATACCCAAGTTGAAACAGAAATTTGGTACTCAGTCAAGGTGGTATTTCAAATCAGTAGGTAAAAGAAATATTTAGCCAATAATGGTATCGACCACACTTACCAAAGAAAAAATTGGATTTCTTTTATATCCTCAATTAAACTCCAAAGATTAAAGATTTAATTCCTCAAAATGAAATAATTAAGTCTAGAAAAATAGAGGTAAATATATTACATATTTGACCATACAAAAATATCTACACAGCCAAAAATACTACAAGCAGAACAAGTAGAGGAAAATAATATATCTGAAAAACAAAGATATACAAGGAGCTCTTAGAACCCATGAAGTAAAAAAAAAATCAAGACACCACAAGAAAACTGAATCCAGTTAGGTAATTCACAAATGAAGAAATATAAATGAGCAACAATGCATTAATTAAGCAAATATATATCAGCATCTATTTTAAGCCAAGCACACTGGCCAGGGTTAATAAAAAAAACCTTGCCGGTATGGGTGGCAGACATGGACATTCTTAGACCTGACCATTAAGATTATTTTGGATATAAACTATATAGTTATATGTTAGAACAACTTTCTGGAGGACAGTTTAGTAATGTAGGTTTAAAGCAAAAGCATTAAAATTGCTTGACATCAATCTGAAATCTAGAATTTGTATCATATCTGGATGCGAGACCTGGATCTGAGACAGGCATCTTGCAGCCACCAAGGGAGGCAACCTGGGGGCAAAGCCAACACACAGAGAGACAGAGGAGCCTGAGTCCTGGTCCTCCCACCCCACTGTGGCCACTTGATCCACAGATTCAGTGTTTTGTGAGATGGTAAATTTCCTCATTGTTTAAGCCAGTTTAATATAACTGATCTCTAGAATCTACCTCCCCCAGCCCCAAGCCATACTTTGATTTTCTGATTGTATTAAGTGGACTTGGACTATAGTCTTTACAGGTGAGTCAGCAGAAATGGAGGTTGGTATATGATGTAGCAGACAAGAGCACAGGCTCTAGGGACAGAGAAATTCAACAGATTGATGCTTCTTTCTCACATCGACCTTCCTCTCCTTCTCTTCCCCTCTCTCTTAAATCAATAAGCATGCCCTCCAGTGAGGATAAAAAGAAAATACACTTGCAAGGATGGCCTGTGTTGTTATTCACTGACATGGAGGAAGTGGGGTGGGGATGGGAAGAGGACAAGATCCTAGGTCTGTACCTCTAGAAATGGTGTGGGAGCCAAACTCAGAGCAGTTGGCCCTAGGTCCGTGGGGTCCAGACTTTGCTTAGGAGGGATGTGAGGCGGTGCAGGACACCCAGCCAGAAATCACACTCCCTGGGGAAGAAGGCTCTGGAGGGAGGGCAGTACATCCAGTGGGGCTTGCCCCATCCCACTTGGTTGGGAAATACTGACCTAGAAATAACTATTTGATAAGAAATTAGTGCTTGAGGATTCTCATAATTAGTTATCTCTTGGCTGTTTAGAGAAAAAGGCAGAAAGGGTTTTACTTAGAAATTTACTGCCATTTTGTGTGTGTCATTTTGTACTGTGGCTTCTCAGAACAAATAACTATTTTGTTTTATTCCTAGAGAAATAATTCATGACACATGGGTTTTTATCACAAAATAAAAATGTCAGACTTTATCTTTGGAACAAAATAAATGGTTGGGTATTGTCATTTATTGCAAAATATGTTATCTACACAAAATCTTGGTAAGCATCCCACTCTCCAATCTTCTTGATATTTAAAATAATGAGTAATTAATTTCTGAGCTTAGTGCATTTTTCTGCAGGAGATCATTTGCATACTTACATTTTGATATTGAAAGGAATCCTAGAAGCTAAACCTCAAAAGTTGTTCACTGCCTAGATAAACATCTGCTTGTTCTAATGGTGTTTTGAACTGCTGAACTACCATTTAAATATTCTTGATTCTTTTCTTTCTTTTTAAATAACTAGTGGGTGGGGAATTGGGCAAAAATTGTAAAGCATAGTCACCTACGTCTCTCTCTCTCATCCTTTACAGAGTTGGAGTTCCCACATCTTCATGCCTTCCTCACGCCATTACTGTAAGAATTGAAAGGGAGAAGAGGTTGAAAAGCCCTTCAAAATTCTCAAGGGACAAGCAAGTTTATGTTGTTCATTGCTTAATGATTTGCGAAGTGCTTTCCTTACTTGGATTTTTGAAGATTTTATTTCTTTTTAGAGAGATGGGAAGGGAGGGTGAGAAACATGGATGTGTAAGAGAAACATCAATCGGTTGTCTCTTGCACACCCCCAACCAGGTACCAGGCCCACACCTATGCATGTGCCCTGACTGGGAATCAAACCGCGACCTTTTCAGTTCACAGGATGCTGCTCAACCACTGAACCATACCAGTTAGGGCACCTTATTCAGGTTTTTTTTAAATGTATCTACTCTTTGTTACTGTTCCGATATGGGACTATATTGTATATTGGTCATTTCATAAATAATATAAATTTAAGAACATTTTACAAAATTAAATCTGTCATTCATTCATCTAAGCAGTAATTCCTGAGCACTTCCTATAGACCAAGCCCTGGGAATACGGTAATGAACAAGAATCAGCTGTCATCTCAACTCCCATGGAACTTATACCCCTCTAGGAGGAACAGATTCTGAGACAGACTCATGCAGAGTGCAATGCTTACGGTGGTCACGGAGGGCTTCGTGGAGGAGGAGGCATTTGGGTTGCAACCTCAAGGAAGAGAATGGGCTGCACATGGAAGAACTGAGGAAGAACACTCCACTCAGAGCTTAGCAAGAACAAAGGCCTGGAGGCTGGAAATGGAAAGAAACCAATGTGTCTGGAGGTTGGGAGGTGAGGGGGAGAGAAGAGCATGAGCAGAGCATGGACTAGACCAGACCACATTTCCAAATGGAAACTTGGTTCATTCCTGAGGAATCATCCCAGACAGAATGCTTTGATCCTTCCATGAGACAGGGCTGGGTGATCCACCCCAGGTTCCTGAGTGCTCGAGGGCTGGGGCTACACTGATGCTTGGAAAGGCTGGGTAACCTGCCCAAGGAGCTCCACCGTCCCCTGGAGGTGGTTAGGAGATGGGTAAAAGGTGGTCTTGGGGCTGGGTAGGAGGCTGGGTGACCCAAGCCCAGCTGATTAGGCCAGGATTTGGCCTGGGAAGAAAAAGAAATGTCAGTTTGCTCACTTTTTTCCTGATTTAAGTATGTGGGGCTCTTCCTAGTCAACCAGGACCTAACTGGGATACCATTGGTGGTGTGTCTCTGGCTTAAACAAGACCAGACTGTCAACTCCCACAGCCATCAAGCTCACTCTGCAGACAGCCGCAGGAAACAACGGGTCTCCAGCACTTCAGAGAACCCAGCAGCCAGTGATTTCAGCACCCCTCCACGCCATGCAGAGGCCTGAGCTGAGTAACCAGAATGGCAATGGGAGCAGGGACACTGGGGCCACCATCTCCTAGCTCTGCCCTTCCCAGGAGGGGAAGACAACAGATGGAGTCTTCTGAAGATCAATACAGTGTGAGAACTGGACCAGGTGTGGGCTGATGTTCTCTGTAAAGGACCAGATAGTAGATTTCATAGGCTACATACAGTCTCTGCCACACATTCTTCTTTGTTGTTACTTGCTAATTATTTTTTAACAACCCTTCAAAAAGATCAACAACTATTCTTAGCTTTCAGACCTTAACTGGATCTGGTCAAGTAGGTTACGGTTTATTGACGACCAGATGAATTAGGGCTACCTAATTTGTGTTAAGCACCAAGTAAACATTTCTTTTAATATTTACAAGAATCCTCTGAGGTAGGCCTTATACCACAACCTCACCCCCACCCACACCCCCATTTTCCACATCCTCATCTTTGTTTAATAGCCAGGATATGGAAGCTTAGAGAGGTCAAGCAAACCTGCCAAGTCCATGAGGCTAACAAGTGATAGAAGCAAGATTTGAACCCAGGCTGTCTGAT
Source organism: Furipterus horrens (assembly GCF_987537825.1). Classification (NCBI taxonomy): domain Eukaryota; kingdom Metazoa; phylum Chordata; class Mammalia; order Chiroptera; family Furipteridae; genus Furipterus; species Furipterus horrens. The sequence continues at coordinate 77,507,071 of NW_028327180.1, forward strand.
TCCAGGGTCACTGGTCTTAACCACTACACTATACTATTCCCAACTAGTAACCAGAGATATGGCTTTGGACAAGCCCATTTTTCTTCCTGGTATGGCCCCCATCTGTACAAAAAGAGGCATACCTGATGGCATGTGAAATCATTTCCGTGGTTCACACACATGTCATAAAATTATATTGATTCATATAGTGAGAAGATAACTACCTTTTCAAATCTCTTACAAGTCTTCCAACAATATCAGGGAGAAAGTTTCAGTCTGATGCTAGCATATCTTTAACATCTTTCCAGCACATGTTAACTTATTTTTATAAGCGTTTTTCATTTTTACTGAGGTTCAAGGCCCAGGGTCTTCAGCAGGCAGTGAAATCGAGCTTGAATTTAGTACCAATACTGTATTTTTATTGTTACTTTCTATTGCTTCTTTCCTGGTTTTATATTTGTTGTTTTTTATGATTTTCTATTTGTTCAAAGTGTTAATGTTGCTGTTGCTGCAATTTTCTTGCCCATTCTTTCGCAGTTACAAGATTGCTGCTGAAGCTTCTGCCAGCACATTCTTGGCCAAATTGAAATCAAGGGTCAGGGCAGGTTTCAGCTATTTTTGTCTCCTCTGCCCAGGAAATGAAAAGAATTCTACAGATACTGTGTTGATCCGAAAATGTCACATGGCCCCCTGTAGCAGCCAGAGAGGCTGAAGAAGTGGGTGCTTACCTGCACACATTGTCACCCAAAACCAATCAGGGCTCTATCAGCAAGAAAGGGGTGTACATACCTGTACAAGACTCTGTAATCGAAGTGTATGCCATAGGCTAAGAAGCTTCTGAACGGTCTCCTTAGTGCCTGCAGATGACAGGCATGCAAGTCAGAACTATAGGAGGATTTAGGGAATTTAACCAAAAGCCAACTTCTTTTTACCTTGTTTGGTACCAAGATACCCCTCTCCCCATATTGCAACCAAGCCCCAGTGACCCCTCATCATACCTAAGGAACAACAAACAGTGAGAAAAACAACATTGCCAAGGTTGAGAAAAATCTTACGGGTTTGTCCCCATTGGCTACTGCAGCTCAAAGTGCTGAACAGAAGGACCCCTACCTTTCCAGGTGCTAGTGTGAGAAACATCATTTTCGTAAGTGCACATCCCTCCAGACATGTACCCTAGACACTGTATTTAAAACCCTATTTAAAAAAAAAAAAACTCGGCTTATGTGTACCTTTCTTACGATTTCAAAAACTACTTTTCAAAGTGAAGTTTTTATTAAATACCCATCTAGTTCCCCTACATGCCCTCCCAAGTGCTGAGGACACAAGGCTGGACTAGACCGACAGGCCTGTGGGGTGTACATCCAGGTGGGAGAGGCAGACCAAAACCACGCTGAGGACCAGGCATGCTCAAAGCTGGAGGGTGAAAAGCCAAACCCAGGAGCCAAGCTTCAGTCCTTGAATACAAATTTTGCTGCTTCCTGGCTGTGCGGCTTTGGGCAAATGACTTGCTTCTCAGTGCCCCAGTTTCCCCATCTATAAAACAAGGAGGACAATCACAATGCTCCACTCATAGGGCTACAGTGAAAGTGTTTTCGGTCTCATGGTGGTGAGAACAGCCCCATCAAAGGTCTGGGAAGCTAATACAGGTGATGCCTTAAAAGGCACACCAATGGAATGACAAATTAGCACTCACCTCATTTGGCTGGCTTTGTGTACTTAGAATTGTGACTGGTGTGTAGTAAGTGCTCAGTAAAGGTTAGCTACTATCCCATCACAAGCCCTGAGTTTTAACTTAGTGTTGCACAGTGCTATGTAAGTTCTCTAAAATTACTAAGGAGTCTTCAGGGCCAATGCTAACGGGCAGTTTGCTGTATTCTTGCACTTAGAGTTGAAGAGTTCCTCTTGAGACCCTTGTTCAAAGGAATACTTGCATAAAGCTGCATTTGTATGAGGTGCAGAATCTGGTCTGGGGAATAAAAGGCATTGTTAAGAGTTGGGAATAAAGCATAGTAAGATTCAGGTCAGGTTGAGGTGGAAATGAAGAGACTGAGTCTGCAAAGAGTGAGGTTGCAAAAACCCTGCAGACAGAGCAGCTCAGGAAACTACACTATCTCTCATCCCCTGGCCCCTGGCCCGCCAGCCTCTTCCTCACCCCGGCCCTGCCCCTCCTTTCATTAGAACGCATGTGGCTGGCTGTTATATCAGCATTTCCAATGAAGTGAAAAAGGGAAAACACAGCCCTGGGCTCTCATGGAAAGAGTTGTAATTCTCCCATAGCCTCTGCCTTAAAAATCTATATCTATATCAATATATATTTGTGTATTTTTAAGATCTTTAACTTTTCCTACAGCATCTCAGTACCCAGCCTTTTCAAAAGCATCTTTTCTAAGGAATGATTTTCCTAAGACAATGTAACATAGTCTTGGCCAACTGACTCAGTTTGCTATAATATGCCTGTCTTTTTTTTTTTTTTTTTTTTTTTCAATGTCAGGTCACCCAAACTTACAGAGAAAAAGTGGGCACTTGGTATCGGTTTGATGTCAGGGTTTTTCCACGTTTGCAAGGGACCTTTAAATACAATTCGATGTGAAGGTGTCTGCAGGCCGAGCTCCAGCCCTGTGTCAAGATGCTCCTGACTGTGGTCCTTGCCTCTGCTCTTCTGCTCTGCTCCGTGGCTGGCCAGGGGTGTTTGACCTTGGTAGGGATCAAGGACGTCAGGCACCTCATTGACAACTTACAGGTAAGCTGCAGAAGGGGGATACCGATGGGAAAGGCAGCTATTGAAAATTTCAGTGAACTTTTTAGGAGGATGAGAAACACACCACCCATTATGGGATTTTGTCTCTCCATCTACTTTAGAAAGATCCACTGTCAAAATGCAGCTGCAGTGGCAACGTGAGTAAAGGCTCTTTGACAAGCTTTCCAAACTAATTTTAATGTTCACAGCTAGAATTTTCACTTTGAAATTACTCTTTTGCAGGTGACTGATTGTTTGTGTCTGCCCATTCCTTCTGTAAGTATAAGACTATACTGTAAGCATAAAAGAATATAATCTTGATCTTGTTCTTTTTAAATGTTTATTTTTTTAGAATTGCTTTATTTGATATTTTAGATAAGCAAGTGTTACTTAATTATAATTGTTACAAACTGGTATTTCCTCTTATAACCAGTCTCTTGAAATTCTGTATCATACATGTTTCTTTATATTTGGTCAACTCCATGACACTTGAGAAGTTTGATCACTTTCAATATTTAAAAAAAGGATCTTGATTGACTTTTTAGATTAGTTGTACCATGTACGCACTTAAATCAAACTGGAACTGAGATTACAACAAACGATATCGCCCATATCACATTACTTCCTAATCCATTTGATGATATGGATAAGGTTGCAAAGCAATGTAAATAAAATGACAACTGCCTCCCCTCTCCCTTCCTGTCTATTTAGCTGATTTCAGGTGGCCTCTTGGAGAACACAGTGGCTGTGGTTGTGGGTTGAGGGGAAGTGGAAGGGAAGTTCATTGCCTATTTGGGCTGAGAGGAAGTGTGGCAGGACTTTTCTGGCTCAGGTGAGGAGGAAGAACTTACCCAAGAGGCCCTGCTTTGCTCTCTCCAAAGCAAGGATGGGAGAATATGAGCTTCTCCCCCTGGCTGAGGTCAGACCTCGCGCCCCATGGTGGCCCACCCATTAGGTGAGAGCAGGATAGGGCTGCCCCATGAAGTCATAGCCCACCCCATCCCCTCGGCTACAGCCCATGAATTTTAGCTACCACAGCAACACTGGCTGTATTTAACTGGCACATTCCATTGGGCTGGTGTGCAAAGGCTTTTTCTTCTCTGTCTTTTCGGACTCACTATTTCAAGACCTGGAACAGGTGAGCATTGTTTGAAAAGGAGACTCAGAACTGGCTATTTTCCGGGGCCCATAGGCCCCATATTCCCTGGATGAATCACACTGAAAACCTCCAGGGAGTTTCACTGTGGACAAAGGACCTCACCTTGAAATACTGATCTTTTCCTATACTGGCAAAGGACCTGTCTAACAATAATGTCACTTTAGGTTACATTGGATAAATTAAAAATAGTCTCTAAAACATTCTTTTTTCCTTTGTCATCTCAAAGTGGTCTTCTGAGTGTTTCTCTCCATAAATCCTTATTATTCCCCAGGACAACTGCACCACACCATGCTTCCAGGAGGGTCTGGCCCAGATGACCAACACCACAGTGCAAACAAGTTTCCCCCTGATTTTCAATCGGGTGAAGAAAACAGTTGGTGCCCTGAAGAACAACAAATGTCCAGTGAGTTTGTTCTTATCTGTGATACACGCTGCTTAGCTATTTCTATGTGAATGCAATGCCAAGTCTATGTGAATGAGAAGGGATGATGACGTTGGAATTGGTAGCTGAAGGTCGATAAGAGACATCTCAGAAAATTAATCAGAACAATAGACTTAAAGTGAGATCTGCTCGCATAGCCGAACGTTCCCTGGCTTTGAAAAACCCTCACACCTCTGTTGCCACTGACTTCTCCCACCTACTGAATAATGAAAAAATCCATCTGATTGTAATTAAAAGCTAAAATCCAGAGAGTGGGGGCTAGAGCCCATAGGACGCTAAATTATCCTAGAGCTTCAATTTGCTGAGTGGGACTTGTGACCTGCAAGTTAAAGATATATATTTTTTTCTTTCTGATTGGCTAAGGAGGTGTTTAAAGGAAAACTCCCCCAGCTCCAGGTGAAAGCTAAGTCATCTGTCCTAAATGTCCATCAGCACGTTGTTCTCTTTAGCCTATGTTCTGTTCCTGGAGGGAAGGGGAGGGGAGGGAGTGCTTCATTTCAGGTATTAGCGTCTCCACCTGAGTTCACAGATGGCCAGGCCCCTTCACTCGGCCACTTAACTGAACATGGTTCTATCATCAACAACATATAGTAGTTCTAAGTGCTTAATAAACACTGTTTCATGGTGTACTTACCTTGCAGCCAATTGTTAGATTTATCACCCTCACTTTATAGAAGAGGAAACCAAGGCTCGGGGAGATTAACTCATTTTTCCTGAGGCTATACATTTAATGAGTAGCAGAGCTGAGATTTGAATTCTGGTCTATATGACCCCAAAGCCTTGCTCTTCACCACTGTGCTATAAAATGACCTTGAAAGGACAATCAACAAGGATACAAAAAAAAAAAAAAAAAAAAAAATTGGGGCCTCGAAGAGTACCAAGGAAATGTTTCCTTTAACGAGGAGATTTAGGACCATATGATAGCGACTAAGTGTGTATGTCCCCTGACATCCTGCCACAGTGCCAGCCACCTTCACATCCACACAAAATGAGAGCCGTGGGCCTCCCCATCCATTTGCTCTAACTCAAGCGCCCTGCTGCCTGCAACACCTCATGGCACCCCTCCCCCCGCACTGGGTTCTGGGCTGGGTGGTTCCCTGGGCTGCTGGGTTCCAAACTGTCTCAGTCACCCTGTCTGTGTTAACTTCTATCCCCACAGTATTTCTCCTGCGACCCTCCCTGCAACCAGACCACCGCAGGCAACACACTGACGTTTCTGACCAGTCTCCTGGGGGTTTTCCAGAAAGAAAGAATGAGAGGCAGAGTATGAAGATAAAATAGTATTTATTTTATTTATTGAATTTTAAAAGCCTCCTCTTTAAGTTGTTTCAATTTAAAAATCAAGCAAGCCATACAAGTAAAAATCAGTTGTAATATTTAAAATAGAAAACAAAAGATTTGTTTAAAGTTTTGTCTTTATTTTGGAATAAATATATGTGGAAAAAAAGAACAAATCTGGGCTCTGGATGCTTATTCCCACCTTGCTGCTCAGGACAGAGCCACAAGCTCTGCCGAAGGGCTGCATGGCCGAAGGGGGTGCAGTGACGAAGGTGCAGGAGCATCTGAGGGGTGCCACCAGGGGAGATGAAAGAAGGGCATGCCTGAGGCACCCAGCTGTGGGTGCTTGGGGCAGGAGGCTCAGGCCACCACCAAGGAGTTCGAGGTCCTGAGAGACTAACCGTGGACCTGAAACGGGGGGAGGCAGCAGTTTGGAGAGCCCCGGAGGTGACTCAGGAATGTGGGGCTGCTCATGCGTGGGAAAGTGCTTCAAGCTGCGTCAGGAGCAGAGCCTGAAGCAGACGTTCTGGGTCAGAGCACAAAGCAGTGAAGCCCTGGGATCTGAACAGTCACCGGTTCACCAGAGAGACCTTCTGCGAGCATCCACCCCGGCCCAGGGCAGGGCCAGGCTGTAATGCAGAGGCTAACAGGGGTTCTACCTGAGGGATCCTTGAACTAGGTTGTCTGGCTGGCACAGTGTCACCATAGCTATCTGTGATGGTTGATTGTACGTGTCCACTTGACCAGATCACAGGGTGCCCAGGTATTTGATTAAACATTATTTCTGGGTGTGTCTGGGAAGGTGTTTCTGGGTGAGAATAGGCTGAGTAAGCAGAGGCTTTCTCCAGCCCCTGGAGGGTCTGAAGGAAACAGAGAGGCAGAGGAAGAAGACCTGCCTCTCTTCCTGACAGCTTGAGCTGGGATGTCCATCTGCTCCCACGCTTGAACTTGGATTATACCATTGGCTCCCTCATTATCAAGCCTTTTGGACTTGAACTAGAACTATATCCCACTTTCCCGGGCCTCCAGCTTGTAGATAGCAGACTGTGGGACTTCTCAGCCTCCAAACCTTGTGAGCCAATTTCTATTACCAGTCTTCTTGTCTGTCTATCTATCTATCCATCCATCCTATTGGTGCTGCTTCTCTGGAGAACCATCGATTTCACCTTAATACTCAACCTGGCCCCCAGCTCCTGGCTTCTGTTCCGCTTGACTTGCCACCTCTTAAGATGCTTCCTGTTTATTAATTTACCATGTTTGTTGTTTACTGCCTGTCCCTTCCGGCTCAAATGCCCCCACCTGAGTGCAGAGAACTTTGTTTTGTAGTATCCCAAATGCCTATCCTCAGCCCACACTGCTGCTGTTCCAGAGCAGACACTATAAATAGTGACCAAATGGATGAAAGCCCTTTGAGGTACAAAAGCAAAGTATAAACTGGTGTGTAGGTCAGGAATGTGCTCCCCTGGAAAAGGGGAGGAACTCAGAATACCCTACACATTTTCAGAAAGGCGAGATCCTTTCAAATACCTCTAGGCAGGCCCCAAGTCTGGGGTTCACATGGCCTGGCCATGTGGGCGTGGGCAGCTGGGCTGCTTGGGCACCCTGGCTCTGTGTGATGGGTAGGGTGCAGGCAGGGTGAAGGTGAGTGTCTTGGAGTTGGGGTGGTCTGACCACCAGAATGTCTCTCTCCTGCTATCTGAAGGCTTAGAACCTTGGGAGCTTCCCTTCCCTACTGACTAGACCACCCTTGGGTACATTATTATTATTATTGTTGTTGTTATTATTAATAATAATAAAAATATTATTATTATTATTTTAGTCCTCACCTGAGGATATGTTTTAATTGATTTTTAGAAAGAAAGGAAGAGAGAGAGAGAGAAAGAAACACTGATATGACAAACATGATTCAGTTGCCTCTCTTACGCACCCTGACTGGGGAGTGAATCCTTAACCTAGGGATGTGCCCTGACCGGGGGTGGAACCTGCACCTTTTTGGTGTATGGGACAACACTCCAACTGAGCCACCTGGACAGGGCCATCCTTGGGTACTTTTGATCACAGTAATATGGAAAGTTCAGACCACCAAGAGACAGAATGTCTCAGTTTGCTTGTCTTTTATTTTTAATCAATTATAATATCAAGCAATATCCCATGTGACCTGCACTGCAAACAGCCCCTGGCCAAAGGTGCGGTTATCTGATGAGCTAAGCAGCCCTGTCCCTGGGGTTGGGCAGTTGTGCAGCACCTGTAGCAAGGGGGTGGGCACAGGTCTGGCCCTGCTGCAGCCATGCCCCTCCCACACAGGAGAGATGGAGAAGGAGTTTCAGCAAAGGGGGCCCATGTCAGGAGAGTGTTTTATTATCTTCTTGGGTACAGAAATTGTGGGTCTATGAT